>NC_082643.1:1420000-11420000 GCF_028023285.1 Balaenoptera ricei | reverse complement strand
GGATACAACCATCATTGGTACTTGTTTGAGAAATGGTACCACTACTACTTGATAACAAAAGAGAAAGAAAGAGGGAAAAGTGTGAGAAAAAAGAAGGAAACAGATGGTGGAAGAAATGGCAAAAACAAAAAGGAAAAGCAGGTTGAGAAGGAAGAAGAGAATAAAGGGGAGGTAGGGTGCAAAAGGGGCACAGAGAGAAATGGAGCCAATGGACAGTACAGCCAGTGTTTCTTAGAACAAAGCAACTTGCTTTCTTGGAGGGGGATGGTTTGGGGAATCAATAAAATTAATTGGAATTTAAACAAGTATTAGTTGTCTTAAAGACTTTGCTGTCTTGGCACTTCTAACATAAGGCCGTGTACTTATACTGATGTTTTCATGTAAACAAGAATGTGTGTAGAAACAAACATACCAATTTTCCTTTGACTGGTATATTGCTTTAGTTTGAAAAAGATGATAAGGGGGTTTAATCCACTAAAATAATGTGTGGAGATTACCTAGGCTATAAAAGAGGTAATATTTAGCAGCATTCAATTGTATTCACAAAAGAAGAAAGTTTTGGATGAGATTTCAGAAGTCTCACCATATGTTATTTATTCTAAGTTTTATATTTGTGAGTTATCCATGCATTTAAAAATTGCACATAAAGAGAAAACGTCAAAGATTTATTAGCTAATACTTGACATTTTCACACTTCATTTAAGTGTCTTTTCAAAGGACTATTTTATAAGGTCAGATTTCAGAATATCTATTTTCATTGTAAATGGAGATTTTCTCATTGTTAAGTAAACAGATTTTCAACTCTACAGTATTGTTTAGCTATTAAGTCTATATATGTAAAATCATAAAATAACAAAATAAAAAAATACATGAACAATTTAAAAGAGGAAAAAGAATTATAGGAAAAATTGTAAACCACTGAATAGAAAGATTCACATAAGCAATGCATGTTGAATACATACACAAATTCACCATCCCCTCCACATAAAAATTCATGTGTTCAACAAGATGTCCAACTTGCATGAGTTGCTAGTTACCACTTCTAAACACGATGATGAGAGGACAATAAGAAAAGACAAAATCCAATATCTGACAACAGCAGCAGCAGCTGCAGTATCTTATACTACTCTGTGTGAGGAGTGGGTAGTTACAGCTTAGGGCAGAAATAAACTAGAGGCAACAATGGAAGGACAATTTAAATTCTGTTTGTCTCTCTTCACCCCACCCTCCCCCACTTCTTTACCTTTGGACAATCATTGCCTATCCCCTTTCCTCAAACTACTGCTATGGGTATCTATGTGGGCAAGAATATCATTGGATGAGGTGAAAGTAAGTGGGCATTAAGTCCTTTACTGCTCCCAATCCAACCCACCAGGGTTTGTGAAGTAGGATCTTGTAAAATTGCCTTCTCCCTAAATTATACTCCTTGAGGAATTGGGGGTGAAATCTTGACACTTGTTTCTTGTTGGGTTGCTGCAAAATGAAGTATTAACTTTGGTTGGTGGTGCCTGAATGTCCCATACCTTACCCACCCCACATCTACACATCTTGAACTAGCCTAGACTATGGTCTGCCCTATGGCCTTTCTCCAAGATCAAAGAGTCAATATTCCATCCCAGGCCAAATAAACTAGACTCCTGAGGTTGCCCATATCTCACAGATAAACAATGAATTGGACCAAATAAATGCTTTCTGAAGTATAGTATTAATATAGAAAATAATAATTTTAAATAAATATATTGTAACACATGGAAGGAAAGAAGGGAGGGAGGAAGGGAGAAGGAGAGACAGAAGAAAGTTCCTCTGTGTTACCAAAAATAATATTCCAGGCATTAGTAATACAATGGGAAGTGGACAAAACAACAGACATGGGGTGTATTAATGTGCTTCTTTTGTAAGATGGAAAATATAGTCATTGACACATTTAAAAAATAGAAGTTACTCCATAATTGTTTCTTTAGAAAAATAATAAAATCAGCCTATGTAACTTTTAAACACCATAGAATTTTATGGAATTTCATTTAAAAGAGTACATAAAGTACAGGAAATGAAAAATATGAAATAAGATGGCTGAATTAAATCCTAGTTAGAAAGAATTTAAAACAAATGAAGGAGTACTGAACTAATCAAATAAAAGACAAAGGCCCACAAATTGAATGAAAATAAGATTCAACAATATGTTGTATGTAAAAACAAAAAGACACAGATTAAAATAAAAGGATTACAAACATATAGCAAACATAGAGCTGATAAATATAAACCAAGAGAAAGTTGGAGTAGCAATCTTAATTTCTGAGGAGCAAGTAAACAAACAAAATTCTCCCTTTGCTTTGCAGCTTTATGTGACTTTACAGGTGCTTTGAATACAGTCCTGATTCCGTCAAAGTTAAAAAAAAAAATAAAAAGGAAAATAAAAAATAATAAAAGAGGAGGTAGCTAGTAAGTAATGCAAGATGAGAAATTTATAATTAAAATTCTGCTGCCAGTAAAATTATAAGGGGACAATCACACTTACTTTAGACTAATTACAATGGAAACTACCCTGTGTATTAGTTCTCATCTTCAGATTACCTGAAGACAATAATATTTTTTTAGATGGTTTTATTTAAAATCTAAGACAGTGCATTTAATAAGATAAAAACAAGTCATTTTTCATTTGTTTGCTAGGTGATACACACATTCACAAAGCAGGTTACTTGGAATCAGATGAAGAAGGTAAAGAAGATACTTTGCCATTAAAAGAATTAAGTCTGTGGAGCAGTGCAGTACGGATTTTGTAGTACAGTGTAGTACGGTACTTAAATGCTGCCTGGAGATATTAAATCTTCAGGCGTCATTTAAGTACTTCAAGGATCTGTCAAAATGATATATGCCAAACTGTGACACTTTAGAGCAGTATTTGAAGTCATTGAGAAGCAAAATAAGAGTGAACGTGTTGTTAACATTAAACTATTTTTTCTCAGACTAAAGCCTCATTTTCAGGTTGAATTCAAGGAAAATGACTGAAATAGAGAAAATAAATGTCAAGTTTAGCCACTGTGCTGATTTTTCTTATTTTACTTGCCACTTGGGAGAAAAAAAATATTTTGATATATTGGCATATAGCAAAGTAGTCCTTTCTCTCAGAAATATTTTTAATCTGCAAAAGACTTTATATTAAACTTATCTGATTAAAACCACAATTAGTCTTTATCAAAGGTAATTTCTTCTGTCGTTAAGTAATGCATGTGCTTCCACACCAGTATTTTTAAAGCTTTGTAAATAACTTTGAAAAATTATACATGTATATGTACTATCAGTACTATATAAGTAGTATTTTTAAAGTATTACTCTGACTTTAAAAGTAAATGAAAACACAAAATAGAATCAGTCTTTGAGTTTACTTGCCATTGGAATTATATACATATATATGTTTTATTAATCATTTAATATATTTTTATGTAAAAATAAGCCTAAATCTCAGTATACTATGTTAATTCTATATTTTTAATTGCATGTGTTAGATTGCCCAGTTCACTTGGTTTTTACTTATTTTAGTTGAAAGAAATCAAAGACGACACAAACAGATGGAGAGATATACCATGTTCTTGGATTGGAAGAATCAATACTGTGAAAATGACTATACTACCCAAAGCAATCTACAATGCAATCCCTAACAAATTACCAATGACATTTTTCACAGAACTAGAAGAGAAAGTTTTACAATCTGTATGAAAAAACAAATAGCCAAATAGCCAAAGCAATCTTGAGAAAGAAAAACGGAGCTGGAGGAATCAGGTTCCCTGGTTTCAGACCATACTACAAAGCTACAGTAATCAAGACAGTATGGTACTGGCACAAAAACAGAAATAGAGATCAATGGAACAGGATAGAAAGCCCAGAGATAAACCCACACACATATGGTCACCTAATCTATGACAAAGAAGGCAAGGATATACAATGGAGAAAAGACAGCTTCTTCAATAAGTGATGCTGGGAAAACTGGACAGCTACATGTAAAAGAATGAAATTAGAACACTCCCTAACACCATACACAAAAATAAACTCAAAATGGATTAAAGACCTGATTCTTTATTTGCATTTTATTTTCACTTTTTCCATTTCACTCTCAAAATAAATTACATTCTTTGCTAAGTTTTTAAATTTACTTGGGAAATATCTGATTTATATGAGTGTTAGTGGTTCACAGATGGCAAGGACACCCCCAAATTTCCAAATAACGATTGATAATATCAAAAGCATGTATCATAGTTTATTATGTAAAGCAACTATATTATCTTGTTATGTCTAACTTGTTTCAGGCACAGGTTGTAGTACATAGCTCTTGCAATATTTTTCTGAGATGATGAGCACTATGTAATGCCAGGCATTAGAGTTCACATAAAGCAATGTCAAACAAAAACAAAATGAATCAGAATATTATAGTTTGTAATGTTATATGTCAATCATATCTTAATTTTTAAAAAAGATTATTGTTGCTTGGGATATCTAGAAATGGACTCTTGAGAATTCCTCTGAAATCAATTTATTAGGAAATGCTCCCAGGAAAGATAGTAGTCAAGTGAGAAAGTGGAAAGGGAAGGGAAGAAGTGCATCCAAAAGAGCAGCTTCAAGATCTCAGAGGGTGACTTTGGCTCCATCTCACAAGAAAGAGCTGGAAAGAGGAGTCTCATCTCAAAACTGTCTCTCTCCAAGGTCAAAGGAATTAGTGATATGGAGCTGGGGTGTGGTCCCTGCCACACAGATCAGTCATTGGTTAAGGGAGGTTTGCTTTGCAAGCAAAGTGGGCCTCAGGTTCTCAAAGCTAAGAACAGCTCACTGACAAAGACAAAGACAGTCAGTTGTGGCTGTTGAGAGCAAACATTCACCTGGAGCTCCTGGGCACCAGTGTGCATGCATACACACACATAGTAAAGGAAACTAAGGGGATGTGGGCAGAGCACTGGCAGCACCTGCTACAGTTTATCTGGAAAAGACTTTAGAGTCTAATTCTTGAAGTAAAATATCAGGCATCTGAAGCCCAGAGAGGTGAAATACATTTCCCAGAGTCACAAACCTAGTAAGTGGCAAACAAAAAATGGAATCCAGGTCTCCACTCCTTCACATCAAGTCACTTTCAATGACAATACTTTACATTAATGACCTAACTTTATGTTTTTTAGAAGTCCTATTTTTTGTGGATTATTAAACAGTATTTCTCCATAGAGTACTCAGAGGTAATTTTGACTTTTTTTAATTCTAAGAAAATTAAAAGTTTGCTATTGAGCAAAAAGGAAACTATTATAATGGGTTTCTTCATATTGCAATATGTACTCTCGTTCATCATTAATAAATTTAAGTTGTTTACATGTCCATTTTTGAGCTAATGTACTTTCATATTTTATTTATGCTATCTACACCCTAAACTATTCATTTCAAATAAGGGAAAGCTAATTTGGGGGGACTGGGTTTTTCAAGAAAACTTTAAGATTATATGTGCACAAATATATACACATGTATATATTTGTATATATTTACTTATTAAAATGTGCAACACTGCTATGTAACACTAATCACAATTTGAGTTTTTGAAATATCTCTAATGTTTCACATAAAAAAATTACTAGTCAAATGAAAGTATACCCGAATTTTGATAACTATTGATCCTGAAAAGGAGGATTAAACAATTGCACAATATGGAGTTATAAGTATTTACTAATGCTTTAGTAATGAAGAGATACTGTACTGAATAGAAAAGTGAGAACATCTGTTCTAGGACACTTTCATCTCAAACTCGCATTTTTCCACTTGGGATTCTCAAGCTCATTTTTGAAGAACTTAATTTTGAATGAAAGAATATAGAAATGTTAAAGTATTCCTCAAACTCACAAGTGATTTTTTCCAGTTTAATTAGTTAAAATATAAACATCAAAAGTTTTACTTTACTCATTTAAAAATAGTGCCAGATCCCAATTCTTGTGGGAAGCAACAGAGATCATCAAATGGTAGAACAAAGAACAAAGCTTTGTGCCAGAGCTAAGTCTCCATTATATTTTCAAAAAATAGAAAGATAGCATTGTTGCTCTGAATTTCTTTTTATTGCCTTCTTATTTATTATTCTTTCTACTCTTGCCCTTACAAAGTATATCTAAGTCAAGGGCACTTAATATAAAAGTATAAAGGGTAGAATAAATCAGTAATAAAATAATGTGATGAATTAGGGATGTAAAATTGTTTTCCTGGGCTTCCCTGGTGGCGCAATGGTTGAGAATCTGCCTGCCAATGCAGGGGACACGGGTTCGAGCCCTGGTCTGGGAAGATCCCACATGCCGCGGAGCAATTGGGCCCGTGAGCCACAACTACTGAGCCTGCGTGTCTGGAGCCTGTGCTCCGCAACGAGAGAGGCCGCGATAGTGAGAGGCCCGCGCACCGCGATGAAGAGTGGCCCCCGCTCGCCGCAACTAGAGAAAGCCCTCGCACAGAAACGAAGACCCAACACAGCCAAAAATAAAATAAAATAAATAAATAAATTTAAAAAAAAAAAAAAAAAAATTGTTTTCCTCTTTAATTTTTAAATGTATCACATGTAATGTATAGGTGGTAGTTTTTCATTGCTATTACAGTTGAACTTTTTGTATTCAAATGTAATTCAGTAATTGCTTACTACACAGCTGGATTAATTCTTTTCAAGACAACAACAAAGAAAATTATAAATAAGGGTGGTTGTATCAATATAATTATGTATCCTCCAGGCCCTGCAACTATATGATCTCAATTTACTCTTACTTAATTTGCCTTCACATTTGGTTTTTACATTGGCTCTTTCGAATTCTCCACTGCCCACACTGTATTTCTGCTTTTCTTATTGTTGTAAAATCCAAATGTCCCTTGAAGGGCTGTGTTAGTCTCTGTCACTGTTGATTCCTAGTTGGTATGCCTCCCCCCACTCCCAAATTAAACCTGATACCTCTTCTGGATACTCTAAGAATCTGGAATATTCTAAGAGGTTCCTGAATATGTAAATTTATAATTTTTCAGAATAGAGAAGTGGTGTGAGAACCAACTTTAAACTGGCTTAATCTCTGCAGAGAATGCCCACGAAGTTAACCTTCAATTCACGCAGTTACAAGAAGGCAGTGGAGTATTTTGCACAGCTTCTTGCACAATCTCCCTCCTTATCTCCCTCACACTCCCTCCTCACCCTGCCATGTCTCTGTGTCTTTGTCTCTGTGTGTCTGTCTCTCTCTCCATCTGTCTGTCTCTCTTTGCCTGTCTCTGTCTGCTTCTGTGCGTGTGTGTGTCTGTCGCTCTCTCTGTGTCTCTGTGTGTCTCTCCCTCTGTCTCTCCTTCTCTGTCTCTGTGTGCGTCTCTGTGTGTCCTCCTCCCCATCTCTCTCTCTCTCTCTCCCTCCCTGTCTCTCCCTCTCTCTCTCCCTCCCTGTCTCTCTCTCTTTGCCTGTCTCTCTGTGTCTGTGTCTGCTGCTGTGTATGTCTATCAGTCTCTATCTCTGTCTCTTTCTCCATGTCCTTCTTATTTATTTATTTATTTATTTTGAATTTTGAGTATTTATTACTTTTGCTTTTATATATATATATTTTTAACATCTTTATTGAAGTATAATTGTTTTACAATGGTGTGTTAGTTTCTGCTTTATAACAAAGTGAATCAGCTACACATATACATATATCCCCATATCTCCTCCCTCTTGCGTCTCCCTCCCACCCTCCCTTATCCCACTCCTCTAGGTGGTCACAAAGCACCAAGCTGATCTCCCTGTACTATGCGGCTGCTTCCCACTAGCTATCTATTTTACATTTGGTAGTATATATAAGTCCGTGCCACTCTCTCACTTCGTCCCAGCTTACCCTTCCCCCTCCCCGTGTCCTCAAGTCCATTCTCTACATCTGCATCTTTATTCCTGTCCTGCCCCTAGGTTCTTCAGAACCATTTTTTTTTTTTTTTTTTTTTTTTTTTTAGATTCCATATATATGTGTTAGCATACGGTATTTGCTTTTCTCTTTCTGACTTACTTCACTTCTTAAGAATGACAAAGGCAAGTTTCTATTCCTTGTAGAATCATCATTCAGTGCTGGCAGTAACCTCAGCCACTTGGTGGCCTGCATCTGGGCAGTCCTAACTCCATCTGGGAGCATCTGTGTTGTGTCCTGCACCGTGTAACCACTTCTGTAAGTTTTATAATCTTCCCTGTGTAACCACTGCTGTAAGTTTTATATCCTTCATCATTCAGGGATATTTATATCTGTATGTATATAACTCCTCTTTCTAACCTCCTTATTTAAATGTTTTCATTTGGTAGGTGTATTAGTCTCATTTCTTCAGAGTACTTTCAATGTGGGTGATACTTGTTGGATATCTAAAAGCAGAAGCAATGATTTAGCTAGAGAATGCTTAGAAGTTTCTGACCCTATGGCATTACAATGAGTTCAGTACAGCCCTGATTTTTTCAACTCAGTAGACATAGTAGTTTTAAGGACTACTGTTTATAATGGTAGATTCATTATAAATAAGAACGAGAGCTCTGAAGCACTATTCTTTGTCAGGTGACTTTGGGGAAATTTATAAACCTGTTTTCATCTCAACATTTTGATCAGTAAAATGAGGACAATCATATGTTGCATTATAGAATTGTTCTGAAGATTAAATAAAATCTGGTACATGATAAACTTCCAATGTTATTATTACCATTCTTACCAATAATTAATAATTATTACCAATATCAAAGATGATAATTTAGAGATTAAGATCTTACAAATTAACATCCATACGCAACTGTCTTTATCATTTCAGAAATATATAAAGATCTGCCAAATAAAAAGTGCTCCCCCATTATGTTTAAAATTCTGCACTAAAACTGACAGGCATCTGAGGAAGAGGTAGCTCCCTTAGACTCGTCATTACTGTATTTGAGAACATGAGATGAATTTTTCCAGGGCAAGTCAGACTGAAGTTGAATCGGAAAACATATGCTTGAAAGATGGAATTAAAAGAGACAGCACAGGAAGAGATAAGAGGATTAAAAAGGAGCCCACATCTGCAAGCCGGGAGGTACCATGGTTATTTCTGCCTAGCTCACAATTCTCCCAAGGACAGCTCCCGCTTATATTCTCAAAAGGTGAAGAGAACACATCCACTTGGAATTTGAATCCCAGGGCAGCCAGCATTTTCAAGACTGACTGTCTGACTAGGAAGACTGTCCAGCTCACATATGAGACCCCAGCTAACACAGAGGGGCAGAGGTCATTGGAAAACAGCAATGGAGAGCAGCCACTGGGGGTCGGGGAGTTCAAGGCAGCTTGCCCAAGATGATGAACTAATACCAAGATGCAGAGGTATCAGTGATAGGACTGAGAAAAAGAAAATTAGTAGAAGGATCAGGGAGAGACACTAAAGATGAAAAGGGTAAGGAACAAGGGATTTGTGGTAATGGGATTAGTATTAATGGCAGCTGAATTCTCTCTCATTTGGCCGATTTGCCCTGACACTTGATAATGTGATTTAGGCATTCAATAAATGTGGCATTTCATTAAGAGACATTTTGTCACTCAGGAGGTGGTTGTAATGCCATCTTTTACCACTGACATAAGTTTTCTCAAGTCTCCTATCACTGTCATCTTTTCATCAACTCCATTATTGTTCCAACACACTAAACAGTGCCCTTGGAGCTAAAAATGCTTCTTAGGAAAATATTTAATATTCTCTAAGGAATGAAAAACACCACCAAATGTGAGATGAATTTGGCAAAAATACAACGTACTTGCAACTAAACTGTCCAAAATCCTAAAAGAATTTCTGACTCACAGAATCACAATAGATGCTTTATACAGGGCAGGTCAAAGGTAATTATATTTTACTTAAAATATTATTTCTTGAAGTCATTAATAAGTTCTATAAATAAATAACTTATTAATAATTATAAATAAGTTAACTCTTACCATCCTGTGACATTTCTTTAACTTCAATTATATTTTCAACAGCCCTCAATGTTCAGAAATATAAAATTATATGCTGGCTAACACATCTTCCTTCTCATTTCTTTCAGCAGGTGCTCTCTTCCAGTTTGTTTTGGTGATGATACTATATTAGTGAGATTAACGCATCATCACATGGTTGCAGTAAAGTACAAATACATTTCAATTTGTGAAAGTCTCATGGTCACTAATTTCCTCTGAGAAAAAGATGTGACTGTCTCACTGTAATTTCTCGAATGATGTCATCTAAGAAGTATATTATCCCCTTAGTTCTTTATTATAATGCAGAACTAGACAAAATGAGGTTATGCTTTTAGTACGCTAAGGCATACATGAAAAATATAAAAGTTCTAGTTCTATTGTAATGGAATTTGAAGGACAAACATACAGGATGATGTATATAGGATGATATAAATTCTTTCATTTTTGATTTCACAACTATATTATTGAGACATCCTCTATATCTCAAGCTATGTTTCAAAAACTGTCCTTCTCTATCTGCCCTTTTCTTCAATATATAAAATGCTGAAATCTCTTTTATCTTTTTTTAAAAAAATTCTCCTGGTCTTGAGTCCACCCTCACTCCCTCTTCATCTTTCAAGCTCAATTTTTACAAAGTGTAGTTCACACTTACTCTGTCCACATTTTCTAGTTATTCTTTAGTAAAAGTGATCAGAAACTACTTCAAGCATAAATTTAGAGTATACTTATGAACTCACTAAGCAGCTTTGTCAGATTTTAGTGTGTTTTCCTGTTTCTTTAGTTTTTGTGTTTGTTTTTAATAGAAATAGAGGTACTGTTGAGGTCCTCTGTACGGCTGTCCAACTGGCTTCCCCCTCTACCTAATTTGTCAATAAATAACTTTGGAGAGCTTACTATATGCCAAACACTATGCCGTGCAAAATCCTTTTTAATGTTCTTTGCATTGTTTCAGTACCACCTGTGGGTGTACAACTTCCAACACCATCGTGCTGACCTCTCCCCTGGGCTGCAGTCATCTGTGTCTGTCTGCATTTGGATATAGCTACCTAGAGGTCTCTTAGACACTTAAAAATAAACATGATGAACACATCAGCCTCCTCCATTCTCTTACTGGCTCTGCCTCTTCATTTCTGAGTATCACAAATGGCTTCACATGTCACCCAGGCACTTTAGATATTAGAGGTCACCTTATTTTCCTCTCCAACTAGTCATCAATCTCTGATGATTTTAACTCTTAAACAATTCTTAAATGCATCTCCTACTCTCCAACTGTCCTGTTAAGGCTCTTGCCAACTTTCTGCATTATTTCAATCTCTTTTTATGTTTAATTTCACCCTATAGCCTTCAGATATAACCCACCTGAAAGAGGAAATGGCTTCAAATAGTTTCCATAGCATGAAGCTAAAACACTTCAGCATGACAGGATGACAGAAGGCTTTCTGCTAACTGGCACCTGCCTCTTTCCCAACTTCATCTCTGCCACTCTCCACCTCACACTTCTTTCCATTAACACTGACTTATTTTTAGTTCCCCATGTATAGCTGGCTATTTTAGAACAACGTAGATTTGCAATTCATTCTGCCTGAAAAAACCCTCAGACTTTCTTCACTTGTCTTTTATTTACCCTTCAGGGATCCTTTGTTCTTAGTGTAGGCAGAATTCCTGTTTTTCCCCCGTCTTATAACTCTTTATGCAACCCAAGTACACTATTCCTGGTATACTGTAGGTGTCCAAATCCATATTAGTGAGAACTGAACTGATTTAAATGTACTGTCTTTAGTGACCACGCTTATTTTGGAAATAAAGTTTTATGGGGTTTTCTAATAAAAAGTTCATTGTCATTGATAATATCTCTACTGACATACGGAAACAATTTATAATTGTCTCAAATAACTTAGTGTTGTCAAGAATTATACTGATAGATTTATTAAAAATTGAACTATCCTTACATGGTCAGAAAAACAGGATAGTATGATGCTAGGACCATGAGTTCAGGAGTCAGATTTCAGGGTTTAAAATTCTAACTTTAGCACTTAATACATTTGTGTGATGAGAAAGTTACTTTCTCTCTCAAGGCCTCAGTTTTCTCAGCAGTTAAGTTGGGATGATAATAGGAACTAAGATACTGCTATACAGCGTTTTTATAAATAAGAACTGAGATTATGTAAGCACTTGATAAACACTATATACTATTTGTGTTACTCTTTTTAATTCATGGCTAGACTTTATTTCCTAATACTTCACTGAGAAATCACATATCCTATTCCTAGGTCAAATTGTTCTATTCATTTTCTAGGGGAGGACTGTCTTTGTTATTTTCAGTATTAACATGAGGCTTGAATTTTAGAATGAATTAGAAAAAGTAATTCAGTGTTTTCTATGGCATAGAATAAATGAGTAAAATAAGCAGCATTCATTCTTTAATGATTAGATAGAGATCAAGTTACAAAAGCATTGGTTGGCTCTTTTAACATTAATTATTTAAATAAACCTTTTAAATTTCTTCTAAATTTCTAGTTTGTAAAGCATTTCAGATATTAGCTCATTTAATTCTCAAAGAAGTTCTGTGACATAGGAAGTTCAGTCATTATATTACTATTATAAATAATTTTTCTGTAAATACAGAAAAATGCCCAATACAAATATATAGGAAACAATTTAAATTTATCTAGAATTTCCACATTCTCCTAAATATCAATCTTTATATTCACAATTTTATGCTTTGTCTGTGGTTTCTGAATGGCACTGTATGTGTTCACATGTGAGCATGTTACACAGGCAGATATGAGCACATTACACAAGAAGACATATATGTCCACGTCCTTTGGTAGATCTGTGTCCATGACATTAACTCCTTATCATGACGAGGGATTATATATGACATACTCAGACATTTTGCTTGGCTGTTACAGAAAAAAAAAATGACTGTGAAAGACAATAATGTAACTAGGCAATATTATGTAATAAATGCAACCTTCATATTTGAAAGAAAACCATTAAATATTAAAATTATCCAACTATATTGTAACACTATTGGCTAAATTTCTGATTTAGCCAATTAATATATTAATATATTTGAAATTAATATATTTCAAGAAGTTTAATGTAGTAGTTATTTTTTATGCCAACAGCAATTGCATAGAATTTGGGAATTTTCCATTGCAAAAATACCACAATAAAATACATTTAGATTACTTTTTCCCCAGCAGTTGAGTTGCATTTTGAGGGTGGCATAGAAAGAAGGGTAAGGAAATATAGGTGAAGCCCACTCTAGGTGTCATTTTTTAAAAAATTGAGGATAATGATAAGGACAAAAGGTTTTGGTGTCATGTCAAAGTACACTGTTTTTCTTTTTTTCTCTCAAATTAAAAACAAGTTACTTCTTTTTAGTCCAGTTTTAAGTTCATTCTCATTCTCTATCTTTCTCTTCCTAACCCAAGTGTGTGTATTCATACTTTGAAAGTATTTTAAGATGATAAACATTACATTATAGAAATAAGATTGAGATTTAAATGAGTAAGATTTTGTATTGAAATTATACATTTTAAGGTTTTAAATTTAAACCTTAGAAGTTGAGAAACACAATGTTTTCTTATTTTCAAGAATTTTAAAGGGCTTCCTCTGTTTAAGAAATTAAGAGATTAAGAAATCATACGTGGGCAAAAAAGAAATATTTAAATGTTTAAAGAATTACTACTGCAAACTCACTTTAATAGTAAAGTTACTTTAACAATACATTAAAAGGATCATAAACCATGACCAAGTGGGATTTACCCAGGGATGCAAGGATTTTTCAATATTCACAAATCAATCAATGTGTTATGCCACACTAGCAAACTGAAGAATAAAAAGATATGCTCATCTCAATAGATGCAGAAAAAGCTTTTGATAAAATTCAACACGCATTTATGATAAAAACTCTCCAGAAAATGGGCATAAAGGGAACATACCTCAACATAATAAAGGATATATATGACAAACCCATGGCCAAATCATACTCAAATGTGAAAAGCTGAAAGCATTCCCTCTGAGATCCGGAACAAGACAAAGATGCCCACTCTTGCCACTTTTATTCAACATATTTTTGGAAGCCCTAGCCACAGCAATCAGGGAAGAAAAACAAAAGGAATCCAGATTGGAAAGGAAGATGTAAAACTGTCACTGTTTGCAGATGACATGATCCTATACACAGAAAATCCTAAAGATGCCACTCTAGAAAACTACTGGAACTCAACAATGAATTCGGTAAAACTGCAGAACACAATGCCAATTTACAGAAATCTGTTGCATTACTATACCGTAACAATGAACTAAGAGAAATTAAGGAAACAATCTCACTTACCATAGCATCAAAAAGAATATAATGTCTAGGAGTAAACCTACCTGAGGAGCCAAAAGACCTGTACTCTGAAAAGTATAAGATACTGATGAAAGAAACTGAATACGACAGAGGAAAAGATATACCATGTACTTGGATTGGAATAATTAATATTGTTAAAATGACCATACTACCCAAGGCAATCTACAGATTCAATGCAATCCCTATCAAATCACCAATAACATTTTTCACAGAACCGGAACAAAAATTTTAAAAATCTGTATGGAAACACAAAAGATCCCAAATAGCCAAAACAATCTTAAGAAAGAATGGAGCTGAAGAAATCATGCTCCCTGGCCTCAGACTACACTACAAAGCTACAGTAATCAAAAGAGTATGGTGCTGGCATAAAAACAGACATATAGATCAATGGAACAGGATAGAAAGCCCAGAAATAAACCCAGGCACTTATGGTCAACTGACTATGACAAAAGAGGCAAGAATACACAATGGGGAAAAGACAGTCTCTTCAGTAAGTGGTGGTGGGAAAACTGGACAGCTACATGTAAAAAAATGAAATTAGAACATTCTCTAACACCATATACAAAAATAAACTCAAAATGGATTAAACACCAACTTGTAAGACCAGATACTATAAAACTCCTAGAGGAAAACATAGGCAGAGCACTCTTTGACATACATCACAGAAATATTTTTTTGGATCCGTCTCCTAGAGTAATGGAAATAAAAGCAAAAATAAGCACAGTGCAGGAAACCCTAAACAAAATGAAAAGAGAACCTATGAAATGGGAGAAAATATTTGCATATAATGCAATCGACAAGGACTTAATTCCCAAAATATGTAAAGAGCTCACATAGTTCCATATTAAAAAAAACAAACAACCCAATCAAAAAGTGGAAAGAAGACCTAAATAGATATTTCTCTAAAGAAGAGATATAGATGGCCAAGAGGCACATGAAAAGATACTTATTGCTAATTAGATAAATGCAAATCAAACTATTCAATACAATGAGGTATCACCTCATGCTGGTCAAAATGTCCATTATCAAAAAGTCTACAAATAATAAATGCTGGAGAGGGTGTGGAGAAAAGGAAAACTCCCTACACTGTTGGTGGGAATGTAAATTGGTTCAGCCACTATGGAAAACTGAATGGAGGTTCCTTAAAAAACTAAAAATAGAGTTACCATATGATCTAGCAATCCCACTCCTGGGCATATATCCAGAAAAATAAAAACTCTAACTGGAAAAGATACATGCACTCCAATGTTCATAGCGGCACTATTTACAATAGCCAAGACATGGAAGCAACCTAAATGTCCATCAACAGATTAATGGATAAAGAAGATGTGGTGTACACACACACACACACACACACACACACACACACACACAATGGAATATTATTATTCAGCCATAAAAAAGAATGAAATAATGCCATTTGCAGCAACATGGAGGGAACTAGAGATTATCATACTAAGTGAAGTAAGCCAGACAGAGAAAGACAAATATCTTATGATATCACTTATATGTGAAATCTAAAAGAGTGATACAAAACAAAGACAGACTCACAGACATAGAAAAATTTATGATTATAAAGGGGAAAGGCGGGAGTGATAAATTAGGAGTTTGGGATTAACAGATATACACTACTATATATAAAATAGATAAATGACAAGAACCTACTTTATAGCATATGGAACTATATTTAATATCTTGTAATAACTTATAATGGCCTAGAATCTGAAAAATATTATATATATAACTACATATATGTAACTGAAACTAACTCAACATTGTAACTCAACTATACTTCAATAAAGAAAAAATACCAAAAAAATAGTAAAGATACTTGAATTGTATATATACTTCATACTCATTTCAAACTGGATTATGTGATGAAACTATACGTCTTATCAGAGGGGGATCAAGATGATGGAGTAAGGAGTATGTGGAGCTCACCCCCAACACAAACACATCAAAAAAGCATCTACACGTGGAACAATTCTCATGGAAAACTAACTGGAAACTGACAAAAGAACTCCTACACAACCAAGGCTGCAAGAAGGATTCCCATGTAATCAGGTAGAAAGGGGAAAAAAAGCATCTGGTGGGGACCTGTGACTCTGGGAGGGACTAAGAAGAAAGGAAGACCACACAGGCAGACACTTGTCCTGGGGAGTAAGCAGGTCGAGCCACAGACTGGGAATCCCAGTCCTGGGGTCTTATGTGAAGGAGACAAGCACCCTTGGCTGCTTGAAGAACCACTGGGACAGACAGGAAGGCTGGAGAAGCCTAGACTCCACTCTGTCTCACCACACTCCCCAGTCTGAGCTGGGCAAACACCTTGGCCCCTCTCACTCCACACCACAGCTTGGCACTGGATCTAGGGCAGACAGGTACTGGGAAAAGTCTCGTCTATGGACACAGATGGCCCGGGGGCCTAGGTGTGGTCCAGGTGGGGCAGTGGTGGCCACTGCTGGCACTGACTCAAATCGCACCACAGAAGCAACCCAGACCTCTGACGGCAGCGTGTATGTTTCAGTTCCCACAACCAGAACACGCTGAGCCCTTACTCCCAGCCCCAGAAGAGTAAATGCTCCAAGCCACCCACGCCATGCCAAACCTTGCACTAGATCTGGGAGGACCACAACAGGGAAACAGACACGATACTGGGCTGTGTCTGAGCAGAACCGCAGATCCTTACATAGGCAGTGCATCAGACCTCTGTAAGAACATGAGCCTCACTTATTTCAGCACTCCCCTCCTTTAGGGCAAGGGCCCAGAATATGGCAAAAAGCAAAATCACACCCTTAAAGGAAACAGAGCCAGCTCAAGCCCAACCCTCAGGGCTTCCACTTCAACAACTTGGGAGAAGACCCCACCCGTGACAGGGTAGCCACTACCACTGAGCAGAGAGGGAGTCCCATCTCACACCATGTGCAGTCTCTAGTTCCTCCAACACCAGCCACGCCCACTATCAAGGTGATAGTGGCTAGTGAGGAAAGTCATGGCTAATGTCCACATCAAATCCAGCCCTCCCACCAAAGACAATGGACACATGCAGTCTATAAAGGGACACTCCCACATAAAAGCACCCCTTCAAGACTGCAATGGATAACAGTTTCACCTTAATTCATAGAGACAGAGAAAGTTAAATAATATGAAAAGGCAGAGGAACTACTCCCAGTTGAAAGAGCAAGAGAAAACCCCTGAAAAAATTAATAAATGAAACAGAGATAATCAGTTTACCAGACACCAAGTTCAAAAAGTTGGTAAGAAAAATGCTGCCTGAATTAAGCAAGAGAATTGATCTAAACACAGATCGTGGTAAAAAGGAATTAGAAACTATAAAGAACACCTAATCAAAATAGATAATTTCTGAGATCAAAAGCACCATAGAAGCAATGAAAAGCTGACTAAGTGACACAGAAGAATGTGTAAGTGATCTTGAAGATAGAATAATGGAAATCATCCAATCAGAACAGTAGACAGAAAGACAAATAAAAAAAAAAAAAAAAAAGAAAGGAAAGTAACATAGGAGATCTATGGGATGATATAAAACATGCCAACATCCACATTACAGGGGTTCCAGAAGAAGAGAGAGAGAAGTGGGTCAAAAATGTATTTGAAGAAATTATGGCTGAAAACTTCCCAAACCTAAAGTAGGAAATAGATATCCAAAGTACAGGAAGCACAGAGGGTCCCAAACAAGATGAACCCAAACAGACCCACACTAAGACATACCATAAGTAAAATGACAAAAATTAAAGGTAAAAATAATTTCAAAAGCAGCAAGAGAAGAACAAAGTCATATACAAGGGAACCCCTATAAGGCTATCAGTTGATTTCTCTGCAGAAATTTTGTAGGCCTGAAGAGAGTAACATGATATATTCAAAGTCCTGAAGAGAGTAACATGATATATTCAAAGTCCTAAAGGGAAAAGCCTGCAACCTAGGGTACTCTACCCAGAAAGACTATTATTTAGAGTAGAAGGAGAGATAAGAATTTCTCAGATAAGCAAAACTGAAAAAAATTCAGCAATACTAAACTTACCCTAAAAGAAATGTTGAGGGTCTTCTCTAAATGGAAAAGAAGTGGGAATCTATACGAAAGTGAAAATCCAAATAGGAAAGGCACATGTATAGTAAGAATTGAAGATCACTTAAATAAGCCAGTATGTATTTAGATTTTAAAAAGTGGTAAGAGAAACTATAATTACAACAAATAGGAAAGCAATAAGCATATTGATGGAAAATATGACATCAAAAACACAAAATGTGGGGGAGTGGAGTAAAAAATGTAGATCTTTTAAAATATAAACTTAAATGACTATCAGTTTAAAGTAGATACAGTTATGGGTCAACATATATGAACCCTATGGTAAGCACAAGTCAAAAATCTACAACAGATACACAAAAACCCAAAAGAAAGGAACCCAAGCATGCTAGAAAAGAAAATCAAACTACAATGGGGAAAAAGAAGAGACATGAACAAAAAAGAAGTACAAAAACAACTGAAAAGTGTGGAATAACATGGCAATAAGTACATAGCTAACTTTTATTACACTACATGTTAATGAACTAAATGCTCTGATCGAAAGAATGGCTGATTGGATTTAAAAAAAAAAAAGACCCTTCAATATGCTGTCTACAAGAGACTCACTTCAGGGTGAAAGACACACATAGACTGGAAGTGAGGGTATGGAAACAGATGGAAACAAATGACGAGAAAGTGGGGAATAGAAATACTCATCAGAAAAAAAACAGACTTTAAAACAAAGACTGTAACAAAGACATTTTTCCAAAGAAGACACACAGATGGCTAACAGGCACATGAAAAAATGCTCAACACTAATAACTATTAGAGTAATGCAAATCAAACCCACAATGAGGTATCACCTCACACCTGTCAGAAAGGCTATCATCAAAAAGTCTACAAATGACAAATGTTGGTGAGGATGTGGAGAAAAGGGAACCCTCCTACACTCTTGGTGGAAATGTAAAAAAGGTGCAGCCACTATGGAAAGCAGTATGGAGGTTCCTTAAAAAATCTAAAAATAGAACTACCATGTGATCCAGCAATTCCACTTCTAGGTATATATCTGAAAAAATGAAAACACTAATTTGAAAAGATACATACACCCCAGTGCTCAGAGCACTATTTACAATAGGCAAGACATAGAAGCAACCGAAGTGTCCATCAACAGATGATCGAATTAAGAAGGTGTGGTATACATATACACAATGGAATATTACTCAGCCATAAAAATTAATGAAAAACTGCCATGAGCTATGATATCACTTACATGTGGAATCTAAAAAAAAATACAAATGCATGTATATACAAACAGAAACAAACTCACAGATATAGAAAACAAACTTGTGATTACCAAAGGGAAGAGGGAAAGGGGGAGGGACAAATTAGGGGTATGGGATTAACAGTTACAAACTACTATATATAAAATAGATAAGCAACAAGGACTTCTGTAAAGCACAGAACATTATACCATTATCTTCTAATTATCTTGTAATAACCTATAATGGAATATAATCTGAAAAAATACTGAATTACCATGCTGTACATCTGAAACTAACAATATTGTAAATCAACTATACTTCAATTTTAAAAAAGTAGTAAAGACTCTAATAAAGACCATTAAACAACAGCTTCTGGAGTAAAGATTTTAGAGCAAACATTGATAGAAATTATATATGTAATAGTAACTATAATTAGGTATAAATTCATAGTTTCAATATTTTGTAATTAATGGTTTAATTACTTATTTGAATTTCTCACAGAAGCTTTACTTTTTGATTACAAAAATAATGTTAAACCATTTATTCATTCTTGGGATTAGAAATTGCCACTAAATGATAAATGTCAAAAACCAGCTTAGCTTGAACCAAGAGTTCTAACTGAAAAATTAAACAGTGAAATTTAGTAAATTAAACAATTGTTCCCTCACAGATTTATATCATTGCAGAAACAATATATTGAGTCTCAATAAAGTATAAGATTATAAAATGTCTAAAACCATTAAGACATCCCCTGTGTCCTCTGGAAACATGCCATTACTTCCTTTAAAATATTTGTACTATTTATTCCCAAAGACACATTTGAATCCACACAAAATGGAATAAACTTGGAAATCCTTAAAGAAGATGGTAACCAGAAGCAAATCATGGCTGTTAAAATCAAGGTCTCTTACCAGCAGCCACTGCCAAAAGCTGTCTTGGCTAACAGCTCACAGAGGCTTCAGCTGTGTAATTAGTGTCTTTTGTTGCATACATAAGACCAGACCTTATCTCAATGTTGGGCAACATACTATCATCTGGAAGTCCGCTGCCCACTGCTAGAACTCCTTTGACGATCACCTTTTCCAGGACTGAAGTTCCCACACTAGTCATTTAATTTGGACAATGAAGAGTTCATTAAAATGAAAATATGAGAAAATATTTTAATTCTCTAAGTGGGATGCCTTCACACCTAGGAATTTGCCCTGCTATGCCAATGAAGGATTTTAGGCTGTGACTATGTGACAGGATACATTCTCAAACACATTGAATGATCATGACAAAAAAGTGTTATAGAGAAAGCAAAACCTGTGGAGGTAATGCCGTTGAGGATATACAGAAGAAGAATCCTTTTTTTGAAAGCATCATTTTGGGTTATGTCTGAAAGGAAATGAAATGGCTATTTCAGGTCTAAGAAAATGCCAATGCTAGTGAAATCCTATATGGTACTCTAAATGCTTCACAATTACTAATTTACTTAATTCCCACAACTATTATGCATTATTCTAATTCTCACATTAGAAATTTGAGGTACAGATGACTTTACTATCTTATTCAAGTTCACAGAACTAAGTGGCATAGCTGAGATTCAAACCCATAACATTCATCTCCAGAGTACATACGCATCTCCACAGAGGAAAGAGTAATATCTTGAAAGAGCTCTTAATATGTATTTAAGGGCATGGGGCTAAGAGGAACCTCAAAATAAAATGTAAATGCAAACTTAGGAGCCATGACAAGACTTGGGTTTCTCTACTATAAATGTCATATTGTTTTCAGTTGATTACACTTTCTTCCAGTCAAGGTGACATGAGGTGAAGTAAGGCAGATTACTGTTACTGCTGAAATCAACTCCAGAAATACTGGTCCAGAGGAGAGTTGGGAAAAGACCAGAGATTAGGAGCAGAGAACATGTCCTGACCTCTTTAAGACAATGAAGGCTCACTGAGCAACTTCTAACTTGTAGTTCCAAACTCTGATTACACCAATAACTTTAAGCAGAGAAAGGTCTTCATCTATATGTCATGAGGCATCTATGTATGGTCAACCAGAAATGGGTTTCTGATCATAGAAATACTAGTCTATTTTGTTTGGAAAACACAATCTCTTTAAAACTCAGCCTCCTCCATCATGAAAAAGAAAGTATTGGATTATACTGATGATACAATTCACCTCAGTATACGTTAATTAGGTACATAGAGAAATGGAGAGCTGAAGAAGAAATGAATGATACATGAACCAAAGGAGCTTATACTCTGGCTGTTAAAATAACTCTAATATGAGATAAAAGGAATTCTGTGAATGAGACTCCATAATAAAGTTCTGTGGATACACCAATAAAGGAAGAGTCCATTTTGATAGAAAGAATTTAGGATAATTCTAGGAAGAGATAGTAATGGAACTGTGTTGAAAGGAAGAAGAGTATTCAAAATATCGTCTAAGAAAACACACACACATACACACACAGAGGCTAGATCAGAGTGTGTAATGGAGTATAGTTTAGTGACACATGGATGAGATCGGACTGGGCTCCAAATGTCATACTAAGGGAGTTACACATTAGGGACAACTAATATTTCTGAACCTAGAGATGATGACTAGATAGATGATGCTGAGAACAAATTCTCTTAGATACTTATTGGTTCTCATTCAGCTCGAAAATTCTATGATTTTATGACTAATAAGAAAGTAACAGTTAAATTTTTTTTTTTTATTCTTGTCCATGTTGGGTCTTCGTTGCGGGCTTTCTCTAGTTGTGGCGAGCGGGGGCTACTCTTCATTGCAGTGTGCGGGCTTCTCATTGCGGTGGCTCCTCTTGTTGCGGAGCATGGGCTCTAGGCACGTGGGCTTCAGTAGTTGCAGCATGCGGGCTCAGTAGTTGTGGCATGCAGGCCCTAGAGCATGCAGGCTTCCATAGTTGTGGCACGGGCTCAGTAGCTGTGGCTCGCAGGCTTAGTTGCTCCACGGCATGCGGGATCTTCCTGGACCAGGGATTGAACCCGTGTCCCCTGCATTGGCAGGCAGATTCTTAACCACTGTGCCACCAGAGAAGTCCTTACAATTTTTAAAATCTTGAAATATCATAGTATTAACCTATTGCACTAATTTTATGTGTATTTTGTTGCCAATACAAAATTTGGGAGACTTTATTTTCTGATCATAAGTGATGGAATTATTTTAGTTTATTAATTGCTTGTTTTGACAAGAATATTTAGGGCTAATTGCTGTGAGCTAGAAGAACACCTTTGTAGTTACAACAGTTTTACAATTGGGTTTCTGTTATACTACTACTAAGATTATCATTCATTACATCAATTCTCTTAGCTAAAGACTTTTGGAGTACAAATAGAATGAGTGAAGAGACAGTTTTTCTGGTCTTTTAATTGAGGGGGGGCGGCGGGGGAGAGGGGGAAAGCTTCCTGGGTAGAAGGTGAGAATAAGGGTGACCATTTTGGTCTTTCTTTTCTGCTAATTGTCTTCCCTTTGTAGATTTAATGATGCTTTAAGTTTGAAAAGAAACCGGCAAGCCTATCATAATAGAAGAAGTAAACAGCACTCCCAAAGCACAATATTCATGAGTTTTTAAATGTGCTATTGTAAACACTGTCATGAGATTAAGAATTTATAGTATTGCTTTTCATAAGTGAACCACTATTGCAATAGTCTACTATTTTGTTTGGTTACATTCCATTAAACTACATTCTGCAGGATGCTTTTTAATATTCCCAAAGAAAATTTGCACACGACTAGGCTTCATGTGCATTGACCTTCGCTCTTCTTTTGAATCTGCAGTATGGCTCATTTTAATCAAGCTGTTGAAACATTTGTGGTATAATGCATCAAATTAAAGCAACCAGCTGTGATGTTTAATTTAAGCAAAAAGTTTATGATCTACAACTACAGAATACCTTAGGGAATAATTGATATTGTATGTAACTGCACGACAGTGACATGTAAGACGTACTACAAAATGCCTATAAAATGTCACATATTTTATCGTATTGAGCCACTTGGACTTCAGATTTAAAAAGAACACCATCATTTATCCAAAAATGTATATTAGAGGATAAATGAATAGACTTCTGCATCATCCTCTAAACAGAGATGAGATGTGAAGTAATTTATTCTCATGTGTCAGAAGAGAGGTTCTTTGTTTTATCCACCATTGTTTGTAATGAAGTTCCTCCATTATTTACAGACATTCTAGAATTTGGAAATGTCATTAACGATGAGGCTCAGTTCTGTTTGTCAAGTTTCTCGTTGTAGGAAAGTGAAGGCATTTAATAACCACCAAGACAAAAGGATAATCATTTATCAAGTCCCCTTTTGTTTGACAGCCTTACAGCACAATTGTTCAAGTGGCTCAGCTGATATAGGTTGTTCCATGCCATAGATCATTAGAGAACTCAAGATTTTGAAAAACACTATATATATAGACACACATGCACACACACACACACACATATAGCTTGTGGTGGGGGTGGGGGGCATTGGGTTTTCTAAGTGCCTAAATATGATGAGCAAAGGAAAAAAAACGATAAGGTATTTTCTTTAAAGAATATCAACGGATGAAACTAAAGTCAGCTATAAGCATTTGTTGACTTTTATGGCATTTTTAGATAACGATATTAATAGGTACTTTAAAAAGTTAAGTGACTTTCTCAAGTTCTTTGAGGGTGGCAGCAGATGGTAAGACCTAGATCATTTGATGACCTGGCCAAATGCCTCAATCTACAAGACTAGAAGCAAAATACCATGGCGAGATTTCTTTATAGAAAGAAAATCTTCTTCTAGTTTGAGAGACACAAGATATTTTTATAAATATAAAGAAAAAAGGGAACATTTAAAATAATTTTATAGGTTTGCTATGTAGCCTCTAGCTTTATATGCTTATTTTAAAAACTTCAAATACAAACCCTTGAGTGATTTGTATTTCTAGATAAAGAACTTATGTAATCATATTGTAAGAAAATGTTTTTGTAACTTTAAATATATTACCTGAAGCTGTGTCTAGAGATAAGTGGAAGTGTAAGAGGAAAAAATGCTTCAACAGCAACTTAAGGGAGAAGAAAACACATTATTCAATACCTCTGACTAGGTATATAGTTAACTTTTAAGTTGAAGATAGAAGGAAAGTCAAGTGTGAAGGAATCATTTACTTTTCACTATACCAGCATTCTCTTTCACCTTGAAAACAAATTAAAGAAGGTTGAAAACTCAGTTATTAACATACTTAGTAGCATAGCACTGTAATTGTTTTCTTACATTTTTGAAAATAGAATTAAAATAAAGCCAATTATTAAATAATACATCTTGATAAATCTGAGATATGGCAATAGCCCACTGAAACTCTGAATGCCATCTATCACTCTTAGGGGCTGAAAGAATAATAGATCCAGTATAAGAAGGTCAAGGTGCTCCAATTTTTAGCTTAACATTTGCTATTTGATGCCAAATGTTTGCTATAACAGTTCCATTGTCATTTTTTTCTTTTCTGAAAAAATGTATTCACATGTCTACACTTTGGCAGGTAATGTTCATTTTATTTAGATAGTCTTAGTACCTAATATTATCTGTGCATATTCAACATGATTATTGATCAAAGGGAATAATAAATCATGCAAGGTCTAATAAAATTAAAAAATAATGATCTGAGCATCAGAATATTAGTTCTTTGCCATTAGAGATCTGCATGGGATATTAAAGGTAAATATCATTTTAAAGGTTTTGATTTGGTATTAACAAGAATTTAAACACTAAAAATGAAAATCAGAAACACCAACTGAAAGAGCTTTTAAGGAAATCTGAGTCCTAGTTAGAGAATTTGGAAATCACAACAAATACTTAATAGATACTTCGTTTCAGTTTTTGTCAAAATTTTAGACTTTACTAACTATATTACACAAAAGAGCTACAGTAAGGATCTACTTACAAAGAAGTTTATAATCTTGAGCTGTTGTTTACAGTTTGAATTAAGAAATTATTGAATGAGTATTATGTGCAGAGGATTTATTTATGCCCTGTGGGAAAGACAAAAGCATAAATATATACTCCAGAGGTGTGCCATTTAAAGAGGTAAAAAACTAACACATGATACAATGATAGTATAACCATACAACCATAAAATTAGTTGCTAAATTATAGGAGAGAAAGACCAATGAAGGCTGCAATAATCACTTAAGGTTTTATAGAAACTGGATCATACTGTTCAAACTTTTTAATCCATTAATACAACATGAAATCACAGAAACTGATATATAAAATAGTAACTTGATTCTTTTTCGTGAAGAAAATTCTCAGTATTCCTGAGTCTGTTTGGAAGTATATATATATATATATATATACACACACACACACACACACACACACACACGTACACACACACACACGTATACATTGTTAAAATTTCAGCCATTTCCAAATGAAGTGACATGCTCAGCTAAGCACCTTAACCCACCATCTCTCTTACAGACATGAAAATCTCAATGTACAAATTTGCTTAAGTCTAACTTTCTATTCTTTGCTATTAATTTACCATATGAAGTTTCATGTCTATACTTGCTCATTAATACTCAAAACACACACTTTACCTTCCAATAAAGACCAATAATTATTTCATCACTATCAGGTAGGCTGGTGTTAATCCAGCCAAAAATGCCTCCTTGAGTGTAGAAGAGGCTGTGGAATAAAAATAATAAATACAATGGAATATTACTCAGCCATAAAAAGGAATGAAATTGGGTCATTTATAGAGACATGGATGGACCTAAAGTCTGTCATACAGAGGGAAGTCAGTCAGAAAGAGAAAAACAAATATCGTATATTAACACATGTATGTGGATCCAGAAAAATGGTACAGATGAACCTATTTGCAGGGCAGGAGTAGAGGCTCAGACAAAGGGAATGGACGTGTGGACACAGGGGGGGGTGGGGTGGGATGAACTGGGAGATTGGGATTGACGTATGTGCACTGCCATGTGTAAAACAGGTAGCTAGTGGGAACCTGCTGTATAGTGCAGGAAGCTCAGCTTGGTGGTCTGTGGTGACCTAGATGGATGGGATTGGGGGGGGTGGGAGGGAGGTCCAAGAGGGAGGGGATATATGTATACATATAGCTGATTCACTTTGTTGTACAGCAGAAACACAACATTGCAAAGCAACTATAACCCAACTAAAAAAAAATCAAGTTAATAAAGATATCTGAAAATTAGGTCTATTTAAATATAAAAATTTTAAAAATGGGGCAATTAAAAGTGACATATGAACAAAATATGAAATATGAATATAAACTTCGAAACTTTAGTTTTCAAAAATTAAGAAAATTAATTTTGATTGGGTATTTGGAATACAAAATTTTTACATTCCTAAAGGTTACAGTAATAAAATCCATAGTTTATAAATATTTAACTTCTTTTAATAAATTTATTAACATTTCAAAGATGATTAGCTGTACACTTAATTCACTTTCTTTGTTCCTTATTGTGGGCTTGTTGCATGAGGGGTATAATACTACTAAGGTATTCAGAGGTTTGGTTATGAATTGCCTGTTAAGTCTCTCACATATTGGCAATAGTAAGCCATCAAAAGTATTCTAGATGGGATAAACTATACTGAATAGAATTCAGTGGAAGTGGAATGGTGTGTAAATGGAAGAACCCCAGCTAACTGAGTGTACCAGGTGAGAAAAAATGGGGAAGTGAGAATGGTATTCATCCTATGTAAACTCTGATTAGCTACATGGCATCTTAAGAAACTGCACGTCTATGGCCTTTCCACCTAATTAGGTAATTTCTTATGTAGTAGATTCAACTTTCTAGGCAACAAGTATACATTTGATGGGTTATCTGAAGAAAAATAAAAGGTATTTGAAAAGGTGGGAGGGGATCAATGATTTGATTCCAAATTGGGGTTTTAGTATAATCAGTTATACAAATATCATCATCTGCAGTTATGTAATTCCAGAACCTTTTATTTGTTCTGAAGAAACACTCCACACCCACTAGCTGTTATTCTTCATTCCCGCATCTTCTGGCAACTACTAATTAATTTCTGTCTGTACGTATTTGCTTATTCTGGATATTTTATATAAGTGTAATGACAATATATGGCCTTTTGTGCCTGCCTCCTTTCACTTAGCTGTTTTCATGTTTCATCCACACTGTAGCATGTATTAGTACTTTATAACTTATGGCTGAGTAACATTCTACTATATGGATATACTACATTTGTTTATCTCTTCAGTTGATGGACACCTGGGTTATTTCCACTATTGGTTGTTATGAATAATGTTGCTATGAACATCATGTACAGACTTTTTGTGGATATATATTTTCAATTCTCTTGGGTATAAACCGAGGAATACACTGCTGGCTCACATGTAAGTATATACTTAACTTTGAGAAACTGCCAAACTGTTTGCAAACAGTTGTACCATTTTATATCCCCACCAGTAATGTATGAGGATTCTAATTTCTCTACCTCCTTGTCAATATTTGTTATTGCCCATCTTTTTTTTATTATAGCATTCTAGTGGATGACAAGTGTTCTCATTTGTATTTCCCTAATGTCTAATGATGTAGAACATTGTTTTCATATACTTATTGGCTGTTTGTATATCCTCTATTGAGAAACCTTTGCCCATTTTAAAATTGGGTTACCTTATCACTGAATAGTAAGAGTTCTTTATATATTCCAGATTCAAGTCCCTTATCAGATGTGTGATTTGTAAGTATTTTGCCTCCTTCAGCGGGTTGTCTTTTCACTTTCTTGATAATACTCTTTAAAGTACACGACTTTTAATTTTAATGCAGTTTCACATTTTCTTGCCTCAAATCTATTGTAGCGTTTATTATTCAAATTCAGTGCTGATTACAAATATATCACATTTTAAAATACAACTACCTTAATGAATTCTTTACCTATTTGAGGGCTAAACTATGTATATGAAATGAAATCTGTGTTAAAAATATGCATTCATTTTAATAAGAACAAATATCCAATGTTACTTCAGTTACTTTCTAATCTGATAACAAGTCTTAAGTGTGTACAGAGTCTAAAAAGGCAACATATCAAATAGAAGTTTAGAATTGGTACCCTAACTCAATCTATTGCTGAATTTTAGATTAAATAATATCTATACCACATTGATATGGTAAAGAAAAATGATTTGAGAACTACTGCAAAGAACAGTTATATGAACCATAATGTCAGGGAGAAAAATAAAATTGAAGCTTAAATTTTATGAAAATTACCCAATTATTATTTTTTTGAATAGCATGAAAACAATCATATAAACAAGTATCTCAAGGAACACCATTAAATACAAATTCTGATTACTTACATGAATCAGAAATCCCTAAAATCTGTTTTATGGGTGATGAAGTTACATTAGAGGAAAGAGCCTTTTCCCCCCACAAAGAAAGGGATGAAGATAGGCAGTCAATATACTTTTTAAAAATTTGCACTTGTAATGAATCTATTATAACATTTTCTTCACAATGTGAAATTTGTTTTAAAATGACTGGAATTGTATTTTCATACCTTTTTCCAGGAGACTGAAATTGCACATGAGAATTTTTAAGGAAAAGAGAAATTAAGTGAATTCTGTAGAGTTCAAAAACAGTGTGTCATGGATGGGACTAGATCTGGTCCAATATTCTTTGTGCTATATTATATGAATTTTTCCTGGTTACTGGTCACTTCTGCCACTTCAAATATTAAACTAGGAATATTAGCCCTTCACTTTTCATTATTACCTTTCTCTTTTAAGACATAAATGTCAAATGGGTCCTATAACTTTGTGAAAACCATGAACACACTCCAAAATTTCTTTTCATCTTTCAGTTATTTTTCAAGATCTGTATGTGGATGCCTTTTACTCACAATCTGATATAAAGACACTTTCCTATGGCTTTCCCTCCTTCTCTTTCTCCCTTTCTTCCTTCCTTCCATAGCAAGAAATGACGATAAGCAAATGTATAGCACAGAATCATCTCTAAGAAAAATGTAACAGATATATCAATTCTCTAGAGTACTTGTATAGGTTAAATGCCATAATAACATATTTCTAAATTATAAAGTGATATCAGATTACTTTCTCTTGCTACTGTGACTATAGATATGTTCAAAGTAAGAAATGTGATTTTTATGCATTATTTCCCTTTGCAGATACCACTTTGAAGTGGAAAAGCCACTTCAACTTATAAATATTTATTCCATGTATTAATAACTGAAATGCTATGTCTTATCTTTTCTCTGCATTGGCTGTTGCTTAACATAGTTCCTACATAAATCAGTTGCTAAAAAATGTTGAATGAATAAATGAATATATTATTCACACGTCATAGATGAAGACAATGAGGCAGAAAGATAAATATTTAAAATACCACAGCTAATAAATGTTAAATTTTGCAAGACTCCAAAAACATTGCCTTTCCCATTGTATAAAGTGTTCCCAGATAATTGTTTCTTATCATTTCAAGATCTAGAGTTAGTGAATGGACATCTACTTGATAGTGAAGCATAAAGATATTTATCAGTTAATAAATACCACATATCTCCAAGGGGAAAAAAACAATTATTTTTCTAACATACTTTAGGATTAGAAAGCTGGCAGAAAAATAATTTTAAGTAAAAATCACTGTAACACTCTATGAATAATGATTGCAACTCATAAAAGTGCTAAAAAATGTCGATAGTGGAAACCAGTTTGGTAAGATTTAATATCTAAACTTGTACACAGACTTCTCCTCTGGCCTTAATTCTTGCTAGAGTAAATGACATAGGGAACAAAATACTTATGCTTAACAGCTCTACATTCCTGCCAGAAGCTATACTTATTCCAAAAATTAAAATTAAAAACATAAATGGATTCAGGGGATAAGTAGTGGGCTTCCCCAACTATGCTTTGTCCCTCGTCTTCACTAAGGATAGAGTAGTAACAGTGGTAAAAGGAAACGTGGTACTGTGAGATCTCAAGAAAAAGAAAGCAAAAGTAGTAATCCAAGAGGCAATAGCAACAACCCCATAATGAACATCAATAATTTTTAAATAAGAAATCTGAATGTTCCTTTTTGGCCAGCAGAAAGGGGTAAAGAGGCTGCCTTCACCTGCACAATTGAGTGAGGGAGAGGAAGCTCCCCGATGAACAGAGCATAACCACAGAAGAACAAGCTGCATCCTTGGGCTAGATGTCAACCAGGAGAACTCAGCTGTGTTGTAGGCTGAAGCATTGTGTAATGGACTTTTAAAAAATCTTATTGTAATTCTCTGGCAGGAAGTAGCACACAATTTCCTAAAATAAAACATCAGTGTAAACAATGACCTTACGCATTGAGTGGATAATTGCTTAGAAGACATAATCTGAGTAATAACAAAACAACCACCACTTGAAAGCCTCCCTTTTAGAATTTGAGTGAAACAACTATTTTGAATAAGTCTAGTGTCCTATCTCCAGCATAGAAGGTGCACCTTTCTAGCTCACTGCCTTTATCCAGGCTTTGTGTTCCAGCCAAACTTGTTTACTTCCAATTCCCTAACATCATTTCTGAACCCGTATGTCAGTTTACACTATTAGCCCAATGTGAATCTTCCAATCACGTAACTAAAGACTATTCTCTCCTCATATCCTAATTAAATCCCAACATACTCATGAAGTATTTTCTAACCATCATATCTGGACATCAGCTACTATTTCTGTAGGAATTTGGATCATATCTTACTCATTTTTGTATCTCTAGCTCCTTGAAGTGCGAAGAATATTTCAGGACCTCACTATGAATTTGTTAAGCCAAAGTAAATATTCAGTGAGGTCAGGAGCTATACTGTACACTTTTCTGGGCTCTCTTTTTGAAAGACAGTACAGATTACGAGAGCTAAAAAATACCTCATAGATGGATGGGTTTACTAATTTGTATAAGTGGAATAAGTGGGCTTCACCTCTTCCTTGCCATGGTTTGTTATAGCTTTCTTTGGATTTCATTAGCAAATGCATTTTCTCTAAGCCAATTTGGATTAGTCTTATCTCAACAACCATAAAAGTCATACTAATGCAGAGACGGACGTTTGTGAAATGTAAAGTAAAATACGAGAAATTAGAAACTGTTTGCATTATTCCTCAGAACTATCCATAGCACATATAGGCTTGTTCTTTCAAACACTTAGTTTAAACCAGTATGTTCATTTCCCAGTTGTTTTCATTTTAATACATAAAATCTTAAGGAAATATGATCTTTATAGGTATTGGTCTCTATAACTAAAAGTGTGTTTTTCAGATATAAAGGTTAAAACAGAAGCATAGAGAAAACTCACGGTAGCCCTATGAAATGGATCAATAACTTATTGATCAGAAATAATTCATTCTTAACGTAAATGTTAAATTGGATTTTTAATTATGATTTTGTTTACATTATATATTGTCTGATTTTCTTGCACTTATTAATTAGTAAAGCAAATTATAGCAGTACTGCTATGGTTCACTGAGTTCTTTTTCCCTTAAGATTTGTTATTTTCAAATTCTTGAAAATGAAGGCTATATTAGAAAAAAATAACCATCTCTGAGACATACTATGTTATAGGAAAATCATCTTTTCTAAGCATAAACTTTCATTCTTCGCTACATCAAAGAAGTTAACCTTATAGAGAAGCAGACAGTAAAGTGGTAGGATATGAACAGAGGCAGGAGAGGGACCTCAGTTTTATTTGTTGTTTTTTTCTGTTGCTGTTGTTTTGATTCTATATATGATAAAATCTTGGGTTTTATTTTATACTATCTAGTTGCATTATCTCTTGCTCCTGCCCAAAGCCATCCTGAATGTCTGCACAACTACAGGTGTTTGATCTTAAAAGCAGCTTAGGGTCTCTCTCAAATCACTAGCCTTGGGGCAAATAACTAAATTTGCCAGAACCTAAAGGGAACTCTAAACCTTCCTATCTATGAATTGCTCTGCAGTAAGATCAGTTCTTTGGTACATAAAGTCTTTGTGGATTATTCTGCAAGTCACACATACTTAAATTAAAGCAAAGACAACTAATTTTTTTTGTTCATAATAGGATTTTGTGTAAGTTGTCAATTGTCTCAGGTTCAAATTTACCCTTTATTGTCTGTTGTGCAGTAACGGTGTTGGGACATTAAATATTCTTCCTTAGGCAGCTAGCACAATGTTAAACTTTATCAGTAGAAGGTGCTAGGGTGACGTGGCAGGGAAAGGTGTTTTTCTTCCTGATTTCAATGGGCTTTACAACAGGCTTCTGTAATATGAGCAACTTCTCCACTGCCAGGCTCCTGGAGCTCAGGCAGTTTCTGAAGCATCCCAGCTTCCCCAGCACCATGGCTTCCCCACTGCCCAGGACCCCCAATGCATGACAGCTTGTAGCACCCAGTGGCCAGAAATGTGCCCAGCAACCTTCTCAGGCTGTCTTGCAGAAGAGTGCCTCCATCAAGACACTCGCTGTGAACAAACAGCATTTCCCGGCACTCTACAGGGTAGAGCTCCTGCAAGTACCAGAGGGCAGACTTCCAGTAAATTCTGCCAGTGCAGCACCATAATGACTTCTCTACCATTCAGTGAGCCAAAACTCTGCTCTCTCCAACAGGGTCTCGATCTCAACCTGGGGGTGGGTGGACTCTTAGGTGTTTGCTTTATCTCAGTCTTAGGAATAGTGGTTGCCCTGTATAGCTGCTATTTCTGCATTCTTCAGAATGTTTATGTACTAGCTAATGCTGCATTACCTGAATCTGCTAATACAGTTAGTAATTCTTTATATCAACTTCTGTTCAAATTACTGTGTGATGTCTGTCTATTGACAGGACCATGACTGATAAGAATTCTTTCAAAGAATTTGACAGAGTTTATATGTGTGTTAAGGGATAAAATACGTTTCTGAAAATTTTAGAGAAAGAAGTGATAGTTATGCAAGTCGAAAGGGGAAGAATAATATTAGTGCGCAGAAAGGCATGCCACATAGTTATGTACAATTACTAGATGGGCTGCACATTTAAGTGGGTGATCAAAATTTAAAAAGAAACATGTTTAAGATTGACAGTGCCCCAAAGTTAAAGAGCAACCTAACTCAATGAGTAAATGAGCGAAAGGCATGATGGTAAATGTCAAATCAGAGGGAAAAACTTCCATAAGTAGTCAAAAAAAAAAAAAACAAACAGTAGTACAAGTGCATAGATTCTTACGGGCTAAATTGGATCAAGGGTAAATTCTGATCAGTTAGAGGACTGGACAGACTTCTGTTTAATTCAGGCAAGTCTCCATAAATACAATTAACAAAATAATTGGCAAAAAAAGTCAAACTGCTAATCCTTGGTAAGAACCGAGAATTCTGATTCTGTGTTTCCAATTTGGGTCAGAATCTTTAGGATTAAAATATGTGCTCGTCGAATCCCTTTGAGTTTTGGCTTTGCTACTTACTCCAGAGTTTGCTCCTCTGAGATGTTTTTTAAAAGTATTTACCATATTGAGGAAAGGCCATGCATACGGACCATAAAATATCATGGTCTGTTAACTGACCATTATTAGGTCTTCTGCTGGGAGTTAATTCAGAGTATCAAGAATGAGTTGTAAGTAAATTAAAGTCACTTTATATAATCTTGGACATCTAAATGATGGTGAATAGAAAAGGAGAATAGATTTTAGAATTCTGAGACATTGTCAAGCTTGAAGAAAAGGAATTTCATTCACTGTGTTTCTTGGTGGAGAAAGGAAATCTCCATGTATTTATACCATCCTTTTATACTTTTAAAATAATTCCCCGCCTGCTCTCGATACCTTAGGGTCATTTTCTGCCCTTAGATTTCAGCTATAATTTCTGTATAAGTGACTTAAATGCTCTGGAACTGATGTATATTTGCCTCACTGTTGCTATGCATTCACCTTTGAGTCATCAGTTCTACTACCTCATATAGTATTGTTGACCCTTGAATAACATGGAGGTTAGGGGTGCTGATCCCCTGTGCATGTGAAAATCTGCATGTAACTGTACAGTTGGCCCTCCGTATCTGTAGCTCCCCGTCTGCAGATTCAACCAACCATGGATCCTCTAGTACCGTAGTACATATTTACTGAAAAAATGCTATGTATAACTGCACCCCTACGATCCAAACCAGTGTGTTCAAGGATCAACTATATTTATACTTACCAAATACACAGTTATGAGTTATTAATTCCTGTGACTATATAAGGAAAGTTACAAGCGCAGTAAGCATAAGGAACAATCTGCTTTTAAAAAAATCCACAGAACTTCCTTATAATCAGAATGGTAAGTGCTCGTCTTATGTCATTACGATATGCCTATCATATGCCAAGTCTGAAAAATGAATATACTGTTGGGATATATATTTTTACTGGCATAGTATTTATCAGTAAAGATCTTTGAGTAATTAAAAAATCAAAACAGAAGCTGCATATCCATGGCAGAAACTAAAAAACAGTCAACAAATAAAAGTAAAATCTGAAAAAAAAGTTACGAAAAGACCCATGAAAACATTGGGTGCCCACAGTGCCTATTTGATTTGAATGATAACTCTTATATTTTTATGGAATTCTTTCTCCGTTTTCCCTTTTCTCTTTGTTTTTCAAAGTACAACTAAGTTTATATTTAAAATATGTCAAACTAAGAAAGCTAAAGGAAAATACTGATAACAAAGATTGAGCCTGGTGAAGCAAATGTTTATTATTCTATAGTGGATGGGGCTATAAAAAGTTCCTAATATAAAAGATGGAGCGCATTCAACAAGAAAAAAATGAGAAATAAGAAACGGAATTAATAGAATATTAAAATTTTGGATTTAATACACGAAACCTCACTAGAATGAAAAAGCCATATACAAAAATATTTTGAGATGATGAAGGAAAGGATTTGTAGTGAGGAGGAAGGGCAAGAGATAGAGGGAGACTTCTGAGATGCTAAGTGATAAGGTCTCCCTATCAGAACCAAAGGGATGCTGGCACAGGTTATATTAGATGCTCTACTGACGCATGCCTATACAGCCCATACACACTCTGCCCCAGCATTCCTCACACTGAATTGAAATGGCTTATTTACTAATATATATTTACATTTCCCACAAGACTACAATGGTTTAGGTACAGGAATCATATCTTATTCTTCTTTTGATTCCCTGACAAAGTAAACGTTCAACACATTTTGGTGAATGACTGATGATTAAACTAATGAATAAATAAAACCTCTGTAATAGCAGTTACAATATGAGTAATCAATAAAGTTGTGTGTTACAACTGTGGGAATAAGTTTCAAAGGGAATAAAGATACCTTATTGAGAAAATGAAACCAAAATAAAACTCACAGTAATCATATAATGTCAGGATATTTGTTTATTTTTTTGAAGTATATGTAATAAAATTGTGCCAAAAGAATTTTTGTCACAAGTTACGTAATTTAATATAATATTATTCATGTGTAAGGGACTCTCTTCCACATCTGACTGAGTTAGTAAGTATCTCTTTCGTTGATGTGATAGAAAATAATCAATTCCTTCATCCCAGGTCTGATCAGAAAGAATTATTTCTGACAATTTTACTTTGTATTTTATACATTACCATTCTAAAACTTAAAACCTAATAGCTTTTAGCAGTTCTAAACTGTGCACACTTTGGTCAATTTATTCTGGATGTTTCCATAAAGGTAACTGACCGAGCATTCAGTCTGCATCTTGATATAATCTAAATGCCAAAATTAATTTCTCGGATAGGCAAGTTCCGACAACAATGTTAAACCAGATTTCCACGAGAAATAGTTCTGTTCCAAAGACAGCAAACAGATTCTGTGAGGATGGATGGCATACTTAAATTTTTCACACTTTCCATTGTGGTAACTGATGCTTTCCTCTCTTTAAGATGAAATAAGTTCACTCTCATTCTGAAGGGTTTCTACCCACAAACACACACATACCCCTATTTAGGATGGGCACACAACCACTTTAAATTTCTTGGTCCATAAAGAAGTTTTCTAAAGGTGAGCAGAAACAAAGTGATCCAATGAACTTCAAAAGACATTTACATATGAGATGGTGAACTAATTCTCCACTTTCAGGTAACTGAGTCACATTTTGTGTTGCTGCTTAGAAATGCGTTCCAGAGTGAGGAAATAACAGCTGCAGGTCCACTGCCACTATTTTGGATTGACTTCTAACTCAAGAAATAGGAAAGTCTCTTATTCTCACAGTTGAAGTAAGAAAGAACATCACACACTATGGAAATCAGTGTCTTAAAATGCTGAAGAAATAATTCCCAGACAACAAACATAATAAAAACTAACCAACATACTTCATACTAATCTCAAACTCAGGGTTTTTCTGTCTTCCGGTCCAGGACAGCCTTTTACTGCTCATTAAAATTCTAATAACTCTATTGTACCCCAGTTACTGTCATATATAATATATTTAGTTTTAATGTAATGAGGAACTCTTATTTAAGATGGGCAGTAAGGCCAGAGTCAATATTTTAATTATGACTAAATTTTAGGGTAAAAGAGGTAAATTTGTCAAGTAATTTATGTTCCCATTTTAAATACATTTATTTTCAATACATCTGTTTCCTTTACTCCACATTTATTAAGAACTTACTATATACCAGACATTAATAGCAAAGTATAGCCAAAACCAGCCTACAGTCTCTTCTGATAAATACCATCTTATCAGAACACAGCCACACCATCATTTACATATTGTTTATAGCTGCTTTCAGGCCACAGTGGCACAGTTTATTTGAGACACTGGATGGACCACAAAGTCTAAAATATTTATTATCTGGCCCTTTACGGAAAACATTTGCTGACCCCTTACCTAGAAACTAGGAATACACTGGTAAATAAAACAAGCATCTTTCCTTCCTAGCATTTACATATTGGCTGGGGTGGGCAGATATTAACTACAAACATATAAGTCCGTAAATAATGTTGTATATTAGAAGGTAATAAATGCTGTAGAAAAAAGAGAGCAGAGTAATGGTAATAGGACATATGATGTGGGGCCCAGTTTGCAATTTTAAATAGGGTAGAGTAAGGGAATTTGAGAAAGTAATATTTGCGTAAATTTTTGAAGGATAAGAGGTAGTAACCACATGAACTGGGGGAAGAATGTCTGAGAAGGTAGCTAACAGCAAATAACCAGAAGGAAGGAACATACTCTGTGTGTTCAAGGAAGAATAAAGAGGCTGATACAGAAGAAGAGAGAAGAGAAAGTAGCTCTAACAATGAAGATTGTGTTTAATGGTACCAACATTTGTTACTGACAATAGCTGCTGTAAAATATGAGTCAATGCCCTGGGCTTAGAAATTATTTTTTATCACGCATGGTTAAGGAAGTGTAATTTAAGAAGTCTGAAGTATAGTGTTAGTTTAGAAATATCCAGTTGCTATATATATCTCAATTTATATATATTACTGGAAAGGAGACTGGAATAATGACATGATTTATAACAATATCTTGGAGAACATCTAATATCTAATAATATATGAGGTCAGAGAGTGCTTGAAAAATTCACAAAATCTTGAAAGGTTTGGCTAGGGCTCAAGAGTACTAAACACATAAAAGAATATATTTTATATTATTACCTTTAAGCTTCAAGAGACTAAGCAATGTTACTAGACTCATCAGGTAGTTAAGTTTTCCCGATGGATTACAGTAATAATTATAGAATGAAAAAACTGGTAAAACAGATTCTATGCCTAGAAAGAGGAAAATAACATGCATTCTCCTGAAATAGATTCATACCGTTAAGAAAATCTGGAAGATTTAAAAAGACTTTGTACCACGTGGTTTGGCTATGTAAACAAAAGGCATATGGAAAAACCAGCAAAAGATGAAAAAAAGGATAAATAAGTATGAAAAAAATGTTGGGTATAATAACATAAGAAAAGTTCTATATTACATCATTAAAGATATAATCCTCTAGAAAACATTTTGACGCTGGGAGAGAAAAAGATTAGTCTTAATATATTTAAAAATTAAGATTTGATCTATTCTTAAGTAGTAAAAGCAAAATGATATCAAAATCTCAAAAAATATGTAACACTTTACATTTGAAGAGTGCTTTAGACAGTCTTAGCCATTGTTGATAAAAGGCCTGACTTTTGTTTATTACTAATTTCTCCTGAAGACAAAATTCAATCCAGCAGATCAAAGAAGACCTGGAAATCTGTAGGTAGCAGATTTCCTGGAACCAGAGGGGGCCTACTTTGGCAACTAACAGCCACACTGTCACAAGTACACTTTTTATCACTGACTTATTTAATGTGCACCACTGATAGATACTATTACCTCTATACCGCATATAAAAAAACTGAGGAAGTGAGGTGTTATGTAATTTGCCTAAGGTCATGCAAACAATAAATGGTGGAGAACCGGGCCTTAAACTGTCCAGTACAGCTCCAAAGGACCCACACAATTTTTAACCTATGTCGACTTTAAAGCAATGCCATCCCTTGAACTTATAAAGTCTAGAAATAGTCTTCAGATGTTCACCTAACCTAAAATCTTACTCTTACTTCAGGATATCTCTTTCCACCCCCTCTCCCGAAGACAGAATTTCATAGCCTATTAGGTAGAAATTTCCTTATTTCTTGGATATTGTATAAAGTGACCATATAATTTACTACAAAACTGTTTTATTTTTGATATAACATGGGAAAGGGGATGAATAATAAAGATGGAATGGCAACTTTGTGATTAGGCACTGTCTTACGTAAACTAGAATGAGGGTCCTCTGAATGACCCATTTCCTTTGGGCACTAATTCCCTAAGAATCCCCGCTTTACCCTATCAGTGGCCAGTGTCCCTCATGCCTATCTTTTTCCTATAAGAGTTGTTCACCCTGAAGTTGAGCCCATTTCTTGCTATTTTCCAATTCATTTCCTAATGGTTCTCTTTGATGATCCGACACTTCAGACCACTTCTCAGCCTTCTTTGTACCAAAGCCAAGAACCATTTAGCACCCCAAAGTTCCTCCTCCTTCCCTGTCAGACTCTGATGCTTACCTAAAATAGACTGGCTTCCTGTTCAACCCAGATATTGGTTCATCCTCGGCGTCATCATTTGCCTCCATGTCGCTACTAGTTTCCTATTTATTCCCCTTCTCCCTGAGAAGACCAACTGAGTCACAACAAGCAAAGAGATGGCACCACAGAGCTAACCCAAACAAGGAATTAGAGTTTGAGCATACAAAAAGGACCAAAACCAAAAAACCCCACATTTCCTGTCTAAGTTGTTCCTGGCAGAGAAAAAAATACCAAGAGTTTTAATGTCATTGTTAATTTAATTACTATTTACAATTTGTTTAAAGATGTTTTAATTGAAGTTGGTGAGAAGAAATAAACTATATTATCTAACAAAATAATCCAACAAAGGCTAGTGGGGTAATTAATGTTTACTGAGCACAAACTAATGCTAAGCATTGTCTTTTAATGTAGGGGAAAAAAAACATTAAATAGGCCAACATTCAGGAAGAGGCAATGCAAAAAGAGCAGCAGTCATGTAGATTAAATACAAGATGTTCATGTTTGTGACTCGTGTCCAAATTCTCATTCACTGGACAAGTCACAGAAACTAACCGGCAAGAGAAAACACATTCTTTATACGTAAGAGTTTTGGTTATTGTGAGGACCAGTGAGAGCCAGACATGCTTCCAGAGTACTAAGACAAACCTCAAAACAGAAATAATATAGTTTCTACTTAATTTATAATGTATTAAAATTCAATCCAGCTTTTAAAGTTCTGCAGAGTAGCCAGAAACCTGGGTAAAGGAGGAAATTGAGATCATAAGTAATTCTAGGGCTTCCCTGGTGGCACAGTGGTTAAGAGTTCGCCTGCCAATGCAGGGAACACGGGTTCGATCCCTGGGCTGGGATGATCCCATATGCCGCAGAGCAACTAAGCCCGTGCGCCACAACTACTGAGCCTGTGCTCTAGAGCCTGTGAACCACAACTACTGAAACCTGTGTGCCTAGAGCCCGTGCTCCGCAACAAGAGAAGCCACCACAATGAGAAGCCGGTGCACCGTAATGAAGAGTAGCCTCCGCTCGCCACAACTAGAGAAAGCCCGCGTGCAGCAACGAAGACCCAACACAGCCAAAAATAAATAAATAACATTAAAAAAAAAAAAAAAGTAATTCTAATACAAAATGCATCCTGACCCAGACTATGTCAGGGAATATAAGCAGAAATAATTTCTTCTTCATTAAGCATTGATTTTTTTATTGTTTATTCCAATCCTTGCCCCCAAACACATTCTTGATTTCTTATCTTAGGAATGAGTCATCTAAGACCCAAACTAGTATTTTGATAATAAAGGCTACTTTTGAAGAGGCATGTGCCATTCTTGTTTCTACATTACTACAGAGGTTTTTTAGACACTGATCTTATTTTCCAAAGGGGAGGAAAAACATTTAGTGAGAGCTGACTCTAGGTGCTGACTCAGTATATCTAGGATACAGGTAAAACTCTCAATAGGGACATGTCATAGGCAAAGTATTTTAGAGCTGTAAGGAATCAGGTAATCTGCCTAACTTACCTAATGATTACACGGTAGCATGGTACTCACTGTCATTTTTTAAAGTTTTTTTTTAAGAAAACATTTTTTTTCAACCTCTTATTAATCCAGATGCTATTTTGCCAACTGAAAACAGAATTTACTCTCTGATGAGAAGTGCCACAATTGCCATGGAAATTCACAGTGACTTGCAGACAAGGTTATAACCATTGAAAAACAAAAACAAAACTGAGAGGTTTTATAGCTTTCAGGCATGAGGATGCTTCTTTTTGTAATATATTGTCCCTTTGTTGATCTGCTTTAAGCCTTATACACAGTCACTGTAGTCAGTGAAGACATAAAGTATATGAAGTATGAAACATTTTGAATATTGACATTTTAAATTATTTTTTAATACTACTCATAAAACCTTACGCCTGAGTTTGCTGAAATTCAGAGCTATCTACTTCAGTTCATCAGATACCTAGTGGGAGGATGTAATCACAAAGCTAAAAAAGTGTGAAACACTCCAGGCTAGACATCTGAGGCTAATCACAATGTAGAAAAGTTCTTCAAGGATCTGAGCACACAGCACTTCATAAATAGTACTACTACCAATTAATTTCTCTAAAACGAAGATTACAGATTTCCTATGGTGAAATGAATGTCACAGAGTCAACCTCTTTTGTAATAGAAAATGGTTATTTTGTCTCCTTTCTATTTCTGAATTAACATACATCCTTTTTCCTCATTCTTCTCCACCCACACACATTTAATATTAGAATTTGGTGGAACTGATTGAGATTTTTTTTAATCTCTAGTAAAATAAAGGATCCTCTCTTCTACTAAGTAAATGATGCTCATTTTAATGGCAGACTGATTATAATAAGATAATAAATCTCAAGTTACTAAAACAGCAGAGATCAAAAGGATACTTTATAGAACATGTCATATGTATGTTGTATTACATTTTTATAATTATGTTGTATTATATAATTATATTTACTATAATTTCAATCCAAGCCACTAATTCAAAGACCAGAGTATTAGCTAATGACTATAGAAGAATAAAGGGACAATTTATGCATCAGTCTTTTATTTACACTTCCCCTTGGAGAAAAACATTTTCTTTTCCTTCAGTGTTCCTATTAGCTTTTAAGTATGAACGTCTACCCTTTTTGAAGAATGGGAGAAGGGTTTCCAGTCTTTGTTCTATTCCTAACCTATGCTTCAACAACAGAAGACAACTGTCCTATCCAACTGGGGAGATTGGGTGAAAGAACGGAATACAGGGAGCTCAGCCTTTCCCAGGGTCACTTTTGAGATAATTTGATCTGTTGATGTGGGTTTCTCCTCTTGTTCCTCCTTCCATGTAAACATACGTGGACCAGGGCTTAGGAACTGCCTTCTAGAAATAAATCATGTCTCTTTGTAGTCCCACTTTTGGGACCATAGATGTGATGCAGCAATGAGCTTGCAGCAAGTTTGGTAAGCATGTAATAATTCTACAGATCTGTTATAGACTGAACGCTTCTATCCCCCAAAACTCATATATGAAGTTGAATCCCCAGTGTGATGGTATTGGGAGGTGGGGTCTTTGGAAGGTGATTAGGTCTTGAGGGTGGAGCCCTCAGGAATGGGATTAATGCCCTTATAGTAAGGGACCAGAGAGCTAGCTTGTTCTCTTCCTGCCATGTGAGGATACGTCTAGAAATTGATAGTTGCAACCTGGAAGAAAGCCCTTACCAGAACCCATGTCAGACCGTGGAACCATGACATGACAGAACCATGCTGTCGCCCTGATCTCATACTCCAGCCTTCAGAACTGTGAGAAATACATGCTTATTGTTTAAGCCACCCAGTCTACGGTATTGTGTTCTAGCAGCCCAAACAAGATCGGAGACATACGGAGGGCACAGGTCCTTGCCTTATCTCATGTTTAGATTTCAGCTGTTTCAGAACCTGTAGTTGGAAGCTGTATAAAAAGTACACTCACACTTTAAACTTGCTCTGTTTATTTAAATATATGTTCATACATATGTTTGATGAACTGATGTTTTTAGGTGCTATAAGCTTAAGAAAGTATATGTGATATTAATGCTTATATCGGCAGAGTCTCTATCATTGCATTCTAGGCTTAATTCAGTAGAGTGAAGTCACTAGAAAATTAGGAAACATACCACCACTATGCCCCAGACCTTGTGTTGCATGTAATAAGGCAAACATTTCACAATGGCATATGATTCTCTAGACTGCAGCAAAATTCTCCCAGATGTCTTGCATACAATTAAAACAATGTGGTATGATCTATTTCAAGTTGACAAAATTAAAACTATATTCTCATTGGATATGTCTCTCTGGGAAAATCCGGTTTTCCTAAGCTGTCATCTTTGATGAGAGTTCCAGGCACTGCTGACAGAGCATCAGATGTTATCAAGGATGTATCGAGAAAGAATAGAAAATTTTTCAACTCAATTTAAATAAAATATGCTCAGGGGGCGAGTCCTATGTATCAACGCAGTGATTCTAACCATATCGCTGAATTGGGATTATAGCCCTGCAGGGTGATCTCATGGCTCCAAGGTAATAAATACTTCACACCATAAAAGTGGCCTTAAATATGCAGTGGCAAAATATGTCTAATGTCATTGCATTTAGAAGTCTAAATCTGAAGCTGTAATCGGTTGCACTAGTTTGGGAAAAGGTAAAATTAAAATTCTAAGAAAAAAATGTTAGTAGGCACAAATGAAAAAGGTATTTTTAAATATTAGAATCAGTTGAAAATGACATGTTTGATAGAGATATAGTTCTTAATTTGCATTAGTAACAAACACCTCAAAACTATCCTTTAATACTCCTAGAATGGAGTTAACTTTTTTCCTCTGCACTGTAATTAGTCAAGGAAACTTAATGGTAAAAGGAAGGTTGTACTGAAACTATTAAATTCAAGTAGTATCTAACATCATTGTGGTGTCTAGTATCAATAATTCAATTCAGCTTGCTGAGGTACTAATATTCAACTTACCCTTTGAGAATCATGCATGAAATCCTAATGATTTAAAGTTGATTGTTACCAAGAAATAAATTATTCACTTTAGAGTTTATCCTGATCATTAGTAATCACCTTGTGAATACTAGCAAGGGAAATAGGTTTGTGACTTCCGTGAGGGCCAACTGACAGCAATCTTATAAGAACTTCCTTTAAACTGAAAATATGGGAAAAATCATTTAGAGTTGCATGTATAACACACGGAAGGGCTTATTTCATTTAAGGAATTAGGAATATATTTTGCCTATTTAGAATAACATTCATTTATTCATTAAATAAATATTTGAGTGCTTATGGGTCATGCACTGGTTCTTAATACTGGGTAATGGGTGACAGTGAGCAAATGAAACGTCTTTATAGAGACACAAATCCCTTATCATAAGTCTTTCTTATTGCTAAGAAAAAAGCCCCGTAGTTGTCTCCATAACTTCAGAGTCTACTTACTTTACACTGTCCTTGTGTTAAAGAGAAAGGAGTTAGCCCCTTAGGTTATTGAAAAAGCACTCAATAATGGAAGATTGGTCGTCTTTAAAGCTATAATAAGTGTGTATCTTCCTGTCTCCTCAAAGATGGAGTAGGAATAGGATAAAGTGCACTTAGTTTATCAGTAGGTTTGGCATTTAAATACAGGAAATGTATTCTTTTCAAAAAGTTTAGCATATTATCTATGGAAGACTACTGTAAGTTGCAAATTTGATTGTTCAATAATTTTTTTTTTTCCAAATACACACTCTTTAGTTCTCAAAAGATAAATTTGTAAAAGTTCTGGGAAAGATTGGTCTTGTCAGTATCCTTTGGTGTGAATTTTTAGTAGTTAAACACTTCTGAGTAAAATAAGAATACGGAAAGTGTTTACATATTTTGGAACTGACAAAAGGAATAGTGTTCACTTGCCTAATAACAGACATAACAGGTTTCCAGAAAGCAGTACATTATTTATGGACCTCTAAGATAATGTACTTTGGTAACCATACTTCTGCCTACTTAGTAAGAGAAGACTCAAAGGGGGAAAACAGTCAACTCAAAACAGTTAACATGCTTAAGTTACATAGTTTTCTAAAAATTAGACACTTTAATACATTAAACAGTGAAGCTTCATTTTTTTATATAGTTTGCCCATTTGCCACAGCTCAGAAAAAATTCATAGTTTTGGTTATATTAGCAAATGTTTATATGTATCTATCTGGTCTAACTGAATATATGCAACTAAAATCAATTTTCTATTCATTTGCATACATTTCCAATGGGAAAGAAAACCGTCATTGAAATTTCATTTTGTTTCAGAAAAGGACCCATTTATGTTTATTTTAATATACAATTGGCAAAAAATATTATTAGTAAATATGGACTTATACCACTAAATTTTTAAAAAGTTAACTATTTAAATAGTAATAGTAAAGCTTTAGTAATATTAAAACTTGTGAAAAAGAATGTCTTGTCCTTTACTCCAGTAATGTTACTTCTGAGAATTTTAAGAAAATAATTAGACACAGAATGCATTTGATATATAATTAAGAAAAAATCAATACAAAATATTTAGTTATTAATGTTTTCACTATATAAAAAAGGGAGGAAAAAGACCTGAATATATCCAGAAGAATCGTGTTGTGGTAGTGGAATAATGGATAGCATATTTCTTCTCTTCTGCCACTTAGATAACTTTCATCAATAATCAAAAACAGAGTCAAGTTTTACTTAATAGTTAAGATTATTTTATGCAAAAATACCCTCCATTAGAATATGCAAATAGCGAGACTTAAACAGCAGCAACTGTTGTTGATATAACGGCATTTGTGTTCATAACATTTTAAGGATGAAATAAACTGTTACTCATCCAACCTTAAGTTACATTACATCAGATGGATGACATTAAACTTGCCAGGTGCCTGCCTTTTGCAACATATTGGAGATGACTCAAATTATGGAGCCAATCTTGAGTACTGTAATAGGCATAGTGTCATCTGTCTAGCAGCTTGGCTATTCTTGCTAAAACAAATATGCCTATTTTGACAGAGTTCAGAAGAGGAAAAAAATATACTTTCCTCCATGGAAAATATACAGATGTTATAGATTTCTTAGATGAAGAACAAGATAGGCTATTCAGTCCAAGATCTAAGAATACAGAATGATAGAAAAGTAGGGATACTACCTATTTTTAGTTAAAAAGTCAGATAGCTAGGAAGCAAAAGTCAACAAATACCTTTTTAATTGATTCTATCCTACCACCCTCTCTTCCAAAATGTGGCATCTCTTTGCTTATCCAGCAGGAAGTCTGTCTTAAGCAAAGGCAGGGTTGCACTGCCCTAAAGCACCCTTCAGGCTCTCATCTGCGGCTCATTAGCTAATGGGAAAGTTCATTAGTTGTGCTGAACTTTAGTTTCCCTGTTTGCAACTCAGTGATAATGATAAAACCGACAATTCAGAGTAGCTGGGAAAAGTAAATGGAATACAAGATGAGTAAATGGATAAAACTAAAACAAAGGACAATGGGAAGAGAAGCTTGAATGGATTGGACATCTACTATATTGGTGTTAGACGTGTTTTACTTCTCAGCTTTTTCTAATTAAAGGTCAGTCGCTTTTTAGAATAGCAATTTAGGGCTTCCCTGGTGGCACAGTGGTTAAGAATCTGCCTGCCAATGCAGGGGACACGGGTTCAAGCCCTAGTCTTGGAAGATCCCACGTGCCGCAGAGCAACTAAGCCAGTGCACCACAACTACTGAGCCTGCGCTCTAGAGCCCGTGAGCCACAACTACTGAAGCCTGTGCGCCACAACTACTGAGCCTGTGCTCTAGAGCCTGCGAGCCACAACTACTGAAGCCCGCACACCTAAAGCCCGTGCTCCACAACGAGAAACCACTGCAATGAGAAGCCCGCGCACCGCAATGAAGAGTAGCCCCCACTCACCGCAACTTGAGAAAGCCCACGCAGCAACAAAGACCCAACTCAGCCAAAAATAAATAAATTAAAAAAAAAAAGAATAGTAATTTAACGTTGCTACCAAACTAGTTTCCTCACAGAGAAAGGACAATTGACAAAAGTTATGTAATTGAAAGGAAAAAAAATGGTGGGCACAGCAGCTTCAAACCCTGGGAGCCTTTAAACACTCAGTCAAGTTAATCTGCACTGGCTGTGGAATAAACCAAGAGCTGTGAAATGTACTAGGAATTGAGAGTTTTATTAAAGGAAAATTGGCAATTGTGTCTGGGAAATTATAAGAACTTTAAGGGGCTCTCATTCCAAAGCAACCAAATTCCATGAACTTCAGTGGTTCAGAAATCCCTATAACCGCTGACTTTACCTGGTTTCTATTTTCTGTTCCTTTCAACCTGATACTTCAATCTGTGCATGCTGCAAACAGTGAGAAATGATCTAAGGAACATACAGTGAAATACCTTTACCTTCTCCATAGCACACATAGTCAAATTAAATTACATACACGTGCACGCTTTAAGTGACATCGTGTAGTTCTGTAACTTTGAGCAGTTTAACATGTTTAAGCCTCAACTTCCTCGAGTATGAAGAAAAAGTATGACTGAGGGTGAGATACATAAGCAAATTGCCTAGTGTAAGAGTGACACATGGCATGGGCACTTAATTGCTTCATATACCTCAGTTTTTTTGTATTTTTACAAATGTAGGTTATATGTTTGAATGTTCACATTATAGACCATTTATTGCAAAAAAAAATTAGTTTGACAACTGACAAACTATTATTTCAAATGCTTTTCTTTTGAAAGTGAGAAGCAGATTACATTAGCGCTACCTAAATTTCTGAACATTATTTCATTGTTTCATTGAACGCTGTTCCCTGTTTCTTTGATTTCTAGAATATTTTAGGTAAGAATCAATTTTGACTTTGGCCTTTCCTTTTTGCTTCTACAATTTCTTTTGATTCTTAGTCTTGACATGATTTTATAAGTTCTGTTTTCCTCTTCCGTTTTATCATCACTGTTTACTGTGGCACCTATTTTGCATTTATATTCTGTTTCACTAGAACATTTTAAAAATGGATTTCATTAAGTGTCCTTACTCAGATGCAAGAAGTATCCATGAAAAAGAACATGGTAACAGAAATGATGTGCCCGTGATGTCCCTTGTCCTTTCTGAGGAAAGCCACCATACTTGTCACATGCTCCAAGGCTGTGAGAAGTACCATAGGTAACTGCTCTAAGTCTGCCTGTTTCATATCACACCCTTGGTGCCCTGACCCAAGTCTGACTGCTATTACCAGACTAAGTAACCAATGAACTGGAGCTATTGTTTTTATTACGGTATGGATAAGTAGCAAAGGAAAATTGTGGTATCCTGTTGTATAGCACTAACCTCACTGTTTTGTAATTTATAAACCTATTACATGTAGTAGGGAAAAAGTGGTTACGGAGTCTGATTTTGCTTCAAATCCTATCACTTATTAGGCAGACTTGAACAAATGACTTAATCCCTCTGAAGTTCAGTTTTAATCTAAATGAACTGCACGTGACAACAAGTACTGAGGCAGGAAATAGATGGGCCCCAGGCTGAGAAGCTGGAGTTTGTTCCCAGTGGAGAGATACTCCAAGATGAGGAGTGAGAAGAGAAGCTAAGCCCTGCCCAGATAAAAGATGGAGACCACATATTTCTCATTCTTGAGGTCAAGGAGACCTTCCCGATGATACCTGTGCAGAAAGGCTCCTTGAAGGTCAAAAAGGGAGGGGGCACCGCCACATAGTAAGTTATGTCAACTACCCATAGGCCTCTTCACTAGAATCCATCTTGGCTAAGAGATGCACACGCACACAGTGGAGGACCCTGAGATATACCAATTACGGACTTAGAGCCAGGCAAAGCAAGATGATTGGCCAAAGGAAACCCAGAAGACATGCCTGATAAATGTGATTCAGATGACCATGAGGGCACAACTCTCTCCGAGCCCACCTGTGTGTCTATCCACACATACTCTTTTTCCTCCTAATAAACACCTCACTTGTTTCACTACTTTCCATCTCTATGTGAAAATTCGCTTCTACACAGCTGACAGGCCAGAGCCTTGTCACTGGTCCCTGGTCCCTGCTGGTCTGGTGGCTAGGATTCAGCACTCTCGCTGCAGCAGCCCGAACTCAATCTCAGGCTGGGAACCGAAATCCTGCTTCAAGCCACTGCAGGCTGAGGCCGCCCGAGATCAGTACTTCTCAATTTTATTATTAAAAACTCAAGTCAATAATAAACCTAAAGCATTCAGAGCATGTGTCAAAGAGTAGGACCTCAGTAAATTATGGCTATTTTAACTAAAATGATTTGTTTATGCCTGTCTCCCTTATTTGAACGTTGGCTCCTTGAGAGAGACCACTCAACTTCTTTATCTGTTTAACCCCTGCTGCAGTCAAAGACCCTAGCTCAGACTGCCTTTCAAATGTTTAAAGACACTATCATGAAGTAGAATAGTACATATGTTACATATATAAATGTTTTACATATGTAATTTATTTACATTTATATACACGTATTTACACACAAATACAACATACATGCAGACACACTGTATTCTTTTGTATATTATTAACTCCTTCAGGAATTTGGGAGCATGATTTATATATTTTCCCCCCTAATTCTAAGTCTTTGGTTATCTTTATATCCCATTGACTACTTACATATTTTACATGGCAAATTACTTTAAGCAATTGGTATAATAAAAGAATAAAAGAATCAAGAGAAGACTGAGTTGTATGACATCCCTTATAGACTATAAAAGTCTAAAACTATCCAACAACTTTATATATAAATTTCAGCTAAATGCCTAATTTGGCCGTAACATGGCTTCATGTTTCTTTTAAAACTTACATATGTCTTTAAGGTAAAATACCTTCATATTGGCATTTAAATTATACCACAATTATTTCCCCATATCCATACCAAACTATAATATGACAACATTTCATGATAAAGACTTAAACAAATATGTAAGATTGCCAAGGCAAGTGCAGTAGAATATTAAAGACTATCTTTATTGGCAGGTCTTCATCAGGGTACTGCAGTGTGTAAGGAACTCGAGGATAATCCCCATTATGTATCATAGGATATTGTCATATTCACACTGTACATCTGTCTCACATACCTGACGAGGAGAGTAATTACTGCTGAGATAAGCCTGTTCTGGAATATATGCAATTAATTCGCCTGAAAAAAGGGAAAGTAGCCTGACATTTTAATAATGTTTAAGTATACCTAATCTATTTCTTTTCTGTTCTAAATGTTTCCTAAATATGAGCAAGAAAGAGGATTTAAAATTACTTACAGCTGTCTGTTCTTATGTAAAATCATCCATGGGCCTATAACATTCTATCTTAAAATTACTGGCATGAAATAATACCATAGATTACAATAGAATGCAGAGCAAGTGAGGAATTACTTTTAAGATGAATTCAGGATAAGATTTTCATGCAAAAAGAATGTTTCTCTTATCAAGTAGGAATTATTTTGTTATTAAAGTTTAAGAGCATAAAATTTTATTCAATTTGAGTTCTGAATATGTTTTTAAACCTAATCAAAATTACTTACTCTTCTCTGCAGATTCTTGATAAAGTGCTATTTAGCTATATGTATTTCTTGGTCTTTTAATTTAAAAAAATTTTTTAAATAAATTTACGTATTTTATTATTTATTTTTGGCCTCATTGGGTCTTTGCTGCTGTGCACAGGCTTTCTCTAGTTATGGCGAGCGGGGGCTACTCTTCGTTGTCGTGCGCAGGCTTCTCATTGCGGTGGCTTCTCTTGTTGTGGAGCACGGGCTCTAGGCTCGTGGGCTTCAGTAGTTGTGGCACAAGGGCTCAGCAGTTGTGGCTCACAGGCTCTAGAGCGCAGGTTCAGTAGTTATGACACACGGGCTTAGTTGCTCCGCGGCATGTGGGATCTTCCCGGACCAGGGATCAAACCTGTGCCCCCTGCACTGGCAGGCAGATTCTTAACCACTTAACCACCAGGGAAGCCCTAGTCTTTTACTTTTAGTCCCCCTTTTCATTAGGCATAGTAACCTGATTACTTATAATGTTACACTTTCAGTTCTTCAATTGCCTTCCATTTTTCAAAATTCATCAGTTCTACAAGGGCCTTTATGAAGCTCCATACTTTGGTATTTAAATGTTAACAAATGAGCTGACAGCTTGGCTTACATTTAAATAAAGTAAATGGAGTTTTAAAAGACTGGAGAAAAATGATTGCTCATGTTTACTTATACTAAGTAAAAACATAATTTTCAATATTTGCTTTCCACTAGAACAAAGAAGGTTTAATAAAAAGGGATCTCACTTTTTAAAACTTTTTAAGTGATCTGGCTTTTGAGTTAGTCTTTACCTTGCAGGAGGAAGAAGTGTTAAACTCAGGAGTGTACCTACTATAAAAATTAATAAACAGAAACCTCAACTGAAATAGAATTGGGAGGCAAGAAGGAGGAGCTCTACAACCACAGCAGAACCCCACAGAAAGACTTCCTCTTCTTTCCTGGGAAGAGCTCAGCCAGAGAGAGACTACCAATTCAGCCTATGGAAAGCCACTACACTATGAACTCTCAGTTCTTCCAATGGACTCTGTTTACTATGGCCCTCCCAGCTTCCTCCTCTCCCTCTCTAAAAGAGTTCTCCTCTCCTTGCCGGTGGAGGGGGGGGGGGGGTATACTTGCACTTGGCTCGCCAGTATTGCAGACCCTGAGTGGTAATTCTTTGCTGATCTTGAATAAACACATTTTTCCTGGATAAAAAACTGGCAATCTATTTGTTTTAGGTCAGTACTACTATACTGGATACCTGGAACACATTTTTAAAAGCCTCTTCACTAAGAAAAACTTACTTTATGTAATGATCATGATATAAAATGAATATTAGTAATGACCATAAAAATATGCAGCTAGTTAAAACTCTGTTGTATTGAATTGTAAAATGGTGTTTAAAAGTTTTAAGAAACATAATATTGTTTAATAAGAGTCTGCAAAGATACAATTTAGGTAACTACTAAATTATGCCCTGATGTACCTTATTAGCATTAGCTTTAGAAACATTAAAATGAAACGTACAATTAAAAAAATAAAGTTTAGAATTAAAAAGTTCAGATATTAAAATTCAGTAAAATATTTAATGTATGAACTAAAATTCACAAGTATATCCCCCCAAAATATATACCTCATATACCTCACAGTTCTCATTCTATTTAAGTCTTAAATAAAACTACCAAATGGTTACATCAAATGTCAGAATTGAAGTAACTCAAGGTCCATTCTTTCATCTTTACAGTAACTATGCTCTCATTGCTTGTTTTGAATTTATTGTTGAATACATGAATATGTAGTACCAGAGGGGTTAGAAACACTGAGCTTAAAGTTTGGGTGATTCTGAACTGTTAATCTTGGTGTGTGTTTCAATGCTATAACTAAAAATTCTCCCAATTAACTTTCCTTTAAAAATACAATGTTTATCAAAGGATGAGTAATAGAAATATACTAACTGAAAAATTTTAAACTGCGTGTGTGTAAAATGTAAAACTCAATCATAACTTGGAGCTACTAAATTAGAACTCAGATCTATAATATCTTTTCAGACAGAAGTCTTATTACTGACACTTTTAGAATTGTTGGCCTATGGTCATAGTAAATACAGATGACTTAGTTTTATTATTGTTTTAAGTATTCCACACTCAATGCACTCCCTTACTGACTGGCCTAGAAACATGTTGTAGTTAAGGCAACTGATAACATTCAATACTCATCAGAAGACAGTGAAAGCTAAGTTGGTAAACAGAGGAAGATTATGAAGGCAAACATGGGAAGTATTTTTGTTTTGTTTTACTTTACTTTTTGTTGTTTTAATGAGGACAGTATTAAAGTATATTCTTAGACAAGGCTCAAACTTTTCTGCCCAGAAAACTTTTTTCTTTTGGATGACCCACTTAAACTGGCCTTTTTAATAAAAATATATGGTTTTAAAGAAACATACTGTATAAAAGTTACATCGGATGCTTCTATTTTGACTCAGCTTTCTATTCTGAATCAGCTAGAAAATGAATAAAAGTTTTGAGAGAGAAGAGTCTGGAATGGTAGGTTATAAAAATTTAGAATCATAAATTACAGGTAATTTACTTCTCTAATTACATATGACTTCATTTAATATCTGATGGAGTAATAGGCATCCAAATTACTGGCAAAACAAAACAGGAAATTTGTAGCATGGTATACTGATTCTAATTAGGACAATTAAAATTCACTCTTCAGTCTTAGGGCCAACTAACATTTTTATTTGTAGGTTCCTTCAACTCATTTTAAAAATATTTTGAATCAATCCATAAATACCAAATAGACTTTCTTCAATGTCTGATATATGGGGAACACTTCTCAGCCATAGTGTAAAAACCATTTATAAGGTTTCTCAAACCATTTACAAGATTAATAATTTAAGAAAATATGTCCCCACAAGACACAAGGGTACATTTCACCATCAATGTTTATGATCTGATTTATTTTAGGCACACAAAGGTAATATTTACAGTGTTCCTCAGTTTCATACTAACAATAAAATTACAGTGTATTCTTCAACGTGACCTTCACTAAACAGCTTAAAAAATATAAAACTTACTCTTCAGTGAGAAAAATATTTCTCTGCTCTGCATCATTAAATAATATACTTGAAGTTAAACTTAAGGGTAATACGCAATTATTTTAAATTGCTATTATAATTATTGATTCTGATTAAGTATTCTTACTTTAGCCATATGTTTAGACTTTTGGTCTAAACCTATACCTATACATTAAATATCGTAAAATGTAAATTTATGAAATCCCCAGATCTCTGAGCTGAGTGGGAGAGGTATTTCTAATATTAAAAAGTTCAATATATTCTACATAATAAACATATTTAAATACATATCCAAATATTTAATTATATTTAAAAGAAAAACTCATTTCTGACTGAAAGTTGGTTCTTTTCCATGCTTTCAATTAATATCCTGCCCAGTCAACGTGTTGAAAAATTCTCAGCTAAGTGTATGTCATACCATTTCATTTCATTTCCTACTCTGATGTAGTAATTCACAGTAGCCCTTAGCAGTCATCTTGTCTGGGTTATTGGGTTTGGTTGATTTTTATTCTCACATGTGACATTTTGTTAACTAGAATCTGATAGAGAATTACGATATTAAAAACACAGTAGGGCTTCCCTGGTGGCGCAGTGGTTGAGAATCCGCCTGCCAATGCAGGGGACACGGGTTCGAGCCCTGGTCTGGGAAGATCCCACGTGCCGCGGAGCAACTAGGCCCGTGAGCCACAATTACTGAGCCTGCGCGTCTGGAGCCTGTGCTCCGCAACAAGAGAGGCCGCGATGGTGAGAGGCCCGCACACCGCGATGAAGAGTGGCCTCCGCTCGCCGCAACTAGAGAAAGCCCTCGCACAGAAACGAAGACCCAACACAGCCAAAATAAATAAATAAAAGTGAAATTCTTTAAAAAAAAAAAAAAAACACACAGTAAATTTATAACTGCTGTCATTAAATGGCTGTGATGAGGGGTTGAATTCCATAAGACCTCACTGATACTCATGTTTCCCTGTTACAAACTAAACATGTATGTCCCCGCAAATTCATATGCTGAAGTCCTAACTCTCAATGTGATGGTACTTGAAGGTGGAGGCTTAGGGAATTTATTAGCCTTAGGTTAGGTCATAAACTTGAGTCCCTCATGATGGGATTAGTGCTTTTTACAAAAAGAGGAAGAGTCACAAGGTCTCTCTGCCCTCCCCAACCCATGCCCTCTCTTGCTCTCTGGGCATGCACCAAGGAAAGGCTTGTGAAGACATAAGCAGGAAGGAAACCCTCACCACTGAATCTATGGCACCTTGACCTTGGACTTCCAGCTACTGGGACTGTAATAAGTGTCTGTTGTTTAAGCCACTTAGTTTATGATATTTTGTTATAGCAGCCTGAACAGACTAAGACATTCCAGCCCACAAAAACCACAGGATGAAAACCGCTAAACTCTATTCAAATTCTTCTTTTCCAAACAGATATGTCTGATTTTTTCTGATTGTAAAATATATATTTGTCATTAAAATGAAGCTCTATCAAATTTCATAATAGAAACTGAATACTCATATTACCTAAAGAAATTATATTACACTTTCTTTGCACCTATATTTTTATACCATATACAGTTCCCACCACCACTTAATTTTATAAATATATAGCCATGTAAATATACATTATACTATATACTGAAGCTATATAAATACATTATTATTTACCAAATTCACCTTTGGTGAATAGTCAGTTTCTATTTTTAATATTATGGTATTAGTTGACAACTGAAAAATTGAGGCCAGAAGAAAAAAAGAATAGCTACATCCAGTTACATAGTCAATGAGGCTAGATACTTGTATCCTGATATTTAATATCACTATATTGGCTCACTTTCCTCTTCAAGTTAAAGAAAGGTAAGGTTACAGACAGATGAATTGAAGAAATTCCTCCTTTTCTCTATTTTTTATTTTCTAACCCAAAATAAAGTTGACCAAACCTGGTACATGCCTTGGGGCTTCATGTAATGTGACTGTCACTGAACTTTTGCTAAGAAGTAAATTGTGGAGGGGGAGACTGCATAATACAGTTACCATTTTGGGTTTGTTTAGAGGATGCATGAAGAAAGTCTCAAGAGAAGATGGTATCCTGAACACAATTTTCTGACACCATCTTCTCCCAAGTTGACACTAACTTCTCCTGAGGTGAAGCAGTGACTGGGGCAGGAAAGTAAAGCTCACTGAGGCACATGTGGAAGAATTCAGGTTCTGATGGGTGTTGGGAGAAGACAGCAGGCCCAAGACTTTGTTATCTTCTGGGCTTAACTGGAGTCAATGAGACTAGCAGCTAATATGCCTGGGCAAGAATGAGAAATCAAAAGGTTCTGGAGAGAACAGTACTGATGGAAAATATCCAACCTTGCCAGAAGGGTGATACTTTACTGATTTCTTATTCTAGGAGCATCTACAGAATATTTTTGGCTGGGAAAACTGCAGACCAGTCACCCAGATTGGCCAACAGTGTTCCACCATTTGTAACTGAGGAAACCTGAGAGTGTCACAAAAGAAAGACGATGTCCAATATCCTTCAAATTTGTTTGTTGTCACCAGCCAGCAGAAGCAGATTCTAGTGGGCCTCTGACTATTTGAGAGTTACATTTTTCATAACTTAAAAGTTATAGGTAGGTAAACCTACCTATAGGTAAACCTTAGTACTGAGAAATAAGATCCACTATTACTTTCTTTTGCTTAAGAGGACCAAAGACCTTAGGAAGCAAAACATGACGGACAGGCCACTTCATGTGCAATAGAAATGTTATATGACACGATGACACGTGAACAACAAAAAACCAAGGTGCCAGCATGGTCAGGTTTTAGCAAGAGTTCTTTCTGGCTTGTAGATGGCTGCTTCTTGCTGTATGCTCATATGGATTCTCCTCAGCACCCATGCATGGAAAGAGAGATTTCTCTTTTCTTCTTCTCACAAGGCCACTAATGCTACTGAATTAGGACTTTACCCTTCTGACTTCATTTAACCTAATGACCTCCTAAAAGCATACTCCAAACACAGTCACATTGGAGAGTAGCACTTCAACAGGTGAATTTTGGGGGACACAATTCAATCTATAGCAGTATCCTTCATCTTTCAAGGTAAAGAGATATTCAAAGATTTAGAGACTACATCTTTAATACCCCATCTTAATACTTGGGAAAGGATCCTAACCAAGCCATAAAAGAATCAGAAGAGTCCATAAAATGGAGAAAGATCAAGAGGAGTGGAAACAGTGATCTGTAATAATAAATCTTATACTATACATAATTTAAATCTAATAGAAAATATTGTCACTATGTATTTACAAATATAAGTCACAAATAATTCTTTTGAAAGAAAAAAAATGTTTCAAGGGAAAACCAACTGAAAGTACTAAAATCATTAAGTCCTCAACAAGCTCAGTAAAATTCATGTAAGTTTCTAAGGGAGGGAAGAGAAGTAAAATCATTTTAAAGATCTCATTTAATGGGAAAGAGGTCTTAAAGTTGAGGAGATAATTTCAAATGTTGAGTTATTCCAAATTTTTTTGGACACATTTTGTAAAACCAATATAAGCTATAATTATCAAAATTAAAAATACTATTTACATAGCCCATGTCACATAGATATGGCTAGCAAGTGCCCTTCACATTACCTCACAGGAGTGCAGGAGATTTTGTTCTATTACAAAGAAGTTGAGAGTAAATGTTCCATATAAGAACTAGTTCCTTCCTGTTTATCATGCCAAAAACTCTTGCCTAAAGACTATATCCCTCGTTTTCTCCAATTACTTGCCCCACCACATATACAACCCTAGAACACTCTGATATTCTAATATTTAATATCCCCTTAGACATCCTAAAATGTACAAATGATTATCTGTTTAAAAAAAAACTCAGTAAATCTCACTGATGTAAATGATACACACAAATTTCAGGGGGAATAATTTCAAGATGTTTGGAATTATTATCAAGATACAAACCACTATGTTTTCTTTTTAAAAAGAATAGAAAGGGATAAACTGAAAGTATGACTACAAAATACACTCATGTTATAAATTCAGTTAATAATGTAAATAATTTGCTCAAATATCAATATATAATCTAAAATAAAAATTGAGTTTCTAAGTATATTTGTGCTTTGTAAAGTCTGTCTACCCAGCAAGAAAGAAAAGAACCAAGGTAATAATTCTGAGGTCACACAGTAGAGAAAGAATGATGTTTGAAATGCACATTTAATGCTTGAAAAATAATAGACCTCTTTGTCCACATTTTTACTTGTTAATATTAAATAGGAATGAACATGAACAGTATGTGCTATGGACTAAGTGGCATCTCTCCCAAGTTTATATGGTGAAGCCCTAAAACCCAATGCGACGGTATTTGGAGATAGGGGTCTTTGGGAGATGCACAAGCTTAGACGAGGTCATGAGGGCTGGGTCCTCATGATGGGATTAGTGTCCTTATAAGAAGAAACAAAACTTACACCCCCTTTCTCCCTCTCCTCATCTCCATGCACATGCACTCAGCAGAAACCACACGAGCACACAGCTAGAAGCCATCCATAAGCCAAAAAGAGCTTTCACCAGAACCCAACTATGCTGGCACTCTGATCTTGGACTTCTAGCTTCCAGGACTGTGAGAAAATAAATTTCTGTTTAAGCTACCCAGTCTATGGTATTTTGTTATGGCAGCCCTAGTGGCCTAAAACAGCATTCAAATAGCTATTTATGTGATAGTAAAAGAGAGACCCAGCCCTTCTGCAGAACTTTTTACTGAGTACCAACAGATAGATGTTGATCCAATATCATACAATTTAACTGGGGACGGTAGTATAATATACCTCTAAAGCAATGGTTTTCAACTGGGGGCAAATCTGCCTCCAGGGACGTTTGGCATTGCCTGGAGGGTACTACTGACATCTAGAGGGGAGAGGTCAGGCATGCTGCTAAATATCTGACATTGCACAATCTGACCCAAATGTCAACAGTGGTGTTGAGGAACCCTGCTCTACAAGATAAAAAATTAACCAAAGATCTTGCCTTTAAAAACATCTCTTTTGGGGCTTCCCTGGTGGCGCAGTGGTTGAGAATCTGCCTGCCAATGCAGGGGACACGGGTTCGAGCCCTGGTCTGGGAAGATCCCACATGCCGCAGAGCAACTAGGCCCGTGAGCCACAATTACTGAGCCTGCGCATCTGGAGCTTGTGCTCCGCAACAAGAGAGGCCGCGACAGTGAGAGGCCCGCGCACCGCGATGAAGAGTGACCCCTGCTTGCGGCAACTAGAGAAAGCCCTCGCACAGAAACGAAGACCCAACACAGCCCAAAAATAAATAAATAAATAATAAAAATAAAAGGAATTCCTTTGGGGAAAAAAAAAAAAAAAAAAGCACCATATCCCTGCTGGAACTCCAAAACCAAAAAAAAAAAAAAAAATCTCTTTTGGAGTAACGTCATCATTGTGATGAAGCAAGTTTTTTTTGGTCTCTTCCCTTTAATCTACAGTCAGTAAAACACCCATAACTCAAAACATACCTTTGCCCAACAAAAACAGGAGACCAGATAATTACACACATCTGTACACCTAAAGGTGGGTGGTCTGGAGCACAGAGGTGGTGGGACCCGGGGAACACTGGAGATGGTGCCTGAGCCCACAGCCCCAGAGAAGCTGGTAGCAGTAGGGGAGACAGGGGACAAGACTCCATCCTCCTGGCCCCAGTGGTGCCAGTCACCACAGGTAACTGGGCAGTAGCAGCAGCAAGGCTGGGGCCCCATCCCTTTAGCCAGAGAAGTGCCCACAACTCTGGCCTCCCAACCCCCCTGCCTGCAGCAGCAGAGCCCCTGAGCCTGACGATACCAGACATGACAGAGGCGCCCATGTGATCTGAGCTCTTCCCCCAACTCACCTCCTCCCCATGAAGCATCAGAGCCTGTGATTCAGACTCAATAGAAGAGCCCACCACCCCAGTGCCCCAGATATTGGCACCAGTAGCACCGCAACAGCAAGGTAGCAATGCCCACAGAGACACAAATAATACTGAGGGCACTGGGTGACACTTCTGACAAACATGGTGGAGGGTGTAAGTACCCATTCTCATAGATAACCAGAGGCAGTTTGGGTAACAGAAACCAAAGCAGCTTGTGCTCTAGTGCCACTTAATGAAAAATAGGAAAGGTCTCTAATTTCTAACCTGTTGAATCATTAGAATCAATTAAAAAAAAAACAAAAAACACCCAGCTTTACCTAAAGGTGTCTGCTACTACAGAAGTGCTGGCAGAGTAAGAACTCAAGCTCCTTGAAGAAGCACAGTAACACTGTACAACAAAAATCAAAGTGACAATTCTACAGAAACCAAACTTAAAGGCATGGAATACTGTAATCTAATTGATTGAATTCAGAATAGCTTTCAGGAAGAAACTCAATGAGCCACAAGAAAAAAACTCAGAAAGGCAGTTCAATGAGCTCAGGAAGAAAATTAATGAAGAGAAGGAACACTTTACCACAGAGACTGAAAGTCAGAAATAACCAAGTGAATTATGGAGCAGAAGAATTCAATAAATGAGATGAAGAATGCATTAGAAAGTACTGGAAATAGAACAGGCCATATGGAGGAGAGTATTCACAAGCTTGAAGATAGATATTTAGAAATGATACAAGTAGAAGAGGAAAGAATTAAGATTTTTTTTTAAATGAGCAAATTCTATAAGTGCTGACTCTATTAGGAAGGGAAAATATTAGGATAATGGGTATCCCAGAGGGAGAGGAAGAGATCAGAGAGTTTAAAGAAGTAATAGCTAAGGACTTTCCAAACCTGGTGAAGGAACTGAATGTACAAGTCCATGAAGCTAAGAGATCACCTAATTACCTCAGTGCAAAAAAGACCTTTTCCAAGACACATTATATTAAAACTGTCAGAAGTCAATGACAAAGAAAGAATTTTAAAGGCAGTCAGGGAATAAAGGAAAAAAGGTTCCTTACAAAGGTACCCACATTAGGCTATCAGCAGACTTCTCAGCAGAAACTCCACAGGCTATGCGGGAGTGGAATGACCTACTCAATATTGAAAGATAAAAACTGCCAACCAAGAACACTCTATCTAGAAAATTTATCATTCAGATACAAAAGAGAATTAAAGACCTTCCCAGACAAAAGCTGAGGGAGTTCACCACTAAACCTCCCTTATAATAACTGTCAAAAGGAGCTCTTCTACCACAAACAAGATGACAAAACACACACACAACTTTGAATAAGGTAATAGAATCAGAAAACTGCAACTCTATCAGAATAGGTTTTTAATACTTTATTATAGCATAAAGGTTAAAAGTGTGGAAAAAACAGCTATTTTAATATGGTAACAAACTCACAACATAAAAAAGGATAATTTGAGACAACAAACACACAAAAGGGGAAGAGAAAAAGGATGGAACCTGTATAGGCAAATGAAGATGCTATTAGCAGAAAAAAGGACTGTTCTATCTATGAGACATTTTACACAAACCTCTTGGTAACTACAAAACATAAATCTAGAGCAGAGACGTGAAACAAAAGAAAATGGAGAAAAACATCATAGAAAACCATCAAACTAAAATGTCCTACAGAAACACAAGGAAAAACAATGGAGATATAGAGCAACCAGAAAACAAAAGAAAAATGGCAGTACTAAGTCCTCATCAATAATCACCCTAAATGTAAATAAACTGAACTCATCAAAAGGGAGCATTCTGGATAGATTAAAAAACAAAATCCAAATATATGTTGCCTCCAGGCAACATCTCAGCTCTAAAGACAAACATAGGCTCAAAGTGAAAGGATCAAAGATGATACTCCAAGCAAATGGCAGCCAAAAGAAAGCAAGGATAGCCACACTCAGACAAAATATACTTCAAGACAAGAAGGGTAATGAGAAAGATGGACAGTATATAATCATAAAGGGGACAATTCATCAAGAAGATGTAACAGTTTTTAATATATATGTACTTAATATGAGCATCAAAATATATAAAACAATTATAAACAGACCTAAAGAGAGAAATTTACAGCAATACAATAATAGTAGGGGACTTTAAACACCCTGCTCACATGAATGGATAGATCATCCAGTCAACAAGGAAACAGCCTTAAATGAAATGTTAGACTAATTGGATTTGATAGATTTGTACAGAACGTTCTAGCCAAATGCAGCAGAATACACATTCTTCAACTCTATATGGAACCTTCAAGGAAAGACCATATGTTGAGACACAAGTCAATAAATTTAGAATACTGAAATCATATCAAGCATCTTTTCCAATCATAATGCTATGAAACTAAAAATCAATTACAAGAAGAAATCTGGAAAAGTCACAAATAAGACTGAACAATATGCTACAGAACAACTATTGGGTCAATGAAGAAATCAAAGGATAAATTAAAAAAAAAAAAACCTGAAGGCAAATGAAAATGAAAACAACATGCCAAAATCTGTGAGATGCAGCAAAAGTGGTACTAAGAGGGAAGTTTATAGCAAGACAGGCTTTCCTCAAGAAACAGGAAAAAACTCAAATAAACAATCTAATCTTATACCTAAAGGAACTAGAAAAAGAAAAAAATGAAGCCCTAAATCAGTGGAAGGAAGGAAATAAATAGAGTGGAAATAAATGAAATAGAGACTAAAAAGACAATACAAAAGATTCAGACTAAGAGCTGGTTCTTTGAAAAACAAAATTTACAAGTCTTTAGCTAGATCCACTGAGAAAAAAGCAAGGCCCTGATAAATACAATCAGAAAAGGAGAAATGATAACAGATACCACAGAAATACAGAAGACAACCGAGAATAAAAGGACACATTCTTCAAATCATACAACCAGTGCAGAAGTTGAAACTGTAATCAAAAACCTCCCAAAAAAACAAAAGCCCAGGACTATACAACTTCACAGCTGAATTCTACCAAAGATTAAGATTTAATACTCATCCTTCTCAAACTCTTCCAAAACATTGAAGAGAAAGGAATGTATGCTAACTCATCTTACCAAATGATATCAAAATCAGACACATAAAAAGAAAATTACAGGCCAATATCTCCAATGAACAAAGATGTAAAAATCCTCAACAAAATATTAGCAAACCAAATACAATAATACATTAAAATGATTACACACAATGATCAAGTGGGATTTACTCTGGAAATGTAAGTTAACATCCACTAAAGACAACCAAAAAAACCCAAAAAACCTAATATGATACAGTACATTAACAAAAGAATAAAAGCCATATCATCTCAATACATGCAGAAAAAGCATTTGACAAAATTCAATACACATTTATGATAAAAAAAAAATCTTTCAATAAAGTGGTTAAAGAAGGAAGATACTTCAACATAATGAAGGCCATACGTGACAAACCCACAGCTAACATTGCAGTCAATGGTGAAAAACTGAAAGTTATCTTTCTAAAATCAAGAATAAGCCAAGGATGCCTATTCTCACTAACTCTTATTCAACATATTATTGAATCTAGCCAGAGCAATCAGGCAAGAAAAATAAAACACATCCAAACTAGAAAGGAAGACGTGAAACTGTCACTATCTGTGCGTGACATGATTTTTATATACAGAAAACCCTAAAGATTCCACAAAAAAAGTTAGGAATAAACAAATACAATAAGATTGTAGGGTACAAAAACATAAAAATCTGTTGTACTTGTGTGTGCTAACAATGAGCTAGCAGAAAGAAATTAAGAAAACAATCCCATGTAAGATAAAAGAATACTATACCTAGGAATAAATTTAACCAAAGAGGTTAAAAGAAAGAAATTGAAGACACAAATGTAAACATATTCTGTGCTCATGAATTGGAAAAGTTAACATTGTTAAAATGTCCCTATAATCTGAAGCAATCTACAGATTCAATGTGATCCCTATCAAAATCCCAAGACATTTCACAGATATAAAAAAATTCTAAAATTAACATAGAACCAAAGAAGACCCCAAATAGCCATAGCAATCCCGAGAATAAAGAACAAAGCTTGAGTTACCACACTTCCTGATTTCAAACTACTGCAAAGCCATAGTAATCAAAAGAGCATGGTGATGGCAGAAAAACAGATACATAGATCAATGGAACGGAATTGAGAACCCAGAAATAAATCCACCTGTATATGGACACAATTTATGATGAGGAGCAGAGAATATACAATGGAGAAAGGATAGTCTCTTCAAATTGTACTAGGAAAAGTGAACAGCCATGTACAAAAAAAGAAACTAGACCACTATCTCATACCGCACACAAAAATCAACTCACAGTGGATTAAAGACTTGAATGTAAGACCTGAAACCATAAAAATCCTAGGAGAAAACATAAGCAAAACACTGACATTAGTCATAGCAATGTCTTTCCCTTGCCTGAGGAGACATATCTAGAAACAAGAGGATAAATAAGCAAATTGGACGGCATCAAACTAAAAATCGCCTGCACAATAAAGGAAAATCGTCAAAATGAAACACAAGCTACTGAATGGGGGAAGATCTTTACAAATCATATACCCGATAAGGGGTTAATATCCAAAATATATAAAGAATGCATACAACTCAGTATTATAAAACAGCCCAACTTAAAAATGGGCAGAGAAGCTGAATAGACATTTCTCCAAAGATATACAGATGGCCAAATAGGCACATAAAAAGATGTTCAGTATCACCAAATACTAGGGAAATGCAAATCAAAACCACAATGAGTTATTACCTCACACCTGTTAGAATGATTATCAAAAAGGCAAGAAACAACATTGCTGGCCAGATGTGGAGAAAAGGGAATTCTCATACACTGTTGGTGGAAATGAAAGTGGGTGCAGCCACTATGGAAAACAGCATGGAGAGTCCACAAAAAGTTAATAGAACTGCCATATGCTCCGATTATCCCACTGAAGGCAGCTCTTCTGCCCCTTTCCTGTTTGCCCGTTTCTGTTCCCCTCTCACCTTAAGAGAACCTAATTATAGGGATGAGATCAGTAGGCAATTTAACCTAACTCCTGACTTAACGCTCTCCTACACGCACACTATGCCTGCTGATTCTTTTCGTGGATAAAAAGAATGAAAAATTAAGCAGTTAAAAAAATGAGTAGCTCTCTACCCGCCTCAGCTCCCTTAGCAATCCTGCAGGCAGATCACACAGGAAAGATAACATCTGAAGACTGTCAGACAGTCTGCACGCAAGGGAGAATGATGCAGAATCCAACCTTCTGCCTCAACGATTCACTGAGATTCTTCCCCCTTTTTCCTCTTTAAAAACTGTCATGACTGAGCAGAATATTTGGAGCTGGTCTCAGGACAAGTAGTCCACATTCTCCCCAGATTGCAGGCTTTTCTGATTAAAACACCTTTCCTTTCTATTGACACTTGCCCCTTGGATTATCAGCTTTTGAGGGGCGAGCAGCCAAACCTGAGTTTGGTAACACCACTTCTGGGTATTTATCCAAAGAATATGAAAATGCTAATTCGAAAAGATAAATTTACCCCTATGTTCACTGCAGCATTATTCACAATAGCCAAGATATGGAAACAAAGTGTCCATCAATGAACGAATGAGTAGAGAAGATATGGTATCTATACACAATGGAATACCACTCAGCCATAAAAAAAAAAAAAAGATGAAATCTTGCCATTTATGATAACATGGATGGACCTTGAGTGTATTATGCTAAGTAAAAAAAGTCAGATGGAGAATACAAATACCATATGATTTCACTCATATGTGGAATATCAAAAAACTAAGAAACAAAACACACACACACACACACACACACACACAGACACACACACCCCAAACCAAACAAAAACATACATAGATACATAGTACAGAGTATTGGTTACCAGAGGGGAAGACGCACCGGGAGATGGCAAAATGAAGAAAGGGAATCAACTGTATGGTGACAGATGGAAACTAAATTTTTGGTGGGGAGGACGCTGTAGTCTGTACAGAAGCAGAAATATAATGTTGTCCACGTGAAACATAAAATGATATACACCAATGTTACCTCAATAAAAAAATTTTTAAGTGGTATAAAAACATTTCTTTTGCCACCAACCCCACACTGCACTAACTTTTTTAAACTGAAAATATCAAAGTGAGGCTAAATAAATTATATTAAAATAACTTTATTAAGTTGGATATAAATTCTTTATTGGTATAATTGCATCTAAATTTGATTTATAGTGTATATGTAGGTAAACTGCTTATGATAATAGCAGTGGTTAAGAAATGAGAAACCCATCATAAACAAAACTAAACTAAATTCTTACAGATTGTGATTATAGCAGGGTACAGGAAACTGGTTCCTAAAATGCTTTGAAATTTAAACTTTACCTATCTAAATTTGAAAATGTTAAATTTAATGTCTACTTTGTCAGAATGTCACAAGTTACTTATTATCAGAATCAGAAATACTAGGACCTAATTTTCAATGGATCCAAGTGGTTTCTATGACTTTTACGTGATTGCCACCTTGCCCATGCTCCAAGTCCAGTTTTAATGATGACTTTTTCTTTTAACAATGTTTCTTCTTCCTTAAATTCGTAAATCACCTATACACTTTTTTCTTTAGGTACAGTTTTCTTTAATGAAACAAACTATTTTCAAAAGTTAACACTCTCCTTTGCTGAGCTATTTAAGATGACTATGCAAACTACATAGCACAACATTAAAATGCTACCTTGATTGTTACCTGGGAAATTTTTAGAAGCTAAGAAGTCAATTTGGGTAATTCAGGTTTAAAACAAAACAAAAACCAAGCAAGAGAAAACACTTGCATCTCATTTTACTAGATCAACCAACAGAGGGCTTTTTTGGAGGGAGGGGCACTAAATTATCTTAATTATAGCTATGTAACATTGGCTCTGGAAGTAATCATTTTCCTTCTCATTCCATTCAACAAATGAAGGTCTGATTTCTTGTATAGGCTAAGTTTTAAATCTGATCATAACTAATGTTGGGGGAAAAAAATGAACACTTCTTTCTGAGTTACTTATCCAAAATACGCATTTTCTGGCTAAGTGAATACATTTTCTGCTGTGTTAAAACTAATAATTCTAGGCATGCATTCATAAATATCTACATATGATTTTAGTCAACTCAAAGATAAAGCTTGATTATATAATACATACCTATACGGTTATATATAGTCATGTTTTCTTTAAGTAATAAAGTTCATATTATAAATAAATTACTTATTTATAAAAGGTTATTCCCAGTAATGTAAGACATGTTCCTTTTGTCTGTAATTCTATTACTATCTTAAGTAATAGATATGGGTCAATGGGTTTCTAAAGCGACAATAATATGCTCATGGGACCAATAATCAGCATCAAACCCAGTCATGAAACACAGTCTAAAGGTCAAGTTTCAGTAAAAATGTTGTCAGTTGTCAAGAGTCAATAAAATAGACTCTAAATTTGTACGCTATCTCACTAATATGTTTTCAGAAAAGTTCTCAGAAGCTTGATGGTCTATAAAATCTGTTTCGTCATTTATTTAATAATTACATAATACATTGTTAATGTAGTCAAATATGAAATCATCATAAAGAACATTATTGACTAGGGTTTGATTTTTGATCTTGATAATGAGTCAGGGCCTCTTATTGTATAGTATGTCTTTATTTTATTGGTATTCTTAAGAATGATTTTTTTTTAATATCTCATTACTTCCTCATTTTTGTTTTGGAAAACTCATTTTTTATTTCTATCCAGATCAAATGTGTTATATTGCAAAATACTATTCAAATATATATGTATATATATGTTGAGAACACATTCTTTAAAAAGTAATGCCCACTGCTACTCTTGTTACCTACCAAATGTGTTTTCATGTTATGAAAGTATGATTTAATACATTTATGATGTCATATCTAAAAAAACAGCCTGAAAACATGAACTATACATTTCATATTTTTGTATAATTTTAAGATAATTTGGGATTTATAGAATATCTATTAATAAAACATCTCATTAGGCTAATGCATTTTTGGTACCTTTATGTAAAAGTAAAATTTGCTTTTGTTAGCAAAATTATTGAGTATTTTGCTTCATATTACATGATTGTGTCTCTAGGTATGGCAGTATGGAGTTAAATCTTACACTTTACAAAATAAAATGTGGCCTTAGCCTTCAAGATTTTTGATAGGTACAACTGAAATGCCTAATCCTGGGTCAGTAATGTGTTTCTGGAATTATGTAAAGTTCAATACATATTATAAAACATTCTCTTTTTCAGACTGTCAAATCTTCATTACTGTAGGATTATAAAATTGATAATCAGATTGAATCACTAACAGTTTATAAATCACTAATAATTTAAGTGTTAATAAGTTGTAAGGTTTATAGCAAATAACCTTGCAAGGAAAATACACCCGTGGGCCAAATATTGTTCACACTTACCAGTTCTTCCTGAAGTTGGGAAATTAGTTCGTCCTTCTCTTTCAGCTGCAGCTTCAGCATTGAGCATTCATCTTTCACTATATCCTATAAAAACATCAAAGAGATGGCATAATATGCTTAGACCTTTCACTTTGCTCTTGATAAGTTAGCTGCATGCAGTGGGAGATAATTGCATATGACTAATAAAACTGAAATTTCCTCTACAGTCTGATATTTTTCATAATATACTCTATGTTGCAAAACAAATTAATGTATCCAAAGATACTATGCTATATATGATATATACACATACGTTTTTTCTGATAGCCTTTTCTTTTGATTTCTCTTTGTTCATTTAGTTGTCTAAGACAGAAATCAGGGATTCATCCTAAATTCTGTCCTCCCACTCCTGTGCATACATAATCAGTGGAATAAAAATAATTATACTTCAAGAGATAGTTTACCTACCATTTGTTCGTTATAATTAAATATTAATTCTCAAATGAATGGCATGTTATAGTCTTTATTTTTAATGATATCTCTGTAACATTTGTCCCTTTCACTAGAGCTCTGTCTTTGGGTATTTAACCTTGTCACTCTGCATGAACATTCAGCTACAGTCCCCGTGTACACAATACATCCACATCCATGACCTCTATTACTCTACGCTGGAAACTCTCACTTAACAAATGCTTAATCTAGACTTATCTTCCAAGCTTCAACCCACAAAAAGAACTACTTCCTGAGCATATACTCAGCATTTTTCCATGGACATTCCAACTCAAACTTCATCTCAACATCTTTTCCTAATTCAAAAATCATTTCTAGTTATTTCTCTCATTATCTTATTTCCTAAAGTAGCTAGAAAAGCATCCCATACTCTCAGCTCACACTCACTCTGAACCCAATCTGGTACCCAATTCTTTGATCTGTTTCCTTGGTATTTCTTGAACTCACTCTTTTCTACTCCTCATGGATTTACTCTAGGTATCCATTGTTTCTTATCTGACTTACTGCAGTTAAGTCTCTGAACTGGTTCTATGCCTACCACCTTCCCTATCTGCCAGAGATATTTTCCTAACTGGGAATTAATTACATCATTTCTTAATGTAACAGCTAATCACTTCAGGGGAAAAAAAAAAAAAAAGTCAAAACTCTTTAGCATAGCATATGGTGCCTTTCATTCTCAGCTACTTGCATATTTCTGGAGTGTCAGTTTTTCATTTCCAACTTTCTTACAACCAGGGCTCATTCCTACAGAATCGAGCTGCAGAATGTTGCTTCATGTCTCCTTGTTTTACACATGCACATCTCTGGGTTACACTGCATCTCTCTATCTCCCACAATTTCTCATGATCTAGGAGGCATTTCAAGCATTATTCCTTATTCCAGCAGGGAGCCTTCCCTTGTTGGCTGAGTTATGTTTCCCTTGAGGGTGACGGCACCCTCCATGGCGTCTAAGTCATACATCATTTCATACAGTACTAATACTTCAAGTGTTGTTTGCTTGTTTCCTTCCCTCATTAGACTAGTTTCCCTAATCCACCTGAGCAGATAGACTATTTCATTAGCATATTACCAGCACCAAGCATTGTAACTGGCACACAGAAGATGTTCAAATCCACGTTTGCTTCCTATAACTTAGCAGATAAACAGTATAAACAAGAGAATTCCCACTTTTTCTGAATCTGTTAACCTTACCTGAGCTGGCAAGGAAGAAAACAGCTAATGGATTAGAATAAACAGAGTATTTGTTTATTCTGGTTCTCATGGTGTTAATTTGTTTCTATTATAAGCAATAGAGAACATATGATTCAAATTTACTAATATCTCCTTTCATTTGCTGACAGCCAGCTGATTGGGAGATACTAATTATCTCTGTCTGTTCCTTTTATTTCATAGTAGTCCTGTTTCTTCCCTAAATCATGGGCTTTCATAGGTAGAGTTTATACCCAACATTTTAATATTTATTTTCATAGATTCTAAATATTACATGTTACAATGTTAATGGTAAAAAAAGCTTAGCTTGCTCCATAATACAAAGAAAAAGTTTGCAGGCTTAAAAGGTAGGTAAGAAAATCATCATGTCCCTTCGAATCAGAGACATCTAAGGTCAAATCCTTGGTACTACCATGAACCCTCTCTGCGGCTTTGTGCTAGTTAATTAACTTCTTTGAGCCCCATGGACATTATCATGGGGGTTGATAACACCAGACTATAAACTATCTGATGACAAAAACTCTACAGTATCACTGCTTATATTCCCAGTCTTGTGTAACACCCCACTTAAGAAAAACTAACTCCCTTCATAAAATATTGTCACATTCTCTCTAGGAAACAAATATTGAGGTAGAGTTAAGAGTACAAAAGGTTTATTAAAGAATAAGTCCATGTGAAAAGAAAAGAAGAATCAGAATTGGGCAGAGGAACAGTAGACCATGATTCATACCTGACAAATCCTCTACCAGCTAAACGAGGAGCTCCAGCGCCAAGACTGCCTAAGAGAGGAATCCCGTGTGGAGGGAAAGTGGGTAGGCTCTTGTACCACTCCCTGTTCAGTCATTGGTTGGGAGCTGCCTCAAGAACTAGATCTCAGCTGCTGTCATGTTATTCATTGTCTCACACTACCAAGCGATGAGCTTGACTTCAGCTGAAGACAGTCAGCTAACGATAGGACTTTCAGCTGGGTAGTGAGTCCTTTATTGAAAGGGGATTTGAGCCTCAGCCAGAATCTACTCCAACAGTTTTTTTGTTGAATAATTAGCAGCAACATTTTTGTATATTAATTAATTAATATTTTGTCAATGAATTCATTTAAAGTGAAGATTTACCTATATTGTGGCTAATAGGAACTGTAAAGAAACTTGGTTTTCCAAAATCATGCTCACTTTACACAATTCTCTGATTTTTTTCCCTGGGAAGCTTTTTCAAGAAGTTTTTACTCTCACAGCTTTAAACCAGATAGGTGCTAATATATCATTTGCACTTATTTATGGAATAACATATTAAGTATTCATTGTATGTCATCAGAAGCAAATTTATAAAATCCTTCTCTATGAATGACTTTGCAAATGAATCATAGTTACCTAGAGTTTTGTTTTTAGTTGTTATATGTACATGTGGCAAAATTCATAGAAGTATCTGTCTAACACACAAGATGAAAACCCTTAAACAATGCTTACTAAAATGAAGGCTACTCTCAGATGAATCGATATTTCCTCAATATATTTGCAAAATTCTCGGACATCCTTGATAGGATGATCTATTGAGTTAGAAATCCTATTGATGTGTAGAATTAACAGGATTTTAGTATCTTGGTTTTTAAAATAAGGTTATTCCATTAACCCTTAGGCTAATGTAAGCAATTTAACCTTGTGCTTATTTAAATGCATATTACTTATGAAAATATATAATTGAATAATTATGGCATCCTCTGTTTCTCAGTCAAGTATAATTAATTCTAGGACTAAAATTCAATTCTATATTTCCTAATTTGATAATTACTCATAAATATGGAACTCATAGTATGGTAGATTAAAGGTGGCTACAAATCCTTTGCTACTATTCCTAATGAAAGATGGAATGTAATGCTCTCTCCTTGGATCTGGGTTGGTCTTATAGCCTTGCTTGACCAAGTGAATACAATGGAAGTAATTGAGTGATTCTCAGTGCTAGATCAGATTTCAGTTTCCAGGACTGGTCTCTTAGAATGCTCCTCTCAGGTTCCTCCCTTGCAGAAAGAACACGGCAGTCATGCTGAGAAATACAAGCTACATTTCACTTCCTCTGACAGCCTCTTAAGGAAACTCACAATCAATTGCCAGCCATGAGAGTGAGCCATCTTGAATATCTAGCCCAGTGGAGTCTTTAGGTGACCAAAGCCCCAGCCAATATCTCACCATAACTGCCTGAGTTGAATCATTCCCAAATTCCTGACTTAAAAAATTGTGAACACAATAAAAGTATAGTTTTAAGCCATTACGTTTTGAGACGATTTGTTATAGAGATCACCAGAACATATGGACAAAATGCAAATTGTTAGAATTACTGTAAATTATGACTCATTATAGTTGTATAAAAATATATAAGCTAGTTACAGTGGAGGATTACTGGATTGAGTGTCAATATTATGACAGTATGAGTGTGTTTCATGTTTGGTAATTGCAATCATTGTTGCTTTTGTTGTGGTCATCCATGTACAATGCTTGGTGTCAGTATATTTATCTCTTGTAAAAATAAAATACAGTGTGTGTGTGTGAAAAAAAAACTTCTCAATAATTAATTTATAGTTCTTTAATACTAAGTCTATTTACTTTACAATATATGTCTGATAACTCCAAAAAAAAATATAAGCTAATTTTTAAAATAGCTCATTTCAATGTGTAAAAGGAATATTTATATTTTCATTATATAACCTACTGGAGAATCAGAAATACAAATATAAAAGTTCCTTAAAAATTATCTTATTCTACTTTTATTTTCTAAATTTGGAAAGTTAGATCTAGATACATGAATATTTGGTTAATTTGTCCCAAATTCAGTTAGCTGACTCCAGTCCCATATATTCCATAATTTATTTTTGCCTGAATTAGAATCACCTCCTTCTTTAAGACTTGTATGAACAGAAATCAAGTGCCAAGAAATTAAAGGCAAGTGGAGACTGTAAATCACCTTGAGAATGATCTTATGCTGAAATCAGAAATGCAGATTAAAAAATCATATAATAATTTCAAACTCACAAACCTCCACATAATTCTTCAGGTAAAATTATGAACATAGTTCTTGGCTACTAGTTACAAAAACATATCAGAATTGGTACTGAGTCATTATGACTCTCTTTCTATTTATAGACTTCTGGTCCTCTCTGGAGGGCTTTACTTTATGACTTACAAGCTGTTTCCTCATTCTTGTAAATGGAAATGTCAAAAGATTAAAAAATAAAGGAAACAGACAATTCTATCAGAGTAAACAAGGACAGACTGTTATGAACAAGTGAAAAAAGAGAAAAAATAAATAGGAATATGGTAGGAGTGGACAGCAGGGCAGAGATTGGAAAACACAATGTATTTTGCAGCTCTACCTAAATAACTGACCTCATGTAATTCTTATGTTAATTTTAAAGCAGCATGTTATCTGCAACACCTGGATAGCTAGTTAAATAGTGCAGGCATATAATCATATATACAGGGCCATAAGAGAACCTGCCTTTCAAACACTGAAAACAAAGTTAATAAAAACACCACTCTAATTCTCTATTATTTAGTTTAAAATAACTTAAAAAATATTTTATAAATCATTTCAGTATCAATAACTGCTACATAATACTACAAAATTTTCTTTTTACAAACATTCAATTAAAAAAGATTTTAGATTTGATTTTATAAAATCACTGACTTAAGAGATGAAGTAACATTCCATTTTAACATTGTTAAAAACAAACAAAACAACTAATACTAACAAACAAATACTAATACTAACAAATACTACAACAAATACTAACAAACAACTAATACTAACTAACAAACAAAACAAGTAATACTAAACTTTCATTGGGTTATTTGTATGGAAATATGTTAATATAAATGTTTCAGACATTATATGAAATTTCTAAAAATCTTATATTTGTATTTGTATTGAAATATGTATGGAAATATGTTAATATAAATGTTTCAGACATTACATGAAATTTCTAAAAATCTTATATGTTCTGGTATAATGTTATAAGTAATAATTCTAGTTATTACTTTAAAATGTATATCTCAGAAATAACTAATTTTCTTGTCAACTGCATTATTATGAGCTTTCATCAAATCTTTAACTGTGGTCATTTTTAAGTCTTTTGTCATTTACAGACAGTTCTGGGTGTACTCTGATGCTTTGGCAAATATGTTCCTATAAAAGGGTTTCATCTTCAAGAAATTCATGGAAAAGACTGACAAGTACAGGTTTCTGGTAACTGACTGTACTGCTGAACTGAATGAATAAGCATTTTCAGAACTCTAATGGAAAACTGATGAACTCATAAAAGTGCTAACAAAAGATCAAGATGAAAAAAAAAATTAATTACATGGGACTGAGTGAACTGATGAGGATGAGTATAATTTTTGTGACTTTCTGTCTGAATTAAAAAAAAAAAAACATCCCACAAGGACTCAGAGGCAAAGAATATACAAATCAATTTTCACTGCAAAGTAAAGGAGCTGTTACAGTGGAGGATTACTGGACTGAATGTCAATATTATGACATAGTATGAGTGTGTTTCATGTTTGGTAATTGCAATCATTGTTGCTTTTGTTGTGGTCATCCGTGGACAATGCTTGGTGTCAGTCTATTTATCTCTTGTAAAAATAAAATACAGTGTGTGTGTGTGAAAAAAAATAAAAAATAAAATAAAATAAAATCTAACTGGTGGCTACACTAAAAAAAAAAAAAAGGCATAATAGGTGTTCAAAGTGAGTATCTTAGAAATGTATTTTTTAGCATGTAAATCAATCAGTAAACAGCATCATCCCTTGACACAGTGGTATATTGGCTATGATTTTCAAGCAATTAAAGAAGAGAATGGATATCAACATAATCTTTTCATTTGCAAGTAGTTCCTCTTAGGAAATCCTAAAACTTCTTACTGATCCCCATCACTCAAGATAATGATAACAATCCTTATATTTTTATAGGGACTTTATAATTTATAAAACACTTCTATGCACAGAATTGTTTTGCTGTCAGAATCTTTTTTGACCAATTATTGAACAAAATGGTACATTTCTAGGATAAATAGGAGTTTATTCATAGAAATGAAGCAGAGAAGACAACTGTAGCAAAGGTCAAATTAAAGGAAACCATTAATAATAATACCAAGACCCTTAAGTTATGTTCATTAGCCTCTCTACAAAATTCATTGTATTCTGACAATTTTTGGAATAGTTAAAAACAGTAGGGCTTCCCTGGTGGCGCAGTGGTTGAGAATCCGCCTGCCAATGCAGGGGACAAGGGTTCGAGCCCTGGTCTGGGAAGACCCCACATGCCGCGGAGCAACTAAGCCTGTGCGCCACAACTACTGAGCCTGTGCTCTAGAGCCCGTGAGTCACAACTACTGAGCCCACGTGCCACAACTACTAAAGCCCACGCACCTAGAGCCTGTGCTCTGCAATGAGAGAAGCCACTGCAATGAGAAGTCCGTGCACTGCAATGAAGAGTAGCCCCCGCTCACCGTAACTAGAGAAAGCCCACACACAGCAACGAAGACCCAACACAGCCATAAATAAATAAATACATAAATAAATAAAACAAAAAAACAAAAACAGTAGCCTCCACTGAGAAATTTGCTAAGATGTTAAAACGGTTCCATGAGACTATGGCCTTGTCTTTTCCAAGTTGTTAGAGTCTGCTTAGATTCACTTCTTGTATTAATAAGAAAAACTTGGGTTGCATAACTCTTCTAATATAATGTTCTACATCTTACATAATTTTTTTCTATACAGTAAGTAGACAGAGAGTGTTAAATCATAATCCTGACAAAAAATATTTACTCAAAGTTTTCACTATTCTGTTCTTCGTTTCATAAAGCATTCTTGGTGAAAATTAAAAAGACAAACATTTGTATTTCATTTTCTAAAGCCTTCTTCAAATGATAGTATTTTGCAGGTAGAAGGATGAAAAATTTCTCAGTGTCTTAGTGAGTTAGTAGGCATGACAAATTAGTTTCCTGATCTCCTAACCCCATGGGTTTCACCAACATCAATTACAAATTATACTTAAGACGTAAATGTCTTTACAAACTCACCAACAATGACCTTCTCAACAGAGAAAGTCAACAAGTGATAAAGTAATATTAATTTGTCCCATTTACTTGTTTGATACAAAAGTCTTGGGGAAATAAGTATCTTTAAGAGGTCTTGGCATTATCAAAAAATTGCCAGCATTTTTTTCTCCTCACGGAAGACAGACACGCTTGTCACATTGTACTTGTATTTCTTAAAGAAGGTAAGCAATTGTTTTAAGTGACCCTTCCCACAATGTAGACTATACAAGAAAAAAAAGAAAATGAAAAGGCTAAAAACAGCCGTTAAAAGTTCCTTTCTATTATGAAGGCATGCTTACTTACTTTTCATGTTTTATGTGAGGAGTAGGGGACATCTTATCTCTCAATACCCTGAATAAACTAAGAGAATTATGTGTGAACAAAGCTATGAACTTTAGCTGCTAGGAACCAAAGTAATCAAAGACATCAAACACACCCCATTCCTCACCTATAAGTGCTGTTGACTTAAAAAATATATATATATGCACAACATGAGAGTTGTGAGTTAGCTTTATTTGGGGCAAAATGAGGACTGCAGCCCGGGAGACAGCGTTTCAGATAACTCTGAGAAACTGCTCCTAGGAGGCGAGGGGAGGAGCCAGGATACACAGGAGTTGTTTTTTTGTTTGTTTTTTTAATATTTTATTTTATTTATTTGTGGCTGTGTTGCATCTTCATTGCTGCACGCGGGCTTTCTCTAGTTGCGGTGAGCAGGGGCTACTCTTTGTTGTGGTGCTCGGGCTTCTCATTGCGGTGGCTTCTCTTGTTGTGGAGCACGGGCTCTAGAGCGCAGGCTCAGCAGTTGTGGCTCGTGGGCTCTAGAGCGCAAGCTCAGTAGTTGTGGCTTGTGGGCTCTAGAGCGCAGGCTCAGTAGTTGTGGCTTGTGGGTTCTAGAGCGCAGGCTCAGTAGTTGTGGTGCACGGGCTTAGTTGCTTCGCGGCATGTGGGATCTTCCTGGACCAGGGCTCAAACCCGTGTCCCCTGCATTGGCAGGCAGATTCTTAACCACTGTGCCACCAGGGAAGCCCCTATATAGGAGTTCTGCAACAAAGAGCAGGTAATTGGGAACATCAAAAGATTACTGTTAAATAAAGAAAACCAGACATCTCAAGTTAAGGAATTCAGCTCTTTTCTATGTATGGAAAGATGCAAGAGTTGGGCTCACTGAAATCATTCCTTTGACATGCACCTCAGCTCTCTGGGGCCTGTATTTTCACATCCTGAGTTTCCTCAAGGCTCACCACAGGGAGTGGCTACAGTCTGATGGCTGCTAGATGGCAGGTATTCTTTTCAGCCCTGAGTTTCCTCAGGGCTCACCAGCTCACATTGGAGGGCTGCAATCATTGGTGACTATGACATTCTTTGTTTATTGATATGGCAGGAAATATTCCATTTATAAATATTCCATTCCATTTATAAATATTCCATTTATCAGTGCGTAATACAGTTGTTTTGTTTGTTTGTTTGTTTCTAAATGCTATATTGACTTAGTTGTAAGGCCTTAGTTAGAGAGAGGCCAGTTAGTTCTCTTCAATTAAGTCCATACTCCAAACACTTCCTTTATTGGGTCTTCACACTGCAGGGCCATTAGGTACCAACCCCATCGGGCCAGGTACCAGGAAACTAGGGACGGTCTCTGCACCCCAGAGCTCTTGAAATTATTCAAATTGGCCAATCCTCAGGGAGTGCTGGAAACCTAGCTAATCCCATCCTGCTTGTCATTTATAAACTGCCCAATTTGCTGTTGCTTGGTCCCCAGGGGGCAATATCCTCCATGACCCTGACTGGCAGCCTTCTCTCATTTGGAGGTGTAAGTAACAAAGAGTCTGTCTTTCATCTGAGCATTAGTGTGTCAGGTCCCACCATCAAAAGAATCTTTAAATCTTATAAAACATAGTGCTGGCAGGAGCTGGCTGTAGGTAGTGGGCACCCTTTTGCCATCCTCCTGAGACAGCTCTTGGACCCTGGACATTTATGCCACCTTCAGACAGAGGGGAAGGACAGTGTGAATAATATTGGGTACTGCTTGGCAATACATATACATTTTTTGCATGATGAAGGGAGAGGAAAGCTTTTCTAGTTGTATATGTTATTCAAGACAGTAAAACTAGAGAGACATCCCTAATATTAGCAGATCTCAAAAATGGTAATATCCCATTTTATGGGGTGAATTGTGACAATGATAAAGAATACAGAAATAAGTAATGGTGTAGGGATGTTTTTTCAAGAATTCTGGCATAATTGTAGAATTCTTGGGAGAAGAAAAAGCAGAGAGCCTCAATGTTATACTGTACAGGAATCACAGATAATGTGATTCAATTTAAGCAGTAGTTTCAGGCAGTCTGGGAGGTCAGAAAACTAAGCTGCAAAAAAGCCACAAACATTAGCTGAAGCTACAGATCACAGCTACAGAATATAAACCAGTATCAGGTACTAAGGAAAGTAGTAAAGGCCATGCTTCGTTCTTTTTTAGAGCACTAATGGATAGTAACAGCATATACAGTGCTATCTTCAAAAACTCAATATATGTACAATACATTGTTAAACAGGAGTCTTTAAGACATGAATTTGGGAAAAGCAGCTTTTTAAAACTTATGGACTAGATATACTTTTGAATGGTTGCTTAGGCACTGAATGGCCGTGTACTGAGACCAACTATATAATTTAACTTCCATTACAAAACAAAATTTTTGTCTCAAAGATTCTGTAAATTAAAGAGTACTGGGAAGTCTCAGATTATCATTAAGCAACACTAAACTATCTTAAAAACTATAACCTAATATAGAACAAAACTTACAAATCTATCATTGTTTTTCATGTTACCTCTTGATGTCACTCAGCTGAGGCAGAGAAGACTTGCATCTGAGTCTTTGCTGTGGCACAATTTAGCTGTGTGATCCTGAATAAATCAATTACTAATAAGAAAACTACAATTTGTTGAAATTCGGAAATAATACCAAATTCTTTGCATACATCGTCAGTGGCTACTCACAACATTTTTACCAGGAAGGTGTTTTTAACCACATTTTCAGTGTTTTAACAGCTTTCTTACACTGTAGAACTAGAAAACAATTATTACTGAAGTAAACCCAAGTCTGCCTGCATTAACACAAAACCAGTATAGCTCAGTAGTGGTCTATACTACTTCTCAGAGCTTTTTTTCATAAAATGGGGATCATGGCTATATATATATATATATATATATAAATTTTTTTTTTCCCTGCAGTGAGAACCATTCAAGTATATATAAGGGAAGCAACAACAATTAGGTTGTCATAGGTAGAATGTCTAAAATGGCACCCCAAAGTTGTCCTGCCTCCATTTCCAGAATCTGTGGGCATGACAAGATATCATTCTTGGGGTTGTATCATGTTCTTTGGTACAGCTGATGTTAAAATAGGGAGATGATCTGAGTGGGCCTAATCTAGTCACAGGAGCCCTAATGAGTCACATGAGAAAGAGGTCGGGGATCCTCAGTGTGAGGACTTGACTCACTATTGCTGCTTTGAGGATAGAGAGGGTCCCGTGTGTAGGGAGACAGTATGGAGATGAGAGAGGCTTCCAGCAAGGAAACGGGACCTCAAACCTCCAAAGCCAGGTAAGTGAATTCTTCCGATGACAGGAATAGCTTGGAAGGCACCCTAGCTCCAGATGAGAGCGCAGCTGACTGATACCTGAATTTCAGCCTCGTGAGGCTCTGACAAAAAACTTAAAAGTGTTTAAGTGACCAAGTCTGAATGGGTATCCCCTACGTTTCAAAAGTTTGCTTTACGCCAATTCATTTTTATAAGGACCTATATCACTACCCGGTTTGCTAACCGAAAGAAATCTGAAGAGGATTTTCACTTTTACAAAAAAAGGTGAAAAGGGCAAACAATGTTCAGCATTTATATTACAGTGAGATGTTACAGAGGCAGCGTGGACCCCAAGTAGCAAGGGCAGCACCGCTAAGCTCCTTCCCCAGGAACTATATTCAGCATCTTGGCATCAGGCTGCCATAGCTTTGAACTGTGTCTGTAAGCATCTGTGATTTCTCTCGATTTATTGTGTGCATCTGTTAGCAGGATGTGGGCTAAGGTAACTGTTTCTTTGCTTGATGCCATTTAGGTTTATGAAGGGTTTCACAGGAATGCTCTACTTTTGAATAGTGGGAGAAACCTGTATTAATTTGCCACATAGGGCTAGGAAACAAATACATATATACACTAAGACAGCAGAGTCAGAGAAAGCTTTCTCAAGAAAGAAATATCAAACCAGAATCTTAATGGTAGAAGGAACTGGTAAATGACCAAAAAAAATAAATAAATAAAAAGAAAGGCAAGTGTTTTCACATGCAGGACCTTTAGAACTCCTGGAGGCAGAGAAAACAACTGCAAGAGTTTGGGGAACAAGTATTTCAGAACAACGGTGTGGAGAGGTATACACAAAGAGGCACTTGAGAGCCAAATCATAAAAGTCATTTTTGCCATGATAATGAATAAAGTTTTATTCAGAAGGTTTTGGTATATCAATAAAGAACTTTCAAGCCATGAAAGGGTATGATCAGAATTAAGTGTATGCAGCTTATTCTGGGTACAGTATGGAGAACGGGCTGGATGGAACCAGGACTAGAGACAGATAAGAGGCTGTTTTAATAATCGAGGTAAGAAATCGTTCTAATTTAAACTAAAATGGGGCTGTAGGAGTGGGTTTGAAAGCTATTTAGAAGGTGGACTCTACCAGAAATGTGTGGAGTGGAAGGGAAAGATGAGAGGAGAGAGTCATAGATGACATTAAGTTTCTGGCAGGTCTATTCAGAGGATGTAAGTATCGCTCATTCCTGTTTAAGAGCAAATACACTTTGAGGTGGAAGAATTTAAGATGAAGGAAAGACACCAAGTTTAATTTTAAGGTCCCTTGTAACATCCAGCTGAAGAAATATAGTATGCATTGGCTATGTAAGCATGGGCTCAAAGAGAGAGAGATGTGGTCAGGAAACGAAATTTGGAAACTACCGATATATTGATATAGTGGAACAATCAATAATTGAAAGATGAAAAGAAGTGATTGTGAAGAAAACTGAAAATGAAGAAGTCGACGAGGAAAGCCTGGTGTCATAACAGCCAAGACAGGAAATATCTTTAAGAAGGAGAGGGAGGTCAATGATGTTGGATGCAGCAAAGATGAAGTAAAGTGAGGGTTTACCAAAAAAATCAGTCACTGTGGACTGTACCAAAGCAGTTTCAGGTGGTATGTTAGAAGCAGAATTCAGATTACAGTGAGCTCAGAAGCAAACTGAAGATGAAGGAGAAATGAGGAGTTACCAGCTACACACTTGTCAATATGCAAGCTTCTTCCAAGAATGAAGAATAGTAGCTAATAGGATTGAGATGGGGTGTGTGCATATTAGATGGAACAGCTTGAACAGGTTTAAAGACTGATGAGAATGACTCAGTAAGAAGGGAAAAGGTCAAAAATACAGGCGAAAGAAGGAATAACTGCAAGAGGAAAATCCTTCAAGAGTTAAGGGATGAGATCTAGTATATAGGAAGAGATACTAGCTTTCAGTAGGCAGAGAAATACCCATGAACAGAAGGAAATGAAATAATCTTTTGTTGATAGTGCTTCAATGATAAAAGATCCTCTTTTTAAACAACTTGAAATACGTATAACAGATTGTTAAGAATTGAATGTGTCCCCTTAAAACCCATTTGTTGAAATACTAATCCCCAGTACCTCATAGCGTGACCTTATTGGAAACAGAGTCACTGCAGATGTAACTGGTTAAGATGAGGAGCTACTGGAATAGGGTAGGCCCCTAAAGCAATACAACCGGTGTCTTTATGAAAAGGAGAAATCTGGACACAGAGGAATGCACAGGAAAACAGCACCATGTGAAGACTGGAGTTACGGTGTCACAAACTAAGGAACTACTAGTAGCTAGGAGAGAGACCTGGGGCAGATCCTTCTTTAGCGCCTTCAAAGGCAGCACAGTTCTGCTGACACCTTGATCTCAGAATTCTAGCCTCCAGAACTCTGAGACAATAAATTTCTGTCGTTTAAGCTACTTAGTTTGTGGTACTTCATTACAGCAGCCCTAGGAAACCAATACACAGACATAATTTTCAACTGCTAGACCTTCTTATAGATTATATGTAATTGAATTGATATGATTTTTTAATAATAAATGAGCAAATAAAAAAGACAGAAAAAAGAGAGTACATAAACCATGACCTTTTTCTACTATGTCTCCTACCCTTAAAACTCTTCAAATGCTTATCCTTATTTCTAACATAAGGTGATTATGCTACTATGGGTTTCTTAGCATATCTAACGTAGCAGTGGTTCTTTATTCCTTTAAGTTATAAAGGTAAAGCATTCTTATCTTTGCATATTGAATCACTATCTGATTCTTGAGCAAGTGAAGAGGTGCAGGTGTCTCCTTAAGTCTATATGTGTAGTAGTATTCTCGCCTTTATGTCACACTCACCTAATCACTCGAATGAACCCCAGAGCCTCTTGTTGTGCCTTTTGTGCAAATGCTAGGGCGGCCACCATCACACAGTTAGAAGCAACACCACATTCTAGCAACTTGACACTGATTAAAATGTCTAGACAAGTCAGTCTCATCAAAGTCTAATTCACTTTGACTGCTAATCAGTATGTGATAAAGTTCACGGAGACATGCAATTGTTCAAATTCTTTTTCACATGAAATCAAAATATGGTAAGAAAAATAATCAACTCCAGGCATGGGAGAAAAGGTAAATAAATGCCCTGATACCCATACCCCATCCTCATCCCATCCCAGCCCGGCTAGTTCAAAGAAAACATCCTTGAAGACTGAAAATTAGCAGTCATACCGTACATACCCAGCACTATAGTGTTGAAATATTGATGGCAACCTAAGCATACAACAGTTGAAGAATTATTATTGAATGATGGGAAATCTACTCAATGAACTATTATGCAATTTAGAAAAGGATGGTTACAAAGTCTATGTGGTAACATGAAAAATACACTTTTTTTGTAAATGGAATCCTATATGAAATATATACTTATCACAAATCTGAAAATACGCAAAATATGACAGTCATTTTGTTAGAGTTGTGGGGTTTTGTGTGATTTTAAATGTTTTAATTTCTAAATTTTCATTAATGTGCTTGCAATATTAAAGGTGCTATATCCTAAAAAATATACATGAAAACCAAAATATTTATTCAAACATACTTGGCAATCATGTAACTACTGAATCTATGGCACACGAGGCATAGTCTCAGAATAATATTGTGTTCAAAAGAAAATGTTCCAGGGCCCCTCCCAAAAAAAAAAAATTGCAACAACTGTAGATCTTTGTATGTCTTGACCTGCACTACTAGAACACATGGTTTGCAACAATAATTTTTACTATTACTACTCTTTTCTCCTCTGTCAGTTTCTCTGAAACACTTCAGCTGCTCCTGCAAATGTCCTAAGGCCCTTGTTGAAGAGCCACATGACCTGCCCAGCTTCCCTTCTGATTAGGCATCAGAAAAACTCTTGAGAATGTATCTGATAAAGAAGAACTCCCCTATCAGAGGGTAAGGAGGAAAAGAACTTAAGTAGTCAAAACCAATTTACTTATTTTTTAGTGAATAGGCAAATGGTAACTTTCAGCAACATTTTTACATAAATGCCCACACCCCACACAATTAAAACTGTGTAACTATTTACCAGACACCAAAAAATGTGGAGTAAATAGGCTAAATTACAAACACCTGCAGGGAAGGACTGGCATCTTTTGATACTAAGTACTCTTTACACAGAGGAGAGCAACAGCTTTTGATAATTAAGCTTAAGAAAGTATACAAAACTTGAAAAATACGGTATTGTAAATCTACTAAAATGTTAAGATTATAAAGAAAATAAATGGCAATTTATGGAAGTGTACAGTTTTAACATACAGTTTTAAATGGCATCGGACTTGGGTTTACTGAGAAAGCAATATATTGTCAAGTTATTCTGCTTGAACAGAAATTGTAATTCATGAGATCTTTATTCTAAACTTGTCACATTGAGAGATTTGCACTTTAATGATATTATACAGTTTTGAAAGTAATAGACCTTTCTGTTCACTTTGACTATGAATTTAAATATGATTTCTGCTCTTCTATTGCTACTTAATTTTTGTCCAGCTGTGCAACGTCTAACATCATAAGAAGAGAGCCAGTCAAGTCGCAGGGTTATAACATAATAAAAAGAAAAGAAAACTATATATTGGAGGAAGCCAATACTGAAGCACATAGGCACAAACTACATAGGTTGTTTTCCAACCGGGGGTGAATGAAGAATTTACCCAGACCATCTGGGAAACATTTCAAAGATTTACAGTCTCCTGCTCCCCATTTTATCCCTCCAGTTTTATGAGATCCAATTGGAGGTGTGAGTTTGGACCCATCATTTTTCGTCTTTCTAACCTCACTCTTTGGAATACACTGTTATTGAAAATCAATTGAATAAAGGAATGATTATCAGAATATATAAAACAAGCATATGCATTTACGATAACTGGTATAATTTTGCTACTGTAATCACAATGTGCCATAAATTGTCCTCATATGGCAAATGCTTTTCATTATCCAGGATGATGGGGGGAAAGATAGGTTTTCCATGAATTTTTCAGTTAGTTGTATATAAAGTCATGAACAGTAGGGGCAAGGTTAAACACTTGTTCACTAATATTTAAAATACTGGTATAAAAGGAAAACTCTCTAAATTAGAGTAACAGCTGAGTCTTCCCTACTAGTTCTCTCAGTCTTTAAACTTGATTAAGTTTCTACCTTTCCTAAAACAAACATAACAACAAACAACAACATTTTGATTCCTGACTTCTACTCCTGACTCTCCTTTTATTAATGAGATTCTTGAAAGAAGAACTACACTTATAGAATCCACTCCTCATTTGCAATTTAGCTACCATGAATAAATAACTAATAACTGTTCAATCTTCCTGCCTCTGAAAGCTGGTTTTCACTCTATTACTTAATTAAAATTGCTCTCATCAGTGTTAAGTAGAAACATTTTTTTCAGTCCTCAGCCTGATCTATGCTTTAGACTTGATAATACAAAATCCCTTCTTTAAAATCTCTCTTCCTCCTGGACTTCTACAGTGTTATTTACTCTTGTTATATATAGTTTGGATATGTTTTAAACTTTTTAATACTTTTATTTCTTCTCAATTTTTTCTTTAAAAGTTAATTTTTCCTGGGTTTCTATCTGAAGCCATTGCCTATCTCAAATGTTTCACCTCAACAACTTATTGTATTAGCAACAACCTATAAACTAACACTTCTGTATTTATTATCAATACTCACCTTCCTATCTTCTGAAATCTTGTACCAGATCTCAAACTGCATCCTGGAGAAATGCATTTGTTATATTCCAGGCATGTCAGACTCAAACTTTCAAATCTAAAATCTCCACCCTAGAGAGCAACATGTTATTTCTTCTATACTTCTGATCTCAGTTAATAACATCATCTCTTCTATAACTTAATCAAGAAACCCAATTCATCCTTGACTTCTTTTAGCAGTTTACCTATTTCACTCCATTACTTTGCTGGCATGGTTTCTGAAGTGCAGTCCATTGTAACTTGTATTCTTTTTCCTCTATAGGTAAGGTATTTTTTTTCTCTGTATTCTTTCAAGATTTTCTCTGTCTTTGGTTTCCTGCAGTTTCACTATGGTATGTTTGGTGTAGATTTTTTTTGTGTGTGTGTGTGTATATATTTTGTTTGGAATTCTCTGAGCTTCCTGGATCTGTAGTTTGGCATCTATCATTAATTTTGAAAAGGTCTTGGCCATTATTAGTTTAAACATTTCTTCTCCATTTTCTCTTTCTTCTTGTGGTACTGCAGTTATGCACATGTTATACTCTTGAAACTGAGTTCTTGGATATTGTTATTTTGTTTTCATTTTTTTTCTCTTTGTGTTTCAGTTGACATATTTTAAAGCTCACTGATTCTTTCCTCATCTACTGATGAGCCCATCAAAGGCATTCTTCATATATGTTGCAATGCTTTTTATTTCTAGCATTTCCTTTTGATTATTTCTTAAGGGTTTCCATCTCTCTGCTTATGCTGCCCATCTGTTCTTGCATGTTGTTTATGTTTTCAAATAGAGCCCTTAACTTATTGATTATATCTATTTAAAATTCCCTGCCTAACTTTGAAATCTGTGACATATATGAGTCTGGTTCTGCTGCTTGCTTTGTTTCTTCAGACTGTTTTTTCCTGCATTTTAGCATGCATTGTAATTTTTTTTTTTTTTTGAAAGTTGAAGGTAATATACTGGGTAATAATAACAGGTAAATAGTGGAAGTTTTTATGTTAATCTTGCTAGAAGTTGGGCTGTGTTTAATATTTGCTGTAGCTGTAGTTCCCAAAGGCTTAAAATTCCTCAAGTGTCCTTATTTTTGTCTCCTCTGCTGTCTCGGCTTACTCGAAGAATGCCTTTTAGATAGAGTCTATGTCTTGCAGCTCTTTCAGCTGTGACTCACTATCATTATACTGGAAACCCGCTGACGCAGTGATAAGTTGAGGAGGAAAAGCATTCTATAATCTTATGATTAAATACCAGTCTTTTAGTGGACCCATCTCTGGGTTGGTTGCGACTTTCACAAGTCTATCTTGGCTTTATTTCTCCCCCTAAGGTGATACAGGAAGGGTAAAGAGGGCTGGAATTGGTTAAGTGCCCTTCCTCCTAGGAGAGATAAGGCTCTGTCTGGTAAAGTCTTTTCTCTCCCTTTGTTAGGAAGAATGCTCTGGGCATATTTCAAATGGTTACTTTTCCATCTTTCTGCCAAAGACACAGAGTTTTTTTAGTTAGTTAGTTTGTTTGTTTGTTTTCGGTTTTTTGCCCCCTTTGGTTCTTCACCGTGAGAACCTGGTAGGATTCCTAGAGGTAAAACTCATGTTAAGTGTGGTTTCCCCCTGAAGAATATGGCCCTCCAGGAGTTTCCTATTATCAAGTTAGTCTGCTCATAGCTTTTAGCAATTCACCAAAATTACCAGTTAAGTGTTCTTACCAGGTTATGGTATCAGTGGCTCTGTTCCAGGTAAATTGATTTCAGCTGTGATTCTCTATATTTGCCTGGGGTGGTGGTTTGCTCAGTGGCTTTATTTCTCTGATAGGCCCAAGAATAGTTGTTGATTTTCAGTTTGTTCAAAATTTTTCTTGTTGTAAAAACACAAGTGACAACGTCCAAGCTCTTTAACTGTTGGAACTTAAACGGAAGTCCCCAGCCTTGACTTCTCATCTTTTCTCACATTCTATCACCAAGGGACAAACAATCCTCTTTTTGCCTCCAAAATTCCTTTAATTCATTCCCTTTCTTCAATTCCCATTGCCGTTGACTTAACTCAGGCCTTTGTATCTGGTTAGAATTCACTAGTCTTGGAATTGTTCTCCCTGATTTTGTTTCAACACTAAGGAAGGAAACCTTAATAAGGTTATTTGTATTGCTTAATTTACCTGTTAAATGTAAGATCTTTGAGGATAGGAACCATATTTTATTTTTATACACCACAAATAATGTAGTCCAGTAACTTTCACAGAGGAGGAGTTCAGTAAATACCAATTCAATGAATGGAGGGGTTAGTCATCTACTATCCTATGTGACTTTAGTGTTTTAGTAGAAACATAAGGCTGAAATCTGAAGTTAAAATTGGTTTTTATTTCCTTAGGTTAGTCCAGAAACTCCTTGGGTAAATATATTTTGCCCATAAATATATTCCATTAATGATGCCAGTAGCTACCTCCTGGTGGTATTCTAAGTAACAATTCAATGAGGGCAGGCCAGGGAATGTGCTGTATAATTAAGACTTTGGGTATATAAATCTTAGATAGATAGATAGATATAGATATGTAAAATCTACAGACAATCCTGAATCCCCAAATACTCAAGAACTATCAGAAACAGGAAATAATTTTACTGTCTTTCACAGTATCAAAACCATATAGAAGAATTCTTTATAATAGAGAGAGATGTTCTTTCTTTCCTTCTTTCTTTCTCTCTCTCTCATATCAGGCATCTAACACAGTGCTTGGATTTTCACCACTCTTTTTTTTTTTTTAATTAATTAATTTATGGTTGTGTTGGGTCTTCGTTTCTGTGCGAGGGCTTCCTCTAGTTGTGGCAAGTGGGGTCCACTCTTCATCGCGGTGCGCGGGCCTCTCACTATCGCGGCCTCTCTTGTTGGGGAGCACAGGCTCCAGACGCGCAGGCTCAGCAATTGTGGCTCACGGGCCTAGTCGCTCCACGGCATGTGGGATCTTCCCAGACCAGGGCTCGAACCCATGTCCCCTGCACTGGCAGGCAGATTCTCAACCACTGCGCCACCAGGGAAGCCCCTCACCACTCTTTTCAAGATAATTTTACCTTCTTTGTAAGCTACATCACAATCATTATTCCTGTCTTTCATAAGTAAATTGAAATAAAAAATAGAAATAGAAAAGATAAGTGACTTGATCAAGGAAAACACAAAAGTTATCAACATAACTAAAATATAATAAAAGACTGTCATATTGCAATAACAAAAAACATGATTTCATATGTATTGACAATAGCTATTAGAATACTGAGAAAAATGCAGAAATTTTAATTTTCCCTAATATTTAAAGCCAAGATTGCATATTACATATAGAGGTATTTTTAAAAGAACGCAGAAAAAAAGTGTACAAAACACCCTATTAATCTTAGCCATACAAGAAAAGGAAAAACATTAACTAATTTTTGTATTCCCTATTTTATCAGAAACAAAATCTTCTAAATTTAACTTCTAGAGAAATAAGGGAAGGCTCCCCACTCAGTTCCATAGGCTTTATATCCATCATTTCATTAGATTTGATTTTACAGAAACCTTATGAGTTATGTTATTACTGAGATTTTACAGGAGAGCAGAGTGCCTCAGAGAAGCCCTGGTAGCTAAGATCCCACAGTTATATTCATGTTAGAAAGGAGTTTTACACATTGCATGTTTGATGAACGAGTAATTTCTGAGTTGAGCTCAGTGTCTGGTTCTATAGAGAATAAAGTATCATGAAGAATACTCTTTCTATTCTGGATTCCATGAGTTCATGATCTTTTGAATATCACACATATGTAGAAAAGTTGACACCAGCAAATTGAGGTTACTTTTACAAAGTATGTTAATAAAGTAAAGAGGAAATATTCCTGGGCAAGGGTCTTCCTAACCATCTCTCATGCTCACGGGGCCTCCAAAGTTCATCATTATTTTGAGAGAATCATTTGAATGAATGTCAGCAATATGTAAAAACCTAATGTCCTTTGCCTACCCCTTTTCCTTTCACATATAGTTAACTGGATGGAAAAGGTCCTTCATCTATTGCCTCTCATCTTCAACTTTTGAATAAAGTCATGATGGATAATCTGAGCCTCCTTAACCCTTGGTCTCCATTTGACATTGGTCAGGGAAAATTTTCAGACTTCCCTAGGGCAGTTAAGTGACTGTATTTGTACTTTTTCTTATCTCAGCATTTTGCGTGAATTATTTTGAGGATCATTCATGAACCTGAAATATTCTTACAGATCAATTAGAAGGGAAACATAAAAGTACACCAATGTTTGGGCTTAATTTTGGTGGCTTCTAACCCACCTCCCTTTTGGAAAAGGAGAACAGAAAGGTTAGAGAAGAAACTTGGCCTCACTGAGAAGTAAAAAACCTAGACTACAGATGATAGTGACTCTACACTAACTACATAACAGGGACTCAGGGAAGATCAAGTCCTGAGGGCATCTGTATCAGTTAGGGTGCTTTTGACAGTAAGTAAAAATTTACCACTTATAAATGGCTTAAACAAAAAAGATATTTATTACCTCATACAACAAAATGACCAGAAATAGGTGATTCCAGGTTTAGTTAATTCAGTGGCATACTAACATCATCAAAGCCCCAGATACTTTCTATTTTATTCTCATTCATCCTCAAAGGGTTGGCATTAGTTCTCAGCCTTGACTCTTCATAGTTGTAGGAAGGCAAACAGAGATACAAAATGCATGTTCTCAATCAACTTGATTTAATAGTAGGGAAGACAGTCTCTCCTCACTTGTATCTTTTTCATCCAATGCAATTTTTTTTCCCCTATGGTCCAGTGGCCAGGATTGGGTCACACAACCAAACCCTAGCTTCAAGGGAGTATCAGACATTTTCCAGCTGGTGGGCTCTACATCAAGGAAGAATGTCTGTGTGGAGACGGGATCAATAAGATAGGATCTGACATTGTAAGAATGCATGCAAAACCCTTAGGGAAAGTCACATATGACCTTGCACTCATAACTCTTATTAATTTAAAAATCTTTCAATGAGTAGGGTATTTAGAAATAAGTGAATGTTAAATGTGAGCCATTGGACAAGGGTCTGAGAATACAGCAGCAAACAAGTTGGAAAAAGGATGCTTATACTCTTTAGCACAAGGGACAGATCTTCAAAGTACAATGATGTTATGGAAGAGAATTACTAGATTCTAGAGAAAGACAATTTAGTCTTTGTTGATGAAGTAATGCTCAAGCTCCGATCTGAAGGATGAGTATAATTTTGCTGTGGAAAAAAGAAAAACAAAACACGCCTGGACTAGGGTAAAAGAGAACACAGAAAATTCAAGGAATTAAAAGATATCTAGTACAGACGAAGTATAAAACACAAAGGGATAGAATGGCACTTGACAATGCTGTACAATAAGTCCTATCACTTGGGCTTCTTAGACTCTATCTTAAGGACAAAGGGAATGAAGGTGTTTAAAGACAAGGTTTTTTGTTTTTTGTTTTTGTATGGATATGACAATATTTACATAAAGTTGGAAGAATGATTGGGGAAATAAGGGGAGGAGATAGAGTAAGAGAGGAAGTGAGGATACCAATTAGGAGGCTATTATAATATTAGAGAAAATAGATAACAGTATTTTACCTAAATTGCTAGTGGTGGACCTGAATTACAGATTTTGTCCCAAGTCCTCTGGAAAAATGCTCAACTACTGTCTGAAATAATTTTTATCAAGGTATTAATGCACACAATTTTAAAATGCATAATTGTAAATCAATTCAATGTGGTTTAATAAAGAATTTTCAAAAGTCAATTAAGAACCTTTAAGCCTGTCTCTAAGGGATCAGGAATCTTGAGGAACGCAAGGTTCCCTCTGGTTAAACATGGTATCCCACATGAAGTTCACTGACTTCATTGCAGATTGTTCCCTCCCCCAACATGAGACAGAATATAGGAAAAATATGTAATTTCTGGGGTGCTGGTTTTGGGAATGATAGATTTGGTTTTCTAATTTGTTTGTGTGTTGGTTTGGTTTAGTTTTCTACAAGAATGCATTGCCAATAATGTATTGGCATTTAATGGAGAACTTGAATACAATAAATTTTGCTTCTTGGATACTTCTATAGCAAGGTTTACTTGCAATCATCCAAGGAGAGATACATCTATCCATGCACTCATGCACATCCTACTTCCAAATTAATCTTCTCAATATATTTTTCAAAATCTTGAATTGTGTTTCTTTCTATTTAGGGACTTATGAATACATAGATACAGTATAAATCTTCTCCCTATCATAGTCTTCCAATTGCCAGTGTCTGTAAAATACAGATTCAACATATTAACTTTTGTTAGACCTGAATTTTCTACTTCCTACAGTAGTAATTTTAAGCAGCATAGTGTTCAAGACAGTATAATTTGAGTTATACCATTATCAGGCAAAAATAGTGCTTATATTTTAAAGAGAACTACATGAAAAAAGTCTAATGAATGTATTCAGTCATGAGGCAGTGAATTGTCTTCTTTTTCCCCCCAATATATTAAACCAAAAGAGTACGGAATATTTAGGGGAAAGAAGAGCTATTACTAAAAGAAGCAGCTAACATTTATTTTGTTTTACTTGTACGTCAGGAACTCTGGTTAAATTATCTCATTTAACCCTTACAATAACCCTGAATTAGGAACTTACGTTTTGTGATCAAGCTTTGAGAAACCAATGTTTTAAATGTGTTAATAATGCACTCAATCTACCAGAACTACCCTGTAACAGTATTAGGTCTCTTTGGCTCCAACGTCTAGATATTTCAGTATGATGACATATTGTCTCTTTCATAAAACATTTACAATATGCCAAGCATTCCTAGTTGTTTTAAGCACATTTAATTTAGTTAGTACAATAATTCTGCTGGACAGATACGGTAGATATTAGTATCTATATTGTACAGATTTAAAAATCCCTGAAACTCAGAGAGGTTTAAATAAATCTTCTAATGTCACAAGTTAAGTAGTGGACAGAGATAAGTAATGGAGTTCTCATTTGAATCTATACATTTTGACACCAAAGTACACTGTTTTGGTTTCAAATTACACAAGATAAATAACAGAAATGGTGACAAATTATCAGGAGAAAACTAAGCGAGGGAGGGGTAATAGAAAGTGCTGGATGTGAAGTCTTAGAGTCCAGCAGGTTATGTGTAGAGGCATTTCTTAAGTTGTCTTTTAAAACAGAGATTTGTTGATTAATAAATATATTCTTTTTTTTTTTTTTAAATACTTTTTGAGTGCCTACCCTGTGCCAGACACTGGGTATATAATGTTGAAAGAAACAAGCTTCCAGTTGAGAAATGAGAAAACTCAGTTAACTAAGGCTTACTAGGGGTGGCAGGATGGAGAATAGTGAGGAATAGAAATGTATAGAAATAGTAAGGAACAGAAATGTATTACAGAGTTACAGAATTAAAAAACTTTGTCATTTACTAGCTATCTGACCTTTCTCAAATTCCTTAGTATCTTGGCACTTCAGTTTCCACATATGAAATATGAGGGAAATATTAGTGCTTAATTTATGTGGTTGCTGTAGGCAGTAAAATGAGTGACTAAGACTAATATGTGTCAATATGTGTAAATCACTTAGAAGGGGTGCCTGCCTTGCAAGCACTCAATAAATATTAGTTATTTAGCATTACATAAATGTTGGATGTTATAACGATGTCATGTTTCCTATTAATATTAAAGCACATCACCAAAGTTTATTCAATGTATAGCTAACTCTTAATATGTACCATTAATTAGATCTACTAATTGGAACAAGACATTTTCAAACAGGGATTTCTGTTCACAACAAGGTCAGTTGTAGGTCTGAAAATTTTCCTAAAGCTCTTATTTAATTTTCTCTTATCTTTGAGATAATTTTCCAAAAATTTACTTCTCTTAGTGAGACTTACATGCAACATTCTTCTATTCAGCAGCATGTTTCTCCGTCTCTGAAACTACATGGAGATCCATGGCTATGCCAATAAAATGTCAGAGAAATATTAAGGGCTTATAACACCTTGATGCTATAAAATGTACCACCTTGATTTCAGAAGAAATGAACTGGAATTAAAAAGGGAAATTGTTGATCTACCAGAGGGCAGACAGCAGAAGCAAGACGAACTACAATCCTGCAACCTGTGGAACAAAAACCACATTCACAGAAAGATAGACAAGATGAAAAGGCAGAGGGCTACGTACCAGATGAAGGAACAAGATAAAACCCCAGAAAAACAACTAAATGAAACGGAGATAGGCAATCTTCCAGAAAAAGAATTCAGAATAATGATTGTGAAGGTGATCCAGGACCTGGGAAAAATAATGGAGGAAAAGATGGAGAAGATGAAAGAAATGTTTAAGAAACATCTAGAGAATTAAAAAACAAACAAACAGAGATGAACAATACAATAACTGAAATGAAAACTACACTAGAAGGAATCAATAGCAGAATAACTGAGGCAGAAGAACGGATAAGTGACCTGGAAGACAGATTGGTGGAATTCACTGCAGCAGAACAAAATAAAGAAAAAGAATGAAAAGAAATGAAGACAGCTTAAGAGACCTCTGGGACAACATTCGCATTATAGGGGTCCCAGAAGGAGAAGAGAGAGAGAAAGGACCCGAGAAAATACTTGAAGAGATTACAGTCGAAAACTTCCCTAACATGGGAAAGGAAATAGCCACTCAAGTCCAGGAAGTGAACCGAGTCCCATACAGGATAAACAGAAGGAGAAACACGCCAAGACACACAGTAATCAAATTGGCAAAAATTAAAGACAAAGAAAAATTATTGAAAGCAGCATGGGAAAAACGACAAATAACATACAAGGGAACTCCCATAAGGTTAACAGCTGATTTCTCAGCAGAAACTGTACAAGCCAGAAGGGAGTGACATGATATACTTAAAGTGATGAAAGGGAAGAACCTACAACCAAGATTACTCTACCCAACAAGGATCTCATTCAGATTCGATGGAAAAATCAAAAGCTTTACAGACAAGCAAAAGCTAAGAGAGTTAAGGACCACCAAACCAGCTCTTCAACAAATGCTAAAGGAACTTCTCTAAGTGGGAAACACAAGAGGAGAAAAGGACCTACAAAAACAGACCCAAAACAATTAAGAAAATGGTCGTAGGAACATACATATCGATAATTACCTTAAATGTGAATGGATTAAATGCTCCAAGCAAAAGACACAGGCTTGCTGAATGGATACAAAAACAAGACCCATATATATGCTGCCTACAAGAGACCCACTTCAGCCCTAGGGACACATACAGACTGAAAGTGAGGGGATGGAAAAAGATATTCCATGCAAATGGAAATCAAAAGAAAGCTGGAGTAGCAATACTCATATCAGATAAAATAGGCTTTAAAATAAAGAATGTTACAAGAGACAAGGAAGGACACTACGTAATGATCAGGGGATCAATCCAAGAAGAAGATATAACAATTATAAATATATATGCACCCAACATAGGAGCACCTCAATAATAAGGCAACTGCTAACAGCTCTAAAAGAGGAATTCGACAGTAACACAATAACAGTGGGGGACTTTAACACCTCACTTACACCAATGGACAGATCATCCACACAGAAAAGTAATAAGGAAACACAAGCTTTAAATGACACAATAGACCAGATAGATTTACTTGATATTTATAGGACATTCCATCCAAAAACAGCAGATTACACTTTCTTCTCAAGTGCGCATGGAACATTCTCCAGGATAGATCAAATCTTGGGTCACAAATCAAGCCTCAGTAAATTTAAGAAAATTGAAATCATATCATGCATCTTTTCTGACCAAAACGCTATGAGATTAGAAATGAATTATAGGGAAAACATACATAAAAAACAAACACATGGAGGCTAAACAATACGTTACTAAATAAGCAAGAGTTCACTGAAGAAGTCAAAGAAGAAATCAAAAAATACCTAGAGACAAATGACAATGAAAACACGGCAATCCAAAACCTGTGGGATGCAGCAAAAGCAGTTCTAAGAGGGAAGTTTATAGCTATACAAGCCTACCTCAAGAAACAAGAAAAATCTCAAATAAACAATCTCACGTTACACCTAAAGGAACTAGAGAAAGAAGAACAAACAAAACCCAAAGTTAGCAGAAGGAAAGAAATCATAAAGATCAGAGCAGAAATAAATGAAATAGGAACAAAGAAAACATAGCAAAGATCAATAAAACTAAAAGCTGGTTCTTTGAGAAGATAAACAAAATTGATAAACCATTAGCCAGACTCATCAAGAAAAAGAGGGAGAGGACTCAAATCAATAAAATTAGAAAGGAAAAGGGAGAAGTTACAACAGACACGGCAGAAATACAAAGCATCCTAAGAGACTACACAAGCAACTGTATGCCAATAAAATGGACAACCTGGAAGAAATGGACAAATTCTTAGAAAGGTATAACCTTCCAAGACAGATCTACGAAGAAACAGAAAATATGAACAGACCAAGCACAACTAATGAAATTGAAACTCTGATTAAAATCTTCCAACAAACAAAAGTCCAGGATCAGATGGCTTCACAGGCGAATTGTATCAAACATTCACAGAAGAGCTAACACCCATCCTTCTCAAACACTTCCAAAAAATTGCAGAGGAAGGAAAACTCCCAAACTCATTCTATGAGGCCACCATCACCCTGATACCAATACCAGACAGAGATACTACAAAAAAAGAAAATTACATACCAATATCACTGATGAATATAGATGCAAAAATCCTCAACAAAATACTAGCAAACAGAATCCAACAACACATTAAAAGGATCATACACCATGATCAAGTGGGATTTATCCCAGAGATGCAAGGATTCTTCAATATATGCAAATCAATCAATGTGATATACCATATTAACAAATTGAAGAAGAAAAACCATATGATCATCTCAATAGATGCAGAAAAATCTTTCAACAAAATTCAACACTGATTTATGATAAAAACTCTCCAGAAAGTGGGCATAGAGGGAACCTACCTCAACATAATAAAGGCCATATACGACAAACCCACAGCAAACATCATTCTCAATGGTGAAAAACTGAAAGCATTTCCTCTAAGATCAGGAACAAGACAAGGATGTCCACTCTCACCACTATTATTCAACATAGTTTTGGAAGTACTAGCCACGGCAATCAGAGAAGAAAAAGAAATAAAAGGAATACAAATGGTAAAAGAAGAAGTAAAGCTGTCACTGTTTGCAGAAAACATCATACTATACATACAGAATCCTAAAGATGCCACCAGAAAACTACCAGAGCTAATCAATAAACTTGGTAAAGTTGCAGGATACAAAATTAATGCACAGAAATCTCTTGCATTCCTATACATTAATGATGAAAAATCTGAAAGACAAATTAAGGAAACACTCCCATTTACCACTGCAACAAAAAGAATAAAATACCTAGGAATAAACCTACCTAGGGAGACAAAAGACCTGTATGCAGAAAACTATAAGACACTGATGAAAGAAATTAAAGATGATACCAACAGATGGAGAGATATACCATGTTCTTGGATTGGAAGAATCAATATTGTCAAAATGACCATACTACCCAAAGCAATCTACAGATTCAATGCAATCCCTATCAAATTATCAATGGCATTTTTTACAGAACTAGAACAAAAAATCTTAAAACTTGTATGGAGACACAAAAGACCCTGAATAGCCAAAGCAGTCTTGAGGGAAAAAAATGGAGCTGGAGGAATCAGGCTCCCTGACTTCAGACTATACTACAAAGCTACAGTAATCAAGACAATATGGTACTGGCACAAAAACACACATATAGATCAATGAACAGGATACAAAGCCCAGAGATAAACCCACACACCTATGGTCAACTAATCTATGACAAAGGAGGCAAGGATATACAATGGAGAAAAGACAGTCTCTCCAATAAGTGGTGCTGGGAAAACTGGACAGCTTCATGTAAAAGAATGAAATTAGAACACTCCCTAACACCATACACAAAAATAAACTCAAAATGGATTAGAGACCTAAATATAAGACCAGGCACTATAAAACTCTTAGAGGAAAACAGGAAGAACATTCTTTGACATAAATCACAGCAAGATATTTTTTGATCCATCTCCTAGAGTAATGGAAATAAAAAGAAAAATAAACAAATGGGACCTAATGAAACTTAAAAGCTTTTGCACAGCAAAGTAAACCATAAACAAGACGAAAAGACAACCCTCAGAATGGGAGAAAATATTTGCAAATGAATCATCGGACAAAGGATTAATCTCTAAAATATATAAGCAGCTCAATATTAAAAAAACAAACAACCCAATCCGAAAGTGGGCAGAAGACCTAAATAGACATTTCTCCAAAGAAGACATACAGATGGCCAAGAAGCACACGAAAAGCTGCTCAACATCACTAATTATTAGCGAAATGCAAATCAAAACTACAATGAGGTATTACCTCACACCAGTTAGAATGGGCATCATCAGAAAATCTACAAACAACAAATGCTGGAGAGGGTGTAGAGAAAAGGGAACCCTCTTGCACTGTTGGTGGGAATGTAAATTGATACAGGCACCATGGAGAACAGTATGGAGGTTCCTAAAAAAACTAAAAATAGAACTACCATACGACCCAGCAATCCCACTACTGGGCATATACCCAGAGAAAACCATAATTCAAAAAGACACATGCACCCCAATGTTCATTGTAGCACTATTTACAATAGCCTGGACATGGAAGCAACCTAAATGCCCATCGACAGACGAATGGATAAAGAAGATGTGGTACATATATACAACAGAATATTACTCAGCCATAAAAAGGAACGAAATTGGGTCATTTGTAGAGATGTGAATGCATCTAGAGACCGTCATACAGAGTGAAGTAAGTCAGAAAGAGTAAAACATATATTGTATAAAGAAACGAATATATGTGGAACCTAGAAAATGGCACAGATGAACCGGTTTGCAGGGCAGAAATAGACACAGAAGTAGAGAACAAACGTATGGACATCAAGGGGGGAAGTGGCTGGGGGGGGTTGGTGGTGGGATGAATTGGGCAATTGGGATTGACATGTATACACTGATGTGTATAAAATTGATGAGTAATAAGAAAATAAATAAATAAACATTAAAAAAAAAAAGAAATCTAAACCCTTCTTGTAAGTAGAATATGAAGTATTTAACACACTGATCCTAGCCTCACCTCTATTAAACCTGTATTGTGTATCAGTCAAAATCAAAACTGTGTTGTTAGAATAAAACGCCTTAAAAACCAAAAAAAAAAGGGAAATTGTTGTACTTCATACAATATTTTTGATTGTCATAGTAAAAATTTACTTAAAACACCAAACTTATTATCAGTGGCACTTTTAACAGTTTGGAGTACACTGCTCTTGCCTAACTCCCACATTTTACACATGAAAATATTGAATTCCATGCTGGGTAAATCACTTTCTCAAGACCATACAGCTAGATAATAAAGGAACCTGTAACAAAAGCTTGTCCCCTATCTGCTATTCACAGCACAGAACCAACTCATCCTCACATAAAACAGCATCCGGCCCCCAGAGTTATAGCTGATCCCAGATTGAGAGACATTTTACTCAGGTTTACTAACCTTCTACATACCAAAGCTGTCAGACTTTTAAATTCTGTTTTACAAACGAAAATACTCTGCACAGAATATCTAACCTCTTATTTTCTAAGGAACTATGAAATATTAGCTAAAAATTCATGAATGTAAATAACAATTTTGAATATGTTAATACCATACATTAAAATGTGCCTATTTTCAGTTAACCTGTTACAATCCTTCTGTATTAATTTTGAAATCTAGATATTTCTAGTTTAAATTCTTAAGGGAGAAATCCATATGTGGGTCATAGCACTAATGAGTTTTAAGAATGGAAAGAGCTACATTTTTAAAACATTAAATTATAATGAAGATAGAATAAACCCCACCAAATATCTTTTCTTACTATTAACATGTGTAGTTCAGAAATTGTCTCATCATGTGCTACATTTAACAACCTTATCTCCTTGACAGTAAAATTATCTCTAAAACAATAGTTCTACATTGCCAAACTATTTATAACTGAATGGAATAATAATTCTTATGATGTTTCATCAGGCATCTTTGGAAAATAGTTAACAAAAAATTATTATTATTATGTTTTGACATATTGAGCAGATACTTTAGCACTCTCTGGAGTGAAAACAGGCTGTGTTTTTATCACTTGATCTCAAGTACTCAGTTCATCATTCTTATACGATCTCCAGGAGGATATGTGGAGTGGGTTCATTCAGTTTTAGTTTTCAAGGTGCTGAAGAGTTATTATCATACAATGACTCGTTTTTCCTTGTTAAATCCATTATAGGAGAACTCAAATAGAAAATGATTTTGTCAATAAGTAATCTGGGCAGAGTTTAGAAGCTATACATTTCATTTAAAACATTGATCAGAAAAAAAAAAAAAAAAAAAAAAAAACATTGATCAGCGATTTGTGATTTTTTTAGCTTAAATCCACAAAGCCTAGTTATCCATTTTTAAGGCTCAGAAATTTATTCTTACATACAAGCCTATCAATGAACTTTTTGGATAGGAGTGGGTGAGATTAATGAGCTTGTTATAATTTATTAGAAAGTGGTATGTGGATGACTGCCTACTTTAATTAGTTTTATTACTGTAGAAAATTGTTTCATATGCCAAGTTCATCACCAAGCACGCCTGGAAAACATTAGAGCAGTAATCAGACTTGATATGAGGTACCTTTCATTAGGCAGTATGGCTAACAGCACTTATAATGAACAAGGAGGGTATTAAAAAGATGGACATGACAGCATTTAGCAAGAAGGAATATATCAGATCAGCTATTTTTGTGAAGCAAAGTGCAAAGTATAGTACTTCAAAATACTGTTGTGGCATACAGGGTATTAGATTCATAATTATGGCAAAACATTTATTAAGTATCTCAGGTTCATCTAATAAATCTCAATGCAATTTTTCTATGACTCATACATTATCATGAAAATGTTAGTAACCAGATCTTCTAACAAAGTAATACTTCAAATGATGTTTTTTAACCATTACCACCCCAAGGAATAATACACCTATAACTTTGATCAGATAGAAAACTCAAGTCACAATGTGAAGGAACAAATCCAAACATAAAGCATTATTTCAGATTAGAGGTAAATGAAAAATTATGAATGTACTCCATTGGAACTGACTGGCCTCTTTTGGTTAGTTCTGAGTAATAAAAATATTTCTTTTTAAAATGTTCTTAATACTTTTTTTTACCTGAGGTCAAAATTAACCTTAGAATCATTTAATATTTAAGATTTTGGCCTCATATAAATATTAGAAGTTAAACCTCATGAACTAACTAGAAAATAAAGAAGAAACTATATACCCCTATACTCTCTCACTCTGAAGACATGCATATCCTTCATAATTTATCAAATTTTATTTTATCATATCTTGTTAAGTAGTGTTTAAGAAGCATAGTCCTCATGTCACTGATCAAGAGATGAATGTTATTATGTTTTTACATATATCGATAGCATGTTGAAGTTTCTGACCATCCAATCTAATGTTTACCTTTTTTAAAAAAAAATCTTTATTTATTTATTTATTTATTTGGCTGCGCCAGGTCTTAGTTGCGGCATGCAGGATCTTTAGTTGCAGCATGTGGGCTCTTAGTTGCGGCATGTGGGATCTAGTTCCCTGACCAGGGATTGAACCCGGGCCCCCTGCATTGGAAGCACAGAGTCTTAACCACTGGACCACCAGGGAAGTCCCTAACATTTACCTTTAAGAGTACATTCTCTCAATATTTAGAATTATTCCTTTAATTACGTGAGCTATACACTCAAGACATTCTAATTTCTCTTCTGCTATTACAGAAATAATGCTAGTGTAATTTCAGGTGGAGAACTGCAATTTATGGCTTCTCCTCTAATGTATTTTGTTTTCACTGGAAATGTTCTAATTACAAAGCATAACAGTTCAATAAGCTATCATTAAATAACAAACGCAGAAAATACCAGCAACTGTTTTTCCATTCAATATAGATATCACCTAGGTTGAATAAAATCTAACTTTAAAAATATTAGGAATAGCTTTTAACCATGTCCTATTCCTGAGTAATCTTATTAAAACAACAACAAACAAACCTAACCGTCATCACTAACAGTAAAAGACACAACAAGGTACCCCAGTTCCAAACCCCACAAGTATTTTTAGTGTCCTAAGGAAAGTTGCTTGCCTAAGGTTTATTAGTAGCTTTCAAAATTACATTGTAAATATTCTGATTTCCTATCTTACAACACAGTGATTCAGCATACAAGTCCACCATCAATTACTTTTACTAAAGGCAGAAAGCATCATAAAATTCAGCTATGCATATGCTTAAAATTAAAATAAAGGCAATTGGTACTATTAAAAATGTTTGCCTATTTTGTAGTCATTTCAAAAAATTACTCTTTTTGGGTTATATTTCATTTTGTTTGTAGTACAGATTATTGATTAGTGAGTAAAAGAGGATATAAAAACTTGGGAGGAAAAATAACATTTTTCCTTTTGTGTGATAAAAAGAAAGGTCTTCACAAGGAAAGACACTTACTAGATAAAATCATTTTTTAACACAATAAGAAAAGCCTACTTTTCTTTAAGAGGAAATCAATTTAACAGACAAGTCACAGTAATTCTGCCAGGATGTTCTTGAGATTAGAGAATGATTTGAGGCTTCATTTTATCTGCTACACCACAACTCAAAATGTTGGAAAACTACAATAACTTAAGCGTTAAGCATGAAAATATTTTCAAGTATGAAAACAGTCTGGTGATTGATTAATCTGCCATTAAAGAGTTGTAATTCCTAGTCAGTTTTTCACATGACACTGAAATATCTGCATTTTGTTCCAGTAGTGAGTGTGAGTTATACCTGACATTTTCTGCGAGAAATTTTTGCCTATTAGCATATATAAAGCAGTCATCAATAAATAATAAATATATATTTGGTAAGTCTTTCACCCATCACCTATCAAAAACTGGTCTTAATTTTGATAGTGAAAAGTAATTGATATAAAGTTTGCCATGTTTTCTCTCAACATTTTTATGAAACCACTGAAACTTAATTAACTAATATACTGATTCGAAAACAAAACTCTAATGATAATCTTCACTGCCCCCCTAAAATAATATTTTGAATAACAATGCTAAGAAAATCTTTAAGAAATAATGGAATGTATTTAGAATTCAAAATTGTTACATAAATTCTTTCTTTTTATTTTTTAAATTACACCACATTAGTAGCATTTTTGCTTTGAAGCTAAATGTTCTCAGAGTGAAAAGTCACTGTAGAACTAAAATTTATGAGTAGAATTGTGTAATTTCTTGCCTTAGTCTTACAGTACCTGGGATTTAAACAAAGTTGAAAACTCAGGGGACTATCTAGTCAAAATTTATACTGATTATATGTTTTAGCTCCTTCCAATTGCCAGCGGTAATGATGCCTAAGAATCACTCCATGACACCAATTTAAGTCACAGCAATGTAGAAACAGTAATAGGAAACCAGAGGATACATCCCACAAAGCTGTGTGTAAAAAGAAAAGCAAGTATTATCTGCTGGGGTTCCAAGTGAAATCCAAATTCCCATTCCAGTACTGGAACCTATGAAATTGGCACAAAATTGAAAACCCTTAAATTAACCGAACCACCTCATGAGCTATGGCCCAACATAACATATTTGGAAGTTGTTTACATTCAAAATACTACCTCACTTTTTACAAAAATGTCACTTTTGTTCCATTTCTTTGCTTCTTAGTTTACAAAAATGTCACTTTTGTTCCATTTCTTTGCTTCTTAGCGCCTGACATTTTCTAAATACAATCACTTTATCTGGTAAAAGGGCTTTAGCTCTTTCTCTCTCTAGTTGGGAGGAAAAGAAAGAGTAGGATGTACAAAGAATAGATTTTGATTTCTACCAATTCAAGTATAAAATTGTAAGATGGTATAAATGGGTCAATGAAAATATATTTTCCTTTAAGACATCCATTTCTTCATAAAAAATTTGGTTATTCAATAATGTTATTTAAAGAAAAATAGATGATTATCAAATCACTAGTAAAAAAAATAGCATTATGTATAACAAATAATGTAAAATATATTTTTATTTCTTTGAATATTTGGGTGATAAATTTAATAAATTAAACTAATAGCTTTAGAATAACATGTTTTATAAATAAACAAAAATACCATTAGAAATAAAATAGGAATTTTTTTTTTCTAATAAAGAGATTTTATTCTAAAGATAAGACTATTATGGACTGAATAACTGTCCCACCAATTCATATGCTGAAGTCTAACCACCGAAGTAAGTTAGATGAGGTCGTGAGGGTAGGGCCTCATAATGGAATTAGTGTCCTCCTAAAAAGAGGCAGAGAGACTAGAGTTTTCTCTCTCTTTCTCTGTCTGTCATATGAGGACAGAATAAGAAGGAGGCTACCTGCATGCCAGGAAGGGGCCCTTTGAAGGAATCAAATTTGCTGGCACCTTGATCTTGGCCTTCCCAGCCTCCAGAACTGTGAGAATAAGTATACGTTGTTTAAGCCACCCAGTCTATGGTATTTAGTTACAGCAGCCTGAGCTGATTAAGACAAAAACCAACAGGTGATAATTAGGAAAATTTATGTAAATATTAGCAGCATGTAAGCACTTTAAAATTATAGCTATATAAAAGGCTAAATAACAAATAATGCATTAAAAAGTCCATAGCTATATTTATGACAGCAAAAGCAGTCCCACAAAAGAACAATATTCTGTATGTGCAGGATAATCATTAGGTTCTAAATAAATTTTTAAAATATCTCTTGCCTCTAGTACTTTTTTTTCCTTTGAAACGAATGAAAAACATCAAAACTACTGTTTTCCTAACTTAAGTGATAGATTTCATTTGCATTATTGTTCAAATGACTTGTTCCATTCAGACTTTTAGTAAACTATTGAGCATGAAATTTTATTTGACTCCTAGAGTTTGACTTTGTCAGTAACTCAGTTTCTTTGTCATTTGCATGTGGTTGTGCTTTTGTGAGTGTGTACATGTGTGAAAGAGAAAAAGCAGCTCATGAGAAAGAAGGCAAGAATGAAGCAACTGAGTAACAGGAAGACAGAAAGTGCCAGGGAGAGATTTGGATAAGGAGGTCAGTGGAAGAAGAGAAAATGAGAGGAAGAAAAAGGAAGACAGTGATTGGTACAGTAGATGGTAACCTCTGTATACACCAAAGGATAACAAATAAATAATAGATAATACAAGGAAGATAATTTGCTTTGGGCTTTTTTCCTAACAATTGAGGATAACATTAAGATACTGAAAATCTTGTTTAATAACTCATTCTTTGACATATATGTTACTGAAATATTAATCTAAATGACATATGACCCAGTCTAAAAATGGTAATCCTTATATGCCCTAATTTTTCCTTTTGTGATTGCAAGTTTTTGACCTTCCACTCACATATTTAGTACCAAACATATATTGAGTGTGGTATTAATCATCTGTAGGTGTGTAACAAATTAAATAGAATATTTATTATCTCATTCAGCTTCTGTGAGTTAGGAATCTGGGTGTGGTTTAGCTGGGTGTTGGGCTTAAGGTCTCTCGAGGTTGTAATCAAGATATAAGCCAGGGCTGCAGTCTTCTCGAATACAGATCAACTCGAGCTAAAGCACCCTCTTCCAAGCTCACTAACATGAGTGTGTCTATAGGGCTGCCTCATAACACGGAATCTTCCCAAGGGCAAGTGGTCCAAGTAAGAGAGAGTAAGTTAGAATGACCAAGAAAGGCAGCCTAGATATGAATGATCTAATATATAACTTGGTAAAAATTACATTTTTCTCAGCAATCTACTTAATAACACACACAAAGATATTCACAAAAAAGTAGCCTTTTGAGTTCACCGTTAGGACAACCATTTGGTTTAGTTTAGCATCAGCAAACTGGAGCTCAACTGATTTCTAGGGAGAAAAAAAGATCACAGATAATTTTCAAAGCAGAAGAACTAACCGTTTAAACCTATAATATTATTTCAATCATCAAAGAAATGGCAAATCCAAAGTTCAAATACAATCATGTTATGATGCCTTCACTCTACAAAAAAATGTTCTATATTTTGCATTTTGCCTCTTTTAGAATTGTGAAGAGTTGCACTATTGCTAAATTATTTTCAGATTAGTTTACTATACCTTAAAAAAACAAAACAAAACAAAAAAACTGTAGGAACACAGAAAAGCAGAACAATGCATCTGTTACACTGCACATTTCTTTAAATGTCTTCTTATGGGATCACTCCAGAAGGCTCCGCTGGGCAAATATCGCGAATGTTAAGATAATGACTATCATACACATTTTTTGAAATTTGAATGATGCACAGAGCATCTGTGAGATAGCTGGGTACCATTCTCTAGTCAGATAAACGGCATTCAACTTGCTCTGTAGTACAATCACATTCAACAGGTAATTCATCTTAAGTTGAACTGAGTGTGAAAGTAGTGATGAATTGCTCTGGATCTCCTAAACCACAGAGTATAGATAGAACACATCTCATATGAGCTCTAGTGCACAAAATTTAAGGGTCCTTAAGGGTCCATAAATGTTTTATATCTTTAACTGTCTCTACTTCTGTATCAATGGAGAGATAAATATGAGTTACTGTCAGAATTTGTGAACACAGAGAAAGACTCCAGAAAAAAAAAACTAAACTCCATTAATGTGTACGTATGTGTATAACGTTTAATTTTAATACCAGATGGCATTTGTCACATAAGGACAAGGTCCTTTTGATTATGATTTACTTCAAATTATTTGTATACAATTTATTACAAATAGGTAATATATACAAATAAAATCAATTAATTTCTGTTTAAGTGTTAAGATATTTTACTTCTACTTAGTTGTACCTGGTGTTGCTTAATATACACAATCCTGAAAATCTGATTTATAAATAAAACTTTTGCATAAAGAACATTTTACATGAATTGGGGAAACTGTGTGTTCAACTGCCCCTTGAACAACATGAGTTTGAACTGTACAGGTCCACTTATAAGGTGATATTTTTCAATAGTAATAATACAGTACTACACAATCTGCAAGGTTGGTTGACTCCACAGATGTGGAGGGCCGACTATAAATTATACTTGGATTAACCCCTGAGTTGTTCAAGAGTCAACTATATTTTCATAAAGAGAGTATCCATCTGCATTAGAAAGACTTACCTGCTATGTTCACACATGGGTAGGCTGTTTCATTAAGATTGATGAGTTTCTTGTTTAGATTTTTGGCATATTGCAAGTCTCCAAATTTCAAACAATTTATGTTCTAGAAGTTTCTGTCTAGGTAAGTTTATGAAAATGTAATATATGCATCCCCTTTTCTTCCTCCAATGTTTTCAGTGATCCTGCCTACTCTTTTGGCTTCAACCGCCTCCCATTATAGGAACCCATACAGCTAACAGTCATGAACTACTTGTACGACTTCACACAGACTGTACTTACCTCCATGCTTCCACCATCTTCCCTTCTGCTCAGAATGGCCTTTCCCTATTCTAGCACAATCTGACTTATTATTAAAAATTCAGCTCAAATATTAGCTTTCTGGGAAATATGGAATCTCTTGGTCAAAATTAGATGTGTTTACTTAAAAATCTATTTTAACCCTTAACAATCTAGCCTATAATTGTAGTTTGTTTGTTTCTTGCCCCACTCCTCACTAGAATGCAATTTCTTAGAGGAAAGAAACCATGGCTCAATTGACTTTGCAATCCTTACTACAGTGGAGTAACTGGAAAAGAATAAATATTTTTTTAAAAGTTGTCTGAGTAAGAAAAATGGAAAGAGGGGAAGGCTCTCCTTTAAACCTCTGAATCCCAGATTCTAACAAAGAAGAGTACAGAGAATCCTAAACAAGTCTTCAGGTGTATTTCTTAATTGTCAAAGTTCTGGAGTGATCCTTGGGTAAAATATCTGTATATTAAGTGTTCATAGGTCAAGAAATGTTTAAAGAAACACAAAATTAGGATGCCCCTTCGGGAGTCAGGAAAGAAATTTATCTCTCATTCTGTTTAAAATCTGCATACAGATGCACTGCTAATAAGTGTATTAGGATTTTATGCAGTTATTCAGAATCCTTTAAGGAGACCAAAGGCTATTTAAGAACCCATTTTTGTTAAAAACAGGTTTCCCAAAGGCCTTGTACAGTTTGTCAAATAATAAGCCAATTCAAGCTCGATGTAGAAACACCTCTGAGAACACAGGAGAGAGTTAATTAAGTGAGTTAGTGACCCGTTTGCTAAGAATTGTGTTCCTGATTGGAAAGAACCTTGGACAGAAGTATTTTACAGAGATTGTTGCAGACACAATGGGTTGCCATGATTTTTTCCTCTACATTTCATTTGAGAAAAGAAAGAAGTATAGGCCGCCAAAGGAGAATGAAACAATGAGATACTTCATAGAATAAAGAAAATTATTTCGTATTTACAAAATGGTTGGTCAGTTTAGTAGGCAGTGACAAATTCTTATTGGTTAACAATACAATGTCATCATTAAAGTATTTGGAAGTGACATAGGCCAGCAGAAAAGAGAGCCTGAATTGCTACTAATATCCAAGTTACAAGTGATTTTTTAGGAAATCATGGGCTAGGGATTTTCAACGAATTCCCTTGTTGAGAAAAATAGTTTCCAAACATGGCATAAATTAATTTTCTTCATTGTTCTGTTAAACAGCTTAATTGGTTAAGTTTTATTAAGTTATTATTATAATGAATAGTTTAAAACTTTTACACTTTTATTTTAATAAACACTTCACTTCTTACAGAGAACATATTATGGCCTTGATACTCTGCTTTGCTTTCTGTTTAAATGAGGCCTGCCATTACACTCCATGCAGCCCACACCTCATGCACTGCCGTCATTAGGTGACAAGTGATAGCTCTGTAGGCATAAGATACCTAAGGAAAAAATAACCAGTATTTTTGGTGTGTTCCATACATGCAGCTTTATCAGTGATGCTGTCTATACTTAAAGACCAAGTGGTGGTCTTTTAAAGATTTATTTTTTATTGATTGATTGATTGATTGCTATGTTGGGTCTTTGTTTCTGTGCTAGGGCTTTCTCTAGTTGCGGCAAGAGGGGGCCACTCTTCATCGCGGTGCGCGGGCCTTTCAGCGTCGCGGCATCTCTCGTTGCGGAGCACAGGCTCCAGACGTGCAGGCTCGGTAGTTGTGGCTCACGGGCCCAGTTGCTCCGCGGCCTGTGGGATCTTCCCAGACCAGGGCTCGAACCCGTGTACCCTGCATTAGCAGGCAGATTCTCAACCACTGCGCCACCAGGGAAGCCCCAAGTGGTGGTCTTTAAGCTTCTCAAAGGCAGCTGAACAGCTTCCCAGATTAGTTCTATTTATATTCTAGTTTTTTACTAGTTGGCTATTATCAATAATTTGTTAACAATAAATCAGACAAAATACTTGTTCATTGTATGAAATGAATTAGAAATAGTATTATTGTTTACTTTTTGCCATTTTTCAAATATTAATAGACAATCTATTACTTTTATTAACTATGATAATAAATGTTGTAAAAGACCCAAAATGACAAGATAAAAATTCAAATTACTGAAGAAGAGTGTACATTTTATATGATAGGAAAATATAAATGATCTCCTATCTCATATCTGCCCCTACTAGATGTTAATGGTAAAATCTTATTAACAGTAGCATTAATTCAAATGTGAAAAAAAGAGTGAAATTATATACAGTCAGCATTCATATTGTAAGTGAATGTAACATCTTAACTTGAGTGTATTTTTAAAATAATTTACTGGTTAAAATTATAGACACTTTCAACCCAAAATGGCATGTATTACTTCATTTACTCATTTATTCATTATATATCTTGTGTGTCTTATTCTAAATAGCCAATAATTATTACTTAAAGGACTACTTTATTTTTTATTTATTTTTTATTCAATTTTTTCTGATTTTGAACTTCATGTGCTATTCTTTTTTTAATTATTAATTTTTATTGGAGTATAGTTGCTTTACAATGTTGTGTTAGTTTCTGCTGTAGAGCAAAGTGAATCATCTATACATATACACATAGCCCCTCTTTTTTTGGACTTCCTTCCCATTTAGGTCATCACAGAGCATTGAGCAGAGTTCCCTGTGCTATACAGTAGGTTCTCATAGTTATCTATTTTATACATAGTAGTGTAAATATGTCAATCCCAATCTCCCAATTCATCCCACCCTTCCCTTCCCCCTTTGGTATCCATGCTTTTGTTCCCTACAACGGTGTCTCTATTTCTGCTTTGCAAATAAGTTTATCTGTACCATTTTTCTAGATTCCACATACAAGCGATATTATATGATATTTGTTTTTCTCTTTCTGACTTACTTCACTCTGTATGACAGTCTCTAGATCCATCCACGTCTCTGCAAATGACACAATTTGGTTCCTTATTATGGCTCAGTAATATTCCATTGTATATATGTACCACATCTTCTTTATCCATTCTTCTGTTGATGGATATTTAGGTTGCTTTCATGCAAAGGACTACTTTAACTTGGTACATAAGACTAAACAAATGCATATTTATAAAGTTTCTTAGTAAAATGTTTATACTTTGTCTGTGATCTTTTATAATATTAAAACATAACTTTAAAAATTCATTTTATGACAATTAAGTAGTTCAATACAGCTATTTTAACCATTTAAGTGTACCTTTCTTTAACTCAAACTTCTTATATTTTGTAGATTTTGTGAAATCTATAAAGTTGTTCTTCATCTATTCATCATTGCTTTTTTACTAATATACACTTGTGGTGTATGTGTGGTGGTGGTGAGGAGAATGTTGAAAAGAATTAAATCAGTTTTGTGTATAAAGATGTAGGTTTTCTATTTCTGAATAGATATATACATATATATATACACATTTAATTCATTTATATGTATATACACATTTAATTATTTGCATATATATATACATACACAATTAGAATATACACATATTTATATAAGATATATAGATGTTTAGAAATGCTGACATGTACACACTGCTATATTTAAAATGGATAGTCAACAAGGACTTACTGTATAGCACAGGGAACTCTGCTCAATATTATGTAACAACCTCAATGGAAAAGAATTTGAAAAAGAATAGATACATGTATATGTATAACTGAATCACTTTGCTGTACACACCTGAAACTAACACAACATTGTTAATCAACTATACTACAATATAAAATAAAAAGTTTAATTAATTAATTTTTAAAAATGCTTATGTATGGCTCATAGTTCCACTCTTCCAAGATGTTTCAGAAATCTATGAATTCAGGTTTTCTGCTTGCCTTTCATTTAAAGGTAGTATCTGGACGTTTAGGAAAAAGCAGTCACAATTTGTGACCATGAGATCAAGCTTACAGGAAAATTCTAATTATTCTGTGCAATCAGATTATATCACCAGTATTTTATACATACGAAAACGCTAGAATCATAGAAATTTATTAATTCTGGCACCTGCTCTTCTCTGTCCTTGAAAAATATACAGTCTACCTTATGTTCCCCTCTCATAGAAAGGCTATCCGTACAGAGTAAAACATCAGAGAACTTGCCATTCCTATAGCTGTTTCTGAGAAGTTCTTCATTTAAAAAGTTTCGTTATATCATATCAGGTAATTCTGTGATGCCAGGGGTAGGTGCAGCTTGGCCCTCAAGCTGACCTTGGCAGAAACATAGGAGAGAATATTAATGAGGGCACTAACTTTGGCATTTTATACTAGACAGTAACTTGCCAAATCAATAAAAATGTCTCTCAACTGTTTGAATATCAGCCATCCCAAATGTACGTATGACAAATAGATATTAGGTATGAAAGAAGCATATAAACATCAGTGAACAGAAGTCATGACATGATGGGAATTATGTGACAACAGAAGCCAATCCTAAACAGAAGTTACCGGCTAGAAACAAAGGAAAATTGAGAGAAATTAGGCAATAGTGGAGGAGAAGAAGCAGATAAAGAAAAGCAGCACAGAAAAGGAGTAAAGAGTTTGGTCGACTAATGTGGTGACCGTTGCATATCAGACCATGAGAACCACAGTGACTACTAGAGGATGATGATTTTCCAGTTCGCCACGAGTTCTTTGCTGGAGTCGCCTTACACGAGTTTGCAAGAGCTGACTGTACTCACCTTTTCCCAACTCCAACTTCAGAGACTTGACCTGGTAGCTTGAAATTGGCCATGGTGGAGCAAGGGCACCATAGAAACTGGCAGATGCTACAAATCCGTTTCTCCTTAAAGGGCTGATTATTAACCATTTACCAGCACACCACTGGTTCTGCTTATTTTGCTTCTGAGGCTATTATTTTCCTCCTTAATTCCCTGTTTTATTTATAAAATAAACTCACTTTTACTGAAGTAGCTTGAGGTTTTTTGTTTTTGTTCTTGTTTTTTTTTTTCTATTTCTCCAACATCCTGAAAAACCTGAATGTCATTTTCTAGTTATCCTTCCTATTCAGTGAGATTTATTGAAAGTCTATTATTAATTAGGCACTGTAGACAATGCATTATGCACAACCAATTCTGAGATAAATAAGACATCATACCAACCATCAGATCAATAATAGTCTAATGAAGAAACATAGGGAATTACTCCAATGCACTGGCATAGGTACTATAACTGAGCTTGTTTTGAGAGGTACAGAGGAAAAGCACAAAAGAAAGATACAGTCTACTACTTGGGAGGAAGTGTTGGTGTCTGAAAATATTACTCAAAAAATGTAATAGTGGATCTTTGACTTAATGATGACTAAGCTTTGGTTATACAGATAGCTTATAAGGAGGCACAAGTTGTTCTAATAGAGGAGACAAGAAAGGATTTAAGAGAAAAGGGACTGAAGGGAGCCAGTAGAATGGTGCTAAAAGATGATGGTGAAAGGGGGAAAATTCAGATATCATAGTCACAAATGTCGGTAAGCTGCTTCTCCCTCCAAACAGTTTATCCTGCCTAACCATCACCATGAGACATGAGAAGTTCTCTCAGTTCACTATCTTAGTCATCTGATTATAGTACTGTTGTATTATTTTCTTATTCAACACACTGCATCTTCCTCACTTTAGCATCCTTTACAGCAGGGGTCTCCAACCCCCAGGCCATGGACCGCTACCGGTCGGTGGCCTATTAGGAACCGGGCCGCACAGCAGGAGGTGAGCGGCAGGCCAGTGAGCGAGGAAGCTTCATCCGTATTTAGAGCCGCTCCCCATCGCTCGCATTACCACCTGAGCTCCGCCTCCTGTCAGATCAGTGGTGGCATTAGATTCTCATAGGAGTGTGAACCCTACTGTGAACTGCACACGTGAGGGATCTAGGTTACATGCTTCTTATGAGAATCTAATGCCTGACGATCTGAGGTGGAGCTGAGGCGGTGATGCTAGAGCTGGGGAGTGGCTGCAAATACAGATCATCATTAGCAGAGAGGTGTGACTGCACAGAGACCAAAATAAATCAACTGCTTGCAGACTCATATCAAAACCCTATCAGTGAGTGGCAAGGGACAAGCTGCATCTGGTGGCAGGCTTTATAGTGGCAAGTGAGTTGACGTACTTCAGTTGCACAGCTGCATCTGGTGGCAGGCTTTAAGTCAGAATCCAACACTTACTTTAGTCTGCACGTGGCCCGCCCATTATTTTATTTACCACTTCCTTTCCCACACTGCGCACTTGTCTCAGTCACAGTTTTGGTAAGCCCACAAGCTAACCCTAGCCAAAATGAGTAAAACACAAATGTCGCTGGTGAGCTTCTTTGGAAAGGGGGAAAGACCCAAGGATGAGACAGCAGAAGGCTCGAAGACTGTCAACAAAAAGAAAGCTGCATTTAAAACAAAATACCAAGAGTCCTACTTAAATTACGGGTTCATTGCAACAAGTGATTCACATTCTCCAAGCCCGCTTTGTTTAATGCGTGCTGATTGGTTATCCAACAAAGCCATGAAACCTTCAAAACTGCTTCGCCACATGGAGACCAAGCACCCTGCATTAAAAGACAATCCTTTGGAGTTTTTCAAAAGAAAAATATGTGAACACGAAGAACAGAAGCAATTATTCAAGGCCACCACTTCATCAAATGTTTCTGCACTGAGAGCATTATTCTTAGCGGCTAACCACATTGCTAAAGCTAAGAAGCCCTTTACTTTTGGTGAAGAGTTGATCCTGCCTGCTGCTAAGGACATTTGCCATGAACTTTTAGGAGAGGCTGCAGTTCAAAAGGTGGCACGTGTTCCTCTTTCGGCTAGCACCGTAACTACACGAATTGATGAAACAGCAGAGGATACTGAGGCATAACTCTTAAGAGAGAATTAATCCAGGTTGATGAGTCTACCGACGTTGACAACAAGGCAACAACGCTTGTTTTTGTGCGATATATTTTTCAGGAGGATGTGCATGAGGATATGTTATGTGCATTTTTGCTGCCAACCAACACCACAGCTGCAGAACTATTCAAGTCTTTGAATGATTTCATACCAGGAAAACCGAATTGGTCATTTTGTGTCAGTGTATACACGGACGCAGCGGCTGCCGTGACTGGATGGCTTTGTGGTTTCACTACTCGGGTCAAGAGGTTGTTTCTGAATGTGAGTCAATGCACTGTGTCATCCATAGAGAAATGCTGGCTAGCCAAAAAATGTCACCTGAACTTAACAACGTTTTGCAGGATGTGATTAAAATTATCAACCACATTAAAGTACACGCCCTTAACTCACGTCTGCGCAGCTCTGTGAGGAGACGGACGCAGAGCACACACGTGTTCTCTTATACACAGAAGTGAGATGGCTTTCTAAAGGTAGATCACTGGCCAGAGTTTTTGAGTTACAAGAGCCGCTCCAGAGATTTCTTTTAGAAAACAGTCACCACTGGCAGCACATTTCAGTGACAGAGAATGGGTCGCAAAACTTGCTTACCTGTGTGACATATTCAACCTGCTCAATGAACTCAATTTGTCACTTCCGGGAAGAATGACAACTGTATTCAAATCGATAGAGAAAGTGGTTACATTCAAAGCCAAACCGGAATTATGGGGGTGACGAGTGAACATTGGGATTTTTGACATATTTCAGACATTAGCAGAGATTTTGAAAGAGACTGAGCCAGGGCCTTCTTTCTCGCAGTTGGTGCAGGATCACCTACCTCAGCTTTCAAAAGAGTTTGAGCATTACTTCCCAACCACAAAAGACCCCCAAACTGGGAAGGAATGGATCCGCGACCCATTTGTGAATAAGCCAGGTGAATCGACTTTGTCCGTGGCTAGAAGAGGATCAACTGCTTGAGATCTCAAATGACGGTGGCCTTAAAAGTATGTCTGAGACAACTTCAAATCTCCATACATTCTGGATTAAAGTCAAGGTGGAATATCCTGAGATTGCCACAAAAGCACTGAAGAGCCTGCTTCCATTTCCAACATCCTATCTTTGGAAGCAGGGTTTTCTGCAGTGACGGCAACCGAAACGAGATTACAGAGTAGACTGGACATAAGCAACACACGTCGGGTGTCACTGTCTCCCGTCACCCCCAGATGGGACCATCTAGTTACAGGAAAACAAGCTCAGGGCTCCCACTGATCCTGCATTATGGTGAGTTGTAGAATTATTTCATTATATATTACAATGTAATAATAATAGAAATAAAGTGCACAGTAAATACAATGCACTTGAATCATCCCCAAACCATCCCCCCTCCCCCCACCCCCGGTCCCAGGCGCCAAAAAGGCTGGGGACCGCTGCTTTACAGGGTCTGGCACGACACTCTGGTTAGGAAGGCTGAATACATATCTGTTGACCTGAACAAATGACGTAAAATCATTGAGAGCATGTTGGAAAACATACTTAAAAATCATGTTTGGTTTGGCATTGAAGGGGTTCAGGACACACTACTCCCCAAAGATGGCACAACGGCACATTAAATATTTCAAGTTGAAGAATCTGAGAAGTGGCATGTGCAGGAAGGACTTTCTGACCTTCCCTTGAAGCAGGTCATAAAACCCTCCTGTGAGAGGTGCCCTTCCTTTACCTGGGGGAAAAGAGCATCTTCTTCATCTCTGAAGACGAGACACAGAGAGAATCTGAACAAACAAGCCTTGCTACAGTTCCGCCGTTTTACTACACTCACCTCATACTCTTTGTCCTATCATATCTTTCCACAACTGTCCACTCTTCATCAGACCTAGCATAAAAGCACTCGGTTTTAACTGTTTCTTTGTGTCTTCACTTCCTCATGAAGGCCCCTGTGTCATGAAAAACTTAGATTAAATAAATAATATTTGTATGCTTTTTGCTCTTTAATGTGTCTGTTATAGGGATTCTAGTCAAGAGCTTAGACAGATAAAGGAAAGGGATAGTTGTTGTCTCCCATAGCATCATAAATAAATAGTTTATTGGAGAAATAGTAAAATTAAGTATCAGGTGCATGGTAGATTTTATAACTGCTATCTAAATTGTATGTATGCAACTCAATCTATTTGGATGCTTTTTTGAGAAATTATCACTTATCAGTGCATTTAAATATTTGTGTATTAGATGATAGCCAATTTATTTTTTCCCTAATATAAAAGGTTTACATTTTTTTATTCTGTTACTAATATGTTTTAAATTACTAAGCAATTTTTCCCACTAGCATATCAAAGATAAGAAGCACTATAATTTTTTTTTTTTTACTTTACATCTCTATTTTTTTTACTACAAAAATATAATTCAGTTCTTTTTTTCTTGATGGGAGAAAAAGGGGCTGATTCTTGATACAAGAAACGGGGACTATCATGGGCTCAGTAGTCCTCCTTCCCACTTTGAGCTTTGACTATTTTATGCTTTATGCCACATTTTAATATAGAAGGAAGTATCAAAATTTCAAAGAGAAAACTCCATGGCCTCTTTAATGCTCTCCCTGGCTTAGCTTACCACTGTTAAAACTGAAATAGAAGTGCAAGAGCTAGTCCCTTTCCTGTGTACCTAGAGTAGCTGGAGTCCCCTTGCAATTAGTTCCTTTGACATGAATTTGAGACAGAAAGGGGGCAGGGCACAACCTTTAAAAGAATAACATAGCCATTGAGGATACAACATAAACTGGTTAGAACCAACTAGGTCCAAGATGGCAGACAAGTTGACTTCCCCTAGACCTTGAGCCTCATTATACGCTCATTGTAACACATCAGCATGCTAAATGACACACCCACAGGCACCATGACAGTTCCAAGCCTGACCATAAAAGGTCAAAAAGTGGGCAGTGGCCCAATTCCTAGAAATCCACGCCCCTTCCCCAAAATAGTTGGAATAATCATCCCACTCATTAGCCTATGAAATTACCCACCCCTGTAAAAACTGACAACTCTGTACCCTGGCAACTCTTGCCTTCTGAGATGGTCTGCACTTTTGTCTATGGAGTGTGTATCTCCCTGAACAAACCTTCTTTCACTTTACTATGGCTCGTTCTTGAATGCTTTCCTGTGCGACGCCAAGAGCCCACACTTGGCAGCTGTCCCAGGGACTCGTCTGAGACCTAGGACATGACCATCCTCTCGTGCCCCACTTTTTTTCCTGCAACAAATTCTTTGTGCACTTCTAATCTGGCACTTTTCTGCTCCCTTGGTTCCATGGATCAAGTGACCAAGACCCTGGAGCACTACCTAGAACAAGGGCTTTATTTTTTTTACCCAATCCCACTTTAAAAGTGGGACAAAATACTAGCAAAACATGATAAATATTTTTATAAAGGGAAAATATTTTTTTTACGATGAGAAGAGAAAAAGGGTTACCCTCAAATTACTTAGTTTTAATCTGCGTTTAAATCTGATGAGTCTTCATAAATTTATTTTGAGTTTAAACAATATATTCATATCAGTGGGAAAACATATATATACAGGGTCCTCTGTGTTCCTCGTTTTATCATTTTAACCTAGTTTTACTATAGCTTCAGAAAGTACCTAATGAAACTTAAGAATTACTTTTATTCAATAAGTACTTAATGAAAATTTAAAAGAGGACATAAACATATATATATGAAACTAAGCAGGACCCTGTTTGGTACAAAGCCTTTCTATGTCCCCCTTTCTTGTTTCTTGTTTGTAGGAAATAGGCCTTATTCAGCTTCCTGAGTTCCAAAGAGCAGATTCAAACAGTTGCTAATCAGGGAAGGGAGGGAATGTAGAAACAAAGGAGAAGCAGTCTAGAAACAATAGTGCAGAGATAAAGCAGGGTCCTGGTTCCTCCTCAAAGAATATACATAACAATACCTTTGAGTTCTTCTGCGGGGGAACTAAGGCCCCCACCCAGGTAGAGGATGGTGACTTCAAGCTGAGCACAAGATTCTTGGAATATGTCCCTGTTCCTTCACCACCAACCAATGAGAAGAAAGTCTGCACACAATGGAAAACAAGAAGACTCTGACAGCCTGTCCAAATGATTCTCCTTTTCAAAACTTTCATGGTCGAGCAGAATCTTGGGAATTGGTTTTTGGACATGAGTCTGCCTTCTCCCCAGGTTGCTGGCCTCCTGAATAAAGCAATCTTTCCTTTCCAACCAACAACTGTTTTTCAAGTACTGGCTTTCAAGCAGCGATCAGCCGAACCTGAGTTTGGTAACACACACATATATATATATATGGTTCTTGTCCTCTAGTAGTTCAAACTTTGACATGAGAACTGGGAACATAATTAATTTCAAAACTTTTCAATTCTTTTAAAAAAAATTGTAAGAAAATCCATGTGTGTGTATCATAAGTACCTCAAAATTTAAAATAGAGGCTATTTAGCACATGACATAAAGCTATCAAGAATAATTGAACATATTACATAATGTAATGTCATAAAACAAATCTATAGACTGCTCAGAAACTTAGATGCTAAAAAAGACCATACTAGCTAACTTCAATTAAAAAACTTAACTTGATTATTTTGATGCAAGTTATTCTTCAAGAATCATGCCTTAAAATGTTGAAAAGTTGCTTGTATTTCTGTGCAGAGGAGTTGAATATAGAGACAAATGTTACATTAATGAAATCATTACAAGTTATGTAAAACATGAAGATGATATTTGGCATTTAAAATTAAATATTAAATATTTTCATATTAAATATTTTCTTATGTATTTTAAAAGCTTGGTTTTTAGGTAAAATCAAAACATATTCTGAGTAAAATGGGAAACATATTTTAGAAATGTAAGTTCCACACTGCATGTAATTTAGCCAAGGGAGCAGGTATGGTTGGAATTTTTTTTCCCCTGTACTTAACTTCATTACCGTTACTGATAGCCATTTTATTCACAAATTACTTTACGAGGTTCAAGTTTTTGTTTATTTTATTGAATACAAGTCTCAGTTAACAGTGTTTGCATTGCTAATATCAAAGTGTATTGATACCTCAGTTGGGTTTTCTTTCAAATTTAAGTAGGCAATTTGACCATTTATGTGAGAATACAGTAAAAACAGATTGTGTTCATTTTTCTTGTTTTTAAAATATCTGTAGAAGTGCTGACAACACAAGAAGACAAGGCTTCTCCTGCTTTTTAGTATCTGCCAGAATAAGGTGCTAATGAAATCAAGCTAATGGGTTGTCATTTGAATACAAATGTAACACGTATTTACTGACTAACTATTGTGTAAAATACACTGCTAAATAGTGTGGCAAATTACAGAGACAGCACAATAATGTGATACATGGGGGTGGAGTGTATAGGAAGATATGGAAAAATAAACATATGCCAATAACTGTAACAATAGTAGAAAAACTTTATAAGAAACTCAGAGATGTATTTAAAATATTCTGTTATTTGTCCATCAGTAATCACTCCCCCTTCTTCCTAGTAACACAGCCCCAGTGTTTTGGGGATAGTAATGTATCTGATCAAAAGATTACATTTCTCCAGCCTTTTTTGTTGTGAGGTCTGGCCAATGACACATAAGCAGAAGTACTGTGTGGGATTTCCAGAGGGGCTCTTCACATGAAGAGGCTCAACTAACAAGTATGTCACTTTTCACCTTCCCCATTTCCTCCCTGCTACTACTTGGAACGTTGCTTTAAAACAAGAACTCCACTAGACTAAAGTGGTCTTTATTACAGAAGTTGGACATGCTCAAAGCAAGACAGAACAATAACAGGAGTCAGGGTCCCCGACGACCTCCAGGAACAGCCCTATTTACCCCCTCTGGGCTGCTACCTCCAGACTTTTTTGTGTGTAAGAATAAATACAATAGGGTTTCAGTCACTGTTATTTTATGTTTTTGTTTTGATTTGCAGCTGAACACAATTTCTAACTAAAATGAGGTACCAAAAATGTTACCAAGATTATCAAGTCAGGAAAAGATCAGATGCAGTTAAGGGAAAAAAGGATATACGAGACAGAGTATTAAATAACTTCACCACATTGGGTTACTTCAAATTAAAACACCCAATTCTTTCTATTTTGGGGGAATACAGGTTTTACCTCAACTATACACAATTGTCTGGCTAATTCTACATCACCTGTATTAACTGGATGAAAACAGGGACCAGATTAAATTTATGATAACTCAAAAGACGCTTTGATTAGATAATTCAGTATCAGAAGAGAGCATATTATCATGATTTCTATTAACATAAACAATGATAATAAATCCTTACCTCTCTGCATATCAGATGCACACACACATATATACACTTAGGTATACGAGTACTGCATATACATAGAAACATGTTAAAGCACAACATGACATAATAGCTTTTTCATTTAACAAATATTTATTAAATAGGTATTCTGTGCCAGTCACTGTTGCAATGAGCTGGGAAAACAATGGTGAATAAGTCTGTGCCCATGCTAACCTTCTATGCTACTGAGCAAAACTAGTTTTAAATTCATACATATAATTTCATGTCAGGTGACAAGGGTTTTTGTACTATGAAAAATAATCAATGTCACGAAGTAAGATAAATCAGGAAAAGGAGCTGGAATACGACAGTTATTTTAGGCAGGGTAGTTGGAGTAGGCTTTTCTGATGTACTGTGACACAGCACAGATTCTTAAATGCAGTGATGGAATGAGTCGTATGATAATCTGGAGAACGAAGAATGGAGACAAACGAAAAGTTAGTACAACTGTCCTGAGGAAGGAGAGAATTTGCTATGTGTAAGAAACAACATGAGGTCAGCATGGCCAAAGCTAGAAAAGACATGTCAGAGAAATCAGAGATGAGATCGGGAAAAGCTACCACGGGCTAGAAGATACAAGGCTTACAGCCCTTGGCAACTAATTTCACTTTAACCTTGTGTTTGATGGGATGCTTCAAGTGTTTTATGCAGGGGAATGACACAATACAACTTGTCTTTTATAAAGAAAACTCTGGATCCTTGTGAAAAATGGATTATAGAGGAGACAAGTGTAGAAACAGGAAGGCCAGTAACAAACCACGTCACACTCTGGGTGAGAGGTGATGAGGATGATGGTATTATAAGTGGAAGAAATGGAGAGACTTGGAATATACTCATATATATTCAAGGCAGAGCTGACGTGCTGATGGTTGGAATGGGTGTGAGAAGAAATGAGAAGAATAGAGTCAAAGATGAAATTTTTTTTTCTCCTTTGGCCGGAACAATGAAGGAGTTCACAAAATCATTTACTGAAATGGTGAAGGAGATCTGTAGACCCAGAGAGAAATAGATTTAGGACAGTGAGGTGGGTATAATGGCATAATAATCAAAAATTTTGAATGGTTTTATCAATTTGGAGATTCCTAATAGATATACTAGTGGAGCTACTGAGTAGGCATTTATATATATGAGTCTGAAACTCAGGTAAGTCTGGGATGGAGTTAAAATAGTTGTGAGGCATCAGGCCATAGATAGTATGAAATCAACCAGGGAATGAGCGCATCCAGAGAAGAGAAAAGACTGCAGGGAAGGGGATTGGGATCCAGGACAATATAATATTTACAAATTGGCTAATATCACTTGAGATTAGGCATCAGAACTTTCACTTCCCAGGATAAAAACTGCCCCTAATATTTAAAAAAATGAATCACTAGAAATTAGAGTATCATATTTTTAAAAAAATGTAAATATTACCTATGCTGATCCAAACGTAGATTAACACAATACTTTAGGCCCACATTTATCTAACCCCTAGAAGCAATCTAGATAAGGTTCGAGAGGAAAGAGTCTCCTCTCCTGTGAATTCAGAAGACAGTATGTTTCTTAAATCCCAAGGTAAATTGTCTGATGAATTATTCCACAGAAACAGAGGAGTTAACTGCAAATGAAAAAGAACTATATGCTATTAGATTTATTTTAAAGTATTTATTATCATTGTTTTGTTAATAGCAATCATGATAATATGCTCCTCTGTGATACTGAATTATCTATCTAGTCAAAACATCCTTTGAGTGGTCATAAAAGGTCCTCTGATCTAGTCCCTGTCTTCATTCAATTAAGACAGATGACACAGAATCAGACAATTGTGTAGAGTACAATTTATAGCATAGCATAGTACTTGAAACAATGGGTTTTGAAATCATTCTGGCTCTGCCATTTATTAGAGATATACTGGGGATATTAAAAAAGACTCTAGTTTCAGTTTCTTCTTATAGAAAATAAGGTTAAAGACGCCTAGTCTAATTTACGGAGTTTTTCCTGAGAAAAATATATGTAAAACATCTTAAAGTCTGTTTAACCCATTGGAAGTGCTCGAGAAATTAAAGCTTGTACCATAGTTATTTTTTAGATAAGCCATAGATTTAAAGAGTCTTTATGGTTTAGCAGGAGTAACACTCTAAACAGATAACTTTTGAGCAAATATTTGGAATACGGTCTATTTTAAAACCAAACCTGAATATACTAGAATTTTGACTGTGTTTATAACTTTTAACATTATCTTAAAAGAAATGTTATGTCTTATACTTTTTAATTGAAAAAATACTGGGTTATCTGCCTCATACATGTTGAAGTCTAAAATATAAACACAGACATAAAATAATGCTTTGTTATTCAGAAAGAGGGATATACTACTTGAAATGAATTCTGTGATAAAGTTAAAAAACCATAAACCTCAATTTAGAAAGCAGATTACTCAAAATGAACATGTTATGTAAAGATGCTAGCACCTAGCAAACAACTGAAAATACAATCTCATAACTCAATAATCCAATAAGACAAATTCAAATACTTTAACAACTATTTAATATCCTATTAGCTACCATTAATCTTTGTACATATTGGTTCCTTAAATCACTATTTATATTGATGTTTCTGTATTTTTTTTCTCCCCTCAAGGAGCTCTTGAGAAGAATGTAAACACCATATGTTACATAGTGTTACGACAAAATTATAATTACTTACTCAAGTCACTAGATAGTTTAGATCTGAATAAGTGTAAAGTTATTTTAGAGGCAGCTGCTAACACTTAAACTGTTTTTACCACGTAAAAATGTATTAAATTATGTAGCTAATAACCTAATTATACAACATGAATACAATGAAGAACAGAATTTTGTGTACTTTAATAAATCTCATTCTGTATTTGTGACTAAAGCTTTAAAACTAACTTATAAGACTGCAAATAGTGACATTACACCATGTGGCTTATGAAAATTTGTCTCACTTTTTTATTGTGAACTTTATACTCACTTCTTAGAGACAATTTTGAACAACATATGAATCTTGCTATATACATACTTCTGACTTTATGCACCAGTTTTTGCAGAACTTCACTGAAGCTTTTATCAAATCTTTGCATGCCCTAAATTAAGTAGACTTAAAACAAGTTAGTTCCAGCATATTTCCCATAAAACAGAAATGATTATTCATGAAGTTCTGATGCTTTCCTAATAGACAATCACTTTATTAAGACATATTTCAAAGAAGAGACAATTCCAAATTCTTTAACTGGCTTTATTCTTAAACACTTAATAAATATAATCTGTGTGACAAGGAAAGAAGAAGTTAAAACAAAATTCATAATGCTAACTGCCATTTTTGGTCCTGTCAAACTAAGTAGATATTGGCTCTTACTCTTTACCAATATGCATATAAAATTGAATGTGTATTGTTTATTATATTTTATAACCATGTCTAGAGTATTCAGTCTGGTTTTAACATAGATTTATTCCTCAAAGTTCTTTAAAAATAAATATAAAAACTCCACATTATATAAATTATATATACACTTTTTTAAAAAACAGAAATTAGGGGAAAAAACGGTATATTTAAAGATAAAAAGTCCACTGTAAAATCTAAGCACTTTGAGAGTAGACACCAGATGGAAAAGAAAACTGGAAAGCAGATAGACACATGAAACCTGAAACCTGAGCCAGTAGTGTACCCCCAATCCCCAAACAACCCTACTTTTACTGTGGGATCATAGCAAAGCTATGTACCTATGAAAGTGGGACTAAAAATGGAGCTGACAACCAGAGGATTGGTTGAAAATATTCCATGCAGCCAGACAACTTCTCCTCCCTTCCCTAGCAGAAGATAGAGGTTCATTCTCTTCAGGAAAAAAAAAAAAAAGTATATATATAATATATATTACTGTATATATTACATATTTATATATATATAAATTAAAGAAACATCAGGCAAAAGTGGGGAAGGGAGTACTTACTGAAAAGAGGTAGATTAAATTAAAATGAATAGACATTTTTTCCAAAGAAGATATACAGATGGTCAACAGGTACATAAAAAGGTGCTCAACATCATTAATCATCAGGGAATTGCAAATCAAAACAATAATGGGATATCACTTCACATCTGTTAGAATGGCTATTATCAAAAAAAGGCAAGAAATAACAAGTGTTGGTGAGGATGTGAAGAAAAGGGAGCCCTCATGCACTGTTGGTGGGAAAGTAAATTGGTGCAGCCACTATGGAAAACAGTATGAAGATTCCTCAAAAAATTAAAAATAGAACTACCATATGATCCAACAATTCCACTTCTGGGTATTTATCAAAAAAAGAGAAAAAAAAGAAAACACTAACTCAAAAAGATATAGGTACCTCCATGTTCATTGCAACACTATTTATAATAGCCAATATATGGAACAAACTATGTGTCCATTGATGGATATGGATAAAAAAAAGAGTTTTATACTTATATACACATGCACGCGCACACACACACACACACACACACTGGAATATTATTCAGCCATAAAAAAGAATGAAATATTGCCATCTGTGACAACATCGATGAACCTCCAGGGCCTTATGCTAAATGAAATGTCAGACAGAGAGAGACAAATACCATAAGATCTCTCTTGTATGTGGAATCAAAAAAAAAAAAAAAAAACCATATTAATGCGAGAACAGATTGATGGCTGCCAGAGGCCAGGGGTAGGAGAAATGGATGAGGGGGTCAGGAGGTAAAAATAATAGGATTTAAAAAAATAAAATAATGTATTGAATTTCAAAATGAAAAGAAAAATTTAGGATGACTAGATAAATATTATTTTCATCACCTTGTCTTACTCTTCTCAGACAACCTTATTCCCTCTAACCACAAATACCTGAAACCAACCACTGACCACCAATTCCCAAATTCTCATTCTTTAAAAAAAAAAAAAATCTACATATTAAATCCTGAAAACCCAGTGTCCTTCGCCCCACTTGTGCACATGCCCGGCTGAGCTGAGGTGTTGGCAGTAGCCATTCTGCACTAGGAAATCTGGTCGGAGGAGCTGGGTGCGAGGCCTCTGCACGTAGGTCCCTGTGAGCAAGTGGAACCCGACTAAGCACAAAGGAAAAAAAAAGCCATCTCAGAGCTGTGACTGTTTTCAAGGCTACTGTTTTTCTCTGTGGAACACAGCCTTTGGGGCCAAACAAGGAAGAAGCAGGTGATTCTAATGTGCAGCACAGAAGGACAGCCATTGCAGGCCAGCTTCTCCAACTCTGAAGGCACTCCAGTTGTGTGGCTGACAACGTCTTGGTGTTCCGGCCGGGTGTCAGGCCTGAGCCTCGGAGGTGGGAGAGACGAGTTCAGGACATTGGACCATCAGAGACCTCCTGGCCCCACATAATATTAATCAGCGAGAGCTCTCCCAGAGATCTCCATCTCAAGGCTAAGACCCAGCTCCACTCAATGACCAGCAAGCTACAGTGCTGGACACCCTGTGCCAAACAACTAGCAAGACAGGAACACAACTCCAGCCATTAGCAGAGAGGCTGCCTAAGATCATACTAAGTTCACAGACACCCCAAAATACATCACTGGATGTGGTCCTGCCCTCTAGAAAGACAAGATCCAGCCTCATCCACCAGAATACAGGCACTAGTCCCCTCCACCAGGAAGCCTACACAACCCACTGAACCAACCTTACCAACTGAGGGCAGACACCAAAAACAATGGGAACTAGGAACCTGCAGCCTGCGAAAAGGAGACTCCAAACACAGTAAGTTAAGCAAAATGAGAAGACAGAGAAATACACAGCAGATGAAGGAGCAAGGAAAAAACCCACCAGAACAAACAAATGAAGAGGAAGTAGGCAGTCTACCTGAAAAATAATTCAGAGTAATGATAGTAAAGATGATCCAAAATCTTAGAAACAGAATAGAGAATATACAAGAAACGTTTAACAAGGAACTAGAAGAACTAAAGAGCAAACAAACAATGATGAACAATACAATAAATGAAATTAAAAATTCTCTAGAAGGGATCAATAGCAGAATACTGAGGCAGAAGAACGGATAAGTGACCTGGAAGATAAAATGGTGGAAATAACTCTAACAGAACAGAATAAAGAAAAAAAAAATGAAAACAATTGACGACAGTCTCAGAGACCTCTGGGACAACATTAAACACACCAACATTCAAATTATAGGGGTCTCCGAAGAAGAAGAGAAAAAGAAAGGAACTGAGAAAACATTTGAAGAGATTATAGTTGAAAACTTCCCTAATATGGGAAAGGAAATAGTTAATCGAGTCCAGGAAGCACAGAGAGTCACATACAGGATAAATCCAAGGAGAAACATGCCAAGACACATATTAATCAAACTATCAAAAATTAAATACAAAGAAAAAATATTAAAAGCAGAAAGGGAAAAGCAACAAATAACATACAAGGGAATCCCCATAAGGTTAATAGCTGATCCTTCAGCAGAAACTCTGCAAGCCAGAAGGGAGCGGCAGGACATAATTAAAGTGCTGAAAAGGAAAAACCTACAACCAAGATTACTCTAGCCAGCAAGGATCTTATTCAGATTCGAGGGAGAAATTAAAACTTTTACAGACAAGCAAAAGCTAAGAGAATTCAGCACCACCAAACAAGCTCAACAACAAATGCTAAAGGAACTTCTCTAGGCAGGAAACACAAGAGAAGGAAAAGACCTACATAAACAAACCCAAAACAATTAAGAAAATGGTAATAGGAACATACATATCAATAACTACCTTAAATGTAAATGGATTAAATGCTCCACCCAAAAGACATAGACTGGCTGAAAGGATTCAAAAAACAACACCCGTATATATGCTGTCTACAAGAGACCACTTCAGACCTAGGGACACATACAGACTGAAAGTCAGGGGATGGAAAAAGATATTCCATGCAAATGGAAATCAAAAGAAAGCTGGAGGAGCAATTCTCATATCAGACAAAATAGACTTTAAAATAAAGACTATTACAAGAGACAAAGACGGGCATTACATAATGATCAAGGGATCAATCCAAGAAGAAGATATAACAATTGTAAATACTTATACACCCAACATAGGAACACCTCAATACATAAGGCAAATGTTAACAGCCATAAAAGGGGAAATCGACAGTAACACAATCATAGTAGGGGACTTTAACACCCCACTTTCACCAATGGACAGATCATCCAAAATGAAAATAAATAAGGACATACAAACTTTAAGTGATACATTAAAGAAGATGGACTTAACTGATATTTATAGGACATTCCATCCAAAAACAACAGAATACACTTTCTTCTCAAGTGCTCATGGAACATTCTCCAGGATAAAACATATCTTGGGTCACAAATCAAGCCTTGGTAAATTTAAGAAAATTGAAATCATATCAAGTATCTTTTCCAACCACAACGCTATGAGACTAGATATCAATGACAGGAAAAAATCTGTGAAAATACAAACACAGGTAGGCTAAACAATACACTATTCAATAACCAAGAGATCACTGAAGAAATCAAAGAGGAAATCAAAAAATACCTAGAAACAAATGACAATGAAATCATGATGACCCAAAACCTATGGGATGCAGCAAAAGCAGTTCTAAGATGGAAGTTTATAGCAATACAATCCTACTGCAAAAAACAAGAAACATCTCAAATAAACAATCTAACGTTACACCTAAAGCAATCAGAGAAAGAAGAACAAAAACCCCCAAAGTTAGCAAAAGGAAAGAAATCATAAATATCAGATCAGAAATAAATGAAAAAGAAATGAAGGAAATGATAGCAAAGATCAATAAAAGTAAAAGCTGGTTCTTTGAGAAGATAAACAAAATTGATAAACCATTAGCCAGACTCATCAAGAAAAAAAGGGAGAAGACTCAAATCAACAGAATTAGAAATGAAAAAGGAGAAGTAACAACTGACACTGCAGAAATACAAAGGATCATGAGAGATTACTACAAGCAACTCTATGCCAATAAAATGGACAACCTGGAAGAAATGGACAAATTCTTAGAAAAGCACAACCTTCTGCAAGTGAACCAGGAAGAAATAGAAAATATAAACAGACCAATCATAAGCACTGAAATGGAAACTGTGATTAAAAATCTTCCGACAAACAAAAGCCCAGAACCAGATGGATTCACAGGCAAATTCTATCAAACATTTAGAGGAGAGCTAACACATATCCTTCTCAAACTCTTCCATAATATAGCAGAGGGAGGAACACTCCCAAACTCATTCTATTAGGTCACCTTCACCCTGATACCAAAACCAGATAAAGATGTTACAAAAAAAGAAAACTACAGGTAAATATCACTGATGAATGTAGATGAAAAAATCCTCAACAAAATATTAGCAAAAAGAATCCAACAGCACATTAAGAGGATCATAGACCATGATCAAGTGGGGTTTATCCCAGGAATGCAAGGATTCTTCAATATATGCAAATCAATCAATGTGATACACTATATTAACAAATTGAAGGATGAAAACTATATATCATCTCAACAAATGCAGAAAAAGCTTTTGACAAAATTCAACACCCATTCATGACAAATCTCTCCATAAAGTAGGCATAGAGGGAACTTACCTCAACAAAATAAAGGCCATATATGACAAACCCACAGCCAACATCGTTTTCAAAAGTGAAAAACTCAAAACATTTCCTCTAAGATCAGGAATAAGACAAGGTTGCCAACTCTCACCACTATTATTCAACATAGTTTTGGAAGTTTTAGCCATGGTAATCAGAGAAGAAAAAGAAATAAAAGGAATGCAAATTGGAAAAGAAGAAGTAGAACTATCACTGTTTGCAGATGACATGATACTATACATAGAAAATCCTAAAGATGTTACCAGAAAACTACTAGAGCTAATTAATGAAGTTGGTAAAGTAGCAGGATACAAAATTAATGCACAGAAATCTCTTGCATTCCTACACACTAATGACAAAAAATCTGAAAGAGAAATTAAGGAAGCACACCCATTTACCATTACAACAAAAAGAATAAAATACCTAGGAATAAACCTACCTAAGGAGACAAAAGACCTGTACACAGAAAACAATAAGACACTGATGAAAAAAATTAAAGATGATACAAATCAGATGGAGAGGTATACCATGTTCTTGGTTTGGAAGAATCAACATTGTGAAAATGACTCTACTACCCAAAGCAATCTACAGAGTCAATGCAATCCCTATCAAACTACCAATGGTATTTTTCACAGAACTAGAACAAAAAATTTCACAATTTGTATGGAAAAACAAAAGACTCCCGAATGGCCAAAGCAATCTTGAGAAAGAAAAACAAAGCTGGAGGAATCAGGCTCCCTGACTTCAGACTATACTACAAAGCTACAGGAATCAAGACAGTATGGTACTGGCACAAAAACAGAAATGTAGATCAACAGAACAGGATAGAAAGCCTAGGGATAAACCCACGCACATATGGTCACCTTATCTTTGATAAAGGAGGCAAGAATATACAATGGAGAAAAGACAGCCTCTTCAGTAAGTGGTGCTGGAAAAACTGGATAGCTACATGTAAAAGAATGAAATTAGAGCACTCCCTAACACCATACACAAAAATAAACTCAAAATGGATTAAAGACCTAAATGTGAGGCCAGACACTATCAAACTCTTAGAGGAAAACATAGGCAGAACACTCTATGACATAAATCACAGCAAGATCCTTTTGACCCACCTCCTAGAGAAATGGAAATAAAAACAAAAATAAACAAATGGGACCTAATGAAACTTAAAAGCTTTTGCACAGCAAAGGAAACCATAAACAAGATGAAAAGACAACCCTCAGAATGGGAGAAAATATTTGCAAACAAAGTAACTGACAAAGGATTGATCTCCAAAATATACAAGCAACTCATGCTGTTCAATATCAAAAAAACAAACAACCCAATCCAAAAATGGGCAGAAGACCTAAATAGACCTTTCTCTAAAGAAGATATACAGATTGCTAACAAACACATGACAGGATGCTCAACATCACTAATCATTAGAGGAATGCAAATCAAAACTACAATGAGATATCACCTCACACCAATCAGAATGGCCATCATCAAAAAATCTACAAACAGTAAATGCTGGAGAGGGTGTGGAGATAAGGGAACCCTCTTGCACTGTTGGTGGGAATGTAAATTGATACAGCCACTATGGAGAACAGTATGGAGGTTCCTTAAAAAACTAAAAAGAACTACCATATGACCCAGCAATCCCAGTACTGGGCATATACCCTGAGAAACCATAATTCAAAAAGAGTCATGTACCACAATGTTCATTGCAGCACTATTTACAATAGCCAGGACATGGAAGCTACCTAAGTTTCCATGGACAGATGAATGGATAAAGAAGATGTGGCACATATATACAATGGAATATTACTCAGCCATAAAAAGAAACGAAACTGAGTTATTTGTAGTGAGGTGGATGGACCTAGAGTCTGTCATACAGAGTGAAGTAAGTCAGAAAGAGAAAAACAAATACCGTATGCTACCACATATATATGGAATCTAAAAAAAAAAAAAAAAAGGTTCTGAAGAACCTAGGGGCAGGACAGGAATAAAAGCGCAGACGTAGAGATTGGACTTGAGGACATGGGAAGAGGGAATGGTAAGCCGAGACGAAGTGAGAGAGTGGCACTGACATATATACACTATCAAATGTAAAACAGCTAGCTAGTGGGAAGCACCCACATAGCACAGGGAGATCAGCTTGGTGCTTTGTGACCACCTAGAAGGGTGGAATAGGGAGGGTGGGAGGGAGATGCAAGAGGGAGGGGATATGGGGGATATGTGTATGTATAGCTGATTCACTTTGTTATACAGCGGCAACTAACACAACAATGTAAAGCAATTATACTCCAATAAAGATGTTAAAAAAAAAATGTTGAAAACCCCATATCCTCATCCTTTTTCCCTTTATTGCTCTCAACCTGACAGCATAGATTATCCCTTCCAGGCAGGAATCTCTCCTGGCATTTTGTCCCTACATATCTAAGCCCAGTTTGATGACTTTCCAAGAAATTCTTTAAACTGTCAAATATCCTATAATAAAATCACTTCCGTTTCAACTAGCTAAAGCAAATTATATTCTTTGGATCTATGAAAACTGACCAATATTCCAGGTGGCTTTTATTCCAGGACTGCAAAGATGGCTTAAACTTATTAGGTCTGTTAGTAAAAGAAATACATAATCTTAGTAGAATTATGATCTCAATAAATGTCAAGCCTGAGGAATGGAGGGATGTTTACTATTTCTTTTTTTTTTCTTTTCTTTTCTTTCATTCCCTTTTCTTTTCCTCTCTTCACTTCTCTTATCTTCTCTTCTTCTGTCTCTTCTTCTATCTCTGCCTCTATTTGTGTGTTTATCCACTTCAGTTATATAAAACCAATGATCAGGCAGAATCATAATTAAAATAAAAACACTGTAGACTTTCTGTAGTATAGTAGTTCAAGCTACAGTCTTTAGAATTTTAGAAACCTGAGTTGGAATTCCAGCTGAGCCATTTACCAGCACTGTGACCTCTAGTCAGGTTCTTAACTGCTCTAAGCTTCAATTTCCTTATCTGTAAAATGAGACAATAATCATGTGTATTGAGGTTTAATACTCAAAAGAAGTAGATAGCTTTTAGGATTTCCAATTTAGAGAAACTTGAAATGTATATAGCATTTGGCTATAGAATAATCTTAGGAAAGGTAATATTTATAAATCCAAACAGCTGTTGGCAGGAATGCAGTTATCTCTTAGGCAATGGTTATTACATAAATACCTGCTAAAGCAGAAGCAAGATTTTCAGACCACAAGATGAGATACTGACAAATAACAAGAGCAATTAAATACTGAATTCCCTAGCACGAAGTTAGTCTCATACAGATAATTTGTATCCAGGATTTGTCCAGCTATGTTTATAGAGTTGTAGGGAAAAAAAGGGATAAGCTACAGAAAATTTGGTAGGCTACTTGTATAGCTTGATAGGCTTTGTTATATATATCAGCTTATCAATGGCTAATGTAATAAAATGAGTATTTCAATTTTATTATGATAAAACACTAGAAAAGAAACTAGGTCTTGAGCTTTTTTCACCATTCATTCATACAACAATTCATTCTTTCATCTACTATTAGTATATTATATACTAGTTCTATACTAGACACTGAAATAGGGAATATAAAGAATATAAAATATATCTGTATTTATGAAAATCTGCATCTATTGGGGAAGACTGTAAGTATATTTATAATACAATTTTATAGTTCTATATTAGAAGTGAAATTAAAGTATTGTGGAGACTTTGGGGAAGAAGTTTCACAGAGGGGGTGGCATTTAATTGGACATTAAGTGAGGATTAGACGTTTGCCAGACAGAAAACTGAAGATAAAGGAAATAGCTTTTATAATTCAGCACAGTGGATATTCCTTACTCTGTATTAATATAATAACCAATTAACAATTGACAGAAAAGAGTAATGTGCATTCTAATTATTTAAATAATCAGCACAGCGATTATGAACAAAGATTCCTGTGTCAGGAATAAGACCCAGATCTTACATATGTGTCATTACTAACTGTGATAGGAAGAATAATGCCCCTTTTTTTCCTCCAATGATGTCCATGGCAAAGGAGAATTAAGACTGAAGATGAAATTAAGGTAGCTAATCACCTGACTTTAAAATAGGGAGATTTTCCTGGGTTATCTGGTGGACCTAGTGATTTCATGAAGGTCCTTAAATATCATAGGGAGAAACAGAGAGTCAGAATCAGAGTGATGCATCCATCATAAGAAAGGCTTAATAGGCCATTGTTTTAAAGATGGAAAGAGGCAAAGGAATGCAGGCAAACTCTTGTAGCTCAAAAAAGTAAGTAAATGGATTATCTCCCAGAGTCTCCAGAAAAAACTCAGCTCTGCAAACACTTTGATTCCAGTCTAGGGAGACCTAATTCTGACCTCTGACTTTCAGAACTATATGAAACTAAAATGAGAATTGTTTAAAGGCATCAAGTTTGTGGTAAATTGTTACAGGAACAAAATGAAACTAATACACTAACTAAAACTTTTTAAGATATAACAATTAGGTAAATATAAATATATGGATATTTTAGTGTATATTTATGAAAGCCTAGACTACCTATAAACTCTATTATTTTAATATAGATATAGACAATCTTCATCCTATTTGATGAACAGATCTGCATCTGCATGTACAGATGAAGGCAATCAATAATAGTGGATAACATGAAAATCCTTCCTATTTCTTATCATTTGTATTTGATTAGTACCATTTGATTTTCTAGGAATTGTCAAATTTCGAATGAAGTTCAGAGCCCATTCTGTGGAAATCGAGCTCAAGAAGAATTATAAAATTTTCTTCATTTTGCATCTTAAAATTTGCTCAACTTGCTATGGTATGAATGTGTGTGTCCCCCAACCTTTATATGTTGAAATCTTAACATGCCGAGGTGATAATATTAGGACGTGGGGCCTTTGGGAGTGGATTAAACCATGAGGTCAGAGCCCTCAGGAATGGGCTGAGTGCCCTTATAAAAAAGGCCTCAGACAGCTCCCTTGCTACTTTTACCATGTGAGGGCTACAACGTAAAGACAAAAAGAAGGCGTCTAGGAAGTGGGCCCTCACCAGACATTGAATCTGCCAGTGCTTTGATCTTGGACTTCCTAGCCTCCCAAACTGTGAGAAATAAATACATTTCTGTTGTTTATATGCTTCCTAGTTTATGATATTTTCTTAGAGCAGCCTGAACAGACTAAGACACAACTCTTGCTTGCTCCCTGTACCTCACTGCTTGTAGAAGGTAGTCGAAGTTCTCTATAAAGCATGTGAAGTCCTTCACAACAAACAAATTCTTCCTTGCCACGTGGGCAACACGCAACTAAATATTTACAATTTCTAGACCTTCGTGGTCTAGCTTGAGACCTTGGCGCTTACTTCTCCTTTGCCTCACGTCACTTCCCTTTCCTCAGCTGCATCTCTGAACTTTTGAAATACTTGACATTTTTGCAGGCCACGTTGAACTACAACCGGCATTATGATATTCTGTAGCTTTACACAGTCTGAAGAAAATATTTCTGCCCCAGTACCTTTATGTAAGGTCTTACACATAGTAAGAACTCAATAAATGTTTGTTGATTGCTCTGAATGACTCACTACATTCAAGAAAATAACAGAAATAGTGAGAAATGATAATAGTAGAACTATTATCACTAAGTGAGTAAGGCCCACAGGAAAGAACAAGAAAGAGAAGGAGAGAAACAGCTAATGTTAAGAGGACAGACCACTGTCGGTTTTATTCCTGTAGGCATCATTACCAGAAATTATGACCCATCTCTCTTTAACATGGTGTAGCAGCTGGCACAGCTCCATTTTCCTACTTGGCTCTATTGCCAAAGTTTCTATTGTCTGGCAAAGACACTTAAGGGAGAAAAGGGAGCTTAATTCTTCTTTGACAATTCTGCTCAGCTTTTTAAAAACTTTCAGCTCAAATACTGCTGCCAAAGACTTTCTTGTTAAGCAGGGCCTAACTACTTTAAATGAATTTTTATTCTTTTTTTTTTTTAGGGTCAAAATAAGCAGCTTGGACTAACACACACATCATTAAGTCTAGTGACTAGTCTAAGATAGCACAGGTGTTTGGCATTACATAGAGAATGGAGGACAAGTCTATTTTCTGACTTGATTAAAATGAATCACATTTTTGTTTTCCACTGAGAGTTTTAACTCAGTGTATGAATTTCCTCAAGGCTTTTCAGTACCTTTGGGGAGAGGGTGAGTCAGAAGGTGATAGGTCTGGTTCTCTGCACTAGGTCAACTTTGGTCACCAAGGAGACAGAAGGAGGGAAAAAGCTTGGAGACATGGAAAAAGAAGTTTGCCTGTGTGGAGTCTGTAAGGAATAAAGGTTGTTGAAACAGATTCCTATATATATTTATATATAAGAAGGGATTTTCTTTTCCCTTGGTGAGGAAGAACATAAATTGTTCACAGATGTTATGTGGGAAAGAAGAAAAGAACTTGAATTTTTATTCTTAATAAGAAATACATGCAATAAGATTCTAATATAACAGGTTTAGCCAACATTATCAGTGCTTGTCACATCTCCTGAGATAAGAGCTCCTTATCAGATTTACTAGAGTAAAAGAGATTACCTGAGAAAAAGGGCAAGTCCCAGTACAGACAGAAGCTGACTGCTGATAATATAACGCAAAAACTTAAAAGAAAACAGAGAATTTCCTTAGCTGAAAATCCGATATCAATAATTACTCAGAATATTCAAATTACATCTATCTTCAAAATTATTCTATTAGGCTGTTGATTAGAGTCTAATATCCATCTGGCAATTGTTTACCTCCTAATTTCTTGTGCTATGAATAAGTCAGTATCCAAGAGGATAAAAGTTAAGTATTTGCAAAAGCACATTGCACCCTTCCTGATCTCTTTTGGAATGTGTTTTAAAGTAAAACACAAGAAAAGATGCTCAACATCACTAATTATTAGAGAAATGCAAATCAAAACTACAGTGAGGTATTACCTCACACCGGTCAGAATAGCCATCATCAAAAAATCTACACACAATAAATGCTGGAGAGGATGTGGAGAAACGGGAACCCTCTTGCATTGTTGGTGGGAATGTAAATTGGTATAGCCACTATGGAGAACAGTACAGAAATTCCTTAAAAAACTAAAAATAGAGCTACCATATGACCCAGCAATCCCACTCCTGGGCACACATCTGGAGAAAACCATAATTCGAAAGGATGCATGCACCCCAATGCTCATTGCAGCACTATTTACGATAGCCAGGACATGGAAGTAACCTAAATGTACATCGACAGAGGAGTGGATAAAGATGTGGTACATATATACAATGGAATATTACTCAGCCGTAAAAAGGGACAAAACTGTGCAATTTGCAGAGATGTGGATGGACCTAGAGACTGTCATACGGAGTGAAGTGAGTCAGAAAGAGAAAAACAAATACCATAAAATATTGCTTATATGTGGAATCTAGAAATATGATACAGATGAACTTGTTTGCAAAGCAGAAATAGAGTCACAGACATAGAGAACAGATGTATGGTTACCAAGAGGGAAAGGGGAGGTGGGATGAATTGGGACATTGGGATTGACATACATAACTACTATGTATAAAATAGATAACTAATGAGAACCTACTGTGTAGCACAGGGAACTCTACTCAATGCTCTGTGGTGACCTAAATGGGAAGGAAATCTAAAAAAGAGGGGATATGTGTATTCAATATATGTATAACTGATTCACTTTGCTGTACAGCAGAACCTAACACAATGTTGTAAAGCAACTATACTCTAATAAAAAAATAAATTAAAAATAAAATAAAATAAGCGAATAACAACAACAAAAATAAAGTGATGTTCATACACTTCCCTAAACTATTAAGAATATCTTTTACTGTAGACAAGGGTAAACAGAATTTTCTGTTTATTCATAATGACTATCCCAACTTTTAACTTGTGTCATCCATGTGCCAATTTTGCCCAGCAGAGTTACTACAGGTATTAGAATCTCTGACAAATTGTTTATGTGTGCTTTGAAAACTGCACTGAAGAAATGTTAAATCTGTGATACAAAAAACCTCAGAACAGAATATTTGCTTATTTCACTCCCTGTATTGCATCTGTCAGCATGGCCATTTAATACCCCCGTATAGTATAATTAAAACAAAGGATGTCCAATATCTTAATAAAACACTTTAGGTCTAATATTCTTTAACCTTGTGTAGTTACCAAAGTAAATACAATCATTTCTAAATTATTTGATGTATGGCAGAACTAACTGTACTTAATTCCTTGCACATTTTATTTTACCGCTGATATGATTCAGCTTCCAAAATTCATTTGTTATTTAAGTAGATGATTCCAAGATAGAACAGATGGAAGTCACTGCCAGATAAACTAAACTCATGCTGAGTCCACCTCTGACAGCTTCTCATATTCATGGTCCATCTCAAATGGGCATGTTAATAATGAATCGCAGCCTTGGAATTTTACCTTGATTACTAATTTCTTATTTTAAAAAAAATGTTGCAGTATACTTCACACTTATAGGTAAATCCTGAAGTAATGCAAGAGATTATATTTTAAAACAACAAAGAATAAGTGTATATGATCCAGAATGTATATGAAATGGTAATGTTAAGATAAAAAATAAACACTTATGTACTAAACATGAGATCAACTGCTTAAATTATCATTAATAATGATATTATCTTAAATATAGTGTTAATCCCAAGCCAATTCCAATATCTGACATCTGCATTAAACGTTAAAAGAAATCTTGTTAATATTGGTGTGCAGAGCAAGGACTGCCACATCTGCTATTATCTCACATCAAGGTTTTCTAGACACTAGGGACCAACAGGTATTGAGGAACAGAGCACATTGCTGACATCAACTGTTTCCAAATAAATCTGTCCTGGCCTCTTGTCGGCAGACAGAACATATATTTCAGTGACGCCAATCCACTCTTAAGTGGGTCCGCAAACCAAGGTTGAGGTCATAATGACTCAGTTTCTTAAAATTCATTTTCTTTCAAGAAACACACAGAAAGTTGTTTTTATTTCCCCAAATTTCAAGGCTTTTATTGGCTTTAGAATTTTGCTAGCAGTAATTCAATATCCTGTCTTTTATGTACAAATTAATCCAGACCTTTTCACATTGTGTACCTGAATTCTTTCCTCCAATGTTCTGTACCTGTATTCTAAATTCAAGCTTTTCCTAGAAAATCCTCACTTTTGGCAATTATGAAGTACCATCCAAATCTATGTATCTTGTAGTTTTCTGGAGCTCTTTTTAACTCAATGATATAAACAGTGGATCCTTGAATTTGGTTTTCCAAGAGCGTCTCTAACAGATGCTGAGTAAATTTTGTCCACTAAATATGTCAAAGGGACTTTTTGACCACAGTAAGCAGAGTAGGCCCAATGCTCTGAAAGTATGCTAAAATAAACCTTTTTACAACGAAAGTTTTCTCTCATTACCACATGGAGAACTCAAAAAAGTTAGGAGAACTCCAAGGCAGCAACCTATGCAAAGATGAAGAAATTCAATGAGATTTGCATTTAAGGAAGAAAATGAATGTGTGACCTGTGGATGAGGTGGGAGGGTGTATGCCATTATTTTTAGCATGTATTAATGTTGACAAGTTCTATATCTTGGACATGCCTTACTGAAACCATTTGGACAGTGTGTGAGAAGGATTTAACAGCAATATAAAGCTAGCAAGAGACATGAAAGTATTTGCTTATTATTTCCATTAATTTTTATTTCCCCTTGAGGTCTACTATGGCTGAGAGATACTGCATACCTTTTAAGAAAAATTAAAATTTGTTTTGGCTTTAATTTATGTAAAAGTAATTTTAATTTATTTAAAAATAATTTTACTTGATTTATCAGGATATACAATTATTATTTTTCTTTCCAGTGAATATTCATAATACATCAGTGATGCTGTCTGCAAAAGTTAAATAATAGATACAATGTTTATTCAAAATTTATCTTGACAAAACCAGAAGGAAAAATGTTAACATAAAATAATACTATATAGACATAATATAGAAAGTATTGTTTGGTAGTTGTTATTTCAATTTTCCTCTCAGTGTTTATAATCAAGACTTTAGTAAAATATTTTTATAGCCATAATTCTTTGATATTGTCAACCACAAGGTTTTAAGGACTATAAGTTAATTCAAATATGGACATTTAAATGAAGTTTCCAAATTTAATGGAAATTAAAATAGCATTGGAAAATATACTCAAATAAGTGCACTGATGAATATGTGTAAACATTTAAGGAAATCTCTCATTTCCTATTTCATTCCCTCAAATCCAAACTCCCTCACACATCACTGACAATTTAATAGCGCTGAAAACTGGATTAATAAAGGAATATCACATATTTATCTGGTAGATTAAAAATTGCTCCAAATCTTTGTCATTCCCCATCAAGAGGTGCAATTTATTTTTCCTTTCCTTGAGTCAAGGTTGGCCTTGTGTTCAGGAAAGAATTAACATAGCAGTCTTGAGTCCCCTCAAAATTTGCAGGTTGGAGTTTCAACTCCCAGGACCTCAGAACGTAACCGTATTTGGATACAAGGTCTTTAAAGAGATGGTGAAATGAGGCCACGGCGGCAGGGGGATGGGGGGTGAGGGCTCTAATCCACTATGACTGGTGTCCTTATGAAAAGAGGAAGAGACCCCAGGGATGTGCACGCACAGAGAAGACTCTGTTAATCGCTACATCATGATACCTATTTATTTGCAACATCAGAAAGATAGCAAAAGAGGTAAAAATAGGAAAATATACAGAACCTTAGAATCAGGGATAATCTTTGATATTGCTCTTTTCTGATACCCCACATACACTCTATTAACAAATCCTGATGACTCACACTCAGAATGTATCTAAAATGCCACCAGTGCTTATTAGCCTGTCAACATTTACCCCGCCATCTCTTACCTATAGGAGCTTAGCCTTCCTTCTTCTACCATGTCCTTTTGCTGCCTACATCTACACGGAAATCAGAGTAACAGTTTTAAAATAAAGTCTGGGGCTTCCCTGGTGGCGCAGTGGTTGAGAATCTGCCTGCCAATGCAGGGGACACGGGTTCGAGCCCTGGTCTGGGAAGATCCCACATGCCGCGGAGCAACTAGGCCCGTGAGCCACAACTACTGAGCCTGCGCGTCTGGAGCCTGTGCTCCGCAACAAGAGAGGCCGCGATAGTGAGACGCCCGCGCACCGCGATGAAGAGTGGACCCCGCTTGCCGCAACTAGAGAAAGCCCTCGCACAGAAACGAAGACCCAACACAGCCAAAAATAAAATCAATCAATAAAAAAAAAAATAAAAAAAAATAAATAAAGTCTGATTATGTCATTCTTTTTTCCCAAAACAGTCCAGTGGTTTCCCATCTCATGCAATGTAAGATTCCAAGTCTTTACCACGGCCTACAAGGCCCTTCATGATCTGGTTTCTCTCTGACTTGATCTTTTATTACCTGCACACTCATTCACTCTGCTCCAGCCACAATGCCACTCTTGCCGATCCTAAAAAGGTCAAATGTTCCCCTGCCTCATGGCTTTTGCACTTGTCCTCAAACCTCTTCCCATAGATAGATGAGTGGCTTTCTTTCGTTTTTCATTTTAGTCTCTGCTAAACTCTCTCCTAATCAGAGTAACCTTCTTTGACCATCCTTTTTGAAAGAGCAACATACTTTAAAGTCACTTCTTATCTTCCAAATCCTGCTTTATTTTTCATTATAGCATCTATCATCCCTACCTGACATGTTATATATTTATTCTTTTGCTGTGTATCACTCCTCACTAGAACCCAAATACCATGAAAGCAGGAATTCAGTCTGTGCTGTTTACATTGAAGCACCAGTGTCTAGAACATTATCAAGCACATGGTAGGTATTTTATAAATTGATTCATCAACAGATGAATGAATGAATAGATGGCCTAGTCAAAAACTAACCAAAAATGCAGAATATATCATTTTGGGCTCTTTCTGGGACAACCAAAAAGTGAATTCCAATAATAAAAAGAGACCATTAAATTCAGTAAATGAAAAACAACAATAAACACACAAAAAAATCTCAACCAATGCAGGATATGCAACAGATGATGTTATGAGGTCACACCACTATCTGACTCCACTCCCTCAGAGTCTCCAAATGTGTTCTTTTCCACTATGGTGTTTTTAGACCAAATAAACGGACACTACGTAGTATATTGATGTTATATAAAGAGTAAAATATCAATAGTGCTTTGTTCACAATGAGGTTTTTCCCAGAATCTAATGTGATTAAATAATGTGCCTTCAGTGGAGATTGTATTTAGAAAGTTACCAGGTTAATGCACAGCGGGAGGTTTGGTGAATTAAAGAAAAATATACTGTGATGTGTTCCTGATAAAAAGATACCATACATCCTACAGTTACACAAACTATTATGTATTCCTTTTTTCCAAGTAATGTTTTATGTATATTTACCAGTTTCCGCCTAAGATAGATTCATTATATTAACTTCTTCTCCCTCATAATTAATAAACATTTCCATTAATTATTTTTCATGAGAGGAAACTGATATATGAGCTCATCTGAATACTCGAGGGTATAAAATAAACAGCATGCCTTCTAGGAATGAACATTAAACATTATTCTTCTTCATCAAAGTAAAGACTTTATATTTCTACTCTCACATTTAGAAATGAAGTACAAGGAGTTGAGTGGAAATATTTCTGTTTCATGTTATTTCTAATATATAGGACTTTCTTGCTTTAAACTAACAGATATCTCTGTAAAAAAGATCGGTTAAAACATCTACTGTTCACTATGTGCTATTCTAAGCACTTTCTATTTAATAACTTGTTTAACCTTATAAGAACACAATGAAGAAGCAGTTGCTATTGTTCCCATTTTACAGATGGAGAAACTGAGACACAAAGTAACTGGCTCACAGTTCTAAAAATAGAAAGTGGCAGAACTGGGATTTGATCCTAGGAAGTCTCTTAACTAGGCTACACTGCCTCTAATGTTCCCAACTCTCTTTTCTGCTTTCTTAAAAAAAAAATATTGTTCTTAAAATAGAAATAAGTGGTCATTATAGAAACTATAGGAAAAAAATTAAGTATAGTCCATCTAAATAGTTGATTGTTGATAACTGTATATTTTCTGGGTTTTTTTTTTTTCTACCCAATATTTATTTTATATAATTGAGAGCAAACTATGTGTGTTACTACATGTTACTAAGTCCTGAGTTTAGGCTCTATGGTCAAGTGGATCAGAACATCCCCGGCATTGCCTAGCAGGATAAAATTTTTGAGACCTTCATGTATTTTTCTATTTCTTCCTCTGTGTCCCTTGCTTAAATAAGGGGGATGAAGAAAAGTAGTCAGAGAACCTTGGAATTCCATAGGAGAGGAGACCCAGGAAACAGCCCAGCACCACTTTGCGTCAGCTCCTGGGGAGGATGGCTGGACTTCAGGGAGGGTGGCTCCACTGTGCATTCTGGGCTGGACACCCAAGCACCTTACACACGCCAGGAACCCACTAACACAGAGAAGCAGCAGTCAGTGGGGTCATGAAGGCAATGGGTGACTTTTATTTTCAGACTTTCAAGATTGGTGAATGGAGGATAGTCTTGGTGCACTTTTGAAACAATGTCTAAAGAAAAGGCAAATTGAATTTGTTTCTTTCCTGTTGACTTTATCACAGGATAAGGATAAAGAATAAGGCAGGATAATACCTGTGTCTAACTTATGTAATCAAAGAAAGATGCTTTCTGGAGGAAAAGGGATTAAAATCTAGCCATCAGGCTTCATTGAAGAACAAATAAATACATTTAAAAATATGTGATGAATGTGGCTGGCAAAAAGAACATGGCCCACAATCAAATGTACTATTAACGGAGGGGTCAGGAACAGTGAGCCAGCTTTAGCTTCAAGAATGTTAGTTCCAGGAACGGATGGAGGCTGTAATACCTGTGTATATACAAATAAATTAAAAGGGTCAGCCTACTAAAGAACAGTAATATTTGGTGGCCCCAAAGCATTTTTGGTGTGGTACATCTGACTGAGGCCAACAAAGGAAGAGATAAGGCAGATTAAGGAAATCAGGGAGAATGGCAGAGGGAACAGGTAGAATAGGGCAGAATGGGCACATCAAAATTAACAATGTCAACTTGGTTATTCTACAGAAAAACATAAAACTTTTAATTAACAGTTAAGCAGTCTACTCCCTTTTTCCTTATATCAAAGTCTCACTTAGATCAATTAACTTGCACTACTATGATTCTATTATGGCTGTTTGATAAAATATTGTTTCCACCCATGTGAAATTAGTTATCCCTTGGCCTTTCCATAATAATGTCGTGGCATATGTGTCAGACCACATATGTATATTTTATGGAATGCTGAAAACTCTATTAAAAAATTGAAGTTATGCATTTGCCCTTTGTTTCCAAATATATGTCCATAACAATAGTGTGCACAATTATCAAAACCTGGACTCCTAGAAACTTCTCAGCACCAACAGTCTGACTGGGAAATCTGTGAGTTTATTACCTGTGGTATAGGTGGAGGATGGTGAACTATACATCTTTTTATATGAAGGGGTTCACTCAAATGCTTTCACTGCCAGGTGTGAATAGGGAATGGTGACTGTGGTGAACTGGTATCCATGTACCCTGTCCGGATGGAGAAACCCTACTTACCTCTGATCAATCAGTTCTATGTGAAAGAAAGGCAGTTTCCCAGATCTTGCAATTTATTAAGAGAAGACTAGATGGATTTTTTGTGAGAACTGTCCTCATCTTTGAAAGACTAAACCAAACAAAACACCATGGCAATGGGTTTTAAATGGTAAGGGCAAGAAATTTAGCATGAGGTGAGCTGTTCTGTAAGGGAATAGAGTCGTGAGTAAGTATACAGGGCTTGGGTTATTTTTCAGAGCAGATCTGGTTTTGTTTAAAAATTAAACTGAAGTATGTATTCCAGTACTAGTAGTGCCAAAAAAATACGGTCTTATTATGGAAAAGAAGCATCTGGTCCCAAACAAAATTTAATTGTCATCTTTGATTCTCGTATCCCCAAAGCTTAACATACCTCTCTTGACTCCTTGGGTAAGTCTCCAGGATACTACCAGTTTTCTACTACCTTAAATTTAATAGATCCCACTGTGGTACATTCCTATTGATAGCCAATTTCTCATCTAACATTCAAGTCAATAATATAGGTAGAGATATTAGTGGGAAGGTAATTATTAGGGATTTAAAAAATATATTACATACCATTTGTCATTATGTCAAACGGTATGGTTAAAATAAATTTAATCTGAATGTCATTCTGAAGATAATATTTAAAGGAAAGCATTTACTTGGATAAACACTTGAGCCAAAACAGGATATCTTTCTCCAACTGTTATATGAGTGCTTCCAAAATAGACCAAGAAAAGGGATGGAATACTTTCTTTTATTAACCTAATTACTTCCCAGAAGAAAAGGTATAATTAAGTCTCTCAACCGGCCACCAAAGCTTATCTCTCAAAAGCCTTCCTTGTCTAATATTAGGGCAGATGGTTATGGAGTTGGGTGCTGAAATCACTGTCTTAGAAAATACAACTAAAGTATCAAAGGTGATTAATCTTATTTTATTCTTGGGGAGTTAAAAAAAAAAGATAATCAATTTTTTTTCTAGTTACCATGTTGGTCAAATATCAAAAATTTAAATAAAGTTTCTGACATAAATGAATTACAATTGCAAGATTTTTCAGGGTATCATTATCGGAAAACATCAGTGTCTTCCGTGTTTTTTTGTTTTCAACAAATTTTTTTGCAATTAAAATGTACTATACTGCTAAGGTACATCTCAAAATAGTTTCTGTATATTTTGTGTTTATATAAGGATAAATAACAATTCTATTAATCATTTATATGACAACAATTTATAAACTAAAAATAAAAGAAGCAAATGCAGGAGTTGTATAATTTGAAACTGTAATTTTAGATATTTTAAATACTAGTGGATGTTTCTATATCTGATAAAATTGTTTCGAAAAAATATAAATAATATTCCTATCACAGAAGAAGTAAATTAAGAGGTACTATAACTATATTGGTTAGCAAAAGCCAATATTATATATTATAAGCACTTGGAAGTTTTAACTGCATATTTACACATTAACACGGGAAAAATATTGATCTCTTAGAACCAGTCAGAGAAACTAACTAAAATAATTATATTTATATTAGCTTTATGTCAGCAGATTTTGTAATATATCTGACATTTCCTTTTACCTCTGTTAAAATATACATTAATTTTCAAGGAAGGTAGTCATTATCAATATATTAAAAAGAGAAAATGGTTTCTAGTGATGCTGTGAGAATTCAATTAGAAACTGGTTAAAAATATGATTTTTCTTTAAATTTTGTCCCATCTACTATAAGATGGAATATTAAGGAATACTAAACTTTGAAACATTAGTATTATTTTCTCCTTTTGTTGTAGAATGATAAAATATTTCTCAATAAATGATATAATCAGAATTCTGTTTAGTATTTAACAATTCTCTGACATAAAATGAGCCTTTAACAGTTATTATTGTCTATCATTAAGCCACAAAGCACCTATAATTAGAAAACTAAAAACCCACAATGGAATTTATAACCTTCTATTATTTTCATTTTAACAATAAAGCAAATATCGAGTATATGGAAATCCATGTCAGTCGCTGTACTAGATGTAAGCAATATGAAGTTGAATAAGATTTTGTCTTCATATGAGAAACAATGACAATGTTATGATAAAATACAAATCATCATAACTCCCCAAAATATGTTTACCTGTCTTTAAACTAAACTGAAACCATTGCACATAAGTGTATCATCCCAACTTTCCAAGTTTTTTTTTTTCTTTCCCATGATCTTAAGGAGTCCCTTTATTTACAATAATCCTAAGGAAATCCAAAAATCTCTGGTACACATATAAAATAGCTAATTTACAAGCTTTGGCTTAAAGAGAAACATCTAATCTTAAATAGCAAAACAAGAAGATGACTTCATATTTGTAATGTACACAGACTCCCAAACTGAAGAATTCTGCTAATCATACTTAGAGTATTTACTTAAATATTTAAAAAATGCAGTGTTTGGAAGAATGATTCCATATGTTAATTTTTTACCATTAGTTTGTAAAGAATACACAATTAATTAATTATGACCTAGAGTCATCAATGAAAATTTAACCAGCTAATGAAAGTTTAACCACTCAATGAGTGCTGAATAATTCATTCCAAACTTATTGCTTAAATTAATATAAATAAAAGATTTGAAACCTATAATTCATGTGACATCAAACTATTACAATGAAATCACTGTCTCTTACATGAAAGGCAAACAATGTGTTATATAAAGTACCAATTTCTATTCAAACTCTACCTTTATTTAGCAAGTAGAATGACGACAGACAAAACAACAACAAAATTTTAACATCTGAAACAAGATCCTTACGAACTAAAGCAGTTAACCTCACCATCTATGCCTGAACTACCTATTTTACTATAGTAAAATAAATATTTTTTAAAGATCCTAAAAGTATTGTAAACAATTATTAAAAATGTTTTCAATTTATTTTTTACCTTGAAAGGCGATGACTCTTCAGTAAGAGGACTAACAGGAAGTGAAGTGGTGCTACTTGCTGGGCTCATATCTGTACTCTACAAGAAAAACAAAATTGAATTAAAGAGATACTTTTTTGTAGTCATTTTTTATTATTCCTAATTTAGAATCTAACTCTTCTTGTTAAAAAAAGAGACAAATATATCAGTGAAAATAGATGTAGAAAAATTCAAATTATTATTGTATAATGAATCATTCCTTATTTAGAAATAATTAAGAAATTAATCAAATTATCACTTCTCAATTTGCATGTCAAGTGTATTTTATTAAATACAATAACCATCTTTTATGTTAGGATGGTATCTAGTATCATATTTGCTTAACTTATATTTTTACCTTTTTTTGATAATTAAACTATACCTATAATGGTTCACTATGGTGCTATTTCAATGCCTTTCAGGCTGATTTTTCAAATATGTGTTATTCATATTTTCCTTTTATGGAGATTTGAGTCATTGTACCCAGTTTTTAATTCATCATGAAAAGCATATCTGCCATTAATTTACAATTGCAAAATGAAGAAATATTAAATTCTAAAAATTCCCATATTCATAGCTCTTGACAAACTTTCTTATTATATTCAGCTAAATAAAAATTTAAGGACGAAAGATTTACACAAATATAAGAGAATTATCAGAATGTGGCTAATGCTGTTCTTCTCATCCTTTAAAAATGTAATCAATTAAAACTTCTTAAGTGGGAGATTAGCCTATATAAAGAGATGCATGTTAGAAGCTTGTCATTATTTTTTTCTAAAAGCAAGAAAAAGATATTGATAATAGGTAGCAACAGAAGTTATTTTACTATGCTCTCAACTCGTTCTCTCAGAGGAATTCTTCCATTTAAGTAGATAAGAAAACAAAACATGGAAAAAAAATGCACACCTACATTTTTTCAGTTCCATTTCCCAATGTACATGGACACAAATACAGGAAAACTTTCAGTAAAGATTAAAGCAAAAACATGAATTAACCTTGATTGAGATAAGGGAACAAGTAGACAAGTTTAGCTGACAAATTCTAACAAAAGAATACATTCAAAGAATACATTCAAAGAATGCACGCTGCAGTTGCTACAAATTCTTAGTGTCTCTTTCTACTCAAAGATTATTTTCAATTCATTTGATTCAGGTGTACAATAACCTGGACACATTTTAAATATCCATTAAAGCAGGATTACTTCTGACTGTCTATTCCAGAAACAATGGATATGAACTATAAATATAGGACCCAAGATACTCAGTATAATATTTTATACAACATGTACCTTCTTTAGAAATTGACATAAGCCTGAACATTGAGTTAAAATGTCTAAAGGAGGAAATTAGATAAAAACTGAACAATAATCTACTAAAGGAAACAGGAAAATACAGGCACCAGATAACTGAGGTGAGTTACTTACTCATTTCTAAATATATTCAGAGCTTCTTGGCCACTTATTAGATCGAAATCAGGAAATATTCTGAACTTCTGACTTTCACTATCTGATTACATGATGTAATGGGGAAACAAAGAGGTTTTCTTAGGAATCAATTTACTGCAGGGTTTTAACATAAGAAATGAGTAAAACATTTTCGGAGAAATAGAAAAACAAGACTCTCGAGCTGTTCCTCTCATCATTAGCTTTTTCATGAGAAATTAAGCAAGTGATAGAGCACAGTTCATATGTAGTTGAATTATCTGATATTTTCCTAAAGTACTGATATTCTGCATAGCGTATTAAAGTATCATGTCCTTAAAAATCATATTCAGGAGACAGACATGACATTCAGTTACAGAAACTTGAAAGCCTGAATCAGATGAAGGTTTTTTTAACTTCCATAAGAAGATGAGCTCAAAATAAAGCTTCGTGGTTAACTTCTTTAAGGGTTAAGGTCTCCCACAACTTCCCAGAAATAAATGTGTCATTCTAAGCACTACGGAAAGCAGACTCTAAAATTTGCATCATGTAACCTTGATTATTTGAATATCATTCTTAGAGAAAACTTTGTTCTCACTTTAACTTTCAAATCTATCTTACAGTGTGTCATTTTAATTCTATTGCTCTTAGGAAATCTTGAGAAAAGTGTTTTAAAAAAGCAAATCAATCTTATATGACAACATCTGATAAACTGCATTTAATTATCAAGTTGAGAAATACATAGCAAAAAATAGGATAAAAAATGTTCAGTTTCAGCTAGTTTTTATCCCATTTGTGTTTCAGTGATCTGTAATTTAGGTGTCATTCCAATTTATTCACCCTTTAGATAAAATACTATAGTAAATCCTTCAGATATGTGTTATCTATACTTCATATTTTAAATCATTTACCCTTTCATTCAATGACAGCAGTACCAATGCAAGTGTATATCTAAATACAAATTAACAAAGTACTCTCAAGTTACACTTGAAGTTTTTAAAAGCTAACAGTGTGTGTTCTTCCATAATTTTCTTCATAAATTATTTTTTTAGAATTATGGCTTCATTTGCTTTTAATATATTTTAGAGACTTTGGAAATAATCCATTCACAATAACGTGAAAGCAAATCCCATGGGAATATGGAAAAGCTATTCTGCCAAAGAAGCAAATCATCCCAACAGAAGGAATCTCCTTAATGCTCATATGACACATTTGGGTTTTCTGACCCTTTGGAGACTGCACTAGACATTCTTGACAGGTTATAAAAAACAACGATTCTAATTCTTATTGTCTGAGTGTCCTACAACTTGGTTTTCTGGCTCTAAGTCCAATAAATGTGTGCTTCATTCCAACATTAGGTGATTAAATAAATATGAACCTAGCATTATTGTTCCTTCACGTAAAATGTTATTTTACACAAATTAGTAGACTTTCCCCCTTTCTATTTCTATCCCAAGTCTGCTAAGTTCTCTTTTATTTTCTTCCAAATTGAGCTTAACATTAAGTAAGATCTTTAAGTTCAAAAATAAAATCTAGCCAAGTATTTCCTTTGAGCATATCAGAGAGATTCTGGTGAATATCACCCTCCTCTCATGCATACTGACTGCTCTTCAGGATTCTTTCTACTCATTAGTTTTGAAGATACTACTCATTTTGTTGTTGTTGTTTTTAGAATATAATTTCCCTAAATTTGCAAACTCTTCCCTCATCTCCAACCTCTTTTCCTTTAAATCAACTTTATTTCTTTAAAGCAACATACCTATACTAAAATGCAACTTTTCAAAATATATGGTCAGATGAGATTTGACAAATGTACTCACATGTGTAACTACCACCGGAATCTAAATATAGAACATTCTCATTACCTCAAATGTTCCCTCACGTTCCTTTGCATGCAAGCACCTCCCACCCAACCAATCCATCGTCCCAGGCAACACTGATAAGCTATATGCTATAGGTTAGTTTTTCCTTTCCTAGAATTTCATATGAATGGAAATATATTAATATGAATTTGTTTAGGACCAGCTCCTTTCACTCAGCAAAATTATTCTGAAATTCATCATATCATATTGTTGCATGTTTCAGTAGTCCATCCTTTTAAATGTTGTGTAGTATTTAGCAGAGGCCACAATTCATTTATCCAATCACCTGTTGCTAGAATTTGCATTGTTTCCAGTTTGGGGGTATTGGGAATACAGCCATACTGAGTGCTTTTGTATATATCTTTATGTGGATGTATGTTTTCGTTTCTCTTGGATAAATACCTACTGGTGAAATTACTTGCTTCCTACGGTAAATTTATATCTGGTATTATGTTAGCTTTATAAGAAACTGACAAATGTTTTCCAAAATGCAATAGGTTGTACTTTCATTTGCACTGTATCTCATAAACAATGGTATTTAGTTTTGTTTTTTTTTTAATTTTAGCCATTCCATGGGTCTGTAGTGGTAGCTCACTGTGGTTTTAACTTTCATTTCCAAGGATGACAAATGATGCCGAGCATCTTTTCATGTGCCTACTGACCATTAGTAAGTATATTTTGTTTTGTGAAATGTCTGTTCAAATATTTCGCCTATTCTTCTCTTTCACTGGGTTGTTTGAATACAAATCCTTTGTCATATATATTTATTATAAATATTTTCACCCAGTTTGGGCTTGCCTCTTCATTTTCTTAACAGTGTCTACAAAAGAACCAACGCTTTCCATCTTATTTGCCGTTTTGTTTGTTTGTTCTTTATGGTTTATACTTTTCTGGTGTTTTTCCTAAGAAATCTTGTCCTACTTCAAGTTCACAAAGATTTTCATGTATGTTTTCTTCTACCATCCTTTCAGATCAACATATGATGGCCAAAAACACAGCAGAGTTAGGATTCTATTCTTTGAAAATATTTTTGCAATTACTTGGTGTTTAATGAACATTAAGTAACCTTAATATTTGTACTGTACACATTCTAGTACAAAGATTTTCACAGAGATTAGTTTGTATTTTATCAAGTAACCTCAGACACTTTAGCCAATCTCACACCTTAGATGGGAATCTAACAGTTACTAGTGCCTTAACCATACTTTAATTACAACACACCTAAACACTGAAATATTATCTGCTTGTGGGTGTGTTGTGGAAGGGGAGAAAGTCTTTGCTAAAGTATTGACAATTTAAAATTAATATACAAGACTCTCCTCAGAGTGGGTGACTATGGAACTTCCTGGACAGATGGATGGCAGAAGGAGAGATATAAGCTTTAAGTGTGAAGGAGAATAGTAATGCCAAGAAGAGCAGTGTATCTATCAACTCCTACTGTTGACTCATCTTTGACTCTGAGGAAAAAGAGGGCACAAGTGGAAATAAAACAAGCTTTTTAAAATAAAATTCTAAGAAACGAGATAGGAATATTCCCCTCTTTCTTAAATTTCTCAATGGAATAGAAATTATTTAAGCACATAGAGAGGTTTTGCCAACACCATACCACTTTGGCATACTAAGAGCTGCCACACAATGTTGGTGAAGAATAAGTATTAACAAATTTAAATGAAAATGACACCCGACTACAGGAAAACAATGGCAGGGAGCTGAATAGACCTTTTCTTGGCTCCAATGAGATGGCTCATAAAAAATATATGAATAATTAGGGGCAACTTATCAAGAGGCTGGAAATAGCAGATAAATGACCTCAGTGAAATCCTCAGTCTCAAGTATCCTGGTACCAACTCTGACTACCAACCTAGTACTTTATCAACGCTGATGTCAGAATTACTAGAAGTTATCGTTGAGAAAAAACAAATAAACAAAGTTAAGCTTATTAAAAAAAAATCAGGAAAGTGAACAGTAAACTAGTGAATCACAATAGGTGGTCTTTCCCAATAAATAATGAGTATGGAAGGAATATTTTTGTTATATTAATAACAATTTTCCCAGGTTAAATTTTAGACCACAATTTCGGAAAATGGCATAGTATCTATTATTATAAATAATGCTTAAAATGTTTGGTTAGAAAGTGTAATCACACTCAAAACTGTCACTGCTCAACTGTCCATGGCCAAAGTATACATTTGAGGGCTTTGGCACTCAGTATACTGTCACCAAAGAAATAGGGAAATTAAAGAATAAGGGACACAAAATACTTACTAAATCAGAAAAGAATGCTGAAACTTGAATGTTATATCTTCTTTTAGCTTCTACTATTATATCTATTATTGATAAATGCAAATATGAACTCATTGTAATAGCTTTGAGAAACATACTATACTGTTCTTTCTTTTTACATAGAAAAATAAAGAATTCTCAATTGATCTATCACTTGAAACTGTTGATGCCTTGTGTATAAAATTTGCAATCAGCCATTTGTATAATAACATAAAAATCAAAATTCAGTTTTAAAATATTTTTCATTAATTCATAAATTAGGGAGTTACTTTTTGTCCATGAAAATGAGAGAATTTTTTTACAAGTATTAAAAATATTTTTCTTATGTAAGCCGTATTGTATTTTCCTTCTGATTCTGGGGAAAAATGTGTTAATTTTATTAAATAAACTATTCTATTTTAATGCCCAGTGCCTGGGTCTTGATTTCTTCTGATAAAGGAACCAGGGCTCCTTGGAGAAATAGGTGATTCCTGGGATGAGGAAAGGAATGAATAGCTTGTGCCAGAAAGTAAGAAAGTGCTCAAAAGTGCTCAAAAAATAAAAGGAAGAGGTGTGCCAAAGAGACAAATGAGCCAACATGAGAGAGCTCCCAATTGCCAAAGCTGGAACAATTTGAGCAACAAAATAAATAACATAGTATTGGAGTATAACCAAAGCATAAGACAAAAATCATGAATTCATACATAAATAAATAAGTGACTGAATAAATAAACAATTGGGGAGAACAGACAAATCTCTCTTACAGAAATATTCCAAATAATTTATGTAGATACTCTCCCTCTTCAAGAGATGGAACTTAACGTCACACCCTCAGCCCCAGGCTGTGCTTAGTGGCTTACTTCCGAAAAGAGTAGAGTATGAAAAGGCGGAAAGGTAACTTTTCAGTGGAGAAACACAGCAAACACTACCTCAACCAGGTGATCGAGGTTAACATCCTATAGAGAGCATATAGATAGCATGATACAATGCGATGAGAGGAGAACTTTACCTCTGTGATCTTCCTCCCCAAAACCAATGACATCAGTCTAATCATGAGAAAAACACTGGACAAACTCAAATTGAGAGACATTCTGCAAAAATCTGACCAAAGTAAAGGTCATCAAGGACAAGAAAAGACTGAGAACTGTTACAGATTATGCTGCTACGGAGGCATGATGACTAAATGTAATGTGGCATCTTGGATAAAATCCTCAAATAGCAAAAAGGCCATTAAGGAAAACTGGTGACATCTGAATAAATCACTGAGTTTAGTTAATGGTAATGTACCAATATTGGTTCTAAGTTGTGATAAATGTACTTTGCTGAGGGAAGATGATGACAATAGAGGAAACTGGACGAAGGGTATATGAGAGCTCTCTGTACCATCTCTGCAGCTTTTCTTTTTTTTTTTTTAACATCCTTATTGGAGTATAAATGCTTTACAATGGTGTGTTAGTTTCTGCTTCATAACAAAGTGAATCAGCTATACATATACATATGTCCCCATATCTCTTCCCTCTTGTGTCTCCCTCCCTCCCACCCTCCCTATCCCACCCCTCTGAAACTATTTTGAAATAAAAAGTTTATTTAAAAATATTCTTCATTAGCAATCCAACCAGGCTTTTCAGGATTATAACACATAACTGTCATTATACTCATATTCTAAGCTTTCATCAGGGCTGTTCCAACTTTCATAAAAATAAATTGCAACAGACCATTTTATTGGGATACATAACTTCTCCACCAAATAATCTTTAGTCTTCTATGAAGATCTCATCGAAAAGCTGATGTTAAATTGTTTTGCATGAATGCCATCATTCTACAGTGCAAATTCATTAACTATACCTCCCCTAAAAGCATAATTAATGGATCTGTCCTATGGAATCAAAATTTATTTATAAGGATTTCTTGAAGTGAAACATGATCAGTTTGGCTCAAATCTATTGAGTACATAAACGTATTTGACTGTAAGTGAAATATTTTAATTTTTAAGCTATTAGGGTAAAAAGTATGATATAAAGTAATTCTTTAGGTCTAGTAGAATTAAATGGTCACCTAAATGGGTTAACTCTAATTTGAGCACGTATTCTTGTAGTTCTAAAATTAAGTAAAAAATGTGTTCCACATGTTATAGTATTTTGCTGTTTTAATAATCAATGGTGTTATCACTGATAAAGTACATAGGATAATTTAGATTTCTGTAGTTTTAATGGGCCACTTTTCTTGAAAATATTTTCCTTTTATTAGACATGCCAATTTTCTATGAAAATTTGTTGATTTATTCAGCCATTCAATAAAAGGTAGTCCTTGGTTGTATGTCCATGCTTATTTTGAGGCTACTGGATTAGCACTACAACTATTCTTACCGGATACAAAGAGCACAAAATCCAAATTATTTAAGCGAAGGTCAAATCTGAGAATTGTGTTGGAAATTTGAGAAAGAGATACTTTCATTCAGCCAGTGCTGCTAAGGTCAAGAATGTATTTCTATTTAAACTGACAGAGGCCACCAAGTAGATGGGACATCCCTAGAAACAAGTCCAATGCAGAACCAATACAAGAAATGGAGAGAAAGAAACTGAGTCCTAAGGACGTATTTGACATACTGATAACTCAGCTCTACATGAACAAATGATTTTCAAAAAAGAGTATGCCTAAGACTTAAGCATCCTTTCTGATATAGGAATAGGCTCTCTGGTTGGGAAGTTGCAAGTTGTAGAATCTAAACTTTGAACTGGCTGACAGAAGTAGACAGCCAGGATATTATTCTATCTCAGACTGAGAACTTAGCAATATTTATGTGGTAGTAAAATAATTTATTAAATTACTTCCTAAATTTTGGGGGACTCACATATTTTTTGAATTTGGCGCTTCATGTGCATGCCACAACTAAGAGTATGCATGCCACAACTAAGGAGCCTGCAAGCCGCAACTCAGGAGCCCACGAGCTGCAACTAAAGGAGCCCGCCTGCCGCAACTATGGAGCCCATGTGCCGCAACTAAGGAGCTGGCGAGCTGCAACTAAGGAGCCCGCCTGCCGCAACTAAGACCCGGGGCAACCAAATAAAATAAATTAAAAAAAAAAAAAGAATGTATTTACTTATTCTCTTTTTATTATATATATAATGTATATTATATATGTATGTAAAATATATATTATATATATTATATATAAATTTACTTTTGACTAGATAACACATTCTCATAGTCCAAAATTCAAAAGGTGTAACATCTTTTTCCAGGAAAAGATTTCTCTTCCACTCCTAGTCTTCAGCCATACACAGCCCACTGATCTTACCAATTTATTGCATAACCTTCTATAAATGTATATGTATATAATAGAAACACACACACATCTATATATCTATATCTATTTATCTATCTATCCACACACACACAGAGGGTCATTTTTTTTCTCTATACATATCGGATAAAATGTTATAATACTGTTCTTCAACTTGCCTTTTTTCAAATTACCATGTATTTGTATGTAATGAGATCCCTCATTCTTTTATATGGCCACATCGTATTTCATTTTATGGCTATATGATAATAAAGTTAACCAGTGCTGCATTACCACTCTTTCGTTATTACAAACAGAGCTGAAATGAGTAACCTTACCTTATATGCATATGTACCTATAAGATAATTCTGGGGATGTAGAATGATTGGGTTAAAAGAGATATTCAGTTGTAATTTTGAATTATGCTGCCAAATTGTCCTGCATGGAGAGTCTATCAGTTTACACACCCAGATGAGGCTTAAAAGTGAATAATTCCCACTGTCTCACCATGTATTCTCTACCTCAAAAGGCCTTTAGTACAGATGCATAAGGTAAACAAAAGCTCTGGTTGAGGTTCACCTTCTTAAAATCACAGAGATTTCCAAAATCTCTTCCTGCCTGATATCAATAATCGAAGACAGCTGAGAGGAACAATATCCCAATAAATGCCTGGCTCAGTGTTGAGTTAGCTTTGCTCTTAGTCCTACTCTGATGTGATCAATCCCAATTACTAATCTCATTACCTCACTGTTTTGTCACTAAACCAAAGCTAAATCAAGGTTGTGACCAAAACCCAGAGTAACCTAAATTACTAGGCTATGACAGAGATATAAACTAGCTCATTCCCACAGGAGAAATTAGGACTTGGTACTTGGTTTGGAAGTTTCAGAAATTAAATTATATCAACTCAAAGAGGGACAAGCAGGTTTTGTGGGGATGATTCAGAATAACTAAATGAATAAGAGACTGTACTTAATCAGATATTGGCCAACATATTAACTAATAATGAAAACTAAACTTGACGTAAGAACTCAGGGTGGCAACCTATTTGAGTTCTTTCCTTTTGGTGAAGAGAACCATTCAGAAACCACATTACAGAGTGGAAGATTCGTTGTTTAGTATAAAGTTAGAAAAAAGTAGTAATTAGATTCTCTCAGAGTATGCTTTATATCAAGCTATGGTATATGTACAAAGAAACACAAATCATTTACAGTCCAAGCACTTTATCGTTTGAGCAGTGCTAGAGCTTCACCATAGTGACAAAATTCATATCCTCTTATTCATTTAAAATAACTGAAAAATCAACTACTGAAAGCACAATGACTTCATGCCAGACACACTGCAACATAATTTAAGATAGAAATAGCTAATCTGATTAACAATATATTTTTTTAAACCAGCCTTTTTTTGTTGATGGTGGCACTAGTTACCTCAACAATGACTAGCTTATTAATTTTATTTTGCTTTGGCTTGCTTCAATTTTAGGAAATTGCAGTTTCAACTCATATATCCCAATTCTGGAAGTGCATGATATTTGAACCTCAAAGTTCCTATATAATTTCCCCAAGTTATCGTACAGATATTGTAAGGCTGAGTTCCTGTTTTTACTCACTATTTCTCCCAAGGAAAGAAATTCTGTCCCTGATCCCTAATCTCTAAGGCTGAATCCAAACCAACTGTTGCTGGACCTCTTTATGACTTGAATCTCCATTATCCCTCTATCTGCTTATTTTCTTGAACATTCTTGGTATGTTCTGCTGCTGCCACAAACTGAATTATGGTCTTATTTCATTTACAACATTTAACAAGCAGTATTGAGAATCTATCACAAACCAGATTTGCCATGTATGTTTAATAAAAAGTCCTTGACTCCAATTATCTTAAATTCCTTAGAGGAGATAAGCAAGTGTGAAAAGTACAAACTAGAAAAAGGATTCATAAGTAAGTAGATAGGGAAGCAAACAAATAAAAAACCAACTATCTAAGATAATCACTGATTAAATATGTATGTACTTCTTTTCAGTCTTTTTCTGTGACATGTAATTGACTGGAATTAATGTATATTATCTATTCTAAATTTTGCCCCAAACTACATTCTCAGGATTTTTCTCGCATCAAACATTTTTCTTCAATGTACTTTATGATGGGTGAAAATACCATCATATAATTTTATTCATTTGTCAAGCTCCTAATTTTTGACATTTTTGCATTTTCATTTTTTCTTTACAATTAATGCTGTGATGAGTCATAAAACACATCTGTGACTATTTCTTTTAATAAATTTATAGAATTACTAAGTCTCAGTTAATATGCACATAATTGGCTAATTTCACATATATTATCAAATTTTCCCCCAAGGCTAACGTACTGATTTTTACTCCTACTTGAGAAGTTTGAGAGTTCTAAATTTATTGTACCTTCAATAGGCATAGAGAAATATACCAGGTTATTTAATAGGCTGTGATTTACTAATTGGTTAAGTGTTAGGGGTAAAAATACATCCTTAAATTTCATTCAAATAAACTTTAAATGTATTAAAGTGCTAAATATAAAGAAAATGCAAAAGAACTTGAAGAAAATATAGGTAAGTATTATCTATCAATTATAGAATGGGCAGGGCTCTTCTAAACATAAACATAAATAAATCATAAAGTCAAAGATCTGTGACCATGTTTAATTTTCTACATTTAAAGAAAATGAAGTTATAAAGCAAATGAAATATTTGGAAATTAAGTTCGCAGGGAACACTTATTCCTCATTCCTGGTGTTTCCTTTCACGTAGAAGGAGTTTTACTAGTGTTACACTCTCAGCTTCTCTGCCTAGCAAAGAATCGGTAAATTTTCTTGCTGGTAAATTTGGGATGGATGAACTCGGTGTGATTGGCTCAGCTCATTCCTCTTTCTTTTGCTAGCTGGATCACATGCAGAGAACATGTGTTCTGTTCAACAGCTCTGCAGTAGGCTTTTTACTGCTAAGGTCCGAGTAAGAGCTTTAAGCCTCAAATCCTAAGAACTTTAACCTGGAAGGTTGTCTGCAGCTTACAGAGACTTTTCCCAAGGGCAAGGAGCCCTTTTACATTGTTGTGAGTATTAAGTGATGGTGTGTGAGATGAATAGACCTCAGCAAAGCCTCTGGGTCCCAAGAACATCAGAAAGACAATGGCCATGAGTAGTCTCGGTCAAAACACAGATGCCAGGGCCTTAGGGGTTGCAGGTTGCTACTGGCTGACTTTGAACTATACAGAGCAGCTTTTCATGAGCAGATCTAGCTGGTATAGTATTGAACTGGAAGAAAAGAGTGCCTTTCCATTCTTGGACTTTTTAAGTGTTCCGTAGGTAGGAGAACGTTGGCAGCTTTTAAACTGAAAGACAGCTGAATTCTGTGTCTGCTACAGAGTGCTAGTAAGCTTCTAGCTTGAAATTCTGCCTGCCAGGGCTAGCACTTAAAACTTGATATATTGGCTAATGTAGTCGGCTTCTAGAATGGCCTCCAAAGATCCCTGCTTTCTTGTATTTGCACTGTTGTGTCATTCTCTCCCCTCGAGTGTGTGCTGGATTTGGTAACTCACCTGTAGTGAATAAAATGTGGCAATGCCAGGTTAAAAGAAATTGCAGAAAGGCAAGCATGGAAGCAGAAAGACCACTTAGGAGGTGACTGTAATATGTTGAGAGCTGACGGTGGTTTGGACAAGGTTTCATCAGTACAGGCGGTGAAAACTGGTTGAAGAGTATATCTATTTTGATGGTAGAAAGACAGAATTTCCTGATGGTTTGGATATGGGCTAGGACAGAAACAGAGGAGACAGGGATGACTTCTAAGGTTGTGCCTAAACAAACAGAAGGATTAAGTAGGAATTTACTGGGAGAGGAATGACTGCAGAAGTAACCCATGTGAAGTAGAAAAAAAAAAAAAAAATTCAATAGTTCAGTTCGTTCAAGTTTGAAATTCCAGTTGGACGTGGGAGTGGAGATGTCAGGGAAGCACTTGGATACACTGCCTGAGATAGGATGAAGAACAAGTTTATGAAAAAATCAGGAGTTCAAGTGAGGCAGGAGATAGATGGGCCCCAGGCTGAACAGTTTCTCCGCTGTGGACAGAAACTCCATAAAAGCAGGATGATGGAGGAGGCTGGGCCCTGCCCAGATAAGAGAAAAAAAGACCTCATATTACGCATTCTCGAACTCAAGGAGACCTCCCCGACTACACATGTGCAGAAAGGCTCCTTGGAGGTTCAAAGAGGGAGGCGGAGGCCCCCATAGTAAGTGATGTCAACCTCCCATGGGCCCCTTCGCTAGAATCCATCTTGGCTAAGAGATGCACACGCACACACGGGAGGACCCTGAGATGTACCAAATACAGACTCACAACCAGGCAAAGCAAGATGATTGGCCAAAGGAAACCCGGAAGAAATGCCCCATAAAAGTGATTGAAACTACCACGAGGGCGCAGCTCTCTCTCTGAGCCCGCCTGTGTGTCTATCCACACACGTACTGTACTCTTTTTTCCTCCTAATAAACACTTTACTTGCTTCACTACTTTCCGTCTCTATGTGAAAATTCATTCCTACACAGCTGATGGGCCAGGGCCTTGTCACTGCCCACTGGTCCCTGGTGGTCTGCTGGCTATAGGATTCAGCGCTCTCACCGCTACCGCCCGACCTCAAATCTCTGGCTGGGAACCGAAATCCTGCTTCAGGCCGCTGCAGGCCAAGGCCATCTGAAATCACAAGGAGCTGAGATGCTAAGGTGAGGCAACAATTTGGATAAATAAGAACTATTTCAAGAGCAATATTGGAAATCATGAAAATGAATAAGGATCCATTTTCTTTTTAAAGAATAGGGGGAAGAATATGGGGGTCAAGCGAAGACTACAATAAAGAGGGGTAACAAGTAGAATAGTCTGATGAACTTCAAGCTTTGAACCAACAGTTATTAGGGAGGCAGGAAAGACGCTGGTCAGGAAACTGTGAGGAGGAACAAGAAGGACACCTGCTTCTTCTCTCCACCCCTTGACGTTAGGGTGTGATCATGAAAATCACCACCACATAGCTTATGCTACCTGCAAACCAAAATGACTTCACCTAAATTATTCTTTCACCATCCCTCTCAAAGAAGACAAGAAGTTTAGCATCTTCCTGTAGCCAATACACATAGACCCAACTTAACCAATTTATAACAAAGGAAAACCAAAAAAAGGGAATGAGCAGAATAAACATAAAATATTTACTTCAACTTTATACCCATTGTCAATTTTGTTTAGCAAATTTCTTTCTTTTTTTTTTTTTTTTCTCACACCACAGTGGCAGCCAACTGGCCAGTTCCACAGGTATTATTTAATGCACATTAAGTTTCTTGTCATCTGGCACATAATAGATGCTCAATAAACACCTTCTGAACAAGTAAATTACATGAACTCATAGACATAAGGACATCTGACCCTTTAAGACATAACTCAGAGATGGATAATTTCCATGACCAAAGGATTCTCTACGAAAAGACTTTGCTTAGCAAATTTCTGCTGTATTATACACTGTAATCTTTATGAGGGTCACATGCAGTTTACCTCTTTTTCCACACTTCATTTTCTAAACTCCCTCAAATTATCAAGAAACCTTGTAGTGTTCACCCAAATCTGTCCGTTCCTAATAGCTAAATCTTGATCACTGAAGGTGTCAGCTCCACTACGATGCACAGATCACAGCTGTTAAGGGAAACTTTTGGTTTTCATTTTTGTTCTTTTCTTTGTTTCTTTTAAAATAATTTTTAATTCACCACACGAAAAAGACAATTTTGAGGTGGGATACATGTGACGGTGTGCAGGTGTCACCTCACCAGGGCTCCCTAGAATTATTTTCATCTCTTCCTAGAAGTATTAACAGCCCACCAGAGTGGTGTAAAAGTATTTTAAACTGAAAACGTCTGAACAATAGGTAGTCACAGAAAGAAACATTATCCTAACCTAAGCGGAGCCTCTGGAAAATACAGCTTCCATTGATCCTTCTCCTAGGGAGTTTCCTATTTAGGAAAAGACTGACCCTCAGCACCAGAAAAGTGAATCCAGCTGTCCATTAGCATCAAAAAGCCCCATAGAACCTTCCCTACTTTCCCACTGATAGCCCTAAACCGGCCCCCTTTTGTGTTGTGTTGGTATAGAAGCCTTTACGTCTGTCTGGCTATTCAGGGACTCACTACTGAGGAGCTCCACCTGCATAATAAACTTTCCTCCTGTTAATCTGTCCATTATCAGTTAATTAGAGGGGCCCAAATCAGTCAGTCCTAAATTGGTAGAGGAGAAGTTTTCCTCCCAGCACTTCTCAAATTCATGTTCATTTACATGACAGTTCATTCACATTGATAATTTGAAATTGGCCACAGGGAAGGATTATTTTACACCACAGAAATTGGCAAATGTTACAAATTAAGGCATTTTTTCTTTGGAGAGCTGATTTTTAACCACTGGCCTGCACAGAACTGGACGCTTTCAACATGCAGACATATACTGCAATACAATTCGTTATACGAGACATTGACAGGGACCAGATGAAGCTTTAATTTTTCTTTATTTTTTTAAATTTCTTCACTTTCTAGAAGTAAACGATCACAACATACATGGGGAAGGTCAACTTCTGAATAGGGCTTGTTTTGCAAGCTATCATTTTCCATGTTTTCATCTCTATATTGGAATGAAAACCTGATTTAAAATATTATAATCCTTGTCTGTACTATTGTATTTTAAGAGATCCCCCTAACTCAGCCTCTCCCCTAGCCAATTCTTCCCACACCCTAACATCAGATTGATCTTTCTGAAACAGTTCTTCATGCCCCTTCTTTGCTGAAAGATTTCAATATTTCACTTAGGCCATGAATGAATTCCACACTCTTTAGACTGGGATTCAGGCACCCCTCAAAATGAGAACAACCTTCCATTTTAATTCCCTCACCTTTACTTACCTACGTGAGTCCAACTCCCAAGACAACTTACTTCCAACAATCCTTTTTAACCATAATTCCCACCCATCCTGACGCTTAACTTGCTTTCAGTCATTATGCTCTCTCCACCTAAACATCTGGAAATGCCCTTCTCCAGTAACCCTATTATCAAAATCTCATTCTCATTTACAACTAAGCTTAAATGCCCACTCCTCCAAGAAAGCTTCTCTAATGCCTTCAACAGTAAGCAATATTGCAATTCTCTGAACTCTTGTAGCACACTCTCTGCACCTCTTTGGGGCTCTTATAATATTCTAACTTATTATATTTTGGGGGATATATATCTTCTTTCCTGTCTAGATTTCAAGGTCCCTGTGGGTAGTATACTTATCTTACACATGTATTCCTCAGAGTACAGGGGAAAAAGGTTTTCACATAGCAGATACCAGAAAAAAATAATTAATTAATTAAAAAAATATATATATATATAAATCAATTTTCCCCTTTTATACTCATTTATAAAAAGCTGCTCAGGTCATCCTTGTTTGCCACCAATATTGAGAATCATTAGATTAAATGAATGAAGAGATCAATGAATGCTGAACTTGGTCATACCTTTTGAAAGGTTTCCTAAATATTTGTTCAAGAAGCAAATAAACGGGCTTCTTGGGGGTAGGGGTATGGAATGTAGTGTCTCAATAAAAGAATAGGTAAGATTCAGTACTTTATTACGGAGTGCTTTAGAGGATAAGTGAAGTAAGTATATGAAAGAACAAATTTTGTTTCATTTTTGTTTGTTGAACTGCTTACTTTACTCCTGTGTTTTTAACCTACGTTAACTTAATTATTTTGAAATATTGTTTATTATTTTTGTGAAACAATCTAATCAGAAAGTGTACAATTTTAAAGGCCTATGATCTTTTCCTGATCTACCTCACTGGCTTCATCTCCAGACACTTCTCATCTTCAACTTTACAGTTTTGCAGAGAATCTTGAAAATTCTGATCCAGAGCAGTTAATCACCTGACGTGCTCTATTAAGATGCTCATTTTGGCCTCACTGCGGAGATTCTACGACATGGTCTGGGAAACTGTATATTCAACATGTATCCAAGGGTTCTTTCTCAGATGTTCTGAAGACTCTGCTGTGGTAGTAAGAACCTGCTATAGTTCCCGCATACATCCATTGGTCTCATAGCTCCTTGCCCTCACTAAATCTCTTCTGTTCTCCCAGAAAGCTCTTTAACTGTTCCAGTCCCTGACTCTCCACCCTAAAAATTTCCTTTTCCATCACCATGCAGCTCTCACCTAGCACATCTGAACTCATTTCCTGAGCTGCAATTCAGCATCATCTCTGCTGCAACAATAGCCGATGTGCACCTTTGCTTCTTGAGTGAGACTGAGGCTGCTTGGTTTCAACGTCAGCACAGGAAGTTATCAGCTGTGTTACCTACGCAAGTTACTCACCCTTTCTGGGCAGCATTTTTCTCTTTTGTAAAATGGAGATGGTAATAGAACCCACTCTTAAGGGCTGTTGGGAAGAGTAAATGAGATAAAACTACTAAAAACAGAGCAGGCACACATCAAGTGCTAAATAAGTGCTAGGCTTTAGCTATTATCATGCTATATTGAAAAGTTTACGTGCCTGTCTGCTAAAACTGTGAGCCAACTTCAGGACAGGCTCATGTGATCTTCATCCTTATATCACAGAAACTACCAGAATTATTCAGTTAGGATTTATTATATAGTTTATTACATGGTTTATCTCTATAAATGTAGATAATTAGGTTAAAAACAAAACCAGGTATGTAAACTACTTTTGAAAGCTCCTGTTTTGTAAGTTCTGCTTAATAAGGCTTAAGTAGCTTTCTGTTCATAGCTTTAAAAAAATTAGCAGTTTCTCAATTAATTTTAACTATAGTTAAATACCCAGCATATTAGAATGTCCATCTTATCCAACGGGATAAATATACAACAAAAACAATGAGGCATTTTAATGAATAATTGTTGAATGTGGAACTGGTTGGCAGGAGCTAATCAGTTAATGTAAATGTAAATAAATTCAGCCACAAAACACAGGTGCACATTTCTGTGGACATTATTCACCCTGATTAGACGCATACTTTATTTTCAATTAAAACAAAATTTAAAAAATCAGCATGATGCTAATCCAACTCTAATGGTCACTGCCTATAAATTAAAATTGATAGTTGGATGTAAGTTTTATATTTAGGGAAAGGAATCAATGAGTTGTTGTTGTTTTTTTTTAATGTTCTGCTTTCTTTCACTTTTTTTTTTTATAAATTTCTTTCTTTATTTTCTGGCTGCGTTGGGTTTTCGTTGCTGGGTGCAGGCTTTTTCTAGTTGTGGTGAGCGGGGACTACTCTTCCTTGCGGTGCACGGGCTTCTCATTGCGGTGGCTTCTCTTGTTGCGGAGCACGGGCTCTAGGCACGTGGGATTCAGTAGTTGTGGCACACGAGCTCAGTAGTTGTGGCACGAGGGCTCTAGAGTGCAGGCTCAGTAGTTGTGGTGTACGGGCTTAGTTGCTCCGTGGCATGTGGGATCTTCCAGGACCAGGCCTCGAACCCGTGTCCCCTGCATTGGCAGGCGGATTCTTAACCACTGCGCCACCAGGGAAGTCCCTACCTATATCTTTTGTCCAATTACTGTTCTAAGTAATTTTAATCTGACTACACTGATTTAATACCAACAGGGCTTGTACTCAATAAAGTGATATGAAAATTTTATACAGTAATATAAAGAAAATTTCTTGAAAAATTATAAATGTCACCACCAGTGTATCAAGATATAAATATTTGGTTTAATAATATTAGTAAGTAAAACAAAATGTACTAATGTGAAGAGTATTTATTTTTCCTCTGCAAGTTCATAAACTGTTGAGATTCACCTAAATGAGCTACTTAATGTCATGTGAGTACAGACAAATCTCACATGAACCTAGACAATCACAACTGCTTTGCCTTTACACTTCCCTCTTATGTAAATGTTTAGTTCCATCCCTTACTCCTTTCTGGATCTAACATTCTATGATGCTTCAAGAAATAATATCTACCCAAAGAGTAAACTAATAAAGAGCATTTTAAGATCCATTTCAGCTTTGAGTTCTAGGGCTCTCACACAATATATTATCTTTGAAAATGTGCAAAAGAAGTGAGATGTTATCACTGAATTTCTACAGATCAATGATTTCGTTTATAAATTAATTCCTTATAATATTTCATTGTATTAGATGCATTTTAAAACTTCTTCAGTCTCACAAGACACGAAATTTCTCATTTAAGCTACATCTCTATTTATTATAGATGAACTTATCAAGTTCACATTATCTGAGGCTTTTATTCAAAGTACTGTGTCCTCGAATTTAACATTTTAATTTATTTTCAATTATACATCTTTCAGTTCCCTATTGGTTGCAAAATATACAGAGATCAAAAAATTCTGGATTAGCAAAAAAAAAAAAAAAAAAAAAAGGCAGAAAAACATTCTTGCCAATTCTGGCCTTCTCCTTACATGCCCTCTGAAAACAAAAGAAGGCAACATTAGTAAAGAATACAGTATATTGGTAAATTGTAGCTCATTGGCATTCAGATTTGGTAGTGTAGTAAATGATTTCCAAACATCTTTTCTTCTCTATAAAATTTAGGATTGTAGCTTTTAAAGAATGCAGTGTTGAAATTGGCTTCATAAATTAGACTCACACAGAAACACACACACGTATACATCATGCAGTGAGAAAGTGCCCAATATCCTGGCTTAATGGAGCTTTTTATACTGAAGGGAATATTTGGCAGAGGTTGCCACATTTAATAAGTGCCCTTACTCTTTGTAAGATTCAAAAAAGATTTTGAGTTAATCCCAGCGCTGGAAATTTTCTTCAGGAAACAAACCAAACAAACATGAAGCCATTTTCCATGCCCCCAAAGAATAGAACAATTTGAACCATTAGGTTTGTCTATGGCACAAAACCTTCCACTGGCACTAAAAGCTGGTATGATGAACACTTAAGAACTATACTGAAATTTTGTTTCCTACTCTCTATTAACCTTTTCTCTCAATTAAGCAGGGAAAGTTACTATCATACTGCAGACTAAGTAAATTAGCTGCCCAGCCAACATTAAATGACTGCTCACTCAATTTCTACAACTTCCTAAATATAAGGACTCATGAAAAAGGTCATAACACAAACAGAATTTTTTCTACCAGAAAAAGAAATGTTGTGCTTTTAATCACTAAAATTTGAAGGCTCCAATTTTGGTTCAATAAAACTGAGGATTATTAACATATATGAAGTAGTTATTGAAATACCTAATTCATGATAGATGCTCAATAATTATTATGATTTCCACTCAATAAGAACGATATTGCAAAAATTGGGATTTGTATGAAATCTTCTGACTCCTAGTCCAGTGTTTTTTACCTACCACAATAGTCACTACTCTCCTTCAGTTCACGTGTCCTGGTTAAGACTATTAGCACAAACATGAATTTCTAAATTGCTATGACACTTTCATTGTCATAAAAGGATTGTTTACAGAATTTTTAACATGTGTGTGCCTTTTTTCTGACAACTAAATTATGAACTGAAAGATAGGAATTTCCCTTCCTCCCTTCCCTCTCCTCCCCTCCCCTCCTCTCCCCTCCTACCTTTCTTCCTTTTTTCCTCCCTCTCTCCTTCCCTCCCCCCCTCCTCCCTCCCTTCCTCCCTCCCTTCCTTCTTTCCTTCCTGCCTGCCTGCCTTCCTTCCTTCCTTCCTTCCTTCCCTCTCATATTAGTTACTATTGCACAAGACATGTATTAGACACTTAGGGAATGAATTGGCTTTGGTGTATCTCTGGTAGCATACCTTTGGAGTATTACAAAAATTAGACAATTTAGAAATAATTTAGACTTATACCTTATTTTATGAGAAACTGAAACCTGGAGAGTTTTCCAGAGGTTACACAATAGTTGCAAAATATGACAAGAACCAAGCCTTACACCTGACAGTCAACTGAACAGTTAACTATCAATAAGATACCTTTGCAAGTCATCAAGTGTATCCACCCCCATCCCTGATTTTATCATTCATTCACAATCTTCTTATCACATCAATGAAGTATTCTCTTGACGGATCCCATCCTGTTAGCAAATTTCCTTCCCTGAACGAAATACAAATTGAGTTTACAATTACTTCCCTTTCTTCATAATCTAGAAAATCCAACTTTAATTTGTAGCAGGGAAAGAGTAAATGGGAACATATGAATTTGGGGTAAGAAATTATTTTAAACCATAACTGTAAAACATTTTTCACATCTCTAAAATCGAGATAGTATCTTAATATTTGTTCTTATAGTTTTTATCTCGTGAGATTTTTGTGAAGATTAAATATGTTTACACACATAAAGCTCTAAGCTTAGATCAGTAAGTGGCATTTAGTTACTAACAATTGTTAGCTCTCTTTTAAGAGAGAATTTGAAGACTCAGGCCGCTGTGAAGTAGAATAATATTCAATGAACACAACCTCATCCTTAACCTCATCCCCAGAAGTCCCACTCTACTGAGCTTTAACCCTGAGTCTGACATTATAAAACCGTGCCCACCTTTCTAGGATAGTATTAAGTTTCTTTAATTTCCTTCCACAAATAAAGAGACATATTTAGAAAGAATACAGAATATGCATTTAAAATAAGAAAAGTAGAAATAACTTTGAGAGTCAATAGGTCATCTATTACATTTGAATGAGAAATGAACAAAATCAAACACATCATTTAATTTTAAGCTTAATTTGATAATGTTGTATTTGATACTGCTGTATGTTATTTGGTGATAAAGGGCTAAAATAAACTCAAACAATTTTGTAATTATGATTAAAAGTGTTAAAGACTGGACATACCTACTGCAGAGCCTAGCTTAGCTAATGTAATGTGTTCAAGGCACCGCACTAACTTTATTATGCTAGCTAACTGAAATAGTTAATGAGTAACGGTCATTCATAAAGTAGAATTCATATATCAAAATTAACAAGTTATTTAACCAACATCATTATGGAATGAGGTATTTTACATTTTTCAGTATAACTGAAGTTCTCATTTCAATTTCAAAATTTCTTTAAAAAATTGTACGTTAAATAGACATTATTGTAAAATATATTACATATACCCCTGCCTTATTAATTTGAGTATACTGAACCACAGTTCATTATAATTTATGATTAGGAATATCATTATAAACATCGATTACTCTCCTATGCTTTGTTATCCTGGGACTGCAGCTTGAATTACTGCCATTCTGTCAAGTGTCCCTTCACGTTACTGCCATCATTATGCCTCTAGCAAATCTCCCTCCTAATTTGTTACTTTTAATCGAGGGTTTTCAATACTTCTTTGACCATGTAACATTTTTCATACTGTAATGCATAAATAGAACACAATGAGGAAGTCATGAAATAAAATGTGCACTAGGATTACAGCAGATGCTCAAAATGTATTTGAGGTTACAAATGATCAGCATTCGATTATCATATTTTAAAAAAGCATTTAGTAACATAACAAAGACATATAAAATTATAAGTTAAGGCACATAACATCAGACAAGCTATTGGACAGGTGGTTAGCAAAGCTATGAATCAAAGAAAAAATGAATCATAATTGTTTAATGTTCCATGTAATTTAGCTTTCAACTTCATGATGGAATTTGCAAATGAAAAATATTTTCTTAAATGAGATTTTTCATGATCACAAGAGCTCTATAAATGTGTTTGGTATTTTTCATATATATTTGAAAATAAATTGTAAAAGGATAATTAATCACTAAATTTAAAAAAAATGCTTTTATTAAGTTATTTTGTGCTGTATTCTCCCAGAACACCAGTTAACACCTCACTTAATCTAAGAGTTCTTTGGAACATGATCTGTGAAATACTGGTCTAACCTGTGATGGATTTAGAAATAAGATAACCAAGATTATTTACATTGGAGGAGGCATATGTACCTATAAAAGACTGAGAGTCATATCTTGGAGCAAAACTTAGGAGTTTAATGTAGGCATATATAAATTATACAATAAAGATTTAATAGTAAATTTATTAAGAGAACTGATAGTCTAGAAGTAAGGCTTCTATGGTACATCATTAAAAGCTGCTATCATCTACTAAGGATCTACCAAATTTCAGGCACTGCACTGAGCATATAATTAACACTCAAGGCAATCACACGAGATATGGAAGATTATTACTTCTAATTTCTAGATGGAGTAATTGAGACTTGGAGAGGTTAAGTATATTGTTAAAAGTTACTCAAGTAACCAACAGAACTGGGATTGTATGTCTGACTTCAGAGTTTGACTCAGACTCCTTGAAATAGAAAACAGGAAGCTCCAGATGAAAGCATGTAACTTTGTATTCTGAGATCACTGTCTATGTGATATCATTTTGTCAGGAAGTTGGAATTCCAATCCTAAATGATGATTTCAAGGAATTAAACTGCTTTCTTTTCTTTTTCTTTTTTTTTTTTTAGCTTAGAGAGAGTCAGAAGAAAGCTAAGGAGGCAATGAGTTGGTTTCTGGATGCAAGAGGAGGATGAAATGTTCAAGGGAGTACAGCTCATGCATGAGGAAAGAATATGGTCTCACTGACAGGGTAGAAAAAAGGTATTTGGAAAAAAGAAGAGGAAATTAGCACAGAAGCAGAAAGCCAAACTGAACTTACAGAACTCTAGGGACATTTGACATGAAGGACAACAGGTTTCTCTAAGAGGGAATTTTTAATAGGGTTTAAAGGAACATAATTAGTTCATTCAGTGGGACAACTGGGATTTGAGAAGAGGACACAATAAACTGATTAAAGACATCTTCCTCTAAGGGGTGAGTGAAATATTATTAATTTTCCCATAAAGAAGCAGTGACAATCAAACCAGACTCACACTTTTAACACTTGGCTTATAGTGACAAGCAGATGAGCATTTAGCTGTTCTCTTCACCTTTCTACTCAAGCATTCCTTAACCCCCATCTGTACCACCCAGAGAGTTCATCTTTTTCCCGGGTTTGTACTTGCTTTGAATGCCGATATATTATTATATTTATCACACTAATATTTTTAAGGCTTAGCACCTCTCTGAGAACACGAACTCCTGGTAGTAATCACTGCTAGTGCCCCACACATATTGTTTTCCATCACTTGGGCCAGCTCTGCACCTGCCTGCCAAGCATGCTTTGCTTTTAAAGGTTTATGCCTGCATCCTTCAGAGGACTGCTCAGAGCACGGGAGTCTCCTCTCCTATAGGACTTGCTGGATGCACCTGGGAGCTTTCAGCACTACCACATGCTCATAACCCCACTGCCTCCCGTCCTGGCCAACAGGAGTATAAAAGCCCTACTCCTTTGTCTGCAGGCAGGACAAACTCCTGAGGTGTAATTTAACGTCCAGAGCTTCCCACTGGATCAGTCTGAGTCTTGAAAGTCAACTGAAATTTCTCCATTTCCTGGCTTTTTTGACTCTGGTTCCTGTTTTCTCCACTCCCTGACTGCTTTCTCCTGGGAGCACTTCCTTGATATTAATCACTAATACCTGAACCTTAAGCTCAGGGTCTACTTATTAGAGTGTCCAACCTATGGCACTCCTTGAGTCTGGGTAGCATGACTAATTATTTTTGAGGTCCCAGCACCAAAGCCAGTCCTTGGCATAAAACAGGTAGTGTGTAGTGGATAATATTTAAATTAAATGTTAGGAATCATAGTTCAATTTTACCTATGTTAATAAATGATTTAAAAACCAATCTTCTCTTTTTTAACTACCAAGTAATACATCATAGCCAGATATGTTGGGTAAAGTAAAAGATCGTTTTTTACATATGGAGAGCTTCCAGCAGTTTGACCTATCATTGTTTACTTTCAGGACTTAAACTCTGACTTATTGAATGCCCACGCCCGTCCAGAATGCCAAGTAATTTGTTCAGTCATCTCCAGAGGGCATGGATCTTGCTTCCCCTTCTCCAGATCGAATTCAGTGTTCCCTGAATTAATCTGAATACTAAGAGACTGAAAGAGAAAATGTCTTCAAGTTTGAACTCCTATATCTACAGCATTTCCAAAGATCAAAATATCATACGACCTTGAAAAGAGAAGTAAGCACACTTTAAGAAGAGCTGCCACCTCTAAATGGTTAGGCAAATGTGTGAACTTACCAGAGTACACGTGATGTGACTAACATTGTTATAACTCAAACAATACTACTCAGGTTTTCTTTATTTTTCTTAGCCCAGATACATGTAAGCTAGTTATCTTCTAAAATAATTTTAGTAGCTCTCCTGCATGGCAATATGAAAATATTTTCAGACACATATTTGAGTAAAAAAATAACATTGCATATTTATTTATCTGTCTTGAGGTTCCTCAGAATCTGAAAGCACAACTGATCTATCAAATGGTAATTTTATAAATATTTGACTGCCCAAAGCAGATAATTCATTCAATGTGTTTAAAAGTTCCATAGATGCATCAGTTAAATAGGTTTGTCATATGTTTTCTTTGTCTCAGTGTATAGTAATTCAAATGTTGAACAGCCTCACAGGAGACATATAAATGCCACCATTAAACATTAAGCAGCAGGGAGATTCACAAGGTTATTTACCTGGAAAATTTAGTAGGCAGTAACCTCTTTTAAGAGGCTAAAACTTATTTAAAATTTTTAATTTAGTATATGTTTATTAGGGTACTTCTTTTTAATGGTAGGACAAGTGTATAATACTGTGACAATCATCTAAGTTTTCTAGGTAGAAAACTTTCTTAAAGGATACTTGTAACGTTAGATAGTATATATTATTAAATTGTTTCACAGACGTTTAGTGTGCAGTGTTTTTTGTGGTTTGTGGATTTGTAAGAGACCATACACACATGCATGCATGCACACACACACACTTACTTTAAGAATGAGAATTATTTAGCAAAGGATACAGAAGATATAGGGCTATGAAAGGCTACTGGGAGTGGGAGCAGATGCGTGTCTCTTGAGTGATGGTCTCTGGCCTTTGGTTCCCTAAAGAGGACACATATCATTAACACATGGCCTGCAAGTAGTCTCTGGACAGAGTTGAGAACACAGACTAATGTTTACGATACCTCTGCCCTTTTATATTTGGGGTTACAGTACCATCTCAGAAAAATGTACACTAACGATCTATGCTCTTATGTGTAAAGAAATGTTTATGATGCTCAAGTTTTTTTGGTTTCTGAACAAAACTCAGCATCAACAAGGCCATCTTAACCAAGATGAGTGAGGCTGGGGATGGTCTGGGAACTAGATCAGAGTGAGAGCCCAGGAGTCCCTAAAAAATATTTCTGTCCCTTGCTTTCCAGATTCCCAGAAAGATATTTCCTTGCAGCATGAAGTAATCGCTTCTCATTGGTGGCAACCTGTAGATTATGAAATACATGTTCTCAAGAATTTTACATTAGACATTAGGAGAAGAATTTTGAAGCGCGTCTGTGAAAAATCTACTCAGATCTAAGACCTGGGAAGAAATTATTGCTTTCTCTTCTAGTCTTGTCAGTATCTTGTCTGAAAGAGCTGAAGCTATTTTGCTACCAGCCCCAGAGACACACAATGGCCAAGAAAATTACAGTAGAGTCAAACCCTGTTATAAGGCACATAGGAACCTCACTCCAGTTGACCCTTCTTGTGTGGTTTGGAAGCATTTGGCTAAATGGTTACTCATTTTGCAAACTGAAAGGAAATTTTCAGAACACTGATGTTTTGGCTAATTCTCGCAACTCTCAGTTAAGTCCTTCAAGAAAGAGTTATGCTTGGGCTAAAGTTGACGTATTAGAAAGCAGAGAAGGAATAAAATACAATTCTGCTTAAAGAGGCTGTTCATGTCTGTGGGCTGTAATGTTAATTGATTTAGAGTCAATAATGTGGAACTTTGGGGGGTTGGAAAAGCCACACTTTCTACTCCAAGCTGTAGGTAATGCACACAGAGACAGTGAGAATGGGGACTGGGCAGAAGATTTGATCAGAGCAAAAGGAAATCCTATAATTCCAGACTTCCAGCAAACACCTCCAGTTAAACATTATTCACCTAGTAAAGGGGACAATCTCATCTTTAAAATGTAGATGGATAGGACAAGTTATATGTGTGCATTCCCACATCAGGCTATTCTTCTAATTTTCCTCATGACAGAGGCCATTAAAGAATGATGATTTGGGGTTTGAGGGAGAAGATGGATGAGACTGATGTATACGGCTGGGACTGGATTTCCCAGGGAAAATAACTTACTGAGCCAGCTCTCTGGCTAGGTTACCAGGCTATGCAACTGAATGAAAATGAGTTAGAATCCAACGTTATTAAGGAAATTACATTACCAAAGTGACTCTAAGCCTCACAAAGAGTGCATTCCTATAATTAGACCAATTTAAGCTCACCAAACCCACTCAACAAGAAGGGAGTTGGTAAAACTGTGCAGTCCCAGAGTAAGGCGTTCTTCGTGTGCCCATCCCCCAAGTGTCCATGGTAGATTTGAACAAGGACATGTGCCACCAACACAGTCACCAGCCCTGCATCCCCCAACAAGGAGCTGTCATATTGGCAAAACAAGGAATTTAGTCAACTACCAAAACTGAGAATAACCACTATTCATTATTATCTTCCAGGAATACCACTGTGTATTGTATTCCCCTTTTTGTTGAAGTAGTTTTTATGGTAGTAGTCTTTTCTATTCTCCATCATCAGAAGTCCCTGGCCTTAGGCAGTAAGTGAAAAACTCTTTCACTGGACTATAAATAGTTACATTCCAACTTGATGGAAAGGTCCACACTTAACACAGAGACCCTGAACTTGAATTTGCCTTAGGAACTCTCTGAGTCTTTATATTGTCTCATTTTGGAGATGGTATAAATATATTTCAGATAAGCATGGTCATGGGAAGAATGTGTGTTTGTATGCTGGGTAGTTAAAAATGTGGCCTACAGTGGTATCTTTGATTGACACCCTAAAATCCATTACATTCCTAAATGAGTGATAATTATGTTCTGCTTTCCAGTATTCTTTGTAAGAATGGGATAATTCTGATAAATCTACTGGAGTCTTTGGGAGTTTCTTTCCCCCAAAGAATGGTGGAAAGTACCTGGGCACTGGATGACAAGATTAATTGTTCTATGCCTGGAGCTGATCCTACCACAGACTACCATTTGTGGATTTTGTTCGAGCTGCGATCTTCTGTGACTTGCAGATCAAAACATTCTACACGGGGCTTCCCTGGTGGCGCAGTGGTTGAGAATCTGCCTGCCAGTGCAGGGGACACGGGTTCGAGCCCTGGTCTGGGAAGATCCCACATGCCGCGGAGCGACTAGGCACGTGAGCCACAACTACTGAGCCTGCGCGTCTGGAGCTTGTGCTCCGCAACAAGAGAGGCCGCGATAGTGAGAGGCCCACGCACCGCGATGAAGAGTGGCCCACGCTTGCCGCAACTAGAGAAAGCCCTCGCGCAGAAACGAAGACCCAACACAGCCATAAATAAATAAATAAATAAAATTAAAAAACAAAACAAAACAAAAAACATTCTACACTATACAGTAGATTATCAGTGGATGGAATTGTTTCCAAATTTTAAAAACAACCATAACTACCTATCACTCCCTATAAAAGTAAAAATATTAATGAATAACTCTAGCCCGGCCCATTTCATTGTTTTCTGTTTTTCCTTGACTCTAAAATTCTAAACCAGGAAACACACATCTACCTAAAATAATGAAGAAATATAATCTAAAATATAAACTGTAAAGAAATCACAAGACTTTAAAAATTTCTTCTAGCTCGAAGAATTTATAAACTTGAACAAACACAAGCTTAAACAGTAAGAATAAAAATAACAGAATGTGTTATTTTTTTAAGTGGGTATAGCATGTCAGGCACTATTCTAGTTATACCATTTGATCCTCAAAAGAGAGAGTTATAATCTGATTTGGGAAACAAGGAAATGAAAGCTCAAAGAGTTTGAGGAAACATGTTTCAAACCTTCTTTCCCAGACACAACACAGTTTCTTGAAGAAAATGATTACATCCCAAAATAAAGTGAAACAACATACACACAGTCCTTTGTTACACAAAATTGTAACTATAATCACCACTTTTCTAATTTTGACAGTTATAAGACTCTTTTAAATTTTAGAAGATAATATGAAGCTGTGCATTCAAAACGTAATCACTGAATCAAACTCAGAGCATTCTCTAGAGTACAAACAAAACAAAACAAAACATGACAGGTTTGAGGATTTGGGAAAGCATCTTTTGTATAATTGCTATTAAATGCTGAAGGCTTAGAAATATGTTAGCGGAAAAGACTGAAAGAAGATAGCAATTATTTTGTTCTACTTGTTCTTTCAGTCAAAGAAACACATCTCGCAAGACAATTTCAAACTATTATCAAACATGCAATCTGCCATTAACTTATTACCTGAGAAATTATATTTTTATTAATTTTAGCAAAACCCCAAATTCCCTATTTTAGGAATATGTCACTTTTCTCTTGATTCAAATGGATACGTTATTTTCTTTTTAATAATTTAAATGTAAAAGCATAATTAATCATTATAGCAGAAAACATTTAAATTCATATATTTGGTGAATAAAAAATATTGGTTTCAAAGCAATTTAATTAGAGTTTGTCTATTTTAAAGTCATTACCATTGCAAAACTTGTTCATTTCCCCCAAAAGTTTTTTCACAATGAGATTATTTAGCAACTGGTCAGATTTTTTAAATTTCAACTGTAAATGACTCAGATTACTGAAAGCCAAACCATGTTTTTGCTATGTATCAACTAGACTATGATGTATAGAAAAGTGTGGAAAATATGGATTAACTAAGAGTAATATGATTGCCATTAGGCAATGCAGTCACTTGCTGTAATTAGATGTTCAAAAATAGCCTGAGAAAGATTATAACTTACTGCCATATTATTAAAAATAAAATACTTACAAATTTTAATAATGAAAATTAATTTCAAATTTAAAGTTATTCAGTAATGAATAAAACAGGATGTGTACAGTAACATCTATGGAGTGACCAAGTTCTGAGAATCTATATAAACTGTTACATATAACCAAGGCAAAATGAGCCCTTAGCTGCCAGTAGACATTACTAGTGCTCACCAATAACCACTTTTTCTGCCACTAGCCATTTCCGTTGGTTAGATGTGGGCACTGGGACCAGTTCTGGCTGGAGATAAACTGAAATATAGTGTGCCTCTTCTGGGGTAAAGCTCACAACAGGCATGACTCCACCATGTATCTCCTTTCTTTGCTCTGGAGATCAAGAAGATGCAGCTGGAGGATACATGGTGCCTTCAATAGTCTGGGACCCGAATGACTTTATGGAACAAAGCTCTGGCTACAAAACTGACATGCAGCAAAAGCAAGAAGTAAACTTTTGTTATTTTAAATCACTGAAATTCTGTGATAATCTGTTACTGTCACGTCCCCTAGCCTATCCTGACTAATACGGATCCCCTGGAGAAATAATTCTCTATAATATTAAGAAGAAAAAAAAAAAATAGAAGAAAGAAAAAGTCATTCACCAATTCATGTATATACTGTATCTGGTCAAAAGCACCTGTTATTCTACACAGATCTTTTTTTTTCAAGATCTGAAAGGATCTTATTAAGCTGATGATACATTTTTAAGTCTAATGTCTGTCCTTTTTAGCATAGGCACAATTTATGGTGAAATCAATATAAATAGAATTATTAGAATTTAAAGTGTAAAGTAGATTTGTTTCTAAACCCATTCTGGGAAGCATTTCTACATGTGTGTGTGTGTTTGTGTGTGTGTGTATATATAATATGGAAGAATAGTAATGATTATACATATGCATATACATACATGTAATCTCTAAGAGGATTTACCTACCCCAAGTTTGCCAAGTCAGAGTAAGGATGTAATTCTTGCAGGCTAACTGACACCTATGTTGGGACATCAGAGAGACAGGGGAAAGCCTGCTTCACACTTGCTCAACAGTTTTTAGCACTGGTAGTTCAGTGAAATTTAAAAATGTAAGAAATTAATAATTTATTTTCATTCAGTCTAGTGTCAGCAGTAGTGGACAAGTAGAGGATTACTTTTGCTTTCTTAAGGCAAAACTTAAAAACTGTGAACATTTTGACATTTCTTCCCTTTCCCTTATTTCCCAAGAGTGCAACACCAAAAATACTTCTAAAAATTTACTATTTTCCTGAGTTCTGTGAAGTTTGTGCAACTCTCACTTCTTAATTTAGTCCACAAATAAACGTGTGCTACCAAATAGGATATAAACATACATATTATAATGAATCGATTATCTGTATTAACACAAAAGTCTTTAAATACATCATTAACATCAAAATATATGTCAGCAAAGGCCAAAAAAAATTGGCCTGACCATAAGATATATACTAACACTTGAAATCATAAAACTGAGTCCAACATAATTAAACTAAAAAAATACCAATATGATTTCAAACTAATATTTTCTGAATCAAAAAAATAAACTCAGCTACAACTAGCTGTACAATAAGCATCTACTGAATATATGATAACATACATTATTTTTCTCGCATCTTTAGAGAGCATACTCTCCATATATGATAAAAAACATGAATTTTGGTTAGAAATTCTTCTAAGAAGTATTACCTCTCCCTCTTTTTTTTTTCTTCCTTAAATAAAAGCACAGGTTGTCTCCAGGTTGAAGTAAAACTTGTATATAAGTAATAGTTCATATATACTAGTTTATATTTGTTGATTTGTTTTGACGATCCCTCTCTCGCTCTGAAAACTCACTGAATCCTCCGCACAATCCTATGAGGTAAACACTATGAATATTCACATTTTAAAATGAGAAAACTGTGATAGGAGAGGTTGAAATAATTTGCTCAAGGTTACACACATGGGAGAGCTTGGATTTGAACCCAGGGAGTCTGATTTCAGAGACTGTGAATCGATATTTGTTAAGCATATGCTACACTTACTAAACTACTCACTGAAAAATAGCCATAATAATGTAAGACAAAAACATTTTGTTTATACTTGCATTAAAGCAATGGCTCTTTGCTTTCATCCTGGGTCAGGGTTCCCTGAAGCTTCCTGGGGGTGATTTACCCACATGCACAATAATTTGTACACAACCCCAATATACTTATAAAAAAAACAACCACTTGCTTACAGAAAATGTGCATACTTCCTTATAGGCTGTGAGAAAAGGAGAGAAATCTGAAGGAGACATGATCAAATGGCATCTTTCATGATATCAGGAACGTGACTTCAAAGCAGCCTGGAGACTGACTGTGGATTGAAAGTATTAAACAATTTAGTGATCATAAAGATATATTCTAGGACTTCCCTGGTGGCGCAGTGGTTAAGAATCCGCCTGCCAATACAGGGGACATGGGTTCGAGCCCTGGTCCAAGAAGATTCCACATGCCGCGGAGCAACTAAGCCACACAACTACTGAGCCTGCGCTCTAGAGCCCGCAAGGCACAACTACTGAGCCCACGTGCCACAACTACTGAAGCCCGTGCGCCTAGAGCCTGTGCTCCGCCACAAGAGAAGCCACCGCAATGAGAAGCCTACGCACTGCCACGAAGAGTAGCCCCCGCTCTCCGCAACTAGAGAAAGCCTGCGCACAGCAACGAAGACCTAACTCAGCCAAAAATAAATTAAAAAAAAAAAGATATATTCTAAAAGGTCATCTAAAATTTTGTGTGGTAATAAAACGATGCCCTCATAGTAGCAAGTAGCAAGTAGCAAGTTCCCATAGTAGCAAGACTGTGTTTCCTACTAGAAAAGGCTCCTGACTGCTTCCTTCTTTCTACTCCGCCCTTCCTCCTTTCTTCCTTTTCATCCTTCCCCACCTTTTATAAGTATTCTCTCTTCATTCACTGTCAGACTTGACCGCTGTCCCTTCACCACGCTGTAGTCGGCACGTTTGCCTCTAACAAGAAGCCTGCATCCTAGATAAAGGATAAGCTGCTGTGGGATTTGAAACTTTGTAACTATGTCAGAAGTAGGAGTAAATGATTCATTCCCTTGGGGCCTAAGGAGTTCCAACATGAGTGCTGTAAAATTAAATAAAAATTAAAATAAGAGGTTTAATTCTCCCTGTCAAAAATAATAGAAGATATTTCCTTCCCCTCCATTTTCTTAGAGCATGTACTTTAGAAAACTTGGAAGTACTTTTCCTCTCTTTGAAATGTATGCATCCTTTTGAAAGCCAGATGGGCCTTCTGTTAGCTTTTAGACCCAGGGACATCATCAAGGGAGGCAGAGCCCCTGTTTCCCAGTCCCTATGGGAGGGAGGTTGCTCAACATTTTGGGCACCTTGTGTCAAGCTGCAAAACTCTCTACTGTCAAAAGATATGAGAGGCTGTTTCTCCCCCGGTAAAGCTAATCAATTAACACAGACGGTCACCCCATTTAGCAGGTAAATTTGGGATGAACTATGTGTGACAAATGGTGCTGTCAAGTTCTCTTTACTTGAGGACTAGTTATTGTTTATGTTGAGAACATGCATGTAAGGGGTTGTATCTGCTTGGCTATGTAAAAGGGTGAGTTTTCTGTCTTTGCAGTCACGTAATGGGTTGCCCGTGACGCCCATCACACTCTGGTTTAACGCTGATTCGATCATAAAAGTGTTTTCTTTCTCTGCTACCTTTGAGGATTTCTGGGGTTAGAAAAGATTTTGTTTTTAATTGCATCTTCCCAATAGTAGGGTGTATTGCCTCAGCCAGCACGACATTTTGTTCCCTTTATCGTGACTCTAGGGAGTTCAGTTACTGTCTTCAAACACTGATGACCCATGGCATATTTTAGTTAAAGTTTGGAGATAAGTGGCAACTGATAAATAAGAGGTTACCACACGTGCCATATCACAGGCGAAGGTATATGGGCATACATAGTTTATACAGCATCCCATAGATGTAAGATACTCCACACAGTTTAATTTTTCAGAGGAGTGAGCCGTAAAAATTTAACTTAAAAAAATCATATCTTTTTTTTTTTTTGCTTCATGCACTTTAAAAATATATAAGCAGCAGCTAGCAATAGTTGAGCCTTATCTGTCCTCTAATAGTTGAATATAGAATGTTATTTTAGCATATAACCCATTACACATAAATACTGATATAACCGACTGTTGCCCCCAGAGATATTTACATCTTCTTGGATAAAGAAGGAGATTATATGTATGTGTGTGTGTGTGTGTGTGTTTAGCCTCTAATAGTTCACTGTTCATTTTGAGTGGTTAATAAATACTCAATGACTATTTAATGATTGATCAGTGTGTGTGTGTGTATGTGTGTGTGAAATTAAATATGGCTATACTCTTGATAGCTCAATAAAGTATACAGAACACTTGTGGTGCCTGTCTGTACCTCTCTTATTAGGTCCAGTTGCTATGAGTGTTGCCTGCTTAAAGCTTCACAGCTGGTTTCTTTGGAGAATTTCCCTTTCCCTTTGCCTACAGGCAGCTGCTTCACCTAGATTACCAGTCCCCTCCCCCAAAGTCAATAACTAATACATGCAGGTACTGGCAAAGGCCAGTCCCTTTGCCTCAAGATGGGACCAACTATGGTAAAAGTCATAGAACAAAGCCTCCTCCAGTTTGCACGAGATCAGGCTGAATCTAGACTCCAGAGGACATCACATTCTTACTTAGTGACTTTCCCTGCCCTCTCTCACTTCCCTCATCTGCTTAACTTGAGAACACATTGTCTACAAAGTATTAGAAGGGAATGCCTAATAGCATAACTCATTATGTTTTAAGACATTTCCCTCCAATATTTTCTATTTGTATATGTGGATTCATAAAAATATGCCTTATTAGAATTTACTATATTGTGATTATATTGTATATTCTGTACCTGGTTTTTCCACTTAATATTTCCATTGTCTATCTGCAAAATAAAGTTTTGATTGTTAAATTTCTGGTAATCTCTCCCGTCTTATAATCTCTTCTGCTTTGCATTTCCCTATGGTCCTTATACTGTATCTTACACAATAGTTATGTGTGTACATGATTCACTTCCTTAGTTGCATTAGTACCCAAAGGCAGGAACTAAAATGAATAAATTTTACATCTTATAAAATGCTTAACCAAGTGCGTTGTACGTATCAGTTTTAAGAAAAATAACCAGCAGTCCAAACAAATATGCTGAAGTGATAGTATTAATTTTATAGCTATGAATAAAAAAAGTTGATCGCAAAAACAATCGCCAAAATCACAATTACCAAATAATTGATTAATATCTGATATCAATATTCTTTGAAAGCTTTTCAATCTACTGAAATTAACTATTTTAATCAAGATATATTTGAAAGCACATTTCATCTCACATCCCCTGTGAATGATATTTTTTAATATCCTTCTGAAATCATTCTTTCCTTTTATCAGATTCAGCATCTAATACTCTAATGCATTTAGAATATTCTCTTTGTAAAATAATAAATTAGAATGAATTCTACGACATATTCAACTCACATTGCATAAAAATGAGGATTTAGGAGGCTTCAAGTTGTCAATTGTATAGTTTGAACTATATGGCAATCGTAAATGGCAACAGGCTAGCATTTTAGGAGATGGTTCCTTATCTTAAAAACTTTTTACTCTGCAGCAAATTGAGTTGTACAAGGGTAATTCCCCATGGGAGGGGGCTTGGATGCGAGAGCTAGAAAAAAGATGGACAGTTTTCCAATAACAGAAGTGACAGTATATTTCTTCTGCCTCCCTATAGGTGACAAGTAAATATTTATTGTGACTACTATACCTGGAAAATCATTTGACTCCCTTTGTTTTTAATGACAAATATATTTCTCAAGAGTATTACTTCTAGAAGATCACGGCTCTTTTTATTAAAGAAAAAATAATCCATCAGGCATGTTTACTTTACTCACGTTGACATCTTTAGATCTACCAAAATCACTTAAACTGTAACCTATTTTCCCATCAACTGTGTTGCTGCAGCTCTGCCAGAACACACAAGTGATAATACATACCTCTCTGAGGTTAATGCTGTATTTCTTGGGCAGCACAACTGAATCAATATGACATACACAAAATGATTAAGTTTAGCATAGATTTTCAGTCTGAAAAATGGTTTCTTTTTCTTGCATGCTCTATAATATTGAGATTTTATATAAGCAGGTAAAAATTGTAGAAGTGACCATTAAATAATAACCGCTAAAAGTTACACGTACTTATCATAGCCATGTACTTATTTAATCTGCACAACTACCCAATGAAATGGCCACTACTGTTACCATTTCCACTTTGCAGCTGAAGAACCTGAGGCACAGAGATGAAGTAATTTGTTCACGGTTACAGGGCCAAGACTGGACCCCACACACCCCGGTGCCACAGTTTGTGTTCCTAACCATTATGACGTACTGACTCTCAGAAGACATAACAAATAATGAGGGAAACACATGGCTGACTTGGACCACACACACTCTAGACCGCCGAGCCCCTAAATGCTTGGTATCAACTCTACCACCCACCACTCAGCTCCTGGACTTCCTCTGCAGATCACTTGATATCTACTAAAAGAAAGTATCTACTTCCTAGGGACTATTATATATGTTTTTAATTTTCCTGGCAAATCTGTAGTCAACTCATTTACTTTGCCTTCGACCCTGCTTTCTATCATCTTTTGCCGGTGCTCCCACCCCCATGATGCAATTTGTATTCTCCCTTGATCCATTCCCCTGATTGCTCCTCTCTCTCCCAGATTTTCTGCTTTAGCCCTGGAAAGCCTATTCCATTGTAAATAAACTCCTCAACATCATAAACTGTGAGAACCTTCAGTTCCATGTCTGACCTGTCTGAAACCTGGCCCTCTCTCATGCACTTGGATTCCCCTGAGTTCTCTCAGTTGGGGGTACCTCTTCAGCACTTGATGGGGCACTCCAATGAGGCTTCCCGAAGATCACCTCTCCGGAGTCTGCAATACTTCTTCCAGTCTGTGAGGCTCATGCCACCCTCTACCCAGCCCTGTGTCTGTTAACTGCCAACCTCCAGGTAACTGCCCTGCATTTACTGGAGGCTTTTGCATTTGACATCAGTTTTTCTCTCCACTATAACCCTGTCATTATTTGGCTGACTTCTTTGTCCAAATATATGATCCAAACAACTACTTAGCCTCTATGCTCCTTGACTTCTTCAACTGCGATGAAATTCCCGTACTGTGGTAGGCAGAATGTTGGCCTCATGATCTATGCCCATGGTGTCAAGCCTGAATATGTTACAACACCTGGCAAAAGAGACTTTGCCAATGTAATTAAAATTATTACAGCCATACCTCAGAAATATTGTGAGTTTGGTTCCACACCACCTCAATAAAGCAAATATTGCAAAAAACCAAGTCACACAATTTTTTTTGGTTTCCCAGTGCATATAAAAGTTATGTTTACACTATACTATAATCTAGTAACTGTACAATAGCATTATGTCCAAAAAAATAACACACATACCTTAATTAAAAAAAACTTTATTGCTAAAAATGCTAACCATGATCTGAGCCTTCAGTGAGCTGTAGTAGTAACATCAAAGATCACTGATCACAGATCACGGTAACAAATATAATAGTAATGAAAAAGTCTGAAACATTTTGAGAATTACTGAAATGTGACACAGAGACATGAAATGCACAAATACTGTTGGGAAAATGAAGCTGATAGACTTGCTGGATACAGGGTTGCCACAAACATTCAATTTGTAAAAAACAATATTGTGAAGTACAATAAAGCAAAGCACAATAAAATGAGGTACGCCTGTAATCAGTTGACTTTAAGATATAGAGATTATCCTGAACTACCTGCGTAGGCCCAATGTAACCACATGGGCTCTGAAGAGCAGAGCTTTCTCCCAGATGAAAGTAGAAAAGGAGACTCAGAGGACACACTGCAGAAAGGGAAGTCAGATACGACTGTAAAAAGCTCCATGCTCTATTGGAGGGAGCAACATGGCAAGGAAGGCAGGAGGCATTAAGTTGCTGAGAGAGGTTCTCAGCTGACAGCCAACAAGGGAATGGAAACTTCAGCCCTACAACCATAAAGAAATGAATTCTGCCACCAACCTGAATGAGCTCGGAAACCAATTCCCTCCATCCATCCTCCTCACCCTCAGAACCTACAGATAAGAGCCCAGGCTGTTGACACCTTGATTTTTGCCTTGTGAGACCTAGATCAGAGAAACCAGACAAAATCTCCGCCCCGGATTTCTGAGCTGCAAGACTGTGAGATAATAAATTTGCGTTATTTTAAGCTGCTGAGTTTGTGGTAATTTGTTACAGCAGCAACAGGAAGCTAATATACCACTGCCTTCTAAACACCTTGCCTCAGAGCCTTTAGAAGGGTATTTTCCTCAGTCAGAAATACCCTGCTCTCACCCCTCATGTCTCAACATGTTTGTCCTCAGAACCCCTCGTGCCCCCTAGATTATTGTTATGTATCCCAAAGCCCAGAAAACACACCACATACATGACACATAAGTATTGGTTTAATGTTTCTCTTCCCTACTATTCTGGCAGTAGCCATACTACTGATTGTAACCATACTATATCCTACCACCTAACATAGTACTTGAACTTAGTAGGCATTCAATAAAATTGAATTGGGTGAACATGGACATGAATTTGTCAAGATTCATTTTTAGTGTAATACTCTTGGCAACATCCCCTTTGCCATGACACTAAAATTCAGTAAAAGCATATTACTTTATGCCAAAAATGTAATTAATATTTCAGTTTTTTAGGCAGCTTTGTAAATAGACATACATCCATCACCCAAGTGTATAAATTCACAGAGTTATTTTATTGTTATTATACTTATTAATGTAAACCACATAGTAGTATATAAAGGTACAAAAAATATGGTGCTAATAAATTCTATTAACTTAACAAAATTGCTTTAATGCTTTTAGCAAAAAAAAAATAAAAACTTCCCATTTGTATATAGTCTGAATTTATGCTGTGTGAATACATTCCCAAATTAAAATATAATTTATGATTGAAAGTTTAAAGGAGACACACTAATCACAAAATTATATCATTACATTGAGTCCCATTTTGAATTGCTGGCCATCTACCTAGAAATTTGTAATGAAATGAGAAATTACGATGTTATTTCATTAGTAAATAATGAAGTACATAGAGAACATTGTATTCATTTTTATTGTATTCATAACACCATTATTTTTAAGTTAATCCTTTGATTCTTAAAAACCAATCTCAAAAATGAATGTATCAAAGTAGTTATGTGCATACAATCCCTTGTAAACTAAGTACAGTTTTTTTTTCTCTTTTTTAAAAAAAAATTATCCCTGAATTGAAAACCAATTCCTATCTTTAAAACGGTAGTAGTACACAGGTAACTTATGTTCTTAGGCATTAGTTTTGCTTTCAAACAACTAGAAAAAATATTAAAAATTTTGTGTCTAGAATCGAAAACAGTCATCCTTGACAACTGGATATATAAGTAATAATAATAACACACTATTATTTTGTCTTGGTCACACAGATATAACTAATAGCTAAACATCTGCCATCAACACAGTATTGTTACAGAGAATAACATAATTGACAATCTTATGTTTTAGATTTGACTTACGCGTGTTTGAAATATTTTTAAATAAATATTTCAAAAATTTTGAAGAATAGTATATTTTAGTGATTCTCATTGTTTCTGAACATTCCAATCATTGATATTTTGAAAGCTCTGCCAGTGGTTTTTATGTGTAGCCAGAATACATGGTAGAGTGGAAATATTTTGGCTGTGGAACTGAGAGGGCACGTGTTCTAATCCAGGTTTCACTACTTATTCACTGAGTACTTGACTAAAGTAGTGAACCTGATTCGACCTCAGTTTTCTCATCTATAAAGTGAAGTAAATGTTACCTCCTTCATTAGAAAATTAATGAAATAAATGTACAGAAAATTGCCAACTGCACACCAAGACAAATTATTATTATTTCTTTCCTCTAGGTTTCAGATGGTAATACACTAATGTACTAACAAAGTATTGCAGGTGAAAAGGCACAGGATATCTATTTTATCTTCCTGCCCAAAATCAGAAAATCAAACCAAAATGATTATCCTAATTCCTCTCTCATAAGAACAAAAGCATCATAAGCTACTGCCAGTTAGAAATCTCAATTTCTGAAATAAATATTCTATCCTTTAAGATACTACAACATAATTTTGGTGCCTGAGTATTTCTAAATAACAATAATAATAACTGTTAAAGAAAGAAAATATGATTTAAGAGGCAGCCTTGGATCCTTGGTTTCTGAGAGAGTAGATCCTGTACATTTTTTAAAAGTACAAAAACCATGTGTATAAAATCTCTGCACTTTCATAATTTTCGGTGAGACCAATCACAAATGATCCCACGTAAGAGACTCTGACATTTTAGGAATTCTGGAGTCATCCCATAACCTCTCTAACCTGTGCCAGAGTCCAATAACTATCACTCAGCACTGGGAGGTTCTCCTTTATGGCTGACACATATCTTCTCCTGCTACAGTTAAGTCCATTTCATTGCATACTGTGCTTCAACCTTCTTTTCTTCTGGTTGAGTTTCCATTGAGACTTCCATTGACGTCTTCTATTCTTCCACTACCTTCTACCAGTAGCTACACACAAATACACTTGCTAATTCTCCCCTGGGAGTTGCAGAAAAGTAACTACAGATATAGTGATATCACCTTAATGCATGACTTACAGCTTCAAGAGTACCAGGCGCAAGCGGGTATAAGAGAGTAATAGATTTAGTAAGACCACTGGCTTTCATTAAAACTCTTTTCTTAAATATAGTTTTTAATTATTTATAATTTATATTCTTTGCTAAATTACATATGCTAGCTATATGGAAACACAAATCAAATTTAGTTCAAATACTGTGCACTTTACAAGATTTTCCCAGCTGAATAAATAACCCCATTAGAATGCATGTTAAACACGTTGGTAGATGCATTTAATGTGCCTTGATATGGTAGACTAGAATACATGCATTTTTTTTCTGTTTAATTTATATCACAAAACGATACAATTAGAAAAATCTTAGCGATCAATTAGCATAATGAGTAAAAGGAGATGCAGAAAATAAAAATGACTTATCCAAGATAACACAGTAAGTAGCAGAGCTTATACTGGAACACTAATGCTCTGATAACCAGTTATTTTTTTCCATAAAAGGGTAATTTATGTGAAACAAGTTAGTTTTTATAGCTTATCAGCTATCACTTAGGAAAAACCTAAAAGAAATCATTTTTTAAGCGAGATTGAAGCAAAGGCTATATTTTTTAGTTTACTCAAGAAGGGAATACATTTTCTGATACTTCCTGCATTGTATTCAGTTAACATCTTTTAAATTCCATATTACTAACCTTACATTTTTTAAAAGTACAAAAACAGGGCTTCCCTGGTGGCACAGTGGTTGGAAGTCTGCCTGCCAATGCAGAGGACACGGGTTCGAGCCCTGGTCTGGGAAGATCCCACATGCCGCGGAGCAACTGGGCCCGTGAGCCACAATTACTGAGCCTGCGCATCTGGAGCCTATGCTCCGCAACAAGAGAGGCCGCGATAGTGAGAGGCCCGCGCATCGCGATGAAGAGTGGCCCCCACTCGCCGCAACTAGAGAAAGCCCTCGCACAGAAACGAAGACCCAACACAGCCATAAATAAATAAATAAATAAATAAACCCAAAGTTTAAAAAAAAAAAAAAGTACAAAAACCATGTGTATAAACTCTCTGCATTTTCATAATTTTCAGTGAGACCAATCACAAACGATCCCCTGTAAGACACTCTGACATTTTAGGAATTTTGGAGTCATCCCATAACCTCTCTAACCCGTGCCAGAGTCCAACAGCTATCGCACTGGGAGGTTCTCCTTTATGGCTAACACATATCTTCTCCTGCTACAGTTAAGTCCATTTCATTGCATACTGTGCTTCAACCTTCTTTTCTTCTGGTTGAGTTTCCACTGAGACTTCCATTCTTCCACTACCTTCTACCAGTAACTACACACAAATACACTTGCTAATTCTCCCCTGGGAGTTGCAGAAAAGCAGCTACACACTCTTGAAACACAGAAGGGGGGAAAAAAAAAAGAAGATCTTCTGCAAAACTGTGTTTAAAGTGGGATTCTTATAATTAACAGAAAAAAGGTATAACTGACTACCTTTATGACTGCTACCTAGTCTACGTGCTAAATCAGCTTTAAAAACCACATAATAATTTAAAAGGAACAAGAGAAAAGACGAATGAACAAACCTCATTATACAGGATTCTCTAGGTAAGTTATAATTTGTTTGGAGTAGGGGAAGGCAGTTACACAGTAATGAAAGTGCTTATCATTCTATTTAAATAATATGAATGATTTTAAGAGATACAGTATGTCAGAATTTATAAATATAATGAATATTGCTTCCTTTATTTTAATCACCATGAGAAGCACTATATTTATTTATTCCAAGAAAGTAGCAACAATAACACCCAGTACCTTTTTTGAGCACCAACTGTCAAGTGTTTTATACACATTCATATTATTTACTCATCTTAAAACAATTATTACTATACTATTTTTCATATGAAAGATTGGAGGCATCTCTGAGATTGCAAAATCTGTTAAAAGTCTACATCATTTATGAGGTGGGATTAGATGGAGGTCCATTTGTACAGTGCATCCACCATTTCCACTTGGGCTCAAACTTTGTGATTCTGCCTTAAAATGTATTTAAAATCTATTTTAGAAAGAGGTTAGATAGACCAAACATTAATTTATTTTATCATAAATTCTATAAATTTAAATAAAACATTAGTTAATGTAACCAAATAGTTTTGGCTGGTTCCAATAAAATTTTATTTATAAATACAGGTGGCAAGATATATTTGGCACACAGACCATAGTTCTCTAACTCCTGGATTAGACCAATGAAATTAGACTGAGAAAAACTAGAAAACTCTGACCCCCAAACAAATCTGTTTAAAGACGTCACAAGGCCCTGATTGGTCAAAGACCTGAAAAGTCAAGATTCCAGAAAAAACAGAAGCCAGAGAAATAAATGTGATATTTGGTGTCACATTTATCCTTTGAGTCTGTGACATTTTTCTATATATTTTGTTTCAGCTCTGGTTTTCTGGCACACAGCTCTTAAAACCCTGCGTATCTCCCAAGTAATAAGTGTCTTTGTATGTTAGAGAGACGACTGGTGGGTGGGGGTTCCTGGGTAACCTCAGGAAGAGGGCTTGTTGCCAGTGGATCCAACCATGTAATTAGAAGATGGAAAGCTTCAGCCCCATTCCCCAAACTCCAGAGAGGGAGAGGGGCTGGAAATTAATCACCAATGCCCAATAATTTAATCAGTTCTCTATAAAAGTCCTAGCCAAAGGCATTTGGAGAGCTTCTGGGTTGGTGTATACCTGGAGAAACGGCGTGTAAGTTCCATGCTCCTCCCCTAACACCTTGCCCTACATATTTCTTTCATCTGGCTGTTCCTGAGTTGTACTCCTTTATAATAAAGCAGTAATATAGTAAGCAAACTGTTTCCCTGAGTTCTGTGAGCTGTTCTAGCAAATTACCAAACCAAAAGTGGGGGCTCTGGGAACCTACAATTTACAGCTGGTTGGTCAGAAGCATAGGTGACAACCTAGACTTGATACTGGTGTCTGAAATGGGGGCAGTCTTGTGGAACTGAGCCCTTAACCTGTGAAATCTGATGCTAACTCCTGGTAGATAGTGTCAGACTTGAATTGAATTGTAGAACACTCAGTTGGTGTCTGAAGAGAATTGGAAGCATAGGTGACAACCTAGACTTGATACTGGGGTCTGAAATGGGGGCAGTCATGTGGAACTAAGCCCTTAACCTGTGAAATCTGATGCTAACTCCTGGTAGATAGTGTCAGACTTGAATTGAATTGTAGAACACTCAGTTGGTGTCTGTAGAGAATTGGAGAATTGTTTCATCTGGGAAGACTCCCAGACATCTGATGTCAGAAGTATTGAGTGTGGTGGTAGTGGGGAGTACAGGGAAAAATAGAGTTTGCCCTTTAAGAGTCATTTGCAAATTGGAAAGCAAAACCTGAGAAGATGAGCAGAAAGCAGTAGCTGAGAATGAGAGATCTTATGAAGAGCTATCAGCAGTGACACTGGGTTAAGAGGGCAATACTGGAACTCAAATATTTCACGGAAAAGAGGCCTTTGAGAAACTTCTGGCTTTCCTTCCATTGGTAATCTCACTAGATTCCCAATGACTGACATTCCTCTTGGAATCACTCTAATCCATGATTGTATTGAGATGAAATGCCTAGATTTTAACTACCTAAAAAAGTAAACCCTTTCTGCAGGAAGTTAATAAAATCTACAGCCTCAAATTACTCCACTTAATTAACCATTAACAGGTCTACCAGGAGAGAGAACCAAATAAATAACAAAGAAAAAGCCAGATATACAAACAGACCAAAGGAGGTCCAGATATAGAATTATAACACATGGACTTTAACCTGATTGTAACTAATATGTTTAAGAAATTACATGGCAAGATGGAAAATTTCAGCAGAGAATTAAAAATTATGATACAAAATCAAATAGACTGAAAGATAGTCATTGAAATTTAGTATTAGATGCGTTAACAGTGGATTCAATACAGCTAAAGAGAGGATTAGTGAAGTGAAATATGGGTGAGATGAAAATATTCATAATGAAACATGAAGAAGATAAACAATGGAAAAACAGGCAATAAGGATAAAACGTATGGTATATGGTGAAACATCAGCATATAAGTAATTGGAATCTCAGAAGTAAATAAGAGAGAAGATGGGCAGAAGCAATTCTGAAGAGATATTGGATCAGATGGTTTCAAAACTAACCACAGATATGAACCACAAGAAGGAAAAACAGAAAAAGAAAATTCTATACAAAGGTACATCAAACTACCAAAAGCCAAAGAAAAGTTAAAACCAGCCACAGAAAGACACATTAGCTTCCAAAAAGCAATAATAAAAATGCCAGTAGAATGGAAGCCAGAAAATAAAAGTGCTAAAGATTAAAATAACTGTAATCATAGAATTCTGTATCTATTAAAATATGCTTAAAATAAAATTGAAATGGATATTTTAGGGAAAAAAAGAATGAGAGACAGAGACAGAAGAAATTCATCAACAGTATACTCATACTAAAACAAATAGTAAGAAGAAAGTTATTCAGGCATTAGAACAATAATCTCAGATAGAAGCACAGAGATGTAGGAATGTATAAAGTTCAAAGAAAAGAGTAAATATTTGGTTAAATCTTATCAAATATTGAAGGCATGATAATATACTATTGGTATGTATCTGTAGAATTAAAATAAACTAAAGATTTGACTGAGAAATACAAGTAATTAAAGTATAAGTGTTTTAAGGTCCTAACATTACACAGAAAATTACGTATTTATTTAAATTACTTTTTTTGAGGTCAAAGACATACATTGTAATCTCTAGCATAACTACAAAGAAGAAAGATTTTAAACATTGTATAACTAACAAAATAATAAAAGAGGAAATGGAATAATTTTAAAAATAATTAACCCAAAGGGATACAAAAGGGAACACAGAACAAGTGGGACAAATAGAAAAACAAATATTAAGAACATACATTTCAATTTAAATATTGCAGTAGCTACAAGAAAGGCAAACAAAATACAGTCTCCAGTTAAGAGATAAGGATTTTAAAATCTGTCATTTAAGGGGAAAAAGCCAACTATATTATATCTATTAGAACAACATATAAAACATAAGAATAGAGAAATATTAAAAATAAAAGATTGAAGATACACACAAGGCAAACAGTAACCAACAGAAACTAGTACAGCAATATTAGTATTAGACTAAGTAGACAACACAGTTTGAGATAAAATTAATATATTATAATAATTATAAAAGAGTTGATCCATCCAATCACATTGTTTTAAAATATATAAAACAAAAATTAATAGAACAAAAAGGAGAAATAAAACAATTCATAGTTGAAGGTTTAAACACACCTCCCTTAGAAAGTTATAGGATAAGCAGAGGAAATAAATCATCGGAGACACAAAGATCTTTTATTGGGGGCATTTACCATTCCAAGGAGATTTTTAAAAATCTATTTTGTTGAACAACAACAATTTACAAAACTCTTAAAAATAAAGATTTTTAATATCAACATGTCAAACAACTGAATATCTTTTTCTCTATCGACGGCAATAGATGAAGTAAAAAGATGGTCAAAACAATTTGAGGGTAATGGAAAATAGAAGAAATTAAGGCAGGTTTTTCTAGACTTGAGGAGGCAAGATGTTAGTAAAAGAAAAAGGCTGAGAATAACTTCACATAATCCCTTAAAATATTTTGTCATGTGTATAGTGATTTTCATGCCCTTGATTTCCATGGATTTAAGGGATAGCGTTTAAAAAGATGGTTAAGGTTGTCAGATAATATAAAATTAAGAATGCCTCTGTTTGGACCTATCTTTCTATTTGTCATTTAATTTCTGAATAAATGCCTACCTACATGTTTATTCAAACTATATTTTGGCAACTCTCAAAGTTTTAAAGATATTCTTAATACTGCCCAAACCAGGATTCATGAAATTGAAAACTATAAAGAAACAGCCTACGTCATTAGGACCAATCTGAGAACACAGTGGGTTTTCTCAGAGAGATCTAAGCCAGACCAATTCAGATTAAAATTTTCTAGATCTGATCATACTCATCCTCAGAGTTTCACAAATGCATTCCAAATATAGAAAAAGAACTGTTTGTCCTTACAAGATGGACAAGAAAAACAAAGGTTAAAGAATAGAATGTTTTTATTTTAATGTGAAATAAAAGAGAATGAAAATTTTCCAAAGCTCTCTTTCAACATCAAATAGCTATCAAAAGCCATGAAAACACTAGACTGCTAATGTCATGTCATAAAGCACCCCACAAAATGTGCTATAGAACTTTGTTCATAAAATACATCTTTCACCTCATCAAACCAGGATTCTTTAGTTAAAGAGCAGCAGATATAAGGACCATATTATAAAACTTTATTATGATTAACTATCCATAACTAATATAAACAGAGACTCATTGTACTTTTATTGAACCTGCTATATCTGACATGAGAAACACAAAACTAAAATTCATGTAGTTACACTGTCTCAGATCACGAGGTAAGAGTTCAAACACACTTTTTTTCTATAGTGATATTAATGTCATCTATAGGCACAGAATAGAATATATGAAATCTAACTTATTTTAAAATATAAACAGTTGTAATCCAAATTTAAATATACAAACTTATCACTTGATAAGATTTTATTATAAACGACTATGCTGCTTTCTCTATCTACTGAAATTAATTGAAATTTCTGAAGATAAGAATCAATCTCAATTTTATTTATCTTCTTCCTCTCCACTCCCACCTATCCAGTGAAAATCTATGATCTGGCCAGTCCAGCATCCCTTCTAAATCTCTTTTTCTGGCAAGAGCACCATACTCAATCTTATACTTCCTAGTTTTGTGTGGCAATAGATTCCCAAAGACGTTTATGTTGGATGTGACTCCTTCAATTACAAATGATGTGACTAATATATCTCGAAGAACTGAGACAGGATTAGACATGTAATAAGGCTAAATAAATGGCATTTGAATGAATGAATAAATGATGGAAAAAACTTTGTCTTCTATTAAAGAAAAGATACGTGAGCAGATTTTTAAATATTTATAATGTTATGCAATTGCATATCAATGCATTTTTAGAAATGCAGCAACACATACAGGCATACCTCAGAGATATTGTGGGTTTGGTTCCAGACCAGCTCAACAAGACAAATAATGCAATAAAGTGAGTAACACAAATTTTTTGGTTTCTCAGCACGGGTACATATAAAAGTTATGTTTACACTATACTGTAGTTAATTGAGTGTGCAACAATATTATGTCTAAAAAACACCAATGTACATAGCTTAATTTAAAAATACTTTATTGCTAAAAAATGCTAACCACCACCTGAGCCTTCAGTGAGTCGTAGTAGTAACATCAAAGATCACGGATCACAGATCACCATAAAAAATATAATAATAATGAAAAAGTTTGAAATACTGTGAGAATTACCAAGATGTGACAATGAGAAAGCAAGTGAGCAAATGCTGTTGGAAAAATGGTGCAGATAGACTTGCTTGATGCCTGACTGCCACAAATCTTCAATTTGTAAAAAACACACTATCTGTGAAGTGCAATAAAGCAAAGTGCAATAAAACGAGGTATGCTGGTAGCTAGAAACAAGCAATGCATAGTCAGAATGGAAAAATACAAATGTGCTAATTAAAAACATATACCTAATTCCTAAATATTCAAAAATATCTTTCGTATATAAGAACATTCTAAAATAACCAAAAAATAAAGTTAAAATATAACATACAAAATGAGATATAAAATATAAAAACAATATAAGAATTCAAATATTTCAAGTAAATTAATAATAAGGATTCCCTTTTTTATAATAGAGCTTAGGAAAAATTATAAAGCTTATGTTAGCTATCCCATCATATTCCACTATATTCCATTAGATAAACTACTCAATATTACCCCTGGGAGAATAAATACTGTTAAATAAAATATCCCAATGAATTAACATAATCTGATTTTAATTTTATCCCATAACAAAAACAAAAATTAAGGGATCCCATAATCTTTCATGGTTCAAATTGACTAATATATTTTTGATAAATTACATATTTTCAAATAACTGTAAAACTATGCCACTCTATATGTTTTAAAATAAGGAAAAATTTATTTGTGCAAAGTAGAGCATCAAGATGCCCTAAGTTTTATGAAATACTAGGTAGGTACTGTGTGACTAAAAATAGGTACTGTGGTGACTAAATTTAGTAGGAAATCCTAAAACATAGGTAAAAAAATTAAGTATTTCAAATTTTTATTCAGGTTTATAAATTGATATCCTGTTGTGCTAAAATACTGATATAAATAATTTACTCTGACAGGGCTATTTTAATTTTAATTTAATTTAATTCATTGTTTGTTTCTTTAATACTTATGTTTATTTTATTAAAAATACTTTATTAGTTTGCCTTTCCAGGATAAAAAACAATAAATTCACATTGCAGGAGAAAACAACATCAATGTACAGATATGCAAAGGAAAAGTCAACTATTTTCTTCTACCTCCCTATTCCTTAGGTAAACTGTGATAACAGCTTGATGTGCAGCCTTTCTCATATGCCCAGGCTTTTTTAAACATACAAAACATATAAAAATATATACAAACATATAAAAACATTTTTTATAAACATTTTATTCTCTATTCATGACCATGCGACTTGCTTTTAAAAGTGAATAATCTATTATAATTAAAAATAAAAACAAGCTGCAAAAAACCTGCAAAGTTCTGATAATTGAAAATTCAAAGCAAGATTAATTGTTTTAGAACTATGAACTTGTATTTCCAAAGAGATCTATTTTATAAAGAGAAGTAGTTTGCCTGGTAAGAAATATATGGCAGTTGAAAGACTTGTAATGCATGCAAACATATTCCTATTTCTCTACCTCAAAAGTAACACCCCATATTTTCAGTGAAAAAATATTAATGAGTTTGATAGGTGTGCTCTTCAGTACTAGTTCTACAATCACATGAAAACATTCTTATAAAGGATACCACAAAACTAGGAAGTCTTGATGCTAGTATTAACATGTGGCTGCATTATTTTATTTTTTTTATTTTTATTTTTTTGCATTATTTTACTGCATGCTTTGTCATTCTGAAATATGAAAATTATACTTCGAAATGTCTTGAATTTAATGCATTATATTTATTTTATTTAGGAAGCAATTTTACCTATACATTTATGATTTTTAAATTCACTTATAAATTATTTCTAAAGGAAGAATATTTTGCACATGAACTTTGAAAAGACCATGAAAGTTCTGAGATTTTACTCAATAACTATAAATTAGCATGCCGCAGTTTCATGGATACTAGCAGAAAACTTGAGACTTCTGGGTCAGAGACACAGGGACTTTACTACTCAGGATACATCAGGCAGCATGAGTTTAATGTTTTCATCGCTCCCCTTGAGTACCCTGTCCCCCCAAATCCCACTGGGGTTATGCAGAGCATCCTAGGTGGATATGGCACACATACTGCATCCAACTGAAGGAGCCCAAGCTTAGGAAATTACAATCTTTTAAAGGTGCTGCTAGCAAAGCTGCCCAAACTTTGGCCTAGAGGAAGACAGTATCTCTTCTGCTTTTGCCAAAAAGTGAATTTGTCCTCTGCCCCAGAAGCAAACACTTATGTCTATCTTCCAAGCTGAATTAACGTGGGCTTGTCATTAAGGACAACACATTTAGGTCAAGTAGCAAATGGTTTATATGAGTGTTGATTTTGCTGCTGGTTTAACAATATTTAAAATAATTATACAAATTAAATATTTTAATTTTTGATCTATGTGCATTTATGTATCAATACAAAGACTAATGAAAAATTCAGAAAGAATGAATCTGGTATCCTTTATCCTGTAAAATCCAGAATCCAGAATCAAGTTTATAAGAATCAACAAGTACTCAATATGCACCTGTGGCATTACTTCAGTTAAAATTTTAAAAAATAAATTTAAGACATTTATTCAGAAAATAAAATTATCTTCTTTCTCTTGGTAATATCCATATGCTCTCTTCTTACACTGAAGAATATTTAGTCAGCCCCACCTACCCACTGTTGTGCTAGGTGCTCTGGGAAATACAAAGGAGACAAAGATGTGGTCTTTAGCTGGAAACACCTACACTGATCTTCATAACTAACTTATAGTGCAAGGATGTGGATGATTAAATGCATGTAAGAGCCAATAAGAACATCAAGGAAGGCTTGTTAAAGAGGTGAAATTTAAGGTTAAGAATTTGCACAGGCAAAGCTGGTGGAGAAGGGCATGCCAAGCCTTAGGGAATAAAATGTGCAGAAGTTTGCAGTAAGAAAGCAACATGGCATATCTAGAGAAGAATAAAAAGGGCACACTGACCAGAGCAGAGCAGAGACATTAACTGGGAGATAAAGCTAGATAACCAAATTATGAAGATCTCTGAATAAAGGGTGAGGCGTTGGACTTTATAAAATAAGGGGTTGCTGGAATGTTTTGAAGAAAAATAGCATGGTGAAACATAAGAAAGGATTAGGGAAGAGAAAGGAGAAACATAATAGTTATTCTCTCTCTTTCTCTGTCGTTGGTTCGTTTGTTTTTTTACTATGCAACAAGTATTAGTATTCTCACTTATCATTATTTAATTCTTCATTCTACACAAGAGGAAACAAATTTGGAGACATTAAATAACTTCCCCCAAAGGCACTAGTATGCAAATGTGAGAGATGAGATTCTACCAAAGTCTGTGCAACTTAATAGCTTCTGCTCTTAGACACTTCTCAATGTTGTTTCTTGGTTATGAGACTACTGTACTATTTTGTACACTTAAGGCAATGAAATTTTTGACTAAAGAATTGATTACAGAAAATAACAAATATAGAGAGTAAATGATGAGGGAGAAAAGAATGATTTTAGAGATTTAGTGACACACTCGCTGAGAAGAAAGCTGTGTCAAAGTGGGAGACCAGTTTTAAGCTTTGGCATTTAGGAAAATGGTGGTGAAAACAACATGCAGATATCTGGGGAAAGGGAATATTAATACTAAGAAGCACTATTTCCGAACATGTTGAGTGTGAAGGATCCACTGCAGGTACCAAAGTTCTTGAATGCTCAATTTTCTCATATATAAAATGATGTAGTATTTGCACAAAACGTATGCACATATTCCTGTATACTTTAAATAATCTCTAGATTACTTAGAATACCTAATGCAATGTAAATATATGTAAATCATTGCCAGCACATGGGAAATTCAAGTTTTGCTTTTTGGAACTTTCCGGAAATTTTCCCCGAATATTTTCAATTGTCTTTGGTTGAATCCTTATATGCTGAACCCGCAGATGCAGAGCAACGACTATATTTAAGAGAGATATGAGCAACTGAAGAGAGTGCACCAGAGCGTGGTGCTTTCTTCCACTCACCAATTATCTCCCCTTTCTTCATTTCTAAAATTTTTTTTTAAAGAATGACTATTTCCATTCATAATCTTCCTTTCTCATCCTAATTTTCATCCAAAATATTTAGAAGTCTGGAATCCCACCTATCCTGTCATTATCTTAACATGTCCTTTTTTTTAAATCAAGGACTTCATTTTTAATTGAATCCAACAAACTTTATTCTCTTTACTTCTACAGAGAATTCGACTATGACAATCCTTCCTTTTTTGTTTAAGAATATTCTCCCTCTTCCCCCCACTCTTTTTACGCTCTATTTTCACCAATTCTATACATTAGTTTGGAGAGGCTGCATGACAAAGTGGTTAAGAGTATGTGCTCTGAAGCTCACAGTGCCTTGGCTATTTAAAATCCTAACTTAAAATGCCGAACCACTGTGAATCTCAACTTCCTTACCTATGAAACAGAGATGATAATAAGAACACCGTTATAGGGCTGTTAGGAAGGTAAAATGGGATAATATTTGTAAATGGCTTAACAATAATGCCTGGCACCCTGTAAAGCACTATATATATGCTAATTCTTTTATAACTCTGCTTCTTTGCATACCTTACCTCTGTTCTCTTCGTCAGACCCACTTGTTTCTTCTCTTCTCTCTTAACTTTCCCTAACCTTGCTCACTTCAAAAATCACAGAATGATAATGAATCACATCAACATTTAAGCATACCTAAGCAAATAAATTAACCAATGTGTAACTTTAGGCATGGCCTTTTATCCTAGCCTCTTCTGTATTGATGACTTATTCACAAGTCAGATGAATGAGCGATTTGGATAAGACACCACTACTTCAAATCCAACATAAATCAAATCAAGCTCATGATTTTGTCTCCAGAACTAGAAGTTTGAATTTCCTCTTTCAAGTTGAGCAGTGCCATTCTTTCCACTCCCCAGGTTTATAATATCAAAACAATCTTTCACATGTTTTCTCCTCTACCCCTATACAAGAGTCAGTCCTTAATCTCTTCATTTCACCTACAGCTTTCAGTTTCCTCTCTTTTCCTAGATACCTATTGATGCTGCCCCACTCCACACTCATCACCTCAAACCCGGATCAGTCTAAACTGATCTTCATCCCCCTCAATAACCTTTCCTCTAGTAAATCCTGCATATTGACAACAAATTAATTTCTAGTTAGGACTGCTACTTTCAGACACACTTCTGCACAAAGAAATTAGCATAAAATTAACTTAACCTCTTGGCCATTTAAGAGTGAAACCATTCAGGGAGCATTGCCCCTTTCTTAATATGAGTACAAAGCTGTTGAGTCTTTCTGTCACATGCACAGATGAATGTGTAAGAACAAGCAGCTAGTTTCTGTTTTTGATTAATACTGTAAAACTATGTCACTCTCTTGGTGGTCCTCTGGAATAGTACAACAAAGTCCCAGGTTCCCTGTGCAAAAATCTACTTTTGGCTTGATTCGTTCTATTTGGGAGCTTGGCTGGTATATTAGTTTTCCAGAGCTGCCATAACAAAATACCACAGACTGGGTGGTTTAAATAACAGAACTTAATTTTCTCAAAGTTCTAGAGGCCAGAAGTCCAACATTAAGATGTTGGGAAATCTGGTTTCTCCTGAGGCCTCTCTACATGGCTTACATGTGACCATCTTTGTTTGTTCACATGGTCTTCTCTCTGTGCCTGTCTAAGGCCAAATTCCCTCTGCGTGGGTGCATTCCTGGTACCTTTTTTTTTTTTTTTTTTTTACTATAAGGACACCAGTCATATTGGACTAGGGCCCCATCCTTTTGACCTCATATAATTGTAATTACTACTTTAAAGCCCCTATCTCCAAATAGAGTCACACTGAGGATTACAGCTTCAATATATAAATTCTGGGGATCTGTCTCTTGAACTGTGCGTGACACCCATAAAGACTCCAGGGTCTAAGCTTGATTTTATTTTGTAAACACAAGAACCTTGCATACCTCTCTCTTGAGGGAAAGTCCTGTCTTCCCTCTTTCCTTCTATCCTTCCTTTCTTCTTCCTTTCATTATTTCTTTTTGCAGCTTCAGAGACTGTTATTCAGTGAATATTTGTGGAAAAAACTGAACAGAAGACTGTGAGTCTATGTATAAATTGAATTAAAGGGCCTATAAAATAAAATGCCACATAATAATCTAATATTGAACTTAAAAAAGCAGTGAGTCGGGCTTCCCTGGTGGCATAGTGGTTGAGAATCTGCCTGCCAATGCAGGGGACACGGGTTCAAGCCCTGGTCTGGGAAGATCCCACATGCCGCGGAGCAACTAGGCCCATGAGCCACAATTACTGAGCCTGCGTGTCTGGAGCCTGTGCTCCGCAACAAGAGAGGCTGCGATAATGAGAGGCCGGTGCACCGCGATGAAGAGTGGCCCCCACTTGCCACAACTAGAGAAAGCCCTCGTACAGAAACGAAGACCCAACACAGCCATAAATAAATAAAAAGCAGTGAGTCATTAAAAAATAAATCCCCTTAAGAAATGGAGGCACAATTAAAATATCATAAAAAATACCTTATTTTACAAGTGTTTTCCCATTTAAATTTTAAATGCAGGCATGATTATTTCTTTTTTACTAAAATATCACCTATTTGCGCTTCCCTGGCAGTCCAGTAGTTAAGACTCTGCACTTCTAATGCAGGGGCTGCGGGTTCGATCCCTGGTCTGGGAACTAAGATCCCACATGCTGCGTGGTGCGGCCAAAAAATAATAATAATAATAAAATAAAGTATCACCTATCACAAGCGAAATAACAGTGGTTATTACTCACTGATTGATAAGTTTCTTTATTCATCCAGATTTCTTACTATCTTGAACTTCCTTCACTTCCTAAACTCTTAGGAGAAATGACAAGGTCCATTTGAATTTGTCCTAATGAAGTGTAAAATAAACTATATCTGAATTTTCCTTTTTATTTTCCTATGCCCCATCCTACAATCAGTGCTACTTTGAAGAAATATTTTGTATACATTTGGGAATATCAATACTATTTTTTAAATTGTCACAAATGGATCCCATTTTTCACAATGATTTATCATTACTGAGTATTCACTGCATTTCATTCACATTATTTACCTTACAAATACACAGCACACTTTTGGGAAAAAAGCCATGATAGTTTGTGTTCCGATGTTTTGTTTTAGTTTTCAGGGCAGAGTATAAAGAGCATTTCTAATAAGTTCAACATAGTAACACTTGTTAAACTGATCAATATCATTGATGTCTACAAAATCCTATTAAAGATAATAAATATAGTCGCATGTAACTATCTGAGAAAAAAAAAAAAAAACACTACAGAATTAGTAGAGTTACTCCTCAAACACAAACAGGAGTAGAGTTCTGGCTCCCGTCCATGTCTCACCCTCAGTAATCTTACAGAAAAATGTTCTGTAGAGCTTGTGGCAGGCAGTCAACTTGACTCACGTTCTACATAGTGTAAAAGCCTCACGTAAGTTTATAATCAGGAGAATAGTTGTTACACTACCAAGAACAGCTACAGGAATGATGGTGTTAAGGAAAAGAATTCTCATTGCAATAAGATAAGTGAGGATTTCGTTTTTTGTTTTTTTTTTAACATCTTTATTGGAGTATAATTGCTCTACAATGGTGTGTTAGTTTCTGCTGTATAACAAAGTGAATCAGCTATACATATACATGTATCCCCATATCCCCTCCCTCTTGAGCCTCCCACCCACCCTCCCTATCCCACCCCTCTAGGTGGTCACAAAGCACCAAGCTGATCTCCCTGTGCTATGCAGCTGCTTCCCACTAGCTATCTATTTTACATTTGGTAGTGTATATATGTCCATGCCACTCTCTCACTTCGTCCCAGCTTACCCTTCCCCCTCCCTGTGTCCTCAAGTCCATTCTCTACATCTGTGTCTTTATTCCTGTCCTGCCCCTAGGTTCTTCATAACCTTTTTTTTTTTTTTTTTAAGATTCCATATATATATGTTAGCATACGGTATCTGTTTTTCTCTTTCTGACTTACTTCACTCTGTATGACAGACTCTAGGTCCATCCACCTCACTACAAATAACTCAATTTCATTTCTCTTTATGGCTGAGTAATATTCCATTGTATATATGTGCCACATCTTCTTTAAAGCTAAATGCTTATTATCCAATGAGCAGGATTTCAATTTGATGGGGGGATGAATGATGAGCTGAGAGACTGTGAATATCTGAAGCACTGATGGAAAAACACCATTTCTCTTGGGCTGTGATTTACAATGAAAAGGATGTGTGTGGTGGGGTAGGGAGGAGGAGGAAAGGACTGGGAAATCGTAAGTCCTATGTGAGGAGATACTTTATGAGATTTAAAGTGGAGCCCAGGTCACTCCTGCTCTGTTTGGTCAAACAAACCAAGAATTCCCTGAAGGTAGTAAAAATATATGAAATGTCTGAAGGCTGATATAAAAGACAGGGAGAGGTGGGTCGTTAAAAGGTAATCTATTCAAGTGATTCTAGTGAAGAAAGCCGGTAAGAGATGATAATAGGATACCAAGAAATTACTCAGAAGTAAGACTGAGAATGCAGACATATGCTCTCATGTGTCTTTTATGAGCATCCTGTTATTTTTTTGCAAGGTTTTAAGGATCTTTCAATAGGGCCAAATCCAATTTGCCAGGGAAGAAGCAAATAGATGACAACTACACAGTTAGGGCATTTGCTTTTTGGACATATTTTTAAGACACTTTCCAACCCTGCCTCTCAACCACAACACATACAAATACATTATACGCAACAACCCCCAACACACCTACACACCTGTGCACATGCACACACATGTGTGGGCACACACACAACTGGCATCCTGGTACCTTTTCTGTTCTCTAATATCGCAATATTCTCAAATCCACACTTGAACTAGTACATCATGTGACTATCTTTCAACAATGAGTTCTTACATTTGCTGTATGGACAGAGATGTAGATGGTATCTGCAGGATTTTTGCTCCCCAAATCAATGCCAGCAGTTTCTTGGTCTGTGGTCCACAGAGTTATATGTATCCACAATATTAAGTGCTTTTTTGCCCACTATTCATTACCCAAAAAATGGTTCCCTTTTCTGAAGGTTTCTTGAGAGAAAAAAATGCAGCTTTGGTAGGTACTAAACAATTTGCCAGTAAGATAGATAGTCTTGGATGTCAACTAAGTAAAGAGAAATGTCCGGAAGAAACAATTCAAGAATATTTATAGGTTGCAATTATCTCTCCAGTGGCAGTTAAATTTGACATAGCATCTGCCAAGTCCTTAAATAAAATAATTTTTTTTCAAGAATGTGTAGTAAATGAGGAAGCATAGTAATATTAGAAAATGGGCCTTGGGAGATTAACCAAGATGGCAGAGTAGAAGGACGTGCTGTCACTCCCTCTTGCGAGAGCACCAGAATCACAACTGACTGCTGGACCATCATTGACAGGAAGACCCTGGACTTCACCAAGGAGGATACCCCACGTCCAAGGACAGAGGAGAAGCCACAGTGAGACGGTAGGAGGGGCGCAAGCAGAGTAAAATCAAACCCCGTAACTGCTGGGTGGGTGACTCACAGACTGGCGAACACTTATACCACAGAAGTCCACCCACTGGAGTAAAGGTTCTGAGCCCCACGTCAGGCTTCCCAACCTGGGGGTCAGGCAACGGGAGGAGGAATTCCTAGAGAATCAGACTTTGAAGCCTAGTGGGAATTGGATTGCAGGACTTTGACGGGACTGGGGGAAACAGAGACCCCACTCTTGGAGGGCACACACAAAGTAATGTGTGCATCAGGACCCAGGGGAAGGAGCAGTGAGCCTGGGGGAGACTGAACCAGACCTACCTGCTGGTGTTGGGGGGTCTCCTGCAGAGGCGAGTGGTGGCTCTGTTTCACCGTGGGGATAAGGAAACTGGCAGCAGAGGTTCTGGGAAGTTCTCCTTGGCGTGAGCCCTCCCAGAGTCTGCCATTAACCCCACCAAAGAGCACGGGTAGGCTCCAGTGTTGGGTTGCCTCAGGCAAAACAGCCAACAGGGAGGGAACCCAGCCCCACCCATCAACAGTCAAGTGGATTAAGGTTTTACTGAGCTCTGACCGCCACAGCAACAGTCAGCTCTACCCACCACCAGAGCCTCCCATCAAGCCTCTTAGATAGCCTCAACCACCAGAGGGCAGACAACAGAAGCAAGAAAAACTATAATCCTGCAGCCTGTGGACCAAAAACCACAGTTACAGAAAGATAGAGAAGATGAAAAGGCAGAGGGCTATGTACCAGATGAAGGAACAAGAAAAAACCCCAGAAAAACAACTAAATGAAGTGGAGATAGGCAACCTTCCAGAAAAAGAATTCAGAATAATGATAGTGAAGATGATCCAGGACCTTGGAATAAGAATGGAGGCAAAGATTGAGAAGATGCAAGAAATGATTAACAAAGACCTAGAAGAATTAAAGAACAAACAAACAGAGATGAACAATACAATAACTGAAATGAAAACTACACTAGAAGGAATCAATAGCAGAATAACTGAGGCAGAAGAACGGATAAGTGACCTGGAAGACAGAATGATGGAATTCACTGCTGCGGAACAGACTAAAGAAAAAAGAATGAAAAGAAATGAAGACAGCCTAAGAGACCTCTGGGACAACATTAAACGCAACAACATTCGCATTATAGGGGTCCCAGAAGGAGAAGAGAGAGAGAAAGGACCAGAGAAAATATTTGAAGAGGTTATAGTCGAAAACTTCCCTAACATGGGAAAGGAAATAGCCACCCAAGTCCAGGAAGCGCAGAGAGTCCCATACAGGATAAACCCAAGGAGAAACACGCCGAGACACATAGTAATCAAAGTGGCAAAAATTAAAGACAAAGAAAAATTATTGAAAGCAGCAAGGGAAAAACGACAAATAACATACAAGGGAACTCCCATAAGGTTAACAGCTGATTTCTCAGCAGAAACTCTGCAAGCCAGAAGGGAGTGGCATGATATACTTAAAGTGATGAAAGGGAAGAACCTACAACCAAGATTACTCTACCCGGCAAGGATCTCATTTAGATTTGATGGAGAAATCAAAAGCTTTACAGACAAGCAAAAGCTAAGAGAATTCAGCACCACCAAACCAGCTCTACAACAAATGCTAAAGGAACTTCTCTAAGTGGGAAACACAAGAGAAGAAAAGGACCTACAAAAACAAACACAAAACAATTAAGAAAATGGTCATAGGAACATACATATCGATAATTACCTTAAACGTGAATGGATTAAATGCCCCAACCAAAAGACATAGACTGGCTGAATGGATACAAAAACAAGACCCATATATATGCTGTCTACAAGAGACCCACTTTAGACCTAGGGACACATACAGACTGAAAGTGATGGGATGGAAAAAGATATTCCATGCAAATGGAAATCAAAAGAAAGCTGGAGTAGCTATACTCATATCAGATAAAATAGACTTTAAATTAAAGAATGTTACAAGAGACAAGGAAGGACACTACATAATGATCCAGGGATCAATCCAAGAAGAAGATATAACAATTATAAATATATATGCACCCAACATAGGAGCACCTCAATACATAAGGCAACTGCTAACAGCTATAAAAGAGGAAATCGACAGTAACACAATAATAGTGGGGGACTTTAACACCTCACTTACACCAATGGACAGATCATCCAAAATGAAAATAAATAAGGAAACAGAAGCTTTAAATGACACAATAGACCAGATAGGATTTAATTGATATATATCGGACATTCCATCCAAAAACAGCAGATTACACGTTCTTCTCAAGTGCGCACGGAACATTCTCCAAGATAGATCACATCTTGGGTCACAAATCAAGCCTCAGTAAATTTAAGAAAATTGAAATCATATCAAGCATCTTTTCTGACCACAACGCTATGAGATTAGAAATGAATTACAGGGAAAAAAACGTAAAAAGGACAAACACATGGAGGCTAAACAATACGTTACTAAATAACCAAGAGATCACTGAAGAAATCAAAGAGGAAATCAAAAAATACCTAGAGACAAATGACAATGAAAACACGACGACCCAAAACCTATGGGATGCAGCAAAAGCAGTTCTAAGAGGGAAGTTTATAGCTATACAAGCCTACCTAAAGAAACAAGAAAAAGCTCAAGTAAACAATCTAACCTTACACTTAAAGAAACTAGAGAAAGAAGAACAAACAAAACCCAAAGTTAGCAGAAGGAAAGAAATCATAAAGATCAGAGCAGAAATAAATGAAATAGAAACAAAGAAAACAATAGCAAAGATCAATAAAACTAAAAGTTGGTTCTTTGAGAAGATAAACAAAATTGATAAACCATTAGCCAGACTCATCAAGAAAAAGAGGGAGAGGACTCAAATCAATAAAATCAGAAACGAAAAAGGAGAAGTTACAACAGACACTGCAGAAATACAAAGCATCCTAAGAGACTACTACAAGCAACTTTATGCCAATAAAATGGACAACCTGGAAGAAATGGACAAATTCTTAGAAAGGTATAACCTTCCAAGACTGAACCAGGAAGAAATAGAAAATATGAACAGACCAATCACAAGTAATGAAATTGAAACTGTGATTAAAAATCTTCCAACAAACAAAAGTCCAGGACCAGATGGCTTCACAGGTGAATTCTATCAAACATTTAGAGAAGAGCTAACATCCATCCTTCTCAAACTCTTCCAAAAAATTGCAGAGGAAGGAACACTCCCAAACTCATTCTATGAGGCCACCATCACCCTGATACCAAAACCAGACAAAGACACTACAAAAAAAGAAAATTACAGACCAATATCACTGATGAATATAGATGCAAAAATCCTCAACAAAATACTAGCAAACAGAATCCAACAACACATTAAAAGGATCATACACCACGATCAAGTGGGATTTATCCCAGGGATGCAAGGATTCTTCAATATACGCAAATCAATCAATGTGATACACCATATTAACAAATTGAAGAATAAAAACCATATGATCATCTCAATAGATGCAGAAAAAGCTTTTGACAAAATTCAACACCCATTTCTGATAAAAACTCTCCAGAAAGTGGGCATAGAGGGAACCTACCTCAACATAATAAAGGCCATATATGACAAACCCACAGCAAACATCATTCTCAATGGTGAAAAACTGAAAGCATTTCCTCTAAGATCAGGAACGAGACAAGGATGTCCACTCTCACCACTATTATTCAACATAGTTTTGGAAGTCCTAGCCACGGCAATCAGAGAAGAAAAAGAAATAAAAGGAATACAAATTGGAAAAGAAGAAGTAAAACTGTCACTGTTTGTGGATGACATGATACTATACATAGAGAATCCTAAAACTGCCACCAGAAAACTGCTAGAGCTAATTAATGAATATGGTAAAGTTGCAGGATACAAAACTAATGCACAGAAATCTCTTGCATTCCTATACACTAATGATGAAAAATCTGAAAGAGAAATTATGGAAACACTCCCATTTACCATTGCAACAAAAAGAATAAAATACCTAGGAATAAACCTACCTAGGGAGACAAAAGACCTGTATGCAGAAAACTATAAGACACTGATGAAAGAAATTAAAGATGATACCAACAGATGGAGAGATATACCATGTTCTTGGATTGGAAGAATCAACATTGTGAAAATGAGTATACTACCCAAAGCAATCTACAGATTCAATGCAATCCCTATCAAATTACCAATGGCATTTTTTACGGAGCTAGAACAAATCATCTTAAAATTTGTATGGAGACACAAAAGACCCCGAATAGGCAAAGCAGTCTTGAGGCAAAAAAATGGAGCTGGAGGAATCAGACTCCCTGACTTCAGACTATACTACAAAGCTACAGTAATCAAGACAATATGGTACTGGCACAAAAACAGAAACATAGATCAATGGAACAAGATAGAAAGCCCAGAGATTAACCCACGCACCTATGGTCAACTAATCTATGACAAAGGAGGCAAAGATATACAATGGAGAAAAGACAGTCTCTTCAATAAGTGGTGCTGGGAAAACTGGACAGCTACATGTAAAAGAATGAAATTAGAATACTCCCTAACACCATACACAAAAATAAACTCAAAATGGATTAGAGACCTAAATACAAGACTGGACACTATAAAACTCTTAGAGGAAAACATAGGAAGAACACTCTTTGACATAAATCACAGCAAGATCTTTTTTGATCCACCTCCTAGAGTAATGGAAATAAAAACAAAAATAAACAAACGGGACCTAATGAAACTTCAAAGCTTTTGCACAGCAAAGGAAACCATAAACAAGACGAAAAGACAACCCTCAGAATGGGAGAAAATATTTGCAAATGAATCAACGGACAAAGGATTAATCTCCAAAATATATAAACAGCTCATTCAGCTCAATATCAAAGAAACAAACACCCCAATCCAAAAATGGGCAGAAGACCTAAATAGACATTTCTCCAAAGAAGACATACAGATGGCCACTAAGCACATGAAAAGATGCTCAACATCACTAATTATTAGAGAAATGCAAATCAAAACTACAATGAGGTATCACCTCACTCCTGTTAGAATGGGCATCATCAGAAAATCTACAAACAACAAATGCTGGAGAGGGTGTGGTGAAAAGGGAACCCTCTTGCACTGTTGGTGGGAATGTAAATTGATACAGCCACTATGGAGAACAATATGGAGGTTCCTTAAAAAACTAAAAATAGAATTACCATATGACCCAGCAATCCCACTACTGGGCATATACCCAGAGAAAACCGTAATTCAAAAAGACACATGCACCCGAATGTTCATTGCAGCACTATTTACAATAGCCAGGTCATGGAAGCAACCTAAATGCCCATCAACAGACGAATGGATAAAGAAGATGTGGTACATATATACAATGGAATATTACTCAGCCATAAAAAGGAACGAAATTGAGTCATTTGTTGAGACGTGGATGGATCTAGAGACTGTCATACAGAGTGAAGTAAGTCAGAAAGAGAAAAACAAATATCGTATATTAATGCATGTATGCGGAACCTAGAAAAATGGTACAGATGAGCCAGTTTGCAGGGCAGAAGTTGAGACACAGATGTAGAGAATGGACATATGGACACCAAGGGGGGAAAACTGCGGTGGGGTGGGGATGGTGGTGTGCTGAATTGGGCGATTGGGATTGACATGTATACACTGATGTGTATAAAACTGATGCCTAATAAGAACCTGCAGTATAAAAAAACAAACAAAACAACTAATACTAAACTTTCATTGGGTTATTTGTATGGAAACATGTTAATATAAATGTTTCAGACATTACATGAAATTTCTAAAAATCTTATATTTGTATTTGTATGGAAATATGTATGGAAATATGTTAATATAAATGTTTCAGACATTACATGAAATTTCTAAAAATCATATTTGTATTTGTATGGAAATATGTATGGAAATATGTTAATATAAATGTTTCAGACATTACATGAAATTTCTAAAAATCTTATATTTGTACTTGTATGGAAATATGTATGGAAATATGTTAATATAAATGTTTCAGACATTACATGAAATTTCTAAAAATCTTATATGTTCTGGTATAATGTTATAAGTAATAATCCTATTTATTACTTTAAAATGTATATCTCAGAAATAACTAATTTTCTTGTCAACTGCATTATTATGAACTGTCATCAAATCTTTAACCGTGGTCATTTTTAAGTCTTTTGTCATTTACAGACAGTTCTGGGTGTACTCTGATGATTTTGCAAATATGTTCCTATAAAAGGGTTTCATCTTCAAGAAATACATGGAAAAGACTCTGACAAGTACAGGTTTCTGGTAACGGACTGTACTGCTGAACTGAATGAATAAGCATTTTCAGAACTCTAATGAAAAACTGATGAACTCATAAAAGTGCTAACAAAAGATCAAGATGAAAAAAAAAATTAATTACATGGGACTGAGTGAACTGATGAGGATGAGTATAATTTTTGTGACTTTCTGTCTGAATTAAAAAAAAAAAAAAAAAATTCCACAAGGACTCAGAGGCAAAGAATATACAAATCAATTTTCACTGCAAAGTAAAGGAGCTGTTACAGTGGAGGATTACTGGACTGAATGTCAATACTATGACATAGTATGAGTGTGTTTCATGTTTGGTAATTGCAATCATTGTTGCTTTTGTTGTGGTCATCCATGTACAATGCTTGGTGTCAGTCGATTTATCTCTTGTAAAAATAAAATACAGTGTGTGTGTGTGTGAAAAAAAAAATAAAATAAAATAAAGTAAAACGTGTGGAAAAAAAAAAAAAAAAAGAAAATGGGCCTTAATATTCAGAATAGCCTTAGGTTTCATAAGCAATAGAGGCATATTGGGACACAGAACTTTCAGCAGATACTGAATTAGACCACACTTTAAATTTAACTATGTGTCCAAACCATGATAGATGTTCCAAGAGTTACATGAAACAAAGCAATATGCTGACTGCGAGCTTTTTGCAAAGCTCTAAATAAGGAATAAATACCATAATATAACTAAGGTAACTGTGAATTATATTAAATTTCATCCTAGATTACATTATTAAAATAATATTTTAAATCATAAGTTTATATCTAGACAAAGTGCCACCTTAAGGAAAAGCAGAATTGTTTGGGGGAAGATAGAGATGAATTAAAATCATATCTTAGCTGCAAACAGAAGCTAAGAAAATCACTTCTATAAAATAGACTCCCTTGCAAGAAAATGATTTTAAAACAGACTTTAGGGGCTTCCCTGGTGGCGCAGTGGTTGAGAATCTGCCTGCCAATGCAGGGGACACGGGTTCGAGCCCTGGTCTGGGAGGATCCCACATGCCGCGGAGCAACTGGGCCCGTGAGCCACAATTGCTGAGCCTGCGCGTCTGGAGCCTGTGCTCCGCAACAAGAGAGGCCGCGATGGTGAGAGGCCCGCGCACCGCGATGAGGAGTGGCCCCCACTTGCCGCAGCTGGAGAGAGCCCTCGCACGGAGGCGAAGACCCAGCACAGCCATGGATAAATAAATAAATGAATAAAAATGAAAAAAAAAAAGATTCCACAAATTAACATTGCCAGCAGTGATGTGTGAATAGAATGTCTATTTCCCCACATTCATGTGAAGGAAGTATTTGAAATTAAAAAAAAAAAAAAAAGAAATAGGAACCAAAATCAAGGGCCAGTTCTAAAGGAAATAAGAATCATGGAAGTGCTATGAAGTTGGAATCAAATCTCAATCTGGGTAACAAGTTGAGAAGTAATGTTAGAATATATTTTTTAAAAGGGGGGGAAGAGAAGAGAACTAATATTTATTTAGACCTTTAGACCTACCAGATACAATTTAAATCTAATTTTCACAATAGAATTTATAAGAATTTTTATCCTATCATTCTATATGTGGAAACCTAATGCTTATCAAAGAAACTGAGTAAAATAGAATAAAATAACATTGCTGAATTGTAGATCTAAGCAAGATTTGAATTCAGGTTTTCCCTAATGCTAGATCCATGATCATTTTATGTCACTAGTGGTCCTCAGACTTTGTGATAATAAAATAATACCTAATACAAATTGAACATTTGATATGTGTCCAACACTGCTCCATGCATTTAAAACATATTAACATATTTAATATTCTCAACAGACTTAAGTGATATGTTAATATTATTATCTGCAGGGTTTAACTTGCCTAGGATCACTGAGCTAGTAAGTAAAGAGATGGGATATAGACTGTATATTCTGGCTCCTTAAACTAATGCTCTTAACTACACAGTGCCTTGAAGTAGTATCATGATACCTCTCTCTTAAGTAGTATGGGATGACAGGCCCAGAACAAGAACCAAATCTGGTCCACTGCCTATTTTTGTAAATAAAGTTTTATAGGACTCTAGCTATGCTCATTTGTTTACATCATATATCTGCTTTCTTACTACTACTTAATTGAGTTGTTGCAATACAGTCTATATGGCCAGGACTTTACAAAAAGACTTTGCTGACCCCTAATGAAGGCCATGGATAACAAAACAATATTTGTCTATTTTTGAGGTAAGTGAATAAAATCTTTCATAATAATTCATTATTCTTTTTAAACTCCTCATCTCCTCTTACTTACAGAAGCTCATCTAACCAAGAGAACAAGACAGATATATCTATTTGCTGTCACATGTATTTGTCATAAATATGAGTTATTTTGATTTTATTAATAGCTAGCCCACTATACAGAGTTTATTTCACTTTAAAAGACAGTAACAGAAAATAATCTATTTAAACTACAATACTTGAAATAGTAAACATCTGTATTCCTAGTAGTAAATTTATATTAAAAGTCAATACTAGTTTTCTCAAGTTTTCATTTTCATCAAGGTTAAAATGAAATAGTTAAGGAATAACTGTCCTGCATCTAAATGAGTCACTAGATGTTAAAACGCCTTTGCTAATCTGTAAGCATGTGAACATTTTACAGTTTATATTACTCCTAAGCAACTGCATTATGTTGTCTGAATTTGTAACACCATCTTTTATATACTTGGCGATTAAAAATAGGCATTTTCACTGTGGTTAAATATGCCTTTGCTTCTGATTTTCAAACCTGAATAAAACACCGTTTCTGTAAAAGTGTGTCTCAGAGGAACACAATCGCAGGCTGTCCACGGCATCATTTGCTTAAAGGGCTCTCCGCTCTCTCCTTCCCTCCCCCACCAGAAGCACTGACCACACTAAGCATCCCCTGGGGATCCTGCAGGGCGCCATCTGCTGTATATCTGCTATGTTGCAGCCTGAAATTCTTGATGTGAGATTTAGCCCATCACATCACACAATAGTATGTGAGTTGTATTACAACTGAGACATTAATGCTGGATGCAAGAAGAAAATTAAAAGTTAAACATGCATAGCAGAACCATATTAGTGGTTATTTGATTAATTATTGAATATGATTATAACACAAATAACCACATCATTCAGGTACAATGAGGGTGGCGGTTATTGTTAATACAGGGTTGTAGTTTGTTTTTAATAAGTAATAAAATAATACACATGACTGGCAGATTATGTAAGTACTCATACCAGGAAAGAATTCTCTGCCTGATTGTCATACCCTTTCTCACACTGATCCCACTTCGTTTTTAGTTTGACATTAAATAAATACCAAATGATACACTGATGGCAAAGGAGTAGCCAAAATATTTCTGCAACGTTCATGGGAAGAGAAATACAGAGGAAAACAGCATTGTAGGGGATGGAGTTGGTGTAGTGGGAGCCACTCAGAGTACACACAATTTGCGACGACTGAGTTTTTTAAGGCAACGTTACATATATAAGAAAATAGAATGTATATGCAATGATTTTGACAGAAACATAAGAAAATATACCATGAATATAAAATAAATATCTGCCTTAATTGCACATGTCTACCCCTCCTCAATCACTACCTCTACACATGTAATCTTACCTTGACTACCATGTTTAACATCCCCATACTTTAAAAAATATATATTCTTTAATAATATTTAATAATTATTTAGCTTTGCATATATTTAAACTCTATATTCTGTATGAATTTATCTGTGACTTGGTTTTTGTGTTGAAAACACTCTTTGTGGGACATGATGATACGTGAACATAAAGCATTCTATTATATGAATATACCCGGAGGGAGAGTAACTTGGTACGAGAACTTTGGAAAAACTTTGATGTTATCTAGTAGTTTCGAACATGCACTTACGTAGTAATTCTGCTTCTGAGAGAGACCCGATTCTCATGGATTCTCACTTTGCCCAAAGTCATATGTACCTACTGAGATCTGATGTTCAAATTTGAGCAGTCTGTCGTAGTACAGACTAGTATATTGTGATCACTGTATTAGATTGCCTCTGCAGTATAAATAACAACTTTAGCTAATAGAAGTAATACTCTTTAAAGAAAAAAATAATACCTCAGTATGGAGGGTACTCATGGAAGATGAACGTTTGGTCATCATTATTAATTAACCTAATACAATTTATAATATCCTTCCAAAACTAAGACATGTCTTACCTTAAAACAATTTTAAAAATTCGTTCAGAGCATGTATTATTCATTTTCACATCCTTCAAATTCATAGACCAATGATTTACAAAGAAATAAACCAATAATTTAATAACTGAGAACAAGCTGGAAATAGTTACTATTTCTATTTTAGGCTTTAGCTTTATAAATTAATACTTTGTATAGGTTGTTTTACATATTGAAATTTCTAAAGCCTGGGTAATATGCTTTTGGAATTAATCAGTAGATTGACAAATCCACTGACTGTTTATCTTTTCTTATCACATTTACTTCTCAGCATCATTCCTCAAGTTGGCTTTCTTAAAGTAATGTTTTCCCTTGCTTCTTGATATTACTCTTGGTATTCTTCCCATCTCATTGGACACTCTTTTTCTTTTTTTTTTTTTAACTTTCTGATCATTTAATGTTGGAGCTTCCCACCCTGGTTTTAGGTACAAGTTCTCTCTTCCATAGCTTTAAACAGAATGTATATAATCATGAATACTCAGTCTATATTTTTAGCCCTGATCTTTCTGGGTTTGCAGACACATTAATTCAAATTTCTATTTGAGAAGTACACTTGCATGTCTAAATAAGCATCTCAACCTCAACCTGGCCAAAAGAAAACCCTTGTTTCCTTCCTGTCTCACACAGGTCAACCCTCTCCTAGTCTTCCCAGTCTCAGAAAATGGCAATAATGTCTGCCTAGTGCTCAAAGAACAACTCTCAGTTGCCCTTGCTTCTTCTCTTGCTATTACCACCCAATTCCAATTCATAGCAATGGCTGCTGACATTACTTCCAAAACAAGTCACACATCTTTTCCCTTCTCTCTGTCTCAACTGCTACTACCATGGTCTGTCATCATTATTTCTCACTTGGAAAAAAACTTTCTTACATATTGACTGTCAACAGGAAATTCAATTGACATGTAGTAGTTCTTTAGCCAAGGAATGTCAGGTCAAATGTGCTAGCACAATTGAATGCCCAGAAAAACATAAATGACAACAATATTTCCACTTTCAGTTTCAGCTAGTAATAGCCTTTATTAACAATTATTAATATTGAGTTATTATTTGATAAATACAACATATTGTCCTATTAAAAACATGTACTGGTATATTTCCAAGTTTAAGAAATCTCAAATATTCTACCTTGCTTGAATCGGTCAGTATTAATCACACAAATGAATGAGATCTTTGCAGCAGCTCCTGTTCAAGGGTACTTAAACCCACACTCTCACTGTGATAACTTGTTATATATATTTTACTGTTTAATTGGCTCTATGAAATAGTTGGTAAACGTTGCATATGATAAAATAGAGACTCAAAAACCTTAATCAACTTGTAGCAGCTATTAAGCAGCAGAAGTGAGAATCACACTTAGATCTCAATGGTTTTAAACACTGTAATTTTTACCACTCTAATATACCTCCTCTAGTGGGACTTTGTGGGTGAAATGGGATTAAGGATTAAGGAAGAATTTTTCTCTACCTTCTCTAATCTCTCTCAGAGGACTGTTGAAAGTTAAGGTTGCTTATATAGCAAAAGAGTCATGGAAATATACTTCCCTCCCCTTCTTATCTATTTTCCAGATCAAACTTATAGCCTCATAAAAAGCCAAACCTCAGGTAGGTAGAGTATTCTTACTCGGAAACCTATCTATTCTCAATGAATCTAAGTTATGCCATTATCTAAACTAGAGGTTTCTTCAGGGAGTATACAGGCGATGTATTGCTTTGTATGAAGAAAGGGTTCTATGTATATATATATATATATTTTTTTTTTTTTTTTTAACTTATGTTATTCTAAAATTGAGAAGAAAATTAAGCTCCAATAACAACCGGTAAGAACTGACAATAGTGCCCTAACTTAGTCTATGTGATAAATGGCCACAGTTCACTTACAGGTCTTCCAAGGGAAGAAGAGAAATTCCACAACATGGAAGCACTGACAGTGGTGCTATCAGTTATGTGATGACATTCCACGAGTTGTCATATTAAGTGTACAATTCGATAAGCTTTGATAAAAATGTAAATTCATGCAACAAACTCTACCAATCCAGATGTAAACATTTTTTATTACCTTATAAATTTATTTACTAGATGCAGAGCTACTCTGAAAGGTGAAAAATAGTGCTGCAGAGAACCTAGTTCAATCAGACGAAAGGTGCCTTTTGGTTACCTTTACGGTATGTCTCACAGATGCGCTCAACCAAACTATTAAAATTTTAAAGGCTTAAAGGCGTTGTCCATCAGCTATTTCAAGTTAAAGAAGAGCTTATCTTGAAGAGATTAATGGGTGTGGCTTTTGTCTAATGGAGTGAATCCCTAATAAAGTTCACAAAGATCTAAAAAGAATTTAAGAGTTATATTCACAGAAACACTTTACAGTTTCGAATTAAAGGGAAAGAGACAGTACAAAATTAAAAGAGGCCTTTGGATACCAATGTAGGCAAACACAAATAAGGATGAGAAAACTATTCAGCTGCAAACATGTGCTAACTTTATAATAAAAGACAGGATGACTTGAAGGGTAGAACCAAGAGTACAAAGGGTGGAACTAAAAGCCAAGGAGAATTATTCTCAGGCTTTGAGTCCTAATCAAGGACTACTAACCTGTGCATTAGTTCACAGGTCTTCAAATGGAGAACTGTACTTTGGTTGCTGTACTTAAGGCTTATCTACAACTGCACATGTTTTACCTAATGAGATTCTGTGCTTTGAACTGATGCTGTAATAGAATGATACTTTGGGTGGCCTTGGGAGGGGGTAAGTATATTTTGGACTGTGAGAGATGGATCTCTGGGGGCCAAGAGGTGGACTATGGTGGCTTGGATAAGAAGGGCCACTATGTTCTGCACTTCGTGGTACCCAGGGCTTTGTATAGTGCCCTCTCACACTGAATCAAGATTGGTCTTTGCGACCAATACAGTTTACAAAAGTGATGGTATGTTACTTCCAAGATTACGTTATAGAAGATATCATTTATTTCCTCTTATGCTCTTTCTCTTGGATTGCATACTCTGGGGGAAGCCAGCTGCCATGTCACACAATGAAGAGGTCCACATGGTGAGGCACTGAGGCTCTGACCACCTGTAGTAAAAAACTGAACCTTCCTGCCACATTACATTAATCCTCAAGCCCAGTCAAACTTTCACCTGACTGCAGTTATGGCTGACATCTCGAGTGCAGCCTCATGAAAGGCCTTCAGCCAGAAGCAGTATGTAAACTGCTCTCAAATTCCTGACCACAAAAACTATGAGACAGCAAATGTCTGTTTTAGTCCACTAGATAATTTGCTATGGAACAATACATAATTTATTTATAAACTTCTATCTTTGTATCCTTCGACCTTGCTAAATTCACTTATTATTCCTACTAGGCTTATCATTAACTCTCTTGTTGATTCCTTAGGGATATCTATATAAACATCTTGCAACTTCGGATACAGGTAGTTTTATCTTTTCTTTCCAATATTTATGCTTTTAATACTTTTTCTTGTCTATTTTTAGCTAGAACCTCCAGCACAATGTTCATTAAAAGTGGGGAGAGTGGACATTCTTGCTTTGCTAATAGTACTAGAAGCTTCCGTTTTACCTCATTAAGTATGGATATTAGCTGTAGGGATAGGAGTTCCCTTCTACTACCACTGTGTTCAGTTTTTCTCTCTTTTAACCATAAATTGATGTTTGATTTTTTCAAATGTTTTCTTCACCTATTAATATGCTCATGTACTTTTTCTTTTTTTTAGTTTAGTACTATAGTGAATCGCACTGACTGGTTTTTGAATGCTAAACAAACCTTGCACTCTTGCAATAGAACCAAATAGGCCATTGTATATTTTTATATTGCCAATTTTATTTACTAATTTAAAAGACTTTTGCATCCCTCTTTCTCTCTCTCTCCATATATGTGTGTGTGTGTGTATATATATATATATATATATATATATATATATATATGGGAAATTTTCCTGTGATTTCATTTTACTTATAAAGATTTTGCCAGGTTATTATAATAGTCCTATGTCTGCCACACCAAACAGTTGAGAAGCATATCTTGTTTCTCTATTTCCTAAACTTTTTTGCATAATATTAGTTTTAAGTCTTTCTTAAATATTTGTCAGAATGCACCAGTGAAACCTCCTGGACTTAGATTTTCTTTATGGGGATCATTTTCTCTTTTTTAATAATAAAATATATCCCTTTAATAGAAATTGGACTACTCTGATTTTTAATTTCTTCTTGTGTCATTATGGAAAGTTGTATTTTACAAGGGATTTGTGATTTTCATCCAAATTGTCATATTTATTGCCATACTATTGTTTATAACATTTCCTTATTATCCTTTTAATTCCCATAAGATTTGTAGTGATTATTTCTCCCAGCAATTCATTGCTGATATTAGTAATTTGTATTTCTTATTTTCTTTTTTTCCTCTACAGTCTTTTTTTTTTTTAACTTCTCAAAGAACCAATTTGAGCCCTTTGTAAATTTTCTATTATTTGTCTGTTTTCAGTTTTATTAATTTTGTTTTTTATATTTATTTCTATTACTTCCTTGGGGTTTAATTTGCCATTATTTTCTAGCTTCTTAAGGAGAAAATTAGTTATTAATTATGGCACTTTATTACTTTAAATATAAACTTTTAAAGTTATAAATTTCCCTCCAAGCATGGTTTCAACTATATCCCATGAATTTTGATTTATTCTATTATTATTACCATCTCATTTGAAACACTTTAAAATTTCCCTGAGGTTTCTAAATTGATCCATGGGGTATACTGAAGTTTGATGTTTAATTTCAAAATATTTGATGTTTTTCTAGTTACTTGATTATTCATGATTTTTAATTTAATTCCACTGTTCTCAAAAAATGTATTACATAGATGTCTACATTTGAAATTTATTGAGATATTTCTCTGACCCAGCATATACTCTGTCTTGGTGATGTTCCACACGCACTGAAAAGCTGGTATAATTCTGTTATGTAAAAGTCAGTCATTACTAAAGAAGTTAAATATGTTGTTCAAATTTTCTGAAACTTTCCTGATTTTTAGTTCTTTTATCAGTTGAGAGAAGAGTTAAAATCTTCAACTATGATTGTGAAGTACCTACTTCTTCATTTAGTTCTGTCAGATTTTGCAACATATATTTACAAGTCACATACATAGGCCATCCACATGTATGGCTGTTATGTCTTCCTGATGAACTGACTCATGTGTGTGTGTGTGTGTGTGTGTTTTATTTTATTTTTTTTCACATCTTTATTGGAGTGTAAATGCTTTATAATGTTGTATTATCATTATGAAATGTAGCTCTTTGATTCTGGTGATACATCTTCTCTTTATATCTACCTGACATGGGTACAGCCACTCTAGTTTTCTTGCATTTGCAGTTTTTGTGGTGTATTTTTTTTTCCAATTTTTATCTTAAACAAATTTTTATGCAAGCAAAAACAAGCAAATAAGCATAAGGTAGGTAGCAGAAACTTGGAATTTTGTTATTTTCAAAAGATAAATATAAAGAGCAGTCTAATTATTATATTGTTATCTAGATTTACATGGGTAATTGCTTGTTTTTGGTGAATTTCCATACTTCATGACTCTCCACTGTTGCTTTTTCCTTCTGTAATTATCCATCGTCGGAGTTCCTATCCTACAGGCTTTTCATTTGCTTTTGAGATTTGCTGATAGGAAAATGTTAGTTTATAAGAATGTTGTCATAGATTTTGGAATCATTTCACCAAAATGTGCTAAAAGAAAAAAATCTTTAAGAAATCCCCACCATACAATGATTTATGGTGAAGTTCAAAACACTCCAAATTTTGTCATATATTTATGTATTGTATTTAAAAATAAAAGAAATAAGAAGTTTACATTTAAAATTATCCTTGAAAGTTTCCCATTATTATTTTTTAGAGATAATAAAATTAGTTCGAACTGCTAGCTTGTTGAGAAAAAAAGAAAAATGGGTAAGAGCTCTTTATTCAATGGCAAACCCAAATGTTTATGTCAACTACCTGAGCTTGTAAATGATATTGATTCTCGAACAAATAGTTCTCTGATTTTCAATAATCTAATTTTCTTGTTAGATTCGCCTGATCATATCAACATTTTAAAAATTTGTTTAACATTTATCTAACTTTAAAAAAATGTCTTATATGATTCAGGAAATTTGCTAGGAACATTTGTTAAATATAAATTAAAAAGGCAAGGGTGTTGGGTGGAGGAGCATTGCAAACAATCTTGGATAAACATTCTTATTAGCTGTTATCTTACTAGAAACTATGCACTGCACCTAAAATCCCTTCCCAGTAGTCTTCTTGGTCAGTTACTGTACAGTACAAACAAATTTTATAATAAGAGAATAACAAAAAGAGAACAAACTGAAACGAAACATCAAAACAAAAACTATTTCTGCAGATATTGTATCAAATATTTTCTTCTTTTACAGGTAATGGAGTTATGTGAAAAAGTTAACAAAGAAGGAAGAAAAATTTATATAGTTCTCCCTTGCTGCAGTCACTTTTTTTTTTAAATCATTAATATGAAAAAATAAAGTGACAACAGAATTTCTTAGGGCCCAAAGCCAGCCATTTTTTTTTTTTTTTTTTAAATAAAGGAATTGATATTTGGGGTTGTAATAGCAAATGATCTCCAAAGAAGGGGGATAAAAATGGCAGTGTGAGCTTCCATTCAGATTATTCACATTTGACCTATCTCAGAATTAAAATCTAAGATGTCAACAGAGTAGCATTAGGAAAAATCTCAAATAGGAGTGGTTTCTAGTGTGATACACTAAACTCATTAATGACTTTTCTCATCTTAAAAATAAAATAATTGGGATCTTCTGCAGTTAAAAATTATCTGTAGTGGGAAGCAGCAGCATAGAACAGGGAGATCAGCTTGGTGCTTTGCAATGACCTAGAGGGGTGGGATAGGGAGGATGGGAGGGAGGCTCAAGAGGGAGGGGATATGGGGACATGTGTATGCATATGGCTGATTCACTTTGGTGTACAAGAGAAACCAACACAGTATTGTGAAGCAATTATACTCCAATAAAGATCTATTAAAAGAAATTATCTGTATATACAGGTGGACTACTAAGCATCATAAAAATAAGTTAATAGAAATAAACTCTATTTGTCTATGTTAAAAAAGGTATTATTGATCTAAAATGAATAGCTGGAATTAAATTCAGCAATGAAATCTGAATTGCCATTTAAAAACTCATGGCTTCGAGAATATTTCAGTTTTCTTTAAAGGCATCTATTATGAATATCTTTTTTCTAGAACAGATGTTAATGCTAATCATATAATAATATTGCTTTTCTTGCTGACCATAAACAGTAAGACCCCCTGATCTCTGAATGGGCTTAACAAACAGATGTAATTATTGTTCATTTTACATTAGCTTTAAAAGTCAATTCTCTTCAGTTTCTTCAAATACTCTTTAATGAAGAAAAACAGATAGAAATATAAAAACAATCTCAATATATTCTGAATATTGACTTTACAGTGAATATCACTGCGTATTTTTAAATTATAAAATTAAGTACCATAAGAAAGCCCCTTGACTCTTCCTGTCAGTTTTTCCTACTTCCTTTTACTTTTTTGATTTTTTAAAATTAAAATCCAGACCAAAGAGAGAGGTAGAAAACTGAATACTTGACTGTTACAGACTTTGAGATTAATATCTTTTAATATAACAGCTATTATTAAGTTGCGTTGTTCAGAGAGGTTCAGACTACATGTCAAGCAAAAGGTCAGGAAGCCTGGACTAGTGCAGAAAGAAACACTTATGTTGTCAATATAGAAACCATATAGTAATACATATAGTGGTGTACTGGTAAATAGTTAACAACAGCTCTCCAAAATTTAAAAGCCCTACCTTGCATTGTTTGCCAATTTCTGTGGCATAATATTCCCATGTGGCTGATTTCAAGCTAACAAAGTGACCTAAATGAATGTACAATTGGGAAATATGCACATTACCTATTATATAGTATTTCTACATATAGATCCAATAGATGTAAACAAGCTCACAAGTGTAATTAATAGTAAAATATAGTAAAGTTAGTAGGAAATGTAGAGATTTGAGTACTGATTACCCTTTTAAAAATATAATTTGTTTCTTTATAAGTGTATATAATTTAATTTTTTTTAATGCCTGTGCTTAACTGTCAGCTCATAAAATTCCTGAAATTCTAACAATGATGAAGTAAGTATAAGCACACCACTCCTACACACCACTGCATAGATTCTAGACACAAAGACCACCCCAGAGATATAAACTGGTATGGGATGCAGAGATCTCTTCCAGTTATTACTTTAATAGCTGACAGGAATACATGACTGGATGTCCCTAATAGTCTATGACAATCACTTCTCTTAAATTCCCTTCTCTCTCCCTGCTTCAATTCTGGCCTCTAGTGGTAGCCACTAGTGTTGTTATTATTATTATCAGTGTTAGAAAAGGAAATATCAGCGGTCAACATTGTAAGTGAGTCATAATACTACTCATACTAAATAGTTACATTTTTCTGTTCTCACACTATTCATTAACATCCCTTTTCAATAATGAGAAATCAGTTAAATGATAATAGAACATGATAAAATGTCACTGAATTGAGAGTCAGAAATCTCAGGCTGTTGTTCTGAATTCACACCCACTAGAGGAAAGTCATTTAAAATTTTGGTCCCCTCATTTTACATCTTTGATATAATAATGTTTACACTTTTTATAGAAATCCTCCAAAGAAAATAACTGTTGCAATTATAAAAATAAAACCATAACATACTTGAATCCTAAAGAATGGCTGATTCTTGACCATAAAGATGAAAGACTCCACTGCGTATTTTCCTGACTAGCTCATCATCTAACTGAGCATAGACTGAAAGAGGGCACCTGGAGTCAATGGGCAAAATCAATCAAACATTCAGATGAAATTTTACTAGATTAATTGTTATTGGAACAAAAATGACTAAATAAACTACTTTTATGGTATCATATAAAGTCTCAATATCATTAAAATTAAGTCCAGTTAATAGGTCTCTCAATAGCCTTTTAAAAACCTAACAGCTGATGCCCATTTCTCTTTATCTGACTTTTCCCAGACTAGGTATCAATTTATTCTTTTTTAATTCCTCCACAGAAGCTTAGAATTTTTGAGTTGAAGAGTACCTTATAAACCAGAACTACAAACCCTTCATTTGACATATGAGAAAGGCTAAGTTCCAAGAGGATACCTGACCTCTGCCCAGTGTTATGCAGTTAACTATTGATAAAAGCAGGGACTAACCAGGTCTACAGACTTCACTATCTACCAGCACTGAAAACATTAATCTTAGAGCAAACCATTACCTCTTGTAGAACTCTTTTCATCTTTAATAATAATGTCTTGACGGCTGTGCAGTCCTGTAGCATCAGTCTGAATGGCATAGAATCGATGCCTCCATTTTCTTCCACACCTGGCAGGGGCCAATCTGCAGATGGACTGCTGGGCGCTCCCCTGATATGGGGACACCTGGCTTCCGGATCAATCTCTTTTGTTAATTTCAGGGAAAGGTTCCTAACAAGAAAAAAATGAACAAAAATTACTAGGTAGCATATTCAGAGCAGTATTTTCCAAGCTGTTGATCAATGTCAGTAGTGAGCTAGAAAAAACTTCCTTGTGACTCTCATTATTTCTTCACATTAGTCTTTGGAAATTCTGAAACTTTCTGTCAAAATTATGAAATGATTTGTCAATTTTATATGTAGCGGTAATAAGGTTCAATGACAATCACTATTTTAGAATGTGATTTTTTTCCCCAACTGGAATTTAATTTATACATGATAACAATGGGTTTACACTTATTTAACTCTTTTAAAAATGTTGAAAGTCAAAAGTAATCACTGAAAGAGAAATTTCATATAGAGATTTTCTGAAAATATGCTTAAAAATTAACTGGAAAGAAAAGATTAAGAAACCAAAACTTGGGATAAAATAATTTTAGTAATTATTCTTTTAAATTACTAAATCAATCAATTGTGGATTCAACCATTTTGTGGATTAAGAAAGACTAGTATGAATAGGATTTTATGTGAAAATAGTAAAATAACTGAGAGATGCATAACTTCATATGTAATTAGCATGCTTATCAAATAATCATTAAATTTTTAGCATAGTAATATGTGGAAAAATAATACTTATTTTATTCTACTTGATATAAACGATTATTTTTAAATACTGCATTTTGAAAATAACTTAACACGCTTATATTGAAGGTATATATAAAGAAAAGATATTAAGATTAACAATTTTCCAAATGTGCCTATGAGGTAGATATAAAAATAGTATGAAAAGAGCAGCCTACGAAAATAGTCATTTTTAATGAGTTTTTATAAATTTGTTTCCATTCATTAAAACTAATGGGCCTATACAATAATGGCAATACTATAACATAGCTCAGGATATTTATGAAACTTATGCTCAATTTCAATAGCTTTTATGTATATTATTTACTGAAGTATATGACAAGGTCACTTGGCAACCTAAATTGAGAAAAAACAGCGTTGCCTTGGAGCCTGCCACCAAGGTCAGGCAAAGACGCAAATAAAAAAAATATGTCCTTGGTTAATTTTATCCAAATCTGATTATTCACAAATAGTATAACAATTTATAAAGTATCGGATAATTAGCAAAGAAACACATTTTTGGATCACACAATTGTTTACTTGTCTTCATGGGTATATTCATGATCACAATTGTTATTTGAAGTGATCATATTAATTACTATCCCCACTTTACATTTACAGTGAAATAATAAATAAATAGTCATAGCTAACATTTTTTGAGGATTGACTGTGGGCCAAGTACTGTGCTAACCACTTCCTGTGTGTTAATTTATCCAAACCTTGAACAAAACCAAGAGGTAGCTATAATGAGTATCTTTATTTTACATATGAGAAAATAGGCCCAGATAAGTAATTCTTCTCAAATTTGAATAGCTATTAAGAAGTTGACCTGAGATGAACCAACCTAAGTACATAAGCAGGATAAGATTTTTTTTTCCTACTAGCCACTTAACATGCATATATATACAATAATAATTAATGTATCTCCTGTAGTCCTGTAAGGACTTCATATATGCTAAACCACTTAATACTCATACAACTCTTTGAGGTATTATAATCCCCATTTCACAGTTGAGGGATTTGAATCTCAAAGAGATTCATCATGCTGATGGCAACACAGCAAACAAGCAACAGAGCTGAGATCTGAGCGCAGGCAGTGCACTCGAGCTCTTAGTCACAAGATCCTGCATCTCATGTGAAAAACAAACAAGCAAATGAACAAAAACAAAAATTGAAAAAAATAAAACATTCCTATAATTACACAAAGCATCATTTATATTTTCATTTTTAAAATATATTTTTCATGTGGCTTAATAGCATCAAAACAAACAACCCAGTCAAAAAATGGGCAGAAGACCTAAATAGACATTTCTCCAAAGAAGACATACAGATGGCCAAGAGGCACATGAAAAGATGGTCAGCATCGCTAATTATTAGAGAAATGCAAATCAAAACTACAGTGAGGTATCACCTCACACCAGTCAAATGGCTGTCATCAAAAAATCCACAAACAATAAATGCTGGAGAGGGTGTGGAGAGAAGGGAACCCTCTTGCACTGTTGGTGGGAATGTAAATTGATACAGCCACTGTGGAGAACAGTACGGAGGTTCCTTTAAAAAACTAAAAATAGAGCTACCATATGATCCTGCAATCCCACTCCTGGGCATATACCCAGAGAAAACCATAATTCAAAAAGACACATGCACCCCAATGTTCACTGCAGCACTATTTACAATAGCCAGGACATGGAAGCAACCTAAATGTCCATCGACAGAGGAATGGATAAAGAAGATGTGGTACATATATACAATGGAATATTACCCAGCCATTAGAAAGAATGAAATAATGCCATTTGCAGCAACATAGTTGGACCTAGAGATTGTCATACTGAGTGAAGTAAGTCAGACAGAGAAAGACCAATATTGTATGATATTGCTTATATGCAAAATCTAAAAAGAAATGATACAAATGAACTTATTTACAAAACAGAAACAGATTCACAGATTTAGAGAACCTGTGGTTACCAGGGGGGAAGGGACAGTTAGGGAGTTTGGGACTGACATGTACACACTGCTATATTTAAAATAGACGACCAACAATAACCTACTGTACAGCACGGGGGAACTCTGCTCAATATTATGTAGCAATCTAAATGGGAAAAGAACTTGAAAAAGAATAGATACATGTATATGTATAACTGAATCACTTTGCTGTACACCTGAAACTATCACAACATTGTTAATCAACTATACTCCGATATAAAATAAAAAATTAAAAAAATAAAATATATTTTATCTGATATGACTGATTCATTTTAATTATATATAACTTGTAGTGAGCTATACAATCATTCTTAAAGGTTTTTATTTTATTTTAGTGTCTAAGACCAATAAGAATAAAATAAAATATAAAAATTAAATTTCACAGCACAAGTAACAATATTTTAGTTATAATAGAATTTTCAAAGATTTATCAGGTTTAAGTTGTGAACTTGCCTGGTGTCTGGCACCTATTAGGCTGACTCAGTAAATAATTGTATAAATGAAGTTGAATAAATGAATACAATAATAAGTGAATGAATGAAACAATTCTTTGTAATAATCTATGCATACAACTCTCATTTGTACACAGACATTTTTCTGGAAGGTGAATTTTTATGTAATGCAGGGCTGCCACCCACGGTTCCAAATTTCCCAGCACTCTTACCATAAAATAAACTAACAATTTTAGAATTCCTTTTAATTAGATCGCTGTTTCTTTGAACCTATTTGTCCAATTATGTATCTAAACATCAATAAAGACTGAAAAAGCTTTCAGAAACCACACCAGTGTGAAGCTCTGCAACTAATTTCAGGAAATTACTGAGATTCTAAGGATTACAGTTTAGCATTTACACATCTAAGGATCACTGCTATTTCAGATAGTTATGAATGGAGTACATGCAAAAATGTACTTAGAAGATAAAATCAGCCATTCGTTTTATACTTCAAAAGTGTGGATCTATCCTTAATTCCAACAAGAAAGAGAATGGGGCTTCCCTGGTGGCGCAGTGGTTGAGAGTCTGCCTGCTAATGCAGGGGACAGGGGTTCGAGCCCTGGTCTGGGAAGATCCCACATGCCGCGGAGCAGCTGGGCCCGTGAGCCACAACTACTGAGCCTGCGCGTCTGGAGCCTGTGCTCCGCAACAAGAGAGGCCACGATAGTGAGAGGCCCGCACACCGCGATGAAGAGTGGCCCCACTTGCCACAACTGGAGAAAGCCCTCGCACAGAAACGAAGACCCAACATAGCAATCAATCAATCAATCAATTAAAAAAAAAAAAAAAAAAAAGAAAGAGAATGATGGCGTTATGTCACAGTTATGGAAAACATCCGCATTGTGTCCAGCAGAGCAACAGGGGCTGATGTTGCAGAGATTCATAGGATTCTGTCACTGACCTCAAGAGGCTCACCATGAACATTAACTGCTTAATAATTGATACCAAAAAATAACAGCTAATATTCTTTCCCATATGGAAAACAAATCCATTTATTTCTCCATGCAAAAGAGTGGGCTGCAACACCACAATCATCAAAACCATTCTTCACTGGTTGAGTCAGTTAGGAAAATGGGCTGTTAATCAGGTCTGCTACTCAGCCGCACAGGCCAGCACAGGTATCCTAGTCTATATTTATGGTCATTGTATTTCTGATTGATTGGTGCCTGGGGAATTACAATTATTAAATATTTTGAATACTAATGTGTTTAACAATAGACTATGATTGGGCCAAAAATACCCATGTGTCTCTGGGCAAATACACCTAAAAAAAAAAATCCATCTCTGTAATTGATAAGAAAAGGAGAAAAGTCTCTAATATGAAGTCATAGTTTCCCCTGGCACAGACAACCCATAATAAGGCCGGGAGGGTAGAGCAAGGTTCAGGTGCTCTCCTGTTCCTGCATTAGCAGGGCTCACGAGATGATGCAATTCATGCACTTCAGGATATATAGCTCTCTGTCTGCCAACACTCTGAATTATTATTGCCCAGAAAACTGAAGAAACGTGCTTTATATCAAAACAGATAGTCCGTTCACTTCACACACACACACAAAGGGTAAGATACTGAAGCCCGATACAGTGGTTCATTAATCACCATAACTACTGCAAACAAAAAACAAAGACAATGTAATCTCCACTGAGCACATTCATATACACTTCACCCTCTCTGTATCATCTCCATGAATCTTTGCTAGAATTGCTCAGTAATACTTTTACTTGCCTTGTTGATTATAAATGCCAACCAAGTCTTTATAATTGAAAATTTAGTAACATTTAGATAAAGTCAAATTGAGACTTATGGGCCTTTCTTAGTCTGTACGTTTTAGATAATAAAGCTTTTGAGTAAAATTAACAGCAAAATTCATAAATGTTACATTAAATATATTCTTGAAAGTTTCAACTTGAGAAACTGGAGAGTTTCAACTGGTATTTAAAACGTTTGACTCAAACTGCTATGGTGAATTGGCTCTGTACTTTTGTCACTGGGATCCTTTGTGTGAAAGAAATTTTCTACCAAGCTAGTTCAAAAGTTCTGCTGCAATTCTATTTTTAGTATGACAGATAAGTTTAATGGGAAAATATATATCTTGACATAAACTATACAGTGATTAAAGAATTTTTCCTGGAGAAGAGAAGATGGCGGAAGAGTAAGACGCGGAGATCACCTTCCTTCCCACAGATACAGTAGAAATACATCTACACGTGGAACTGCTCCTACAGAACACCCACTGAACGCTGGCAGAAAACGTCAGACCTCCCAAAAGGCAAGAAACTCCCCCCGTACTTGGGTAGGGCAAAAGAAAAAAGAAATAACAGAGACAAAAGAATAGGGACGGCACCTGCACCAGTGGGAGGGAGCTGTGAAGGAGGAAAGATTTCCACACACTAGGAGCCCCTTCGCGGGCAGAGACTGCGGGTGGCAGAGGGGGGAAGCTTCGGAGCCACGGAGGAGAGCGCAGCCACAGGGCTGTGGAGGGCAAAGCGGAGAGATTCCCGCACTTCCCGCACGGAGGCTCGGCGCTGACCAGCACTCACCAGCCCGAGAGGCTTGTCTGCTCAGCCGCCGGGGCGGGCGGGGCTGGGAGCTGAGGCTTGGGCTTCCCAGGGAGAGGACTGGGGTTGGCGGCGTGAACACAGCCTGAAGGGGTTAGCGCACCACAGCTGGCTGGGAGGGAGACCAGGAAAAAGTCTGCAGCTGGCGAAGAGGCAAGAGACTTTTTCTTGCTTCTTTGTTTCGCGGCGCGCAAGGAGAGGGGATTCAGAGCGCCGCCTAAACGAACTCCAGAGACTGGCGCAAGCCGCGGCCATCAGCGCGGACCCCAGAGACGGGCGTGAGATGCTGGGGCTGCTGCTGCCGCCACCAAGAAGCCTGTGTGCGAGCACAGGTCACTCTCCACACCGCCCCTCCCGGGAGCCGGTGCAGCCCGCCACTGCCAGTGTCCCGTGATCCAGGGACAACTTCCCCAGGAGAACGCACGGCGCGCCTTGGGCTGGTGCAACGTCACGCTGGCCTCTGACGCCGCAGGCTCGCCCCGCCTCCTCCATACCGCTCCCTCCCCCCGCCTGAGTGAGCCAGAGCCCCCGAAGCAGCTGCTCCTTTAACCCCGTCCTGTCTGGGTGGGGAACAGACGCCCTCAGGTGACCTACACGCAGAGGCGGGTCCAAATCCAAAGCTGATCCCCAGGAGCTGTGCGAACAAAGAAGAGAAAGGGAAATCTCTCCCAGCAGCCTCAGGAGCAGCGGATTAAATCTCCACAATCAACTTGATGTGCCTGCATCTGTTGAATACCTGAATAGACAACGAATCATCCCAAATTCAGGAGGTGGACTTTGGGAGCAGGATATATTAATTTTTCCCCTTTTCCTTTTTTTTTGTGAGTGTATATGTACATGCTTCTGGGGGAGATTTTGTCTGTATAGCTTTGCTTTATAATAGCTTTATTTTACTTCACTACATTATAGCCTCTTTCTTTCTTTCTTTCTTTCTTTCTTTCTTTCTTTCTTTCTTTCTTTCTTTCTATTTTTTCTCCCTTTTACTCTGAGCCGTGTGGACGAAAGGCTCTTGGTGCTTCAGCCAGGCATCAGGGCCGTACCTCGGAGGTGGGAGAGCCAACTTCAGGACACTGGTCCACAAGAGACATCCCAGCTCCACGTAATACCAAACGGCAAAAATCTCTCAGAGATCTCCATCTCAACATCAAGACCCAGCATCACTCAATGACCAGCAAGCTACAGTGCTGAACACCCTATGCCAAACAACTAGCAAGACAGGAACACAGCCCCATCCATTAGCAGAGAGGCTGCCTAAAATCATAATAAGGCCACAGACACCCCAAAATACACCACCAGACGTGGACGTGCCCACCAGAAAGACAAGATCCAGCCTCATCCACCAGAGCTCAGGCACTAGTTCCCTCCACCAGGAAGCCTACACAACCCACTGAACCAACCTTAGCCACTGGGGACAGATACCAAAAACAATGGGAACTACGAACCTGCAACCTGTGATAAGGAGACCCCAAACACAGTAAGATAAGCAAAATGAGATGACAGAAAAACACACAGCAGATGAAGGAGCAGGGTCAAAACACACTAGACCTAACAAATGAAGAGGAAATAGGTAGTCTACCTGAAAAAGAATTCAGAATAATGATAGTAAGGATGATCCAAAATCTTGGAAATAGAATAGACAAAATGCAAGAAACATTTAACAAGGACGTAGAAGAACTAAAGAGGAACCAAGCAATGATGAAAAACACAATAAATGAAATTAAAAATACTCTAGATGGGATCAATAGCAGAATAACTGAGGCAGAAGAACGGATAAGTGACCTGGAAGATAAAATGGTGGAAATAACTACTGCAGAGCAGGATAAAGAAAAAAGAATGAAAAGAACTGAGGACAGTCTCAGAGACCTCTGGGACAACATTAAACACACCAACATTCGAATTATAGGGGTCCCAGAAGAAGAAGAGAAAAAGAAAGGGACTGAGAAAATATTTGAAGAGATTATAGTTGAAAACTTCCCTAATATGGGAAAGGAAATAGTTAATCAAGTCCTGGAAGCACAGAGAGTCCCACACAGGATAAACCCAAGGAGAAACACGCCAAGACACATATTAATCAAACTGTCAAAAATTAAATATAAGGAAAACATATTAAAGGCAGCAAGGGAAAAAAAAACAAATAACACACAAGGGAATCCCCATAAGGTTAACATCTGATCTTTCAGCAGAAACTCTGCAAGCCAGAAGGGAGTGGCAGGATATACTTAAAGTGATGAAGGAGAAAAACCTACAACCAAGATTACTCTACCCAGCAAGGATCTCATTCAGATGTGATGGAGAAATTAAAACCTTTACAGACAAGCAAAAGCTGAGAGAGTTCAGCACCACCAAACCAGCTTTACAACAAATGCTAAAGGAACTTCTCTAGGCAAGAAACACAAGAGAAGGAAAACACCTACAATAACAAACCCAAAACATTTAAGAAAATGGGAATAGGAACATACATATCGATAATTACCTTGAATGTAAATGGATTAAATGCTCCCACCAAAAGACACAGGCTGGCTGAATGGATACAAAAACAAGACCCATATATATGCTGTCTACAAGAGACCCACTTCAGACCTAGAGACACATACAGACTGAAAGTGAGGGGATGGAAAAAGATATTCCATGCAAATGGAAATCAAAAGAAAGCTGGAGTAGCAATTCTCATATCAGACAAAATAGACTTTAAAATAAAGACTATTACAAGAGACAAAGAAGGACACTATATAATGATCAAGGGATCGATCCAAGAGGAAGGTGTAACAATTGTAAATATTTATGCACCCAACATAGGAGTACCTCAATACATAAGGCAAATACTAACAGCCATAAAAGGGGAAATCGACAGCAACACAATCATAGTAGGGGACTTTAACACCCCACTTTCACCAATGGACAGATCATCCAAAATGAAAATTAATAAGGAAACACAAGCTTTAAATGATACATTAAATAAGATGGACTTAATTGATATTTATAGGACATTCCACCCAAAAACAACAGAATACACTTTTTTCTCAAGTGCTCATGGAACATTCTCCAGGATAGATCATATCTTGGGTCACAAATCAAGCCTTGGTAAATTTAAGAAAACTGAAATAGTATCAAGTATCTTTTCCGACCACAATGCTATGAGACTAGATATCAATTACAGGAAAAGATCTGTAAAAAATACAAACACATGGAGGCTACACAATACACTACTTAATAACGAAGTGATCACTGAAGAAATCAAAGGGGAAATCAAAAAATACCTAGAAACAAATGACAATGGAGATACGACGACCCAAAACCTATGGGACGCAGCAAAAGCAGTGCTAAGAGGGAAGTTTATAGCAATACAAGCCTACCTCAAGAAACAGGAAACATCTAGAATAAACAACCTAACCTTGCACCTAAAGCAATTAGAGAAAGAAGAACAAAAAAACCCCAAAGCTAGCAGAAGGAAAGAAATTATAAAGATCAGGTCAGAAATAAATGAAAAAGAAATGAAGGAAACAATAGCAAAAATCAATGAAACTAAAAGCTGGTTCTTTGAGAAGATAAACAAAATTGATAAACCATTAGCCAGACTCATCAAGAGAAAAAGGGAGAAGACTCAAATCAATAGAATTAGAAATGAAAAAGGAGAAGTAACCACTGACACTGCAGAAATACAAAAGATCATGAGAGATTACTACAAGCAACTCTATGCCAATAAAATGGACAACCTGGAAGAAATGGACAGATTCTTAGAAATGCACAAACTGCCGAGACTGAACCAGGAAGAAATAGAAAATATGAACAGACCAATCACAAGCACTGAAATTGAAACTGTGATTAAAAACCTTCCAACAAACAAAAGCCCAGGACAGATGGCTTCACAGGTGAATTCTATCAAACATTTAGAGAAGAGCTAACACCTATCCTTCTCAAACTCTTCCAAAATATTGCAGAGGGAGGAACACTCCCAAACTCATTCTATGAGGCCACCATCACCCTGATACCAAAACCAGACAAAGATGTCACAAAGAAAGAAAACTACAGGCCAATATCACTGATGAACATAGATGCAAAAATCCTCAACAAAAAACTCGCAAACAGAATCCAACAGCACATTAAAAGGATCATACACCATGATCAAGTGGGGTTTATCCCAGGAATGCAAGGATTCTTCAATATACGCAAATCAATCAATGTGATACACCATATTAACAAATTGAAGGAGAAAAACCATATGATCATCTCAATAGATGCAGAGAAAGCTTTCGACAAAATTCAACACCCATTTATGATAAAAGCCCTGCAGAAAGTAGGCATAGAGGGAACTTTCCTCAACATAATAAAGGCCATATATGACAGACCCACAGCCAACATTGTCCTCAAAGGTGAAAAACTGAAACCATTTCCACTAAGATCAGGAACAAGACAAGGTTGCCCACTCTCACCACTATTATTCAACATAGTTTTGGAAGTGTTAGCCACAGCAATCAGAGAAGACAAAGAAATAAAAGGAATCCAAATCGGAAACGAAGAAGTAAAGCTGTCACTGTTTGCAGATGACATGATACTATACATAGAGAATCCTAAAGATGCTACCAGAAAACTCCTAGAGCTAATCAATGAATTTGGTAAAGTAGCAGGATACAAAATTAATGCACAGAAATCTCTTGCATTTCTATACACTAATGACGAAAATTCTGAAAGTGAAATTAAGAAAACACTCCCGTTTACCATTGCAACAAAAAGAATAAAATATCTAGGAATAAACCTACCTAAGGAGACAAAAGACCTGTATGCAGAAAATTATAAGACACTGATGAAAGAAATTAAAGATGATACAAATAGATGGAGAGATATACCATGTTCCTGGATTGGAAGAATCAACATTGTGAAAATGACTCTACTACCCAAAGCAATCTACAGATTCAATGCAATCCCTATCAAACTACCACTGGCATTTTTCACAGAACTAGAACAAAGAATTTCACAATTTGTATGGAAACACAAAAGACCCCGAATAGCCAAAGCAATCTTGAGAACGAAAAATGGAGCTGGGGGAATCAGGCTCCCTGACTTCAGACTATATTACAAAGCTTCAGTAATCAAGACAGTTTGGTACTGGCACAAAAACAGAAACATAGATCAACGGAACAGGATAGAAAGCCCAGAGATAAACCCACACACATATGGTCACCTTATCTTTGATAAAGGAGGCAAACATATACAGTGGAGAAAAGACAGCCTCTTCAATAAGTGGTGCTGGGAAAATTGGACAGGTACATGAAAAAAAGTATGAAATTAGAACACTCCCTGACACCATGCACAAAAACAAACTCAAAATGGATTAAAGACCTAAGTGTAAGGGCAGACACTATCAAACTCTCAGAGGAAAACATAGGCAGAACACTCTATGACATACATCACAGCAAGATTCTTTTTGACCCAGCTCCCAGAGAAATGGAAATAAGAACACAAATAAACAAATGGGACCTAATGAAACGTAAAAGCTTTTGCACAGCAAAGGAAACCATAAACAAGACCAAAAGACAACCATCAGAATGGGAGAAAATATTTGCAAATGAAGCAACTAACAAAGGATTAATCTCCAAGATTTACAAGCAGCTCATGCAGCTCAATAACAAAAAAACGAACAACCCAATCCAAAAATGGGCAGAAGACCTAAATAGACATTTCTCCAAAGAACATATACAGATGGCCTACAGACACATGAAAGAATGCTCAACATCATTAATCATTAGAGAAATGCAAATCAAAACTACAATGAGATATCATCTCACACCGGTCAGAATGGCCATCATCAAAAAATCTAGAAACAATAAATGCTGGAGAGGGTGTGGAGGAAAGGGAACACTCTTGCACTGTTGGTGGGAATGTAAATTGATACAGCCACTATGGAGAACAGTATGGAGGTTCCTTAAAAAACTACAAATAGAACTACCATACGACCCAGCAATCCCACTACTGGGCATATACCCTGAGAAAACCATAGGTCAAAAAGAGTCATGTTCCAAAATGTTCATTGCAGCTCTATTTACAATAGCCAGGACATGGAAGCAACCTAAATGTCCATCGACAGATGAATGGATAAAGAAGATGTGGCACATATATACAATGGAATATTACTCAGCCATAAAAGGAAATGAAATGGAGGTATTTGTAATGAGGTGGATGGAGTTAGAGTCTGTCATACAGAGTGAAGTAAGTCAGAAAGAGAAAAACAAATACAGTATGCTAACACATATATACGGAATCTAAGGAAAAAAAAAAAAGGCCATGAAGAACCTAGTGGCAAGATGGGAATAAAGACACAGACCTACTAGAGAATGGACTTGAGGATATGGGGAAGGGGTGGGGTGAGATGTGACAGGGTAAGAGAGTGTCATGGACATACATACACTACCAAATGTAAAGTAGATAGCTAGTGGGAAGCAGCTGCATAGCACAGGGAGATCAGCTCGGTGCTTTGTGACCACCTAGAGGGGTGGGATGGGGAGGGTGGGAGGGAGGGAGATGCAAGAGGGAAGAGAAATGGAAACATATTGTATATGTATAACTGATTCACTTTGTTATAAAGCAGAAGCTAACACACCATTGTAAGGCAATTATACTTCAATAAAGATGTTTAAAAAAAAAAAAGAATTTTTCCTTACCAGGAAGAGAAAATAAAAGTATTTTCATTGTTTTTTAATCATTTGGTTATAACTAAAACTATCATTTGGATACTGAGATATTTTCTTCCCATCCATATGTATTCTTCAAATCATTTGAAAACTTCCCAACATAATGGCCCAAATTACTAACAAAATACAAGAAAATGTCAGGTGCAAAAGACTGATGCTCTTACCTGTCATAGGAGCTACTCCTTATTTAGTGTACTGACACCTTTCATGATAGCAAATATCTGCGGTCATTAGGGATCGCAATGATTTACACTTTGTAATGTGCCTATGATTTCTGAACTAGATTTCCAAGGAATGAAAAGTAAAAGTAATCTCCACTTGTACAGCATAATAAATAAGCATATGTATACAACTGCCTTCCAAAGCTTCATTAAGTAGATTTGAAGAAAATAATATTGTGTTTTTAAAAACCATACTTTGGGAAACTTATTGTTATTTAAACCTCATTTCCAAAAGGCCCAGGTTATTTATGGTAAATTAAATCTTAGCTTTGAATAATTCTAAGACAGGCATGAAGGTATAAATCTATATTCATGAACTGGCATCCCAGAACCTAATAAAAAAATGTTTAGGGAACTAACTACAAAAAGACTTGGTTGATGAATAAACTATGTATTTTTCTTATGTTTTCTTTCAAAACATATTGTTTAACTGAAAGTGTCATCTTAGGAAAATACTTGTATCTCAAATTGTATTATAATTGGATATTCAGCTGTATTTCTGGAAGGGATGAAACCAGCATCCATCCTTCCACAGGAGGATAAGTGGTTATAAGAACGTTTGATATTTTCAATTTAGATATGAATTCACATATGAGGAGGATTTCGCTAGTAGCTGAAGTGATGGGTATCAGAAAGGCAAGATATGGGGAAAGGTAAGATAAAATCCAAATATCTTAACATAACCAACAAGGCTCTCCATAATCTAGCAACTGTCTGCCTCACCACACTTCATCTTCTAACAACTACCTCCTTGTTTTTTAAGTTCCAAACACAGTTCTTCATTCAGGCCCTGAAATGTGCCAAGCTCCAACCTGCCTCAGGAACTTTACATGTGTTCTTCTATCTGCATGAAAAAGTGTTGCTTACCCACCTTCCAGATCTTGCCTTAAAATACATCACTTCTTCAAAGAAATCTCCTTTGCATCTCATATCAAAAGAATAATCAAATTTAGTGCTACAAAAAGCATTATAGATCTAGTTTAACATTCCTATTTAATATATAAGGAGCTCAAACCTAAATTAATTTTCTAAGTGTCACACAGCTAGAAGGTGTAGAATTCCAGTCTCCTGACTTCTAGTCTAGTGCTCTTTTCTTCATACTGCATCATCTTTTAATAGGGTTAAAATTTTAAATATACTTGTATTTATCTATGTTATTTTCACTGAAGCTACAGTAGTAAAATATTAGGTTACGCTCTTAGGGAATAAGATTAAATAGTAAGGACTCTTATTCCCTACAACAGCTAGAATTTCCTTCTCCAAAATTTTCAAGAATGTAGATATTCTATGAATGTAAATCTGCTCATACAAACTTTGAAAGTAGTTGTTTAATCATAAAAAGAAATGACTGAGTTGATTGCCTTTGTTCAGCAACTTTTCTCCATACCATTAATGTCATCCATGTTTCTCCCTGCCTTCTCTACTTTTGTTTTCACATGTCATTTAAGATCCAGTTTAAAGATCATTTCTGTAAGAAAAATAATTAGAATTGATAAATATAGAGATGAACGTAGTACAATAAAGTTCAGCAGAGAGCGACTCAAATTATTGTTTAAAAAAATCCCATGTTCACACATACATATAAAGATATACAACAAAATCTGTTTGTGCACATGTATACATTTTTCACTTAGCAATTACTCATTTAATTGTAGATATTGTAAGTTTTAATTGGCTATGATTGAATTAATAGTGCAATCATTTTTCTTTGCCAGAGCACTCAAGCTGTCAGAAAGTTGAGGGCACAGAATTATCAAAAATATTTTATATAGATGGAGATCAAATTTTTATTTATTGTCCCCTGATATTATAGAAGTGATTCTCAATTTAGAAAACCTCATAAACTGGCTGGTCTTCCTGTGTCTAACAGATATCAACCAAATATTTTTTAAAAAACATAAGTTCCTTATCTCTAGTCTTCCAGGCAATTCATCATGTAAACAACATCAGTTCTCTGATATGTTTGCAGACTCCTATCTTCAACATTTTCCTTATTTTACACTTCTCTATTCTGGGGCTCAGAAAATCTTCCCACCCTCTCATCCACCACTCTATGGAAGTGATTTTATTTGGAAAATTTTGAACTATACAAGGAAAACAAATTAAAGTAAAACAAAATCTGATCTCCGAGAAATAATTATCTCACTATGATACCAAAGAGCTTTTAAAAATAGTTCAATTCCACTGTAGTAAACTGTTACTAAATTTACTTTCAAATGCATTTATAAACATGAAAATCATCTAAAAATGGGAAAGGGTTTTACTATATTATTTTATAGTTAATGTCTTGATTGTTGACAGAATTCTATAAATATATTTTAGATACTTGGCATCTTCTATAGTTATATAAGATACATATTTTATAGTTACCTATTTAGTGTACTTTATATATTATAATTTAAATAATTTACATATAATTAAGATTTTTTAATGAAAGAAATACACAATTTATTATTTTATATTTGCTTTGAAAAAATAATCTTTTTTTTAAAGTCACAAATTCAAGCTCTAATATGACTTGCCTTACTATGAAATTTCTTTCTTTTTTTTAAACGAATGTTTTTCAACTATAAGAGCTTCCTATTTGTAGGGTAATAGAATCAGTAAAATGAGAATCGTCATTTTTAGAGATGTAAATTGTGTTTTTGAAAATAATATTTTCCCAATGCTACTTATTGCCTGTCCTTTTCCCTTCAATACCAGGATAATAAGTCACAAAAGTACCAAGCTCTTGCTTCACATCCATATTATGTAGGGAATTTGATTAATCTTTCAGAACCAAACTATCACTATAAAACCCATCCTATTTCATTATTGCATAATATATTTAGAACTTAATGTCATCATTTTAAGAATTTGTATGTAAAAGTCTCCTCTTATGACCATTTAAGGAGAGCACACAATGGGTTTTTAGATATAAGAAAATTTATAAAAAATATGTAACTGTATATTTGCTTACAATAATTTGTATTACATCAGAACATTCTTAAAAAACAAAACAAAACCATAGAATGTCTTCAATTTGCCTCTAGGTATCTAAGTAACCTTTACAAAATGCAATTTTTTACAAATATTGCAGCTAAGGTCTATTACAATAAAAATTCTGATATAATACATACCACTGAAGATATGTTAAAAGTTATACAACCTACAGTCAATTACATAGTTTTAAAAGACTTTTCCATGCCCTTCACCTTTTTAAAATATTCAAGATCTGGCAAATTAAGTGTAATAAGTATTAGCCATGAAAGTATAATATAGGAGGTAGTGTTTCCAAACAAAATCAATTCTTGTGCTGTAACTTGACATAAAGGCAATACCTAAAATTACTGGCATAATACATAGCGGCAAGGAAACTGTAAAACTCCAATGCTTTTCAAAGCTAAAAGAATTGGAGATTTTGACTTTGAGTAAATCTTTAGAACCACAAAACTTTATCAGTATGAGAAAGATTAGTAAAACCTACATCACACTTATCAACCAAATTTCCCAGATTCCATTCTTGAGGTAACAAAAGGCATTGTGATGGTCTACATTCAATTTCAACTAGAAAAGTAAAATTTTCTGTATTACACAAATCAAGAATTTCTAAATATCTTGCCAAACTCACTCATACATACACAAAAAGCACCTGGGCTTACTTTTAAATACATGAATTCCAGGGGTGTATCTCCAGCCCACTGTGCCACCTGCCTTAGTAAGACAAACAAAACACGTAGTATAATAGCAGAATAGGTTAGACATATCTTATCGCACTCACTGGCCATAATTTTCTCCAGGATATATGTGAGTTTTGACATAATGTGGCTCATTTATACTTATCCTTTAAGCCTGGATTAGTGCACCTTCTCTCCCAGGAAATCCTCTCCAATCCTTCCAGCTACCTCAGGCTGCACTAATTGCCTCTTCCTTTTGGTCCAGTAACCCTAAATAAGGTGATACTCTCCTTCGGTGATCCTTATATTTCCAAGTCACTGTTGAATAAATTAATATATGGCAATTTCACATACACTAAACACGTGTGCTAAGAATTCTACCTTATTAATCCTAAATAACGGGTTTACATATTACAATTTCCCATGGATCACTTTTCAGATTTATCTTTAAAGCTTTACCTAGGCAAAACTATTTAAGGTAGTCAGTACGTTATGGGTAGATACAGAAAGAAGTAGAACTAAAACAAGTAGAATTAAAACAACAACACTGACAGAAATAACAATAATAATAACGATAGAAACTCATTTGGAGTATGAATATAGATATCAAGTACCATTGTCCCTCAGTATCTGCAGGAGATTGGTTCCAGGACCGAGGACGTATATCAAAATCCATGTATGCTCAAATACCACAGTCAGCCCTCCAACTCCATGAGCTCCATATCCAAGGATTCAATCAACACTGGATCATGTACTATTTGTGATCCTGGGTTGATTGAATCTGCAGATGTGAAACCCACGGATATGCAGGGCCAACTATATATTTATCGAAAAAAAATCCATGTATAACAGACCAGCACAGTTCAGACCCGTGTTGTTCAAGGGTCAACTGTAGTTGCACGAGAAGAAAGTGTAACTGAATTTTCATAGTTTCTGGGTTTAAATTTAGGTCCTCCTAAGAAGTAAGATTTTTTTTTTTTTTTTTTAAGGTGTAGATTTATTTATTTATTTCTTTTTTGGTTGTGTTGGGTCTTCGTTTCTGTGCGAGGGCTTTCTCTAGTTGCGGCAAGTGGGGGCCACTCTTCATCGCAGTGCGCTGGCCTCTCACTATCGCGGCCTCTCTTGTTGCCGAGCACAGGCTCCAGACGCGCAGGCTCAGTAGTTGTGGCTCACGGGCCTAGTTGCTCTGCGGCATGTGGGATCTTCCCAAACCAGGGCTTGAACCTGTGTCCCCTGCATTGGCAGGCAGATTCTCAACCACTGCGCCACCAGGGAAGCCCAGAAGTAAGATTCTTGTTCTTGGGGAGAACTATTTTATGTAATATAAAGTTATAGTGGAGGTACAATTGTTTGAATGAGGAAAACCTCGTTTTTAATAATATAGAAGACAATGTGTAGTATCCCACTTATTTTGAAGATTATTCCTACTAAATGAAAAGTACATAATTAGGTTCTAGCCAATAAGCTGTCTCAAAGCCCTAACTCTAGAAATTAAGTGGCTTTTGGAATCATGAGTATTGAAGAGTTACAACTTTGTGCCTAAAGTAAGATTAAGAAAAATTAGAAAGTACCTGAAGATTAACTGGATATCAATAAGTAACTATTGTTTTCTCCAATTACCAGTTGTAATTATATCCTAAATTATATCATCTTTTAAGATATTGAATAGTCAATTATGATATTATATACTGTGATTAACATACTGTGAACTATAATTCAGTTAAGAGAACTTCGAGCTATCCTTCAGTTTGGATTAGTGGAATACAAGGCCACAGTCCAGCCTTTTGATGGGCAGTTTGAATTGCAGCTGCAGTGCACAGTAATTAGAACACAGCTGCCCTGCAAACGCAGTCCTATATGAGATTGCCCGCATGTGATATAAAACACAGGTATAGATTTGGGGGCTAAAAAGTGTAATTGCTTTTTATTTTTAGCAAAATATTAATGATCAAATATGTTTTTAAAAAACTTATATTCAGCATAATAATAGCTAAATAATCCTAGTAAAGAATCCTGCTAACTTTACGACTGTATTCCTTAAACATTCATTCATTTGTCCATTCTTTCAATAATTATCTATTGAGCACTCGTAATACCTATTAATGTCCTAAGAAATAAGATTTGTGAAATCTTATAGTAAATAGTTTTCCTGGAAGATGTTTAGATGGCTTATTAAAAAACTGTCTCAAAAAAGGTGCTAAATTTAATTCAAATTTCTATGTTAAATATTATAATAATAAACATTATGATAGTAAAAGCACACTATCAACATGTAGAGCCATCGAATGGCGCTGATTCTAAAAATGCAGTTTTTTTATAAACAATAGCAAACTTAACCATGAATAGACAAGAAAGACAAAAGGTGTCAATCTTTTTTTCTCTCTGAAATGGAGAACCACTGTACTTGGTATAAATAGCAGGCCAGATTATTTGTGTAAATGAAAAGCATATAGCACCATTTATACATAATTATACATCATAGAACTGCCAAGGTATAAATATCTGTTGCAAGGAACAAACAAAAAATCCTTGAGGCCAGTAAGAGAATCTGAGGCTAGACCTTGAAAGGACTGACATAAAGACAGTGTCATGGCTGAACTGATTTAAACGCTTCAGTTTAAAGTAGCTGAATTACCTTTCCATTATTCATCAGTATAGCACGAACACAGAAAAACACTAATATAAACATGATATGTGGCTATAAATCAGAAGGTTAGATAAGTCAGAAACTGCAAAATGTTTTAGGTTTCTGTCGATGAATCTTCTCCTAACTCCTGTCTGGAAGATACACTTAGATTGTTGGACTCTGTCTCCAATATATTCCTCTTTGAATGTTATCTCAGTTTCTTTCTTCCTATGCTGAAGTGTACTTGACATTTAAAACCAGATAACAGTGGGTGCTGGTGGCATAGGATGGTTTCTCTTTTACACAAGCAGCAGAAACACAGATTGGTATCAATGTTCAATTGTCTTCGAAACAGAGATGAGGATGAAAAAGAAAATACCCAACCCTTTTTTTTTACGCAACCAAAGAAGAGCTGATAAAAGAAAACCTCCATTTTGCTCTTTCCTCTCCAGAGACAACTACCCATTTAAGGAAGTATAACAGGAAAAAAAATTCCTCAGAAAGAAATGAAGTTCCATTCCTAAAACAAGCCTTCCCAAAATGACTGTATTAAGTTGCTTTATATCTACTTTTTTTTTTTTTTTTTCTTTTTTTTCGGCCACGCCATGGGGCATGCAGGATCTTAGTTCCCAGACCAGGGATAGAACCCATGCCCCCTACTTTGGGAGCGCGGAGTCTTAAACACTGGACTGCCAGGGAAGTCCCTATACCTACTTTTCGATGCCTGAAAAAAAAAATGTTTTCTTTAATGAGCAGTCTTAATTGTGTTCTAAATTGTCACCTTTTAAGATATTTTAATAGCCAATTATGGTATTAATAATCTACAGAGGAGGAATCTAAGATGCAGAGACTGAACAAGATGCAAGTAGCAAAACTGGGCTTTAAATTCAACAATTTTGGCTCCAGAGTCTGCGCCCTAATCCTTCTGCTTCCTCCAGAGACAGCTGCTTGGCAAGAAGTCAATGAGCTCACGAAGCCAGACTCTAAAGGTCATAAATACATATTGATTGGAAAATATAAGCTAATATTACCTCAGAGTACTTCCTATGATCTTTTTTATCTCTTTTTCATCTAAAACATGTTTTTATCTTATTCTTCAATAGTTTCATAGAAGAGTAGAATATTATACTTTAATAATTTATATTGGGAAATTTACCTGAAAACAATTTTGTTTTTTAAAAAAGTTTCCTAGAATCACTGAAGTGAACAATCTGGGGATATTTAAAGCCGAGTGCCTATGATCCAAAGGAGGCATTACTGGAGCACTGTTATAAATAAACTATTAATATTCTTAGAGGCAACTTCTTAGAAGTTGGTCATAGTAGTGTTAGAATGGACTCTTTTTTCTTCTTATGTGAACGTATGTTGTTTTTTCTTGCACATAAATAAATTCTTCCCCTTTCTTTGCTAAAAATGCCTTCGTTTTCCTTTGAGAAAGTCCCTCCTCTCTCCCATGATTGCATGCAATCTTGATGGGATTGCTAAACAAGGTCCCCTCATCTCTTCTTCTGTGTGGTCACATAATTTGGCCTACAAACAAACTCTGGTGGTTTCCAGAAATATGAATCTTGAGCAACACAGCACAGGGACAGAAAACTACAGTAGCTAACTTATTCTAATGGTGGAGCCTTGAAGAGATTACCCATTAATTCCTGGAACCCAGGGCCAAATGCACAGGCTTGCACCTTCTACAGTCACACAGGATCTGGTTCTTAGAAGGTCCTACATTTGGTTTAATGTTCTGCTATTACTAACTTGAAAGTCTCAATTTTTAAACAAGGAGCCTTGCATTTTTTAATTTTCACTGGGCCTTTCAAATTGTATAACTGACCCAGCTATCTTAGCTCCCTGATATTACCATGTGTCTGCTCTTCTTGAGGCCTGTTTGGTGTTTGGCTTTCCCTTTGTCTCTGTAAGCTAGTGCATATCCTTAAAATAAATTTTGTTTGTTTGTTTTTTTAATGAAGTGAGCAAAATTCGGTTTCTGGTGCTTGTATCAAAGCACCTTATGTTTTACATTTGACAGACCCAAGACTAAAGTGTAAAATGTAATATAGTTTTTTTCCAGTGCTCTCACACCCTTTGGTGTATTCCTGTCATGTCCATTTCTATGATCTTCTCCAGGTTTGTTTTAGAGTATTATTGCTCCCTGGATATTCAGAATTCATTATTGGGACATTGTATTTCATTGTGCACTTCCTAAGCCAGAGGCCATCACTTTTTGTGACTTCCCTGTCAAAACACACTGATGCTGTGCCCTGGCCCTCACCACCCTGACCCCTTTTAGGTAATTAATTCAGCTAGCATGCTGGAAGTTGATAAGGGACTGGTATAACATTTTTATTTTAATAGATTACTTCTTATCCAGAAGGAATGACTTCTGACACAAAAATTTAGGGCATGTTTTCTGCTCAAAACAGATGTTTTGTGGCTTTAGGTTTCTCAAAACATACTAAATAGGGAGCCATATATTCTGTCTACCAATTTCTCCTGCATTTAGAAGGAAAAATGAAGTTATTCTAAGACTCGTGTTTTCTGACCAAATAAAGTGGCTGGAGGTCAGCACTAGAAAATTATATGATCTTTGTTTTAATGTGGAATTACCCTGCTTTAAAATGGTGTAGGATGCATTCTAAATCTTGTACATTTTAGGTTATAATGCCCTAAGTTTCTTTTCACTGGTAACTCCAATAAATTGACTTTACTTCAGCTTCTCATTTTGTTCATCAAAATGGTAAAAATTGATGGCTGCTTTCTGTGATTACCTAGCCCTACTAAATTATCAATGGGAAATTTAGGATATGCTTTCTATCCTTTTTAAGACATATTCTATTTGATATTCCACTTTTTTTCTATATCCCCTCTAAAAATTTCTCTATAAACTAAAATTTTACCTTGAGAGAAACAAAAATTTCACGTGGGTCAAGATATTTCATTTTCTGTTTTAATGTTGTTTTAAGATTTAAAGCTTTTCTTTATAAATGACCTTAGTAATTTAAAGTTGCACTTTTATCGAATAGATTGTTATTGGCCTATTAATTATCACCTAAGAGAAAATAAAAGAAAAAAGAAAAGAAAAAAGGAATTACATTAAGAAATAATAGTTTTCTTCATATGAAATGGTATTATAAAAATATCCCTGTGAGGCTTTGTTTAGAAATGGACACACACACAAATGAACTATGCCAATCGTATAAGAACTGAACTTACATTTTAGGCAGACTAGGCATTGGTGAATGAATATCTTCTACTCCTGGGATCATTTTGTTCTCTCTGCATAACCAACTGAGATTTGAATAAATCCCACTGATCTTATAGGGATGTTAAGGCATCAGAGGGATAAAGCTCTGTGCCTTCAACCTCTGGTTCATGTACTAAAAAAGATCTCCTGAATTTATATCTTAGCTCTCTCATATCACAAGAGAGAGACTTAATGACATTAGTCACCAAAATAGTCCAATCATTAAACAAAGGTGATGTATCTTCACTTTTCCTATAATTTTGTCATTATTAACTGATTTTTTGTTGTTTAGTAAAAATATTAACTGATGACATTGTTTTGAGATTTGATTTTTTTTATTATACCATAATTCACTCAAATATGATTCAGTCTGCCATCTGGCCCATACATCCTAGCTTTATTTGTTCAACTGATATGATTTGCCTGCATATTGTAAGTGGGAACCTTTTTTTTTTGGTCAACAATTATTATGTTCACAATAATATGGACAGATAAAATTTATTTTTGTACTGTTTAGAGTAATTATTGGTTTGACTTTTAGGTATTTTCACATTTTTGGAAGCAAATTATTTAAGTGGTACAATAACTAGCATAAAATTTCTGTTCTAGAAACTGAAGTAGATCAATAGCCTCACTGACAATAGGACACTGTCAGTCCTAGAAAACAAAACATTTAAAATATTTATATCACATTAAATTTATTAATTTATCCATACATGTATGATATGTGTAAGCAATGGCTATAAACTAGTTCTTTACGGTTTTTCGCAAATGTTCTTTGAAAATGTTTAAGATGAGAAAATTAGGCATGACATCAGAAAAACACCAGAATTTTGACTCAGAGAGAATAGCTGGTTCCTTGGGATCTTTTGTGATTACTGTTTCTTGAAATCACATATTTAAATTGATATTCTTTATGAGTAAATATGACTTTTTCTTCTCTAGGTAATATGTCTTCCAATCAAAATCACACTAGTCAATATGAATGCTATGTGATTCAAGTGAGAAATAAAATAATTTAAAACAGGAGTTGAATATTTTAAGACCAATGTCTCTAGTATGCCAGTGGTTACTAAAGCACACATCCTATTAGTTTGCATTTATCTAGATGCAGGAGTCTCATCTACTTTTATTTATAAATGTTTTCTGAGTGTTCACTTATACAAAACCTCTCTAAGACAGCTAGTTAATTCGTTAGTTAGGTAAGTACAGATAGAGACATCTGATATATAGTAAGTATCCTAATGTGTAATATAAAAATGTTGTAAGGCATCGGATATCATATACTGAAAAAAATGCTCTACAGTTTTCCTTCTAAATTAGTTGTGTCAACTGTTCCCATTGCAATTTGAGGTTTGGGATGATGTCTTTAAATAGAATGTTTTATTTCTTCTTCCAGAGTTCTCCTCGTTCCATCATAAGGAAAACTATATAAACTGTTTTTTCCCCTTTTCTTTCTTTTTAATTTTATTATTCATTTATTCACTTATTTAATATTTATTTATTTATTTATTTTGGACATAGCAGTGCTAGAATAGTCATCATCTGACAGACTAGAAAATCTCACATCACTATTTAAATATAATTGGCATATGATTGTTTTTGACAACATGTCATAATTATCCCAGCTCACTTATAACACGTATATATTTACCAATCACTATCAACTATAGTAAAGAGAAGAGTGAAACAATTTAACCTTTATTAATGCCTAGAGAAGGAACCATGATCCCATTATGACCTCATTTCTATCCTCTGTGTTCTCCTTATCTAGTAAGGGGTGGAGTCAGAAAACATAACGTACGTATAAATATAAGGCAAAATAAAGAAAATTGATCATACACACCTCTATTATGGCTAAGTGCAGTGCACACACCTAGATGCAGTTATTACAGATAACTACAGGAATTCAGGATTCTATCTTGGAAGCAATAGCATTTGAGGCAGGTATTGGACCTTAATGGAATGCTCTAAGAACAAATGGGGTAAAATGTGAGGAAGGAATACCATTCAGAGAGAACAAAATGAATAAAATCACAGGGTGAGTGTATACGTATAGAGAGATATGGCTAGAAAGTTAATATTGGCGTGAAATCACAGCAGGCCGTATATACCAGACAATTGGTTTCAGAGCTAATGAAACACTTTTGAAGTTTCTGGAGAGAGAAGTCAGATGGTCTCACCTTTCTTTTAGGAATATAACTTTGGAGGTGATATGAAGGAAGGCTTAGAGTGATGATGGTTATTTGGGAAAGATAATTTTTCAAACTAACTGATACAAAAGCACTTTGAAATATATGAAGTGCTTTACAAATGTAAAGTTAAGAATCAGTAGGGAAATAAATAACCTGGTTGATGTTGAGGATAGCACCATTTCAAGTATTAAAGACATTCCCATTTTTGCATCTACCAGGGATAAACCTGTAGATCAGTGATTTCTAAACTTACTTGACAATAAAAATCACCTGAAGTATTAGTTAAACACATGAATATCAAAACCATTGAGAAAGAATTTCCTGGGAAGGGGCTTGGTAAAAGTTTTAACAAGCTCTTCAAATGATTTTTAACTGAGGAGAATAAGAGAAACCTTCTTGTCTAAATCAGGGCTTTTCAACCCTGTTAAATGGAGATTCTGATGCATTAGGTTGTGTGGTGGGCATTCTGGGTTTCTAACAAACTCTCAGGTGATACCAACGCTGTTGACCCACAGACCACAGACACTCTGGGTAACAAGGGACTAAACTGTTATTTATCTCTGAATGAGGAGCGTAAATGGGTTAATATCATCATATATGTTCCAGCTCTGTCCAAAGAGGCACCTAGAAGCAATGATAAACAAAAAGTAATAAGTACACCGAGCACCTAGATCTTGGTTTCTAAAACCATTTTCATACTAAAGAAATGGGCTCCTTGTAGAAGTGGTTGATTCTAGGCTAGGGAGTGAAAAATACAAGATGAGCCTATAGCATCTTGTGGTGCTAGAGGAAAAAAGAAGTGCTCAAGAAAGGATGATATTACGTCAAAAAGATGCAGAAGCTTCCCTAAAACAACTCTCCATAGCCAAAGACGGAATAATTTGAGGAACAAAATAAATAACAGCAGTATTGGATTATATCTAAAAAAAATAAATAACCATGAGGCCATAATAATAAAAATAATTGTGTAAACGTATAAATGGGGGAAGAGGGACAGCTCTCCCTTAAAACATAATTCCAATATTCCCAATTTCCAGGGAGGAAATAGAAACTCACCAATAAAACAATAATAACTGTTGGAGGTAAGATCCATCCGTGCGTAAAAGTTTGAGGAGAAACAGGATATTTGCATAGTCTTAAAAATATCTCCCCCAGGATATATAATATTTAAAAAGGGCACACCAGTAACTTGACCGTGGAGAAACCTGATGGGCAACATCTTCGCCAAGTGATACATGTTAACATCATCTGTAAGAGACATATCAGCATCATGGTTGAAATTAGATTATGTTGCTTGTGTGGTACTCCTGCCGAAAATTAATAACCTAAATCTAATGATAAAAAACACATCAGACAACTTCAAATTAAGGACTGATCTACAAAATACATGACCAGTCCTCCAAAGCGTGAAGGCAGGGAAAAACTTTGGAACTGGCACAGCGTGTAGGAGACTGGGGAAGATAACACAGCTACATGTGTGTGGGACCGTGGCTTAGATCTTATCACAGAAAAAGGACATCAGTGAAAAAAGCAGAGGAAATCCAAATAGAGTCTACAGTACAATTAATAAATTGAATCAATATTAATGTATTAATTTTGATCATTTTACTATGGTATATAAAATGTTAACATTAAGGAAATCTGGGTGGCATATGTGATCACAAGCACTCTTTTTTGCAATTTTTCTGTAAGTCTTTTTCTCAAGATAAAAAGTTACAAGAGGGGCTTCCCTGGTGGCGCAGTGGTTGAGAATCTGCCTGCCAATGCAGGGGACACAGGTTCGAGCCCTGGTCTGGGAGGATCCCACATGCCGCGGAGCAACTAGGCCCGTGAGCCACAACTACTGAGCCTGCGCGTCTGGAGCCCGTGCTCTGCAACAAGAGAGGCCGCAATAGTGAGAGGCCCGCGCACCGCGATGAAGAGTGGCCCCCACTTGCCGCAACTAGAGAAAGCCCTCGCACAGAAACGAAGACCCAACACAGCCATAAATAAATAAATAAATAATAATTTTTTAAAAAAAGTTATGAGAGTTAAAAATAATTATTTGTGTTATATAAAAAGTATTCCTCAAATGTCTCACTTTCATAAAATGCCTAAGAAACTGACTGTCAATCAGTATATACTCAGTTTCTTTTACTCTCTCCAGTCTTACATATGGTTGTTATCAAAACTGTAAAAGGCTTAGAAGTACCATCTGAGTAACTGAACCGCACACTGTTAAAATTTTAATTTGTTAAAATTCTATGTCTTCAATTACTTAATGATGAATGAGATTAATAGTGACACAGAAAAATAATTTTCTTATTTGCTTGATAGGCATGTGAGAATTATTTCATAGGCTATAACTATTTTTTTCCTTCTGTTCATTTGGGAGATTTGTAAATGTAAATATGACTTTGAAAATGTCGTGAAAGGTAAGCAAATTCTTTATTATAAAACAGATTGAAATTTCTGAGCAACAGACTACATAGAAGGCCATTGTTAAAAACCCTTCTCTAGAAGCAGGAAAAACAGGAATCAAGTGAAATAAAGAGAAAAGGAAATTAGAAAGGCTATATAGTGGAAACATTATTTTCTAGATAATAATACTATATATATTAGGAGTTTAATGAAAATACAACGTTTGTGTAGTTTTTAATTACATATGTATCTCATTTTATTACTATTGTCTATTAATAATGTATATTTTATTGATAACATATTTATCTGTTATGATACTAGGCAGAACTCTAAGGTGGCCTCTAAGATTCCACCCACTGATGTTCACGTTCTGTATATGCTCCTCCTCCCTGAGTGTGGGCGGAACCTGTAAATATGATGGGATTGGCATGCGATTAGGTTGATAATGAGTTGTCTTTCAGTCAGTAATAAAAGAAGCCTATCCCGATTGTCCTGACCGAATCATAGGAGCCTTTAAAAGAAGATAAAGCATCTTAGAAGTGTGTTCCTACTGGCCTTGAAGTCAAAGCCACTGTGAATTCTACAGATCCAAGGAACTCAATTCTGCCAACGACCAGCTGAGCTTGGAAGACGAACCTCACATTGAGACCCAAGCTGGCCAACATCATGACTGTAGCCTTGTGAGACTTGTCCAAACATCTTACCCATGGACACTGTGACTGTTGATCTAAATACTTTAGACAAAAAAAATACTATATTTGAAATATAGTTATGTCATTGGCATTCTAGTGATATGAATTTTCTTAATAGTACCTTCTGTTTTAGAAATGAAACAGCATTCCTTTTTTCAAAAATTACTGAAAGGGCTACTCTATTTTATTTCTATTACATTATTTTCTATTTCTTCATTTTGCATATTTATAGCAAAAATATAATGAATAGATATTTATGGGAACTAATATATCTAGAGTCATAAAACAAATTATAAATGTACATATTTGTGTGGATAGAAGGGCTTTTTGTAGACAATTATAAGTATTACTATTTCCATAGATGGGTACTTTCTATACACAGATATGTGACGCAAATTATCATTCTAATGTGATTCTTTATACTAGTAACAGTAACTAGTAAATGATGTTTTTCTATCTTCCACATAAAATGAAAGAAATTATATATTTTTTTCCAAAGTAAACATGTGTCTTTCTGCCAATAAATAAAAAAAGTCATATCACACCTGTGAGCAAAGGGCCATAATGAGTTTAATGAGAAGATATCAGTATTTGTGTAACACACCACAGTGCTATAATACCACTTGCCTGGGGTGAAAATTGAGGTTTCATTGCACGTTCTCTAATGCCTTCAGAAAAAGGTTAATATAACCAATAAAACGTTTTTAATGTTTTTTTTCTATCTGGGCCTATTCATTCATTTACTAATTATTTGTTGAGTGCCTGAGTCCTATTTGTAGTAACTGCCCTCAACTTTACTCTTAATATGTGAAAATCATTTCAACAAATATATCTAGATCTCAGAGTAAATATCCAGTCTGTAACGTGTGATAGACATATATAAAAAACACTATTTTGCTTCATGAAAATTGACATATAATATAAAAAATTTACAGTTTGGCTCAAGTTGTGATCTACTGTTTTGAGAAATAACTGATTCCAAATGTTAAGTTCAACAATCATGATATGACTATTGCTTTTTTTCTAGTACTGTAAATATTCTTAAAAATGTATTTTTGTGAATAAGTACATGACATAGATAATACAGTGATAGTGCAAATAATTCAATGATTACCATATTGGTGGAAATATATAGAAAAAAAGACTACTACTTTAAATCTGTGTTGTTCAATAACATAGCCTCTAAACCCATGTGACTATTTAAATTGAAAATAATGAAAATTAAATAAAATTAAAATTTTAGTTACTCAGCCACATGTGGCTATTTGACAACACAGAGAACATTTCCTATAGCACAGAAAGTTCTATTGGACAGCACTGTTCCAGATACTACATGTAAACTGTTCTTCAAGAGTTTCTAGAACAATATTACATCAGGATGCAAGTTAAGTAAATACCCAATTATTCTGAGAATATATTTTACAGTGTATCCATGTGTTTAATTTCATAAAATACATTGGGGTCACTACTGCAGTTTAATTGACTATCAGGGAGCTACAAACACATTTTATTTCTAATGTTTCAACTTTATCAGGCTATGGCTCATTTGGCTGATTACTGAAAGGAGCCCAAAGGACATATTTACTCCATTCCCAACAAAATCTTAGGTCTATATAATAAACTACACAGTCTTTAGGTGAATTTAATGTTTTTCTCAAAAATTCCCAATTGAAAAATGATTTAATTGAAACAAAAAACTACCAATGGATAACTGAAGTGAAAGGATGAATGAGAAAGTAAAAGGTCTGAAATCAGGAGTGGTGTCCATTTATAAGGAAAATGTTTTTAAAAGCTTTTAAAATCAATTTCAATTTCATATATATTTATATATAGTATATATATTATACATATAGACTATACATATATATTTGTATATAAATTACATATGCAAGTTTATAATTTATTTTTGAGGTATATACTTTTGGAAAATAACATGTCTGTATTACTTATTAAAATATCAAAAACTTTTCTTTATAAATAAAATAATATAGTAACAACTAATAGTTCTTTAATTCCTACTGTGTGCCAGACCCTGTACTATGTGATTTATAATAAATATCTCATTTAATAATCTATATGTACTTCTACATACCTGTGGAAGAGTTTAACACCCTTGGAATCCTTATATTTACAAATAAATAGCTATCTCACAAGAAAGTGAGTAATAAAAACTAAAAGCTTTGACCTGGAACATTTCAGTAAGTTACATGACTTCAATATTCAAAACACATAAGACCCAAAAGAGCAATTTAGAGCTTAACTGTATAAATAATCTCAGTTTTGTTTAACCAAACTATGTCTCACTCAGATTTATTTGCTCTTTTAAAATGAAGAAAAATAAAATTGTAAGCTACTTTTTACAAAATATTTTACCCATTTCCTTACTGGCACAATCATAGAATCTACAGTAAAAGTATAAATTCAATCTCCAAAATTTTTAGTTTATGAAATGAATATAAAACACCGAAACACTTGCTTTTCCTTTGACATTAAATGTGTCTGAGACTTAAGAAGTACAAATGAGAAAAAGAGAGATACAGATTGTCTTCTCGTCTTACAAGGGAATACAGGAGTCTTTATATTTTTTCACGTTATATGTATTAGTTAATCGGAGTCATGTGCCAAAAGGAAAAGTTATGAAAAGCAAAGCAACATTTTAAGTTTCAGTTGTAAGGGATATGATGCTATTACAAATGATTCAAGATAAAAAAATAAGTATCCAAAAAAAATGATGGAGTAATGCTGAAACATTCAGAATCAGAGTGCTTTTACAGAAAAAAAAAGTAAACCTTCAGATCTGGTCAAGCGTTACGACTTTAAATTTACAGAGCAAGTGAGTAATATGTTTACAATTAAAAGATAGATATGTATGTGGTGTCTTAATCATTCTATATTTGAATATGCAATAAAGTTGAATCCAATCATATTCATCACTGAACGTGAATGGCAGCAAAGAAAAGGGGAAATTAGGACACGTTCCACTTCATCCTTCAGCCATTTGAAGGGAAATGGGAGAAAGGAAAAGTGGCATTTACTAAGCAATTAAAAATGAGATATGCAAGGCTTATTTCATTCACATTTATAATATTCAAATTTGCAGGGGAATTAATGGGTCATTTAAAAAGGTCAGGAGAAAGGGTCATCGATGACTTTTGTCAGATAATTTCAAAGAATGAGATATAGATGCTAAATATCAAAAGATATTTAGCTTTTCTACTAACCTAACAAATGTTTCAAGTGTGGAATAAATATCAATAGCTATTCAGACTGGCAAGAAATTCCAGTGGTAAATAGAAATGTATTTTATTAATAACAAACGTTTTTGAATCTGACAAAAATATTTAGATTGGTTGATGTGTGTGTACAGATATGCACACATGTATGTATGTAAAAACCATTTATTGTTTTGAATGCCCATAACATCTTGTTTTTTGTTCTCATTTTAGTACTTGTCACAGTTGATGTCCTGGGGTGGCAATTCATTCTATGCCAATGAGGTCCCTCACATTATTTCTCAAACAGAGAAGTGGTAAGATTTACGGATTATGTCCAGCAATTATCATCATAGACATTTTTATCATTTATAACATTATAAGAGTGTTTTTTATGTGACATACACTTTGCCAAGAGGTTTACATATGTTATCTTATTCAATCCTACAACAAACCTACAAGCTAGGTTCAATTATAACTTCCATTTTATGCAAGGTAAAATTGAGATTACTTATTACATTCAGTGTTTATGGCTTTCATCCTTTCCCTAAACATAAGCTCCACGACTGGAGGGTCATTTGTCTTTTCCTTTCATTGATCTATCACAACTGCCTAGAATAATACCCACCATATTAAAAATAATAACTACCCATTAAAAAAAAGTTGACAGGGTCAGATAAATCACACCCTATGAGATCAAGGTTGGAGGAGGGCACAGGGAGGAGATGACTGGAAGAGAAAAAGAACAGAGTCAGAAAGGTCCAGGAGATTGGTTCAAGATGGCAGATTAGAAGGACATGCTCTCACTCCCTCTTTCGAGAACACCAGAATCACAACTAACTGCTGAACAATCATCGACAGGAAGACACTGGAACTCACCAAAAAAGATACCTCACATGCGAAGACAAAGGAGAAGCCGCAATGAGACAGAAGGAGGGGTGCTATCGCAATAAAATCAAATCCCATAACTGCTGGGTGGGTGACTCACAAAGTGGAGAACACTAATACCACAGAAGTCCACCCATGGAGTGAAGGTTCTGAGCCACACGTCAGGCTTCCCAACCTGGGGGTCTGGCAACGGGAGGAGGAATTCCTAGAGAATCAGACTTTGAAGACTAGTGGGATTTGATTGCAGGACTCCGGCAGGACTGGGGGAAACAGAGACTACACTCTTGGAGGGCACACAAAGTAGTGTGCGCGTTGGGACGCGGGGGAAGGAGCAGTGACCCCATAGGAGACTGAACCAGACCTACATGCTAGTGTTGGAGGGTCTCCTGCAGAGGCGGGGGGCAGCTGTGGCTCACCAAGGGACAAGGAAACTGGCAGCAGAAGTTCTGGGAAGTACTCCTTCGCGTGAGCCCTCCAAGGGTCCCCCATTAGCCCCACCAAAGAGCCCGGGTAGGCTCCAGTGTTGGGTTGCCTCAGGCCAAACAACCAACAGGGAGGGAACCCAGCCCCACCCATCAGCAGACAAGCAGATTAAAGTTTTACTGAGCTATGCCCACGAGAGCAACAGCCAGCTCTACCCACCACCAGTCCCTCCCACCAGGAAAATTCCGCAAGCCTCTGAAATAGCCTCATCCAGCAGAGGGAAGAGAGTAGACGCAAGAAGAACTACAATCCTGAAGCCTGTGGAACAAAAATCACATTCACAGAAAGATAGACAAGATGAAAAGGCATAGGGCTATGTGACAGATGAAGGAAAAAGATAAAACCCCAGAAAAACAACTAAATGAAATGGAGATAGGCAATCTTCCAGAAAAATAATTCAGAATAATGATAGTGAAGATGATCCAGGACCGCGGAAAAATAATGGAGGCAAAGATCAAGAAGATGCAAGAAATGTTTAACAAAGTTCTAGAAGAATTAAACAACAAACAAACAGAGATGAACAATACAATAATTGAAATGAAAACTACACTAGAAGGAATCAATAGCAGAATAACTGAGGCAGAAGAACGGATAAGTGACCTGGAAGACAGAATGGTGGAATTCACTGCTGCAGAAAAGAGTAAAGAAAAAAGAATGAAAAGAAATGAAGACAGACTAAGAGACCTCTGGGACAACATTAAACGCACCAACATTCGCATTACAGGGATCCCAGAAGGAGAATAGAGAGAGAAAGGACCCGAGAAAATTATTTGAAGAGATTATAGTCGAAAACTTTCCTAACATGGGAAAGGAAATAGCCAACCAAGTCCAGGAAGCGCAGAGAGTCCCATACAGGATAAACCCAAGGAGAAACACACTAAGACACACAGTAATCAAATTGGCAAAAATTAAAGACACAGAAAAATTACTGAAAGCAGCAAGGGAAAAATGACAAATAACATACAAGGGAACTCCCATAAGGTTAACAGCTGATTTCTCAGCAGAAACTCTACAAGCCAGAAGGGAGTGGCATGACATACTTAAAGTGATGAAAGGGAAGAACCTACAACCAAGATTACTCTTACCCAGCAAGGATATCATTCAGATTCGATGGAGAAATCAATAGCTTTACAGACAAGCAAAAGCTAAGAGAATTCAGCACCACCAAACCAGCTCTACAACAAACGCTAAAGGAACTTCTCTTAGTGGAAAACACAAGAGAAGAAAAGAACCTACAAAAACAAACCCAAAACAATTAAGAAAATGGTCAGAGAAACATACATATCGATAATTACCTTAAAGGTGAATGGATTAAATGCTCCAACCAAAAGACACAGGCTTGCTGAATGGATATAAAAACAAGACCCTCTTGCATCTCCCTCCCTCCCACCCTCCCTATCCCACCCCTCTAGGTGGTCACAAAGCACAAAGCACAAAGGGAGATGCAAGAGGGAAGAGATATGGAAACATATGTATATGTATAACTGATTCACTTTGTTATAAAGCAGAAACTAACACACCATTGTAAAGCAATTATACTTCAATAAAGATGTTTAAAAAAAAAAAAAAAAAAGACCCATATATATGCTGTCTACAAGAGACCCACTTCAGACTTAGGGACACATACAGACTGAAAGTGAGGGGATAGAAAAAGATATTCCATGCCAATGGAAATCAAAAGAAAGCTGGAGTAGCAATACTCATATAAGATAAAACAGGCTTTAAAATAAAGAATGTTACAAGAGACAAGGAAGGACACTGTGTAATGATCAAGGGATCAATCCAAGGAGAAGATATAACAATTATAAATATGTATGCACCCAACATAGGAGAACCTCAATACATAAGGCAACTGCTAACAGCTATAAAAGGAAATTGACAGTTAACACAATAATAGTGGGGGACTTTAACACCTCACTTACACCAATGGACAGACTATCAAAACAGAAAATTAATAAGGAAACAGAAGCTTTAAATGACACAATAGACCAGACAGATTTAATTGATATTTATAGGACATTCCATCCAAAAACAGCAGATTACACTTTCTTCTCAATTGCACAAGGAACACTCTCCAGGATAGATCACATCTTGGGTCACAAATCAAGTCTCAGTAAATTTAAGAAAATTGAAATCATATCAAGCATCTTTTCTGACCACAAAGCTATGAGATTAGAAATGAATTACATGGAAAAAAATGTAAAAAACACAAACACATGCAGGCTAAACAATCTGTTACATAACCAAGAGATCACTGAAGAAATCAAAGAGGAAATCAAAAAATACTTAGAGACAAATGACAATGAAAACATGACAATCCAAAACCTATGGGAGGCAGCAAAAGCAGTTCTAAGAGGGAAGTTTACAGCTATACAAGCCTACCACAAGAAACAAGAAAAATCTCAAATATACAATCTAACCTTCCACCTAAAGGAATTAAAGAAAGAACAGACAAAACCCAAAGTTAGCAGAAGGAAAGAAATCAGAAAGATCAGAGCAGAAATAACTGAAATAGAAGAAGGAAAACAATAGCAAAGGTCAATAAAACTAAAAGCTGGTTCTTTGAGAAGATAAACAAAATTGATAAACCATTAGCCAGACTCATCAAGAAAAGAGGGAGAGGACTCAAATCAATAAAATTAGAAATGAAAAAGGAGAAGTTACAACAGACACCGCAGAAATACAAAGCATCCTAAGAGACTACTACAAGCAAATCTATGCCAATAAAATGGACAACCTGGAAAAAATGGACAAATTCTTAGAAAGGTATAACCTTCCAAGACTGAACCAGGAAGAAACAGAAAATATGGACAGACCAATCACAAGTAATGAAATTGAAACTGTGATTGAAACTCTCCCAACAAACAAAAGTCCAGGACCAGATGGCTTCACAGGTGAATTCTATCAAACATTTATAGAAGAGCTAACACCCATCCTTCTCAAACTCTTCCAAAAAATTGCAGAGGAAGGAACACTCCCAAACTCATTCCATGAGGCCACCATCACCCTGATACCAAAACCAAAAAAAGAAAATTACAATGCGTCAAAACCACTGCAAACATCATTCTCAATGGTGAAAAACTGAAAGCATTTCCACTAAGTCAGGAACAAGACAAGAATGTCCACTCTCACCACTATTATTCAACACAATTTTGGAAGTCCTAGCCACAGCAATCAAAGAAGAAAAAGAAATAAAACGAATCCAAATTGGAAAAGAAGTAAAACTGTCACTGTATGCAGATGACATGATACTATACATAGAGAATCTTACAGATGGCACCAGAAAACTACTAGAGCTAATCAATGAATGTGGTAAAGTTGCAGGATACAAAATTAATGCACAGAAATCTCTTGCATTCCTATACACTAATGATGAAAAATCTGAAAGAGAAATTAAGGAAACACTTCCATTTACCATCGCAAGAAAAATAATAAAATACCTAGGAATAAACCTACCTAGGGAGACAAAAGACCTGTATGCAGAAAACTATAAGACACTGAGGAAAGAAATTAAAGATGATACCAACAGATGGAGAGATATACTATGTTCTTGATTTGGAACAATCAATATTGTGAAAATGACTATACTACCCAAAGCAATCTATAGATTCAATGCAATCCCTATCAAATTACCAATGGCATTTTTTACAGAATTAGAACAAAAAATCTTAAAATTTGTATGGAGGCACAAAAGACCCCGAATAGCCAAAGCAGTCTTGAGGGAAAAAAACGCAGCTGGAGGAATCAGACTCCCTGACTTCAGACTATACTACAAAGCTATAGTAATCAAGACAATATGGTACTGGCACAAAAACACAAATATAGATCAATGGAACAGAATAGAAAGCCCTGAGATCAACCCACGCAGCTATGGTCAACTAATCTATGACAAAGGAGGAAAGGATATACAATGGAGAAAAGACAGTCTCTTCAATAAGTGGTGCTGGGAAAACTGGACAGCTACATATAAAAGAATGAAATTAGAACACTCCCTAACACCATACACAAAAATAAACTCAAAAAGGATTAGAGACCTAAATGTAAGACCGGGCACTATAAAACTCTTAGAGGAAAACAGAGGAAGAACATTCTTTGACATATATCACCGCAAGATCTTTTTTGATCCACCTCTTAAAGTAACAGAAATAAAAACAAAAATAAACAAATGGAACCTAATGAAACTTCAAAGCTTTTGCACAGCAAAGGAAACCATAAACAAGACGAAAAGACAACCCTCAGAATGGGAGAAAATGTTTGCAAACAAATCATCAGACAAAGGATTAATCTCTAAAATATATAAACAGCTCATGCAGCTCAATATTAAAAAAACAAAAAACCCAATCCAAAAATGGGCAGAAGACCTAAATAGACATTTCTCCAAAGAAGACATACAGATGGCCAAGAGGCACATGAAAAGCTGCTCAACATCACTAATTATTAGAGAAATGCAAATCAAAACTACAATGAGGTATCACCTCGCACCAGTTAGAATGGGCATCATCAGAAAATCTATAAACAACAGATGCTAGAGAGGGTGTGGAGAAAAGGGAACCCTCTTTCACTGGTGGTGGGAATGTAAATTGATACAGCCACTATGGAGAACAGTATGGAGGGTCCTTAAAAAACTAAAAATAGAATTACTCTATGACCCAGCAATTCCACTACTGGGCATATACCCAGAAAAAACCATGATTCAAAAAGACACATGCACCCCAATGTTCATTGCAGCACTATTTACAATAGCCAGGTCATGGAAGCAACCTAAGTGTCCATCGACAGACGAATGGATAAAGAAGATGTGGTACATATATACAATGGAATATTACTCAGCCATAAAAAGGAACAAAATTGGGTCATTTGTAGAGACGTGGATGCATCTAGAGACTGTCATACAGAGTGATGTAAGTCAGAAAGCGAAAAACAAATATCGTATATTAACGCATATATGTGGAACATAGAAAAATGGTACAGATGAACCGGTTTGCAGGGCGGAAGCTGAGACACAGATGTAGAGAACAAACGTATGGACACCAAGGGGGGAAAGCAGCAGTTGGGGGTGTGTGTGTGTGTGATGAATTGGGAGATTGGGATTGACATGTATACACTGATGTGTATAAAATGGATGACTAATAAGAAAAAATAAATAAATAAAAAATAAACATTAAAAAAAAAAAAGGAAAGTTTACAGGTGAATGAAGAATGTCCATAAGTTTATGCCTTATTTTCAATAAAACAAATCAAACAACCACCTGACTGTGGTTTGTTTTCTGTTTATTTCTCAAATACTAGTTATCACTGGTTGGTGCACTTGAAACTCTACTGCCCTTTTGATTAGGGCCTTTTTTTGCATTTATCTAATCTTGTCCTTATTTTTTTTTTGTTTACCAAAATCCCTGACTAACATGTCAATTTGCTGAAAGCAATGTTGAAAATAAACATCTTTAAAAGCTTTCAAAACACTTAAGAAAAGTGGGGAGTCAAAATTACTGAAAATAGCTTTGGAGTGAGCTTTGACATTCACTTTGGCTTCAGTATACTTTAGCGTTATTTTCAGCCATGAAATTTAAAGATCTTAAGCACAGTTTTTCCTTCAAATCCTGTAATGTTTTGAACTGAAATTTAGTTCAGAGAGAGGAAGAGGGTAGGTTGAATTTCAAGATCCATGTTTAAGAAGGGGATTATATGTGCTTAATACTCTCCATTATGGGTTGAGTCATGTCTCCCCAAAGTTTATACTGAAGCAATAATCCCCAGTACTTCAGAATATGACCTTATTTGGCAATTGGGCTGCTGCAGATGTTAAGATGAAGTCATAATGGAGTAGGGTGAGCCCCTACTCTAATATAACTGTCATTATTATAAAAAGGGTAAATTTGGACACAAATATCACACAAATGCCATGTGAAGATGTAGGTAGAGATCAAGGTGATGCTTCTACAAGCCAAAGAAGGCCAAAGATTGCCAGCAACTCAACAGAATCTAGAGGAGAGGCAAGGCACAGAATCTTCCTCCCAATCGTCAAAGGAACCAGCCTGTCGACACCTTGATCTCAGACTTCCAGCCTCCAGAAGTGCAAGACAATAAATTCCTGTTGTTTAAGCGACCCACTTTGTGGAACTTTGTTACAGCAGCCCTAACAAACTAATACACCCTCCTTCCTTAGAACTTGTTCTATTTGTCAAGTTAAAGGGCGACCAAATCTTATCACCCAGATAAAATTTATTCCATTAAATACTGAGGTACAAATCAACATATACATGAATGTCCAAAACAGCCAATTATTTTCATTGTTTTTTAGTCAATAACTAATGTTAGATACTCTAAACTTTTGGTTAAAATGCAATACATTTCAGAACATCAGAGGCAGCCATAACTAAACGCATAACTTCAAGGATATATAAAATCTTCCCTCCCTGCAAGATTGGAATTAATCCTACCCTGTTCCCCTCCATTAGCAATAATTATTATGACTTACTGGCATCCTTCATTTCAGCGAAAACATATAAATAGAAAAGCCATGAAAGTATCTTCAGGCCAAAATTTATCTATAACAATATTTTTTGGAAAGATGGCTATTTGCTGTGTAAATGCAAAAGCTCAGCCTGAATATAGTATAAGTCTGCATGCAAGCACTAATATTTATGCATTATGACCCAGTTTATCTGTCTGAGTGTCACATTAACCCTCACAGCTTGAGGTGCCCCAGTGTTATTTCACAGCAGAACAGTACATACACCAGTGAACATTATTACCTCTGAGAGACATAATAATTTTGGGAAATGAACCATTAAATTAGGATTTTTTTAATCTACTTTTGGGTACATATCCATGCCGTTAATTTTCTATGAAATGATGCATAGTACTTTAAGAATAAAAATAACTAAAAAATTTATAGACATATTAGAAAAATACTTTGTTCATAATCACACAGTGAAAAAGTGACACAAACTCTATTCAATGCAAGTATAACAACAACTGGCAGAAAATTACCTCTGGCAAAGAAGAGATAAAGGCATAACTTATTGATAACAGACTCCAGGTGTATACATTTATCATTTCTATATTTAAAAATCTTAAAAGCATTGTATATTCATCCAAAAATTACACTAACTTTCCTTCAGAGACAAATTTTTGAGGAAAAAGAAATTATGAGCAAATGGGTGTCCACACATTATAAGATAAAAAATATAGTATCCCTTTATAAGACTCCTCAGAATCAAGAAAATTATCAAAAGAAAAAGGTATCAATGCAATTCAACTATTAAATTTAGCATATGTTAACTATAGTTACATTCAAATAAGTCTACATGCTACAAAACTAGAAATATACTGCGAAGATATATTGTGGTGACCAAATTAAATATTTTTACTCTCTCGATAGTTTAAAAAAAATACACAAATTTCGCATCAAAATTTTTGGTCAGTTTAAACGCATTGGCAGTAATAAGTCTAGAAAAATTTTCAAGTGCATTTACATTTTCAGCAAGCACTCAAGGATATACATTTGATTCTAATAAAAATACCACTAGCACAACACCAAGATGTTCAGGCTGTTCCTGGTTTCCCATCTCATCTGCATTAGGGCAAGACAGAAAAAAGGCATACTGATAGAGTGCTACCAGCCAATTTTCCTTAAGAAGGAATAATAGAAGTAAGTTAATTATATTTTAGACTGGATTTGTAGTCTTGTCTACACATCCTACTCTAGTCTATATTTTCGATTTGCAAACATTTTTCCCTTTCTCGTATCAGCTTGTTTTGATTTGTGAAGACACAGATTTATCAGATTTAATATATGACTTTGAAGAGTCAGAAACATCAACTTTAGCAGTCCACATATATGCCATCGTACACGATTGACAGCAGCATGCAAACTTTTCATCTAGTTTCACAGTTCAACACGTGCTAGTCCTGATCTCTAAGTGTTTTACCCTCTTGCTCCATGATCACAGGTACACACAATTAATGTAGTAACAATGTGCTAAGAAAGTTGTATATATCATCTCAAATTCTCACACGACCTTGCCAGGTATATATTTTTATATCTGTTTTATAGAGGTTGGCACTAAAATTCAGAGAGCTTAATTGAATTGCTCAAAAATCACACAGATATTCATTGGTGGAGATGGGACTCCAACTTTAAATTAAATTCAAATATTTGTGCCTCCGGAGTCTGAGTTCTTTCCAATATACACAGGCAGCCTTGAAGAGCGTAAAACAGTCCTAAAAGAATAATAGGAGGCTCCAGGATGTTTATCAGGAAGGAAGATGTCTGTGACATACACAAAAAAGAACATAGGTTCTATAATCTTTCACAGCCGTTTTTGAATCATCCCTACCATTTATTAAATGTACGATCTTCTACAAGTTACTTGGCAGCTAAGACTCAAGAGCTCATCAGGGAGGAAGGTGAGGATAATATACCAGTTCATAGAATGATACTGACAATTAAATTGGAAAATCCATGTGAAACCTGCTGGTATAATGCCTATCAGAGAAGACATTCAATCCTTTATTTCTCCTTTCCTACTGAAGAGTGAAGCGCTTGATGTCAGATATTAGGTCTTGAAGTATCAAAGAGCCCCCACACTTTCTTCTTCTCTCCCATTGCCTCACAAACTCATCACCCAAAGGCACTAAGTCAGTGTCCAGGAAGGAGAGACCTGAGTACCAATTTCTGTTCTTAAATCATGTGCAAATAGGCTTTCCCTCTCTCCATTCTCCTGGTGGTTACTCCTTGGAAAGTGAGTGCTTTAGGAAAATAATTTGGTACCATCTATCAAAATGCAAGATAGGCGCACACTGTGAGCCATTCCATTTCTAGGAATCAATCCACTGGAAATCCTTTCACATGTGCCAAAAGGGAGCTGTACCAAGTTATTCACTAAAGTATTGTTTGTAAAGAAAAAAACTATTAGAATTTACATTAATAAAGACTGACGAATTATCTGCTATCGATTCAGCATCAACTTCCTTTGTCTACACTCTTTCCTAAAATACAGGGAAGAGACCAGCAGCGATCATTCCCAAATTTCCAGAGTGTCAGCAGATCGTGCCAATAAAAATCACTTGAATGAGATTTGGGATGTGGAAGAGTAAGATAAGCCATTATTCTCTGGTGCTGCTGAGGACAGGCACAAGGGCATTGGCAGAGAGCAGGCTGAAGACCTGGAGTTTTGCCAACAGTTTTCAGGCATCCTCCTGAGAATTAAACACTTTTATACCATAGGTAGCACAGATCTGAGCCCTCAGCTCACCTGCTCGGCCTGCACTTCCAGATATCCTGATAGTGAGTTTGGGGCCTCTCTAACTTTTGCTGTCCCGCCCTTCCAAGCATTACGTAAGCCTCTAATTTTTTGTATTAAATCACTTCTTATTCAAAATACTTAAAGTGGCTTCTATTCTTTTCTGCAGAACTCTGAGTGGTACTATGGGAGATAATTCCCACTGAGTCTGCCATTTCTGCATAACCTCTGAACAAAGGGCACTGACAGCTTCATGCAAGAATGTTTGCAAAGCTGCTCCAGGGCAGGGAACAGATTTGCTTACATTCCAGGGTAATAAAACTAGAGTCTCTCTTCCTCCCCAGAGGCATTCCATAGCGACAAAGCAAGTATCTTCCTCCAGGAGAAAGGGCAGATTTGATTCCTGACCAGGATAATAAAGATGATATTTTCCTGTGGGGAAAGCTTGTTAGCAGTTCCCTTGTGAGATCAAACGTATTCCTCTCTGTGACAAAAAACTCTATGTACATAGTATTTACTTGGATTCTTTCCTTATTGCCTCCATGGAACTTGGTGAGGGGGTGGGGTGGAGTAGGGGGAAAGCAGACAGGCACAGAGGAACCAGTGCAAGTATGAATATCATGCTGTTTGCGGTGCCATGAGTAAAGAACTGTCTAAATTCACTTGGTCTCACTGTTTCCTTATCGACCAAATTCATGAAATATGGCAAGATGCCCCAGCAGTTGCTTGCTGCTTTGAAACTCCTTGGCTACTTGTTAACATAATGGAATACAATGCATGATTGAAATTAATAAGATTGATACACTAAGATGGAAATTGGGCAGCTGAGATAGCCCAATTAAAAGATAAATATTGTCAAAATGGATAAAGCCGCAAAACCAAACTATATAGTGCCTACAAAAAACCAACTTCAAATATAAAGGCATAAATAGATTAAAAATAAAATGATGGAAGAATATATACCACACAACCACTAGTCAAAAGAAAGCAGAAGAGACTGTGTTAATACTAGCCAAAAACATTTCAGGGCAAATACTACTACCATGTATAAAAAAGGTTATTCCTATTGATAAGGTGTGTTAAAGACAACAGGTCCAAATGGAGTCACTTATGCTAAGCTCCACATCACCAAACCTTGACTTATAGATTATAGATTTGGCTTAACTTAATTATAGATTATAAATTATCTTAATTATAGATTTGGCTTCTCCCAGAAATGGAATTTTATTTATTTATTTATTTTAAAAATGTATTTATTTATCTATTTTTGGCTGTGTTGGGTCTCTGTTGCTGTGCGCGGGCTTTCTCTAGTTGCGGCGAGCGGGGGCTACTCTTCATTGTGGTGCGCATGCTTCTCACTGCGGTGGCTTCTCTTGTTGCGGAGCACGGGCTCTAGGTGCACGGGCGTCAGTAGTTGTGGCTCACAGGCTCTAGAGCGCAGGCTCAGTAGTTGCGGCACACGGGCTCAGTAGTTGTGGCTCGCGGGCTCTAGAGCGCGGGCTCAGTAGTTGTGGCGCACGGGCTTAGTTGCTCCGTGGCATGTGGGATCTTCCCAGACCAGGGCTCAAACCCGTGTCCCCTGCATTGGCAGGTGGACTCCTAACTACTGCACCACCAGGGAAACCCCAGAAATGGAGTTTTAAACCAGTCAATCAGGAATCACCTGGTCATCAACTGGTGAGGTAATCTGCGTGACTGATCCCTGACATCCCCTGAAGGAAAGTGAGCTCGCCACAGCCAATGGACTTTTTGTTAATATAGCTTCCTTGTTCCTGCTCCCTTCTACCTAGAGGTCTTTCATTTTGTGTAGCTCCTTGGAGTTCCTTTCTGTCTGCTAGATGGGGTGGGATGCTGCTCAATTCATGAATTGTTGAATAAAGCCAATAAGATCTTTAAAATTTACTCAGGTGAATTTTGTTTTTTAACAGATCATTAGTTCAAGAAGATAGAAAAATCCTAAACGTTTCTGCACCTAATGACAGAATTTTAAAATACACAAAGCAAAAACTGACAGAAGGAAAATCCATAATTTTCATCAGAGATTTCAATACCCATGTCTCAGTGCTAATAGGAAAAGTAGACATAAATTCAATAAGAATGTAGAAGACTGGAACAATACAATTAACCAACTTGACCCACATGAAATTCATAGTCTGCTTCATCCAACAACAGCACAATACACAAGTTCAAATAAAACATTTACCAAGAGAGACCATATTCATATAAAACAAAAATTAGTAAATGTAAAGGAATTCAAGTCATACAAAGTATGTTCTCTGACCAAAATGAATTCAAACAGAAATTGATAACAGAAAATCCTGAAATGTTGAGAAAATAAATAACACAATTTACAGTAACCTATGAGCCCAATAAGAAATCAAAAAAGAAATTAGTATGTATTTTTAACCAAATGAAAATAAAAGTACAACATATAAAAATTTGTTGGACATTGTAAAAGTAATACTTCAGTGGAAATTTAGAGCACTGAACACTTACATTTAAGAGAAAAAAAAGAAAAAGAAAAAGTTCCCAAATAAACACATCCAGCTTACACCTTGTAGTACTGGAAAAAGAAGAGCAAATGAAGCCCTATGTAAGTAAAAGAAAAGAAACAGTGTAGATGAGAATACAAATAAACGTTAATAGGTAGAAGACAACAAGTAGAGAAAGTAAATGCAACCAAAAGTTGGTTCTTTGAGAGGATTAATAAAATTGATAAACCTTTAGCCACGGGTGGGAGAGCTGGAAGAGAGACAGAGAGACAGAGAAAGGCAGAGACAGAAAGACAGAGAAAGGCAGGCAGAAAATGCATTTGTCATATTCCAACAACCATTCCTGACAAAAACTCTCAGCAAACCAAGAGTATATAAGAACTTCACAACTTGATAAAGGGTATCTAGAAAAACTATACAGCTAACATCATACTTAATGGTGAAAGACTGAATGTTCTTCCCCAAATGTTAGGAACAAACAGAGGTGCCTGCTTTTAACACTACTGTTCATTATTGTACTGATGATATTTCTGGGTTATGCAATAAGGCAAGAATAAAACATAAAAGGCATAGAGATTGATTGGAAAGGAAGAAGTAAAACTCCTTTATTTACACATGGCATAATTGTGGGTTAGAAAATCTGAAATTACTAGAATTAATGAGTCAGTTTAGCAAGGTTGCAGAATATAAAATTAATGTATAAAAATTGATAGTGTTCTATATACAACCAGAGCATGAAATAAAATAATGCCATTTACAACAGCATCCAAAAAAAGAAACAGGGATAAATCTGACAAAAATATGCAAGACCTGCACACTGAAAACTACAAAACATTGCTTAGATAAAGAAGACCTAAATAAACTATGTTCATAGATAGAAGACTTGATATTGCAAAAATAACAATTCTTAGCAAATTCATCTATAATTAAATTTAATCTCAATCAAAATCCCAGCTGGGTTTTTGGTGGATATTGGCCAACTGATTCTAAAATTCAAAAGGAATTTAAAGACTATCAAGTAGTTAAAATGACATTGAAAAGAAGTCACATATTTGAAAGACAAATGCTACTTCTTTTAAAGATTTATTATTGTTACAATAATCATGATACTATGATACTGGCATAAAGTTAGGCAAATAAATCTATGGAACAGAATACTGAGTCCATAAATAGATCCACAAATATAAGAACAACTAAATTTTGACAAAGGTAATTCATTGAATAAAAGTCTTTTAAACAGATGGTTGTGGAACAATCAGATATCCATATACAACAAAATGGAATTCATACCACAGTTCATGATGGATACAAAAATTAATCTAAGAAGTATTCACAGATGTAACTGTAAGGCCTATAACTATAAAACTTCAAAGAGAAAACCTTTGTGGCATTGGGCTAGGGAAATATATCTTAGATGCTACAACAAAATCTCAATCTCAATCCAAAAAAAAAGCTAATTGGACTTTATAAAAATTAAAAACTTCCCTTCAAAAGACACAGTCCAGAGAATGAAAAGCTAATCCACCATCTTGTAGAAAACATTTGCAAAGCATATATCTGATAAATGACATGTATATAGAATACATAAAAAACTCTAACATCTCAATAAAAATTTAATTTGAAAATGGGAAAAATATTTAAATAAATACTCCACTGAAGAAGATATACAAATGACAAATAAGCTCAGAAAAAGATGTTCAACAGAGGGAAAATGCAAAATTAAAACCACAAAGAAATACACACTGATTAGAGAAGCTAAAATTAAAAACTGACTATATCAAATGTTAGCTAGGAAATCATATACTGCTGGTGGAAATGTAAAATGGTGCAACTACCATTTGTCAACTGTTTGACAGTTTCTTAAATATATAAACCTGACCTTACTATATGATTCCAGTCTTAGTATTTATCTAAACAATGGAATACTACTCAACAATTAAAATGAATGGACTATTGACATACACTATAGCACAGATGAATGTCAAAATAATTATGTTGAGTGAAAGAAGCCAGACAACAAAAAGTACATACTATGTTTCTTTCTATACAAAATTCTAGGAAACACAAAATAATGTATAAAATGTATAATAGAAAGCATATTAATTGTTGCCTGGGACTGCAGGAGAACAAGCTGGAAGAAGGTATTACAAAGGGGCAAAGAAAATTCTGAGGGGTGATGGTTACATTCATTATCTTGGATCATGGTAATATTTTCATGGGTGTGTACCTGTTTGAAAACTTAAACTGTATATTTTAAATGCATGCAGTTTATCATATGCTAGTTATAACTTAATAAAACTGCATAAAAAAAAAAACTAACATGTAGCTTTCAGTAAGACAAAATACATAGTGAATGTAATTATAGTATAACACAAGTTCAGTTGAGATGTCATAATACCATTCAATTAAGTTTAGAATGATCAATGAAGCATGAATCAAACAGAACAGAAAAGCATTTGATTTTTTCAGTTCATCTTTGATTTTCCTACTGCAGGTTACTTTATTTTTACAGCTTATTTAAAGGGCTGTGAATCTTGATTTCAACTTTACAAAAATCCATGGGTTTTTTTCCTTAAGCAAACCAATCAGAAGATAGAATTTACATTTTTACAGAAATAGACATTGCATTTTGTAAACCTCCTGTGTTTGAAATTGGTAACTTAAGAGATTGAACTTTCAGATCAGTACCAAGTAGTCACGTGAATGAGAATTATTGAAAATAAGTCATAAAAACACTGAAAAAATTTTAACTATAAGTTTTTAAATTCCCTGTAGAATGTCTTTGGGAGTATTCCCTCCTCTTCAGTCTTTTAGAAGAGTTTGAGACAGATCGGTACAAGTTCTTTGTACGTTTGGTAGAATTCACCTGTGAAGCCATTTGGTCCTGGACTTTTGTTTGTAGAAGTTTTTCTTTTGTTGTTTGTTTGTTTTGTTTTATTTATTAAAGATTCTATCTCACTTCTAGTGATTGGTCTGTTCAAATTATCTGTTTCTTCTTGATTTAATTTTGGTGGGCTGTATGTTTCTAGAAACTTGTCCATTTCTTCTAGGTTGTCGAATTTGTTGGCATATAATTGTTCACAGTATTCTCTTATGGGTTTTTTTATTTTTAAAATTTTTTTTGTATTTCTGTGGTATCAGTTGTTATTTCTCCTTTTTCATTTCTTATTTTGTTTATTTGGGTCCTCTCTCTTTTCTTCTTGGTGAACCTGCCCAGATGTTTATCAGTTTTGTTTACACTTTCAAAGAACCAGCTCTTGGGTTTATTGACTTTTTTTTTTTCTATTGTTTTTTTGAATCTCTATTTTATTTATTTGCTCTCTGATCTTTATTATTTCCTTCCTTCTGCTGACTTTAGGTTTTGTTTGTTCTTTTTCTTATTCTTTTAGGTGGTGGGTTAGGTTGTTTATTCCATCATTAAAAAGTCTACAAATAACAAATGCTAGAGAGGGTATGGAGAAAAGGGTACCTCCTACACTGTTGGTGGGAATTTAAGTTGGTGCAGCCACTATGGAAAACAGTATGGAGGTGTCTCAAAAAATTAAAAATAGAGTTGCCATATGATCCTGGGCATATATCCAGACGAAATGATAATTCGAAAAGATACAGACACCCCTATGTTCATAGCAGCACTATTCACAATAGCTAAGACATGGAAACAATCTAAATGTCCATCAACAGATGAATGGGTAAAGAAGATATGGTACATATATGCAACAGAATATTACTCAGCCATAAAAAAGAATGAAATCATGCCATTTGCAGAACATGGATGGACCTAGAGGTTATCATACTGACTGAAGTAAGTCAGAAAGAGAAAGACAAATACCATAATGTATCACTTACATGTGGAATCTAAAATATGGCACAAATGAACCTACCTACGAAACAGAAACAGACTCACAGACATAGAAAACAGACTTATAGTTGCCAAGGGGGGAGGGGTGGGGGAGGGATGGATTGAGAGTTTGGGGTTAGCAGATGCAAACCATTATATATAGAATGGATAAACAACGAGGTCCTACTGTATAGCACAGGGAACTATATTCAAAATCCTGTGATAGGGCTTCCTTAGTGGCGCAGTGGTTAAGAATCCGGCTGCCAATGCAGGGGGACACGGGTTCGAGCCCTGGTCCAGGAAGATCCCACATGCCGCGGAGCAACTAAGCCCGTGTGCCACAACTACTGAGCCTGCACTCCAGAGCCCGTGAGCCACAACTACTGAAGCCTGCATGCCTAGAGCCCGTGCTCTTCAACAAGAGAAGCCACCGCAGTGAGAAGCCCACGCACTGCAACGAAGAGTAGCCCCCACTCTCCACAACTAGAGAAAAGCCAGCGCTCAGCAATGAAGACCCAAAGCAGCCAAAAATGAATAAATAAATAAATTATTAAAAAAAAAAATCCTATGATAAACCATAATGGAAAAGAATTTTAAAAAGAATGTGTATATATGTATAACTGAATCACTCTGCTGTACAGCAGAAATTAACACAACACTGTAAATCAACTATACCTCTATTTTTAAAAAATGCCCTGTAGAAAATTATTTACCCTTTCCATTGCCTTTTTTGTTTTGATAATATCTGAGGTCCATTTTTCAATATTTCAGTCTATCATTTATCACAAATTCTCTTACTTCAATATCTTTCACATTTGTTAACATCATGGTCTTTTCTAAAATACTTTCCTTAAAATGATCTTATGACAGACTTTAACTAATATGGCATACAAATTATTTATGCTTTCAAGTCTCTCTTTATTTGTAATGAAAAACACCTGGTTTAGCAACTATTTTTTATAGGGATATGTTCTTTCACTTATCAATAACAGGAGCACTGCGTCCTTCTCTTATTGCTTCATATTGATTGTACCTGACTGTCACTAGGAAGCAGTAAACTCGATACCTAAGCTAGTTTATTGAACTGACACTTTAATTTCTCCTAGGAAAAATCAAGTAGACTCATGATCAGAATGTGTTTCATAGCAACATATTGTGAATATAGAGATAAGTTTAAACACTAAATTTTTAAAAATTATATCACAGTTGTTGCTTGTCTTATACTTTAAATCAGTATATATAGCATCTACATTTAATTCACCATAATGAAAATTAAATATGAATAACATTGAAAATCGTTTAGTATCTTTCTCAACTGAATAAAGAAAAACTATTCCCTACTATGTATAATTAATGTAAATACTTACAAATATATTTTAATTTACTTTTAACTTCTTAAATTTTAATTTCTAAATTTGCTTTTACTTTTAGTGTGCATATATTAACTTGCTTTCTTTTAATTCTTGTAACTTGATTTTAAAAATGGGAAATAATTTTTGTTTTCCAATTTGGGTCTGACTAAGCGCTATTCAAAGGGTGCTCTACAGACCACTAGCGCCAGCATCACCTGAGGGTACATTAGAAATGCAAATACTCAGACCGCCACACACTGAATCAGAACCCCTGGTAATGGAGCCCCAGGAGTCAGTCGGTGCACTGCCCAATAGTCTGAAGAAGTAATAATATCAGGTTCCTTATTATTCCTTAATTTTTGTAAAATTAATGTTTCAATTCAAAGAGAAAGCACCGAGGTCTGGTTGAGGGGCACAAAAAATGTACATTAATACTAAACACTGAAGTATAATGGCCTCTCACTTTATAATATTTTAAACTACTAATTAAGATCAGAATCAAGAAAGGACTTGATTTCACAATCACGTTCACATTTTTAAAACCAACGTATGTTTATGCTTGTTTTATTCCTTGGTGAAATTAGTTCAATTATGTCTGACAAGCCCAAACTAAAACCAAAAACTTCCTAAGACTAATTAATTTAAAAGATTTAAAATACATCATAAAGTTAATCTTGAATTCCCCCTCAGTACTTAAAATAATAATTTTATAAACGCATTCAGTCTCACCTGAGTTGATTTAACTATTAATGTACAAATATTTCAAGTGTCTACCATCATTTTCAAATATCAAATGTTCCTGACTTCCAGTTTATTTTCAATATAAAAAACTTAGCTGTGAAAATGACTGCTTGAGGTGACAATATTTTCTTTGCTTTCCTTAAAAAGCACTATAGGTGTTAATTTCATGACACCCGGCAAATTCCAACCAAGACATTCTATACTTCTGAAACTTCACTATGAACTAAATTCTATTATATTAAAAATTATATGATCAGAACTAGTGGATGAGGTTAGGTATATCTTAAGAACGTATAATTGTAGAATCACATTATGGATAAGATGTTTAATACATGTGTCCTGCGATGAATTCTCTAAGTAACTAAAAATATTTTGGCATAGATAGATAAAATTAAATAATTAATCATCAGAATTTAAGAGTATCAGTTAAGGCATAAAACACATTTTTATAATATTAAAATATAAAGAATATATGATAGAATATAACCAAGAAATTTGAGGTTATCTAAATTCTAAATGCTGTCCTGAGAAAATAATTTCTCTTGTTTTCAAGGCAGCTAACAACAGAGCTGTAGTGGCTGAATTAGTACATATCTAAAAAAAAGTTTTAACTGTGGCATTTGTCTTCTGTACTTTTAACCTTTGGACATAAAAGGCATTTTATCCTGTGTGACAGCAGGTTTTCAATATTAAGCACCATTAGTTTGACTCATTCTGTTATATGTTTCTACCAAATATTATAACATAAACAAAATCAAATTACTCTGTTAGAATTTTTATTTGGATAATCAAAACAAGGTTTCAAAAGTGAGATAAATGTAAAATGGCAATGCTGAACTTTTTTCAGACTCTCTTAATATTTTGCTTAACATTTTCATTATTTTTAGGCAGATTTCTTAAATGAAAACGTTCCCAATTCCATGTTCTGCTGGCAAGACCCTACATATTGTTTAACTAGGATAGATGGTTTAGATGAAAACTTCAGTGGAAGTACTTCTATTTCTTTGCTATGTAAAGGCAAAACTGACGAAACACGATGGAGTGGAGAAATGCTTTTTTACCTGTCTTGCATGTCTTCCCTCCTTCCCCAGTGTATTTAGTCCTTTGAGACTGTCTACTATCCTAGTAGAATGTGATGAGGATGTCTAATAACATTACCCTAACCATACCTTTGTTGTAGTAATTGGCCAAAGGATAGGCACTAGAATCAAACAGGCAGTTAAATCCTTCCATACGTATCTATATATGTACCATGGGAGAGGGGGCCAAGCTTCCAATGAGAGTATGAGTGGAAAGAAGTAACGTTTGGTCCTAAGAAAAGTTGTTTGAAGAGAGTCTACCTGAGAACCTCAGCCAACACATGGAGCGAAAGCCAGCAAATGGATTCAGAGCCATGATCATCACATCATTGAAGCCATGTAGACCCTTTTCTTGTCAGTTAAAAAAGTCAATAAAAGAGGTGTTCTTTTTTTTTTCCTTTTCTTCAGAAAGAGGAATCCGAGCAAATTTGTCTAGTAAATGTCAATAGACACGTCTCCAAAGAATAAGTTCAAAAGACTATTTAAATTTGGATTGTAAAGATTTTTATTCCTCTGAAATACAGCCATTTAAAAATAAGCCTGTTTGTATTAAATTAGGCTATAAATCTGCATTCACGTATTCAACAAATATTTACTAAGTCTGTGCTAAACATTGAGACAATCATTTGGATTCATTAGTGAACAAGACAGACATGATTCCTTCTCTCATATAGCTTTTGGTCATGTGGACTAAACAGTCAAGTATAGAACAATGTGAATATAATACACACTACGATAGGAAGTAGCTATGTTGTTATGGGATCACGGAGGAGCAGCATCTAAGCAGAGTTCAGGAATGAAGAAAGGTAATATTAATATAACATCCAGGGAGAAAGCACCATAGTATATGAACCCAAAAGAGTTAGTGATTTTGATAGAATTAAAAGGGCCTCTATGATTTATTTAACTGATGACATTAGAATCACAGGGTTTTGTTTGTTTTTCTATTTGTTTTTTAAGTTGGAACAACTAAATGAGTTGTAACCTATTTAGTTTTCCTGTGTTCTGATATGATAAAATAAATCCAGAGTAAGCTTTATTGAGACAGCAGCTTTTTGCAATCATTAATAACTCTCTATATATTTTAAATTATATTCTTCATTTAATATGGAAATTTTATCTAATGAAGAATTCTACAACATACATTAAAACTATGCAGAATTTATAAAACTGTTTTGTACAAATGTTCTCACTTAATATCAAGAAACCTTATCCCGCAGCCTAATATTATAGAAGACGTAACTGAGTCAACAAGAGTGAGATTTTTCCCAAATGCATTCAGTTAACATGTAAAACCAGAATTTGAGCCCAATCTTCTGAACTTGAAACCACATGCTTTGTCAGCTGTACCGTACAGCCTCATGTGCAGAGCTCTCTCTCAGGAATTTCAGAGGATACAAGAATTATACAATATCATCTGTGAGCTTTAAGTTTTCATACTTTAATTCAATAGATGAAAAGAAAATGGAACACTAAATAAAAATACAAAGTAATAGAAACTATAGGCATTAGATAATTAATCATCAGTTAGCAGTTAGAAAGAAGGAAGTGCTTTCTGTATAAGAGCTGAACAGCCTATTGTTACCAGGACTCTAAATATTAAGGTTAAAGTAACAAATAAGTTTATATATCCTCAGAATAGACACTTCATTCATAACAAGGAAGTGAGGTCACAAAACTGAATATAATTTCTGTGGGGTATTTCACACACTCTTGCACCTACCCCTGCCTCCACACACACAGACATATGTACCTGTAACTATTTCTCTCTGTATCACTATAAACATTTTTTTCATCTATTAAATGAACATAGAAATACACCAAAAATAAATGAATAGATACTACTGACCCAAAGTCTAACACCCCCTTTAAGGCCTATAATATAATCAAACTTCCAAGCCTGCAATTAGGGGGAAACAATATGTGAGTTCAAATTCAATGCTTTCTTCATAGAGTGAAGTTTCAATAGGTAACACAGTGCAATCTGGCTAATTCATAATGGGGCCATTCTAATAATCTGAGGTATTTCAAAATAAGGAAAATAATAACATATCTAAAACATAGCAGAAATCTACTCTGTCAGCCATACTTCACTTATTTTGACAGGAATTTTCTATTTTAAATAGTGTGTGATAATATTTTTTAGAATGCTCTCAAATAGGCTACCCAACATTTTGTAAAAATAAAGAACGTTGAGTAATTATATATCTGTACAGCTTGTCATTCTTTGATATTTGATGAATGGGAGGAACATGCCAGGGCTTTATATCATGACCTCATGAAACAGTAACATTTTAATTAATGTAAGAATAGATCAATACTTTAATCATCATAATGTGATATATTTGAACATTTTTGGAATTAAAAAAAATGTCCAGTTTCTGCTATATTGGTTCTACTTTTTTCTTTAGATTTTTGTAAACTATTAAAATCCAAGTCTTTCAAATAAAATATTTCTTATAGTTTAAACAATACCTTACTATCACTAACATGTCCTTGGTACATGGAACTCTTTTTCAACCTAATAAACCTATAGATTAAAAAAGAAAAAAAATACAAAACTGTTACAACTTTTGATGACAGCAATACATACACTGTCTTTTTGTTTTCAACATTTAACAGAAAATATAGTAAAGAAACTCTTCACCAAATGTAGGAATCCCAAAGACATTTAAAGTTAAGACAAACTAAACCCTTGAATTAATGTTTATTGAGTACCTATAATGTGTAAAGTGCTATTTTAGTAGTGTGAATATATATAAATCTTGTAATCTTTGCCCTTTAGATATTACAAGATAAGAGGATAAGTTTAAAATGCTAGTGGAAGTTTGGGCCAATAGGAATTACAGTGATTCAAGGCAGTTACTTTTAGGAGTTTAGAAGAGGGCAATCACATTTGTTTTTGTCTGTAGCTAGAGAAGAAGAATTGAACAAGAACATTTTATTCTAAACCTTGAAGACTGATTATTGATACCTGGAGAAAAATCGATTATAAAAAATTATGGCACAGTGAAGTATTAATTCTTTGGAAACTATCTGAATTCTGTGCTTTGGTAGCAACATGAATGGAGATGTATTCCAAGATGACTAATCTGAATGCATAAAAGGGAATAGATATTTAAGGGAAGGATACCAGGAGGCCATTGTACCAGTCCAAATAAGAGCCAAAAAGAGCCTGACATTAGGCAGTGATTAGAGAGCCGCTGTCAGAGGTGAATCAAGATCACTTGGAATGGAAAAATTCAGCTATTAGAGAAAAACTGGTAAAATGATTTCAGGGTGTTGAGTCTAAATCAAAGATTTAAAAATAAAATTAGTAAAAACTAAAGATGAAAATGATAAGGAAGGTAAATGGGAAGAAAGATAATAGAGAAGGTAGAAATAGATAAGCCCAGAATAGGACAGGTTATTCTCAGCAGGAAAGATGGTTTACTTTAGAGTTAGAAGCAAAGAAAATGTGGAAAAGAAGCACGCAAAATAGAAATATATTTGAAGTGGTGCGGAGAAAAATTCCAGCTAATTTCTGGCCTTGAAATTTACATTAAAGCAGAAAACTAAGTCTTTTTCTGGAGGTGTAGTACTATACTCGGATTTTTCTCCCTAACCCCATCATCCTTACTCGATAAATCCCTCAGGCTTAACTCCCACTCTGACTCCCATTCTAATTTTAATAAATGTTTTTCTATTCTACCCAACTTAACAATTTTTTCCTTTGACTCTCATATCTCTGTATGTTCACTGTTCTTTAGCACACTTTCCGTGTATTTTAGTTACTGGTATATTTGCCTTATCGCACCAATCCTTACTGATTATAATCTACTTCATGAGTAGGGACTATATTCCATTTCCACAGTATTAGAAAACCATGACATAGACTCCGCTCATTTGCAGATCAGTCATTTCTCATTTATTTAGAGTCATACAGTGTGTTCAATTGACTCCAGCATCTCATTCTGAGTTCGACTACCAGTATAAATCAGAAAGGCATTATCTTATCCTTTATAATTATTTTCTTTATATCTACGTATACCTATACAAATATATAAAAATTATATGGGATAATTAAGAATAAATTGTGTTAGTGTTATCACACATGCTTATCCTTTCTTGATCTTTATCTTTTATGAGGTAGACTATATGCAAAAGTGAGGGTCTAAATATCCAATTGATTTAATTTATTCAGAATGATTACTAAAAAATTACTACAAACAAAAGAATTAGAGTTCCCTTTTTATGTACTATATAATCCATATCACACATATTTATTTAATATGTACTATGTATCTGCCAGAGAACTAGGAATAAAGTATACATCTTTCTTTTAAAGAACTCAGATCTTAGGGGAAGAGAAAGAAAAATAAATGTGATTGTGGTGCTATAAATTAGCTCTTAACAATCCAGTTCAATCTGGCAAAGTCATGATCTTCAGTAAATTTCATGATTTCCTGCCTTGAGATTTCTAGAATTGGAGTTCACAGACTTAAGCAGTAATAAATTTGAAAATCCAAATATTTATAATTTTTCTTTTTTATAAAAATTTCTAATGATGTTTTGCCAATCATACTATGTTGTCATTTGCTATTTAGTTAATGAGTATTAACAAATACACTCTAAAACAATTTAAATCTTAAAAGTCTTATGTGGTGAAAAGAAGAGACAGTTTATTTTTTTAACTACTCATTAATTTAAAAATTTGATATTTTAAAACATCTACTATATTTGGGCATAAAATTTTAGAGCACAATTTCATTGCAAGGCAACAATGAAAACATGTATTAGTTTTACATTTGTCCTTAAAATCTTTGCTATGTTGTCCCACATTGAAGGATGTCAAATTGAAAAAAATTTCTTTTTAAAGTGGAAGATTATTAGAAGAATGGGTCTTCAATAACTAGGCACTTAAGTTCTCAGCTTTAGAGTCTTCTGATGAGATATATTAAATATATTTATGGAAATACAGGAAATAGAGGCAATGTGATATAGCAATAGTGTGAATTTCAGCATCATCAGGTTTCCTTTTGCAGTACTAAAAAGAAAACCTACAAATACAAAAATTCCAAATATTAATCATTTAAAACAATTTTATAAAAAATAAACAGTAATACTGACTACAGGCCATTTGCTTATTAGAATGAATGCTTGAGAATCTATGGTTTTCTACATATTTTTATAGACTATTCTCCAGGAAAAAAAAGTCTCAGGAAATAATTTGAAGGATACTATTGTGACTGCATAAGAAAAGAGGAACTTAGTGGGTAAGAGCAAGGGTTGTAGGGACAGGCATGAAAGGCTTGACCCAGGACCCACTCCATATTAACTACATGTCTTGAACAAGTTACATTTATTCAACCATTAAATAATTTATCCATTCAACAGGATGCTTATTGTGTATGTACTTTGTTAGGTATTTGTACTAGTTTCCTAGGTTAACTGTTAACAAATTACCACAAACTTAGTGGCTTAAAATTATGTAAACATACCATTTTACAGTAGATCAGAAGTCTGACATGGGTCTCACTGGGCTAAAATCAAAATGTTGGCAAGGCTGTGTTCCTATCTTGTGGTTACAGGAGAGAATCCCCCTCCTTGCCTTTTCCAGCTTCTGGAAGCTGCCTGCATTCCTTGGCTCATGGCCTTCTTTCTTTTTTCAAAGCCAGAAATGGAGTGTTGAGTTCTCCTCACATTACTGCATTCTGACACTGATTCTTCTTTTGCCTCTCAATTTCATTTTTGAGAACCCTTGTGATTGCACCGAACCAAACGAGGTGATTCGGGATAATCTTCCCATCTCAGGATCCTTAACTTAATCACATTTGCAAAGTCCCTCTTGCCATGTATGGTAACATAGTTACATAGCTATGGGAATTAGAGTGTAGATATTTCTAGAGGGGCCATCATTCTGCCTACCACAGCATTGTACTAGCAATGTCAATAAAGTTCCTGAAAAGGTTTCAGGAATGGTTCCTCATTCCATGAAATTTACACATAAGAAAATTGTGAAGTTAATTTGTGGAAAACTGTTAGCAGTGCAAAATGATCTTGTCTAAAAGCAATGTAAATCATTCCTGTCCATAATAATCTAAATGAATATTGTCCTTTACAGAAGTGATGATTTTCTGTCTGAGAGAAAAAAATCACCTCAAATGTTATACATTATTGCCCTGTAGGATATTATTTTGCATCTATTAGGAAATTGATTTCAGTATTCCTTGATTGATTTACTATATAAACCTCAGTTTTGCAAATTCTCCTTTAAACCAGTGTTAGCATCTTGTAATTATCTCATTTATTAATTAGTTGAATAAAACCACTGACTTTGTTCATTTGTATTTATATGAGGGTCAAGTTTTTCAATTTTTTTGAAAATTAGCAAAGTGGAGTAGAACTGTGTTAAAAACTATTCTTTGCCAACACATCTTCTGGGTAAATTTAAGATGTATTGAAACATCTAAATGGACATCACTCAATGAGGACTTTTTTTTTTTTTTTTAAATGGGATAGTAAGAGAAAATAAATCTCATGATGTTTTTGTGAAAGTTAAATGAGATAAAGTATTTAGCATAGTGTCTGACATATAGCAGACCCTAAATACATGACAGTTTTTTATCATTAATACTAATAATCAGAAGTTCAGTTGGAATTAATATGCTATTGGGATGTATATAAATATATAAATAGGTCAGATATATTAATCTTGTGGAGTAGTAGTTTTATTCCCATGAAACACGTATTTTACCAACCCTTGTGCTTTAAGGGAATGTTTTAAGGGGATCTCTGGGATTCCTATATATGAAGAAAAAAAGAAAAAGAAAACTACTCAGCTCATGAAATTGATCAACCATTCCCCATTTGATAATACCCATGCTGTCAGATACTGCCAAAGTACCACAATACACATGAATCCCTGCTACTTCTACCAAAACTTCACAAAGAATCACTAATTTCCTCCCAAACACCAAGACTCTGCAGTAATAGGAAGCTTTTTTTTGCCTAACTCTGTCTAGATATACAAGGAGTTCTCTTGCAGAGGATCAATTAGTTCCCATGCAAATGTACTTTTGGCAAGTCTGTGCTGCTCATACGTCAAGCAAGGCAAACATATCAAGGCATTTCAAAATTCTGGTATTGAACACAGTTTAGATCCATGCCAGGGCATACCTTCCTCTACCTAAACTGAACTTCCTTACCTAAACTCAACTCAAATTACAGATGAAGAAAGTGAGGTATAAAATACTTTGGTGAAAAAGGAGGTAAATATTTTGAACAAGGTCACACAGAGAGCAGGGGTTTAACTTGGGACCCCTATTTTCTGTTATCAAAACCTAAGTTATTTCCACTAAAGGAATTTCTCCCAAAATAATTCTTGACAAAATGTTAGGTACTAATTATATATAACCACACAACATATGTATCTCCCTCTCTCTCATACACATGCACACACAATATATTTTTCCTTCTTAACAAGGTATGAAACTTGCATCAAGTAGAACCAAACAGATCTGGACCAGGTCTTCTTTCCTTACTGTCTCACAGTGATTACCTCATCATTCTATTTTTCTACTGAATGCTCTTAACAAAAATGAACAGTTGAATTGGCCTTCTAAAAAGTTTTTTTTCCTTGAATAAAACATTACAATTTTTTTTTTAATTGGGGTATATTTCCTTTACAATGTTGTGTCAGTTTCTGCTGTACAGCAAAATGACTCAGCTATATATATACATAGATCCCCTCTTTTTTGGACTTCCTTCCCATTTAGGTCACCACAGAGCACTGAGTAGAGCTCCCCTGTGCTATACAGCAGGTTCTCATTAGTTATCTATTTTATGCATAGTAGTGTATATATGTCAATTCCAATTTCCCAATTCATCCCACCCCCTATTCTCCCCTTGGTGTCCATACGTTTGTTCTCTACATCTGTGTCTGTATTTCTGCTTTGCAAATAGGTTCATCTGTACCATTGTTCTAGATTCCACAAATACATGTTAATATATGTTATTTGTTTTTCTCTTTCTGAGTTATTTCACTCTGTATGACAGCCTCTAGGTCCATCTGCGTCTCTACAAATGACCCAATTTCATTCCTTTTTATGGCTGAGTAATATTCCCTTGTATATATGTACCACATCGTCTTTACCCATTCATCTGTTGATGGACATTTAGGTTGCCTCCATCTCCTGGCTATTGTAAATAGTGCTGCAATGAACATTGGGGTGCATGTGTCTTTCTGGATTATGGTTTTCTCATGGTATATGCCCAGTAGTGGGATTGCTGGGTCATATGGTAGTTCTTTTTAGTTTTTTAAGGAACCTCCATACTGTTCTCCATAGGGGCTGTACCAATTTACATTCCCACCAACAGTGCAAGAGGGTTCCCTTTTCTCCACACCCTCTCCAACCTTTACTGTTTGTAGATTTTTTGATGATGGCCATTCTGACCAGTGTGAGGTGATACCTCATTGTAGTTTTGATTTGCATTTCTCTAATAATTAGTGCTGTTCAGTTGCTTCATTTGCAAATATTTTCTCCCATTCTGAGGGTTGCCTTTTCATCTCGTTTATGGGTTTTTTTGCTGTGCAAAAGCTTTTAAATTTAATTAGGTCCCATTTGTTTATTTTTGTTTTTCTTTTCATTACTCTAGGAGGTGGGTCAAGAAAGATCTTGCTGTGATTTATGTCAAAGAGTGTTCTTCCTATGTTTTCCTCTAAGAGTTTTATAGTGTCTGGTCTTACATTTAGGTCTCTAATCCATTTTGAGTTTATTTTTGTGTATGGTGTTAGGGAGTGTTCTAGTTTCATTCTTTTACATGTAGCTGTCCAGTTTTCCCAGTACCACTTATTGAAGAGGCTGTCTTTTCTCCATTGTATATCCTTGCCTCCTTTGTCATAGATTAGTTGACCATATGTGCGTGGGTTTCTCTCTGGGCTTTCTATCCTGTTCCATTGATTGATATTTCTGTTTTTGTGCCAGTACCATACTGTCTTGATTACTGTAGCTTTGTAGCATAGTCTGAAGTCAGGGAGCCTGTTTTCTCCAGCTCCACTTTTCTTTCTTAAGATTGCTTTGAATATTCAGGGTCTTTTGTGTTTCCATACAAATTGTAAAATTTTTGTGTTCTAATTTTCTGAAAAATGCCATTGGTGATTTGATAGGGATTGCATTGAATCTGTAGATTGCTTTGGGTAGTATAGTTATTTTCACAACATTGATTTTTTCCAAGAACATGGTATATCTCTCCATCTGTTTGTGTCGTCTTTGATTTCTTTCATTAGTATCATATAGTTCAATTTATCTTTTACATGAGCTAATAACTAAAGTGTTTAAATTTTTTCTTTAACCACCTTCTTTGTAGATTGATGCTGATTGATCCATATATTCTAATGATAGCTGATGGGAGTAATTTGAGGTACTATAAATATGTAATATAGCATTACAGATTAAATTATTTATGCTACTATATATTTATTAACCCACTTTTGTTTCATATTTTGTAGCTGTTTGAATTAATGTTTTTAGATGAAAATATTATGCAATTTATTTTATAAGATATTAAAGCAGATTTCTGCAGGTTATAAAATAATTCTAAAATATTTGAGAATTATTTCCAGTGAAGAAGTATAAATGAAAAGGTCTTTCTGGTTAATTCTTTGTAAATAATGTACATAAGTAATCAGAATTCACTTTCCCTCAAGGATTCTGTTCAGCAAGATATTTTGTTTTAAATCTTAATTTCTTTTTAAAAAGAAAATGCATTTTCAAGCAAAATAAATACACTTGGACAGTTTTTACTAATAGAGGCTAAAATATGTTATATGTAGTAACAGAAATTTAAATAGTTTGTAGCAAATATCTGTGCCTTTGCTGTTGACTATTTTTGATATAATCTGCAATATAAAGAGTTGAGAGTGTTTATTCAGGGGCCTTGTTAAGTAAAGTGTTAACTCAGCAGGTCTGCATTGTTCAAACCTTGTACATTCCCAAAAAAGGCATATCTTCAGGACTGGCCCTTGGCCAGCTCCTGGGAAATGAGTTCTGAGTCCTTATAATATTCTGCCTGATAAGAGTGTTTTTATATGCCAGAGGCCTTGGGCTGCAGTACCGGTCTGATCAGATATTTAAACTAATGATGTAATTTACAGTGAATGCTTGTTTTTTGCTGGGGGGGGGGGTGGTGCTGGAATCTGAATAGCTGAGGTCAGTCACACAGGTGCTGCATACTTAAGTATATGTTTTATCTGTAAAAATAACTCTGCACACCAAGGCTTAGGTGAGTTTCTCTGGTTGACAACACTTCACATTTTACACATGAGGAAACCAAGGTACAGAAAGAGTAAATACTTTTCCTGAGGTCATATAGTAAGCAGGAGAAACAGCTTCAAAAATAATCCATTAACTACACAGGTGATATTATTTACAATATTCAGTGGCAAAACTGTGTGTGTATAATTTTATTTTTTATTTTTTAATATTTTATATATTTTGAAAAATACTTTAACAGCCTCCCCTGCATTCCAATAAATGGGAACTCTGAGGCACAAACAAACCTGATTTTTATTTGCTATATAAAAATGATTATTTTAACACTGCTGTGACCTTTTTCTTCACTTGTATTTTCCCTTACTATTAAGTATGCATTTTTGCTGTAGACGGACAAAGGGAAGAAGAGGGAAGACCTGTGTGATAATTCAATTTATAGAACTATGTAAGACTTTACTCATCTTTTTTTGAAACTCCTCCTTCCCTATGAATGAAATTACCCTCCCTTCCCCCCAAAAGGCTCGATTTGCCATATTACACAAAAAGTTCAATTATGGGATGACGTGAGTTGGAAAATGAATTACTTTAATATTATCCCTCAATATCTGAGTTTTAGAGATTTGCAAAAAATTTGCCTGTAATTTTTCTTTTCTGAAAGCCAATAACTACCCCCAGGTGCTGTGTATTAGTATTTTATATCATCTAGTAATTATATATTGCTTTTGAAAATAGCTATGGGACAGGAGTGCAAGGAGGTATGGATAGTCTTTCTGGAAAATTCTACATGAGCAGATGGATACCACATGAAATAGATTAATATGTTAATTGTCTAAATGGAAAAGCTTGTCATGCAATTTCAGGCTATTAATTAGATCAAGAATTTCAACTCTGAAATAAAGAAGTAATTTTATGCTGTTGGTAGCTAGGTTTTTGCCCTTGCCACTTTGTCATTTTGTAGAATAATTGCTCCCATAGGGAAAAAAAAATGTTAGATCAGAAAACACTTAGTAGAGTTGTTTCCTCCGAATTGCTCTAAATGACCATGTTCATTGCAAAAATATTAGCAGACCTGTTAGGCTTGCATTAAACACAAGCAAACAAAGCCCTTGAAAATATTATTTGTGTATCTCAGTTTTATTATTAAAACAAGATAATTTTAACAACAGTAAACTTGTAGTTCTGCATGTATAAAATTTAGTCTTCTCTGTGACCTAACATTGAAAATAAGTATTAGCATATTTTCTTTAGTTTTATATTTTAAAACTATAAACCATTTTAAGTAGTACATGTTATTTATTTTCTTGATTTAAAAAAACTTTAGACAATTAGCTTTCCATTTAGCAAATGAACAGTCATAGATAACACAATATTTATAACTTTTATAAATACTCAAAGTATAAAGATAAGATTATGGTTTCCATTGCCATATCACTAGTACCAATATTTTAAACCAGAAGAAATATTTGAAAGCTTGAGTAATACCTGCCTCACCAACCTCCAGGGTTCCTATGAATTAGATAATTAATGGAAATATAAATAATACATGTGGGATTAGAATTTAATAAATATTTTGTTGAATAAGTAGTAATTGATTCCATTTATTAATAGTCTGTGTCATGAATTTTCTTAGTTACTTGTGTTAGGAAGAACAATGACCTCCTAAAGATGCTCATATCCTAATACCTGGAACTTGCAAATATGTTACCTGGCAAAAGGGAATTAAAGTTGCAGATGCAATTAAAGTTGGTAATCAACTGACCTTGAGATGGGACATTATCCTAAATTATCCAGGTAGATCCAATAATCACATGAGTTCTTAAATATGGGAGAGGAGGCAAAAGATAGGGCCAGTCTGAGGTAACATGGCAAAGACTCAACCTGCCTTTTCTGGCTTTGAAGATGGAGGTAGGGGGATCATGAGCCAAAAAAAGTTGGTGGTCTCTAGATACTGGAATAGGCAAGGAATGGATTTTTCCCCAGAGCCCCTGGAAAAGAAAGCAGCCCTGCTGACAACTTGATTTTAGCTAAATGAGACCCATGTTGGAATTCTGACCTATAATAAATTTGTATTATTTTAAACACTAAGTTTGTGGTAATTTATTATGAAAGCAATAGAAAACTAACACTATAATCTACATATATTAACTCTTCATTCTTATAAGTCTTCAAAGTCATTTTTTTTCTTTTATTCACAAGCTGTAAGAGAGTATTTAGTTTCAGATTATGCTATTTGTAAAAAGTAACAAGTCTAACTCATGTTATATCTTCTAAATGAAAATAATGTCACTTCAGGTTTCACTGGGAAAGTTAGATGAAATGATGTATAAAGAGTTCTATAGGGACTTCCCTGGTGGCACAGTGGTTAAGAATCTGCCTGCCAATGCAGGGGACATGGGTTGGGTCTCTAGTCTGGGAAGATCCCACATGCCGCGGAGCAACTAAGCCCGTGCGCCACAACTACTGAGCCTGCGCTCTAGAGCCCGCGAGCCACAACTACTGAGCCCACACGCCACACCTACTGAAGCCCAGGAGCCTAGAGCCCGTGCAACGAGAAGTCACCGCAATGAGAAGCCCGTGCACCGCAATGAAGAGCAGCCCCCGCTCGCCGCAACTAGAGAAAGCCCGCATGCAGCAACGAAGACCCAATGCAGCCAAAAAAAGAAAAAAAAAAAGAGTTCTATCAAAGTTAAAGACACAGATTAGGGTGTCAATATAGGGTATTATCATTTTCTCAATAACTTATTCAAATCCATCTTATAATATTTGGGTGGCATTATGATAGAGTATAATTTTTAAAACTAGGCCCTTTCTATTAAACATGGTTGATTGACCAAATGCATTTATCACTTGTCTCTCCCAAAACCTCACTAAAACAATTGTATAGAGTAATCAAAAAGGTGTTAGCCTACAAGGATAAAAAGAAAGAGAGGAGACAATAGAAGATGAAGAATGGAAAATGAAAAGCAAAAACAGGAATGGGAACTGACAGCACAGTGGAGGAAGTTTTAAACCTAAAGTCCTGCAGGAAAGGGTTACCCCAAGCGAGAGAGCCAAATCATCCTGCCCACTTTCAGACAGGAGATTGGACAATTCTTCTTCTCTCCAGAAACATAATAATTACATATCCTGCTAAACTATTCATTAAATGAGAAACTAGAACCAAAAAAGAATTTCTAAACACACAAGGATTAAGAAAGAGAAGGGAAATGGCAAGTACAGAATTTGAGGAGAGAGAATATTCATATTATTCTCTAAGGGAAAAGAGAGGAAAATGGTTAGATAAAAAAAGTCTTGTGTAGCACTGACAGTACATTTGAAGTTCAGATCAGGATTTATAACAAAGACGTAATTCTGCATGTTAACAGAATGGCTGGGATATCACTGACAACTGATGGCTAAATTGAATTTCAGATGGAATTTAGTAAGAGAGCAGGTCAGAAGTGAAAGGAATAAGAAGAAATTGATGAACCATAAGAGCAGTGGATACAGAAAAAGTTAAAGGCAGGAGACAAATAATAATTTGGAAGAAAATGGTGCAATCAAGTATCTGAAATTCTAGATATAAAAATGTTTCAAAAGACTATATTGAATACTTTCATCTCCTTTCTCTATATTCCTGCATGAGAAGGGAGAAAAACATTCATTAAATATTACAAGTTTATGATATTAGGAGAGGAGATTACTATATCACATTTTTACTTATATAGCTGTAGTTTGGACAAAATAATTTGGTTAATATTATATCCTAGAAAATACTAAAAATGTTGCCATAGTATTCTATTTTATTAAAAGATGTTTTACCACCATATCATTTATTAGTTATATTTAGGTGTTCATAATTCAAAAATATTTATTGAGGATCTTTTATGCATCAGGCATTATGCTAAGTTTTAGTATACAGTAGGAAACAAAACAGATATTATTCCTTTTCTCAGAATGCTCTTAGAAATTTAGGAAAAAATTAATGCATTTCTCTGGTATATATGGCTTTATATTAAACAATATTTATAGTCTATGACTTAAAAGTAAATTCCATGCATTTTCTGGCTTATAATTTTGTATATTTATTATAATAATATTTAAATTTATATTAGATAGTATTTCACAAACCTTAAGGTTCTAACACAATGTATAAAGAAGCCATCATAAACAAAGTAAGTAAGTTCAGGACTCATTTTAAACAAACAAGAAACAAAACAGATATTATTCCTTTTCTCAGAATGCTCTTAGAAATTTAGGAAAAAATTAATGCATTTCTCTGGTATATATGGCTTTATATTAAACAATATTTATAGTCTATGACTTAAAAGTAAATTCCATGCATTTTCTGGCTTATAATTTTGTATATTTATTATAATAATATTTAAATTTATATTAGATAGTATTTCATAAACTTTAAGGTTCTAACACAATGTATAAAGAAGCCATCATAAACAAAGTAAGTTCAGGACTCATTTTAAACAAATAAGAAACATTAATTTATCAAAATAACTAACCAATTTGCTTTAGAATATATCTCTACTGATGCAAGGAGAGAACCACTGCATTCTATGAAACTTTGCTCAGGTAATATTCATTTTTGCTTTGTTAAAACAAGAAAACAAAAACAAAATATATTCTTCATTTATTCCATAGTCTTAAATAGTGCCAGCAAAAAGAAAATGCTTATAAAGAATCTTTATAATGAGGTAATTTCCAAGAGACACATAAAGCAAATGTGAAATAGAATTTGGTTTATGAACTACAAATTGATAAAGTCTAAAATGTATTTTGGTGTCCAAAAGATATAAAAGCAGGTGATTTATTTGTCACTTGTTTACTATGGGTAAATTAATAATTTTTATCCAATATAAGTAATAGCAAAATAGCTATTAATGAAATAACTTTTAACACTGTAAAATTCCAAATCTGATCAACAATTTTTATAAATGGTACATTTCCAGAGAAAGTTAAAAGGACACAAAATTCAACAATATTTGTTTTTATGGCATTAAATATAATTATAGTTTAAATATTATAATAACTTAGCCTTACACTTGGAGTTAATTTACCAATATCCCTTCAAGCTTTAAAAATTATACTTGTCTTGTTTCTTTTAAGAATGTATATTTGTTCTTATCTTGACTTTCCTCATTTTCTTTTGCAAGTAGTGGAAGCATATAATGAAAACTTTTAATGGAACTTAAAATATGCTTTGCCATGTGTTTTCCCTTTGATTTTTAATTCTGCCTAATATGTAGAATATTCAGAATGACTTTTTTCAGAGGGGGTGGATATTAATCCAATCTGATGAGTGACAACCAAATATGGAATATGTCATAGTCATTAGTAGCGCCCAATAGTAGCTTCAGCAAGAAACCAGCGGAGAGCATACCACGTGTGAAACACAGTGTAATTTTAAATTCATCTTCATGGTCAATTTCCTCCCCATGTATGGTGATCATTGTCATTAATATCATTTTCCAATCTTGTAATAATAAAGTAAAAATAGAGGCCTATAACAAGTTGGAAAAGTAGGGAAATACTATTTATAAAGACAGCCATGTACGTATAACTGCCCTCCTGCTATTTGTGGTCACAGAAGGTTACTTGAAAAAGTTACTTTAATGGCTACACTATTGCAGATAGCAGGGTAACCCAGAGGAAGTCTAGATATCTAAGGTAATTTTTGTAAGATTAGGACTTGGCCGCAAATAAGCCCTAGGGGAAAAAAATCAATTGCTCTTTCACATTCTATAATCTGGAAATACAGATTCAAAAATAAATTACTGGGCATAAGTTATGATTGATATCTATTGGATTAACATGCTTTAATCCCAATTTTATATATTTAGCCAAGAGGGAGCTATTTGACTATATGAGATTTTACACATCTTTCAGCTAAATTAAAGATACAAACACTAAAGCTAATACTTGGGACATCATGAAGATTTGTGGTACTCTCTAGGGCACCAAAGATACATAAAACAATGAAAGGATGCATAAATGAGCTATTTCCTTCTCGGACTGAGTCTTGGTGAGTATCTTTTAAATTAATAATTTCACAAGGTCACTAAGAGTTGTGTGGAATAGAAATTATCTGGCAGACATGAGGCAGGAGATAGAATGGATCAGAAGATAATGAGAAGTGTCCTCTGTTTCTGGGCAGATCTATGAAAGGTGAGTCATAGTGTATTCATAGTATATTATCTTATGAAGTACATTGCCGTGGGTTTCTGAAATAGACTTTCTGCTATTTTGTATCAATAATCAATATAATAAAACTGTAAATAAGAACAAATACCTGATAAAACTGAAAATAAGAACAAATACCCAGTGAAAACAGATTACCATTAACTTAATTACCATATTATGATTAAATGAACAACTGATCAATTCCTGCTTATATGTAAAGTCACTTGCCAGATGATTTGAGGCAAGCCTCATTTCATTTATCGCAAGGCTTTTTAAACAACCAGAAATAATTTTAAACAGCCAGAGACAAGCCGAACTAACAACATTTTTGGTCATTAAATAAGCTATAGTAATAAAGAATCACCCTGTAAAAAGAATATCAATATTTTAATAAAGTAGCTAGAAATTTAGACTAGTATTATTATTAATATTATTGTTCAAGATAAAGGCATTAAATAACTTAAAATTATATGAGAAAGGAGTTTCAGATAATGAGAATGAATAATAGATGAATTATTTCCAATAAATCATACACTGAATTGAAGTTTAAAATCGCTACAAAGTGCCATCAGGGCCCATGAAAATGACACTGATGCAGATCAAGCACATCATGCTTATAATGGGCAGTATACCACGGATAACAATCCCTGTAAAACAAAATAAAAATGCTAATCAATTGTGCAGTAGTCCAGGACTCATCCCTGTCTGGACCCAGCAATTTGGAGCCATTTGGTAAAGTTGTACAGTCCAGACTGAGTATTAACAGGGCAATTCTGAGTTCTCTGTCTGGAAGGCACTTCCAATACAGTGACTTCAATTCCAGAAATCTTTGATTTTTTTTATTATCCATTTCCTCATTCTGATCTAGGGCGTTTGGAGCTTTGGAGCTAGAGAATATCCGGATTAAGGGACACACCCTTGGCCTCCCGGCTTCCTGAGAAAGGGTAGCCTATTCCTTCCCCTTTGTGATTCCCACCCTCCTTTCCCACAGAAGATACAAATTACAGCCAGTCTCCGAGAATGGAGGTCAAGCAAATCACCAATTACCTTACATCCAACACCTCGTTATGCTAGGGTGTGTTATTACAGGCTTTTACTGTAACAGTGGAAGGAAGTGTTGCTGGCAGAAAACCCTCAGTTGTCAGCCCTTTCCAGAATCCGCTGAACAAAGACCCCCAGGGCAGCCAGATCCAGTCACTGGTCAGTGCAAGTTTAGTAAGACCAGAACCCCTCACCCAATTTAGGCCCTCTTAGCGTCAGAACTCCCCACGGGGGCGACTGAGGCCTTTGCTGAAACTGCATTGCAGCTCAACTTTTCCCTCTGCTTAACGTGGCCTTTTCCCCTCCAGTTCCACAGATGGTGATCCCCAAACCACCCCCTAATAAACATCCTATGTGCTACTCACTGCCTTGAGAATTAGAACCTATAAAAATATTGTTAAGGTAAGGAATGATTAATAAAAGGGAGGACAGTATTCAGTTTAATTTCATAACTTTATCTAGAAATAAGAATACAGAAATCAGACAACGGTGTTTACACAGGCTTGGAGCTCAGAGACTGTGTGGATTAGAGAAAAGGATAGCTGTGGACCCTGGCAGACTTGGGTGGGAATTCTGCTTTGCCATTTCGTAGCTAGATGGTACCAAGTAGCTGATAAAATCTCTTAGAGTCGATCCTGCAAACTGGCCAACTCTTGAGTTAAATTTGGTTTTGCTTTACCCGCAATACAGTTAAAAGCATGATTCAAGTGCCAGCATTAAATATATTAATATTTCACAGAAAATCCACATATCCAGATTCTTTTTAAAAACCTAAAACAGGGTAATGCTTAACCCCCATGACTACATAATAACAATCATGTGTAGCTAAGTGGCAGGTGTCCCTTCTTCACTAAAGAGAACCCCCCCACCACATACACTGATGCCATTTCTTGTTGCTTCACACTTATTTCCATGATTTATTTTACCTGACCAAGTTTTCTGCGATTTGAGTTATATGAGGGTTTTCTACCTCTTAGACAAAGGTATTGGGAATAAAACTCCCAGCACAGTTCCAGGTAGTAGATACTTGCTATGAACTGAATTGTGTCCCCTCAAAATTTATGTTGAAGCCCTAACCCCCAATGTAATGGTATTTGGAGATGGGGCCTTGGGAGATAACCAGGTTTAGATGAGGTCATGGGGGTAACACCTGTATAAGAAGAGACACCAGAGAGCTTAGGTTGGGTTACATATGTTAGATAGGTTAGGTGGGAAATGGATGAGTCCAAAAGTGAGGTGATGTCATGGAATTTATGAGGGTCTAAAAGAATAAAGCTCATATTTGAAAGAGAAAAAACATTTTTTCAATGATTTCTATAAATGATATGTTAATTTTATTTAATTTACACCAAATGTGTCCATTACAAATTCAAGTTAAAATAATAATAATTAATGTTTTTATAGAGAACATTTCAGAATGTCTGATTTCCTTTGACTGCAATCCAACCAGGCTAGAGAAAGGAACACACTGCTACCATCCGGTAGCAACTACTCCAAATTGCTGGCAAATTTTTTCCTGAAATGATCATTAGTCTCTAGAAGATAAACTTGTCAATTCAAGTTTCTCTCAGTGACAGGAAAAAAAGAATAATTTACAGGCTTCTTAGATGCTTTTTTAATTTGTTACCTAATAATGAACTGTAGAGTCATATGGCAAATGAACCGTCTATTTCCATTCTTTTAGATAACACAATTGGAATTATGTCTGAAAAGAAATATTTACAGAAATGAAACTATCTCAAAAATCAAAGTTTTAGAAACTAAATGTTTCTAAATTAAAATCCCATTTTTTCATACTTTTTCGCACTTCATAATACAATAACCGCATATGAAGACTATGGTACTAAACACTTTTAAAGTGTCCACGCTTGAGAATATCAGCAACACTGCCAAGCAGTGTCACGTTAACACTTTGCCACCGTGTGGAAGTCCTTGGGGAGAAACATCTTCAGGGTCTGCTAGATTATCCTTCTAAGAAAGGGAATAATGACAAAGTAAAATGCTGATGTGCTAAACAATGTTAGTTTCCCACACATTCTGTTCTTCTGCACTGCTAACAGAGCCCCTATTTTGTCTGAATTTATACTTGGTGTCCAGACGCTGCATAAAGAATCATGAAAGCTCTAAGCCAGTTACGAAGATCCTACGCCCTGATTTTCTAGCCTCGGCTATAGGTAGGATGGTCAAATGACCTTATACTTGGCAATGAAACCTAGTATACACCTGCTTAGGAGTTTTCTTGGAGAACTTGTGCCATCCTGATAAAAGGATAAATGCAGTTGGTACAGACCTTTTGCCTTTCCTCATCCTCTTGCTTTGGTTTTGGATATGATACTTGTTTTGGAGGCAATCTGCTACCTAATAAAACCAAATTGCTCCACTTTTATTTTAAAATAATAACTCACTCTTATAAAGAGCTTAGTATATATTAGACAGCATGCTGTGTAGTTTATCTGCATTTTATCTCATGTAATCTCAATAGCCCAAACAGTAGATATAAATATTATCTGTGCTTATATGTGAGAACACTGAAGCTCAGCAAGAAAAAATTTGACTAGCCTATGATCACAGAGCTAGTCAGTGGCAAGGGTGGGACTGGAGCCCAAGATTGACACCAACAGTACGATCTTATGTATCGTAATGTAATGTTTACCTGTATTTACATAGAAAATGCCCACTACACAGAAAGTGGATAAAGTCACCAAACCATCAATAAATTGCAGACTGTATTTCTGCTGACATCTTTCTTTTATTGCAATTATTCATTGATGACTGGAATCTCCACTGAGTTATTAGTAAGTCTGAATAGTTTTTCTCTAATCTGAGAAATCTTTGATGTGCATCAGTTGCAGCCAATTCCCAGAATACTTCCCAGAATCTAGGCCTCATAAGCAGCCTTTTCTTGAGGACCAGGATGGATTCTGTTTTAAGCGTGCTTTTGAAAGAACCACATGACCTTATGTTTCTCTTTCAGGGGCTGCCCCATCGAAAAGCTTTGGTAGTATGACCTGAAATTTTCTTTGTTAAGGCAACAAAGACAGGGAATGCTTATCAAGAGGCATGAAAAAGCAGAGTGTTGGAGAAGCAGAGCAGTGGCCATGGCTACTGTGCCAGCTATCTTCAATTGCCTCTCCAGATCCATCTCCGCGTTCCATAACCTATTCTCTGCCCTGGTAGACGCACCTGTAAGGTCACTTTAGCAGGCTCCTTTGCCCACTGGCTTCCTGTTAGGTTTAGCCAATGGGGCTGTCCAATGGAGGTCAGAAGGAAGGAAGAGGGCAAGGTTTATATTCCCCTGGCTTCTTCCCATGCAATCCAAATGGATGCATCTAGCTCACCAAGATCAAAATTTGCCTCAAGTTCACTTTCTGTACAAGACTTCCTACTTCTTAACGAAGGTCATTTCTCTCTCAACTTGTCTTTTTAGGCGTAACAGAGGTAACAGCTCTAATATGGCCCTAAATCTCATATGTTTCCCTACATTTCAGCCACACCTTTGCAAACAGTCTCTATCCAATGCTTCCTGACTTACCAAATTTGTGTGCCCTTTCTTTTTCCTGTAGAGACTCTGATTGACATGGTAATGGACACTATATTTATAGCTGAAAAAGCAGGAAAAAAATCATCAAAGAATATTAAAGAAAAATGAGTAGCAAAAATAAATGTCAATGTGTGAATGTGCCATTTGTCTTTTTTTTTTTTTTTTAAATTGTATCTTAGCAGCAAAGGGCTGGACTGGTTTAAACATTTTGAATTACTTTGGTATTGGGAACAAGTTGAGAGAAAATGTCAGTAAAGACACTACATAAAAATACAGTCGGATTTCCTTGTTGAACTTGATTTTGTATGAATTATTTATTTAAAGATGTGTTTCAATATAAACATTTATATTAAATGAAATTCTACTGTTGAAATTAAGGTACAATGTCTTGAGAAAATGTCTACAAAATAAATAGTGCTATTTACTACAAAGTAGTTGCCTCTGACCCTATTTCAACAACAATATTTACTAAAATAAATATTTACTTAAAATAAAATGCTTAAAAACATTTTTTTTGTATGTCCTAGTGAGGACAAAATGTACCCATCGGTCTGTTTTTAAACAACAAATAAAAGTAAAGGTAAATGGGACCAATTTGTTCTTCTAGTAATATAATTGGTAGTAGCACCATAATCAACTCTTAATATATTTAGAATCTCAGAATTTCCTAACTCTCCATTCTCCGAAGCCTCTTGATAACTACAAAAATCTTTTCTGTATACCTCAATTATTCTGGTTGCAAAATAATGATTAATAAGCAATTATGGGCAATGAATGATATACCAAGTTCAAGATACGTATTATTCACTGAGTAATTTTAGCTCACTTCCAAAAATCATAGATGCTGACTCTAAGATAATTTCATAAAGCTTTTGGCATACTTCCTTGAAATCCTGAAATTTGTAAATCCAGATTATTGTGGGGAAGGGGGATGCCATAAGTATAGTAAGAAAAGAAAGAAAAACACAAACAGAGCATATATAGTGATGCTTTTAAATTAGTAGATACGAATCATACGTCTAAAAGACAAGTTGTTAATGATGTTGGTATTCATTTTTATTCACAGTTGATAATAAGTGGGGGGTGAATGTGATTAGTCATATAATAAAAATTTAAGTAAAAGTACTTGAGCTTGAGATTTCTTAAAAAATGTTTATTTTTAATTTGTTATTATAATTCAAACCTCAGAAATAACATCATAATAAACAATAATTCAGTGAAATGGAATATACTTCATTAGCAGACTGAAAATATTAAATATAATTGATATTCAAACTGATGCCTGCAGTAGACTACTATGGATATTCCTAGAGGTCATAAGTATAAAATAAGACTTTCACCGTTAAGAAGATAAGAGATCATATTTGGGCTTCCCTGGTGGCGCAGTGGTTGAGAATCTGCCTGCCAATGCAGGGGACACGGGTTCGAGCCCTGGTCTGGGAAGATCCCACATGCCACGGAGCAACTGGCCCGTGAACCACAACTACTGAGCCTGCGGCGTCTGGAGCCTGTGCTCTGCAACAAGAGAGGCCGCGATAGTGAGAGGCCCGCGCACCGCGATGAAGAGTGGCCCCCACTTGACGCAACTAGAGAAAGCCCTCGCACAGAAACGAAGACCCAACACAGCCAAAAATAAATAAATTAATTAATTAAAAAATTAAAAAACGCAAAATATTAAAAAAAGAAGAAATATTTATGCGTTCCCATGTTTAAAAAAACACAGTTTTTACACATGTAATTTTCTAATTAAAACTGTATTCCAGATTCATTCTGGAATAAAACTTGGTTCTAATTATTGTTACATTGTGTGCTAGTATAGTCTATTTACATATTTTTCTCTACCACTGTTTCTTATGTTCTATTCATGTTTAAACCTTTCACACATAGCCTAAAACTTAACACACAGTTAACCTCATGAGTTAACCTCATGACTAGAGGTTTGTTTTCCTTACCTTGAATGCAGTCTTCTGCATTTTTTATAACTAGTTCATTGAAATTCTTAAATGTATATACATTTATATATATATATACACACACATATACAGATATATAATGTTTCCACTTGATAAACTTAGTTCTTTTGAAGTATATATATCCTCTATTTATAGGATCTGACTTCTACAATCATATGTACATTGTTCTTGTTCTTCTATTTATATATTTAGTAAATATTTTATTCTTTATATGTGAGCCAAGAAATTTGTGTGAAAGTATAAACTCTCATGTGCTTTCTATTTTTCTTAAAAAGTTAAGTCTTTCTATCACTTATTTTAATTAGCTTATTTGTAGATGTTTTCACAGTACGGGTTTTTATTTACTTTCATATAAATAGTTCAAAATGTAACAAAATACTTTTCTTTTGGCCTCCCTAAGAATGATTTAATATCCTGACATATTAGATGCTGCCTTTTGTTATATTTCTTCTGTTTATATTTAACTGCACATGTACTATTAAAAATAACTTGAGTCCTGTGCACATTATGAACGCTAACTGATAAAAAATTAGTAAATAAATTGAGATGTTTAAATTTTATTATAATGTAAAATAATTTGCTCTCTTAAGTAAAATGCTGTGTAAGCGATGACCTCTGATGTGAAATCTAAGATGTGTGACATTCATGACCTTGAAAATAAATCATTTCCTTTTTATTCATCTGTATCGGTATGATTTTAAAACAATATCTTGTTAAGCCAGTGATTATTATTATCAATTGATGTGTAAATAGGACACTAATTAGTGAATTTGATGAGTACTAATTTCTTTAGACAACAGTTTAGTATTTAGTATATAGCAATAACAGACACATCATTTACACATACGTTTTTGTAAGTATGTCCCTTATTTTTTTCCTTCTATTCAAATCATTCTGACATTTACAAAGGTGAAATTAAAATTGAAGAGTTATTTGAAACCAGGAAGAGTACAATCTCACATCAATCACGTTCTTGTGGAATGCTAATCACAAATAGCAAAAACTGCCAGTCAAAATAATGAGCTCTAAGTACTCATTTGCAGACAGTGAGGAGAGTGGATCCCTGCTTATTTATTATATTTAGACAGTCTAGAAATATTAAATACAAATAAAAGTAACTGAATATTTTTAATAGAAGATAAACAGAGAGCACTGGCTGCAAAAACATGTCTGAATAGTTTTATATGAATACATAACATGTCTACTTATTTTTGATGCTTCTACTACTGTGTTATCTAAGATGAAAACTATCAGAATATGTCTTCTCTTGGCAAGTTTCTGGTTTCTATTTCTGTACCATATCAAAAGCTTCCCTATATAAATGCTACTTGGTGATGTTTTAAAAACTGCTTCATACGTTATTTTGCTTATGTGAAAATGAAGGACTTGAAAGGAGAAAAAAACCTGGATTTTTTTGGTTAGCGTATTTTTGAGCAAAAAATACATTTCAGCAAACTTCCTATTGGGAAAACAGTAATTACTTAAGTTGGCAGCACATATCTGGCATGATAAAGAAGGGAATATAAACGTCCTTGATGTAACCGAAGTGTTTATCAGATTTTAGAACACTCCTGTTATTGCCAGATTCAAGGAAATATTTAATTAGGAACTGGCTCTCTTCTCATATTCACCAACTCCAATGTGCTGTCCTCTTCACACTCATGGGTGCTAAAGAGATCAGTAGCATAAACACCATCATATTCTACTTCTGAAAAATCCCCATTAGTAACTAGATATGATGATAAGTCAAATCCTTTAGCTTTGGGGTAAGAAAAGTAAAATCTGCATTCACTTACAAAAATATAAGTTCTCCCAAACACTAGCATGCTTTTAAGAACTTTCATTTGGACATTTTCTACTATATTTTGGCTCCTGTCCTTTTGGGGGCGCCTTTACCTGGCTGGTACATTGCAGTATAATAGTAGTATAATCTCGTACATGAGTTGTCCTCCATACACAAAACCAGAGGAAAAATATAGGAAAAATATATGTGCCCATATATAACTGATATTTCCCCAAATATGATAGTATTTTAAAATTCATGTAATATTTTTATTATTTAAGGGTGAACTGAATTTTTATTGCAAAAGTAATTCATTATTATTGTTTAAAAAAATTCAAATAGGGTATACATGGAAAAAACTGTAACTCCCCCTGGAACACTCCACCCACATTCTCAAGGAAGGGATAACTGTTAACAGTTTGACATCTATACTTCTCAGCTTACAAGTTTACTTTTAATTTCACAATATGTCATGGAAATCTTTCTATGGTAGTAAATGTAAATCTCCCTTATTTGTTTTAATGGAAGCACACTATCACATATTTTGGATGTAGCATAATTCACTTAAACATTTATTTATTATTAATATTTGTTTTCTCCAATTTTCTGCTTTTTAATATTAATGCTGTGTTAAACATTATGACATGTAGAAGAGAAGAAACACAAAACTTGGTAAAAATACATAGTGCACATAGAACACTTTGGTTTTAAAATGCTTTAAATTATCATATTTTATTGGATGAGTTGGCGTGTGGACACCTCTTTGAGGCATCATTTTTTTTTAAATCATTTTACAGATGAGAAAATGCATATCAGAGACTGAAATGCATTAAGTAGTAGTTAAATTCCTATTTGGGAACCCAACTCTTTGCATATACAAATGCAGTAACTTTCTCTTGTTCAGATATTCTGTTAACAGTTGTGGAAAGTAAGCATCAGGTAACGATACCTAAATAACAGTGAAATAGGATTATTATATTTTTAAAATATTTATTTATTTATTTGGCTGTGTCGGGTCTTAGTCGCAGCATTTGGGGTCTTTAGTTGCGGCATGTGAACTCTTAGTTGTGGCATGTAGGATCTAGTTCCCTAATCAGGGATCGAACCCGGGCCCCCTGCATTGGTAGCTCAGAGTCTTAGCCACTGGACCACCAGGGAAGTCCCTGGGATTATTTTTTAATCTGCTTAAATGAACGAGTTAACTGTTTCCCAAATTTGTAATTACCTAGGTCTTCCTTTCTTAGTAAATGTTACTGAGCACTTACAAGCACCGGATGGTTAGAAAGACTCAGGCCCTGTCACCTTGTGGTACTTTGTTAATTCTAACGCATTATAGCCATACATATTTAATTATTAAAAATGAGAACCAGAAAACAAATATAATAGGAAATGATAAATGATTCTATCACCTTTGTTTGCATTTACCCTTTTCTTTTTAAAGCTAATATTTATTAGTTTCTTTTCATTTTATAAATATGTTTGAAATGTATAATTATTTTGTGATTAGAAGCACAATTCAATTAACATTTTATAAAGAGAACTTCAGCATACAAACAATACAATATTTGATTAAAGTTATATTTTTTAGAAAAGTGTTAATTTAGGGACCACTCACACATTGTTGAGAGTTAACACTCTGGCTCAAAGATTACACTTTAAATTAAATGTAAAAAGAGCTCAGGTCAATTATCTCAATGTTAAGAATTAAGGAATAATCTCATAGTATACTTTGATATTATCAATACATCAGAGGTGTTAAAAATTTCTACATGGCTAGAATTCAAGGAACTATAAAAATGCTAATCATACAGCACAGTATAAAGCACATTCCTTGCTGAAAATTTGTTTTAAATTTTGTTTGAATTAATATCCTATTTTTACATTTAATATTTTTATATTTTAATCTTTATGGAATGTTTGTGTTGTAGTATAGGCCTACTATTTGCTATGTTAAACTATTATAAGGTGATATATCAATTAATTCATTTAACATTCAGCCACTAACATTATACCTGCACTGTGCTTAGATGCTGAGGATATAAGAGTAAATAAGATAGACATAATCTCTACCCTTATAATGCTTAGAGTTCAGTGAAGATGAGATACAAGGAAACAGGCAATTTATATATTAGAAAGTGGGCAACAACAACAAAAAAGTACAAGATAATTTGAGTACAGAGGTCAGGGGTAGCTAATATATTTTGGCTATATTCATAAGACTCTCCAGAGGAAGTAAAACCTAAAGGATTCATAGAAGACTTGAGAAATAAAAAAATGCTTAGTTACTAAGTAAAAGGTGGGAGGAGAGAGGCTGAGTAGAGAAGAAAGTATTGTGGCTAAAACAAAAGCGAGTTCTTAGGCCTGGATGCAAGGACAAATGTCATTTTCAGAGAGCAAACAGAAGTTCAGTAAAACTGGAATAGAAAACAGGAATAGAAGGTGAAAAACGATGCTTGAATAGAAAGCAGAAACCAGATCTTCCTGGCTCTTAAAAGACATGTTAAGAGATTTGGACTTTGCACCAAGAGCAATGGGGAGATAAATATGCATTCTATCATCACATGTTTTTATCAAAAACTTAATTTCTGGAATTTAAAAAATATAGCAGGTGATTAAAATCCTGGGCTATTAAATAGTATATGTTTATGTATATTTATCAAACATATATTTATATATTAAATACCTATTATATATTATGTTCTAATTATAAAATATTACTTAATTAGTAATTAAAATAATGCAAAATATATTGAAACACCACATACACTTCTTAGAAGTACAATTCTAGGTAAAATAGAGGAAAGAGAGATGGTCTGACTTACGATGATGATCAGGAAAACAATATTATATGTGTTGATAAAATACACTCAAGAGTAAAAATATCCAGAGTGATGATAATACCATATATTTCATATTTAGAGAAGCTCACCTAAATATTAGGCAATAATTTGAAGGGCATTATTAAAATATTCAAATGTAAAACCAGCAAATCCTTCTGCCCAAAAAGATTTTTAATTACACATATTCTCCCTTCTTTTTATTCCATTATTTTCATTATCTCCTTTTGGCTGAGTATGATGGTTAATTTTATGTGTCAACTTGGCTGGGCTAAGTGTCAACTGGTGCCCAGTTGTTTGGTCAAATAGGAGTCTAGATGTTACTGTGAAGGTATTTTGTAGATGTGATTAATATTTACAATCAGTTGACTTTAACTAAAGGAAATTACTCTTGATAATTGGAGTGGGTCTCATCCTAAGCAGCAAAAATTGAGGTTTGCCAGTGAAGAAGGAATTCCGTCTCAAGATTATGAGAGAAATCCTGCTTGAGTTTTCAGCCTGCCAGCCTATACTATGGATTTTGGATTTGCAGCCCCCAATATTGTGTGAGCCAAATCCTTAAAATCTATCTATCTACCTACCTATATATCTATCTGTATTTCCTATTGGTTCCCTTTCTCTTGATAACCCTGACTAATACAGATACTACCGTCATAGGTTGATTTGTATTTCCCCCAAGAGATTTGTTGATGTCCTGACCCCTAGAATCCCAGAATACGACCTTAGTGAGAAATAAAAGTCATTGCAAATATACTTAGTCAAGATAAGGTCATATTGGAGAAGAGTGGGCCCCTAACCCAATATGACTGGTGTCCTTATAAGAAGATGGACAGGTGAAGGCACAAAGACACAAGGAAAATGACGTGTGAAGACAGTGGCTGAGACTGGAGTGATACATCTAAAAGTCAAGGAATGCCAAGGATTGCTAGCCATCAGAAGCTAAGAGAGGCATGAAGGAGATTCTTCTGCAGAGCCTTCAGAAGAAACCAACTCTGCTGCCATCTTGTTTCTGGACTTCCAGTCTCCAGAACTGTGTAAGAATACATTTCTGTTGTTTCAAGTCATTCACTTTGTAGTACTTTGGTGCAGCAGCTCTAGGAAACTAATATGCTGAGGAATCTCCAACTGTCTTAAGAAAAAAAAAATAAGAAAGAAAGAAAAAGAAAAGGAGGAAAGAAAAAAAAAAAAAGACAACCTCTGCAATACTAAAATGTCAGATTACTCTTGGTTGCCTTTTTCTAAATTTTCAAGGGAAAATATACTCCATGAATGCTTAGTCTCATACTTAACTAATCTTTTCCCCAAAGGCACAAAATATAAGGAATGTTTTTAAAATCTACTGACAAACTAGCTTATCATATGTGTTTTATATAACAATATGTGGATACCATTTGCAACCAGAAAGATGTTAATAATCACTATGAATCCTTAGTTCCTCCCTGAAGGACACAGATAATACTGTCTAATGCACATTCCTGAGTTGTTTTGCAGACATTAAAATCCCCACCAGATGGAAGAAGTTAACTGAATGATGACCACGAGCATGTAGCACCCAGACTAGCTGAACCTTGCGGATTGATGATGTTAACCCCTGTCTCCTCATGATCAACCAATCAGAGAACTGTGCACGAGCTGATCATGCAACTGCCACTCTCTCCCTCATCTAGCCTTTAAAACCCCTTTCCTGAAACCCATCGTGGAATTTGGGTCTTTTGAGCATTCACTGCCTGGACTCCTTGCTTGGTGCCTGCAATAAGTGCTGTACTTTCCTTCACTACAACTGATTGTCAGTAGACTGGCTTTACTGTGTGCAGGCGAGTGCACCCAAGTTCAGTCTGGTAACAATGATGCAGTCATTTTTATTTTTGTTAGTGTCATCATTACTCTTAGTCACTTAGCTTTGAAATTCTGGGAATGGCTTTTAATCCTCCCTCTCCCCCACAGAAGTTACCAAGACTTATTGAACCTACCTGCATAAATCTTCCTCACATTATTTTTCCTTTATTCTTTATTTAAACTCAGGTACTTTTACCTCTCACCTAGTCTCAATGGTCTCCTAAACACCAATCTCTTCCTTTGCAATCTATTATACACTTACCTGGAACATCATCCTGAAACATTGCTCCCATCCCTAAACCTTAGTGGCATTTTCTTAACTATACAAGGATTATACTCTCCATTTAGAATTCAAAGGGGTCTTTTAGCTAGAGTCTCTTACCTCATCTCTTACTTATCTTTTCAATCATATTGCTATGTAGTTGTCCTATGCGGTATCCGAAGTTGTTGTATATACGTATCTAATACAGGGTTCTCTGTGCATACCTTACGCCTCCCCATCATGTCAGTGCTTGCTCTCCTAGTCCAGGTGGATCAAATTCTAACTGCGTTTCATGGCCTAACTCAAGTTTCAACAGTACCACAAATGATTTCCTGGAATACCCCACTGTCACATCTACCCTGAGCTGAAAGCAGTCTCCTTCTGGAAAAAAACCTTGTTTCTTGACTTCTTCTATGGCACTTATTTCTATGTTTTATTATGATCATTTCTTTATGTGACAATTCTCCTTATTGACAAAGTTTGTGGGATGAGAAGCTGCACTGTATGATTTTCTGTAGTACAGACATCTAGTAAACATTTAAAGAATGAAATAGTGTATTAAGTTACAGGTAATTGGTGGGTAGACACCAGGTCTTGCTAAGTAACTGACCAGCTAATATTTACTGAACGAAGCATTACAGAGAAGAATGCAGTGAAGACAACACCAGTGTGTGACCTGTAAACAATGCCCACGTTTTGTGGGTGTGCAACGCCCATATATACAACAGATGTTGACAGGGGTCATGCTTCATAAAGTGTGCTACAAAGCCTGCTGGCATTGGATCCAGAGTTGCTCGTTATTTGGCAAACAAATTCTTGGTTCATAGATCAGACCAATTCAATTGAACAAGGCTCGGGAATCTGCATGTTGAAGATTCTTGCTCACCCTACTCTCCCAATGATTCTTCTGCGTACTGAAGTTTGAAAACACCGCAGGGTGAGCACTTATTGAGGAAGACAATAACAATACTTACCTTTAAATGATGTTAAAATTGTTTACAAAATGTTACTACAACCATACCTTTTTATCATTCAGTTTATCATGACACAAATAACGGGAGTTTCCCAGTTCCCATTATTCATTAGAGGACAAGTCTCATTAGGTTGTTACCCTAAAATCCAAGGACCTAAAATCTCAGAACTTCTGGAATCCCTTTACAATGTTTGGCATTCCTGCCTGCTAGCCACTCCCAGAATCATCAGTCCCAGGGCCTCCTAGCAGGTGCCAAGCTCCCCTTTCTTTCTGTCCTTTGAAATTGTTAGTGAAAATAACACCTCTGTGCGTTTGTACTAGGTGGGAAAGTTGTATGTCTGCACTATGTCTTATAGGCTCACCTGTGACAGACAGGTAGGAACCGAAAGGTTAAATTTGGGGCTGAAGAAGGAGTGGTGCACTGGTAAGGGACACTGTGAAGTGTTGATTGGGGTAGACTGCTGAGCCTGAGCTTGGAGTGGAGCGTGTGACTGCTAATAGTACAACCCACCTTACTTTTTCTTGAGCTGCGTGAGAGTCACGTGCACTACTAGGGTTTGTCCCATGAGAGATGCAGACTCAGCCTTCTTAAAAGTTCTCTTTATGACGATTATGAGATGCTTTCTAGCCGGTAATGCAAATTGCACCCTAGAGTGATTGCCCTTGTCTTTTCCCTGTTTCCAGAGATGTGGGAATGTACACTAAATGCCAACTTGAGCCTCATTCTTTAGCTCATTTGAGCTCAATTTTAGCTAAAATATAAATTATGAGTTTTCTAGGAAATGGCCTTACTGTATTTATTTGAAGATATATTTAACAAAGAACAACTTAACAAACATAGCTGTCTAATACCATACCAGTGAGGCATATTTTACCACTGTTATAAATCAAACGGCATAGAGTGGACCTTTCATAAATAATTTTCCTCTGAATTAAAGTCAATTTGTAAAGCCACATAAAATTTAGTACCAAATTGTCTTACGTCTAGCAAGTCATCTTTAATTTGAAATCATTCTCTAAATTAAGATCAGTGAAAGTATATCTGATAATGTGTAGCAGAGGTGTATCTTAGAGAAGAGCTGGAATATTTTCCTTGGAATGTCCTTATTTTCTGAATGCTTTCTCTAATCCAGAATTCCAAGTTCTAAAGTTTTTTGAAAGTATAAGACACCAAGTATATTTTCATTTTTTCCTATTTTTCATGAATGATATGTGTTTGAGTTTAGTTAGTCCAGAAGACAGTTCAGGTAGAAGAAATTAGACTATGAGACCAAAAACAAAACGTCAATATAAAAATGAAAGTAAAGAGGTATGTACATGTTCACGCAACACCTTTTTCTTTGGCAATGGCAAATAACAGTGCTATTTTCCTGGATACAAATTGTGAAGAAATAGGCATTTTATTCTAAAATATAAAATTAAACATTCCTAATAGGAACACCTTCAAGATAAAACAATTAAATAAACTTTATAAAATATACAATTGTCCTGCATATTTTGCTAATAAAATGATATCACATTGTAGACCTCTATTGGCATTGCTTAACAATAGGAATAGACAAAATGTCACCCCAATAAGCCTTAAATACCATAAAATTAATTTCTCTAAAACTTATATGAATTTATCTACAAACGTATGTTTTATCTTTCTGAACTTTCAAGTATGAAATGTAGATCAAATGTTTTAATAATTCTTCCTGAAAATCCATTAAAACTCATGCTCAATTAAATTTTGACAGCCTTAAGTAGGCAATATATATAAATGAAACACTGGGTTTATAAATTAGGCTTTAGAGAGACTTTGAAAATTAAATCCGATGTGCTCCAGCCAATAAAGAGTAAAAATTAGCTTAAAAAATGAATAAAAAAATAAGGTAAACCTGAACAAGAATGACTGTAAGTTGACATAACATGGTATATTTACAAATACACCATCTAAGTCTTCTCAGGAATTTCAATTTCCTCAAATGGATGATTTTTGTAGTTGGGGGATACCAGGCTTTCAAAGAAAGAGCAAACTATTGAAAAGTATTGTTTTCACTAAAAAAAAATCTTTTATAGGAAATATATATATACATATTTTAAAGTCATTCACTCTTCAACCAAAACTATACAACACATTTTGTAGAAAATAAGGAATTGAAATTATTTTCCACTAAATTATCTTGCTTCCACATTAGTTATTTTATACATATAACATTAGAATACTAAAGAATATCTAGAAAAGAAACAATTGATCCAGCCATTATTCAGGGCAGAAAAATCCCCTTATCGCTGAGTTATAAAGAAGCTATAGCTAAGAAAAATCAGTGAAATCACTGATGTCTCTACCACATCATCCCTGCTCTAGTTACTGCATTTTATGTAAGAATTTTAGAGGCATTATGTTACATTGAATTTGGCATCCTGTTGGATTCAGAGAGCAAAGCCACAGCCTGAGGATGGACTTAACTCTTCCCTAACAGCTCCAGTCATACCAGAATCTACCAAGAAGAACAAGAACTTAGAAGGAAAGTATTAGGTAAGCAGGAAGGGAAATAACCTCTTTCAATGAGCATCACTTTCTTAGGTCTAGCTCTTAAGGAGTCAACTAGTTCAGCCAATGCTCCTGGGCATTGAGGCTATGATAGAGCATTTTCCCATGAAAGGCAGCCCTTGAAACTCAAATCTGATGCCATAGGGGGCAAACTGTATCTTATAAGGAAACATGTTATTTGCATGCTGTACTCTGTATTTATTTACCCATTGTTATTCTCCTGTCTAGATGTTGCTGCAGGATTTTGTTACAGTCTTTTATGCATAATGTGTAATTTTGAATTTCACTAGAGGAAAATACTGTTTACAGCACTTTCGAAATGTATTTGACAGTGAAATTCTTTTTTTAAGGGAGTCATGCTTTAGAGCAAATAGTTTGGAAAAGCTGCCATAGCATTTAGAAAAATATTTTTAAATATTCCAACCTTTACTATGGGATATCAAGGAAAGGAATTCTTGCTTGAGCCAAATACACAGAAAGGAGCATCGGATGATTTTCCCTTTTAGATCAGTGGGAGTACTTAAGGGAAAGTTAATTTTGTGGAACAAAAGTCATTGCTTAAAATGTAAGTGTATTAATAGGAATAGGGGGTAGTGGTTGACAGGTGGTGGTGTTTGAAGGCAAAGAGGAGTACCTGTCCTCTCCTGGGGGTGATGGGGGCAGAAGGGAGGCTGTCACTATCAAAAAATGGGATAGCATTTTCAGGAACACATGAAATTAGCTCCTTAAATTCCAAATCACGGGTAGGTTTTGTTAATTCTATATCCATTGAGGGATGACATTGTTTTAGGAAAAAAGCAGAAACAAATTTTGACAATGCCATCTAATGAAGAGACCTACTGCTATGACCTCGAGGTAATCTGTGATTTCTCTTCCCATTGAAAACTTCCCAAAGATTGCTCAAGCTATATGTCTATGTTTATGGAAGGTAAGAAGCCCTCCCAACGTGGAAAGACTTTTTCTATTACCAACCACAGATGTTAAAGAAGTAGGTTGACCACTTTCTGCAGATCTAATGAGTATAACCATGAAAGAAGGGTTCTAGCCCACCTGAAGGTTGAGGAATTGGGGAATGAGAATACGAAAAGATAAGTTTTATCAAATGCAAAGCAATACCTACCTAGTTGTTGGCAGACTATTCTATATGAATCTACATATCTAGGCATTAATAGCTATTTTGCTCCAGGACTAGTTTGTCAGAAATACCTGTAGAAGCAGACAGCCCTGGAGAGATCGAGATAAGGATACCTTCCTCCCTACCCAAGTGAGATTTTCTTACTTTCTCGGGTATGTAGTAAAGAATTTAAGCTTGCCTAAATTTAATTTTGCCCTTGGCTTCTGCAAGGTAGTCTCTAAACTCTTGGAATATCATGCTTGATAGAAGTATTTTTCTATGTCTGGAATCCTCTGGTCACACTAGCTAGTCTAACAATAGGAATTTTGGTGGGAGGTGGCCACACCAGATGTGATTTGGGACAGGAACACTCGGTCACAGAGTATAAACTTGCCCTCTGGAGGGGCTGGAAACAAAGACGTTCCATGTGTGCAGTCAATTATGCTTAAGTAACAGAGCCCCAATAAAAACTCTGGATACCAAAGCTTGGTGTGCCTTCCTGTTTTGGCAACCCTCTGTCCATAACGTCATACAGAGTTTCTGGGAAAACAGCTCTGTCCATAACTTCACTGGGAGAGGACAAACCATATTCATTGCAATAAACCATAACCTCGAGTGTAATAGCTTTGAGTGGGTTCTGTGAACTCGTACAGTGAATTATCAAACCTGAAGGTGGTTTTGGTGATGTCCAGACTCATATCAGATGTCAGAAGTGAGGATGGTCTTGTGGATAACCTAACTTTGAACAGGTTAGTAAAGATAATGTTTTCTCCAGGACAGAGTATGGAAAGGTTTGCTAAAAGCTTCTTTAAAAGAAAAAAATCTACTATTCTCAGGGTTCTGCTTCTGAAATATACCCTCACCACATTTGCAGGCATCACCTGGCTCTCATCATGTCGACCTGTGGGAACTGGGGCTCAGGGGACAAAACTGCAATGTTACTCTGGATGATGCTTTACTGTAAGTAATAAATTCTTTTATCTCTGACCTGTAGGCCTCATAACTTTCTGCCAATATCTATGAAATTATGACAGGCTAACTCATTAGAGTTCAGGGCGAAATCTCAGACCCTTTCATACTTTCCAACTTGATGGTTTAACACTAGTCCTAACCATGTCTAACCAATTATTCATCACCCATCTTCAGAAAGATTTGTGAACTAAAAAATCCATTCTAAGAGTGATAGTGGCTGGGTTGGAAATGGTTTCAGTTACATGAGATACTATCTTTAAAATGCAGTGAGGAGTCCTACAGGTGGAGTTAAAGAAGCGTATATCAGACATTCTTGTGAGACAGAAACATTTCACTTCATGCCTGATAAGCGAACTCATTTTGTGGTGTAAAGGTCTATGGCACTCTTCCCACTGACTCTTTCATGGGGTGACTGGTAATTTAAGGTGACAGCACCTATTTACTGTGTTACATTCGTATGCACTCTCTTCAGACTTAATTAAAAAACAAAAAACAATTGACCATAAGTTGTTGAAATCCTTAATTGCATTGGTTGCTAAATTTTCTAAATCTAATTTCCATCTAGAAACATTTATGACTACAATCTAGCACAGCATGACTGCTTTACAAATTCAGGCATTAGTGCCCATCTACATATTTACAATCTCTTCCTATACAGGTAAGACCTATTCTCAGATTGCACCTAGCAGTGACAAGTGAAAACTCAGATACGCATGGCTAAGATTTTTATAGTAACTCAGTGTGTTTTAGCTTGGTATCTATTCTTTCAGTTTCATGGAAGGTCTATTTATAGATGTTATAATTTCTATTCAACAATCACTGAGGGAAATGTGAACAAATGACACAATAATATGAAACATGGGCAGTTGCATTTGAACTCCTAGTATGATATCTATTCAGTCTCTAATTCTTTAGGTTGACAGACAGGTATTACCAGCAAATGTCAGTTAGGTAAACATAAAGGCCCCAAATGACAATGTTTCCATGAATCAAGTTCTTAAAAATAAGAATTTTAAAGTAAATGTGAATATGTGTAATGTAAAAGTATAATTTTAAAAAACAGTAAACAATTTTAGTAAATTCCTTTTTCTCCTCTTCAGACCAACCCCAATGCCAAACACAAAGATTTTTTTAAAAAGCTATTTTCAGGGGTTTGTTTACACATGCTAGAAAAATATACTATCCCAAGTATAACACAGGCTCACCTGCCTCATAATACCTTTTTAAGAAAAACTCAATTAAGATTTCTGTGATACTGAAAACTGACTTTTTAAAAATATTGGCAACAACATTTATACTTTTTTTTTCAGTAAATGTTTTAACAGTCTCTATGGTTATGCAAATAACCACTGAGCATACTAAACTATGTAAGCTTTCCCCTTCCTTTTACTAGCATATACACTTGCAATTCAGCTCTGATTTGATTTATAGAGTTTGCTACCACAGCTTGTCACAACTGAGAACTCTAGGTGACTGAGACTTACTTGCATCAAAACAGCTTTATTATGGTACATGCAGCTTAGCTTGATAGGTTTCTTATTACTGATGAAATTGTTATCCCATAGCAACAGCAGAAAAAGAATAACATCTCTGAACCTGACTAGAATTAAGTACACTTCTCACTTTCCCCCCGCAGAGTGAAAACTCCGTTTTCATCTGAACTACAGAATGTATCAGTGAATCTAATGGGATCTGACAGTCCATCTTAAATAGTGTTATTAGGTAACAAAGAGAAATCTGAAGCTGTATAACCCTTGGTCATTTTGATGACTGTTTCTTTTTCTTTCAATTTGAACAGATAACTCGAACTCCACATCAAAAGGGCTTTCTGAAATTTTGTGCTTTTTAATCTGGGTTTCTCTCTGGCTAGTTCTTTCATCATAGGTCAATGTTTCAAGCAAATGGTTGCAAAATATAGCTAGTGAGTTACTGAGTTGTAGGAGAATATCACTAATGAAGCACTGTTTCCTTATTATTTGTAGATTTTGCAACTTCACAAAATTATACAAAACCAAAAAAGTAAATTGAAAAATATCTGCTTCTCAAATTTCTTTTTTTTTTTTTTTTCTAACGAAGAAAGAGACATTATTGGGGAGGGGCACCTGGGTGGAGAGCAGCAGGGTAAGGGAATCCAGGAGAACTGCTCTCTCAAATTTCCTTTAAATAAATGATATCGGATGAAAAAATTAAATAACAAGTTTCAGAATATGCATATTAGATAAATAACATTGTTGTTGCATATATAATAGGCCATTTCCGGGAAAAGGATTTGTGGTACTAGGGTAACATAAAGACATCTATTTGTACCTATCACAGTAAAAGGCAGGACTAGTTTTGAAAAAACTTTGTATTTGTATAACATCATAGAATTTAAACCAAATATATACGATCCTTTTGAGTTAGGCACTTCTAACTCATTTTACAGATTGATAAATTTACGTTCACAGTGTTAAGTAGTTTGCTCCAGGTGAGACAATTTACAGGGTTTGCAATAGGATTTGGAACTAAGAAAACTGAATCTTCAGCTTGTGCTCTCCATAGTCTCTCAGTATCCTATGAGAAAGGCAGAGAAAAGACTCTAAGAAGAAGAAAACTGACTTAACCAAAGTTATAATTTTAATAAATAGTAGAGAGAGGGCTTGCTTCACTTTAACTTTCATTCTCAGATTTTATTCAACTTCTTTGTTTTACTCACATTGTTCTCTGGTTTTTTGCTCTGACACTTAACAATTTTAAAGTGCTTTTCTTCAAATTAATTTCTTTTCATCCTTTCCATTTCCCTCTTCACTTCCCTGACCACAGTTTCGTACCATGATGAAAGAACTGAATGACCAGTATCTATGACTCATGGTTACAGTGGCAAAGAGATTTTTCTAACGCAATGAATCAATAAATGGTGGAATTTCAAGTAGTGAGCTTGGTGAAAAATTGAAGTGCAGAATTATAGAAAACTGAGGAAAGAGTATTTCATAGTTTTGATCTCTATCATGGATGATCATATTTTAATCACGAAACAACAAATGTTTATTGATTGCTAACTAAAATGTCAACCACTGTGTTATGCAGTGTAATTCTTACAGCAATCCCAATGATTGTTGTTCCTGTTTGATGTTATGGAAACTAAGGCTTGTGATAGTTATGCAATTTGCCTGAAGTTCAAGAGTTGGGAAGGAGTAGAGTGGGTGTTGCAACCCAGGTCTGTCTGAAAGCCCATGAACTCTGAAAGCTCCTAAATGTCATCTGTTGTGTAATCTCACCTACACATACAGCTTGATCTAGTAATTAATACAAGTATACCATTTAAAAATATTTTTGGTGGGAAATAAAGAGGATTATAACCAAATAGTAATATTTGGAGTGAGAAAATACTGATGCCAATACAATTATACTGTCACATCACATTCTTATTTATTCATCACTTTGCAAAGGATTTTAAGGAATATTTGAATGTTCTTGATTTCCTTAATTTTGAGGGTCTGCAATATGGCCAGTGCATTCCCATGAGGAGAGTGAATGAAAAACAAGAGCCTAATTAAAGCCTATGGAAATGGTTTTCTTTGGTCTTTTCACCATGGGAATCTTCTCCCATGTCATCAAGATTTTAACTGCATAAGAATGAAATAATTTGTAAGCAGAGGCTCTGCTGTTGTGTATTACGGCCTTTGAAATAATGCTATTGAATAGGCATGCCGACTTTTCTTTGGAGATAAGTTGAGCATTAATCCCATTATCCACTCAGTATGAGCAACAACAACAAAAAAAGGCTTAATCTATAAAAATAAATATGAAAATTGGTTATTACATTAAGAAATCTTATGAATCTGTAAAACATGTTTTATACTTATCAAAAAAACATATTGCACAGTATTATTTTTCTGTGTTAAGTTGGATCTTCCCTATGCTTAGCTTTGAATATTTTACTTTTCAAAAACTATCAATGGAACAGCACTGCCGACCAAATCAACTAAACCCAAAACCTTATCTCAGCATCCAGGTTTATTCTGAACCTTGCCAAAATCTACCTGCAGAGACTAATTCACTCCATCCTCACACATAACCTATGGTCAATGTCTGAAATTGCTCTGCTTCTTGCCATTTCCACGCTTTTGCTGTTCTTCCCTTCTCCTAGAATATAAGCGTCTATCTATAAATGCCTTGGAAATTCTTTCTCTTCTTCAAAATACAGGTAAATTAGCATTACTTACATAAACCACACTGACCTCTATACCACTAACTTTAATTCATATGATGATGTTTGTAACTTCTTGTGGGTTTTACTTATTTACTTGGCCAGTGGGGTTATTGCTCTGTGCTTATAATTATTTTACAGCTCTCATAGTCTCTACAAAACTTTGGGACAGGAAGTAGGTCTCACTTATTTGTGTTTCAATATAATATATAGTTCATTCAACAAATATTTATTTGCCAGGCTCTGTGTGGTGTGAAGGAAATTCATGCAGTGGATATACTGTCTCTACCCACTTAGAGTATATATTCTAGTGAGGATGACAGCTGAATTATAGTAAAAAAAAAAAAAAAAAATGTAAACTAGAAATTGCAGCAAGAGCTAAAGATGAGCAGTACCTGGTCCTACGAGAGTTTATGGCTGGGGATATTACCATGTCAAGAAGTAACAGAAGTTGTTGCTACGAAAATATGTGTTGAATTGTCATTCCTTCATTTAGTACATATGTATTAACTGCCTACTGTGTTCTACAGAATGTTTTAGGCATTTAGGCTAAATAGTGAACCTCTGCCTTCCTGAGGGTTATATTCTAGGGAAGGGGTCCTTAAACATTTTTGTGCCCTGTACCTTTTTGTTAGTTTTGAACAGCCTATGAACCCCTTTTTAGAATTATGTATTTAAACACATACATAAAATTATGTATTTAAATACATAGAATTATAAAAGAAATCATTATATTACAAAATTGCATCTAAAATATTAAAAACAAATCTGTGATGTAGTAATATGTTTCTTTAGTAACAAATTAAATAATAAGATCTAGTAGCAGATCTATTAGTTACTGTAATTTAACATAATGATGAGCTTAAATGACACTATGAAATATCTTCCACAAGTCTAATGTGATATAAAAATATATGTTATGCATATTTGTGACAAAGAGGCACTGTGAATACTGCTATAATTTGTTATCTGAATTTATACTTGAAGGAAAGGATAAGTTACAATTAGAGGTTAATGAAAATGTGGATGAGTTTTCTCAAACCAAACTGAGTTCACAGAGGGTCTGATTTGATCTGTGAGTTCACGAGTACAGAACTTCTGGCACCCTGAGGAGGCAGGCAGTAGACGATAAACAGTTTATAGATTTGAGTGAAGTGGAGTTAAGAGCCACGCCTTCCGTGCACGTACAAGAGAAAGGGTGGGTTCTTTTAGACAACAAAAACATGTGTGAAAGAGCCTTGTGGCCAGAAGGAGCACGGCACATTTGGGGAAATGAAAGAAAACGGATGTGACTGCAGTGCATATTATGGGAGTGATAATGCTACAAGATCTGGCCAGCGTGAAGGCAGAGGAAAGACCAAGGGGAGCCTGGCAAGACAGACTAAGGATACTGATCTCTATAAAGTGAGCAATTTGAGGATATTGATGTGTCTTCAATGGAGAGGTGGAGGGATGGTGATGAGAAAAAAATGGTATGACCATACTGTACCCTGCTTTTCATTCCATAAAGATCACCCTGGCTGTAGTGTGGAGAGCTAGGCAAGAGTGGATACTGCTATCCAAGAAGGGAGACTCTTAAAGATGAGCAGTGATGGGACCAGGATGGTAAAAATGAAGATAGGAAAAAGAAGATTCTAGGATGGAAGAAAGAATTTGACATTTTAAATCAGTTTATGCATCCAACATAGTGTGTGTTTTCTTGAGATCACATATTCCAAGGATGATTCACACTAAACCAAAATTAAATAATGGCACTGGATAATTAAAACCAGAATCTAAATATAATCTATTATTTCTGAGGCTTTGATTCAAACAAAATCTCAATTGCCAGTCAATATTCTATTTCAATTCTTTTAGCAATTAATCATTCCCTGAAAAAAAAAATCACAGTATTTTTCTTCCAATTACTTAATCTCACATTCCTATAAATATTACGTATGCTCATCCTTTTTAAAAAATTTTTTTATATTTATTTTATTTATTATCATTTATTTTTGGCTGCATTGGGTCTTCATTGCTGTGCACGGGCTTTCTCTAGGTGTGGTGAGCAGGGGCTACTCTTTGTCGCGGTGCACGGGCTTCTCATTGCTGTGGCTTCTCTTGTTGCGGAGCACGGGCTCTAGGCGTGTGGGCTTCAGTAGTTGTGGAGCACAGGCTCAGTAGTTGTGGCTCGCAGGCTCTAGAGCGCAGGCTCAGTAGCTGTGGTGCATGGGCTTAGTTGCTCCATGGCGTGTGGGGATCTTCCCAGACCAGGGCTTGAACCCGTGTCCCCTGCATTGGCAGGTGGATTCTTAACCACTGTGCCACCAGGGAAGCCCAGTATGATCATCCTTTAACTTATTTTTCAACTTTCCCTTTTATATTTCACTTTTGTATCCTCCAAGTATTTACAAATTTTCTGAGAATTCAAATTTCATCTATTTAAACTATCTGTGAAGTTATCAATATATATTAAATCAAAGTTTGCACTCCCTAGCAAATTTGGCTTACTAATTATTTACGTTATTTAATTTTAAAGAATTTCTAAAAACTTATCAGGTATCAGTATCCAAATAAAATAGCCAAAGTTTATGCTTTTCTGAAATTACTTAGGTATATGCAATTATTTTTTAAAAACTTATTACTGAAATTATGCTGCATTTTGTATTCTTTCATGGATTTTGTCATTGGCAGGAATATCCATACAAATAAAAAATTTTAGCAACTTTATGCAAAGAAATTTTTGTTCCATTTGATTAACACAAAAGTATCAAAAGTCAAAGTAATTGACATAATGCAAAAATGGAAAAGTTAAAAAATTAAAAATATTTTATACCTGAATGACTCATTCCACAAGGTCCTCACATTATAATTATCATGATATTATTTCATTATTTCTGAAGGAAAATTAACTACTCTACCAATACACTCTGGAGACTTTGTAAGATAAATATTTCAAATATTTCAATTAGAGAACAAGGGAATAATCCATCAGTGGATGAATCTTGGTTCATGAGAAGGCTAAAACATGATTTAAAATGAGCCAACTGTTGACTGTTACAAAATACTGTATATCATGTCGCAAAACAATACATAATGCTCTCAAGCTCAAGTTTATGAAAGAAATAAATCTGAGCAAAGGCAAATCAAAGCTGTCAAGGACTAAAACAATATAACTCTAGTTTTACAAGACTTAAAACTTTTTAAAAGACTTCTAGGGAAGCTGAGGACTATGGTGACAATATAGGCACTTATCTCCCACAATATCCCCTGCAAATAAGGAAAAATGAGAAAAAAAATTAAATTCTACATAAAAAAAATCAGAAGGGAAATTAAATTCTATGTAAATTCTTCAAGCATAACTTGAAGACAGAGAATGGCAAAACTGCAAAGTCATCTCTCATGCTGCAGCCCCATTCCTGCTCATAAGCAAGCAAATGTAGGCTGAAAAAATTGGGGGAAGACAAAAGAGAGAGTGATTTGCAGCAATCACTTGAAAGATAAAATTCACCCTGTATCTGAAAATGATGGGAAAATGTGCAGATCAGAGCCAGGACAACAGGGAAGGGATATCAAAGTGAGCACAGTTTAAAAGGTCAGATGCCTTTTAAAGGACAGGCATAATTTAAAAGACATGATTTAAAGAGATACATGCAGTTTAAAGAAAACTCTTTGAAAAGCATAATTTATGGGAGAGAAAAAAGACAAAAAGCACCCTTTGGCAATTCAATAATGAAGGAAAGAAAACAGAGAAAATTTATTAGGGTCCTGAAAGACAAAAAGTAAAGATGAAATTGGAGAATTCACAACCCCTCCCCACCAAAACAAAGTCCTATAAAGTACTTAGATTTGCTATACTGAGAGAAGAGGGAATTACTAAATTAGGAATGCTATATAAAAGCCGCATAGCATAAAGGTAAAGAAGAGGAAAGTGAAGTCCTTACAAAGCTATTGAAGAAAATTAAGAAACAAAATTCCACACGTATCAACGGAAGAGAACTCCCTCACACAAAGCAACTACAAAGCAGAAGAAAACTGTTAATACACAATGCAGAATTAAATACACTCAAACAAGAATCTGATGATATAAAAAACACCTTTAATCAGAAATTCAAAATCTAAACAGCAAGGGGAGAAACAGATGAATGAAAAAAAAAAAAGTTGACTGATCTCAGGAAAGAAACAAAAGAAAAAGACAAAATTATCTCTAAAATGGAGAATACATTACAAGATGCCTAAGGCAAGAAAAAGTCAAATGAAAATTTACTAAGGTTCATTGAAGAAAGGCAGCAAAATAACCAAAAGAATGAAAATGACAAAAAAAAAGTGAAAGAGTCAGAGAGTAGGTAATGAAAGATAGGCAAAGGATTATTAATATTTGAATAACACATATTAATTTAATAGAAGAAAAACAAAACAATGGAACAGAAATAACAATTAACACTATAAACCAAGAAAACTTTCCAGAGAAAGGAAAAGACCTGAATCTACACATTAAAAGGGCTCACCTGGGAAAATTGACCCAGAATAATTTCAAAAACAAAAATAAAAATAACCAAAGCCTCCAAGGAAAAGTGGCAAATAATTTACAAAGGCAAAATAATTAAATTAACACCAGGCTTTTCAAAACTATTATACAAAGCAAGGCAACAGACAAACAAGAAAACTCAACAAATATCGAGGATAGGGAAAAGTAGTTTTCAACATACAGGAACTTGGGGAATTCTGCTCTCATCAGCCCTACTTAAAGAGTATACTACAAATAAAGTTGACACAAATTTAATGATAGTAATAGCCATATAAAGTAGCTAGAATTTTCCTTATTCTATAAAAAAGAAAACAGTGGTGAGAGAATTAAATGAGACGACTAAATTTAAAATAGCATCAGTAACAGAACTGGGAATTAGCCCAGATCTTCAATTATCAGGGTAATTAAACTCTCATCTTCAATTATTAGGTCAGTATACTTTCAATTAAGTCACAGCTTTCTCTTCATTCTAGATTAATCAAGGTCAAGCTAGAGACCACAGACACACATTGAAGTCAAACAACCGCCACACATTCGAATACTTGGTCACCTCCAGAGGATAGTAATCAGTGGAAAGATAACGATATTAAAGGCCAAGCCATGAAGATGGCAGGAGCCATGAGTATGTTTTTCTCATTTACAGGGTATATACTTAATCCTGTCAGCTATGGTGCAAATAGGCACAGATACTCCTAATTATCAAACCTCACTACTCTAAGGTGGGAAATCCAAAGCACTTCTTAAAAAATGGAATATCGGGCTTCCCTGGTGGCGCAGCGGTTGAGAATCTGCCTGCCAATGCAGGGAACACGGGTTCGAGCCCTGGTCTGGGAAGGTCCCACATGCTGCGGAGCAACTAGGCCCGTGAGCCACAACTACTGAGCCTGCGCGTCTGGAGCCTGTGCTCCGCAACAACAGAGGCCACGACAGTGAGAGGCCCGCGCACCGCGATGAAGAGCGGCCCCCGCTTGCCGCAACTATAGAAAGCCCTCGCACAGAAACGAAGACCCAACACAACCAAAAAAGAAATAAATAAACAAATCCTTTAAAAAAAAAAAAAAGGAATATCAGTATCAACATAAAATAGTTCTATTTTATATTATTATATTATATTTTACTATATTATATTATAATCTAGGCATTTTACAGTCAAGACATTTAACGGGAGCCTTCATCTCTTCATCTGTGAAGATGTGATTAAGGCTACCTAATAGGATGCTTACAGAGTAAATTCTCAAGTGAAAGCAAAGTGTCTGAATATAAAACATATAAATTACTCCAAGTATTTTTCCCATTGATTTATTTTTGAAAATGTGTGCTGTCTTTCTGTACCATCCTATAATGTTATCTGAGTACCTTCATATGCATAGAAAGTAAGCTTTCAATGATATTTATGGAAGTTCTACTATTTATCTGGTAGTGTTCCATACATTAATGTATAAAAGGATCCCTGCCTTTATGCTACTTACATTCTAGGTATGAGCCAGTGTAGATTTAAGTGTGGCGGGACTACATCTACCCCCTTTGTTGAGCACTGTATAACCTTATATAGTAGGTCGTTTTGTTCATAATAATAGTTCATAAACTATTCATAACCAATAGTTTGTTTTTTTAAACTCTCATGAAAACAAATGAGCTTTGCTACCATTAAAGTTACATAAAACGATCTCTAACACCCATACCTATTATCAAAACTCTACCAAAAAATTGAACTACGTGGAAAAATATTACACAGGGTTTTAAAATTGCTAAATAAAAGTTCGTATAATACTTAGTCTGTTAAAGTATTATTACATCATATATTTTAAAAAAATTATCCCTTAATAAATTATTTAGAATTTGGTAGTTAACATTATTTATTTTCTTCCCATACTTGATGAATCTAATAATATGAGAGAAGAACTTCCCCAAATTTATGAAGTATTGATATAAGAACAACTTGGTGATCTTGTTAAAATGCAGATTCTGATTCAGTAGAACCCAGATTCTCCATTGCTAGCTCCCGAGTGATGTGGACCCTGCTGGCCCTCGGATGACATTTTCAGCAGCAAAGCATCAGAGAAAACCTGATACAGACACTGCCGATGAGAATAAATCTAGGCATGTGTGAAATAAGTATTTCAGTAGGCATTAAATATGACAAAAATATGCCATAGAAATAATGATAGATGCTTTTATAAATTGTATATTTTTAAAATTGCTATTTTTTAGAGTGACACAACATGTAGAAATGCCTAAAGAAAGGTCTGATTGCTGTAGAGTTAATCTGACCTAGACACAAAAGAAAATTATATACCTCAGATGAGCAGCTAAGCATAAAATACAACAACAATGCCTGTTATAGAACAGTTAACATCTCTTCCTTGCTGTGAAACCTGATTTGTATTCCTATCCTGAATGGTTTAAAAGTAAGAACTAATGTTAAGACAGCAGTATCTCATCTATTTTTTTTAATATGTCTATGTGAGTGTGTGAAAGAGTTATTCATTTTTATTCCTTTTGGCCTTCCAATGATCTCCTTCAATTCCTACTAAAAGTAAAAATGAGGCCCTTTATTAGCAAAGTTTTCAATATAGAGAATAAGCAAATACGATGAAAAGGGCTGGCACATTATCCTATCCCCAGTGCCCAGCAGAGTGGCAACTATAAGCAGTAAATAAATGCTTAAGCTATATATTTCATTCAATTGTACAGTAAACGCAAAGACCCAGTACTGAAGCTCTCTGCGACCTTTAGCAACATAATTGCTCTCAGTGTTTGATACAGAAAATGGAAATTGGGTTGTTCTAAAGGGTAAATGGGATATTCTTTGTTAAAGTGCCAGACATGATATCTGGAACATTCTGTTTCCTGAATCACAAACATTTACTCAAAGTCCTGGAATATGGTACTCAATAAATGAATGGCAATCAATCAATGAATAAATTTATAAATGAAAATATCCTCAAGTACTAGAATCCAGAATCCTGGGACATTTACCTTCTCTGATTTGAAAAATAAGTATATCAAAAGACTCCTGTGGGAGGATTATTGGAGAACACATAAATGGAACAGTTTTGAATCTTCCTGAATTCTCCCATTAAAAACAGGAGAGCAAAACCAAAAATCCTGGGTATCTATTACAAATTCCAGTTATATACTATGAACTCTGAAATGCCAATTAGTAAAGTCACTGACGGCTACAAAATCTGCATGGTATCAGTAATTGTAAAGAGGAAGCAGGAGTAAGGCATTTAGTCTCCTCATGGCCCTCAGAGTTCAACTCATTAACAGAGAACTCTGGTAAGCACAGACAGCCAACGAGAGAATAGCAACTCAATCAGGGAGAAAATATTGCAGGCTTAGATCTGTGGGTGAACACAAGGAGACCATAGTCAAGTCAGAAAGGCAGTGGAGTAGTCTGGGTCATATTAAATCTCAAAACTAAAAATACTAAGCTCCTTTCCAGGACAAAGTCTTACACTGAAAAGGAACTCCTGGGAGTATTAATCTAAATTAACCTGAACAGAAACAACATGGACAAAGGTAGGAAAAGGTAAAGATAGACACTTGGGGAGAGTATAGAGGAAGCAGATGATCAAAAGTACAGATCAATTTTTTTGATCATTTTGTGAAAATAACAGAATTGGGAGGTCTAGAGTTATGAAGTTAAAAAGTCATCCTAGCCAAATCTTCCCTCTATAAAACTAATTTCCTTTGACTAGAAGTAGGAGAGAATTTTGGTAGAATCTCATATGAAGTTATCTTAAGAAAAAGAAAATTAGAAGCAGAATAACATAGCTAGAAACACAGTCTCACTCATTCATGTGCTGTCGGTGGCTGCTTTCTTGCCATAAGGGCAAAGTTGAATAGTTGTGGCAGAACAGAGAGATTCGCCAAAGTACAGAGAAACCAGACATCTGCAAAGCAAAATAATTACTATCTGGCCCTTTACAGAAAAGTTTTGCCTCCTCTGGACTAGAGGACAGCCATAAGAAGGTCCAACTTTTTTTTAAATTTAAGTATAGTTGGTATACAATATTATAGAAGTTATAGGTATACAATGTAGTGATTCACATTTTTTAAAGGTTACACTCCATTTATAGTTATACTATAAAATGTTGGCTATATTCCCTGTGCTGTACAATACATCCTTATAGCTTATTTTATACCTAATAATGTGTACCTCTTAATTCCTTACCCCTATATTGCTCCTCCCCCTCCCCTTCCCACTCTCCACTGGTAGCCACTAGTTTGTTCTCTGTATCCGTGAGTCTGCTACTTTTTTGTTATATTCACTAGTTTGCTGTATTTTTTAGATTCCACATATAAGCCATCTGGTCCCAGACTTTTTTGTTGCAAGTTTTTAAATTACTGATTCAATTTCATCACTGGTAATTGGTCTGTTCATATTTTCTATTTCTTCCTGGTTCAGTCTTGAGAGATTTTACCTTTCTAAGAATTTGTCAGTTTCTTCCAGGTTGTCCATTTTACTGACATAGAGTAGTTCACAGTAGTCTTTCATGATCCCTTGTAGTTCTATGGTGTTAACTTCTTTTTCATTTCTGATTTTACTGATTTGGGCCCTCTCCCTTTTTTTCTTGATGAGTCTGGCTAAAGGTTTACCGATTTTGTTTACCTTTTCAAAGAACCAGCTTTTAGTTAATTACTAAGTAGAAGAGGCTAGCAGGGTAGAAACTGAGTACGAAAGTAGATTGAGAAAAAGTGGTTAGAGAGAGAACAAGAGAAAGAAAAATATGGAATTACAGAAGCCAAAGAAAAGGTGTTTAGGAGGGCAGATGTGAGTAACTGCTTCAAAATATGCCAAGTCTATGAAAAAGAAAGACTGAAATGTGCCTGCTGGATGTAGAGGTATGAGAATCAAATAGGTGGGGAATAAATGGTGTGAGAAAATGGAAATCGTGAATGTTCTCAAAGAGTTTTGCTTCGAAGAATTTTAGGAAGATCAGAGATTAACTGAAGGGGTTGAGTAGTCACATAAGATAAATAAGCAGCAGACTTTTGATTTATAAAATTATTACATGTTCTTTCATCTGCACTATTACTTACACTTAATTATAAGGTTTAACTAACAAAGGTCTCATAAGAATATGTTTTATTTATTCTTATAAAAATATAGGTATTCTTTTAAAACTAGATTCTAAAAAGTTAGTTTTATATTGCCTTACTGTAAAGACCCTTTTGATTTAAGGGTGACTTCAATGCATTCTGATTCAAATGATATAAACTGTTGAAAGCATGTATCCATACTGGGCATGCTAACAGAGTCCTTATATAGTCCTATTTGAGTAAAATCTAATAAGAAAACTAAGTTGACTTGTGAAAGACTCAACTGGAAAAATATAGGTATGTATATGTGTGGAGAGAGTCTTAGAATCTTCAGTGACTATGTAACAATATCATATATTTGGGTACAAAGTTGCTCTCTATTTTAAGTAACTCATTCTCAGGTCCAAATCAGTAAGTGTATCCTGACTCTTCTGACCCTAAGTATGATTCAAGCATCTAATTATCCTTTAAATAATTCACATTTAAAGGTGCAATAAAAGTATTTCCCCTATACTTACTGATTAAAAAGCCTAATAGTTTGTTGAATGGACTTGTAATATAAACAATCAGGCTCAGAGCCATATAAACTAATAAAAAGACACCTGGTGAGTGACAGCTTGTAATTTCAAAAGTAGAGAAGTTAAAAAAAAAAAAAAAAGAAGAAGGAAACCTGCATAATATAAAATCCACTGAGGATTTTATTAAACTCAATGAAGAAATCTCTAAGGAAGTAAATATCCATTTTTGAGACATTTAAAGTCTTTATAAGGCAAGGCAATTTAACAAACTGACAATGAATGTGTTCATGCAGGGATAAAAGAGTATTTAGAAATGTCATTTCCTTTACAGATCTATGTTCTGCATTTTCTACTATAGATCCTTGGAAAAAAAGAAAAACAAAACAAAACAAACGAACAAAAAAAAAAAAACAAAAACAAAAGAAAGACTACATTTGTTTCTGAAAAGATTTCAACTCACATAAAACTAATTCACAGATGTTATGTGGCTAATAAACAAACAGGGACTAAACTGGGACTGAGTTTCAGCCAATTACTAATTAAGGTTAATTATATACATCTATTTTGAGGACAATCACTTGTCTGATATAAGTAACATATTTGCTTTCAATAATATTTTAATTTTTCTTCTGATAGGAGCATATATTTGGGAACAGTTTCATTGACACCAATAGTCTATGAAAACTAATAAGTGGTTAATCTTTTTAGCAGAATTATAGAAAAGACTATAATTAGATGACTTGATTAAATTCTGTTCTGTATTTCCCCATTGTGTATGCATGTGTGTGTGTGTGTATAGATAGATAGATATATTTATCATTATATAATTATATAATCATTATATAATTATATGTAGGAAGTTCTATCTTTAGCTGTATATATTTATATCATATATTATATGTAGGAGGTTCTAGCTTTAGCTGTATATATGCAGAAGGTTCTAGCTTTAGTTGTATATATTTAGCTATATATATATACTCTAAATACGCCTGCTGAGGTCTCCCTGCAGATGTAAAGTCTTGAATGGCTTGAGAGAAAATACCTTTTTTCTTTCTTTGATAGAGCAAAATTCCCTAAAAGAAAAGTGGATCATCATATGGTAATCTGTAGTATTTTGCCTACATCTAAAGAACTATCTGTTTTATTTATACTGAGTTTTCAAAAAGCTCAATAACATAAAACACACCTAACATGGAATAATATTGTACCAGAACTCTTAATAGAAGAGCTGAAAAGTAATTAAGATTTATGTTATCATTTTCAGAAAGTTGGACATATTCAATAGCATCCATATTTTGTTAAATGTTGATAACCGGCTAATAGCAAAAAATGAACAGTATATTCATTTTCTTGTCCGTAAAAACAGCTGGTTTCTGTATACTATTCTTATTAAATCATTAAACTGTTAGAGAAATAACAAGGGAGTATTAGTCATTTTTAGGGAACATCAAAAGCGGGTAACTAATACATTTGAACATAGTGAGTACAACGTCAAATTGCCCTCAAAACACATAAAATGTTAGATGCATGTACTACAATCTAAGATCTGGCAGTTATTAGACTAAAATATTTAAAAGAAAGAGGATTATATGTATTATTCTGTTTTCTCATCGTGCCTGAGAGGGACTTATACAAGGTGCTCACTAAATATTAATTTAATCCACAAGAATAATTTAACACATGTTTTAGAATCAAATAGCAGAAATCTGTCTACAATGTTTAACAGTCCAGTATACAAATCATTATGCTGAGGAAAAAAGTACAGCACAAAGAGACTTTAAAACTCTTTTCTCAGCCATTAGCCAATATGAGATTAGGCATGATACAAATACCAGTTTCTATTACTGACTGTAAGAAAAAGTCCATCTAAATATTAAAAAATATATTATAAGAAATGTAGGCCTGACATTTTAAAATACTGTAAAAGTATATCGAAAAGGAGAAGTAGTCCAGTTGCATTCAAAAATTTAGATTATGGGCAGAGTAAAATGGAAAGTATTGGGGTAATAAACTCTGAGAATAACTAGATGTAATCATTTAACTTTCAAAAAAGATTAATTTTACTCTCAAAAACAGCTTTAAACTCAACATTTCTTACTTCCTGAAGTACTTCCTCAAAGGATATGTAAAAGTCCCTTTTCACTAGTCATTTAATAAAGCAATGGAAAATATAACATAAAAAAACAACTGTATATACGTAAAAACAGACAAAGTGACCTAATATGCCTTCAAAATTTTGCTATACTCCATTTAGAATGAATGAGTTCCATTTCACAACATTTGGATGCATGGATGAAATTTCAAGCAAAATTTACTTTTCTCAGGTAACTGGAAAAAAATCATTGCACAAATAGAACATACTGGTATGCCTGACAGACAAATGTACTCTTACATTGAATAGAATACAGCGGAACAAAATAGCACCTCTTCAGCTAAAGTTACTGAACATAAATGAAGTGATATTATAAGTTCTCTTACATTTGGTTGAAGTAAATTAATTCTAACCCAGAAGTATCCATGAGTAATTGGAAAAAATCAAATTTCCAAAACTGTCCGCTAAAGACAAAGTTCTAAATCAAACTGACTCCACCAAGGCATGGCAACAAAAAAATCAAGAATTCTCTTTACTAGTTGGGTATCTGAATTGTATTTGTTAGTGTTTTATTTAGATTTTTGGTTGTATAGACATTTTTGGGGGGGGTAGGATGTAAAGCAGCAAAAGAAAAACTTGGTGTCAATTACTGAATATAAAACAGTCAAATGACAATTTAATAAGTCAATACCAAAAATCATGGACTACCTTTAAAGCAAGTGAGGGCAGAAGGAAAAAAAAATGCCACCTAAGTTTTTCCTCATCTGCATTTCTATAGTCACTGTACACCCAAAAGTTATATTTTCATATTTCAACAGCCAGCTTAAACGGAGACCCAAAGGACCGTGGAAGTCTAGAATAGACTTCTACTGCCTAGAATAAATGTATAAATCAAATACTGAGCAACTGCCACTCAAGATAAATTTTGTTATAAATTACTGTTTGTATGTTATCATCATTTTCCTTCTCTGTCAAATACTAATAAAGATTCACTCTTTAAATCATTATAATTTCCCTTATGCTATCAGCAAAGAGATTTAATATAGTGATAAAAAAACAAATGGAGAATAGTATGTGTTCCTTGAAGACCTGTATATTTTATGTAAAGCTGTAAAAACTATTATACATACAAATATATTTATTTCTACTTAATATTACAAATTTACTGAAATACAACAGCCAAAAAAAATGTTTAATTCAGTAATTTATGCAAATTATGTAGAATTCAGGATATATCATATACAAAATGTATATAAGTAAGAGCCAGTTTTATTAAACAAGTCTTTTATTTTAGTGATTTAAATTATACACTTTTAAGAAATTGTTTGTATTCATCAGTCTAGCTTTGATTTAATTTTAGCTAATATAAACTCCATTATACCAATGAGCCCCAAATTCAGTGGAGGGAAAAATTGTGCTGGTAAAAGATTGTTCTAACTTATGATAAAATTGGTAAATATTACTGTAATAAGTAATATTGCCTAATATTTAATAAGAATTATTATATGCAAGGTATACTGGTGTGATATTTCTTTACTAATTGTCCAATTTAATTCTAACAAAGAGCCTATATTACCTATATATTAGAGTTGATAAAGCTGAGACTCATGCCAGTGAAAAAACTGCTTTAGGTCTATGAAGTGAAAGAGCTGTGATTCAAACCCAGTTGACTTCAAAACCTGTGTACTTTTTTTTCTTTAAATAATACACTAAGAGGGGTTAAGGCAGCTATTTTGCTTGGCAAACCAAATCCGGTACAACAGTATCAGAATGTAAGTTAGAAGTAAAGAGAGAATCTGGAAAGGGGTAAAAGCATTTTCTCCTTTTTGTGTTAATGGAAATTGTATTACGTGTACATTCTCCATGTATAAAGGAAGATTATGTTTTTATTAAAGGTAGCTATCAGATAACTTTAAAGAAATGAGAAAACTATAGCTAGTATCTGAAAAACTCTCAAAGGAATGTTTTAAAAATACTAAGTAGGCCTCTTAACTAAAACACTGAAAGATTTTAAATCACAGCTGACCCTTAATACAGGTTTCAACTGCATGGGTCCACTTATACATGGATTTTTTGGGATAAATACTATAGTACTGCATGAGCCACTGTTGAATGAATCGCAGATGTGGAACCACAAATACTGAGGACCCACTGTAAAGTTATCCACTGCGAAGGGCTCAGCGCCACTAACCCCTGCATTCTTCAAGGGTTAACTGTATATCTAATTACATCTTGCTATGTAATAATATAGGTGTCATGAACATGAAAAGTAAATATTGTTTGGTAGTATACAGAGGGTACAAAAAATCAAAAATGGTAGGCATGTAAAATTTGAAATGAAGACAAATTTTAGCTTACTGCAAGAAAAAAGTACAATAATACTCACTGTAGTGAAGGTCAGAAACACCATAAAATTATACTTTGAAAGCATTTTTTTTTTCCTTTTGGTTTAAGTTATGATGAACATAAGGCAATACTGATAATAGTCCATATAATTCCTAAAATCAACTGTTTTCTTCTAAGAGCTTTGGGGGCCTTTAAAAAACAAATCTAAATTTACAAAGGTCAACTTTTTAAAAAGACAGGATTTGTATATGAAAATATTCCCCAAGGCATTTAATTCTTTTATTTTCAAGAAAAATATTTTCAGAATTTGATCACTATTTCATTAGGAAAGATACTAGGAAGTCAATATTTTGAACCATTAGTAAACAGCAAAAACTATATCATTTATTAATTTTTAACTGTATCTTTAAATTTAACTTTGAAACTAGTTTCTTTTTTTCCTTTTTTGCCTGTGATGCAATTTGCTTAATTTTGAATAAAAATGATTTCTTCCTACCTTACATAAGCTTTATATAAGAGGAGCTCATATATATTTTGTTAAAGGAAACTATTTCTTTCACCTTTGGTTTTTGAAATAAAATACATACACACACAATTATTTTGGCTTTTCCTCTCCCTGAAGAGAATTTAAATTAATAGAACTAGTGTGTTTAATGATAAACTTTGTTTCTGGAAGAAGATTAATTTTGATCTTCATAATTAATGTTAAATATTTTGATCTTCTTATCTGGGTATAAAATATTTGCAAATTAAATACACATATATAGTGTTCAAGGATAAGAAAGAAATCTAAATATTAAAAACAGTATTTTACTATTAACTGTCTAGCATTTCAAATAGGAATGTTTTTATTGTAGAATCATTCATTTGCGTAATCTTATACAGTGAGATTAAATTTCATATATATTTTCTTGCTTTCAACTCTCTTTTCTGTCACTACAACTAGATACTCTAACATTTTTAGTTATCTTTGTTTAATTGAAAAGAAAAGAAAAAGAGTGACAAAATTAGAAAATTAAAAGAGTTACTGGAACAAGATTATGTGAGGACAAAAAAGAAAGCTGAATTTCATTTGTTTGATTTTTGTAGCAGTGAAAAATTTAAACTTCACACCAGAGAACGCAAGAATTACAAACAAGATGCTTGTGTTTGGGAAGCTACATCCCACTGTTTTTCCGCTGGCTCTGCTCCAGCTGTTTTCCCCTTGGCTGACCACTGAACACTAATGTGGCAGCCTGCTGTGGTGATACTTAAGCCCTATCTCCCTAGAAAATAGGCCTGAAGTTTTCCTTATCAGTATATAGATATGTTATTTCCCTCTACGAAGCTTAATCCTAATCAAGTTCCTAAGGTATCTTTACTTTACATATATATATATAAAAATTGTCCTATCTTTAAGAAATTCAGGCAAAAGGATAAAAACTGGTTTACTTATTCCCAGAATTTCTTCCCTTTCTGACCCAGCCTAAAATGTTCTTCCCCTACTCTCATAAATAAATGGTTCGTTTTTCACCTGGTCCCACTGAGCTCTTATCTCAGAACATTACATACAACATTACAAGTTGTTAGGTGTATCTTAAAACTTAGTCCTATCTCTCCACCTAGGTTTTCAGCTTCTTGAACACAAGCCATGCTATTCAGATACTGGAATCTTTAGCTTTATACTGTATACAGCAAGAATTTCATCATGATGGCTATAATGATTATTGTTGGTATCCTATTGTGATTTTTCAGATATTCCTTTCTTCCGGATTCTTCTACAAACTTTTGGAAAGGCTTCAGACTTTCCAGATCTATTATAATTTAGGATTTGGAGACTCACAAAAATCATCTTTCCAGATGATGAAACTGAGCCAAGGTTAAACTGCTAGTAGCAGTAAAACCAGGTCAGGAATTTAAAGTTTCCAAATCGCAGAATTTGGATAGTCTTTCTATTTTACCTCTAAATATTACCAGGAATTATAAAAGCAATAAATACATTCTCAAATTCTATGCTACTTCTGTTAAATTAAGACACTTCTATAAATAATCACTGTATATATGTAGTTATACTTATTACATGTAACAGAAGATGTAGAAATGCCATCCTTTATTTACCAACTAATAAATTCTAAGAGGATTACCAAAAATAGAGTAAAAGCTGGTGACCAGAAAAAAAGCAAGAGCCACATTAATTTGATCACATATTGAGTCACAATAGGACCAGAAATAATTTTAAATTGGTGCTGAACTGTGTATAATGTTGGCACCTTTGTTATCAGACTGATACGAGTGTGATTCCCAGCTCTGTCAGCTGCTAGTATATAAACTTGAACCAATTACTCAATTTCTCATTTTCTTAAGTAGTAAAATGAGCATATTTTCTATTTCATAGTACTACTGTAAGAATTATTGGGTAAGCACTTAAAATATTTAATAAAGTACTTAGCTTATAATAGTAGTAAATAATAATTAGATTCTGCCACTCCCAACCCCAAACCAATATATTGTTAACCTAGAGTTCTTTATAAGGTTCCTAATCTAATGACAGGTTGGCTTTAGAGCCTGGAGCAGGAATAAAGCTAAAGGTAAGGGCTAAATGATTACAGGATTTAAAATTGGAATATGTTAAAATAGGCAGCCAATAATATCACAGAGGTTGTAAACCACTCCAACTAAGAGACTTATTTTAAGGCAGTAATAGAATACAATCATTCAATTCTTATTTAAGTGATGCCTACCTTAAAACAGGCATTATATTATGTATAGAGAATATAAAAACATATTCCTATCATCAGAAACACTATTTTCTTGTAAGAGAACATTAATAATAAATACAAATGTTATGTGTAACATTCTGTAATAGAGCATAAAAGACAAGAGAAATGTAAGGAAAGTCTTCACAGAAGAGGTGATATTTATGCTGGGTCTTGGAGAATGTATAGGAGTTTACCAGGCATTTAAGAAGTAAACATATTTCCTTCTGGAAAAGCATGGGCAAAGCCCCTGAGATGGCAGGCTCAGAAAATGAGGAAAAATTACTACACAGGGACACAGGATATGGCATCCCTGGTAAGGAATGGTCACAAATGAGGGCAGAGAGAAAGTTCAGGTTTAGCCTGAGAAGTGCAATGGGGTTTAGGTTTAGACTTGAGACTACGGTCAGTAGAGCCATGTGGAGACAGTTTAGCAGAAGAATAACAGAGACAAACTGGATTTCAGTAGATACCTGATAGCAAACTCATCATCTGTACTAGTTGAGGAAAGTGGCAGGGAGCTCGATTATGGGATTGTTCTATAATATGGGAGAAAAATGATGAATGTATGACCGAAAGTTGCAGTATATGAAAGCTCTGATTAAAAGAGAAATTCTATACTAGAACTTACAGGATTTGGTAGCAATAGATTTACAGGCTAAGGTGTGGGAGTTAAGAAGGAGACCTGTATTACATTGAGATTTTTTAGCTTGGTAGATTGGTACGATGATGACATTACTATAGCTGGGAATGCAGAAGCAAGAGGAACAGTACAGAAGTGAGCAGAAATTAATTCAGGTTGGAACATATAGGAAACTGTAAATAAGGCTCCGAAGCTCAATGACAGAAAATGGAACCAGACTTTTGAGTTTTCCCTAGAGAGCATTTAAACCAAAATAATTGACTAGGTATCCCAGGAAGAGTGTTTAGAGAGTGGACAAAGAAGTGTTTAGAGAGAAGACAAAGAATAGATAATTAACATTTAAGGAATAAAATGGCAAAAGGGGTCAATGAAGAAGACTGAAAAGGAGTAGCCAATCAGCTCGGCCTGACATTCTGAATAGGAGAAAATTTTAAGAAATAGGAAGTGATTTCCATTTCAAATGCTATATTGGCCAAGATTCTCTTAGGCTTAAATTAGTGAGTCCTTTTTCAGAAAGACCCAAAACTAATCTGTGAAAAGAAAAATAATACTTGCAAAAGAGAGTATAAAGAAAATAAGTCAATGGGTTTCTTTTTTTCACTATATTGAAAGAAAGAAAAGACTGCTCGGTCTAAAAAAATGAATCCAGCAGTGCTTCTATCTCTAACCTGCAGAGAGGAAAGAGTTTCCATCTACTTGCTTTTCATGACCACAATTTAGTTGTATAGTTACCATTTCATTTCCCTTGCTGCAGTAAGCCATTCATACATTGTGCTTGCTAGCAGACAGTTAGGTTTCAGAGGGCTTATCCAGTTCTTGAGCGTAAAAAGCTTGCAGGTGGTCAATAACAAGGGTGAAAATTCAGGTAAATATGTACTCTTCCATCACATGAATTGTGCCAAGTTCCCTTTTTCACTATGCTTGTTTTGTAAACTCTTAATGATCAATGATTTACACTGCTTTAACTAGAAAACACAAGCATTATCATAACCATATTCTTCACAATTGGTCCTTTTGTCACTCTTTCCTTTTTTGTTACTAGTTTATTAGATCATGGATTTTTTTTTATTAAGGAAGGTTTTAAAGTCTGTTAGTGGTATAGGTGTAAATATACTATATGTTAGATACTGATAGCAATAGATTGGGAACTATAGGGGAATAAAATAATTCTCTTCGACTAAAAGCAAAGAGAATCAGAGAGCAAGTTGAACTTTTATTTTTAATCTAGGTTAAGTCTACTAAGTGAAAAGAAGTAATTTCTAGAGTGCTTTTCAGATTTTTTTTAATGTCAATGATTATAAGGAAATGTACTGAATGTTAGAAATTCCACCATAAACAAGACATGGTCCTGAAGGACGCTGGAGTTCAGGAAGAAAGTGAGCAAGAAGCTGGAATGTAATGCTTAATCAAAATGTCAGAAAAACCAACCGAGAACCAATTGACTAAGGCTCTGATGACATTAATATCCACAGGCCCTTTTAGGTGACACAGGATACCATGCTACTTATATAATATAATCTGAAACTAATTCATTTATATAAATTCTATACGAAAAATGATCCTTTTTTTTCAACTTAACCTATGACATAAGCAGTATTAATATCTCGTCTTACATAAGAGAAAAATGCAGCTTTGAGATGCTTACACCACTAATAAATGCTGGTACACAAATTCATATCCAAGAGGGTATGATATTTCAAAGTTCATGCCACAACCATTGTATCACACATTTTTAAACAAATCAATGTACAGTTTTCACTTCAAAGAAAATCTAGTTTTTAAATAGCATTAAGACTTAAGATATTTTCATTTTTCTGTATCCATCTGTCATTGGTAGAACAGAGATGTTCTGAGATAACTAAACATTAATGAAATGTGAATTATCTTTTGGTCCCAAAGCATTAGTCCAAGACGTCCTTCTCAATGTCTGCTATGGTTTGATAAAAGTGTTATCAATAGCATCTGACTACCAAAACCAATATTTTAAGTCTGATTCTGGCAAAACCAAAACTAATAACATTAAGCATCATTATTACTGCTTAGAGGAGTTAGATTATTTTTCTCATGTTATTTGGTAAAGTCAACTTTATTTAGAAATAAATAATTCTTTATAGAATTATAAATTCTATAAATTATAGAATCTGTAATTCTTTACAGATTGCAGACTATAATGTATTAACATTCCTTTGAAAGTATCCCATTAATTAAATGGCCCCACTTTGGAAACATCTCACTGTTCTTATTCTTTCCTCTGTAATAACTGTTTTGTGGATTATACATTATACAAGTCAAGTTTCAACTTGTGTCAACATGATCGATTTCTAAATTCTGAATTGTTAGACTGCTTAACATAACCTATTGTTAATCAACTATACCATCTTATATTTTTTCCTGAATAAGCTCTATAATTAAATTAGAACAATAACAGCAACTTCAAAATGTACTTTATTTACTTCTTTTATTTACCATCCTTGATTTGCTGTAAGCTTCGTGAAAGTGAAGATTTTGTCTGTTTTTTTTTTTTTTTAAAACTAGATTATCAAGAGCTTGGGGCTCCCCTGGTGGCGCAGTGGTTGAGAATCTGCCTGCCAATGCAGGGGATGCGGGTTCGAGCCCTGGTCTGGGAAGATCCCACATGCCGCGGAGCAACTGGGCCCGTGAGCCACAACTACTGAGCCTGCGCGTCTGGAGCCTGTGCTCCGCAACAAGAGAGGCCGGGACAGTGAGAGGCCCGCCACCGCAATGAAGAGTGGCCCCCACTTGCCGCAACTAGAGAGAGCCCTCACACAGAAACGAAGACCCAACATAGTCAAAAATAAATAAATAAAATAAAGAATTATTTAAAAAAAAAAAAAAAAACTACAGAGAAAGTACAGGTATCAGCAATTTTAAAAAATATAAATAAATAAAAAGAGCTAGAAGATTAGCTGGCACATAGAAGGTAGAATGAATGAATAGAGACTGCGGAAGCTATCTCCAATGTGTAACTTCAATCCAAGAAAAAAAACTACCATAAATTTTAAAATGAATAGATAAAAATGTTTTTACCACAAATTTAAAGTATAAATTCTATTCATGCCTCCAAGCAAACATTTCAAAAAAATAATTCTACTGATCATCCTCATTTAGTACAAAGATGTGGTATTCAATGGAAACAAATTTCTTTTGCAGCTCAAATATTGTCTGCTAAGTAAATGTGTTTGACCTAATACCATTTAATGGCAAACAGAAATACATCCTATTTATACACCCTAATATAAATTTTTAGCCTCTGTAAGTTTACAATGTAAATATAATGTTAAAATGTATAAATGATTTTCATATAGCAAAAATGTAATATCTAGGAATGCTACAAACTATGAAAAGTTTAAGATTAAGATGAAAGTCTCCCAGTCAGAATGGCCATCATTAAAAAGTCTATAAATAACAAATGCTAGGGAGTGTGTGGAGAAAAGGGAATCCTCCTACACTGTGGGTAGGAACGTAAATTGGTGCAGCCACTATGGAGAACAGTATTTTTTGAGAACAGCTTCCTCAAAAAAATGAAAATAGAGTTGCCATACGATCCTACAATCCCACTCCTGGGCAAATATCCAGGGAAAACCAGAATTTGAAAAGATGCATGCACCCCGATGTTCACTGCAGCACTATTAACAATATCCAAGATATGGACACAATCTAAATGTCCATTGACAGATGAATGGATAAAGAAGATGTAGCACATATATACAATGGAATATTACTCAGCCTTAAAAAAGAATGCAATAATGCCATTTGCAGCAACATGGATGGACTCAGAGATTATCATACAAAGCGAAGTAAGTCAGATAAAGACAAATATCATATGATATCACTTACATGTGGAATCTTAAAAAATGATGCAAATGAACTTATTTATGAAACAGGAATAGACTCACAGACATAGAGAACAGACTTGTGGTTGCCAAGGGGGAGGGGATGTGGGGAGGGATGGAGTGGGAGTTTGGGATTAGCAGATGCAAGCTATTATATATAGAATGGATAAACAAGAATGGATAAACAACAAGGTCCTACTATATAGTACAGGGAACTATGTTCAATATCCTGTGATAAACCATAATAGAAAAGAATATGATAAAGAATGTGTGTATATATATATATATATATATATATATATAACTGAATCACTTTGCTGTACAGTAGAAATTAACACAACATGGTAAATCAACTACACTTCAATAAAATAAATTAAAAAAAAAAAAAGATGAGTTTCTATCCTAACACCTCAAATGAAGACAAAGCCACATGTTCATCAGTATTTTCTATTCAGGACTTATTACAGTCAGTGTGTTATTACAAATTGAAAGGTACTTCCTCCTCCCAAGTATATATGGATGTCTCAATGGAAGCACTTACTGATCATTATGGACACTTATTTGAGTTCATGACAGTTATCTTGTGATTAATGGACTGATTATGAAATTGCAGTCATTACCAAAGATGTTTAAAGCTCTATTGTTAATATCCTAATAGAAAATAATGGGTTTCATATTTTTATGTGATGAGGTTTAAATGTCAAGGCTTGTTTTCAACTGTACATTTCAAACACCTGTTCTCTAGTCTCTATTAATATATTACATGCTCGGGTATTAGGAATGAGTTGTTGGAAATATGTAAAACTCTTCATAAATCTAGCTTAGGGACTAAATTAATTTTCTACCCATTAGATAGTAGAACCAAATTTGTGGCAACTCTATGGCAAAATCTATCTTAAAGTGTGCTTTAGCTGCATGAGTTAATCCCATTTAAAAATGGAAAACCATATCATCATGGAAAACAAGAAGGTTGGTAACTTATAATTTAGTTTATATATCACAAGGTGATATATAAATTAAGAGGTGCTTAAAACTACTTCCCTCATTCATATTTTTCCTCAAGTCTATCACTGTTCTAAGAAAAATGTTGACTTCACTTTAACAAGCATTTATCATTTATTATAGACTGCCTGGTGTCATGGAAAAAGCATTAGTTTTGGAGTGAGGCAAAAACCAAAGCTACCTTATAGCCAAGTTGATTAATCTGATTCTCAGAATCTCATTCATAATGTATCTGATTCATAAAATTATTATAATCTAGGTGGGATAACTTCCATAAAAGTGTTAGCTTAGTGCCAACATATGGATTCCTTTGCTGGCTCCCTCTCTAAGACCTAACATGCCCCCTCTAAACATCCAAGTTTTACAGGGCTTAGTTCTGTCTCCAGAGCTTTGGTCCCTCTATACACTCATTTTTTAAATGATAGCATCATATCATAGCTGTAAGTCTATTTGTAGAGGACTCCCAAACGTATGCATCTTGACCAGATTGATTTAAACTTGTATATTCAACTTGTGACACTTTCGCTTGACAATTTCATGTCTAAAATTAAAATTCTGGTTAATATCCCTATGTGATTCTGTTGATAAAAGAATTTTTCCTGCTGCAGTTCATGGCACCAGTAGCTACCCAGTTACACAAGTCTGATACACAATACATGAAAGTGTCATTGTGAAACTATTCATCCAAACTATTATCAAGTCCTATTAATAGTACCTTGGAAAAAGCTCGGCAACCATACTTACTAGAGCCACCAAACATGGATTAACAAATAACTTTGTTTCACTCACCTCCGTTCTGCTCTTGCCCCTTAAATCCCCCATTGCTGCCTTTTGGCAAGTTCTCCCACCTGTAGACCTCTAATAGGCCACTTTAACAGCCAGAATGATTTTATTTTCAAATGCAAATCTGATCACAACTGTGACATTGTGATTTATAATAAGAAATACACATCTGGTCTTTGTCCCCTTTTCTGTCACAGAGCTCCTAAAACACTTGGAATTTCCTAAGTGGCGACAGCAACAAAGGTGTCTTTTGTTATGCTAATGAGGTGGCTTCTGGAAAGTCCCTAGGTAACCTAATGATGGGGGCTGGTTGCCAGTGGAACCAACCCTGAGATTAGAGTTTTGGAACGTTCAGTTCCTTCACCCTCCTGGGCAGGGAAGAAGGACTGAGATTGAGTCCCATCAACAATTGCAAATGATTTAATCAAGTATGCCTATGTAATAAAGCCTTCATAAAAACCCAAAAAGACTGGGTTTGAAGAGTTTCTTGGGTTGGTGAGCCTGTGTAGATTTGCGGAGAGTGGTGCATTCAGAGAGGGCGTGGAAGCTCCATGCCTTTTCCCCACACCTTGCCCTAAGCATCGATTCCATCTGGCTCTTCTTGAGTTATATCCGTTTATAATAAACTGGTAGTCTAGTAGGTAGAATGTTTCTCTGAGTTCTGGGAGCCACTCTAGCAAATTAATTAAACCCAAGGAAGGGGTCATTGGAACCTCTGATCTATAGCTGGTTGGTCAGAAGCACAGGTGACAACCTAGACTTGGGACGGGCATCTGAAGTTGGGGGTGGTGGTGACAGTCTTGTAGGACTCAGCCCTTAACCTGTGCAATCTGATGCTCTCTCTGGGTACACAGTGTCAGAACTGAGTTGAATCGTAGGATACTCAGGCAGTGTCAAAGACTTGCCAGTTGGTGTGTAAAAATCTGCACCGCCCCACAACATTGGAGATTGGTTCTAGAACCTTTAACAATAATCTGCTTACCATTTCAAAGCAAAAGCTCCCCATTTCAAAGGCTCCCCATTTTCCCTAAAATAAAATACATATTCTATAACATGACCTAAATACATGGCATGATCGTTTAGCTGCCAGAAAGTCTAATGAATATCCAAAACCTCTCTCCACCTTTTTCACTGTACTCTCTGCCTTGGAAGGCTGAACTGAATGGACTAAGCAATGGGCTCCTATGCCCTCTCCTTTGATAGTGTGCAGGCAATGGAAAGCCAGCCCTGTTGGAGACCGGAGGGCAGGAGGTGAAGTGTGACCAGGAATTTACTTCCAGGCTCCCTCCCTTTGGATTTGCTCTAGCTGGCTGTGTCTCTTGACTGAAGGTCACTGATCTCATAAGGAGCTCTGCCCTGCACGATCCTCTCCTTCCTAGTTCCAGCAACCTTTGTCTCCCCCTTTTGGTCTTGGGGTAATAATAGCTCTACTACTGTTCACCCCAAGTTCTCGCATCATTCCTTAAGTGACCCCTGTATCCAGTCTATACCTTTGCAGTTAGTCTCTTTAAATAAACCCCCATTGAAATATCCTAAGTTTTAGTGTGTCATCTGTTTCAAGTGACACACAAAATAAGGGTGCTCTCTTAGTTCCAGGAATCCTGGCCTTCTCATATACTGTTTCTTTTACCTAGAATTCTTCCTTCACTAATCACCTGGCTGGCTTCACAACAAAATTCAAGTCTCAGTTTAAATATCATTTCTTCAGAAAGGGTCTGTCCACACAGTCCAAAAAAAGTCCTGTTTTTATAGTATCTTAGAATATTTTTTGTATCTTATAATTCTTTTTGCTATTGGTACAATTTGCAATTATGCCAGTTATGTTTGTAACTTTATCACTTGACTCTAGGCTCTATGAAGGGAGGAGCCATTTCAGTTTTATTAACTGGAAAACAGAGTGCTTGGTATGGTAGGCACTTGTTATATATTTACTGAGAGAAAAGATCAATTCAATAAGTGCTCTGTTACCACTGTTGAATACAAACCATCTATTAACTACATACCTTAAAGAGACAATAAAGTGTAGCAGTTAAAAGCGTGGTTTCTGGGTTTGAATTCTAAGTCTGCTGTATTTTGTGATCCTAACCAAGTTGCTCACCCACTCTGGACTCCGTTTTCTCCCCATTCGTTTAGAGGGGATAATAATAGGTCCTATCACATTCACTTGTTGTAAGACTTGAGTAAGTTAACATCTGTAAAGTGCTTAGATTTGTGGGCCTGGAATTGATAAGTGCTGCATAAGTATTATTGTAATGACTATTATTATTTTATTGTGAAAACATTACAGAAGACAAAAGGAGACACAATGAAAATCCTAAGTCTAAGAAGAGTTCTCAGTTGAGTGAGAGAAGAAAGGTATATATAAAATAATTTCATCATCAGTAGACTACCACTAAACCAGTGGTGGTCTGATTATATATAAAATAAAGGTATATAGAGCCCTCAAAAATTTAAATTTATTAAGAAAATCTTAATGATTCATTGTATGGGGTGTGTAAAAACTGTGGGGCATCACAAGCCAAGCAAGACCATATTCATGAGGCAGAAAATCTAACTACAGTATTACCAAACACTATGACCAACAAGGATTGTAAATATAATTTCATAAACCTGAAACTTAAAAAAATATATACTTTTTATTTGCCTCTTTTCTTCTATGGATACATTCATAACTGCAGAAATTAACCAAGAATTACATATTCATCTAACTATAATATATAATCATATATTTGTGTTTATGTACATACATATATATTCATATGATTACAAAGGTTTAAAATGTTTTCTGAACCATATTCTCATATCATTTTATAGCTATAATCCATTAAAAATGTTAACTGAACTATATCTTACATCATTCTATATCTGTAGTCCACACTTATTAAAATCAATACACTATTGAAAATAACATGTGATTGATTCCATCTAAAATATAACAAAAATCAAAGCCATGCCTTTATCAAATTGATCTTTAATCACTGAAAATATAAAACTTCATTAGAAAATGACATCTTAGTCCATCATTCTTGCAGCAGATTAGTCCCATCAAATTCAAGATATCTATAACAAGAAAGAATCCATTATTTAACACGTCCCAAGTTGCTATCTAACTCGTAAAATCCTTTCATGCTCTCCTCTGAAATTCCGATCCGTTATCAGCAAATTAACTTCTCTTTTGTAAATTTTCTTGTCTATTAGCTCTAACTGAAACCTGGCTCTAGAAATCACAGCTTCTCCCACAGCTTTCTCAAATGACAGCTGTCTTCTTTCCCATACCCCTATTTTCCCTGGACATGCAGGCAGCATAGGTATCCTTCTTAAACCTTTTTGTTATTTTTGGATCATTCTCCATCCTATCTCTTATATCCATTCCCAGTTATAAATCTCATGTCATCAAATACACAACACCTGCCCCTCATCTTTGCAGCCATCTACCATGCCTCTCACACCCCATTTTTTTAAGGTTTTGTTTCCTGATTTATTCAAATTCTCTCCTATGCCTCTCTGATTCTTGAATCCATGTTTTTTTTTCAAACTTTTCAAGGAAGTAATCCATTGGTCTTAGGAAACAAAAAAATCTGTTCAACTCCAAATAAAAGTGATAAATCTATTCACCTCTTCTATATTAATATCACTGTTCATGCTAATTTTATCAATCATAGTAACCACCTCTAATATCTAGAAAAACAATCTAAATTAACATTACATATGCCTTCATCACCAGCCTAATTCTCAAAAACAATATTTATCTACTTGGGTCAAGAAATAATTATTTCAAGCTGACACTGAATAACTATCCGAACCCTGAAACTATCACTTAGTTTTAAATTAGACTGTTTCTCAATAATATTTATACCAGTAGCACTTTTCATTACATGATCAGTTATAGAATTTTCAATATGATATATGTACTCAAACCCTAACATTAACCAATTTTTCGAATACTTATATTCCTATACTAATCTTCATCACCACCAACAATCTTTTTCAACTTTTCTTTGAATGAGAAGGATTAGGAATTATTTCATTTCTACCAAGTGGATGATGTCATAGCCAAACTGCTTCCCTTCAAGCAATTTTATATATAACTGCATCGGAGACATGGGTTCATTATATCAATGGTGTGATTTCCTATTTAATCTAAACACATGAGACTTTCAACAAATTTTATACTTAACTAAAATCAGATGATCTTTTCATCTACCTGATCTCAGTCATTCTTTCCTGTTGTCATGCACTTTTCATTCATCTATTCAACAAAGATTTATTGTTCAGCTTCTCTCAATCTATCAGGTAATGTTATAGACACTAGGAGTATGGTATAGGTTGGGGAGAGCAGATTAAAAACAAACCTCTGCCTCTAATAGGTCTTGAGTTCTAGTGGGAAGAAAAAGACAAAATAATATAAAATCAGTTAAACCTGGACCTTGTCTTTAATAATAACTGCTATCCATCCAATACTGCAATTTCAGACTTTCCAAACTTCAAACACTCATTATCTGTCAGCACCCAGGTTGCAATAATTTTTCCGCCCTGAGGAGAATGACCAACCATTGACAAAATCAGCTTTTTCAGTATTCCTCACCTGCCTTTTTACCCTGCATAAATACCATGGTTCATCATCAAATCATTTTTTTTTTGCACATATCCTCAATCCTTTGGCCAAACAACCCTGGTAAAATACTATTTCTACTCCATGTTGGCGTCTATGCAACTGAACATAACGGAAGAAAAACATAAACTCATGCTGAGTGACCTTCCTTCACATTCCTGCTCTCTAATCGAAAATGAGCTTTTTTGTTTTGCCTGGCAACTTTATTTCTCTAGAGCATGCACTCTGCCACTCTCCACCAGTTATCCACAAACTGTTTTGCTTGTGACCCTTCTAAAAGAGTTTTGAAAAATCCTAGACCCCTACCATTTTCAAAGATGAAATTTTATACCTTTATCAAAATTAAAATAGTTGCAAATGATATAATTTCTGATAAACAATAAACATATTGTTTGTCTGAAACAAAACATGTTTTATGTATACAAAATATTTTTGTGACCATTAATATTTAATTACTTCTTCTGCTGCACTGACTTATTACAATTAATAGTTTATATTTAATCAAAATAGATAAATATATTCTAAATCTTGATTAGTAATTATCAAGTATAAATGTATCATTTTATTGGACTATATCACAGTATAAAATATAAAGGCATTTTTAGGTTTTTTTTTTCTGATTAGTATGTGTATCAATATATTGATATTATTGCTAAAATTAGCCTGAATTCAATGTAATTTCTATTCCTCATTACCCTCTTATAGATATAAAAATAAATAAGTAGACGGGAATGGAAAGAGATTTGTTATAGGAGTGTCTGTCAGTTTACTGAACTAAAAATGTCAAAAATTACATAATGATATATCACCAGATGCAATTACTAATTATCTAACAGTTGTTAAATTGATTAGGTCCTTCTTCAATTTTTATAAAACCAAATAATTTGGAAACCATTTGATTTGCAAAAGAGATTGTTATTTAGATGTTAAGAGTCATTCACTTTTAAAACTCAAATGATAATATTTAAAATTTTTCTTTCTGTTTTTAGTCACCCAGCGGTGAGGCACCGCGGTGGATCCAGAAGAGGTGGGAGATGTGCAGTGGAGGCAATGAAAGGAGAGATGAGAAAGAAGAGCCTATATAGCAGCTCCTTTCTTAGGCAGATCACTTTTAGGGAAGAACACTGTAAGAAAGAGGATATTGAAAGTGAATTTTTAAAAATGATCTGTGACTACATAACCACTGGAAAGTTTGTATACTCTCAGTTTGCAGACCCCATCCTAGATCACTACATTTATTTCTTCCTTCTTCTCAAACCTTCAATACTTCCTAGCTCATCCTCACTCTCAGATGATGATCTTGTTTCCTATTCACTGAGAAAATAAAATAAGCAAACAGCAGCAAAAAAACTTCCACAAACATTTACACTATGAGCATATGTTCCCATTTATTTGTTTTCCTCTTTGTCCTAAGGATAAACTGTGGGCTCTTTCATGTTAGACCATCCCCTCTATCAGTGAACCAGATTCCCTTCCCATTAACCTACTCAAAGAATTCTCTAAGTAATTATTTTCCTCCTCTCCCCCAAAGCATCACTTTTTCTCCTTTCATTTTATTACTTGCAGCAGCATCCGAACAGGCTGCTATAATCTCCCTTTTTTTTTTTTAATTTTATTGGAAATACTTTTTTTAAATTAATTTATTTTTGGCTGCGGTGGGTCTTCATTGCTGTGCGTGGGCTTTCTTTTTAGTTGCGGTGAGCAGGGGCTACTCTTCATTGCCGTGTGCGGGCCTCTCATTGTGGTGGCCTCTCTCGTCTTGGAGCACCGGCTCTAGGTGAGCGGGCTCTAGAGCGCAGGCTCAGTAGCTGTGGCGCACGGGCCTAGCTGCTCTGAAGCATGTGGGATCTTCCTGAACCACGGCTTGAACCCGTGTCCCCTGCATTAGCAGGCAGATTCCTAACCACTGCGCCACCAGGGAAGCCCCTAATCTCCCATTTTTAAAAGATCCATTTACCCCAATTCTCCCTCAATCTACTGCCCTATTTTTCTCTTCTGCTTTACAAGAAAACTGGTTGAAAGACTTTCGTACACTCACAAACTCCAATTCCTCTTGGTCCATTCTCTCTGAGCCCATTCTATAATAGCACATCAATCTTCACCACATTATTGACATTGCTCTTGTTAAAGTTACTAATGACTTCCATCTTCATCTTACTCTACCTCTCAGCAACATCTGACACAGGTGACTATAGGCAGACCTCATTTTATTGTGTTTTACTTTATTGCGCTTCCCAGATACTGCATTTTTTTACAAATTAAAAGTCTGTGGCAACCCTACCTACATTGTCAAATGACGGTTAGCATTTTTCAGTAATAAAGTATCTTTAAGGTACGTACTTTTTTTTTTAGGCATAATGCAATTGCATGCAATAGACTATAGTATAGTGTAAACATATGCACTGGAAAACCAGAAAAATTGTGTGACTCACTTTACTGCAATATTTGCTTTATTACTATGGTCTGGAACTGAAACTGCAATATCTCTGAGGTACGCCTATACTCTCTCATGTTAGAAACACTTTCCTGTTTCATTTCTAGAACATCTGGTTTTTCTTCTCCCTCAGTGGCTACTCCTTCCCAGTCTCTTTGCTGTTCTGTCCTCACCTCTTTGACCTCTTCATACTGGATAGCTTTAGGATGTGATCCACAAACCTCAGTGGCTCCAGGCCTCCACTCCCTGCATCAACTCCCCTTGTTCATCTGGTCACTGCTGGTCTGGACCAGCACCCTGCTGCGAAGGTGACCATGACGCGTTGTCTACTCTCCCTCCGCACCACAGGGCCCAGGGGCTCTTCTTGCTCACTGTACCTCAGCTCTGGTCTTGCTGGCTCTGTGAATTCTTAGAGATACTGCAACAACTTCCATTTTTACCCCAGCTATGATATATTGTCAGAGAGCCGGGGATTAAGGTAGCTCATGATGACAATATAGCTCAGGCTTTTCATTTTCTATATTTCCCCAAATCATCGTTTCCTCATTGTTGGAATAGGTATGCTCCAAGGACCAAAAGAGGGCACATGAAAACATGCGATGACAACAGAAAGAGTGCATGGGAAAACTGGAAAAGACAACAGTGAACTCTAGGACTTGCCTTGTTATAATTTCTCATTATTCTGTCTCATGTATGATTATAGCAGGTGAAATGTATGTTCAAAAATTGAAAAAAAATACAAAATAAATAAAAATTAATATTTAGTTGGTACTCTACATTAGTTTATGGGAGGGTAACTTGGAAAAGAGTAATGTCAATTATTAAATATCAAAAAGTTCGTTTAAAAAGCCCATTTCACATCACACTCCCTGATTTCAAACTATATTACAAAGCTATAGTAATTATTACAGTAGGGTATTGGCATTAAAACAGATACATAGATCAATAAAACATAATAGAGATTCCAGAAATAAACCCACACATATACGGTCAATTAATTTACAACAAAGGAGGCAAGAATATACTATGTGGAAAGGACAATCTCCTCAATAAACAGTGTCGGGAAAACAGGACAGCACATGCAAAAGAATGAAACTGGACCACTATCTTACACTGTACACAAAAATTAACTTAAAATTGATTAAAGACTTAAATGAAAGACCTGAAACCATAAAATTCCTAGAAGAAAACACAGGCTGTGAGCTCCTTGACATAGGTCTTGGTGACAGATTTTGAAAATCTGACACCAAAAACAAAAGCAATAAAAGCAAAAATAAATGAGTAAGACTACATCAAACTAAAAACCTTCTGAACAGCAAAGGAAACCATTAATAAAATGAAAAGGCAACCTACTGAATCGAAGAAAATATTTGCAAATTTTATATCTGATAAAAGGCTAATATCCAGAATATATAATATTATACAACTCAATAGCAAAAATACCAAACAATCTGATTTAAAAAATGGGCAGAAGATCTGAATAGGCATTTTTCAAAGAAGACCTACAAATGGCCAACAAATACATGAAAAGATGCTCAACATCATTAATCATCAGTGAAATGCAAATCAAAACCACAATGAGATATCACCTCACACCTGTTAGAATGGCTATTATCAAAAAGACAAGAAATAACAAATGTTGGTGAGGATGTAGAAAAAGGGAACCCTCATGCACTACTGGTAGGAAAGTAAATTGGTACAGCCACTATGGAAAACAGTATGTAGATTCCTCAAAAAATTAAAAATAGAGCTACCATATGATCTAGCAATTCCACTTCTGGGTATTTATCCAAAGAAAATGAAAACACTAACTTGAAAAGATATATGCACTCCCATATTCACTGCAGAATTATTCACAATAGCCAAGATATGAAAACAACCTAAGTGCCCACCAGTGGTTGAATCAATATGAAAATATGGTTATATACATATATAAAATATGGTGTATATATACTTATATATACACACACATGCATACCATGGAATCTCATTCAGCCATAAAAAGAATGAAATCTTGTCATTTGTGAAAACATGGATGGACCACAAAGGCATTATGTTAAGTGAAACAAAGTCAGACAGCAAAAGACAAATATTATCCCTCATATGTGGAATCTAAAAAAAAAAAAAAAAGCTCACAGATACAGAAAATAGATCAGTGGTTGTCAAAGGTGGGGTGTGGAGTGGGAGAAATGGGTAAACTATTTTTTTCTTAGTTTAAATAAATTGATTTTAAAATGTATCCTATAATACAAAATACTTTCATATATTTTGGCTATTTAGAGACCATTTAATACATTTATTGATCTCAATCTCATTTCAATGAAAGCTAAATAGCAATAAATACCTAAAGAACAGAGTAAGCATAAAGTTGTAAAAAAATTATGACATTATTGGTAATGAAATATTTTGCTGTGTATTGTAGCATATATTTATTCCCTTTCATTTATTTTTGCCTGCATATGTCCTTTAAAAACTCCTTCAACTTCACATATTATGTTCCAATGTGAATGAGCACATCTAAAGGAAAAATGTTTAAATTCTAGCATACTGTGAGATTAATAAACCATGAAAATCTGACATTACATTAATTGCCTTTAGATACAGATTTAATCTCTATGTCCCATAAAAATTTAGTTATCAGTTTTGAGACGGCAAGAAGATTGCTAAGACAAAATTGTTTCTCTACTCAATGTACATATTAATAGTCATAACATTAATACTTAATTCTACAAAGCAAATATTTTAAATATTCAAGTATGGTAATCAATGTTAGGCCAGCCCACCCAGGTATCAGTAATAAAGGTACCATAACTGCCCCCATTATATCTCCAGCCAGCATCCTGCTATAATTTAGGATAGAACTACAACTAATAAATGAGAAAAACAATCAGGAAGTAATCGTGGTAATAATGCTGAAGCACAATCATTAAGAAATCAGTATCCAGGAAAAGGCAAATGAAAAATTTTAATTTCTAAAATTGTTCTTAATCAAAGGTTTACTCTTCCAGGTTAAAGATGGTGCTTGGCTTGAGGCAAATCAAGTTACACATAGTTATGACAATAAACAAAGCTTGCAGTTGTAATTAGGGAAAACGATAATTAAACCCCTGGTTATACTCATCAGAGCTCTCTTACATCTGACTTACAATTGGTGAAGGACTTGGCAAACTTCATACAGTTCGTTTTAAAGGTTGTATAATAATGCACTATTCTTGTTATTATTTTATATTTGTTCCTCTACCCAGGTGTTGTAAAGACTTAAGTTCTCCTGGAATATTATTAATTAAAAGAAGAATCTCTGCCCTTTATATATCTAAATCTTCCAGAAAGACATTGTGGAGTAAAGACTAGCCTTTTGTTTAGATGTCAGAGGAAATAATTAGCTGCTTTATGCTGTGACAGAAGTGAATCACTATTACACGTCTTTTCAAACACATGTATGCACTGATACACTCACACACATACATACATGCAAACATGCAATGGAAAAAACTATAACTCCCAAACTATTCTACAACTGGGATTCCTAGCAGAGGTTTACTACTTTGAATTTATTAAATACATATATATGTATACACATATATATGTATATATACATACACCACACATGTATATACAACATATACATAGCAAAATATTTTAAAATGCAAACTTTTTAAAAAAGCAATACATTAAATATATGCTAATATTATTTTAATAAGATTCTTTCGTAAATTTTAAGAAATCATATACTTAGAAATTATAGTATTTGACAGAAGACAATCAATTGCTAAGATAAAATTATTTCTATAGTCAATGAGCTTAAGTGTTAATTATGTTAAAATCAGGTCTATGTTTTAAACATACAAGAATATTAATTATAATCAGCTAGCTACCGGTTATGAAAGTACAAAATTGTCTCCTTTACATCTGATACCTTAGTGGAACTAATTTGTGAAGAAAGAAAACAAAAAATTGACAACAATATCCAATCAACATCCCCTAGATGTCTCACCAATATACTGAAGCTCAAAATAGATAATTTTCAATAGGAGAATGTAAGGAAACATTTAGCATATGCTCCTTTCTTGAAGGAGGGCACGCCCAAAGAACGACTGCAGAGAAAGTTTAGAGATTTCCTATGTAGAGAAAAAATATAAATTATTGCAAATGTAAAGGGAAGGAAGGTAAAATGAGCAAGCTAGCACAGTGAGGTTCACCTGGATCAAAAAAAAAAAAAAAAAAAGGATGTGAGGTCTAACTAAAAAAAAAAAAAATACAGAAGCCTTCGATTTTAATAAACAAGATTATTGACTAACATTTATAAGGTATAGATCTATAAGGTATAGATAAGACAAAAATAGTTTGATTAGACTGATAGATCAAATCATATTCCTCCTTTATTAGATATTATCAGTTAACTCCTGGATACATTCTTTTACTCATGGCTTGTTCCTTCTATTTCCCAGTACAACTGTTTTTTTGAGAAGCAATTTCAGTTTCCTCCACTATAAATTTTCCATAAATCCTAAAAATTCTTTTCCTAGTCACCTAATCCAAAATTTAATAGTCAATTAATTTATTAAACATCAATAATACAAAATGAAACCAAATTAACACATGAATTAACATATAAATCCTAATTTGTTTCTACATAGACACATTATATTGTCTATTACATTTATTTCACTGTTTTCAGGGTTCTTTTTATGTTTATATTAAAGAATGTTACCTTATATCTATATAAAATAAAATTGGCTATCTTTTTTCTCAATGAGTTGTCAAATGATTGTTTTAAAAAAGGGAAATTATATTTTAAAAGTAGATTTTCTGTGTAAGCAAAGATAATCCTAACTAATTATCAAAAATTAGCCTTTACATTAGTTCCTGGCTTTTATAGTGAGGTTCCAAAGAGAAGTGGCCAGGTGGGGGAACAGTCATACTTTGACTAGGAAAAGATAGTAATGGATATACCAAGAAATTTGCCTTTTATCTTCTTCCTCTTCTATGTTTGGGAAATAGAAATATGTAGCAATTTAAGTAAACTAAAAATCTCAGAGATTAACAATTACAGTTTGAAATTTGACAGATGAAGATTTTTCTTCAAATAATGTTTGGACAGTATAAAGTCCTCTATTATTCTTGATTTTTTGCCTTTTTCTCTCATTTATGTCTTTTATTCTTTCTTTTTTTTTCATTTTTAAGGGAAGGAGGTAAAGAATAATGATACAACTTACACTATGTCTTTTTTTTTTTCCATCTTTGTTCTGAGCCATTATGCTTTTACTGCTTTGGGATACAGGGAAGAGATAATCACTATTGTGATTATTAGCAAACAGCAATCAGTGTAAAGAACAAAACTAGTGTATTCTTTCATGCTTATATTTTATTTCCATGTACAAATCCACATTCCTTCATGCTTCATTTAATTCTTCAATTTTCCTTGTTAAATGTCAAAATTGTGCATAAAATATAGGCAGTAAAATCATGAAATAACTACTTAAAGATTTCATTTAAGAGACAAGAGAATTGGAAAAAGAGAGTATCAACAAAACCTATCCATCTACCTGTTAGGAACAGAAGCAAATTATTGGTAACAAGCTCACCAAAATATCCAGTGTCCAAAACAAGAGGCATCTTGAGTGAAATATAGAATACAAATATAAAGGGAATTTAATAATGATTGTTATTTTTCAAAGTTCATATTTAAATACTGAGAAATATTTAATTTACATGAATAAGAATTTGTGGGATGAAATGTAAGCCAAGCACAAGGGTGCTTAATGAAGCTCTAAAAACACAAATAAGAAAAATATAAGTAGTTTTTATTTTACTTATATCTTTTCACTGGAATTTCATTTATGACATGAAAAAATATTTCCTAAACTCTCTTTCTTGTAACCATAAAACAACTAACTAAAAGAACAGTCTGATAAATGACATTTTCTGATGATCACTGGATTGCTTTAGATTGATGCTACCTTTTTAGGAATAATCTCTTCCTACGTACAGATGACATATAGACTCATAAAGAAGACTAGAAAGTTTAGGATTTTGCTTTATGTACTCATACACTAATTCTACAAACATTTACTAAGCAACTGTATATGCTAGATCTGAGCAAGGAACAGAGGGTGGAAGTTGAATAAAACAGCCCTTTGTTCCTAAAGGAGACATGGAAGTGGAATTACAAGACAAGTTTAACTGCTATTATAGAGATAAGATCTAAGTGCTGTGGAAGCAGAGAAGGAAAGCAATCCTACCCAGCGGGTTAAGAAAGGCTAAGGGACACTAATTGGAGTCCCTCAACAAGTAATTTTTGAGGGTCTAGCATATGCACAAATCTCTTTGTCACCATTTTAAAGAACTGAGGCTCAGAGAAGTTTAATAGTTTGTAAAAATTTCAATTCACTTCATCATGCCCTAGTATGACAACAGCATCTACCCTTGCAGTATTATGGGGAGGATTTAACACATGCCTGTCATTGTGCTTAGTGCAAAAAAATAAAAATAAAAAAAAAATCAGCAAACATTAGTTACCATCATTGTATCTTAATTTATCATTATAGTCAATATCAGTTGCCTGTTGTAGAGTTTAAATTGACCATACTACACTGTAAAAACTTTGGAATGCATCTTATATTTTTGTCCTTTTTCTACCCCTATATTTAAGATCTATCATTCATATGTACACACATATACATACAGATAACCTCTATGTATAAATATCTCTACATATAAACTATAAAAAATCACCACTGGGCTCAATCATTAGCAATTACATTGAGAATTTCCTAAGTAAAGAACTGAAGCAAGTGAGATAGATAATGATAATAGTGGTCAAGGGACACTTTGATATAAATGATATAATTTTGCAATAGATGAAGAATAGAAATTTTAAAAGTTAATGAATAAACTGAAAGCATTTCCTCCAAGTTCAGGAATGAGACAAGGATGTCCACTCTTGCCACTATTATTCAGCATAGTTTTGGAAGTCCTAGCCATGGCAATCAGAGAAGAAAAATAATGAGAGGAATACAAAGTGGAAAAGAAGAAGTAAAACTGTCACTGTTTGCAGATGACATGATACTATACATAGAGAATCCTAAAGATACCACCAGAAAACTACTAGAGCTAATCAATGAATTTGGCAAAGTTGCAGGATACAAAATTAATGCACAGAAATCTCTTGCATTCCTATACACTAACAACAAAAGATCCGAAAGAGAAATTAAGGAAACAATCCCATTCAGCATTGCAACAAAAAGAATAAATTACGTAGGAATAAACCTACCAAAGGAGGCAAAAGACTTGTACTCAGAAAACTATAAGACACTGAAGAAAGAAATCACAGATGACACAAACAGAGGGAGAAATATACCATGTTCTTGGATTGGAAGAATCAATATTGTGAAAATGACTATACTATCCAAAGCAATCTGAAGATTCAATGCAATCCCTATCAAATTACCAATGACATTTTTTACAGACTAGAACAAAAAATCTTAAAATTGTATGGACACACAAAAGACCCCGAATAGCCAAAGCAATCTTGAGGGAAAAAAATGCAGCTGGAGGAATCAGACTCCCTGACTTCAGACTATACTACAAAGCTACAGTCATCAAGACAATATGGTACTGGCACAAAAACAGAAATACAGATCAATGGAACAGGATATAAAGCCCAGAGATCAACCCATGCACCTATGGTCAACTAGTCTATGACAAAGGAGGCAAGGATATACAATGGAGAAAAGACAGTCTCTTCAGTAAGTGGTGCTGGGAAAACTGGACAGCTATATGTAAAAGAATGAAATTAGAACACTCCCTAACACCATACACAAAAATAAACTCAAAATGGATTAAAGACCTAAATGTAAGATGGGACACTATAAAACTCTTAGAGGAAAACATAGGAAGAACACTCTTTGACATAAATCACAGCAAGATGTTTTTGGACACACCTCCTAAAGTAACAGAAATAAAAACAAAAATAAACAAATGGGACCTAATGAAACTTAAAAGCTTTTGCACAGCAAAAGAAACTATAAACAAGACGAAAAGACAACCCTCAGAATGGGAGAAAATATTTGCCAACAAATCAATGGACAAAAGATTAATCTCCAAAACTTATAAACAGCTCATGCAGCTCAATATTAAAAAAAAACAAACAACCCAATGAAAAAATGGGCAGAAGACCTAAATAGACATTTCTCCAAAGAAGACATACAGATGGCCAAGAGGCACATGAACAGCTGCTCAACATCACTAATTATTAGAGAAATGCAAATCAAAACTACAATGAGGTATCACCTCACACCGGTTAGAATAGGCATCATCAGAAAAGCTACAAACAACAAATGCTGGAGAGGGCGTGCAGAAAAGGGAACCCTCTTGCACTGTTGGTGGGAATGTAAATTGATATAGCTACTATGGAGAACAGTATGGAGGTTCCTTAAAAAACTAATAATAGAATTACCATATGACCCAGCAATCCCACTACTGGGCATATACCCAGAGAAAACCATAATTCAAAAAGACACATGCGGGCTTCCCTGGTGGCGCAGTGGTTTAGAGTCTGCCTGCCAATGCAGGGGACACGGGTTCAAGCCTTGGTCTGGGAGGATCCCACGTGCTGCGGAGCAGCTGGGCCCGTGAGCCACAATTGCTGAGCCTGCGCGTCTGGAGCATGTGCTCCGCAACGGGAGAGGCCGCGATGGTGAGAGGCCTGCGCACCGCAGTGAAGAGTGGCCCCCGCTTGCCACAACTGGAGAAAGCCCTCGCACAGAAACGAAGACCCAACACAGCCATAAATAAAATAAATAAATTAACATAGAACAAAAACCTGTTTAAAAAAAAAAGACACATGCACCCCAGTGTTCATTGCAGCACTATTTACAATAGCCACGTCATGGAAGCAATGTAAATGCCCATCGACAGACGAATGGATAAAGAAGATGTGGTACATATATCCAATGGAATATTACTCAGCCATAAAAAGGAATGAAATTGGGTCATTTGTAGAGACGTGGATGGACCTAGAGACTGTCATACAGAGTGAAGTAAGTCAGAAAGAGAAAAACAAATATCGTATATTAACGCATATATGTGCAATCTAGAAAAACGGTACAGATGAACCGGTTTGCAAGGCAGAAATAGAGACACAGATGTAGAGAACAAACATATGGACGGCAAGGGGGGAAAGCGGGGCAAGGTGGTGGTGGTGGGATGAATTGGGAGATTGGGATTGACATGTATACACTAATATGTATAAAATAGATAACTAATAAGAACCTGCTGTATAAATAAATAAATAAAATAAAATTCAAATTTAAAAAAAGCAAGAACAGCAACTCGATTGGCTGTATGAATAAAATTTAAAAATTAATGAGTATAAGAAAGGACAGGTATAAATTAAGCAAGGTTTGTTTGAAACTAGAATGTACTCTGAAATATATCATGATATACAGCAGAACGCCATAGCTAAGAATATAAAATTTAACACACAGAAAACCAGAGACTTATTAGATTATGGCATCAGTACCAATCTGAAACTTACAAAAATAATCTTCACATTTTCTTCTAGTTATCCACACAGAGATCCATGGCTGTTTCAAGAATGTATCAGATTATGAGAGGCTTCCTTCAACATAAAACCGCAATACATGTGCATTAACAGAAACAAATATTATTTGAATATGATTAAAAGACCAAAAAAATCCTCTCATAGCAAAACAGAGAAATTATATTATTGCATCATTTTAATATACATTGAATTGAGAATTGATAGAATTTAGAAAACAGACACGTGAAAATCTTGAAAGACAAATCTACTTTCAAGAACAATATGAGGGTTTTTTCCCTTTATATCCAAAGCCCCAGGATAAAGCAGCTAGGAAAAAAAGAATGAACATTGCTGCTTTCACAACACTAATTTCATATCGAACAGGCCTTTAAATACATACTCTGCAATGTTTGAGCACAACATTTTTTATGTAATTCTAAATGTGTACTAAAATTTTAGTGTATTCACACAAAAATGGAAGACAATTAATTGAATAAAGTAATAAAATTTTAAACTTGGCAAGCCATATATAGGTTTTATTTCCTATACGCAATTACATTTTAATTTAAAAATTACACTCTAGATAGAAAATTTTAGGATGAGAATTATTTTCTTCTTTTTTTTTGAAATATTTCATTAGCTAATACTGTACAGGGTTTAAGAATAAAAACTGATGAGGAGTATTATTGCATACATCTTCTGAGAACCAAATAATTCAAATAATTTTAACAGAATATTTATTTAGCTCCTCCTATAAGTGAAGTGCTGTGCTACCTAGAGAACATATACTTTTAAAGACTCTAAAATTATTCATCTTCATCTTTTAAAATATCACATTTGTTTTATACTTTAATATGTTGTGAAATATTCTGTTTAACATATACGGTAGATTCTTGTGCCTGAGATTGTTCAATCAAACCTAAGAAATTTTTTGTAAGATAAACACATGGTTCTTCTTTCATTAGCTACTATCAATAATTATATTAGTCAACTGAAAGTTAATAAATTTGGTAAATTGAAGTTTATTTCTATAAAGCTATTTAACTTGAGATTTTTTTAAAAATTAAGTTTGGGTAAATTAGGGAGGCCTTACTTTGTAAGAATATATAGATAAAAATATAATTATAGGCTACTCAGATACCATTTGAAAGGGCCAAAAATATTTTTAGAAAAAAGTATTCTTAATTGCGTTTCTTCCATTTGCTAGGCTATTTTTAAAAATAAATTTTCAATGTTTTCCCAAACAATACCACACCAAAGCTTAGAAACATATGCCAAGTAGGTATATATCTTACATTTCGCAAATATTTGCATCTTCCAAAGTCATATTTAAAGCAATATTTCCATTGATGTTTTCCCATTGTGAGCATAGAGAATAGTAGCTTAACTGTCATAGAAAGTATTAAAATGCATCTAAAGGGCAACCTGGTGTTACCAACAGCCCAAAGCAAAAAGAAAAGAGTGGAGACAAATGAGAAGCAATTATTCTTAAGTCAAAGGACACAATTTACTTGCTAAAACATAATCCTCTCAATATGACAGTGTTTATGACCCCTGGATTAGCCTGGTCTCATTTTATATCAACAGATATTAATATCCCTTAACTACCAGGATCTAGGATTTTTATGTCATTTTAAAGACCAGAAATTTAAGTATGCAATAACCAGCTACTTAGCCAACATTTTATGATATTATTATGAAATCTTTTATCTTTTCCAAGTGAAATTCCTATGAATATCAAATGCACTTATCATCATCATTAAGAATAAAATGAACTTTTAATGAAGGTCAGGAAGGGTACAAAGGAATAAATTCCTCCTCAATATTTAACTTCTGTTTTCTTTTTGTATTAGGTTCTATGAAGAAAAACTATTTTAACAATTAAAATTGAAAAAAAGAGTGGAAATCCTTCATAAAGTTACATAATATACGTGTTTGCTCTATTTTTTTAATTGAGATATAATTGGCATATAATACTATATTAGTTTCATGTATATAACATAATGATTTGATATTTATACATATTGTGAAATAATCACCATATAGTTAGACATATATTTTCTTTATATTTGCCAAATTCTACTACTGACATGATTTTCATTTTTGTTTGCTTTTAGGAAGAATTTGATATTCTTTTTCTTTGTTTCTCAGTCATTGTCACTATACATACTTTACTTATAAATTCATAAAACTCTGAAACAATGTAGGGCTGCAATGAATTTCCTATGATTAGTTTGATTTTAGAAGTCATATAACATATTCTCTCCAAAATATTTCTACACATTTTATCATAAAAACATTTATCTACTAATCTATTTTTTTGCTTGCTTTGTTTGGTTTGTTAGTTGCTCTTCTTTCAAATCGACATTTCTGTAGGCTCTAACACTATATCCAGGTAAAGTGACATCAAAATTATTTAAAACAAATGATATGAAAAAGTACACGAACTCCTTTCACTCTAATTTATTTTCTCTCTCATTATACAAATCACACATACATGCCCATTATAGAACATGGGGATCAATCAAACAGACACCAACTATGTGGGGCTTCAAAAGATCAGAAATTCCGAATTAATCTCTACTGCATGATGAGTTCATAGAGATGTTTTCCAGTATGAAAAAAGAGAGGGAGGGGCTTCCCTCGTGGCGCAGTGGTTGAGAATCTGCCTGCTAATGCAGGGGACACGGGTTCGAGCCCTGGTCTGGGAAGATCCCACATGCCGCGGAGGAACTAGGCCCATGAGCCACAACTACTGAGCCTGCGCGTCTGGAGCCTGTGCTCCGCAACAAGAGAGGCCGCGACAGTGAGAGGCCCGCGCACCGCGATGAAGAGTGGCCCCCACTTGCCGCAACTAGAGAAAGCCCTCGCACAGAAACGAAGACCCAACATAGCAATCAATCAATCAATCAATCAATCAATCAATCTTTAAAAAAAAAAAAAAAGAGAGGGAGGATTAATGTGGCCTTTAAACACCAGGAACTTTGATGACTACATGTTGAAAAACGGCCAAAATGTTGAACAGAACAGAAAAAAAACATTAATAGGAAAGAAATGCTACATGCAGTACTTTTAAATTTCTCTTCTTTTTTTTTTGGACTTTGTGACACTGCAATTTTAAATCTAGTTGTTCGTACAAATGACGGATTTGGCTACTCCATATTTCTGGTTTTCCATGAAATAAACCTGTTCTTAGCTGCTTTTTGAATTAACCCCAAAGGAAGTACAACTGATGGCTCTGTCACAGAAACATAGTCTAAATATTCCTTTTGGAGAGTGCCCTAAAACTGCAAGGTATAATGGGACATGAAAAGTCACAGTTTTATTAATGCAATTTCTTGCCATTAAGATCTGACAAAAATTCTTCTGCTGCTGGGTTTATGATACCATTTTGATTAATTTGTTAGAAAGAGAACTGGAACAACTTCAGCATGGTCACCACTGGTTATCAAGACATTATACAAGCTTAGGTAAATACATGGAATGAAAAAAACAAAAGGCAAGACTATTGTGTAATTTGCATATATCAACATGAAGGCAGAGCCATGTTCAAAAACAAGAGATAAAGCCTGTGAAGGGAAATGAAGAGTTTGATTCAAGCACTATTAACTGCATGTCCCAAATTTCATCACACATGCAACAGTTTTTGCTAAGTAATCAAAGAAATTTTAAAAAGCAGTAAATGGGATAAGTTAAGTAATAGGGAGGACAACATTTCATGTTTAGAGACATGAAATAAATTTCCTGGTAGCTCTTGAGTAATAAGCAGTTGCTTTCTTCCTAGGGAATTTGGCAGACATACAGTTAGTACCTCCGCCTTGCACATGGTAAGCACTCAAAACACAGTATCAAATTAACTTTGTGGAACCAGGGCATGGATTCAGCCATAGGGCAAGAACACCTTAAAATCTGACACTAACGTGTATATTTCATAGCTAACTTTATTTTTAGAAACATAAGACTTATGTATTGATAAAAGATTTACTAATAATTAATTAAGGCTTAAATAGTTATTATATAATCACTGACTCATCACTTGCAGAAAGACTCGAACACTTGTCATTAGAGTTGTAAAAATGTAAAATGTAAAAAAAAATTTTAAGTAACATTTTAGGAAAAAAATGATGCCAAATTTTAATCTTTGTCTTGATTTCTGCCTCTGTTTAAAGACCTTAAGTGATACTATTATTACATGTGACCCATAAAACAAAATAAGACTTGTAAATACTTAAAACGTGCATAAAGATTTTTAAATTTAATTTTTTTTGTGATGCAAATATGAAGATATTAAGAATATGAGGCTTGATATCATCATTTTATGGAAAAATTCATCTTTTGTTACAGAATAGACAAGACTTGGAATTTTTATTATCTAAAATTTATTGCACCTGTCTACATTGAAATAATACAATTGTTGATGGGAAAAATCACACCAAGTCATTGATTTGAAATGAAAGCAGTAGGCTTCATAACTTCTACTTCAAACCTACATTATATATCAGGATTTATGCATATGTTCTCAACTTAAACCTTATCAAAATTGTTAATATTCTGAATACAACCAGATTATTGTAAATAATGGTGTTTTGGCTTTTAAAAAACTGTCTATTAATATAATCAAAGTACACATTAAGGCTCAATTATAAGCACATATATTAAAACTCATAGAAGGTATATGTGTTAGGTAGTATCTGTTGTATCTGTGAAAAACAAATACTATCCCTTTTCCTTCCCTCCCCTTTCTCGCTGTAAATTCCCTATTAATAGAGTATATTTTTTGATTCCATTGAGTTTGAACTTATCCATGAGACAAGAGTAACCAGTGGATTGTGGGCAAAAGTGCCAGCATGCTAGTTTTTAATGTATTCTTTAAGAGACATTTCATGATTCCAATTCACCCTCTTGTACTCCTGCACTCCACTCCACCATGACAAGAACATGCCCTGAATAGCCGCTGATGCCAGAATGAGGAGACAGGGATACCAGACCTGAATCCAACCCTTTAGCCAAAGCCAAGTTAAGCCCCTTCAGCGTATTTCAGAAAGCAAAGCAGAACCACAGTTGAGCCCAAGACCAACGAGCTCTGAGATGTGTAGTTGGTTGTTCTGCAACATTAGTGCAACAAACCTCACTAATACAGCAATTTGTGTTTTTCTCTGGTTTTATACTGATTTTCGCTATTCTATTTCTAAGTTTTTATAACATTTCATATATTGGTGTGGTGCAACTTGTAATCTGTTGTGGAATACAGCAAAGTTAAAAAAAAAACCCTACATTTTAAATTAAGCATTAAGTCTCTTTAATCTTAATTGATTAAACAATCAATCGCCACAAAAATGTTAACAAAAGTTCCCCGAAATAGTTTGTAAAAGCAAATTAAGATACCAATACAAAAAATTCTGTGTTTAGAGTGTATGGGTAATGTGTGTTCCTCCTTAATTATGAGGAGGATGTAATAAGAAAAAAATAACCCGTCATGTACCCAATGTAAACTGATAGTTCTTGCTCACTTTGTCTTCACAGTAGAATATAGGAATTATCTCACAGTAAAAAAGTCTCCTCTTTGCATGGTACCATGTTAACTGACACTCATACATATCATAACCATGGTCTCACTTTTGCATGGTTTTGGTTAACATATTACCATGCAAAATAAGAACTGCTGGTATTACTGAACATTTTTCAGTTATTAAAAAATAACTTTGCAATATTACTTTTATTTTTAGCAGTTTGATGTTGTTGCCTTAGAAAGCATAATAAATAAATAATAATTCATACTGGTCTTGCTTCCCTCCTATGTACTTGATGACTTTTCTTTGGATTTCTGTAGTTTTAATCTATTTCAAGGAAAATATTGGTTGACTTAATCATGGTGGATTAAACTCAGTGGCGTTTGACTAAAATGACAAACACATCACTCAAAAGTTAACCAGTGAAAAGTAATTATAATTGGATTGAACTGGATTGTGTGGTGGTGTAATTTTAGTCTGCCAAATTGATGCAAGTTATGTAAGTTAAGTCCTCAGATGCAAGAGAGTGTTTAACATTTGAATGTTGCCTCAATAGTTATACTACCTAAAGAGTGTTTTTCTTTATTTTTGGAATCTGGGGAAGGATTCCTGCGTGTCCTGAATTGGAAGGATCACAGTAGATTTCAGGACTTAATTATACCAGGCTGGTAGAGAATGTTGGTGTGATAAACTGAACGGCTGGAAATGTGACCAAAGGCAATAACATTCTCAAAGGAAAGAAATTTTGTCATGAGTTAAATGGGTCCTGTATTCTTGAGCATTTGCTTATATTCCCTTAATCACATTTTTCTAAATATCTCTAAACAGACAGATAAGCGTGTAATTATTTATTTTTGCTTGTATGCATTTTCATCAATGTCCCCTCCCTTGGATAGGTTTGAAGGATAAAATAATGGTTATTATTACTTACACCTGCTGTCATACACAGTTAGAATCAAAAAAAAATTAACCAGAGGACCTCAAAAAATTTGGAAAAATGAAAATCAGTCATACCTCAGTTTATGAGTACAAATCAATTCTAGGAAATAGAATATACACACCTTTTATAAATAGTGAAATGTAGGAAATCTACTGATAAATTTATTGAAACTGTAGGTCAACATTTCATATTGAAGGCATTTGCTGTAAATTCCAACTCCTCAATACAAATATTATTGAGCAAAATAATTTCAAGTAGGATTTTTCTATTTTCTACTTTTTAATAAATGTGTCACAGAGCATTTTCTGAAAAGAACACAATGATTCTTTGATGCCTTTCAAACTATCTTTCAATAGTTCTATACGTATCACCATAGGAACTGAGGCCATTCTATCAAGCTTCTTTAATTGTTGTGTCTTCAAGTAGAATCTATCATGCTTTCATTGAGTCACTCTGGACCTAAGTTATCTAAATTATGTTCCAGCAGTTTTGCTAAAATTACATTATGAAATAGGTCCCATTGATTCTTTGAGAGGTTTCTGTTTATATTTAAACTTTGAGCGGATAACCACATTAAAACATTTTTGCAAAAGATAGTATTTGAATGAATTCCTTTCCTGATGAAAATAAAAATGTGAATTGATCTTAATTAATTTTAATGTTGGACTGTCTTTCAGCACTAAATGCAAAGGGGTTTGATTTGCTACTTCCTCACTCTATTCCACTGTTACAGGGGCCTAATAATTATGGAAATATCTGTTTACAATGTAGAATCCCAAACTGAATAACTGTGGGCCTTTTATTTAATGTTTGGCCCCTCAACCTCTCTATGATAAAATGATCATCTCTGTCTTATAGTTAAAACTGTCATTAAAAATAAATGATAACAATGCATAAACTATAACCAATTGTTCATTTGTGTTACTCTTATAACTACATGCTATTTGTTTATTTTTTTAAGTACCCATATAAAAATTAGCAGGAATCCTTTAGCTCAAATAGAATTAATTCTACAACAGGATATTATATATTTGCAGAAGTGATTTATATATTTGCTGGCATGAAATACATTGCCACCTGTTATTTTAGACATTCAGTTACCCATAAGGATGAAGTAAAGTAGGTGACAATGCAGCTACACTGTAACTAACTAGTAGGTGGATAAAAGTCCATTTCTAAAGTAAGTAGGCAAAATAGCAAGTCTTAATAAGCTAACCAATTTGGGAGATCAGCACCAAGCTGGCCAATAACAGTGGTCATGTCAGTCTAAGTCAAATTCATAACAATAGTAAGCATTTAAATTGCTTCTTATAATTTTTAAAGCACTATTATCTAATTATAGCAACCTTATCTAATTATAACAACCACTATTATCTAATATCCAATGATTATTGGATATTAACCATTTGAACAAGAGGTGACAAGGGCTCAAAAATTTAAGTGACTTACCCAACACAGAATACAATATCTAAAACTGGAGAAGGAGCTGATATACCACATTAGTGTTTAGACATACAGTTACTTCAGGGAACCACTGGCCCAAGATGGTGGGAATAGAGAAGAATTAAGCCATTTTAATATTTAGTAAACAAATTTATAGACAGGTTAATGCTGAAACCAGATTAAGACCAGGAGCTAGAAATTATGAGAGCATCTGAAAAGAAAGACAAATGAGAATGAAGAGAAACTATAGAAATCAGGTGCCCAACAAGGAGAATCAGGGTCAGAAACCAAGGCAAGGGATACAAGCAGCAACATAGCCATAAAAAGAGCTGGAAAAGAATAGTATTTTGAACCAGTGACTATAAAACCCAGGAGACCCATTTCTCATCTATGGCAAGAACTGTTTTGAAAGTATACTAGAGTTGGGACCATGAGTTTTAAGGTGTAGGGAGTTAATTAAATGGCAGAATTCTATTTTAACTGTTAGTTGAGAAAAGCAAGTCATCTTCAATAAAAGTTCTAGCTACTGTTGACTGAGCATTTTTTGCAGCCTTTTTAAAAATCCTTCTAATGATTCTATAAATTGAGTATAAATTGCCAAATGTATAAATTCCTGAGATTCAGAGAGATTACATAGCCTGCTCAAGATGAGCAAACTTTGAAAAGGCAGAACAAGAATTTAAAAGTAAAGTCTAAACTGAATAATTTCCCACTTCACCCAAGATTAGTGAAACCTCAACTGATATTTTATGAATGTTGACTCCCAAGACTGAGCTTTTCACCACTGCCCTGTGTATTTCCTAAATCTGTTTTAAAAAGTGTAAATCTTAACATACTAGTTCTCACTTGAAGTTTAAAATAAGATTTTCATTTATAAGATTAAGATATAAGATACTGGAATTCTTTTTTTTTTTTTTTTTTTTTTTTAATTTATCCATTCACGGCTGCGTTGTGTCCTCGTCCCCGTGCGAGGGCCCTCCCCGGTTGCGGCAAGCGGGGGCCCCTCTTCATCGCAGTGCGCGGGCCTCTCACTCTCGCGGCCTCTCTTGTTGCGGAGCACAGGCTCCAGACGCGCAGGCTCAGTAGTTGTGGCTCACGGGCCTAGTTGCTCCGCGGCATGTGGGATCCTCCCAGACCAGGGCTCGAACCCGCGCCCCCTGCATCGGCAGGCAGATTCTCAACCACTGCACCACCAGGGAAGCCCTTGGAATTCATTTTTAACACTTGAGATCATATTCCATTTCTCTATGTGGAAATATTTTCTATTCATTGTCTCTCAGTACACTGGTGTTAATGACCCTGTATAATACTCTGAAACATGAATCAAGAGAGAATCCTCTTTGAGAGAAATCAAAGTTGAAGAATGGCTTTAGTTAACAGTGAAAGCTTAATCGTGGATTTGGAAAATTATCTACCCACATCATTAATTATTAATTCCAAAACTCAATAAAGTACAAGGAATTCTCATTATCCTAGTATTTTATCCAAGTCCCCGTATTTATGACTCTGTATAGAGAAGTAAAACTTGCCATACAATAAAATATTCACAAGTGAACTGACTACTTATAAAATTAATCCTCCCTCAAATACTCAAATACTCTCTCTCCATTCCTGTCTCCATCATCAATACAAGGTGCTTGAAAGATGATTTTTACATTAATTGATGATTTTAAAAGGCTTTGGGGAATGAAATCTTGGTATATTCATGTGAAAATGATCCTCTTAACTTAATTATATACAATTAAAGTGAAGGATGTCATATCTTAAGAGCTATCATTCTATTTTGTTTAAAATATTATACCTTTCCAAAAGTTATTACAACCTAAATGTTGTAAAATATAAGGTAAACAAATTATTTCCATGTTGTCTCAGTTTTTAGCCACTTAACATCTTTTCTCACTCTTTCTTATACAATTTTGGTCTACATATTTACTGGATTCACATTTAGAGGCCTTTTTCTTACACATACTATCTTTCGATATATGTGAATTTCTTTACTTACAAATGTTGGACTATGGCCATGTATTCTAACCACTCACAATAAATTTCCTTACAAACAGTGGTTCGGGGACAGGGGGCATGCTATCTCTGAAGGTCCTTCTCCACTTTTTCTATGTGGAAAATTCTTTTGAACATTTAAGACAGTTAAAATATCACTCCTTATGAGAAGCCTTTCTACTAACCTGTGTTGACCTCTCTACTACAACCCATATAACACTAGATTAATATTCATTGTTTCAACCATTTATTCCAAACATGCTTATAGCCCCTACTATGAATCTGGTGCTGTGCTAAGGCCCTCCAATGCAATGGTGAATAAGAGAAAGGTTCCCTGCATTCATCAAATAAAAAATTAGTGTGATAAAGACTTAAACAAGTATGTAATAGAAAGAAATATTATTTACAAAAAGGGAATGACTGCTGTACATTGAAATTCTGAGAAAAGGGCATCTATGATCTACTTAAAGTGACTTTTTTTTTTTCTTTTTAAGAAGGAGACCTTCTGGGCATAATCTAAGTAGGACAGTTGAAGACAAAAAAGTTAGTTGCTCTCTTTAAGAAAATAACAGATGCGTGTGTAAGCAGTGCAGCAAACAGCACACATGCGGTCAACTTTTACTTATGATTTCCATGAGGTTTTATTTGAAAGACAATGAAAGGATATTAAACTTATTCCACAATTTTTTGACCTAGTAAATATAAACATGATTATTTGGTTTCACATGAACAGTTAGTTTTCATTTGTTATCATTCTGTCAATTTACATGTCTTAGAAGTAATATTTTACACTTTTTAAATTTCTGCTTTCAGATTAACTTATATGTCTCATTGGTTGGTTTTGAATTATTTTTTTAATTAAGGTAACAGTGCTACACATGAGAAGTGGAAATACTAATTTGTAAGATACTGCACAATAACATTTATAAATTTTAAATACCATCGTTATATATATAATTATAATGTCATTTTAATATGAAATTTTTATTGAGATTTTTGGTGGTATGTTTATTTTGGGACAGGAGGAAGGACCAATGCTTAATATCTATGAATTTAACAAGCACTGTAATATCTCTGAACCTTGAAATTGAAACAATGAGTTACATTTGTGCCAAATGAATATCAAATTTACAAAGTATACGCACAACTATTTTGAAAAGTGCATTCTTCCTACTGGCACAAAATGATATAGATATATAAAATATGTACAACAGAAAAATACAAAATAAGTTCCCTGAAGACATTTATATTTTAATTTCTATGAGTCTGCAATTTTTTTGTTTTTGTCCTTAAGATCTTTTTTTAGTTGAGTATCTGTCATTCATAATCTAAGTGAGCACTGATTAATAGGAAATACACATAAGCATCTGCCCTCTTGAAACTTAAGTAATTTCTTCTGGCATTGGAGATTTATCCACAGTTTTAATAATGGAAGAGAGAACCAGAAACACTTGAACCAAACTTTGTCTTTACTGGTGCAACACAGACCAACCTTCATAAATTGATTATTCAACTCAACCAAGTTTGCGAAGATGATTGGTTAGAGAGCAGTGTGTCAGTACACTTGGCAATGGATTCAGTTTGCTTTTGACTTCCGCTTTGCTCTCAGTTCACTCTGTATAGGGCACTGAAGTAGCTACAGATTACTCTCCAGGGCCTCTTGGTCATCAAAGAACATTTAAAGCTTTGTCAGTCTTGTTAAGAAGATAAAAACTATAACAGATGTTGTAATATTCTGTTATAATAATCCCAATCTCATCATGGTGGTGGGTGAAATTAATCATTTCCAGTTTCTCTTAGGGAGCTTTAAGTAGCTTCTAATAATTTCTTTTCCCGTCCAGGTCAACTACAGGTATGGGAGAGAATCTGATCAATAATTGGGATATAATAGTACAGTAGATTTAATGAGTTATTTTTTTCTTTCTAAGATGAGTAGATAATATTTCTTTGTGGCACATTAATCTTATAACCATAAAACTTACTCAAGTAATCAGTTTTAAATTTAAATAGTAGCCATTTACCATGTAAAAATTTTAAACTGCCAGGTAATTAATGATGTGAAATATATAGAAACTACATTAAATTTAAATCATAAAATAGCTGTCAGCCACCTGCTTCCCATTATATCTTTGACAATATCAACTTACTGAAAGTAAACTTTCAGTCATTTTAAAAATGCTTTCTAATCTGTCTTAGTCCAATTAAAGGATAAAGCATGTGTGTACAGTTCAATATAATGCAATAATTTTCAGTTTTATTTGTTTAAGCAAAAGAGCATTTTCTCTTGAAATGCATTGATTTCAAAATAGAAAATAGAAAAAAAGAGAGATTACTTCTTTAGCTTTACTATATTATCCAATTCTGAGTGGATGGTCAAGTATGGGATTATTTTCGTAGTTATTTATAATGCAATAGAAATAATATACTTAGTAGAAAAAATTATATAGACATATAATTCTGTGAATCTCCTTGGTCTAATATAGACTTTTGGCATTTACACATTTAACTTAGATGATTATTCAGTCAATCAGCTTGTGATAGGATGGGACAAGAAAACAAGAATATCCTGAAACATGATGTATTTACTAAGGGGGGAAAATGTTTAAATTTTCACCTGGAATGTGACTGGTTTCAGATCAGAAGATACTGGAGTTTATAGATTGATGTAAACATAATAGAGTAGGTTTTAAATGACAAAAATGTTTAAAAATAGAAAATTATTGTAATTTCACCAATATTTAATTCTTACTGTGTAGTGTGTCAAATTTTTGAAATTACATAGCACACAGAAATGTTAAAATAGCAACTGAGAATGTCAGAGTAAGAGATTATGTAACTTAACAAAATATTTATTTTAAATTCTTCATTTTAAAGAGGAGATAAAAATGGGGGGTGGGGGACAAATAGAGCCTTATGGTGAAATAATAACTGGCATGGAATAACTAAACACATAGAAAATACAAAGAAAAATAACTGATATAAAAACATAGCACCCTTTAAAAATCTTTTCTTATAATTAATTTTGTTAAAAAAAAATCAGAATCTTGTTGTAATTGACCTTGTTATATCCTAATTGTCTTAAGCTAAATATAACATTTTTAAATCAAAGAAATATATAATACATTGACTTAAATAACAATAATAATAACAACAAAATGCAGTTGATCTTGTTTGGAACAGATTCTCGAGATTGGAAGAGATTTTAAAGATCAATGGGTCCTGTTACCTCTATGGCCTAAATCCACCTACATCATTCATACAAAAAATAGTCATATAAAAATTTCAATGACAAGAAGCCTCCTACATTCATTGACTGTTATAAAAATCCATTCTTATACCATAATCTACCTTTGTATATATCTTCCTTGTAGATCTTCATTATGCCTTTTGGGTCCACACAGAATCATGAACATGATGTTATTTCTGTTCTCAAGTTACAGAGAAAATACTAAGCTTACTTAATTCTGTAAAAGTCATTCAGTAACTAAATTCTTTAAAAAGTAAATATGTAAGTTCTTTTACCAATACTTTATTTTGATGCACTGTATTATGATATCTCTGAAAGCATGTGACATTTTAAATGGATATGTTGGTTGGAGAGAACACCTTTTATTTTTTCCCACCTTATATTATTTCTCTAAATTGATATATACCTTTTTATTCCTTGACAAAATATGTAACTTTAACCGGATTGATATGAACTTAATTAAAGTTATATTCCGGGGACTTCCCTAGCGGTCCAGTGGTTAAGACTTCACCTCCCAATGCAGGGGGTGTGGGTTCCATCCCTCGTGGGGGAACTTAAGATTCCACATGCCTCATGACCAAAAAACCAGAACATAAACAACAGAAACAATATTGTAACAAATTCAATAAAGACTTAAAAAAAAAAAGTTATATTCTGAAGAAACATAAAAAAGAGAAAATAACAACAGAAGGGTGTTAACAAGTAGCTAAAAAAACGAAAAACACTAAGTAGGACAGAAGCATTAAAAAAAGTTTTCTTTTCTTCCTCGTTCATTGGAGGAGAAATATATGCATAAATGAAGAGGCACTGATTGACTGTGATAATCAACAGTGAAGAATTTTGTTACTTGAATTCTTTTATTTATTCTGTTGATTTGCAAGTGCTAATCATCTTTTGCATTATTGTCTTATAATGGCATCCATATTTTTTAGGTTGTAAAAATCTATAAAAAGAACTGAATATGAAAAACAAGAATGATTGTCTAGTGTGTCAAGTTGTACATTTAGTAATTAAAGTAACTGAAAAGAAAGTATAATTTATTCTTTTTTAAAAGGGTCATCTTGGACAAATTACTTAATCTATATGTGCCTTGGTTTCCTCAGGTGTAACCTGGGGATAATAATAACACACAACATTGTTGGGAGAATTAAATGACTTAATATTTGTAAAGCTTAGAATAGTGCATGACACTCAGTATAAACTAAGTAAGTGCTATTGAATACACCAATATATTATTTTAAACAATGTATTTATAAATTCAACAAAAAATATTCCAGTGCCTACATTGTATAAAATTTTGCGCTAAGCACAGGAGATTAAAAAACAAACAAAAAATATTGATAGAATATATGTCCTCAAAAAATACCTGTCTTCAGTGTCTGGTGAGAGCACAGAATACAGGCAATTATATTTTTGTCTAATAAGTACCATAATGGAGGTGTTCAAATATTATAGGAGTTCATGGGAGTGAATTAGTCTAAAAGAATCTTGATTTTTCCAGCAATTGTGGGTATCCTTTAATTCAGAGATTTGAGAATATTCATGAATGTGTATTGTAGATTCCTCTAAAAAGCAAAGCAAAGTAGGCTCTTTCACGTTTTATAAGATGCTTTCCTAGACTTTTCACTCCTTAGAATATCTCTTTGAAGTTTGTGCTGCCAGTGTTTGTTTTACAGAGAACTATGGTTTAGAAATACAAACAGGGGCTTCCCTGGTGGCGCAGTGGTTGAGAACCTGCCTGCCAATGCAGGGGACACGGGTTCGAGCCCTGGTCTGGGAAGATCCCACGTGCCGCGGAGCAACTGGGCCCGTGAGCCACAACTACTGAGCCTGCGCGTCTGGAGCCTGTGCTCCGCAACAAGAGAGGCCGCGATAGTGAGAGGCCCGCGCACCGCGATGAAGAGTGGCCCCCGCTTGCCACAACTAGAGAGAAAGCCCTCGCACAGAAACGAAGACCCAACACAGCCAAAAATAAGTAAATAAAAATAAATTAAAAAAAAAAAAAAAAAAAGTTAGTTTAGAAATACAGTCTTGCCTTGTCCCAGACATGTGAGTCAGGTTTCCAAACTCTTAGTTCACAGATCTTTCTTATCAATCTGTATGATAAAATTACTGTTTGAATTCTATGTGGCATCTTCAAACATCAACTATTCAAATATTTACTATGTTAATACTGAAAGATTAACAGTGGCTATGCATTAATCAAACCTAACTTTATTTTCAATTTGATAGAATAGAAGGTTCTAGTTTCTAAATTAAAGATAATTTATTTTACCTCAAAAATAAATAAAATCAAACAATTCTCCAGTATTTTTGAGAACCTACTAGTTATTATTATCCTAAGTATTAGAGAAGATTAAAAAAAAAAAGATGTTGTTGTAAAAGAGACTCAAGTCTAGTAGAAGAAAAAACTCTCCTTTAAAAATTAAGCAATCACATATTATGAATCGGTAATCTTGAGGAAATATCTAAAATCATAAATTCCATAGAGCATCACGTTTTTTTTATAGACCTCCTCTCCTATCTTCATGACCAACTTCTTCCTCCAAGAGATATCAAATCAAGTTATTTTTTATTGTTTTTCTTGTTTGTGCCCAGAATTATTCTACCCGTTTTACATTTATATATTGAATACTTACAGAATACTTAAAACAGCCTTACAAAGCAAATGCTGTTGTCCTTATTTTATCAATGAGGATATTTGATTTCAATAAAAGTAATAACTTGCTCTACATCATCTTGCTGTTAAGTAGAGATACGTTAGATTTCAAAGCTTTTGATTTTTTTGTACTAGTCTAGCTCCCCTGAGAGGGGAAAAACAGGAAACTGATATTGGGTAATATAGCCTTTGTTTATGGTATTATTAAATAATTTTAGGTTATTATCTACATTACAGAATAAATTTAATTGAAATATTTCATTTATCTGAAAACATAATTTTTCCATGGGATGATGTTAGCAGGGGCAGTTGAAAATTGGCATCATCCTTTTAATCTGTGCATAAGAGCTACTTTCACTACAATGGTGATGCACCTGCAGTCTTTTTTAGCGACCTGATAAACTGTATTTATATTACACTATAAAGAGTACAATGGTACTGTGCTGCACTGATGAACTGAAACACTTCAGTCATCAGGCTGTCCCAACTCATCTGAAAAACAGCATTTGTGTGTTCACTGTACAAAGAAGGATTTTCAGATCAGATGCATATGTTACAATAGGATTTTTTGATTGGTCTGCACAAGGGACCAGATATTATGATTCACTAAGGAGCAGAAAAAAAAATAACAACACTCAATCAAGGGAAGCAGGTTCTCTGGGGATTTTTATTTATTTGGAATTAAAATCCACTGGTTCTTGAGTAACACATGAAGTATGAAAACAACTTTCTTGAGTCTTTTTTTTTTTTTTTTTTAATTTAATAAACCAGTGACTGATGTGACATTTTCCAATAAGGTGAATAGATACTATGAAACACAGAAGGATCCTCTTACAAGGGACTCACAGTGAATGTACTCCTGCCACCAGGATGAAAGGTAGAGGGGAGAGGTTCTCAGTTGGTAGAAGAGTTTTGCTTGGCTCTAGGGCCTAGTAATGGGCACAAAAGTGGTCTCTTCAGAGGTCTCTTTCTGGGCCACTCTCCTGCAGTTCCCTTACTGAGAGGGGATGGGTATCCTTCACCTCTATCTCCTGGGTTTTCTCGTCCCTCCAAATAGTTTACAAAAAATTTTGTGGTCTCCCTGACCAGCTCTTGAGAGTTCAAGATGCTTCTGCCTTCACAGTTGGCCAACCCATCTTCACTCTCCAGATTTTCTGGGCGGATGTCAGAGTCTAGTCTGTGTTCTGCTTCAGTTTTCTCAGGCATAAATCAGCATCTGTCTTTTGTGTTTCCAATTGCAGAAAACACATTTGAAACTCTGAATGATTCTCTTGAAGACCCTTCACTAGACCTGGGATTAGAAAGTTACTCCTCCCAACTCCAACTTCTCCTAAAGCTGTGGAGGAGACTCAAATTTAGGCCACAGCTCTCTCCACAGAAATCTCTCCATTTATCTCCTCTGACAGCCCTCTCCACTGTTGAATTGAGCAAAATCACAAAACAGGTTATCGTTTCTTTTGAAAGCCTGCATGGGAAGAGGGCTGTTTCATATTCATAATAGTGTCCTGATACTTGCCATGTTTATGCCCCAGTTTCATTTTTAAATGAAAATTATGTTTATCAGAAGTCTATTTAAAAAAATCCCACCAACTGGAAAAGAGATCTGCAATGCACATAGCAATTCAAGTTTGGAAATCTGAATATACAAAGAACTTCTCCAAGTAAATATAAAAGAAAGACAAATCCCCCAGTAAAGAAATGGACAAGAGATATGGATCGGCAATTTCTGGAACAGGAAACACAAATGTCCGATAAGCACTTGCAAAGATGCTCAAGATCACTAGAAAGAAGTCAATGCAAATCAAAACCACAATGAGATGCTGGTTTACACCCGTAAGGTTGGCGGAAGTATAAAACTTCACGAGGCTAAGTGTGCACAAAGGTGTGGACAATGAGGACCCCTGGAGAGTGGTTTAGTACCGTCTGTTGAAGTGAAAAATGCATGTGCCTTACAACTCTGCCATCCATTTCCAGCTGCAGGAGCCCATGAATGTTCATAGCAGAACTGTTTGTAAAGTAAACATTGCAAGCCATGTACACACCCATTCACAGGAAATTGGATAAATACATTTTGATCCATTTATATAATGGAATATTATACAGCAACAAAAATAACTAAACTAGAGCTATAAGTTAAACATTTACCAGCACACTGTTGGGTGGTAGTTGTGCCTCCTGGATCCCTATGGCTTCTGTGGGGGAAAAAGGAGCTAACTGTCCGTGCCTAGACCCAGGACAAGAACTAGGTCCTCTGTGGCGATGACCTAGGGAGGTAGATATAAGCTTAAAATGAAGAGGAGTTTCCCAACAGGCAAGGCTGGACAAGGACAGAAGAAGCTGCCCTCCGAGGGCAGGTCACTGGAGGTATATGAGCAGGGGTTGGGCAACTGTTTCATGGGCAGTGTACCAATCACTGAAAATCAGTAAGTAGTGTAAGCGCGGGGTGGGATTAAGCTGGCCTTTAAGACACGTCTTCCACACCCAGAGGCCCTGTGGTTCTGTGATTCAGTGATTTTGAAGGCAAAGTCAAAGAGGACAGGACTGAACTACTAACCAAACTCTGACCCATCCATGTGATGAAACACTGCTCACTAATAAACGGGTATGGACCATGGCACATGCAACAATATGGAAAAATCTCAAAAACATGCTGAGTGGGCTTCCCTGGTGGCGCAGTGGTTGAGAGTCTGCCTGCTAATGCGGGGGACATGGGTTCGAGCCCTGGTCTGGGAAGATCCCACATGCTGCGGAGCAACTAGGCCCGTGAGCCACAACTGCTGAGCCTGCGCCTCTGGAGCCTGTGCCCCGCAACAAGAGAGGCCGCGATAGTGAGAGGCCCGCGCACCGCGATGAAGAGTGGCCCCCGCTTGCCGCAACTAGAGAAAGCCCTCGCACAGAAACGAAGACCCAACACAGCTAAAAATAAATAAATAAACAAATGTGGGGTTTTGATTCAGCATTAAAAAAAAAAAAAAACATGCTGAGTGAAAGATGCGTTGCACAAGAGGACACAAACTATGTGATTCCATTTATGTCATGCCTCAGTTTCTGACTTTTTTTTTTAAATGCGAGAGTTTTAAGACACCAAGTCATAGTTGGTAATTAAAGGCTACAGATCAAATATAGGAGGAAATTTATTGGTAAAGAATCATAAGAATTTACGTAAGGTCCTACATGAAATTTACCTACATTTATATGCATTTTCAGTGAGAATCAATGGTAACAATTCAAGAAGGAATTTTGTGCAAAATGCATTTTCGTATGTTTCCCACTTATATAATTCCACTGATAATACCCAATATAAATTAAAAGAATATCAGAACTCCCCCTTGACTAAACTATTACTAATTCAAAATAACATGCTAGGATTATCACAATAATATATTATCTTACCATACAGTGAGTAGTTTCTTCTTTATCCTTGGTAAGGGCTTGGTATTATAAGTCTTAGTTTAATAACTATAATTTGCCTATGTTCTGAAAAATACATTGACTGAGTTCACTTTTCACATTTCATCATCTCCAATGGCAGCACCCTAGTCCAAGCTGCTGTCAGCCATCACCTAAATGATCTCACTGTAGACACTCAACCTGTACCCCATTTAGAGGTGTGCTGGTAAACAGTTAACAACGAGTACTCTGGGAGGGGGAAAAGCCCTGATTTATAGAATTTGCCAATTACTGTGGTGTAAATACGCTCACCATGGCTGAGTGAAAGCTTCCAACATGAGATCACTGAACCTGGAGTTGAAAAGAAATGGTAACAATTTGGTTCTCCCAAGCCAGCTCCATCATACCAATGCCCCTACCACACCCAATTTGCTCTTTATAAGAAACCAGGACAAAGTTTTCTAAAGAGAAATCTGATTGTGTTACCTGGGCCCTGCTTAGATACATGTTTTTGGCTCCCTTTTACTCCCACCAGCTTTCATTTCTCCGTGCTCCCAGCCATCACAGGATATTTCAACAAGCCCTTCTCTCTGCTGCTAAGTTCCTCCTTTGCATTTTCACTTAGTTAACTAATATCCTCCATATCTTAGCTCAAGTGTCACTTCCTCAGGGAAGTTTTCCCTGACTCTCTTGGCCATGTTAAAGCCCCTTACCATAAGCCCTTATAACATGATATACATATACCTCTATATTATAGCCATTGTCACTTCCACAATCTTGCATTGTTGCAATTAATCAATCAATGTGTGTCTTGACTTGACTACACTCTAAGTTTCATGAGAGACAGCACCTGCCTTTCAACTCAAAATGCCCAGCCCTGGGCACAGTGCCAAGAACAAAGCAAATACTCAAGAACTATCTATTTTTTATGGATTAAATTAATGAATACATGTCTATTTAAAAGGATAAATGAATACGTTCCCCTGAAATTTGTAAAGGAGAGTTGGAAACTAGCTGATAATAGAATCATTTGATGTGTCCAGTACAACTAGAGTTTGTGTAATAACTTTATAGCTGACATTAGAGAGTACTTAAACTTTTCCTATTTTAATATACATACATTATTCATTTATTATAAAACTAAATAAAAAGAGTTGATAGAACTTTAAACTTATATTCTTAAGCATTCTCTAAGAATAAAATAGGTAGTTTTAGCCATTCTTAAAAGATAAGACATTCTATACTAAATGATAGCATCCGTGACCTTTCGGAAGCAGCTCCATGAACCTTCCTCAGGTCAACCACATGAATCATTACATGGAGACCTTGAAACTTGGACTGATCGACAAAATGTTTAGGTAATGCTTCATTTCCATAAAATGAAACAATAGATCACATTATTAGGAAGTTTAGATCTCTCTCTATAAAATAAAATAAAAACACAGAAATGGACAAAGAAGTAACAGGATAATTTCTCTTTCCCTTTCACCTCTATATTTCCAAATTTACAATTGTCCATAAAATCCCTTCATTTCAGATATTGAGCCATGGTATGTACAAACAGAGTGTATGCATTTCAAAAACATATTTCTAAAAAAAGCACAAAATAAAATCTATAACCAATCGTGGAAGCTGTATTCTTTCATTCTCTTCAGATTTTGAATTGTATGTACATTTCATGAGGCGCTCATTTGCTCACATCTGTGATTTGAGAAATGTTTAGGTTTGAGTAACATGCTTAGTGTGACTGGACATATGGACATACATTTTCAATATTAGGATTTTTTAAATTTATAAAGCTTCATACTCAAAGCTTTGATCACAACATTCTATGCTTATGGTCAAATATTTGGAAATTGTATAATTTTATTGGATCACAGGGATTTTTTCTTTTTTTCCAGCAAATTTATCCTTTCCATGGTATTCTGAGCTACCTGTTAGACTAGACTGAAAAGTAAAGTAAAATCCACACCTTCGTTTTCTGAATTAAGGGAAACTTTAGATATGAAAATGAGAGACAAGCTCTGACTCTCTCCCACTATAATGCTCAGAATGTAGCTTTCCTTCTAAAAGATTTAGGTATTTCCTCCCTATCACTTGCTATGCTGAAAAATTTATACTTCATCCCTAATAGGAATTCATAACTGCTATTTTTTTCTTATTACAATAAATATATCTAAAATTGATAAATACATGAGAATATTTAAAAATAAATTGTCAAATATAGAATATTTATTAATCACCAGAATATGACTAAAAGTTGGTAAAATAATATAAGTATTTCAGTCATAAAATGTTTCTTACACTCTAAAATGATACATCAATAAAATGGTATGGTATATTTAAGACCAATATTCTGGGTTTACTTTCATAAATTTATACTGATATATCAATAAACCTGACTTAACTTTAAACAATCATATGCCTGGCGAAAATCTACCTCTTACATTGGAGAAAAAGCATCTGTTGCTTTTATACTGTGATTTACCTTTTTAAGTGCATGTTTTACCTCTTCACCTAATTACAACAGCATCAAAATACATTATCTTACATATTCTTTTGTATGTACAATCTTATGTATTCTAAAGCCCATATACTAAGATTATTGCAGTTCCTCCTAGCAAGAGATTTGATGAGTTCTAAACTACATGGACTCTGTGAGTCCTATGTTTCAAAGACTCAATTGTTTATGAATTCATCATGTGAAGTGTGTAAAATCTGAGACAAAAATTTACTTAAAGAAATAATTCCACCCTGAATTTAAAGGGAATATTAAGTATCCAAAGACAATGTCTCAACATAAAGCATTCTAGTATCTTAGTATTATACTGGTGGGTTATTAATTTTCCTAATGAGAAATCCAAAATACACAAAACGAATACTACATAGGGCTTTAGTAACTCCATCTATAAAAATGTGGCATGTTTATTTACCTAATATATATGTTGTAAATAATTACAAAAATTTTATATTCTTGCCTTCATATTTTGTTTTAGGCATTGCACTGTAAGATAGATAAAGTAACTCCCACATTAAAAAGAAACAAACAATGGTTAAGAAAGCATCAAAAACTAGCCCAAGGCCTGAATTCCTAACCATCAAGTTATACTGCCTCTCAATAGCACAGCTGGATCAAATAATATGAAATAAAATTAAATAGGTGAGAAATCATTTAAAACAAGAAATGAAGATACACATGATTGTATTTTAATGTAGTATTTCAAAGTCCATAGTTTCAGCATAATAAAGAATTCTGACTTTTAAAACTAATGGTGCTAATATTACTACCTATATTGAGTATCCATTGTTTTGACTTCGTAGCGTCATACCTGCCTTCTTTTCCCAACATCACCCATATTGTGAGTATGGACTCACCTTTTCCCTCTCATCTCTACCCTCTGCTCCAGAGTTTGTCAAGTAACCTGTTTCTAGCCAATCAATCATCAAATATTCCTAAATACAGTGATTGCTTCAGCATAGTCATGTCAAACAAGCTAAGCTGGTCAAAGCCAATGACACTCAAATATGGGGCTCTTTTTGTTTTGATTAAAGGGAATGAGAAACCATTTCTTTCCACTGGATTTGTTGAAAAGATAAAAACCCATCTCAGTACCTGCTGAAGGCAGTAATGTCACTAGAGGAACCTCTCTGAAAATGGAAACTACAGATCAGAAAGCAGAGCAAAGAGAAGCAGATGGAGAAAATGACCCTCCTTGACATTGTCTGAGTACCAGACTCAACCATACTTGAGGAAATTTCTACCTCTACACTTTCAGTTACATGAGCCAATAACAACCATCACCCTTGATTTTTCTGAAATCAATTTACATCGGGGCTTCTCTCAGTGGCAAACAAGAGTTTTGAATTAATCACTACATCTGAATTGTGTTCTTGTGATATAGCCATACCTATCATTTAATTCTCAAAACAGCAGTGTGAGGTATGGAGGGCATATGTAATCTCCATTTGATAGATGACCACTATTTGAATGGCTTTATTAAGATCTCATTGAATATACATGTTAGAAAAAGTTTTAAAATATAAGAAGTGTATGCCTTCCTGGTCAGCTCAAATGGTAAGAAAAATATAACAGAGACGTTAATCAAGTAATCAATAACTAATTGAATGTGAGATGTGAGGAAAAAACATATCAAGATTTTAAGAAAAGAAAAATAATGGTCGCTTTACATAAATATGGAAATCAGAAGGAATGAAAAGCTTGAGGGGGCTAGAAGGGTCATTAATTTGGTTTAAACATACTTAGTAAAAGATTCTGGTAGGACACCTAGTTAGACAAGCCTGGTCAAGAACTTTATATATTAGACTTGCATTAAGAAGAACCTTCAGGAGAAGAATATATATCTGTAAATCATCAGTAATGTTGGTAGTTGAAGCTATGGAAGGGGAAACATAACTAACACTTTTATGGATTTTTAGATTTCAGGTCCTTTAACAACATCACTTCACATAACACTAACAATGACCCTGTAAAGATGGTGATATCACCCCATTTTTTCTGACAGATGTAGAAAAAAAAAGACAAAGAGTTTAAGTAAACTGTCTCCAATTTCCACCTAATATGTAGAAAAGTTAAGATTTTAACCAAGATCTCTCTGACTCAGAAAAACAAAACAATAACAAAACCTATAGAAATGAATGAATGATCCTATTGAGGGAGAGTGTTTAAATGAGAAAGTAGATTCAAAGAATACAGAGGAGTATCAGAGTGAATGTTCTGTAACAGGAAGAAAAAGAACAGCCAGTTAACAAATGCTGTCTACTTCAATCTATACCTCAGAATAAAGAAGAATGAATATTTATGAAGTATCTAAGACGGGAAAAAAGACATTTTATGTAAACAAATAATACTATTCGCCAGTTTTGAATAGAGTCACTGAAAGACAATTAAGAGAATTTAAGATCCAATTTACAAATATAAACATACATACATTGCAAAAAATGCATTTGAGTTTTCTAATATAATTCAATTGTCACATATGAGCTGTAATTTTCTTCCTATTAGACAAAAAAGGCTTTTGGAACTGAAAAATTAGACTGTATTAAGAGTAGTTGAATTGTTTTCACTTTTAGATTATATTAAAACTGAATTACAATCATTACTTTCTGAATTGGTTAGTATTTCTTTCCTCTATGATGAGAATATTAATACTGTCTTCATGCCATCAAATATACACATTGCTCTATTTGACTTTGACATTACCGAATGTGACATTAAGGGATTTTCTAATTGATTTTCCCAAAGAGTATCAGACACTATCATGTTCCAGGAAACTCAGTCTTAGCAGCTTATCCAGTAGAAAGACATCAAGAAACAAACAAGTATGATACAGTCAATCTAATGGGGGAAAACAGTAGGTACTACAAGGTAACTCCTACTGCAGCCAGCAATCCTTGGCAACACCATACATCTCTTAGTCTCCTACCCAAGACCTTAAAGCAAGCATGGCACCACTTTGACTGGAAAATCATCAGTAGGTTTTCCCTTTTAATTTACTTAATACATAACTAGAAATAATCCTAGTTTATTTGATATTTTAAGTCCATGTACCTTACATTTGCTATTATGAATTTAATTATTTGGCCATTATAAGAAAAAAATCTATTATTTATTCAATATAAGATCAAATTTAAATTTAAATGAAGCTTGATCTGTTTAAATGGAAAAAAATATGGAAACATTAAATAGTATAAAGTTAAAAATAACTTTCATTCCTTATAAAGTACAAACCAACTTAAGGCTAAGAAATTTATATTTAAAAGTGATCATATTTTAGACCATTAAAGACTAAAACTATAAAATAAGGAATCCAAGAACAGTACATCCATAATCACAGTCAGTGTTAAGGAAATGAAGGGCTTCAGTCTACTTACTCACATCACTGAGATGAGGTAACAAAATGAAACTTGAAAGGCATATAGTTCAAACACACAAAGTCAGAAGACAGAAGTTATTCATTGAGGCATTATTAGGATAAGTTGATTTTTTAAAATGTGCAAAATTTATTTCTGTTCTCTCAATATACTAATATTAATACATTCATTATAAAGCACAATTTTTGAGTGATCAAATTCTGATCAGTTATCTAACTAGTAAGTTTTACAACACTCTGAAAAATCAAATGAACTACTTACTGTTTCGAAGGCTCAGGAAATTTTAGTTCCTCTCTTTTCTTCATCTCTATTGTTGGGTCCGTGGGAGTGAGAACTACAGCAGCACATGAGACCACAGAGTGGTATGAATCCTCCCGGCAAACTGTTTTATTAGAAATAATAATTGTAAATGTCACAATTATTTCTTGACTGTTCTCTCTTTCTTTCTTTTTTATTTTCAGTCAAATGAAAGATAATTCAACTAAAACTAATTGCCAAATTATCTTTAATTATCATTTTCTAGTCTGTCTTTCCACTCACTAGCTGTATGACCTCAGGCACCTTTTCTTTTCTTTTTTTTAAGCCACACAGTGGAAAAGGTGTTGCCCACACTTTATAATCCTTCATTTGAAAAAAGCTTTTCATTGAAGAATAAGAAGTGCACTAATTACACACAGTTAATCTCCACAAATCACTACACAAATAAGAGATGTTCATCATGACCAGTGACACACACCTTGCTTCTTTCAAAGTCTGTCAAGGATTGGTCACTATGCATCTGTTGCTCAGTTTTAGCAAAGACATCAAAGTGTATAGCTGCATTGCTTCCTTCTCTCCCAGTGTTAAACCCACGTGACATTTTACAAAAATGGATAATCTAATGAAGGAATTTGCCAAAAGAAATGAAAGTGCAGCAAAGAAATAAAAACTGATAGTACTAGAAGTGATATTTGAATTGATTATAAATGAACGACAAATAATCACTGATCTAAGTACTCATTTCAAGAACCATGACTGGGACAACAATGTAGAAAGAGGCAAATACTAAAGATGACAGCACACATTAGTGAAAGACAGTACAAAAATACAAGGACCATGCAAGTCACTGAGAAGTGTGGGCCCATGATCTCAAAGAGAAAGAGGTGTAAGAAATGATCCCAATGTTCTTCAATTTTCCCCTGAAAGTATCTGCTGAATTATTAATCTGCTTAGCATGAGAGTCTCAGATAAAATAGATGACCACTAAAAGCAGAGCTGAATTTAAAACAATCTTGTGGCACTCAAGAGGCAAAGATTACTGTGCAGTATGTGTCAAAGAGGTGGAGCAGTGGTTTCCTCATCATCTCTCCAATGCCATCAAAAGATTTTTTTAAATTTAATTTTCTCTACTTCTTCTTGGCATGAGCTTTGAGTCTAAAACAAACAAATCCTTCATAGCTGGGAGAAGAAAACTCTATTATACTTTAAATTTCCACTGTTGCCTTAAACACTGCTAATGATGAAACAGACTAAGAATAAGAATTACTGATTCATTTCTCAGGGATAGCATTCATTTATTCAATAAATATTGAGTGAACTAACTGGTATGTTCCAAGAAATATGCTTAATGGTAGGATTCTCCTGTGGACAAGAAAGAAATGTCCTCCCTTCCCCCAAGTTTTAATGAAGTTTTAATTTCTTCTAGAGATATTTCTCAAATATTAGGGCAAAAAACTTCTAACCAGATGAAAACATTTACCTAGATCTCTATGAGGGAAAATAGAGCTAAGTTGTTTTTTTTTTTAAAGGAAAAGCGAGAATGAGCAGGGAAAATGCTCTAAGTAAACAATATTTTTTTTTCAAAAATAGGGATCATTTGTTTACTTAAGGTAATATGAGTATTAATACTTAATTATTATGATGCGGAGGTTGAAACAATTGACATTGAACTCAAAGGTACTGCAGTTAAAAAAATCAATGACTAAGTCAATAAGAAAATAATCCCCTTTAATTTTTACATGATGAAAGTGACAATTAATGGACCTGTCTAAAGACGGACGGTTGGGAGCTCCATGCAAATGACTGAGTTTTTATATTAAGCTGAAATTAAATCACACTCAAGTTTTAATATCTTTAAATTGCATTTATCACAAAATACAAGAATTAGTGTAATAAATGCAAGTTAGGCAAATAAGTAATAGAGAATTTATAATTTCAAAAGAAGTGAAAGGTAAAATAAAAGGGAAGTACAGATTTTTCAAAACAAAGAATATGCCTAGGCTGTCCTTTCTGAGGCAGAAAGAAAAAAAGAAATAAAAGAAACCTTAGCAATATGTCACTGAGAAGAGAAAGGATTTCTGAGGGTCAAAAGAGTAATGCGTATTCATGTGATCACTATATTCTGATATATCAAAAGTTGTTCTTCCAAACCATGGTCCACATTTAAAAAGTAAACCATAACCTTATATCACAGTGGCCATGATGTGAACTACTCTGTAGAGTAATTTGGTTATCATAGGAGTTGTTGAATATTATTATCATATTTTCCCATGCCATGAATGCATAGATTACTTTTGAAGAATCATAGGAATATTACTAACTAAAGGGGAAAACACTATATTTGCCATTAAAAGAAACCTTTATGATACAGATTAAAAGGAAATTTCAAGTTTGAAAAAGACCTCCAAAGTTAGTGGATTTTAAACATTTGCTTTTTGGGAAAAGATCATAAACTTTTGTTGCCCTAGAGCATTTTACAAAAGGACATGGATGTCAGCGAGAAAGGAGAGAGTCTATATATCAAAATGATATTTATTTAATCTCCCTGACAAAATGCCTTACAAATTTCTATTTAAGCAGACAGAAATTTAAATATTTCTGATACAAATACTGAATTATTGCTAGACTCTGAAAGGAAATTACACTATAAGATCAATGAAAGTAAAATGCGAATCATAATTGTTAGCCAACATAAGTCTCTACCTTACCACTTCGCCAATAAGGCAATGAGTACATTTTTAAACATGTTAGAGATACGAGAAGAAAACAATACACAATTTTTATGGAATAGTATTGCTCATGTTTTTTCACATTTGTAGGATTAAGTAGACAAATTTTTACAAAAAGTATTGGAGTAAGATAAGTTAATATGGTTTGCTAATTATGTTGAACTTTATGAAATAAGGCCAATTTTTCTCATAATTGAGAAAAATTGGTTATATACTATACCATTTTAAAGGTAAACATATAAAAATTACTACAGGAGTTAAAGTTTGGGTTATTCAACAGCAGTTGATTTCATTTTCTTCTTTATAGTCTTTAGTGTTTTCCAAATTTCCTATAGTGATCTTTTCTTACTTTTATAAACAAGAACAATAAAACATGCGTTAAAATATAGTTATGAGAACAGAGTAGATGAACAGATGTGTGAAATACTGATTTTGGCCTCAAAACAGTATAACTTCTTGAAAATCCTTCAGGAAAACTATTTTTCTAATTTAGCCAGATTAAATTTAATCTCATTTTCTGAATATTTTCTCCTTCTTCCTCCTTCTCCCCCCACAAAAGATCACTTTTTCAGAAGACATTGTAAATGACTAGACTAGCTGATCATTCTAAAACTATTAAAAGGACAATACTTATTTCATAGATTCCCCTCAAATCCATCTATTACCATACAACCAGTGGCTTTTGATTTTTTAATCTAAGGGATTGAATCATGGTGGCATGCTTAGGGACTGTCAAAATTGTAGGAACCCTGGCTTGAAGCAAGGATGATTTCTGTACTTTCCAAATTACATCAAGTATAAATGGTTCACCATGCAGATTTAACTCTTATGATGGGAAAAATTGGCTTTAGGAGAAAGCAGAAAATGAAACAAACAGGAACTCCCAACTTTTAATTACTCACATTATTTAATTGTACTTATAAAGTTAGCTTTAAAAATGTATGAAAACTATATTAACTTCTAAATTTTAAAAAGGAACAGCAGATAATTATTTCATAATGTAACTTGAAAAGCATGAGCCAGTGTCAAGGCACTGCATATTCAAGTAGGTTTCCAGCATCCATGAGTTGAAAACAATCAATACATTTTCCACTATTGCTTCCAACCAAAGATGCAAATAACAATTTGAGGCATTAACCTACAAATTTATATGCTAAATTTGCTCTTCTGTGAAAAGAATTGTTGTTATAAACGTACTTCATGAAGTGCAGACAATTCCATCACAGGCTTCTAATACTAGGAATGTCAGAGGACAGCTGACTGAAAAATTAAAGTCCCCATTTCTTGTTGGACAGATAGAGCCTTTTCGCCAAGATTGGGGTCACTAATCGGGGCATTCTGAGAAGGTTGCACATAGAACTGCTAGGACTACATCCAGAGGAGGTCAGTTGTCAGCAACCATCAGTTACTATGAAAAGAATGATTCCAACATGATAAACTGACAATTGACTATGAGATTATACAAGTAGGGTTTTAAAATGAAGGAAAATGCTTGAGAGTCCAAGAATTACTTATCCTAAGTTTTTGTTCTAAGCACTGCTCTCACTTATTTCTAGGTAGAGTATATGAACACTAAAAATGATCAAACCTACTGGACCCCTAAGTCCAAAATCTGTAAAACGTGGGACAGAGTACAAATCATTTCTAGGTTTAACACTGAGTAGTCTGACTTTGCCCTGTAATCTTTCATTATATCACAAAGAATATGCTATTACATGAAATGACTCTCCATTATTACAAAATGTTTCTTGCACACTCATAATAAACTGAGATGCAAAACCTAAACATTGAAATTTTAAGTTGCTCCTTCTCTCCAGTTTTGTATATCAAAACTATTTCATTTAATTACTGAACTTCTGTCTTCATTTGGTCTTTTAATTTATAAAATCAATTTTAAAGCATCAAAAAGCAATATATTTTAAATTTATTTATTTATTTATTTATTTTTGTTTGTGTTGGGGCTTCGCTTCTGTGCGAGGGCTTTCTCTAGTTGCAGCAAGCGGGGGCCACTCTTCATCGCGGTGCGCGGGCCACTCACTATCGCGGCCTCTCTTGTTGCGGAGCACGGGCTCCAGACGCGCAGGCTCAGTAGTTGTGGCTCACGGACCCAGCTGCTCCACGGCATGTGGGATCTTCCCAGACCAGGGCCCGAACCCGTGTCCCCTGCATTGGCAGGCAGATTCTCAACCACTGCGCCACCAGGGAAGCCCAAAAAAAGCAATATATTTTAATAAATGTTCACAAAAATGCCAAAGATTTATTAGGAGAGGCATGTTTCTCTTTCATGCAAAATTAAAACATTCAAATTACTGAAGGTTCCTAGAGCACAGTTAACTTATAAGTATCATTTATAAGTATTATACATTTGAAGTCCCGACTCTAACTCATCAGAATAGTTTACTATCAACGAGCAAATTGTAAGCTTAAAAGAAAAGAATTTGCTTTATGACTTGGAAGTGTTCACTTTTCTATTTTTTCCAAATATCCAGGATCCATGTATTTACCACATAACAACCCACCAGTAAAGCTTAACTCACCGAAAGGCTAACATTTGTTTAACAAATGCTTAAAGAGCATTACGTGGGACTTGCCTGATGGTGCAGTGGTTAAGAATCCGTCTGCCAATGCAGGGAACACGGGTTCGAGTCCTGGTCTGGGAAGATCCCACACGCTGCAGAGCAACTAAGCCCGTGCGCCACAACTATTGAGCCTGCGCTCTAGAGCCCACGTGCCACAACTACGGACGCCTGCACGCCTAGAGCCTGTGCTCCGCAACAAAAGAAGCCACCGCAATGAGAAGCCCGTGCACCGCAAGGAAGAGTAGCCCCTGCTCGCCTCAACTAGAGAAAGCCCGCGCGCCGCAACAAAGACCCAACACAGCCAAAAATAAATAAATAAAATAAATTTTAAAAAATTAAAAAAATTTTAAGAAAGAACATTATGTGGTAGGCTTAGTTCTGTGTATTAACTGTGCATTTATGCTTAGAATATTGTCTTTACCCCTCAGAAAAATTCTATACAGTAAGCACTATTATTATCCCCATTTGTACACTGTTTAAGATCACACAGCTAGGGAGGTGCAAAACCAGAATTCAATCAATTTGCCTCTAGTCCCCATAATACTGACCATACTTCATGTTGATTCTCATTTAAATAAAATTCATCAAGTGTTCTGAAATAGAGTAAATTTAATAGTTGACAGTTTTCAATCATGCTTCTATTCAATAATATTCTTACATCTGAATTCTTTATCCTAAGAAAACTGTATAATCATTAGGCAATTTGCCTCAGAACATAATTTTGACTCATCATACAAATGCTGTAGCTCCAAACTCTGCCCTTCAAAATGACCGACAACAATTGTTTTACTATTGCTCCACTGGAGAATGAGTGTCAAGTGTCAAGATGAAACCCATCATTAGATACATTTATCTATGATAAAGACATATAATTTAGAAAAATTTATTTTTTCAAAATTATTTGTAATCAGTTGCTGTTGATTTTTCTTGCCCAGCACGTTACAGGGCCTTGAGATACATTAATGAATTTAAATGACAAAAATACATGCTTTTGTGGAATATATCTTCTAACGGAATAGATTCTCAAATCAAATTTACCTCTCTGTAGTTTTTTCTTAACAGTAAAATATGAATAATAATATCTCCTTAGGTTGTTCTGAGGATGAAATGAATTAATGCCTGTGAAGTGCTGAGGATAATGCTAGAGAAATGGTAAAGAAGTTTTAAAATGTTACCACATATTATTACTTATAACTAACAACTTCTGATTTTTTTGATACACCAGACTCCAGTTATTCAATCAAACACTAATGTAGATGTGCTGTGAAGATGTTTTGTAGATATGATTACAGTCCATTACAGTTGACTTTAAGTAAGGGAGACTATGGTAGATAATCTGGGTGGGCCTTATTCAATTGGCAGTTGAAAAGCCTTAAGAACAACTGAGGCTTCTTGATGAAGTTTAAAATTCTGCCCATGTCAAGAATTCCAGCCTGCCCTTCCTGATGGTGTGCTCTCCAGGTTTTGCTTCTGCCCAGCCAGTCGCCACAATCACATAAGCCAGTCTACCAGTTCTCTTTCTCTGGTTGAGAAATACACCAGTCAACAAAGGCATTTTGGTATTACATTCGATTTTGGGTGAACCTCTAAGTATTTTCTTTGAATTAACGTCCTTAACACAGTGCTTATAAAAGCCTCTTCTGATGAAATAATAATAGTCCAGAATTGAAAAAGAAATTGAAAATAAGCAGATAAAATGCAAGTCATTGTATCATGACTATGAATAAACACACATTCCTCAAAAGCAGGTCCACATATTCATTACATTAGTGGCATTCACTGAGCTATACCATGTCTATGCATTGTAATAGGTACTGGACTGATAAAGATAAAAGACAAAGTATTTGCCAAAGTGTAACGTAGTGTAGTCGGAAAATAATACCATATAGGAAGTGCTAACATAGAATCCAGCCAGGTAAAGTAATCAGCAGGATTGTAATAGTAGTATTGCTGCTATCTTGTTCACTCCTTGTTACTTAGTTCTTACTTATATATAACTTATATGTCACGGCCTCAATAAAGCCGTATATGAAGCCCTCAATAAATATTTGTCCAGTGAATGAGAGATCAAGAAAAATGAAGTGAGGCATTAGGGAAAAGGAAAGGTGCTAGCCAAGCACAGAGAAAAGTGCTAAAAAGCAATGAGATATGAGAAAATGTTATTGAAAAATTCAAATAATTCAATGTGGCAGGGGTCTAGACGAGAGCAAGAAGTTGCCGAACAGCGATGTAGATTATTGCCAATACCTTAAGGACCTTCTAAGCATCTCTAAAATATTATTACTATCTGATTCTGAAGTTAATGGAGATGTGCTACCAATCATTTCAACATGATCAGCTTTAAATAGCCTGGGCAATATCTAAGTACAGGAACAAGATAGGGTGAGACCACTGACAATGCTACTGAAATAAACGAAGTGAGAAATGGTGAGGACTTCCAGTCACTGAAAGCAGCAGTGCCATGGAAAGGAGGGAAAAAATTAAGGCTGCAGAGTATTCAGAAATGTTAAACTTCTCTTTCAAACGCATAATCACAGTTTATATTTACTTGCTCCTTTATTAAAATGAAACACAATTCTCAGTATACTACAAAAAGGAAAATATAGTGAAAGCATGGATGGATGAGAAAAAAGAATTGGCAAAAGCCAGAGGAAAAGACTTTCAAATTAATTTAGAGGTAACTTAAATAATAATTAAAATTTAAAAAAATATCTTGTACAACCATATTGTGTAAGGATAATATCATCTTGGGATATTTTTAAAGATCTGAAAGAATTGCATAGAAATTGTTAATATCCTGAAGTGAAAACTGATTAGAGAAAAAGTATATATAGAAATAGACATGAAAATAACTATATCCTGGAAACTCTGGACGAAACTATAAAATGTAAAAAGCAACATTAAATTTAGTCAGGCTTATCCCACATTATCCAGTAAATTCTGGTACTTTTGTTGTGGTGTACAATAGTAACCATTCATCTTGTAACACGTTTGGACAGTTATCAGATTTACTGTAAAATTTTGTCCCTTGAAATATCATGTTTTTAACTAATCATGTTTTTAACTAATCTAATCTCAATTTATTTCTTGCCTCAGCTTTTGAATAGCTATTTTCACAAATCTTTACATTGTGCAAATATTTTTTGGAATAAAATGGAAACCTCATGAGTGACAGACAAAAATAGAACAATGTAAAACTGTGAATTCAGTTTGTAAGGTTACCTATTTTATTATTATAACTCAAGCACTAATATGTTTGGGGCAGGCAAAAATGCATCCTTGACACATCAAATGCAAGTGGAAATAGCCAGTGGCTTTCTTGAATGCTGATCATGAACAAGCATTTATAAACTCCTGCTGACTCCCTCTTCTCTCCTGACTGCAGAGTAAGAAATTTATGTAGAGTGTAATTTTATTTTAATAAACAGAAAAATATTATCTCATGGATGTTAGAGGCTAAACAGTGTCCCACCCCCCAAATTCCTATTGGAGAATCCCCAGTACCTCCGAATGTAACTGTATATGGAGAAAGGGTCTTTAAAGATGTAATTCAGTTAAAATGAAGTCATCAGGGTGAGTCCTAATCCAATATGACTTGTGTCCTTATAAGAAGAGGAGATTAGGACTCAGGCACACACAGAGGGACGATCAAGGGTAGACAGATAGAGAAGATAGTCGTCTAAAAGCCAAGGAGAGAGGCTTCAGAAAAAAAATCAAACCTATAGACGCCTCAAACCCAAAATTCTAGCTTCAAGAACTGTGAGAAAATAAATTTCTGTTAAGCCACCCAGTCTGTGGTGCTCGGTTATGGCAGCACTACTAAACTAATACAATGGTCACTTTAGGAATAGGACTCGAGAATTACTTGTACTAATATTAATAATTAAATAAACCATAAATAAATGAAAGGATATTCAGTCTGAAATCTCACCTAATGACTGAATCTATATTGCTCCTACTACTATCCTCTTCCATTTCAAATTCTCTAACATGTCTATTCAGGCCATTCAGCGGATGCTTCAACAATTCTAATTTTGAGAAGTTATTACTTTGTCATTCTGGCTGCCTTCTTCCAAATGTGATCTAGATTGTTAGTTTATTTAAAAATATATTGTACAGAGTTTGTGTTTATGAACACATATGCATATATATTACATATATAAATATTTTATATAATACACATATTACGTACATATACATTTTATACATTTACACACATATATAATATAGAGAGTACTGGAAAGAATAAAGTCATAAACAACTATTACTGCTTTCTGATAACTTAGGTATTAAAAAAATTATCAGCATTCCTTCATCTGTACTGCCATCATTTAGAGTATAAAACCCTAGATTATGTATTCTCCAGGCTTCCACAGAAGGCTATATACAGGGACAATAGTAGCACTAGAGGTCTGTGAAGTCTGTCATCAATGGCACAGATTCCACATGTAATATTACAATGACATCATTATCTGTGGTTTACTGCTTCCGATTAATTCAAGTAGAAGTTACACTGTTCATTAAAGTTTCCATGTTCAACTTTGCAGGACTGTTAAAACACATTATGGCAGAATGTCTTTTCTAAAGATGGCCACATTAATATATATCCCATCCTGCTAGTTTTTGACATTCTACTTGAGTGGTGGGGTTTCAGTTCCTTCCCTTTGAACCTTTGCGACTGCTTTGACTAAAAGAATGTGGTGGAAGTGATGCCCTGTGACTTTCAAGGCTAGGTCACAGACGGCACTGTGCCTTCTGTCTGGCTCTCTCTTGGGACACTGGCGTCTGGGACCCAGCTGCCATGTTGAAAGGAATCTAAGTCCACATGGATGTTCTGGCCCACAGTTGACAGGCATCACTGAGCACTGAATGTGAGTGAAAGGGCATTTATTTTGGTTGAGGCCTTGAACATCACACAGCAGAGGAAAAATCTTCCTGCTGCACGCTGTCTGAATTCCAAAATCATGAACTATGAATGACGTTTGGTGTTTTAAGCCATTAAGATTTAGGAAAATTTGTTACACAGCAATAAACAATACATTCATAAAGAGCACTTATATAACTAATGACAAATAGATTTTCATGCCCCTGGACAGGTTTTCATTAGAAGTGTTACCTCAGTGATACAGAAAAAATTCTTGACATAAATGCCACAAAAACTTGTCCACATGTTAGTGTGTTTAAAATTTATAAATGAAAATTATAAGGGACTAACTGATAGTTAAAATTCTCATTCAGCACTTGTCTATGACTCAATACTATGGAAACAAAAAATATTAACAGCAATATATATATTTACATATATATTCAATTCACTTAGAGAAAAAAAAAAGTCTGGTAAATGTGCTGAATTTCCCAGTTATGTCTCTCATTTCAAACTCGAAAGAGCCTTGGAGCTATCCTTGGAGCAATTTCACTATAGCAAGTACAGACAAATAAGTATCTGCTCTACCACCTAAATAATTCTTTGTGAATTTTCCAGGCATAAGATGAAATCATAGCTGTTATCCATTCTGGGAAAATGTGAATGACAAGGCATATATCATTTAAATCATGCTTAACTTAAAATTTCTGTAATCTGATATCCTAGGCTCTAGAACACAGAAGAAAATTTTTTTAAGGGAGGGGGAAAAAGGTGCTTGATATAGTAGAATATAAAAGCATTTAAAAACATTCCACATATGCAACAGTTAATTTCCTCAGAGGACAGATAGTTAAACCAAAATGCATTTTACTACCATTCTTTCTAGTTAAGTATGTCAACATTATACATTGTTAAATATATTCTACAGGGATTTGTCAAGGAAGCAAGAATGGAACCACTAATAAACTATAATCTTTTAAAGGAAATATTTTAAAACTTACGGAAAAGGAAATATTCTACTTAACTATATGTGAATAAAACTGTGTTGAATATAATTTTCCTATAGGTGTTGCCATTACACAAAAAAATTCTAATTGTCCTGTGTGTCAGCGCTTACACTCACTTCATATTTCTTCTCCTATCAGCCCAATCAAAGTTGTTCTGTCTTGGGAACTTTGTTAGTTAGGTGTTTATTTCCTTGTTTCTAATACTGATGATTATCGCACACAATACAATATGAATCAAGGCGGCAACGCAAGTTCTAGTTTTTAATCAGCATGGAATTTATAATCTAATACAAATTAAAATAGTTACTGAATAGCTAGTACTTTATATGTTTATCCCAGTACTTTACTTGAATAAACAAGACAATTTATTCAAAAAATACTTAAGTCCATATTTGGGCCAGCCATATTCTAGGCTCTGAAGTTACAATAATGAACAAAACAGAAAAAAAAAAAAAAAAATCCCTAGCCCTTCAGGGAATTATTGCTATTTGATTTCAACACCATCAGAAAGGTAGTGGTCGGACTAGTCAGGTTGTAATAAGAGCAACTATTTTAGGTAATTTTTCTTTTTTTTTTCCCAGAAAGATCTCAGTAAATTTTCTCTCACATCTTCCAGACTCTAATTTTTGAACTAGATTGAATATCACCCACTAATAAGTAGTTATTGAAAAAATAAAACTTTTTCAAACAACTGAATCTTTCTATTTATTCCTTTCTTTCTTTTTTTTTTTATTAATTAATTTTATTTTTGGCTGTGTTGGGTCTTCGTTTCTGTGCGAGGGCTCTCTCTAGTTGTGTCAAGCGGGGACCACTCTTCATCGCGGTGCGCGGGCCTCTCACTATCGCGGCCTCTCTTGTTGCGGAGCACAGGCTTCAGACACGCAGGCTCAGTAGTTGTGGCCCACGGGCCCAGTTGCTCCGCGGCATGTGGGATCTTCCCAGACCAGGGCTCGAACCCGTGTCCCCTGCATCGGCAGGCAGATTCTCAACCACTGCGCCACCAGGGAAGCCCTATTTATTCCTTATATATCTCTTTTTACTGCAAACATAACAGTCAATGTTATCAGATGACAAATCTCCCTCTCTCCTCCTCCCTTTTCCCCTCTGCCCCATCTCCCTCTCCCTTCTCTGCTCCTCTTTGGCAATACCGTTTTGGCTGACCAGAATAAAAGAACAAGCATCAAATGAATTATTAATCTTTGTTGAAGAAATTATATTAGATATATGAAGAAACTCTCCCAGGTTATCAGACATAATTGATTAGTCTTTAGTTCTGCAGTACTGACGGTTATTTAACGGGTTTCACTTTGCAAAAGTATGAGGAGTAATATAATCTGCATAATGTTCATCCTCACTCTTAAGAAGTTATAAATTATTCAATTATCTCCTAAAAAAAACCCACTCTTCAGAATTTTACATATGAATTACAAATCAGAAAGAAATGTGTAAGGTATATAGTTTGAATACATGATTTAAATAACACAAAGAAGTTAAATATATTGCAGCTAATGGTTTGGGGCTGCTCACCCCTTACTATCATTAAAACAGATTTTGAATTGCCAAAAAAACTCATCTTCCCTTAGCCGCCTTCTATTCTGCTTCATATGAAGTAATTACCTAATATTTAGAAGTCTGTTCATTCTTTACCTAAATTTCTATTTAGAAGAGAAAGTGACATCATCAACTAATTTGAGTATGATTTGGTTAGATGAAAAGGAGGTAGACAGTCCAATTTTAGTAAAAATACAGAAGCCAGAATAAGGATGGCCTTTGAGGAAATCAGCATGGCTACAATCTATGGTTGAACTGGTGAAAATCGGGAAGTATAACTGCATAGGTCAAAACTATCAATACACTGGGACTGTGTTATGCTGAGCCACAGATATCAAGCCAAGTGGTTGGTATTTCATCCTGAAAATCGGGAAGTATAACTGCATAGGTCAAAACTATCAATACACTGGGACTGCGTTATGCTGAGCCACAGATATCAAGCCAAGTGGTTGGTATTTCATCCTGTGGGACCAAAGTCCTAAATTCATAAACAAAGAGTAAATTTCCACAGGAGCTAGTCTTGAAAAATATATACTGCTAATCCAATGAGTAAAAGAAAAGGCTCTAGAAACACATAATCAAATAAGTGAAGAAATACAGCAACATTCCGTGCATTCAATCAAATATAACAAATAACTGTAACAGCCCAATATTCCCATAAGAGCACCATGCAGTTTAAAAAGGAGGAAGAGGGAACCACAACAGCAATATCAAACCTCTCTTAATTTCCTCTAGGTATCTTCCTAAAAGGTTAATTACCTGAAAGCATCTAACTTTTCCAACAAATGTCTTAATTCTGAGGAATTTTCTTTGTTACAACACTCCCTTTCCTCAAGCCCCATTAACCTTCCTGGATGGATGGAAGTCATATCTATACTTTATATTACTGCAGTGTCCTGAAATTATGTACATTTAAATAAGACATAGCATAATTTAACTTATATTCCAGTGTGAACTGAAGATTACTGGTCCACAAGACCTTTAGATTATTACTTCAATCACAAGCTTTCATTTAGACATTCGCTGGAACACTGTTTCTGAAAGGCTACTGACCTCTGCCCAGAGAAAGCACCAGTCTTTGACAAGTTCTTTAGTATGACTGCTTAATACTGCAATCCTCCTTTGACATGAGAAATAATTTGTATTAGATTGTATTTGTATTTGTTAGATCCATGAATAATTTATGTGTATATAAAATAGGAGTTTTTAATATTCAAATTCATTTATATATATACTAATTTACTTATTCTCAGATTATCAATGCTATATTTGCAACAACATAAAATAAAACATGGGTATATTAGTATCAGAAAAATGTCATTAATGATACTAATCCAATCTGCCATCATAGAATATGTCATCACAGTAATGGCACCTTTGTCATTTACTGTGGGAAGTACAAATATTAGCAAACACAAGCCAAGATTAGTGTCCTTATTAAATAATGGATGATAAAGATGTTAAAGGAATTTGAAAGATGTGACTTTTTTGATAAGTTGGCAAAAAACTAAAATAGCTATGAGAAAAATGCCAGCTTTGTAAAATTCTTATAGAGGTAACCCAGGGTCAGTGTTTCAAACGGCTACACTCTAACTTCACCCTCACTTATCTTCTCCTCTCTTTGTCATGTTGGAAAAGAACAAATGGCAGTTAGACATTATTAAAGCATGAAGAATGCTCTCTCTGGCCGTAGTACTAAATTGTGTCAGAGATTGATCTGGGCTTTTAGGATCTTTTGATTTTCTGGTCAGACTTAAAAATTCATACTTGGTAGAAATTTGTCTTGTTACTAAAAATATTGCTGATCTTTCTGACTGTTCTCACCTTTTTCTTTGGTGGGCATATAGAAGTTAATACATAGGAAAGAGGATAGACATAAGTTCAACAAGAGTGACACTAGAGCCAGCCCAAAGAACTAACAAATAAAATATCTTGTTTAATCAACAGCTATGTAAGATAGACTTTGCTTTGCAGCACCTACCACAGAAGCATGAGAACTATCCTCAGCCTTGTCTTGCTTTGTTTAGCAAACAAAATGTTCATAACAGTTTAGTTCCAGATATATCTCATCTCCAAACACTCACCCATCAGAAATTAGACACAGCCAACTATTTTGTTCCATGGTACAGACACAAGGCACAAAAGCACCTGGACCAACCATTGCTAATCTCTCACATGTTTGTCTCTTAAATCAGTTTTCACAATGTCTAATTCAAGTGCTATCTTTCTAAATGAAATAATCTCAACATAAATAATTGCTATGGACCAAATTGTGTCCCCCCCCCCCAAATTTATATATTGAAGCACAAACCCCTGATGTGATGGTATTTGAAGATGGTGCCTTTCGGAGATAATTAAGTTTAGATGCAATCCAGAGGATGGGGGCCTCATGATGGGATTAGTGCCCTCAAAGGAAGAAACACCAGAGAGCTTGGTCCCTTTTTCTCTCCACAATATATAGAAACTATGAGAAGGCCGTCATCTACAAGCCAGAAATGAAAGCTCTCACCAGAAACTGAATATGCTGGCACCTTGATTATGGAATTCTAGCCTTCAGAACTATGAGGAAAAAAAATTTTTGTTATTTAAACCACCCAGTCTGGAGCAGTTTGTTATGGCAGTTCAAGCTGATTAAGATGATAATATAGGAAAATTTGGGGAATTTTCAAGATGGATAAAATTGCTCATATGAAAAGGGCCTTAAAGCAAAAAGGGAACAGAATCCCAAATATTCAATTGTGTGGATTTTTCTTGGTTTGAGGAGGTCTCCAAAAGAAACTCAGATTCAAAAATTACCTTCTTAAAGGATTCCTGGACTAAGGTAAAATGCTTTAAACTGTCTCTTTTAGAAAATTCATATCATAATTTGAACTTAACTAACTGCCATGCTCCTTAGTTACCTCTTGCTGTTTTCTCTTCTGACCTACTACTCTTTTTCTCTAGTCAGAAGTAAATCCTCAAAGCTAAATTACCTTCTAAAGCTAAATCCCCCTGAGAATAGAGCAAGTCCCTGTTTTAAGGGACTTAATTTTATGCCCTGGTCTCAGTACGAGCTCACAGTAAATATTTAAGACTTTTTAAAGCCTAGACAGAAGAGAAAGATATTCTGGGAGAAATTTAAAATAGTTCTAAGAACATATAATCAATCAACTACTCCTGGGTCCACCATATCAGTTGGTGCACAGGTTAATAAGTACTATCTCAGGAAAAAAAAGAATGAGAATAACAAACAGAAAAGATCTTGAGGGTGATATAAAACATCCCAAGTTGCATAGAAAAAGAAAAAAAGAAAGAGATTTAGAAAATCTGTGCTGTGGAACAAGATCTTTTGGAGACTCTCCTCAAAATCATTCCTCTGAACACAGATAACACTCAAATCCAGTTCAGCAAGCAAAGAAAGGATAAGTCCACTGAAGACTCTAGTGATAGACTCTTTGTCTTTAGACAGTATTCAGAAGCCAAAGTTACCCCACCTCTCCCTGTATTTTTTTTTCAGGGAATGGCCTTAAGCCAGAATTAGGAAATACAGAAGGAATGTCTCTAAGGGGACATTTTGAAAAAAGCCTTGGAACAGAACAGAATAAAACTCGAAATCAACTGATGTCTCACTCCACTCCAACTATAAGTATCAGGGGAGAGATATATTAGAAGTATAGCCTTTTGCAAATGAGTAAAAGAATATGACAATATTTTTCATTTATTAAAAAATAGTTTTTTAAAGTATATTGTTTTTTAAGTTCTATTACAATGTTGATAACCAAAATTATATAGGAATGAAATTAGAACTGCATAATGTTTTACCATTCAGGTCTTTTATTTTTTTCGTAGTTCAGATATGCTCATATTGATCAATTCATTATTTCATTATTATTTCATTATCTGTACTGTGTTAAATAAGAATATAATTTTCATAACGACTTAGGACCAGAGTGCAATCATCCTGTTCTTTGACAGTAGATAAATGATAGATAGGTGGATAGATAAATGATAGAAAGATAGATAAAAGATAAATAGAGTAGGAACCTATAACTGTTTTATTTAATGACATCAATCTTGATTAATGTCAAGGATGTTGACTTACCATGAGATATCTTGTTTTCCTTCAGTAAATTTATGTGCATCTATTTATTATTATCTTTGTTCATTTTTAGGTTAGACTTTATGACTTTGCCATTAAAATGAATTAGTTTTAAAGGTATTTTATCCAGGACTTCCCTGGTGGTGCAGTGGTTAAGGATCCGCCTGCCAATGCAGGGGACATGGGTTCAATCCTGGTCCAGGAGAAGATCCCTCATGCCGTGGAGCAACTAAGCCTGTGCACCACAACTACTGAGCCCGTGTGCCACAACTACTGAGCCCACGCGCCACACTACTGAAGCCTGCGTGCTCTGGGGCCCACGTGCCACAACTACTGAGCCTGTGTGCTGCAACTACTGAAGCCCGCACGCCTAGAGCCTGTGCTCTGTAACAAGAGAAGCCACCGCAATGAGAAGCCCACGCACCGCAATGAAGAGGAGCCCCTGCTCACCACAACTAGAGAAAGCCTCCATGCAGCAATGAAGACCCAACACAACCGAAATAAATAAAAATTCTTTTTAAAAAGTTATGTTATCCAGGAACATGAATTAGCCTTTCCTTTTCTTTTCCTAAATTGTCTCTTTCATTTTTGTTCTATTATAGCTATTAATCAGTTCTTTTGGTGAATTACCTTAACAATGTCATTTATAAGTTTGTAGTCTTATATAGAATTATAGAAATATTATAGAAATAGACCAACCAATAATATAGGCTTATTTTATAGCGTAAGAACAAAATAAGCTATAAAATAATGGGTAGATCAGATTTTGAAAGGATCTTAACTAATTGAATGTGATTACTCTTAAAATAAGCGATTCCATTCATTGTCTCCCCATGTTAATACCAACAGATCGCTGGTTATATATCTTTTTCTAAAAGCACTGTTATCTATCCCATTACCCATAACTTTAATACTTTTAAATTGTGCAAAATTAAGTATTATTTCTTTTTTTTTTCAGCATCATCAGTTACCTCTGAAACGCACCTGTCTCCTGCATCAAGCATCAGTTTCACACAGATTTATCAATTTTACTGATGCCCCTTTTAGTCCTTCAGACTTCTCTAACCATTCCCCCTCCACTAAGAGAAGACAAGCTAACATACTAACGCAGTAGGTTTGATTTCTTAAGAAAGATGAAAACTGTCACTGAATTAGTAATAATGAAAATGACTATAATAATACAGTAGTTAACGTTTATTGAGTTTTCTGTAGCAAGCATTGTGATAAGCTTTTTAAATGTGCTAGCTAGTTCATTTAGCCCTCACAATAACTTTTTCAGGAAAGTATTATTTATTTATTTGTTTTTACAGAAACCAGGAGATGTAAATAAAATGCCCATAGAGCTGTGAAGTAGCTAATTCAGGGCTTTAAACCAAGTCTTTCTGATTGCAAAGTCCATGTTTTTATCTATTGTTGATAAAAATTCAGATCACAATTAGCCAAGAAGAATAAAGACTTACAGACATGAAATCATAACTAGCTATTCAATTCCCAAGGATCATTTGATGTATACTAAAATAATAATTCCACTTCTGGATATCAGGTATCCAAGTAATCAGAAATATATGTTTCAGATTTAAATGCTGTTAGTACATTGATATATGACATTGAAATATAAACAAAGAGTCCACTGGCCTCACTGTGCTGATGTGGGTCACAGTACAAATAGAACAACACGAAATGACTCTGCTGACCACATCATATGCATTATTTCTAACCTATTCTACAACCAGCAAATATGGTTTCATTATCCTCATTTTACAGAAAGGAAAACAAAACAGACTCAGGGATATTAACCAATTTTCCAAAGACAGCCAGCTAGTAGGTAAAAGGGAAAATTTAAATTTAAGTTTTCTGCTTCCAATCTATGTGTTCCTATCTCGTTGTGCCAGCTCTGTCCATGATGATGAACTATGATTATCATCCATGGGATGAAAAAATATATATAAGTATATACATAATTATATTATTCACTATATATACTTCTATATAAATACACATATAAATATATATACATCTTCACGTAGATATGTGTGTGTTGAATATAAATTACATCTCCAAATCGAACAAAAAATAAAAATCAGAACTTCTTTTCCTGTTTCTAATTTTGAGGCTTTTCATCCTATAATGTAACATTTTCCTTGATTATAAAGGCTAATATAATATTATATATGCTAGTATGTATATTGCTAATGTATAATATGTACATATGCAAAATTTTATATAATATATATTTACTATTTAACTTTATATATATATGTATGGCACTGTGTCAGGTGAGTCTATTTTTTATGGTATAAACACACTAGACTTACAGTCAGGAAATTTGATTCCAATAAATAGATCTGATTTTAGCTGTTTATGTGACTTTAGGTCTCAATTTTTTAAATCTAATGCACTGAAGACTAAAAATTAGATGATGTTTAATTCCCTTCTAGCTGTAAGTTCTTATTCTCAGCTCAGTTTTTAGTTCTGAAATACAAATGGTGTTCAAAATGTGCCTTGAATTCACAATGTTCACATCACTGTTAAGCTGAGTATAATTGTATTTTCTAGCTTAAGCCATACTCAGTTTTCTGCTGAAGATTCATACCAACAGACTTCTAAGTATCAGTATATTATTTGGAATTTTGCCTGTTAGACTTTCTTAAAAGGGAACCCAAATTAAGTTCTAGAAAAGGACATTTACATTTATTCATGTTCAATAATGCCATTAATCAAGGCATGGCATCTCCCATAATATCACTGATTGTGCTAACATACAACAGTAAGAACACAATCCTGTTTTTAAGAATTGCTATACATTTTCTTGTTATGAGCCTTGTCAGAATTCAGTTTTGATCTGTCAAGTATATTTTATGTATTAGTGAAAATATAATTTTCTATTAATCTGAGATTATGAATATTGAATTTTTTGTATTTTGACTTAAATTGGGAACATTATAATCTATTTAAATTAAACAAAGCACTAAATTGAAAAAGTTAACAAAAATTAAAATGGCCCTCTTATTTAACTAGTTTTACACTTTATAGACAACTGAACAGCTTACCTAATATGTATAGATCCATAAAGATCTACACATCTACGCTCTTTTAAAGCAGGCATCACAAGGAATATTTTAAATATATAATGAGTCTAGAGACAGCAGAAGCAAGAAGAACTACAATCCTGAAGCCTCTGGAACAAAAGCCACATTAACAGAAAGACACACGAGAAGAAAAGGCAGAGGGCTATGTACCAGATGAAGGAACAAGATAAAACCCCAGAAAAACAACCAAATGAAGTGGAGATAGGCAAACTTCCAGAAAAAGAACTCAGAATAATGATAGTGAAGATGATCCAGGACCTCGGAAAAAGAACGGAGGCAAAGACTGAGAAGATGCAAGAAATGTTTAACAAAGACCTAGAAGAATTAAAGAACAAACAAACAGAGATGAACAATACAATAACTGAAATGAAAACTACACTAGATGGAATCAATAGCAGACTAACTGAGGCAGAAGAACGGATAAGTGACCTGGAAGACAATGGTGGAATTCACTGCTGCGGAACAGAATAAAGAAAAAAGCATGAAAAGAAATGAAGACAGGCTAAGAGACCTCTGGGAAAATACTGAACGCAACAACATTCACATTATAGGGGTTCCAGAAGAAGAAGAGAGAGAGCAAGGACCAGAGAAAATATGTGAAGAGATTACAGTCGAAAACTTCCCTAACATGGTAAAGGAAATAGCCACCCAAGTCCAGGAGGCGCAGAGAGTCCCATACAGGATAAACCCAAGAAGAAACACGTCAAGACACACAGTAATCAAATTGGCAAAAATTAAAGACAAAGAAAAATTACTGAAAGCAGCAAGGGAAAAATGACAAATAACATACAAGGGAACTCCCATAAGGTTAACAGTTGATTTCTCAGCAGAAACTCTACAAGCCAGAAGGGAGTGGAAAGATATAGTTATAGTGATGAAAGGGAAGAACCTACATCCAAGATTACTCTACCCGGCAAGGATCTCATCCAGATTCGATGGAGAAATCAAAAGCTTTACAGACAAGCAAAAGCTTAGAGAATTCAGCACCACCAAACCAGCTCTACAACAAATGCTAAAGGAACTTCTCTGAGTGGGAAACACAGGAGAAGAAAAGGACCTACAAAAACAAACCCCAAACAATTAAGAAAACGGTCATAGGAACATACATATCGATAATTACCTTAAAGGTGAATGGATTACATGCTCCAACCAAAAGACACAGGTTTGCTGAATGGATACAAAAACAAGACCCATATATATGCTGTCTACAAGAGACCCACTTCAAACCTAGGGACACATACAGGCTGTAAGTGAGGGGATGGAAAAAGATATTCCATGTAAATGGAAATCAAAAGAAAGAGTAGCAATACTCATATCAGATAAAATAGACTTTAAAATAAAGAATGTTACAAGAGACAAGGAAGGACACTAAATAATGATCAAGGTATCAATCCAAGAAGAATATATAATGATTATAAATATATATGCACCCAACATAGGAGCACCCCAATACATAAGGCAACTGCTAACAGCCATAAAAGGGGAAATCGACAGTAACACAATCATAGTGGAGGACTTTAACACCTCACTTACACCATTGGACAGATAATCCAAAATGAAAATAAATAAGGAAACAGAAGCTTTAAATGACACAATAGACCAGATAGATTTAATTGATATTTATAGGACATTCCATCCAAAAACAGCAGATTACACTTTCTTCTCAAGTGCACATGGAACACTCTCCAGGATAGATCACATCTTGGGTCACAAATCAAGCCTCAGTAAATTTAAGAAAACTGAAATCGTATCAAGCATCTTTTCTGACCCCAATGCTATGAGATTAGAAATCAATTACAGGGAAAAAAAAAACCAAAACACAAACACATGGAGGCTAAACAATACGTTAATAAATGACCAAGAGATCACTGAAGAAATCAAAGAGGAAATCAAAAAATACCTACAGACAAATGACAATGAAAACACAACGATCCAAAAACTATGGGATGCAGCAAAAGCAGTTCTAAGAGGGAAGTTTACAGCTATACAAGCCTACCTCAAGAAACAAGAAAAATCTCAAATAAACAATCTAACTTTACACCTAAAGAAACTAGAGAAAGAAGAACAAACAAAACCCAAAGTTAGCAAAAGGAAAGAAATCATAAAGATCAGAGCAGAAATAAATGAAATAGAAACAAAGAAAACAAGAGCAAAGATCAATAAAACTAAAAGCTGGTTCTTTGAGAAGATAAACAAAATTGATAAACCATTAGCCAGACTCATCAAGAAAAAAAGGGAGAAGACTCAAATCAATAAAATTAGAAATGAAAAAGAAGTTACAACAGACACCGCAGAAATACAAAGCCTCCTAAGAGACTACTACAAGCAACTTTATGCCAATAAAATGGACAACCTGGAAGAAATGGACAAATTCTTAGAAAGGTATAACCTTCCAAGACTGAACCAGGAAGAAACAGAAAATTTGAACAGACCAATCACAAGTAAAGATATTGAAACTGTGATTTAAAATCTCCCAACAAACAGAAGTCCAGGATCAGATGGCTTCACAGGTGATTTCTAACAAACATTTAGAGAAGAGATAACACCCATCCTTCTCAAACTCTTCCAAAAAATTGCTGAGGAAGGAAAACTCCCAGACTCATTCTATGAGGCCACCATCACCCTGATACCAAGACCAGACAAAGATACTACAAAAACAGAAATTACAGACCAATATCACTGATGAATATAGATGCAAAAATCCTCAACAAAATACTAGCAAACAGAATCCAACAACACACTAAAAGGATCATACACCATGATCAAGTGGGATTTCTCCCAGAGATGCAAGGATTCTTCAATATACGCAAATCAATCAATGTGATACACTATGTTAACAAATTGAAGAATAAAAACCATATGATCATCTCAATAGATGCAGAAAAAGCTTTTGACAAAATTCAACACCGATTTATGATAAAAACTCTCCAGAAAGTGGGCATAGAGGGAACCTATCTCAACATAATAAAGGCCATATATGACAAACCCACAGCAAACATCATTCTCAATGGTGAAAAACTGAAAGCATTTCCTCTAAGATCAGGAACAAGACAAGGATGTCCACTCTCACCACTATTATTCAATATAGTTTTGGAAGTCCTAGCCATGGCAATCAGAGAAAAAGAAATAAAAGGGATACAAATTGGAAAAGAAGAAGTAAAACTGTCACTGTGTGCAGATGACATGATACTATACTATAGAGAATCCTAAAAATGCCACCAGAAAACTATAAGAGCTAATTAATGAATTTGGCAAAGTTGCAGGATACAAAATTAATGCACAGAAATCTCTTGCATTCCTATACACTAATGATGAAAAATCTGAAAGAGAAATTAAGGAAATGCTCCCATTTACCATTGCAACAAAAAGAATAAAATACCTAGGAATAGAACCTACCTAGGGAGACAAAAGACCTGTATGCAGAAAACTATAAGACACTGATGAAAGAAATTAAAGATGATACCAACAGATGGAGAGATATACCATGTTCTTGGATTGGAAGAATCAATATTGTCAAAATGACTATACTACCCAAAGCAATCTACAGATTCAATGCAATCCCTATTAAATTACCAATGGCATTTTTTACGGAACTAGAAAAAAAAAAAAACTTAAAATTTGTATGGAGACGCAAAAGACCCCGAATAGTCAAAGCAGTCTTGAGGGAAAAAAACAGAGCTGGAGGAATCAAACTCCCTGACTTCAGACTATACTACAAAGGTACAGTGATCAAGACAATATGGTACTGGCACAAAAACAGAAACATAGATCAATAGAACAAGATCGAAAGCCCAGAGATAAACCCATGCACCTATAGTCAAATACTATGACAAAGGAGGCAAGGATATACAATGGAGAAAAGACAGTCTCTTTAATAAGTGGTGCTGGGAAAACTGGACAGCTACATGTAAAAGAATGAAATTAGAACACTCCCTAACACCATACACAAAAATAAACTCAAAATGGATTAGAGACCTAAATGTAAGACCAGACACTGTAAAACTCTTAGAGGAAAACATAGGAAGAACAGTCTTTGACATAAATCGCAGCAAGATCTTTTTTGATCCACCTCCTAGAATAATGGAAATAAAAAAAAAAATAAACAAATGAGACCTAATGAAACTTCAAAGCTTTTGCACAGCAAAGGAAACCATAAACAAGACGAAAAGACAACCCTCAGAATGGGAGAAAATATTTGCAAACGAATCAACGGACAAAGGATTAATCTCCAAAATATATAAACAGCTCATGCAGCTTAATATTAAAAAAAACAAACAACCCAATGAAAAAATGGGCAGAAGACCTAAACAGACATTTCTCCAAAAAAGACATACAGATGGCCAAGAGGCACATGAAAAGCTGCTCAACATCACTAATTATTAGAGAAATGCAAATCAAAACTACAATGAGGTATCACCTCACACCAGTTAGAATGGGCATCATCAAAAAATCTACAAACAACAAATGCTAGAGAGGGTGTGGAGAAAAGGGTACCCTCTTGCACTGTTGGTGGCAATGTAAATTGATACAGCCACTATGGAGAAAAGTATGGAGTTTCCTTAAAAAACTAAAAATAGAATTACCATATGATCCAGCAATCCCACTAATGGGCATATGCCCAGAGAAAACCGTAATTCAAAAAGACACATGCACCCCAATGTTTATTGTAGCACTATTTACAATAGCCAGGTCATGGAGGCAACCTAAATGCCCATCGACAGACGAATGAATAAAGAAGATGTGGTACATATATACAATGGAATATTACTCAGCCATAAAAAGGAACGAAATTGGGTCATTTGTTGAGATGTGGATGGATCCAGAGACTGTCGTACAAAGTGAAGTCAGAAAGCAAAAAACAAATATTGTACATTAATGTGTATATGTGTAACCTAGAAAAGTGTTACAGTTGAACCGGTTTGTAGGGCAGAAACAGAGACACAGATGTAGAGAACAAACATATGGACGCCAAGGGGGGAAAGCGGGGCAAGGTGGTGGTGGTGGGATGAATTGGGAGATTGGGATTGACATGTGTACATGGATGTGTATAAAATTGATGACTAATAAGAACCTGCTGTATAAAAAAAAAAAATATATATATATATATATATATATATATATGTAATGAGTCTCTATCATTCACTGCCCAGGAGTAAAATTTAATGTTGCCTGAAATTTTAAGTGTCATTATCTGAGGCAGCCATATATTACACAGCTTAGGTGAAAACCATTTAACAACTTAAAATATCTCCATATTAATAACAGATATAAATCAGCACAAATAAAATACTGTTAATTTGCCATCACTTAATGTTTCTCACCCTCTTACAAAGATTCAGACCTATTTGCAAGCCAAAGGAATCATTTTTATTGGCCTAGTGGTAAGTTAGAAGAATACTGCAATACTATTTTTCCATTACGCTTTTATCCAAAAGATAAACATTCCACACAATTTGTCAACAGAAGAAGCACTACATTGTTGTTAATTTGGTTAGTGTCTACCTCAATAAACAATAATTGCAGGATCCAATTTTAAGAGATGTGATCCCTCCAGAAATAAAGCTTCTTTTGGAGAAACATGACCTCTGGTTTCTATATCTTATATTTTCATTTTTCTAAGAAGTAAACTAATTTAGAACTGAATGGCCCAATACCAATAGTAGATACTGAGGCATATTTTTAAATCTTCATTTAAGTTATTATTATTATTATTAAATAAACAGAAGCTTAAAAAAGTCAGAAGGAAATTGTCTGACAGAAATAGTACATTTTGGTTTCTTCCTGTTCTTCACAAATGTAAATTTACTATTTTCCTTGCCTCCTTACAATAACGAAACTTCAGTTAGTGAAATTAAGTGAGCTGTAGTGCTATTTGCTTGTTTAAAGATTTTTAATGATGTTTTCATATTAGATTCAAAGGTCAAAAATTGCCTTTGATTACATTAAAAGAATAATGAGAATGAAGACGAGGAAAGAATGAGAAAGATGAGGATGCTGACACGAGACGACTGTGCACACAGAGGCCAACCCTAACCACGTCGGCGTCTAACGAGAAAATAAGAAGAATAAAGGAACGAGGCAGGAGTTGAGACAAGGATTCAATGAATAAGAAAAGCCAGTGGGCCGCTAAAATTGTATAAACTCCTTCAAACCATACTTTCATCACAGTATTCCTCTATGTAGAAAAACCTTAACCAAATCTCAAATGCTCACAACATAAAGCCTGAATTCCCTAGTCTGAAATACACGCCCCCTCAAATCATGTGCCACTACAGGCTCATCTTCCATCCTCCTTTCACATCACTCCAGACTACTTGCTGCACCCCAAACATCCTCTGCTCTTTCATGTTTCTGCTCCTTTTTACCCAAACCATTCCCCTGTCTTGTACGTGGTGCTTCCTGTCTTTTCCAGTCTGACAAATTCCTCCTTATCCTTTAAAACTAAAGTCAAATGTTATCTTTTGAACTTTTCTATTCTGTTGGGTTTTAATAGTTGCTGTGGATCCTAATGCAGCCACAGTACGTTCCAAAGACTTCGAAATTTTATATCCTAGTGAGGCTATGAGCGCCAAAACACTACCGGGTACGCACTCTCTCAGTACAGAAAGAAGGATTTCTAAATTTTCATCTCCATCTAATTACCACTAGATTGATGGGATTTAAAAACTTTAAACACCGTAAAAAACAGTGAGTAGGAAACAGACATGGGATTTCATTACTTTATTATTTCCCGAGTTATCAGTAACGGGAGGCTTTCCCCACACTGATACTCTCCAGTGTACTATTCCTATCAAAGTCAGGCACTGGTGGAGTTTTCCTAGAGATTTATAGAATGCATTCCAAAGATGAATCATGTGGCTTTATTTTATGCATTCTTTCTAACCATACTAATTCTTTAACAGAGTTAATCAGTACAATATAACTTTAACTTCACTAATAGCTGAAATTTCAAGTAAATTAATCTTTTTACTTTTTCCTTTTTTTCTTACTTTTCTTCCCAAACTGAGCTGTTAGGAGTAGATGTCTTTTTCTATGTTGTAGTGACAGTGCTTTTTTGTCACAATCCTTAATTTATGGTCCTGTCATCAGATTTGCCTATACGAACACACAGCCAAATTAATTTGAAAGATTCCTAAAAGGAAGGATTTTGGTGTGTTGTTTGTTTGTTTTTATAAATTATATCAAATGACACACTAACATCAATGTAGAGGACACTTACATGACAAGAGAGCAGTTTACACTTGCTTTCTTGCTGTTTTTAAGCCCAGAGTGCTTTGCCCATGACTCTCGTGTTCTCACTAGTTACAGCTATTCATTTAGACATTTCTTAGATTCTTATGATGTTTTACATTTCTTCCTCTACTTATAAATTTGTTTCACTGGAGAGTAAAGTTAGATTTGAGTGAATTTAGATAATAAAGCATGTACATTCTAGAAAATCATTACTTCCTTTGGGCTAAGTAAAGATCTAAAAAGAAACAGAAGTCATTCCTCTCTGTAAACTAAGCCTTCTGTGAAATTAAAAACAAGCCATCAGTTTTACCTTTTTAAAAATTTGGTGTTTAACCTGAGAAAAATCAGCTCAATTTCACATTTTTTTACACCCATCTTCCACCCATAGCTCCCTCCTAGGAAATTTAAACTATTAAAATGTGAGCATTTAGGAAATCCTCCTTTCCTTAAGCCAGCATTACAGAGATAATGTAAAAATGTCCATAAACATAATTCCTTAAAGGTAAAACAAACTCCATGAGTTCTGTTCTACTATTTCTACTTATAATCTGCTCTCAAATTTTCTTCTTGACTTTTTCTTCTGCAAAAGAGATCATCTTCTCCTTAAACACTTTTACTTAGCATAAATTTAGATTTATGCATGTAATAAAGCATGAAAAATATTATTTCTATTCCTAATATTTTATAACGCTAACTTGGACTTCTGCTATTGGTGAAACTTATTTTCATTATCACAGAAGTATTAAAAATATCTTCCAATCCTTCACTAGCTCAGGCAATACTGCAAAAGTTTTCCTTATGAGGTTCTCTAAAACCAACATGTCAGGTACAAAAGATCACCTTGTTATTCATTCATCAGTAATTACACACACATACACACACACACACACACACACACATTTATTATAGGGTTAATTAAATCCCTCGAGGGGAAAAAGGCAGGATGTAAATACATAAACATAAGAACAACATACTTTATTGTAAGAAAAAAAATCTTGAAAAAACATTTGCTGTATGACTTTCACAGCTGGTGAATTTTACTATACTTCTAAGGCAGCGACATTCCTGAAACACTAACCAGTGTGGCTGCTAAAATATTTAAACATTCAAATCCCTGTGAGGCAGTAAGAACTGTCAATAAAATTGGAATTGGCTATGTGATATATTTTAATTTACACATGCTTTTAGGAGTACTAAGATAATGTGGATTGATTTCATTTTGATGAATTTCACTCAGAGTTTGTACTGGAGATTTAAATGCATACAGACTCTGAACTCACAAAGGTAGAAATCTCTTTGAAAATAAATTTTGACATTGTTGCAAGTCATTTTTACCTCCTTTTTACATTTTTCATCTTTTTGTATGGTTGGGATCATGTTTTTCCCTAGTGAGAACACATCTGAAATAGAAATTCAAATGTTAGATGTAACTTGATATGTAAATATTCATTTTCACAATTTATCAGAAATTCATTTAATATATAAAGTGACTCCAAATCGTTAACTGCAATCCCATTAATTTACACAAAGAAGAAAATGCCAACTGAAACCCTCTTTGAAAGTGTACCAGATAAAAAGTATAATTAAATGACAACTACTACCAGCATTTAAATTTTTCCTGAAATGTATCCAGGACTTGGACTGTTTGGAAGGCAGGTATTGCATCCACCGCATGTATCTTCCTTTCTCATGGATCTCCCATTTGGTTCTCAAGACTTGGTCCATAAAGACTGGAGATTTCCCTGATAGTTCCCATCCCTGGACATTAGAACTGATTATTTCTTCTTTATGTTTTCACAGCATGTTGTTTGGTTTCCATTAATGATTGATTCACTCTCCTATTGTACACAGAATTATAATGAGACAGGAGAGATCTCTGCTAAGCACGTACTTTCTGTCAAATGAAGTGAAATATAAAACAATAATTCTTAACTGATGAAGTGTATTTACTCTGACTCTACCTACATTCCAACTAAAAAGTTAAAAATTGAAAACTAAAACACAAGCCATTCAAATCACACATTTGCCAAATATAAGGATAATCTTGTTGCTTAAATTTTGACAAGCCACATAATCTCTATTAACATGATAGATATACTGCTGTTTTGTACTATTGGAAAAATAAAGTTTTTATTTGCTTGTATCACTTAAAATACGATAATCCTTTTCTCTAACATCAAGCCACCAAGAGCGGTTTGACCCAATTTACACAGTTTTCTGACAATATTTTCCAAATCCCATGTTTTAATTCAAACCCTCTTCACAAATACTGTTTTATAACTCTTGGGAATAAAATAAATGAGCTATAATAGTTGTATATTTTCCTGAAATGTAAAGACATATACCCTTAATCCCTTAAATCTCATATTATATATGATTATAAAGATTACATGGGAAACTTCTCACATTTTATGCATGCAGTTTACTAATTCAAACGCCTGTCTTCGAATGGATTATCAACAGACCTGTGTCATTAAAACAGCTCTTTATATAAACCAATGATACTGTGTCCTTACAATAATGTTAAGGACTTCTACAACAGTAATGTGGGCACATCTTTTTTCATCAATATTCTACTTTTGAGCCTAATTCTTCTGAAAGGGAACACTGAACAAATAATACTGCAAAGCTGTATTGTTTTCTTTTTATTAATAGACTTTATTTTTAGAACAGTTTTCAATTTACAGACAAATAAGCAGATAGTACAAAGAGGTGCTCTATATCCCCCAATTTACCCTACTATTAATTTTTATAATAGTATAGTATATCTGTTGCAATTAATGAACTAATATTATCAACTAAAGGATAAAGTTTCAGATTTCCTTAGTTTTTACCGAACGTTCTTTTTCTGTTCCACGATACGTTACATTTAGTTCTCACGTCTCCTGTGATATTATGATTTATAATAAGAAATATATATATTTGGTCTTTGTCCCCATTTCTGGCACAGAGCTCCTAAAACTCTGGGAATTTCTTAAGAGAGTGATCAAGCTGTCTTTTGTTATGTTAATAAGGTGACTTTGGAATGCCCCTAAATCACCTGATAGGCCTGGTTACCACAGGAACCAACCATGTGATTAGAGGGTTGAAACTTTCAGTACCATCCCCCTTGATCTCTGCGGAGGGGAGAGAGGTTGGAGGTTAAATCAATAGCCAATAGCTAATGACTTAATCAATCATTCCTATGTAATGAAGCCTCTATAAAAACCCGAAAAGACAGGGTTCAGAGAGCTTCCAGGTTGGGAAACCAGAACACTTCTATGTGCCACCATGCTGGGCCCCAACACTCCACGAGGACATAAGATCCTTTGTTTGGAACTTCACCCTATGAATCTCTACGTCTGGCTGGTGATTCATATCCTTCAGTATCCTTTGTAGCATATTGGTAATCTAGGGAGTAAATGGGTTTCTATGCGCTGTTCTAGCAAATTAATCCAACCCAAGCAGGGGATCATGGGAACCTGTGATTTACAGTCAGTTTGTCAGAAGTACAGACAACAACCTGTACTTGCAATTGGCATCCTGAGTTGAGAGAGTCCTTGGAACCTCCACCTGTAGCGTTTTGGTCAGAAGTACAGGTGACCTGGGTTTGTGATTGGCTTCTAAAATGTAAGGTGGACTTATGGGACTGAGCCATTTACCTGTGGAATCTGATCCTATCTTTGGCTAGACAGTGTCAAGAGTTGAGTTGAATTTTCAGACACCTTGCTGGTATTTGAGAATTGCTTGTCGGTGTGGGAAAGCCTACACACACACACACACACACACACACTGAAATTGGGTCCACAAATATAATTTATCTCCTTAGGCTTCTCTTGGCTGTGACAGTTTCTCAGACTTTCCTTGTTTCTCATGACCTTACCAATATTGAGAAATACTGGTCAGGTATATATATTATAGAATCCTCCTCCACTAAAATTTTTCTGATATTTTCCTCATGATTAAACTGAGGTTATGGGTTTTAGATGGAAGATTATGGAGGTAAAGCTATTTTTATGACATCATACACATCATATCAACGGTACAGATTTCTCCACTGTAACGGTATTATTATTTTTTTCACCCCTACCGCACTACACTCCTTGGAAAGAAGTCATTATGCGCAGCCCATACTTCAGGCGTTGGGGGTTACGCTCCCCTCCTTTAAGGTAAAGTATCTATATAACTTATTTGGAGCAAATGACAATTTCTAATGAACAAAGATATTTACTTCCTATAAAAGAAAATAAGAATTTGCTATCAACTTAATCCTGTGGGTTGATTTATTTTATTCTACTTACTATATTTTCAAGGTGACTTTTATTTCTCTAAAGCAACTGAGAAAATGAAAATGGGTACATTATATTTCTTCATCCAAAAGCACTTTGACAAAATAGTTAATACTCCAGCAAATCTCTGTATAAATGAAATTTGCTTTGTAACAAATACGGTATGGTTAAAGAGAAGCATGCATAGTTGTAGATGATTTATTTCTTCATATAATATACTTGAAATGCCTCATGATCTATAATTACTCTCAGGAATTTTCAATCAAACATTATTATGGGGCTTCCCTGGTGGCGCAGTGGTTGAGAATCTGCCTGCCAATGCAGGGGACGCAGGTTCGAGCCCTGGTCTGGGAAGACGCCACATGCCGCGGAGCGACTAGGCCCATGAGCCACAACTACTGAGCCTGTGCGTCTGGAGCCTGTGCTCCGCAACAAGAGAGGCCGCGATAGTGAGAGGCCCGTGCACCGCAATGAAGAGTGGCCCCCGCTCGCCGCAACTAGAGAAAACCCTTGCACAGAAACAAAGATCCAACACAGCCAAAAATAAATAAATTAATTAATTAATTAAAAAAAACCCACTTTATTATGGATCATTGAATTGTATCTTAATCTTTTTATAAGGATAATATTTTTATGAGATAAACCTTTTTTGCCATATTTTTATAATGAATTCACGTATTCGTTTATTCATTGCTTAATTCTCTCTGATATCTCTCTCCTCCCTCTCCTGCCATCCCTTCCCTTCTCTCTCTCCCCTCTCTCCCAAGATTTACATGACATGTGCACACATACACACACACACACACACACACACACACACACACACACACACACTCACCTATTTCTGTTCTAAACAAAACCACAGAGCATGCCTAGGGGAACAGGGTATATGCCTTTCTTTACTACAGTCTATGAGCATGTTTTAAAAAGCTATTCATTGAACTCTACTTATTTATAATGCACAAAACACTGACAACAAAACCAAAAGAGTTCAATTTGATTTGTTTTAGTCACACACAGATTCACTTCTATGTAAATGTCCCTAAAAGATATTTACAACAGTTTTATTTTTTATTCTTCCATAACCACAGAAATTTAAATGTATACGTTTTGTTATTAATTCTCGAATTTTCATGACATAGGCGGTTTCCTGACAGCGTTGGTATTAAGAGAAAGATTTAAATCATATTTAGCATCTGTCTAATTTTGCAAATTCTAAGCTAAACAGTATCTATCATAGGATGAGTTGCATCCCTATGCAGGCATCAGAGGCTATACTCATTACTAATAAATGACCAAATGTGTGAGAATAAATTCAGAGACCTAAGGTAAAACCATCTATGTATTTATAGACAGACAAGGTAAACAAGAAGCACCTCCTAAAGTAAATACACGTGAGACACGTGTCATACAGTATTTCGCCTAGGAGAACACATTCTTCGGCTGCAAACTTGTTTCACCTTCATCAATGAGTTTCATTTAAGACATCACTTTGACATTCTGATTTTCATATTATTTACTTAATATTTTACTATATAAAAATAAATATATATTTTTCTATATAATTCTGTTACCCAATAAATGTATGGAAGCATTTCCTTTTTTGTTCTTGGAGAAAGAAAGATACAGTCAGAGAAAGATGGTAATGCATCAACAGGAGGAGAAAAATAAAAAGGACAGATTTAACTGTGAAATTCTGCTTAATAAAACAACACTGCATTTTGCATAATAGGATAAAGCTTTTGTATTCTTAGCAAATATATTCATCTCCTGAGGAGTACTGAAAATATAAAGATAGAATGGAAAAATTAAAGTGAGATTAGCATAACACTTGTTTGATTTAGAACCTATGGGCATCATATCTGCAAACTGGATCAGGGAGGATCTGCCAGTGCTAAAAATCTGGCTAATATAACAAAACCACAGGTATGCCTCTTAGAAAAATGACTTTCTGCTCCTGGTGACTATAACAAAAGCTAGATTGCAAAATGGGGCTGATTAACACTATATTCTAATCATTAAGAGTATAGTTTGCTTTATTCTAGAATAACAAAAATCTCATCATGCCTCTAAGCTCAAAATTAACACATACAAATGTATATTATTGAATATAGTTAAAGTCAAATTTAAAATACACTTGGAATTTCAGATCTACATTTTATCATGTGTATATACACTCAAGATCATAGAGTTGATAAAAAAAAATTACCCCTGCTTAAATTTTTGTTTAAAGTGTGGTCTCCTTTCCACCAGGTGTTCAGTCATGTTTCATGAAAATAATCACTATAGCTTTGGACTATAGCTATTGGATAAAGTCAATCACAAATTTTAAAAGATGCCATAAAAGGGTCTTATAGTACATTATCTACACTCATAGTTGCTTAACAGAGATTTAGCATATTGTAATTTATAATATTCATTGTTATTAGAATATATATCCAAAAGGTTAATTCAAAGCCTTCCATTCTATATTCCATATTTTTGCAAGTTAGATGATGCTGAGTAAGTCACTTTACACATGGATTTAAATTTCCTCATATACAAAGATGGCTGGATTAAAACATACCTAAGTTCCCATCTTTTTCTAAAATGATATGATAGAGAAATGCTTTTCTCTATGTTAGAGAAAAAATCCTCAAAGAAATAAGCAACTGAACTAGGAAAAGTATCTGTATTAATTACCACTACAGTAAAAAATATGCATACAGTTTTGGCTACTAGACACACAAAAATGACCCTTAACATTTACAAACTGTCTACTATCTGGTTAGAAAGAACGCTGCCTTTGATAATTACTGACTTATAAAGATTTGCTCTTGAAGTATATTTTTGCTTTCTGTAGATATATTACTTCCTTATCCCACAGAAACACATTTAAAAATATTCTTAAAAAGAATAATCTAGAATTCTTTTAGACATTTGCATTGAGAAGATTGTTCAGAACAACTTAAAAGCAATTCTGCTAGTCAGAGAAGCACAGAGTTATTCAGAAAAGCATATTGCCAAGTACCAATTCATAGAACTATAACTCCTGGTTAATATATATATTTTTAAAACGTTTTGGCCACGCCGCACGGCATGTGGGAGCTTAGTTCCCTGACCAGGGATTGAACCTACGCCCCCTACATTGAAAGCACAGAGTCATAACCACTAGACCACCAGGGAAGTCCCGCTGGTTAACATTTTATAACGATTTTTATTGATATATATCATCAGACTCATATATTTGAAATTAACAAGTCATCCTTTTGTTCCAATACTTAACACATTTAGTATTTTATTCTATAGCAAAAGTAAAAAACAAAGCCCTATTTTGTTTTCAACTATTTAAAAACACATGAGAAAAAAGAAAAATAGTAGTAGGATTAAAAATTGCATAAATAATTCCTAATCTTTGCTTTTGAAGTTCAGATAAATTAAATATTTACTTCTTTAATCTTTTCTTTATTATTAATTCCTGCTCATAGAATTCTTTCCCACCTGAGCCTTTACTGCACTTTAAATAAGTGTAAGTACAACCTCTCCTGAAGCCTATGCTTCCTAATGCAGCCCACAGAAATATCTCTTTCCCCTGAACATATCAGTAATATATTTATTTAGCCCTTAACATCATTGTCTAGTATCACATTTATTTTCTCCTGTGCACATAATGACTTTTTTTAAAAATATCTTTATTGGAGTATAATTGCTTTACAATGTTGTGTTAGTTTCTGCTATACAACAAAGTGAATCAGTTATACGTATACATATATCACCATATCCCCCCCCTCTTGAGCCTCCCTCCCACCCCCCCATCCTACCCTTCTAGGTCGTCACAAAGCATCAAGCTGATTTCCTTGTGCTATGCAGCGTCTTTCCACTAGCCATCCATTTTATGTTTGGTAGTGTATATACGTCAATGCCACTCTCTCACTTTGTCCCAGCTTCCCCTTCCCCGACTGTGTCCTCAAGTCCGTTCTCTATGGCTGCGTCTTTATTCCTACCCTGCCACTAGGTTCATCAGTACTGTTTTTTTTAGATTCCATATATGTGCGTTAGCATACAGTATTTGTTTTTCTCTTTCTGACTTACTTCACTCTGTATGACAGACTCTAGGTCCATCCACCTCATTACAAATAACTCAGTTTCGTTCCTTTTTATGGCTGAGTAATATTCCGTCGAATATAGGAGCCACATCTTCTTTATCCATTCATATGTCGATGGACACTTAGGTTGCCTCCATGTCCTGGCTATTGTAAATAGAGCTGCGATGAACATTGTGGTACATGACTCTTTGAATTATGGTTTTCTCAGGGTATATGCCCAGTAGTGGGATTGCTGGGTCGTATGGTAGTTCTATTTTTAGTTTTTTAAGGAACCTCCATACTGTTCTCCATAGTGGCTGTATCAATTTACATTCCCACCAACAGTGCAAGAGGGTTCCCTTTTCTCCACACCCTCGCCAGCATTTATTGTTTGTAGATGTTTTGATGATGGCCATTCTGACCAGTGTGAAGTGATACCTCATTGTGGTTTTGATTTGCATTTCTCTAATGATTAGTGATGTTGAGCATTTTTTCATGTGTTTGTTGGCAATCTGTGTATCTTCTTTGGAGCAATGTCTATTTAGGTCTTCTGCCCATTTTTGGATTGGGTTGTTTGTTTTTTTGATATTGAGCTGCATGAGCTGCTTGTATATTTTAGAGATTAATCCTTTGTCAGTTGCTTCATTTGCAAATATTTTCTCCCATTCCGAGAGTTCCCTTTTCGTCTTGTTTATGGTTTCCTTTGCTGTGCACAAGCTTTTACGTTTCATTTTGTCCCACTTGTTTATTTTTGTTTTTATTTCCATTACTCTAGGAAGTGGGTCAAAAAGGATCTTGCTGCGATTTATGTCATAGAGTGTTCTTCCTATGTTTTCCTCTAAGAGTTTTATAGTGTCTGGTCTTACATTGAGGTCTTTAATCCATTTTTTTATTTTTGTGTATGGTGTTAGGAAGTGTTCTAATTTCATTCAAACAGATCAGTGGTTTCAGACTCTATTTTAGCAGTTGAACACTGATAATTAATAAGAAAGGAAAGAACATTTCAGGATCAGAAGACAGCACTTCAAACATCATATGGGTGAGAAGGAACATGGTTCATTCAAGTCACTCAGCTAGTGCCATTTACTCCGTACTCTGCCAAAGCACGTTGGGCTTCCTTGATGTTCCTCAATGTGTCACACTTTCCTCTACGAATTCCAATTTGCTAAACCATTTCCCCCACCACCTCACTGAACACCCACTTATCCTTCATGTAAAAGCTTAAATATCACCTCCTCAGGAAGTCTTTTCTTGCCAAGATGGCTATATCCTTCCACTGCACACTGCTGTTTTCTTCCTTAACAACCATTTAAAAATAGAATTTTCCATTAGGCCATATGCTACACGGCCCGTGTCTGCTACCATAGTCTTAGGGCTGATAGTACACCTTCAATAATTATTTGCTGGAAGTCAATCTTGCTATGTAGAAAAAGTGGTGAGTATTGAAGCTTGGGAATTTTGTAAGCCACACTAATGAAACTGGAATTTATAATGAAAGCAATGGGGAATACTGAAAATTTTAAAAATATGTCAGTGACCAATATCAGGTTGGCATGCTAGCATACCTTGTGGGCAATATGGAGAATGGATTAGAGGAGGTCAAACTTAAAACAGGAGGCAAGCATGTAAGGAGACAGAGACAAGACGTAGCAGCAGTTACAATAATCTAGTTGGGAGAGCCCTACCTTTGATAGGAAAATGTTCTGCTAAACCATTTTAGAGGTGGAGACTCTGCCTTTGGGCCTATGAGCCAGCTGACACCTAGCCCTGAGAGTAGCCTGTAGATCTGCTTTGCATGAATTAAAGAAGGAAAAAGGACAAATGGGCCAGAATTTGGAGAAGAATGTGGCTGTAGGAAAGAAACTGAGGAAAGTCCAGAAGAGAGAGCAAAATGAACTTCCTGAATACACGGTCTAACTTCTCTCTCACTGGAACTAGATGATTACTCCACCTTGACTCCAAATTCTGAAATAAAGTCAACATTAATCATGAAAGTTTTTATTTGATAGAATTTTTTTTGTGCAGTGGGGTAAGAGATGGGAAATTGAAAGAGGACCTGAGTTCTGCATCAAGGCTGGCACTGGGAGGAAAAAGAAAAAACAAAGATGGAACTAATGGACACTTGGGCCAGAGAAAGGGCCTCAAAAACCAACTGGGTCACATAGAATTAGAGGAAAATGATCCTGGCCCAAATAAAGACTGAAACAGGAATTGTGGAGAGAAGGGTGTAGAATCAAGAATAGCTAAAAAGTAGAATCAATTAAACCTAGTGACATCTGGCTTCAATTTTTTGTCTGCATAATGTTGGTGTCATTCACCAAGAGATGAAAGAAATAGAGAAGGACAAATTAAGAGGCAGGAAGAATAATGTTAATCTTGAATCTATTAAGTCTAAAGCATATTACTGGGACTTCCCTGGTGGTCCAGTGGCTAAGACTCTGCACTCCCAATGCAGGGGGCCTGGGTTGGATCCCTGATTAGGGAACTAGATCCCACATGCCACAGCTGAGTTCGCATGCCGCAACTAAAGATCCTGCATGCTGAACTGAAGATCCAGGCATGCCGCAACTGAAGATCCCGTTTGCCGTAACTAAGACCCGGCACAGCCAAATAAATGAATAAAAATAAAAATAAATACAAAGCATATTACTGACATCGAGTAAAACTGTTAGCAGACTGTTATATACATATATCTGTACATGAAAGAGGCTTAAACTGGAGGTAGAGACTCTGGAGTCAATATTTCTAAGTGATGGTTGAAGTTGACCTCTCGCATTTTCACAGAGTGATAAAAATGTAGAATATGAGATAAAAATGTAATTCTTAGTAACAGAAATCTCTTCTCTAAAGGGTAGTGTTTTTTATATGTAAGGATAATGAAGATCATAGTAGGTAGGGCTAGGAAAAAATACGAACATATAAATGCATGGATAAGCACAAAACAATAAAATATGGTATATATCCCACATACACAAGTAGAGAATTATGAGTACTGCAGTTAGTACTATACTGAAGATGATAAGTGTTTTACTTTTCAAAATAATAAAACAATATAAAAGCAAATATGACTCTTTAAGGGTGTCCAGTCAGAATTGGGGAGTATTCTGGATTCTTTAAATGTAGGCAATATGAAGTCAAAGATATACAGGTTAACACTTCACCCCGATGGCTCTCTCAAATTCCTATTATCTAAAGCAGGGGTGCCCAGCCCCTGGGTCACGGGCTGGTACCGGTCCACGGCCTGTTAGGAACCGGGCCGCACAGCAGGAGGTGAGCGGTGGCGAGTGAGTGAAGCTTCATCTGCCGCTCTCCATCGCTCATTACCGCCTGAACCATCACCTCCCCCCCACCATGGAAAAACTGCCTTCCACGAAACTGGTCCCTGGTGCCAAAAAGTTTGGGGACCACTAATCTAAAGATTTTTTTTTTTTTGGATCTAAGACACCATTAATTGCAAGACACATTTTATGTAACTATTTAAAAGAAAAATAAAACCGCTGTCCATCCAGGACACGATGCTAAAATATCTTCATTATACTGGGACTTCCCTGGCAGTCCAGTGGTTAAGACTCCACACTCCCCATGCAGGAGGCATGGTTTCCATCCATGGTCAGGGAACTAAGGTCCTACATGCCAAACGGTGTGGCCAAAACATTAATAAAATTTTTTAAAAATCTTCATTATAAATACATCAATATCAGAGATAGTAAAATGTGAAATAATGTGACTCTTTAAATCATTAAAATATGTTATTAAGAAGAACCACCTGGTAAACTTAGTGATAACCTTTATTTCCATTTTCCTCAGAATATTTTTTACCATTATTACCCCCCAATAATATGTATTTTAATAATTTTCTGATCTATGAATACTCTAATGAGGGAGCAGATCCAGATTACTATTAGTGCCAAGATATCCAAAAAGTCTAGATCTTTCAGTGCATATGAGTAATGTTCAATTAGAAGACAAAATCTCACAAGAAGACAATAAAAAAAACTTTTCAGTTCTCTTAATCATCTTCAAATGTGGATATATTTGCAATGACAAGCTAGTTTAACCCATCACTCAGATAATATTTTTATATGTCCTATCATTCTTAGGATGTTGAGAGCAGATTGCACTTGAGACAAAATTTTAAAATATTTCAGTCCAGGAGAGATTTCTTCTATCTAAACCTTATTCAGAATATCCATTTGCAGCCTAGGCTAGAGATGCTTTTGTCCTCTTACCCAAAGTATCCTGCCTAAAATTAAAGATATCAGAAAATTAAAGTAGTTGCGTTAACAACCCCATATCTGGTTCTGTAGGCTCTTCAGAATGGGGATGGGGTCTCGTCTCCTATTTAATCTGGGCACTGGACTGCTGGCTGAGAGTGGATAACGAATCCTGGTCAGAAACCTTATTTTACTATTTATGTTGCAGATTTCAGATACGTCATCTTCAGAATCTAACATGATGTTACACAGCTGCTGCTCCATCGTACGACCCAGCAAAGAAAAAGATCATCCGGCAGAAAGAAGAGGAAAACCTGACTTTTACGGATGATGAGACAATGACTTGATATGTGATGATGGCACCTCAAACAACAGTGAAAATCTGGACGGATGATGCCTCCACCTAAAAACGGTCTGTCCCTCTGTCTCCCTCAGTGGGGAACTTGAGACCTAAAACTACCAACTCCCAAATAGGTGACTGTGCATATGAACGTCATTTTACTATTTTACTGTCTTTATTGGAATAACTTAACTATTTCAAATAGCTTCACTGTTCATTACAGGGCTTTCCCAAAAGACCTACCAATTTTTCAGTGGAAAGCATCAATAGACAGCTTGTGCACTAAGAATCGTCCTTTCACTTTAAAATCCTCGCCTTGTAGCTTCCACAGATCTTACATTCTGAAACTATTTTATCTAATCCCAATCCCAATCAAACCTTCAAACTGAAATATCTGCCTTAAACCAAATTCAAAATCTCTATAAATCCTAGCTTGTTCTTTCCCCTCCGAAAGACAACTGGAGTTCATCAGAGGTGGCGTTTCCCCCTCACTTCAGTAAGCAATAAACTGAGCAATTTCTTATCAAAAGGTTGGGGAATCAGCATTTGACACAAATGTCATGGCTCATTCAAATCTACTAATTATTCAGACAAGTTGTGGTCTTTTCTAATTGTTTTCTTTACTAATTATTCAGACAAGTGTAGGTTATCCTAGCATACTAAGGTGTATGGTTAGAGAAAAAAAGTGGTCCTCATAAGAATGAGACCCCCAATTCCACTGTAAACTTTCGGAAATTTTGGTTAATAAGATGGAGAAGCAGAACATAAATAAAGATGCTAGATGCTATAGTGACACCTGATAAAATGATGCTATTAAAATTTTATAATCCAAGGAAAAGGGACTCTGTAATTGTTTTTGGTGTACATAATTACAACTTAATTTGTTGTAATAGTGTGAATGTTCATTATTATTTCTCTCTTTTCTGCCTCAGGCACTGTAGAAAATTATGTTTCAGGTCAGTGGTTATTTTTCTTGTTGGTGAACAATTTTAAAAACATAAATATTCTACTTCTTCACAAGAAAGACCAGCATTAGTTTTCTTAATTACTTGTTCGTTTCGATTGTGACAGCTGATGTTGCTGGCATTATTCAAGCAATTGCGTGGAGATGTCACCACATAATTGTACAAGGCCATGAAATTCTATATTGAGACACATATTTTCTTTCTAATTGCTCCAGAAAAACTATGCTGAATGAAAGAAATCTTTTCCTTTGACTGTATCCTCTAATGAACTTGGGCCTTTGACTGCCCTTTTGCACAGGAGAAGAGAGTTTATAACAGTAGGAAATGCTACAATAGCAGGTTACAAGTAAATTCTATGACTTCATTAAAATTGTTGTCATTTAATATTAAATTAGGTCAGAATGTGTAAACATTTTTCAGCTATAGTTATTAGACCTTAAAAACGGTTTCATCTAAAAGCCTTCTTTGTAGCTGAAGCAATCCTCTTGAAGTACAGCAAAGTCTGATGGGTGAAATAGCCAGTCACTTTTAAATTCACAAATACAAATGACTTATTCTGTTGGCAACAATAATAAAGAATAAAATAATTAATTTCAATTGTGCTTACTAAATGGAGCTGGTCAATTTCTGATTAACAGGCCTATTTCTACTACAAACTAATTGTGCGATATTGACCAAAGCCATTAAAACTCTGAATATTCATGGAGAGCAGAGGCAGGAGAGGCTCCACTTCATAATATCTGAAATTCTCGTTCAGTTAGGGCCTTTCTTCTGTCATTTAAAGATGCCATTTAATATCATGAACCAAACACCGAAAACAATGCACCCAGGTGAACATCATATTGAAAACCGGTAAGTTTGAAATTTTAAAAATGGAATTGAAAGCAAAGTATCAAATTAATGAACTAATTATTGGTCAATCAATAAATTTATCAGCCAAAACCAAGAAATAAACAAAAACCATTAAAATTTTGGTCTATCCTGAAAATAGATATTACAGCCAATTGTACAGCCTTGAGTTTAAGTAATATCATGATCCCTATACCCTACCAGTAGGCCATAAATAAATTACTGAATTTTCAAGAATGATAATTAGTAAACCTTCTCACAGCTCTCCTTTTGTTTATTCAGTCATTTGCAAGAATCTGGGGGAAGGAATATGGGGAGAAATATAAAAATTATATAAAAAGTATTTTAAAATATACTCCAATTTTGCAATCTAGAATCCTTATGAAATGATACTTTCCGGATAAAGTTTATGAAGAACTAAGAAACTGTTTCCTCTTAACATATTAAAGAGTTAAATAAAAACAGTTCAGATAGATATATTTCCTAAGTGAATTTTATAGCTTACCATCTTATCAGAGTATGCAGACTATAATTTTTTTCTCAATGATTCAAGGCTATAATAATTTTTAAATGCAATGGAATATACTGCAATACAGTAATGCCTCATGACCTGCTGATGCAGATGGCGATGTCTGTTCTTACATTTAATGACCCCATACTATTCTGCTTTATGACTTTGTCTACTTTTCAAAGCTTTTTTGCCTTTTCCTCTTGCTTTTTTGCTAGTGGTATTTATTTTTCACCACGTTCAGCATGTCTGCTTAAAGCAACCCTTTCCCCTTTTCTAAGATGTAACTATGATTTTCACTGGGCTTGGAAAATATATAACCAAATATATTAGATTTGTACTATGTAAAATCAGAAGCCGCAAGATCCAGAAAGATAGTGAAAAAACCCTGTCATTTAATGTTAAGATCTGGGTTAATATTGGCTATACGAACTTCAGTAAGTTTTTAACCATAGAGTATTTGCTTCCTCTACTGTACTTGGGATATATTAACACCTGTCTCAGAGTGTTATTGTGATAATTTGATGAGATAACATATTTGAAGTCCCTTGTAAACTGTAAAGCTGAATACAAATGTATGACAGGGTCACTATCATTATTATCAGAACACGATCGCCATCTAATGGCTACCAAGCAGATAACAGGTACTATAAGCCTTTCAAGGCAGAAAAGAGCAACAGCCCCAGGGGATGAAACCCAGGAAATGACTTTTGTCACAATTTTGTCCTCACTATACTGTTACTCAAACACTGTATTACAAAGGAACATTTTTCACTTTTGTTATAACTGCTTTTTCTAGCAACTAAACATCATTGAGAGCTTTGTGAAAACATTAGGTAGGCATCAAGTCACCATGGTGTAATTTAAACCCTACTTCTGCCACTTATTATCTCTGCAGTCCTGGACCAATAATAACACTCTCTGGAGTGTTATTCCTTCATTATCTCCATTCCTTCATTATCTCCATTCCTTCATTATCAAAGCAAGAACAGTAATAATTTCTAGAGAATTGTTGTTAGGATTAAATGGGATAATCCAAAGTGCTTATAAATTATAGCTTACAAACAAAGCAAAAACAGAAACATGTAAGTGTCTACACCAGTGCCTGGGACAACACAGATGCTCTAGTAAATAAATATAAGTAAGTCTCAGCTTCTTGCATGAAGTCAAAGGCAGACATTTATAAGTGATGCTTGTAACTTAGTAAGTTAATAGAAAGAAGAACCAATTTAAAACAAAAGCTTCAGTGTACTTGTGATCTTAAAATTTTATATGAATTAATTTTATTAGTCAAAAAAGTCATAATGATTAAACATAGAGCATTCAGAGTTAGCAAAACTTTGTTTGGGTTCCCCTGGGATATCCACTACCTGTAATATGTTATCAAAGTTTAAATTTTCTCAAATGTGCAAGGGGTTATTTACCTCATGGAATTGGCACATAGATTCAATAAATGTTATTTATTATTCTTCTATTATTTTATTTAATGCTATAATGTAAAAGTTTTGAAATAAATGATAGTCACAAAATTAATTGTTGTGGCATTCTATAATTAAAGTTTGAGAAATACTATACTTGCAAATGTAGTTGAGAGCTTCCACTAATAGAGACTGGAAATATCACCAAAACTGGCAAAATCAGATTCCTATTAATGCTCAGGTACATCATATTTTATCATGGATATTGCAAAAAAATAGTATTTTCTATAGTTCTTAAAAAATATTATCTGCTAGACATGTGACAGAACATTCTACTCTGCTTTAAGTTATTATTCCTCACAACAAACTTACGAAGCAGATACTTTTACTGTCCCTATTTTCAGATGAGAAAGGGAAACTATAGAGATTAAATAATTCGTTCAAGTTTACATAGCCTGACTGCAGCTGAGATTTGTCTAACTCCAGAGTCCAGATTTTTATCCACTATGTCATAATTCCAAAATTAAGTGTCATGTTCTTAGCTTTATACAATCATATTGAAAATAACTTACACACACTTTTTCTGACCGAGACATGCCAAAGCTTGTAAAAACTTACAGTTGATTTTTATAATTTTCCCTGTGTGAACGATGTTGCAATTTGTACATTACCATTCAAAGCCACTAGGGTTTCATCTCGGCTCTGCTGTGCTATTATCCATTAAAAATTAATAACAAAAATTACCTCCTTAATTTACTCACTGCAGAATTTTATATTGCTTGTTCATCAAACTCAAAATAATTTGACAACTACTTAATTAATTCCTAACTGGTATCATTGGACCATTACTTCCCTATTGGCATCTGGACATATACCAAGAGATACTGGCCCCAGGTGTTTTTAGATATACAGTCCAAAATAAATAACAAAAACAATAAAAAACTTCTTCACCCAATCATCCAAATGACCATTACATTGTTTTCATCAAAGAATGATAAATAAGTAAAATATATTTTCAATTGAGTAACTCAACTGCAAATTGTAAACACCAAATTTAATACAAAAGAACAGACTGGCTTTCTCTCTGAACATAAATGATTTACATTAATAAGTTTTAAAGTATTTACCAGAAATTTATTCCTTCTCTGAGAAATTCTATTTTAAATATGTTGTGGTATATTGGACACATGACTAATATCTGAAAAAATATTTTCATGCATTTAACTATTGATTTTAACACAGAAATATACCACCTGTAATAAGCGAAGTGACAATTTTTGAATAATCAGTACTAAGAAAACACCATTTAAAATGACAGATAATAAAAATTCAAATCAGAAAGCATATTTTTAAATATACAGACTAATGATGAAGTATTAAGAAATTAAGAACTACGAAAAATAACCAACGATGGGACAAATTTTTTGACAAGGAATTCAAGATTTCAAGAGAGTTAAGCAATTTGCACTGGGCTCTTATTTTATTCTAGGCAACTGTGAAAGGCGCTTTACACGTAAATACGTCACCCATTTGGGTAGGATGATATTTTGAGATAGACAGTTTTATTGTCAATTGACAAATGAGGGAAAAGGGCTCAGAAAGATTGGATCACTTGCCAAGGCTACCGTGGCAAAGCTGCTTTCCTAACTTGGATGTGTCTGTCTCTAAAGTGCCTGCTCTCTTTTGATATTAATTTGTGGTTTCTTTAATTTGAATGAATCTTTAAAATGCAACTTCCTCTCAGAGAGTTACTGTGAGGATAAGCTGAGAGAGTTTAGGCAAAGAGCATGGCTTATTACAGGCATTCAGTTTTCCTTCCTATCAACTTAGATCTCCAGCTACTAATTGCTAAAGGTTATACACAACCCACTCCTAGTATTAACAAAAGAAAGAATTGGAGAAATAGTATTTTAATGAATATGTTCCAAACAGGTAACATCAAAATGTGTTTTAGCCTCTTTTCCTTTCAACTTTAACTCATTTAGTTAATTATGATGCTTCACTGTCAAATTAGCCAGGTGCATGCTTCCCATCAGCTTCTACCACTATGAAGGTAATACTAGGAGCAGCCTCAATAGACATGTGACCTTGCTGTAGTTCACTGTGCTAAAGAATAGGTATAGATTAAATATTCTAAAACCAAAACTCAAATTCTTATTCTTTATCGAACAGTATGCACTGTTTGATATTTAACTGGTGTTTTGATCACTTCTATTTGTAGAAAACTTGTCTTTTTCTGTTACATAAGGGTTACATTTTGCAAACAGTTCATTTTGGAGGACTCACTGGGAAGTAACACTGCTTAATATTAAATGTTCTACTAGGCTTTATGGTAATTACCTTACGTCTGAGGAAGATGCTTGACATCATTTACATTAACTATTTTCAACATTAAAATTAGCTGAGGAATATGAACTATGGACAAGGAACTAGATTTTATTTTTGGATTAAGCAAGCTCCTCGTGAAGCTCCTAGCTTTTGCTACACTGATGTGTTACCTTTTAGAATTTCTTCTGCTGAACTGGTAACATGGTGCTACCAGCTTGCATTGAAAGGAGTTGCTGAGGAAACTATTGATATCAAATAATTTATACCTTATAAAGACATGTGAGCAAAATATCTTTCAGTTCTTAGTAACAAGAATTCCTTTATTTTAAAAAAGGCATTGACTGATTGACTGAATGATTGATGGTATATATTTTTAATAATGCAATTGGTTCTGTTTCTTTCTTCACATATGCTAGTAGTATACGCCAAGTAACATTTTTGGGTCTCTGAGGTAATACTAGTATACATTTTGTGTGCCAATCTTATCTGTGGCTTCATTTTATTTTTCATATCCTTCTTTAATCATTACCCTATTTTTCTTGAATGATTATTTTGTAAGATGCTTAAATTAACAGAAAAAAATCCTAATCACAAAAATTTTAAACTACATAAAGAAAACTAGGCAAAAATATATTTCTGGTATTTTTCCTTTGACAGATTATGTAGTTCATAACATGCATTTCAGGGTAAATAAAATTTTAAGGGCACCTGTTTGAGTCTTAGAGATACTAAATGCTAGTAAATCTTGTTCATACTTTTATTTTTCAAAAGGCTGTTGAGGTATATCTAATCAACAACACTGCTAATATCTTGCATGACTCAATCTGTGGCAAAAACACCACCATACCAACATGAATAAGACAGTAAAGAAAGATAAAAAGTGGGAAGGTCACTAATATACTTTTTAATTTATCAAAGTATAAATGATAGCATCTCATATTTTTTAATTAAAAAATAACTGTTTGGTCATATGTGCATTATAAATGATGCATTAAACAGAAAAACAGTAAATATAATAATTTACCACAGGGGAAATGGAATGTCTGGTATTAAACAAATTGATAATCCTATGTTTAAACATGATGCATATTAGTTGAACATAAAAAAATTTCCAGAAAAGTAATTTAAGCTTTAATTGAAGAAAACATAATAAAAGACATCTGGAAGGCTTATCCATAGGCTTTTTAATCTAAAATCTTAGCTTTTATATTAGAATTTAAAAGATAATATTAAATAATGCCAAGATCAGAGTAAATTATTCAGAATAGTTGCTTTTATTTTTCTCCTTAAGGCAAGTCTCCTTTCGGGAACTCATTTTGAATTCATACACCTTTTTTTCATTGAAATTGTCCTTTCTTGCTTTCATTAAAAAAAAAAAGATAATATCCACTTACTGCACTTTAAAACAGATATTTTATTTATACTACTATTTATTCATACTACCTCTTTTTTTAGGAAGGAAGTGTGTTAATTTAGGACTCCATAGATATATTTACATATTAAAAGGATTCATGAAACTTTATTCATATTGTTCACTGCACTGGTCAACTTTTGAAAACCTAACTGCAAACTTATAATTCATTTTTAGATGAAAATACAGATAGCAAGAATAAAATAAAAAGCACATTAAAAGATGTCCACAGTAACTTAAGTAGTAGAATTAAATGGTATAATTATTTTAGTTTTCAGACTTTTGAAAATGACTTTAATTTAAACCAGTATTTTAGAATGTTTAGTATTAATGAGCTTTTTACCAGTATCATTTATCAATAATGAGCTTCTTATATTCTGATAAGACCTTTAATTACGTTGCTTATAAACAAAACAAATTGTATAAAACCAATTCAACCAAAAATTCTTCTTTCTGAGCTAATGTACATAAACAGATATTTGTGGCTTTTTTCAAACCCCATAATGTGGCATCCAAAGTGAAATAGGTTTTCCTTTTATTAAGTAACATTAAACAAACCCAAGTCACTTTAAGGACTATCTCACTTATTATAACTGTACTTCAGATATGCAAAGTAACATCATTTATCTTATGAACAATCTGGTTAACTCAGTTGATTCATAAGGTACCCTAGTTCTGGTTTCAACCAAGTTATCTACACCTTGAGGCAGATTCAGGAGATTCATCATATTTGTTATATCATTTTTTAAAATAAACTAACAAAGTACATTGCACTCATTATTTTATAAAAGAGAAATTAAAGTTTACAAATGTTCATTTTTGTTCCCAAGCAAATAAATTGAGCTAACTCTTTTACATTTTTAAGGCATTCTTTGCTCTTTATCATGGCTGCCTAACCAACACAGCTGAGATGTCTATGCTGTCTATATTTCTGCTTACTTATTACTTGGTTTTATTTTTATTGTGAAAATCTTTAAAAATACCTAAAATAGAGAAAACATTACAACTAATGAATGAAAGTTTCACCCCAAGCACCTATTTCTCAGCTTTGATAATTTTCAATAATTTACCAACATTGTTTCATCTATTCCCTTCTCCATACTGTTGGTAAAGCAAATCTCAGATACCATATTATTTCAACCACATGTGTCTCTATGAAGAGTTTTCCTCAAAGACAAAACCAAAGAAAAATATTTAGCACCCAACAAAATAAAAATAATTGTGATAATAATTCCATCACTACTCAAACTTCTCTGATAAACTCTGAAATATATTTGCATAGTGTTTTTATGTTTTGACACAAAGAGGTCACATGGTATTTGCTACTTTTAATCTACAATACCCCTCCCCTTTTTAACATGCCATTTATTTGTTGAAGAAACCAGACCATTTACCCTGTAGAATGCCCCCTACCTATGTTTGCTTGCTGGCAATCCCATCGTGCCATTTAACACTCCCTCTCTCGTCATTCCAATATTTCCTGTAAAATCATTATTTAATCAAGAGACAAATAGATTTAAGTACTTGTGGGCAGGAGTGGTATTGCTGTGTACTTCTCTAGTCATTGCATTAAGAGGGACAAAATGTCTAGTTGTTAACTTGTAGTGAAGTTAGTGATCGGTGACTTTAGGTACTGCCCGTCTAATTCATCATTGCAAAGTTCTCCACTGATAGTATACCTTTACAATCATGCTATAGCACATATCGACACCATCATTATTCCTTTTAATGACTGCTTAGTGTACCATTGTATATTCAACCAATGTCCTATTGAAGGACATTTGAGGTTTTCCAATATTTTGTTTTTGCAAATATTTTGCAATAAATAGTTATTTGCATATATTAATTTGTATATTTCCAGTGTGTTAGGATTAAATTACTAGATGTTGGATAGCTGGATCTAAAGATAAATGTACGTATAGTTTTGCTAGATACGGACAAATTTCCCACCAAAAAAGTATACATTGTCACCATGTGTGACTCTTTCAAGATAAATACACATGAATGACGAAATTGTATAAGGTATCTGCATAAAAGTGAGAAAAATCTACATTTTTAGAAGAATATCTGTCAAATCAACTGCAGGAAGAATGTCTCAAGAAATGGTTATCCTAAATATACATTTAAGCAGACAAAAATTTTATTTAGCTTTTGATATTAGCCTAAAATAGACTGTAAAAAAATACATACATTGTTATTTCCTTCTTTTGACAATTGTTACTATGACATTATTTATAATATAAAAATACTGCATGAACAAAAATTCATCATAAAATATTACAGCTGGAAGCAACCTCAGAGATTATGTCTAATTCCTAAAAGTTAAAAACATGGACAATAAATTCCAAGAGGTTGATTTTCTTAAATGTATGCAGTATGACTCAAGATTTTAAAGCTTTAATGTTACTTCTACTTTAACTTGAAAATGACTATGTTTAAGGTATTATTAGTAGTAAAAAAAAATAAAAACTTGCCATTGTAGTCAAATATCTAAATTTGAGTGCACAATTAATTCCTATACAAAAGGAATAGTTTTGGTATTTGAAGACATTACACTTTATGCCTTAATACAAATTTAAACTATTACAAATATAGTGGGCTCCCTTCTTCATTCATTCAGCAAGAATTTATTTATCTCACACTATAACTCTGTGTGTGTGTGTGTGTGTGTGTGTTTACGAGTGTGTACTTGTGGTTGCTATTGGTAATTACTGATTTTGAAGTCAACCTTATCACATTAACATTAACCACCACAGTTATTACTGAGGTGGCTAAGATTTGAAACAGTAAACTTAGTCCACAAAACTTGCGTTTGGTTATATAAAATAAATGAAAAATGGGATTATAATTGTTGTCTCCTCCACAAAAAAAGAAAATATTAACTTTTTCATTAACTGTTTCATTAGAATTTCCCTCTTTGAAAGAACTTTTGTTTTATAATTTTTTTCTTATTTAATAATTATCTTCCAACCAAATTTATATTTTCATAATAGATTATAAAATCACCAGAATAATGTGTCCAGGGTACCTAGCATGTGCCTTGCACACAGAATACAGAAACTGGGGATTGAAAAGACTGAATGCAGCCTAAACAATATTTAGCTTATCAATGAAAGCTAAATGACTTGGACCAGAGTTGTATGATATTGTGCATTTATTCAATATTTACCTGAAGGACGAAGATTCTGTTCCTCTAAAAATTCCAAATCAAGCATTAGATCATCTTCATCCAGTTCACAAGATCCCAAATTATTCAAAACATCCTGAAGAAAAAGCAAAATCAATAGTTAGAGACCAAAACACTGAGAACCTGAGGAAATATCCACATGTAGATGCCATGAAGCAAAAAAGAACTCAAAATTACAAAGGAAATGCTGTAACTGAACCCCAGAAATTGTTTATTTTATGAGCTTTAAAATTATCAGCCCAATAAAAATTTCAATAATTATTATAAAAATTTTAACTCCCATTAAAAATGCACAAAGAGGTTTTTCAAATGTATAGAAGTCTGTGAACTAAAACTTTAGATTCTTTTTCTAATATTTATCTTTCCAATTTGTGTAACAGTCTTCTGACACATTTAATGAATTGTTTCTCAAACAATTTTTGTATACAGGGCCAACCCTGAAATATTAGTTTAAACTATGCCTGGAAGGGAGGGGGAATCCAGTTACTGTTTCCCCATCATTTGCTTTAGATTAGGAGGAATGAATGGGAGAAATAAATATCAATTAGATTAAAAATTAATTATGGATTTTCATAAAGTCATAAATATCAGAGCTAGATCATGTTACCTTTTCATTTTTTCTCAAGAGGGCAAATAGCACAGTAAACTAGAAGAGTATATTGAGAAATCTTGAGGGAAAACAGTGATGTGCAGAGGTAGAAATTCTTGAAGGAGGAATACAGTCCTGATTTGCATATCTGTATATAGATTGGTAGTGAATATGTTAAGAAAGCAAGAATTTACTCTTAGAGACTAGGATGGAAATAACAAAAGTACAAAAAATAGAACATCAAGAAAAGCAACCTAAATGTTAAATGATACCACAACATTTCAGATTACTTTGTCCACTGATTTGAATGTTACCATAATTTATATTTAAAGAAGTAAATATTCATTAGAGAAAGCCTAATGACGTTATCAAATGGACACCTTAGTTCTTGGGATTGAAAGTAAGGATACTGCACCTTTTAAATAAACCACTCTCACTGTAAAAAATAGAATTAAACACTATTAAACTTTAGAAACACATGTTATCTGTGAATAGAGAACAGTAGTTTCAAAGGTGATAAATATTGCCAAATATAAGTGCTTTTTGCTGTAAATGAAAATTACAGGGAACGATTACTATAATGGGTTGCATTGTATTACATTGTATCTGTATTAATTACAAGGGATTTAATAAATTAAACTATAAACAAAATCAACTGTTTCTTGGAAGTTCTATGATATAATGTGGCAGGGATAACCAGTGAGAATAAGTTGCTTATTTATATAGCATTAAAAAGATGTTATAAATATAGGCAACAAAAGATAGGCTGCCATTCTCAAAAATTCAAAACAGAATATTGAAACAACAAAAGAAATATAACTGAAGTTGATTGTGGAAAATTAAGAGTTTAGAAAAGGGAGATGTTATAAGGATACTAATATTATTAGGGTGTATTAAGCAGTATCCAAATAAGATAATTTTAGTCAGGTAGTCAAGAATACATTGGTAAAAAAAATTGTTTAATGGTGAAAGTGTAGTAATTGATACAGCTCCAAATTAGCCTAAACAATTTCATACTTGTATTTTGAATTTCATTGACCAATATTATGGTCCTAACTGTTTTCATCCAAAATTCATAAACTGAAGTCTTAACCCACAGTACCTTGGAAGGTGATTATTTTTGAAGATAGTATCCTTAAAGAAGAAGTTACAGTTAAATCAACTCACAAGTGTGGGCCCTAATCTAATATGACTGGTGTTCTTATAAGAAGAGGATATTAGGACAGACAACACAGACAGAGGGGCAACCGTGGGAGGACACAGGAAGAAGGCAGCCATCTGCAAGCCAAGGAAAGAGGCTTCAGGAGAAACCAAACTTGCCTACACTTTGATCTTAGACTTCCAGCCTCTAGAACCGCAAGAAAATAAATTTTTGCTGTTTAAGCCATCCAGCTTGTGGTATTTTGTTATGGCAGCCCCAGCAAACTTACGCAACCAACAACACTTAGAAAGCAATGAAGATCGGAACAAAGGAAATAAATGAGTGCCTGGCATATGTTTTCGTAATTATGCCAAGTAAGGACATCTTCTTCGATGTAAGCTTCTATGTTTGCATAGCGTTTCTCCCTTTCATTTGCAATCACCCCACTCAGTCCACCTAGCTATAGAAGAAGATACCAGGTTCTTACATGAGCCAGACTTCCTGTCCTTGGTGGATGGTCCAAGATGGGCATTTTAACCAAATTTGCTGATCATGGCCCTCTCAGAAAAATGAGAAAAATTTCTGTTTGGTGATAGATATTGCAAGATGCACATCACAGGGGCCTTGGATTTCATTGCATGGTTAAAACCAGACTAAGTCTACTGGAAAAATGACAAGTGTCATAGTAGTAGATCTTCTGGTTCCTGATTCCAGCAGTTCCTGAGGTCCAGCAGCATACATGATCTTTTCAAGGTTGGATTGTTCAACCCTCTTCTGAATTTTAACAGTTAATACATCCATCCTCAGTTTGAAAATAAAGTTTAAAAAGATTTTATTTTTGTAACAAGGAAATACTTAAAAACTCTGCCACCATTATCCCAAACATTTAATGTAAGAAAGTAACACCAACAAAGTGAACAAATTAAATTTGGAAAATTCACTACATTGTTTTGATTTTCTCATTTTGCAGGTGACCCTTGACATTTAGTCTAGCAGGAGCCCATCGATCACTGGTCTAGAGGAGGTGCTCTTCAATATACTTATTCGAAATTGCCTTGCTTTGATATCTTGCTTACAAAGCAACTTTCTTATTAATGGAGTGGAGTCTCTGAAGTTGGTGAAACATCACACAAAAAAGAGAGTAGATGCAGCAACGTGATGTTACAGAAGAAAAGTCAGTGTGAACTCACAGACCTAAAAGAAGTATCTTTTCCAGATCTCTCCTTAAAAAAGACCAATAGCAGCAACAGTGCTTTTGCCCTCAGCCAGCACTTAGGGGAAGTCCAGATACTCATTACCCAGTATCCACCAACAAAAAAGAACCAGGGGTCCTTAATTATTAGGGAAAAAAAGAAGGAAATAAAAAATACAGACTATTTCTGGAACATTCTTTTGTTGCCAGAAAACAAGATTTGTCTAAAAAAAAGTTGGAGGAAGTTTTGAAAGGCTAAGAAAGCAACCTAAATGGCTTCTCCGTGGCTAATTTTTGACATTATGAGCATCAAAAAACAAACAAACAATAATCATTATGGCTAAATGAAACAATCTGAGTCTGTCAAAAACTAAGAGTTACTCAAACAGAAAAGTTAATGTGAAGGATATAAAGAGGCATTAATGATATATACACAAAAAACACAAACAGGGTAGAATATCTTCAATGTCTATTGTTTTTAATAAATAGCTAAACATACGGGTATTTTTTCTAATCTTATGTACGTTTATAATATGAAGACATGCACTTTTTTTGATCTGTGCAAGGAAAGACTTGTACGTAAAGTAGTAGCATCAAAAGTAGTTCTGTACCAGGGATAGAAAGGACTGACCAGCACTAATGGTCACACATAACCACCAAGTGGAAAAGGAGTCCAGCATTTAATTAATACTGATAGTCAGATCCTGTATCTAAAAGGGCACAACTGTGTGCTTCAGACATTTGATATATTAATGGAATATCTAGAAGTGATAACTAACAATAGTCTCTCATCCTCTGATAGATAAAAACCTAGGTAGCTCTGCATAATAAAGATAGAATAATGAAAGTCCATGGGTTTCTAATAACATGAATATACCAGGCATATATATCATAATAACAGGAAAACTGTTTATATAACAATTGCTGTTGAAACTTTAAAAGCAAATAATTTGGGAAGGGAGCACCAATATTGCACAAAATTAAAATTTTAAAAATAAATAAAGGCATAAGGACATAGAATGTAAAGTTTAATTGAAAAAGGAAAGTCCAACCTGATGGTCAGAATCTTGAGTTTGAATCGTCTCTGAATGCATAACAAATTCCAATGACTACACAAAAAATTATCTAGTCAACAACCCAGAAAGTGCAAATTTAAGAGAAGACTTTTTCTTTTAAGTCTAGTATAATAAGTAAGTCCTAGGGAAGTGCAAAAATAGACTCAAGTATTTCTGAAATGCCAGTGAAAGATGAGAAGTTTCACATTAGCAAAGAGAACGAAGGCAAATGGTAAAAGGAAATGTAAATTCCTAGCATGAGCACATTTGTAACCAGTTTTAGGGTAAGCATAGTGATTTGCTCTGTAATCATTGTAAAGTGCATAATTTTCTTCTTTAAAAGTAGCTAAAACATTTAAGACAAATTGATACGTTAGGCTTGGTGTTGTAATGAAACACCGAGAAAAATTTTATTATATAATATCTAAACCAATGCTTAAAGGCCATGGAAAATTTAATTTAATACATATTCTAATTTATCTTTATGTAAGATTTATGTGGGTATTATGAGAAGAGTTGATTATTTAATTGTAAGGAAATACTAATTTTTTACTAATTCATAATATTAATAAACTGGATATTAAATGAAGCATAATTATTACTAAGTATTCCCTAAGCAGACATTTAAAAATCTATCAAGAATACTAATTAGTCATGAAATCTCCCAAATGACTTTAAGTCATTAAGAGTAAACTAAGTAGTTATTAATGAATTAATTCAAAAATCAATTTTCTAAACTCTGGGGATTTAACAGTGAACCTAACAGGCATGTTTTCTTTCCTCATAGAACTTAAAGATAACTGTATTCTAGTAAAGAAATACCAATCTCTTTTATCAATAAATAAAGTAGGTACCATTATTTATAAATCAGTCTCTTGTGTTTCGTTACTGTGAATTAGTTCTCCAGAATTTGGTTGCTACTGGCTGAAAGAATAAAGTTGAACTTCCGAAGCTACAGAGTTGAAAAGACAAGCTCTGATCACACTATTAATATGTAACCATCCCATAACCCTTTAGCCTTGTCTTTTTATTGCAATAAAGATAATGATTATGATCCTGTGAAAAATATACAAAGCTGGGACATGTTACTACATAGGAAGTGTTGCTTATAGAAGAAATAATTCCATCAAAGGAAATTATTAAATTATTAAAACATTCACTAATTGTGGTATTATAAAGATGTTACTAATTGCATTTCTATGCTGTTATATTTTAGTCAAAGCACTTTCCAAGTAGCCTTAAAATAGATATTTTATGAGATGCTCTAGACTTCAATACTTGTTTATGTAATTTTTAATGACACAATAGAACTGCTCTGATCATTATTTAGTCTAAAAGTGAAGAGAGAATTATTCAAATTATTCAGGTTAATAAGGGACAGCCAATCTAGTTTACATTCTTCTAGTCATTCTCCATTATGATCAGGTGCTGCTAGGATATGTGTTTCATTCTCTACTAATCTAATCATAGGAGTTCTCACAGATTGACTAAAAAGAAAATGTCATTTTATTATCGAAAACAGATGATGTAGCTATTGTAGAAGACCCTCAGTGAAACTTTCCTGTCTAAAATACATTCTGAGACTGGCTTTACAATTAATTACATTGGCTTTTTTTAATCGGGAAAAAAATATAAAGTCAAGTAACTTGGTATACATCTTTAAATAATTCGTATTATCCCAGAAAGATAATTACATGAATTGTAAAATATGAGAGACACAAAGGGACAAGGTACAGAAATCATCCAAAGCAGACATCTGAATAGGCTGGGTACATACATTTTGATAAAAGTTGAGTTGTTCACACCCATAGATGCAGTGGAAAAGAGGATAATACACCAATACATGCATATAATTTTAATGATACGATTTCACTGCTATTTTTTGGAAAGAGAAATTAAAATGACAATACTTCATAATTACTGCTCTGAGGAGTTATTTGGTTTTGATTTCCTGACTGGATAAATAAAGCATATTCAATCACTACAATACAGTTACCTTCACCTTTCGACATGGTAGACACAAAGTATTTCCAGACACAGCTTGCTCTTTGCTAGGTACTGATTAATCTTATGGACCTGCATATATCAAAATACATTTTTAATAAATATTTTCAAAAATTTGTCTTAATTCTTTCAGTCCTTACTCATAAGGCTTCCCATTACAAGTCCAAACACATACACAACACATATTTTGTTTTGATTATGCATATTTTTTCATATTTAAATGTAAAAAAAATAGCAAAATGAGATTCCTAAAGCTATGCCCAGAGCTGCTAACTGTACTCTTTACACTAATAAAAGGTAAATGATTTTATGTTATTCAAATAGTACGGTACTAAAATACTAAAGCTGAAAAATCATGTTATAATATTTCACTTTTTTAGGAAAAGTTAACATTTATATGGATTCATATGTCCATAGATTTTATGTGGATTTTAAATCTATATCTGAATTCATACAAAATTTTAAACTCTGAACACTTTCATTTTAATCTATGCAAGGGAATAAATTTAAAGTAATTTTTATTATTAAGTTATAAAAATAGGAAACTAGGGAGTATAAATATATAATTAGCAAACTCCATGATTCAAAATTAAAATATATAATGATTATTAGTTTAAAAATGCATTTTTTTCTTCTCATCATTTAAAATATGGAGAAAAAATAATGTCTCTTGGGATTCTACTTTCATGACAAAAGAGAACCAACATTACAGATGCTGTCTCTTTGATTCTGCACTTGACTACATCAGTTTGTCACTGTCAATAAAGCAACACAAATAAATAATTATTATATAACACTCAAGTCCAACGAAAGCAAGATCCATTCAATAAAATACCACAATTACATTGTGTGTAATTGGCTTGAGTTGAACGTGGTAATGTGGAAAAGAGTGCTATCACAATTAAAATATTTGGAATTCTAGTATTTTTGTGGGATAGGAAGGGTGGGAGGGAGATGCAAGAGGGAAGAGATATGGGGATATAATATGTATAGCTGATTCACTTTGTTATAAAGCAGAAACTAACACACCATTGTAAAGCAATTATACTCCAATAAAGATGTTAAAATATATATATATATATATATATATATATATATATATATATTAGAGTGAGATCATTATTTCTACTCTTCATTCTTCTTTGTGTACCAGGGGAACTGAGCATTCCACAGTTAAGAAGCGTACTTCATTATATTCTTATTGGTGTACCTGTCAACTTTTTGCCAAGAACCATTCTAATTCTTCAACTTTCACTTATAATTCTTTCTACATACTACTCTGAGATTACTCTCATTGAAGTAAACAATAATTTGTATATATTCCCTCATTGCCTAACACATGAAAAGATGACAATGGTGTATGTCTATAGAACAAATACTAACTCTATTGTCATTCAAAACCCAACAATCTGATCTGTATCTATCTCTCCCAAATTGCTTCCTGAAAACTTATTATTAAAAACCAACATATTTATTGATTGTTTCCCGGAAATGCCATTTGCATTTCTTTCATTGCACTGAGGCTATCCCCTTGCCCCAAATACCTAAAGAGCAAATACAAAGTAACATACTTATACTTTATTGTATCACAGGCATTTTTTTTTACAACATTACTTATAACAGGTGCTAAAAAAAATGCTTTTTGATAATGATAGGAAGGTTTAAAAGCCTTTCCCTTAAAAACTCCCTTTATGCGCAATATATCCTGGTTTTCATAGAACATAAGACCACCATAAGACTCGGTGCCACATGTGAGCAGAGTTCTTGTGTTTTCAGAATCTCTACTGCTGTGCTGTATCATTATAGTATATGGAAAATAATATCTCATCTACCTAATAATATCTTATTTACGATATTATAATAATATCTCACTTAATTATCTGGGAATGAGATGTCTTATTGCCAAACTCTTTTGATGACAAAAAATAGCGTCCTATTTAGAACATCAATGTTTTAAAACTATCAGATGCGGGCTTCCCTGGTGGCGCAGTGGTTGAGAATCTGCCTGCCAATGCAGGGGACACGGGTTCGAGCCCTGGTCTGGGAAGATCCCACGTGCCGCGGAGCAACTAGGCCCGTGAGCCACAATTACTGAGCCTGCGCGTCTGGAGCCTGTGCTCCGCAACAAGAGAGGCCGCGATAATGAGAGGCCCGCGCACCGCGATGAAGAGTGGCCCCCGCTTGCCGCAACTAGAGAAAGCCCTCGCACAGAAACGAAGATCCAACACAGCCATAAATAAATAAATAAAATAAATAAAAACCCCAAAAAAAAACTATCAGATGCTTTGGGGAAAATTTATTATCCAGAAAAAGTATTCATGTGTAGTACAGAGGGAATGTTTAAGAACCCTTAATTGCTAGCCCTACACCAGTTTAGTTGTCTAAGATTTCCGAGGTGTGCTTTTGTTGTTGTTGTTAAAGCTGTCATTTTAGCCTCATTGGAAGTGCTTACTTTTCACCATTATCAGTGTATATGGCTCTGAGAATTTTATGAATCTTCCATCACTATTCTAGCCAATATACAATGAATTGGAATTTGCCAAAGAAAACCTAATATGTAAGCCTGTTAAACCAGTGACCAGAAAGTGTATCATAAATACCATTCAGATGAGGATAGCTACTCTAGTGAAAAATGGGTATTTTTAGGCACAGATAGATCTCATATAATTAAGCCTTAAGTTTTATTCTAGGTTTATATTTGTATATGGGATATTATGAAATTGATGAATGTTTTACTGATTTATAATTTAAAAATTGTCATAATTTTATTTCTAAAATAGGAATCAAATATATCCAGTGATACTTATCATGCCAACCTTGTGTTAAATAATACAGCATAGTGGGAAATTCAAAAGATTGGGACTGATAAATCTGATTTCTAACCCTAACCCAGCCACCAAACCAAGTGTGTGAACTGAAGCAAATCATAAACCTCCCTGATATCCTTCCATGAAATAAAATATTAGAATAGCTATTCTCTGTAATACCATTCATATCTAAAATCTTCAAATCTGTAAGACAATTATGAGCTTCTTTCCCCTAATGGTATATACCCAGAGTTAGCCAAACTGCAAAGTCTAAGGGAACAATCCTCCAAATTTCCCTGACTTCTGACACCAACAGCAAGTTTGGAGTGTTCACAAAAACACCCTCAAGTACAATAATTCAATGGAAGGACACACAGAACTCACTGAAAGCTCTACTCATCATTATAATTTACTACAGGTAAAGGGTACAGGTCAAAAATCAGCCAAAGGAAGACAGAGTCTGGGAGGGTTCCAAATGCAAAGCTTCCCTTGTACACATGATGTATTACTCTCCCAGCATTGACATGTGACAACACAAGCAGAGTACTGCCAACAAGGGAAGCTCACTGAAGCTTTAGTGTCCAGAGAGTTTTACTCGACTTCATTACATAGGTATGATCGATCGATTGATTGATTGCCTACATGGTTGCTCTCAGCCTCAACACTGTCTGACAATAAATGACCTGAAGCTTTCACCGTAAATCATATGCTTGTTTTTCTGATGTGGGCTGCCCCACCCTGATATTTCCTGATGCGTCCAGCTCCACTCTAAGATCCAGTGTGATCACCCCTGGACTCTAAACAAAGATACTCCTATCAGGTATGACATAAATTACCGCTCAGAACCTGAGGGCAAAGGTCGGACCTCATTTTGGGCAAAGAGCAGTTCACTACACATATACTGTTTCCATAGACGACGCATGGCTCATGATCTAATTTGGTTTCAAATTACTATGTTAGATTCCAGAGCCATATCTACAGGCAGAAAGTATTCTAAATTAAGAATAATGACCGAAAGAGAGAAGTTTCCTATCTAGACAATAAATATACAAATGAAAAACAAGGTAATTTCAGCTAATTATATACGATATTTTTTTTTTAAATCAACATAATATTTACTGGTTGTAGGAGGCAGCTACTCTACATGAGAAGGGCAGGGAAGGCCTTTCTAAAGGTGTCATAAGGGCTGATGAATGAATTATAAGCAGCTACATGAAAACTGGAAGGAAAAAAATTCTCAACAAAGGACAAAATATAGGCAAAGCATCTACAATGGATGTGAGATTGATATGTGAGTGGGGCAGAGAGAAGGCTGGAATGGTTGGAGCATAGAGGTGAGGTGCGTGGTACAGGAGGTTAGAGGTATGGGGTCTAGATCATTTGATCATAACTTTGAGGCAGGTAAGGAATTTAGAAATCACTGGAAAGTGACATGCTTAAATACACATTTTAGGAAAATCATCCTAACCACTCTGCCAAGAATTCACTGTAAAAAAAAAAAAAAAAAAAAAAAAATCCTTAAATATCAAGACCTATTTTTTTTTAAGGTTACTAGCATTTTACTAGATGTTTGATCATAAATGAGCATGTATAGTTTTGAAAAAGAGCTCTAGACGAGTTTCCTTAAAACTTCTCAAACAGGTATGCTCCCATTTTTGCTATTTTCTATGGAATCTCAAACAAGTAAACTAAATTCTTTAGGCCATGATTCACTTTTCTGTAAAATGAAAGCAAATAATTCCTGATAATCTACTTTCCCTATCTGGAATTCTTTTCACATACAAATGATCCTTCACTATGCTCTTTGATAATGTTAAAAAAAGTCTTAACTTTTCAAATTTTCCTTGATATTTTCTTTCTTTTACGCAGTTGCAAGTTGAACCAAATTTCTTTTATTTATACTTCCATCAAGGTCCAACTAACATTACATTCCCTTTAGGAAGACTTCCTCATCTTCATGTGGTTAACATTAATTTCTTCCCACATGGTTTGTAATAGTACTCTTATTTACATCATTTTGAAAGTAAATATGGTACAATTATTCTCCCTTTGCAGTTCCTACAGCACTTAGCACAGTCCTGAGCATATCAATAATTTAACTCAATCAATCAATAATTACTTATTGAGAATTTTCAGTATGTTAGGTACAATGCAAGTAACAAACTGTCTTGAATTTTGAACTTGTTGAATACAACAGTATAGTACACAAATGAGTGCGTGTTCTAACTTATTGAGGAGAAATCCATAGTTATTTAAATACTTTTTATATTTCATTTGTTAAGAGTATCACATTGGAACTATTTTGGGAAGCAATATAATTCCGCTTACTGAATTATTTTCATATTAATGGACTTTGCATTAAGGTACAGAGAAATACAACAGCACAGGCAGACGTGGCACACCACAAGCAATTGTAGAGTACCTTTTTTTCCTTATAAAATTAGAACCTCCTATCTATTTGAAAGATTAAGTTTATGTTCTTTTATGTAATACAGTAAAAAAAAATTATATTTTAACAACTAAAATAAAAGCAGTGTTACGTGATCTGAGAGAAAGAAGGACAAACATTTCAGCAATATTAATATAAGAACATAACCAGGTTAGAAGTGTTTTGTCACCAAGAGAAATTTCTTTAGTGCTTAAATATCTATAGTGATCTATAAAGCTATATAGTCCCATTTCCTAGCCTCTGAAAAATTAGTTTAAAAAACACAATATTGACAAATACTCTATAATAAAAACGTATAGTCACAAAATAAATATATTCATAAATATCAAATACATGTCAATATTAATTTCACCTAAAATATAGAGAACAAGAAAATATCACTAGGGTATAAATCAGAAAAATATTTGTAGGTGGATGAGAGTCAAGCCAGAAAAGAATCAGCTCATTTCTTCAGTTTGGCATGTTTGCTAACTTATTTTTTTGATATAAAGTTTTTCAAATGAATTTATCTCTCTGGTTAGATCAATACAAAATTTAGAAAAATATTTTTATTTTACCTAAATCACTTGCAAAATTAAAGACAAAATTGGAATATTTTATCCTGCTCATCCATTCACATATCAGTTTGTACTGCATATAGCTGGACTATAAAGAAATTCCAAGTAAATAAAGTGCTTTACAATCAACAGAAATCTAATGCAGTATTCAAAATCCATGGATATAAACCAATCAATTCAACTTAGTGTATAAGTTAATGTAATTTATATTATAATGACTAGAGGTATATAAATAATGATAAGGATTAAAGAAAAATAAGTTTAGAGAAACATCAATTAAACAAATTAATTTTTAATGAAATTATAATTGCTTTACAATATTACTATAAACCTTTGTTTCCTCTGGCAACTCATTTTCCTTTCACTATTATGATTACAAATTCAGATTTATCTTTACAACCATTACCCTAAAATGCATTCACTAAGTAAATTTTCCCCTTCTTTTTTTTTCTTCATAACAATAACATCATTACATTTGTAAAATAAAATGACCATTATTACTTCCATATATACTGTGATATACTCTGGGGTAAAAATATTAAAAAATAAAAAAACTCTTGGTGCAGTTACATCTTAATTTTTTTGCATTTTATAAAAACACACACCAATATACAATGCAAAGTAAACATGAAATCAGCCTTTGAATTTTTATGAAGCTGTTGTTTTCATCATTTTCCTATAAAATGGTACCATTGTTTCTAAAAGACTCAGACTTTTCAAATTTGTTTCATAAATTTGAGAAAAGTCTTGGAGAATAATGAAATTAAAAATCTTTTATATCTTAGAATGAATAACCCCAAGTTATTCAAGATGTTAAAATGAAGTCCTACCTGGTCATTCCCTTCTGCCCTAATTATCATTTTCTCACTTCAGCTGCATCATTTGTTTGCCCTAAGAAATATCATTTCTTTTTTGTTAACTGCTTTCTGAAACATTCAGAATGCTTACCAGAACTACCAGTACTTTTATTGTAGTTCTGAGAATATCTCTCAGTCTTATACCATGCCAAACATATCCCAATTTCTGTAGAAACTTAAATTGTCATCTCTTTATTTCAAAGGTTTTCATCACACCATCTTAACTCTATCACACCAGTCCTCCTCACTGTATCAAGCAAATGGCTCCTCAGTGATCCACTACTTTTGTCCCTGTCCCTATATTCAAATTGTTCTATCTCCTACATTACCATTAATCATGTGGGAAAGCATTTCAATCGCTGATACCCAAGAGACTTGACAAGTTCCTCAGAGTGTGCCTCACAAGGTTATCTGACTTGGAGAAAAGATTCTTCCTGTTTCACAACCCCAGATCTTCAACTTTTTCTCATAGAAATTTTCTCATTACCCTTCATATCACAGACTCCCCTAAAGTTATGTTAGAGCCATGTGACCAGATTTTGACCTTATAACCATCCTATATAAACCTCCAACACTATCTCCTTCTGTCCAGATAACCCAGAAATCCATATATTAAGATGACAGGAGTACAAAATAGAGAAAGTCTCTGAGTCATAACATGAAGGAGAGCTGCCCTGGTGAGTCGCCAGATCCACACTGAATTTTGTGTAAGAAATAAATTTGTGTTGTGTTTGAGCCATTAAGATTCTTCATGGTTTATTTCTTAGCACCTCATAGCCCAGTCTATCCTAGCTAATAAATTCTCATTCTTTTTTTTCTTTTTACTCTTATTTTACATGCTCCCTATTCTTATAATTTTGTCTTTAAGTTCTGTAATTTCCTAATAATTGTTCCTCTATAACAGACTTGAAACAGTCTTGTGTTCCTATATTTTAGCAGGTCTCTATTAATTTCTTTTTATCATTGGCAGTATTGAGTCTCATATTAGCAAAATACTTTGTGTACTATATACTGCGTTTTAAATCTTATGAAATCAACTTTTACTTTGTATATTTTAAATGATGTCCATAAACACTGAGACATGCGGCAAGAGCCAAGTTATTATATAATTTAAATTATAGGACTTATTACTTTCCTTATAGAGACTTATATTCCTTGTAGGAATATCAATTCATTAGCTCAAGAATCACTGTCTCTATTGCAATACAATCAAATGTGTTCTGTAAATCATGATGCACTATTTTGGTAATCACAGTAAATTAGACAACTATGTCTGAAAGCAGATCCAAATTCTCCACACTAAAATATTTCTTAATTTACTCTGCAATTCTAAGCTGCAAAATCAAGATATATTATCTTAGGCATATTTGGGATATCACAGAGTTGAGAATTAAATGAACTTATGTCCTCAGTGCTGTTTTAGTCAGATCCATTCTTAAACTGCAATTTTCAAAAGCCACTAAGAATACAAAGATTAACTCCATATTGCAATTAGACCTTTTAATCCACTCTATCACCTGCCAACTGTATGTAGAGCATAGTGAGAGAGAACACAGTTTTTTTGGTAAAATTCTAATTTTGACTGTGCAACCTAGCTTTGGATCACTTCATCCTAAGGACTTACGTTCTTTCTCTGTCAAATGGAAACAATCAGTCTTGCTCACATTTGTTGCTAGGATAAAATTCTGAAAGAAAATTGTACAATATTTTGCAAATATTACTTATTATTAATTCTAGTTACCAAGTCATGTATGCATTTTAGTTCTGTTAGAGCCAGCAGACCTAGATTTTCTAGAAATCTGAAATTATGAAATTCTAAGCAATGCTATAAATACCTGAACAGAAAAATAATTCTTCAATTAATACTTGCCAAATGACTGAATGAATAAATGAACACATTATATAATTTGATAGGAAAGAAATAAGAGCTAAATGGGAAGGAGAAATTAGAGACGAAAGAAAAAAAGGTGACAGAAAAATGATACTATTTCTATTATTTACCTTATTTTCATGAAAAAAATTAGAATTAAAAAAACTTTAATTATAAATAGTTTCTATGGAAATTTTCCATCCACAGTTAATTTCCATAATTATTGTCTATTTCCAGTTCTATTTTGTTAATTCCTGTACAAACGCTCATCTCAGTTACTATCAATCTATTAGGAAATGTTACATTGAGTTACACTGGGTTTCCTACACCTTAGAACACAACATTCACAGTAAATTTGTGTGTTTAATAATGAAACTAATATAAGTTTCATTATTAAAACTTCAGCAATTTTTACTTCTTACATATTTTCTGGTTATTTACTTTAATTCCATCTCTCAGATGTTACTTTTTCAATAAATTAACAGCTTTTGATGTGCTTCTGATAATTTCCTTGGAGACCACAGCTCTTTTGTATTCATATGTTGCTGATATAATCCATTTTCCATTAAAATGATTTAGGATTCTGCTACCCAGATTACAAACAATTTATCTAGCATTCTTACCTAATTATACCAGTGTTGTACAGTGTTGACTAATAGTTTGGCACATGTTCAGATTTTGGATAGCAAAGCATTTCATGTAGCTAAATTTCAGTGAAAATGAGATTTTACTACCTAGTCATAAATGTTGATGGGATATACTCCCCTCTCTGAAAATTAGCTCCCACAACACATTATTATTTTATAACTGCAAACATAATATGTCTATAAAGACGTGTGTGTGAAGCATCTAAGATTTTATCCTATCTGCCACCACAGTTTCATTGGCTAGAAGAAGACATAACATAGGGTTAGACACAAAGAACTTTATTGCTCCCACCAATAGCAACAGCTAGAGTGTCAGCATGTTTTGTGTGTGTGATGATTTCCAAAGTGCCAATTCCCACAAGGTAACACAAAGAGAGCAAGGTGATATGTGTACATGCATTGGGTTGTATTTCAGGAGACAAACCCCATTTGGGAGGTGCAGGAAAAATGCAAATGTTTGATAATGGGCAATAAGCCTACCTGCCATTTGCTTTGAAATAAGACACTTATCTTCCAAGTCTATCCACTATTAAACATTCTTAAAAAGATACTGTGGGGCTTCCCTGGTGGCGCAGTGGTTGAGAGTCTGCCTGCCAATGCAGGGGACACGGGTTCGAGCCCTGGTCTGGGAGGATCCCACATGCCGTGGAGCGACTGGGCCCGTGAGCCACAGTTGCTGAGCCTGTGCGTCTGGAGCCTGTGCTCCCCAACAAGAGAGGTCATGATAGTGAGAGGCCCGCGCACCGCGATGAAGAGTGGTCCCCACTTGCCGCAACTGGAGAAAGCCCTCGCACAGAAACGAAGACCCAACACAGCCATAAATAAATAAATAAATAAATACATAAAATTAAAAAAAAAAAAAAGATACTGTGGCACAAAGACAGTGAGAGTCTCTGCTTGCGAGAGGTACAGAAGGATGAGAGATTCATGGAGAGTACTGTGTCTTAACAATCTCCAGCTATTCTCTATAGGGCCTTAACTTTTGGAGAATTTTCCCATCACTACAACATCCTGTTGGCTGCTCTGATTAACCTGACTGACAGAGGCTGGGACCAAAACCATCCAATTTATCCCATAGAGCATTTAATTAACGCTACTAACAACAAGACCCTGAGCAGTATGACGTTGACTTGCAGAACTGAACTCAATCATATCTCCCAGGGTCTTAGACCCAGACAGCTGAAAAAATCCTACAACTGATCAGGGACGGCCTTAAAAGCCAGGTGACTTTCTGTATTGACATTTCCACTCGACCCAAGACATTAACCCAGTTACAGCAGGAAGTATTAAAGATTGCTCAGACTCAGCTTTGGCAAGCAAGGAGAAAGTCTAGGGCAAATCTGTCACCCATAACTACCCCAGTCAGTGAGTTGAGGCTGAACTGAAAGCCTTCAAGAGCCAAAGTCATGTCCATTGATCATTGCAGCTGAAGGCAGGGGAAAGTTTTTACCCCTTCTTTGAATTTATCCTCATTGTAGGGATAACTGCAGATGAAGTAAACATTAATAACGAGTCACCTATTCCTCCATAAAACCCCCGCCCCAGTAACACCAAGCAACCTAATTTTGAAGCAATCTCTGCAGTCATCTGAGGGCTACATGATCTACTGGTGGTGTCTCCTTAAGTACTTGACAGTCAATTATGACCACCCCTATAATGCACGTGTTTTCAGAAGGGAGGCAAGTTAATTCCTGGCCTCTATACAAAAAGTATAGTACCAGGGCCACATATGGTGCCCCTGGAACAAAAGTATTTTTAACAATCATAAATCCTCCCCAAATGAGGGGCACAGGTTGACAGTGCCTCCAATGTGGCCTCCCAGGTCACTGGCAAGCCTTGGGTACCCAATAAAGTTCAAATAATTGAATATAGTCCTTGTTTGGAGGGACTTCCAAAGAATCACACAGGCTTCATGGATCAGACATTGAATTTTAACGAGAGCTGAGTACCAATCTAATACCTGCGTTTTAAAAGGAGTGCCTGATAACCCTATTAGGAGGCAACATGTCTAAAACCCCAAGGAGCACATGTCACGTGCAGGCTGCCTCCCTTTGCCAGATCCTCTAACTGGCAAAACCATCAGTTACAGAAATTTTAGCTCAGAGTAATTAGGATGTAGGACCCCAAAGGGATGAGCACTTCTCTACGTGAGCTATTCCTATTGGGAGACTTTTCCCCTGCCACTTACGGGACAGGAAAGTACATGCATAGAAGAAATCCATTTTCTACTATATATTCAGATGTGACAATAATAAAAAACAGACCACTGAATTTTCCCAAAGGGCCTTACCCAAAAGATCACATTAGCTCTCTTGCTCCTCTGAGAGGCTTGCCCAAATCCCATCAGTTGAATCTTGGTGCCCCTTCTCCATATGGCCCTGAGAAGGAAAGTGATGTGTACATCTACATCCAACAGAACCATCCAAGTTGCAGTCCCTTTCCTCCTTGAAGTTGCTCAGCATACTCAGATGGTTCTGTGTGGTCTTTTTCCCCCTAGGGAACAAGGAGACTCTGGTCTCATCCGATATTATCTTTCTCTTTAAAACTACTCAGGTTGGGGCCAGGCTCCACACCATTAGGCAAGCCCTCTGGCTTACTTTCAGTTTTTAGTGATGTAGCAGTGGCTTGTGAATCAACTATATTTCCAAAACCCAATGTCAAGTGGCAGAATCGCCATGACTGAAACCACCTATTTCAGACTTAAGGACCCTTTGACAGTCACAGTCACATCACGTTCCTGCAAGGGCCATAGATCTGCCTCTTTTGGCTGACTTGGGCTTGACTCTCATAGCAGCAAAAATTTTTTGAGTCCACATTAATCCATTAGTGTTTGCTCCCCATTATCATAACATCTCTTAGGTTCTCACCTGGTTTCATCAGAAAGGCTAAGGGAATTATCTTGGGTAGCAGGACTAAATGCAAGAATTTATCTAGAACTTTTGGGGTCGGTGTCTCATTCTCCAGTGGGTCAGCTTCATTAGTATTGTAAATCTAATCCACGGCAGTATGAACCTGAATTCTGGTCAATACTTCATCTACGGTTTACTATGGGAGTCTATCTCAGAAATCTCTCTGAGAGAGTCAAAGCACCCTTAAAGTCTCTAGGACCCACTATAAAAATACTCAGCAACCTTTTACTGAATATATCTAAGGGTAGTAGACTGCAAGAGGGCATAAATAAAGAAGAACCATCGAGTTCTGCAAGGAGTAAGTTGTAACCCACTGCAGCGGCTGACCACCAGTGCACTTTGAGAGGAAATTAAGATGATTACAGGATAAGCCACTCTGTGCTTTGGACAAGCAGGCCCCTTAGATAGCTAGATGTATATCTCAGGAAGAATTTTTATGAACCCAGATTCTTGCATCTTCCCATACATAGAAAAGCACTAAAATCATTTACTTGAGATATCTGTTCTTTGTGACTAGCAGTAATCTTTTACCTAGATGTATGCTTGACTGTGTGTATTTCCTAGCCAAAAATCATATATAAACTGGCTTCTCCACTACTTCTTCAGAGCAGTTTCCTCAAAGCTCCTGAGAGGCTGTCTCCCAGGGCTACAGTCCTCGATAAGTCCCTGAATAAAACTTAAACTCACAACTCTTCTGTTGTGTGGTTTTCTTTAAGTCAGCAAGGGAATGAGCCATAAAACAATCAAGCGTTGCCATTCTTCCTTAATAAACATTACATGTCCAGGCCATTATCTCCCAAGTAAACCAGGCAAAGTTGTAATGATTTACCTGGTTTCTGCCTATAGCAGTCATTAATTCCCCTACCTTCACCTTCAATGTATGTGCAAGACTCTGTAACTGTTTTCTCCAAGGGGATGGAATTCTGTCCATCCAGGAGAAGTCTCAGTTCTAGTTGCTTTAATGGGTCAAACTTCAGACTGACAACTAGCTTGGCTCGGAAACCCACTTCCCCTCCCCGTGGAGGACCACTTACTGCCTGGTTTGCCGTATAATCTGGCCAGTGTGTTTGCTACCAATTCCTGTAGACTTCCCTCAAATTCTCTTAATCAACCCTCATTCATCCACTTCCTAAAATAAAACCTTTGTCAGCTTCTCATCCTTATAGCCCAAATTGTCAACAATTATGAAGGGTCTAAGATTTTACATTACTTACAAGCTAACAAGTCAGCCTGCCATGGTTTCATGGATGCTCACAGAAGCCATAAGACTCTTTGTCAAGGACATAGGACTTCATTACTAACAGCTATAACCATGTCCAGGATATCAGCATTTCCTTATGCCAGTTCTGAGCCTGAATTCCCACAGGGAAATGAAAAGGGGGCCAGGTGACATCTGCACATGTGGTGGGTTGCATTACAGGAGTGGAACCCTGAACTTAAAAACTTGAATAGTTTGCAGTGGGTAGTAAACATGTCTGCCCTTAACTCCAAAGGGAGACACTATATCCTTTAAGGTTGTTTCCTATACAAATATCCTTGAAAAGACAGTCTGTAACCAAGAAAGTGACTTTGCTCACAAGACACGGAAAAACATTAGAGACCCATGGAGCATTCTCTCCCGTCAAAGTGCAGGAATGAATGTTCTCAATAAAATATGCTTCATTTGTGCCATTATTTCACACTTTTAAACATAACAGATCCGATCAGATTTCTTAAAGCCATTAAGCACAAAATAAATGACCTAATTAAAAAGAAAAATAACGGAGTTATATTTCTGATAGAACAGAGTGCAGAGCAACATATTGGTTAATTATACTTCTAAGGAATACACCTGTTTTCTAATGTCATGACTTACTATTTCAGTGAATATGCACTTTATTCTAACCACACTGTACCACAGTTCTGCAAACGTGCAATACTTTCCAGTACTATATTTTGTACATACTATTCCTGCTGCTTTCAGTATTTCTGTCAACCATGATAATTTTTTGTTGATTCATCAAGCATCATTTCTAGAAAATCCTTCCTGATGATGCTGATTTGTATGTCTTTATGGCTAAACATAACTCTATCATATCACTTAGAGCAATATATGATAATCTTCATCTTATATGTCTGTTCTCCCTTTACTACACACCATCCATAAACACATACACACACTACACCACCGAGTCCTGTTTGATCCAGCACACTACATAAAAATCAGTAGGTTCTCAACAGATTAGATGGATGGAAGCATGAATAGTAGTGTGGCTTAATGAAGTTTGGATCCTTACCATCTCATGCCATGGATAATGCAATAGTTTGTATCTCCTTTATCCTTTCATTTCCTTTTGTGTTTGATTATTTTTAAAAATGTATTTATATGTTTTTAAAGTTTTTAATTGGAATAAAAATAGATAACATAAAATTTACCATATTAAGCATTTTAATTAGGTAACATTGGCTTATAACATTAGTTTCATGTGTACATTATATTTCAACTTCTCTGTATACTACAGGGCGCTCACCACCAAAAGTTTAGCTTCCATCTGTCACCATGCAGTTGACCCCTTTTCCCACTTCGCCCTCCCCAACTCCCCTTCCCCTCTGGTAACTACTACTCTGATCTCTGTATCTATGTTTTTTGTATTTTTTATATTCCACATATGAGTGACATCATCCAGTATTTGTCTTTCTCCACCTGACATTTCACTGAGCATAATACCTTCAAGGTCCATTCATGTTGTCACAAATGGCAAGATTTCATCTTATTATGGCTGATGTATATGGTGTATATACCGCATCTTTATCCATTCATTCATCAATGGGCACTCAGACTATTTCCATACCTTGGCTACTGTAAATGCTGCTGCAATGAACACAGGGGTGCATATCTTTTTGAATTAGTGTTTTCATACTCTTTGGATAAATACCTAGAAGTGAAATAGTTGGGTCATTTGGTAGTTCTTAATTACTTGAGGAATCTCCATACCGTCTTCCATAGTGGCTGCCATTTACATTCCCACTAACAGTGCATAAGGGCTCCCTTTTCTCCACACCCCTGCCAGCACTGCTATTTCTTGCTTTTTTGATAACAGCCACTCTAATGTGCGTGAGGTGACAACTCATTCTGAGTGTACAGTTTAGTGGTATTAAGTACATTCGCACTGTAGAATCTCCAGAACTCTTTTCATCTTGCAAAAACTGCAACTCTGTACCCATTAAACACCTCCCGATCTCTCCCTCTCCCTAGCCAATGCTCTTACCATTATTCACAATAGCCAAAAGGTGGAAACAACTCAATGTCCATCAACAGATGAATGGATAAACAAAACGTGGTATATACACACAACAGAATATTATTCTGCCTTAAAAAGGAAGAAAATTCTGACACACACACACATCGATGAACCTTGAAGATATTATGCTAAGTGAAATAAGCCAGTCACAAAAAAGACAAATACTATATGATTGTATGATTGCACTCAAATGAGGTACTTAGAGTCACCAAATTCATAGAGACAGGAAATATTCTCTTACTTCTTTAGTCAGCTCCACATACTGTCACCAGATAATGTATTTTAAACATCAGATTCATCATATCATTTCTCAATTCAACAAGTGTAATACTTTTTAACAAAATGAAGAATTGATTATGACTATCGATACAATGTTCAGAAACCTATACAATATAAACTCAAAATAGCTTTTAAAAATGACCTACACACACACACACAAAAAAAGACCTACAGATCAGATCACCACAGAACGCTCCAATATCACCGAGATACTTCCCCCTCTGTATCCCACTCATATCACCCTTCTCACAATATTGCGTTCTTCTCATTACCGTTTCACTGCTATTCAAATTTGAAAGCTTTTCTTATTGCTGCATTCAAACACCATTACACTATTTTCAACTTTTACTAAACAAATTACCTAGACTAGACCATAGAATTACGTGGTCATACAAGCCTTAGGTTGTGTGATTTTATTTTTTTATTTTTTAAATTTTTATTTATTTATTTTTAGATTTAAGTACCCTTTAATCCCAAGAAGACTCTGAGCTCCCTAATGGCAGAAACCAGGTCCTCTAGTCCTCTGTAACCCAAGAAAGTATATGGCAATTGGAAAGTACAAGCATATTAAAAGAGTTCGAAATTGATTGTTGACTAGTAGTTGAACAAGATGGCAGCTTTCAGAGACCCATGTGTATGGGTTCATATGTGAAAGCATCCTTAGACTGATTTTTTGAATTTATTTTTGTGTTTGCTCATTCAGATGTATGCTTTAGGGTGAACAGTTTATTCATCAGTGTTCTAAATTAATTCCAGTCATGTTCATTCTCTTCTAGGTCATCCACATTAGTTTACAGTAAATTGATACATGCAATCATCTAAGGATGGTTTTTCACATGGTTCTCATCAAATAATTACCAGCAAGAAAATTCTTGGTATCATTTCATCTGTGATATGACCCTAATCCTAACACTGATTTCAAGTTCCTGGTACTATTAACTTAACTAGGTCTGTTCATCCGTAATAAAAATAGGTTGAACTAGATGACCTCTAAGGCCTCTTGTAACTTCAAATTATTCCCAATCATAATAATGATAATAAAAACAACAGTATTTTTTTGTTGCTATAATGCTTTTATATTAACCTCCTAACTGTTTTCTTTTTTGGCTAATTACAAGTCTTATTATTTGTTTTCAATGTGTATAAACTCCCAGTCATATTTTGAATAATGAAGTTATTTCACTATTTAAATTTAAAGTAAAATGTGTACAAATCATGTGTTGGGTTAAGCCATAGCAATGATTTATAAACATATTTATTATTTATATATTAAATTATGGATGCTAGTATAATTAAGAAATATAGAACCAAAAGGTCAATTCCTGAAGGACACATTACCTCTATACTTTAAATTTTGTGATTAAAAAAGAGACAATATAGGGATTACTTTCTGGAAGGATAATGGATTTCTTGGAGCAGGGATATTTTAAGGAGAATAATTGGGTTCATTTTCTTCCACCATCTCCCCAAAAAGTAGAGAAGATGATCACACAGCCTATAAAACTATATGCAGCTGTACTTTATACGATTTGACAGTTATTTATAGGAAAGGTCTGGGTTTATTTCCTGCAATAGCTTGTAGCTGCTAATTCATCGAGCTTCATACCAGCTAAAAAATGTTGCTTTACAAGCTGCATTAGAAAATCTAAAATTCACTAAAGGAAAATGTTAAACCATTTAAACTAATGTTAATTTTGAGAAACAAATCTGAATAATTCATGGTTAAAATTAAATATTACACCTCTTGTAATTTCACATGCTTCAAAGGGAAAATAAAATATACAATAAAAATAACAATTAAAAAAACAGGAGCTTTTTATTTGCAGAATCACTTGCAACCATGATTAAAATGCTATATAAATAAGGTAAAGCTTTACTTTTAAAATTTTTATTGGAGTATGGTTGCGTTACAATGTTGCGTTAGCCTCCACACTGCCGAACAAAATTAATCAGCCATACACGTACAGATATCCCCGCCCTTTTGGACTTCCTCCCATTTAGGTTACCACGGTGCATTAGGTAGAGTTTCCTGCGCTATACAGTATGTTCCCATCATTTGTCTATTTTATACATGGTATCAATAACATATATGTGTCAATCCCAGTCTCCCAATTCGTCCCACCCCACCCCTTTCTCCCTTGGTATCTATACATTTGTTCTCTATGTCTGTGTCTCTATTTCTGCTTTGCAAATAAGATCATCTATACCATTTTTCTAGATTCCACATATATGTGTTATTATACGCTATTTGCTTTTCTCTTTCTGACTTACTTCAATCTGTATGACACTCTCTAGGGCCGTCCACATCTCTACAAATGACCCAATTTCATTCCTTTTTATGGCTGAGTAATATTCCATTGTATATATGTAAAGCTTTTGATTGTCTTTCATAAAAGGAAAAAATCTTAAAAGTTTTTATCCTTTGAAAAGGATCATCTAAAATGGGCTTTCTTAAAAGAATGTGTGTAATAAGCTAGAAAAGAAAATGCAGACTCTGTGATTGTTATAAGCAAATTTCCCGCAGAAGACATATAAAACATACTAAATTTTGAATAATGTTCAATTTTACTCTGTAAGCTAATAAATGTTGATGACCAAAAGCATATGAAACACGTGAAATCATTTACTTGTTATTCAAGATCACCATACCCTCTGAGGCTTTAGTTGTGTAATGTGAAAACCACACACTATCTCTAATTTTCTAGAAATAAGGGAAAATCAACATACAGTTTAGGGGCTTTGAAATCTAGTTTTAGAAGTTCTAAAAAGCTACCCTCCTTTTCCTATACCCTTAATTCAGAAACACTCTTATCTGTATGGGAAGACTGAACTCTTTATAGAAACGTCAGATGTGGAAAGACCAACTTGGAGTGGTGAAGAAAGATGTAGGCACCTGGCGTGCCAGGCAGAGCAGCCAAGACAACCTGGAGGTCAATGTGGCAGCAGATGTCTATGCCAGATGGCACTAATATTAACCAACATGTTTCTCTGCATACAATTTAAATTACTTTTTTTTGGAAAAATAAACAAAAAACAAGAACACAAATGTTTCACGTTTCTTTGATTAGGCTTTATAAATAATTCTGTTAGGTACAACTCCTAAGATTAAGTTTAAAAAATTAACAAGAAAAGATGATTCTGTTATGTTTTTTCAACTCGCATAAAAAAAAAAACTAGAAAAGTTTTCATTATACCAGAGTATCCTCAAGTTTTCACAACAGTAGAGTCATATTAAGTTTAAAAGCGCTACTAAAAAGATGAAGACAATATATCTTCCTTACCAATATCTTAAAGAAATAAAAAGCAAAAATTTCTTAATAGTAATGAATTTACACACACACACACACACACACACACAAATTTTCTGTAATATATGGGGTAGTTACTATAGTCATAGAAAAATTCTAAATTCTAAAATATATTATTTGTCCAACCATTACTTTTTGTAACATTTTAATGGTTCTGCTCTGCTCTCCTATACTACCAGACTGAGTGCTTTCAAAGACACTCAGGAGTCTAGCCTTACCTGAAATCTCCATATTCTAAAAGAATTCTTTCTCTTAACCTGAATAATAATGAATGCACAAATTATTCAAATTTATCACCAAGGTGTTAGGTGGAAAATTTATGGTTATGTAGTAAAATAATTCATTCTAATAAACATTATAGATTAAATTCATCTATCACTTATTTATAGTTTGAAAGTGATGTCTTTGAAATAACACCTGAAGGCAAAGTAGATGATAGCCAATAAGATATATATCATAAGGATATTTCATTTTTCCTTCCCTCCCACAAATAACTCTTTTATAAGCATAAAGCACCTTAAATTACAGAATAAGGGACTCAGAGTTCCCTGTTATAGGCAAGGGGAAAGTTAAGACTTTCCATGTTATCAGTTATCAGAAAGGCAAGGCTAAAAGATTGGAGACAGACTTGGACAACTTTAGAGTTTTGCTTCTAATTGGTATTTTCTGCCTACCACTGTAAAAATAGTACTATCCCTTATATGTAGAAAAGTCCTTCAAAGCTTCTTGTTCAGTGAAATATAATTTCTTAAATCTTTATTTCTGTTATGTTCCAGCTTTACTGAGGTATAATTAAACATTAAAATTGTACATATTTAAGACATACAACATGATATTTTGATATACGTATAATGTCAAATGATTACCACTATCAAGCTAATTAACATAAACATCACCTCACAATGTTACCCCTTTTTTTGTGTGTGTGATGAGAACCCTTATCACCTCTAATTTTCTGAGATCTACTCAGAAAATTTCAAGTATATAATACAGTATTATTAACTGTAGTCACCATCGTCTTTATATTTTTGGCACAGAAGAGAAAATTATGGATAGTATTTTAAAAATTCAATACTTTATTTAGGTGAGGGGATTGTAGAGCACAATTAAAGGACCCCAAGTCAAACAACAATAAGGTTACCTCACTGGATCCGCACTTTTCTCCCTTAAAATGTCATGTGACTAAAGAATGTATGTAACCCAACATAATAAAAGCCATATATTATAAGCCCATAGCTAACATAATATGCAACAATGAAGAGCTGAAAGTTTTTCCTTTAAGATCGTGAACTAGAGTGGCCATTATCACCACTTCTATTCAACATAGAACTGGAAGTCCTAGTCCGAGCAATTACACAAGAAAAAGAAATACAAGGCATCCAAATCAGAAAGAAAGAAGGAAAACTGTCTGTTTGCAGATGACATGATCTTATATATAGAAAGGCCTAAGGACTCTGCCAAAAAATTGTTAAGCCAGTAAACAAATTCAGTAAAGTTGCAGATATAAAAACTCCCTTACATTTTTATACACTAACAACAAACCATTTGAAAAAAGAAAGAAGATAATCCCATTTATAATAGCATCAAAACAATAAAATACTTAGAAATAAATTTAACCAAGGAGGTGAAAGACCTGTGAACCAAAACCTACAAGACATTAATGAAAGAAACTGAAGTGGACACAAATAAATGAAAAGATATCCTGTGTTTATGGATTGGAAGAAATAATACTGTTAAAATGCCCATACTAAGATCAACAGATTCAATACAACCTCTATCAAAGTTCCAATGACATTTTTCACATAAACTTAAAAAAATCCTAAAATTCATAGACAACCACAAAAGACTCTGAATAGGTAAGCAATGTTAAGAAAGCACAAAGCTGGAGGTATCACACTTACTGATTTCAAACTATATAACAAAGCTATAGTAATCAAAACAATATGATACTGGCATAATAGAAATATATAAAAAATTTTGATAATGTATAACTTTTTAGTTTTTTTCTGGTCTTTACTTTAGAAATTTATATAATTCATACTGTTATTTTTGAAATTTTATCAAATTTAAGTAGTATGTAATGAATTCTAACTAATGCAAGATTTTAAAAAGTTTATTTATTTTAACTTTTCATTTTCTATTGGAGTATAGTTGATTGACAATGTTGTGACAGTTTCAGGTACACAGCAAAGCAACTAAGCCATACATATACATGTGTCCATTTGGCCCCAGACTTCCCTCCCATCCAGGCTGCCACATAACACTGAGCAGACTTTCCTGTGCTATGCAGTAGGTCCTTGTTGGTTATCCTTTTTAAATATAGCAGTGGGTACATGTCAATCCCAAACTCCCTATCCTTTCCCTCCACCCTTCCCCTGCTGGTAACCATAAGATCATTCTGTAAGTCTGTGAGTCCATTCCTGTTTTGTAAATACGTTCATCTGTATCATTTCTTTTTAGATTCCACATATAAGTGATATCATATGATATTTCTTTCTCTAACTTACTTCACTAAGTATGACAATCTTTAGGTCCATCCATGTTGCTGCAAATGGCATTATTTCATTCTTTTTTATGGCTGAGTAATATTCCACTGTATATATTTACCACATCTTCTTTATCCATTCCTCTGTCAATGGACATTTAGATTGCTTCCATGTCTTGGCTATAGTAAACAGTGCTGAAATGAACATTGGGGTGCGTGTATCCTTTCGGACCATGTTTTTCTCTAGATATATGCCCAGGAGTGGGACTGCAGGGTCATATGGTAGCTCTATTTTAATTTTTTAAGGAACCTCCATACTGTCTCCATAGGGGCTCTACCAACTTACATTCCCACCAACAGTGTAGGAGGGTTCCCTTCTCTCCACACCCTCTACAGCACTTATTGTGTGTGGATTTTTTGATGATAGCCATTTTGACTGGTGTGAGGTGATATCCCACTATAGCTTGATTTGCATTTCTCTAATCATTAGCCATGTTGAACATCTTTTCATGTGCCTCTTGGCCATCCATATGTCTTCCTTGGAAACACTTTTTACTAAGGTCTTCTGCCCATTTTTTGACTGGGTTGTTTGTTCTGATGATATTAAGCCACGTGAGCTGTTTGTAAACTTTGGAGACTAACCCCTTGTCGGTCACATCATTTGCAAATATTTTCTCCCAATCTGTGGGTTGTCTTTTTGTTTTGTTTATGGTTTCTTTGTTGTGCAAAAGCTTTTGAATTTAATTAGGTCCCATTTGTTTATTTTTAATTCCATTACTCTGGGAGACGGATTGGAAAAGATATTGCTGTGATTTATGTCAGAGAGTGTTCTGCCTCTGTTTTCCTCTAGGAGTTTTATAGTGTCCAGTCTCACATTTAGGTCTCTAATCCATTTTGAGCTTATTTTTGTGTATGGTATGAAAGAATGCTCTAATTTCATTTTTTCATGTGTAGCTGTCCAGTTTTCCCAGCACCATTTGTTGAAGATACTGTCTTTCCACCATTGTATAGTCTTGCCTCCTTTGTCATCAATTAATTGACCATAGGTGCAACAGTTTATTTCTGAGCTTTCTATCCTGTTCCACTGATCTATAGTTCTAGTTTTGTGCCAGTATCATACTGTTTTGATGACTATAAATCTGTAGTATAGTCTGAAGTCTGGGAGCCTGATTCCTCCAGCTCAATTTTTCTTTCTCAAGATTGCTTTGGCTATTTGGGGTCTTTTGTGTCTCCATACAAATTTTAAGATTTTTTTGTTCTAGTTCTGTGAAAAATGCCATTGGTAATTACATAGGGATTGCACTGAATCTGTAGATTGCCTTGGGTAGTACAGTCATTTTGACAATATTTATTCTTCCAATCCAAGAACATGGTATATCTTTCCATCTGTTTGTGTAGTCTTCTGTTTCTTTCATTAGTGTCTTACAATTTTCAGAGTACAGGTCTTTTGTCTCCTTAGGTAGGTTCATTCCTAGGTATTTCATTCCTTTTGATGCAATAGTAAATGGCACTGTTTCTTGAATTTCTCTTTCTGATCTTTCATTGTTAGCGTATAGAATTGCAACAGATTTCTGTATATTAATTTTGTAGCCTGCAACTTTACGAAATTCATTGAAGAGCTCTAGAAGTTTTCTGGTAGCATCTTTAAGATTTTCCTTTTTTGTATGTATCTTAGATATTCTTTCTTTTATTTTTTATAATTTTTATTTTTTAACATCTTTATTAGCGTATAATTGCTTTACAGTGGTGTGTTAGTTTCTGCTGTATAACAAAGTGAATCAACTATATATATATACATATATCCCCATATCTCCTCCCTCTTGCATCTCCCTCCCACCCTCCCTATCCCAACCTTCTAGGTAAAAAGAAAGCATGGAGCTGATCTCCCTGTGCTATGCAGCTGCTTCCCACTAACTATCTGTTTTACATTTGGTAGTGTATATATGTCCATGCCACCCTCTCACTTCGTCCAGGCTTACCCAAACCCCACCCCATGTCCTCAACTCCATTCCCTATGTCTGTGTCTTTATTCCTGTCCTGCCCATAGGTTCTTCAGGACCAGTCTTTGTTTTTAGATTCCATATATATGTGTTAGCATATGGTATTTGTTTTTCTCTTTCTGACTTAGTTCACTCTGTATGACAGTCTCTAGGTCTATCCACCTCACTACAACTAACTCAACTTTGTTTCTTTTTATGGCTGAGTAATATTACATTGTATATATGTGCCACATCTTCCTATGCATTCATCTGTTGATGGACACTTAGGTTGCTTCCATGCCCTGGCTGCAATGACAGAAACAGAGCTGCAATTTGAATTATGGTTTTCTCAGGGTATATGCCCAGTAGTGGGATTGCTGGGTCATATGGTAGATCTACTTTTAGTTTCTTAAGGAACCTCCATACTATTCTCCATAGTGGCTGTATCAATTTACATTCCCTACAAAAGTGTAAGAGTGTTCCCTTTTCTCCACACCCTCTCCAGCATTTACTGTTTGTAGATTTTTTTGATGATGGCCATTCTGACTGGTGTGAGGTGATACCTCATTGTAGTTTTGATTTGCATTTCTCTAATAATTAGTGATGTTGAGCATTCTTTCATGTGTTTGTTGGCAATCTGTATATCTTCTTTGAAGAAATGTCTATTTAGGTCTTCTGCCCATTTTTGGATTGGGATGTTTGTTTTTTTGATATTGAGCTGCACTAGCTGCTTATGTATTTTGGAGATTAATCCTTTGTCAGTTGCTTCATTTGCAAATATTTTCTCCCATTCTGAGGGTTGTCTTTTTGTCTTGTTTATGGTTTCCTTTGCTGTGCAAAAGCTTTGAAGTTTCATTAGGTCCCATTTGTTTATACTTGTTTTTATTTCCATTACTCTAGGAGGTGGGTCAAAAAAGATCTTGCTGTGATTTATGTCATAGAGTGTTCTTCCGATGTTTTTCTCTAAGAGTTTTAGAGTGTCTGGCCTTACACTTAGGTCTTTAATCCATTTTGAGTTGATTTTTGTGTATGGTGTCAGGGAGTGTTCTAATTTCATTCTTTTACATGTAGCTGTCCAGTTTCCCAGCACCACTTATTGAAGAGGCTGTCTTTTATCCATTGTATATTCTTGCATCCTTTATCAAAAATAAGGTGACCATATGTGCATGGGTTTATCTCTGGGCTTTCTCTCCTGTTCCATTGATCGATATTTGTTTTTGTGTCAGTACCATACTGTCTTGATTACTGTAGCTTTGTAGTATAGTCTGAAGCCTGGGAGCCTTATTCTTCCAGCTCCATTTTTCTTTCTCAAGATTGCTTTGGCTATTCGGGGTCTTTTATGTTTCCATAAATTGTGAAATTTTTGGTTCAGTGAAAAGTGCCATTGCTGGTTTGATAGGGATTGCATTAAATCTGTAGATCGCTTTGGGTAGTATAGTCATTCTCACGATGTTGATTCTGCCAATCCAAGAACATGGTATACCTCTCCATCTGTTTGTATCATCTTTAATTTCTTTCTTCACTGTCTTATAGTTTTCTGCATACACGTCTTTTGTCTCCTTAGGTCGGTTTATTCCTAGGTATTTTATCCTTTTTGTTGCAATGGTAAATGGGAGTGTTTTCTTAATTTCACTTTCAGATTTTTTGTCATTAGTGTATAGGAATGCAAGAGATTTCTGTGCATTAATTTTGTCTCCTGCTACTTTACCAAATTCATTGATTAGCTCTAGTAGCTTTCTGGTAGCATCTTTAGGATTCTCTATGTATAGTATCATGTCATCCACAAACAGTGACAGTTTTACTTCTTCTTTTTCGATTTGGATTCCTTTTATTTCTTTTTCTTCTGATTGCTGTGGCAAAAACTTCCAAAACTATGCTGAATAATAGTGGTGAGAGTGGGCAACCTTGTCTTGTTCCTGATGTTAGTGGAAATGGTTTCACTTTCCCACCATTGAGAATGATGTTGGCTGTGGGTTTGTCATACATGACCTTTATTATGTTGAGGAAAGTTCCCTCTGTGCCTACTTTCTGGAGGGTTTTTATCATAAATGGGTGTTGAATTTTGTCAAAAGCTTTTTCTGCATCTACTGAGATGATCATATGGTTTTTCCTCTTCAATTTGTTAATATGGTTTATCACGTTGATTGATTTGTGTATATTGAAGTGTCCTTGCATTCCTGGGATAAACCCCACTTGATCATGGTGTATGACCCTTTTTATGTGCTGTTGGATTCTGTTTGCTAGTATTTTGTTGGGGATTTTTGCATCTATATTCATCAGTGATATGGGCCTGTAGTTTTTTATTTTTGTGGGTCTTTGGTTTTGGTTTCAGGGTGATGGTGGCCTTGCAGAATGAATTTGGGAGTGTTCCTCCCTCTGCTATATTTTGGAAGAGTTTGAGAAGGATATGTGTTAGTTAGCTCTTCTCTAAATGTTTGATAGAATTTGCCTGTGAAGCTCTCTGGTCCTGGGCTTTTGTTTGTTGGAAGATTTTTAATCACACTTTCAATTTCAGTGCTTGTGATTGGTCTGTTTATATTTTCTATTTCTTCCTGGTTGAGTCTCAGAAAGTGTGATTTTCTAAGAATTTGTCCATTTTTCCAGGTTGTCCATTTTATTGGCAGATAGTTCCTTGTAGTAATCTCTCATGAGCCTTTGTAATTCTGCAGTGTCGGTCGTTACTTCTCCTTTTTCATTTCTAATTCCATTGATTTGAGTCTTCTCCCTTTTTTTCTTGATGAGTCTGGCTAATGGTTTATCAATTTTGTTTATCTTTTCAAAGAACCAGCTTTTAGTTTTATTGATCTTTGCTACTGTTTCCTTCATGTCTTTTTCATTTATTTCTGTTCTGATCTTATGATTTCTTTCCTTCTGCTAAGTTTGGGGTTTCTTTGTTCTTTTTCCTCTGATTTAGGTGTAAGGTTAGGTTGTTTAGTTGAGATGTTTCTTGTTTCTTGAGGTAGGATTGTATTGGTATAATCTTCCCTCTTAGAACTGCTTTCGCTGCATCCCATAGGTTTTGGGTCATCGTGTTTTCACTGTTATTTGTTACTAGGTATTTTTTGATTTCCTCTCTGATTTCCTCAGTGATCTCTTGGTTATTTAGTAGCATACTGTTTAGCCTCCATGTGTTTGAATTTTTTACAGATTTTTTCCTGTAATTGATATCTAGTCTCATAGTGTTGTGGTCAGAAAAGATATTTGATACGATTTCAATTTTCTTAAATTTACCAATGCTTGATTTGTGACCCAAGATATGGTCTATGCTAGAGAATGTTCCATGAGCAGTAGAAAAGAAAGTGTATTCTGTTGTTTCTGGATAGAATGTCCTATAAGTATCAATTAAGTCGATCTCATTTAATGTATCATTTAAACCTTGTATTTCCTTATTTATTTTCACTTTGGATGATCTGTCCATTGGTGAAAGTGGGGTGTTCAAATCCCCTACTATTATTTTGTTATGTCGATTTCCCCTTTAATGGCTGTTAGCATTTGCCTTATATATTGAGGTGCTGCTATGTTCGGTGCATAAATATTTAAAATTGTTACATCTTCTTCTTGGATTGATCCCTTGATCATTATGTAGTGTCCTTCTTTGTCTCTTGTAATAGTCTTTATTTTAAAGTCTGTTTTGTCTGATATGAGAATTGCTCCTCCAGCTTTCTTCTGATTTCCATTTGCATGGAATATCTTTTTCCATCCCCTCACTTTCAGTCTGTATGTGTCCCTAGGTCTGAAGTGGGTCTCTTGTAGACAGCATATATATGGGTCTTGTTTCTGTATCCATCCAGCCAGTCTATGTCTTTTGGTTGGAGCACTGAACCCATTTACATTTAATGTAGTTATCGATATGTATGCTCCTATTACCATTTTCTTAATTGTTTTGGATTTGTTATCGTAAGGCTTTTCCTTGTCTTGTGTTTCCTGCCTAGAGAAGTTTCTTTAGCATTTGTTGTAGAGCTGGTTTGGTGGTGCTGAATTCTCTTAGCTTTTGCTTATCTGTAAAGGTTTTAATTTCTCCACTGAATCTGAATGAGATCTTTGCTGGGTAGAGTAATCTTGGTTGTAGGTTTTCCCCTTTCGTCACTTTAAATATGTCCTGCCATTCCCTTCTGGCTTGCAGAGTTTCTGCTGTAAGATCAGCTGTTAAACCTTATGGGGATTCCATTGTATGTTACTTGTTGCTTTTCCCTTGCTGCTTTTAATATTTTTTCTTTGTATTTAATTTTTGATAGTTTGATTAATATGTGTCTTGGTATGTTTCTCCTTGGATTTATCCTGTATGGGACTCTCTGTGCTTCCTGGACTTGATTGACTAGTTCCTTTCCATATTAGGGAATTTTTCAACTATAATCTCTTCAAATATTTTCTCAGTCCCTTTTTTTTCTCTTCTTCTTCTGCAACCCCTGTAATTCAAATGTTGGTGCATTTAATGTTGTCCCAGAGGTCCCTGAGACTGTCCTCAATTCTTTTCATTCTTTTTTCTTTATTCTGCTCTGTGGTAGTTATTTCCACTATTTTATCTTCCAGGTCACTTATCCGTTTTTCTGCCTCAGTTATTCTGCTATTGATTCCTTCTAGAGAATTTTTAATTTCATTTATTGTGTTGTTCATCATTGTTAGTTTGCTCTTTAGTTCTTCTAGGTCCTTGTTAAATGTTTCTTGTATTTTCTCTATTCTATTTCTAAGATCTTGGATCTTTACTATCATTACTCTGAATTATTTTTCAGGTAGACTGCCTATTTCCTCTTCATTTGTTTGGTCTGGCGGGTTTTTACCTTGCTCCTTCATCTGTGACATACTTCTCTGTCTTCTCATTTTGCTTAACTTACTGTGTTTGGGGTCTCCTTTTCGCAGGCTGCAAGATCGTAGCTCCCGTTGTTTTTGGTGTCTGCTCCCAGTGGGTAAGGTTGGTTCATTGGGTTGTGTAGGCTTCCTGGTGGAGGGGACTGGTACCTGTGTTCTGGTGGATGAGGCTGGATCTTGTCTTTCTGGTGGGCAGGATCACGTCTGGTGGTGTGTTTTGGGGTGTCTGTGACCTTATTATGATTTTTGGCAGCCTCTCTGCTAATGGGTGGGGTTGTGTTCCTGTCATGCTAGTTGTTTGGCATGGGGTGTCCAGCACTGTAGCTTGCTGGTCACTGAGTGGAGGTGGATCTTAGCATTGAGATGGAGATCCCTGGGAGAATTTTCACCATTTGATATTACATGGAGCCGGGAGGTCTCTGGTGGACCAATGCCCTGAAATCGGCTCCCTCACTTCAGATGCTCAGCCCTAACACTCAGCTGGAGCACCAAGACCCTGTTAGCCACACGGCTCTAAGAACTGGGAGAAGATTCTCATAAGTTAGCTGTCCCAACCTGAGGTAGCGAGTTCCCTGGTCCCAAGTCAACACAGCCAGGAAGTGGCAGGGCTGGGTCTCAAACCTAGATAGTTTGTCTCCAGAGCCTTCTGTCTTCTCACTATAATGGGATTTAACCCAGAGTTCCTTCCATCACTCTGTGTTGCGTTATGCAAGTGCCAAGTGTTGTGCTATTTTACGTGGATTTCTTAAGTCAATTCTCAAATTGACTCTGTGAAGTAGGAACTATTTTTAGCCCCATCTCAGATCTGGAGTCTCAGACAGAATCAACGCTTGGAAAGAAAGTGGTCATCTTCATTCTCCATTCTCCTTTCTCTAGCTCCTGCTGCAACGTCAGAATCAAGGACTGAATGAGTGCTGAGGCCTCTCAAAGTGACAAGATCTTACCCCCCTGAGCTACACTCCCCATCCCCTCTCAGCAGAAGTCGCAAGTCAACTAAGATCTTCTATGTATAGTATCATGTCATCTGCAAACAGTGACACTTTAACTTCTTTTCCAATTTGTATTCCTTTTATTTCTTCTTCTTCTCTGATTGCCATAACTAGGACTTCCAAAACTATGTTGAATAAAAGTGGTGACAGTGGGAATCCTTGTCTTTTTCCAGATCTTAGAGGATATGCTTATTTCTGTGGCGTCAACTGTATCTTCTTTTTCGTTTCTAATTTTATTGATTTGAGTCCTCTCCCTTTTTTTCTTAATAAGTCTGGCGAAAGGTTTATCAATTTTGTTTATCTTTTCAGAGAACCAGCATTTAGTTTCATTGATCTTTGCTAGTATCTTCTTTGTCTCTATTTCATTTATTTCTGCTCTGATCTTTATGACTTCTTTCCTTCCTCTTTCTGTTTTGTTTATTCTTCTTTCTCTCATTGCTTTAGGTGTAAGGTTAAGTTGTTTATTTGATATTTTTCTTGTTTCCTGAGGTGAGATTGTATCGCTATAAACTTTCCTCTTAGAACTTCTTTTGCCGTATCCCATAAGTTTTGGATCGCTTTCCTTTCATTTTCATTTGTCTCTAGGTATTTTTTGATTTCCTCTTTGATTTCTTCAATGATCCATTGGTTGTTTAGTAGCAAATTGTTTATCCTTCACGTGTTTGTACTTTTTATAGTTTTTTCTTGTAGTTTATTTCTAATCTCATAGCATTGTGGTAGGAAAAGATGCTTGATATGATTTCAATTTTCTTAAACTTACCGAGGCTCACTTGTGGCCCAGGATGTGGTCAAGCCTACAGAATGTTCCGTGTGCACTTGAGAAGAATGTGTAGTCTTCTCCTTTTGGATGTAGTGCTCTATAAATATCCATTAAGTCAATCTGGTCTCATGTGTCATTCAAGGCCTGTGTTTCCTTATTGATCTTCTCTCTGGATGATCTGTCCATTGACGACAGTGGGGTGTTGAAGTCCCCCACTATTATTGTTTACTGTTGATTTCTCCCTTAATGGCTGTTAGTATTTGCCTTATATATTGAGGTTCTCCTATGTTGGGTGCATATATGTTTACTATTGTTGTATCTTCTTCTTGGATTGATCCCTTGATTGTTATGTAGTGTCCTTCTTTGACTCTTATAACAGTCTTTATTTTTAAGTCTATTTTATCTGATATGAGTATTGCTACTCCAGTTTTCTTTTGATTTCCATTTGCATGGAATACCTTCTTCCATACGCTCACTTTCAGTCTCTATGTGTCCCTAGGTCTGAGGTGGGACTCTTGTAAACAGCATATATATGTGTCTTGTCTTCATATCCATTCAGCCAGTCAGTGTATTTTGGTTGGCGCATTTAATCCATTTACATTTAAGGTAATTATCAATATGTGTGTTCCTGTTGCCATTTTCTTAATTGTTTTGGGCTTGTTTTTGCAGGTCTTTTTCTTTCCTTCCTCTTTTGTTCTCTTCTCTTGTGGTTTGAAGACCATCTTTTGTGTTGTGTTTGGGTTGCTTTTTCTTCTTTGTGTGTGTATCTATTGTAGTTTTCGGGTTTGCTGTTCCCATGAGGTTTTGATATGGCAGTCTATATATGTACAAGGTTGTTGTAAGTTGCTAGACTCTTTCCCAACCAGAGGAGGTCCTTTAGCATTTGTTGCAAAGCTGGTCGGGTGGTGCTGAATTCTCTTAGCTTTTGCTTGTCTGTTAATGCTTTTGATTTCTCTGGCAAATCTGACTGAGAGCCTTGTTGGACAGAGTATTCTTGGTTGTAGGTTCTTCCTTTTCATCACTTTAAATATATCATGCCACTCCTTTCTGGCTTACAGAGTTTCTCCTGAGAAATCAGCTTTTAACCTTATGGGAGTTCCCTTGTATGTTATTTGTGCTTTTTCCTTCATTGCTTTAAATAATTTTTCTTTTTCTTTAATTTTTGTCAATTTGATTACTATGTGTCTCGGCGTGTTTCTCCTTGAGTTTATCCTGCCTGGGACTCTGTGCTTCCTGGACTTGGGTGGTTATTTCCTTTTCCATGTTAGGAAGTTTTTTTGACTATAATCTCTTCAAATATTTTTCTCAGGTCCTTTCTCTCTCTCTTCTCCTTCTGGGACCCCTATAATGTGAATGTTGGTGCATTTAATGTTGTCCCAGAGGTCTCTTAGGATGTCTTCATTTCTTCTCATTCTTTTTTCTTTATTCTGTTCCGCAGCAGTGAATTCCACCATTCTGTCTTCCAGGTCACTTATCTGTTCTTCTGCCTCAGTTATTCTGCTATTGATTCCTTCTAGTGTATTTTTCATTTAGTTCTTTGTTAAACATTTCATCTTCTCAATCTTTGTCTCCGTCCTTTTTCTGAGGTCCTGGATCATCTTCACTATCATTATTCTTAATTCTTTTTCTGGAAGGTTGCCTATCTCCACTTCATTTAGTTGTTTTTCTAGGGTGTTATCTTGTTCCTTCATCTGGGACATAATCCTCTGCCTTTTCATTTTGTCTGTCTTTCTGTGATTGTCGTTTTCATTCTGCAGGCTGCAGGACTGTAGCTCTTCTTGCTTCTGCTGTTTGCCCTCTGGGGGATGAGGCTATCTAAAAGACTTGTGTAAGCTTCCTGATGGGAGGACTGGTGGTGGGTAGAGGCAGGTGTTGCTCTGGTGGGCAGAGCTCAGTAAAACTTTAATCCGCTTGTCTGCTGATGGGTGAGATTGTGTTCTCTCCCTGCTGGTTGTTTGTCCTCAGCACTGGAGCCTACAGGCTCTTTGGTAGGGCTAATGGAGGGCTCATGCCAAGGAGTCTTCCCAGAACTGCTGCTGCCAGTGTCCTTGTCCCCATGGTGAGCCACAGCCGTCCCCCACCTCTGCAGGAAACCCTCCAACACTAGCAGGTAGGTCTGGTTCAGTCTCCTATGGGGTCACTGCTCCTTCCCTTGGGTCCCGATGTGCACACTACTTTGTGTGTGCCCTCGAAGAGTGCAGTCTCTGTTTCCCCCAGTCCTGTTGAAGTCCTGCAATCAAATCCTTCTAGGCTTCAAAGTCTGATTCTCTGGGAAAAAGAAAAGTACTAGTGCTAATCAATGAATTTGGTAAAGTAGCAGGATATAAAATTAATGCACAGAAATCTCTGGCCTTCCTATACACTAATGATGAAAAATCTGAAAGAGAATTTAAGAGGAAACACTCCCATTTACCACTGCAGCAAAAAGAATAAAATACCTAGGAATAAACCTACCTAAGGAGACAAAAGACCTGTATGCAGAAAACTATAAGACAGTGATGAAAGAAATTAAAGATGATACAAACAGATGGAGAGATATACCATGTTCTTGGATTGTAAGAATCAACATTGTGAAAATGACTATACTACCCAAAGCAATCTACAGATTCAATGCAATCCCTATCAAACTACCACTGGCATTTTTCACAGAACTAGAACAAAAAATTTCACAATTTGTATGGAAACACAAAAGACCCCGAAAAGCCAAAGCAATCTTGAGAAAGAAAAATGGAGCTGGAAGAATCAGGCTCCTTGACTTTAGACAATACTACAAAGCTACAGTAATCAAGACAGTATGGTACTGGCACAAAAACAGAAATATAGATCAATGGAACACGATAGAAAGCACAGAGATAAACCCACGCACATATGGTCACCTTATCTTTGATAAAGGAGGCAAGAATATACAATGGAGAAAAGACGGCCTCTTCAATAAGTGGTGCTGGGAAAACTGGACAGCTACATGTAAAAGAATGAAATTAGAACACTCCCTAACACTATACACAAAAATCAACTCAAAATGGATTAAAGGCCTAAATGTAAGGCCAGACACCATCTAACTCTTAGAGGAACACATAGGCAGAACGCTCTATGACACAAATCACAGCAAGATCCTTTTTGACCCACCTCCTAGAGAAATGGAAATAAAAAACAAAAATAAACAAATGGGACCTAATGAAACTTAAAAGCTTTTGCACAGCAAAGGAAACCATAAAGAAGACAAAAAGACAACCCTCAGAATGGGAGAAAATATTTGCAAACAAAGCAACTGACAAAGTATTAATCTCCAAACTTTACAAGCAGCTCATGCAGCTCAATATCAAGAAAAAAAACAACCCAATCCGAAAATGGGCAGAAGACTTAAATAGACATTTCTCCAAAGAAGATATACAGATTGCCAACAAACACATGAAAGAATGCTCAACATCACTAATTATTAGAGAAATGCAAGTCAAAACTACAATGAGATATCATCTCACACCAGTCAGAATGGTCATCAGCAAAAAATCTACAGACAATAAATGCTGGAGAGAGTGTGGAGAAAAGGGAACCCTCCTGCACTGTTGGTGGGAATGTAAATGGATACAGCCGCTATGGAGAACAGTATGGACGTTCCTTTAAAAACTAAAAATAGAACTACCATACGACCCAGCAGTCCCACTACTGGGCATATACCCTGAGAAGACCATAATTCAAAAAGAGTCATGCACCACAATGTTCACTGCAGCTCTGTTTACAATAGCCAGGACATGGAAGCAACCTAAGTGTCCATTGACAGATGAATGGATAAAGATGTGGCACATATATACAATGGACTATTACTCAGCCATAAAAAGAAACGAAACTGAGTTATTTGTAGTGAGGTGGGTGGACCTAGAGTTTGTCATACGGAGTGAAGTAAGTCAGAAAGAGAAAAACAAATACTGTATGCTAACACATATATATGGAATCTAAAAAAAAAAAAAAAAATGGTCATGAAGAACCTAGGGGCAAGACGGGAATAAAGACACAGACCTACTAGAGAATGGACCTGAGGACACAGGGAGGGGGAAGGGTAAGCTGGGACAAAGTGAAAGAGTGGCATGGACATATATACACTACCAAATGTAAAGCAGATAGCTAGTGGGAAGCAGCCTCATAGTACAGGGAGGTCAGCTCGGTGCTTTGTGACCACCTAGAGGGGTGGGATGGGGAGGGTGGGAGGGAGGGAGATGCAAGAGGGAAGAGATATAGGGATATATGTATATGTAGAGCTGATTCACTTTGTTATAAAGCAGAAACTAACACACCATTGTAAAGCAATTATACTCCAATTTAAAAAAAAAAGAACTAGATATGTGATAATTTATGTTATCAATATGTGATCATTTTCAGTAACTCATAGACTTTGGTCTCTCTAAATCAAGCAATCTATGTACTAACTGCTTATAAATCATTTTACTAGATCATTTATACATTTTTGGTGATGTCTGAAAAACACTAAATGTTTTCTTAAATTGTGGATATAATTTTAACTGGATGAGTTTATGTTACACACCTTTTGTGTGCCATTTTGGCATACTGAGTAGTTTTTCACCAAAACTCCCTCCATTCCCCTAATCCCTGTCAAAAACTGTGAGGGATCTAAGACTTTACTATATGTGCTGGTATTACCTGACCAAAATTTAGTTTCATGAATGCTGAACTAAGACACAAGATCCCTGAGTCAGAAACAAAGGACTTTATTATTCATGACAATAGTTGTTAGAAGTGTCAACATGTGCATGAGTTCTGAGTCCTAATTCTCACAGGGTGACACACAGACGGCCAGATGATGCCTGCACATGCAGTAGGGATGTACAACAAGAGAGGAAAACTGAGCTTAGAAACCTTGAATCTTTTAAAGTGGAAAGTGAGCCTGCCTAAAGTTTGCCTCAGAGGGAAACATTATTACACTGGGGAGTAAACAAATCTGCTTTTTATTCAGGAGAGAGACACTAAATATATCTTCTAAGACAGAATGTTCACTCTACAGATATCCTTGAAAAGCTAACCTGAAATCAAAGGCAGACAGTGTCTCTGCTCACAAGAAACAGAAAAGATCCATGAAGTATCTCCCAACAGCCTCCAGGACTATCATAATACTGATTAAGAGTTTATTCTAAATTTACCTTGAGGCATAAGCTGTCTTTTCCTATTTGGAGTTAATTCAAAGTTCCTAGAGAAACAGACAAAGAGGACAAATAGAAGAAAATGTTGTAAATTTATTTAAGCTAGATAATGTAGAGCATTATGTAGAGTCTGAATTGTGTCATATGTCACACAATGCCAAAGCCAGAATTTAAAACCAAAATTTTAATAGTTTACTTTTTCACTACTATGATAATATATTTCCCTACTATGTAGAGAAAGTTGTGTATGTCTGAAGAGTGCCTGTCTTTGGGAATAAAAAGTATAGGTTTTCATGTTGTAGGAAAACTGCATTTGATTTATTTTAAGAAACTTAGGTTCCAACTATGTTGAGATTTGAACTATGGATGTACTGATACGTAGAGTTATATAAATTAACATAGTAAAAATCATTCTTTTTCTCTTGTTTATGGTCTCAGAGTAAACAAAAATTCTATGATACGAGTACTGTAAATAAAATTAATCAACTTTTAGTATTGAGTACTGCATTGAAAATGCACATAATTTATATCTGAAGGAATACAATTTTTCTTGTATGGTAATTTATATGCATTATATTGACCATTATCAGGTAGGGATGGGTGGTTATTGACAGAAACACAACCATGAAGAGCTCCTTTCTGCTGAACGGACGGACTCCTGGGCCTCACCAGACAAAAGACCAGAAAAGAATGATGAGCCCTCTACATTTCCAAGATTGCTGCTTTATAGAACAAACATATGCCTCACATGTATATGCTTTTTGATTATCTAAGTGCACAATTTATCTACCACAAAACTGTAGTCGGAGACTGATCATATGCTACAAACCAGCATAGTCCCAAGTTCTCTAGAGGTTATGTGCTCAATAAATATAAACTACTAGCTCTAGCAAAGAAATAAATATCTTCAATGGAATTTAATGATGCTTTTCAAAAGTATACAATGATAACTAGTTTTTATAGTGGTTTACAATTTTTAAAGCATTTTCACACATTATATTTTTATTCAAAATTGTTTTATTAGCATTATTCCCCCTTTTGAGTAATGTGAACTAATGACTATTCACATCATTTCCTCTACCTGGATGGTCTTCTTTCTGTTACTGCAATTCCAATCTCACCATTCAAGGCTCAATTAAAATATAATATCTTCCATTAATCCTTTTCAGCAGTATTAAGGCATGTTGCTTCTTTCTCAATTAATAATGCATCTTGCCTTATAATGCTCATTGGGCAGTCAAACACATGATGTCATGTGATACCAAATTACTGTCATCACATTTTATTTAACACTCTTCTCATGAATTTTAGAGAAATATCTCCAACTTTTTTTGAGTATCTAATAGATGAAGTGATCTTTTATAATTCCTGGCATCTGCTGTGATGACCTAAGTGCCTTTGAAGTAATCAATAAATATTTGTTGATTATCATTTTTAATTAAGTACTTATACCTGCATCCCAACCAATAGTTGAGATTAATGCCTCTGTCATGTTTTCAACTCATTAGCTGAAATTACAGATGTTCTTCTAAAATTTTATTTTCACTGTTATAAAACCTTCAAATTTACTTCTCTCCCAATGTAATTTTCTGCCTAAAACATCAAGTATCCTTTATTTTAATAATACAATTCATATATTGTAAATATGATGAATTAGGCAATAAAGATCAACATAAAATATCAATTTTTTTCCTGCTAAAATTTAAGATATATTTTTAAATGTACTAGTCCACAAATATTTCTCAAGTACTGAATACCTTATTTTCAAATTATTATTAGAAAAGATAGAATAACTAACATTTATTGAAAACTATTTGGTATCAGGTACTGTTTATAAGAACTTTCCATGTATTAAATAACATCAATAATTTAAAATTTCAGGTGAGAAAAGTGTGGTTAAATAATGTGGCCAAAGTCTTACAGCTAGTTATTTGTGGTGGAGGGTGACCCAACCCAAGACAGAAGTACTCTGACTACACAGAATACATACCTTTGTTTTTTTTGTTGTTGTTTGTTTTGTTTGCAATGTTATTTGCCTCTTTTTTTAACTTTTATTAGAGTATAGTTGACTTACAATCTTGTGTTAGTTTCAGGTGTGCAGCACAGTGAATCGGTTATACATAGACATATATCCACTCTTTTTTAGATTCTTTTCCCATATAGGTCATTACAGAGTATTGAGTAGATTTCCCTGTGCTTTATCTAAACTAAAACATTTTATTTTAAAACTAAAACTCAAGCTGAGGTAATGTAAATGTGTAAAAGTAAACAGAATATTCAGAAAACAAACAAAACTTCCATATTGAAGTGACTATCTGACATATTGTATTATTTACATTTATTTTCAAACATCTTTTGTCAAAATGTTATCATTTTATAAGAAAATGTGGGGGGTTTTCTTTGCTAACAATTAAGCTTTAGCTAAGAACTGAGATATCTCACCAAGGTTCTACTGATAGGTTTTAAAATCAGATGATTCCCAAAGACTCCATTTGTATTTTTTGAAGTACTTTATAGAAGGTTGATTTAATTGTTGGAGTAACAGTTTTTAATGCTAAGGACAGGGTAAATTTTTCTCTTTCTGATTAAAATATTTTAAGTATCATTATTCAAGACTCACTTTCAATAAAGCTTTAAAAGTTGAGAAGCAGGAAATGCCATTTTACTCTTCATTGCTAGTGAAAGAGCTGACCTGTTAAATCATATCAGTCAGACAAAAGCAAAAACATGTATCCTGCCATTAGTGATCAATTCTTTTTGTGACACACACCATGATTCCTCAAATTTTAAACTTGTTACTTAACCTCCTAATCAATAAATGTGCACTCTTTTTTTAATGCAGTCCCTGGTTACCTTTTTCTATAAGTGAAAATACTATTAAGAATGATGAAAGCTGAAGACATGCAACTTGCAGTTACAAAATAAGTGAGTCACAGTACAGTATGGAGAATATACTCAATAATAATGTAATATATTTGTATGATGATGGAGATGGTCAAAAGGTATAAACTTCCATTATAAGATAAATAAACACTAGGGATATAATGTTCAATATGATTAATATAATTAACACTGCTTTTTTTTTTAAAAATTCAAGTATAGTTGATTTACAGTATTGTGTTAGTTTCAGGTGTACAGTATAGCAATTCAGTATTTTTGCAAATTATATTTCATTATAGGTATTATAAGATAATGGGTATAATTTTCTATGCTATACAGTATATCCTTGTTGTCTATCTATTTTACATACAGTAGTTTGTATCTGTTAATCCCATACCTCCACTTTATTCCTCTCCCTTTTCCTCTCCCCTTTGGTAACCACAAGTTCGTTTTCTGTATCTGTGTCTGTTACTGTTTTGCATATACATTCATTTGTATTATTTTTTAGATTCCACATATAAGTGATATTATACAGTATTTGTCTTCCTCTGACTTATTTCACTCAGCATAATATTCTCTAGGTCCATCCACGTTGCTGCAAATGACAGTATTTCATTCTTTTTTATGGCTGAACAATATTTCACTATGTATATTTACCACATCTTCTTAATCCAATTGTCTGTTGATGGGGATGTGGGTTGGTTGCTTCCATGTTTTGACTATTGTAAATTGTGCTGCTATGAATATTGGGGTGTATGTATCTTTTCGAACACTGCGGCATATTATATATGAAATTTGTTAAGGCAGTAAATCCTAAGAGCTCTCATCAAAAGGAAAACATTTTTTTCCTTTTCTTTTATTTTGTATCTATATGAGATTATGGGATGTTCTCTAAATTTACTGGGTAATCATTTTATGCTGTATGTAAATCAAATCACTCTGCTGTATACCTTAAACTTACAGTACTGTATGTCGATTATAACTCAATAAATCTGGAAGAAAAAATTTTTTAATTAAAAATACATGTTTTATACATTTATTAGATAATTAATTTCTTATTTTGTGTCCTAATTTATTTCAGTTGTCCATTTTCCTAAAAAAAAAAAAAATGATGAAATCTAAACATGTTTCAGAGCCATGAATTTTAAATCCTGGAAAACATCAATTTCTTGTTTTCTCAGGAGTACCTCTTCTCTGACATGCAACAGTTTTACTATGTTCCAGTTTGGTTCCTTCACAAAACATTTCTGAATTATAACCACTTAGGTATTAGCAGAAAATAAGTCTCTTATAATTTACGGTTTAATAGAAAGTCTTACTTTACACTATTCCTACACAGGAAACCAAGTATAAAAATCACCCGATATGTGACTTTACCAAGTATGATACTGCCATCAGGTGGACCACAGTAAGACTAACAGTACAAAATACTGAAGCCAAGTTCCTTTGATAGGTGACCTATACCTGATATGGGGTACTATATAATAAGAATACATAAAATAATTTTAAAAAATCATCTCAGAGGTGATTATTAAGTAATATTTTACATATTTGTTTTCAATATAGCACTGATATTCTGCAACTGAATAAATTTATCCTGCAATTGAATACAGTTTGGAGGATAAAAAGGCAAAAAAACCTGTAAGTTCTCTAATCATTCACTATTGATTTAAAAAAGGTAGACCTCACCACTTTTACTAGGCCCTTAAAAAGTAATGGTATAACCTCCTTGAATCTTCCAAATAGAAATGATGATCAGAATGTTTTCTGCAGGTCTATTTCTATATGAACTTATTTAGCCAAGCTCACTTTATGTCTGCCTTAAATTCCCTGAAATTTCAAAACCTTGTAATATAGAAAACCTCTGAAAGTTATACTGCTAATACCATAGATTTATTTATCTTGTCTGGCAGATTAAAAACTAGTTTCTCTTCTAAAATATTACCAGAAATTATTACAGAAATGAAAAAAATATACTTAATGCATGGATGTATAGGATATCTGCACTGGATAAATAGATGAGTTAATTATACTCAAATCCAAAAAAAGCAAAGATAGTAGAGCACAGGGAGATCAGCTCAGTGCTTTGTGACCACCTAGAGGGTGGGAGGGAGGGGATATGGGGATATAAGTATACGTATAGCTGATTCACTTTGTTATACAGCAGAAACTAACACAACAATGTAAGGCAATTATACTCCAATAAAGATGTTAAAAAAAAAAAAGACAAATCAAAAACAATAAGTAAAGTTTATTGTCTGCCTGTAGGTTGTAACTTGATTATCTCATTCAGTCCTCACTTCAAATCTATGAGGTTGGTATTATCATCTTGATTTTGAAGATAAAGAAACTCAGGCTTAGACATTTTAACTTGACGTTCCAAAATCACATAGCTAATAAATGTTTAAGGCATGGCAGTCTGCTTCCCAAACACTAGCTCTTAATCACTACACTATAAACTATAGAGATTAGATTAACTTTTCATATAAAACTCATACAGTTATCCATTTCAGAAAATTTTATAAATACAATACTCAATATTTCTCAATTTAAAATAACTACAAACATTGCAATTACATTAAGTACAATTAGTTCTTAATATTAATAATTAGTGAATGAATAAATAATTTGTTCTTAAAAGGAAAATTCAACCCTACATATAAATTGTGGGATAGAAGAAATGTTGTCAGTCTTAAAATGCTAGAAGTTATAAAATAGTATAGCTACACAAATACTAAAAATTCCAAATACAGAATAGATGTATATGTTATCTTCTATATACTTTAAGTTGTACAAACTGTTCATTTTATTGAAGGAAACAGAGTAATTTGTCAGAATACAGAAATGTTCTTATGAATTATGTACTCTTGATACAGACATATGATGTCAAATAAATCAAATAATATAGTTAAAACGTCAAAATATAATGATTTGTAAATGGCCAGTTAAGACAATGGGCTTGTCACCAATGCCCACCAAATAAGCCAATTCACATTTGACTATTTCTAACATGAAAGTAATCTTTGCATCCTAGCAAGGGGTAATTTATATTTACAATAATTCACAATAGCCCTTTGGCACCCATAAGATCCTTGGAAACCTTTTCTATCCAATTGGTTCAGCAAGTGAAGAAGTTAGTAAATTCCACCACAAGTGACATTAAATCAGCATCTGAACAGATGCCAAGAACCAAGGTGATTTCTCTTTCAATAATGTTGCAAAATATATAATCACAGTGTAAAAAGAATATTTGTGCATATTCTCTACCACATGGCCACAGAGTAGTGGAAAGAAAACAGACTCTAGAGTCTTAACACATACGTCCCCTATCTCAGTTTCAGCACTTAGTGGAGTGTGTGAGAAATTCAACAGGTTATTTATGCTCACTGAAACCTGCCTTTCCTCATCTGAAAATAGGGGAAATAACTCATAGTTCATTACAGATAATGCAGGATTATGAGAATTAAGCAAAATAATTATTATGAATTACACGTCACAAGTAAATAAAAATCTGTGCCAGCAATATAACAATGTGGATTAAATAATTTAAATTAAACCATCACCTGGATGATCTTTCTTTCTCTAGTTTGTTAGCCTGTTCCTTTTGCAAAATGCATCTATTTAGTAAATGGGAATGATGCGTTCCATTGTCCCAAGGAAAGAATTTATAGGCATATGCGTTCTTTTAAAAGAGTATTTCTTTTTATAGACGCAGCTTAATATAGTAGATAGAGAAGTGGTTCTTGCCCAGAAGTCTTCAGCCTCTCTTAACTGGGTGTGTGATCTTAGAAAAATAAACTCTTTGAGGTTCTCCTTCTTTTAGCAGAGTTAATGAGATTGCCTAGAAAGAATGAAATAGTGGAACCAGGGAGAGTAATATAGGGTGCGGAGGGGGAAAAAAAGGCTTTGAATTTAGAGAGAAATCTGTTTCTGGTTAAGCAACAACAACAATATGAACTAGAAAGAATAAAGAAACTGAGAAAAGCCAACATTTGCAATAGTGAAATTTCTATTAATAGACACAGAATCTTCCTGCTAGGAAGAAAACCAAAAGTTATCTAAATTTTATTTGGAAAATTCTGGGGGCACATATTATTACTTGGTTGTTATAGTATTTAAAGGGATGGGAAAATCTGTGACGACGCCCAGCACAAGAACTGTCAAACAAGAGGCATTAATACTTTTAAATGGATATAAATTTGAAGGTATAAAAGATAAGTTATCCTATGTTTAACATCATTCAGAAATCAAGAATAACTTGAAAGAAAATCACTAAAGAAGGTTGGCTCCATGAAAATTCCTCTAATAAAATTCATTTTTGTAATCATTATAATCAATAGAATGTACCAGGATATATCGAAAGTATTATCTTTCAGTGAATAATTGAAGAGGAATTCTACCTAAGTCACATTTAACTATGTACTAAATTTCTGATTTAATTTCCTTGATACATCCAAAATATGTACTATATTATTATCTTCTGTTATTAATTTCAACAATGTTATAAAGGTGAAAATTTCTCTCAGTTAACAGCTATAATTTGAGACTCATTAAATAAATATTTAATGATTTCTTCATTAAATATTTATTATTGCTAATTTTCTATCCCCATCTATCCTTTTTATCTTAATTATAGGTTCATAATTTCCACATTTGTTGAGTTATATTTTCTATACAATAAAAATAATGTCAAACCTCAAATATGCAAATAAAGAGCCGAGACTTTTAACATACTAACTCTTTAATAATCTATTGGTATTTTTATTGCCATTGCATTGCATTTTTTTGACTTTATTTTTTAGAGCAGTTTTAGATTCACAGCAAAACTGAAAGGAAGATAACAGAGATTTCCCCTTATATCCCCAACTGCTATACACGCACAGTCTCCCCAGTTAACAACAGCTCTCCAAAGGCAGTATACTTACTTACTGTAACTGACAAACCCTCCAAAGGCAGTATACTTACTAAAACCCTCCAAAGGCAGTATACTTACTGTAACTGACAAACCCTCCAAAGGCAGTATACTTACTTACTGTAACTGACAAACCCTCCAAAGGCAGTATACTTACTGTAACTGACAAACCCTCAAAAGGCAGTATACTTACTTACTGTAACTGATAAACCTACATGGACACATCATTATCACCTAAAGTCTATAGTTTACATTAGGATTTATTATTGGTGTTGTACATTCTACAGTCTAGGATTTGGACAAATGTATAATAACATGTATCCATCATTATAGTAACACACAGAGTAATTTTACTGCTCTAAAGATCGTCTTTGCCCTATTAATCCCTCTCTCCCTCCTGGCGACCACTGATCTTTTTACTATCTCCATAGTTTTGCCTTTTCTAGAATGTCACATATTTGGAATTATATAGTATATAGCCTTTTCAGATTGGCTTCTTTCAGGTAGTAACATGCATTTAAGTTTTCTCCATGTCTTTTCATGGCTTGACAGCTCATTTCTTTTTAGTATTGAATAATATTCCATTGCCTGAATGTACCACAATTTATCCATTCACCTACTGAAGGACATCTTGGTTGCTTCCAAGTTTTGGCAATTATGAATAAAGCTACCATAAACATCGATGCACAAGTTTTTATGTGAATGTGCTTTCATTTCCTAGGACCATAGACCTTATGGTAGCAGTATGCTTAGTTTTGTAAGAAACTGCCAAACTGTCTCCCTAAGTGGCTGTACCATTTTGTATTCACACCAGCAATGAATGACAGTTCCTGTTGCTCCACATTCTCATCGGCATTTAGTGTTGTCAGTGTTCTGAATTTTGGCCATTCTAATAGATGTGTAATGATATTTCATTGATGTTTTAATTTGCATTTCCCTGATGATGAAGATGATGTTGAACACCTTTTCATGTGCTTACTTGCCATTCGTATACTTTTATTTGTTACAGTATCTGCTCAGGGTTTTGCCCATTTTTAAAATATACGTATTCGAGGAGTTTTATATTTGTGTTTTACATTTGGGTGTGTGATCCATTTTGAGTTAATTTTTGTAAGGGGGTAAGATCTGTGTCTAGATTTACTTTTTGTATGTGTATGTCCAGTTGCTCCAGCACCATTTGTTGAAAAGATTATCTCTTCTCCATTGTACTGTCTCTGTTTCTTTGTTAAAGATCAATAGAGTATTTTTATGTGGGTCTATTTCTGGGATCTCTATTCTGTTCCATTAATCTAGTTGTCTATTATTCTGACAACACCACACTGTCTTCATTACTGTAGCTTTGTATTGAATTTTGAATATAGAGATATTAATTTAAAAAATCAAAATCACTTTCATTTTGATGCATTTCAGGCATAGTTTTCTTCCTAATTGGGTGAGATATTTTTCTCTAATATACCAACTCCATGTAAATTAAACAATTTCCCCCAGTGGTAACATTTTTTCAGACTATGTTACAATATCACAACCAGGGTATTCATATTTAGATTTGTTCAGGTTTGTTTTAGGATCCAAAATTTGGTTATTTTGGTGATTGTTCCATAGCACTTGAGGGGAAAAAATGTATTCTGGTATTGTAGGGTACAGTGTTCTATAAATAGTAAATAAAACCTGTTGGTTGATTGTGTTTTTCAGATCTACATCCTTGCTGATTTTCTGTGTTGTAGTTCTATCAGTTGCTAATAAGAGTGATGCTGGAGTTTCAAAATATAATTATGGGTTTTCCTATTTCTTCTTTCTGCCAAATCAGTTTTGCTTCATGTATATCAAGGCTCTACTGTTTAGGATTAAGTCTTCCAGGCAGATTAATTCTTTTATGATATGTGATGTTCCTCTTTTTCTGTGCTAATTTTCTTTGTTCTGGAGTAAGTTTTATGAGATGTTAATAGAGTCACTCCTAATTTTTTATATTAATGTTTGCATAGTATATCTTTATTCATGTTTTTACTTTCAACCAACCTATGCCATTATGTTTAAAATGAGTGTCTTATAGAGAGCATGTACTTGGGTCATGTTTTGTTATCCATTCTGTCAACTGTTATCATTTAGTTGATGTATTTAGACCACTTATGTTTAAGATAATTATTGATATGTTGGGGTTTAAATCTGCCATCTCATTATTTGTTTTGTTTCTTTTGTTTCTTGTTCCTCTGTTTCTCATTTTTTGTTTCTCTATGGTAACCAACATTCTTTATGATTACATCTTACAGTGTTTTTTTTTTTTTTTTTCTTACAGTGTTTTTGAATATATCTTTTTGTATAATTTCTATAGTGGTTGCTCAAGGTGTTACAATATACACATGTGACTTAAAACCAGCTACTGGTATTAATGTTTCACTGCTTCAAGTGAAACGTGGAAATCTCAATTCCATTTAGGATACTTTACCTTCCCCCCTTTAAATAGAATTGTCTTAAGAATTAGATGGTGTAAAAATTTCTGTTTTGGTTATTAAATGTGATTTGTAAAGCTCATGAAGAAAAGCATAGTCTATTATATGTACCCATATCTCTGCTCTTTCTGTTGTTCTTTCTTCCTTCCTGATGCTCCAAGATTCTTTCTTTAACCCTTTCCTTTCTATTTGAAGATGTTCACTTAACAAACTTTTAATGGTAGGTCTGTTAGTGACATATTCCTTTAGTTTTTCCTTCATCTGAGAATATTTTTATTTCCCTTTCATTCCTGAAGTTGTTTCACCAGATACAGAAATTGCAGCTGACCTTTTTTTTCTATTGGCTCTTGAAATGTGCCTCGATACTTCCATCTGGCTTCAATGATTTCAGATGAGAAGTTTGCTGTCATTCTAATAGGTGTTCCCCTATAAATAGTGCATAATTTTTTTCTGGCTGCTTTCAAGAGTTTATAATGTCTTTCAGTTTATTCTGTTTGGGGTTCTCCCAGCTTCTCAGATGTGTAGATTTCTGTCTTTCCAAAATTTAAAAAGTTTCTAGCCATTACCTTTTTGAATATTCTTTCAGCTTTACTTTTTCTCCTTTTCTTCTGGAACTCCAAAGATATGAATGTTGAATCTTCTGTTATTGTCCTACAGGTATCCATGGTTATTAATTTTCTTTCTTTTTTTTAAAGTCTATTTTATCAGTTTTTCAGATTAAGTAAATTTTATTGGTCTGCTCTCTAGTTGACTAATTCTATCCTCTGCTATCTCCACTCTACTGTTGAACATATCCAAATTTTTTTGTTTTCCCCACAAATTTCTGGTATTGTATTTTCCATTTCTATAATTTCCATTCTAAGACAATTTGCAATACACTATTCTAGCATTTTCATGACAGCTGTTTTAAAATCCTGGTCAGATAATTCCAACATCTTATTCATGTTGGCATCCATTGATTGTCTTTTCTCATGTAAATTGTGATTTTCCTGGTTCTTGATACGATGGGTGATTTATGACGGTATCTTGGGTATTTTGTTTACTATGTTAAAAACAAACAAACCAACCAACCCTGCAATCTGTATAAATCTTTCACTTGAGAAGGAAGTCACCTTCTCTAGGTTAGGTTTAGTGCACAGATCTTTGCTTACATTTTGAGGCTGTGGTCTCAACGACAGTTTAGCTTTAAGAGCATCTGCAGTGTTATTTTGGTCTTTGTGGTTTGTTTGGTGTTCCTGTCCTTGCTGGTAGTGCCTGCGAAGGCAAAAGATGTTTCCCAGGCCCAGTCCCTGGGTGTTTCTTGGTGGTGGAAGATCTCAGGCCTGCAGTCAGGAAGATGATTTCTGAGCCAAGCACTTGCTGTGGCAGAATCTCCCTGCCAGGTTGGGAAAGAAAGCACTTCTCAGGGTGTGTGCTGGTTGTGACAGGGTCTCTGCTACACGTCTCTCTAGGCACCCATGATGTGTTGGGGTGGGGACAAGACAAGAGGTCTCAGGCTCAAAGGAACAATTGTTTTGGTAGATTTTCTCTTGCCTGTGACATGGTATTTCCTTATGGGGTAAGGGAGTCTCAAGCCTGCATGGACAAAGAGGGTACAAGGGATGGACCAGGTGATGTGGTGGGATCCCCCTGGTGGGGGCCACCTGGCCACCCTGTATCCGTCCACTGGACAGGGAAGTCTCAGATGCTGCAGAGAAGGAACGTGCTTCCCCTGCAGTGGTACAGAGCGTGCCATGTGTTTTCCTAGGGACTCTTGTTCAATCCAAAGGAGACATACATCTACCTGGCTTGCTTTCTGTTGCTAGGTTGGGGTCAAGGAAAATTTGGGTCTGAATAACGTCTTGCTGTTGGGTGAGAAAGTGTAAGATGCCACTTCGCTGTGCCGTTCCTCCAGTTCTAGGATATCAAACCAATTTTCCTCCTTCTTACCCCCTTTCAGAATTTTCCTCTTCTTACTTCGTGCATTATTTCCAGAGTTTACAGTTGTACTTCCAAGGGAGGAGCAGAAGGAAATAGATCCACTCCATCCTGTCTAGACTGACAGCTTCTCTGAGTGACTTTGAACATTCAAATCTGACAATGTAGTTATTTTTTAAAAGTCTTTCAGAATTTAAACTCAGTATCTTTAGCATGAGATACAGTGCTTGTGGTCCCATAATTTTTAATCCGCAATTCTCACGACATTTCTGTATGCCTGCTTCACTCCAGCTACATGCTGTGCTACTTGAAATCTCAAATTCATGCAAATCTCATTCCTTATTTTCTTTAAGTTATACTCCAGTTTTAAGATAAGAGCCTAAGCTGTCCACTCCTCAGTGAAGTGTCCCTGACTCCCCGTGGCTAAAGGAGGTGCATACTCCTCTATGTCCCTCCTCTTTAGTTCCACAACACCCTCTACTGGTATCACTTCCCAAGACGTCTGATGACAGTTAATATTTCATCAGTTCCTAGAATAGCCTGCATACTGGAGGCTATCAGTAAGTGTTAAGCAATCACAGATGGTGTTAGCTAAGTATCAAAAATGGCTCTGCGGGCGTGCTAAGCTACAGAGAAATTAAAAATGATTAAAGAAACATACAGATGTTCAAAATTTATACTTTACTAAATACCTTAACACTCTTTTCCTTAATCCTCAAGGCATATATTATTACCCCATTCTACAGATGAAGAAGAGTGATTGAACGTTCCTTTTACTAAATTGTGCTGCCTGTTATCATTTCCATATTTTTTTAATGAGAAACCAGATTTGGAAATACGAGTCACTGTTCATAAACTATTATTTTGAAACTATTATTTAAAACTAAAGTAAATAGGATCTTTCCATGGAAAAAGACAAAAAAGCAGAAAGTATAAAAGAAAACCAAATGATTTCATTTTCATCTACAGATTTGTCACAAAATACACACTAACATTTTTATGTATTACAACTAAGTAGCTTGTATGCATAATTTCTTATGCAAAGATAAAACATAGGCATAGCACCCAACTTGGAATATTCAAAAGGATATATATATAGATATAGAGAGAAAAGTGTATTTCACTCCTATTCTTGCCCCAGAGAAATACATTCTTTCCTCCAGAGTCAACAACTGCTACCTCTTTTCTTTTGTTTTCATCCAGTAATACATATATTTTTCTTCTCTTTTTTTCCCCACAGATGGTAGTTAAAACATACACACTGAAAAACTTTTTTTTTTCAGTTTGATCAGTATTTTCTGGAAGTTTGTTTGCTAATGTTATTATTACAAGTAGAGATCTGTTCTATTTGTTTGTCTTAATATTTATTACACCTTATTTCTTCAAGTATGTCACATAATTAGAAAGATCTTTTCTATCTTGAGATTTTTTTAGAAATTTTATATGTTTTATTACAGCTCTTCTATGGCATCATGTTTTGCCTTCTCTGTGGAATTGATTTTGGTATAGAACATGATAAAGGAGAGATGCAACTTTCTTTTTTTCTAGATGATTACAGGACATCCCAAATTATTTACTAGATAATGTACCTTTGCCCACTGATTACAAATGCTACCTTTATTACATATTGAATTTTTCTGCATATTTGGATCTGCTACTTGATTTTCATTTTATTCATTCATATGATTGACTGTACATGCACCGGTACCAAACCTTAATTTCTGTGGCTTTACAATATATTTCAATATTTGTTAGAATAGCATGTCTTTAATTACTGTAGTTTTACATGTTTTAATATCTGATAGGACTAGTACCTTATTATTCTTCTTTTCCAAAAGTTTCCTGTCTTTTCTTACTTGTTCATCATCTCCTAAGTGCTACAAATCATCTGTTATAATTCTTTTTAAAAAGATTAACATTATTGAAATGAAATCAATTTATAGATTAACTTGGAGAAATTTAACACCTTTATGAAACTGATTCTTCTTGTGCAGGGTTATGGTCTACTATTCCATTTCTTCAAGATTTCTTTGGTGTACCACAAAAATCAAGTTTTCTTTACATTATCTTGTATATTTCATGTACATTTGAAGTATTGTATTATTTTTGGTGCTATTTTCAATGCGGTATTTACTTCCATTATATCTTCCAAATAGTATTTATTGAAATATAAGAGGGCAATTAAATTATTTCTGTATATTAATATTTAAATTGCCATATTAATTAAATTATATTTTGTTGCTGTTGTTTTCAAATAACTGTCTTCAGTTATATGTAAACAATTAGTTCATTGGTAAATAATGATAATTTTACCTCTCCGTTTCAAATATTTCTTTACCTTAACGAATTACATTGGCACATATCTTCAGAACAAAGTTAAATAATAATCATGAACAAGATTATATCATTATGTATTATATGTGTGTGTGTGTGTGTGTGTGTGTATATATATACAAAACATTGCCTGTTTCTCATAGTAATGGGAAACCTTTTCAACTTTTCCCTGAGTATTGCCAGAAATCTAAGAATTTGCCCATGATTCTCTTGTTACCCTCCCAGATAATCTACAGGGTTAATCTCTCTTTGGTCCATGTATACATTTCAGAGCTCAGTTTACTCTCATCTTCTCTATAAGACTTTCTTTAGTCCACCCTGTAGTGATCCCTCTATCATGTATTATTTGATACATTTACTTACTTAATCACAATTCAGTACTGACTGATCATCTACTATGTGGCAGGCCCTGAATGAGGCACTTTTAAAACGTGAAATGACATAGTTTCTATCTTTGGGGGGTTAAAAGTACAATAAGAAAGTAGAACTGTTAAGAATTCCCTGGCAGTCCAGTGGTTAGGACTCCATGCTTTCACTGCCGAGGGTGTGGGTTCAATCCCTGGTCCGGGAAATAAGATCATACAAGCTGTGTGGCACGGCTAAAAACAAAAATCCAAGGAAGATTTTCATTAAGGGAAAAAAAAAAAAAAAGAAAGCATAACTGTTTGTTGTTTGTGCTGTCTTTGAAGACAATATGGAGTAGTGTTTATGATTATGGGTTTTGGACTGAGACACTTTACGGTTTTTAATCCTTACCATCTATGGGAACTTGAACAAATTACTTAACCTCACTAAACCTCATTTGCCTCATGTGAATGAAGGATGTGCCTCACAATGGCTTTTATGGTTATACATGATGATGCTTGAACAGCATAGGACCAGAACATAGTGAGAGCTCAATGAACGTTAGTTATTGTTATAGCTATAACCATTGTTACAGTTAATAGAGTTAAACACTATTAGAGGTTCAAACAATGTGTGCTAGAAGAAGGAGTCTTTCAGAAAGCATAGAGAAATGATTTGAAAAGAAGAAAATCAGATTACCTAACAGATAAGAGTAAATAATTTTAAAGAAAGTATTATAGAGGAAGAAAAAGCATATAAGAAGTAATTGGCATATATAAATAAGAGGATGGCAGGCTGAAAAACGAAAGGTATTTCAGTAAAATTAGAGACCAGCACCAGGAAACAAGCTGGGAAGGTGGACTCTAGAATCATATCAATAGTTTCCATTCTATTTCTTAAGCAATTACACACGCTTTTGTGTAACTACTCAACTATTTCATTATTTATATCTTTTGACTGCTAAGATTATATGACTAGAAATCTAAAAAATAGATTTTCTATATTTTATATTTACTTTGCCAAATATCTACCTTGGTGCTTTGCATATATTAATATCTGTTGAATAAATAAATGAAAGTATACTACGTGGTTTAAAAGAATAAATTTATGCCTACTAGATAAATGACAATCTAAAGCTGGAAAGTCAATTCTCTTCCATAATTTAAATTTCACCTTCTCTACTCCCCAATTCACACAGACTGGCTTTCTGACTCTTAGACACATAGAGGGAATTCTTCACAGCTTGTGCTCAATTTTACATTAGAGGGAAATCATTATTTTATTAAAAGTGGAACTTATACTTTGAAAGTCACTACCTCATATTTACTAAAAACTTCAAATATAGTATTGGCCATACAGGTAAATGAAAAATGGTTTCTGCTTTCTATAAACTCAGAGATTAATAGAAAAAAAGGAGATACAAAAAATATGTATACACCTAAAGCAATTAGAGAAAGAACAAAAAAAAACCCAAAGTTAGCAGAAGGGAAGAAATCATAAAGATCAGATCAGAAATAAATGAAAAAGAAATGAAGGAAACGATAGCAAAGATCAATAAAACTAAAAGCTGGTTCTTTGAGAAGATAAACAAAATTGATAAACCATTAGCCAGACTTATCAAGAAAATAAGGGAGAAGACTCAAATCAATAGAATTAGAAAGGAAAAAGGAGAAGTAACAACTGACACTGCAGAAATACAAAGGATCATGAGAGATTACTACAAGCAAGTATATGCCAATAAAATGGACAACCTGGAAGAAATGGACAAATTCTTAGAAATGCACAACCTTCTGAGACTGAACCAGGAAGAAATAGAAAATATGAACAGACCAATCACAAGCACTGAAATGGAAACTGTGATTAAAAATCTTCCAACAAACAAAAGCCCAGAACCAGATGGCTTCACAGGCAAATTCTATCAAACATTTAGAGAAGAGCTAACACCTATCCTTCTCAAACTCTTCCAAAATACAGCAGAGGGACGAACACTCCCAAACTCATTCTACGAGGCCACCATCACTCTGATACCAAAACCAGACAAAGATGTCACAAAGAAAGAAAACTACAGGCCAATATCACTGATGAACATAGATGCAAAAATCCTCAACAAAATACCAGCAAACAGAATCAAACAACACATTAAAAGGATCATACACTATGATCAAGTGGGGTTTATCCCAGGAATGCAAGGATTCTTCAATATATGCAAATCAATCAACGTGATACACCATATTAACAAATTGAAGGAGAAAAACCATATGATCATCTCAATGGATGCAGAGAAAGCTTTCGACAAAATTCAACACCCATTTATGATAAAAGCCCTGCAGAAAGTAGGCAGAGAGGGAACTTTCCTCAACATAATAAAGGCTATATATGACAAACCCACACCCAACATCATCCTCAATGGTGAAAAACTGAAACCATTTCCACTAAGATCAGGAACAAGACAAGGTTGCCCACTCTCACCACTATTATTCAACGTAGTTTTGGAAGTTTTAGCCACAGCAATCAGAGAAGAAAAAGAAACAAAAGAAATCCAAATTGGAAAAGAAGAAGTAAAGCTGTCACTGTTTGCAGATGACATGATCCTATACATAGAGAATCCTAAAGATGCTACCAGAAAACTACTAGAGCTAATCAATGAATTTGGTAAAGTAGCAGGATACAAAATTAAGGCACAGAAATCTCTTGCATTCCTATACACTTATGGTGAAAAATCTGAAAGTGAAATTAAGAAAACACTCCCATTTACCATTGCAACAAAAAGAATAAAATATATAGGAATAAACCTACCTAAGGAGACAAAAGACCTGTATGCAGAAAATTATAAGACACTGATGAAAGAAATTAAAGATGATACAAATGGATGGAGAGATATACCATGTTCTTGGATTGGAAGAATCAACACTGTGAAAATGACTCTACTACCCAAAGCAATCTACAGATTCAATGCAATCCCTATCAAACTACCACTGGCATTTTTCACAGAACTAGAACAAAAAATTTCACAATTTGTATGGAAACACAAAAGACCCCGAATAGCCAAAGCAATCTTGAGAACGAAAAATGGAGCTGGAGGAAGCAGGCTCCCTGACTTCAGACTATACTACAAAGCTACAGTAATCAAGACAAGATGGTACTGGCACAAAAAACAGAAATATAGATCAATGGAACAGGATAGAAAGCCCAGAGATAAACCCACGCACATATGGTCATCTTATCTTTGATAAAGGAGGCAAGAATATACCGTGGAGAAAAGACAGTATCTTCAATAAGTGGTGCGGGGAAACTGGACAGCTACATGTAAAAGAATGAAATTAGAACACTCCCTAACACCATACACAAAAATAAACTCAAAATGGATTAAAGACCTAAATGTAAGGCCAGACACCATCAAACTCTTAGAGGAAAACATAGGCAGAACACTCTATGACATAAATCACCACAAGATCTTTTTTGACCCACCTCCTAGAGTAATGGAAATAAAAACAAAAGTAAGCAAATGGGACCTAATGAAACTTAAAAGCTTTTGCACAGCAAAGGAAACCATAAACAATATGAAAAGACAACCCTCAGAATGGAAGAAAATATTTGCAAATGACACAACTGATAAAGGATTAACCTCCAAAATTTACAAGCAGCTCATGCAGGTCAATATCAAAAAAACAAGAAACCCAATCCAAAAATGGGCTGAAGACCTAAATAGACATTTCTCCAAAGAAGATATATAGATTTCCAACAAACACATGAAAGAATGCTCAACATCATTAATCATTAGAGAAATGCAAATCCAAAGTACAATGAGATATCATCTCACACCAGTCAGAATGGCCATCATCAAAAAATCTACAAACAATAAATGCTGGAGAGAGTGTGGAGAAAAGGGAACCCTCTTGCACTGTTGGTGGGAATGTAAATTGATACAGCCACTATGGAGAACAGTATGGAGGTTACTTAAAAACCTAAAAATAGAACTACCATATGACCCAGCAATCCCACTACTGGGCATATACCTGGACAAAACCATAAATCAAAAAGAGTCGTATCACAATGTTCATTGTAGCTCTATGTACAATAGCCAGGACATGGAAGCAACCTAAGTGTCCATCGACAGATGAATGGATAAAGAAGATGTGACACATATATATATATACTATGGAATATTACTCAGCCATAAAAAGGAACGAAACTGAGTTATTTGTAATGAGGTGGATGGACCTAGAGACTGTCATACAGAGTGAAGTCAGAAAGAGAAAAACAAATACCGTATGCTAACACATATATATGGAATCTAAAAAAAAAGAAAAATGGTCAGAAGAATCTAGGGGCAAGACGGGAATAAAGATGTAGATCTACTAGAGAATGGACTTTAGGACACGGGGACGGGGAAGGGTAAGCTGGGACAAAGTGAGAGAGTGGCATGGACATATATACACTACCAAATGTAAAACAGATAGCTAGTGGGAAGCAGCAGCATAGCACAGGGAGATCAGCTTGTTGCTTTGTGACCACCTACAGGGGTGGGATAGGGAGGGTGGGAGGGAGATGCAAGAGGGAGGGCATATGGGGATATATGTATACATATAGCTGATTCACTTTGTTATACAGCAGAAACTAACACACCATTGTAAAGCAATTATACTCCAATAAAGATGTTTTAAAAAATGTATAAAGTCATATTCCAGACAGAAAAAAATGTAGCTGAGAGTTATGATGAATACAGTAGTTTAGAAAGACTCATCTATCAGAGATATGCACAATAATTTGTGGGGAAAAAACACCTTGGACAAAGAGATCAGCTAGGAAACTAATGCAATAATCCTAATGTCCCCATAAGAGACACTAAAAGGCTCACTCTAACCTACCCAAGAAGATTCTTTTTAAAAGATGCTAATACTTATCACTGAATAGTTTTAAAATTATATAGTATTCAGTCTCCCGAAATGAAATTGGTTTTTCTTAAGTTTGTAGCCTGATAAACAAGGAAAAAGTCTTAGACAAATGTGTACTAATATTAATGTTTTTGCTTATTCCAATTATCCTTTTTAAGCCTTCCATATGTATTTGATCATGGGTAGAAAAACTAAGGAAACAAAAGTTAAGTGATAAACATGTAAACAAAAATAAACCTTCCTTTTAACTTAAAACAAAGATCTTTCAAAAAATCAGAGCTACAGTATTCTGGGAAGAAAAATATATTCTTTCAAATAACTAGAGAAAAACCAGCTTGATATTCACTTTTTAAAGGCATATAAACATCCCTATAAAGTCTTATCTACATTACAAGTCATAATTTTTACTGTTTCTCCATTTTAAAGTAATTATATTGTCTACTATAGTCTGAATTAAAGGCTGTTTGGAAGAATTTAAGTGATTGTTTCTGAGTTGCTGATCATTTACATTATTACATTTTATTAATAAGATGCATGGCATAAGTAATAAATATGAAAATTGCAACAGCTCTTTGTAAATATTTTCATTACCAGGTCAAAGAACAGTGTTGTCTACTATAACTTGTACTTATACGCACGCAAGTATATCATAGTACATTATTTCTGAGGTAGGGCATAAACACAGGTACACACTCACACACATTTTTGAGTAACACTAAATCATGACCATATTGACGCTTTCAAATAAAATTTCATCAAGCACTTCAAAGCTCTTTTCAAATTCAGACAAATGAAAAATGAAACATTACTTGATAATGGCAAGCATTCAAAGTTAAAAAGCTTTCAAGTTTAGTATTCAAATTAAATCTTGATCGTAAGTGGAATTATGTTGAGTGTAACCTTTTACTGACACTTAGCCTATTATTAATATACCACATAATTATATAGAATACCTCAAAACAAAATAAATATTTATAATTGTATCGTTGTGTATAAAAAGGAGACATCTACATGGTGATAAGAAATAGAAAACTGATTAAACTATATAAAATATGAATTAAATTTTAGGATTATTTATACAGTTTTTAATATACTTTAACAATCACATTCTGGTTATTTATATTTATGCCTAAAATTTCTTTGTTAAGGCATAGCACTTCTACAAACTTTGCAAAGGATTCTTTATATAACATTCTATCACCATTGGTCTAAGCAGTGTTTGTTATTTGCATTGTTTTTTAACTTAATTTAAGAGCACTTAAACAGAGAAAGCAGAATGTGCAAAGATCCTATGGCAGAAGAAATTGGGATATTCAAAGAAATTAAGAAAGGAAAGAGTGTTTAGACAACAGGAAGAAAAGGGGAGAATAGTATGTAATGAGGCAGCAAAGACAGGTAGTACCAGACCATCATAGCCTACAGAGAAAAAGAAAAAAAAAATGTTCTTGTTCTTTATTCCAAAAACAATGGTTAATTTCTGAAATGGTTTAACCAGGGGGATGGTATGATAAAATCTGCATTTTTATAGTGATTACTCTGAAATACAGTTTGGAAAATGATCAGAGAAATATGGAGAGACCCTATGGTAAACTATTCTACATTAATCCAAGAGAGAAATAAGGCGAGTGGGTTTAAAAATAAGGGCCATGTTTCTTGGTCATGGTTGGACTCTCAGTACTTCTAGCATAAGTTCAGTAAATGATTTTGATTATCTATTTGTTCCTTTATTACATGAATGACAGTTACTCTCCCAAGCAGAATTAATTGTACCTTCTGTACTAGAAACTATTTATTTAAGAATTTCATACTGCATATTTTCAAACAGACACGAAATTTTCTCATTTCCTCATCCTAAGAATAACTAAAACGGAACCTAAAATCTGTGTTATAAAGTATCACATTAGGAAGGGTTAGCATCAGCGTCCAAGTTTTCTTTAAAGGTATTCTTTGCTTAGCTTTCACCACAACAAACTGATAGAGTTTTCTTAAAATTTTTCAATTGCAAAATATTAAAACTGCAAAAAGAAATACCTATAGCACCCATACAGTTTAAGAGACAACTTGACCCCTTTTTGTTTCTTCCATTCAAATACTTTGTCAGTAACATGGCAATCAATGACTTCAACTTCTATGGTTCTGCCATAACATTCCCACACATGTATTTCTGTTAACTGTTCTTCTTAAATGTCAGCTTATACACAGACACAATCTTTTAAATGTGACTATCACTGGTTAAACCATATTTGATTCTGACAATAAACCATTTGATAATGCCAAAGACTTCGTTTGATTAGAAAGAACATTTTTATTTTTTCTTCTGTTTTTGTTCTCTGCATCTTTGGCAGATGAACAGACTATTAGAGGTGGGAATCACAGACTGTCTGACTGCAGTTTTTCAAATGAATATTATAAGAAAATTGAATTTATAAATATTGAATATTTTATATAGACAATGAGAAAGGGATTTCATTGGATATAAATTCTGCAAAAATAAATCAGCATATCTAATACACATAAGTCTCTTTTGAAGTTATTTGTTCTTATTTGGTTATATCTTTGAGAATATTCATGCAAATGTTTATTGAATGTTTATTAAGCAAAGTTATTACAGTTGGCATGAGGGCAGATTAAAAAATAAAATAGTGTCTATATTTATGCTGTACTGAGAAGCCAGTAAAAAAAAAAATGATGAACATTATACAAATAAATGCAAATAAGCATAAGAACTATAAAAAAGAGTATGTACAGAACACACTACTTTGGGAGAAGTCCCATGAGTTAAATCTTGAAATATGATATGAGATAAGACAAATTGTTTTTATGTCAAGAATATTTTAGGCAGAAGGATAAGTGAATGCAAAGCAAAGTGAAATTAACTGAGATTCAAATAATTTGGCTGGGTACAATTTTCATATATATGAGAATACTGTGAGAATATATTATAGCAGATCAAAACTAAAGTATTGAGTCCAGTTTGAAGGCTAATGCACTTATGGCAAATAATAGGTAGTAATTACCTACTGCCTTACCTGAATTCATGCAATGATAGTGAGAATGGACAGATGACAGTTTGAAGTGCTAATTAAGAAGCTGTATTAATACATCTTGATATTTAAAAAGGGTATGGGAAATGACTTTGACAAGTGAGCTGATAAGGGCCTCAAGAAAATAGGAGAAGAAAAAAAGTTTGTAAGATAATGAGGATGATCCATTTTGAATATAGCAAAGATGACATGCCTCTGGGTCATCCAGTTAAAGAGGTTTACCTGAAAATAAAGATTTTATTGTCATCAACTAAGAGTTAAGTGGACTAAATCATTCAGAAAAAACGCTTTGAAAAAGAAGATAAATGCCCAAAACAAAGATATAGGGAACATTCATACTTAAGGAAAAGGCATTAGCAAAAGAAATTGAGAAGAAATGAGCAAGAGAATAGGAAAAGAATAAATGATCTGGAAGTCAAAAAATGTGTTTTAAGAATAAGAAAATAATCAACAATATTAAATCACAGAGAAGAGAAGGATGATAAAGTCCACTGATAGTGACGATTAAAAAACTATGGCATCCTTAGTGGGAGCAGCGTCTATAAAGTGCTGGAATGTGTTGAAAACTGACTAGGTGGCAAGAAAGTGAAAGATTTCAGGGTATTGGCTACGAAGAGAAAATGAGAAATAGAGTGGCAGTGGGATATTTAGTACTATGTTTCTTTCCGTCGTAAACAAGATTCTTGACAAATAAATTTTCTTTCAAGACTGGGATGAAAGAATAATGATGCTGAATGCAACTATATACAGATTTATATATAAAAAGTGGTATGACATACTGAGTTCAACTCCCATAATCTCCATTTTCTCTGGGGAAAGAAAGGTAGGCAAGATTTCCTTCTAAAAATGGAGAGGGGCGGTCAAGTGGCCATAGTCAATGTTTGAAAGACTTAGGGTGAGAAATGGAGAGCAAGATGATGAGAAACATGTGAAATTACTAGTCAGGTGATGATAAAAATAGAACAAGTGTGCAGGCCTCATATACACCATGGTATCAATTCATTCTGTTTCCACAAAAGTATTAGATTCCCAGATCAGTTAGATTGTTCTCACCCACTCCCAGCTCAAAGTTATCTTTCTTGGTCTAAAGAAACTGGAAAATATACACATTCCCTTTGTATACCTCCCCCTTTCACCTCTCATCTTAAATTCAGGGCTTATACAATGTCTGCATTTAAAATAAGACAATCTGCTGTCTTATTTTGCTAGAGGGTGTCCAGTAATTCCTTCTGGAACTAAAGATGAACCAGATTTTTAGTACTGCAAGAGGAGGTGACCCTGAGAAGAACAGATCAGTGCCAGCTAATTATTATTCTACCAAATCCTTAGGTTTTAAAATTATACCTATTAATTGGTATAGAAGTTTTTATTGTTTTATTTGTTTATAAGTATTTCATAATAAAATATACTCCAATATATTTTAAGTTTCTTTTAAATCTATTATTTCTCACTCTCACTTAATCTCCATGATTAAAGCAGATTCAGGTCAACTACATTATCCCCAAAGAAAAGAGTATTTATTAACCTTATTTGGTGTAATAATAAGTCAGGTTCAGCCTAGGAAAAAAGAAACTGAAATCCATGTCTAAACAGCCTAACAGTCATTAATAGGTTAAAGCTTCTTTATCCATTGACCATAAAATACAATGCAGTATAAATGTAAATGGATTGGCAAAGTTAATATTATAGAAGATTGGCTACCTTATTTGACTTATCTGAACTAGTTAAAACAAATATAATAACAAGTATAATATTAAGGTCCTTGGGGATAATGTAAAAATTAATTTTTAGTTCTCATAATAATTTTATCGGAAGAATATTATACTAGAAATTGCTTCTTGTACATTTATAGACTCCATAAAGTCAGAAATTCACTTGCTATGTTACCTATTAGGTATCATAATCTGATTTATATATTTTCTAAAACTTGTCCAGTTAAGTTTAAAGATAAGTACAAACAAGAGATATTTTTCATCCAGGAAGAGGTTAATGAAACCCTTAAAAGATCACAGAGCTAAACATTTTATCAAATAATAGTTTCACTGAATTCACTTCAAAATGCAGGGGTAAAGATGTGTTAAAAATTTATATGTGAGAAAATAGATATTTCAGCTGATCTTTTAAATGTAGTGATTTTCAGAAAAGGCATAAAATTATCAATCCTATAATGACAACAACAGTTCTCAAAATCATATTCTATTTGGAAACATGCATGATTTCTCCTGCATTATATTGTTAACTCTCTTTACAATGAAAACCCATTACTGATATTCAAGTCTCGAGCATTTTTCAAGTCATATGCTAAAATGTGTACTAAAATATATTGCAAATTTGTTCAAAACTTCATTGTTATTAAGCATATCCAATAATTTGGTTAGATTTTTAATGTTCCAGCTTGGTACCTAATTCCAAGATGAACTGAATGTTCGTTTTGAGAAATGTCACTAGGCTGTATTGCTGATAACGCTCTGAAATGGATGAATAACTAAAATTAACAATGAAATTTCAAATTAATGGAAGGTATACTCTGAATGATATGAGTATTTCCAAGACTTCCATGAATGTTATGGGAAGTTAGAAGTAAAAAAGGGGAAACCTATTAAATTGCTTGAAATAGCCAGGTCGTAAAACACAGAAAAGTTGGCATGTTAAATTAACTGAATTACTGAGTCTAAAATTACAGATTACGCAATATGCACCAGAGCTGATTCAACTTTTAATTTTTATCATTGCTTTATAACTGTTGTAATTATATATTTTTCTGAGCCCATAAACTATGCCAAAACGTCTGATTTCTAAATGTTTTAAGCTACCACAAATTCACAAGTAAAATTCAATTTGACAGAAACAATTTGAGTAATACTGCTGCTTTCTCTGAGGACTTTTTTTTAACAGAAGTCTCTTTCATTACATAGAAAATTTACTAGGAAAAAACAAAGGAGTCAAAATCCACTTGCTTTGAGTGATTGAGGACGAATGTAAATCAATGTTTTAGAATAAACAAATACATTTGGAGCCTTACAATCATGCATTAGGATATATACTTTAATATAAAAAAGTCCTTGTACCACTTGCAGTAATTCTCCTTTTATGTGGCCAACAGAGAAATTAATATGTAATTCAATGAGTTAGACTATGTCTGTTTTAGCAAGTTCTTAGTGGCATGAAAACATTTGAAGTGTTGGAGAGGAAACAGTAGTAGTAGATAGATTTTTTTTGTCATTGAGGAGAAAGTATAAAATAACAAAAGGTTACAGTGACTTGGTAAATCTTTATCTCCTCAATTCTCCATTTCTTCTTTCTTCCATTCATTTAATACGTATTTCATGCTTTCTTTGTTCATTGATATTATATTCGTGTCTTGTTTTAAACAACTTTCCAGCTATTTTCTTTCTGTTACACCTTAAACAGGAAAAACAAGCAAAACACAAAAGTGTGCCATCTTTTGAAAGGAAATAAAAATATTTCGTCCTGATTATCCTGTGAAGACTTGGGGCTTGTTCATTGTTTTATCCCCAGCATAGTCCCTAAGCATTATTCATTCGAGGAATATTGGTTGAGTTTAATTGGCTCAACTTAAGGGCTACTTTTTGGCTCCATACTTTCATTTACTCAAAAAAAAATACTGAGAATAAATATACTAAAATCCTGAGAAATACTGAGAATATGTCATTTAAATCAGGCAACTGCTACTGATATAAATCAGGTAGCAATGGTAACACAAGCTACCTTCTGTTATACCAATGTTCTCTGCATTAAGGTTATGATATTCAGTCAATAAATGTTTATTGAGTATCCATAACTGCCAGGTACTATGTCCTTGCTGAGACTACAATAATGATCATCAAATGAAACCATTACTATTATCATGAAGTCTATAGTATACTGTTGGATGAATGATGTTAATCAATTTATAACACTAACAAATGTATAATCATAAACTGGGATAAGTGTACTGAGGAAAAGGAACAAAGTTCTGTAAAGGCTATAAGATGGTAATTACAAAGTAAGATGGCACAGCTAGTTGCTAAAACTTAAAGGACAATTTCCTTATAATGGATTATCATGAGAAGGGTATCCTATTCAGAGTAAATTTAGAAGTTTTAATCTTTAAAATACCTGAAGAATACTAACTAATGGTTAATCAGCTAATCAAGATATATAATGTCAATGAATAATCAGTATTTTCTAATGCTCATAGTATCAGGTAGAAAAAGACAAACTACCAAATATTCAATCTCTAAATCAAGAGCATTCATTTCCTCTTCCTTTAAAGTAAGGATTAAAGGGAGAGACTGTAGAGTCAGATTTTCTGGACCTATGCCTAAATTTACTAGTTTTATGACTTTGGGCAAGTTACTAAATGCTACTTATTGTTTCTGTGCTTCAGTTTCCTCCTGTGTAAAAATGTGAGCAATATTATTACCAAACTGCATAGGACTCGAATGAATGAAAGCGATCGTATAAACCAACCGAGTTACAGAAAATCAAAACAGAGGTTTAAATCAGTGAAGTCTGGAACATTAAAAGAGGGTTTCACAAGGGAAGGACCTGAGTTAGACATTTAGCAGTAACTAGAATGGGGTAAGTAAAGAAGAGGCATGAGATACTAATAGAGCAGGATAACAAGATGCACCAGGTCCAAGAACTGGAACTGAGGGTGACATGTTTGAAGAACATGAGAGAAGAAGGCCTTCACAAGAGTATACTATGAAGATTGGCAGCATCATTTACTTCAGAGTCTGAAAAGTTTACTGAAATGGTTTCAGATCCCACAACCAACTAAACTTTAAGTAAGGAACTATCCTTTTCCAACTACATATTTGTGTGAGGCCTAATATTCTTACAGAACAACATATTGCAATAGACTGAAGGCAGAAATAGATTGAGAGCCCAGCTGTCCCTTATTAAGCCAGGTAATAAACAGATTTGCAAAAATGTAAAGCCATGCCACTGTCTTCCTTAATTTTTTTTTGGTTTAGGAAATAGTTATTTTTCATAAAATTGTTTTATTTAACATATAAACAGTTCATTACTGTTATCTGAAAATGACAATATTTTCAAATGTCTGTTTCAGTTACTAGTATGGTAAAAAATAATTGATATAACCCACATAAACAGAAGCTCTTTCAAGTCCTCAATAATTTTTAAGAATGTCAAGGGGTCCTGAAAAAATATTAAAAACCACTACATTAGCACATTTTTCGGCTCTTAATCTCCTCTGTACCTCAGTTTCCTCATTTGCAAAATGTGGATAAGGATAATGGGCTTCCTGAGAAGATTAAATTAGATATCATGACAGCTAAAGTGGTATACTCCCTAGAGCCCCACATCTGGGACTGACACATGCATCCCCCAGGTGCTGTGTTTTGGCAACGAACAGCTCTCAACTGAACCCCTTTCCAGAACTTGGCCTCAGCTCTCAGCTCTTGCTACTTCGCCCAGGGTGGGTCACAATATCTTCTCATGGCAGCCTGCATCTACTGGTCAATGTGAAAGTATAGAGAATGCTTCCCTTGTCTCAATTTGGGACAAATATAAAGGACCTTCTCAGCTTGAAAGGTCAGTGCTACAGATCAGTGCAATTTATTCTTCTGCCCTATCCTGCTTTCTTCATCTTCCACCCCTCACAGGCATAATCCGTGAAGGGACCTCTGGTACACTGAAATAGAGGACAGAAGTTCAGGCCTTACTGATTCCGATATAAGCAAAGTTAGTCATAGAGATGGGTTTTTTTTGTGAAGGCCAGACAATATTATCTCAACACTAGATGGAAATGAAGGATCACGACATTTTCCAGGTAGATGGTCTTCCAGTAAAAGAGGTTTCAAGGCCCCCTTGTCTTTATTATTTGAACTTCTTGTCTTTCAGTTTAAAACTCTGAACAACCAGGGGAGTGATTTTATTTCCACATTGTAAAAACACTGCTCACAAATCTGGCTGCTGGCTTGGCTTCTAGGAGGCCCCCTGCTGCTCAAGGCTGCTGGCTGCCATGGCTGAAACTCTGCTAAGGATGGTGATTTGAAGTGGGATTTGAGATCTTGAAATCAGCCCTCACTAAAAAGGTGCCCCTCTCACATATATACACAACAGAAACTTAACTTGGCTGCTATCAGTTTGATTGACAAATACACGTATTTTAATTTAAACCCCATTTAATTTTCACAACTACTATGTGAAATAGGCATTGAAAACATAAGTTTTTCAGCTCAGAGTTGTGAAAATACAAGAGAGTTAAGTACCTTGCTATATCCAGATTTTCTGATTCCAAGTTCTATTTTCTTTTCACTTCATCTCATTTTCTGGGCCAAGTATGACTTGTATGACTCTTATGTCTTGTATTTTATAACATTATATCAAGAAACCATCTATTATGTGTTCACGCTTGATTCTAGACTTGAAGCCACCCTATAGATGGTCCTTAATAAATATGAGTTCTTGCTGCTTATGAATGCAAAAGAGGGATTTTTTACTGAAGGTATTTAAAATAAATCTTATACAAAAAATAAGAGCTTCCAAGTTCAGTTTTATAAATGTGTTTTCACATATTGGATTTACATTAGCAAAGTGCACACGTGCACACATCATCACCAGAAATGACTACTTTCATGACAATATGAGCAAAAGTAAACTTCTCTACTCAATACCTCGACTCAGAAACATAAATCTCAGACACATGTCCTCAAGGACAGGGACCAGGGTGTTATAAATTCTTCCTGCATGATGATAAGGGCAATCAGAAATTTAAAAAAAATTTTTTTGAAGTCTTAACCCACTGTTCCTATTTTTACTTAAAACCAATATTTCAAATTAACCTTAAGAACAGATATGAAAACTGGTTGAGACTAAACAATATTCTATGAATGAAAGCACAGAATTGTTAGCTCAATTTGGTCACAAGTGTTTTTATTCATTTTATATTTTCTTATGACCCATGCAGAATCCTAGGTTTAGAATCTGAAATATCATTCTACACATCTGTTATCTTAAAGAGAAATCTTTAACCAAATCTATACAACTAAAATAAATAATTCTATTGTCTCTTTGGTCCTTTGTCAGTTAAATTCATCAAGCTAATAGACAAAGTAATCATTCTGTGAAAATTTCCATGGTTGAGTCAAAAAAGGAAATAATAAAGTAACTTTTCAACGTCAAGAAATTTCAGGGTCTAACATCCAAAAAAAATGAATTATCATTCTCTACTCAGTGTGCAGATTATATGTGATTTATGCTATTTGTAAATGGATATTACTTGTTTTAAAAGTTTTTTTTTCTTAAGAAAGACTATAAATGGAATAGAGAAAATGGTGAGGCTTCTTAATATTGAAAGAATATGCAGGTTTTAAGCCTCCTTATTTTTTAAAAATGCCATAAATGTTTTTTAAGACACTTTAAATATCTGAAGGACTCGACGTATATGTTGCATCAGAGAACTAGACATAAGCTAAAGGAAGGCAGGATTCAGTTCAATCAGAGAAAATTTTAATGACTCCAGCCATTTAATAAAAGTGCAAAGAGCTCTTTAGTGAGAATTTTTCATAGAAAGAATTGTAAGCACACAATAATATTTCTCACATGAAAAGTGATTATGTAATCCATGATACATAATAAACTCCCAATAAATATAACTTGACAATTTCCCTATTCTTAAATATGAACTAATTTATTGACTATTGGGTTGGCCAAAAAGTTTGTTCGGTTTTAAGTAAAAATAAAAGACATCTTTTTCATTTTCACCAAGAACTTTATTGAACGTACCTCATTTACTGAACGAACTTTTTGGCCAGCCCAATATCTGCTTTGATGAGGGTTAAAAAAGAGGAAAAATGTTATAAAATGTTTATGAAAATTATAGGTGAAATAGTCATAAAAAGCCTATGTTTTTAGGCATCAGAAAAAAAATGATCTGAATATCTCCTAATAATATTCAAACATAATTATGACCTGCAAGCTTATATGTAAATCACTGCTTCTTCCTTCTTTACAGACATGGTTGTTTATATTTCTCATTTCTAATCTACCCATCATTAATTACTTAGACTGGTGTCTAAGTTCACTCCCTGAACTGTTTCAGAAAGCAGTTTAGAAAATAAGTATGGCACTTCCCTTACTATCAATTAAAAAGCTTATGTGACAGTTAATTTTTCTTTCTTAATCGTAAGACGTCACCTTGATTAGAAGAGAATCTTGTAATCAGCTCAGATAGATTGCATCTTTATCCCCTTGTTCCTTCATGTCTACCACAGTTAGTAAAAAGACGCACTTTGAAGAAAGTATCTGATTCCAGAATGAACACACAGACAACAAAACAAAAACACTGCTAATCACAATGCAGTTAGAGTATCAATCCCTACACTCACAACCACCACTGCACATAAATAAGATATTCTGTTTCTATAAACTCCTATTATCTTGTGTCACCTTTCATACTATCCTGAGTGCAAGGTTATATGGACATCTTACAGGTTGAAAGTTTGGTTAGTGACTACAAAGAAAATGGTTTGGCTAGAAAAATGGGATGTTCGTAAATTAGGCTGTGTGACTTCAGTAGCTAATAAATTATGATACTTTGTAGCTAAGTATAATTATATACTTTGTAATGTAAGAAAGGTAAACAAATTGTCGAGTAAAGAAAAATAGCCCAAACAGGCATAAATCAGTGTTCTTCTCCTAAGAATATCTTTATTGCTATGTTCCACAAGAGGTTTAATTGATAGGTTAGTAATTATTCAGTAATTATTCACTAATGGCAAAGTTTTTAACTACACAATTTCACAATTTTTAGAAACAAAAGTAAAATGTAATACATAATTGAATAAATAAAATGAAACTTTGACTAAGTGCTGAGAGAATAGTTTTAATTTAGCAGCAGTGTCTCAACCAAATAGGAATATAAAAAGTTTACCTCAAATGTCAAGAAAAAGCAATATGCTATTTTGTTTTCACACAATAATAATAATAAAAAATCACTGCCATTTTTCCATGTAAGGTATTTATCATTATAACCTATAGCTACCTACTGAATTCATTTAAGTCATTTAAAATTAGGTGAACAATAATTCTAAAAAGCATATTTACGCCACTCTCTTGCTTAAAACCATCAGTGGTTCCCGAATTCCTACAAAATTCTTATTATTTTAATTCTTGACTCTCCCTGACCTAGCTGTTCCCTATCTCCCCTCCGTATCCACTGTATGATCTCAGCTCTTTTCCAACACTTCTGCCTTACAGGAAAGCTTCACGCATTAATGCAATTACTCATGAATTGCTCCAGATCTAAACTGCTGTTCTCTTGAGCTCACCATGGGGCAATAGATGTGTTAAGAACCATTATCCAGGGGGCTTCCCTGGTGGCACAGTGGTTGAGAATCCGCCTGCTAATGCAGGGGACACGGGTTCGAGCCCTGGTCTGGGAAGATCCCACATGCCGGGAAGCAACTAGGCCCATGAGCCACAACTACTGAGCCTGCGCGTCTGGAGCCTGTGCTCCGCAACAAGAGAGGCCGCGATAGTGAGAGGCCCGCGCACCGCGATGAAGAGTGGCCCCCCCTCGCCGCAACTAGAGAAAGCCCTCGCACAGAAACGAAGACCCAACATAGCAATCAATCAATCAATCAATCTTTAAAAAAAAAAAAAGAACCATTATCCAAAACTAAGAAACAGGGCCAGGAAGATGACTACATAATGAAGCATTATTTAAAATGCTCTCCCAAGAATTACTGAATTCTGTAGATTATACCATTGTTTGATTTTGCTATTTACTACTAATCAAGGGTTCTGACTCAGTGAGGTTACACGGTAACTTGTAGATTTGTATCCAGTTGAGATACACACACTTTTGTCCGGTAATGGGTGACTCCGCATTAGGACAATTAACTGGTTTTGTATTCATTTTACAATATCATTCTAACATCCTTTTATTAAATTGCTATAAATACCTAGTTCCTCAAATGCTCTCCGAACCAATTTACCATTATGTACACTCTCTTAATGAATTGAGTAAATCTCTGATTCTTGTCCAATCTATATTTGTATAAAGTCATATTTTAAGCTTTTGAAAATTATACCTTGACAGTTTTGGAGGAAGCACTGAGATATCCAAGTGGATTCATGTGCCAGAGCCAATTAAACTACGTTGCTGGAGAAGTCACTTCACAGTCTATTTAAGTCCAGGCATGTCCTTTCTTGGGTCCCAAAGTGACTTCCAAGTGGCAATAACGTTTTACTTTTGTTGACTTTCTGCTTTTCTATGTTTTTTCTTTCTTCTGATTTTGCATGAATTTGTTTGCTTGTTTGTTTTTGCTTCTGACAAATTCTGTTATTCTATCTGTTTCTTGTCAAACTCCTGGTTAGGGCTGTGTTCCTTTCCACAATGAAGCCTCAAGACTGCTGAGTCTGTTTCTGGTCTCAAACCACTAAGCCAGTTACATCTGTGTAGTTAAGAAAGCACCCTATGGCTTCAGCTGTGTTTCTTTCCACAGCCAGGGGATGGACCAGGGAGCAGTGGACCAAAGCCAGCCTTAACCACGTAGCCAAAAATATATATGTCTATGAGTATGATTTTACATGCCAATAATTCCCTGTCTGCAGGGTATCTAATTTAATGGTCTGATGATTTGATGATCTCTCTGTTGGGTTGATGATAAGGATCTCATCTCGATCAGATGAGAGACAACAGAGAATCTGATTTATTATTTTGTTATTGTTGTAAATCTGTCTTCTGACTATTTGGGAGCTCAAATTAATTAAAATTTTGTGCCCATGGAAAAGGAAAACAATTCTTAGACACCTAGTATGCACAAACCAGAAATACCGTTCTCAAGAAATACAGTCTCAGAGTCTCTTGGAAAGAACTATATACTCTTAAATTTAGTTACTTCCTGGAAACACAGAGACTTTACCAAATTTTACAGACCTTAGAAGAAAAAAATGCACAAAATTTATAGGTACTACAAGTCAAATTTCATGGAAAGGCAGGCTTAGTGTCCCAGTCTCAGGATTGAAGAGCTTTTAAGTATTTTTTAAAAATTTCTATTTATTTTAGTTTTGGCTGCGTTGGGTCTTCGTTGCTGCGCGCAGGCTTTTCTCTGCTTGCGGCGAGTGGGGGTTCGTTGCGTTGCACAGGCTTCTCATTGTGGTGGCTTCTCTTGTTGCGGAGCACGGGCTCTAGGCACACAGGCTTCAGTAGTTGTGGCACACGGGCTCAGTAGTTGTGGCACATGGGCTCCAGAGTGCAGGCTCAGTAGTTGTAGCGCACAGGTTTAGTTGCTCCACAGCATGTGGGATGTGGGATCTTCCCGGACTAGGGCTCGAACCTGTGTCCCCTGCATTGGCAGGCGGATTCTTAACCACTGCGCCACCAGGGAAGCCCTAAAGACCTTTTAAGAGATCTATTCCTATGTTTCTTAATGGCATTTCCAGATAGTAGTTACTCAATACATTATGCTCAAGGAGGCACACACAATTAATTAATATTAATTAACACAAAAGTAAATAAGTAGTCCATAATAGAAAATAATATCAGCCTTTTTTCTGAGATCAGTAATAATCTTATAAAAATATTAATATATGTAACAGACATATAGTTATATTTATAATATAGTAATATATAACAACGATAAAATAATCTTTGGAAGACATAGTTAAGAGATCAAAGAGAACAATGTTAAGAAAAAAATATCCAAATATTAGGATAAGGCTGAGAGGATGACTGTGAATCTTTCCAGGTCAAACTGACAGATTATTTAATTCTTGAGGAGACTGCCCTGCTTTTGACTTTGCTATATTAACTAAGAGTTCAGACTCTGTGGAGCTATGTGTTAACTTGTAGATTTGTATCCAATAGAGATACAAATGTTTTCAGTCCAGTAGCAAAGATCATCCCAAATTTTACAGTTTATTGTCCTGGAAGACATTATGCAGTTTTATAATCAAACTAACAGTCTTATTCTAATATTTCTTTATTAAACTTCTTATTAATAACATGTTCCTCAAATCCTCTTTGAACAAGTTTTTATTTTTATTGGCTCCCCTATTAATTTCTTTAAATAAATCTTTGACATGTATGTAAGTCATATTTTCAACTTTTAAAAATCATCTTTTACAACAGCACGCAGACATAGAGAATGGACTTGAGGATACGGGGAGGGGGAAGGGTAAGCTGGGACAAAGTGAGAGAGTGGCATGGACATATATACACTAGCAAATGTAAAATAGATAGCTAGTGGGAAGCAGCTGCATAGCACAGGGAGGTCAGCTCCGTGCTTTGTGACCACCTAGAGGGGTGGGATAGGGAGGGCAGGAGGGAGATGCAAGAGGGAGGAGATATGGGGATATATATATGTATAGCTGATTCACTTTGTTATAGAGCAGAAACTAGCACACCACTGTGAAGCAATTATACTCCAAAAAAGATGTTAAAAAAAAATTACACTTTTACAGCAACTACTCTTATTTGAAGACACTACCTACTCTATGAAACCTTTTGTTACCACTCTCTTTTGTGCCACTACTCTACTAACCTGCTAATAGTGCCTTAAAAGCATGTATAACATAATTATACATGTTTCTTTACTTTTTTTTCTTTTGCTACATCCTAAGACCTCTAGCAGCCTAGACCCTTTTGAAGTTTTTACTGAATATCCAGGGCTTAACACAATCTAGTACTTAAATGATAATTAATAAACATTAATTGAATAAATGAATGCAATAGTACGGATACATAAATTTCTTTTTTTCTTTCTTTCTTTCTTTCCTTCTTTCTTTCCTTCTTTCAAAAGAGTAACTCAACCCAAAATAAAATTTAACACATATTTCAGTATAGGGTTTAACAGTAAACCATTCATGGTCAACTAGTTCCTCTTGAAATTATTAGGGGATAGGTAGATAACCTGAAATTCATAATACCAATGTAGAGTATAAAAGTATTCAGTAAAACATTTCCAGTCCCAGAGCTGGAAGCTCTAGTCAGACACATACAGTACTTGCTATAAGGTAGCCCTCTTGCATAAATTTATCACCCAGTGTTAGTCTATTCAAGACCAGATATTCATTACGGAAGAGATGACAGAGCTATAAAATCATTACTAAGTAACATAGAAAAAAATAATTTGGGGCAGGAATCAATGGATACTAAAACTTCTGGGTAAAAAATGGTGGAAAACAATATTTACATAGCTTCAGATATTTTTCCAGAGATTACTTATTAATTAACAAGGGGAACTATAACAACTTTACAGTGGTGTATCCTAGTAAACGCCATCTTTACCAAGGGATCAAGTGTAGCATCACCAGTAATGATACAAACTGACATCATATACTTCCTGATGTGATCCACTAAGAACACAAATATCACACATGTAGTTTTCCTTCCAAAAACTGCATAAGCTGAACCTAATAGTGAAATACCAGAGAAACATGAATTAGAGAACATTCTACAAAATAACTGTCACGAGTGGAAACAGCATGTGCAATAAAGAATGGTGAGGAACTGTCCCAGATTAAGAGAGGCTAAAGATACCTGAGAGCTAAACATAACACATGACTCTGGATTGGAGCCTGGATTTTTTAAAAAAATGAAACAATTAGGAAAAACTGAATATGGATTTATGTTAAACAAGACAACGTGTCAAGGTTAAATTTCCTGATTTTGACACTTAATCTGTGATGTAAGAAAACATCCTTGTTCTCAGAAAATACATGCTGAAGTATTTAGGAATAAAGGGTCATAATGTGTAAAATAACTCTCACATGCTTCAGGAAAATAATATAAATGATGTATGTGTCTATGTGTTACAGAGAAGAGGAAAGAGGAAAAAATGTGGTAAAACTTAATGACTGATGAAGCTGTGTAAAGGATATAAGGCAGTTTTGGGTACAATTCTTCTAACTTTCCTATAAATATGAAATTATTGTAAAATAAAAGTAAAATGTATTTAGTAAAATTAAAGTGGCATGTTATAACCAAGGTAATGCTGGTGTTGTATAGTCCCAAGGTAAATTTGGTTACCTTTTTTTTTTTTAAAGTACAAGATTCACATGAGGGAATAGTAAAAGTAGCAATACCTAGCTTATCTGCTCTCTTGAATCTGATACTATTGATACCCAACTAAATTTTATTTTGAGTCATATTTTATTTTTATTGTTGAGAAGGTAGTTGAAGCTAAGGAGAGGTAGACAAAAAGGGATAGAAAGAAGAAAAGACAGAGAGGAAGACAGCTCATTCTACTCATCTGAGTTCTACTTCCTACCAGTTCTGTTTTGTGGATATGGCAGTTTGTGGAAAGAGATTATCTGAACAAAGATATGATAAAACCTTAAAAAGTAAAACAAAAACAAAACTTGTTTTACGTTTCTTTAAATACGCAATGCCTAACCCAGTTTCCGCTCAAGGTAGATAGTCCACAATGTTCTTCACTAAAGAAATAATTTGGATTCATCTTACTTAAATCTTGGTGCTGCCTTGCCAATAATTAAAAGCTAATTGTAGTCCTCCTTTGGTATCTGCAGGGGATTGGTTCCAGGACCACCCCCCCTTGGACACCTAAATTCAGAGATGCTCAAGTCCCTTACATAAAATACCATAGTATTTGCATATAACCTACTCAGATCCTCCCGTATACTTTAAATCATCTCTAGATTATGTATAATATCTAATACAATGTAAATACTATATAAATAATTGCCAGCGCCAAGCAAATTCAAGTCTTGCTCTTTGGAATATTCTGGAATTTTAAAAAATATTTTCGATCCGCAGTTGGTTGAATCTGGAACCTGTCAATATGAGGGTCACTGTAAACCCCCTCATTTCTATTTTTCTGAGTTGTTAGTAGGCTGCTTACTGTTTGATACATTACTTAGACATGGAACAGTCATTCCAGAACCAGTAATTTCCTGCCTATTCTAGTTAGTGGTCCTTGTAAGGAATCTGTCTTTTAAGAATGTAAGAATTCAATGACCCTCAGAGGAAACCTAGACTTTCTTTTTTTAATATCATATAACTCAGCTGCCACAAGTAAAAAGACCTCCTCTTCTTGGTCACCATCCCCTTCAAACAGTGTGTAACATTTATCCAGGGCACATAGCTAGCACCGGGTTCAACTGAAAATTCACTTTGCTTTCCCATTAAGGCCATATAATAGAATCGTCTTTTGAATTTTTCTTCAATTTGGGCTGCTGCTTTACCCTTAGCAATTCTACTGTGGTTTTCTTAATGTGATCCTATTTCAGTGAGAAAAAAAAAAAGGACTTTTTAATAAAGCTTTTATCCATTGCTTTAGTAAAATATGTTTGCTTATTGAACCAGAATAATTTGTTTTTTTATGGCAAAATGATTTATTTTTAAATGAATATAGGAATTTTTAGCAAAGTCATAGTGTCAAAAATCAAAACATCACTTTATGTTGTTTTAATAGAGCAAAAGCAATTTCTGTAAAAATCATTTGTATGGGTCAACAGTTCTGATCTCCTTAAAATTACCTAATGGTCTACTTATAACAACAAGGAGAAACTCACGAAAAGCTCAAGATGTTAGCTTCTTTTATGTTCAACCCCACTGCACTGAATCAAAAAGTACAAAACAAAACTATATACTGAACAACAGTGGCTATCTTTGAACTTCTTTAGTCAACAGACCTTACAGGCTTCCAGCTGCATAACAGTAAGTTCCCTTCAAGGAACTATAGTATCACTTTATAAAACTTAATAGTGTTCCAACTCTCTTTTGTCATGCAGCATTTCCTAGAGAGATGAATGTTATTGGAGAAGAGCACGCATTAATAGTTCCTTTCTCTTATTCTAAATGTAAGCCCAGCATCTCTGATTAGTTCTTTTTTTCTCAGCTATAGCAGCTTCCAGTAGACTGCTGGGTCAAGTTAAATCTTTAGGATCAGTGTACCCTGGCACCCACTCGACTCAGTGATAGTTTCTATATACTTTTATTATCATTATTATTAAAAAATAAAAGAGAGAGAATCACTGTGATTCATGAACCATAGCTAGGTGGCTGATCTTTTCATTTGAAATCACTATTTGTATTAATGTATCCACATTTCTTTGGAACATAAATCTACTGAAGGCAACAGCATGCTGAGATATACTGTTTCATCCCAACCAGCACCTAATACATCATATGAACTATGTGACAGCTGGTTACTCCCCTCCTCATTAAAATTCATGTAGTTCAAATATTCAAGCTGAATATCCTACTGGTAGATGTATTCTTCCAACAGAATGAAGAAAGAAGAAAGACAAAAGCAAAAACTTGAGTGTGTCATAAAACTTTCTCTCATAAATGTTTAGGGATCTTAAGTTATCTCAGGACAGACTAGTACTACTAGTAAATACACTATAGTTCAAAATTTATTTTTAAAGTAAAATAAATAAGGTACTCTATAATTCACTATTTTCTTCAACTTTAGTTTTTGTTTTTGAAGTCATTGCCTATTATTATTTTGGATAAAATTAACTTAAGATTTAACAGAAGATACTTTTAAACAAGTAATTTATCAAGTTATTATGTGAGTGTTCACATAAATGTTCACAATGTTTAAACTTTTTATTTAAGAAAACAGAGAATGCAAATTAAATTTCTTTGTAAAAAGCCAAGACACCTGTCTTAGGGCAGATGCTTTTTTCCTAATTTCATAATCAGGAAATAACTAGGTCGAGTAAACTTTCTAATTAAAGGGTAACATAAACATGGTAAAATATGCAAATCTTAAGTTTACTTCTCAAATAGTTTTTTTCTAAGCAACATAAATTGATTTTGAAAAATGTATGAGTTTCTGGAAAATACACAAATGAGAAATCAGGTAAATAGCAGATTATACTTATAAAGCACTAACATATAAATAACTTGAATATTTTAAGGATTATTTTTGTTGTGGCTTAAAGGAGCCAACTCAACCTATTGTCATGATGAGATATACTTTAAAGGTGAATTTGGCTCTTAAAATGTTTTCCCTTCTAAATGGCTACTGGAAAAGGTAATATTATTTAATTTCAGTTTCTGGCTTTAATCCATGTAATTAATAAATACGTGTCATTTTCATCAATATAGCACTTTAAAATTTACAAAGCCTTTTCACATAAAATATAGTATTTGATCCTTACAACAACTCTATAAGGTAGGTAGTATTATTAGGTGAAAAAAATGAGACTGGAATTTGGTGCCCTCTTTCCAATTGCTTGCTCCTTTTATCACACCATACTTGCTTATTTAAGAAATTAAAGTCGTGCTTAACGGACACAAAAAGAACTCTCATTTTGCAAATTTGTCTATTTTGATCATGTTTCTGTGTTAGGAGAAATAGTTTGCCTTTGGTTCTTATGCAATATGATTTTATTCCAGACAAGTTTTACAAAGAGAAAATAAAAAAGCATATTCTTATAAGATATTAAATATTAGAAGGCACTAAAGGCATTTGGGAAAAAAAGAAGTGTGAAAAAGCATGAAAATATTATAAAGTTGTTTAAGAATTTATTAATTTACTACATTTTTATTAAATTATTACTTTTCTTATACTTTGGGGAACTAAAGGTATTTTATAGATTTTCTTCCCTTCTGAAATCATGCTGAAAACTCCACCCTCCCCTTTGAGCACACACACTGCACACCACAAGTTCCTCTTGGTCCACAGCCAGCCTGAGGCGCAATCCACAGGAAGCTCCAAAGGAGACAAACCAGAAACAGCAGTGAAAGGCAAGAGAGTAAGACAGAAGTGGGCTATGTGTGGTTCTCTGGTAGCTGCCAAGTGTCCTGGAAGGTCAAATATACACTGCTTGCACAATGCACACAACTTTTGCCACTCTGTCTTTTGCTCAACTTAAGCTGCTGTCAAATTGAAAACAAAACAAAACCAAAAAAAGCATAATTGTGGGTGATAGTAGTGAGGGTAGACTGAATTACTGCAACATATTACACAGACTCTAATAGGGAGGTCCTAGTTTAAGTGATATATCAATAATTGCTGCTTCTCCAATATGACTTTAGAAACAGAAGGGAAGGATTGAGAATCCTTGGAGTATCTTAAAAGGAGGCTGAAATATAAGTGTATAAAAACCGAAATAGGATAGTAACATAGATGGGGGGAAAAAGGGAGAGAAGCCATGAACGATGAGGGCAAAAGTCAATTCTCTGCATATTTTTCCAGTTCCACTCCAAAGTTTCAGTCCTTGGATTTTCAACTACTTTCCTTATGCAAATAGCTTTTTTTCATGAGCTCTTATTCTATTACCATAAATCTAATACATTGTGCTTTTCAATGCATATTGGCTTTGTCAGATTTCTGATATATTAGAGATTCCCAGCCTTTCCATTTGGAATCCACATGTCATTTCACCTACATCTTAAGTTTTCAGGTAGAACAGGTTTAAAAAAAAAAAAAGGGGTCAAGAACCAAATGCCAAGTAATAGCTGTTTAGAGTATGAAAAAAACAGCTTGCAAAGGAGTCTGAAAGGAGAAAAGGAGAATAACCAAAGGAGAGTTAACCCTGCAAAAGGAGAAGTGATAAGTATATAGAGTCCTCAACAGTGTGAAAAGCTGAAGTCAAGAAAAATGAAGATTGAAAAGAAGAATATGAAAACTGGCAAAGTCACTAATGACTTTAGAAAAGCTCTCAATTGGGGTGGTTTCTGCCTACCAAGGCATATGTTTCAACATCTGGAGATATGTCCAGGTGTCACAACTTGAGGGTTCTACTGGCATTTTATGGGTGGGGGTCAGGGATGCCATTAAACACCCTACAGTGTACAAGACAGCCCTCTCCCACCTCCCAACAAAGAACTATCCAGGACAAAATGTCAACAGTGTCCATGTTGAGAAACTATACATCACAAGAGCTAATAAAACATGAAATTGAGGACCCCGTGGGCAGTGAGGAAATGCATTTGGCAAGAGAAGGCTATTCTTTTAGAGAAGTTTGCCTTGTAGTGGAAAAGAGGGACAGGGAAGAGAACTTCAGGAGCAAGCAGGATATGGAAAAGTTTTAACTTTTGTTTATTTCCTTCAGGCTGGGAAACTTGGCAGTGTTGTAAACTGACAGAGGTGAAGAGATGGAGAAGAAACCAGAGACGCAAACATGAGAGACATACTGATGATGACTGTTCTTAAGGAGGTAAGGAGTTGAAATCAGGAAGACGAGTAGAAACCACTGCTTTGAAAGAATGCAGGGACACATACCTCTCTAAGATCAGAGGAAATGGGGGACTGATGGGAAAAAGACTAAGAGTGGGTGGCAAGAACAGGATAGTTGGAGGAGGGTGTTTAAAGCTTACACTTGGTGCCTGAGATAAGCAACTGGCCTGGGATCCATTTTCTCTGAGACGGAGTTCCAGGGAGTTTGCTTCCTGGAAAGATCTCCTTGTAAACACAGTAATGACTGACCTAATTAGCAACCAAACAAACGACAAAACTAAATGGTTTTTACTAGAGGGGAGTTTAAGTGAGACTGCTTATGAAAAATAAAGCTGGAACTTAGAGACTTATGGGATATGACTCCCTGGAAAATGTCTGTGTATGCTATCTAACTATTTGAGTATAAAGTAGAGATGTTTCATGAGGTCAAAGGGGAAAACTAGTTATAAGGTAAATAAGTTATAAGATAGTTATAAGATAACTAGTTATAAGATATCTAGTTATAAGATATATATAAGATATATATAATATCTAGTTATAAGATAAATAAGTTCTGAGGATGTAGTGTACAGCATGGTGACTATAATTAAAAAGAAAAACAATGAGATGTTTCATATTGATTGGCTCTTTCTGTGTCAATAAGGTGATTCTATACATTTAACAATGCAAACTTTATCCAACAATCTGGGCCAGTGCCCACCAGATGCAGAAAGGAGCTGGGGAGCTGGACGGTATTCCAGATCTCTCCCTGCTTCACCTGTGTCTCTTGACGACTGATAAAAGCTCTGATTCATGTTGAGTTTCTCTGACAAAAAAAATTCTTTGTGTTTCTCACCGACACATACACTAATCATTGGGTAGTGTTGAAGGCAACTAGCCAAGCATTAAAATCATAATTCTGTAAGGAAATTACAAACGTATACAATAAAGAGCCTAAGAGATGGAACAAAAAAAAGGTACTTGGGTTGTTTCCAGTTGAATGTAACAAGCTTAGAACAACAGAAGATATAAACAAAGGAGGAATTTCAGAGCAAACTTTTAGCACTAGAGTGAAATGATCACTGAATTAAATTATAAAAGTGATAAAATGACAGCTACTCTAAATTAGGAGTGACTAAACAAAAAGATCATCACATAGGAAAAGTGTGAAATGTATATGCATGATTCATTTGTAAATCACACTTTCTTATCCTGAATTGCAAATATGATGGTTTGTGAGATTATTATAAATGTCTGTCTTGACTGTTAAATTATTTGAAAAATAATATTAATATATTAAAATATTTATATCTTTTCTATAAACTGACTGTAATGTAAAATATTAGACATAATTCTACTACAATAATATACTTCTTGACCTTGGAAGTCAAATTTTGTTTGGCTTTTTTAATTTACTAAAATTAATTTAATATGTTGTATTTAGATTTCAAAATAATAGAATAACCCTAGGAAGAATATTTTTTTCTTTATTGTGTAACTAGAATAATGTAAAAACTTCAAATTCCAATGACTATTCCCTCAGAAAAGATAGTTATTTTACTCAAGGTCAATTCTATGTTACAGACTGTGCAGTGTTCAGATGGTCAGAGATTTGCCATGGATCCTGAATCAATAAATATTCTTTCTCACACTATGAAAGCTGTGTCAGCTCATGGGGTTACCTAAACAAGGCATAAAATAGTTTGCATCTTACAGAAAACTGAGATGAACTGAACCAATTAAAAGTAAAACTGACATCTTTGCATTCTAATCCCAAGAATAAAAGGTAAACAACCTTAATTTTCCAATTTCTTAATTTCAGAGGGGTATAAACTGTCTAACGGGTATCCTAGATATAGTGTGGTTAGAGAAAAAATCTTTAATTTTCTTCTACTATTGTCCATCTTAATTATTTCCTTGATAAATAATAATAAATAGAAATATATATTGTTCTTAATGAAGCTTTTAATATATTCTAGCATTGCTATTATTACAATGTGATTGCTTATTGCTATGGCCTGAATGTTTGTATCCCCCCAAAATTCATATGTTGAAATTCTAATCCCCAAAGATGATGGTATTAGAAGGGGGGTGGCCTTTGGGAGGTGCTTAGGTCATGAGGGTGGACCCCTCATGAATGGGATTAGTGCCTGCATAAAAGAAGCTCCAGAGAGATCCCTAACCCCTTCCACCAGGTGAGACACAGCAAGAAGATGCTGGCTACAAATCAGGAACCATGCTGCCACCTTGATCTTGGACTTCCCATCCCCCAGAACTGTGAGAAATAGATTTCTGTCACTTATAAGCTACCCAGTCTGTGATATTTTGTTATAGCAGCCTGAACAAACTAAGACATTTATAGTAAATTTTAATAATGTAATCACAGAGGGAAAAATTAGGTGCTATGGACATTTTCATGTGAACTGTATGAAGAGAAATAGTAATAACTAGGATACTGCACTTATTTACTTACAACTTTTCTTAAAGTCATTTAAGATGAAGTGAGTTAACTCTCTGAATAAGCTATTCATAGCATTGTGCACCAAACATACAAATTGTGACAGCTTCTAAACAAAAATGACTCATCCCAAAAGCTAGGATTGAAAAAAAATGAATGGAATATTTTATCCAATTCTTCTTTTTTAAAGGCAATTCTGAATCTATAAGTTGACAAGAAATGGAGTTGGAGTAGATAAAATACACAGGGGATTTTTAAATATCACCTTATAGACATATTTGACTCAGACTTACATTTTTTAATGGGTTCTCCAATAATATCACAAACAATTGACTATGTCTTGTCTTCTTTGTATGGCCAGTCCATAAGTATTGTACTGATATGATCCTGGAAACCATTCTGTAAGGTCAATTGTCCTAAAATGAATGATGCTTCTACTAGAACAATATCTAAGGTGGTATGGCCTTGATCAAGTGCTTAGCATCAAAAACCAGTTTTATCAAACAATGCATCATAGAAACATCTGTACATTTGTATAATAAGTTAAAATGTCAAAAATGTGCATAAGGACACCACACATAGTGACTGTTCTAAAGGCCTTAATTCATATCTATATCAACATATATCACAACCTAATTAGCAATTTTACCTTTAATTCACCCATATTTATTGTGCACCAGGCACTTTACTAAGTGCTATAAGAAATGCTAATATATACAAAAGTTCTTCCATTTAAAAGACTGAATGAAATCTAATAAATGAAACATATTCAAATAACTAAGTGGTGAGTGCCATACACATGATACACTTAGAAGAAAATTGATATCATTAGTAACTAGAAAAATCAATAAAGGCATTATGGATTAGGGCTATTAGTCTAAAATTAATATACTACTTATCAACAGATGTAATTGTATGTTTAATGAGTGATACTTGTGATTTTCCTTCTTAAAATACATGAGGATTAAGGAGAATGATTTGTATGCCCCCATTTTCTTAAATATAGTAATGACTTCCTTTTCTCATTAAATGTCCTCATAGCATGCAATGATATTAGCTTTAATTCCATTCACAATGTTACATCAAAAGCTGAGATCATTATTTTAACCCTCAAAAAGCCATTCACATTTTTACGTATTTGAAAGTCTTATTTAAGATATCAGGATTCAGAGGAGAAACTTCTTGAATCAGATCTTATAATCATCATCTTTCACTTGCTCTTAATTTTGAGCTTGAACAACAACTTTCATGCCACAAAATGAACGTGTGAAAGTGCATATACCAAACAAGCCCAGGAGAGCTCTTTTGCCTAGCGGATGGTAGAGGCGGGATGTTTTGAAAGTGATTCTTTAGACATTAATTTCGTACTTTCTTCTTCACTGTCCCAGCGCCTCCCAGAGTTCCTGCTCAGCACTCGCAATGCCCTCAATGTTAGAAATTAGCCCAAAACGCTAGGGAGTTATGTATATAATTAACAGTGTCAATCGAGCATGTGAGATAAAGTATAGGTAAATTAGGGATACGGGAGTTCATGTGCCCTTTTTTCATCCTTTTTTACTTTTGATATCAATGGTCACAATCCAAATCAAGCATGCCCCACCCATTCTGAATTTTAAGATGGTCAAAATGGTTAAATCTGGTGTATTGATAAGATTAGGTTAATATCTCCCAGTCTGGAACTCTAAAATTCTAAAGGGCTGTCTCTTTCATCTCTGCATCTTCAAAGTAGGTTCTAAATAGATATTTATGGAAAGAAATTGTGAATGAATTGATGAATGGATGAATGAATAAAGAAAACGCTAACAAAGGAGAAAACAGTAGGCCCCAGAAGAAAAGTGAATGCATAGTTAAGTGCTTGTGTATTTAGCATAGGGCTTAATTAGTCTTAATCAATTATTGTCAGTAATATTTAAATTCTGTATTTCAATATATCAAAGAATTAAGATACAACATGAGACGCTGCTGATACGCAAGTAACTGTTTTTTTTCTCAAATATAAATCTGGTCTGTTCTTCTAGCGAAGAAGTCCTACAGCTCATGTTTTTACTATGCTATTCACAGTTTCTACACAAAGGCAACAGGATGCCAAACTGCAAATGAGAGGAATTACGCTGTCAGAGTAAAAGTGGCCATAAGTGAATTCTGTCAGAATCGCTCAGCACAGATAGTCCAGGGGAACTTTGTGGATGTATTTGCTGAGTAAGCTAAAGCTAACACAACTTTCCAAACCAGCTTTTTAATGTAATGAAAACAAGTATTTCCAAATATAGTAATATTCCCAAACCGGGAGTCAAGTAAAGTTAATTTACATATACATCTCAAGGCCTTTAAGTCAGGAAGAGAGCACATCTCAAAGGACAAAACTTGTGGTTAGAATGAATTCTTCAGTGTCAAAGATGTTTTCCTCTTTCTGAACCACAATGACCAAGCTCAGTGTGAGGCATCAAATCAAATGACTTTATGCCCATCAAATGCCTGTAGACAACAGCGAGGGAGGAGGTAAGCAGGAAATCTCAGCTAATTAAAAGAACTGAGATACAATAAACTATTAGGGAATATCATAGTCATTAGTGCCCATGATACATATCTGGGTCTACATCATCCAGACACATGCAAGAGACTACTCCCTGGCCCCTTTTGTGGCAAGTTTGGGCCTGGTGATTAGATTTGCTCAATGGGAAATGAAGTGAGTCTCTCACAGGTAAAGCATTTATTACTGGGGTGCGGCCTCCAGAGATCTTTTACCACAGTGAAAGGCAGTGTTTTGCAACAGCTGCTGCTTCAACAGCCTGGATACAGAAGGAGGCGATACTGAATGGAACTCCAGCACCTTCCGCAATGAACACATAGCCAGAGCAAGAAATAAATCTATATTATAAAGTCACTAAAATTTGGAGGTTGCCGGCTCTTATGTAGCCTGGCTCATCCTTCCTCATACACTCAGGCACTTTCCTTCCTCTAGTGATGCCAGGTGCTATATATTGTTTAACACATACAAATCTATCCTCAATTAATACTTTTTTAGAGCAGGGTGATCTCATAAATATTTGGAGTTAGACTTCACTGTGTGAAGCTGCTGGAGAAACCAAGACAAATCCTTACGTTTAATCATTTATACATCATAATCTGGAGGGAAAGTTCCTGGAAAGAAAGAGTCTACTTCTAGAAAAGTTGTTTTTAAATGTTTGGACCATCCTAAGGTAAGTATCAAGAAAGTTACTCAGAGGAAAATTAAGGGAAGTCTTTATTTAAAGCAGTTTGAAGATATATAATAAATTTGAATGCTCATCAAATTGTTACATATATATTGATTTCTTGTAATAAATTTAAGCAAAGTCCAATTTCTTCTGAGCCACTGATGTTCAAAGAGTTAATACATTCTGCCCTTTCACTTTTATACTGAAAAATCCCCAAAGTGTACAAAAACACTAGAATTGTAGTCTATCTCACCTGTCAGGGAATATTTTTGGTCATTCACAGGAACCCTCAGCATCTTAGTAAACAGAGCCATACACCATTGGTTGAATTAAATCCTCATGACCTATATGAAATACTCTAGTTCCTTCTAAGTATAAATATCTTCTTTTGCGACAAAGTTCCTTTTTGGATGAGCTATCTCTCAGTAAAGACATTGATACCATTCATCAGCATATCGAGACATATTACCACATTTTAAATCCGGAATAAGTACTACATTTTGTTTATTTTTTGTATCCCTTACAGAGGGTTGTAGTCTAGACTAAGAGCAAGCATAGATTGCCTCAAATGTGTTAACTTCATTATACAGAAATAATGCAAGAAAAATGAAAAATTAATTTTAAATCTATTACATTCCCCCCAAAGCATGTAGGATTTAAAGTTAGACAGTGAGTGTCCAAATCTAAATCCTATTTCTGCCACTTACTATCTGTGTTTTTGGGCAAGTTGCTTATCTTCTTAGTGCCTTATTTTACTCTTTTGCAAAACGTGATCAGTAAAAGAATCACTCGGTTCATAATATTGTGAGGACTGAATGTGATAATATATGAGAAGCATTAAGAGCAGTCCCTTGGTTCAAATAAGTATTAAAAATACATGTTACTACTATTGCTCTAAAAGAAAAGAATAACTGAACCATGGATGCATTCTTAAACACACATATTCACCTGAATTATTTTGGAAAAGAAATACAGAAAATGTGTGCATCTTCTCACACATAAAGCTATCATTTCCTAAACATATGTCACTTGCTTCACATATAGCTAAAATTACCTAAAAATCCTAGCATTTCTTCCTTATATTGCTAAGAGCTAAATAATACATTGTATGCATGTTAAATTAATTATTACACTATAAATTAATTAAAGATCGAGATATTAGTTGAAAAGTCCTAAGGAAGAAGGTCATAATTTTGATACATTTCGTGTGGAAATTCAAGGGAGTCAGTATTTATTTCAACAAGTTTTACCTGTGAATCCAGTGAACATGTACAATAGTTTAACCAAGTTTCCGTCCTATCTCCCCTACCATGGCAATGGTGTAATCCTGCCATCTAGTGGACGATCTACATCACTGCAGGTATACTTTTTGAAAATTTATAAAAAGCCTCAAATAAATTAACAAAATCACATTTTTATATTTGACATTTAAATTTTTAAATCTTGAAAGTGTATCTGAGGAGAAGAATAATGATTTTGTGATGTTATGAGGAGAATTATATAAATGTAGTATGAAAAACATGAGATATAAAAAGAATAAGTAAAAGGCCCAACTTTGGGCAAAGGTAATAAACAGGGCACACTTATTAATATAAATACATCTTTATAAAGGAATAACAGAAATTTGGTGAAGAGAAATGTTTCATAATAACTCATTAGCCATAACTTTTAATGTTGCATCAATTGGAAATCTATTTTAACATGTTCTTGTATTTAGACAAAAAAAATCAATTGCAACAATAATATAATATTTTCAATGCAAAGAACAGAAAGAAAGATGAAATATAATGTAATATCTTTCTATATATGCAAATATAAATACACACATACATAGTCATTTTTTAGCATAAAAGAAGAAGAAAAAAAAAAAAAAGAAGCAAGAAACCCATTATTGTTTGTTGTTCTGTAGATGATTTGTCCAAGATTAAAATCTGGCCAAGCCTGACCTAGTAGCTAGAACCTCTAACTTCAAACACAGTGGTTTTGCTATCACTCAGTGTTGCCTCAGTAACTTAAGGCTTCTTCACATTGCAATTGTCAGAACTAGATGACCTAATATTTTCATTTGAAATATAACTGTCTAAGATATATAGATATAAGTGATTTAGTTTCGAGCATTTTTCACATATAAGTAGGTAGGTAGATAGATCCTTTTAAAGAAGCAGTGTTAAATACTAGAAAATCAAAGACACTGCTGAAAAAGGACACGTGAGAAAGGGAGCAAACTGAATCCAAAAGGCAAGCCCATCCCAATATTTGTGAGGCCTGAGGCCTCATGGACCTCCCGGGCTGCAGTCCACTCACATCTTTTCCCACCCTGGCTGTATCCTACACTGTGAGGGAGCTAATACAAGTACCTCTAAGACACCTCAGCTCACAAGTGCAAGCTCAGACCCCACCCTCCTACACACACCCCATTTCCACCCTCATCTGCAGGCTTCTGCAATTTGAACCAGGAATCTGGAATCTCGGTCGCCTGGAATGTGTTAAAGCTTTGGATGGGCATATCACCTTGACCCTCAAGGATTCTCACCCTATGTGAAGTGGGAACTATAGAAAGACAGGAATAGGATCCACTAAAGCAGCAGTCCCCAACCTTTTTGGCACCAGGACCAGTTTCATGGAAGCCAATTTCTCCATGGACCAGGGGCAGGGTGATGGTTCAGGTGGTAATGCAAGTGATGGGGAGCGATGCGGAGCGGCAGATGAAGCTTCCACTCACCCGCCACTCACCTCCTGCTGTGCGGCCCAGTTCCTAACAGGCCACAGACCGGTGCCGGTCCATGGCCCAGGGGTTGGGGACTCCTGCACTAAGGGGTCTAAGGGTGGTACTGGCATATGTGTGGTTTACAACAGGACATTTTTTAGGTGGCTAGAGATGGAGAAATGGTGTGAAATGATGTTGTCAGAGGTTGTCTTCATGATCAACATTTTTCTTAGACTGTATATCCCAGGGTCTTGCTCTAGGATGGAGAATGTCAAACCTTCCATGGAAGCAAGAAAGACAGGTTTTAAGGGTTGCTATCCTGGTGTGCTTCTATGTGTTTTGACCCATGAGCGTCTCAAGTGAAAACTTAGCCTCCCTGACTTGTGATATCAACTATGCAAACCAATTTTTCCTTCAAAAGAAAGTCTCTTCGATAAGTTATGCTGGGAAAACTAGACAGCTACATGTAAAAGAATGAAATTAAAACATCCTCTAACACCATATACAAAAATAAACTCAAAATGGATTAAAGATCTAAATTTAACACCAGATACTGTAAAACTCCTAGGGGAAAACACAGGCAGAATACTCTTTGACATAAATCGCAGCAATATTTTTTTGGATCTGTCTCCTAGAACAATGGAAATAAAAGCAAAAATAAACAAATGGGACCTAATTAAACTTAAAAGCTTTTGGACAACAAAGGAAACCATAAACAAAACAAAAAGACAACCTACGGACTAGGAGAAAATATTTGCATACGATAATACTGACAAGGGATTAATTTCCAAAATATACAAACAGCTCATACAGCTTAATATTAAAAAAAACCCAATCAAATAATGGGCAGAAGACCTAAATAGATATTTCTCCAAAGAAGATATACAGATGGCCAACAGGCACATGAAAAGATGCTCAATATTACTAATTACTAGAGAAATGCAAATCAAAACCACAATGAGGTATCACCTCACACCAGTCAGAATGGCCAGCATTAAAAAGTCTACAAATAACAAACGCTGAAGAGGGTATGGAGAAGAGGGAACCCTCCTACACTGCTGGTGGCAATGTAAGTCGGTGCAGCCACTATGGAAAACAGTATGGAGGTTCCTCAGAAAACTGAAAATAGAATTACCACATGATCCAGCAATCTGACTCCTGGGCATGTATCCAGAGAAAACTCTAATTCAAAAAGATACATGCACCCCAATGTTCACAGCAGCACTATTTACAATAGCCAAGACATGGAAGCAACCTAAATATCCATCGACAGATGAATGAATAAAGAAGAGGTATATATATACATACATATACATATATATACATGTGTATATATATACACATACATGTACACACAATGGGATATTACTCAGCCATAAAAAAAGAATGAAATAATACCATTTGCAGCAAAATGGATGGACCTAGAGATTATCATATTAAGTGAAGTAAGTCAGATAGAGAAAAACAAATATCATATAATATCACTTATATGTGGAATCTAAATAAATGATACAAATGAACTTCTTTACAGAACAGAAATAGACTCACAGACTTAGAAAACAAACTTATGGTTACCAAAGGGGATGGGAAGGAGATAAGTTAGGCCTTTGGGATTAATGTATATACACTACTATATATAAATCAGATAAGCAACAAGGACCTACTGTACAGCACAGGGAACTATATTCAATATCTTGTAATAACCTATAATGGAAAAGAATCTGAGAGAGTATATATACATATATTACTGAATCACCTTGCTGTACACCTGAAACTAACACAACAGTGTAAATTAACTATATTTCAATTTCTTAAAAAAAGAAACACAACAACAAAAAATATGATGCTTCAATTTGCAAGGAGCATGAACTTGCCAGTAATATATGGGATTTTTCTTCAGTCTGTTTTCATTGTGCGAGGAGCATGAACTTGCCAGTAATAGATGGGATTATTTTATTATATGCAGGCATATGTATACACTTACCATGCTGTTCATTTTTGAAGATGATGAACCTGCTCTCTGCTTTCTTAGACTATTAACTTCTTCCACATTTCCATCTTTTGGCTTCAAAATCATCCTGCTACCCCCTGCAGTTCCTTCTGATGAGGATCGCAGTCGCCTCTCTACAAATCTTCCTTCACGGTATGGACTGAGGCTACTGGCAAGAACTATTTAAAAAAGAAATAAATAAAAATTAATACAAATGCTTAAATGTAGTTTTTATAAATGTTCCATTGAAAGTAAATGGAAAACTCTTAGGGTCATTCAACAATTCTTAATCACAGAAAACTTTTTGAATTAGTAGTGGTCCTTTACTTAACTATATAATCACTTTGAAGCCTCTAAAACTTTCTAGTCATCCTTGGCTTCTTCACACCTCACATAAATCATATAAGCAAATCCTGTCCTCATTACCTTCAACTGTATACAGAATGTGATCACTTCTCACCACCTCCCGCACTAACTTCCTGGCACAAACTCCATCAGGGCTTGCCTTGATTACTGCAATACTTCCTAATAGCCTCCTGCTCCTGCCTACTCCCACCTGCCTCTCCGCAACCAACACACACTCTATTTTCTACAAGGTAACCAGAATGATACACTGAAAACATAAGTGAGATTGATCACGACCGCTTCTCTAATCCTAAAGCTGATGTGTTTCCAGTGGGCTACCAGGTTCTGCATGATATGACCCTACTCCCGACCCCCACACAGGGGGCTTCCCATTGCTCACCTGTTCATCTCTCTAACCTCATCTTCTACTGCCCTCCAGCCCCCTGCTCACTCTGCTTAGGGCATACTGGACTTCTTGCTGTTTCTACAACATTGTAGGCATGCCCCAGCCCCAGAATCTTTACCCCATACCCTTTGCACTGATATACTCCTCCCAAATAGCTGTATGGCTTACCCCCTAATTTTTGTTAATATGTTACTTTGAGGAATAACCCATCCACTGTACATAAAAATGGAAACTAAAAACAAAGAACTATCATAAAGAGAAATTAAGAAACTCATCCTTAAGATTCTCTTCCTCTAGAACCACCACCAGTACCAAAATCTGTCAGTCAGAGAAAGAGAATCAGTAGGAGACCTATATTAAGAAGATTTATGGCAAGGAATTGGCTTATGCATTTGTGGGGCTGGCTAGGCTGCGCCTCGAGGCATGCGGGATCTTAGTTCCCTGACCAGGGATCGAACCTGTGTTCCCTGCAGTGGAAGCACAGAGTCTTAACCACTGGACTGCCAGGGAATTCCCGAACACCTTTTCAAAAATTTGTGAAGATCCACCAGAGGGCAGACAGCAGAAGCAAGAAGAACTACAATCCTGCAGCCTGTGGAACAAAAACCACATTCACAGAAAGATAGACAAGATGAAAAGGCAGAGGGCTATGTACCACATGAAGGAACAGGATAAAACCCCCAAAAAACAACTAAATGAAGTGGAGATAGGCAATCTTCCAGAAAAAGAATTCAGAATAATGATAGTGAAGATGATCCAGGACCGCGGAAAAAGAATGCAGGCAAAGATCGAGAAGATGCAAGAAATGTTTAACAAAGACCTAGAAGAATTCAAGAACAAACAAAAAGAGATGAACAATACAATAACTGAAATGAAAACTACACTAGAAGGCATCAATAGCAGAATAACTAAGGCAGAAGAACGGATAAGTGACCTGGAAGACAGAATGGTGGAATTCACTGCTGCGGAACAGAATAAAGAAAAAAGAATGAGAAGAAATGAAGACAGCCTAAGAGACCTCTGGGACAATATTAAACACAACAACATTCGCATTATGGGGGTCCCAGAAGGAGAAGAGAGAGAGAAAGGACCAGAGAAAATATTTGAAGAGATTATAGTCGAAAACTTCCCTAACCTGGGAAAGGAAATAGCCGCCCAGGTCCAGGAAGCACAGCAAGTCCCATACAGGATAAACCCAAGGAGAAACACGCCAAGACACATAGTAATCAAATTGGCAAAAATTAAAAACAAAGAAAAATTATTGAAAGCAGAAAGGGAAAAACGACAAATAATATACAAGGGAACTCCCATAAGGTTAACAGCTGATTTCTCACAAGCCAGAAGGGAGTGGCATGATATACTTAAAGTGATGAAAGGGAAGAACCTACAACCAAGATTACTCTACCCAGCAAGGATCTCATTCAGATTCGATGGAGAAATCAAAAGCTTTACAGACAAGCAAAAGCTAAGAGAATTCAGCACCACAAAACCAGCTCTACAACAAACGCTAAAAGAACTTCTCTAAGTGGGAAACACAAGAAAAGAAAAGGACCTACAAAAACAAACCCAAAACAATTAAGAAAATGGTCATAGGAATATACATATCTATAATTACCTTAAACGTGAACGGATTAAATGCTCCAACCAAAAAACACAGGCTTGCTGAATAGATACAAAAACAAGAACCATATATATGCTCTCTACAAGAGACCCACTTCAGACCTAGGGACACATACAGATTGAAAGTGAGGGGATGGAAAAAGATATTCCATGCAAATGGAAATCAAAAGAAAGCTGGAGTAGCAATACTCATATCAGATAAAAGAGACTTTAAAATAAAGAATTTTACAAGAGACAAGTAAAGACACTACATAATGATCAAGGGATCAATCCAAGAAGAAGATATAATGATTATAAATATATATGCACCCAACATAGGAGCACCTCAATACATAAGGCAACTGCTAACAGCTATAAAAGAGGAAATCAACAGTAACACAATCATAGTGGGGGACTTTAACACCTCACTTACACCAATGGACAGATCATCCAAAATGAAAATAAATAAGGAAACAGAAACTTTAAATGACACAATAGACCAGATAGATTAAATTGGTATTTATAGGACATTCCATCCAAAAACAGCAGATTACACTTTCTTCTCAAGTGTGCATGGAACATTCTCCAGGACAGATCACATCTTGGGTCACAAGTCAAGCCTCAGTAAATTTAAGACAATTGAAATCATATCAAGCATTTTTTTCTGACCACAACACTATGAGATCACAGATGAATTACAGAGAAAAAAAACGCAAAAAACACAAACACATGGAGGCTAAACAATACGTTACTAAATAATCAAGAGATTACTAAAGAAATCAAAGAGGAAATCAAAAAATACCTACAGACAAATGACAATGAAAACACGATGATCCAAAACCTATGGGATGCAGCAAAAGCAGTTCTAAGAGGGAAGTTTATACCTATACAAGCCTACCTCAAAAAAACAAGAAAAATCTCAAAAAAACAACCTAACCTTACACCTAAAGGAACTAGAGAAAGAAGAACAAACAAAATGCAAAGTTAGCAGAAGGAAAGAAATCATAAAGATCAGAGCAGAAATAAATGAAATAGAAACAAAGAAAACAATAGGAAAGATCAATAAAACTAAAAGCTGGTTCTTTGAGAAGATAAACAAAATTGATAAACCATTAGCCAGACTCACCAAGAAAAGGAGGGAGAGGACTCAAATCAATAAAATTAGAAATGAAAAAGGAGAAGTTACAACAGACACCACAGAAATACAAAGCCGCCTAACAGACTACTACAAGCAACTATATGCCAATAAAGTGGACAACCTGGAAGAAATCGACAAATTCTTATAAAGGTATAAATTTCCAAGACTGAACCAGGAAGAAATAGAAAATATGAACAGGCCAATCACAAGTAATGAAATTGAAACTGTGATTAAAAATCTTCCAACAAACAAAAGTCCAGGACCAGATGGCTTCACAGGTGTATTCTATCAAACATTTAGAGAAGAGTTAACACCCATCCTTCTCAAACGCTTCCAAAAAATTGCAGAAGAAGGAACACTCCCAAACTCATTCTATGCGGGCACCATCACTCGGATACCAAAACCAAAGATACTACAAAAAAAGAAAATTACAGACCAATATCACTGATGAATATAGATGCAAAAATCCTCAACAAAATACTAGCAAACAGAATCCAACAACACATTAAAAGGATCACACACCATGATCAAGTGGGATTTATCCCAGGGATGCAAGGATTCGTCAATATATGCAAATCAATCAATGTGATACACCATATTAACAAATTGAAGGAGAAAAACCATATGATCATCTCAATAGATGCAGAAAAAGCTTTTGACAAAATTCAACATCCATTTATGATAAAAACTCTCCAGAAAATGGGCATAGAAGGAAACCTACCTCAACATAATAAAGGCTATATACGACAAACCCACAGCAAACATCATTCTCAATGGTGAAAAACTGAAAGCGTTTCCTCTAAGATCCGGAACAAGACAAGGATGTCCACCCTCACCACTATTATTCAACATAGTTTTGGAAGTCCTAGCCACAGCAATCAGAGAAGAAAAACAAATAAAAGGAATACAAATTGGAAAAGAAGAAGTAAAACTGTCACTGTTTGCAGATGACATGACACTATAGAGAATCCTAAAAATGCCACCAGAAAACTACTAAAGCTAATCAATGAATTTGGTAAAGTTGCAGGATACAAAATTAATGCCCAGAAATCTCTTGCATTCCTATACACTAATGATGAAAAATCTGAAAGACAAATTAAGGAAACACTCCCATTTACCACTGCAACAAAAAGAATAATATACCTAGGAATAAACCTACGTGGGGAGACAAAAGACCTGTATGCAGAAAACTATAAGACACTGATGAAAGAAATTAAAGATGATACCAACAGATGGAAAGATATACTATGTTCTTGGATTGGAAGAATCAATATTGTCAAAATGACTCTACTACCCAAAGCAATCTACAGATTCAATGCAATCCCTATCAAATTACCATTGGCATTTTTTAAGGAACTAGAACGAAAAATCTTAGAATTTGTGTGGAGACACAAAAGACCCTGAATAGCCAAAGCAGTCTTGAGGGGCAAAACAGAGCTTGAGGAATCAGACTCCTTGACTTCAGACTATACTACAAAGCTACGCTAATCAAGACAATATGGTACTGGCACAAAAACAGAAACATAGATCAATGGAACAGGATAGAAAGCCCAGAGATAAACCCACGCACCTATGGTCAACTAATCTATGACAAAGGAGGCAAGGATATACAATGGAGAAAAGACAGTCTCTTCAATAAGTGGTGCTGGGAAAACTGGACAGCTACATGTAAAAGAATGAAATTAGAACTCTCCCTAACACCATATATAAAAATAAACTCAAAATGGTTTCAAAACCTAAATGTAAGACTGGACACTATAAAACTCTTAGAGGAAAACATAGGAAGAACACTCTTTGACATAAATCACAGCAAGATCTTTTTTGATCCACCTCCTAGAGAAAGGGAAATAAAAACAAAAATAAACAAATGGGACCTAATGAAACTTAAAAGCTTTTGCACAGCAAAGGAAACCATAAACAAGACGAAAATACAACCCTCAGAATGGGAAAAAATATTTGCAAACGAATCAACGGACATAGGATTAATCTCCAAAATATATAAACAGCTCATTCAGCTCAATATTAAAGAAACAAACAACCCAATCCAAAAATGGGCAGAAGACCTAAATAGACATTTCTCCAAAGAAGACATACAGATGGCCAAGAAGCACATGAAAAGCTACTCAATATCACTAATTATTAGAGAAATGCAAATCAAAACTACAATGAGGTATCACCTCACACCAGTTAGAATGTGCATCATCAGAAAATCTACAAACAACAAATGCTGGAGAGGGTGTGGAGAAAAGGGAACCCTCTTGCACTGTTGATGGGAATGTAAATTGATACAGCCACTATGGAGAACAGTATGGAGTTTCCTTAAAAAACTAAAAATAGAATTACCATATGATCCAGCAATCCCACTACTGGGCATACACCCAGAGAAAACCATAACTCAAAAAGACACATGCACCCCAGTGTTCATTGCAGCACTATTTACAACAGCCAGGTCATGGAAGCAACCTAAATGCCCAACAACAGACGAATAGATAAAGAAGATGTGGTACATATATACAACAGACTATTACTCAGCCATAAAAAGGAACTAAATTGGGTCATTTGTAGAGACGTGGATGCATCTAGAGACTGTCATACAGAGTGAAGTTAGAAAGAGAAAAACAAATATCGTATATTAACGCATGTATGTGGAACCTAGAGAAATGGTACAGATGAACCGGTTTGCAGGGAAGAAGTTGAGACACAGATGTAGAGAACAAAAGTATGGACACCAAGGGGGGAAAGCCGTGGCGGGGTGGGGATGGTGGTGTGATGAATTGGGCGATTGGGATTGACATGTATACACTGATGTGTATAAAATTGATGACTAATAAGAACCTGCTGTATAAGAAAAAAGTAAAATAAAATTCAAAAATTAAAAAAAAAAAAACGAAAGGGAAATTAAGAAAATCCTATCTACAGTTGCATCAAAAAGAATAAAATACATAGGAATAAATTTAATCCAGGAGGCGAAAATTATATACACTGAAAACTATAAAAGACATTGATGAAAGAAAATGAAGAAAATAAAAATAAAGAGATATTCCATGTTCATGAATTGGAAGGATTAATATTGTTAAAATGTTCATACTACCCAAAGGGATCTACAGATTCAATGTAATTCCTATCAAAATTACAATGACATTTTTCATAGAAATAGAAAAAAAAAATCCTAAAATTTGTATGGAACCAAAGAGGACCCCAAATAGCCAAAGTAATCTTGATACAGAAGAACAAAGCTGGAGGCATTACACTTCCTGATTTCAAACTATATTACAAAGCTACAGTAATCAAAACAGTATGGTACTGGTGTAAAAACAGACACATAGATCAATGGAACAGAAGAGACAGCCAAGAAATAAACCCATGCAAATGTGGCAATTAATTTTTGACAAAGAACCCAAGAATATATAATGGGGAAAAGATAGTCTCTTCAATAGACAGTGTTGGAAAATGGACAGTCACATGTGAAAGGATGAAACTGGGACCTTATCTTATACCACACACCAAAATCAACTAAAATTGATTAATGACTTGAAAGTTAAGACCAAAAACTGTAAACCTCCTAGAAGTAAACATGGGGATAAGCTCTTTGACATTCATCTTGATAATGATTTTTTGGATTTGATATCAAGAGCAAAAGAAATAAAAGCAAAAATAAACAAGTAGGACTACTTTAAACTAAAAAGCTTCTGCACAGAAAACAATTTAAAAAAAAGAAAGAAATAAAAGACAACCAACTGGACCAATTGGATGGGAGAAAATATTTGCAGATCATATATCCTATAAGGGGTTAATATCCAAAATATACACAAAATTCATACAACTCAATAGCAAAAAAAAAAAAAAATTAAAATGGGCAAAGGACCTAAGTAAACATTTTTCCAAATAAGACATACAAATGGCCAACAGGTACATGAAAAGGAGCTCAACATCCCTAATCATCTGGGAAATGCAAATCAAAACCACAATGAGATAAGATATCACCTCACTTTCGTTAGGATGGCCATTATCAAAAAGTCAAAAGACAACAAATGTTTTTGAGCATATGGAAAAAAGGGAACCCTTGTGCACTGTTGATGAGAATGTAAACTGGTGCAGCCACTATGGAAAACATGGAGGTTCTTCAAGAAATTAAAAATAGAGCTACTATATGATCCAGCAATCTTACTTCTGGTAATATACCCAAAAGCAGCAAAATCACTATCTCAGAGACATATCTGTACTCCCATGTTCACAGCAGCATTATTCACAACAGCAGAGGCTTGGAAACATCCTATGTATGAGAAAAGAGGAATGGATAAAGAAAATGCAGTATCTACATACAATGGAATATTATTCAGCCTTAAAAAAGAAGGAAATCCTGTCATTTGTGACAACATGGATGAATCTTGAAGATATGCTAAGTGAAATAAGCCAGACAGAGAAAGACCAATGCTGCATGGTATCACTTATATGTGGAATCTTTTTTAGAAAGCTGAACTCATAGAAACAGAGAGTAGAAAAGTGGTTACCTTGGTAAAAGGGTACAAACTTTCAGTTATAAGATAAATAAGATCTGAGGATCTAGTGTATAACAAGGTGATTATAGTTGATAACACTGTATTGTATAAGTGAAATTTGCTAAGAGTAGAACTTAAATTTCTCAAAAACAAAACCCAAAAAGGTAAATATGTGATGTGATGGATGTATTAACTAACTTGATGGGGGGGGGGATCCTTTCACAATGTAACATATATCAAATCATCACTTTGTTCACTTTAAATATACAATTTGCCAATTATACCTGAATAAAATTAAAAAATGCAAACTACAATCACACCCCCCACTTCCTAATCCTCTTTTCTGCTTTAAACTCATCCTCAGCAGTTATTACCACCTGACATTTGTTTATTTGTATATTAATTGTCTGAGTATTCCCAGTAGAAAGTAAGCTTCATGAAGGAAGGAATTAATTCGTTTTGTTCATTGCTATACCCTTAGTGCCTAAAACAGTACCAAAACAATATTTGTTGAATGAATGAATGAATGAATTAAACTGTTCTGTTTGGGCTCATCTATGGGTTTAAAGGCTCTTGGCTAGAATCTATTAAGCCAACATATGGCAGTTTTTTCAGTAACTTTTTAAGCCAATGAGTAAAAGTTAAATTTCCAGAGAGGTCAAAATTCCATTAATAATTCTGATATGAATGTACACCCAGCACATTCATATGTATATTAAATACTAGCTTAAACTTATTTCATAATAAATACAGAATAAATTTAGTATTATGGAATTTGGCAACCCTTTCTTACATAAAATACATTTGTCTAAATGGCTTTAAAATCTTTAAACTTCTAAATTATAAAATCCTTATGAATAGCAGATGAATATCTCCTATTGATGAAAATGAAGAATAGTATGCAACCAACTTTTCCTTTTTGACATTACCAGCTTATTTGCCTGTCTCTTTCTATTTTACAAGTTGTACATACTATGAATTATCACCTAATGTCCAGGAACAGGCATCATGGTATCAAATTCAGTGAAATTAATGTGTTAAATGGCTTGCAATTAGAGTTTGACATTGAGGCAAGTCACCATTTCTAACTAAGAATTAGATATAATCAAAATAATTATACTTTTACCTTTTTTGGATGCAATTTTCTAAAAAACTGCCCACATTCTAATCTGAGGTCCACCGTTTGCGAACAATGTGATTTCATGAAGTTATTTAACTTAATCCTAAACCTTAGTCATTAATAACTTCCACATAAATCTTTGGTTAGTACTAAATAAAACAGTGCATGCAAATTGCTTAGCACATCTTTGGGCACATAGTATCACCATCATTATCATTCTTATAATTATACTATAGTTAAAGAATTAAGCAGGTATAACTAAATCCCAAAATACAAGCAAGGCTACCAAGACAAAAAATGAAAACAAGTAGGCAGATGTGTAAAAGTGATTTTGTATCAAATGTGAAAAAATATGAAGACAGTTGGAAAATTAAGTCATGCATTTAAAACTGTAAAATTGCTATATTCATGGAGAGACTAGTTAGGTAAGTCAGATAAACTTATGATTCTTGACATTATATAATATATAATTTCACTGATTACAAATTTTATTTAATATTTTAGTATTATTCTTAATGTTTTGGAAAGAGCCTGGGTCATGACATGTAGTACAACCTAGTCATTAAGAGCCTGAAATTTGGATTGAGATAGTTGTAATTTGGCTGTGCCACTTACCATCTGTATAATCCCTTGGTCTCAGTTTTCTCATGTATAAAATGGGGAACATACTAGTGCCTACCTCACAGGAATTGTATCCTAAACAATTACTTATGAACTTTGTGACTTTGGACACATTACTTAACCTGTCTGTGCTCCAATCATCGTGCCTATAGAATGAGTTAGAATAATAGTAGTGATTTCCATCACTTCCAGATTCAATAAATTAATGTATCCAAAGGGCACAGAACAGTAAATGGGACATATTGTTGGGAGAACTATTACTGTTAGTAGTAGTAGTAAAAGTGGCAGCAGTGGTAGTAGGAATCACACAGTACAGAAAAAAGAATAAAAAATGTCAAATACAGCCAGTAGGTATTATATATTCAACAATTCTCTTGAACTGAATTTTATATTGAAAAACCATGTTTTCTGTTAAATAACAGACTGGAGTAAATCAACCTTCCCTCCCTCTTTCTGTGCCAAAACATGGATCCTATTTAATAATAAAAACTTTGTTAAAATAGGAAAAAGAATTTAAATTATACAAATTTCTTTTATAATGATTGTGTCTGGGCTATATCTACTCTTTAACTAAGAAATACCAATACTCTATCATGAACTATAAAAAAGATAGCCCTTATTTTAGATAAAGCCACATTGCAAATAAAATTAATTTCCTTCCACTTTCTTCTGAGGGTCAGAATCTGAATTACACAACTAAGAAAAATAAGTAACATGGATAAATTACATTTTCAGCATGATACGAATGAAGTAAGGTTAAGCAGAGAAATAATTTAAGACAAATTATAAATAGGAAAGAATATTAAAGAGTGAAAACTAAGAAAAATGTAGTTTCCAACAGATAGAATAAGAAAATTGAAGAAATTATAATGAAAATTATAATTCATATCATTTATTATACAAAGAAAATCATCATACCTTTGGCAGGATTTGCATCATATCCATATGATGTTTTGTTTAAAATATAATGATCACCGGAAGAGGGTATTATCCTTGAATCTGAAATAGGATGGATCCCTTTAACACGTTCAGCTATTGCTTTATGTTGCTCATAAAATCCAAGTTTCCTTGGGGAACTTGTTGCCAACATTGTTTCACCATTTTGTATCACCATATGTTCTCCTCTTCTTGTATCTGCTGATAGGTGAATCTCTGAGTCACTCGCATTCATAGCAGGTAGTTCAGTGATTTGCAATAACACTTCCTTCTGATTAGCAGCAGAGGTTTCTGGGAAGGATTTAGATTCAGTGCTACACCGACCTTCTAACCTGTATTTCCCAGGAGACATAATTGCACAGGGAACAGTTCCCATAAGGTCTATTGTTGTCTTTGTAGCAGCAGCAGGATTGGGAGAAATCTGAGAGGTAGAATCACTGTGGCCAAAGTTGTCACAGTGGGATGCCATGCTTCCACTTTTAGGAAATGCATCTGCTTCAGACACAGAATCTTCAGTCAAGGCTAAGAACTCTGAAGGTGTCTGAGCTGTAGTAAAATCAGCAGAAAGCAGTGGAGATTGCAAAGAGCTTCCCGCCCGTTCTGTTACATCCACAGAACACGATGGAGAAGCTCTTACTAATACAGGCTCCCTCTCTTGGTACTGTGCAATTTCCAGTGAGAATTCAGATTGCTGTACCAATGAAATGGATTGGCTCTGTGGAACTGGCTTAGAAAATTTATAGTGAGATGAAAAAGATTTAGTAAGAAGCTTCTTTGTCGACTGCTTAACAGAACGGCGAGTTTGTTCTTCTGTGAATCCAGAATCATCCCCCTCACTTTTGCCAGAACTTAGGCAATTTATAAAGACATTCTTATTAGTCGAGTGCTCCTTTTCTCTTTCAAAATCCTCTGTCAAAGATCTTGTTATCTTCTTATTTCGTGAACTGCTAAAACCAACAGAATGTCTTCCCCTGGTTTTAGTATGTTCTTCCAAACTCAGTTTTTGCATACTGCTGTGACCAGGTTGAGCACCATTTGAAATACTAAGGTTCTGGTTGGTAGGTTCTTTCTTAGGTTCACTCCCCTTCTTATGATGGAAGCTAATGGAAGGAGTACGGAAGAGGCTCCTGCGTTTACCTGTACTACCTGAGCTTGAGTTAGTGCTGGAAGGAGATGAACTGTGTACACCGACTGTATTACTGGAGGAGGGTGAAGAAGGAAGAGAATCATGTTTTCTGCTAATACTCCTTCTGAATATCGGCAACCGGGAGACCAGAGTAGATCGTCTTGATCCGGAGTCCCCCATTGGGACTCCAAGGCTTGCACTGTGACAGCCAACTTAGCAACCTGAGAAAAGTTAAAACAAATAGAACAAGTTAATAGAATTCAATTATAAATAAGACATTTTAAAACATAACATTGGTTTTTCAGTCATGACACAGAATTTGTTATACTAAAATAATAAATAGTAAAATTCTGATACTTAAAGAATTTTCTGTATTTCCATGTAGCAAAATATCCAATAATTTGTAGAGAAATTTTATAATGGTGCCACCACTTCACCACGACCAAGAATATTTGAAGTCTAAATTTGTATTGGGAGACACGAGATTACTATTCAAGACTCAGCCTTACTACTCACATCAGTTCTATAATTTGGTAAATTGTTTAATCTTAACTTTTTATGTTTATTTATTTAGACTTAGTAGGCATATGACAGCCACCATCATTGCTCTCTAGGTAAAATGCCCCACCACTGCCTCTGTTGGCCAGCACCAGATGTACCATGGGGCTCAACAAGTAATTGACCTGAGCTTAACAGAACCACAGACCAGACTAAGGTATGACCTGACCCGAGAATCTCTACTCAAAGAAAAAACCAATTGGAACAGGTTCTTCCCGTTGGAGTATGATTTAGTAAGTTTAGAGATAATTAGACCACTGGCAAAGGAAAGTAAACCACATCATAAAGGATCTAGAGTAGAATTATAAACAAGATAAAGTTATGAGGAAACCACAGCCATGAGTTGAAGAAAAGACAAATGAAAGCTAACTCAACTGGTAATGCTAAGACAAGTGGAGACTACATGCAGAGAAAAGCAGAAGCATAGAAAATTTATGAACCATATTAATGTCAGGGTATTGATGATGAAGACAAAGAAGAAGGATGAGGAGGAGAAGGTGGCCGCTGCAGTTCATTAACTGTGATGCACCAAGTACTTGAAACAGATTATCTCTTTTAATGCTTATAACTATAGAAGTAGATATTACTATGGTCACTTTACAGCAGAAAGATAAGTTGCCTATGTCACTCAGCGGATAAGTGCTAAAGCAGGACTAAGAAACTAAGCATTATCTAACCACAGGGTCAGTTCATAATCAGCATGGTATATACTGCTTTCACTAGAGTGAAAAGCCAAGAGCTTATGCTGCTGAAGGCCCAGACATGTTTCCACTTCAGAAATTCCTAGTTGTATGGTAGATCTTTCTCTTACGGTGACTGCTATTTTTCACTGGTTTTTATAATGTGCCATGATTTGGTTCCTATTTTGTTTTGTTTTGCTTTGTTTCTAAATTTCACTTAATTCTTTAACTATAATGTGCACACCCCCGCTTTGTCAACTTGAATCATGCTGTTTCTTTTTGTTATTTATTGCAACCAAAACTATCTAACAATAATAAATACTACATAAAATGAGAGGCCCTCCATTTTATCATCCTTGCAGATAAATTATTAGATTGATCAAGTAAAATACTTTCATGTCCTTGAGGAAGTGTATGACAAAAATGGAAAATATTTTCTCTTTCACATACGCGTTTTTAAATATTTGATATTTTGTTCTAAATGATATAAAATCAATTTGCCTTTCATGATTTTTATTGGATGATCTTTAATTGCACTCACTGAATTTGAATTTAAATCAAACTATGTGTGAACCACTTTTAAAACATTTAAGTATTCTTGCAAGGCTTTAGCTGAAGAAAGCTTAAAATACAAAGACATTCTAGTTTGTGAAGTCTTTCACAAATTAAAACTATCTCATTTTCCTCCCAGCTTAGATGTTCTGAAATGGATACAAAAAATAATACAATTTTGTTTACACTTTCACTCTTAATAATGCTTTAATTAACATCATTCTCAGCTGCGATTTTTTTATTTATAGGCAAGATTTATTTCCATTCAATGCCCAGTGAATAATTTTGCTCTAATAAGAGCATGATCAACCATAATGATTTGCAGCTGGTGGTGAACCTATGGCCTTCAATGTATTAATGTCAAGATATTTACCATTATTTTTGAAATATCTTCAGAATTTACGTATATTGAAATATTTCTTGACCTTTTTTTAGTATTTCTTACATTTGTATCAGCAATCAAAAATGAGTGAATAAATCCCATGTCTCTTAGGCAAGTATTCAAAGGATTTAACTAATGAAAAATTTTCAGAAAAAAGAATTACAATAAAATTCTTAATGAAAACCACCAGACTTCCATTTACAATACATATGTGCTACTAATATATCTGTCTTAATTTAAGTAAAAGCATCATAGATACACAGAGATATTTATACACTGAATGGGATGACATGGAATAGATATAAAATCTATTAGAGATAAAAATCTTTTGTTTCACTTTATCTACAGATAGTCTTTTAAATGAAGTTCTTTATTCCAGCTAAATGAGAGAGACAAAATATCTATAGGTTGGAATTATCCATATTCTTTAGAAAGACTTTAAAATCTATGTCTCATATTTCATTCTCCAATTGCATTGATTACTACTTGCCACTTTCTGTTCACTTTCACCATCAAGGCATTAGCAGAAGTGGAACCATCTGCTTGGAATGTCCTTCCAGGAACTGTGATGTAGTAAAACTCCTATTTCTACAACATGGTCCCTCCCAGATGCCATCTCTGATCCCCCTTCCTACTCTCTTCCATTTTGGACTTAGTACTCCTCCTTTATGCATCCTCAAGTATTACCTTACATAGTAAACATCTATTTATCTATCTGACTTTACTATTTTACCTTAAGCTTTTTTTTTTTTTAATTTTATTTTTGGTTTCATTGGCTTTTCATTGCTGCAGGTGGGCTTTCTCTAGTTGTGGCGAGCGGGGGCTACCCTTCGTTGTGGTGCGCGGGCTTCTCATTGCGGTGGCTTCTCTTGTTGTGGAGCATGGGCTCTAGGCGCATGGGCTTCAGTAGTTGTGGCACACAGGCTTAGCTGCTCTGCGGCATGTGGAATCTTCCCCGACCAGGGATGGAACCCATGTCCCCTGCACTGGCAGGCGGATTCTTAACCACTGTATCACCAGGGAAGTCCCTACCTTAAGCCTGTTAATGGCAAAGGCCATTTTTGCTTTGCTTTGAGACCCCAGGTGCCTAATACACAATTAGTACCTATAGAGTCAATGGATTTCATAAAATGAAGTTTTCACTTGAACACAACAGTATTTCAAACACAAACATATTTTTCTGTCTACCAAAAATGAAATGCTACAATTTTGAGGTTAATTATGTTGAATTACAACTTTTAGAGTCATAAGTTAATTGAAAGTCTTCAAACTGTAAAATCAATAATCTACAATTTGCTAACATTTGAAGACAATGTTAACAAGTTGAATAACAATATATCATCAAATCAACTTCAACTTATTCATGAAAGACAAATACAACATTACAACATGATAATTTTATTTTTATTACAAATTTATTATTATAACAATTTCCTTTAATTCCTTAGCAAACCTTGTACATATTTTCATATATTTGTATAAATTTCCAAATCAGATAAAATATATTTTCTCAATTCTCATCTAATGTTTGTTGGTTCAGAAGTCATAGTCACTTTAACTGTAACAGGTCCTAAAAACACACAGGTTGAATTAGACCTGCCCATAGTCCAGGGATCTTTATTACCATAAATATTTTCTTTGGAAAAACAAATTCTGTATGTAAGAACGGTGTCTTCTAATTATACTTCTAATGCTGTCTAAATAAACAAAAGTTATACTGACCTGTAGACAATACTACCTCCACAGATGCAGACTGACTGTATTAGAAGTGGTATGAAACTCAGTTTGATCTCAACTGAAGAAATAGGATCCTTTGTTCTTGAGCACCACGATTTAACAAAAAGCTCCCAGAAAGTACTTTATTCAGTGATCTCTACAACCTTAGCAAACACTATCATTACCCTTAATAGAGCATCACATTATATGGCAGATCTATTCTGAATAAAATTGGAGCTGAATTTCTTAATTGGCATGGTTGAGAAAGATGTAAATTCTAGTTCAAGGGGTTATATGGATCATTAATTTGTTACCTATTTAATATTAGAATAAAAGTAAAATACCTTAAAGAAGTAAGATATACTGAAAAAAAATTATACTTTTTTCCCATAATTCCAAAGGCATTAATCAAAGACATAAAATAACCTTGAAGGGTTTCACAGCTATCATCTTGGAAACTGATTACCATATGCACAAACAGGTATGTCTATCTGTGCAGGTAAGAGAAGCAAAACAAAACCCCCTTAATCTTTTTCTTTCCTGTCATTTTTCTATTTTCCTAGAATTTGGACAGCCCTCATATTTTTTCACTATGAGCCAAAGATGATGAAGGGACCTGATGTCCCACATCTGAGATAGACTGAGTATCCTTTGTCTCTCTCCCAAAATTAGTGGTATATTATTGCAAAAACAAGCCTACACAAACAAAGTACCCTTTACACAGACATGCAATCATCATAAAAAAAATTTTGGTTTCAAATCCAAGCTCTGCCACTTACCAGTAGCATAAATGAGAACACAGATAATAATTATTTTATAGTGATTTTTCTTTAAGGATGGAAGGTACAACATCACAAAGAAACTTAACACTCTGCTTGGTACAGAGTAAATTTGCACTTTCTTCCTTTTTTAATGAAATGCATTCAAGCAAGTGGTGCATGATGGTACAGCACATAGAGTGATTATGAAAATGAGCTTCTTTTCAAAATCTGTCCCAATCACTCTATTTAAAAAATCATCAAAAATTTCGGGGGGGGGCTTCCCTGGTGGCGCAGTGGTTGAGAATCTGCCTGCCAATGCAGGGGACGTGGGTTTGAGCCCTGGTCTGGGAAGATCCCACATGCCACGGAGCAACTAGGCCCGTGAGCCACAACTACTGAGCCTGTGCGTCTGGAGTCTGTGCTCCGCAACAATAGAGGCCGCGATAGTGAGAGGCCCACGCATCGCGATGAAGAGTGGCCCCCGCTCGCCGCAACTAGAGAAAGCCCTCGCACGGAAACGAAGACTCAACACAGCCAAGAATAAATACATAAAAATAAATAAATAAGTTTAAAAAAAAAAAATTTCGGGGGAGGTGGAGGTGTATAAATTGGGCTCAGTATTCTAATCCCTTATGATAAACATCCTTAAAGTATACATTTTTATTGGAATTTAAAAACAATGACCAATATTTGAAGTGTTTGTGGGGAATGTTGCATAAGTTAAATACAGTCTCAGTTCTATTCTCTCTCAGAAGAGATATCAGAAAATAACCAGGTAGAGCCTAAATGACCACACTTAAAAGAAAATCAATGATACATGGTGAAAATGGAAAAAAAAGAAAATTCACAGAAACCAAATACTCTCTAGGTAACAACTTTCAACATTAAGAAAGCAATGGCAGAAAACAAATCATATGTAAACATATCAAAGGACACTGATGAATTTTCACCAAAATTAAATAGATAATAGCTTGAATAAGCTTCCAAGTCAATCTTATCTAATTATGTCATTTTGATGCAGATTTAAATGAGTCCTGATAGGTGTTATGGCTTAGCTGGAAAGCCCTCCAGCCCAGATTCTTTCTATTACAAAGTTCATGCAATTTACATCTCAATAATCTTTTTTTAAAAATTGAAGTACAAAAAAAAAAAAAAAATTGAAGTACAGTTGATTTGCAATATTGTGTTAGTTTCAGGTGTACCACAAAGTAATTCAGTTATATTTATATTTTTTTTAGATTGTTTTCCATTATAGGCTATTACAAGATATTGAATATCATTCCCCATGTTTTACAGTAAATCCTTGTTGCTTATTTATTTTATATACAGTAGTGTGTATCTGTTAATCCCATACTCCTAATTTTACTTTAACTATGATGTAATTTATCTTTGAATGTATTTCTAAAATGTTTTATTGTTTTCATTTAAATAAATATGGAACTAATAGAGGCATTCTTAATGATAAATCACTGACACCCATGGACAAGGGCCACTTCAACCAGCAGGGTTAGTGAGGACAATATGAGATACATTAAAAGGATGACTGCTCAGGACCAAGTGGGTTATTGATCCGTCACAGGGAAGAGAATGAGACTGTCGGCCAGACAGCAAGAGTTACAAATCACATAATTGATTGGATATGTTTAATTAACAATTTATTAAATTTGCATATGATTTAGCCACACTGAGTACAGTAAGTTATTTTCAACAATAAACAAGAAAATAATACAAATAACTGCTTATATCAGAAATGCTTGCTTATATCAAAATGAGTTGACCCTAAAAATTGCATGTAAGCAGAGATAGATTGTCCCTTATTGGATATGTAAATCAATAAATCAACCTCCTAGGTAAAAAGAGAAAGAGAGTGCATGGTGCTAAATTGCATGATAATGGGAAGAGTTACAATAGGGAAGGGGAATACATTTCAAAGAGATTATTCTAGCAGGATTTAGGGAAGCAGACGCATCCCTTGTCTGAATTAATAGAATGACAGAGACCATAATACATATTTAGAAAGACATGTAATCTTGAAACCCAGCCAGATATAATCTCAGTTCTTCATTGACCAGAAGAGACAACAGAGGGAGAAGAGAAACAGAGAGAGAAAGAATGGATTTTGACCAGAAATTAGACAGAAGTTAGTAGTGAAAGAAGAAAAATGTCTAAAAGTCATATCTACATGTGACCCAGGCCTAAATAAATAATGAGACTACATTTATACTTAAAGAACGTTATAGTTTATGTTCTGGCATTTATACACAATGGATGCATAACTGTTAAGAAAAAAGACTCTCATGCAAAAATATCTCGATTTGAATTCAGCACTACACATAAGAGCTGTGTGACTTTAGAGTGGCTTAAAAAGTTATTTAAACTCCCTGAGCCTTCATGAGGATAATAGTTTCAACTATGTTAAAGATTTTGTGATGATCTAATAAGTAAAACCAAAAAGCACTTAGAACAAGGTCTAGCACATGATAAATCTTTAATAACTATAAATTATCAAGAAAAATTAACCATACTTGTACTATTTCACAGCCAAGTACATTTTAATTAGCTTATAACCTCCCCAACTTCTCTCAGCTGAAGTTCTAATTCTGTCTACTAGCAGACAAATAATACCGTCATTTCCAGTCAATCTTGAATAGGACAAAAAGGAAGGTTAGAGGCCAGAGTACCCATATGTCACTGGGCTCGGGGCTTGGAACTAATACACTAATACACATATATGTAACTGCCTACATTCATTTCAATTTTTTATTAAGTAAATATTAAGTTCACTTATTCAGTATTATTTTTTTTTACTTTCAACAAAATAACCCAGACTTAAAGAAGCAAATAACTGACAATATCATGAATATGCAAAGACTGTCTCAGACCCTGAACATGATTCTCAAAAGAATGAATCTGATAAATTTGTTGAACAATGAAAATGTCATAACAAGTATGCAACTTTAAAGAGGATAGCACACATTCAAAAGTATATATGTTTGTTAATAAAGAAAATTTTATTATTTCTTACATTGGAGAATTTGGTTTGGTCTTAAAATATTATTTTGGAAAAAAAATTCCTTGCAATGCTGTAGGTTAGGTTTCTTAGAAGCAGAGCCTAAGCAAGGAATTCTTCTTTTTTTTTTTTTTTTAACGTCTTTATTGCAGTATAACTGCTTTACAATGGCGTGTTAGTTTCTGCTTTATAAAAAAGTGAATCAGTTATACATATACATATATCCCCATATCTCCTCCCTCTTGTGTCTTCCTCCCAGCCTCCCTATCCCACCCTTCTGGGTGGTCACAAAGCACAGAGCTGATCTCCCTGTGCTATGAGGGTGCTTCCCACTAGCTAGCTATTTTACATTTGGTAGTGTATATATGTCCATGCCACTCTCTCACTTTGTCCCAGCTTACCCTTCCCCCTCCCCATGTCCTCAAGTCCATTCTCTACATCTGTGCCTTTATTCCTGTCCTGCCCCTCGGTTCTTCAGAACCACCTTTTTTTTTTTTTTTTTTAGATTCCATATATATGTGTTAGCATACGGTATTTGTTTTTCTCTTTCTGACTTACTTCACTCTGTATGACAGACTCTAGGTCCATCCACCTCACTACAAATAACTCAATTTCATTTCTTTTTATGGCTGAGTAATATTCCATTGTATATATGTCCCACATCTTCTTTATGCATTCATCTGTTGATGGCCACTTAGATTGCTTCCGTGTCCTGGCTATTGTAAATAGAGCTGCAATGAACATTGTGGTGCGTGACTCTTTTTGAATTATGGTTTTCTCAGGGTATATGCCCAGTAGTGGGATTGCTGGGTTGTATGGTAGTTCTATTTTTAGTTTTTTAAGGAATGTCCATACTGTTCTCCATAGTGGCTGTATCAATTTACATTCCCACCACCAGTGCAAGAGGGTTCCCTTTTCTCCACACCCTCTCCAGCATTTACTGTTTGTAGATTTTTTTGATGATGGCCATTCTGACTGGTGTGAGGTGATACCTCATTGTAGTTTTGATTTGCATTTCTCTAATGATTAGTGATGTTGAGCATCCTTTCATGTGTTTGTTGGCAATCTGTATATCTTCTTTGGAGAAATGTGTTTAGGTCTTCTGCCCATTCTTGGACTGGGTTGTGTGTTTTTTTGATATTGAGCTGCATGAGCTGCTTGTAAATTTTGGAGATTAATCCCTTGTCGGTTGCTTCATTTGCAAATATTTTCTTCCATTCTGAGGGTTGTTTTTTCGTCTTGCTTATGTTTTAGCAAGGAATCCTTATTCAAGCAATTTATTAGAGAATTACTCTCAAGAGAAGGTTAGGAAAGAAGGCATGATAGGACAGGGGTAAAGCTAATCAAGGATGTGGTTGAAAATGGCATCTAGCTTCAGATGAATCCCATGGGATCTGGAACACTTATTGACACCTTGAGACAGTGGCAGGTCTTCTGTATTCCATGCCAGTCAACTATTTGTAGATTTCTCTAAGGAATGGGAAAAATATTTGAAACATATAAAACAGGCAAAGGATTGATATCTGGAATATACAAAGAATTCTTATAAATCAGTAAGAATAAGACAATTCAAATAGAAAAATAAATGGGCAAAGAATATGAACATGCAAATCCCAGAAGATACACAAATTTCCAGTGAATATATAAAGACATATTGAAACCCGTTAGTAATTAGAGAATATAGAAAGAGCTCCTACAAGCCAGTAAGAAACAGACAACACATAGGAAAAAAGGTAACGAAGAATACAGACAAGAATTTCATGGAAGAAACACAAATCACTGATCAACATATGAACAGATATTTAACTCCATTATTAATCAAGAAACCACAGATACTATTTTTCACCCATAACATTTTAATACTAAATAATATCAAGTTTGAACGAATGAAGGAGTACATATAGATACTTATGAAGGAGTCCAAATTGTTAAGATCATTGTAGAAAATTATGTATCAAAATATCAAATTAAGTAATTTCACTTCTCAGCATTTACCCTAGAATACTACTCACATATCTGCACACAGAAACATGAGAAACATATACAGAGACATTCAAGGCGGGTTTATAACAGTTGAAATTAAAATAATATAAATGTCCATTAATAGGAGACTTGAAAAAGTAAAATATGGTATTATCTATTCCACAGCATAACAGACAAGAACTAAACATATAGGGTAAAAGATATTATCTGACAGAAGAAAATTTCCAAGGCATTTAATTAATAAAATCAAGTACCTAACTGATATGTTATATACAATTTACATAAATTACAAATGTATTATGACAATTTTTAAATAATAAATATTCTACAGATTCATATGTGTGTAAATGCATAGGAAAAAATCTGGAAGGATGTACTTCAAAGTGTGAACAGGAATTATCCGTGAAGAGGGCTTTTGTACTGGGGGTTGTCATCAATGGGGGCATCAATGTAACAAATAATATAAAGTTTCAACAATGAAAATAAATTCATGAACTACTTTTATAATTAAAACTTACAAAATTCAAATTAAAATAGCATAAAAACATATGGCTTATCAAAATTACATAATTATAGGCATGTAAATGTGCTAAAAGTAATTTGAAGGGTATACAAAAATTAATAAAGTAGCTGCCTCTGAAAGAGAATGAGAATGTGGGAAATTATTTTTATAAAAATAATCTGACCAAATATGACAAAATACAAAAATCAATTGAGTGTTTTAATAAACTCTTCAAATCTTTTAAATTGTAACACAAGGTATTTAAATAAATAAGACCTAGAGAAGTGCCAAGAATCCTTACATTACTATAAAGACTTTGTATTTTTCATGAACCTACATTTTTAACACTAAAATTCATATTTTATGTGACCATCAGTCCAAAATGTATGTTTATAAATTGAAATTTACTTTTCTAACTCAAATTCTATTTCATTTCACTATTGAAAGCTACTTCAGTCCTTTTAAAAAAACTCACTACTCCTTTACCATATGATAATTCATCTAACTGTTGTCAGTGATAGTTCAGACACAAATAATTTGCTCCAGGCTTTTCACAATCTTTTTAATGTTTTAGTATTTCTATAATACAAACATTAAACCACCACAGATTATACAGTTGGCTAATAAATTGGAATTATATGATTTGGAAGCATGTGACATTATGACTTTTACTCATTAACAATAAATTGATGCCATTGTATAATTCTTTCCAAGGCTAGTAAACGAACCAAACAAGTCGGTTTATATTCCCTTAGTTCAAAGGAATGCTTCATTTAGACATTTATAACAGTTTGTTTTCTAAATACTAAAATCACTGGATTTGCCTATTTTATTTTTTTACTAAAAAGAAAATGACCAAGTTTAAAATAAATAACCTGTAGTTGTGCAAACATACCAGCAGAGGGTGGAGATGATCTTCCTTTTTAGCAATAAAGTCTTTTTTTTCTTGTAACTTTCAAAACCAATTTAAGATTTATTGGGCAGTTAATAAAAAATATCACAAAGACTTTTATGTAAATGAAAAATTAAAGTCTCCAAATGCATTTTCAAATTAAAATTTTTTTCTAGCAAAAATAAGAGTTTTTTTAGTTTTTAACTTTTATGTAGACTACATAATAAGGCACCTGTTAAAGGAAATTCACATTCATATATATCAATTCAAATTTATTATTTATTTGCCAATAGTTTTTCATTGTTTTTGAAATAATAGTAGATCATATGTTGCTTTGTAGGAAAAAATTAATGCAAAAGGTGTATAAAGCTGGTAGCATATCTTGTTCCTGTTATATGTTGTAAATATCTATCACTTAATTTTAAAATTTTTCTTATAATATTGCACAGAACAGCTCATGGTCACAGACACAAATATGAATAAGGAAAATTATGCAACAATGTAAGAATACAAAAACCGGAGGAAAAGAATTTTTGAAATACAAATTAGAATACATATTAGGAGATTAAATTTAAAAGTTAATACACTCAACATTCATAAATATGTGTATGTCTGGGTCTGTGTACAAAATATCAGTAATACAGACACTTGACAATACAAATCAGCATATGGAGTAATATAGAATCCAGTATTTCAACGTATGGTCCAGTTCAAATATAAATGTTAGATGAATAAATTGAAAGTCAGTATTGATCTAGTAAGGGGGAAAAAAAGAAATGAGTGTATCTGCAAATCATTACTGCCTCACTTTTGTTATAAATACTGTTGTAGTTGTATTCTTTACAATACAAATGGTAGCGTATTAAAGAATATACCAATTTCCATTCAGTTATATGTTGGCATGAAGTACAAATTCTGTCAGAATCATTTTAAAAACAGAATCTTAGATTTATCCTTTTTTTAAGTGTTGTTTCTGAACTCAACATACAATGGTCACATTCAGCAATGACACTGTTTCACAATATATCTGTGGATATAATTTCTCTTGAACTGCTTCCCCATTCGTAAAACTAGAGGAATAGACGAATTCTGTGAGGCCCTCTAATTCATTAAAATACATGCACAAAATCTGTGAAATGCAGGATATATACACACACCTGACAATAAAATGTCATTCGGAATATCATTTTTTCTAGTTCAAAGTTAGTAACAAACTAGATTCAGTATTGTCCCATAAATAGGAGGATAAAAATAATGTCCCATTATAAACAAACAGATATAGTTTATTTTATAAAAAAGAGAGCAAAAGTACATCTGGGAATGCAGTCTGTTTGTTACATGATAAAATTAGAAATATGACAGTAAGTTTCTTTCTTCCACTTATCTTGTATTTGCCTGTGTAATCATTGAACTTGACTAAATCATATACATATTTTAAAACTTTCATTATTTAAAATTCTGTTTTTTGTAATTCATGAATTAGAACAGGGGTATAGATTTTAGAATCTAGGGGAAAAAGAGGCATGACTTTTATTTCATATGATATTTTAGTAATAAAATCCTCAGATATAATATAGTATCAGATTGAAATTATTTCAGATTATGTTGAGATAAATTTTAAATTTGTAGAAAAGCCTAATATTAAAACAATTAATAGATTTACTCTAGATCTGTAAAATATAATTAAAAGATTTTATTAAATGTATTAAAGCATATTTTATTCCCTAAGTTGTTCTTTAACTTAAAATTTTATTTTAGGAGGAATTACATAACATATATTACAACAAAAGGGATATAATAAATTCAGCCCATTTCTTTCTTAAAAAAAAAAACTTAAACTTTGTTAATAAATTTACGAAGTTGTCTTCTTGTGAGACTATGGTCCCGCATCAAAGACCGCCATAAGGAATGACTAACTGATACTGAATGTATACTGAGTTATATACTGTTAATTTGATAGAACAATTAGTAAAAAGAAACCCAGGAGAGAAGGACCTATGCTTATGCCAAAAGGGTTCTAGCTGTAGTAGCTGGTAGCAAAGGTGATGTGCCTGACTTGAGTTGTCACTACATGGAGATTTTGCATCTTGGAAATTGTGAGTTCTGCCTTGGTGAATAACTACTGAATAGAATTTGACATTTGAAAGATGTACTTCTCTTTGAGGATGAAGAAACTGAAATCCAGATTGGTTAAGTACCTCATTCAAAGACAAATAGCTGCACTAACATTTATAGAGCTCAGTGTTCCTGATAATGGAATTAACTAATCCAAACAAAAGTAGAGACTCAGTCATTGCCAGAGACATGTCCTTATTTCAAACAAACAAAAAGACTCTTGCTCTTTAAGCATCTGATACATCTATATAATATTGTTACCATTTTTGTATAACTTTAAAATAAATTTTCTTTTCAAGAAGCTATATTAACATAAAAGATTTTTTCTTGTTTCCCTTATGTGGCTTTTAAAAAAATTTAGTCATATCACTGGAAGAGGTGACCTCATATTTAGTGAGTGCATACGTTATTTCATTTTAATCCTCCTAACAACTTTGTTAGGTAACTATAATTATTCTTATCAGATAAACAAATGTGGGGTCTGAGAGGTAAAGCTGAGATTTGAATCATGTATTTATGATGCTGAAGACAAATTGTGAATTCATATCTTTCTGCCTCAATGCACAAAACAGAGTGACAATAATATTATATTAAATGACACTATTCTTAATGCTATTGCTGCCCTAACAGTGTGTAATTGGGAGAGGCTTAGTATTCCAAATCAGTATCCCAATGACAGAGCCACTGCCAGGTATCAAGAGGAGTTTTAAATGACTCTTAAGTTAAACAACTGGTCACAGGAATATTAATTCTGCAGAAAAAATGCATCCATTAGCAAAGAACGTACAAAGTGTTGAGTTCACAAGCAAAAGAGAGATGGGGACAAGGAGGGAGGCAGGAGAGAAAGAAATGGTTGTGTCATCCTACAGACTTTCCTAGGCCAACAGCTGCATGTCCAAGACTGAATATTAAACAAGGGTGTAAGTAGGATCTAAGAACATTTTGTGATTCATAATAAAATATTCAAAGAAAGCAGCAGCATCCAAGATTAAAAAGAATAAAGAAAGAATGTCATACAACAAGCAGAAGGTTCTCCAGAAACTGAAAGAAGAACCTATAGGGACCCCTGCTTGCTTTGCTTATGGAGAAACCACATAAGAGTATTGGGATACCATGTCATGTAGATAGCATACAGTATACAATATAAATAAATAATAATATAATGGATTACAGAATGAGGGTCAGAGCTGTCTCAAAGTATTTTTTTTTTTGGCTTTCTTCTCAACATCTTAAAATCTCATTCTGGTTTTGTCCTGTAAAATATATAGGTTAAATTTCAGAATCCACATTTCTGGTTTGGATTCTGGTTTCTACACTCATTAATTTTGTTTTTTTGTTTGTTTGTTTTTAACATCTTTATTGGAGTATAATTGCTTTACAATGGTGTGCTAGTTTCTGCTGTATAACAAAGTGAATCAGCTATATGTATACATACATCCCCATATCCCCTTCCTCTTGCGTCTCCCTCCCTCCTACCCTCCCTATCCCACCCCTCTAGGTGGTCACAAAGCACTGAGCTGATCTCCATGTGCTATGCGGCTGCTTCCCACTAGCTATCTATTTTACATTTGGTAGTGTATATATGTCCATGCCACTCTCTCACTTTGTCCCAGCTTACCCTTTCCCCTCCCCGTGTCCTCAAGTCCATTCTCTAGGGCTGCGTCTTTATTCCTGTGCTGTCCCTAGGTCCTTCAAAACCATCGTTTTTTTTTTTTTTTAGATTCCATATATATGTGTTAGCATACAGTATTTGCTTTTCTCTTTCTGACTTACTTCACTCACTCTGTATGACAGTCCTTAGGTCCATCCACCTCACTACAAATAACTCAATTTCGTTTTACACTCATTAATTTTGAAAAAACTACTTAATCTCCCTCTTAGCCTCAGTGTCACTATGTGTGAAATGAAGAAATAAACAGCACCTCCCATAACAGAATTAACTATTATGAGGATTAAAAGAGCTAATGTGTGTTAAGTGCTTAGACCTGTGTCCAACAGAGAGGAAGCACACAATAAATGTTAGCGATTTGTATTACTACAAAATTATATAAAGTGAATCCAACTTTTCTATTTCAAGAATTTGAAATAGAAACTTATCCATCTCAAGATTTTGATGCCTTGAATGGGAAATCTACTGAAGCAATACCCTTTCTAGAATTTTCTCTTAATAAGGCTTCTTTGCTTCTACGTGAGCTACAAGTTAAGATAGCATGTATCAGGACTTCCCTGGTGGTGCAGTGGTTAAGAATCCACCTGCCAACGCAGAGAATACAGGTTCAATCCCTAGTCCAGGAAGATTCCACATGCCGCAAAGCAACTAAGCCCATGTGCCACAACTACTGAGCCTGTGTGCCACAACTACTGAAGCCCATGCACCCTAGAGCCCGTGCTCCGCAAAAAGAGAAGCCACCACAATGAGAAGTCTGCACACCACAATGAAGAGTAGCCCCCGCTTGCCACAACTAGAGAAAGGCCATGCGCACAGCAACAAAGACCCAACGCAGGAAGAAAGAAGGAAGGAAGGAAGGAAGGAAGGAAGGAAGGAAGGAAGGAAGGAAGGAAGGAACTAAATAGAATAGGATCATACCCTTCCACAAACCCTTAGGAAAAAGAACTGTACTGCTAGCCTTAAAATGAGGAAATGTAGACATAATAAATCTGAACATTCTATGTGAAAAACAAACTCTCTTTTTATTTTTCTTCTATTCAAGTGCATTTTATGCTGAGATTACCTTGAATAATTTTATGTTGATCACATTATTTCACACAATAATTTCAAACTTGTTCTATTAAATTGAAAATCTATATAATCCTTAGCACACTTTAAACACTAACAATTTTCCCATTAGTTTAAATATGGCAAAGGATGTATTTTTCTGGCAGGCTATATATGCTGTATGTGCTTTAAACATATTTTCATTAATACTGTCAAGCAGTATAATTAGCTCATTTGGTTTAAGGAAAAGATATGTAAATGTATTTCACTATAATCTAACTGGAAAAAGCAATCCTCAATGTCACACCAACCAGCCAATGAAGATTCTTCTTCAGAAGAAAAGGTTTAAATCATCAAATAAACCTGTTAACACTCCAAGTCAATATTCTCACTTACTCATTTCTGGAATCTAATAGAAAAGGAGGAGGGCAGGTGGAGGGAGGAAGGAGGAGGGTGACTTGGAATATTGCCTCTGTGAAATAAGACATCATCCCCTGCAACATGTCCGTAGGAAGTGCTCAAGGGACTCCCTGAAGAATTAAAACTTCGATTGATATCCCAGAGATTTTTAAAGACTAGACAATGCATCCTAGAAAGATTCAGAAGAGATGAGAAGTTTGCCTTTTTATTTTTTGTACAGTGGGAGATTGTGAAAGGCAAAGTAAGGAAGATGAACTGGCAAACATCAGAAGCTTTTCAAGCAAGGAAATTATATGGAAAATCACAACTGGAAATTGAGGGTTGAGAAATTAATTCTCTTAAATGTATGCATGTACATATAGGCCAGGAGAAGATTGTGAGACCCTGGGTTATTATACTACAGTCTGAATACCACTGCTCTAGCATACACAAAGTGCTCAGTGGATTCTTCTATTCAAATAATTCAAAAATGGGAGCCACACTGTCTTCTAGGCACAGAGGATGCAAAAGAGAATAAGAGACAATAGGTCTTTTTTTGATGGAGCAACTATTGCACTGAGGTAGACAGAATGTAAGCAAGAAATCAAATGAATAAGATAGATCATCTTGGATAGTCATATATATTACATAAAAAATAATTGCAGGATCACAGTAAAGTGATAAAAACTGAAGGGGAAAGTGTGGAGGTGAAGATACTTGAGATGAATGAAGATCAGTGGGAAGAGCATTTCCAGCAGAGGCACCATCAAGGACAAACTCCCCAGGGCAAGCCTGAGTTTGCAAGGGAATGAGAGTATGAGATGAGGCAGGTCAGGAAGGTAGAGTGCCAGATCCCATAAGGCCTCACAGACCTTGGTAATATGCTTGGATGTTATTCCAACTGCTAGGGCAAGCCCATCAGCGAGCTAAAAGCGATACCCTCTTGGTGGAGGGTGGGTTGTAGGAGTAGCCAGCCAGTTAGAAAATTACTGCAATAGTCAAAGGAGAGATGACGGTGGCCTGGCTTGGATACTCATAGTACAAATAAACAAGGTAATAGACTTGGTTATCTTGAGGGGAGCACCAAGAACTGCTGATGGATGGGATGTGAGGGGTGAGAGAAAGAGAGGAATCAAAGAAAATACCTAGGGTTTTTGTCTTCTACTTTTTTTTTTTGATATTGTTGTTAATTTGTTTGTTGTTTGTTCTAACTGAGGAAAGAAGTGCTACTCAAAATAACCATTATAATAGTAAAGTCAATATGGAATAAATGGAAAACAGATACCCAAAGTCTTAAATTATGATTAAATATTGTCTCATAAGTAATATGTCTTTTTCATATTGAAAGCAAAGTGTTCCAACAATATAGCCTTTAAATATAAATTCATTTCTGATCGCAAAGTTAGAAAATTGGGAAATATGGAGAATACAGGAAAATATAAAAACTGAAAAGCATCCAATCCCATCAATGGTGCTCAGTTAGTATATTTTTTTCTTATTTTTTAAAAAGTTTTTTTAAATTTTTTATACAGCAGGTTCTTATTAGTTATCTATTTTATACATATTAGTGTATGTATGTCAATCCCAATCTCCCGGTTCATCCCATCACCTCCATCCCCCCCCACCACTTTCCCCCCCTGGTGTCCATACATTTGTTCTCTACATCTATGTATCTATTTCTGCCCTGCAAAACAGGTTCATCTACACCATTTTTCTAGATTCCACACATATGCATTAATATATGATATTTGTTTTTCTCTTTCTGACTTATTTCACTCTGTATGACAGTACCTAGGTCCATCCACGTCTCTACAAATGACTCAATTTCATTCCTTTTATGGCTGAGTAATATTCCATTGTATATATGTACCACATCTTCTTTACCCATTCGTCTGTCGATGGGCATTTAGGTTGTTTCCATGACATGACTATTGTAAATAGTGCTGCAATGAACATTGGGGTGCATGTGTCTTTTTGAATTAAGGTTTTCTCGGGGTATATGCCCAGTAGTGGGATTGCTGGGTCATGTGGTAATTCTATTTTTAGTTTTTTAAGGAACTTCCAAACAGTTCTCCATAGTGGCTATATCAATTTACATTCCCACCAACAGTACAGGAGGGTTCCCTTTTCTCCACACCCTCTCCAGCATTTCCTGTTTGTATTTTCTGATGATGCCCATTCTAACCGGTGAGGTGATACCTCACTGTAGTTTTGATTTGCATTTCTCTAATAATTAGTGATGTTGAGCAGATTTTCATGTGCCTCTTGGCCATCTGTATGTCTTCTTTGGAGAGATGTCTATTTAGGTCTTCTGCCCATTTTTTGATTCAGTTGTTTGTTTTTTTAATATTGAGCTGCATGGGCTGTTTATATATTTTGGAGATTAATCTTTTGTCTAGTGATTCGTTTGCAAATATTTTCTCCCATTCTGAGGGTTGTCTTTTCCTCTTGTTTATGGTTTCCTTTGCTGTGCAAAAGCTTTTAAGTTTCATTAGGTGTCATTTGTTTATTTTTGTTTTTATTTCCATTATTTTAGGAGGTGGGCCAAAAAAGATCTTCCTGTGAATTATGTCAAAGAGTGTTCTTCCTATGTTTTCCTCTAAGAATTTTATAGTGTCCAGTCTTACATTTAGGTCTCTAATCCATTTTGAGTTTATTTTTGTGTATGGTGTTAGGGAGTGTTCTAATTTCATTCTTTTACATGTAGCTGTCCAGTTTTCCCAGCACCACTTATTGAACAGACTGTCTTTTCTCCATTGTATATCCTTGCCTCCTTTGTCATAAATTAGTTGACCACAGATGCATGAGTTTATCTCTTGGCTTTCTTTCCTGTTCCATTGATCTATATTTCTGTTTTTGTGCCAGTACCATATTGTCTTGATTACTGTAGCTTTGCAGTATAGTCTGAAGTCAGGGAGTCTGATTCCTCCAGCTCCATTTTTTTCCCTCAAGACTGCTTTGGCTATTCGGGGTCTTTTGTGTCTCCATACAAATTTTAAGATCTTTTGTTCTAGTTCTGTAAAACATGCCATTGGTAATTTGATAGGGATTGCATTGAATCTGTAGATTGCTTTGGGTACTATCGTCATTTTCACAATATTGATTCTTCCAATCCAGGAATATTGTATATCTCTCCACCTGTGTGTGTCATCTTTGATTTCTTTCATCAGTGTCTTCTAGTTTTCTGAGTACAGGTCTTTACCTCCTTAGGTAGGTTTATTCCTAGGTATTTTATTCTTTTCTTGCAATGGTGAATGGGATTGTTTCCTTAATTTCTCTTTTGGATCTTTTGTTGTTAGTGTATAGGAATGCAAGAGACTTCTGTGCATTAATTTTGTATCCTGCAACTTTACCAAATTCATTGATTAGCTCTAATAGTTTTCTGGTGGCATCATTAGGATTCTCTATGTATAGTATCATGTCATCTGCAAACAGTGAAAGTTATACTTCTTCTTTTCCTATTTGTATTCCTTTTACTTCTTTTTCTTCGCTGATTGCTGTGCCTAGTACTTCCAAAAATATGTTGAATAAGAATGGTGAGAGTGAACATCCTTGTCTTGTTCCTGATCTTAGAGGAAATGCTTTCAGTTTTTCACCATTGAGAATGATGTTTGCTGAGGTTTATCATATATGGCCTGACCTTTATTATGTTGCGGTAGGTTCCCTCTATGCCCACTTTCTGGAGAGTTTTTATAATAAATCCGTGTTGAATTTTTTCTAAAGCTTTTTCTGCATCTATTGAGATGATCATACGGTTTTTATTCTTCACTTTGTTACTATGGTGTATCATGCTGATTGATTTGTGTATATGGAAGAATCCTTGCATACCTGGGATAAATCCCACTTGATCATGCTGTATGATCCTTTTAATGTGTTGTTGGATTTTCTTTGCTAGTATTTTGTTGAGGATTTTTGCATCTATATTCATCAGTGATATTGGTCTATAGCTTTCTTTTTTTGTAGTATTTTTTTCTGGTTTTGGTGTCAGGGTGATGGTGGCCTCGTGGAATGAGTTTGGGAGTCTTCCTTCCCATGCAATTTTTTGGAAGAGTTTGAGAAAGATGGGTGTTAGCTCTTCTCTAAATGTTTGATAGAATTCACCTGTGAAGCCATCTGGTCCTGGACTTTCGTTTGTTGGAAAATTTTTAATCACAGTTTCAATTTCATTACCTGTGATTGATCAGTTCATATTTTCTGTTTCTTCCTGGTTCAGTCTTGGAAGCTTATACCTTTCTAAGAATTTGTCCATAACTTCTAGGTTGTCCATTTTATTGGCATAGAGTTGCTTGTAGTAGTCTCTTAGGATGCTTTGTATTTCTGCAGTGTCTGCGGTAACTTCTCCGTTTCCATTTCTAGTTTTATTGATTTGAGTCCTCTCCCTCTTTTTCTTGATGATTCTGGCTAAAGGTTTATCAATTTTGTTTATCTTCTCAAAGAACCAGCTTTTAGCTTTATTGATCTTTGCTATAGTTTTTTTGTTTCTATTTCATTTATTTCTGCTCTGATCTTTATGATTTCTTTCCCTCTACTAACTTTGTGTTTTGTTTGTTCTTCTTTCTCTAGTTCCTTTAGGTGTTAGGTTAGATTGTTTAAGATTTTTCTTGTTTTTTGAGGTAGGCTTGTATTGCTATAAACTTCCCTCTTAGAACTGCTTTTACTGCATCCCATAGGTTTTGGATCATCGTGTTTTCATTGTCATTTGTCTCTAAGTGTTCTTTGATTTCCTCTTTGATTTCTTCAACGATCTGTTGGTTATTTAGTAACGTATTGTTTAGCTTCCATGTGTTTGTTTGTTTTACATTTTTTTCCCTGTAACTGATTTCTAATCTCATAGCGTGTGGTCAGATAAGATGCTTGATATGATTTCAATTTTCTTAAATTTACCGAGGCTTGATTTGTGACCCAAGATGTGATCTATCCTGGAGAATGTTCCATGCGCACTTCAGAAGAAAGTGTAATCCGCTGTTTTTGGATGGAATGTCCTATAAATATCAATTAAATCAATCTGGTCTATTGTGTCATTTAAAGCTCGTGTTTCCTTATTAATTTTCTGTCTGGATGATCTGTCCATTGGTGTAAGTGAGGTGTTAAAGTCCCCCACTATTATTGTGTTACTGTCAATTTCCTCTTTTATAGCTGTTAGCAGTTGCCTTATGTATTGAGGTGCTCCTATGTTGGGTGCATATATATTTATAATTGTTATATTTTCTTCTTGGATTGACCCCTTGATCATTATGTAGTGTCCTTCTTTGTCTCTTGTAGTAGTCTTTATTTTAAAGTCTATTTTGTCTGATATGAGAACTGCTACTCCAGCTTTCTTTTGATTTCCATTTGCATGGAATATCTTTTTCCATCCCCTCACTTTCAGTCTGCATGTGTCCCTAGGTCTGAAGTGGGTCTCTTGTAGACAGCACATATATGGGTCTTGTTTTTGTATCCATTCAGCAAGCCTGTGTCTTTTGGTTGGAGCATTTAATCCATTCACGTTTAAGGTAATTATCTATATGTATGCTCCTATTACCATTTTCTTAATTGTTTTGGGTTTGTTTTTGTAGGTCTTTTTCTTCTCTTGTGTTTCCCATTTAGAGAAGTTCCTTTAGCATTTGTTGTAGAGCTGGTTTGGTGGTGCTGAATTCTCTTAGCTTTTGCTTGTCTGTAAAGCTTTTGATTTCTCTGTCGAATCAGAATGAGATCCTTGCCAGGTACAGTAATCTTGGTTGTAGGTTCTTCCCTTTCATCACTTTAAATATATTATGCCACTCCCTTCTGGCTTGTAGAGTTTCTGCTGAGAAATCAGCTGTTAACCTTATGGGAGTTCCCATGTATGTTATTTGTCATTTCTCTCTTGTTGCTTTCAATAATTTTTCTTTGTCTTTAATTTTTGTCAATTTGATTACTATGTGTCTTGGCATGTTTCTCCTTGGGTTTATCCTGTATGGGACTCTCTGTCTCTGCGCTTCCTGGACTTGGGTGGCTATTTCCTTTCCCATGTTAGGGAATTTTTTGACTATAATCTCTTCAAATATTTTCTCAGTCCCTTTTTTTTCTCTTCTTCTTCTGGGACCCCTATAATTCGAATGTTGGTGCATTTAATGTTGTCCCAGAGGTTTCTGAGACTGTCCTCAATTCTTTTCATTCTTTTTTCTTTGTTTTGCTCTGTGGTAGTTATTTCCACTATTTTATCTTCCAGGTCACTTATCCGTTTTTCTGCCTCAGTTATTCTGCTAATGATTCCTTCTAGTGTAGTTTTCATTTCAGTTATTGTATTGTTCATCTCTGTTTGTTTGTTCTTTAATTCTTCTAGGTGTTTGTTCTTTAACTCTTCTAGGTCTTCGTTAAACATTTCTTGCATCTTCTCGATCTTTGCCTCCATTCTTTTTCAGGGGTCCTGGATCACCTTCTCTAGCATTATTCTGAAACCTTTTTCTGATAGGGTGCCCATCTTCACTTCATTTAGTTGTTTTTCTGGGATTTTATCTTGTTCCTTCATTTGGTACATGGTCCTCTGCCTTTTCATTTTGTCTGTCTTTCTGTGAATGTGGCTTTCTTTCCACAGGCTGCAGTCTGCCCTCTGTTGCTTCTTGCTTCTGCTGTCTGCCCTCTGTTAGATGAGGCTATCCTGTTAGTATATTTTTAAATGCAGGGAATCTTCACTTCACATGGCACTATGTTAACTGAAACATATACATATGGGAACTGCATTCTCACTCTATACAATTCTGTCTTACTTAACTTTCATGAGTCTCAGTTAACACAGTAAGTAATACAAAGCCTTGAGGAGGATCTACTTTTTTCAGTAATTTTTACATCACTGAGATAAAGTGTATATATAATGTTATATTTTCTAAGCAATTTCTCACATATTATCAACTCTTCATACATGTTTAGATGGTACATATTTCTTAAGGGGCATTACCATAAATTACTTAAGGTTAAACATTTAGGTAGTTTTAATCATTTCTGTTTAAAAAAGCAATTTTATATTATACTATTATAAAAGTAACTAATCCATTTTTTTCCTAAATAATAATTTGATAGCATTAAATACCCTTGTTTTGGGCTTGCCAGTTTTTGGAATTTTTATTAATGGAAGAACCCCACGTGATGTACTGGATTTCAGTCCGAAGGCTGTACAGCTTCTATTATCAGTGCACCTGGACCAAAGTCCTATGTGTAAATCTCTTCTTGGTAAGAAATGAAGCTGTTCTGAAGCCTAGAAACTCTTTCAGGCTACTAGAGTATCATTTAGTAAATCACCACAGCAACAAACTATGGCTGAAGCCACCAGAGGCAGAAGTGTCTAATCGCACTATGTTTATTTGTCCTCAAGATGTCTCTCTCCCACTCTGCAATGATTAATTCACTTGAGGCCACATAAAGTAAGAGCAGTAGCAGTTTGAAAAATCAAGCAAAGAAAGCAGGCAACTTGGTGAAGAGTACTGACACAGAGATAGGACATTTCCAAAGAATGTAAATCTGTTTACAAGTAAATGATTCAGCATACTTTATATTAAAATCTCCTACAAAGTGGGGGATAGGTACTAGGCATAAAGGAGAATGCAAAATACATGTAAACTTGCTTACTCCTGCCCTTAAGATGTTTATAATATAATTAATTAAACTTATATGAAAAGAAACAGAGGCCAAATGTTAATGATACTGTGGCACTGACTGTAAATAAAATTACAGTTCTGAGAAGAAAAGAAAATGATACACTGGAGAAGGAGACTACTAATAAAGAAGCAAACAAAGGCATGAATATTTGAGACCAAACAGTCTTCAAAATGTTTTTGAAATTTCAGGGATTGAGGAGTTCATTTATCCAACAAACATTCATTGAAGGGATGTTCAACATCACTAATCATCAGGGATATGCAAATCAAAACCACAATGAGCTATTACTTCACACCTGTCAGAATGGCTATCATCAAAAAGAACACAAATAACAAATGTTGGCGAGGATGTGTAGAAAAGGGAACCCTCGTACACTGTCAGTAGGAATGTAAATTGGTGCAGCCACTGTGGAAAACAGTATGGAGGTTTCTCAAAAAATTAAAAATAAAACTACCACATGACTATTTAGAATAAACAAAAACACTAATTCAAAAAAATACATGTGCCCCAATGTTCATAGCAGCATTATTTACAATTGCCAAGATATGGAAGCAACCTAAGTGTCCATCAATAGATGAATGGATAAAGAAGCTGTGGTGTATACATACAATAGAATACTACTAACCACAAAAAAGAATGAAATTTTGCCATTTGCAGAAATATGGATGGACTTGGAGGGCATTATGGTAAGTGAAATAAATCAGAGAGAGAAAGACAAATACTGTATGATGCCATGTATATGTGGAATCTAAAAAATATAACACACTAGTGAATATAACAAAAAAAAGCAGAATCACAGATATGGAGAACAAAGCAGTGGTTACCAGTGGGGAGATGGAAGTGGGGAGGGGCAACATAAGGGCAGAGGAGTAAGAGGTACCACCTATTAGGTATAAAACAAGCTACAAGGATACACTGTACAACACAGGGAATATAGTAAATATTTTATAAAACTAGGAAGGGAATATAAATTTTAAAAATTGTGAATCACTATATTGTATGCCTATAACTTATTGTACAGCAACTATATACTTCAATTCAAAAAAAAGTCTATTCTGTTTCAGGCTGGACACTGAGGATGCTCTTCTCCTTTCTCTCTCTCTTTATCTACTTGTCATTAGGCCATGGGATACAAAAGCTATAAAGCCCTGGGCCTAACTGAGGATCATTAAAGCCAGTGGTTCTCAAAGTATAATTCCCAGTCCAGCAGCAACAGCATCACCTGGAAAATCATTAGAAATTCAAATTTTGGGGCCACATCCACAGAAATGCTTAATGAGAACCTATGGGTGTCTCATTCCACAATATACACAATTTCCAAGATCCCCAGATGATTCTGATGCATTGATGCATGCTAAAGATTGAACACCACAATCTAAGCTAACCAAGGAAGAACCTGGAAGCTAACATGAGATAATTACTTGCTAGGGAACATTACAACAAGGACTAGAAACATGATTTCTAATGCATAAGAAAGCATTCTTTCTACTCACCATAAAATAAATGCAAACTTTCTCTTGGTTCCAATAATTTTAAAAAAATTTCCCCCTTTTCAAACGTGAGCCCTGGAAAATTTAGATGCTTTTTATCATAGTGTGCACATTATTAAAATTGTATTCCCTTTTCACATGGTGATGAACTAAAGCACACTAAGAATATAGATGTAAAATCTCTTTCATATTTTTTATTAATTAAAATAGAATTATTTTTTAAAGCACAGTATAGAGTCATACAAAGAAGGAAACTGTCTCTTTTTTTTAATTTATTTTTGGCTGCACTGGATCTTTGTTGCTGCGCGCAGGCTTTCTCTAGTTGCAGCGAGTGGGGGCTACTCTTCGTTGCGGTGTGCGGGCTTCTCATTGCGGTGGCTTCTTTTGTTGCAGAGCACGGGCTCTAGGCGCGCAGGCTTCAGTAGTTGTGGCTCACGGGCTCTAGAGCACAGGCTCAGTAGTTGTGACACACGGGCTTAGTTGCTCTGCGGCATGTGGGATCTTCCCAGACCAGGGCTTGAATCCACGTCCCCTGCATTGGCAGGCAGATTCTTAACCACTGCGCCACCAGGGAAGTCTCAGAAACTGTCTTTATTCTTTTTCTTTAGGAGTTTTCTCTTATTCCTTATTGATTTGTTAACTCTCTTTATATATTAAGAATATAGCTCTTTATCATATTTAAATAGTTTCCTATTTCATTTTTGATATTTTAACATTTTGAATGCTTTGTTTTTACACAATCTGGAACATTCACATCTTTCATTATTTTTCAGTGTTTTACACTTTGAAACGTTTTCTCTTTTCTAGTAGAAGGTGAAAGTTTGCCTATTATTTCTTCAAATGTTTATGAGTTCATTTTTGCATTTAACTCTCTAATTCATGTGTATTTTTAGGTGTTAGTCTTAAATTTTAGTATTCATGAGAATCACCTGGAAGGCTTTTAAACACAGATATTATTGGGTCTCAACCCCACGGTTTCTGAAATAGTAGACCTGATATAGTAGCGTTAGCACTTTTAGTAAGTTCCCAGATGTTGCTGATCCTAGACCACACTTTGATAGCCACTGGAAAAAGAAACTGATCAACAAACAAAACACTCTCTATGTCCATGCAGGATTTGGGTATTGTGTACTGTACTAATTTAATGACTAAACATAAGGTGCAAAGTGGTGAGATCAGAATGAGATAAAGTTTGGGACTAGAGTGCAGGTATCTTTGAATGTTATGAATATGAGTTTTTCTCTGAGGCAACACGGCCCTAAGATAGAAGGAATATATTTATAATAAATGCTCACTGAATTTAAATTAAATAAAGCTTCAAAATTTCACTCTACCTGAGAAATAATATGCTTTTTAATTAGAAGCTAACTACCTCTCTTTATGTTAACTGTTATCACTGGAAAAATGTTTATAAAGAAAGCATTTATCAAGGAATTTGTAAGAATTCTATACATTATTTTAATGACCCAAAGTAATCATTCCTCAGCTTTATTGAAATTTATTTATCAATTTAAGTGAAATCATAAAGCTTGCTTCATTTCCTATTATAAACAATGAAATTGCAAAATATAAGAATAGAATAAATCAAAAATAAAATGGATTTAAACTGAATATTACAAATTCCATTTAATAGAGATACTTAGTAGTATATAAGTAACATAATCTCTCAAAACACTGCTATGGAATCTGACTTTAAAGTCACACCAATGGTGTGATACTTTTAAATCACAAAATTCCATGAAGTATTAGGATTTCTATGAGAAAGATGATTCAATAAGAAGTTCAGGGCTTCCCTGGTGGCGCAGTGGTTGAGAATCTGCCTGCCAATGCAGGGGACACGGGTTCGAGCCCTGGTCTGGGAAGATCCCACATGCCGCGGAGCAACTAGGCCCGTGAGCCACAACTACTGAGCCTGCGCGTCTGGAGCCTGTGCTCCGCAACAAGAGAGGCCGCGACAGTGAGAGGCCCGCGCACCGCGATGAAGAGTGGCCCCCGCTTGCCGCAACTAGAGAAAGCCTTCGCACAGAAATGAAGACCCAACACAGCCAAAAATAAATAAATAAATAAAATTAAAAAAATAAATAAATAAGAAGTTCACTTGAACGATAACGTCAGTAGAATAACGTGTTATCACTAGACAACTGTTACATACAGTAGATTGCAGGGAAGAAGTATATGGGAAATATCCAGATACAGCAAAGACATTTATTTTCAAAGCTGGAGAAAGCAACCCTATAGAATGCTGTATGACAATCATTTTACTACCTTATACCAAAGGCTTTGATAACTCTCATCACTCAGCACTCCTACCCCTTTTTTTCTGGGTAGAAAACTCTTATCAGCGTCAATAGGATCTAAGAGTGAATTGAATGGAGTAAAGGGCCTTAATCTGACCCTTGTGAAATACAGTGACCCATAAGGTCTCCTCCATGAATTACACAACTCCTTTAAATAGTTATCTCCAAGAAGTATAAAGAGCACAGCCTCCACAGTTATGTAATGAGAACTGGGTACATAGGTTTATTGAACAATAATATTTAGGAATTTGTAACAGAGCCCTGCTGATATGGTAATTTGAGTAAACTGAGATGAGCACCTGAAACATCAGTTATTTCAATGAGTATAAACCTCAAGTTTCAGTTCTATATCTGTACTTATATTTACTTAACCATTTAAAATGCTTTAAAAACACTAATGACAACAAGTTAAAAGCCATTAATTTTCTAGGCTGCATTATAGAAATTAACTATTAGCAACAGTAAAAATACATATGCAATATATGCATACATGTATTTATATATAATTTAACCTAGTTCATAGAAGGACTATTTTGTATATCATTTTTACATTAATAACCACTAAGAAAAATAGACACACAAAACTGCTCTTATTAAGCATAAAAAGAAATAAAATGGAGTATGATGATATACATTAATATAAAATGATAAGCAATATATACCCCAAGTACAGTTAGAAATGCTTTTGGTGAAACTGGAGTAAAAGCTTTATAACTAAATATCAACAACTAAAAAGTACTCAAACATATTTATTCAAGTCTAATTGGTATGCAGATGCAATTAAGCTGATTCAGGAAATATAAAACCAAGATACCATATGGTTCTTAGTTCCCCAAAATTGCAGACATAAATTGCATTTCACATACTGGTATCTGAGCCCATTACTACTGAAAACAGAATGCTTTGCCCAGTCAACCTTAGTGCTTTATTAAAATTCGGTTTAGGAAATATAGTGTTTTCATCCTATCAAAATGTGTGACAGTGAAATGCAGCCAAATAGGCACATCAATCATGGGTATCCCCATGGTGACTCCAGTTGGATTTTTTCAGTGAGTAAACTAATGCTGTCTCAGTTACACAATTCTGCTTATGTTCAAGTTTAAAAGTTCAGGCTTATGAAGTAATTGTACACTTATGTATCTATACATATGTTTTGAATGGGCCAGTTACTATTCACAGTTTTCAGACTTTCCAACACAGTAATGAAAAAAGCTAACTCAGATAAAAATAGACTTGAGAATGTAAGTGATTCATTCCCATGAACTGCTTTACTAGCCATGATTATGGTTTTTCCTCTTTTTTCTCATTAAGAGATAAATGAAAAACATTACTGTGCTAGGGAAGCAGACAGAGGTAACTATTTAACCCAAATCAGCAAAAGTCAAAAATATAGATAAAATATGCAGGTAATTCTTAACATCTATACTACTATATAGCTAGATTTGTTGAGTAAACAAAAATGATACCACTGTATTTAAAATATTTTTCAACATGAAAATAGTACATATACGTTATAGTACAGATATATATATTTTTCAACATGAAAATAGTACAGATGTATGTAAATGTAAGTATGATTTCAAATGTTTTTGGCCTATTTAATTTCAAATTAAATTTGAACAAAAACTGGGCTGTGTAATGCGATCATGTGATTTGCAAAGCAACAAGAATGGAACTGCTAAGATAATAATCTATGCTGAAACATGACTCTAAGCCTTTATCTCTACTTTACTGGAAGTGTTCCAATGGTTCTTCAACCACTGTGATAAAATATTTAGATTAATAGGTTAAAGACATTCTCACATGTCAGAAGGGTATGTCTTCCTCATTCTAATTTTCTAACTTGGCAAGGAAAAACTCTGGTAACTCTCACTGAAGGACAGAAGATATTTGGAAAATTTTATGTGCACATGTAAATGAGGGCTTAGCTTAGATATGATTTAGAGCCTCTAGATTTCTACATTATCTTGTGTGAGTCCACAGACCTCAACTCTCAAAAACAGAGGCCCACTTATTGGTGGGGGAGGGTGGGTCCGGCAGTTACATAATAAAAGACAACACAGTTCTCTCATTCTCTTTCCTCCCTCTTCTATCCAGAGCTGTGGCATTGCTTAGTGTTGGGTTCAATCAGTCCTTGTGAATAAAAAATAAAATAAAATAAAATAAGAGAAGGTGCAGGAGGGAGAGAGGAAGAAGGAAAGGTAGGAAAGAAGAAGAGAGAAGGAGGGAAGGAGGGAGAGACAGGGTGTGATATGACCTCATTACTTGTTCAGGGAAATATTTTCTGGAGACCAAAACATTCATCATCATAATCTGTCCACTATATTTGGAATAGTGGCTTTACTCCTTCAGTTCTCAGATTCTTGAAATATGAAAAATTAATAAGATTGGTGGGTTTATAATCTCCTTTTACCAATTCCTTGGATAGTATGTCTCTCATCTTGATTAGCAAATGCCTTTTTACTTCATATTTTATTAACATGGGATTCTGAAGAGTATTTATGCCCCTCTCTGATACAAATTTACTTGGGAAAACAGTGCCTTGACTATTATCATTTTTATCTAGCATGAGAATTTTAGATTCTTTGCTTAGATTACCTTGGCAGAAAAAACGCCAAAGATTAATTTCACAATAAACTCTTAATATGACTAGCATTCACAAGTCACATACTGAAATTTAAAAACATTATACAATTTTCACTCTCAGCACACATGAATATAAGCCACAGCTACTTCAGAGAGCAAGTCCCATCTAGAAGGTGGGTTTCTAAAACACTTTTATCATATTACAACCTATGGATTACATTAATCATTAGAAGAAGTAGATAGGTAGTTTAGGTATGGCTATCCACATATTAGATAGTTGAATGGGGAACCATTTCTCTTAGTTGGTGTGTCCTGATATGTCCCAGCTACTTCCACATAATGAAAAAAAATATTGGGAAACAGTACAGCAAGAAGCAGAAAAAAAATCTAACTCAAGATTTGTCTTCATCATGGAAACGCCCGAGGCAGTGTGCTAGTTCTTTGATTCAATTTCTATTCTATTCTTCTTGAGGATTTCAGTATCTTCCTAGGAAACTTTTTGTTTTTCATTCTGAATCACTGCTATGTGGCTACTTCTTCCAGTATACGATGAATATTAGAAGCCCTTAGCTTCCATACTTTAGTTTTCATAGTGGATTCACATATGATCCACATTCTTATCATATTTTTCTCGAATTTCAACACCACATTGACAAAACTATTTGCATACAGTCTACTTATTTTTATCCCAGAATAATTCAGAATACAAGCATCCAGCAGAATATACACACCTTTATCTTTATATTCACCTAAGTTTAACACATTCCAATAATGACTAGACCATACCACACCCAAAATGGGAGCTAGGTTTCACCTCAAGCACAACTTAATTAGTGGGCCTACCTGGAGTGAAGTACTGAAAATAGTTGTGAGGTCTATCCAAGCTCAGTAGTAAAAAGTGTCATAATAGAATATAACATGTGACAGGGCCAATAGAGGGAAAACTGACAGCCTATGGGCTGTGTATTTTGCACCATAATCTGGGCTCTCACAGGTGTAAACTTACTCTTACAAAAATACCCCTAGGGTCATTAAAGTGATTGAACACATGACTTGCCAACCACCAGCCAAAGACATCAAATTTTCACTTCCTTGACCTATATCTTATCAGCTTCCGTTTTCAATAACAGCTCTCAACTCTTTTCTCTTCCTTTTCCTTAGTTTTGAATTCATGAAAGAGAATTTCTCAGTGTAATTTGAGTTAGAAAACACTTAAAGACATTTTCTGCTACAACATCGAAGACTGAGGAAACAAATGCAAAAAATCAATAAAAATGTTGGGATATCCTAAATTGTGGGCTAGAATATTATATAATTATTAAAGCTGTGGTCTTAGGTTCAAGATGCTGTTAAGACCAGTGATGGCCGATCACAGTTTTGCCCCAAACTCTTTAATGTACTCTATAATTCTATGGGTTTGGACAAATTTACAAAGACACATATACATCATTATGGTATCATACAATGTATTTTCACTGCCCTAAAAATCCTCTGTGCTCTGCCTATTCATCCCTCCCTTCCCCCACCACTTTACTTTTTCATTTCTTAGTTTCCTCAACAGCAACACAAATGTGATAACATCTGTTCAAGGAAACATAATGACTAGGTAATACAAAGTATTATACATAGTATGTAAAAGATTGTTCAGTGTGTTTTTAATGAACTTTTTTTAAAGTCCAGTACTCTACAAATCCCTAGTAGTTTTTTATTGTTTGCCATCATGACTTCCATACCCGATGACATGAATCTACCAAATGGAAGAGAGGTCTCATGGGCCCTCCCCAGTGTTCTTTTTTGAAGTTTGGGTAAAGTTCTACTCCAAGACAAAATCTTTCTCACTCAAAGTCAGTAGGAGGTAGGGACGGTGGGGAGTTTGGACACAAAATGATGTGGAAGTGTTGGATTAATTGGATTCCATGTTTCAAAAACATATATGAGTAGTATCCATACACCTACAAATGTTTTTAATTTGCATTACTCTTAAAAATGGAGGGAGGACTTTTTTACCCATAGGCCATCTTCTCTACTCCCATCGCAGCACAGTTCGTGAGACCCAACAATCTGAAAAAATGCACAGATGCCTCCTTCCCTTCTTCCCTTCGATGTATACTATTGCTTGTCCCTGGGAGTATTTCTGTTGCTCTGACTTAGTGCAAAAGAGGATATTACTACTTCTACTAAGCTGGATTATAGGATAGAAAGAATTTCCCTCATGTTTTGAGCTTGACTTCAGAATGTGTTTTTCAACAAAGAGGCAATGTAATGTATATTGGGGAGATATGAAATATGACAATTGATGTTGCCGTGTTAAATTAACAACATAAATTGATTTTTGTGAGTTAGCATAAAATTCACTACTATAAAATAAAATCTGAAAAGGAAAATGTTTGATCAGATTAAGAACCCCAATTTAAAAATCTGTTTTTTGAACATACAGATGAAATTATATATACTTGAAATCAACAATGATTTATGAACAATGTAGAGGAAATAATTTCATGACTTTTCTAAACCACACAGCATTCAATTTTAGTTCTCTAATGACAATTATTAATATTATATTAAGTTCTGTAATGATAATTGTGAAGGAAAGAAAGGGGGAAGGAAAGAAGCGAGGAAGGGAGGGGTAAGAGAGAGAGGATTGATTTTACACTTTTTTTTAAAAATCTGTTTCAGTACTTTTATACTGAATCATATAATGTGAAATATGGTAATTTTAAGATGAATGATGATGGTCCTTTTCAGTTTCATTATGATAATAATTGCTATGTTTATTAGAGCTGTGTTTTATCAGGTGATTGCAGTTTTAAATATTTAGCTAAGTTCATAAGTGAAATAATTTAAAGCTGAATGTTAAAAGATCAGGGTCCTAATATCTAGGGCTGCTGAACAGCCAGTGAAGTTAAGTACATTGCTACCAAATATCTGAAGGCGTACAGCAGAACTAGACCTGTATTTGAAAGGCTAAAAATACTGTAAGATTGCAACAGAAGTATTTAATCAAAGCCTCATCTTGTCAGAAGATGGCAGTGCATTTTATTCTATGTATCTATTCAATCAAGAAAATGAAACATAATGATGACAAAATTATTTCTCTTATAGAAGTACTATAAAAGAGATTCTTATCCTTAAGATCATGTAATTAATATTTCATAGAGTAAAACAGCTAGATTCGCATTAAGTATGAAATGGCCTCTCCTCGCTACGCTCAGAAAGATACATTTGATTCTGAATTAACCGTGAACATAACCTCAAAGTAGAATACAGAAAATTTGATTTTAATTTCTGATAGCTTTTTTCACTGGCATTTTTTTTTAAATAAAGCAATATGGACAGACATGTCTTTAAAATTATTTGATGTAATCGACTAATAACACATTTTAATTTCTATATCATTATATTCAAGAAAAAAATTAGTATTAACCAATCCTAATTTTGGGCTGGTGAAACTTAAACATTTACCACAAATTCACCAGGTTGGTTTTTAAATACTTGATTAATCATGATTGTCTCTAATTTTGATATGCATATATACAAATAAATGTATATATCTGTATAAACAACATAAGTATTATTTTAAATGTTAACCTCTCTTCAATGCAGATTTTTAATATAAATATCCATCTTGAAATCCATTCAAAAAGATAAACTTTGAAAGATAAAATTAATTACATTATATTGCCCTGGCAATATGTACAGGTATAATGACTATACAACAATAATACTGGGCTTCCCTGGTGGCGCAGTGGTTGAGAATCTGCCTGCCAATGCAGGGAACACGGGTTCGAGCCCTGGTCTGGGAAGATCCCACATGCCGCGGAGCAACTGGGCCCATGAGCCACAACTGCTGAGCCTGCGCGTCTGGAGCCTGTGCTCCGCAACAAGAGAGGCCGCGACAGTGAGAGGCCCGCGCACCGCGATGAAGAGTGGCCCCCGCTTGCCGCAACTAGAGAAAGCCTTCGCACAGAAACGAAGACCCAACACAGCCAAAAATAAATAAATTAATTTTTTTAAAAAAAGAAAAAAAAAAACAATACTAATTTTGGTATAATTACTTTAAGAACTTTAAATGGTCAAATAAGACATTACAAATCCCTTTCTCCTCATCATAAACCCATAAAGGTCTATCTGTTCACAAAGTTAAAGATTATAAAACATAAGCTATCTGAAACACAGGAATATTCTTTATTAGATACTATATTTACAGCAAGTATTCTTACTGTCTATAGAGGTGGAGGGGAAATTATATCCTTAATTTAAAATAAGGTGGATAAACAAGGATATCAGAAAAGGAAAATAAGTTATGTTTAGTGAGAAAATATAATTTGGAATTTATTAAGGGGATCTCTTTTGTAAAGGAATAAATTCAGAATTAATATACCAACTCAGAGGATGAAAATACAAAAAGCTTCAGTTAATAATGATCAAGATAACCTTAATATTCTTGAGAGGAGTATTAAGTGCTCAGATAGATACAAATGTCTGATTATCTAGAAATGTTCCAGTGAACTCAGCCATCCCGAACACCGCCCAAACTCTGACAGAAGAAATAAAATAAAGTGTGCTAGACAGCTGTGTATACATTGAATAGGGCAGATTTGTTAACTAACACCAGATGTTGAAAAAGAAAGTTTAGAAACATACCCAAAAAACCACATACAGCATTACAGTAAACAGGAAAGTATCACAATATTAAGGATGTTCTTGTTAGTTCTAATCCTGTTAGTTGATGTTGTATGAGGTGACAAAATGACCCTAATATGAACATATTCTGTAATAAACTAATCTTTTATAAAATTAGTAGTCAACTAAATTTCCCATCTCAGTTAATACCATAATGATCCCCAGAAATCATGTCAATGTTTTCAGGAATTATGCTTTTATTGTAAACAACCAAAAATGCAATGCAAACAAAATGCAATAAATTCCAAAGTGAAAGTGCAGAGCATGCAAAAATTGTAGGATTCCACTAAATTCATGAAAGTGAGGTAGAAAACCACTCAAAACATACACAAAGCCATTGACAAATTAGAACTATAAGACATAGACTTATGGAAGAAGAAAAAATTGAAAAGGATAGCTAGAGATTTCTTTTTGTACAACAAAAAATCATTCTTTGAATATCACAGATGATGTCCTTGAAGAAACTGATGAAGCCCTAAAGTACTTTTTTAATAAGAGATCCTCTTTATGATGGTCATCAAAAAGTCAGTGTGAATTGAAAGCTGTTGCATATTCCTATTATATCTTTATGTCTGCAAAACTGCTTCCCCAAATTAACACAATCATTCTTTACCTATTCCTTGTATTGAAGCTATCATTGCAATCAACTAAAATAAATTTATATTTTATTTCATTTTTTCAGACAAATTCCTAGATGTTTCTTTTTCCTCCTAAGTATTCACCATGAATTTTGGCTCTCCACTTTGGATGTATTTCTCCTAGCTGGCTTTAATTTTTTTTTTCTGAGTCAACCACCTGTACCAGAACCAGTTATAAGATTAAATGTTTCCTTAAAGAGATACATTTTAGTGAATTTACAAGAAAAACCACATATAGTGTTAAAACACCTCATTTTCCTGTGAAACTATACTCACAACTATGGCCAAACTCCGATTTAGTAACTATCATCACTTGTCAAGACAACGCAAATGTCTACAACTGACTCCCTGCTTCTGCCACTGTCCCTCCACACACAAACTTTTCTGAATATTGAAGACAACTTTTTCTTATTTATTTAAAAATATCTTTATCATCCCCTCACTTAAAGATTTTGAAAGACTCACCATTATACTTAGATTTAAATCCAAATAAATTACGTATTTTTGCCAAAGTCCTACCTCTTTGACCTTACAGTAGGTTATCTCCCTTGCTAGCTCTGTCTTAGCCACATTAGCCTTTTTTTCTCCTTATTGACCGTAGAAAGATATTAGCGCCTTAGGGCCATTTACTCTTGCCAACCCAGGAAACCCCTGCTCCCTCATTTGTGTATGGCTGGCTCCTTTTTGTTATTCAGATCTTATTTCAAATTTTATCTTCTCATTGAGACATCAGATCAGTCTCTATATCAAATTGTTTAGTTCTTCTACCTCATCACCCTGTTTAAGCACATCTCCAGTCAGTCCCCAAATGCCTACTTCACTGTACTCATTCACCTCTCAAACCACCTTCCTAACCTATTTGCTTACTTGCCTACTGTCTGCCTCTCCAGATAGGAGGATGGGTTCCACGTGGGCAGTGATTTCATCTGTCTTGCTCTCTACTGTACCCTAGCACCCAGAACAATGCCCAAAATATAGTAAGCATTAAAAAACATTTGTTTAAAAGATGAATAAATGAAATGGAAAATCATTTAAAATTATCTCTAATGTTTTCATTAGAAGTACATGTCCAAAGGGTAAACAATTATGAGCGACAAGCATTTTCTTGCCCACAGATTAATAATTCATTTTGTTCGTTTAGAGACATTTCAGTTCCCACCTAGGAACATCAACTCCTTTCTTCATATGCTTCTATAATTTCAGGGTTAACATTAAAAGAAGTTTTCTGTGATCTCTCAAGAGTGATCTCAAAAATTTCTATAACCCAAGAAAACTGTACTATCTTAAAAAGTCATAAAAATCGTTCAAAACAGGGTGAAAGGAGGATTCTGAAGAGACAGAAGTGAGCCCTTAACATCTGAGTTCAGTTTAATGTTACCCCAGGATCTCTGACAACAATTTGAAATTACATCAGATAAACATTAAAACCAAAGAGAAAAAGATTCCAAGCTTAACATCGTAATTAGTTTTATTCCATCATCCAATTTGTGAGAAATGAAGATATTTTTCTGATGTTCTGATGTTCTACCCATCTGCTTTAAAAATGTAAAACAGAAAAAAGATAAATTGAAAAAACAAAAAGATTTTGGCCTTATCTATTATAAAATATAACTTGTATTTATTAGTCAAAATATGAATCTGCTTTCCAAATATATTTATATAATTCATTCTATTGTTTTTAATCTATCTACATCAATTTTATTTCCCTAAAAACATTTCCTTAAAATCATCTGAATAATTGAAATACCCAGCTTTAATGAATTCATACATGCTATCAATACAAACATGGTATAATGTATTATAAAAAAGTTATAATTCTATATGTTTCAATTTCCTCTTATCATTTAATACATTTAATAACAAGGCTGTTTTTAGATTTGAACATTGCTTCTATAATTTACATTTTAAATTTCAAAACTTCTTATCACAAAATAAATATGATTCTATACAGATTTAAAGTTGTAGTTTTAGGGTATGGTTCACATGATGAAATACTTTCATTACGATAAATGGTCCAAATAAGCTTATTCCAGAGGCAAGAAATTCATACAGAAACAAAGAAATCATTAATCTATAGTTTGGAAATTCCTAAGAGTTCATCTTATTCCATATGTGTAACTAAAGACCCAGGGGCTCAAGTTACACTAAAATTATAAAAATTTCTTTAAAGAAAGGTTTTTGATATGCAAATCTCCTCAGAAGCTCTCAATAATCACCAGAAATTTCCTATTGCTCCAATAATTCTAAAGAATGATTCTATTCTTTCACATAAGTGTATCAAGAGATAGACTTATTCATACAATATCTTAAATATGTTAAAAGTGCAGAAAGATAGAACGAAAATCTCCATCTAGCTAAAAAAGGCACCACACCAATAATTTATATCTTATTAAATTAAACCTATATAAAAACCACATAGTAATAACATGACAGTAGATTCTTCTTTAAAAATCCACCAACACTTATTTCAGGGAATAAAGTCATGTCTAACCATTATACATTAGCCTGGGCATGTCAGGCTTCCTCTTAAGTTTGAGAAGCATATTCAGTGTATAATATGTCTGAGAATGTTTAAGACAAAATATGTAGCTATTCTATTGTACTATGATTTAAAAGGCACCCATTAATCAAGGATCAAATATTATAATACCATACCAGTTTGTATAGATATGAAGTATTTCTCAATTAAATAATTTAGATATTGGATTGGCTAAATTGTGCTAGAGACACACAATTGACATTTTAAGCATCGAGAAAGATTATGGAAGATTATGGATTATTTCATGACAAACTTTCAAGTGCCAAAAACGTACTGCATAAGTATACACTACAATCCCACTGAGTAAAACATGGTACGTGTATGTGGGGCAACCATATAGGTGCTCCACTCAGATCTTCCTTCAGGAGAATCAGCTGTGTGGAGCATATGTGATTGACAGCCTCCAGCTGCTGTACTTTGAGATCCATCACAGTATTCATTTCGAGGCCACACTTCCCCACTCTGCTCCCAGTCAATGACTGAACACAAAGGGGCTCCGAGAATCAGGTCATTCTTATCAAGCATGACATTCCTATTTGGGGCAACTTTTGCTTGAGGAACACCCACTGGACTGGCTGAGACTTTTTCAAATGAATCTGCTATCTGAGGTTCTTCCTACCCAATTCTCCCTCCCCTCTCTTCTTACACAGATGTCAGACCTTCATTGTGGTCTGAAGGCTCTCCAAGACTACTTCTGCTCCCTCCCCTTTATTTTTCACAGGTGTTTCCTCCATTAAACCTCTTGCACATCTAGTTTCACTTTGATGTCTGCTTCTTGGGGGACCCAAACTAACACAGTATATATCCTTAATTTTATTTGTATATAAAAAAGGCTAGAAAGAAATCTATCAAACCATTATAACTGTTTATCTGAGGAATGTAAATATCAAAGAGAAACATTTAATTTTTTAAATGTTTTAAATGTTTTAAATTAATTTTTTAAATGTTTTAAATATTTTAAATCACCACACTTTTCAAAAATTCTTTAAATTCTTTTTTTATAAGTATTTCACTTTGATAAATTTTTAAATGAATAAATCATTTACTAATAATTATTTTTTGTGACATCATGTCAGTGGCCATCAAATACAGACTGAAGTGTTTGAGTCATTATTCTATAAACACTATAATACATTTACTGGTTACAAACTCTGTATCCTCTTACCATCAATCTGAAACCTTAATGTCAAGATCATCTCCCTTCAAATAATTGTAGTTAGCAGAAAATTAAGCAGTATAATGGTCAATCTTATGTGTCAACTTCACTGGGCCACAAGCTGCCCAGATATTTGGTGGACCTCATCAAATCTGGTGAAGGCCTGAACAGAGCAAAAGGCTGAGTAAGGGAGAATTTGCTCCCTCTGCCTGTCTTCAGTGGGGATATCAGTCTTCTCCTGCCTTTGGACTTGGACTCAAACTGGAACTTACGCCATTGACTCTCCTGGGTGTCTAGCTTGCCAACTTCAGATCTTGGGATTCCTCAGCCTCCAAAACTGCATGAGTCAATTCCTTACAGAAAATCTTCTTATACAGATATAGATATAGGTATATATTATATATCTATTGAAAGCTTTTGGCATTCCTTATTTTAAAATTAATAAACTATTCACACATAGTAAGAATCATACACCATGATCAACTGGGATTTATTCCAGGGTTGCAAGAATGGTTCAATATTTGCAAACCCAGCAATGTGATACATCATATTAACAAAAGAAAGGATAAAACTTACACGATCATCTTAATAGACACCAAAAAAGCATTTGACAAAATTCAACGTCCATTCATGATAAAAAAATTAATTGTCATCAAAGTTGGTAAGAGGGAACAAATCTCAACATAATAAAGGCCATTTATGACAAAGCCACAGCTAACACTATACTCAACAGTGATACAGCTTTTAATCAGGAATAAGACAAAGATGTCCATTCTCGCCACTTCTATTTAACATAGTATTGAAAGTCCTAGCCATGGCAATCAGACAAGAAAAAGAAATAAAAGTCATCCATTGGTAGGCAAGAAGTAAAACTGTCACCATCTGCAGATAACATAATACTATATATAGAAAATCCTAAAGTTGTCACCAAAAAATGATTAGAACTAATAAATGAATTCAGTAAAATTGCAGGGTACAAGATTAATATACAGAAATCTCTTGCTTTTCTATACACTAATTACGAACTATCAGAAAGAGAAATTAAGGAAACAATTCCACCAAAAGGAATAAAATACCTAGGAATAAACTTAACCAAGGAAGTGAAAGACCTATATTCTGAAAACTATAAAACATGGATAAAGGAATTTGAAAAGGATACAAAGAAATGGAAAGACATCCCCTGCTCTTGGATTGGAAGAATTAATACTGTTAAAATGGTCATACTACCCAAAGCAATCTACAGATTTAATGAAATCCCTATCAAAATATCCATGACATTTATCACAGAACTAGGACATATAATCCCAAAATTCATATGGAACCACAAAAGACCCTGAATTGCCAAAGCAATCTGGAGAATAAAGAACAAAACAGGAGGTATCATGCTCCCTGACTTCAGACTAAACTACAAAACTACAGTAATCCAAACAGCATCACTGGAACAGAATAGAGAGTCCAGAAATAAATTCATGCAGTTATGGTTAATTAATCTACAACAAGGAGGCAAGAATATATAAAGAAAAGACAGTCTCTTCAATAAGTGACGGTGACAACACTGTACAGCTACATGTAAAAGAATGAGATAAGAACATTTCCGCACATCATATACAAAGAAATAAGCTCAAAATGGATTAAATACCTAAATGTGAGACCTGAAACTATAAAATTCCCAGAAGAGAACATAGGCAGAACAGTCTTTGACATAAATTGTAAAAATACTTTTTTGGATCTGGCAAAAGAAAAACAAATGGGACCTAATAAAACTTAAAAGTCTTTGCAAAGCAAAGGAAACTATCTATGAAACAAAAAGAACAAACAAAAAGAACAAACAAAAGGAAGACATGGTATATATATACAAGGGAATATTACTCATCAATATAAAAATAGAATTCTGCCATTTGCAGCAATGTGGATGGACCTAGAGAGTACTATGCTTAGTGAAATAAGTCAGACAGAGAAAGACAAATACTCTTATGTTATCACTTGCATGTGGAATATAAAATATAAAATGAATGAATATAACAAAATAGAAACAGACTCACATATACAGAGAACCAAGTAGTGGTTAGTTACCACTGGGGAGAGGAAAGTGGGGAGGTACCACACAGGGGTATGGGATTAAGGGACACAAACTACTATGTATAAAATAAATAAGCAACAAAGATATATTGTACACCACAGGGAAATATAGCCATTATTTTGTAATAACTTTAAATGGAGTATAATCTATAAAAATATTGAGTCACTATGTTGTGTACCTGAAACTAATATAATATTGTAAATTGACTATACTTTAATAAAAAAATAAAGAAAAGAAAAAGGCTGGACATTCTAAAAAGATTTTTTTTATAAAATAAATAAAATTTTCATAGCTGTATCTATCCTAAATTCAGTGTTTATATATTCGATTTGCTTAAAATGTAGTATGAGTATAGGCCTCCACATTTATCTATAATCTCTTCAGATTTATTTATTTAACTACCTATCTATGCTATTGGTTTTATTTTTCTAAGCACCCAGACTAACAGAAACTCTGTTATCCAGCCCAGAATGAATCTCTCTTTTCCACCACCATAACCAACATAAATCTCTGCTTTGTCCATTTGAGTTTTAAATACACCAAATATATTCTGCTTGCTTCTTAATAAACATTGACTGAGTGGCCGTTATGTGTCATGTTTTAAAAATTAAAAGAAAACCATACAGGGTCCCTGTTCTTCATTTGCTAAAATCATGTTAATTTTCAAGTAAGTTTTATACCCACTATTAATACCACCACTATTTTCTACAACAATAAATAAATAAAACTATTACTGATCCACTTTTTCTTTGTACTGTATACTAATCCACTATAGCAATCTCAAGGTGAGCTACATAAATTTATTTCTTATAACTAATCTTACTGAATCTTAGTTTATCATCCTTAATATAGAGTTAATAATAGCTACCTCCAGAAAAGCACTCTGATGACAGCTTATTCAAAGAGCCTGCAATGCCAAGCATTCAGTAAACATTTTAGGATGTGACTGGGACTACTGGAAACAGCAATAACTTTGGGACAAATGGGCACAATTCAGGTAAAATACTTGTAAACTATGTAGCCAAACGCACATTTTTAATGCAGCCAAAGCATAGCCCCTCTTACTCTAAGTTTCTTTATCTGTAAAACTGGAGGCAGTAATGCCCACCCTAGAGAATTTTACCATGGGTTAAATGAGGTAACATGCGTAAGGCATTAGAATAATACCTGGCACACCATGCTTTGGATCTCGTTCTTTTATCCTTCTGCATCTTAACTATCTTGTCTCTTATGTATTTTTGCAATTATAGAATGGGTCAGGTCACGAAGACTGTTGGAAATTTCTATGACTTTAGGAGTGGCCTCCTCCAGTGCTTTTAAGAGCTAAGTTAAAAGAACAGAGAGAACTCCAGTTGGAACTGGAACAGTGTCAATAAACATAATTTTCAAATCCATGGAAGCTAGGGATAAACTATAAAAGATGAAGAAAAACATTTACATACTTTTATGTATTATTTCTGTGGCAGAATAAGAGTGAGAAATCTGGAGTTAGGCTGCTGGGGTAAATACCACAGTCCCATCATTTAACTAGCTATAAAACTTAGATAAGTTATATAAACATGCATAGTTTCAGTTTCTTCTTCTATAAAATGAATGAGTTCCTACCTATTGGACAACATTACACGTTTGAAGTGAACAGTATCTGAAACACAGAAAGCAAATGTTAGATATCATACTTGTACACTGGCTATTAGCTATCTATTTTCTAAAGACTTCTCTTGCTTCAACTGGGTGATAGGCAACTTTTACACTTCTTTGGGTGATAGTCAACAGTTAAAATTTCAGTGTAGTATAATGCATTTAAAGGTTGGACATCTGTAATCAGATTCTGAAAGCTTATTCTAGGAATAAACATCTGAAATTGTTAGAACATCCAAATGCTAAGGTTGCAAAATATTTTTGTACATGTCAAAATTTTGCATTTATCATTGTTGATTTGTACACTACATATTTAGAATTACTATCCTTATGTTTGAGATGCCCTAATTTTTTATAGCCTGTATTACTATAAATTGATTCAAATTTATTGACAGTAGAGCACAGAGGATAAAGATGCAAAAAGATAGGCAAAAATGGCTTGGTACTATGAATAATTCCAATTATCAAAGATTAACTATTGTTCAGATTCCATGGTCACCAAGCAACCTTCTAATTATGATTTTGCTTCCCATGTAGATCTCTCTAATGAGAAAAATATATGATGATCATGCTGATTCAAATAGTCCTGTCTATGTAATCATTATAATCTTCTTTGTAAATTAGTAAATTGGAATTCTGGTGGTATTTTAATGAGGACTGGGAGACAGTGTTTATTAAAGTATTGTTACTTTTTGATGAAAAGCACTAGAGTAGAGTTTTCTTGATGTATGCTTTGAAAAACTCTATCATTTCACTGAAAAGGAGGGTACTTACTAGTAGAGGCAGAAAAAGTACAGGTAAGAAAAATATGTTCATGAAAAGGAATATAGGTATCAATATATACTTTTTTATAAACATATACAAATTTTTGTAAATGAAAGTAAATGTTAAGAACACTATAGGAGGAATCTACTGAAGGAACTCTGGGGATTCCTTATTTTAAAAATTAATAAATTTTTCATAAATGTATCTATTCTAATTCCATTTTTACGCATTTGCTTTGCTTGAAACATAGTATGCATATAGACCTCCACATCTTATCTGTAAGCTACATTTCAGGACTTCATAAGGGTACCAAGTAACATTCAGTTAAATATGTTCATGTTAGACTCCTTTGGATACTGATCCTTTAAAAAAAAAAAAAAAATTATACAGATTAGAGTATCCAACTTTGTTTTTCATAGAAAAGAGTTGGGCTAGGTTAATCAGAACTTCCCAAAATTTAGATCAGATTTTCGCTTCTCACACATCTTTGATAATCATCACCAAGCAACAATAAACACTTCAACTCCCTAAAATAAACTGTTTTGTAAATCCAAAGAATACATAATGTATATTGAATCTCTGTGAAAGTCCTTGGTTTTTCACACCCATCCAAAGTCTCATCAACTAGAATATTTCAACTTCACAGTGATCATCTGTAGAGAGCACACAATGCAAAAAAGGATAAAAACTGACTTGAGAGTACACTTCCAGAATGCGGGTATAAGGAGCTCCATGGACCCTCTCCCCAGTGAAAGAATCATAACGGTGAAAATCAAGTAAAGCAACCACTTAAAATATCAGGAAATTGTCCTAAGGATATGCAACATGAGAAACATTTATTCAACAAAATCTGACAAATCTCAATAAAAACAGTGAGAGTCTGTGGCATTTGGGCCACAACCCACTCCCCCTTAGCCAGCTCAGCCTGATGGAAGGTCTATTACAAGCATGTGCAGCCAAGAACACAGGGCTCACTCTCCTCTCAGATCCTGTCTAGGGCTATGGCTTCTCCCCAGGAAGAGCAGGTCCCAGCACTCCTCATTCAGCCCAGCTCTGTGTTGCCAAAGCAAAAACAACCAAATGTCCTGGGCTCCCTTCACTCAGACCCCACTCATAGGGTGGAAGACTACCCTAGGTGCAACTGGATGATTATTCTTGGCCCTGATCACCCTGTATAAGCAAGTTCCTAGGTGTAGATTCAAGATCAAGACAAGAACAAGGGCTACCATACTCACCAAGTACCAAACTCATTATAGCAAAGATGTCGTTCCAAGAGAAGTGGGCCACTACCCCATCCTGACTTCTAGAGCACTTATTCAGGGGTTCTTCCTAGAAGGAGAGGCAAGCCATAAACTGAATATCCCACAGGCCTTCTGAAGGGGGCTGACTTTATTTGGGTCAGAACATGGGAAGTGCAAGGGTAAGGATACTACTGAAAAGAATGAGGATTTTACGGTGAGAAACAAGAGGAGACTGGTAGCTCTATGAGAGCAAGAAGGATAACAGTAGAAAAGCTAGAAGTTTTAATAGAGAGAACCAAGGGAAAATGCAGCTGAAGAGAGCACTCCTAGGGTAGGAGTAAGTCTCAAAGTCTAGTCTCAAGGAACACATCTGCAAAGTGGCCCACATTTAATTGAATTAGACTGTAGAGCAATCTATGCCCCTAGGCGTTGTTGAAAACAAAAGAGCAATCAGCTAGCAATTAGTAGAGACTAACAGCTAGGATTGATACCAATAGAAACAGACCAGCTAAAAATTTAACAGGGAAAGCAGAGTAAGAGACAGCCAAAAAGAGACTGACTAAAGCCACTGCCACCTCTTGAACAGGTCAGGGTGACTGTGAACATTCCCAAGGCTGTGCCTCTGAAGAACTACATCAGAGGCTACCCACTATGAGGGAGATGGACTTTATTAAAATAGTCAGGCAAAATCACTAAACAAATAAACAAGCAAACAACAACAAGCACAAGAAAATCTTGAAAGCAACAAGAGGAAAATAATTTGTCACATACAAGGGAACCCCAATAAGAACAACACCTGGAGTTTCATAAAAAACAATGGAGAACATAAAGCAGAGAGATTCTTCAAAGTGCTAAAAGGAAAAAAAATGTCAGTTAAGAATCTCATATTCAGAAAATAATCTTTCAAAAATGAAGACAAAGACATTCTCAAATCCACAAACACTGAGAGAATTCATTGCTAGCACATCCACCTTTCAGGAAATATGAAAGGAAGTTCTTAAGGCTGAAAGCACGAGGCAACCAAAAGTAATTTAAACCCATACCAAAAAACAAAGCATGTCAGTAAAGGTAATTAGAAGACTATAAAAGACTATATAATTGCATCCTCTCCTTTCTTTTCTTAACTGTTAGCAATTGTACGAAACAATATGTATATAATTATACTGTTGGGCATATAACCCGTAGGAATGTAAGACATTTATAAGAGCACAACGCAAGTAAGTGGGAGCAAAGCTGTGTTGGAGTAAGAAATGACACCAGGTGGTAGAGTGAGTCTGTAGGAAGAAATGAAGAGAAGCAGAAGTGGTACATGAAAAGATTAACATAACAAACACTACAAATATATACTTACTCTGCTTTATTCTCTCAGCTTTCTTAGAAGACGTAAAAGTATCTAAGCTAATAATTGTAACACGACATTTTCTGGTTTGTAACACAGACTCTCTTGTGTCTCTCTGTATCTATCCCTGACTGCTCTCTCTCCCCCTCTCTCTCTCTGTGTATATCCATGTAAAGTAATATCACAAAAGGGGAAGTAAATACAGAGCTTTATAGGAGTAACATCTCTAGAACTCTCACTAGAATTATATTAGCATAAATCTGAGGTTGATTCTAATAAACTATGATGTATATACTATAAGCCCTAGCACAACCACTAAGAAAATAACTATTATATATTAATGTGTGTGTATAAAACATAAAATTAAATGGCAGACATAAATCCAACCAGATCAACAATAAGATTAGATATTTAATGTATAAATTAAACAATCCAATCAAAAAGAGATTGATTGTTACACTGGATAAAAATAACAATAGCATCCAAAATATGCTATCTATGGGAGACAAACAAGATACAAACAAGATAAAAGTAAAAATACACCATACTAACAGCAATGAAACAAAGCAAAAAGGGTTATATTAATATCAGACAAAATACGCTGTGAAACAACAAAAATTACTAAAGATAAAGAGAGTCATCGAATAATTGAATAAGTAAAATAATACAAAGCAGGTTCTCCAACCACAAAGAAATGTAGTTAGAAATTAATAGCAAAAGGTAATTTGGAAAATTCACAAATATATAGAATAAATACTACATTCCTAAATAACCAATGGATCAAAAAATAAAAAAATCAAAAGGGAAATTAGAAATAAACAATTAGAATAAACAAATTATAAGATGCAGCATAAGCAATGCATTGAAGGATGTTTATAGCTATAAACACATTACAATTGAAAAAATATTTCAAATGAATAGCATCACATTTCACCTAAGGACAATGGCAAGAAAAGGCAAATGAAATCTAACACATGCATAATAAAGAAAATAATAAAGATTAATGTGCTAGCTATTGAAATAAAAAATAGAAAAACAATGTAGAAAATCAACAAAATTGAAAAAAATTAACAAAACTTCAGCAAGATTGACCAAGAAAAAAGAGGGAAGACTCAAATTATTAAAATAAAAAATCAAAGAGAGAAAATCAATACCAACTTATAGAAGTAAAAATAATTATAAGGAATACCATGAACAACCATATGCCAACAAATTACATAACTCAGATGAAATGGACAGATTCTCAAGAGATGCAAACTACCAAAATTGACTTAAGAGTAAACAGAAAATCTAACCAGACATACCATAAAGATCATTAATTAGACACTTTAAATCTTCCCAGAAAGAAAAGACCACAACAAGATGGTTTCACTGGTGAATTTTACTAAATATTTATAAAATAATTAATACAAATTATTTGCAAACTTCCAAAAATAGGAAATGCTTCCCAAATTATTCTATGAGGCCAATATTAACCAATACCAAAACCAGGCAAGAGCATGGAAAAGAACACTAAAGACCAATATTTATTATGAATTTACACACAAAATCCTCCATAAAATCCTAGAAAACATAATAAAAAGGTCATACACCATGACAAATGGATTATTTCAAGGAATGCAAGGTTGGTTTAACATCCAAAAATCAATCATTGTAATACACAATATCAACAGAATTAAGAACAAAAACCACGTAATTATCTCATAGATGCACCAAAAGCATGTGATAAATTCCAACATACTTCCATGGTAAAAACTCTCAACAAACTAAGAATAGGAGGAAAGCCTCAATCTGATAAAGGACACATATGAAAAATTCAAGGTTATCATCATACTTAGTGGGTAAAGTCTAAATGCCTTCTCTCTGAACTTAGGAAAAAATAGGGATGCCCATTCTCACCATGTCTATTCAACATTGCACTGGAGGTTCTAGACAGGACAAATAGGGAAAAAAGGCATCCAGATTGGAAAGGAAGAACTAAACCTCTATTTGCAGATGACATGATCTTGCATATAGAAAATCCTAAGGAATAAAGAGACACAGACACACACACACACACACACACACATGTAACAGTGGTATGCTTTCCTTATTGAGCAGGACAAGCAGGAAGATTCAATTGTTATTTTATCAACTCTCCCACCAACCTTTCCTCTATCTCTCCAATTTCCCTGATGGGTTATATAGGCTGTAAATACAGACTATACTGTTATGAGAAATTAGAAAGAAGTACACCATGTCTTTTCCACAGAATGATGCTTTCATTTTCCTAAAATAGTAACCTAGACATGTATTACCACAGTCAGAAGCTCAAGAAAAGTAACTAGGAATTTAAAATTTCTACAAGTCAGACAATGGTAAAGAAAGAGTTCATCTGAATCTCACCTCAGCCAGATCCAGATAGAAGACAAGATCCAGCAGAGTGGGACCTGAGAGTCAATGGGTATTTAATGTCAACATATGCAAGAGTTAAGTAAGGATCTGAGCAGAAGATTAGTGTTAAGTGCCTGAGGTTTTTAAGTTCTCTGCTTACTGATCAGTAAAAATTACCAACTGTGTCATGATTCTGAAATAAAATCTGGAGTGCAGGACCAGAAAAGCAAAACCCAATTAGGAAGCAGGAATGAAAGAATAGTCAAGTGACATGAAGAATCCATTTTGTGAAGTTAGCACCAATAACTGTTTGTTTAAGCTCAGCTCTGTAACAACACATTCATTCATTCCATATGTATTTACTAAGAATCTATTATGTATCAGGCCCTAGGAAAACAATGTTATGCAAAAGACAAAGTCCTTCTCCCAGTGTTATATGTAACTGTTTCTAAAGTCCATTCATCAATTTACCATATTTTTCACTTTCTTTTTTTTATCAGTTACACTGCTATTTTATTTTATTTTATTTACATATATGTATCTATTCTTTTTCAAATTCTTTTCCCATTTAGGTTATTACAGAGTATTAAGCAGAGTTCCCTGTGCTATACAGTAGGTCCTTGTTGGTTGTCTATTTTTAAATATAGCAGTGTGTACATGTCAATACCAAACTGCCAATCTGTCCCTCCTCCTCACCCTTTCCCCCTGGTAACCATAAGTTCATTCTCTAAGTCTGTGAGTCTGTTTCTGTTTTGTAAATAACTTTGCATCATATTGTTTCCCTTCCCCATACAAGCAATATCATATACTTGTCTTTCTCTGACTTACTTCACTTAGTATGATAGTCTCCAGGTCCATCCATGTTGCTGCAAATGGCATTATTTCCTTCTTTTTAATGGCTGGGTAATATTCCATTCTATATATGTACCACATATTCTTTACCCATTCTTCTGTCAATGGACATTTAGTCGCTTGCATGCCTTGGTTATTGTAAACAGCACTGCAATACAGACTGGGGTACATGTACCCTTTTGAACCATGGTTTTCTCTGGAATATGCCCAGGAGTGGGATTGCTGGATCATATGGTAGCTCTATTCTGTTTCCTAAGGAACCTCCATACTGTTCTCCATAGTGGCTGCACCAATTAGCATTCCCACCAAGTGTGTAGGAGAGGTCCCTTTTCTCCACTCCCTCGCCAGCATTTATTGTTTGTAGACTTTTTGATGATGGCCATTCTGACTGGTGTGAGATGATATCTCATTGTAGTTTTGATTTGCATTTCTCTAATAGTTAGCGATGTTGAGCATCTTTTCATGTGCCTCTTGGCCATCGGTATGTCTTCTTTGGAGAAATGTCTATTTAGGTCTTCTGCCTATTCTTTGATTGGGTTGTTTGTTTTGATGTCGAGCTGCATGAGTTGTTTGTAAATTTTGGAGATTAATTCCTTGTCAGTCACATCGTTTGCAAATATTTTTTCCCATTCTGTGGGCTGTCTTTTCATTTTGTTTATGGTTTCCTTTGCTGTGCAAAAGCTTTTGAGTTTGACTAGGTCCCATTTGTTTACTTTTGTTTTATTTATGTTTGTTTTGTTTTTGTTTCCCTTACTCTAGGAGATAGATCAAAAAAGATATTGCTGTGATTATGTCAAAGAGTGTTCTGCCTATATTTTCCTCTAAGAGTTTTAGAGAGGAAAAACATTTCCGGTCTTACATTTAGGTCTTTAATCCATTTTGAGTTTATTTTTGTGTATGGTGTTAAACAATGTTCTAATTTCCCTTTTTTTACACGTAGCTGCCCAGTTTTCCCAGCACCATTTATTGAAGACTGTCTTTTCTCCACTGTATATTCTTGCCTCCTTTGTCGTAGATTGACCGTAGATGTGTGGGCTTATTTCTGGGATTTTATCCTGTTCCATTGATCTGTATTTCTGGTTTTTTGCCAGTACCATACTGTTTTGATTACTGTAACTTTACAGTATAGTCTGAAGTCAGGGAGCCTTATTTCTCCTGCGCCATTTTTCTTTCTCAAGATTGCTTGGCTATTTGGGGTCTTTTGTGTTTCCATACAAATTTTAAGATTTTTTGTTCTAGTCCTGTGAAAAATGTCATAGGTAATTTGATAGGGAGTGCACTGAATCTGTAGATTGCCTTGGGTAGTATAGTCATTTTGACAATATTGATTCTTCCAATCCAAGAACATGGTATATCTTTCCATCTGTTTGTGTCTTCTTCTGTTTCCTTCATCAGTGTCTTATAGTTTTCAGAGTACAGGTCTTTTGTCTCCTTAGGTAGGTTTATTCTTAGGTATTTTACTCTTTTTGATGCAATGATAAACGGGATTGTTTCTTTAATTTCTCTTTCTGGTCTTTCGTTAGTATATAGAAATGCAACAGATTTCTGTGTATTAATTTTGCATCCTGCAACTTTACCAAATTCATTGTTGAGCTCTAGTAGTTTTCTGGTAGCATCTTTAGGATTTTCTATGTATAATATGTCATCTGCAAACAGTGAGTTTTACTTCTTCTTTTCCATCTGGATTCCTTTTATTTCTTTTTCTTCTCTGCCATGGCTAGGACTTCCAAAACTATGTTGAATAAAAGTGGCGAGAGTGGACATCCTTGTCTTGTTCCTGATCTTAGAGCAAGTGCTTTGAGCTTTTCACCATTGAGAATGATTTTTGCTGTGGGTTTGTCATATATGGCCTTTACTGTGTTGAGGTATGTTCCCTCTATGCCCACTTTCTGGAGATTTTTTATCATAATCGGATGTTGAATTTTTTCAGAAGCTTTTTCTACATCTATTGAAATGATCACATGGTTTTTATTCTTCAGTTTGTTGATGTGGTGTATCACACTGATTGCTTTGCAGATATTGAAAAATCCTTGCATCCCTGAGATAAATGCCACTTGATCATGGTGTATGATCCTTCTGATGTATTGTTGGATGTGGTTTGCTAGTATTTTCTTGAGGATTTTTGCATCTATGCTCATCAGTGATATTGGCCTATAATTTTCTTTTTTTGTGGTATCTTTTTCTGGTTTTGGTATCAGGGTGATGGAGGCCTCACAGAATGAGTATGTAAGTGTTCCTTCCTCTGAGATTTTTTGGAATAGTTTGAGAAGGATAGGTATTAACTCTTCCCTAAATGTTTGATGGAATTCGCCTGTGAAGCCATCTGGTCCTGGACTTTTGTTTGTTGGAAGTTTTTAAATCAGTTTCAATTTCAGTACTTGTGATTGATCAGTTCATATTTTCTGTTTCTTCCTGGTTCAGTCTTGGGAGATTGTACCTTTCTAAGAATTTGTCCATTTCTTCTAGGTTGTCCATTTTTTGGCATATAGTTGCTTGTAGCAGTCTTTTATGATCCTTTGATTTCTGTGATGTCCATTGTAATGTCTCCTTTTTTGTTTCTGATTTTATTGATTTGAGCCCTCTCCCCCTTTTTCTTGATGAGTCTGGCTATAAGTTTATCAATTTTGTTTATCTTCTCAAAGAACCACCTTTTAGTTTCATTGATCTTTTCTATTGTTTTCTTCATCTCTACTTCATTTATTTCTGCTCTGATCTTTATGATTTCTGTCCTCCTCTTAACTTTGGGTTTTGTTTGTTCTTTCTCTAGTTCCTTCAGGTGTAAGGTTCGGTTGTTTATTTGCATATTTTTCACTTTCAACACTTACATACAGAAGAACTAGGAGACCTATAAACCTAATCATCAATAAAACAATTAAATATGTTTGCCAATCTGTTCAAACTATGTTATAACCTAATATATACCCCTGCCAGTATTTCATTTTGGAAATGTAAACAACGAAAATAATTTTTTAAATTTTGTTTTCTCTGTTACATTTTTTGACCAAAAAAATATGTTGGCAGTGTTGGAAATTTTATAGTAAATGATATCCTCTAATACATGATGAGAAACTACTTCATTCTAAAAATCAGATCAATTATGCTTTCCTTTAAAGCAAGCAAAACATAAATAGGAACCAGTCTATATATATATTTTTTTTCATATATATATATTTCATAGATACTACATATGAAAACAACTGTACAATCCATTTAGTATCCCCAATATCTCCCTATAAATATGTAATATGTTTATTATATATTTCTAATTTTATATGTTTATCTAGTCTAGATTTACATTTGCTATGATGGTCACTTCCATTCTCTCTTGGGATAAAAACAGATGTTTTCAATATTCACCATAAATCTGGAGAAGTAGTAATACAAATTTTAAATTACCTTTTTTTTAAGTTATTTTTCAGATTGGAATCCAATTTTTACAACAAATAATTTGTTTAATTCTTTGCAAAATTATACTTTAAAATAAAATCTGATGGTGGGAAAAGTGTTAGTTTAGTATTCAGAGCACTCCAATTTTCACAGCAAGTTTTTCTTCAATACTTTTGCTAGGCTATATTTTCTATCTATAACTTCCTGAGATTATTGTGAATTATTATTCAGATAGTAACCAGTATGTATCAACAACTATAACTAGTTCCTTTACCTTTCCTTAACTCTGTAATAGATCAAAATTTGACAGCACTTTCTTGCCCATTGTTTGCTGAGGCACATATCAATTTTGATAACTAACTCTGGTAATATGTAGTTAAAACATTTATATGTAAACCCAAACTACTGGCTCGTAAAAGTGTTTTCTATATCCAGTATATTCTTTTAGTTTCTAATCTGATTTAGTTTCTGATTAATGATGCATAGATACTTTTTAAAATGCCCCCAAATACACTATATGTTTGGTAGAAAAAATGAGAAGTTATACCGAATCCTAAATTCATGTTTTTGATGATTTGCGTGTGTGTGTGTGTGTGTGTGTGTGTGTGTGTGTGTACAGATGCATGTTGACACAGGTGGGAAAGCTACATTCTTGGCAAAAAAATAAAGCAAGAAAGAGCCATTTTGGCTATGAAAGTTCTATTTATCATCTCCACCATCTGTTTATCCCCTAGACTCCACTGTACCACACGAATCTTATTTTAAAAAATAAAATATAAAATAAATAAAATAAAATACAGAACACTTCAAAATAGCCCAAGGCTCACTTAACCAATAGGATGCAAAATGTGTAAGCAAATAGAGGTTAGGTTTCACATTCAGATACCAACAAAAATACACACAAGTAAATGAGGGTCAGATAATCACAAACAAGCAAAGAAAAGGACCTCATTAGTAACTTCCCACATCTTGCCAACCCATACAATTCATCTTGCTTCCACTTTGGATCATCCTGGACCCTGTTCTTTGCTATATATACATACTCCTTTTTTTTTTCTTTACCTCATCTGTTCCCACAGTGATGACTCTCAAATCTATGTATTCGACCCAGATTGCCTCCTAGTACTTCAGACTTAGATGTGCAGTGGCCTATTTTAAATCTCTGCAAGAATGTCTATTAAGTATTAGGTTGAGCTATAAGAAATTACCACTTTTGACAGTCAAAAATTGAATACAAGTAATTTCACATGGTTCAAACTAATATTTAAACTTAACTTGACCGTAATAAACCGTGACTTTCTCACTCCAACCATCAAATCTGTTCTCCCTTCTCAATAAACTGTACAATCATCCACCAACATACTAAAAAAAGTCAATGGGGTTATCCAGGATTCCTCTTTTTTTTTTTATTGAAGTATAGTTAATTTACAATGTTGTGTTTGTTCCTGGTGTACAGCAAAGTGATTCAGTTATACACATATATGTATATTCTTTTTCATATTCTTTTCCGTTATGGTTTATTACAGGATATTGAATATAGTTCCCTGTGCTATACAGTAGGTCTCTGTTGTTTATTTTATATACAGTAGTTTGAATCTGCTAATCTCAAACTCCAAATTTATCCCTCCCCCACCCCCTTTGCCCTTTGGTTACCGTAAGTGTGTTTTCTATGTCTGTGGGTCTGTTTGTTTTGTAAATAAGTTCATTTGTATAATACTTTAGATTCCACATATAAGTGATATACTATGATATTTGTCTTTCTCTGACTTACTTTCCCTAGTATGATAATCTCTAGGTCCATCCATGTTGCTTCAAATGGCATTTTCATGATTTTTTATGAATGAGTAAATAGTCCATTGTGTGTGTGTGTGTGTGTGTGTGTCTGTGTGTGTCTGTGTGTGTCTGTGTGTGTACCACACCTTCTTTATTCATTCATCTGTCCATGGACATTTAGGTTGCTTTCACGTCTTGGTTATTGTAATATGCTGCTATGAACATTGGGGTGCATGCATCTTTTCAAATTAAAGTTTTCTCTGGCTATATGCCCAGGAATGGGATTGCTGGATCATACGGTAACTTTATTTTTAGTCTTTTAAGGAACCTCCATACTGTGCTCCACAGTGACTGTATCAATTTCCATTCCAACCAACAGTGTAAGAGGGTTCCCTTTACCAGCACCCTCTCCAGCATTTATTGTTTGTAGATTTTTTGATGATGGCCATTCTGACCAGTGTGAGGTGATACCTCATTGTAGTTTTGATTTGCATTTCTCTAATAATTAGTGGTGTTGAACATCTTTTCATGTGCCAAATGGCCACCTGTATGTCTTCTTTGGTGAAATGTCTATTTAGGTCTTCTGCCCATTTTTTGATTTGGTTGTTTGTTTTTTTGTTATTGAGTTGTATGCTATCTGTATACTTTGGAAATTAAGACCTTGAAGGTTGCATAGTTTGCAAATTATTGTCTCCCATTCTGTAGATTGTCTTTTCATTTTGTTTATGGTTTCCTTTGCTGTGCAAAAGCTTGTAAGTTTGATTACGTCCCATTTGTTTATTTTTGCTTTTATTTCTATCGCCTTGGGAGACTAAACTAAGAAAACACTGCTACGACTTATGTCAGAGAATGTTTCGCCTATGTTCTCTTCTAGGAGTTTTATGGTGTCACGTCTTATATTTAAGTCTTTAAGCCATTTTGAGTTTATTTTTGTGTATGGTATGAGGTAATTTTCTAGCTTCACTGAGTTACATGCAGCTGGCCAGCTTTCCCAACACTACTTGCTGAAGAGACTGTCTTTTCTCCATTGTATATTCTTGCCTCCTTTGTCAAATATTAATTGACCATAGGTGTGTGGGTTTATTTCTGGGCTCTCTATTCTGTTCCATTGACCCCTGTCTGTTTTTTGTGACAGTATCATGCTGTTCTGATTACTGTAGCTTTGTACTACTGTCTGAAATCTGGGAGGGTCATGCCCCCAGTTTTCCTCAGGATTGCTTTGGCAATTCTGGGTTTTTTATGGTTCCATATAAATTTTAGGATTATTTGTTCTAGTCCTGTGAAAAATGTCATGGGTAATTTGATGGGATCACATTTAATCTGGAGATTGCTTTGGGTACTATGGTCATTTTAACAATATTAATGCTTCCAACAGGATTCCTCTTTTTATTCACCACCCACATCTAACCCATTTCAGTGGAAGCCACATGGCTTTACCCCTAGAGTTTGGCAATAGCACACAACTCTTCTCTGGGATCTCTGTTTCCATTCTTGCCTCCACAATCACACTCCACAGACCTACAAGAGTTACCTTCATGTCCATTTTCTAATTAATTCCATATGGCTGCTTCTAGTTGCACATAAATTCTATACCCTTACGTGACCTGACCCAGGCCTGCCTTCTAACCTCATCACCACAACTCTAATATTTCTATCAGGAACACTGAGGTTCTTTGCCCTGATTAACAACCTCCTCCCCCAGTCTCAGTTGTCATGTGACTGACTCTTTTTGGCCAGTAACACCTGTTTTAAATATCACATCCTTAGGAGACCTTCCCTGACTAATCAATCCAAAGAGGCTGCTCAGTCACTCTCAGCCACATTACCTCATTTTAATTTTCTACCACTGAACTTCTGAATACCTGATATTTTTATTGCTTTTTTTCCCAACTGATTATTGGTGTCCTTCCCACCTAGAAAATAATCTTCCTGAAAGCAAGGACTGTGTCCATCTTGTTCACTGCTGTATCCCTAGTGACTAGAATACTAAGCACCAGCAGACACTCAATATTACAGAAATGAATGAATTTTTATTGAGAACAAGACAAACATATTCATTTGTAACTCAGTCAGCAAGGCACTTAAAATTATAATGAAGTTCAGAAACAAAGGCACATGGCAGCAAAGATGAGAATTTGAAATCAGACTAAACTGGGTTGAAATTCCATTTGTCAATTTTAAACTATATGACCTTGAAAAATATTTGACTTGTCTGAGGTTTAATTTTCTCATGTTCAAAGTTAAGATACACACACAAACACACACACATTATTTTTAAGCACAAAAAGTGCTGAAAATCAAAACTGTTATCTGTGAAATGCAACTGTGAAAATGCCGATGCTTCATAAAGGCTTTTTTCATTCCCTCACCAACCCACAATCAGCCACAAGATGTCAGGTGATCAACTGGTTTGTAATCCTAGTAAATAATAATGCTCCCTTCTGTGAGAGGGATAACTATTTCAGGATGACTGAATATTTAGAGATCAGTCTTAATCATCTTCTCTATAACTTCTGTCTATATTTACTCCCTGAGAAAAAAAAGGAAAGTTACTTGTTCTGTCCAATTTCTCTAGGTTACTAGAGTCCGGCTGGTTAAAAATATTTCACAATGTGTTCTGGGACATTTTTATTAGATCGATGGGCCTAGAACTTCAAAGCTGAACATAATCATTCCAATTGACCATTTTACAAACACCAGAAGGAAGAGAGAATGTATGAAGTTGGCCTGAAGGAACTCAGTAAGAGGGTCAAAATCACTAAACAACTATTTCAACTAAAAATTCTTCACATATAGATCAATTCACTCACTTGAAAATGTAACAAATATTATCTTGATGTATAATCCTCATTTTTGCACAATTGTTCTGATTTTTATAATACATAGGAATAAAAACTCTACAGTTAATTCTTAAATAACAATGGGCTGTTATACGAGCATGTAATAAACACAACTCACCAAAGAATGTCTTATTCCTGAACTCTGTGACTTAAGAGAAGGAAACTAAAAGGAAGCAGATTAAAGATCCTAACACACCCATTAGCTTAGAGAAAAGGTCAGTCACCAGCAGCTTAACTCTTTCAGATGAAGAGACTAATTAACCTAAGAGCCCAAAACAACATCAGACTAAATTTTCCCAAGAACTAAAAGTCACTGTACATGTTTACCTTAAAGATAGAATTTAAAATGTTTTTAAAATGCTATTCACAGTTTTTAATAGCCATACTAGGGAACAAGTAGGCTTTTTGTGAGAGTTAAAATCTCTTTGATTTTCTCCCCACAATACTCAGAAAATTAATAATCTTCAGTACATCAAATAATCTGCATCAAATAGACTTTGATATTTAAAACTGAAAGTAGCTGCATTTGTTCAGCAACTTCTTTGTTCTAGATACTTTTCATTTATCATTCTAGTTAATCCTCACAAAAACCTTATAGTGAGATGTGCTATTATTTTTATTTCATAGGTGAAGAAACATGGTTTAGTGAGATTACTTAACTTGGCTAAATTCATAGAGCTAATGATAGAGTTGGAATTCAAACCCAGGTCATGTAACTCTAAAGCTCGTTCTCTATTCACTCAGCCATGATGCCTCTAAGCATATGTCTAAGGAATTTTTAGAGCTTAGACTTGTTTCTGGATCTTTCTGGCAAAGCATTTAACCTCTTCCCGATGATATCACACCACCTCACTGTAAAAAATTTGATGAATTTTTCTAATGTTGGACCATTTGTCAGGGCTCTTACTAATGAGAATGCAATATTTCTTATTCCAAACTTGCAAAATATGCATATTATCATAATGGACTAATCTTGCCAAGAAGTTCAGAAACCAAGTCTATCAAACATCTTGTTAGAATTACCAAAACCTGATTTCATAATACTCCCCCTACTCAGAATAATCAGATGTTTAATCTATAATATTTATTATATAAGTAACCTCTGTGTACAGCCTCCCTCATTAAGAGAAAATGGTGACACAACCTTTAAGTAGCTTACCTTCTAATTGAAGAGGTAAGAAATAAACCTGAAAATACTCAATATATTTATTGGTATAATGGGATGATAGAAAATGAAAGGGAAATGTGAAAATTCACTATTGTGATGATTATTATTTTCATTCCTGTAATATTTAAGAAGTAACGTTAGAGAAATAAGAATCTGGAAATAAGCCACAAAGATGAAGTCAACACAGTTTTTGTTACGCAAGCCACGAGGGAAACACAGAAATACCAGTGAAAGCCTCAATAGCAAAAGGAAGGTTCCCAGATGTAGGAAAGAAATGATTTTCAAAAATTATATTCACCTTGCTCATTTATATCACATTTTAGTTTTCAACTACTTTAGAGGGAACAGAAGTAAAAGCTGAGTGACTATAAATCAAATAGAAATTACCAGCTGAATTTTCAGTCTTTAAATTCAACATGGAAGTTATTAAAATTATCAATTCCTTAACATCTAAAGAAGTAAATGCTTTAATTATTTTTAACTTTTAGAAGCCAAACTGTGTAGTGGAATGGGCCTGGCTTTGGGGATGTGCAAACCAGAATTGGTATCTCTGTTCATACTTTTGGCTGTGTGACCATGTGCAAATCTCCTGTTGTGTCTGAACTTCCATTTAAAACTAAGAGGTCCCAAATAATGTGTATCTTAGAGGCCTAGTATAAAAATCGCATATCAATTCTGCGCATATCAGTCTTGTACTTAGAGTACACTCAATAAATGGTATCTATAATTACTTGTTACCCTTTATAACCAAAGGAAAAATAAACTTATTGCTTTCAAGCTTAAAGTTCACAGAGCCATGGAAATGATGCACTTTGTGAACGTCTGTTAACTGATAACCTACCATTTATTAGCCCCATGTTCTTTTCCATCATTTAACTCTTTTTTTACTCTTTTTTGTTTAAATGAGTTATGTATTTTTGACTCAATTATTTCGTACGTTTCTTGGTACTGTGGCAGAAACAAACAAAATATCTACAGTTAAAAAGCTAAAGACTTCAAGCTCCTTAAAATTGGGAGTAGTATCTTATATTGCTCCTACATCCACTTCAACATGGAATACTTTGTTATATTCATGGTAGATGGAGATGAATTCATTCATAGACCTTATTATTACGCATTGAATTCAGGGTTAGTAGATTTTACCTTAATGTTACAAGATTTCAGAAAATGCTTTCACAGCAAAGCATATTTCTTTTCCTATAATTATTCCATTACTCATTTTATAAGGGTGGATCATAATGGCTTTTATAGCATCGCCTATTTTCCACACGACAAATGAACCATTTGTACTTAAGTATTAGCTTTTCAATGCTTATGTTCCTGAAACGCTCTTTTAAAAATGTAATTGCAAGCAATTTATCTGTTGGATTTATTCATGTTGGAAATTTTTTAACATGTATGATAAAATACTCCCTCCTTCCTTCTTTTCCCTAAAGGGGGTAGAAAAAGCACCCACCCTGAGGAAAGATTATAAATACAAACCAAATTGTCAAAGCAATTACAGTATTTCCATCAAAGATTTTTTTTTCCTTTAACCTAAGAAAGAGTAAACCACTTATAATAAAACTGTTCTATGTCCTGGGTGCTAGAAAAAAAATTTGCTTGCCAGTGTTAATTCCTATGTTAAAGCAATAATAGACATAAATATTGTGAGTGATTTAGCACACAGCTGTTACTGTGGTTCACAATAAACCAGTTTTATGAAAGAATTATTAATTAGTATACATCTTGTTAAACACCTTGACACGTGTATACCTGTATACCTCTCTCTTACATATACATAGTTGACAGCTCATTGATATATGATTACAACAGTATATGAATATAAATGTAAGTAATAGCATCTATAGAACACCAGGAAGCAGTCACTAATAATAACTTTTTCTCACCTTAACTACAATAATAGTTGTACTAATAGCAGAGAAAAGAATACCTAGTAAAAAACTCATCTATGCACTTGCGCGTTCCTCAGTGCCTCAAAATCAATATCGCTCTTTAGCTTTGCCAAATGAACCGCGTGCTATTTCTAGTTCAGACTCTAGGGGTAAGTAGTTTCCTCACTTGCTTATAAAAGAGATCTAAATGGCTCAAATTAGAAGTTTATTGATACTCCATGAGTCTTTCCCACTGAGGTTGCTCAAACACTCAATCTAAAGAATTTGGGAATACATACAGTGGCATATGTAGACGGGCTCCTATACCACTGCAGAGAGCTATGCATGGTGTGTATACAAGATACAGTGAAAACTAAGCACAGTCTTAAGCTCTCAGCTACTGAAAACATGGATAATGCGACTAATTAGGATACACAAGTACAAGGGGCTAAAACTAGGGCACCTGTAGAGAACATGACATTGGTAACAGAATTATCGGTTTTGTTAAAACATTAACTACAACTACATCTAAATGAGATGCAATGTATGCCAGTTATGAATTAACTGCCTTCCAGCTCTGAATGCGCCCTCCAATAGATATATCCTTTGTGATCATAAGTGGAATTCCTTTAAGCATTTCTTCTTTATAATAAGCACACCGCTGACCTTTCCTGATAGAGAAAGCTGGAGGGATACTAGAGAAAGAAGGGGCTCTCCCGAGGTTTCTGCTGGTTGCGGGGGGAGATCAGTGGTCTGGATGTGACTGTGAACACATTTAGTGGAGCTCTACCCCAGCCACACATGGAGCTCAGAACGCATGACTCCTCGCCAATCTCACAACCCGCGCCAGGGCCAGAATTGCCTGTGTAGGCCTGGGTGCTACCTGTCTGAACTCCTGATGGTCCCACTACAGGTCTTCAGTTCCTTTGCAGTGAGGACTCTGCCCCACGAGCAACCTGGAGGGGGCCCACGCCCTCTGACACGCCATCTCTGGTTTGATTGCCAGGGCTCCTCCTGCTCTCTCTGCTGCCATGTTATCCAGCAACTGGGGACCACCTCCAGATGTTTGACCAAACCCATGAACTTCTCTGCTACCCAATGGGATGAATTATACATTTTCTCCAAAGATCTGAACCTCTTCCGAGTTTGTCCTTCCTTGGTACACTCCCTTGGCCCCAGGGTATTGCATAAGTTTCCCTATGTCGCATAGTTACTCTGTTGTCACAATTTAATAATTTTTTATATTAAACTCTTGTTTAACCTTCTGTGGTTTCCATCTCCTGACTGGACTGACTGATCCACAATTCTACCAAAAACTGGTATCAAATCAATCTGTGATTCACATTTTGAAACAATTATAAGCTACAACTTAGAATAAATTAAAATATGAAATGATCAATTTATCTAAAAAGTAGTTAGAAATTAATTAACTACACATAACAATACCAAGTAAATTAGTTATTCTGAATATCAGCAAATAATGTGGCTTAAGTTTCAAATACATAGCAACAATCAATTTTTTACATTAATGTACCCATCTTTCTATGTCAAAGATCAATACATAAAGCACAGTACTTGTCTCAGTATCACTGAAGTGATCAATATCCCTGGCTGTAACCTTCAAAAAAATTATTTTTTACAAAGATTAACTCCGATGGGTTTTAGGTGCATTGTTTCCTAATTAATGTTCAAAGTACACGTTTTATTATGTGAAACAATGGCGGAAAACTTTTTATTAGTGAATGCTACGATTCTACAGGAGAATCTACCAACATACTAATTAAAATGAACTGTTTGCAGAAGACTTCATTCCTCATACAATTCAACTGGAGACAAAACAAATAATATACAAAATGTTCTTCTTAGTTTTACAGGGACCCTATTTTTCAAACAATGTATCCTTGATTATTTCAAGGAGGGGAGAGAGAGAGAGGGAGACAAAGAGGTGTGTGCGCGTGCGCGTGTGTGTGTCTAAGTGGTAGGTACCACCCTTGGAAAGAAAAGTCATACCCAACAGGATAGCTCTGCTTCCAGCTCAGTATCACCTGGCAATGTAAAATAATTTGAGGTAAAAAACAAAAGCAGTAACAAAATCTGCATCTTAGACACTGTATTTCATGGAAAACGTTAGCTGTTGCATTATTTTACTTCTGGCAACGCTTGCTTTCCCCACCATTTGCAGAATGCCCGATTGAGCTCTCTAATGCCCCCCAAGCTTTAACTTCATTAAGAACTTTCTGTAATCTAAAGGAAACATGTTGTGAAGAACCTTAATCAGCCATCCAACAGAAGCAATGATTAATAGCTCCCCAGACTATTTGGTCACTGGCATGAAATTCCTGGAGTTTATAGTAGGATATCACCATACACCTGCTGCCCCACTATCCTAGGTAAACAACTGAAGTAATAGAAAGTACAAGGGCTTCAAAGAAAGGTTTGACTTTTTGAGCTATAGTAATTTTTTTTTTTTTTTTTACAAACAATGTATTTTGACAGCATTTTCTATTTCTTATCAGCACCCTGGGAAAATATAGGTTCTCATTACCAACACCTCGTCTAGGAATATTCTGTTTCTGCTGTTGAAGGCTCTGATAAACACACAATCACTTTAACAAACACTCTAGGGAACAGGGCATACAATTTTGATTAAGAAAACTGCTGAATATTAACTAGCTGTGCTCACTGAGACAAGAGCTGAGCAACTTGCCCTTGAAAAACATTACATACACCAAACCTATTCTCAGAGAAAAACTGTTGGTTTTTGACAGCTGCCATGGCTCTGGAAACCTAAAATGCACCTTATTATTGCAGGAGTAGGCTTTCAATAAAATCACCATAATTAAGGCGCTGTCATTATTTTCAATTTAAAAGTTCTCCTTTCACAGGTTACTGAATTCAGACATTAAAAAAATCCTCTCTGTAGTAGCATTTGGTAGCATTTCTATTTCCAGGGATTCCCCACACAATTTATGGTCTTAATTGATTGTTTTCCAAAGCATTGTTTTGCTTTGTTTTAATTTTCTAAGAATTCATGAACTAAAGTTTTCTTATGGTTGTATATAGTAAAGATAAAAATAATTTCAATATATAGGATAAAGTAGTTAGTATTTCCTTGAAAAACTATTGAGAAATATTCCCACCAGTCTACTCCAATATGAACTCTGAATTCAGCTACTTGCAAACCTTATCTGCCTAAAAAGGTTTACAGCACAAGGAGGAATAAAACTATCTAGGAAAGGATCAGCCATTTCTTACACATACCGTTGAAATGAGATGGAAACATTAAGTGCAGACAATAGAAAGGATATTAAATACTAATAAGCACTAATATTTATAAATGTCATTTGTCATCCTACAAACTTATAAGAGCTCTTCCTCTACAATTTTAACTACATTAGAACAGTAGCACCTTTATGGAAGAGGCATAAATTCCCACTAAAAACTAAAAATTAAGGAGGATCAGAAATACGAGGCAACTATACTTTATTTTTCTCTGCACTGCTTCTGGAATTTTATTTTATCCAGAGATAGAGTTCTTTACAATATACTCTGGCATGTATCTCAGAAAATAACAAAACAGGTATCTATGTATGATGTTTAAACACAATAACATTATTAGGTTGTTTTTCAAAGACTAACATATTTTTCTTTCACTTCAATTTTAAAATTTTTAAAAATCAATTAAGAAGAAAAAATGTACATTACACACGTAAAAAACAACATCCTAACATGTATGTGTTAGGATAACTTTAAATATATAAATATATTCAAAATTCACATATTTACATTTGTTAAATAAACTACATTCCTCATGCAATTTACTGGAAATAAAAGTACTGAATGCAAATTCATTCTATAAATCCATACATCTGACTAATCAAGAAGCTCACCCTGTCTGAAACGTATGTGTTTAAGTATTATTTACCAATCCCCATTTTCTTAATTAATAAAACATAAAGCAGGTGAAACAGGTGAGGGAGATTAAGAGGTACAAAGTTCTCGTTGCAAAATAAATGAGTCACCTTGCGAAATGTACACTGTGCGGAATATAGTTAATAATAATGCTACATCTCTGTATGGTGAGAGATGGTAACTAGACTTATCGTGGTGATCATTTTGAAATGTATAGAAATATCAAAGCACTACGTTGTGTAACAGAAACTAACATAGTGTTGTAAGTCAATGATACTCTAATCATATCTTGATAAAACTGGAAGAAAAAACATAAAACTCTCAATTATTATTGCAGGTAGAATGGAAATATAAACTTGAACTGTACTCAAACATGAAAATTGACAGCTTTATCCTTAAGGGAAAAAAAGAGTCCTTAAGAAGAGGATCCTGACCAGGATCCTGACACAACTATTTTTTTTCTTTCTAGACTAGTTGTAAGCAATAAAAGAAAAAGAAACACTTCCAGCATAGAACTTAGAGCTCTTTTCCCCCATATGCTTTTCTCAATTAAAAACTTCAAACAGGATTTTGCTTTCAGTTAAGATGGTAAAGAATTCAGCAATGTGACATTCTTTTCATTCAGTTAAAAATTCCTTATTTTTTATGTTTTTAACGAGTAGAGGTTTGTAAATTTTCATGCTATTTCCTTATTTTCCAGCTTTGAGACAACACTGCCCTCCTTTTGAGTTAGGGTTGGAAGCAAAAGTAAAAAAGAATCACCCCGCCAACAAAATCACCTTGTCCCTGTACGCCTTTTGATATGAGTTGTATGAATATTGATAGAGCTTCAAAGAAAGATTTGACTTTTTGAGCTCTAGTAATTATTTTTTCTTACAAATAATGTAAATCAAACTGAAACCACCCTTGCTGGAGATCAAAGTGGTTTATAGCAATTCTTTAATAATTAGCATGATTCAATTCTTGCACAGCTAAGTATATATTCATGATTATAAAATATAAGGGCTCTTTATATTTTTCAAACTGAAACATCCAATGTAGTGGGGCTTCCGCATTAAGACTAAATTACGTTCATTCTAAGGTTCAAGGGTTTATGCTCATGCTTCCAGGGCTGGTGGGGCATGGCATGCAAGAAGAAAGAGCCTCTAAGGAAGAAGAGAAAAGAGAACCGAAGTACATGTGTTTGGTTCAAGGCCAGCTGCCCCAGATGTTGGGGAAGACAAAACATACCCCCCATCGTCTTCCATCCCAGGCTCCGTGGACGTAAGCCTGAGTCCTACGGCACAGGATCTACAGGTAGTGAGCAAGTGGAATCGACAAGCAGCTGCCTGTCTACAGAATCGCCCTGAGACCCTGGGAGCCCAAGGCATCAGCTCGGCCGGCGGTGGGGGCAGCAGCACTAATGACAGCAGCAGTGCAGTCAGTGATAACAGCACGTTTGGCAGCAACGAGAGCTCCTTCGGCCCCCTGCACATCAGCTCCCTGCACCTTGGGCACCCACAGCCTGTGTCTCAGCGGGGGCAGAGCAGCAGCAGTGTCTTCCATGCTGACTAGTGGCACTTTAGACTCTCAGTGGCTGACACAAGAGAAGAGCAAGTAGGAGAAGAGAGAAGTCTAGGTAACACGGCAGTTACGACAGCGCAGACCTTGCAGGCAGCCGCAGCTAAGTTACAACCCAGGCACCGCCATTCTTATGCACCACGGTGACATGGGTCATGTTGTCTAACCTCTCTAACCCTCAGATTTCTTGAGCGCAAAATGGAAACAATAATATCCCATATCTAATATGATTGTTGTGATAGTAATGAGGTGATTTACTTGAAGAACTTGGTGTACTATCTGGCAGATGACAGAGGCTCAATAAAGGTGGCTTTAAAAATAGAAGGCAAATCAAAAACTCCATGTGCCATGACAGCAATATCCTATTACTAAATATCATGGGGTATACCCAGGGATTCCAGAATTTATCTCAAAAGAACATGAGAGAAGTTGGAGTATGCATGACCACAAAGGCATGTTATATTTTGGCTGCTGCTTTTTGCCCTAGTTTTATCGCCTGTAATAAACAGAGGAGGTCTGGGAAACACAGGCTGGCCTAATAATCATATTTTCTGAATTTTTTAATTTCAAACCTTCAAAGTAAGCATTTGTTTTATATTCATTTGACATAAGCACAACATTAAAAAACTTTAAAGAACTTCATTCCAACTCAAGATTAATAAGATAATTTCAGTACATTTTAATTTCTTCTGGAATTCCACATATATTCAAGAGATGCATAATTTAATAGTGTCCATATTTCAAAGCTGATTATTATTATTTGTTACTTTGTTATGTGCTAATTATGTAAGATCTGGATGCACTGGAAGATTATTTTCCAAATTATAATAAATAGCACCAGAAATGACACTTTTTCTATACTGCTTTCTTTAATCATCTTCAATGTTGGTGCTATCTGTCCAGAAAACATGTGTGTTGCAAGCAGCTTAATTTAAATAGACATCTTTTACTAGACACTGATGTATTTCCATCTTTTTGTGCTCTTTAGTAGATTTAAATTACTCCAGATAGTTACAAATATTAGCAAATGAATTACATTTTAAGACCAAATGCAAATGCACCTTTGCAATTTTGAAGAAAATATTTCCCAAAATATAAAGTTTGTGATTTAGACAGGTGCCTTCTCTACCCCAAAAGGTATCTCTTGCCTTACTTCTTAGAATTGCTATAAAATGATTATCCAACTCCACCTGGGAGCCATTAGATGGCACAGCATAATATTATAGGATTGCTGAGTTAGAAGAGACCTTAAAATTTTTCTAAACTGATCCATCTCTCAGTTTAGTTTTGTCCATCGCATCTTGCTCAGATCCTAACAGAAGCAGATGCTAAGCCAGAATTAGGAATAAAGATGTTTATTGAAGAGTAACACCTATGAATGATAACGAGGAAGAAAAGAGGATAATGCATGGGAAGCCTTCTCAGACCACAAAGCAGATCCTACACTTCTGAAAGAGGGTAAGAAGAAGAATCAAGGAGAACAGTATAAGAAATGCAGTGCAGATCTCAGGAAGTTTTGACCAACCTAATAACGGAGAGCTGCAGAGAAAAGACAGGGTACAGGAGAGGCTTGCACTGGCAGAAATAGCCAGGCTCTGTCCATGGCTGGAAGACGAACTGAAGAGCAGTGCCTTAGCTTGAATGCTACAAAGGATTCTAAAGGTTCTGCAGCTATACCTGTCAGCTAATTATACTCCTCACAGCTGAAAAATAAGTAGTTTCTTGAAAGCAGGTCACAGAACTATCTCCTAGACTAAAGATGGGAAGAAATAGATTCCACCTCTTGATGAGAGGAGCAGCCAAGTGTTTATGGCTAAGTTCATCCACCACTGAGGCAAAGCTGTTATAAACCCAGTACATCTGAAGCATAAATCTTCAGGGAATGAGAAGAGACAGAAATGAGGAAAAAAGAAATAGAGCAAAAAGAAGTGACGGCCCAAACAGAGCAAGTAGGTTCTATAACAAAGAAAATGAAGGAAAGAGACATTATTTTCCTGTGGCAACCTAATTCATTAATAACTTAGCAGTGTAACTTTAGAGTTTTAATGAAATGAAACCAAGGACCAGTTCCAGCATCACTAGCTGTTATGACTCTGGTCTAGTTCCACAGCTTTCATAAAAACCTCATTTTCTCAACTGTCAAATTGAGAATATAATATCAACCTTTTGGGGTTGACATGAAAATCAAATGAGGTAATGGATCTAAGGGAATTTATCCTACTCATGACTGGGGGTTTGTAGTTTGGCTTTGTTGGGGGGTTTTTTGTTTTGTTTTTTGTTTTTTTAAAAATTCTGTTAGCTTTCCTTTTTAACTTCAAGAGAGGTACCTGAAGGCCACTATGGACTCAAGAAAGGTGAGTTATTAGAAGGGGAGAAGCAGGATGACATGAACCAAATTTTGTCAGAGCACCTTGGGCTCGTCTTATAACTTGGAAGTTATGTATGAGGGAGTTTGGAGAGCTTGACACTGAACCACTGAGGGCTTCTTGGGTATACAAGTCAGGGACTAGAAGAGCAAATGATAAAACACAGATGATGATAAGACTATATAAGAGACTTCCTGCCACAAAGACCACTTTCAATGGTGCCAGGGATTTTCAATTTAAGCCTATTTTCACTGAACAGTGCAGCACCCTGAACAATCCATTACAGCCAATGCTTTACAACAGTGTCTTTAAAATCACCTCAAATATTTGTGAGCTGATATGGGCATCCCCCAAAACAATGCAAATAGAAAAGAACAATGAAATAAAGTGAACAAAAATGCAAACCCTGAAGATCCCCTTGTAGCAGGAGTCTGCCTTTTCTCTGTCTTCTGGTGAATGCTGGAGCTCTAACTCAACTCACAATGATTAGCTGGTTAGTACACAGCTAAATATAAAATCCCTGATCGGCAAGATTTGAACCATGTTGCTACCAAGAAATTCCACCCTACCTCTTTACTAATTAATTAATTAATGATTGATTTTTTAAAAGTACTAGCATGATACAGATTTACAGAGAACAACTTTCCAATCTAATAAACTGCAGTTATTCAACACACATTTACTGAACATGTTTTACCTAACTAATCACTGAGAATTCTTAAACAAATAAGACGTTATCTAAGTTTATGAAGTCATCAAGATCTTATTGTCAAGAATATTAATTTTGGATTTGGGTGGGGTGTCTTGTTGTTGGTTTTCTCCCTCTTTTTTCCAGCTTTATTAAGATAAAATTGACATACATCATCATGTAAGTTTAGAGCGCATAACATGATGATTTGATACATGTATATACTGTGAAATGATTACCACAATAAGGTTAGTTACCACCTCCATCATCGCAGATAATTAACTTTTTTTTTGATGAAACATTTAACATTTACTCTCTTAGCAACTTCGAAGTGTATAATACAGTACTTGTTAGGTACAATCACCATGCCATACATTAGATCCTCAGAACTTTTCCATCTTATAACTGGAAGTTCGCACCCTTTGAGCAACATCTCCATGTGTTTCCAAACCCAAGGCCCTGGCAACCACCACCCTGTTTTTATGAGTTTGGCTTTTTTTAGACTTCACATATAAGTGAGACCATCCAGTATTTGTCCTTGTCTGACTTATTTCACTTAGCGTACTGCCCTCAAGGTCCATCCATGCTATCACAAATGGCAGGATTTCCTTATTTTTTTGCGGCTGAGTGATATTCATCCATTGTCTTCTTTATCCATTCATCTGCTGATGGATACTTAGGTTGTTTCCATATCTTGGCTATTGTGAATAATGCTGTAATGAACAAAGGGGTGCAGATACCTCAAGATAGTGATTCTATTTCCTTCAGATACATACTCAGAAGTGAGACTCTTCAAGATAGTGATTCTGTTTCCTTCAGATACAGAAGTGAGACTGCTGAATCATATCATAATTCTATCTTTAATTGTTTTTGAGGAACCTCCGTACTGTTTTCTATAGTGGCTGTACCAATTTAATTCCCTCCAGCGGTGCACAAGACTTCCCTTTTCTCCACATCCTTGCCAACACTTGTTATATCAACTTTTTGATAATAGCCAAGGAATAATAATTTTATTTCCTTTCTCGTAAGCACATAAGTTGAGAAAGGACACAAAAGACATTCTATAATTTGGGGCCTATAACTGAGCAAGCATCCGCTACCTATCTCATATTCAATGCCAAACAGAATTTTTTTAGTTATATGGCTTCTTCTAGATATGTAAAATCATGTTACTAAAATCACTAGATTAATAGTGTCCACACTTAACACACTCCCTCCAGTATGGGTCCTTCGATGTCATAAAACATATTCAAGATACTGTAAATTACTAGGTGTTCTGACCCTAAATCCACCTTTTTCTCTCTACTTGTGACACCCCTGAGAATACCTTGTCCATATTACACTCCAGAGATCAATGTTCACATGAATCTCTCATGTTAAAAACCAATGCAATCAGTATTTCTGTGACCCACAGACACATACTTTTTTTTATTCTATAGTACTCTTAACCACTTAATTGGCTCTCAGCTCCCTCCATTAATACAAATAATGAAGAGTAATTATTTCCATATATGTTAAAATACAGTGAAATATATTTTCAGGATAATATACATTATCCTGAATCTCTAATAAACATTGTTAAATACTGTCTTTTGTCACATTCTTACAGTCTTATGACCAAAAGTATATAGTGAAAAGATACATATTGTTTTAAACACAGAGAAAGTCAATCCAAAAAAGGTTACATACTATGTTATTCCATGAATGTAACATTTTTGAAATAAAATTTTTAAAATGCAGAACATATCAGTTGGTTGCCTGGGGTTAGGAATAGGGTGGGTGGGGTAGAACGGAGGTGGGCATGGTCATATAAGGGCAACAGGAGGAACCCTTGTGGTGATGGAACTGTTCAATACCTTGACCGACCTACATATGTGGGAAAAGTGTATAGAACTAAACACACACACAGACACAAATAAGTACGTGCAAAACTGGCAAAATCTGAATAAGGTTGGTAGAGTGTATCAATGAAAATATTTTGGATGCAATATTGTATTATAACTTTGCAAAGTTATACAATATTGAGGGAAACTGAGCAAAGGGCTCATGGAATCTCTGTATGTGACAACTGCATATGAATCTCAAATTAGCTCAATAAAAATTTCAAAAAAATAAAAAACACAGAGAGCATGTTTTTTAAGAGTCCTGATATGAAATTATATAAGTATGAAAGATATTCATGTAATTATGAAAGATATAAATATGAAATATAAAAAGGTGTAAGGAAAATCACATTAAATATTTTTAAAGTGCTGTAGTGACAAAGGGACAAAAAAGCACTTTGAAATTTAAATACCAATATAAAATAGCATGTGCTAGTTGTATGATCTGTTGTCTTGTTCTAATTCCCATATTTTCATTTGGAAACAATATGCTACACCAAATTTTCAAAGCAACTGCTAAATCCAGCCAAGTCCAAACTTGTCTTTAAGAACAGAAGGAATGCTATTAAAAAGATCATCCTCCGAACTAAGCATATAATTCCTACTACCAACAATAAGAAACGTTTAAATGTGGTGGCATGAATTATGAGGTGAAAGAGAAGTAAGGAAAATTAATTACAGGAGCACAAAAGACTGGAGTGGATGAAAGTATACTTCAAATTCCAAATCTTTTATACATGCCTCTCTTTTTAATATGCTAACCAGAACCAAGACACTCTCTTAGTAAAAGACAGTCCTAGGAAGATCCCACTTAAATATATCACTGTCCAAATATGGGACATGTCTGCCTGACCCTGTGCCTTTAAACCAGGGTTGCCTATCCATTCACATGACCACCAACTTTTTTTTTTATTGGAGTATAATTGCTTTACAATGTTGTGTTAGTTTCTGCTGTACAATGAAGTGAATCAGCTATATGTATACCTATATCCCCTTTCTCTTGGACCTCCCTCCCACCCCTCCCCATCCCCCCTATCTGGGTCATCACAGAGCACCGAGCTGAACTCCCTGTGCTATACAGCAGGTTCCCACTAGCTATCTCTTTTACACATGGTAGTGTATTTATGTCAAACTAATTTCCCAATTCGTACCCCCCTCCCCTTCCCCACCATGTCCACAACTCCGTTCTCTACATCTGCCTTTCTATTCCTGCCCTGCAAATAGGTTCATATGTACCATTTTTCTACATTCCACATATATGTGTTAATATACGATATTTGTTTTTTCTGTTTCTGGCTTACTTCACTCCGTATGACAGACTCTAGGTCCATCCACATCTCTACAAATGACCCAATTTCGATCCTTTTCATGGCTAATATTCCACTGTATATATGTACTACATCTCCTTTATCCATTCATCTGTCGTTGTACATTTAGGTTGTTTCCATATCCTGGCTATTGTAAACAGTGCTGCAATGAACACTGGGGTACATGTGTCCTTTTGAATTATGGTTTTCTCAGGGTATGTACCCAGCAGTGGGATTGCTGGGTCGTATGGTAGTTCTATTTTTAGTTTTTTAAGGACCCTCCATACTGTTCTCCATAGTAGCTGTATCAATTTACATTCCCACCAACAGTGAAAAAGGGTTCCCTTTTCTCCACACCCTCTCCAGCATTTATTGTTTGTAGATTTTTTTGATGATGGACATTCTGACTGGTGTGAGGTGATAGATACCTCATTGTGGTTTTGATTTGCATTTCTCTAATGACTAGTGATGTTGAGCATCTTTTCATGTGTTTGTTGGCAATCTGTATATCTTCTTTGGAGAAATGTCTATTTAGGTCTTCAGCCCATTTTTGGATTGGGTTGTTTGTTTTTTTGATATTGAGTTCCATGAGCTGTTTGTATATTTTGGAGATTAATCCTTTGTCCGTTGCTTCATTTACAAAAATTTCTCCCATTCTGAGGGCTGCCTTTTCATATTGCTTATGGTTTCCTATGCTGTGCAAAGGCTTTGAAGTTTAATTAGGTCCCATTTATTTACTTTTGTTTTCCCTAGGAGGTGGGTCAAAAAAGATATTGCTGTGGTTTATGTCAAAGACTATTTTTTCTATGTTTTCCTCTAAGAGTTTTATAATGTCTGGTCTTACATTTAGGTCTTTAATCCATTTTGAGTTTGTTTTTATGTATGGTGTTAGGGTGTGTTCTAATTTCATTCTCTTACATGCAGCTGTCCAGTTATCCCAGCACCACTTATTGAAGAGGCTGCCTTTTCTCCATTGTATGTTCTTGCCTCCTTTGTCATAAATTAGGTGACAATATGTGTGTGGGTTTTATCTCTGGGCTTTCTATCCTGTTGAACTATATTTCATTGATCTATATTTCTGTTTTTGTGCCAGGACCATACTGTCTTGATTACTGTAGCTTTGTAGTATAGTTTGAATTTGGGGAGCCTGATTCCTCCAGCTCAGTTTTTCTTTCTCAAGATTGCTTTGTCTATTCGGGGTCTTTTGTGTTTCCATACAAATTGTGAAATTTTTGGTTCTAATTCTGTGAAGAATGCCATTGGTAGTTTGATAGGGATTGCACTGAATCTGTAGATTGCTTTGGGAAATATAGTTATTTTCACAATATTGATTATTCCAATCCAGGAACATGGCATATTTCTCCATCTGTTAATGTCACCTTTGATTTCTTTCATCAGTGTTTTATAGTTTTCTGAATACAAGTCTTTTGCCTTCTTCGGTAGGTTTATTCCTGAGTATTTTACTCTTTTTATTGTGATGGTAAATGGGATTATTTCCTTAATTTCTGATTTTTTGTTGTTAGTGTATAAGAATGCAAGAGATTTCTGTGCATTAATTTTATATCCTGCAACCTTACCAAATTCATTGATTAGTTCTAGTAGTATTCTGGTGGCATCTTCAGGATTTTCTATGTAGAGTATCATGTCATCTGCAAACTGTGACAATTTTACTTCTTCTTTTCCAATTTGTATTCCTTTTATTTCTTTTTCTTCTCTGATTGATGTGGCTAGGACTTCCAAACCTATGTTGAATAAGAGCGGTGAGAGTGGACATCGTTGTCTTGCTCCCGATGTTAATGGAAATGCTTTCAGTTTTTCACCATTGAGAATGATGTTTGCTGTGGGCTTGTCATATATGGTCTTTATTATGTTGAGGTAGATTCCCTCTGTGCCCATTTTCTGGAGAGTTTTTATCATAAATGGGTGTTGAATTTTGTCAAAAGCTTTCTCTGCATCTATTGAGATGATTATATGGTTTATATTCCTTAATTTACCAATACGGTGCACCACACTGATCGACTTTTGTATATTGAAGAATCCTTGTATTCCTGGGATAAATCCCACCTGATCATGGTGTATGATCCTTTTAATGTGTTGTTGGATTCTGTTTGCTAGTATTTTGTTGAGGATTTTTGCATCTATGTTCATCAGTGATATTGGCCTGTCGTTTTCTTTCTTTGTGACATATTTGTCTGGTTTTGGTATCAGGGTGATGGTGACCTCGTAGAATGAATTTGGGAGTGTCCCTCCTTCTGCAATTTTTGGACGAGTTTGAGGAAGACAGGTGTTAGCTCTTCTTTAAATGTCTGATAGAATTTGCCTGTGAGGCCATCTGATCCTGGACTTTTGTTTGTTGGAAGATTTTTAATTACAGTTGCAATTTCATTACTTGCGATAGGTCTGTTTATATTTTCTAATTCTTCCTGGGTCAGTCTTGGAAAATTGTACCTTTCCAAAATTTGTCCATTTCTTCATGGTTGTCCATTTTATTGGCGTGTAGTTGTTTATAGTAGCCTCCTATAATCCTTTGTATTTCTGCAGTGTCAGTTGTGATTTCTCCTTTTTCATTTCTAATTTTATTGATTTCTGAACTCTCACTTTTTTTCTTGATGAGTCTGGCTCAAGGTTTATCAATTTTGTTTATCTTCTCAAAGAACCAGCTTTTAGTTTTATTGACCTTTGGTACTGTTTTCTTCATTGTTATTTCATTTTTTTCTGCTCTGATCTTTATGATTTCTTTCCTTCTACTGACTTTGGGTTTTCTTTGTTCTTCTTTCTCTAGTTGCTTTAGGTGTAAGGTAGATTGTTTGAGATTTTTCTTGTTTCTTGAGGTGAGACTGAATTGCTATAAACTTCTCTCCTAGGAACTACTTTTGCTGCGTCCCATAGGTTTTGGGTCATCGTGTTTTCATTGTCGTTTGTTTCTATGTATTTTTTATTTCTTCTTTGATCTCTTCAGTGATCTCTTGGTTATTTAGTAGCACACTGTTTAGCCTCCATGTATTTGTGTTTTTTACAGTTTTTTTCCTGTAACTGATTTCTAATCTCACAGCGTTGTGGTGAGAAAAGAAGATATAACAATTATAAATATTTATGCACCCAACATAGGAGCACCTCAATACATAAGGCAAATTCTAACAATCATAAAGGGGGAAATCGACAGTAACACAATAATAGTAGGGGACTTTAACACCCCACTTACATCAATAGACAGATATCCCAAACAGAAAATAAATAAGGAAACACAAGCGTTAAATGACACAACAGACCAGACAGATTTAATTGATATTTATAGGACATTCCACCCAAAAGTAGCAGCATACACTTTCTTCTCAAGTGCACCTGGAACATTCTCCAGGACAGATCACATCTTGGGTCACAAATCAAGCCTCAGAAAATTGAAATCAGATCCAGCATCTTTTCTGACCACCAACTCTTAATAAAATGTAGCCTCACTCATCTAGTCTCAATAATTATATTAATTCTATCATTGGGGTAACCATATGTCCCAGTTCACTTGAGACACTCCTAGTTTATACATGTTGTTTCAGCACTATTATTAACAGTGCCCTCTACTCTCAAAGTGTTCCAGTTTGGACAGTATTTTTTACAGGCACCTTATCTATTATGGATATGGTTTATATTCTGCCTGAGGCTCTGCTTTTTCAGCCTGGCTTCTATTACCTAAGTTTGGTATTGGCCCATTTGGTGGGAAGGTCTCTAATAAGTAGAAGTCAGAGTAGGGTGACAACATAGTGCACCAATTCACTTGCTAAAATAAACTAAAATTATATTGTTTCAAATATAATTTTATATACTACTTAGCACTATCATCTATCCCAGTCCTATGCCCACAGACTTAAATAATAAAACAAGGTAATGAATGTTCAAGCTTTCTTGGGCTGAAAGAGAATCTCTGGAGAGACTGTTCACACAATTAAGGGAAGGAGATTTCCTTGACAGGAAAAGTCATTATTGAGATTTCATAGTCAATGCTTAGAATATGCCTTGTAAATATTTAAGAAGTACCAGAAACCTATTGAACACACACATTTCCTAAGTAGGTAAATGAGGTGTTACCTTTCTTTCTACAAAGATATATCCAGTTTCCACCTTGACACAGAGAGTTATGGCAGAAAATGGGAAAGCACACAAAAATACTGGCAAAAATTGGACTTCACTCAGTTAGGGGTTTCATGAAGCTGTCACAACTTTCTCTGTTAATCCAGGCTATTCTCATAGATGTCCCCACCCCAGAAATCATTCCCATGCAACCACTTACTTTGCTAAACTAGACTGAGCGATTCCCTCTTTGATGTTTTTGTGTGCTTGTATTACTGTTATAAAGTGAAAACACATGAGTCATCCTTACACTATTACACAGAAAAACAAACCAAAAACAAAAAATAACTTAGGGTTTTGGTATGGATTTGATTTTTCTAACATATAAGCTATGCTTTATTCAATTAACCATAGTAAAAAGTAGCCAGGACCAGTCCTTTTTGATATGTAATGTAAGAAAAACAAATAAACAAAGAGTTCTTTATCATTCGGCTCTAATTTTTGTTCCTCTACCAGCTCAGTTCAAATAGTCAAGGCCTCTAAAATCATTTCTACTTCCTCTGTCAAAGCCTACTTACAGAAGAGGCAATAACCATTCACACCAGACCCTATGGTAGGAATTTATGAAGACTTAAGAAATAACTCCCCTCAGGAATTTAATTTAAAAATACACATACACATATACATATGTGTGTGTGTATACACATACACATATATATTAGTGATAAAGGTTTAAGTTTTGAGGTCTGATCAGTAGAATTTCAGGGATCAAAAAGAGATAATAGAAGGCATTTGGAGGACATTAGATCCCATCCTGTGTTACAATACGATGTCTAGTGCAGTGCTTACATGTGAAAACGTCTGGTATACATCTTGGCATATGATAGGTGCTGTATAAATATGCTGAATTTTTAAAATTCTATAATAGCACCACATAATCACATAGACAAGATATCTAGTCCACTTAAATATAATGTTAGCTCTGAATACATTTTAAAAAGATATAAATTCCATACATGCTAAGCATCAAGAGTGACTTCTGCATATTATATGTATAATAATTAAATTCTCCCTCCTTGGTGTTCCCAAGATTATCATTTCTTATACCTCTATTACACATATCTTCACTAAAATTCTATAATACCTTGCGAGTCATATATTCTATTTCCTAGTCCTTACCTAAGGTTTAAACTATTTAAGTGAAAAATTGACACCACAACTTGCTATTTTCAAAATAATGCTTCTTACTTTAAAGTACATAAAATGGCATAAAAATAATATTGTTTTCTAAAAATCAATCCCGATTATACAGATTTAATTTAAAAACTATCCTCCATACTTGAAAAGGCCAAATTGCATCACAATTAATTTTATCAAATAACTAAATTAGCATAGATTTGTACAGGTATTGAATTTTCCATAAAAAAGAGAAATGAACAAGAGAAAAATAAAAATCAGCAGGATACTAAAATATGTATTTCTACATCTGTGGTACAATGGTACATCTAAACTGCTTCTGGTCAGGTACACTTTTTTGAAACAATACACATATCTGTAATGATCAGGACCAGCTCTAGCTGGTTCTTACAGATAGTCCTGGCAAACTGTCGGTCGCCGGGTAAATTAAAGTGATTCATCAATGTCATTGCTGTTGTAAATACACAAGATTGGCTAGCTAAGATGGACACAGAAAAGGTGCTGGATGCTTAAATTTTTTCTCAGACAGGATACATACTTCACATATGGTGAAGTCTATAAAACCTGATTTCTGTTTTGTTATGTTGTCAGAAATCCTTTTTATTAAAATCTTTCAAAGAACGATAGCTAAAGTCACTGAAAAAGACATAGCACATTACATACACTTAATAGTTACCTATATTTTCCAAAATCAAAAATAAATTAAGAAAAAATGTAAACAGATATTCATGTGCAGGGGAAAATGACACAGCTGACAAAGTCAAAAAAGGGAGGAGAAGGCCATGGGTAAACAAGCATCAGAGAAGGTCAGTTTTTCATTATTAAAATTTTATTTCTTTTACATAAGAGCTGAAGTGATGAAATCAAATGTTTTGAATTACCTGGTTTTAGTAATCTCGAGATAAAGAAATAATAGTATCACAGAAATATTTAATAACATTTTCCTTATTTATTCATCATTATGCTGATTTCCAGTAGACCCATTTGCTCATTCCTTATTTATAGAAGCAATTTGACAACTTAGATTTTCAATGTTTAATTCAATAACTATTTATTTGAGCATGGGGTATTTCTAAGGTGGTGTTTTTAGGTACAAAAGTGACACTAAAGTCCCATCACAATCCTTGCCCCAAAATAATTATGTTTCTCAATATCGAAAACTGAATAACATTTCATATGCCATATATAAGTAGCAGGATCTGAAAAATCTTATATTTCCAATGAATAGCAAAGCACAATTTTTATTGAAAATAAATTTAACCTCACGAGTATATTTGGGGCTGTAGTTCGGGTGATTGATCTAGACTGAGGATGTAGATTTGAAGGCACATACATGTATATAATAATTAGAATGAGAATAAATGATATAGAAAGTATGATTATCTCAAGATAGTTAAATATTTAAGGAATGAATATCTGTTAACAAGAAATTTATAACTGGATGTTCAGTCTTAAAAAATAACTTGATAAAAACAGAATCAATCAGTTCCTTCCAAACCTACCCCTTCTGAATTTCCAATCATGTTTTTAAGGCTCAAAACAGGAATTAGCCATGACAGTTTCCTCCTTCCCATCAGTCAGTGCGTCTTACAGATTATTCCTCCTAAACAGCTCATTTCTCCCCTTCCCTAATTCTATATCTGTAATTCATGTTACCATCATTCTGGCCTACATTATTCAAATAGGTCTTACCTAACTTCTTTGTCTATGGTCTTGTTGACTCTCATTTTTTGCATTAAAGCCAGTATTAGCTTTCTAAAATGCCAACTTCCCTCCTTTTCCTAAACCCTTCCAAACTTCTTTTGGCCTTGGGCTAAATTTCAAACCCTTTCAGAGGGTATAAAATGCCTTGATCACCAACCTCATATCTCACCGATAAAACCCCCCTTCCCCATCACTAACACTATACAAAGACCTTCACAGACACCTTACATTCCAGGCACAATACTCAATTTTAATTTATTCAAAAGTTTCAGGTTTTCTTATCATCCTTACTTTAATTTGCATACTCTATGTCCTCTGGAGTTCCAACCCCATTTCCAGCCCATGAATAGCAAACTACTCCTGAGGAAATCAAGACCCTGCGAGGTTATCACCTGCCCTTATTACGTAGCTAGTTGCACATAACTAGGTGATTAAAGCCAGATCTCCTTGTAATAAGTTTAGTATTTTATCTCTTATTTTTAAAACCTTTTTAAACATTTAGGCATGGAAGTTTCCTTTACAAATGACAGATGGAACTCTAATATGTATATCTTAAAAACAGGATGCTGTAACTTTCAGTTTTATGGTTGAATGAGCTCAAAACACTTCCTTTCCCTGGAATCACTTAGGCTATTTCAAAAACACTAGACACTTGACAACCGAAGAGTATGAACTCCAACTGTAATTAGAACTCCTTCTACTCTTTCCCTACATTATGCCTTAGTTCACTGAAGAAGGAATTTATAACAACACATTTGGCATCTAGAGAAGTGCTTCTGAAATGCAATGCTCAAACCAGTCACCTGACAGTGGAGAGGGATATTTTTTAAAAAGCACACTCTGACTCAGCAGGTCAAGGATGGAGCCTGAGATTCTGCATTTCTAACAAGCTTCCAGGTGACGCTACTGCTGCTGACAGAAGTGCCACCTCACATTTGAGTAGCAAGGGTCTGTGTCGTAGAAAAAGTCCTGTTCCTTTCTACCAACTTATTCGTATCTCTTCAGGGATAAACAGTCACGAATTTTATCCATCAGAATTTTTCACACGTGGGTGCGTGTAGTTCATTATCTGCATGAATACAGAACACAACACACACACACGCACACTCGTGCTCATCGTGTAGCCTCTGTCTTCTGACCCTGCAGCATGCTGACCCTGGCAGGCTCCCATCCTGCTCCTGCCCTCTGGTCTGCTTCATGTTTCCATGTAGTAGAAGTACCTGGACAGTGGTCCCATGGGGTGGGGATGGGGGGGTGGTGCTCAAAGGTTAGATCCAGGGCAGGAGCTACAGACTTTCAACTTAGCCTCCATGCCTGTGCACTGCACAACTTAAGCCTGACTGTGTATCTTTGGAATTTGTTTCATTAAAAAAGAAGCCTTTTTTTTTTTTTTTTAAAGCCATGTTTTCCACTGCACCTGTGCCAGAAAGTTCTATATCTGAGAAACTACTGGGACATGCCTAGCCCATTATTAAAGTAGCTACTTTGATCCCCACATGATCAATAGTATCCTGTTTCTAGGGGAGAAAAGAGTTTTAGGCCTCCCTAACCACCTTCCCTAACCTAAATCCTATCTTTACATTCAGTTGTTTATCAGCCTGATGTGTTTATTATATAAACATACTTCCAAAACGTATAATTGCTATCCAGTAGACAGAACATTGATTTTTTAAAGTGGGCATGCAAAAGTACTGCTGTGTATTTTTAAACTGAGATCAACTGTGTTTTTTCTGAACTTCAGGAAAGTCAGCTTATTTTGAAATGTGTACATGATGGCTTACTCACCCATCATTAAACTTGCTAATATGCTAAAAGCAGAATGTGACTGGTTATACTTCTTGTAAACAAGTAGATCAAGAACATCCTTTTCCAAGTCAATATGCTTAAGAAATATATACATTGGTGAGAGGACTTTGATTTACTAAATGCTCACCCAAGTGAAAGACACTTTGAAAATCCTTTTAAAAGAAATCATTTTTTATAGCTAGCTTTGTAAAGAAGGGCTACAATGTCATCTTGTATTGTTAATGATAATGCTTCACTAGCTGAGTATTGCATTTAACCTATTTCTTGGGAACAGTACACACGCTTCAAAGAATTTTTGTATAACTTCTATCTAATCACTTTAAATAACCTATTTCTTTTGATAGAATTCTATTCATCCAGAATAATGTAAAAAGAAAAATATAGTGCTCAAAACATTCATTCATGACACATTTCTTTAAAATTAATGAGCTTTTTAAACTGGAGTTCTTACTCATCTTTCTCCGCCTCATAATAAATCTGTCAAAAGGAATTTACATAACTGTACAATCAAACACAAATTGAAAAACCAAACGCTATTGGAAGGAATAAAATTAAAATTAAATGTAAATCTTGGTAAAGCATACTTACAACAATTTTGAAAACTCTCTGTAAAAAGTAATGTAAGATTCTCAGTAGAAGATAGGGGATTCCTTTAACTTCTCTAGATCTCAGTTTTTTCATTTATAAAATAAGGAAAATGCTCTAAAGATTATCTCTAAAGTACAGTATCTCAAAGGTCTATAAGATAGTTCAAATATCAGCGTGTGCTTCACCCAAGACTGAATTAGTAAAAACTCAGATGGTATCTTCGCTACTTATCAAATCCACTGACTAGGCTAGATCTTCCAATAGAATGCTCTTCTTAGGAAATAAATCGGTCTTCCATTGCCTTGTAATGACCGAGCGCAACTATGAGGCTAGATTCTGTTAAAAGAGATGAGAAATGTGCACAGTTCATTCATTTTTGTGAACAAAGAATCATGGATCACTGTGCTGACTATACTTTAGACTCACAGGGTTTAACCTCCAGTGCGTCCCTAAGTGCTCTCCAGGAATCCTATCAGTCCGTCCCTCTCCAACTCACCTAGATGATCTATTCATAACTTTTCCTCTCCTTTCAAACCTCCGATATCTCCTCCTACATCCTCACTCTGAGATTGGTCTATCACTAAAAACAGAAGCATTGTGAGAAGAACTTCCCCAGACTTCCGGTCTCACATCTCCAACCCACCGGCCCCTGTGCCCACGCAGTCTGCCTTCCTTCCCACGACTAAGGATGAAGACTCATGTGCTCATCCAAGGCCAATTCTTCCACATTTGCACTGCATTCCATCCCCTCTCAGCTACTCAGTGGCCTCACTCCAGAAAACACTGTCCTCTTTCTTAACTCCGCATTTAACTTCATCTTCTCTTCTGGATTATTCCATCAAGGTATTCCCTGAAAGCATAATGTAGTCACTCTTAGAAACAAACAAAAATCCCTTCATTCCTCCCTCTGTCTAGCTACTGTCCTATTTTTCTTCTCTCTTTTATAGCAAAACTACTCAAAATAGTTGCTCACACTTGCTGTCTCCAATTCTGCATCTCCTATATTCTCTTAAACATACATCAATCAGTTTTTTAAATCACCACCATTTCAGTTAAGCAGTTTTTGTCAAGGTAATCACTAATCTCTATATTGCTAAGACCTCGGTTAAATTCAGTTTTCATCTTATTTAAGACCTATGAGCAGGCATCTGTCAGAGTAGACTAATCCCTTCCCGACTAATTCCTTTCTTCAGCTGGCTTCCGGTACAACACACTCCTGGCTCCTCTGCTCTCTCCTTGGCTTCTCCTTCCAGATGCACTTGCTAGCTCTTCCTCAGCACTTCCACAACCTCCACAGCTTCTGAACCTCTCCTCTTTCTTAGGCACACCTCTTCCCCAGGTGATCTCACCTAGTTCCACACTTTCAAGGTCAGTTTTATACTAGGTAACTCCCAAATCTGTATTTCCAGCCTGAACCTAGCCTCTGAAACCCAGATTCACATATTCTATGGCCTACTCGATATTTCAACTTGGATGTCTAATAGACATCTCAATCTTAACGTGTCTCAAAGTAAACACCTGGTCTTGCCCAAATACCTATTCATCTCATAAACCTCTTCATCTCGGTAACTGGCAATTCCCTCTTTGCAGTCCAGCCTATAAACCAATCATTCACAAGGTCCCTTGCTCTCAAACCTCACATTACTTCTCTAGCAATTCAATGTGACTCTTCTGCCACCACTACCACCCTCATCAAAGCTACCATCTGCATTCTCCTGATTACCCTGCTACCAAGGTACTTCCAACACCAAAGCCAGAGTGCACCTGTTAAATACAAAGTTGACCTCACACCGTTTTTTAAAAACACTCATTACCTTTCCTATATCACAGAGAATAAAAGCCAGAGTCCTCCCATAGGTCTTTCATAACCTAACTCCTCCCATACACACATTGGGCCTCAACTCTCATGGGGCCTCCCTGCTACAGACACACTTTCCTCTTCACTCATCTCCAGCAAGCCACGTACTCTCCTGCCAGGAAGACTTGCACTTGATGTTCTCTTTGCCTGAAATATTCTTCCCACAAATTTGCCACCCAAAGATTTCTGCTCAAATGTTACCTTTTCAGAAAGACCTTCCCTGAATATCTTATATGAAAATGCAACCACTATTGCATTCCTATTTCCCCTCATCCTACTTTACTTTTCTCCTCAGCACTTGTCACTGTCACACATACTATATGTTAACATTCTTTAGAAGTTAAGAATTCAAAGCTCTCCAATATCATTAATTTGCAGTTACGTCAGACATGAAATATTGTTGGTAAATAACTTTCTAATATGATTAAATATTTAACATAGTTTATTCAGGGTTGAAATCATTTCTACTTTGTTTCTGTGTTCCTAGAAAATTAAAAAAAAAAAAAAAACAATCCTCCAAATGCATTTACCTCTATGAGAAAGTCTCTACTCTTTTTGAGTGAAACAGCATAAAAGAAGCAAACATGATATAAACAAAATAGAAAATCTAAATCGCCTTAAAATGAAATTATCAACTTTTTAATATTCAGTAGTAACAAAAATATTTCCAATCAAAATGCTATAAGTATTAGACACTCAAATGATCAGTTTCCATCACATATTTAAGTAAACACAACTAATTTCTATATTGACATATCTGACAATCCAAACAAATACAGCTGCTTTTGAGTAATCTTCAAAACTTGGGCTTTTTACAGTGAATATTTAGGAATTCAAAATGACAATACCTTATGGTAATTTAAAAATCTCTGGACTACATATAAGATGCTTTTTTTTTTTAAACATCTTTATTGGAGTATAATTGCTTTACAATGGTGTGTTAGTTTCTGCTTTATAACAAAGTGAATCAGTTATACATATACATATGTTCCCATATCTCTTCCCTCTTGCATCTCCCTCCCTCCCACCCTCCTTATCCCACCCCTCTAGGTGGTCACAAAGCACCGAGCTGATCTCCCTGTGCTATGCGGCTGCTTCCCACTAGCTATCTATTTTACGTTTGGTAGTGTATATATGTCCATGCCACTCTCTCACTTTGTCACAGCTTACCCTTCCCCCTCCCCATATCCTCAAGTCCATTATCTAGTAGGTCTGTGTCCATATAAGATGCTTTGATTAAAGTTTCATAGACATATCAAAGAGTTTCTAGAAGAAGGTGCCCAATTTGATGATACATCTTGAAATTTTTCTACTTAATGAAAGCAAGTATTTGATGAGAATTGTATTCAGATAGCCAAAGGGCTGACATCTGATTGATGCCTGCATTTAAACTTGGCATTCCACCAAGCTAAGTTAGATAAATTACTGGAAGGACTCTGTCTCATTAAAGAAGTACTCTGGGTTTCCTCTCATCTCTAAGATCATTTGATTTTTTTTTTTTTACTTCTTTCCATTCTGCCTATAGACATATAGGAGGCAAAAGACTCCTGAACTCTCTAAGGAAAAGAAAAAGCAAAAACAAAACACAATGAACTTCCTTGATCATCTTATTTCGCTCAACAATTTATCAGTAAACTTAATAAAACATGTTTTTAATTATATTATTATCCTTAAATAATGTTATTCAATAACTCTCAATCACCTACAGACTGAAACTAAAGTTTCTTAGGGTAACCTATTGTAGCAGATTACATTTTCCAAAGATGGCTGTAAGAATACTCCCATCCCACCACCTCTTCTTCAATGTGATTTTGCCACTCTCTCCATTTGGAGGCAGAGTCAACTTGCCCTATTCTTGAATCTGGGCTAGACTTAGTGACTTTCTTGTATCCAGTAAAACACAAGAGTTTCATATGAATATGCCATGGTCAAACAGTAGCTCTCTGAGCAACACCCCCAAATCCCCACTCTTACTCACTTTGAATGTAAGTATAGCAGTTATGTAATCATTCTCCTTCCCTTGAATTGCTGGGAATGATGCAGGCATGGTGCAGGACTAACCATAGCTTGGCTGAACCAAGAGGCATCAACAACAGAGACATCACTTACAAAAAGTTAAAAAGACAAGGGATTTGAGTAACCCACAAATTTCTAGGCTTGCAGAACTTACAGCAGAATTGAAGATGTGCTGATCTTACATTACAGCACATGGAGATTTCAAATGTTTTTATTTGTTCTAGGAACAGCTTAAAAGAATTCTTCAAGAAGTTTATTTTTATTTCAATGATGCACAGAAAAGCTACTCAATTACTAGCCATTGTTATAAGGTTATACAAAATAAAATATCTATGAAACCGGACTTTTTTTTTTAACACTTAGTGGACCATTTAAGGGAAATGTAAAATGTTGAATGTGTGAGAATATACACAATTTAAATAAAAAAATACACCTTTCCCATAAGACAATATGATTACCATAATGCTAATTAAGTCATATAACAAAAGCATGACTCTGAAAGATAGAATTATTTTGATAGCAATCAATGACAGGATTAAAAGTTAAAGTAAAATATTTCAGTTCTAGAATATATTCTTTAAATATTTTTTTTTAAAGGAATACCTTATATTCTGAGATTATAGCCTTCCTTTTTTTTAGTCCTAGAACATTTCTTTATTATTTATTTATTTATTTATGGCTGTGTTGGGTCTTCGTTTCTGCGCGAGGGCTTTCTCTAGTTGTGGCAAGTGGGGGCCACTCTTCATCGCGGTGCGCAGGCCTCTCATCATCGTGGCCTCTCTTGTTGCGGAGCACAGGCTCCAGACGCGCAGGCTCAGTAGTTGTGGCTCACGGGCCCAGTTGCTCCGCGGCATGTGGGATCTTCCCAGACCAGGGCTTGAACCCGTGTCCCCTGCATTAGCAGGCAGATTCTTAACCACTGTGCCGCCAGGGAAGCCCCTAAATAATTTTTTTTTTAGCCACTCACTTTATAAAAAGAAAATTTAGAAAATAAAACCATGCCATTGTTAATACATACATATTTCTCATTATTTAAGAAAATCGTGAAAGATTCTGGAAGGCTTATTTAAATATTGTTTATATGAAATCGAATGGTTTATTTTCACAGTATCAATGGGATTTGAATATCACTTCTCTGCTAAATTTAACTCATAGGCATCTGAGCTCTACAAAAACTATTTTATTAATTTTACATCCTTTACCTTTTGACCATTAACTAAACAATATAAATAATGAAATGTTTTAAATAGTAATTTTAAATATCCTACACTTCTCAAAACTACTGCCTAACAAAATCAACCATTGAGAGTTTTGTCATATATGTGTCATTTAATTGTATTAGAAATTATAGCAGAATATCTGAAACTACACACAGAAATTAGCTATAAGCAATGCAGATGAAGACAACTATTTAAAACTTACAATTCAATTTTAAGAAACAACATACTGAATGCACACTTTAAAGCATTGATTTTTCATTACATTTGTGTAAATTTTTCAAAGGTAAGTTCTCTGAAACAACAATTGATGCATTTTTTAAAAAAGACTGAAGCATAGACAACTTGTTTGCAGGTGCATGTCAAAGAAGAAAAGAGGAAATGGCTGTTCAATTTCCTTCTTTTTTAACAAAAGACCTTTCACCTACAGAGCTGTTTCTTGGGCTATTGAAAACAGAGTGCAAACAGAGCATGGAAGGGCAAAGAAGGGATTCCCCTGGTTAGTAGTAAGCAGGAAGTCTAATTTTTTACCATGTTTAGATTAGAGCATAGAGAAACAGCAAGATACTGACAGAGAAAAGCTGCAGCAATTTTAATACCAAGACAAACTGATTTTGAAGAATGACAGCAACAACAAAAAAAGAAATAAAAACCACCATAGAATGAGATGGTTTTACTCAATCTTTGGGGGGGGGGAATTCAATTAAATGTGGTAGGCCTTTGATGATCATTGACAAAGATTAATTCTTAAAGTGATTAAAACAAGACTATATCAAAAATGTTTAAACAACAGCAATAGACAAACACAACAAGCTTAATCATTCAGAGAAATTGAGTTTGGAGAGGAAATTCTAATCATTTAATCTGGCCCAAAGTAAAGGAAAACTGAAATTTAAAGTGTAATACACACACTGCAAATATGTTATTGTATTATACATTCTATTATTCTTAAGTAAAATTAGAACTGTCTTAGGATCCCACTGATTAGATCAATAGGAAAGCCAGTATTATAGTTTGAGCAAGGTTTGTAACTAAAGGTTTGTGTGTGTGTGTGTCTGTGTGTGTATGTGGAGGGGGGCAGTTGCATCATGGACCCCTCCGGTAATCAGGACACATGCAGTTCAAAGGGGGGAACAGTCAGACTTCCACTTCACGCAAAAGAGCCTGGTGTGGCTATGCTGCTGTCTCTCTTCCTGAACTTGAGAGCTGGGTGCTGTAGGTTCTGCTCCTCCAGAATCTTTCCCACTTTGCTGCTCACTGCTAAATCCTGGCTTTGTATGCCCAGATCCCTGTCTATGCCAGTACTTCAAAGGAGGGTGCTCCAAGGGTAAATATACTCCTTTGTGCTAGGTTTGGCTCTGGGCGCCCCTCACTTGAGTTCCCATGACCGGAACACTTAGCATCTACTGCTTTCCGTATCCACATAGCTATCTGTTTCAGTGGACGGTCCTTTACAGCATCTGTATACAGTGAAAGGTAGCAATAAGGAATAGAAGACTATCCAAATGGTCACTGTAAATGGGCACCATTTCTTATCACAAGTAGGCCTCTGGCCATCTTCTGGAAGGATAAAAATAAGAAGACCTGAAACTGTTACCAGGCAAATATTTTCATATATTGTCAATACATGGCAAAACATACATAACAAAATAATACATAAGAAAAGAAAACAAGTACTTTGCTTTAAATATTTACTCGTTTATAACAAAGTAATGAGGCAAATTTTATCCTCTATCAGGACAAAAGAATATCTATAGAAATCATAGTTTTTTTTCTGAAGACAAACCTCAGGCAAGTCCTTGGCAATGTTAAGTAACTATAAATTTAAAAAATAAAAAACTAATGAAAAATTTAGAGTCCCCTGTAATTTTTTGAAAATCTGTTAAAAATCAGTGGATAATCAAACACAGATTGCAAATATTCCTGGGCCTTTTAACTGCAGAATATTTAATGAGGTACAAACAAAGTACTCTGCCTATCATTTATCAATTTACATGAGTCATTAGAAATCACATAAGCAGCTGTGGTTCACGAAAAATACATTTCCATAGATGAGAAGATAGGTAGTAATTTCAGTGAATAAATAAATATATATCATCATCTAACGAAATGTGACAGATTGCTATGTAATTAGAAAGACATAATTAAAGTATTCCTAAATTCTAGAAGTGATAAAACACTCTTCATACACAGACTTACACAGACTTTCTAAAATAGAAAATATATTAGAGCAGTGCTCCCAAGTTATATGTTTCACAATAAGACCCCTTCGTTCAGCAACTTTGGGAAGACTGGATTATGCAAAATTAAAAAATTAAAAAGGTTTCTTTACAAGACATTCAAGAAAACTTAGTATGCCAGGATTCATTGGGAATCACCAAGCAGGGTTTTTTAGTTGCTGACACTTAAACCAAAAAACTCTATTTACATATAATATCTTGAAAGATTAATACTTAGCTGAATACTCCTTTGGCAAAGTTTTGTCCAATGTTCTTTAAAATATAGTAAGAATAACATATTATCATATTCCTTAATTTGTATAGTGACCTTCCTTAATAGTAACATGAAGCATATTGTAAACTGGTAATCTGCTCAACAGCTGGAACTATGATGATCATTTTCAGTAAGTTATGTTTTAAAACCTAGCATTCCTCCTTATTGCTAGATATTCCCTTCCTTCCATCTACATAAATTCTGCTAAACTTTTAGGACTCAGAATAAGTGTTACATATTCTATACGCCTCTACTCTTGTTTGATCTAAACTTTCTTTGAACATCTGCAATGCTAAACTTGTCCAGCAATTTCCAGTACAGTAGCCACCGGCCACATACTGGCACTGTAAATGTGGCTAGTTCAAACTGCCACGTAAGTGTAAAGCACATCGATTTCAAAGATTTAGTAAAAAAAAATAAAATAAAATGTCTCATAAATTTTTATACTAATTATATGTTGAAATGATAATATTTTAGATATATTAGGTTAATAAATATATTATTAATTTTACCTGTTTCTTTTTACTTTTTAAAATATGGCTACTAGAAAACTTAAAATACACATGTGGTTTGCACTATACTTCTATACAACAACTTTGGTGTCTACCACCCATTTTATTCAATTAGATAATATTCAGTACTAATTATGTGATAACTTCCACTAATTTACTGTCCTTATTGCTGCATCATGCTTCTTTGTAGCAGGTGTCTACAATCTACAGGGAACGTAGAAAAGCTTAATTTGAATACAAATAAATATGCTTTATTACATCAAATAGATATTGAACTATTTCTTTTAATTAGTAAACAGGTTCTGAAATTAGAGTTTAAACTGTATATATACATTAATAATAGTAAGGGGATGACATAGCCAAAACTGTTCCTGCAACTCCATCAGCATATGTACCATGCACTCAATATGTCCATATTGAGACAAACTGAGGGATTTCTGTCCAACCTCCTTCATAACATTCCCAGACAGTTATACAGTCTTATTTTGAAACCTTTGAAAGTACTCCTTTGGGAAGTAAAGGGAGTTATACAGTCTTATTTTGAAACCTTTGGAAGTACTCCTTTGGGAAGTAAATATATTGCACCATAAATCTTAAATAAAAATTGCTGTTGATTTTCCCCACAGACTGTGACATTCTTAAGGACAAAAAGCATTTCCCATTCATCTCTATAGTTATAGAAAGCACCATCATACATGGCACATAGTAGGAACTGCATAAATAGTAAAATAATAATCCACAAACAACAAAAATTAACTGCATTTAATGATGTTAGATTAGTAATACACTTCATACAGTCTCTTGGTAATATAATACCATGTTAAAAAGAAACTTGCAGGGCTTCCCTGGTGGCGCAGTAGTTAAGAATCCGCCTGTCAACGCAGGGGACACGGGTTCGAGCCCTGGTCCGGGAAGATCCCACATACCACGAAGCAACTTAAGCCCATGCGCCACAACTACTGAGCCTGCGCTCTAGAGCCTGCGAGCCACAACTACTGAGCACAAGTGCCACAACTACTGAAGCCCACATGCCTGGAGCCTGTGCTCCGCAACAAGAGAAGCCACCACAGTGAGAAGCCCGTGCACCGCAATGAAGAGTAGCCCCTGCTCGCCACAACTAGAGAAAGACAGTGCACAGCAACGAAGACCCAACACAGCCAAAAATAAATAAAATAAAATAAATTAATTAAAAAAAAAAACTTCCCAAGTCAAGTTACTTTTTGTTAATACACTTATCAATATGTTCCTAAGGAGCTACCATAACTTTGTAGCAATAAGCACTGAATGCTCTAGAATGGCCCTTGTCATAAGCAAAGTGGGCTTCTCTGCTTGTCCTATGACTTTCCAGTTGCTGAAAGAATCCTGAAATTTTAAAAGATCTCAAATAAGTATCAAGATATTTGTATGTCCAGTTATTATTCTTGGTTAAAGTAGTAAAGGTTCCTTTGAAATCAGTGATACAGTATTTATGAAAAATAATACAGTAAGCCATTATCAATTATATAATCCTCAATATAATTTAAGAAGCAGTGTCAGAAGGAATTAAATCTGGGATAGGAAGGTTCTGTTTACTTTGAGAAAGTATTTTAGGTGTGGGATGGTCCTGGGGCACGGACTGCGGGAAGGAAATGACACATTATGCCATCATGGCTTTACCTTGGAGGGGATTAGAGAGCTAGGAATCAGGCTAGCAGCAGTCAGAAAGGAAGTGTGTGTGCGCGCGTGTTTGTGTGTGTATATGTGTGTCAAGGTGGGAGTAGAGGGGCAGAGTTAATAATGTAATGGGAAAAATACTGCGATGGAGTCAAAACACCATGAATTTGAACCCTAACTCTTCCACTTGCTATGCAATATTACTTAAATGAATCCAGGATTGCTTTTCTGTGAGAAGCAAATACCAAGATTTGTAAGCATTAGAAATAATACAGGTAGGGAGACTGGCACATTAAGGTTTTCAACATAAGGTAACTATCATTATTACTATAAACAAATGTGGAAAAAAAACCCAAATCAATTGAAACCCAAGCTCACAACTTTCACAAGTGCTAGGACTTCATGACCCCATGGTTCTGAGAAATTCTGCCTTTCTACTGCTCTTAATTTCCTAAAAATAAAACTCAAAGGGATTATATCCCAGTGTATGATAAAGAAGAAACTGTAGCAACATTATACGCGTGGCCTGCTCTGTTGACTAATACACACACACAAATTCACAAGGTGTGGCGCTCCAAAACTACCATTGCTTTAAAAAACAAGTGAACAATTAATTCTAACACTCTGTGAAAGCAACACAACATGGATCTGGAACAATATAAAGGGACTTTTTATTTACACAGGAGTCAGAGATAGTCCAAACTAGACAAATTGCAGTATATTACACCAACTCAACCTTTATGCTTGACAAAGAATAAACACTGGTGGTTAAGATCCTTGGAAACCAACGCTTTGACTATTATGTTAGTATATTTTAAATTACTTAAGTATTTAGGAGAAATATTAAACTGGATGAATTAAGCACCGATTATCCGAAGTCTCCCTCATATACATATTTTTGTGCAATCAGTTTTACTTTCCTTGAGAAAAGAGGAAAAGGAGAGGGCTGAAAAAGTTAGTTACAGTATAGCTGGGCTTGCACAAATTTTTAATTATAAAATAATTTTTTCTACTACATAGAAAAATGGTTTCATTTCAACAAAATTATTAACCATGGTGGCAATTATAAAGTACCTTTATTAAAGCAAGTTTAGATAATACTCTGGGGAAAAATAAAAGGGATAATTCAATAATTAAATAGGATTTTTAGCAAATATTACCATAGCCTTTAGATGTTCTATATTTGAAGAAAAGGGAAATAACAAGTGGAAGCCCAATAAAACCTGTAGATCAATTCTTCTCTTCACACTAATAAAATGTTAAAATATTTATGGATTTGGCTCATAATATTTTGATTACATTTTCTATGTTAAAATGTTATTTTTAAGTATTTTAAGTTTAGAAATCTCAGAAAAAGAAAACATCAAAATTACAAACCTACTTCAAAATCAATATTTGTAAACCTGAAGACTGCTGACTTCAACAGATACAACAATGGATTCCTAACAAAAGATCAGGACAATCTCTGAATTTCTGTGTATCAGACTCTCTTGCAAAACTTACAAGCACAGAAGGAGATTAGTAAAAAGACTGACAACTTGCTTTTTCATAAGTAAAAGATAAATCTGTTGAAAAAATGAGTTTAAAGTTGTAACCAAATTAAAGATAACCTAAAGATAGTGACAAAAAATGGAAAAATTATAATAATCTAAAAGGTTTCAAAGGCTTTTAAGCTAGCAAAACTATCTTGTTCATACAAAGCCTTGTGAATAGATATTTCTGAAAAGAATCTATTGATTCTTCAAAGAAGGTGCTCTTTTTAGACTGATGGGTTTGTGCATTACCAACAAAAGGTCTCTTATATGATTGATTTGAAATAGTTCTTTGAAATTTAAAGGTCAGTAAACATCTCTTTTACTGCTGACTGTAGATGGTGAATTGAAGTTTTTTGCAAAAGCTGAATCCTTCCGGAGTTGAAATTCACCAAGATGAAGTTGACTAAAATTTCATGTTAGACCCAACATTAGGTCTCAATTTGCAACAGCAAGTGTCAAAAAACATTTCACCATGGCATAGAAATCTTTAAAAAATCTGTTTCTATTTCTATTGTGACACAGTATCAATCCTGTATGTTACAGCAACTCATATTTCACTGTTGCCTCTGAAAAAGGTTACAGTTACTTGAAATACTCAAATACCTTATACACTATTGCTTCAACTATTGAACACATAAAACAGTAGGCTAAGAGTACTTAATTTTTAAAGACTCTCTTTTATTAAATGGTGATAGGCATGCCTATAAATTAATCTAACAATTATAAACCTAAAAGCTGGCTAAAAGGGACTTGATTTGGGATAGATCATTGATTATTTTAAGGCAGTTACACAGACAATACAGAGTTTTCATTTCAACCTTTCTTGTATTTTACGTGACGACATTTCCTATGTTCCTGAAACTCGCAGGAGAACTTAGTACACTTCCAAAATACTATTTCTAGATTTTCTTCAGACGGGTAACCAACTTACTAAGATTATACTAAGACTGAGAATTACTTCCTTTTACGCTGTGTAAGTGTTCTGATCTGCTCTTGGTTTAGCTAGTAAGTTCAAAGTGTCCATGGTTTTTTTGGTCCAGTTTTTGAAAAACAAAATGTGCTTTTATTTAAACAATCTATTAAACTTCGGCCTTCTAGCTATTCAGAGGGATTAACCAGTCACAAAGTAATAGCATCAATAAAGAGTGAAAAATGAGGTCAAATATTCTACAGTTCAATAAATTCCATATTTACATAGCCTACTTGGTATACACATCGCACAAGTTATTTAGCAGAATTCAGACTTTAAAGAATCATATGCTTTAAAGCTGGGGGACATTCAAAATACCATTAAGTCTCAACCTCTCATTATTTAAAGTATAATAAGATTCAGTATACATAATTGATTTATTTATATAGATAACTAACACTAATAAAGTTCAAACTAACCAGTACATAAATGACAAGAGCTGCCAGCTACTGAGCATGATTGATATGCTGGATACTTTACCAACTGCCCTTCAAATCATAATTTTATTTAATCTTCATAACAGTAGTGTGGTATGGACAATAGTACGCACACTTTATGGATGAGAATATTGAGGTTTAGGTTAAATAAATTGCAGAAATTAAGTTTCTGATAAGTAAGTGGTCTGGAATTCTGATCCAGGCTAGTTATTCCAAACTCTGATCTTCTAACCATAATGTCACTGTCCTCGAATAAAAGCCAGGAAGTCTTCCTAAGGCATCCTATTGTGAGGACTGATCCACTGGACGTACAGAAAGAACCCAAATTAATGCACCAATACATTCCATAAAAACTTAATGAATTTTAACTGAATGAAAGACATAATGTTTACTAAATCTACAGTTGATACAGTATAAATATTTAAATACATAAATATTTAAAATGCCCCTCACGAGCACCTAATATGTTATATAGGAAATGAAATCAAAGTCTCTGATTTCAAATTTTCTATTGCATATTTTTAACTTTAGCTTCTGTTCTAGGCACCAAACAGAATAGATTGAATACACCAATGGGCATTGTCCTCATCTATTCTTTTTCTTGTTTTTTACCCTTTTTATCAGGTGAGGTACAATTTAAAAATGAATAAATGTCTTCCTGCAGGTTAAAGTGTTCTAAGCTTTTAATGACCTCTATTTAAAAGTAACTGGAATATTAGTGCTATTGAGCAAGAAATAAATAACGTTAAGTGGCTTTCTCGGAGAACACTCAAGGGAGCACAGGTACGGATGAGATTAAAGAACTATATGCAGTAGATAAAACTATGTAATTAGGTGATCAAATGAAGTAATTACTTTCAAGAATATGTACTGCAACTTTACAGCTCCGCAAATGATTTTGTCTCTATTATCTTAATCTACAAAATAACTTCTTGAGCAGAAAAATGTCTCCAAGATCCCCTAAATCTCTTGTTTTCATACTTAACTCTTAAATTCCAAACTCAATGTCCTTAACTACCACATTAGGCAATGGCCCTCTAGGTAGTACAATATATGAAGTATGACCACAGATTTCTCACTCGCTTAGCAAATCTATAGTTTACTGAACACCAGCTACGTGCCAGAAACATGTTATACACTTAAGGCTTGTCTGTGGACAAAACAGACCTGGCCCTGCCTTCAGGGTGGCTATAGGAGACTGGGTCTCCCATATGACTCTGAGTATTAGTCTTATTATTCAGAATTACACATCCATGGTTCCTTACACATCCACCTTAAGAATATCAGATTTCACTTTACCAAAAAAAAATCATGGACGTTAGAAAATAATGACATGCCACTGCCCTCGGTACCTATGAAGTGCTCCTGAGATTCTCAATGGAGTGTCATTTGGATGCTGAAGTGATAACAGGCATCCTGATAAAATTTGTTTTAAGATTTAGTTATTTGTGGTGCACAAACTGTTCTCCAGAAAGAAAAAATGTTTTTGTTCTTGTTTCTATTTTATAGATGTCTACATACTTTTATGACACGAAGGAAAATATTAGTGATATACTTTATTAAATTATTTCTATTGCTTTCTATTCTGACCTAATCCTCTAGAAACATAACACTTCCAAAAAGTTTTTACTAACTTCCTACCCTAGCAAACCACCTCCTACTCAAAAGAGAGATTTTATTTTTACCTATTGTGTTCCATCCACTACTGGCAATATAAATCATCTTCATTATTAACTGTTATGGGCCAGGAACCATGCACTAGGTGACTTGCGTATTTTCTTCACAACCATCTTAATAGTTAAGCATATTATTATCCCCATTTGTCATATAAGAAAACAGTCTTAGTGATGTTAGTTATTTTTTTCAAGGTTATACAATTACTGTGTGACAGCTGTGGAATTCAAACCCAGGACTTCATGGCTCCAAAGCTGAAATTCCCAACCTCTATTGCAATACCGCTTCTCAAAATAAAAACTGAATGAATGTTTACTGAATAACTTAGTAATATGTGCTTTTATTTTATTTCATTTTCTCTCCATTCTGTTATTTTATACTTTTATAACTAGTGTGGAGTCCTTTTTTCTGTTGGTTTTGGTAAATACAGATTAGAGGGACAATTCCTTTACATATACTCTAACTCAATGCAATGTTTTTAATGTATAGTAGAAAATACCCACATTCTAAAAGTCACAATTTAGCTCCTTAGTCCATACTGGAAAGTATTATTTATTATTGCTTTGTTTTAATTTGTCTGGATTCACCCAAAAAGATGGTAAATTTCTTAAAGGCAGGAAGAGTTATTGTGATGAATCCTTCTCTCCTCATGTTTCCACTTTATAAAAATGATGCAATTTCCACTCTTCGCTAGAATAGACTGTTGGAGGAAATACTATCAGTCCCTCTCCCTAACTCTTTATCAGCTCCTTCCCCAGATAGGAGATAGCTGATTATCCAGAACCCATGACATTGCTGGGATGCTTTTCATAAGTGGATGGAGTCACTGTGGGTGAAAGGCCAGTTAAAGACCAGCCCTCTCATCCTTCTCCACCATGTCCTTTACACACTCTGCAAGTGTGGTAAAAAAACTGCCTCTCTCTCCAGTCTCTCCACTTCCTCTAAGTAACTTCTGCTTTACTCTCTTGTCATGGATTAAATGATCCTGGTCAACAAAGGGCCACGCAGTCCAGGCCAACTTGGCAAGCAAATAACCTCTTTCTGACCACCTATCTCATTCTGGTAGATAGGCTTCTCACCAATTTTATACTCACTCATGCTCAGATTATAACAGTGCAGTTTTACATATAATAGGCAGAGACACAGTGAGAAAGAGGCCTTATCTAACCTACTCTAAGCAGCATCTGGCAATAGTTTTCTAGAGAGCCCTGCATTGGGAGGGCTTGCCCAGCCATGTCCTCTGCTTTTTCTATAAACCCTACAACAACTTAATAAATTATGAACATACATAATTGCTCAATCAAGTTAGTCCATAGAGAAACCAGCAATTAGAGGCAAAGCAATGTTCCTTAAATATTTTTAAACATAACATTCGATTCTCATTAGATTCTTTTGATTTTTTTAAGAACAGAACATACACCCTGGTGTTCTTTTTCAATTTGTATTAGCTATATAAACATAAATTTTTATGTATTATATGAGTAGAGTTTCAAATTTTCTATTTTCAAGTTATTGCTGATGATAATCATTTTGTTCCAAGTACCAGGAAGAGATCCTTGGTTCCTATGAACAGCTGCACCTAGCACCTTGCCCAAAGAAGTGTTCTTTCCTAATCACATAAGAGAGCTGACGAGGGATACAGAGTAACCAGATGGCAGTTTGGCAAAAGCAGCAAATGCAGGCCAAAACAGGGTTTGGGCTAAGTGAGATACTATCGGTATTACCTGTGAGTAAGTGGACAAGAATTGCCTGTCCTTTAGAATTTGTTCACACACACACACACACACACCCCTATGAATAGCTACTGCGATGTTAAAATGTGAGGAGGAATATTGGAGAGTTACAAGATAAAATGCTTTTTCCTTTAGCATAAGTAAAAGTAGCAAAGATTTGTAAGCAATTTTCTGCATTCTGATGAAATCCCTGTCTTCTGACCATGACCAGCTCCTTGTGGACAGATAATCTCATTATCAAGAAACAGCTACAGAGGTGGTTCTGAACTCAATAATGTACAAGGCTTTGAACTTTCCCCACAATGACTGTCATAGGAATTATGATGGAACATAATTGTTTTTCGTCATGAATGCAAACATGGATAGGAATGCTCATATTTACTTTTCAGGAGGAGTCCTCTCTGTAGTAAGTGTCTGACCCAGAGCTGGGTGGTTTTATTCATTGTTCTATATGTGCTTGCTAAGTCACATGGCATTTTTTGTACTTCAGCTTTTTGACCAACTATAGTTATTAAACATTAAAGCCAAATCACAATCATAAATGTTTCATTCTCTGCATCTTATGCCTCTATCAGAAAGACTATTCCAGAAGATCCTTTATGGTTCCACAGACAATAACAAAGTAAAAGTAGATGTTGATTCTACCCCACATGCTCCTTCTCTAGTGGTAAATATAAATATCAAGTGTCACCATACTAAACTGTATGTTATATGTTTCTTTCTCCTAGTAAACAACAAAACTCATATATTCCTTTCATCCTCTGCCAATAATACTTAAAATTAAACAGACACACATAGCTCTCCTTTAGGAAAATATCGGGGATAAAATCATTCAATGAAGAAACTAAACCTTCAGGAACCACATATGTTTGCCATCCAACTGCAAAAGTAATATATTTTTGCATATAAAGCAAATATATGGACAGAGAAAAGAAAGGATGGAGGGGGAGAGAGAACAAATTCTGCACAGAGTAACAGGGTAAGAAAAAAGCATAAAAATATTAAACATAGATAATGTTACTATGGTAGACATGTTTTTACATACACACATATATACATATATACACATATCTATATACATACACTAAACATACCTGCACACATTTATATGCTCAGTGCACTTCATAAGCCAACTATCTTAGAATTACAAAGTTAAAAGGGGCATTGGGAGGTCGTCTGAGGAGATCCTTTCCTTTAGGCAGTTTAATGCTCAAACCATCCAAAGACGTGGCTATCTCTTCTATTTTAAGAGCTCTCTAGGGATGGAGATTCATTATAGATCACACCGTATTGTACCTGTAATAGACTCACAGGTGCCTTTCTTGACAAAACCACATTTCACAGATCCTTGGTCTGACAGGCTTTCGTGGGTACCTTCCAAACACACACTTCCTTCCTTATTGTGACAGCATGGCAGCTAAAGGATTTTGTTTCACTTGAAAATGCAGTCAAAGATTTCAAAAGGTACAGATTTGTATGTTAAAATGATGTTAATTTTTGCAACACTGCTGTCAGCCACAGGCCAGCCATTCATTTCCAAAGCCCCTGGGCTAACCCTAGGCAAAAATATAAAGAAGGTGAAATTTGTTTTCTGAGTCCATACCCTCAAACCCTGTTTATTTGCTTGTAGCAACCTTCTCTTGCCATTACTTATCAGCACTGCATCAGGTTCTGACAGTAAATTTCCTGTCCTATTTCTCACTTACTCAGGTCACTTCTCTTTGAAAATTGTTAATGTGAAAAACACTAATCCAGGCTGAGATATTAAGAAGGAGCTAATGATTTAATAATAACATTTCACAGCTACTAGAGTGTTTATAATTTTACGAAGTGCCATATATACTGAGAAGTCAATGAAAATAACAGATCTTGATATTTTCAAATTTCACCATATATTCTGCAACCTACAAAATATATGCGTTAACAGTGGCCCTTCCAAATCCAATCCTACTTTCAAACCTTTGGAAAACTTCTAAATATAAGACTATGATGATAAAAACCCTGTTCACTCAAAAAGAATACTGAAAAATATATATACTCATTGTCACTAGCGAAAAATATGACTGGTATTGCATTTTTTAAAAGTCCTTAACTCCACTATCCCAATTTTAAACTTAAAAGGAAATAAAATGAAAAGATATCCTAAAGGAATATATGTAAGTGTCCACACCTCATAACCCAAGTGGGTTTGTGAAGCTGGTGGTACAGGGAGGGCAATGGAGTAGAGTGGGAGACAGAAAGAATGGATAAACAGAATTTGCAAAGAATTTTTTTAAACAAATGTTATTCTTGCCAAGGAATGCTACTACTTAACTGCTTCAAAAGAGTAAACCAATCTAAAAGGAGGCAATGGATTTGCATGGTAGAAAATTGGAGAGCTTTCTTTCAGCTACAGCTTTCAGCCTCAAGAGCACAAAGAACTGAATTTTAGCCAATTTTCTGACTGATTTTTTTCCTGTTGATGAGCTTGCTTTTTATTCTGCAATTGTTTCTAATGTCTTCCAAAAAGAAAGAATGACACTAACTCTTTTATTTGAAATTGTGTATCACATGATCGGTAATTACAGATACAAAGCCTTTTCAGCTTTCAAGGGATAGCCAGTCCTTTAAGACACTATAGTCATCTGTGGTATTTATTTACTCATATTTATCACTTCTCTCTCAAAGCAAAGTGAGACAGAATAAAGGGAATCAAAGTATTATAAAAGACATTTTTAAATAGCAAATAAATGTTATAAGTAAAATATAATTTCCAGTGCAAATGTCTTATAAATGTTCTCAAACCAAGTTTATGAAGCTTCTTTAATATGGCCCATAAAACACAAAAAAACCCATTTTAATTGACGCTTCCACAGCAGCCAATTAGGGAACGTCCATAGTCCAGTGGTGCTGGGATATATGTTTATTTATGTGTGTTTAGTTTATGCAGAAGTGAGTTTGTGTGTGAGACTGAAGTGTAATAAGGAAGGTAGTTACCACTCACCACAAGGCATAGTTTGAAGGGCGGCAAAATATAGCTACCATATTTCATCAAATCTAAGATGTCATTGATTTTAAGACACACTGTTATTTTATGCATCACTAAGAATGAAAAAAGAATGCTTCCAATTATACTATGAGAGTGTTTTATTATCGCACCAATTTTGAGAATGTATCCTTGTTCTCAGAGATATTAAAATATAAAAAAAAAAAAATCTAAAATGGTACTTCTCCCTAGTGACTTGTCAACAGGTTTTAGATTCTCACACTGAGTCATCTCTTTAAATAAGGTTATGATTCTAAAAAGCCCTTTTAAAATGCAAATATTTTACCCAGGCGGTACAGCAGATTAAGCCATTAACAGTCATTCAAATGCATTAATCTATTAGCAGTCATTAAAACCATAAGGAATATTAACTTATCAGATTATCAGAGCAAAGAAGAGAGGGAAAAAAGGATGCAGAAAGAGATACAAACAAAGAGTAGGTGCTCAGCTTGTAGACTTTATCTAGGCTACCACACAAAAGAGGCTTCTCGTGCACCAAGAGGAGGAAAATGAGGAAATCTCAGGCTGAAAAGTTGTGCTTTGAGGATACAAAGCAACAGAGAATGAGAGGAGGGAAAAAGGCAAAAATAGAAAACAAAAAAGTAAGCTTGGCAGTTTTGCCTATATCCTAACATGAAGACAAATTAGAGATTCTTAGAATAGAGGAGACACCCCTAAAGAAACCACGCTTCTATTAAGGTTTCCAAGAACATTCAAAACGTGGATTTACTAATGATAGTTTATATGTATATGTGTAATTTTTATACTGTTAAATGATAAATACTTAAACTGTTCTCAAGACTAGGCGCAGTCTACTCATCGGTGGTTTCTAATTCATACTTTATGATCTCTGACATCTTTTCCCTCTCTAAGGCTTCAGAAAGACACTGATATTTACTAAAATGAGTCACAATGTTTGCTTTTGATTCTAAAAGCAGAGTTCAAAGTCACCCAGGGTCAAACACCTTAGGTTTTATATACAGCTGTGCCACTGACTTCCTGGAAGACATGTAGAAATGATTTAAACTTACCCCACAGGAATATAACCATCTGACACATATCCCTTGAGGAAGACAGTAAGCATTTTTTCTTTATGATACAAACACCATATAAAAAATGAAATGTGCTGTAGGACTTTGAGCAAGTTCCTTAACCTTTCAGTTTCTTCCTCTCTAAAGTAGAAATAATAATATTTGCCTAAAGATAGTGTCCTAAGCAAATTATTTTTTGGTGAGCAAGATCCGAGAAGCATTGGTCTGTTCTACTCTTAGATATGTGAGATAGTTAAGAGCTGTTGAATGCATATATTCCTTGGAAATGGGTAATTTTGCAACTCCGTATGAAAATGTCTAATTGTGAGAAACCTAATATGGCACAATATGAGCTGCAATTCAACTCAGCAAACACACTGAGCACCTGCTATAGCAAAAGCACCATGTTGTCTGTGTTAGGCTTGTCTCCACAAGGAAGAATGCAATGATCCTCTGTGAAAACAGAATGCCTTCCTCAATAATAATGCCTCACTAACTTCCTTGAAAGTGTATAAAGCACACTACTTTAAGTACACATTCAATTACCAAAAAAAATCACTTTATTTTAGACATTTTAAACTAGGAGATTATATATTACATGTATGTATAGTCCAGTCCGTTGAACAAAACTAAAAGTTTGCTTCATGACTGAGGGACATTATTTAACATCTTCCCTCTCGAGCTTTACAGAGTACCTCAGAGTGGAAGGGAATACAAACAGCAGTCTCTTTGTGTCAGCACTCCCCCCTTAGTACTTTGTAATCAGCTCCCCCATTTTCTTTAGGTCTCAAATGTCCTGTCCTCTGAGACGCTTTCCCTAATGACAAGGCAAACTTACTCCTCTGTTCATCGTGTTCCCACATTGTACAGCTGACTTCTTTTTCTAAGTATCTATCAAAATCAACATTTAAAAATGATTTTTGCCTTTCCAACAATCATCTAAGAGAGATATGATGAGACCATGTTCACTGTTTTATCTTCAGTAGCTAACATAAATTTTATCTATATCACAGCAGTTGCCAGAAAAAAAAATCATTTAATACATAAGAGGATCATTCAGCAGGATCAAGTGGGATTTACTCCACAGATGCAAGGATAGTTCAACATACTCACATCAATATATATGATACACCACATTAACAGAATGAAAAATAAAAATCATATGGTCATCTCCACAGATGTGGGAAAAGAATTTGATAAAAAACATCCTTTCGGGACTTCCCAGGTGGTTCAGTGGGTAAGACTCTGCGCTCCCAATGCAGGGGGGCCCAGGTTCCATCCCTGTTTGGGGAACTAGATCCCACATGCATGCTGCAACTAAGAGTCCGCATGCTACAACTAAGACCTGGTGCAGCCAAAATAAATAACAAAATTAATTAATTAATTATTTTTAAAAAATCCTTTCATGATAAAAAAAAAAGCTCAACAAATTGGGTACAAAAGGAACGTTCCTCAGCATAAAAAAATGCCATATGTGAAAAGCCCACAGCTAACATCAAACTCAGTGATAAATTTAAGATTCTTTCCTCTAAGTTTAGGAATAAGACAGGGGTGCCCTCTCTTGCCACTTCTATTTAACATAGTATTGGAAGTCCTACCCAGAGCAATTAGGCAAGAAAAATTAATAAAAGGCATCCATATCAGAAAGGAAGAAGTAAAATTATTGCCGTTTGCAGGTGACAGGATCTTATGTACAGTAAACTCTAAAGATGCCACTAAAAACTGTCAAAACTAATAAATGAATTCAGTAAAGTTGCAGTATACAAAATCAATATATAGAAATCAGTTGCATTTCTAAACACTAACAACAAATTATCTGACAGAGAAATTAAGAAAGCAATCCCATTTGCGACAGCATCTAAATCAATTAAATACTTAGGGTTAAATATAACAAAAGAGGAAAAATATCTGGAAAATGAAAACTGGAAGACATTTATGAAATAGATTAAAGACACAAATAAATGGGAAAATGTCCCATGTTCTTAAAATGGGAGAATTAATAGTGTGAAAATATCCATAATGCTACCCAAAGAGATCTACAGATTCAATGCAATCACAACCACAATCCCAATGGCATTTTTCACAGAAATAGAAAACACTATCCTAAAATTTGTTTGGAACCACAAAAGACGGTGAAGAGCCAAAGCAATCCTGAGAAAGATGAACAAAACTAGAGGCATCACGCTACCTAATTTCAAGCTATATTACAAAGCTATAGTGATCAAAACACTATGGTACTGGCATAAAAACAGGTACATAGACTAGTGGAACAGAATACAGTCCAGACATAAACCCATACATGTATGGTAAACTAATTTTTGACATGAATGCCAAAAACACACAATGGGGAAAAGAGACTCTCTTCAATAAATGGTGTTGGGAAAACTGGATATCTACATGCAAAAGATAAAATTAGACCCCTATTTTATACCACTCACAAAAAATAACTTGAAGTGGATCAAAAGCTTAAATGAAAGAACAGAATCTGTAAAACTTCTAGAAGAACACATAGGGAAAAAGATCCCCAACACTGGCCTTGGCAATAATTTCTTGGATAAAGTATCAAAAGCACAGGCAACAAAAACTGAAATAAGCAAGTTGGACTGCATTAAATTAAAGAGCTTCTATACAGCAAACAATCAATAAATTGAAAAGGCAACCTACAGTATGCGAGAAAATATTCACAAACCGTATATCTGATAAGGGGCTAATATCCAAAATATATAAAGGACTCATACAACTCAACAGCAAAAAAGCTAATTTTCCAGTTAAAAATGGGCAAAGGACCTGAATAGACACTTTTCCAAAGAAGACATGCAACTGGCCAATAGGTAATATGAAAAAATGCTCAATATCACTAATCATCTCAGGAATACAAATGAAAACCACAATGAGATATCACCTCACACCTGTTAGGATGGCTATCACCAAAAAGACAAGAGACACAAATGCTGGCAAAGATGTGGAGAAAAGGGAGCCTTTGTACGTTGTTGTTGGGACCGTAAAATGGTACAGCCATTATGGAAAACAGTAGGGAGGTTCCTAAAAAATTAAAAATTAATCTACCATACGATCCAGTAACCCCACTCCTGGGTATATATCTGAAGGAATTGAAATCAGTATCTGGAAGAGATCTCTGCATAGCCATGTTCATAACAGCATTAGTCACAATAGCCAAGATATGGAAACAATCTTAAGCATCCGACAAGGAATGAATGGATAAAGAAAACACACACACACACACACACACACACACACACACACACACACACACACACACACCGGAATATTATCAGTCATGAGAAAGAGGGAAATCCTGCCATTTGCAACAACATGGATGAACCTTGAGAGTATTATGCTAAGTGAGATAAGTCAGACAGAGGAAAAAACAGTGTATGATATCACTTATGTGTACAATCTAAAAATGCTGAACTCATAAAAACCAAGAGTAGATTGGTGATTACCAGGGGCTGCGGAGTCGGGAAATTGGGCAGATGATGTTTAAGGGTACAAACTTGCAGCTAGGACATAAGTTCTAAAGATCTAATGCACAGCATAGTAAATACAGTCAACAATACTGTATTATACACTTCAAAGTTGCTAAGAAATGAAAGCTTAATGGTTCTCACCACAAAAAAAAATAACAAATATGTGACACCATAGGGCTGTTAACTGCTAAGGTGGTAATCATACTGCAATACATAAATGTATCAAACCAACACACTGTACATATTTAAACCTACACAATATGTCAATCATATCTCAATAAAACACAGAGGAGGTCCTCATAAAACATGTGTTGAGTGAATGCATGTTTAAATCAAGGCCTCATGGAAATAAAAAAGCAGTTTCTCCTCACAAAGGCTTGGAGACTCCTAATCTGAACAAACCGTGACGGTGTGGAGGCATACCTCAGGTCAGTCCTTCGCTCAGTACTGCTGGACTGCCAACCTTGTTCCACACCTTGACTGGCGCTGGAGATCTAACGGTGAGTGACACTCAGGTGAGCAGTGCCCTCAGGTCACTTTACAAACTGAGGCGGATTAGCCTCACTCCTGCTCCCCAAGCCAAGTAACTTCAAATTTATGTCACAGCCTAGAGAATGAGGCATTTGTGGCACAGAAATAAGAATTGCTGTTTCTTTTGTTCCAAACCACGTGAAAAATCCAGAGCTACAGCAGTAACTAAAGGATTATCTCAGTCTGGACTGGAAAGGACATCATTCTTCTAAGCAGCGGAAGTCTCGTTTCCACCGCTCATTCCTGCAAACTCCCTCCCTCTCTGCCTTCACACCGCCCCACCCAACTGCACCGAAAAGACTGATCACCATACTGTGATTCCTTTTCAGTGTTCACACTTCTCATCCTGGGAGTCCAAAAACTGAATCAGGTATGTCAAACCTTGGGCAGGCAAAGCGAGAATTTTACCTGCTTAGGTTCAGAACAATTTTACAGTTTTGACTTTTCTAGCCATTCATGACAGCTAGATGTTAAAAGCATAGAAATCTTTCACTTTTACTCAATTAATAAAAAGCTTCAACAAAATACTAAGTCTTCAGTCTATCCCACTGTCTCTTCAGAATATTATTTGTCAGAAGGTTCTATTGTCAAGTTCCTCTAATCCCCACACTTCAACATTATCTTTAAATAAATATACATCTGGGTATAACGAGTACTTACTCTCTAAAAAAAAATAATTTAAGAAGTCAAAGTCAGATCCTGAACCATCTCCACAAATCATTTTGATATTACTTGGAAATTTGTCCCTGGCCAACTCCCAACAGGGGTTCCTAACATAGATCAATATGCTTTAGGATTGGCCAGTACTGTGTTTTGCTTCATATGAAAGCCTCACGTCCCCTGTCTTATTCCCTCAGTGTTCTGTTTTCTACCTTCTAATGTGACAAACAACTAATATAATAATCAAATATGCACAAACATGTTACTTTATAAGGCATGGCTAAATGTCTTACTGGTTTCAAGAGATATGTTCACAATTTAACAGAATTTCCACTCCTATATGCCATTTCTCGACTAGTGCTGGATATTTCAGGCACAAAGAAGCCACTGGGGACATATTTCCACTCAGATGTGTGTTATAATGCTCCTCAAAATACTGTGTTCTTTTCTAGAGGGAGTACAAATAACACATACAGTTTTACAATTTTATAGCATTATTGAATGATTAGTCCATCTTTACCTGGCAACTTGGTATCATATAGATACAATCTAAATACACTTTCTCAAATTAATAAACGACTACCCTGAAGAGGAAGTTTCATTCAAATGTTTGTGAAAACGTCCTTCAAATATATGATTTGCAGTAAAATGAATTGGTGCTTGACATTGCCCCATTGCGACAACAGAAGAGAACTTAATTTACAATAATTTCTAGCGTTGCCCTTATGAAACATTTAAAGCTTGGCAAAGGCTACCTTTGAGGGTTAAAAAAATCTAGTAGTGAAAAAGCTCAAGTCAGAATAGTTGTACAGCTGGGTGAATACCTTTTCAGAAGTTCATAATTCATTATTCATTCCACTATCATGTGCCTCTGTGTATGTGTGTGCGCGCACGTGCCCATACACATGTAGTGGGAGAAGAGCACTGACACCCTTGGCAAGGAAGATGAGTGATTTTGAAAGGTTTTCACCCAGAGTTAACTGCACTATGAGATTATCATTCCAATCTCACTTTCCAACTTCTCCACACTTCTCCTTCTATAAAATGCAAGTAAATCATCATAGACTTTGTACTGACAAAGATTCTTTGCTTAAGCAAACTTTAGTCAGACTCCTGAATCTTCTCATAGGTCCATCTGCACACTTACTTATAAAATCCAGTTTCATCAAGATTTCTGCTAAATCGGAATCCCCACCCTTGGTATCTGATCACCCTCAATATCTAATGAAGTTCCTCATCTTGTACCATCCCCCTCACCGGTGATGTCTGATCATTCTGGCCTGATCAGGAAGAATCCTATTTTAACAGTTTAGCGAGATCCCCGAGTCCCTGATGTTTCCTCTTAGCAATTTTCCACCCACTGGCGACCACTCCACTCCTCGGCTGTAAGTCCCCACTTTTCTCTGCAGTATTCAGAATGGAGTCCAGTTCTACACTGCCGTCTCCTTCCCCCTATTGCAACAGATCTGAATAGAACCTGTTTTTTACCAATTTAACTACTGTTCCAGCTCTGGCTTTTCTTTGACAGTACCTAAACCATTATCAGTTTACACCCATAATAAAACATTAGTAATTATCCCTACTAATGGGATAGTAGGGATACTACTAGATGGTTCCATGGTTAAGACAGAACACAGGGTAGAGCGTGTGTGTGTGTACGTGTGTGTGCCTGTGTGTGTGTGTGTTGGAGGTCACAGGGCCAAAGGAAATATACAATTGGAAAGGAAATCTAACAAGGAAAATTAAGACAAACCGTCTAATTTGTAATTTTGCTTATAAAGAATACTGAATATTTGATTCAGCATCATCTTACATGTCATAATTCAAACACTTCCTTGAGATCCACCAATAATTTTTCAGAAGTTTCCTATTTCAGAATGATAATGTATAGGAAACTCCTATTTTATGTTTTCCTTTTACTATTATACCAACTGAGAAAATTGAGGACATAAAATTTGGAGAAAGGGGAAAGGAGTTATTTAAAAATAAAGTTCTTTTTTTTCTGTTTAACTATAAATGGATTACTTTCATTTCAGCAATAATTTATTTAAAATCAAATATAATTTAATTAAATATAATTTTTAAAAAGTAAACATCAGTAGAAAGAAAGTTAATACTTTCTCTTATTAAACCCATTTTTGAACATGTTCTTCCATTCATATGTCAGTGATGAATGTAATTTTCTTTCAGGACAGGGTATTAAGTGTATATTTCATCAAAGTGTTAGGTGTATATTTAGTTTTTCAAAAGTCAATCTTTCTATTCTTAAGTGAAAGATGCCAATCTGAGAAGGCTGTATACTGTAAGATTCCAACTTTATGACATTCTGGGAAAGGCAAAACTATTAAGACAATAAAAAGATCAGCGGTTGCCAGGCAGGGGTGATAAATAAGCAGAGCACAGAGGACTTTTAGGGTGCTGAAAATACTCTGTATGATATTATACTGATAGATATATGTCACTACACATTTGCCTAAACCCACTGAATATACAAACACCAAGAGTGACCTCTTAGGTAAAGTACAGACTTTGGGTGATTATGTCTGATGTGTCAGTATAAGCTCATCCTTGATAAAAAATGTGCAATTTGGTGAGTTATGTTGGTAATGGAGAAGCTGTACATGTGGGGGGGGGGCAGAGAGTATATGGGAAATCTCTGTATCTTCCTCTCAATTTTATTGTAAACCTAAATCTGCTCTTAAAAAAATAAGGTCTTAAAATTTTTTTTTAAGTCCATCTTTTCTCCGAGCTTATACTGTTTCCTCAAATCCTCCTTTCCAAAATGGAGGAAAACAAGTTTTACTAAAAATTATCCAATGATACTCGATCATATGCAATTGCTTAAATAAGAAAAGCTTTGTCAATTCCTTTCCTGAAAAATTTGCTTCAGACATTGTGATTTTTACCAAAGACTCTCATCATTATCCACATGTAACCCTCTGATAGTTTAACAATTTATCTTGAAATGCCTCCATCACCTCTGGGTAAGGAAAATTGACTATAATATCTGAGAGACATCTGTAAAGAATAGCAGAAAGACTGGCTCTTCTTCTTCTGGGCTAACAACAATGAAAAACAATAATTGCTCTGACTGAACCAATTTCACTTCCTAGAAAATCCTATTCATCATAATCATAGATAATCTGATTTCTATTTCTTTTAGGTCAAGTAAAGTGGATCAAATTAAAGGCAAATATATTCTTAATGTTTTAAAACCATAACCCTTATTTTCTAAAGTACAAGAAGTCAAATTTAATAATAATCAGGCAAAGACAACTCAACTGCACCTCAAATTCAAAGAAAAAATATGAAACAAAACGATTTATTTGTGGTACATAACTAAAGTCGGCTTTAGTATTTTTTTCTAACGTTAATGTAGGAAAACTTTTATCTCCAAAACGTCTAACCATCATCATCCTTCTTTTCCTCTAGGCAAATTAACAGATTTAAGATATTCTGTGCACAGAGACTCTATAAACAAATAACCAGTTATTGTCACATGACCCCTTATTTTATCCCAAATCCTGTGATTCCAACCCCCATTCTTTCTCAGTCCAACCTTTAGATGTTCATTCACCAAATGACTTCCTTTATGGAATGTGCCTTTCTTTCACTCTCAGAAGACTGGGAGAAGTAGAGAAGGGCAGATAAAGGCAGTCAGCTGACCACCAGCTCTGTCTTCTGTACCAGTCCAGAATCTTTCTTTGTCAGTAAATCTGGAAGCTATCACAGTGTCTTCCAATTCATATATTGGTGAGGACTAAAATTACTGGGAAATTTAATTTTTTTAGTCAAAAAGTTGCCTTTTGAAGTTTCAATCAAGGGAAATAAAACTGAAGAGTTCTTTAAAGCCACAGAAAAGGCAGATTAACCCCCTCTCCTGCACCTCTTCCTCTGCCTCACTATTTTGCTTCTTCTCTTCCTTCTTCCTCCTGCTTCTTTCTTAAATATTCTCCATATCCTTTTCCTTCCATTTTTCTCTTGAGATGGGTTGCAGACAGATAGAGAAAGCAAAGATGGAAGAAGACAGGGAAAGAGATGTTGATGGCTTTTGTGTGTTTAACTTTCATCCATGGTGTAGCGTGTATCAAAATTTCATTCACTTTTGTATATCACATTGCCCATATTTTTTCGTTTGGTGAAAAAATAAATCACATTTTCTATGAATTACTATTACTACCACCACTAGATAATTATGAGTAAGTGCTTACTCTGTGCCAGGAAATTTTCTAAGTGCTTTTGTAAATATTAGTTCATTTGATCCTCACAACAACCCATGAAGTAGAGATTACTGTTATACTCAACTTGCAGACAACACATTGAGGCACAGAGGTTAAAGTAACTTGCACAAAAGTCGTTAGCTTGTGCAATGGTAGAATAACTATTCAAACCCATGTAATTAGCTCTCCACCTACAGTCACAGCCACTTTTCATTTATATGATGGTGTTCACTGTTAAGTGTTATTTGTTATCAAATCCATGATTGCTTACTGAATACCTATATATTTCTTTTCTAAGTTTCTCAACCCTTAATGGGAATGATGCTGGTGGGTCAGATTGTGAGATGGTGAGAGGGTAGGTGACTGAAAGAGAGAATGTACTAACACGGAGATTCAAAACAGGATTTTTAAGAAGGCGGCTGACTCATAATAATGAGGACACAGAGGGAAGAGTTTTAGGAAGGAGATAAATTATCTCTTTACTCTTAATTTTTAGAGTTGTCTTATGTATTTAAAAAACTTTGTTCCCGCTCTAAAAAATATAAACTCTAAAAGTTTGTTCCAAGTTTAAAGCCAACACAATTAAAAGGCTTGTAAAATGTCTAAAACTATCTTTAGTTTTCTCCACTAAGTGTAAAAGCAAAAACAGAATATAATAATAATATTAGTATATCCCCAATGACTTTCCTGTTTTAGAAAACCAAATACATTCATGGGAAAAATGTTTAGTAGTCATAAGGAAATTCAGCCTAATTTAACATTTTTCCTCTCTCTTTTCTTTAAATCATACATTAGAGGTGCTTCAACTTATCTAACTTGATAGGATAGTATTTTGCATATTTATTTTAGATATGCCTTATAAAAAATGACAAAGATACAAAACAATGAAGGTTTCAGATTTGTCGAGAAACAAAACCATGAAAGGCTTGTTAGTGTGTTTGTGATTACACCAGCTAGAAATAATGGAGTTAAAGTGGATAAAGGAAAACTGGGTTAAACATTAGAAAATAATTTCTTATAAAAACAGCAATTAGACTATGTAAGAACAATTCAAAGGAAGTTACTGGACATCCATGATTAGAACTGCTCATAGGAAAACAGTTAAAATACTTTTGGTTATACCTCAGAAAATATCTTGTACAGGTTGGGGACAGGCAGGTAGATAACTTTCCATTCTTATCAAATTATCTACTTACTCCAGATGTTACTCTTAGCTTATCTCTGGGCTATATCTATTTTCTTTTACTTTTTCCTCTAAACATACCATGTCAAAGGCTTTTACTCAAATATTTTCTTCAGGAAAAGAAAATTGATCACTTGGTCTGATTGTTCCTACAGTGTCCCAGAGTACTAGTGGGTTGGCCAAAAAGTTCATTCGGGCTTTTCCATAACATCACATGGAAAACCCGAACGAATTTTTTGGCCAACCCCCCAATTGTTTTTTTAATTTGAATTTTATTTATTTACTTTTATATAGCAGGTCCAATATTTTCTTACACCACAAAGTAATAGCTGTGTAAAACTAACAGGAATAACTGCTTACAACAGCATCACTAGAAAGACTTCAGAATCTACAGGAAACTAAAAAAAAAAATCTCCCTGAGGATGTCAGTGTGCGTTGCGTGTTGTGTGTGTGCTAGTGTGTGAAAGTTTCTCCATCAGCGTAAATGATGAGAAAAAACAACCCTGAGCATTCAGTGTTTATTTAGCCAGTTTCAAAGACTACTATTTATCCATATAGCAAAATAATTTCACATTTGGAGAACAGATCATAAAGAATTTCATTAGAACAATATAAACCCTCTTAAAAATTATGCACGTAATTTAATCACCCCAAACTTCTCTCCCTAGGAGCAAAATGATCATTCCATAAGTTTTAGAAGAATTACAATAGTCTTTCAAGAATTTATTATTGTGCCTACACTATTGTTGTCATAAGTCCAGCATGTTCATTTGGTACTGTTTATCATAGTGCATCCCTGGCCTTTCTCATGTATTGAGTGGGAATGAATTATTCTTTATAGGACACACAGGACACTCGTTAACACTTATTTACATTCAATTTTCCTCAGTAAGGACACATAACACTATAATAAATACCACATTTTGAGCTCATAGTTTTCTAGCAAAGCCTTCACTACTTCTAACAAAAATTAACATCAAATATTTGATCTTTCAAAAAAGCCAACATAAAGTTCCTAATTAGAACACGGACCTAAAAAACAGGAGGGGGTAGCAGAAATAGAGAAAAATATTTTCTGTTAGAGACAAATTGTTTCCATTTATGAAAGCTGTCTAATTGTCCTGCTAGTTACTGTATTTTTTTATATTTTTACTGTAATTTCAATAACCTTTATTTTAAAGCAAAAAAAATTCTGAAATGCCAATTTTGCAAAAATCCTAGGAATACTTTCCTGTTTGTGTCTAAATTCAGTCAATTATACTAAATTGCTGCATTTTAGATTCAAACACACTAAAAAAAATTTACTTTCAACATAAAATAATGCATTCCAAAAAATTTAGTACTCCAGATTTCCATCTACACAATCAGTGCTACTTGCCATACCTGCTCTGATCATGTAAATAAAGCATGGCCAGAATAACCAGAACTGTTCATTCTTGAAATATAACATATTTTATGACTTGATAGGCAAAACCTTATGCTTTCAGCACAGTTTATAATGAAAAGTGTGCAAAAAGAGCTAGTCTTGTTAAAAAAAAAAAAAAAAAAGCAATAATAGCTCCCTTGATTCTAGGCTTACAAATCCAGTGATGGATTTAGCCCTCAACATCAGAGTGATTTTTTTCAGGGGTGAAGACAGGTGATGTTTTGAGGAGGTTTGTGGGAAGAAATATGATAGAAATAAGAGTGAATGAGTCTCGCTGACTACTTTGGTAATACCTATAACATATTCATAGAAAAGTCTCTAAGTCTAATACTTCATCAACAGTATTCTCAACATCTGAAATGATGATTTGACTCCTCAAACAGGGGCCACCCACTCTTGATTAGAGATGTGGAGATGAAACCAAAAGCCTAGTTCATTCATCCTATGGTAAAAGCGCTTTAAATGACCAAGGAACCTTTCAAATAAGAAGGGAAATTGTTAAGTTTGTTGCCACTGGTGCTACAGCTGATGTTTTCACTTAGACTGAAAAGATTGGCTGTCAGAGATCAACATCTTCATTCCCTTTATAAACTATTTTCTCTTCTCTTGCCCTGCAACTACAGGAAAATATGGCTTATTTTAAAATGAACTGGTCTTTGATAGCTGAGCATATATCTAACATGATTCATGTTCAGAGATGATATTCACGATCTTGTCATTCTCCACGTGTCCTGGATGCACACTTTATCTGAAAATATCACGGTAAATTTTGCCAGCAAGCACTTTTTAGGTACTGCTGGTTAAGCCTGTCACTTCAGCTCTGTATCCTTGCTTCATGTACCAATACAACTTTGCAACCTCTCTGCTCACATTTTGCTCATAATGTAATGCTAACTCATTTATCAACAGCAGGTTGTTCTATTATGACATAAGAATGTGACATACAGCAGCAGCCTAACTAATTTGTACCCAGAGAACAACACACTGTCCTAAACTACATTTTATTTATTATATTCTTCAGAATTGCCTGGTTCCCACTGAAACCCAAAAGGGGAAAATCTGTGTCCCTCCTAATTTTAAGGTCTCCAAAATAGTCCTCATTCCGAGATGCCAAAACAATTTTGGATCACAATGTTAACAATAGTTGGAATGGTTCTAGGAGTCCTCAGAGTTTCTGGATACCCACAGTAGATCCAAAAGTAAGCCAACATTTTATGGAAAAAATATCAGGCTAAATTTGCCCTCCACAAATTTCCCTCACAGAAATCACCAACCTCAACAGGGCAGTTTTTCTCTGTGATAGAAGACCTCTTGATAATGCGATATGTTCAACACAGTTTCTAGTAGAGACCCATTCACCGTGTTTATTTAAGAAACTAACATCTTCTCATTGCTAAAGCCATAGACCTTTCATTCCTCCTCTTCTCTAGAACTTCTCTTCCAATGTTTCAAAAAATGTATCCTTGTTTCTGAAGCTCTTTTACCAAATGGCCTCTTTAATATTGTGATGACTGCAGGCTCCTCTATATCCACTCCTTTAAAAAATCTTTATAACTATTTTTTTCCTGAATTTACTTAACTTCAGTTCTTCTGCAGACTTGGTTTGGTGCCCTTTGCTTTTCTGGCAACAAGCTCCTTCCCTCAGAGGGCTTATCCATTTTGATAAAAACTCCTTTTTCTGTCATTCAGAAGTTCCAACCCATTTCCCCACTTTATCCACCTCTCTCTATTACCAGTTGGGATCACTCTAGTTGAGATCATAGCCTATTCAACCAATGAAAATTCCAAGATTTTTTCCACTTTGATGACACTATTTATATTGAACACATCCCCATTCATCTTTCATCTGCCTACCAAAATGTTTACTTTTTAGTCCTAACACATACCTCACCTCCTTTGCATAGCTTTCCTTAGTTGAAGGTGATTTATATTCTCTATTTCTCTCACACACTCTTCTACATAACTATTGCACCTACTGTGTCTATCCTTCATTTGCCAAATATCATTTGCTTATAACCTTTTTTTTAGCTTTTGGAGAGATAACTGACACAGTAACCTGCACATATTTAAGTTGTAGTAATTGGTAAGTTTTGGCATATGTATGCACTTATGAAACCATCACCACAATCAAGACAATGAACATATCTATCATCTCTAAAAGTTTCCTCATCCTTTATATAATCTCTCCTTCCCATCCTTCCTGGCCAGTGCACACCTCACCCTTTCCCCAGAGAAGTGATGATCTTATTTTTATCACTATGCACTGTTTTCATTTTCTAGATTTTTACACAAATTGCATAACATACTGTACACATTTTTAATCTGGCTCCTTCCACTCAGTGCAATTACTGTGATATCCATTCACACTGATACATTGTAGCAGGTATCGATGGCCCAATTCCTTGTATTGCTTAGTAATAGTCCACTGTGAGGATATACCAAAATTTGTTTATCCATTTACTTGTTGATGGCCATTCACTGTGTTCTCAGTTTCTGCTCTTTCAATTAAAACTGTTACGAATGTTTGTGTACAAGTCTTTATAAATATATGCTTCCATCTCTCTTGGGTAAATACTTATGTATGGAAATACAGAAAGGTCATAAGTGGAAATGTGTTTGACTTTTTAAGAATCTAACAAACTGCATTCCAAAATGGTACCAATTTATACTACCAGCGGTGTATGAGGATTCAGTTGTTCCACATTCTCAGTAACACTTGTTATGTCAGGCTGTTAATTGTAGTCATTCTAATAGGCATGTGGCTATTGGGAACAGGTACTATTTCTAGACCTGTGTGAGTATCAGGAACTGTTACCTCTATCTTTTTTAGTTATTTCTTTTATTGGCCTCAGGTAGTTTCATCAAAAACATTTGCTACTTAGTTCTCAGCTGAATACCTGAGGGATCTGATACCATGTCCTGCAATCTCTAGCCCTTGCTGTCTTCCCAGACACTCAACTCTTGTCTCTTCATTACAGAAAATTCACTGGACTCCCCCTGAGTTTCCCCTCCATGCATCAAGACTTGGAAACTCTCAAGGCACTAAAACTGAGGACATTTTAAGGCTCACCTAATTTGTTCTCAAACTTTTATGGTCCATTTTTCTTTGGTGGCTGATGTCCAGCGTCTTGAAAACAGGTGTTGCATATATTTTTGCCTGTTTTTTGCTGTTTCAAGTTGGAGGGCAAATCTGGTTCATCAAATGGCATTTGTTTATATTCTTAATTATGGACTTTTTGGTATGGTTTATGCTTTAAACTAGCTGTAAACTTCTACCACATGCAGATGATTCTTATATCTGTATTCCTCATACTATGAGCATTCTGGCCTTCTAGGCATCTCAGAGCACTTATTAGAAGATGCTTCTATACCCACCTCTTTGTGCCCCCTTACTCAGGATTACAGAGTAACTTTAGATATTAAACAAACCTATCAGCCGCTCTATCCATGGAAATAGTTTAATCATGTAGGTATGTTGTTTCTGACTTGAATAAAAAGAAAAAAAAATCAGGTGCCTGTCCTGGCCTTCCTATGTGTCCGCAATTGCCTTAGAACAATCCCTTTACGTGGGGCCTGTGCTCTTCCATAGTGACACTGGCCCCTGCAGTGGGCTTCTGTGTTTGAGACCTTGAACAATGGCCATTGGACAGAGGCTGACCTGGAAGGAGGATGTTATCTCAGACCCCCGAGAGCCCCCTCTCTGCACAACCATTTTCTTATCCATAAACTGGAATTAATTACAGTAACCCTCTGATATAGTAGTTTTTCTGCAGGTTAAATGAATTAGTATATTTAAAGTGCTTAACTGTACCCATAACTAGTACATGATCAATGCAGCTACTACAATTATGTCCTTCCAATCTTATTTCTCAGCTACTGTTTAAGAAGCCTTTCTATTATAAGCTGAAAAATTCTACTTACCAGTTTCTACATGTGAACTACACAAATAGCCTATCTTTACTTACATGCTTGCCTCTGAATCAACTCCTCCTATTTCATCTTTCCTCCTATGTATGTTTATCCTACTCCACTTCAAAATACAACTCAATTCTCATCTCTTCCATGAAGGAAGCCTTTCCAGTTTACTTTAACACTCCCTGAGTTCTCCTAGAGCAACTAGAGACTATACTAACAGTTGAAGTCATCATCACATAAGGATTCAATGTTATTTCACATGTGATCATCTCTTTTTTTATCCAGTCGATTTAACACGAAGAAAGAGCATAACCTGTTCACCCAGACAAATTTGAATTTCATCTCTGTCACTTCCTACCTGTATAACCTTTGGTAACCATTTGATTTCCAGAAACTGGATCCTCAGTTTCTCTGCCTTTATTATTAAAATAATGCTGTTGATCAGATAATTCTCTAGAATTCTTATACAAACATGAACACATCCATTCTTTGAAATGAATATAGAATTCTTGAGAATGGAAATCATGCCTTGCATTTTTTCTGTATTCTCTATCCCTTACAGCAAATAGTATATATGAAGTAGTACTCTAAAAATTAGTTATGTTTTAAAGAGGGTGCTGGAACACAACATGTTTATCCAGAACTCTTCTAATTGTACAACTCAAACATTTATTGCTCTGTATTCTCACGGTGCACCCTCTCTCACTGTGCTGCTAAGTAATGAAGTCTAGTAATCTCCTTACAATATACTAATCCCCACAGACTATAATAATTATAACAACTTCAAGGGACTTACAGGTGGAATATGTATCTAAGGGAAGAAAAACTTCTGAAGTGTTTTTAACTTAAAACATCTTTATTATTTGGAAGTTACACTGGCAGATTACCAACAGAAACCCAAATTAATAAGGGTATGAACAAAAAGGTTTTTAAGAAAAGAATGTATTGTAGGCAACAAAAGGCTGAGTGAGCGTTTAACAGCAGTAACTCATTACTTTAAGTTAGGAATATTCTGTTTTCATGAGGGCAGATTGGCACAATGAGCATTTAGGTTAGGTTTTAAAAGGAACTTTTTAATAACAATATTTTTGAGATTTTAGTTTGAGTAAACACTCAAAAGAAACTGGGGGATTTCTTAATCTAAATATTTTAAAAACATTTTAAAATTGCTGAATTTAGTGCCAGGCAGATGGTAAAAGAATGTTAGCTATTAAGTCAGGCATGTCTAGGGTTAGAGAACAGAGAGATATTTCAAGGTTCATTTTCACATAGTCATGGCTACGTATCAATAAGTTAGTCTGTAGGGGAAAAACAACAATGACAAAAATAATATAAACCTTATCCATAATATAACAGAAGGTATTAAATCTGTTTGGATGCCCAAGTACCGTTTCTATAGAAATCTAATTTTTGAGATAGAAACATTAGCATAAGGTCAATTATTTGTAGATACACCACCTGTCTCCCAGGGGAAAAGTTCTGGACACTTTTGACTGGAAATAGACACATTTCAGTAGAGTGAGATAGGCAGGTGACTAGGCAGAAACCAAGATGCTGGGACTGTGAGGAAATCTGGCAACTTTAGAGGAACCTGGAAATGAATGAGAGTCAAAGAGAATGTTGGAGCTGAACCAGATTGGAGGCTAGGGGAGATAAAAACATCATCAGGACAGAGAGAAGAGGGAGGGTAAGAGAGAAGAGGAAAGGAGAGGAGAGCCCAGCACAAGTGGATTGTCATAGAAAATTCAGCCTGGAAAATTAAATAAAAGGGTTTATGCTAAGAACTAAGAATGAAACATGAAAGAAACACTAGATAAATACATAGAGGAACCCAGTGATTCATACCCACAGAAACCAACAAGTAAGGAAACACAGACAAAGGTTAACTAATGAGGAAGGAAGAAATGTTGAGTACATACTGAGAATGAAAGAGGCTGCTCTCATGCTTCACATTAAATCTTTTGCTGTGGTGTACAGAGACCTATAAATTAATGCATTTCAGCAACATGACGGTTTATAGCAACTCCGTGGTTTTTCAGATGATACCCTTTTCCTTTCGGAGAGTAAATTATTTTTCTCATATCTCAATTAAACTTATCCCAAACTGTCTTTCTCATTATCTTTTTGTATAAATGATTACTCATCATTGTGTGGATAGCCACTGATAAAATGCAAATTTACATCCTTATTGACAAAATTCTTGTAAATATCTTGAATTCACCATATATTCTTACCTCTGTGATAATATCTTCAAAATCAATACATTTCTAATGATTGTGGTTGAAAAATATATTTAGGAAGTAATTACATACTTAAAATAGAATAAAACATAAATACTTTAAATGATTAACTTTGTTAATGCTTTATTATCTAGCATCTTTGCAATTCTTTGAATTTGCAAGTATATAGAGAAATATGGAAACTCCAAAATTTATTGATTAACTTTATTTTACCTGGTTTCATAATGCAAGGTGAAATCATTTATATGACTATCTATTATAATAAATATATATAAGAAGATAACATAAGGTTATGTTTCATTAAAGTCTAAGAATTCCACTAAATCGATGCTTCCAACCAGCAACTGTCTCAGGAATTAAAAAATAAAACAAAAAAAATCCTACCTAAAAAATTATGTGGCCTCAGTCTAAGAATATCATCATCCTAAATTGATTAAACACTGGTAAATTAATTAAACCAACTATATAGGTTAATTATATACTATTTAAATCAACTTGTATAAGATGATCCTTTAAATAAGTTTTAAACACTTTAGAATTCTTTTAACATCTGCAAGAAAAATACCTAAATACCTGTAATTTGACTACACTAATGCAATTAGGTCCTTTTGCCTTAGATCTGTTTTTACTGCATCTGTTTATTATTGTAAAATTATTTTAGAAATCAAAAAAGGAAGGCTTAATTGAAATATATTCTTTAAACTTATATATGCATTTCACTTAGACTGACAGTAGCTAGAGAGTTAAAATCTAAGAATTATTCTGTGATTTTAAAAAATGCTATAAACTTTCAATGATTTAAAGAAAATACCTCCTTAAGGGCCCTAGTTCCAAAAACTGCTATGTCAAGGTTCTAAGTATATGGTGTACTATTCTATAATCTAGGATCACATACTTATTTTTCCTATATGTAGCTATTTTAATTTTCCTATTACTTGTAATATGGGTTATACTTGTGAACTCATATCTTGAATCTTCATTCTTAAATTCTGGAAATCAACATCTCCAGCTTTAACCTGGCTTTCCCTAGAAATTTTAATATTGAACTAATGATCCTCTGGTTTCACTCATTCTATTTTATCATCTCAATTATACTTCTATTCCTTGAACTCACCTTGCCTCAGTCTTCACTACAAAATTTTCAACCCAATTCAGATTTGCCCCCTATGTCAACCAGCCCTTTGAGGTTAAAACAACACACCGATTAATGTCTTGTGCTGCCCCTATTTTAGCATTTACCACATTTGTATACCATTATGATAGAAATATGCAATTATAATCTGTTTACATATCTGTCTCCTTCAATAGATAAACTTTGACTCCATGAAGTCAGAGTTCTCATTTATTGTTGTACATCTGATTACAGAGTTATCAGGAGTTTCTTCTCCTTTCCAAGATAGTTCAATTCTTAGCCATCCTCAAAGGAGTGGGTCCTTAATAGGATAACACTAGTGTAGTTCCCAGGAATTCCAATTCACACCACATTTCTCAAACTAAACATTTTGGGCATAACCATAACCAAATCAACAAGGAGATTAAAATTCTTAGGAACATAAGTCATTTTTTTTTTCCTATTCTTATAGCATTTAGAAGAGTTTTAGGCACGTTTTAAACAAAAGTCCTTTACTGACTTCCAAGTGTAGGTATACCACTGGTGGTTGGGTTTAGTGAAACAATCTTTGGCACAGCTGGCATCAGAGAATATTTTACCAATGACAAGACATGAGCATTACACTAAGGTCAGGATTCTAGATACTCACAAACAGTACCAAGTAGATCATGGATGCAGCCTTGGAGTTGAGGATTAGAATCCAGGGGACGAAAGATGTAATTACTGGTTTTCAAAGTGTTCAAGTTGTGAAACACCTATATGTCTTTGTGGTTTTGGTAAAAACCACATCAAATACTATTTTGACCCTCATCGTTGTGCCTTATGGTTTATCTCTGTATGCTATCATAGTCATAAAACACCAATCCAAGTCTAAAAGACTCAGACTCAAAAAAGAAAATCCAAAAAGAATGCAAGTTTTACCAATTGTCAAGAAGCAGCAAAAGGTAATTGTGGAGAATGGGATAAGGGGATGAGTGAGTGAGAGAATTTAGATTTCTATACAACAAACAGTAAACTATCAACAACAACAAAAAAACCTCTTTAGACAAAGTTGCATTTAACATACAGTAGCTGCTTCACAATTTCTTCTCCTTCTATTTCTGTAAGAATTCTAGACTACCTCTAATTTTCCTCCTCTATTTCTGAACTTATCATTTTAGATTATAGATTACTATCTATAATCTAAAAATACCCAGTAAACTGTGTGTTCTTTCTTATGTAACTCAATCTACCATCTCTGCTACTTTAGACCCCTATCCATTATCCTGATAACCAAAAAGAAGACCTTATTAGCCCAGCAACCCAAGTATGAATTCTTCTTTAGCCAACAACCATTGAAGAAAAAAAATTACAACTATTTCTCGAATATTTTGATTGTCATTATACCTTAAATAACTGAATATAAATTTTTTGTATCAAAATATACATGTAACTGCAAGAATAGTTTCTGCCATAGACAAGCAATAGTCGGAGCCAAAATTTGAAGAAAAAAATTTTAAACCTTAAGAATTTAAGAAATTGTAGCTACTATTTTCCGAAGTGATTTTTAAAAAATCTTCCTAATTCAATTCGTGTTAAGGAATATCTTCATGTAGCTTCTGAAATGCTACTAAGCAAAGTTTGAGAACCATTAGGTTAATAGAAGGTAGTAATTCAGGAAGCAATCACAAGTGCCGATAGTCTCTTGTTGACGTGTGACATCTTAAAAGTGCTTGTCAGCCCCTGACAAATATAAACCATGACAGCAGCACATATCCAGCTCTGAAAGTGAAATAAAGTGCATCCAAATTCAATCCCTTGCCAAAGGGAATGTTCAGCAGAAATGGCTAGAAACTTTCAAAAATTTCAAAAGAAATGCTCTCCTTTCCAGAATGTCAAGGCCAACAAAGGAAGCATTCCTACTGAATATACTTTCACCCCCTATTTTCATTCCCACTTTATTACTGACAAATCCAAAAAGTCAGGTGTTATGATGAGGTTCTCAAATGTCCATTAACTTAATGGTACTAACCTTCTTTGGGTGGCAAATCTGGGATAAGTAAAGTTGAAGAATTTACAATAATCTAGGCCTCTTTCCCTTACCATCTGGGTGAGCTCAGTAAAGTGACTTAAACTTCCTCTCTCTCAGATATCTCATTGTAAAATAGGAATAATAATAGAAAATACTTCTTGTCATGTTGTGAATTAAACTAGATAATACATGTAAGGTATCTAGAAAAGTTTTAGGCAGAAAGCAAATATTTAATCAGTATGAATTATCAATAATATGTAGAAAAACTGGAGATTTATAAACTAAAAGTTGAAGTCCTCTTTATTTCTCTATGTACTGATAGAAGGAACTATTAAATTCTTTGATCAAAAGTAAAAATATAACTTCCCCCATATTTTCATCAGTACAGGAAGAATAATTATAGCAGACAGATGCACAAAGTAAACCAAATCTAAAGCCTAGGAAACTAAAATGAATACATTCTGAGTCAATTAAGAATGTTGTTCTCTTTCTACAAAAGCTATTCACTCAACCGCCAAATATAATTATTAAGAAATATTTTATTATCTTATTTAGTACATTAAAAACTAATTTATCACATTTACCTGTCTTTAACAACATGATTAAATTTTGCATCATAAACTAAATATGTCACAAAATATTTCATTAATGATGTATGAGAAAGCACAAATTTAAAGATGATTTTATTTGAATGTGAGTACACAGCCATCCCTAAAAGGCACAAAAATTGAAAATAATCATATGCTTCTCTTGAAATACATAAAAATATAATAAATCCAAACACATGAATAAAAATAATCTTGAATTGTGACATATCTGAATAATTTCCTTAGTTTCTCACTCCCTGGGCAAAGACATAAACTGTTTTAGATTCAATTAAGTGGTGATCTAGTGACCTGAAATATTAACACACTTATCTAAGCCACTGTTCCTGACATACTCTAATCCACCATTTTTAAAGAACATAGTTCTTCTTACTTTCATGTTCAAATACTGAATATTGTAAATTCAATAGATAAAAACCACATGAGGCTATCCTCATATACCACAGAAGAACAAAAGGAATTGTTTTTTGTCACAGATTGAAAGGTAGAAACCACATCTTTGCAGCACCCTGCTGCTTCTGAATTAATTTAGTTTATGACTCATTGGACTCTCTTCTTGTCACTGCTCAAGTCACTTCCTACCACTGTTAGGGTTTTGATGTCTTTACTTTTTTTTCAGATTACTAGAATACTGTTTAGGGTACTGGCACTCTCACTTAAATAAAGGATGTTTTAGAAGATTTTTCCAATTGAAATATACAATGCACTGTTGTTAACTTTTACAAACAAAAGGAGAAATATAAGCATTAAGAACTCATTTTAATTAAATACTTATTTGTCCAAAATGTCATTATCAGATGTAGAAATGATAAGTGGAATACATATTCATATATTTATAGATTATGCTATTACAATCATTAAATATTAATGGAACATGAGAATTTATTATGCCAGAATGCATAAAATATGTAAATATGTAAAATATCAATCTTTCAATATGAGAACAGAAAAAGGGAAAGCATGTTACTAAAGGAAAGCCCTTCTGTTTTGCACTCAGGGAGGAAATAGGTAAGGTTGAGCTTCCCAAGTCAAAAAAAGGGTCAGCCTGAGAAAACATGGCTTACACCTTCTACATCTACAACTTCACCAACGTATGCCTTTCCCACTTCACTACACTCCACATTCCAAGATACTGCAGCTCTTTGTTTGCTTTTTACCTTCTGAACCTGGAGAGTAGACCTGATATTGATAGTCTTTCTATCCAATGCAACATTTCTCTACTTGCTTAAAAAAATCAATTTTACAAAAGGAGTCCTTTAATTTCTCATTTGTACATACAGTTTAAAAGTGATTATTATAGTGATTGTGTTTGAACTAATTATAGTAAAATGCAACCAGCTAATCTGACAACAAGTATGTAAATGCTGAGAACATTTGTATAAAAATAAAATCTAACTCAGAGCTGGTTGGAGAAATAAATGATTTATTATGTCTAAGCCACTAGAACAGTTCCTGGGACATAGTAAGTGCTAAATAAATATTAACTATTATTATAAACTGACTATGAAATCTGCTCTTATTTTGCATGAAGGAAGGGTGAAAAGAGAAGGTGGATACTGTATACCTGCAAGAACTCAAGCAAAAGTCTTCAGCCAGAAGGAAAAGAACACAGGATGAGCAAATAGACAAGAGGAAACTTGAAGACTTCACAAGTTTACAGAGTAAATTCACTTTCCTCTTTACATTCACTTAGGATATGACATTACAAGGTGTACATTTTGATTAAGTAGCTGCATGGGCAGGCAGTTTTATTTTGCATGATTTATATTTTTGGTAGCTTATCTCTTTCACAGCAGGATTTGAATTTTAAGTCTTTGTTTCTAGGGAATTTATTAATTGCGGTATATGTGGTATTTGGTAAAAACATCACAGCAAAGTACAGTGATGGTTTAGTCACATACTATACTGAGAGCACTGAGACCATCAATGAGATTGTTACCAATTTCACTTTACTTCATAATTTGTTATCTAAATCTCCATCTATCTCTTTTTTTTCTAGTCTGCCTTTGCAGAACTATTTTTTCCACTAGTGTTTTCCATCTATTTCTTCCCATAGCCTCCATATCAAGCTTCATTACCTATCTTATCTCCCTTGTGATTCTTCAAGATTTCCCTCTCCAATGGAATCTCTCTCCAGACTATAAATAGGCATTGCACTCATTCATTCACCTTGTTTCCACTGCTTTCTGTAACTGTCACTTGATAAAAACTAGTGTCCCAAGAGGCCTCCAATGACCTCCTAGTCATCAACTGTAATAGGCTTTTCTTGTAGCATTGGAGAATCTGCACAACTTCTTTGTTTCAAAAAATCTCATCTCCATTGCATTTGTTATCATTGAACTCTTGATGGTTCTCCAAACTTTTTATTTGCTCAATATTATTCTATCACCCCAATTCTGACTCTAACCCCCTTCTCTTCTCTTTCTCTAATCTCTCCCTTATATATACAACCCAAGTTCATAGCTTCAATTTCCATCTTAGTGTACATTACTGTGATAACTATATCATCAGCCCTGTTAGGCCTGACCTCTAGATGAATTTTTAGTCTCAAATTCCTAACTTCCAAGTGCAGCTCTCTCCAGTCTACCTTCTCTCCTCCATCTATAATACCATTTTAAGGATTCACTTTGAAGGTGCCATGTGCACTGGTTTGAGTGCCAGAATTCTATGGATTCAAATACTGCTCTGCCCTTCAGGTTGTGTGATCTTAAACATGTTACGTAAACCTGATATTTTCCAATCTGTAAAATGAGAATAACAATTCTACCTACCAGAATACATTAGAATACATTAATACACAGTATATAATACATGCAAATTGCTTGACACAGTGAAAGATCATGTTCTAAGTATTCAGTAACATTAGATACTAAGATTTTAATTATCACACTTAACATGTAAGTACAATTAATAAAAGTAAAAATGGCTTGACGCAATTCCTGAATTAAAGTGATTCTCAATAAATGTTAAGCAATATTTATTATTCTGGCAAAACATACCAATCGGTATATCAAACATGGAGGCAGCTATGTTAAAATGGACAGAATACGGAGCTTACAGTCAAGAGAACTGGATGTAAAAACTAGCCGAAATGTAAAGCAACGTGAACAAAGTCACTACATTCTGTGTAAAATAAAAAGCTTTGAAAAACTGAACTCTAAGGATTCCATCATTCAATGGCTCCATAAGTAGGTAATTCAATGCATCCAAATATTGACTCCTTATCAATTCCCCCTTCAGATTTTTCCCTACTGTGCTTTCTCTTTCTAGTAAATAAACAACCATCTTCCTAGACACCTAAGCTAGACATTAACAAACTTCCCCATGTCTTCTCCCCCATGTCAGAACATGACATCAACATTTAACCAAGTGCTAAAGGAAAGAACTATGATTCACTTGCAATACCTTTTCTTTAAAACCAGGCACTGGCAAACTTAAAACCTAATAGCAACTCTGAGCTTACTGATCTACTGCTCAAAATGCTGAGTGTTTCCCATGATCTACAGAATAAATTCCAAATTCCACTGCCCAGCTTTCAAGGTATTCTACCACCTGATCTCAATTTACCCTTTTGCTGTTATTTCCTACAACTTCCCTTCAGGCATACTCTACCCAGCTGAACTGAAATCATCAGTGCTCTCGGCACATTCGTGATCTTTTCTGTCTTGCACATGTTCACATAATCTACGCCGCCCAAATGCCCTTTCTGATGTTTGGCTGTCTAAATCACACTTCAGTGGACACTGCAGGCTGCCTACTCATAATCCATTCTCCAGTAGCACATGGATTTTCAGTGCAGTATGTCCAAAACTCGCCCCACGCAAATGAATACTCAGGGAAAATCAAACCTCATTTCCAACTCCAAGGATGAGCCTTGGTTCACTTATGCCAATATGCACATTCCCTCATCCAGGCCACAGGTGAAGAGTAAACATGTATCCTAGGCACTCCAATCAAGGCAGATCTTAGAGTGCTTCCTTGAAGTACTAGGGCAGTACTTCTTCCTCTAGAGATTGTTACACACAGTTGTGAGTCTCAGAATTCACTCCTGCCATGCTCCTACCAGTCAAGGAAAGGAGCAGAGCTGATAACCCACCTCAGAGAGAAAGAAAGCAGAAGCTGTGAATGAACTGTACTTGAACAACAAATTCCCTGTGTTAAGATACTTTGTATTTGAATTTGATCATGAAGTATGTGTATATATATCAATTTAAAGTGCTTTTGCCTACAACTAATCAATCTATAGATGAACATAATCTCTCCTTTAAAATCCCATCGCTTTTTATATGCACTTTAATGGCATTTACATTCAATCTATTTAATGCATTAAGGTATAGTATATTTATCATAACTACCTTCCTTAGAACACAAGCCAATCTGTGCCAGATCCATGTCTAATTCATCTCGGTATTTTTCACAATGGCTTACACATTGCAAAAATAGGATAAATAACTGTTTAATACTGAAAAGCTGAACAAATGGAAAAAAATCAATTTATGTAATTATCTCCTAGGAGCAATTGTTTTAATAAAATATAAAATGATTATCTAAGTATTCTCTCCAGTTGTATTCTTTGCACCATGACTCTTCTTAACCACACGAAATATCCTGAAACTCTATTAATGTATTCTAGATTATTAAAATTGAAAAGCATTAAGAGAAAAGTATATACTAAATATTAAATTCCTATTAATCTCTTTTGTAGCTTGAATATATGTATTCCATTTTAAATGACTGATTTAAATGTTAAGCTGTAAGAAAAAAATTCCAAATGGTAGATTTTATAAATCCTATAGAATCGTGTTAAAATTAAACATTTTCTAACAATTAGATATTGAACATATTGCATCTAAATAAGCAATTCCTGAATTGAACATTATAAATATACCTTTTTGCAGAAACCCTGTATCATGTTTTTTAATAATTCTAAAATATAGTAGTAAGAATATATTAAAACGCTACCTGGACAATTTTACCTCTTTTGGCTTTTATTATTCCATTTCTTTTTTTCACTATCATTTCATTTTGCATAAGTAACAATTTTCTTAGATACATTTGTAAGTGTCCCAGGCACGGTTTTCATTATTCAGCGATAGGAGGACTTTAGTTCTAATTGCTTTGACAGCTTTGCTTTAAATCTTTCATATTCTCATTCATGCTAATCAACCAAGCAAGTCTTTGTCAACCCAGAGCATGGTTGTGGAACCTTTTATTGAATCAAATGCTTTATTTTTATGAGGGAGAGAAAAAAAATAATCCATTCAATAAGACTTTAATGATGGTACTTTAAATAAACCCCAACCACAAAACAATAAAATAATGCTAAAATGATGAGAAATATTGTATATATATATGTGTATACATATATATTCGTTCACTGAATAATTATGTAGATCCTTAAATAGACAAGTTATTAAAGTCATATGTATAAACACTAAACCTACACGCTACGTCACATGTGTTTTCTATAAAGGTATTTAGATTGAGTAAAACATGGCTTACTTAGTAAGATATCGGTCTTTCTTTTTAATAATTACAATGTCCTATACATAAAAAGATCATGGTGGTCAGAACTGGTTTTAACAACATACTGATGATTATATTCAGGACACTGACAGGGGTGATGAAGATGCATGAGGTACAAGTACAAATAAATGTTTTTATGTTCAGAACACTTCACAAGCTAGTAATGATCTTTTTTTGAAAAAGGTGAGTTTCTACACATACATAACTGGTAACAAATCATGCATCTCTTTCATTTAAAGTGGCAAGAGGCAGGATTGAAAACTTGTCCCCACCAATGACCAGGCAATAACTTATTAGAAATGTGTGAAACCCCCCATTTTCCCCACATTTGCGATTGACATTACTATGGGAAACCTATTCAAAAAGAACAGAAAAACAAATTTAAAACACAGACTAATTAATACTGATTTTTATTCCTCTGAAAAATTGAACATGGCTCAGAAAGTCAGCATAAACACTGATGATTTCAGACTTTCTTATGATATTATACTATCTATAAAGTTTCTAATTATTTTACCCTGAAAAACGTAAGATGTGGGTGGGATAGGGAGGGTGGGAGGGAGGGAGACGCAAGAGGGAAGAGATATGGGGATATATGTATATGTATAACTGATTCACTTTGTTATAAAGCAGAAACTAACACACCACTGTAAAGCAATTATACTCCAATAAAAATGTTAAAAATAAAATAAAACAGAAAAATATTTTTTAATTTAAAAATTTTTTAAATTTTAAAATTTTAAAAAGTTAAAAAACCATAAGGTGTTTGATTTTAAGAATAATAAACACAACTTGAATCTGAAAAATATTTTTCCCCTTTATTGCATGTTTCTATTTTTCCTGTGTCACTAAATATTTTAAGCAAAGTTCTAAATAACTTCAAGATCAACAGGTTTGTAATAATAAAATTTTCAGCTAAGAACAAGCGTAGTTCTGATTTTAAAAAATTATCTAAAATTTCATGGTTTGATCACTATGAACACTTTTCTCTAAAACTGTCGTACAGAGGACAAAGTTATTCATAAGTTTATTTCTAATATCAGTTACTTCCTTCTCCCAAAGGTGAACACATTTTTTTAAGAATCATTCATTGTTTGCCTTGAAATCTACTCGTCCAGCTACTCTAACTTATTTCCCAGTTGATGCTGGGTTAATAGCACTACCTCCAATATGTACTGGAGTCAACTATATTCTTTAATTAGCAATGAAAAAGAAGTAGACAATTTCACCAATGTCAGACTTCCACTATTTTTGAAAGGGCTACCAAAAGGCTTCTCTTCACTAGAACGAAATATGCAAATGTTCATGAAGAAAACTATAGCTAGGTTCCACGTCTATACAGTGAAGAGTTTAAGAGCATGGATTCTGGGCCCTACCTCATAGATTGGCTCCTGCTCTACTATGTTCTGTGTGAACTTGGGTTATTTACTTAACATCTCTAAGCCTCAAAATCCTCATCTGTAAAACAAGAAAATTACCACCAGTCCATCAGGTTATTGTGGGGACTAAATGAGTTAATATGTGTAACATACATACCAGTGGCTGGTATATCCTAAAAATGATATCAGTATTGGCTATTACCTGCTATTATAAATATTACTGGATTTCTGGACTTCCCTGGTGGCACGGTGGTTAAGAATCTGCCTGCCAATGCAGGGGACATGGGTTCGAGCCCTGGTCTGGGAAGATTCCACATGCCGCGGAAAAACTAAGCCCGTGCGCCACAACTACTGAGCCTGCACTCTAGAGCCCATGAGCCACAACTACTGAGCCTACATGCCACAGCTACTGAAGCCTGCACGCCTAGAGCCCGTGCTCCCCAACGAGAGAAGCCACCACAGTGTGAAGCCCATGCACCGCAACAAAGAACAGCCCCCGCTCGCTGCAACTAGAGAAAAGCCCACACGCAGCAATGAAGACCCAATGCAGCCAAACATAAATAAATAAATAAATTTTTAAAAATATTACTGGATTTCTGAAATAGGTGCCACAAGAAACAAAGTTTTTCCAAAATCAAAATACCTTTTACATTCTAAAATATATTTTACTACTCATATCTTTTATTAAGGATGTGACCTACCTGTAAAACAAAGCATCCAGAAAAATGACTCCAGAAATCGAAATACAGTATTCCTACACCCTATGGAAAGCAGATGTACAGATGAGTTCGGGTTAGAGGTTCAGCTTGATAGCACAAGGGAAGGTGATAGAGGAAAGAATAGTTCAGCTAAAGCCAGAAGCATGAATTAACAGTGAGATCACAGGAAATCAAAATAACTGTCCAGTGAGGCTCAAATGAGATAGAGTTTGGGAAAGCAGTTTACAGGCTAAAACTTCTCCTGAGGAACGCTGTGGTTGTGCTTGCTACTGCAGGCAGATAGATCCCTTCCTCTGATTCTCTCTGATCAAAATGTCCTTTCCTCCAGTGTCAGGAGCAAAACTGTACCAACCCTGCACTATAAAATCTACATTTTCTATAGAATATGCATTCCTTTGTGCACTTTTTTTTTTACTACATTGTCGACCCAAGTATACTAACAATGCAAAAGATTATTACATAATTATTATTTTTTTCTGATTGAATATTTTCAAGAGACTAGTACTGAGTTTTTCAAAGTAAATCCATGGACACTCTAGGCAATCTACAAACTACTAGAACTTACAACACTATTTTTTTTGTTTATGCACACATGCTTATTTGGGGGGAAAAAAGGACCTATTTAGTTTCCTCAACTCCCAAAAGGTGCCTGTAACTTAAAAAGTTACTAAAATTCACTCTTGAAACAATCTTCTAATAAGTTATCTTGCTCAAAATTACTCACATTCTAACCTACATAAGTTCACAATCATATGCAGTACTATTTTTCTTTTAATGAAATCACATTAGTATACCCAATGGCATGGCCTTTTTTTAGGACTTTAAGCCTCTTGCTTCCAGTACACTGATTTCGTCAAATACTAGTGGTTTTGAGGCATATATTTAATAAAGTTATTTTTTCAGAATAATTTATATTAGCCTCTTAGGTGCCTGATCATTGTCAACATTACTTGTACATCTATGGGTACTAGGTGCATATTTTAATAAGCCAGAAATAACCTCTGGTTTGTAAAAGAATTTTTATAATGGAATGCTTTATTTGATATAATAAGCAGCTACATAGATGAGATGAAATAAGTTATTCCATCACACACAAGCTATGCAGTCACTGACAAATTGTCTGATTTTTCTATGCCTCAATTTTTACAACCAAAAATGGAAATTAAAAACAACCTATCTCATTGATTTGTCTTAAGAATAAAATGAGAGCATGAAGTTGAGCACTTAGCACTGTGTCTTGCACATAAAAGATACTCAATAACTGTTAAGTTTATAAGTTTGTAGACAAAGTTCTGAAAGTAAATAAATTAAATAGTAAATAAATAAATCAATAAACCAGTAAATAAATAAACCAAAATACAAGTAGTAGCCTGAAGACAATCAAAAGAAACACTGTGGTTTAACTTAATAAATTATTAAAATCATGAAAATGAATGGTTAATCCTCTATTAAAAATACTTTTTTAAGGATATCATATTGTCTTAAAAGGGAAATTATCTGTGTGTTTTTTCAGAGATTAATAGCAGCATTGATGCTGACTCGGCAAAAGTCAGAGACTGGCCAAAGCAGTGCCACATCTTCAAGTTAAGGAAAACTGATCATCTTCTAGTGTAATATTCTCAAAAGCATGCTGTTCTAATAGATACATCACCATTTGGATAAATAATCATCAACTATTAAGGTATTTTATGAACATTCTCTGGTCACATCAAAATTGGCTAATATAAAGGTACACTGATTTATCTTAGCCAACGTCAATAACAGTTGAAAGTTAACAGAATTATCAATAGTAAATTAATCTTCCAATCCCCACCTGTCTTTTATTATTTAACTCACAGCTCTTTTGTGCTCTATTCCTTGAACCAAGTAAAAGCTGGTGGACCAAACTTACAACATGATGGTAACTGTTTTTCCAGACAAAATCAGAAGCAATAAGTACTGTAGGACAGATGATTTTAGGAGGAAAAAGATGATGTAAAGATCATATTCTTTTCATTTGTTCAATTTAAACATGAGAAAAAGCATAATGTGAAGAACCTGCCAGTATATATCTTTTACTCTATTATTTTTCTATTGGATAGTTGATCATACTACTCTTGGGTACTTAACTAGTTATATTCCTTGCAAATATTTTCTACTTGTCTGTGATTTGTCTGTTAACTTATGGTGCCCTTTGATGTTCAGATATTCTTAACTTTCATTAAAAATATCAATATTTTCCTCCAAAACTGTCGATTACGTCTTTTAGATTTTTACTTTAAGGGCCTTGTTCAAGTCATCCTTCTCACTCAAATACTAAGTAAAAAAATAAATAATAAAAATACTGTTCTATACTTCTCTAAGCTTCTCCAAGCTCTGTGCAGTTTTTAAAACATTTTGCAATTTCTAGAAGATATAAACATAAGAAATTCTGAGGCCTAAAATATTTTTCTTTCTATAATATATTTAATTAAAATGTATGAAATAAAAATATAAGCCAAAAATTTCAACAAATTCATACACTACCAGGAAATGTGGTGATACAAAAGTGACATGGATAGAAAAAAAATTATTCATTCCTGGAAGAATATTTAAAGTTCAGTAGTTAAAAAATAAAGAAATCCATTCACACAAATAAAAAATTAGTGAATGAATACCTGCTATACATGTCTATATAATATGTATTACACTTACTATATATATTAATACCTGTTGTGTGTGTTTGTTTACCTACTTGCCAGAAAATGAGAATACAACAATGGGAATAAATAAACATGATCTCTGTTCTCATGGAGCAGTCTAGGAAAAATATTATCTAAATAATATCACAAAGAATTGAAAATAACAGCTACCTTAAGTGCTACAAAAGAAAGGTACCTCATGCCACGTGAGATTAAAACAGTATAAAGAAAAGATGTTCGAATTGAGAGATGAAGCTTGGGAAGAAATTGGCTAAAGAAAGAATGAATGAGGGGCTTCCCTGGTGGCGCAGTGGTTGAGAATCTGCCTGCCAATGCAGGGGACGCGGCTTCGAGCCCTGGTCTGGGAGGATCCCACATGCCGCGGAGCAACTGGGCCCGTGAGCCACAACTACTGAGCCTGCGCGTCTGGAGCCTGTGCTCCGCAACAAGAGAGGCCGCGCTAGTGAGAGGCCCGCGCACCGCGATGAAGAGTGGCCCCCGCTTGCCACAACTAGAGAAAGCCCTCGCACAGAAACGAAGACTCAACACAGCCAAAAAATAAATAAATAAATAAATAAAAAAGAAAGCATGAATGAGAGAGCATTCCAGGCAGTATGAGGAACACACACAAATGTCACAGTTACTTCTTATGTTCTCTCTTTGTCCTAGTACACTGAGCTAAGTAAGCAAAAGAACCACCATCATACAGGAATTTGGCTTAGTATCCTAAGTACTCAAAAGTAAGCCTTGTTCATTTTTCATACATCCAACATCAACACTAGTGTCTGGCACAGAGTGGATGCTCAATAAATATTGAGTGATTCGAAGTAAATTTTCTCAATTCCTGCTATTGCAACATATGTGTTCTTTCATTCTGAAAAACTGGACAATAAATACCTCAGAGCTCATACCCCAAAATTAGGGCTTTGCAGAAACACTCAAAAATCTATGTATTTATAACACAAAGTTCTAAACAAAACCAAAACAATTTTTATAAAAACGCTGTATGCCTAAAAAGACATGTAAAACCTTTAATTAAAAAAAGAAATAATACAGGAAATACATAAACTTTTTCCTGTTTTATACAAAAGGTGAAAGCAGTTAGGTGAAAAGGGTATTCCTCTATTGTATTTTGCATTTGCCTGTATTAGTATACTTTGCGTGCAGCTATATAATTACCTGGTAAAGCTAAATATTATGCTGGGGAGAAATCACACATGAACCAGCTTCCACATTTTACTAACGTAATTCCCCTATTTACCAATCCTGTAGGAGCTAATTCACATTACAGAAAAATGCATTATAGCAGAACAGACTGTACTTAATTGTCTGGTGCCAACTAAGTATTGCTCGCAATGCAGAGTGCAGCAAAGGAAACTCCCTAGGCGGGTTAGAGCCGTCATGGAGGGTTTCATGGAAACCGGCCTGTAATGACAGCTGAGACGGGCATAAACAGAAAGGATTAAATGCATATGCTGCGTATGTGAGAGTGTTCTAAGTTACGTGACCTTAACAAAGTGGAAGATCTATGTTTGGATTAGTAAAGTGTGGCGAGTTTACAGAGGGCCTCAAAAGCCAGGCAGACAAGTTCACATTCATTGGATAATAAAATAGAAATAAAATGTAGTTTTGGAAGGAGAAAGTGCTATGAGCAAACAACCATTTGGAGGCTGTAAGAAAAATATTTATTGCTCTATGCTATATAAAGTACAAGATTATCAATAAAACATGACAGCCCACTTGTCAGACCTGTTTGAGTATATACTGAATCACCTTTGCATAAGCTGAATACAAATACAAATCTTTTAATGTGCTAAACTGAATGCATGCATGGCCAACACTGTCTAAATGAAGTTGACCTGCAGTGGGCAAGCATACTTTCATAATTCAATTTTACATATGAGTCATCCTTAAACTAATAAGCATAGTCACTTGGCACATTAACCATTGCCATGAATTATTTTTTGATTGCTCATGAGGGAAATGACATTTAATTGACATGATTGAAGAACACACATTTCTACTCTGCAGATTTACTTATCATACAGTCATCTATTATCCTTATGGCTCTTCCACTAGAATTAAAACACTTAGAAGATTTAGCCTCTGTCATTCACTTTTTGGAGTTATTCAGTTGCCTAGTATTGCCTCTTGTAAAAAGTGCATGCTTAATAAATGATTACAAAACGTATAAGGAACAGATGAATGACGACCTATGCCTACAAATACGAATAAATGACCAACGCTAAAGTATATCTGGCCAAAGGAAAAAAAATGTATGCACAAACTTACCATGTAAACTAGAAAGGGCTTGTTAGCATATTATCCCTCACCCTCTGTGATGGTTAAATGGTATGTGAAATTTTGGCTTAGCTATGGTGCCCAACTGTTTGGTCAGACACTAATCTAGATGTTGCTGTGAAAAGTATTTTGTAAACATGATTAATGTCTATAATCTTCTGACATTAAGTAAAGCAGATCACCTTCAATAACGTGGGTGGGTCTCACTGAATCAGTTGAAGGCCTAAAAGCAAAAACTGAAATTTCCTGGAGATGAAGGAATTCCGCCTCACACTGTAACACAGAAATCCTGCCTGAGTTTCCAGCCTGCCTGGGTTGCCCTACAGATTTCAGATTTGCCAGCCGCCACAATCACACAAACTAATTCCTTAAAATGAATCTTCTTGTAGACGGGTGATATGGATATATACACAATAGGTTCTGTTTTTCTGAAGAGCACTAACTGATTCACGTGTTCCCCTCAAAAAAAAAAAAAAAAAAAAGACTAAAAAACACCTGCATTATTAGGAAAAAATTTTGAAAGACAAATCCCATTATAAGAAACCACATTACTATATACATGTGTATGTTTGTACATATACATATTTAACAAAGATTGATCCAAGTTTTGACTTAATGTCAAACAATGTCAAAAAATGTTAATTCAGTGATATTGGTACAGGCACTTAAACCGGTTTTGGTTTGGGGGTGTAAACTGCATTACTTTATTATGGTGAAGAAGAAAAGAAGAATGTAATCACAGCAGGCCCTCATCTTTTCATGACCATAGTCTAAACCAGAGGCAATCATCACTTTTGGTCCCTAAGGAGTCCAAGGTTTGACTGAAAGCTGAGGAGTCCTAGGGCTATGCTTACACAACACAAATGATTCACATGATTCCTAAAATTCACCTCTTTCTCCTAACAGTTACATTATAAAACACCTAAACTGTGAGCACACATCATATGTACTCTTGAGAGTTTTAAGGCAACTTTTCTTTTAGATGGATTAAACCATAGTTTGGGTTTTTTTGGTTTATTTTTTATTTTTATTTTTTCATATTAGTCATCCATTTTATACACATCCGTGTATACATGTCAATCCCAATCGCCCAATTCATCACACCACCACCACCACCCCCTGCCACTTTCCCCCCTTGGTGTCCATACGTTTGTTCTCTACATCTGTGTCTCAATTTCTGCTCTGCAAACTGGTTCATCGGTACCATTTTCTAGGTTCCACATATATGCGTTAATATACGATATTTGTTTTTCTCTTTCTGACTTACTTCACTCTGTATGGCAGTCTCTAGATCCATCCACGTCTCTACAACTGACCCAAGTTCGTTCCTTTTTATGGCTGAGTAATATTCCATTGTATATATGGACCACATCTTCTTTATCCATTCGTCTGTCGCTGGGCATTTAGGTTGCTTCCATGACCTGGCCATTGTAAACAGTGCTGCAATGAACATTGGGGTGCACGTGTCTTTTTGAATTATGGTTTTCTCTGGGTATATGCCCAGTAGTGGGACTGTTGGGTCATATGGTAATTCTATTTTTAGTTCTTTAAGGAACTTCCATACTGCTCTCCAGAGTGGCTGTGTCAATGTACATTCCCACCAACAGTGCAAGAGGGTTCCATTTTCTCCACACCCTCTCCAGCATTTGTTGTTTGTAGATTTTCTGATGATGCCCATTCTAACTGGTGTGAGGTGATATACCTCATTGTAGTTTTGATTTGCATTTCTCTAATAATTAGTGATGTTGAGCAGATTTCGTGTGCCTCTTGGCCATCTGTATGTCTTCTTTGGAGAAATGTCTATTTAGGTCTTCTGCCCGTTTTTGGATTGGGTTGTTTGTTTTTTTAATATTGAGCTGCATGAGCTGTTTATATATTTTGGAGATTAAGCCTTTGTCCAATGATTCATTTGCAAATATTTTCTCTTTTCGTGTTGTTTATGGTTTCCTTTGCTGTGCAAAAGCCTTGAAGTTTCATTGGGTCCCATTTGTTTATTTTTGTTTTTATTTCCATTACTGTAGGAGGTGGATCAAAAAATATCTTGCTGTGATTTATGTCAAAGAGCGTTCTTCCTATGTTTTCCTCTAAGAGTTTTATAGTGCCTGGTCTTACATTTAGGTCTCTAATCCTTTTTAGTTTATTTTTGTGTATGGTGTTAGGGAGTGTTCTAATTTCATTCTTTTACATGTAGCTGTACAGTTTTCCCAGCACCACTTACTGAAGAGACTGTCTTTTCTCCATTGTATATCCTTGCCTCCTTTGTCATAGATTAGTTGACCATAGGTGCGTAGGTTTATCTCTGGGCTTTCTATCCTGTTCCATTGATCTATATTTCTGTTTTTGTGCCAGTACCATACTGTCTTCATTACTGTAGCTTTGTAGTGTAGTCTGAAGTCAGGGAGTCTGATTCCTCCAGCTCCATTTTTTTCCCTCAAGACTGCTTTGGCTATTCAGGGTCTTTTGTGTCTCCATACAAGTTTTAAGATTTTTTGTTCTAGTTCTGTAAAAAATGCCATTGGTAATTTGATAGGGATTGCATTGAATCTGTAGATTGCTTTGGGTAGTATGGTCATTTTCACAATATTGATTCTTCCAATTCAAGAACATGGTATATCTCACCATCTGTTGGTATCATGTTCAATTTCTTTCATCAGTGTCTTATACTTTTCTGCATACAGGTCTTTTGTCTCCCTAGGTAGGTTTATTTCTGGGTATTTTATTCTTTTTGTTGCAATGGTAAATGGGAGCATTTCCTTAATTTCTCTTTCAGATTTTTCATCATTAGTGTATAGGAATGCAAGAGATTTCTGTGCATTAATTTTGTATCCTGCAACTTTACCAAATTCATTAATTAGCTCTTGTAGTTTTCTGGTGGCATTTTTAGGATTCTCTATGTATAGTATCATGTCATCTGCAAACAGTGACAGTTTTACTTCTTCTTTTCCAATTTGTATTCCTTTTATTTCTTTTTCTCTGATTGCCATGGCTAGGACTCCCAAAACTATGTTGAATAATAGTGGTGAGAGTGGACATCCTTGTCTTGTTCCTGATCTTAGAGGAAATGCTTTCAGTTTTTCACCATTGAGAATGAGGTTTGCTGTGGGTTTGTCATATATGGCCTTTATTATGTTGAGGTAGGTTCCCTCTATGCTCACTTTCTGGAGAGTTTTTATCATAAATGGGTGTAGAATTTTGTCAAAAGCTTTTTCTGCATCTATTGAGATGATCATATGGTTTTTATTCTTCAATTTGTTAACATAGTGTATCACATTGATTGATTTGCGTATATTGAAGAATCCTTGCATCTCTGGGAGAAATCCCACTTGATCATGGTGTATGATCCTTTTAATGTGCTGTTGGATTCTGTTTGCTAGTATTTTGTTGAGGATTTTCGCATCTATATTCATCAGTGATATTGGTCTGTAAGATTTCTGTTTTTGTAGTATCTTTGTCTGGTCTTGGTATCAGGGTGATGGTGGCCTCATAGAATGAGTCTGGGAGTTTTCCTTCCTCAGCAATTTTTTGGAACAGTTTGAGAAGGATGGGTGTTAGCTCTTCTCTAAATGTTTGATAGAATTCACCTGTGAAGCCATCTGGTCCTACACTTTTGTTTGTTGGAAGATTTTTAATCACAGTTTCAATTTCATTACTTGTGATTGGTCTGTTCATATTTTCTATTTCTTCCTGGTTCAGTCTTGGAAGGTTATACCTTTCTAAGAATTTGTCCATTTCTTGCAGGTTGTCCATTTTATTGGCATGGAGTTGCTTGTAGTAGTCTCTTAAGATGCTTTCTATTTCTGCAGAGTCTGTTGTACTTCTCCTTTTTCATTTCTAACTTTAATGATTTGGGTCCTCTCCCTCTTTTTCTTGATGAGTCTGGCTAATGGTTTATCAATTTTGTTTATCTTCTCAAAGAACCAGCTTTTAGTTTTATTGATCTTTGCTACTGTTTTCTTTGTTTCTTTTTATTTCTGCTCTGATCTTTATGATTTCTTTCCTTCTGCTAACTTTGGGTTTTGTTTGTTCTTCTTTCTCTAGTTCCTTTAGGTGTAAGATTAGATTGTTTATTTGAGATTTTTCTTGTTTCTTGAGGTCAGCTTGTAGAGCTATAAACTTCCCTCTTAGAACTGCTTTTGCTGCATCCCATAGGTTTTGGATCTTTTTGTTTTCATTGTCATTTGTCTCTAGGTATTTTTTCATTTCCTCTTTGATTTCTTCAGTGATCTCCTGGTTATTTAGTAACATATTGTTTAGCCTCCATGCGTTTGTGTTTTTCACATTTTTTTCCCTGTAATTGATTTCTAATCTCATAGCACTGTAGTCAGAAAAGATACTTGATATGATTTCAATTTTCTTAAATGTACTGAGGCTTGATTTGTGACCCAAGATGTGATCTATCCTGGAGAATGTTCCGTGCGCACTTGAGAAGAAAGTGGAATCTGCTGTTTTTGGATGGAATGTCCTATAAATATCAGTTACATCTATCTGGTCTATTGTGTCATTTAAAGCTTGTGTTTCCTTATTAATTTTCTGTTTGGATGATCTGTCCATTGGTGTACGTGAGATGTTAAAGTCCCCCACTATGATTGTGTTACTGCCGATTTTCGCCTTCATGGTTGTTAGCATTTGCCTTATGTATTGAGGTGCTCCTATGTTGGGTGCATATATATTTATAATTGTTATATCTTCTTCTTGGATTGATCCCTTGATCATTATGTAGTGTCCTTCTTTATCTCTTGTAATAGTCTTTATTTTAAGGTCTATTTTATCTTATATGCGTAGTGTTACTCCAGCTTTCTTTTGATTTCCATTTGCATGGAATATCTTTTTCCATCCCCTCACTTTCAATATGTATGTGTCCCTAGGTCTGAAGTGGGTCTCTTGTAGACAGCATATATATGGGTCTTGTTTTTGTATCCATTCAGCAAGCCTGTGTCTTTGGGTTGGAGCATTTAATACATTCACGTTTAAGGTAATTACTGATATGTATGTTCCTATGACCATTTTCTTAATTGTTTTGGGTTTTTGTCGGTCCTTTTCTGTTCTTGTGTTTCCCACTTAGAGAAGTTCTTTTAGCGTTTGTTGTAGAGCTGGTTTGGTGGTGCTGAATTCTCTTAGCTTTTGCTTGTCTGTAAAGCTTTTGATTTCTCCATCAAATCTGAATGAGATCCTTGCTGGGTAGAGTAATCTTGGTTGTAGTTTCTTCCCTTTCATCTCTTTAAGTATATCATGCCACTCCCTTCTGGCTTGTACAGTTTCTGCTGAGAAATCAGCTGTTAACCTTATAGGAGTTCCCTTGTATGTTGTCATTTTTCCCTTGCAGCTTTCAGTAATTTTTCTTTGTCTTTAATATTTGCCAATTTGATTACTATGTGTCTCTGTGTGTTTCTCCTTGGGTTTATCCTGTATGGGACTCTCTGCACTTCCTGGATTTGGGTGGATATTTCCTTTCCCATGTTAGGGAAGTTTTTGACTATAATCTCTTCAAATATTTTCTCGGGTCCTTTCTCTCTCCTCCTTCTGGGACCCCTAAATGTTGTTGCATTTAATGTTGTCCCAGAGGTCTCTTAGGCTGTCTTCATTTCTTTTCATTCTTTTTTCTTTATTCTGTTCTGCAGCAGTGAATTCCACCATTCTGTCTTCCACGTCACTTATCCATTCTTCTGCCTCATTTATTCTGCTATTGACTCCTTCTAGTGTAGTTTTTATTTCAGTTACTGTATTGTTCATCTCTGTTTGTTTGTTCCTTAATTCTTCTAGATCTTTGTTAAACATTTCTTGCATCTTCTCGATCTTTGCCTCCATTCTTTTTCCGAGGTCCTGGATCATCTTCATTATCATTATTATGAATTCTTTTTCTGGAAGATGGCCTATCTCCATTTCATTTAGTTGTTTTTCTGGGGTTTTATCTTGTTCCTTCATCTGGTACATAGCCCTATGCCTTTTCATCTTGTCTATCTTTCTGTGAATGTGGTTTTTGTTCCACAGGCTCCAGGATTGTAGTTCTTCTTGCTTCTGCTGTCTGCCCTCTGGTTTGAATCCTGGTTCTTCATTTAACAGATTTCTATATTGGTCAAGTTACTTAACTTCTCTGTGCTTCAATTTCTTCACCTGGTCCGATATGCTGAAGAACAGCAGGATCTGGCACTCTTGTCCATAAGCACTTTTTAGCGAGCTCTGAAGGTAAATAGTAAGAGTGAGTAGGCAAATAGCTGCAACCAAACCACAGTTTTTATAGGAGTCTTTCATCTCTAGTACTATTAGAAAATGACTAGCAATTGGGAGATTGGGATTGACATATATACACTAATATGTATAAAATGGATAACTTATAAGAACCTGCTGTATAAAAAAATAAATAAAATTCAAAAATTCAAAAAAAAAAGAAAATGACTAGCAATTTTTAATCTCTAAAATTAATGATGATATTATTTGGCATAATTCTAAATACTTAGTAAAAGAATTATCAGTTTTCCAAACTATGAGTTTATTTAAGATGGTTATAGAAAACTTTTGCTTTATTCATATTTTAGCACTTTTTAAAATTCTTTCTTTTACATCTAAGTTATTCCAACTCCATATTTTTCTCTGAGTTATATAACTAGCTTTCCCAAGGGGTAAAAATCACTAAAAACTATAGCTTTTCTTTTTATGCTTCATAATTGAAACATTCCTGCTGGCAATAGGTAAAAGAAAAAAATCAAAACAGGAAAGAGAAACAGCATGATGTACAGGATAGATAGTAGTTATACTTCAAAAACGTGAAAAGCAGAATTATAAAGTGAAAATATGCCCCATGAAAAGGCCCCACAACCATTTTCTATGGTTCATGCACTTGAAATACAGAGAATTTTTGACCAAAAGGAAAATTGTGGTACCTAAACTATTCTTGCACTGTCCCGATAAGGGAAGATATAGACAGGTACACAATTTACCTACATCATGTAAAAGTGATCAGTAAGTCAATACCACACCAGTGACAGGATGACTTCCATGTAAACAAAAGAGTTTTTCTATGATGACATTGTCACTTATTGCCACACTGAACATTCAGAGCAATGACATGTGTGAGGGTGGAGTACTGCAAACAAGCACACTTACTTTTACGGCAGTCCAGGAAATCACTAATGTGGCTATAAGAAGACAGAGAAAAGTCTACCAAGTTCCATTCTCACCAAGTACCATGGATAATGTGGGCACTTTCAATTGGGAACTAGACTGTAAGCTTCAGGAGGACAGAAACCGTATGTTTCATTAATCAATATATACACAGGTACTAGTAATATTTGTTTTCTCAAAGAATCCTACCAGCCTCACATGGCCTAAGATTTGCAAACATTTCAAAATGTGTATCTGGGCTATAGGAACTGAGAGGAGATCCCACGTTCCAGAAGCCTTAGAAACCGAATATGGAGTGGATGTTCAGGATGCTTGTTTGAGGACATGACAAGTCAGACAGTCCTCTGGCCCCCAATCTCCACATCAGCCTATGCTACTACTTTCCTTAAACCTTGCTTTCCCCTAGCGCCCATGGTACGTATGCCATAGTTCCTCCATTCCTTTCACTTTTTTCAAGACTTGTGGCCATTTTAGGTTACTTGGTTCCAAGTTAAGAACACATTTTCAGTCCATGAAAAAGCCATGGAGGGCAGTATTCAAAGTGAGCCTAGGTGTGATTAGCACTGGGAAGAGTTCACGTAAGATGTACAATATTCAAGTCACTCTTAAGCAGTATTCATTCATTTATCAATTACTGAGCATCTTCACATCACAGAGTTAGATGAGCTGCTTGAAAAAGAGAATACAGCACAAAACACCTGCCCTCATTAAGTTCACAATCCAGTGGGCATGAAGCACAAGCAAGCAGTGAATTATGATACTTTAAATGGAGATTTGATAATGATATATACACACGCTGTTACTGAAACTCAGAATAGGTTTCTTACATGGGGTTGAGGTAAGCACCCTTGAATTTTACATTTGAATTGAGCCTTGAAGGACCCACTGGAATAAGCTAAATGATGGAAGGTTAGTCATTCCAAGTGAATGATGCAGCATCTGCAATGTCAGGCTCTATGATTAGCAAAAACAAAAACAACAAAGTATTTTGCACAGTTTTGCAAGAGAGGATTTTGGCAAGAGTCTAGTACCCTGGATAGCTCCCTTGCCTCAAAGGTGACTGGAGAGACTGAGGTCTAGCAGATTGGAAGGGGGGCTGAAGGAGCTCCAGAACTTCAAATTCACCAATCTATCTTATATTCAAATTCAAACTCTTTGGCTTTTAAAATATATCATCCAATCATTTCCTGCATTAGACTTCTGGGGCTACGTTTTGTGTGTCATCATCCAATGAACCTGATGCTCCTCAGAAATATCCTGGGAGGCAATTCCTTCCTGCTCTTCACTAGATAGTTAATGCTATAGTGTCTTCATCCCTTCAGTGTTTTGAGCAGCACTTGGACCTGGCACCGTCACGATTTCCCCCTGGGATGCTTCATATTACACTCTCCCTCTGATCAGCTTAGACCCTCCCACTGCAGGGCCCTTCATTCTTTCAAAAGGTTGACTGGTGTTGTTGAAGAAGATATCTCCCAATACCACCATATTTACATCTTGAGGTACACTGTAGGAACTATCCCTCAAAGTTAATTTTAACCATAATGTTGCTATAAGTTTATATGTTTGCTGTGTACAAATCCGTAATGATTTTTTGATGGCCCTGTTTAGAAATCCATACTTTATGTTTAAAATTACTGCTATAAGAGGTACATTCTAACTTTTAAGTAACTCACTTATTAGTGAATACGTTTAGTTTTCTTGGGTCTGTTTGCACATGAATATAGTATTAAAAATTGAAAACAAAGTCAAATAACTATTCTTGAGCTATCTGCCCAGTAGGTAACATTCCTTTGAAAATTTAGGAATCCTGGTGTACAGACCCATTGGTTTTGTTATCAATAAGATACTTTGGAACTTTACCTGAAATAAGTTACTCTTAGTCTGCATTTCTAATACTGAATTTGAGTTTTATTTAGAGGTATGGTTTAGAGGTATGTTTTTCCTTTTCTTAACCTTCTCATCTGATGTCTTTTCCCTTTCAAGCTTTTTCTGGATGTCCTAAAGAATACTGTGTGTTAGAAAAGAGTACTCACTAAACACATTGCATATATTCTGACTTAATGACTTAATGTTCTGGTAATCTGTATACCTATAAATAACAAAAAACAATCAAACAAACAAAAATACTTGAGGAAGAATTACCTAGAATGTCAAAGCCTATATCTGCATTTATTTCTGTCATGTTTTTACATTTGTTTTGATTTTATCTGTAAACCTTACATCAGTTTATGATGTATCATTTGCTGCTACTGCCAAAACCAAACAAAAAACAAAAAAGCCAAACACACAACGATAACAACTCACTAACAGAATCATCGTATTTAACTTTCTAGGAAAGAGTTCATTGCAGTGAACAGATACGTAAGAAATATGACATGCCAGTCTGAATTTGGTTGATGAGGAAGGTGTACCACTAAGACTCCCAAAAAGTTGATTTAAGGTAGTACACCTGGCTTAACAAAACACATCCTGAACAAAGGAATACCTCTAGGTTGCATTAACAAATGGGGAAAATCAGAGAAGGCAGCACACAGTCTGAAGTACGTTTCTTCAGCTGTTTGACATTCCAAACATATCATATTCAAATAAGGTTACACAAGAGAATGGAGAAGAGTCAGATCATCTTGAAATAAACAACTGACTTAGAATAAGAGAAACAGGCAAACACTAAAGAATCAAACAAGACATGGAAGAATCTGTATTCCATTTACGTGGATTAAGCTGTTAAGGAACCATAGGAACCACAGGAGGTACACTCTTCTTGAAACAGACTGACTTATTCATAATAAGCATTTACAAAATGTTTGCTGTCAATGATGATGAATGAGGTAGCTCTACAGTGGGGCACAGCCAGATAAGGGAAGGTAACATGTAGCAAAATGAGGCAGTCTGGTGATGGTCAGAACCTGGAATTAGACTTGCCCTGTAGTCTGAAAAGCACTATACAACCCTAGCTGTAAGTACTTCCAAAAAGTCCAACCAACCTGTGTATCTGGGGGTGGGGCAATATGCCAGAAGTGTGTGGCATCATGGAGGTCCAAGAGTGAGCCCTGGAAATGAAGCACACCTCTAAGAGCTGGAAATGAGAGCCAGGGAAGTGATTACTAGGGGCAGCCGGGGGTGGGGGGATCTGCTGGCAGATGAAAGGGCTCAGGAAGTGAAGTGGTCTCAGAGGCGTGGTCCAAGTCCTCAAAGAAATAAAGAAGGCTCTGTCAAAAGAAAAGAAAGGCCTTGCTCAAATGCGATGAGAAACGATGATATCGAGTAAGTTATCAAGATGCAGGGGAAAACATTAGGTGAGAAATCAGTTTCGGTTACAAGAAAGAGGCATTACTATAAATACATTATAACATTAGAGCTGGACAGCAAGGGTGGCTTGATGTTAAGTCCCAAAGTGTTGGGTGAGAAGCCAGTCAATCTTCCCGCTACACAGAAGGATTGGTCCTAAATCAGGGGCATGGTTAAGGTTCCAGTTAAAGATTAAACGATTCCAGCAACAGAGAACAGATTCTGACAAAATCTACAAAATCGCTCACCTAAGAGACACACTTAGTGAAACACCAATTTTTTTCCTTTTGATATTAGGCATCTACTTCTATTCATGTTACTGACTGATTTAAACACATTACAGAATATATAACTTTGTCCATTAGTCTAGCAGAGGGCTTCAGAATAACCAAATTTAACTGTCCATGGACTTCTACAGAATTAGAATATTTAAATATTTTTAAATATGCCCTTTGCTTCAAACATTTGAACACTGACTAAACCCACATTTAAATAAATAAGTTGAAGATTAAAAGCCAAAAGAAACTAAACTGATATGATCATGCAATTTTTTTTTCCTCATGGGAGACAGCTGAATTAATAGACTGCACCTAAGGTCAACTTTGCTTGAGCAAGGTTCTCAAAGCTCTGTGTGAACTTTTCCAGAAGATAAGCTGCATATCTCCAAATATGAATAATATCTAATATTCTCTGCATAAAGGCACTCATTCTTAAAGTTATACTTGGTTACATCTTAAATTTCCACTAATAAGTTGGGAGATTCTGACCAGCTGGGGTAAAAGAATTGTGATTGAGTGGCACTGAGGGTAAAAAATACTGAAAAGAGCAATAAGAAGACGGGAGCATCACCCTTACAAGTCCTCCATCACTTCTTCCAATCATCCAAGAAGCAAGAGCACTGCTGAAGATAGTGGCAACACGGTGAGTAACGCACAGATATTGCTGGGCCCTGAGTCAAATCAGGAATAAGAAGAAAATACACTCCTTCATGTTTTCTGTCCACTGGTTTCATAATTTCTTCATCATTGTAAAAAAAAAAAAAAAATCAATGTTTGGTGTCAGTAGCTTTGGCAGAGCACAGAACAGAGTGTCGGTTTCCTCATCTCTAAAATACACACAAAACTTTATAATGTTATGAGAATTGCATGGCATAACATATATAAAGTGCTTAACATGGAAGACATGTTCAGCATGTTACAGCCATTGCTGCTGCTGTTAATAAACATCTCATCATTTGCAAAAAATAAAGAAAAACAACGCCCGTGTTTACATATATTCTAGGACTCCCTTTATTTTAAAATATTTTTTAAAGCGTCAGTCTTTGGAAAAACATAAAATACCCTTAGAATGAAGGCAGACAGTTATTCAACCAACATTTATTTACGTGTTGGCCACCGTTAAATCCTGATGATTCTGAACCAATCACACAAATACACATAAAATTAAACTGCAATGAGTACCACAAGGTAGAAGAACATGGAACTAAAACAATATATAACAGGGCAACTAATGTAGCAAAGGAGGCCAAGGAAGGTTTCCTTAGGGAAGGGATGATTGAGCTCATATCTGAAAGGCAGGGGTGGGGGGAGTGGGGGGAAAGGGAGGACGAAGTGAGGGAGAAGGATACTAAGAGAGATACAGGATTTGAACACATTATCTTTAATCTTGAAGGATGTACAGATGTGGTCTAAAATTTATTTTAGTAGTAAGAACATTTGAGAGAACATTCCACACTGGTGAAACTATTGTTGAGCAGCTAAAATAACTGTAGTCTTACACAGAGAAGATGATTAAAAATGCCAGGACGAAAAATATCACGAGTCAACAAAACTAAACAAAAAATGGTCAACCTTTGTACACTGTGCATATTTTTTGCCTTATAAATGACTACCAATAAGGTCAGTCTGAGGCCATTACTGTCCAGTTAAATTCCACACTTATGTATTGCTTCCCCAATCAACAACAAATATGTGCACGGGAATTAGAAAGTCATTTTTGTTTTTGTTTTTTAATTAAGATGTAATTCTTCTGATGGAGAAGGTAATATTTTCTAGGTCTAAATAGTTAAAGCTTTGTTATCTCTACCAATTGAGGAAAGTATTTAGATACAAAATAGGTAGAAAACAGTCTTCAAGTTTCAGTATAAAATATTCTAGGTCAGTGGTTCTCAAACTTTAGAGTGTGTGAGAATCACGTAGGGGACCCTACCGCAGAGTTTCTGATTCAATCATTCAGTGGAATTGTATTTTAACGAGTTCACTGGTGCTATGGCTCAGGGAACCACATTTTGAGAACTACTGCTCTAGGTTAAGAATTTGCCATTAGGTAATAAAATGTTTCCTTATAAATGACGTTTAGATTTCATTTGGTATCAGAACACAGTTACAGTGTTCAAATATTTTAATAAGTTTAATTAAAATTTCAAAATTGTTAGTACAGTGTAAATAACGCAAAACGAAAAAGTACATTTTAAGTTAATCTAAGTATAGGGCCAGGAATTTGGCCAAACAACAAACTTTATCTGTCAAAGACCTAAGCAGAAATGGGTATTTTTATTGTAATACCACAGACCCTAGTAAACATTTTCAACCACCACTTTTTTTTTTTTGCCATTTTGTTTAGCCCACATATGAAAACAGCTTAAAATGAAATACAGTCATTTTAAAGTGAGAACTGATAGCAATATGCTGGTACTGTATCAACTGCAGCTTAGACTGGTCAGCTTTACATTTTTATATTTAGTTTAAGCTACATATTGAAGTATGCTTCTTTTGTTAGTGTCTTTCATCAATCTCCTCATCTTTTCTCACTGCTTCTCCCACCACAGACTTCATGTTTTATTGTTAACTGACACTCTCGCATAGTGAAGATAATATTGCTGATAGAAGCATACGTCCTCAATATAAAGCAAATAGATTTTGTCACTATCCAGTAAGGAAATCATGCAGAAGCTGTCAGTCATACAGTAGGAGAGATTATCAAAGTGATACACCTGTGACATATAGTCCAAAACCAAACTCAAAAGAGACCAATTAACAGATATACTGGTCTGTACTTTGACTACACTGGAAATCATCCCATTCCTGCATGAATATGAAATAGGTGATTTAATAGGATTTTCACTTCTGTAATATCTCTTATCTATTCACTGTTGACAAAATATATATGCAAATCTTTTAATTCAACTAATCTGAAAGTAATTCTACTCTGTTATTTATTGAAAGTGATATCTAATATTTGTACTATTTCCTTATTGTCACCATATTTCTCAGGTGTCATATTGAATAGACAGGCTCAATGTCAATTCAGATCTTTCTTTCCCCTTGTGGTCTTAAAATGGGTAAATGCATTTTAAACAGTTTTGTGTTTGTTTTTATAGATATAAACAAATATATATACAAAGAGCAAATAACTAAGTTCAAAATGCTCAGGGACAGAGCATGCTCTTATTAGTAATACAATCTATTTACCAGAAGACAATTAAAACATCTTTAAAACTGTCACTGCAATTCTAAAATTGTTCCCCATAGGCCCTACATCACAGCTATATATTCATGGAAAATAATGTAAGGACAGAGTAACTATTATGCAGATGCATTCTAATAACTTTAAAATAAAAATATTATAGAAAATATATTAATGAGTTACACATTTTATACGCATAAAATATTAAGCATTCAATGACTGCTCACTATGAATACAGTTGTTCTTTTACATATCTCATACTCTTTCCTTTAGAGCAAATCTAAGGAGGGCTGGCTAAGGATGTAACTCAAACACCTCACTTCATGTACGTGCCACCTTGTTATTAATACGAAATGCAATACTTTAGTGTGATGCGGTATATTTAAATATTTAGAGTAATTATTCTCTATAAATGCATATAAAGCACATTTTTCATTGAAAGGCAAGATAAAATCAAAAATTTGTCTTCTGAGGTACAGAAATATTGACAATTCCAAGAATGCAGCGTACAGAATGCTGTTCATCAAAAACAGACTCACCTGCACTTTGCATAACAAATTCAACCACTTTGCAATATCAAAATCTATTTCAAAACAAACTTATCTTTCTTATATCTTTTGTTCTTTTCTACAATCCCAGGAGACTTACATCTTATACCTTATATTCTCATCCACAAGCCACTAATCCTATTTATCCTTTAAGATCAAAACCAAGCAAGTCTTACCTACCCCGGAAGTCTTTTCAGACAAAATCCAGTATGAAACGTTATTGTCATGCTCTGAACTCCTGCAGTCTTCATTAGACATGCAATCTCTTATTGCCAAGGGCTGTTAACTCTGTTCAACCATGCGCATCAGACTTGCCCCCAACTGGAGAGTAAGCTCCTGAAGGGCAGGAAGCAAGTAAGTCTTATGTTCCTCCACAGTACCTAGATAGTATCTTGCACATGACAGGCCCTTTACTATGAACACTATGTGATAAAATGCAATAAGGAGTTCAATATCTATAAAATATAATATTTTTTTCATTTTCTACTTCACAAGTTTGATATAAATTAACATTCTACAGTAAAAAATTCATCATTAAAATAATAAACAGTTGCTGATTCTCTGATGGTGTCAAAGAAGTATTCATAAATGTAACTTTTAATGACTGCAATAAAATAATTCATCAAGCACATTTTAAAATTCCCCATTTTTTCTACATTCCAATGATTCAGGAAAGTGAAGGTAACAGCCCTCAGAGCGCGGCGCCCAGTTCAAGTTTTAATGTGACGTATAAAAACTGCACATGCTCCAATGCTAAAAACGTATTTTAAACCAACATGAATCTAACCAAATCAAAATAACAAATCCTTAACACTGCTTTGTCTTCCAAATAAACAGGACTGTTAAGGAAAGCTACTTTCGCACTGGAAAAAAACAACAACAACAGTTGGCATGTTTTGATCAAAATAAGGAGCTCCTTAATTAATACCAAATGAAGACAAATCACTCTGACAATAAGTTGGTCAGTCTACTTCTCTTTCTTCTCCGTGAAATTACTGAACCGGTGGTTGCAATATGGAATTTCAATGCTTTAAAAACATTGTTGTTGGCAGGGCTTAAAAATATCCCAATTTAAAATAATAAGGACACTGTCCTACTCTCTCCGTCACAACCCTGTCATCGGTTCTACGAAAACACAGGTTGCTACTTTTAAGAACAAACATAAAGTTGCTAAAGCATAGTTGGCAGACACTGTCCTAAGGCATCTCCAAGCTTCAAGTCATGTCTTTGGAATTTTTGCCTGTCATAAAGCAAAGAGAAAAAGAAACCGAAACAAATTAATTATGTTGTAGACTAGATTAATAGATTATTAGTATTTTAGGTCTTTTCTTAATAGCTAGTTCTAATTCTCATCAGTAATACTCGAAATAAACTCACCTAGGTGTCTGCTTCTCTTTCTTCCCCAAGGCTTTTAATAAAACCAGCTTTATGGTAAAATGTGTGGGCATTATTTTTAATAGCCTTTCTTAGGGGTAGAAATGGAGGATACGTGTTACATATCACTGGGAAGGTATCCAACTGTAAAGATATTAGACATGAAAGCTGCTGAAACCAAGTAGGTACTTTCTGTCTGTAGGTGTTGTTATTGGTGGCCTGAAGAGTTAGGAGGAGTGGAGAATAAGTACATGCAAACATTAAGGGGCAAGAGATCAGTAACTTCTAAGAAGCATTTTTTTTCTACCTGTAAAATGACAAGTGATTTTCTGACTTCCTTCACCTCCTATTCAATGCCCCACGGTGGGGAGGGGAAATGGAAAGCAAAATCGCTTCTAATTCTGAGAAAGAAAAGGGGAGAGATGGGAGAGAGGAACAGAGAGAGAGAGAGAGGAGGCGAGAGGGCGAGAGAGCAGCTCAGGAACCACGGAAGGAAACCCGCAGAAATTTCACAACTCTTTGCCATAAATAGCCTTTCTTCTCACTCTGGATACCTCCTCCTCTACATCAGCAAGACTCAGCCTGCACGCGCAGAGCAGCACCATTCACAAATCCCTCCGTCACCCCATCTCGACACCTGCCCCTGATGGCACGGCGTGTACGAGTCCTGGGACACATGCCAAAAGGTGGGGGGAGGCGGGGCACGGGGACACCTGCGGTTTCAGATCGGGACTGATTGCCTTTCCCGGGGAACCAACGCTTTGATTAGTCAGGAGCGCGAAAACACACACACACACACACACACCCCTCCCCGGAGCCCTCGACACGCCACCACAAAGCAATTTGTTCACGCTAAGTCGCTGCTGTTCCTGCCGCCCCTGGGGAGCGTCTCGCCCCCAACCCAGGAAGCCAGCGCCGGAGAACGAGCGGGTGGAGGCGAGAGGCCGTCCAGGCTCGGGCACTGCGGCTCCCCGCCCCCTCCCTCCTCTTCCCCCTCCCCCGCCGCCGCCCCCGCCCGGGCGCCCGCAGCCCCCGGCGTCAGCGCTGCCCGGCCGCCCCTACCTGCGGGAAGCGAGCGGCGACGGAGGGGAGCGGCCAACAGCCTGCGCCAACTCTTGCCTTCTCGGCCGGCCGCGCGCCGCATCGCCCCGGAGTGGCGGCCGCGGGGAGCCGAGCGCTCAAGAGCGCGGAGGAAAAGGCCACGCAGCACGCGAGGAGTCGCGCGCCGGCGGCGAAGCGAGCCCGTCCGCCTCCCTCCCAGCCCGCCCGCGAGGCCAGGTCTCCGCGCCGCGCACGCCGGGCCCACGGCCGGCGCCCCTGGCCTGCGCGCGGGCTGCTCCGGGGCGGCCCGGGCACGGCGCGGCCAGCCGCCGGGCGGTCCTCGCGCGTCCGCCGGAGGCCAGCGCCAGTGCCGCGGCGACGCGAAGCGCGACCCTCCGGGCGCGGGGGCACCGGCGGCGTTACTACCTGGAGGGCTCCGCGGCGCTTGTTAGGCTTCTCCCGGGCACGCGGGGATTTCTGTCTTCGGAGCGCGGGGCTTGTCTTTCCCGGCCCCCCTGCTCTGCCCTCCCTCCCCTGCTTGGCCGCTGGGCTCCTTCTCTCCACTCCCAGCTGCACGGAGTCGAGCTGCGTTATTTAATAATCCTGCTCCTCCTGCCTGCGCCAGCAGAGCTGCTCTGCCTGAGCCACCGCTTCCCAGGCAGGCATGTTGTGGAGACAGGGAGAGGGCGAGACGCGGACTGGCCGTCGGTCGGCGACCGTTCGTGGTGAGAGAGGGAAGAGCGGAGCAAGAGGAGGGCAGGGGAGGGACGTGGGGAGGCGCTTCCAAGTGTGTGAGTGCGCGGAGTGTGACTGAGTGGGGGACGAGAGAGCCACCTCCCGGCTAGGCCGCGCTCCCTGACTGAGGAGGGCGGCGGCGAGCGCAGCTTTTATAGGAGCGGGGTTGGGGGGAGGGGGGAGGGGGAGGAGTTAAACTGGGGCGGGGGGAGGAGTTAAACTGGGGCGGGGCGTGGATGGCTGAGAGCACGGCGCCCGGCCAACTGAGGCCGCGGGTTACCACGCACGCATACTCTTGCATTAACGCGCGCACACCCAGTGCTGGCCCGTTGCTGAGTGTTCATTTTAGGGGAAGCCGTATCCGGTCGTGCTGACTTGGCTTTGCACTCAGCCCATCCTCATGAGTGCGTCGAGTCCAAGTGCATTGGCAGAGGCAAAAGTGGAAGAGAGGGAGAATCTGAAGCTCTGCGAAGGGGCCGCGGTAATGCTGAAAATGCACTGTGTCTTTTCTCTCCAAACCACCGATGCTATTTTCTTTCTCCTCCACCTCTCAGGGAGGAAACTGTGAGGCTTCCTCCTCTTTTCCTTCTCACCCAGGCTATTCACATCCTGACACATCTCTTACCTCAAAGGCAGCAAGAAACCTGGCTTCCTTTCTCTTAACAGATGACACCTCCCAACAAATATTTACAGCAGTCAGTTCTTCTGTAGGATAATGGAAGCAGTGGGACTGTGGCCTGGAGTGGAACTTGTGTTCCTGCACATAAGGTCCTCAACAACACGGGGATTACATACAGAACCAGTTACCATTTTGACATCATTTGACTGATGGCCCTCTAGAGATATTTTGCCAGTTTAGTGGTGGAGAAGACTTCTGATGCATGGTGCTGTTGCTTACCTAATTTATTTTCCCTTGGTCCTTTCTCCTATTGCACTGCCTCATTTCCTTTTAGATTTGCCCTGGGTCCTGAACTCTCCCATTCATCCCCTTCTTTATCTCCACTCCTGTATATTTATGTCTTTAGCAGGCAATAAGGCAGACGGAGTGCATTTAACTCTGTGTGTGTGTGTTGGAAACATCTTTTAACCAATTTTGGTGGCTTGTAGGACCATTTCTAGATAGAAAATACATCCCCAGTGCTAAGTTTGTACACCTGACATCACCTCCCTTACCCTCTAACTAGCCTCCTGCCCAGATTGTAGGATCTTTGTGATCTGGTGCACTACTGTATTGGCAAACAGCTTCCAGGAATCAAGCAATCTATGCTTCTTTCAAGTTTGTGTGTGTGTGTGTGTGTGTGTGTGTGTGCGTTCTAAATAATCTGGTAATAGTCTGACTTCTGAAATGTAAATATATTGAGTGTAAAAGCAAGGTGTACTTTTTGAATGAGTATTAGTGGTCGATGTGGATTTTGGTATGGGGACAACCCTGCTTTGGGGTGACAACTGTGGAAAACATTTTTTTCATAAATGTGACAAAAGGAAATTAAGAACATCTAGGAGGCTAGGGCTGACAACTCAGTTATTATATCTTCTCTCTTTATTAGTAGCTACGTCCACTGATATGTCCTCAGGTTTTTGGTGTATGCCAGCTCATAATATATTCTCCATATATTTTACCTTTACCATCAATTTTCTTTTGCCCTAATTCTTCCATGTCTCATACAAACTGTTTAGAATCCATTAAAAGTGGCTTAAGTATATAATCAAAAAAGGGCAGCAAAGTTGGGACCAGTGGACAAATAGATCAATAACATAAAAATACAGGACATGATTGCTCCCTTGATCAAGCATTGTTAAATGGATATACTAACAAAGGATGTTGAGATTCAATGTGTGTAGGCCCTGTGAAAAAGCTATTACCATGTCTTCAATTTTGTAGATCAGGAAAGTCAGGTTTGTGGAGGTTAGGTAGTTAACATTAGGTCTCGTACAAATTAAGTGGTGCACCTGGAACTCAACCTAAGTCTGCCTTGCACTACTGTCCATACTCCCACCCATTCAGACCACCTGGCTTAGTTGAGAGTCTTAACAGTTTCTTTATAGCTTTCAATAATTATGGAGTAAGCTGATCTACAACCCCTCAGCATTTTCCTTCTACTTCGCTCCTTTTTCTAATGCAAGAACGGTTTACAAAACTGTCCACCTTATTAGGGTTAGGCAAGGATTTAAAAAGCCCTTACTACTTGGATTTATAGATGAAAAAAGTCAGGAAATTCTTCCCTGAAGTCCTTACTAAAGGAATCCTGCTATCACTGCAAAATGAAATTTTGTAGAAGACATATTCCTGATCTGAACTTTGAACCTAGCAAATAAATATGTAGTTTATTTAAGAGCTATAAATAGGCATTTAAGAAAAAAGTTTTTCACATTTAAGGAAGATGCTCGATCATATTGGGCAAGTTTTTGGGGTTTTTATCGTCCCAGTTCTGTATTTAATTGTCACCAATAACGGTAATTTAATAATGACTCTATATTACACAGTTCAGAATTATACATTAGACCAGATATTTCAAGGGCACTTTTGGTAACCACAACTGATTGTAATTTTCACACTCAATTGCATTCATAATTAGTGAGAACCATGAAAATCTGTCAATTGCCTTTATTCATTAAGATATTCAGTAAAGCCAACATTCCTTCCTTAATTTTATAACAATTTTGCTTGCCAAATAAAGGCCAGAATTCATATACACTGGACCAATAAGCCATATGAAAATATATAACCTAAAATACACTTCTGAAAATTTGATTCATTTTAACTATTTCATATTTTTTGTTGAAAAAAATATCTGTACCAGAAACCCCATTTATAAATTATAATGAACAACATTTCAGAAGTTAAGTAAATGAATTATTCTCTTTTAAGATTGCTTAATGTTTCAAGTAGAATTTCCCACTTTGCTACATTTTCCTGATACAATTTGTGTTGTGATAGGAAAACAGAAAGTTAATGACTCTTTCCAGTTTGTTCATTTTCATCTCTTATGCTTGCTGCTGTTTGGTTCCAAGTGCATTTAACTGGCAACTTCAATGCAGATTTGGCATTGTACCATTTGATGAAAGCAGAAAAATTAGGTTGCCAATTACATATGTGCCCCTTATGTGCACTGAATTCCCACTGAAGTGATAAGCCAAATTAGAAATTTTCAGTAGTGGTACCTAAAAAGTAAAATTAGTGCCTAGGGAAATAAGGGAGATAGTTTTTCATTCCAACCCCTACTACTATAATAATAAAAGTCATAAGATGTTTTAGAAAATGAATTAACTTTAAAACATTTGCAAAACAATGTTTGTGGATGAAGTATCAGAAAAAAAATTTTTAAGTTACATTTTTTCTGTCCTAGTTCTTTTATCATCCTTTGATTTACTTCATACTCTATCATGATTATCCAGTCATTATGAAGAAAGTTAAATGAAGACCACTTCTCCCCTTTGCTTTATCCTAATAATATAAGAGAAATGAAAAAAAAAATTTTTTTTTGAATATGGTATTAACATTTTGGATTTTTTCCATATCACTTAAAGGTAAAATATATTTTTGTGACAACTGTTGTAAAATTAAGGTGGCATTATGGGTACCTTATAGCAACAGGAACCTCGAATGGAGATTGAGGCTGAAGTTTGCACTGGATTCAAGATCAAGGACCGATAAGAAAGTGCGGGACAGGAGAGAGGAGAAAAGACTCAACTGCAGTTTGGGGTCCAGAGAGCACAGGAAAAAGTCTATTTTAATGTGAAAAACTCTCTTAACTGGGGCAACGTGTCAGGTAGACAGAGCACTAGCAGAAAAAAATTAAGATAGAGTTAATTTTCAGAAATCTGGTAATGACTCCTACTCTTGGTAAATTGTCCTTTTGCAGCAGAAATTCTGCCTGGTGACAGAACAGCAGGATCCATCGTTGCCCTTGCTCTGTGGAGGAAACTAAAAGGGCAAGCAGGTCAACTGCCCAGGATTTCAGAGGGGAATCCTCTCCAGAAGCTAAGCCCAGATGACTGGGTCAAAATACTCGCTGCATGAGCTGTCTTTGATCTGGGAGCTACGCAGACACCAAGGATTCGTCCCAAGGAGCAGATGTGGTAGCAAGACTATTAAGGTGAAAGCATGTCACTGTCCTTGTCACTGGGCTACCATATCCCAGGTTTACAAATCGAGCTAATTCTGAGCCCATGGGCTGACGGGATGGAAAGCAGAGGATGTGGAGAGGCATCGCTACTCAGCAACTGAGGAAATCCTTAATTTCCAGAGGAGAATATCCAGTTTAGAGGGCTGAAAAAAGTTGAGGTGGCAGAAGGAGGAGAGAACTAACGTCAACACTGATGTTCTCTGAATTTATGTCTCTCTATTATTTAAGGGAGATAAACTGTATTAAAAATAATGTTTATCAACATAAAACCAAAGGAGTCTTTATAAGCAGATTCACCAGTAGAAACTATTCCATGTATATAATTTCCTTATCTTTGTTTCTATTTCCAAACGTGATCAATGAGGTCTTACGGAAAATGATCTCAGGATTTCTCATCTTCATATGGAGTAATTTTCGTGTTTGAATACTTGTTTTGTTCTGATTGCAATATTTTTAAAAAAATATTTAACCCAGTTAATGGTTCATTTGTTGATGTCTATGAGTTACATCTATCAAAGTGATTTTTTTCATTGGACATTTGAGTTCTTCTATTATGATTGTCCCTAGCCATCTATGTGTTTGTAGGCATTTCATTAAAATAAATAGAACTTGACACATTTTTTTAGAGAGATCATCAGTTAAATCGTCTCTAAAAATAGTATATTGATAAAATCTGAAACTGTAACAATAAATCTGTGAATCATATAAATAGATCTAATTATAACAATAGAAGAACTACAACAAAATTGTAATAGTACTCTTTACTATTTAGATATATAGTAAAAATAGACAATGCTAATAAAATAATCTAAACCATATTAAACCAGTACTTAAGCAGGTTGGAAACTGGTCTTGCCATCTGTCAATTTCTATACTGGCAGTTTCACAAATGAGATGTCTTTTTAACAAAACATCACAGCAGGAGATACAGACATGTGAATTGTAATTAAAATGTGAAAAATGCATTTCCTAGCCTTTGTCACTTATATAAAGCTTCTCTTATATTGTGAAATTCTACCCTTAGGAAGTTACACAAAGTGGAAATAATGTTTATTTTGCCAAATCTATACATTGTTGACCATAATTTTAACTTAAGTAATGAATGCATATGCTATCATAAATTGAATTGTGGTTTCCTTATGTCTTGTTCACACAGTAATGAGATTCAATTATTTTTTAATCATCCAAATGTAGAAGGTGAAGAGGAATAATTTGTATATTTCTATTCAGTCTAGATCTGCTAAGGACTAATATTATTGCTTTATATTTACTTACCATTATATTCTGTATATAAAAACAACATTGAATTTTATTTACTTTCTGGGAAAAAATAAACCTAAATGAGTGCTTAATTCTGTAATGAAAAAGTTGCCTAAATATTATATAATATTTATTATATAATATTTAATGTTTTCCTGGTTTCATAGCATTTACATAAAATACAAACCAAGATATGCAATGTAGGAGATGTAACTATGGTTAATGCTACATATTGCTATAAATTAATTGCTATATATTGAACAAGTGTTCAAGAAATCAGTGGTAGCATAAATCAAGTTAACAACATAGTTTAAACTTAAAATAAGACATTAGCACTCAAATAGATCTTAGTTTTTATTTTCACTCTCCATAACATCTTGAATATTTTCTAGAAATTTAAAGTTAGCATGTGTTCTTGACATTTGTCATTATGGGACTTATATATCCAAACACATTCACATCCCTGACTTACCTTTGGTGCAATGATGCTTTTCTTTGTACTGTTATCACTTACAAGTTTCCTTCAAATGTTAACATTTTAACAAACAAAATGGGTATTGAGATAGGAGTGAGTCATTAAATCACTATGTAATTATATGTTTCAAATACAAACTATTCCATCTCATTTTTATGTACTTCTTACAGTACGACGTTGAAACTGTTGTGATGGAGTGGTAAGGATTATGTCCCTTTCTCTTAAACCTGAGCAGACTTTTGTGACTGCCACCACTAGAATATGGACGATGTTGTATAATTTCCTAGCCTAGGTCATAAAATTGCCATTTACTTTATCCTTGTTCCCAGGGACTGTTGCTTTGCTCATAGAAGCTAATCACCTGCTGTACAGAAGCCATGCAAACTATGGAAGGGCCCACATGGAGAGGAACTGATGCCTTTATCCCACAGCACCATCTGACAGACGCCACATAAAACCAGCACCAATTTGCCAGCCATGTAAGTGAGCCATTTTGGTAATAGATCTCCAGCTCCAAATCTATCTACTCCAGCCAGCCATGTGGAGCAGAAACAAGCTGTATTAATTGTTATTGCTGCATACCAAATTACTGCAAACACAGTGGCTTAAAATAAGTAGCAATTTATTAGATCACAGTTTTGCAGGCCAGAATCCTGGCAAGGTGTGGCTAGTTCTCTGCTCATTATCACAAGCCTGAAATCAAGGTGTTAGCCAGACTGAGTTCTCATCTAGGGGTTCTGCGGCACAAATCAGCTTCCCAGCTCTTTCTGGTTGTTGACAGAGTTCAGTTTCTTGCAGTTATACAGCTGAGACCTCTTTTTCTTTTACGTGTGCCTCCCTCCACCTTCAAGCCAGCAACAGCAGCTTATATCCTCATGCTTCAAATCTTTAACTTCTTCTGCCGACCGGAGAAAACGCTCCCACTAGACTATAAGCCAATGGTGGGCCCATGACTTATTTGTTCATCATACCAGGGCCTAGTCGAAGCAAAATAATGTGTCCTCAAGTGACACAAGGGGTGGTGCATATGACTGACGTTTTATTCTCTTTATCATTTCCTGATAATTATGTGTCATGGTGAAGCCTTATTGATCATTATTCCTTCAGGAGCCTTTATTTTCCTCCAAACCATTCTCAGTCTTTCATATGTTATCTTTCTTCTGACTTGACTTTAAAAATGAAGGTTACAGGCTTCACTGTAGCCACTCAAGCAAGTACTATTCAGTCATATGAAGCAGTGTGGTGAGCTTTGATGCAGCACCACAGCAGGTTGTCTTAGTCCGTTCAGCTGTTGTAATAAAATACAATAGACTAGGTGGCTTGTAAACAACAGGAATTTATTGCTCATAGTTCTGGAGACTGGGAAGTCCAAGATCAAGGAAACAGTATAGTCATGTTCTGGTGAGAGGTCTCTTCCTGATTCAGAATCAGTGCCTTCTAACTGTGTCCTCTCATGGTGGAAGCAGCAAGGGATTTCTGTGGGGTCTTCTTTATAAGAACACTAATTTCATTCATGAGGGTGGACCCTCATGACCTAAGCACCTCCAAAAGCCCCAACTCCTAATTCTATTACATTGGGCATTAGGATTTCAACATGTGAATTTTGGGAGAACACAAATGTTCAGACCATAGCAAAGGTCAAGACTGTGGAAGATACAGGAAACCTCAGAATAAACTCAACTGTCCCCAAGAGCTTTAACTGATGTTGGGAATGAGATAAAGTACTTTGTATCACCATATTTACCTTTTGGACTCATTAATAAATATTTATTAGTTAATTAGTTTTCTTCTTATATTGTTTTCTCCATATATTGTAGCATGTTTATGGGTGGAAGCTCCAGCCAATAGAATGTCACATCTCTGAAATATAACATGAGATTTTGGTCATCAGATGTTTATGGTACAAGGTTGAATCATAGGAAGTAAATACTGAATAATAATCTGAAAGGAAAAAGATAAAAGAGGGGAGAAAAGCAAAACTCGTCATGAAATAACTCCACAAGTAGTCCTGAATGGAGAGAATTCCTACATAAATAAATCACAATCATTTATGTAGTCATGCATCAACAAGTGACATATTGATTTTTTTTTTCTAGAAAACCAAGATAAAAGTGACAGGCCGAGAGTCAGTTTAGGCATACTGAAGGAGCATTTCACTAACGGGATACATGAGAATAATTTGAAAATCTAGATAAACCGTGCTAATTTCTCACCAATCTTGTGTTCTTTAGTATCTATAAAACATCTTTACTTAGAATCATAGGAAAGTAAATGTGAAGGGATTTTAGTCACTCAGCAGATTTGTATTGCAGATGTTAAACAAACTAAATATTAGGAATACCAAAATTGAGGGAAAATACTTGCAATTAAGATAGTCATAGAAACAAATAATTAGAATACAATGTACTGTGGAACAAAAAGGGTATAAAAGCAGTTACTCCTTGCTTTCAAGGAAATAACAGTCCAACAATAGACGTATTACAGCAAATGATTACGATAGTTAATTCTCAGTCCTCATTTTACTTTAGTGGATTTTGGATTGGAGTGACTTTGTACTGCGTTGATGTAGCTAAAACTGGAATTGTATTTCCCAGAATTCCCTTCCTGATGTGGTTCTGCACTAAGGTTGGCCGAAAGAGAAGTCTTCATGAGATTCGTAAGGAAGAAATGAGGCAGCAGCTATGTTATGCGCTGAGGAACAGTGTAGGGAACCAGGGGGTCTTGCAGCTCGTGCTCCTTGATCTGCTACCTCACCTTGTTTAGTCTGGGGCAGCAGCTGCCCCTGCAGCTCCCTCAGCTCCTGCCAGATCTCCTTTACCCTCTCAGAGTGTGTGTGTACAAGTTCCTGGGAGGTCCATTGTAAAGGTTCTTTCTGCATATCACTATCTGCATATCCCTTGTCATGCTGAAATTGGAGGTAGCAAGAGACAGATGTAGGCAGAGATGGTCCTTTAGGGGTACACTTTATACAGCTTGTCTTAGCTGATGTGGGTAGAGATTGTCTTTTGGAAATCCAGTTTATCCTGAGGATTCCAGTCTGTCCCAGCTGACCACCAATCCACACAGCTTTTCTTCCCAATTGCCAGTTCTCAGTGACTTTAAGTCCACCATTAGAGCAGCGGCAACAGACTTCCATAGACTTCTGCCCAACTCCCACGGTTGCGTAAGGTCTGACCCCTATCATAAATCCCTTATCCCATATCACTCGTGTTGGTTCTGCCTTTCTGTTGGGACTCACACTTACATGAATATATTTTGTAGGAAAAAAACAAAGGAGTACTGAGGACTAGATGTAGATGGTGAGGAAAGAGAAGAGTCAGAGTGACTAAATCTTAAATTAACATGTTAATTTGAGTCATTTCCTTCCATTTGAAACATTTCTTCCATTTGGCTTCTGGGACGCCACAGTGCCCTGTTTTTATTCAACTCACCTCGATGACCTCTGCATTTGGAATGTTCCAAGACACAAGACGTAAACTTTTGTTTTCTCTTTATACTCATTTCTTTGGTGATCTCATTCAGGCTCAGAGTTTTAGTACCATCTGAAAGCTTATGACATCCACGTTTGTATCTCTAGCCCTGAACTCCTAACCCATGTCTGACTTTCAACTTGACATCTCTGCTCGCTTACAGAAGCCTCTCAAGCTTAAAAGTATACAAAGCCTCTGAATTCTTCTGAAAACCTGTTCTGTATGCAGTCTTCCCCATCATGGTCAATGGCAACTTCTATTCTTGCAATTGTTTGTGTTGAAGACCTTTGGGTCATTACTAGTTTCTCTTTTTCTCTTACAATGCGCATCTAACATGTCAGCAAATCCTGCTGACTTTATGTTCACATTATATAGAGTATTCCAACCGCTTCTCAAAACTTTCACTGTATAACCCAGTTTAAGCCACCATCATCTTTCACCTAGGTAACTGTGATAGCCTTCTGATCTCTACCTTACCTTTGTCCCTCATATTCTCAAAACAGTGGGCAGAACTGGCATGTTAAAATCTAAGTCAGATCACGCCACTGTTCTGCTCAAAATCCTACAGTGGCATCCCATCTCATGGAGAGTAAAAGTTGTTAAAATGGCCTATAGGCCCTGCATATCATAATCCCCCTCACCATGACCCCGTACCACCACCACTATTTGCTGTTGCATTTCTCTCTGTGGATTCTCTTCCTGGATACATGCAGGAGAACTTCCTTACTTTCTTTCAGACTTTGCTCAAATGTCACTTCATTGAAGCCTTCTCTGCCATTGCATCTAAAATAGTAACTCCACTCCACACACATGCTCACATCCATTTCTGAGCCCCCTTGCCAGCTTTATTTTTCCTTAGCATTTATCTCTAAAACAATGCATACTGTATGTACTTATTTTTGCTTATTGTCTGTTTTCCCCACTAAAATAAAAGATAATGAGGACAGGGGTGTTTCTATTTCCCCACTCCCCCCACCCCTCCCATCCCCCTGTACCTAGAGAGGTACATTGTTTATAGTGACCCTTAATAAATATTTGTTAAATGAAGAATAAGTCATAGAATAAAAGCATGATAGAAACACATACAAGAAGTAAAACAGGAGACAGAGAGGGTTTCAACATTACCTTCACTCACTATTCTGAAAAACAAAAACAGATACTTGTCATTTTATAAAAACTTTTAAAAGATTTTGTGTGGGATGTTTTCTAATTAATCTCAGTATTTATGAGGCATGTGATAATTGAGAAATGTGTCTTCACAGTAATTCTAAAAGCAGATGGCATTCATTCATTTATTCATTCAGTCCACAAATGTTTGTTGAGTGTCTGCTATGTGCCAGCAGCTAATACAAAGGTGAATTATGAAATATTCACAAACTTTAATTAAACAGTGGCAATATGCTAAGCAGAGTACTAAACCATGGATATAGAGAAATAAAAGTTATAGTTCAAAGAGCTGAGAATATATTAGGAAAGACAAATAAATAAATAAACAATTACGAAACTGTGTGAAAGGGCTACAGTAGGTGCAAAATAGGAGGTTTTGTATTATACAACATAGGTATAAATAATCCAAATTTAAAGGGTGGATTTTCAGGGAAGGATTCCTATCAAATGTTAATATCTGGCCTGAGTTCTAAAAAATATATCTTGCTTAAGTATATAAACTTTGTTAGGCAAATGGCGGCAAAATAATTATTCCATTCTTTGTGTTTAATAAATATTTGCTAATTTTCTAGTATTCAAATAACCTTTCATTTGGGGGTATTATTTTAATAAACATTAAATGTATGAAACTATCTTTACACATTTAATTTTTTATTTTTATTACTAATTTAAAATAAGATTGAGCACTCAGAAGTCTTAAATGTTTTTCCAGATTCATATGGACATTATGGAAAATATTTATGCCACCTATATATTTCAGAGTCTCTGCTCATGGAAATAACACAGTGGATATATATATTCCTTTCCTGAGAACCATAAAAATGAAAACTTACAGTTCCATCATTTCTTTTTAATCTTGAGACTTGACAGGTGAAAAAAAACCACAATTTTCTAGTCAATTTCTAACTTATTTACTTTTGTATTTAGTTGACATCAAAACATTAATTTTTTGGTTTTGAAATCGTATGTTCAAGTAAAATGCCTAAATAAAGACGATAATGTACTGTCTTGCAGAAGCAGTGTATGTTGGAAAAGTTAAGTTATATGTTTGGTGCAAACCCTGGGGCTACTACTTAGGGGAGATACCAATTAGAAGCAGACAATCCGCAAGTTTAAATTGAATCATGATTCTTCCTGAACTCGAGTAGGTATGCTACTGTACATATTTCACTCAATATTTTTATGTCATAAATTTTTTTAGGCAGTTCTATTTTTATAGAAAATATCCTGCATAAAACAACAGCCTCAAAATAGGTCAGGGTGTTATTGACTGCTTAAAGCAAGCACACACCTGGGAAATTTCTTCTCGAAAAATCCATCTAAAGAAAGATAGGTGTTTGAACTTTTTGATATTTAGATGTCAAGTTATAAAATCTCTAAGGGTCTATATCCTTTATATATAAGCATATATGAGCATTGACTATAAACAATGAGCACCTGCTTAAATGTGATTCATATCTAAATTTTTAAGGATTATGCGTTAACTTAGGTCTTTTAGAAGTACAACTTGATAAAATCTGATCATACAGCTATATCATTAGGTTACCTAGAAAAAAAAGCACTCTTTATAATTATAATGTCCAGATTAATGCTATTTATCTGGACATTAATGTATCTGGACGTTTATTAATGTATTATTTGTAATAACGTGACTCACCTGCTCTTCCAATTCAGGGCATGAGACTGATTCCTATGTTATCTGTTCAATTTGGTATTTTTCTTCTGATGAAGGCACATCTGTGTTCACTGTGTTAAGTTCACAGTTAAGTTCACTGTTAAGTTCAATGTTCTCCTAGGAGAAGTAGAGCCTAGATGATTAACTACTTCTTGGAAAATATTTTTTAAGGGGAAGCATAAGTGCTGAAGCATGTAGAATGCACTACCACATTAAAAAAATGTTCATTAACAAAAATAAATTAAAAATGAGAGTGGTTTTACATCTCCAGAGCAATAACAAGTTATGCCTCAACAGTCTGCAAGAATTTATGTCCCTAAATGTTATTCCATTTAGCACTCTATGAAACCTATAGAATCATATTAGTACATTTAACAGTTTGTGAGACAGCTCTCACTAAAGGTGTTTTTTTCCCCTTAACTTAACATTTTTAAAGTATTGTAGGTATGTAACCCAGGTAACTGCAGGTATTTAAATTTTTTGCAGAATATATAGCAGTATACAAATACGTCTATATAATACTTTTCAGAGGAAAGGATTCCTTGATTTTAAAAATATGTTTAGAAAATGTTTTTAAATATAAATAAAATATTTTCCTTTGTTTTCTATACTTTCAATAACTTACTCTCTTCTCTTCCTCCTGCTACCCTTCTTTCTTCTTCTTGTTACTATTCCTCCCACTCCTATTTCTTTCTCTTCTTTATTATCATCATAATGACTACCTTCAACTGAGGCCTTACTCACATGGTGGATATTGCGTTATTTCTTCAAATATCTTAACCATAATGAATATATTTTGCAGTAAAATCAAGCACAAGTAAAATCAACCACAAATGAAATCAATCCACCCTTATTAATTCCTTTACTGAGTTAAGCATGTAACTCTATTTGTAAGAATTAAGCTGCCAGTCGATGAGTACATTATTTCCACATCTGAAAGCCTGCCTCCAAATTCTTAGACCAGTTTGCCACACGATAATATGATATAGTAGACAGAGTTTTTCAGGGAATATATGCTGATTAGGCAGCATTCTAATGCCATCACGGAAATAGAGCCACCATTTGAATTATTTCCTTTCACATTCTTCTGTATTCACAGACTACTTCAGCCTTGGTTAAAAGAGAAAAATTATGATTAGATAGTGCGCATCTCTACTTCAACAAAACAAAACAAAACAATAACCCAAACTAAAAGGTGGGGGGAAGTCATGTACCCTGTTGCTCAAACAGAGGGCATATTTTATGAAAAACTAAAAATATGGCCCTACTGTGTAAAAAAAGGAAACATATATAGACATAATATCCAAGAAGAGGCCATAAAATGCAGTGATTAAGTTCACTACATTGCAGGTTCCACAGAACTGGCATCCAATCCTTGCTTCACTTTTTATCAGCAGAGCAACATTGGGTGAGTTACTTAACCTCATTAGTCCTCAGTTTCCACGTATATAAAATGACAGTAGTGTTTACTATCATTGGGTTTCTGAAGGAATTAAATAAGAGGGCATGGGAATGTTTAGCACAGTACCTAAACAAGTATTCAGTATATGATATCTATTGTTATTAATATGCACCAAAGCTAAACTGTTAAATCAGTGAATATATAAATTTCTCTAATGTATTGTGCAACTAAATATATGTCAGAATAACTCCAAATTACCCTCTCGAGTAGAAACAAGTGTTGAAAAACACAAATTACATTTTTTGGAATTTGCCACAATATAGCTAGCTTTAGTTTCTAAACATAACATCTGTTAAGAAGTAACGTTTCCAAGTATTCAACAAATATTTACTGAACACCTAGGATTTGTCAATCACTATTCTAAGACCGGACTGGAGATAAAAGAGTAGACAAGGAAGGTAGGATTCTTGCTTTCCTAGAGTTTACATTCCAGTCAGCAGAAGAATGGGGTAGGGCAGGAAAGCAGAAAGATAACAAATGAATAAACAAATACATAAGATAATTTCATGGAATGATCAATGCTATGAGGACAAGAGAGGAAAGTCATGCTCAGTGTAGGATTGGGTGACTTCTTTGGTTTGGGTGTGTCAGGAGAGGACTCACTTTGAAAGTATATTTAAATTGTGGTCTGAGTGACAGGAGGAGCCAGCTGCAACTAGTTCAGAGACCCTACGGTGGAAACCAGTCTGCTATATTTGTATGTAGGAGGAACAGAAACTAAGCTAATGTGTTTGGAGCTTAGTGGTCTAGGGGAAGAATAATGCTTAAACATTTTATTTTATGCTTTCGTATGTCTTCCCTTTTCCGGTTCATTGACTACTTTCTGTTTAACTGACATATTTATTCTTGATGTTAAAACAAAAACATATTCTTTTAATCCAAGATATTTCCAATATCCCAGAATATGCCCACCATATTCTGGGACATCATTAGCAAAATTAAAAATTCAACACAATTTATATGTCAAAGGCAGGGAGGGGATTATTCCTGGGTTTTTATAAAGGCTAAAAAATATTGGTCCCTAGAGACTTAGAGTTTGTGTGAAAACGAATAATTCTCTATCTCAGTCGTAAGTTTCAGTGAGTCTACTTCCATCTGCAGTAACAGAAGTAGGAAGTGGGGGAAATGAAGAACACGGAATTGTAGTACCCTCGCCCCACCAGCATGCAATTCATTTAGCATTGCACCGCTGTACTGAAGCTTTTACTGCCAGGGGTCTCTGAGCAAATCATTTCCATTACTAGTCTGTTCTAATAACCCCTTTGCTGATTCAGCTACCTGAATGTAAATATCATAGAAATGACTGGGAAATAAAAGCTAATTTGAAACACTGAAAAGGGATCTAAAAGAAAATGCTCCCTACATACGCTTTCATTTTCATAACTCTTTGTTTAAAAATCTGCTTATCATAGATGAAGTCTTTTGATTGTATTTGAAGCCAATAGAAGAAATATAATTCTTTTCTCACATATCACTATATGTTGCTTAAAGCTCCCTGTCTTAAATGACAGCTATTTCGCCCATACTAACACAATACATGTAGAATATTAAAACGGCCACAGTGAATTCCGTAGCATTACGGTCAAAGTCCTTCATTGTCTATTTAATATAAGCCTTAGTGGGTTGTCTTGAGGTACAAGTGAAATCTTGTACTATTTATTTGTTACACACAGGAGGTGTTTTTCTCTGCCTGAGCTTCTGTTCAGTCCTATATTCTCTCTACATATTCAGTCCCCCTCCCAACCCCCACTAGCCTTTTAATACTACTAGCTGTTGAATTTAAAGGCTGGCCTCCAGGGGAAAAAATCCTTTGTGTGATCTGTATGATGACAATATTAAAGTAAAAAAGCGAACGAGCAGTGTAGTTTTTTGAAATTCATTCCAAATAATATTAGTGATGTAGTTTGAATGTTACTACATTCATATCTGAAATGCAAGATTATCTTAGAAATATGATTATTACAAATTACTTTTAAGCTTCATAATTATATATTTCAAAGCTGATCTGAGTAGGTTTAAAAGGCTATAAGTTGCAGAGAAGTAAACAGCTGCCTTCAGAAAGAATTTGTAATTAACAAACCATCATAGTATTTAGTTGAAATTCCATCACAATTAAAGCTAAAATATTAAAATACATTTTAAAATTTAAGGGCTTAAAGAAGAGATGTTCATGATGAAAACATAGGCTGAATTTGTGGCTACGACAATAAATGATGAACACTGAATTATGCCAGAATAAATTGTATCACTGAGAGTACAAGTGGAATTTTTAGCGGTTGTTATTATTATTATTGCAATACATACATGACGTCAGTTCATCCTTTTCCAGTCTGGTATAAATGTGTGCACATTTTTAAAAAGCAGCAAGTTCACTTTCATATCAAGTTTCCAAAACTCTTTTTGCATTTGTGCTAGTGACTCAGGATGAACTTAAATAGGACCTGCTTAACAATCAACAACATCTTGTTTGGTTCCTAGAAGGCATGTAGACAGCTCAGTACGTGTGTATATGTGTGTGTGGGTGTGTGTGGAGAAGAAGCTGATCATTTACATTTGACTCACTTTTTGCCTTTAGCAGAAGATAATTGCAGCTATTTATAAGGATGGCAATATTAATAGTTGCCATAAATATCTATTTCTGCATTTCTTTCTAAATATATATGTAAGTGCTTTTCTCTGTTTTATGTCACTTAAAATTTGCTTTACAGAATTTATAATCTAGCATAAGCACTCCAAAGGAAAGCAACCATTTCTTCTAGGGTTTTTTGCCTCCTTTTCCCAGACAGAGGCTTCACAGAGCATAGTAGGGCTAAAAATTGAGAAACGACAGGTGGAGTATATGTTTTAGTTAAAACAGGATACTTGATTGAGAAAAAAGAGCTAGCATATGTTATTCCATTCAATCTTCACAGCAGCCAGGTATAAGAGATATTAAGAAGGTTAAGAAATCTATGGAAGCAAGGTTCAAATTCAGAAGGTGTAGCCTTCTGCTAAATTTGGATGGGGCTCAAGTAACGTTAAAGTTTAGTGAGTTAAAGAGAGGTGAAAAGGAAAACATCTGAGGTGAAACTGCGGTTGGTTCATAGCATTGTCAATGACAATACTTCTCATTCAATCGTGCTGTAGTAAATTTGTATAAAAATGCAAAGGCCAGAAATTTCATTAGGCTAATTACATAAGTAATATACAGTTAACAACCAACCAAGTATTTACTGTAAAGAAATTATTAACCCTGGAGCAAAAATACTGTGTTTCTAGTTGGTTTTTTTTTTCTAGTTTAATAAGTGTTAATGGTAAACATATCATGAAGCTCTTTTGATTCTTTAGTGTTTTAATTTCTGAAAGATGTATGCATGGCATAAATATTAAGTAGGGAAGTTATCTAAATATACATTTTAAAAAAGACAAAGGAGACCTGCTTTTCCATTCAGTGTCATAGTTTTCCTTTAAATCAGAAAAGGATAAACTTAAAAATAACCTCTTTTTCACTGATCTGAACATCAGGAAACAGGGGTTTTGGTTAGAAAGAATGATAATTGTAGAGCCTCAGTCAATCCTGAAAGCTGCTCTTCTTCTATTATCAGTATTCCACCTAATTTCATCAGTCAGAATAAAGTATGGGTAAAGTGACCTTGAATACTGTATCTGACTATCCTTATTTGGAACGTTTACCAAACTCGACAAATTTTGCAAAACTGTACTGCTGTGCACTTTGAATGGAAAAATTAGAGATTTCAAAGCAGATAAAAGTGCTTTTCAGATCTCAGTCAGTTCCCTTATCTCTCTTCCAGCCCATCTCTCACTGCCAGGCCCATTCACTATCACATTATCTTTCTTTGTTTTCTTGGTCTCCTTGGATCTCTCTGTCTCTCTCTCTCTTAATTACAATCAAGACATTTAGTTTTATAAGGTTTTGTAAAACATCACAGTTTCCCCACTTTGCTACTTTTAACTTCCTTTGTATTCCCTCTTTTTCCTAAATGGTGTATAAACGTAAATACTAAAAAGGAACTAAATTGTAAGGGAACAAGAGCTACCCTCAAAAAAAAAAAAAATGAACTATAACATTCACCGGAGCTGAGGACACTGCAAACTAGGGATCCTGTTCAAAGGAGCAGGAAAATTTGCAGCTAGTTATTTTCTAGAGATCTTCTAACCTAACAGTCCCTAGAAGGTATAACACCCCCTCCACTATTGTGCAGTGATGGGTTTCATGGTAGAAAGTCCCAGGCTAGCTTTAATGTTAACCTCGCTCTTCCTGGTCCTCTATTAGTCCCACATTATGCCCTAACCTAACCTTCCTACTATTGAGAACTCTGAGTTATCACCTCTGGATAAAAATGTAACCTAGATTTGTGGAGAATCATATCTATTCACTAAAGCTATGCTTTTTAGGAACCATTTTTTTTAATTGAAGTATAGTTAATTTACAATGTTGTGTTAGTTTCAGGTGTACAGCAGGGTGATTCAATCATACATGTATGTATATATCTCTATTCTTTTTCAGATTCTTTTCAATTATAGATTATTATAAAATATTGAATATAGCTCCCTGTGCTGTACCGTAGGTCCTTGTTTATCTATTTTATATATACTTGTGTGTATATGTTAATCCCTAACTCCTAATTTATCTCTCTCCCTGACTCCTGCTATCCACTTTGGTAACCACAAGTTTGTTTTCTATGTCTGTGAGTCTGTTTATGTTTTATAAATAAGTTCGTTTTTTTAGATTTCACATAGAAGTGGTATCATATGATATTTGTCTTTCTCTGTCAGACTTACTTCACTTAATATGATAATCTCTAGGTCCATTTGTGTTGCTGCACAAATTTTATTCTTTTTTATGGCTGAGAAATATTCCATTTTATGTATATACCACATCTTCTTTAGCCATTCATCTGTCAATGGACACTTAGGTTGTTTTCATGTCTTGGCTATTGTAAATAGTGCTGCTGTGAACATTGGGGTGCATATATCTTTTTGAATTAGAGTTTTCTCTGGATATATGACCAGGAATGGGATTCTTGATCATATGGTAACTCTATTTTTAGTTTTTTAAGGAACCTCTATACAGTGGCTGTACCAATTTACATTCCCTCCAACAGTGTAGGAAGGTTCCTTTTCCCCACACCCTCTCCCACATTTATTATTTGTAGACTTTTTAATGATGGCCATTCTGACTGGTGTGAGGTGATACCTCATTGTAGTTTTGACTTGCATTTCTCTAATAATTAGTGATACTGAGCATCTTTTCATGTGCCTATTGGCCATCTGTATGCCTTCTTTAAAGAAATGTCTATTTAGGTCTTCTGTCCTTCTTTTGATTGGGTTGTTTGTTTGTTTAATATTAAGCTGTATGAACTGTTTGTATATTTTGGAAATTAATCCCTTGTCAGTAGCATCATTTGCAAATATTTTCTCCCAGTCCATAAGTTGTCTTTTTGTTTTGTTTCTGGTTTCCTTTGCTGTGCAAAAGCTTTTAAGTTTAATTAGGTCCCATTTGTTTATTTTTGCTTTTATTTCCATTACTCTAGGAGACAGATCCAAAAAAATATTGCTGCGACTCATGTAAAAGAGTGTTCTACCTATGTTTTCCTCTAGGAGTTTTACAGCATTCGATCTTACATTTAGGTCTTTAATCCATTTTGAGTTTATTTTTGTATGTGGTGTCAGAGAATGTTCTAATTTCATTCTTTTACATGTAACTGTCCAGTTTTCCCAGCACCACTTTAAAAAGAATGTTGCAGGGAATAAGGTCAATTGCTTTATTCCAAAATTTCAAATATTTGGGCAAGTAAATGACAATGGAACATTGCACCTGCATTCTCCAAATACACTTCTCCTGATTTAAAAGGTTGATATAGTCTACGGATTTGCCCAGCTCAAAATCCCTGATGTTATTCTAATGAATCCTTCTTCCTGATATTCTCTACTTAACTGATTAACAAGAGGTAGTTATTCTCTTTTAATGTATTCTCTCTGAATATTGTAATTTCTATTTAATCTCTCTTTAATGCGTTTGTTGCTTTCAATTCCAATAGCAATTACCTTCATCCAGGCCACCATCACAGCTAGCACAGATTTCTGCCACACCCCCCTAACAAGTCTCTCACAGCAGCCTGCCCCCATTCCAATCCCTCTTCCAATCTGTAGCTAATTTAGTTTTATAAAATGCAAATCTAATCATATCATTCCATGATTAAAACCATATAAATGCTTCCCATAAAAATAGTCTAAAGTCCAAACTTCTCAGGGTGGCATAGAAGACCTTTACCATTGGCCTCGGATTATTACTATAGCTTCACTGTTCATCACTCTCCCAGAATTTTGTACTCTTTACCCTCATTCTACCAATTGATAATTCCACCAACTATCTATAGTCCTTTTCTGACTTCCAAGCCTTTGCACACGCTGCTCACTCAACCTTAAAAACTCTTTACCACCTTTCCCCGTCCTCTCATCAGACCAAACTGCACTACACTATACACACTGCTAAAAACACACACACACCACTACCGCCTTCTACCTGGCTCCCAATTTTGTTTCAGATCATCACATAGCACATCCAAAAGCATCCCTCTGACTCTTCCAAGCCTGGTTAGATGTCCCTTCTAAGCTGCATCCAACGTACTACCCTTAAATATCTCTTGACATTTGCTGGTTTTTGTTTTTTATCCTTCCCATTAGACAATAAGTTCCTTGAGAGCAGGAACTGTGCTTTCTCACCTTTCCAATTCTAGAGTTTGGCTTGTTCTCAGAACATAGTGAGTGTTCAGTAGATATGGGTTAAATGGATACCTATGTTGATGTCTGTGTGTTCCTGAGATAGAGCTTCATCAAAGAGTGCCTGGAACTCTTCTCTGGCCAAATTAATGCCTATCCCTGTTAGGTACAACTTAATTAGCATACCTAGTTACCAATGCCGTTACAATGTTGTTTCTTCTTGGGTGTTTTTTGAAGAATTTCTATGAGAAAATGGGAAGAGTAAATGAGGAAAAGGTAGCTGTTTCTGCCTAGAAATTCTATTATCTTTTTTTATTCCATTGATTTTTAATGTAGGTTTGTAACTTATGTCTACAGAATTTGTGCCATCATTCCAAACTATTCAGATTACTTTTTTTAAATTTTATTAATTTATTTATTTTAAATTTTTGGCTGTGTTGGGTCTTCGTTGCTGTGCACGGGCTTTCTCTAGCTGTGGTGAGCGGGGGCTACTCTTCGTTGCAGTGCGCAGGCTTCTCATTGCGGTGGCTTCTCTTGTTGCGGAGCATGGGCTCTAGGCATGATGGCTTCAGTAATTGTGGCACGCAGACTCAGTAGTTGTGGCTCACGGGCTCTGGAGCACAGACTCAGTAGTTGTAGTGCATTGGCTTAGTTGCTCTGCGGCATGTGGGATCTTCCTGGACCAGGGATTGAACCCGTGTCCCCTGCATTGGCAGGTGGATTCTTAACCACTGCACCACCAGGGAAGTCCCCAGATTACTTTGACCATAGGTATTCTAATTTAGATAAGACTTAATCCCAGTTTCGTATCATCTATAATTTGATAAAATTTTCATATCTTTGTGTGCTACTGAGCACTTGGTGTGTTTGGCAGGTACTTTGAAATGGGTCCTTTCAATATTATTGGTATAAGAGTGAAAAAGCCAAATAAAGCCAAAATCAAAAATTTGTGCCATAGAACTAAGACCAACTAAGCCCTCCAAGTTGATGTTATCTATTAACACATTTGGATAAAATTTCCAAACCAGATTCACATGGGGTATCCATCTAGCACCTTGCTGAAATCAAACTCATTAAGTCTATGACAATTTTCTGATAGGTGGAGACACAGAAGAACCTGTTAGTGCTGTGTTTCTTCTTTTCGGTGAACCAATTTCACCTTCTATTAATGATTGTTATTGAAAATGTCATTTCTTTTCCCCCAGTACACTGCATGATTTTGTAGTCTCTCATAGATTTTCATGAGTGATATAAGAATCAGTTGTGACCATCTCATCATTAGGGAGCAGCAAACTATCATTATAAAGACAAATTTGGATAATTTCCAGAAATGAACTGATGGTCAGAAATTCACAGACTTTGATGCAAACTTTCCGTTTTTACAGGTGATACTAATGACATGAGGGCGAGAGGAAAAAAATGAAATTGAGTATACAATAAGTCAACTTTTTGAAGTTGTTTGTCTGAAACATTTTAAATGAATCCTGGATATCTAAGAGAAAACTCAATTCTCTTAAATCTCTAAAAACTATTTCCTAGGTGTATAGCTTTCCTATGTATTAGGGTGTTAGGACCAGAGTTTTAAGAGAGTAAAATCTACTCAGAACAATACTTAGAAACTTTTCCTGATTGCCTAGGTTAAAATACATGTCCTTACTCTGTATATACTTTGTGTTTTCAATAATGCCCTGGACATATCTCTGGCATTGTGTTTCTAAATTGTATTACTACATACATCTTTTAATATTTCTGTTTTGCTCATGAGACTGTGAGAATTTTGTAGAAAGGCTATTTGTTATTCATCTTTATATCCCTAGTGACTATCTTTATGCCTGGCACATATTTGATGCACAATAAATTTTTATTGAAAGAATGAATGAACATTTTTCATAAAGCTGGAGGCAATTTTTTGTTCGTTACACAATAGAAGTTTCAGTCTTAGGGAAAGAAAAGTGTGAAGCAACTTTGGTAGTGCTGGGCAATTCGTTAAAGATAACTAAAACGGTGATCATGTAGCAGCATGATTATATCCCCCTTTGCATTATTTTCTATTAATTTTATGTGTGTAAATGTTATCTTCTAAAAACATATTATTGATTTTTACAATAATCTCCTTACTGATTCCCCTTCTCTGTCTTTGGCAGTTTATTTACGACAAAGCAATCATGTCAAAATGTAGGTCAAGCAATATCACTCCTCTGCTCACAACCCTGCAATGGTTTCCTAATGAAGAATAAGGTCTGCCATATCTGGCCCCTCTCACTTCTCTGACCTCATCGACCTTTTACCTCCTTCTATCCTCTTAGCTCACCCTGCTCTACCATGCTGATGCCATGCTGGTGCAGTCCTGCTCAGGGCATTTGTCCCTCCATCAGGGAGGCTCCTCCTCTAGAAATGATGTGTCTGGCATCCTCACCTCCATCAGGTCTTTATTAAATGCCATCTTTCCAGTGAAGATTTTCTTACACCCTGTTTGTATCACCATCAACCCCTGAGACCCTGCCCTGTACACAGGCACTTTCCTTACCCTCTTGCCTCTTTTTCTTACCCTTTATCACTAACATGCTATATATTTTACTTATTTTTCTTATTGTTATCTCATCGTGAGGGAAGGGACCTCAAGGTTTTGTTTTGTTTTGTTTCCCCACTGTTAAAAATTCCAGACCTAGCACAGTGTCTGGAATTTGATAGACATTAAAAAAAATTGTTGAACTAATGAAAAAATGAATACTTGATAGCAGATACATTTTAGTTTTTTGTATTGTGTTTTCTGATGGCACTTTTATTTCTATATTTAAACATACCTTCAAAAAATGACATACATATTTGATATATAAAGGAAATTTCTTTTGTACATGAAATTTAAATACTAAAACTAAAATTTCCAAGAGACTATCTTTTGCAAGGCAAATAGGAATAAAATATTCCTATTTTATTCACAGCCAAAGAAAACACTTTTCTTTTTAATAGTGTTAATCCTAAAAAGTGCCTCTGTGTAATAGATGAACATTTTCTTTTTGAAACAGATTTTCAATGTGGACCACCAGAGGGTTAAAACCATTAATAGTGAAATATCTATCTTTAAAACTACTTCATAGAGTATAATATGCACCGAGAACTTTACAAAAAGAGCACCAGCATTGTTAATTTTTGTTTTTAACTGACAAATAATATATCATGCTAAACACTAAAATGTAAGTCAATGTCAAAGCAATGATGAATGCCTTTTTAAATTTAATCCATTTCCCAAGACACAAAATGATTTTCCAGCTTATCATAGATTTCACGTGTGACATGAAAATCAGCTGTGATCACCACATCATTAGATAAAAGACACGAACTGACAGCCGACAAACCAAGCTGATGACTTCCAAAGACTCGGGAAAGAAAGATTTAACTTCTCTCTGGCCCAAGCACCCCTCTGGCCAGAGGTTAAAAACAAAAAGATTGTAACTGAGCAAAGCATGATGGACTTCCTAAAACAGTCCAAAGATTTTGTTTTGTTTTGAAAATGAATTGATAAGGAAAAATATGTTAGTAGCAAGGGTTGGAGTCAAGCTAGTCATTTGTTTTCAGGTCTTCCTGCCTTTTTAAAGTTTTTTTATACCTTCTTCATAATGAAAACAAGATGTGCATTCCTTACGAATAGCTAATCCTACCCTGTGACCTCAAGCTGGTCAACAACCAAACTTTCTACCCTTGACCAAATAAATGCAAACCCTTTCGGAACAAATATGCCTTTGAGTCAGGAAGACCTTTAACATTACTGTGCAGAGTTATTTGATGCTCGCACAGCTGAATATTAGTCATCAATGCAGTAGGTTAACCCTTGTCCTGCTCCTTCAGATAATGGCAGTGTGGAAGTAATTTGATCCAACACTTCACTAAACCACTTAGTTTAGCTCAGACCCCCTAGATGATCAGCATATTGCTTGGATCACATATAAAGTTGATATAAAGCACATATAAAGGTGCTATTTTCCAGGCCCAGAGATAACACAGATCAGGAAAATGGAACAATATGTGTAGGCGTTGTACTTAACTACCCTGAAGTAGTTTTTAGTGTGGTGTATGACAATGACTTTTATGTTTTTGTATCATATATAAATATATTTTATATATTTTATATAAATATATGTCATGGTGAATATTCATTTCTCTCCTTAAATATTAATGTTTTTATTTAAACTATCATTTTATTGTATTTCCTTTATACCTATTTGTTTTCCTTTTTTTTTTTTTGAGAGAGAGAGAGAGAGTCTAAAGCTAGTATTCTGGAATCCACCTGAATTTCAGACATATTATAGAAGCTGAAATTTGATGAGCTACCAGAAAATCATATTTATATAGAGGAAAAAACTTCAAAATATAAAATCAGTTTCAGCTAAGAAAGTATCATTTTTTGAGTACTGGAAAAAGTCTTTCTTTATTCTGTTTCTTAACATAGCAGTTATGAATAATCACCATCCTCATATATCTCCATCTCCTGCTCTGCCCTGCTGCAATTCAGATTATGACCGGTACTAGATGTCATTCTGAATAAAATAAAACCCACAACCATGCTAAGGTGCCTGGAAAACAATTCTCTTAATTATAAACCCTGTAGGAGAAATATGCCAGGTAGTTGGTGTTTTCAGAAAAATCCTACTTATTACATTAGTGAATTCTTGGATGTATCTGAAGAAGGCGACAATAGGCTAGAATGGGTTGACCTTCTGCGATCCTCTTAATTGGAAGAATGAGAGTAATATTTCTGGAGAAATAAAATGTTGAAGGAAATGGTTTGCTCTTCATCTAAGGAGCAATTCTAAGTAAGGTTGCAGGAAGAAATAATAAAGATTTTTACATATTTGATTTTAATCTAATTTTTTACTGAGCTCACATAACCTCAGGGATCAAAGAGGGAACACCACAAAACATTTTCTTATGTGCTATCAAACTATGTATGAAAACTGAAATTGATTCTTTTAAAAAATATATGAAAAGTGCACCTGCTTTCTCTGCCATCCAAATCCCACCGTTCAAATCATTGCCTGTCTACTGTTGTCAGATATTTATCTTTATTATGATGACTAAGAGCAACAGCCAAAATTTTCCTTCATATTGAAACATTAATCTTTGTGCTCTAATTTTTTGATAAGAACATATGTGTCTATATTCTTCTTCCGCATCTCCTATTTGAACTGAATTTGTTTTTCTGTTGGTGGCTTCTAGCCTTCTTAATACAAATTCTGGCAAACAAGGACAGTTTAACACTGTTCATATGTCCTTCTAAACAGATACATTTGGGTAGGTAAATATGAAGGTCATTCATCTGAAACAGACAGGTGACTTTTGCATTCTGTTTATGAGGGTGAGTCCAGCTTATTTCAGATTCTTGCTTCAGGAATTTAGAGTACTTTTAGAGCACAAAAGGAGCTTTAATATCCTTGGAAGATAGCTTTGGTTAGACCATCTTGCTCATAGCAATGATATTGAATAATCCCCATGATTCATCTCTACCATTCACTGAAGAACAAGACATATTGGTTTTATGTCAATATTTGCTTCTGTGAAGTGATTGTTTTGTAGCCTAGTTCCTTCAGAATTTTATCCTTAGTATTCATAAAAACTATCTGATAGTGATGTCCATTTCCTCACACTCCATAAAAATCTATAAATCATTTCTGGCACCTCTTTGCCCTCAAATTAATGCCTTTTTTCTTCATGTGGATTTAGATCAATAGCAATATAGAGAGAGCAACTCCTCCAATCTAAATACTTTGTGTTTGCACAATTAACCTGTAAATTACACTGAGATTTGAAAATAAAGACAAGATATTTGCCAATTTTCCCCATTGGTAATAAAATCAGTCTTTTTCATATATCACTACAAACAGACCAGTCATTATAGCATTTCATGAATGTCATAAAAATATTTTTTCAAGTTTACAATGAGCAGAAAGAGTTCATCTTTTAAATTTGGGATAACACAGTAATAAAGTAAAAATTAAAATAAATAATAAATAACACTGCAAAAGCTAATTGAGCATTGTTGCAGTTTTTATTTATTGTTTTCTTACTTTAAAAAGTAGGCTGGCAATGATTTCTTGGATATGATACCAAAGGCACAGGCAACAGAAGAAAGAATTGATAAATTGGACTTCATCAAATTTAAAACATCTGTACACCAAAGAACACTATCAAGAAGATGAGAAGATGACCCACAGAATGAGAGAAAATATTTGCCAATCATATATCTGATAAAAGATTAATATGAAGACTATAAAAAGAACACCTACAACTCAACAACAAAAAGCAAACAACCCAATTCAAAAACAGGCAAAGGATTTGAATAGACATTTCTCCAGAGAAGATACACAAATGACCAATAGGTACATGAAAAGATGCTTACCAGTGTTAATCATTAGGGGAATGCAAATCAAAATCACAATGAGATACCAGTTCACACCCATTAGGATGGCTATAATTAAAAAACAAGCAAACAGGGCTTCCCTGGTGGCGCAGTGGTTGAGAATCTGCCTGCCAATGCAGGGGACACGGGTTCGAGCCCTGGTCTGGGAAGATCCCATATGCCGCAGAGCAACTAGGCCCGTGAGCCACAACTACTGAGCCTGCGCGTCTGGAGCCTGTGCTCCGCAACAAGAGAGGCCGCGATAGTGAGAGGCCCCCGCACCGCGATGAAGAGTGGCCCCCGCTTGCCGCAACTAGAGAAAGCCCTTGCACAGAAACGAAGACCCAACACAGCCAAAAATTAATTAATTAATTAATTAATTTAAAAAAATAAAAATAAATTTGGTACAAAAAAAAAGCAAACAAAAAACAGAAAATAATAAGTCTTGGTGAGGATATAGGGAAATTGTAACCTCATGCATTGCTGGTGGGAATGCAAAATGGTGTAACCATTGTGGAAAATAGTATAGTGGTTTCTCCAAAAATTAAACAATAAAGTTGCCATATAAATCAGCAATTCCACTTATGAGTGTATACCCCCGAAAATGAAAATCATGGACTCAACAGATATTTGTACATCAATGTTCATGGCAGCATTATTCACAATAGCCAAAAGGTGAAAACAACCCAAATGTCTATCAACAGATGAATGTAGTTTTTTAAAAAGTGGTATACACACACAGTAGAATAGTATTCAGCTTTAAAAAGGAATGAAATTCTGACACATGCTACAACACGGAGGAACATCAAAAACTTTATGCAAAGTGAAGTAAGCTAAACACAAAAGTATTATTCCACTATATTAGGTATCTGTAATAGGCAAATTCATAAATACAGAAAGTAGAATAGAGGTAACCAGGGGCTGGGGGAAGGGAAGAATGGGGAGAAACTGTTTGATGGCTACAGTGTTTCTATTTGGGATGATGAAAAAGTTATGAAAATGGATAGTGTTGATGGTTGTACAACACTGTAATGTACTTAATGTTACTAAGTTGTACATTTTAAATTATTAAAATGGTAAATTTTATGTTATGTATATTTTATCACACTTTTAAAATGGGAGAAATTTGAAAAAAGTAGGCTAAACAGTACTTTCGTTTGGTATTTTCAGCTGCCTGCCTAAGATAGCTTTCATTTTAGAAAGTGAGATGAGTTGAAATTAGTTCAAGGAATTAATCTTCTTCTGTGCAAGTCTATAGTTCCTGTGTGTTTTCCTGGGATTTTTGATCCCTATTTGGCTTTGACCCTAGACTACTGCACAGGTTCTTCCTTTTGAAATTTCACAGCTCTTACTATAATGGGAAGAATCTCTTAGCTTTGGCTTTCATCTTAGATGTCAGTCCTGACCCATAAGCATTCTGATCTTGTGACATGCTCCCTAGTTTTTCACAATATACAACCTGATGTTGATAAATCCAATGTTACCACCACATGACAAGACCTCAATAGTTCAATGTTTAGATTCATATCATTTATGTTCATATAAATGTCGGTTAGAGAGCAAGGTAAGTATAGAAAGAAAGCTGTGTACATAAAGCTTAGCTGTTGTTTCTTCAATGGATTCATGTGATCTATATCAAAATTTGTAACTGACTTAAATATTCCCATGAGTTCTTAATGAATGAGACTTCAGTGCACCCATAAGCACTCAGACCATTTCTTATTACTGCCCTTTCCCTGAAATGATCTGTTTAATTTTTTATTCTTACATGAGACCCAAGGTCAGAGACTATCTTCTTCATCTTTACATCTCCAATGCTTAGTAAGGTGCTCAATAACTCTTGACTGACCTATACCACCTAATAATATAATAATAATATTGTATTTTTCATGCATTTTCACATGCATTATTTGTTTTAACCCTTAAAATAACATTGTTATTTTAACAAAGTTAGACATTATTATTATTATTAATTTACAAATGAGAAAACTGGAGCTTGGGTAGTTTTGACATCTTCAAGGTAAAACAGCATCTGGATGGTAGAACCAAACTCTTACCAACATCTCTTCATTTAAGAGTTGATGTATGTTCAGTGACATCGCATTTGCCTCCTCAAATATCATTCAAATAACACCGATAAGGGAGAACACATCATCCAAACTCCTCATGTTTATTTCCACATTGAGGGAACTGAATTCATTCTGCCTCAAAGGAAAGAGTGTGAGTCACCTAACTGGTCAGTTTAAGAAAACAAAATTAAGTATGCTTAAATTAGCTCATCTCTTTTTTTTCCTCTGGGAACCAGATGCCTGCATGTAGCACAAATTCTCCTCAGTACTTCTAGCCCATAAGTCTTACCCAGAATTAGGTGCTTAGGTCTGTTTAAATTTGAAGTTTAGTTAGGGATCTCATTCAGCTCTTATGCTAAGTACATTCTCCAACATAGTAGTAAAGTAATAAATACAGTAATAATGCTGATACTTTGTTCTCCATCTGCCTTCTTTCTTATCAGTTTGTTCAGATTCCATGCCAGTTGTTATTAGACCTCCCAAAAAGGTCCCCAATGACCTTTTTGAATAACTCAGACCACTTAAGGTGTAGTGAGGAAGTATGCTCAAGCATATGTAGCACTCCATCACTGGCATGGACATTAAATGGATACTCAAAAATACTGTTGGGTAACAAGGTGAGCTTTATTTTTTCTAATAGAACTGAGAGATACAGGGCATCTTACAAATGAAGTTTAGAATTTAGGTAAGGTAAAGGAGAAGGTAGTGTGCTTTCTTGCTATTCAATCAATGGATTCCAGGTACATAAAAAAAATTATATCAGATCTTAGATGTTCATATATCTAATGCAAACATTTCTTACTTTTTAAATAAAAAGGAGGTTCTTCTGATATATACTTTTTATATGAAAAGCACACAGAAAAATATCTAAATGATGTTCAGTGCATCTTCTCTTTTCTGTAGAAAGTTATAACACATTGCCTGATCAATGTTATGATCAAATTATTCTTTCCTCTGACCATGACATTATTTCATGTAATACTTTTTTTTCTTATAAAGTCTCTTCCCAAAATGCTAGTAGATTTATGAATAAACCAAGTTCATTTTAAAAATAAATATTAGACACTAAATCAGTTATCTAATTTTATAAAATATTACGGTTTAAATTTACCTGTTTTCTGCTAAGAATATAAAAATGTGGACACTTCAATTTATATAATATAGCAAAATTTCTTAAGTTCTCATCTTAGTTCAAAAAGTTCATTGTTTCTGAATTATTCAATATATTTAATCCTGAGCTTTATGACCTGTAACTAATTTTTTCAGCACCAGGTACTTCATTTGTTTAATATGCTTGACATATAACAATTAAAGGAGTTAACTTAGAAATCCTGTCAACTGAATGAAATCTTGCTAGTGACTTAATACTCCTCATACTAAAGCTTAGTGCAGGTGACAATATATTTAAGCAAATATTTATTTATACCAATTTGAAATCCAAAGATTTTTTTTTTTTTGCTTTCTATTTTACTGTTATTTGCCAGGTTGGACTCCACAGAGGTTAAGAGTCTTCCACATGTATATGTAATTTCTAAATCAGGGTTTCGGATTTTTTGAATTAGTACATTAATTGAATTTACTTACCGCAGGACTGCATAGAGTGATCTGTAGACTAATGTGTGCAGCCATTCGCTGAAAAGAGGTAATTGTGGGGAATTCCCCAAACTTTTTTTTAATATAAATTTGTTTATTTTATTTATTTTTATTTGTGGCTGTGTTGTGTCTTCGTTTCTGCGCGCAGGCTTTCTCTAGTTGCGGCTAGCGGGGGTTACTCTTCATTGCGGTGCGCGGGCTTCTCATTGCGGTGGCTTCTCTTGTTGCAGAGCACGGGCTCCAGGCGCGCGGGCTTCAGTAGTTGCAGCACGCGGGCTCAGTAGTTGTGGCTCATGGACTCTAGGTGCGCAGGCTCAGTAGTTGTGGCGCGCGGGCTTAGTTGCTCTGTGGCATGTGGGATCTTCCTGGACCAGGGCTCGAACCCGTGTGCCCTGCATTGGCAGGCGGATTCTTAACCACTGCGCCACCAGGGAAGTACCCCCCAAACTTTTTTGACCAAACATTTGAAGAGACAAAGCTTGACAAATTTATTTTAGAAAATACTGTTCTAAATCATCGAAGAGTGAGAAGTATTGACATGTAAACGAAATTTGCTTATCAATTTCAAGTGAAGCTGTGATTAGACGCTAAGTGTTTAAATTTGGGTTGTATACACTTAATAATGCCACTAAATTATCATGATATATGTTACTTATAGTTTGAAGCGTCTGATAAATTCTTAAAAAATCTCAGCTATATGTTACCTTCCTTATTCCAGTTTTCATACAGCCAAACCACAGTCAGGTAGAGATATAATCGTTTTAAAATAAGAATAAATAATGTAATAAGAAAATTTCATTAAGGAACAAACTGATACCAAAAAGCAGCATGCTGACCAAAGATTGTACCCTAAATTCAATACAATATGAAAGCAAATTGCCCTTGAAACTTTTTCCCTCGATTTAACTTGATTTCTTCAGACAGATATCTATGCCACTTTATAAAATATCTCTTACAAAATGTAAAAACCAATAGAATAGAAATGTAACTACCATTTAACATTTTGCACATGTTTCTTAATATAGTTTTTAGCTATATTTTTGTGTAGAGAAACTTTTTTTTTTAAAGATTGTCTTGTTAAACTGGCTTTTTGTGCATGGTTGCTTGCCCGTAAATCTATTAGCAAACTAGGGAACAAATAACTATACATTTTATTAATTATGTGAAATTTTTTCTCCTAAAATAATTATAGGCAAATGAGTTTTAAATAATTATGGTAAAAGCAAAGTTAAATTATTTTTCTCTTTATTTTGATTTAAAACAAATTGCCGGTGTGTAAACAGAATTAACTATCTGATAAATATGCTTTGTGTTTCTGAAAAAGAAGATAATGAAGTATTTTCTTTTTTTTAATATAAATTTATTTATTTACTTATTTATTTTTGGCTGCATTGGGTCTTTGTTGCTGTGCACAGGCTTTGTCTAGTTGCGGCGAGCAGGAGCTACTCTTCATTGCGGTGCACGGGCTTCTCATTGAAGTGGCTTCTCTTGTTGTGGAATACGGGCTCTAGGCATGCGGGCTTCAGTAGTTGTGGCACGTGGGCTCAGTAGTTGTGGTGCACAGGCTTAGTTGCTCTGCGGCATGTGGGATCTTCCCGGACCAGGGCTCAAACCCGTGTCCCCTGCATTGGCAGGCGGATTCTTAACCACTGCGCCACCAGGGAAGTCCCAATGAAGTAGTTTCAAATAACTTTCTACTTGTTCTAAATAAAATAATATTTCTGAGAAATGGCCTAAAAACTCTAAAATGTTACAACGTCTATTAATTGAAAAAATCTCGGGAAGAAAATTGATTTGCTTCCAGTTCTCACATACATGAAAATGAAAAATTATACACATCTTAGGCTAGTCCTATATTCCATGTTCTCTCATGGAATTAGAAGATAAATAGGGGGAAAAAAGCACTGTTATGACTATCAAAATGCTTATACTAAAATAATTTACTTGATAATTATTTACTGATATTTTTATCAGATATATGAATATGCTGTAGCAAAAGCAAACAAATAAAAACACGAAATTCCCCTTAGGGAATTCCACACTTTAAAGTAATTAAATACATTTTTAAAGTAAGTATGAGGTCTTTAAATATAAGGCGAAAGATCTAACAGTTCTCTAAGTATAAGTAAGGATAATAGTTCAGAGCATAGTCTTTGAGGCAAAGACTTCTGGATGCAGCCTGGCTCTGCTACCATGGATCTGCGTGACCTTAGGCAACTTACTAACCTGTCCAAGCCCGTTATTCCATTTAATACATTTAGCATAAAAATATTTATACTCTTTCTTCAGATGTTACTGTAAGGATTCAGTGAGATAATAATAGTAGTAAATATCAATCATACCATTTAATTTGTACTTATTATCTGCCAGCAATTACCTAAGATATAATACATATAAGGTACTCAGCATATTGGCATATATTCAATAAATAAAGGCAAATTTATTAAATGAATATAATTTTGTCTACAATAAGAACTCTACTCTTTCAATAGTGAACATTTTGAATAAAACAAATATTATGTATTGCTATCGTTTAAAATATAGCTATTTAGTTCAGTAATTCCATGCCTGGCTATATACCCAAGAGAATTAAAAACAGGGACTCAAGCAGACATTTGTACGCTATTGTTCATAGCATCATCATTCAGAACAGTCAAATGGTGGAAATCAAATGTTCATCAACAGATGAATAGATAAACAAAGTCTAACATATATGTGTGTGTGTGTATATATATATATATATATATATATATAAAATGGAATATTGCATATATATAATATATACATAATGGAATATTCTTCAGTCTTAAAACGGAATGAAATTCTGACACATGCTACGAGGTAGAAGAACCTTAAAAACATTGTGCTAAGTGAAATAAGCCAGACACAAAAGAACAAATATTGTATGATTCCACTTATATGTGGTACCTAGAATATGCAAATTCATAGAGACAGAAAGTAGATTGGTGGTTGTCAGGGGCTTGAGGAGAAGGAACGGAGTTATTGTTTAATGGGCACAAAAGTTCTCTTTGGGATGATGAAAAAGTTCTGGAATTGGATAGTGGTAATTGTTATACAACGTTGTGGATGTACTTAATGCCACTGAATCATACACTTAGAAAATATTTGAGGGTAAGTTTTATGTTATGCATAGTTTACCACAATCTTAAAAAGTAAAAAACAAAATAAAACGTAATTGGGAATTCCCTGGCAGTCCAGTGGTTAGGGCTCTGCACTCTCACAGCTGAGGGTCCGGGTTCAATCCCTGGTCGGGGAACTAAGATCCCATGAGCCATGTGGTGTGGCCAAAAACAAAACAAAACAAAAAACAAACAAAAAACCCAAACATCATTATTAGAAGAACAAAATCCCAAGGGTAGCAAACTCTTCAGAGGCAATGTTTTGAAGGTGACTTTAAATTTATTCTCTATTTATGATTTCGAGCACCTGGTATAATTCTAGAATGAACATTTCCCCAGGGTTGGATAATGGAAGATTCAGGGCATATTGTGATATTCAGATACACCTTTAGAGCTGAAATTTTTCCTCAGTTGGTGGGAGTGTTGTGTGCTGACAATTCTCAGTTCTCAGCCCTCTCAGGAAATTACCTTCACCTGGAGAGCTACCTTGTCCAAGGTCAAACCCCGTTCCTGAGGAAAGCCTCCAATCCAATGAACTATTGAAGGGGGAGTAGAAAGGCCTGTCTCCTCGCCGTAATGTGGGACAACTTGAAAGGGCAACCTTCAGAGCTCCATGTATGATCATCTGAGGTCTTTGCTGAAACCACACTGCAGCCCAACTTCTCCCTCTGTTCAGTCTTGCTTTATTATCTGCCTTTCCGTAGCACTCCCTTCTAAACTTCTAACATGCTAATCTTCATCTATTCATTGAGGAAAAAAGAATACCTAAATATTTCTAGGTCATTGGCATAAGATCCTTGTTGACATTGAACGCTGGGGAACTAAAGTGTCCTGATGACCCCCCCTGTTGAAGAAGGGGCATATAGGGCCAGGTATTAAATGGAGTCTTGGCCCAGGTCTAGCCCACAATTGTCCACTCATTCATGAGCCCACCCAGTAATGCCCCCATTTCTCAATATTACACTTGAAATGGATATATTTGGTAATCGGCACTGCCTCTATACTATTTTCCTTGCCTGAGTCCTGTAGTAGTGTGGGAAGCCGAGTGGGGCCTCTGAAACCGCTCTCCCAGCCAAGGCTGTAAACCAAAACCAGTATCGCATTGCATGAGAGATGGCAGAGATTACTGGCCCTAGAGAAGGCAGGGCTAGTGATCCCAACGTATCTCCATTTAAATCACAAGTCTGGCGCCTACAAAATCGAGATGTTTCCTGGAGGCCAACAGTCAAACTCAGTCAAGCAGTAGCCCTCATTGCAGTTGATATGCTAGATGTGCTATCTTTGCCAGCACAGATACACACAGCCTCAGGACCATGGTATAAAGCCTTTGATCTGCAAAATGTGTTCCTTTTTTACCCTTTTCAGAAAGAGGAATAGAAACAATTATCATTCACTTGGAAGTGACAGTAGTATACATTTGCAGTCTTGCCCCAGGGTTATGCTAACACTTTCTCCCTCTGTCAAAGAAATCTGGACTGGCACACATCCTGAAGAACATCCTGCTGGCACATTATACTGATAACATCATGCAAATAGAACCAAATAAACAAGAAATGACAACTATGTTGGAGGCTTTAGGAGACAAATGTGCTCCAGAGGGTGAGAGGTAAGCAAGGTTTCAGGGGTCTGCTGCACCTCCGAAATTTCTAAAAGTCCTGTTGTCTGAGGAACTCTGGGCCAACCACTTCAAAGAAAAAAAAATTTATTGCCACAGCTGGGAATACTACTCTGGCCCCTACACTGGATGACATGAAAAGCTGCCAGTTGTGATTAGAGCACAGAACAGGACGGGAGTTCAGCCCAGACCCAGGCTGGAGTGAAGGGACCACTACTGCTTAGGGCACACGGTCTGTAGATGCTGTGATATTGTAGGCATCTGGGGTGAGAAAAGATGATGCGTGTGGTTCATGACAAGCCTGATAGGATACGTATTGTGGCCCCCTGTGATTCTGGAGCCATCTCAGAGGAGAAGAGTTGAACTTCTGAAAAAACAGCTCCTGGTGAGTTGCTGGGTTCTGGTGAAGATGAGGTGGTTCTGTCAAGCCCATCAATTCCACAAAGGCTAGTTGACTTTGATCATGAGAAGACATGGGTGTGGTTACAATGCAGTCATTGGGAGGAATATATTTAGCACCCAGAGGATCCCTTTGGATAACTCTTGGTTAATGAGACAGTTCTTCAGTTCTAGTGGTTCAAGAGCCATCATGGCCTGTCTACAGGATGTTAGATGATAAGGTACCTTTTCAACAAGTGATCTGCTTAGTGCATAGTAAAGCATTCCTTGGATTCATTAGAATTGACATATAATAAACACTCCACTTAAAAAAATCAGTGCCATCACCCTCTTGCGTTCTGATAGTCGGTGACAAAGCACAAACTCAAAATCTGATTTTTCTGTGTTCTGTCAAAATTAGATGATCATTTCTATTGTTATTGTTAGTTACTGCTTACATTCCAAGCACTATTCTAGGCATTATATGTGCAGTGGCTCTAACCTCAAAATAATCTAGCAAGACAGACATCATTAACTCTAGTTAACATGGGTGAATATTGAGCCTCAAAAAGATTAAGCACTTACATATAATTACCCAACTTGTAAGTGGCAGAGCAAGTTGGAACATAATTCTACAAATTATAAAATTCTCTGAAATGTTCATTTCTTTTAAAATTTTGTCCTACCTAAGAATAACTGAAATAGTGCCATAAAAGTATAAAATTTACTTAGATCAGCCAGATCAGCAGTTATGGTATAATAGTAGAAGTAGCCAAAGCAGAACCCAGATTGTACAAAGCTAGTAAAAAACAAAAGGTAGTGAAGAGCTACAGCCTGAGTAGAAAACTCCTCCAAGAACTGTGGCTTTGTGGAGATCATATGGTAGCCAGAGAGGCACCTTGGGTCCAAGAAAGCTATTTGTAGTTACGTATGCATTTTGTTTTGTATTTTGTAAGATACACAGCGTAGACCATGCCTGTGTGCTGATTCAAAGGATTCCCCAGAAAGTAAGAGATTGAAAAATAGAGAAATAGAAGGAAGGACTGATGAAGCAAGATTTCTGAGAAGAAGGAAAAGGATGGCATGCAGTGTATCTCTGATACAGAGTTAAACGTCCTCATTGCAGTGGTTCCCATAGTGACGGCCCTAGACCAGAAGCAGTAGCAACACTTGGGAATATTAGCTCTGCAAATTAGCAGGACCTATCAAGGACCTACTGAATCAGAAACTCTGTGGTGGAACCCAGAAATCTAGGATTGAATAAGCCCTCCAGGTGATTCTAACAGAATCAACTGCACTGTAACAAGAGCTAAGAAAAAAGTCAGGTGCAGATGTAAGTGCCTTTGTGGATTCGGTAGTGGAAAGTTGACAGTTCCCATTTATTACACCTCTTGGTTCTCAGACAGCTTCTACCTTCAGGATCTCCTCTTTCTACACCCCTCCCCAGCAAAAAGGTAAGGTAAGGATTGTAGTTGGTTCCTGTTTGAGAACAAAGACTGAAAAGAGGATGGGAGCCTGTCATGATCACTGGTAAAGAGTTCAGCAGGTTACATAGGCACCAGGTAAACAGGGGCAGAGCAGAGTAGATCCCAGAAAGCTCGGCAGGTCTGAGCACCACTTTTCCTTTAAACCGATGCTGTCTTAGAACAGAGGATGTCAGCAGAGTGACTGAAAGTCTGAGAATTTTTATTTAAAGAGAGTAAACATCTCATAAAGAGATTAGATTTTTGCTCAAATTAAATTTAAAACCAATTGAACAAGTTTTCCCCTGATTACCCAGAAAATAAGGACTTTTAAGTTCAGGTTGGAAGTAGGCAGAATAAAGGGACTGTTTTGCCTTACTTTTAAATTGTAGTGAAAGTAAATCTGTGACACCACTTCATATATTTAAGCAAGTAACTTAATAAATTAGAGGGTAATAAAGGAGATGCAATGTTCAAGTTTATGCCCATTTTCACCATGATATTCTTAGCAGAATTATTAACATGAATTAAAGTTTATTGTGTATTACATAATGAACACAAAAATCTTGTATAGGGTGAAAATAAATTTATTATTTTATTCTGTGACAGAAAGATTGGCATTAAAATGCAGAGGAGAATAGAAACTGCCTGAATAAATGGAGGACATTTAACTTAAAAGATTAAATGGTTAAATACTTTTATACTTTTTAAGGAAGAGAAATAGCATGAATACTATGATATGCTTAACAAATTTGCTTGTAACTAAAAAGCTTTATTTGTGTACTGTGCTATTATGTGTATATAAATAAATTCTCAGTGTGGAGAACCATCTGGTTTAGTTACATATTTATACATCTATTATATACACATATAATATTTATATCGATTTAAATGGTTATGCTTCTTTAAATGTTTGTAATGCATGTTAACATGTATGCAAGTTCTACACAGAGCTAAGCAAGAGTGTTAAAAGCAGATCAATTCTAGGAAAATACTACAGAACCTATTATAGGAAGGAATGAATGAATGCCAGATTATAAAATTTAAGGGATTGCCATTGCTTAAGAAAAATCTAGCATATTAAAACCAGAACCTAAAAAAAAGAGATGCTTCTATATCAGATCAGAGTATTTGTCTTTAAGCATAAGCATGTATTATTTGTAGCTACTTTATTTATTTATTTTATTTTTTTTATTTTTGGCTGTGTTGGGTCTTCGGTTCATGCGAGGGCTTTCTCTAGTTGAGGCAAGTGGGGGCCACTCTTCATCGCGGTTCAGGGACCGCTCTTCATCGCGGTGCGCGGGCCTTTCACTATCGCGGCCCCTCCCGTCGCGGGGCACAGGCTCCAGACGCGCAGGCTCAGTAGTTGTGGCTCACGGGCCCAGCTGCTCCGTGGCATGTGGGATCTTCCCAGACCAGGGCTCGAACCCGTGTCCCCTGCATTAGCAGGCAGATTCTCAACCACTGCGCCACCAGGGAAGCCCAGCATGTATTATTTGAAACCATAAGAGCAGGAGAGTAGGCAACATTTCATATACAACTTGACCACCATTTTCTAAACCCTTCCTTCCCTTCTAATCAATTTGCTGCATTTGATTTTTTATCAGCTTGGATGAATTTATAATGCATTTATAATCCATTTGTGATGTAATAGGTTGGGGGAATTCTGATAATAGAAAAATTATGCTATCTAAAGGAGACAATGAAATTATATGTTGGTAATGAAAACGGGATTTTGCTTGTACCATTTTGTACCCTGCTGCAATCTTGCATCAAGCCCCTTTGAGCTACACATGCAACTCCTATTACCACTAATTGCAGTTTCACTACACAGGAACATCAAAAGAAAAGACACAGACTTCCTTTGTGCTGTGGGTTTTGTAATTCTTCTTATATTATATAATGAGATCCTATTCTACTTTCACAGTTTAGGTGCTGGTTGTTCTTATTCCAATATTTACCCATTTCCAGTTTTCCCCCTTCATTCTTTGAAACTCTTGGGAATGTTCAGATAGGTGTGTTAAAATGAAAAGAGCTACTTATATTTTTCAAGATACTGTTCTATTTTTTTTTTTTTTTTTTTTTTATGTCTGTGTTGGGTCTTCATTTCTATGCGAGGGCTTTCTCTAGTTGCAGCAAGCGGGGGCCACTCTTCGTCGCGGTGCGCGGGCCTCTCACTGTCACGGCTTCTCTTGTTGCGGAGCACAGGCTCCAGACGCGCAGGCTCAGTAGTTGTGGCTCACGGGCCCAGTTGCTCCGCGGCATGTGGGATCTTCCGAGACCAGGGCTCGAACCCGTGTCCCCTGCATTGGCAGGCAGATTCTCAACCACTGTGCCACCAGGGAAGCCCAAGATACTATTCTTGAGTCTAAAATGAGAAGAAAATTTCTCGTGAGGGTGTATGTCTTTTTTATCTTCAGGATTAGTATAGTTAGTATAGTTAAAAACACTATCTGGAACTTGGCATCTATGAAGAATTTATTTAATAACAAACATTTTCAGAAATTAGTTCAAGATTTGTAGTCATATGGATGTAGGCTTTTCTAGTTCAAAAAATAATTATTGAAAGTAAGCAATATGATGGTTCCTGTGCAGAGCAGGGTGAAGTGAAGGCACGTGGCTCTGCCCTAACCAAACCTTTCAAGACCGAGGAGATACCCGCATACAAAGAAGAGGCCGAGATCCACGCCACGCGTTCCCCCTCCTCTGCCACGCTCGCTGTCAGAGATAACATCACCATCCGTTCTACTGCACAGGCCAGAAACCTGTTAGGGCTCCCCGCCATCGCCAGCTCCTCTGCCCCGTGTTTCCCCTCCATCACAGATCCTGAATAGTTCTCTCTTGTAAAGAGCTCATGAGTTCAACCACTTTTCTTATTGCCATCATCAAAGGTCATCCAACATCTTTGGCCTCATTTCTAGACTATTTCAGAGACTCTAAACCGGGATCTCTGCAGCTGCTCTGTCCCTCTCCTCTCTTCTCTCCATATCAAAAAAAGGATCTTGCTGAAAATGCAAACATCATTATACTTCCTTCCTGGTTCAGATACTTCCTTCCTGGTTCAAATATTTCAGTTGCTCCTCATTGCTCTCCAGATAAAGTCAAAATTGCTACAAGGCCCTGGCCCAACCTACTTCTGCCACACTGTGCATGTAAATTGCCCTTGACCTTCTTTCCCTTCTTTATTTGACATGTTCTTTTGGACCACAAGCCTTTGCACACACTCCGTGCTCTTTGTAAAACTCCCTGCTGCCCTCTTTCTACACACACACGCATATATACTCTCTCTCTCTGTCTATTCCTTTAGGACCTCATTCATCAGATTTGCAATTCAAGTGTGACTTCCTCAAATATCTCTGATTTCTCCTATCAGGTAAACAAAATACATTCTCACAGCACTCTGTACTTCCCCTCAGGAGCCCTTCTTCCTTCCTCTCTTCTTTCAACAAACATTTAATGAATAATTAAATTATAGGACAGGCAGGCATGATTCCAGGCGCTGGGGAACAACAGTCAATTAGTCAGATAAGATCCCTGCTCTCAAGAGCTTCTATTCTAGTGGGATACATGCAATAAATAAACAAAAACCCAAGTCAACAGACAAATAAGTGCTGCCAGGACAGTCTAACAGGGTGGTGGTGAAGGGAGGAGGCCACACCATTTGTGGAGATGGGAAGGGGTTCTCTAGGGAGACATTTTGCTGAGACTTGAATGGTAAGTCAGTTACATTTTCTTGTTTGATTAGTAGATTAGTTTCTGTTTCTCCCCTTCAGCTACAAACTCCATGATAGCAATGACTATGGCAATTTTGCTCAGAACTTCTGTCTTAGAAGATCCTCTAGAAATATATTGAATAAATAAGTAAATATAAGTACCACAAATTTTAGCTCAAGCCTATCTGATCGAATCTTCAAATTGGACAATTATTAAAAGCTCCTAACCTTCAATTTCCTCATATACTGGTGAGGAAAATAACACGCATTTATCAAATAAATTCTTATACATATCTCAGCCGTCAGCTTGTGGTTTTAATTACCGTAAATCCAAAGGTGTGGCTCCTTCATGTGGCGTTTCTCCTCTTATGTCTGAATCAAGAATACAATTATTAAAAATTTAATGAAAGCCTCTGGCATTTACTTTTCTCCTTCGTTAATTAAAATAACGATACCTATGTCATATGGTTGTTTTGAGAAATAAATGAGGCATTAACCTATGAAAGACCTTAGTTAAGTTTCTGGAGTGTTACAGACTTTAAGTTTTATTTTATTTTACTATAAAACCCTTTCAGAGTACACAAGAGGAAAGACACTATACAAGTTCACGGAATTATCAGACGAGTTTTTAAAAATGATTTTGCTGTGAAGAGAAGGAATTGATTTATATTCTTACAGTGTGTGTATATGCATATATATGTGTAATATGCATATATATATATATACACACACACAAACATATATATATGTCTGTGTACTTCCTGGGCTACATTATAAATAACTGACATTTACATAGATTATTGTTTACAAAACACTTCTGTAAATATTCTCTTGTCAGACTCTCAGCAACAAACCTGTGAGGCAGGTATTACAAGTTATAAGGAAACTTCATGTGGAAAGAGATAACAGAGGGTGGCCAGGCTCTTAGGTTACGTGCCTTATCCTGTTACTAACGGTGAGCAGTGCCCTGATTTGTCGGCAGGTGTTGGTAGAAAGGGCTCCAACTCTCAGCTGCTGGAGAGGCAGAGAAAAGAAGAGGTAACCTCATTGCTACTTCCAGAGTATGGCACTGGCAACACGATCAGTTGGTGATGGAAGATAGATTATTTTACCCTCACATTTTCTTAGTCTTTTACAGTTCACTGCCTAAGCCTGCTTGGAACTCTACATTTATTTAATCCTTCCAGCAGAGAACAATCACTGTGAGTTTCCCCACTGACATACTTTTATTTTCTGAAAGTTCCTTCTTTGCAGGTTGAGCACATAAAAATTTCAAGCGACAGTGTTAAAACTAATATAAATCACCTATCCTACCCCACAGAAAAAGTACCCGACCTTAAAGAATGGTTTAAAAGTATTTCCAGGAAATATACTCTGTCTAATAACTGAACACTTCAACAATAATAAAATGAAATCAAGAAAAGAGCTAACCTTGCATTTTCACATATCAAAATGTTCATTCAAGTAGTATCTGCAGAAAAATAGCTGAGTGTCTATGACCCAAATGATGCTACATTCATCATGTTCTCTTCAGATCTGAAAAAAGGGGTTGTGATGTGAGTAAAATTGTTTGGTTGACCTGATTTTGAGTTTCTGTGATAATGTCAATAAAACTCAGTTAATCTCTAGTCTCAAGCACTTTTAAATAATTCCATTTAATACTGAATGCTTATATTTCCGCAAAGAATTTTGGGTAACGGAGAACAAATTGTATTTGTAGATAGAAGGAATTGGACTAATGTATTTTTCTATTTATTCTCTAATATTTCAATGATTTTATGATACCTGGTCATGTGATTAAAATTTACAAATTTGTTGTCTGTGATATCTCCATTTAGCTAAAATATTAGAAATGACAATAATATTGTAATATTTTCTACAAGCTGACATCAGAGGGGAACTTTGGACAATTTTCCCTTGATCCAGGCTGAATTCTAAAATTCCATGATGAGGATATGGCAAAGGTGAATGGATTTTGCAGGTGTAAGTAAGGTCCCAAATTAGTTAATTCTGAGTTAATCAAAAGGGAGATTATTCTAGGTGGGCACGGCTTAATCAGTTGAAAGCCTTAAAGAGAAGTTATCCTGACAGCCTTGAAGACACAAGCTGCCATGTTGTGAAAGCTCCTGCAGGCAGCCTCTAGCAGATGAGGGGGGTCCCCACCTGACAAAAGCAAGAAAACAAGGACCTCAGTCCTATAACTGCCAGCAACTGAATTGAATTCTGCCAACAGCCACTTGGAACAGCTTGGAAGTGGTGCATTCCTGAAAAGAATGCAGCCCACTCACACATTATTTGTCACCTGATGAGACCCATAGCAGGGAAGCTGGCTAAACAGTACCCAGACTCTGACCCACAGGAACTGTGAGATAATAAATGTAGGTTGTTTTAATCTACTAAAAAAAAAAGCTATCAGTGAACTGGGACTCCTCCATTAGTTATATCCACATTAAAATCCTGAATTTATTTACCAGATATTTACTAAATGGCCACTGTGTTTCGCGCAGTGTGCTAGGAAAAGACAGTGTGATAGATACTGAAGACTGCATTTCTGAGTGTAAGTGAAACTAAAAAGCCACAAGCATTTCCTTTCTGACTCAGACGAACACAATACAAACATAGTAGTGTGACATAGTAAGAAATATATATTCAATCTCTGTCCCTTATTCCTGGCACAGCGTTCCTAAAACCCTTACAATTTCCTGAGTGATAAGGATGCTAGGGGCATCTTTGTTTTAATATTTGGTCATAGGCCCCAATTTGAATCCTGATACAGGGCTCCTAAATCCCTGGAATTTCCTGGATGATAGGAGAAACGTTTATTCTAATGAGGAGATGCTTGGTGGGCCCTCTAGATGAAGGCTGGGCACCAGAAACACCAAGCCATAACTAGAAGTTTGGAAATTTTAGCCTCACACTTACCCCCTCCTTGGGGAAGGGAAGAGGAGCTGGAAATTGAGTTAATCATCCATCACACTTACATGATAAAGTCTCCATATCCCTAAATGACAGGGTTTGGAGAGCTTACATCCATGTGCCAGAAGGATTTTGCATTCCAACTCCATGGGTCAAAAACTCCTGCACTCAGCACCATCCCAGACCTTACCCTATGTACCTCTTCATCTGCCTATTCATCTGTATTTTTGTAGTATCCTTAATAACAAGCCAGTAAACATAAGTAAATGTTTCCCCGAGTTGTATGAGTCATTCAGGGAGCAAATTATCAAACCTGAGGAGGGGGTCTTGAGAACTCCCAGTTTGTAGCCAAGTTGGACAGAGTGTGGGTAATCTGGGAACATACAACTTGCAATCGTTGTCTGAAATGGGGGGAATCTTGTGGGACTGAGCCCTTATCGTGAGGCACCTGTGCTAACTTGAGGTAGTGTCAGAATGAATTAAATTGTGGGACACCCAGGTGGTGTTCACAAAGAACTGGAAAATTGTTTGATGTGGAAAACCCACACATTTGGTGTTAGAAGTGCTGTGAGTAGATAAATAGTTTCCTTTTAAGTAGCCTGCGTCTAATCTCTGCTCATCTATCCCTACTTCACGCCTGGCACATCTGAGTTGTCTGCCCTGGCATCATGAATGCCTGCCTCTGGGACTCTTTTACCTTGTTTCAATTATATAAAGCAGGAAATATCTTTATTAAGGGGCAGAGCTTGTGTCCTTGATCACAACACAGACTTTTTACTGTCTTTTCAAATTCTTAAAGGTTTACATGTTACAAATTGCTCACATCAACCTAGGATACTTATTTTTATCCTAATGTAATTTACTTCCCTAACTTAACGACCTGCTTCTTGCACTAATGGCCCAAGACTTCCCTGTTGGGGAAATCCAAACAGATTGGAAATCCAATCTGTTTCCCTAGACAGAAAGTCTTCCTGGCCAAATCTCTCTGAAGCTAACTTCCTGTCCTGGGGCCCCCTTGTTAAACCTGTCCTATTGCCTCTTATGCTGCCTCATTTTTGAAGTCTATTAATATGAGTCATTCATTCTTCAGTCCTTTGTCCCTTGTCATTAGAAATTCCTTTCAACATTTCTAGGAGATGGGAACCAGATGTATCTTAGTTACATCAGACATTTCTGGTTCTGAAATTAATTGTGAAACAAATTTGGGATAGTATTTGAGTCTGGTCATTTCTGTAATAAGATGGGGTTTTTGAGATATTAACCTAAGTTTTGTGGGGTTTTTTTCCTCCCTATATTTCCCCTTTCTTCCTTTTGCCCTAAACCACCCCAAACATGGAGATCCCTGTACTTCTTTGCCTTAGAGGGCATTTGAAGCAGACTAGGAAAAGAAAAAAAGAGAGAGACATTTACTTCCCTTTTAGCTATTTTCCCTGAAAGCTTAAGGCCATATTGGAATTCCTGCACATAGTATTATGAAGTGATAAAGGCTTTGTCTATACTAGGAAGAGATTTTCTAGGGTTGAAGTAAGGAGAGCTGAGAAGGCAAAAACTGTCGGTCTTAGGAGCAGAGGGGATGCTTCTGTAGTGCCACCAGGACATTGGTACGTTCTCAGTGAGGAATGTGAGCAAAGGCGTCTGGTAGATGGGATGGGACCAAATGCAGCCTCACAAACTTCCTGCGCTCCGAGAGCAGCCTAGATACACAACGTACAAATCGCGCTCTATCCAGTCTTGACCACGCTCTTTCACCTGCCTTGAATGTCCTCCCTTCCGTTAAACTGTCCATATCCCTCTCCTCTTCAAGTCCCTCCTAATCCACTAAGCCTTTCTCCTAACCTCATGCCCCTGTGTGCCATTGCTCCATTGAACCCTCCCCAATTTTATCAGTGTCACTCATTCAGCGCTTAATCCTACTGCTTTCTAGCCTGCCATCTGATGCCTTGTATTATTTAACTTTTCATCCATTCATTTATTAATTTGAACTAAATTGCAAATTCTTCGAGTTAAGGACAAGGTTTTGAAATCTTACTTTGTTACGGTAGTACTCACAAACAATTTATGGAAATGATGTATATTCATGAAAGAATATCAAAGATGTTCTAAGAAATCACACTATTCTAGCTCCTAAATCAATCTTGCAATACCTATAAAATAGAATTTTAAGGTCAAAATACGATCGCATTAGAGTTTCATACATAACAATACAATATAACAGAATCTTATCTAGAGGTACGGGGTAGAGCACATGGGAATTTTGGGTCAGTGAAAGTATTCGCTTTGATACACAGCAGATACATGGCATTATGCATTTCTCAAAACCTATAGAATTGTACAACACAAAGAGTGAACCCTAATGTAAACTGTGGACTTTAAGAATAGTGTCTCAATATTTTTGTAACAAATGTACCACACTAATGCAAGATATTGATATATTAATAATAGGGAAACTCTGTGTGTGTGTGTGTGTGTGTGTGTGTGTGTGTGCGTGTAAATTGGAACTCTCTGTACTTTCTCCTTAATTTTTCTGTAAACTTAAAACTGCTCCACAAAATAAGCCTATTAAAATAAAAAATACAACATTACAGAAATCACTCTTCTCTAGAGGCATGCTATTCAAAAAATATATAAAATTGAGTCATAATTTTTTAAAAGCAGCAAAATTTGAAAATTGTGTATCCTGATTTTTTTTTCCATTTTTGATAACCCTTTTTCTCTCTCTGTTGAAATGGATCTTTTTATTACAACAGCAAGAGAGCAGCAGTTGTTCACCCATGGCTGGCCAGATGTGGACTACAGCAGGATCATCATATCTTATTTCTACTTAAAAATCATGCCAATTACCTGCTAATTGCCACGTATTGATTTACTTAAGCATCCATGGTTGCTGTATGAGAAAGATAACACTTGGCTCTAGGGGACCTGGAAATTCTTTACACTGTCAGCGACCTTGACTGAAAAGGATAATTAATCTGAACCTCCAGATGGAATTAAGAGACTTAAACCTTTCATTCTTTATGAAAAGCTTCATCTTTAGTGATGTAAGCACACTTCTCTATTTACTGAGAAAACGTCTTATAACTTATATCTCCTTCTCTTTTATGATCAGCTACCAGATTTCAGGTTTTCTATATTCATGGAAGAGAAGGGGGACAAAAAGGACATGGTTACACAGAAAAGAATTTGAATTTTCTCTCGGGCTGTGTCCACTCATCCACTGAGTAGCCCTGTGGCAGTGAACAGGCCACTTTATTTTCCTGCCTAGCTTTTTCATTTGCACAAAGAAACAATAAAAGTTAGCACTTTCATGAGACTAAAACGAAACAATAAATCTAAATTTTTAGAACTATGTTATAAATCCAGGGTGGATTTTTGTCTGTTTGTTTTGTTTTTGCGGGTACAAAGCCACCTGAGAGTTAAAATACATCTAAATTGTAGATATAATCCCTCATTTTTTTTAGGGATCACATCTAAGTTGTAGATATAATACCTCATTTAAATACATCTAAGTTGTAGATATAATCCCTCCTTTTTTTTAGGGATCACATCTAAGTTGTAGATATAATCCCTCATTTAAATACATCTAAGTTGTAGATATAATCCCTCATTTTTTTTAGTCCTCATTTGTCTCTTGGTTTCTTGCAAGAGATGTCAGACACTGTGACATAAACGTGAAAAAGAATTCACACTGATGACAAATCACATAACGTACCTAAACTTTAAAAAAGGTAGAAATGTTTTGAGATACAAATGTTCTTTAATGTGTTCTAGTGATTGTTGATACTAAATAGGAAAATGCAAAAACTATTTTTCTTTTGATAAGTATTATATAGACACCTTTGGTTTGAATGATAGTTGTAATTTGCCAAATGACGTTTGTTTTTCAATATAGAATTACTGATTACAGTCGCTTCTAGCCAGGCAAAGGAGGTATAGGGGACATTGTGATGTGATACCAGGCAAGAAACGTCTTGACTTCCAGATCTCAGGCAATCTGTTTTAGTCAAACTCAAGTGCATTTCCAGTCATTTTCTTTACTGATCAGCAAGCCACCAAGCTAAATGAGGATCCCATGGCTGTAAGAATTCTGAAATAAGCAATCTTCCTCCCTATTGAGTATTTTACTTTGTAGAGCTGACACTTCTGTTTCTTTATCAAGTGCCACTTCTAGAACTACTCTCATATCTCTTACTCTTTTTATTTTATTTCCCTCAGAGCTTCCACAAGGGTGCATTTTTGCATGTGTGTATGTGCGTGTATTATTTTTCTCTTCAGTAACAGTAGATAGCTACCAATGGATAGTGGGGCTAATTTCTTGTGGAATAGCGTAACATATTCTGCCCCTGTAGAAAATACACTGACATTTATGTTGAATTGCCCGACTCAACAGTGAGCAAGAAATAGAGAATAAGGTTATGGGGAACGGGGGAGGAAGCAGTAGGCTACCACCAGCCCCAGTTTTTAAACTCAACACATTGTTAGCAGGACAGAACTAAGGGTCCCTTTGAATGTGGCATACATGAGCTAATGACTGCCGGACATCAGTGAGCCATGCCTTTTTCCATCTGTGGTTCTTATGAGTGAGGGGAGTGATGGCGGAAGGAAGGGGTGGAGGCCGGCAGGAGGAGGTAACCAAGTAACAAGACTAAAGATGCAATACGTTAGGAAGCCCTCAAAGGAGACCTCTGGTCTCAGTCTCCATCCCATAGGTTTCAGTTTGCATAGCCTTTGATTAGCTTCCTCTGCAGAGATTGCTAGTGTAATAAAGAAGCGTGAATGCCAGTGCAGAGAAGCACAGTGGGATAAGCAGAATCCTGCTTCCCCTCAATACCTGGAGTTTTTATATCATTCAAAGATAATGATTATCAAAATTATTTTCTTTACTGTATCATGTTAAAGGGGTATAATCATTCTTTCTTACAGAATTCTAAAATAAGTTTGAAAATCATAAATTCATGGAATCCTTTTTCAGTTCTGCATCACCCTATACACACATCTTAGTTAGAAATATATACGTATGTATAAACCAAAATTTTTGCAAAATTCTTTTTTTCTTCGTCAGTACATACCTTGGGTGGGTGAGATTAGAGGATAGGAGAAAATCCCTTAGAATAGATGATTTAGGCCAGAGTGAAGTACCCCAAATACGTTAACAGGCAACTTCTACTAAATGGTTTTTGGTACCCATGATATAGTTATTAATACATACAGGAATTGTAACAGCTACATGTAAAAGAATGAAATTAGAACATTCTCTAATACCGTACACAAAAGTAAACTCAAAAAGGATCAAAGACCTAAATGTAAGGCTGGACACTATAAAACTCTCAGAGGAAAACGTAGGCAGAACACACTTTGACATAAATCACAGCAGTATCTTTTTCAATCCACCTCCTAGAGTAATGAAAATAAAAACAAAAATAAACAAATGGGACCTAATTAAACTTAGAAGCTTTTGCACAGCAAAGGAAACCATAAACAAAATGAAAAGACAAGGATGGGAGAAAATATTTGCAAACAAAGTGACCGACAAGGGATTAATCTCCAAAATATACAAATGGCTTATGCAGCTCTACGTCAAAAAAAACCCAATCAAAAAACGGGCAGAAGATCTAAATAGACATTTCTCCAAAGACATACAGATAGCCAAAAAGCACATGAAAGATGCTCAACATTACTAATTATCAGAGAAACGTAATTTAAAAGTACAATGAGGTCAGAATGGGCATCATCAGAAAGTCTACAAACAATAAATGCTGGAGAGGGTGTGGAGAAAAGGGAACCCTCCTACACTGTTGGTGGGAATGTAAATTGGTACAGCCACTATGGAGAAAAGTATGAAGATTCCTTAAAAAACTAAAAATAGGACTACCATATGGTCCAGCAATCCCACTCCTGGTCATACATCCTGAGAAAACCATAACTCAAAAAGATACATGCATCCCATTGTTCATTGCAGCACTATTTACAATAGCCAGGACATGGAAGCAACCTAAGTGTCCATCAAGAGAGGAATGGATAAAGAAGATGTGGTACATATATACAATGGAATGTTCCTCAGACAGAAAAAAGAATGAAATAATGCCATTTGCAGCAACATGGATGGACATAGAGATTATACAAAGTGAAGTAAGTCAGACAAAGACAAACATCGTATGATATCACTCATAAGTGGAATCTAATTTTTTAAAAAACGATATAAATGAACTTATTTATAAAACAGAAACAGACTCACAGATTTCAAAAACAAACTCATCGTTACCAAAGGGGAAACATGGCGGGGGGAATAAATTAGGAGTTTGGGATTAAAATATGCACACTAATATATATAAAATGGATAACCAACAAGGACCTACTATACAGGACAGGGAACTCTACTCAATATTCTGTAATAACCTATATGGGAAAAGAATGAATATATGTATATGTATAACTGAATCACTTTGCTGTACACCTGAAACTAACACAACATTGTAAATCAACTATACTCCAATAAAAAATACCTATAGGAATTGTAAAAGTCTTAAAAAATGTGAAAAATAAGATGAAAGAGAATAACATGGACATTGGTGTCTGCTTGTTCAGAAAGTTCCCAGAAATTGGCCTTTACCAATTTGATTCACTATAGTCAGGGTTTAATCTGTAGAACAAGAGAGAACTTCTCATTTTCTCTCATTTGTAGAAATAGACTCATATTAACCAGCACACAGAAGCTGTACATAAACCAGAATATCAATACATTACTTTACAACCATTAATTGACCAGAATACTTAAATTGGCCAACCACAGTAGTGAGATTGGCATCAGAACAAAAGTCAGTTTATCTTAAGTGACGTTTAGCTAAGGTAGCCTGAGTTCTTTCACCTACTAGGGGGATGCTCTTGCAAAGGACACCTTCCTACTTGATCCTGCTTAGTAAATATTCATTCCATCCACAGCAGGGAGGAGATGCTCTGCCAGTGTTTGCTTCTGAGACTTTCCTTTTCTCATGCTTTCATGGCTCAGCACCTCTTTTCTCTTCCCACAGTCTTTTTCCCAATAGGTTCAACCAGTTCCATCTCCATGTGGTCGATTACAGATACAGAAAGTATTGTCTCTGAAGTGATTCTCAGATCTCCTGTGTTCTTAACATTAGCACACAGCTGATGGACAGCATTTTGATTTTCTAATGCAGATAGCTAATCATAGCAGTTTTATGTGGATTTGATGAAGTGAACTCTCCTGAGGGCAATCTTCTATATAAATGTTGGGAGTGTCTCACCATAACCCCTGTTATCCTAATTGCAATATGGGTTGAAGGTTATTTTATAAAATTTGCAAATGTCAGTATAAATGTAGGAATAAATAAACACGTATGTATGATGTTAAAAATCACACTCAACCCCTAGAAGTCAGGTTAGTACTGTGGGAGAAGCATGGGCTTTGGCATCTAATAGAAATTTTTAATCATACCTCTAGTACTTTTTAACTCTGTGACCTTTGCCAGGCTATTTAAACTGTCCATTTCTTCATTCTAAAACTGGTGATAGTGGTAATAATAGTTGCTTCATAGAATTGTTATTAGGATTAAATGAAGCTAATGTTTTCTGACAAAAGTCAGTGCTGGATAGATAGTAGTTCTTGCTAATTATGAATAAACTGGTTATAATGCAAACTGATCAGTGTATCTAAACATCAACAAAAAGTTTGCTGTCTTAAAAGAAAAAACACTATTTTTATGGCTCTAGCCATAAATTCTGGTTCTTTATTTCCATTCGCTGTTCTCAACATTTTCCTGATCTCAAGATGTTTTTTGAAGATGTGATAATATAATAAAGAGAGAAGGATCCAAAATGATTTCATTCTTTCTCATGAGAAAAAGGGTTTATCCAGAAGTAACAAGTGTTCTAGAGGATTATAACTGTCTCACATTCTCCAAACTTTTAGATCCAAATTATAGCTTTATTTTTTGACTATCTGCACTGGTTGGGACTATTGCCAGGGGAAGATAGCAGAGTACACATTACCAACATTACTCCCCACACTTTGCATGGGCCATTTCTTGTCCTCCCACCAACAAATAAGAATTGCTGACTTAGTACTTCTTTCTCAGGCAAAGTGGCCTCTGAACTCATGTCTACTAGATTACAAGAATTCTATGAGGCAACCCTAAGATGGAACCAGTTGCTAATAGATAGACAAAAAGAGCTTTGTGTTTTTCTTCTGCTGATCTAGATTCTGTATTATTTCCCCGGGGGAAGAGTTACATCTCTAGCAGGGTGAACTTAAGTGGTATCATATAATATGCTTCACTTCCCCTCACCCTGGCAGTCATCAAAACTCCAGAAGATACTAAATTGCTAGGAAACTGGATTTCAGAGGCCTAAAGTTTCCATGATTTGTTTCAAGAAAATGGCACTGAAACCATGTTAACAGAGCTAGGTTCAAATTCTAAATTAATTAATTAAGAATAGGCAATTTTAGATCCATTTCTTCACCTACCTGGAATGTAACACACATTTAATGTCATTTTCTTAAGGATACCTCCTATTAAACTTCCAAACTATTTTATCCCTGTTTACAAGGACCCATAACTCTGTGTCATTTTTCTTCCATGGCATACATTACAATATTCATAATGATTTGATTAGCATCTTAGTTCTATGTACACTCTTTGTAAAAATTCAAGTTCTTCAATTGAAAGCAAAAAAGGAAAGTATTGATAAGATGCCAGTTATTTTTCCAAGAATAAAGAGAAGAGATAATCAAGTAATCCTCAGTATAGATTGGATGCAGGACAGTTGTGGAGGTCACACCAGCTGGAGTTTGTCTATCTTCCTGTAGACACTAGTATGTAGTAATCTAGCTTCAAATACATTCTAAAAGTCCTCATAAAGGAAATCATTGGTGCATTGCCTCCTCTACCCCTCATCAGACAAATGAAAATGACTGACTGTAATGTAAACAATTGTGATTGGCTTATCCTAGGGTTAATTCATGCCGGTAAATGATGGAGAGAAGGTATTGGCAGACCAAAGCAGTTGCTGCTCTCACTCTGAGTGAGGTCCATAAGAATAGGAATTGTGTGTGTATGTGTATGTGTGTCTCCACCAGTAGACCAGATACCTGTTACATAAAGCATGTTCAATAAATGTTTATGTAATTAAGTAAACAACTATGGAGGAACCATGGATGTCATTCATAAGCAAATTAGGGACTCCTCTCTATATTCATTCTCCCTGAAACAACTTCTCATTGGATGCCTGAGAATCTACTATTAACAAGATATTTATTATGTTATGCATTGCCTTCCTCCATTTGCTTCTTAAAATTCACATTCACATTTAGATGTATTTTAGCCAATCCCCTGACATCTATTGTGAATGTATTCATGAGAACTTTTCCTCTGGAACTGGATATTCGAGGAACCAGAGTCTCAGAAAAGGAGGAGAAGATGCTGAAAATTGGGGCTAGAGAGAGTAGAAAAAACAAAGGAACAAAAAAAGACGTAGAATTCTTGCCAAAAGCTAGCTGGTATAAATATTGTATATTTACAAGTTTGTATGCTCACAATTAAAGATAAGTTTTTAAATAATCAAAAATTTTCTTTTAGACCTGAAACATAATTATTCTGGGCTTAATGATAGTCCAATTACTTTTCTCAGGTATAATTATTCATAATAAACATAATTAATACTGACATATCAGGGAACATATATTTTGAAAACTTACAGTCCAGTTTTGGTTGTTGGTGAATCTCAGCAGCTATGCCTTCCACCATGCCTTGTCAAGGCCATGGCCTTTTTCTTTGGCAGTAATGTCTGGAATGGGGTCTCTTTCCAGATCAGACTCCTGATACCTGGATCTAACCATCCTTGCTATGAAGTACACTAGCATTTAATATAACATAAGCCCTGTGACAGCACAGAATTTCTTCTTGTATACAGTCTGTGTAAAATGGTGCCTTAAAAATAATTATTACTCAGTAAATACTTGTTGAATGTTTGATTACATCGATCAGTGAATAAATTTACACTAACAGCATTTCTTAGCATCGTCTCCCATAGATTTAGGTATTGATCTAGACTTATCATGTATAGTGAACGAGGGATGGGAATGCTAATGAAGGGTCCGGAAGCCTCCAACTAATAGCTATTTTCCCTCAGTCCAAGTGATATTTGCCAAATGAGTCAAATGAAAGGTTTTAGAACCTGAGGGGCCTTAATTCTGCTGAGTAAGTTTACATCAGGTACCTCTAGAACACCCTCATGGCACTCATAGTTCATAAAATTAGAAAATAACTTAGTTCTAACATTGTGGACAAGGAACTTTGATCCTGCATTTCTGCAATGTCCTAGTTATAGTGTAAGAGACAGAGAAAAACTGAAACTCAGATTTTCATATTTCTTATCCAGAGCTCTTTGCTTCCCTCATGACCAAGACGCCATCTCATCTAGATTGATAGATTATACATAAACTTCATTTTCTGGGTGAGTGTTCTTGTTCACTGAAATGGAAAACTGAACAATTTATTTTTATTAAGAGAAAGTTTATGGTAGCTTTGCCAGTGATGGCCACAGTGAAGTTTTGGAGGTTGATTTTTTTTTATTGCTTCTAATGACTTTGTCAAACAAGGAAAAAACCCACATATATTGTGAGAAGAAGAAAAGCTAAGACTCCATTTAGTTCATTATTGTACTTAAGGTGTTATCACTTCCTGGGAAGAAATATAAATTAGAAGTTTGAGAAACTGATTCCCATTTAAATTCAATCTCTGAGTTGTTAGGATAACTTCTAAAATATTTGTTCAGATTTTAAAATTTTCTTTAGTATTCCCCAATCCATTGGTAAACAATGAAAACAACTATCTTAGAACTATTAAATTAAAATGAATTAGAGTATTAGCAATACTTGAATCAAGCAGATTTTTTTTTGAACCTGTAAAGACACCTTCTCTTTACTTAGTGTTCTCACTCACGCTTATTCTGGGTCCCAGGCCACAGCCTCCTCTCCGATCTCCTTCTCAACTATTGACACTTACTATGTGAAGTAAACTATATTTCCTATTAGGACATTGATGTACTTAAGTTCAGTTCTTTAAAGATACTTGTATGGCCTATAGGCTCGTACTCAGATACACTCTATTCTCCCTAGTGTCCACCAGTTGTTTTCACAGGATAGAATAAAATCTCTACGCAGGTTGGCTGAAGCTTTAACCAGAGCAGAGCTTTCAGAAATGTCTTTTACAATCACTGCCATATGCCTCCAGCCCTTGTTGATACTTGTACTCCAGAACTCATTCCGGTTAATGGAACATTTACATAAACCATACGCATTATAGAAAAGTGTGACTGCACCAGATCATGGAATTGTTCTCTCCCCCTCCTGCTCCTGCCCTGGAGGATCTCTTAACATCCTAAGGATTTCAGGTCCATCAGCCTCAAGAGATGTATGATATCACAGGTGTAAATTGCCTGACTTTTAAAAAATCTAATTAATCAACTATACTGAAGGAAACCTTAATAGCTGGGAATTGACTAATATCAGGGGTACATATTCTTACAGCTTGTTCCTGCCGAGGTAGGGAAAATCCTATTCTTTACCCCCTGAAACCTGAAAGTATCTGCTGTTCCTTTTCTGATCCTTAATAAACAGGTGCAGGCACAGGTGCAGGTACTCTAAATCTGGAATATAGATTTCTAGTATTAATAAAATGTTTCTTAATCCCTTCAGATGGAAAAGCTTCTTATTCTGTATACATATATACACAGGTAATTGATAGCATGGAACAATTAAATTGAAGAGACTTTTAAGTGACTATTTTTGTGTGCAAGCCTACACTCTAAATTTTGTGAGAAAACACAAATATTTAAACGGTCCATGTGCATAATTCATACTTACTATAAAAACATGGTAAATGAGATACCACTTTATCTTGAATCTTAAATTGATATTCAAATTGAGATACTCCATAGAATTGCCAATTTAAAAAAATAAGCTTGGCTAGTAACAAAAACTATGATTGTCTTTGAAGAGAAGAATGTTAAAGTGTTTCATTTAAGACAGTTTACATTTAATAACCTCATTTATTCCTTATTTCCATTGTGATGGAAATCGCATATGCAGGCTTTGTGATTCACACCTGGCTAGACGCGAAGATAGTGACAGGTTCGCCTGCAGAAGTGCCACTGTATTTCTATAAACATTTAAGAGTCACTCTTAAAACAAAAGACAGATTTTTCTTCAAATCTCGGAAGCATTTCCTATGAACACCAAGTCTTAAGCATCCATTTAGGCAAAATTCATACAATTTTGATAGCATGCTAGATGTTAAGGAACGCACAGGATTCATTATTATTTGTGGTTTTGTCTCTTTTATTCTTCTTAAAAATAATACTTAAATGGTACTTTTGTTATTCCTCTTACTGCTCCCTTATCCCACCCCCATTCTAATCAGTAATTATTTACTATTTTTCAAGAATTCTCTTAGGATTCACAGAAATGCAGAGAATTTCTGTGAATATGACTTGTTCCAGTGGCCCCCAATAAAAATGATAAAACTAGCTTCTTCAGTTTTACTGCATGATTTCCATACTCCTAATTTCAAGAAAACATATAATGCTACTTTGTGGGGGGGGGGACTGTAGAGCCAACATTCTTGGTGGTTTTTCCATATTTTTTAAATAAAGAGGTTATTCATAATATGTGTTATTTGGTACTAGTTCCCTCTTGCACAGAATCAATGACTATGTATCTTTACTACATGTAAAGATCCTGGCTCTGTAATTAAGGTCCTCAGTGGTCATGGACTTCATCCTAATGGAGGACATTTCTTTTTTAGTTTATATAACTTCGCATTATAGGATCTGGTCTGTTAACTCTGCATATGACTTAGACCTTTTGGGTATTCACAATGCTTTTGATGATTTTGGAAAAAGAAAGTGCTAGAAGGAGAGGAAGAACAAATTATAATGTATCTGAGTATTTAAGTCTTGGCTCTGTGACTGAATAGCAAATTATTCAACTATTTTTAACCTCAATTTATTCACAGTGGTAATAATAATAATAATTCCTCATGTTTTCTAAGAGGACTATTTTACAAAATAAGTGAGATAATATATGTGAAAATGATTTTTTTAATTGTTAAAGGATACACAGTATAAAGTGGCCTCATCATTCTGTATTTCCATATGGGACAAAGTACATATAGTTTGACTAATCATTCACATCTTCAGGAAGAGTCGGGTCCTAAAAAAATTATTGAAGTATGGTTATATATTAATCAGGTTCGACTTTGTTATGCTGCGTAATAAACTCAAATCACAGTGACTGGAAACAAAAGGTTTATTTTTCTCTCAAGGTACATGTCCTCTGAGAATTGTCTGGGAGCCCCAGAGCAGCCAACATAGCCACCTTCTGGAACATTGTATGATCAGGTTAAAAGGAAAGAGGACGACAGAGAACCCTCTATGCTCTGCCATAAAATTGGCACACACTATTTCCATTCACATTCCTTGGCGAAAACTAGTCATATGATTTACCCAACTATGAGGGCCACAGGACATGCAATCCTATAAGGAGCCTAGAAAGTGGAGAGCAGGAAATATTTACCTCTAGTTAACTAGATTGACTCCCCAGCTTACAGAAACTAATCCCATATCTTTCTTCCAAGTATTTTCCCCTTCAAATAGTCAACCTGTATATCACGTTTGTAGGAGCTTAAAAGATTTGTGAATAGGATTCAGCATTATAATCATGTAAACACCCACAGGATGATAGAAAGTGAAGGTATTTTATTTTCCAAAAGGCCTCTCTGTTTTAACAAATGGCTCTTAAACAACAACAATAAAACAGTAACAGACAAAATTTCAGAAATCTGTTCATGAATCCTTACTCTCTACTTTTAGGAATCTGGGAATTTCACTTGTCTACTCCTGAAGGAGATATTTTTAAGCAAGTGAGTCTCCCCTTCACAGTGCGGGTCACAACAAATAGTTTGTCCTCTTTACGAAACAGGAAGCTGGAATAGATGTGTTCAATTCTTACCATCATTTAAAAGGTTGAACACAGCACGACTCCACAGATTTGTGAAGGGGTCTGAGAGTACCATCTCTGACTGGGAGCTTGGAAGTTGCCAACTCAGGCAGTCAATTAAAATACTGACTTCAAAGAATAGAATAAGAAGGTAAAATGGAACAAAGTTACTGCTTTCACTTCTCTGCTCTTGTTCCAGCTATTGTTTACCCAGATGGTTCCTACAAAGCATGGTTTTTTTGGGGGGGTTTAAAATACAGTTTTTTCTTTTGCTGTTTTATTTAAAAATATTGTTCACTTGATAATTTTTTTCAAAAAGAAAATCATGTGATAGCAATTTGTTCCTTAATAAGCACCCTCTTTCATAGTTTTTAAATTTTTGTCATTTTTCAAAGGTGAACATAAAACAAACAAGCTAAGTACAAATAATATTTGTGGAAAATTGTTCAAGACGAAGGTTGACTATTTTTTTCTCCCAAGGAATATGTAATATGGCAAGAGTCTCCCTACTTCCATGGAAGCAATGGCAGTTGATTGGTATCCAGGACAGTGGTCTCTAGTCCTCTAACAGCCTATTAGATAACAATTTAAGAGTCCACATAGTTTTTGTTTGTTTGTTTGTTTTAAAGGAACTCCTTTATTTATTTATTTATACATTCATTCATTTATTTTTGGCTGTGTTGGGTCTTCGTTTCTGTGCGAGGGCTTTCTCTAGTTGCGGCGAGCGGGGGCCACTCTTCATCGCGGTCCGCGGGCCTCTCGCTATCGCGGCCTCTCTTGTTGCGGAGCACAGGCTCCAGACGCGCAGTCTCAGTAGTTGTGGCTCACGGGCCTAGTTGCTTCGCGGCATGTGGGATCTTCCCAGACCAGGGCTCGAACCCGTGCCCGCTGCATTGGCAGGCAGATTCTCAACCACTGCACCACCAGGGAAGCCCTCCACATAGTTTTATAGGACTAGGCCAAGTGAAGGCAAAAGTTCACAAGTTAAATATGGTATGTAATATTTGTAGACAAATTGTGAGTGTGTGGTGAGATAAATATTATGGCTCAGTGAATATACATGACAGACACAACAGAAAATGTTAAAAAGGAGGTCTCTCTGTTTCTAAATAGCAAAACAAACAAGTATCACAAGTATTCACCTCTAGCTTCTTTTTCAAAGTCTAGCTTCACCTATGGTCAATAGCTTGGCTAGTTCAATATGTATAAATTCGCATTTAACAAAATGTGAAGATGTTAAGTGTTTTAAATTAAAAAAGATTTTTATTGAAGTGTAGTTGATTTACAATGTTGTGTTAGTTTCAGGTGCACAGGCAAGTGATTCAGATATATCTCTCTCTAACATCGTACGAAAAACCCGAACAAACTTTTTGGCCAGTCCAATATATACTTTTTTCAGATTATTTTTCATTATAGGTTATTACAACATAGTGAGTAGAGTTCCCTGTGCTGTACAGTAGGGCCTTGTTTTTTATCTATTTTATATATATTAGTGTATATCTGTTAATCCCAGACTCCTAATTTATCCCTCCCTCCCTCCCCTTTGGTAACCACAAGTTTGTTTTCTATGTCTGTGAGTCTGTAAGTAAGTTCATTTGTATCATTTTTCAGATTTGTATCTTTTTTTAGATTCCACATGTAAGTGATATTATATGATATTTGTCTTTGACGTACTTCACTCAGCATGATAATCTCTAGGGTCCATCCATGTTGCTGCAAACAGCATTATTGCATTCTTTTCTATGGGTGAGTAATAAACAGTATGGTAATGACACAAACACAGATATATAGATCAATGGAACAGAATAGAAAGCCCAGAAATAAACCCACGCACTTACGGTGCCTCGGCCTGTTAGGAACCGGGCCGCACAGCAGGAGGTGAGCAGCAGACAAGCGAGCGAAGCTTCATATGGGGCTCCCCATTGCTCCCCATCATTCGCATTACCGCCTGAGCTGTGCCCCCACTCCACCCCGGTCCATGGAAAAACTATCTTCCACGAAACCGCTCCCTTGTGCCAAAAAGGTCTGGGACCGCTGAGTTAATCTATGACAAAGGAAGCGAGACTATACCATGGAAAAAGACAGTCTCTTCAGTAAGTGGTGCTGAGAAAACTGGACAGCTACACGTAAAAGAATGAAATTAGAACATTCTCTAACACCCTACACAAAAATAAACTCAAAATGGATTAAAGACCCAAAAGTAAGACCTGATACTATAAAACTCCTAGAAGAAAACATAGGCAGAGCGCTCTCTGACATAAATCAAAGTGTTTAAAAATTAATAGAATTGCCCTTTTAATCAAGATACATCTGTGTTTAATTATTTATACACAAATTTCAAATCTCTTAAATGTCTAAGTTTAACATAATGCCAAAAAGTCTGTAAAAAGAAAAACCCTCCTTTTTACAACAAATTATTTATTTTATTAGTATTACTTACTATTGAGGATCGCATTACTCAGGTTTATAGATCCCTAAGAGCTCTATGCTAACCTCAAGTGTTTTAAAAATACTTTTGTTTGCTTTTTGATGAATAATTTAAAAATTATTGTAAACATTTTATCATATGGGAAGGCACCTAATGACAAATTTCCAGTTTATTTTCTTGAGAAGTTAAATTTAAACTATCACTAATATAGAAATGATTAGATTTTTATGACGAATTAGATAGGCAGAAGTGAAGTCAATGGATGCTTCCTTGGGAAAGATAGAGGGTAGTCAAAGGAGATGAACAACATGCCCAGTTTCTCATTCCAAAATCCTAGCAAATTAACTCACTGCTTCTCCCAGGGGAAGAGCTAATGTAAGGGTAGAGAAAGGCTGGTAGGGTTACTCAATATAGTTCCCTCCTTATGAAAGAAAAAAGGAAAAATAACAGATACAGGGAAAAGGCGTCAGCCACCGCCACATCCAAACTTCATGTCAAAAACAGAACAAACAACACCAATTTGAACAACTTTCTGTGCATGAAAATACCTTACCAAGAGCTACAAATATAGGTGAGGGATTACAGCACCTAAGTGAAGCATAGAAATAAGGAAAGATGCATTGATGAGGGTAGGAAAGATAGGTTAGCCCCACCATCGCTTCCCCAAGCCCAGACAGCCCAGTACAGAAACAGACATCCTCCTGGTGGGAGGAGGAGAGTGAAGTGGGCACCCAACTTCACCACAGAGCCCAGCCCTGGCGCACTCTAGCACAGGCTGACTGCTTCTGAAAACAGTATGACAGTTCCTCAAAAAAAATTTTTTTTAATTAAAAATAAAATTATGATAGGATCCAGCAATCCCAGTTCTGGGTATATGTCTGAAGGAAATAAAATCACTATCTTGAAAAGATATCTGCACCCCCATGTTCACTGTAACATTATTCACAATAGCCAAGATATGGAAGCAACTTAAATGACCATCGACAGATGATGGATAGAAAAGATGTGGTATATATATGCAGTGGAATTTTATTCAACCATAAAAATGGAGAAAATTCTGCTTTTTATGACAAAATGAATGGAACTTGAGGGCATTATACTAAGTGAAAAAAGTCAGGCAGAGAAAGAAAAATACTGTATGATCTCACTTATATGTGGAATCTAAAAAATCCAAACACATAGAAACAGGAGCTGAGGGTGGGAGGTTTGTGGAATGGGAAGGTGTTGGTCAAAGGGTACAAACTTCTAGTTCTAAGACGAATAAATTCTGGGGACGTAATGTACAGCTTGGGGAATCTGGTTAACAATACTGCACTAGATACTTGAAAGTTGCTAAGAGAGTAGATCTTAAATGCTCTCACTATAAAAAATGGTAATTATGTGAGGTGATGGAAGTGTTAACTAACCTTATTGTAATAATTATTCCGCAATACACACATGTATCAAATCATCACGTTGTATACCTTAAACTTACATATGTCAATCATATCTCGATAAAGCTGGGGAAAAAAAACCAATTTCTTGCACTCACATATTACATTCTAATGTGGAAAAATTTTTCCAGTGACTAAAATATTTGTGTGTGTTTTCCAGAGCATTTCCTTCCCAGTGTAAAGTTAGTACCAGGAATTCTAAGTTGGTAATCAAAATATGGTTTTGTGAATAGAAACAGAAAAAAGAGAGAGAGAGGATACTAAGATTCATTTCACTTAAGCCACAGGTAAAGCCTAAGAAATTATGTGTGCTTTAGAACAAGTGTTCTCTCTAATGACTAGTTTAATGATGTCCTTTGGGTTTAAGATTTCTCTCTCTTGATCATTCCTGGATAGAAAAACATGGCCAAATCCTTGTAGAGTCCTCTGTTTGGGATCCAGGTGAACCATTTCAATGATAACATCTTTATTTTTTCCTTCATAGCATTATAGCAACTGTAATTATTTATTTGTATTGCAAATTGTTTAGTTTCTAGCTCTTTCGTTTAACTCTGTGGAGGAGGAAGACTGTATCTGTTCTGAACTCTATGCTCAGCACCTCGCTCAGTGCCTGGCACAAAGCAAAGCTTTCATTTAATCTTTCTTAAAATAGTGATTGAGTGAATTCATCTCTCACCCAAGTCCTAGGGAGAAGATAGGTAATAGGCAGTGGTAATAGACTTCCTTGTGTCAATCTCAAATTTCTAAAGAAAGATTAAAAAATGTATTTCATAAGTAAGTCAGATGTCATTTGTGTATTCTAGGCAATATTTAGATTAGCCACAATAACTTTCCTAGAACTTGACTAGAAATTGTACACATTACCTGAATTATAGCTTTTACCTGTATCAAGTATACGTCTTGTAAGCTCCTGATTTCAGTTACCAGAAAATTTCTTTTATTCCTAGGGAAGCGGGAATAATATGTTCTCTTTTATGCTGTCAGAAGGAGCTGGTTTTGAGGGTGGAATGCAAAGAGTCTATTTTTCTTTTTCCGGAGCTTATTTGTAACCCCTGGCAATACAGCTAGCTTTAAAAAAAAATTAAGCCTTGGTAATAGTGTTTGCAAGGAGCATGTCTAAACTGTTTAAGAGAATAAAATCTAAAGATGTTATTAATAATAAGTCATGATAAATGAGAAAATGTATAAATCATTCCCCTTTATCAATTAACTTAGTGTTTCTCAGGACATTTGATATCACTTTGTTAACCTACTTTTGATATCTATGTGAACATAATAAAACCATAATTCTTTAAGATTTTTTTATGATTCTGAATTCCATCAATTTACTGTTCTTTCTCTTTCACTAGTGTAAGTTAGTAAAAATTTTACTGTAATTTTACTATTAATTAAGGGCAAAACAATAATGATTATTTTCTGTATTTATTATATCATGACATTATTAAAGACAATAATAACTATTAACAGAGGAAAAGTATTTTATTTCCCATGATCAGATCATTGAGAAGTTGTTATATTCAGACATAGACTTCATAAAAGGTTTTCTATGAAAACACTTTTATTGAAACATAAAATTCAATAGACCAAATATATATATAGCTTTAGAATTAAATGATTTAAATTGGATTATAATTAATAAGCTGATATTTATTTTTCATAGCATTTGCTATTAGCCAACATTTTATTTTAGCATATATGTATATGTAATATGCATGTATATAATATACAGACTTAATTTTAATTAATATATCAACTGGTTATATGTCACATTAGAAATTCCCTAGTAAGACTTTTGTGGCCTTTCTATGTTGGATAATTAAAAAAGAAATTTTCAATTTCTCATGACTATATTAAATAAACGAGGTTTACACTAATTTGCTCCATGTGGTCAATTAGCCTAGTTAAATTTCTCATGGATAATAACATGAGATTTATTGGAATGTTCTAAAAGATGCATATAGAGTTGCACATATACAAGAACATTCTTATTTTTTACCCCACTACATGATCATGCCAATGACATATCACAGTTCAGCAGCCAGGGCTTTGTGGCAAAAACAACAAGACTATATATTATAATCTAGTTAAAATAGTAAAATTGCTAGTTTCCTCTGATTAAAAAATTGTAAGCTTGTCTCAGCTATGGGGAGGTAAATGCTGCTCAAATCAAGAATAGCAATGCATGGAAGTATAATAAATTCTCTAGATGCAAATAAATTATCCTTATTAGGAAACGTTCTTTTCATTGTTTCTATTTATTATTTCACTTTGTAATGAATACTGTAGTCAATTTGCAATGCAATGAACAGTTTTATAATACTAGTGAGAAGAATACAGACACAGTTTTAAAAAACATAGTTTTACATAATATCTTTTATTGTCTAGAAATAAACAAATTTTCAGTTTTAGAATTTATCACCCACCTCTTTAGAAATTTAGTCTTTTCCACCTTTCAAAATGCATATGCAAGAGTCTGCATCTTGTTGAGTGTTATAGTATTAAAACATTTGCAATATTTGCAAGGCACCATTGTCTCCTGCTAAAACATTAATGCTAAGTAAATACACAGAAGAATGAAAGCACTAAGTCATTGAATTATGGTTGTAAACATGCCTTTAGTGGAGGAGGTATGGTCAAGAAAGCTGCTTAGATTGAATATGTCCTTGTTAAACCTATTTGGAATAAAAAATGAGTACTATGATTGGGTTAGCTTGGGCTGTGTCTTAGTCCTTTTGGGCTGCTACAACAAAATACCGTAGACTGACTGGGTGGCTTATTAACAACATTTGTTTCTCACAGTTCTGAGGCTGGAAGTCCGAGATCAGGGTGCCCGCATGGTCAAGTTCTGGTGAGAGCTCTCTTCCTGGCTAGCAGAATGCTGTCTTCTCCCTGTGTCCTCACAAGGTAAGGTGGGGGTGGGGGGTGAGGGGAAGAGAGAGAGAATGAGGGAGAGGGAGAGAAAACAAGTTCTCTGGTGTCTCTTCTCATAAGGGCACTAATCCCATCATGGGTGCCACACCATCATGACCTCATCCAACTCTAATTACCTCCCGAAGACCCCATCTCCAAATACCACCACACTGGGGCTTCAACATTAAATTTTGGAAGGCGTAAACATCCATCTCATAATAATGATATATTCCAAGGAAATTGGTTAAGGAAAAGACACATATCATTTAAGAGAAAGAGAGAGAGGGATTGAGGGATGGATATTTGCCTCTTATAATGAAGAATGATTCTATTTGCAAGCAATTGATACCTCTCATCAATAACAATGTAATGGCAGGTGATGCTAGATATATATGTGTTTCATGCCCAATAGAAAAGACAGTGAGATTGAGTAAATAGGAAATTCACAAACTTGTATCAGCTCTACCATGTAAAGAGCACTCATTAGTATTTTAAAATAACTAAAGTTGATTTTTTAATTTTTTAAGACAATATTTCTAAATGAATTATCTATCTACTCCAGGGATTACTAGCAGCAACACTCTTTAACAAAATCTTAAGGCCTTTCTACCCCAGCCTTCAAATTGAGTGGAAATAAACATAACAACATTTTTTAAATAGAATTTTGGAACTAGAATGCCTGTATTATCTAGTAGGGAGCTAAGACTTTTATATCCACTTGAAGATGTTAATTATGCTTTCCAGGAGTCTTTTCTTATTAAAGAAGTAGGAAAAATAGGGCAGTGAGAAATAGCCCATGGAAGAAAAGCAATCAAGTGGTAATAAAGAAGAAAACAGGCAAATGCCCAGAAAAAGAACTTTCCCATAAATTAAATAATTTTCTTTGCCTGAAAGTTAAATAAAATCAACTTGTCTCTTTGGATTCTTTGCTTTAATTCCTTAGAAAATAGAATTCTGAATAGGTATCTGATCAAGTGTATTTGGTAAAATTATTGTATATCATATTATTATTTAATAAAATAAGAATTAATTTAGTGTTTCTATGTGTAATTTTCTTATAAATCAAAAACTAGCAAAGTTATACACTGTTTTATTAAATGTGTTTGTCTTTATGTTTGACCCATGTTTTGTTTTTTATCAGACTCAGAATAAATTCTGTTCAGATATGGCTTTGCTATATTAGAGACTATATGTGGTAGCCTATAGCTTTACTTTCCAACATTATTATATTCTGGTTTATAAAATGGTAGACTTGGGACTTCCCTGGTGGTCCAGTGGTAAAGAATCTGCCTTCCCATGCAGGGGACATGGGTTCCATCCCTTGTCAGGGAACTAAGATCCCACATGCCTCGGGGCAACTAAGCTCTTGCACCACAACTACTGAGCTCGCATGCCTCAACAAGAGAGCCCACGTGCCGCAAACTACAGAGACCACGTGCCTTGGAGCCTGTGCACCACAACTAGAGAGAGAAAACCCACATGCCACAACTAGAGAGAAGCCTGCACACCACAATGAAGAGCCCACGCCGCAACAAAAGATCCCACATGCCTCAACGAAGACCCCATGTGCTGCAACTAAGACCTGACACAGCCAAAAAGAAAAAGAAAAAGAAAAAAAAAAATAAAATTAAAAAAATAAAATAAAATGGTAGACTTTATATGACTGGAAATCAACTAAGTGAATTAAACAAATTTAAAAGAAAGGTGGAATTCTCATAATTATTTATGGTGTAGAAGAAATAATAATTGTCAGGATTAGCAAAACTATAATGTAAGTTTTCAGGGTGTCATTTAAAAGTGTAGAAAAATTAGGAATATTGGACAGTTTTCCTAAAGAATAAGTATGGTCATATTTCCAGAATTGAGCACTATATTTTAAGATAAAATATTTAGAATTAGACAAAGAAGAACAGCATTCCAGCTGTGATTTTTATGTCTCATGCAGCTGTGGCCCACCTGCCCCAAGCATCAGTGGTTTGGACACTGGGCATTCTTGGCTCTGTAATATACTTGTTGGAAAATGTTAAAGCAATTAGCAGAGGCAATCTCAAATGAGAAAACCCAAGAGAATTATGTCAGTGAGGCTGTTGAATAAAACATATTATCTTAAAATCTTTGCTTATTTTTTCTGTATAATACTAGCACAATTAAAAGAACATGCTCAATTTTGCCTGGAGTGAGCTATTTTTAGTCCCTCAATTAATCTCTATTCCAATAGTTATTATCATTAGTTAGTATTTCCATAGCAATACACACTTTTTAACACAAGTGCTTTATAACAATCTTTAGAAATTTCTCTTCTCTGTGGTTTATGAGGTAAAAGCTAATTCACATAAGATTCACAGGAAAACACAACAAATTATACGGAACCTACATCTCATGTGGAAACCACCTGCAGTTAGCTTTGCCACAAGCCAACATAGATTGCAGTTCTTGCTGAATCAAGAGAAAGGTAACTAATTTATGGAGGGTCACATCTGGCATGAGCCAAAAATCCAGGCATAAACCTCTGTCCATGATCTTGTGCCCCCCGAATAATATCATAAAGATTCAGAATCCAATTGGCAATAAAACCATAATGTGAACACATACAATTAAATATAGCATCAGAACTGCCAGATATCACTTAGTCTTGCATAATGCACGGCAACTGGGACACAATGGGAAGTGAGATTTGATCCCCAAAGGTCAATGGAAACCGGAGCCTCAGCTCCAGGGTTGGGTAATGCCCTCTTGAGGATTGACTTTCTGTTACCTGCATCAGGTTAGATTGTTATAAGCAATAGACTGCTTCTCTGGTGGGATTTCTAATACAAAATTGAAATAGAAGCAATAATCAACGTACATACATGCCAATGGCTATTTAAAAGTCAAGCTCATTCATTAGAAAAGTCTCAAAACTCTTAGAAATGTGACTCTTAAAAAATCTCAAAGGCAATTCCTTCCCACGCTCATAACTATTTTTTCTCCCCTATCAACTCCTCTCTTTTATCTTTACTTCTCAGAAGCTTCCGGGGTGCTATTTCCTGAATCAGAGGCTCTCCCAAAAGACCTGCTTTGGCTCTCTCCTTTCTCTCACTTTACATCAGTAGGAAAGATTTGTCTATATAAATAGGATAAATCTTTTATCTCTTTCCTCTGCTTTTTCACTTTAATGAGAGAAAAAGATTGGGAGAGTAGGAATCGTATAGTGATATTCTAGCTGTTATTTTCTCACTAAAAAATATAATCTTTTGGAAATCATTTAATTTTTCTTTGTTTTCATACAAAATGCCCCATTTCTGGGGGAGAAATGGATGTCCTCTATTTAGGAAGCAAAATGTGCTGAGCAGGGCAAAAAAGTAAGGTATCTGGGCTTGGCATATACTAATATCACCCTCTGTTCTAGTCACTAAAAATGAAAAACATTTGAAGATTCCCAACTCTCCTCATAATTTTCTCTCTAACGGATTATTGTAAAAGATACTAATACAATCCATATTACAATGGAAAGGAAGGAAGGAAAGAAAGATGGAAAATAATATATTCAAGCCCACAATCGTCTTAAAAAGCTGAATTCAGCAAAGTACTATTGACCCATGTGACATGAATCTGTTTCCAAAAACATCTTTCATGTTCCAGACCTTAAATTCTCAGCTGCCGTTACCACCTGGCATCTTGTTTTACCCATCTTTACACCTTTTATCTAAAATACAGAGAAAAGCTTCCAGTTTGACAGAGAATTGCCCAATCCACGTAGAATGTAGTTAAGGATGGTCAAGTTCCGTGAGTTCATGGCCTCCTGACACAATCTCCAGGATCAGTCCTTTTCTGCTTCAGAACCCTGGGGCAGGTGTTGGCACACAAGCTTATGTCGCTCCTAAACACACCCAGTAATGACCGCTGTTCTCCTAACTTGTTTCCTTAAGTCTCTCTAGTACCATTCAGACACAACACTCAGGACCACCAAGGGAAATTCCTCTGTATGTGCATAGTTCCCCCAAATCCCAGTGTCCTCTTCCTTTTTACTACTATATGGTTGAGTTCTACCACTATGTTTCCACCTTGGTCTCTATTTCTAAGTTTTCACTAGTTTCCCTCATGATGCCTCAGTGCCTTATTTAGGTTTAGTGACTGAGTCGCTGCCTCCGGCTCCTCACCAGATCTGGAGACCGAGATGGTACCTGAGACTGCCTGAGACTGATGCTGCCTGAGACTCATTATTTAATTTTTATTAACATAAGGATTATAGTATATCTAGGAATCACTATTTCAGGTGAATTGTATCATTAATAAGGTATCTCTCTCTGATTCCCCCATCTGATTCTACACAGTCTAGACTGTAAAATCCTTGAAATAGAGAACTATAGCATTCTTTTTTTTTTTTTTTTTACACTGCAGAGCCTGGCACGGTTAACGCTGTAGCTGAAGGCATGAATGAATTAATTCCCCCACATGGCAGGCTGAATCATGGTTCTCCAAAAATGTTCCTGTCTTAATCCCTGGAACCTGTGAATACATTATGTTACATAGAAAAAAAAAAAAAAAAAGGACTTTGCAGATGTAATTGAGGCTATGGACCTTAAAATAAGGAGAGTAACCTAGATGATCCAGATGGGCCCACTCTAGCCACATGATCCCTTAAAAGCAACAAATATTCTCTGGCTGGAGTCAGATAGATACAGTGGAAAAGGAAGGCAGAACAGGAACAGCAACAGGTAAAGTCAGAGATTTCAAGTGTGAGAAGGACTTGATATAGGTGGCTGTTTGCATGAACTAGATAGAGGCCTCTAGGAGCAAAGGTGGTTGCTGATAGGTAACTAGGAAATGGAGATCTCAGTCCTGCAACCTCAAGGAACTGAATTTGGCCAACAACATGAATGACCTGGGAAGTAGAGTCCTCTGCAGAGCCTCCAGTAAGAAATGCGACCCTGGTGAACTTCTTGATTTTAGCCTAGTAAGACCCATGTGAGTCTTCTGATCTACAGAAACTGTGAGATAATTAAGCTGTGAACTTAAGTTTGTGGTTATTTTTTATAGCATCCACAGAAAACTAATACACCTCATTTTGGGGTTTCTCTGGTGTAATTCCCTAGTGTGGGTCATGTTTTAAATCTATCCTTCTCCATGTATTCTTGGATATTATGCCTAGGAGGAATTGCTGTTAGAGGGGCTAAAGATTTCCCCAATGCAGGCCAATTTATTACAAAATGTTTCTTTCCTTTTAACACACTCATCGCAGATGAAAACTAAGCTTCTCTAAATACACCAAACTATTACAGCATTCACTCCTTGATGCTTTTATTCCAGCAGTTGTCAAAGTTTAAAGTATATAAAAATCACCTAGAGGGCTTGTTAATACACAAATTGCCGGGCCCCAATCCCAGAGTTTCCGATTCAGTAGCTCAGGGCCCAGAGATTTTCATTTCTGTAACAAGTGCCCAGGTGATGCTAATGCTGCTGGTTAAATGAACATCCTTTGAGAACCACTGTTTACTAAAATCAAATGATTTCTTTTGTTCATAAAATATTAACCTATTTTATTCATACTCCTTTTTATAAACCTATTTCCATACATAGGAAATATTCATCTGGGTATGTACCCTTCCATAAGAGAGTAGAAAAAACTCAAATCAGCAAATTTTTCTGATGATGAAGTAGGCCACCGAAATTATTTGGAGATTACTCATGACAATATTTCTGAAGAGGGAGGCTATTGGCATTTAAGGTAGGGTAATTCCTCATTGTGTCAGATTTTATTAAAGTCCAGTGTATTGCCTCTGGTCCTTGTCCAGCAAATGCCCATAGCGTTCCCCAGTCATTGTGATAACCAGCAATGTTCCCACACATTTCCAAATGTCCCTGTAAAGGATGTAGAACACTAATTGAGAACCATAAATCTATGTTATTCAAATTTACATGCCATTCTTCCCTAATATTAGTAAGGATTTTCAAATTTTATTCCCATGTTTTATTCACAAGTACTGGTTATTCTAAATATTTTAATTAATAGAAAATATTACTCTACTAAATTCCTGAGGCCACAACCAAGAAGAATATGTGGCTGGTACCATGAATTGGCTCACTCAAAAACACATTCCTTCCACTTTTAAGTGTGCAGGGGCTGGAAAGTAAAGGCCACACTTACCAGACTCCTTGAAGTTTCTCTATGTGATTTAATTTCCACCAATAGCTGGATCCTCTTGACCTGAAATCAGAAGAAGGACATCTATGAAGAGGAACTAACCAGGAAGCATCCATTTTATTCATACACATTATAGTAATAGTGATGTATTTTGAAGTCAGAAACTGTAGCAATAGCTTCCTAATTTACTAGTCAACTCCGTGACTCCACACATTCCCACCCTTTCCAGGCTAGTAGACTCCTGAACTGTCCACCTCTACTGTACGGATTTAGGACCCTTTCCTGGAAGCTGTATGACTTTAGGATTCAAACCTCAAAGCTCAGCTTTAAATCAGTTTCTTTAGCGTTCCCCCAAAGTCTGTAAGTCATTTCAGAGCCAGGAATAAATCCTCTTATTTTCAAACTAGCTACCAAGGAATCTGCTCTCTACCACAAAACTCCACTCAATATAGAATACAATTAGAACTAAATATTAGTCAAGAGAAAACCCATGGGTGTTAGTTTGTTTTGAAATCTAGAATCAAGATAATTCAAAGGTAATTATTCCCAGATGCACGCATGGAACAAAAAAGTTATAATAGGTACATAATATTTCTTCTGGATGGAAACCTAGTGGCAGTTCAGGAAGGCAAGAAAAAAAAATATTTGGCCATGAGTGAGGTTGGAATTATAGATAAACAAATTAGCTTTCGTCTTGGTAACTTCTCTTTATTCTCCCTCTACTTCAAGCTGTCAAGGTGGAACATATCCTATCATTAAAGAATGACCTATTTGGCTTTTTAAGACCTTTCAGTCAAAATGCAGTTCTAATTAGAATTTAAAGAGTATCCAGATAGAATTTACCACTTTTTATTAGTGTCCCACAGTATTTAAGACTATGGAAGGAAAGAGTTAGATTGCCTGTCTGGATGAATAAGGACACTGAACTAAATCATCGAAAGTGAAGTTTGGTGCAAAGGTAGCCATGAGAGCTTATCCAGACCCACCTGCCTCAGCCTAAAACAGATATACACGCCACATACACAGGCACAACCCCTGGCCCCTAGGGAGGCAGAGACATTCTGGTGAGGTTCTTGAGCATTCTAAATATTAAAAAACTGACTTATCAGCCAATCTAACTAGTGTTTAGTGGGCGGTGTTATGCTATGACGGTATCTGGTTTTCCCTTATGAATCAAAACCCAACATTTAATGCTGGCTTTTTCCATAGGGAGCCAGCACCAAGAAAGCATTAAATTATATAATGTTTAACTTTATTATTTTTTCAATTATTTGTTTGCTGTTCTTCCTATTTTACTAATATTCTAAATTCGTCATTTATAATACACGCAACTATCCATTTCTAACTCTTCCCTTTTTTTCCACTTTACACACTCAGACACATGCACACACACACTTACACCACAGTTAACGCTCACAGGAAGACTTTCTGTGCATAACATCACAAAAGATTTGGGGCTTGAAAATGTACATTATTGCAATGCAAACTAAGTTGAATATTAAACATCATTTTTAAAAATCTCTATAGATATTTCCAGAACTCATGCCTTAGCTTCCCACCATTCTGTTTGGCTTTCTTGTTGACTCTTTTGCTGTTGTTCTGGTTCTCCTTTCATCTTTCTCTTTTCCAGATTCATTTTCTATTTTTTCCCTCCTCTTTTCTTCAGTGTTCCTTCCCTTTCTTCTCTACCTCACTCAGAGGTCCCCCTCCCCCAAAACCAAACCAAACCAAATAGTAACAATAAATCCTTAATTTTCTTACATACTCAGTGTTCTTTGGTTCCTACCCTTAAATTCAGCAGACTTTTGCGTATTCTAAGAATTTATCTAAAGAATTCCAAGATCTCCATCTTATGTTCTTTGATAATTAGGGTTGGGAGGTTGGAGGGCTGGTGTATGAGGATGATGTAGAAGGATTCAAGGAGGGTGTCATGTTTTCCAGTTACAGAGGGATTTATCCTTCAGTTATTGGTGTTGGAATAATATAAATATTTTTCAATTGTACGGTGAGAAATATTTCAAATTAGAGAATTAGGGGGAGGGTATATAACTAAAGGCTTTATATTGCAAAAACGTCAAATTAATTTTAGCTGATATTGGTTGAGTGATTTCTTCCATTGTGTATCTTTCCATAAGCAGCTCCAATCAAATCTTCCTATCTATCTATGTATATGTTTTCATATCAAGCAAGTTCTAAAAGGGTATTAATATCTTAATTTATTATTCTAATGCTGTAATGCTTTTCACTTGCTTTCTAAAGTTTAGTTATTTTTTTCTGGCTTCTTGCTTCAGTGTATCTATCACCATCCTGTAATTTCTCATGACTTATATTGTTGCCAAAATCATTTTCTGTTTTCTAATCACACAGCTTGACAGTACGTCACTCTTCTTCACTTCAGTTCTCCATTCCAGCTGCATTTGGAATCCTCACAGATAATGAACATGAACTTAATAGACACGCTCCTCAAGTCTGGTAACGAGAAGGGAAAATTAAACTATCTCATTCAGGAATTGAAATTATTAACTGTGAATTTCCTCATTTGTCTCATTTAATGAGGTAATTCATGTGCCAGCACATTCAAATCTATACAGTATTATGCAGATGTTGGTTATTATTTACAATAATAATAATAACAAAACACTTTCTCTTCCCTATTACCATAGTCTTCAGAAACTAATTCAAGCATACCTGTCATGAACTGTGATTTCATTCACTAAAGCCTGGTCAGAAAAGAGCCTAAGAAAAGCCCAGTTTTGATGGTAAAATGTAGTAGAAAAGGCATCTATGGATGATGTCCATTTACAAGGATTTTTGAGATCTAGGAAGATACTTTAGATGAAGATGTAAACATAAACAAATTGTAAGATGGCTACTCAATGAGAAGATTTGCTGCCATAATTCATTTAGACCGAGTCATTTCACAGAATTTACAGTGGCAGACACATTTGACTTTTATTACATTTTCAGAAACAAAATAAAACAAAACTATCTTATCTGTAAAAATAAATCAGGGAAAAAAATAAGTGGGTGTGGAAAGCAAGAAAGTATTTCTCTGAAAACCTTCAAAGTTGCCCCCAAACCTAGAGGTATTTGGTAGGGTCATTGGCAAGGGGTTGGTAGGAAGGGCAAAAGGTTTAGGAGTGGAAGTTTGCCAAGAAACTCACAAAAGCGTCTGGGAGAAGAGGTGTCAACGCATGCCATGGTTTTCCATCTACTGGGAATCCTGAAAAGTCAAGATACCACCTTGGCTAAGTATGGTGAAACAGTCCTCAAACAAACAAACAATCAAAAGTCTTCAGAAGACATTTTGTTGTTGTTGTTGTTGTTGCAAAATAGAGAGGTTAATATCTGCAAGATAAAGTGTTTTGTAAAGACTAATGATCACTCCTTAATTCACTAATTCTCGAGGCAGGGATTTCACTTCATTTTAGGTACATGTATAAAAGCAGCGCCAAATCCAAAGACCGTGGGAAAACAACAGCAGCAGCAGCAACAACCTGGTTAAAAGGAAACTCTCTGACCAGTATTCTAGTTGTAAGGTCTTCATGATTCTGAATAGGCAGCTTATTGATTGTTGGTGTTTTCCCCTGTTTTGGTGATTTTCCCCTCTGTTGTTTTGTCAATATGCTATTTCGATTTCAACCTGAATTTTAGGTACATATCTTGTCCTGAAATCTTCCTTTTGACTCCCCTTGGTCCTTAAATCCCCTTTGGAGTGTTATGAATGTTATCTAATGTGATTATTCCTGATCTAAATACCTACAGCATACAAGCTTTTTTATGATCTATTCAGGTACAGATACATCCTGGTCTTTTAAATATAAACTGATTTCAGTTGCGTAAAAAATTATAACATAAAAAAGATGAAGGCAATAAGAAATAAACATAACTAGATCAGGGAAGAAAATCAGGAAAGGAGAGGTTCATAGATACGTGCAGGAAGTAATCAAATAAACAAGGATTTTTATAATGGCATCATTAATGAACTACAATTTTATGTTAGTCTTCAGCAAAAAGAAATATGGAGGGACCTCCCTGGTGGCGTAGTGGTTAAGAATCCACCTGTCAATACGGGGGACATGGATTCAAGCCCTGGTCCATGAAGATCCCACGTGCCACGGAGCACCTAAGCCCGTGTGCCACAACTACTGAGCCTGCGCTCTAGAGCCCACAAGCCACAACTACTGAGCCCACGTGCCACAGCTACTGAAGCCCATGTGCCTAGAGCCCGTGCTCCGCAACAAGAGAAGCCACTGCAATGAGAAGCCCGCACACGGCAACGAAGAGTAGCCCCTGCTCGCCGCAACTACAGAAAGCCCGTGTGCAGCAACAAAGACCCAACACAGCCAAAAAGAAAGAAAGAAAGAAATATGGAGAAGGAGTAAGGACAATTATGTATTAATGAAGACTATGGTAATAGAGTAGCAATATTAGAGAGCTGTAATGGAATTAAATTTTGTAAAGGAAAATTCTAGAAAGACAGCAGATAAAGCAACATAATGATATGAGCAAGTCAATTGTTCTGAGGAAATTGCACCTGCTAACTTCACTACAGTATTGAAATTTCAATTTTGCTTATAAAAATACAAAGGAAAAAAGAGAACATTATCGTGATATAAACGTCATTTTTATTTCTTTATAATTTAAATTTTGTTATACTTTTCAAGGCTTTTATTTTTACTTTTAAAAAAAAATAAGTATTTATCCCAAAACAACTCTGACAGAGGTTTACAGATGGGGAAGCTAAAGGCTCAAGAGGATTATAATTTTACAAAACTGCACACATCTATTAAGTAGAACCAGAGCCACAGATCCAAACTGGAGTCTTCTTCTTGATGCTAAATTGCTCTCCTACATGTCCACATAACTACATGACTACCTCAACCCTGGATTAACCTGGACAATATCTATTCATTTGAATTTTCTTTCTAATTGTATTTAAGATGAATTTATTCCAACATTGCCAGACTTTCTAATGTTATGCCATGTTGGAAAAAAATCACTTTTAGATCCAATTTATTTTTTATTAGAAATGAAGTCAATAAAGATGATTTACTCTGGTACTGTCTTTTGGCATTTCTCCTTTTCTATTTCTAGAAGAAAGTAAATCATCACCTTTTTTGACCAGGATTCTTTATTTTTGGCTGTGTTGGGTCTTCGTTTCTGTGCCAGGGCCTTCTCTAGTTGCGGCAAGCGGGGGCTACTTTTCATCGCGGTGCGCGGGCCTCTCACTATCGCGGCTTCTCTTGTTGCGGAGCACAGGCTCCAGACGCGCAGGCTCAGTAGTTGTGGCTCACGGGCCTAGTTGCTCCGCGGCATGTGGGATCTTCCCAGACCAGGGCTCGAACCCGTGTCCCCTGCATTAGCAGGCAGATTCTCAACCACTGCACCACCGGGGAAGCCCAATCATCACCTTTTGAAAGAGGTAAATTGAAATGAGAAGGAAATCAACAATATGTAATTGGTTCTTTCAGTAATATTGTGGTCACGCTTCACATATAACAGTACAATTATTCAGGCTTTTATAAATATAGTTTCTCTCTTTACAGGTAAGAATCAAAATGTGAAGTTTGTTGGCTCTTGGGGGGGGGTCTTGCTTTGGTAAAATAAAAATATAGAATAGAAGACTATAGTTTAGAAAAATGAGACATAGGTAGCTAAGCAGATGAGGCCAATTGCTGTTTTAATTATCCATAGCTTTTAAAATAAAATTGCATTTTAAAATGAGCTAATGATACAACTTCTTTGTACAACTGTTTCCTTGATTAAGATTTTATACTAAGTAATAAGTGAGAAAATTCAAGAATATGTTGTATTTTTGTTGAAACATATAGGAATTAGAATCTGAAGTGAGTTTTTAATCAGTGATTAGCTATCTTTCAATCATTCAGATGTCCTGAGATGAATGGTTTATATTCTAAACTAGAAAGGTAATGAAAAAGAAAAGCCATTGTTTTCCTCACGTAATACATTTTACATCAAAGAGAAATAAAATTTAACAATATGGACTTTTCTATTAGGTGCATACAATAAATGACCTTGACTGTCAAAAATGTCATTATCATTGAAAGGAAAACATTGGTCAAAAGAAACAATAATATTTGAGCAAGTTATTCCTTTGCCTCTATGACTACCTTGGTAAGCATTTTAATTTTTTAGTGAGATTTTGAATTAGCTTTTCTCCAAAGCCTTTAAGACAACATATATAAAAGTAAATAAACCTTAACCATTATAAAATTTCAAATGTTGAAACACAGAAGGGAAATGGGGAAGAAGGAAAGTAATAAAAAGCAACCAGTATGGGACATAGTGTTCAAGAATCCTGCTAACGTGGTAAATATCAGTAAATAAAGCAATACCACTGTCTATTTCCTGAGTGAATATGTTTTATGTGAATATTGCTTTCTGGTTCTTCTCAGGCAAAAGAGTTAAGGGAGAGGCTCGGGTTGGACCCTATGTGAGAATTGATTGCTTAATGCCTTTTTTTTTTTTAACATCTTTATTGGAGTATAATTGCTTTACAATGGTGTGTTAGTTTCTGCTTTATAACAAAGTGAAGCAGTTATACATATACATATATCCCCATATCTCTTCCCTCTTGCGTCTCCCTCCCTCCCACCCTCCCTATCCCACCCCTCTAGGTGGTCACAAAGCACCGAGCTGATCTCCCTGTGCTACGCGGCTGCTTCCCACTAGCTATCTATTTTACGTTTGGTAGTGTATATATGTCCATGCCACTCTCTCATTTTGTCCCAGCTTACCCTTCCCCCTCCCCATATCCTCAAGTCCATTCTCTAGTAGGTCTGTGTCTTTATTCCCGTCTTGCCCCTAGGTTCTTCATGACCTTTTTTTTTTTTTTCTTAGATTCCATATATATGTGTCAGCCATAAAAAGAAACGAAATTGAGTTATTTGTAGTGAGGTGGATGGACCTAGAGTCTGTCATACAGAGTGAAGTAAGTCAGAAAGAGAAAAACAAATGCTTAATGCCTTTTTAAGTCTCTTTGAAAATGAATTGGTCAATACAATCCCCCTCTGTCTATTAGGAAGAAGGGAGGCAGTCAGGCCTCTGAGCAGAAGCAAAAGCAGGTGGTAAAGAGTAAACAATTCCCTTCCCCCCACCCCCCTAATGGAACACTTAGAAAGGTGAGGAAAATGTGAGTTCTCTCGATTTCAAATAGTTTCTATACCAGGAAAAGCTGGTGTTAAAGACCCTTTCTAAAAGTTACAGGTGTTTAGCATTCAAATGCAATCTCACAGATACGGGCTGCCTTGGGGTGGAAGTCATCCACAGGAGGAATGTGTCACGGATTTTCCCTAAATCCCCAAACCGAACATCAGCTGTGGCTAAGCTTTTACATTTTTCTTCCTGGATATGAAGATCTCTCGCTCATGCCCACGATTATCACTTTGTTACTTAAATCAATTTAAAGTAAAACTGGAAAAACTAAATGTCATCAGAAATTGCTTTTCTGTGAATAAGGCTTGTCATACTGGATACAAAGAGATAACCAGGGTCCTATCAGGCCTATTTCCACTGGCTTAATCTCCTTAGAATTTGGGCCCTCCAAGTCCACTCAAAACAGTTCTGCCAAGAGCAACCTAAGGGAAGCCCTATATCTGCCTTAATCCAGACGATTTTTATGCTAAGTATTTCTTCAGCAAAAACACAATGTGAAAGAGACTATTAATGCCCATCTCCTGCTGATCCCAAAATAGAAAACTGACTGCTCTCTCACTGCCCTGCATCTTCCTCTGGATTTTTCTCACATCTTTTATTTCTGGGGCCTCTGCTCCAAGAAAATATACATTTCAAAATATATAAAATCTCCATCAGTACACCTTGAATTCCATGTTGAAATATTTAGGTAGGCTTTATTGGTTTTTACCAAGTTAGTAGAATTCTTGAATACTGTGTCCTGTACTGGATGCTTTTTTTCTCTGACACTTTTTGGGCTCACTATGTGTGCATTCCTGTTAATTCTAATAGCAACCAGGTGGGGTACCTATTATTAGCTGTATTTTTTTTGAGATGAGGGTTATTTTACTTACTTGAGGTCACAGAGCTAAGAAATGAGGAAGCCAAGTTAAGACCCCATTGTCTGACTACAAGGCTAGGCTGTTTCCTATAATTAGGTTGCCATCCAGAAATTTGGGCTACAGCTTCCATAAGCACTTGTTTATAAAGAACCTAATAATTGGATAGAGATTGGGAAAGCGAATTTATTAAGGAATGATGGTTAGATGGTGTTCATGAATTTAAATTCAAATCAGTTGTCAGGACTACATGTATCCAAGGAAACCATTTCACAAAATTGTATGCACTTGATATCTCATAATGTCTACTAGAAAAAAGGGCACTTAGTAGTGGCTTAACAGATGTAGTACAATTGGCGTGACCTTAATATTTTAATTGTATAACTAATATGCCTGGTGCCACTCCTTTCTGTTCCATTTCCCCCATGTATAGACATTTTGTCCGCCCATATTCACCACTTACAACCCAATTCAGGAATTTCTCTCTGTTCCTTCATATCTTCATTACATGTAGGCCCACCCCTTGCTAACTTATCTTTATCTACCTCCCTGAAGTAGCTGTAAAACCTAGAATTTCTATCCCAGTCTAAAACTCGCTAAAAACAGATCATAAGGCATTGGCTTGACAGATCCATTTCCTGGTTCAGAGCAGATACTCAATATGCATTTGTGGAGTGGCTTTGGGGCCAGAGGTGACCCACTCCAGCCAGACTTCTAGGCAAGGGAAGATGAGTTAATTCAACACTTAAACATATACATTTTTTCCTAGCCATTCAGATAACTGTGTTCAGGAATTATGATTTGGGTACACTGTTCTTATTTCACCAATGCTAACAAAGAAAAGAAAAAAATACGGGCAAAAGAGAAAATATAATAAAACCACTACATAAAAATTGAGACATTACAGTATGTGAAAACCGACCAGAATAATATAAAGTGGTTAGTGACGGAGGCAATTCAAAATCATTTTCTCAGACGAACAAAATGATACTTGCAATTTTGAGGCAAATATTTTTGTATATTCTTCTATGGCTATATAATTGCTACCTGCTTTTTCTGTAAAATAGATTTACAATTTTTCACGTTCTAGGTAATATTCATAAATCCTAAAATGATTAGTTTAGTCTAAGATTAGGTTCTCAAACTGTTCATTCCCCAGAGTCCTAGGATCCTAAAGAAGGGAATGCCTACAAGAGGGCAATTTGGGGATGGACATCAAACTCTACAGTCATATGTCTCAAATGTGTTCCACATAGAAATCTATCCAAAAGAGGTTTATAAAAAGTGATCTTGCTGCTAGTATTTTAATCCAATTATGGAGGTTGTTTTTCCTTAAAATGTTATTCAAATGTTCTTAAACACTTAGTGGATTGTCATTCTCTTACAGATTTACAGACCTTCTGAGTTTTCAGTTAGTGAATATTTAATAACATTTTAATAAAATTTAATGATATCAAACTGAGTCTGATATTTCGGAAAATATTACTTAGTTTATGCACCATAAATGTGTTTCTAAACTTGCATATTCAACATTTGCTAAATCTTAGAATTTAACAGATTTCATTAATTCTGCATCAAACTGTATGTTGTATATGGCAATGGCAGCTGAGCATGACGGTTAAGAGCCCAGACTCTGTAGAGCCAGTTACTTAGGGGACTTTGGTTGTGATGATTGATTTTATGTGTCAACTTGATGGGCCATGGGGTACTCAGGTTAAACATTATTTCTGGGTGTGTCTGTGAGGGTGTCTTTGGATGAGATTAGCATGTGAATCCGCAGACTCAGTAAATTGCCCTCCCCGGTGTGGGCGGGCATCATCCAATCTTTTGAGGGCCTGAACAGAACAAAAAGTGAAGACTGGAGGAATTTGCCCCTTGTTTTTCTGCTTCACTGCATGAGCTGTAACATCTCGTCTCATCTTCTTTTGCCCTTGGACTGGGACTTATACCATTGGCTCCCCTGGTTCTCAGGCCATTGGACTTGGACTAAATTACACCACCACCTTTCCTAGGTCTCCAGCTTGCAGACAACAGATCTTGAGACTTCTCGGCTTCCATAATTGTGTGAGCCAGTTCCTCATAATAAATCTCCATATATTTTTCTTTCCTATTGCTTCTGTTTCCCTGGAGAACCTTGACTAACACATTTGCCAATTATTTAACCTCTCTATGTCTTAGTTTACTCATCTGTAAAATGGTAACAATAAACCATTTCCCATATAGGGTTACTGAAAACTTCAATAAGAGTATATGTAAATCTTTCTTAGAATTTAATGGATGACTCAGAACAGTGTCTTGCAAGTATAATAGCCATCATTTCGAGAGTGTTTGCTATGTGCCAGGCAGGTAAGAGTTAGCTGTTTTATCATTTGTTTATTTATTCAAAAGAAAATGATGACACTGTGATAATTTACTTGTCAGTAACCATTGGCAGTAGTGTATTAAGCAGTGTTAGAGCAATCAGGCACAGGTGAGATTACAAGTAATAGTGCAATAATGTCTCTTGTGATAAGGAATGTTTAGCTGAAGATTTGTGGTTATTAGCCATTAAATAGCTTTGCATGTGCTTTGGTTCTAATTTACTTTATCTTTTAAGAAAATGTATTATACAGGAAATTCCTCTTCAAAATAAAATCCCACCTTTGTATGAAATGGGGGAAAATTTTTAGATGATAGGTCAGTTGTCTTGCATTTAGTTGAACAAAGGTGATTTTGCTTTATAGCACAAGCATTTTTCTTCTCATTATGGTAAGTAATGTGGCACTTTTTTGGACATCTATCTCAACCTTAGAATCACATTATTATCTCATTACTTTTCACAGTCTCTGTGAGAAAGTCAACATTATCAACTTTCACAATGGAGAAACCATATGGCAAAAAGTCTTAGTAATTTATCCATTGTTTCAAATCAAAGAGAAAGGCAGCGTCTTTAATTCAAGTAAGGTGATTATACTCTTAGTATTGTCACTTTGTAAGTATTACAAACTAACAATTACTTTTCTTCTTGGAAACTAGTATAGATGCATGTATGGGTCGTCAATAAGAAACCTCTAAATTGTTCTCCTTTTTTCACTGCAGAACATTTGGCTATGACTGACCATGCTACATGTCTGCCTATCCACCCGCCTATCTATATATCTATTTATCTGTCTTTCTATCCTTCTATTATCAATATTGTCATTTTTTTTCTTACTTAAAATGATAAATCTGAATATGTTGAAAACTTCATTTTAATTTATATTTGTCTTCAATATTTTATATTTCTTCTTTGCCATTTCCAAAAGCAAACAATATTTTTGGTACATTTTTATTTGCTTTCTTCCGTATTCAACTCAACATGAAACCATTCCATGCAGTAATTTTCTAAATTATTCCAAGTACGTCAAAATTTCTGCCTTAATATACCTCATATAAAACTTCCTTCTATCAAGAAATAAGGGGTTTTCAGCTTTTCCTTTACAAACTGTGTTTCTCCTTTCATATACAGAGAAATGTTCTTAGGTAAACTTTTTTGTTTGCATACTTCTCAGCAGAGGCTTCATTCAGTTGGATGGATGTTAAGATGGAAATTATTTTTGAAGAGTCCCCAGTTAAGGTTACCAGGAAGACAAAGAACTTCTGTGGGTGCATATGAAGCCAGAGACAAAGATATAAATGCATTATCATGAACATACTGAAGGACCAATGAGATGTAGACAATTAGGCCAATGTATTTTTATCTCTCTTTTGTCATCCTAGCCTCCCCCTACCTTCCAGAAGGTAAAAGTGATTGAGTAAAAGATAAAGCAAAACACAATGTTCTACTTAACTTAAAAAGGATTTTCCCAGGATAATGAAATTACAGCTTTCTCATTATTTCACATGAACCATTAAGAGCTATCAGACATACTTGAGTTTGTGTTAAGAATTCCAGATCATGCATCAAGGATGTTTCTAAGGCATAACCTCCGTTATTTACTGCTATGTTACTGGAGAATAGGAACTCTGTCTGCTTTGCTTATATTTTATAGACCCATCACTGCCATTCAAAGAGGTTTTTCATGACGGTGATGACACATTCTCTTCTTTATGTGTTTCGTGCTTGGACTATCAGTCACGTGCATTCCTTCCCTTCAAAGAACTATGTGGTGCTGAAAACTATGACTGAAAATTCCTAAACCCACTTGACCTAACCCTCTTAACACAAAAGAGTGTCTTTCAATGAAGACTAAGTATTTAATAATAAATAAAGATAGAAAAAGAAAACACTGCTGCTTTATTGGCTGTATGCATTCATGTGCAAAACTATATATGAGTGAAAGCAGGAAACAGTCTGGTTTTCTTTTTGATAAAACAAGAGAAAATGTCCTTACGTTTTCTGCCTCTTGCAAGCACTTTTTTCCTGGCTCACTGAATGGAGGTTAAGGGAAAAGGAAACAGTGTAACACACCCTGTGTATGGGTTACTTTGATTGCCTAAATTTTATTTTATGTGATTCATAAAGTTTTTCTTTTTAAGTTGAATATAAATTTATCATGTAATAATTGTTTATTGTAGTGTTTAATTCAGAGACATATCCTGATAAATACTTATTAATTTTGTTCTTCTAAGGATTTTAATTTATATATATATACATATATATGTGTATATATATATAAATCATTCCTTGCTGTTTTGCACATTTAACTGGAATCTGGGCATGAAATAAAAATATTTGTTAAATTGTTGGGGAAAAAGCCTTAGAAATTATAGTCATGTAGCCTTTTAATAAAAAATATTGAAAATTATTTTAACTAATACGCTCTAGAATCAATTAGGATTGTATATTTGATTAATCATTTGGTTAAAGAAAATCAGTCTAAGTAAATCACGTGAGGCAGGTAACATTTTAGACTATCATGTTGGCTTATAGTATACTTATTGATTGACAGGATGAACCTGATAAAAGCAAATTAGAAAATGCAAATGACATTCAACGGAAGATGAAATCTCAAGACTTTGGAATTAGAGTGGCAATGATACATATGGTTTAAAAATTTTTTCAGACTTCTTTTATTATAAGTTTTTGTCATAATAATCCTGCTTTGTGGGTTAAAACTACCTTTAGACTCTGGCTTTCATTTTCACATGTAAGGAGCTTGGAGGTTGTCACTGTGTCCTAACAACAAGTAAAAAGCTGAACAGACAAATCAACATCTCTTCTTGGATCTGTCAGAGAAGTGAGGTCCCAGGGCAAACCACTGCCCCCCAAATTGGAGAAACGGACAGGCTGGATACAAAAAGGCACAACTTATTGGAGCAGAAATGCCCAAGTAAATACCTTTGCAGGAACCAATGCTGGGGAAGGGAAACCTATTGTAATTGAAGAATCATTGGAGGCTCAGATGGGACAGGTCTGTGGTCAAAAAAAACAAACAAACAAAAGGTAGTTCTTTGAAAAGAGCAATAAAATCAATAAGCCTCTAGCTGTGCTAAGCAAAAAAAAAAGAGGACACACATTACTAATAACAGAAACGAAAGAGAGAACATCACTACAGATCCCATGGACATTAAAAGGATAATAAAGTGACGCTATGAACAACTCTATGCCCACAAATTTGATAACCTAGGTGAAATGGACCAATTTCTTGAAAGACACAATCTGTCAAAACTCAGACAAGAAGAAATAGACAATATTAATAGGCCTATATTTATTAAATAAATTAAATCAACAATTAATAACTTTCTAAGACAGAAGGCACCAGACCCAGATGGGTTCACTGGTGAATTCTACCACATATTTAAGGAAGAAATTATACTAATTCTCTACAGTCTCTTTCAGAAGATGGAAGAGAGAGATTTTTTCCTAACTCAAAATCAGACAAAGACATTGCAAGAAAAGAAAAATACAGATCAATATCTTTCATGAACATAGATGTAAAAATCCTCTACAAAATATTAGGCAGTTGACTCCAACAATGTATAAGAAGAATTGTAGGCCCAAAGCAAGTAAGATTTATCCCAGGTGTGCAAGGCCGGTTCAACATTCAAAATCAATAAATGTAACCTATCACATCAACAAGCTAAAGAAGAATAATCACATGATTATATCAACAGATGCAGAAAGCACTTGACAAAAGCCAACATCCATTCACAATAAAAGCTCTCAGTAAACTAGAAATAGAGGAGAACTTCCTCAACTTGATAAAGAATATCTACAAAAACCCTGCAACTCACATTATACTTATAGTGAGAAACTTGAAGATTTCCCACTAAGATCAGGAAAAGGCAAGTATATCCCCTCTCACCGCTACTCTTTAACATCATACCTGAAGTCCTAGTTAGTGCAATAAGAAAAGAAAAGGAAATAAAAAGTATACAGATTGAGAAGGAAGAATAAAACTATCTTTCTTCACAGATGATGGTCATCTATGTAGAAAATTTAAAAGAACGGGCAAAAAAACTCCTGGAACTAATAAGTGATTATAACAAGGTTGCAGTATACAAGGTTAAAAGTCAATCATTTTCCTATATGCCAGCAATAAACATGTGGAATTTGAGATTAAAAATGCAATATCATTGACATTAGGACCAAAAACATGAAATACTTAGGTATAAATCTAACAATATATGTACAAGAGCTACATGAGGAAAACTACAAAACTCTGATGAAAGAAATCAAAGAAGGGCAAAATAATTGGAGAGATATTCCATATTCATGCATAGGAAGACTCAGTATTGTTAAGATGTCCAGTCTTAACAAGCTGATCTATAGGTTCAATACAATTCCAATCAAAATCCCAGCAAATTATTTTGTGGATATTGAATAACTGATTCTATAGTTTATATGGGAAGGTAAAAGACCCCAAATAACCACACAATATTTAAGGAGAAGAACAAATTTGGAGCACTGACACTACCACACTTCAAGACTTACTATAAAACTACAGTATTCAGGACTTACTGTAAAGTTAGTGTGGTCTTGGTGAAAGAATAGACAAACAGATCAATGGAACAGAATAAGGAACCAAGCTACAGAAATTTAGTCAATTGATTTATGACCAAGGAGAAAGGCAATACAATGGATAAAAGATAGTCTTTAACATGTGATGTTGGAGTAGCTGGACATACACATGCCAAAAAAAAGAAAAGAAATGAATCTCTTTGGAACATACTCAACTCTCAGTTAAATATTTGCATCTGCTTCGTAAAAATTGTTAACAGAAAAACTCTCTGTGGCCATATGTCCTACACATTGTATTCAAGAAGATTTTCACTGATAGAAAGACAAGCTAATACAACCAACATTTTATCTATTCTCGTGGCCTTTTGTGTCTCCCAGGAATCTCTTTGGCTCACAGGTTACTCTGACAATAGAAGGTCTTCAGTGAGCAATGCTAGTTTCTTGCCAGAGCCAGCATCGTGAGCATGTGACCTATGCAGTCTCATTTGGTTTAATACTTATCTGTCTCCATCTCAAAATTCTTAATTTTTGAACAAGGAACTCCATATTTTCATTTCACATTGGGCACCACAAATTAATGCAGCTGACTGTAGATGTTTGCTGTGTATTACATTACCCAAATAACATGGAATGTGTGTGTGTGTGTGTGTGTGTGTTGTTTTTAAAACAAGTAAATGACTTTTTAAACGAATTACCAAAGAAAGCAAAGCAAATAATTAAATTATACTAGCAGTGAATACATTTCAGGTTTTGTGTTTGTTTTGTTTGGTTTTGGTTTTGGTTTATTACAATTCTAAATCTTCTTTTAAAAAGCAGAAATAGGGGCTTCCCTGGTGGCGCAGTGGTTGAGAGTCTGCCTGCCAATGCAGGGGACACGGGTTCGAGCCCTGGTCTGGGAAGATCCCACATGCCACGGAGCAACTAAGCCCATGAGCCACAACTACTGAGGCTGCGCGTCTGGAGCCTGTGCTCCGCAACAAGAGAGGCCGCGATAGTGAGAGGCCCGCGCACCGCGATGAGGAGTGGCCCCCGCTCGCCGCAACTGGAGAAAGCCCTCGCACAGAAACGAAGACCCAACACAGCCAAAAATAAACAAATAAATAAATAAATAAAAAAAAAAAAAAAAAAAAAAAAGCAGAAATAGGAAAAACTCAGTTTAGATAGATAAGGGAAGAGAGTAGATTCATTTTCAAAAGTAAAAAGCGTAAAGCTCTGGAGTTATACTACTTATGTCCAAATACAGGATCAATCATTTATAAGCTGTGTGACTTTGGGTAAATTAGTTAACCCTCTCTGTATCTCAATTTTCCCATCAATGAACAGAGTTAATAGTAATACTTATTTTGTGCAGTTCTTTGAGGAAAAATGAGATGTAAAACAGTGCAATGTTTGGCAGAGGAAGGGCTTACTACTGAGATATTATTATTTCCAAATGCCTAAATTCACTAGTACAGTGGCTTGTAGGTGCTAAAATAAATATTAATTAAATTGTTATATTAAAAAAAACCTAAAAAGACATTGAGATGTACCCATGAAAAAATTTTTACTGACAAAATTATGTAATGCATTTTCCTCTATGTTTTATTTGATACATTAGTCTTTCAACAGTGGTTCAATAAATAGAGACCTTAGAATATTGACATTTTTATTGTCTATAAAGCCCTTGGATTTCCTTAAAAGAAAGTATACATACATTCTTGGACATCAGACAATATTATTCATCCTCTTTAAGTCATTTCCATCAGTTTTTAAAGCATAAAAAATCAAGAGGATATTAAAAATAACCAATAATCTTGACCAAAGTGTTATTTTTAGATATCAAATTTATAAAGTTGACTCAGATATACAATTAGAAATTGAAATGTTTTTGTGTGTGGCCTGCATCTACTCTGTATAGAATAACAAACAACTTAAAACCATGCACTAGGAAATATGAAGAAGTTTCTTCAGGACCCACTTGATAAAGGGTTCTGGGGAACTGGTGATCAGCGGACCTTTCTGCGTGGGTATGTGATTTGCTATAAAGGCTTTGAAAGCACAAAGCCTCCAAGACAAATGAGAATAATAATCATAATCCCCAGTCATAAGCCTAGTAACACAGGGGTGATTAAATGTCACTCTCTGGGGAAGAAATAGATTGATTATGTTTCATACAGGGGAAAAAAACCTACATCTTCCTCAACTATGGCATTAAATATATGGCTAAAGTTGGGTTTCAAGCAGAGACTGGTAAATTGAAGAGAGATAATTAACTGCTTCTCTGAGGTATAAGCACTTACCACATGCAGTGGTGGTTATATTGACTAAGCATCTAATTTGGTATTAGCACATTTTAGCTTCTGAATAGATATGATCTTCCTTTTGTTTCCAACACGCTAGCAACCACCTAATTAGATTCTATCATCACACCTCCCATCATCACTACTAACAACGCCCTTCTGTCAACCTCAAGGTATATATACTCTCCATCTTTTAAATAGCAGACCTCCACGAACCTGCAACCTTCTGGTGGCCAGCAGAAAGTTCACCTATAGCTGGGGACCTCCATGATGCTTTCTCTGCCTTCAGCCAGCTCCATTTCTTTAACTCTAATAAATTGATTAAGGATTTTATCACATTGTAATTATAACATATATATTGTACTGTTTAATCACTAACACAAAATAATTACCATAAAAGCAACCGAATACCCACTTCCATATAAGAGGTTTAGTTTACATCAAGGCAGATTTGAGATAGGAGAGAAATAAATATATGTCTGTAGTATTCACCCACTTCCAAAATGAGTAATACCTCAAAATAATATGATTAATAAAAAGTTACCCAGGTAACTAAAGAAAGTGTTCTTTTTTTAGCTCTTTCAGGTGAAGGTATTAATTGACTTATCCACTTCGGATTGTTGGTTCACACAACCTAAGAGGTTAAAAAGAAAACATGAATAATAATAATTTAAAAATAAATGTATTGGTTAGAATGATAAATGCATTCATTTAATTGGTGTAGTATCAATGTTTATGTTCTAGTTCTCTTTCTCTATTTCAGGATAAATCATATCTTGGAAAACCCCAGTAGGTTCATACCTTAAGGAACTACCCCAAGTTTCTTGTTTTTTCCCACTACCTTATTGCTAAAGGAGAAGTCAACTGCTGCACATTTGAAAACGTCTGTATGAGCCAGAGTAGTACAAATTTTAGATAATTTATGTTACACTAACAATTTAAGCAAGCTGTAGAAATTTGAACCAGATTTTGCTTTTGTTCTGTTCTTTTGTTTCAGGAAGTAAAGTAAACTGAGACTTAAAGAAAGATGATAGGTTGCTGCAGTTCCATAGTGTAAATTACAAAAAAAAAAAAAAAAAAAATTAGGAGCACTGAGTCCTGGTCCAATACCTCCTCCTTAAGGCCTTGGCGCTCCGTGCACGCCACAGTAATAGCGTATTAATTCTCCATGATCCTGGCCAGATTTTAAAGTAAAATGATATATACCCAAGGTATCAGCTATAAATTCAGCTAATTATGATTCTGTAATCCGGTTCAGCAAAAGGAGAAAGAGAGACAGAAAAGGTAGACAGATGAGGATGGAGAGAGAAAAAACAAGTAACGTTACCGAAGAAGCATTGTTGTGAGCCTGATGTCTGTCAGCTAGGGAGGAAACCACACATGACATAGGTACTCACAGTGGGTACAGTCTGTTTCTTTGTGAGGCACGTAACCTTCCTGATTATTCTGTGTTCTTACAATTTATTTCTCTCTTTTCTACTCAGCGTTCCAGTTCATGGGTGTTAGATTCAATTTTTTAAGACTGTAGAGTCTCTATTTTATCAAAGAGAGACAGAGAGAGAGACATTAAAATGGGCTACAAGCACTAGGTCTTTTTAAAAATCACAATTAGGCATTATTACTTATAATTATATATGTAGATGTTAACTAAAGCTATACATAAATCTGTAAATTTTAAAACATTGCTTAAGATTTTTGGAGCTGACGAAATGTTTGGTATCATTAATAGTAATCTCAGTGACCTTACAATTGGGGTGGCAATGGGAATTGGGCTCTATTGGAAAAGACTTTACTTGGAAAAAATAACTCTTTATGGAGGGAGTTATCAGGGTTCCCAATCAGGAAAGACTTTATTTGGAAAAAGCCCTCCTTATGAATGGAAATAGTCTCATATTCTCAGGGTGTTTTTGCTTCTTTTGTCTGGAACCGTGTCTCGCCTCCTACGACAATCACTTTTGATTATCTTTTGCTAGAAAAACTTAAAAATAGCAGAATCTAAGCTTTGAACTGAACTCTTACATTATTATTATTTTTCTGTGTTTAAGTTTCAAATAACTTATTTTTTAAAGTAAGTCCAAAGTGTCCTGATTTATACATCTCAATAAAAAAAAATCACAGTGGCTCTTGTTCCACATATACTAAAGTTTAGACTAACCTGTAAAGATTAATTAGCATCTTGACCTAATGCATTAGAATTTTTAAAAAGTTGACTTAGCATTTGAACATCCATTTGTGAGTTCTTGGATTGGTTTTGGTGCAAGTCAGTCTGTACAGTGGCTTATACAAAATCCTTAAAATTCGTGCTGCTGGAGATAGATATCAGCACATGAGCCTCTGACTTCTGCTTTTCTACATTACTTTTCCATTTTAAAAGCATAACCTTTCGATGTGTGCAGGCACAACGTATCTGCAATTATATAATTACATGATGCATATGCATAATGTTAAAATTACAGATGCTCCACTGTGCTCACATAGCTGACAGTGTAAAAAATGCTACCATTCTATCCGTTCATTGTAAGCAGCCAGAAGATTAAAATGTTCACGACTGTTGTTAAGCCATTAACCAAAATGGTCAACAGCCTGATTTTTATCGCTCCTTCTCTCAGAAACATTTAAATAACTGTCCAATTAAATTCGATATTCTGCATATGTGTTTATTATAGCAACTTTAGGCTAAAACATAGATTATTGGTTGTTTGAATGTTTGCTAATTCTACAAATAAATGAACACGTAAATAAATGTTAGTCGACCACTTCTTTGTTAATTCTAAGTCCGGAATTGAATACTAAAAGCAGAAAGGCCAGATCAAAATATGACCAGAACAAAACGAACAGTAAAATCCCCCCAAAATTTCGCAGCGCAAAAATAGATATATTAAACTGATGTTCTGGTTCAGTGGCAGTAGTATTCCAGTGTCTCTTGGTTTTCATTCAGGCATTAGACTTTTCAAAGAAAATCTTAATGTGCTGTCTGTGTTGTTTTATTTTTTCAGTTAGACTCAGTTCCAATAAGGTAATATGTTATAGAACCTCAAATGAGGCTTTTTAAAAATTTCCTTTTTGTAGATTAGAAGAAACAAAGAAGGATATGTGTATGTGCCCTCTGCTGGCAAAGTGAAGATCAAAGTCTCTTTCTAGAGACAGAAACGAAATCCTGGAAGCAGAACAGCACATTATATTCAGTCATTTTACAGACGGAGCAAAACAGATTTGAATTAATTCAGTAAATGTCTTGAAAGAACTGCAGGCAAGTTTGGTATTGCAGTTTATAGCAAAGCTAAATGAAGTTATTGGGAAATAACAATGTTATTTTTTTACTGTTCAAAATTTTATATTAATTTGTTAAAAAATAATGAAGCGTACACATCTAATTTGGTTAATTCCATCAAAGTTCTAGGAGACAAAGTAAAGCTAAATTACTTTACAAGATGAATTTAAGCTTTGTAAGCCTCTGACAATAACTACAGTCCATTTGTCTCTCAATCTTAAAGCTAGATAAATTTGGTATTCCTGGAATCAATAGAATATTTCTCTTTTAAACTGAATTGAGCTGATTTAACATTTCCGTCTTTTTAAAGTCTTGGAAATAATATAAAAAATAAATCCATATAAGCACATCAATTTGAAAAAGCAAAATTAAAAACAAATATATATAAAGATACAGAAAATAAAATTAATCTGCCCCAGGAACTTTGTAAAACATCGACAGACAAATGTCCCCTGAACTGAAAACACTTAGAGAAAATATAAATGAGTAATAGGGATGTGATCAATGCATTAATGTCAACTTCAGGAGAATGTGACAAATGGTGTCTTGGAAGAGTTGATTTGGGACACTTCTCATCAAGTGTCTGGATGATAAAATACAGAACACATTTTTAAAATCTGGAAGTGGCATAGATTCAGTCCCAGCTTGGAAAATGGTGCTTTGGAAGTAAAAGGTGCCTCAGGAGTTAATTCACTCAAAGTCCCTTATTTTGCTAATGAGAAATCTGAGGCCCAGAAAGATTAAGTAAGGTCATAAAGATTGGAAGAAACCATAGTTTCATAAAGAAATAATCAGATACAGGATGTAGTTCAATAAAGACAACTGTGGAGCTGTGCATTAGGAGGGAAAACAAAAATATCCCATAAATCTGGCAGAAAAAAATGGCTTATGATCATGGTTCATAACAAGTTGGCCATGAAGCATTAGTCTGAGAGTACAGCATACAATTTTTTCTTAAAAAAACCCCAACCCAACAATATTAACAGATTGGAGGGAATTCGGAAAGGAGGGAAATGTATAGCAAAAAACATATAAATGGGAATCTCTTCCTTATGCTGCTACCAAATAGTTAAGAACTTTAATCAGTTACTTAATCTATTTGACCCTCAGTTTCTAAATATATAAAATAAACAGGTCAATTAGGTGATCATTCCCTATCATTAGCTTTTTAGGAGCTATGCTCTACTGGCTGGTATACCTACTGAAAGTGGGTTTCCTGAGGGCACACACAATAATACATTATTTTTAATTAAAAATTATATAAATTTATAAGTTTGAAGAATAGTCACAAAACGAATTAATGAGTTAGAAAGAAACTGAGGAATTTTAGAGAATTGGGGTTAAGGGATAAGAAATAGGAGAGGAGAAACGTGTGGTAGTTATGTCATCACAGAATTGTATAACTGGGATATCAAATACTACAATTCTTTCATTTGGAATATGAAGAAATGGGGAATGGGAAAGTTAAATGATATGATTATAGTTAAAAGTTAACAAATGACGGAGAAGTAGAATCCAAGTCTAAGTCGCTTACATTGCCCCTAATAAAGTAGCAAGCTGTGCTGCATTACTGCGGCTAGAATGATAGGATTGAAGAATAGGGAACTTAATTCCAAAGCATTCTCTCTACCTCTTTTAGGAGGGGAAAAAAAACCCCGTAAGTTAACGTTTAGTATCTAGCAGTCTGGATACTCAATAGAAATTGACAATCTACTTCTTATATTTTAATTATTTTTTTTTCATTTTCACTTCACTTTCATATTTGCTTAATGATGTTGGCTATTTATCCTTGTTAGGTATACCTGTAGTTAATTTTTGAACAGTAGTTAAGATTTTCTAAGAGGGTAATGGCTTCTATTTATAGAAGTACTGAGTTTACCATGTAGCTACACTAGTAGTCAATGAATCCCAGTGGAACCCAGTAACAGGGATATTCATCAGTGGGTTTATTTCTTACTGGCCTAACATCTTTAACAGACAACAAGCTTATTCAGGCTTCATGTTTCTATTTCCTCAAAAAAATACTATCTACCAAAAGGTAATGTTGAGGAGACAGGCAATGATTTTAATATATGTGGAAAATATACATATAATAAACAAAATCTCGTGAACAAGGGAGCGTGCCTATCTTGATAAGTAAAAAATCATAGAGGACCATTTGCCAGATGGAAGGGTAATACTGCAAGATGTAAAAGTGTCTTGAGACAGAGGAAATACAGCAAGGCTTATGACACAGTTGGATCAGAAAAAGAACCATGCAGATGGAGGCTAAGTTCTGATGAATATAACAAAATAGGGTCAAGCTGTGTACCAAATAAAGGGAATGGAACTCAAGGGGTGACAGCTTAGCGTTAGATGGCAAAAACACAAAAAAGAAAATTACGGGTATTGCCATTGGTATTCACGTTCTGTGTGAAGATGTTGGAAAGGCTGAAAGCCAAATTTGAAACAATGTGTAAAACCTGTTAACAACAGAGGGTGCCTCACTGAGGCATGAACAGATTTCCACACTTGCAGGTTATCTACTCCATTTGCAATGAACCGTAAACAGTGGTGAAATCTAAGTAACACTGAGGTAAAGGGAAGTAATGGCTGCTGTGTGGGAATGTACATCTTCCACTTAATATTATATACCGAGGTGAACTTTCTAATATAGCTAGACTTCCTCTTGGGACAGTCATTTCTTTAGGAGGGATTTGGGTGTGGGGCATGCTCTGTAGCAGTATACTTTCAGAAAGAGATGTTGCTAGTGGCTAGTTTTAGAGGGCCTTTTCCAGTTTGCTGTGTGAAGACAATGAGACTGCTTTTCAGTCTCATTTCAAATATCCAAGAAGTACCTCTGGGGTACCACAGCTGGCCATCCATATTGGAATATTATAGGCAGTTGCATGCTTTATTAAGATTAAGGATTCTGGGTTTTATTCCTTTTTTTTTTTTTTTCGTTGTCTAGGTTATTTTGGTTTTCTTTGAAATTCAATGGCGCAGAGTAGTTAGTTATCATAATATTCATGCTAGTGAGTTTCCTTTTTCTTTAAAAATAAATTAGAATGTTCAAGAAAGGTAAGCGTCTATAGTCAGAAGTGATTTTTAATTTTTAAAAATTAAATTAATTGTATCAAACAACCATACATAATGGAAAAAAAACACAGCCTTGTGTATTTAGGCAATCTATTTTTACAATATAATTTTCCTTGGTAGATAAATCCTGGAGGCATTGGAAAACTTTAGAACCAAAGTTCTGTAGATTTTGACCAACAGCAAATCGGAGTTCAAGAACCTCCGATTTGTTCCTGCATTGTTCCTTACCATACTTCATCGACAGTTTCCAGACAGCAACTTGATCACACTGGCCACCTGGTCTGTCTTTGTCCGTACATCCGCCCCATTCCCTAACAGCTGAGCATTTCTCTACTCACACGTAGAGAGCTGTGCGTGAGAGGATGGGCTCTGGATGAGGTAACTGTCTCACAGGAGTGGCACAGTACATGGGTGCTCCCAAACTTTCGGCTCTTAATTTGAAGCTCTATTTCCAGGCAATTCAGGAAAATCTTCACTCCCCTGAGAAGAAACAAAATGAACTTCATATTTTAGTACACGTTCATCCATAATACTCTAATCATGTATATAATGAATTATAAAATTATAATTAACCTGCCTATCTTAGTCTGTTTGAGTTACTAACACACAATTACCGTAGATTGGGTGGCTACAACAACAAACATTGACTTCTCACTGTTCAGGAGGCTGGGAAGTCCAAGATCAGGGTGCCAGCAGACTCAGTGTTTGGTGAGGGCTTTCTTCCTGGTTCCTATTGTGGCCATCTTCTCTCTGTGTCCTCACATGGTGAAAGGGGTAATTAAGGGAGCTCTCTGTGGTCTCTTTTAAAAGGAACTAATCCCATTCCTGAGGGCTCCATCCTCATGACCTAATAACCTCCCAAAAGACCCACTCCATCACACTGGAGACTAGGTTTCAATATATAAATTGGGGTGGGGGGGGACATGAACATTCCATCCATGGCTTCACCACTACTGTTTACTTTGGCTCACAGTGTCTAGATTACAAATTACTTTTTCCTTTCTGTTCTTGAGATTTTCCTCTCAATATTTAAATGGCTGGAGATATTCTACAAACAAAGACAGAGTCTGATTCACCTATTTGGGTTAAGTGCCCAAACTTTGGCTTGAGTTAAAGTCTTAGCAAGACCATACACAGTGGAGTTGTGCCAGTTCCCTGAAATGAATTTTGGCTGCTTTTACCAGAAGAAGAGAGAAAAGATATAGGGGAAACCTAAAAAACATAGCTTGTACATAGCAGTCTTCTCGCTGTGTCTTCACATGGTCATCCCTGTATTGTCTGTGTCCTAAAATCCTTTTCTTAGGACACCAGTCATATTGTATTTGGGTTCACCCAGGTTAACTGATTTTACCTTAATTAACTCTTTAAGGCTCTATCTCCACATACACTCACATTCTGAGGTATTGAATTTTAGGAAGTCAACGTATACATTTTGGAAGGTTCACAACTTGGCCCATAACAAAGTTTATTTAAAATAATATCTCTTTGTAAAAGCATTAGAACAACTAGGACTATACTAACTCTTTAATATATTAGAAGGCAATATATTAAATCTTTCTCACAGAATCACCAAATTGTATATCCTTATGTGATCTTGGAGATAGCTCAGTTCAACTCCCCATTTAACATGGAAGAAGTGGAAGCCTGGCTCATGGATGTGACTTGTTCAGATTTACTCTGCTGTGTCACTCCATAGCAAGTGCTTAATATTTACTTCATTTACTGATTATCTCAACACAATTTAGTGCACGTCTATTGGATTTTTGACACTGTGATATGTGCTGTGGAGTTTGTGGCAGGCACAGGCAGAAATAGTCCTAGCCCTCATGGAGCTTACAGCCTCAGAGAATGTACAAATACTACAAAATAATCATGTCAAAAAGATAAAGCACACCTGTGATAAATAATACAAGAGAAATCCATAGTGCTGTGAGAACCTACAGTAGGGTGCCTTACTTGACTTGATCAGGAAGATCTTCTAGCAGAAGTAAACTTGAGCTAAGGGCTGAATTATGAGTAGGAATTAACCAAATAAGGGAGAGAACATTGTAAGTAGAAAGGCCCCATGGTGGGTGGTCTACAAAGCCCCCATTACCTCTTTGACATTTCTCCAATGCTCCCCCTCCCCATTCAGTATCAGTTACACTGTCCTCCCTGCCATCCTCTGAGCAGGCTGAGCTTGCTTCCTCAACCCTTAATGCTCTAGCCCTCATCCTTGCGATATCTCCTCAGCCAGCTCCTTAACATACGTCAGGTGGACATTCTCAGTGAAGTGTCTCCTGACCACCGTATTTTCCATAACACTATCATCTGCTCCACTCTCTCCTCCAGTACTGCTTTATGTGGCGTGATTACTCTTTTTTCTTCTCCCCATAAGATATCACTTTTCCACATAGTTTATAATTTATTTATATATAAATATTTATTGTGTATTAATTGACTCTTCAGCTAGAACGTAGGCTCTGTTGAGGGCAACAATATTTGTCTGATGTATACCAAATTTTTCTGGTGTATACCACATACCACAGACAGATACATAGTAGTCATTCAAAACATACTTACTGGTTGAATTGACTGATTTATCGATTGCTGAAGGAAGGCTTGTGTCTGGAGCAAGAAGTTTAGAAAGGGAGTTAGGGGCCAGACCTGGCAGTCTTGTGACGTTTTGTAACTGAGGTAGAGATAGAGAGAGAAAGGGAGAGGGAGAGAGAGACCATTAAAAGATTTTAGGAAGGGGAACATGAGCAGATATAAATTTTGAAAAAGTTCCTCTGGTATTGGTCACTGTAATAATCCAGGCAAAGGCTATCAGCTTGGGTTAGGGTGACAGAGGGCAAGATGGAAAGCAGAGGATGGAGTCAAGAGAATTTAGGAGGTAAAATGTTGTGTACATGAGGAAAGTATGTCTAGCCAAGAATGCATCTTTTTTCTCGATTCCTAGCCCATGTTCTTTCTATTACAGAGGAAGAGAGAGAGAAAAGAGCATAGAGTTTATATTCAGTAGGTCCTCAGCTTAAATCCTGATTTCAAAACATGCTAAGTAACTTTGGACAAGTAACTTAACCCCTGAGACCCTCAAATTACTGTCTATGCAAAAGGAATAATACTTGCTACCTGGCAGATTTTCTGTAAATGTTAAATTAGAAAATGTAGTCAACAAATAGACGCTATTCTTAGTAACATCTTTCCCTGAAGAATAACTTTCTTTAGGAAAAAAAAAAAAGCTGTTTTACAAAATTGGACTTGCATTTTGGCTTTTCTTCAAAATGTCACTCATGAATGTTGCAATATTAAATGTCTTGTTGCTACTACTGTAAGAGAGAGCGTCTACTGTAATTGTCACCTTCAGCAATGCTCTGTTTATGGTACTCTATTGCAATAATGGCCTCCACTTGTCACCTCCCACACTGACTCCAGGCTTGGCCATATCACTTGCTTTGGCCAATGCAATAGCAAATATGACGTAAGCAGAAAAGCTTGAAAAGCACTTGCACTGTGGGGTTTCCCTTTTTGCTGCTCCTGCGGTCACTGTGATTGTCCCCCGTCAAGAAGTCCACTCTAGTCTCCTGGAGGATGAGTGATCACATACGACTGAGCTGAGTTATCTCTGCTGTAGCCCCCGAGCCCAAGCACACTGCTGGTGGTCATCCTAGACCAAACAGCCCCAGCTAAGACACTACCTGACCACAGACATCACCCAAACTGATTCAGACCAAAAGAATTGCCCAGTGGATCTTGTGGCTCAAGAGAAAGAATAAAAGTTTGTTGTTTTTAGGTCACTAAGTTTTTAAGTAGTTTATTACGCAGCAAAATCATTTAATTGACATATCATTGAATCTCCAGTCCATAGCAAGATCCCTGGAACATAATAGATGATAAATAAATGCTCCAAGAAGTCTGAATCTTTATTTAATGGCCTTAAAACACTATGTGGTTGGATTAATTGCTAAAACTTAATGTTTTGAATAAGAAAACACTTTTCTTCAGCAGTTACTATAACATGAATTATCTGATATGATTTTTTTCTGCCTTGGTAACAGTGTGATAAATACTATTTTCTTAAACCTGTGTGTGATTTATAAGCCATAAAGATCAAATATCATTTTGGTTCTGTGTTAATTTTGAAATTTTAGTTTGCATGAGTTAATTACTAATTATGAAAGACAGGAAAATATTTTTGCATACCTACCTACATACACACTTAAAACTATATGTATATATGCATATGTGTGTATTTATGTGTGCATATGTATATGTATGTATGTGTATAGATGCAAGTGGTTTAATTTTACGTTGTGAGGATTAAATATAATTATATGGTTTGGAGAGCAGTCACAGTTGAGACAAAAAGTTGGCTAAAACCAGCTGTGGAGAAATTTGAACATGCCTTGAAGACTGACATCTCACTCAAACACCACAGTCCTTAGAGTATTTACTATGACTTATAAGGCCCTACATATAGTGTTACTCTCTGACTTCATTCCTAATTACTCACCTCCTCGTTCTCTCCACTACAGCTCTTATGGTCTTCTGTTTGGTCTTTAAACTTGCCAAACTTGCTCACCTCAGGGCCTTTGCACTTACTAATTCCAATGCCTGGATACTTTCCCCAAATAGTTTTGTGGTTAACTCACTCACTTCCTTCAGGTTTTTGCTTAATAACCACTTTCTCAAGAAGACCTTCCCTGGTTGACCTATTTAATTTCTCAACTGCCCTTCAGGATGTCTCTGATTTCTCCTACTTCTCTGATTTTTATTTTCTCCTTGACACTCATCACTGTATCACATACTATATATATTATTTATTTATCTTCTTTATTGTCTACCTCCCCACACCAGAATATAACCAAATAAGGATAGGAATTTTATATAAAAGTTTACTACTTTATCTTCAGTACCTAGAACAGTGACTGACATGTAATAAAGTCTACTAATATTTGTTAAATAAATGAAAGACAAGGGTTTTTATTCCTAGCTGTTTCATGGTCTTGTGAATTAGCTGGACATTTTATGGAACTTTGGTGTAAATGTAAAGATAATTGCAGTTTTATTGGGAGAGGGTCTATGATTTTCAGCAGATTAACAGATTACTTGGAGCAGGAACCCAAAATGCTGCAAAGAGTTGATCTAAAGAATTTTAAATATTTTTTGAAATGCAGAGTTGAGAGGTATTGAAGTTTTTGATAAAGAGAGAAGCAAGAGAAGAATGGTATTAAAGGAAGATTAAGCAGACAGAATGATGGATTCAAGTCAGGATAGATTAAAGGCAAAGAGAACAGTCAGGAGGTTATTATAGTAAATAAGACAAGAATGAATGAGGTCTTGAACTGGAAGCATGGTTTTGGCAAATGAAAAGAAGCATTCAATCTCATTATGTTCAAATACTGTCAGTAACGGCTACTATGTTACAGTGTGATAGCATTGCTGAAATGGAAATCAAGTATCATAGTAAGAAAAAAATATTCTTTTTTAAAACTAAACAGAAGTTCAAATAGTGGGATTTTGTGGGCTGAGATAACCTCACTGCATTAAAGAGAGAAAGCTTTCACCACCAATGCCCCAACCAATTCCAACCTTAATCCAATGGTCATCTTTTCTGTCTGCCTACCAGCGCCACTATGAATGCTTTTGACTGTGAGAAAGATGATGGGACATTATTTGCTTAGTCCCATTAGAGGTACTGGAATAAGACAAAATACTTACTGGTAGGTAACACATTACTTACCAGTTTTCACTCTTTTGATTTGATTAGCTATGAATATACTTAAATATTTTCACTTTCAGCTAGAAAATTAATGTTATTTGGAATATATCTTAATGGAAATTATTTGAAATATTTCACTGAATTGTTCCCTGCAGCAGAGAGAAATAAACATGTAGCCTTGAGAATTGACCTCTCACCTTAAGTTAATTCTAAGTCCTATGTTTTATGTGCATTTTGTGTTCTCATCAATAATTTATCTGTAATTTCAGTAGAAAATAATACTTAAAATTATTCATTGGTTAAATTCTCATGGAAAAATTCTTTAAGAATATTGGTGCTATCTTTATAAACCACCAGTACCATGCTAGATACTCAATTTTGGAAACAAAATGGTAAAGAATTACTTTCATTTTCTCAAATGGTTGCAAAAGGGCCACAATATACGGTGAATCATGAGCTAACATAGTTAATAATCAGAAATTAAATAATAGAAATGTTAGCTGCTAGTATTTGAGAAATTGTTAGGACTGCAATGTAATTCAGCAGTTGGGAAAAAGATGCTCTGCACACTTGAACTTCTTTGCACACTGCTGTGAATTTGATGCCCTTACTGCTCTGTTCCTACAGGCCCAAGCCAGGGGTCCTTTCTCTTCCTTGAGCAAGTCCTAGATTCTTATCTTGCCCCTTGAACTTACCTGTCCAAGTGCTATATTCCTTCAACTTCTGCAATTTGATACGTAACTGATCCAGTGCACATATCCCTTATACTATGACCACGGAAGTTCTTCCAAAGGAGGTCCCCACCCCTAAACATAGGTATATCCCTTCCTGAATGCCTCTCACTCCTGGCCCTTCTTCTCCACTCTCAATGGTACTTCTCCATCTCAATCAGCTCTTTACATCTATGTCCTAACTGCTTTCTCAGCCCTCAGCATTAAAATTTACCTTCCACGTTGCTGGAAATTTGATCACACTATTAACTTTCTCATTTCCCATTACTTTTGCAGGTTGTGCTATTTAATTATTTTTTTTCCCTGAAACATCATGCTTTTCTCTCTACCTGCTAAATGCACTCATTCCTTGTCTTAGTTTCACTGACTCCCTTCTCTTGCCTAGGGAGATTCTTTTTTTTTTTTTTTTTTTTTTAATAAATTTACTTATTTATTTTTAGCTGCGTTTGGTCTTCGTTGCTGCGCGCGGGCTTTCTCTAGTTGCAGCGAGCCAGGGCTGCTCTTCGTTGCGGTGCGCGGGCTTCTCATTGCGGTGGCTTCTCTTGTTGCGGAGCACGGGCTCTAGAGCGCAGGCTCAGTAGTTGTGGCACCCGGGCTTAGTTGCTCTGCGGCATGTGGGGTCTTCCCGGACCAGGGCTCGAACCCGTGTCCCCTGCATTGGCAGGCGGATTCTTAACCACTGCGCCACCAGAGAAGCCCCTCCTAGGCATATTCTTCCTTCCTGTATTTCTACTGAACATTATCTCATTACATAGTAATGGTTAGACAATTCCTTGGTCATCTTTTATCTCCAATGTATAGCATAGTGATTGGTGCATAATTTTGTTTTTACAGTGATAATACCTTCAATCAAATGATGATTCTAATGATGGAAATTCCAGGTTACATATGTGAGAAGGGAAAGTAATGTCTTTCAAACTGTGCCAGGTATGTTTTTTTTGTTTTTTTTTAAATTTTATATATTTATTTATTTATTTTACTTATGGCTGTGTTGGGTCTTTGTTTCTTTGCGAGGGCTTTCTCTAGTTGCGGCAAGTGGGGGCCACTCTTCATCGCGGTGCGCGGGCCTCTCACAATATCGTGGCCTCTCTTGTTGTGGAGCACAGGCTCCAGACGCGCAGGCTCAGCAATTGTGTCTCATGGGCCTAGTCGCTCCGCGGCATGTGGGATCCTCCCAGACCAGGGCTCGAACCCGTGTGCTCCGCATTAGCAGGCAGATTCTCAACCACTGCGCCACCAGGGAAGCCCCCAGGTATGTTTAAGGCAGGCTTAATCACTACTATTCAACCACTACATTTAGGAAACCTTAATCGGACCTTGGCTGACTCATTGTCTGGGTTCTGGCTCCCATAGTGAGGCCATGTGGACATCTAGGAATGAAAGATGAGGGAAGGAAAAGTTTTCAGGAATGAATCAAGGAAACTGCTACTTGGCTTCTGCAACCTCATGCATAATGGCTTCTGGAACTACAGACAGCTGGGCAGGAAAAGCACTGGCTCTCAAAGGAGAGAAACAAATGCTAACCATTTTAATCCTTGCTGTGACTATGCAGGTAAAAAAACAAAACAAAACAACAATAACAGCAAAAACCTAGCCTGTCAGGCTACTTGTCTCCCTCTGTACCAAGGAAATTTCAGCAGCCATGACAGCTACCCTCATCCAGGTATTGCTTTCTGGAACACAAATATTGGACCATCCCAGGAATTCTTGGCTTCCTGACAAGAGTCATCTAATCTCACTGTCTACTCAAGCTAACCATCTGGAAATGAACCTGCTTGCTAAGATGAGCCACCTTGTGTGTATACATCCAGACACACTGGCACAGTAGCCCTGGTCCAAAACCAGGGTTCCTGTATCTTAAACCTAGAAGCATATAATGGGTCCAACTGCTAGAGTTACAGAAAGTGCTCTACATTCCTGGAATGAACCCCTAAGACCTATGAACTAATATTAAACTGAATTTCATTTGTTAAAGGGTCAAGTTTCATTAAAAAATGAAATGATTGTTATTTTAAGATAATGGCATTCAAACATTAATGAATGTATGTATTATAGATGTTCCTTAATATATAAACATAGTCTCTGGGCTTCCCTGGTGGCGCAGTGGTTAAGAATCCGCCTGCCAACACAAGGAACACGGGTTTGATCCCTGGTCCGGAAGATCCCACATGCCGCGGAGCAACTAAACCCGTGTGCCACAACTACTGAAGCCCACGTGCCTAGAGCCCGTGCTTGGCAACAAGAGAAGCCACCGCAATGAGAAGCCCACGCACCGCAATGAAGAGGAGCCCCCGCTCGCCACAACTAGAGAAAGCCTGCGCTCAGCAACAAAGACCCAATGCAGCCAAAAATAAGTTAAAAAAAAAACAAAAAAAAACATTGTCTCTGTATGTTTACATAAAACCAAACTTGCAACATACAATAAATCTACTTTTAAAAACATATTCCACATTTCTAGTGCCCTTTTTATGACTTCTATATCTTATAGGAGACAAGCAATGAAGCCATTTCATTAACAGTTATATTGAAAAACAAGTTGTTACATTTGTCCTCCCCTTCCCACAATCTCATGAGAATTTGAGGACAATGTGAAAAACAAAGTATTCAGTGATTATTGATTCAATGATTCCCTCTCTCCTTTCCCTTCCTGGCAACATCTGTAAATCATGCTTCATATAAGTTTTGAAAAAAATAAGAGGAACACTAAAATAATTCATATGCATAAACATAACAGTATATTATTTGATCTTTACATTTTGCCCAGCATTTATTTTATTATGCTATCATTTGTTTATAAGTTTCAAAAATGGGTCTGTGTAGTTTTTTGTTTTTTTAAAAATTTTATTTATTTATTTATTTATTTATTTATTTATTTATGGCTGTGTTGGATCTTCGTTTCTGTGCAGGCTTTCTCTAGTTGCGGCAAGTGGGGGCTACTCTTCATCACAGTGGGCGGGCCTCTCACTATCGTGGCCTCTCTTATTGCGGAGCACAGGCTCCAGACGCGCAGGCTCAGTAGTTGTGGCTCACGGGCCTAGTTGCTCCGCGGCATGTGGGATCTTCCCAGACCAGGGCTCAAACCCGTGTCCCCTGCATTGGCAGGCAGATTCTCAACCACTGTGCCACCAGGGAAGCCCCACGCCCTGTATTTTTAAAAGCTTGGGATCATATTATAAAATTACATGGTAACTATATTTCCATTCTATGTAAATAGCTTAGCATCTAAACATTATTAGTTGAGCAATACTTTCCTTGATAAAGGAAGGAAGGAAGGAGGGAAGGAAGGAAACCTAAATCTGAAATTAGAAGAGGATTTGCCATTGTGCTCCAGTGCCAAAGCCACTCCATCTTCAGTTGACAACAGCAGAAATGTTCCCATCTTATGACCTGGTGCCGGCATTTGTGGGTTTTGTTGGCACCAGCCAGGTCAGTCTCAGCCGGAAGCAGTGGTGAGAGGTGATAGTAGGTGGCAGTGAGGAGTGGTGCTGGTAGAGGTGATGAGGAGGTTTCCTATGGGTTACTCAGGATGGAGGTCTCAGAATAGACGGCTTATCCAAGGGTACACATGAGCCACTTCTTGGGACTCTGCCTAGTATGTGAAAAAGTCTTTGAAGAACATAAAGTATTATGTTTTCAAAGAAATAGTTTTACTTAGTCTGAACATGACACCATATTTATACCTAGACTGGAGTAACTAGAAGAAATGGAAATTACATTTGTGGAAAAAATTTTTTTTCCAGAGGAAATTAGACTGATAAAAATAAGACTTATATTTCAAAAAGTGATTTTGGGGAAAAATATTTACATTCAAGGAGGCCACAAAATCCAAAGCCAAAAAAATAAAAGCCAGTGTCTAGCTTTGAGATCACTTTTATTAGCAATCAATGTAAGATATTTGTGAGAGATACAAAGAACCTCTGAGCCCTCCTAAAATCACAGTCTAAATTTTCCTCTGCCACAGCCCTTCATAAATGTAAGAGTCACATGAAGTCTGCTGAATGGCACTGCTTTTCCAGTTGATAATTTGTTGTAGACTTTTCTTTACAGACGTGTATTCATTCTTTCCCCCCTTTAAAAGTTTATATAATAGTTTTAAGCTTATTAAAAGAAAATAAAATCCTCCTTTCTTGGGAGAACTTACGGCTACTGATTAGAACTAAACTTCACTCTTAAAGGGAAGAAAGGATGGGGAAGAGTAGATGGAAACACTTCACCTTTTGCTTACTCATTTCAGCTCAGGTGAGTTTTATAGTAAACCAAACTAAAAGCAATTTCATTTGAACTTCTCAGTGACCTTTCTGGAATTGGGCATTGGCAGCTTGTGGTACTTCCTAGAGGAACTGGCCATATTTCAAAACACCAACGTAATTGGCACGCCTTCCAATAACCTTTTCAGAGTCACAAGGGTAAGTGGAAACAGAGCAAAGCAAATATTCACAATGGTCTGTCTTGGACAAGGTTAAAGTCATTTTTTGTTTGTTTGTTTTTTGTTGCTTTGTTTTATTGTGTGGTTGTTTTTCATGAGAGGGAGCTTTGCCCGTAATTCTGTCAATCTAGAACCTTTTATAAATACGGAGATAGAACAAAGTCAATCCGGTATTACATTTATTTTTTGTACTAGTTAGAATCACTGTAAGAGACACACACACAGAAAAATAGTAATCAGATCTGAACACAAAAATGCCCATTTATTAAGTCTCTTCATGGTCAAAACACTACAAATGATATAGCTAAGTGCTGACAGCAAGAAAAATCAGGGTGCTTTTTTATTTTTCTTAACTGGTATGAACGTCATAGGGTCGACAGTGATCATTCTACTCCTTCATGGAATACCCGACAGTAAGTTAATTGGGTATATGTTTTTTTTTTAATCCTCGGCACAGGGAGAATTGAATTGCTCTTGCTTCTGGCCCACTGTGTTTTACCATCTGGATGCCCACAAACTTCAGGAAGTGCCCCTTCCTCCCAAAGAAAAACTAAAAGATAAATGCTTTTGAACACTACCTCATGCCTGTTTAAACATCAATTTCTGACTATACACAGCAGCTTCTTCTCCCCCTCCCCCTCATTCTCTTCGCTTCCCTCCCTCCAACGATCCTGACAAGAGAAAGAAGGAAATCTGACATGTACCACATTCCCATTACGATCCCCAGCGTGGCGCCGTTAAATAGTACCCTTTCTGAGTGGGTCTAATTGGCCGATATATGGTGCTTTCTATTGATGCTTTTTAGTCACTACAGAGTTCGGTGTACTTCCATGTATATAATTCATCACACGAAAGTCACTTTCTTCACCCTTATTGTCCTGCCGTTTAAATAGTTATTTTGTGTGAATTTCCATGTAATTAACTGGTTTGGTGGCAATTTCAAGCACTTCAGAAAGACAAAGGGAAAACTGAAAAACGCCACATTTGTGAATTGGCTTACATTCAGAAGCATTACTTGTCGTTTCCCTAGACCACCAGATGTCAGCCTAAATTGAAGAACGGAAAAGGAACCGTGTATCATAGTGTTAGTGTCTAGTGTGCCAGATGGAGTTTTACACAACCCTGCAGGAAGAGTTAGCCAGCAGTACTTAAAATTCAGTGTTAGAAATAGCACAAGTGACACTGCTGCACTGTAGTATTTTCTGATTATGGAACTTAATTGTATCATAGATCACTGATAGCTTAATTTCTGGGGATTGATTTTGTGAATTCAAGCAGTTCAAAAGTCACTGTTAAAGCTTCAGTCCATTTAATTGTTTCTGACTTAAGCTTTACTCAGGCTCTCGGAAGACGAACGGCTGCATAGAGGTAATACAGTTTTATTTTTTCTGCTGTTTATCCATTTATTTCTACGTGTGTCATTTACCGTGATTTACATTTCAGTGAGCAGTATTAGATATATGGGGCAGATTTTTCTTTTTGCTCTCAGTTGAGCTAAAAAAAAAATGCAAATATTAAACCATTTTAAAAATGTGTCACTTTTGATTTCACTACCATGGGAGAACCGACAGCCCTAGAAGGTTAAGATTTTCTTTTCAAAATTATCATCCATCTCAAATTGAGAGATTACAGGTATTACTTCTTAGGACCAAATTGTTGTGGGCTAATCTAACAGAAGTGGTCTGCTATATTTTTCATTAATATATACAACATTAAGCATGAGGTAAATGCCATGAACCTTAATGCCATGCATTAAGAAAAGCAGTCAGGAATACGTTTAATTTTACTACCTTTTGAATCTAACATGGGAGCATGAATAATATATTACACATGAGCCGGTGCGTGTGTGTGTGTGTGTGTGTGTGTGTGTGTGTGAGAGAGAGAGAGAGAGAGAGAGAGAGAGAGAGAGAGAGAGAGGGGAGAGGAGATGAGATATGTATGTTTTGCCCTGTTGTTAGTTTATTTAGGATTCAATCTTGCTCAAGCTGACTCTCATCACTGATGTATCAGTGAAATGAGGTTTTTCTCCCTCTGTCTCTTCACCTTCTCCTTGAATTTTTAACCCTGATGTTTATTTGAACACCAGTAGCCAGCTTCTTATCTTTTTTCACCCCACTGAGCTATGAAAGCCAAATTCCCTTTGAAGCCAATGATAATGATAATGATAATAAAACCTCATGCTTGCTTATCATTCTGAAAATAAAAGCGCTTAAAATATGTTACAGACACAATCTTATTAACCTCATAATTAAGTCCTTTTTGACTTAGTGAATGCGAATTTCAAAAAGGTTAAAGGCCTCCTCCATGGTTGCACAGTATATCGATGGCAGGATCAAATGAAACTCCTTATTTTATCTCAACAGTGGCTTTGACATCTGAACTTCGTTTAAATCAGATCAGCAGGAAAGAGGGACAAAATAAGAAGCTGGGCCTTTATTTAGTTTTACTTAATCCTTAATAAGAAAGTCTTTTATAATGATTTTCTGTAGTAGAAAATAAAATCTGAAGACTTAAGTTTGATTATATCCTACATATTATGTTTGTATATTTTGAATCTCAAACATCTAATCTATATGTCTTCCATTTTTAGCAAATATTATAATAACCCAGAGGCATATTAATCTCTAGCACATTACAAACAGCCTAGGGTACAGATTTTGTATTATTTACAAAATAAAAAAAAAATCTTCAAATGGTAGAGATACTGCTATCTAAAAGAGGATAGAATATTCTTACTTCTTTCCCAACATAACCACAACATACATTAAGGAAAAGTATAGATTTGATTTGCTAAATGTAATTTCAGAAATAAATGACAAAGAAAATCAAAGACAAAATGCCCAATACAAGCCTATGCAGATTATTCATGCCCATAGGTGTGGAGGGGACATATGGGCCCCGTTACCACAGGTGTGATTAGAGACTGAGTCTGAACATATGCTTTCAGGAACAGGGAGGTAACAGTATACCATACATAGTGGTTTTAGTTTTGCTTTTGTTTGTTTTTGTTTTTCCTATCCAAAGTGGCACAAGATTTTGGGGTTTTGCCTTGCCTGTGCTCCCCAAAGTCTCAAGTCGAAAAGAAAAGAAAAGAAAGAAGGAAGGAAGGAAGGAAGGAAGATAGAAAGAAAAGCTTCTTACTTTGTAGAAGTCACAAAATAGTAGATTATAGTTAAACCGTTCTGAGTTTCACCAAGTAATTGTTTATTATTTAGATCACAAATAGTTTTGAGAATTTCCCTGAGGACCTGTTCACTCCCATACTTCAGTTGCTTGATGCAATTGAAAACTGGGATTGAGGAACTTTCTATCCTTTTCCAGTCAAGCCCAAGTCCACCACAGATAGAAATGCATGATGATTTCCCTCCCTGTCAACACTGTGATATTGAGTAACAATCATAGTTCTTTTTCTCCCAACTCTCTGTGTAATCTCTCAGTTTGGGAAAATAGGTCTCAGAATGACTTTCATCCCTTTGGCTCTCTGCTCACCCACCTTTCCCATTATGCATCTTTGAATATATAATCTGCAACTTTCTTTTTCTCCTTTATGTACTCAAAGCTATGCAACAGACATTTGCTACTGGGCACTGCAGAGGGGATTCAAGGTGACTTAGTCTTCCTGGAGTGCACAGTCCAGCAAGGACAGCAGTGGTTAGTGCTTTATCCAAGTCATAGCACTCCTGGAGGAGCCTAGCAAAGGCAACGATCTCTTCTTTCCTGGATGTGAAAGTGGCTTTGGGAAAGACCCAGCAAAAGAGCCTTGAAGCAAGGATAAGATGTTCCCATGTGAATAGTTTGGGAGTATTTATTCTAGGTATCAAAGGCAGAAATGTATAAAAATTCAGAGGATGTTTGAAGAACAGTATTCACAGAGCGTCCTGGGGGAATGATAGCCCTCAACACTGACTTCATCTAATTCTTCTACTTTAGCTTATAAACCTTCCTTTTAAATGTGTTCATTTATGACAACCCCTGTTAAGCACTTACTAAGCATTAGACTCTGGGGGATATGCAAACCTCACATAGCTGAACATCATAGTTCGATTGTCTTCCATTCTTTATAAACCTCACAACTTTCTATTTTTATTCATTTCCTTCCATGATTTAGGGAAAGTTAGCAACTCCAACCTTTACTGCCCTTTGGAGTCACCTAAAGGGCTAAAAAACAACAACAACAACAGTAAAAACACCCCATACCCAGAGACCTCCTTGGACCAATTAAAGCAGATATTCAGGTGATTCTTGTGTGAGGAGCTCTGGTATAGGCTGTCTAAGGAGGACTGGTCTTTCCTGTTGGGTAAAACCAAGGCCACTGGAAAGAATTAGCAGTACAATCCCCTGCCCTGCCCCAGGGCCATGAGTATGGAACAGATTAACCTCCATCAATCTCTTAAAGCCCTGGCTGCTTTTATCTTTCCTGAGTTAGATACTTAGAATATCTGGAATATCTTTCACTGGGTCCCCATGGACTTCAGGATAAAGTTAAAATTCTTAACAGAGCATTCAAGACCCTTCGCTGATTTCTCACTAGATGTATATTCAGCCTGAGCTGCTGCCATGAACACACACACACACACACAAACACACACACATCTTTTGCTCAAAGATGTAGACACACTGGCCATTCTCAGTTTTGAACAATCTCTTGCTTCTTTTTTTTAAAATTAATTTATTTATTTATTTATTTTGGCTGTGTTGGGTCTTCGTTTCTGTACGAGGGCTTTCTCTAGTTGCGGCAAGCGGGGGCCACTCTTCATCGCGGTGCGCGGGTCTCTCACTGTCGCGGCCTCTCTTGTTGCGGAGCACAGGCTCCAGACGCGCAGGCTCAGTAGTTGTGGCTCACGGGCCTAGTTGCTCCGCGGCATGTGGGATCTTCCCAGACCAGGGCTCGAACCCGCGTCCCCTGCATTGGCAGGCAGATTCTCAACCACTGCGCCACCAGGGAAGCCCCGCTCTTGCTTCTTCTTATCCTAGTCTTATTCACTCTTTTCACTCCACACCTGTGTATGACTAACTTGTTACTCTAGGCTCTAAGAGCAAGTGTTTCTTGATCGTGCCCCATTCCTCAGGATGAATTAGATCCTCCCTCTCTCTACTCTTTGTGCTAGGTCCACTGCAGTACTTTTCTCCCTGTATTATAATTGCTAACTTTTCATTAGTCTCCTCACTAGAAGGCGAGCTCCTGCTGAGTGGGCAGGAGGTCATATTTACTTCTGAAACCCTTTGTCCACAATGCTTGACACACAGCAGAGGCTCAAATATGTATTGAAAAAAGAATTTTATTATTTCATGAAGATGTTACTATTCCATAATATTTCCAGATCCCTGCATTGTTGCTAAATGGTTTTTAAACTCTTGGAACGTTAAGGAGCCAACTTTGTGTAGCATGTTTTAGCTATTGCTAGACATATGCACAGCTTTCTGTGTATAAAACTCTTCAGTTTTAGAGTTATGTTATTTTAAAATTAGTCTATATGTTTAAAAAAGCTGAAAATGCAGACTCAGAAAATGCTCAGTAGTGTAGTGATTTCTTCTTTACATTTATAAAATTAACTGGATAACTTTATTTGGAAAAAATTCCATGCTGAGAAGTAAAGATCTTTCCTTTGTGTTTAATTAACTGTTGCTACTTCAGGCTTAAGGTAAAGGGAAATGAGAAAAACAAATTTATTTAAATTGGATAAGCAATCTGCAGATCAGTGAGAAGAACCTAACGTCCTTTGAAGAGCCCTTTTCTTCAGGTTTCTCCCATTAAAAGGGTAAAAGAGCATTGAAATTGCATAAATAATGCTAATTAATATTTAATGAGTGATTGACCAAATGCCAGATGTGAACCTACCGTGACCAAAACCAAGGAAATATCTTTCAATGGTTTTCACAGTCAATGTCTCTGGGGAATCATTGTTCAAATAGGTTGTTAAAATATTCCTAGTTTTCATGATCAGGCATTTATCTTCTGCTTCTATATTTAGGTGCAAAATAAGAATCTTTGGGCTCGTAATCAATAAGCCAAAAATTGTCTCATGAAAGTACAGCATTGTGTACTTCAAAACTACTGGAAAGACAAAGATAATTTAAACCCTACTATGTGCCACTATGCCATTCTGACTGCTGCAGAGAAATATTCCTGTTATGTAATGAAACTTTTCTATTTGGGTCATTTCCTTTCTTACTATTTTATCTCCATCAATTGCCACTTGCTCTCTTAATACCAGGCTGATACTGCCAAGATGTTACAACTGAATTTTTCATTCTTAAATGTTGAAATTGGATTATTCCCCTTCACACTTCTATTTTCCTAAACAAAGTTTTGGGTCTCTCCACAATTTTATTTTCTCCATCCCTCTCAAACATTTTTATCTTACTCATTTCATATTCTTAACTAGTAAGGGACTTTTGCACGTTGGATTGGCTGGGAAGCAGACTCTGAGATCCACTTTTTTTCCATAAGGTTTATTACAGGGTGGACTCTAGATTGACAACTGTGGAAAGAAAAGAGAGGAAAGCAGGACTGAGCAGAGGAAAAGACTGAGTGGCAACGTAGCCACATCTAAGTCTTCAGCTCAGTCAGTCAGCTGGCCCCATAGGGAGCGCGGAGGCTGAGATGGCCCACCAACAGTCCTGAGTTTAAATGAGGGTGTTGCCAAAATTTGGCCTCTGTTCACTGGTGCTGGATTAAATCTTGGAGACAAACTTTGGGGTGAAGTAGAAAGAAATAGCTTTATTGCTTTGCCAGGCAAAGGGGGCCACAGCAGGCTAATGCCCTCAAAAACTGTGTGTCCTGCCCTGGAGGGCGGAGTGAAGAGTCTTCTAGCGTTCAAGGAGCAGGGCATGATCAGTTCGTGGACGTTCCTCTGGTTGGTTGGTGGTGAGGTAATCGGGAGCCAGCATCATCAACCTTCTGGTTCCAGCCGGTCTGGGGTCTACGTGCTTGTGGGCAGCACACAGTTCACTTCTCCCACCTGATGGGGGTTTCAGTACCTGCAGAACAGCTCAAAGGACATGGCTTAGAAAATTATCTATAGTCCTTGAGGAAGAACTAAAGGTCCTTGACTTTGTTTAATGGCTAAAGTATTATTATTTTGTCTTGCTTGACTCTTTTCCTTTCTTTCTCCATTTTCTCACTTCTCTGATTAGATGTATTCTTTGACTACAGTTTTTCTACAGACAAAAGGCAGTCGTGGACACGGGTGGGGTCTATTCTGGGAAGGTCCTCATAGGGTCCTGCTCGGTTACACGGGGCCAAGGCCTTCGTACACAGACCAATCATTAGCTCTGGGCTGCCCTTGGTCAAGGAGACTCTTCACTTGAGCCAATTTTGGGGCTCACAGAGACAACACTACCAACGGCTAGGGGAGAAGTCTTTGCTTCCTGACGGGGGATCTTGGTGGCACACCATAGTGCCCACTACAAGACCAAACTGGTTCAAATGTGCCTTTTAGCAAAGAGAGCTAGGCCAATATTTCCTAAGGGAATTTAATGACTATTGCCAACTAAGGTCTTTAGATAATACTCTGATGTGCGACATGAAAGGTCTCCTTCAGAAAACAGTTTGAGAGACTGAATTAGGGAGGGGCCCGGGGGAAAAGAGCACAGGAAAATGAGGTGGGAATGAGAAGGACTGAGTGAGTTCGTTTAAGTATGGGCCCTATGTGGAACAAAGTGCCAGTGAGAAACCCCAAGTGGCATGGGAGCCAAAAGGATTTTAAAGAACAGAGTTGTCAATATCTGATTGGAAGTTGTTGCTGTTGCTTCAGTGTCAGCCTCTCTCAACGCCCTCACTCCCACCAAAGTCTTTAATGAAATTTACTTCATGCATGTGTCCTGCATGAATTATGTAATTTTCGTGGAGATTAAGGTGTAAGTTTGAGATTCATAAATGGGTTGACATAGCATATGTGCAAATAGGAGCTCTGTGAATCAGTAGTTTTTAAGGGGTGATAAAATTCCATGGATTTGATACGTGTGAAAACATGTATAGTAGTTTTAAAATAAATAATGAAATTATAATTCAGAATTTAGCAAAAGAACCGCTTTTTGAACTCATTTCCCTTTGAGATAGTGAAGACACGCTAAATATGTTAGTACACACCTGATAGAACCTTACTGCCAGAATGTCTTTTCTTGCATGGATATTTGTGTCAACAATTTATTAAAGGACTAGAGCAATGAAAATTGGATTAGTAAAATCTGTTTGGGGAAGAAACTCATTGCAATTTTAAGATTGAACCTAGAACAATTGGAGGGATAAAAAGCAAACAAAAATCTGCCATTTTCCAAGTACCCATTCTTGGAAGTGGGTACAAGTACACGTACCCAAGTACTCACCAGGCCTTGAGTAAGGTGTCCTGATCCTAACACAACCTTGGATAGTAGATAGTCTCATTTTGCATGGAGGAGCTCAAGGGTTAGAGAGGTTATGTCACTTGACTGAGGCTATAGAACTAAGATTCAAACCCAGGTTGGTCTGGCTAAAGGCCCATGTTTTCTCAATTGCTGAGAAGTTTTGAAACTTTCTCATTAATTCTGATAAAAAGGAAATGCTCAATCTGACTGACATGTTTCAGCAAAATCCTATGGTACAGATATTATATTATTTCCAAAATCCTATGTAGAATATAAATTATCACAAAATGAGGAAACAGAAGGAGAAAGGACAAAAAGATCCTCATAGAACCATTAGTATGTTGGGCTAGGGTGTTTTCAATGACCAAGTAAGAAGGTATTGGTGATTAGCAAGAATGTCATGGTGATTATATCTGCATATTATTTGAATTTGTTATACAACATCTGCTCTGGTTAGTAAATTATAACCTGTTCATTCCATTATCCAATTCCAAACCCATAATATTTCATCACTGATTATCGACATTATTGTGTTGACCTTGAGAGAGATATCTGAACTCACGTGCCAAACTCATAGTTGTAACCACAAAAACAACCCCCATATTTGTACATGTGGGCTGACCAGGCAAGCAACATCATTTACCTAATGATTTCTGAATCAGATCTGTCTATGCTTAGTTCTGTTATACCTTAAACTTATAGATGTCAGAAATACCTTATTTTTAACATATCTATTAATGGCTATAATGGAAACAAATTTATTCTGTGTGAAGAGCTAATCACACTATGTCTCTGTAACTGTTATATAAATTTGTTTGAATCATCTTGGATAGGTTTTATGTAAACTAGTTGTTAAAGAATGAATCCATGTGGTATGTAAATACAAGATTATATTTAAATTCTAAATAATTAAGGGTGGAATTTCTAGAATTAGAGGATATACTGTTTTAAATTGTTACAATAGTCTTCTCCAAAGAGGTATTTTTAATAGTTCCTTGGTGCTTCTTACTCAAACTTCTTTTGATTCTTATGCATTCACCACCACCTCCACTTTAGTACAACTATCCAATATTTTTCCATCCACTCTTCAAAGAACTATTTGGTCATTTTTTTCTATGTCCATGGACTTTTGGGCTTTGTGACTCTATCTTGTTCTGTTCTGCAACTCATAAAAATTAGTTAGCAAGTGTAACACTAAAATCATTTTAGTGAACAAAGCCAACTTCGGTGTCTTCACCGAAAGAAGATGTAACTGCACAGTTTAGAGAGAGCAGATATGTACAAATCAAATCAGGGCTGTCCCCTGTGGGTTCCAGCATCACACAATAGCTTGACTCTCCAGTTACCCAGAGTCTGGTCTCAAATATGCTTTCTTCTAGGCAGGTTTTCTGTAACAGATCCTGTGCCCACAGGACTCTCCCTTGGGCAGAAGCAAGCACAAAGGCGCTTTGTCTTCCTCTTGAACAGGATTCAAGGCGACAGCCCTTGTTTCTTTGCTTGTAAGTTCTCCAAGCTGTTCAGCGTGACAGGAGGAAGCAGAATGTGTCTGTGGTCCTCCCACCTGCCACATTACTCTGAGTCAATTGGGAGCAAACTGTTGGGGACCCTCATCCCACTTCTGAAGTCCAGCTTACAACTCTTAACAGGAGTCTTGAAAGAAGCAAGCTTTCCTTTGGTTATATTTATGTGGTTTACTTGGTGTTATTTCCTGGTAACTACATCATACAGTAAAGGCACATTATTCTGTCTCAGAGGAAGGACATTTTTAGGAAATATCAACACATACAAATTAATATGTTTCCACAGGTTAGAAGAAGAAAAAAGTTTTTTTCTTTATGTTTTACATATGTAAAACATATGTAAAACATGTCTTTGTTTCTTACAGAACCAATAAATATTGATTGAGCTCCTGTAAGTGCACATAAACAGGTGATGATGAGACTGAAACCCTGTGCTTCATACAGGGAAAGTGTGTTCTATCAATGGGCTACAGCCTCTAGGAATTATTGCTTTGCTTGTGTACCACTTGTGTTTCCTTGCTTATTTCTGCTACGTTAGGCTTTGTATCCTCTATCCTTCCAACTTGTTTGGCAAAAATTGCCAAATGCTATGTGTTTTCCCCCTTGTCATTTTCTGAATTTATGTTTGTCATATTTAATTTTCATTGTTCCTAATGTGGTACAGTATTTTCAACATCTCTTTTTAATTCTGAGGCCATACTCTTTATAATGTTTCTCTCCTGTGCTCATGGTGTTATAATCTTTCAACACTTCTAACTTTCAAAGGTTTTATTCTGTGCTTAGTCACTTTCATCCTTTATTTCTCTCTTTTTTCATTCTTGCTTTTGGGTTTACATTCCTAGACTGTGATCCTGCTGGGCAACCGCCTGTTACAAACTGCAGCGCAAGAATCTCCTGGGAACAGCCTGTCAAAATCCTCTGCTTGGCGATCGGTTACAATGCTTGGCAGCTGGTGTGTGACTTATCACTGCTTGAGCAGAAATGTATTAAACTGATATGTGGCCACATTAGTGTCACCTAAACAACTGACTCTAGATGATAAAGTAGCCATGGAGCAGAAAAATAAAATTATATGAACAAAAAGCAAAATTACCAGTGACATCACATAAAATAATGGTAAAGTGTCCAAAGGTGGACCAAAACATTCATGTTTCATTGTTCTGAGACTTACATGTTCTTGTGCTATGAAATAATTTGGTGTGCATATGTGAAACAGCATATAGTATGGATATACCTGTTCGAACTGTGATTTTTGAAAAATATTTTCTAATTCTCATCTTTGTGTTTCTGTTCCCTAGGCTCTCCCCATGTTCACTGGAACGGACCTAGATACTCTACAGCAAAACCATTTAGTAGAGGAGAAAACATACAGCATCATGAGAATGGAGTGGGAAGGGGTAAAAACGACTAGGAATGTTACCTGGGATCCTAACGAATCCTCGCATTCCGTTTAAAGAAAATAGGTCCCTACAGTATAACGGTATGGTATTCTACATCTGGGCCTTAATAAAATCAGAAACTATTCTTTTTTTTTTTTTTTAAATTACCGGTACATTTTTCTTTTTCTTTTTTTTTAAAATTAATTAATTAATTTATTTATTTTTGGCTGTGTTGGGTCTTCGTTTCTGTGCGAGGGCTTTCTCTAGTTGCGGCGAGCGGGGGCCACTCTTCATCGCAGTGCGCGGGCCTCTCACTATCGTGGCCTCTCTTGGTGCGGAGCACAGGCTCCAGACGCGCAGGCTCAGTAGTTGTGGCTCACGGACCTAGTTGCTCCGCAGCATGTGGGATCTTCCCAGACCAGGGCTCGAACCCGTGTCCCCTGCATTAGCAGGCAGATTCTCAACCACTGCGCCACCAGGGAAGCCCAGAAACTATTCTTTTATATATGTTGAATAAAGAGGAGCAAGAAATTCAATTCTGGAAAAACAGCGAAGGAATTACACGAAAAAGAAAATCCTTTTTTGAATAATTTATTCTGTTAAACCGATAATTATATTTAATCACAAAAATGTTTGATTAAAAGACAACCAGATGAAAAATAACAGGTGCTGGTGAGGATATGGAGAAATTGGAACACTCATATTTTGCTGGGGGAATGTAACATGGTACAGCCACTGTGATAAACGGTTTGGCAGTTCCTCAAAAAATTAAAAATAGAATTACCGTATGACCCAGCAACATTCCTAGGTATATGCTCTGGAAAACTGAAAGCAGGTACCCAAGGAAACACTTGTAAATGAATGTGCATAGCAGCACTATTTACAATAGCTAAAGGTGGAGGCGGTCCAAATGTCATCGGCAGATGAATGGATGTATACGATGTGGTGTATGCAAACAATGGAATATTTTTAGTAATAAAAAGGAACAAAGTACTGAATATGCTACAACACGGATGAACCTTGAAAATATTATGTTGAGTGAAATACATCAGATGGAACAAGTCACATTTTTGCATGATTCCATTTATATGAAATATTCAAAATAGATAAATCCATGGAGTCAGAAAGCAAATTGCTGGTTGCCAGGGACTGAGGAGAGCAGGAAATGGGGAGTGATTTCTTAATGGGCATGGGGGTTTTCTCTGAGGTGATGAAAATGTTTTGAAATGGGGTACAGATTGGAGTTACACAACATTGTAAATATACTACATGCTACTGAATCGTTCACTTTAAACTGGTTAAGTTTATGTTATGTGAATTTCACCTTAATTTAAAAAAGAGAGAGGGAAGTCTTTTTGGAGATCCAAAGATAGATAAAATTTTTCCTGACAATGTGAGGAAATATATATTTTCACAAAAGTTTAATAATCATCTTGCATTTGAATGAGTAGATGAAATTATAGTTTTACATCTTCTCCTGAAGCTTTATTCATCATTTATTTATTTAACAAATATTCATAGAGTGCCTAGTATATTCTAGTTATATTTTAGTGTCACCTGATTCATCCTTCTGGGGAAATTTTCTTTTTTTTTAAAGCAATGTTTTATTAGGTTTATGAATAAAAACAAATAATTACATGTCTATTTAAAATCTATTTTCATGTAGTCTTAGACTTTAAGGGGAATTGTCAAAGAACGTTTGCTTAAAAGATGAATAAGTTGGAACTGGAATCCAGCCCAACATTTCTGTCTTTCTCGCTCCCTCCTTCTCTTTTTCTCTTTCTTACTTCCTGTTTATTTCAAAATTACTAAGTCAAATAAATGAGAATGTTTTTAAATGATAGCTACAGAAGTTTAAAATATTATGTTTTTGATACATAGTATATTTGAAAACAGTTGTGTGTATATTTTTAAAATGTTCCTTTTTTCTATCCTTGGAAGACCAATGATTTTCTAATTCATTTTAGAGCAGAATCCTGTTTTTAAATTTGATCTCATGGAGAAGCTCAATATAGAAAACAGATAAAAGTGGAGCCGATCTACTTGAAGCTGCCCCTGCTTTACCCTTCATCAAGTGGCCTCTGACCTTGGAACACAGTCTGAAAACGGCTACTTCAACCAATTCAATATAGTTAATGACATTTCTTGTTCCCCTATTTCTATATAATTTGTTGAGCTTGTTACTACAAGAAAGGAACAAATTGCTCATTTTCAGTGATACATGGACTCAGGGATTCCTCCAGAATACATTTAGTAAATTACTTCTAGTGAAGTAAATTGTACTTTAGTAGCCTGAAAGAGATCATGAAGTTCAGAAGAAAAAACAACCTCTGTCTCATTCCATTCTTTCTATTAGGTTCTGGGTATTCTGTACAGTTTGGGTTTTTTAAGGTTTTTGTTGCTGTTGTTTGTTTGTTCATTTTGTTTTTTTTGCTTATTCCCATCAGACTAGGTCACGGATCACATATTATTGGTCCCTCTTTCTAATTTTTTATTATTAACCTTGAAAATCATCTGCCAGCTATATCTTCATCTAAGCACAGATGATTTTAAAACTTATTCTTGGGGAATGACCAGACAGCACAGAGTTAATTACAGCAGGAAAAGGCAGGGACTGCATTCATTGATCTAATGACAGCCATCAGGAAGAATTCATTCTAGCAAGATGCATCTCCATAGGGGCTGGAGGAAGACAAAAATTGAGTTTATCGGACTTCCCTGGTGGCACAGTGGTTAAGAATCCGCCTGCCAATTCAGGGGACACGGGTTCGAGCCCTGGTCTGGGAAGATCCCACATGCTGCGGAGCGGCTGGGCCCGTGAGCCACAACTACTGAGCCTGCGCGTCTGGAGCCTGTGCTCCGCAACAAGAGAGGCCGCGATAGTGAGAGGCCCGCGCACCGCGATGAAGAGTGGACCCCACTTGCCGCAACTAGAGAAAGCCCTCGCACAGAAACAAAGACCCAACACAGCCATAAATTTAAAAAAAAAAAAAAAAAAATCGAGTTTATCGTAGCTGCTTGCATGATAATGCCTTAGGTGTCCTATCAAGACAACTATGTACTAATTAGGAATTCAGAAGCTGACCAATGTTTATTCCTATGGAGTCCCAAGACATCTATCTTCTGTAAGCATCAGAGACTGCTACCCTTTCCAAAACTTGGTAGAGGCCAGGATATTACAAATGACATTATTTGCTGCCCACCTGTGCTATTCGATACAGAATATGTCATTTTGGATAGGTCTAAGTCCTTTTGCCTCCCCACTCTTTTCCCTCTCACCCCCACCAGCAGCATACTACTTTGACTAGTAATTCTGGAAAGTTCATGTCCATATCATCCTCCACGCTATGCATCCTCTCCTGCTACCCAGCTTCTTTCTTGCCAATGTTCAAGAACAGCCTTATCCTATTACCTTTTTGTTGTGTCCCTTTGGCAAAATGACAACCCTAGATCAGTGTAGTTCCACCTTTCTTTTCCCATACAGGAGATACTGAATGGTCATAATTGCATAAATTGATACTATAGCAGACTCATTGTGTCCAATCCTGATAGAACAAACTCCCATTGCTGACTGTCAGTCATTCTATGAGTAATTCTCTAAATATTTATTAGGTCTCTATCACATGCCAGGAGCTATTCTATGCTCTGGTGAGGTAGCTGTCAGGAAAACAGAAATGGGTCCCTTCTGTCACAACACATTCCAGTTGAGGAGAGAGAATATAAACAAGTGAACCAGAACAAAAGAAAGTTTCAGTTACTGTTGAGTGCAATAAAAAGGGTCACCAGGATGATATGACAGAGGTATATGGAGAGTGCCACTGTTGGTCATGGTCAGGGAAGGTCTCCTTCTTAGACGAGGTGACTTGAGTTGAGCCAGCAAAACAAAAAACAGAGGGAGGGCATCTCTAGGGCAAATAACTAGATTCATAAGAGAACAGAGGCTTTCAAATAAAGGAAATGAGGCCAATGAACTCAGAGTCGAATATATAACAGCAAGTAGAGTGAGCAGGGCTGATCATACAGGGCTTGTAATCCATGCAAATAATGTTCTGAGTACAGCGGAAAGCCCTTTAAAGGGTTTAAATACTTTTTTTACTGTCTGAGAAAGAGGTTACCAATAAGCAAAAGGGGAATGCTAGAATGCACCCTGCGGTACTGCATTAGATAGGAATCAGCGGAACTAATTACAAATAGTTATTTACAGATGGATAGATAGATAAAAAACATAAGTGTATGTATGTGAGTAAAGGTTCAGGGTACATGCATATATTTCCTAGCTCATACACTGAGAGGGTCTGGAAGCAGTGACTAGCTCTTTGTCAAAGAGCACACCCAGCATCTAGATCTTGGTTTTGAACACATTCTCCAATAAAAGGACCCAGAATTCCTTGGAGAAGCTGATTCCAGGGCTGTGCTGAGAAAAATGCAAGAGAAGCCTAGAGCATCTCACGGTGCCAGAATGTACAAACCCATGCCCAAAAAAGAAAAGACGGTGGGGTTAGATTGAAAGGTCGTAGGATCCAATCTGAAGGAGTTCCTAATGGTCATATCTGGACCTATTTAAGCAGCAATACAAACAACTACGGTACTGGATTATAATCCATACGGATTGGGAATCTGTTGATATTTACCAGTACTGATGCAATTTGGTTTTGAAGCTTTTTATGGTTGGCCTTTGTTCGAAGCTGATTTTCACTCTTGGTCATTTCTGTGAGGACTTGCACAATATACTATTTTTTTTTTTTTTTCACGAGTGATATATACCTGGCTGAGTTCTTGTTGCATCCCCTCCCCACATCTGTCCTTTTACTCCTACGGTCCCTTGTGTCAGGCGATCACCCTCTTGGGGAAGGTCCCTTCAAGGTGACTCTGGCTCAGGGAAAACATTAATCCTGAGCCCACCTGCAGGCCTGCAGATATAGTTTTTGTTTCCAATAGTCACCTCTATTTACTTTAAGATCAGAAAAGCTGGTTATCTGTAATATCTCATTTTAAAACTTTTCCAGATGTGAATGACACTGACATAGTGCCTCCCCAAAACTCTAGGCAGTACAAGTCAAACTCTCTGAGTAGTCCTCCTGACTACCCACTCGATTTGCTCATGTTAAAAGGCCAATAACCTGATCCTTTCTTCTGCTGGGAGAAAAGGGAAAGGGAGGAGAAAATGCTGCAGTAGTTCACTAGCTTTCCTCCAAGAAACTCTTTCTCTCCTGTTCATTCAACTTCAGACTTTTAGAATTCAAAGAGGGAATGGCACAGGAAGAAGTAATGGCTAAGTGTACAAAGTTGATTTTTGATCACCTGCTTTACAAGTCCTGCATAGATGTCTAGCACATTACTATGAAATGTGAAAATACTTGCAAGCTGTGTGTTAATTCTCAAACTGGCAACAACATCTCAAACTTTTGGGCCTTCAGCTATCCTCAAGATCCAAAGAGGCCCATTTTCTTATTTTGAGATAAGAATAAACTTGCCTAATAAGAACTCATTGCCATTTTCCACAATAGACTTGAATAACTTTCCAAACAACTCTTGTGGGCCTTGATAGGACACTTTACCTTATTTGAAAAATGAACTCCAAGAGAAATTACCTCAGTTTTGCCATTTCAGCTACTTTTATCCTTCCCTTCTTTTCATGGAGTGCCCGAATTAATGGATACAAATAAATCCATACCTAGACACATAGTGAATATTCAGAACACTCTGGACAAAGAGAAACTTCTATAAGCTTTCAGAGAGGAAAAGAAAAAAAAAAAAATGGAGGGACACTAATAAAGGGTGAAGGGTCAAAACAACTTTGAATTTCTCCGTGATCACATTGAAAGATCATGGACAACATGCCAAGATTGCAGAAGGAAAGTTGTTTTAAACTGAGAATTCGAGATCAAACCACACTCAGTCGAGGATGAGGATAGAATAAAGATATTTTAGTCATGTAGTGTAGCAAAGAATTATGTCCCTTGTGCTCTTTCTATGAAAGCTGGAGAAGATGATCCGTTCAAACAAAGGACTGAAACAAGCAAGAGGAAAACACTGAATGGATTCTGTTTGGAAAGACATGAAAGGAATCCCCACAATGAGAGTACAAAGAGTCCCTGCATGACAGCTGTGCACCAGGCCAAGAGGGCAATGGGACTAGATTGGAGTCAAAAAAAATGAAATTGATAGAATGACTCATAAATCTGATCATTTAGGAGAAGATTTAAACATTTGGCAAAAGGTTTGGGATTGAATTAGTGATGAGTATAGAGAAAACTAAGCAAACAAAGAAGATAATTAACTCCAGAGAAAACTCGTCTGTTACTAGCATTTGCATAATCATCGTAATGTAAACAAAAATATTAATCTAATCAACCAAATGCCATAGCTATATTGGGAGGATTAGTAATGGGATGGTTGTGTATTTGTGGGGCTCACCTTCCAGAGTAGCAACTGATCAAATGATTCCTAAAACTGAAATATCAAGAAGTAGGAATACCAACATGTTGATGAAAACCATGGAGTTAAATACCACAGTAATCAGTTAAAAGTGATGAACATCATTGCCTATGAAAAGGAGAAATGTGGGGAAAGCGTCCAGGGGATTGCTTTGTTACCAAACCTATGCATTTATTTCTCTTTAAAACTTCTGCATATACCTGGAGAAAACCATAATTCGAAAAGATACAGGCACCCCAATGTTCATTGCAGCACTATTACAATAGCCAGGACATGGAAGCAACATAAATGTCCATCAACAGAGGAATGGATAAAGAAGATGCAGTACATATATACAATGGAATATTCCTCAGACATAAAAAAGAACGAAATAATGCCATTTGCAGCAACATGGATGGACCTAGAGATTGTCATACTGAGTGAAGTAAGTCAGACACAGAAAGACGAATATCATATGATATCACTTATATGTGGAATCTAAAAAAAAAAGGGTACAAATGAACTTATTTACAAAACAGAGGTAGAGTCACAGATGCAGAAAACAAACTTATGGTTACCGGGGGATAAAGTGGAGGGGAGGGGTAAATTGGGAGATTGGGATTGACATATACACTCTACTATATATAAAATAGATAACTAATAAGAACCTGCTGTATAGCACAGGGAACTCTACTCAATACTCTGTAATGACCTGTATGGGAAAAGAATCTAAAAAAAAAAAGAGTGGATATATGTATAGGTAAAACTGATTCATTTTGTTGTACACCTGAAACTAACACAACATTGTAAATCAACTATAATCCAATAAAAATTAAAAAAAAAAACTCTGTACACATAAAATTTTAATAACAGTGAAAAGAAAACACAGTAAAAACAAAACATTTACAGAGACTAATGAGGTCTCACCCTTGTAAGTCATGGGACTTACAGTCTAGTAAGGGAAACAGGTAAATAATAACTAAATAAATAAAATAATGGAACAATAGCAAATAGGGTGCCTGATAGAGAACAACTGGGGAGGTTTCTTTCTTCCTTCCTTCCTTCTTTACTTCCTTCTTTCTTTCTTTTCTTTCTTTCTTTCTTTCTTTCCTTCTTTCTTTCTTTTTCTTTCTTTCTCTCTTCCTTTCCTTCTGTATTGGGTGGTCAGGGACAATGTCTCTAAAGAGGTAAAATGTAAGCTGAAGTTAGAATAAAAAGTCATACGTGGTGGCAATTCCCTGGTGGTCCAGTGGTTAGGACTCCGCACTTCCACTGCAGGGGGCACGGGTTCAATCTCTGGTCGGAGAATTAAGATCTTACAGGCCACGAAGCTAAAAAAAAAAAAACCAAAAACAAAACCCCTGAGAAAAGTCATACATAGGAGTAGCTGGAGGTGGGGTTGGAGGAATGTACCATGTAGAAAGAAATGTCAGTTAGAAAACTTGACATTTAGAGAAACTGAAGAAATTCTTGAGTGTTCATTGTGCATGTGATGGAGTGTTTGAGATGAGTTTGGAGAAACAGGAAGGGGCTAGATTAGGCATGGATTTCATTTATAAAATTATATCTAGAGGAAATTAGGATGTTCAAGCAAGCAAGTAAGCTTATCTAAAGATCAACCTGGCTGCCTAATGGAGAATGGGTTGGACACAGGCAAGATTGGAAGGAGGTAGTCCAGACAAGAAACAATGGGGGCCATGGAAATGGAGAGGCATGATTTAATAGAAAACATATTTGTCATAATGTACAAAATTAGGTGATAGATCTAACATGGTGTTTAAAGGAAAAGGAAGTATTAAAGATAATAGATTTCTGGTTGGAGCAAGCTGGGAGATGATGGCTGCATTTACTAAGACAGGGAATGCCAGAGAAAGAACAGATGGGAAGGGGAGCATGCAAGTAGAAAAGTAAAGTCTTTTCTGCACAATTTAAATTTCAGATGCCATTAGGTACTCAAGAGGAGCCATGAATCTTGCAGATGGATTTGTGAATCTGAAGTTCAGATATATGTCAGGGAGCCATCAAAGATGGGCAGGAGGGCATGGTGATGTAGAAGTCAAAGAGGAAATTGTTTCATGATTGAGAAAGGAAATCAACTATGTTCAATACTGCTGGGGTGAAGGTAAGAAGAGAACAGGTATGTGTCTCTTGTATTTGGCAATATGGAGGATATTAGTGACCTTGAAAAAAAATAGCTTTACCAGAATGGTGGAGGCAGCAATCAGAGCTGTTGAAGAGTGAGAGCTGGGTGAAGAATTAAAAATAGTAGAAAACAGAAAGAGTTATTTCCTAAGAAATATTTGTTGAATGAATTGGATATCCAAACAACTGACTGGTCCCTCAGTAAATAGGAAATGTTGAGTAGGCCACAGGATGAGTTGCAGGATAGGAAATAACAAAGGTCAGGAAAATCCTATATCATAGGAGATTGTAGTGTAAGCTTCGTAAGTTAGACATTAGATCAGTTCCAGACTAGTAACAAATGGCTAGTTTTATTTTTCAAGTAAAAAGCATTCAAATAAGTGTAAAAAAAAAAAAAATCAGAGCCAATCTCTTCACCAAACAGATTCATAGACATCAAGAAGCCCAGAGCTCTTAACACCCAAGTAGTAGTTTAGAATTTTAGTTAGTAAAAGCAAGTTATTTTGAATGCTTATTGACTCTCACATCTTCGATATGTTTTTGTTACTCATACGATTTTAAAACTGGAAAGATCCTGTATTAGTTTCATAGGGCTGCTGTAACAAATTATCAAAAACGTGTTTGCTTTAAACAACAGAAATTTATTGTCACAGTTCTGGAGATCAGGAGTCTAAAATCAGTTTCTTGGGCCAAAATAAGGTGTCAGCAGACACCTGCTGACACGTACTCCCTCCAGAGGTTTTAGGGAAGGATCTGTTCCTCCTTTCTTCCAGCTTCTTGTGACCCCGGCATTCCTTGGCTTGTGGCTGTATCACTCCATGATCACATTGCCTTGTCCTCTTCTGTACCAACTATCCCTCTGCCTCCTTCTTATAAAGATGCTGTGATTACATTTGGGGCTCACCAGATAATCTGAGATAATCTCCCAATCTCAGGATCATTACCTTAAGCACATCTGCCATATTAGCTAACTTTTACACGTTCCAGGGTTTATGTTCAGGGGAGAGGGCCATCATTTGGCTGACCACAAGTCCTCAGAGAACATTAAATGTAACTCTCCTTGTTCGTGAGGGAAAAGATGCAGAGTTGAAGTGACCTACACAGACTTACCTAATAACAGACAGGACTGAAGCCAGATGCCAGCCCCTTGCTGCAGAAACCTCACACTGAATTAGAAGCAGAAGGACACTTTTTTTCTGGTTGTGTATAGGCAAACTAGAGATTCATGAATTACAGAGACTGGAGATCAAAGATTCGAAAAGAAATCATGAATTTGTGGTTTTATTTGGATGATAAACCGAAAAATTATTTTTAACAGTTGTACAGATGAAACTTCTCATTTATAGTGCTAATTCATACTTTAAAATGTTTTGTTAGATTAAGGATGAAGTGACTCCAATTAATGTTTCTTAACTGGGATGTATGGACAATTTTCCTGAGGGTTCTGGAAAATTTTATTCTCTTTTTGTTTTTTTTTTTTTGGTTAGACTCGTTCCAACTTTTTTTTTTTTTTTGAATGAAAAACTTTTTTCTTCTTTTAAAGAAACAATGTTTGAAAACAGTGGTGTTGATCAGTGTGTCAATGTATTAATCATTCAGATAATGAAACATTATTTCCCCTCACACCAGGAGAGAGAGAAATAAGCCTTGTGTGGCCAAGATCCCTCCTGTTGAAGGAGCAGGGAACGTTAGCTGGGTTTTCATGCTTCCAAACCATTTTTTTTTACAATCACTGCAGTACACTCTTTTCCATTTTATTTGTATATTTGTTCCACACATAAGGTTTCCTAGCCAAAGGGAGAAAAAAAAGTTAAAAACAATGTCTTGGATGATTAAATCATACCACAGAGGGTGCTGAAATGGTAAAACTGCTGTTGTCAGTTATCACTGCAGACTTTTCCAAGTGTCACATCATTTCTATTAGGTGAAAAAACCATATAGTACAAGAGGAAAATACTCAAATTCAAGTTGTTTATTTGACAGTCACTCAAAGTTGCCCCAGGGAGGGATGAAGAGATAATATCAGCGTATCTTCAAAATAATTGGGTCAGTTCGAATGCTATTTGGAAATCTCATTTGTAAATATCTATTGAAGAAACTTTTCCATTTCTTAACGTGCTCAGCCCCACCATACCTTGTCTGAAAGCTGAGCTTAACAAACACCATGTTCTGATTCTCGTCTTATGATTTTGTTCTCAAGAATGTGAGCTGCCTGGGTCCTTCTGTTCTGGTGGGCTGACTACTGTGGGTGGTCTAGCAGATGTGGCTGGCCCCTGTCCCAGACCCTGCCTTGTGTGGGAGCTACTAGCTGCTGGTTGTAGGGTCCGGGTCACCAGGTGGTGGGCCGTAAAACCCCAGGGGGCCCCAGAGCTAGTGCTGGCTCACTGGCGGGCAGAGCTGCATCCTGGGGTCTGGTTGCAGGATCCAGGGGTCCCAAACCTGGCGTCGGACCACTGGTTGGTACGGCCAGTTCCTGCCACAGCTTGCTGCAGGATCTGGGGTGTCCTGAAGCTTGTGTGGACCTTTGGTGGGTGGGACTGGGGCTCATCAGTCCAAAGGCTGGTGCTGGCCTGCTGGTGGGTAGGCGGGGTCCTGCCACCGCAGGCTGTGGAGCTGTGGTTGTCCTGGGGCTGGCATCTGCCCTCTGGGTGGTGTGTCTGGTCCCAGAGTCTAGAGCAGGCTTGCTGGTGGCATCAGGCCCCAGGGGATTCTGGAGCTGTTGCCTGCCCACTGGCGGGCAGAGCTGGGTCCCAGGCTGCATCCTCTGGTAGGCAGCATGGCGTCCTGGGAAGGCTGTGGGCTCAGGGGTTTTCTGAGAAGCCTGTGTGCTGGTGTGTGGGGCTGTGGCCCTGCTCAGTTAGTTGCTTGGCCTGAGGCTAATAAGCTGGAGGGAGGATTCCAAACCATCGCTTGCCAACACCAGTATTGTGGTAGAAGGAGCTCCCCAAACGGCTGCCGCCTGGGTCTACATCCCAAGGGTGGGCTCTGCTTGCTTCCTGCCTCCCTGGGAGACTCTCCAAGATCAGCAGATGGGCCTGACCCAGGCTCCTATCCAATGACCTCTGCTGCCCAGGGTCCTGGAGCACGTGAGATTTCGTGATACTCTTTGAGTGGAGTCTCTGCTTCCCACAGCCCTCTGTGTCTCCCGAAAGTAAGCCAGGTGGCCTTCAAAGCCGAACACTGGGGGAGCCTATCTTCCTGGGGCAGAACTCCCACACTGGGGAGCCTGTTATGCGGCTCAAACACCTTGCCGCTCGAGGAGAACCTCTGCAACTGCAATCATTCTCCCATTTGTGGGTCACCCACCCGGGGGTGTGGGTCTGGACGATACCGTGACTCAGCCCCTCCTCCTCATCTCCTTGTGGTCCCTTCTTTATACCCTTAGTTGGAGAAGATCTTTTCTGCTAGGTTCTTGTCTTTTTCACTGATAGTTGTTCTGTAAATAGTCATCATTTTGGTGTCCTTGTGAGAGGAGGTGAACTCAGGATCTTTCTGCTCTGCTGTCTTGGGAACGCCCTCCAATCATTAATTTTAATAACAAAATATCAAATTTTTTCTATTGTGATCAGGCTTACCCAACCATTTTTCATGCTTGATTTTAATCACCTGATCAGTCAGTTGTATAATTTTAAATAAGGGTTTTGAACAACGTGGTTTATTAAATAACATCAACCTTAAGATAAAAATCTTACAATGCAGAGCCCAAATAGAACTGCTTCACAATTATTTTAGTGAGAGTTATGTATTCGTGTAGCACAGTAGGCAAGAGAGTGGATTTTGGAGTCAGACATGGTTCATATCTTTCCTCTGACATCCAGTTCAGATTAGTGAATAGTCTCTCAGTAACTGCTTATGTAAAGTCAGGATAATAATATCTTACTGGTAGGCTAATTTTGAGTTTTAAATGGTTATTGTATATAAGATGCCTTATAACGTCATTTTAAGATATCACTTATGTAAGATTTTAAAGAAGTAGAGTACCAAAATATTTGAAACCTGCACTGTAGTAGAATCCAGTGAAGTTTCCTGCTGTCACTAAAATATATGAATCAAAATATCCCTATAACTATGGCGTAAACACAATTCCTATGAAAGTGAGAATTACAAAGCACCATTCAGGTGATGGAATGATTCCCACAATTTTACTTTACAAATGACACTCAGGTACTTCATCAATTTTTAAATTGCTCTTTGAGAGATGAAAAATAAACTCACGTTATCATCAACAGAATAATGTCAGCTGAAACTGTACTTCAGAATGATGGTCTTGGAAGGAAAATATAAATTAGATTCAACAGTTCTGGAGCCACTTTTTCTCAAGAATTAGATCCCATGGGTCTTAACGATATCTTTAAAACGAATGGGAAAATGCTTGGCAATATTAACAATAAGGTACCATATGTACTGCATGAGCAAAGAATAAGCTTTATTTAAGGAAAAACGTATGCTCTATGAGAATGTGAGGACCCATGATTAAGGATGCAAATACAATAGACCTGTCCAACAACGTGGAGGTTGACAGCATGCTGTTATCAGCATACGTGAGCAAATGATTGGTACATTCTTCTGAGAGAGGCAGCCATGATGCTGTGGGAAGATCAAAACACAGATAGAAATTTCTCATTAAGTTTGTTAGGTTGGAGGCAATTGTGTAAGTGTGTTGTCAGCACTCTTGAAAATGCTCTTGGCTAGAAAAGGCAAATTGCTTGGTAGCAAAGTAGAATTATATGTCCCCTACAAGCTGTCTATAAGGAATGATCTCTGCATTCTATTGTTTTTTCAATTCACAGTTAGTGTTTTCCAGGATAGATGAAAACTTATAAAAATTTATTACTGACATAAGCAAGTTATACTGACCTTAATATTGTTTCTTCTAAGGGAATTCACCCCACTGGAACATATTATAGATAAGATATAGATGATATAGACATAGGTTTAATGTTATCAAACTCTTTTAATTATATATAACTAAATATATATTATATAAATATTAATGTTATATATCAATTTATGTTAATTGTTATATATTAATGTATTTATTACTGTATATAATCAAAAATACATGTATATGTTTGTATAATTATTATAGAAATAACTATATATAATATACACGTATTAGTTTCCTAGGGCTGCCATAACAAAATTCCACAGACTAAGTGGCTTAAGCAACGGAAATTTATTTCATCTGGAGGTATGAAGTCTAAGATCAAGACGTTCACGGGCTTGGTTCCTTCTGAGGCCTCTCCGATAGGTTTGCACATGGCCTCTTCCTGCTGTGTCCTCACATGGTCTTTCCTCAGTACCAGTGCTTCTCTTATTATAAGGACACCAGTCAGTGGATTAAGACCCACCCTCAAGACCTCATTTTAACTTAATCACTTCTTAAAGACCTTATCTCCAAATACAATTACATTCTGAGGTACTGAGGATTATGATTTCAACATATGAATTTTGAGGGGGACTCGATTCAACCCATAACAATACATTTTATATTAATTATGTTTATGGCTACATATTAATTATGTTTATAACCACATAATTAATAGAGTTTGATGATAGTTGCTAAAAGTTTTACATGATTAAGTTTAGTGTTCCATTTTCTTTTATAGAATATCTTAATGTGGAATGGCTCTAGACTCATTTTAGGTCTCAGCTGCTACAATAGTGGAACAAGATGCCTACAGTCCTATGTCAAATGATCCTTGAGCGACACTCCCAGGGAAACTGGAAGTGTTAAGGGGTGGACATTAGCAATCTCAGTGTCAAAAACCTGCCACACCCCTGACGATTCCTATTAGGCATAGCTTTTGAGCATCCTACCACGTGGTGTTTGAACTGGTCCTTGGAGCACAGCATTCCCTTCTGGGTATGACATTCTAAAAGAGATATTAACAAGCCATAGCAAGAATGTAGAAATTATTTTCTATATGACTCTGCACGGCAGAACTAAACTAACTTGTGAAAATAACAGGGAAATGTATTTTACCTCAATATTGGGAACAATCTATGTGGCTTAAAGTAGAATGGGCTTCTCATTATGTGGTTAAACCCCTGTCCAATAAGTATCCAGAGGGAAGATAATCCCCAGACCACCCTCCATGAAACACTCTTCTCTTTCAATTTCTACTGTTAATGTAACTGGATCTAACTTGTGCACGTAATTACTGATTTGTTTCCTCCCAGAGAAAAGAAAGCTGCAGATAAGTGAAAAGCTTACATCGGATAGCATCAGGGTTTCTGGAAGGTCAAAGACTATGAAATATGATGGGACAGTTATCACCTTATTCTCCTTCAGTTTTTCAATATTTTGAGGATTTTTAACTGTAAAACTAATTTAATAAATTTTAAATATCAACAAGAGAACTCCTTCTTTTTAGTGATTTTTTTTGCATGAAGCAGTTATGTTTTCCTCAATGGAAAAGCAAATATATGCTGGTGCATTATTTTTCTTTTTTTTTTCAAAGAATTAACTGTGCAGTCCATTGTATGGCTTAAGAGCTATGGTAGCTTAGTGTAATATATAAATGGATTTTTTGGAATAATTTCAAAAAGCTTGACACCCTCTGATTGTGCATCTTCTCTTTGTATTGTCTCTTAATTCATGACAAATCAAATAATGAGACCAAATTAACTGAAGAAATTTTTATTCCCAATGATTTAGAAAGGACCCTGCTTGGGCAACTGCTCTCCAAAAGAGAAGCAGGCATAATAGGGCAGAAGATGGGGGCATGGGGATTGAGAAGAGGGACTGAATTACATTTCCCAGAGTGTTGTGTACCTTGTATAGGATCATGAGTTCAGAAGTTAGGTTTAGCTTGGGCAGAACCAATTCTAGGAGAAAGGGAAATGCATTTGACCCTGCGTTCCTGGTCTGAGAGTCATATTGCTACACCTAGCAAGTTATTTGATCCTTCTTTCCCATATTTGATGTTAAATTGAATTTTCCCCCAACATTTTGATATAGTAAAGGGAACAAATATCATATAATAAAACAAAAAATTGTGATTTTTCTCTAAATCTGAGATATATAATAAAGACAGTTTTTTTTTTTTTTCCTGTGTTTATAATCTTTTTTTAAAAACATCTTTATTGGAGTATAATTGGCAGGATGGGAATAAAGACGCAGACCTACTAGAGAATGGACTTGACACAGGGAGGGGGGAGGGTAAGCTGGGACAAAGTGAGAGAGCGGCATGGACATATATACACTACCAAATGTAAAACCGATAGCTAATGGGAAGCAGCCCCATAGCACAGGGAGATCAGCTCAGTGCTTTGTGAATAAAGATATTTTCAATCTATAAACACGTGTTATAGTTCATGTTGATGTTTTTACTTTCAACTCTAAATGGAACAAGGTATTTACTTGCTTTATACAACAGCATAAAGATAAGAGAATTCTGAATTTCAGAAAGTAATCTTCTATTACATCTTCTGTCTGTGCTCTCATTTTAAGTACCCAGCTTTTCCCCCAAACACAGTATGACTGATTTCCTAGGGGTTAATGATACATGTGCATTTCAAAAATAGATGGGAAATCTAGAGTGCAAAATTATTTTCTCCCAGTGGTTTTTTTTTCAATATTTCAACTTTTCAGATGTATATGTATATGACAAAAGAAACCGTATCTTCTGTGAATATGTTGTCCATTCTCACCTTGCTGCTCTTTTCTCTCTTTGCCAAATCACTAATCTGCGTCAGTCACTCGACAACAGGGTCAGTCTCAGCCTAGTTCTATTCCCATTTTACTCCACCTAATTGCATTCACTGTCGAGGTGTGTTCGATTGTTTTAATATACTTATTCTTTCATCATATTCCTTTGTTCTTTTTTTTTCTAAATAAATTTATTTATTTATTTTTGGCTGCGTTGGGTCTTCGTTGCTGCGCGCGGGCTTTCTCTAGTTACGGCGAGCAGGGGCTACTCTTCGTTGCGGTGCCCACGGGCTTCTCGTTGCGGTGGCTTCTCTTCTTGCGGAGCACGGGCTCTAGGCTCGCAGGGCTTCAGTAGTTGTGGTTCACGGGCTCTAGAGCGCAGTCTCAGTAGTTGTGGCGCACGGACTTAGTTGTTCCGCGGCATGTGGGATCTTCCCGGACCAGGGATTGAACCCGTGCTCCCTGCACTGGCAGGTGGATTCTTAACCACTGCACCAACAGGGAAGCCCTCCTTCGTTCTTTACAGTGGTCTCCTACTATGATCTGTTTTTACCTCCATGGAACACTTCTGATACCAAATGCGTGGATTTTCCACACCAAGCAATTCTCCAGTTCTCTGTGGACACCAGCTCAGTTCCTACACCAATTCTGCCATTATCTACCCAGACCCACAGCTCAATGGATCAGTCCCACATGACTGCCCTCCACCTTTAGATGCCAATCACAAGTAGTAGGTCCCCAGGTCACCCACACTCTTGTCTGACTTGGCTGCAAACTGGGGGTTTCCACAACCACCTCCTCAGTTTTAATAATTTACTATAATGGCTCACAGAATTCAGGAAAAAACTCTACTTATTATTACCAGCTTATTGTAAAGGATACTCTAAAGGACGTAGATGAATAGCCAGATGAAGAGGCACTGAAAGGGTTCCAAGTGCAGGACCTTCTGTTTCCATGAAGTTTGGGGTACACCATCCTCCTGGCACTCAAGAATGCATTCATCAACCCAGAAGCTCTCCGAATCCCTTTGTTCAAGGTTTTTATGGAAGTTCTGTTATCTAGGCATGATCGATTAAATCACTGGCTTATGGTGATTAGATCAGTCCCCAGCCTCTCTCCCATCCCTGGAAGTCCGGTGAATGGAACTGAAAGGTTCAGGCCTCTAATCATATGGTTGGTCCCTCTGGCAACCAGAACCTTATCCGAAAGCTATCTAGGGGTTCCAGCCACCAGTCATATCATTAACATATACTCAGGTATAGTTGAAAGGGACTTATTATGAATTACAAAAGACAATCCTCTCAGCCTTATCATTCAAGAAATGATGAGGGTTTTAGAAGCTCTATGCCAGGAACTGTGGATAAAAACCAAATATCTATTTCAATTATATCACAGCATCACAGTGGGTTTAACCACTTGGTAAAATAGCTAATTAGATCTTTTCTGACCTTCTGTTTGAGTGAAAAATAACTAAATCAAGCATGCAGGAATCCAAGTGGATTAAGTTTGAAATCTGTGATTTACCTGTACCATAGACTAGATACTGGAAAAAGCTTCAGGTGGGCAACAGAGATAAGTGGAAATCATTTTAGTACTATCTGAATGTTTCTGTTCTACATTAGCTTACTCAAGATATTCTTAATAAAATATTTCCTGTAGTTTTTTCCTTATATTTGTTTCAAGTGAGATTTTCTGGGAATCTCAAAATCTTTGTTTAAAGTGAAATCTCTGAGATTAGAAACAAATAATTTGTTAGGTAATAAATTGGAGTATACAACTCTGAGCAACACTGTACTGATGTCCAAAAAGTTTTTATCATTTTTTTAACTTTAAGATTATTTCATTTATTTTTTGCCATCGCCTTTAAGTGAAATTCCAGAAATGCTAATAGTGGATATTTCAAGAGTACTGATTATGTGCCAGCTAATATTCTAAATGCTGTATGTCTATTAATTTAATCCCTGCACCAACCCTATGAGGTAAATATTATTACCACTCATTTTACAGAAGATGAAACTGAGGCTCAGAGAGATTAAGTAACTAACCTAAGGTCACACAGCCAGTAAGTGGCAGAGTCAGGTTTTGAGCTAAGCAGTCTTACTTGTGAATATTATGCATTCTACCTCCTTAAAAATCTTTTATTTTGGGCTTCCCTGGTGGCGCAGTGGTTGAGAATCTGCCTGCCAATGCAGGGGACACGGGTTCAAGCCCTGGTCTGGGAAGATCCCACATGCCACAGAGCAGCTGGGCCTGTGAGCCACAACTGCTGGGCCTGCACGTCTGGAGCCTGTGCTCCGCAACAAGAGAGGCCACGATAGTGAGAGGCCCGCGCACCGCGATGAAGAGTGGCCCCCACTTGCCACAACTAGAGAAAGCCCTCGCACAGAAACGAAGACCCAACACAGCCAAAAATAAATAAATTACTTAATTAAAAAAAAATATTTTATTTAATTGCTCCCGCTCTACTTTTTCTTTCGGGTCTTTTCTAGTGTGCTAGAGCAGGGGAAAATATTTTTAATCCAACATTTAAAAATTCTTACTTTAGATAAATCAAGAAATTTTAGGGAAGCATTTTACCACTACTGAACCAAACAATTCTTAGCAATATAAAATGATTTTCTTAATTTTCATGCAATTTTGATATATTAGAACAGTTTGTGAAGTTCAATAGCTTTAACTTCTATATGTTCTATGTGATCTGTTATCTTGACACTATGGTTAATATAATACCTAAAGAAGATATAAATACTATGGTAAAACTGATTTTAAAAAGCCAAATAGGGCTTCCCTGGTGGTGCAGTGGTTAAGAATCCGCCTGCCAATGCAGGGAGCACGGGTTCAAGCCCTGGTCCGGGAAGATCCCACATGCCGCAGAGCAACTAAGCCCGTATGCCACAACTACTGAGCCTGCGCTCTAGAGCCCGCGAGCCACAACTACTGAGCCCACACGTACCACAACTACTGAAGCCTGTGTGCCTAGAGCCTGTGCTCCGCAACAAGAGAAGCCACCACAATGAGAAGCCCTTGCACCACAAGGAAGAGTAGCCCCGCTTACCGCCAACTAGAGAAAGCCCGCGCGCAGCAACAAAGACCCAACACAGCCACAAAAAAAAAAAAGAAAAAGAAAAAGCCAAATAATCAGGCTAAAACTTTATTTAGCAACTTATTTATACTTCTGAAACTAATATAATGTTATATGTCAATTATATCTCAATTTTTAAAAATTTACCTATATGAGAAATCCTTTTTCATTTCAGCAGTGTTTTTTTTCATATCCTTTTGTAGATAAAACTTTTTTACACCCCTGCGAGGTTTGTGTCACTATGACCTAAAGAAAGGTGAAGAATTAATATAGCGTTTGAAGTTCAACAAATAATTTCCTGTTGCATTTTCTTCTTCATATGTCCTCATTTTCTATGTTTCCCCCAAACACTGATGTATTACCACAGGCTAAGGATACATTTCATTTCAGAAGTACGCTATGCAGTGTGCAAGGGTTTCTTTGTACTTATTTTTCTTTCAGTTTTTCAGTCTGTTACATGATGACTATGCAAGTTTCTTCTGGTAACAGGGTATATTTTGTCTTATCTGTTTTCATAAGCTTTCTTACTGTACTAATAATTGCTTTTTGTTTCTTTGTTAAAACTTGAATCCAACAGTAGTTGCGAGCTTGCTATTTGTCTCCTCCCCTTTTCTGTACCTTCCCCTTTACCCTTCACAATCTTCTTTCCAACATCACAGTGCTAAGCCCATCATTTATTGAGTACTTACTAGGTGTTAATCATTGCATTTAACGTTTTACATGCACCATCATATTTAATCTGTATAAAAATCTTAAATAATAAGTAGGAACTACTTTTATGTCTATTTACAGATAAAGAAAATGAGGCACAAAGAGTCCAGTGCTCATAACTGGAGTTTGAACTCAGTAATCCATGCCCGTAAGATCGGCCCCCCTAATAGACTGCCTCTCCCATAAAACAGGTGTGACCTCTGGGTTTGACCAACTGACAACTGATTTCAAGCCTTGTTAAAGAAACTCCTGACCATCTTGGCTCCTAAATCTATAATTAATTCTAGTCAGAAAATTTGATTTAAGGTAAATAAATAATGAAATTGGAACTTTTAGTTAACAGTATGCAAATAGTCAAGCTGTGGTTTACAAAGGGTTTTTATAGCCTTTAATTTGGAGTCGACCCAGTTCCATAGGTTTAATTGTTACACAGAACAGACAGATTACAGGAAACTCCAATTGTATAAGGGAGATTGTTTTTATAAACATTAAATATTACACTTACTATTTCACACACCTGCATGTATAAATTATGCAAATCTTTATGGCATCTTTCTGTTTGAAGTAATTTTAGTTACTTTCTTAGGCAATATGAAACATTTGTACTTACCTAAAACATGACCTTATGAACACTTTATTCAGACATTTTTATTCAAGTCACGTGTTCAGTAAACAAATACTAAATAAATGTCTACTATATGTTGACCATTGGGTTAGTCCTTGTGGGTATTGCAAACATGAAAAACCAAGATTAACTGTCTGTGAAATAACTTTAATAAATATAACAAATAAGTGAGCATTGAAGATTTCTGATTCTGGGATTCATTTTTTTTTTTTTTTTTTCCATATAGTAGCTACGCCTGAATGTAGATACCAAATACCATTGCTTGTAATGAAAAGCAACACGTATAGGGTTTCAGAAATCTTTTCTTTTTTAAAATTTTGGTCATTTGAGCAATAAGTTTGATTATTTAGAGAGGTCTATAAATTAGCCTTTATTCAAAATGTCTATAATTTTAATCATGTTATTTTAGTTGCAATAGGTTGTAAATTTGCAATAAAATAACAGGAAGGCTGTAACAGATGTTCTGTCAGCACATGTGATTTCATCTGAGACAATCAAGCATTCATCATGCTTAATCTTCATCGATTGAACTGTACTGATTTTCAATAATGTGAGCTCTGTCCGTTCAAAAGGCTTCTGATACTTAGGAAGAAATTCTTTTGACTGGGACATTTTTTGTTTAGTGGCTAATTTACCCCAAGGATTGCCTCATCTCCTATTACAAATCATGTTATTTAGTTGTGTATTATTTTCATACTACTTGATTATAAAGGTGGCCATATACAGTCCTTTTTTTTTTTTTTTTGGTCATTCATTCCATATTTTTTTTGCACATGACAAATAGTTCACCTAAATAAGTAAAGTATTTCTCTGCATAAGATAAATATTTCACCTAAATAAGTAAAATCTATGCTTAAACTGGATGCAATTTGTAAATAACAATGTTAAATTATTTCTTTGAAATATACTACCCAGATGGCAGTTTAATTAATTTAGACAGTTACAGAATCCTATTGAACAGCACATTAGTAGTAATACTTGCAAAAAAGAAAATACAATTAGGCTTCCCTCAGGTTTACTACACAATGAAAATAAATTTCATTGAAAATATAGAATTTCCTAGAGAGTGTTTTGTTTTGAATTATTCTTGGACCTTAGAAAATATGGGGCAAAAAATAAAATATGGGGCAAAAAATAAAATATGGGGCAAAAAATAAAATAGGGAAAAAAGGGACAGCAGATGGTTTATGGAAATGTGTGTAAGAAATGGAGAGTGGGGAGGAAAAAGCAGGACAAAGGAGAGAGCCAAAGAGATCATGAAACTGAAAGAAGAGGCCAAAAGGGGTCAATAGAGAAAACACAGGCAGTTAAAAACCAAAAGGAGAGGAGGAGGAAGAGGCGGAGGGCAAAGGCAAAAGGAAAGGGAAATAGAAGGGACCTGCAAAAGGAGAAGCAGAATCGTGGAAGTTCAAGACCAAAGCTCTTCCTTTCACTCGCAAGGCCAGACATTCTCAGACTAACGCTCAGAGATTCCTGCAGCTCGCCAAGCTGTTGGGTAATGAGAAGGTGATATCCTGCCTCGAGGCTTGCTTTCCTAGAAAAGGAGTGGTTGTAGGGGGAGAAATGAATGAAAGCTCCTGCCAATGGGACCTGGAGAGAGGCAATTAGGTCTTGGCTGGTTCTCAGGTCTTGCAGAGGCCATTCGTCTGCACCTGGAACCGTCTTGGTTGCTGGGTAAATGACAGCAGTTTGAGAGGCTCCTGAGGAAACGTGGGGAGTTGCCGAGAAACACAGGAAGGGTGAATCTAGAGGTCAAAGTAAGATTTAAAGTGGGCAAGAAAAAGGAATAGAATTGCCCCTATTTCGTTGCCTTTTCCAACAAAAGGGCTGGAAAATAAAATAATATACCTTCCAGAATGTCTTTCCATTTATTCTGAAAAATTTGTCATTTTAATCCCGGATGATGTTATATTTCAGGAAGGGAAAATCAGAATTATGTGCCTCTGATATCTGTTCTGAGATTTTATAAAGAACTTCCTCTCCCAAACTCCACCCCTACAGTTAATTATTTATATAACGCATTTGATTATCAAATTCTTTCCTTTTCCAAAAGACATGCAGGCTGAAATCAATGAAATGTTACTTTAGGTGGAAATTTCTTTTATCTTTTAAGAAAAAAGAGAGAAATCTGGGGGAGAGAGACATGCATATTATGACATCATTTTATGATCAATATTTATACAGAACATATTATACTTTCTATTAAAAGCAATCTGAATTAAATGCAGATTCATTTTAAAACCACTAACTCTAAATTTTTAAAAATTCGATAGCATTTTCTTCGCTTTTAGATCTCAGAAAACATATAGAAAGTTTATATTTGCTAACTTCCTACATTTATTCAGCAGCAATGCCAGTTTACATGCTTGGCAATTCTTAGCATTACTGGAGCATAAGCTTCATTTGTTGAAAATGTGCCCACGTTACCCATTCATGCCGTTTGTTTTAATGTGCAGACCTGCCTCATAGGACTTCAAAGAGTATGCTGAATAAACACACTAATAATCATGTTATACCAGGAAATAATCTTAAAATGCCACTAAAAGAAAATTTGTGGGAATGCTAACTTTTTCTCTTCTTAGACACATTACCAAGTTTCAAGAACCAAGAGGGAAAATATGAGAAAACAATCATAAAGAATTTTTGGAATGAGGGAGTAATACTTTCCCCTTTGCTTCCTAATTTGTGAAGCTGGTGTTACATCACTCAGAGAATAGTATTCCACAAAGCCCAAAGGACAATGTCAAAGTTTTTTCAAGACAAAGTTACAGGTTTTCAAAAAGGCGGCTGGAGTGAGGAGAGACAGTAACGATAGAGCTTGTAGACTTTCTCTGCTAGAGAAACCACTCTGAAACACTGCGTAAAACATTGGCCGGCTTAAACCAGTTTGTCTTCTTAAATAGGTTGTTGATTAATCAAACTGAAACAGCTGGTAAAGCACTGATCAGCTTAAACTGGTTTTGCCTCCTTGAATAGGCTGTTGATTAATCAAACCTTGAGTTATTTTACATAAACAGCACTGGGCATGTGCAAGGTGAGAACCCATGTCTCCTGGATAACCCCAGAGTCAAGGATCTTCCATCTATGGAACCCAAAGAATAGAAGTGTTGCCACCAGAGCCCTTTAGCAATCAAAAATTCCTTCAGTAAGTAATGTCTGGCTTCCAGCAGCACGAATGGTTTATATGGACCGCTTTGAGACTAGCCAGTCAGCTTCCAAGTTTGAAATTCCCCAAACCCCTTGAATTTCACCCTGAAGCCTAGAGCAGGAAGACGGATTTGAGCCCTGTTTCCTGTCTCCTTGCTGGTGGACCTCAAAATAAGGCTCTTTATTTTCTCAGAAGCCAGTGCCGAAGTATTTGCTTCTGTGTGTGAGCGGCAGCAAGTCCTTGCTGGGTAACAATGTCGCCTGGGCTTAGACGTAAGTTGATGAAATGGTGCCAGCACCTTACATCTCAGGTGGTTTTCACTCCTCCATGCTGTCTCACCCTGTGTCTGACCATATACTCTGTCTCTCGACAGTAACCAATTGGGCTCTAGTTTTTCCTTCTCCCTCCTACCACTCCTCCTCTCATGGGCATCCATCCTCCTTCTATCATCTTCCTTTTCCTCCTCCTTATTTCTGTTTTGATCTTTCTCCTTTCTCTTGTCTCCATACATTTTCCGTCAGATAGCTGCCAGAAGCAAGAGGGAAAGAAAATATTTAGGAGCTTTCTCTTTGTAGTCTGTGTTGCTTTTGATTTTACAGTTGTAGGGGAAAAAATGATGTTATGACTTTTAAACTGTAGTGATACAAGGGAGGTTAGTAACTTGGTGTGATGTGTACTTCAAAACGAGAATGGCAATTCAAATTCAATTCATAATTACTTACTAGTGAAAGTAGTCGTTCTCCCTGAGGTGGTAGCTCTTTTGCCTTCTTGCAAATAGTTTCCTCACAAGGTCACTTGCCAAGATAATTTTTCCATTGGTGTGAAGAAGACATAACTTGCTGGCAAAACTGCATCAGTGTATTAAGGATGTATCTAGGGCAAATAAGTAGCTGTTTGTTACAGCCCAGAACGAGAAAATTTTCAGAAAATTTAAGAAAATTTGCTGCCTTCATCACAGGTCTAAAACCTCTGTCTAACAAAGGTAACAACATTCGCCAAATATAGATGTCACATTTTAAATCTCTACATCAAAAAAAAAAAAAAAAATATCGGGACTAGTTTTGGGGTTGGTGATCACAAATTTGAATATTCAAATTATTTTTGTTCCATTAAAGTAAGTAAAATGAATTTTACTAGAAAATTTTCTGTTAGTAAAATTTAATTAATAAATTTAAGACATTTAATTCTTTTCAGTTTACAATATATTCTGTGTACTTACTGATCTCAGTGATCTTCCACTAGCTGCAGTGCCAAGAACTTTATTGATGGGCAAATGGTACCCGACCTCACGGAATTCTATTGTAAGATGCCTTATAGGCATCTTAGTCTGCCCATTTTTCAGAATACGCTACAGAATCAGTTTTCAGGTACTGATACTGCTCCAGTAATATTTACAATGTATTTCTGAAATATAAAAAGATAGTTTCCTTTGTGATACCCAAAAATGCCTTTAGGGCATGTTGGTGGTTGCTGTTGGTAATGATGATGTGTGGTTGCTTTCTCAAATATGCTCTACTTTGAGTATACCACATGGGATGAGAGAAGCCAAAATTATGCAGACATTCAGTGATCGTCTTTGTTTATTGCTTCCATTCATTGAGTGGGGTAGAGTTCACAGTTTGCTGTTAATATGGAGCTCTGTGAAAGGCTAAAACCCATGGATGACCTGTCAGTTTGCCAACCATTTAAAGGAACGAGAATTAGTGTTTATGAAATAGAATCATGATTCAAAAACTTAATGACAGGCTTCAGAAAGGGCAATGAAAGTAGCATTAAAAAGACCTGTAATCTCTGGAGAGTCTTTTAAATTTCATCTACAGAATAATTTCCACGCTATTTAACTGCCTCCTCAACAGGATTAAAGAGATCTAAACATGTTCGTTAAACAGCAATTCTACGATGGTGGGATAGGGAATCAGGTGCAGTAGGGGATTGAAAGAGGGTTTCAGATTGCGGGAAGCATCTCTGTAGAGTATTCTGTGTTAAGCACAAGATTACTCTGTGACAAATCTTGAAAAGTAGTACATGTGAGTATATCTAAGAAATTAGGATAAGAAAAGCACATGTTCTTGACATATATTGGATGTGTAAGTAGCAACTATCTTTGTTAAAGTTTAATATTTTTCCTATCATATTATTCATCTAGCCACCTCAAATGATTTTTGGAAATGGCTAGGTGGTACAAATAAGTGGATTTTTTTCTACACATGTTTTCTGGCAAATTATTGTCATCCTTAAGTCACAAATTTCATATAGATGAAGAAATAGATATGCAGTCCTCTTTATACACATTATGTGCAATTAAATGCTTTGGTGGTGATGATGGTGACAGCAAAGATCAATGGAGGGAAGTAAGTTACCAAAAAAATTTTAGAAACTATCTGTAATTTTAGAAACTATCTGTAATTGTCTGTTTCCTGGTAAGAAGAATCTAGTCAATTTCTTCACTAATGACTAAAGTAAGCAAAGTAGAGTAGTATTTATAAGAACACTCACCCCTCGGGTTGTGTCATGTAGTATTTTCATTCTTAACCTGAGTGGACTTGATATAGTATTTGTTTGAATCTAAAAGATAATAGGGAATTCAGTGTTTGAATCCAAATATTTGGATGTAGATTTAAATACATTGAAAAAAACCCACTAACTCCTAGGTTGCAGTCTTATAGCATTTTAACTGTAGTCTTCAATGGGCTTGATATAAGTATTTATTTGAATCCAACAGAAAATCATGTTACAATCAGGATCTGCTATGGACTAATATTTTATAAAATATGGGAATAACATTTTAAAATATTCTAAATATTACTACATAATACTAAATATTACTACATCCGACACTTGGTACCTGGGAAATGTTTTGACCAAAGTCTGGGCTTTGATATTTCATGAAGAAACCCACGAATAAAAGTACTAAAAAAATCCTAAATTTGAACTTTTCCCAGAGTTTGGGATTGTTTAATCAGGATGTCAGCCCAGAGAAATGAACACTACTTTGTTGTTGTTTTTCTCCAAGCACAAACGCAGTATAGCTCATTGAAGGTTCTCACTGAGCTGTGATAAAAGCTCCCAAGGGAAGGTGCTTTATAACACTCCTCTGCTCATTGATGAAACCCTGGGTTTGAAACCACTGGGGCAGCAAACATCTCTGCCTCTTACAGGGAAGATCAACCTAACTCAATGTACAATCTAGGAAGGGCGGGCTATCATTTCTGCTCTAATGCATCCCACACATGCTTGCAAGGATAGAGGATAGGCAAACTATTTTGAATAAGGAGAATTTTATTGCATCAAAAATTGCTTTTGAAGACAAAGATTATTACTCAGCTAGTTTCTAATGTGAAAAAGTTGACAGTAATAAACCATAGCAATTTTTTTTTTTAAAGTACCAAGTTGTATACCCATTTTCTTTAGACCTGGATAAAAAGTACATGATAAACATCTTAAGTTTTATATTATAATATACATAATTTATATATATTAGATAGAAAAATATTTATATTAGATATATATTAGGTAAGTGAAAACCTTGTTATATGTATATATAACATAACTGAATGTAGATGTAATATAAATATATGTATTATATATAAAATGTTTCTATATAACTGAACTTCTACAAATTAGAAATTCATTCAATTCAGTAAATTTATATTTTGAAACAGATGAACAATGTCAAAAAATCCCCTTTAAGAGCATTAAACCAGTCAACTGAAAATCAATATGGCTTATTTTTAGCATCTTAATGCCCAAATGATATTAGCCCATTCTACCAAAATGAGAAATTTGGTAAGAGACAGTAAGAAAGAGCAATGTAGGCACACTCGGCTTCGAATATGAAGTTTCTTAATTCTTAGAGTGATCCAAAAGCAAGTAATGGAAGTTCAGTCAGAGGTGCAGAAACAAGAGGGGTTAGTTATTAAAGATACATTTCCTATCCTTAGGGAACTACTCACGATTTGGTGGAGTGAATCCCAGCATGACTCTGAGTAATGTCTTTAAAATGCAGTATCTATCTGTACTGATTTACTTGATACTTATTTTTACATTAGTTAATATATGATTTATCCTGCCTGTCACGAAGTAGGTGTTTATTAAATAATTGATGAATGAATGGGTATGAAATTGTCATCAGTAATTAGAGTCTTAGTATGCTTTGAGAGTTTGCTGGGCAAGAAGGTCTGGTGAGAGAGAAGAGCTCTGGAATTCAATCTAGAAAATAATATCCATTAAAGTCTGCTGTCTCCATAGGAAAAATCAAGAAAATCCCAGTGTTATATTTGTTATACATGGAAAGTTTGATCATGATGATTAGAAATATATTGCTCAGCTGTCCTACATTTTATTGGGTGACTTTTTAAAAGATACCGAGACAAGGTCACAGCAACTTAGAAGAGGCTAAAATGATTTTTGGCTATTGGTGGCAATTTGTCATTTAACTGTGTTTTTATACAAATATGTATAAAAATAAAGGATAATATTAGTAATTAAAACTCCAAACACCGAAGCATCATTTAGTGCTAAATGTTCTAAATTATCTAATTACGAAATCAAAAATTAAATTGTGCATGGCAATGACAAATATTGTCAAATGATTTACTTCCTTCTGTTCTTGCTAATATTACAGAAAAGGCAGGACATTGAAATTACTGGTATCTGTTGAAGTATATCTGGAAGAAAAAAATTCTGTTTAATCTAGGAGTACTTGAAGAAATAAAAAAAAAATTATTTTTATTTTTTATTTGTAATAGATCTTTATTGGAGTATAACTGCTAACAATACTGTGTTAGTTTCTGTTGTACAACAAAGTGAATCAGCCATATGCATACATATATCCCCATATCCCCTCCCTCTTGAGCCTCCCTCCCACCCTCCCTATCACACCCCTCTAGGTGGTCACAAAGCACCAAGCTGATCTCCCTGTGCTCTACTGCTCCTTCCCACTAGCTAACTGTTTCACATTTGGTATTGTATATATGTTAATGCTACTCTCACTTCGCCCCAGCTTCCCCCTCCCCAACCGTGTCCTCAAGTCCATTCTCTATGTCTAGGTCTTTATTCCTGCCCTGCCACTAGGTTCATCAGTACCATTTTTTTTTTGTTTTCAGATTCCATGTATATGCGTTAGCATATGGTATTTGTTTTTCTCTTTCTGACTTACTTCACTCTGTATGACAGACTCATCCACCTCACTACAAATAACTCAATTTCATCTCTTTTTATGGCTGCATCATATTCCATTGTATTTATGTGCCACATCTTCTTTGTCCATTCATCTGTCGATGGACACTTAGGCTGCTTCCATGTGCTGGCTATTGTAAATAGTGCTGCAGTGAACATTGTGGTACATGTCTCTTTTTGAATTATGGTTTTCTCAGGGTATAGGCCCAGTAGTGGGATTGCTGGGTCATATGGTAATTCTATTTTTAGTTTTTTAAGGAACCTCCATACTGTTCTCCATAGTGGCTGTATCAATTTATATTCCCACCAACTGTGCAAGAGGGTTCCCTTTTCTCCACATCCTCTCCACCATTTATTGTTTGTAGATTTTTTGATGTTGGCCATTCTGAACGGTGTGAGGTGATACCTCATTGTGGTTTTAATTTGCATTTCTCTAATGATTAGTGAGGTTGAGCATCCTTTCATGTGTTTGTTGGCAATCTGTATATCTTCTTTGGAGAAATGTCTATTTAGGTCTTCTGCCCATTTTTGGATTGGGTTATTTGTTTTTTTGATATTGAACTGCATGAGCTGCTTGTGTATTTTGGAGGTTAATCCTTTCTCAGTTGCTTCGTTTGCAAATATTTTCTCCCATTCTAAGGTCGTCTTTTTGTCTTGTTTATGGTTTCCTTTGTTGTGCAAAAGCTATTAAGTTTCATTAGGCCCCATTTGTTTATTTTTGTTTTTATTTCCATTTCTCTAGGAGGTGGGTCAAAAAAGATCTTGCTGTGATTTATGTCATAGAGTGTTCTACTTATGTTTTCCTCTAAGAGTTTTATAGTGTCTGGCCTTACATTTAGGTCTTTAATCCATTTTGAGTTTATTTTTGTGTATGGTGTTAGGGAGTGCTCTAATTTCATTCTTTTACATGTAGCTTTCCAGTTTTCCCAGCACCACTTATTGAAGAGGGTGTCTTTTCTCCACTGTATATTCTTGCCTCCTTTATCAAAGATAAGGTGACCATATGTGCGTGGGTTTATCTCTGGGCTTTCTATCCCGTTCCATTGATCTATATTTCTGTTTTTGTGGCAGTACCATACTGTCTTGATTACTGTAGCTTTGTATTATAGTCTGAAGTCAGGGAGCCTGATTCCTCCAGCTCCATTTTTCTTTCTCAAGATTGCTTTGCCTATTCAGGGTCTTTTGTGTTTCCATACAAATTGTGAAATTTTTTGTTCTAGTTCTGTGAAAAATGCCAGTAGTAGTTTGATAGGGATTGCACTGAATCTGTAGATTGCTTTGGGTAGTAGAGTCATTTTCACAATGTTGATTCTTCCAATCCAAGAACATGGTATATCTCTCCATCTGCTTGTATAGTCTTTAATTTCTTTCATCAGTGTCTTATAGTTTTCTGCATACAGGTCTTTTGTCTCCTTAAGTAGGTTTATTCCTAGGTATTTTATTCTTTTTGTTTCAGTGGTAAGTGGGAGTGTTTCCTTAATTTCTCTTTCAGATTTTTCATCATTAGTGTATAGGAATGCAAGAGATTTCTGTGCATTAATTTTGTATCCTGCTACTTTACCAAATTCATTGATTAGTTCTAGCAGTTTTCTGGTGGCATCTTTAGGATTTTCTATGTATAGTATCATGTCATCTGCAAACAGTGACAGTTTTACTTCTTCCTTTCCAATTTGTATTCCTTTCTTTTTCTTCTCTGATTGCCGTGGCTAGGACTTCAAAAACTATGTTGAATAAGAGTGGCGAGAGTGGACATTGTTGTCTTGTTCCCGATGTTAATGGAAATGCTTTCAGTTTTTCACCAATGAGTATGATGTTTGTCTTACATGGCCTTTATTATGTTGAAGTAGGTTCCCTCTATGCACAATTCCTGGAGAGTTTTTATCATAAATGGGTGTTGAATTTTGTCAAAAGCTTTTTCTGTATCTATTGAGATGATCATATGGTTTTTATTCCTTAATTTGTTAATATGGTGTATCACATTGATTGATTTGCTTATATTGAAGAATCCTTGCATCCCTAGGATAAATCTCACTTGATCATGGTGTATGATCCTTTTAGTATGTTGTTGCATTCTGTTTGCTAGTATTTTGTTCAGGATTTTTGCATCTATGTTAATCAGTGATATTGGTCTATAATTTTCTTTTTTTGTGATATCTTTGTCTGGTTTTGGTATCAGGGTTATGGTGGCTTTGTAGAATGAATTTGGGAGTGTTCCTCCCTCTGCAATTTTTTGGAAGTTTGAGAAAGATCAGTGTTAGCTCTTCTCTAAATATTTGATAGAATTCACCTGTGAAGCCATCTGGTCCTGGACTTTTGTGTGTTGGAAGATCTTTAATTACAGTTTCAATTTCATTACTTGTGATAGGTCTGTTTATATTTTCTAATTCTTTCTGGTTCAGTCTTGGAAAATTGTACCTTTCCAAGAATTTGTCCATTTCTTCATGGCTGTCCGTTTTATTGGCATATAGTTGTTTGTAGTAGCCTCTTATAATCCTTTGTATTTCTGCAGTGTCAGTTGTGATTTCTCCTTTTTCATTTCTCATTTTATTGATTTGCGTCCTCTCCCTTATTTTCCTGATGAGTCTGTCTAAGGGTTTATCAGTTTTGTTTATCTTCTCAGAGAACCAGATTTTAGTTTTATTGATCTTTGCTATTGTTTCCTTCATTTCTATTTCATTTATTTCTGCTCTGATCTTTATGATTTCTTTCCTTCTACTGACTTTGGGTTTTCTCTGTTCTTCGTAGTTGCTTTAGGTGTAGGGTTAGATTGTTTATTTGAGATTTTTCTTGTTTCTTGAGGTGAGATTGAATTGCTATAAACTTCCCTCTTAGAACTGCTTTTGCTGCGTCCCATGGGTTTTGGGTCTTCGTGTTTTCATTGTCATTTCTTTCTATGTATTTTTTAATTTCTTCTTTGATTTCTTCAGTGATCTCTTGGTTATGTAGTAGTGCACTGTTTAGCCTCCATGTATTTGTGTTTTTTACAGTTTTTTTTCCCTGTAATTGATTTCCAATCTCATAGCATTGTGGTCAGAAAAGATGCTTGATACTATTTCAATTTTCTTAAATTTTCCGAGGCTTGATTTGTGACCCAAGATGTGATCTATCCCGGAGAATGTTCCATGTGCACTTGAGAAGAAAGTGTATTCTGCCACTTTCAGGTGGAATGTTCTATAAATATCAGTTAAATCTAGCTTGTCTATGGTGTCATTTAAAGCTTGTGTTTCCTTATTTATTTTCTGTTTGGATGATCTGTCCATTGGTGTAAGTGGGGTGTTAACGTCGCCTACTATTATTGTGTTACTGTCAATTTCCACTTTCATAGTTGTTAGCATTTGCCTTATGTATTGAGGTGCTCCTACGTTGGGTGCATAAACATTTATAATTGTTATATCTTTTTCATGGATTGACCCCATGATCATTATGTACTGTCCTTCTTTATCTCTTGTAACAGTCTTTATTTTAAAGTCTATTTTATCTGATATGAGTAGTGCTACTCCAGCTTTCTTTTGATTTCCATTTGCATGGCATATATTTTACAATCCCTTCACCTTCAGTCTCTATGCGTCCCTAGGTCTGAAGTGGGTCTCTTGTAGACAGCATATATATGGGTCTTGTTTCTGTATCCATTCAGCCAGTCCGTATCTTTTGTTTGGGGCATTTAATCCATTTACATTCAACGTTATTATCGATATGTATGTTCCTATTACCATTTTCTTAATTGTTTTGGGTTTGTTTTTGTGGGATTTTTTCTTCTCTTGTGTTCCCACCTAGAGAAGTTTCTTTAGCATTTGTTATAAAGCTGGTTTTTTGCTTGTCTGAAAAGCTTTTGATTTCTCCGTTGAATCTGTATGAGATCCTTGCTGGGTAGAGTGATCTTGGTTGTAGGTTTTTCTCTTTCATGACTTTAAGTATATCCTGCCACTCCCTTCTGGCCTGCCGAGTTTCCACTGAAAAATCAGCTGATAACCTTATGGGGATCCATTTGTATGTTATTTTTTGTTTTTCCCTTGCTGCTTTTAATAATTTTTCTTTGAATTTAATTTTTGTTAGTTTGATTAATATGTGTCTTGGTATGTTTCTCCTAGGGTTTATCCTGTATGGGACTCTCTGTGCTTCCTGAACTTGGGTGACTATTTCCTTTCCCATGTTAGGGAAGTTTTCCACTATAATCTCTTCAAATACTTTCTCAGGCCCTTTCTTTTTCTCTTCCTCTTCTGGGACCCCTATAATTCGAATGTTAGTGCATTTAGTGTTGTCCCAGAAGTCTCTGAGATTGTCTTCGATTCTTCTCATTTTTTTTTCTTTATTCTGCTCCTTGTCAGTTATTTCCACCATTTTGTCTTCCAGCTCACTTATTTGTTCTTCTGCCTCAGATATTCTGTTATTGATTCCTTTTAGTGTATTTTTCATTTCAGTTGTTGTGTTGTTCATCTCTGTTTGTTTGTTTTTTAGTTCGTCTAGATCTTTGTTAAACATTTCTTATATTTTCTCAATCTGTGCCTCCATTCTTTTTCCGAAATTCTGGATCATCTTTACTATCATTACTCTGAATTCTTTTTCAAGTAGATTGCTTATTTCCCCTTCATTTATTTGGTCTTGTAGGTTTTGACCTTGCTCCTTCATCTGTGACATATTTTTTTGCTGTCCCTTTTTTTTGTTTGTTTTTGGATAAGTGAGATTGTGTTCCTGTCCTACTGATTGTTTGGCCTGAGGACTCCAACAGTGGAGTTTTGAGGCTGTTGGGTAGACCTGGGTCTTGGTGTCGAGATGAGGACCTCCAGGAGACCTCACTCCGATGAATATTCCCTGGGGTCTGAGGTTCTCTGTTAGTCCAGTGGTTCGGACTTGGAGCTCCCACTGCAGCAGCTTCAGCCCAACCTCTGGCTCATGAACCAAGATCCTGCAAGCCACATGGGGTGGCAAAAAAAAAAAAAAAAAAAAGGGAGAACAATAAAAAAGTAAAACATAGAATTAGACTAGGAAACTAACAGATATGTTAGAAAGAATATAAAAATAAAAATGTAGATGAAACAACAACTGGAAGGTGAAACAAAACCACAATAGTAAAAAAGAGGAGAAGAAAAAAAAAATGGGGGGGAAAAGGCCTTGCTGTGGAGGGTGGGGCCTAAGCAAGGGTGGGTTTTTGGCAGTGAGCGGGGCCTATACTTGGCACCCATGGGGCTGGAAAAGGCCCTGGGGGGTGTGGCGCTTAGGCTCAACAGAACAGAAGGGGCCCAGGCGGGTCTCCTTCCTCTGATCTCAGAGGGTGGGGGACCAGCCTGGGTGCTCAGCAGGTTTCCCAGGCTCGAGTGGGTGGGGCAAACGTCCTCCACTCCTCTCCCACTCCTCAGGTCCTGGAGGGCCCCTCCCACCTGCCTCTCCTGTAGATTGTGATGTAATTTCAGGCAGGGACTAAAGAAATTATGAAAACTTTCCCAATATTTTTGAAAATGACACATTTACACAGAATAGAAATTGTCAATCATTCAGCGTTCACTTGTCAGCGTCTGGCTCACACTCTTCCCCAGTGTACTGAGTGAGGCTCAGCTATGAAGGCACAGCTATTTTGGCTCAACATGAGACATTCTGATGGGCAATACTCACTTCACACTTACCTGCAGGTTGTTCAAGGTTCATTAGGCTGCAGTTTGAAATCTTCTACAGATTATCTGTGATATGTGTTGTAGTGTGTTCATTCCTTTTTATTGATTGGCAGTCCTCTGTTGTATGGGTATGCCAGAGTTTGCTTAACTATTCATCTATTGCTGGATGTGTGGGTGGAACCTAGTTTTTGGCTATAATAAATAAAGTTACACTGAACATTTGTGTACAACTCTTTGTCCGAACATATGCTTTCAAGTTTCAGCAAATTTGAAAAACTTTTATGTTTCTGCTACGAGGAGATAATATTTTCACTTTTGAGACTGGCAATATTTTTTTTTTTTAAATGTCTGTCTCTGTCCTTTTTTTTTTTTTTAAAGAAATTCACATTCTTATTGATTGATTGATTGATTGCTGTGTTGGGTCTTCGTTTCTGTGCGAGGGCTTTCTCTAGTTGTGGCAAGCGGGGACCACTCTTCATCGTGTTGCGCGGGCCTCTCTCTTGATCATGGTGTATGGTCCTTTTAATATGTTGTTGGATTCTGTTTGCTAGTGTTTTGTTCAGGATTTTTGCACCTATGTTAATCAGTGATGTTGGTCTATAATTTTCTTTTTTTGTGATATCTTTTTCTGGTTTTGGTATCAGGGTGATGGTGGCTTTGTAGAATGAATTTGGGAGTGTTCCTCCCTCTGCAATTTTTTGGAAAAGTTTGAGAAGGATCAGTGTTAGCTCTTCTCTAAATATTTGATAGAATTCACCTGTGAAGCCATCTGGTCCTGGACTTTCGTGCGTTGGAAGATTTTTTTAAAAAAATTAATTAATTAATTTTTTGGCTGTGTTGGGTCTTCGTTTCTGTGCATGGGCTTTCTCTAGTTGTGGCGAGCGGGGGCCACTCTTCATCGCAGTGCGTGGGCCTCTCACTGTTGTGGCCTCTCTTGTTGTGGAGCACAGGCTCCAGACGCGCAGGCTCAGTAGTTGTGGCTCACGGGCCTAGTTGCTCCGCGGCATGTGGGATCTTCCCAGACCAGGGCTCGAACCCATGTCCCCTGCATTGGCAGGCAGACTCTCAACCACTGCGCCACCAGGGAAGCCCCGCAATATTTTTAAAAATTGTGAGTTTTGATGAGTATGTGTTGGGGGTAATGAGTACTCTTTAAACATGAGCAAACTGGGCCTATGGAGTGGTACAAATCCTTTCAAGAGCACCTTGATAGTACGTTAGAAAATAAAAATATATGCTTATCCTTTGTTCCTGAAATTCTCACAGTTTGCTGAACTATTGGGAAAATTACCTTCTTCGTGCCTCTGTTCCTCATAAGTGTAAAGAGAATAATACATGATACATATCTCAAACGGTTAGTATGTTATTCATAGGATTATAGTAAGCATTAAAGTAATTAATTCATGAAAAATGTTTGCCATACCAAAAACTTCTTACTTATTATTTTTATGATAACTTATAGGAATCTCTTGTTCAAAATTATCTTGTTAAATATATAGGGAATATATGTTTAAGGGTGTTCACTACAATAACATTGTTATAATGAAACATTGGAGATAATCCAAATGGCCTTCATAATGGATTATTAAATCAATTATGGTACATCTTAGGAGGTAACTTACAGAAAGGATGGATTTGGGTGCTGGAGAAGAATGGCTGATTCTAAATACTGCCTCAGTCCTTCCTACTTGTGAAGCTTGGTCCATTCCTTGGTCAGTCACTGTTCAACCATAAAAATGATGATAATAATACCCACCTTATAAAAGCTTTTGTAAGGAATCAGTATAAGTTGCTTAGAAGAAAACCAAGGCAGAGGAAGCATCCCATAAATCCATAAATTGTAGTATCACCATGGCATATATGCACCTGTTATAAGAATAAGGCAGGTCTGCATGTGTTACCACAGGATACTCATTAGAGAAAAGTGTTATTTTTTTTCCCCTGTAGATATTGTATGATAGAGGCAGGTAAAATATCCACTTCTGTATCTTTAGACTTGGGTGAAGTGTTCAAATGTGTCAAGTACTACTTTATTCTCTAATTATAGGAAAGGAACAATAGTTTTTTAAAAATTTTATTGAAGTATAGTTGATTTACAATGTTGTGTTAGTTTCTGGAGTACAACAAAGTGATTCAGTAATACATATATATATTCTTTTTTCAAATTTTTCATTATGGTTGATCACAGGATATTGAATATAGTTTAGGAAGGGAACAATAGTTAAGCATATTTTAAGTTTCTAATTCAGCTTTAAAAATTCTCATTACAAATGAAAATTTTAATATGTAAAATTAGTCAACTCAACAGTAAAGAATAAAAATCAAAGTTAAAAGAACACTTCTTGGTCTTTGAGTACTTTATTTGAATTTGTGAATTTAAGAAACATATGTTATATATTTATGTACACAGGGAATAACAAAAGTTAAATGTTCTAATGGAAAGACTACTGTGACTGGCAATATTGAGTGATTGTCATTTTATAATATTCCTTTCACACTGAAATGCCTAAACATGAAAAGACAAAAATAGGAATGGTTATGCTAACAAATGCACTTTGTTTTCCATGCCGCTAAATCTCCTTAGGAGCAAGAACTCCATATACAGGTTGTCCAAAAGATATTCAAATAATTTTATGAAATAAACAAACTTGCAGCCTTACTCAGATTTCAAAAAGAAGTTGGTTTTCATTCATGTGGAAAAACCAAAAACAGAGCAAATGTGCATGCAAAGATAAATAAAAACACTGGCTGCTTCTCAGTAAAGGTGACAGTCTGTCTTTCACACTAATTTATGTACGGTATAATAAGTAACCACTAAATGTAGTAGCAGGGGGAAATTTGGCTGGAATTGTTCCTTTTACAAGGTGCAACCACACTTCCTGCCCATAATTTAATTCTAATAAGGCATCCCCAGTCAAAACCCTATCACAGCGTATCTCACTGTTAATACTTTCAGACTCAAATGCAAGCTTGTCTACTCCATCAACCACTAAAAATCCAGAGATATGAGCACTAAATGACTCAATGGTATACCTAAAAACGTACACCCCAAGATAGGGGATTCTGAATTTTCCAGTTCTTGGAGTATATGAAGCTCCATAGTTGACATCCAAGTTATTAAATAAGATAGGACCAGGTGTAGTCATTCCATATGTATGAGATGCAAAAAATGCCACCATCGGTGCATATCTGTAAGATCCTTTTGAAAAATCTGTTAGCGGAAAAAAATGGAAAGAGTTAATTTTCATGTTTTGACCTTGTTCTGTTTATCTCTTTATCATTTTATCTCGGTTACAAAAAGCGTTAGTAGAGGGAAAAAGGTCATTCATCAGACTTAACAAGAGCATATGTGTTTGGGTGTTTGCCCCTTTTCTTGCCTGAACTACCCAAAATTGCTTAGCCTCTCTGAGACCGTTTCTCCCTTTAGATCAGGATAGAATGGTAGTAACACTCAATACCTTCCTCATAGAAATGCCTCAAAGATTAATTTGCATGTTGCTTTGATCTCTCCAGAGATGAAGGAATTCAAAGCACTCTATGATTATTATGGTATGTCAGAATGTTTTAAAGCCTCTTGCAGGAATTAAAGCTGACATGATGCAGAAACAATTTTTCCAGCACCTTGTCAAACAGTTTCTAGAGGCTAAAACAGAAACCCAATGAAATTGTATGCACTATCGAGAAGTAGACAAAAGCCATCTTCTATGTAATTAATGCCAAATGTACTTACAAAGGCTGAGATTTAAAAACAGACTAAAAAATTTACTCTTTATTATGCAGCGCACTATTAAGAAAAGGCTGATCTGCAACATATTTTTTGCTGTCATTTTAAAGAGAATATATTTTAAGCCCTGCACACATTTTCTTGTATAAAAATCAGAAATGGTACACTCTGGAAGTAAATCTATAGCAACCAATACTTATGAAAGTAAATGGGCAAAAAGGCATCTTGTTCTACTCAATACATCTGAGCATGTTCTAACAGCCCTTAGCCAGTCAAAATGACACTATGAACTTGACCTTCATAGAAGACATACTGCTATTCACTTATTATGGCTTCATTTAAAGGATCAGATCTGATATGAATCAAAGACGTATTCTTTAACAACTTGTTTGAGGAGAAATAGTTTATACTAGTTCGACATATATACATATATATATGTATTTTCTTTTAAGATGCACTAGGAAAAAAATAAGTGGGGGGGGGGAGTTTTCAATAAACTGCCTCTATTATACCAATATTGAAAATTTCAACTAGTGTATATCAATGAGTTTACCTGACAAAATCATGTATGTTATTCAGTTAATTTGAGAAGTAAAAGGAATTAATCCTCAAGTGAGTCCAGATTAAGCAGGTCTAAACATTCATTCGTAAACAGTTCAAAAACTGTTTTTATGACATTGAGCAAATCCAAGGATGCGTGTACTTTCTTACCTGGAGCTAAAGCATTTTCTTCCACCACCTTGACAGTACAGTTGTGACCAGTAAAAGGATGTCGGCAAGCACAGATAAAGCTAGTTCTTCCATTTATACATGTGCCCCCGTTCTGGCATGGGGATCTACTACAGTCTGAATACTCCTCTGTTACTGAAAAAGAATCAAGATAAAAGAGGGTAAAAGTGACCTATTTTCCTGTTGATCTCAAATCATAGTTTGCAGCAGAATTAGAAATAAGGAAAATGCATTCCCAGGTCCAGGACACCCACCAATGTAATCATGGGACTTCATGAGAATCTCTGAACTACCTGAGCTGCTTCTTCTGAAGCCCTTTCCTGTTTTTTGGAAGTGGGACTAATTCTGTGATTCACTGCATTTATGTGTGATAAATATTAAGATTTTGGTCAACTGGAGAACAGATAGACTATCTGGACACACAATCATGGATATTTGGAACCAGTACATGACAAAAGTAATATTTCAAATCATTGGAGGAAAAAAAAAAAAGTCTATTCAGTAAATGGTGCTAAGCTAATTGGATATCCATAAAAATATAAATTCCATGTGTGCAAAAATACTAAATGTGAAAAAAACATATATGATTGCATTACAGTCAAATAAAAGGAATATCTTTGTTGAGCTTTAAAATTTTGGAAAGCTCTTTCAACACAAACAAAATAAACAAAACCCAGAGGCCATAAAAGAAAAATCCTGACATTTGATGACCTAAGAATTAAAACTCATTTGCAATGAAAACCACCCATTATTGAATTTCAAAGTGCCAGATTAAGAGAAACTATTTTTTTTAACAGCTACAACAATCTGATGACTAATCATAGCAAATGAAAAGTTCTGACTAACCCAGAAGAAAAAGTATGTAACCCTGTAAAAATAGTGAAAAGTGGGCAAATAATATGAACTGGCAAATCATTGAACAAAAACTACAAAAGCTCATTAAAATTTTCAAAACTTATTCAACCTCACTACTAATTAAGGAATAACAAATTACCACCAACAATATTTTATCAGGTGGCAACATTTAAAAACAAAATAATCATGCAATATGAAGGAAAATGGGCATTCTCATACAATGTTGATTAGAGCTTATATTGTTGGAACCTTCAAATAGGACAATTTGACCATATTTGACAGAATTAAAAAGGTTCATTTGCTTTGGAGCCAGAAATTTCTCCGGGCCAGAATATATATTCCAGACACCCTTCCATATGTATACAAAGATAATTATTCAAGAAAGTTCTTTATGATATTACTTGCACTAGTGAAAAATTGTAGGACACCTACATGACCACTGATGAGGGACTTGTTAAATGAATTATAGTATCTTTTCATCAAGGAATATTAGACAGCAGTAAAAGAGTGGGGTAAATCCCCAATATGTTTGATTTGCTGAAGACGGCAAGTTTCAGTTCACTTATTAGATATAGAATAATTTCAGTTATTTAGGAAGCCTCAAATTATGAATATGGTTATAAACATAATTCATAATTATGTGGAGAGAAAAGGTTGGAAGAATACATTACTGGCCACAGTTACCACTATGGCTCCACCTTGTGGAAATTGTGTAAACAGTTTACAATTCACTCATTTCAAATCATGGTCACTGATGATTTTTAAATTTAGGGTTATTTGTTTTAACATCTGTCTCAAGAGTGAGATCTATAAATATTTTAAATAATTCTACCTAATATTTAATAATTCTAATTCATATAAAATGTGACCAAACTGCATGCCTGTATAATTAGAATTAAAAAAATTTTTTTGAAGTGTAGTTGACTTACAGTGTTATGTTATTAGTTTCAGGTGTACAATATAATGATGCAATATTTTACCAAACTATACTCCATTTAAAGTTATGATAAAATATTGACTGTATTCCCATTTTGAGAAAAATATTTAATGGATCAGTGTCAAGTACAGAGCCTTATAACATACAACCAAAGATTGGTTGGCACTGATTTGTCAGTTGAAACTATTTGTATTTCATTATACAACCAGCTACAAATCTACTTTTGTATATCATCTGACTCATATTTTTTTACTTTGTTACTATAATACTTAAAAAATGGTTAGGTACCTTTATAATAAGTTCAATAGGCAATTTCTTCTTGAATTAACAGCAAAAATCAGACTCCAATAAAGCATCATTTTCTTTTTGACATCTTTCCTCATCCCTTTTGATAGAATTAATTGTGTGAATTCTCTTATTTGTTGTCTGATGCTCTGAAGTTCTGTTGAATTGATCATACCCTACTGTAACTGCTCACTTGTCCTTACTTCCAGTAAGTGTGGGCTTTTGTGAGGTGAGGGCTCAGGTCCTCCATTTCTTAAACTTTGTGTCACTATTGACTAGCACAGTGCCTGGCATATAGAAGTGCTAAATTGTCTTTTTAAAGATGAATAAACAAATCAGTGGAAGATGGAGTAGATGACCTCATCCTTAATCTAATACTCTTATCCCTTCATCACAGTTTCTCAAACATCATGTAGAGTTTGTTGCTATGATGTCACTGGCATGTTTTTCTAGAGACATAGAATTATTTCAAGCAAACTTTCCACAGCTTCTACCTTGGGCTTCCATAACCTCTTAAACTCCTTTCAGTCCATTTATTTTCTTTGTTGGAGATTGTACAATTAGTTAAGTTCTGCCAACTCAACATTCTACTTTCTTGTGCAAAGAGTATAACTAATCTTTTAATATTCATTTCCCTGCTCTGAACATGACTAACATTCTTTTACCGCTGTCTTGGAATGTTTCATAAGTCTCAATTTGTTCTGGTCTTTGCTTTCTGTGCCCTAACGTGTGCTCAGGTTACACTTTTCTATTAATCCTACTTCCATATTTCATAAATATTCATGTTAAATTTGAACTGATTGAAGAGCTCCTTACATTTTCAAAGCACTGTCTTTGCCAATATTTACCATTCTTTATTTTAATTACTTGCTTAATGTCTGAACTCCATGAGAAGAGGGATTGTGTTGAATTTACTACTCTGTCCACTCAACCTTTCTTGGCGCTCATTCAGCACTTATTCAATAGGTATTTGATGAATAAAATGAAAGGGCACTTTATATTGATGTCTTCTATTTTTATTTATAGTACCCCTAACATGTCATATATAATATGTTTTACATAACATAATGTTTTACTTTTCTTAATTACTTATTTAAATTATTTTTAAATTTGTAAAGCTTAGTTCTATTTTAGCATCAGTATTTTATTTTTTTATTTCTTCATTTAAACAGTAACGTTGTAGAGGGCAGATAACTCTGATCCCTGCTTAGGGCAGAATGGAGTTTGCAGCAGGTTACTGAGGAGACCTATCACTGCCTCTGGGTGAGTTTTGTCATACACAGAGGAAAACATTATACAAATCCACCAGTATCTGCTCTAAATACTGTATCCACACAACATTAGAATTTTTCTTTATCTTTCCTCCTGATGCCAATGCTCTCTAACATGTTTTCACCCTCATACCAATGGATACATTAATTTTCAATGCTATTCTGTTGCATCATTTATCAAAATTATACCTATCAAATAATGCTTATCCTTCCATTGCTCTAAAAATACTTCATATGTCCCTTTTCAACAACTTCTAGAAATGTGAACAGTTGTTTATATTAAATTTTCAAATTCATTGCTCTAATCACTCATATTCTGTTCATTGGTGTATAGACAGATGGAAATATTGTTTCCAATCATCTTTACTACTTTTCCTTCAACTGTCAGTTTTAATTTTTGTTCTTCTTTTTAAATCACATCTGTTGTTCTTGATATTGTTTCTGGGATCTTTTTTCTTAACCTTTCAAATATAATTTAAAGCTCATTTAATCATATCAGCAATCTTTACCAAATGAAGTAGCCCTGTCCCAGATGATTTACTATAACCCTTGTCATTAAACTGTTTTCATTTATCTTAAGCTATGACCCAGAAAATTTAATGTTTTTTATTTGATATTATCATCTGTTTTGCCTTTTTCTCATAATCTTCAATCAAAAGAAGTATTAAAAATGGCAAATATATTGAAATATGCTCAACAATGTTAGTCATTAGGAAAATGCAAAATAAAATCACAATTATATACAGTAATACACTTATTAAAATAGTAAAATAAACAAAATTGACAGTGCCAAGTGCTGGCAAGGTTGTGGAGCAATTAGAATTCTCCTACATTATTCATGGAAATAGCAAGTGATTGGCCTGTCCTTATAAAGTTAAAGCTGTACTTATCTTACAACCAAGCTATGCTACTGGTACATATTAACTCCAGAGAAATGAAAACATATGTGTACACAAAAACCTGTATGTGAATGTTTATAGCAGCTTTATTCAGAATCACCTCAAACTGAAAACAGCCAACATATCCTTCAGCTACTAAATGGGTAAACAAACTGTAGTACAGCCATACAACGGACTACTACTTGGTGATGAACAGGAATACATGCAACAAAATGGACGGATTTCAAACATATTATACTAAGTGAAAGAAGCCAGACTCAAAAGCTTACACACAGTGTATGATTTAATTTAAAAGATACTCTGGAAAAGATAAAAGGGTAAGGGAAGAAAACAGATCACTGGTTGCCAGTGGCTGGGAGTGGAGGTAGGGTTTGACTACAGAGTTACATAAGAGAATTTTGGGGGGTGATGGAACTGTTCTTCATCTTGATTGTTGTGGTGATTGCGTGACTACACATCTGTCAGAATTCATAGACTGCACATCAAAAACAGTGAACTGAACTCTAGGTAAACCATACCATAAAAAAAAAACCTCTCCCCAATATTTTTACTTCTATTATTTTGTTTGCACAGGTCTCCTACATCATTATGTCTTTTTGTCTTTTTCTTTTTCTTAAAGACTTTGAGTTCAGAGAATCACGCACTTTCCTTGTTCTGATGGTTCTGATTACTCCTCCCCCAACCCCCGTGCTCTCTTCAAATAAAGGAAATCTCCATGTTTCTGTCTTCAGTTCTCTTCTTTTTCTCTAGCTACCTAATTCACTTCTTTGCCCTCAAATATCACCTCTGTGCAATAATTTCCACTTTTTAGCTACAAGCCCTCTTTTGGTTCCAGACCTACGTTTGTAAATGACTTCTGGACATTTCCATAGGGATAAGAGATCTTTAAACTCATGTGTCACAGAATAAACTTCTCTTCCTGTGTACAACTGTACTTCCTCCTTAACCTTCCTACTTCCATTAATGGAATGACCAACTTCCCATCACTGATGCTTTATTTAAACTTTGGTGTTATTCTTTATTCTAAGAGTTTGTATTTTCAGTTAGCTGTTTTCTACTAAATATTTATTCACTTTTAACTAACATTCCTAGTTTCCATTTTGTTCCTTTCTCTATCACTATTTGAAGTCTTAATCTATTCAAGCCAGGGCTGCTGTAATAATTTTCTAACTGATCTGTGAATGAACTCAAAATAAATCTTAATAATGCACATACAAGGTGACATCATACTCCTCAAAAATTTTTAATTGTTACCAACAGGATGAATTTAAATGTATTATACTCAACACAGTGTGTAAATGGTTGAATAAATGCTCAGCCCAAAGCTACCTCTTCCATGAGATTTGCCCAAACATCCAGTTCTCAATAAGACACGAAACTCTTATGATAATGAACTCCTATAACATTCATTTAGTGCTTAGTATATGCTGTGGCATGTTTCTTTTCTTTCACATTCAAAACAGCTTTATAACAACATAGTGTTCAAAAGCACATGGAAAAAATTTTAAAACATAAAACATAACAACCAAATATCACATTACTCTATAGGTACATCTTCCACTGTCAACTTTTGTTACAACAAAATAACAAAGTTTCCATTATATCCCCAGTTGCCTGCAGAATTCACTATTTTTCCCACAGTTGAAGCCTATCCCACCATCTTATTTAATAATACTGCACTTGGCTCCCAACACACTCAGCACATCCCACAAAACTCTGCTTCTCTACCTTTCTCTGCTTTTTCTTTTATGCATAATATTTATCACCTTTTAACATACTATGTAATTTACATTTTTACTTACTTTTTTTTCCTCTATCCTTGCTAGAGTGTAAACTCCAAGAAGATAGAAATTTTTAAAAATGTTATGATGTATCCAAAGCATCTATAACAATACCTGGTTTTATTGGCGCAATATTTGTGCTGATGCCTCTCGAATCTAAATATCCATGAAAATGTTTAAATTTAACACTCGCTTAGGATTATAAAGCCTAGAAAAGAGTTCTTAAAGGACTGTTGATTAACTATAAAAATTGATTTCCTTTTTTGTAAAAGTTAGATGTGTATTTTAATTCCTATATGACTCTGGCACAGTGACACACAATAACTTTCTTTCACTGATTTCTTTAGCTGTCCAAACACTGTGTAATAATTTTTCTGGTAATTTGTTCGAGAGGTGAAGAGACTTGAGTTTTCATTAATCCACAGTATCAACAAAGTGCCATGTGATATTTTCCCCTAAAACAATGATATTCAAAATAAACAGCTTTGAATAATTCAAATTAAATTTATAATAAAATACTTATTTCCATTCAGATCCGCTTTGAGGCTGTGTATAGTAAAACTGGCAATTACAACTTTTAGGGTATGTTTTTCAAATTTCATACGCAGTTAATATACGGCAGAACTATTTTTTTATGCTGCAATTTTTTTGTCAAGATGCGAGTATCATGTCCACTCAAACTGCTGTGCCACATGGTCACAATCTGTGATTTAATAATCCCAGCACATTCTTTTTCATGTTTGATAATCAGTACAGCACAAAATAATACTATCATGTGCAATTTTGAACTTACAGTGTTGTCAGGGACTGGTGGAAAGACATCTATTCAGTGTATTTAATTACAGATCAGTTAATAATCAAATTTGGTGTCAAATCTTTGGTGTCAAAGAAGCAGTCTATTGTTGAGAAATAGCTCCTGTGATTCTTGTTAGAAAACGAATCCCAGCATATGCAGTGACTATGTAAATGGAACCTGGTATCCTGTCCCATTTCCTTTTTATTGTCAGACCATGTGTCATAAATTTTGGTTCAGATGTGAGTGTCAAATGCATGAGTTTCTGACTGTTCACCTTAGGTACCATGGTCACTTTATTGCAAGACATGAAGCAGGAAAGGATTGTCAATTTTGTCAGCATCCTCTCTTCAACTGTCATCCTTCCTTACAAAGGGGCATCCTCTGGAAAGCTAGGGGAGTCTTTTCTTCTCCCAGGGAAGAATGAACAAAAACTAGTTCATTTAATATTCTTTTCAATACTGATATGTTTTATTGACACAAACTGGGGAGGCTGTCCCCAGAAGACAGGTTTGCTAACCAACTCTGACACAAAGAATATCTTTAATATCATGAGCAGAAAAGAGTCAATATAACAGGCCTGAGACTGCTGCCATTAGGAAGGCCGACTTGCAAGGATTTTCCCTTGATCTATGCCTGGGAACTTGGCTTCTCTCTATTCTCTAACTATTTAAAAAGTGTCTTTTGCAGTGCCCTGACTCTTCGGACAAGCTATATGGTTTATGCTGAACGCCTACTTTCCTTTTAGAGTATGGAGTTTTTGGTATGTGCTCCACAGAGGGTGCCTATGTGACCAGCCCTATTATGGAGTGAATGTTTGTGTCCCCCACAAACTCATAGGTGGAATCCCTAACTCCCCAGGTGATGGTACTAGGAGGTGGGGCCTGTGGGAGGTATTTAGGTCATTTAGGTATTTAGGGTGGTGCCTTCATGAATAGGATTAGTGCCCTTTTAAAAGGGACCCCAGAGAACTCTCTCGCTCCTTCCCTTTCTGCCATGTGAGAATAAAACAAGAAGTTGACAGTCTGCAATCCAGAAGAGGGCTCTCATCAGAACTTGACCATGCCGGCCTGATCTCAAAACTGTGAGAAGTGAATTTCTCTTGACTATAAGCCACCTTATCTATGGTACATTGTTATAGCAGTGTGAGCCCCAATAAAACCCTTGAGAGCTTAATATCTGAGGGTCTTCTCTGGGCGGAAAAATTGCACACATGTGACTGCATTTTTTGGTGACTGGAAAACAGAACATATAGAAGTACACCCCCTCATGGGAAGGAGAGAGCATAAGAAAGCCTATGCATGGATTTCTCCAGACTCTGCCTGGGTCTTTCCCCTTGCTGATCCTATCATCTATTATTTCACTATAATAATCCTTAGCTGTGTGTATAACTAAATGCTGAATCCCATGAATGCTTCTAGCATAGCAAGCTTGTGTGTCATTTTGGATACCTTACAAAACACATTGTAAACTCAATTCAAGTAGCTATCCTTCAAAATTTAATTAGCTTATATTCAATATTTTGTATAGAAGTCAACTTATCCTGAGGTATATATGAGAATGTTTATTTTTTATGATATGGAAAAGCATATAAAGAGCTGAAATACCTTGGAAAAAACTCTTATTAAAACTTTTGTGGATATTTTTTAGTGCTTGTCAGTACCCATGCATTTTTATACATTTAAGCCTTTATATTTTTAATCCTGTTCTTTTTGATTTATTATGTGGTAAGCATAAGCTCATTTATCAACATTTGCTGAGTTTAAAACACAGTGACATAAATTAAAGATGGAACAATGGAATACCATGAGCATTTAAATTATGTTGCTACATGGAAATAATTACATATCAAATATTAAGTGAAATTTTTAGAGAAAATAAAATATAAACATTGAATATAGCTGAGAAAATTGTATCATATAGTCATAACTACCTCAATAATACACTGTATGAAAGTTGATTTCTTTGATTCTCAAATTTTGTAAGGTAGATATGTTATTCTAATTTTATAAATGGGGAAAGTAAGTTTTAGAAAAATAAATGACTTTTACAAATAAACACATTGCTAGGCAGGACTTAAACTTTGTTTTCCTGATTCCAAGTTCAGTGCTTCTTAGTCATCACAACTGCCTCTATGCTGTGTCACAAAATTTAGAAATGGTTTTTAAAGTGATGTAAGACAGTAAAATATTCACTAGGTTCTTATTTTTTCTTTTAAATTGCTTATATTCACAGAAATGATAATTTAAAAAGTTGTATTTGGTATACTGCCAAATCTGTTACAGAATGTAGTCTTTCTTAAGAAGAGTAGTTAAAGTGACATTGATGAATAAAAGAGGTTTATTAAGGAGAGTTAAATATACTTGGTAAATACTGGAGGAACGGTTAAAATAAAAAGTCGATGGTCTCACGAGCGGAGGGCGCATCCTCAGCCATGCTGCTGACATCGTTACAACAATTCAATTCAGGATTCAGCTCCTCTTGCAAGGCAAGCAGCCAAACCCGCTCTGCAGGAACAAATCTGCCAATTGCTCCACAAACAAATCTTCAAAGAGGAAATAAAATCCTCTTGGTGTCTACTGGACTATTGTTTAGAAACAAATCAAATATTTAGGGATTCAACCAGAACAGTTTATCAGCATTGGCCTGAGAGGAATCGTAATTAGCATAACTGAATGTGGGAATGGCTCAGAAGAAAGTGATATGGAAGGGAACTCTGAATGTTACCTCCTACTGCATCAGCTCAAACAAGATATGGTGTGGGGCTTCCCTGGTGGCGCAATGGTTGAGAATCCGCCTGCCAATGCAGGGGACATGGGTTCAAGCCCTGGTCCAGGAAGATCCCACATGCCGCGGAGCAACTAAGCCCGTGCGCCACAACTACTGAGCCTGTGCTCTAGAGCCCACAAGCCACAACTACTGAACCCACGTGCCACAGCAACTGAAGCCTGTGCGCCTAGAGCCTGTGCTCTGCAACAAGAGAAGCCACCGCAATGAGAAGCCTGTGCACCTCAACAAAGAGTAGCCCCCGCTCGCCGCAATTAGAGAAAGCCCATGCGCAGCAACGAAGACCCAACGCAGCCAAAAATAAATAAGTTAAAATAAATTAAAAAAAAAAAAAAAAAGATATGGTGAACAACTGATGCCAACTTTCAATGACAACTGCCCACTGGCCATTGACACAGAAAAGCTAAACTGAAAAGTATCCCTTTTACTTCCTTCTGGTCAATGCAGAAACAAGTGGTAATATTTGGATCCTCAAGAAAGCAAACTCCCTGGGAATATCAACTCTGGCCATATGGAATATTCAGATATGGCCAGACTCTGAGATAGATATGGTTCATCAAACACAAGCAGAAGGAAGAGGAAGGCAGGTGAATAGACTTCACAATCTACTTCAGTACAGTAGTTGAGCAGAGCCTTGAGTCCAACAGACCAGGAGTCAGGCTCCATCACTTACTAGTTGCATGACCTTAGGCAGGATACCTTAGTTCATCTCTCTGAGGGTTAGTTTACTCATCTTCAAAATAAGAATAATGATAGCTACCTCATAGATACTAAATGAAAGAACATATGTAGTAGAATTTGTACAGTGCCTGGGATGTAGTAAGTGTTAATAAATGGTATCCAATATTACGTCATTATAGTATTACTATTATTTGGCTTCAAAGGAGGTTATCAGTTATTAAAATTAAGATTAAACAGGAAGCGACTCACAGACATAGAAAACAAACTTATGGTTACCAAAGGGGAAAGGGGGAGGGAGGAGGGATAAATGAGGATTGGGATTAACATATACACACTATATAAAATAGACAAACAGCAAGGACCTACTGTATAGCACAGGGAACTATACTCAACATTTTGTAATAACCTATAAGGGAAAAGAATCTAAAAAAGAACATATATGTATAACCGTATAACTGAATCGCTGTGCTGTACACCTGAAACTGACACTATATTATAAATTGACTGTACTTCAATTTAAAAAAAGAAAAAAAATGATTAAATTTTATAAACTATGTTTCTGTGGTTTTTGTTTCTACAAACTGCATTTATTCTGCAAATGATAGTGGCTATAATCTGAATAATATTATTGTGAGATTTGTAGAATCGTGATAAATTACCTTCTGGTGTTAGGTAGGGGAGTAATGTGGCTAGACAGTATTTACAGTATCATAGAAAAGTCAGAGGAAACACAGCCAAATTTAACTAGTGTGTCGGTGTGTCTCACAGTTGGTATCAAAGGAAGTAGTTTATTTTGCAATTGGTTTATTCTTAGAGGAGAATTTAGCCTGAGTCCACTGGTTTTATTATCTTGCACAGACTTTACCTGCTCAGCTGTTCAGTGAATACCATCAGTTTTATGACCCATAGAAGCAGAGCCAGCTTAACGAGCACGCATACCTACGCATCCACTTGAAAGGGCCTCACACATTTTTGTTGCTGATTCTGTATACAGTGAATATCTGCCCCACATATGAAATTAGGCCAATATACCTGTATTGCCCTGACATCATTATGGGTTATCTTTACAAAGATAAAGAACTTCTAATTAATTATTAACTTGAGGCCTATAAAAATTCTACTTACAGTAAATAAAGGAACAAGAAACAATTATATCCAGGCATCATTAAAAAAAAAAGAGAATCAGTACTAAGTTAATTATTAGCCTATTAAGCCCAATATTGAGTCAACTTGATATAAATATCTCAATGCAATTTTTATAAGCTCCTAACATGCATTCTTTATACTCTAAAGGTTTATTAGTTCTTATGTTCTACTGAGTCTCTTAACTCAATTAATTTTGAAGCTATTTAAATTTATACTTACTGGATAGATACGGGTATTTTTTGGTTTAAGGAAAAAAAAATGACACAGTTTGCCTGGTGTATGATCACACATCCTGTGGAGTTTAACTGAAACTCATTTGCAGTGGCCAGAAGAGGACCAAGAATTAAAGTAGTATGAAGAAAGAACAACTCAATATTTTTCCTAAAATTATTATTGTAAGAACATCTTGTACTGAAATACTACTTTTCTCTTGGAAACATGTAAGCCTAAATAATTTGTTCTGTGATCCCACATGGTAAGATTAGTCCTCCTGGGTCAGATTAATTTGGAAGGAGTCATAAATAAATAAAATAGTTTAAATTGTCAAGAGACAACTCAACTTTGTATTATTCTGTGATTTTTCATATTATCTGAACATTCAGAGATTAAACATGAAGGGTCATATTAAGCTAGGATAATATTACCCTTTTGTAATGAAAAAGCAATAAAATTCAAAATTCATCCAAATGAGTGTATATTTTAACAGCAGACTCATATGAGAGGTTCACTGTCATTTCTTTTAGTAAGAGTCCGTAGCTATTCTTTTCATTGTGGAAAGATTATTTAATATTACTCATATGCCAGACATCTTAATAAAACACTTCTTTCGTACAGAGAGACTATTAAGTAGTTTATATGCACTACACTAAATTCTTCTTTCTTCCCAAATGTATGCTTCTCTGGTGTTTACAACATCTGTCAATGGTACTTCTACCCTCTCATTTCCCAAATGCAAAACCTCAGTATATTCTAGATCTCTCCCCTCCCCAAGTGCTGTGTATTCAGGCTGCGAAAAGCTCATGTTTTTTTACAGCAATCCAGCCTGCAACATATTTCTACTAGTGAGCTCAGAAAAATACCTATTGCAATCCCATCACATAAAAGGAAGAAGCCGAGACCCAGAGAGGTGGATTACTCAAGGCTACACAGAAACATACGGAAATAACTAGGACCAGAATCATGATTTGTTGTTCCTTAGACCATTAATTTTCCCACAAGCTTTCTGTTTCTGTTGATATTACTTTCATGACACTATTCATACCCATCTCCTCTGATTCAACTACCTCTTCCTAATATCTGGCTCCCATTGATCTTGCCAATAGTGTCCTAACTGGTATCTCTGATTTCTTCTTTGTGGTCATGCTACACACTACTGGTAGCTTCGTGCTTCTGAGACACAGTTCTCACCATACCCAATGCTCTGCTTGAAATTTTCAAAGACCACTCTTCACAAAATCATGTCTGCATGCCTTGAATGTATCTCCCCAAAATCTATATGTTGATATCGTAACTTCCAGAGTTGCTGAAATTAGGAGGTGGGGCCTTTGGAGGTGCTTAGGAGATAAGGATGGAGCCCTCATGAATGGGATTAGTGTTCTTATAAAAGAGACGCCCCAGAGCTCCCTCACCCCTTCTGCCATGTGAGGACACAGCATGCAATTACTGGAACCAAGTGAACCAGGAAGAGGGCTCTCACCAGAATGTGACTATGTTGGCACCCTGATTTTGGACTTTCCAGTCTCTAAAACGTCGAGAAATAAATTTCTGTTGTTTCTAAGCTACCCAGTCTGTGGCGTTTTGTTAAAGCAGCCCAAAGGGACTAAGATACTTAGCTTGTCATTCAAGGCCTTCTGTGATCTGCCCAAACTGAATACCTGCTCACTGTACCTTCACTCAGCCAGACAGTCATTCAACAGATATTCACTGAGTTCCTATTGCATACTGACCCTTTGCCAGGTAACACCAAAAGGAATAGGATACAATCTGGTCTTACTCATCAGGGAGCTCATTGTCTAATAGCTTCCTTTAATTACACATGCAAAGAAAAATGTTCTACAAGGGCAAACTTGATTGTTTTATAGGGGTCTTGTCAGAAAAAAAGTTAAGAAACATGTAGAAAAATATTTACACTATAAAGAGTCGTTTTGTATTGATGCCTACTTTATATAGGATAAAATCAGATTCAAATAATATATCAGGGATCTTTGAATTTCTTAACTATTTACTCAAGTTTAAGTAAGTGCTCTTTATATCTTATGCTCTTGCTAAACCATACAGACCTACTAAACACCACTTAAATAGGAAAAGAGATTAAAAGTTATTTTTTAACAATAGCTTACCAGGAAGTAGAATGCTGTCTGTGTTTCTTTGGGTCCGGCCCATCAGGACAGTGGTCACATTCACTGTTGGTTTCTTAAGTGTATTGGGTTTCTTCAGCAATGGTTTTATTTGCTTCTGTGACTTGACAATATTTGCAAGACTACCAGACAATGCTTGATTTATATACCGAGTTAAATTAGATAGGGCAATTTGAGTTTTCATTTCAATCACTGATTCCACAAATTCTGTCAGACCTTTCTGAAGAAGCTGAATATCTGGTAGGGAACCTTTTATCCTCTTGGGTATGGTAGCATTCAGTTCTGATATACTTGTAGAAGCATCATGACATATTGTTAAAGCTTCATAGAGAGTCTTGTTAAGTAAAGAGAAATTAATGGAAAGATGAATGGATTTTGCTTCCAGGGCTTTAAATCTGGAATTTAGTACCTGCAGTTGTAGAGCCTGGTCTCTCTCATTTGTAGCTACAAAGCCTTTTTTTAGTGAAACATAATAAGGTATGAGCGTCTTGGTCACTTTAGACTCAATGCCTTGCAACCGAGTTTCAAAATCTTTGGAAATTTTTGTGGCTGAGAGTATTTTTTCCTCCAAATGACTCATATTTTGCTGGTATTTTATCACTTGGGAACTGGTTTCATTGATCATTTGAGAAATCTTTTGAAAGTTGGACAGACTTAGTTTTTCATCTTTAGGAATATATGCAAGGGCCTTGGCAACTTGCAGAACAAAGTTATATCTCTGATTGTCATTGACCAAAATCTCAATAGACTCATTCAAACGTTGGAATTGAGAAATAAATGTCAAAATCGTTTCCATATTTTGGATACATTTGTGATGGACCTCAGGATTATACTTTGTTGTATTTAAAGTCTCTTTTAGCATGTAGTTATCTTGAATGAAGTCAATGGCATTATTTATAATAGTTATTGTCTTATTTAGACCATCTTCCATTTCTAAGGCATGTTCATCGATGCGTCTGTCTAAGGAATCCCCACGACTCTGTACTTCATTTCTAAGTAAGTTGTATCTTTTTGTAAGTTCTTTGATTAGCAAATTTAGACTGTTAACAGCAGTAATCAAATTTTCCACTTTTTTCTTTGTAGCTACTACGTCTTTTGGTTGCTCATATGTCATTGTCTCCCTAAAGGGTGCTCCCTGCTCGAGCAAGGGTTGAAGAATCTCCATATCGTAAGTCAAATCATTTAGTTGCTCATTCATTTTATCCATCTTATTGTCCATTGGAAAGAGAACCTCAACCAATGTTTGGTTTAAAACTTGTAAATTCTCTTCTGTGTCCTTAATTTGAAATTTAAAATCATCTCTGCACTTGGATAACATGTCTTCACATTCCTCCCTGACAGATTCTTTCTCCATCTCCAAAGCAAGGGTGAGATTGTTAATCTTGCTGTCTTGGGTGTGCAAATCATCGAACATACGCAGCAGCATCAAACCCTGCTTCTTTACAGTCTCATGTAGAGTAGACAAGTATTCAGTGACGTTATCGCTAACTGATTCAGCGGCTGGAACACTCTTCTGATTTGATACTTGTTCCGTTGATAAAAGATGCTCCTGCACGTCCTTCATTTTAGAAAGGGTCTTGTTGAGGGATTCATAATACAGAATGCTCCTTGAGCGCTCCTGTTCTAGAGCACCTTCTAAATGAGTCTGCTTTGCTTCTAGTTCTTTAATAGGCTTCTCACATGCAAAAGTCATTTCTTGTCTTACATTCACAATGCGATTTTTTAGATCCAGTATATCAGTCGAAGTGGGCCTGTTTTCTTGCATTAAAACAGACTTTTGCTGGACTGCTACTGAAACCACGGTTTCATTAACTTGTCGAATTATCTGTCTGGTGTTTTCAAGGTCCTCCGAGAGAGTTGATACCGTCTTGAAGAGCTGCGCTATGGTCTCCTGCATGTCATTTTGAAAAATTTTAAATTGTTCTCTTACTATATCTTTCACCAGATCATTAATGCTTTTGGATTTTAGACCTGGAGAAAGAAATAATAAACAACAATAAATGATACATGATTTTAATAATGTAAACTTGAGATAGTTCTAAAAAGATAAAAGTTTGAGACTAAACATTAATGACATGAGATAATAAAAATATCTCTTGACTACATTTACTTATGAAATTTAAAAAAATTACTAGAGTTCATATAAGGTGGTCACCCTCTTAACTGATAAGTCTGAGGGAAAAAATCAGTTGCTGGGAACATGCTAGAATCATAGAACTAAGGTTCTCTGGACAAAGGCATAAAGGAACTACTACCGACTTCAGTTAATACAGCCTTGTATGCAATGATTCTAGCCTTAGTCTTGTATAAAAATAAATGGTTTGGGGCTTTCTGCCTTAGTAAATAATACCTGATGTTAGCTCATGACTGTTTATTAGGTTTCTAGTACAGTTGACCCTTGAACAATGCAGGGATTGGAGTGCCGACCCTCTGCACAGCTAAAACTCCACATATAATTTACAGCTGGCCCTCCATTATATCCAAGGTTCCTCTGAATCCACAGTTCCACATCCTTAGATTCAACCAACCGACTGTGGATTGTGTAGCGCTGTAGTATTTACCATTGAAAAAAGTCTGCTTATGTAAGTGGACCCAGGAGGTTCAAACCTATGTTGATCAAGGGTCAACTGTAATTAGGTTTCAGAACTTGTGTTTCGAGCTTATAAAATTTAATATATTGACTGCAGAGAAGAAATTTAATGAGGTTCCCAGAGGAGGAACAATATGAAGTAATAATCACAAGATTCAACAATAGTTCATAATAACAATAAAATAAAAATAATGAGAGGTTTGAGGATCACAAAACTAAGTCAAATGATAGAAATTTAAGATCCACATTGACTCTCATAATATGACATTAATTTTTTAGGTGATTTTATTTATTTATTTTTAGTTTGATAATTCTTTTTTTAAATATTTCTATTGAAATATAGTTGATTTACAATATCATGACATTAATTCTTAACAAAAAGAGGAGAGGAAACTTGCCACTAATGAAGCACATACTAGTATCTCCCCTTTAGAAAGAATAGAATGATCACGAGCCAGAATTATGGATAGTTATAAACGTAGCATTAGAAAAAAAAAAAGGAAAAAGAAAAAAAGGGTCTTGAACTATTCAGAACTACTTAGAACAGGAAATAAATATTCAAACATGTAAAAACAAAGAAACAAACCTGTTACATACAAAAACAGAAAACGGGAAAAATAAAACATGCTTGAGGCATATTTATAGTACATGGCAATGAAACAGATATAAATGGAAGATATGTTCATTCAAACATGTAGCCAATGTACCCAATATCTGTAAGGTAAAATACAGGCAACATAATACAAAGCATTTTAATCAGGAAGGTCTATACAATGGGGTATTGTGAAGTAAATTATGGCTACTATGAAGTCTATTCAAGAAAGATGATTATAGGATAAAAATACATAGTCTCTACATGTCTCTATTTTGTAAGCAAGTTTTAAAAAGTATTTAAGTTGCTTGAGAGACCTACATAAAACATATTGTGAAAGAGCAATTATACCAGATAGAATGATGTATTGCTTGAGGGTCTTGATACTAATTATGTGGTACAAAGACAAAGCTGTGAATGGATAAATATTTCCTTGGAAATCCTAGATCTTAAAGATGCATGTTTTTAATTGATCTTTACGGTCTAGGATTTCCAGAGTACAAAAATTTGTTTTACATTTCTAAACCTAGTAGAAACTGATATAAACTTAAAAGTCTAAAAACTATAAGTAAGTGAAAATCAACTTGTATGTAATAGAAAAAAATAATAAAAGCATGTGAAGTATGAAATAGTAATCAGCGACACACAACACCAAAGTACTAAGGAAAGGCTTAGAAAAGATTAAATAGCTGCAGTTAAGATAAATTATACTGAAACAGTCCTAACTTTTGCATTTACTAACATGAATAATCATACCAAGAAAGGTTTTAAAGTATTTTTATTTTCTAAATTTTACTTAGCATTTGACATGTCACTCATTTATACAACAAATCTTCGTTGAGCACATTCTAGATGCTACACAGAAAATGAAATGTGGAAAATTAGATTTCTTATACTTAAAATAGAATATATTAGCTTCACTGAGTGTAAGGCACTGCTTAATAGCAAAGTTATTTTTATTGCACTTTCTACAGGATCATTTAGTCATTTCCTGTTAGTTAAAATTGTCTTTAATTCTCATGACAAAAACAACTAGATGAAACACAATAAAATAATTAAGGTTAGGAATCAGACTTCCCTAGGATATATAACCTCATAATTTTGGCTTAAAATGTTTTCCAAGATTGACAAGGTAAAATAAAACTTAAGCGTAATTAAATTAATTAGTTAATTGTGGACAACAACAACAGATTTTCACTTCAGCAAGAGAAAAACTACATGACCTGAAAGTCAGAAAAAGAATGACAATAGGCGAAAACACTGTAACAGGTAAAATTTAGTACAGAATCGTGATCAAATTAATTAGGAAAAAAAGTAAACAATCGAAGTAAACATTAGAAGGTACTCTCATGCTTTAAAACTTCAATGGAGGCTGGGGCCCTGCCCCAGGGCGGGGAGGGGGAGGGGGAGGGGAAGGGGGAGGGAGGAGGGGGAGGGGAGGGGGAGGAGGGGGGAGGGGGAGGGGGAGGAGGAGGAGGGGGAGGAGGAGGAGGGGGAGGAGGAGGGGGAGGAGGAGGAGGGGGAGGAGGAGGAGGAGGAGGAGGAGGAGGAGGGTTTGGCTGAGCTGCAGCTGTCTGTCTGTTCGACACAGGCTCAGGCCCCACTGGGGAGACGGAGCCCCAGGACTGTTGAAGCCTGGAAGTCCCCGCCCCTCCCCCCCCCTCCCCCCTCCCCCCTCTGCCGCTTTGTGGCATCCCCTACCCTTTCCCACTCTTATAATCTAGCCATGACTAGCAGAAGCACAGCCAGGCCCAGTGGGCAGCCCCAGGCCAGCAAAATATGCCAGTTCAAACTGGTCCTGCTGGGTGAGTCTGCAGTGGGGAAGTCTAGCCTGGAATTACGTTTTGTCAAAGGGCAGTTCCACGAGTACCAGGAGAGCGTCACTGGAGCGGCCTTCCTCACCCAGTCGGTTTGTCTAGATGACACAACAGTCAAGTCTGAGATCTGGGACACAGCGGGGCAGGAGCGATACCATATCTTGGCCGCCGTGTACTACAGCGGTGCCCAAGCTGCAACTGTGGTTTATGACATTACTAATCAGGAAACCTTGGCCCGAGCAAAGACATGGGTAAAGGAACTACAGCGACAGGCCAGTCCTAGCATCGTTATTGCCCTGGCGGGGAATGAAGCCGACCTGGCCAACAAGCACGTGGCGGAGTACGAAGAGGCCCAGGCGTGTGCAGATGACAACAGCTTATTGTTTATGGAGACTTCAGCCAAGACAGCTAAGAACGTGAACCATCTCTTCCTGGCAATAGCTAAGAAGTTGCCGAAGAGTGAACCCCAGGATCCGGAGGGTGCAGCAGGCCGAAGCCGGGGGTGTGGATCTCCACGAGCAGTCCCAGCAGAACAAGAGCCAGTGTTGGAGCACCTGAGGGCGTGGCTAGCGGCGAACAAGTATGGAGCTAGCACGAGAGCCAGGAAATAACCTCCATCCCCACCGCTCAGCACACAGCCCCTACGGTAACAGCACACGGGGCCCTGGCTCCCAAGGGCTGCCTCTTGACCGCTCCGTCACGGCACTTTGTAACGCTTCAGCAACAACACCAGGCAGCTGTTGCCACTGGCCTCCTACCCCTGCTCTGGGGCTTGGGGGTCAGATCCCCCAGGACTTACCTTCCAAAACAAACTTTCTTCACTTTGTATTATAGGTGCAAGACAGTGACCTACGTATCTTTCCTCCTCCTCCTCGTCCCCATTTTTTTCAGAAAACTTTTTTTTGTCTCCCACCCCTTCCCCTTCTGCTTTTGGTCAGTCTTTGTTCTTGATCCCCTTTTTCTTCCCCTCCCTGGGATGGAGAATGTGGTGAAACCAGGAACTGAGGAAGGAGGTTTCCAGTTCAGTCACATTAGGGGCCCTGGGGGAAAGTAAGCCTCAGAGCAGAGGGGAGTAAGGAAACATTTCCTTTTTGTTTTTATTTGGCTGGAGTTTCTCATATTTGAAAACACTGAGTTGGCCTTGTGGAAGGTGTTTCTAGGTAGAGGTGAGAACGGGAAGGCAAGCTCTCCGGCACCAGGCTGGAGTCTTGTTGTTAGCTAACTGGGCAGAGGTGGAGATGCAGTGTCATCTGTGGCTCAGGAACTCGTCCAAGGCTTACCTTCCCCTCACCCAGCCTCTTAGGTAGCTTCTCCCCCACAGTGGGGGAGATTCTGGACCCCAGAGTCCTCCAAAGAATCTTCACTGGTTGCGTGCATCTTTGGCTCTACTGTGATCTAAATGGAGGGACCAGTTTCTGATACCCATCCTCTGACTTACACATATGCATTTTTTTCTCTCTGGCCCTCAGATGGCCTCAGCCCCAGACACTATATCCCCCCCCTGCAGTTTGCACTTTAATTGATGGTAGTTCAGTTGTGATACTGTTTTATGGGGGTTGTGATTGATTTACCTGCCCTCTTAACTTTGTAATTAAGTGGAATCCGAGGTGTATGTGAGGTTTGGGGAGGGGCTGTAGAGAACAGTACCGGTGGCAGCTACTCAAGCCCAATCTCCCCTGCTAGCTTCCTCCAACTCTGATTCTTACTTCACCTATATTCTGGCCGGCCTAACTCTTGGGTGTAGGTTTACCTTTCCTGGGGAATTAACCGAGCAACTGGAGAGCAGTCTCAGGCTAGCATAGGCCATTGTAGGGGAGTCAAGAGGAGTCAGCAAGAAGGAGGAGTTTTCTGTCCTTTCCCAGGGTTCCCATTCAATTTGATCCACCCATTACCACGTCTTTTCTACTTCCCTGTAAATAGGTATGATCTTTATTCCCACTGTACAGTCTGTTCTGCCCCCCGCCTCCCATCAGGCCCTATATCTTTTCTCCTTTGTTAGTATCTTCGGTTTGGTCCCTCCATGCTTAGCCCCCAAACCCATCCCCCATGCAACCAGTGGTTTAATCCGCGTACCACTAGGGGGGTAGCACCACAGAGGCCTACTTGTGGCCCCCTAGTATCATAACACCTGTTCCTGTGGACAGGGAACGGCGGGCACTGAGGGTCCCTCACAACTGTCTCACATCACCAGAGGACACTGGTCCTTTCTAAATCTCTAGTCTCTCTTCACACCCCTCATCAGGTATTTTAAGATGTCTTTGGGAAGCCATCAAGGCAAGAGAGAACTCTAAATCCCTTCTTGTTCTAGCCCAGGGTTTTGAGGAAATTGGAGGAAATAAGATAGGAGAGGCCATAGTGACGTAGGATTGGAACCTTTCTGCCCTTTTGGCTTGCAGACTGCCTCCTGTCCCAGAGAAGCTGCGAAATCCATGAAGCTGAGATTCTGAAGGACCCAGCTTAGGTTCTTCCACTTACGCCTAAATTCCCTTCCTTTACCAGGGGCAGCCTTAGTTCCCGTGGCCCTGAAACACATACACATTTTCCCCTCCTTTTCCCAGCACCCACTAGCCCCCCAAAGCAGCTACTGCATCCTTACAAGTGGAAGAACTACGACAGCTCCCTTAAGTTTCTTAGAAATGAAGTTCTTTGTCTGTGTAGTTTTCCCCATGGAGCAGTAGTGAAGCTGTTTCATTGCCTTGGGGCTGGGAAACCATTTCTCCAGGCTTCTTCTCCCCTCCCTTGCCCCCCTTAGGAACAGGATTGGCCTTAGCTTCTGGGCCTATCTGCTGCCTTCCTTCTACTTCCTATTAGCTCTTCTGCTTTCCTTGGAGCTCTGTTGGGCTTAGGGAATCTTAGTTTTTATTTCCCAGCTCTTCATTTTTTTCTTCTGATCATTTTTTTTTTTAAGGGGGGATATCTTTTTTCTTTTTTTGGCTTCTAAGAAAGCATTTGCCTTTTTTCCCCTTTCTTCCTCTCCCAACATAACAATCGTGGTAACAGAATGCAACTGCTGATTTACCGATGTATTTAATGTAAGTAAAAAAGGAGAAAAAAAAAAAACCCTTCAATGGAAAACTACATTGGACAAAGGGTAAATATCACAGCAGTGTCTGAACAGGAAAACAAGCTTTTCAGATAATATTTCTATAATTTGTTACTAAAGAAACAACTGTGCAAGAATCTGATTTTGCAAAGATACATCAAAGTGCTTTATGTCAATATATGAGTGGGCACATCATTTGAACTCTGATTCTGTTTCATGTGGCTCATGTGCTTCTACTTCCTAAACGATTTGATATTGTATTTGGTAACAACAGATATATTTGATATCCGACACCTGGGCATGTCCCTTCTGTGGTTGTGAATGCATGGCCTATTCGTAAGATTCAGATACTTCTTAAGGTGTTGGGGCATTTGATTTTGAACAGTTTCGCTGGCTACTAGGAGATGAAGCAGTGCTTCTCAACTTGGATGTAGAGTAAGCGAGAGAAGGGGACGTGGTTTTAGGAAAGCACAGTACCTTGGGGGTGAATTTAGTTTTTGTTTCCTGTATAAACATTCATTAACTACAAGCCCTCTGGTTCTCATTAATTGACTGTGCTCAGTACATGATTAACGTGTCCTGTTGAAGAGGGAATACTGTTGTTGTCGTTGCTATGAGTGTGTATTTTTTCCCATGTCAGGGTCAGAATTTTTGTTAGTAGGTTCACAAAAAGCTGTTGACAGGCCTAATTCTCTCAGGTTATGATAACCAAATTTTGCTAAACAAATTGCATTACTATGGTTATAGTCAATTATGTACTGTTCCTATTTGACTTCTTTCTCATGCTCACTTCAGGGAAAATACATTCCTCTCTCATGCTTGCCATGGGTAAGTTTTAGCCACAGGGAGCATGCCAGAAATGTAGGACAGAGTCTTTCTTTCAGTTGGTTAATAGCACCAATAATTTACATGATTAAAAAAAATCATGATTGCTCTGTACTGGTAAAGGATATGGAAATCACCTTTTTATTTCTTTTACCTGTGAACCACATAAAATAGAGAAAAAATAACTTGTGAGTGATAGAAATGGGGTGTACAGTGAGTATGTTTTATGTATAAAACAAAGTGAAAGGGACCAATAATCCTGAGACTTGGGAACAAACAATAAGCCCAGTGAATTGAGATGCTCCTAGTAACCAAAATACTTGTCTAGAATATCTGTGCCCTTCCTGAAACCTCTGCCGAATTAACTCCTCTTGATCCATTATCAGTTGAGATGGTTTTTCTTTGCAGAAACCTTCCCTGAAGTCTAAGACTGGATTTATTGAAACTATCAAGGGGTCCCACTGTATTGTACATAACTCTCCCATAGCAATTACTCACTATATATTCAGCATAAGTCTCTCTGGTAGGCAGAAAAATGCTGCCCCACCTAAGATGTTCACACCCTAATTCCCTTAACCTGTGAATATGTTACCTTCCATGGCACAAGGGCCTTGACATATGTGATTAAGGTTAAGAACCTTGAAATGAGGAGATTATCCTGGATTATCCAGATAGGTCCAATGTAATCATATGAGTCCTTAAAGAGGAAGAAGAAGGCAGAAGAGTGGGTCTGAGAGCTGCCATGAGGGCTCAACAAGGGCACAAGCCAAGAAATGCAGTGGCTTCCAGAAGCTGGGAAAAGCCAGCTTACAGTCATCAAGAAAATGGAACCTCAGTCCTAAAACCGCAAGAAAATGAATTCTGACAACTCAGATTAGCAGGAAATGGATCATCCTGTAGATCCTCCAGAAAGGAACACAGCCTGCTATGCTATTTTAAGAGCACAAAATTCAGGCAAAACTGACTCACATTTCTATGAATAACAACCTGATATGTTTTAGAATATATTTTATTGATTATATTCCATGAGCGAGATACTTTCTGGGATAATAATGCACTTTAGATTTATTCTCAATATCTTCATCAACATTAAGATAACCATGGATCTAGCTGTCCCTGATAATCATCCCTTAACCTCATCTTTATCTTGAGCTGTGAACCACAATGGAAGCAGATTAAGTATGGCTCATTTTAACTATAAAGGAATACAAGTTAGACTGTAACTAGGTACATAATGTCAATAAGTCAGATGAGATATTCAGTCAAAAAGTTGACTATATTAGTAAAAAATATTTAGATGCTTCAAGATATTTCAGAAATAGAGGGATTTAAAAGTATCTTATTCAAAAAAAACTTAGACTTCTCTATCACCCAATCTAAAGCAAAGATCCCAAAATGATGTGAGAAAAGATAAATGAGTCATTTGCTGTTTGTCTCAACTGAATGAATAATTTATTTTACTTTTACCTTTTAGAAAAGATTGAAATTCCCTGCCTTTATCTTCACTGATTTTCCCTTCTAGTGAGGAGGATGTGTTCCTTATATCACTCACGGCTGAAGAAATATTGTCAATCTTCTTCTGCAGAAGGGTCAGTTTCATTGCCTGGTAGTTCAGCTGGTCTGTCATTTTTTGTGTCACTGCTGCATATAGAAGAAGAGAAAATAGGAAACGTTTAAAAGTACATATTTAAAAACCACTCAGATTTCATGATAGATTGAAAGGTAATTCAAATAAGCCATGTTTGCATTTCATATTTGAAAATATAGATTATATGCACTTAGCAAACGGCATCCTGACTTTTATACTAATATTTAGGGGGTAGAAATTTGTAAAAAGCATTCTAATATCTTAGATTTCTAAAATGTTTTAACTTTGTCCAGAATTTTCAGTCTCTCTTTTGATAACCTTAAAGAGTTGTTTTTAAACTTTCAATAGATGAGGAAATTGAGGGTCAGAAAACTAAAATACCTTGCTTGAGGTTACAGAGCTAATGCTTTATCTTCTGCTTTCAAATCCAATGCTCCAGCATTAAATAGGTGTAACCATATATATATATATATATATATATATATATATATATATATATATATATACACACTACACACAGATACGTATATATACTACATGTATATATGTAGTTTGTGTCTATATTCTGAGAATTTTATTCTTTACTGAGGTATTCTTTAGAGAGATAAAGAGATTCAGAATTTGGTTAGAATCACTTTATAAAGCAATGATACTTTCCATGCCATTACACATGCGTTTCAATAATTCAAGGAGGATTTTATGGTATCTTGTGAAAATACTGAATTTCAATCCCTTAAAAAAATTTGAGTACAGATCCTAAGCTATATTCACCTGCATTCTTAAAGAGATCCCCTTAAATCAGATTTCTCAATTTGGGTGCCTTATTTTGTATGACAAGATATATGCCAAACATAGTGAGATGTTTTTAGCAGTAACCCACTTTATGTTTCTAAGAGATGAGGTTATGTCTAAAAGGAATGGTAAAATATTTATGATTAGAAAGATGAGAAAATATGTAACGTGCCAACTTTAGATCAACACTAGGTTCTTGTTGATTCTGAGCCACATTCTTTGCCCTAGTCAGTGAGCAATACCCCTTAGTGATCTCTTCTCAACCGAGGGAAGGGAGACTTCTTAGCTCCCTTAAAATGATCCAGTCCCCCCATCTATGTCAAGGTTCTTCCATGACTGTACTCTTTGCAGGGCAAAAGTTTGATTTAGTTTTGGAAACCTGTGATTTCCTTACAACCTAGTATGACAGCACTTTTATTCTCCTTCGGTGTCTGCACACAGAACTCCAATAATTACACATGTTCCCTTCAGGCTGGGAACCTGCAGCTCACCCACAGTTTCTCCCAACATGCAAACAGCAAAGGATCGAGAGGTATGTTAATGTCACCATCAAACGTTTGACAACCAACTGATGTCTTGTTTGGCAGTCATCATAAATAGTGTTGACAATGATTGGGGTAAGGATGGCAGTAATTAAGAGTCTGTGACCTGGGTCACCACAGTCTTGTTGCTGCTGCTCGGGCGTCCCTCTGCCACCTGCGGCTTGACTCTCAGCCTGGTTACTGTGTATCAGCTGCTGTTGTTGCTGGGCTAGACGGAAGCAAAAAGAGGAGAGAGTTAAGCACTGGGACCGCCTCATTTTCTCCAGTCCTGAGCAGCAATATGGCTGATGTGCCTTTTCCCGTGCACGGAAGCTTAATGGTCAGAGATGATTGCAGAATAAGAGGCTCCGCCCCCACCCACAGGGTGATGTGCTCCCTCCCACATTGGTGTTGGAAGTGCAAGACTCTAGTTCCGTTTGGAAAAAATAAAATTATTAAGGTTTCCTTTTAGGTGAAAATGGGTGGTAGTTTGGGGAAGCCGTGTAAACCGGGGTGTGTAAACTGCCAGCATGATTGAGAGGAAACTTAAAATCAGCTGTGTTAAAAGCTAGAGCAGCTTTCTAAGTGGGCTGTCACAAAGATGGCTTGTTTAACAATGCAGTTTCCAACTGGTGGCCACTTGGAAGTAAGGGAGAGCTACAGCTTCTTTACTAAAAGAATACCTGCGTAATAGTGCCGCTTAAATGGGTTGTTCCCAGATTTTTAAGAAATACATAGGCTCAAAACATAAAGACTGCAAGTAAAAGTAAACCACTATAGGGCATGTCTCGAGGGGATCAACCTGTAAAGTCAGTGAAATTTCAGAAAAATAGAAATTCTTATAAAATAAATTTATTAAAGAATTGCTTCTCATTTCCCATGAATCAAGTAATATTTTAAATGGCAATATAATTTTTCATTGGGGAAAACAATTTAGAGGGAAGATTTATTAAACATATTGAACACATCAAGTAATGTATGTCTGTAATTTGCAGACTTCTAATGAACAAATTTATTCATGGAAGTCTGCATATCAGATGTGAGAAAACAAGCGTTTGGTGTCTGACTGTGCTTCTTCCCATGTGAAATTATGTACCAATGAAACTGCACCTCTGGCACATGTTATGCTCCCTAAGGCATATGTGGCTGGGACAATAATACTAAAGCATCTCTACTCCACAGAAAATATATTTGTCACTAATTTGAGTTAGTCTCTCTTGTTAGATTGAATTTTGCGTTGCTTTCTTCAGGGCACTGAGCTAAATTAATCAATCTCCATTCATGTCCAAGGTTTTTGCTTTGATTTTGTTTCTTCTTTTTCTCCACTTCATAATAGATGGTCCTGCATAACTGTTGATTTATTTGGTGGAAGAAGACAATCTGTAGCTTGGGGAAAAGTGTATGTATTTGAGGGCTGCAGTAGGTGGTGAAAAGTATTAAATTTCTGCTAGATCCTGGTAATAAAGTTCTTATAGCCCAAATTCAAATTAATTCATACAAATATATCTGCTAAATAATTGTATGGTTTTTAAAATCAAGGTTCCTTCTTAGATGATGTAATAAAGCATTTTCCTGGGAGCTAAAATCTATCTACCCAGGAAGGTTACCAGAGAGTAAAGCAATGATTCTCAAACCAGGGTCTCTGAATCAGTATCAGCATCACCTGGGAACTTTTAAAAATACAACTTCTGGGCTCCATCCCAGACCTGCTAATTTAAGAAACTCTGGAGTGAGGCAGCAATGTGTGGTTTAACAAGCTCTCCAGCTGATTCCAGTGCACACGAAAGTTTGAGAGCCACTGGCGTAGAGCATCAAGATAGATCTTCCTTAGCAACTTCCCACCTCGCTACCTTCACTGTTTCTCTTAGCAGTGGAAGAGCATTCAGGATACAGACTTGTGTTACAGCAAAAGGAACAGGTGGATTTAACAGAATGAACAATTGGTCTTTTCATTTTTTTACTGCTTACCTTTCTGAGCTAGATCATAGGAAAACAAAAAGGGCTGGTGCATTGAAATGCATACCACGACTTGGTAGGCAGAAGACTTTGTTAGGAAGCAATGTGTAATTATGATAAAAACAAAGACCATATTGTTTTGTGACATACAAACAAGGTTGCTCTTCAAATGTCTTTTGCTATCATTAACTTTTAATGCATATTATGTTTTTGCTTTGTTTTTTTACGTTTCTTTAGAATAGTGGTTTTTCATCATGGGTGGAAATCAGAAGCATCTGTTAACTTTGAAACACTAAGTGTCAATGTTCTGTCCATCCCCCTCCCACCCATCTGAAGATTATGATGCAGTAACTCTGTTCTGGGGAATTGAGCATGTGTGTACAGAGTTTTTTAAACTCTGCAGGTGATTTCGATGCATGACCCTGGTTAAGAAGCACTAATTTAGAACAAATTTCAAAATTTTCTAATTCTAATAAGCAAATTCAGTGGTGTAAGGCAGAAAATACCAGATGTTTAAGTTAAAAATTGCAATCCAGAAATTGATCTTCAGAGATTTTTCAACAGCTGTAAGTGCTTGTTGATAACAAGAGCATATGTTAAAGACTTGGTTTATTAAAACTCTAGTGAATAAAGACCTTTAGTCTCCTACCATTCCATAGAGAAGCGGGCCTTTACAAGGAGTAAGTGAAGTGGGGTGGATGTGGAGGATGATTGTCACATTTCCCGACTCCCTAGCATAGATGACATTATTCTCTCTGTCGTTAGGACACAAGATCCCTGAGGAGGCATTCCTAAGCGTGGATGCATGTGAAGTGTTTGAGCCACCTCCGCAGCAATCAGATCTAGAGTCCACTTACAATTTTAGAATGTCTCAGAAATAAAAGGGCCTTTCCACTCACAACCTAGGCTATAGCTCCTCACTCCCACCTGGTAACATTCCACATACCCCAACTCCAAAGCTGTATTTAGTCAGTATGCACCAATGTGACCTAGCAATTATTAAAATACTGAAATACAGCCATACCTATTGGCAAATATATAATGATAAATTGTAATAACTGATAAAATTAATTATAAAAATCAAAATATTAACTTATCCCGTTAATGGTGGATACATGATAAAGATACAAGATACATCTTGTAGGATACATGATAAATGTATGGAATTCCTATTATAATAATATCCGAGAACCGTTTTTCAGAGCTGGCAGTTTGTTGGGCCCGTTTCATGCACTACATAGATTTTATGAAACGTTCTATGTTTTGGCAGAATCATCAGTTTATCATTATGTGTGATTTATGTAGTAGTTAGAATTTCCAAATTGTTTGGTACTTACTTTAGTTTACTTGCTAGTACTAATTGTCCTCAGCACGTAATTTTTGCTAAATATTATTAAAGAATTTATAATCAATTACTGAAAACACTGGAAGAGACAAAAGTTTAAATTTTCAGAGTACTTCTTTTAGATATCATGAGTTGGAATTTTTTGAATCTGAGAAAAAAAACAGAAATGTTTTCAATAATGAACCTAGTCCTGGATTCTCTAATATACAGTGCAAAAATCAGTTAGCCTGGGACATCTTTTGATATATAAAATATCAAAGTCAAAAATATCAAATCAATATCAAAAATTCAATTCAATTTAAAACGTAATTTGTATTTTTGAAATAAAATCAACTTGATTTTCAATAAAAATTAGTGGACTATTTTTACTTAATATATAAATGTTGATTTCAAATAATGATATAAATTTGTATCATTTAAAATAAAAATTGGGTTTCCCTGGTGGCATAGTGGTTAAGAGTCCGCCTGCCAATGCACGGGACACGGGTTCGAGCCCTGGTCCGGGAAGATCCCATATGCCGCAGAGCAACTAAGCCCGTGAACCACAGCTACTGAGCCTGAGCTTTAAGGCCCATGAGCCACAACTACTGAAGCCCACATGCCCTAGAGCCCGTGCTCCACAACAAGAGAAGCCACCGCAATGAGAAGCCCGCACTCCACAACAAAGAGTAGCCCCTGCTCACCGCAACTAGAGAAAGCCTGCACGCAGCAACGAAGACCCAACACAGCCAAAAATAAATAAATTAATTAATTAATAAAAAAAAAGTAAACCCTCAATACTGATCTAAATAAAATTACAATACAAGCCTCTTAAAAAAAAAGTAAAATAAAAATTACTAGAGTCATTTGTCCTCATAATGACATTCAGTTTCTGTTAAAATTCATTTGTGATCAAGAGAAAAATATTAAAGAACTTTCTGAAATTAGTCTCATGAAATGAGCTTTTGTAATGATAAAAATTTTCAAGTTAAGCAACGCTTTTGAAATAAAAAACTTCAAAAACACTTTATCAAGTATGTTAATAAAAATAAAATTAAAATATTTAGAAAAAATTAGAACTTTTAACATTATCATATAATTGAAATAGTAGATAATTTCAGAAAAGAAAAATATTATGGAAGTTACCTGACAAAATAATTCTGATATAAGAATATCATTTCAAATCAGTTTTACGTTTAGCATTTGGAAAACAAGCTTTTTTACAAAAAGAAAAAAGAGAATTGGTTTTCAGAAATGACAGTCTACTAGAAATGTCAATCCTTTTTTAACTTTATAAGGGAAAAATATATTCCCCTTTTTAAACTGGAGATAAATTGAAAACTGATAAAAGATATTTTACATATGAAAAATGTTTATACATACTATTTGACACAAAAATTAATAAGGGATAAACTATATGAGAAAACATAGATTTTCTAATAAATCATATGAAAATGAAATTTTTATGATAAAACTCAAAAATATAATAAATGTTTAAGTTCCTTGATTTATGATGCCCTAAATTTGACCAAACGATGTTTGCAAAGCTCTGTGAATTAATTAAATAGGACATTCCTACAAGAATCTTTATGATTTAGTTAATAATAAATATACTGAATATTTAAAAATGCACACACTATTTAAGGACTGAAAAAAAAGGAATGCAATCACTGTTAACTCAGTAGTGGCTAGTAGATAATTCAGCAGGATGGCAATATCACTGATGTTAAAAGAAATTATAAACATACTGAGATTTCCTGTCGCCTAATGGCTCTAAATGTGATGGAGAAATCTCTAAAGGAGACGGAGGCGGTCACCTATATTAAATCATCTCTCTGACATCATTTAGCTGGTGTCATCCATGTCAAAAGAAAGAGCACACCAATAATTTGTAGAAATTAAAAAACTGTTTAGAAATTATTTGGATGATAAACGATGAGTGATTTGTGTTATGGCTTATATTACTTGGTATGTAGTTTATAATATAGATAACATATGCATTAACTTAAGAAAATAAAAAGTAATGCATTCTTAATTTTTGATTTTTATATTAATGTATATATTAATTGATACTGAGTCAGTTGTCAAATGTTTGAATATGACCCCTGCCCCTTCTTACCCCATCCTCATAATCAAGAGGCAGATTGGTTGAGGCGCTCATGAGCCTGACTAAAGTGGAGCAACCTCAATAAAAATCACAACAGCATTTTACATAGGCTTTATTTCCAGGGGTTCAAAATACTATGCTAAAGCTTTATTATAAATCATAAGGCATTATTTTATATTGCATTATCATATTCTAATGAAATTGGGTCTCTTCATCTCTTTACAAAGTATTACATCTTGTATAGTTAATGCAGAGATGATTACATTGCATTTCATTGAATATTCTCCATTTGAAAAGTACTGGCAAAGCAGGGAATCACGCACACACACGCACATACACTCACACTCACACAAGAGGAAGTAGGGGGTATTTTATGTGTGCTCCATTCCTATTTGAGGGGGGGAATTCATCAAGTCATAGTTCTCTCTTTGCCACTCGGCCCAGGCAAGATCCTGAATGTGCAAGAAGTGAAAACAAACCTAGGTTAGAGGGAAAGGGTCAAGAACAGAAAGGAGGTAAACAAAAAGAATTCAAGAGTAATTTTCTATTGACCTTAGGGTCAAAAGAATTTCAAATAAGTTTTATTCATGCAATCTGGAAAAATCCTATTGCATTGCAAATGAGAGAATAGAAAGTGACATACTAGAGAAAATCAGCAAATTAGAAATAAAAACTAAAAAGATAAGAAAAAATTTTAAAATCAGTGACAAGTAGGAGAAGAGAAATTAAATAAAGCTTTCAGGAAGGAAAAAGAAATAAATTGAAAGGGATAAAGATGAACACATAGAAGTATTGAGTGGAAGTCTTTAGTTTTCTTGCATACTCATTTTTGGTGATTCACTCCTCAGTATGTGGAAATACAATATCTATGAAATAAAAATAAAAATTTCTCCATATTTTTGTAAAGTTTTAAAGAGACTGATTTGAAAGAAAATGTAATTGGAAAAATCCTTTCAATATTGAATTACCAAAACTAATGTGATTGTGTGTGTGTGTGTGTGTGTGCATAAAACTTCCCATTTGCTCTTAGCTAGTTATTTTTAAATTAATCGTTCTAGGAGGAAATAGGTGAGGAAATTGTACTCCTAATTGTAAAAGAAACAACTGTTAAGCATCACACAAAGATCTTTGAGATCCAATTGTCATATGAACCTCTTTTCTCTGGAATTCATTGGATGGGGTCTGTGAAAACCTGAAATACCTGTTTAGCAAATTCAATAGTTTGGTATCTTTTCTTAGCTCTGTTTGTTGACTGGAGTTCAATACTTGCATTCATCCCGATTTATTTCTCAGTATTTAGCTGGTGCAGAAGCACTGATACCATCTCTGACAGTGGAGTCAGTTACTCTCCTGTGATAAAATTCCTGGTTGATCGATGTTCTTTTATTTTTCCATTTAGCAGTCTTTCTGTCTTCCCCACGTATTCTCTACCACAGGACCGCCACGAGTCTAGGTTTTCCAGGCAATGTATCTCATCTTGCACTTAAGCACAGACCTTTGCTTTGTTCCATAGGGCCCAGATTTCTGTCTCTTTTTTTTTGATCCTTTCTAAGATATTGGAGCTGAGACAGAAGGGCATTTATTTAAGTCAAATAATTTCCAGAGATCTTTATGGACTTCTCATTTTTAAAAAAATTCAATATATTTTAAAAATTGGATTTCTTTTTTCTCTTCTCCCAATACAATTACTCTTTTCTCCTTGCACTAGAAGCTCTGATCTTGGTGGATCAAGGACTTAGAGAAGCAAGGTCAGCAAGTGTCAAGAGCAACCGTTTTCTTATTAGGTGCTTTTTCTTCCTTTCTTTTTTTTAATTAGACAGGTATTATTTGTGAGTTTTTTTTTTCCTTCCAGGCCTTTGAGGCATATCGTGGAAGTCATTAATGGCAACTCAGTAATGAGGAAGCTTGCTCTCTCTGCCTTAGAAACAGAAACTTTCCTGTGTGGCTTGACAAGACCGGTTTCCAGCTGATTCTTTGATATCAACTGAATGCTTGCATGATGATGTTCAGTACATATGTAAAGATTTACCGAGATTTAGTAGTTTAACGGTAGAATGCAGTTTTATGCAACAAAGGTCCCTGGTGTTTTTTGACTAAATGCATCATAATTTTATTGAGCAAGATGCCTACATCTTTGAAATTAAGGAGGTAATGTTCTTTTTCAAAGAGGAAAGCATTAATCACCACCGAGGAGAACCAGATATGCAAAAATATAAGAAATACAGGGTTTTTTCTCTTTTAAATATTATAACTTTTATGGCATAGTAATTGGAGTAATATTTAAAATAATCTTACTAGAGAAGCCCCATATTTAAAATGTTAGTTACAATAGCTCTTACATAATTTATTGAATTAGTGCACACTTGTGAAATGAAATATTTTTATATATTCATAACATATGGCAGGGTTAGTTTATTCCAATTACTGCATAATTGCATTTTTTAACATTCATAATAACTGTGATAGATTTTATAAAGCACAATTTTATAAAATACCTTTTCCCTACATAGAGGATCTGGTTAAAGCTGACTGGATTTTCTTTTGTTTTGTTTTTTGTGTTTTTATTTTTTTAACATCTTTATTGGAGTATAATCACTTTACAATGTTGTGTTAGTTTCTGCTGTATAACAAAGTGAATCAGCTATACATATACATATATCCCCATATCCCTTCCCTCTTGCGTCTCCCTCCCACCCTCCCTATCCCGCCCTTCTAGGCGGTCACAGAGCATCAAGCTGATCTCCCTGTGCTATGAAGCTGCTTCCCATGTGGCACATATGTACAATGTAATATTACTCAGCCATAAAAAGAAATGAAATTGAGTTATTTGTAGTGAGGTGGATGGACCTAGAGTCTGTCATACAGGGTGAAGTAAGTCAGAAAGAGAAAAACAAATACTGTATGCTGACTGGATTTTTTAAAAACAGATATGTAAAGAAGTTTTTTTTTTTTCCTCCTCTCTGATCTAACATTATTTGAACTTAAATTCCTGTACTTTGTGTCATTAGAGCAAAGCCACAATTTCCTTGTACTACTTTAGAACATTTTAGAGACATCTACTGGAAAAGCAAATTATTGCACTTTTATAAAATTGGCTTAAAAAGTATGTTGTTACTGACATTTCAAAAAAATTTCTCGCATACCATATCACAAATCTAGCTCCCTTTCTGAGACAAACTCGTTGACCCTCAAAAAGATATAACAAATGTAAAATATATAAAAAGTGTTACTTTGCCATTGGACTTAATGCTCCTTTTTTTCCCAGCAAAACTCTATTCACTTAGACTTCTTAAAACTTAGTTTCTTCTTGACAGTATGACTAATGTTTTTAATAAACTGATCTAGAACTTATTACCAGAATTTTGATTATCTGAGTTGCAGCAAAAAGAGCATGTGTGGAGGGTTAGTTATATTATAAACAGCATATTGGAGAATAAGACAACAGGAATAATTGCCCCATGGATTCTTTTTTAACTCTTTATTTTATATTGGAGTATAGGTGATTAACAATGTTGTGTTAGTGTCAGGTGTACAGCAAAGCGATTCAGTTATATATATACATGGATCTGTTCTTTTTCAAATTCTTTGGACCCGAATTTTGAATCACAACATCCTTTCCGAACAGGTTGGGGTTGGGTCTATGGAGAGAGAGAGAGAGATAGAAAAAGAAAAAGAGAGGGGCAGAAAGTGAAGGAGGAGAAATAAACAAGAGTACAGTTGCCAGCAATTCCATTTTATTCCTGATCTATTGATTTTTTTGTATATTTAAAAAGACCTCCCTGCTGTAATTTATATTAAAATTGTTACTTTTTCTATTATGAAATTAATTTTGTTGTGGGGAGGAAACTTGTTGGGGAAACAGGGAGTTGTGAAATTCATGTAATAGTTTACAAATTTTCTGTGAATACAATAATTTCCTCTTGTTGTAAAGGACTAGCACTGAAGTAATTATCACGGTAGCTACATGACCAGGTTTTCCAAACCCTTGAGGGCTCTGAAGAGATTTAAAGAATGCATCAGCCACACTGATTATTCTTGCCATATTTGGAGCTGCTTGTCATATGAGACACTGTAGAGAGTGCTGTCAAAGGAAACCTGACAATTTTCTCTCCCACATAAGAATAAAAGACTGTTGGCACATATATAAAGTGTGATGAAGAGGGGAGGGGGACTTGGCACATAATTGGGTAGGAATCAGAAGGAAAATATGTGCACCTCCCCACCCCCTGCTCCAAGGATAGATGAGATAATGAAGAATGGTTCAAGGGACAAAGGGACTCAGTAGCTCTTGATACTACCAGTGCATCAATTGCAGTAATAAAAAATTCAACAGCTTTTATGTACTTCAATAAAAGTGAAGACTAGGATGGTCAGGATATCGTAGGGAGCAACAGTAGGTTCTTTTGGAATCACAGTTGTATTAGAGTTGATTGTATGACAAAGTGACACAATGGGCATATCTGCCATCAGAAAATTATTCCTACCGTAGATTTCAATAGAAAGAAGTCCTTCCCACAGCAGCTTAATCAGCAGATACCTGAATTATGAGTAATTCTAGTTACACTATTGTGACGGAAAGTCATAGAACTGTTCTGGGACATTTTTGTTAATGGGGATTCAAGATAACGATTTGTGAATCCAGTATTAGAGATATCCACAGGTTGCTTCCATTAGAACATGAGGTGTTAGTAAGCAATCAAAGCTAAACTGTTTGAATTCCATTTAAATATTTCATATAATACTTTTTCAAAAAAGGGAAAAATAGTACGTAGCAGGTATTCAAAACTGTCAACCAGTCTTGTTTCTTGTGTGTATATTTATAATGATGGAATTCTATGTTTTTCCCTCCTAGGCATATACAGTCCATCATAGTGATTAATAATCGATTAGCAGGTGTAAAAGGAAGAAGCGTGAAGCAGCACAGTCTTCATCAGCTGGACACCATGACATTCGTTGACATACAGACTTTGCTGTCTGTCCCTTATGTACGACAGGGTGTGGAACGACATTCGAAATTTCTAGAAGGGTATATTGCGAATAAACACTGAATATTTAAGAAATGATCATGGAATTAATAATCCTTTTTCATAAGGAGAGAAATATAAAAATTAATCTTAAACTTTAGAAATATAATTCTAAATACTCTCCAGAACTCATAACCGTCTGACATACACAGACTATAAACAACTATGTTTTACCACTGTGAGTATATCTGTGCACCTCATGGAAATTAGAAATCCTTTGAAAGCAGGATCATATTTGGAGTTTTTTTTTTTTTTAGAATATGGTAAAGTATCTTGTTTGCAAATATTTTTGGTATAGATGATATTTTGTTTAAAACTTTATTTTACCTGGTTATAAATGAAGTGCATATTCATGCTGTACTCTGGAAATGTATTAAATTTTTATAACATCTTTGAAATTAAGGCCATATCCAGAATAAATAGCGTTACAGTGAAATTTGCCTATAGATTCTCAACGAATGGGCTAGAAGAACCATATATAATATCCTTAACTAAACTGCAGGTTTCCTAGAGCTTTTATATTACAACTTCCTTTTTTTAAAATGTGAATCATAATGGTTTCTCCACACTTACATTAATTTTTAATCACAGTCTCTTACACTGCTGATTGAATTCCCCACTACGGCTAATAGCCTTCCTTGTAATATTCATTCATTTAAAATATGTATGCTGATGCCATATCTTATTTTTCAAAGGAAACCTGTTTAAAGCCCAAAGCAAAATAATAGTCACATGGATGTTAGGCCACAGCAGGTTACCATGTATTTGATCAGCCTCGCCACCAGAAAATCCTTAAAATCTGTTGAAAAAATGGCTCCATTAGGATATTTTTTTAAAAGCAGAATTATTCATGTCATATTGGTATATTCTTTACAACTGAATTTCATTTATAGACAATATTATTTCAAATAACTGAACTGGAACAAAACTAGAGGGTAATCTTATTTTTACATAGGGTCACTTCTAATGACAGTTTATTTAAAAATATACAATTAGGATTTCTGATACTTTAACAAGGCATGTGTCTATGCCATATAGCTAAGAAACAGTAAGATATGTAGTCAGGGCTCCAATTATTCATCCTGTGAAACCAACATAAAAATGATGAGAGACGTTAAAGGATAGCTTATGAGAGATCACAGCTACTAAATTAGGAAGCTCGAAGAAAGTAACAGTCTTGATAGTTTGGCTACATGTTAATTAACTTTGTTCAAAAGATAAATTGCAACTCTTTTTTTTCACTGGAATCAGTTGCTTATTCTTTAGAAGTTTTATGCTTCTCATTGTTATCATGAAATTAATATTAGAATATACCTTCTAACTGACACTTCGGTCCACTGAATCCAGGACAGCACTTCCATTCTAATGAGGTAACAATTTTATGTTGCATCCTGTACACAGGATTTGATATCTTCTGAGATCTAGAGAGGAGAGCAGTTGGGGGAAAACAGATTATTTGTCTCACATTAAATTATCAATTGGAATAAAAGTGTTTGGGATGATACCTGGAATATAATAATAAGCATTCAGGGACTTCCCTGGTGGTGCAGTGGATAAGACTCTACATTCCCAATGCAGGGGGCACAGGTTCGATCCCTGGTCAGCAGATCCCACATGCATGGTGCAGTTAAGAGTTTGCATGCCACAACTAAGGAGCCCGCATGTCACAACTAAGGAGCCCACCTGCCGCAACTAAGACACCATGCAACCAAATAAATAAGTAAATATTTTTTTTAAAAAAAGCATTCAGTAAGTGTTATCTGTTCTTCTTCTTATTATAATAATCTTCATCATCAATATTATTGTCAAACAGATTTCCTTAAGTACATTACAAAAAGCATTAAGGTTTATACTCTTTGGTATTTTAAATTTATACCTATCATTATGTTTTCTAAAGATACTATAACTTTTCCCTTGATAATGCTTTTCACTAAACCAATGTTAAAACTTATTTTAGTTCTAATTTTTAAATAGTTTATGGGAATAGTTCTTATTTCTTATATCATTATAGTTAAAAGAATCTGTTTTCCTCCAGATCAATATCAAATAACTCAAAACAAATTAGATATTCCACTGTGATTTCAACCTGTGCTTTCTCATATCTCAAGTTTTTAAATTGTACTACCTATTGTTTCTCTCATATAGTATTTGTCTGAGAGGGAGGTGGAGGAGGGAAAAGGATCTAACATGAGAAAATGTTGTTTTTGAGAAGAAACCATGAAAGGGAAATGAAGAAACTATAACATTTCAAATTAACAATCAATATAAGTAGTGACTGGCCCTAAATTGCAGGCCTTATGTATGTAAATGTAAATCATAAATACAATTTGGCCATATTATTCTTATCCCCATGACTTCAATATTTAGCTAATATCTATCAAATGATTCTATGAAATGGGTATGTATTATCTTGTTTAATCCTCACATTAGTTCTATGAGGAAAGTACTATTGTTATCTTGACTTGCTGACGAGGAACCTGAGGAACAGAGAGATGGAACACTTGCTGAAAGTCCCACATCTAAAAGTTATCGAGCTAGGATTTTAATCCACTCTGCATGGGTTAGCCTCTCCTGTTATTATCTAGAGTTTGTTACGTATGACTATGGGGAGACAACAGTAGTCACTCTCATGGATTATGTATTATAACAGACTGGGTTTTAGTTTCTGCTATAACCTGATGGGCAATTAATTATGTGTGAAATTATTCCTCAATTTTTTTTTAATATTTTCATATCTTTTATTCCTAATGGTTGATTATGTATATTTTCTTATTTATTTATTTATTTTTGTCTGTGTTGGGTCTTCGTTTCTGTGCGAGGGCTTTCTCTAGTTGCGGCGAGCGGGGGCCACTCTTCATCGCCGTGCGCGGGCCTCTCACTGTCGCGGCCTCTCTTCTTGTGGAGCACAGGCTCCAGACGCGCAGGCTCAGTAGTTGTGGCTCACGGGCCTAGTTGCTCCGCGGCATGTGGGATCTTCCCAGACCAGGGCTCGAACCCGTGTCCCCTGCATTGGCAGGCAGATTCTCAACCACTGTGCCACCAGGGAAGCCCTATTCCTCAATTTTAACATGAGCTGTAAGACTCCTTCCATCTCTGAAAGTAGGCTAATCATTCATCTGTGTTTATTTCTGTAAATTATACTCAGCAAATAACTCTGTCCTGTGAAATATCATATCTAGTCCAACAGCTAGTGCTAAACAGGAAGTAAGGTAGTTTGGAAAGGATTCTTTAGAGTTTATTAGGGTGAAATCAAGCAGTTAGTTGCATTATTATTGGACTCAGTGTTCCTGCTTTGGCAAACTGGATTGCAGGTGTATGTGTCTCAGACAAAAAGAAAAAGTGACAAACATTGCACATGCACTGAAATAGTGAGTGCATGGAGAGAGCCATCCAAATGCAGAGAAAGATAAGAAATGAGAATAAAGATACCTATTTCTAGTTTGTTTAAAGAGAGAAAAAAGCTCACCTTGAACTCAGAAGGGCAGTATGATGGGGGTTACTCTGGTAATAGTTTCATTACTAAAGAATTAACAGTGCATTCTTTGTATCTCAGGTTGACTAGGAAATTGTCACAAAGGGAGTAAATGCCAGAAGCAGAACTGGAGCTCACCTCTCCCAAATCCCTAAGACATGCTTAGCTCTCTGGACCATGAGCCCTAGCTATTCCTTTAGGGACTACGAAACACCTTGATTTTATATATCCTTATTGCACACTGTTCCAGATTGCCAATGTGTCAGATTCACTGCCTGAGTTATTTGTATGACTATTTGTATAACATTAGGCATCATGGCCTGAATGACAATTTTAGTTTTTATTGCAGGCGTTCCTGAAACACCCCCAGCTGAGCTACTGTGACTGTATGAATTCAGAGAATTTATCAATGACTCAGCCCCACATTTTAGGACAATTACATCATTAAAACAAAAACCCTAAATAAGTCATTACAATAGACACAAGAAGAAAGGCCCTACTTAGCTGCTTTACCATGCATAATAGCAATTAGTGGCTTGCAAAGTCATGGACTTCTCTTTGGCCTAGTATGAAAGGGAAATTATCAATAGCCCTTTAAAACTGTGTATGAATTTAATGGAATTAAAGGACAGGATTGTTGGTCAGGTCATAGAATAAAAGTAATAGTAATAGTAAAAATAGAAACAAACTTGAGTTAACGCTCACTGAAGACTCACAGAGTACCAGGCACTAGGCTAAACATATTACTCCATTTATCTCACATATTCTAAAAACACCCACATGAGGCAAGTATAATTAGTTTCTGCATTTTAACTTATTTAAGATCATACTTCCAGTTTAATGTGATGACCCTACCCTGACCCTACTATAGTTATGTGTACCTGGCATGATTAACTTTCTCTATATATTCCAGGCCACACATGATTATGGTACAAGAAGTGGGTATTTTCAAGAAATATTACATACCTCTGAGGACAGGATCCACTGGTCCAGCCACAGGGCCCTCTGCCAGTTGGAACATAAGTGACTTGGTTGTCCAGTATCACTGTTGGAGATAATCTGGTATGTACATAAGCACACCAGTTCCTAAGGAAGAGATCATTTTTGTTAGAAAAAAAATTATTGTCAGAAAGAATTCTTTTCACCAAAGTTATTTGCGTAGACCTATATCTACTGTCAGTACTGTGTATCAGATACATTGAAAACTTGGTATCTGGCTTTAAAATATCTGGAAATAACAGAAAACATATGTTACTTCATTACTGTACTCATGGACAGTAAAGAAACACTGTAAGATAAAAGTAAATTAAGAATAAATCAGAGCTAAAACCAGAATCTCTATTGTTTAGCTATAAGCTAAGTCAAAATCCAAAATTGCCCTTATGCAGATATCAGTATTAGACTGAGGTAGTGACTCAGACCTAGATCTGTTACTTCCATTGAACAATGTGCAGTAAGATGAAAATAAATAAATAAATAAATGATGTAAAAATGATTGAAAAAGAGGAAAAAAATAACCGTTATTAGCAGCAGGTGATATGATTGTGAATAAAGAAAATATAAAGGAGTCTATATGTAAATGATTATAATGAATGAGTTCATCAATTTAGTGAAGATCAATATAAAATGTTTTATAATTAATAAAAAAGTTTAGCCATGCAGTTAAGATCAGTTATAGTTTGATGTGCTAACAACAAATTTTAAAAAGATACTGTTTATAATAGGAAAAATAACATTGTTCTCGTTAAATTTAACAGCATGTAAAACATTGACCAGCTTAAACTGGTTTTGCATCCTTAAAGAGGATGCTGATTAATCAGGCCTTGAGTTATTTTACAGACAGCCCTGGGCACGTGCAAGACAGGAACCCATGTGTCCAGGATAACCCCAGAGCCGAGAATCTTCAGTCTATGGAACTCAAATAATAGACGTGTTGAGGCTTTTATGAAATGAGAAGTTCTTCAACAAGGAAAATCTGGCTCCCAGCAACAGTGGGAGCTTATATGGACTAATTCAAGACTAGCCAATCAGCTTCCAAGTTTGAAATTTCCCTAATCCCCTAAACTTCACTCCGAGCCCTGGATGGAGAAGACAGATGCGAGAGCCTTGCTTCCTGTTTCCTTGCCAGTCGATCTCGCAGTAGAGCTTTTATTTTCTCAAAAGCCGGTGCCTTGGTATTGGCTTCTGTGCGCATCGGGCAAGGAGCCCTTGCTCGGTAGCAATGTTGGTCACCACAGAGGGATGTAAATCTCATGACTGCCTGCCAAAGGCACCGCAGCCCCTGGCAGAGCGCAGGCCCTCATCACCCACCCTGAGCGGTCACCCAGGCCAAACTTGTCTAGAGGGTCAGCTGTCACGTTGCTGCTTCCCGCTGCTGCCCTCCAGGCTCCTTGGTGCTACTTTCACTTTTGAGAGAAGAAACCGCTCCTGGATCAGATGTCTTTTGGGTGAGTAACATTGTTAAAATGTGCCAGGACCTAAAGTTGTCTAATAACCTTCTCAGGATTGTGGGTTAGATTCCCACCCTAAGGGAGACAATATAAAAGTTTACAGCTGCTGAGGTACTCAAAGGATTGAGTCCTAAGACTTTGGATTTCTTTGTCCATGTTTGTCTATGTCTGTTTGGTTAGGATTGGTTAATAGGGGTTGGCTCGTGGATGACTGTAGCAAAATATTAAACCTGATATTAGTGAGGGTCCTCTGAATCAGGAGGTAAGAAATGGCTCCCTGACTAGAAATCTTGCTTTATGCAGGGGTTGGTTTTTCACCCATGCCTAATATGATCGCCTGGAGGTATAGATACAGGTGTGTGTTCTTAATGGAACCTGCCCTGATTACCATGTTGTGTGAGAGGGTAAGGGAGAAATGAGGGACTGTAAATCAGGAGAACTCTCCACTCCAGAACATGTTCTGTGCCTGGGTTAGAGGAATTTCCACCCAAGACGCCTCCTTGGTGTCATTTTGCTCTGGTCATCCTGAGAAAAAGCCCTTCCAAAATGGGATATGTCAACGATATACCTGCTAATTTAACAGGAAGGGAAAAGAAGAAACATGTGATCATACCAGTCAGTCTAAGGAGTAAGCACAGTAAAATTAAATAGGAAATATAAGTAAAATTAATGAAATGGGAGCTAGGAGAAAAATCGTCTATTTCCAAATTGGTGGTCAGCATGGAATAAAAAGCACACCTGTGTCTTTAGAGTGAGTTAATGAAAGGCAGAGACTAAAGAAACAAAACAGGTGGGACAATGTTATTAGACAAACAGGGATTTAAGGAAGGTTGAGATTGTTAAGGCAGTAACAGGACAAAGAGGTGTTGTGTATAATTACTTGAGGTTTAAGTAATAAATATGGTGATCAGACTTGGCCTACATTTAGCCAACTGTAAAGCAAAGCAAAAAAATCTTCCAAAACACAGACAAAACTTGATAAGAGCTATTTTCAACAATCTCACTAAGAATTCTCTTAAGTATTAAACACATCTGAGAGTGGCTGGAGAGGGTTGAAGTATTTTGAAGATGGAGATAATGTTTTCTAATGGAGATAATATCTAAGAATCAACTGGTTATAGAACTCTTATCAGTAAGTTTGTACCTGTCCTTTCGGATAATGTGGCTCTTTTAGCTACGTGCTTTTATTCTATAAATAGTAACGTATTATGTTCTTAATTCTATATGACTTCCTACTGTATATGGTATACTGGAGTTATGAAAAAGAAGAAAATGACTTTCTTTTGTAACACTGCCTAGCTCCAACATCGGCTAGAGTCAGGGGGAAAATGGCCTGAGAATGGGTCTTCGAATTACAACACGAGCTTACAATTAAGACTTCTTTTGCAAAAAAGAGGAAAAATGGGAGGAAATCAGCTGTCTCCCTGTTTCTTGCAAGGGAAGAGGCCTTTATACAATTGGACACATTTTGGTTTTTCCTCAGTGAGAGTTTTAACCCTCTTTTGTATGAGCCAAGCTAGCAGGCATTGAACTGCTTTTAAGTGTGTAAATATGTATGTAAAAAAGGAAACTTTGCCAGGAGGAACAAACATCGGTGGTGCTAAACACCATGGGCTACACGGAGGCCTAAATGCATTCTACCTGGAAATTGCCCGGACGTCTAGATTAGCTCATCTATGATCTCTGCTGGGGGGGTAAAATGTTTTGATTTTCTCCCATGAAGATTAAACCCCAGCATGCTCAGAAAGAAGGGAGGCCTTGATTATTTCAACCTGTATCCTCTGTCACATTCAGCTCTGGGTCTCAGGCAGCTGCCTCACTTCACTTTCTTCAAGGTGATACAGTCACCTCTTCCACGCTTCTCCCCGTCGGGTAAGTGTTTCAGGGTGGCGAGTGAAACAGAGGCTGGCCTTTCCTAGGCTCCTCTGCGGTAGGCAGGTCCACCTCAGCACGTGGGGGAGAGCTACTAGGATCTTCTGACCAAACTGGCTACAGTCTTGGAACTGCTTGGACGGATTCCTCGGCAGCTGGGAAGCACGCGTGTCGGCTACGGTTCTGACAGCCATCTCTATCTAATGGAAAGCTTTCCGGCGTTCCCTAAGTGAATCCCCAAGTCCAAGCTAGTCATCTGGGAGACTTTCTCCGCAGTGGCTTCTCAGGGAATTCTTATAGCCAAGTTGTAGACAGTCGCTGCTATATTGGCTTGCTTCTTTCCAGAAACCAAACTAGGAGACGGAATTGGTTCCTAAACCCTCAGGTTCTTGCTTTCTCTCTCACGCCTCTTGAGGCTGGTTGATTTCCCTCTGCTTTTTTTTTTTTTTAAATTAATTTATTTTTTATTTACTTTTATTTTTGGCTGCGTTGGGTCTTCGTTGCTGTGCATGGGTTTTCTCTAGTTGCGTCGAGCGGGGGCTACCCTTCGTTGCGGTGCACCGGCTTCTCATTGCGGTGGCTTCTCTTGTTGCGGAGCTCAGGCTCTAGGTGCGCGGGCTTCAGTAGTTGTGGCGTGCGGGCTCAGTAGTTGTGGCTCGTGGGCTCTAGAGCGCAGGCTCAGTAGTTGTGGCGCACGGGCTTAGTTGCTCCGCGGCACATGGGATCTTCCCAGACCAGGGATCGAACCCGTGTCCCCTTCATTGGCAGGCGGATTCTTAACCACTGCGCCACCAGGGAAGTCCCTCCCTCCGCTTTTTGAGGGGAGTGAGGGAAGGTCCTTTTCTAGAGATTTGCAACCCACAGACTGTTCTCAGCTCTTGCGTTTAAAACCTGGGCTATTGACCGAGCTGTGACTTAGGAGTCTCATGCTCTCTCTCTCCAAACCTCCATTCTCAGAGGGGCTGGCCAACCCCTCAGAACCAGCACTAAGGGGGAAAGCCTTTGAGGGGGCAAGCCTCTAGTGTGCCAAGGTGCTTCCTATAAAGGAAGAAGTGTGCTTTGAGTCCCCAGATGTGCCTTCCTTCATCTCCCATGAACTCAAGGGCTTTCCAGGTGCAGCCAACATTGCTGCATCACACAGACCTCGAGTTTCTGGTAAAGCTGCTGGTTGACACCAGGCCCAATTCATGAAGGCTAGGAAAGGCCTTTCCAGGCTCTTGGTGTATGTCGCCAAATAAGCAAATTTTGAGAATTTGACAATCTCACGTGTTCAGAGATAGAGAACTGGAATCTCATATATACTGTTGGTAGAAATATATGGTAAAACCACTTTGAAAAACAGTGTGTTAATATCATGTAATAATGAACATGCGTATACTGACCCAGCAGTTACACTTCTAGATATATACTTTAGAGAAACTCTTGCACATGTGTTCCAGGAATCATGTTATCTGAGTATTTATAGTAGCAAGCATTATTCATAACTATCAAAACCTAAAAGTAGTTTAAATGTCCATTTACCATAGAATGGAGAAATACACTGAAATATTGACACATAGATATTATTCACCAGTTAAACAAATGAACTGTAATATTCAATAACCCAAATTTAACTTATAATAAACTTGTGTGATGCAAGCAAGTTACAGAAATAATACCATACAATGGTTTTTTCTTACATAAAGCTAAAAAATAAAAGTGAATGATACACTGTTAGGGATACATATGGTAAAATTAGGTATTATAATACATTTATTTTGTATCAGATATAGCACAATTTTAAATGATATGATTAAGAATAACAAATAAATCCTGCCTTACAGAAAGATTTAGCTGAATCGCTGTTCTGACCCACATGTCTTATCAATTAGACCATATTATATCCATAAATTTTCTCAAGCCTGTTTCTAAAAACCTTTGTTTATATCCATCCATGTATGCTTACTGTCTTCAACATATAAGATAGTAGAGGAATATGAATTGACCACGCTCCAGTGAAGCTGAGAAACTTTAACAGCATCAAAGTAGGCCATTTGCCACAAAAATGCCATGATCAGACAAAAACAGCCTTTATTAAAGTACCTATTTTTAGATGATATTCTGGTAGAAGCCATCCAAAATCATATAGATACTGTTTAGGAAAACAAAAATCAGCCTCATTTCTGGTTGTAATACCAGTTATTTTATTATAAAACATCCTATACTAAACTGTAGAAAGTTCTTAATAACTATAGATTAAATGATTGGATTATACATGATTTTTTTCTCTTTATTTTTCTGTTTCTGTCATTTTTTCCCTATTGTGAATATGTACCTTGTTATGTTAAATTTATATTCTTCCCTCTCATTTGTTTTCTGAGGTTTTTAATCAAGGGTAGAGGCAGAAATGATTTACAAAATGTAGTACTAAAGGAAATGCTACATGACTGCAAAATCAAATCACTGAGTTCAAATTAATATGAGATGTATGCCACTAAATCAGTAAAACATAGGAACTCTATGCTGCTTAAAATAATAATTATTATTATAATTAAAATAATGTAAAAGTCAACCTAAATGTTAAAAAACAAAGAAGGAACACATTTTTCCCCAGAGTAGAGTCACTAAAGTTAGTAAACATCTGCTTTGGAATATTTAGGCCTCTTTGGACCAAATGTCCCTCTACAAATAAAGCTGACTCAGTCATTCATCTGTCTAAGGCAGATAAATTGAGCACTATACAGCTTATTGTGCAAGGTTCTTTCGAATGTGAAGTTTGAAAATTCAGTTCCATAAAGGCATAAAAAGACACGTTGGCACATTTTGTTCAAGCATGGTGATACTTGGAAAAATAATGTGAAACTAAGTATGGCAAGAACAGAAAATAAACATTTTAAAATTAATAAAGACACCATGATAAAGGATATTTTAAAAATAGATTTCTCCTGCAAATCCACTGATTATCCTAATTACAGAGAATGTCTAACTTCATCAGAAGCACAAATTGTCTGTCACGTGAGCATTGGCTGAATGACTATGGAGGGCACAGGGCGAGGCAGGAAAAAAGTACCACCATCCCTACATACCCTGGGTACTGAAAAAAAAGAAAAGAGATGGTTGTTAGAAAGATAGATAGACAAACAGAAAGATATTGTTTGTGAGACTAAATCTCTGCAGTGTCACCTGCAGAGACTGTTTAAAACCCTAAATAGTAAAACCATTTCATGACTAAAATAGTTGAGTAGGCAAAAAAGCAGATTGCCAGTGGCCCAGCAATCTTTGATCCAGTGTAAATTGGAAGAACAATCCACAGCCAAAGAACCCCTGGTGTGACTTGTAATTAGGTTTATGCTACCGATGAAATAAGCTCGTTAAGGGATGTTAAAAATGTAAATATAAATTTAAAACGAAATAATCTGAAAATATAAGTTTAAAAACAGAAAATTCAGCATGGTGAAATGGTGACAGGCAAGTATAAAAGCAAATGTAATGATCCCAGACAAGCATTTTGCTTAAATCTAGAAATCCTTTGTACTTTTCCAGAGTGATTATGGCGGACGGAGAGCAGTTTCTTTGAAGTATTGAGCTTTCCGTGGGGTCCGAACACTCCAAACAGCAGACTGCATTTGGGATTCTCTTTAATGGTAATAACACTGTTGCTTTTGTGCAGCAACATGTACTGAAAAAAGCTTGTATTGATCCTTTGGATTTTCCAAGTTAATAGGTAAAATGTTTGTTTGAAGAAAAAGCAGACATCTTTTGTTATTTATGAACATGAGCCTGGCTTGCAGAACTTACAAAACAAAAGGGAGAAAAGGGTTCTATTTTGACATAGACAACTTGAAGTCTTGTGGATAATGAACTAAGGAAAGCATTGCAAGTAAACAATCACTGTACTTTTGATTGAAACATTTTAGAAATCCAGTCTTCCAAGGAGCCGTGAAAACACTAAATTAAAAACAAAGATTCCATTAATTGGTCATTTGCCATTTGAAGTGTACCCTGACCAAACCCTGGTCCAAACATATCCATTCTTATCCTGAATTGAGAGTGGACTGAAGCAACAAAGGATTCATTTAAATAATGACCATGACAAGTATTTCCCTTAAGAAATAGAAGACATCAATCTAAGAATTAACGTTATTTATTTATACTAGTCCTTAGAACACAGATTAATAAATTCCTTGCCATCCTGTTCGTAGAAGACAATGTTTAAACATTTATATTCATAACTTGTGATTTGAATTGACACGATAGCATGAAAATACCAAGTCCTGAGGCTATTCACTAGAAGTCAAGGTAAACCAGCAAAATCCCCTCCATAAACTAGCCAACGATATGTAATTTTCTCCTGGACGTTGGAGAAGATTTTCTGCTTGGGGAGACGATGTATTTAAGGACATTTTGACTTTGTTTCCTGTCATCCCCTTATTGAGATGAACTTAGGGATTCAATGAGGAACAAGAGAAAATGAAACAACTTATTAGCCATTAGCTTCTTTATTAAATGTGGCTTCCTCATCTACACAATACATATAATAATATTACCTACCTACCTCACAGGATTGTTGTGAGATTAAATGACTTAATATATGTAAAATACTTGCTGCTGCTGGTAATGACTACATGATTCAGAGAGCTCAGTAGGATTTTTTATGAAGGGAATAGATACCTATATAGCTATATATATGTATGTATGTATCTCCCATTTTGTTTTTTGCCTCGTACACAAGTAGAGATTGCTCCTTTCTTGCTTCTGTAATGACCTGATAAATTCATCTTAACCATAATTGCTTATGTATATCAGGTCAATAATAAGTTCCAGAAAACCATGACAGAAGACTATTATTGGTGATGTTCAATTCATATGATGAGGCTTAGCTTTCAGAAGAAATATATTCTAAATGTCTCTATAGTCTTAAGTAGTTATGAACAAAAATACTTCCTAAATGTTATGTAATCTTTATAGGAATCTTTATTTTTTCAATCAAACTAAAAAGATGAAATTATTAATTATTATGAGAGACCAGGATTTACAGGTAGTTCATCAGTCATAAATGAGAAAGGAAATATACCCAGTGTGAAAGAAATATTAACAGAAATTGGAAGTAAGCATTTAGATTTAGTAAAAAGATTCTTAATATGTAAATCCCACACAAATAAAGCATTAGACTTTTTATATTTAGTTTTGGCTATTAGTCCAAAAGATAAGTCCATCTTGATACAAATCTCCTTAGGAAAATGACTATTTTCAGATTAAAAAAATATTGTGGTTCATTTTATTTTAGTGTAAATACCTTTATATAGTCCATCCTTTTTCAAAAGTCTATATAATATATAAACTGGGATAGAAGTATTAGTTTTATAAAAGAATCATGTAAATATTTGAAACAAATCTTGAGAGGCAATCATGAAAAGCTCAGATTATGGGGAATTTCTGATACTTTAATTATCTGGTTAATTTAGGTTTTAAGATGAAACCCCTTTTATATACCAACTTTTGCAATAAAAATCTTTTGTCAGGCATCACTTATTTGCCTTCCATGGTGGGCACAGTGTAGTGAATGTAATTGAGTTTTTAATGATATATGCTGTATAGTACCTCAGAGTCACAAATCATTGTGTACATACAATAATAATACGACTAATAATTTCTCAGTGTAATATTTTAGGAGAATGAGCTGAGTGTGTCCCCCTCTCAGGATGTGCATGGAGTTTGCTTTTTGGATCCAACCTATTTTCAAAGTTTTAAAGCCAATGACAGTACATTTTTAAGAGGTGCACTGAATTAGATATAAAAATACATATGTTATACTTAAGAAACAATTCTTAAAGATACCTTAATTAAACTTTTTTTCACAAACTTGTTTTATTTCACCTAATTTTATTTTTTTGTTTCTTTTCCCCATCCTGTTATTTCAACGTATTCAGGGACACTGTAAATTCTATTCCAGTAGGTGTCAGACTTTCCCAGTGTGCAGACCACAGAGCCTCGGGAAAGGCAGGCTAATAGGTGCTGTGATGCTTAATTCTATACTTAAACCAGTTGTTCCTGTAAACTGACTCTTTTAGCATTTCCCCAAATAACACATTTTTAAATTAATATTTTGGTATTTAAAGAAACAGAAGGTGTACAAACATTTCTTGTTTAATCACTCCTTAAATTCTGGCATGTATCATACAATATGTATGTGTATATTTAGCAGCAATTTAGTGAGTAGAAATATCAAAGAAATAAAAAAGGAAATGATTAATGAGAAAAAACTGAGATACAGAATATACTTTAGTATTTTCACTGGCAGTAATGTAGTAGATACATTTATTTCTCAAGGACATAAAAAATACTCTTTAATATAATGGTGTGTTTCTTTTTAGAATTTAACAGCATGTGGGAATAATCCCCTTGGATGCTACTAGGCCACTGATAAGAACTTTGCAAACTACACATGATAGAGACTGAATGTTTGTGTCCCCCCAAAATTCATTTGTTGACATCCAAATTCCCATTATGATAATATTGAGAGATGGGGATTTGGGGATGTGGTTAGGTATAAGGGATTAGTGCCCTTATAAAAGTGGCCCTAGGGAGATCCCTCATGCCTTCCACCATGTGGAAGTACAATGAGAAGTCGGGAATCTGAAAAAGAGCCCTTACTGGCCATGCTGGCAACCTGTTCCTGGGTTTCCAGCTTCCAGAACTGTGAGAAATAAATTTCTGTTGTTTATAAGGAACCCAGTCGCTCATTTTGTTATAACAGCCTGAATGGACTAAGATGGCCTCAGAATTTAATTGACCAGATTTTTCACATTTAAAACCTCATAATTTACAGAATTAAGCAGAAAAATGCATATTACGATAGGCAGCAGAATTAATTTAATGGTTAGTTTTTGTAATTTTAAACCATTAAATTTTAAAATTTAAATTTTCTATTTACAAGTGGTTTAATAAAAGACTTGTAGAATTTATCATGTTAGACATATTAGAAATCATAATTCATTTAACTTGAGCCACCTATTTGTACATAAAGCAAGTTATATGGCTTATAGAAAGAATAAACAAATGAAATTCTAAAATAAATAAAGTCAATAAACTCAGCAAATATAGTATTCATCTTGTTTCATATTCAACTTTTCCCTTCTGGCCATTTCATTAACATTTTACCATATTTATGGCCATTCTATATGCAAAATAAAATACAATGACAAACAAGTAAGTGGGAAACTCTCTAGAAGAGCTCTGATTTCTGCCCTCTCTCCCTCCTCCCTTTCATTAAAAAAAAGAAGAAAAGAAAAGAAAGAAAAACTCCTCAATTGAGCATCCATATTTCTATAGTTCTCATATTTCCCAAACTTATATTTCTAGTCTTTATCTCCGCTGTGAACTCCAAATCCATCCAATAATCAGTCATTCCACAGAGTTTTGTGGAGCTCTCTCTATGTGCATGGCACTATTGTTGGCAGTGAATAGAATAATAATAAGTAAGAAGGGCAAGGGTCCTATCTTCACAGAATGTATTTTGTGGAAAAATATAAAATACACAACTGTCTGCATAAATAGACCCAATAATTTCAAATAAATGCTCTGAAGAAAAAATAGGGGTGATAAGATAAGGATGGCAACTTTCCATTGGGTGGTCAGAGAAGGTCTACTTGAGGGAGGGATATTAAAGCTCAAATTGCATAAGAAAAGGAGTCATTTGTCTAAATGCTGAGGGAAGAGCCTTCTCTCAAGCGCAAACAGGAGTTTCCTTGAGATATGTATTAACTTGACATGGTCAGTAATCAGGAGGAAGGCCAGTGTGGCTGGAGGAGATTGAGTGGAGTGAGCTTGGAGCATGGTAGAAAATGAGATCATAAAGATAGGCAGGCGTCATGTCAGGCAGGACCCCGTGTGCATGGTGAGGATTTAGGACTTTATTCTAAATGTACTGGAAGCTACTAAGTGATTTTGAGCATGTGAGCAAAATACTAAACTTCACAGGTTTTAAGACATCTCTGAAATCAGGAATATATTTTGAAATCAATGATATATTTTAGTCACTACTGGTCCGACAGTAGTTATTGCATTGCCTTAGAAATGTCTTAACCAGTTTCATTTATATCTTCATTTCAAGGAGGCAAAAGTGATATAAAAACTCTGAGATAAATCTAAAAACTTTAAATAATGTCATACTTTCTGATTAGTACATAAAATCACATCACAATAGATGAAGTCTTACATCCAATGAAACACATTAACCTGAATTAAAGTTTAAATACCTTAAATGTATACAATGTTCTATGTCAAACGTATTCAATAAAAAAAGTTTGAAAGATCTCACACTCGTGTGGAGGCAAGAGTGGAAATGTGGACAAGTTAGGAGACTAAGTAGTAGATAATGGTGGTTAAGAATAGCATGGTGTGGTGAAGGTGGAGAGAAGCTGGCAGATTTGGGGGATATTGGAGGGAACACCAAGAAGACTCCTTGATTGATTATATAAAGGCCAGGAGAGAAAAAGTATAAAGGACATACCCAAGGTTTCTAGTTATGGAACTAGCCGTTCACTGAGATGAAGATTCAGGTACGTGTGTGCAGGGGTTGGGATTGTGAGAGAAGTTAGGTAGGCAGTTAATGCCTATCAATATCTCGTTTCACCTACTATCCTCACAGGGAAGGCTCATAACCTCCGGGGTAGGCCACTCATCCTGTTATGTGCTCTCATACACTTCGTTCAGAATGTTTGTTCATCACCATTTTGATTCAACATCAGCATTTGTGATGTACTGTTTTTCCTCCCCATTGCCCTTTTCCCACTGGACTGCAGATTCCATGAGGACAGAACAGGTGAGAGTTTGTCTTCACTGTTTTGCCCTCAGCACAAGCACAATGCTGGGGACATATTAGGTCCTCAGCAAATATTGGTTCAATACCTACATGCGTTAATCCCAATTTCTTCTTTTTATCCTGCCTGTTTCAAAGTGCTTGGTCACTGACCAACACCCACTGTTCCAGACAGGAAACCACAGCTCTGGTGTAGCCAGGAGTTCCTGTGGTGGTAAGATGAGGGAAAGTGCAAGATGAGATAAAAATATGCCAGAAAAATTCTACTGACAGAAGTATTCCTTTTACATAGAACCACTATAAAATTCCAAAAATAGTAAGGAAAAAAAACCCAAAACCTAAGATGAGTTTATCCCAAGTCAACAAGGTTTTATTATACAGAAATATTTCTTTGGGAAGGATTCATCTATATATTCACATATAGATCCATAAACTTTACATTCAGTTTGTTAAATACTGTGTACTTATTGTAAACCAAACACTTTACTAGCACTGAAAATATGTCCCTAAACGCAAGGAGATCACAAGTTCACTGTAATTATAACATACCATTGTAAGTGCGGTGATAGAAGAATTCAAAGAGAGCTATGTGAACAGTTAGAGGGGCCACATAACTGAGCCTGAGAAAGCTTCCTGGAGGTATTATTATCAGGTGTAAAAGAAGTAGGTGATGGGAAAAGAAGACCATGCTAGCCAGAGGGACAAACGGGGAACAAAGGTAGGTTTAACAAACAGCGTATTGCGGACTAGAAAACTACAAATTTTAGTGGCCAGAAAGTCACAGAAGATGAGGCTGGGGAGGTTGGCAGGAGCCAGGTCAAGGATGCCATTGTATGACCGACTGCGAATGGAATCTGGAATTTATTCTGGAGGCAAAGCATAGCCCCTGAAGCCTAAGAAGTGGGGAAATAAACTGGCCACTTGTATTTTCCCAGTTGGGATAATAGACTGTATTTGCTGAAGGAGTATAACGTACGGATTGAGAGCTACGTCTCTGAAGCCAGCCAGCCTGGGTTTGAATTTCTGTCCTGGGGTTTACTAGCTAAGTGACCCTAGTTAATTTTCTTAACCTCCCTATAATGAAGTAGTCACAGAATCTTCTTCATGGAATTATGGTTATGATGAAAGGATTGAAAATATGTGAGTGTGTGTGTGTGTGTGTGTGTGTGTGTATATATATATATATATATATACACACACACACACACACACACACACTCAGAATAGTACAGTACTAGGAAAAATGCCGTAAAGTGTTTGCTATTATTATTATTTGCTAATCAAATGAAAATATGAAAGACCTCTTTTGACCTTACCAAGGCTTCTTTGCATCAGCACTGTGTCCATAATAGAGGGACCTAAGTTCTCTCTAATACCATTATCAATTGCATGGCTAATGAGTAAGAAGTCTGGGACTTAATGAAGTAAGTATTACTTAATGAATGAATACTTAATGAAAACTATTACCGGGACTTCCCTGGTGGTGCAGTGGTTAGGAATCCGCCTGCCAATGCAGGGGACACGGGTTCGAGCCCTGGTCCAGGAAGATCCCACATGCCGCGGAGCAACTGGGCCCGTGAGCCACAACTACTGAGCCTGCACTCTAGAGCCCGTGAGCCACAACTACTGAGCCCACGTGCCACAACTACGGACGCCCGCACACAAAGAGCCCGTGCTCTGCAACAAGAGAAGCCACTGCAATGAGAAGCCCGCGCACTGCAACAAAGAGTAGCCCCCCCTCGCCACAACCAGAGAAAGCCTGCACGCAGCAATGAAGACCCAATGCAGCCAAAAATAAATAAATAAATGAATTTATAAAAAAAAAGAAAAGTATTACCAAAGAGAATCTTAGCTCTCTAGGACCTCAGGATGTAGAATCTCTAAGTACAGTTAGTTCTTTTCTCTAGAAATAATTTAAGATTCTTTTCATTGGAAAATGCATGGGATGGAGTTCTGCTCAGCAAGTTACACCTTTAATATCTTGTTTCCTCCTAACATACAATGAATTTTTAAAAATCTGAGATATGTTGGTGCTTGCTTTTTATATAACACATTCCTTGGGAGCAGGAATTATTTTTATTTTAAAAATTCTATGTTTCCCCCGAGACCAGCAATGTATAAACAGTCATCAAATAAGTAAGGGTTCATAAGCTTTGACAGTGAGGTCTTTGGATAAAACAACTAGCATTTATTTAAAAACTAGTATTCATCAAATTATCAATTACTAGTTCTAATTATGAAACAACCATATGCCACTTTCCATATGCTATGTAAAATTTAATTGGTATTTTACTTTCAACTGTTTCCTTCTTTTGGTTTTAGTTACTAGTCTATTGAAAAATCCCTTTATAATAACATCTCTAAAAGGTTCAAATCATTTCCTATGAGTGCGTAAGATTTCTATATAATTGGTTTAAAAAATTAAATCATAGTCTAACAAAATATGATTAATAGAAATGATCTTATACATGACTCAGAAAAGACTCAATAAATTACGTTTTTTACTTAATAGACCACATTCTGTTGTTCCTAAACATGAGAAAGTTTAATTTATATCTGTTAAAATGTCTGTTTTAGACAGTCTATCTATCCTAAGTTGAACATTTTGTAATCTGTAGCATTTGTTTTTACAGTAAATTGGCCTGTTCCAAATTCCACCATGTTAATAAGTTTTTATAAAATCAAATTTACATTCATGTTTTCAAAAATTCCATAACCTTTGAAATACAGTAAAAAATGGATTTGAATAATAAAGAATACATAAATACAAATCTATTGGCTTATATACTTCCCAGTGTCTCATGTTTATATCAACAACAGTGTTAACACAATGCCTTTCATATAGCAGGTGTTAGTTGCTATTATTAACTTGAATTATTTTATATAGTCAGGTGTTTAACTTTGAACATTAAATGAATAGAACATTGACGTGCATTTTCCAGGGTTTTGTTTTTGTTTTTTGGTCCTTTTGAAAGACTTCTTTAATGATACTCTTTTAAGCTTTGTTTTATTATTTTGCTTCAAGAATTCAAATTGAATTTTCTCTAATTTTAAATCAATTTGAAAAATTGGCCTTTCTAGTCAACACATTCATAATGATGGCATAATTCAGTATAATGGTACTAGTAAAATATGACTTGTTGAGTACCTATTCTGTGAGAAGCATGTGTCTAAGCACATCTCATTAATTTGAATCTTGCATGATAACCCTGCAAAGTTGGTAGTTTTATCTGTACTCCTTATACCATACCTGTATTTTACAAATGAAGAAACTGAGATTCAGGGACATCAATTGACTTGCTCAAGTCAAGGATCTAGACAGTACTGGAGCCAGGATTCCAACCTAGCTCTGCTTAGTTTGAGCTTGATAATCATATACTTTCCATAGCGCAGGCTGTTTCAGTTTTTAAATCTGTTCACATCTTAACTGTATTGACATTTTTTCTTTCATGTTGTGCGTGTAATTCTCAGCACAACCAACATACCCTTGATCTGAATTAACTAACAGTCACTGTGAGGTTACATTGTTTGTTACCGACTATCCCCAGTTAAAGCACCTCTATTAGTAACTTCGACCACTTCAGTTAAAATAAATTGCTGCATTTTGTTTGTTCATCTTTTCCCTTTTAGATAAGGTAACACTTAATTACCTCACCTAACTGAAATATGATCTGGTTTCATCTTGGACATGAAATCCTTTTCTGAAAGTGAGACAACTGTTAGCTTGCAATCTTATAAACCTTATAGTTAGAAAGAAAAAAGAAAAGAATGTTTCTTACTTTCCTCTAGTTGTTTCAAAGCTTGATTTTTGGTAGCTGGTTCTTTGGCTTCCAGGGCTGTCACCTCTGCTGAGGTACGTTTCCCGTGGGGATCGATTTCCCACGCCTCTAACCGAGTTTAGAGAAATGGCTTGTTCATCCGACTTTCTGGCAAAGCTCTGAAGAAATTTCAGGGTGGAGTTGGAAAGGACCACTGACTCTGCTTTAGGACTGAACCTGATGCTCGATTTGGCCGGGAGGGCAAGAGTTTGTAACTTCAGTACCGCTTCTGTCTTCCCTGTGGGTGTGGGAGTTGGGTTTCTCAAACGCTCGGGAGATGCACTTGTCTCTGAGGGAAGCAGTGTTGATTTCAGAAGACTCTCTTCGGAAGTGCTTGCCTCGGGAGCTGTGGCCATCTCCACGGATGTGATCTGGGTGGTTGGCTGCACCTGAAGACTTTGTATTTTGCTCAGAGGAACCGGAGCAGAGGTCTGGGAGTTCCAGGACTTCTCATCCTCGGGTGTAGTCCAAGTATATGTAGAGTTGTTAAGCCCAATCCCCCCACTCCATAAACTAGAAAGCAGGATGAATAGCCTTGCTCCTTTCATTTCAGTAGTTTGAAGCTAGAAAGCTCATGTGAAATTGGGAGGGGGATAAAGTCCTTCTAGCCTTTTCGGTGGCTGCTTCCACACTGAATCTGCGAAGACAGAGCTTTGCCAATTTGAGATGTGTAGAGGAAACAGGTTTCTGTGTTTTGTAGTGGACTCAGGAAGTTTGATTTCCTGTTTCTGTAGGTTCTGTGTGATCTGTGACCTCTGGTAGGATGATCTATGGAAGCAGTGAAGGGTGTCTGACGAAGCTAAGGGTAAATGGAAAAACACAGGCAATTATTATCAGGAAAACCCATGAGAGAAACATGAAGTAACTTTCCTTTCCTAGGTTCACTCATATTTCATGTGTTGCTGATTTTGAAGAGAAATTTCACGTTGATAATGGAATTTTGTTTGGATGGGCTGAGTCAAGGAGTTTATCATTTTGTTCTGCTATACAAGGAACTTGAGAAAGTTTTGTGATGCTTCCTTTCCACTGTGCCCCATCCAGAGAGCCACATTTTGTTCAAGGACATATATGCATGTACACACGTAAACAAAAACTCATCTGCAATGTCTCTGCTCTTTCGCACATCACAGGCTGAATTGTGAAAAATATATATACCTCCCTATTTTTATATATACACTTCAGCTGTAGCATTATTTGAAGTTAATCTCAATGATGATAATAAAAAAGAAAAGCATAAATTATTGAATTATGCGACTATACAAGAAAATCACTTTAAATTATGCTCTCCAAATTTCTATTAGAACCAATTAATGGAACGAATAATCAGAAATTTACTCCCTCTATTTTCTAATCCTTATCTTCTAGTGGTTGGGGGTGATTAGTATTTTACCACTAAGGAAGGGATGAAAAAAAGTGGAGTCACATGAAAATAAATTAAACTGGGATCAGTTTTTGTACTTCTTCTGTAGTGCAATATATAACAGCTGCAGAAAAGAGGAACTAAATTGATCAAAGACTTTTCTATGGTTGTTTTCCCAGTAGAGGTGCTTCATGGGATTTATGATTTCACTACTCCAACAAATGTCTGATTCTCAGACTTCCATTAAGTTCTCTCATCTGTAAAATATTCCATAGCAAACTTTTCAGACGTACAAGTAACAAGCTGGAACAGTTCATCCATCCATACATTCCTTTCTTCCTTCATTCATTCATTTAGTAATTACCCAAACCCTCAGTCAGCTTTAGTAAGGTACTCGCTTAGGTGATGAGATTATAAAGCAAGAATATTCTTGGCTCTCAATTTGCTCGTGGCCTGTGTACATTATCTGAAGGCTAGATCTCTGTGTAATTAATCTTTCTGTCAACTTCTAAGTGTGGTATTAGGTTCTTGTTAAATATTCAGTCATGGAATGTTTTCTTTCAGAACTGGAAAATTGGAAACCTCGTGACTATTTGGTTATATATTATTGTAGATATATACTCTTGTCTCTAATCCTGGATACAGGACACCGGGATTTGAAACAAGACCTAGTTTTCCTCTGAACTACTAACTTTTTGGTGTTAATACTCTTTTCTCCCCTTAATCTTTGCCATTCACTTATACAAGCATATTGTCGACATATTAGAGAGTATATAGTGTGAGGTTATTTAAACTATGATACACAGGAGTCAGCAGCAACCCCAGTTGACTTTGACATGGATTACAAAACATCTGTTTCTCGGATATATCACAGAACAATCCCACAAACTTTGCGTTAGTAAAAGAGCAGAAAGGTCCAGCACAGACAGTCCAGGCAGCAATTAATAACTAAACAGGGTGATGAAACTGCATAATTTTCACAACACAAACATGGTTTTCAGTACTAAGAAAAAGACATTACAGCTTCTTAATCTGGAAAAGACACAAGCAACTATCTTTGGCTTAGAGCAGAATAGTAATTAGAAAAATCCAAGTAAAGTATTTCTATTTAGTGTACAATTTTAAATCCATTTTCCTAGATTTAGTAAAAGTCGATGAAGAAACCATCTTGAAAGTTTAAGAAACAACCAGAATAATGACACACGTAGATTTTTTTGCTTCTATGATTTGAAAAAAACATCTTGATCCTGTTTAGGACAAGTGAACTTGAGTGGTAAAGGGTCACTCATTGGATGTATAAGTGATAACAAATGGCTCTTAAATGGTAATAAAAACTGAACTGAGCTAAGCAATTCATTCCTCCTCCCGTAAGGTATTGACCAATAATGATTTTGGTTACTCTTATCCTAGCTTACAAGTGACCTTGCAATCAAAAGGCTAAAGGTTCTGTATCTCATTATCAATTCACTAAGCCATCTTGTGCTGTAACTCCCCAGAGAAGCCCCAGCTCATCTGATGGTTTTAGATGCATGAATCTTCCCTTAACTGGAGACAAAAAGTATCTGTACTCCAGAAACTGTCAGAGAAACTGCTTTCTGAGACTCATTAATACTTATCAAATAACAGTTAAAAAATAATATTCCTCGGATTATTGCCTAAAGAATACGCAATCATTTTTCTAACTACTCTAAATACTATCCTTGGATTAAACTATATCATCAGATTTTTGTATACCTGGACCCCATCATTCTGCTACATCCCTGTGCCTGCTAAATTTTTTATATTAAATTATGTTTTACCCTATTCCCTTTTTTTTCCACTGAGTAATTTATAAGAAAGAAACTATGAAACTCATTATATTATGTGCTATCAGGAGGTTTTTATGTCATTTTTCATTGTACCATAAACAAAAGATTGAATACGTATTGCAAAAGTGGTTCTCTCTAGGTGATGATATAATGGGTTTATTTCAGTTTTCTTTTTCTTATGTATTATTATTATTTTTAAAAATAAATTTATTTATTTATTTTTGGCTGCTTTGGGTCTTTGTTGCTGAGCACGGGCTTTCTCTAGTTGTGGCGAGCAGGGGCTACTCTTCGTTGTGGTTCGCGGACTTCTCATTGTGGTGGCTTCTCTTGTTGCAGAGCACGGGCTCTAGGTGCGCAGGCTTCAATAGTTGTGGTGTACGGGCTTGGTAGTTGTGGCTCGTGGGCTCTAGAGCGCAGGCTCAGTAGTTGTGGCGCATGGGCTTAGTTGCTCCACGGCATGTGGGATCTTCCCGGACCAGGGCTTGAACCTGTGTCCCCTGCATTGGCAGGTGGATTCTTAACCACTGCACCACCAGGGAAGCCCTCTAATGTATTATTATTTAATTTATTATACATTATTATTTTAGTCTTCTAATCATAAGAAAAAACAAAAAAGTTATTAAGTTGAAACAAAAATATAAATATGAGTTAAAAGAGAATCTTAAATTAAGGATTTCATGGTTTGTAGATGGTGCCATGTATTATTTAAAGCCATTTTTATGGCTGCAAGAGTTATTATCCTTTGTAAAATATTGGGAGTAAGGAATAACTTCCACTAGATTAATAGGACTTCTTAGAGGCTTCTTTCTTTCTTTCTTACATGAGAAATTATTATTTTCTTAAAATAGTATGAAACTTTAAAAATAATACTTCACTACAGCCCTTCTCCATAAATTGTCACTGTCAAAAGATAATTGCAGAAAACAGTGCTCTAAGCTTTCCTCGATTTTCTGTTGGTTGAAAGTATTAAAAACGTGTTACATTTATATGTGGACCCAAGGGGGTTATAACCATACAGTAAAAGGGCTGGGGGAAGGACTGAAACAGATTTACATGTGATTTTGATGAGCTAAGCTATGTGCTAAATAAGTTAAATTTGGCATATTATTTAATTCTCCTAATCATGCCAAGTAAGTATCCAACTCTCATTTTACTGAGAGAAAATCAGGCTTAAAGAAGTTAAGTAACTTCCTAGGGTAACGCACTGGTAATCGATAGATATGTATGTCCAATTCTGGTTCTTTCCACCATTTGAAAATATGCCCCCAAAAGAAATAGTAAACATGTAAGTTTACAAAAATCTAGAGAAAATAATTTTCAAATTATCTTAAATTCATTTTCTCTATTGTTTTTAACTCAATATTTAGCTTTTATTTCACAGCTAAAACATATAGTGAGATAATGCTAATAACATTATGATTTCTATTTGTTCAAATTTATGGAATTAGAGGGGAAGTGTTGTGTTTATACGTTTGCTTTTAGTCTAATCTTTACTTTTTATTCTTTTTGGTTAGGTGCCTTTTTCAATTCCTGTGCAGTATTGTAAGTGATGACATTGCCTTATCCTTGACAGCACAGATAATCTGCTCCTTTCATTTGCTAGATTGGAACCTCCAGGACAGTATAAGACTGCTACATCCCCGGCATCTAGAACAGTGTTTGGTAGGCATTCAATAAATATTTATCAAATACATGAATGGATAAAACTATGAATGTACTTCTATATATCTGTAGTAGCACCTGTCAGGGGTTAGAGAGGAGGATCTATTTCCCCAACTCATAGCCACACAAAAGAAAAAAAAAAAGCAATGTAAATAAACACAAGGTACTCCCTTTATGAATACAGCTTCAAAAGGTCTCCTAGAATACCCTTTCAATCAGATTACCTCTTGCAAGTCCTTCCTAAGTAAAACTCAGAAAGCCCATTGTTTCTACCTCATCTGTTTTCAAAGTATATTTGAAACAGTTTATTTTGAAACCATTGCAGACACATGAGAACTATAAAGCAAAGTCTAAGGGCTGTATAAGAAAGGGTAATAACAAAGTAGTTATGTCAGAAAAATCTCAGGTGTGCAACAAAATGAAATTAAGAGTAAAATTTAGGTCTAAGTAGGCTGGTAGAAAAGGGAATATGGAAGTATAATGAGTCATATAATTCTTAATATTAAATGAGAGAAATGTATTAGTTTGTCAGGAAAAAACACAACATATTTTGTAATAACATAAAAATTTTAACTTTATAATTAGGAACATTAAGAACAAATTGATAAAAGATGACCAAATATCCTTCATAAGCAAATGTTTATATTGGTAGGATGCAAAACTATACTATTGCTTATTTTATATTTCCAATTTAAGTAGAGCAATACACTTGAAAAAGTTAATTTAAAAAGTCTTTAAGACTAATTTCTTTTGCACATTTTAGAAATAACATTTTCTTTACCTTCATGAAAGTTACGTCTGGTCATTGAGTGATTATCATTAGTGACTTCTGCTTCTGGAACTATGGAATAGACATACTTTTCCCTATTCCTCCTGCTAAGTACATCTAAAAATCCTGGACACTATATGTAAAACAAACATAAGACTCTGAAAGGTGAAGAAAAGAAGGTAGATTGGCTAGGAGACCCAAGGAACAACACAGCATTGGGTTCTCTGGATTTTCTTTTTGCCTCATACCTCCCAGACTGAGTACTGGAGAATTTGGCAAACTAGAAACACCAATGGCATGAACAATAAAAAAAACCCAAGAAAAACCAAAGGACCAGAAAACAGTCAACATAGAAAGACAGAAATCTTATTAGACAATAACTGCTCTACTAGCACAAAATACCACAGAAAGAACTGTGGTGCTGCCCCGTCCCTGCCTGCAAAGGCTGAATGGAGAGCTTAGGCTTCCACACTCACAAGGTTTGTACAAGTAGCCTCAGCCCCCATCCCTTCCCTGGGGTAGTGACAAGAGAAGGCTAACAGAGGAGAACTTAGTCTCCACTAAGTCACTGCCATAACCCTCCATAGGCTGGGTAAAGGGCAAGAGAATAGAAAAAAAATAACTTTGAGGCGTGCCAGGTCTTCACTGAGCACACTTCAATGGTCCCCCAAAGGCAGGCGATACGGCAAAAGGTCGGAGAAATATCTTCCATGGTGTAGAAATCCAGGGGTGGTTCTGGGGAAGAAAGATAACTCATCAGAGATGAAAAAAATAGATTTTTTACTGTAAAGTAGGAGATCTCCCACAGTGTTTTAATCATTTCCTCTTCACTGGTGAGGAAGGAATTCCCACCCTAAGGTTATGGGGGTGGCAGAACATGACACCCGATACTGGATGAATGAGATTGGTAGCAGTTTATACATATATTCACAGAGCTGGGAAGGAAGACACCACACACCATGCAGGGCGACACAGGGGTTGCACTTGAGAACAGAGCAAACAGCCAGGAGCTGTAAGAGGCAGGCTGTGTAATATCAAGAGTATAGGTTGCCCCCCCGGCTCTCACTGGCGGATGCAATTGGCTTGTTTGAGTAATTCTACAGTCTGGCAGAGAACTGAAATCCACTACTCAGGGACAAGCAGGAACTGTGCCTGGTCCCCTTGATAAGGAGAATTATTTGGCCAGGGGACCTTATCCGCTGGAGCAGAGTGGGGAAGGGAACTTGTGGTTAGGCCATATGAAGCCCTTGGGGTTTCACATGTCAAGGCAGCATATGATAGTAAACCTTAATTTTAGGTCTTATAACACACAAAGTTCAGAGAGCTTTTTCTGTATTGCAAAGAATAAAGAACTCTCTGGAGCTTTGTTTCTGCTCAGATCTTAAGCTTAGTTGAAAGGAAGATACTGATCACGCTCTCAAAGTACTTAAAAACTATAGTGAGTTAAAACTAATAAAAGATGCAACAACTTGGTTTAGATTAAACCGAGCTCACTACAAATTGGTGTGACTCAGCCCCCATGCTAGAGGCCTGACAGGAGAAAAGGTATGCCCTTCTCTGAGGTAAATATTATTTACTACAGTTCTTTTACACATAATGCCTCTCAAAAATTATGAGACAAATGAAGAAACAAGAAAATGTGACCCATAGTCGAGAAAGAAAACATCAGTAGAAAAAAATCCAGAAAAGGCTCAGATATTAGATGTATTGACAGAGAATTTAACCTAACTTTGCTAGAATGAGGGCAGCATGTCTGAAAGGGAATTTCAGCAGAGACAAAAACTATAAAGAAAACGGAAATGCTAGAAACAAAAAATATGATATCAGAAATAAAGAATTAATTTGATAAGCTTAATAGCACTGTGGAAATATCAAAGAAAACAACTGGCTAATTTGAAGACAAGTCAAAAATAAATTGTCCAAACTGAAACACAAAAAAGATAAAGGTGTAGACAAAAGGAACAGTGCCTGAGATCTGTGGAACATTTTCATATGGTATAACATAGATATAATAGGAATAAATAAAAGAAAAAGAAGAAAAGAAAGAGATTAGGACAAAAGATAAAATTTTAAAAGATAATAGATAAGAATTTTCCAAAATAGGTGAAACACATTAACCCAAACACTAAAGAAGTTCAGAAAACCCTGAGAAGGAAATTGTGCCTGGACATACTGTAGGTAAAATCCTGAAACACCAAAGAAAATTTTGAAAGCACTCAATAATTTTTCTAAAAAGTCACAATTACATAAAGGGTACAACAATTGTGGTTGACTTTTTATTAAATACAATGAATGAGAGAAGACAGTGGAATGACATCTTTAAAGTACTCAAAGGAAAAAAAACAGTTAATTTAGAATTTTATATCTATCTAGTAAAAATATCCATAAAAGTAAAGGAGAAATAAAGATATCTTCAGTAGGCAAAACCTAAAAGGATTTTTCTCCAGAAGACCCACATGCCAATATATTTGACAATTTAAATGAAAAAGATATATTATTTTTTAAAAAAACTTACTAAAATTCATAGAAAGAATCATAAAAAAATCTAAAAAGCCCCATTCATAATAAACTTTCCAACAAAGAAAACTCCAGGCCCAGATGGTTTCACTAGTAGGTTCTATCAAACATTTAAAGAAGAAATATTATGTCTTCATGAGCTCTTTTAAAAAAGGAAGTAATATATTCCAACTCAATTCATGAGGTCAGGAAAACACTAATACAAAATATTACAAAACCAAATACTTCAATAAAAACAAAACCACAGACTAATGTCCTTCACAGACATGAAAACAAAAATAACTAAATAAGCACACTATGTAAAAGGCTATTATATCGTGACCCCATGGCGAAAAAATGGTAGAAAAATGGTAGAAATTCAGATATTTGAACAAACTAGCTATCCAGAATGTAAAGTGAATTCCTGTAAATAAATAATAAAAAGACAAATAATCCAGTTAATAAGTTGGCAAAAGCCTTGAACAGACACATAACAAAAAAGATACACAAATGGCTACCATACACATGCAAAGGTACCCAGCATTTTTTGTTATCAGAGCAAAGCAAAACAATTAAAACTATAATGAGATACCATTTTACTACCATTAGAAGAACTGAAATTTAAAAAGACAACACCCAATGTTGGAAGCGGGTAAAGCAATCAGAACTCTCATATATTTCCAGTAGAAGTGTGAAATGGTACTACCACTTTGGAGAACTGTGAGACAATTCTAAAGTTTAAATATATATCTCACCCTTGATGGAGGAATTTTACACTGAAATATTTACCCAAGAGAAATAAAAACGTGTCCACAAAAAGATCTGTACAAGAGTATTCAGAGCAGCCTTATTCATATTAGTAGCCCCAAACTGGAAACAACCCAAATGTCCATCAAGAGAAGATATAAATGAAGACTGGAATGTTCATACAGTGGAACACTACTTTGCAACAAAAAAGAATGAAGTACTGATATGTGCAGTAACATGGATGAGTCTCAAAATCAATATGTTGAATGAGAGATCTGAGACGGAAAAGATAGAAGAGAACACAGTTCTATCTATATGATATCCAAGAATAGGAAGCACTAATTCATGGTGGTAGAAATCAGACAGTAGTTTTTTCCAGGGGTAGGAGGATTTATTGGAAAAGGACATGAAAGATCTTTCTTAGATGATGTAAATATTTTACATTTTGCTTTGGGTTGTGAGTACTGATTATACACAATTGTCAAATCACTTAAGAGCTGTGAATTTTATTGTATGTAACTTACACATTAATTTTTTTAAGTGCAAGAAAAAGAATTTAATAAGCTTGAAATCAAGAACATTTGCCCCTTCTTAGCAGTGTGTTGAACTTTCTTATATTAAGTGTACAATCTTTCCTTTATCAAATACAACAAATCTAATATTTACATTCATCTGTAGAGCAGAGATGATCTTCAGGGTAAAAGTCAACTTCAATTGAATTGATATTTACCAAAAATTTAGTATGCCTAGAACATGAAAGAAAAAATACAGTAGAACACTGAGAAAATTTTGCTGTTAGAATCAGGACTAAAATCCTGGGTTTGTAAAATGGAGTCAGTAGTCCTTCTATACCTAATTTTGTCTTCATACACATTCTCTTACAACCATCTTAGTAAAATTTAGAGCTTAGAAGATTTGTTCTAATTTTATTAAACTGGAAAAAATGTTAAGTGCTGTTTCCAACTAACTACGCATGACATATATATATGTCATTTATTTTATATATATATATATATATAAAATAAGTAGTTGACTAGCAATCCAACAGTTTTTGTTTGTTGTTGTTGTTTTTTTTTACCGTGACAAAACTCACTTAAAATAGAAAAATGAAAAGCCAATAATATCCTCCCATCTTAGAGGAATTAAAGAAGTGTGGTCATTCTACAGAAATGTGATTATAACATATAGAACCAAAATATGAAAGTAATTTTTCTGAAAGGTTTACTTTTCTTAAGCAGCAGGAAATGGCTTAATATAATAGCTTAATTTAAATAAGCTTAGCTTAAATTTAGAGCTATCCCAGCTGCTAACAAACTCTCATTAGTAATAAATTTAGGAAATGACCAGATGTTATAAACCAGTGTTCTAATCAGAGCAAAAATAGCTCACAAAGCACTTTACATTCATCTGAAGGATTCTCAGCAATTGTGATGCATAACTTACTATACTCAGATCCTTCATTAGTTGTATCATTACTGTTCAGTTCCCAAAAGCAAAATTGTAAGTTGAAAAGTAGACCTGCAGAAATGGATTCAGTATACAACTTGCAATAATACAACGCATTGAAGAAGGTATACAGTATATAACTGGGTAAAAATATAAATCAATGCTAGTAAAGCCATTATCAGAGTAGTAATGATAGAACTGATTAGAAGAAGACATCTTGGGGGGACCTTCAAGACGGCAGAGGAGTAAGACATGGAGATCACCTTCCTCCCCACAAATACATAAAAAATAAATCTACAGGTGGAACAACTCATACAGAACACCTACTGAACGCTGGCAGAGGACCTCAGACTTCCCCAAAGGCAAGAAACTCCCCACGTACCTGGGTAGGGCAAAAGAAAAAAGAAAACACAGAGACAAAAGAATAGGGATGGGACCTGCACCAGTGGGAGGGAGCTGTGAGGGAGGAAAGGTGTCCACACACTAGAAGCCCCTTCGCGGGCAGAGACTGCGGGTGGTGGAGGGGGAGCTTCAGAGCCACAGAGGAGAGCGCAGCCACAGGGGTGCGGAGGGCAAAGCGGAGAGACTCCCGCACAGAGGATCAGGGCCGACCAGCACTCACCAGCCCGAGAGGCTTGTCTGCTCCCCCGCTGGGGCGGGCGTGGGCTGGGAGCTGAGGCTCGGGCTTCGGTCGGATCGCAGGGAGAGGACTGGGGTTGGCGGCGTGAACACAGCCTGAAGGGGCTAGTGCGCCACGGCTAGCCGGGAGGGAGTCTGGGAAAAAGTCTGGAGGTGCCGAAGAGACAAGAGACTTTTTCTTACCTCTTTGTTTCCTGGTGCACGAGGAGAGGGGATTCCTCCCCTGTCTGCCCACAGAAGGCAGAGCACAGCCTAAACGAGCTCCAGAGATGGGAGCAAGCCACAGCTATCAGCTTGGACCCCAGAGACGGGCATGAAATGCTAACACTGCTGCTGCAGCCACCAAGAAGCCTGTGTGCAAGCAAAGGTCACTATCCATACCTCTGTGGTAGCCTGTGTAGCCTGCAACTGCCAGGGTCCAGTGATCCAGGAACAACTTCCCCGGGAGAACACACAGTGTGCCTCAGGCTGTTGCAATGTCATGTTGGCCTCTGCCGCCACAGGCTCACCCCACATTCCAATTATAACTACCGTACCCCTCCCTCCCCCCAGCCTGAGTGAGCCAGAGCCCCCAATCAGCTGCTGCTTTAACCCCGTCCTGTCTGGAGCACAAGCCTGAGGGCGACCTACACGCAGAGGCAGAGCCAAATCCAAAGCTGAACCCCGGGAGCTGTGCAAACAGAGAAGAGAAAGGGAAATCTCTCCCAGCAGCCTCAGGAGCAGCGGATTAAATCCCCACAATCAGCTTGATGTACCTGCATCTGTGGAATACCTGAATAGACAACGAATCATCCCAAATTGAGGCAGTGGACTTTGGGAGCAACTGTAGACTTGGGGTTTGCTGTCTGTGACTGATTTCTTTCTGATTTTTATGTTTATCTTAGTATGGTTTTTAGCACTTGTTATCATTGGTGGATTTGTTTATCCGTTTGATTACTCTCTTTTTTTAATTACTTTTTTATTTTAATAATTTATTTTTTATTTTATGTATTTGATTTATTTACTATTCTGTCTTTTTTTCTCCCTTTTCTTCTGAGCCCTGTGGCTGACAGGGTCTTGGTGCTCTGGACTGAGGTCAGGCCTGAGCTTCTGAGGTGGAAGAGCCAAGTTCAGGACATTGGTCTACCAGAGACCTCCCGGGCCCACATAATATCAGTTGGCGAAAGCTCTCCCAGAGATCTCTGTCTCAAAGCTAAGGCCCAGCTCCACCCAATGGCCAGCAGGCTCCAGTGCTGGACACCCCATGCCAAACAACTAGCAAAACAGAAACACAACCCCACCCATTAGCAGAGAGACTGCCTAAAATAATACTAAGGTCACAGACACCCCAAAACACACCACTGGATGCAGCCCTGCCCACCAGAAAGACGAGATCCGGCCCCACCCACCAGAACACAGTTACCAGTCCCCTCTACCAGGAAGCCTACACAAGCCACTGAACCAACCTTCCCTACTGAGGGCAGACACCAAAGACAACAGGAACTACAAACCTTCAGCATGCGAAAAAGAGACTCCAAACACAGTAAGTTAAGCTAAACGAGAAGACAGAGAAATATGCAGCAGGTGAAGGTGCAAGGTAAAAACCCACCAGACCAAAAACTGAAGAGGAAATAGGCAGTCTACCTGAAAAAGAATTCAGAGTAATGATAGTAAAGATGATCCAAAATCTTGGAAATAGAATGGAGGAAATACAAGAAACGTTTAACAAGGACCTGGAAGAACTGAAGACCAAACAATGATGAACAACACAATAAATGAAATTTAAAATTCTCTAGAAGGAATCAATAGCAGAATAACTGAGGCAGAAGAATGGATAAGTGACCTGGAAGATAAAATAGTGGAAATAATTACCACAGAGCAGAATAAAGAAAAAAAGAATGAAAAGAATTGAGGACAGTCTCAGAGACCTCTGGGACAACATTAAATGCACCAACATTCACATTACAGGGGTCCCAGAAGAAGAAGAGAAAAAGAAAGTGTCTGAGAAAATATTTGAAGAGATTATAGTTGAAAACTTCCCTAAGATGGGAAAAAAATAGTCAATCAAGTCCAGGAAGCACAGAGAGTCCCATACAGGATAAATCCAAGGAGAAACACGCCAAGACACATATTAATCAAACTATCAAAAATTAAATACCAAGAAATATTAAAAGCAGAAAGGGAAAAGCAACAAATAACATACAAGGGAATCCCCATAAGGTTAACAGCTGATCTTTCAGCAGAAACTCTGCAAGCCAGAAGGGAGTGGCAGGACATATTTAAAGTGATGAAAGGGAAAAACCTACAACCAAGATTACTCTACCCAGCAAGGATCTCATTCAGATTTGACGGAGAAATTAAAACCTTTACAGATGAGCAAAAGTTAAGAGAATTCATCACCACCAAACCAACTTTACAACAAATGCTAAAGGAACTTGTCTAGGCAGGAAACACAAGAGAAGGAAAAGACCTACAAAAACAAACAAAAAAACAATTAAGAAAATGATAATAAGAACGTACATATCAATAATTACCTTAAATGTAAATGGATTAAATGCTCCAACCTAAAGACACAGACTGGCTGAATGGATACAAAACAGGACCTGTATATATGCTATCTAAAAGAGACCCACTTCAGACCTAGGGACACATACAGACTAAAAGTGAGGGGATGGAAAAAGATATTCCATGCAAATAGAAATCAAAAGAAAGCTGGAGTAGCAATTCTCATATCAGACAAAATAGACTTTAAAATAAAGACTATTACAAGAGACAAAGAATGACACTACATAATGATCAAGGAATAAACCAAGAAGAAGATATAACAGTTGTAAATATTTATATCCCCAACTTAGAAGCACCACAATACATAAGGCAAATGCTAACAGCCATAAAAGGGGAAATCGACAGTAACACAATCATAGTAGGGGACTTTAACACCCCACTTTCACCAATGGACAGATCATCCAAAATGCAAATATATAAGGAAACACAAGCTTTAAATGACACATTAAACAAGATGGACTTAATTGATATTTATAGGACATTCCATCCATAAACAACAGAATACACTTTCTTCACAAGTGCTCACAGAACATTCTCCAGGATAGATCATATCTTGGGTCACAAATCGAGCCTTAGTAAATTTAAGAAAATTGAAATCGTATCAAGTATCTTCTCTGACCACAATGCTATGAAACTAGATATCAATTACAGGAAAAAAACTGTAAAAAATGCAAACACATGGAGAGTAAACAATACACTACTAAATAACCAAGAGACCACTGAAGAAATCAAAGAGGAAATGAAAAAATACCTAGAAACAAATGACAATGAAAACACAATGACCCAAAACCTATGGGATGTGGCAAAAGCAGTTCTAAGAGGGAAGTTTATAGCAATACAAACTTACCCCAAGAAACAACAAAAATCTCAAATAAACAACCAAACCTTACACCTAAAGCAATTAGAGACAGAAAAACAAAAAAAAAACCCCAAAGTTACCAGAAGGAAAGAAATCATAACGATCAGACCAGAAATAAATTAAAAAGAAATGAAAGAAATGATAGCAAAGATCGAGTAATCTAAAAGCTGGTTCTTTGAGAAGATAAACAAAATTGATAAACCATTAACCAGGCTCATCACGAAAAAAAGGGAGAAGACTCAAATCAACAAAATTAGAAATGAAAATGGAGAAGTAACAACTGACACTTCAGCAATACAAAGGATCATGAGGGACTACTACAGGCAACAATATGCCAGTAAAATGGCCAACCTGGAAGAAATGGACAAATTCTTAGAAAAGCACAACCTTTTGAGACTGAACCAGGAAGAAATAGACAATATAAACAGAGCAATCACAAGCACTGAATTTGAAACTGTGGTGAAAAATCTTCCAGCAAAGAAAAGCCCAGGACCAGATGGCTTCACAGGCGAATTCTATCAAACATTTGGAGAAGAGCTAACACCTATCCTTCTCAAACTCTTCCAAAATATAGCAGAGGGAGGAACACTCCCAAACTCATTCTATGAGGCCACCATCACCCTGATACCAAAACCAAACAAAGATGTCACAAAAAAAGAAAACTACAGGCCAATCTCACTGATGAACATAGATGCAAAAATCCTTAACAAAATACTAGCAAATAGAATCCAACAGCACATTAAAAGGATCATACACCATGATCAAGTGGGGTTTATCCTAGGAATGCAAGGATTCTTCAATATTTGCAAATCAATCAATGTGATACACCATATTAACAAATTGAAGGATAAAAACCATATGATCATCTCAATAGATACAGAAAAACTTTTGACTAAATTCAACACCCATTTATGATAAAAACTCTCCAGAAAGTAGGCATAGAGGGAACCTACCTCAACATAATAAAGGCCATATATGTCAAACCCACAGCAAACATCGTTCTCAATGGTGAAAAACTGAAACCATTTCCTCTAAGATCAGGAATAAGACCTGGTTGCCCACTCTCACCACTATTATTCAACATAGTTTTGGAAGTTTTTGCCACGGCAATTGGAGAAGAAAAAGAAATAAAAGGAATTGAAATTGGAAAACAAGTAAAACTGTCACTGTTTGCAGATGACACGATACTATACATAGAGAATCCTAAAGATGCCACCAGAAAACTACCAGAGCTAATCAATGAATTTGGTAAAGTAGCAGGATACAAAATTAATGCACAGTAATTGCTTGCAGTCCTATACACTAATGATGAAAAATCTGAAAGAGAAACTAAGGAAATACTCCCATTTACCACTGCAACAAAAAGAATAAAATACCTAGGATTAAACCTTCCTTAGAAGACAAGAGATCTGTATGCAGAAAACTATAAGACACTGATGAAAGAAATTAAAGATGATACGAACAGATAGTGAGATATACCCTGTTCTTGGATTGGAAGAATCAACATTGTGAAAATGACTGTATGACCCAAAGCAATCTACAGATTCAATGCAATCCCTATCAAACTACCAATGGCATTTTCCACAGATCTAGAACAAAAAAATTCACAATTTGTATGGAAACATAAAAGACCCTGAATAGCTAAAGCAATCTTGAGAAAGAAAAACGGAGCTGGAGGAATCAGTCTCCCTTACTTCAGACTATACTACAAAGCTACAGTAATCAGGACAGTATGACAAACACATACTGTATGCTAACACATATATATGGAATCTAAAAAAAAAAAAAAAAAAAAAGTTCATGAAGAACCTAGGGGCAAGACAGGAATAAAGACGCAGACCTACTAGAGAATGGACTTGAGGACATGGGGAGGGGGAAGGGTAAGCTGGGACGAAGTGAGAGAGTGGCATGGACATATAAACACTACCAAATGTAAAATAGATAGCTAGTGGGAAGCAGCCGCATAGCACAGGGAGATTAGCTCGGTGCTTTGCGACCACCTAGAGGGGTGGGATAGGGAGGGTGGTAGGGAGATGCAAGAGGGAGGGCATATGGGGATATATGTGTATGTATAACTGATTCACTTTGTTATACAGCAGAAACTAACACAACATTGTAAAGCAATTATACTCCAATAAAAATGTTTAAAAAAATGAATAGATAAGGAAATATCATGCAAAGTTCTATATATGATATACACAATGGAATATTATTTAGCCATAAAAAGGAAGGGAATCCTGCCATTTGTGACAACATGGAATGACTAAGTGTATTATGCTAAGTGAAATAAGTCAAACAGAGAGAGACAAATATTGTATGATCTCACTTATTTGTGGAATCTAAAAAAAAAAAAAAAAACAACAACTAAACCAAACCAAACCAAACCCTGAACGCATAGATAGAGAGAAAGAACAGATTGGTGATTGCCAGAGGCGGGGGATGGGAGGGGCATGACATAGTTGAAGGGTATCAAAAGGTACAAACTTCCAATTATAAAATAAGTAGGTCCTGGGGATATTATGTTCAACATGGTGACTATAGTTAATAATACTGTATTGTATATTTGAAATTTGCTAAGAGAGATCTTAAAAGTCCTTATCACAAGAAAAAATATTGTAACTACATGTGGTCACAGATGTTAACTAGACTTACTGTGTTGGTTGTGTCACAATATTTACATATATTGAATCATTATGTTGTACACCTGAAACTAATACAATGTTATGTCAATTATATCTCAATAAAAATAAAACAGAGAAACAATAGAGTAAATTAAAAAAAAAAGGCATCTTACATTCACCATGGGCAACTTTGACAAACACAAAACAGCTTTAACATTCTTGTCTTGAGCCTTCATTAAAAAAAAAAAAAGAAAGAAAAGGCGTATAACTCATTCATACACACAGAAACATTTACACAAAATGAGAACACTTGCTTTTACAGTTAGAAAGAAATCATTTTAACAAAACAAATACATCTAACAGTAATTCTCAGGTTTTGAAGATATCGTATGTCATAACTAGAAAACAGCCACATTACCTTAGGTCCTTTAATATCTTCGAATAAACAATTCCTAAACTTAAGAAATATGTTACAAATGCATTTGCTTCAACTTTACAAATGCAGTTTTGCCAGATTGGAATTTAAACTTTAACTAGACATTAGCACACACACCAATAAAATTAAGAAATTGTCTCCATTGGCAGTAACAGTTCATTGCTTAGCTTAGAGTATGCACATCTGTGTATCGCTGGTTAAACTGAAGAAATAAGAAAGGGAATTATCCATTCAAAACATCCCTATGACTATAGACAAAGGGACTCTCTGGATTTGCGTTGAAGCAGTCAAGAAATGACTTTCCCTTAAGTTTATCAGTACTTCTGCTCCTAAATCCCAGTAGATAAATCTCTCTTCCGAAAACATCTACCCTAACAAAGCACATAGTTTTTCTCATATTTTCATGGACCCCTTCTCTCCAAATTCTTTACATATTTCTTTTAGAACCATAGGCAGTGCAGTGTAGAAAGAAGGCAGCATGGCAAATAATCTCAGGTTGGAACCTGAGATCTTCTTTCTCACCCTTGCTCTGTCATGGACTGCTGGTATGATCTTAGACATGTCCCTTGATCCTGCTAAGCTTCAGTTATCTCATCTGTATTCTCCTTCCGATGATTACATGGGTCAGTGCACATGAGACTTTTTATACAATGTAAAGTAATATACTGGTCAAAGTTGGGATGTTACTATATCAAGAAACCAGAGCTATATTTTATCAACCCTATGCTTAATTTCCATTATATTCTCTCTACTCTTGACAAAGTAAGAGCTTGGACCCACCTATTCGTGAATTCCTTTGATCTTCAAGGAAGGATTATTCTTACTCAAAGCACCAGAAAGCCTTCTGTGTGGTTCATCTGTTTTATAAATTTTTGTTGGACACATAAATTTTGTTTTTCCTTCTTATGCCAATAGAAAGATTAACGCTGATTTAACTTCTGATAATTATAATAATTGTTAGCTTAGTATGCACTGCCTCTGTGCTAAGCCTTATCTTAAGTGGCACATAAACTGTGTTGTTTTATTTCTCTAACAACCCCTGATATGTGACTCATAATCCCCATTTCACCAAGAAGTCAAGTAACCGCCCAAGGCATGGCAGCTGAAAAGTGACAGAACCGCCATTTGAACCCAGGTCCTTTAACTCTGAGGCTTTGCCCTCTTTCCAGGTTACCCTGATCTCATGTATTAAGTTAGATTCTTACTTTTTGTTGACACACAGAGGTCAATTTCTGTTATATTAGAAAACTGGTTTAAATAGTTAACACAGAGCTTGGTTGCAAAACAAAAGAAAGCAGTCAAATTTGCAAATGCACCAAATGTCCTTCTCCAGGGTTTCTATATCCAGAGCAATCAGAATATCTGTAAAATTAAAGCTGCAACATCCTATTGTCCGAAAGATTAACAGTTTCACAGTACAAAGTCTATTGATTTAGTAGTTATTTAGTCTATCAATTAAAGAAATAGTTAAATAATTGTGCCATAAGCAGTGATAACATGATAACAGTTTTCAACATAAATGCTTTTTTTCAGGCTGTTTTCATATATATTGTTAATTTCTGCCAAAAAGTTTTTCTCTACACAAGCTCCTACTGGATTATGATAAATGCCACATATTTTAAAGGAAAATTAATGCTTTAAAAAATAAATTTATTATATGTTCCACAAATACTAACACTATTAATACTTAAAATAGACCTGTAATCTCATTAGAGGCAACAGTAGCAAACTTCTGTTTAAAAAAAATTCTTTCAAGCAGAATGTTAATTTAGAAAAAATCCTTGGTAGCTCTTACCTTAAAATTCTTTGCCCAGGGATATAAACTAGATGGAAGCATGTGGAAACCTCTGTTGGCCTCTTTGTAGGCTGTTTCCAAATAGTCACTTATTTTCAGAACCAGAGAAACAGGAGCTTAAGAAGGGCAAGGGGAAAAACAGCCTTACAATAGCCCTGCCATTATTCTTTCTGTGAGCGCCTAGCAACAGAAGCCCAGAGAGGGAGCAACTAAGATGCCTGAGGGCACTGACCCCCAGCCCGATGCCTGTCCTTTCAGTGTTGATGTGAGCCTAAGGCTCTTACTAAAAAGTGTTATCCAACCTGGAGATTTAGCCTCTGCATCGAAAGTGTTCTTACTAATGCAAGGCTAAGAGAGTTTTCTCAAAAATCTTGATGGCATTATATTTTGTTAATTAATAATATTTAAGCCACTATTGAAAACAGACATAATATATAAATCTTATTTATTAAGATTTAGACTTAATTCTACCAGATTTGGAAACAAGAAAAAAAAAATGGTGGAAGCTAGGGTAACCTGCTCTAGCTTTGTGTTAACACCATTACCGCAGACCTGGGTTGCATTACTGAGAGCATTTCACAGTCAGCCATACCTCACTGATAAAATCTGCTCTAATTCTTTGCTAAGGCATTCTATACTTTCTCACCCAGCTCCAGAGAGTGGATGGAAAATGAGTTCTTGGGAGTCTGCATCTCTGACAGAATTTTTCTAGAGCGTGGAGAAGTTTCAGTCTGCTGAATCTCTTTACACTTAGCTTCTGCCTCTGTTTCAGCATTTGTAGCATTTCTTCTGTTGAGTAAATAGGTTTTCCTCTGCAAGCTGGTGGGAAGGGCCCTGTGCTTTGTTGTCTTTTGAATTCCTCAGGCCCAATCGTGCACATGATTGCTGATCAGTAAATAATGTGGAGTTCCCTTCTGTAGCTCGAAGCTTTGACATAAGTTTGAGTTCATTCCCATGTATATTTTGATCCCTTGAAGATTTTTCTCTCTCTGATCAGCTGAGACTTTCCAACCAAGAGCTTTACTATTGAAAAAGTCTCCAGATTATAGCACATGTAGATCTCCGTCCAAAACACTTTTGAAAGTTTAAAGGCATATGGATGGAAGTGTACCTAAATTCCAGTGAGTTTTCAATGTTCTGCTTTTGAGACACACACACAAAAAGTCTATTTAGCAATAAACAAACAAAACAAAAAACAAAAAAACAACTAGAACAGTGCTCTTTTTTTAATTTAAATTCCATTTATAGTTCAAATATTTGCATGCTTCATGTCCAAAAATTGTTTATACCTTTTGAAAACAAATGTTCTTTTTTCTTTAATGATGTAAGCATTCCAATAGCTACCCGAGTATTATGAAATGGGTAGAACCATAACAAAGTATCATAAATCTCTCATGTGAAATAATCCAAAATTCATTCACGGATTTTATGAAAATAGAACGTCTAAAAGAGCACTGCATTCAGCTCTACATTCCACTAACCTATCCTATTTAGAGTCAATCTAGAAAACTTCTGAATTGCTTTATAGGTATCTATCACAAATAGAATGAATTAAATAATAATTAGTCATAGGTAAAGGAAAATATTTTTGCCTTGACACTAACATTTGACTTGAACTTATATTTTAAAATAAGAAATTATGCTTGATTAGACACATATTTTCACATAAAATTGAAAAAGATGAGGATATTTAAAATAATAATTGTTGGAACTTCCCTGGTGGCCCAGTGGTTGACTTCAAACTTCCACTGCAGGGGGCACAGGTTCAATCACTGGCTGGGGACCTAAGATCCCATCAGCCACATGGCATGGCCAAAAAATGCATAAATAAATAAATTAAATTAAATAATAATTTATTAAAATAAAAATATGAAATTATTTTTATAAAAACATATGAACACAAATTTGTGAATTCAACAGAAATATCCTGTGGGTTTGATACACAGTATTGGGCATGACAAAATTAAGATTACACTATAAATTATTCTAGTAAAAATATTTTTACTCAAATATTTAAAAAAACATGAAAGCTCTATTTTAATGCATAATTTAGCATAAGCATATTATAAATAACATCTATGTAGTATTATATATACTATATATAGCATCTATACTGCATATACATAATATATGCACATATATACATAATACACACATACAGCATATAGGATATATACATAATTTAGTATATATAGAGATAGTGAGTGTGTGTTTGTATCCCAAATAACTCTAATACAAGGTAAAAGAATGACATTTTTAAAAAAGCAAAAATAAATAAATGAAGAGCTATGGGAGTTATTCAGAGATTACTTTTCATCCATTCATTATTATAAATTCGTGTTTGTGCATAGAGAGAGTGATAGAGATAGAAAGAGAATCTCTTTATGGAAAATTAAACTTCATGAGGCAAGAGATTTTGTCTTTTTATCTCATCACTGTATCTCTAGAGTATGGCATATTTATGTGTTTATTAAATAATTGTTGAAAGCAGTTCTCAAAAGTAACGTCAAGTTTTCTGAAGTCTTTTTAATCCCTAAATATCACTTTCTCTACTGAGCCAGAGGTAACTTATGTACAGTGTTAATCATATTATGTATGCTTTCATACATAATATGTTAAATCATTGTCTTCCATTGTGCCTAGAATACCACCCAGATTCTCAGGCACTGAATGATCTTCTTACCACTCCAGTCTCATCTCACACCACTCTCTTCTTTGCTACTGTGTCGCAGTCAAGCAGGTGCTCTCTTAGTTCTCAAACTTGTCACTTTGTCACTGAACTTTTTTTTAGACCCCTTGCTTAGAAATCTGTCTTCCTGTTCTTCCAGAGGCTGCTTCCTTCTCACAATTAATTCTCAGCTTATGTAGTTCCCTCTTTCCTATGAGCATCTCGTTCAATATATATTTCACAATTAGTCATTCGTTTACTGTTTATTTCCTTTCTACCACATGTCACAATTAGCTGTTATTTCACTTATTTACTTGTTTTCAGTCACTGTCCCAAATGAGTCAGTAAATTCCACGATGGCAAAGGAACACACCGTCACATTCATTTGTTTTATCATATTGCCTAGCATCGTATCTAACATACAGTAGGTGCTTAATAAGAATTGTAAATGAGTGGATTAAAATTACCCTCTGAAAACCCATCCCTCTTCATTTGTATTTCTCTTTAAACACTTAATTCTTCCAACCTTACGTTAGAGTTCTTTGGAGTGTAACTGGGAGGTAAGGTCCTCATTTGTCCAGGGCAAAATGCGTTTTGTATTTTGTATTTTATCCTCCATAGCGTAGATACCGCTAGCAGTCTGCTATGGTAGATGCTGTGATATACCACCCAGGCCCCTTTTCAGGAATGGAGAATTTTCTCCCAACTGCTGGAAGACAGCCCTCAACTGTCAGTCTTCTTTGGGAATGTTCTCAGCTGAAGAGAACAGTCTTGCCCAATATCATACTTCCCAGCAACAGCCTGCAGCAAATGACCAAAGTTGAAATATAAAGACCGACCACTCCCCCTCACTCCAACTATGGACAGCTCTGTGTGGGATTGGCTTAAGTCTTTGTTGGGACTGAAGAGCAGCTCATCTTCTCCCTCTATCCACAGCCATTCCCTTCCCCAACCTTCCGTAAAGTGTTGATCCCAGGAACACTCTCTAATAAACTCCCTTGGAAATAATCTTCATCTCAGGTTATGCTTCCCAGGGAACTTGAACTGCAACACCTGCAAATATTTATTTCCCTCTTTTCCATAGTAATAGAACGCCTTATTTTTAGCTGTATCACCCAGAATGAAGGCTACACATCCTCATTTTCCCTGCAGTCAGTCACGGCCATGTGACTAAGTTCAGTGTGTTGTAAGCAGAAATTGTGTGCCCAACTGCCAGAAAATATCTTAAAGGAAAGAAATGCGCTTGCATCTTTCTTTACCTCTCCCTCCTTCCTGCTGGATGGAATATCCGGAGATCTGACAATCACCTGTTATCATGAAAATAACGAGAAATCAAAATTCACGCAGGGCAAAACGTTAGGATGGACACACCTGGGTCCCGGACATCATGATTATCATTCCAATGCTAGGCTGACCATATCCAGACTTCCTGAGTAAGAGAGAGAAGTAAGCTTCTATCCAGTTTAATTCGCAGTTAATGAGAATTTCCAGTGATGGACATCCAACTCAAATGCTAACTAACATAGTAACTGACACAGCTTCAAACATTGTAGACTGTCTTTGAAAATAATTTTGAAGGTTGAATCAATCAATAAGTAAGTAATTATGGAAAAGTTACTATTTTTAAGGCAAGTTTTTACTATGATTATGACTAAAAGATAACAAAAGAAGGCAAAAATATCTTAATAATGAGACTATTTCTTGAATGGCACCTTAACAATTTATGGTTGAAGACAGAAAAAAACATCAAATATTATCCTTTGGTTTAAATGACCTTGACTAGGACTATAAAAATATACATCCTCTTCCCAGTGCCCCAATTTCCCTCTTTGCTTGTGTCTCTATTATAGATATAATTTCATACCTTCTTAGATATATTTGGTAAAGTCTAAGAAAAATGGAGTGTTCTATACAATCCTCTATTAGAATTATTCAGCTTCAAAAAGAATAAATCATGCTAAAAAGTTGACATTTCTCTCTGCACTTGGTGAAAATCAGCTGGCTCCTAAGAAACTAGTGTACTAATAAAATATAACTCAAATTTAATTTTTCATCTTATAATGGGAAAAGAATAAAATTTGGTACTCTAAAAGTTATTTTATTTATATCAGAAATGTCATCAAGATAAAATGTCATTATTCAAGGGAAGAAAGAATAATCATGGGTGTTGAGTCTGGAATCAGTCAAATCTGAGGTCAACTGACTATCATTTATTTGCTGGATCTTAGGCAAACTACTCAGGTACTTCTGTCTCAGTTTCCTTACCTCTTAAATGGGGTGTACATAATAATGCTTTCTTCACATATCGTAGCCTGTACTAAGTTGACTTGGATCTTTCAGTCTTTTCTAATTCTTGGTATTGATTGGCATAACCCATCTTACCAACTTTATTTATGTCTCCTCCTTAGTCAGCCTAGTCTATTCAGTATCTCCCCATCTTCTGCATCAACTTCTCCTATGTGACTCCCAAACACACAAAGACATGCAGAATGTCTTCATCTTTTTTTTATGACTTTGTAATGTCTCCCACTTAAGAAATTAAGATATAATTCACATGCTATAAAATTCACATTTTTGAAGTCTACAGTTCAGTGGTTTTTAGTATATTCACAAGGCTGTACAACCATCAACATTATCTATTTCCAGAACATTTTCATCATCCCATAAAGAAACCCCAGCCCATTAGCAGTAAGTCCCCATTCTCCCCTGAACCCCTAGCAAAAGCGAATCTACTTTTTGTCACTATGGATTTGCCTGTTCTGTATATTTCCTATAAATGGAATCATACAATATGTGGCCTTTGGTGTCTGGCTTCTTTCACTTAGCATAATGTTTTCGAGGTTCACTCCTGCTATAGCATGTACCAGTACTTCATTCTTTTCTTAGGCTGAATAATATTTGCTTGTGTATATATACTACATTTTGTTTATCCATTCATCAGTTAATGGAGGTTTGGGTTATTTCTCTCTTTTTTTTGGCTATAATAAATAATGCTGCTATGAGCATATGTGTATAAGTTTGTGTAGACATCTGTCGCAATTCACCTAAGAGTAGAATTGCTGGGTGATAAAGCAACTCTCTGTTTTTGAGTAACTGTTAGACTTTTTAAAATTAATTTTTATTGGAGTATAGTTGCTTTACAATGTTGTGTTAGCTTCTACTGCACAGCAAAATGAATCAGCCATACATATACATATATCCCCTCCCTTTTGGATTTCCCTCCCACTTATGACACCACAGTGCATTAAGTAGATATTAGATGTTTTTTCAAAGTGATTACAATATTTTACATACCCACCAGCAATGTATGGAGGGTTCCATTTTCCCCACATCCTCATCAACACCTGTAATTTTCTGTCTTTTTGATTATAGTCATTCCATTGTGTGTGATCATCATTATTTTTGTATTTCTGCTCTTAAACATGTAACACAATAGGAGTCAAGGAGAATATTTTTAATTAAATTGTTACCAAATTACTCCAAAATTTTCTTCTCTTTTCTGGGAATATTCTTTCCCATTTTATTTGCCTTTCCAGATGCTACACATGCTTTTCATTTACTGCCCTTACAGAAGACTTAACCAATGATTCTAGCTTATAGTTGTTTTGTTGTTGTTGTTGTTGTTTGTTTTTACCCTGAACTTTATGGCACTTACTGTCTACACTGCCCACTTATTTACTGCTTTGCAATATTATCTTCTTATTCATACTCCTTATCTTCCCAACTCTATCTGTATGTTGTTTGATGTGTAGAACCATGCCTCATACTTCTGAGTGTCTCCTATAGCACTTAGCATTTTCCCAAATTTATCTAGTAGGGCCAAAGTAAAAGCCTTTGAATACTGCTTTATTATTAATTTGGGAATATCACACTTTCCTGGTTTTCTCTCGGTTTTTGTTTTTTTCTACATTATTTTCTAAATACTGTAAGTGTCATTTTAGCATCAAAGTTTAGATATTCTTAACTGAAATATTTATGGCCATGCTTCATTCTGTAGCCTTTTAGGATATAAAGCAAAACATTTTTTGATAAAATGAAATGAAATGTTTCTTTCAAGTAACATTCAGCCCTTTAAAATTGTTTGTCTACTCTAAAACCATTTTTAACAACCTGAGTAATTTTGGTAAGATTTGGTAAATTGCTTTCAATATATTTACCATTTGATTTGTGTTTCAGTGAGCCATTGGGTAATGGTAGGTAAAATAAATAAAATAAAAAATTTTGAAGTTGGCAAAATCATATATTTCTTCGTTAATAGATGTCTTTGTCGATGTAAACATGGAAAAGAAGAAAGTAAGAAAGAAAGAAAGGAAAATCCTTCCTAAACTTTGTGCTTTCAAAATAATCCAATTCTCTGTTCTTTTTTTTTCAGAAAACCAGTGGACTAACCTCCACATGTCCACTTCTTTACCCCCTGGTCTTCCCACACCCCTACCAAGAGGAAGGTTTTTATTGCTTCTCATTTCAGTTGAATCAGATATTCTCAAGCTTGCCTTGACCTGGCTTCTTGGTGACCTCTTTTTTGCCAAATACTAATGGTCAATTCTCAGGCTTCCTCTTATTCAAGTGATCAGCAGCATTTCACATGTTGGTGCCACGATCTTTCTAGAAATGCTTTCTTCACTTGGAATGTGGGAAATAAGATTGTCCTGAATTTTCATCTCATCTCATTGGCCAGTCTTTCCCAAGTCTGTTTCTTACTCCTCCTATGCTCCCAACATCTAAAGTTAGAGCGTCCCCTAGCTTAGTACAGTACGTGGTCCCCTTGCATTCCCTGTCTCCATTTAGTACTTACACGTCATCTCATATCCAAAAATTTTTAATATCACCTATGTCCATTGACTCTGGCATTTATGTCTCTAATTCAGTAACTATTAAATAAAGTTATTATCAATAATAATATCTATTTTATCTCTATCTTTGCTATTTCTAAGCCAAATCTCCAGCCTAGGGGGGAGAAATAAACCATCCATGTGAGAGATACATCCTTGAGTGAACACAATGACTCATTTTTTAAATTAAAGAAATAAGTTAGTTGAAAGCAGGTATTTTTCTCTATTAAAGAATCCATAGAAATTTTGATAGAAAAGAATCCAGGGACTACACTGGATCATAGGAAAGAAAAAAAATATCAGACCACCAAAAATTAATTGATGTAGAATAAAGTTTATCTGTAAGAGTGGAGGACTGTACAATATTTTACAGTCAAAGCATACCTGCGAAGATGGAAAAACAATTCTAGTTGCAGGAAATTGATGTTATAATATTCAATGTCAGTCAGAGATCAATTTATATTATGAAAAATTTATATGGTGACTTGAATATCTTAGAATTTTCAAATCCCCTCTCCCTCAAACTTGAATGACATGGATAAATTTACCATCAGTCAGCATATGATTGTGGGAAAAGGAGGAGGAAATGATTAAGGTTGAGTTCAAGTTCAGTAATGTGCAATGGAAAATGACACAAAATCATATTTTTCTGGTATTTGAAAAATGAGGTCATCAGCATCAAATAATTTTGAGCGTTCTCTACACCAACTGGTTTGCTCTTGAAGAGTGTTTAATAGAGAAAAGTAAAATAAAACATACATAAAGAGAAAGTACTATCATTGATTTTGAGCCAAAAAGGGATAGGAATGCTTAATTTTTATAAAAACACATGTGTAACCTTTAGGGAAATATTTGAAGGAAAAAGGGAAGGCTTTGTAAAAATCCCGACAGATTTTATTGCTAAGTCTTCATGTGACCTAAGTCAAATGCTGCTTTGTAAATGTGTCACAATAATACTGGAACTAAAACCTACCATTTCTAATTGTAATATGTAGAATAAATGCTTATTTGAAAGAAACCTGGGCCTCCATTTATCCCTGCTGGGATCATTTTCATTTTCTATGCTGTTATCACCCTGTCTGCTTTTTCCATTTTCTTTTCTCTAGCTATTTCATGTAACATTTAAATGTATCTGAGCTTTATGTGTGTAAGCTAAGCCCTCTATGATTTAAAAAAAATAATAAAACAGCAGATATGTGATTTAGGTGATAGTATAACGAATTAGTTGCATTAGTAATAACAATAATAAAAATAATACCAGCGCATTATTTTTGAGCCTCCTCATTTAAAGTTACAGATGATGCAGAATGTAGGATACTTATGATTATAATTAACTGCTCAATTCTCTGATTTAGTGCTTAAGAAGATTAAAATACTTTAAAATAAGTAGATTCAAGGAAAAACTATATGAACAGTAAAATGGTCATTTCTATTAAAGAAGTGCCACTGAGTTTGGGGATTGGTGCAAACAAGGCAATTGCAAAACCCATTTTGAAAAATCAGAGAAATTTGGCTATGGACTGGGTATCTGATAAACAGGAATAATCTGATATAGTTACATGTGATAATGGTTTGGTAGTTACTTATGAGTATGGCTCTATTTTTAGAGATACAGATTAAAGTAGAGGGATGAAATGAGTAGATCTGGAATTGCTTTAATATATTTCAATAAAGGAAAAAAGAATAATGACCAGAATTTTGTCACAATCTTGATACTTTCATTTGGGTCTAGGGTATGTGGGAGTTTATTATTTTCTTTTTTTCTAAATATATTTTTTAAAGGAGGACTGAATGCAAAAGCAATGAAAAATTGCTTAGAAATGCATAAAAAAAGAAATGCTGATAGTTTTAAAACTGCCATTTGTTTTGCTTATTTACTTTACTTCTCGCGCAGAAGGTGATTTAGACCAAAGAATTCCACCGTAACAATTTGTGTCACTGTCTGTAGACCACTTAATTGCCTTTATAGAATGGTGGATGAGGCCATACAGCTAAGTCCTGACCACATCTGACCACAACTCTCCTCCCTGTGGGCACCACGCTGGCCTCCTTGGATGCTCTTACCTCAGGACTGTGCACAGGCTATTTCTTCTGCTAGGAACACTCTTCCCCAGGTCACCACATAGCTTGCTTCCTTACTCCTTCAGGTCTTCCTTATTTGTCCTACCATTGAGGCATTCACTGATTATTTAATTTTACTTATCTATTTTTGTGATTTTTAATTTGAGGTATAATTGACACATAAAATAGTAAGATATTTAAAGTGCACAACTTGATGATTTGATATAATTATACTCTGCAAAAGGATTCCCCCATCAAGTTAACACATCCATCACCTCGTAGACTTACCTTTTATGTGTGTGAAAACTTTTAAGTTCTACTCTCAGCAAATTTCAATGATACAGTAGTGTTGTTGATTATAGTCACCATGTAATACATTAAATCTGATTATTTAATTTAAAATAGCAACACCCACCTCCCCTGCCCTAATAGTTTTTGTTTCTCTACTTTATTTTTATCATCTCATATACTATACAATATACTTATAATTTTGTATGTTGTTGGCCCCCTCCCAACAAGAATGTAAACTCTTACTTAACCATGAAAAAAGAATGAAATAATGTCATTTGCAGCAATATGGATGGACCTAGAGATTATTATACTGAGTGAAGTAAGCCAGACAGAGAAAGACAAATATATGATATTGCTTATATGTGGAATCTAAAAAAAAAATGATACAAATGAATTTATTTACAAAAAAGAAATAGACCCACAGGCATAGAAAGCAAAATTATGGTTACCAAAGGGGAAAGAGGTGGGTAGGGACAAATGAGGAGTTTGGGATTGACATATACACACTACTGTGTATAAAATAGATAACCAACAAGGACCTACTGTATAGCACAGAGAACTATACTCAGTGTTTTATGATAACCTATAAGGGAAAAGAATCTGAAAAAGAATATATATATCTGAATCACTTTACTGTACACCTGAAACTAACACAACATTGTAAATCAACTATACTTCAATTTAAAAAAGAATGTAAACTCTATGAAGGCACCTCCATAGTTCCAGTATTGCTGACTAAATTAATAGGGCAGATTCTGAAAGATAGAAGAGTAGAAATGCAGCAATTGTTATATTTTTACCAATGTTAACCAGACAAGAATTTGGAGAATGGGAGAGGGTATTGAAGGAAGAAGGGCAGTGTTGCAAATGTGGTTTATCCCAGACAGGCCAAGAAGCACAGAACGATTCTGCTGGTTCAAAAATATCTCAGACAACTTTTCACAGCACAAGATTCCATCTGAGAGATATTTTGGCTGGGTGAAGAATTCTAGGTTAATAGTTTTTTCTTTCAGTACTATAAAGATGTTACTCCAAAGTCTTCTAGCTTGCATTTTGCATTGTTTCTGACAAAAAAAAGATCTATTGACATCTTTATCTTTGTTCTCCTATATAAAGTTATCTGTGTTCTCTGGCTGCTTTTAAAAGTTTTCTTTATTACTAGTTTTAAGAAATTTGATAATGATATGCACTGATGTATTTTTCATGTTTCCTGTGCCTGCAGTTCTTGGATCTGTGGGTTTAAAGTTTTCATCAAATTTTGGGGAAAATGACCATTATTTCTTCAAACACATCTATATATATGTATTTTTTCTTCCTCTACCTTTAAAGATTTCAGTTACACATATATATGACCACTTGAAATTATCCCACAGTTCACTGATGCTTTGTTAAATTTTTTTTCACTTGCTTTTCACTCTTTCATTATGGATCATTTCTAGTACTATGTCTTCAAGTTGACTCATCTTTTCTTCTGCAATGTTTAATCTGCCATTAATCCCATCCAGTGTATTTTCCATCTTAGATATTGTTCACCTTGTGTCTTTTTTATATCTTCTATGTCTATACTTATCATGTTAATCTTACCTCTAGCTTATTAACCATATGGAGTACAGTTAAAAGTGTTCAGTATTTTTGTCTACTAGATCTTCTGTGTCATTTCAGAATCATTTTAATGGATTTATTTTTCTCATCACATGAATTGTTTTTTATTTTATCTTTGCATGCCTCATAAATCTCAACAGTATGTCAGACATTGTATATTTTTCCTTGTTGAATTCCTTTAAATATTCTTAAGGGTTGTTCTGGGATATGATTAAGTTACTTGGAAACAGTGCGTCTGTTTCAGTTCTTGCTTCTTATATTTGTGAGGCAGAACCAGAGAAGCACTTAGTTAAGGGCTAATTTTTCTTGACTGCTGAGGCAAGACCATTCCTTATATTCTGATGCCTTGTGAAATAGTGTGGTTTTCCACTCTGTGTATTAAGAACACACACTATTCCTGGCCCTATGTGTCCTTAGGAGTTTGTTTCCTCTAAATCTTCTGCATGGTTTTCTCCGTGGCCTCAGGTTGCTTCCTCAGATGTATATGTTCAGTAGTACTCAACTGAGCACTCGAGGATGACCCTCCACAGAACTCTGGTGTTTTCTGTTAGTCCAGGTCTCTCTCTCCACTACTCTGCCCTGCAAACTCTCACCGCCTTTGCTTCTCCAGTCTCCCAATTCCATTCACATAACTCAAAGAGAACCCTCAGCTCCCCATGCCACGGCCTGGACCCTTTCTCCAGGTAGTAATCTCAGGCAACCATAGGGCTCACTTCATTTGTTTCTCAGGTATCACTGATCACTGTTGCCTGATATCCAATGTCCAGAAAGCCATTGTTCCATATATTTTTCTAATTTTTTTAGTTGTATCGAGCAAGGGGATAAAGCCAATCCCTGTTACTCCATCTTGGATGAAATTAGAAATTTGCTAATCCATCTTCCTTTGGGGTCTATATCTGCTTAAGACATGTAAGACTGAGGACTTGTTTAAACATTTGGGTTCATATACTGATTTGTCAGGTTATATTAAAAATACTCTAAAATTAATTCATTACTGTGAGATTATTACCAATGAATGTCATATACAGCTAAACATAAGAGAAGAAAATAATCCTCATGAAATCTTTCCTTATGTGAGCTATCAGTAGTGTCAAGGAGATGAACATGTTTGTTCATTCTGGAAAAAATAAATGGGACTTTTCTATTTCTTACCATTTCCACTTTTAGAATAACTATAGGTAAGAATCTAATTCTAAAAAGTAGTTTTACAATTCCACTACAATTTCCATGTAATAACATTAGAAAAGACTCTGACTTAAGCCAAGTTGAAATTACCTACTATGGAACGTTAAACCACCTCTGTAATCAACAACATAAATAATTTGAAATGTTGCTCAAACTATGGATAGTTTTGTAACATCACAAACCTAAATTGTTCAGAACTTTCCTGGATCTCCTTTTATCTGTTAATATGTTAACAAATTCATTACACCAACAAATCTTTTAGACAAACTGGGAAGAAGAAGGTGACAGAGATGAAGCAATAAATAATTTATATATACAGAATATTAGCTGATTATGAAAGAGAAAATAAAATAGAGGATTTAACATATTTCTTTGGAATTTTGCTTTTATTTAAGCAAGACACAGAGTCAATTGTAGAATTGTTTTATTTTTTAACATACTGAAATAAACTCAGGATTTTTTTAGTAATAAATAATCACAGACAACAATCATATATAATTTGAATTTTCTTTTTCCTCTGCAATACCAACATTCATTTAGTAAGTTGATTTTGCTATTATTAGTACTTAATATCTTCTGGCAAAATAAAAACAAAAACTACAGCAATTAAACAGATAATCACATAAAAATATTTTTCTTGTATCATCCAAATAATTAAAATATATTTATATATTTTTATAAAAATTATTTTGTATAAGAATCTACAAATAAATATTTTTAGTGAATGAATAAAGTCATTCTTTTAGTTTTATCTGCTTCTATAATATTAATTACATAGAGTATTTGAAGTTTTCTGATATTTTATTTAAACAAAGAGGAAATTATATAATTCACATTGCTAAACAAGTTGAATATTTTAAAATACTGAATTTTATTCTTCCAAGTCTAAAATATAAATTTATGTATTGCCATAGTTACATGATCATTCATAATTGATTATCGTCATTGTTCAGAACAAAAAGCCATTCTCATCTTTAACATTTGTATACAAATTAAGGTTTATTATCTTTTGAAACAATCCTTAGTATCTCCTATATCTGCTATTTTGCTTTTCATTTTTAGTTCATTTTCATTGAACTAAGTATCTTTTTAAATAGTTGTTAACTTTGAAATAGATACTTATATAATATTTATATTTGTAGCAATTTCAAAACTATGACACATGTTATACAGTATAAAAGAAATGGCACATACACTTGAATCCAAGTTCAGAAATATAGTGTGAATAAAGCACCATATTTTTCTCTTTTTAATGGATTGACAACATGAGCTAAATGGATCCTATACTATTTTTTCTTGAAAATTAGAGAAAGAAATTGTAGGTTTAAGGCACATGAAATTTTGTTTTTAAATAACAGATGGCAGTATCAAATTCTATATTCACTACAATTTTTTTCTTTTTTTTACTCTTTTTTTTTTTAACTCATAATGACTTTCTTAGCTTCAGAAACACAATTAGCTTTAATTCAGGAAGTACAGTTTTACTGACAATAAGTCTTGAAGAAAAATGTCTGCCATATCTTGAACAAAATACTCTTCTTTCAGAATTAATGACTGACAGCAGTTGAAAAGCTGATTCCTCAAATTTTAGAGGCATTAGCATCAAAACAAATGAAGTCAAACTCATAATCTAATTGATGGCACTCATAGCGCTGGAATGCTCCACTGTTAAACCAGGATCATCTCCTCTGAGCATCAGTAGGGATTAGGATGGCTCGTGAGGGAAAAGGCTGCACTGAAGAACAGAAGGACTAAGTAGCCACTGGGGAGCCCAAGGCAGTCACAGAGATTTTAAAAGGTAAAATAAAATATAAAATTTGCCAAATCGCCTTTTTTTTTTTTTTTTAAGCAATGGTTTCATGAGCAGTGATGGGGGGCCTCTGTGTTTTGTTTTTTTTGTTTTTTAAATTTATTTATTTTTATTTATTTATGGCTGTGTTGGGTCTTCATTTCTGTGCGAGGGCTTTCTCTAGTTGTGGCAAGTGGGGGCCACTCTTCATCGCGGTGCGCGGGCCTCTCACTGTCGCGGCCTCTCTTGTTGCGGAGCACAGGCTCCAGACGCGCAGGCTCAGTAGTTGTGGCTCACGGGCCCAGTTGCTCCGCGGCATGTGGGATCTTCCCAGACCAGGGCTCGAACCTGTGTCCCCTGCATTGGCAGGCAGATTCTCAACCACTGCACCACCAGGGAAGCCCGCCTTTTTTTTTCCTTCAAGAACTATAGTCTAGGGTAGAATATGTGGAAAGAGTTGAGGACAAGGAAGAAACATGGAAAAAAAAAAAAAGTTTGTTCTCACAGAACAGAGACAGTCCAGTTTGGTGTAGGAAGAACAGATGCATTTACCATAGAATTTTGCCAAGAACATTAGTTCTTTAGTAGAGGAATTTAGAGTCAGCAGCTTCATCCTGTTGGCTCCCCTCTTCTAGTGCATCCTGGAGCTTCAGGTAGTGCCGGAGGTAGCGTTGCCAATTTGAGGTGCTTATCTGTTTATGTGTTCTGTTACATCTCACTTTCAGTATTCCCAGTGATATGCCATGCTGTTGTGCCAGGTGCTTTTCTTAGAACAACATTTTGGAAATTTACCCTAAAATATTCTCTTGAATGATTATAGTCATCCCACTTGTTTATGTCCTTTTTCCTTAAAAACACACTTTTCCTTTCTATTTTCTTTATCACTGAACAGTGAATTATCATATGGCTCTGTTCTCATCACTTAGAAAAGTGTTAATAATTTATCCTTTTCCATGTTTCCTACCTCATTCTTTTCAAATTCTTATTATGCTTGACAGAATAGATTTCGAATATAACTAAACTTTTAAAATCACCTTTAATGTATTTTTTCTATTTTCTCTTTTCTATATCAGAATATTGCTGCATGTGTAGCTTAGAAGAGACCTCCACTGCAGTTTATATATTCTCTATTTTCCCTTCACTACTGCATTTATATAAATGGTTTGTTCAAGTATTTTGACTGTACTATAAATAGTGTACATTTGCTCTGCTGATTTAATCACATCAAGAGTAATAAGAGTTAACTAAATTTATCTATTTTCCCAGAAATGAAAAACAAAAAGCTTTAAGTAAATCACTCCCCATTCTTCGTTGTGCAGGACTCTAGGATGTTATTATACTGGGATGTCATGATGTTTTCAAAAACAAACGAGCAAATGAACCAACAAACCAAGACAAAACTCAGTAGTGTCTAAGGTAGATTGGGAGCTGAGGAGGACTCAGGTAAGGGCAGGGTTGACAGCTGCTGGCATCCTATTAACCATCTAGAATCCACCCAGAGAATAAGAGCGGTAGTGGAAGTAGCAAACCCAAGTGTTTACAGGTGTCAGGTAAGTACATACGTGAATGAAGAAAGATTAATCTTTCTTGAAAAATATAGATATCTAGTGCTACTTTCCTATTTCCACTCTTCATACAGATGTGTCACATTAGGATTCCCTTCAACTGCAAACAACAGAAAAATGCAAAATGTCAATAACAATGGCTTAAATAAGATGGGAATAATTTCTCTCCTGTGAAGAAATTCAGAGACAGTCAAGTGCTGGGATGGCAACTCTATTCCAGAAAGTTCTCAGAGACAAAACTACATCTAATCCACGGCTCTGCCATCTCTAGTATATAGCCCATGTCCTCAGGGTCCAAAATGGAAGTGAGCATCAAAACTCAAAGCAATAAGAAAACACAGCACCATATCTGTGTTTCAGGATTTATATGCAGAAATATATGAAGAAGAAAAGGAAGCCAAAAGGTGTGCACCAGCTGTCTTTTATAGAGGGTTCCAGAAGCTGTCATGTGACACTTATGCTAACATATAATTGGCCAGAACTTAATCTTACATCACACCTAACTGCAAGAGATTATAGAAAATGTACCTTTCTCCACTCTGCCTGGACATTATCCCAGAGTATTTCTCAACACAGAAAACTATGTAACCAATGTCAAAAAACCAGAGTGGAAGTACAAATGCTGTACTAATTGTCTTTCTCATTATTGGTTGTGGCAATCAAATCCAAATGAGTTTGAATGAAACTGAAAAATGGGAAAATGCAGTATACTTTGTTGTTATGATAACTGGAATAGTTGAAATATGTGCATTATTTTCACAGCATAAATGATACAGTTCTAAGCATGTATTTTGAAAAATTGCTGTAGGGTTTGCTTAATAGCCAGAGTATAAAGGAATATTTGTTTCTCAGTTGGCAAAGATTATAGTTTTGACTAATTTGACAAATTTTTAGCAGCTCTGTAATTTATTTGATTTAATTAAATTTTCATCTTATTTTCACAATGAGTAGTTTGAAATAAAATTTAAAGGTGTAAATGGGAGAAATTTAAATTTGAATGTATTGGTTGAACTACTTATAATTTTCATTGGCAATTCAGTAACAGAATAAGTCATTTTACTAGGTGTGAGCCAACTCAAAGAGAACATGACCAAGTGCAAGTTCACTAGGTATTTAAAGTAACCTACTGAACTTCCCTGGTGGCATAGTGGTTAGGATTCTGGGCTTTCACTGTGGTGGCCTGGGTTCAATCCCTGGTCGGGGAGGATCCCACAAGCCCTGAGGTGCAGTCAAAAAAAAGTTAAAAAAAAAAATAACCTACAGATTAAGGTTATGTTTTTATAGTCCACAAAATGCTACAGTCCATATATTCAGAAAAACATTTTGTTTATGACATATGCATGAATAAGATGTATATATGGATAAATGGGTATAAAGTTGTGAAAGATAAGGCAAGTTTTAAACTTTTGACCACAGTTCAAACTTTCAGATTTCAAAACAAAATTTTAAATATTTAGTTTTTTGATAAATGCACCATGGTTATATAAAATGTTAACACTAGGGAAAACTGAGTGAGAGATACACAGGAATTCTTGGTACTTTACAACTCTTTTGTAAATTTCATATTTCAAAACAAAAAGGTTTTTTAAAAAGTCTAGTCTTAAATATACTAGAAATACTTATTCAGAGTTTTATTGGTGTTATGGCTAATATATTACTGATATTACATACAGAAAGACAGGGAAAATAGTTTGAATGTGACTTGTTTTTAGTCATTCACATTCAGCCTTATCAACTTTACCTCAAGTCAGAGTATATCACCTCCCAACTTAGATATGGTTACACTCAGCGTTTAAACTAAATAGCAGGAACACTGAGATATCAAGGACTCACTATGTGTCAGGAAATGATAAAGTCCCACCACCTCTTTGCACCGGCTCCAGGCTGTCTTAGAGAAAGCACACCCTACATTCACAAGTGGTGATCTACAGCTTCAAAAGGCAAGTGTGGAAGGAAATATTTACTCCAAGGATTCATTAAAATGTTGAAAAAAAAACTATTTCAGCTTTCCTTATAGCCCAAGTATTTTCCTACCTCCTTTTCCGCAATTGAAGCTACCGCCATTCCCCCAGATGCCCAAGAGAAAAACTAATTCAGATTACCGTATGATTTTTGTAGCGCACATATGGGTTTGTGGTTTACGTTGGGCCCCTCCTCTCCATGGAACCTTCCAGTTCAGCTTGCTCTTGATCTGAACTGCCCAGCATCGGCTTCCGCATAGTCCCTACCTTTTGTTGTTGCTCATACAACTCATTCCACGCAGACCATCAGCTTTTTCTAGTTCACGTCCATATCTCTGGACCTTCCCTGAAACATACACACCCTGCAACATACATACAAACATATTCAAGGATTTTAAGGCCCAGCACTGAACTCTGCTTCTACTCAGTTCAACAAATCGAAAGCATATTTTACTCTAGGCTATAGACTAAACACTTTTTTTTTTGGCCACACCGCGGGGCATGTGGGATCTCAGTTCCCCAGCATGGATCCAACCCGCTTCCCCTGCATTGGAACGTGCATTGGAAGCGCGGAGTCTTAACTGCTGGACCACCAGGGAAATCCCTAAACATTTTCATTCACAGAGAATTAAGACCAAATTCCTGCACTTGCAAAAACAGTGGGGGAATTGGCCATCTAACATTATATATTTTTTTGGTATTGTCCAAATTTGGTCTATTTTAGTCCAAATGGACTGTGGATTTTCTAGATCTGCTCTACACACCTCTTTTCCCTTCATTTAAAATGCCTACCCTTTCTCTGTCATTTTCTTTACAATTATCCATAAAGATTGATCTGAAGGATCTCTGTTGTGAATTTTTCCCTAAACCATACAGCAACAAATGATCTCCTCACTTTCTTTTAAAGAAAACTTTTTTACACTATTACTACATGCCCTATTAAGTTTCAAGATGCAAGAGGCTTGCCTTCACAGTTCCCTAATACCATTTATTTAATGCTCATTACAGAATTACTCGTGATGCTGTCTGTGAATGAATACTAGCTTCCAAAGACATTCAAAGGTTGTTCCTGTGTTTTGTTGATGAGGACCACTCCTGCAAGCCTTTGAATATGCAGGGAAATGTCAACCACAGTTGCTTTCCCCCTTAACAGTAAATAGTTAAATTTACTGTTTGGAATTTTATGCTGTGAACTTAGAACAACACATCTTTCGGTCGTGTCTCCTCTTGAACTCTTTAGGATATAACCACTAAACTTTCAGAGTGTGATCTCCTTCAATGTTGACTTCACCCTGCCTCTTACACACCACCACCAGAGGGAGGATTGGGGAAGGGCCAGGGACAGAGCAAGAACGGCAGCCATATTTGTGCCAAAATGTGCATTCCACCCCCACTCGGTTTCAGACCATTCATGAGAACATGACCTCACCACACTGAGGAGAAGCAAGAGAGGACATGTATCAGAAAGACCCATAGGTGATGTAGAGCAGATGTCTTGGAAGCCCTCAAAGGAGATATGTGCAGCTACCCCGGCGTCTGGAGGTCTGTCTGGCTGGTGACACGGAGGCTGCCGAGTGAGTACCACAGTGGCCGGAGGGCACACAGGAAAGAGGATGCCTTTCAGCCCTTCGGTCTCTCCTAGTGCTGTAGACCAGAGGTGGCACCCTGAAGGAAACGTGGACAGGCGAGAGGGCTTGCAAGAGCTCAGACATATGGCTCAAGACCCCGGAGCCAGCCATAGTTGGTAGCTAGCCCAGAGCCTTGAGCTGGTCCTATGTCCAACATGAGTGGGTCACCAAAATAAGGCGTATTAGCGAGATAGATTCTGACTGTCCAATTGTGCACGATCTCACTAAAGAAATGCTTCTCGAAGTGATGCCATGGTGCCCTTCTGGATCTGTCCTGACCATAGGGTCCCAGAACAAAGCTATAAACATGAGCCTCGGGATTCTTAGGGCATCTGGTCAACTCCACATGGAACAGGACTAGAGGGTTGGAGGGTAGGGAGAAGGGACTGATCAACAGCAATCCTTTTCTAGGCTGTGAGTGCCCCTTCTGGAAAGCTCTGTTGACAGATCCCAACACTGGAGGGAGAAGGATTTAGAGAATTTTGAGGAAGGTACTCCAAAGGGCAGCAGGGTTAAGGGTACGTACAGAGTTCTGTCATGAAGAAATTAAAAAAATATATCTTTCCCCAAAGTGGTAATAGGAAGAGGTTGAACCAAGCCTAATAAGGTATCTTTTCCAGTTTTACCATTGTTTAAATTGCCCCATCTCCCCTGGGGCAGAGTGAGTGTTAGGGAAAGAATTCAGGAGAATTTAGGGAACATCTCTCCTTATGGAAATGCAAGAAATGTGGGAAGACTGTTTGACCCTAATAATAGAAATAGTTACCTTTTCCTTCAGCCGCCAAAATGAAATTTAAAAAGTTCATGTACTTCTCCTCTCACCTGCTAATACCTTGGTCCCAATAATCGGAAGTGAGTCTCAAAGCAATATGTATGTAATGAAGAGTGTTTCGTTCACCCTCCCCACTCTCCAATCCTTGTTCTCTTCTGATCATCTTATAAGTAATGCCTATGAAACTGACTCACTTAAATCATACTTTTTAGCTCCCTCGCTACCCATTTGAAGATTCAAATACCTCAGTTGTACACATTCACTTCCTATGTCAACAGAGAGTGATGCATATGAAAAGCTTCCTAATTAAAAGCCACCTGGAAAAGACTCAATCTTACTTCTTCTCTGCTTTAAATAACCTCTGTTTTAAGATTAATTTCAACCACAGATCTCCCCTGACTCGTGAGAGGAGGTTAGCATTCAAACTGGAATTTACAGCATTGTCATGCATTCCTGAGATATAGCTCCTGCTTCCCCATTTGGGATCTTTCCACAGACCCTATAAACACACATTTAAATGAGACTCTATTATTGTCTACGGAACAAATTGTGGACCATACCAAGAGTAAAATACCCAGTGTTGTTTAAATATATAAATATGCACAGCAGCTCCGTATGCTTTTTATTGGATTAACAACATGCTGTTACACTGTGATACTGCCAAAACCCCCTGATATTTCAAAGCAGAGAACATTCGTGCTAGAAAAAGAGGAGCAGTAGCTCCAGGTTTTGTCCATAACCCCTATGTGAATATGTTGTCGGCTTCATTGCCTAAAGCAGAACAAGAGTGTGTGGAAAAGAACAAGACTCTAGATCAGCCCAACCAGGGTCCTTCGCCCTAACCACTGGCTTTGTGATTCTGTTGCCTTATCTGCAAAGTGAATATCATTATTAATACCCAATACAGTTCAGAGGATTGAATGAGGTTAATTAATTTAAAGCACTAAGGTCACTGCGTGAGCCATAATAGAATATCAATCAACACTTACCATTGATGTTAGCAATCTCTACTTTTATTTGAGTGGTACAATCATAGTATGTTTATAACTTAACATATCCACAGGATTAATATAAAGAAAAACTAATTTTCATAGTGTAGGTGCTAAAAGAAACTTAAATTAAAATAGTAAAATTGTCATTTACTTTAACTTGTGTTTCCTTGACATCAGCGCCTTGGATGTTTCAACCAGCTTTGTTCAGAGGTTTTCTAAGTATCCTTCCTGGGCCAGCGCGTCACCATCACCTGGGGAAGGAGCTAGAAATGCACATTCTTGGGCCTCAGCCCAGGCTGACTGAAAACCACTGATGTAGTATATTCAGAGGAAAATCAACCAAAACACTTTACTTAGCATTATGTAGGGAGAAAAGGAAATCTGATATCGATATTTTCTTCATCTTTAACTATTTCTGCTTATAGAAATAAGATCTAACTATATGGTTAAAAATAAAGTTGTAATTTTTTTTTCACTAGGTATTTTCTCTATTGTATTCTATGTTTAGGGAAATGCTCATCCCTGAACCCTAATTTACACCCAGAATCAGCCTGTTTTCTACCTATAGGTCTCTCTTCTCACCCCCCCCTCCTTCCCTCTGGACCCCTAGTCTCCTTTCGGTCCTCATAGAACTCTTTTCCCCAGAGCCCTTAGCCTGCTCTGCTTTGTACGTCCATCCAAATCTACTCACCAAAACAGTCGTCTTCTCCTTCCCATCCAAACAGCTGGAGCCCCCGCTGCTGCCGGAGAACCCAGAGAAGCTCCAAGTGCCAAAGACAAAGTCTCCGTAAGGAATGGAAGATGCTCCGTTTTAGCAGTGTTCACACTATTCCTTCCGCCTAGATCGGTATTCATATTTTTACTTCCTCACTCTGTCCCTTCTGTCGGTTCTCTGTTTAGTTATCATTTCCCAGGAGTCTTTCTCTGACCACTCCATCAAAAATGGCCACTCCCCTCCCTCCAGGAACTCTCCAATCCATTCTTCTGCTTTCTTTTAAAATTAATTACCTCTACCTTATATTATGTAATTCTTAATTAACTGCCTCTGACCTTAGATTGTAAGCAGGTCTTTGCTCCAAACCAGTACATGGCAAATAACAGGCACACAATGAAACCAGCATTCTAACTTAAAACTTTGAAATGCCATTTTCTATAAAATTGTCTACACCGTGCTTACTTCAAGTTACAAATATTTATTGCGTGCCTAACGCCTCTGGGCATTTGACAAAGCACTGGGAAGAAAGAATAATAGGGTGTGTTCCCTGCATTGGAAGTGCGTATACCCCAATAGTCATAGGTATTGTAACAGAATAGTATACACAGTGACCTGTGAATGCTAAGGCCAGTTTCACAGATCAGGAAAGGTTTTTAAGAGTATTTTAAGATAAAATTTGCATCTATTTTTAAACTGCTAAATATGTTTCGAGAGACAATAAATTTATATGTTGTATAACTATTATAAATAGCATGCTTTATTCAAATTAGTCCAGATCACATTTTCAATAGCAAAATAGATTTGTCTCATATACTTTCTTTGAAATAAAAAGTTCATTAACTTAAAGCATTACCAAATATATCTTGGAGCCGTCTTCTTATTAGAGTTTCTTAACATCCTTACATACTTCCAACACAGAGATCAGAAAGTCATTTGACTTCTCCCTCTCCTTCAGTTCTCACATCCAAGATCTCCTTAAATCATATCCATAGTATCTCCTGTGTTTCTTAAATCTATTTTCTCCCTTTATATTCCCACTGCCAGTGCCTTCTCTTTAGTTCTCATAATTTCTTTCTAGACAATTATAACAACTTCCTAACTGATTTCCCTGAATGTAGTTTTCAAACATCTACAGGATAACATCAGAGTGTGCTCTTCAAGCAAAATGAATCAGATTACATTGATTACATTTCTCCCTTGTTTGAACTCTTTATCATTCTCCCTATCATTAGGATAAACATACATCTCAAATGTTTGTCCAAATGTAGACAGTCCAGTTTTACATCTGTTGTGCTAGTGCAATTATTTATAGTGTTTCCTTTTGCTCTTAACGAGTATCTGATTTGAATAGTAAATTATGTAATTACCCTTTTCATTGCTTTCATTATTTAGTTTGAATTCTATATTTTGTATATACAAAGTCTTTGCTCACAATATGAGTCCTTCTATTAGGAGAGACAAGCTTGATCTCACAGCCTGATTTGTCTGTTGTAAAATCTGAGTGCATCAAAATCATGGATTGTGTCTTAAACATTTTTGTACCTCTAGTATTCAATACCATGTTTGGCAGTGAATAGGCATTTAATGATGATTATCAAATTTTGAATAGTTGTATTTAAAATTAAAGTTTTGTATTAGTGACAGTCTACGTGTATCATCCTCGGATTACTGGGTATAGCCATATGATTTTTGACCTTTTTAACATGCATATTTACTCTTTCACCAAACTGTTATTGACCACTTAATATGTACTAGCTGAGCAATGCCCTGGTAATGCTTAGAGCCAGAAAAACTGAAAAAACAGACATGTGACCAAATAAGGGCACAAGTGTTACAAGAAGACGCTGTAATTAGATTCAAGGTACAGTAAGGGCACAAAAGAGGAAGTGATCAAACATCAGGGAATGGAGAGAAAATAATGGCTTTATGAAAGAAAGGACTCTTGAACGGAATCCTGGAAGATGAGCCATTGTTTCTCTGAGGGACAATTTGGGAGAGGCTATCTCAGGTCTGGGCATGGAGGTATGAAATATGCACACTCAGAAAGGAATAACTATTCAGTAGAACTGGAGGAGGACATAAGAGGAGCCATTGAGGAGGCTAAACAGGTACACAGAGGCCAAGCCCAGAGAGGATTATTGGCCAGTTGCTATAAACGATGGTCAGTCTCTGATGTCTGTGAGTTGAGGGAAGGGCATGAGAATTATGGAAATTCAGAAAGAGCAGCCTGATGGCAGTGTGGTGGCCATATTGAAGGAGGGAGGTACTTGTCTTGGGCGGCAAAAATTATTCCAGAGATCTACAAAAGTGAAACAGGGTGTACATTTAGACTCCACTCTGGAAAGTAGGAGGAGATCGATGATGGACAAAATATTAAGGAGGTAGATCTGAAGGACTTACTAACTGGATATGAAGGGTGAAGAAAGAGATGACCATCCAATAAGTTACAGGTTTTTATTTTGAAGAATTTAGTGTTTGGTGTATGCTGCCATTCAACAAAATGAGAACATCAGGGTGAGAAATAAATTTTAGAGGAGTAATAAATACACAGAGAGAGGGGAGTCTGTAAAGAAGACCAAGAAGAAAAGTAGGAAAATAATCATAGAAGAACCATGTTGTAGAAACTTAGGGCTGGAGGATTTCGAAGTGTAGAGGATTATCAACAGTTAAAAATGCTATAAGCCGGCCTTGGATTGTAAGGACTGAAAAGCATAAGAAATATATTAAGATATGCACAACTGAGTTCAATAGTGCCTTTGACAAAACCTTGGCATAATGTGTACACGTTTATTCAGTTACAACCCACGTTTATTGGAGTTAGTTCTTCTAGGTTTTGAGTTCTGGGCAAGGAACTGTGAATACCGACCTGAATAAGCCAAGCTCTGTTCAAGGACTCATGGTTCCAGAGGGCAAGACAAACATGTCAACCAAGGTAGCCACTTGATGGAGCAACCTCACCTTGATTGAATATCAATGTGAAGCTTTAAAGATGTCCTTTATTGCCTTTAACCATAATATGCCCATTTTCTCTTTCTGATACCTGAACAGAATCTGGGTAGAAATGATAACTTTCTGACATGTTTCAGTTATTAAATTCAGTCCAGGAGATGTTAAAGCTTCAGTAGCATAACCACTTCAAACTTCCTCTTCCCCCACATTAGGCCAGACCTGTAGCTCCAAAGACCTGTAGTGAGGGGCTTCCCTGGCGGCGCAGTGGTTGAGAGTCTGCCTGCCAATGCAGGGGACACGGGTTCGAGCCCTGGTCTGGGAAGATCCCACATGCCACGGAGCAACTAGGCCTGTGAGCCACAACTACTGAGCCTGCGTGTCTGGAGCCTGTGCTCCGCAACAAGAGAGGCCGCGATAGTGAGAGTCCCGTGCACCGCGATGAAGAGTGGCCCCCGCTTGCCACAACTAGAGAAAGCCCTCGCACAGAAACGAAGACCCAACACAGCCAAAAATAATAAATAAATAAATAAAAAAAAAAAAAAAAAAAAAAGACCTGTAGTGAGAAGAGGGAGGATGGTGTCTCTGGAGGTACCCCTCCCTCCCCGTCCTTTGGAGTTTGCAGAGATGAATTTAGGCACTGGTTGCCTGTACATGGTGTGTGCACATCCCAGACCCATTTGTTTTCTTCAGATTCTATCAGTTAATTGTAGCCTTTGCCAATACTTGGCTCTCTGCGTAGCATTTGTGGGCAGTGTCACTTATTCCTGGTCTCTTTTCCTGATGGAGGAGAGGTGTCGTCCCTCACATCATAGCCCTACTCCACGTGCCTCATTAGTGACTCTGCCAGGAGCCCTATAGCGCCCTCCTGCAACCTCTGTGCTGCTTCGCTGGAGGCACAGGAAGTACTGGAGTATGATCTCACTTGCTCCGGGGCTGCAGGGAACTGTAATGGAGAGATGCTTATCCAAGTCTTCTCAGGCACACGCCATCACTGTCCCTCCAAGGACTTCAGGTGACATGTGGTTTCCACCTTCAGAAATGTCTAGATCAGAAACTGGCTCCAGTCACCATGTCTACATCCCCCTCTTAACTTAAATGGATCCATGTCAAAACTCAATTTTGCTGACCACACCAGGTAAATCTGTAGATCCTGCAGCTCAGCAATGATCCAACAAGGGCAATAGACACAGTCTCTTGTTCTGGACATCTTTTCTTGCAGCAAGTTCCAACTTAGCTGTCCAGATCTCTCCTTATCTCCATGATATAGAATTAAAAGAAATAGTTTTTCTTTAAGTAAATTCTGGAGAAAAGTGTCTAACCCGAGTTGTTGGTGAATCTCTTTAGAATGTGGGTGCTTGCACTGTTTATTCTTCAGTTTGGGGTCTTTGACAAAATTCTGGGAATATGGGAAAGTCACAGTCAATAACCTGTTAAAGAAATAATTATAAAATGCTATGTTCTATATAATTATGTATGAAAAGTATAAGCATATACCATCTATAAAGAATAATACTGAGGAGGCGGTAATTAAAAATAGGGAAAACAAGAGGAAAGAAATTATGCAAATCAGCATAAGATTCCCAGCAAAAGGCAAGTCTGAGTTGGGATTTCAAGAATGAGTAGGGATTCATTAAGGAGATTATGGTGTTTATGCTAAGAATATTCTTATAATAATCCATTCTGGCTACCCTATGTAAAGTGGAATTTAGGTATGCGGGATAATATTGTATAACTTAGTTCTGGGAAGCATAAGCAGGTCCATGAATTTGGGAAGGTCACTGGGCAGTGATGCTCTATCACTCTCATTCCCTCTGTGTGGCCAAATGACTTTCCCTTTAATTCTTCTCTTCTGTCTCTGTAAATTGGCTTCTTGGATCACTCAATCTTCTTGGCCATGGCTAATCATGGCTACCTCAACAGGAAAACCAGACTGACCTTCCAGTTTATTTCCCCAAGGACAACTGACTAACCAGTTGTCCTTCTCTCTCTAAAATTCCCTGAAGAAAAATGCTGCCTACCTGGACCGATGCCATGAATCCACTCCTAATCCAATTACATAAGGCCAATCACTAGAAAGCGACATAAAGTGGTTCATGGGAGGAGGTTGTGGACAAAGAAAAGTCTCTGCCAGGAGGCGTGCATAGAAAGGAAATGGCCAGGCAGCGTTCAGACAAGAAGAAAAGGAACTTCAGACTAATGAAGAATTTCGGCTTAGGGGTAGGTTTAAGGAAGTTCATTGTATGTTTGTATGTTTCCCAATAACTTGGGAACTCCAGGTTAGACAGGGTTTCACTGCTAAAGAAAATTTAGGGGACCCAAAAGGATAATGTTTAAAAAGTTATGTTTTATTTCAGGAAAGTGGTGCAGTATAGCAACAACGTTAGAAGAAGTACAGCATCTGAGCCAAAGACTGTCTCCTGACAAGGGGCCCAGAGAGGTCAGATGTGAGCTCCTCTCCTTCTCCCTCTGAACCAGTGAGTATAAACAAACAGGGAGCATCACCGAGCTCCACAAATTTTTTATGAACACTCTGCCCCATAATAGCTAATTCCAGTGACCCTGCAACTGGCCTTCGTGGTTGGGCTAGAGTAGGAGATCTACCTGCATGTCTCTGACACGTAGTCAAGGCATGAAATGTGGTGATGAGTAGTATTGTTCTGTAACCATGAGGGTGAGATAAGTTTCAGGGGGTTTGTATCAGCTTGTCAGTATTGTTCGTTAAGAACGATAAGTTCAATGATTTCCACTTAGCCTCCGTGAGACCCCTGAAGTGTTATGCCATTGGGGATGGTTACGTAACAAGAATATACCTAGATGACCAGCAAAGTATAAGAAACCTGACCTAGATTCCATATTACACTCCCTGGTTCAGAGGAATTCTGTGCCCATGTAGGTTGTTCCTAATCCAAGAGAGGCAGTAGACAGCCCTTACAGAGGGGATGACGGTGGGAGCCTGCACTTGACCTTTGTGGACCCCTTATTGGAAGACAGTCTTTGGCTCTGATGAATATACTTTACTGTTCTTGCTATATTGTATCACTTTCCTGCAATGAAGCATAAATTTATAAATATCATTTTAGGTCCTGTAAGGATTTTCTGGCAGCTACAGTTGGTAATAATATTTATTGAATTTTACCCGAGTAGCAACAGTTTAGCTATTCTAAACATGTGCATATTTATGTTACCTAAAGCATAAAGCTTTCCAATAGTGTGTACATTTTTAAGGTTGGTTGATAAACTGGTCTGGACTGCTCCTAACCCTAAGAGCATAGTCTACTGGATAGTCAATGTCAGTTAGATATGAGGCTAGGGGAAGACGGTGTTTGTAGATAAGAGAAAAAATACTTGTTTATCCTGGTGATGACACCATCGTGAAAGGTCATGAGCCAGTAGTCTTATATGGAGTTATTACTCTGGGGAAAAAAATCCGACTTTAACCACTTGAAATGTTATTCTTTCTTGTGGACATTTCGTGTTGACTGAGAAAGTTGCTGGAAGTGTCCATTTTTCATTTTGATCACTTAAGGTCTAGCTTTAAATCTAGCATTATGAATTCAGTATGTTTACTGCTGGTTCCTCTGAATTCAGCATATTCCCTGGATAAAAATGGTCTGGCACTTTGTCCTGTGGGAGTTGTTCATATCTGAAGTAAACACTGAGTGTTAATGCATGTCAAATCTCCTCTTGCCACTTTGAGAGTTTTAACACCTGCTAGCTCTGAAAGTTAAAATGTGAAATCAGGTGAAAAACACTACAATGTTTTTTAAAATTTAAATCTCAAAGAACTGAGGACATAGTTCAAAAATTTTAAAAGTTCAAGTGTTTTGTCAATAAATAATAAAAAGTAATTTGTTGTCTTAAAGAAGGAGCAACAAATATGTGATACAACTGAAGCATTCGAGCAAGAGCTCTATTAAATTACTAAAGTCAGTTCAAAGAAACATTAGACCTATCTATTAATATACTCGACTGTTTCTGAAAAGAGTAGGAGTTAAAATTTTTCTCAAAAATTGATACTAAACAAAATGTCAAACACAAATGATTTAATTTGGTATTCTTAATGTAATCATGTACTTTAATTTAGACTGTATGCCAGTTAAAAGACCAAATGGATCTACTGTGAGACCAGCCATTTTAGAAACAAATATAGCTGAGGAAATTATGACAGTTGTTATGAATTCCTACTGATCACCATAAATACATGTACTTATATACATGCGTGTATATTTATATGTCCACATACACTTACAGATATATAGATATATTTCAAAGTTATATGTTGCACGATTAAAAAAATGACTATACATTAGTAGGAAAGCAACTCTTGAGCTTTTCACAGATCTTAAAAACAAGCATTTGAGAAATGAATAAAGAGGAGAAGCAAGAGGGGGAGAAAAGGGAGGAAGTAGGAGGGAAATGGGAAATGCCCCTGGGATAACAGTGTGATAACTTGGTGCATTCTGAAAATGTTATGTAATAGAGAAGCGACTCATGTTGGCAACTACAAATTGGGCTCACAGTTTCATGTCATGACTGTGCTAAGTACCAACCAGGCTAGAAATGCATTAATAGAAAAGACACTGGGATTGGAGGCAGGAGATCTGGTTCAGATCCGGGGCTGACACTTGAAGCCCTCTAAGGACTCAGTTTCCTCATGTTCCAAGTAAAAGAAAGAAAGTGACTAATGATTTGTACCTCAAAATTTAATGTGAGGGTTAAATGCTATAATGAAGCAATGAGAATATTGCCTGCTGTCAATGAGTGTTCAAGAAATACTCTCCCTTCTCTTTTTCCCTATGAGAGGTGGTGGGTTCTTAATCTGTACATTTTCTTGTTTGTTTTACATCCAGATAGGGAAAGGCAAGAAACTATCTCAAGTTTTTTTTTAATCTGTGATTTGGAGAAAACATGTTTTCAGTCAAATTATCCTTGTGCATTGACTGCGCTATACTAGATAGTGAGAGCGTTAGTTTTCAGACTTTTGTGCAGGAATAGTACAACAGAATTCTATACATCGATACGTTTAAGCAGAATTTCCACTGAGCAGTTCTAAAAGAATTAAACCTTTTTGCTCATATCCTCCTAATTCAAATTTTTAAATCAGTTACTGAGGCAGAGACTAAAGATTACTTTTTCTTGCCTCATTGAAAGAACTACAAAAATAACATTTAAAAAATACTAAAATATTATTGTGCATTTGATTAATTAATATGCTTAATATTAATTATTTTAGGTATCAGATAAGACCAATAACCTAAAAACTTTGTTTATTCAATCTGTTTTTTATGTTCCTAAGATAAACTTTTTGTAAACTATTTTGTAATTTTATTTTCACTAGATCAGAATAGCCTTAACTTTGTTTTACCTAAATCACTCAGTAGATCGATAAAGTTTTAGTCAGGAAAACGGGAACAATAGTTAGTTTTCAACAGAGAATATGCCTAGTGGCTGGTGCTGATAAGTCAGAAGCCCAGGAGAAGAGTCCCTCATTGTAGGGCCTCAGACATCTGAGGAGAGGGTGCTGCCCTCCTGGTCCTGGAAACCCCGAGGGTAGCAATGAGATTGGTTCTGGAAATTAAGAACAAAGCTAGAGATGAGGACCGATCGCTGCTGCTGGGATGAACAAAGATGGCTGGAGCTGGGTGACACTGACGACAGCATCAAGTAAGAAGGGTCAGATCCCTTCTCCCCTGCATCTACTATGCCTCTAAGGTCCCCATTTGGCAGAATCCAAACAGAAAGTCAGCAGGCAAGGGAACATGATCTGTGGGTCCTAACCCCAGTACCAGAGAAAAAAGAAAGGAAAAATAAACTTGGACTTAACAGCAGTAGCTTTGCAACTGGCAGAGTGACACTTCGTAAGTTCAGCAAAATCTTTCTCATCGTCACTTTTTTCCAGCAAATTTAGTTACCCAGGTATTAATGTGTGCTTTTTTTGTAATACTCCATCAACAAAGAATTGAGTATCTGGTATTCATGGAAAAGAAATTAATGTTGTATAATTTTCAATGCAATATCTTTTTTGTTTAAATTAATTAATTAATTATTATTATTATTTTTTTGTCTGTGTTGGGTCTTCGTTTCTGTGCGAGGGCTTTCTCTAGTTGCGGCGAGCGGGGGCCACTCTTCATCGCGGTGCGCGGGCCTCTCACTATCGCGGCCTCCCTTGTTGCGGAGCACAGGCTCCAGACGCGCAGGCTCAGTAGTTGTGGCTCACGGGCTTAGTTGCTCTGCAGCATGTGGGATCCTCCCAGACCAGGGCTCGAACCCGTGTTCCCTGCACTGGCAGGCAGACTCTCAACCACTGCACCACCAGGGAAGCCCAATGTTAAATATCTTGATTTAAATACAATCAGAGAACTGTTGAATTATCAGCATCTGTTCAATTAATTACCCAAATATGAGGATCTAGTGCTAAAGTCAGCATTAGTTCTGATAAATTATTACTTTTTATCCAAACTCTATAAATATTCATTAATAAGATATATCTTCTTTTAGGACTCTGTAAAATGATGAATAATTTATTATTATAAACTATTATTATTATTATCATCTGCGTAAATGCTCTGCTTTGGTATTTATTCGTACAGCAGAGTCCTGTATCCTGAATCTGCCCAATGTTGAAATCAAGCTCCTCTATTTACTGCATCCAGTGATGGAAAATGTGATAGTGATTTGATTAGGCACATAAATATATGTTTTTAGTATATAAAGAAACTAGCCCTTCATGTTACCAAAATGTTTCCTGCTTCTGTAATCATCTCTGTTCCTGGTGTCTCTTTTTAGCACCTATGAGGCTGCATTTATTTTAAAGTTTCACTTGAATCACAGTTTTGTCACTGAATATACATAGCAGAACACAAAGCACGTTCTATCACAGTTGGAAGGACAGGAAATTTGAGAAATATAGTATAAAATTAACACAAGAACCAGAGTATTCTAATTTTCCCCAAGGAATCCACGAATCTACACCCTGCTGGATGGCAGCTCTCACATTTTCATTTTCTTTTCGGCGTTTCCAATAATTCTGTCTTTGAAAAGTGTTTTTGCCAGGATTGACGGCTGCAGAACTGAGTCTGGGAAATAAACAATCCAACATCCAGGTAAAAAGAATAAAGAAAGATGAGTGAGTTCTTCAGAGTTGTTCTTTACTATTCTGATGTTTCTTCACTCTATAAAAATAAACAATTTTATCATCTGGATAAGTTTGTTTTATTAATAGGAGAGTATGAATAATAAAAAACAGTAAAGTAGAAAACTGGATAAGAAAAGGGAAAGAATTAAATGCCTGAACCAATCTTATTCTAATGAAAATTTTAAATAGCCAAACTAGAATGATATAATATTTTTATTGAAGTATAATTGATTTACAATATTATATTAATTTCAGGTGTACAGCACAGTGATTCAACATAATTGATTTACAATATTATATTAATTTCAGGAGTACAGCACAGTGATTCAATGAACTCTACAGATTATAGTCCCTTAAAATTATTAGAAGATGATAGGTATAATTACCTCTGCTTTACAATATATCCTTGTTGTTTATCTATTTTGTACATAGTCGTTTGTATATCTTAATCCCATACCCCTAATTTGCCCCCCCCATTGGTAACCACTAGGTTGTTTTCTATATCTGTGAGTCTGTTTCTGTTTTGCATATACATTTGTGTTATTTTTTAGATTCTACATGTAAGTGATATCATACAGTATTTGTCTTTCTTTGTCTGACTTATTTCACTAAGCATAATATTCTCTAGGCCCATCCATGTTGCTGCTAATGACAGTATTTCACTCTTTTTTATGACTGAGTAATATTCCACTATATATACATATATATATATATATGTGTGTGTGTGTGTGTGTGTGTGTGTATATATACACACCACATCTTATTTATCTATTTGTCTGTTGATGGACACTTGGGTTGCTTCCATATTTTGACTTTTGCAAATAGTGCTGCTATGACCACTGGGGTGCAGGCATATTTTCAAATTAGTGTTTTTATTTTTTCCAGATATACCCAGGGTTGGAATTGCTGGCTCATATGGCAGTTCTATTTTTAGTTTTTTGAGAGCCCTCCATACTGTTTTCCACATTGGCTGCACCAACTGGCATTCCCACCAACAGTGTACAAGGGTTCCCTTTTCTCCACATCTTTTCCAGCATTTGTAAACTTTTTGATGATAGCCATACTGACATGTGTGAGGTGATATCTCATTGTTGTTTTGATTTGCATTTCCCTAATAATTTTTTGAATAATATTTTGGATCAAAATCAAAATAGCATTTAAATCATCTCACAAATGCAGCAGTCTGCCTTTAGGAAGCTTTTGGAGCAAATTGCCAGGTTTTCAAGATAAGTACTGTCAAAATCAAAGCAGAACCCTGGCCCCTGGCAGGATTCCCTTGGGTAAGTGGACAGTTTCCTGCAAAAGGAAACATTGGAATTCAAGGAGAGACTGAATCCTGGAAACTGGAAATCAAGGGGTGAAGAAGTGCTTGGGAACCTCCTGGATCCTTCCCCTGGACACATATGCCAGGCACCAAAGATAAAAGAAAGAGTGGATCTCATTTGTTCGATAAATAGCCATTGTATGAACTGAATATTTAGTAACACATAGGTCCACCATCAGAATTTCAAAGCCCAGAAAAATACATGTAAAAGATGAATGCCTTAGACTATAAATGATGCTCTCTATCATCTGTGCCCTAGTTAGCAGTGAACACGCACACCTTCTATTGAAGTGTCTGGACAGTTTGGAAATGAAAGTCCTACAGGATAGAAAGTTTAAGAGTTAATGGATGCCTTTGATCTTCCAGCTGGTTATAATAAGGGTGGTGAAATCAGACAATACATTCTTTATAACCTGATTATAATTCAGTTCTTCAAATCCTCAGTCCTAAACACCAATGATTTTTAGGTTAACCTGTCCACCACACCTTTTTTAAGAATGAGAGCTGAAATGATAAGTCATATGATATTGGATAGAATGGTTTTAGAGCCTTAAATTCAAGCTTTGAAACGTTATTTTTGGTTGTACATATTTATTTTAAAATAGTCATAGTGCCAGTTTTTGTTCTTTACCCCCAGATTTTGTTCTCCACCCTCTGAAGCCTGTAAAATACAACACAAGCACTTATGAAGGAGGAGATGCACTGGTGCTAATTCTATGTATTTTATTCCCTGGCATATCTAATTATGAGAGAGTAGACGGAGGGATTAGTATATGTAGGAAACTTACAGCCTCCACGTCATCCACTGGGGTGATACTGGTTGGTTAATCTTGGGCCAGTCCCATAGTTTCTACAAACTTCAGATTTCCTGGGAAAAGTATGATGACAAGTCTCATTGTGTAGCTACATAGTTTTATTTGAAAATATGACCAGCATTCTGAAGTATGTTATCTAGAGCTACCGTAACAAAATGCCACAGAGTGGGTGGCTTAAATAACAGAAATTTATTTCTCATTTTTCTGGAGCTAGAAGTCTGAGATCAGTGTGTCAGAAGGGTTGGTTCCAGCTAAGATCTCTCCCCTTGGCTTATAGCTCGCTGTCTTCCTCCGGTGTCCTCACATTGTCTTCCCTGTGTGTGTGTTTGTATCCTAACCTCTTCTTCTAATAAGGCCACCAGTTATATTGGATCAAGCCCACTTCAGTGACCTCATTTAAAGTTAGTTACCTCTTTCGAGATGCTCTTTCCAACTACAGTCATATTCTGAAGTGCTGGAGGTTAAGACTTCCACATACAAGTTTGGGAGGGACATGATTCAGCCCATAACACTTGGGATATTAATTCTACTAGCTGTTAGTGCCTTGGTAAATGAAGACCAGTATTTTAGAAAGAGAAAGTCATGAGAAATAAAAAGACAAAACTGAAAGAGGGAAAGGTTAGGGTGAAAAGAGGGAAAGAAAAATCCTGACTTAAATGACAGGCTGCCTAATTATGTAAAGTTTCTGCATTCTACCCTCTACGTATTCAGAGAGATTTCCGTATGGCTCTACCTTCATTAAAGGTCTCAATATGTCAATCAGAACACACAGTTCACATATGGGAAATTTCTTCATGATGCCTTCTCTAAATCCATAGAAAAACTAAATGTTCATACCTGGCAAGCGTGCAGAAGCTCAACACCATTCCAGCCCTGATAGAATAATTCGAAAGGATTTTAGATGAGACCTGTCATATTATTACCATCTCTAATTAGCACTCTAAAAGGTGTAACTTTCTTTCTATGCAATTAAGCTCTACTCAGAAAGGTGTTAAATTCATTTTTTCTTGGGGAGAGGAACGATGTGGAAGAAATCTTGAGAAGTAGGATTATAGTAATCATGAGAGCATAAATCATCCAGGCCAAAAAACCAATACTTTTATAGAAAAAAATATCATGCAAAAAATAATTCCATGGATGTTATTAGTTCTTATAAGCAGGAATCAATGGAACACATGTTCTGCAGTGTCCTTTTGTTTGGGTAGGAGTTAAAGACTATGCTCCTTTCTGATAGGGAAAAGTGACTTTATCTAGACGTTTCTCTTTGGAGAGCAGTCTCTCAGATTCTGACCCTTTCCACAATGGAGAGAAGCACTTGCCTTGCTTCACTACTGCTCTCCTCTGCCGCTCTGCTAGGTCGTTTTTAGGCCATGATAATAAAAGATGCCTGAGAAACTCTGCTCATCTTCAGATAAGTCTCTGTGTACCATTGCAACATGCATCCCATAGCTTTGTAATAAAGATAGGGGACCCTCCTTACCACTGGCAAGATTCTCAGTCAAGATTTTAAATTTCCTGAAGAAAAACAGTGTATTTTAAATACACTTAATGTTAAACAACTCTTTTAATGACAGACATATATATATATATATATATATATATATATATGATTATTAACTAGATATTGTATATATGCAAACAACATTGAAAGCTCTTCAGCTATTTCAGTTGATGGCTCCCAAGACACAGCTGGCAGTACTGATGCAATTTGATAGATTTTGGGGGAAGCTATTCTAATAGAGGTGACTTTAATGATAGGGAAAGGAAGAGAATTGTCTTGGACAAAATAATTTTTAATGTCTTTAAATATTTTCATCTCTGACAACTTTTGGCTCTTCTAATTTGTTTCAAATTTTCAAACTTCCTTAGATGTCTAGTTTAAAATACAACAGCATATACTATGTATATGTTGTGAATGGCTGACTCGAACTCCTTCAGCTTCACTTCTTGATGCCAATCATTTCTTAAAGTTTTAATTTTACAGACAATAAAACTGAATGGTTTTAAATAAATTATTTTGAGAAATTAGTAATATATACAAGATACTCTTGGGCCAATTCTCCTTTGCTTCTAAGTAAAAAAATTTTTTTTTGTTGCTTGACCTTTGTCTTTTCTGCTTAACTGGAAAAGTTTTTATAACCTCATTGTCTTTTTCCTAAAGTTAGTAGCTCTTCTATGTCCAGAACTAAAATCTATCCCTCACTTCTGCACGCATGATTTCACCATATGCAGCATTTGTCTCAGGAGAAGAGCAGTAAAATGATTGATTAGCCTGCTTTTTTTCTCCCCTAAAATATGCTTTATAAGTTAAGTAGAATCAGTTCTTTCACATACCATCAAAATAATTATTTATATACATTATTTCAGTCCATTTTCACCAAGTTGTGAGGTTGGTATAGATAACCCTTATCTTTTCAAGAGCAAAGAGCAAGCAGAGAAAAAGGTCAATGGCAAGCATTTGGGGCTGCATTGTGTGCTGCTTAAGAAGAAAGAATATGGAGACAACATGGCTCATCGTTTACTAGTTGTGTTACATATCCCATAAAGAGGAAGTGACCTTAGATAACTACCTCATCAGAAATGTAACTTGGAAAATGGCATTGGTAAATCTTTTTGTGTAAAATGCAGGAACATTCATACAGCTGTATAAAACAGCATAAAATACATTTCTTTGAGAATATGACTTCTTTTTTTCTAAGGATGTATTTCTAGCAGTGAATTGCAGTCAAAGGTATGGACATATTGAATGGTTTTGATATATATATATATTTTAAAATTTTTTTATAAAAGGTAATTTTTAATAGGAGAGTCAACAGGTTATCTCATGTTACTGGACATACTGCTATTTTAATTTTTTCCTTTTTCTTATATGCATTTACATACTTCTCTTTAATGAGCATATACTTTTCATGTAACAACAAAAAATAAAGGAGAATTATATTTATAGACTGTCATTTCAGTCTGTCCTGTCATGGCAATCCATTGATTTTTAACATATGTTGAGAGTGTTTTTTAATTATTTAAATGTTTCCTGCAGGTTAAGACCATAATCCAAGATGATCAAGAAGATTGAATTCTCAATTAATTGATTGTTGCCAAAGACTCTCATACAGAGATAAACTAAGACATTAAACAGAGGTCCATTTTATATTGAAAGCACCTGGCACTTGACTACTATTCTTTCTTTACTGTATATAACATCTGCATTATGTGTATATGTGTTTGTGTATTATATTTTTTTGTCTACATCTTGATGATCTTGTAACTATATGCTATTTCCTTACTTGAAAATCAGCTGCACACATTTGAGTAATATCAGTTAAATTTTTTATATAAATCAGTTTTTCCTTTTGATGATTACATTATGTTAAGATGTCTGAATATTATTTTTTTCTTTCTTAGACATGTATGTGAAGACATATCTATGAAACATCTAGATTTCCTGTAGAAATTGGAGATTTACATATTTAGGCAGTCTATTTCTGCACTTTAAATTTTGGTAATGTAAAATAAAAATACACAACTTTGTTTTTTAATCATTTTCATAAGTTTAATAGCCAGTACTATTTAAAAAATCCTTCTTTGTGGTAATCTGATTACTTGGAGTTTCTTCTTATCCTGATCTAAAAAACTAAAACAGAAACTGAAAGCATTTAGTCCAATATTTTAAGGAGGAAAGTTAAGGGGGATTTAAATGGAAATAGGCTCAGAAAAAAATCTGTGACTTAAAGAACAATCATTGTTTACCATAGAGAAGTTGATTTAAAAGGAACTCATTCATAATACTTTATATATGAAAAAATTATTAGACTGAATATATAGACAAGTTCTTGTCCTACTTTTGTGAAGATAATAGAAAAAAACTCATTATATTTATAAAAAGTAACAAAAATAAATTAAAATTAGACAATTGATTAAATACATGATACAGTGTAATATATTTAGGCAAAATGATATTACAACTGTGTTTATTTACATGGATATGTTTTGATGTTAACGTACTTATCAAGTAACCATTAAGAAATAATTTCTTTTTTTCTTGTCTTACTCTCTTAATAATATAAATTTCCAATTTTAGGTGGGATAACTAGCTTTCAAAACATTAGTGATGTGCTTTTTATATAGTGTTGAAGAAAATTTCTTAAATGTCACTTCATACTGTTAAATTATCTACAGAGGAAAGTATATCAGATGCCTTGATAATTATGGTATTATAAGAAACATAGTCCTTTTGCTAATTTGTTATGATTTTTCTGTTTATGAAGGCATTATAACTTCAGTTTAACACATCATACAAAAACATTATAAATTTTCCTGAAATGTTTCTTCATCCATTTATTTTGTGCCTTTCTGCACACAGATGCTGTTGAAAAGTATAAGTCGATCTGTCACTGTCCCATCAGTCTGTCCATTCTTCACTCAGGTGGAACATTAGAGGCTGAGGTTATCTCTGAACTGGATATTCATTCTGAAGTCTTCAGGGTTGCTGTCACAATGAGTCTGGCAAACTTGGAACACCACTTGTTGTATCATTTTATTTTTCTCCCTTAGAAAATTAACATAATTCATACAGAACTCTGCCACCACCCCTTTAAAGAAACCAGGTTCCAAGAATTTAAAACTATCAATAAAGACAGTGGCATATTTCTATTTCTCTATTTTTTCAGGCTCCTGAAGCAAATTACCATGAGTGTTGTTGTTACTGTAATCTACACATTAAGGAGAGATAAGAGATATTGGCAGATTTTCCGCTAATGACCTCTATCACTGTCTCTTGACTCCCCACACGCTAATCTCCCCACAACTTCCATCCCTGGTTGGAAATGTTTTACTTGCCATAGTAAGGCTAAGTTATTGATGGGGAGGCATCAGGTACCTCAGACGTGTTGTGGTGGGAAGGGAGGTTGGGGAGGGCTGGGAATAATGTTGAAAACTACTGCAAGGAAAAAAGTGTTTCCTAGGGCACCCTAAAATATAGAGGCTAGATAACAATAATGGCTACTTGTATTGAGAGATTCCACTGTGTGTGGTTCTTTCCTAAAAAGCATGTTATTTATTCCTTACAACAATCACACAAGATGTCATCCCCATTTTACAGATAAGAAAATTAGAGGCTAGAGAGTTTGGATACTTGCTCTCAGTCCTGCTACCGAGTAGTAGAGCCTAGATAAGTCCCTGCATTTAACCTGTACCCAGTTCCTCTACTTTCTGAAGTCTACCATGCTTACTGACTTCTTGAGTTCATAAATATGTTTTCCCTTCAAATATTAAAGTTATTTGAATTTTTTGTTTGTTTCATTTTTAATTAAAAAAAATTTTTAAATTGAAGTATAGTTGATTTACGATGTTTCAGGTCTACAGCAAAGTGATTCAGAATATATATATTCTTTTTCAGATTCCTTTTCCATTATAGATTATTACATGATATTGAATATAGTTCCCTGTGCTATACAGTAGATCCTTGTTTTTTTAATCTATTTTATATATAGTAGTGTGTATACGTTAATCTCAAATTCCCAATTTATCCCTCCCTCTGCCTTTCTCCTTTGATAACCATAAGTTCATTTTCTGTGTCTGCGAATCTATTTCTGTTTCATAAATAAGTTCATTTGCATCATTTTTTTAGATTCCACATATAAGTGATATTATATGATATTTGTCTTTGTCTGACTTACTTAGTATGATACTCTCTAGGTCTATCCATGTTGCTGCAAATGGCATTATTTCATTCATTTTTATGACTGAATAGTATTCCATTGTATATATATGTCGATGGACATTTGGGCTGCTTCCATGCCTTGGCTATTGTAAATATTGCTGCTATGAACATTGGGGTGTGTGTATCTTTTCAAATTAGTGTCTTCGTCTTTTCTGGATATATGCCCAAAACTGGAATTGCTGGATCATATGGCAACTCTATTTTTAGTTTTTAAAGGAACCTCCATACTGTTTTCCAAAGTGGCTGCACCAATTTACATTCCAACCAACAGGGTAGGAGGGTTCCCTTTTCTCCACACTCTCTCCAGCATTTATTATTTATACACCTTTTGATGATGGCCATTCTGACCAGTGTAAGATGGTACCTCACCGTGGTTTTGATTTGCATTTCTCTAATAAATAGTGATGTTGAGCATTTGTTCATGTGCCTGTTGGCCATCTATTTGAACTTTTGGATCCCCAAATATTTAAACATATTTTCTATCTAGCTTTAAAGTCTTTAATCATAGAATCTTGCATGTCTTAATATTCTTAGCACCAAAAACCACAAGGATATTTAAAATGATGTCCAATTGAATTTTACATATTTCACATGGCACTTTCTTGTGGTTACAGGTTATGGTCATTTGACGTTATTGAGGATATACTACAGTATTAATAAATATGATAAATACATTGTGCTGGAATAAATGTCCATTATTTTTTGTTGCATGTGGTACTGTAGAAACAACATGAAGTTGTCCATGGGGTCAGATTAAATAATCTTCTCTGAACCCTGTATGTCCTCTTTATTGTTTTTCATATTTCTTTGGAGTAACCCTGTCTCAAGTGCAACCCCTTTCCAAAATCACACACAATGCCATCCCAACTGTATGCATTAGGCTTTCCCTTCTGTGCCCACTATGAAATTACAAGAGAAGCCTACCAAGATCTCACTACCTCCTGTTTTCCATACATCTACTGAAGATGAGAGGAAGGTGCAGACAGAGAATAAGAAACAAGGGGCCCAAGAATCGACATTACATTGCTCCTAGTGTTCACAACAAATATGGAATATTATTCAAAGATAGTAAAGATTGTATTTTCCTTACTTAAACACATTGAATCAATTCTTATCCTTCCTTTAGTATATGGTCACGGGAAGCTTCCTTATTTTTCATGTCGTTCCACTTTGCAGCTCAAGCTTACCACATGGCACACCTAAAAAATCAGTTGTTTTATGGGGAAGACAAAGAGAGCCTAGGTTAATCATGCATTTCATAGACTGTTAATCTTTAGCTAAATTACTCTATTAAACTCAGATAAAACAATCCTATTAAAAAGTAGCAAAATATTTAGATTTCATTTGTCAAAGAGAAAACCAAACATGAGTGTAGTCTTTAACAAAATATGCACATCAGTAATGCCTCCCAATAGGTTATCCTTCCATATTCCTTATGAGGTACAGGCCATTCAATGAGTTAATTTTTTTTTTTTTTTTGTAGTTTAAATTTTAAAGTTATATTCAAACAGTTACAAATTTTCTCAAGGCTATGTTGTCACCTAATGATGAAAAGAAAAAGAAATCTATTAACTTTCGGTTCCCTTCTTTGTCCTTGCGTAGTTCTGCCTCCTTAGGAATACTTAGCTAAGAGAATACAGGTAGAATATAAGAAATGTTGCTATTAATATCACCAGTAATTAAAAGTTTATTGAATGCTTACTTGTTCAAGGCACTATGAGGGATAAAAAGAGGAGTACACAAGAAGGAAGAGATACGGGGACATATGTAAATGTATAACTGATTCACTTTGTTTTAAAGCAGAAACTAACACACCATTGTAAAGCAATTATACTCTAATAAAGATGTTAAAAAATAATAATAATAATGTGAAGAGTTTTGAAAGGTAAAAAAAAAAAGAGGAGTAAGACATAGACTTAAAATTTTAAATGACAAAAAATTAATTTATAAGTTTCTTTTTTTGCATGTGGGTGATGAGGAGTCATCTTCCCCTATAATTACCAATATAGAAATGGCAACATTTCAAATATGAATGCAATGTTTTAGAACATAAATTCTCCTTGATTTCCATTGTCACCTCCAAATTCAAATGCTATTTCTAACAGAACTGGGTCCCACTTTTTACCTCCCACCCTATGCCATGCCCAATCTGCAAGGTTCCAGGGATTACTGCCAATTCAGGAGACAGTTGTGCCTTTTGGAACAGTTCCTGCTGGATTATCTCAGCTTTGCCACTTAAGAGCTATGCAATTTCTGCATTTTACCAAAATTCTTTGAGCTTCAGATTCCCTGTCTACAAAAGATACATAATAAAACTTAACTTACTCACTTGTTATGCTTAAATGATCATACATTAGTCCTTTGCCAAGCATAATGTATCATATAAGGGTGTGGAATCATACCTATAAGAAGCACAAAAATGTAACAACTGCTTGAAAATAATTCTCTCATTGGTCTGCACAGGGCCTAAAATATCTGTCACTTTATTCACCCCTTTGACTTCTCAAGGAGGTCTCTGTTAACCTATAAATACGTCATATAATTGAATATTAAATATTCATCAAATATTTATATTAAATAACTAGTTGTGATGGGTCACAATGGAAAACATTTATTATTGGCAGTAATAAAAAGAAACATTTGGAAGCAATAAAAAGAAACACTGTCGATTCATGCAACAACATGAATGAACTTCACAGGTATTAGGCTGAGTGAAAGGAGCCAGAGACATACAAAAAAAAAATGTTCATAATGTATGGTCTTATTTTTATGAAATTCTAGAATATGTACAACTAAAAGGGGCATGAGGGAACTTTCTGGGGGACGAAAATATTTTATTTCTTCAAAATGGTGAGGGTAACACTAATGCATATATTTTTCAAAACTGATTTAAAGGAACACTAAAGAGATGACCATATGACTGCATGTAAATTTCACTTATATTTTTAAAAAGACCATCGAAACATTATTGTGTTTATTTAAAAATAGTTCTTATATTTTATAGATGCATGCTTAATTGCTTACAGATGAAAAGATATATGCAATTTTGGGGATTTAGTAAAGAAAAATGGGGGAAGGGAGTAGTGGTAAAAATGGGGAGTGGCTGAGAATATAGATGAATCGTGCGTTGGAAAATAGTGGAAGTTGGGTGATATTCCACTGAGAGTTCTTTATTCTCTCTACTTTTGTCTATGTTTGAACATTTCCCATAAGAAAAAGTTGAAAAAAGAGGGATCATTTTGGTTCATCTCCCTTCACAAGAGAAAACTCAACAGAAGAAGGACATAACTTGTTCCAGCTCTCAAAGCCAGAAAGCAAACCAACTCCCAAGTTTAACCTACTTTCTCTGATCCCAAGGAAACAAAATATGAGCGTTCTGGAAAGGCTGCTTTTCAAATGGGCCCACCGATAGTGCAAGGAGTTGTTTAAGCAACAAATACACTTGCTTCCAGTCTCTTTTGGTTTCAAATGGTTGTTTTGTAGATTTAAATTCCTTTTTACTCACATTTCAGAATGTGAGTGCAAGGATCAGAGAAAGCTTTTTTTTTTTTCCTACAAAAAATAAACACAACACAAACAAAAAAAACATACAGCAAAGACTTCTTTTCCCCTTCCAGTTCTAAAAGCACCCTCCCATTCCAGGCAAAAAAAGCAGAGGCAGATCTGTTACGGGGAGGCGCTTGGGTCTCCGTTCCGGTGTGATCCAGAACAGCTGTTTTCCCTCCAGCTCTGAAAGGTGAAACTGTGTTAAGCAATGCAAAAATTGTCTTGAAACCCGTGCGAGTGTCTGCCTGTGTGTCTGTGTGTGGGATGCGGTAGCGTGTCAGCACCGAGGACAACGGGAATCAGAAACCGGAAAGGTGAGTGGTGTGTAAGCATCTCCCTTTGCAGAAGGGGCGGAAGAAATTGGATCTGCTGGGTCAGGCGACTCAATCACGCTGGCTTTGTCCCTTCCAGCCAGGCCCTCGAATCTGGAAAGTAAATTCCATTCTGAGAACGAAAAGTCTTACAGCCACTTGGTTTCGACGGCTGGGGACTATTCCTTCCTTGTTCCCCTGATGGGAAAAGCAGCGTCTGGCAGCCGCTGGTTGGTGGAAAAGAAAATGGTGAGATTGGGTTGGGAAGAGGATTTGACGAGCCTCCTCCCGCCTCTTCAACCTGTAACTCTTCTTTACTAGTCTTCTCTCCACCCGCGAGGCCATTTCGGGCTCATGAGAGGTTAAGAGCAAGCGTACATCTGGAGGCTCTTTAAACAAAAGCATCGTTAACGCTGTGTCCTACGACCATTAATCAGATTTCAGCGACCCGCGGGAAACGTGCTCTTGGCAGGGCCGCTGGGAGCATCCTTCCTAAGCTGCCTGTCTCCTTCCGCAGCTCCCCGAGAGGCTGCCTCTATCTTTGGGGGTCGATTCCCCCAGACTTGCACTTCCCCAGGCTGGTTCTGACGTGGGGGTCCCGTGAGGAGCCAGAGGGAAAGGCGGAGACGGGGAAGGAGGGGGGGGGATGGGAAAGAGGGAGAAGACATCAGTCCAAGCCTAACCGCTCCGAATCTCCGCAAGAGCCCCCGTGACCCCGGACTTGCAGTGAGCCCCAGCACGCCCCACCTTCCCGTCTCCCAGGACCTGGCGGGCTGCTGGAGTTGGAGGGACCGCCTTCTTCCACCCCCCCATCGCCAGCCGAGAAGCGGAGGGAAGAGCACGCGGCGCGGAGAGCGGCGAGCGCCGGGGAGGGGCGGGGCGAGGAGCTGACAAATCAGCTGCGGGGGCGGCGAGCGCAGGAGGAGGAGGAGGAGGACGAGGGGGAGGAGAAGGAAGGACCGCGAGGAGGAGAAGGAGAGGGGGCGAGCGAGCGAGCGAGCGCGGCCACGCGGGGTGAGCTGTGTGCCGGCCTTCGAGCTGAGCCGGGGACCGAGCCCTGCCTTTAGCGTCCTCGGCGCTCTTTCCCCTGCCTTCCCTTGCGACCTCCTGTCTTCTTCTCCCGGATCCTCCCGTGCGGGGGACGGGGAGTGGCAATTCGACGCCGGGTTTGCGGGCTGGCGTCCCACGCCCCCAGCCTCTCCTCGCACGGTTATGCTGACAGCCGCCTCCTCTGGGGACCACCCCTCTTCTGGTGCCACCTCCACCCTTCCTGTGCGCTCTGCATCCTCCCTCTTCCCACTTAAATAATATTTGGGAATTGTTTTACATTTTTTAAAAGTGCGGGTGGGGGAAGAATCCGAGTTCTGAGGAGCCGAGGGAATCAGGTAAGTACCTGTGGATCTCAGCGGGCAGCTTGGGAAATCGTGGAGAAAACCCGGTGGGAGAAGAGTCATTGCGAACGCCCGGGCGGCGGGGTTGGTGCTGCTGCAATGAGGACCCGCCGTAGTCGAGTCCCTCGCGGAGGTGGGTTCTTACCCCTAACGGTGAGCTTGCGGAAAGTAAATTCACCTGGCTTGCCTTCTGCCTCCGGAACTCCCCGCTTCTCGTCCTCAGAGGCTGAGCGGTCCGGATTCTCAGGGGTAAGCTGTTTCTTTGGGAAAGGCGAGGATGCCCGATGGAGTATGAGTATTCAAGTTTTATTTTCCGCTTTCCTTAAATCCCGCAATCCGTTCTCTCTGTTAAGTAAACAAGCTGTGTTTGGCAGATCATTAAACGGAAGAGCAAAGAGGGCAAGCCAGCAGGTGGTAAGGGGTTAACAGGTGCGGGCGCCGGGTGGCTGGCGGGTTCAGCGCGCGGAGGACGCCCCCTCGGGGAGCTGGCGCGCGTCCCGAGGCTGCCCGCGGGTGTGAACGCGCGCCTGCGTGCGCAGGGCCGATGGCCGAGGGCCGGGTGCGTGGTGGGGTGGATTAGGGTGCGGGGCGGGGGGGCGGGGGCTGAGGCTCAGCCACGCCCAGAGTGAGCAGTTCCCTCCCTTGCCCTCTTCACGTTTGACCTGTTAGCCGCCTTCGGGAATTTATTTTAAGAGTGTCCCTGACCCCGTGCCTCCAGCTCCCTTTGCTTTTCCTGTGACCTGTCTTCTAAACGCACTTCTAAGTTATACTGTTACCATTTGGACCCTGGGAAGTTAAAAGAGGGGCCCATCTTTTCATGTGATTCCACTTCGGAAAGGCTGTAAGAACAGCTCAGATGATTCATCCTAATCCATGTTTAGGCGGCTAGACTTTTACCAGCCAAGATGGATGGGAGATGCTACATTTTTAATGCAAAAGCTAAAAAAAAAAAAAAAAAAAAAGAAGGCTGCTTTGTCCGATGGTGGAAATGGAGGTACACTTAAAAGAATCCCACACTTTTGGGGAGTCTACTGATCTTTCAGTGGTTTTTACCTTGGGTGGTTCTAATTTCGTTTGGTTTTACCCAGAAGTTCTCAAAGTGTATTTTGTGTTCTCCAGTGCGGTGTAAAGGAATTCATCAGCCATGGATGTATTCATGAAAGGACTTTCAAAGGCCAAGGAGGGAGTCGTGGCCGCTGCTGAAAAAACCAAGCAGGGTGTAGCAGAAGCAGCGGAAAAGACAAAAGAGGGTGTTCTCTACGTAGGTAGGTAAGACCCAAGTGTCACTTCGTTATTTATGACTGATGCGTTAGGATGACTCATGTTTTAAATGCTGGTGTTTCCCACTTGATTCAGTTCTGCATCTTCACTTGTCAAAATGATGGACTGAATCAGAGGTATGTGTAGGTAGGTGAATGTGTGTGTATGTTTGGGCTACAGTAAAAAGTGGGGCTATTTTGTTTCTCCAGCTTATTTAATTTTGCAATAATACTTAGGACTTGGTTTCTTTTTTAAAATGAATGTTTCTATGCATAAGTAACTATAGCTCCGGGGACAGTTTTTAAAACTCAGTCTTAAAAAATAATCGAGACTATTTTAAGAATCAAACTCATCCATGGGCTTTTGATTTCTTTTATCATCATGTATAATATATGCTAATTTTAGTGTATTCCAATTTAAAAATAAGACTTTGATATGACCTTGAGATATGTAAAGAGAGATCTTCTGTGGCCCTAAAAAGGAAAGGACAAAAAAGTCTTTGGTGGAGTTACTTCTTGCTACCACTTGGTAAGCTGGGGACTAAGTTCAAGAAAGTGCTTGAAGGCTGCTGATATCTCCGAGACATTTATATATTTCATTTATCAAGCGATACACACAATAAATGATGAGATTGATGCTTATTATTTCTACTTGTTTATAAATTCCCACCTTGGAGTATTCTTACAGACCCTGACTCTCATGAACTGTGTTAGGTTGGGTGTTATTTTACAAATCACCTCAAACTCTTTGGGGAAGAAGTAGGCACACACTAATGCATAGGAATAGACACATGCGCACATACACTTACCCACTGCCCATTCTGCCTCTCCTCTTTCTCCTCTGAGCTCTTCCACATTCTCTGGCAGCAGCTGTAGCAACGGTAGCCAAAGGATGAGCAATAAAGTGGAGGATGAACATATTTAGAATACTCTGCCTGTGTCTGTGGGGTGAAAGAAAGCTACACCGTCTCTCCAACATCGATGGGCTGGAGAAAAGTTATACTTGGAACGATTTTTATGAATCCTTCTCATATTTTTTTCTCACTGTTCATAGACTCTTTATATGTTGGCTTAATCTTACCACAAATCTCTAGTTAAATTACTCTTTACCTTAAAACATATCTTCATTGGATTAAAAGATGTTACAAGAGGGAAAACACTGATGAGTTAACTTCAAGTTTTTTTGTGAAGTGCGGATTATATCTTTTTAGATGGAATTTGGGGTACTGAATCAGTGACATGCAGATAACCAATATCTTTATATTTGTCCTCAGTTTTCCAAGTTGTGCAAGTGCATGCTTGCAACTATTCTTTGATTTCAGTTACTTTATAACTTACTAACTTTAAAGACTTTTTTAGTATGATAATATCCACTTTATTAGTTTTTAAGGAGCCCAGAAAATACTGACTATTAAATTAATACATTGCAGTTTTCCAGGTAATAAGCAGGATTATCATCTGGAAAGCGTTGTATTTGTTTTCATTGTCAACTATGAGTTTGGGCAAATAAAATTATTTTACTTTTTAGAGATTAATTCTGTTATTTGTTCTGAGATTATTATATGAAGTTTTAATTTGTTTATGTGACACGTGTTTTTTAAAAATCATCTTCAATGTTTATTTTGGTATTTAACACATGGTGCATTCTATAAACTGTTTATCAGTTATGTTTTAAAGTCAATTAAAAGTTGAATACAAAGACAGGATTCAGGATGAAGAGTGACCATGTGAAGACATAGTAATATAGTTCAGGTGTTGGCAAGCTTTTTCCTTAAAGGGGTAGATAGTGAATATTTTAGGCTATGATATATGTTTCATCTGCTCAACTTTGCTCTTATAGTGTGAAAGCAGCCAGAGACAATAATTAGGGTTGCTATGTTCCAATAAAACGTTACTTACTAAAACAGCTGGGGAGCTTATTTGGCTCATAGGCTGTAGTTTGCTGACTCCTGATAAAGGAGAAAAAAACATAGATTTGACGTCAAACTTAAATTCCACTCCAGGCTACACCACTTATTACCCCTAGGATACTGGGGAAGTAACTTAACATATCTGAGCATCACTTTCCTCATTTGTAAAAATATGATTTGGATAAATACAACTACCTTGCAGAGTTTTTGCGAGAATGTCATAATAAAGCAGAACATATGAATAATAACACATACTTTTAAAAAATTAAAGACTTTATTTTTTATAGCAGTTTTGAAGTTAACAGAGAAATTGAGGTGAAGATACAGAGGTTTCCCATGTACCCCCTCCCCCCATACTTTCATAGCCTCTCCCATTACCAACATCCTTCACTAGATGGTACATTTGTTACAGCTGATGGACCTACACTGACACATCATAATCATCCAAAGTCCATAGTTTCCATTCGGGTTTGCTCTTGGTATAGTATATTCTGTGAGTTTGGACAAATGTATCATGATATGTATTCATCATTATAATATCTTATAGAATATTTTCAGTGTCCCCCAGCCCCAGGCAACCACTGATCTTTTTCTTTCCATAGTTTTGCCTTTTCCAAAATGTCATATCATTGGAATCATATATTATGTAGTCTGTTCAGATTGGCTTCTTTCACTTAATAGTATGCATTTAAAGTTCTTCCATGTCTTTTAATGGCTCATTTTTTTTTTAGTGCCAAATAATATTCTATTGTCTCAATGTATCACAGTTTGTCTATCCATTCACCTTCTGAAGGACATCTGGTTGCTTCCAAGTTTTGGCAATTATGAATAAATCTGCTGCGCAGGTTTTTGTGTGGACCTAACTTTTCAGCTCCTTTGGGTAAATACCAAGGAGCACAGTTGCTAGGTCATATGGTAAAAATATGTTTAGTTTTTAAAGAAACCATCAAACTGTCTTCTGCAGGGGCTGCACCGTTTTGCATGCCCACCAGCAATTAATGACAGTTCCTGTTGCTCTACTTGCCCAGCAATATTTGATGTTGTCAGCGTTCTGGATTTTGGCCATGCTAATACGTGTGTAGCGGCATCTTATTGTTATTTTAGTTCGCATTTCCCTGATGACATAGGACGTGGAGCATCTTTTCAAATGCTCCTCTGCCATCTGCACATCTTGTTTGATGAGGTGTCTGTTAAGATCTTTGGCCCATTTTTTAATCAGGTTATTTGCTTTCTTGTTGATCTTTAAGAGTTCTTTGTCTATTTTGGATAACAGTTCTTTTTCAGATATATCTTTCATGAATATTTTCCTGTCTGTAGACTGTTTTCTCATTCTCTTGACATTGTCTTTCACAGAAGTTTTTAATTTCAATGAGTTCCAGCTTATTAATGATTTATTTCATGAAGCGTGTCTTTGGTGTTATAGCTAAAATGTCATTGCCATACTCAAGGTGATGTAGATTTTTTTCCTATGTGATCTTCTAGGAGTTTTATAGTTTCACATTTTACATTTAAGGCTGTGATCTATACTGGGTTTTTTGTTTGTGAAGGGTGTAAAGTTGGTGTATAGAATTATTTTTTGCATGTAGATGTCCAGTTGTTCTAGCACCGTTTGTTTAAAAGACTGTCTTTGCTCCATTTTATTGCCTTTTTTCCTTTGTGAAAACTCCATTGATTATATTTATGTCGGTGTATTTCTGGGCTCTCTTCTCTGCTCCCTTGATCTATTTGTTTATTCTTTTACCAATATCACGTTGTCTTGATTACTGTAGCTTTATAGTAAGTCTTGAAGTTTGGTAATGTCAGTCCTCTAATTTTGTTCTTCTTCAATACCATTTTGGCTATTTTTGACCTTTTGCCTCTCCACACAAACTTTAGAATCAGTTTGTCAACATTCACAAAATAACTTGCTGGCATTTTGAATAAGATTACATTGAACTATAAATCAAGTTGGGAAGAGCTGACATCTTGATAATATTGCATCTTTTATCCATGAACATGGAATAGCTAGCTCTCCATTTATATAGTTCTTTGATTTTGTTATCAGAGCGTTGTAGTTTTTCTCATATAGATCTTGTATATATTCTGTTAAATTTATATGCAGGCGTTTTATTTTTTTTGGTGCTAATGTTAAATGGTATTGTGTTTTTAATTTCAAATTCTACTTGTTCATTACTGGTAGATAGGAAGGTGATTGACTTTTTAACCTTGTATCCTGCAACCTTTCTGTAGTAACGTATTAGCTCCAGGAGATTTTTTTGTTGATTCTTGGCAGTTTTATTTCTTCTTTCCCAATCTGATACCTTATATTTCCTTGTTTTATTGCATTAGCTAGGTCTTCCTGTACGATGTTGAAAGAAGTGGTGAAAGGGGATATTCTTGCTTTGTTCTTGGTCTTAGTAGGAAAGTGTCTTCTAGTGTCTCACCATGAAATATGATGTTAGCTGTAGATTTTTTGGTAGATATTCTTTATCAAGTTGAGAATGTTCCCCACTATTTCTAGTTTACTGGTGTTTTTTTTAATCACAAATAAGTGTTGGATTTTGTCAAATGCTCTTTCTGCATCTATTAATGTGATCATGTGATTTGTCTTTTTGAGCCTGCTGATGTGATGAATTACTTAATTGACTTTCAGACGCTGAACCAGCCTTTCATACCTATGATACATCCCACTTGACTGTGGTATATAATTCTTTTTATACGTTGTTGGGTTTGATTTGTTAATATTTCATTGAGAATTTTTGTAAAGCACACTTTTATATATAGGAGCCATGGTTATTACTGTCAAATAAACTCTCTAACAGAATAATTACTTTGTCAATATGTTTTCTTTCTATCATTTCATCCTTCATTACAAGAACTATTATCAATAACTAGCTTGAAAGATTAGAAATGCCTAAGGAAATTTTTCTAATTTCACTTTTGCCTGAAGAAGTTTGGCACACGGTTTTCTTAAGCCTCATGAGAAAAGTAACCTCATTCCTTTACAATATTATACTTTTGACAACTATCTTTTAACTAATTGAAGAATCACCATAAGAATCAGTGTTATTTTTGTGATTTTTTTCTCCTTTTGTGATATCTTTGTACATAAATTTTCAATCAACCTACTTCAATTTAATGGACAAAAAATATCTCAATCAAATAGCTTAGAAATTATAAATTGAGAGTCAAATTCAAAAGCAAAAAAAAAAAAAGTAGTTCTTTTTATATAATGTCAAGTATTGCAACAGTAAAGGCAAGAAAACGATCTTCAAAACACTTCCAATGACATTCTGCTCAGTAAGTAGCAGTTGTCGAGACTGTGGATTGATATCAAACTCCCAAGTCACAATATGCTTCACCTCCACCATAATCAGATAGTCAACATAACATGCCCAATAACATAACTGAGTCCTTGCAAAGATTAGGCATTACTTCTGACCTTCTCCACTCTGTAGCTTTGTGAAGTCCTGACAGACAAGAGGGGAATGGGTGTGGGCCACCTCAGCTCAGGGAAGCCATCAGATCTAGTGTCCCTTCAGCTATATCTATTATGAGATCTACCTATCTATCTATCTATCTATCTATCCATGTTAATAGTCACATAGCCACTTGGCACCTATTTTGTAACTATATCTTTTCAATTACAGATTACTCATCAATTAAAGGTTAATCATCAATGACATATACTAATGAAGAATTATGACAGCCAAAAAAGGTGATTGGTTTGATGCAAAGCAACCTCATCAAGACTTTCACGTATCTTTAATTCAGGATACATTCCATGATTTAGCCAAAGATCAAATTATCAGTTATAACTGAGGTAGAGAGGAAAGACCACAGGCCAACTGTTAAAAATTTCTTTTTACTAGTCAGTTTTTGAAATAAGGGGTTCAAGGAGTGGCAGGTGGGTAGTGATAAGAAATATTCTCTTAAATACAGGTTTTTCTCACTTTGCATAGTTCCAGTATACATGAACTTCAGTTACCACAATCAGTTAAATAAAACCAGTCCCTAACAATACAGTTCAAATTTCTATCACCGCAATACATAAACTGTGAGTTATTACATAAAGTACAAACTTTGCTCCTAGCTCTTTAGCCCACAATCACTACATAAGTAACAGAAACTCATTATGATCCATGGCCAAATCACATGACTTCTTTCAAAGTTTATTTGTGATCAGTCTGCTGTAACATACAGTGGCTGTATGATCTGTTATTCAGTTCGTACAGACAGCAAAGCCCATAGGTATGTTACCTCCTTGCCTCCCAATGATAAACACAGATGATATTTTACAAAAATGCATAATTGGAAGAGGAAATTGACCAAAGGAGTGAATGTCAGCAAAGAAATGAAGTGAAAAATGCTGAAAGTAAAATTTGAATCAGACATAAATGTATTTATAGAAGAAATAGCTGACTGCGAGAATGTGGATACTGCTGCCATTCAGGAGACTCTTGATATGCAGCCAGAGGAACTTCTCGAAGGTGAAGGTATCAACATAAATGGAAAATGTGTTTGTGATGAGTAGGCTGAAGCTGTCCCAGAGGAAGTGGTGCCATATAAACACCTCACATGAAAGAAACCATCAGAGATACATCATGACATTAAAAATGCAAAAGCTAAGATTTTGGAAACTGACCCAAACTTATGAAGGAGTGTGACAATTTTCTAAGACCTAGAAAAGATCCTCAGCTCAATATTGAAAGTTATACAATGGGGAGAAGACAAGCACTGTTTAAACCACTCATAAGTTTTTTACAGAGAAATAAAACACTTTTCAATGTTTTAAATTACAGTACACAAAATAAATATTACTTTACTTAGTTTTTAATTTCCCTGTACATTTTTAAATGACTAGAAGAATTTTTAATGTTTTGACAGAAAATTTTAAAGGTCATGGAACAACAGTCATTTCTATCACTGATTAATCAGAATTTTCCTCATTGATTATTAAGATCACTTTCTATAGCTTCACCTCAGCTTGTGTGCAGTCATTTTATGATTCCACAATACTATGCAAAGTGATCATTGCCTGAAAAATACACACACACACACTTCATATTGCATATATGTAAAATACTATCCTGTAACCTTTAACATATTTAACAACTGCACAATTTCATTTATATGAGTTTATGATATGGTGATTTGTCCTGTGTTTTAAACTGAAAATCTCTTTACAAATATTATATAAGAAAAATAATAACAATTATCACTTACTAAGTACTGTGTACTAAACACTGTTTTAAGACCTGTACATGTATTATTTGCTTTGATCTTCATGTTGATCGTGTGATGTGTATTTGTTTATTATGTAGCGAAGTGAAGATTTAAATCCAGAAAATCAGAATCCAGAGCTCACTTTCTTAACTACAAGGCTGTATTTCATTTTATGCTGTATATTTATTAGAGGTCCTTAAATACATTCAAATTGGAAGTTCTTAAATATACTTAAATTGCTTTATTAAATGTAGAAACTTAGCTGGACTGTTTTGTACAGTGCAAGTTTAAATATAATGCATGCAAGTTATACTTAATGCCTTATTTATATATTTTTATTAAAAAATTCAATGAAAATTTTCAATATGATCATGTATATTTATTTAAATCATCTTATTGCTCATCATATTATTTATATCATTGATATGTACTTCTAAATAAATTTGGAACTAGAAACTGCCTCAGACCAGTGTTTCTCAAATTTGATCCGTGTATTACCTGCATTAGATCATGAGGATTATTAAAAATGCAAATATCTGTACCTGATATTTACTGAATATTGAAACTCTGACTCAATAGTCAACATTTTTTAACCTTGCTTCCACTTAATTGATTCTGCTGCACTCTCCAGTTTAAGAACCAGCTTCTTAGAGATTATTTAATTAATCTTATATATTAATTTTATTGGTAAGGATTTTTATTTGATAAGGAACTGAGGCTCTCTTACCCTTTTTTCCTGTTGTAAAATGTGTTTACAGTTATTTCTAGTATACTCAGTAAGGGTTTATAAGTCAGTGCATTTTTAAACTGAAGATTGGTGACTATCTTAATATCCAAATATAGGTTTAAATCATTTCCAAGTTATTATGTCCTAATTTCCTTACATTCTTCTCTGTCTAATAGAACTACTTTATTTGACTTATAGGGTAGTTTTCAAATGAATCTTCATTTTGTTGTTATTTTCTTCAAAAACATTTTGTGAAAAAGCTGGTATCAATTACACTAAAAAATCCAACATTAAAGGGCTTATGAATAAAATTGTTCACAAACTTAGTTATAATGACACATATTAATAAATTACTTGTGTAAAAGCTTAGTAATGGTCAAGAGTTGGGGAAAATTCCTATCTTGCCACTTCTTGAAGCTGGCATTAATCATACTTGAATGATAAAATACTGCATTCCTTCTAAAGGTTTGCCTGGCTTCGTAGAAAATATGGGCTTAGGGTCATAGAGCCCTTAATTTGAATGTGGTTGTAGCCAGTTACTACCTATGTGATTTTAGGCAAATCATTTAACTTTAATTTGTAATTGCTGCATATGGAATAAAATGGGCATGATATGAAATGGGTATTACAAAACTTAAATGAGATGAGATGTAAAATACCTTTTACATAATAGGTGTTCAACAAATGTGAATTCCTCCTCTCCCTCCCCCATCTGTTTATGTTTCATGGGTTACCTAATCTCTCTTTTGTATTGTACTTTGGTAGAGCTTCTGCAGTTCTGAATCCAAAATCACCTTCCCACCCAGCCCCAGTGTTATCTCACCATTTTTTTCCCCTTCTGTAAGTTGATGTGTGAAGTGGGACACGGGTTGAAAAGTCATCAGTGTGTGCTAAAATCATAATCGGAAAGTATCCTGTTAGCTTTGCTTTCTTCTACTTGTTGTAGTGATTGCTGGATTTCTTTGTTTTAGATTTTTTGCCCCCCTGAGGATATCTTAACACATGGGCTTCTGAAGATTGAGATACTGTTTTTCCATTAGATGTATTTCAAAGTAGCTCATTAGCAGTAAAGGCGACTTTGAGACTTATGGTTTCAATTTGTTTGTTTTTATAGGATCCAAAACTAAGGAAGGAGTGGTTCATGGTGTGACAACAGGTAAGCTTCGTGGAGCTTATATCCAGGGATGATATTGAAAATATCTAGTAAGCAGTATAGCCCTAGCACTGATCATTCAGAATGTAATTGTAAATAACCACTCTGCCCAGAGAGGAGCATTCTAGGGAACATCAGCTTTGTTTAATCTTGATTCTTTTTTTTTTCTTTAATCTTTTTTTAAAATCTTGATTCTTTATTAAATATTTTTAAATAGTTTAAGTATTTGTTGTAAATAAATAAAGCACAATGTGTGTAACTGTCAAGAATGATGACTGAATTAACCAGTTTAATTGTTTAATTTATAGTAGTGTAGATTTGAGTATTCAGACCAACTTAGTGTTCTTGGCAGACCGATAGCATAAATATCATATAAGGATTGCCATTTTCAAGGAATGAATTAAAATTTTCTGTAGTGTATAATGAAATATTCTGACACTACAATATACGAATTATAACATTTCCTTGATGATTCAGAAGACATTTTAGGAAACACCCTTGGGATGATCAGTAAATTACTTATTGTATTTATCTCTGTTTGGCCTAATTTCACCAAGATTTTGAATAAGTCTGTAAGAAGATTACAATAAATGAATAGCAAAAATTATGAAAATTATGGTGGTGATAATGAGGAAGAGGAGGAGGATAATGATAGAAATAGGAAAATCAAGGGAAAAATCACAATTTAACAACTTTAAAAGCCCACAGACTTGCTGTGATTGAGTTTCATTTTGTACGTACTCCAAGCTTTCTGACAGGTGTGGTAAAACAAGAGATATAATCAGAAATATAATTCATATCATCAGAAAACAGTAAACATAACAAGGCTTCAGAAAAATAACATGCTCCTATTGATAAATTATAAAATAGAAATTGGGAAAATCAAACGGGAATATTAATACAGTATTGTGGTTAAGGCCATAAACACTGGAGCAAGACCTCTTTAGTTTGAATTTCTGCTTACCCCTTACTAGCTGTGTGATTTTTCTGCAAGATTCATAACCTCTATGTGATTCAGTTTCCTCATCTGTAAAAGAATGAATATATATAAATACATAGAATACTGAAGGCAAATAGTATATATTATCTAGGTGTTACTTACTATCACTTTATAGTGGATCTATCTTGAGCTACATTTTTGCAGCTAGTGGAGAAAAGTATTTATATGACTATTTTATACATATTTTTGATAAAAAATTAGGGTATAAAATTAAAACAGGGAGTTCCCTGGTGGCCTTGTGGTTAGGATTCCCAAAATTGAGGCTGTGGACTTTGGGAGCAAATGTAGACTTGGGGTTTGCTGTATGCTACTGACTAGTTTTTGATTTTTATGTTTATCTTAGTATAGTTTTTAGCGCTTGTTATCATTGGTGGATTTGTTTATTGGTATGGTTTCTCTCTTTCTTTTTTTTTTACTTTTTAAAAAATTTTAATAATGTTTTATATTTTATTTTAATAACTTCATTTTATTTTATTTTATTTTTTTTCTTTCTTTCTTTTTTTTCCCTCCCTTTTCTTCTGAGCCGTCTGGCTGACAGAGTCTTAGTGCTCTGGCCTGGTGTCAGGCCTGAGCCTCTGAGGTGGGAGAGCCGAGTTCAGGACATTGGTCCACCAGAGACCTCCTGGCCCCACGTAATATCAATTGGTGAGAGCTCTCCCAGAGATCTCCATCTCAATGCTAAGACCCAGCTCCATTCAGTGACCAGCAGGCTCCAGTGCTGGACACCCCATGCAAAACAACTAGCAAGACAGGAACACAACCCCACCCATTAGCACAGAGGCTGCCTAAAATCATAATAAGTTCACAGACACCCCAAAACACACCATCAGATGTGGTCCTACCCACCAGAAAGACAAGATCCAGCCTAACCCACCAGAACACAGGCAGCAGTCCCCTCCACCAGGTAGCCTACATAAGCCACTGAACCAATCTTACCCACGGGGGGCAGACACAAAAAACAATGGGAACTATGAACCTGTAGTGTGTGAAAAGGAGACCCCAAACACAGTAAGTTAAGCAAAACGAGAACACAGAGAAATACGCAGCAGATGAAGGAGCAAAGTAAAAACCCACCAGACCAAACAAATGCAGAGGTAATAGGCAGTCTACCTGAAAAAGAATTCAGAGTAATGATAGTAAAGATGATCCAAAATCTTGGAAATAGAATGGAGAAAATACAAGAAATGTTTAATGAGGACCTAGATGAACTAAAGATCAAACAATGATGAACAACACAATAAATGAAATAAAATATTCTCTACAAAGAATCAATAGTAGAATAACTGTGACAGAAGAACGGATAAGTGACCTGGAAGATTAAATAGTAGAAATAACTACCGCAGAGCAGAATAAAGAAAAAAGAATGAAAAGAATTAAAGACAGTCTCAGAGACCTCTGGGACAACATTAAGCACACCAACATTCGAACTACAGGGGTCCCAGAAGAAGAAGAGAAAAAGAAAGGGACTGAGACAATATTTGAAGAGATTATAGTTGAAAACTTCCCTAATATAGGAAAGCAAATAGTCATTCAAGTCAAGGAAGTGCAGAGAATCCCATACAGGATAAATCCAAGGAGGAACACACCAAGACACATACTAATCAAACTATCAAAAATTAAACACAAAGAAAAAATATTAAAAGCAGCAAGGGAAAAGCAACAAATAACATAAAAGGGAATCCCCATAAGGTTAACATCTGATCTTTCAGCAGAAACTCTGCAAGCCAGAAGGGAGTGGCAGAACATATTTAAGTGATGAAAGGGAAAAACCTACAACCAAGACTACCCAGCAGGGATCTCATTCAGATTCAATGGAGAAATTAAAATTTTACGGACAAGGAAAAGCTAAGAGAATTCAGCACCACCAAACCAGCTTTACAGCAAATGCTAAAGGGACTTCTCTAGACAGGAAACACAAGAGAAGGAAAAGACCTACAATAACAAACGAAAAACGATAAGAAAATGGTAACAGGAACATACATATTGAAAACTACCTTACATGTAAATGGATTAAATGCTCAAACAAAAAGACATAGACTGGCTGAATGGATACAAAAACAAGACACGTACATATGCTGTCTACAAGAGACCCACTTCAGACCTAGGGACACCTACAGACTGAAAGTGAGGGGATGGAAAAAGATATTCCATGCCAAATCAAAAGAAAGCTGGAGTAGCAATTCTCACATCAGACAAAATAGACTTTAAAATAAAGACTATTACAAGAGACCAAGAAGGACACTACATAATGATCAAGGGATCAATCCAAGAAGAAGATAGAACAGTTGTAAATATTTATGCAGCCAATATAGGAGCACCTCAATACATAAGGCAAATGCTAACAGCCATAAAAGGGGAAATCGACAGTAACACAATCATAGTAGGGGACTTTAACACCCCACTCTCACCAATGGACAGATCATCCAAAATGAAAAGAAATAAGGAAACACAAGCTTTAAATGACACGTTAAACAAGATGGACTTAATTGATATTTATAGGACATTCCATCCAAAAACAGCAGAATACACATTCTTCTCAAGTGCTCATGGAACATTCTCCAGGATAGATCATATCTTGGGTCACAAATCAAGCCTTGGTAAATTTAAGAAAATTGAAATCGTATCAAGTATCTTTTCTGACCACAACGCTATGAGACTAGATACCAATTACAGGAAGAAAACTATAAAAAATACAAACACATGGAGGCTAAACAATATGCTATAAATAACCAAGAGACCACTGAAGAAATCAAAGAGGAAGGCAAAAAAATACCTAGAAACAAATGACAATGAAAACACAATGACCCAAAACCTATGGGATGAAGCAGAAGCAGTTCTGAGAGGGAAGTTTATAGCAATACAGTCCTTCCTCAAGAAACAAGAAACATCTCAAATAAACAACCTAACCTTACACCTAAAGCAATTAGAGAAAGAAGAACCAAAAAAACCCCAAAGTTAGTAGAAGGAAAGAAATCATAAAGATCAGATCAAAAATAAATGAAAAAGATATGAAGGAAACAGTAGCAAAGATCAATAACACTAAAAGCTGGTTCTTTAAGAAGATCAACAAAATTAATAAACCATTGGACTCATCAAGAAAAAGGGGAGAAAACTCAAACCAGTAGAATTAGAAATGAAAAAGGAGAAGTAACAACTGAACTGCAGAAACACAAAGGATCATGAGAGATTACTACAAGCAACTATATGCCAATAAAATGGACAACCTGGAAGAAATGGACAAATTCTTAGACAAGCACAACCTTCTGAGACTGAACCAGGAAGAAATAGAAAATATAAACAGACTAATCACAAGCAATGAAATAGAGACTGTGATTAAAAATCTTCCAACAAACAAAAGCCCAGGACCAGATGGTTTCACAGGCAAATTCTGTCAAACATTTAGAGAAGAGCTAACATCTATCCATCTCAAACTCTTCCAAAATATAGTAGAGGGAGGAACACTGCCAAACTCATTCTTTGAGGCCACCATCACACTGATACCAAAACCAGACAAAGCTGTCACAAAAAAAGAAAACTACAGGCCAATATCACTGATGAACACAGATGCAAAAATCCTCAACAAAATACTAGCAAACAGAATCCAACAGCACATTAGAAGGATCATACACCATGATCAAGTGGGGTTTATCCCAGGAATGCAAGGATTCATCAATATACACAAATCAATCAATTTGATACACCATATTAACAAATTGAAGGATAAAAACCATATGATAACCTCAATAGATGAAGAAAAAGCTTTTGACAAAATTCAACACCCATTTATGATAAAAACTTTCCAGAAAGTAGGCATAGAGAGAACTTACCTCAACATAATAAAGGGCATATATGACAAACCCACAGGCAACAGCGTTCTCAATGGTGAAAAACTGAAAGCATTTCCACTAAGATCAGGAACAAGACAAGGTTGCTCACTCTCACCACTATCATTCAACATAGTTTTGGAAGTTTTAGCCACAGCAATTGGAGAAGAAAAAGAAATAAAAGGAATCCAAATTGGAAAAGAAGAAGTAAAACTGTCACTGTTTGCAGATGACATGATACTATACATAGAGGATCCTAAAGATGCCACCAGAAAACTACTAGAGCTAATCAATGAATTTGGTGAAGTAGCAGGAAACAAAATTAATGCACAGAAATCTCTTGCATTCCTATTTTCTAACGACGAATAATCTGAAAGAGATGTTAAGGAAACACTCCCATTTACCATTGCAACAAAAAGAACAAAATACCTAGGATTAAACCTACCTAAGGAGACAAAAGACCTGTATGTAGAAAACTATAAGACACTGATGAAAGAAATTAATGATTCAAACAGATGGAGACATATACCATGTTCTTGGATTGGAAGAATCAACATTGTGAAAATGTCTCTACTACCCAAAGCAATCTACAGATTCAATGCAATCCCTATCAAACTACCAATGGAATTTTTCACAGAACTAGAACAAAATATTTCACAATTTGTATGAAAACACAAAAGACCCCAAGTAGCCAAAACAATCTTGAGAAAGAAAAATGGAGCTGGACTTCTGACTATACTACAAAGCTACAGTAATCAAGACAGTATGGTACTGGCACAAAAAAAGAAATACAGATCAATGGAACAAGATAGAAAACCCAGAGATAAACCCACACACATATGGTCACCTTATTCTTGATAAAGGAGGCAAGCATATACAATGGAGAAAAGACAGCCTCTTCAATAAGTGTTGCTGGGAAAACTGGACAGCTACATGTAAAAGAAGGAAATTACAACACTCCCTAACAGCATACAGAAAAATAAACTCAAAATGGATTAAAGACCTAAATGTAAGGCCAGACACTATAAAATTCTTAGGGGAAAACATAGGCAGAACACTCTATGACATAAATCACAGCAAGATCCTTTGTGACCCACCTCCTAGAGAAATGAAAATAAAACAAAAATAAAAATGGGACCTAATGAAACTTAAAAGCTTTTGTACAGCAAAGGAAACCATAAACAAGACAAAAAGACAACCCTCATAATGGGAGAAAATATTTGCAAATGAAACAACTGACAAAGGATTAATCTCCAAAATATACAGGTAGCTCATGCAGCTCAATATCAAAAAAACAAACAACCCAATCCAAAAATGGGCAGAAGACCTAAATCGACATTTCTCCAAAGAAGATATACAGATTGGCAACAAACACATGAAAGGATGCTCAACATCACTAATCATTAGAGAAATGCAAATCAAAACTACAATGTGATATCACCTCACACTGGTCAGAATGACCATGATCAAAAAATCTGGAAACAATAAATGCTGGAGAGGGTGTAGAGAAAAGGGAACCCTCATACACTGTTGGTGGGAATGTAAATTGATACAGCCACTATGGAGAACAGTATGGAGGTTCCTTAAAAACCTAAAAATAGAAATACCGTACGACCCAGCAATCCCACTACTGGGCATATACCCTGAGAAAACCATAATTCAAAAAGAGTCTTGTACCACATTGTTCATTACAGCACTATTTACAATAGGCAGGACATGGAAGCAACCTAGGTGTCCATCAACAGATGAATGGATAAAGAAGATGTGGCACATATATACAATGGAATATTATTCAGCCATAAAAGAAACAAAATTGAGTTATTTGTAGTGAGGTGGAGGGACCTAGAGTCTGTCATACAGAGTGAAGTAAGTCAGAAAGAGAAAAACAAATACTGTATGCTAACACATATATATGGAATCTAAAAAGAATAAATGGTTCTGAAGAACCTCGGGGCAGGACAGAAATAAAGACGCCGACCTTAAGAATGGACTTGAGGACATGGGGAGTGAGAAGGGTAAGCTAGGACGAAGTGAGAGAGTAGCATTGACATATATACACTAGCAAATGTAAAATAGATAGCTAGTGGGAAGCAGCCGCATAGCACAGGGAGATCAGCTTGGTGCTCTGTGACCACCTAGAGGGGTGGGATGGGGAGGGTGGGAGGGAGGGAGACTCAAGAGGGAGGAGATATGGGGATATATGTATATGTATAGCTGATTCACTTTGTTATACAGCAGAAACTAACACAACATTGTAAAGCAATTATACTCCAATAAAGATGTTAGAAAAAATTAAGTTAATCATCAAATTAAAAAAAACAAGTATTCAGCTTACGTTTGCTCAGTTGCAATCCAAGATATATATAAACTGCCCTCTAGGGACCTTCTGTAAATGGGATGTTATGAAGTATGATTTTTATAAGAAATGGATATCAGACAGTTGTAGACTATGCTGTATGAAGGGAGCCTATGTAGAGTAACAGCTTTCCATTTTAATAGTTGAAGGAGAATCCATGTGGTTGAGAAAGCAGATAAGCACGTTTCAAGGTTCAGAGCCTGTGGTAAAAATTAAAGAATACAACTAATACTACCATCTAACGGAGACTGTGGAGATGCGCTGCAAGGATAACTGTTGACAAAGTCAGAAATTTTGAGTCTTCTCCAGAATGACAAAATGTAAACATGGGTTTTGGGTTCGTGTGTGTATATGTGTGTGTGTGTGTACACGCACGCACGTATGTGCATGCTGGAGGTGGAGAGACATACTGGGCAAGGAACAATTGTGCAAAACAACAGTTCAGTAGTAAAGATATACCTAAATTTTATGGGATCACAGGAGGAGGAACAAGGACATTTGTTGGGAGGAGAGGTTTTTAACATGGAGGTTGACATTTGAGGTGGGTTTTAACAAAGGAGTTCAAGGTCAGTGAATAATCCACTAGATAAATCAAGTCCTACAGAAATCTTTTAAAATGTGTCTGTCATCGCTGTATGTAAACTCTGCCATTTTGTAATGTAACTAATTTACTTATTCTTACAGTGATAAGATCTAATAAAATTATAATGAAGTACAAAGTGCATTTTACTGTGCAGTTTATGTGCATTAAAAAAGTGTATATGTATGTAAATCTAGAATTATAAAAATAAACTTCCGTGGCTGGCAGAAAAATGAGTCTGTAAAAAGATCAAAATTTATATTTGTCTTTGTGATTTTGTAACAAGAAATGTTCATTTTCAAGTAAAATTTTCTATTCATGTTCTTAGAAAAGAAAAAAATGAAAACTTAAAGCCCATAATTCACTATTTTTAAAGCATCAACATTCTGTAAATGTTTAAAAACATGAGATTTCCAGTACAGCTTTTCACCGGCATTTAAACTGAACTTTGCATTGAGAATAGCCGTGACTAGTTAGCAGGCATCAACCATGTCACCTGTTGTGAACTCGTCCTGGTTTTAGACTCTAGGGTCACTTCTGCTTCCCCACATTGCCTAGACTGAGGAGTGAGACTCTTTGTCCTTACAGACCTCTTCAGCTTCCTTGACCTACATAGTGTTTTCAAAACCCAGTTGTTTTGTCCACACGATTACTGTTTAATCATTGGCCTCTCCCAACTGGTGACATGAAATCTGTACAGTAATCATGTGACTAGCCCATAACACTTAACAGCTAACATAGTGCAACTCATCGGATTCCTCAGAAAAGATGGCAAACATTACATAGATAAAGGTAAGAATGCAAGACCCAGGCTTTATGAGTATAAATGTTATAAAGTTTAGGTGAAGGGTTGTTTTGTTTCTCTATTGACCTTGAAATTGTTAACAGCGCAGAATCTCATCTTTTACCTCTATTTCATAAAACTCTTCATTTAATTGAAACAAACTTTTTAATTGCAACTTCCTTTATTATTTGTATGGAGGTAATATAGAAAGATTAAATCAACAGTTATATCAGATATAGTCTTAGAGAATTTTTGATGTGAGATTAAATCTCTTCTAATTCTAATCCCAAACTGTTTATACCCTCTTAAAATTTTAACTTATTTTTAAAAACCTACTGAATCACCATATTATATATATATATTTTTTTTTTAAAATAAATTTATTTATTTATTTATTTTTGGCTGCGTTGGGTCTTTGTTGCTGCACGCAGGCTTTCTCTAGTTGTGGTGAGCGGGGGCTACTCTTCGTTGCAGTGCATGGGCTTCTATTTGCGGTGGGTTCTCTTGTTGTGGAGCACAGGCTCTAGGCGCACAGGATTCAGTAGTTGTGGCATGTAGGCTCAGTAGTGGTGGCTCGCGGGCTCTAGAACGCAGGCTCAGTAGCTGTGGCGCACGGGCTTAGTTGCTCCGTGGCATGTGGGATCTTCCTGGACCAGGGCTCGAACCCGTGTCCTCTGCATTGGCAGGCGTATTCTTAACCACTGTGCCACCAGGGAAGTCCCCATATTATATTTTTTTAATGAAAAGAACTTGTAAGTGTGCTCAACAAACCATTTCATTTTCATACTTTGTCTAGCTCTTTTGTTCCCATTAAAATGGTTGAAAATCAATCTCATCACTAAAACCCCTTCTGTTTCAACTACCTGATGTTTCATAAAAGGATCAAAGTTCCTTCGTAATCTTCCCTTACTCTTGTTTATTTCTGACGTGTGAGAGCACATATGTGTTCTGTGACTTAGAAGGTGTGATGAAACAAACATGCTGAGTGAGATCAAAGAATTGGCATTGAAATGGAAATAAAGAAATAAATTTCATGCTAAGTTTGATACAACTGCCCCTGTAAGCATTGCTTTCTGTAAACTTTCCTTAATAAAAAGTAAACCAAACTGAAATTGCTTATGGTTCTAAATTTGTGATCATTAAGCTTGAAACACCTCTTAATATCTGCATGATTACAACAGACTATCTTAGCAAAGATTCTATTGATATGTTTGGCTACGCCACGCTCACTTAGAAATCTCGGTAGCTTTTATTTCTTCTGACTCTTTAGTTATCTACGTGTGCAAATAGAGGCCTTTAGAAGTTGGTGTCTAGTGGAAATGAAATTATTTTAAGTGGCGATCGGTCCATCATCCCTTAATCTGTCATTCTTGATTTATTCCAGTGGCTGAGAAGACCAAAGAGCAAGTGACAAATGTTGGAGAGGCAGTGGTGACAGGGGTGACGGCAGTAGCACAGAAGACAGTGGAAGGAGCAGGGAGCATTGCAGCTGCCACTGGCTTTGGCAAAAAGGATCAGTTGGGCAAGGTATGGCTGTGTACATTTTTTTGTTTTATATGTAAGCTTGTGGATCGCGGTGAGTTTTCAGGCAAGGCGCTAGGCAGGAATAAGATGCTTACTTGTGGGAGGGCTGACTGACCTTCCCTCATAAAAATGTACTATCTTTATATGTGTGTTCTTTTTGGAGGTATTCACCCAGATAAATGCCATGAAAATTGTACAATAATCATGATTGTTTTATTTTCTGGAAAAAAGTTAATGAAATGGACAGTTTAACAAATGCCCCGAAGAACAGTGACATTCAGAAAGAATGGGTGCTTTTATGTTAGCTATGAATCTTGGAATTTCCCTTTGTTGGAATATAGCAAATGCTTTGTGCCTGATCTCTAAATGTTCAAAAATGAAGATCTTTTACTTGATTTCTTTATAGTGACATCATCTCTTATTAAAGGGCAGATTTGCTTATTACATAACAGTTCATTGCCAAATATATGTCTGTGGAAACTGAGAGACTTAAACTACGTTACCAACCAGAGATACTTGTTTTGGGGTGGTTTTTAAATTCTCAGAAGAATTCTGACTTTGCCTTTCTTGACAAATGTGAGACTCTAGGAAGATTATTCAAGAGTTATTATGACTTTCATTTTAAACAAGTAAGCAATAGAAAATGAAGTGTCAAGTGGAAGATGAAATTTTACAAATTTCCTGACCACAGCAGCAGAATGATTCTTTTTTTAACTGAAGTGTAGTTGATTTACAATGCTGTGGCAATCTCTGCTGTACGGCAAAGTGACTCAGTTATATCCATAAATACATTCTTTTTTAATCCTCTTTTCCATTATGGTTTATCCCAAGAGATTGGATATAGTTCCCTGTGCTATACAGTAGGACCTTGTTGTTTATCCATTCTTAATGCGATAGTTTTCACTTACCAACCCCAGACTCCTAGTGCATCCCTCTCCCTCCCCACCTCTCCCTCGGCAACCACAAGTCTGTTCTCTATGTCTATGAGTCTGTTTCTGTTGTGTAGATGGGTTCATTCGTGCCATATTTTAGATTCCACATATAAGTGATATCATATGGTATTTGTCTTTCTCTTTCTGACTTACTTCACTTAGTATGATAATCTCTAGTTACATCCATGTTGCTGCAAATGGCATTATTTCGTTCTTTTTTATGACAGAGTAGTATTCCATTGTATATAGGTACCACATCTTCTTTATCCATTCATCTGTTGATGGACATTTAGGTTGTTTGCATGTTTTGGCTATGGTGAAGAGTGCTGTTATGAACATAGGGGTGCATGTAATATTTTTGAATTATAATTTTGTCTGGGTATGTGGATCACATGGTCATTCTATTTTTAGTTTTCTGAGGAACCTCCACACTGTTTTCCATAGTGGCTCCACCAACTTACATTCCCACCAACAGTGTAGGAGGGTTCCCTTTTCTCCACACCCTCTCCAGCATTTGTTATTTGTAGACTTTTTAATGATGGCCATTCTGGCTGGTGTGAGGTGATACCTCATTATAGTTTTGATTTGCATTTCTCTAATAATTAGTGATGTAGAGCATCTTTTCATGTGCCTACTGGCCATAGATCTTCTTTGGAGAAATGACTATTAAGGTCTTCTGCCCATTTTTTGATTGGGTTGTTTGTTTTTTGTTGTTGTTCTTGAGTTGTATGAGCTGTTTTTATATTTTGGAGATTAAACCGTTGTCAGTAGTATGATTAGCAGCAGAATGATTTTTGCTTTTTCCCTGCCAAAGTGCCTCCTTGCTATTCCTTGAACACATCAAGCATACCCTTGCCTTGACTCTTCCCACTGTCTGGAAAGCTCTTCCCCAAGAGTATACATTTGCCTCACTCCCTCATCTCCTCAGGTCTTCACTAATCAACACCTTCTCAGTGAGGCCTACTCTGACCTATTTAAAATTGGAACCATTCTCCTCATCTCTGGTATTCCTAATTTCCCTACTCTTTCTTTTGTTTTTTTTGGCCAAAGCATTTATCACCTTTAAAAATAATAGCTAACTTATTTTTATGCATATCGTTTATTGTATTTCTCCTGTTCTGAAATGTAAGCACCACGAAAGTAGAAGGGATTAGTTTGTTCACTGATATTTCACAAGTGTCTAGAAGAGTGCCCTGACACATAGGAGGCAATTAAGGAATATTTATTACATTAAGAAGGAAAAGAAGGAAGGAAATCAGTGATAAGCAGAGTGACTTTTATTTCTGTGTCTTCAGTAAATATCTGTGTACTATAGCAACCATGGCTCTTCAACCATCCAAAAATTATCATCAAAATGTTTTGGAATAGATATCCTGAAAACTATAACAAAGTATCTTTATTTGCTGACAGACTACACTGGATTGTTTCTACTCCATGTAATCCTATGTAGCAGGCCTACCTTGATGGATCATTAAAATGTCAATAAAAAGGAAGGACTGAAAACCTGTGACATATTGAGATTTTATCACATGTAGTTACATTGTCTGGGACAATTGATGCTACTTCTGGAAAATCTAGACTGGGCTTCCAGTGAAGTTCTTCAGCTAATACTTGAATGTATGGTCGATGATAGTAGTATTCCTTTGTACAGACTATGCTTTTCAAACTATCTTATTACTCATGCTAATAATTATACTAATTCCTATTTCCATCTGAAATTATAATTCTATGTATAGGTTTATTCCATTTCCAAAGTTCAGAGGGACCCTCAGATTTTAGCACAAAGGCAGTTAATGTGTTTTGTGTCCCAGATCCTTGCCAACATAATAGAAACTATGGACCCTCTTCCCGGAAAAATGTACACTCACATACACACACCAAAGGGTTTAGTGGGATCATGGAAGCCCATCAACAGACAGAGCCCATGATTTAGATCAGTTTCCTGATTGTACAAATGAGGAAATTTACAGAGGGGAAGTAAGCAGTCCAAGGTCACATAGCCAATTGTAATAGACTGGATACCAGCAGTGCTTTTCCATCTACTAATGTCATTTCTCCAACCCCTTCGTCAAAATTTACCTTCCTTTTGGTTTTTTATAAGTGAAATTTGGACAACCAGGTTTAACTGGGAAAATTCTTTACTTCAGAATATTAAGAAACCAGGGAAGCATGTGCCGTCTGCATCTCACCCTCATTTAAGGCGTACAATGTGAATTGCAAATAAGGCATGAAAATGTTTCATTTCTTACAAAATTGGGCTTGCTTTTTACCTTTCTAAAAATATTGCTCTTTATTTTAATGTTTTCTAAAGCAGAAATCTAAATGATGTGACAAAATTAACCATTTGGAGATATTTCTCTTATGGGTACTTATAGGGTCTTACAAATTTCTAATATGAAAATGAAGCCATAAACCTAGAAATTACAGCATAGTTGTAGCAAAAAAAAAATTGAACTGGGAGTTTAAATGGCTGATTTTCATCCCTGCTCTGTCACAAACAGGCTAAATGACCTTTTGAAGATCTCGTAAGACTCTTTCTTGTATAATGAGGGATATACTAGAAAATTGTTAAATCCCAATTTAGCAATAAAGTTCTGAGTTTCTGTAATAATTCAAGGAAGATGCTACTAAACTTTCATTTTGGCCACATCTACGGGATGCCAAAAATTCCCGAATTTAAACAAAATTGTTGAATTTGTTCGTTATGAAATTTGAAATAATTTAATCCTTCAAACTCTTATCAAAGTGATGCTGGTGAATGGAAATAAGCACTTTATTGTTGCTTTAACCACTTGTTAGTGACCCCCATTTTGACACTCATTATTCATTGAAGAAATAATGCTTGCTCACTGTGTGCCAGAAACTTTGCTAGATATTGAGGTTAAAATGATAAGAAAACCATACAGTTTTTCTCTTCATTGTGCTTATAGTCTAGTGACAGAAATCAGTAGTAATCATCTAATCACCACACAGTAAATGTGTAGTTATAAACTGTGATAAGTGCAATGGAGTACATAATGCCAAGAATATCTAACTAGAGACTTGACCCAGCTACTGCAGGGTAAGGGTGAGGGTGAGGGCAATACAAAGGCTTCCCTGGGGAAGTGATGTTTGAACTGAGATCCAAAAAATGACTAGCAATTTTCAGAAGTGAGAGTTAGAGGAAAAGCATTCCAGGCAAAAGCATCAGCAAGAGGAAATCTAATGTGGTAGGAGGGGAGCATGGCAAATCAAAGAGGACAGCTGGGACCAGAGAAAATAAGGATGTAGCCGGGCCACGTCACAGTTGGCCATGATAAAAACATTGGTCTTTGTTCTAAAAATAAAGGAACCTATTAAAGCATTTTAAACACTTATTCTGGATGTCAGGTTATAAATTTGCCTGTGGAAATGATGTCTCTGCCTGTAGGGTGGGAAACAGATTAAAAAGAGGAAAGAGAGGAAACCAGGGACCAGTTAGTGGGCTATGATAGAAAGAGGAGATGACTGTGAATACCGAGGTGTTGGTGAGGGAAAAAGAAAGAAATGGATTAATTCAAAGACTACACAGGAAGTAATATCAGCGAGATTCAGTGATGCATGTCACACGGCTTGGTGGAAGAGGAATGTGATGAGCAGGGCTACTAGGTGTTAGCTTGTGGAAGTGGATTAGTGGCTGTGCCATTCTCTTGGTCGTTGGTTTCTCCCTTTGAATATCAGGAACACTGCAAAAGGACTGGCTGCACCGGTGTTCAGCCCGCATGTCATTTGAGGGTATTTGGTCCATCATTCCCAGATTGATGAGGGGACAAATCTTCCTTCCTTTCTCCCTCCCTTCCTTCCTTCCTTTCTCCCTCCCCTCCTTCCTTCCTTCCTTCCTTCCTTTCTACCTCCCTTCCTTCCTTTCTTTTTCTTTCTTTCTTTCTTTCTTTCTTTCTTTCTTTCTTTCCTTTCTTTCCTTTCTTTCTCTTTCTCTTTCCCTCCCTCCCTTCCTCCCTTCCTTCCTTCCTTCCTTCCTTCCTCCCTCCCTCCCTTTCCTTTCTCCTTTATTTCTTTCCTGCCTTTTGTGTTTTCTTGTGTTTTTTTTAAACCAAGAGCTCTAGTACTCATTTTTATTTTTCTCTTTCTATTTGCTAAATTCATCTCTTCGGGAATGCTTGTTCTGGTGTACTCATCTCTTTTTGATGAGAGGTATGACCACAGATACCTAATTGTTTTTGTGAATTTGATCATATAAATGAAGCCACCCTTAGTAATAATTTCTAATTATAAGATACTAGATTAAAGGACAAATAGGATGTCCTGAATTTTAAGAATTTTTTGTAACCAAGTATTATTAGCTTCTTTATTTAATACACCAGAATAATACATCTACTGATCTCTATTTTTACCTGTGTACACACAAGAGGTTACCAGCCATACAATTCATTTCCTGAAGCTCATTCACCTGATTAGCACAATAGAAACAAGCTACAAATGCATTGGCAGAGGTATTCAAGTTTTAAGTTCAAACAGTGATGTTATATAAATAAAATTTATGTTTCCCACTTCTATTGAGAACAAATGATCTTCCTGTACCAAGAATATTATAAAAGAAAGGCACTTGAGTAAGAGCTATTGTGTAGTGCGTCTGTGTTTACAATATACAGCGGTTCACTATGGCATTTGCTCCAACCCCTCAGTGGTGCTCTGCATGTGTTTGCTGCTCAAATAAATCCTTACTGAATACATGAGCATCTCTTTAATGCTATCTGGAATGCCCTAGAACAGTTGGATCCTCGGTGTCCCTGAAGTTTATATTTTTGTAATTTTCTGCACATGTAGAGAGTGAAAGCTCTGAATAAGCTATAAAGCCACTGCCTGACAAATAGTACAGCAGTCAACTTCATTATCACATCCCATTTAGGCACTGCCCTATCTACATGGAGATGAATAGGTTTTATGGAAGAAATAAGCTTGAAATATTTATGGCCTCAGATACTTGAAATATTCAGGTTTCATCTGTTTATTTTTTTCTTCAGAATCATAATAAAGTTCCTAAACAGTGCCATTTTGGAAAAATTAGATCATATTATAAACAATTTTTAATATCCCCACACAGTTACCCAGAAAATATTGATGTCAAATGTATAGAAGCATGCATAATCTGTAATCCTGCCTTAATTTGTAAGAGGATAGCTCACCAAATGTGTGCTAGGTGACTAAAACAAAGCAGAAATGAAAAATTTCAGATTTGACATTGTGATCTATAACATTTAAGTATCCTTATTTCCTTTGACTTACCAGAGCTATTGTGTTTAGCTTGATGCAAATTTATTTTTAAACACTTGAGTGTTACGGACCTTCTAATTAAATGGTTAATCAGATGATGAATGTTGGCATCAGCTAGCTCATTTGATGCTGATTTCACAAATAAGCCAAAGGTCACAGGTAACCTTTCAGATTTCTTTGAAGAAGCATACACATATCACAGATGTGATCTTAATATTGTTTATAAGAAGGTAATAAGAGATGTCAACGTTAGTGAAGTATTTTAATTTACAGTAAACTTTTTCCTTTAATATTTATTAATGATTGATACAATGTATTTTCTCAAATAATTAGAAATTTGAGTCTTGCCTTGTGCTTGACCTTAGAACATAACCAACATGACTGTTAGTTGTATTTAAACCTAAACTAAAACTTCTGAGGCACAATGCTCTGCCTGATTTGTGTTTGTGGTGGAAGCAGTGTATACGGCTAATATCATTGTAATCTTAGATGAAAGCATAATGTGGTAAATAAAGAAAAAAACGAATTGACCTAGTTGATTTGTTTCAAAATGAATATGATCAGTAATAGTTTGCAATGTGGTATGTAAAAGTCAATATTCTATACTAGTATGAAAGTCTACTAGTGTTACGTAAACTGTTTCCACTAAGAAACTCGTCTATTATGATGGGATTTCTGTGTATCTAATAATATTCCACTGGGTTCAGGATGGATGAATCATGATTCTTAATGACCCTTAATCTTGTCAGGTTGTAAGTAGGAAAGCACCCTATAATTCTATATAAGATTGTAAGGGACATAGGCTTACGGTTAAATTTTCATTAAAATTCAATAGCATTCAGTCCTTTAATGGGTACTTGGTATGTGCTGATGCCCAGCTGGGCACTGTGGGGAATACAAAGGCGAGTAACAGGTGAATGGCTCCTGCCTTCAGGAAATGTGCAATCCAGACAGGCGACCGATGTATTTACCCCTGGGAAGAAGGAACATCTCTGGTCTTTGAGTACATGTATTTGTAACAAGTATCTATCCATTATAGGGAAAAATATGCTTTCTGTTAGAAATGAGAGAGACTTATCCTCTCAGTAAATATTATCTTTAAATTTTGTTTTTGTCAGTAGACTGTGAAATTACTGCACACAGAGATAAGAGCTACAATATTTTAGCTGTTCAGACACAGCTAAAATATAAAACACTTCCACCTGAATCCTAGGACCAGTGTAAGCATTGTGTAATGCAACAATAAACAATAAATTTAAAAATTGTCATAAACCAATAATGTGTAAGCATTACAACCCTGCAATACATACATGAGTACAGATCCAATTTCAGTCTTCAGAAAACCAATTGTGATGATAGTTTTGTTTGTTAAGAGAAATATATTATAAGAAGGATATGATAGAACTGCTCCAAGGCACACCAACAGATAGCTTTAAATCATATTTGTGCGATTGGTTTATTCCTTCATAAATGCTTAACATGGATTGCAATTTTGCTGAATGCAGTGTGAGAGCAATACCCATACTTTTATGAGCTTATTGTCATTGCGCTTGTGGCTAACGTGTATTGCTACCGTCCCTTCACATGCAAAGATGACATGATATTTTTGATAGTGTTTCATTAATCAGATACTATTATGTGTCAGATGATTTCAAATTTAGGTGTTTTTTTAAAAGCTCTATTACCATCTGAGCCGTATTTCCACCTTGTAATTCAATGAAAAACAACATTAGTAACATTAATAATTTTAAGTGGCAGGAATAAAAGAAATAAGGTGTGTTTATTTATTATGATATACAGTAATCTTATTCCACACTTCAATGATGATCAACTTGTGTGTTCCTAAAAAGTAAGAATAATTTGATATTTTTGTCCCTTGAAAGAAAGGCTTTTAGTTTTCTAATTTTCAGGGAGATGTTTGATGTTGGTGTTTGCTTTATCAAGAGACAATAGAAAAAGAGGTCCTAGGTTCTCAAAATATTCAAAATATGCACAAATCTAGAACAAAATATGTTTACTTGAATTTTAGAGGAACAGAAATAAGATAAATGAGATGCCGATTGTGCATGCGAATACGTAATTATGGGAGCTAGAGTTGGGCTATTCATCTTATCAATCTAATTGTTCTTCTATGAGGGGAAAGTGAGTAGTTTGTCAACTCAAATATGAGGTAAGTCTTTTATAAAAAAACTTTATTAAAACTTTACCAAACATTTGTATATCTTACAATTTAAATATTCCTCTTTACCAGGTAATTCTGGTGTCACTAAACAGATGTATTAAGAAAAGTATTATTTAATTCTTATTAAAGCTATCGTGTACGTTAATACAAAGAACACTGAGACAGAAATTATGTTTGTTGAGTAAATAAACAATTGAATGAACAAAAAAAAATAGAAAGAATATATATTTTATCTTCCTGATTAGAGGTGGAAGCTATCTTATTTTTCTTGTGTGTTCTTCACAACTACGTAGTATGATGAATGTATTTGGAACTCAAATCATAAGAATGAATTCAGTTGCAGCTTTGGGGATTGTGAAGAATAATGTGAATTTATAATTTAAGAAAATCACATAGAATTTAACTGTCTATGCTTACAAGGGGATGATGTAAGTCTGAGAAGCCATATTAGCAAATCATCTCCAATTAACATGTATACACATTTTATCCTATTTGATTGTTGGGGATCCTCAAAAAAGCAGAAAATTGCCCTTTCATTATACACTGTACTATTTCTTGCCACACGGGTTTTCTGGTACATACAGCTTTGCCTTAAGGCCCCAGTTTTTACTCAGTGGATTGTGTATTATATACTGTCTGTAGCAGAAATGGAGGAGGCACATGCTTCCTACTTATGTCCCTGAATTTGGGGCTTAATATAATTATCACGCAAAGTATATAATGTCTTTAAAAATACTTCACCTTTAATTTCTAACATTGCAACATATGTAAAATAGGCACCTTTAAAAATAATAATCTCCACTAAATACTAGTAACTGCTTATAGTAGCAATCCTTCTTCCATGGTATTCTTCCTGCAAAGGGAAGCGAACATTTGTGTTTGACGCAGATCACAAGTGTTCTGACTAAAGCTGCTCTCTATCTGTTGTTTCATCCGCCATGATAGCCAGCTGGCCTCTACCTTTGTACTGGGTTCCTGGTTTACCCACACCATTGGATTTGGTCAGCTATAGGAGAAGCACAGCTTAGTGCAGAGGGCATGTGCTTTAAGTCAGGGAACATGGAGTTGGTCTTATCTCTTTGGATGATGCCATTTTACCCCTCTGAGCATGGATTTTCTCCTCTGTGAAATAACAGTGTCGGATTAAATGAGTTCAAAATGTTTTGAGTCTGTGTTCAATGGCTTGAATTTTAGGCCAGTTTGTTCAATTTCGCATTGCCAGACTTCTGGCAACTCATTTAACCTTTCTAAACCAAACCTACTCATCTGTAACTGGCCAGTCACTGCACAGAGTCGGAGTGTGAATGAAATGAGGTATGGCAGACAAAAGATAAACAACCAACTGCAATGCATTGTAGTTATAACATTTTGCTAAGAGGAGCCTACGTTTTCTCTAAGTTGTGTTAGATATATGATTATAGGAGGTCTCTTCTATATTTGTTTATATTTTGATGATATTTAACGAGTAAATTGTAAACACAAAAAAGGGAAAAACCATTCACTGAACAGTCTACTAAATAAAATAAAGTCATACTACTATTATTTTGTGTTCGATTTCCCCAGTACGGTTCCACTGATTATTACATACATGTTAGAATTAGAAAGAAACAATTTTGGGAAACACTGGAGTAAACAAAGTTAAAAATCTCTTTTAAACTAAAGAAAATCTAGAGCCCTAATATGTTGTGTTAGGGATATAGTTGCTGTCTTTCCTATTGCTTTTTGATGCAAAACCCATGGAGAGTAGTTCTGGGTATTTTGTGGCATTTGAGATGCCCCAGGCTAACTGAAACTGTCCCCACTCACTCTTTTCCTCCTCTTCTTAATAAGCCTTGTTTTTTGGTTCTGGATTAGAGGTACTTAGAGAGATTACCAGGACTCAGCACCCCATGTCCAAATCCTCTTCTTTTATACCCATTTTCTATAAGATCCCTTGGGACAAGGCCAAGGAAAGGACTCTGTTCATATGAAGCTTTGGTACCAAATCCTGAAAAAGCTCCCAGGTGGGGGCAGGTCTAAGTAGCTTGCAACTGTGAAAATTGGCGGAGGCATCTTCTTGGCCCTTTTCCCTTTTACTGAAAGGCGAGGAAGTCCATCAAAGGGAAGAGGCCAGAGAGGTTCTCCTCAAGCTAATTTTCTAGAATGGGAGCATTTCCAGAGGAGGAACAACCCCATGCTCATCTGACTTTGGCACCTTCATGATAAGCACTAAGGCCTAGTTTAATCTTTAAGGACTTGTATTTAATCTTATTTTAGTTATTTTTGGTATAAAACAGACTCCTTGTATAAATATTCAATCAAATTCAAGATTTATTTGTTGCCAGAGCTTAACATGAGCTCCAAGTTCCCTCTCCCCAAGTTCACTTGAAATGGGATGGTAGGTCTGCAAAGGGTGAAAGGACAAGGGATGGGGGCAGGAATATCCTTGCTCTTGATGGGTTCTGGTTTTCAGTCCACACAGCCACTGATGTCCTGGGTGAATGTCCTTCCAACAATATGGTTGGAGAAAAACTGATACAAATCATTCTTAAGGACGTGTTGGAAATCTCTATTAAAAGCATTGAAATTATGCATATTCTTTAAATCAACAATTTCAAAGAATTTAAATGATCATAAACTTAAATAGAAGGATGCTCACCTCATCATTGATTATAATATTAAATTTTTCAAAAATGCTAGAAGGTTGACAGTAGGGACTTAGTGAAATGCATTATGGTTGATCCGTACTGTGGTTACTCTGAGCAGTCATCAAAATGTTGGTGTAAAAGAATAATTGATGGAGAGGAAGGAAGCTCTTGCTGCATTAAGCGAAAACAACGTATAATAAAACAATATGAACAGTTTGTATAGTATAACCTATTTTTATCAAAAACAACCGTGTGTGTTATACGTGTGTACAAAGATCTGAGGTGAATGCACCCGGCTCTCAGTTTTTCTCAGTGAAGCACTCTTTGCATTTCCAGCTGGATAATTCTTTGCTTTGGGGAACTCTCTCATTCACTGTGGGATGTTTCCCAGCCCTGGGCCTTACTTGTTAAATACCAGTAGTGATCCCCAGGCATCGTACCAACCACAAAAAGCCCTCCTTGAGGAAACACTGCAACTGAGTGACTATTTCTGGGTCATGGATTGTAGTCATTTTATTGTTTCCCTTTGCTTACTTACACTTTCTTCAATTTCCTTTAATAAGTATGTATTGAATTCATAACAAAAGCATAAGAAACGGTATTTGTAATATTCCACACTATTCAACATTTATGTGACTAAGCATTCTCCTGCTTTAAACATAATGAGAACTTAAAGAGACTAATTTCTTTCCTAGTGCCCTACTTCCTGCTTACCTTTGTTCTACTGATTTAAAAAAATCATCTTAGCTTCATAGATACTGAAAATACAGTTGTAGTATGTCCTGTTCATCCTTCACCTGTCTATTTATTCATCCATTCATCTGATTCATATTTATTAAAATTATGCTATGTGTAAACTCCTGTGCCAGGCATCATCAGAAATATAGAGATGTATAAGACCAATTTCTTGTGCTCTAGGCATTGACATCTAGCTGTTAATCATGATGAGTATATGTAGGAGTCTATTAGTGTATTAATATTGTGGACCCTGCTTGAAGATTTCTTCCCCAACCTCCTTCTCTTCCCTTCACGTTTGAAGGAAAGCTGTCTCTGAGTGAGGTATCATAGCACTCACAGTCTCTTATTATTTCTCAAAATATCTGGTTTAATACACTTCTTCCATTTATTCCTCTTGATCACAGTTATCAAACCAAATTAACATACTATCTCAGCAATTCTATTCTGCTATCTAATAATATTGGTTTCCACATCCAAATTCCAAGATAAATTTTAACAAAGATTTTCGAGGAGTAATGGGGTGTTCTGTCCAAGTGAATTGAATCATTTCTTTGTTCTCTCATTTTTGGCAAGTATATCTGATCATTTAGGGCCTTACTCACAATCTGACTTTGCCAAATATTATAACAAAATCTGATTATAAATATTTTGGGCTCTGAGAAGGCTGTCATCCTCTTATATTCATGTATCCTAAAAACTTTGCCTTTCTCATTTCAATATGGTTTAGCCACAACATGCCCAAATCCCCAAGCTTACAAATAACCTTTCAATGTTTTTGTTAACCTGTCTCATAATATCTAGGAAGTTGTAAAAGTGTCACTTTTTTGATAGACTTTTTACTATAGTCAGTTTATTTCTATTGGAATTAGATAACTCCATCCACAGTGTTCAATTTATTTTACATAGGAACAAAGGCCTTGTCCCTGGGCTGGGAGGCCCTTACATTCTTTAGACTCTCTATAACCTCCAGTATCATCTCGTTAATAGGTACTGCCTTTGGTTAATAGTAACTAGCAGATCTGATCATTCCAAATGCCTAGGGTCACATTTTGAAATAAATTTACATTTTTAGACCTAAGGTTTATTGAAATGTAACAAGGATTGAACCATTAATGTATGTATTTGGAAGTAGAATTCAGTTGCAAATAGAAATTAGTTTTTCACACTTAAAAAATATAGGCAACTATTAGAAAAAAAATTAAGGCTTTAAGGGGGTAAAAAATTCTACAAAGTGCCCATTTTTTAGGTGATAAATATCCTGGAACTATTTGAGAAAGAAAGTATATTTCTTATATCTAACAAATATTTGTGTTTTCATTCTTTATAGAAAGAATGAAATTTCTTTCCTCCTTTACACATTCCTTTTCCTTATTTGAAACTAATTGATTCCTTTATAAAAAGAAACTGCAAAGACTTATGGGGTGGGAGGTGCTCATGTTATGACGGGTGGTTCAGAGTGTGTGTGTGTGTGTGTGTGTGTGTGTGTGAATGTGGGTGTGGATTGTATGTGTGTAAAATGTGATTTATGCTAGCGTTTTCTTTAGAAATCTTCCTGAGCTTCTCAGAATTCAACCATTTTATAAATGCATCTCCATAAATCTCTATCTTTGGAATACATGAAATGGCTTTTGGCAGTACTTCCTTTGATATAGTATACTGGAAATTTGAAAGTTACTAACCAGGTTAGCCAGTGGCTGTCTGTTACCCATAGAATGAAGCCCCAAGGTCTAATCCTGTTATTCAAGGTCCTTCTTTATCCAGCCTTCCTTTCTTTTCAACCGTATGTTTCACAATTACTCAAGAAAACTCTTCAGTCAAGGCAGACAAGTGTCTTCAAAATACCTTCCAGTTACTTAACAGAATATGTAACTTTTAATCCTGCCTTACCTTTGAGAGGGCTCTATGCCTCCTGTCTGAATTTTATCCAGGCTAAAAAGCCCAGCTCAAGCCTTCGGAACTCCAAAAACTTTCCCTAACTACTGAAATGCACAGTAATTTCACCTCACTTAGTCCTCTTAGCGTTTGCAGATATAGCATACATATTTGGCTGATCAGGCCAAAACCTTCTTATCCTTTCACATCCTCCATCCAGGCCTTTAGCTAATCAGTTTACCTGTATTTCAAAATATATGCCTGGTCTCCCCATGTCTCCCTTTTCCACTGCCACCACCCTAGGTCAGGCCCTCATCATTTCTCACCTACATTCCTTCCTTTGCCTCTTAACTGATCTCCCTGATTCCACTCACACAACCTAGATAGTCTGTTCTTCACCACAGTAATTCTTTTGAAACAAACCAAATCATCCCTCCCCTGTTCTCAGTCACCCAGTGGCCTCCCGTCACACATAGAATGAATCCAGATCCTTCCTGTGGGTACAGGCCCTATGTCGTCTGGTTTTCATTAAGTTTCATTTCCTGTCCCTTTACCCCTTATACACTGCCCTCCAGCTACACTGGGCTTCTTGCTGTTCTTCAGACCTGCCAAGCACATTTCCAATACTCACGAAATACATGTAAAATGAGTTTTATTCATTTAAATATGAACTGTTTACTTCTTCTAAAAGCAAATACAAATGCTACAGTTTCCTTTAAAAAAAAACAACTACCCAGAATTTCTGATCCTAATTTTAAAAAGACAAACTGTAAGAATGTGTGAAATGAGAGGGTGTGGAGAAAAGGGAACCATCTTGCATTGTTGGTGGGAATGTAAACTGATACAGCCACTATGGAGAACAGTATGGAGGTTCCTTGAAAAACTAAAAATAGAACTACCATATGACCCAGCAATCCCACTACTGGGCATATACCCTGAGAAAACCATAATTCAAAAAGAGTCATGTACCACAATGTTCATTGCAGCTCTATTTACAATAGCCAGGACATGGAAGCAACCTAAATGTCCATCGACAGATGAATGGATAAAGAAGATGTGGCACGTATATACAATGGAATATTACTCAGCCATAAAAAGAAATGAAATTGAGTTATTTGTAGTGAGGTGGATGGACCTAGAGTCTGTCATACAGAGTGAAGTAAGTCAGAAAGAGAAAAACAAATACCGTATGCTAACACATATATATGGAATCTAAAAAAAAAAAGTCATGAAGAACCTAGTGGCAAGACAGGAATAAAGACACAGACCTACTAGAGAATGGACTTGAGGACATGGGGAGGGGGAAGGGTAAGCTGGGATAAAGTGAGAGAGTGGCATGGACATGTGTACACTACCAAACGTAAAATAGATAACTAGTGGGAAGCAGCCACATAGCATGGGGAGATCAGGTCGGTGCTTTGTGACCACCTAGAGGGGTGGGAGGGAGGGAGACGCAAGAGGGAAGAGATATGGGGATATATGTATATGTATAACTGATTCACTTTGTTATAAAGCAGAAACTAACACACCATTGTAAAGCAATTATATGCCAATAAAGATGTTAAAAAAAATAAAGAATGTGTGAAATGGCAGATATTCTCTCCTTCAGATTTCCATGCGATTTTGGTGCATATTATTAATTTGGTATATTATAGAATATGAGCCTGTTCTAATGAAATGACTTGTATTCTTCATACTTATCACAAAAGTTTTGGCTTTTCCATACTTTTATAACCACTCTAGTTGATGGTACATGGATACATGAAATTAACTTTCTCAAGAACAAAGCAACCATTTCAATTATAAGGTAAATCCTGGAGATTTCAAAACTGCTTATCACTCTACATTATTCATTTTGCAATAACCATTTTCTTAGTAAACCACATAAATTAGAACGACTGTTGAACAGATGGGCAGAACCACAGGCATCCAATATTAAGCAGTTGGTGAGCATAAGATGCCAGAAAGAAGATTAAGACCAACAAGGCAGGAAGCTTCCCATTGCTCTTGAAAAGGGATGATCCTTTGCTTCTGACTTTTCGCTATATGTTTTCCTTTGAAAGTAATGCCTTCCAAAACAACTTTCCACGTTGTATATCCAAACACACGCTCAGGGCTTTCACGTGGTAACTGATATATAAATAATAAAATGAAATGTTTAGGCAGATTGAAAAAGGAACTTCCCCGCTGCTTTTGCCTTTTATGCAAGGATGACAGCTCTGAAATGTCTTTCCTCTGTATGGAAATCTGATGGTGTTCAGTCGCAAGACGATGAGAGGGAGGGAAAGGCTTCACACTGAGGAACAGGGTGTCATTTGTCACTGCCTGGATTCATCAGCCGTGTGGAACTCTGAGCGGTACTGGCTGAGACAACAGACTTCTTTACTTATTTCTTCTGGAATACTTCAGCAATACAGATTTAACTAAGAGCAGAGAAGAACATTAAGGACTAGATAGCTAAACTTAAAAGCTTTTGCACAGCAAAGGAAACCATAAACAAGTTGAAAAGACAGCCCTCAGAATGGGAGAAAATATTTGCAAATGAAGCAACTGACAAAGGATTAATCTCCAAAATTTACAAGCAGCTCAATATCAAAAAAACAAACAACCCAGTCCAAAAATTGGCAGAAGACCTAAATAGACATTTCTCCAAAGAAGATATATAGAATGCCAACAAACACATGAAAGAATGCTCAACATCATTAGTCATTAGAGAAATGCAAATCAAAACTACAATGTGATATCACCTCACACTGGTCAGAGTGGCCATCATCAAAAAATCTACAAACAACAAATGCTGGAGAGGGTGTGGAGAGAAGGGAACCCTCATACACTGTTGGTGGGAATGTAAATTGATACAGCCACTATGGAGAACAGTATGGAGGTTCCTTAAAAAACTAAAAATAGAACTACCATACGACCCAGCAATCCCACTACTGGGCATATACCCTGAGAAACCATAATTCAAGAAGAGTCATGTACCACAATGTTCATTGCAGCTCTATTTACAATAGGCAGGACATGGAAGCAACCTAAGTGTCCATTGACAGGTGAATGAATAAAGAAGATGTGACACATATATACAATGGAATATTACTCAGCCATAAAAAGAAATGAAATTGAGTTATTTGTAGTGAGGAGGATGGACCTAGAGTCTGTCATACAGAGTGAAGTAAGTCAGAAAGAGAAAAACAAATACCGTATGCTAACACATATATCTAAAAGAAAAAAGGTCATGAAGAACCTAGGGGCAAGACGGGAATAAAGACGCAGACCTACTAGAGAATGGGTTTGAGGACACGGGGGTGGGGGGAAGGGTAAGCTGTGACAAAGTGAGAGAGTGGCATGGACCTATATACACTACCAAATGTAAAATAGATAGCTAGTGGGAAGCATCCGCATAGCACAGGGAGATCAGCTCGGTGCTTTGTGACCAGCTAGAAGGGTGGGATAGGGAGGGTGAGAGGAAGGGAGATGCAAGAGGGAAGAGATATGGGGATATATATATATGTATAACTGATTCACTTCGTTATAAAGCAGAAAGTAACATACAATTGTAAAGCAATTATACTCCAATAAAAACGTTAAAAAAAAAACTAGATAGCTTTTGTGATGTGGAGTAGTCATCTGAATTTTGATCAAGATTCAAGAGAAAGGCTTTGTAACTTATTTTCTCTCTAGGTTATACTGGTTTATCCAGAATATTCTAATTTCAGGGTGTATCTTTGGGTGTGATAGATTTTCTTTCCAGTAAACAAGATTCATTGAAAACCACAGATAAATTCTGCCTCCTGTAATGTCTGATCTGGCTGAAACCATTTTAGTTTAACAATTCCTCCTTTGTAGGAGGGAATCAATAGATATCCTACCTATAGGAAAATTATGTGTAAGGGCCACTAGCTTCACAGCCAAAGCAAAATTTGCATATATTTGCTCTTTCTTAATCCAAAATATATCTCTCAGATCTCGATGCCAGGGAAAATTGTGTGAGCAAGATGACTTGAGGACCACAGCCCCTTTCACTTCCTGTGCCCAGACCCCTTCTAACTCATAGAGTCAAATTTGAGGAGCCCGAGAGCAGACGATTGTGCCCCTCTCCATACAGCCTCACAAAGATAGAGGTCATGGCAACCATAGTGATGGCGATCATCTGTACTTTTTTTATGCCCAGATAAATTTGGATATTTGTTTGGAGTACATACTATCTGCCACATCAAAAATTTTGGGAAATTGGTTATGTGAATCAGTGTGCCAAATTTTGTTTGATTTAGTCATTGTATTTTTTGTGGAATTATTTCAGTCCAAGATGTTCATTTAGTTGATCTCTACCCAAACTTTGAACCCAAATCAGCCAAACACATAGAAAGAGATGGTTTTTGCTGCCCTCACGGTTAATTCCTTTTTTTTAATAATGAATTTTTAAAACTTGGTAAAATGTGCTTTTGAAAATGTTTATTCATGTACTATTTTTCATGATTTCTTCCCTTTTACTTTAATTATTTGTCTATATCATTTGTTGTTCAAATTGATTTACAACTTGCTTTTTTTAATTGGGATATAGTTGCTTTACAATGGTGTGTTAGTTTCTGCTGTACAACGAAGTGAATAAGCCATATGTATACGTATATCCCCTCCCTCTTGGGCCTCCCTCCTGCAACTTGCTTTTAATGTTAGTACCTATGAGCTTCTCTCTCAATTCTAAATATTTCTTTCTTAATGTGTTTTCTATGTGTTCCTTTTCAGATGATTGATAGAAGTTTTATTAGTTATTTTTTTAGAGCTGTATTTGTTACTTTAGGGAATCTGTTTTAAAATATTTAAAATGCAGTCCCCAGTTAATATAACATTGGAGTTTTTCCTGTTAGAGATACATTGTTTTCTCTACATCTCACTGGGAGAAAAGTTGGCATGATACTGTTATAATGTACTTGGCTGATATTAACTTTTCTAAGGTGCATTGTTTCTGAGAATACCATTGTTTGATTTTATTCAGGCACACTTCTCACTAGTTGGCACAGTCAATTGTTCTTTTCAGAACCAATTATTGTCTAGATATTAAAACTTGCCATTTTTTATGTGCTCATTTCAGATCCTTCATGTGGTCTATGTTAAACACAATTTGCTTTCTTAGTTTTCATTCTTTTTAAACACTGTATTTTCAATGACGGTTGAAGGTGATTCCCTAGATAGCAACCAGTAATGACTGTAACAGCAAAACTCTTTAAAAAGCAACCTTATAGGCAAATATAGAACTTAAAGAGCCCATGCAAATTATATGAGGTCCTATTTATATTACTACCTCTTTTCACATCTAATAGTCAACTAATATTTAATGAATTTCTGTGCAGTGCCATATGCTATGGTAACTTTTAGGATATAAGAATGAACAAGAAATGTTCTTACATCTTAGGAAAAAAGAACATCCATCTCTGTGTAACAGTTATTCCGACAAATCTCAGTAACGCTAAAGGAATAGTTTTCCCAGATCTATTTTAGACTCTAGACACTGAGTTCCATGTCTTTTTCTCCTTATCAGGCTGGAATCATTCCAAGCTTCTTAGCTTCTGGGCAACCATGAAAATGAGACAGAGAGGATACTAAATCTGCAACAAATTTATCTTGATATTCTGTTCACTCTTGATTGGTAATGAAGGTCACAAATAGAATGAGGTTGTTGTTATGTGTATTTTTCTTTTCTTTTATTGGTTGATAGGAGAAAAACGTAAAACAGCAATATGAGCACAGGACCAATATCTAAAACTAATTCTTGAGTAAATAGGAATCTTGCCCTTAAGGATCGCCATGTAAAGAGTTCCCACATTTTCCTACTGTCAACAGAGTAATCTATTGTATGTGGTATAGTTTGAGTTCTAGAAATTTGAGTTTTAGAAATGGCCACTGCAGTTCAGGATATATGATGTAGCTTTCTCCAGTTCTCCATGAAGAATGGAATTACGCTACAGTCACTAGCTGTGTAACCATGAACAAAGTGCTTTGTTATTCAGTCACATCATTTGCATGAAATGAGAATAATAAAATTCACATCTCAGAGATGTGGTGACCACCTGGGGTAAATGTGGGCCCAGAACCTGGCACAAGAGAGTTTCATATTTATAGTTCTCTCCCATTCTTCCTTAGTGCTCCAGAGGACATGTATAGTACCACAACTACAGCACTGATCATACTGTGCTGTACTTAGTTGTGAACTTCCCTGCCACACGGTGAACTCTTTAGGGTAAAGACCATCACTGATACGACCTTATCTTATACGTGGTGCTTTGTGATTCTCCAATTGTTCGCCTAGTGTCAGACATACAGCATAGTTATTAAGTGCTTGTTGTTCTTGTTACAAGAGCTTCAAAGTAAGATGGGTAGAAAAAAAGAATGTATTTTCCTTTTTACAAATTCATTTTTGAGGCTTGAAGAAATCAAATGAACCAAGGTTACATGATTAGTGAGTGGCTCAGATGGAACCAACCGAAACTCAGTGATGCAAAGCTCAGTGCTTGCCCCACTACATCATAGAGATCATTGCATGTCCCAGGAGATTTTCACATCTTGTATCACATGATTCTCATCTGTGTATTCGTATGTACCAGAAAAAGTGTCCTGATACTCAAACTTGCTAAAAATTAGCAGGTACTGACAGCCATTAGTGCTTAAATCTTCACCAAGTGAAACATTGATATCAATGCAAGAATGCATGGGGAAAGGTTTATATCCTATGTACATCATTAAGTCAGCTTTCTTCAACCACTCCTTAGCTAAACCGTTTAACTGTTAGAAAATTCTTTATATTTAGCATACAGCCTTTTTATAATTTCAATACATTTCCTCATCACCATCATAGAAAAGCAGAACCTTTGGTACCCCGATCTTTCCTTGGCCATTTGCCTATCCACAAAATAGCTATCAAACTGTAAAGCCCACTGCACACCTATTAGAATGAGTAAAATCCAAAACATTGGGAATGCAAAGTGGTGCAGTCACTTTGGAAGACAGTTTGGCTGTTTCTTACAAAACTAAACATACTTTTCTCATGTGATCCAGCAATCTTATCCTTGACATTTACCCAATGGAGTTGAAAATATATTCTCACAAAATCCTGCCCATAGATGTTTCTAGAAGCTTTACAGATAAGTCCCAAAACTTGGGGAAAACTAAGACATCCTTCAGTAGGTAAATGGATAAACTTTGGTACATTCAGACAATGAAAGATTATGTGGTGAGAAAAAGAAATGAGCTATCAAGCCACAAAACACATGGACGAACGTTAAATGCATATTTCTAAGTGAAATAGGCCAGTTTGAAAAGCCTACATACTATGTGATTCCAACCATATGACATTCTGGAAAAGAAAAAAGTATAGAACAGTAAAAAGACCAGTGGTTGCCAGAGGTTGGGGTAAGGACAGAGGCATGAGTGAATAGGTAGAGAACAGAGGATGTTCAGGGAAGTGAAACTATGTTTAATGACACTGTAATGATGGATACATGGCCTTATATATTTATTAGAACTCACAGAACTATGCAACACAAAGAGTAAACCCTAAGGTAAACTCTGGACTTTAGTCATAATAATGTATCACATTATTATCACCACAGAATAAGAGTAGGGTGGAGAGAGTTTCTGAAGGGTAAAAGGAAGAAACCAGTATATCCACAAAAGAAACCAATAAAAATGGAAGACATGGGAAGAAATAACACTGAAAATATAGAAGTCTCAAAACTATGTTTGGTAACGTTTTATGGAATTTATTAAAATTCAACCTGGAGTGTATAATATTTGGCAGGCCAGGTTTGTCTTTAGAAAAAAATCCCTGTGAGATTTATACAAGGATTTATTAATAAAGAGCACACACAATACTCAGATTACAGGCAGTCATATTATACAAAACATGGACAAGAATATAATAGAACAAAGGATTTCATGACTACACGGGCAATCCTCGATTGCTTTCATTTATGTACTGTTAAAGGCTATCGTGTACATAGTAATATAGCCACATACGATAGTAAACTTGACATTTATGCAACTGTATGTTTGCACACACCAACATGCATGGCCTTTCTACCTAGCTGATATTTGATTCATTTTTTTTCTTCTCTAGTTTATTCCCTAGAACATTCTCTACAAAAACTGTTTCTCACATTTTCACAGTGAAGGCCGTTATTTTAATGTTATATAGATTCCTGACTCACTGTCCTCTGAGTTTTGCTCTTTCTCTCTCAGCAATGTCAGATATTCTCATGACTATTTTTTTGCATGTTTCTAGCAGGATCTCTTTCCTAATATACACTCTCATATGTCTTTGTCCACTGAACATATTTACTTAGATATCACACCATCACTTTGATTTCATCAACTCTAAAGTTGAACTTAATCTTTATTGCAAACAAGGAATCCCTCCATTGATTTATCACCACTGACACAAGTATTTTCCCTTTGACCCACAATATAAACCTTTGGTGTATTCATAGTACCCTCTTTCCCACATTTAGCCATAAAATGATTCTGGGATCCTTATCTTTTCCATTATTTCTCCCATCTCTTCCATTGTGGTTTGGATAAGACTCTCATCAGCTTATGCCTACATCAGTGCACTAGGCTCTCAGCTCATCAACCTGTGGCTTTCCTTTTCCTCCCAGTAAAGTTTTAGCTGCCGTATGTTCCACCTCACACATCATATCCCATTCAACCACATTTAACTGGCTCCTCATTCATTAGAAGCCAACGTTTATGTCATTAGACTGATATTTTAGTGTTTACATTTTTTTGTTCCAATGTTATATCTTTCTTCATTTGTTTATTGATATGCTTAAGAGCTGGGTAACCTTTGAACACCCACCAAGTTCAATATCTAGCTTATGAAGTCTCTAATGATGGCTCATCCACTGTCACCAGATATATCAGGCTTTTCCTACTTCTGTGTATGTGTGTATCTTCTATACCTAAAACCCTTTCTTAAATCTCACATATTTAAGACACACTTTTGCCCAGGATCTCAAAAATCCCTGCCGTAAATTCATACAGAACCTGCCCTCTACTACTTCTGCTGAACTTCTCAGAGATGGCTGCATTGCGTCAATTATCTTTTCAGTACAAAATCTTTTTTTCAACTTCCTTGTAATTACTTTAGTGGTGCACTGTGATTTTTTTCCTCTTGGTTTCCTTAGTAGCTAATACAATTTTTTTTTTGCGTATGATAGGTACTTAATAAATGTTTCCTGTTGATTTCTACCCCTGCACTGTCCAATACGGTAGACGTTAAACTCGTGTCGCTATTAAACACTTGAAATGTAGTCAGCCTGAACTGAGAGGCAGGTGTAAAATGCACACTTGATTTCAAAGACTTAGTATGAAAAAAACTCCATAAAATTTCTCAAGAATTTTTATGTAGATTACATGTCAAGACTGTAATATTTTGAATGGTATGTTAAACAAAATATAAAATTCATCTGTTTCTTTTTACATTTTAAGGTGGCAATTAGAAAATTTTAAATTACATATATGACTCACATGGTAATTATATTGCGCAGTGTTGCCCTAGACAATAAAGCACATGAGTAATGTGTACTGCAAGTAATGTGATTAGATAAAATATTAATATTTCTTGATGGTACCTTATTTTTAAACTTGTTCCTTATGTGTATGTGTTTAACAATGGTAATATGAGAGTGCAGGTTAGTTACAGGTTTTCATCTTTGGACTAACTTGTAAGGCTACAGGAGAGGACCCAAGTTATCTGAATACTTAACTCAAGAAATTTTTTCACGAGCAGAATTCTGAGCATCTTTATACATCTTCATATTCCTTTTAATTTGCTGTCTCAGTGAAAATTTTCCTTAAAATGAATACATAGTATTCAAATATATCCTTGTCTTCTATGATTACCTTTTTATGGCACTGAGATTTCCAGGAACACTTTGGGTTGTGTGCTGCATGTTGCACAGTTTGATTACATGTTTTAAGTGCTCATTATTCTCCTAATAGTTCAAATCCCTGGGGTGTTTGAGTTTGTGTCCCAACTTTTGCTGTTTTTAACCTAAATGTTAACACTTTGATGAAACATTATGGAATCTCTAAATGGCTCAATAAAAATAGGTCTTCTTCCATAAGGAGTGATACAGTGTAGAGTGTTGGATCTAGAGCCAGGAAGCCTGTGCCGCCCTCTGGTGCAGAGTTACATATATGCTGTACTTCTGGTTCTTCATCTGAAAAGTGATAATAATAATAAATTCCAGAGTGTTGCTATGAGGATTCAATGAGATTAAGCACTTAGAATATAAATGGTGCATAGTAAGCTCTCAAAAAATGTTAGGTATTGCTATTGGTATCTCGGTCCTTTAAAAATCTTAGCTTCTTCTCTATCAATAAAGCTAAAGTTAATATTTCAGATAAAACTTGTAGGTAAACAATAGAAAGTTACCAAGTGTGTCTTAGTAAAACACTTGTATGAAGAATATTTAAATGACTCTTCCAACTCAATATGAAAAAAAATTTTTAACGGGCAAAATAAGACATATAATGCTCACCTTCATTGGTCAATAGAGAGATGTAAGATAAAGCCACAATGAGATACCACTACATATCCACTGTAATAGCTAGAATGAAAAAAACCATTATTACCAAGGTTGTCGAAGATGTGGAACAACTAGAATTTTAACATACTTCTGATGAGATTGTAAAATGCTGTAGTAACGTTAGAAAAGCAGTTAGCAGTTTCCTATAAAGTTGAACACACAATTCATGACCAGTAGTTTCACTGCTACGTATTTAACTAAGATTAATGAAAAATATGTCTGTACAGAGACTTATACAGAAATGTTCATGGCAGCTTCACTCTTACTAGTTCCAACTGGTAACAACCCAATTGTCAGTCAACAGTTTTGTTCTATTCACACAGTAGAATACTACTTAGCAATAAAAATGGAATGAACTCCTGATAACCTCAGCAAGACGGATGAGCCCCCAAATTGTCATGCTGAGTGAAAGAAGCCAAGCACAAATGAGTACATACTATAATCATGGAAAACACACATCTCATCTTCAGTGACAAAAAGTAGATCAGTGGCTGTTGGAGGTGGAGTGTCAATGCAGGAAGCCTTGGGATGTCATCCAGGAAGCACGTGCTAAGACGGTGATAGAATTACAAGAGATCTATTGGGGGCAATACCTGTGGAGGGTAAAGGGAGAATGGGAGCAAAATGAGGCGGGAGCGCCTTGAGACCACCATGTAGGTTTGTGACCTGTTTAAGAAGAGGCAGAAGGGAGAATTGGGCGACAAGAGCCTCAGGCTGCAGTGCAGCTCCGGGGATGTCCTGGCTTCCAGTGGGGAGCTCTGGTACAAAGATTGCTCTTTGACGAGTCATACACTGGGCAGAAATGTCCAGGTCCTAGTTTTATTGCTGTTCTCAGTCATTGGCTGGAGCCTGGCCTTAGTTCTTATACTGCAGTGGATCTCATCACTGCTGCAGTGGGAAACTGACAGCACTCCTTGCCCCGAATAAACTTTTGAGTAGAGACCTGAGAGGTGTACCTTCATTACTACCACACTGGGCCACTGTGGAGGTAGGGGGAGGGAATTAACGAGCAAAAGACATAAACGAAATTTTGGGGAGATAGTGAAAATATATGATTTCTTCAGTGTGCTGGTGGTTATATGGGATTATTAATACATCGAAACTCTAGAAATGTACATTTAAAATGTGTGTATATTATTGTAGGCAAATTATACCTCAATATAATTGACCTTTTAAAGTCACAGACTCTCCTTTATATATGAGAACAATCTAAAATCACCCTTCCTTCCAAAAATTAGTTACCCTGTGATCAGCACAGCAGAAGTCAACTTGAAGAAGATGAATGAAACATGTGACATTTAGCAAGGGAGGAGAAGATGGACCTTGTCCTAAATCAATAAACTTTAAAAGGTCTACTAATAGCATACATTTTGAAAGGGTTACAGTATTTTCCCATTATAAAATAGTGGATCTACAAAAATAGTGGATCTACAAAAGGGTTAGATGATTTGTCCAGGGAAATAAAACCTTGAAGATCTATTGAAGAGTCTAAACAAGTAAACTAGGAAGGATCTCTGTGCTAGATGAGATACTGAGCTTTCAGAACATGTGGAATAGGGTTGTGTTGGTAATGCAGGGGTGATTTTCCATCACTGGGCCTGTGGTGAACTGATCTTCCTCCCCCTAACTTTCACCTCTCCTCCTCTTGCAGTCTGTTGTTTCAGTCACCTTCAACTCTGACCCTCCCTCACTTCTCTCACCTTAGTCAGTCATAACGTTCTGTGGTTTTACTTTGTAGATACCGTATTTCTGGAATTAGTCTTAAGACTTCAAAATCTCTTAGGTGGACAATTGCAGTATTGTATTTCCACCTCGTCTCTTTTTTTCTTTCTGCTGCTGTATCCAAATCCATGTCTCATAATTGTCAGGGTTGTTACCTGCTTAACCCCCGTGGACGTCTCTCCTTCAGATTCAGGATGCGTTCCTAGGCATCAACCTGGCTGTACAAGCCCCTCTGTGTGCCAGTTCAGGCCTTCTCTCCGCCTCATCTGTTGCCTCTGTTGCCCCACATTTTCCCCTCTGGTTGCTTGGTGCTCCCTGGGCATGCTCCACATATCTTGTCATAAATATTATGGCTTTTGACAAATAGTAACTTTGTTAAATAATTTATTTCCAAAATTTGACAAGGAACTTCCTGAAGGTAAGGGTTGCACCCTTCTCATTTTTGAAAAATCCACAACATTTTACAAAGTCCTTAGATAGAGAGGAGCCGCAAATGAAATAAATCAATTGTTATTTAGTGAGTTACTTCTCTTTTGCTTTATATTTTTTTTAAAAAAAGTAAAAGTTATGACTTTATTTTGTAAAATAAATAATGCTGAGTTTGACATAAATTTTAGGAAAGCTGGAGGTATTTCTTTCTAAAATTTTTCTTTCAATAATCATCCTAAATATTTTTCCATTAGGTGAAAAGTAAGAAAAAAATTAAGAGTTTCAGTATCTTTCCATGAAGTGATATTTTGATGAATGAGGCTCACAAGTTACTTGAATCTCACCACCTTTAATAGGGGCAGATATCAAGCTAGATTTTTCTATCCTAATGTAAATTAGTTTCATTGAAGGCTTCCAAATTGGACTTTTTTGTCTGTGGTGAGGAGTTATTTTCTCTTGTAATATTAAAGAAGAGAAATTTAAAAAATTTTAGTCTATCCAGCCAATGTATATTAGAAGCAACTTTAAGTGTCAGTCCCCCATCCAAATTGAAAAAGACTTACCCGGACCTGTAAGCAGTAGTGGCTATGTCCAGTGAAGTGAAACAGCTGACTTTTCCTCTATCTGATGATCAAGTAGCTCAGGGTCCTTCCTGACACCCTGACAATGGAAGTAGGAATACTATGTTCATTGCATGACTTGGTGATATTTCTAGGTGTAATACTGTATTGCAGTGTTATCTGAAGCAGTTCCATGGGAGCATGTATTATGGACTTTTTTTAAAAAATTAATTAATTTTATTTATTTATTTTTGTCTGTGTTGGGTCTTCCTTGCTGCGTACGAGATTTCTCTAGTTGCAGCGAGCAGGGGCTACTCTTCACTGTGGTGCGCAGGCTTCTCATTGCGGTGGCTTCTCTTGTTGTGGAGCACGGGCTCTAGGCGCGCGGGCTTCAGTAGTTGTGGCACACGGGCTCAGTAGTTGTGGCTTGCGAGCTCTAGAGCGCAGGCTCCGTAGTGTGGCGCACGGGCTTGGCTGCTCCGCGGCATGTGGGATCTTCCTGGACCAGGGCTCTAACCTGTGTCCCCTGCATTGGCAGGCAGATTCTTAACCACTGTGCCACCAGGGAAGTCCTATGGACTTTTTTAACAGTTGTCAAGTCCACTCTTTATAGATCAAAGAATCCCCAAATAATAATCATGTGGTGAATGAGGCCTGGATTGTAATGTGATGAGAACTAAAACAGCTTTAAGCTTATTATGTGGGAAGTAAATAGAGGAAAAGTTCATTAAAATGCTCCTGAACTTTTATTTCTTTATTCACAAGTTCTTCTCATAGCTAATATTGTTAACTGTTTTCATTTTAAGTAAAAAATATACAAAATACGGATCTGCGGAGGAGAGCAATGTTGGAGTCAGGGACGATTTTTTTATCCCTCACTCTCCAGAGTGCTCAGACCACTGACTTGACTTTGCTTAAGTCTTTTCTCTAACTCCACCATGACAGTGTCAATTCAGGTCTTCAGAATATCTCACCTAGACTATAATAATAACTTGCTGCCTGCTTTCTGTCACCATAGCCTATTCCTGCTGCATCAACATACTGTATCATATTAGTAACACACTATAACCTGTAGGTAAGAGCCTGTTTTAAGGTTCTTTATCTGAGACTTGTGAACATCTGTTTGATCAGTGGAGAGTCTTTAGGACCTCAGTGGTCCTTTGGACATTTATGCAAAATACTGTGCTGTGGTAGGGATGTGAAATTTGAGGAAGTGTTCATGGCTTTCATCAGGTTCTACTAGGGTTAAGTAACACATAAAACATTAAGAACTTTTACAATAGGGAGAATTCAAAGCTTCTCCCATCCCCACCGTCAACTCAACCACCGCTCTACATCGGATTTTAGGTTCTGAAACTGAATCCGTATGGACACACAACAAAGTCAGCATAATAGTGGACACAGCTTTAAGTGGTAGAATAAAAGGCCCCTAAGGTTCTTTACCTACACAAGTAGCATTAATTCAACATTCTTCACCTCCTACTTTGTACCAGTTCCTACTCTGGGTACTAGAGGTACAGAGGCAAAGCATATAAGATTCTGCTTTCATGCGACAATTAATAAATGAGTAAAGAAATAAACAAACAAAGTAATTTGGATAGGTGTAGATGCTCTGAAGAAAATGAAACAGAATGCTGTTTTACTTAATAATAATAATACTAATTGTTCATACTATATGCCAGGCTCTAAGCTTCAGGAATTCACAAACATAACCTCAATGAATCCTCAGAACACCATCTTGGTGTTAATACCGCCAGTTTACATATGAGAAAATTAGGCTTTAAAAGTCTGTATTCCCCCAGATAACATAGCTATTAAGTGACAGAACAAAACTTTTGGCTCATTCAAAATGTAGACTGTGTGCCCATTATGTATCAGACATTGTTTTAAGGCACTAGAATACAGCTACAAACAGAACAAATAAAAAGTCCTGCCATTAAGGAACTGACATTTTCGCAGAGGTTAGGCAAACAATAAATAAAAAATAGGTATAATATATGGGATACTGTGTCATGATAAGAACAAAGAATGGCCTTAAGAAGCTAGAAAAGGCAAAAGGAAGCAGATTCTCCCCTAGAGCCTCCAGAAATCAACACATCCCTGCCAACACCTTGGTTTTAACCCAGTGAGACACCTGTCAGATTTATACAGAACTCTAAGCTAATAAATATGTGTGGTTTTAAGCCACTGAATGTGTGATAATTCATTACTGCCACAATAGAGTAAAACTCTAACAAAATACTTACATTATAGAACAATAAAATGTAAATGTGACAAATAATATCTATGGTATTATTGTAAATGCTAAAGAAGTGAATGGATTCAAAGCACTAAGAACAGTGTTTGACATAAGTAATAGATGCTATAATATTATCATTATAATCAAAATTTAGGCACTAAAACAAATGGCATACACGTAAGGAGGTATAAGAAGATTTCCTTGCTGAAATAGAAGTTATAACAGAGGATATAACGGTAGATAACAGCTATCAAATTAAGGAAAACTGAATGTCTTATTGGATTAAATCTAATTTAAAAGGCCGTATGAGATGTATGGTAGGCCTTTAAGAGGAAAATGCAAGCTAAAGGATAGATTAGACTCTGACTACTCTGTGTATAAGAATAAAGAGATGATAGAAGTATCAAGAGAATAGGTTGACACACTTTATATACAAGTGACAGGGTCATGACCAGGGAATTAGCAATGGGAATAAGTAACTATACCAGAAGTAAACCAAGGAGGTGGTGTTAATATCAGGGAGTGTCCACAGAATGATTCTCTGGCCAGATGCTGGGCTGCTGTGAAGGAACTGCATCACTAGATTTCACCAGGGAGAAATTGAACAAGATAGACCTAATAAGTCAGTTATACCGCTAGCTTACGGCTTAAGCAGGTCACTCAGACTCACCCTGTTTCCATTTGTAAAAATGAGGACGTGTGTTACAGGATCTCTGAGGTTCTTTCCAGCTGTAAAATTGTATAACTTTTCCTTGTCTCCACAGTGGAAATTTGCTGTTATATTATTTGGGTTGGCCAAAAAGTTCATTTGGATTTTTCCGTAACATCTTACAGAAAAACCTGAACGAACCTTTTGGCCACCCCACTACAAGTATTCTAAATGTATGAGATCAGAAACACTCATTTAGAAAACATTAAATATAGGGACTTCCCTGGTGGTCCAGTGGTAAAGAATCCTCCTTCCAATGCATGGGACCCGGGTTCAATCCCTGGTTGGGGAACCAAGATCCCACATGCCGCGGGGCAACTAAGCCCGCACGCCACAACTACTGAGCCCACACACCTCAACTAGAGAGACTGCGTGCCGCAAACTACACAGCCTACATCCTCTGGAGCCCGCACACCACAACTAGAGAGAGAAAAAAACCCGCACGTCACAACTAGAGAGAAGCATGCGTGCCACAACAAAAGATCCCGCATGCCGCAACGAAGATCCCATGTGCTGCAACTAAGACCCAGTGCAGTCAAAAATAAAATAAATAAAATGAAAAAATAAAAATAAAAATAAAAAACAAAATATTAAAAAATAAGCATTCTAGAAGTAAACACAGATAACAGATTCTATATGTCTATTTCTCTTCAAAACGTGTCCACAATACAAACCATCCAAAGGTGAGAAATTTTTGTGATGTATTAGTACAAGTGAAAGATTTGTTTTCCTGAAGTTGGAAAGCCCTTTTCATGTTTGAGCCCTTTTAATTTTTATAAATAAAAGCAATTTGGAGGGCTCAATATTTATGTTTGAGGGTAGTCAGGTCAAAATTCCTTGTTTGTAAGATAATTTTACCTGTAGGAACCATTGCCATATAACATAGAAGCCAGCAATTCGGCAGTAGGTATATTTACACAAAGCTTGAAAATTTTAATCAGCATGATTTTGAGGCAGCAGTATATCATTACCTTTGCAAATGGTTGGGGTAAAAAACCCTTCACCAGGCTAAGTATTTATGTTGGGGGAGGGTGATGAAGGGAGAAGATTTGTACTTTGTTTTCTTTGTGGAAAAGGAACGCATTCTTCATTTTTGTCACACTACTAAATTACAGCTGTGCAGAATTTATGAATATATTCTTCTGAGACACGAAAACTGCCACTGAAGGAAATCAACAACTTGTTCTCCTCACACCCGGAGAACAAGATGAGAAACATATCTGTCAGTGACATTAGTGTTGACCTGTGGAGTAACTCCTCTTAAGAAAAACAAATTAATTCAATGACTATCATACTTAATCTTTGACCTTTATTTTCTAAGAGATTTTTCCATATGACATGCTGAGCTGTTTCAATTTTGTCAGTGAGTCCCCTGAGAAAGGTGAGACAAGACCACAAATATTACCTAGCACAAAATCTTTAATAGGCATTATACACCAAGCATCACTTAAATACGTAGCGTACAAATCATTCTCACTAATGGCAGAGAGCATAGCATAAAATACTGAATTAGGGCAGTTAAAAATATTGAATAGTAACTAGTATTTTGAACTAGCTTGCAGTGTTCCATTTAGGGTATTGAATTGATACCTGCTGTGTGTGTGCATGGGTGTGTGCGTGTGTGTGTGTGTGTGTGTGTGTGTGTGTATGTATGTATATTCACAGCAGAGGTGATTTTCCCGAGGCTGGGATTCAGTTACCCACATAAGCTACTGCTAGAATTATCCTTCCACCCTTCCATTGTCCTTATTCATTGCCTGTAGTTCTCACTTTGCTTTGACCATCACTTGTCATCAAAGATGTGGTCCTTTACCTGCCAACTGCTGCTAAAGACCTAGCGCACAGAGATTTAGGTAGCATTCACTACCTACCAAGAACCAGACCACAGGTACTGCCCATGGTTGCTCATGAAGACTCAGTCCCTATCTGCAGCATCTTTCCTTTTACCCTGGGACCCCCCTCCTGCCTAGAACCTTAGGACTTCTCATCTTCCTATTGAGACCTAGAAAAACTTACTACTGAGAACTAGGACAACTAGGACAACTAGAGCTAGTAGAGAAACCTGGGTCTTGAGAATGAACTTTTGGGTTTCTTGGTTAGATAGTAGTACCAATAATACAGTGTCGTAGTCTCATGACATAATAAATAAGAGAGACTGTTTTGGATTTGCCTTGGGAGCTAAAAAATCCTCTTCATTTAATTCCTGTGTTGGAAATAAGGTCTTCATTCCAGCACATGACTTACAAACACATTTTTGGAGGAAACACATTCATAATTGAGGAGACAGTGCCCTAGGTAACAATGTTCTCTTCCTGTTATAATTGTTAAGTCATAATTTGTTTTCTTATCTATCCTCACATGTATTGGTTCTTTTCAGCCCAGTTTGGTAGTAGTATTACAGATACTGAAGAAAACTTGTAGTTTTTGTTAATTTATCAAAGTACTTGATAAAATTTTGTATGTAGTACATTAATCAGGAGATTTTTATAAGATTATTCAACATAATGGATAAATGTTGAAATTGTATATAAAATCTAAATGATTATTGCATCTTAAACAAGATACTGCCCTGTCAGCCCTGTCTTTGTTTGTGAGAATTTTTGGCATCTACTGTGAATAATCAAAGGGAGTGTATTTTTAGCATGAATCTCATACCTCCTACATAGAAGTGAAGCATTTACCAAAACATTTATGAGGCAAAATGTTTCTGAATGTGTACTATACACCTCCTATAAACTGCTTTTCTTCTGTAGCTAGATTTCAGAGAAAAGCTTTGCTTCGACAAAAAAATCATGTTGGCTTACACATATATTTTATAAGTAAGCAGCGTTTTGGTTTGTGATAAAGGAAATGAAAAGGTGAAAACATTAGGCCCTCATAATTAGGATCTTGTTGGTCATCTGAGTTATGCTACTGGACAATTGAAAAAAGTGTTCCGTGTCCTCATGCCACCTTTAGACTGTCTCAAGCCCAGGAAGATACTTTACAGTTAAGGGAACAAAAGAAGAAAGATTTAGATTTCAATCTGAGTGAAGCATTCATCTTTGTGTGCTTAATCCTGCTATTTAGAGAGGTAGTAAAAAGATGCTGGTCATCAAAGAGAATTATGAGTCCAGGCAGCCAATTTCGGTTTCTCAGTCCTTTCAGCTCTTCTTTTCAATTCAGATAGAATTTTGAAAGAAATATACATGTAGGTAGTCTCTGGGGGATGTTTTTACTACTAACTTTCAAAAATGTCACTTGCTAACATTTCCTTTCACGTACCTTTAATTAAAAATTAATTAATTCATCATCTTCCCTTGCTCTTCTCATTTTCCTTTCCTTCCCTCATTTCCCTTCCCTCTTGGTATGGAGACATGTTAACATGGGTGCTGGATGTCTGAGCAAGGTTGCGGGAAGGGATTGCCCTGCAGGGGTTAACTGCGGTGTGCCCAGCAGCCAAAGAAGTGGGAGAGGGGATGAAGGGGTGCAGAGATGGTGGGTGAAACATGCAGCCAGAGTGATCATAATATTTGTCACACTGAACAAGTACTTGAGCAAACAATAAGTATATAATAATTTCAGTATACTCTGCCTTCATGGTAGTGTTGTATCGCTGTTGACTTCCTGTTTTTGAGTTGTATTGTGTCAGTGTAGAAGAATCTTTTTGTTTTGGGGATGTACATATTGGACTATTTAGGTTAATGTACCACCATGCCAGACACACACACACACACACACACACATGTAGGTGGGCAGGGAGAGCATATATTGTTTGTGGTTTTTTTTCTTTTTTCTTTTTTTTTTTTGAGTAGTATAGGAGTCCAGTTTCATTGCTTTGAATGTGGATATCCAGTTTTCCCAACACCATTTATTGAAGAGACTATCCTTTCCCCACTGTGTGTTCTTGGGGGTCTCTGTGAAAAATTACTTGGTCATATATGAGGTGGTTTATTTCTGGACTCTTTATTCTGTTCCAGTGATCTATGTGTCTGTTTTTAATTCCAGTGGCATACTGTTTTAATTACTATAGCTTTGTAATATAGTTTGAAATCTGTAAGTGTGATGCTTCCAACTTTGTTCTTTCTTAAGATTGCTTTGGCTATTCAGGGCCTTTTGTGATTTCATAGGAAATTTAGGATTATTTTTCTATTTCTATTTCTGTGAAAAATGCCATTGGAATTTTAATAGGGATTACATTGAATCTGTAGCTTGCTTTGGGGAGCACTTGACAGTATTAATTCTCTCAATCCATGAACACAGGATATCTTTCATTTATTTGTCTTCAGGTTTTTTCATCAATGTCTTGAAATTTTCAGTGGACACATCGTTCACCTCCTTGGTTAAATTTATTCCTAAGTATTTTATTCTTTTTGATGCTATTGTAAATGGGTTAGTTTTCTTAATTTATTTTTTGGATAGTTGTTGTTAGTGTATATAAACACAACTGATTTTGCATGTTGATTTTGTAAACTGCAACTTTACCGAATTGTTTATTAGTTTTAACAGTTTTTTTGTGGTCTTTAGAGTTTTCTATATATAAGATCATACCGTTTGCAAATGGAGGCAATTTATCTTCTTTCCAGTTTGAATGCCTTTTATTTCTTTTCCTTGCCTAACTGCTCTGGCTAGGATTTCTATGCTGTGTTGAATAGAAGTGGTGAGAGTGGGCATACTTGTCTTTCTCCTGACCTTCGTGGGAAAGCCTCAGTTTTTCACGATTGAGTATGACGTTAGCTGTTGGCCTATCATATATAAACTTTATTATGTTGAGGTACAGTTTTTCTCTACCTTGAAAATATATTTAATATGAAATGTATTATCTAGCATTTGGTACATGTGGCAGCATAGCAACCTACTGTTGTATGGCTGTGCTATAATCTGTTTACCCTCCCCTTTCTTTTAACTTAAAAGAATAATAATTTTAATCACAATTACACATAAATCCATACCCATATCCAACAAACAATTAAGCAAACCATCAGTTATGCAGTTAGAGTTCTGCAGTTCTGCAGTATAAATAGTGTCCTGTTACAGAGAGTTCTATATCTAGAGATGGCTAACATACATTTGAGTTCCAGATCTGTCCCTAACTACTACTGTGCCTATGATCAAATTACGTGGGTCTCAGTTTACTTATGAATACAGTACCACACTTTATTTGTAATTTTATGTACTATAAATAATGTTTTGATGAACATCTTTAAATTTAAAGTTTTGTTTATATCTTCATTAATCCTTAGAAGAGATTGGAGAATATTGAAGATGCATATCTGCTGCTAAAAATATTGAAAAAATTTTGATGTACAATAAATGTATTACACTTAGTAAATACTTCTCATTTTTAATGTATTCACCTTCTTGTTTTTGCAGTAGTTTCCTGAACAAACACATACGAGGTCACTAAAGAATTAGCAGAATTTTACAAAGTCATGTAACTGAATATATCTTTTGATATCAAAGGAAATAGCTGATCCTATAGAAATAATTTAGGAATTATAATCATCACATATTTTGAGAGCTCTCTGACTTCATTCATGCCATTTACCCTCTGTAAATTTTCTGTGTTATAAGAGGATAATATTATCTATCTAGCACAGTAGTTGTGGGAATCAAATGAAAACATATGCACTTTACAAGTGACAAAACACTATCCTCCGTAAATTTTCTGTGTTATAAGAGGATAATATTATCTATCTAGCACAGTGGTTGTGAGAATCAAATGAAACCATATGCAGTTTACAAGTGGTAAAACACTATATATTTTTTATTATCGTTAGTTTTTGATAAAATGCTCAACTTCATTGAGTGACCTTTAGTATCACTTTCAGGTTTTATTAGTTTTCCTCTAACATTTCTTAAAATTAATGAATAAATATATTGACCTCTGTCTTTCAATAAATAGGATATATTTCTACAGTAATGTCAGAACATGGTGAAATTTTCAAGGTCTTTTTAGAGGACAGATTTATGAACAAGATTAAAAATAATAAAATGAACAAATGGACTTATACGAAGCATTTTCAAAAACATTTAACTCCAAGAGGGCCCAATTTCAGGAAAAATCTGACTTGTTTTTCATGGACATTTCAAAATAAACCTAGCTCATATGATACTGTTTTAAAGCGGGAAAAGGAAAGAGCCATCTGAGAATCTCTGGAATGTTGCCGAAAGGGTAATTTGGCATCTTATCCCACCTTCTGGATGCAGTTGATTGGCTGCAGTTATATGATGCCAGAGGCATAGTGGGACTAGAAGGAGGAAACCAGAGAATTCAATGTTCTGGCTCTAAAGAACAGGTTGTTTCTTTACTAATAAAATGTTGCCACCCCATCTTCCAAATCTGTATTACATGATGTGTGGGATCAGTCTCTTTTATGTTGCTAGACTTTCACATTCTCTTCCCTCACTCATGGAAGAGTAAACATTGCTTGATAAATATTGTTAATAGTGCCATTCCATATTTCTTAAAAAGAGTTACTTTAAGGTGAATTTATGCATATGGATGAAAATGACTAAATTGCTTTTCAGATATTTAAAATAAAATTTATTGTTATTCTAAAAGGAAGATTGTTGGAATCTTAAATTTAGTCAAGTAGAATGATCACGAATTCTAAATGAGTTTCTAAGATTTGTTCAGCTTCCACTACTTTGGGAAGGAACAACTTAAGAGAAATTTTAATGAAGACATCTCTTTACACACGTGGTAGTGTTATGTTTAGAAAATACTACCATGAATGTCTTATAAACATATACTAAATTCCTGATAGCCTTGGGAAGCTTCAGAAATGCCAGGGAAGTTTTCAAATGTAACTGTGAATGCAGAATCATCAGTCTTAGCATTGGAATGGACCACCACAGGCCCTCATCTTCAGATTCATTTTTAGACCCAGAGTAATCAAGTGACTTGGCCAAGGTCATAAAACTAGCAGGTAGTAGGATGGGTGCTAGAATAAGTATTGCTTTCCCTAACGCTATAGTCTTATTACTAAGGCTTCTTTGTTTTGAAAGTAATGAAGACCCTTTCTGCTGTTGACGTCCTTTCCTTGATGTTTCATATTTTTGAGCAGTGGAGATACAATTCCTCTGTCCCCCATTTCCAACCCATCTTACAAAGACCTTAAAAAAAAATTATTGTCATCCTCTCTCCTTTTGCTGCAAGATGATTGATAGTGACAACATCCAGTATAAACATTTCTCTCCAAGGCAGGCTTTCTCTGTTGATTACTAGAAATATTATACATTATCAAGTGTACAAAATTTTTCTTCAACAAGAACCTTCGCGTTTTTTTTCCCTTCCCCTTATTATAGCAATCTGAATGTTGCAGTCCCATGTTCTCCTAATGCCTGTGCTTATGTCCATTTTACTCACAAGGGAAAGAAGCACGTCACATGGAATTTGTCTAAGAGGTTTGGACTGCTTATGCAAGATGGCCAAGGGTCACCAGACACAAGCATCCATCCATCCGTCCACCTTTCCATCCATTCCTTCAGCTGATAATTACTGACTGCTATTGAGCTGCCCTTAGATTTAGTTCCTCTCATTCTGTCATGGAGGAATCTGGGGAGAGCCATAGCATACTCTTTTCTTTTTCTTCCTTTTTTAGTGTATTTCCTTTTATCTTGTCTAGCCCAGACCCTGGCCTCTTTGTTGTACTTCAAGTTTCTTATTGTTCAAAGTTATTTCTGTACCATAGATTATTCTCTTGGTAACTTTGTTTCTTCACTCATGAAAGTAACTCAGAAAAATGACCCAAAGATTACTATAAATCATAGACCATAATCTATAATACTGTCTATGCCAAATTTATAGTTTAAAGTGTTTCAAATACAGACATTGAAAAATATATGCCTCATATAAATAATAAGTAGATTTTATTATTCCCCACCCCATACTGAAAATCAATGTTAAAAAAAGGAAAAAATAGCTGTCTTAAGACATTCATCCTGGAAAAAGGACTGTTATTAAATAAAGGTATCTTCATACAGTTTATAAACGCACAATTAAGAATATGTTTTCCTAAGCATCCATTTACATGTTAGACTTTTAAGATTGAATGCAAATATGTTGTTCTTCTTCAAAAGAAATATTTAAAAATTTTGGTAAAGGCCGATATTGAAGCTAGAGATAATGAAATGTTTAAATTATTTTTCATCCCCTTTGTGAATGAAAAATGATGAAAAGTTTTTCCCGCAATGTAACCTTAACTATACCTAAATGTAGACTCTAGAAAATATAAGATATCTTTTCTGCCATTCAAAAGCCACACTTATAGATTCTAAAACTGGGTATGAAAGCAGAATTCGTTTGGCTTGATTGCCAATGGCCCATTCACTTGACCATAAGAACAGTAGTTACAGGTAATGATATGAGATCACCAGGCTCAAGGAAGAGTGTCTGATCCACCAAAAGTATGTATGTAATGATTAGGGAGAAATGTGTATTTTCTCAAGTCACCTCTGTAAAAAAATTTAAATAGCAGAGTAGAAGTCTGACCTTGAAATTTCATTGCAGACCCAACCTGTTTGTCATTCCTGTTCCCTGGTGAAATATATCAAACAACTGGAGCCTGGAACTACCATTCTCACTCTTAAAAATCTTTCTTAACATTCTGTTGGTAACCGGCATAAGCATAATTTTTTGTCTTACCTGATTCTTCCAACACTTTATGATAGAACCTTAGAGTAGCCTTAGTTAGCAGATAAATAATAATTTAACCATTGATGGAGGGGGCAGTTAGTCCAAGGGCAATTAGAAGTAGGCTTGGAATGTTAAGAAATAAAATAATTCTAGAAGAATTTGTAGTTAAGGTGTTAGGATGACATTACCTGTCTCCCAAGCATTCAGAAACCACCAAGTCCGTGTGGATGCACCTTGTATTCACAAAGGACTAACCACACGGGTTCCTGCTGTCGCTCCAGAGAGACCAGTGGCAAGAGTACCGTTCTAAAGGTTTAAAGAAATTTTTAAAAAAGGCTTGTAAGTGTTGGTTCAGCTAAAACCGGATATTTTCAGTTGGTAATGGCTTGTAAAAATTAAAAGAAGTTCAGCATGTAGGTCATTAACCTTCGTTATGTTCTTTGCTGTCGTGATTATTAGCCATCTGTTCTCAAATCTAAAGAGTTTTCTCTTTTCTAGATTATACTCATTCTCACATTACTAAAATAATGTCACCATATTTAAAGACAAGAAAACTGTAAAAGTAACACCTTCCACATCATTATTTTTAATGATGAATTCCGAATGAAATACTCCCTTCTGAGATTGAGAGAGGAACCAAATGACATTTTTGCTACTTAAGTTGACGAGTTTTAAGTGTTTATAAAAGACATGTATCTGGAAGAAAAATAGCAAAAGTCAGGTATTTGGCAATCTCTCCTTTGCGAATTAAGTTCATAAAATAAATATTAGGAAATGTTTTCCTTTTATGTGCTTGTTTAGAAACAAAGCGTGAAGGATTTTTAAAAAATATCTAAAGCCAGTGTATAATCCTAAAGTGAAGGAAAGTGGGGTGCCACTGTCATTAGGTAAAATACTGCACTATTGTCTTACTATAGAGCCATTTAACTGAGAATATAAGAAGAGGGCCTCTTGTTTAACATTAAGTGTGAGCTATAATCAGGTTTCTGTAGTCACTGGGACATATAAGTTGCTTTTTCTGTGAGTGGTGTTGAATGGCACTGAGATATCTACCTCTCTTGTGACCACAGTTTGTGTGGCAATGCAACTAGTCAGGCTTAGAGATGCTCTCCCCTTGTGTCGAAGAGTGATACCTGGTGTGAAGCTATGAGTCAGTAAAGGCTTTGACTTTATACACAGAGTATAAACTAGGAAACCACACGACTTCCAGTTGCATTTTTACAGGATAGTGAAACGTATTTCACACTTTTCCTACAAGATATTGTTAATGCAAGCCTTGTTACAAACTATAGCCAGTTGATGAAGCAATCAGCTGATTTGCTGTTGATTTTGTATGCTCTGTAAGTGCATGTGGGAGTCCCTATATGTGAGGCTCTCTATATAAAGAAGTATAATTGAATTCAGCAATCATTTGGGCCTCTACTCAACTGCCCTTAAGGCTTTATAGTCTAATTGATAAGGCGAGATGAATGAATGAATTAATTTTTTAAAATCCCTTAATATGACTAATATTTTAATTATTTAATAAATAATGAAATCAGTGCATTCATAAATAAAATTAAATATGTGAGTGTTATAAACAATAATTTTGGAGAAAAATAAATAATTATAGTAAAGGATTTTTTGTCTGGGAACTACATACAATAGGGAAGTTTGATCAGATCCTTGAAAAATTTTAATGAGAGAAATAACATGATGAAATTGAAGCTTTCAAATAATGAATCTGATGGCAACACACAGAATGCTTTGGAGAGAGAAGTTAGAGGTAGGAATGATAATTTGAAGGCCATAATAGATTCATCTGAAATCTCTAGATTTTGGAGTGATTATTTACATATTCTAACTGGCAGTCAAATAATTAAAAAATTGTTTCTTCTAAGATAAAAAAATTTTGCTAACAATGGCCCATGCATAATATTGATAATTTTTAAAAAATATTTCTCCTATTTTATGAAATGGATTTAGAAAGACTTCTGAAAAATAATTTGCATAATACTCATTGATGGACTTTTACAAAATGATAAGCTGATGTAGTGTTTCTTAAGGTCCCCATTATAAATAATATGTGAAATATTTGTTATTGGTTTTGAGGTATTGACCACAGACTGTTCTGTACATTCAGATGTTTCCTAAAAACTCTTTAGAATTTTTGTCATCTTTGACATTTGTTATCTTTGTGTTCAGGTTTGAACTAGGGATGTACATCTCATAATAGGCAGCAAAAAGAACCATTGTCTAAGATGTATAGCATTGGTCAGAAAACTCAGTGGCATCAGAACTCTGCACTTAGGGTTTACCAAAAGGTGGCAAAGCACGTGGATGAGATCCATGAAAGGTCTTCCTCAGGGAACCAGTGAAAACCACACACACACACACACACACACCAGTAAACATCTGTGCAGCAGGGAGGGAGGGCCATGATAGTACATGCTGGATGATCATTAAGGAGTGGGTTTCTATTTCCACAGGAACGTGGCATGGACCCAGCCTAATAAGTGGGCACAGGAACTTGGCATTGAGAAGCAGAATTCAAGGCAGGATCCTAGGTGTACAAATTGAGGCACCTCGGGCAGGGGAACTATGTCTCTGGAATGTAGGCTTAAGAACACCCTCTCGGGACAGAACCTTGTATGCCATACAGGGGTTTTTATGTGTATTACGGGACACAGATAGCAAGGAGATGATTCTGTGAGCGAGGTGGCTACCATTAGCTTGTAAACAGATAATTATTCCAGGAGACTGAGATACAAAGGTAGATGCCCAGTGATCAGTTCCCAGGTACTTGCATGATAAGCCTCATAGGAAGGTGACCTGGTGTCTGATGCCCCCCAGGTCTGACTCCAACAAAGAGAAGTTAATTAAGGACATATTACGGACAGAGAAATAGGGGAGAGATCCAGTATATCAATAGAAATATCGTAGGTAGGCATTTGAAGCTGCTTAATTGTCTAGAGCCTTAAGTCAGGCTGGTTTTGGAAACTGAGAGGTAGGTAAACCTCATGGGAAATCAGCGGGTCCAGGAGTTACAGGAGTTTCAGAGAAATGGTGAGGGGTCATTTGTTTTTCATTATAGCTAATCTCACAGTAGTTTGAGACCCCAAATATTTAGTTCTTGGGAATATGTTTTTTGATTTTAATCTTTTAGCCTCTGATTTTTAAACATAATTTTCAAGATTTAATATAATTACTAGGATAGTTTATGAACATGTGCATCTTAATAACAGGGACTTTTATCTCTCTGAGTCCACAGTAGAAGGTTTTAAATTTCCAGACCCACTGAACCACCCAATCTTATGCAGCCTCTACATGCACAAAACACTTGCGCGGTTCACACTATGGGTTTGAGAAACAACGATGAATGGTGTCATGGCATCTCAGAGTATTAGAATAAATGTGAGAGTACAGTAATGGAGGTAAGTATAAAGTGAAGTGAGAACACTGAGAGTCAAGATTTGAACTCTGAACGAGAAGATTGTAAAAAGCTTCACGGAAGGGTGTTGAACGTTAGCAGCACCAGACTGCGTCTAACCAGGCTTTTCCTACCTTGGTGCCATGTGCTGCTTTCCTTTGCCTTCTTTCCCCTTCTCTTAACAACTCTCCCCTGCACTTCAAACTTCCCGCAGGCATTGCCTTCTCCAGGAAGTCCTCCTGAACCTCTCCTCCTCCTAGTCTGGCTTACTATATATCCCTTCCCTTTGCTCCCACGTGCACACTCCTGACCTTGCGCTTGCCAGACTGTTTTACAGTGATCTGCTTATTCATCTCCCCAGTCAGACTATGAGCTCACTGAGAGCAATGGCTGTTGCATTCACTTTTGTATCCTCAACAGCTTGCTGAGAGCCCAAGAGGGGGTACCCAGAGGTGAAGCTGGGAAGTGGCTTGGGCCACGTGGTGAGTGACTCTTTGTGCGATGTGAATTTGAACTCTAGCCAGTAGGAATATGGACACATTGACAGTTTTTCAACAGAGGTGTGGTGAAATCGAATTCAATTTCAGAAACAAAGCTCTGATGACACGTATTGAAATAAGAGACTAGAGATGGGAATTCCAATTAAGAAATGTAAGCACGAGTATAGGTGAGAGATCACTGAAGGTCTGAACCAGATTGCAGATGTGAGAACAGAGAAAAAAGTTAACAACTTGGGTGTGAGAAGGGTGAGAGAGAGAGAACGAGAGGTGTGAAGAATGACTAAGTGTCATTAGGAGTGAATGAAAATTTGAGTTAATCAGGCCTAATACTTGCTTTTGGACGGAGTAAAATGCTTGCAACTTATCATTTCAGCCAAGGACTGTAAAAAATATAAATCTTCACAACCTTTTTCATATACCCTGATTTGACAAAAGAGTAGTCCAGCCAGTTTCATTGCCTCTAAACTCCACTACAATCCTAGGCCAGTAAAACAAGTGAATTCTACATACCCCCAGAACTCTAGATGAAAAGCTTATTGACTTTTTTCTCTAGTCATGTGTCTAAGTGTGGGTAGAACTTTTACCTTATGTTTTAATAAATTTTTACCATTACCATTTATCTTCATAAATACTTCAAGCAAATAAATTGTTTCCCTAACCTGAAACATTTACAACTGGATAAAATTATTTTTTCCATAAAAAATAGAAATGTTATAATAAATATTTTTGGAATTAAGTAATTATAATTTTGAAGTATTTATTATATAAAATATTTCAGGTCATTTGAAATGTGATATGATTATAAAAATACTTCAACTTTGTCTTCTGTGTGCTTATAATGATGCTAGTCACATAATTACACATTTTTGTACCACTGCTAGTGGTCTTTTCTCCACACCTTGATAAGGCGTACTTCTGTGCACTCCCACCACTGTACTGGAATCTACATTTACATCTGAATAAACGATATTAGTTTAAGGCTATTGCTAAAATAGTAGTAAGAATATGCATGAATTTTACCTTCAAGTAAAAAGTTTTATAGTATTTTATGTGCAATCACACAAGTATAGAATTCATTTTCAAACCTTCAGAATGCCGACAAAGGAATGGTCAGAAGACTCTGGGTTGATTATTACAAATCTCATGAACTTTCGTAGGTGGATTAGTGACTATCCTATAGGGAGACCCCAAGTAACAATTCACTCTGGCTGCGCAATCAGAGGGTCAAAGGGACCCTGAACTATGCATGTTCCAGCAAATCATCAGTATCCATGCTCTCCTGTAATGTTTTCCTGAAACTTTAAAAGACTAAGAAGACAACTTGGGAAGCACTAGGTATTTATAGCCGTGGATCTTGAAGAATAAAAATATAAATTGTCAGAGTGCTAGTGATTTGTCCAGGCAGGGCCGTCTTGGGGCTGCTTTGCAGCAAGGCTGACTCTGAGAGAGATGAAAGACACACTTGCTTTAGTCCCTTGTTTCTTCAGACCGCACTTTTTCCCCCTCCAGGTTAATACCTCTAGATGTGAAGGCTGAGAAAAGATACCTGTCTTGTTTTTCTTTCTCTCTTACAACTTATCAGAAGTTACACTGGGGCAATGTATCTATTTTCCAGACTTTGGCCATGCCTCTTCTTTTGGTGAGTCAGCTTCCTTCATTTTCTTTTGTTTCATAAATATTTTTTTGAGTTGTCAGTACTAGGTGCTATAACACTTGCAGGTGTGTTTTACAGGTCTGTATCTGTTTCCTAAAGTTTGCAGTTTAACAGAAAGTCCATGAATAAGAATTATGAGTTCATTATTTAATCGTCATTTACTGAACACTTGTAGTTCATCAGGGACTGGATTAACACTAGAGATTCAAAGACGAATGAGAGAAACCTCACACTTAAAGAAATTTCTGTGATAAGTTCTGTGATAGAAGTAGGTTCAGAGACCTGGGAGCGTAGAAGCAGGTTGTGTTCTGGGCCTTCTCTTAGCTTTGTCAGATTCTTCCAAAGCAGAGTCCGATATACAGTGCAGAATGCAGGTAGTTGATTTGGGTGGTAATCCCAAGGAAAAGGAAAGAGTGTGGCAGGTCAGGAGAAAAAGCTAGTATGAAGGTATGCTGTTGGATGCAGTGGGGCCTTTAAGTCTCAGCAGCCTCTCAAGAACCATGTAGACAACTTCCCTGAATTATCTGCCTGAAGGAAAAGAGGAAGAAACATTTATCCATCAGGTCCTGTGTCCCATTGTTTGAGAGCTGCCATTAGGGTATTAGCTCTGCAATTCTGCAGGGGTCCCATCTTAACTTTGGCGCTGGAGAAACCCCTAGGCAGAAGGCGAGAAGGCGCAGCATACTTAAGGCAAGGTGCTGGCACAAAATGAATCAAGGCCCTTAAGAAATTGTGCATCCGGCACTGGCTGACATCAGAGGAACTGGCAAGCAACTATGAGGAGTGGCACTTTTGATGTTCCTTTTGTTCTGAACCATGGTTCCCCTTGTATACAGGTTAGTGAAGGCATGCTGGACCAATGGATTAACATGCACAAAAGCATGGGCAGCAAAGAGCACAAATTAAATTCAAGAAAAGGTAAGCTGTGTTGTGCCTTTCCTGACTCTGAGTCAGTTAGAAAGAGGAGGCATGTGGAAGAGAGGCAGGAGTTGAAATAAGAATGTTGGGGGCCTAGATCTCCGGTTAGAGGAAGTTAACTTTATCCCACAGGTGATGAGAAGCCCCTGAAGGGCCTTAAGATTTGTGTTTTAGTGGTGCCTTCCCACCAATATTGAGGTCTGACTTACAGGCAGCAAAACTAAAGTCAAGAAGACCATTCTGATGAATAGTGAGGCAGGTATGAGAAAAATGTCATCTGAAACCAATGCATGATGCTTATGATATATAATCAAGAGGATTTAACAGACTTGATATGAAAGGAGAGGGAGAAAAAAAGTAGTTTATTGTTTATTCTCCTTTTTTCTTTTTTTTTTCTTTTTTTTTTTTACTCACCCCTCCATCTGAGTGTGAATAAACTTTTTAAATACTTATATCAAAAAATTCTGGGTGTCCCTCCTACTTGTCTCTTAGATGAAACAAATAAACCTTTATATATTTGGAAGTGTGTAAACAAGTATAAATATTAGGAATAAACATTTTTTTAAAGCACTAAGCAGATTTCTTTGGGCGGGGGGAGACCTGGTTCAATTCTTTGCTGGCAGTGTGCTTTGTGACTTTTGTCCATGATCTTTATATCTATACTCATATTTTGCTAGTTGGAAAATGTTTCCCTTTCAAATTAGTGTTAATGTTGTTATATGTTTTACTGTTTACTTTTCTACAGTCAGCAATCAGTGATCCAAATAATTCTGAACATTTTAAAACATGCAGTCTTCAGGGCCAGTATGTAGTGCATGAAGAAGAAAATGCCATCAAAATCGAGAAAAATCTATGATTTATCCACCTATAAATGTGGTCGTAGCTCAGGAGAAACACAGCTGTTTATGTGTTCCAGAATCAAACTTCCCTAAATGAATACAGAGGAAGAGTTATGGGTGAAGTATTGTTGAAGCAGCAGTCAGCTCTCAAACACGAAGGCCATCCCAGTAAAAATTTCTCAGCTTGTATTGCCTCAATCTAAAAGTTGATCTTTTCTATAATGGATGAAAGCAAAATAACTGAACACGATATGTTGCAATTTTGAAATATCTTGAAAATATATTGAGGTGAAGCCAGCTTCCCTTAAATGGGGGACAATTTGCTGGTTGTTTGCTCTCCAGGCAGATGAGAGTAATGCCCTTTCTCTCCTTTGTCTCAACATCTCATCTGTTACTATGCATCAGGAAAGCAGCACATCGTAAATGGAGGTACTATTGAAGGAAGTAATTTGACAAGGGACTGGTAGGCAAATAAGACTGGTGTGGACGGCATTTATACGGGTCTTGTTTTTGTATCCATTTGGCCAGTCTATGTCTTTTGGTTGGAGCATTTAATCCATTTACATTTAAGGTAATTATCGATATGCATGTTCCTATTACCATTTTCTCAGTTGTTTTGGGTTTGTTTTTGTAGGTCTTTTCCTTCTCTTGTGTGTCCTGCCTAGAGACGTTCCCATAGCATTTGTTGTAAAGCTGGTTTGGTGGTGCTGAATTCTCTTAACTTTTGCTTGTCTGTAAAGTTTTTAATTTCTCCGTTGAATCTGAATGAGATCCTTGCTGGGTAGAGTAATCTTGGTTGTAGGTTTTTCCCTTTGATCACTTTAAATATGTCCTGCCACTTGAGGGTGTGGAGAAAAGGGAACCCTCTTGCACTGTTGGTGGGAATGTAAATAGATACAGCCACTATGGAGAACAGTATGGAGGTTCCTTAAAAACTAAAAATAGAACTACCATATGACCCAGCAGTCACACTACTGGGCATATACCCTGAGAAAACCATAATTCAAAAAGAGTCATGCACCCCAATGTTCATTCCAGCACTCTTAATAATAGCTAGGACATGGAAGCAACCTAAATGCCCATCTAGGATGAATGGCTAAAGAAGATGTGGTACATGTATACAATGGAATATTACTCAGCCATAAAGAGAAATGAAATTATTTGTAGTGAGGTGGATGGACCTAGAGTCTGTCATACAGAGTGAAGTAAATCAGAAAGAGAAAAACAAATGCCGTATGCTAACACATATATATGGAATCTAAAAAAAAAAAAATGGTTCTGATGAACCTAGGGGCAGGACAGGAATAAAGACGCAGACATAGAGAATGGACTTGAGGACACGGGGAGGGGGAAGGGTAAGATGGGACAAAGTGAGAGAGTAGCATCGACATACATACACTACCAAATGTAAAATAGATAGCTAGTGGGAAGCAGCTGTATAGCACAGGGATATCAGCTGGGTGCTTTGTGACCACCTAGAGGGGTGGGATAGGGAGGGTGGGAGGGAGACACAAGAGGGAGGAGATATGGGGATATATGTATACATATAGCTGATTCACTTTGTTATACAGCAGGAACTAACACAACATTGTAAAGCAATTATACTTCAATAAAGATGTTAAAAAAAAAAAGATTGGTGTGGACACAGGTGATTTAGGATTGGGGGATGATTTGGAACCAAAGAAATGATAATTAGCAGAACCTGGTGTGTGTATGTGTGTGTGTTTGTTTTAGCAGAATGCATGAGAGAGAAAAACAGGCAGACTTCTATCTCCAATGATTAGTCCTTGGTGAAATCTTGGAACACTTTTATAATTTGGGGGATAAATGAATCCCTGACCACTTCAGGTAGAATATTGGTCACTTGAAGATATGATAAAACATAAATTTATACTCTATACTAATTAAAAACAAGGAAAGAATTCCAAAAGAAGGTGGCCCAGTGATTTTTAGATCTACTATAGTGTAATAGTTCCAGTCACGGAGTCTGTTGAAGAGAAAGAATACAGAGAAATGGTGAGACGATGACTTTTTAATTTGTGTCATAGTAGACTCTTTTCTGTGTTTGTGGGAAAGACCTGGAATTAAGAAAAGATAACCAGATATAAATCATCTACTGATAGGTAAGAACTATAGTAAATTAGCATCAGATGCAACACAAGTGCCATTACTTAATATTATTAAAATATTAGGATCAGTTTGTATGTCTTACTGCTAGTACTGGTACTTTTTACTATTTAATTAATATTTATTAATCTTAATTTCTAACTAAATTCCTGAGTGAAGGGAAGACATAATACTGAGAAAAAATATTATTTACAAAACAGACTTTGTCTTTCTTTTAAGAATGATATATTAATATTGTGGGCAGACTAATGCTCCCTCCTCCTGGTTTCCCACCCCCTAAAGAGGTCCACATCCTAATCCCTGGAACCTGTGAATGTTTTATGTTATGAAAAAGGGAAGTAAGGTTGCAGATGGAATTAAGTTTGCTAATCAGCTGACCCAGCGATGGGGAGGGTACCAGGATTATCCAGGTGTGGCCAATGTAATCACAGGGGTTCTTATAAAATGAGAGAGGGATGCAGAAGAGTCAAGTGTTAGAGTGATGACGCTTGAGAAAGGCTCGAACAGCCATTGCTGGCTTTCCAAGAAAAGCCATACGCCGAAAGAGGCATATGCCAAGGAATGTGGGTAGACTCAGGAAGCTGGAACACACGGGAAATGGTTTCTACTCTAGAACTTCTACGAAGAAGTGCAGCCCTGCTGACACCTTCATATTAACCCGGTGAGACCCATTTCAGACTTCTGACCTGCAGAACTGTAAGATACACATTTCTGTTGTTTTAGCCACTACATTTTTGGTATTTTGTTACAGCAGCAATAGGAAACTATATAATTAAAAATCATAAAGGAAAATTAAGTAGGCATAATACTGAAAGAATTTAGAAAAGATTATGAGTTTTGTTGCCAAAATAGGAATTTAAAATTCATTATTACTTTTAAAATGTAGTTCTGTGAACTATGTGGTGATCTCTTTTCATTTCATAAAGTATTATTTGATGAATTGTGAAAAACAGAATGAATTATAATAATTTGAAATGTAAGTTAATGCTATTGAAAAAGAAACAGAAAGAGCATACCACACTGAAAGTCTTTCTCATGGATCTTTGTGTTATCTACCTACACACATGTTCATGGATTCACAGGTGGGTTATGAGACATGATTATAAAAACAAAAAATTTTAAGGGAAATATATATTTTATTCAATGAAAACTCAATACAACTGATATAGGCCAGCAAACATGACATGTTTGGAACATCAAACCATATTTATTATATTTAAAATTTTAGAAGAGATTAAATTGAAGTTGGTACTAGATCTTGACTTCTAATTTAAGACATAGCTAAGATGTGGAACAGTTTCATATTTGGAGGGGGGAAAAAAAGCTTAAAGAAATTCAGCTACACAGTTACACCAGGAGGTAGAAGATACTTTGTAACTCTAAATTTTATCAGTTATACATTAAAGGAAAATGCTTCATTCTATTATCATTTGGAAAGAAAAAACAGAATTTTTACATAGTGTCAAAAGAATTGAATATCAGTATTAAAAGCAAGAAAGAGACAAAGTGTTTTTACTCCTTCTTTCTCCTGCCCCTTTTAGAAATAAAGTTCAAATTTTACTTTTTATAAAAACTGAATTGAAGACTCAGTCTAAGGAAAGTCCAAGATTTAGATTTTAAGTGATTCACTATAGTAGAAGTTTTAATATTTTGCTTAAAATGTCTATGCTTTGTCTTCTACCAAGTCTAGATTTAAAAACAAAGAAACCAAAAAAACTTACCCGTTTGGACTTTAAGTTGGAGGAAACTGATTAAGTGGCTCAATAATATCACACTTTGTTCCCTCAGTATCTTTTTTATTTTTTAATGCAGAAACAGGATTTGTATGGATTTAGTCTTGGGATCTCACAAGTGTTGGTATTGATATTTCACTTTCCCCCATATCTTGACAGCAACTTGAAATAGGATCTCAGTAGTTGAAGCAAAATTGGGCTCTGAGATTTGGTTAAAAATTATTTGGCTGAGAGCCTGTTGCTGAGGGAAGAAATAACAAATTCTGAGCATATTTTTGGAGCCAAATGCCAAATTGTCTGTGCTTAGTATCGCAGCTCCAGGCTTACCCTTCAAAATGATTCTAGACCAAATGCCAGAACTGTTCTGGTTCTGGGTATAGAATTCTATTCACCAGTAATAGGAAGCAAGAAGCATTATCACGATTACATGTGACCCCTCTTGTTTTTCACAGTAAGGGTCCTTTGCCTTTTGGGTCATATACCATTCTGTTTTTTGTTTTTTGTTTTTACATTTCATAATTTTAAGTTGATTATTTCAATAATAAGGACTTCATATATGTACATATTTTAAACATTCACAAATTTCTAGAAGTAATAACAAATTTTGTAATGTAAAATAGATATAGGAAAAAAGTAACTTAAAACATTTTTTTCCCTACACTGCCCTACTTTGGCATCTGCATTTTAAAAATTTTCCATTATTAACTCTCAGTTTGATGAAAGTAGCTGTTACCAAGGCAACTCTGTAACTCCACCCAGATAAACATGAATCTTGAATCTTAAAGATAATCTATGCTCAGAGGCATAGAAACTTCAAGTTGTTTACAATTGATTAAGCAAGAGCAGATTTGAAGATAGAGAACCATATAATATATACATAATATATATGTATTATATACATATATATAAGTAGAACAAGAAAAGGGTTAAACCTATCTAAACTTTTTTTTACCAGTTTATAGCTATACATTCATAGCTATGCATTTTTATTTTAAATTTAAATAACTTTATAAAGCAGTTGCTTCTCCATGTAAATATCTGGTATATTTTGAATAGACTGGGAGACTTATAAGGTCAGTTTTGTAGCCAGCTATTTGTTTACTTTATTTCTTTCTCAATTTCACTACCCAATATTTTTGTTTAAATCTTTCAGCAAGCATTAAAATGCATGTGAAATCAAATGACAAAAATGCAATTTCAGCCTAAGATGAAATAGAAACAGTATGCCAATTGTTCATGGAGGAGAAGAATCTACTTCTGAAATTAAAACAATTTTTTTTGTTCTGTATTTTCAAATCTGTCTTTGCTTAATCAATTGTAAGCATATAAACCTACAGAAGCAATGATAACTTAAAAGAGGTTATCTACAAAGAATTAAATGATTTACAATAAATTCTCATCACTTTCAAACATAGGTCCACACCCATTTTTCTATTCCTCAGATTTTGTGGGAGGAATACCCAGCAAGAAATTTAGTTCAGTGAACACTTCAAATGTCAAGATTCTTACCCACATGGGCAACAGCTGTCTAAAGATTGTGCCTCTTGGTCTATGCTTGTCTCTCTGCTTCTCTGACACTGGAGATATTCTTAGATCAGCAGGTCCTTCCCTCCACACAATCATCTGAGGCTCAGAGAGATTCTAGGAGGCAGGGAATTTGTGATTGGGAGCAATATCCCTTTAAGGATTAACAGTGTCACCCTATTTGAGTGAGAAAGACCCTCAATATCTTTTAAGACCAAGGAGATCACATGACTTCCAAAATCATAAATTTGTCATCTACCAGTGGCTAGACACTTTAATTATATTCAAACATGTAGCGAGAATTCCTCAAGGAAATCCCTCACTCCTCCAAATAATTTCATTCCTTGGATCCCCATCTATTGCTACAGAAAACAACTATGTTGTAAGGCTGTCTTCATGTGTGTGTTACCCCTCCTGGGCTTCAAGATCCTGAAGGTCAGGGATACCATCTTATTCTTCCCGGAATCTCCAAAACTTTGTGCTATGCTGGTAACAAGGCAGATGTTTGCTGAAGAGTTGAATAAGAATATGTACAAGGAACAGAATTAGTTTTGTTGGAGGTGATGTAACAAAATACATAGCAGCTTTGAAGGGTAAATCTTCAGAGCAACCAAGAATCTCTCTTTATGTCTTGGTTAACTGCCCTTAGATTTCTGCCATTGGACCAAACATACAGCATAATACTAATTCTATATGTTCTTGAATCTGACACCTAATAATAATGTATACTATGGACTTAACAGTATTACTGTAAGAACTTGAGGAGATGGACAGAGAGGGGAATATGCACACTAATTTAAAAAATGTATCCCAATATCAGAAGCCAAAAAAAATATGGACAATTGTGGGTCATTGAACCAAAGGAACACAGTATTTTAAACTACTGAGTTTACTATGACTTGTTAGCAAATCATTATTATCACTGACATATTGAGCATTCAATATGTACCAGGCACTGGATTATGTCCTTTACATGTATTATTCCATTTAATCTTCACAATAACCTAGGATGTAGGCATTTCGAGAAGTTAAAAATAACTTGCCTTTGATCAAAGACCTAGTATTTAGAATTCGCAACATGTCCAGCTCAAAGCTCATGCTTTTAACCATTAGCTCCCAAATTTATTTGCAATTGGAACATTAGCTCCCAAATTTATTTGCAATCCGAACATTAAAAGGCAAGTCATAAACTTAGTGTTACCCATGTATCTACTTACTAAGCTTTATTTTCAGATGGTGGTTTTATCTTAGTTTATAGATTAACCAGTATGGCATTGTTTCATCTCTTCGCATTATATAACAAGGTCTTATTTATAGATATGGAAGGGCATGGTTACAGATACACCTATTTCCTGTGCTTTTTCACAATGGTGAAATGCAACAACAAAATGAAACAATTTGCAGATACCTGTAGGCCTGTGGTATCTGAATCGAAATAAACACACCTACAACAGAGGGAGAAAGCATGTGAAGTATTTCAGTGAACAAAGGCCACCCAGTCACAGATTAGGAAAGATGATAACCAAAGCACACTTTAATTTCTTCATGCCAAGTTCATAAAAAGACCACTTTGTTTAAACAAACTGTGTTTTATACTTACTCTTTCTGTTGAATATCAGATTTTTTTTCCCTAAGATTTCTTCTGCCTATTTCAAATTAATAGGACATGGTGTACTTTTAATTTGCCCTGATTTCTTAGGAGGCCTATAGTAAAAGTGTTAAGACAAGGGTCTCCGCGTTGCATTACTGGTGCTACAGTTCTGCTTTCCCATTTACCAACTCTGCCATCTTGGGCAAGTCACTGTGCTTCTCTCCCAAATCTCCCAAGTGAGGGACAATAGGAATACTCCAAATAAACAAGCTGTAACGTGTAAAGTGTTTAGAAAAGTGCCTGGCAGTTAGTGAGCATTCAGTGAGTATTGGATTTTATCACCTTTCTGGAGATAAAGAGTGGAATTATCAGAGTTATGTCCCTAAAATCCTCCTAAGTGACAGAAATGGAAAAACTACCAGTCTGTTTAAGAGAGCTTTTCTGGAGTCTTGGCAGATGGTTTTAGGACATGACTGTTTCACTCTAGCTTCAAATGAGAGAGCATACCTGAGTCTTTAGAACCCTGGATGTCAGGCTTCTTGCCTCCGTGTTGAGATAAAGATGCACTGATGGGGAAGAGGTAGAGTCCTTTATTTGGCTGCAAAGAATTTCTTGAAGGATGTAGACACCCTCCAGCCCCAGCTTTGAGAGTCATCTGATCCAGCCCAGGTGCCTAGCTAAGTGAAAGCAATTTTCCCCTCTAAGCAGTCTAAATTCTTGTGATTTGGAGAGATAGTAAGTCCAGGGAATTCTGTGTGTAGTAGGTTTTTATTATATAGGCCTGCGCTTCCCGGGAATATTCTAAGTCAGCACCTGAGTCAAAGCCATGACTTAGATGCAACATCTTGCCAAGTCAACTTGTGTGTCACTTGCATAAAAGCCCTACCTGCTGCTACCCTGACTTTCATTCCGAAGCTATTCACAAACTACCTACTCTGTGCTGGTCTCTGTGCTCGCCCCTGGCTTGATCTGCCTTTTCTTATATTGTTGTTTTCTGTTCCCCCTACTGCCCAAACCATAAACATATGCAGTAAACCATTTTTTAAAACAAAGTATATTTTCATCCAAAATACGTATTTTATTTTATTAAAACTACTACTGTAAGTTTTGCATGTACCATTCCAGAAATTTTGCTGTATGTGCACATAGACAAATATACTTATGTACCTAACTTTTTTGTTGTTGTTTTTCATATTATTGTTTTGCATCCTGAGTTAGTACATTTTGCTTCTTACCCGATCTCCTGATACTTTCTTGAGCTAGTTGAGCATTAACTTACGTGACTCTGAACTTCTTCTAACCGGGGCTCACCTGTCTGGTATGACACATGGCTTGTCACAAGATTTCATAAGTAGAGCTAGGAAAAAATGCATTTTAAGATCAGCTTTTCTGCTGAAGTAATAGAGGTCAATGAGTTATGACACCTATTTTACTTTTGCAGCTAGGCAAGTGTCTTGCAAGTCACATGATTTTAATTACATAGTACTTGTGTGTGTATGTTTAATTTATGGAGCCCCTTAAGTTACAGAAGCATGACTGTGATCATTACCTGAATTGGGTCAGCATCCATGGTATTCTGAAGACTGCTTTGATGCAAAGAAGAGTTTTACTTGTAGATATAAGGAACCATTTAAATCCTGTTTTCGACCAGACTTTTGTTGTAAAGAACATTATTTGGAACAGATCTGTCCGTGACTGAGATATTCACCAAAACATAAGGAAACATACAGCCGAACTACCTGATCGCTCACAGCCCAGCAGCCTCAGGCTTAACCGTGTTCTTTCCCGTTTCTACGACCCAGATCCGTTGGGTGACTGAGAAATTGGAGTTTGGTTGCGTGGGGAGGCAGCCACTGGGGGTAGGAGGGCGGTGGGTCTAGGCCGAGAGTGGCACTGAGAGCAGGGCCAGAAGCAAGACCACTTCTCTGATGCTGTGGCCATGATCGTCCTCAGTGTTTGGGATGTAGCAGCCAACAGCTCCCGCATCCTCCATCCAGGCAGTCACAGGTGCCTAGAAGATGTCCCTTTCCAGGTGTTTTCTGATGCTGTCCCTCCTCCCAAGTGTATCAACCTTAACGACGTTCAGGGCCCCCTCACCTCTCCCGTGGCCTCAGAGTCCTCCACAGTGCGGTTCTGCATGTCCCTAGCTAGAACCCCTCAGTGACTTGCCACCCCAGGCAAAATAAAGTTCACACCTCTTGTTAACACAGTCAGGTACCCAAGGCCTAGCTTTATTTTCTTCTGCAGACTAATTTTTTGCTATTGACTTCCAATGCCATTGAGAACATAGTGTCATGAGTGCATGATGAATAAATTTAAAGCGGAAGATCCCAAATGTAAAGACCATGCAATGAAAGGTTTATAGTGATACACAGGAAGTCTCACGATACAGTGGTTGAAAGCTTCATTTTTACAGTCAGACCATTTGCCAGCTATGAGATTTTGGGCAAGGTATCTTAATCTTTATGTGCCTCAATTTCTTCACGTGTGAGATGAGGATAAAAATTACCCCTACTTCATAGGATTTAAATAAAGTGTGGCATAGTACACTTGCTAAGTGCCAAATAAGTGTTTAGGATAACAACTGCAGAGTCAGTGGTGGTTATTACCATAAAGGGAAGATTATTTTTTTTTAATAGGTCTTTATTGGAGTATAATTGCTTCACAATACTGTGTTAGTTTCTGTTGCACAACAAAGCGAATCAGCTATATGCATAAACGTCCCCATATCCCCTCCCTCTTGAGCCTCCCTCCCACCCTCCCTATCCCACCCTCTAGGTCATTGCAAAGCAACAAGCTGATCTCCCTGTGCCATGCAGCTGCTTCCCACCAGCCAACTATTTTACATTTGGTAGTGTATATGTGTCCATGCTACTCTCACTTCACCCCGGGTTCGCCCTTCCACCGCATGTCATCAAGTCCATTCTCTATGTCTACCTCTTTATTCCTGCCCTGCAACTAGGTTCATCACTACCCTTTTTTTTTTTTTTTAGATTCCACATACATGCGTTAGCATACGGTATTAGTTTTTCTCTTTCTGACTTACTTCACTCTGTATGATAGACTCTAGGTCCGTCCACCTCACTACAAATAACTCAATTTCATTTCTTTTCATGGCTGAGTAATATTCCATTGTATATATGTGCCACATCTTCTTTATCCATTCATCTGTCGATGGACATTTAGGTTGGTTTCATATTCTGGCTATTGTAAATAGTGCTGCAATGAATATTGTGGTGCATGTCTCTTTTTCAATTATGGTTTTCTCAGGGTATATGCCCAGTAGTGGGATTGCTGGGTCATATGGTAGTTCTATTTTTAGTTTTTTAAGGAACCTCCATACTGTTTTCCACAGTGGTTGTTATCAATTTACTTCCCACCAACAGTGTAGGAGGGATCCCTTTTCACCACACCCTTTCCAGCATTTATTGTTTCTAGCTTTTTAAATAATGACCGTTCTGACCAGTGTGAGGTGATATCTCATTGTACTTCTGATTTGCATTTCTCAAATGATTAGTGATGCTGAGCATCTTTTCATGTGCCTCTTGGCCATCTGCATGTCTTCCTTGGTGAAATGTCTATTTAGGTCTTCTGCCCATTTTTTAACTGGATTGTTTGTTTTTTTTTGATATTGAGCTCCATGAGCTGTTTGTATGTTTTGGAGATTAATCCTTTGTTTGTTGTTTCATTTGCAAATATTTTCTCCCATTCTGAGGGTTGTCTTTTCGTCTTGTTTATGGTTTCCTTTGCTGTGCAAAAGCTTTTAAGTTTAATTAACTCCCATTTGTTTATTTTTGTTTTTATTTCTGTTACTCTAGGAGGTGGGTCGAAAAAAGTCTTGCTGTGGTTTATGTCAAAGAGTATTTTTCCTATGTTTTCCTCTAAAAGTTTTATAGTGTCTGGTCTTACATTTAAGTCTTTAATCCATTTTGAGTTTATTTTTGTGTATGGTGTTAGGGAGTGTTCTAATTTCATTCTTTTACATGTAGCTGTCCAGTTTTCCCAGCACAACTTATTGAAGAGGCTGTCTTTTCTCCATTGTATGTTCTTGCCTCCTTTATCATAAATTAGGTGCCCATACATGCGTGGGTTTATCTCTGGGCATTCTGTCCTGTACCATTGATCTATATTTCTGTTTTAGTGCCAGGACCATACTGTCTTGATTACTGTAGCTTTGTGGTATATTTTGAAGTTGGGGAACCTGATTCCTCCAACTCCATTTTTCTTTCTCAAGATTGCTTTGGCTATTCGGGGTCTTTTGTGTTTCCATACAAATTGTAAGATTTTTTGTTCTAATTCCATGAAGAATGCCATTGGTAGTTTGATAGGGATTGCATTGAATCTGTAGATTGCTTTGGGTAGTATAGTCATTTTCACAATATTGATTCTTCCAATCCAAGAACATGGCATATTTCTCCATCTGTTTATGTCATCTTTGATTTCTTTCATCAGTGTTTTATAGTTTTCTGAGTACAAGTCTTTTGCCTCCTTAGGTAGGTTTATTCCTGGGTATTTTATTCTTTTTATTGTGATGGTAAATGGGATTGTTTCCTTAATTTCTCTTTCTGACTTTTCGTTGTTGGTGTATAGGAATGCCAGAGATTTCTGTGCATTAATTTTGTATCCTGCAACCTTACCAAATTCATTGATTAGTTCTAGTACTTTTCTGGTGGCATCTTTAGGATTTTCTATGTACAGTATCATGTCATCGGCAAATAGTGACAGTTTTTCTTCTTCTTTTCCAATTTATATTCCTTTTATTTCTTCTCTGATTGCTGTGGCTAGGACTTCCAAAACTATGTTGAATAATAGTGGCAAGAGTGGACATCCTTGTCTTGTTCCTGATCCTAGTGGGAATGCTTTCAGTTTTTCACTGTTGAGTATGATGCTTGCTGTGGGTTTGTCATATATGGCCTTTATTATGTTGAGGTAGGTTCCCTCTATGCCCATTTTCTGGAGAGTTTTTATCATAAATGGGTGTTGAATTTTGTCAGAAGCTTTTTCTGCATCTATTGAGATGATCATATGGTTTTTATCCCTTAATTTGTTAATGTGGTGTATCACATTGATTGATTTGCATATATTGAAGAATCCTTGCATCCCTGGGATAAATCCCACTTGATCATGGTGTATGATCCTTTCAATGTGCTGTTGGATTCCATTTGCTAGTATTTTGTTCAGGATTTTTGCATCTATGTTCATCAGTGACATTGTTCTATACTTTTCTTTTTTTGTGATGTCTTTGTCTGGTTTTGGTATCAGGGTGATGGTGGCTTCATAGAATGAATTTGGGAGTGTTTCTCCCTCTGCAATTTTTTGGAAGCGTTTGAGAAGGATCGGTGTTAGCTCTTCTGTAAACGTTTGATAGAATTCGCTGTGAAACCATCTGGTCCTGGACTTTTGTTTGTTGGAAGATTTTAATTACGGTTTCAATTTCATTATTTGTGATAGGTCTGTTTATATTTTCTAATTCTTCCTGGTTCAGTCTTGGAAAATTATACCTTTCCAAGAATTTATCCATTTCTTTGTGGTTGTCCATTTTATTGGCATATAGTTGTTTGTAGTAGTCTCTTATAATCCTTTGTATTTCTGCAGTGTCAGTTGTGATTTCTCCTTTTTCATTTCTAATTTTATTGATTTGCGTCCTCTCCCTTTTTTTCTTGATGAGTCTGGCTAAGGGTTTATCAATTTTGTTTATCTTCTCAAAGAACTAGCTTTTAATTTTATTGATCTTTGCTATTGTGTTCTTTGTTTCTATTTCATTTATTTCTGCTCTGATCTTTATGATTTCTTTCCTTCTACTGACTTTGGGTTTCCTTTGTTCTTCTTTCTCTAGTTGTTTTAAGTGTAGAGTTAGATTGTTTATTTGAGATTTTTCTTGTTTCTATAAACTTCCCTCTTAGAACTGCTTTTGCTACATCCCATAGGTTTTGGGTCATCATGTTTTCACTGTCATTTGTTTCTATGTACTTTCTGATTTCTTCAGTGAGCTCTTGGTTTTTTAGTAGCACACTGTTTAGCCTCCATGTATTTGTGTTTTTTACAATTTTTTTCCTGTAATTCATTTCCAATTTCATAGTGCTGTGGTCAGAAAAGATGCTTGATATGATTTCAATTTTCTTAAATTTTCCAGGGCTTGATTTGTAACCCAAAATGTGATCTATCCTGGAGAATGTTCCATGTGCACTTGAGAAGAAAGTGCATTCTGCCACTTTTGGGTGGAATGTTCTATAAATATCAATTAGACCTGTCTGGTCTATTGTGTCATTTAAAGCTTGTGTTTCCTTTTTTAATTTCTGTTTGGATGATCTGTCCATTGGTGTAAGTGGGGTGTTAAGTTCCCCTACTATTATTATGTTACTGTTGATTTCTCCTTTCATGGTTGTTAGCATTTGCCTTATGTATTGAGGTGCTCCTATGTTGGGTGCATAAACATTTATAATCGTTATATATTCTTCTTGGATCGATCCTTTGATTATTATGTAGTGTCCCTCCTTATCTCTTGTAACAGTCTTTATTTTAAAGTCTATTTTATCTGATATGAGTATAGCTATTCCAGCTTTCTTTTGATTTCCATTTGCATGGAATATATTTTTACATCCCTTCACTTTCAGTCTGTATGTGTCCCTAGGTCTGAAGTGGGTCTCTTGTAGACAGCATATATATGGGTCTTGCTTTTGTATCCATTCAGCCAGTCTGTGTCTTTTGGTTGGAGCATATAATCCACTTACATTCAAAGTTATTATTGATATGTATGTTCCTATTACCATTTTCTTAATTGTTTGGGGTTTGTTTTTGTGTGTCTTTCTGTCTATTGTGTTTCCTGCCTAGAGAAGTTCCTTTAGCATTTGTTGTAAAGCTGGTTTGGTGGTGCTGAATTCTCTTAGCTTTTGCTTGTCTGTAAAGGTTTTAATTTCTCCGTCATATCTGAATGAGATCCTTGCTGCCTAGAGTAATCTTGGTTGTAGGTTTTTCTCTTTCATCACTTTAAGTATATCCTGCCACTCCCTTCTGGTCTGCAGAGTTTCCACTGAAAAATCAGCTGATAACCTTATGGGGATTCCTTTGTATGTTATTTTTTGTTTTTCTCTTACTGCTTTTAATATTTTTTGTTTTAATTTAATTTTTGTTAGTTTGATTAATATGTCTTGGTGTGTTTTTCCTCGGGTTTATCCTGTATGGGACTCTCTGTGCTTCCTGGACTTGGGTGACTATTTCCTTTCCCATGTTAGGGAAGTTTTCCACTATAATCTCTTCAAATATTTTCTCAGACCCTTTCTTTTTCTCTTCTTCTTCTGGGACTCCTATAATTCGAATGTTGGTGTGTTTAGTATTGTCCCAGAAGTCCTTGAGATTGTCCTCAATTCTTTTCATTCTTTTTTCTTTATTCTGCTTCTCGGCAGTTATTTACACCATTTTGTCTTCCAGCTCACTTATTCGTTCTTCTGCCTCCATTATTCTGTTATTGATTCCTTCTAATGTATTTTTCATTTTAGTTATTGTGTTGTTCATCTCTGTTTGTTCTTTAGTTCTTCTAGTTCTTTGTTAAACATTTCTTGTATTTTCTCAGTCCGTGCTTCCATTCTATTTCTGAGATTCTGGATCATCTATACTATCATTACTCTGAATTCTTTTTCAGGTAGACTGCCTATTTCCTCTTCATTTATTTGGTCTTGTATGTTTTTACCTTGCTCCTTCATCTGTGACATATTTTTTTCCCATCTCATTTTTTTTTTTTTTTTAATGAGTGGGATTGTGTTCCTGTCCTACTGATTGTTTGGCCTGAGGCTTCCAACACTTGAGTTTGTAGGCTATTGGGTAGAGCTGGGTCTTGTTGCTGAGATGAGGAACTCTGTGAGACTTCACACCAATGAATATTCCCTTGGGTCTGAGGTTCTCTGTTAGTCCAGTTGTTCGGACTCAGAGCTCCCACCACAGGAGCCTCCGCCCAACCCCGGTCTCGCCAATCAAGATCCCGCAAGCCGAGTGGGGTGGCAAAAAAAAAAAAAAGAACAATAACAAAGTAAAAACTGAAATTAGACTAGGAAACTAACAGATATGTTAGAAAGAATGTAAAAATAAAATTATAGATGAATCAACAACCGGATACGTCAGTACCACAACAGTAAAAAAGAGGAGAAGGGAAAAGAAAAAAAAAAGGTGGGGGGGAGGCTGGAAGGCCTTGGCTGTGGAGAGCTGCGCCAAGCAAGGGCGAAGTTTGGGTGGTGGGCGGGGCCAATGCTAAGGACCCACAAGGCTGGAAAAGGCCCTGGGGCTGTGCCCCCCAGCCCTGGTCTCAGAGGGCAGGGGACCTCACCTGGGAGCCCAGGAGGCTCCCCGGGCCCGAGTGGGTGGGGCAATCACCCTCTGCTCACCAACTCCTCCCGGAGGGCCCCTCCTGCCTGCCTCTCCTGATCTCCCCTCAGCCACCTTCCTATGCCCCCAGCACCCATGTGACCTGGAGGGGGCTTGGAGGGCAGGGGATCGGCCTGGGAGCTCAGCAGACTCCCTGGGCTTGAGTGGGCTGGGCAATCGCCCTCATTCCTCTCCTGCTTCTCCCACAGGGCCCATCCCGCCTGCCTCTCCTGATCTCCCCAGCCCCAGGGGCACCCAACTTGTCTGGCCTCCACTTCTCCTCCCTCCTCGGTCCCCCTACAGTTCACTCTGGGGTTCCTCCCATCTCCTTGGGGGTCAGAGTCCCCCACCAGCTGCCGGCAGGCGCCCTAGTTTTGGAGAGACGCTAACTCCGCGTCTTCCCACACCACCATCTTGACTCCTCCTCCTAAAGAACGGGAAGACTATTAACTTTATATCCATGTTTAAAATGTTCTGATAGACAGAGAGGTATAGCTATAAAATAGAGGTTAGAGAATGCCCTGGAAAGAATTGGCTACAGGATGAATGAAGACAGTGATGGAAGAATAAAAGATGATGGTAAAGGGTAAACCTTCAGTGAGAGGAAGAATGCAGCCCCAGGTCTTGCAGGATCTTGGAGAAGGGAAGGACAGATCAAAAAGACTATTCTTGGGTTTTTGGCCTCTTTTGCCAAAATGCAAATTAGGAATTTGGGATTTAAAAATTAGGGCAACCATAGCATTTGGTTTCCACAGAATACTTATCCCTAAAAAGAATCAATAAGAAGCCCAAAAGATAAGAGGCAGCCATGGGGAGCATTGAGTTTCAAACTCATCTGTTAATTATTAAAATAATAGTTTAATTTTCCAATATAAGTTGCAAATTAAAAGAAATGGGTTCCAAATTTGTGACAGATAACGTAAGGATAAAACCTATTAAGATATGAATTCCATCTCTTTAGAGATCAAGTCTGTGATTTATCAGTATCCAATCAAACCTTCAGCTAGTACATTTAGACTCACCACAATTTCAAAATGTTACTTAATGATGCCAATTAACAGTACAATATCTCTAGGTACCACATAGCCCTAAAATGATTTGTGCAATTTCATTGTCAGTAAAACTGATCTACAAGGAATATTCATGTTCTATGTGAATTTATACATACATGGAATATCAATGAAATAATATCTGCTGGGATTAGAAAATGAGAACTTTCATATCTCCCCAGTTCCTTTTTCTTCAAGGGTATGATCTTGTGTAGGATAGTTCTGCATAGCAAGGTGTATATAAATATTCTTTAGCTAAGGTTAAAAAAGACAACTTACTGGTTCCAGCATAGCTATTAAAATAAATTAGTTTGTCGTTAGGCAGCAATTATGTTACCAGTTACAGCTTTGGTCCTTTTATCATTTTCCATTCTATTTTCCACAGGTAGGGTTTTTGAAGCTGAATGTCCTTTGGTACCTATAAGCTTTATTGAAAGATGTATTCATTTGTTTGGGTCTGCTGATTTTTATAACCATAATTTCACTCTTACAGATTTCTTGCAGTAGTACATATGATTTATAAATTTTGTTATGTTGTACATATTAATAGGCTTTTCCTTATGGAAAGCAAATATTGAAGTTGATCTGAAGTTTCTTAAAAGACTAATCAAAAGTGTTACAGCTTTAAATGTTCTGGAATTTATATTTTAAAAGTTACATGTTAGGAAAACTCATGTTCTCTGGGTATATTAGAATCTATAGATAATCCACCCATCAACTCTATAACTCTCCAACACCACCTTTCCTTAATGAATAATGTGAAATTTAGTAGTGAAAATTTATCAGTGAGCTTAGCCCTATGTAATCCAGTTAATTTAGAGATTAACTCTCAACCCATTTTAAATTCAGTTTACGATTTACAGTACAATTTCCTATTCAAACTTCACTTATTCATTTACTGAAAAAATATTTGAGTGCCTGCAAAGTATAAGGCATTGTACTTAGCCTAGAGTTTACACTGTTACGTAGCTTATCCTTCAAATATTATCAAAGATCCTAAGAAGATGAAGAGAAAAGGTCTGAGAAAAGACAAAGGGTTGATTCATTTTAAAAAAATGTTTGAGGATTTTTCTTGTTTTTTTTTTTTTTGCAAAGCATAAAGTTACCATCTTTGTTAAGAAGAGACATTTCAGATTTAGGATGTGAGACTCAGGTTCCAATAAAGCTGACTGAATATCTGCTCCACTGGTGACACTGTTACATGAACCCTGAGCAGTGTTGCGGAGGAGCTGCGACTTCAGCTTTCGTGATGGTTAACTCCTTCCACTCTCATTAGTGGTTTTCTGAGCTTTGGGATTTCCTATAGTACCTAGGGTATAAAGGCCTATTTATCTAAATGAAAAACAATAAGATGTAACAAATGTGCATAAAGTACAAATGGCTTCATCCCTTTATTGTCACAGAAAATGGATGTGGGAGACATTAAAGCTGATGCTAGAACTTATGACTGTTTTTTTAGCTGGAAAATATCTCATGCCAAGTTTTATGTACTTCGGGGTTGAGAAAGAAATGAAATTTTATGCACTGTCCTCTCTTTTCTTGGAAGAGCTCTCTGATGAATGAGTGCTGTGTAGACAGAGTAGATATGTAATTATAGGCTTTCTCGACCCAGTTCCCAAATAGTAGATGCCATTTTAGGAGTGCCTCTAATAGCCGTCCTTTGGCTCCAAGCCATATCTAGACACACATCCAGTCTGCTCTCCACTCTCATTTCTATCCACTGTGGCCATACTGTTCAGATAACACTTCTAGTTCTCTATTCATATAACACATATCAACTAGTCTTTTAGGATAGTGAAAGCTGTGCCTACCCAGGTTCATAGTGTTTGTCTGTCATGGTTTTATGAGGAAAGGCAACAATTCTAGGTCAGGTGCCACAAGAAAGAATAACCCATTGGACATTCGACTGACCCATTCATCACTTCAGACAGCCCTCTCCCAAACCTGCAGCTGGCACAGATCAAAGTTAAGTTCAAAAAGCTTGTGGTTCTTGGCAAACCACTATCTTTCTTGGAATAAAAAAGTTTGGGGTCTCTTAAATATTTCCTGCCTAATGCTGGTAGATTGTATTTATATATAAAGATAATAAATATACCAAAATATTAGCAAATAAATAGGATTAAAAGGGTAAATTAGGTGGAAGATGTGTCTAACTATAAATAATGGAAATGATGATAGTATAATTGTATAAAACCATCCTATTATAGAAGAGAGGGGCTAGATTATAAATGAAAGCATTATTTTAAATGAGTTCAGTCACACGTCTGGAAACATACGAATAAATGTGTCTGTGATTTAGATTGTTCCCTCTCTGTAGATATAACCTTTGTTTTTTTTTTCTTCTCATAAAAAGAATGCCAAAGTAAACAACATAACTTTTTTTCTACAAACATTTCTGTATGAGTGCCTCAAAAGAAGGATTATTGGTTAGATTTTCTTATTACATGAGAATATGAAAAGTGTCTCAGTTAATTCAGCACTATTTATTTCCAAGGGCCCTACATGGGGGGAGCCATTCCCAATATAAATTACTGCAAAATTCACAAAATCAGTGTGGACGTGTAGGTAGAGATGCTGATATAGCCCAGCAAGGGGTTTGCCCACTTGTTTGTGATTATACAAGCACAATTAGAGAACTATGTAATGTATGTCTAGAATCCTATAACAGGGATTTTTTCACACACTGTACTGTAAAAAGATTAAATGTCAAACAGATTAGGTAATGGAATTAATTGAGTGAGGACCTTAGACTATGCACCTTGCACATCACTGTTTTAAACCACAAGTCTGTTTCATGCATTGCTCACTTATACTGAATCCAGTTGGATTCTGGTGGCTAGATGATATCCTTTTTCTGGGATAAATTTTTGTCCTCTCATATAGTATTCCTAATGGTGCACAGACCAGCATTGAACAATGGTTATTTTCTATGGCTTCCAAGACATCTCTTCTATAATCACCTTAAGTGTTTTAGAGATCATTCTTTAAAAGAACATCCACGGTGGGACTCACATAGAAAATTTTAAAGGGGTTTTAATTGCAGGTCATTTTTTATTGTCATTAGATAATGTTAATCAGATTGAAAACAAACCTGGCACTGAGCAGAACTCAAAACGCCAGAGCCATTTGCCAAATGTAATCTTTTAAAATAGGAGTGCTTGCAGTTAAGATGAGTATTCTGTCACACTTGAGAGAATCTGGGTCCCTGAAGATTTATATGAATGCTCAGCTCTTATTGAAACATCTCCTCATAGATGACTTAGTAAATGTCTGTTTTTGCATCAGATACTGGCTTACAAGTTAATCTCCTCCAGCTCCCCATTACACACACACACACACACACACACACACACACACACACACACACACACACACCCCTTCTTCCCAGACAGCTTGTAAAGTGAAAAGGAAGACTTTGATTTCTGCCTGTGTAATTGATGATACCACTCACCCATCTGCCCATCATCTGCTCATCTCACTGGCAGAGTTCACAGTTCCAAAGACACTGAAAACTGTGCCTATATTAGGAAACCAGCAGTTTTCTGAAATAAGTTTTATTGTAGTCTTTTCAATTACCTAACATCTATTTTTACCTCATGTTTTATAATATTTGGTAATAGAATTGACAAATACAATTTTGAACTCAACTGTTTAGAATAACTATCATAGCAACCCCCTAAATGCCTACATTTCAGGTCTTTCTTCCCTGCCATAAACATTTTGACTCGTAGCAGCTATCCTGGCCAGCTCCAGCAAATTTCATGTCGGAATTCATTGCATTAAAACAGACATTGTTTTAAAGCCTATTTCAAGCCAAAGCTGTCAGTTTTGATTCAAGCACGCCTTAACAAAGTGACACAGAACAGTGAAGTCCAACCTTTCAGAACACACACATACTGTTTTTATTTAAAAATAGCATTGCTCTTTCCTGATAGATTACATTATGCATGTATTCCTCATAGAGAGTTTTTATAAACCATTTCAACATCTCTGAAATAAACATCTATATTTTAATCTTTCTCATTCCGTCAAAAATGTCTTATGTAGAGATATTTCTGCAAGTGTGATACCAGTGCTTAAGAGACTGGGAGTGAAGAGAAGTAATAAACCAAACCCCCAGAGTAGATGTGTGTGAAATGTTTAAGGACTATAGACAGAAATGGTTCCAACAAGAAATATATTTGTGCAGTCCAGATTGCCTTAGCCTGAAGGTAAAGGTCTTTTCTGGTATATAGACCTGATTTTATTGAATGACGACCTGACTTTATTATATACACAGAATTTCCATTTCTGGCCATCTTTTGTAATTAGTGCCTAAAAATTATTTGGAGAATGACTAGAATAAGAGCAAATATCTATAAAAAGGACCTAGTTTATAAGCCCAAATAATGCATAAAATTCTTATCTCATATTACTAAGTTATCAGATATTGATTATTTAATGGTTCTTTCCAATTATTCCACTTAATTTTTTGCTTACCCATTTACTGAATGTCAAGATATCACAGGTCAAAAGGGGGGAGAGTATTGAAAATTTTAGACAATTACACTTAAAAGGAAAACAAAATCGTTATTTGTAAATATACTTATATTGTGTGACATCTAGAGCCTTTAAAACATATTATTCTTGTAAGTCTAGGTCTCCTATAATATCCATTTTACAGTTGAGTACTTTAAAATATATATATTTCCTTTTAATTTGCCTTTGAAAATGCCAAATTAAAAATAGGGTAGCTAATTCTGCATTCCACATTTACGTCCAAACATTTAATTTTAACAATTTTGCAGGCTCTCTGGAAAACCGTCTACCGTTTACTCTTTAAAAATGTAAGGAATAGATGACACAGGCCATCTTTCAACTTTCCGTGAGCTCTGTAAAATCTTTGCTTCTTTCTATTCCCTTTTGTCAAGAGCTCTGAGGGACTATAGTTTAAGTCTGACAAAGCATTTAGGAGAATATTTAAGCCTAAATTCTTTTAAAGCTGTTATTCTCAGGACAAAGTAACATTGTGTGTTTTGAGGTCACATATATATTTAAGGTTTCAAGTTATTTGTAAAATCAGATTTCCTTTCTATTAAATATATTTAATAATTTAAAATTATGAAAAGTATCTACCTGTTTACACTTTCCCCATGCTAATAATCATAAAAAATTTTACCCTGTGGTCAGAGTATACTTCCTGAAGGGTTTTTTTTTTTTTGTATACAAAATATCATGTATTTGCCTTAGTAGAACTGATGAAATGAAAATAGCATATAATATTAACAAATATATGCTGAGCTATTTTCTATCAAAATTTTATGATAATTCTATTTAAAACAAGCATTTTAAATCTTCCAGCTTCTCTTGCATTTGAATATTTGTGCATTTTTATTTTCAAAATAGGTAATTTTCTAGTTCCACTGAATAATTTTTAACATGGTCTACAAATACTGCATCGTTTTCAGAAATTTATCATCATAAGTACAAATTACAGTTGCCTGAGCTCCAACTGGAGACTAAATGGATGACTGAACTTTATTACCCTGACACCCACCCCCACCCCACCGCCCACTATGCAATATGGCCACACAGATGAGTACATACCCCATCTGATTCACTCTCAGTGCTGTAAATGTTTTAATAGTTTTCTTGAATCTGGAAATGGAGCTGTCCACAGATGGTGCCTCTTCCTTTGAATCTCATTGTTGTCTCCTTTACAAATCAATTAATAAAAACTTAGATGTTAAATTAGCACTTGATGAAATTTTACACAGCCCTGTTATTATGATTCTGTGGGTCAATAAAAATCCCTGGAGAAGTGAAAATCTTGCTCAGGTGCAGGAATACCCACACATATCAAATACATTTTTAAAGTTTAAAAAAAAATTACTATCCATTTTAAAACATGTTAAATGTGATTTAGATATGAAATACTATTTGCTTTAATTTGTTTCCAGATTCAAAAGTAAATGCTTACTATCTATTTTAAATGGTAATCCCAGTGATTAAAACAGCAATTTGCTTGTCATATCTCAGCTAAAAATAATCTTTACGATCAGTTATAGAAGATACAGTGTCTTCATTGACTGGGGTGATGTTTCAAGTAGGTAAATTTATTTAAAAAATAATAAAAATTATTCCCATGCTCTGTTGAGTGTCAGTAGAAGCTAATTTGTTTCATATTGAGGGAGAAATCTAACCAATGGCCACAAGCTCTACCATGTTCACTTGCCCCTCAAATGCATCCTATTAGGCCAGAGGAAACTAGGAGAGATATAAGGTGGTTCGTGATAGTCCATCAGTATCACAAGAAAAAAACCAGATACTGAAGAAAGCACATGTTGTACTGACAGCATCGTAATGCACGCGAGTGAGAGCACATTACTAGTGTCAAATCAGTTGCAGTTTTTCACGGTTGAGTGTCAAGTGAAATGCTTAAATGTATTGAGTCATTGAAGTTAGAGACTAATTACAGCTAGATTTATGGCTGTGCTAAAATAAAGCTAGCTAAAAACCAGACTAAATTCCCTGACCATGCCAAGTCTGACTGATGTCTCACCTTATATTTGGGGAGCATCATTTATCCTCACTTGTGTTTGTTTATTTGACAGCTTGCCAGTATCCATTAAGTAGCCATGAGGAAAGGGAAAAGCACTATGTGATTTCATGATAAGACACTGGGATTGATTTGTGGCTTTTGATAATTCCTGGATGCTGTTATCTGGTTTAGTATAGAGACAGATCTGTAACTGCAGATAATCGCTGACTGTTACCATCCCAGGGGTCATTTACTTGACCTAAGTATCTTTGGATCTGAACAGCCTGAGGATAAACAATTTTCCTCTCCATTGCAGAGTTCCATCTGCAGGGCCTAAACCTCCCCTCAGTCTCCCAGTGATTTATTGCGGTCTCCAAGGGTACCTCACATGTGCTCAAGAACAAGTCTGCTCACTTTCATCTGCTTTCCTGTCCTTTTTGGAATCTGCTGCCCTTGAGTTACTAAGGGAGGAATCATGCCACTGATACCCTTGCCAGTGACCTTGCCTCTTGTGCCCTGAGTACTTCAATTATGTCAATCAAACGGGTACCTTCAGCATCTGCTGCAGTTTTCTCTCTCTCTTCCCCTCCTTAAGATCCCTAGAGCCAGGTGGCGGAACAGATACTGATTCCCCTTTTGCACCTTTACACCAGTACTTCCGTTCTCCTGAGACCACCTCCTTCTCATTTTTTCCCCAAAGCATTATAAAATAGATGCACAGAGAACGTGTAATAAGAATGGACACCCATTAACCATTTGGATTCAGTCAGTTCAGTTTATGGAAAGTTTATATAGGAAGGTCACATTCAAATTGAGATCAGAAAGGCAAGAAGGGGTAAACCATGTGATGAGAGAATGTTTGGGGATGGGGTGATTAGAATGTGAGACAGAAGTATAGGGCAGAACAAGCTGACATGTGAAGGCCCTGAGAATGGGAGAATCTGGTGGTTTTAATGGCGTGAAATGACCAGAGTACCTAGAATATAGGGAATATGAGAGCGGAAGGAGGAGATAGAGGCTATAGATATTTCAGATCTTATGGTGAAAAAGTTTGGATTTCTGTATAACCTATGCGAAGGCATTGAAATTTTATGCAAAGGGAATTAAGATTGCCCTATTTATGTCATCTATGATTTATGACCAAAAAATGTGCAAGAAAGAAACAAACAAACAAAAAGGAAACAACAACAACAATGGAACTGTGTGATGCTTTTGGCCACAAAATGCTATATATCCATTTTCACAATGTAAAAATCTTCTAATGGAAATTTGGATATGCATGAGTTTATAAATATTAAGCTTTATTGGGGAACATTGCTAAACATGGGAATACCTATTGAGTTTATCTTCCTGGAAAGAAATTGTTAAGTATGTACATAACAACACTTTGTTTCTTTGAAGAAAGTAACTCTATAAATAGAAAACTTATAACTGGTATGTCCTGACAGCTTCCAAAGTCATCACTCAGAAGTGAATGTGGAATTTGACTATTGAAATGGCTCGGATAACAGCCAAGTTCTCGAAAGCATTTGCTTTCATCGTTTCCTTCAAAAAACAAGGACTCTTGAATTTAAATTGTCAAGTGTTCGTCTCAGAGTAATTTTAAATCTGACTGTATTTTGTTTTGAAAAAACAAACTATATGTTTATAACTGTATTATATAAAATGATTTATATTATACTTAAAAGGAATACCATTCTACTTGTGCATCTATAGTTATGTGTCTGCCTGTAGGATCACAACCACCCATTTGTTGAAGGTGGTCAGATCTTCAGAGCATGCTATAATAGTAGCTGTTTTAGATCCAATTGTTCATTTTATGTAAGCCTTTTAAAGTGACAGGCCATTGCCACAAAAACAGTAGATACTTAGTACAAAATTACATTGCTTTGTTCATATTTCTGTTTTTCAAAAAAAGTATGTTTTGTTCATACTTCTACCACAAATACCAATTTCTTTTGACTTTAAGCAATAAAGTCCAATGCTTATTTCCTCTCTCAAAATATCTCCCTCTCCCTCCGTAAGTGTTATAGTTATTCACCAAGGACTATTCCAATATCGGATGCTAGTGTCTGTGTTTCTTCCTGGAATAAGTGTTAATTAATCTCCTTGGGTGTGTATGTAAACTGGGGAATGTGGAGGGGAGGAGGAGTAGTTGTCTAGGGAGTTCCCTCATCTCTCTAGGAGAGCAGATAGATGTTCCATATGCAAAGCTTTTGAAGGAGGAAATGGAGCGGCCACTTCCCTAGGGCTTCCTCAGTGGTCAGACTCCTTCATGGCTTTAGATGATCTGGTTTTTGTCCTTCGGAGGCCACTTGATTGGTTGGGTAGCCATTGTTCTTGTTCATACTTTGTCACACCTGTACTCTCCAGAAAAGATGCTTGGAATGACCTACATGCTTTCTCTGAAACCACCAGAGTATGTAATACGTTCCAAATAAAAAGGGAAATGAAAGAGACAGTATAATTTATAAAAATAATTTACAGCAACACCCTATGGGATGTATGTTTTTTAAAAAAATCCACCTATTCTTGCTGAGTTCCTAAGTAAGGAGTCAGTATATTGAGTATGGCTTAGAGATTTGGAACATAGCTCTTTTTTCATGTATTTACCTTTAAAGGATGAAAATGTTCAAGGAAGTTTACTTAACCTAATTTAGGTAACAGATTATACTACTTAGGAAGACTATAAATATGAGCCCCAAATATTTTCTGAGTTTTTAAATAATCTGAAATAATACAGAATGTTAAAACTGAAAAGGAAAAAGACGATTCAACAATGCTTCAAGTAAACTTAGCAATTGGCCTTTCTATAGCGTGTTAAAGTATAGTTTTCAAAAAGTAAAAAATGTTTCACACAAAAATAAAATGAATGCATGTCAAAGGTTTTGTTCAACTGGCTAATTAATATGGGAACCACTAAGCTGGTTCAAAGGAGAATTTGAGGAATAAAGATTATAGAAACAGTGAGTCAAAGGAATTCTGAAGTGAATTGGCTAATAAATACAAAACCAGTTAATATTTTACTGGCCAAACAAGCTGTAACCTTTGGGATTACGTATTCTACTGGACAAAACTTAATTTACAACTTCAAGGTATTTGGGCTCAAATCAAATAGTTAATCACAGTCTAACTGAGATGTTTTCTTTCAGATGTTTTAATAATCATTTAAAGAACATTTAAATGTTATTTTTAACAGGTCACCAATGATTATTAAAACATCTCCTTTCTTTATTCCCCAGTTTTTACTTTTCTCATGTGTGCAAGTCCTATGAAAATTTAAATAACAGACATCACATAGGCCCCAAAACCCCTCCAAGAAAGCATTCTAGTCTATGATATATATATATATGTATGTATGTGTGCTTGTGTGTGTATATTTACAGATGCATTTGTGTATTTGTGTATTAACAAAACTAAATATGCCTAGAAACCATTATTAACTAATTTTAGAGCAGGTGGTATGCTCTAATGAGAGATAATAGGAGAATGAAACAGTATTATAATAGAGGCTTGCATTGTACTCAAACTTTTTTTTTTCTTTTTCTAAACCCTTTCTTAGAAGTCAGTTATAAGATATTAGTTTCTGAGAAATGTGGCACGATTTAACATCAAATCCAGCGGGAAGGAGAGACTTAGGAGTAGATGGTAATTGGAGAAAGTTTTTTTTTTCTTCAATATTTCTTGTACTTGTGTTTGAATCACACAGTTATAAAAGTTCCCATCTAACTGTTATATTTTAAATGTACTGCTGAGATACACAGGGATAAAACCGTTAACGAATTCCGCTAAAATTTTAACGGTATTCAAGGTATAAATATTGTCCCATTTGCCTGAATTCCAACCATTAAGGTAAACAGTAGTAGCCGGTTTTGACACAAATAGCTCCCAGGTATGCGTATATGCCTAAACACACACCCACATACACCCAGGCTTGTTTTGAGAGGCGATGTGGCCTGGTAGTTCAGAGTATATCTTCTGCAGCCAAGCTTCCTGGTTCCATTTCCTAGAAGTTGAGAGAAGTGGGGTAAACTAGTTATGTCTGTAGAGTGGACCTCATCCTAGCACCTACCTCCTACAGTTATGGTAAAGCCCCCAATAAGTATCTAACAAGTGGTAAATTTTAAAAAATGTATATATTATATACTATTAATATCTAGCCTGCAATTTCATTCTGTTGTCAAGACACTTTCAATTAAAACATTGTGTATACCCATTCATTTTTTGTAATTCTGAAAGGCTGCTCTTTTTATTATTAAGTACTTTAAGATTGGTACTTTCTCTCTTTATCCAGATTCCTAAGCTGCTGTGGGAGTCCCATAGATAACACCAGGAATAGAAAATGCACCGTGTGTAATGAGATTTGGGAGTTTCTTTTGCAAGGGAGTAAGGGTTAAAGAGTGAAGGTCGCTCTCACTGCCTTGGGTGATAGAGCCACAGGGATCAAGGCTTTTCTCTCAGAAAAGCTGATTATCTTTTTTTCTCCCCAGATAAAAGGTCCTTTTCTCAAAAAAAAGGAGACTTACCAGTCAATGTGTATGCAAAAGCCTGGGACTCTGCATTTATAATGAGAACCTCAGGTGTTACCCATGCATATTGGTGTTAATGTTTTATAACTATACATAAAAGGTAAATAAGTTTTTAAAATTGTGTGAAAACGTAGTATCACACAATATATTTTTAACATATTATACAACAAATTGTGCTATCTTTATGGGGTGATAGTATCTCTTCTTACTTGGATCTGAATCCTAATTTCTGCTATATAAATCACTGAGGGATTCCTATTTTAAAACAACTAAATTGAGTTAATTTTTTAGTAACTCTGATTTTCTGTTTTCTCCACTGGTGTTTTATATACCTTAATTTATTCATTTTTTTAAAAAAATTTTTTACTTGGTATTATTTGCTAGGCACTGGGCAACGAACTGTAGAAGGAAAAGATGAATATAATGTCATCCCTGCTCTTGGGAACTTACAACCCAGTAGAGGACACCAGCCTACACCAATAGTTTCGAAATGGGCAGCTTCTGCTGAACTACCTCTACAGGGAAGGTGTTTAGGGGAGCACCCAGGAGAGAGATTAGCTCTGACAGAGGATATCATGGAAGAATTCATAGGTGAGGTACAGTCATTCGATGAAAATTTACAAAGCAAGTACTAGGTGCATGCCCTGTTCTGGGATCTAAGGGTGCTTAAAAGAAGACTTTTATGTTACTTCTCTCAGATCCTTTCTCTTCTAGTGGGCATGTGAGCTGGCCTTAGAAAAAAATAATTAAGGAAATGAAGGAAAATGAAGCAGCTTCTTATCACTCAGTTTGCTTGCTTTTGTTTGTATTTTTATTTTAATGCAGCACAATGTAATGACATCCTCCAAAGGTTAGGACTGGATATACTCTGGTTCGAATCCCTATAGCCAGGAGCCAGGATCTCCTATCACTGCATTAAGTGGGGAAGGCCCCTCTAGGTAGATCTGAATTGCTCTGGGGCTAATCAATTATCAGTTTTCTTCTTGTCTACCTAAGCTGTGATATAGTGTAAATATAACTTCTTTGGCATCTTGATTGCAGCAAGCACCTGATTCCTATTTCTTTACTAGCTCAATTGAAATCAAATCAGAAAAGTACATTACAGGTTAAAAAATATAAAATTCATAATGACCTTCTTTAAAAAAAAAAGTGCAGAAATAAGATTAACGCCCATTCCAGAGACCTTTTTGAGAATATCTGTATATCAGAAAATTTGGCTGAGAAGCACACTGTTTCTTAATGAATTTTTTTCTCTTTTGATAATGAAGAACTAAAAATACTTAAAGATGCAGAACAGCAACGTGTCTCCAATGATCCTGTCTTAATTAATGTAGAGAAAAGGGACAATTGCAAGAGTCCCTTAATGATTAGCAAAGGGCTTCAGATAATTACAGCAGGAAGATTTTCAAGACGCAAAACACCCTGTAAAAATTTGACCTCTCATTTTGATTCAGGCATTTTATTTAAAAAAAATCTTTTCTTTCATGTTGATGTCTAAGCTTCACAAATTCAGCCTAATGTTAGATGGATCAAATCAAAACATTGCTGACTTCATAGTTGGAGGATTTCAATATAGTAAACCAGGCTTTTAAAAATCCTGTAGTGAGAATAAGAGGACTGAATGAAAAGAAAATCAAGAAATTTTCAGGTGGAAATAAACAGAGAAAAGTGGCGTGGAATAATGAAACATATTCAAAATAAGAAGTATTAACTCTCGGCAAAGAAAAAAAATATTCTCAATGACATGTTCCGTTCGTAAAGATGATCATTAATTAGTGGTCTTGCTGGGGGAAACATTGGAGAAAACGCTTAACAATCACATTCACGAATATTAAAATCACCCATTAGCAAAACTTCCCTTTTGTTTAATTTCACAACTGATAGTCAAAATAATATTCAGGTTTCCCCCATTGTAATTTAAAAAAAAAAAAAAGCTTAAGCTATCAGCTGTGTTTCTGAACTTTATAAATTCAGTCACTCAGGAAATGCATAAAAATATTTTTTGTTAAAAGCCAGCTTGCCTTCATGATCCTTCTAAATCTTAAAAAAAAATAAATTTCCCATCAACCCTCTTTCTAACTTGAATAATGGCAGTGTTTTCTGAAAATGATAAACTCTCTCCTTGGTGTGCCTCAAGATAGAGTGCATAAACCGTCCTTAGAGATTGAGCTCTCGATTCTAAATTGTCCTTTGTGATACCAAGTAAGGACACTACTTCGTATTAAGTGGCCACAGCATGAAGTACAGCCAGAGGCAACACTGACTTTCTAAACACCTTCTATTCTTTTTAAAATGACTGACATATAAATTAGATTATAAGCAGACAAATGCATAGATGTTATATTTCCAGCTCCCTGTCTTTTTCCCTATCTTGGCATCCTCTTTTCTCAGGTGCCTTGCACTCCACGGTGAGATGTATTCACACTCACAAAGGCAGTTGTCTTTCCTGCCAGAAGTAGCTGTGAAATTGAAAGAGAAGACCAGAGGAGAGAGGTGTGCTTAACACCTAAGGCTGAATAGCTACTAAGAGTGAAATTGGGATATCAGTTACAGAGAGGTTTAAGGGTAATGGATGTGCAGGTTCATCTGTAAATATTTATGGAAATGATTTCTGTTCTGAATGTGATTCAGATTAACCCATGTCAATCTTGTTCGTTAATTTATTAATGCATTCAATACATATTGTGCTTGTCCATGAAGAACGTAAAATTGAAGATCTAAGCTTTCACATTTAGATACTCGGGGAACACTTGTTTTAAAACACCTGTGTGTAACTGGTGGGTATGTGTGTTTTGAAAGTCTCATTTTACAGGTATGCAGGTGACATATAGATTAGATAATCTGTCAAATTACAATAACTTATCGACAGTACCTTGAAAGTGGCTTTGAGAAGTTTCTTAACTAGTGATATTCTATTATATCAGGCTGCTTTTTTCCTGAAGTAAAATGTTGGTATCTCTCTTTCGAGGGAAACATTGATGTAGTTGATCATTGCGGTTTTCACACCTGCTCCAAGGAGCTCCATGAATTCCTTTGACGTGCCTAAGTCCCCAGTACTGGGGGACAGGGAATGATGGGCAGGAACCACTTTTATCTGTTTACACAGAGATTTTTTTTAAGTTTCTTATAAAAAGTAGTTATTTTATACTTTATAGCAATTACACTGTGATGATGATGAAAAGGTTTAAAATGACTGGATTGTCAGTTCTGGGCAGGAATTGCACTGTGATACCAGTTAGTCACAGGGAAGCTCAGCCTGCTACTTTCTGGGCATAAGCACGTGAGAACACCAACACAGTTCTACCTTTTGTTTTGTTTTGTTTGAAACATCCAACGGCCTTCAAATATTCCATTTGCCTAGTAAAATTCAACAGAGGCAGACGTTCTTTTCCAGGGTAAGTTGCTGCGTCTGCTAGGAAAGTAAATTGTGTACACTGGCTCTTCTGCTCTAGTGGACTTTCTTATAAAATCACCTTTCTGCTGCCTATGTCTTGGTTTCCACGGAGATGGGATTCATGGACACTCCACACCAAGTTATGCTTTGAGATGTAAAAAATGGAAATAGGAAAGCCACACAGAATAAAAGAATGCCAGCACTTAGAAAGGTTAGGGTGACAGAAGATGGAATAGTTCCCTAGACTTAAATTTCAGAGATATCAAAATAAAACAAAATTAAGAGGAATCTAAAATGAAGGTAACCAAAACAAGTTTGTTTAGAAGGAGGTTAAAACATATATAATATTCATTCAGAATAATTAAATATAGATTTATATTGAATTGTTTTTATCTTAAAAATCAAATTTCAAGTTTGAATTTCATTTAAAAATGCATTATGCACAGTCTCCTTTATATATGTAAATTTTATGTCAAAGTGACTTTTTTCTTGTTTCCAAATACTTGGAATTATTTAAAAATTTTTATTGTATGATTTAGAAATGTGGTTGACTAGAAGGTGGTTTTGTAGACACGTATGGTATTATTTATGTGTTTTAGATTTGGCTTTTAGTTAATGTCAGATAATCTGGGCCAGCCAGATTCTTTGTTGACAAACTAGCTATAAGGCCCAGAAGGTCAGCCTAGAGGAGAAACTGGCAGTAGAACTCTCTGAGGCAGTGGTGGTTTTTCACTTCTTTATCTGTTGAGCACTCTTACATTATTGCTGTAAAACAGTTCACAATGAACTGTTTCAGCCCATGTGAAAGCCTCAAAATTTAGGCTAAAGAAAATCAGGATATTGGGCTGGTTGATTCAACTAACAAGTGATGATACCCAGATTCCACTTGGCACTCCCAGCTTCTCAGCAGTTGTTTTATTTCTTTCTAATTGATATTTTATTTTTCAGAGTCCATTGTGGTCCACTTCCCTAAAGACCACAACAATTAAAAACTTAGCTTTAGCATAAGATTGATAAGGTTTTGAACCCACCTTGACTATTAATCATCTTTTTGTGACTTTAGGCAAAAATGTAATCTCTTGACATTCATGTTTATCATCAATAAAATGGGATGACTGACTACTTTACAAGATTATTTAATAAATATAAGTCCCCTCCCCTGTCTTTTCCACCCCTAAGCATTTCATCTGTGTGATCTCATTACTATCTTACCTAGAAAATAGGGACTTCTTGCTGCAGGCTCCTTTGAGTTCTCTTGTCTCCATCTAGAAAGGTCTCTGCATGTTAATGTGTCCTGCCTCTCCCAAAGTAAACATCACCCGTGTTCTTGACTCCATCCCTTTCTCTGTCTTTTGAGATCTTATTCTACGAACCAACCCCTCTCTGCCTTGTATTGTGAAATTCTGCTCCTATTGAAATCGTTAATAAGCCTCTTTGTTTCTTTAGAATAGCAAACAAAAATCAAAAACCCTACTCATCTCAAATCCTGTTGGTCTCAAAATTAAATGTCCCAACAACGTTCCCTACTCATAGCCTCACAAAATTTTGTCTGCTGTCATGGCCTCCAGTGGTCTTGCTTATTTCTTTTTTTTTTTTTTAAACATCTTTATTGAAGTATAATTGCCTTACAATGGTGTGTTAGCTTCTGCTTTATAACAAAGTGAATCAGTTATACATATACAATATGTTCCCATTTCTCTTCCCTCTTGCATCTCCCTCCCTCCCACCCTCCCCATCCCACCCCTCTAGGTGGTCACAAAGCACCGAGCTGATCTTCCTGTGCTATGCGGCTGCTTCCCACTAGCTATCTACTTTACATTTGGTAGTGTATATATGTCCATGACACTCTCTTACCCTGTCACATCTCACCCCACCCCCTCCCCATATCCTCAAGTCCATTCTCTAGTAGGTCTGTGTCTTTATTTCCATCTTGCCACTAGGTTCTTCATGGCCTTTTTTTTTTTTTTCCTTAGATTCCGTATATATGTGTTAGCGTACTGTATTTGTTTTTCTCTTTCTGACTTACTTCACTCTGTATGACAGACTCTAACTCCATCCACCTCATTACAAATACCTCCATTTCATTTCTTTTTATGGCTGAGTAATATTCCATTGTATATATGTGCCACATCTTCTTTATCCATTCATCTGTCGATGGACATTTAGGTTGCTTCCATGTCCTGGCTATTGTAAATAGAGCTGCAATGAACATTGTGGTACATGACACTTTTTGAACTATGGTTTTCTCAGGGTATATGCCCAGTAGTGGGATTGCTGGGTCGTATGGTAGTTCTATTTGTAGTTTTTTAAGGAACCTCCATACTGTTCTCCATAGTGGCTGTATCAATTTACATTCCCACCAACAGTGCAAGAGTGTTCCCTTTCTTCCACACCCTCTCCAGCATTTATTGTTTCTAGATTTTTTGATGATGGCCATTCTGACCGGTGTGAGATGATATCTCATTGTAGTTTTGATTTGCATTTCTCTAATGATTAATGATGTTGAGCATTCTTTCATGTGTCTGTAGGCCATCTGTATATCTTCTTTGGAGAAATGTCTATTTAGGTCTTCTGCCCATTTTTGGATTGGGTTGTTCGTTTTTTTGTTATTGAGCTGCATGAGCTGCTTGTAAATCTTGGAGATTAATCCTTTGTCAGTTGCTTCATTTGCAAATATTTTCTCCCATTCTGATGGTTGTCTTTTGGTCTTGTTTATGGTTTCCTTTGCTGTGCAAAAGCTTTTACGTTTCATTAGGTCCCATTTGTTTATTTGTGTTCTTATTTCCATTTCTCTGGGAGCTGGGTCAAAAAGAATCTTGCTGTGATGTATGTCATAGAGTGTTCTGCCTATGTTTTCCTCTAAGAGTTTGATAGTGTCTGCCCTTACACTTAGGTCTTTAATCCATTTTGAGTTTATTTTTGTGCATGGTGTCAGGGAGTGTTCTAATTTCATACTTTTACATGTACCTGTCCAATTTTCCCAGCACCACTTATTGAAGAGGCTGTCTTTTCTCCACTGTATATGCTTGCCTCCTTTATCAAAGATAAGGTGACCATATGTGTGTGGGTTTATCTCTGGGCTTTCTATCCTGTTCCATTGATCTATATTTCTGTTTTTGTGCCAGTACCAAACTGTCTTGATTACTGAAGCTTTGTAATATAGTCTGAAGTCAGGGAGCCTGATTCCCCCAGCTCCATTTTTCGTTCTCAAGATTGCTTTGGCTATTCGGGGTCTTTTGTGTTTCCATACAAATTGTGAAATTTTTTGTTCTAGTTCTGTGAAAAATGCCAGTGGTAGTTTGATAGGGATTGCATTGAATCTGTAGATTGCTTTGGGTAGTAGAGTCATTTTCACAATGTTGATTCTTCCAATCCAGGAACATGGTATATCTCTCCATCTATTTGTATCATATTTAATTTCTTTCATCAGTGTCTTATAATTTTCTGCGTACAGGTCTTTTGTCTCCTTAGGTAGGTTTATTCCTAGATATTTTATTCTTTTTGTTGCAATGGTAGATGGGAGTTTTCTTAATTTCACTTTCAGATTTTTCGTCATTAGTGTATAGAAATGCAAGAGATTTCTGTGCATTAATTTTGTATCCTGCTACTTTACCAAATTCATTGATTAGCTCTAGGAGTTTTCTGGTAGCATCTTTAGGATTCTCTATGTATAGTATCATGTCATCTGCAAATAGTGACAGCTTTACTTCTTCTTTTCCGATTTGGATTCCTTTTATCTCTTTGTCTTCTCTGATTGCTGTGGCTAACACTTCCAAAACTATGTTGAATAATAGTGGTGAGAGTGGGCAACCTTGTCTTGTTCCTGATCTTAGTGGAAATGGTTTCAGTTTTTCACCATTGAGGACCATGTTGGCTGTGGGTTTGTCATATATGGCCTTTACTATGTTGAGTAAAGTTCCCTCTGTGCCTACTTTCTGCAGGGCTTTTATCATAAATGGGTGTTGAATTTTGTTGAAAGCTTTCTCTGCATCTACTGAGATGATCATATGGTTTTTCTCCTTCAATTTGTTAATATGATGTATCACATTGATTGATTTGCGTATATTGAAGAATCCTTGCATTCCTGGGATAAACCCCACTTGATCATGGTGTATGATCCTTTTAATGTGCTGTTGGATTCTGTTTGCTAGTATTTTGTTGAGGATTTTTGCATCTATGTTCATCAGTGATATTGGCCTGTAGTTTTCTTTCTTTGTGACATCTTTGTCTGGTTTTGGTATCAGGGTGATGGTGGCCTCGTAGAATGAGTTTGGGAGTGTTCCTCCCTCTGCAATATTTTGGAAGAGTTTGAGAAGGATAGGTGTTAACTCTTCTCTAAATGTTTGATAGAATTCACCTGTGAAGCCATCTGGTCCTGGGCTTTTGTTTGTTGGAAGGTTTTTAATCACAGTTTCAATTTCAGTGCTTGTGATTGGTCTGTTCATATTTTCTATTTCTTCCTGGTTCAGTCTCGGCAGTTTGTGCATTTCTAAGAATCTGTCCATTTCTTCCAGGTTGTCCATTTTATTTGCATAGAGTTGCTTGTAGTAATCTCTCATGATCTTTTGTATTTCTGCAGTGTCAGTGGTTACTTCTCCTTTTTCATTTCTAATTCTATTGATCTGAGTCTTCTCCCTTTTTCTCTTGATGAGTCTGGCTAATGGTTTATCAATTTTGTTTATCTTCTCAAAGAACCAGCTTTTAGTTTCATTGATTTTTGCTATTGTTTCCTTCATTTCTTTTTCATTTATTTCTGACCTGATCTTTATAATTTCTTTCCTTCTGCTGGCTTTGGGGTTTTTTTGTTCTTCTTTCTCTAATTGCTTTAGGTGCAAGGTTAGGTTGCTTATTCGAGATGTTTCCTGTTTCTTGAGGTAGCCTTGTATTGCTATAAACTTCCCTCTTAGCACTGCTTTTGCTGCGTCCCATAGGTTTTGGGTCGTTGTATCGCCATTGTCATTTGTTTCTAGGTATTTTTTGATTTCCCCTTTGATTTCTTCAGTGATCACTTCGTTATTAAGTAGTGTATTGTGTAGCCTCCATGTGTTTGTATTTTTTACAGATCTTTTCCTGTAATTGATATCTAGTCTCATAGCGTTGTGGTCGGAAAAGATACTTGATACGATTTCAATTTTCTTAAATTTACCAAGGCTTGATTTGTGACCCAAGATATGATCTATCCTGGAGAATGTTCCATGAGCACTTGAGAAAAATGTGTATTCTGTTGTTTTTGGGTGGAATGTCCTATAAATATCAATTAAGTCCATCTTGTTTAATGTATCATTTAAAGCTTGTGTTTCCTTATTTATTTTCATTTTGGATGATCTGTCCATTGGTGAAAGTGGGGTGTTAAAGTCCCCTACTATGATTGTGTTGCTGTCGATTTCCCCTTTTATGGCTGTTAGTATTTGCCTTATGTATTGAGGTGCTCCTATGTTGGGTGCATAAATATTTACAATTGTTATACCTTCCTCTTGGATCGATCCCTTGATCATTATATAGTGTCCTTCTTTGTCTCTTGTAATAGTCTTTATTTTAAAGTCTATTTTGTCTGATATGAGAATTGCTACTCCAGCTTTCTTTTGATTTCCATTTGCATGGAATATCTTTTTCCATCCCCTCACTTTCAGTCTGTATGTGTCTCTAGGTCTGAAGTGGGTCTCTTGTAGACAGCATATATATGGGTCTTGTTTTTGTATCCATTCAGCCAGCCTGTGTCTTTTGGTGGGAGCATTTAATCCATTTACATTCAAGGTAATTATCAATATGTATGTTCCTATTCCCATTTTCTTAAATGTTTTGGGTTTGTTATTGTAGGTGTTTTCCTTCTCTTGTGTTTCTTGCCTAGAGAAGTTCCTTTAGCATTTGTTGTAAAGCTGGTTTGGTGGTGCTGAACTCTCTCAGCTTTTGCTTGTCTGTAAAGGTTTTAATTTCTCCATCACATATGAATGAGATCCTTGCTGGGTAGAGTAATCTTGGTTGTAGGTTTTTCTCCTTCATCACTTTAAGTATATCCTGCCACTCCCTTCTGGCTTGCAGAGTTTCTGCTGAAAGATCAGATGTTAACCTTATGGGGATTCCCTTGTGTGTTATTTGTTTTTTTTCCCTTGCTGCCTTTAATATGTTTTCCTTATATTTAATTTTTGACAGTTTGATTAATATGTGTCTTGGCGTGTTTCTCCTTGGGTTTATCCTGTATGGGACTCTCTGTGCTTCCAGGACTTGATTAACTATTTCCTTTCCCAAATTAGGTAAGTTTTCAACTATAATCTCTTCAAATATTTTCTCAGTCCCTTTCTTTTTCTCTTCTTCTTCTGGGACCCCTATAATTCGAATGTTGGTGCATTTAATGTTGTCCCAGAGGTCTCTGAGACTGTCCTCAGTTCTTTTCATTCTTTTTTCTTTATCCTGCTCTGCAGTAGTTATTTCCACCATTTTATCTTCCAGGTCACTTATCCGTTCTTCTGCCTCAGTTATTCTGCTATTGATCCCATCTAGAGTATTTTTAATTTCATTTATTGTGTTTTTCATCATTGCTTGGTTCCTCTTTAGTTCTTCTACGTCCTTGTTAAATGTTTCTTGCATTTTGTCTATTCTATTTCCAAGATTTTGGATCATCCTTACTATCATTATTCTGAATTCTTTTTCAGGTAGACTACCTATTTCCTCTTCATTTGTTAAGTCTAGTGTGTTTTGACCCTGCTCCTTCATCTGCTGTGTGTTTTTCTGTCGTCTCATTTTGCTTATCTTACTGTATTTGGGGTCTCCTTATCACAGGTTGCAGGTTCGTAGTTCCCGTTGTTTTTGGTATCTGTCCCCAGTGGCTAAGGTTGGTTCAGTGGGTTGTGTAGGCTTCCTGGTGGAGGGAACTAGTGCCTGAGCTCTGGTGGATGAGGCTGGATCTTGTCTTTCTGGTGGGCACGTCCACGTCTGGTGGTGTATTTTGGGGTGTCTGTGGCCTTATTATGATTTTAGGCAGCCTCTCTGCCAATGGATGGGGCTGTGTTCCTGTCTTGCTAGTTGTTTGGCATAGGGTGTTCAGCACTGTAGCTTGCTGGTCATTGAGTGATGCTGGGTCTTGATGTTGAGATGGAGATCTCTAAGAGATTTTTGCCGTTTGGTATTACGTGGAGCTGGGATGTCTCTTGTGGACCAGTGTCCTGAAGTTGGCTCTCCCACCTCCGAGGTATGGCCCTGATGCCTGGCTGAAGCACCAAGAGCCTTTCGTCCACACGGCTCAGAGTAAAAGGGAGAAAAAATAGAAAGAAAGAAAGAAAGAAAGAAAGAAAGAAAGAAAGAAAGAAAGAAAGAAAGAAAGAGGCTGTAATATAGTGAAGTAAAATAAAGCTATTATAAAGCAAAGCTATACAGACAAAATCTCCCCCAGAAGCATATACATATACACTCACAAAAAAAAGGAAAAGGGGAAAAATTAATATATCCTGCTCCCAACGTCCACCTCCTGAATTTGGGATGATTCGTTGTCTATTCAGGTATTCCACAGATGCAGGGTACATCAAGTTGATTGTGGAGCTTTAATCCGCTGCTCCTGAGGCTGCTGGGAGAGATTTCCCCTCCTCATCTCTGTTCGCACAGCTCCTGGGGATCAGCTTTGGATTTGGACCCGCCTCTGCGTGTAGGTCGCCTGAGGGCGTCTGTTCCCCGCCCAGACAGGACGGGGTTAAAGGAGCAGCTGCTTCGGGGGCTCTGGCTCACCCAGGCCGCGGGGAGGGAGGGGTACGGAGGAGGCGGGGCGAGCCTGCGGCGTCAGAGGCGTCGTGACGTTGCACCAGCCCGAGGCGCGCCGTGCGTTCTCCCGGGGAAGTTGTCCCTGGATCACGGGAGCCTGGCCGTGGCGGGCTGCACGGGCTCCCGGGAGGGGCGGTGTGGAGAGTGACCTGTGCTCGCACACAGGCTTCTTGGTGGCGGCAGCAGCAGCCCCAGCGTCTCATGCCCGTCTCTGGGGTCCGCGCTGATCGCCGCGGCTCGCACCAGTCTCTGGAGTTCGTTTAGGCGGCGCTCTGAATCCCCTCTCCTTGCGCGCCGCGAAACAAAGAGGCAAGAAAAAGTCTCTTGCCTCGTTGGCAGCTGCAGACTTTTTCCCGGTCTCCCTCCCAGCCAGCTGTGGTGCGCTAACCCCTTCAGGCTGTGTTCACGCCGCCAGCCCCAGTCCTCTCCCTGCGATCCGACCGAAGCCGGAGCCTCAGCTCCCAGCCCCGCCCGCCCCAGCGGCTGAGCAGACAAGCGGGAAGTGCAGGAATCTCTCCGCTTTGCCCTCCACACCCCTGTGGCTGCGCTCTCCTCCGTGGCTCCGAAGCTTCCCCCCTCTGCCACCCGCAGTCTCTGCCCGCGAAGGGGCTTCCTAGTGCGTGGAAATCTTTCCTCCTTCACAGCTCCCTCCCACTGGTGCAGGTGCCGTCCCTATTCTTTTGTCTCTGTTATTTCTTTTTTCTTTTGCCCTACCCAAGTACGGGGGAGTTTCTTGCCTTTTGGGAGGTCTGACGATTTCTGCCAGCGTTCAGTGGGTGTTCTGTAGGAGCAGTTCCACGTGTAGATGTATTTCTACTGTATCTGTGGGAAGGAAGGTGATCTCCGTGTCTTACTCTTCCGCCATCTTCTCTCCTCTCTTGCTTATTTCTTTATCCCCTGAAATTTGACTTTTTCCTCCATCTTTTTCTGGACTATTCAACAAACAAACATTTAATAAACATACATGCATCCCCCAAGCAAAAAATGCTGAATACTGAAAGTACATGTAATGTGATTCTCTTCCTTATTTTCTTTTTTCATTGCCTGAAACTGCTAGCAGTAGTACCAACCCATTAGTAAAAGGCCTTTTTCACTTAGCTGCTAAAACACTGTTGCTAGCTGTTTTTCATATTCCATCTCTTACTGTGCCTTAGCTTTTTCCCTCTTTTTCCTGCCATGCCTCCTAACTCAGAAGGTTCTTCATGTGATGCCAGCTTGTCTTTCTTCACTTGCCTCTGTTTCTTAGTTTTGTGAGCCCTGACAACTTCCTCAAATACCTCTATGGAGTAAATATTCAAAACATATCTCTATGTTGCTGAAGTCTTAACTCTAGTATCACATTTTCAACATATATTTACGGAAGCACCTCAGACTCAACATAGCAAAAAATGACTTGGCCCTTAAAATCTACTTCCTCCTCTTTTACTATATTGCCATAATAATGGTCCTCATTTTCCTAGTCAGTCAAATTCAAAACCTGGTTGTTTTTATGCCATGTCCTATGTCATTTGCCCACATCCAAGCAGTGCTGAGAGAACAAGTAGCTCACATTTCTGCACATTGTGCAAGCAAGGCACCTTGTGCCTTGTGTTTGAGGCTATGTTTCAAGGATTTTTGTATAGTGAACAGCTTGGAAGAGAGAAATAGTTTCTCTCTCTAAAACAAAGGGCGGATGTGCTTACAGACTTGGTTAGAGATAGTGTCTCTTTCTGGGGCAAAGGAAAGACATGTTAAGTGGCGATTATAAAAGATTCAGGTTGCCTAAGCCGTGGATTCCTCTTCTGTAATGCAACCCATTGGCTGTGTAGGCATTACCTGAACCTCTCTGTGGGAATTAGGGCTTGCGGAATCTGGTCAAGGAAATGATGATACACTGGCTACTGCTTTTATTATGAGGATTAAAGTCATTTGTCCCTGTCCCTTTGGTCAAGGACTCTTGTTTCTTTGGTCAGCATCCATAAAGCTGTGGCAGGCTAACTTGTTAGCTTGCAAGTAGGATAAAATCTGAGTTATCACAGTCATAAATAACGGTTGCTAAATTCTGTCCATTCAACTTCTACAGTAGCTTTCAACACCAATCCCTTTGCTCCATTTCCACTCCCGTTCCTCTAGTCATCTCATTACTTCTCTCCGGATTACTGCTGTGACTAATCCCCTACGTGATCCATCCAATCTCTGCTTCCCTTCCTTCCAAACTGTTCTGTACATCGTTTCCAGAACATTCTTTTTCAAACAAAATATGTACCGTATAACTTTTCTGTGTGATACACAGAACAATTCTTGAATGTTTAAACCCTATTGAATGGCTATCAGGATACTCCTCTATCTTCATACACTATTCTCCAGCCAGACAAATTCACTTCCCGGCCACTCTGTTTTGTCCATGATGTGTCCTCTCCCTGAAGTTCCCAGTCTAACCAGAATATTCAGACCCAGTTCTAACGATGTTTCCTCTAGCCAGAAGTCATCATACCCCATTCTGAACATTTTACTTTAACTTTCCTTATGCCCTTTTATCACATTTACTACCTTGTGTTTTACTTTTATTTATCTAACTTTTTATTTATCTAGCATTTATATAGCATTGTACAGTCTATGATTCCTGATATAAGTACTATACATAATTATGTTTATTGGATTTATACTGCTAATTACTTTCTTTTGATTAGTTGAGTAGGTTAATATTGGCAATATGATTGCATATTTGGTAGTATAACACAAACCATAGAATCTCTATCTCTGAATTAGGCTGTAGAGAAACATTTTTCTGTATCATAGTTTTTAATCAAAATTTGGAGGTGCTCATGGATAAACAGTATGACAGAAATCATCATTTTAAGGTCAGTTCTTAATACAGAACAACTTAATTCTAAAGTTGCCTTCCAAAATCTTATAGCCCTTTAAACACAAATATATTGCACATTTTTGGAAGCAAGTCACAACGCTACCAGTGATTGTATTTATGACAGTATATCACAGCCCCTGACTTACGATGGTTCAACTTAGGATTTTTTGACTTTATGATGGTGTGAAAGTGATATGCATTCAGTAGAAACCATATTTTGAATTCTGATCTTTTCCAAGGCCAGCAGTACGCAGTACGATACTCTCTCATGATGCTGGGCAGTGGCAGCTAGCACAGCTCCCAGTCAGCCATGCGATTAGGAGGGTAAACAACCAAACACAACCGTTCTATAGCTGTACACCCATTCTGTTTTTCACTTTCATGACAGCGTTCAATACGCTACATGAGATATTTAATACTATATTATAAGATAGGCTTTGTGTTAGATTATTTTGCCCCACTGTAGGCTAATGTAATTGTTCTGAACACATTTAAGGTAGGCTAGGCTAAGTTGTGATGTTGGGTAGGTTAGTTGTATTAAATGCATTTTCCATATAGGAGGTTGTCAACTTATGTAGGGCTTATTGGGTTGTAACCCCCGTTGTACGTCAAGGAAAATCTGTATTTGCCACTTCTAAGATCTCAGTGTTCTATATTTTCCCTGTGTTTTATTTTTTATGGCGAGGTTATAATTGACTGATCTAGCAGTCTAGAGTTTCACAGGTACAGTACTGACCCTTTTGTGAGGTTGACCCAAGAGTCTACAAAGGAAAAGTCAGGGATTTTAATATATAGCTTGTTCTGCTTCAATTATGAGAAGCTAGTTATTGCAAGGATAAGAGGTGTTTCTTTACCAACATTATAAATATCAAGAAAAGTATATTTATCTTCAAGTACTGGTTCTGTGAATATTTCTCACCCTTGATATGGTCTAAATATAACACTGCTTCTGCTTCAAAGTCTTCAGTTAAACATAATTAGAACATTGTACTTGTAGCATTTGCACTGATAGTTCTGTAGCATTTGCCTCTTATCTAAATCACAAGGATGTACTCAGGGTGTAACAGGCCCATCTATCATTTGGTACAAAAGTTTTCGGCTGTGTTTCTAGGCAGCTGAGAGAAAGGGAACAAAGAGGAGAGCCTGTGCACCAGTTTGAGCAAAGCAAAACACTGCAGTTCATCGGGGAGTCAAAGGTGGCCAGTCAGATAAGGGAAAAGCAGTCATTCTTAAGGTTTTTGTTTGTTTCAGTCTTTCCAAGAAAAGCATTAAAAAAAAAAAAATTAGCAAGAAGATGAAAGTCTAACAAAAACAATAGGTAATATGTATTGAGACAATATATGATGTGCATTTATTAGGCAATTTAGATAACAAAAATAAAGTACTTAAGACAGTTTAGCCACCTAGTAGATGCTCAGCTAAGTATTTGGTACTATGACTGTGTGCTGTGGTCATTATAGGCTAATTTATGTTTATCACCTCATTTAGTACAACACTCTGAGAAAGGTTTTATCATTACCATATTCCAGTTGAGACATCTAAATTTCTCAAAATCTCACGGATATCATCTGCCACTAGGTCAGTCTGCCACCATATCCCATGCACTTTAAAGCGTAGTTTCTTCTGTGCTTCCAAACTACAAATAGTACATACAGTTGTTAGAGGAAAGGGACTATTGTACAAGGTGTTCACAGTGATTGTGCAGCCAGTTTCAGTTTCTCAGCAGAACTAGAATTAGGAATTATCCTCATATACAGTTTTCCAACACACACACTCATACAAACACTCACACACAAGCATGTACCCACCCCACCTACTCCTTGAGACCATTGAGACAGTTGCAGCATCTTAAACACAGAATATTCTGTGTGTTCTTTGTCTTTTCTCCCTCTGACATAAAAATCAGGAATTCTACTCAAAAAACAAAAACAAAAAAAACCCAAAGGGAGATATAAATGAACCAAATTAAAGAAGAGAGAATGGTTGAAAAAAATACAGAGCTCTATATTGATTTACTGAGAGTTCAATAATGTAATCCAGAAATAATGGATGCTTTAAAAGTAATTAAAAGAACACAAATAAACATTTAGTGCTTAATTGAAGGTAGAAAAAAGACAATGTTAGACAAAGCAAAGGCTATTCATTTGTTGTGATAAGGAAATAATCTTTTATTCCTCTCCAAATTCTCTATGGAATAATGCAGGGTAAATAAAACATCATAACTAAGTGTAACGTCTGCCCAGAGACTTACTGGATCATTACTTTTTTTTTTTTTTAATATATTTATTTATTTATTTATTTTTGGCTGCATTGGGTCTTCACTGCTGCTTATGGCTTTCTCTAGTTGCGTTGAGCAGGGACTACTCTTTGTTGCGGTACGCGGTCTTCTTATTGCAGTGGTTTCTCTTGTTGTGGAGCATGGGCTCTAGGCACGCAGGCTTCAGTAGTCGTGGCACATGGGCTTAGTTGCTCCGCGGCATGTGGGATCTTCCCAGACCAGGGCTTGAACCCGTGTCCCCTGCATTGGCAGGCAGATTCTTAACCACTGTGCCACCAGGGAAGTCCCTGGATCATTACTTTTTATCATGAGAATGATAAATTCTGTTGCTGGGGATTGGGAGAGATGACCATTTCCAGTGTAAAGCTAGGAAGAGTAGGCCTGTGCCCCAGGCAAAAGTTTCATTGATTGGTCAAAAGGAGTGAAGAAAGAAACTCAAGTGATGGTGTTTCAAACCATTGTGAAAACTGTAATTTCTGTGCCACATATTTGGGGGAAAAAATGAACAATTTCTGACAATTTTATCATTATATTCTGTAAGTACCACTCTAATGGAAAGGTCTAAACCTGAAAAATGTTATGCATTGAATTCATAATAAGCTATTTTACCCTGTAACAAAAAGTTAATCAGTTTAGTGTTTGCAGATTTAATAACCATGTGGTTAAAATGATATTCTGTCTGATTTTTGCTCTTGTAAATATACCAACCACTCACATATATATCAACAATTCTTTCAGCCTCTTTTTTCTGATAAAATGGTGACAAACATTTAAATAATAGTAGAGATAGCTCAATATTTACTCATAACATATTTTACATTGCATATTGAGAGTATTAATTTTTTAAGGAATTCCTTTATTTTTATTATTTATTTATTTATTTATTATTTATTTATTTATTTATTTATTTATTTATTTATTTATTTATTTTTGGCTGTGTTGGGTTCTTCGTTTCTGTGCGAGGGCTTCCCCTAGCTGCGGCAAGCGGGGGCCACTCTTCATCGCGGTGCACGGGCCTCTCACTATCGTGGCCTCTCTTGTTGTGGAGCACAGGCTCCAGACGCGCAGGCTCAGTAGTTGTGGCTCACGGGCCCAGTTGCTCCGCGGCATGTGGGATCCTCCCAGACCAGGGCTCGAACCCGTGTCCCCTGCACCGGCAGGCAGACTCTCAACCACTGCGCCACCAGGGAAGCCCGAGAGTACTAATTTTTTAAACCTGAATTTTATCTTCTGTAAGCAGCTCAACTTAATGTTTTAGTAAGAAGTTTTTGTCAAGAAATTTGATAAATAATATTGCATCGTAGCTAGGAGTTCGGGCTTTGAAGCTACACGGCCTGTCTGTTCATTAATTGAAAAAATAAATAACTGTAGTTGCTCTTTTTTTTTTTAACATCTTTATTGGAGTATAATTGCTTTACAATAGTGTGTTACTTTCTGCTTTATAACAAAGTGAATCAGTTACACATATACATATGTTCCCGTATCTCTTCCCTCTTGCGTTTCCTTCCCTCCCACCCTCCCTATCCCACCCCTCTATGTGGTCACAAAGCACCAAGCTGATCTCCCTGTGCTCTGCGGCTGCTTCCCTCTAGCTGTCTATTTTACGTTTGGTAGTGTATATATGTCCATGCCACTCTCTCACTTTATCACAGCTTACCCTACCCCCTCCCCATATCCTCAAGTCCATTCTCTAGTAGATCTGTGTCTTTATTCCTATTTTGCCCCTAGGTTCTTCATGACCATTTTTTTTTTCTTAGATTCCATATATATGTGTTAGCATACGGTATTTGTTTTTCTCCTTCTGACTTACTTCACTCTGTATGACAGACTCTAGGTCCATCCACCTCACTACAAATAACTCAATTTCGTTTCTTTTTATGGCTGAGTAATATTCCATTGTGTATATGTGCCACATCTTCTTTATCCATTCATCTGTCGATGGCCACTTAGGTTGCTTCCATGTCCTGGCTATTGTAAATAGAGCTGCAATGAACATTGTGGTACATGACTCTTTTTGAATTATGGTTTTCTCAGGGTATATGCCCAGTAGTGGGATTGCTGGGTCGTATGGTAGTTCTATTTTTAGTTTTTTAAGGAACCTCCATACTGTTCATAGTGGCTGTATCAATTTACATTCCCACCAATAGTGCAAGAGGGTTCCCTTTTCTCCACACCCTCTCCAGCATTTATTGTTTGTAGATTTTTTGATGATGGCCATTCTGACCGGTGTGAGATGATATCTCATTGTAGTTTTGATTTGCATTTCTCTATTGATTAATGATGTTGAGCATTCTTTCATGTGTTTGTTGGAAATCTGTATATCTTCTTTGGAGAAATGTCTATTTAGGTCTTCTGCCCATTTTTGGATTGGGTTGTTTGTTTCTTTGATATTCAGCTACATGGGCTGCTTGTAAATTTTGGAGATTAATCCTTTGTCAGTTGCTTCATTTGCAAATATTTTCTCCCATTCTGAGGGTTGTCTTTTGGTCTTGTTTATGGTTTCCTTTGCTGTGCAAAAGCTTTTAAGTTTCATTAGGTCCTATTTGTTTATTTTTGTTTTTATTTCCATTTCTCTAGGAGGTGGGTCAAAAAGGATTTTGCTGTGATTTATGTCATGGAGTGTTCTGCCAATGTTTTCCTCTAAGAGTTTGATAGTGTCTGGCCTTACATTTAGGTCTTTAATCCATTTTGAGTTTATTTTTCTGTATGGTGTTAGGGAGTGTTCTAATTTCATAGTTTTACATGCACCTGTCCAGTTTTCCCAGCAACACTTATTGAAGAGGCTGTCTTTTCTCCCCTATATATTCTTGCCTCCTTTATCAAAGATAACGTGACCGTAGGTGCATGTGTTTATCTCTGGGCTTTCTATCCTGTTCCATTGATCTATATTTCTGTTTTTGTGCCAGTGCCATACTGTCTTGATTACTGTAGCTTTGTAGTATAGTCTGAAGTCAGGGAGCCTGATTCCTCCAGCTCCGTTTTTCTTTCTCAAGATTGCTTTGGCTATTTGGGGTCTTTTGTGTTTCCATACAAATTGTGAAATTTTTTGTTCTAGTTCTGTGAAAAATGCCAGTGGTAGTTTGATAGGGATTGCATTGAATCTGTAGATTGCTTTGGGTAGTACAGTCATTTTCACAATGTTGATCTTCCAATCCAAGAACATGGTATATCTCTCCATCTATTTGTATCATATTTAATTTCTTTCATCATTGTCTTATAGTTTTCTGCATACAGGTCCTTTGTCTCCTTAGGTAGGTTAATTCCTAGATATTTTATTCTTTTTGTTGCAGTGGTAAATGGGAGTGTTTTCTTAATTTCACTTTCAGATTTTTCATCATTAGTGTATAGGAATGCTAGAGATTTCTGTGCATTAATTTTGTATCCTGGTACTTTATCAAATTCATTGATTAGCTCTAGTCGTTTTCTGGTAGCATCCTTAGGATTCTCTGTATAGTATCATGTCATCTGAAAACAGTGACAACTTTACTTTTTCTTTTCTGATTTGGATTCATTTTATTTCTTTTTATTCTCTGATTGCTGTGGCTATAACTTCCAAAACTATGTTAAATAATAGTGGTGAGAGTGGGCAACCTTCTCTTGTTCCTGATCTTAGTGGAAATGCTTTCAGTTTTTCACCATTGAGGATGATGTTGGCTGTGGGTTTGTCATATATGGCCTTTATTATGTTGAGGAAAGTTCCCTCTACGCCTACTTTCTGCAGGGTTTTTATCATAAATCAGTGTTGAATTTTTTCAAAAGCTTTCTCTGCATCTATTGAGATGATCATATGGTTTATCTTCTTCAATTTGTTAATATGGTGTATCACATTGATTGATTTGTGTATATTGAAGAATCCTTGCATTCCTGGGATAAACCCCACTTGTTCATGGTGTATGATCCTTTTAATGTGCTGTTGGATTCTGTTTGCTAGTATTTTGTTGAGGATTTGTGCATCTATGTTCATCAGTGGTATTGGTCTGTAGTTTTCTTTCTTTGTGACATCTTTGTCTGGTTTTGGTATCAGGGTGACGGTGGCCTCGTAGAATGAGTTTGGGAGTGTTCCTCCCTCTGCTATATTTTGGAAGAGTTTGAGAAGGATAGGTGTTAGCTCTTCTCTAAATGTTTGATAAAATTCGCCTGTGAAGCCATCTGGTCCTGGGCTTTTGTTTGTTGGAAGATTTTAATCACAGTTTCAATTTCAGTGCTTGTGATTTGTCTGTTGTATTATCTATTTCTTCCTGGGGCAGTCTTGGAAGGTTGTACTTTTCTAAGAATTTGTCCATTTCTTCCAGGTTGTCCATTTTATTGGCATATAGTTGCTTGTACTTATCTCTCATGATCTTTTGTATTTCTGCAGTGTCAGTTGTTACTTCTCCTTTTTCATTTCTAATTCTATTGATTTGAGTCTTCTCCCTTTTTTTCTTGATGAGTCTGGCTGATGGTTTATCAATTTTGTTTATCATCTTCTCAAAGAAGCAGCTCTTAGATTTATTGATCTTTGCTATCGTTTCCTTCATTTCTTTTTCATTTATTTCTGATCTGATCTTTACGATTTCTTCCCTTCTGCTAACTTTGCGGTTTTTTTGTTCTTTCTCTAATTGCTTTAGGTGTAAGGTTAGGTTGTTTATTTGAGACGTTTCTTGTTTCTTAAGGTAGGATTGTATTGCTATAAACTTCCCTCTTAGAACTGCTTTTGCTGCATCCCATAGGTTTTGTGTCATCTTGTTTTCATTCTCATTTGTTTCTAGGTATTTTTTTATTTCCTCTTTGGTTTCTTCAGTGATCTCTTGGTTATTAAGTAGTGTGTTGTTTAGCCTCCATGTGTTTGTATTTCTTACAGATATTTTACTGTATTTGATATCTAGTGTCATAGTGTTGTGGTTGGAAAAGATACTTGATATGATTTCAATTTTCTTAAATTTACCAAGGCTTGATTTGTGACCCAAGATATGATCTATCCTGGAGAATGTTCCATGAGCACTTGAGAAGAAAGTGTATTCTGTTGGATGGAATGTCCTATAAATATCAATTAAATCCATCTTGTTTAATGTATCATTTAAAGCTTGTGTTTCCTTATTTATTTTCAATTTGGATGATCTGTCCATTGGCGAAAGTGGGGTGTTAAAGTCCCCTACTATGATTGTGTTACTGTCGATTTACCTTTATGGCTGTTAGTATTTGCCTTATGTATTGAGGTGCTCCTATGTTGGGTGCATAAATATTTACAATTGTTATATCTTCATCTTGGATTGATCCCTTGATCATTATATAGTGTCCTTCTTTGTCTCTTGTAATAGTCTTTATTTTAAAATCTATTTTGTGTGATATGAGAATTGCTACTCCAGCTTTCTTTTGATTTCCATTTGCATGGAATATCTTTTTCATCCCATCACTTTCAGTCTGTATGTGTCCCTAGGTCTGAAGTGGGTCTCTTGTAGACAGCATATATACAGGTCTTGTTTTTGTATCCATTCAGCCAGTCTGTGTCTTTTGGTTGGACCATTTAATCCATTTACATTTAAAGTAATTATCGATATGTATGTTCCTATTCCCATTTTCTTAATTGTTCTGGGTTTGTTATTGTAGGTCTTTTCCTTCTCTTGTGTTTCCTGACTAGAGAAGTTCCTTTAGCATTTGTTGTAAAGCTGGTTTGCTGGTGCTGAATTCTCTTAGCTTTTGCTAGTCTGTAAAGGTTTTAATTTCTCCATCAAATCTGAATGAGATCCTTGCTGGGTAGAGTAATCTTGGTTGTAGGTTTTTCTCCTTCATCACTTTAAATATGTCCTGCCACTCCCTGCTGGCTTGCAGAGTTTCTGCTGAAAGATCAGCTGTTCACCTTATGGAGATTCCCTTGTGTGTATTTGTTGTTTTTCCCTTGCTGCTTTTAATATTTTTTCTTTCTATTTAATTTTTGATAGTTTCATTAATATGTGTCTTGGCGTGTTTCTCCTTGTATTTATCCTGTATGGGACTCTCTGTGCTTCCTGGACTTGATTAACTGTTTCCTTTCCCATCTTAGGGAAGTTTTCAACTATAATCTCTTCAAATATTTTCTCAGTCCCTTTCCTTTTCTCTTCTTCTTCTGGGACCCCTATAATTTGAATGTTGGTGCGTTTAATGTTGTCCCAGAGGTCTTTGAGACTGTCCTCAATTCTTTTCATTCTTTTTTCTTTATTGTGCTCTGCAGTAGTTATTTCCACTATTTTATCTTCCAGGTCCCTTATCCGTTCTTCTGCCTCAGTTATTCTGCTATTGATCTGTTCTAGAGAATTTTTAATTTCATTTATTGTGTTGTTCATCATTGTTTGTTTGCTCTTTAGTTCTTCTAGGTCCTTGTTAAACGTTTCTTGTATTTTCTTTATTCGATTTCCAAGATTTGGGATCATCTTTACTATCATTATTCTGAATTCTTTTTCAGGTAGACTGCCTATTTCTTCTTAATTTGTTAGGTCTGGTGGGTTTTTACCTTGCTCCTTCATCTGCTGTGTGTTTTTCTGTCTTCTCATTTTGCTTAACTTACTGTGTTTGGGGTCTCCTGTTAGCAGGCTGCAGGTTCGTAGTTCCCGTTGTTTTTGGTGTCTGTCTCCAGTGGCTAAGGTTGGGTCAGTGGGTTGTGTAGGCTTCCTGGTGTAGGGGACTGGTGCCTGTGTTCTGGTGGATGAGGCTGGATCTTGTCTTTCTGGTGGGCAGGTCTACATCAGGTGGTGTATTTTGGGATGTCTGTGGCCTTATTATGATTTTTGGCAGCCTCTCCGCTAATGGATGGGGTTGTGTTCCTGTCTTGCTATTTGTTTGGCATAGGATGTCCAGCACTGTAGATTGCCAGTCGTTGAGTGAAGCTGGATCTTGGCGTTGAGATGGAGATCCCTGGGGTCACCTGAGGGCATCTGTTCTTCGCGCAGACAGGACGGGGTTAAAGGAGCAGCTGATTCGGGGGCTCTGGCTCACTCAGGCCGGGGGGAGGGAGCGGTACGGAGGAGGCGGGGCGAGCCTGCGGCAGCAGAGGCATCGTGACGTTGCAGCAGCCCGAGGCGTGCCGTGCGTTCTCCCGGGGAAGTTGTCCCCAGATCATGGGAGCCTGGCAGTGGAGGGCTGCACAGGCTCCCAGGAGGGGCGGTGTGGAGAGTGCCCTGTGCTCGCACACAGGCTTTTTGGTGGCGGCAGCAGCAGCCTTAGTGTCTCATGCCTGTCTCTGGGGTCCGCGCTGTTCACCGCGGCTCGCGCCCATCCCTGGAGCTCATTTAGGCGGCGCTCTGAATCCCCTCTCCTCGCGCTCCAGGAAACAAAGAGGGAAGTGAAAGTCTCTTGTTTCTTCAGCAGGTCCAGACTTTTTCCCGGACTCCCTCCCGGCTGGCTGTGGCGCACTAGCCCCCTTCAGGCTGTGTTCACGCCGCCAACCCCAGTCCTCTCCCTGCGATCCGACCGAAGCCCGAGCCTCAGCTCCCAGCCCCGCCCGCCCCGGCGGGTGAGCAGACAAGCCTCTCAGGCTGGTGAGTGCTGCTTGGCACCGATCCTCCATGCGGGAATCTCTCCGCTTTGCCCTCCACACCCCTGTGGCTGCGCTCTCCTCCGTGGCTCCGAAGATCCCCCCTCTTCCACCCGCAGTCTCCGCCCGCGAAGGGGCTCCTAGTGTGTGGACACCTTTCCTTCTTCACAGCTCCCTCCCACTGGTGCAGGTCCCGTCCCTATTCTTTTGTCTCTGCTTTTTCGTTTTTCTTTTGCCCTACCCAGGTACATGGGGAGTTTCTTGCCTTTTGGGAGGTCTGAGGTCTTCTGCCAGCGTTCAGTAGGTGTTCTGTAGGAGTTGTTCCACATGTAGATGTATTTCTGATGTATCTGTGGGGAGGAAGGTGATCTCCGCGTCTTACTCTTCTGCCATCTTGAAGCTCCTCCTGTAGTTGGTTTTTAAAATGAAATAATGCATGTGAAACACTTGGAACAGTACAAATACAGAGTACACACTAAATAAACCTTACCTATTATTGTTATTCCATGTAAGAGTAAGATGGAAAATTAAGCATTTAACAGTACTTCTTTTGAATCATCTTCTGAGGATATACCCAGCCCATTATCTTTCTTGATACTCTTCCAAGTAAATTCTGTTTTATCTCAGATTTGTTGAGACAAGGATAGAGGAAAGCTTTTCTAAGTAACCAAAAGAAACAACCACAACTAATGTGAAAAGAACTTAACAATGGTAGAAATTACAGGGTAGAGTAACTGCAACACCTATTGAAATTGACTACTGTGGTCTGTGGGGCATTGTTCCCTCCGCATCCCATCTTAGATGCTAAACAAAGATATTCCAACTTGAAGGCTGAGATCCTCTTGAAGAGTTTTCCTTCCCCATTTGAAAGCCCTTCACACTGGACTGGCATCTGTTCCCAGTAGCATGGAGACTCCTGGAACCTCAGGTTACCACCTGTGCATGACTGTACTGTGTTCCTGCTCTGCCTTTCTTACAGCTTTTCCTAGTCTTTGCTCTCTTAGATGAAGAAAGCAGATCTTTACTCGTTCTTTAAGCTTCTTTTTCTGGGTTTCACATGCACCAATCTTGAAGCTCTTGCCTTCTCTCTCTGCTTCAGAGCCCTATGGGTCCTATCCACCCTTTCGTGTATGAGCAGTTTGTTTTGCCTGAAGTATTTTCTCCCAGTCAGGTATTAAGACCAGTTTCCCACTTGTTTTTGAAAGCAGACACTGAAGCCTTGGTTCACTATGCTCTTCACAGGAATTTCCTCCTTCCCAGGAGGCTTTCAGCTTTCCCTAGGTTCCCTAAGATATGAAAGCAGACTCGCTATCTCTCTCTTTGTCAAAACCTGCACTCCCCACTGATTCCTCCCCCAGTTGCTAGTTTTAGACTTGCCTCCAAATATCAATGCATTTGCAAAGATGAAAGAACTGTCTCCTTCTGGGCTCAACAGAAGAGTAGATCTTCCTCAGGCTGACCCACTTTCACTTTGATGATATCTTATTCAAGTACTAGCCAAGGGGCTGATCTTCAAGAATTCTATCCATTCAAACTTAAATAATAAGCAAATATATATTTAGACATATATAATAATATTATTTTATTAATGGACGAGGAGGATTAATCTTTGGACATGAAAACTGAAAATACTTTATCCCCAGACTTCCTACTGTGTATTAGTATTTGCAACTAGGTCTATATCCAAGTAACATGAGAAAAGCTGGCAATTTTTGCTCTGCTGTGAAGTCTTATTAGGTGAGTCAGCTAATTATATGCCACTTTCATAAATATGGCAGTCACTGAGGTACTTGTTATGCTTACCAAGGGTAAAGATTTAAGATAGAATACTACTTATTTGCTATATAATGAAAATTTCTTCTAAAAAATGATTTCACACTGATTCCTGATTTATAGACCAATTAATAGACTAGTTATTTTATAATTTATGGCTGAATATATTTAAAACTAGATTCAAGGATACTGATAAAGAACATCCAAAAATAACGCTAAAATAGATTTAATGTATTAGCTTTACTCTCTCCCCCAATCCCAAACCTTTTATTAAAAACAGTCAAACTAGTTCTCATTTCATCTGTTCCCTTTATCTTCCTCTCTCTCCCTCTTTCTTTCTGAAGGGATTGCCAAGACTAAAGAAAGAGTTAGAAGAGCAAAAGGCAAGAAAATGAGTAATATGCTAAGATTATCCAAAGTAGAGCATGAATAGCTTCTAAATACATATTTCTGTATAAGACTGGTTTCTCTAAAAGTATCATTCAATTAAAATGGGATTGTGTTTTTAAATTATTTTTTAATTTATTATTTTCTTAATTGAAGCATAGTTAATTTACCATGTTGTGTTAATCTCTGCTGTACAGCAGAGTGACTCAGTTATACACATATATACATTCTTTTTTATATTCTTTACCATTATGGTTTATCCCGGGATATTGAATATAATTCCCTGTGCTATACAATAGGACCTTGTTGTTTATACATTCTATATGAAATATTTTGCATCTACTAACCCCAAACTCCCAGTCCATCCCTCCCCCACCCCATCTTGGCACCTACAAGTCTGTTCTCTATGTCTGTGAGCCTGTTTCTGTTTTGTAGATAGGTTCATTTGTGCCATATATTAGATTCCACATATAAGTGATATCATGTGGTATTTGTCTTTCTCTTTCTGACTTACTTCACTTAGTATGATAATCTCTAGTTGCATCCATGTTGCTGCAAATGGCATTATTTCATTCTTTTTTATGGCTGAGTAGTATTCCATTGTATATATGTACCACATCTTATTTATCCATTCATCTGTCGATGGACATTTCGGTTGGTTTCATGTCCTGGCTATTGTAAATAGTGCTGCTATGAACATAGATAGGGGTGCATGTATCTTTTTCAATTATAGTTTTGTCTGGATATATGCCCAGGAGTGGGATTGCTGGATCATATGGTCATTCTATTTTTAGTTTTCGGAGGAACCTCCATACTGTTTTCCATAGTGGCTGTACCAACTTACATTCCCAGCAACAGTGTAGGAGGGTTCCCTTTTCTGTACATCCTCTCCAGCATTTATTATTTGTATACTTTTTGATGATGGCCATTCTGACCAGTGTGAGGTGATACCTCACTGTAGTTTTGATTTGCATTTCTCTAATAATTGGCTCTGTTGAGCATCTTTTCATGTGCCTATTGGCCATATGTATGTCTTCTTTGGAGAAATGTCTATTTAGGCCTTCTGCCCATTTTTTGATAGGGTTGTTTGGGGTTTTTTTTGATATTGAGCTGCGTGAGCTGTTCGTATATTTTGGAGATTAATCCCTTGTCAGTTGCTTCATTTGCAAATATTTTCTCCCATTCTGTGGTTTATCTTTTCATTTTGTTTATGTGGTGCAAAAGCTTTTAAGTTTAATTAGGTCCCATTTGTTTATTTTTGTTTTTATTTTCATTACTGTAGGAGGTGGATTCAAAAAGATACTGCTGTGATTTATGTCAAAGAGTGTTCTGCATATGTTTTCCTCTATGAGTTTTATAGTATCCGGTCTTATATTTAGGTCTTTAATCCATTTTGAGTTTATTTTTGTGTATGGTGTTTGTTAGAGAATGTTCTAATTTCATTCTTTTACATGTAGCTGTTCAGTTTTCCCAGCAGCACTTATTGAAGAGACTGTCTTTTCTCCATTGTATATTCTTGCCTCCTTTGTTGTAGATTAATTGACCATAGGTGCATGGGTTTATTTCTGGGCTTTCTATCCTGTTCCATTGATCTATATTTCTGTTTTCATGCCAGCACCATATGGCAGTGATTTCCACCAATCTCTTCCAGCTCACTTGTTTGTTCTTCTGCCTCATTTATTCTGCTATTGATAACTTCTAGTGTATTTTTCATTTCATTTCAGTTATCATATTGTTCATCTCTGTTTGTTCTTTAAATCTTCTAGCTCTTTGTTAACACATTTTTGACTGGAGATGTATTACAGCCACAGGCATTAGTTTCTGTAAAAATTCCCTGGTCAATAATGTGTTAAACATTTCCTGTATTTTCTTGGTCTGTGGCTCCATTCTTTTTCCAAGATCTTGGATCATCCTCACTATTACTACTCTGAATTCTTTTTCAGGTAGATTGCCTATCTATCTCCACTTCACTTAGTTTTATCTTGTTCTTTCGTCTGGAGCATATTTCTCTACCATCTCACTTTGTCTAACTTTCTGTGTTTGTGGTCTCCATCCTGTTGGCTGCAGGATCGTAGTTCCTCTTGCTTCTGGTGCCTGCTCACTGGTGGCTGGAACTGGGTTTTGGCCCTTAGGTGGGCAGGGCTGGGTCAAGTGGTGTGTTAGAAGTGGCTGTGGCTCAGGATGACTTTAGGCAGCCTGTCTGCTGATGGGTGGGGCTGTGCTCCCACCCCATTAGTTGTTTGGCCTGAGGTGTCCCAGCACTGGAGCCTGCAGACTGTTGAGTGGGGCTGGGTCTCGGTGCCAAAATGGTGACCTCCAGGAGAGATCACGCCAATGATCATTCTCTGGGGCCTCCACCACCAGTGTCCCTGGCCCCACAGTGAGCCACAGTTGACCCCCATCTCCCCGGGAGAGCATCCAGGACTCGCAGGTAGGCCTGGCCCAGGCTCCTGTGGAGTCACTGCTTTGCCCTGGGTCCCAGTGCACGTGAAACCTTGTGTGCACCCTCCAAGAGTGGAGTCTCTGTCTCCACCAGTTCTGTGGAGCTCCTGCACTCAAGCCACACTGGCCTTCAAAGCAAAATGCTCTGGGGGCTCCTCCTCCCGATTCCAGACCCTCAGAATGGGGAGCCTGATGTGGGGCTGAGAACTCTCACTCCAGTGGGAGAACCTCTGTGATACAATTATTTTCCAGTTTGTGGGTCGCCCAACTGGCTGGCAGGTATGAGATTGGATTATATCACGAAAGTGCTCCTCCTACCATCTTGTTGTGGCTTCTTCTTTGTCTTTCGATGTAGAATATCTTTTTCGGTAGTTTCCAGTCTTTTTTGTCGATGGTTGTTCAGCAGTTAGTTGTGATTTTGCTGTTTTTGTGAGAGGGGGTGAGCTCACGTCCTTCCACTCCACCATCTTGTCTCCTCCCCTCCCTGTCTAAATTGTTTTAGGCAGTTAAGGGCAGGGGCAGAAAGCTCTTCTGAGTCTGCTGGGCCTTAACTGCTTTCAGCTTAAAATAATCTACCTGCCAAAGTAGCACATTTTGGGGTGGCCCATTCTGCTCCTCTTCAGTCCCACCTTTAAAACTTCTCCAGGAAGTTTCACAGTCCAGAAGTTGAGCTGGTAGATTGCTCCTTTCACTGAACCAGTGTCTGAGTCCTGAGAATAGGTCAATTCAGTTAAAGAGTTGTCTCATTTCAGAAGGCAGTGACGCAGTTGGGCTCCCAAAGTTAGGCCTATATTGTGCAAGCAATTAGATATTCATTCAATAAAAAAGCATTTCTGTGGAAACAAAAGAAAAGCAAAGGTTAATGTTTGGAGCAGACTATAAACCCAGTTTGAGTCCTAAGGGCAGCCAGTTAAGAAGATTTCTAGCTGTCAGGGCCAAAACATCTTTTGCAGTTTGAATATTTCTGATGCCATTGGGTGTTCAGGTAAACTTTCTGAGGGGCCCACACAGCAACAGGCATAAAGACTATCTATACATGAGCTGCTGTGATGATTTCTGGGAAGTTTATATCAAGTTGTTCACATTTAGTTTGCAGAGCTTCAGGAAGAGAGCAGTTTTTGTTCATAGTGATTCCAAGTCAAAAAGTGGGTAAAAGTTGGAAATGTTAGCTTGGAGAGTTTTAGCCAAATATTGAAGGAAACTAGAAGAATTCAGGATCCAGTCCAGTTAACAGGTAGAAAACAAAACCTCAAAGACAATTAACAGCACTAGAATATGATATCCACAAAGGTATATTACTGAGACATGATTTTTCTCTCTACAATTAGCTTCATTTCTACCAAAGAAGATAACCATGGTAAGATAACCATGGTAAGACTAATGTCTCTGCAAATTAAGTCTAGTTTCAACAGACTTGGCCTTATTATTTACATAAGTGCAACAAGAATAGTGGCTGACCACATAGGCTCTTTTAAATCTGCTTTGTTGGAACCTTTCATAAGGAATCTCCGATTTAACTTTTAAACTCCTTTGGAGGCTACGCAGCCAAGCCAAGGACTTACCATCAGACTTTGCCTGCAATACCTATATATTTGGGGTAATTCTTCTCCTCTTGAGGTCCCCAAGATATCTTGAGGTTCCTGCACCTGCCAGGAAGTGACTTTCCTTACTCATCTGATAAGGCTGCCAGGAACCCTGTAAGGAGGGTACCAGGCTGGTTTTTCAAGGGGTTATCATTGGCTCCATAAAGTCACCCTTAGTTCCTTAAACCTGTCTGGTCATATCTGACTGTGTGCACATTCTCAAATATGACATTCCAGTCAAAGTCTTGGTGTATAACCAATGTTTCCAATTGTGTCATGTTATGAGGACAGATTCCTATTGAACTTATGCAAATAATTGTAATGCCATGAAAATAAGAATACTCACTAAGAGTCTCCAAATTCTGGAGGGATCAGATAGTGAGAAAAAGTAATTGTTGTATCTTTGTTCACAAAGGTATATTTACCAAATTGCTAATAGCTTAAGAGAGAAAGAAAAAGGTTTCCTTAAATCTAGCAAAACAAAACCAAGGAACCAAGAATATTTCAAACAAAAAGTCATAAAAGTTGTTCTCATCCTCATCAGTCATTCATTCCCATGTAATTAATTCTTACTGATACTGATCTTTTGTTAGCAGTTTTATGAAGCCGTCAGTTTCTCCATTAGATTAATGCAAATTCTTACCCAGTTTAGCGGTATGATCAGAAAGTTATCAAAAACCTGTACTTGTTAGATTCCTTTCCAGGAGTTTCTTGAAGGTGAAGCACTTTTGCAAGAAACCTTTTCCAAAGCATCAGCGTAAAAGAGTAACTGTCTGTTAATGACAAAAGAAAAGTCACAGTTAAAGATTTGATGAGAGTTCATTATAATGCAGTTGATAAGGAAATTTGATTATTTTTGTGATATACAACATTTTTAAGTAATAACTGGAATTGTGACTGAAAACAGTACATATCATTTTTAGGAATTTTATACAATTTCTGGAATACATATTAATAACATACATCCATAGAAATACAACATAAAGAAGGTTTAGTATTACTTCTTGCCTGACAATACTTACCATGTAATTTAACATCAAATAAACTTAACTAGTTTAACATCTCTCTCTCCTTTTTTTTTTAACTATAAGGTGAGAGAACCAATCTTTTGGGATGTTCCAGGGACCCTCTTGAAAATCCCAATTATTTCAAGGACAAAAAGATTTCATTTAGAATTTGATTTGGGGGATTCAAATAGGATCATAGGTCATTGTGGTACAATATTTAGTCATCCATTTAACCAAAGTGACAACAAAATACTTTGCAGGCGGATATAGAAAGTTACATAATTGCTAAAAAAAAAAAAAAAGAGTTCTTTTAATAGAGAAGACTCAGTTTTCTTAAGTAATCAAAGACTTGATAAAGAGAACATGAGACACAATAAATTATTTTGATAAAATACAGAATCTTTAACCTTTCACAATCTTATGAAGAGCAGACTAGTCTAAGAAAATCTTGTTCTTTTAGCAGATGAAAGAAAATTAAGTTTTAGTTTTACACAAATATAAGTATACTATTGTTATTAAAGCTTATTATTTAAATATTTATAATAAATTCATTCAATTTTAGCCAGTTTGACTACACAAGGCAAAATTCTCTTTTCCTCTCCTTCCCTCCCTCCCTCCCTTTCTCCCCAACTTTGTATATCCACTTAGTTTGTCTTTTATTTTCTGCTTTCTCATTCTGAAATAATTAGTTACTTTATTTTAGGACAAAATTAGTCTTTTTCTCTTAATAAAAACATATCTCCATACCTCATACCTTTTCTTAGCCAAAAACACATCTTATTCCCTTGCATACAGAGTTTTTTTCTTTTATTTCTAGTAGTTTCAATTACGTATATTAATTAGAATCCTTAACTCTTGGAAACTTTAATATCTAGTGAAAACTAAGTAAGCAATTGTGAACTGTCATACTATCATTCCACAGACTGGCAAATTTAGGAGTACATTTCATAATTTCTAGAAGTATATGCTTTCTCATAGTACAATTTTTTTTTTAATGTGACACAAGACATTTTACTGACAGATCCAAATATCTTTAGTTTCTCTGTAATAAGAAGCCAAAAGTGGATAAACCTATGTTCTGTATTTTATCATATTTGGAAATGACCTCAATGAATTTCCATCATTTAATTTAACATAGCAAAACTCTAAATTACCAAAGAGATTTAGAAAACTATTTAAGTAGACATATCATAAACCATAATTATTTTTGAAAAATTCACTTAAAATTTTTATCTCCCCTAAAATTATTTAATTCACTTGTTCTTAACCATCATATTTAGATTACTCATAAAATTTCATGAGACATTAAAGCAACTAGCCATCATCTTAGGTTATTTTTCTTTCTGACAAATTCTGTAACAGAGACAACATGAGCTTATTTGACTTTTAGTAAACCTAGGTAGAATAAATTATATTTAATGCTGAAAACTCTAAAGACATGCCGATTTTAATTAAACCAACAAACTTAAACTAGCTTTTATTTACCAAAGATTGTCCCAGACCACATGAACTTGAAAAGCATTTGGGTTAGTGTCTATTATATTTCAGATTGTTTGTTTAAAAATATTTAAATTGATAAGTGCATGTTTTTCTTTAAGCCAGTTAAACAAAGTCAGTTAAATTTTTTTTTTTTTTTTGGCAAACTAATTTTGGCAATACCATCCAGAGGTAGAAATATATCACATATACATAACATACATCCATAGACATATATAAACACACAGATACAAACAGGGACCCTAAATTTTAGCCAAGAATCAGGTACAACAATACAAAACTCATTAGCTCGTAAATAACAGTTGAATCCAAATTGTGTCTCTGGAAGATGGAACAAGTGAAGGTTACCACTCAAATGGCTAAAGCATTTTACTAATTTTTGTGGCAAGGACTTTTATTTGTCCGAAATAAGTAATCTTATGGAAGCTGTAGGTTAAATTTTCGGCAAGGGAAATTTTATAGCAGTTTGTGTTTTACTTTAAAAAGCCTCTCCCCTCAGCCCCCCTTTTGTTTACTTCAGTCTCAGAGGATTGTGGGCTGTGTATTAGTTAGATCCTTGGGGTGTTTACATTTCAAAAACATGGAAGATTTACATCTTCAAGGGGCAAAGAAAGAATGTGAGTTGTCTCCAAGGAGTTTTGGAATATGTTTCTCTATAATTATCAGAAGTCTAGGGTAATTGCTATTTTCCTTCTTTTTAGAACACTTCTGTTCCAATGTCCTGATTTTTTACAATATGTGCAAGCATTTTGAGATGAATAGGGGAGGCTTGGGGGTTGGTAAAGATAGGTGTGTTTTGAATTGTTTCTAGAGCTGCATTTCTGGTTTTGCAAAGGTTTGCAAGATAAGGACAGTTGATTTTAATTCCTCAAAGATTGGGTTGCAGCCTGAATAATATCAAGGGGCTGGCCCACCCATCCAACTACATTATCTTTAATTTGCTTCCTTATATCAGGGAGATTTCCAGAGAAGATGGAAATCAAAAGATTTCTATGTTCTGGAGCTTCAGGGTTTAATGCAGTATGCCTTTTAAAAGTCTGGATAAAGTCTTTAACAAAGGCCTTCAAATGTTTTCCTTTTCCTGAATGTACAATTCAGTCTTGGACCAGTTCACTTCAGGAGGAAACAACCTCTACTGTTGCTTCTATTAGCCCCTGAATATTGGCCTCAAGCTGATCCATTTCCTGATCATTTATAGGAGGGCCTGGGTCATCTGTTTCTTCTGTGAGAGTTCCCTGCCACCGCCAGGAGCTGTCTGTTTTGTCTGTTAACTACAACATAATTTTATTATATATAATCCAAAATAATTTTATGGAGGGGAAAAACACACCTTGGCAGCTGTAAGTGGGATTGTGAATGTACATTAATCTTTTTAACTCCTCCCTAAATTTGGTAGGAACTGAAAGTAGAGGTAAAAAGGTTTTGTAATTTAATAGAACTACTGCCATCCATAGTCATGAATTCTTGCATTGGGGGTCCAGAAAACATTTGCAAGGGACATTGCATAGGAAAGCCTGAAGCTGGCAGAACCTGATTACAGGGCCTTGTAATCAGAAAAGTAGATGGAAAAGTAGAAGGAGTTGTAAGGGGCAGCGAAGCCAGCCCTACCACCCATCCCAAGTGATTCTGCTAAATTCACCTCCTGGCTTTCATGATTTACACAAGTAATCTTTATACCCTGGGCCTGGTGATCTGGACAGAGTGCTTTCTGCAGATCTTAACAGGAAAGGGAAGTTAAAACAGGCAGATGGGGCTGAAGAAGACAAAAAGAATACTTCATCTCTGTTGTTGTTGTCGTCTTTAATATAGGGGAACCACAGCAAAGCTTGTCTAAAGAGATGCCAGTCTGATGAGAATCACGAACTCACCAGTCTGTAAGGCTAGCTCAAACAACAAGCTTATAGGACCTATGCCTGTATTCAACCCTATGATTTTCCTCCTTATGACAAACAACACAAAAGACAAAAGAAAACAATGACCTAGGAGGAAAGGAATCAATAGAAAGCCAGAATACTCATAACAAATCTTTACCAGAGTCACTGTACCAAAGGAACTGACTCACACAAATGATGTCTCCTGCTAATCTAAATCTAGAAGAAGGAAAAGGATTCTCCCCGCTCTTGCTTCTACCAGATCCTGCAGACAGAGATCCAGGAGACTGATGTGGTTAGGATTCTTACCTTCTACCAGAGCTTCCAGGATCTCTCAGCTGCAGCAACCCCAGAACAAGCAATGTCCAGCCAAAGGAGAGCCCCACATTCGGCACCAAACTGTCAGGGAGGAAAAATTTTCCCTTCATTCCTTATAGGTTCTTTGGTTGATCTCGTAACTAAATTGACATAAGACAGATTAACAGGAGAAAAACAAATTTAATTTCACATGTATGAGAGCCCCACAAAGATATGGAACTCAAAGGCAGTCGGGCAATTGAGGTTTATATAATACCTTGAGCTAAAAAATGGGATAGGGGCCAGAGCTTCAAAGGGGAGGAGGACGATTCAGAGGAAGATGAGAAGAGCAGATCTTTGGTAATCAGATGTTTTCCCTGCCATGTAGATGATGCTTTCAGATAAACAAAAAGTTCTCTCTGGTGAAAGCTCTCTTTCTGGTACAGGCCTCTAATCTACGTTCTTTTAGGCAGTTATGGAGGATGTAAAAAGCTCTTCCTGAGTCTGCTGGGCCTCGATTGCCTTCAGTTCACATTAATCTACCTGCCACATTTTAGGGTGCTTACTATGCTCCCCTTCAAATGCAACCAATCACCACCACATAGACTCCTGTTTCTTCTACAGCCTATTCACTTCTCCCAACCCAAACCTGGATAATTTCAAAGCAATACCTAGATATCTTATTTGATCTAAAAACATTTGATTATTCTTTTTTTTTAATTTATGGACTTTCTTTAAGTAAAACCCAAATATAATATCACATTTTAAAAGTAAACAGTAACTCTTTAATTAAATATCCAGTCAGTGTTTAAATTCCCACATCTCATATTTGTTTCTCTTTTCTCAAAACAGGATTCCAAATAAGAGTGAAATAAGGTGCTTAAGTTGTAATTTTCTAATGCTCTCTGAAGTCCACTTTAATCTATATGTTTCCCAAAACTTTTGTTTTTCTTGCAGTTTACTTGTTGAAGTAGGTATTTGTCCTGTATCATTTCCCACAGTCCAAAATTTGCTGATTGCATCCAATGATGTGCTAAGGTACAGTTTGTATAGGAAAGGCAAGATACATGTTTGATGGTTTTCCTGTGATTACATTTTTCCTGGTCAGTTCTGGTTCTAATTTCTTGCTTCCATTATATAATCCATCTCCTACCTATGCTGTGCTTTCCTCATACTGCAGCGTCCTATTCTGACCACTGGGTAGCACTTTAGTGAATATATAGGGCCAACAGGCTATGTGTGAAGGATATGGTAGGATGGTGAAATTATATTGCAGCACAAGACTGGATAGAAAAATAGGAAATGGAATATCATACACCCCTGTTCTTAAAGGATTTTGAGTAATTATCTTTTATTCTGCAACTTCATCCCCACTATTTCCTTAATCCTCACTGGTTTCTCTAGCCATGCCCTCGAGGTGGTTTCTTTCTACACACTAGAGAATTCATCAGTGTTTTGATAAACAAAGGCAATTCTCACTTGTGCTTTAACTAATGCTTTTTGTTTGTTTTTTCCTTCCGGGTAAACTTTGATAGTTAAAAGCATACAGTGCTTCTGAATAAACTTCTTTGATGGGTTTCAGCAATCAAATTATAAGATAATTGTGTTTAGCAGGAATAGACTCTCAACTGGGTCTTAAAGGAATAGGCAAGGCATAGTCAGGGACGTGAGAGAATGTCCTATTTCTCAGTTTCTGAAATCTATAGATAGTTAAAGAAAACATTTTGAATGCCAAAATTCTTTTGGGGAAGAAGCTCAGGATAGTGGTTAAGGGCACAGAGTCTGGAGACACCTCTGCTAGTTTGAGCAAATTACTAAACCTCTAAAGCCAAATTTCCTTGGCAAGATGTGGCTAAGGATAGCCTGCCTCATGGGAGGTCTATGAGCTAGTTCCACTTCATATAATACAGTTTAAACCTTAATGATAGTTTATTAATATTAATGTATTTTTATCTTAATGAAATCAATAATCTCATTCACCAGAGAACGACACATAAAGTCTAGCAAACTTGTGAAAGCAACACATATTTATTCCTTTAGTGAGTAAAGATACCTGAAAGTATAGGCGTCTTCTTGTGACATGTTGCTACTTATTGACCATCCTGGTATTTATATTTCACTTGTTTCCTCTTTTTCACATTTATTTATGTGTCTTTACTTTCGTAGCTGACTTTCTGTCTCATCACTTATTTGACTTCTTTTTAAATATTATATTAGCATTTCCTCTGTGGCTTCTCAAATCCTTACCCACAAGTGATACATATTTTACTTTATAAACTGTAGATATTTGGAGTATGGTTTTAAAGATTAGGTAAATACATGCTCAGAAATACATATACTTTTAAAAATAGCAGTTATTAGGTACTTGCAACCTAAGTAAGTCATTGTTTAAAATTAATAGGGATGGATTTCACTTGATCCCAATACATGATCAATCTAGCCAAAGAATTCACCAGCAACATTGACCATTACTTGGATGACCTTTGAAGAATGCAACAGACACACCCAAATACACAAACACACACATATCCAATAACATTCACCAGTCTTAGTTGTATAATTAGCACCTCATTTGTGATAGAAAGCAAGTCAGTTCTGCACATTTACTTGTCCAGTCTATATCAAAATCTTTTAACAAATTAGGTTAGAAAAATAAATCCCTAAAAGCTTAAAATGCAGAGAAACAGGAAATTTACCTTATTTTCCTCATACTTGACTATCACTAAAAGTTATCTAAATACTAATGAGAGGACTAATGATGTCATTGGCTCCTCCCAATTTAAAAAAGGTATTGCTGCCCCATTTTATCACTAAGGCTATTTGATGCTTAGAGAAAGCTTAAGAAACTTGTTCAACATCACAAAAGATCTAGAATCTGTAGAAGCTAGGATCTGAACTCAAGTCTTGTGATATTACAGCCCTAGTGTCTAACCACCAATCAGCAGAACCTATGTTCTTGACTTGAACCAAGAGGTGAAACACTGAAAACAGTACCTTTACTCCATGTTTAGAAGTAAGGTATTTTGGGGATGGTTTATATCTTATTTAATTTATAAATAACTTGGACTTTTAAAATTTATAAAACAGGAGTTAGGCAGAGGTGGATGATCTGTAAGCTTCTCTGCCCAGCTAATGTAAGAATGAGCTTTAGTTTGACGTTTTCTCACTGTCATCCATTTCCTTATCCCTTTCCCTACCTGTAAGTAAGTATTTTCAAGATGAAGACATGGGGAGATGTTATTTACATCAGGCATAGTTTTAACCAGAAGCCACATTGACTGAGGGACTATTTGATATCTTTGAGCAAGTTCATATAGGCTCACATTGCCTCCCTGCTCTTTTAATTTTCAGTCACTTCTTTTTACAATTCCTTTTCTGGAGTAAATACAAAGCAACAAAAGGTATTTAATGAAGAACGCTAATAAAACCATGACCACAACAGGTTGAATTTGTGGTATCCTAAGGAGAGATAATTGGAAAACTGACCGAATAGTTGAGTTTTCTTCTGCCAAATATGTATGGTTTCAGTCTTGAAATTTGTTTTTTAAATTTGTTTCTTTGCTGTTATTAGAAATAAAGTATAAAATATGTATGCTTTTACATTATAAATGGTTATATAAGTTAAAAACTTACAAAAAAGGTAAAAATAACATGCATAGCTACCCAACAAAAAGTACTTTTAATATTTTGTTGTGCCTTCCTCCAATCTGTTTCACCTTTGTATCTGAATTCTACCTAGGCTGTATCTATAATATATACAACATTTATATACTGTTAAACATTGTATCATAAAGAGGTTCTTATTTTTTATATAATAATTTTTATGTCATAGTAATAGATGTTTTCATAATAATCTATTGAATTGTTGAATGATAATCTTCCTAATTCTTCATCATCCATTGAGTATTTAGGTTAACAATTTTTACTGCTGTCATTGATCCTGTGAGAAACACCTTTGTTCTCTAGCTTTGGACTGTTTCCCGAATGGTGCATTACTTGGCCAAAAAATTGTACATTTTTAGCGTTAATAACACCTGTTGCCTCGATGTTTTACCAAAGGCACTGCATAGTTTAGAATGCCAGCAGTGATACTAAGGAGTGCCATTTTTATTACATCCCTTCCAGTACTGTATGTAAGATTTTTTTCAAAATATGATTGTGATCTTTAAAAGTGAATAATGGTACCTCCTCAAAGTCTTTGAATGCTTTTCATTTAAATTCTAGAGTGAAGGAGCCTCCCAGGAAGGAATTCTGGAAGATACACCTGTAGATCCTGACAATGAGTCTTATGAAATGCCTTCTGAGGTAAGAGTTTATACACATGCAACTCCGAAAATAAATAAGAGTTCGAGTTGGGTCCCATAATCAGTACCCCAAATCTGTCACTGTCAGATTCCCCTTATGTTTGTCCTTAAAGAGAATGCCTTACTCTCTAGATGCACAAGTTAGCCACATCCAGGACATGCATTGTGTGGACAGCTTTCAAGCTATGAATGGCTTTTACGTTTGTAAAGAGTTTAAAAAAAAAAAAAAAAAAAAAAGGCAACAGCATGGATAGAGATGGTATGTGGCCCACACAGCCTAAAATATTTACAGCCTGGCCTTTTACAGAAAGAGATTGCTGGCCCCTACGTTGAAGAATTATTTTACTAGAAACTTTACCTTCTAAAACAAATGCCAAAATGGAAAGTTAGAGAAATCAACAACTAAATGCCAAAAGTCGTAATTATTATTTGCCATACATTTCTAGTGAGATGTTTGCATAGTAAAATAAAAGTTACTCAAAAAAATTAGAGAGTAGAAATAATATGATAAATGCATAGTTTGTAATAATGGATACATTTCAGTCCAGCATTGTAAACAGCATACTTTAATTTGAAAGTAAGTTTCTTTAATAGAAAAGGTATTACAAGAGAAATTAGAAAATACTTTTAGATGAATGAAACTGACTCAGGAAGAAATAGGAAATCTGAATAGATTTCTAATTAAAAAAGAATGAATTATCAAAAAACCCAGCCAGGGAGAGAATTCCAGGACCAGATGGCTTCACTGGTGAATTTTACCAAACATTTAAAGAAGAAATACCACTAATTACAATTAATGCCAATTAACTTATCATCCAAAAAGTAGAAGAGGGAGCACTCCCTAACCAATTCTATGAGAACAATATTACCCTGATATCAAAACCGGACATCACCATTAAAAACTGAGTTAAATTGTGTTGTAGTTAGTTAGGTTATTCTTCTTTTTCATGGCATTATTAAAAGGCATATTGATAATCATTTCATTTGCAGAAATTGAGCTTAAATTATTTGCCTAATTAATTTTACCAATATTTGGGGGTCTTTTTGTACATGGCACAATGCTAATAAACACTATAGAAATACAGGAAGAGTAATTGTTAGTACCAGGATGCAAGGAGTTTACACTCTAGTAGGTTTGAAAAACAAATACAAGTGTATCCCTTCATTTATTCATCATGATACCCTTAACAAACATTATTGACTGCCTTTTATGCACCAGGCATCACAGGGGCTAAAATATACACGATGCACAAAAAAGGTTAACATTTTACAAGATTTCTTTAGGTCAATCGGGAGAAGTTTTATAGCAGAGGTGGTAGTGATCGGCGTGGGAAGGGGTGGGAGATATGATAGGCCAAAATGAAGGGAGGACATTCTAACACAAGGAAAACTCCAAGGCATGCATGTCTGAGAGTGCATGTGGATATGTCTGAGGCACAGTGAGTAATTAAATGTGGTTCAAGCTTTGAGAATAGTGACAGATGAAGGCTGCAGAGATGGGTCAAAGACAAATTGTAAAGTACTGGAAAAACCTGGCCATTTAAGTTTGTACTTCATTCAGAAAGCAGCTTGAGTTATTGAAAATATGTTTTTAAGCAGGATTCTGATATTATTAGAGTTGTTTTTTAGGAGGACTAATCTGGCCACTTTGGTTAAGACCATCAATATTTTTATTGTATATGTTACCCAAGTATTATAGGGGGAGAGGAGGAGCTTTGAAATAGTAATAATTGAAGCCACAGATGATGATATTCCCAACTGGGAAAGTAAAAGGAGAGAAAATGTGACTTGCCTTTAAATGTTGTAGAACCAAATCAATCAGGTGATTTCTTAGAAAGAAACTAACAAACACTTTAGTTGAAGAAAATGAGAGCCAGATAAGATAGACCGGCTACTGTGTCCTACAGGACTAGGTCATATGATTATTAAATGGCGCATGTGGAAGTAGAATTCAGACACCCTAACGCTGACCACAAGAAGAATAATTCACTTTTATATTTGACAGGAAGAGAAAACTATTAAAAAGAAAGAAAATTATACTGGATATAGCAGAATAGTTCCAGAACTGTTAAGACTATAACCTTTATTCAAAGTGGCAAGCCACGTCCCATCTCATCTGCCCTAAAGCCCTGATTACTGGTCACTTACACTAAAACTTCGTGTTGTCTTTCCGATTTTCCTGTTATTAGGAAGGGTATCAGGACTACGAACCTGAAGCCTAAGAAGTATCTTTGCTCCCAGTTTCCTGAGATCTGCTAACAGATGTTTCACCCTGTACAAGTGCTCAGTTCCAACGTGCCCCGTCATGACATTTTCTCAAAGTTTTCAGTGTGTTTTGAAGTCTTCCATCAGCAATGATTGGAGTATCTGTACCTGCCCCAACTCAGCATTTCGGTGCTTCCCTCTCACCTAATATATGATAGCAGGGTCTCTGTGTGCTGTGGATATTGTGGCTTCAAATCTAAAATGTTAAATTAAATTAAAAACACCTAAGTGACTACCACTTATTTCTAAATCTTCACTAATTTTTTGTTGCTGATGTTGAAAAATTGTGAGTGATTTACTAGCATATACTATAAGATTTTAAGGTGTCTTTTAATGATTCTAAATATATTGCTGTATTGTGAAATTTAATACATACAATACTTAAATACGTGAGCATGAAACTATGCACCTATAAATATTAACTATAAAATGTTAGTTTTGTGATGTGTTTTCTTATCTTGTGTTTGTATATAAATGGTGAAAATTAAAATAAAATGTTCTCATTACAAAAATCTTATTTTTATCCCATCTCACTTTAATAATAAAACCATGCTTATAAACAACATGCAATGAGAGCTGACACAATTAACTTAAATATAAAGTTCTTAATGGCCATTTGTAGGAGGATAGATTTTAGAGGAGTTTAAAAAGACGAGATGAAACATTAACCCTTTACTGTGGGAATTCCCTGAAGCAGCACTGCCCAAAATATGTTCTGATGTGCACTAGTACCTTAAGAGGCCTTACTAAAAAAGTGGGTTCCCCTCCTACACTGTTGGTGGAAATGTAAGTAAGTTGGTGCAGCCACTATGGAAAACAGTATGGAGGTTCCTCAGAAAACTAAAAATAGAACTACCATATGATCCTGCAATCCCACTCCTGGGCATATATCCAGACAAAGCTATAATTCAAAAAGATATATATGCACCCCTGTGTTCATAGCAACTGTTCACAATAGCCAAGACTTGGAAGCAACCTAAATGTCCATCGACAGATGAATGGATAAAGAAGATGTGGTACATATATAGTGGGCTGGCCAAAATGTTTGTGTGGGTTTTTCACAAATGAACTTTTTGGCCAACCCAATACACAGCCATAAAGCAGAGTGAAATAATGCCATTTGCAGGAACAAGGATGGACCTAGAGATTATCATACTAACTGAAGTAAGTCAGAAAGAGACATATGATATCATTTTGTGGAATCTAAAATATGACACAAATGAAACTATCTACGAAACAGAAACGGACTCACAGACATAGAGATCAGACCTGTGGTTGCCAAGGGGGAGGAGGAGTGGGGAGGGATAGAGTGGGAATTTGGGGTTCGCAGATGCAAACTATTATATACGGAATGGACAAACAACAAGGTCCTACTGTATAGCACAGGGAGCTATCTATATTCAATATCCTGTGGTAAACCATAGTGGAAAAGAATATGAAAAAGAATGTATATATATGTATAACTGAATCACTTTGCTATACAGCAGAAATTAACAACACTGTAAATCAACTATACTTCAATAAATCAATAAATAAAACAAAAAAGTGGGTCCCATAGAATACAGAAGTGTAAGAAATGATATTGACTACCTCCTCTTTAGGTATTCATAAGGCACATTAACATTAGCACATTAAAGGCTCTGAGAGAAACTGCTTAACTTTAACCCAGGATTTTCTTTTTTTAAAATCAAATCTTTTCCTTCCAGGAAGTACCTTTAAACATCTCTGGGAACTACCAAACAATCACCTTAATGTCTCTAGATTTATAAAAAGCTCTTGGACTCCTTTAAATTCTGGTAAACATATGAATTCTAGGATATTTCTTTAGGAAAGGTTTTTCTCCTTAGGGAAAATCTGTTAATTCCCCATAGGTGCTGACAATAAACTTGAATGTCAAAAGGCCTATACAAATCAATAATTTTTTTTTAGCTTTTTAATTATTCAGGAGACAAATGGCACAGGCCCTTTAAAAAGTCCAAAACAGAAAGTATAATTTTAAGAAAATATTCTAGAAGTGCTAGGCAGCTCATATGTAATCATGAGTAATTTGATGTATATTAGGCATTGGCAAGGAAGGAAGGCAGAATGAATATAATGACTATCAGCATGATCACCACAGAAACTTAGTTTTTTGCCTAATTGGAAAGAGACTACAGAGTGTTAAGCTGCTGTGTATGTAGTCTTAAACTGGAGAGAAGCGGTTAAGTCTCTTGTTTCATTAGATACATTCATGAGGAAACCACATGGAAAATTACAGCCTTTCTGTACAAGAAGCCTTCCAGTACCAATATGTGCATAGAAAATACCACGGGAAGATATACACCAGTAGTGGTCGTCTTGAACCAAGTACTTAAACAAAATTTGTGCAAGGCACGTAAGCCTTTTCAGGATTCTTGTCTCACAGCCACTGCTGAGACAACTACCTGACAAGTGGCCTGAGGGTTAGTCTGCTCCCAGGCTTATTTTGCAGACATCATCCCCCCAAGTCTGAGTTATTCAGCCTCATATGCTCCATGGGGCTTTAGCAAAACAGGTCAGGATGGGCTTTGGCCACAATTGGCAGCACAACAGTCTAATGCATGGTTTGGCATTCCAAGTCGGATCTTTTTCAAAACCTCCCACCAGTATGAGATATACTCCCCGTCCTTCTGGCTCATCCAGTGGCTAACTATTGGATCAGCACACACAGACACATACACACGCTTCAGGACAACCATTAGCTCTCACGGATAGTGCTTTCCACATCCACACTGCGGAAGAAAAACGCAACGTTCTAACTGAAAACTTGACGGGTTCCTCCGTCCACCACACTGACACCACACTCTTTTTATCTGGGATGAGTTCATCCCACTGTGTTGTTTCTATCTTGGGCAGGAGTACAACAGGGCTGGTACTTCCCTGTTTGCTCTGTCCCTGGAATTTAAATTGGAGATACTTTTTTTTTTTTATTACTATGTGTCAAATATAGATGTAAGTGATTTATCAATAGTAACTTGTTTAATTCTCAAAACATCTCTAAGTTCCAGTACTATCCTCAGTTTATATATGAGCAAACAGAGGCACCTGCAGGCTAAGTAATGTTCTCATAGCCACAGAGCTAAGAAGTGGCCAAAACAGAAGTCCAATCAATATGGGGCCAGAGTCTGTGCTCTCAGCCCCTAGGTCACATCATCTCTCAGAGTGAGGACATACAACTATGTCAGTAGCCCCCCAGAAGTCTAGATAATGGGATCGTAGCCTTGCTTTTCTAGATATAATTATTAGTATATTTCTAGCCTTCTTCAGGCATCCATGTCTAGAATAAGTCATATTCATGTATACGGAGATTTATTTCTAATTCTAGGAGAAATTAGCCAGCTCCTGATTACCCTGAATGATCCTTCCTTATAACTAAACTATGCACATCCTGTTGCTAGAACTAAGTTATTTATTTTCAGTAGAAGATAAAAATATCAACATAATAACAGTAGTCTACAGTAAGGCAGGCTTTTTCATCTTCCTATTGCATCATGGGTACTTAGCTTCTGTCAAATGGCAAACATACATATATATAAAGTATAAATAAAACTGTTCAATTATACATATTATTAATGTAATGGCTGAATTTATAAATGAATAAACTGGAAAGTGAATGAATTATTTATATTTTTAAATTATATTAAGCCTTGATTTTCTAGGTATAGTTTTTGATATAGTAATGCTCTATTTTATCCTTTGAGTAAACCTAGATTTCAGAAATCCAAATGCAATAGAATAGCTATAACACCAAAACTATTTCTAAATATTATTTTAGTTCCAATATCTCCTGTATAATTATCTAAGATTTTCTTTAATGTTACTTTGCTGCTACAACACTATCTTTGATTATTTTAAATCCAGTGGTACAGATGGTATATTGGAAGCAGTTAAAAAGCATTCCTTCAGAAAGTCCAGTTTGAGCCTCTAGTGGGTTTTGCTGATATAATATACTTCTAAAGTCAGGAAGGATTGCATAGTGGATTTCCAAAGTTGATCCTACAACTATAGTTAATACACTGGGCTAGCTCTTCTTATGAACCTTGTGAAAATGTATTCTCAGATTCCCTTAAAGGTCAATGACCAGAAATTCCCACTGTTTCTATGGCAACACAGCAAGATACAGTGCCTTGGAAATGTGCTGCATTTTAAATAGGTTCCTCTAGGGCTTCCTAACTGCCTTTTGCAGGTAGACTAAATACCAGGTTGCTTTATATCTTGCAGTGAGATGAAAGCTAGCCCATCTGTAAATGTCAAAGCTAAACTGGGCTCCAGTAAAGTCAAATCTAAACAAATATAGTAGCAAGTCTATGTGTTTATCTTAGAAAAGAATACAATATTCTTTTCCAAAAATAATCAGGGGTGCTTGCTTAATTAGGTTGGCAGGAGTAGTAGTGAGGATCCTGGATTCTAAAAGTAGACTATGTAGGTTTGACTCCCAGTTATGTCATTTACTACCTGTGTTACTTTGAACAAGTTACTTAATCTCTTGGTGTTTCTGTTTCCTTGTCTGTAAAAATGCAGATGACAATAATAGTACCTCATAGCTGTGTTGTGTGGATTAAATGAGTTAATATAAGTAGCATGTTTAAGACTATGACTTGCCTATGGTAAGTGATCAATGAATCAGTGATGCTATTAGTAGTATTAGTACAAGTGGTGGTGGTAGTGTTGATAGTAGTAGTAGAGAACACTATATTTTTAAAGATAAATAAGAAACAAATATTTTAAATGTGTAGATATATTCATTTACATATCCTAATATAAAAGTTATAATAGTCAATGCAATCTTAAAACAGAAGAGCAAAACTGGAGGCACCATACCCCCTGATTTTAAGCTATATTACAAAACTATAGTAGTCAGAACAGTATGGTACTGGCAGAAAAACAGACAGACAGATCAATGGAACAGAATAGAGGGCCCAGAAATAAATCTATGCATATAGGGTCAGTTAATTTACAACAAAGAAGCCAAGAATATACAATGGAGAAAGGACAGTCTCTTCAATTAACGGTGTTGGGAAAACTGGACAGCCATATGCAGAAGAATGAAACTAGACCACCATCTGACACCATACACCAAAACCAACTCAAAATGGATGAAAGACTTGAATGTGAGACCTGAAACCATAAAATTCCTAGAAAAAAACATAAGCAGTAAGGCCTTGACATCAGTCTTGGCAATTATATCTTGGATTTGACAGCAAAGGTAATAAAAGCAAAAATAAACAAGTGGGATCACATCAAACTAAAAAGTTTCTGCACAGCAAAGGAAACCATCAACTAAACGAAAAAGCAATCTACTGAATTGGAGAAAACATTTGCAAATCATATATCTGATAAGAGGTTAATATCCAAAATATATACAGACTCATACAGCTCAATAGCAAATAATTCAATTGAAAAATTGGCAGGAAATCTGAACAGGCATTTTTCCAAAGAAGACATACAGCTGGCCAACATGTACATGAAAAGGTGTTCAACATCACTAATCAACAGGGAAATGCACATCAAAACTAGAAGGAGATATCACCTCACACTTCTTGGAATGGCTATTATCAAAAAGACAAGAGAAAACAAGTGTTGGCAAGGATATGGAGAAAAGGGAACCCTTGTGCACTGTTGGTGGGAATGTAAATTGGTGTAGCCATTATGGAAAACATTATGGAGGTTCCTCAAAAAATTAAAAATAGAACTGACATATGATCCAGCAATCTCACTTCTGGGTATTTACCCAAAGAAAACAAAAACACTAACTCAAAAAGATAGATGCAGGACTTCCCTGGCGGTCCAGTGGTTAAGACTCCATGCTTCCACTGCAGGGGGCATGGGTTCGATCCCTGGTCAGGGAACTAAGATCCCTCAAGCTGCAGCACTGCAGCCAAAAGAAAAAAAAGAAAGATAGGTGCATCTTCACATTCATAGCAGAGTAATTTACAATAGCATAGATATGGAAGCAACCTAAGTGTCCATCAATAGATGAATGGATAAAGAAAATTTGGTATATACAGTTGACCCTTGAACAACATGGGTTTAACTGTGGGAATCCACTTATATGTAGTTTTTTTTTCAATAGTAAATACTACAGTACTACACGATCCACAGTTGGTTGAATCCACAGATATGGAATCGAGGATATGGAGGGTTTGATTATAAGTTGCATAAAAATCTTGACTGTGCAGAGGATGGGCACCCCCTAACCCTTGCATTGTTCAAAGGTCCACTGTATGTACAATGGCATACCATTCAGCCATAAAAAGAAGGAAATCTTTCCATCTGTGACAACATGAATGGAACTTGAGGGTATTATGCTAAGTGAAATATATCAAAGACAAATACGGTATGATCTCACTTATATGTGGAATCTAAAAAATAACCCCCAAAATGGAACTCATAGAGAATAAATAGGTGGTTTCCAGAGGTGGTGAGTTGCGGGGGGGGGGGGGGGGGCGGCGGGGTGTGGAATGGGTGAAGGAAGTCAAAATGTACAAACTTCCTTCCAGTTATAAAATAAACTAAGTCATGGGAATATAACGTACAGCATGGTAACTACAGTTAATAATAGTATATTGTATATTAGAAAATTGTTAAAAGAATAGATCTTAAAAGTTCTCATCACAAGAAGAAACATTGTGGTAATGAATGTTAACTAGACTTATTGTGATCATTTCACAACACATACAAATATCAATCTTTATGTTGTACACCTGAAACTAACATAATGCTATATGTCAATTATATCTAAATAAATAAATCATACATAAATAAAACAGTAATCAATATTAGGATGATGGTAGAGCCACTCTGGAGACTTGAGTAGAGACTATTTACTAATAGCTCTGGGAGGATTTTAATGGTTTAATAATCAGTATGAATATTCACAGAATATCACCTAGCATCAAAGAAAGTTACTTACTACGAGATAAATATGTACCAAATCCAAACACTGTATTTATGGGACACATCTATCTTTAGACCCAGCTATACTCATCAAGTCATACATCTTCACATCCAAGTGAGATGTGTTTGATATTTATATTTATATGATATATTCATATGTGCACTACTTTTGGTTCTGGTCACTAGAAAAAATCATAAGTGTGTATATATATATATATGTATATATATATACATATAAATATACATATATAAAAAACTCACTAGTTTAAAACAGATTATTATCAACCACAAAGGAGGAAAACAGCCACTTGAATTTCCACCTATTTCCCAAATCTCATTCATTTCCCATTATCTTCCTCCATACTCCTCTCACTTGGTAACTCCCATTTTTTACCTAAAAGGAGGCAATATTTTACATGAAAATGTCTGCATTATAAGAGAGGTAACAGAAATACCAACAGTCACAATGGAAAAACATTGTTTCTTTCCTCTTTGTCTTTAGCGAGTCCCTAGGATCACTGCTGAAAAAAAAGCAAGTGAGCTGGTAAGATGCTTGCCAGGGCTCTGTGCTGTCAGATCATCCTCGGCAGCATGCTTGGAAATCAATCAGTAGGACAAAGCACACTTGTCCTTTTACCCACTGGACTGTCTGAAACAGCCTAGGGAACAAAGTTAGAGTGGCAGAAAATTATTATTCAATACTACATTTTATAACAATGATCAACTCTTGGGGTAAAAATAACCAAGGACCAAATCCAGACAGATGAGCATCTATAACATATTTTTTTGTCATATAAGGCATCACCCAGATCTCTATAGAAAAGATCAGGGCAAGTCTTGAGAGGCTGCCAAGCATTTGTAGTTCAGCAGGACAGACTCCTGCTGTTGAAGATGGACTGCCATGTTGAATGATGAGAGATCTGGCAAGTCTTCTTTGCATGCTTCCCCAGCAATCAGCCGTGGGCACCCCCAGCAGCTTGTACCAAGGTTTTAGCTAGGCCATTTGCCTGAGAATGATGAGTAAAAGTACGAAGCTAAGATAAAAACCTTTTCCACAATTTTCTTAATGTCATCGAAACCAAAAAAAATATGATTTAAAGCATTTGTGTATTACATATTGTTAATAACTGATGCTGAGTTCTGATTATCAGAGCAATGTTTGGAGATGAAATATTGTTGGATAGTTGGTGTCATTCTGAAAAAGATTCTAGTACAACTCAAAGCCATGTCAGTCACGTCTAAGAACAGCTCTGCAAATCAATATTAAGGAGTGTTGATCTGGCTGCTTTGTCACTGTCCTTAGTGAGAACAGACATTAAAATGCCTCAAACCAACACTCTTGGTTTTTCACTATCATACCTAGTTCCAGGTCATTAGACATAGTTTTTAGTCATCGTTTTCATTCCAACAATTCCTGGATGCCCTAGGGACAGTTTACTCAAAGCAATTCTTTCTGGAATAACAATAATTTCCACATAATAGTCACCTTTTTATAGATGACAATTCATATTGACAGTTTGCAATTGACTTGAATTCCTGGAGGAATTCCTTGAATTCCTTTATCTTTAGGGATAAACCTCTCCATCCCTACTCCCACACACACCTGTCACCAGCTTAAGATAGACCAGTCTTGCAATCTTGCATATTTAACTGCGGAATGCATTCAATATGAAGTTGTCGATGCTTTGTTCTTTAACAGTTAATATCTATAAAATGTTTCTGATTTCTCAATGCATTTTTTGTTCATATCTAACCTATATCCAAAATATTCAGACCTCACTTACAATAACAATGAACAAAGTAAAAAAATCACTCTGGACTGTAAACTAAAGCTGAAATTTTTTAAAAAGTGAGACATCACTTATAGAGAGTGGAGAAATAAGCCTACTGAGAATATGGTCTGGAACAATACATTTAAACCCTACATTTAGATCTAAGTTTCTTCGTAGCCAAAATCTGAACGTGAAACACAAAGACTGTATAACTTTCAGTGCCTGCAGGAAGAAGATATTTTGTTGTTGTTGTTGTTTGTGATTATTTTTATTATTATAATTTTGCAGAGGGGCAGAAGAGCCATTTTTTTTTCTATTTTATGTCTAGTAGAAACGTATGACCAAACAGCTCTTTTAAAAACGTAACATAGTCAAATGGAACCCTTCCAAATCATAACTCCCCATAGTCAAAGACATTCATAATCAAGTTCTTTCCTGAGGAAGAAATAGTCAAAGCCCCAGGCTCTCCTAAGGATGGGTGACTGGGCAAACTACACTGATTCCCTCTTTAATGCAGGCCCACATTACGACCAGAATAGACAGAGATGGATGTTTTAATTTTTAGAATTTCTAGGTTTCTAGAGCAGTAAGGAAAAGCCTCAAGTGATGCCTACGCAGTGGCAGAATTAAAAACATTACTTTTCCTTAAGGGCAAGGCCTGGTGGAGTGATCGATACAAATTGTGAAGGTACCTCACAACAGTCAGGTATAGAAGGCTCAGATGCTTTGTAGTACAGAACATATTGGGAGAAAAAAACATTTTGAAATGCACACATCTGTGGGAAGAAGTAAATGCTGGGAAGAAGTCTAGATATATAGGCAATAGGGAAAAAACTATCCAATAAATGATAACGCACTAACGGTCCATCCAGGAAGCATCAGGGAATTCTGACAGCAAAGCAGCACTACTCCTACCCAAAGCCAGGGAGGGGTTCTGTAGCGGGATTCTGGAGCCTTCTGTGAATTGGCAGGACCAAGGTCAGGCTACAGATCAAAAGGCTGGAGTTCTGAAGAGAATAAAAATAAGCTCTACTTAAAATGCCTTATCACCATGTCAACTCAGTAGCCTAAAATGTCAGCCTCGACTCAGAGGTGTTTGGCAAAATAATAATCCAAGTTCTTACATGATCTTGATACTTTGAAAAATTTAAAGTTTTAAAGAAGGATTATATAGAGGATTTTGTTCAGAACCAAATGATTTCATACATATCTTGGGCCGAGGTAAAACAAAAATATGAAAAATGTATTCTTTTCATGTATTTGGACCTCACAATCTCTGAGATACAATACTCACTTTGCAGAAGTTCACTCTTTGTTTTGTTTTCTTTCGGGGAAAAAAATCAAAGCCTCCTAACATACGAATTCCAGGAATCTGATTGATTGGCATTGTGCTTTCTGAAAATCCTCAAAGCACACATTTGAAAAAGTTCAAATTCCTAGGTGGACTCTTGACTGAATTTATGTTGCCTGTGGTTATCTAGTTAGTTTTCTTTTCGGTGGATGCCTTCATTCCGTTAAGTTCAGACAGAAGTTGGGAATGTGATTGCTATAGTGAAATTCCCCAAGTGGTAGCAAAGAGAGAACAGTTCAAGAGAGTCTAGATTGTTAAAAGGTACAAAAAAATTAGGAGTGAGACCAAGTCAAGATTTAGGATCTAACACAGATGTAGGAAGACTAACCAATCTCAGCAGTTCTGTATATCAGAGTCTAGCAAACAGATTAGTGCCGACAGCTCTCGCAGAAGATTGATCCCACCTTTCCTCCCCAATCCGACCTTTCCAGTGGTAAACAAACAAACAAACAAACAAATAAAAAACCCTGCCTGACAGCCGAGGATTGGCTAAGGATCAGAAAATCACTTTATAATTGTCCAATGCCTTCATTTTATAAATAAGCAAACACCCAAGATTGCATGGTCTTGCCATTTTGGCTAGAATTAAAATAAACTTTCAACCAATAATACTTTATTGCTGCAAAAACTATTCCACGCAAAATCCACCCTAACTCATGGCAATATTCTAGTATATGTCTCTAGAAAGGATAAAAGTTATTAACACTAAAACCTAACGTACCCTGGAAGCATAATAATGCCTCGAAACCTTGACAATTCTCCTATACAACCGACTTAGGATTCACTATCTCCTTCCTCCAAACCACTATATCCATTATTACTCCTAACAACTTCTTTATTGCTTGTGGGGAAAAATACATAATTTTTAAGTAATTTAAGTATAATAAATTTACATATAAGTGTACAAGAAAATAAACACAAAATTCAATGTCTAAATTTTAAGCACAAACAATAGGAACTTAGTATTTAAGAATGACCCAGTACACCCACACAAATATAATTTCATCAAGTTCCTTACTGAACACATTTTTAAACTTTCATAGTACAGTTCCAGGTAGAAACTTGCTCAGAGTAAATATCTGAATGAATGACTCAAGCTATTAGATGTTATTTCTAAACATCAAGTATCTTGTACTGGATGTATTAAGACTGAGATGGAAAGAAACCCATTTGTACAATTGCCAAATACGAAATCATGACTAAAACTTGTTATATAATTCAAGTATAAAACTGATACCTTATAAGTATAGCATAGATAACCTTTCAAGTGCCTACTATCAAGTAGAATGATGTTTATTTTCAAAATGATATTTCTCTGTTCTTTAAACCATGACCAAGTTGTCTTAATCCTTTAAATAATCATTTAAATAATTCTTAATCCTTTAAACTCTAAATCATTGAAAACAAAAGAGGGGAGTGCTAATCTTTAGGAAAAGAAAAACCTCAGTCATCTCAGGACACCATCAGCTTTAAAAAAGACAGTACTTTTTTGGGAGTATGTTTGACATTTTCCACGTATTTCAAGAAGGTTCTATACTGATCTAAAATTGTAGCAGATGGAGAAGCAGCAGGTGTGAACTCAGCAAATATACAAGAGACAAGATTCCAAACTAGGCCAGCTACATAAGGCCTTTCACATTTGAGGTTAAGGAATGGATATACTTTAGAAAAGGTATAAAATTGTGTGTGTGTATGTGTAATGCATTAAAACTTATGAGAGTGTTTTTCTATATGACATGCCATGGATCTCGATTCTAGGACAGGGAATATAAGCAAGGAAAAACAAAGGTAAGAGTTAGACACAAAAGTATTAAGAAGAAACATATCCCTGTCTATTGTACAAACTAAATCAATACTTATTGTGCCTTTAACCACAGGAGTATGCTTCTCTAAAGGCAAATTCTTATTTATTTCAACAACCTCAGCCCGAAAACTTGTTCCGCCAGTTATTTTGAAATTATTTTAAAAATAAAAACATACTGACTATTTTTAAATCAGAATCCCTGGGTTTAAGTTACAGCTCAACCACATGCTAACTATATTATCCGAGGAAATAGGTTTGTATCTCTGAAAATTAGATGTAAATTAGAAATAATGGTATTTACTATATTTGGTTATAAAGATTAAATGAACTCTACTATAATTAAATTACTCTTTATTACATATAGTATTTCTTCATTGCTTGTCTTCAGTGTTATAAAAAAAAGTAAAATTTTTAAGAGTAAGGTGTAATAGAATTAAAATGATATAAATATTATCCAAATAAATATACACATTTGAGCTTAAATGTAGCAATTCCTTATTCTACTATGATGAATATTATAAAAAGAGAAGAAAAAAACCCAAACCCCAAAAACAAAAAAACAAAACCTCGACCAGGGACAGGAGCTTCAAGATGGCGGAAGAGTAAGACACGGAGATCACCTTCCTCCCCACAAATACATCAAAAATACATCTACACGTGGAACAGCTCCTACAGAACACCTACTGAATGCTGGCAGAAGACCTCAGACCTCCCAAAAGGCAAGAAACTCCCCACATACCTGGATAGGGCAAAAGAAAAAAGAAAAAACAGAGACAAAAGAATAGGGACAGGACCTGCACCTCTGGGAGGGAGCTGGGAAGGAGGAAAGGTTTCCACACACTAGGAAGCCCCTTCGCGGGCGGAGACTGCGGGTGGCAGAGGGGGGGAAGCTTTGGAGCCACGGAGGAGAGCGCAGCCACAGGGGTGCGGAGGGCAAAGCAGAGAGATTCCCGCACAGAGGCTCGGCGCCGAGCAGCACTCACCAGCCCGAGAGGCTTGTCTGCTCACCCGCCGGGGCGGGTGGGGCTGGGGGCTGAGGCTCGGGCTTCGGTCGGATTGCAGGGAGAGGACTGGGGTTGGCGGTGTGAACACAGGCTGAAGGGGCTAGTGCACCACGGCTAGCCGGGAGGGAGTCCGGGAAAAGGTCTGGAACTGCCTAAGAGGGAAGAGACCATTGTTTCAGGGTGCACGAGGAGAGGGGATTCAGAGCGCCATCTAAACGAGCTCCAGAGACGGGCGCGAGCTGCGGCTACCAGCGCGGACCCCAGAGACGGGCATGAGACGCTAAGGCTGCTGCTGCTGCCACCAAGAAGCCTGTGTGCGAGCACAGGTCACTCTCCACACCGCCCCTCCCAGGAGCCGGTGCAGCCCGCCACAGCCAGGCTCCCGTGATCCAGGGACAACTTCCCCGGGAGAACACATGGCGCACCTCAGGCTGCTGCAATGTCACGCCGGCCTCTGCCGCCGCAGGTTCGCCCCGCATCCGTACCCCTCCCTCCCCCCGGCCTGAGTGAGCCAGAGCCCCCGAATCAGGGGCTCCTTTATCCCCTCCTGTCTGAGCAAAGAAAAGACACCCTCAGGCGACCTACATGCAGAGGCGGGTCCAAATCCAAAGCTGAACCCCGGGAGCTGTGTGAACAAAGAAGAGAAAGGGAAATCTCTCCCAGCAGCCTCAGGAGCAGCAGATTAATCCACAATCAACTTGATGTACCTGCATCTGTGGAATACCTGAATAGACAACGAATCATCCCAAATTGAGGAGGTGGACTTTGGGAGCAAAGATTTATATATTTTTTCCCCTTTTTCTCATTTTCTGAGTGTGTATGTGTATGCTTCTGCATGTGATTTTGTCTGAATAGCTTTGCTTTTACCACTTGTCCTAGGGTTCTGTCTGTTTTTTTGTTTTTAATTAAAAAATTTTTTCTTAAAAATTATTTTTTATTTTAATAACTTTATTTTATTTTATTTTATTTTATTTTATCTTCTTCTTTCTTTCTTTCTTTTATTTCTCCATTTTATTCTGAGCCGTGTGAAAGACAGGCTCTTGGTGCTCCAGCCAGGCATCAGGGCTGTGCCTATGAGGTGGGAGAGCCAAGTTCAGGACATTGGTCCACCAGAGACCTCCCAGCTCCATGCAATATTAAATGGCGAAAATCTCCCAGAGATCTCCATCTCAACACCAAGACCCAGCTCCACTCAACAACTAGCAAGCTACAGTGCTGGACACCCTATGGCAAACAACTAGCAAGATAGGAACACAACCCCACTCATTAGCAGAGAGGCTGCCTAAAATCATAATAAGGTCACAGACACTCCAAAACATGCCACCAGATGTGGAGCTGCCCCCAAGAAAGACAAGATCCAGCCTCATCCACCAGAACACAGGCACTAGTACCCTGCACCAGGAAGCCTACACAACCCACTGAACCAACCTTAGCCACTGGGGACAAACACCAAAAACAACGGGAACTATGAACCTGCAGCCTGTGAAAAGTAGACCCCAAACACAGCAAGTTAGGCAAAATGAGAAGACAGAGAAACCCACAGCAGATGAAGAAGCTAGGCAAAAACCCACCAGACCTAACAAATGAAGAGGAAATAGGCAGTCTACCTGAAAAAGAATTCAGAATAATGATAGTAAAGATGATCCAAAATCTTGGAAACAGAATGGAGAAAATACAAGAAACGTTTAACAAGGACCTAGAGCAACAAAAGATCAAACAAACAGTGATGAATAACACAATAAATGAAATTAAAAATTCTCTGCAAGGGATCAATAGCACAATAACTGAGGCAGAAGAACGGATAAGTGACCTAGAAGACAAAATAGTGCAAATAACTACTGCAGAGCAGAATAAAGAAAAAAGAATGAAAAGAACTGAGGACAGTCTCAGAGACCTCTGGGACAACATTAAATGCACCAACATTCGAATTATAGGGGTCCCAGAAGAAGAAGAGAAAAAGAAAGGGACTGAGAAAATATTTGAAGAGATTATAGTTGAATACTTCCCTGATATGGGAGAGGAAATAGTTAATCAAGTCCAGGAAGCACAGAGAGTCCCACACAGGATAAATCCAAGGAGAAACACGCCAAGACACATATTAATCAAACTATCAAAAATTAAATACCAAAAAAAAATATTAAAAGCAGCAAGGGAAAAACAACAAGTAACACATAACGGGATCCCCATAAGGTTAACAGCTGATCTTTCAGCAGAAACTCTGCAAGCCAGAAAGGAGTGGCAGGACATATTTAAAGTGATGAAGGAGAAAAACCTACAACCAAGATTACTCTACCCAGCAAGGATCTCATTCAGGTTTGATGGAGAAATTAAAACGTTTACAGACAAGCAAAAGCTAAGAGAATTCAGCACCACCAAACCAGCTTTACAACAAATGCTAAAGGAATTTCTCTAGGCAGGAAACACAAAAGAAGGAAAAGATCTACAGTAATAAATCCAAAACAATTAATAAAATGGTAATAGGAACAAACATATCGATAATTAACTTCAATGTAAATGGATTAAGTGCTCCAACCAAAAGACACAGATTAGCTGAATGGATGCAAAAACAAGACCCGTATATATGCTGTCTACAGGAGACCCACATCAGACCTAGGGACACATACAGACTGAAAGTGAGGGGATGGAAAAAGATATTCCATGCAAATGGAAATCAAAAGAAAGCTGGAGTAGCAATTCTCATATCAGACAAAATAGACTTTAAAACAAAGACTATTACAAGAGACAAAGAAGGACACTACATAATGATCAAGGGATTACTCCAAGAAGAAGATGTAACAATTGTAAATATTGATGCACCCAACATAGGAGCACCTCAATACATAAGGCAAATACTAACAGCCATAAAGGGGCAATCGACAGTAACACAATCATATAGGGGACTTTAACACCCCACTTTCAACAATGGACAGATCATCCAAAAGGAAGATAAATAAGGAAACACAAGCTTTAAATGATACATTAAAAAAGATGGACTTAAATGATATTTATAGGACATTCCATCCACAAACAACAGAATACACATTCTTCCCAGGTGCTCATAGAACATTCTCCAGGATAGATCGTATCTTGGGTCACAAATCAAGCCTTGGTAAATTTTAAAAAATTGAAATCATATAAAGTATCTTCTCCGACCACAACACTATGACACTAGATATCAATTACAGGAAAAAATCTGTAAGACATACAAACACATGGAGGCTAAACAACACACTACTTAATAACCAAGAGATCACTGAAGAAATCAAAGAGGAAATCAAAAAATACCTAGAAACAAATGACAATGAAAACACGATGACCCAAAACCTATGGGATGCAGCAAAAGGAGTTCTAAGAGGGAAGTTTATAGCACTACAATCCTACCTTAAGAAACAAGAAACATCTCAAATAAACAACCTAACCTTACACCTAAAGCAAATAGAGAAAGAAGAACAAAAAAACTCCAAAGTTAGCAGAAGGAAAGAAATCTTAAAGATCAGATCAGAAATAAAGGAAAAAGAAATGAAGGAAACGATAGGAAAGATCAATAAAACTAAAAGCTGGTTCTTTGAGAAGATAAACAAAATTGATAAACCATTAGCCAGACTTATCAAGAATAAAAGGGAGAAGACTCAGATCAACAGAATTAGAAATGAAAAAGGAGAAGTAACAACTGACACTGCAGAAATATAAAGGATCATGAGAGATTACTACAAGCAACTCTATGCCAATAAAATGGACAACCTGGAAGAAATGGACAAATTCTTAGAAATGCACAAACTGCCGAGACTGAACCAGGAAGAAATAGAAAATATGAACAGACCAATCACAAGCACTGAAATTGGAACTGTGATTAAAAATCTTCCAACAAACAAAAGCCCAGGACCAGATGGCTTCACAGGCGAATTCTATCAAACATTTAGAGAAGAGCTAACACCTAACCTTCTCAAACTCTTCCAAAATATAGCAGAGGGGGTAACACTCCCAAACTCATTCTACGAGGCTACCATCACTCTGATACCAAAACCAGACAAAGATGTCACAAAGAAAGAAAACTACAGGCCAATATCACTGATGAACACAGATGCAAAAATCCTCAACAAAATACTAGCAAACAGAATCCAACAGCACATTAAAAGGATCATACAGTATGATCAAGTGGGGTTTATCCCAGGAATGCAAGGATTCTTCAATATATGCAAATCAATCAACATGATACACCATATTAACAAATTGAAGGAGAAAAACCACATGATCATCTTAATAGATGCAGAGAAAGATTTCGACAAAATTCAACACCCATTTATGGTAAAAACCCTCCAGAAAGTAGGCATAGAGGGAACTTTCCTCAACATAAAAAGGCCAAATATGACAAACCCACAGCCAACATCGTCCTCAATGGTGAAAAACTGAAAGCATTTCCACTAAGATCAGGAACAAGGCAAGGTTGCCCACTCTCACCACTATTATTTAACATAGTATTGGACGTTTTAGCCACAGTAATCAGAGAAGAAAAAGAAATAAAAGGAATCCAAATCGGAAAAGAAGAAGTAAAGCTGTCACTGTTTGCAGATGACATGATACTATACATAGAGAATCCTAAAGATGCTACCAGAAAACTACTAGAGCTAATCAATGAATTTGGTAAAGTAGCAGGATACAAAATGAATTCACAGAAATCTCTTGCATTCCTATACACTAATGATGAAAAATATGAAAGTGAAATTAAGAAAACACTCCCATTTACCATTGCAACAAAAAGAATAAAATATATAGGAATAAACCTACCTAAGGAGACAAAAGACCTGTATGCAGAAAACTATAAGACACTGATGAAAGAAATTAAAGATGATACAGATGGAGAGATATAACATGTTCCTGGATTGGAAGAATCAACATTGTGAAAATGACTCTACTACCTAAAGCAATCTACAGATTCAATGCAATCCCTATCAAACTACCACTGGCATTTTTCACAGAACTAGAACAAAAAATTTCACAATTTGTATGGAAACACAAAAGATCTCGAATACCCAAAGCAATCTTGAGAAAGAAAAACATAGCTGGAGGAATCAGGCTCCCTGACTTCAGACTATACTACAAAGCTACAGTAATCAAGACAGTATAGTACTGGTTCAAAAACAGAAATATAGATCAATGGAACAGGATAGAAAGCCCAGAGATAACCCCATGCACATATGATCCCCTTATCTTTGATAAAGGAGGCAAGAATATACAATGGAGAAAAGACAGTCTCTTCAATAAGTGGTGCTGGGAAAACTGGACAGCTACATGTAAAAGAATGAAATTAGAACACTCCCTAACACCATACATAAAAATCAACTCAAAATGGATTAAAGACCGAAATGTAAGGCCAGACACTATCAAACTCTTATAGGAAAACATAGGCAGAACACTCTATGACAGAAATCACAGCAAGATCCTTTTTGACCCACCTCCTAGAGAAATGGAAATAAAAACAAAAATAAACAAATGGGACCTAATGAAACTTAAAAGCTTTTGCACAGCAAAGGAAACAATAAACAAGAGGAAAAGACAACCCTCAGAATGGGATAAAATATTTGCAAATGAAGCAACTGACAAAGGATTAATCTCCAAAATTTACAAGCAGCTCATGCAGCTCATATCAAAAAACCGAACAACCCAATCCAAAATTGGGCAGAAGACCTAAATAGACATTTCTCCAAAGAAGATATACAGATTGCCAACAACCACATGAAAGAATGCTCAACATCATTAATCATTAGAGAAATGCAAATCAAAACTACAATGAGATATCATCTCACACCGGTCAGAATGGATATCATCAAAAAATCTACAAACAATAAATGCTGGAGAGGGTGTGGAGAAAAGGGAACCCTCTTGCACTGTTGGTGGGAATGTAAATTGATACAGCCACTATGGAGAACAGTATGGAGGTTCCTTAAAAAACTAAAAATGGAACTACCATATGATCCTGCAATCCCACTGCTGGGCATATCCCCTGAGAAAACCATAATTCAAAAAGAGTCATGTACCAAAATGTTCATTGCAGCACTATTTACAATAGGCAGGACATAGAGGCAACCTAAGTGTCCATCAACAGATGAATGAATAAAGAAGACGTGCACATATATACAATGGAATATTACTCAGCTATAAAAAGAAATGAAATTGAGTTATTTGTAGTGAGGTGGATGGACCTAGAGTCTGTCATACAGAGTGAAGTAAGTCAGAAAGAGAGAAACAAATACCATATGCTAACATATATATATGGAATTTTAAAAAAATGGTCATGAAGAACCTAGGGGCAAGACGGGAATAAAGATGCAGACCTACTAGAGAATGGACTTGAGCATACGGGGAGGGGGAAGGGTAAGCTGGGATAAAGTGAGAGAGTGGCATGGACATATATACACTACCAAATGTAAACTAGATAGCTAGTGGGAAGCAGCTGCATAGCACAGGGAGATCAGCTCGGTGCTTTGTGACCACCTAGAGGGGTGGGGTAGGGAGGGTGGGAGGGAGACGCAAGAGGGAAGAGATATGGGGACATCTGTATATGTATAACTGATTCAGTTTGTTATAAAGCAGAACCTAAGACACCATTGTAAAGCAATTATACTCCAATAAAGATGTTAAAAAAAAAAACCTCGACCATTAAGAACTTAGGGCAGGGCTTCCCTCATGGCGCAGTGGTTGAGAATCTGCCTGCTAATGCAGGAGACACAGGTTCGACCCCTGGTCTGGGAAGATCCCACATGCCGCGGAGCAGCTAGGCCTGTGAGCCACAACTACTGAGCCTGCGCGTCTGGAGCCTGTGCTCCGCAACAAGAGAGGCCGCAATAGTGAGAGGCCCGTGCACCGTGATGAAGAGTGGCCCCCACTTGCCTCAACTAGAGAAAGCCCTTGCACAGAAACGAAGACCCAACACAGCTAAAAATAAATAAATAAATAAATTTTAAAAACTTAAAAAAAAAAAAAAGAACTTAGGGCAAAAGAAAACAAAGGAAAAATGTTTGAAATAAAGTTTTCAACTTTATTATCAATGCAATTATCAACCCTAAAAAGCCTTTTGATTCAAAGAAATTTAAATTAAATTGCAAAGGAAAATCTATTTTTTTACTTACATCATCCTAACTTACATGGAGGAAAAGGAAAATAATAGAAAAATATTAAAAATATATACGAAATAGACTTCACACTAACAAAATACATTATGCATTTTGTACCTGGGCTACAGCAAAGCTCAGAAATGTTTTACAGACTTGAAGTCCTCAATATTATGCTTCTGAATATCAGTAACACAAATGCAGTAAGGAAATTCTAATATATCTCTGAACTTTATCTGCTAAAGAAAGGTATTTAAAATTTTATATTCTAAATACTGTAATTCACAATATATACAAGGGGGAAAAAAATCAACCTTGGCTCCCTTGCTCTCAGTGCTCTGATAATGTCTGTATCTTTCCACTTGAAGGTGATTCAAAATGGCCATGACAAGGGCAAAAGGCACACATTCCGTTGAATAAAGGGCAGTAGTAAAACTCTGCACAACTTTTATCAATAGCTAAGTATGCTTCATGGTAGTAGTACCCAAAGAGGAGCTTAATTCGTGAGTGAACCAAAAGGTTCATGTTTCCTTAACATGGCACCAGTGGTGACTTTAAGAATCACCCTTAAATAATATGCAAAATTTTGAACTTGATGTAAAATTTAATGTCCATATGTCTATATAGCTTTCTTTGGCTAAAAGCATTTATAGTCCTCATCCATTTCTAAATTGGGTTTGACTCAGAAGAGGTTAAGAAATTAAACAATAACATTGTATAATTACTAGATATATCTCAAACTCACTGACTAAAATCTTTTTTTTTTTTTTTTTAGGAATTCCTTTTATTTTTATTTTTTTATTATTTATTTATTTATTTTTGGCTGTGTTGGGTCTTCGTTTCTGTGCAAGGGCTTTCTCTAGTTGCGGCAAGCGGGGGCCACTCTTCATCGCGGTGTGTGGGCCTCTCACTATCGTGGCCTCTCTTGTTGCGGAGCACAAGCTCCAGATGCGCAGGCTCAGTAGTTGTGGCTCACGGGCCCAGTTGCTCCGCGGCATGTGGGATCTTCCCAGACCAGGGCTCAAACCCGTGTCCCCTGCATTGGCAGGCAGATTCTCAACCACTGCGCCACCAGGGAAGCCCCCTAAAATCTTGTTTTCATAAAATTTCTTCCTTTAAAGACCAGTTTCTAGGGGGTTAGATATAAAAGAATGTGATGGATAAACTAAAATTCTCTACCGCAGTATTTTTCAGAGCCTTTAACATTTTAGCATTTTATCTAAATTTTTCAATTTATCAAGTTTAATTTTTCATCTCTAAGAGTGTGATGTGATAGGCAGTATTTCAAAAACTCACCTACCCAGGGAAACTTCTTTAGGAAGCACTGCCAGCTCCAATATTCTAAGGAAAACATTGGGGGGAATGACAATTTAAGATCTCACTTCCTAACTAAATATTCAGTGATAGATAACCACGTGAGGATTTTATAATTCAATTCAAATCAAACAATTTTTAGTGAGTAAAGTGGTGCCACACTACTCTCCAATGAGCAATAACCAGAGTTTTGCACAACTGGGTAAGTTGACTGGTAGGTCTCAATTGGATCATTGAGACCGCAATTAATCATCTGGGCAAATTACCTTTGAAAAATATATTGCCTGGCTCTTTTGTCCCAGGATCCTTACTACTTCCTCTCTAGCTTGGCAGCAGGTATATAGAAAAAAGAAACAAACAAAAACATATCAGAACAGTAAAAGACAGGGAAGGAAAAAAAAAGAGAGGGAGAGAATGTTTTACCTAAAGCTCCAGGGATTATAGTCACTGGTGAAATTGTGTAAAATGTGAAAAGTATAGCCAAGAACAATATTTTATCGGTATGATTACCAGGATTTGAAATTTAATCCATTGTAAACCTATGTCAAAACAAACTAACAAAACCAAAAAGAAACAATCAAACATTCTACTTATTAAACTTGAGTATAGTGGAGCTACACTGTCATACTGCCTAAGCCTCAAACATTCTATGTATCTGCTTCTACTGTTACAAAGACCATAAGGATTGGTGTTCCTTATGAGTGAATCTGAAACACATGTTATTTCTACAAGAATCACAGCTGCAACCTAAAGGAAGAAAATAAGACTACAGGTCATCCGTTTCTTTCCTATCTACTTTATCAGCTGTTCAATTATATCCACGGACTCCAGTTAAGCTGACAACTGGTATTTTTCTTGTATTCCCTCTACTCACACTAATGTTTTGTAGCTTCTGCATTCTCCTCTAGCTGCACCATCTTGTTTTTGCCTGCATCTGTTCTTTCATTAGCCTCCCAGAGAGGTAAGTCTTCATTCAACAATATTCATGGAGCACCCATGATAAGCTTGAGACTGAATATACGCATTTGAGATTTGTTTCACGATAAGAAAAAGCTAACAATCACACAAGGGAGCAAAGGACAAAAATAGCTGCTACTTTATCCACCAAGAATAAGATGAATTTTTGATAAGTGGCTTTTGTGTGTGTGTAGTAAATGAGACAGGGAATCACTTACTTGATTCCTCATTATAAAATGCTATTTTGATGTTACCTAAAAGTTGCTTTGGAAGTTGATATTTACTCCTGATTTGTAGAATGGCAAGAGGTTGTACATTTTAAAAAGAATTATGAATAATTTTAGAGAATCTATGTTGTTAAAAAGCTCTGCTAGACAGGTAACAGTATTTAAAATGCTGAGATGATTTTTATTACCCTGTGTCCTTTGACAACTATCTTTTACATTGTGTCGTTAGATAGAACATTGAATTAGCAAAAATTAAGGTCGTGTACTGAGCAGTAGAAATAAAATTTCTAGGAATATAGTTATCCAAAAATATAATAACTGAATTTATTTAAATTACTTAGTTTTGATGGATTATCTTCTGTATGTTTAGATTAAGGGCATATTTTGTCAACAATATTCAGTGAACTGCAATATTAAAGGTGGATTTTCTAATATGTATATCCTTGAAATTTTGTTTCATTATGGTTAATGCAAATATTCTAATTTGAGTACAAATGTTCAGAGAAAAGTATTTGTTGTTAATAGGCAAGAGAAATATAAAATGGCATTAATATTTACAGTGTGGAAACAAATGTATACGCATGATACAAATAGACAATATACTAGTTGAGTTTCATTTGGTTGCAAGTAACAGATACCAACTGGAGCTAAACAGGTAAACATACTCTTAGAAAGATCTGACACATCTCACAGAAGCTCAGCTAGAGCTGAATAACTGGGTCTCAGGTAAATCAGGTATCAGAGCAGGTACCAGCTGCTGAAGTTCACAGGCTTCAGGGGCACTGTCATTTATAAAATAACTACCAGAAGTTCCCAGCCTCTGTGTCTCTCAGTTCAACTTCCTAAATTCCTGGGATCAGGTAATGGGCACTGATTAAATGAGGTAGCCACCTCTGACCCAATCAACCACAGTAGATGAAGCAGGTACATAGCACAGCCATGACTGGTGGAGACCCCCCTTCTGTATCAGGGTCAGTTTCCAAAAAAGGGAGAATGGTTGTCAGCTAGACACTAACCCAAGAGCTATTTCCTACAGCCAAAAAGAAAAGAGAGTGATAGTTGACCTAATTAAATTTTAGTGATTATCAAAGTTGATGATTGTACCTTTAAGAATATTCGTTCACCAGTTATGAGTGGGTTATTTCCCAGTCCGGTGATACAACTAAAATATGTGCTCAGTCTTCCTTTGTAATACACAGAGAGAAGCATGACAAAATGTATTCAGTTTTATATATAAAAAATATATATATTGAATATATATATATTGAATATATATACATATTCAAGTATATACATATATATATATATGTATATACTTGAATAAGCAAAAAGCTCAATAGGCTTTAATGTTTCTTTTTTCCTGTTTGTTCTTTGCACGTGAAATGTAATCATTCAACTCTATTAAATTTTATAGAAAGTTGAAAACGTAGTGGTATGATAAAAGAATAACCTAACTTTTCTCTATAATATATATATCAAAAATACATGGGGCGTTTCCTTCTAGAAATAAGCTAGGGTTTTCTTTCGTACATTACAAGATATTAGAGGCTCTGACTGCTTTTAAAGAACTTTACTGTTACTGACTGCTGTTGGAGTTAGTAAAGAAGTTTTTAATTTGCTCTCCAGGAAAATTAATAGTCATATGTCAGCCTTACTTGCCTTTATATTCAGAACTTACCAAGAAATTCAGTGATGATACAAGTGGCACATAAATAAGCAAAGAACAAAAGAAAACAAAGAGTTCTTCAGATAATTACATAATTTGTACTTGGTTTTTAACCACGCAAATCATAGTTACTCTTCTGCCGGTTCTATGCTGGCATAATGCAGTGACCGGTAGAAACCATGGCTGATTTTTTATGATTACTGTAAGTGAGGAAAGAGCTGACTTCAGTGGCTGTTGTGAAAGACCTCTGTGGTCAAAAATAGCTCAATTTGTTTTCCCTCCTCTGATAAGAACCAAACACTTAACTCCTTTAATGAATTCCTTTTGTTGGATCAAGGGAGTGGAGAATGGGAAACAGGAAACTGCAAGACGAAGAGACAGGCTCTCCTTGTCTGAGCAGCTGCCTGCTGAGCTGAAACAACATCAGTGGGGCTCAAGCAACAACAGAAATGCCAAAAAAAAAACCCAACAACAACAGATTCCTTTGTACATTCAGTGGTGTGTTAGATTCAGGGCCAGATACCAGCAGTGCACAGACGACAGGAACCAAGCATGGATGTTGGTGAGGAGACGAAAGCCTTGCTGTTTTGCACACTGGCAAATGACATCCGTGCAAACGCCAGGGATTTTCCACTAGCCTCCATCTTTCTTGTCCTTTCTTTCTTTGGAAGAAAGAAATCAATTAAACTTGGAGACCTTGCCCTTCAACCTCAAGGACAAAAACTAGCTAGAATGGCATCCCCGCTGTGAGAGCATGCCATTCTGCCTTGAAAGAAATTACACTGGGAAGGAGAGGCAGATGATTCTGTGAGTACAGACAAAGGAGGCTATGAAGACTGATTCCATTATGTTCCACAGGTTAAGGCAGCATTACCAGAATTTTGCTGGTATCCATTGTGAGTCATAATTCAATTTTAAAATTTTAACAGGAAATGAGTGTCTGTGTGTGTGTGTGTGTGTAAAGGTGATGACTTCTCCATGTAAGTAATATGGTTGATGCAACTAATATTGACACAGTTGATTCTAATTCTAACCTAGAAGTATAACCGAAGCTTATTTCATTACATGCAGAGAAGCTCTGTCAAGAATCCTAATGTCTACTTCCGATAAGCTTGAGCAAAAGCTATGGCCTGGAGCCATCTTGATCAGACCCTAACCCATCACATTGGCCTGACCAGGCAGATTTTCGATCAATGATAACCACTGGCTTAGCTGCAAGCTATTTCCAATAGACAGAATCCAATTCCAACGTATAAGCTATTAAAATTAGCCTGGAGCTTCCCTGGTGGCGCAGTGGTTGAGAATCTGCCTGCCAATGCGGGAGACACGGGTTCAAGCCCTGGTCTGGGAAGATCCCACATGCCGCGGAGCAACTAGGCCTGTGAGCCACAACTACTGAGCCTGCGCGTCTGGAGCCTGTGCTCCGCAACAAGAGAGGCTGCGATAGTGAGAGGCCCGCGCACCGCAATGAAGAGTGGCCCCCGCTTGCCGCAACTAGAGAAAACCCTCGCACAGAAACGAAGACCCAACACACCCAAAAATAAATAAATAAATATTTTAAAATTAGCCTGGTTCTATGTGCACTATATTAAAAAGGAATAAATTATTGGAGTTAGTGAAAATCATCACACAGCCTCTAAAAGAAATCCAATATTTACACACTTAATAAACAATTATGTTGTGCCCAACACTGAAGTAGGGGCTTACAACTCAGTTTGAATTTTGCTTAGTGGAAAAGAAAGGTATCAAACAAGAAAACAGAATGAAGTTTGATGCAATTGGTCGTTAGTATACTTTCTCCAGATGAAATGGATGAAACACCAGGAAAGGGAACTGCGCTGCCTGGTTCAACCTATCAGGCTTCTGGAAGGTTCCGTAGAAGCACTAATTCTAAGGACAATGGAATCAGATGGCTCTTGCTGAGTGTAACTGATACATGGAGAAGGACGAAAAGATTGAGGGTAATTTCACAAATCAAAAGCAAAATGTGACAGTCAGAGGTCCTCTTAGGCCACATATAAAGGAACTCTTATCTTTTACAACCTAGGACAGATAAAGCAGAGGATCTGGGCTAGTAGCTCATCTCTAAAGAAGGCTGAAGTCTCAACGACATCAAATCAAGGCTCCAGCGGGAGAGCAGTAAGACTCTGTCTGAGACATGGGGTGGGGTCATGTGGGTAGGTATTATTGAAGCTTCAGATCCCCTTGAACCCTCTGGATCTACAGGAAGTTTCCACACCTCCCTGTTGGAGGAGGAATCAAAAGTTCCCAGTTTTCTCTTGCTTGAAGACAATGCAGCAGCCTCTAGATTGTACCCCTACCCCACCATAAGAATCTAGCCCCACATCCTTTCCTAGGCACCAGACCAAGTAGTAGCACCAAGCTGCATCAGAGTATGGCCAAGGTAGTGCTGGGACTGGAAGAGAGGAAATGGACTATATCTTGAAAAACTGCATGATTTAGCCAACACGCACCACAGGAGCCTGGAAATGATATAAAGAACTGGATCCTGAGAGTGCCAGACTGTGAAGCTGGGGGGCTGGGGTGGATGGTACAGAAGGACGGATAATGGAGAGTCTACTGACATGAGTATTCTCCCATAATACAAAATCTAATAATCTGGAAAGGACCCCAGAAGATGGTGCTAATATGCTAATTCTTAATATGCTCATTAGATGGTTCTAATTCTAATTTGGATGACACTTAGAAGTTTGGAGAGAACACTGGCCCCCAGTAAGTGAAATAGAAATGGAATAGCTGCAGATAGTGGAAGTAGGCATCTAGATGGATATGGACGGAAAGTTAGAAACTCTACCAGCTGAGCATGTTCCGTGGGTGGAGCTGGGTTGGAGGATACTTCTACAAAAGTGATAAATTATGCTCCAGTGAGAGGGGCACCAGCGTCATTAAGACACTCAGTGATGACTTTTCCTCTGTAAGTAGGGGAAAACAGAAGGAGATTCTATTACAAGTGGGTTCAATAATAGAATTAGGAATGATAGAATTCCAAAATAATAAGAGGCTAGGTAATGGCACTTAACTGTCAGAAGTTACCATGAACTCAAAGCCAGGCTGTTACAATGAACCCGGTGAGCTGCCAGGCTGGAGTGGCAGACAGGGACCTGAACCACAGGGCACCATGGAAATGGTTAAAAAAACATAGCTTCCCTGAAAGCAACCTAGGAGGGGTAACCAAAAGGGTATTGCTCAATCCATATAATATAAGAATTTAAGAAAGAAAGCTGAGGGCACCTGCCAATAAAATATTTCAAATTCTTGCCCAGGTTCTAGACCTGAGCCATTTTGCAGATCTGAAACATACTGGCTGAAGTCCTCAGGAGGAAGGACTCTGCAAAACCATGCAAGTGGGCAGCATGTAGAAAAACGATCCCCACAGTCTTTCCTCAAAGAGACGTCCAGCCATTTACTCAAGTAACCATCTACTAAGAGGAAGGGAGTATGGAAATATTTCCAAGAAGATTAGACGCTGGGTCTGAGTTAACTTGATGCTTGGGAATGTGAAACATAATAAATACAATATTGTCCCAGTTTGGCTCACAGGGAGTTCCCTGGGTCCCCAGAATCAGCCAGTGGTCATTTCTCTGGAACCCGGCCCTGAATAATATCATAGGTATGGATACACTTGGTTGTTCTTAGACTCCCAAAGAAGTTCTGTGGATGAAAAATGTCACCTGCCACATCAGTAAACAAAGGATGTTGCAGCCATCAAGCCAGCAGACACTACAGCCACACCCAGCTATGCACCCTGAGGGGATCCAAGAAGAGAAAAGCAGGATACTGGCCCTACAGAGCTGAGGTGCATATCAAAGGAATGATTTCAATGAACCCAGACTCGTGCATCTTCCCATACTCAGAAAAGCACTAAATTCCTTAACTTGAGATGGCTGGTTTTCTTTAATTAACATTAATCTTTTGATATTCTGACTCCCTGGTTTTTGTTGCAAAAGCTCCTATATATCCTGGCTCCTCTCTTATCTCTTTGGAGCAGTCCCTCAGAGCTATCTGAGAGGCCATCTTCCGGGCTTCAGTCCTCGGAAAATCCACCAAATAAAACATAATTCTCAACTTTTAGGTTGTGTGTTTATTTTTTTGCAGTTGACAGTTCCTTCCCCTGATTAGTAGATTATATTGTAGTGGGAAAGGCCACATGGAAACACCTGACACTGTCACCATCCCAACCCACCCCCACTGGCCAAGTTAGTAAATCAAAAACAGTATTGCATCTTGGAGGGAATGGCAGATATTAAAATCTCAGAAAATGCAGGGGTGAGAGTCCCCACTATATCCCAAATTAATTCACTAATCAAGCAGATAAATTCTGTTTGCTGTGCAGAATGTGGATATTTAACATGGGCTCAGATACATGGTGTGTGGCCATTGATCTAACAAACTGTTTTCATTCCTATTAAGAAGGAAGGTGAAAAAACAAAAGTTGCAGTCATTCGGAACAGACAGCAGTATACTTTTATGGTCTTGCTTCAGGGCTACATTAACTCTCCTGCCATCTATAATAATATATTTAGAAGAGATCTGGACCATCTGAACATTTACAGAACACCACATTAGTATGCTCTATGGGTAACATCACATTAACAGAACCAAATGAGCAAGAAGTTACAAATATGTTAGAGGTTCTGATTAAATGCATATGAACTCCAGAGGATAGGAAATAAAACCTATGAAGAATCAGGGCCCACTATATTGGTAAAGTTTTGAGGGGCCCAATGGTCTAAGCTATGCTGGGATGTTCCCTGCAAAATTACTGCATCTCACACCTGAGAGGACTTAGGAGTGTAGAAAGCTAAGAAGAAAGCATCTTTGGGTCTGTGGCAGAATATTCCACTGGTAACAATAGTGCTCTGACCTGTAGTAGATGTCATGAAAGACTGCCAGATGTGAGTGGGATCCAGGGCAGGAAAATGTGGCTATGAAAGCAGGTCTACAACTTGGGCCAGAGTCTTGTGAAACTACTATTGTTCTCACATTTCTGGATGGTCCTGGCTTTCTGAATAAAGAGTGATTGAATAGCAATCTTAAATACAGATCTCCCCTGAGGCCATTTGTTTATACGCCAAAGTGTTGGATAAAAGCCAGAGACTTGGGGGCACCTGCAAGATGGCGGAGGAGTAAGACGTGGAGATCACCTTCCTCCCCCAAAAAATATCAAAAATACATCTACATGTGGAACAACTCCTACAGAACACCTACCAAACGCTGGCAGAAGACCTCAGACTTCCCAAAAGGCAAGAAACTCCCCACGTACCTGGGTATGGCAAAGGAAAAAAGGAAAAACAGAGACAAAAGAATAGGGATGGGACCTGTACCTCTGGGAGGGAGCTGTGAAGGAGGAAAGGTTTCCACACACTAGGAAGCCCCTTCACTGGCAGAGACGGGGGGTGGTGGGGAGGAAACTTCAGAGCCATGGAGGAGAGTGCAGCAACAGGGGTGCGGAGGGCAAAGCGGAGAGATTCCCGCACAGAGGATCAGTGCCGACCAGCACTCACCAGCCCAAGAAGCTTGTCTGCTCACCTGCCAGGGTGGGCGGGGGCTGGGAGCTGAGGCTCGGGCTTCAGAGGTCAGATCCCAGGGAGAGGACGGGGGTTGGCGGCGTGAACACAGCCTGAAGGGAGTCTGGGAAAAAGTCTGGAACTGTCTAAGAGTCAAGAGTCCATTGTTTCGAGGTGTGCGAGGAGAGGGGATTCAGAGCGCCACCTAAACGAGCTCCAGAGACGGGCGCGAGCTGCGGCTTTCAGCGCGTACACCAGAGACGGGCATGAAACACTAAGGTTGCTGCTGCCGCCACCAAGAAGCCTGTGTGCAAGCACAGGTCACTATCCACACCTCCCCTCCCAGGAGGCTGTGCAGCCTGCCACTGTCAGGGTCCCGTGATCCAGGGACAATTTCCCCAGGAGAACACACAGCGCACCTCAGGCTGGTGCAACATCACGCTGGCCTCTGCCACCGCAGGCTCGCCCTGAATTCCGTGCCCCTCCCTCCCCCCGGCCTGAGTGAGCCAGAGCCCCCAAATCAGCTGCTCCTTGAACCCCGTCCTATCTGGGCAGGGAACAGATGCCCTCAGGCAACCTACATGCAGAGGCGGGTCCAAATCCAAAACTGAACCCCGGGAGCTGTGCGAACAAAGAAGAGAAAGGGAAATCTCTCCCAGCAGCCTCAGGAGTAGCGGATTAAATCTCCACAATCAACTTGATGTACCCTGCACCTGTGGAATACCTGAATAGACAACAAATCATCCCCAAATTAAGGCAGTGGACTTTGGGAGCAACTGTAGACTTGGGGTTTGCTTTCGGGTTTTATGTTTATCTTAGGTTAATATTTAGAGTTTATTATCATTGGTAGATTTGTTTATTGATTTGGTTGCTCTCTTCCTTTTTCTGTTTTATATACATATATAGTTTTTATTTTTTCCTTTTTCACTTTTGGTGAGTGTGTATGGGTATGCTTCTTTGTGTGATTTTGTCTGTATAGCTTTGCTTTTACCATTAGTCCTAGGATTCTGTCTGTCTGGTTTTTTTGTTCATTTTTGTTTGTTTGTTTCTTTTTTTTAGTATAGTGCTTAGCGCTTGTTACCATTGGTGGATTTGTTTATTGGTTTGATTGCTCTCTTCTTTCTTTCTTTTTTGTTTATTTTTTATAATATATTTTTTAATTTTTTCTTTTAATAACTTTATTTTATTTTATTTTTCTTTCTTTCTTTTTATTTTTCTCTCTTCTGAGCCATGTGGCTGACGGGGCTTTGGTGCTCCAGCCAGGTGTCAGGTCTGAGCCTCTTAGGTGGAAGAGCCGAATTCAGGAAATTGGTCCACCAGAGACCTCCCAGTCCCATGTAATATCAAATGGCGAAAGCTGTCCCAGAGACCTCCACCTCAATGCTAAGACCCAGCTCCACTCAATGACCAGAAAGCTACAGTGCTGGACAACCTATGCCAAACAACTAGTAAGCCAGGAACACAACCCCACCATTAGCAGAGAGGTTGCCTAAAATCATAATAAGGCCACAGACAACCCAAAACACACCACCAGACGTGGTCCTGCCCACCAGAAAGACAAGATCCAGCCTCATCCACCAAACATAGGCACCAGGAAGCCTACACAATGCACTGAACCAACCTTACCCACTGGTGGCAGACACCAAAAACAATGGGAACTACGAACATGAAGTCTGCAAAAAGGAGACCCCAAACACAGTAAGTTGAGTAAAAGGAGAAGACAGAGAAATACACAGCAGACGAAGGAGCAAAGTAAGAACCCACAAGACCAAACAAAGGAAGAGGAAATAGGCAGTCTACCTGAAAAAGAATTCAGAGTAATGATAGTAAAGATATCCAGAATCTTTCAAATAGAATGGAGAAAATACAGGAAACATTTAACAAGGACCTAGAAGAAGTAAACAGCAAACAAGCAATGATGAAAAACACAATAAATGAAATTAAAAATTCTCCAGAAGGAATCAATAGCAGAATAACTCAGGCAGAAGAATGGATAAGTGACCTGGAAGATAAAATAGTGGAAATAACTACTGCAGAGCAGAATAAAGAAAAAAGAATGAAAAGAATTGAGGACAGTCTCAGACATCTGGGACAACATTAAACACGAATATTTGAATTTTATGGGTCCCAGAAGAAGAAGGGAAAAACAAAGGGTCTGAGAAAATATTTCAAGACACTATACTTGAAAACTTCCCTAATATGGGAAAAGAAATAGTCAGTAAGTCCAGGAAGCGCAGAGAATCCCATACAGAATAAATCCAAGGAGAAACATGCCAATACACATATTAATTAAGCAATCAAAAATTAAATACAAAGAAAAAATATTAAAATTAGCAAGGGAAAAGAAACAAATAACATACAAGGGAATCGCCATAAAGTTAACAGCTGATTTCTCAGCAGAAACTCTGCAAGCCAGAAGGGTGTGGCAGGACATATTTAAAGTGGTGAAAGGGAAAAACTTACAATCAAGATTACTCTACCCAGCAAGGATCTCATTAAGATTCAGTGGAGAAATTAAAACCTTTACAGACAAGCAAAAGCTAAGAGAATTCAGCTTTACAACAAATGCTAAAGGAACTTCTCTAGGCAGGAAACACTAGAGACGGAAAAGACCTACAATAACAAACCCAAAACAATTAAGAAAATGGGAATAGGTATATACATATCAATAATTACCCTAAATGTGATTAAATGCTCCAACACAAAGGCACAGACTGGCTGATTGGATACAAAAACAAGACCCGTATATATGCTGTCTACAAGAGAACCACTTCAGACCTAGGGACACATACAGACTGAAAGTGAGGGGATGAAAAAGATATTCCATGCAAATGGAAATCAAAAGAAAGCTGGAGTAGCAATTCTCATATCAGACAAAATAGACTTTAAAATAAAGAATATTATGAGAGTCAAAGAAGGACACTACATAATGATCAAGGGATTAATCCAAGAAGAAGATGTAACAATTGTAAATATTTGTCCACCCAACATAGGAGTACCTCAGTACATAAGGCAAATGGTAACAGCCATAAAAGGGGAAATCGACAGTAACACAATAATAGTAGGGCACTTTAACACCCCACTTTCCCCAATGGACAGATCATCCAAAATGAAAATAAAAAAAGGAAACACAAGCTTTAAGTGATACATTAAACAAGATGGACTTAATTGATATTTATAGGACATTCCATCCAAAAACAAGAGAATACACTTTCTTCTCAAGTGCTCATGGAACATTCTCCAGGATAGATCATATCTTGGGTCACAAATCAAGCCTTGGTAAATTTAAGAAAATTGAGATCATATCAAGTATCTTTTCTGACCACAAAGCAATGAAACTAGATATCAATTACAGGAAAACAAACTGTAAAAAAATACAAACACATGGAGGCTAAACAATACACTACTAAATAACCAAGAGATCACTGAAGAAATCAAAAAGGAAATAAAAAAATAGCTAGAAACAAATGATAATGTAAACACAATGACCCAAAACCTATGGGATACAGCAAGAGCAGCTCTAAGAGGGAAGTTTATAGCAATACAATCCTACCTCAAGAAACAAGAAACATCTCAAATAAACAACCTAACAACTTTTCCTTTTGCACAGCAAAGGAAACCATGTAGAAGACGAAAACACAACCCTCAGAATGGGAGAAAATATTTGCAAATGAAGCAACTGACAAAGGATTAATCTTCAACATATACAAGCAGCTCATGCAGGTAACTTTACACCTAAAGCAATTAGAGAAAGAACAAAAAAAAACCCCCAAAGTTAGCAGAAGGAAAGAAATCATAAACATCAGATGAGAAATAAATGAAAAAGAAATGAAGGAAATGATAGCAAAGATCAATAAAACTAAAAGCTGGTTCTTTGAGAAAATAAACAAAATTGATAAGCCATTAGCCAGACTCATCAAGAAAAAAATGGAGAAAACTCAAATCAACAGAATTAGAAATGAAAAAGGAGAAGTAACAACTGACACTGCAGAAATACAAAAGATCATGAGAGATTACTAAAAGCAACTATATGCCAATAAAATGGACAACCTGGAAGAAATGGACAAATTCTTAGAAATGCGCAACCTTCCAAGACTGAACCAGGAAGAAATAGAAAATGTGAACAGACCAATCACAAGCACTAAAATTGAAACTGTGATTAAAAATCTTCCAACAAACAAAAGCCCAGGACCAGATGGCTTCACAGGCGAATTCTATCAAACATTTAGAGAAGAGCTAACACCTAACCTTCTCAAACTCTTCCAAATATAGCAGAGGGAGGAACACTCCCAAACTCATTCTACGAGGCCACCATCTCTCTGATACCAAACCAGACAAAGATGTCACAAAGAAAGAAAACTACCGGCCAATATCACTGATGAATATAGATGCAAAAATCCTCAACAAAATACTAGCAAACAGAATCCAACAGCACATTAAAAGGATCATACACTATGATCAAGTGGGGTTTATCCCAGGAATGCAAGGATTCTTCAATATATGCAAATCAATCAATGTGATACACTATATTAACAAATTGAAGGAGAAAAACCATATGATCATCTTAATAGATGTAGAGAAAGCTTTTGACATAATTCAACACCCATTTATGATAAAAACCCTCCAGAAAGTAGGCATAGATGGAAGTTCTTCAACATAATAAAGGCCATATATGACAAACCCACAGCCAACATCATCCTCAATGGTGAAAAACTGAAAGCATTTCCACTAAGATCAGGAACAAGGCAAAGTTGCCCACTTTCACCACTATTATTCAACATAGTCTTGGAAGTTTTAGCCACAGCAATCAGAGAAGAAAAAGCAATAAAAGGAATCCAAATCAGAAAAGAAAAAGTAAAGCTGTCACTATTTGCAGATGACATGATACTATACATAGAGAATCCTAAGGATCCTACCAGAAAACTACTAGAGCTAATCAATGAATTTGGTAAAGTAGCAGGATACAAAATTAATGCACAGAAATCTCTTGCATTCCTATACACTAATGATGAAAAATCTGAAAGAGAAATTATGGAAACACTCCCATTTACCACTGCAACAAAAAGAATAAAATATCTAGGAATAAACCTACCTAAGGAGACAAAAGACCTGTATGCAGAAAACTATAAGACACTGATGAAAGAAATTAAAGATGATACAAACAGATGGAGAGATATACCATGTTCTTGGATTGGAAGAATCAATATTGTGAAAATGACTCTACCACCCAAAGCAATCTCCAGATTCAATGCAATCCCTATCAAACTACCACTGGCATTTTTCACAGAACTAGAACAAAAAATTTCACAATTTGTATGGAAACACAAAAGACTCCAAATAGCCAAAGCAATCTTGAGAAAGAAAAATGGAGCTGGAGGAATCAGTCACCCAGACTTGTGACTATGCTATGCTATAAGGCTACAGCAATCAAGACAGTATGGTACTGGAACAAAACCAGAAATATAGATCAATGGAACAGGATAGAAAGCCCACAGATAAACCCACGCACATATGGTCACCTTATCTTTGATAAAGGAGGCAAGCATATACAATGGAGAAAAGACAGCCTCTTCAATAAGTGGTGCTGGGGAAACTGGACAGCTACATGTAAAAGAATGAAATTAGAACACTCCCTGACACCATACACAAAAATCAACTCAAAATGGATTAAAGAGCTAAATGTAAGGCCAGACACTATAAATCTCTTAGAGGAAAACATAGGCAGAACTCTTTATGAAATAAATCACAGCAAGATCCTTTTTGATCCTCCTCCTAGAGAAATGGAAATAAAAACAAAAATAAACAAATGGGACCTAATGAAAGTTAAAAGCTTTTGCACAGCAAAGGAAACCATAAACAAGACAAAAAGACAACCCTCAGAATGGGAGAAAATATTTGCAAATGAAGCAACTGACAAAGGATTAATCTTCAACATATACAAGCAGCTCATGCAGGTCAATATCAAAAAAACAAACAACCCAATCCAAAAATGGGCAGAAGACTAAATAGACATTTCTTCAAAGATATACAGATTGTCAACAAACACATGAAAGGATGCTCAACATCACTAATCATTAGAGAAATGCAAATCAAAACTGCAGTGAGGTTATCACCTCACACTGGTCAGAATGGCCATCATCAAAAAATCTGCAAACAATAAATGCTGGAGAGGGTGTGGAGAAAAGGGAACCCTCTTGCACTGTTGCTGGGCATGTAAATTGATACAGCCACTATGGAGAACAGTATGGAGGTTCCTTAAAAAACTAAAAATAGAACTACCATATGACCCAGCAATCCCACTACTTGGCATATACCCTGAGAAAACAATAATTCAAAAAGAGATATGCACCCCAATGTTCATTCCAGCACTATTAACAATAGCTAGGACATGGAAGCAACCTAAGTGTCCATCGACAGATGAATGGATAAAGAAGATGTGGCACATATATACAATGGAATATTACTCAGCCATAAAAAGAAACGAAATTGAGTTATTTTTAGTGAGGTGGATGGACCTAGAGTCTGTCATACAGAGTGAAGTAAGTCAGAAAGAGAAAAGCAAATACTGTATGCTAACACATATATATGGAATGTAAAAAGAAAAAATGGTTCTGAATAACCTAAGGCCAGGACAGGAATAAAGATGGAGACATAGAGAATGGACTTGAGGACACGGGGAGGGGGAAGGGTAAGCTGGGACGAAGTGAGAGAGTAGCATGGACATATATACACTACCAGTTGTAAAATAGATAGCTAGTGAGAAGCAGCCGCATAGCACAGGGAGATTAGCTCGGTGCTTTGTGTCCAATTAGAGGGGTGAGATACGGAGGTTGGGAGGGAGACACAAGAGGGAGGAGATATGGGGATATATGTATATGTATAGCTGATTCACTTTGTTATACAGCAGTAAGTAACACACCATTGTAAAGCAAATATACTCCAATAATGATGTTAAAAAAAAAAAAAAAGCTACAGACTTTTTCTTCTCCTCCTTGGAGAAAATGTGCTTATATTCCAGAGCAAAAGTCTCCTTCTGGAGAGGAGGAAGGCAGATGTGTCAGCTGCCCTATAAGTTCTAGTTGTCCTAATTTCAGGGTTCATATTCTATAGTGCAACCTCTGCATGCAGAAGTGATCCTTGGCCCTCACTGTGTTGCCCCAGGGGGAGTTAGGGCACTGCTAAGATGCTCTGTGGGTAAACTGTCTTTTCTCTCATCCAGAAGTCTGCAGTTTCTCTTAGGAGAGAGATAGATGGTAGATAGATAGATAGAAAGAAGAAAGGCCAGCTAACTTCTAAGTAGAATAACATCTCAGATCCTTCACAGTTTCAGACTTAAAAATGTGAATCACAATTTTAGGTGGAAAAAAACCATGTTGTGTGGAATTTTTGGAAAGCCCCAGTAGGAATTTCACAGCATAAATCCCACGGGTTTTGGAGCTAGACCATGTTAGCTACAAAAAAGAATTAAACACCATGTTTAAAAACAGCTTCTGGGTTGCTTTTTAGCCCTAAGAGAGATGGAGATCATGTAGGTGATTGGCATGAACCATGAAAGAGCATGTAATTTTTATAAGAAGGCAGAGGACGAAGAGTCTAAGTGACAGTGGAGTGCACAGATGTTCAGATGCTGCCTCTCAACTCTGAGAGGTAAGAAGAGAGAGGATATGTAGATTTGCTTGGAAGAAGAAAAGGTCAATCAAGGTCTTCTAGGGAAAACAAGATTTCATCTAACTCCAAAATGCACAAAATATTTTGTGAAGAGTTTTAGGATCTCTGAAGTTCATTAATAATGGAGTGGTAGACTTAGGGAAAGAATTTAGGGAGAATAGAAGAGAGAGAGGATGGGGTCAGGAAACAGAAACATAAAGTAGTATTGACATAAGAATAAGTCAAAACACTATTTAATCCCAGGAGTCTATGTTTGGGTGACAGGTGAAAAAAATAAGGACATAGGACAGGTTGACCTTGGGTCCCAAAGATAAAAGCATGATAGTGAATGAGAGGCATTTGGTCAACATGATAGGTGATTTTATGTGTCATCTTGACTGACCTAAGGGATGCCCAGACAGCTGGTAAAACATTATTTCTGGGCGTGAAACAATGTGTGTATTTCCAGAAGAGATTAGCATTTGAATCAATAGATCGAGTAAAGAAGATCCACCCTCACCAAAGTGGGCTGGCATCATCCAATCCTTTGAGGGCCCAAATGGAATAAAAAATGGCAAAGGAAAGGTGAATTCTTGCTCTCTCTTTTGGAGGTGGACGTCCATCTTTTCCTGCCCTCAGACTCTGGAGCTCCTGGTTCTCAGGCCTTCAGACTCTGGGACTTACACCAATGGTCCCCTGGCTCTCAGGACTCTGGCCTGGGACAGGGAATTACACCATTGGGTTCCCTGGTTCTCAGGTCTTTGGGCTCAGCCTGAATTATACTATTGGCTCTCCTGGTCCTCTAGCTTATGGATGACAGATTGTGGAACTCTTTGGCCTCCATAAACACATGAGCCAAATTTCCTTAGTAAATCTCCTCTTATATTATCTCTATACATCCTGTTGCTTCTGTTCCTTTGCAAAGCCCTGACGAATACAGTCAGCTTGGGACTTGATTGTCACCAGGATGGAAAGCTGAGCAAGGGCAGCTACACAAGAGAGCAGGACCACTTTCAATCAGCCATTGACTGACAAGGGCATCAGAGGGAGGGATTCCTCATCTCTCCGGGGTAGATAGGAACTCAGCTGTGTGTTCTTTTTTCCCAAACATGCCTATTTTCAGAGAGAATTTATCAAACTCTAGAAGTCTGCCAGGCCCACTTTTCCCTTTTAAGCACAAGTGATTCTATATTGAGCCCGTGAGACAAAAGCAAACAAACCTCAACTGCTTAGACACAGAGTTAAAGTAACTGTGTCTCAGTGAAAATGCTGGGGCCATTGTGGATGACAATGGAACTAACCCAATCAAATTCCTGGGGAAGTATGAGAGGTCCAGGTACACAGAGAGGCCCGTGTCCCATGCACTTATGCTACCTCCCAATGAAACTAAGCTACTCTCCCAGGGCTACCTGATGCCCACTGCACCGGAAGATTGAACGCTGGAGAGTATCCATACGGTAACACCCACATCAGCCTAGATCCCCATGCGCTCACCCTCACTGGTGCCGCTTTTCTTGTTAATAAAAATAATTATGGCCTAAGAGCTCACATTTCCTGAGGGCTTAAAATATGCCAAGCACTGGGCTGTGTTTTATAAACTTTATCTTGTCTTATACTTAAACAACTTGATTTTTTGGGTTCTAGTTTTAAAACCTTATGTCACAGAAAGGAAACCAAGGCACAAAGAAGTTAACAAGTCACACAACTGATAAATTGTAGAACTTGATTTCAAACTCAGGTGGTTAAGTTCAGAGCCCGGGCACTCAATCACTAACCATGTCGTTCTGCTTCTCCTTTCTCTCTGCTTGTTCCCCTTTTTCCTTTGAGAATCTCTCTGTTAGGACAGCTGCGGTTATTTGTTGCAGTCGTAATATGAGGTTTGCTCACCCAGGAATAAGTGGCAAGACAGAGGTCACCAGTGAGAAAGAAGTGAACGTGGGTTAATGTCAATGGAACCAACTCATTTAGAAAGCAAATGATTTTTTGTTCACGGGAGCAGAAAGTGGAGGGCAATTAACTGCTATAGTTCAAACCTATAAAATAGGGCACAGTTCAGCTGCCACCTTAACCCTTTTAGCCAAGTTGCAAAAAGTTGCAAGTCTATTTTGGTATTATAGATCCATAACCTACATTTTAATTCCAGACTTTTCATTTAGTAAAAAATGGAATATTTATCACATATGTAATTTTAGATGTTTTAATCTCCATTTGCTTGTTTAACTATGTGTCAAATATCAATCATATTGATCTCTAAGGGACAGATTTACCAATAGATTTATCATGCGTTAACTCCTTCTCCCTCTTATTCCTCATCCCTGAAATCCAGCCACCATGTTGTGCAGAAGCTCAGGCCGCAAGGAGAGAACATGTGGAAGTGTTACAGCTGATGACCCCAGTTAACGACTCAGCGGACGGCAGGATTGACTGGTAAATGAATGGACAAGCATTCAGAGAAAACCAGCACCTGGGCCACAAGGCCTCTTTCTGAGCAAAAAAAGCTATCCTTTCAACCTTCAGTTCTCATATTAAATGTTACTTCCTTAAACAGTTTTCTCTGAACTCTCAGATTAATTTGCCCTTTTATGCATTATCATAATACCCTGTGGATTCCCTCCATAATGCATATGGAATATATCTATCTGTATAACTATTCATTAAAATTCTGTGCCCCCCTCACAAAGGCGTTAGGGGCTGTTTTTGTCCCCAGTATGCTAATTCTGATGCTCAGTAGATGTTCAATGCATATTCATTGTGTAAATTAATTGTTACTCCAATATTGTACTGGTAAGGGGCTGAGGCACAAATAGTCTGAGTCTCTAGCGGCTCAGAAAGACTTTGGTGTTTGACACCTCAGAAGATTGGAAGGGTGATCGTAGAAGACTGTCCAAATAGCATGGTTTTCAGTTTTGCATTTATAATTTTGTAATATAGTGTGTGGGTTTTTTTTTTAACATAAATAACTCATCTGAGCAGATTTTATTGTAAAATTACTTTTCTTCCTTTGGAACATACAAATGACTTCTTCCACAATGTCCTTGCTTCTTTCTCTGCTGCACTCTGCTATCATTTATCATTCAGAGAATGAGGCTATGGTACAAAAGGTGAAAAAGAAAGGAGGGCATCCATAAGACAGACACTGCAAATTTCATCCTGACTAAACGGCTGATGGGCTGGGTGACCTAGACCTGGGCATGTTTTAAATCTTCCTAGATCTGAGGCTCAGCAAAGCTGCATAAGCAAAGTTTTCCTGATGGAAAGAGACGCCCATTTATTCCCAGTTACATGTGTAGTGCAATTTGATGCCACGTAAAGCAATGACAAGATCTTGGAGATTTTTTTCAGGGGCAGCATGTTGTAGTAGAAAGAATGAGGGCTGTGATGTCAGCTAGACCTTGAACCTGACTCTTCTACTTTCAGCTGGGCCTCATCTAAAGTGGTCTATACTTAGAACTAAATAAAAGAAAGCATGTAAAACACACCATACAGTAAGCTCTCACTAATTGTAATCCCTTTACCTGATAAATATTAAGGAATCAAAGCTATAGTGCACTGTTCTGTATTTTAATTGAATCAATGTAAGTATTCTGGTTATAGTATTGTACTATATTTTTACAAGATGTTACCTTTGGAGGAAACTGGGTAAAGAGTACATGGGATCTCTCTATGTTACTCCTTACAACGGTGTGTGAATCCACAATTATCTCAAAACAAAAGGTTTAATTTTAAAAAGTCTCTAGAGAGAGGGAGGAGAACCTCAATTCATACAGTGGCAGAGCTGGAGGAGACTTTAGAAATGCAATTATTCATTCCCCATCATTTCACAAATGGTATAAAGAGTCATTCCATAAATGATGTAAGGAAGCCCAATGTAGTTAGTTAAGTGACCTGGGTAACACATAGTTAGTAACTGACAGAAGCCACAAAACGTGCTCAGTGTCTCAGTTGAAGGTTGGGTTTATAACTCAAATCCAAGTGTATTTTTGAAGAGGACTCCTTGACATCTAAGTATTCTTTATCGTTCTAACTCTGGGGTTGCTGTATTTGTATCTACAGCCTTTATAGAGATGACTATTTTTTTCTGAACAGTCTTAGTGATTCTCCGTACTATTGGAGAATTTCATGAAGTCCCTTCATGTTGTACTTTAAGAAAGCATCTTTTGGCAAATAACCTGGAAATCCTGGACTCAGGCTTAAATAAGGAACCAGAACTTAGGATTTCTGGTGTCAATTTTCTGTTGCTGCTCTTTGGCAGAAATGCCTTTGATAGGTCGTGTGCATCAAGTCTTACCATCCATAGGACAAAAATAATGCTGTAGCTAGTAACATATCCATCTCTTCTTTGGTTGGAATATGATGAATGGGAAAAATTCAACATTTACAAATAAAACAAATTGGATATATTAATTTTAATACTTAATTTAAAACATCATTCAGGGCCAAGAAGGGCTTTTGTGTAGTATGTCTTAAAGGACCCCAGTGATCTCCCTCTCAAAAGGCTCTACATCTTTGACTGGGTTCTCTTTCTGTAACTTTCCTATTGTTTTTGTTCATATGGGTTACCTCTAGATATAAGCATCTCAGAAAAGGATTTTTTTGTTGTTGTTACCACCAATGTTTTACACTGCTTTCCAGCAGAAAACCTGCTGAAACTAACATCCTGTGGTTATAAGACACATGATAATTTTGTTGGAAGAAGCATTAAGCCACAGTAAGGAACGGCTGTTCTTCATGGGCCATGGTGATGGGAACCTTAACTCAAGAGCACACTTGAGTTAAGGGTGTGTATGAGAGGGAAGCAGTAAATGAAAATGGGGAGAGAAATGTTAAAAAGGCTTAAGAGAAGGATGTCTCAGAAATACATTCTACTATTTTACTGTTTTATTCAATGTAAGTATTTACCATCAACATAATGGTGTTAAAAATATACAGATAGTATTTTCCTAAGAGTATCAAGGGGAATTTAATTAAGAAATATAAAAGTATCATGTATATAGTAAAATAAATGTCTTAACAAATGTTAGGTGTGACTCAGCAGAAACATACTAAAATTATTAAAATTAACATGCAAGTGATGAGGAGGTACAAGATGTAAATGTTTTCCCACCAAAAATCATTTGCACATATTAAAGAACCAGACATATGTTTTAATGCCTTAACTGTAAGCTCTGATGTTAAAATGAAATCTCTTTTTCCATTAGTCGACTTAAAAATCCAGCTAGAGTAATTTATGTATATTCCTCACTTCTACAAAAACAATTATTCAAATTTCTCTTCCATGCTTTTGGTTGTGTACCAGCATAGCTCTGCATAAGTGGATATATCACCCTGAGCCCTCAACAGATGAATCACACTTAAAGCTAACAGCACGACACAGCAGTTAGAGATGAAGAACTGCATAGTAGCTCATTCTGTGGCTGTTTTGGTATAGATACAATCAAGCCACTGATTGAATTCTATTTGAATTCACTGTGTTTAGAACTGCATTAGAAAATATGAAAGCATTCTTCTACGTTTTTTCTCAAGTATGTGCAATTATTTATTATTGAGAATTCCACATCTAAATGCAACAGTGTTTTAGGACAAAAGGATGCATGACACTCATAATGTCTTAGCATATGTGGCAATGTTTACCAAACACTACTTTCCTGACATGAGTGAAATCTCTACAAGGGTGGGGAAAAAAATTAGGACATTGTTTCCACCACTACCTTGCTTCTTTAACACCCCCCCTTTTTTTTAATCATAAAAGGAATAAAACTCTAACACCTCAGAAAAAGAGCAAAACGCGATAGTCTCTTTCAAACTTTAACTCCGTTTACGGTTGACCTTCATATCATTATAAAAGTTGACTGTGTATCCTTAAAAACCAATTCCTTTCAAGTTATAAACACCTACAGATCTTATACAGACAGGCACCTACATGCACACACACACAGATTTATTATATAATTTATGTTGTTTTGTGACTTGTTTTCTTCACCTAAAAGGTTATATAAATTAAAATTTTATTAATCATATTTGGGGTATTTCCAATTACTTGCTATTACAAACATAATGGTATGAGTATCCTCCTACTATATTTTATATATATGTAAAAATATGATTATCATACAGTTTCCTAAAACTTAATGTACTTAATCCATTTTTAACTTTGATAGATATTACCACATTTCTTTCCAAAAAGACTAGACACATTTATACTCTCACCAGTAGTAAACCAGGGTCCCTTTCCCACCACCTCATTTTATCTCACAGGCCAGCTCTTCCCAATAGAATTTTCTGCAATTATGGAATTATGTCCTATATTTGTGCTATTTAATACGGTAACCCCTAGCTATATGTAGCTATTTATTACTTGAAATTTGGCTAGCACAATTAAGGAATCAAATTTTAATTTTATTTAAATTATTTTAAATTTAAATAGCTGCATGTGGCTAGTGTCTACCATATTGAACAGCACAGTTATACACAGAATGGGCTCTGGTGTAATTTGTATTTCTCTGTTTATTCACAAAGCTGATCCTTTTTCACACTTTTAAAGTGGTTTATTTTTCACTTTAAATTATCTGCTAAATTTTGTTTGTAAACTTTGTGATTTTTCTATTGTATTGTATGTCTTCATCTTACTGATTTATAAGTAATATTTCTCTTGTATGCTTATTTCTACGGCATGTTTATTAACACTTAATCTGCTATATAGGCTGCAAATATTTTGTTCCAGGCTCTTATTTATTCATAGATTTTTCTCCCACTAGGTACTATCATAAATTATACATTTTCTTTCTCAGTATACTATCTGGCTGGTAATGACTTGTGTATATGAAAACTATTGGGTTTTGTATATTTATTTTATATTTTGTCACTTCACAACTATTAATACTAATTTTTGGTATTTTCATTAAAATTATTTTCTACTAATTTATTTTATAAGTTCTTCTGTCTCGTTCTCTCATTCCTCTCCTGTTGGAACTCCCACTTTGTGTATGTTGTTACACCTGAAGGTGTCCCACAGGTCCCTTGGTCTCTACTCATCTTTTTCATTTTTTCTTTCTGCTCCTTACACTGAATAATCACAACAGATCTATATTAAATTTCACCTATTCTTTCTTCCGCCATTACAAATCTTTTATTGAGTCCCCCTAGTAAGTTTCTCATATATGTTATTTTAGTTTTTAAGTAAAATATTTTTACTTAACTATGTTGTTATTTCTTTCTCTTTATTGATATTCTATTTGAGACATCATTCTCATACTTTCCTTTCATTCTCTAGATATAGTATCCTTTAGTTCTTGAAGGTATTTATAATCACTGATTTAAAATCTTTGACCAGTAAGTCCAACGTCTAGCCTTTCTCAAGGGCAGTTTCTGTTGATTGTTTTCCACCCTAGGTACGAGGCACACTTCTATATCTTTGTGTGTTTCAATTTTTTATTGAGAAATAAAACTTTCAAAATAACATATTGTGGCAAATCTGGAAACCAGATAGAAATCAGACTTCCTCCGCGCTCCAGGATTTGTTGCTATTGCTGTTTGTGGTTGTTTTTTCTTTTAGTTTATGACTTTCCTTTTGCTAGTTTGTGACTTTCCTGAACTAATTCAGTTAATCTGTGCTCTCTGCTATGTGTAGCCACTTAAGTCTCTGTTCAGTTAGTTTAGTCATCAGCTAATGATTATACTGAGATTTCCTTAAATGTCTTAGACCAATAAGTTTTATAGCCTTTGCAAGGGCATCTGTGTTTATGTTTGGGCACATCTTCAACACTCCAGCAGACAATTTACAACTCTCTCTTAACCTTCAATTCCTGTTGTAGAGACTCAACGTCAGCCGTAGGTGAGAGACTTGGGCCTTCTCAGGTGTTTGCTAGGCATATCACAATGCTGTACCTGTTTGTGGCTTTCTAGATTACCAGGAAATACAGGAGCTTTACAAAGCCCTCTAAAGTCCTCTTGTTCCCCAGGTTTCATTTTAAATTTCTCTGTCAGCTTTTTATCAGCCCCAAGTGGTATTTCCACTTCAGGAAGCTATGATTTTAAACAACTGTTAATGACTGTTTTAGACACATACCCTGGGGATATGACTATGCTTACAGAGCAAATTCTAAATCAGGCCAAATAAAGATAAGCCCTAGATGCAAACTATTACATACAGAATGGATAAACAACAAGGTCCTACTGTATAACACAGGGAACTATATTCAATATCCTGAGATAAACCATAATGGAAAAGAATATAAAAAAGAAGCATATATATATATATATATATATATATATATATATATATATATATATATATATATATATATATATATATACATTGTAAATCAACTATACTTCAATAAAAAAAATAAAAAACAGACGGGGGGGAGAAGATATGGAAAAGAAATGATGTTCAAGACTGCATCAGGTTCTTACTCAAGTGAAGGATACATGACTAAAACAGAGTTCTAGGAGGACTTTCACTTCCAGCTACATCAGTCAAAGTCACCAAGTACATTATGTCAGTAAAGCTTACTGAATTAGCTGGAGATTAGAGATTTAGCATTTAATTAAAAAAAAAAAAAAGATGAGCCTTGAGAGTGGATCTTTTCAGGTATCTTCCATAAAGGTCAAATGATGACAATAAAATGGGATGGAATTCGGGGGGAGTTCCAAGCCTCTTCTTCCCCCTCTACTGACTTCTATACTGGTGGTTTTCACAGCTACCATGGTTGCAGTTTCGAATCTGTTGCTTTTTAAAACTGCCACAGAGCTGGTTAGAAGGGAATGGGAATGAGGCATCTAAAACACCATAAGGCTCACAGTTTCTACCAAGATTCAGTGATTTTTCTAAAATAAAATTTCTTCTGATTGTTAAAAGCTTTTGGTTTGTTTCCAGAGTTCCAGAAAAGTTAATTTTGATCATTTTTGCTAGTGTCTCTGCTGCTTTTGTGAAGGATTTGTTTTGGAGGGTTTTGCTCCACTATTCTATAAGTGCTTCCCCTTCTTCCTTTTATTTTAAAACAATTATAGAAGATTAGGAAAATATATCTAGCTATAGATAATAAAATCAAAGAATGTATAATTGACATCATTTATATCCAACAACAAAAAAATGCCAAGTGAAAACATTAATGGCAACAACTGGACATCTACATGATAAATAACAAATCTAGACAGAGACCTTACATGCTTTATAAAAATTAACCTAAAATGGATCATGGACCTAAAACGTAAAACATAAAACTCTAAAACTTCTAAAAGATAATATAGGAGAAAACCTCAATTATTTGGGGTATGGTAATGGCATTTAGATATAACACCAAAGGCATGATGCATGAAAGAAATCATTGATAAACTGGACTTGATTAAAATTTAAAATTTTTGCTCTGTGAAAGATAATGTCAAGAGAATGAGAAGACAAGCCACAGATTGGGAGAAAATATTTGCAAAAGACATATCTGATAAAGGGCTGAAATCCAAAATATACAAAGTACACTTAGAAGTCAACAATAAGGAAACAACCTGATTAAAATATAGGCTGAAGACCTTAACAGACACTTCACCAAAGAAGATATACGGATGACAAATAAGCATCTGAAAAGATGCTCCGCATCATATATCATCAAAGAAATGCAAATTAAGACAAGATACCACTACACACCTATTTGAATGGCGAAAATCTGGATCTGGAACACTGACGACACCAAATGCTGACAAGGATGTGGACCAATAGGAATTCTCATTCATTACTGGTGGGAATTCAAAATAATACAGACACTTTGGAAGACAGTTTGGCCATTTCTTATAAAACTAAACATACTCTTAACATGTGATCCAGCAATCCTGTTCCTTGGTATTTACTCAAAGGAGCTGAAAACTTATGTCCACACAAAAACCTGCACATGGATGTTTATCACAGCTTTATTCATAATTGCCAACACTTGGAAGCAATCAAACTATCCTTCAGTTGGTAAATGGATAAACAAACTGTGGTACAACCAGACAATGGAATACTATTTGGCACTAAAAAGAAATGAGCTATCTAGCCGTGAAAAGACATCTTAAATGCATATTACTAAGTGAAAGAAGCCAATCTGAAAAGGCTACATATTTTGAATTCTAACTACACGGCATTCTAGAAAAGGTAAAACTGTGGAGTCAGTAAAATCATCAGGGTTTTCCAGAGGTTGGGGAGAAGGAGGGATGAATAGGCAGAGCACAAAGGATTTTGGCGGAAGTGAAAATACTCTATATAATATACCATAATGATGTATATATGTCATTATACATTTGTTCAAACCCATAGAATGTACAACACCAAGAGTGAACCTTGATGTAAACCATGGCCTTAGGATGATTCTGATGTGTCAACACAGGTTCATCAATTTGTAACAAATGTACCTCTTTGGGGGGGGATGCTGATAAGAGGAAGCTATGTGTTTTGGGGGGGCAGGGGGTATATGGGAATGCTGCACTTTCTTCTCAATTTTGCTGTGAACCTAAAACTGCTAAAAATAATAGTCTTTAAATATGGACAAAAATTGTTGATGACTGAAATAGATATTTTATTTTTATTAAATAGGAAATTGTTATGGGTCTTTGTTTTGCAAACAACATGCCTTTGAAATATAAAAATTTTGAGGGGGCTTCCCCTGGTGGCGCAGTGGTTGAGAATCCACCTGCCAATGCAGGGGACACAGGTTCGATCCCTGGTCCAGGAAGATCCCACATGCCACGGAGCAACTAAGCCCGTGCGCCACAATTACTGAGCCTGCACTCTAGAGCCCGTAGGCCACAACTACTGAGCCTGCATGCCACAACTATTGAAGCCCACGTGCCTAGAGCCCGTGCTCCGCACCAAGAGAAGCCACCGCAATGGGAAGCCCACGCACCACAATGAAGAGTAGCCCCCGCTCACAGCAACTACAGAAAGCCCAGGTGCAGCAACGAAGATCCAATGCAGCCAAAAATAAATAAATAAAAAATAAATAAATTTATTTAAAAAAAAATTTTGAGGGAGAAATAGACGAAGCTACAAGGGTCAAGGCTTTAACATACCACTCTCAGAAATAATTATATGTATCTTGAAATAATACAGTATTTCAGTATTATACAGTATTATAACAGAGCTAAGTTTCAGAAACCTTTATACCTGCCAAAAAAAATTTACTTTTTAAAAAAATCTCATGAATAGTTACAAAAATCTCTCAGCTACAAAGAAAATCTCTAAAAATTCTCAAAAGTAGAATTTCAATGCATTACATTGTCTGAGCACAATAAAACTCTAGTTTAATGGAGAGAAGACAGAAAAAGTAACAAAATAAATAAACCTACCTAATCTGAAAAAAACACTCTTCTCAAATAACTCTTAGATTTAAGAGAAAATCAAACCTGAAAAAATTTTTTTAGGAAGCTATGACACTTTTAACTTTCAAGAAAGTTTTTTTCAAATAGCAGCTATCATTCTTTTTTGGATACATTAATTTCTTGACATTCTCTGAGGATACAAATTTCAAATAAAAAGTTATTCTCTTTATATCTCCTCTTTGTTAAAAGAAGATTTTGACAGTACAAAACATAATAACATCCATAATTACATTGCTCAGAGATAACTATTTTTTCTGCTTCTATTTTATGCTATTCTGGTGGTTATCTCCTTAACTCTGAATAAAATAATATCTGTTTTTTGGATTAACAATTTTAGACATTATCTGTTGTTTCCTCTCTTTGAAAGATCAGGATTTGCTCACATTAGTCTCTTCTTGCCTTTGTCATTTTTAACTCCTCTGTGGTTACCTTAGTAATTTTAAATAATATTCCTAAGCCAATCTTTCTTATGATAATAACTTTAGACAAGGATCTGAACTACCCTCTGTGTAATAAGACATTATTGATCCTACCATTTAATTTTCTTCTCATCTCAAACTTTCATGTAGATACCTTCATTATTATAATTTCAAAGGACAATAACATTACACTTAATTTATCTGTGCTTAGTCAAAAATTTAACCAAAACATTCAAATTCAACAAACTGTAATTTCATTATTATGTCTCTGTTCACTCCTGAGCCAAGTAGTGTACTAGAATTTACCTTTCCTTCTCAATAGGTCTAATGCCATAACCCCTGAGACTCTAAAAACATCAAGCTCAGATGGATTTTTTATTCTTATGTTCCTTTGACAAGTCAAAATCAGGCCACATTTTACACTTTGCTTAATATGAGGACCATTCTTTGTGGTGTTTAAAATGTTTTTAAATTTTTAAATTTTAAAAAATTTTAGCAACATTTCCTCAAAATTATCCAGTCTTTTAGAGACCTTTTATAGGTCTCTTTTAGAGACCAAGTTATAATCTGGTTGTGTTTCTCTTTTGTGCTATTGATTTTTTTGCACACGTCTGGGGGTCATTTTTTTTTCTTCATTAGAAAGGGAAAACTAATTTGATTAATATTGGTGCTGGCACAGGGTTCTATTGTCTTTACGTATATTTGTTTCTCAAAGTATTTTCTTTCTTGAAAGGAAAAAAAAAAAAGCAATCTCTGCGCATAGAAAGGCATGTGGATTTTTAAGCTTTATTTTAGAAGACTCATGGGCAGGTAACAGCCAGGCACACTGTCCCCCATCTCAAAAAAATGGATTTGTATTTGCTTCTGCCATCTTGGGGAACTACTAATTGGGGACCACTTTAAATTAAATTTGTGTTTGGGCTGTTTTGAATCCCAAAGGCATTGTGAATTCAAAACTCTACTGGGAAGAATGGCTCCCACATCTGCTGAAATCTCTTTCTGTCTATTGTCTAGCTTCTGATTTCTCCACTCAAATTTTTATCATTGTGTGTCATTTAAACGTGGCTCTTAAAAACAGCTAATTATGTTCTTTGTCTTTGATGGGGAATTTAATCAATATGTTTAAACTTTTTGCTGCCATCTTGTGTTATATTTTCTATTGTTCATGTTTTTGACTGTCATTTAAAAAATTTTTTTTTGTATTTAATCTAACTTTGTTACTTCTTTCTCCCAAATGATTTGCATATTCTATGTCTTATTTCTACTATTCTATTAGTTATCCTTAAATTTGAAGCAAAATATTTCAATCCATTTTTTCCATCAATGTCAAGAATTAATCATTTGAATTCTGATAAATTATTATAATTATTTATTTAAGTAACTTTATGTAAGTTTATGTAATCCTCCTTTAAGGATTATATTAAAATTTTGGAATGGCAGCCTCAATAATTATTTAGGTGACCATTTTTCTGGCCCCTTGCTCATCACTGCTTCTTGAATCCAAAATTTTCTTCTTCCTTGATTTGTATTTTTCTGATAATGTTTCCTCAAGCCAAGTGTATGGTTGCCATCACTAGCTAAACAATGGCTGTAGAAATACTCGCAACCATGCTAAAGTTTTACTTAAAATTCATGACTATGAACCATATGTGGCTGTTAATGCTGATCTGTGATCACAATACATTTCCCTATTCTATTCACTCTCTTATTTCTCTAGATCTGTGCTATCCAATAAGGCAGCCGCTATCCACATTCAGGTATTTAAATTTTAATTTAAATTAACTAGAATTAAATACAGTTAAAAATATCCTATTCTCAGCTGCACGAGTCGTATTTCAAATGCCCAATCACCATTAGGGATAGTGGCCACACTGCTCGAATCACTGGGTGATTCATAATCACCCCCCAAAGTTATGTCCACACCCTAATCCCCAGAACCTGTGAATATGTTACCTTACAAGGCAAAAGGGGCTTTGCGGATGTGATTAAGGTTAAAGACGCTGAGATAGGGATATTAGACTGGATTATCCAGGTGGGCCTACTGTAATCACAAGGGTCCTTAAAAGTAGAAATAGGAGGCAGAAGAAAAGATCAGAGTAATGAGATGTGAGAAGTACTCAACAAGCCTTACTGCCTTTAAAGTTGCAGGGAGGCACTGAGCCAAGAGATGCAGGTGGTCTCTAGAAGCCAGAACAGGTGGATTCTCCATTAGAGCCTCTAGAAAGGAATGTAAGTCTGCCAACATCTTAATTTCAGCCTGGTGAGACCATGTTGGACTACTGACCTATGAAACTGCAAGATATTAAATTTGTATTGTTTAAGCCACCAAGTGTGAGATAATTTGTTATGGTAGAAATATAAAACTAATACAGCTCTATATCATATAGTACAGATATAGAACATTTCCATCATTGTAGGAAGTTGTATTGGAGACCACTAATTTATAACATTTTAAATAATTGAAGGTGTGGTAAATGGAGCTCTCATTCACTTTCATAGTCTTCTCTTTTTTATATATGCTCATTTTCTGGATGATCTCCTCTAGTCTCATAACTTTGCATAGATAACCATAAAAGCTGTTGATTTCCAAATTTATATCTCCAGTTTGTCCCCTCTTCTGAACACCAGATGCATATATATATATAAATACACACAAGTGAAAATTTGACATCTCCAATGAGGTATGTAATAGACATCTCAAACATAGCATATCCAAAATTGAATTCCCGATTTCCTCCTCTGTACTCTTACTTTACCTACATCTTTCTCATCTTAATGGAAATACTACTGTTAATTTCTCAGGCAAAACACCAGAGTAATTTTTGACTCCTTGTTTCTCTCATAAAACTCATAGAACCCATCAGAAATCTTGTTGAATCAACCTACAAAATGTATGTTGGATCTGATGACTTCTCATCACTTCCATTGCTACCATCCTTTTCCAAGCCACCATCATCTTTAGTCTAGACTATTTTAATAGCCCTCTCTATTAGTCAAGGTCCAGTGGAATAACAGAACCTACTTTGGGGAATTAATAGAAACCAATTAGTTACAAAAATGTTAGAATATCGAGAGAACAAATAGAAGAGTTAAAATAATCTGGACATTAGTTACTATAGGCAGCTGTTACCCTAACCCTAGAGGCAGTGTTACTGGAACCCAAGAGCCAAGATCACCCAACTGAAGTGGCAACCAGACTGGTCTGTCCAGCAAGAACTAGCCATGGACCATGTGCAGCAGCCACTAGAGGTACAACCCAAAGTAAATAGAGAGAGGGAGCTTGGTTCTCCCTTCTTCCTGTCTTTAACTTCATGACAGTGTTTATTCTTAATCAAATTCAGCTTGAAACCTTTTAGCAAAGGAGCCTGGGAAATCTACAGGTCTGATCAAAGGAAGGACAGGGAATGGATTTAGGAAAAAAGAGCACACTTCTTAATATGTCCCCCAGCTTCCATTATACAGCTGTCTATCCACTACCACTCCCCAACACATATTTTATTCTGACAGATCATGCAAAAGTGATCCTTTTATAAATAAAAACATATATAGAATGAATAAACAACAAAGTCCTACTGTATAGCACATGGAACTATATTTAATATCTTGTGATAAACCACAACGGAAAAGAATATAAAAAAGAATATATGGATATGTATAACTGAATCATTCTGCTGTACAGCAGAAATTAACATAACATTGTAAATCAACTGTACTTCAAAAAGAAAATCACTCCAGGATTCTGCTCAAAATCCTTTAATTGTCTTTCCATAACTCAGAGTAAAAGTCAAACGGATTACAGCACCTACATGAGCTGTCTCCACTTTGCCTCTTTGACTTAATCTCCTCTTTTTTTCCCCAACTTAATTTTCTCCAGCTACAGTGATCAGCTTGTTGTTCCTAGAGAACACAAAGAACCTGCCTAATTCTATCTTTCCAGCTGCTGGGACTTTCTTCCCCTGATATCTGCTTGGCTTACTACTTTACCTGCTTTAGTCATGCTCAAATGTTTTCAGGCTAAAGAATAACCCTTGGGCCTCACAGCAACATATGGAGAACAGTTAACAAATATTGCATTGTAAAAGAACAGAACTGGGAGATCTATGTAGTGCCCACTGCTTTTTATTGATGCTGATGATTCCTTTATTATATTAAACTATGCCAACTTAATTCAGCTTTGTTGTCTTCCTCTATGAGCTAATATCTAATGAAAAACATTACATTCTTATCAAAGTAATAACTCTAAAAAGATTTGAACAAACAGAAATGAAAGTTTAGATGACACCCAGAACACTTTTGTGGTTGATCTTGTTCAATACATTCATTTCATGATTCAATTCAGCACAGTATCCTGCTTGAACAAAATAATAATAGAGGAGAATACAGTAGACTAAAGCAACAATTTCATTATTATACCAAAAACAAGTGCTATCTGAACAAATCATAGACTTGACAGATTTTCAACATGAAGAAGCTAATCTAGTAAAACAATCTTGATTGTCTAGGTATCTCTCTTGCATTTTTTCCGTTTTTCAAGGAAATTCTTATTAAATACTGATTGAAGCATAGAGTTGCATGCTGCCACATTTTAAAGATATTCCTTAGTTTCTGTCAGTAAAACAGTAACAACAAAACAATATGTGATTTAAAAGTAAAATCTGTTGACAAAGCAGAAATAAACGTGTAGGCACTTCTCTATAACCACCCCACACCACGTAAGTAATCTCCTACCTGAATGTGGTATCAGCTAAGTCTCTGCCTTCAACCAAGATCAGTTTTCCCGGTGTTGACCTGCAAACAATCTTCTTGGCCAATGGCAAGTGGGGTAGTTTGCAAAAGTGAAACAAAATCTTCACTCCTTTCTGTAACTACGCCCTTTTCAATGTGATTTTCAGCTCCTCCCCTCAAAAGGTGGAAGCTTTTTCCTCTTCTCTGGATCTAGGCTGGTGTGGTGAAGAGAATGTGGTAGGAGTGACAGTATGCCATTTCCAACCCTAGATCTCAAGAGGCCCTGCATGTAACACTGTCTTTCAGAAGTCTGCCACCACCATGCATACAAGGCCAGAGATGAGAGATGAGAGAATCTCACACGAAGAGAGGAGCTATCTCAGCTCAGGCAATCCTGGACCAACCAGCCCACAACCAACCCAGCAGCGTATCATTCACACACGATTAGCCCAGAAAAACCACCCAGCTGAGCACAGCCCAAATTGCTAATTTGGAGATAGGTGTGCTAAATGAAGAGTGGCTGTGTCAAGCCGTTATGTTTTGGGATTGATTGTTACTTGGCAATTATTAGGTAATGTCTTCATTTGCTGGCAAATAGGGGTTAAAAAAGCTCTTGATTTCATCTTAAATTACAGCTTGGGTACTGACTGGAAGATGCAGCAGTTCTCTTTTAGCATCAACAGATTAGATAAACGAAATGACTTGTTGGTTCCGCCCAGTGTCTCCTCACAGACTACAACTCAAGATGCAGGTGGCTGGCACCGAGGCACCAAGTGGCAGCACAGGGAGCCCATCCCCTTAGTGCAGAGTTGCTATCAGAGCAGAACTGGCTCTGTCAAAGCTGCTCAGGCTGCCAGGAGAAAAACTCCAAATTCTATCACTGTCACACAAATGTCCTGCATTGATTTTTAACTTTTGCTTGATTGAATCACCTCTTTTGTGAAGAAGGAGGCTAAAATCCTCCAAACACAAGTGACCACACAAACTGAAAAAAGGAATTAATAAATCAAACACTAGAGCTAGGACTCAGCTATTTCGGCAATACTGAAAAGGGAAATAAGTTTATTCAACAGAGCCTGAGACTGGAATATAATTGTTGCTGTAGCTACAACTTTGGGAGGGGTAGGAGATACCCTCCTGATATATTCTGAAAAGAAATGGACTATGCAAATTCCAACCTTGGTACGAAAAGCCAGTATACAGCACACTAAAATTAATAATGGAATAAGCTTTGAAAAACAAAATTTATCTTCATCCAAAAGAATTTCTGAGTGGAGAAACTTTTTGTCATGAACTTCCTCAAGTCTGATGGATAATCCTCTGCCTTAGTAAGTGCCATTACTTGATATTCCCCCTGTCCCCCAGGCTCTTTTCTGTTTCTTTCCAAGTTGTTGTTAGATTTTCATTTAAAATGCTGATTTTTTTCTTACAAAGAGCCTTCTGGCCTTCGGTAATTAATTTCTGATGGTAAAATTATTTCTCTGATTATAATTTCATTTGAACAAACCATTTAAATCAGATCCCTTTAAAAATCTTCCTGAAAGCCCCACACACTGACTTCCACTTATGAATCACTGGTCAGGGCTGTGTCATCTGACCACTCTTAGCTTAAAGGACAATTGACATTCTCCACCAAGGTGGTAGAAACCCATTTTGTGCTATGAAAATAGAAAAACTGATCATTAAACTACAGAAAAATAAAATATATAAATGAATAAATAAATACAAATATGTGTGCATAGCTCTCCTCCCTCAAATTTGGGCACTCTGTAGTCTCTCTGTGATAAAAAAAAGTATCAAACTGACAGGAATTGACTTGAAACATGATTGGTTTCTTGAAAAAATTTCAATGGGGGAGGAAAGTGATTACATTCACGAAGATGGTAAATTATACTAAAAATAGTATAATTTTAAAATAATCTCTTAATCAGCTGTCAAACCTAGCCTCTACAAATGTGGCCTATTCATCTCTCCATTGCTTTAGGGCTGCCCAGATCCCCTCTTCCTACCCAATTTTCTCTATTTTTAGTGTAAAAATTATCCATCCTCTAAGTTCTCAGTTTTTAGTACCCTTTATGCTGATCAACAATTACCAAACAAACAAAAAAAGGACTTGAGCTTAATAAGAAAGACACATAACATTTGCCTCAACTATCAAAACTGTGCTAAGAGTTGAATTAAACCAATAATTGAAGGCTAGGTCCTTCACTCTGTCTTAAAGCGCTTTTATTCAAGAACTATGCTCACGTTCCAGAAATAGACTTATCCTTGGCTTTGTAACTTATCATTCTGTATATCACATTTATGTTTTTAAAAACATGGTTGAAAGAAAATAATCCAAACTTGGAGAAAATTTATTGCAAAACCAATTGTCAGGAAAGAGATGCCCTTTTACTAAGCATGATTACAAATTCACTCAGTTGAATCACTCTAATCTCAAGCTGTACTGGTTCTTCTAAGATGACAGTCACCTCAGCTTAGGTCTCATTATGGGTTGTCAACCTTAGGCACTTACAGACCACCTTTATATTAATGTGTAAAATGGAAAAACTTTCCATATAAGACCATAATATAGATCATCTCATATATGTCTTTCTAATTTTGTAATATGCCAGATTGGACTCTTGCCTTTTAAATTAATGTAGTTCAAAATAAGAATAAGAATCAAAGAATGAAACCTAGAATCTTAGAAGTCATTTGGTAAACATGAAGCCAGTCTGTCTCAGTCAGTAGGCTTGAGGTCTGAGATCAGGGTGCCAGCATGGTTGAGTTCTAGTGATGGCCTTCTTGTGGGTTGCAGTCTGCTGACTTGTCATGGCATCCTCACATGGCAGAAAGCAGAGAGCCTGAGCAAGCTCTTGAGTCTCTTCTTATAAAGGCACTAATCTCATTCATGAGGACTCCATCCTCATGACCCAATTACCTCCTGAAGGCCCAACCTCCTAACACCATCACATTGAGGGGTTAGGATTTCAACAAATGAGTTTGGGGATGGGTACAAAGACATCCTGTCCATGATATTTCATTGAAGACTTCTATTATTGGTTCACTATCTCTTATGAGGTTTCATCCTTGACCTTGCTTTAATGGCTATAATCATTTTTCATGGCTTCTTTGCTTAGAATCCAAAACTGTTTCACTAATATTATAACTCATGTCTTCTGCCAGAATCTGTGAAAATGGCAGGACAACTTATTAGGTTTCAAGAAGAGTAAAATCACAGACTTCTTATAGTTCTTAACACAGAAATCAGAAAGTGGTTGCCTTTGGGAAGAAAAACATTTGACTGGAAAGGAACACAAGGGAACTTTCTGTGGGAAGTAAATGTTCTATTTCTTGTTTTGGGTGGTGTACGCATTGTTAAAAGTGAACAACTTAAAAATTAAGCATTTATTATAAATTTTAACCAATTACAAGAAACAAAATTTTTAAAAAATGAAAAATTTAAAGATTTAAAATTATAAATTTATTTTAAAATAGACACAAATAAATTGAAAATAAAATGTAATCATTTTTAAAAATCCCTCAAAATGCTATACTAAATGGTATTAAACCAATTCTTCTAGTGATAATTTTAAAATATACTTGAAATATTAGTACCATTGGCATACACAATGTTAAGTGACAAACATTAAATAAATATTTATGAACAGTAACAAAGTAGCAGTCACCAAATGAATTATATGAATGACAATTCAGAGGAAGAGAAATATCTGTTTGATGTGAGAGGCTTAAATGATGAATAACTCTTGATAAGTTTTAATGTTCATGTTTGGGTTTTGTGAAATGTCTAAAACTATAAGCAGGGAGGTTTTAGTGAGGATTCTCAGCATGTGGCTACTGAGGGAAGGCTGGAAAATACGTCAGCAGAATTTTGTAGAGAAGCAAAATAGCACTATTTGCAAAAATATCCAAATGCACCAATGACAAATTGAAACCAAACATTCTATTTTTGAAAAACTTAGTAAAAATTAACATTGGAAAAAACAGAAAAACATATTTTAAAAGAAATTGTAGTGTTCCAATTTCCAGTCCTACATGTAAGAAGCTTGGAAGGCACCCCTCCTTCCTAACAACACTCCTTAATTTTTTACCTAGTAAGTATAAAAAGCTGAATAAACTGAAAAGTCAACAACATTTCTTAGAGCTGTAAGAGAAGTGAGAACACAGGTAAAAGCACTGCCCCCCAAATTGGAGAGACTGACAGGCAAACACAAAGGATCACGATTTACTGGAGCAGAAACCCATCAGCAGCATCCTCCATGGGAACCAGGACCGAGACAGGAAAATCTGCACTGTAACTAATGAATTGCTGGAGTCTCAGTGTGAACCAGTTTGAGAAATAAAACCTCCAAGGAGACCAAGTCATTGGCGGGTGGGGGAAATGTGCCCATACTCTTGTGAATTTTTTACCTCCTGGAGCTCTACCAGGTTCTCATAGTATCAATAAATATCAGAGAAAAAAATTCTCCTCATGCTTCCAGCAGGGGGAGAAAAAAGGATTTAACCTGAAATACACCAGAGCATTCTGTTCTCCTTAACATGGTCTACCCTCAGGAGACACTATTTTAACAGAGCTTAACCCGCTGGGGTTTTGTCAGAGCCTCATCCATGACCACCCATGTGTGCGCCCCAGCTTGAAACACACACCCACTCCAAACCCTCTTGCTCCATGTCACAGCTCCACACTAGGGTAAGGGCTGCACCAACTGAGGAGAGTGCACAGTGCATATGGATGGAGCCAGCTCAGACCCAGAACAGAATCTGAATGGGGCAAGGAAACAACATCAGGTGCACCAACCTTCACATCATAGGGATACCAGAAGGAAAAGAGAGGGAGAAAGCTGTGGAAAATGTATTTGATGAAATTATAGCTGAAAAATCCCCAAACCTGAAGAAGGAAACAGATATCCAGGTAAAGGAAGCACAGAGATAATTAAAATGGCAAAAGTTAAAGATAAAGAGAGGATTCTAAAGGTAGCAAGAGAAAACAAAGTGTCAGTTACAAGGGAACCCCCATGGAGCTATCAGCTGATTTTTCTGCAGAAACTTTGCAGGCCAGAGGCAGTGGCATGATATATTTAAAGTGCTCAAAGGGAAAAGCCTGCAATCTAGGACATTCCACCCAACAAGATTATCATTTACAATTCAAGGAGAGATAAAGAACTTCTCAGACAAGCAAAAACTAAGAGTTCATCAATACTAAACCTACTCTAAAAAAAAATATTAAATGGTCTTATGTACATGGAAAAGAAAAGGCTACAACAAGAAGAATCTATAGGAAAGGAAAAATTCCACTAGTAAAGGCAAAAATATAGTAAAAGCTGAGGATCAGCCAGTTAAATAAGCTAGTATGAAGCTTAAAAGACAAAAAAAAAGGTAAAATCAACTACAATGACAGTAATCAGTAAAGGGACAAACATGAAGATGTAAAATATGACATTAAAAACATAAAAGGTGAGGGAGGGGACTAAAAATGTAGATGTTTTAGAATGTTTGAACTTAAAAGACTACCTGTTTAAAAGAAGTAGACATATTTATAAGTCAACATTTACAAACCCCATAGTAACCACAAATCAAAAAGCTACTCACAAAAATGAGAGAGAAAGGAATCCAAGCATACCCCTCCCCAAATCATCAAACCACAAGGTAAGAAACTGAAAGAAGAAGAAAAGAACAGAGATACACAAACAACTGGAAAATAAGTAACAAAATGGCAATAAGTACGTATCTATCAATAATTACTTTAAATGTAAGTGAACTAAATATTCCAATCAAAAGACACAGGTTGCTGACTGGATAAAAAAATAAGACCCATCTATATGCTGAATACAAGAGACTAGCTTCAATGCTAAAGATACACACAGACTTAAAGAGAGGGGATGGAAAAAGATATTTCATGCAAATGGAAATGACAAGCATGTGGGGGTAGCAATACTAATATCAGACAAAATGGACTTTAAAGCAAAGTCCATAACAAAAACAAAGAAGGGAATTATGTAATGATAAAGGGATCAATAAAAGAAGAGGATATCACATTTTTAAATATATATGCAGGTAATATAGGAGAACCTAAATATACAAAGCAAATATTAATATACATAAAGGGAGAAATTGGCAACAATACAATAGTAGTAGTGGACTTTAACTACATTAGCGGAGAGATCATTAAGACAGAAAACCAATAAAGCAACAGTGGAATTAAATGACACGATAGACCAGTTGAACTTAATAGATATCAACAGGACATTCCATCCCAAAACAGCATAATACACAGTCTTTTCAAGTGCACATGAACCATTCTCCAGGACAGACTACACGCTAGGTCACAAAACAAGTTTCAACAAACTTGAGAGGATAGAAATTATATCAAGCATGTTTTCTAACCACAATCATATGAAACTAGAAATCAACTACATAAAGAAAAATGGGAAAAACACAAACGTGTGGAGAGTAAACAACATGTTACTAAAAAAAGCAATGGGTCAATGAAGAAATCAGAGGAAACAGAAAATACCTTGAGACAAATGAAATTAAAAACAAAACTTACCAAAATCTTTGGGACTCAGCAAGAACAGCTGTAAGAGAGAAATTTATACCAGTACAGACCTACCTCAAGAAACAAGAAAATTATAAAATAAACAACCTAACCTACCATCCAAAGAAATTAGAAAAAGAGTAACAAAGCCAAATGCCAGCAGAAGGATGGAGATAATAAAGATCAGAGAGGAAATAAATAAGATAGAGACCAAAAACACAACAGAAACATAAACAAAACCAAGAGCTGGTTTCCTGAAAATATAAGCAAAATTTATAAGCCTTTAGCAAGGCTCATCAAGAAAAAAACAGAGGACCCAAATAAACAAAATAAGAAATGAAAGAGGAGAAATAACAGCCTATATCACAGACATACAAAAAAGCATAAGAGAATACTATGACCAGTCATATGCCAACAAATTGGACAACCTGGAAGAAATGGACAAACTTCTAGAAACATACAAACTGCCAAGACTGAATCAGGAAGAAATAAATAATCTGAACAGACCAATCTCTAGTAGTAAAATTGAATTTGTAATAAAAAAAATCCAGCAAACAGAAGTCCAGAACTGGAAGGCTTCACAGGGAAATTCTACCAAACATAAAGAAGAGCTAATAGCTATCCTTCTTAAACTGTTCCAAAAAAAAAATGAAGAGGTGGGAATACTCCCAAATTTATTCTATGAGGCCACCATTACACTGACATCAAAACCAAATATACTATGATAAAAAATAAATAAAAAATAAAACTACCAGCCAATATCTCTGATGACTATAGATGCCAAAATCCTCAACAAAATATTAGCAAACCAAATTCAGCAATGTATAAAATGGATCACACACCATGATCATGTGGGGCTTATTATAGGGAGCCAAGGAAAGTTCAACATTTGCTAATCAATCACTGTAATACACTACATTAACAAAAGGAAGGATAAAAATCACATGATCACCTCAATAGACACAGAAAAAGCATTTGACAAAATCCAACACCCATTCATGATAAAAATTCTCATCAAAGTTGTTCTAGGAACTTCCCTGGTGGTCCAGTGGTTAAGAATCCTCCTTCCAATGCAGGGGACGCGGGTTCGATCCCTGGTCAGGGAACTAAGATCCCACATGCTGCAGGGCAACTAAGCCTGTGCACTGCAACGAAGAGCCCGCGTGCCACAACTGAGACCCAATGCAGCCAAATGAATAATAAATAAATTTTTTAAAAAAGTTGTTCTAGAGGGAACATATCTCAACATAATAAAGGCCATTTATGACAAACCCACAGTCAACATAATGCTAAATGGAGAAAAAGTTGAATGTTTTTCTTCTAAAATCAGGAACAAGGCAAGGATGCCACTCTCTCCACTTATACTTAACATAGTATTGGAAGACCTAGCCACAGCAATCAGAGGAAAAATGTCATCCAGCTGGAAGTAAAGAAGTCAAACTGTCCCTATTTGCAGATGACATGATACTTTATATAGAAAACCTTTAAGTCTCCACCAAAAAACTATTAGAACTAATAAATGAATTCAGTAATGTTGCAAGATACAAGATTAATACACAGAAAACTGTTGCTCTTCTATACACTAATAATAAACTATCAGAAATAGAAAGCAAGAAAACAATCCCATTTAAAATCACATGAAAAAGAATGAAATACCTAGGAATAAACTTAACCAAGGAGATGAAAGACCTAGACACTGAGAACTATAAAATATTGAGGAAGGAAATTGAAGACAATACAAAAAAAAAAGGAAAGATATCCCTTGTCTGTGGATTGGAGAATTAGTATTGCTAAAATGACCATACTACCCAAAGCAATCTACAGATTTAATGCAATCCCTTTCGAAATACCCATGATATTGTTCACAGAACTAGAACAAATAATCCTAAAATTTATATGGAACCCCAAGAGACCCTGAATTGCCTAAGCAATCTTGAGATAAAAGAACAAAGCTGAAGTTGTTATTCTACCTTTATTCAGACTATACTACAAAGCTACAATAATCAAAAGAGCATGGTTCTGGCATAAAAACAGACATGTAGATCAAGGAAACCAAATAGAGACCCCAGAAATAAATCCATGCACTTATGGTCAATTAATCTACAACAAAGAAGGCAAGAATATACAATGGACAAAGACAGTCTGCTCAATAAATGATGCTGGGAACACTAGACAGCTACATGTAAAAGAATGAAAGTAGAACATTTTTTTCACATTATATACAAAAATAAACTCAAAATGGATTAAATACCTAAATGTAAGACCAGAAACCATAAAACTCTTAGAAGAGAACATAAGCAGAACACTCTTTTTTTAAAAAAATTAATTAATTAATTTATTTATTTTTGGCTGTGTTGGGTCCTCATTGTTGTGCGTGGCTTTCTTTAGTTGCAGTGAGCTACTCTTCATTGCGGTGTGTGGGTTTCTCATTGCCGTGGCTTCTCTTTTTGTGGAGCATGGGCTCTAGGCACGCGGGCTTCAGTAGTTGTGATTTGCGGGCTCTAAAGCGCAGGCTCAGTAGTTGTGGTGCACGGGCTTAATTGCTCCGCGGCATGTGGGATCTTCCTGGACCAGAGCTCAAACCCGTGTCCCCTGCACTGGCAAGCAGATTCTTAACCCCTGCGCCACCAGGGAAGCCCAGCAAAACACTCTTTAATGTAAATCATAGCAATATTTTTTTGGTTCTGTTTCCTAAGGGAAAGAATACAAAAGCAAAAACAAACAAATGTGACCTAATTAAACTTAAAAGTTTTGCACAGCAAAGGGAACCATCGACAAAGTGAAAAGACAACCTACTGAATGGGAGAAAATATTTGCAAATGATATGACTGATAAAGAATTAATATCCAAAATATAGAAATAACTCATATGACTCAATATCAAAAAACAAACAGCCCAATTAAAAATTCAGCAGAAGATGGGAATAGACATTTTTCCAATGAAGACATACAGATGGCCAACAGGCACATGAAAAGATGCTCAACATCACTAATCACCAGTGAAAAGGAAATCAAAACCACAATGAGATATCACTTCACACCAGTCAGAGTCACCAAAAAGTCTGTAAATAACAAATGTTGGTGAGGATAGAGAGAAAAGGAAACCCTAGTGCTCTGCTGGTGGGAATATAAATTGATGCAGCCACTATGGAAAACAGTATGGAGGTTCCTCAAAATCAAAAAATAAAACTGCCATACAACCCAGCAATTCCACTCCTGGATATATATCTAAAGAAAATGAAAACACTAATTCGAAAAGATACAGGCACCTCAATGTTCATAGCAGCATTACTTACAATAACCAAGATATGGAAGCAATCTAAGTGTCAACCAGCAGATAAATGGATAAAGAAGATATGGTGTACCTACACAATTAAGGATTACTTATCCATAAAAAAAGTGAAATGCTGCCATTTTCAACAATGTGGATGAACCTAGAGGGTATTATGCTTAGTGAAATAAGTCAGACAAGAAAAGCAAATATTGTATGTTATCACTTATATGTGGAATCTAAAGAATAAAACAAAGAATGAATATAACAAAACAGAAACAGTCTCACAGATTTAGAGAATAAAATTAGTGGTTACTAGTGGGGAGAGGAATTAAGGAGGGTCAAATAGAGGTAGGGGATTAAGAGATACAAACTACTATACATAAAATAAATTAGCTACAAGGATATATTGTGCAGTACAGGAAAATGTAGCAATTATTTTATAATAACTGTAAATGGGGTATAATCTTCAAAAATACTGAATTACTATGCTATACACCTGAAACTAATATTGTAAATAAACTATACATTAATTTTTTTAAAGTTAAGGAAAAATACAGAATTTCTCAAACAAAAACTGAGAAGATGTATTGCCAGTAGACCCGTCTTGTAAGAAAATGTAAAAGAAGTTCTTTAGGTAAAAACAGTATGATATAGATCAGAAACTTGGATCTAAATAAAGAAACGAAGAGCACTGGAGAAATAAGGTAAAATTAAAACTTTTTTCTTATTCTGAATTGATCTAATAGATAATAGTTTCTTCAAAATAATTATAGCAACAGTGTATTTGATTAGGTATGCATGTATGTATGTATGTGTGTTTGTATGCATGTACACTCATATGTATGCTCATAAACAAGTGAAATAAATGATAGAAATGATACCAGAGATGGGAGGGAGGAATTAGGATTATTTTGTTATTATAAGGTATTTGCATTACCCATGAGTAGTATAGCATAATTTGAGGTGGACTTAGATTAGTGGTAAATGTAAACAGCAAACTCTAGAGTGAGCAGTAAAAAAAAAAAAAAAAAATATATATATATATATATATAAAGAAGTACCAGCTGACATACTAAGAAAGGACAGAAAATGGAATGAAATAAATGTTTAGTAAAAGGCAGAAAAAGAGTAAAAGACAAAAACAGAAAAAATAACAAGTAACCAATATGGTAGATATTAATTCAATTATGACAGTAACCACGTTGAGTGTTAACTATATAAATGCACAAATTTTAAGACAAAGATTACCAGAGTGGATCAAAGAACATGACTCTACCATATGCTGTCTACAAAAAACACATTTTAAATACAAAGATACATATAGATTAAAAGTAAATGAATGATATATCATGCTAACAATTATCAAAAAGTTTTCAGGGATGAGAAGGGTCATTACATAATGCTAAAGGGTCCAATTCTCAAGAAGCCTTTAAATCCTTAACATGTACACATTTAACAACAGAGCTTCGAAACACATGAGACAAAACCTGATATAACTGCAAGGAGAAACACATAAATCCACTATTATAGTTGGAGACTTCAGCATTCCTCTATTAGAAATGAATACATCCAGAAGGTAGAAAATCAGTAAGAACGTAGTTGAACTCAACAACACCATTTATCAACTGAATATAATGGACACCTATAAACTGTTTCATTGAACAACAGCAGGACCCACATTCTTCTCAAGATCACATGAAATATTCACCAAGATAGGCCACTTTCTGTGTGATAAAATAAACCTTAACAAATGTAAAATTACAGGAGTCATACAATGTCTTTTCTCAAACCACAATGGAATTGAACTAGAAAATAATAACAGAAATATAGCAGGAAAATCCCCAAATACCTAGATATTAAGAACTCATTTCTAAATAACACTTGAGTCAGAAAACTTTGAAGAGAAATTAAAAATTATCTTGAACTAAATGAAAATGATAACACAACATCAAATTTGTGTGATGCAGCAAAAGCAGTACATAGAGGGAAAAATATCACAGCATTGAATGCATATGTTAGAAAAAAAGAAAGATCTAAAATCAATCATAAGCTTCTAACTTAGGAAAAAAGAGAAAATTTAATCCAAAGTAAGCATAAGAAAGGAAATAATAAAAACTAGAGCAGAAATCAATAAAATTGAAAGTAGGAAATCGAGAGATTTAATTAAGCCAAAAAATGGTTTTTTGAAAAGATCAATAATACTGATAAGCTTCTAGCTGAGCTAACTAAGAAAAAAAGAAAAAGGACACAAATTATTAATATCAGAAGTGAAAAAGGGGACTTCACTACAGATCCCATGGACCTTAAAAGGATAATTTAAAAAACTCTATGAACAACTCTGTACCCACAAATTTGATAACCCAGAAGAAATGCACCACTTTCTTGAAAGACACAATCTGACAAACTCACACAAGAAGAAACAGACAATCTGAATAGGCCTATATCTATTAAAGGAATTAAATCAATCATTAATAATATTCCAAAACAGATAGCACTAGGCCCAGATGGGTTCACTGGTGAATTCTACCAAACATTTAAGGAATAAGTCTTATCAATTCTCTACAATCTCTTTCAGAAAATATCAGTAGACAAGAAGGGAATACTTCTTAACTCATTCTATGAAGTCAGCATTACCCTAATACCAAAAGCAGACAAAGAGATTACAAGAAAAGGAAAACTACAGACTAACATAAGCAAAAGTCCTCAACAAAATATTAGCAAATTGGGTGCAACAATATATAAAAAAATGTATACATCATGACCAAGTGGAATTTATTCCAGGTATGTAGGCCTGATGCAACACTGGAAAATCAATTAATGTAGTCTATTATATCAATAAGTCAAAGAAGAAGAATCAAATATCAATAGATGCAGACAAAGCATTTGACAAAATTCAACATCCATTCATGATTTTAAAAACCCTCAATAAACTAGAATAGAATAAACAATAAAACAATAAAATAGAAGAAACATCCTCAACTTGAAAAAGAAGATCTACAAAAAAGCCCAATAGCTAACATTATACTTAATGGTGAAAAACTCGAAGCTTTCCCACAAAGATCAGGAACAAAACCAAGCTGTCACTGCTGCTTTTTAACATTTTACTGAAGATCCTGGTTAATGCAATAAGACAAGAAAAGGAGAGGAAAGGAGAGGGGAGGAGAGGAGAGGAGAGAAAGAAATAAAAGAAAATGTATACAGATTAGGAAAGAAGAAATTAAACTGTCTTTGTTTGCAGATGACATGATCATCTCTGTGAAAAATTGTAAAGAAATGACCAAAAAACCTCCTGGAACTAATAAGTGATTATAGCAAGTTTGCAGGACACATAGTTAATATGCAAAAGGCAATTAGTTTCCTATATACCAGCAATGGACAAGCAAAATTTGAAATTAAAAATACAATACCATTTACATTAGTACCTCCAAAATGAAATATGTAGGTATAAATCTAACAAAATAAGTACAAGATCTACATGAGGAAAACTATAAAACTCTGATGAACAAATTCATAGAACTAAATAAACAGAAATACACTTTGTGTTCATGGCTAGAAAGACAATATTATCAAGATATCAGTTCTTCTCAACTTGATCTATAGATTCACTGCATTCCTAATTAAAATCCTAGCATATTATTTTTTGAATACTGACAAACTGATTTTAAAGTTTATATGAAGAGGTAAAAACCAGAATAGCTAATACAATGCCGAAGGAGAGCAAAATTGGAGGACTGACAATACTCATTTAAGACTTACTGTAAACCTACAGTAATCAAGACAGGGTGGTATTGGCAAAAGAATAGGCAAATAGATCAGCAGAACAGAATAGAGATCCTAGGAATAGAACCACATATAGTGTTTCTGTGCTCCTTGACAAAGGAGCAAAGGCAACAAAATGGAGCAAACAGTCTTTTCAACTAATGGTGCTGCAACAACTAGAAATTCACATGCAAAAAAGTGAATCTAGACACAGAACTTAGACCCTTCACAAAAAATTAACTTAAAATGGATCATAGACCTAAATGTAAAATGCCAAAGTGTAAAACTCCTAGAAGATAACAGGAAAAAATCTAAATGACCTTGAGCTTCACAATGATTTATCATGATCCATGAAAGGAAGAATCAATAAGCTGGACTTCATTCAAATTAAAACTTTCTGCTCTGCAAAAATGTCAAGAAAATTAAAAGAGGAATTCCCTGGTGGTGCAGTGGTTAAGAATCCACCTGCCAATGCAGGGGACACGGGTTCGAGCCCTGGTCCGGGTGCCACAACTACTGAAGCCCACGCGCCTAGAGCCTGTGCTCCACAACAAGAGAAGCCACTGCAATGAGAAGCCCGCGCACCGCAACGAAGAGTAGCCCCCACTCTCTGCAACTAGAGAAAGCCCGCGCACAGCAACGAAGACCCAACATAGTCAAAAATAATTTTTTTAAAAAGCCCTTTAAAAAAAGAAAAGAAAAGACAAACCACAGACTGGGAGGAAATATTTGCAAAAAAACATATCTAGTGAAACAATGTTATCCAAAATACACAAAGGATCTTTAAAGCTCAACAGTAAGAAAATAAACAACAAATAAATTTTAAAATGGGCCAAAGACCTTAATAGACACCTCACCAAAGAAGATAGATAGATGGCAAATAAGTATCTGAAAAGATGCTCCACATCATATGCCATCAAGGAAATGCAAATTAAAACGAGATAAACATATTAGAACAGACAGAATCTTGAGCACTGACAACACCAAATGCTGTCAAGGAGATGGAGCAAGGGGTATTATTATTCATTGCTGATGGGAATGCAAATTGGTACAGCCATTTTGGAAGACAGTTTGGTGGTTTCTTACAAAACTAAACATGTTTTTACCATATGGTCCAGCAATTATATTCCTTCGTGTTTATGCAAAGGAGTTGAAAACATGTCCACACAAAAACCTGCACACAGATATTTACAGCAACTTTATTCATAATTGCCAAAACTTAGAAGCAACTAAGATGCTCTTCAGTAGGTGAATGGATAAATAAACTGCAGTACATGGGATATTATTCAGTACTAAAAAATAAATGAGCTATCAAGTCATGAAAAAACATGGAGGAATATTAAGCACATATTACTAAGTGAAAGACAAGGTTACATACTATATGATTCCAGCTATATGATATTCTAGAAAAGGTAAAACTATGGAGATTGCCAGCGGTTAGTGGGGAGCAAGGGATGAGTAGGCAAAGAACAAGGATCATTAGGGAAATGAAACTACTCTGTATGATTCTACAGCGGTAGATACAGGACATTATAGATTTGCCCAAATTTATAGAATGTACAGCACCAAGAGTAAACTCTAATGTAAACTATGGACTTCGGATGATACTGATGTGTCAATGGAGGTTCATCAGTTGTAACAAATGTACCATCTGGTGAGGAAATTTTGACAATGGGGAGGGCTAAGCATGTGTGAGGACAGGGAGTGTATGAGAACCTCTTCACCTTCCTCTCAATTTTGCTGTCATCCTAAAACTGCTCTAAAAAAGAAAGTCTATTAAAAGAAAAGGAATTTTATCTGAGCAACTAACTTTTTTGAATGCGATCAAGTCTAGATACATAGATAAAATAAGGCATTCAAGAAGCCTAAGACATTATCATAGAACAAGAGTTAGTGAAATTTGAAGAAATACATGAATGTGATATATGTAGGAAGGTAGAAAGGGGCTAGAGATTAGACGTTTAAAAGAGGAAATATTAATTTTATTATAAGCATAATTAGAATTGTTCCAAAAAATTCTAAAATGGTATATTATAAAGATGTATATGAACACTTTGCAAACGGGGTGATTCCATGGAACTGGTACATGTTCATTCTTTCAGTCAAAGCATAGCCAGCCAGGTTTAGTCTCTCTTTGATGGACTAATCTAAGCCAGTGATCTTCTAACTGCAGGTTCCAATCTATTTAACAGATATTTTTTTAAAAATAAAAGAAGCTATTAAAGCACGTTGCACGTGATCAAGGAAAGTATTGTTTTGTGAAGCTTTCATTTCCATTTTACATGTATGTATATGTTTTCTGTTCCACAATGTAAGATATACTTCTTATTTTAAGTTCAAGTTCATAAATATTTGAAAGCTACTATTCTAGTCAGGTTTCTACAGTATTTGAATAGAAAAATTGACAGACTGATGCTAGAGGAAGGTACATACTATAACTGATTTGTTCTACCCATCAGCTTAGGATACAAAAATGTTATTTTTAATAAATAAAAACTAACTGACTCTAAACCTCCAATCAACAAGAGTGATGTCTCATCTGTCTTGTCTACAACTTCCTAATAAATACCTAATAAATACCAGGATCTGGCATTTACTTTTTACCTTATTAGTATCGTCCCACTAAGAGAACAGCAGCTATCTGATTGGCCCTTTACCTGGAGGGAAGGGGTCCTTGCTGGTTTCTGTTTTTGTTCTGAAGGCTGTGTGATGTTGCTGTGGGATGAGGGTGGTTGACCAATCAGCCACAATGACTGAGGCATACACTACCGTGGCTCGTCTAGCAGTAGTTTCTCAGTGGCTAAGGGAAGTGTGAAGGTGCCTCTCCTCCCCAGAGTTGCATTAAGCTATGGCCACTCCACGCCACCCAAGGCCCTCGCCCCCTGTGTTAGAGCATTCCACAGATACAGCATTTTTAGTTCTCCTCTTCTAGATAGACATCCATTTCCTCCATGCATATGGATAATGATGGGGGAGTTGAATGATTTATGCCACCCACATGCTCTGCTCAGAAACAGCCCCCGCCTGTAGCCTCAGGGAGAGGGCGCTGCTCTTCTAATGTCCAAAGAATCAACCTCACTGGTTACTCCATGATGCTGGAAGTTAGACACAACCTTGAGCCTAGGGTTGTTATCCTGGGAAGAAGGGGTGGCGAGGGGCATCCCAGAGACTCAGTGACAGTATTGTCCCCTCCTGGCTTGTCTTTGACGTCCAGAGCACTTCATACCCAACACTGAAACCATTCTTCCAGCTACGAACTCCATACCTCCAGCCCCAGTATATAAATCTATAGGAAGTCTCTTTTTCTTCTCCCTGCTTCAAGAAGAGCCAGGTCCACCACATTTCCTGTCACAGAATTATTGGCAATTGGGATATCCTCGCTCTCTCACCTGTTCATCTGACATGTTTTCGATTACCTAGGCATTCTCTCTGCTCTGTAGTCTTGCCCCTAGCTTTCTGTACTTTGAGACATCTCTCTATGCCTGCAGGTAGCATGTTATGATAGGTCTTTTCTCAGTCTTCAAATTACACAGATTTGAAATTGACCTTGAATCTATTACTTCAAAGCTATATACCTTTATGACTTTGGGAAGCTGGCTTAACTTCTCTGAATTTCAAGTGAGGTGATTTATTTTTAAGTGCTAAAGCCATAGGAGACACTCAGAAACGATTAGTTTCTTTCATTTTATAGTTTGTCATCCAAACGTGAACACATGGTAGGAGCTCAATAACTAGTTGATTTGGCCGAATTTTTGTTACAAGACAAAAATTCCCCAATTAATAATTGATATTAGGCTAGATACCATCTGTCATTGAGAAATTACCATTTTGGTATGGAGAATGTCAACCAGGGAATTTCTTTAAATTGCTACCAATGGTGAAGTCATCAGAGGTTAGTTTGAGAATGGAGAAGGGAGGCAGTTGGATAGAAATGGGTCATGTTGTATGAAAAGTTCAATAAGAATGTATACGCTTATAAAAAAATGGAATGTACTGTGCTTTGAAGAGTGACAGAAAGGAATTATTCCAATAAGAATGACAATTACTAAAAATACCAATCCTAGCTGTGCTTGTTATATTTCTGTCTGCTGATCCTTTGAAAAACACTTTTCTTTTTTTTTTTTAAACAGATGGCTATCTTAATTTACTGGGTGAGTTGTCACAGCTATCACCTTTCTGGACTTCCTTCCAAAATAAAGAAAAGTTATTCCAGTGTAAAGAAGGAAAGCTATACAATCTGTTGAATTGTGTTCTCATGTCTCTCCTGAAAACTGTAATAGCATTTCGTATGGCTTCTTTGACCTGTAGGTAGAGGGTGATAAAATTAGTTGTTGGCATTATTTGCATTATGTGTCTGATAGCAGTAGCTAGAGCTCGCTTTATGCACAGATGAGGTGTGTAGCTTTGTAGTAATCCTCTGTAATAGAATTAGGCATGCATCTGGAGGAAATGCATCTTCCCAATATTCCATAATGCAGATCAAAATCGTGTTAGTTCCCATAGGGACTAAAAAGAAATTTTGGTCTATTTCTCTCAGTTTTTATAGATTAAAAATATCACACACACAAAAATTTTTTTTTTCAATTTTACAAATCTCTTTGATACATAGCTTACCTGGGTACCTGAAATTCCACTTTTATATATTTATTTGCACATCATAAGGATTTCAGGTATTAGGTATCTTTAGTGAAAATGCAAACATCCCTGCTAGGTATAATACCTTTATCATCCACAGGTAAGGTAAGGGTTTCCCCCAATGGGATTAGTAAGGGAATGAACAAGGGACAAGTAATTGTGATGACAGGAGGTGAGGTATACTTGGGAGTGACAGCACGAGTATTCTAGGCACTTGGGGGAGTGGGTCTGAGAAAGAAAGTTACAAGAATTGGGAAAAACAAGCCCAAACCAAATTTTTCCCATCTCACCATTGTAGCTGGCTTTTGTCTGAAAGAAGAAAAAAATTAAGAAAATTAGGTTATATATCAATAATAGGAGATATAAGGATCTCAGGAGAAATGGGTTTATTAGTATTTCAAATCTGATCTCAGAGTAGATGCATTTTTAGATGAAGACTCCAGGTTCACTGGAAGCCGGAATCCCTCCTTTGCCTATAGGCCTTCCGCCTAAATTCAAGGATGTTCCAAGCAACTTTTATTTCTGACCAAATGATCTGCTGATGTACCAAGGTGCATAATGGAGAGGGAAACCCCACTGACCTGTCTGCCAGCCCTTCTCATCCTGTCCCCTGCTTCCTCTGCAGAGGTCTCCCATTCTCTGCCCTACAGGAAGTCCCCCTTTAGATCACCCTGACTATCCCACAACACTTAATGACTCCTGGCTTACTATAATGTTCTCAAGCAGTTGCAACTCCTGGAAAAATACGGCCTTTATAGTCATGTCTGGTTCTAAGCAGAGCTACCTACATTCACAGCTGAACATGACCAAGTTTCTTTAAGTATGGCATTGCTTGGTCCCCACCCAGGTGACCACAGGAAACACAAACCTTAGGCAAAGTATCAATGTCTGCAAAGCTACATTTCTGTGTCTGCCCCTGGTCACCCTTCTCTGTCATTTACCTGCCTTCCCACCAGCTTTCTCTTTCACATATCAAATACTCTTATTAAAGGCTCAACTCCTTTCTCACAGACAATGCACATCCTATATCTATCTCTTTTATACTCCAGATCGGTAGCTTCTCCCTAGACCTTTTCTACTGCCAACCAAAAATTGTCACTTGCCATCTGCCTCTACAAGGATTAAGTCACTAGCCACTGCAGTCGCTGACCTTCAACACACCCTGAAAGAAGTTCAGGGCGGAGATCAGGAATGAAGCACTCTGTGCTCTGGAAAAAACTGGCAAAGTAGGCCTTCGGGTAGATACTTTCTGCAGAAGACTTTATGAGCCCAAATCCTTGCATCTTCTCATATGTAGAAAAGCACTAAATCACTAACAGTGACATCTGCTCCTCGTGACTAGCAGCAACCTACTGCCAAAATGTGTGCCTGATGGCACGTATCCCTCCTTGACTAAAATCATATCTAATCCTGACCTTCCTCCCTACCTCTTCAGAGCAGTTCCTCACTCTCAGGGAGCTCCTCTCCCATAATTCCCACGTCTTTCTCCAAGATCATCAACTGAGAGCAACATCACCTGCCTGCACTCTCCCCATCGCTATCCTCTCACAGACACGAAAAGAATAACGTGGAGTTTAGTTCCAGGCCTTCCATGTGCTATAATTATAGTCTTTAGAGAAAGGTAATTAGTGTCTCTGGGCCTCAGTTACCCCATCTGTAAAATGGGTAAAAATGTTTACCTCTTAACATTAACATACGTGAAGTGCTTTCATGTAAACAGTTGACAGGCCAGTCTTCATGATAAATTGGTTCTAAATATGAATTGAAGGAAATTACAATTTCCAGTTCCTGGTTTTTATCAATGGCAGTTTTTGCTCATTGTGAGGAACACTATGGTATACTTTATAATTTTTAGATATTTTCAGGGTTTTCTGATAAGCTTTTTTTTTTTTTTTACCATCATTGTATTATTTTTCCTAGAACTCAGTAGATGCTCAGAAAATTATGGCTCTTTCTTGATTTCCACACATAGTCAGTCATTCCTATTTTTGTCCACCTACTGAACTGTGTTCACATCATTTCTATTCTTACTACACTTTATTATTAAAGTATTATTAAGATATATTAACTCAATATAAATTAACTTAGTTTATTTTGTTTTGTTTTTAATATTTATTTACTTATCTGTGTAAGTGAGGTCTTAGTTGTAGCATGCGGGCTCTTTTAGTTGTGGCATGTGGGATCTAGTTCCCTGACCAGGGATCGAACCCGGGCCCCCTGCATTGGGAGTGCGGAGTCTTAACCACTGGACCACGAGGGAAGTCCCCTAAATTAACTCGGTTTAAACAGAGTTCCCAAGGACAAGAATGCCCATTTTGCCTGATAGGTAAATAGATGTTTAACAAATGCTTATTGAATTGACAAATTAATACTTTCTGGGATGATTGGAAGTAAATGGGTCATAATATGACAAATACAGTTGAATAAATCAAAAATTTTGCTTTTTTTAATGCAGGGATATTTCTTAAGTTATAGCACAAAATCTTATTTATGGCAGAAATGAAACCATAATTTTATTTGAATAGGATAATATGGTGCTCAAGATCATGGATTTTGTAGACAGACTTCTACTTTTTAGTAGCTGTGTTACCTAACCAAGTTACTTAAACCCTCTGTATCTTAAGATACTAATTTATAAATTTGAAATAATAGTGATATAATATTTTTATAATAGTGATAATATCTAACTCATAGAGTTGTTGTCCACAGTTATTGAATCAGTAGGGTTTTCTACTTCCTGAGTCATGTTGGTACTTTATATTTTCCTTAAATTTTATATATTTGATTTAGATTCTCAAACTAAACACTAAAAATTATATGTAAATTTTTTTATTAAAAATATAAATTTGTATCAATATCTCTGTCCCCTTTCTCTTTCCCAAAATTTGACACATTTTTCTTCTTTTTCTTCATTATCCAATGGTTGTCCACTTTCTTCATCTTTAAATTAACTAGTATTGGTTTTTATTGATTAGACTATTTTTTGTTTTAGTTTGTTTTTTAAGTATTTTGTATATCTATTAATTTTTTTCTTCTTACAGTCTTACATTATGCGAGTTTAATATATTCTCTGAACTCCTTGGCTCATTTGATGTTAAATATTTTTATTCATAAATGTATTTATGGGTATAAGTTACAGCTTAACAATCTTGAGTCTTCCAATCCATGAACATGGTCTATCTCTTCATTTATTTAGGGCTTCCATTTTTTCCAACAATGTTTTCTATTTTCTGTAAGTATTGCACATATTCTGTTAAATATTGATGCTAATGTAGACAAGTTTTAATTTCACAACTGTTCTCAGCTTTTTAAAAATTTAGTTTAATATATTGTATATAGAAAAAATACTGATATAATTTCTGCTTTGAATAATTTCTTAGTGACTTAATGTACAGTCAACTTTAATAAAGATCCCTTGGGTGCTTTAAAAGATATAAAGTTGAATATATGACTATAAATAAAGCTTTATGATGGCTTTATTCAATCTTTCACTTTCTAATTTATTTTTATATCTTTAGTCTGCTGGTTTCTGAGAAAAATATGTTTATGTCTTCCATTACAGTTGAGACTTTATTAAATTAACTCTATGTTTCTATTAGGTTTTGCTTAATTTGTCTTGTTGCTATACTATTTGATGTCAAAAATGTATGGAAGGTATACATTCTTTTGTATATTATTTATGTTACCACTTCTGTTCTTCTTGTTGCCAGTTGTCTGAGATTTTTATTTTCACCTTGTTATTTTTAGCTTTTTAATTCATTTTGTATTACTTATGTCTCCCACAAACAGCTTGTGGTTGTATATTTCACCCACTACCAAGTGTGAGTAGCCCTCTTTTTCTTGATAATTTACTGAATATTTATTATGGGAAGTGATATGTTCAGAATTATTTCTGTAGTTTATTTTACATTTTTTTATTTCCCACACTTTTTGTTCTTTCTTACTTTTTCTACAGTTCACTGGAATAATTGTGTTTCCCTGATTGTGTGTTTCTTGGTTTAGAAGTTAATCTATTTTTTATTCTTTTTGTGACCATCTTAATTCTATGTTTAATTCTACATATGTACAGTTAATATTGACTCTTCAAATATATCAAAAACATTATACCATTTGCACTCTCCTTTACTACTTTCCCAAATTATCACCTGAAATCTTCTTGGATTTAAATTTTAAAATGTTACTAATTTGTTCATAATTCCATCAACACTTGTGTATATTTAACTATAAATTTACTGATTTCTTTGATCGTCACTGTTTTCATCTTCCATCATATTCCCTCTTAGATTCTCTTTTTCATTTGCTGGATTAAATTTTCACATAATCATTTCAAAGGATCTAATTGTAATGTATTAATTAGGAATGTCCTGTCTGCAAGTGAGATACACATATAACAGTAGTTTAGACAAATAGGGATTTGTGTCTTATAACTACAAGATGTTGGCTCAGTACTACATAACATTAGGCCGACATCTCTGCAAATTTCTTTTCCTCATAGTTACAGAATAGTTACTGCTACAGGTCTCATGTAAGCCTTAGTAGGAAAAGAAAAGAATAGAATCTGCATCAAGAAAAAAAAAAAAACTTTCCCAGGTACTCAATGAAAAAATTTCACTTATTATTGGCCAGAAATGTATAATGTGGGCAACCTTGGCTGTTATAAGGCTATGGGAAAAGAGGATGGGAATGATGGTTGGGTCTACCAAGAAACAGCAATTTGTCCAAGGGGCTAACTTTTAGAAGACTCACCTGACTGAAAAAACTCTTTATTTTGTCCTCAATTTGAATGATAGTTATTGGGGGTATAGTATTTTAGGTTCAAACTATATCTTTTCAATACTTTGAAGACATTACTTCATTTTATTCTCCCATACAGTGCTGTTGATGAGTAGATGATTGTCAATTTTATTTTTATTCCTTTATAAGTAACCTGTCTTTTTCTTGGTGACGACGATCATTCTGGAGGATTTTCATTTTTTTAAAATAGTTTTTATGGGTTGTGGGTTGAATTGTGTTCCCCAAAAAGATATATTCAAGTCCTAACTCCTGGCACTTGTGAATGTGACCTTATTTGGAAATAGAGTCTCTGCAGATGTTATCAGGTTAAAATGAGCTCATACTAGTGTAGGGTGGGCATTAATCCAATGACAGATTTCTTTATAAGAAGAGGGGAATTTGGACACAAACACACACAGGAAGAATGCCATGTGATAACAGGGGCAGAGATTGGAGTGATGTATCTACAAGCCAAGAAGCACGAAGCACTGTCAGCAACCATCAGACAGAGGGGAAAGGTGAGGAAAGATCCTCTCCTAGAGCCTCAAAGAGAACGTGGCCTGACCAACACCTTGATTTAAGACTTCTAGCCTTCAGAAATGTGAGAGAATAGACTTCTGTTCTTTAAGCCACACTGTACTTTGTTACAATAGCCCTAGGAAGCTAATACATTATGGTTCTAAAACTTCTCTAGGCTATGTCTAAGTATGACTTTTCTTTTACTGATCCTATTTGACACTAGGTAGACCCTGTAAATCTAAAGAGATATCTTTTCTTATTTCTGAAAATGTTGTTCTTTAATTTATTCCCTCCATTCTCTCTGCTCTCTCCTTCTGGAGCACACTGACTTATGAAGGGAACCTATCATCTGCACTGTTAGTCACTCCATATTCAAGAGCATTATGAGCAGGAAAAAGTTCTGACTGCAGTCTGTTTGAATGCAGCCTTTACTGAATGATCCTGATTACTGTTCTAGAGGTCCTTCCTACTTTGTGTTTTTGTATACTCTGAACATGGGATTTCTCTGAGCATTGTGGGATGAACTGCCTTTTCTCATCCAAAACCACATCTCTGCCTACATTCTGGTCATAATTTTCTCTATCCTTACTCTAACATCTGATCCCATTGAGTTTCTGTCTTCTCGATTTCTTTCACGATTCTGGCCTACTATCAAAATCCATTCTTGTTTTACAGGTTTATGCTTCATATTTCCTTTTTGTTACATGAATAGAATTGTCAATCTATCATTTTGAGTCAGGCCACTGATGGGTTTTAATCTATTTATTTATCCAGGTTTGCACTGAATATTTTTTCCCATTAGGCCTTTCAAACCATGTTGGTATTCAAAGCTTTTCTGTAGTTTTGTTTTTACTTTGTCTAGGACCCAAGTATAATTTGTGACTGCCTCTGAAAATAAGATATTTTTTCCCTCCATAAGAGAATTATTAATTGGTTTCATGCAAGCTAAAATTTTAATAATCTCATTTATATCAGAAATAGAGGTGGCATGGTATTGGACAATATCTCCTATGAAAAATAATCCCTTAATATCCTTTAATATGCCCAGGTTTAAATTTATTTATGTTCCAAACTAGTCATGTGTATCCGTGTAAGCCCCTAAATTTGGGAGAAGGCTAACTTGTCTTCTTTAATAAAACTGCCAATTGAGATGTTTTTTCAAAATGTCACAGTAGTCCAGTTAGATTTTCTGATTCATAGAAACACACACACACACACACACACACAATGCACAATTATAATACTTGCAGTATTATTTCCTAAGGCAAATTTAGTGCTTAGAGAAAGATTCTCAATTTGTACTTATGCAGGCAGATAATTTTAAGTATGTGTGGCACAAAGTGCCCCAGTGATGATCTGCTTAATTAGCAGAAATTAATTAAAACAAATGTAAAATGAATACGACACTAAGGATTTCGAAACTGAAAAGAAGCAGATAATATACAACATAAATTGAGCAGGTTTTATCTTTCATTTTTATTTCTTTTTGTTTGATTTCTTTAAGGAAACCTATTTTTCAGGGATCTCCAATATATTAGCTCTAGGAAAATGCTTCATATCTCTTAAACTTCAGTAGCAGGGCCTGAGAAGGGGAGGAACTGATGAATTTACAGTGTGATGATACATTTTTTTCTTTTTCTTTTCCCTTGGTATTATTTTACATTTTGCAATATTTCCACCATTCAGAAAAGTACACAGAATGATATAAAGAATACTATACCTATGTATCTACCACCACATTCAATAAATGTTACTATTCTGGCATATTTACTTCATATATTTTGTCTTTTAATCTGTAAAAGGTTAAGACATAACTTGAAGCCCTTCGCTCACTTCCTGCATTTTGGTTTCCCTTCTTTATTTTTTGATTGCATATTTTTTTCCTATGATATATAAAATTATTCCTTATCAACCTCCTAAATGAAGCAAGGATCTTGGCTTTACCTCTCTCCTCCCATCCAACCAATCTGCTACTATTGACAAGTACTCTAGTTTCATCTCTTTTAGCTCCTAGATTGGTTATTCTTTTATTTCATAATTAATAGTTAAATTTGCCAATGTATTTTACCAGTTTTCAGGCTTACTATTTTTTCATGCTCCCTATTCTTTTTCTCTGGATTTAATCTCCTTGCTACAGTATACCTCTGAGTAATTCTTTCTAGAAAAATATGGATAGCAAATTCTTTTACTATCTGTGTGTGTGAAAATACATTTCCCCTTCTCTGTTGAATATATCCTAGGTGGAAATATTTATCCTCAGCACTTTAATGTTAAGTTATCGTTGTCTTCTGGCATGCTTTGTTGCTCTTGTGAAGTCTACCTTTAATCTAACTGTGGTTCTTTCGTGGGGATCTGTCTTCTCTGGTAGATTTCAAGGTTTTTGCCTTTATTTTTGACATTCTGAAGTTTCACTAGGATGTGTCTCCCTGTGGATATACTTTTAGTTTTCTTGCTTAGTCTTCAAAGTTAATTGCCAAGATTACAACTCATATCTTTATTAAAATTTGGAAATATTTAATTACTATAATTTTGAATCCTATTTTTCTTTTCTTCCAAAACTAAAATAGAATGTTTCATTGTTTAAATTGTTTAGCGTGTTGGCTTTCTTTCTTAATTTTTCCTCACGTGGTCAAGAACACTGATTTGCAGGCTAATGTTGACCAAAATTTCCATTTCAACCACACTTCTCCAGCCTACCTGTATTACAATGGCTTGTACTTGGCAACCAGCACAATACTGGTGATTTTGAGCCACTGTGCACAGTGATGTTGACAATATCTCAGACCAGCCATTGAGGCAGTAGACAGCTCGGCTCAGATCTTGACTGGGAGGCTTTTTCCTTCCTCCTTCTCAGACCACAGTTGTAGGGGCAAGCCCCAGCTTTTTTGAGCTTCTTCCACTTGAATGGGAGTCTTTGATTTCAGGCAGAGAACAGGGCTCTGTCCCTTATCCCACAAGAGGTACATTTAGTTTCCATTATCCAAAAGGATCAAAGTTTCCTGGCAGCATCAGCTTGTTTCTGGCCCCAAAGGCTGGCAGGCCTGCAGGTCCGACTTCATTTATCACTTTGTGTTTCAGTTCCATTTATTGTCCACAAAGATGATTGTCTTGCTTCTGAAAATAGCTAAATCTTTATAATTTTTACTTTTCATGTTAAATCTACCACTATTTATATGTTGGGAGAAGAAAAGATCTTTAGAATGTATACTTACTGCATTTGGCTGAAGCACTGGGGAAACAATTTTCACATTGTATCATATGACTGAATTATATTTAAAAATATATAAATTTGTATGTCTATATACACATATAGCTATATTTTACATTTTAAAGGCTGACGACAAAGTTCTCAAATTAATACTTTTAAATTTATCATGTCTTTCCTTATACCATCATTTGAAAAACACACTAAGTTCCAGAAGCAGGTATCTGTCCATCCTTGAATGAGGAAATCTGTGTTGATTTCATGACTCTTTGTGGTATTTGAATACAAATCAACTGGGGGAGACTCACAATAAAATGTGAAGGATTCCACTCATTTTCAAATTCAACAATTAATTGTGTATTTTTACGGCAAAGTGTACTCTTCTCACTGAAATAGTGCCATCTACTGGTTGAATTTCTGTCATAAAGACACAGAGTTGAGTAAAAAGAGTTGGTGGGAAAACTCGTTTTGCATCTAAACTGACTCCCTACTTTGACCGTCATATAATGGCTCAGTGAAGAGCTAGACGTAGAACCTTGATCTAAAATATACAGCTGTTTCAATTTAATAATGGTACCATCTTTATGAATGACCGAGGACATGGGGACTTAGAACTAGCCATATCTGAGTTGGTAAACAAGAATTTTTTCATAGCACATTAGCTTTCTCTAATTTTAAAAAAATTATTTCCTTCAGCAGAAAATGTTTATATTGAACTGTAATAAATTAAAGGTACTGAGTAGTCTTCAGCATTACTGTAACATAAGAAGAAACACTTTAGCTTCTGGAATAAGGTGGCAGGACAGGATGATCTGCATGTTTAGGGCATCCATCATTAATAACCTGCCTCTTCCAGAACGTTGGCATTGGGGTTACCTGGTATCTTTATCAGCTTGAGGCTCAGTATTGAGTGAAAAGGAGGCAGAAGGTAGCATGGGTCAGTCCATGAATTGATAAATACTAATGCAAAGAAAACAGCTAAATTATATGGCAATGATATATCTCAAATAAAAGTTTAGTTCATAGGTTAATGTATTGGAGCTTTAGAATACAATGGTAATTTTCCTATAAGACTCATGTCGGTAAATATTTATTTACAAGATAGGCTTATTATGTCTCAATTGGATTTGATTTCAACCAGCAGCCCCAAATCACACCCCTTGATAATTACCTTCCTTGGGTCTACAGCCCCTAAAGGCACTTTCATTATTCACTGAACCATAAGATTATAGGAGACCTTAATATTTCAGTTCATCAATAATATGATTTCTAGGCAATATATCCCTCATCGCAAACCCCAGATATAATCAGCTACAGCTACCTAGAACCATAGCTGTAAGACTGATTAGCAATCAGTCAAATAAATCTAAGATTAGAGAATCTTGAAGACCCAATATCATTTTTAAGGTAAATGTTTTAAATTTCAGCTTTCTCATAAGGAAAATCCTAATTTTATTTTTAAAATTATTTAAGGCATCAAAGATATGTATTAATTTTAAAGACAAAATTAATAGCTCTTCTCTTAGTCCATTATCATTAGGGTTGAAAATCATAAATTTACATGGTAAATAAAATAGTAAAAATATCAGCTGTTTTTAGAGTTGAACCCTTGATGATTCTGATCACTTAACATCCATTAAAGACACAGATTGATATTTGAAGAAGAAAATCATTTCATAACTTTGTACTTAAGCTGATGACAAAGCCCAGTTTGCTGTATTGTTTAAGTTGAGTAAAATATGAGGTAAACAAGAAAATATGAAGAGAAATATTTAAAGAACTAATAACTACATCTAATTATATAATTAAATAGTACTAATAACTACATCTCCATTAAATGCTAAAGAAAAATTTTATTAGTTTCCTGAAGGAATAGAAAATGAAGGTCAGAACAACTAGACTCATTTTTCTCATCCAAGGGAGAAAATTTCCCAAGGAGTAGAGAATGAAGCTAGGCTGTCAACACTGAGTATCACAAGAGGACCCACTGGGCCGAGCCCTACAATTCATGCACAGATATTTGCTACCTGCGCTAAGGAGCCCCCCAGAGACAGCTTGAAATTAAAAGTTGGTCCAAAAATGCATTAATTCCAGTGATAACAAAGCTGCTGCTGTCAGTAGTCAAGCTAAGCAATCAGCATAGTGATTGTGCAGGTTTTTCATTAAAATCAAACATTCTCCATGTGGTGATGAGAGCTTTGGCTGACAGGGTGGTAGCACCACAGCTGCTGGAGATAAATGTAATAGTCATAAACACTAATGGAAACTGTAATTGTAAAATGGGAGAGGAAAAGGCCTTTCCTCAAGTAATATGTGTAAATGTTTGTGTCTACTATGGAAAGTCAACGAGAAAACCCTTACTTGATGACATTATAATTTTCCTTCAACAAATGAAATGAAAAATCAAGTTGTTAAGGGTCCATTATTTGCAAAATGATACAAATGAAAAAAAACAACATGGGACAAGCCTTTAAATAATATTGCTTGCTGGAACAGGAGGTTGGTAAATGACATTGTGAATTAGAGAAACTAGATTCTTTTGGTTTCTAACTAGTTTCCTTGTTTTTGAAGCAACTAAATTCTCACCAAAACTCCTCTTCCCCTTTTTGTTTTCCACCCCCGTTCTGGACTGAATTGCATGTCCCCCAAATTCGTATATTGAAGCCCTAACTGCCAATATGACTATATTTAGGCATTGAGCCTTTAAGGTTAAATGAGGTCATAAGAGTGGGGCCCTAATCCAACAGGACTGGCCTCCTTATAAGAAGCAGAAGAAACACCAGAGCTCGCTCGCTCTCTCTTTCCCCACATGTGCACAGAGGAAGGGCCATGTGAGGGTAGTGAGAAGGTGGTAGTCTACAAGCCAAAATGAGAGGTCTTTTCTGGAACCAACCCTGTAGGCACCTCAGCCTTGTACTTTCAGTTCCCAAAGTGTGAGAAAATAAACAACGAAAACTGTCTGTCGTTTAAGCCATCCAGATTGCAGTGTTTTGTTATGGCAGCCAAGTCAGACTAACTTCCAAATCCCATGTTAATGTAATTATGCCTAAATAATACAAAAGTTAAAGTATTAAATGAAAACCATTTGGAGAAACTAAAAATTATTCAAATAAATGACTAACACTTAATCTGGCTACTTCTACGTGTTCTCTTTCTCTTTCCTCCTCCTCCTCCTCTTCTTTCTCCCCCTCCATCTTCCGCCTCCTTCTCCTTCTTTTTCTTCATGGTATTGTTGTTATTGTTATTATCACTATTGTTAGTATGATATAGTGCTTAATGACTGTCATATTAACTCTGTAGCAACCCTCCAAGTGTTTAAACACCTAATAGTATGGAAACTATTTTTTTAAAACCATCTATTGTATACTATTCTAGGCTTATACATGATATATTGTCATCAAATTCTGAATTATCATATGTCTATTTAAATGTAAGAAGAACAAATTGTCCAAGGTTATAAACTTAGTCGTTGGGAAAGCTGGAAATCTACACATTTAGGCTTTTCCTAGAACTTGTGGCCTCTCCACTATACCATTATGCCTCAGGAGCACAATTTGCCCAGACTATTTCCAAATTTGTATGCTTTGTTTGAGATTATTACCTTAGCCCATTTAGTTAGAAGGTAGCATTAGTAGGTTCAAGTGCAGAGGTCTGATTCCTATTAGTTTTAATATTCTACATGACCACAATCTTACCAGAAACACATACAACTGTTTTTTATGTTTTTAAACAAAATAAGTTGAAAGTCCAAATATCAACCAGCTATAGTTCTGAAAGGATATTTAATCTCTTAACTGGCTATCCCCTTACCTTTGAATATGTAGATATTCTTGTGTCAAAACTGCCATTTGAAAAAAAAAAAAAAGGTGCCTAACAAGTATTTTTTTAAATATATAATGATAGGTCTTAAAAAGTAGTCAAAACTATTATATTTCAAATTACAGAATTTTTTTCCTGATATTCATTTTTGGAATTTGTTTAGTTCTACTAAGTTATCAATTCCTTAAAACTGATTTGATTTTTTCCTAAAAATAGAAATAGACATTTTAAAAATTCTATCACTACAGCAGGGCATAAGAAAGAAAACTGATAATTCCACCACCAAAATTATTCATTTTATATTGATGGACTTGAACTAGAAAAAAAGAAAAAAAAAAAAAAAAAGAGTCATTTCTTCTATTCCAAAAATACTCAGGAAAATAAGTGATGATTAAGTTAAAGAGAAAATGTTCTATACTATCTTGTTGCTGTAGTTTATTTGGATATTGTTTGCAGAAAAATTCATGAGTTTTATAAATATAACTTTATGTAAAATAGATATTTACACTGAAATAATGATCATACATTCAAAGCTAAAAACAATATCTGGAATACGTAAGCTGTTGTGGTTTTTTAGGGGGGACAATGGAAGAAGGGTCAGTTCTAGAATGTATTCTAGTGGTAATGAATGTCTTTCTAATATAATGTAACAATTAATTTTCAAATATCCCTTTAGATAACCTTTTTTCATTTACTTTTTGGATCTTTTTTCCCCTTTGTGTTATTATTCCTGTTCCTTCTGAATGATTTTATGATTGCGCTGGAATAAACAAGGACCTGAAAGATATCAATTGCATTTCTTACTAGCAAAGTAATTAAAGACATACTAGCTCCCTCTCTCTCTCTCTCTCTCTCTCACACACACACACACACACACACAAATAAAAATTAAAAAATAAAATAAAGACATACTACGGCCTTGTACTTTATTATAGCCCCTATACAGTACATAAAGAGAAGCTGAAAATTCTGTGGACAATGGAGAAAAAGCCCAGCCTTGGCCCAATAAATATAAACCCAAGGTATAAACTATGACTCGATGATATTTAGACCACTCAACTATTTTGATCTCAGTCCTTAATGTTCATTAAAAATGTGTATAGAGTTATTGAAAACTGTTACCATCCTTTTATGGCAGAAGTCGCGTACCAACATGAGTCCAACTAGGTCAGAGGGCAAGATCTGGAGGACAAATGCAGGGTTTATAATGGATTTGCATCAGATGTGCCTAAAGACATGTACAACAGAATGAGGTGGTTCCGTTCTCTCTCTGTATGGAGCCTTCTGAAAGCAGGCTGCTATGCCCATAAGGCAACAACTTCCAAACATTGCTACAATATTGAGCCACATCAAACTAGCATTTAAGCCAATCCAGGTCAATGATCAGGGTGAATACAACCTTTAAAAAAATATTTCCGGGTCAAACTACTCCAAAAAGCAAGTGTCAAACAGTAATCACTCAGAACTATGTTTAAAAAATGCCTGCCAGTGAATTTCATAAATTGTCCAAGTACTGGTTCCATGAGACCTGATAGTAAAATCTCTTTAAAATAGTACTTCAGAACTAATAAGAATCATTTTTGCCCTTTTAGAATGATAATATATTGGTGTTGCTTAAGTTAAAAAAATAAAGCTTTAATTTTTCATTCTAGAAGCTTTACTAATAAGGCTAATTCTACAAATTTATATTTATTTAATACTTTAAAAAATCTTAGAATGACTGCAAAAGAAAAATAGTACATAGTAAGCAAACTAAAATGGATAAAACATTCAAGTACTATACATTGGCCTCAGGGTACATATATATATTATTCAAGTCAATCAAATAAATATCTTTCAGGCTCCTAGTGTTGTGTCAAGGTGCGTTTCTGGTCCAAGTGATTTTCAGTTAGTTCTATCTTGGACCAGTACCACCGAATTCTCATGGTGATTTGTGGGACAGTTGCCAAAGGATGGACATAATTTAGGGATGTATCAAATTTTGATTTTTCTTCTGCATTTGGCCAAAATCTAACATTTAGATTCATATTTGGCCTTAACCTTTGAAAGTCCAAATAGCCAAATGCCTGCTGCAATGTTATTTTCGGCACAGTCAACATATGTGTGATGAATGCTATCATATAGATTACCATCACATCTAAGCAAATAAAATCAGTGATGTGAACAAGGAACAAGAATACATACTTTTTTTTTTTTTTTTTTTTTTTCACACACACACTGTATTTTATTTTTACAAGAGATAAATCGACTGACACCAAGCATTGTACATGGATGACCACAACAAAAGCAACAATGATTGCAATTACCAAACATGAAACACACTCATACTATGTCATAGTATTGACATTCAGTCCAGTAATCCTCCACTGTAACAGCTCCTTTACTTTGCAGTGAAAATTGATTTGTATATTCTTTGCCTCTGAGTCCTTGTGGAATTTTTTTTTTTTTTTTTAAATTCAGACAGAAAGTCACAAAAATTATACTCATCCTCATCAGTTCACTCAGTCCCATGTAATTAATTTTTTTTTTCGTCTTGATCTTTTGTTAGCACTTTTATGAGTTCATCAGTTTTTCATTAGAGTTCTGAAAATGCTTATTCATTCAGTTCAGCAGTACAGTCCGTTACCAGAAACCTGTACTTGTCAGAGTCTTTTCCATAAGAATACATACTTCTGATATACTGTTAATGTCTCACTATTCACTTTCAAATACAGGTAACTTGGAGATAAAATAAAATGTTATCAGTTAATTTGAAGTATAAATGTACATTTATTATTTCAGTAGTAAAATGGAATCATAATTAATGATGGTTGTGAAAGTTGTTGATTATATTTACATAAGCCCTTTTAAGAACTTTTAAACAGTAAAATAAATAGAGAAATAGACTGACCATAGAAGAAAATTTTTTAAAGAAAAATATAAAATATTGAACAATAAAATAATTAACTATGGGTTTTCTTTGGATTTAATGGTTATATATCATTCAAATTAGACAGTGTTTTATTTACCTATTCTTATCAGATAGAATTCAGTAAGAGAAGTACGGATATAAGAATGCAAGTGAATGGTAAAATTAACTTATTAATCTTGATATAGTTTTATATAATAGAATTTAAACAAAATAAACAGAATTTAATAATAAATAGATGTTGAAGAGATCTCAAAATCATATAATTCAACCATGTTGAAGAGATCTCAGAATCATATAATGCAAACATAAAACTAAAGATATATTCCTCTCTTCAATATTTTGGCTAAGAAAATAAACCACAAACAAAACAAAAAGACAACCCACAGAATGGGAGAAAATATTTGCAAACGATGCAACTGACAAAGGCTTAATTTCTAAAATATACAAACAGTTCACACAACACAACAAAAAAACAAACAACCCAATCAAAAAATGGGCAGAAGACCTAAATAGACATGTCTCCAAAGTAGAAATACAAATGGCCAATAGGCACATGAAAATATGCTCAACAATGCTAATTATTAGAGAAATGCAAATCAAAACTATAATGAGGTACCACCTTACACCGGTTAGAACGGCCATCCTTAAAAACTCTGCAAATAACAAATGCTGGAGGGAATGTGGAGAAAAGGGAACCTTCCTACACTGTTGGTGGGAATGTAAGTTGGTACAGCCACTATGGAAAACAGTGGGGAAGTTCCTCAGAAAACTAAAAATAGAATTACCATATGATTCAGCAATCCCATTCTTGGGCATATATCCAGACAAAACTCTAATCCAAAAAGATACATGCACCCCTATGTTCATAGCAGCACTATTCACAATAGCCAAGACATGGTAACAACCTAAATGCCCATCGACAGATGAATGGATAAAGAAGATGCGGTACATATATATAGTGGAATACAACTCAGCCATAAAAAATAACAAAATAACGCCGTTTGCAGCAACACGGATGCAACTAGAGATTATCATACTAAGTGAAGTAAGTCAGAAAGAGAAAGACAAATACCATATGATATCACTTATATGTGGAATCTAAAATATGACTCAAATGAACCTATCTACGAAACAGAGACAGACTCATGGACATAGAGAATAGACTTGTGTTTGCCAAGGGGAAGGGGATTGGGGGAGGGATGGAGTGGGAGGTTGGGGTTAGCAGATGTAAGCTATTATATATGGATGGATAAACAACAAGGTCCTACTATATAGCACCAGGAACTATATTCAGTATGCTATGATAAACCATAATGGAAAAAATATTTTTAAAAAAGAATGTATATACATATAACTGAATCACTTTGCTGTACAGCAGAAATTAACAACATTGTAAATCAACTATACTTCAATAAAAAAAATCGTGGTTCAAATGTAAAAAAATAACAACAAAAAATCTTTTCCAATTTAGAATTTTTCTATGCTAAATGTTTACTCAATCCAATGAATAAACTCTCCATCAGGAATAGAAGTCATCTGACAGTTGGCCCCCTTTCTACCTCTTACTTCTTGAGATAGTGTTGGTGTAGGGGAAACTTACGTGTCCTCATGGAGGTGGGGCAAGAAGCCTCTGTCCCTGTGCTGTGCTTTGGGTTCTCGTTGGATCCCACTGAGGTGACTTTTCTCCTCTCCGGTTACTGGAAATCTGACAATAGGGTACACTGAGGTGTGGGCTGGTCTGTTTCATGTGGTATTTTGGCCACTGTCCTAATATTCCTTACTACTGTCCAGCAACAGTGCCATTTGCCTCTAGTTATGGGGCACCTTCAATCTGTGGTCTTTGTCTCATGACACCAATCCTGGGACTGAAAAATTCCTTGATGGAATGTTTCCAACAATACATTTCAATTGTATTCAAAAAAAATATTTTGGCTAAGATACCTTTTAAAGTGTGCTGAATAACTATCTGTAAAACAGGTTTAATCTCTCCAGTTAGAACTAATTACTCCATCCTTTGTATATTTACAGAGTTTTGAAAAGATCTCTACTCAGACTACAGCAAATGCTTTTAGGCCATTATGTGCATGTGTATGCTTCTAGGTTAAGTATGTATTTCTAGAAATCACCTTGAATTTTCAGGAGCTGTATAAGTATCTGGAATGCAGGTGACTCAAGGAACCTCTCCCAATAATAAGAATCATATATCCTTGGGAGTCAGCCCATTAAATAGCTCTAATTGTTATAAAGTGTTGTTATATTGACATGAATTCTCTCTCTTTATAGGATCTAATTAGAGATCCTTGTTCTTTTCTTGAGACCATACACAAAAATTGTTTGACATGAATTTATTTCACATGCAGTTATTAAGGCAATTGATGACATTTTCCCACCCTATTTCCCTCTTCTGCATGCTAAGTACCCCATCCTTAATTACTCCAAACTGAAATCATGGGGCATGATTTCAATAGTTTTATAAAACCTCTTGGTTCTTTTCATTTAAACAATTTTATGTATGTCCAGATTACTTAGAAGAATGGTTCTCAAAACTGAAATAGTATGTGTTTGAACATATAAAGCAGTACCCATCTTGTTCCAGAAACTTTATTCCCAAAAGGAATGACCTATTTGTTACAGGTTTACATGTAAAATCTGACCGTATACTTCTTCAGATAGAGCAATATTGGACAAACTATCTTTCACAAGATGTTAATAGGTGCTATATACATACAGAACACATATACATAATTTGTTCTTTGGTCAAATTAGCTTGGAAAAATTTCAGTTAATTTAAGTTTCAGCAAATTTAAATTTAACAGGTTTTTAAGTTGTAGAACACATCAGAAACTTTACTATGCTATTGTGTCTGATGACCCTCTGAGGGATAAACATAGTTAGATGCTGCCCAAACTTTTTTAAAATCCTAAAACCGTTTTTATAGAGTGTCTTGCAGGACACGTTTTCAATTAAAATATTGTTGCTCTTTGGAGCACAAAAAGTATAGGAGATAAAGAATCACCTGAAAGGTGAAGTTGAAGTTATTTATGCAACATAAATCTGTCTAATTACTGTAGAAGATTCATGATTCTTAGTCTTAAATTCTGAACTGAATCAGAGAAGATTAAGATGTGTCAAGAGAACAAGGTATTCTGGCAGTTGGTTCCTGGAAAATGAATCAAACAGTGGCATTCTCCAAGCGGAGACAAACTAAGAACTAGAGGTAACTCTGACTCTCAAAGAGAAAACTCTCAAAGAGAAAACATACAGAGTTCTGTGAGCTCATTTAGGATGACGTTTAGAAGACTTTTCTTTCCTTTGGGACAACATTTAGACCAAAGCAGTGTTTGAGCCTTGGGTTCAAATCTTGTGAGTCAACCTGTTTCTGTTTCTTGAGATCTCTGATAATTTCTTTTTCTTTTTCTTTTTTTTAATATATCTTTATTGGAGTATAATTGCTTTACAATGTTGTGTTAGTTTGTGTTGTATAACAAAGTGAATCAGCTATAAGTATACATATATCCCCTTATCCCCTCCCTCTTGAGTCTCCCTCCCATCCTCCCTATCCCACCCCTCTAGGTCTGATAATTTCTTTTGTTTTCTCTTAGTGTTAAATAAAATCCCTGAAAATTCCAACCAAGCCCAGTTTTATGATCATATGCAAAATAAATATTTTTGTCCTTGCTTGGACTGGAGGGGAGCAATGCACACTGGCATCCAAATTCATGATGGCTTCTGTATTCTAAATGGCTGAGTCCTGAGGAAAAGGCAAAATGTATTGAACAATATCTTATGAGGTCTGTTTTATCAGCTGCCCTTCCCCACCTGGAGAGCCCTCATTTGCTACTAGCTGCTAAAACCTGGAAGATTCTGCATTTATTAGTAGAAATGGTTCCTTCACAAACTGTTAGTTCAGACAGAAATTCTTTTTTTTCCCCTTCTTTGGTTTTATCTGTTTGAGGGAGCCACATTACCTACTGATGTACCTTGAGCTGATAATTAAAGGAAAAAAATAAAATTTCCATTTTTTTTTCTATCAATACTTTCTTCACCTCTGTTTGTTATTCAGTAATCTTTTCCGAATATGCTAATTTGGAGTTTTAGAACCAAGGACAAAAATTTATACTAATTCCTTTTAAATGCAATTTCTTTTTTTCTTTTAACGGAATTCCTTTATTTTTATTATTTTATTTATTTATTTATTTATTTATTTATTTATTTATTTATTTATGGCTGTGTTGGGTCTTCGTTTCTGTGCGAGGGCTTTCTCTAGTTGCAGCAAGCGGGGGTCACTCTTCATCGCGGTGCGCGGGCCTCTCACTGTCGCGGCCTCTCTTGTCGCGGAGCACAGGCTCCAGACGCGCAGGCTCAGTAATTGTGGCTCACGGGCCTAGTTGCTCCGCGGCATGTGGGATCCTCCCAGACCAGGGCGCGAACCCACGTCCCCTGCATTGGCAGGCAGACTCTCAACCGCTGCGCCACCAGGGAAGCCCCAAATGCAATTTCTAAAGATTTAGCCCAATCTTCTAATCTCTCTATAATCTCTCTCTATATCATTTCACCTTGCTTCTCTCCTCCAGTGTATTTTTGTCACATCAACAATCTTATCTGCAAATGTGATAAGTACGCTAATTCTTCATTCAAAGAATAAAGTGGTAACAGATTGTGATCAATCCAGTAATAGCTTCTAAGTGTGATAATATAAGCACTTTCTTTTCTCCTTAATTACATTAACATCTAGCCTGTCTTTTTTGGTATTATCCTTAAATATATCTTGAGATACCTAAACAAATATCAATTGCAGGTACACAAGGGAAACAGGAGAATTCAGGATTGAGTGATATTTTCTACAAATATTAAGATGATTGAAATTTTATAGTACTATTATTTCTTGCTTCTATAACAGTTTTATGATTTAGCTCAGAAAATATCCATATGCCCACATAACACCCATATATATACATTTGTATTATTTATTACAAACACTTTTCTGTCAATTCATTTAAGAGAACTGGTTTTCTAATCATATAGATTGGATACAGTCCTAGGTAGTCTAACACTTATTGGTTATGAGATCTTATCGAAGTTATTTAAATATCCTGGGCTTCAGTTCCTTCATCTTTAAGCAGGGAATTAAGTAAAACTAAATGTCTAAAGTGTCTGGCAAAATCCTGGTACTTAGTAGATTTTCAGCAAAGATAGTTTTCCTTACCAAAGTCATTATAATTATCTTAATATAAAGTATTTTTCTTAGTTAAAGATGGGCAGTGTGTGAGAAGACCCATTTCACTGGTGTTGGAAGAGGTCATCAAAAAGACATGACAGGGGCTTCCCTGGTGGTGCAGTGGTTGGGAATCTGCCTGCCAATGCAGGGGACACGGGTTCGAGCCCTGGTCCAGGAAGATCCCACATGCCGCGGAGCAACTAAGCCCGTGAGCCACAACTACTGAGCCTGCGCGTCTGGAGCCTGTGCTCCGCAATGGGAGAGGCCCGCGCACCGTGATGAAGAGTGGCCCCCACTCGCCGCAACTGGAGAAAGCCCTTGCACAGAAACGAAGACCCAACACAGCCGAAAATAAAAATATAAATAAATAAATAAATTTATTTAAAAAAAAAAAGACATGACAGCCAGTTGACCCACAAACTGAACCCAGACAATTGGAGGCTACCCACCCCTTCCCCGTTCTTGGAATGTGCTTCTGCCTGCCTTCCTGGCTCCCAGAAGCTGCTCTAAGGATACAGCCTTGAGATAGAAATGTGGTGTTGAGGCTAATTGGACTGAGTATGTGACTGAACCCATTGGAGGCCTCGATAGAAACTTTTAAGATTCTGGTGGGTGGGTGCAGAAATCTACTTGTCTTGGGGCTGCCCAAGTCAAGGCTCTTAAGGAAGTTTCCTTGCTCATTAAAACTGCCACCTTCCAATATGGGTCAGCCTGCCTCTTTCTTCCCTCTCTCCCTGCCTTCTGTGTATGGAGGCCAGTTTCAGATTACTATATCTGGGAAGCTCCCAAAGATGTTACAGAGCAACAATTGGATTTAATTGTCATTGTGAAGTTGAACTTCATGTCTCCTAAGTGGCTTTATCTTTGAAAACAAAATGTTTTTGACTGATACTGAAAAGGGAATGTATAGCCATGTAGCAACAGCCTTTATCTTTACAATTATGTTAACCTTAAAAAGTAGTTTTCTCTTAGGACCTTGAGTAAATCCTTTTGAGCCAAGGAAAATGTTGATATGATTTAGAGCTACAAACCCAAATTGGAGATATGTTGTGGTTTACTTTGTGAATGTGAGTCAGTGAAAGGGAAGAACAAGAGGGTATACATGCATATGAAATATACCACTTATCAGAATACTAGTGGCCATAAAAATAAAAGTATAAACATGTAAGATATAATAATAATGTTCATATTTTTACCACAGTTTATTTTTCAAAGAAATTTCACAACTTGTTGAATAGGCAAAAGTTGAAAAACAATTAAGCTTTTCAACAATGAAAGAATTTGCATAACACCTAAATAAAATAGATTAGGAAATAAGTCTGGTAAACCTGATATTTGAATTTCAAGAGAGTTTTAGAAATGTTGTACTAAGCAACTACTAATACAAAATTTTGTACATGAAGTGAATTTATTTTCTTACCACATTTGGTCTTATACTAAGTCCACCCTTAGTAAATTTACTTATTTTTGGAGTGTTTGTAATTATAATATTTAAATTCCAGGGACTGACGTAACTCTCCTGTATTTGCAGTTTATCTTGAAATACAAGAATACAAATCTTTTGTTATTAGTCTCTTGGATGACTCAAACCCCAGGGAAACGCTGGTCATTTGTACAAATTAGAGAAATTATAATCAGAAGAAAGGATTATGTACATGACTGTAGGACACTGTTGTCATTTATTCATCTCTCTTAAGACTTATAGTTTGTTAGAAAATTGATTTTTTTTTCAAATTCCAGCTTCACTTTCTAATTAGATTTACTGTCTTATTTTACTTGTTTTTATTCAATGCACCAAATTAAACACTGAAAAAGAAGCTTTAGGGCAAAATAGTATTTTATCTTTTTATTACCTTTATGTCCTTTTTTCCTTAACCTACATTTCCAAAGTAAAAGAGAAACCAAAGTAAAAGAGGACCACTGAACATGAACTAAAAGATTTTAAAACAATCTAAAAATTTAATAAATTAGAGTTATGATAGAAACAGTCATAGACTCACTATATATCTGTTATTGGGCACTTACTATGTGCCATTCAGGAAGCTAAGCCCTATATATATATATATCCATTAAACTTTATATATATACAGGTTCAAATGTTTAACCAAACTGCCCAAAGTTACATAGTTAATATGAGGTTTGAATCTGAAATTTTCGGACCCCAAAGCCCATGTAATAGCCATGAAATGAGGACAGATTAGTTCATTGGTATCCGAGTGACTGAGAACAACGTTGATCCCAAATGAAAGAAAAATGGGGCTGCCAGGAACCAAGCATCTCTCCAAGGCATTCAGCCCTTGACCATGTTTAAAAAGAGACAGTGAGGCCCAGAGGCCCAGTCCAAGTGATCAGACTGCTTTCCTATGAATTTTTTAAATCTAGTTTGACTTTCTGATCTATCTCTGACTCCACTGCCAGTATCTGTTCAGTTTGATCTTCCCCTGACCCCTGCTTTTGCACCTGACTCATGCTTGCTTTCACCCTCATCAGCTACATTCTGCCCCCCCCTTCTCTGGAATATCTTGAGTCACCTGGATTATAATACTGAGTCCTAGTGTTGTTTACAGGGTTTTGGAAATTTGGATTATTTTATAATATCCCTATTTTTTATGTCGGATTTGTTTAAAATGAGAATTATATTCCTGCTTCTTTTCCATGCAAAGACTCTCTGCTCCTAGATAGTGCTGAATAAAATTGGCATCCTGCACTAGGAGTGGAAATAAAGCAACTGAGAAGCCCTATTCTGGACTCTGATCAACAAAGAAACAGGTTCCTTCTAGAATTATCCCTTAATGTCTCAACTACCCCAGAGAATTTTACTCTTGTTTTTTTCAGAAATTAGACTTAGGTGAAATTAAATCAGCAAATATCTCTTTGGTGATTCATGGAGGACAAGCATAATGTAGTGTGAAAATCAAAAGACCTAGTTTTTAATCTTGCTACAGAACAATCTTCATCAAGACACTCAACTTACGTAAGTTGTTACTGTCATTTGAGAAATGAAAGAGAGAAGTGATCCGTAAAGTTTTTAAAAGTCATATTATATAACGGCATGATTTTAACTAGCAAAGGGGGAATTTAAAGATTAGAAGTATGAAGGAGTGGGCTGATTAACCAGGCCTCCAATGAAGTAAGGGCACCAAGTTAATATAATACTTTGGAATACTTATAACTAGGTCAATTTTATTTCATTTACCCCTGAAGTTTCAACTTGACATTCTAAAATTGTTTTTGTAGTCTTAATGACTGAGCATGGAAAATACTGAGAAATGCTGACAAATCTCTCTTAATGCTCGAGGTGGTTACAGCAGAAAAATATACTAAAAAAAATGTTTCAAGGAGTCTTGAACTTGAGTTTCCAAGCACATTTGATCACGCATGATCCCATTTATGAGTTTAAGCTGCTTAAGATGAATTTTTTGTTCATTAGAAATATAAATGTGATTAAACAAATTAAAATCTTTTCTATTGAAATAAAAATTACCATGAAATAGAAATGTAAATAACAAACTAAAGTATATTTTGCAATACATATGGCAAACAATTTGTTTAACAAAAGACAAAACAATGAGCCAATATATAAAATGTTAACTCAAAAAATATAGTATGTGCAAATTCATTCATAATTGAGGAGATGAACATTTTAAAGAAAAACATACTATACTGTACTTCTCAGTTTGGAAAAGTTTTAGAAGCCTGGTAATACTAGGTCTTACCAAGGATGTGAAAAAACTAATATTTTCATATGCTGTTGGAAGGAATGTAAATTGGAACCATATTTCTGGCAGACATTTTTATAGTATGTATTACTCTGTTTGACTCAGCATACTCTGATTTAGCAATTTCACTGCTAGAAAATTATTCTAAATATATATGTGTATGTGTGACATTTATGTATAATATTTTTGCTATACTAGTATTTATAATCTGGACAATTCAGGGAAAGAAAACAAAAATAAGGGTGAGGAGGAGCTCCAAGAAGGTGGAAGAGTAAGACACGGAGATCACCTTCCTCCCCACAAATACATCAGAAATACATCTACACGTGGAACAACCCCTACAGAACACCTACTTAACGCTGGCAGAAGACCTCAGACCTCCCAAAAGGCAAGAAACTCCCCACATACCTGCGTAGGGCAAAAGAAAAAAGAAACAACAGAGACAAAAGAATAGGGACGGGACCTGCACCAGTGGGAGGGAGCCGTGAAGGAAGAAAGGTGTCCACACACTAGGAAGCCCCTTCGCGGGCGGAGACTGTGGGGGGCGGAGGGGGGAAGCTTCGGAGCCACGGAGGAGAGCACAGCCACAGGGGTGCGGAGGGCAAAGTGGAGAGATTCCAGCACAGAGGATTGGTTCCGACCAGCACTCACCAGCCTGAGAGGCTTGTCTGCTCAGCCGCCGGGGTGGGCGGGGCTGGGAGCTGAGGCTCGGGCTTCAGAGGTCGGATTGCAGGGAGAGGACTGGGGTTGGCGGCGTGAACACAGCCTGAAGGGGTTAGCGCACCACAGCTACCCGGGAGGGAGTCCGGGAAAAAGTCTGGAGCTGCCTACGAGGCAATAGACTTTTTCTTGCCTATCTGTTTCCTGGTGCGCGAGGAGAGGGGATTCAGAGTGCCGCCTAAACGAGCTCGAGACAGGCGCGAGCCGTGGCTATCAGCGTGGACCCCAGAGACAGGCATGAGACACTAAGGCTGCTGCTGCCGCCACCAAGAAGCCTGTGTGTGAGCACAGGTCACTTTCCACACTTCCCCTCCCGGGAGCCTGTGCAGCCCGCCACTGCCAGGGTCCCATGATCCAGGGACAACTTCCAGGGGAGAACACACGGCGCCTCAGGCTGGTACAATGTCACGCTGGCCTCTGCCACTGCAGGCTCACCCCGCATCCGTACCCCTCCCTCCCTCCGGCCTGAGTGAGCAGAGCCCCCGAATCAGCTGCTCCTTAAACCCCATCCTGTCTGAACGAAGAACAGACGCCCTCAGGCAACCTACATGCAGAGGTGGGTCCAAATCCAAAGCTGAACCCCGGGAGCTGTGCGAACAAAGAAGAGAAAGGGAAATCTCTCCCGGCAGCCTCAGGAGCAGGGGATTAAATCTCCAGAATCAACTTGATGTACCTGCATCTGTGGAATACCTGAATAGACAACGAATCATCCCAAATTGAGGAGGTGGACGTTGGGAGCAATGATATATATATATTTTTCCCTTTTTCTCTTTTTGTGAGTGTGTATGTGTATGCTTCTGTGTGTGATTTTTGTCTGTATAGCTTTGCTTTTACCATTTGTCCTAGGGTTGTATCTGTCCGTTCTTTTGTTTTATTTTGTTTTTGTTTTTGTTTTTTTACTATAGTTTATAGTGCTTGTTATCATTGGTGGATTTGTTTTTTGGTTTGGTTGCTCTCTTCTTTCTTTCTTTTTTCCTTTTTTTTATTACTTTAAAAATTTTTTTAATAATTCTTTTTTATTTTTTATTTTACTAACTTTATTTTATTTTGTTTTATCTTCTTCTTTCTTTCTTTCTTTCTTTCTTTCTTTTTTTTCTCCCTTTTATTCTGAGCCATGCAGATCACAGGCTCTTGGTGCTCCAGCTAGGCATCAGGGCTGTGCCTCTGAGGTGGGAGAACCAAGTTCAGGACACTGGTCCACAAGAGACCTCCCAGCTCCACATAATATCAAATGGCAAACATCACCCAGAGATCTCCATCTCAATGCCAAGACCCAGCTCCACTCAACGACCAGCAAGCTCCAGTGCTGGACACCGTATGCCAAACAACTAGCAAGACAAGAACACAAGCCACCCATTAGCAGAGAGGCTGCCTAAAATCATAATAAGGCCACAGACACCCCAAAACACACCACCAGACGTGGACCTGCCCACCAGAAAAACAAGATCGAGCCTCATCCACCAGAACACAGGCACCAGTCCCCTCCACCAGGAAGCCTACACAACCCACTGAACCAACCTTAGCCACTGGGGGCAGACACCAAAAACAACAGGAACTATGAACCTGCAGCCTGCGAAAAGGAGACTCCAAACACAGTAAGTTAAGCAAAAGGAGAAGACAGAGAAACACACAACAGATGAAGGAGCAAGGTAAAAAACCACCAGACCTAACAAATGAAGAGGAAACAGGCAGTCTACCTGAAAAAGAATTCAGAATAATAATAGTAAAGATGATCCAAAATCTTGGAAATAGAATGGAGAAGATAAAAGAAACATTTAACAAGGACCTAGAAGAACTAAAGAGCAAACAAACAGTGATGAACAACACAATAAATGAAATTTAAAATTCTCTAGAAGGGAACAATAGCAGAATAACTGAGGCAGAAGAACGAATAAGGGACCGGGAAGATAACATAGTGGAAATAACTGCTGCAGAGCAGAATAAAGAAAAAAGAATGAAAAGAATTGAGGACAGTCTCAGAGACCTCTGGGTCAATATTAAATGCACCAATATTCGAATTATAGGGGTCCCAGAAGAAGAAGGGAAAAAGAAAGGGACTGAGAAAATATTTGAAGGGATTATAGTTGAAAACTTCCCTAATATGGGAAAGGAAATAGTTAATCAAGTCCAGGAAGAACAGAGAGTCCCATACAGGATAAATCCAAGGAGAAACACACCAGGACACATATTAATCAAACTATCAAAAATTAAATACAAAGAAAAAATATTAAAAGCAGCACAGAAAAACAAAAAATAACACACAAGGGAATCCCCATAAGGGTAACAGCTGATCTTTCAGCAGAAACTCTGCAAGCCAGAAGGGAGTGGCAAGACATATTTAAAGTGATGAAAGGCAAAAACATACAAAAAGATTACTCTACCCAGCAAGGATCTCATTCAGATTCGATGGAGAAATTAAAACCTTTACAGACAAGCAAAGGCTAAGGGAATTCAGCACCACCAAACCACCTTTACAATAAATGCTAAAGGCACTTCTCTGGGCAGGAAACACAAGAGAATGGAAACGACCTACAATAATAAACCCAAAACAATTAAGAAAATGGTAATAGGAGAATACATATTGATAATTACCTTAAATATAAATGGATTAAATGCTCCAACCAAAAGACACAGACTGGCTGAATGGATACAAAAACAAGACCCGTATATATGCTGTCTACAAGAGACCCACTTCAGACCTAGGGACACATACAGACTGAAAGTGAGGGGATGGAAAAAGATATTCCATGCAAATGGAAATGAAAAGAAAGCTGGAGTAGCAATTCTTATATAAGACAAAATAGACTTTAAAACAAAGACTATTACAAGAGACAAAGAAAGACACTACATGATGATCAAGGGATGAATCCAAGAAGAAGATATAACAATTTTAAATATTTATGGACCTAACATAGGAGCACCTCAATACATAAGGCAAATACTAATAGCCATAAAGGAGAAATCGACAGCAACACAATCATAGTAGGGGACTTTAACACCCCACTTTCACCAATGGACAGATCATCCAAAATGAAAATAAATAAGGAAAGAGAAGCTTTAAATGATACATTAAACAAGATGGACTTAATTGATATTTATAGGACATTCCATCCAAAAACAAGAGAATACACTTTCTTCTCAAGTGCTCATGGAACATTCTCCAGGATAGAGCATATCTTGGGTCACAAATCAAGTCTTGGTAAATTTAAGAAAATTGAAATCGTACCAAGTAACTTTTCTGACCACAACGCTATGAGACTAGATATCAACTGCAGGAAAAAATCTGTAAAAATACAAACACATGGAGACTAAACAATACACTACTTAATAACCAAGAGATCTGAAGAAACTGAAGAAATCAAAGAGGAAATTAAAAAATACCTAGAAACAAATGACAATGAAAACACGATGACCCAAAACCTATGGGATGCAGCAAAAGGAGTTCTAAGAGGGAAGTTTATAGCAATACATTCCTACCTTAAGAAACAAGAAACATCTCAAATAAACAACCTAACCTTACACCTAAAGCAATTAGAGAAAGAAGAATAAAAAACCCCCAAAGTTGGCAGAAGGAAAGAAATCATAAACATCAGATCAGAAATAAATGAAAAAGAAATGAAGGAAACGACAGCAAAGATCCGTGAAACTAAAAGCTGCTTCTTTGAGAAGATAAACAAAATTGATAAACCAGTAGCCAGACTCATGAAAAAAAAATCGGAGAAGACGCAAATCAATAGAATTAGAAATGAAAAAGGAGGAGTAACAACTGACACTGCAGAAATACAAAGGATCATGAGAGATTACTACAAGCAACTCTATGCCAATAAAATGGACAACCTGGAAAAAATGGACAAATTCTTAGAAATGCACAACGTTCCGAAACTGAAGCAGGAAGAAATAGAAAATATGAACAGACCAAACACAAGCACTGAAATTGAAACTGTGATTAAAAATCTTCCAACAAAAAAATGCCCAGGACCAGATGGCTTCACAGGCGAATTCTATCAAACATTTAGAGAAGGGCTAACACCTATCCTTCTCAAACTCTTCCAAAATATACCAGAGGGAGGAACACTCCCAGACTCATTCTATGAGGCCACCATCACCCTGATACCAAAACCAGACAAAGATGTCACAAAGAAAGAAAACTACAGGCCAATATCACTGATGAACACAGATGCAAAAATCCTCAACAAAATACTAGCAAACAGAATCCAGCAGCACATGAAAAGGATCATACACCATGATCAAGTGGGGTTTATCCCAGGAATGCAAGGATTCTTCAATATAGGCAAATCAATCAATGTGATACATCATATTAACAAATTGAAGGAGAAGAACCATATGATCATCTCAACAGATGCAGAGAAAGCTTTCCACAAAATTCAACACCCATTTATGATAAAAACCCTCCAGAAAGTCATCACAGAGGGAACTTACTTCAACATAACAAAGGCCATATATGACAAACCCACAGCCAACATTGTCCTCAATGGTGAAAACTGAAACCATTTCCACTAAGATCAGGAACAAGACAAGGTTGCCCACTCCTACCACTAGTATTCAACATAGTTTTGGAAGTTTTAGCCACAGCAATCAGAGAAGAAAAAGAAATAAAAGGAATCCAAATCGGAAAAGAAGAAGTAAAGCTGTCACTGTTTGCAGATGACATGATACTATACATAGAGAATCCTAAAGATGCTACCAGAAAACTACTAGAGCTAATCAATGAATTTGGTAAAGTAGCAGGATACAAAATTAATGCACAGAAATCTCTTGCATTCCTATACACTGATGATGAAAAATCTGAAAGTGAAATTAAGAAAACACTCCTGTTTACCACTGCAACAAAAAGAATAAAATATCTAGCAATAAACCTACCTAAGGAGATAAAAGACCTGTATGCAGAAAATTATAAGACACTGATGAAAGAAATTAAAGATGATACAAATCAGATGGAGAGGTATACCATGTTCTTGGTTTGGAAGAATCAACATTGTGAAAATGACTATACTACCCAAAGAAATCTACAGATTCAATGCAATCCTTATCAAACTACCACTGGCATTTTTCACAGAACCTGAAAGAAAATTTTCACAATTTGTATGGAAACACAAAAGACCCAGAATACCCAAAGCAATCTTGAGAAAGAAAAACGGAGCTGGAGGAATCAGGCTCCCTGACTTCAGACTATACTACAAAGCTATAGTAATCAAGACAGTATGGTACTGGCACAAAAACAGAACTATAGACCAATGGAACAGGATAGAAAGCCCAGAGATAACCCCACGCACATATGGTCCCCTTATCTTTGATAAAGGAGGCAAGAATATACAGTGGAGAAAAGACACCCTCTTCAATAAGTGGTGCTGGAAAAACTGGACAGCTACATGTAAAAGAATGAAATTAGAACACTCCCTAACACCATTCACAAAAATAAACTCCAAATGGATTAAAGACCAAAATGTAAAGCCAGACACTATCAAACTCTTAGAGGAAAACATAAGTAGAACACTCTATGACATAAATCACAGCAAGATCCTTTTTGATCCACCTCCCAGAGAAATTGAAATAAAAACAAAAATAAACAAATGGGACTTAATGAACCTTAAAAGCTTTTGCACATCAAAGGAAACAATAAACAAGATGAAAAGACAACCCTCAGAAAGGGGGAAAATATTTGCAAATGAAGCAACTGACAAAGGATTAATCTCCAAAATTTACAAGCAGCTCATGCAGCTCAATATCAAAAAAACAAATAACCCAATCCAAAATTGGGAAGAAGACCTAAATAGACATTACTCCAAGGAAGATATACAGATTGCCAACAAACACATGAAAGAATGCTCAACATCATTAATTATTAGAGAAATGCTAATCAAAACCACAATGAGATATCATCTCACACCACTCACAATGGCCATCATCAAAAAATCTACAAACAATAAATGCTGGAGAGGGTGTGGAGGAAAGGGAACCCTCTTGCACTGTTGGTGGGAATGTAAATTGATACAGCACTATGGAGAACAGTATGGAGGGTCCTTAAAAAACTAAAAATAGAACTACCGTATGACCCAGCAATCCCACTACTGGGCATATACCCTGAGAAAACCATAATTCAAAAAGAGTCATGTACCACAATGTTCACTGCAGCTCTATTTACAATAGGGAGCACATGGAAGCAACCTAAGTGTCCATCGACAGATGAATGGATAAAGAGGATGTGGCACATATATACAATGGAATATTACTCAGCCATAAAAAGAAACGAAATTGAGTTATTTGTAGCTAGGTGGATGGACTTAGAGTCTGTCATACAGAGTGAAGTAAGTCAGAAAGAGAAACACAAATACCATATGCTTACACACATATATGGAATCTAAAAAACACACAAAAAAATGGTCATGAAGAACCTAGGGGCAAGAAGGGAATAAAGACACAGACCTACTAGAGAATGCACTTCAGGATATGGGGAGGGGGAAGGGTAAGCTGGGACAAAGTGAGACAGTGGCATGGTCATATATACACTACCAAATGTAAAATAGATAGCTAGCGGGAAGCAGCCACATAGCACAGGGAGATCAGCTCATTGTTTTGTGACCACCTAGAGGGGTGGGATAGGGAGGGTGGGAGGGAGGGAGACGCAAGAGGGAAGAGATATGGGGATTTATGTATATGTATAACTGATTCACTTTGTTATAAAGCAGAAACTAACACACCATTGTAAAGCAATTATACTTCAATAACGATGTTAAAAAAATATATATGGGTGAGCTAAAATAGTGTATGATACAGTAGAATAGTATGCATGTAGGAAAAAAACCCTGATGATGTAGTTTTATATTTATTAATATTGAACAAATTTTGTGAAATATTATTGTATTTCAGGCTTATTATTGTTATTAATATCAATATTTTAATTCAATTGTTTATTCATCCATTTAACAAAACTTAACAAGCACCTACGCATGCCAGGAGTTTTTCTCCGCTGTAAGGATATAGCAGTGAGTGAACTAAAAAAATTCCAGTCCCTGCTCTCATTCAAGAAGCTTATATTCTAGTGGGGATGACAAGCAATAATTAAGTAAATAATAAATAATGAGTGAACTGAGGTAAAATCAGATAAGGGGTACGGAGAGTAAGAAAGTGGGAGGTGGTCAAGAAAGGTTTCTCTAATAAAGTAAAGATCTGCTCACGGATCTCTGTGAGCAGAGATCTGCTCACGGATCTCTGTGAGCAGAGATCTGAAAGCAATGAGGAGGTAGCCATGTGGATAGTTGGAGGAAAGATGTTCTAATTCAGCGATTAAAAAAGCAAGTACAAAGGCTTGCAGGAAAGCATGTGGCAGTATGTTCAAGAATGGCAAAGGAGTTAGTGTAGCAAAGAATGAGCAAGAGGACAAATAGTAGGGAAAGACAAGAAGTGGTATAGACATAAAGGCCTTCTGGGGCAAAATGTAAAGATTTTAACTATTCTGTGTAAGATGGCAAACCAGTAAAAGATGCTGGGCAATGAAGCTACATAAACTGACATACATTTACAAGGATGGTACTGGCTGCTGTGTAGACAATGGACTGTAAGGGGTAAAGGTGGAAGTAGGGACACAGGGACATCAGTCAGGAGAAATGACAGTGGACTAGGCTAGAGCAGTAGCAGTGGATGTGGAAGAAAGTTGTCAAATTCTGGACATAATTTAAATGTCGACTACACATATGAGAAAGAGAAAATTCAAGAATGACTATAGCAAGTAAATATTGCATGAATTTATGAGTATATATATATATATACAGAGGAAAAAAAGGATAGAGAGCTATTATAAAATGTTTTAGTGGTTATTCAATAGCAGAAATTTTGATTTGCTAATTTTTCTTCATGAATATAAAACATTTGTGAAACAAAAAAGCAACAGAAGCACTTTGCTTCAGGAAGTACACTTGATCCAAGTTGCTGGTTATGTGTCCCACTTCTTTTTGCACTTGAATATTCTCTAAAAGGACTTTTAAACTCCATAAAAGATCAAAATTTAACAATCTTAGTGATATTTCACTGACAGCAAAAATGACAACAAAAACATTGAGAAGTAAGTATGACATTCCTTTTCATGAATTTAGCAAAAAAATAAGGAAACCAAACAAAGATATCACAAAAAGAAGATTGCAGGCCAGTATCACTGATGAACTTGAATGAAAAAATTCTCAACAAAATATTAGCAAACTGAATCGAACAATACATCAAAAGGATCACACATCACGATCAAATTTGATTTATCCCAGGGATGCAAGAATGGTTCAGTATCTGTAAAGTAATTAATGTGATACACTACATTAACAAACTGAAGAATAAAAACAATAAGATCATCTCAATAGATTCAGAAAAAGCTTTTGACAAAATTCAATATCCATTTATGATAAAAACTCTCAACAAAGTGGGTAAAGAGGGATACAAAGTTAATACGCAGAAATCTGTTGCATTTCTCTACGCTAACAACAAACTGTCAGAAATAGGAATTTTTAAAGAAATGCCATTTACCATTGCAACAAAAAGAATAAAATCCTAGGAATAAATCTCACTAAGGAGGTAAAAGTCATGTACTAGGAAAACTATGATGAGAAGAAAGAAATTGAAGATGACACAATCATATGGAAAGATATACTGTGTTCATGGATTGGAAGAATTAATAATGCTGAAATGACCATATTACCCAAGGCAATCTTGGCAACAGATTCAATGCAATTCCTATCAAAATACCAATGGCATTTTTCACAAAACTAGAATAATTCTAAAATTTATATGGAAACACAAATTCTAAAATTTATATGGAAACCCAAATAGCCAAAGGAATCTTGAGAAAGGAGCTCACAGCTGGAGGTATTATGCTCCCTGATTTCAGACTATAATACAAAGCTACAGTAATCAAAACAGTATGGTACTGGACCAAAAACAGACACATAGATCACTAGAACAGAATAGAGAGCCCAGAAATAAACCTAAACATTAGTGGTCAATTAGTCTACAACAAAGGAGACCAGAATATAAAATGGGGTAAAGACAATTTCTTCAAGAAGTGGTGCTGGGAAAATTGGACAGCTACATATAAAAGAAAGAAATTAGAACATTTTCTCATAGCATATAGAAAAATAAACTCAAAAGGGATTAAAGACATAAATGTAAGACCAGAAACCATAAAACTCCTAGAAGAAAACATAGGCAAAACACTCTTTAACATAAATTGTAGCAATATTTTTTTGAATCTGTCTCCTAAGGCAAAGGGAAAAAAATAGAAATAAACAAATGGGGCTTAATTAAACTTAAAAGCTTTTTCATGGCAAAGGACATCATCAGCAAAAGAAAAAGACAACCTACTGAATGGGATAAAATATTTGCAAATGATATGACCAATAGAGGGTTAATATCTAAAACATATAAATAGCTCACACAACTCAATATCAAAAAGACAAACAACCCAATTTAAAAATGGGCAGAAGACCTGAATAGGCATTTTTCCAAAGAAGACATATGATGGCAAACAGTCACATGAAAAGATGCTCAGCATCACTAATCACCAGAGAAACGCAAATCAAAACCACAGTGATATATCTCCTCATACCTGTCACAATAACCACCATCAAAAAGACCACAAATAGTAAATGTTGGTGAGGACGTGGGGAAAAGGGAACCCTTGTGCACTGTTGGTAGGAATGTAAATTGGTGCAGCCACTATGGAAAACAGTATAGAGGTTCCTCAAAAAATTAAAAATGGAACTACCATATGATCCAGCAATTCCACTCTTGGGTATATATTCAAAGAAAACAAAGACACTATTTCAAAAAGATACATGTACCCCAATGTTCATAGCAACATTATTTACAATAGCCAAGATATAGAAGCAACCTAAATGTCCATCGACAGATGAATGGATAAAGAAGATGTGGTATATGTGTATACAATGGAATACTACTCATCCATATAAAAAAATGAAATTTTGCCAAGGGCAACAACATGGATTGACCTGGAGGGTATTATGCTTAGGTGGAGTAAGTCAGACAGGGAAAGACAGATTTTGTGTGTTATCACTTACATGTGGAATCTAAAAAAATAAAACAAACAAATGAATATAATAAAACAGAAACAGACTCTCAGATATAGAGAACAAACTAGTGGTTATCAGTAGGTGAGGGAAAGGGGGAGGGGCAAGATAGGGTAAGGGACTAAGAGGTATAAACTACTCAGTTTAAAATAAATAAGCTACAAGGATATAATGTACCACACAGGGAACACAGTCAATATCTTATAATAACTTAAATGGAGTATAATCTATTATAACTTGGAATCACTATGTTGTACACCTGAAACTAATATTGTAAATCAACTATACCGCAATAGTAAAATTATTAATAAATTTTTTAAAAAGAAAAGAAAACATATTGATAACTGCAAATAAATAATTTTATATTCATCAGTCTAGAATGTTGGAACACATTCCATTTTCCCGAGCAAAACATACCTAAACCTACGGCAGGTGCCCTACCTTTTGAGACAGGACAGTCCTTATTGCCTAACAGTGCATGTAAATGACATCTCCTCTTTTGACATGAAGCTTTAGTTTATCACAGCTCTAAAGTTACTCTGTAGTGGGTTATTTATGAGAAGACTTTTAGATACTGTTTAAACCCCCAACCAAATGACTTCTTTTTTCTGATTTCTTTCCTTAATTATTTAATTTTTCACCTTGAGCTGTCCGCTTAACTACTTTAAGTCCCTCTAGAATATGAGTTTCTTGAGCACACAGTAGGTGCTCAAAGCTATTTTTTCGTGTGTGTTGGGCAGACTCTATGATGCTTCTCAGTGATCTCTGCCACTTGATATTTAAGCCTTTGCATATCCCTCTCCTCTTGCGTGTGGGCTAACCTAGCAACTTGCATGTAACCAATACTAGAAAAGTAATGGAATGTCATTTCTGTCATTAGGTTACATAAGAGAGTAACTTCTGTCTTGCCAGCAGACTCTCCTTTGCTGGCTTTGATGAAGCTATATGGATAATCCCAAGTGCAAGAAACTGAAAGCAGCTCTGACTAATGTTCAGAAAGCAACCCTCAGTCCAACAGCTCACAAGAAGTAAACCTTGTCAATACTTATTAGAGCTGGTAGGTAGACCCTTCCTCAACTGAGCCTTGCATAAGACTCTGGCTCTGCCTGACACCTGGATTGGAGCCTGTGAGACCTGAAAGCAAAGGACTCAGCTAAGGCATGTCTAGATTCCTGAAACTGAGATAATAAATCTATGTTGTTCCAAGCTGCTAAATTTGTGGTAATTTGTTATGTTGCAATAGATAACTATTTGTGGAATAAATGAATATCTCCCAGTTTCCTATCTGTAAAGTGAGAAAACATAAAAATAGTTATATTATGGGTTTTTTGTCAGTATTAAAAAAAAGACATGTAGTAAGTACTCATGTCTTAAGTAGTAAGTATTCAATAAATAGTAAGTAGTAAGTACTCAATAAATGTAGTAAGTACTCAATAAATATTATTTGCTATTATAATTGGGTAAACACAATTTTTTCTCTATTAGTATCCTATCTAGAATGTCTAAAGCTGCTGTCTCAGGTGCATGCAAGATTAAGTAAAAAGTGGAAAAGAAGGTATCACGCTCTGTGATTTCAAACTGTATTACAAAGCTATAGTAATCAAAATAGTACATGTTTGCACAAAAACAGAAACATAGATCAATGGAAAAGAGTAGAGAGCCCAGAAATAAACTCATGCACACACTGTCAATCTATGACAAAGGGACTAAGGAAATACAATGAGGAAGATACAGTCTCTTCAATAAATGGTGTTTGGAAAGTTGGACAGCCACATGCAAAAGAATGAAACTGAGCCATTATCTTACACCATATAAAAAAATTAACTCAAAGTGGATTAAAGAGTTGAATGTAGGACTTGAAACCATAAAACTCCTAGAAGAAAACATAGGCAGTAAGCTCCTTGCCATCAGTCTTGGTGATGATTTTTTGGATTTGCTACCAAAAACAAAGGCAACAAAAGGCAAAAAATAAAATAAAGTAAATACTTAAATAAATAAACAAATGGGACCACATCAAACTAGAAAGCTTCTGCACAGCAAAGGAAATCATCAACAGAATAAAAAGGCAATCTACTAAATGGGAGAAAATATTTGCAAGTCTTATATTTGATAAGGAGTCAATATCCAAAATACTTAAAAACTCATACAACTCAATAGCAACCCCCCCCCCCAAACAAACTGATTTAAAACCGGGCAGAGGATCCGAATAGGTATTTCTTCAAAGAAAACATACGGATGGCCAACAGGTACGTGGAAAGGTGCTCAGAATCACTTATCATCAGGGAAATGCAAAGCAAAACCACAATGAGATGTCACCTCACATCTGTTAGAATGGCTATCATCAAAAAGATAAGAAATAACTAGTGTTGGTAAGGATGTGGAGAAAAGGGAGCCCTTGTGTGAATGTAAATTGGTGTAGCCACTGTGGAACAGTATAGCAGTTCCTCAAAAAATTAAAAATAGAACTACCAACTGATCCAGCAATCCCACTTCTGGGTATTTATCCAAAGAAAACAAAAACACTAACTTGAAAAGATATATTCACCCCCATAGTCATTGCAGCATTACTTACAATAGTCAAGATATGGAAACAATGTAAGTGTCCATTGATAGGTGAGTGAATAAAGAAGATGTGGCACGTATATACAAGGTAATATTACTCAGCCATAAAAAAAAGAATGAAGTAATGTCATTCACAGCAACATGGATGGACCCAGAGATTATCATACTAAGTGAAATAAGTCAGACAGAAAAAGACAAATACCACATGACCTCACTTATATGTGGACTCTAAGAAAAGTCAAGCTCATAGATACAGAGAACAGATTGTTAGTTGTCGGAGGCAGGGGGTAAGGGGTGGTTGAAATGGGTGAAGGGGGTCCAAAGGTACAAACTTCAAATTAGAAAATAAATAAGTCATGAGGTGGAATATACAGCGTGGTGACCATAGTTATTAATACTTTATTGCATATTTGAAAGTTAGAGTAAATCTTAAAAGTTCTCATCACAAGAAAAAAATACATATTATAACTATGTATGGTCACAGATACTAACTAGACTTACTGTGGTGATCATTTCACAATATACACAAGTATGGAATCATTCTGTTAGAACCTGAAACCAATGCAGTGCTATACATCATCTGTACCTTAATTTTAAAACAAATTGAACACATTTCTTGCCAGTTATCTCTTCCCTTGTATTAGTTAGGTAGCAATGTTGGAGGAAATAGGAGTAGTGGTGAGGGTCACTGATTGGATTCAAATCCTGGTTTTACATTTATGAACCACATGAACTTAAGGAAGCCACTTCATCTCATCAAGCCTCAGTGAACAATGGGAGCAACAGTAGGTACCTCACAGGCAGGACTGAATCAAATAAAGTATGTAAGCACTTACTACCATTCCTAATTCAGAGTTAGTACTCACTCAATAAACAGTAAATCTTCCCTTTGTTACCGTAAATACCTTTGATAAAGAAAGTCTTTGGTAATTCTGGAGCTTGAAATTTTCCAAAAAAAAAAAAAAATCGTAACAGAGAACTGAGACCATATTATTCTGTACCCTTCATTACACACTTAGACTTGAATTGCCCCCTTGCCCTCTATCCTCGGCCTTCTCCTATTATTTTGCACCTAGCAGTCATCCTTCCCCTGTAAGATAGGGCCTCTTTGGGTCAGTTTGTCACCATCCAATATGGTGCCGGTTCATCTTTGGTGCAGGTGGCCTTCCTTATAGCCAATCTATGTGACTTATTCCAAGTGAATTAAAAAAATATATTGTAAGTCTGCTTTGGAGGCCATATCTTAGTTCTATAGTTTATCATTGTGTGACAATAAAAACATTGCCTTTGGGCCTAAGATATCTATAAAAAAGGAGATTATATCCACCTCAAAGAATTTTGGAGAAGACTAAATGATGTAAAATGCTATGCTGCCACAAAATAGTTGTTCAATCAACGGCAGTGGTTATTTAGTTGTCGATATCAATGTTATGACTGTCATGTTTGCCACTATCATTTTGGTAATCCCAGTACTTAGCAGTGCCTAGAACAATGTTTGCACATGAATGAATAAATGTAGTTACAGTCTTACTACTGCTCGAGTTGTGTCATCTGGGTCTCTGAGGGAGAACAATATTTTCTATGGGAAATATGAATGTGTATATTTGTAGCACCCATAGAACATATGCATGGTTATAAGTGGCACTTATTTGTAGCGTCTGAGGACAGTGTAACTCAGCCATGTGGCTCAGTGTACTGGTGAGCGCTTGAAAATGCAGCTGGTTTAGCTCCTTTAAATAAAAATGACTAGATAAGAAAAAGTGGAAAACAGATTTATTTATAAACCATCCTACATAGACACAAGGTGCAGTTTTGTTTTTGTGACACACCAGCAACTCTTTAAATATTTATTGTCAACCTGGAGAATTCATATGTAGACTGAAAGCATATTTAGGTCTTTAATATGCCATCTCAGCCGGGCCTGCGTAAGGCTGCCCATCTGGAAGATGAGACTTCAGAGCCAATTTGAAACATTTTTTCAAGGACAGATAAAACTGTTTCTAGCTGATTTTTCCCATGACATATGAAAGCAAACCTGGGGCTTTTGTATTTGGGAGTTAACATTTAAGCCAGAAAGATATTTCTTTTTCAGAACACCTGTAGCAAACTCCTACATAGTCAAGCGTAATTTAAATTCAGTTCTGTAAGGCCAGCCTGAGAACAGTGTATGAATAGTGTAGAGAGATATATTTTTCCATTATGGCATCAAACTCAGTTAAAAATACAGTTAGAATTTTATTCTCATCTCTTCTCTTTAGACTTAATAGATAGGTTTAATGTGTTTGAGTCTCTGCCAATTGAATAAAATTACTCAGAACTTTATCGAGTATATTTCTAAGTGTAATGAGGCAATATTACATTTCTCTTTTAAATGATCACTTTACCAACTTTTAAAATGTCTTTTAAAAACTTAAACTTCTGTCATAGAATTTCAAATGCCATAGGACTCCTCAGAATCAGTTCATTCAGTCTCTTACAAACACATCTCCTGTGATTTGAAGGGATATTCTTCCTTCCTTCCTTCCCTCCCCCATTCCACTTTCCCCTATTCTCTCCTTCCTGTATTCCTACCACTGTTCCATCTTTTTTTCCCTCCCTCCCTCCTTTCCTTCCTCTCTTCCTTTTTTTTTTCCTTGAACTCTCATGAGCTAGTAAAGTTGGTACTCAAGTGTGAACAATGTCTAAATATTGAACCTCCTTTCTGCTCCTGATGAAAGCTCCAACAGACTATTCTCTTACACCACATAAAAAATTGACTCAAAATGGATTAAAGACTTGAATATAAGGCCTGAGACCATAAAACTCCTAGAAGAAAACATAGTGAGTAAGCTCCTTGATAACAGTCTTGGCAAAGATTTTTTGGATTTGACATCAAAAAGCAAAGGCAACAAAATCAAAAATAAACAAATGGAACTGCAGCTATATAACAAAGGGAACCATCAACAAAATGAAAAGGCAAACTTACAGAACAGGAGAAAATATTTGCAAATTATATATCTGATAAGGGATGAATATCCAAAATATACAAAGACTCATACAACTCAATAGCAAAAAACACAAATAATCCAATTAAAAACTGGGTAGAGTATCTAAATAGACATTTTTTTTCAAAGAAGACATACAGATGACCAACAGATACATGAAAATGTGCTCAACATCACTCACCATCACAGAAATGCAAATCAAAACCACAATGAGATATCTCCTCACACCTGTTAGAACGGCTATTATCAAAAATAGAACAAATAACTGTTGGCGAGTATGTGGAGAAAAGGGAACCCTCAGGCACTGTTGATGGGAATGTAAATTAGTGCAGCCACTATGGAACAGTATGGAAGTTTCTTCAAAAATTAAAAATAGAGAACTACCATATGATTCAGCAACCCCACGTCTGGATATTTATTAAAAGAAAGTGAAAACACTAACTTGAAAAGATATGTGCACCTCCGTGTTCATTGCAGCATTATTTACAATAGCCAAGATATGGAAACAACCTAAGTGTCTACTGATGAATGAACGAATGAAGAAAATGTGGTGTATATATATATATACACACATACATATGTATACATATATTCACAAAATGGTATATTTTCATCCAGAAAAAGTGAGAGAAATCTTGCCATTTGCAACAACGTGGATGGATTTTGAAGACATTATGCTAAGTGAAATAAGTCAGACAGAGAAACACAAATACTGTATGATCTCACTTACATGTAGAATTAGAACAAAACCAAACCCAAACCCAAGCGTATAGATTCATAGATACGGAGAACAGATCGGTAGTTGCCAGAGGTGGGGTGGTGAGTGGGCAAAATGGGGTTAAAGGTTCAAAGTTCTAGTTATAAAATAAATAAGTCATGGGGTGGGTGTAATGCACAGCACGGTGGCCATAGTTAATAACACTGTACTGCACATTTGAAAGTTGCTAAGAGAGTAAATCTTAAAAGTTCTTTTCACAAGAAACAAAATTTGTAACTGTGTATGGCGATAGATATGAACTAGACTTACCATGGTGGTCATTTCGCAATATATAGAAATATTGAATTTTTTTGTATATTTGTATTGTATACCTGAAGCTAATGTTTTATGTCAATTATACCTCGATTTACAAAAAGAAAAAACAACTAATGAGCAAAATCAGCCTCTCTAAAATGATTTTCTATAATCTGAATTTTAAAAAAGAAGGAGTTTTACTTATTCTAAAATAATCTTTTCAAGAATTGAGAGAAACATGTGACATTGCTCTCTTCTCTCAGCCCACTGAATATCACTTTCTTGAAGTTAATACTGGAATCAAGTAGCCAATATAATCTGATAAAATCCAGGGCAGTAACAGTAGATGGCAGAAATGTCCCTCTAAATGTTATATCTCTTTTTGAATGAGGTCTGATGCTGCTGAAACAAAGAGTGAGAGCTGATTTTCCTGTTTGCAGTATCTGGTTGTAGATGTACAGTTTCCCAATGAACTTGGCAGTTAGGACAATTACTCAGGAGAACTAAGTAAATGGGTTTCTACTCACCTATTACCCCAGAGCTCACGTATAGTGAACACTTGAACAACACAGGTCCACCTATACATGGATTTTTTTCAATAAACATATTGGAAAATATTTTTGGGATTTGTGACAAATTGAAAAAACTCACAGATGAACCGTGTAGCTTAGAAATATTTTTTAAAAATTAATAAAAATTAGGTATGTCATGAACACATAAAATATATGTAGATAGTAGTCTATTTTATCATTTACTACCATAAAATATATACAAATCTGTTATAAAGGTTAAAATTTATCAAAACTTATGAACACAAACACTTACAGACCTTACACGGATCCATTCTCAAATGTAAAGATGCAGTATTAAGTCATAACTGCATAAAATTAACTGTAGAACATACTGTACTATAGTAATCATTTTGTAACCGCCTCTTATTGCTATTGCAATGAGCTCATGTGTTGAAAGAATCCACTTAAAATGCCATGTGAGGGCTTCCCTGGTGGCGCAGTGGTTGAGAATCTGCCTGCCAATGCAGGGGACACGGGTTCGTGCCCTGGTCTGGGAAGATCCCACATGCCGCGGAGCAACTGGCCCCGTGAGCCACAACTACTGAGCCTGCGTATCTGGAGCCTGTGCTCCGCAACAAGAGAGGCCGCGACAGTGAGAGGTCCGCGCACCGCGATGAAGAGTGGCCCCCGCTCGCCGCAACTAGAGAAAGCCCTCGCACAGAAATGAAGACCCAACACAGCCATAAATAAATAAACAAACAAACAAACCCAAAGTTTAAAAAACAACTTCCATCTCGCTTACAACTTTAAAAAAAAAAAAAAGTGCCATATGATACAAATCATCTCCTCTGAGCAGTTCCTCTCTTCAGTAAATTGTGTATCGCAGTAAAAAGTGATTCCTCATGGTTCTTTTGTATTTTTCTTCATGTTTAGTACAACACTATAAACCTTAAGTAACATCATGGGACCCATACAAAGTGCCACCTCCAGTGATGCTGGAAGAGCTCCCAAAAAACAGAGAAAAGTCATAACATTACAAGAAAAAGCTGAATTACTTAATATATACCATAGATTGAGGTCTGCACCTGGGGTTGCCCACCGTTTCAAGATAAATGAATCCGATGTAAAGACCCTTGTAAAAAAAGAAAAGGAAATTTGTGAAGCTGTCACTGCAGCTATGCCAGGAGGCCCAAAAACCTTGCACTTTTGGCGAAATACCTTTTTATCTCTTATTGAAAATGCAGCTTATGTGGGTGCAGGATTGCTATAAGAAAGGATACCTATAGACTCTAATATGATACAAGAAAAGGCAAAGTCATTACATGACAACTTAAAGTAAGAAGAAGGTGAAGGATCTAAAGCTGGAGAATTTAATGCTAACAAAGGATGGTTTGATAATTTTAGAAAGAGGTTTGGCTTTAAAATTGTCAAGATAACAGAAGAAGCAGCTTCTGCTGACCAAAAGGCGGCAGACAAGTTCTGAGACACCGTTAAGGAAATCATTAAGGAGAAAGGATATCTGCCTAATATTCTTTTTTAATACAGATGAAAGTGCCCTATTCTGGGAAAGAAAAATGCCACAAAGAACATTTATTAATAAGGAATAGAAGCAAGCACCAGGATTTAAGGCAGGAAGGGATACTTACTGCTTACTCTGCTGTTGTGTGGAAATGCAGTCAGGTTTATGATCAGGGCTGTCTTATCTATAAAGCTGCTAGCCCCTGAGCCTTGAAGAGAAAAGATAAACACCAGCTGACCATCTTTCAGTTGTACAACAAGAAGGCCTCTACTGGAAGAACACTTTTTCTGGACTGGTTCCATCGATGCTTTGACCCTGAAGTCAGGAAGTACCTTGCCAGTTTTAAAGTTCTTTTGATATTGGACAATGCCCCTGGCCACCTAGAACCCCATGAGTTCAACACCAAAGGCACTGAAGTGATCTATTTGCCCTCAAACACAACACCTCTAATTCAGCCTCTAGATCAGAGAGTCATAAGGACCTTTAAGACTCATTACACACAGTACTCTATGGAAAAGATTGTCAAAACTGTGAAAGAGAATCCCGACACAGAAAACATGATGAAAGTCTGGAAGGATTACGCATTGAAGATACCATCTTTGTTATAGAAAAAGCCATGAAAGCCATCAAACCCAAAACAAGAAATTCCTGCTGAAGAAAGCTGTGTCCAGATGTTCTGTATGATTTCACAGAATTTATGATAGAGCCAATCAAGGAAATCACAAAAGAGATTGTGAATATGGCAAAAAAAAAAAAAGGTGGGGGATGAAGGGTTTCAAGATATGGATCTTAGAGAAATTCAAGAGCTAATAGACAGCAAACCAGAGGAATTAACAGAAGACGACTTGATGGAGACGAGTGCCTCTGAACCAGTGCCAGAGAATGAGGAAGAAGATGCAGAAGAAGCAGAGCCAGAAAACAAATTGACATTAGACAATCTGGCAAAAGTATTCTGATTATTCAAGACTGCTTTGGACTTCTTTTATAACATGGACGTGTCTACATGATACGGGCACTGAAACCAAAGCAAACAGTGAAAGAAGGATTGGGACCGCATAGAAACATTTCTAGAGAAACGAAAATGCAAAAAGTCAGACAAAAATTACAATGTATTTCTGTTAAGTTACACCGAGTGTATCTGCCTCTCCTGCCCCCCTTCCACCTCTGCCACCCCTGAGACAGCAAGATGACCAGCTTCTCCTTTTCCTCCTCCTCCTCAGCCTACTCAACATGAAGACAACGAGGATAAAGACCTTTATGATCCACTGCAGCTTAATGAATAATGAGTAACCAACATACCATACAGTTAATAAACTTATCTGTTGTGTATGTGTGTGTGTCTTTGTGTGAAAATCTAGTACCTGTAGGGCAAGAACCGTATGAGATGTGTGTGTGTCATCATCATTGCCTAAGTATTCATACTGTAGAACATCATGTGTAAAACCTGTATTGAAGTAGATAGCCTATACTTACATAGGCATAAATTGAGCATATTTAATATAAAATTAATAATGTGCTCATTTTCTTACTGTTTTATAACTTTGCTTTCAAAAAGTGCTGTAAATGTATGTCTTCTTCCTTATGATTGTCTTTATAACATTTTATTTTCTCTAGCTTATTTTATCATAAGAATACAGTATATAATACATATAACAAAAAAATATGTGTTAATCGACTATTTATGTCATTGGTAAGACTTCTGGTCAACTGTAGGCTATTAGTAAAGTTCTGGGGGAGTCAGAAGTTATATGTGGATTTTTGACTACACGGGGTTTGGTGCCCCTATAACCCCTTCATTGTTCAAATGTCGACTTTAGTTTGAAAATACTGACCATCATCAGCAGACTCTTCATAATCCTCATGCCAGGTCCTCAAATGTACTTGCAATTGGAAAATCATATAATTGGACAATAATTACCCTTACCGGAGAGGGATTATTGGGAGAGCTATTTTTAAAGAGCTCACATAATTAGATTTCCTCTCTTACTACATTTCTGTATAGACTTGAGAGGAAAAAAATGTGTTTACCATGTGCCTCAAGTCCTTTTCCCCCACTTGTTCTTATTTCCTTATTATGTTTTCTTAAAATATAAAATGGTTCACTGTGGTTCAATATTACCTAATGACTCTTCCTTAGATATTTCTACAAGTCTGTAGAAACTAACGTCTCTCCATCTTAACATTGTGAACTGATAATGATAAGCTCTGCAGACCCCCTCTGCTTGGACCCAGGCTCCTAGTACTCAGGGTGAGTTCATTCATTTTCTACAGGACAGTTTCTAGAGATTTGTGGATTTCCTAAGTAGATTCAATTTACATGACAAAGAAACAAACATCTATCATGTTTTAACTACTCTTTTATTGGGTTTTCTGTTTGATTCAACTGATCTTAATTCTAACTGATTCAGCTGGTTATCAAAAATAGGCACAAATCGTTCCTGCCTTCCCAGGGGAGGTAACACCTGACTTGAGTCTTGAACTAGATCTTTAGCCAGATGGAGCTTGGGTTAGGGAAAGGAGGTCGTCGTGACTTAGAAGAATGGAGAATGAAGGGGCATTTCAGGCAGAATATAGGCTATGTTCAAATGTACACTCGGGCTTACATCATTAGGGCTTGCTAAGGAGGCATCCTAAGAGGGATAGTGGTGGGTATGTCAGGCCTCCCCTCTTCTCCATCTTGCACTGCGCCCCAGGAACTGACCTGCATGAACTGAATCCACAAGCTCCTTTGCCTCCTGGCTTCTGGTTGGGTTCAATCAATGGGAGGCACCAGCAGAATATCAGAGCGAAGGAAGAGAGTGAGATTCAGGTACTTATCCCCTCACTTTTTTTCCTGCAGGAGCACTCAGGGCTGGCTGCACCCCGCTATCAATGGTCACAGCTCCTGCCAGGTGGCCTTTGGGTTCCAGTGACTGCTCTGTCCCTTTGGTTCGTATAAACCTAGGGGTGGTAACAGCTTCCTGTTACTAGCCCAGAGGACTTACTCTCTCTTGTGATTTCCCTACATCTTGCTGATATTTTTGTAAGTGAGACTTTTAGTAAAAACTCCTCAAATAAACCCAATTCAATATGCTTTTTGTTTCCTTATGGGACCCTGACCAAGAAGGAGTCCTACATGTTTTATTTTGCTAATTTAGAGCACTTATTAAAAACAGTAGGAACAAGCTACTCAGGAAAAGTACTTATATCTTAAAATTACCTGGAGGGATTCTGTGAACACAGCAAGAATTTTTTTTGAGAATAATTAGAATCACCACAAGAAAACTGTGAGGATCCTTATCCCCTGGGTTCTGACTCTCCTAGTGAGCATCCGGATCCAAGTGCGTGCTGTCTGTCAGGGACTCCCTTTACCATGTGGGAAGACTTCCTTTCCAGTCCCTGCTAACGCCATTGTTCAGATTGTTTCAAAAACTAAGTCTTAACCAAATGACTTCTACAGAGATTTTGCTTCCCTCTCTTACCCTCTCCTACCCTAATCCATCTGTTCTGCAAATTGCTTGCTGTCTAAATACTTTCCTTGTTAACCCCTAAAACAGCTTTCTTCTCTTTGCTCAGAGCTGTAGCTGTATTGGTTTTGTCTCCTTTACTATGTTGCTGGAGAGAAGGAAAGGGTTTTCTTCTCTTATTTTGGAAAGAGTCATTCCATTCTTGCAATCAGGGTTGAAAGCAGACTGTCTATTGCTCAGCACTCCACAGTTCTCATGAACACCATTTTGGGGCTCCATGAACTGACTGTAGCAGCAGAGGTAGCTTAGGGTTATACCATATACATAAACAGTGGCACTGATGCATGAGCGAGGGCATCACTGTTAAAGAAATATACTGATTGCATGTAGCTAAAGTTTAAAATGGGCATGAAGAGTCACAGAAGAAGATGTAGAGGTAGAAAGGTGCTTTTAGGAACATTCCTGACATACGTTATTTATTAATAAGGTCAAGCAGCAGAGATCTAAGTCTGGAAACTGTTCTTGAGGACAGCAGGAGCTTCACACATTTACAGGACATCCACGTACAGCAATATACTAAACAAAAGGACCAATAAGAATCCAAGTAGTTATTGAAATATTGAGCACCTGCTATGTGCCAGAAATGAGGAGGAAATTTACCAACTTGGCTTGTTCTGCCACTACATAGTTCCTCTTTTATTCCTTAAAACTACTGGAAATTTTCTTTTCTATGTCTAACAATAGATGTTGGTTTTATTTCTCCATGCTTCCATTTCAAATTATTTTGATGAAGTGTTGTGATTTCTTGTGGAAAAACAAATCAGTACTGAAAGGCCTATTTTCCATTCTGCTCTTCTCATTTTGTCAGCTAGCTCTTACTGTGGTCTCCGGATGGGTATAGCAATACCAAACAGTACACGCATAAACAGCAATGTCCGGAGGCAAAACAAAGGAAGAACAAACCCCTTGTGTGCCGTTATAAGATCTAGAAAATCTTTTTCAGAATCCCTAGCCATCTTCTCTTCAGCCTTATTGACTCAGTTTTATTGACCTGAATTAGGTCACACGGTACTCCTCAGTCAATCATCATCAATAAGCAATGAAATTACCAAAATTGGCTTAATCAATCCATAATTATCCAATAACATAATTGGGTTATCAAGATTTCTGCCCTGGGTTAAGGGCCAGGATTCCCTGAAGTATATCGTCACATGTAGGGATAATGACAACTCGAAAATGAACAAACATAAAAAAGAGTTCCATTAGTAAGAAAAGGGAAATAGCTATTAAGCAGAAAATAACCAGTGTCTGTGAGAGTGACTGAGAAATCTAAAGACTGTGAAAATGCAAGAGACTACAACTGAGCTAAGAAAACACCAGAAGTAGTGGTAAGATTTCATGTAATAATTGGGTAGAGGGAAAATTTTTTTTTCCTGGATAGTACCTTTACCCATCCCCTAGAGCTCTTAATTTAAGTAGCATTTTACCTTTTTTTTTGGTAAGATAAAAGAGGGTGGCTGGGGAATATTTATGTCCCACATTAAAGAAGAATTGAATTTGTTTTTATTTAATTTCTTGTCCTGAAAGATATTCTGCAACTCATCCAACCATGGGTCAAAGTAAAATCTAATTTTTCCACTGAGCTCATTGACAAATTCTTATCTTAACAAGATTAAGACTTCATAGCAGAAACTTCTCTGATGCTTCAAAAGGCAATAGCTTTTCACTGATTTTCGTTCACCTTTGACCACTGCTTGTCTTGTTAAGTTGCCATTTGTTACTTAAATATCTTTATCATCCTTACATTCTCAATCTTTTTCATTTTCTGAGTCAATAGTGCTTTCCATTTGCCCTTTAGCTGACTGCAAGTCCAGAGTAGCTGTCTCCTTGGATATCTGAAACCATATTCTGAAACATCTCTAAGATACCATAAATATTGCAAGGAAAACGTGTAGTATAGGGCTGTCCTAACAGCAGAACTATGAATCCTGAGTCTAAATTCATGAGCATAGTATAGTATACGTATATGAAGTACAGGAAGACCATCTATGTGAGTATAGTATACTCTAAGTACAGCAAGTTCTTATATGTGAGTATAAACTTATACTTTCATCCAAAAAAGTAAATACCTTGTAAAAACTGTCTTCATTTATATTTCAGTGAGTAGCATGTGGGAAGATCGGCTTTCCCAAAAGTCTTTTTGGTATGTGTGAGTATCAGTCAATTTATAGATCCATCTCCAAATAAGGGAACTTGGGTTCTCTGGAGAGCTGGCCCAGTTATGAAAGGAAAGCTTAAAGTAGCCTGTCTGCTTATGAGTAGAGGTTATCTAATGTTAGCTTCTGCATGATGGAAAACAAATTTCCCTAGCCATTAATCACTGCATAACAGATTTCAGGATGCAGAAAGGATGTTAAACTAGTGATAGTTTTATCTGAGGGAAATATACCAATTGCATTTTATCCAGATTAATCAAATATTCATTTCTTCTAATTAAATTATTCTTTTCAATTCTTCCAGAAAAATGTGGTTTTCAAGTATTCTGATTTTATTTGAAGTTTGAGAAACTATGATCATGCGCACTGTAATTATTTTAATATCAGCAGGTGGTAAAAATATGAATGCTATACAAAATACAAGGAAATGTTTCCGTTCCTAACCAGAAACCAGAAACCTAAAATAAAGTAAATTTAAAACAAAAACAGGGAGGGCCTAAAAGATGTTTTGGTCTGTTGGCTGGGACCTGAAGGAGTTCAATGGGAAGATTATGGTAATTTGGTTAAATGTGTGTGTCCAAGTTAGACTACCTGGGTTCAGATCCCAGCTCCATGACTTTTTGGCTATGTGATACTGAAAGGTTCTTTAAAGTGTCTGTACTTTAGCATCCTAATCTGCAAAATGGTGTTGATAACAATAATGACAGAATTGGAATATTGTGAATGTTAAATTAGATAGTATAAATAAAGTACTTTTGGAGCACATGTCTCAGTGTTAGGTACTATTAATTTTTTCTTACTCTTCCCTTCAAGTCTAAGAATTTCTTTCCAAATTCATTTTTATAATTTTTAATATGATTAGAGGTATTCTAATTCAAAAAGTGCTTAACTTTTCTTGCTTGGTATAGCCATACACTCATTGTTTTATCGGAAATAGAAAGCAGTAGGTTAGCCCCACCCTATCAGTAAGTTTTATTAAAGTCCTAGTATGAGACAAACCCTGTGCTAGACATTAAGCAGAAATGAGGGAACACACAAAGGAAACCAAATAAGCACTTTCTGCACAGAGTTTACACTGCAGTTTGATCAATACACATGAAAACAATAGATGATAAACTAGAATGATAATCTACACATTATGCATATGTCTACTAGTGCACCTCCTCCATGATTCAATAATTATCTCTATGTATCTGTCTTCCCTCCACCCTGAGATTAAAAGTTCGCTGAGGCAGCTATGGAGTTCTGCTTGTCAGAGGTATAAGTGTAGAACAATGTACTCTGTGATACAAAATGAAAGGATTAACCTAAAATCTAGATCAGTGGTATTCTTAGGGATTTTTTTTCTTTTTTCTCCATTTTAAATAGGGCAAAAACATTCTTCAAAAGAAATCTTATGAGTAAAAACAGATGAGAGTGGAGAACTACAGATAGCCTTGGGATTATAGAGAAGACGATGGGGATGAATCAGTGTTTTAACTGAGTCCTGAAGGACGAACTGGAGTTACGCAGGAGAAGAGTGTGGAAATGAGAGAAGATTGTTCCAGAGGCTAGAAAGAGCATGGAACTAAAGTCCTTTCATTCTGGTTGAATTCAATAGTGAAGGGGGAGTAGAAAGAAATGGGGCATAAGAAAATAGGCAATGCCAGATCATAAAAGTCCACAGAAATCACTTTAAGAACTTTGGACTTTATCCTGAGGGCAGTGGAGATCCATTAAATGGCTTTAAGTAAGGGAGTGATCTCAAATTTGTTCTTCAGAAAAATCACTGCTGCTGTAGCTCAGAGAAGGGATTTGAGAGAAGCCGGATTCAGGCAAGGATGCCATTTAGGAGGCTGCTGCATTAATGTTAGTAAGAAAAGACGGTCAGAACACAGGTGCCGGTGCTGTGAGCAGCACGACCGTGCACCCTGAGAACTCCGCCCCTCCCCGCGGAGGAGAACCCAGGAAAGCAGCTCTGCCTGTGGGGACAGCATGTGCTCTAGAGCGTGAGCTCGCACCTCTCCATCCTCTGGTCAAAGACTAATGATGTCCTTTGCTTCTGAACCAAAATCTGTCTATTGGTGAGACTGACACCAGGCAGGAGGACCCTTGCTGGAGCCCTATTTAAAAGGCTCTCTAGAACTCCACAGCATGCAAATTTTTCCTGGCTTGGACCCCCCTCAATATGTGATAAGAAATGAAAAGGTTTTTATCGAAAAATTAGAAATCCATAAGCACTGGACCTTCAAGATGGCAGAGGAGTAAGATGTGGAGATCACCTTCTTCCCCACAAATACATCAGAAATACATCTACATGTGGAACAACTCCTATAGAACATCTACTGGACACTGGTAAAAGAACTCAGACTTCCCAAAAGACAAGAAACTCTACACGTACCTGGGTAGGGCAAAAGAAAAAAGAAAAAACAGAGACAAAAGAATGGGGATGGAACCTGCACCTCTGGGAGGGAGCCGTGAAGGAGGAAAGGTTTACACACACTAGGAAGCCCCTTTACTGGGGGAGACGGGGGGTGTACGGGGGCGGAAGCTTTGGAGCCATGGAGGAGAGCGCAGCAACAGGGGTGCAGAGGGCAAAGCGGAGAGATTCCTGCACAGAGGGTCAGTGCCGACCAGCACTCACCAGCCCGAGAGGCTTCTCTGCTCAACCGTCGGGGCGGGCAGGGGCTGGGAGCTGAGGTTCGGGCTTCAGTCAGATCCCAGGGAGAGGACTGGGGTTGGCGGCATTGATCACAGCCTGAAGGGGGCTAGTGCACCATGGCTAGCCGGGAGGGAGTCCAGGAAAAAGTCTGGAGCTGCCAAAGAGGCAAGAGACTGTTGTTTCAGGGTGCACGAGGAGAAGGGACTCAGAGCACCGCCTAAACGAGCTCCAGAGACGGGCACGAGCCGCGGCGATCAGCACGGACCCCAGAGACGGGCACAAGACACTAAGGCTGCTGCTGCCGCCACCAAGAAGCCTGTGTGCGAGCACAGGTCACTCTCCACACCTCCCCTCCCGGGAGCCTGTGCAGCCTGCCACTGCCAAGGTCCCATGATCCGGGGACAACTTCCCCAGGAGAACACACAGCATGCCTCAGGCTGATACAACGTCATGCCGGCCTCTGCCACCGCAGGCTTGTCCCACATTCCAATTATGACTATGGTGCCCCTCCCTCTCCCTGGCCTGAGTGAGCAAGAGAGCCCTAATCAGCCGCTGCTTTAACCCCCTCCTGTCTGGGTGGGGAACAGACGCCTGAGGCAGGCTTACAGGCAAAGGCAGGGCCAAACCCAAAGCTGAACCCCAGGAGCTGTACGAACAAAGAAGAGAAAGGGAAATTTCTCCGTGTAGCCTCAGGAAGAGTAGATTAAATCCTCACAATCAACTTGATGAACTCTGCATCTAAGGAATACCTGAATAGACAACGAATGTTCCAAAAATTGAGGCAGTGGACTTTGGGAACAACCGTAGTCTTGGGGTTTGCTGTCTGTGACTGATTTCTTTCTGATTATCATGTTTATCTTAGTATAATTTTTAGCGCTTGTTATCATTGGTGGATTTGTGTATTGGTTTTATTGCTTTCCACTTTTTGTTTTTCTTTTTGTGACTGTGTATGTTTCTTTGTGTGATTTTGTCTGCTTTGGTTTGCTTTTACCATTTGTCCTAGGGTTCTAACTGTTGGTTTTATTTGTTTGTGTTTTGATTTCTTTTTATGAGTGTGTGTGTGTGTGTGGGTGTGTGTGTATGCTTCTTTGTGTGATTTTGTCTGTTTAGTTTTGCTTTTACCATTTGTTTTGGGGCTCTATCTGTTCATTTCCACCACCCCCCCCCACTTTTTTTTCTTCCTTTTCTTCTGAGTTCTGTGGCTGGCAGGGTCTTGTTGCTCTGGCCAGGTGTCAGGCCTGAGCCTCCAAGGTGGGAGAGCCGAGGCCAGGACATTAGACCACCAGACACCTCCTGGCCTCACGTAATATCAATCAGTGAGAGCTCTCTCAGAGATCTGGGTCTCAACAATAAGACCCAGCTCCATCGAATAGCCAGCAAGCTCCAGTGCTGGACACCCCATGCAAAACACCTAGCAAGACAGGAACACAACCCCACCCATTAGCAGAGAGGGTGCCTAAAATCATAATAAGGTCACAGACACCCAGAAGCACACCACTGTACATAGTCCTATCCACCAGAAAGAAAAGATTCAGTCTCATCCACCAGAACACAGACACTAGTCCCGTCCAACAGAAAGCCTACACAAGCCACTGAACCAAAGTCACCCACTGCGGGCAGACACCAAAAACAACAGGAACTACAAAACTGCAGCCTGCAAAAAGGAGATCCTAAACACAGTAAGTTAAACAAAATGAGAAGAGAGAGAAATATGCAGCAGATGAAGTAGCAAGGTAAAAACCCACCAAACCAAACAAATAAAGAGGAAATAGGCAGTCAATCTGAAAAAAAAGTTCAGAGTAATCAGAGTAAAGATGATCCAAAATAACGGAAATAGAATGGAGAAAACACAAGAAATGTTTAACAAGGACCTAGAACTAAAGAGCAAATAAACAATAATGAACACCACAATAAATGAAAATAAAAATTCTCTAGAAGGAATCAATAGCAGAATAACTGAGGAAGAAGAATGGATAAGTGGCCTGGAAGATAAAAGAGTGGAAAAAATTGCCACAGAGCAGAATAAAGAAAAAAGAATGAAAATAATTGAGGACAGTCTCAGAGACCTCTGGGACAACATTAAATGCACCAGCATTTGAATAATAGGGGTCCCAGAAGACAGAAAAATGTTCTGAGAAAATATCTGAAGAGATTATAGTTGAAAACTTCCCTAACATGGGAGAGGAAATAGTCAATCAAGTCCAGGAAGTGCAGAGAGTCCCATACAGGATAAATCCAAGGAGAAACATGCCAAGAGAGATATTAATCAAACTATCAAAAATTGAATACAAAGAACAAATATTAAAAGCAGCAAGGGAAAAATAATAAATAACATACAAGGGAATCCCCATAAGGTTAACAGCTGATCTTTCAGGAGAAACTCTGTAAGCCAGAAGGGAGTGGCAGGACACATTTAAAGTATTGAAAGGGAAAAACCTACAACCAAGATTACTCTACCAAGAAAGGATCTCAGTCAGATTCAATGGAGAAATTAAAACCTTTACAGAAAAGCAACAGTTAACAGAATTCAGCATGACAAAACCAGCTTTACAACAAACGCTAAAGGAACTTCTCTAGGCAGGAAACACAAGAGAAGGAAAAGACCTACAATAACAAACCCAAAACAATTAAGAAAATGGTAATAGGAACATACATATCAATAATTACCTTAAATGTAAATGGATTAAATGCTCCAACCAAAAGAGATAGACTGGCTGAATGGATACAACAATAAGACCCATATATATGCTGTCTACAAGAGACCCACTTCAGACCTAGGGACACATACAGACTGAAAGTGAGGGGATGGAAAAAGATATTCCATGCAAATGGAAATCAAAAGAAAGCTGGAGTAGCAATTCTCATATCAGACAAAATAGACTTTAAAACAAAGACTATTACAAGAGACAAAGAAGGGCAGTACATAATGACAAGGGATCACTCCAAGAAGAAGATATAACAATTGTAAATATTTATGCACCCAACATAGGAGCACCTCAATACATAAGGCAAATACTAACAGCCATAAAAGGGGAAATCAACAGTAACACAATCATAGTGGGGGACTTTAACACCTCACTTACACCAATGGACAGATCATCCAAAATGAAAATAAATAAGGAAACAGAAGCTTTAAATGACACAATAGACCAGATAGATTTAATCGATATTTATAGGACATTCAATCCAGAAACAGCAGACTACACTTTCTTCTCAAGTGCTCATGGAACATTCTCCAGGATAGATCATATCTTGGGCCACAAATCAAGCCTTGGTAAATTTAAGAAAACTGAAATCGTATCAAGTATCTTTTCCGACCACAACGCTATGAGACTAGGTATCAATTACAGGAAAAAAACTGTAAAAAATAAAAACACGTGAAGGCTAAACAATATGCTACTAAATAGCCAAGAGATCACTGAATAAATCAAAGAGGAAATCAAAAGGTACCTAAAAACAGAGGACGATGAAAACACAATGACCCCAAACCTATGGGATGCAGCAAAAGCAGTGCTAAGAGGGAAGTTTATAGCAATACAATCCTACCTCAAGAAACAAGAAACATCTCAAATAAACAACCTAACCTTACACCTAAAGCAATTAGAGAAAGAAGAACAAGAAAAACCCAAAGTTAGCAGAAGGAAAGAAATCATAAAGATCAGATGAGAAATAAATGAAAAAGAAATGAAGGAAACGATAGCAAAGTTCAATAAAACTAAAAGCTGGTTCTTTGAGAAGATAAACCAAATTGATAAACCATTAGCCAGACTCATCAAGAAAAAAAGAGAGAAAACTCAAATCAACAGAATTAGAAATGAAAAAGGAGAAGTAACAACTGACACTGCAGAAATACAAAGGATCATGGGAGATAACTACAAGCAACTATATGCCAATAAAATGGACAACCTGGAAGAAATGGACAAATTCTTAGAAAAGTACAACCTTCCAAGACTGAACCAGGAAGAAATAGATAATACAACAGACCAATCACAAGCACTGATATTGAAACTGTGATTAAAAATCTTCCAACAAAAAAAAGCCCAGGACCAGATGGCTTCACAGGTGAATTCTATCAAACATTTAGAGAAGCGCTAACACCTATCCTTCTCAAACTGTTCCAAAATATAGCAGAGGGAGGAACACTCCAAAACTCATTCTACGAGACCACCACCACCCTGATACCAAAGCCAGACAAAGCTGTCACAAAAAAAGAAAACTACAGGCTAGTATCACTGATGAACATAGATGCAAAAATTCTCCACAAAATACTAGCAAACAGAATTTAGCAGCACATTAAAAGGATCATACACCATGATCAAGTGGGGTTTATCCCAGGAATGCAAGGATTCTTCAATATATGCAAATCAATCAATGTGATATGCCATATTAACGAATTGAAGGATAAAAACCATATGATAATCTCAATAGATGCAGAAAAAGCTTTTGACAGAATTCAACACCCATTTATGCTAAAAACTCTTTAGAAAGCAGGCATAGAGGGAACCTACCTCAGCATAATAAGGGCCATATATGATAAACCCACAGCCAAAATCGTTCTCAATGGTGAAAAACTGCAACTATTTCCTCTATGATCAGGAACAAGACAAGGTTGCCCACTCCTACCACTAGTATTCAACATAGTTTTGGAACTTTTAGCCACAGCAATCAGAAAGAAAAAGAAATAAAAGGAATCCAAATCGGAAAAGAAGAAGTAAAACTGTCACTGTTTGCAGATGACATGATACTATACACAGAGAATCCTAAAGATGCTACCAGAAACCTATTAGAGGTAATCAATGAATTTGGTAAAGTAGCAGCATACAAAATTAATGCACAGAAATCTCTGGCATTCCTATACACTAATAATGAAAAATCTGAAAGAGAAGTTAAGGAAACACTCCCATTTACCATTGCAATGAAAACAATAAAATACCTACGAATTTATCTAAGGAGACAAAAATTCTGTATGCAGAAAACAAGACACTCATGAAAGAAATTAAAGACGATACAAACAGATGGAGAGATATACCATGTTCTTGGATTGGAAGAATCAACATTGTGAAAAAGACTATACTACCCAAAGCAGTCTACAGATTCAGTGTAGACTATCAAACTACCAATGGCATTTTCACAGAACTAGAACAAAAATTTTCACAATTTGTATGGAAACACAAAAGATCCCAAATAGCCAAAGCAATTTGAGAAAGAGAAATGGAGCTGGAGGAATCAGACTCCCTGACTTCTGAATATACTACAAAGCTACAGTAATCAAGACAGTATGGTAGTGGCACAAAAAAAGAAATATAGATCCATGGAACAGGATAGAAAGCCCAGAGATAAACCCATGCACATATAGTCACCTTATCTTTGATAAAGGAGGCAAGAATATACAATGGAGAAAAGACAGATTCTTCAATAAGTGGTGCTGGGAAAACTGGACAGCTACATGTAAAAGAATGAAATTAGAACACTTCCTAACACCATGCCCAAAATAAACTCAAAATGGATTAAAGACCTAAATGTAGGGCTTCCCTGGTGGCGCAGTGGTTGAGAATCTGCCTGCCAATGCAGGGGACACGGGTTCGCGCCCTGGTCTGGGAAGATCCCACATGCCGCGGAGCGACTAGGCCCGTGAGCCACAGCTGCTGAGCCTGCGCGTCTGGAGCCTGTGCTCCGCAACAAGAGAGGCCACGATAGTGAGAGGCCCGCGCACCGCGATGAAGAGTGGCCCCCCCTTGCCGCAACTGGAGAAAGCCCTCACGCAGAAACGAAGACCCAACACAGCCATAAATAAATAAATAAATAAATAAATAAAAAAAATTAAAAAAAAAAAAATTTAAAAGACCTAAATGTAAGGCCAGACACTGTAAAACTCTTAAAGGAAAACATAGGAAGAACACTCTATGACATAAATCACAGCAAGATCCTTTTTGACCCACTTCCTAGAGAAGTGGAAATAAAACCAAAAATAAACAAATGGGACCTAATGAAACTTAAAAGCTTTTGCACAGCAAAGGAAACCATAAACAAGATGAAAAGAGAACTCTCAGAATGGGAGAAAATATTTACAAATGAAGCAACCGACAATGGATTAATCTCTAACATATACAAGCAGCTCATGCAGCTCAATATCAAAAAAGTAAACAACCCAATCCAAAAATGGGCAGAAGACCTAAATAGACATTTCTCCAGAGAAGATATACAAAGTGCCAACAAACACATGAAAGGATGCTCAACATCACTAATCATTAGAGAAATGCAAATCAAAACCACAATGAGGTATCACCTCACACTGGTCAGAATGGCCATCATCAAAAAATCTACAAACAATAAATGCTGGAGAGGGTGTGGAGAAAAGGGAACCCTCTTTCACTGTTGGTGGGAATGTAAATTGATACAGCCACTATGGAGAACAGTATGGAGGTTCCTTAAAAACTAAAAATAGAACTACCATATGACCCTGCAATCCCACTACTGGGCATATACCCTGAGAAAACCATAATTCAAAAAGACACATGCACCCCAATGTTCACTGCAGCACTATTTACAAGAGCCAGGACATAGAAGCTACCTAAGTGTCCATCAACAGATGAATGGATAAAGAAGATGTGGCCCATATATACAATGGAATATTACTCAGCCATAAAAAGTAACAAAATTGAGTTATTTGTAGTGAGGTGGATGAACCTAGAGTCTGTCATACAGAGTGAAGTAAGTCAGAAAGAGAAAAACAAATACCGTATGCTAACACATATATATGGTATCTAAAAAAAAAAAAAAGGTTCTGATGAACCTAGGGGCAGGACGGGAAAAAAGACACAGACATAGAGAATGGACTTCAGGGCACAGGGAGGGGGAAGGGGAAGTTGGGACAAAGTAAGAGAGTAGCATTGACATATATACACTATCAAGTGTAAAATAGATATCTAGTGGGAAGCAGCCGCATAGCACAGGGAGATCAGCTCAGTGCTTTGTGACCACCTAGAGGGGTGGGATAGGGAGGGTGGGAGGGAGATGCAAGAGGGAGGGGATATGGGGATACATGTATACATAAAGCTGATTCACTTTGTTATACAGCAGAAACTAACACAACAATGTAAAGCAATTATACTCCAACATAGATGTTTAAAAAAAAAAGAAAAGATGGTCATTTAAGGTAAGAAAATGGCATTAAATTCTTGATTCTCATCCTCCCTTGATTCTCTTGCTTCTTTTCCAATCATCTATAGGGTTAATACCACAACCTGGCTAAAGCTAACTTTGTCAACTCGAGTCCTGTACCCAAGAAGCTAAAGGTGAATGGGATAAACATATAACTAAGCCAACTGGCCTCAATTTAAATTCATAAAAATAGCTGCCAGTGGGCCCTTAAAATGCTGCTCAGGAATCATACTGTTCATCCTCCATGTCCCTCTGATTGTCCTAAAGACGAAACAAAACTAAAAACAATTTCACTTTTTCTCCCCTCCCTTCAAACTCCCAGTATCTTCTTCCCCATTCTCATGATGGTAAGATCATCAAGAAACTGAAATAGTCAGAGACTTTCCCAGATTCCCACCACTGCATCTAATCAACTGCCAACATCAGTACCTGCCCCGTTCCTATCTTCTATCCAGTTGCTACAGGTGAATTTTCCATGCTCCTGTCCAAAGCCAATCCCTCTGCTACATCCCTTCTCTTCTCACCTCCTTTATTACATCACTTCAGTAAACCTCCCCTCTCCTTCATTATTAACTTTTTCATTCGTGCCAAATAATTCTTATCATCATTCAAATATATTTTTCATCTTAGAGAAATATTTTGATGACTCCACTTACTTTGCCAGCTATTACTCTGATTACTTTGCCCATTTTTGCAGCAAAATCCCGTGAAAGATGTCTCTTCTTCCTTTTTCCAATTTGTCACATCCCTTTTCTTATAAACCCACCTCAACCAGGCTTTTGCTCCCACTACTTCACTCCAATCATTGCTACCAATGTCCCCAATGACCTCCTCCTTGCTTCTCAGTTATTGGTGTTACTCTTGCTTAATCTACCAGTAATAGCTGATTCAGTTAACTGTTCTCTTCTTCTAGAAAAGGAAATTTTTAACTTGGCTTTCAGAATAACACATTCGTCTGATTTTATCCTACCTTATTTGATTGCTCCTTCTTGGTATCCTGTTTTGGTTTTCCACTCTCAACCTCTTAATATTAAAGGGCTATTATGCTCAACCCTGGGCCTCCTCTCTCCTCTATCTACACTCCCTTGGCAATCTTATCTAATCCTACAAGTGTAAATATCCTCTACATGCTAACAACTCCAAAATGTATATCTTCAGCCCAGTCCTCTCTTAAGAATTTTATGGCTGAAGCCACTCAGAGTATCTCACTGACTGGCCACAGTAACTGATTTAGGAGTGAGCATGCAGTATAGACCAGTTCAATAAGAATAAGCCTTAGTACCTATTCTGGGAATCCTAGGGCATAAATTCACATGTTCTCCACTGGGCACAAGGCTTTGGAGCTGAAACTGCTGAAGTCAATATTTGCCAGAAGCCTACTCTATGCCTGAGTTTGGAGTCAAGATAAGAAGGAACCAGATCCTAGAGATGAATCCTGATAACCTTGCTTGAGTCCTAGATGAAGTCAGATCTCAATCCAGAACTGCTCTTGGAATATTCAATTCAAAGAGGATAAAATTCCCTTTTTGAGTTGGGATTTCTGTTGCTTGAAAATACATGCATTCAATTTGATACACATACATTTTCCATGAGTTAGGTATTATCTCCACTTTCAGTAAAAGGAAAAACCACACTAAGATGCCTACATGATTTTCCCAAAGTCAGTCATCTAGTAAGTGGTAGCACCAGGACATGATCCGTACAGTCAGTCTTTATACTTCACATTCATAATTACCACTCCCTGTGACTGAGACTTTGGAGATACTGTAATTCAGTACTCTATGTGATGTGTCCCTCTAGTGTGCATGTGTGTGTGTACACTCTCACTTTTACCACTACATCAGAACATGAAACAGACGCTCATATTTCCTAAGAAAATACCAAAGAGCTGATTCTCATTCATTATTTAGCCCAGCTTCCACTGAAATATCCTGAGAACAAAATCAACCTTATTCTTTGGTCTGTGTCCTCAACTTTTATTCTATTCTTCTCAGAAGAATGAACATAGTATTCTTAACTATGGATCTTGTGTTCTTATCTTTTCAGATCTGCAGATCATGACAAAGAATCTGGTTTCATAATGTCTAAGTTTTCTGAGACAGAGTTATCTTTCTACCCCTGAAATGATGTTAGTATAAGTGAAGAGTCACTGAAATGAACACAAAACAAGGAATCCAGGAAAGCTGGGTTTATGCACTGATTCTTTCCAGTGTGTGACATCAAGCAAGTTCTTTAGTGCACTGGAGCCCCTTTCTCCTCTGTAAAGTGTGAATCACAAACATCTACCTTACAGGACTATGGTGATGATTAAATGAGAAAACAAACACTTGACATATAATGAACTCTGAACAAATCAGTCTTTTTCCCCTTTGTTTTTCAAAACTCTGTTGGAATATGTCTCTGTACCAGCAAAAAAAAAAAAAAAAAAAGAAATTCCTAAGTAACACTTCATAGCACATTTGTTTCAATAAGTGTTGATTTTAACAAATGGCGTGGTACGTCACAAGACATACCCTTCCCCCAGCCATTTTTAACATGACATGAACCCTGCTGACAGGAAGCACCGAGTGTATTGATGATGAACCACGGGGAGCAGCTCAGGAATGTCCTGGGCAGAAAGAGAAGGCATCCTGGCATTCAAAGAGTCCAGATATGACACAAGAAGGGATTAGGAAAATTGCCTCCATTGGCATTATGTGGAAGTGCCCTGCCCATTCCGTAGCTGAAATAAACCCACTCCAAACCTTGCATCGCAGAGAATTCAATTTGACATTGTTCAGTATCCTACGGAGTGAATGGGAAACTTATTGCATCTGTTATTTTATCTCAGAATGGGAGGGTTTTTCTTTAAGAATTCTCAGAAGGGAGTGATTCTTGGATAACTGAACTCCCTGTGGTGTTGGTCAAGTGGAAACAGTACACAAGAGGCTTCAAAGAAATGAAAGCTTCAAGCACAGAACAGAAGCTTTTCTGGAGGTGATGAGAAGAGGCATCTCTTTGAACCTTTAAGTAATGAAAGCCAGTCGTTTAGCGGGAGCCTAGGCAGAAGGCCTGGAAGAGAGCAAAGGAGAGCACGGAGTGAGGAGAAGTTTTGCTACAGCTCAAGGATCCTCAATAAATGGTTCTTACCCTTTTCAGCGTCATTTAACATATGCCAGGAATAAGAGTTAGGGTGAACAGCTGTTCTGTTCTTTATAATACAAGTTCCAATACAAAAGCTAATTTTACCTTTCAGTGCATGGAAAACAGTGTGATTCCCTTCGTGTTGTCAAGCATTCACCAAGCATCCAAATCAGCAGTCTGCCCCATCTTATTCTGCACAGCATAATTTGCTGCAGCTAATAAGAAAAAACCTGCAGCCAAACCCCTGGCTACCAGACTGGAAACAGAAATTGTGTGCTTCTTTTGGTGGCACCAATCTAGTACTTATTTAACCTTTGCTAGTTGAACATGATCTAAACAGGTATTTGTTTAACTTTGAAAGTAAGAATGAATTCTGTTCTATTCATTAGTATTCCTAAGTGCTTCCAGATAATACACTAATAATGATAATAATAATAGCTTACATGTCTTGAACATTTACTGTGAGGGAGACACCAGGAGAAGTACTTTACATACATTATCTCATTTCATCCTTACCACAAACCTGTGAGGTAGGTAACCTTATTAAGCATAACAAGCTTAAATAACTTTCACTGGGTCTCATAGCTACTAAGTGATGGAGCTACAAACCCAGGCAGTACCCAACCTTTTAAACTTTGCCTCTTCTGCCTCACAGAGCTGCTCAGATGAGTGGGAAATCAAGTAGGTTCTACATAGGAAAAGTGATTCTGTTCTATTTAAGAATTTGGCTCTAGTACATGAAGCTCCTAGCATTTAGATGAGGTCCACTGTTTTCAGAGAATAAGTCCTTCTTAAAATTCAAACATGGTGTCTGGAATGGATAAATAATTTAATCCATTTGCACCAATGAGAAGAGGCAAATATTTTAAATAGGAAGGAGGATAGATGGGAAGTGTCCTGAGAATGTCAACTCTTAGACAGGGACATTCAGAGGAGGGTAGACTTGGGTAGACAGAAGTCACTGGTCTTGATGCAAAAGTAGAGGATGAGGATAGAGGAGAGGAGAAATGGAAAAGGAAGCAGCAGGTGGAACTTTACAGTAAGGTGGAAGCTTAGAATAACCTCGGGCTTTTCTTTAAAATAAACACCTTGCCCGGATCAGCTAAAGACATAGCTTCACCACTTAGTATCCTATTCTTGGATAAGTCAGCAAAAGACTTGAGAATTCCAATCCATTTTCCTTTGTAATATGAAATTCATACTTGTAACACCTTCTACTTTGAAATATCAAAATCTTATGTAAGGGAGAAAACATGCTGTTGGGTAATTATGTATTAAAATGATTAATTCAAAAATCATTCAAATTATTCCAACATAAATGAATATTAATGTCTCACAGATTTTCCTAAAACAAAATATGAAAACGTCAAATGAAAGCAATGTTTCCCTTTCTCTACTCTATTTACTCACAGGAAGACAATTTATACTTTTCATATGGGAGCAGTCTATGACCATTTTCTTATATGATGAAATAAGTTTGCTAACTTATAACTCATTAGCACTGTTTTGCAAATTGGCTTTCTGACCTAGTCAACTTTTTTTTTACACTATAATGTTGATATTCAGGTTATGTGCAGAATGACATAAGCTGTATCATATCTCCTTTGCAGTATTAATACAATTCTCTTTTTAAAGTTTATTTTAGTAAAATAGCTTTTAAAGTAGTTTATATTGAAACATATTGTTAATCCAACTTTTCTTGCTAGTTTAATTTTCAACATAAGAAAATCCTATGAATTATTTATAAAGTTTTCACAACAGTGTTGTCCTATAATGAATTTACACAATGAAACATTTTGAATGTACTGGTAAAAACTTCCTATTGTGGATACAAAAAATTAATCACACAGAATTTTATTCAGTCTTCAAACTGAAACTATAACTTCATATCTATAGAAAACCGCAAAGTATCACCACATGGTGTAATGGAAAGAGACTGGACTTTCATTTTGTACAAACCCAGGTTCAAAACATGCCCATCTTTCTTAGGTAACAGGTGTACTGAGGAGTGAACTCAATCAAGAATATGTAATCATAAGAACATGAAAAGAATATATATATATATATTTTTTTCTCACTGAATCACTTTGCTGTACACCAGAAACTAATACAACATTGTAAATCAACAATACTTCAATAAAATAAATTTTTTAAAAATAAAAATAAAAAATACATGCATCCCTATGTTCATAGCAGCACTATTTACAATAGCCAAGACATGGAAGCAACCTAAATGTCCATTGACAGATGAATGAATAAAGAAGATATGGTATATATACACAATGGAATACTACTCAGCCATAAAAAAGAATGAAATAATGCCATTTGCAGCAACATGGATGGACCTAGAGGTTATCATATTAAGTGAAGTAAGTCAGAAAAAGAGAAACAGATACCTTATGATATCATTTATATGTGGAATCTAAAATATGACAAATGAACTTAGTATGAAACAGAAGCAAACTCACAGACATAGAGAACAGACTTGTGGTTTCCAAGAGAAGGGAGGTGGGGGAGGAATGGATTGAGAGTTTGGGGTAGTGGATGCAAACCATTATATATAGAATGGATAAAAAATAAGGTCCTACTGTATAGCACAGGGAACTATATCCAATATAGTTCCATAATGGAAAAAAATATGAAGCCATAATAAACCATAATGGAAAAAATATGAAAAAGAATATATAATATATATAAAACTGAATCACTTTGCTGCACACCAGAAACTAACACAACATTGTAAATCAATTATATGTCAATAAATTTTTTAAAAATTAAAAAACAAAACAAAACAAGAATATGTAATCATAAGCAACTCTCCATCCTCCCACTGACCTTACATATCCTCTCATTGGGCTAGCTCTTTCCCAGTACTTGAATTTCTTAATCTCTTTTAGTTACATTTCACAAAAGCAGTGCCATTCCAAAATGACATGCTTTAAAATAACAACATCTGGGTAGTGAAGAATTAATCTTACCTATTTCCCTTCTTAAAATTCTGTCATACTGAGTGTAAAATCAATACTTTTAGACATATTTGAATTATGTCCTTGAAGCTCAAGGAAGCCTCAGAGCTCCTATCAGTGGTATGAAAGGCATTTGATCACTGTTGTGGAAGCCAGATGGTCAAACTGACTTTCACCTTTGGATTGACTCAAAAATACATGAATGCATTAATTTATAAGAATTTACATGTGAACTGATAAGAGGTTCAGAATAAAGAATAACCCAGCCTAACATTTGGCCTAAAACAAATCCTAGTTATTTTGCAAATAGCCATCTGCATGGTAATGGAAAACACTACTCTGTTGGAGTTGAGAAGTCAGATGGTCATCCCAGGTCTCATGCTGTCAGGAGGCATACTGAGAAGTGTTGGCTTTGAAGCAGAATTAGGGATGACTAGAAGCAGGGTCTTGAAAAGGCACCGCTAGCACAAATGTACACTCTCTACATCAAAATGTCTGCATTTTCTTGCCTTAGCTTTTGCATATGGCCCTTCATGCCAATCAGGTCTGTGGAATGTTCAATGCGTCTCTCTCTCAGGATCTGGGCATTCTGCATTGGCACGCTGAGTCCAACCACATTCACCTATCACACATGTAATTGGTTCCTCTATCTTTAAATCCTCTAACCCAATCACTTATTATTTTTAAAATTATGTATATCCCATAGAACATATACTAGTTGAGCATCAGCTTTCTACCAGTGAATATATTCCCTTAAGGCTGCCTGCCCATGCTCCTGAGATGTTGCGAGACCTTGATAGACTCTCCAATTACCTCAGGATTAAGTGATATCACAGAGGTTCATGGAATGTTTATTATTACAAACAGTATATTTAACAAATTTTATTTTCCTTCACATATTGCATGTATTCCTGATGATGCAAAATATTAAATTATTTTTATTTAAATCCTAATACTCAAGCATATAATAAAAAATGACCAAAGATATGAACAGGCAGTTACTAGTAGTTTAAAACATGCAGATTACAGTAATAACTGCTATCACTGCTAGAAATGAAACGGTAATAACACCCCCTACTGGCAGGGATGTAGGGAGAAAAGGTGGAAATGTGAATTGTTGCAGGCTTTGGGGAAAGCCATCTGGCAGTGTCTATTAAAAATTTAAAATGTACACGTCTGTAAGCCCAGCAGTTCTACTCTTGGGAAATTACCCCACAGAAATAAAAGTATCAGTGAGTAAGGATAAATATACAAGGATGATTATTCCACATTTACCTTGGCAAAAGGATGAAACAAAGAGAATGCCATTCAGTAGGAGAATAGTTAGACAGACTGTAATACATTCCTACCGTGGGGTATTATACAACCATAAAAAAAGAATGGATTAGAGCCCCACCAAATGAACTGGAGGAGTTTAAAGAAAAACATCAAATTGCAGAAACATGTATATAATATAATCCCACCTTCATAAAACAAACAATGACTAAAAACCCTCATATGTATATATGATTTTGAGCATGAAGATACACATGGAAAGTTACACATGAGGTTTATAACACAGATCACCTATGGGGGGGGGCGGTGACAAAAGGACAGAAAAGAAGAGGAAAGGAAGAGAGATGCTCAGAAAAAAAGTTTGAAAACTTAAAGGGTTCATAGAAAATAATGTATTTGGTATGACCCAAATGAGTAATATAATGTATGCATGTTTCTGTGTGGGCACATGTGTGTGCAAAAAGAGATACACTAAAGGAAATAATCACCAAATGGTGAATATGGTTTTTTCATGGTAGAGTGATTCCAGGTAATTTTTACTACTTCCATAGAGTTTTTTGAATTTTGTGTTTTCCAAATGCATGTGTATAATTTACATAATATAAAAAGCATTTACCTTGTTAAAAATAAGTCAGTGACCGTTAGAACCATTTTCCACATCTATTCTGTACAATTTTAATGCCCCCCCACACCATTTAAAAAAGTGATCCATGTATCTAAACTGATTTACTGGTGGCCTTACAATGTATCCTGCATCACCCACTCTCCTCACTCTGGTTGTCTGGACAACAGTACTTGTTCACGTCCCTCTCTGTGTGTTCTTGAACCCCTAGTTCTAGTTGCAAATCTGTCAGATCAATCTTCCTAACTCTGGCTTTATTATCTATAATGTGGCTTGCTACCTATACTAGCTGTAATTGTACATGATACTTTACCATCTAGTTGTCACTTTGCCTTTCTCAACCAATTTTGTCATAATAAATATCACTATTTCACTCTTCAATGCTTTCTACTAACTCAACAGCAGTCTCATTTTTTTCATTTCTCCTGACATGGACATTGTCCATGTTCAACTAAGTGAATCCAAAGAATCCAGAAATGGGGAAGAATCTACAAATGAAAATATATAGGCAACGTGTGCAAGATTTGAGAGTACTTAGTGTGGGAAAGAGGAAACTTTGGAAGAGCATTATATATGGATATAAATACTAAAATGGAAATGGCATCCAGAGAACAGAGCTAGGACAGATAGTTATAGTGAACAGCAGAATCTAAGACCAAACCTTTTCACAACAGAAGTTGCCCCAAAATAGAAACTGGTAGTCTGGGACAGAAGGGAAGAAGTTCATGCAGAAAGGAAATGTTCAAATGGAGACATGTTTTTCATTACCAAGGATGTAGTGAAAGGACTTAATTGGAAGATAGAAGTTGGATCAGATGATCTTTTATTTCCTTTTCACCTCGGGAATTCTGTGAAATCTACTTACTGTTTTTACACATATGCTTATTTATTTCAAAAGCTGGTTGGGTGAACTCATATCCTCTTCGTAAATATTGGAATTTGGATCAGATGATCCATTTGGGGTTATAGCGTATACATCTCACCCTTCTCTCTGCTCAGGAAATGTTCTCTGGTAGATCCCTCCTTATTTTTGGCTTTCATACTGCCCCACACTGTTGAAAGTCACTTCTGACTACCTGGCCACAATGTATATTCCAGGAAATACATATTTGTAATCAGAAAAAGGGATTCAGATCTTAACTTTTTCCTCATCTTTATTTTCTATGCCTAAAATCTAAGCTCAAAATCTTAGCAGTAAGACCCACTGTTAACCTTCCTAATTCTTCTCTTTTGTAAACTTCCTTTGTCTTATTCAGTTTTTCAGAATAAAGGTCAATGTCCAGTGCAAAGGCAACATACATAGTCCCCAAAAATTTCCTCCAAAAATCTCCTTATTAGCTTCTTAAAAATGCTCTTTGTTCAACATCAGCCCCTTTCACCCACAAACCTGTAATATCTTTGCCTGAGGAAAGTGTAAGACCATGAAGACAAAAGATGACTGCCAATACCCCCTTGCAATCTTTCCGTTTTTTACGTTGTCTAAATTGTCCTGAGTTTTTATAGTGGATCATCATTCTCTCTGTGTGCATCTGTCTCTATCTCTCTCAGTCTCTTCCTCATAACATCCCTTTTCTCTCTTTCTACTTTCATTTTCCTAGCTACTGTGGCTTCTCAGGACTGCCTGAATCCTCCAAAAGTGTTGTTGAGATGTTGGACCTAGGGGTGGGGACTACGTTGTATTACATTTGCTCTTCTCGATCCATTTTCTTTTTCATTTTTTAAAACCTATTACTTTAACTAGGCAATTTCCTTAACAATTTCCAAATCTTTGTTCCTCTACAATAATATGAATATTATGCTCTTTAACTAGCAGTTCTTTAATAGTTTTCACCTACTAAATAAATGGTGGCTCTATTTGACCAGTTATAAATATGAAATACATCTTTGGAGCCATTCTATACCAACTTCTTTATCCCAGTATATCCAAGCTTTTAATTCCCTGATTTCTATGTAATCCAAATATTTTAGAAATGACCCATTAAATTCATTAACATTTAGGGGTAATGACAAATACAATTCTATGATTAACTCTTCTCTGTAAGCTGTTTGTGATTAAATGTTATACATTTCTGGTATTAAAAAACTGGTGATTAGGAGTTAAAAAAGGAGAACTTGACAGAAGTTTCCCATAAGGTGGGAAACCATATTCTGGGAGAGTATACCTTAAAGATGTAAGGTGTGAAGAAACAGGAAAAAAAAACAGTTGGAGACGTTGTGGATTTAATCAAAATCAAAATATTTATATTAGACTGTAGGGCTAAAAGTTGAATAAATAGAGAGACTTATAAAATAGGTGATGCCAAAGATAGTCCATGAGATTATGAGGTTCCAGTAAATATTTAGGTGAGACTCTTTCAAAAAGTGGGGTATCTTCCAGGAACCTGCTGAGAGTGGGAGGGAGGGAAGGAAGAGCAAAGGTAAAGGCCGGACCTCTGGGACCAGCACCCGTGAGGGGCGGCTGGGGGAGGGAAGGAGTTCCTACACCCAGCCGGACCCACCCATGGTTAGGGGTCCAGCATTGACGGGGGAGACCCTGGGGGAGACAGTGGGGGAGGACGCGAAGGAACGGAAGGGAAAGGGGTCCAGCGCTTTTCCTGTCCACTTAGGCACCGGGGAGCCTGTTGGGCTCCCGGCCTAATCCTCTGCCCTCGGAGCCTCCCTCCTGCCCAAGTCCCTTCCCACAGCCCCACCCAGGGCCCCACCTCTACACTCAGAGACCCCCTCTGAGACCCCCTCCAAGGCACTGGGCCTAAACCCCACCCACACACCCTCACCCAGGGCCCTACGTCCAAACTCCGGAACTCCACACTCCAGAGGCCCTCCTTTCCATGTGCTGCCTCTCCCCTTCTGCAGGTCCTAAGCAGAGGCCCCGCCCCATGCTCAAATGTCACCCCCCCCACTTGCCTACGTGCTGCCCCACCCTAAACCCCGCCCTTGCCTAAGTTCCACCCCCCCCACCCCCCACCCCCCCTAAACTCCACCCGCATAGCCAAGGCTTTTTTTTTTTTTTCCTCTTTTAGATTTGAGTTCTGTTTTACCTTGTTGATTCATTGTTGTTGATTCTTTTATATTTTTATTTTTCCTAATAAATCTTTTATTTTTTAAATTTTATTTCATTCTTTATACTTTGATAGTGATTTCTCCTTTTGGCTTGTTCCCCTCCCCCCCTTTTTTTTTTCTCTGTTGAGGTTTTAATTTATCTTGTTGCAGTTGTTTCAATTACAGTTTTATTTTTCCTAATATATTTTTTATCTTTCTAATTTTATTTTGTTTTTTATTCTTTGGTATTGTACTGCTCCTTTTTTTCTTTCTTTTTTCGTTTTTTTTTTTTTTTTTTTAACTGCGACATGAAGCTTGCAGGATCTTGGTTCCCAGGCTGGAGATCGGGCCCAAGCTCCTGTGGTGGGAGCTCTGAGTCCAAACTACTGGACTAACAGAGAACCTCAGAACCCAGGGAATATCAACTGAGTGAGGCCTCCCCGAGGTCCTCATCTCAGCACAAAGACCCAACTCTATCCAACTGCCTGCAAACTCCAGTGCTGGAAGTCTCAGACCAAACAACCAGCAAGACAGGAATACAGCCCCACCCATCAAAAAGAAAAATGAAATGACAAAAAAGATATGTTATAGATGAAGGAGCAAGGTAAAAACTTACAAGAACAAATAAATGAATATGAAATAGGCCACCTACCTGAAAAAGAATTCAGAGTAATGACAGTAAAGATGATCTAAAATCTCGGAAACAGAATAGAGAAAATATAAGAAACATTTAACAGGGATCTAAAAGAGCTAAAGAGCAAACAAACAGTGATGAATAACACAATACCTGAAATTAAAATACTCCAGAAGGAATCCATAACAGAATACCTGAGGCAGAAGAATGGATAAATGAGCTGGAAGATAAAATGGTGGAAATAACTGCCAGGGAGCAGAAAAAAGAAAAAAGAATGAAAAGAATTGAGGACAGTCTCAGAGACCTCCAGAACAACTTTAAACATACCACATTCGAATTTTAGGGGTTGCAGAAGAAAAAGAGAAAAAGAAAGGATCTGAAAAAATATTTGAAGAGATTATAGATGAAAACATCTCTAACATGGGAAAGGAGATAGTCAATCAAGTCCAAGAAGCACAGAGAGTACCATACAGGATAAACCCAAAGAGAAACATGCAGAGACACATATTAATCAAACGACCAAAAATTAATACAAAGAAAAAATATTAAGAGCAGCAAGGAAAAAGCAAAAAATAACATATAAGGGAATCCGATAAGGTTAACAGCTGATTTTTCAGTGGAAACTCTGCAAGCCAGAAGGGAGTGGCAAGACATATTTAAAGTGATGAAAGGCAAAAACATACAAAAAGATTACTCTACCCAGCAAGGATCTCATTCAGATTCGATGGAGAAATTAAAACCTTTACAGATGAGCAAAAGTTAAGAGAATTCAGAACCACCAAACCAGCTTTACAACAAATGCTAAAGGAACTTCTCTAGGGAGGAAACACAAGAGAAGGAAAACACCTACAGTAACAAACCCAAAACATTTAAGAAAATGGGAATAGGAACATACATATTGATAATTACATTAAATGCAAATGGATTAAATGCTCCCAACCAAAAGACATGGACTGGCTGAATGTATACAAAAACAAGACCCGTATATATGCTGTCTACAAGAGACCCACTTCAGACCTAGGGACACATACAGACTGAAAGTGAGGGATGGAAAAAGATATTCCATGCAAATGGAAATCGAATGAAAGCTGGAGTAGCAATTCTCATATCAGACAAAATAGACTTTAAAATAAAGACTACTACAAGAAACAAAGAAGGACACTACATAATGATCAAGGGATCAATCCAAGAAAAAGATATAACAATTGTAAATATTTATGCACCCAACATAGGAGCACCTCAAAATATAAGGCAAATGCTAACAGCCATAAAAGGGGAAATCGGCAGTAACACAATCATAGTAGGACACTTCAACACCCCACTTTCACCAATGGACAGATCATCCAAAATGAAAATAAACAAGGAAACACAACCTTTAAATGACACATTAAACAAAATGGACTTAATTGATATTTATAGGACATTCCATCCAAAAACAACAGAATCCACTTTCTTCACAAGTGCTCATGGAACATTCCCCAGGAGATATCATATCTTGGGGTACAAATCAAGCCTTGGTAAATTTAAGAAAATTGAAATAGTATCAAGTATCTTTTCCGACCACAATGCTATGAGACTAGATATCAATTACAGGGGAAAAAATCTGTAAAAAATACAAACACATGGAGGCTAAACAATACACTACTTAATAAACAAGAGATCACTGAAGAAATCAAAGAGGAAATCAAAAAATACCTAGAAACAAGTGACATGAAAACATGATGACCCAAAACCTATGGGATGCAGCAAGAGCAGTTCTAAGAGGGAAGTTTATAGCAATACAATCCTACCTCAAGAAACAAGAAACATCTCAAATAAACAACCTAACCTTACACCTAAAGCAATTAGAGAAAGAACAAAAAAAACCCCCAAAGTTAGCAGAAGGAAAGAACTCATAAACATCAGTTCAGAAATAAATGAAAACGGAATGAAGGAAATGATAGCAAAGTTCAATAAAACTAAAAGCTGGTTCTTTGAGAAGATAAACCAAATTGATAAACCATTAGCCAGACTCATCAAGAAAAAAAGGGAGAAGACTCAAAACAATAGAAGTAGAAATGAAAAAGGAGAAGTAACAACTGTCACTGCAGAAATACAAAGGATCATGAGAGATTAATGCAAGCAACTATATGCCAATAAAATGCCAACCTGGAAAAAATGGACAAATTCTTAGAAAAGCACAACCTTCTGAGACTGAACCAGGAAGAAATAGAAAATATAAACAGACCAATCACAAGCACTGAAATCAAAACTGTGATTAAAAATCTTCCAACAAACAAAAGCCCAGGACCAGATGGCTTCCCAGGCAAATTCTATCAAACATTTAGAGAAGAGCTAACACATATGCTTCTCAAACTCTTCCAAAATATAGCAGAGTGAGGAACATTCCCAAACTTATTCTATGAGGCCACCATCACCCTGATACCAAAACCAGACAAAGATATCACAAAAAAAGAAAGCTACAGGCAAATATCACTGATGAGCATAGATGCAAAAATCCTCAACAAAGTACTAAGAAACAGAATCCAATAGCACATTAAAAGGATCACACACCATGATCAAGTGGGGTTTATCCCAGGAATGCAAGGATTCTTCAATATATGCAAATCAATTAATGTGATAAACCATATTAACAAATTGAAGGAGAAAAACCATATGATCATCTCAAAAGATGCAGAGAAAGCTTTTGACAAAATTCAACACCCATTTATGGTAAAAACCCTCCAGTAAGTAGGCATAGAGGGAACTTACCTCAACACAATAAAGGCCATATGTGACAAAGCCACAGCCAACATTGTTCTCAGTGATGAAAAACTGAAACCAGTTCCTCTAAGATCAGGGACAAAACAAGGTTACCCACTCTCACCAATACTATTCAACATAGTTTTGGAAGTTTTAGCCACAGCAATCAGAGAAGAAAAAGAAATAAAAGGAATTGAAATCAGAAAAGAAGTAAAACTGTCACTGTTTGCAGATGACATGATACTATATAGAGAGAATCCTAAAGATGCTACCAGAAAACTACTAGAGCTAATCAATGAATTTGGTAAAGTAGCAGGATACAAAATTAATGCACATATATCTTTTGCATTCCTCTACACTAAAGATGAAAAATCTGAAAGAGAAATTAAGGAAACACTCCCATTTACCACTGCAACAAAAACAATAAAATACCTAGGAATGAACCCACCTAAGGAGACAAAAGATGTGCGTGCAGAAAACTATAAGACACTGATGAAAGAAATTAAAGACGATACAAACAGATTGAGAGATATACTATGTTCTTGGATTGGAAGAATGAACATTGTGAAAATGACTATACTACCCAAAGAAATCTACAGATTCAGGCAATCCCTATCAAACTACCAATCGCATTTTCCAAAAAACTAGAACAAAAAAATTCACAATTTGTATGGAAACACAAAAGACCCCAAATAGCCAAAACAATCTTGAGAAAGAAACACTGAGCTGGAGGAATCAGGCTCCCTGACTTCCGACTACACTACAACGCTACAGTAATCAAGACAGTATGGTAGTGGCACAAAAAAAGAAATATAGATCCACGGAACAGGATACAAAGCCCAGAGATAAACCCACGCACATACGGTCACCTTACCTTTGATAAAGGAGGCAAGAATATACAATGGAGAAAAGACAGCCTCTTCAATAAGTGGCGCTGGGAAAACTGGACAGCTACATGTAAAAGAATGAAATTAGAACACCCCCTAACACCATACACAAAAATAAACTCAAAATGGATTAAAAACCTAAATGTAAGGCCAGACACCATGAAACTCTTAGAGGAAAACACAGGCAGAACACTCTATACATAAATCACAGCAAGATCCTTTTTGACCCACCTCCTAGTGAAATGGAAATAAAAACAAAAATAAACAAATGGGACCTAATGAAACTTAAAAACTTTTGCACAGCAAAGGAAACCATAAACAAGACGAAAAGACAACCCTCAGAATGGGAGAAATATTTGCAAATGAAGCAACTGACAAAGGATTAACGTCCAAAATATACAAGCAGCTCATGCAGCTCAATATCAAACAAACAAACAACCCAATCCAAAAATGGGCAGAAAACCTAAATAGACATTTCTCCAAAGAAGATATACAGAGTGCCAACAAACACATGAAAGGATGCTCAACATCACTAATCATTAGAGAAATGCAAATCAAAACTACAATGAGGTATCACCTCACACCAGTCGAATGGCCATCAAAAAATCTACAAACAATAAATGCTGGACAGGGTGTGGAGAAAAGGGAACCCTCTTGCACTGTTAGTAGGAATGTAAATTGATACAGCCATTATGGAGAACAGTGGAGGTTCCTTAAAAAACTAAAAATAGAACTACCATATGACCCTACAATCCCAGGCATATATACTGGGCACATACCCTGAGAAAACCATAATTCAAAAAGTGTCACACAATGTTCATTGCAGCACTATTTACAATAGCCAGGACATGGAAGCAACCTAAGTGTCCACTGACAGATGAATGGATAAAGAAGATGTGGCACATATATACAATGGAATATTAGCCATAAAAATAAATGAAATTGAGTTATTTGTAGTGAGGTGGATGGACCTAGAGTCTGTCATACAGAGAGAAGTAAGTCAGAAAGAGACAAACAAATACCATATGCTAACACATATATATGGCATCTAGAACAAAAATGGTTCTGATGAACCTAGGGGCAGGACAGGAATAAAGACACAGATGTAGAGAGTGAACTTGAGGGCACGGGGAGGGGGAAGGGTAAGCTGGGATGAAGTGAGAGAGTGGCATGGACATATATACACTACCAAATGTAAAATAGATAGCTAGTGGGAAGTAGCTGCATGGCAAAGGGAGATCAGCTCGGTGCTCTGTGACCACCTAGAGGGGTGGGATAAGGAGGGTGGGAAGGAGACATAAGAGGGAGGGGATATGGGGATATACGTATGCATATAGCTGATTCACTTTGTTATACAGCAGAAACTACACAACACTGTAAAGCAATTATACTCCAATAAAGATGTTAAAAAAAAAGTGGGGTATCCTATTCCAAATCCATAAAGTAAAATTGCCTTTAGAGAAATGCAGAAAATGTAACTTTGAGGTGCTTAGTGAACATTACTTGCCCATGAGCAGCCAGCTCTTACTACAATTTATCATCCTTTGCTCTTATAAAATACTTAGATGTACTTTTAACTTACAGCAGTATCCAATTATTTGTATTTCTGGAAAAGCTATTATAGCATGAAAGACAATTTTCAAAGCCAAGAACATGAAATACACACAGTTCAGTTTAAATGGAGATGGCCCTTTTTCTTCATCTCTGTGGATAAATAAATATATAAATATGGGGAGGAAATAGACTGGCCATAAGGGGGAGAAAGGAAAAGCCATTTGGGGAAATTGCTGGGAACAATATGTCACTAAAAAAAAAGTTTTAATAATTCACAAAACTTCTTTTCAGAATCTGAACATCTCTCATGATTTTAATATACCTTCTCAGTTAATTCAGACAGGTCCCCAAGTTTAATTGTGCCTTTATCAGCCTTTTCTAAGGGTGATTATTTTAAAAATCATTAAAATATATCTGGCTTAAAAAAAAAAAAAAAAAAAAAAAAAAAAAAAAAAAAATATATCTGGCTTGTGAAATCTTACAGAAATTAAAAAAGGATGGAAATCAAGTGAAAATGTATTGGAAACAGACTAGAATAACTGACAGAGGACGCCTAGTGGTGGTCAAGAGTAGTGCCATATTCTTCTGTAGCACAAGCTTTGTGTCTCACAATTAATTACACAAGAGAACTTCACTACGAGACATTGTCAGGTGCCTGCTCTCTATGTCACTTTCAACTGGGCCACAGGTGCCACAAACAGAGAAGCCAACTAAGAAAAAAGATATTACTTGATTTCCATATGAGAACTTGTCCCAAACTTTTATATATCAACTGATAGATAGCAAAACTGTACTATAAACATTAAACTTGCCAAGAGACTAGATCTCAATTTTTCCCATCACTAGAAGAAATGATAATACGTGACACGACAGAGTGTTATAAAATGCTACAATGGCAACCATATTGCCATGTAAATGCATCAAATCAGTATATTGTATACCTTAAGCTTACATATTACACTTCAATTATATCTAAATACGTACATACATACATACAATTTTTAAATGTGCAGTCTGGCTAGGAAGTTGTGTAACCTGTGATCACACAGTAGGAAGTCCTATAATAAACAAACAAAACTTGCCTCTTTTTAAGAGCTAGATTAATGTCAACTATTTTTAAATGACAAATGCACTCAGTAATTTCATAAAACAATGCTATCATTGTCATTATACGTTATCATTGTGCCTATTACGAACCAATCATTGTGCGAGGTACTGGGAATATAGAATGAGTGGACACAGCCCAGGTTCTAGAAGGTAGAAGAAATAGACATGTAAAAAGAAAGGTGATACGAAGTTTTAGGGTTCCTGAAACAGAAGAATGTACGGTGAAAACACAGAGGAAGGGGCCATCGGTTTTAGTTGTTGGGGAAATGAAGTCAGCAACTGCTTCAGCAGAGGACGTAAGACTTCTGGTTGTTATCCTAGCACCATGTATTGCATGGTCAGCCTCGCTGGACACCTCTTCTGGTGATGGAACAGGGAAGAAGGGATGTATTGTTACTCCTAGTTCTGGCTGCTTTAGCCTTGCTGTCTGACCATGGAGACTTGTCATTAAGTTTCCTAGGCCTTCTTAAAACTAATTTAGCAAATTTTTATGCTATTCCAAATGCATAGGAAAACTAGATTAAAATATTTTTTAAGCCCATATATTTGGAAGTGGAAAAAATGGGAGTCTGGGATCCAGACGAACAGGGATCTTGCCCCATCTCTGCCAGTAACAGTCATGAGTTTTGGTGAAATTGTTGAAACTCACTCTCAGTTTTCTTTTCTATCAAATGAGGGTTTGGGACATGGTACTGCCTCAAGTCCCTTTTCTAATTCTAAGCATCAAATCTCTCTCTCTCTCTCTCTCTCTTTCTCTCTCTCACATACACACACACACACACACACACACACGCACACAATCTAACCCATCTGTAATAATTTTCAAATATGCCCACAAATCCTTTTTCAGTCCTCCTCTGAAAAGGTAGAGCCAAATTCTTCTCCCCTTGAGTGTGGGCCAGACTTAGTGACTAACTTCTAACAAGTAGAATGTGGTGGGAGTGACAGTGACTGATTTCCCAGATTAGGTCATAAAAGGCATTGTAGCTTTTGCCTGGCCCTCTCTTAGATTACTCATTCTGGGGGAAGCCAACTGCGTGTCATGAAAACACTGAAGCAGGCCTCTGAAAGGCCCATATGGCAAGAAACTGAGGCCTCCAGCCAACAGCCATCTGAGTGAGCCGTCTTGGAAGATCCGCTCTCCCCAGTCAAGCACTGAGATGACTACAGCCTCATTAGAGACCCTGAACCAGAGCCATCCAGCTAAGCTGCACCAGAATTCTTGACCCACAGAAACTTTGAAATAATAAACATTGTTATTTTAAACCTTGAAAGTTTGTGGTAATTAGCAGTAGATTACTAATATTCCATCTCCCAAGCCATCTCTTTCTTGGCTCAGAACTTCTGGCATTCAAACCTCAGTGGACAATAATGTAGATGCAGAATTATTGTTTTCTCTTTAAAGGTCTGAACATTTATTTTTCTACCTCCATCCCTGCCACAAGATGATAATCTTAATACTCACTCTCTCCCTCTAGGTCTTTCTTTCTCCAACAGTGTTATTGCTAAAAGGCCCAGTTGCCATTTGTAGTTTGTATAGCTCTTTTAATTAGTATATTCAGTCTTCACAGTTTAAGAAAGCAAATTTGGACAATTATAGAGCATCATCTCCTCGCAATTTCTTTAGCTCTTTTCTGCCATTTCATTCAAGGTGCACACTCTCCTCCAAGCCAGGATAAACTCTCATCCTTCCCTAGACGCTTTCACTTACTGCAACTCCTGGTCAGCAGGCCTAACTCAAGAATTCAGAACATAAGGCAAAAGGCTCAGGTTATTTTTCACATTTTTTACATGGACACAGGGATTCTTTTCAACATACCAGGACATATAGTCTCCCAAGGTAATTATAAACACTACATTATTTTAATGACCCCAGATTGCAAGGTAAAAATGGGGCAGTGGAAAGAATATCAACTATGTAACCAATGGTCCTATGATTGAATCACAACCCTGCTGTTTACTTGCTCTCTGACTGCAAACAATTTATTAAACTGCTCTGAGCTTAGATTTCTTTACCAAGAAAATGAGAGCACTGATAGCTGCTTCACAGAATGGTTATAAGAATTTAGGAATATATGGAATGTGAAAAGTCCTTTATAAAGTATTACACACATTGCAGTTGTTATTTTCTTATTATGTTGAGCCACCCATGACACATACAAATCACTTAAAAGTTGGTCAGATTCCAAGATCTCAGAGACTTGTAACATCGCCAAATTTATTTCTGCTTTCAATACAATGGAAGTGCAGAATGGCATATGAAAGGAAGCCAGAAAGTTGGATTTCAGGGTGCCATCACCCAGCTGGCATAACCATGGCCAAGTTGCTCAAATGGGGTAAATGAGTTAGGGAATTTTAAGATATCTTCTTGGATGCTAGTAAGTATTAAATAATACTCGTGGTCTGATGAAGAAGGAAGAATTTTAAAAGTAAGAAAAATAATTAGCATATTTTTACCTACTGTGTTAAGAGAAAATTTTTACTTTGCATTCATTTCATTTGAAACAGTAAGCATGAAAATGTTCTTATCTGTTTTGATAAATCACCAGATGGTGTCTAAGGATACATTTTCTTTGTAGTTTAATGCAATTGAAATGAGTTTGCTAGTCACCTCTTGAAACCTACAGCGCTTTAAAATCAATCACTTAGAATATGAAGATCCTAGTGAAGCTGTTAAACTCTATGACTTTTAAATGTTAAAATCACCAAGGCACCTTTAATTCTACTGGTAATGACATATACAACCTTTTATACTGGATATTAAGTATTCATATTAAATCATAATAAATATTCATGCTGAACCATAAGCCACCTGATATTGCAAATGGTCGTTTATGTTGTCATTTATGTAGCACTGTCAGATCTGATAGGCTAATGCTTATAACTTATTAAGCAATATGTCACAAGAAAATGTCCAGTTCCACACTATTTCCATATTGGTATCAATGGATGTTGCCAGGGCATGGTGGAGTATAAATTATTTTTCAATTTAAACATGAGGCTATCACAACAAAATGCCCATGGCTAAGAAAGTCATTAGCATTCACTATAGAACAAGATTGTCACACGTAATACACACACACACACAAGTAGAATATTTGGTATTATAGACAATAAAGAAATAAAAAGGGCTTCCCTGGTGGCACAGTGGTTGAGAATCTGCCTGCCAATGCAGGGGACATGGGTTCGAGCCCTGGTCTGGGAAGATCCCACATGCCGCGGAGCAACTGGGCCCGTGAGCCACAACTACTGAGCCTGCGCGTCTGGAGCCTGTGCTCCGCAACAAGAGAGGCCACGACAGTGAAAGGCCTGCGCACCGTGATGAAGAGTGGTCCCCGCTCGCCACAACTGGAGAAAGCCCTCGCACAGAAACGAAGACCCAGCACAGCCAAAAATAAATAAATAAATTTATTAAAAAAAATAAAATAAAAAGAAGTAAACATCAAAGCAGAAGGGCCTCTGATTTATAGCAAGCACAGTGGGGATGAGTGGAAGTCTTGCAATGAGATGCATAGGGAAAGGTTAGCTCTTTATAAGAAGCCAAATACCTTCCCTTTATCTACAAGGAAGCACAGTTCAAAGCCAGGTCAGCCAGGGAAACTTGGAACTTAAGGGAATTAGAAAACGGATCTTTTGGAAAATGCTATTGCTTCCAATGGATGACTACGTGACTAATAAAAATGGAAGGTCTCACTAATTTTATTTAACTGTTAATCACCAGATGTTGCCAGCCATATGGAAAGAAATGTAATGTTTTCAGAGCTGTGATGTATGTGTGGTATGGGGGAGGGATGAGGGATGGGATGTGTGTTTGTGATGGTGTGTGTGTTTGTGTGTGTGTGTGTGTGTTTGTGTAAGTACCATACAAACAGATATTTAGATGCTCCTAAAAATTATTTGTTTTATCAGGTCTTTTAGTTCAACAGTAAGGAAAGAAGCACTGATATTTGTGGTAATGTCACCTTAACACCATATGATATTTTTTACTTTATATTTCCACAGGTACTATTTTATCTGGTTTTTACAACAATGCACTTACTTTATTACAGAAGAAACTCAGGTCCAGAGAACACAGAGTCGCAAAGTTCGTAAGTGGCAAGACCAGGACTTGAATCCAGGAGATCCACACTCTCCACCAAAGTCTACAAGAAAATGTGGAGAAAAGGCATAAGACTGAAGCAGTTTCCCTGGTGCCTTAGAAAACTATGGTCGGTTATTTCTTACCACCTCTCATTTAAATTATTCAGATCCTTAATCTTGTTCCCCTGTTGTGACAACAGTGAAGATGTGGCTCCTTCATTCACTCAACAAAAATTTCTGCTATCTACTGTATGTCTAGAAATGTGGTAGGTACTGCAAATATGTCTCTGAATAAAACTCCATGCCTGGTTTGGGGTTCCATTTGCTTACAATCTACTAAAGGAGAGAGTCAAATACTTTTGGCATTACTACCCCAGAGGGTGTTCAGAATTCCTCCATCATCTCTTCCCAAAGATGCACCAGGAGCCCAGGTAATACTCTAGAGGGTTTGGGTAGCATGGGGATAAACAGTCTGTGATGTGCTGGATTTAAAACTCAAAGTTTACATGTAGGTTCATATTCACATTCTCTCATTTTCTTCATCCTCACCTCACTTTTTTTTTTTCTTCTTTCTCTTTTACTCTTCCCAAATATTAATCAACACCACTATTCTACCTCATCTGACTAAAGTGAGTACATGTTCAGTGATCAGGGCTTTAGAAGATGAAGTCCCCACCAACAGTGAAGCTTCCTCTTTAGGGAGGCCTCTAGTGGTGATACCTGCAACTGCAAGGAATTTGACAGTGTTTCTTGCAGAATAAGTCAAGGTCTCATACTGATGAGGCTTGAGATTCCTTGCTAAGTCTGAATCTGGATTGTTTAGGAATGCCAAACTGTAGGGACAGCTGCATGTATGGGTGAAGTTCCGGAGAGTACACAGAAATCTCAACTTATAATCTCAATAAGAAAGAGTCCAATATGTTTATTAACAATAACCCAATCTGATTTCATCTGTCAATCCTCACCTGGCCAGGCTGGTTTGAAATTTAACCTCAGTTATTTTAGTGTAATGACCCTCATGGTTTTATCATTAGCAAGGCATTCTGGAGACCCTTCTAATTGTAAAGCATCTATGCTAGTTACCATGGAAATTTCCATTGTACCACTGTCTCCCAAATTCTGCAAGTCTACTGCTCTCATTCCTGTGTAGAGCAAATGACTCTTTGGGAAATCACACAGCCATTCCTCTCTCTACCACCTACATGCGGGTCCCAAAAAGGAGCAAGGCATGTATGTCTGCCATTCAAGAAGCCCAGAGGTTTCACCATCTCCCCATCTCAGAGAATAATTCTTTTCCTGAAGGAGATTCTTATTCCTCCAAGGTTCTCTTGCTCGCCTTCAGAGAAGACCTACCACAATCTCCTCAGAGGGATTAGACTACAAAAAAAAGCCAAGATATGATATGTCTTGCATTTTTGCATGTAAACTGTTTTCTACCATGCCACAAACCTCCCATTGGCCAAAGAAGCTTAGAGTCTGACAGCTGTTTGAAGGCAGAGGATGGGAATAAGGAAATATAAGAAAAAATATGAATTACTATGCCAAAAATTACTTTACCTCACTAGTCTTAGCAAAGATAGAGTTGGACAGTCAGAGTTTTGCACTTCAAGATGCTAGTGTGTCATGGCCTTGATGGGCTATAAACTGCATGGAGTGAGCAGATCTGGTTTTGATTGGGGAAAGCAGTCCCCCTCAAAGGTCACAAGCAGATTTTAGGCTGGTGGTGGTGCTGGTTGTTGGAGGGTGAAAGTTTCCTTGCCCCAGACCAAAGTGTTTTCCCTTCATATTTTGGTTTCATCTAGAGCTGAGATTCAAGTCCAAGTTCAGAGGGTCACTCAGGCCATTTCATGGCAAAACAGGTAGCCCCAGGGAGATGTAAGCTGACATCATGATGAGAGAAGTTATTAGGACCTGGGAGATTAAGAAGCTGGGAAAAGCAAAGGTTCTGGGAAGAGTCCATGGCATAAGTCATTGCATTTCCTATGACATCTGAGGGTTCAGGCCTAGGATGTCAACAGACACAAGGATAAGAAGCCTTAGGATTCATCTGGAATTAGAAAAATAATAAGAAAAGAACATGAATTGGCAATTTCAAGGCAAAATAAAGTCCAAAATCTTGGCTTTTTTTCCCACTTCTTCCCACCAGTGTGCAGGCTATGCCCTAAATAGAGCCTACACATTTAAGCCCTAAAGAGAAAATTAACCTCAGGGAAACCTAGAGATTGGAGTAAACACCACAATAAATACCTGAATTTTTCCACGAGGTAGTAGTGTTTGGATGCTGCTTTAAGAGAAGGCCATTTGTATGAGAGTGGACTTTCAAACTCCTGCCCTATGTAGGTACATCATTAATGGGAGGTTTGTTCAAATAACATTTAAGTTTACAGATGGTAGACTCCAAAGAGATGGCAAGGATTGAATGATAGCCTAATGAAGCTAAAACAACAAAGCTCTGTCTTTTTTTTTTTTCTCTCAGCTCTCTTTCCGTTTCCCAATTTCCTTCAAATAATAAGAGTAGCTGGCAGTGATGATACAGTGGTGAGCATAGCTGCCTTCCAAATAATATGGGTAAGGTTAATGTATTAGATTGCCAGAGTAGCCATAACAAAATACTACAAACTGGGGGCTTAAACAACAAAAATTTATTTTCTCAGATTTCTGGGGGCTAGAAGTCCAAGATCAAGATGCCATCAGGGCTGGTTTCTGATGAGGCCAGTTTTCCTGACATGTAAATGGCCATCTTCTCTCTGGGTCCTCACATGTTCTCTGCGCATGTGTGGAGAGAGAGAAAGCAATCTCTGATGTCTCTTCCTTTTCTTATAAAGACATCAGTGCTATCAGATTTGGGCCCCATCCTTATGACCCCAATTAACCTTAATTACCTTTCTAAAATCCTTATCTCCAAATATAGTCATATTGGGGATTAGTCCCATAGGGGATGAATTCTGGGGGAGTGGACACAATTCAGTTCCAAACATTGAACACGCATTTTTATTAAAATGTTTTTAGACTTTGGGAGCATCACTTCAGCTCTGAAAATGCTATTTTCTGAAGGAAGCAGTGGTTAAGAAGTAAGCTACAAAGAAAAATCTGGTTCTGAGTTGTATGGTAACCTGTTTACCCTGCAGAATTTTAGATATAAGATACATGAAAGATTTAAAATTAGACTTAATCACCATTGGAAGTGATTAAGAAGGTCCACCAATTCAAGAGGAAGGTGACCCAGTGTAGATGCTAAAGAAGGAACCAAACCACACATGTGACCCTTTGGGTGGGCTGAGAAGAATAAGAGGAAATGAAGGAAGTAAGACTATTTTGTACATATTTTAAAATTCTAATTTCTGAGTGGGTCAGGAGCCATACAAGTCATTTGAAGGACTTCCATTCTGTGGGAGCAAGTATTTGGTTATAATATGAAGGGGGTCTGGTGTGATTGTGTGCAGGGTGTCAGCAAATTTGAGGCTTTGAATTATTTGAGCAATGGTAATATATATCATAAGTGTTGAGAGCTCGGGCTTAGGAGCCAGACTGCTTGCTTGGATTCAAATCTTGCTCTCTACTCAACAGCTTGTGTAAGATACTCAAACTCGGTGCCCCTCAGATTCTTTATCTATAAAATGGGGACCATAGTAATAACTACTTCATAAGCTTGAGGCAAAAATTCCATGAGTTACAACATGTAAAATTCCTGGACTTCTCTCTAGCAATATTAACTGTTCAATGAATTTTAACTTCTATTACTGGTTGAATATCATGTGAGGAGACAACATCCATAATGGTGATGTGAGCAGCTCTGCAGAACCTTTTCACTACAAAACAACCATAACTGCTGGAAATTACTTTTTAAAATACCATTAAAGTGTCTCTAAATTATCCTACAGGCATATAGCAAATGAAGAAACATTCATTTAATAAAATCTATTGAATGTTGGTAAGAATGACCAGAGTGTGTAACATTTGAACCATAACCCCTTTCTCCATCCCTCCAACAAGTAGAATGGAAACTCCACTTTGCATGAATGTGGCCAAGAAGATGGGGATTCCTCTACCCAACTCTCAGTCCAGGGCTACAGTATCTCTCAAAGAGGGTCAGGCTGAACAAGACTTCACTAAAATAATCTAGCCAAATCACTAAAATATTAAACAAGCAAACAACAACAAAAAGCCTCAGAATGGAGGGATCAGTTTCCAGAAATGTTATGATATATTATCTAAAAAGTCCAGTTTACAACAAAAATTAAAAGACATTCTAAGAAACAGAGAAGTGTGATCTATGAGCAGGAAAAAAAGCAGGCAACAGAATCTGCCTTTGACAGGGTCCAGATGTTCAGCTTAGCAAACAAAGACTTCAAGAAGCTACTATTAATATGTTCAAAGAACAAAGGGAACCATGCTTCAATAAGTAAACAAAGGTATGATGACAATATCTGATTAAATAGAGAACATCAATAAAGAGACAGAAATTATATATATATATTTAAATTATATATATTTATATATGTGTATAAATAAATAAATATACAAACATGCATATTATATGAAAAGTATATAACCAAACTGAAAAATTTATCAGAGTTGCCCAGTAGTAGATTTGAGCTGGCAGAGGAAAGAACTGACAAACTTGAAGAATCATCTCAAGAAGAGAGGAAAAAAGAATGAAAAAAATTAACAGACTCACAGAATGAGAGGGCAGTATCAAATTTACCAACATTTGTGTAATGAGAGTATCAGAGGAGAGGAGAAAGTGACAAGAGCTAAAAGATATTTTGAAGAAATGATGGCTGAAAAATTACCAAGTTTGATGAAAAACATGAACCTACACGTCCAAGAAGCTCAATAACCATATACAAGAGATCCACATCCAGACAGATCACAGTGGTAATGTTGAAAAGCAAAGAGAAAGAAGAATCCTGAAAGCAGTAGGGGAAACAGACTCATCACACACAAGGGAGCCCTAATAAGCAAAAAGCTAACTTTACCTGTGAAACAATGGAAGCTGAAAAGCAGTGGGATATCATATTCCAAGGGCTGAAAGGAAAAACTAAAAAATAAAACTATCCACCAAGTATCTTATATCTAGCAAAACTAACATTCAAAAATGAAGGCAAAATAAAGTCATTCCCATGAAAACAAAAACTGAGAGAACTTGTTGCTAGTGGACTCACTCTACAAGAAGTACTAAAGAAATTGTTCAGGCTGAAAGCAAGTGGAACCAGAGATAAATTCATATCCACATATAAAAAACAAAGAACACCAATAAGGTAATGATGTAATTATAAAACACAGTATAATTGTATATTTCTTTTCCTTTCTTCCATTAGCTGATTTCAAAAGCAATTGTGTAAAACAATATGTATATAATTATGTCATGGAACAATAACATCTAGAAATATATTTGACAATAACATCATAAAGAATGTGTGGGAACAAAGCTACGTTGACAGGAAATGTAACCAAATGGTAACTTGAATCCATAGGAACAAATGAAGAGAACAAGAAATGGTAGGGAAAAAAAAAAAAAGGTAACATAACAAACTATAAATATATTTTTGCTGTCCTTTCCTCTCTCAACTTCTTTAAAAGGCATAGAATTAATAAAGTAACAATTATAAGAAGGTATTGTTGGATCTGTAGCATATATAAATGTAATATATGCAATAATAATGGCACAAAAAAGGAAGAGGGAATAGAGCTATAAAGAGGTAAAATTTCTGTATCTCACTGGAATTAACTTGGTATAAGTTTGAAGTAGATTCTGATAAGTTAGGATGCATATCATAAGCCCTAGAACAACCGCTAAGAAAACAACTCAATAAATTTTGAAATATAATTAAAGGAATTAAGGTGTTACACTAGAAAATATTCACTTAACACAAAAGAAAACAGTGAAGTAGAAACAGTGGAACCAAAAAGACATAAGACATATAGAAAACAAAAGGTAAAATAGATGTAAATTCAACTATGTCAATAATAACATTCAGTATGAACATATTAGACAATCCAATCAAAAGGCTGAGATCATCAGGCTGGATAAAAGAGCAAGATACAGCTATATGCTGTCTATAAGGAAAACACTTGTAAGTCAAAGATACAAATAGGCTGAAAGTGAAAGGATGGAAAAAGATTCAACCAACAATCAAATCAAACTGGAAGATATATACCAATACTTGACAACATAGACTTTAAAATTTTAAAAAGTTACTACAGATAAAGAAAGACATTTTATAATGATAAAGGGGTCAAATAATTAGGAAGATAGAGCAATTGGAAATACATATATATATATATATATATATATATATATATATATACACACATACAAACACAGAGAGCCAAAACATATGAAGCAAAAGCTGACAGAATTAAAGATGTACACAATCTATAGCTGGAGACTTTAATAACAGATAGAATAACGAAGCAGAAGATGAATAAAGAAATAGATGACTTGAACAACACTATAAACCACTAGACCTAACAGACATCTATAAAACCCTCCACCCAGCAACAACAGAATATCATTCTTTTCAAGTGCATGCTGAATATTCTCTAGGAGAGACCTCATGTTAGGCCATAAAACAAGCTTCAATAAATTTAAAAAGTATTGAAAACATACAAAAGTATTGAAAACATGTTCTCTGATCAGCATGGAATGAATTTAGAAATCAATTGCTAAAGAATTTTGGAGAATTCACAACTACATGGAAGTTAAACAACATACTCCTAAACAACCAATAGGTCAAAGTAGAAATCACAAGATAAACTAGAAAGTAATTTGAGATGAATAAAAATTAACTCACAAAATGAAAAAGGAAGAAAGATCACAAATCAGTATACTTGCATTCCACCTTAAGACACTGGGAAAAGGAGAACAAATTACAGGCCTCCCTCTGTACAGTCCTCCCTCTGATTAAAGGTTATGTTTAGTCTAAATTCTTAGAAAGGTACAGACCACCAAAAAATGACTCAAGAATTTTTTTTAAATTTATAAGATCTATAATGTGTTAAAAGATTGAATCAGTAATAATACTTCCCCCCCAAATAAGCTCAGCTCCAGATGATTTCACTGATAAATTCTACCAAATATTTAAAGAAAAATTCTTTGCAAACTCTTCCAAACAACAGAAGAGGGAACACTTCCCTCATTCCATGATGCCAGTATTACCCTGATACAAATGCCAATACCAACACCAAAGGCACTACAAGAGAAGAAAATTACAGACTAATATCTCTTATGAATATAGACACAAAAATATTCAACTGGATACTAGCAAACTAAACCCAGCAACATATAAAAAGGATTATATAACCATGAACCAGTGGAATTTATCCAACGTTGGTTTAATATACCGAAATCAATTAATATACCATACCAATAGAATAAAGGATAAAAACCATGTGGTCATTTCAATAGACACGGCAAAAGCATCTGACAAAATTCAACATCCCTCCATGATAAAAATAATCAACAAACTTGGAATAAAAGGAAACTTCCTCAACCTAAAGAACTCTCTCCAGTGCCTGGGATGAGCCAGGGTCAGCAGTAACATCAGGGTGGGGATGCAGACAGGGCATTTGTGGTCACTGGTCCCCCTTTTTCTCCTTCAGGGTGTTGTACAACTCTACCACCAGCACCACTATGACAATGTATGAGATTGATCATGGAGGCATCCGGGGGTCCCTTGGCCCAATTTCAGGAAGTGACCTGCTGATAGGACCGCTCTCACTAGCCAGCATGGAATTTATTTGCTGGTATCACACAAGACTGGGCCGCCAGAAAGATGCTAATGTGTCCACACCGAGTGAGTCTCCCTCATAGCACACACTGGACAAGTCCAGGGCTCTGAGCTACCGAAGGTCCACCATGACCTTTGGGCATGAGCCATCTGTGTGGGCCACGGGTTATCCCTCACCCTTCCATATTTCAACTGTTACTGACTTTAGGTTCCCTCTTTGGTTTACAGAACCCAAGGAACGTGGCAGTAGATTTCCTTTACCCGGAGTGCCCTCCACTGCTGGAATCCAGGGCAGCTGTCCCATCTTCTCGGCAGGCTTCATGCTACATATCAGGCAGTCCTCCAGGTGTGACTGCACATCTCTTCTATGAAGCGTTTCAGACGTCTGCCTCACAATGCAACCAACCTTCTGATCTATGTCCTCTCTTGCCTGTCATCTATGCAGTAACACTGTGCGACAGTGTCCCCAGTCAGTCTCAAGCTACACCAGAAAAAGGACAAACATTTCTAGTGTAAATAAGACAGCTCTCGCTCAATCCAGAGACCCATTGCCTATGTTCCCCACTGATGACACAATGGGGAAGGCAGAGTTGCAATCAACATTTAGAGAGATTACAATTTAGGAATATTGTTATTACTATTCACAGAGTTGTAGAGAAGACATGGTTTTACATTTATGCTATAAAATTCTGAACAGTAATTTTAACAAGATCAGGAAACAAATTATTATTTACACTTTTCCAGATACCCTGGGTAGAACTTGCATGTGTGACTATCAGCAATGAAACACAGCAGCAACCTTTGAGAGAGTCATTGAAAGACAGCATTCGCCAGCAGCTCTGCAGTGAGATAGAACTTCCCCGGATTTCTTAATCTTCCTGTGAAGAAACTTAGCCTCCTGAGATTTTTCATAGGCCACGAGAATTAGATCTGTAGCAGTCTGTCTAGTTAATTGGTCTGATACAGCTTATTAGAGGTGCCCCAGGGTCACAGGAAGACTGAAGGCTACCTCCCTAAGTATTCAGATTTCAAGCAGGAATGAAGCACAGGAACTTGGAGATATTCTTAGGCTGGAAAAGCAGAGACACAAAGAGATTTTATTTACACACCCAAGTTTGAAGTTATAATTTGGCCTCATGACTTTTCCAAGGAGGACAGTTTCTTCCTTCCCCTTTCTAAGCAGAGAAGTATTATATTTTTACTGATCTCTCACCTATGGTGTGTCCAGCTTCTTATGTAGGACATTTGATCTGGCCCCCATTGTGTCACCCTAGGAGTAAGCACTGGGGCTAGGGACCAGAGACTTCTTCACTTGTACCACAAATGCCCCTGAAAATAGTGTGCCAGGGAAATGATAAGGAGAAAAGCAATGCAGTGAGGAGGATAAGCATTGCAGTGAGAGGATTACGACTTTAAACAAAGTACGCGGGGAGTTAACATCTGAGTGAAGACCTGAAGGAGGTGAGAGGCCCAGGAGTTCCTACAGCTGAGGGAAAAACACTCCAAACTCAGGGTAAATGAGAGCAAGTGCTCTGAAGCTGGGCATATCTGGCGTTCCTTGAGGAAAGCAAGGAGATCAGTGTGGCTGGCAAAGAAAAGAAGGAAGAGTAGAATGGTAGGAGAAGGGATCAGAAAGGTACCTGGGACCAGACCTCCTAGGGCCTGTAGGCCACCCTACTCAGCTTCAGAAGGAATAGTATTGACTATTTATGGAAGTCGTAAGTAATACTGAGGATTCTTTCCGTCAAATTATTGCAACCAAACCAAACACAGGATGATTTGTTTTCAGTAATGGATTATTCCAAATTAATTCAAAATAAAAGTAATAGCTTGGGAAGAAATGTATGTATGTATGTATGTATGTATGTATGTATTTATGGCTATGCCGCGAAGCTTGCGGGATCTTAGTTCCCTGCCCAGGAATCAAACCCGGGCCCTTGGCAGTGAAAGCACCAAGTCCTAACCACTAGATGGCCAGGGAATTCCCAGAAGAAATGTTTAAGAGCTATTGCAACTCATATAAACAGTCTTGTTATAAATATTAAATGATTCTGCTATTGAGGATCAAATGATGATTTGGGGACATGTCACAAGCAGCAAAAAAATGACTTGCATTTCATAGTCAAAACAAAGGACTTTCTAAAATCATCTAACAGTCATATAAAAACTATGACAAAAAATAGAGGGGCATATCCCCATTTTATAAGCTATGCGCTCTATTTTCCAATTAAAATTGAAAGGGAGAGACAGACTGAGCAAGAAAATTATCTTTCCCAGAATAGTAATTATCTATGGGGAGAAAGACATGGGAAGAAGGGAGTGGCTATCACGTTTTGTCTTATATCTTTCTGTAGTAGTCAAAATTTCTACTTCTATACTTTTGTAGCTTTTTAAACAACAATGAAGGTTATCTGACGGGAAACTTTTGTTTTCAATTTTTTAAAACTTACTGAAGTATAGTTGATTTACAATGTTGTGTTAATTTCTACTGTACAGCAAAATGATTCAGTTATTTATATACATACATTCTTTTTCATATTCTTTTCCATTATGGTTTATCACAGGATATTGAATATAGTTCCCTGTGCTATCTAGTAGGACCTTGTTGTTCATCCATTCTATATATAATAGTTTCCAACTGCTAATTTCAAACTCCCAATCCAACCCCTTATCCCCCTCAATTTATTTTTTGTATCTACTGTATTTTTAAGTGAATAAATGTTACATTATAAACAGTAAAATTAAAACTTCAGTTTTAATAGGAGTATTTCATGGGCAATAACAATAAAAAGTTAAACTCTTCAGGACATTTCAAATAAAGGCAAACATTTCAACAAACTGGTCTTTGGACAACACTTCCCATATTCCCAAGAAATGGTACAATTGACGAGTAAATGAGGATGGATCTAGAACTAAAGAGAGCTATGCAGCAAATATCGTTCCCAAAACAAATCTTCCAACAGCTCCAATTGTGAGAGCAGAGAATGGCATTTTAATTTACGCTAACAAGACAACAGACCTTCAAGTTCCACAGCACTTCGTATTTCTGGTACTCATTATCACATGAGAAAGAAATCACTTAATGCTTGTGAGCTTCAGTTTCTCATCTGTAAAATGGACATAATCATGTCTACTTTCAGAACTGTAAAGAGGATCTAAAACATGTCATAGTACCTAACACAGAGTGCTCAACACACCTTAAGCAAATTAAATGGCAAACATTAAGTGATTGCCTGAGTTTACATAGCTCTTTAGCGGCAGTGCCAGAAATTAGAATTGCTGGTTGAATGCTTCCTGTTATGACACGAGGAGTCTAGGTGTTGCGTTCTGGACCTGCTCAGATTGGCTTGTATTGTTTCATGAGAGCCACACGTGCACAGCATTTCCCAGCTCTGCAATTGGTGACATTATATTCGTAATTTGAAATTGATCATGATGGGTGTATTTATACCACAGAAATCAGCAAATGTTGTAAATCAAGGGTTTTGTTTACAGGGGGGCCAGTTATTAAATAGTCACCAGCATACCACCAATTCAAGCTTAGACCACTAGTCTACGCTTCTAGAGCTGGCAAGTGCACAGGTGGCATCTATCATTTGGTTCAATATGATGAATGTTATATAGACATCATCTATTTGAGGGGGCACTAACAATTTTAAGTCACAAGGTTCCATTATAGTTAATATCATTTCCAAAGTGTATTTAATTAACTTTGGGAAACTTCCCAACTAGGTGATTCTCGCTCTATAAGTCAGGAGATGTCTTTTTTTTTTTTTTTTTGTAAATCTTACAGTATTTGTTTTCTAAATGTTTTCTTTCCCTATATTTCTTTTTTTTTTAATGTTGATAGATGTACTTTATTTTTTTTTTACCATCTTTATTGGAGTATAATTGCTATACAATGTTGTGTTAGTTTCTGCTGTATCACAAAGTGAATCAGCTATACATATACATATATCCCCATATCTCCTCCCTCTTGCATCTCCCTCCCACCCTCCCTATCCCACCCCTCTGGGTCATCACAAATCACCGAGCTGACCACCCCATGCGATGCAGCTGCTTCTCACTAGCTATTTATTTTACATTTGGTAGTGTATATATGTCAATAAACAATTCATTTCGTCCCAGCTTACCCTTCCCCCTCCCCTTGCCCTCAAGACCATTCTCTCGTCTGCGGCTTTATTCCTGTCCTGCCCCTAGGTTCATCAGAACCTTTTTTTAGACTACATATTACACAGATTACGTATGTGTTACCATACAGTATTTGTTTTTCTCTTTCTGACTTACTTCACTCTGTATGACACACTCTAGGTCCATCCACCTCACTACAAATAACTCAATTTCATTTCTTTTTATGGCTGACTAATATTCCATTGTATATATATGCCACATCTTTATCCATTCATCTGTCGATGGACACTTAGGTTGCTTCCATGTCCTGGCTATTGTAAATAGAGCTGCAATGAACATTGTGGTACATGACTCTTTTTGAATTATGGTTTTCTAAGGGTATATGCCCAGTAGTGGGATTACTGGGCCGTATGGTAGTTCTATTTTTAGTTTTTTAAGAAATCTCCATACTGTTCTCCATAGTGGCTGTATCCATTTACATTCCCACCAACAGTGCAAGAGGGTTCCCTTTTCTCCACACCCTCTCCAGCATTTATTGTTTGTAGATGTTTTGATGCTGGCCATTCTGATCAGTGTGAGGTGATACCTCATTGTAGTTTTGATTTGCATTTCTCTAATGATTAGTGACGTTGAGCATCCTTTCATGTGTTTGTTGGCAATCTGTATATCTTCTTTGGAGAAATGTCATTCACGTCTTCTGCCCATTTTTGGATTGGGTTGTTTGTTTGTTTGATATTGAGCTGCATGAGCTGCTTGCATATGTTGGAGATTAATCCTTTGTCAGTTGCTTCATTTGTATAAATATTTTCTCCCATTCTGAGGGTTGTCTTTTTGTCTTGTTTATGGTTTCCTTTGCTGTGCAAAAGCTTTTAAGATTCATTAGGTCCCATTTGTTTATTTTTGTTTTTATTTCCATTTCTCTAGGAGGTGGGTCAAAAAGGATCTTGCTATGATTTATTTCACAGAGTGTTCTTCCTATGTTTTACTTTAAGAGTTTGATAGTGTCTGGCCTTACATTTAGGTCTTTAATCCATTTTGAGTTTATTTTTGTGTATGGTGTTAAGGGGTGTTTTAATTTCATTCTTTTACATGTAGCTGTCCAGTTTTCCCAGCACCACTTATTGAAGAGGCTGTCTTTTCTCCATTGTATATTCTTGCCTCCTTTATCAAAGATAAGGTGACCATATGTGCGTGGGTTTATCTCCAGGCTTTCTATCCTGTTCCATGGATCTACATTTCTTTTTTTGTGCCAGCACCATTCTGTCTTGATTACTGTAACTTTGTAGTATAGTCGGAAGTCACGGAGCCTGATTCCTCCAGCTCTGTTTTTATTTCTCAAGATTGCCTTGGCTATCTGGGGTCTTTCGTGTTTCCATACAAATTGTGAACATTTTTTGTTCTAGATCTATGAAAAATGCCAGTGGTAGTTTGATAGGGATTGCATTGAATCTGTAGATTACTTTGGGTAGTATAGTCATTTTCACAATGTTCATTCTTCCAATCCAAGAACATAGTATATCTCTCTATCTGTTTGTATCATCTTTAATTTCTTTCATCAGTGTCTTATAGTTTTCTGCATACAGGTCTTTTGTCTCCTTAGGTAAGTTTATTCCTAGGCGTTTTATTCTTTTTGTTGCAATGGTAAATGGGAGTGTTTCCTTAATTTCTCTTTCAGATTTTTCATCATTAGTGTATAGGAATGCAAGATATTTCTGTGCATTAATGTTGTATCCTGCTACTTTACCAAATTCACTTCTTAGCTCTAGTAGTTTTCTGGTAGCATCTTTAGGATTCTCTATGTATAGTATCATGTCATCTGCAAACAGTGACAGTTTTACTTCTTCTTTTCTGATTTCGATTCCTTTTATTTCTCTTTCTTCTCTGATTGCTGTGGCTAACACTTCCAAAACTATGTTGAATAATAGTGGTGAGAATGGGCATCCCTGTCTTGTTCCTGATTTTAGAGGAAAAGGTTTCAGTTTTTCACCATTGAGAATGATGTTGGCTGTGGGTTTGTCATATATGGCCTTTATTATGTGGAGGTAAGTTTCCTCTATGCCTACTTTCTGGAGAGTTTTTATCATAGATGGGTGTTGATTTTGTTGAAAGCTTTTTCTGCATCTATTGAGATTATCATATGGTTTTTCTTCTTCAATTTGTTAATATGGTGTATCAGATTGATTGATTTGTGTATACTGAAGAATCCCTGCATTCCTGGGATAAACCCCAATTGATCATGGTGTGTGATCCTTTTAATGTGCTGTTGGATTCTGTTTGCTAGTATTTTGCTGAGGATTTTTGCATCTATGTTCATCAGTGATATTGGCCTGTAGTTTTCCTTTTTTGTGGCAGCTTGGTCTGGTTTTGGTATCAGGGTGATGCTGGCCTTGTAGAAAGAGTTTGGGAGTGTTCCTCCCTCTGTTATATTTTGGAACAGTTTGAGAAGGATAGGTGTTAGCGCTTCTCTAAATGTTTGATAGAATTCGCCTGTGAAGCCATCTGGTCCTGGGCTTTTGTTTCTTGGAAGATTTTAAAACACAGTTTCAATTTCATTACTTGTTATTGGTCTATTTATATTTTCTATTTCTTCCTGGTTCAGTCACAGAAGGTCAGTCGTTACTTCTCCTTTTTCATTTCTAATTCTGTTGATTTGAATCTTCTCCCTTTTTTTCTTGATGAGTCTGGCTAGTAGTTTAACAATTTTGTTTATCTTCTCAAAGAACCAGCTTTTAGTTTTATTGATCTTTGTTACTGTTTCCTTCATTTGTTTTTCAATTATTCCTGATCTGATTTTTATGATTTCTTTCCTTCTGCTAACTTTCGTGTTTTGTTTTTTTCTTCTTACTCTAGTTCCTTTAGGTGTAAGGTAGGTTGTTTGTTTGATATTTTTCCTGTTTCTTGAGGTAGGATTGTATTGTTAGAAACTTCCCTCTTAGAACTGCTTTTGCTGTATCCCATAGGTTTTGGGTCGGCGTGTTTTCATTGTCATTTGTTTCTAGGTATTTTTTGATTTCCTCTTTGATTTCTTCAGTGATCTCCTGGTTATTGGGGAGCATATTGTTTAGCCTCCATGTGTTTGTATTTTTTACAGTTTTTTTCCTGTAATTGATATCTAGTCTCATAGTGTTGTGGCCAAAAAAGACACTTGATACAATTTCAATTTTCTTAAATTACTGAGACTAGACTTGTGACCCAAGATATGATCTATCCTGGAGAATGTTCCATGAGCTCTTGAGAAGAAAGTGTATATTTTTGGATGGAATGTCCTATAAATATGAATTAAGTCCATTTTGTCTGATGTGTCATTTAAAGCTTGTGTTTCCTTATTTATTTTCATTTTGGATGATCTGTCCATTGGTGAAAGTGAGGTGTTAAAGTCCCCTACTATTATTGTGTTACTGTCGATTTCCCCTTTTATGGCTGTTAGCATTTGCTTTATGTACTGAGGTGCTCCTATGTTGGCTGCATAAATATTTGCAATTGTTATATCTTCTTCTTGGATTGAGCCCTTGATCATTATGTAGTGTCCTTCTTTGTCTCTCATAATAGTGTTTATTTAAAGTCTATTTTGTCTGATATGAGAATTGCTACTCCACCTTTCTTTTGATTTCCCTTTGCATGGAGTATCTTTTCCATCCCCTCACTTTCATTCTGTATGTGTCCCTAGGTCTGAAGTGGTTCCCTTTTAGACAGCATATATATGGGTCTTGTTTTTATATCCATTCAGCCAGTCTATATCTTTTGGTGGACCATTTAATCCATTTACATTTAAGGTAATTATTGATAGGTATGTTCCTATTACCATTTTCTTAATTGTTTGGGTTTGTTTTTGCAGGTCTTTTCCTTCTCTTGTGTTTCCCACTTAGAGAAGTTCCTTTATCACTTGTTGTAAAGCTGGTTTGGTGGTGCTGAATTCTCTTAACTTTTGCTTGTCTGTAAAGGTTTCTAATTACTCCATTGAATCTGAATGAGATCCTTGCTGGGTAAAGTAGTCTTGGTTGTAGGTTTTTCCCTTTCATCACTTTAAATATGTCTTGCCATGCCCTTCTGGCTTGCAGAGTTTCTGCTGAAAGATCAGCTCTTAACCTTATGGGGATTCCCTTGTATGTTATTTGTTGCTTTTCCCTTGCTGCTTTTAGTATTTTTTCTTTGTATTTAATTTTTGATAGTTTGATTAATATGTGTTTTGGTGTCTTTCTCCTTGGATTTATCCTGTAAAGTGCAGGGACTCTCTGCGCTTTCTGGACTTGATTGACTACTTCCTTTCCCATTTTAGGGAAGTTTTCAACTATAATCTCTTCAAATATTTTCTCCCTTTTTTTTCTCTTCCCCTCTGGGACTCCTATAATTTAAATGTGGGTGCATTTAAAGTTGTCCCAGAGGTCTCTGAGACTGTCCTCAATTCTTTTCATTCTTTTTTCTTTATTCTGCTCTGCAGCAGTTATTTCCACTATTTTATCTTCCCGGTCACTTATCTGTTCTTCTGCCTCAGTTATTCTGCTATTGATTCCTTCTAGAGAATTTTTAATTTCATTTATTGTGTTGTTCATCATTGTTAGTTTGTTCTTTAGTTCTTCTAGGTCCTTGTTAAATGTTTCTTGTATTTTCTCCCCTCTATTTCCAAGTTTTGGATCAACTTTACTATCATTACTCTGAATTGTTTTTCAGGTAGACTGCCTATTTCCTCCTCATTTGTTTGGTCTGGTGGGTTTTTACCTTGCTCCTTTATCTGCTGCATATTTCTCTGTCTTCCCATTTTGCTTAACTTACTGTGCTTGGAGTCTCCTTTTTGCAGGCTGCAGGTTCATAGTTCCTGTTGTTTTTGACATCTGCCCCCAGTGGCTAAGGTGGGTTCAGTGAGTTGTGTAGGATTCCTGGTGGAGGGGACTGATGCCTGTGTTCCGGTGGGTGAGGCTGGATCCTGTCTTTCTGGTGGGCAGGGCTGCGTCCAGTGGTGTGTTTTGGGGTGTCTGTGGACTTAGTATGATTTTAGGCAGCCTCTCTGCTAACGGGTGGGGTTGTGTTCCTGTCTTGCTAGTTGTTTGGCATGGTGCGTCCAGCACTGGAGCTTGCTGGCCATTGGGTGGAGCTGGGTCTTACTGTTGAGACAGAGATCTCTGGGAGAGCTCCTGCCAATTGATATTACGTGGGGCCAGACGTAATTGATACTACGTCGCTGGTGGTCCAGTATCCTGAACTCGGCTGTCTCACCTCAGAGGCTCAGGCCTGACAGCCAGCTGGAGCACCAAGACACTGTCAGCCACATGGCTCAGAAGAAAAGGGAGAAAAAAGAAAGAAAAAATAACAATAAAATAAAATAATTAAAATTAAAAAAAATTTTTAATTATTAAAATAAGAAAATAGAAAAAAAGAAGAGAGCAACCAAACCAATAAACAAATCCACCAATGATAACAAGAGCTAAAAACTATACTATGATAAACATAAAAAATCAGACACAAATCAGTTGCAGACAGCAAACCCCACGTCTGCAGTTGCTCCCAAAGCCACCACTTCAATTTTGGGTTGATTTATTGTCTATTCAGGTATTCCACAGATGCAGGGTACCTCAAGTTTATTGTGGGGATCTAATCTGCTGCTCCTGAGGCTGCTGGGAGAGATTTCCCTTTCTCTTCTTTGTTTGCACAGCTCCCAGGGTTCAGCTTTGGTTTTGGCCCCGCTTCTGCCTGTAGGTCGCAGTCAGGCTTCTGCTCCAGACAGGACGGGGTTAAAGTAGTGGCTGATTAGCGGGCTCTGGCTCACTCAGGCTGGTGGGAGGGAGCGGTACGGAGGAGGCGGGGTGAGCCTGCGGCGTCAGAGGCCGGCGTGACGTTGCAACAGCCTGAGGTGCGCCGTGCGTTCTCCCGGGGTGGTTGTCCCTGGATCACGGGACCCTGGCCGTGGCAGGCTGCACAGGCTCCCGGGAGGGGCGGTGTGGAGAGTGACCTGTGCTCGCACACAGGCTTCTTGGTGGCGGCAGCAGCAGCCTTAGCGTCTCAGGCCCGTCTCTGGGGTCCGCGCTGATAGCCGCGGCTCTCGCCCGTCTCTGGAGCTCGTTTAGGTGGTGTTCTGAGTCCCCTCTCCTCATGCACCCCAAAACAATGGTCTCTTGCCTCTTAGGCAGTTCCAGGCTTTTCCCCGGACTCCCTCCTGGCTAGCTGTGGTGCACTAGCCCCTTCAGGCTGTGTTCACGCGGCCAACCCCAGTCCTCTCCCTGCGATCCAACCTCCAAACCCAGAGCCTCAGCTCCCAGCCCCTGCCCGCCCCGGCGGGTGACCAGACAAGCCCCTCGGGCTGGTGAGTGCTGGTCAGCACCGACCCTCTGTGCAGGAATCTCTCCTCTTTGCTCTCCGCACCCCTGTGGCTGCGCTCTCCTCCGTGGCTCTGAAGCTTCCTCCCCGCCAATCCCCATCTTCACCAGTGAAGGGGCTCCTAGTGTGTGGAGACTTTTCCTCCTTCCCAGCTCCGTTCCAGAGGTGCAGGTCCTGTCCCTATTCTTTTGTCTCTGTTTTTGCTTTTTTCTTTTCCCTACCCAGGTACGTGGGGATTTTCTTGCCTTTGGGGAAGTCTGAGGTCCTCTGCCAGCGTTCAGTAGGTGTTCTGTAGGAGTTGTTCCACATGTAGATGTATTTTTGATGTATTTGTGGGAAGGAAGGTGATCTCCACGTTTTACTCCTCTGCCATCTTGAAGGTCCCTTCCCATATTTCTTGAAGGCAGAACAAAAGGCTTAAAATCAGAGCATTGTTTTCTTTTTTTTTCCCCCATCTCTTTTATATTGGCAGTTCAGGAAACTTCCCCTCTAGGCAGAATTAATCATTCAGGCCTCCGCGCTCCCCAGCATTTTGCTCTAACTGTTAATACTGCACTTATCACGTTGCGTTACCGTCAGATTTTTCCTGCTTCTTTTCTTGGCAGGATCATGAGCAGCTCAAAGGCCTCTCGTTCACCTTATCACCACTAGCACCTAAAATGCTACCTAGCTCACAGTAGGCACTCCATAGCTGTAGAGTTCACTTGAGCTGGCCCAGAAATAGATATGGTCAGCTTCTTTCGATAGATATCCCTCAATTAAAAGAGGGCTGCATTTTGGAAAGCTAACAATAAATTATTTTTCTAGGTCACAGAATTATTTAAACAGTTCCTTCTATAATAAAATTCAAGTCACATAACAAATGCAATAAAAGAAGGAAAAGATGGAACAGTGAGATTTTGTCAAGGAGGTATAGAGATGGTCCACCTCAATTCTATGTTACCAGGAGGCTTAGTGCTTTAGGACTACTGGCCTAAAGAGACTCTGTAGCTTTTTGGGAAAATGAAGATAATCATACCACCCTTACTTAAATCCCAAGGCTGATGTGAGATTTAAATGAGAAAAATGTTTCTGAAAGTCCTTTATAAACTGTAACACCCCAAACAAATAAAAAATATTATTCTATCTACTGCAACTTACTTTGTAGGAAATTTGGAAATTTCTAGTACTCCTATAACTTTGAGATCTTGTCACTGCTTCAGTATTACCTTTGGAAGCCTGTTTCCCCATGCCAAGATATACACTCACCCAGAGTTACCACTGAATGAACTCAGTTTCCTATTTTCCTTTTTTTGTTTTGGTATTTAAAACACACCTGAATCTGAACTGTAATATCATACTAACTAGTCAAGTACTGCCATCTAGTGACTTTCATAAACCAATCAGCTAACTCCAGAAAACTTAGCTATCCAGATATTTAAACAAATCAATTGCACAAATACTCAATTTTCTGAAAGTGACATTTACCTCTCATTTACATGAAGCATTTTTTTTATGAAAAAGCTGCTGTTAACATTTCTTTTAAAAATAATATGCTGCTAGTATACCAATACCTTGGGGCATAGCGGCTCTGAAGCATGATAGCAGTCATTATTAATTTTGCAAGTGTTTTAACTATTTCTGGCAGATTACTAAATCTTGATGTCCACATTTGTAGCATTTCTTTGTCTGAATCAGGAGAGGAAGGGATGGTTTGGTGCCAACACAGGTAGAAGTATTCTGGATTTATTCACACATCGCCAGCGTGTCTTTGCTTAAGCATCCAAATACCTGACAATGACCGTGATCAAGCTGTTGGAATCTGAATAAACTGCCATCCATCTTATCTGATTTCTCAGATACGTCTGCTTCTTGCCCGAGGAGCACCGTTGGCAGAAATGGAACAGGGGATTGTGCCATGTCCTGGGAAGTGCCATCTGAGGTCTATGTGTTGTCACAGATGGCTTACACAGTAAGGCCAGGATTCAGGATGACATGAGGCCTGCAGCCTGCTTGCTATTTAAGGAACACGGCTTAGGAGATGATTCCTGAGAGAGCTAACAGTGACAAAAGCAAACCTCTGTTTGCCCAAAACCTCATAAATCTGGAGTCTACATTTTTTTTTTTTTAAAATAGGGGTATAGTTGCTTTACAATTTTGTGTTAGTTTCTGCTGTACAATGAAGTGAATCAACTATATGTATACATATGTCCCCTCCCTCTTGGACCTCCCTCCCACCCCCGCAAGGTCACCACAGAGTACCGAGCTGAGTTCCCTGTGCTATACAGCAGTTTCCCACTAGCTATCTGTTTTACACATGGCAGTGTATATATGTCAATCCCAATCACCCAATTCATCCCACCCCATCTTCCCCCGCTGTGTCCACTTTGCAGGGCAGGAATAGAGAGGCAGACATGGAATCTACTTTTAATCACACTTTCCTCTTCTTGTATCTTGCTTTTTACCCAATTATAGTTTAAAAAACTTATAGTATAATTTTTATCCATGACCACCAATTTGTCTAAATGTAACATTGTATCATTTCCTCTATTTCAAGAGGATAAAGTAAAAAAAGAAACAAACAAAAAAGCACACACACACAAAAACCAGAAACAAAAATCTGGATTCCCCAAATGCTTAAAGGATTGTGCTTCGTGGTTTTACTCTAATTCACAGAAGAAAGTAGATCCCCCTCTCTTGTGTGCTTTTAGCACTCTTTCTTGCTGCCTGGAATTATTTATCACAATCATAATTAATTTGATTAAACATCTGAAACATCTGCACCCCTGCTAGAATGAAGGCAACTTAAGAGCAGGGACGGATAGCATCTACCTAGGCCATCCCTCCCTCCCCAGAGCCTAGCACAGTGACTTCTTCATAAGCAGGCACTCAAAAGAAAATTTACTGAATGAAAAATAAAGAAATGCCTGCAAGATTAGCCTTAACATTATTTCTTCTGTAATCATCTCTATGCATTATAAATCACACACAAAACGTCTATCTCTACTGTTTGTTTCTGAACCCAGCTCTGTTAACCCAGATTTTTCACTAATGAGCTATTAAACCTTGTCCAAGCCAATCAATCCCTTTGTGATCAATTTCTCCATATGTGAAATTAGAATATTATAGTGAAAGAGTGATAATTTTTTTATCTCTTTCTTCTATTATTTATGCTTTATTTCTGCCTTATAGCTTATTGCCTTGGCCAGGATTAAAAGAACAGTGTTAAATAACAATGATGATAGAAGGATGAGACCCTAGGTTTTTAAAGACTTGTGTGAAAGGTCATTTGAAGTACACTGATGTTACCAAAGAAGTGTTGTCAGAGTTCTTTTTGAGGAGTACCTTCCTAAGGATTCTAAGATGTTTTAAAGTCTCAGGGTCTAAGATCAAAACGAAGAAAACTGGATAGAAAAAAAGCATAGTTCCTTTTAAACCAGCTGCTATTTTAATACTTTAAACCTAAATCTTTAATTACAATGCAGCAATAAAATCATTTGAGTGCTGGTAATTAGTTGAAAAGGAGAGATGATCACATAGCCTTCTGAGGTAACAATTTGTAGGAATGCCCACAGTTTTAATGTTTTAAGTACTCTTTTCCTATTTGATCAATGTAATCTTCTTGTTCATTTTAATGATGATGTTAACATTAGGCTGCCTGAATCCTTTGATTTACTGCTAATTGTCAATTTCCAAGCCAGGCTCAGCAGATGCTCACGCTTGCATTCATAGATATAATTTTGTGAACCATCTCTTTAGCAGTGAAAGCCACAGATTTAAAATGTAGGTAAAATCGTAGCTTTGGGAAATGATTATTTTCAAAACCTAGGGTTTCTTTTCATAATTTTTAAAAATCCATCCAACAATGTATAGATAAATGCTTTGCCATTATAGAACCATCCTTAATTTTTTTCTCCACATGCTTTCTGGTATTTTCCAAATTATCTATAAAGGGTTCATAAACTTTAAATGATTTTCTTTGTCCATTTTCTCACAAGGGAGGCCAGTTCTTCTCAACACCCATCACAATCACTTATCACTTCCAGGAATGTAATGAGATCCAAATTCCTTTGTAGCCCAATCACCCTGGTCTTTGCTCAATGGGCACATATACAAAGTAGCCATGGATCTGGGAGAAAGGCCAACTGCCAACAGCACAGGTTAAAATTAAGCCCCTGATGTAGAACCATTCCCAGAGTAACCAGAAGGCAGAAATACAGAACTTTCCATCAGGAAGGCAGCAGTCATTTTTGACACAGGAATAGATGCGTATTCTGTATACAAATTTACTTTCCTTGCTCAAGATGTCTCTGCCAACACTGCAATTTGTGGAAATCCTTATTCATCACTACAGTTTCTCACATCTATAACCTCTGAGTAAGGAAATAATTTTATGGTGAAGGAAGTGCAGCAATGCGTCTTGCCCATAGGATTCCCTGCTATAGAAAAAAGAATAGGTGGAGTTATGTCAGCAAGATGGTGGAGTCGGAGGTCCCAGACTTTGTCCCCCACTAAAACAACGATTTAACAACTTCCAGGACAAAAATAGCTCTGGGAGAGCTCCAGAGACCAGTTAAGAAGCTGCAGCAACCCAGTGAAGGAAAAGAACCGGGATAAGCATACGGAAGAGAGCGGAAGGAAACATTTGACTTTAACAGCATCACTCTACCCCCCAGGCTGGCGCAGCTCAGTGATGAGTCCCTTCAGCCTCATGTTCCCTCATCGTGACAAAGGAGAGAAAGAGGACCCCGGCAGCCCCACCCACTGCCAGGGATCCCCACAGCCTTTGCTGCTAAGCCCACAGTTTTCACCAATGAGAACCCTAGCTTCTGGAGCTACCAGGAGCCCAAATTGCCACATTTTATTGGAGCCAGAACTATTATACCCCGACCAACCACCAGCGCCATAAACTACCGCCCAGCAGATACCACTGTGCATCCTTGGGATTCGGTGCCACCACACACTCACTGGACCCAGAAACCCCACATGCAACTGGCCTGGTGCCCTCATGTACCTCTGAACCAGGTGTTTGCCATGCCCCCCAGAACTTGTGCCCTTACATTCCCCTGAATCCAGCACCCACAGAACCTGTATGCTCCCAGACCCGGTGCTACCACAAACGCCACCCAGCTGGCACCCTCATGCCCACCAACAGCTGAAAGTCTTTCCCTACTGAAGCCAGTATATAAAGTCTGACAGAGGTACTGCTTCTTCTAATGAGCAGACACCAATGCAGGCTACAAGGAACACGAAAAATCAGGGAAATATGAAACCACTAAAGGAACACAATAAATCTTCAGTAACTCATCTCCTAAAATGGAGATCTATGAATTGCCTAACAAAGATTTCAAAATAATTATTTTAAAGAAATTCAGCGAGCCGCCAGAGAACAAAGATAGGCAACTCAATGAAATCGGGAAAACAATACATGAAAAAAGTTCAACAAAAAGAGAGAAATCATAAAAAAGAACCAAACAGAATTCAGTTTCTGATAAGTGTTCTCTTCCTGGCTTGAAGAGAGCCACCTCCTTGCGGGTCCTCAAATGGCCCTTCTTTTGTGGAGAGAGAAAGAGAGCTCCCTCGTATCTCTTCCTCCTCTTATAAAGACATCAATCCTATCAGACAAGAGTCCCACCCTTATGAACACATTTAACATAAATTATCTCCCTAAAGGCCCTGTTTCCAAACAGAGTCAGGAAGGAGGTTAAGGCTTCAACATAAAATTTTTTAGAGGGACACAATTCACACCATAACATTCTGTCCACTGGCTCCCCAAAATTCATGTCCTTCTCACATGCAAAATACATTCATCCCAAACCAAACTCCCCGAAAGTCTCAATATATTCCAGCATCCATTTCAAGTCCAAAGTATCATCTACATATCGTCTAAATCAGATGTGGGTGAGACTTAAGGTATGATTCATCCTGAGACAATTTCCACCTGTGAACTTGTGAAACCAACCAAGTTATGCACTTTTAAAATACAGTGGTGGCACAGGCATAGGATAGGCATTCCCACCCCAAAAGGGAGAAATAGGAAAGAAGAAAGGGGAAATGGGCCCCAAAGAAGTCCAAAACCTAGCAAAGCAAATTCCAACGGATCTTAAGGTTTGAGAATAATCCTCTTTGGCTCAAGGATTTGCCCTCCAGGCCCACTGGGGTGGCAGCATCACGCCCAGAGCCCTGAGGCAGCGACCTCACCTGCCTCATCTCTTTGCAGGTCAGCCTGGTTGCTGAAACCAAAGAAGTGGGCCCCCCTCTGAAACTAAGGAGGAAATGGCCTCACTCCTGGGCCTGTGGTATTGGTGGTAGCCCTGATGCTTTCTGAATTGCCTTTAAGGTTGTTCTTCCCTTTTCTTGCAGGATATAGCATGCTGGCAGCTGGATGACTATTGTCGCATCCTGGAGAATTCCAGAGTCTGAAAGTCTTCCTTTATTTCTTCCTATCTCTGTTCCCTTCAGTTCAAACTAGCAGTATAATTGGTATAATCCCATCCCTATTTCTGGCTTCTGCTGAGATTGTTAATTAAAATCATGGGTAATTTCTTTATGGAGTGATCGTCCAGCCACATCCTTGGTGTTCTCTCCAAGAACTTGCTTTCTCATTTTTTGCAATATGGATATGTTGAGATTTTTCCAAATCTTCAAGTTCTGGTTCCTTTTTGCGTAGCAGTTCCTTGGATTTCTCTCTTTCCTCTCACATTAATATAAGCAGGAAAAAGAAACCAGGTCACATATGCAACACTTTGCTTACAAATCTTCTCAGCCAAATAAATATTCATCACTGACAAGACTAAAGACAAGGAATTGTACATAAGCACTGTTCTTGAGTTGAGGAAGTTTTTCCCATAGGGTGCATATTAATAATTCTGAAACCACAATACGTGTGTTGACCTGAAATAAACAGACTGCCAGATATTTCTCCAGAAAAGATGGGTTTATTCCGGATCAGCAGAGAATTGCATTTTGAGGTCTGCAACCATGACGAGCCATGTGTAAGTCTCCCCACAGCAAGGGAAGGAGAACACTACTACAGAGAGGAGAAGAAAGTTGGGAGGGCTATAGCAAACAAAGAGTCCATGGCTTTTCATCGGCTGAGTGCTTGCCAGGGAAGAAGGGGAGTCCTCCTTCCTCCTGTTGGGCTCTGCTACGATCCAGGGCCTGAGAGCTCCCCCTTCTGGTCTCCTGTCTCTATTAATTGAGATTTCTGTTTATTAATTGTCTACAAATGTACAATGGAATTGAACAATTAAGTAAATGAATGGCAATGGTGGGAACCAGTTTTCTCAGTGTTGGAGTGGGAGGTTACAGGCATGCAATGGGAGAAGGCTAGAATGTTTCGTGTAGTAATGAATTCGAGTTCTAGACATCAGTACGCATTCCTGTTTCACCTATTATAGATACATATGGTTACATACAGCAATATTTATAGATATGTGTGTATACACACACATATTTTGTTCTGTCAGCAGAGAGGACCTGAAAGAAATGACACCCTACAAGCAATGAGAATACACAGTGCTCAGATCTTGGGTTCTCATACTATTCCTCTATAAAGAAAACCAGCATTCCTTGGAGAAATGACTAATTTTAGGACTGGGGAAGGAAATATACAAGATGAGCCTTTGAGCAACAAATAAGTATTGGGTTGGCCAAAAGGTTCCTTCAAGTTTTTCTGTAAGATGTTATGGAAAAACCCGAACAAACCTTTTGGCCAATCCAATAAAATTGTATTGGATTATAACACAAAGGACAAAATAAATATCCATGAATTCATATTGGTTTAAATACATGATTGAGTAAATAGACAAATGGGGGGAGAATAGACAAATCATCCATGCAGAATTACTGCAAATAATTTATGTAGATACTTTACCAGATACTTCACTCTCTAGAAGGGAGAGGATAATTCTCTACTCCGTACGTGTGTGCTACCCATGGTGACTTCCAAAGATTACAATATGGAAAGAGGGAGGAAGAGTAACTTTACAGTGGAGAAACCTAACAAACACGACCTCAGCCAGGAAATCAAGGTTAACACCAGTTGTAACCAGTTATGTGGATATGAGGTACCCTTGATAAGATGTGATGACAATTGCACTTGACCTTTGTTTTCTTCCTCTCAAAAAGCCCTAATGCCAGTCTAATAGTAAGAAAAACAGATAAATTCCAATCAAGGAACATTCTATCAAATACCAGTCCAGTACTTCTGACAACTGTCAAGGTCATCAAAAACAAAGGAAGTCACTAAAACTGTCACAGCCAAGAGGAACCTGAAGAGACATGATGAAGAAAGGTAATGTGGGATCCTGTAGGATTCTGGAATAGACAAAAAGGCATTAGGTAAAAACTAAAGAAGTCTAAATAAAGGATGAACTTTAATGTAAGATGTAAATAATAGAGGAAACTGAGTATGGGGTATATGGGAAATCTGTACTGCCTTTGCAATTTGTAAATCTAAAATAATTCTAAAATAAAGTTTATTTTTAAGAAACCATCATTTAGATCCCTTCTCTCAAAATGGAAATATGTCCACCACAGACAGTTAACTTACAAAAGCAGATTTTAAAAGACACTGTAGTAAACAGTAATGACAATAATACTTAGATTTTTCAATCAAAGCTCTTTAGAGATATTTATAAATGATGAAGAATTCCTGGAAATACACTCGCCAGAGGTTTTCAATACTGCCACTGCCTTGCCATATAAACACAAACCACTGCCAAGCTGGGTAACATTTTACTCTAGAATAACATAATTAATTCCTCTATGCATGAGTTTTTAAGTGGTTTTGTGTATCTCATTATCTGAACGAATGATAAGATTTAGGACATTTTAAAAATTTATGAAAAAAACAAAAACAAAATTTATGTATGTAAGGCCATACATAACGTTGTGGTATAATAATCCACTTTTTATCATTATAAATGGAGAAAACAAAACCCATGTGGCTTGAATTGGTGTCCCTCCTCCTTTGTAACATGAGTTATGTCTGTCTTTTTAACACACATCTGTACACACATCTATGCACCTCATGTAAATATCAGTACTCTGAGTTTGAGGCACATAGAGTGTTAACTCCACAATAAGTAAGGGATCCCTAATTCCATCAGAAAATGTCAGTGTCCCGAAAAATGTTAAACGTTTGCTAGATGGAGGTAAACCCTCCAATAAGGCATAAAGCACTAGGTCATTTATAAAGCTAAGTGGTCACTTAAATCTTTTGGGGGGCAGGGTGGGTGGATAAATGAATAAATTAAACATAAAAATTTTCCATACTCTGAGTCCCTGAGCACTGGAATAACTTGAAGACTTATAAAAACTCGTTTAATCACACTGACTTTTAGCATTTCTAATGTTTCAGAAAAATGTTAATTGGGTGAAAACGTATGTGTGTTGTTTGGTGATACTTCTATATATAGTATATCACCAAATAGCGAAAGAAAACATGAGCAGAAGTATAAAATGATGGAAGAAAGATTAATTTTAGTTCTATAGTTGGCAAGAAGCTAAGCAAAGACTATGAAGAACAAAAGTAAGAAATGCTATAAGACATATATAGTATACCAAATAGACTGGGACTTAGCTGCAGTAACAATTTAGAAATGATATAAAGATAAATGTGCAATTAACAATTACATACACTCAGATGACAATTTTAAAAATGAGCTTATACTTATGAAGGACTTTTTCCATAATGCTAAGATATGATTAATCAGCCTGCTCATCTGGGAAGGGGAAGAAACTAACCTTTCCTCTATAATGTCAAAGGTCACAATTATGAACAAAACAGAGGGTCTTTATCTTAAAGAAAAATTAGCACAGCTTTCTCAGGCTTTGTTTCTACACATTCAGCAGTTTTAAGAATTGTTGAAGTTCAACAATTCAACCAAGCAGCATATCTTGCACCCAAGAAACTGTTAGAATTTGACACTTCCTATTTTGTTTATTTGCATTACTCTAACCCGGGTGTATTTATATAAATTCATGAAAGGTAAAGATCTCAATTATGTCAAAATTATTTGGCATTATGCTAGGCAATCCCTTGAGTGCTAATTGATGCCTTTCAGAGACCTTCATTCTCCAGGCACTGCCCTGTGTGTTCTTCAGCCAGTGCCAGCTGGGACAGGCCATGCTTTCATCAGAAGGTTTAGCTCTGCCGGCTGGTGGGATCTTGATTAATTTTTGCTGTCTTTAGCCCAGTTTAAACTACCCAGGGTTAGTGGTGTGCCTCATTTCCACTAAACCTTAGGCTTTCTGTTAAACCCACTAAGCTTTCTTTGTATGCCCACGACCAGTATTTTTGTTGTAACTTTCTGATCTATACTCTGGTCCGCACCTCTGGGACTAGACTGTTATCTCTGTCATATAAATAGGAAGATTCACCCTGCACATAAGAGCTGCTTCCTCAGACTTATACCACACAGGATAACCTGTAAGAACTTGGTTACGTGGTACATTAGAACTCTTGCTATGACCAGTAGAGAAGAAAACTAGGGTACTGACCTAATTTGTTTCCTAAAAAGGCAGTCAGCACTCCAAGTCTTAAATGGCATGGTTGGGTCAGGTTTGGAGTCTGTCAGTGTCAATATCTAAAAGTCCAATTCCAAACAGAATTGGAGTAAGTTCCATTCTATTTGATATGCTATATACATATTTTATAGTATTTCTTACTTTTGTTCTGTATAGTATTTGCTTAGCTTCTTGCCATGCTGGAAGCTGGAGGTACTCTGATTTCAAAGAGAAGAGAAAAGTAAAAGAAGGAATGCTGTCTGAGTCATGGCTCCCGCTAAGTGAATAATTTGGTTTTAGTCATAACAGGCTAAGCATATCCATTTGTGATTTATAGTTTTGATTATTTTGTTTTCTTGCCAATGCCAGCTCCCCCTCTAAGTAATAATTTTTTTTCTGTCCTGAGGCCTTAAACTCCTACTAGTTAAGGCGGGGTGAGGGGGGAGGTGAACGATACATGAGAATAATAATGATTCTGTCTTTGCGCTTCCAAGCAGGCTGAGGAAGAGGGAGATTTGAGGGGAAAGAGCGGGGACTTACTCAAGAATGCATCCCTGAATATAGAGCCCCATTCATTGCTAAGTGCTTATGAAGAGCCAGCGGTCTGCTTGTCCAGACAAGGGGAAAACAGTGGTGAGCAGGTCACTGGAGTTCTCAGTCTCCTGCCTCACTGGTAAGGCTGCAAAATCACAGCACTCAGGGGCTTTCCTGCTGGCGCAGTGGTTGGGAATCCACCTGCCAACGCAGAGGACACGGGTTTAAGTCCTGGTCCAGGAAGACCCCACATGCCGTGGAGCAACTAAACCTGTGCACCACAACTACTGAGCCTGCGCTCTAGAGCCTGCGAGCCACAACTACTGAGCCCGCGAGCCACAACTACTGAAGCCCACGCGCCTAGAGCCCGTGCTCCGCAACAAGAGAAGCCACCGCAATGAGAAGCCCGTGCACCACAACGAAGAGTAGCCCCTGCTCGCCACGACTAGAGAAAGCCCGCACGCAGCAACGAAGACCCAACGCAGCCATCAATCAATCAATCAATCAATCACAGTTCTCAAATAATGACATGAATACTGAGTTGAGGCATCAGCCAATAATTGAGAGAATTAACATAGAGAAATAGGAAAACATACTCAGTGGATGACTGCTGTATACAGCAATATCATTTTATCATATCTGATATGAAAATGTTAATTTTCACAGTTCTCAGCCTCCCTTGCTCCCTCTCACCCTCTCCTTTTCCTTCTCTGTTGTGCAAAAGTGTACACGAACACTGACACGATGGGTTACAAAAGTATTTCAGATAAAGACCTAGTTGTTGCAAGTAATGCCTATGCGTAATAACAGTAAACACAGTAATAGATGATACCCGAGAATTTACACTGTTCTAAGTGCTACTATGTTTTGTTTTGTTCAATATTCACTACAAACCTTTGAGGTAGGTATCATTATTGTACCTATTTATTACACCTGAGACACTAATAGGTTGAATGAATTGCCCAAGGTCACACAGCTAATAAGTGGCAGAGCTGGGATTTGGACTAAAACAGGCTGACTCCAGGGCCTGAAATGCTAAACATGCCACTGTGAAACTCTTGGCTAGCATCAGTTATTCTCAGCCATCAAATGAAACACGGGTATAACATGAAGAATGTTATGACGGAGACTCTCTGATTGGTAAACATTTGTAGTGATGGACTCATACAGGATCTATTACAATATGTATCTCCTAGTGTGACCATGGAAATACTAGCTCTCAATATTCTTTCATAACTTTATAAATTAATTGCCTCAAACATATGTAATCCCTGATGCCCAGACTTCTCTTATAAGGACCTTGGATATGCTACATTTTTGTAATTAGAACTGAAATATATTAAGTATCTTTTAGAAATAAGTAGGAAATGAAATTTGGAAATAAATAATTCAAATGATTTTGCTTATAAGATACTGTAAATTATATTATTTTTTATCAAATCATAATACCATAAAACCATAAAAACTCAAATTTGAAGAATCTTAGACTTCCTTACCCTTATCCTTTCTACAATAACTGTCATTATTTTTTGGTTAATAATCCAAAGGCAGTGGTAATATCCCTAAGAATTTTAAACTTGTGAAAATCTTAGAATAACTGCATATATTTATGAATGATACACTATTTTTTTCACTTTTTTTCTCAGTATTTTCTCTTTTCAAAAAACCTTTATGCAGTTATGTTAGCTTGTCAGAAACTAAGGTCTTTCAGTGTTTCAAAAATGCTACGTCATGACATTTTATAAATGGCACATTTGCTTCAATGCCTGAGTTTAGCAAAATACCTCTTAGTACAGTTCATAATTCTCACTATGCAGACTGGGAAAGGGATGCTGTCACCAAAAGGTACTCATTATATTTCAAGAAGGCAATATGAAGTCAAAAGAGGGAGACCAATTTCTTGACACTTTACACCAAGGAGAATGTCCTCAGAGATGTTTGGCTGAGATCTGTAACATATATGCTATAATTAAAATCATAACCACGGGTTCCTGATTTTCTACAGATACCGCAAGCTACATTAATTAAGGTAGAATTTCAAATTAGCAAAGTACTATAATCAAAATGAGGAGGGTTATAATTAAATGTACTTGCAAGGGAGGGTCACCAAGTGAGACAAAACCACATTCTGTCTGCCACTGTTGTCCTTCAGATGACTGAAAACAAAACTGTGATGTAACAATTTAAGCTAAAGTATTGACTTTAATGATTTATAAGTCCAGAATCCTAAAGACACAAGGTGGGATGAACATAGCTAAGTGTGTAACATGCTGAGTTTAAACCTCCTTAAAAGGAGAAAGGCAGTGGAGAATTTTGTTATATATGTATAATTTATATATATGTATGCTACATATAAATATATAACATTTTTATATATTTATATCTATAAAGTATGTTTTAAATTTAAATATATATATTAAATATAATCTATATTTTGTTTTAATGAATCCTAACCCACTGCCCCATTGGGAATATGAACGAATGGAAAATGTCAGTGGTCATGAAAATGGACACTCTTCCTTTTGTCATTTTACTTACTTTGTTTTTCTTTTTTTACTGTTAATAGGAGAGTATGTTAGAGGAAAGCCAGAAGGTTCAGAGCTATTCACACTATTTAATGGCTTTACAGCTTCAAGTTTCAAGCAAATCTTTTCCAGAGCCCTCTGCTGGACTCATAATAGAAATGCTGATTCAAAGGAAGTGACAAAGCTTGCCTAGCTGCCAAAAGTGTTTGCGTGGAAAACACAAAAGTGAAGGAGATAGAGAGTAAGGAAAATAATTCTCTATTCCAAGATCTCTATTCCTCTCATCTCAGCGCTTGCAATTATTTTATATTTTCTGTCTGTCTCACCCACTAGAATGTACATTACATGAGGGTAGGGGCAATCTTATCTTCCTCACCATGGAACTGAACATAGAAGATGTTTATATTAGAAAACTCTTTGTACCACTTCATGTCCTTTCAGCCTCTCCTTCATCCCAGGCACAGGATTCCATCAGCTTTCCCCATCTGTAATCTGTCAATATCCCACATTGGCCAGTGCCACATACCTTCCTGACCCAGGGCTTCTCTGCACCAAGGTGCAGCTGGCCCCCATCCTGAAGGAAACTTTGATGAATTGGACAAACCCTCCCACGAGGGAGGATGTGAGTCCTGCAGGGAGTGGATTATATTAAACCCTTTTCTGTACCACTTTCCTCTCAGTTCTACCTCTTATTCCGGTCCCTATTCCATTCAAGAAACCAAATCTGTGCAGGTTTAACTTGTCAGTAGTCATCTTGGCCATGACTACCTATTTCTCAATTCCTGCCCAAGGGCGTTTCTAATGCTACAGTATGGGTTTCCCAGGTGAATGTACGCAAACATGTACAAGCCAGATGTATGAGCTGTTGAAAACCTGTGGGGTTACCATTGGCAAATGGAAGGCAGAATTTCATAGATAAATGTTTCTCTTTCATCCCTGGAGCGCACAGTCTTGAGAAACATTCATAGGGTTCCTCAGATGGTCTCAGAGGATTAAGCATTGCTTACAGGCAATGATGGCCATCTTGATAATGCACTTTTTTTATTTTATTAATTTATTTTTTTATACAGCAGGTTGTTATTAGTTATCTATTTTATACATATTAGTGTATATATGTCAATCCCAATCTCCCAATTCATCCCTCCACCACCAATAACACCTCCTGCTTTCCCCCCTTGGCGTCCACACGTTTGCTCTCTACATCTGTGTCTCTATTTCTGCCTTGTAAACTGGTTCATCTGTACCATTTTTCTAGGTTCCACATACATGAGTTAATATACGATATTAGTTTTTCCGACTTACTTCACTCTGTATAACAGTCTCTAGGTCCAGCCACATCTCTACAAATGACCCAATTTCGTTCCTTTTTATGGCTGAGTAATATTCTATTGTATATATGCACCACATCTTCTTTATCCATTCGTCTGTCAATGGGCATTTAGGTTGCTTCCATGACATGGCTATTGTAATAGTGCTGCAATGAACATTGGGGTGCATGTCTCTTTTTGAATTATGGTTTCTCTGGGTATATGCCCAGTAGTGGGATTGCTGGGTCATATGGTAATTCTATTTTTAGTTTTTTAAGGAACCTCTATACTGTTCTCCATAGTGGCTGTATCAATTTACATTCCCACCAACAGTGCAAGAGGGTGCCCTTTTCTCCACACCCTCTCCAGCATTTGTTGTTTGGAGATTTTCTGATGATGCCCATTCTAACTGGTGTGAGGTGATACCTCATTGTAGTTTTGATTTGCATTTCTCTAATAATTAGTGATGTTGAGCGGCTTTTCATGTGCCTCCTGGCCATCTGTATGTCTTTTCTGGAGAGATGTCTACTTAGGTCTGCCCATTTTTTGATTGGGTTGTTTTTTTAATATTGAGCTGCATGAGCTGTTTATATATTTTGGAGATTAATCCTTTGTCCACTGATTCGATTCCAAATATTTTCTCCCATTCTGAGGGTTGTCTTTTCATCTTGCGTGTAGTTTCCTTTGCTGTGCAAAAGCTTTGAAGTTTCATTAGGTCCCATTTGTTTATTTTTGTTTTTATTTCCATTACTCTAAGAGGTGGGTCAAAAAAGATCTTGCTGTGATTTAGGTCAAAGAGTGTTCTTCGTATGTTTTCCTCTAAGAGTTTGATAGTGTCTGGCCTTACATTTAGGTCTTTAATCCATTTTGAGTTTATTTTTGTGTACGGCGTTAGGGAGTGTTCTAATTTCACTCCTTGACATGTAGCTGTCCAGTTTTCCCAGCACCACTTATTGAAGAGACTGTCTTTTCTCCATTGTTTATCCTTGCCTCCTTTGTCATAGATTAGTTGACCATAGGTGCGTGGGTTTATCGCTGGGCTTTCTATCCTGTACCATTGATCTATATTTCTGTTTTTGTGCCAGTACCATGTTGTCTTGATTACTGTAGCTTTGTAGTAATAGTCTAAAGTCAGGGAGTCTGATTCCTCCAGCTCCATTTTCTTTCCCTCAAGATTGCTTTGGCTAGGGACTTCCCTGGTGGTGCATTGCTTAAGAATCCGCATGCCAATGCAGGGGACACAGGTTCAAGCCCTGGTCCAGGAAGATGCCACATGCCACGGAGCAACTAAGCCCCTGCGCTACAACTACAGAGCCTGTGCTCTAGAGCCCGCATGCCACAACTACTGAAGCCTACGCACCTAGAGCCTGTGCTCCACAACAAGAGAACCACCGCAATGAGAAGCCCACAAACCGCAATGAAGAGTAGCCCCCACTCACCGCAAGTAGAGAAAACCCGTGTGCATCAACAAAGATCCAATGCAGCCAAAAATAAATAAATAAAACAAATAAATTTATTTAAAAAAAACAGATTGCTTTGGCTATTCAGGGTCTTTTGTGTCTCCAAATTTTAAGATTTTTTGTTCTAGTTCTGTAAAAAATGCCATTGGTAATTTGATAGGGATTGCATTGAATCTGTAGATTGCTTTGGGTAGTATAGTCTTTTCACAATATTGATTCTTCCAATCCAAGAACATGGTATATCTCTCCATCTGTTTGTGTCATCTTTGATTTCTTTCACCAATGTCTTATAGTTATCTGGGTACAGGTCTTTTACCTCCTTAGGTAGGTTTATTCCTAAGTATTTTATTCTTTTTGTTGCAATGGTGACTGGGATTGTTTCCTTAATTTCTCTTTCTGATCTTTTGTTGTTAGTGTAGAGGACTGCAAGAGATTTCTGTGCATTAATTTTGTGTCCTGCAACTTTACCAAATTCACTGATTAGCTCAAGTAGTTTTCTGGTGGCATCTTTAGGATTCTCTATGTATAGTATCATGTCATCTGCAAACAGTGACAGTTTTACTTCTTCTTTTCCAATTAGGATTCCTTTCATTATTTTTTTCTTCTCTGATTGCTGTGGCTGGGACTTCCAAAAACTTTGTTGAATAATAGTGGCAAGAGTAGACATCATACACTTGTTCCTGATCTTAGAGGAAATGCTTTCATTTCTTCATCATTGAGAACGATGTTTGCTGTGGGTTTGTCGTATATGGACTTTATTATGTTGAGATAGGTTCCTTCTATGTCCACTTTCTGGAGAGTTTTTGTCATAAATGGGTGTTGAATTTTGTCAAAAGCTTTTTCTGCACCTATTGAGATGATCATATGGTTTTTATTCTTCAGTTTGTTAATATGGTGTATCACATTGATTGATTTGCATATATTGAAGAATCCTGGCATCCCTGGGATAAATCCCACTTGATCATGGTGTATGATCCTTTTAATGTGATGTTGGATTCTGTTTGCTAGTATTTTTTGAGGATTTTTGCATCTATATTCATCAGTGATATTGGTCTGTAATTTTCTTTCTTTGTAGTATCTTTGTCTGGTTTTGGTATCAGGGTGATGGTGGCCTCATAGAATGAGTTTGGGAGTGTTCCTTCCTCTGCAATTTTTTGGAAGAGTTTGAGAAGGATGGGTGTTAGCGCTTCTCTAAATGTTTGATAGAATTCACCTGTGAAGCCATCTGGTCCTGGACTTTTGTTTGTTGGAAGATTTTTAATCACAGTTTCAATTTCATTACTTGTGATTGGTCTGTTCATATTTTCTATTTCTTCCTGGTTCAGTCTTGGAAGGTTATACCTTTCTAAGAATTTGTCCATTTCTTCCAGGTTGTCCATTTTATTGGCATAGAGTTGCTTGTAGTAGTCTCTTATGATGCTTTGTATATTTGCAGTGCCTATTGTAACTTCTTCTTTTTCATTTCTAATTCTAATGATTTGAGTCATCACCCTCATTTTCTTCATGAGCTTATCTAAAGTTTATCAATTCTGTTTATCTTCTCAGAGAACCAGCTTTTAGTCTTATTGATCTTTGCCTTTGTTTCTATTTCATTTATTTCTGCTCTGATCTTTGTGATTTCTTTCCTTCTACTAACTTTGGGTTTTGTTTGTTCTTCTTTCTGTAGTTCCTTTAGGTGTAAGGTTAGATTGTGTATTTGAGATTTTTCTTGTTTCTTGAGGTAGGATTGTATTGGTATAAACTTCCCTCTCAGAACTGCTTTTGCTGCATCCCATGGGTTTTGGATCATTGTGTTTTCATTGTCATTTGTCTCTAGGTATTTTTTGATTTCCTCTTTGATTTCTTCAGTGATCTCTTGGTTATTTAGTAATGTATTGTTTAGCCCCCATGTGTTTGTGTTCTTTATGTTTTTTTCCCTGTAATTGATTTCTAATCTCATAGCATTGTGGTCGGAAAAGATGCTTGAAATGATTTCAGTTTTCTTAAATTTACCAAGGCTTGATTTGTGACCCAAGATGTGATCTATCCTGAAGAATGTTCCATGTGCCCTTGAGAAGAAAGTGTAATCTGCTGTTTTTGGATGTAATATCCTATAAATATCAATTAAATCTATCTGGTCTATTGTGTCATTTAAAGCTTCTGTTTCCTTATTAATTTTCTGTTTGGATGATCTGTCCATTGGTGTAAGTGAGGTGTTAAAGTTCCCCACTATTGTGTTACTGTCAATTTCCTCTTTTATAGCGGTTAGCATTTGCTTTACGTATTGAGGTGCTCCTATGCTGGGTGCATAAATATTTGCAATTGTTATATCTTCTTCTTGGATTGATCCCTTGATCATTATGTAGTGTCCTTCCTTGTCTCTTGTAACATTCTGTATTTTAAAGTCTATTTTATCTTATATGAGTATTGCTACTCCAGCTTTCTTTTGATTTCCATTTGCATGGAATATCTTTTTCCATCCCCTCACTTTCAGTCTGTATGTGTCCCTAGGTCTGAAGTGGGTCTCCTGTAGACAGCATGGGTCTTGTTTTTGTATCCATTTTGTATCCATTCAGCAAGCCTGTGTCTTTTGGTTGGAGCATTTAATCCATTCACATTTAAGGTGATTATCGGTATGTATGTTCCTATTACCATTTTGTTAAATGTTTTGGGTTTGTTTTTGTAGGTCCTTTTCTTCTCTTGTGTTTCCCACTTAGAGACGTTCCTTTAGCATTTGTTGTAGAGCTGCTTTGGTGGTGCTGAATTCTCTTAGCCTTTGCTTGTTTGTAAAGCTTTTGATTTCTCCGTCAAATCTGAATGAGATCCTTGCTGGGTAGAGTAACCTTGGTTGTAGGTTCTTCCTTTTCATCACTTTAAATATATCGTGCCACTCCGTTCTGGTTTGTAACGTTTCTGCTGAGAAATCAGCTGTTAACCTTATGGGAGTTCCCTTGTATATTATTTGTCATTTTTTCCTTGTTGCTTTTAATAATTTTTCTTTGTCTTTAATTTTTGTTAATTTGATTACTATGTGTCTCAGTGTGTTTCTCCTTGGGTTTATCCTGCCTGGAACTCTCTGTGCTTCCTGTTCTTGGGTGGCTATTTCCTTTATGATGTTAGGGAATTTTTCGACTATAATCTCTTCAATTATTTTCTCAGGTCCTTTCTCTCTTCTCCTTTTGGGACCCCTATAATGCGAACGTTGGTGAATTTAATGTTGTCCCAGAGGTCTCTTAAGCTGTCTGCATTTCTTTTCATTCGTTTTTCTTTATTCTGTTCTACGGCAGTGAATTCTACCATTCTGTCTTCCAGGTCACTTATCCGTTCTTCTGCCTCAGTTATTCTGCTATTGATTCCTTCTAGTGTATTTTTCATTTCAGTTATTGTATTGGTCATCTCTGTTTGTTTGTTCTTTAATGTTTCTTGGTGTTTGTTCTTTAATTCTTCTAGGTCTTTGTTAAACACTTCTTGCATCTTCTCGATCTTTGTCTCCATTCTTTTTCCAAGGTCCTGGATCATCTTCACTATCATTATTCTGAATTCTTTTTCTGGAAGGTTGCCTATCTCCACTTCATTTAGTTGTTTTTCTGGGGTTTTTTCTTGTTCCTTCATCTGGTACATAGTCCTCTGCCTTTTCATTTTGTCTATCTTTCTGTGAATGTGGTTTTCATTCCACAGGCTGCAGGACGGTAGTTCTTCTTGCTTCTGCTGTCTGCCCTCTCTTGATTACACACTCTTATTTTACTCCACTAATTCCTCACTTCTGCTCTCTGGGCTCACTTCTAATGATATTACTGAATGCAGACTTTCATCTCAGACTCTGAATTGGGGTCCACCCAGACTAGGAACGAGTTCAATATACATTCATAGAATAAACAAATGAACAAACAATGAATATTCATTAGTCTCCAAATTCCCTGAACAGTCCATCTTTCTTCATTACTCTTTCTCTATTCAACCTTAAAATGTTGGTATCCTCCAGGCTTCTAATTTTCACTCTCTTTCCTTCTAGGCAAATAAAATTACCCTTAGCATTCCCATACACAGCAAGGTTGTAACTAATCTCCATTCTGACTTTTATCTCTTACCTTGTGCCTTCTCAGAAACTCCAGAAATATACATGTGTGCATGTGCCCATCAACATATAGTGAATATATGTACAAATGTAATTTCCTAGTTTTTCCACTTGAGTGTCCCATTAACACTCCAAACTCAATATTTATCAAGAAGAAATCATTATCTTCCTCCTGAAATCCACCCCTCTTTCTAGGTCCCCTATACTGAGGAATGAGAGCACCATCCATTCCACCCCACGAATCAGAAACTCAAATCTTTCTTTATTCTAATCCATCATTACTCATATCCAAAGTCCTATACATTCTATCCCTTTAATATAATGTAAATTTCTCTCCAATTAACAACTTTTATACTACTTCCTTAAATTAGAATGTTTGTACTGCTGTAATAATATCATAACTAGTTTCTCCAATTTCATTCTCAAGCCTGTATCCTGATATAGTGAATTTCCTGAAATTCTTGTAATTTTCTTGTTTTAACTCCTTAGTGGTGTCACATGGCCTCTAGTTTAAAGCTGAAGTTTCTTAACCAAGCTTTCAAGGTCCTTCATCATATGGGTCCTGCCTACTTCTCTCATTCTTTATTACTGTCCCTACATGTACTTCCGTATCAATCACATAAAACTCCCAAACAAGCCATACTCTTTTTTACTTTTGTGAATTTATATATCAGAGATTTTTTTTCTGTAACATCCCTCTCTCGTATCCACACCTACTATCTATCATTCTTCAGGAAGTAACTCAAATCTTACTTCCTCTTAAAAGATTTCACCAATTTCTTTCATATCTTCTCAACCCCAGGGCTAGATTGGGTGTTATTCCTTATCACACTCTCTCTTTAGATCTTTACCATTCAATGTCTTCTTATGTTATAGCATTATCACAATGTATGTTAACTATTGATTAATATAATTTTAATTATATTAAAATTTTATTAATTTTTTTAGACAACATGTGCCTTGGGTTAGGGACTTATCAACTTTGTATTTTTGAGATACATAAGAGTGTCTGAATATAATAACTCCTCAATGTCTGTTGAATAACATAATCAATGACAATAGAAGCTACTGATTGTGTAACATTTTCAAAAGTACACTCTAAACTAGGCATTATTTCCCAGGATTTTCTGGAAAAAAAACAAAAATTTTAGAGAAAGTGAGAGACATCCTCAAGTACACAGCTGGGAAATAGCAAAACCATTTTGCAAATCTTTGTCTACATGAATACAAGGCCCATATCCTTACTCTATGCCACATCATCTGAAGGCCCAAATAAATTGTGTATGGAGAGGAAAGAGTCAGTATTATGAGAGGTAATGGAGGAAAAAAGATAAAACCCTAGGCCACCACAAATGTCTTTCTTTCTCTTCATATTATTGTTATTATTTTGTTGGTTTGTATTATTTAGAGGAGAAAGGAGTTGTCTGTCTCTTTTAACAAGCTACACTGAAAGCAATATGTTCAAATAACAAATCCCCCAAATTCATCAAGACCTACCTTGTCTTACTTATCATTGCCAAACTTTGGATGGTCAATAAATGGCTTGACCTGAAACACAACTGTTTCTTTTTAATACTCACTACTCTTCATAATTTGACAAATAGAAAATAAATAGACCAAAAAATGTTGTTAAGCATCAAAGAAAATAGGATCTAACACAAATGAAAACAAAGACACATTTTTCATCTTAGAAATGATCTTCTTTGCTTGTCAAGCTGGTCAATGTAATTAAAAGAATAGCTTAATTTTTCTATTATTTTCTGTTAGAGCAGAAGTTTTGTTCTGAACCCAAAGCGGCATTTGTTTTCAGCACTCTGTTGTCCGTATTATTTTCTAGGTATATAGATTTAAAAACCTTTTGTCAGGCAATGCAAACTGTGTAGACATTTACAAAAAGAAGACAAAGAGAAATAACGTGACAGTTATTTTCCTACTGTATGGATTTGCTTGGAACTGTACCATGGAAAACAATCTTAACACAGATATTAAATTCTAGAGGAGGATATACATTTGGAAATGTTTAAGGGTACTGATAAAGCAAACTACTGTGAAAGCATCAAAAAATTATTTGATATATTGATAGAGGAATGAATATATGATGTGTAAATAGTTGATAAATAATTATAGAAAAATATCAGTTTTAGAATCTAGGTGATGAGCTTAAGAGTGTCCACTGTATAACTCTTTCAGCTTTTCTGTGTTTTGGATAATATTCATAATAAATGTGAAAAAAATCAATGAAAAATTTTAACTGATTCCATGCATAATTTTCAGACATAACCCAGTTCTCAGATTCAGAATTCATGACTGAAGAAAAATCTGGATTCCTGTGAGGAAGCATCACACAAAACTATGATATATACTCACTAGTAACTTCCTCCATTCTTCCCTAAAGAGACCTATAGCCATTTACTTAGTTAACCATACACTGGGGAAAAGAAAATACCTTCAAACCTTTTGAGAATATTTGTATCTGGGGTCTATATTGGCATTGATATTTGGGAGCCCAAAGTGCTACCATCACTCCCCTAATAGAATATGAATAGATGTTATCTAGGAAATAAATATTATCTTGGAGCAGGTTCAGCTCATAGCTGTGGTCACACCCAACAGTTACTTCCCAGTCCCTAAATGTATAATTGTACTAGACATAGCTGGTAATTGGTAGAACACTCACATCAGTTCCTTGAGCTTTGGCATAAGAGAAATAATAAAGGAAAAGGCTAAGTGGAAGCCTCAAAAATTGCCCCTCCACTTCTGGTCAAGATTGTAAATACAGTAAATAATAACATATTACCAAAGGAATCAAAGAGATTAGTGCCACACTTAAGATGTAAAATATGCAGAGATATTGGTTCCCATCATATTCCACTTAATTCGAAGGTCTGACTCCTACAACAATTAAATAAATCTAGAAACTCAACCAAGCAGATGCCCAAATTTCAGCTTCTATGTCAAACATGGAATCTATACTAGAGCAAATTAACACAGCCTCCAGTCCATGTTAAGTGGCTACTGATTTGATGAATGCATTATTTTCCATCCCTATCAATAAGGAGGGTCAGAAATACTTCACATTCAAATAGGATGGACAACAGTGTACATATATGGTCCTACCCCAAGACTATGTAAATTTTCCTGGTTTCTTTAAAAATATAGTCCAAAGTGTCTTCAGCCATATAAACATTCCACAGAACATCACATTGGCTACTATATCAATGACATTATGTTAATTGGATTAAAATGTAAATTGGAGACTAAGGTAAGACAAATGTGTTCCAGTGGTGGAAAATGCACTCTACAAAGATCCAACGTTTTGCCTCATCAGTGAAGTTTTCAGGCCCCTAGTAGTCTGTGGCATGCTGTGCTATACCCTCAATATAAAGGAGAAATTTTTGCATCTCAGATCTTCCAACACAAAGAGAGGCACATAATGTCTGGTTCACATTTTCAGATTCTGGAAACAGCATATTCTACATTAAGAAAGAGTACTTCGACTTACTTACTGAATGACAAAGAAGGCTGCTAGCTTTGACTGGAGCCCAGAGAAGGAAGGAGCCCAGAGAAGAAAGGATCCCTCAGTAGTTTCAGGCTGTGATTCAAGTAGCTTTGGTCCTTGAGATAACTAGGAAAGGAAAAGAATACATGAGGAGTTTACAGTAAGTTCCAGTAGCAGAAAATTCTGAGGGTTCTAGAGAAGTGCTGTATTATCTACAGCATAGAAAGTATATAGTCTCTTCAACAAATGGGGCTGTGAAAACTGGATATCCATATGTAAAGGAACTAAACTGGACCCCTATCTTACACCATACACAAAAATCAATTCCAGTGGGTTAAAGACTTGAAAGTAAGACCTAAAACCATGAAACTACTCGAAGAAACACAGGCAAAAATCTTCATGACGTTGGTCTCAGCAATGGTTTCATGGATATGACACCAAAAGGACAGACAACAAAAACCAAAAATACACAAGTTGGACTACCTCAAACTAAAAAGCTTCTACATAGCAAAGGAAATGATCAACAAAATTAAAAGGCAACCTACAGAATGGGAGAAAATATCTGCAAACCATATATCTGATAAGAGGTTAATATCTATAATACATAAATAACTCCTATAACTCAACAGCAAAAAACAAATAATCCAAGTTTTAAATGGGCAAAGGATTTGAATAGACATTTCTTCAATAAAGACATACAGATGGCCAACAGGTATATGAAAGGATGTTCAACACCACTAATCATCAGTGAAATGTTAATCAAAACCACAATGAGCACACATTTATCAGGATGACTATTACCAAAAAAAAAAAAAAAAAGACATTAAGTATTGATGAAGATATGGAGAAACTGGAACACTTGCACACTATTGGTGGGAATAAAAAATGGTTTAGCTACTGTGGAAAACAATAGGGAGATTCCTCAAAAAATTAAAAATTAAACTACCATATGATCCAGCAGTCCCACTTCTGGGTATTTATCCAGAAGAAATGAAATCAGGATTTCAGAGAGATAATAGCACTCCTATGTTTATTGCAACATCACAGTGGCCAAGCTGTGGAAACAACCTAAATGTCATTCAACAGATGAACAAATAAAGAATATGTGATACATATGTACAGTAGAATACCATTCAGCCTTTAAAAAAGAAGGAAAATTCTGCAATATGTGACCATATGGATGAATCTTGAGGACATTATGTTAAGTGAAATTGATCAGTCACAAAAAGACAAAAAATACATAATTCTTCTTACATGAATTATCGAAAATAGTCAAATTCACGAAATCAAACAGTGGTTGCCTGGGGCTGGGAGGTGCTGAAGGGAATGAGTAATTATTAATCAAGGGGTATAAAGTTTCAGTTAAGCAAAATGAATAAACTCTAGAGATCTTCTTTACACCATTGTATCTACAGTCAATAATAATGTATCATACACTTACAAATTTGTAGAGAGTAAATTTCATGTTGTGTTCTCATCAAAATAAAATGAAAAAAATCATCAGATAAATGACTGTTAAATGGGCTTAATCCTAGATTTACCTAATTTCAAATTCTATGTCCTTTCCACTAAAAATACTGCTACCCTAGAAACGATTTTTTTAAATATTTTTAAAAATTTATTTATTTTATTTATTCTGTTTTTTTCTTTCGGCTGCACTGGGTCCTCATTGTTGCGTGTAAGCTTTCTCTAGTTGAGGTGAGTGGGGGCTACTCTTCATTGCAGTGCACGGGCTTCTCACTGCAGTGGCTTCTCTTGTTGCAGAACACGGGCTCTAGGCACGCAGGCTTCAGAAGTTGTGGCTCATGGGCTCTGGAGCACAGGCTCAGTAGTTGTGGCACATGGGCTTAGTTGCTCCGCAGCATGTGGGATCTTCCCGGACCAGGGCTTGAACCTGTGTCCCCTACACTGTCAGGCAGATTCTTAACCACGCCACCAGGGAATCCCTAAAAACAATTTTGAGTGCAGAAGATCCTAATCTTATCAAAGTTTGTGATCTCTCTAAAGAAAGGTTATATTAACAGAGGAGCCTCGATGGCAGACATGAATCTCAGAAAATGTTGAAAGAGATAACATGAATTTGGTCACGTACTTATCCAACTCTCTGCAAGGCATAGAAATAGTATATATATATATTTTTTTAATTTATTTTATTTATTTATGTTTGGCTACATTGGGTCTTCTTCATTGTTGTGGGTGGGCTTTCTCCAGTTGAGGCGAGCAGGGGCTACTCTTCATTGCAGTGTGCGGGCTTCTCATTGCAGTGGCTTCTCTTGTTGCTGAGCACAGGCTCTAGGCGTGTGGGATTCAGTAACTGTGGCACGTGGGCTCAGTAGTTGTGGCTCATGGGCTCTAGAGTGCAGGTTCAGTAGCTGTGGCACACGGGCTTAGGTGCTCCGCGGCATGTGGGATCTTTCCGGACCAGGGATCGAACCTGTGTCCCCTGCATTGGCAGGCAAATTCTTAACCACTGTGCCACCAGGGAAGTCCAGAAATAGTATACTTAATGTACAAGTACTTTCCATTCCCTAGGGAAAAACTATTCTTGTTATTGTTTTGTTTTGTGTTTTAGTTTTGTGATGTGGAAGTATTGTTAGGTCCTAACAATTCCTGGACAAAATGTCCTCTTGAAGCTACCTAATAACATCTCATAATTTTTTATTTCCCATAAAATTATTAGGTTTATAAGTGTGTTTCCTCAATGTCTTAAAAACAAGAAGGTATGCTCTAGATAAAGGAAATTAGTTCTCTAGTCACTGAAGGTAGCATACTTTATTATAAATGAAGAATTAGGATTCTTTTAGTCATCAATGTCTCATGAATTTCTTTGGTGAGTGAGATCTTTAAGGGGCCTATTCACAGAGTTTCTGTATCTACAAAGCTGAGGACCAGCATCTAGGTAACCAAGATTCCATGTAAGTAAGGCACCCACAGATGGTGTTTTCTATTAATTCTCTGACTAGACTTTGAACTACATTTTACACTTTCACTGATTCAAGTTGAGTCTATTATTTTATTGATACTCTGCTTAATTACCCTTAATTGACAGGGATATAATTCTTCCCAAAGAATGAGCATTTAGCAACTGAAGGCAATCAAGTATAACTTATGTCTCTATTAAAATGGGAGTGATTCAAATGATACAAATCAGAAACAATCAATAAGACTATGTATTTCAGATAATCAACTAAGATTTTAACTATGTTATCTAACTTAATGGAAAAGCAGAAAAGAGTTTTGTTGCATTAGTTTTATTATTGAAAAGTACTGAAATACTGTGACTGGTAAGATGAAAGAAGGCACTCAGAGTGATTGGGACTGGACAATAAAGAAAAATCACAGTATGTTAAACTCTATTTAAAAATATTCAGAGGAGCTTTAAGATGGTGGAAGAGTAAGACATGGAGATCACCTTCCTCCCCACAAATACATCAGAAATACATCTACATGTGGAACAGCTTCTATAAAACACCTACTGAACACTGGCAGAAGACCTCAGACCTCCCAAAAGGCAAGAAACTCCCCACATACCCGGGTAGGGCAAAAGAAAAAAGAAAAAACAGAGACAAAAGAATAGGGCAGGACTTGTACCTCTGGGAGGGAGCTGTGAAGTAGGAAAGGTTTCCACACACTAGGAGCCCCTTTGCGGGCGGAGACTGCGGGTGGCAGAGGGGGAAGCTTCAGAGCAATGGAGGAGAGTGCAGCCACAGGGGTGCGGAGGGCAAAGCGGAGAGATTCCCGCACAGGGGACCAGCACTCACCAGCCCAAGAGGCTTGTCTGCACCCCTGCCGGGGCGGGCAGGGCTGGGAGCTGAGGCTCAGGCTTTGGTCGGATCACAGGGAGAGGACTGGGGTTGGCGGCGTGAACACAGCCTGAAGGGGCTAGTGCGCCACGGCTAGCCGGGAGGGAGTCTGGAAAAAGGTCTGGAGCTGCCGAAGAGGCGAGAGACTTTTTCTTACCTCTCTGTTTCCTGGTGCGCGAGGAGAGGGGATTCAGAGCGCCGCCTAAACAAGCTCCAGAGACAGGCGCGAGCCGCGGCTAACAGCGCGGACCCCAGAGACGGGCATGAGATGCTAAGGCTGCTGCTGCCGCCACCAAGAGGCCTGTGTGCGAGCACAGGTCACTCTCCACACCACCCCTCCTGGGGGCCTGTGCAGCCCGCCACCGCCAGGGTCCCGTGGTCCGGGGACAACTTCCCCGGGAGAATGCACAGCGCGCCTCGGGCTGCTGCAACGTCATGACGACTCTGCCGCCGCAGGCTTGCCCCGCCTCCTCCGTACCCCTCCCTCCCCCCGGCCTGAGTGAGCCAGAGCCCCTGAAGCAGCTGCTCCTTTAACCCCATCCTGTCTGAGTGAAGAACAGGTGCCCTCAGGTGACCTACACGCAGAGGCAGGTCCAAATCCAAAGTTGAACCCGGGAGCTTTGCGAACAAAGAGAAAGGGAAATCTCTCCCAGCAGCCTCAGGAGCAGTGGATTAAATCCCCATAATCAACTTGATGTACCCTGCATCTGTGGAATACCTGAATAGACAACAAATCATCCCAAATTGAGGCGGTGGACCTTGGGGCAAAGATATATATTTCTTTTCCTTTTTCTGTTTTTGTGAGTGTGTATGTGTATGCTTCTGTGTGTGACCTGTCTGTATAGCTTTGCTTTTACCATTTGTCTTAGGGTTCAGTCTGTCCGTTTTGTGGTTTTTTTTAGTATAGTTTTTAGTGCTTGTTATCACTGGTGGATTTGTTTTTTGGTTTGGTTGCTCTCTTCTTTCTTTCTTTCTTTTTTTAAATTTTTAATATTTTTTAATTTTTCATTTTAACAACAATATTTTATTTTATTTTACTTTCTTTTTTCTTTCTTTCTTTCTTTTTGTCTCCCTTTCATTCTGAGCCGTGTGGCTGACAGGGTCTTGGTGCTCCCACTGGGCATCAGATCTGTGCCTCTGAGGTGGGAGAGCCAAGTTCAGGACATTGGTCCACCAGAGACCTCCCAGCTCCACATAATATCAAACGGCAAAAAACTCCCAGAGATCTCCATCACAACACCAAGACCCAGCTCCACTCAACGACAAGCAAGCTTCAGTGCTGGACACCCTATGCCAAAGAACTAGCAAGACAGGAACACAGCCTCACCAGTTAGCAGAGAGGCTGCCTAAAATCATAATAAGGCCACAGACACCCCAAAACACACCACCAGACAAGGTCCTGCCCACCAGAAAGACAAGATCCAGCCTCATCCACCAGAACACAAGCACTAGGCCCCTCCACCAGGAAGCCTACACAACTCACTGAACCAAACTTACCCACTGGGGGCAGACACCAAAAACAACGGGAACTGCAAACTTGCAGCCTGTGAAAAGGAGACCCCAAACACAGTAAGTTAAGCAAAATGAGAACACAGAGAAACCCACAGCTGATGAAGGAGCAAGGTAAAAAGTCACCAGACCAAACAAATGATGAGGAAATAGGCAGTCTACCTGAAAAACAATTCACAGTAATGATTGTAAAGATGATCCAAAATCTTGGAAATAGAGTGGAGAAAATACAAGAAACGTTTAACAAGGACCTAGATGAACTAAAGACCAAACAAACAATGATGAACAACACAATAAATGAAATTTAAAATTCTTTAGAAGGAATCAATAGCAGAATAACTGAGACAGAGGAACGCATAAGTGACCTGGAAGATAAAATAGTGGAAAATATATTGCAGAGCAGAATAAAGAAAAAAGAGTGAAAAGAATTGAGGACAGTCTCAGAGACCGCTGGGACAACATTAAATGCACCAACATTCGAATTATAGGGGTCCCAGAAGAAGAAGGGAAAAAGAAAGGGACTGAGAAAATATCTGAAGACATTACAGTTGAAAACTTCCTTATATGGGAACGGAAATAGTAACTCAAGTCCAAGAAGCACAGAGAGTCCCATACAGGATAAATCCAAGGAGAAACATGCCAAGACACATATTAATCAAACTATCTAAAATTAAATACAAAGAAAAAATATTAAAAGCAGCAAGGGAAAAACAACAAATAACATACAAGGGAATCCCCATAAAGTTAACAGCTGATCTTTCAGCAGAAACTCTGCAAGCCAGAAGGGAGTGGCAGGACCTTATTTAAAGTGATGAAAGGGAAAAAACTTTTCCAAAGATTACTCTACCCAGCAAGGATCTCATTCAGATTAGATGGAGAAATTAATAACTTTACAGACAAGCAAAACCTAAGAGAATTCAGCACCACCAAACCAGCTTTACAACAAATGATAAAGGAACTTCTCTAGGAAGGAAACACAAGAGAAGGAAAAGACCTACAAAAACAAACCCAAAACAATTAACAAAATGGTAATAGGAACATACATATCAATAATTACCTCAAACGTAAATGGATTAAATGCTCCAAATAAAAGACATAGACTGACTGAATGGATACAAAAAAAAAACACCCGTATATATGCTTTCTACAGGAGTCTCATTTCAGACCTAGGGACACATACAGACTGAAAGTGAGGGGATGGAAAAAGATATTCCATGCAAATGGAAATCAAAAGAAAGCTGGAGTAGCAATTCTCACATCAGACAAAATAGACTTTAAAACAAAGACTATTACAAGAGACAAGGACACTACATAATGATCAAGGGATCAATCCAAGAAAAGATATAACAATTGTAAATATTTATGCACCCAACATAGGAGCACCTCAATACGTAAGGCAAATGCTAACAGCCATAAAAGGGGAAATCGACAGTAACACAGTTATAGTAGGGAACTTTAACACCGCACTTTCACCAATGAACAGATCATCCAAAATAAAAATAAATAAGGAAACACAAGCTTTAAATGATACATTAAACAAGATGGACTTAATTGATATTTATAGGACATTCCATCCAAAAACAACAGAATACACTTTTCTCTCAAGTGCTCATGGAACATTCTCCAGGATAGATCATATCTTGGGTCACAAATCAAGCCTTGGTAAATTTAAGAAAATTGAAATTGTATCAAGTATCTTTTCTGACCACAATGCTATGAGACTAGATATCAATTACAGGAAAAAATCTGTAAAAAATACAAACACATGGAGTATAACAATACAGTACTTAATAACCAAGAGATCATTGAGGAAATCAAAACATACCTAGAAACAAACAACAATGAAAACACGACGACCCAAAACCTATGGGATGAAGCAAAAGCAGTTCTAAGAGGTAAGTTTATAGCAAAACAATCCTACCTTAAGAAATAAGAAACATCTCAGATAAACAACCTAACCTTACACCTAAAGCAATTAGAGAAAGAAAAACAAACAAAAAAAAACCCCCAAAGTTAGCAGAAGGAAAGAAATCATAAAGATCAGAACAGAAATAAATGAAAAAGAAATGAAGGAAACGATAGCAAAGATCAATAAAACTAAAAGCTGGTTCTTTGAGAAGATAAACAAAATCGATAAACCATTAGCCAGACTCAGCAAGGAAAAAACGGAGAAGACTCAAATCAACAGAATTAGAAATGAAAAAGGAGAAGTAACAACTGACACTGCAGAAATACAAAGGATCATGAGAGATTACTACAAGCAACTATATGCCAATAAAATGGACAACCTGGAAGAAATGGACAAATTCTCAGAAAAGCACAACCTTCTGAGACTGAACCAGAAAGAAACAGAAAATATAAACAGACCAATCACAAGCACTGAAATTGAAACTGTGATTAAAAATCTTCCAGCAAAGAAAAGCCCAGGACCAGATGGTTTCACAGTTGAATTCTCACAAACATTTAGAGAAGAGCTATCACCTATCCTTCTCAAACTCTTCCAAAATACAGCAGAGGGAGGAACACTCCCAAACTCATTCTACGAGGCCACCATTACCCTGATACCAAAACCAGACAAAGATGTCACAAAGAAAGAAAACTACAGGCCAGTATCACTGATGAACATAGATGCAAAAATCCTCAACAAAATACTAGCAAACAGAATCCAACAGCACATTAAAAGGATCATACACCATGATCAAGTGGGGTTTATCCCAGGAATGCAAGGATACTTCAATATATGCAAATTAATCAATGTGATACACCATATTAACAAATTCAAGAATAAAAACCATATGATCGGGCTTCCCTGGTGGTGCAGTGGTTGAGAATCTGCCTGACAACGCAGGGGACACGGGTTCGAGCCCTGGTCTGGGAAGATCCCACATGCCATGGAGCAGCTAGGCCCGTGCGCCACAACTACTGAGCCTGCGCATTTTGAGCCTGGGCTCCGCAACAAGAGAGGCCGCGACAGTGAGAGGCCTGCACACCGTGATGAAGAGTGGCCCCCACTCGCCACAACTAGAGAAAGCCCTTGCACAGAAACGAAGACCCAACACAGCCAAAAAAAAAAATATATTAAAAAAAAAACAAACAACCATATGATCATCTCAATAGATGCAGAAAAAGCTTTTGACAAAATTTCTTTAGAAAGTAGGCATATAGGGAACCTACCTCAACATAGTAAAGGCCATATATGACAAACCCACAGCCAATGTCATCCTCACTGGTGAAAAACTGAAACCATTTCCTCTAAGATCAGGAAGAAGACAAGGTTGCCCACTCTCACCACTGTTATTCAACATTGTTTTGGAAGTTTTAGCCACAGCAATCAGAGAAGAAAAAGAAATAAAAGGAATCCAAATCGGAAAAGAATAAGTAAAGCTGTCACTGTTTGCACATGACGTGATACTATACATAGAGAATCCTAAAGATGTTACCAGAAAACTACTAGAGCTAATCAACGAATCTGGTAAAGTAGCAGGATACAAAATTAATGCACAGAAATCTCTTGCATACCTATACACTAATAATGAAAAATTTGAAAGAGAAATTAAGGAAACACTCCCATTTACCACTGCAAAAAAAGAATAAAATACCTATGAATAAACCTACCTGAGGAGACAAAAGACCTGTATGCAGAAAACTATAAGACACTGATGAAAGAAATTAAAGATGATTCAAACAGATGGAGAGATATACCACGTTCTTGGATTGGAAGAATCAACATTGTGAAAAAGATTATACTACCCAAAGTAATCTACAGATTCAATGCAATCCCGATCAAACTACAAATGGCATTTTTCAAAGCACTAGAACAAAAAATTTCACAATTTGTATGGAAACACAAAAGACCCCGAATAGCCAAAGCAATCTTGAGAAAGAAAAACGGAGCTAGAGGAATCAGTCTCTCTGACTCCAGACTATACTACAAAGCTACAGTAATCAAGACAGTACGGTACTGGCACAAAAATAGAAATATAGACCAATGGAACAGGATAGAAAGCCCAGAGATAAACCCACGCACATATGGCCACCTTATTTTTGATAAAGGAGGCAAGAATATACATTGCAAAAAAGACAGCCTCCTCAATAAGTGGTGCTGGGAAAACTGGACAGCTATATGTAAAAGAATGAAATTAGAACACTCCCTAACACCATACACAAAAATAAACTCAAAATGGATAAAAGACCTAAATTTAAGGCCAGACACTATAAAACTCTTAGAGGAAAAAATAGGCAGAACACTCTATGACATAAATCACAGCAAGATCCTTTCTGACCCACCTCGTAATGGAAATAAAAACAAATGGGACCTAATGAAACTTAAAAGCTTTTGCACAGCAAAGGAAACCATAAACAAGACGAACAGACAACCCTCAGAATGGGAGAAAATATTTACAAATGAAGAAACTGACAAAGGATTAATCTCCAAAATTTACAAGTAGCTCATGCAGCTCAATATCAAAAAAATAAACAACCCAATCCAAAAATGGGCAGAAGACCTAAATAGACATTTCTCCAAAGAAGATATAGAGTGCCAACAAACACATGAAAGAATGCTCAGCATCATTAATCATTAGAGAAATGCAAATCAAAACTACAATGAGATATCACCTCACACCAGCCAGAATGGTCATTATCAAAAAATCTACAAACAATAAATGCTGGAGAGGGTGTGCAGAAAAGGGAACCCTCTTGCACTGTTGGTGGGAATGTAAATTGATACAGCCACTATGGAGAACAATATGGAGGGTCCTTAAAAAACTAAACATAGAACTACCATACGACCCAGCAATCCCACTACTGGGCATATACCCTGAGAAAACCATAATTCAAAAACAGTCATTTAGCACAATGTTCATTGCAGCTCTATTTACAATAGCCAGGACATGGAAGCAACCTAAGTGTCCATCGACAGATGAATGGATAAAGAAGATGTGGCACATACATACAATGGAATATTACTCAGCCATAAAAAGAAACGAAATTGAGTTATTTGTAGTGAGGTGGATGGATCTAGAGTCTGTCATACAGAGTGAAGTAAGTCAGAAAGAGAAAAACAAATACAGTATGCTAACACATATATATGGAATCTAAGGAAAAAAAAAAAAAGGTCATGAAGAACCTAGTGGCAAGATGGGAATAAAGACACAGACCTACTACAGAATGGACTTGAGGATATGGGGAGGGGGAGGGGTGAGATGTGACAGGGTGAGAGAGTGTCATGGACATATATACACTACCAAATGTAAAGGAGATAGCTAGTGGGAAGCAGCCGCATAGCCCAGGGAGATCAGCTCGGTGCTCTGTGACCACCTAGAGGGGTGGGATGGGGAGGGTGGGAGTGAGGGAGATGCAAGAGTGAAGAGATGTGGGGATATATGTATATGTAGAGCTGATTCACTTTGTTATAAAGCAGAAACTAACACACCATTGTAAAGTAATTACACTCCAGTAAAGATGTTAAAAAATAATAGTAATTCAGGTCCGAGGTCTATATGCACTCTTTACTGATGTGTCAGCACAGATAAAATCATGAGCAAACTCAGCCACATCAAAGTGACTGGTGCTGTCTGGAATTTCCAGTACTTAAAACGACAGGGAAAAATCATAGCTAAATCCACGAAGCCCTGGATCTGCCACATAATCATTAGCTTTGTGATCTTGGTTGTGTAGCTCCATCTCTCTGAAGGTCAGATTAGTTTTAATCTCTAAATGAGGATAAAGTCCTTATCTCCAAGGATTTTTAAGGATTATAGAAGATCATCCATATATCTGTTGTGACAGAGTTAATAGTTACATTTCCTCCTGGACACACAGCTGAACTCTATTTTCCATCCACCTCTACAGTTAGGTAGGGCCATGGGGTTAAATTCTGGCCAGTGGCTTGTTGGTGGAATGCACATATGCCATTTCCAAAAGAGGCTCCTAAATTGTCCTCCGCAACCCTCCAAGTTCTACCTCCGAAGTTCTGGCGAAATGACTTCGGGTTTTTGATAAACACAGAGTATTCATCATCAAACTTGGCTTACTGTAGTTCCAGAAGACCCTCATCAGACTATAAGGGGAACATAAAGTAAATGTGACTAGGGCTCTGCTTGCAGAAAGTTAGCTGACGCTGTCAAATACTACAGAAATGCTGTTGTCGTTTTCTTTTTCCATTATTAACTAGTATCTGCTGAGTAGCACATAAAGGTAAAGGGAAATCTACTGACAACCCAAGTGCCATTTTATCTGATTTAATTAATTAACTACTTAAACCCTTATGTGCCAAGGACTCGTCTAGACACTGGAAATAGAGTAGTAAATTCAACTTTATCCATGCCCTTAATGTAGCAATATTCTAGTGAGTGAAACAGACAATAAGCAAGCAAATTCACATATACACAGACACACACATGTTTTATATATATCATATATTACGTATGTTACCTATCATATATATGTTGTGTATGTCTATATATAACATATTTTATACATATATAACAGGTAATAAGTTCTATGAAGAAAAATATAACAGGAGAAGAGCATATATTATGATGGAAGACTGCTTTAAAGAAGGGGTGGTCCTAGGAAGTCTCCTTGGGAGATAAACTGAAGTATGAATGAAGTGAGAGAATAAACCACTCCAAACAGAAGAAACTGCAAATGCAAAAGTGTGAATAGAAACTTTCTTGATACGTTTGAGGAATATCAAGGAGGAAAGAGTAATTAGAGACCACAGAGCAAGGGCTAGAATGGGAGGAAGTGAGCCCACAGATGTGGACAGGAGCCAGACCATGTAGGCACACGAACATAGCTAGGATTTGGTTTCATCTGAAACCTAATGGGAACAGTTGAAGAGTTGAGACAACGGAAACGATATGGCTTACCGTTTTTAAATGCAGCCACTCTGGCCACTGTGCAGAGAACAGACTGCAGAAAGCAAGAGTGGAAACAAGAATAGTCCAGAAGCTGTTGGGATGATCCTCGTGAGAGGTGGTACTGCTACTGAACCAGGCTCGTTTTTGCCCGTCGCACAGTGAGCCAAAACGCCGAGACGCTGAGCTTTGCAGAAAGAGAGGGTTTAGTCACAAGGCAGCCAAGGAGAAAGACGGGAGAACTAGCCTCAGATCCATCGCCCCAAAGCAAGCAGCTCCGCGTATTCATGGATTAAAGACTAAAGAAGCAGGGAGGTCTGAGGCGTGGGGGGCGTGGGGAAAGGTGATTGGGAAAAGGTGAGATAATTGTCCTTCTGCGCAGGCGTAACTAAGCTACAGCCGCCGCATGTTCAAAAGGTCACTGAGCGGACACTCGCGCACGCCCAGTTGAAGGGTCGGTGGTCCCATCCCATCTTTACCAGCTCAGCTGGAACGAGACACAGCTGACTCCAAGTTCTTGGAGAACCACTCCGGCAAACATCTTGTTCAGGTGATGTGCGGTTGGAGGACATGCAAGTGTTTTGTAGCAACAATTAACGACCTTGATTAGTGAAGGCAGGTTACAGGATTTAAGTAATGATTACCTACAGTTTCAGAGCTGCCTGGGACCAGTCTGGTAGTGGAGGATGGGGCGTGAAGTGGAGGGTTTAGAGTACACTGTAAAAGTGCGGTAAACAAGATTGCTGGTGCGCTGGACACGGAACAGGAGAAAAAGGGTTCAAGCATGGATCCAAGGTACGATCTGAGAAACGGAGTGGTCTTTATTGAGAGGGAGTAGACAGTTTTAAGGACAGTTTTGGAGTGGTCATAGGGAACAATTAAGGGTTTGGGACATGTGATGTTTTAGGTTCTTCAAGTCATACCAGTAAAATGTCTATAGTTTACTCTTATATCCAATTGTCTTGGTTCAGAAAAGGAAGTTTGAAAAGATAAGGTCACTCCACGCCAAAGACCTTTCACTAGTGACACTGCAGGGGTCCAGGAGAAGGCCTACTTTTAGTGGCTTTGAGGGAGGCCGGGATGTGAGTTCCTGTATTGGATACTTCTCATACCTTGCCTCCTCTTGGCCCGACTTTTACTCTAACCTTTGCTTCCACAACTAGCTTTGCCTGCTTAGACCTGACAGCTATCAGCACCTCACCTCACCTGCCCCACTGTACCGCCCTGGGGCTTCTCTGAGGCCATGGTGTGGGACACCTTTGGGAACCCACAATCCCATGGGACTGGCGAGAACGGATCTTGGTGTGTGAAGGAGCTAACACACCATGGGGCAACCCACAAGCAAGGGAGGACGAGAGCTAATAGATGTTTCCTCCTTCCATCCCTCAGGTGGTCAATTTTGAGGCTCTTCCTAATAGCTCCTCAGAAGTTCAAGGCAGGATCAAACTCCAGGAACCCATTTTAGTAACTAACTTAAAATATACGTTCACATTGGCTTTCCTTCCTTCTCTGTTGTACTGTCTCCAGTCCCTTAGTCTTTCTCTCTGGCGTCATTTCCCAAATAAATATTCTGCATGCAAATAGAAAGCAAATCTTCATGATGAGACATTCATTCATTTATTCATAAGTTCATTCATCTAATATAGGATGAAGGCCTCAGGATGTACTTATGTGTTTCACTAACCCTGTACTATTATGTCTTTTACAGAAACTATTGTCTGATACTACCTTAAAGGCTCTGTGATAGATTGAACACGATGAATGAAACGGTGTGGTACAAACTGTGAATAGAATCGAATGCCTTTTATACCCTCCCTCACATCCTCCTGGTCACCCACCTTCTCCAACCTTCTGAGGCAACCAACACACCAGCTACAACCTGACAGCACCTGCCCCAGCTACATTGCCTACTTTTGATTTCTTACCCAGGATCTCTAACCTTGAGGGACTCCTGTACAAACTTCCCTGACGCCTTGAGGGACTCCTGTACAAACTTCCCTGACGCCTTGAGGGACTCCTGTACAAACTTCCCTGACACACACACAGCCTGAGGAAGCTGGTGGGTTGACCACTGGGGGCCAACTCTGAGCCCTATTCTCGCTTCTCAGAGGCCGGCAGGGCAAGATCAACTCCACTCACTTTCAGTTACAGCCTTTGCATTTGCTCTCACTTCCTCTGTTGTACTCTCCAACTCTTTATCCCTGAGATCACTTCCCAAATAAACCATCTGTATACAACCCTTGTCTCAGGTTATACTTTGCAGAAGCCAGGCTAAGACAGTTCAGTAGACAGGCAAGATTGCTAACTAGCTTTGAGAATAGCACTGTATTTCTCGGGTACATAGGTTCTACCTTTGTAAAAAGATTAAGGGGACTCTCCCTTTCAGGGCCAACGTTTGTTAATTACTGAATATGATCATCATGGTAAATGAAATGTAATTTAACCGCACTCAGCGTTCATTCCCATCTTCTCCTAGTGGGCTTTTCTGAACTACAGAGGCTGGAAAGCTAAAGACCTTATTTCCCAGACTCTCTTTATACCCACGGTTCCCAACAAGAATTCAGTTCCTCCAAAATTTGAAGACAGAAAAAAGCATTTTTCTTCCTGTTGTCTGGGGCTATTTTCTGCTAGGAGGTGGAGTCATGAAGGCACAGGCTTTTCTGCAGCGTCATTTGCTTTCTGGTCACCAGCTGGGGTGGAAGCAGTAGCCTCCTGACTTTCTAGTGACCACAACAGTGGTATGTTCTTCAACTCACTGGTACAGGAGGCAGCCTCCTAATTTCCTACCATCAGACTCTAGCAGAGCTAACTCTAGCAGGGCTAAAATGTAAAGTGCAGAGTCAAGTGCACAGTGTTGAGGAAGCTATTCTGGTAGGGCTAAAACCCACACTAGTCCCACCAATAATTTTTTAATCACTGCATCTCTGTATTATATATCCCTTTTCTCTTAAAATATGTAAGACAGTAAATATATATATATTTATATACATATTTGCACTGAACGTTGACAGTGCAAATGTCAGCACAAATATGACAGTAAATATATATTTATATATTTTAAATATATATTTATACATATAAATATGTATAAATATATATATTAATATTTATAAATATAAATAAATATATATGTGTGTTTACACTGAACTCTGACTGATACATGCAGGTTATTCTTGTTCTAAGTAAATATTTCACTCCAGGAATCAATAATTTCTACATACAGCATCGAGACCTTATCAGAACTGCTGGACATTCATACGGCAAGTCCTTCCCAATAATCCCCAACCCAGGAGTAAAATCTGAGGAATGATGATTGCTAGCAGAGCTCAGGAAAATAACACCCTGCAAGCATTACCACAACCCTAGCCCCTGGCACAAGCCTAGATTCCTATTCTTCGGGCAGCCACATTAAAGAGGCAAATACTGAAACTCCATCTGAGACAGAAGGCACCATAGTCACTCCATAAATAAAACCATCTAGTTTTAAATTTCAGCTGAGAAACAAGAGTCGCATGTAATTAGGTTTCCTGACAGGGGAAGAAAACTGTTAGTGGAGGGTAAAAAGCAAGCTCTTTTAATTATCAAATGTCTCAAAAAAAAAAAAAAAGTCTAATGAATTGAAAAGAAAATCTATTTGTATTACTCATGTTCTTATATTCTTAGGTGAAAGTTTCTGGATATTAATTAACCTTTATTGAAGATCCATGGTGAGTCATATATCAAATATAATGCCTATCTCAAACATGACAATTTTATCCTCTACAGTTCTTTTATTAGTTCTTCCCTGTTGCAGACCCTCCCTACAATGGTCTGAGACTTCAGGTAATCAGATCTGCCAAATTTTGTGTAAATTGTAATCAGGAAGATCTAAATAGGGAATAAACCTGGGGCTCATTCCTTGTTAATCAAGTAATTGATTTTGAAATGCAATTTGATATTGAAATGCAATAATTTCAGTGCCTAGGTAATCTTTTTTTTTTTTTTTTAAAGTATTTATTTATTTATGGCTGTGTTGGGTCTTTGTTTCTGTGCGAGGGCTTTCTCTAGTTGTGGCAAGCGGGGGCCACTCTTCATCGCGGCGCGCGGGCCTCTCACTGTCGCGGCCTCTCTTGTTGCGGAGCACAGGCTCCAGACGTGCAGGCTCAGTAGTTGTGGCTCACGGGCCCAGCTGCCCCGCGGCACGTGGGATCTTCCCAGACCAGGGCTCGAACCCGTGTCCCCTGCATTGGCAGGCAGACTCTCAACCACTGCGCCACCAGGAAAGCCCCGCCTAGGTAATCTTTTAAGCAACAATTTTAGCTGATCAGAAGCTATTTTAGTTATTACTAGTGTTTTCCATATTTGAGCCTCCGATGGAGTGGGAGCCCTTGGGTTATTTCAAGGAATACAGCTTGACAGACAAACCATTATGCTTTGCATATAAAGATGCTACTCATTTCAAAATGGATGTAGATGGTACTTAGAGTAAAAAATAAAAATTGATCTAAAAGAGTATCTGAATTCATAGTAGTGTTTGATTACCATGTATTTTCTCAATAAATAGGTAATAAATATACAACTACTATCTCAGAGATATGGTTCATAGAATTTTTTTTTATGTTGAGAAGTAGTCATAATACTCAGAAATGTCAAGAGCTTTTGTGTCAAAGGATGGAGTTTGCCAGAAATGTGTCCTATGAGAAATGTAAATACAAATACAAATTAAAATAAGAGACTTAATTCTCCCTGTTAAAAATAAGGGAACAGATTTACCGTCACTTCTTTTTCTCAGAGCATTTACTTTAGAAAACTTGTAATTATAAGTACTTCTCTTTGAAATGTACATAAATCCTTTAGAAAACTAGAATAGGACTTTTGCCTCGGGCAATCTTTTTTTATCAACAGGTCAGCGCTACATTTCATTTGGCAATTATCAGCACCTCAGCTGACATAGTCTCGAGTTCCAGCATCCTGTTTTCAAACTGTCACCAGTACTGTGATATCTCAGGCTTAAGTGTCAGTAGCACTGATAGAAAGATCTCACATGGCACACTGCATAGTAGGTGATGCTCATTAGCAATGACCCTGTACTTATTTCCCAAATGTGATTCCCAGACATAAGTAACACCCAGAACATCAGCTTGTTTAATTGGACTGTTCCGTTAGGCAGTGACTCAATCATGAAGGGAAGAAATAACATGTGTGCTTTCAGAATTCACTGTCTTCTGAGTCACACCACTCCACAGTGATTTAAATGATGCCTAAGGCTGCTGTTGTGCTCAAGAAATACCTCTTATTTTTGATGGAAGCCCTAGCTGACAGTCTCATCAGGGAATACTATATGTCCTTTTTTCTGCTATTAGCTACAATATTAACAGAATTTCCTGACACATAAATCTTTTCACATTAAGATACTGCATCTAAAGTCATGGTTCTTTTGCTTTTCCATAATAATGAAAAAACCCAAACGGATCATTACAACATTTTTGAATTTTACATCAGTGATTCTTGGACTAGCTCCTCAACATATACTCTGGTACAGAACAAAGGAAAGCTATCATTTTCTTTTACCTGGAGATTTTTAGTGCAGCCATACATTAGGATGGATGTCCAGGCACCTACCAATGATGCTACCCAATTAATATCTGGGTTCACTGTAAGTCAGTACCAAAACAAATGTTGTAAGAAATCATCTGTTGTAGAGAAATTGGAATTCTTGTGCACTGTTGGTGGGAATGTAAAATGGCATAGCTGTTATGGAAAAGAGTATGAAGGTTCCTCAAAAAGTTAAACTATCATATGGTCCAGCAATCCTACTTCTGAGTATTTATCTAGAAAAGTTAAAGAGAGAGAGAAAAAAAGAATTGATATCTGCATTCCCATGTTCACTGCAGCATCATTCACAGTAGCCAAGATGTGGAAGTAACCTAAATACTCATCTGTAGATAAAAGCATAAACAAAATGCGGTATATACATACAATGGAAGATTGTTCAGCCATACAAAGAAGGAAATCCTGTCATATGCTACAAAATGAATGAATCTTGAGGACATCTTGCTAAGTGAGATAAGCCAGTGACTGACATGATTCCACTCATACGAGGTATCAAAAGGAGTCAAACCCGTCGAAGCAGAAAGTAGAACGGTGGCTCCAAGAGCTGGGAGGAGGCAGAAGTGGGGAGTTGCTGCTCAGTGGGTATAAAGTTTCAGTTACGCCAGACGGAAAATTTCTAGAGATCTGGTGTACAACATTGTGCTTAAAGTTAACAATACACATTTGTTAGGAGGACTGAGCTCATATTACGTGTTTTTTTTTATCACAATGAAAGGAAAAAAGAAAGAAATCATCCTCGTGACCACTACAAAGTATAAATGCTTTTTATACATTGATGAATTATGAGCTACAACCTCTACCCACACACATAATGACGTAGCTACCAGTGATGCACGCACTTCTCACCTCTGTCCGTGCTCCGTGACCACCAGAGTGTGCAAGTTATGAAAAAAGGAGAAACAGAAAAAAATCACAGATCTAATTCTCACTTTCCTATATGTCTCAATGAATAATAATACTTATCTCTCAGATTTGCTAGGTATAATAAATGTAATGTATTTAAATCATATGTCCAATTTCTGATAGACGCGAAGGGAGCAACTCTCACACTAAATAAAGTCATTTAATAATATCCTTATTTAGTTCATAAATTAGATGATCAACCTTGATATCTATACGTTTAATTGCAATTTTATTCAAGGAGGTGACTCAGTCATGAAGGGGAAAAATAACATGGAGATTTCCACACTGGACATAGACAGCAGTTTCTATAAAAGGCATTAGCAGTTCTCAAGTCAATTAAAGAAAATTTCTTTTAACTTGTACAGAGTTGCTTTATTTTTCAAAATAATTTACAGATTGATTTTCTGAAATATATCATTTCTCTTTCCAAATGCCAATATGTATAGGTTATACCAAACTTTGGTTTTGCCATGGGAACTACCAAGATATGGTGTTACTCTCTGGCTTCAACTGAATATGAACTCATATGTGATCAATGGTTATATGATTATGTAGGTAACCTTTACACACAGTCATTTTAACATCATTAAGAATATGAATAAGGTGCTCTGGTACATTCTTCCTGCAGCCAGGAGCATTGACTGCTGAGGCTTACTGCTGAGTCCTTCCACATGAGCTGCCTCCTACTGAAGGAAACTGTCTTATCCAAGGTTTTACCCCCTCCCTGCAGGCAGACTACATCTATAACTAGTTGCATTGGGGTGCAAAAGCTTTGGACCCTTGACTCAACTGGTATTCTAAAGCGCTATACCAGCTTCCAAACACCCCTTAGGATCAGCTGAAGCCTCTCGTGCAACTTCTCCCTGTGCCCAATTTTGCTTTCTTCATCCCTCACAGGCATTGCATCTCGGCACTCCCAGTGAACTTTCTGCTTGCAAATCTCAGTACCTTTCCCAGAGATCCTGACCTACAGTATAAGGCATATTGTTTTAGAATTATTATTTTTCCTAAGTATAAACATTTTCAAACATAAAGAAAGGTTGAAAAAACACTACAGTGACACCACTGCACGGTGTCACTGTATTTACCTTTTAGATTCCGTATTTACATTTTACTAATGCTTTATAAGATGTCTATCCATCTGTTTTAAATTCATTAAGAACACCTAAATATTTAATTTAAAATACTGGTAATCACCATAAGATGTAAAATTGCAATGAAAATCCACCTCAGCAAAAATCAGCTACATGTTATCAAGATATTTTAAACTGCCTTATCTTGCACTTATATGAGATGTTCAGCCAAGACAGAACGAAAGCCATTACATGTTCAAGGCTGTTTGAACAAAAGAAGGCAAACCGTATTACATACTTTGCAGATAACAATACCAACAACTCAGGATATACTAAAAACCAATAGTGGCTTGCCAAGCTCTCCTTTGCTGAAACCTGCTGAAGAAATCAAAACAATATATCACGGGGTGGGAGTATTTCTTACATGCTATGTAATGGACAGACCTCCCATCATTCCTCTCCAGGGAAATGTCATACTTGCCAATGAGAAATAGATAGAAACCTGAATGGCAGATAGGAATTCAAGAAAAATTTTAGTATCCTGAAAGCCAGTCATATTTTTCAATTGCCAAAGTTCTGGTCCCTGGATTAAGAACAAATTTTTCTCAAGTGATTGTGTGAAGCAGAAAATGCGTGTGAAAACATTAGAGATAGGGGAGACTGTGCAAGACAGCGGAATAGAAAGCCACTGAGCTCAGCTCCTCTCACAAGCACATCAAAATCACAACTATTTGCAAGAACAACCATCAGTGAAAAAGACCAGAACTTAGCAGACAAGATCTTCCACAACTGAAGAAGGAACTACAATGAGATGGGTAGGAGAGGTGGAGTCACAACATAGTCAAATCCCAAATCCCTGGGTGGGCATTTCACAAGCAGAATAATCACAACTGCAGAGGCTCTCAAAGGAGTGAGAGGTCTGAGCCCCACATCGGGCTCCCAGCCCAGGGGTCCTGCACCGGGAAGACAAGCCCCCAGAGCCCCCAGCTGGTTTTGAAGACCAGCCAGCTTAACTTTCAGGAGTCCCAGATGGCTGAGGAAGATAGAGACTTCACTCTTCAATGTTGCACACAAAATCGCACACCCTCCAGAACGCAGGACAGAAGCAGTCATTTGTTAGGAGCCTGGGTCAGACTCACTTGCTGATCCTGGAGAGTCTCCAGGAGAGGCAAGAGGCAACTGCAGCTCACCCTCAGGACATAGACACTGGTGGCAGCCATTCGTGGGAGCTCCTTCTACCACGTGGACTCTGGTGCTGGCAAGCGCCATTTTGGAATCTTCCCTCCAGCTTATTAGCCCCAGGACCCAGCCCCACCCTGGCCAAGCCATCTGCAGGCACCAGTGCTGGGATGCCTCAGGCTAGGTAACTAACTGAGCAGCGGCACAGCCCCACACACCTGCCGACAGGCTGCCTTAAAAACCCCTGATCCCATAGCTACCTCTGGACGTGGCCCTGCCCACCAGAGGGCCCAGAACCTGGCCCCATGCACCAGTGCACAGGCCCTAGACCCAAGACCCCAGAGCCCTCAAGCCAGAGAAGCAGACACCCAGCTCCACCCACCAGGGGGCAGACACCAGCTGCAAGAAAACCACATTCTTATAACCTGGCCCACCCACCAGTGGGCCAGATCCTACCCTGGGACCTGCTGTGCCTGGGCCTTGCCCACTAACAGCCTAACACAAGCTTCAGGACGCCCTGGGCCCTGTGGCTACAACTGCTTCAAGAGCCAGCCCACCCTCCAGTGGTCCAACACCTGCTTTGGGTCCCACAGGCCCTGCAACCAGACCCCGGGACCTGTCTCTGCCTGCCAGTAGTCTAGCACTAACTCCAGGACCTGGCTTCACACATCAGTGGTTAAGCAACAGCCCTGGGGTCTCCTGGACCCTGTCTCTGCCCAACAGTAACCCAGCACTAGCCCCAGGGGCCCCCAGGGTTCCACAGTCAGCCACTTCATGACCCTGTCCCACCAGCCAGCAGCTGGCAGTCTCCACACAGGCAGGCCAGCCAAGCCTACGAGACCACCCACATAGTCAGCCTGCCACAACAGAAAGCCCCTCAGAGCCCTCAGGGGGGAAACCTTAGAGCATATAAGTCTGGCGACAAGAAGGGAATACACTGCCGGAATGCATAGGACGACTCCTACAAAAGGCCACTTCTTCAATGTCAGGAAATGTAACCAGCCTACCAGTTAAAAGTACAAAATAAAAATAGCAAGTTAGGCAAAATAAGGTGACAGAAACATGTTCCAAACAAAGGAACAAGATAAAACTCCAGAAGAAATAAGCAAAGTGGCGATAGGCAACCTTTCCAGAAGAAAGAGTTCAAGGCAATAATCATAAGAATGATCAAAGAACTCAGAAGAATAGATGCATAGAGCAAAAAGTTAGGAGTTTACCGCAAAGAGTTAGGAAATATAAAGAACAACCAAACAGAGATGAAGAATACAATAAATGAAATGAAGAAGACACTAGAAGTAATCAACGATAGACTAAATGATACAGAGGAATGGATCAGCAAGACAGAGTAGCAGAAGTCAATGATGCTGAAGAGAAGAAAAGAATGAGAAGAAATGAGGACAGTTTAAGAAACCTCTGGAACAATATCAAGTGTACTAATATTTGTATTATAGGGGTCCCAGATGGAGAAGGGAGACAGAAAGGGGCTGAGAACATAATTGAAGACATAACAGCTGAAAACTTCCCTAACCTGGAAAAGGAAACAGACATCCAAGTCCAGGAAGTGCACAGAGTCCCATACAGGATTAACCCAAAAAGGACCACACCAAGACACACTGTAATTAACACGGCAGAAGTTAAACACAAAGAAAGAATATTAAAGCTCCAAGGGAAAAGCAGTACATTATGTACAAGGGAACTCCCATAAGGCTGTTAGTTGACCTTTCAGCAGAAACTCTGCAGGTCAGAAGGGAGTGGAATGATATATTTAAAGTGATACAAGGGAAAAACCTACAACCAAGAATATTCTACCTGGCAAGGGTCTTGTTCAGATTTGATCAAGAAATCAAAAGCTTCACAGACCATCAAAAGCTAAAAGAGTTCAGCACCACCAAACCAGTTTTGCAAGAAATGTTGAAGGAACTTCTCTAAGTGAAAAAGAAAAGGACACAATGAGACACGTGATAATCATAAAAGAAAAAGGTCATTGGTAAGGGCAAACACATAGTAAAGGTAGGAAATCATCCACACACAAAGCTAGGAGGTAGATTAAAAGACAAAAGTAGTAAAATCATCTATATCCACAATAAGCAGTTACGGGATACACAGAACAATTAGCTGTAAAACATGATATCAGAAACAGTAATCATGAGGGGAGGAGAGTACAAATGCAGAGTTGTTAAAAGCATTTGAAATTAAGAGATCAGCAAATTAAAATAATCATACACACACAAACACACACACACACACATAAATTGCTATGTTTAAACTTCAGGGTAACCACAAACCAAAAATCTATAATAGATACACACACAAAAAAGAGAAAGGAATCCAAAATAACACTAAAGGTAGTCATCAAATTACAAAAGAGGAGAACAAGAGAAGAAGAAAGGAACAAAAAGACCTACAAAATAACCCCAAAACAATTAACAAAATGGCAATAAGAACATACATATCAATAATTACTTTATGTAAATGGACTAAATGCTACAATCAAAAGACACAGTGGCTGAATGGATACAAAAACAAGACCCATATATAAGCTGCCTACAGCAGACTCACTTCAGATCTAAAGACACACAGACTGAAAATGAGGAGATGTAAACGGTATTCCATGCAAACAGAAATGAAGAGAAACCTGGAGTAGCAATACTTAAATCAAGCAACTGGATTTTAAAAAAATGGGCAGAAGACCTGAATAGCCATTTTTCCAAAGAAGGCATACAGATGGCTAAAAGGCACATGAAAATATGCTCAACATAGTTAATCATCAGGGAAATGCAAATTAAAACCACAGTGAGATATCTCCTCACACCTGTCAGAATGGCTATCATCAAAAAGACCACAAATAACAAATGTTGGCAAGAATGTGGAGAAAAGGGAACTCTCATACACTGTTCATGGAAATGTAAATTGGTAAAGCAAATATGGAGAACAGTATGGAGGTTTATCAAAAAAAACTAAAAATAGAACTACCATATGACCCAGAAATTCCATTCCTGGGTATGTATCCAAAAAAAACACAAAACTACTAATTTGAAAAGATACATGCACCCCAATGTTCATAGAAACATTATTTCCAATTGCCAAGATATGGAAGCAACCTAAGTGTCCATGAACAGATGAATGGATAAAGATGTGGTATGTATACACAATGGAATATTACTCAGCCATAAAAAAGAATGAAATGTTGCCATTTGCAACAACAGTGAGGGACTTGGAGGGTATTATGCTAAGTGAAATAAATCAGATAGAGAAAGGTAAATACTATATGATACCACTCGTGGAATCTAAAAAAATAAAACTAGTGACTACAATAAAACAGAAACAGACTCATAGACATAGAGAAAAAATTGGTTACCAGTGGGGAGAGGGAAAGGAGGAGGGGCAAGATAGGGTAGGGGATTAAGAGGTACAAACTACTACATATAAAATAAATAAGCTACAAGGATGTATAATACAACACAGGGAATATAGCCAGTATTTTACAATAACCATAAATGGAATATAACCTTTAAAATTGTGACTCGCTATGTTTTACAATAATACATAAGATTCAGGTGTACAACAACTATACCTCAACTAAAAAAAGGAAAATATTAGATATTAAGATATGTGAGATTCACAATTGCAAGACTGCTTCTGAAAATATTCAGAAAGCATCTTCTTCAGCGTGGATTCAGAGCATCCATTTGGGGGACCACATCATTAGCATGACCTTAGCATCACCTCATCCTCACCATCTAGCCAGAAGCTAAAGAGGCGGGAAAGTGAGTTACAATTGGTGGAGGGGAGTTAATAACTTGGCCACATTGTTACATCAGCTGTGCCCCAGATGTAGGAGCTAAACAAAGGAATTTGTTCCTCCACAACCTCAGTTGAAAATAAATGTCTATTTAGCCTCCCTAATGTGCAATATCATTACCATAGGAGCAATCTACCAGCTGCCATTGCTGAAAAAATGTTTCTGTTCTATAATGTCAAGCCTTAAAGAACAATTACTAAAATTATTAAAAAAAAATTTCAATGATTTGACTTTATTTAATAATATTTCAGATTTATTTTTGCATTTGACGTTTTTTCTATGTTATGTGATCCATCTTGGCCAACTGTTGATTTTAACATTTGACCATTCAACCTCCAGCCAAAATGTGCATTCAGTTCAAACACCCCCAGTGAATTTGAGAGACTGTTTTCCCTTTGTTAAGATGCCAGGTTGTTTCTATGTTGAAAAACTATGTTCTATATTTTTATGTTTAAAAATTATATAATATTCCTATAGAACCCTATTCTATTTTATTCAGAACCTTCAAGTACTTTTGAAAAGCACTATTAAAATTCATTCTCTCAATTATCCCTTTTGGAGTTAGTGTAAGCTTCTGTAAAATTTCAACAACAACGAAAAAGCCAACCAGATCTTATTATTTAGAATATGCACATTGATTTTAGAGCTTGTGTGTAGTCATCTTTGGTTTTGAAACTTTTGCTAAAATAATATTTTTTCCTACCTTCTGTAGACCTCATGGTTTGTATTCAGCTCTACTTTTTATTTTGTTAATGCAGACAATAATCAAAAAATAGGTTTTAAATGCATTGCTTTACTAATTAAATATCCAATACTAACCAAGCGTGGAAAATGAGAAAGAATGAACCACAGAGTACTTGTAAGAGAAATGGGATGTGTGTACCACAGGAAAGAAGCTGCTGTGAGGCCTGTTTGCACAATGAGCCCTGACTCACTCTCTTAGTCAGAGCAGGTACACATTTGGGCAGCAGCTGCTGTCCATTTCTGAGGCTGTTATTAAAAACATCTGGACAAATACTTCATGAATTTCAGGAAAGCAACCAGAAGAGAATGCCTGATGGAAATAAATAATACAAAGGGCAAAAGGGTATTTGACTAAAGTATGGACACAGGGAAATTTGCCAGTTTAAACAGGAAACAGAAAGAGAAAGGAATGGTAAAGACCAAGAGAGACTTTGTTGTCCAAAAGGAGTTTCATCTTCCAAGTGACAAAGTGGTTAGTAGGTAAAGAGCGAGCTGACCCTAAATGTCACAGTTTTACTGACCCAGAAGGAAATCACAAGTCCTAGCGACAACTGATAGGTGGTTTTCAAAGGAGCTGTTGATACTGAAGGTTGTCAAAATGGCTTAATGAGAGTGTTGGCACTTCATTACAGCATCGGTGCACGCACAGACGAGTAAGTGTACAAAAATCTCTTTTGTTCTTAAACAAAATCTCTTCTGTTTTAGCTAATGAGGAAAAGACTGTTCCACCTTGCTCTTGCCATAATGGAGATGTAAGCCATTTTCCGAGTAAGGCATATTGGTTCTTCAAAATAATAATAATAAGGATTTCTACTTTGTATAAAAGAAACCTGAAATTTTAATTTCTTGCTAAGAACCAAACAATCAAGTGAAATACTTTGAGTTCTATATTGTGGTGCAATTAAGCTTTCTCATAACAACTTACTGGTAGTGAGTATTGGCTCACGATTTGTTTTAGAGTGGCAATAATATCTATCGAAGTTTCATCAATAACCTTGCTCAGGTATGTGAATGGAGTGTAAAGATACTAGGGCATTTCTTTGCCCAGATGTCAAATATGAGTGTCAACTTCTTGGTAGCACAAATCTGATGATCCCAAAGACCCCCAAGAGGAAAATTCTCCTTCTCTGTACAAAGTATTCACATTGTCAGAGCAGATGCAATTAGGAATGCTAAGAGTATATGATCTCTAAGATTTTGGTTTCCCTGTACAGAATATATTTTAGCTTTCGTTGGTTCCAAATTTTACCAGTTTTTCCCATCTATGTTACAGCCATCTTAATGCCTTTACTTTTCGAATGCCTGCCTCTGCTGCCACGGTTTTTGAAGTAGTAAAGACAAATAAAGACAGCACAAATACAATTCTCTTAAAGAGGGATCGATCAAGGAATGGATGCACAGATTAGACAATGCCTACCCAAGTGGTACAATTTGGGAGACGGTGGCAAAATCTCTCCCAAACTCCAATTTAAATCGCCTTGGACAACTGCCTTGTCTGAAATTATACTGGTAAAGATTCATTGGATGGAAGAGTTCAAAGCCCAGCACATCTTCTATGGCAGAGAACAATGTAGCAGGAAGCTTCCTGCAGGGTCTCCTGAGCATTTGTATATGCACCCCAGGAGAGAACCAGCATTTGGTACCTTTCACTCAGAGGTCATCACCAAGGCAACTGTCACAGCCAAGAGAGGAAAAGACCAACCCCAACTAAATGAGAATCATTTGACTGACTCTTTTCTCCCATCTCACTTCTCTGTCCTGAATACACCAGAAGAAAAAGAGCTTCAGAAAAAGGAGGATGGGGGAAAGTCCCTAAATCAGACCTTTTCACTTCCCAATTCCAACTCCTTTGAGCCAAAAGTCTTGTTGCTAATGGAAGGAAGAGGAAGATTTAAATTGGATATAAGCTGATGTTTAATAACTGAGTGACAGGAAAGCTACGGGATTTGTCCCAAGATATCACTAAGGAATAGAAATGGAAATTCTATGGAAAACAGCTGAAGGAAGTGACTTTTAAAAGAAAGAGATTAACAACTTTATATCTGTGTCCCATCAAATTCACACTGTTCATTAATTTGTTTACACATTGTTATTGGTAATTCATATTTAAATTAGTTCATCTAATCCTTTCCTCATTTAGTAATCTGACATGAAGTCACAGAGGAAATGGGAGTACTGATGAGGGAAGAGAACAGAAATAATTGTGGAGTAGAAATGTAGTTTTAGGGGGACAGCTTGGGTAATGGTAATCTTAAGAGTCAGAACTACTACATATCAAGCATTTCATAAGCATCTTTTGGGAATCCTTACGACTTTGGAAATTAACTATTATTCTTCCCAGCTTGCAAATAAGAAAAACACCTCAGAGAAATCAAGTGAATCATCTCAAGTAATGGGTCCAGAGTCTGGACTTGAAGATAGAGGGTTTCATTACAAGGTCTAATCTGTGGTCATTATATATACCTCTAGAGGGGAGGAGGGCAGGGGTACTTGGGGGGTGATAGTGGTGGGGAAAAAAGAGGAGACAGTAACCCAGAGAAGAAAAGGAAAACAGAAAGGAGAAGTAGGGATATACTGGAGAAAATACTTTCCAACTTTATAATTACAGTGAGGGGTGACCTGAAATATTTAACCTCATTGCAGTTTATCTGTGGAAAACAAAAGTACTGCCTTAAATACACATAACATTCTTAGTGCTTTTCCCTTATCAACCTACTCTTGGTTGTACATAAATGGCTTTCTTTCAGAAAGGAAATTGTGTGAGCCTTCAATATTTAGCTACAAAACCTGCTTCAAGAAAGGTCAGTGTTCCAGTTTCAGATAAGCTGTTTATTTCCATGTTTGGGAAGACCTGAGCCAAGAAACAGAAGGGAAAATGGAATGAGTCCCTAGTTCTTCCTGTCATTTAGGTTCATTTCAAGTATTATGTTGCCAAACATCAGACATAGCAGTATTTAAGTATGACCACGTAAATACATCATTCAGCAAAAATATTGTATAATTTACACTGCTACAAAGAACCTTAATCTACTGCTTCCTTTCATTAATGAAGGTGTGTGAAAGCTTTTGAAGTTCTTTTATATGAATATAATATTAAAAATATAGGCATAACATTATTCTCTCTCCAGCGCCTAACCTCCCCCTGAATATCTACAGGCAAACATAGAACTTACAATTAGATTTACCTACCAGCAAGTTTATTTCACATTTACCAGCCCAGTCAAAGATTGTGTGCCCTCATTGTGTGTGTATTTACAAGTTTATACGTGTGCATTTGCATGCCTGTGGAAAATTCTGCATCAAGAGCAGTATATTCTACTATTTACTGAATTACGTGGATAAATCTAGACATCATATCAGAAGAAACTTTTGTTCCTTCACAATCACACTTCAGATCTTCCCTATAATCTCATTATGAAAATAAGTACTGCTTCTAAATCTGAGACATGAAATAACTGATGGTGAACCTTAAGAAAATCAAGAAGTCATGTGGTAACTAAACCAAAGGTCTAAAATATAGTTGGTATGCTCTGTTCAAATTTCTTTTTTCCTATGTAATTTACATGGAAGTAATGTGAAGTACTCTCTATGCATCTGCTGCTTACCATTAAATAATTTGTTCCCTTACCTTGGGAACATAAGGACGTGAGCAGTGGAGGGAGCCTGGATGAACCTTGGTTTGAATACAAGCTCTGTATCAGCCAAGGGAGCTTGGCCAAGATAACTAACTAACTTCCCCGTGCCTCAGTTTCCCCATCTATAAAATGTGGAAACTAATACCTACCTCACAGTGTTGTATAAAGATACAGTGAGAGAATATATGCATGATGCTTAGCACAGAACCTGGGACGCATGGGAAGGCTCTACTAGTACTTGGTGGATAAGGGTGCCCCCCTTGGGAGCCAGACTCTGACACTCACTAGCTTAGTGACTCGGGGCAAGGTACTTACTATGCTCTGTCCCACTTTCCTCATCTGTAGAAGTGAGATAATAATAGCATTACCATGTTGGCTGGATTAAATAAGATAAAACATTTTAAGTACTTATAATAGCTTCACACAATAAAAGTTAGCTGTTATTATTCAACACCAAGTCAATGGTTAATATTAATATCTGTTATAAAAAAGTGGAGAGTTTTGTTTTTAGGAGGAAAGAAAGATTTTTTTCAAAAATAGAAGCCAAGAGCAAAATAAAATATCCACAGGAAATAACATAATGCCCCATGGCTTCTCCACTAACTCCACCTCTGGCCTTGCCTGGAGAGACAGGGGATTCGCCAAAGCTTGACACCCAGAGGGTGCGAATTACAGCTGCCCTATCGCACTGCTCCCTCCCCCCCATTAGCTGCCACCTAGAGAGTCTCTTTCAGAACTTTCCAAGAAACAGTATTGCAGACGAAAGGACTAAATTAGTTCTGCCCCTGTGGGAAGGCGACACTTTCTTGTGTTCCGCATTTCACCTTAATTGTGGACCCATTTCGGCTTTTCCAGATCATTTTTTATCTGATTCTAGGCTTGTCCTTCCTCCTCGTTTCTACCCCCAAATCCCCCTAGTCCCAGGCTAGTGGTGGGAAAGCTTCATCCTGTCATTGTTTCTCAGCCAAAGGTTTCCTGCCCCCAAATGGAAAACCACTAGATGGTGAAGGGACAGAGCGTGTTCCTGCCCACAGAGCCCCCGGACATCAGAGGAACGCGTTGGTCGCTTTTGAATTCAGGTTTGGGAACTAAAGTTGCAAACTGTGCCTCGGTACGAGTGAGTAATTTATACACAAAGAAAGGAAGGAGTCTCATTTCTGGACAAAAAATAAACATTCTATAATGAAACAATTGTCTGTAATGGACAGAATTAATTAATTTGAGATGTTAACTCAGAGAAACCGGTTTTGTATGTACCACATGATCAACATACGCAAAACAAATCCTTGGATGGATGTGTGTATACCAACATTGTAACGGTGAGTATCTCAGATGGCTATAAATTTTTTTCTCTAAGTCTCCATTTCTGTATTTACCAAAATATGGAATTCTTTTATAACAGACCATTAAATTGAATTCATATTAGTGGACAGCTAGCCTCCAGGATGGTCCCTAAAGATCCCCACCTCCTGGTATTAACACCCTTGTGTAGACCCTCCCACACTGCGCCAGGGTTGGCCTGTGTGACCCATGGGAGTATGGCAGAGGTGATCGTAGGTCACTTTCAAAGTTAGGTTATAATAGACTACAGCTTCTGTCTTGGGTTCTTCTCTAGCTCATCACTTGGTCTGAGGGAAGCCTTCACCATGTCGTAAAGACTCTCAGGCAGCCTATGAAGTGAGTTACATGACAAGAGATGGAGGCCCCCAGCTAACAGCCAGTAGGGAACTGAAGCCTGCCAACAACCTGGAACTGAGCTCACAACTGGATGTTCCAGCTGCAGTGGGACCCGTAGATGATGCAGCTCCGGCCAGAAGTGCACCTGCAACCCCGCCAGAGACTCCAAGCTAGAACCAGCCGGATTCCTCACCCTCTCAGATTCTCGACCCTCAAAACTGGGTAATCATGAATATCTGTTAGTTTATGCTGTTACATTTTGGGGTAATGTATTACTCAGCAATAGTTAACTATTCTTTTCTATAATATTGAAGATAAGGTCAAACAACCAGATGGAGAAAGTGGGTTTTTTGTATTTCTTTTTCTTTCAGGTGGCTTCTGCACTGTCCCTGGAGGGGAGGGGGTGAACATTACTCACCTTCATCCATGAAGACTCCAAGTTTGGAACAATTCTTCTAAAGTGAAAGATCTAATTGACACGACAAGTCCAGAACTCCTTCTTCATTTATGCTCATATCTGTGAAGAGGGAATATTTTCCATCACAGGTTATATCTAGACTGATAGAAAAATCTGAGGTAAAGTGAATGTAAGTGTGGGAAAGAACCCTTAAGGTTAAAGCAATTTTGTACCAACTTGAGAATTTTAGCCTTTGGCTATAATTTTATTGAAAACTAGACCAAAGGTGTAAATCCAAATTGAAAGCATTGAGTTATTACCTTCCTGCTCTGACAGCACAAGGAAATCATTCTATATCTATAAGGGCCCTCAGGCTCTCTACTGACTAAATTGTACATATGAAGAGGCTGACTGAACATGGCGTTTTATACAATACCGACATTTCACCAAAATTTATTTTATCTAGGAGGCGAAGGCAGTTTTTTTTAATGCCAATTATTTCCTTGGAGAAATAATCTTCTAATTCTTTTTTTTTTTTTTTTTTTTTTGGTCTCCACCCTTGATACCTTTCCAAATGGGCCCCAGCTTCCTTTTAAAGCAGACAGCAGATGAGATGATTTGGTTTTTCAATTTGCTGTTACTTGTTTGGCTGTTCCTAGCTCCTTATCTCTTGAGAAATATAACAAAGGAACAAAAGCAATTTGAAATGACCGCATCTTTTCATTTTGATCGCTGAACACATATAGACGTAACTAGGATGCCTGAGAGCAATCCTCGTCAGACAGTCGTGCAAGCGCGTGGATGCCCTCAGTCACGACACAGGCAGCATGAGGGTCACCACCAGTGATGCGTCAAAAATTCACCTGCCAGGGATCTCAGTAAATGCATCACCTTCTGACGTCTTCCCCTGAATTCTTCATCCGATAAACGTTGCCCTCTTTTCTCCCTCAATTGCTTTGTCAAGACAATTCTTACACCATTCCTTTATTCTGCCTTTTATTACTGTTGTTTGTGTATTTGTCTTTATTACAAAGATGGATTGCCACTAATGGTACTAGACATTGGGAATATAACGATAAAGGATGCACGGGACCTCAGCCGGAGCTGAGAATCCCACAGGGATCCTCACCATCCTGGCAAAACAGCCCCTCTGCTTCCCTGACCTATTTCAAAATGTTGCCTGTCTCACAGCCAAAGAGATCAGTATCTAGAAGGAGACCACGTGAGAATCTATTACTCACTATTATTTTTCCTCATAGGAAATCCTGCAGACTAACCTCATTGCATTTACAAACTTCTTCCTCTGACACAAGAACTCTTAGTCCTCCAGACTCTTATCTCCTTCTGTACAAGCCCCTTCACTTACTCAAGTCCCCACTCCAGCTGCCTTTTCACTCACTGTGCCCTCCACAATGGCATCTGCAAAAAGCTTGTATCCTCAAGTCCTCTGAATGTTCCTGTAACTTTCTCTCCTGTTGAAACCAGGCTATGCCCTGAGGACACGAAGTTTCCTACAGGCCTCGAAAGTGAAGAATGTCCTCCCTCTTCTCACATAACATGAGGGGCGGGTGGGGTTGGCAGCCTCCTTGCCCCCCACCATGGCTTCCAGATCAGTGTTCCTCCCCTTGCCATAGAAAGAAGCAAAACACAAACAAAAACCCAAACCTACTTGAAGCAAGTATCATCATGATACCACCTCTCATTTTCATAGGTATCTGCCATTCACCTGGTCACTCCCTATATTCACTGAAGATTTTAGCACTCGGCTTCAAGTGTTTATTCCTACAGAATCCATGTCATTGTTCATGGTGAGTTTAACATCTATGTTGATGATTCATTCAGGCTTCTAGTTCTTCAGTCCTCAAATCTTTTCAAGTTCAGTGTTTTACACTTCACTTTCTGCCACTTACATCCATGGTTATAACCTAGACCAGAGGGTCGGCAAACTATGGCCTGTAGCCAAATCTAGACCACTGTCTGTTTTTGTACAGCCTGACAACTAAGGATGGATTTTGTTTTTTTTTTTTTAAGTTTTTGCCTTTTATCTCTCACTCTTTTTTTTTTAATTTATTTTTATATTTTTTATTTTTGGCTGTGTTGGGTCTTCGTTTCTGTGCTAGGGCTTTCTCTAGTTGCGGCAAGCGGGGTCCACTCTTCATCGCGGTGCGCGGGCCTCTCACTATCGCGGCCTCTCTTGTTGCGGAGCACAGGCTCCAGACGCGCAGGCTCAGTAGTTGTGGCTCACTGGCCTAGTTGCTCCGCGGCATATGGGATCATCCCAGACCAGGGCTCGAACCCGCGTCCGCTGCATTGGCAGGCAGATTCTCAACCACTGCGTCACCAGGGAAGCCCAAGGATTTTGTATTTTTCAGGGGAGCACACCCATGTTCATTCAGGTTTATATCATCTATGACTGCTTTCTGGTAACAATGGCAGAGTGAGTAGTTGTGACAGACCTTACGGCTTACAAAGCTGAAAATATTTACTATCTGGCCCTTTACTTAAAAGTTTACTCACCCTTGCCCTAAACTGTCTCATTACGAATAATTGCAGCACTTTCGAAATCACAATTTTAAAAGTCCCCTCTCTGACTGCCCCCTCCGCTCTTTCTGGTTTGCTTGAACCGTCTTCAACCACCCATCCTATTGATGCTGTCATCATTCTTTCCCTACCTTACTTCTCTCATTCCCTAGGTTGGATTCCACAGTCCAGCAGTATTTGTACTCCCTTGCACGTACACTCAACTTCCATGCTCTCATTTTTCTACCATTTGAGCCTGTTATGACCATAACCATATCCCTAGTTAAGTTCAACTGTCTGCCTTTTCTGTGCCTTCCCCTAAGGAGCTGAATGTAGCTGGAATAAAGGCACACGGCCACATGACAAGCTAGTTTATGACAACCTGCTGGTTTAAATATGTGGGCTGAAGGTGGGAGAAATTGGAATGTAATAATGTTTGGAAAGCTTCTCTAGGAAAATGAAAAAAACAAAACCAGGTTAAGGGCTGATGCAAGTCTTTATCGTTCTGACAGGCCCAGGTGCAATTAAATGAAGTTCTACAAATAATGGGATCTCATTAACACCAAGGACAGTGCAGCTGCCGTTCTAATGGAAGAAACATTTTCCCCCATCAATTTGGGGTTACGTTTACTCTCAGAAAATAATAATAATAATAGTAGTGGTAGTAGTAGTACTAGCACTAGTAATAATAATGATAATATAATAATATAATGATAATAATAATAATGTTTGTCCCTGGGAGATGTGCTATCTTGAAACTGGGCAGTATAAGCCCCAGTGACGTCCAGGGGAGTGCAGAGCTCCAGAGAGTAGACGGTAGGACTCAGGCCATTTCATTGTGTGGGTGGGACCTGGAACCCAAGAAACAAGATTTTTATTCCCGATGAAAATAAGTGATGTTCATGAGTCGGGGAATGTTATAGACTGAAATGTATCCTCCTAAAAGTCAAATGTTTAAGCCCTAACCCCCAGTGTGATCATATTTGGAAATGGAGCCTTTAGGGCAGTAATGAAGGTCAAATGAGGTCATAAGGGTGGAGCCTAATCCAATATGACTGGTGTCCTTATAGGAAGAGAGATACCTGGCACAGAGAAAAAGCCATGTAAGGACACAGCAAGAAGGTGGCCGTCTGTAAGCCAGGTAGAGAGGCTTCAGCTGAAACCAAACCTGTTAACACTTTGATCTTGGACTTTCAGCCTCCAGAACTGTAAGAAAATAAATTTCAGTTGTTTAAGCCACCCAGTCTGTGGTATCTTGCTTTGGCACCCCAAATAGGCTAATACAGGGAGCAAAGTGGATTTTCAGACTGAGACACTTGAAAGTGGGGAGCTTGGGAGGCACAGATACAAACCTGATGGTGGAAGAGCCCAGCTGGGATATGGGGGAAAGAGTTTACAAAGAAAAGCATTGTATTAGTAAGGATTCTCCCCATCCTAAATGAAAGAACCCCAACTTTAACTAGTTTAGACAAATAAGTAGATGATGATGATGAAGACAGATGGATAGTTGATAGATAGATAGATAGATAGATAGATAGATAGATAAATTCATTTCAGAGTTGTAAGGCTACTGGAATAACTGAAAGACTCAAGGAAATAAAGGAAAACCTAAAGGGACCCAAACAGGCCTGGGCGTATGAGGAACTAGAACTGGGAATTTATGCTACACTCCTGTCTCTACTCCCTTGTGTGGGTTGACTTCATTGCCACATTATGGACAATTTTGTCCAAAGGTACAGCAGGATAGGGAAGGAAAATCATGGATCTATCATCTGTTCTGGGTTTACCTTTTCCCAGGTTAGTGATCCAGAGAGACAAGAGCTTCCCTCCTCCTTCTCGGTCACATAAAATCCCAGAGAAGAAATTGAATTGTACTGGCTTAGATCACACACCCTGTGATAAACAACTCTAGTTCTAGGAATGGAGTGTTATGATTAGTCAGACTGGGTCATATGAGCACCCTGGTGTCTAGAAAGGGGTCTGGGTGGACAGGATACTCTATGGACATTCACACAACACCTACAGAAGGTGGTTAAGGAACATCACCTAGAGGCAGGGGTAAGGGTACATGGTGCTTGTATCAGAAGAAGGGGGGAGGGATTAATGATGGACTCCCTCGCCCCTCACTCCTTAAAAGAAAGATATCAACTCTATTTTGTTCATGGAGACCAAGGTCTTTAGGTGCTTTTCCCTTGCACTGCCAAACAAAATATAAGTTAGATAGTACCTTAAAAGTTATAATAACAGAATGAACATTACAGGGCTAAGAGACATACCTGCTCAAACTTCTTAATACTCATTGGTTCCCTACATAAGGGGACACTAAGCAGAGTTCAGCTACTACTTGACTTCTGCCAAAGGTAGAATTTACTTGAATATCCATAAAATCCTGGAACCCTTAGTTGGCATGGCTCACTTTGGACTTAGGGGCACACCTGGGGTCATCTCTGTGGGCAGGAGGGGACAACTCTTTTAAAGGAGAAGGGAGATGCTCTAACCCTTTTTCATAATGACTGTCTAAGCGGAAATCAATAGTCCTTGGGGGGCATCCTATACCTCATTAGACACATTAAAGGGCAATTTTCATTCTAATCTCTAATAGAAATACTAAAAAAGCAATGAAACACAATTTTTTAGACAAAAAGCCTTTCCTGGAAATTCACAAATATTACATGTCTTTTCTTTTCTTGCAAAATGTATAAACTGTATATAAACTATGAGCTGGGTTTAGCCACACACAGCCTTGTAGTACTTCACTGAGGAAAGCTAACCACAGTCTATGAACACTATTTGTCCCTGAAAGAAGGAAGAACTATCATATGAGAATATAGAGTCTCCTGACCATGAAGGTTTTTCTATAATTTCCTTTTGAAATGGCCCTTATTCTTCAGAAATCCACACATAACTGTGCAGTATAATGGGGCTGAATAGAGAGCTTAGCAGAAGAGAAGTAGACCTGGTGCTTTCTTTTTTCCCTCTTAATTCCAGAGGGATTTGCACAGCAAAAGGGGGAGAAGTGAGCTGCAACAGTGGAGGGCAGTCATTGCAAACTGCAACAGAGCAGAGAACCCAAGGACACTAGAAAACTCTTCTGCAAAGGATACATGTCAGACATTTCACATCTAAACTTCAGTAAGCTTAGCCACAGTAAGAAAACAGACACACTAAAAGGGCAGACAGAGGTCGTGGCAACATTTAGAAGAATTATATATGAGCCTCACTTTGTAGTAATGTTCTTAAAAATTTGCTTGAAAGTTTGCAAGCATTCACTATGTTTTATGTCCTAGAGATGGTTGCTTTAAATAGAACATTATAACCATTCTTTTCCGTGTGTGAACTGAAAAAAATCTTTTAATGATCAAATTTATTAGCTTCTAATATTTGGTTTTACAAATTTAACTATCAGTGTATTGAGACTTCTTTAAATAAGAAACAACTATAAATATTTTGAGGGACATTTGAAGTAAGGAAACTCATCAGTGTTAATTCATATATAAAGAGAGTAAAGCAGAATTAGTAAAGGTCAGTTAATAACTGAAATTGAAATTATCTTGTCACTACCATATTCAATGACTATCAGTCTTCTTTTTCTTATTTGGATTCTTTAAATAGAATATAATTATGAAAATAATTAACACCTCAAAATCATGGAATTAGAAGGAAAAGAGTCACATAAATCAAAACTGCACTTTTGAAGAAAGTTTAATGTCATAGGAGACCTAACTAAAAGAACAAAATCTAAGATTGGGAGATCAAGATGGCGGAATAGGAGGATGTGGAACTCCCCTCCCCACACAGACATATCAAAAATACATCTACACATGGAAATGTTCTCACTGAAAACTAACCAGAAACGGGCAGAAAGTCACTTGTACAAACAAGGATATAAGAAAGAGCCACATGGAATTGGGTAGGAAAGGAAGAGAAGTGATCAGGTCAGGACCTGTGCCCCTGGGAGGGGACACAGAGGAAAAGGGAGATGACATGGGAGGAGATCCACCCTGGGGAGTAAGCAGTTCAAGCCACACATTGGGCTCCCCAGTCCTGGGGTCCAACACAGGGAAGACAAGCTTCCTTTGGAGTGCTGGTGGGACCAACAGGAGGGCTGCTGGAAGCTTTAGCTCCACTTGTGAAGAGCACACACAAGCTTGCTTGTTCCTGAAGCAGGGTCAAAGGCAAGGGTGCCAGTACTGGGAGCAGGGAGATCACGCACTTAAAGGGAGTGGAGTCAGCTTGGACCCAACCCTCGGGACTTCTGCTCCAGCAACTTGGGACCTTCCCCTACCTGTGATAGTGTGGTCATGGCCACTGAGCATATGGGGAGCCCTAGCTTACACCTGTCTCTGGCCCTAGCTCCTTCATCTCCAGATCCACTTCCTACCAAGGTGATAGCTACCAGCACACTCTGAGGAAAGATGTGACTTGTGTTCACCTGGAATCCAGCTCTCACACCAAAGCCAACAGGTACATGCAGACTGTATAGGGATGTCCCTATGTAAGCACACCACTTCAAGACCGCCATAGGTAACTGTTTCACCTAATTTCTAGAGACAGAAAAAGATAAGCAAAATGAGAAGACAGAGGAATTTGTCTCAGTTGAAGAGCAAGAGAAAAACCTTGAAAAAATAATTAAAGAAACAAACAGTTTACCAGATAAGGAGTTCACAGCGTTAGTAATAAGAAATCTAACTGAACTAGGGAAAAGAGTAGATGAACACAGTGAGCATTTTAACAAGGAACTAGAAAAGATAAAAAAGAACCAGTCAGAACTGTAGAATACAATAGCTGAAATGAAAAAGACACTAGGAGGAATGAATAGCAGACTATGTGATACAGAAGAATGCATAAGTGATCTGGAAGATAGAAAAATGGAAATGGCCCTATTGGAACTCCAAAAAGAAAAACAAATTATAACAAATGAGAACAGTTTAAGAGACCTCTGGGACATCAAGCATACCAACATTCACATTATAGTGGTCCCAGAAAGAAAAGAGAGAGAGAAGGGGGTTGAAAATATATTTAATAAAATTATGGCTGAACACTTCCCAAACCTAGAGATGGAAACAGATATCCAGGTACAGGAAGCATAGATGGTCTCAAACAAGATGAACACAAACAGACCCACACCAAGACATATCATAATTAAAATATCAAAGTTAAACATAAAGAGACAATTCTAGAGGCAACAAGCAAAACAAGGAGTCATATACAAGGAAACCTGCATAAGGCTATCAGCTGATTTTTATGCAAAAACTTTGCAGGCCAGAAGGGAGTGACATGATATATTTAAACTGCTGAAAGGGAAAAACCTGCAACCTAGGATACTCTACCCAGCAAGATTATCATTTAGAACTGAAAGGGATACAAAGAACTTCTCAGACAAGCAAAAACTAAGAGAGTTCATCAATACTAAACTGACCTTAAAAGAAATGTTATAGGGTCTTTCTAAATGGAAATGAAAAGGCAATAACAAGAAATAAGAATCTATAGGAAAGGAAAATCCCACTAGTAAAGGTAAATGTATAATAAAGGATGAGGATCGACCACTTAAATAAGCTAGTAAAAAGAATAAAATGCAAAAAAATTGTGAAATCAACTACAACAAGAATAATCAGCAAAGTGATAACATGAAAATGCAAAATATGACACCAAAAGCACAAAAGGTTGGGGAGGGGAGTAAAAAATAGATCTTTTAGAATGTGTTTGAAATTAAAGGACTACCTGTTTAAAACAAGTAGATATAGGTCAACATACATGGTGACCACAAATCAAAAACCTACAATAGATACACAAAAAATTAGAAAGAAACACAACCGCACCAGTAAAAAATCATCAAACTACTAGAAAAGAAACTAAAAGAAGAAGAAAAGAACAGGGAAAAACTACAAAAACAACCAGAAAAACAAGTAACAAAATGCTAAGTACATACATATCAATAATTACTTTAAATGTCAATGGCTAAATGCTCCAATCAAAAGACACAGGGTGGCTGATTTGATAAAAACCAAGACCTCTGCTTACAAGACACTCACTTCAGAGCTAAACACACAACAGACTAAAAGTGAGGGGATGGAAAAAGTATTCCATTCAGATGGAAATCAATTCACATCAATGGACAGATCATCCAGACGGAAAATCAATAAAGAAAAAGTGGTCTTAAATTACACAATAGACTGGTTGGACTTAATATTTATATGACATTCCACCCAAAAGCAGCAGAATACATTCTTTTTAAGTGCACATGGAACATTCTCCAGAACAGATTACACACCAGGCCACAATCAAGTCTAGACAAATTTAAGAGGATAGAAATTATATTAAGCATTTTTTTTCCACTCACAGCAGGCGCACCTCATTCTCTATGAGCTCTGGGAGCCCGCAAGCCCTGGTGGGTTGCCCACACACAGAGGTAGAGCTGAAATCGAGCCAATCCCCAGGGCCCATGTGACTTCAGAAATGGAGCTGAAATCTGAGCCCTGTTCAGGCGGCTCTCTGACTTTGGCGGATTTATGCTAAAATCTGGAAGAAGACAAGGATGCCCACTCCCACCACTTCTTTTCAACATAGTATTGGAAGTCCTAGCCACAGCAATCAGACAAGAAAAAGAAATAAAAGGTATCCAAATTGGAAGGGAAGAAGTAAAATTGTCATTATATGCAGATGACATGGTACTATAAATAGAAAACCCTAAAAACTCCACACAAAAACTACTAGAACTGATAAACAAATTCAGCAATGTAGCAGGATACAAGATTCACATACAGAAATCTGTTGCATTTCTTTACACTAACAATTAAATATCAGAAAGGAAAAGTAAAAAAAAATCCCTTTTAAAATTGAATCAAAAAAGTAAAAATACTTAGGAATAAACCTGACCAACGAGGTGAAAGACTTGTACAAAACACTGAAAAAGGAAATTGAAAATGATTTAAAGAAATCATCTGGGAAAGATAACCCATTCTCTTGGACTAGAAGAATTAATATTGTTAAAATGGCCATAGTACCCAAAGCAATCTACAGATTTAATGTGATCCCTTTCAAATTACCCATGACATATTTCACAGAACTAGAACAAATAATCCTAAAATTTATATAGAACCATAAAAGACCATAAAACCAATGCTGAGGTAAAAGAACAAAGCTAGAGGCATAACCCTCCCAGACTTCAGACAATACTACAAAGCTACAGTAATCAAGACAGCATGGTATTGGCAAAAAATAGACATATGGATCAATGGAACAGAATAGAGAGAGTAGAAATAAACCCACACACCTACAGTGGTGTATATATGTATAAATATATATATATAGAGAGAGAGAGAGATAGATAGATAGATATACACACTCACAATGATATTCCTCAGCCATAAAAAAGAATGGAATAATGCCATTTGCAGCAACTTGGCTGGACCTAACTATTATCATACTAAGTGAAGTAAGTCAGACAGAGAAAAACAAATATCATATGATATCACTTATATGTGGAATCTACAAAATGATATAAATGAACTTATTTATAAAACAGAATTAGACTCACAGACATAGAAAATGTCAAAGAAAAAGAAAAATTTTAATAGCCTTAATAATTGGTTAAGTAATCAATTCCTTCAACCTTTTTAATCACCATTTTTTTTGTTTTTTTATCATAGATTTTTAATGGTTAAATCAACTGTATTTTATTCATCTTAGGCTGGGAAATGAACCCCAAACCAGTAGTGTGTTCACAGAGATCTATAAAGAAAGTCTGAGGCCACAATCTTAGAAGTCTGTTGAATTCTGTCATCCATAGTTATGTTGTGAGAACTCAGAAAAAGACTGCCAATTCAGAACAAGGAAAGGGAGTTTTGAATTGCTGTTTGTGCTGCCATTCTCCCTCTTCCACCCCTTCCCCAGGAGCTGTAGCAGTAGCAGCAGTGGGGCCTTGATAAATATGCATCTGAGATCCCCAGTGGCCAACCAGCTCCCACCTTACTCCACAAGAGTATCTGTGGAAAGAGTCATCTTTGCCCCTCCAGTCAAGCACCCATGAATGATTATTCGGAGTTCTCACATATTAACGGATTATTCATCACCATGTAAGTCTTGCTTTCCTTTCAACTCAATTATATCACTGATATACCCTAAACTCATTTGTTTATAGCTCTAAAGACGTTTTGGTTCCAGTTTGCCTACAGCTCTATTTTCCTCTATATTTTCTGTATATATTTCCTCCAAAACTCATAAATTTTAAACTGCATCATTTGGTTTATTTCGAAGTGGATAGTGACGAAAATAACGATTAAAAGGTACACCTGTAAATTTCCAGGATATTGGAAAAGGATATTGAAAAGTGCTGGGGTGGGGGAAGTGCTACTTAAATTGTGAAGGGAGCTGCATTATAGAATTGTGGCATATTTAAATTTGTGGAATGAATATATTTCAGTGTTATTATTGTAGCATGGTATGTACTTACATAAATTAATTTGTAAACAATGTCAAAAGTCTGAATTTGAATCCTACACTAAATATACTTTCTGACCCTTTGTAGGAAAACTGGCTGCATGGTTTTTGGAAGGCATTTAACATTTCTGCAGTTCAGTTTTCTCATATGTGCAGTGAGAGCATTTGCTTAGCTATTTCTAAGGACCCTTCCTACCCTAAAAGTCTATTAGTCTGAGATATACTCCCATTCTTCCTTTCATATTCCATTGAGGTAAACGTTCCTTTAATCTCATACCATCTTCATCTCTTATTGAACAAGGATGGCTCTGTGTTCTCAAGTCTGTTCTAACTGACTCTTAAAGAGAAATCAAACTTTTTAGACTCTTGAGTCCTGATTGACTGAGACCATAACATCCTAACAATAGCTATTTGATACAGTCACTGGATAAAGCGAAGTCTCTTCTGTTGATGTGTCTAAGTGTCTGTGAATTCAGCCAACCAAAAAATCCATTTGGTTGAGCAGTCTTAGTTCTGGATGAGGTCTTATCCCAAGGGAATACATCCAATTGTAAGATAAGAGAAAATGTTGAGTAATCTTTTGTTAGAATCTCTGTGAATCCAAATGCCTCTGTTGATAACTTTGCAGGGTGTGGGAGGGGGGGAGTGTGGTTTAGGAAGATTTATATTATTAAAAAGTAAATTCTGTAGTGTCTGAAACAAACGCAGCAATCACTGAGGGAATAAACCATATATCAATATTGCAGTAAAAAATACAGGTATTAGTTCTGTATTTCATAAAAATCCATATAGTGAGAGAAAAAATATATATTTTAAGTGAACTTACATATAATGATGCAAAATTCTTATATCTTAATAGCTATGGAAGCATAAAATAAAATCAAGACATTATTCTGAACTATTAGTCAAAAGACTTAGTAGAAGTAAGCTACTCTATGATACAGGGAGTTCTGCATTTCAGGCAGAAACATTCCTAGTTGGAGATGTATAAATAAGGCCAAAAAAAAAATCCTAAACAGAATTTTTAAATATCTATATGATGAGAAGTTTTATTTATGAGGTTTTCAACATTTTCAAAGCATCTGAATATCACTTTTAATGGTTAATTGATATTATTATCATCTAGCCCCATGTCTTTTTCCAAAAGTTTAAAAGGTATATTGCTAAAATCATGAAATTTTAAGCTGTCCTTAATGAGCTGTATAAAATGACTTTCTTCCACTTTTTTGTCTAACTGACTCCTAATAATTCTTAAATGTCTCTTCTCTGAAGTTTTTCCTAATCCTGTTTACCCTGGCAGATTAATCACTAGCACTCTGGGTTTTTTTTTTTAAACAGAAAACTTGGATGTAATTTTAACATGCATGCTTTAATTGTTTCCATACCTATCTCCCTTACAATGTTGTCTTATTCATTTCTCTGTTCCTAATACCAAGCACAAAGCCTGGCATAGAGTGTGGGCTTAATAAATACATATTTTTGAACTGGTGAGAAACATAAAGCCCAGAGAGAAGCTGTTTTCATAGATCACACAGCTCATTAATAACAGTACTTGTGCTAAAATTCAAATGCACTACTATTAGCATGATGACTTTCACATAATCAATAAATATTTAAGGAATTAATGAATCAATAGGTTAATAAATCAATGGTTTCTACAAACTTTCCATTGCACTGTTCGGATGAATAATAAATATAGCATGCCTCATGTTTTTACCAGGCTTCTGGCTACTTGCCTTCAATGAGGCAACATACACAACAGCAAAGGGAACAGATATTTCATGTACATTTGATTATTGGGTTTCATGTAGATATAGTCTGTATCAATCATATAAACTAAACTTTATCTGGTAACAAAAATCTACTGGTGATATCTAATGGTCTAAGCCAGTGATGTGAGAGACAACTTTCCTACCAAGTGGAATATCTATCCTGTGAACACAGCTATCCAAGGGTTTTTGTTTGAAAATTAATCTTCTTGGATTTGGGTCAGACCATGTGTAACATGCTTTAGGGGAGGTTGAATGGCTTCTCTCTTGTTCTGAAAGCAGAGAGGTAACCTTTATATCGAGTTGGACACTAAGGAATTGCCAACTTGACCTCAAGGATCACAGTATGCTTTGGATATATTACTTCTCAGAAACAAAAGAAGAACCCTCTACCCTTGGATACCCCCAGAGCTTCCTCTATTGTGTCAACCAGATACCTGTGCATATACCACCCTACTAGAGAAGCCTTTTCTGATCAACTTTTTCTAAAATAGGACCACATTCTGGATTTCTCCCTTCATCCCCTTACCCTGCTTTTCCTGCTCCTATTATCACCTGATATACTATACACTTATGTTTTCATATCTTGTTATTACATATGTATATATAATGTGTATGTGCTATCCACATTTTACATATTTAATATTTTTGAGTAATCAGTGAACAATGTCATAGATACATTGGAGAGCCTACTTTGGGTAAAATTCAGACTGAAGATTTGAAAATTGGTAATGACATTGTAGGTCATATGGTACAAACCATTCATTTTATAAGTATGAAATTAAATAATAATAAAAGATAATTAATAGCACACCATGTACAAGGCACTGAGTAAAGTGCTTTACATGTATAAACTCATGATACTTATGGCAATTATAGAAGATAGATCTTATTACTATATTTCACTGATTTAAAGATAAGAATTTTCACATTTCCCACTTTAATATATTTAAACTATCAAAACTGAAATCAGAATAATTATCACCTCAAACATTTTATTTTACTTTATTTGGAACTATAGTTACCATTTATTAAGCACTTTCTTTATCAGTTAAGGTGTTTTGTAGCAAACAAAACTGGTTTGATCAGAGGGTAATTTATTAAAGGATATTGGGTTGTGCACAGAATCTCTAGCAAAGCTAAAGAACAGGGTTGGAAGCTGTACGGAGGGGAACAATGCTCAAAATCTCACTGCAGAATTGGAGGTAATGGGGACACCACAACTGCTACCCCGGGCACTGCACCACAACTCAGACTGCTAAATGCTGAACACTGGAAGCCATGTCTAATTTTCCCTGCAACAACCATGAAAGGTAAATACTATTACTTCCATTTTACAGATGAGGTCACGGAAGTTCAGAGATGTTAGGTAGCTTAGTCACAACGTTTGCTAGAAATTCTCAACTGTAAGTTCAGTGAGGATCGGGATTATATTGACTTTGATCACTATTTATTATAAGCTCAGAACCTAGGCCAGTGCTGGTTCACTAGGTACTAAATAAACTTATGGAATGGATACGTGGGGGAAGTGGTGGAGAGATGCATGGTTATTGTATTTGTTTTTGTCCCGCTTTAACATGACCTGTCCTCTTCTGCCTTCCTTTGGGAACATATCCCATGTTCCTGGACAGAGGGTTGGGTAAATGACTCAGGGTCAGGCAGTCATAATATTATATCCTCCTGGCCATGGTGATTGGTCCCAAAGTTTGAAGGATGCGAGTTTGACCAGATAGCCCAGCAAGACTGACTGTGATATGAAAGAATAGAGTTAACATACAGAGAGGAGCAAAGACAGGATTTATATTCAATTTTCCTGCACGTTACTAAGCAAGCACTATCGCTCCAGTCAAGAAAAGCAGATTGAAAATGGTGACTTCTCTCAAAAAAGGGGTTTTATTTTGGATGCCAACTCCAATGCCCCATGAGATGGATATGTTTCAAGAAATAGTCCAGAACGGGTAAAAATGGATTTTTGTTGTTGTTCAGGGAAGTCTTTTTTTTTTTTTTTTTTTCCATTCTCTAGCAAACATTTGTATTTCTTTTTTTTTAATTAATTTTTATTGGCTTATAGTTGATTTACAATGTTGTGTTTGTTTCTGCTATACAGTCACCTCGAACATTTTAGAACTTATGTGAGTTTGGAAAATATGAAAAGGAAAGGAATTCAAGATAACTGTCTTTGTTTTAAAAAAAATAATAAACTTAATTACTGTTTACCAGTCTTCTTTCACAAAAATCTCTAAGATGGAAAAATAAGATTGGCAATAACATAGTTTCTAGTTTCTTTTTCTGACTTTTCAGGAAAGAAGTGCTCATGATCCACTGAGCAAGGAAGAGGTGCTCAAGAGGAACCGTTACCCCATTACCTAGATCATGTGTAATATGTGAAACATTTGTCTGGTGCCCGCGTGAGACTCAGTGATCCACGTGGAAGTGCGGCTGGAACAGCTGGGATTATGGATCCTGAGCTTGTTTTCCAAGGTGATAAGGTCAAAACCAGGGACATACACAAGGATCCTTTCCCAGTAGGAGGCCAAGGTTACATTTCAGAAGTTCAAAGTGGGCAAGAGTATAGGACAGAGAGTTGTTGTCCGAACCTACACAAGACCAAAAATACGGTTAGAGTCAAAGATTGCGGTCAGCGTTGAGAGAACCAAACTGGGTAAGGGGACAGAGCAGAATATGACAATGACACCCCAGCCTGGATTCAGGGTTTAAATCAGACCAAAAACAAAAAACCAGGAGAAATAAGTCCAAATGGAGGTGAGTTTAAATTTAGGGATTGAAAACAAGCAATTATTCCCCAAAAGAACTAAGCATGAGTGATTTTAGGACACAGTGATTTGTAGGACACAGCTGTGTGCCCCACATCCCCTGGTTTGGGGACCAGATGAGTCTCCAAGATACAGTCTGCTCCACAGGGAGGAGACACTGGTGACCATACTTGGGTGGGTTCTCCTAGAGCACTAATAATTCTAACAGCCAATATCTGGCTAATGAAACTAAAGATGAAATTCAGGATCCACCAGGAGACCCTTATGGACGTCGAGCATAACTTTTGGTGAATATCTCTCCACAAACACATGTTAACATGACGTACAGTGGCCTGCTCCTTGGCTCTCCAGAGGATCTGAATGACAGATTACCACGTGCACGGTAATCCAAGTGGATAACATTTTGTCAAGGCTTTCCTCATTACAGTCTTGCATTTAGGACACAACAATAAAAGAAGGTCATTTTCAACCATACCCCCTGTTGTTTTGTAGGCTAGTCATTCAATTTCCAAATAGAGCTGCCTCAAAATAAGCTTATTTGTAGAATTGAAATGATCAAGTTAAAATAGTAATATGTACCTGTATTGATTAATGTATGAATATAAAGCCTTTCTCCTAACACAGAAAAATCTTAATGGACATAATCTACACTGGGCAACCCTTGCTGGTCACTTTTATTGAGTAATAATAAATGTTTATGAAAAATTGCTCTTGGTTTTCATCAGTTTTATATTTAAAAGGACTTGCCAACAAACACATGAAAGAATGCTCAACATCATTGATCATTAGAGAAATGCAAATCAAAACTACAATGAGATATCATCTCACACCAGTCAGAATGGCCATCATCAAAAAATCTAGAAGCAATAAATGCTGGAGAGGGTGTGGAGAAAAGGGAACACTCCTGCACTGTTGGTGGGAATGTAAATTGATACAGCCACTATGGAGAACAGTATGGAGGTTCCTTAAAAAACTAAAAATAGAACTACCATATGACCCAGCAATCCCACTATTGGGCATATATCCTGAGAAAACCATAATTCAAAAAGAGTCATGTACCACAATGTTCATTGCAGCTCTATTTACAATAGCCAGGACATGGAAGAAACCTAAGTGTCCATCATCGGATGAATGGATAAAGAAGATGTGGCACATATATACAATGGAATATTACTCAGCCATAAAAAGAAACGAAATTGAGTTATTTGTAGTGAGGTGGATGGACCTAGAGTCTGTCATACAGAGTGAAGTAAGTCAGAAAGAGAAAAACAAATACAGTATGCTAACACATATATATGGAATCTAAGAAAAAAAAAAAAAGGTCATGAAGAACCTAGTGGCAAGACGGGAATAAAGACACAGACCTACTAGAGAATGGACTTGAGGATACGGGGAGGGGGAAGGGTAAGCTGGGATAAAGTGAGAGAGTGGCGTGGACATATATACACTACCAAACGTAAAATAGATAGCTAGTGGGAAGCAGCTGCATAGCACAGGGAGATCAGCTCGGTGCTTTGTGACCACCTAGAGGGGTGGGATAGGGAGGGTGGGAGGGAGATGCAAGAGGGAGGGGATATGGGAACATATGTATATGTATAACTGATTCACTTTGTTATAAAGCAGAAACTAACACACCATTGTAAAGCAATTATACTCCAATAAAGATGTTAAAAAATAAATAAATAAAAATAAAAATAAAAGGACTTAGCAATTAATTGCTGCATCTATGCAGCAATGATGATTGATGTGGAGAATTCAGCCTCCAATATGAGTATGTTAGCACAACATATGTCTTTATTCAGTAGAAAAATGCTGGCTTATCCCTGTCTTTAACAGGGCAGCACTGAGTCAGGGTGAATATTGTTGCTGTAGCATTTGAAATGCTGACTAGTTTTAAGCTGCTGTTTGGGGATATTTTGGGCCACTGACTGAAGCTAACCTTTATTGACTACTTACTATTTGTCAGTAATTTTTTAAGACATTTGATATATTTTAAATGAGAATTTAATCCATACATAAACCTTCTGAAGTGTTACTACTTTTTCTCATTTCACACATAAGAAAACACAGGATTTTGGAAGTTAAGTAACTTACCCATGCTCACACAATTTCATGTAAACAACAGAAAAGTGTCTCTCCCAGGAGAAGGCGTATGGAGGTGGACAATAGGGGGTCAGGAAGTAGAATTAGGTAAAAAGGAAAAATTGCTCTGTCTGGATTAAACTAGGAAAATCCACATGCAATATCTGTGCTTAAGCCTTTTATAGAAGTAAACCCCAAATTGATATATATTTTTTTCTTTTTTGAAATGTGTGACTGAAGAGTTTGTAAACATCAAAATCTTGAACCAAGGTTACTAGGCAATTATTTTCAGAGAAGGTACAATTGGAGTAGGATGGAAATTTTGCATTAAGAAAATTCCCCACATGCATGTATTGTGTTGTGAGTAATTGCTAAAAGAAGGGGGAATTGTCAGCCCAGAGGACCAAAGAAGAGACCCAAACAGTTAGAGGCAGGCTACTTAGACAGCATGCCATTCAACAGGTAAATTGTGACACTCCCCTTGTTTTGAACCATGCTCACCAAAAGTCTTCTGATTATGCTATTGCTTCCTGAATACCACATTTGACAGGAAAGATTCTACTGATACAAGCATTCTTGTTTGCTTATCATTGCATTTCTTACTATAAATGAATAAATCAGAATTATGGAAGTGTATCCATTTCTACAAGCTTGAATAACATGAGCCCACTCCTGAAAGATAGATCAGCTCTTTCTCTGATAAAACAGCAGGCACAAAAGGGGACCAAACTCCAAATATGATCAATTCACCAAATGAATATACCTTTATATATCGAAAATATACAACAGGCCTACGTAACAGGCCTCTTCAACACAGTAAGCTCTGCACAACTTAACAGCCATGGTGCAACCCTACTGGGAGAAAAGTTAATCCAGGGATAAGTTCATTTTCAAAATGAGATGTTTCTTGCTGCCAAAACTATGCCTACCATAATCCAGAGTTCCATTCATCTGACAAGAATTCAGAAGGAAATAAAACAGTAAACAGAACTAAAAGAAAAGAATGTAAGACAGAGAACCCTAATAATCTAATATATAAAACAAAACCCTTCCCCTAGCTAAATACTAGGCATAAACAGATATAATGGTATATTAGTAGCTGGTGGAACTTCAATAATGTTCTTAAAAAAACAAAAACAAAAACTGTTACCCTGTGTTCTGACCTTGGGTTCTGACACCATTCTCCAATGAAAAGAACCAGGGCTCTTTGGAGAAATGGCTGGCTGGCTCTAGAGCTGGGGCAGGGAACAGATATGATCAATCAGGAGCATCTTAACAGGGCCAGGAAATAAGGAAGTGTTCAGAGAAAAGGATGGGGCCTGTCAAATGGAACCAAAGTGAAAGAGCTCTGAATGGCCAGAATCAGAATAATTTGAACAACAAAATAAACAACAGTATTGGAAGATCACCTAAAGCATAAAATACGTATCTCAGGTCCATACTGATAGAAATAAATGATGTCATAAACAAACAAATGAGGGAGAAGAGACGACTCTTTCTTACAGAAGAATTTCAAACAATTCATTTGGACGCTCCCCTATCCAGGAGATGATGCTTAAATCACCCCGCACCTTTAAAGGCGGGCCACCCGGAGTGACTCGTTTCCTTAGAGCAAGGAAAACAAGGAGAGGAAGTAACCTCACAGTGGAGAAACCTGGCAAGCCCTATGTCGACCAGATGATTAAGATTAGCACCATCACTAGTAAATCATGGAAATGGCATGTAGCCTGATAGGATGTGGTGAGAATTCACCTCTCTGGTCTTCCTCCCGAAAGCCCACGACCCCAGTCTAACAGTGAGAAAAACATTAGACAAATCCGCACTGGAGGACGCTCTACAAAGTACTCCTCAAAACTGACAAGGTCATAAAAAACAAAGAAAGCTCGAGAAACTGTCACACAGTGGAGGAGACTGAGGAGATATGATGACTAAATGTAATGAACAGAAAACGGACCTTAGGAAAAAAACTAGTGAAATCTGAATACAGCCTGCAGTTCGGTTAATAGTAACAAACCAAAGTTGTTTTCTTAGTGTGATAAAGATAACATAGTAATGAAAGATGTTAACATTAGGGGAGCTAGAACTCTCTACTATCTTTGCAACTTTTCTCTAAGTCAAAAAGTATTTTTAAATTAAAAGATTATTTTTAAAAAGGGAACTATTGTTTTCTTCACATGGTGGCTCTACGGATTTCTTAAAAGCTACGCAATGAAAAATTCTACATCAGTTGGATTTTGACATCTCTAATTGTTCTGCTGTAGTAAAGTCACTTTGAAAAGATTGCATCCAGATTGAGCAACACAGCGATTCAATTATATGCCACGTCAAACCCTCCCGACTCAGGATCTTGCCAGACACAAGCTTTCTGACCTCAATTACAATAGCAGGATCCTCTTTTGATCTGGCTCCTTAGTTTCTGGTAAAGGCTACACCTGGTAGTAAAATAAATAGATGGTAAATGAAGCAAAACAAGATCAATAAAACAACCTTGTCATTATAGGTACTCAGCTTCGTCTGGGAGAAAATGAGCAAGAGATGTTTGGAAAGATGGTCCCGTGAGAAGGAGAGTTGTGATGGAAAGTTATTTATTCCTTTAATAATCTATTCAATAAAAATGTATTGCTTGCCCGTAGTAAGCTAGCTATTCCAGAGACAGAGAAAACGGATAAAGCCCTGGTCATCATGCTCACGTAAGTCACAATCTGGGGGGAAAGACAGACAGGAAAGGGAGGATTTAAATACACTGATGAGTGCTAGCTCTGCCTTTTTCCTCCAGTGTCTGTGCTTTTGTTAAATATGCCCGGAGGCTGCCTCAGCACATCTTCTCGCCCTGCACCATCAGTGGTTATGAATCCAGAAGCCAGTCTGGGTTTATGGGGGAAAAATAATTTTCAGATAAAAAGCTACCTCCAAAACCCTTATCCCTTTTTTACTGTATAAAGCCATCACTTAAGCGTAATTTCTCTGTCTCATTCAAATATCACCCCTGCTACAGCCATCTGGGCTTTTATTATTTAACCATTTTACACCCACTTATGAGCAAGTCACCAAAGTGACCTAACATCCTTAAAAGGAGATTTATGATTCCTAAAGATTTATAAATGCAACTCCTAAATAAGTGAAGATTGTGGTTTTGCCAATGCTATGCAGATTCTTTGTTTATCCCCTCTGCCCTGTAGTCTGTATAAAATATGTTATCTAACCACTACCTGACCTGACCAGTAAGCCGTGGCATTTGGAATTATTTTTTCTTTTCAGTCAATTTTATTAAGGAATAAAATACACTCACTCTAAGTATACATTTCAGTGTTTTGACAAATGAATATACCCATGTAACCACCACAATGATAAAGCCTAAAACATTTTTCCATTACACCCAAAAATTCCTTCATGTCCCTACCCTCTGACTCAGACACTCATCGTGTTAATTTGCATCCTCGAGGAAGTAGATGCCAAGATAGAACTAGCCCTGAAATAGATCTAGGGGAAATAATGTGAAGGATAAAGGGAAGAGAAGCAAGAAGGCGTGGAAATCCTGCAAAACAATGCAGCTCTGATATAGGTAAAAGAAAGGAGGAAGTCAGGAGGAGGGGGTAGAGAGATAGATACTCAAGAGGGCAAAATGCAATCCCAGGAAAGCGTTGGCCAGGCCCCAGGGGGCATCCTCCGGTCAGTCTCCCATCAGAGGAGCTCCTGTGTCTTTTAGGAGTGGGCTGGAATCAGCACCTCCGCTGTCTCAGCCATCAGGTAGAGGTATCGCATTGTGGGATGTACCACAATTAGTGGATACGTTTACCTGTTGCTGTGCATTTGCATTGTTTCCAGTTTGTGAATATTATAAATAAAGCTGCTATGAATATTTATGCACAGCTCTTTGTGAAAACATATGCTTTCTTGTCTCTTAGGTAAATGCATAAGAGTAGAATTGCTGGGTCTTATGGTAAGTATAGTTTAACTTTGTAAAAATCTGCCCAACTTTTTTCCCAAGTGTTAGAGTCACTGCATATTTTACAAGATGTCCAGTTGCTCACATCCTCTCCAACACATGGTATTATCAGTCTTTTTAATTTTAGCCCTCCTAGTGAGTATGTAATGATATCTCATTGCGGTTTTAATTTGCCTTTCCCAGTGATGAGGAGCACCTGCCCATGTGCTTGACCACCCCTTCCTAAGGTTCCCAAGGGTTCTGGGAATATCTTCGTAAGGTTCCCAAGGGTTCTGGGAATCTCTTCCTAAGGTTCCTAAGGTTTCGTTGCATTAAAGCATCAGCTCAAAATCATTTCAATCAGGCCCAGGTGTTCATAAGGTTACCGAGTGTAATCTGTTAAGTACAGACCCTGATTTACCAGTGTTCCCTATTGAGGGAAGAAGAGTAAAATAAAGAAAAGAATCTCAAGAAGGTTGTAAGCCACTGCTTTGAATATATACATATTCTTTTAACCTTATGTCACCTAGCTGTTATACTTTGTCAGTTTATAACTACAATTGCATCCAGCTGCTAAAAACAGAGTTCCAACAGGGACTTAAAATAATTACTTTTCTCACATAACAGAAGTAAACTGTTGATGACATTGATTCAGGAGTTCAAGAATATTAGCGCTGAAGTACCTGAGATTCTCTTGACATTGTTTTCAAGGTCCCACAGTGGTTGCTCTGACTTCAGCCATCTCATCCCCATTTCAGGAAGGTAGAAACACAAAGGGGAAAGGACATGACTCCCAGCTGAGGCAGCCCTTTTAAGCAGCTGTCCTGGAAGCTGCTTCCCACCCATGACTCACGATCATATCTCACTAGCCACCCAATTGTATGGGGGCTTGCAGATGTCACTTTAAACTGGGCATAATACTATGACCAATAATGTAAGAGTTCTGTAACTCAATGAGAAGGACAGAGTTGATAGTAAGGAGGCAACTAGGAGTCTTTATAGTTTCCTTCCCCTTACACTTGAGGGTTTGAAAAGAACAATCTTAAATTACTGTTCTCTGTTTGATCACTTTTAACTCACTGCCTAATATATGTAGTTTCTTTCAATCTAACTTCTCTATAATTGCCTATATTTGATCCTTTCAACATATTATACCCTTCTACCTGGAGTGTTTACCTATAATTAAATCCTTTCTTTTAAAAACTCCTTCCTTGCTTTATAAAACATTACTTAATGCTGATTACCCATTTGCTGTCAGGCTACTCCTTCTCAGTATCCTTTTTGGGGGTCCCTTATTTTTTGGGGTCCCTCTTCCCTTATTTCTATACATTATCTCTGGCAATATCATTTATAGCTATGACATCAATTTTAATATGACCTACTTCCCATCAGTACCTTCTTCTAAGTCTCAGGCTTGAATTACTAATCACCTACTAGATACCTCCTTGAATTGCCAACTACCTACCAGATACTTCCGTATGGGTATCTTACAGAAAATCAGATTCTAGATTTTCAAATTGAAATTGTCTCCCTCCCCATTTTTCACCCCAAATCTCCCATATTTCCTGTCCTGGCTGATATTATAGAATTAATAAGAATTAGGGGGGAAAAGACATGACCAATGGACATACATACACTAACAAATGTAAAACCGATAGCTAGTGGGAAGCAGCCGCATAGCACAGTGAGATCAGCTCTGTGCTTTGTGACCACCTAGAGAGGTGGGATAGGGAGGGTGGGAGGGAGGGAGATGCAACAAGAAAGAGTTTTGGGGATATATGTATATGTATAGCTGATTCACTTTGTTATAAAGCAGAAACTAACACACCATTGTAAAGCAATTATACTCCAATAAAGATGTTAAAAAAAAAAAGGCATGACCAAAAAATTATAAATCCCTTGTACGGGTCAGAAGGTTAAAATATTTTTATCCTCCATATTATTTCATTGTCATTATAACCTTACAGGAGAAGTACTTTATTGTATCCATTTTACAGGTGAGGAAACTGAGCCTTAGAAAAGATTAATAATTAAGACCAGGGAGATAGTAAATGATACTCTCTCCTAGTCTCAAGTCCAAAATCTTTGCATTAGGGTGTTTCACTTTTTTTTTTTCCTTAAAATATCTGACATAACTTTCCTATATACCTCCTTGCCTAACGAGAGCGACTTCTACCTCAACCCTCACAAAATCCAGCAGAGTGTACCTTAAAAATAAGTTTACATAGCCTCTGTCCCACAGCCATTGCTTTTAATGCAAGATCTTGGCATTTCTTACCCACACTAATACAGATAACTTTCAAAGTCTTCTTTGAAAAGTGTTACCAGATCTTCTTTTCTTCATTCTTCTGAAAAAGAGATATTTGCAAAACTAAATTCTGTCCATGTCAGTACTTTGATCATATTCCTTCAGTGACATTTTATTATGCAGAGAATAAAGGCCAGTTCCTCAGTATAAATAGTCTGCCATGGCTGGACCCATGTCTGTTTCTCCCTGTCACCCCACATTTGCCCTATGGAATTACTTAATGACTCCCTGTCTTTGCATATGTTGATCCCTTCCCCTATTTTTTTTTTTTTTTAATTTTATTTATTTATGGCTGTGTTGGATCTTCGTTTCTGTACGAGGGCTTTCTCCAGTTGTGGCAAGCGGGGGCCACTCTTCATCGCGGTGCGCGGGCCTCTCACTATCGCGGCCTCTCTTGTTGCGGAGCACAGGCTCCAGATGCGCAGGCTCAGTAATTGTGGCTCACGGGCCCATTTGCTCCGCGGCATGTGGGATCTTCCCGGACCAGGGCTCGAACCCGTGTCCCCTGCACTGGCAGGCAGACTCCCAACCACTGCGCCACCAGGGAAGCCCCCCTTCCCCTATTTTGATAACTTATTTTATTCTTTAGCATTTGGATTCTCTTGGAAATTTCCTGGCTTTTCTAAACAGATATAGTACCCTTAGTATGCCATATTCTTTCATGGGTGTTCTCTCTCTCTCTCCCTCTCTCATACACCATAGTAGTCTTACTGCATGCCCCAATGTCTAAACAAGAATGAGACAATCTACTCTGACCTCTTTGAGGTCAACAACTGTGTCTTCCTAATCTGTATGAGTTTAGTCCCTGAAATAGTACCTGTTGTTGCTAAGAGCTCACAGTTCAATTTGAGATACACTAAAAAATATATAATACAGTACGTTGTGTCCTACCACAGGATGGACTTAAAGTGCTGTATTAATATAGATGTTGTTATTTACCTGTAACTTGATTTGTTCACGTGATATCTTCTCCTCCTCACAATTAGCAAAACTGAAGAAACAGGTTAACCCAGGCTCTGTAAGATGTTAATGACATAAGGGGGAAACCAGCCAGTATTATGTCCTTTGAACAGCCGTAGAAATGCAAGCAGTGTTTTCTAAATGCACAGGACTTTCCTCTTTTTTTAAATTTTACAACATATAGCATACTTGCTCCTGATCCTCTGAGTATTAGTCAGCTTTGCTGAAGTAACAAACCACCCCAACTTTCAATGACTTCCTCTAACAAATGTTTCTTGCCCATTAATGTTAAATGTAACTGCATTTCTACTCCAGGCAGAGGAATTTCTCCATGGGTCTTTTCATTCCAGGACCAAGGATGAAATGACAGCCACCCTCTGGGACTTGCTGTAATAGTACAAGAGCGAGCTGCCTCACACGATTGCCCTCCATGATTCTGCACATCTATTCGCATTTACCTCAGTAAGTCATGCGGTCAGGCTGCTGATGGAATACGGAGTGCAGGAAAGCTCTGAGAGTCACATGGCAATGGCAACGGCAACAAGATAGAACCCTCTTACAGGAGAGGGAACAATGTCATGTGTTTTTAAATTTTTAATGTCACTCAGTCATGTGTTTTTTCATTTTTTCCTTGTAGACAGCACAGTGCAGTGGGAAAAGGGCTCATCAGAAGACAGGAGGCTTTGTCCTTGTTCTTTTCCATCTCAACCTCACTGAGATTCAGTCTCCTCATTTATAAAATGAAGGGGTTTCTGAAAGGAACCCTCAAGTCTGAATTATATGACTAAACGTTGCAGTTGGAGTGCAAAGCAACATAAGAAGATTACAAAGAAAAATTACTTCCCAATAGGTCGCTCAAGTTTTGTGTGACATTTTCTCAGTGTGTCATGATCAGGAAGGAAATGCAAAATGGAACAAGAACAGCTAGGTTGCATTTACATATAAGGGCTGGTTCAAACACACCATACCACGGATGTAAACCCTTTTATATTTTACTGTGAGATAGCTACTTTTTTTCTGTCACATATTAGAATAACCCATTTGCTCCTCTCTCGTTTGACAGACATGTCAGTCATAGGTACTCATATCTGCTAAGAGTTTTCCTGTTGCAAATAAGAGAAAAAACTCAAATTGTTGTACAAAATAAAGAGTCAGTAATTTACACAGCTAAAAAGCCTAGAGGAGGACTACCTTCACGGATAGCTGGATTTGATGACTGAAAGATTTCACCAGGAATCTGTCAGCTTTGTCCCAAGTCTGGCCCCTCTAGAGTTCACAAGATGGTTGCCAGCTGCAACTGGACACGTGTGCTTTTCCTTTTAGTCCAAAGGGAGAGCGTTTGCCATCCCAGCTATTAACTAAAAGTTCTGGGCTTTCCTCTAAGTGGATCAACTTTTGTCAAGTTCCCTGAACCAATCACAGTCAGAAAGAGAATCTGGTTTTGCTACTTGGTTTCTGCCTACCCAGAACCCTATGGTTGCCCAGTATGGGGGGTAAAGGGATTGTTGGAGAGTCCATGTGCAGATCACGTCCATAATGAAAGCCAAAGATTTAATGAGGATACTTTAATGACTGCTTTGTAAATTTTATCAGCTTTAAGGAATATACCACTATCATATAAAGAGATAAAAGAACATAATACAGAACCTACCACATTTACATATCCACGAGCCTATTTTTATGCTTCTAATAGAAACTATGGTAACTAACTCTCATCCAGATGTTGTAAATTTACAGTGTTTTTCTACTGACTACTTATTTGAAGAAAGTTAAATTGCCCAATTTGTAGGAGCTCCTAAAAATTTTTCTGAAAAAAAAAAAGATTCTCTATAAATGGTTAAATATTTATGGGGGGGAATATAAATCCACTCTATCACTCCAAGAAATTACCCCTGATCCTTTTAGCTTGCATTCAAGATCTTAAGGGTATCACAACCTATTTTGCTTGATTAACTCGTTTGTTGACATGAACAGAATATTCTTTCACATGCGGAAAGAAATAGTAGAGAGCTATCTTTGAGGGGGAGGAGTCCTAAATTAAAACACACAGCACACCGCAAACACCAATCCCTTTTTGTTCCTTTTTATTTCAATAGATAGCTTTCCTTACCCCTAGAGGAGTCCTCAGGAAAGCAGGCCATATGGGTAGTGTGTGGAGAACTAAACAGGAGGGCAGTTTTTGGTTTCTGGAGAATCGGGTCTTACGCATAACAGCTTCAAATTTTTTTTTTTTTAAAGATTTATTGATTGATTGATTGATTGATTGATTGATTGCTATTTTGGGTCTTCGTTTCTGTGCGAGGGCTTTCTCTAGTTGCGGCAAGTGGGGGCCACTCTTCATCGCGGTGCGCGGGCCTCTCACTGTCGTGGCCTCTCCTGTTGCGGAGCACAGGCTCCAGACACGCAGGCTCAGTAGTTGTGGCTCACGGGCCCAGTTGCTCCACGGCATGTGGGATCCTCCCAGACCAGGGCTCGAACCCGTGTCCCCTGCATTGGCAGGCAGATTCTCAACCACTGCGCCACCAGGGAAGCCCCAAATTTTTTTATATGATATACTGTGAATTCCTATATCATTGGCCACACTTTTTCCACAGGAAATGTCAAAACGCGTTCCAAACACAAATATAAGTGATTTTTGGATTATCTGCTTTTGTTCCTCTCCAATAGCTTAGAAAATTGAGTCAACTGCATGTGAACTTCTCATTCACAACTAGACAGAATATAGCCTCCTCTGAATTATTCATGCTAATTGTGGGGAAGGAGAAGAAATGTCATGAATAAATTAAATTTACTGATGAAAGAAATCTGGATTGCTATGGCATATTGCATTTATCATTGAGAGAGAATATTTCACAACATATTATAATTATTTATGATGTTTGTCTATTAGGCTTGGAGTTTTGAGGGCACCCAATGATAAGGAAATGAGGCAGGCACGAGAACTATAAAAGTTTAGCAAGTCACAGTTGGTCATCTAAGGAATTTAGTGTTTCATGGAAAACACAGATAAGAATACTAAGGTTTACAAAACAATAAGACAATCACATGGAGACACAGGGGCAGAGTGAGAGAGGGCTTGGAAGAGTCAAGAAATTCCAAGGGCAGGTAAATGAGCTGAATGTCAAAGGCTGAGTTACCTAGACAGCTGATGAAAGGGCATAAGTGAAAAAAGAAGACCTCAGAGCTTGCAAAGAAAACCAAGCAGTTCCGTGGAGCTTTGGCCAGCTCTAGGCAGTGGTGCAAGTCTGGGCTTGGCTGATGCCACAACTTGACTGGCATCACAAGCAGCTACGGCAGTTAAGATCTAAGTATCATGCAATGAACCAAAGCACTTGAAGACTTATTTTTTAAAGGTATAAATTTCTGGACACTACACCTGATCAATAAATATGAGTACTACAGTTGGCCCCAAGAATCTGCCTTGTTAACAAATTATCCAGATTTTTTTTTAAATGTTCACTAAAATTTGATAATATTGTTCTATGACATTGGATGCACATTAAAATCACCTAGGAAGCCTTAAAAGATGTCAATGCCTAGACCCATCTCAGACATAACCCAGGCATCTTCAGTTTTAAGAACTTCCCAGGTGATTCTAATGTAGTCAAGTGTGGAAATCACTCATCTAAGGGAATAAACAGTATATTGTTTTCCTTTCCTTTTTGCCGACACACATCCCCAGTGGCACTTTAGACCAAAAAGTCCATTTCTCTAGGTATTAGAAGCCACTTTTACTAGTGCCATCCTAATGACAATCTGGTTTCTGTGTTTGTGTTTGCCACAGTTTGAAACTGACCTTGCAGTCTAGTACAACCACCTAATTATGTCTTTATCCAAAACGCAATCAAGATAATTGAAAGGATATTAGAGAACACAAAATCTTTGGGAGTATCTGACTGTCTCAAATACTGTATATTGAGATTAAATATTCCAAGAGCTCTATTTCAGGTGGCTCCAGTACTTTAGCTCCACGGATGTATTTTGACAGTAATATGTTTTTCTACACATGTGAATATACCAACTAATCACAGTGTTTTTCCCAGTATAAATGGCTTCTTTCATGGGCAAGTATTTCTCGTAAGATAATTTGGCAGACACATTCAGAGTGTTCAAAAAATTTTTTTTCCTGTTTTATCAGGATATAATTGACATACAACAGTGCATTAGATTAAGTTATACAACATAATGATTAGATATATGTATATGTTGTGAAATGATCACCACAGTAACTTTAGTTAAAATCCATCACCACATACAGTTACAAATTTTTTTTGTCATGAGAACTTTAAAGATCTACTTTCCTAACAACTTCCAAATATACAAGAGTACTGTTAACTATAGTCACCATGGTGTATATTACATCCCCAGGACTTATTCATCTTATAACTCAAAGTTTGTACCTTTTGACCACTTTCACCCATTTCTATCTCTGGCAACCGCCAATCTGTTCTCTATGAGTTTTGGTGTTTTAGATTCCTCATATAAGTTAGATCATACAGTATTCATCTTTCTCTCTTTGATGAATTTAGTTTAACACAATGCCCTCAAGGCCCATCCATGTTGTCACAAATGGCAGGATTCCCTTCTTTGCTACGGCTGAATAACGTTCCATTATATATATCACATATATGTATGAAATATATAAGGTATGTATATATATATTACATACATTATATATTTTATACATACTAGGTTGTTTCCATGTCTTGGTTATTACAAATAATGTTATAATGAATATGGGAGTGCAGGTATCTCTTCTAGGTAGTGATTTCCTTTCCTTTGGATATATACGTCCCCAGAAGTGAAACTGCAGGATCATATAGTAGTTCTATTTTTTTTTTTTTTTTAATTTTTGAGGAACCTACACACCGTTTTCCATAGTGGTTGCACTAATTTACATTCCCACTAACAGTGCACAAGAGTTCCCTTTTCTCCACATCCTAGCCAACACTTTGTCTTTTTGGTGACAGCCAGAGCCATTCTGACAGGTGTGAGGTGATAGCTCATTGTGGTTTTGATTTGCATTTCCCTGATGATTAGTGATGTTAATCACCTTTTCATGTAGCTGTTGGAAAAATGTCTTCTTTGGAAAAATGCAGCTCCTCTGCCCATTTTCTGATCAGATTGTTTGCTATTGAGTTGTGTGAGTTCTTTATATATTTTAGATACTGACCCTTTGTCAGATATATGATTTGCAAATATTTTGTCCCATTCCATAGGTTGCCCTTTCATTTCGTTGATGGTTTTCCTTTGCTGTGCAGAGGTATTTTATCTCATTTATTCATTTGCTTCTCTTTCCTAATTCCTATTGGAGGCAATACCTCCCTATTTTCCTTACTTAAAGTAAAACCATTTTAGGAAAGTCCTTTTTAAATGTACCCTTACCTCTCAGACCTATACTGTATAGTCACTACCTGTTTGGCAATGCATGTCCCAACTGTTAAGAGGCAAAGGGGGCAAACTCAGCCACTGATTTAATTTCCAACTGTACCAGAAGGCAGAAAGAAATTGTGATTACTCTCTACCTGTTTTGGGTACAATTGTGAGAAAGATTAAGAACCTCAGAAAGATGGATGTAAGAGGACAGTTCCACTCATTTGTTGGCTGAAATAATGGGAGTACCAGAATTTTTAGCACATGTTAGTTAAGAAATAACGGGAGATGAGGGGAGAAGAAAGAAAAAAGCAGTAAGTTATTCTTCTTTATCTTTTGCTAAGAATAGTTCTCAGCTGTTTGGAGTCTGGGGCCAGTGCTATTTACCATGGAAACTAAGGTTCCCGAACAAAACAAAGACCAAGATCATGCCTGATTTTGTGGGTGGTTAGGTGGTGAAAGCACCGCCCTTCCCCACAGTGCTCTCTCCAAACTATTTCTACAAAACGGCAGGAAGTGAAAAGGAAAATGTGCAGTCCATCCTAAAGTATCCCTTTTGTCACTTTCCAAACAATGTTTTCAGGTCAGAAATGAGTATTCATTACATTTTGGCCTGGCAGGAAATGAACCTAATAAGATCCTATTTTGTTCTTGGCCTTGTACCATCAGTATCACCAAAAACAATCATGATTTTGCATAAGGTATTATACATAGGAAACAAAATACATTTACTCCTTGTTTTCATGAGGTTAAAAATCAAAGACAACTAATTCTATGGCCAGGACAGGCAAATACATGGTAAGCCTGTAACATCTTGTTATGCCAGAAAGGGAAGAAGGATTAAAAAGGGGGGGGGGGGAGGGGAATGTCAAAGGTAAGAGGGAGCCCACCTGCAAGAGGTTCCACTGATCAAAGCTGGAACAATTTGAACAACAAAAACAACGTAGTATTGGGTTATAATGCAAAGTATAAAATAAATATCCCTGACTCCACACAGATATACATGACTAAATAAATAAACAAATAGAGAAGAGACAAATCTTTCTTAGAGAAGAATTCCAAATAACTTATATAGATATCCTCCCCTTCAGGAGATGGAGCTTAATGCCCCTATCCCTTGAGTGTGGGGTGGACTTAGTGACTTGTTTCCAAAGAATAGAATAGGCAAAGGGAAAAATAATAACTTTACAGTGTAAAAACATGGCAAACACTACCTTGTCCAGAGGATCAAGGTTAACATTATCAGTGATAAGTCATGTTGATAGCATGAACCCCTGATACGACATGATGAGAAGAGCATTTCATCATGTGGTCTTTCTCCCCGTAACCCATGACCCCAGTCTAGCCACGAGAAAAACATTATACAAACCCAAGTTCAGGGACATTCTACAAAATACCTAACCAATATTCCTCAAAACCATCAAAGTCATGAACAACAAAGAAAAAATGAGAAAATATCACAGACCAGAGGAGAGTGAGGAAACCAGACAACTAAATACTATATAGTATCCTGGATTGGATCCTGGACCAGAAAAGACATTGATGGAAAAATCAGTGACATCCTGCTGTTCAAGTTAATAGGAATGCACCCATGTTGGTTTCTTAGTTTTGAAAATTATGCCCTGGTAATGTAAGATGTGAATGCTAGGAGAAACTGAGACGTATATGAAATTCTCCATTATTATCTTTGCAACTTTACTAAGAATCTTAAAGCATTCTAAAATAAATACTGTACTGAAAAAAATAAGTCAACATTAAAAAAGCATGTGGAATGACACAGTCAAAAAGCATTTACTTGACACATGCTATGAAGGTAGTTTTTAAAAACGTGTGAATTAGTTGCATTTTAGAAGGAATAAGCCAAAGATATATGATGAAATTTTGATGCATAAAATTTTAAATGTTTCCACTTCTTTGTGATAATTCAGGAAGGCTTCCTGTATCAACTTACTTCCTTTGCCAAAAACAAACAAACGATTAGTGTCAGTTAAGTGTTTTCAAGGGCAAATTTTCTCTAAGCTATATCAAACCTGAGATCATTATGCAATAGGTTAATAGCATTAAAGATTTTGCTCCAAGCACGCCCCTGATATTCATGATTCGATCCCTAATCCACCAGAGGTACTCTTACTTTTCCGGTTAGCTCATAGTGTTTCATGCTCTCTCTCTTCACTGGTCTATGCTTCAGTTCCAGGTGAGGCCTTACAGCCTCATTAACTGCTTCTGTTTCTGTTTCCCTGCCATAACTGCCTTTTCTTTATTCTGTTGCATGGAGAGAGAGCAACAGAATTTGGAGGAGGGCTTTATTTCCCTCATTCATTTTATAAATTTTGATCAGTGTTGGATAGTCAAAGTTATTTTGATCATCTTAGTCTTGTTTCTAGGTCAGTGCTTCCTAAGGAGTGGTGTGAAGGCCACCTACAACAGAATTACCTGGGATACTGATTCTTTGCCTAGACCTGTGGACTTAGACTCTCTGGGATGGAGCTCAGAGACCTGATTTTAACACTGGCTCCCAGGTGACTGTTTTGTCCACCGCTATAGGAGGTTACAAGTCTCTGGACATGCCAAAGGAATTTTCAGCCTTAGTTTAAGCTTCCATTTATGGAAGAACTTGAAACTTTTTTAGCAGTGTCCGAACTCCAAGTGAATACTGGGGTGCTCCCAAATTCAGAGGCTGAGAAAGTTTCGTTCTTGACTTTTTATTTGGAAGCGTCTATCAGTCCCATAACAAAGGACTCACAGAAATAAAACTTCTTGTGATTGTTTCTCAATCTCAGCATTTCCAAGGGCCTTTTTCAAATAAGGCCCCTTCCAAGACCCAGCTACGAAAGGCCATATTGAGAAGTGTGCTTACATATCTAAACATTATCTCCATGTACTTTCTTCACTTCCTTCAATGGATTTCTTGTCACATTTTCTAGACTAATGATATAATACCAAGGATCACATACATAATAGAGAATTAGGCTGAATCTATCTGAAGAATAAATAATTTCAGCTGGCACCACTTAGTTAAAATATTCCCTGAAAAGATATTTCTTTTCTCAAAGTTAGAATAATGTGAAAAGTGTATGTGGTTTACACTTGTTCCATTTTTTCTTTGATGGCTAAAATTTCCATTGTCTGCCTCATTGTGACACATTATTTCCATTTTCTTCTCATTTCATTTAAAATGGGTCAAGTTGTCTTTCATGTTAATTAGCTTTAAACAAGAAAAAATATCTCTGTGCAGGTAATAACCAACTCCAAATAGCCATTATTTCATTAACTTCATGCTTTGGAGACATAATGGCTGCTTGTTACAGCACAGCAGAGCTGGTATAAATTAAATCTCAATGGGTCATTCATTAAAAAGGCAGTGGAAAATGTCCTGAAAACCAAGATTCTTCAGCTAAATTTAATGATATTTTTTCCCATAAAATTTTCCTAACGTTGCTCTTGTAGTTCAAACACACATCCATTTTAATCAATTTCTAAATTCTTTACTCAATAATATCTTAAAAAAAGAAATTCATGCTGATTAGACCTTCTGACAAAACAAGCCTAAATCATCAGTCTTGATGTTTCTAACCAAATGCCATTGAGAACTGTACATATGTTTTTGTGCATGGATTCAATATTTCCTAAGAAAGTAATATGCAAAAAGCTGATGACTACTGAAATGTCAAATTTAATATTTAATGATCTCATAGATACTAGTCATTTTTAAAGCAAGTAATTCATTCCTTTAATATTTTGAATTCTGAAGTAATCTCAGCCAGGTTACAATGATTAATAAAGTCCTTTAGACAAGAACTCTTTGTATTCTAAAAACCCTTCCAGCACTTTTTTCCTGCTGAAAGATATATGTGTTTGCATGGTATTTGGCTCTATTTGAATACATATAGGGAGAAAGCCTTCTAGTTATAGAGTACATAGAAATCTAGTTATGACTTTTTTTAATAAAAATTCTCCTATTCAATTACTCAAAAAAACTATCTCAACAATTTTGTAGGCCAGGCACTATACCAAACCCTCTGAGAACAACTGTGAATAAGGCAGACATGTTCCCTGCCCTTACAGAGCTTGAAAATCAGTGCTGTTTTATTCCTAAAAATATAATGACTTTTTGTCATTTTCATGTTAGTTGGATTCACGTCATATTGATTGATAAGATTTTATCGTACCTAATTGTTACTGCTTCAACAATACAACAAAACAAATAGGGAATTTTAAACATGGTAGAAATGTAAGGCATACATTATACCCAAAATAATTAGTGAGCAAGGCATTACGGGTTTTACAAAATTTGCAATCACTGCATTTATGATATAATTCAGTCAATTATATGGTAAATTAGAAAACAGAAAGGTACCTGAGAAGATGCTAATTCTGTGATATAACCACAATCCCCCCCAAATTAGGAGATGAATCTTTTGGGAAGTCTTTACAGAGAGATTAACCCTCATCCCAGAAGTTTCAAGATCTTTTCCTTTCCTAATAAAAAATGATAGAATTTGAGGAGGAAAGGCTATCTCTTCTATTCTCCTGTAACAGTGTGAAGTTCCTAACCTCCTGTGGTTGTTCCTGTTTAGAAAATTATATTCTTTAAATTAACTGAAAAGGGAATTTTGAGTAATTCATGAAAATCCCAGAAATCAGTTTTTCATTGTGAGACTAATATTGTATACCGACATACTAAATTTAGAGTTTAGCCATTTTTCCACCTAAATAATGCTTGGTTTCTCCCAACTTTTAGTTCAGCTCAATCTTCCCATTCACCATTACTAAGTCAGTAAAGGATTTCTGCTGGTCATCAAGGAAACTATAATATAGAGAGGGTTGAAAATGGTGATAATCTTGTTTCTCATGAACCTGTAAACAAGAGAGAAACTGAATAGAAAAAGCACAAATGCATTCACTGTCCCATTGGAGAAAATAGGTTTGAAATTATCCCACAAAGAAGCTCTTCAAAAACAGGGCATGCTGTTTTATAATAGGAAAAAAGGAAGTGATAATCTGAGGGATTCTCTAGAGGCACTGGGATAAATGAGGAAATAAATGGAACATGAAGAATAAGGATATACATTCATTACAAATGCAGGAGGAATTTTTTTCTTTCTAATTTAAATATTGAAATCACGAGCCTGAATTTCTGCCCTTATTACTTTGCCTTTTTATACAGTGGGACAACTTTATTTCATAGTACAATATAAGCAAATTTCAGGAAGATTTAATGAAAACACAATCTTAGCAGTAGCTTTTTCATATTTCACTGAATGGTGTTGGAAATATCCAGAACTATCACTTTATTAAAAACTCTCAAATTAACTTAAATATATAAAAGTTTTCATTTCCTATTTTCCAATTTTGAAATTATAAAATGAAAAAAAGAAATCTCTGACACAAAAGGAGGAGAGGAAGAAAAAGCAAAGTGTAGTTACACTGGAATTTTAGCATAGCCCATTCTGACTGTTGAAAGATCCAAGTAAAAGGAAAAAGTAAGTATGCAAACCACTGATAGAAGGAAGAGATACCAAAACCAAGTTTCAATTACTTTATGATTTAGATCAAAACAAATCCTTCATAGATAGCTGTTTTAACACTAATTGCCCATAAGTTATAAAATAGTACTTGTTTATATTCAGTTAAATACACCATTACATTCTACTTTCTATGGTCCTCTGTTTCACACTGCAAATGTCCATCTCTACAAATACTAAAACTGAGGTCCTTGAGGACCAAAGCATATATATTTCTGTATATTTCTCCCATACTTCCCAGCCCTCCCTCCACAGGTATCCAGCAGGAAAGTAACAAATGCTCCAAAGACAGAAGTAAAACAGACAGGAATGGAATTGATTTTCTTAAAGACTGAGTAGAGAGGTACCTTTTCAGTCTTAATTCTTTGCTTCTACTAACAGAGTGATGGGGTTCAGGACAAGCTACCCCAAAGTATTGCACCTTGGCATATTGAACATTTTAAGCTGAAAGCATTTGAGAAAATAGCAAAAGCAGGAAGGTCACTCTGACATTTCTCCAACCCTTCTCCTCTGAAATATCATAAAACCCTACTGTGAGAGGTGCCCTCCCTATTCTCAGAGGAAAGGAGCATCCTTATCTGGGAAGACAAGGGGACACCGAGAAGAATCTGAACAGCACTTGCTAAGTTCCCCCCAGTTTACTACACTTACCTCATACTTCTTAATCTATCATATTCCTCCATGGCTGTCCACTCTTCATCAAAGCTAGCAAAATGATACTCAGGTTTACTTCAGGTCTTCATGTCCTTATGGAGGCTGCTGTGTCAAGTAAAAATTATATTAATTAATTTGTATGCTTTCCTCCTGTCCATCTATCTTTGTCGGTTTAATTTTCAGACCCAGCCACTGATGTTAAGAGAGAGGAGGAAAACTTTTCCTCCCCTCCAAGAGATATATGCTCCTACCTCCCAAAGTTGATTTTTTTCAGGTATCCTTCTCATTGAATAGTTTTACATCTAGAAAAGTCTTAAAGGTAGTTGTTAACAGAGCTATCAAGAAGGTTAAGCATTTAAAAGGAAAGTTCAAAATCTATTTAGGTTAACTTAGAATTCCTCTGACAGATTTTCTTTAAAATGAAGATAGGAAAGGGAAATGGAATAATGGAATGTGCAGAGGTTTTTTTCTAGGATACAATGGCTCTTCCAAAAGAAAGTTTGATGTCCCACATATTTTTTAACAACTAGTTTAAATTGCTATGTGGAAGATGAAGACGATGAGGTACCCCTCGGCTGCCTCGCCCCTCAGTACCCTGGGCTCCGGGGCTCATCGCTCACTGAGTCTCCTTCCTGTTGGTGGGCATCCCCGCAGAACTGTGAGTACACAAGAGGGTTCTGCCCCGAATTCATGACTAAGTTAATGTGCAGGTACTAAATCATTAGTATTTAGTACTTAGTTTCAATTTTTTAATACAAAAAGGGAGACTTCCAGTAATTTTAAATCTCAACAATCATGCAAATATGTACAATGTTTCATTTATAAATTCTAAATTTATCTAAGTCAGAGAGAACTCTGACTTAGAGTAGGTTTAACGTTATACATAAATGTTTAACTACAAGTGCATTCAATAATACTTGAAGAACTACTCATTCGTCTCTTAGAGATTCCTATTGTAAACTACATGGTGATTCTTTGATGGATTAGAACGCATGTTTTAAGGCATATGTTATCTCCTAGTTTTGCTATATTTAGCGATGTGATGGAAAAGAATTCAATAATCTAACCAGAATTCCAATAATAACAATGTCTGCCTTAAGAGGTTTTACCCTAAGGTAGTACAACTTAATTTTTCATATAGCTAAGAAAGTGAATAAGTCAAAAGAATTTAGTAGGAACATTTGATATGTATTTTAAGATCAAACCATTAAGTGGCCATGGAAATGCATTGTTAATACTCTTACCAGAAATCGCCTGTCATCCTGTAAGCTTCATCCAGAACTTGTACAATAGGTGATAAATTTCCTTTTAACAGCAAACATTGTTTTTCATTGCTATGACCAAATATTCTACTAGTAAGTGTCAAAAGGTGAGAATATTTGTTTGCGATGATGGAAGGACATCATCCTGGAAAAGAGATAGCCAAGTACACTGGAAATTCTGCTCCTTAAATTTCCCTTTATAAATCCCAATTCAGCACGTCCTCCCCTTACATAGTCTGTGCTCAAAAAACTTCTAGGGAAAGAGTTCAATCACTTAAGATTGGAATGGTAAGTTCATAGACACTGTGCTGGACCTTTCAAGATCAGCAGAAATCAGCAGTCCAAAGGTAGATAAAGACAATTTTTATGCTACAAACAAGAAATAAAGAAGGAGATGAAAAAAGGAGACATAAAAGTTGACTTGAAGGTAAATTTGGGAATGTACTTTAATGATCCATGGGAAAGAGTGTAGAAGAGATTCAGATCATGGTAACAGGAAGTATAGAAACCTAGCCCTGTTATATTTAGGGGCTGGCTAATAATCTAGAAGGCTAATAAATCCAAGGAGAAATAGATTTTTCATGTACAAGCCATTAGACAAAGCAAGACACGATTCTTTCTAAACATGGAGAATGTGTCCAGATTCTATTTTGTTCCATTGCTTGAAGGAACACAGTGTTGGGTCACAGGCAAAGATCAGTAATAATCCTAAAACACTGCAATGGGAAGAACAGCCAACAAAGAATTATATCTTCCAGTTATATATTCCCTAAACCACTTTCCTGGAAAAAGATGCTCTATATTGAAAATATATTATTAGTCACAGTCATGAGAATCCAAACATGTATCTGCTAAAGAAACAAAGCGTTCCTGCTACTCCCTGAATTTCCTGTACAATAAAACCTGAAAGACAATGATGTGTAATTCCCATGTACCCAGAATATTTCATCAGAGAACTACCAAGAATTGTGCAGACAGTACTGACAGCTACTTTAATATGAATTCCATATTTTAAGGAGAAAGAAGGGGGAAAAGGATATAAGTCATTTTAGTTTTTGTAGGAAAATATTGGAATAATGCCATTGTACAAGAATCAGCAGTTTGGCAAATGAAGGTCTCACTCAGGAAACAAAAAGAAGCAATTTCATAATTAAACAAAGTTGCCAGCATGAAACATCTGTCACTTCACCCTTAACCCTGCACTCTTCTTTTCTATGACATTTTAAGAGGTTCAGTATTTCTATTAAGCTGTGGGTCACCTGTGGGTCACTTCACTAACAATTTCACTACAATACCAAAGAAACAAATCTCACAGGATCCTCACAAAGAAATGCATTTTTGCAAAGATTTCTCGATTAAAAGATATTGAAACTGCTCCCAGAAAGCCTGGAACTTCTCCATTCATTTATACCATCCTGTTTTCCTGTTTCCAGCCTTTCCCACAGACTGGTCCCTAGTTTTCCTTACTAAATCTCTTTCTCTTTCTCACAACAATCTCCTGAGACTAGTGTGACTTGAGTAGAAGACCCTCAGGATACCTTCTGACCCTGAGATTCTGTCATCTATGAGTATGAAATGTCCTTGATATGATCAGTTAGAATTAACCATAGCAAGTTTTGGCTCCTTTTAGCTTTTCCTTTTCAAAACCTAAAACTGAACTTAAGCTCATTAGGCAAAAATAAATCATGTGGCCATTTTTTGCAAATTATCATTCCCTTGGGGTGCTTCCCTAGAAAGGAATTAAAAAGGAAAGGGCTCATTTGCACTCTAGGAACAGATAATAATAGCTTATAATGACATGACAATAAGCACCAGCCTATGGAGTCTAGGGCTTAGAATAAATCAGGGTGGGCCTAATGTGAAACAGGCACTGCTCCTAATAGGTGGTAGGCAGAGACCCTAGGAGAAATACAAAGATTTCTGTCCTGCCTTTCCATCAAATTGTGGTTTGTTCTCTGTGGTACTGATTGGTCGTGAGCTTTAAGAAATCTCTTCCACACCATGCTCCTGTTCTCTTACCTCTTGATTCGGAGATCAGTTAGATATTATAGATGAAGACCAAGAAGAAGAAAACTACATCTGAAATGTGTGAAGAAGGCCTAAGCGAATATTCAATCTATTTAGTCTACTTGAGTGAGTATACTAAGCCTAAGAGATCAATAATTGTCGTTGGGAGAGTTGTATGGGGACACTCAGCAAATTGTAGTAAATCCCTTTCTGCATAAAATGTTTCCTGAACTGAATTCTGAGTGGTAAAGTAGACACATTTCATTTCATATTTATGAAGTTGATGACATCATCTCATCTTCTCAAATTCTTACATTAAAAAGAGAATATCACTCTTTGATGTATACACTGGAATATTCTAAAGACAGCCATGTTCAGAAAAACAAAAAAATTCTTAAATCATGTGGCCTCTTTTTTGAAAAAAGAGAAAATTAACTTGAAAGCAAATGTTAACATTTTAAATAACCAATTAGAAACTAGTGTTGAAAATTAGCTGTTTGGTTAAAACAAATTGTATGTTCTATAAAGCAATAACTGATTTTGTTACATCGTTAGGGAAATAAAAAACACTTCAGAATTGGTTCCTTGGTATTTAGAGTTGGATATTAATAAGTTAAGTTGAAGGGAAAAAAATAGTCTAAAATTCACAGAGCTGAGCAGCACTATATCAAAACTGACTGTACTCCTGATTGTTCCAATTATTAGCAAGTTTTTATTTTTAGTTACTCCCAATGAAATTAGTTAAGACAGTAAATAATAGCATATTTGCAGCAAGTGTTTCAAAGTTAATGAGAATTATTAAAGATAATTTTTATCACATGACTTCCCTACAAAGCCAGGAGATTAATAACTAAATAGGGACATTACCCACAGCTTGGTTGCCAGGAAGAATTATATGAACTAATTAACAGAAGACCTTGGAGGAAAGTGGTCTCATTTACAATCTTGATAAAAAGGAGGGGAGAAGATACCACAGAGGAAAAGATAAACAGATTATTCTATGAACTATTCTTTCTTTATAATAAAATATATCATAACTAAAGAGGAAAAGCTAATAAAATATTTTCAGGAAAAGACATGAAATTGCAAAGAAACATCTAAAGAAAAATTAGTAAACAAATAAATGTAAAAAATTAAAGAAATCAGAAATTAAAATTTTGAAAACATGTTTACACCTAATAAGTGTGCAAAATAAAAATAAGGTAATTATCTATGCTGGTAATGTGTATATGTAAATTGCTAAGTATTTTAGAAGTCATTTTTACTATGTATTCCAAAAATTATGTAGATGGTAGTATCCTTTGAAAGAGTAATCTCATCTGCATCAAATTTTCCTAGGGATTATCTAAAGGAAAGAATATCTACATTCATTGCAAAATTATTTATGGAAGCAAAAAGGACTAGATATTTAACGATAGGAAATGATTAATTACATTTTGTCCAATCGACTTCATGGTATAATATTGGGCAATAATTAAAATGTTATTTACGAGGATTCTGTAGCAACATATCATAAATATTAAGTATAAGTAGCTGTCGAAAAACTGCATAGCTGTAGGGAATAGAGAGAAATGTGGAAAAAGAAAATAACTTTGAGTGGAAATATTGCTAATTCTGAATCTAATTTTTATCCACATTTTGTTTTAACTTATTTGGGGAGAAAGATGGTAGAGTAAAAGATTGCTCAGGCTTCTACTGGAATTCAATAATTTCCAGATAGTTAAGTATAAGCTCTTCTAATTAATCCTGTATTGCAATTTATTTCAGAAACAATATCCTTCAGTTATATACATGCTGTGAAATTATATTCAGTAAAATATTTGGTCGGTGCTATCAATTCAGGTATAGGAGGTTTGATGGGATGTTTCACTGAACTAACTGACAATGTTTTGGATTCTAAAACAAGGGACTGAGGTTCAGTGCAGGCGGAGGATGACAGAAGAGGCAAGACAGACAGAACCAGAACTGTTCTAACTAGAAATCATCTCCAGGTGCTTAGAGAGGAGAAAGTGAAATCGACACCAGAACTCTCCTCTATACCCTTTATAATTTTATCCTGTACAACATCCTTTATAATTTTACCTACATGATTATGTGTAAAACTTGCTGCACGAATTTCATTAGAATGAGAGCTCAGTCTGGCTGCACAAATCCTCTGGTTGCTTTCACAGAGGCCCAAGTTAATGCTTTGTCTCTAGATAGTACACATAAATATCTAAACCAAGCATTAGGGCAGGGGGTTAAAAGCTAAGGACCTGGGGGCTAAAACTGGCTTACAGATTTATGTTCAGGTGGACATGGTATTGACAAAAGTTTGAATGAGAATGCAGTATGGTAGAGCAAGCAGTCTGGACCAATTCAAACATTTTTGTCATTTGCCTGGATCCCAGAGGCATTTGAGCTGACACATTTTTCACCTATATTAGATACAGATGTTTGGACCCAGAACTAGTGAGAAAGTGAATGTGGTCTAAAAAGTCTTATGAATAGACCACAGCTCAATTTTCCCAGCAAGGCCTGGGGCTGAGGCTGATTTCCTCAAAGCATTGTGGGTGCTGAAACTGGGGAAGTGGGGTGGCCTCACCCCTGTGCTTTCTTCCCTTAGCCCAAGGGCCTGAGATATTTTGCAGCTGTTGCCTTGGGATCAAACCACCAGTGCAAGGTTGGAATTAGCCTTTGGTAAGTTGAGAAAGCAGCTGGGAGGCCCTTATCCTCTTTCTCTGCCTCCGATTGAGAGAAGCAGCTCTCCACCACCCTTAATTGACTATTAGGCAGTAATATTCAAACATGATGATGTTAGCATTATTGATAGTACAGGGAGAATCTTTTACCCCTGTTTAAAAGAAAAATACGATGATTGGAACATATTGCAATTAGCCATGCATTTCATTTAACAACTTTCACCTAAGAATCTCAGAGGTTTATAGCAATTAGCTGGTTAACCTTTAATGAATGAGGTATTTTTATTCTTAGAACCTGCAAACCACATATAAAAAGCATAGCTGGAATTTTAAGATGTGAAAAAAAAGGCACAATAATATAAAGAAATAAAATACATTGTCCTTTCAAGGGGCTTTAAATCTGTCCAATAGGAAGAGACACTGCATTTAATTGATAAAGACTTCAGTCGGGCACACTCCATGAAAAAGCACGTTTTTTCCAGCTAGCATTTTTTTTACAACTAGATCCAAATAATACTTAATCACTCCTCCTGTGTACTAAGAGCATTTACTACTCAGGCATCTTTAACTTTGCGGCGACATCTACTGTACAAACGGGGAAATGCTCTGGAATCATTCTGTACCCAGAGATATTCTAGAAATTATATTATTTTATTTTATATTTTATTTATATGCTACAACTTTTTTGATTCTTTCCTTCAATATAAGCAGGCCTCATTTTTAAAATCTAATGACATTTAAGTAATTTCCATATGTATTACTGCATAGAGCCATAGAAATATCAGTCCGTGCTGACAAATCCTAACTTAATTCTCTGGTAGATACTTTAAAGATATCATTTCAATTTAAAGACTTTGCTAAACCTCTGTTTAAATATTAGGAAAAATTTTAAAGTGAATATTTAAATGCATTCTCTTATATTTAAAGAGAACCATTTCTGAGGACTTAATTAAATATTATTATTTAAATGTTATGTATTTAATTAAAATATAATATTATTAAAATTGATATTATAATTGTAATATTTACAGTAGAACTTGAATTTTAAAGGAAATAAAAGCTCCAAATCAGTTGTCAGCTTGACTCGCTATTTCTCTAGCTATAAAAAATAGCAGAATTATCTGGTATGTACAGTATCATTTGTACTCCTAAATTATGCTCAACCTGTTCACAGCTGGTGGTTTGCAAAAGGCAAACAATTTCAATTATAACTAGGAAATTCTTGCAGAGGAATTTAGTAATTCAACAACAAAGTAAATAATTTTTTATTGAGTATCTATTATAGTATCATGCTAGCTGCTTTCACCAATGTAACATGGGATGAAATGGTATAGCTACCAAAGAAAAACCTCAAAACAGGGGGACCCCCTGTTCCATAGAACAAGCTATTCTCACTCACTCTGGTAAGAGGTGAGAAGGTATATCTCCGATTGGCTATGGTTCTCCAGGTGTTAAAAAAAACTCTACTTTTTCAACCTGCCCATTGTAATCCAGTGAACAGACAGCCATTTTAAGTTTGTTACAGTGTAAAAACCAGATATGATAGAAGTAAACAAGCCTATAAAAAAAAAGTAAACAAGCCTAGAGTCTCATGTAATGTTACATGAACAGATATAAATTATTAAGCAATTCCTTCCCCATATGATTTCCTTTCCAGTCCTCGGTATTTTTTTTTTTTTAATTAATGACCCCAAGGCCCAATAATCTGCATGAAGAAATAACCCATGTCAAGTAATCATTTAATTATGCTATTATTTTTATAATTATACTATTTTAATACTTACATATTAAATAATTAATTAATTATTCTGCAAATATTTATTGGCAAGGCTGGCTCACCCTGTGAACAATAAAATACAGACTATTTTTCAAGGGTTTACAGCCTGGAAAAGGGATGCATCAACAGTTCAAATCAAATCAGAAGGCACTAAGTAACCAAATGAGATCTACGGTAATGAGATAAGGATTTAGAAGAAGGTATGAGTACTTCCAGCTGAGGGAATCAGAGGAAAATGTATGGAGAAAGTGATCCATTTGATCGAATATGAGGAGTGTGTGCATTTTCAAAGTGCTGTTATGGATGGTCTAGGTAACGTGGAATTCAAGACCCCAGTCCTCACCGAGACAGGAAGGCCTAGACAGGGGCCTGACACTGAGCATCCCTGGATGTCTGCTCATTGGATACACCTTGGCTATTAAACCAGTGACGAAGAAACAAACAGAGGTTGAGACATCTCACAAAGGGCCCTGACTTGCAAACTAAAGAGTTTGAGATATTTACCGGGAATACTGAGTGCCTTACCCCAGTTCCCTAGATCATGGCAGGGAAATGTCTTCAACTCTGAGTTTCAAGTCAATTTCCTTTTAGCTTCATCTCAAAGCTGTTGTGCCGGGTTGGGTTTTCCCCAGCTTCATTCTTCCTATACTTTTGAATTCTTCCTGATCTAAGACTAAGCCTTTTTGGCAAGTTGCCATAGATCTTTCACACAGATCAGTTTATACTTTTGATTCTGAAAAATTTGTTTCCCCAACTTCCTCTAAAATTTACAAATTACAATCACCATTTTTCCCTGAGAAATTATTTTTATGCTATCAATTTTCAAATACTTTAGATTTTCTTCTCCAAATACATTTTATCATATTCAGCCCTAGCCTTTCCCTTACCACTTCTGGTAAGTAAAAGGATATTCTGGGAACATAACTGCCATCTCCTTTGACCACAGAAAGTGGGAAAGTAACAGCATAGAAAAAGGCAGAGATATAGGAGGAAACTTCACCCAACTTAGTTGCCTTCACCCACCTTCCAAAAAACCCCTGGGTTCACTTTATCTTAAAGTTTGAAATAATCCTTTTGTGACCTGTCAATAAAATATATAAACAGCATATCTGAAATGCCTAATATATAGGTACAAATATATTCAGAGATAATTAAATTCAGTTGACAACTCAAATGCACATCGTAAATATATACACGTTGAGATTCTGCCTAGAATTTAATTTTCATCTTAATTCTACAAATAACTAAACATTTTTCTACTAGATCAAGTTTGGGGTTCTCAACTCTACCAAGTATAATTTTGAGTCTCCAGTGTACGAGTTTATAGTTTTTTTTTTGAGGCAAGTATAATTTTGAGTCTCCAGTGTATGAGTTTATAGTTTTTTTTTTTGAGGCAAGTATAATTTTGAGTCTCCAGTGTATGAGTTTATAGTTTTTTTAATCACTTACCACTATTCTTCTACTAACCTCAGCATATTCGTAAAATTAAATCACCATCCTTTATTTTTCATTTATAGTTTCAGTCTAACTTCACACAACCTAGAAAGAAAATAGGACAAATTCAACTGACAGAAAAAAATTATAAAGATAATTTACACTTCTATACAAATATTTAAATATCCGCATGAATCAGGCAGCTTAACTTCAGCTCTGTACAAATCTGTGGTATAAGTAGGTGAAATGGCTACAAGGAGGCCACACTTTTCTCTAAGTCAAATTATACTCTCTATGATACATACACATGCACTAAACTGGTTTTCCCCACTTGCTTGACTGTCCCTTAGATAACATTGTCAGGACTGACATCTACTGACAGAGCAGGTTGTGCCTCAATGAGATGATTTAAGAATGACCATGTAATTTGTTGTCTGGATTAGGACACTTTTGAGAGTAAAAAAATATATATCTTTTTCATATTCACAAAACTCTATAAATTTTTTATAAAAATAAAAACTACATATCTGTATAAACTAAGAAACATTTTAAAACTTCTTCACGTTCATTATCAGAACATTAAAAGATATGATCACGTAATAAAGATTTAGACACATAATAAAAGATATAAACACATAATCTATGGGTGACCAGACTAGAATCAAGATGGTGGAATAGGAGGACACAGAACTCACCTCCTCACAACAAACACATTAAACATACATCTACACATATAACGATTCTCACTGAAAACTAACTGGAGACTAGCAAAAAGAATCCGGTACAGCCAAGGCTCTAAGAAAGATCCACATAGAACCAGATAGGAAGGGAAGAGAAATGATCAGGTCAGGGCCTGGCCCCTGGGAGGGGACTCAGAGGAAAAGAGAGAATATACCGGTAGAGGTCCGCCCTGGGGAGTGAGCAGTTTAAGCCACATATTGGGTGCCCCAGCCCTGGGGTCTGACAAGTGGAAGACAACCCCCTTGGCTGGTTGGAGAGCTGGTGGGACTAATAGGAGGGTTGTGAGAAGCCTGAACTCAGCTCATGAGATGCACATAAATGCTTTCTTTCTCCCAAAGCAGGCCAGAGAGGGCAGACTGAAACCGTAAGGTTGGCTGACTCATTTCCCAGGACCACCACAGGGTGTGCCCCAACCTGAGCCAAGCAACTGCTCCAGCACTGCGTGCCTCACGTTGCAGCTCCACACTAGAGCAAGGGCTGCCACACCTGAGGAAAAAGCTCGACTATGAAACACTGCAGAGGCTCAAACCCTAAGTGATGTCTGAGCAGGGAGGGGGCCGCCATTACTGCTGTTGCTTAGGCGGTGCCTCAGAGGCGGTGTGGACAGCAGTCAGACCACCACAGCCCATGCACAACCCTCACTGAATACCCACACCAGCCCCTCTTGCTCCGGCACTGCTCCCCTCTGGGGCAAAGGGGCTGGTGCTGGGATGGGCGAGAGCACACACTTAAAGGAAACTGAGGCAGCTTGGTCCTGAACCTAGGGCTTCCTCTCTCTAGCAACTTGGGACCTGATCCTGGCCCCGATGGGGTGGTGATGGCCACTGAACAGAGGGGAAGCCCTGCCTCATACCTGGCTCTGGCTTCAGCCCCTCCATTCCAGCCCCACATCCTACCAAGGTTATAGCTGCCAGCACACCCTGAGGAAAGATGTGGCTTGCTCTCACCAAAGCCAGTAGGCACATGCAGACTGTATAGGAATACTTCTACATAAGGACACCATATCAACATCGACATAGGTAACTGTTTCACCTAATTTCATAGAGACAGAAAAAGATAAGCAAAATGAGAAGAGAGAGGAATTTGTCTCAATTGAAAGAGTAAGAGAAACTCCCTGAAAAAACAACTAATAAACAGAAATAAACAATTTACCAGATAAAGAGTTCAAAGCATTCGTAATAAGAATGCTAATGGAATTAGGGAAAATAATAGATAAGCACACTGAGATTTTTAACAAGGAAGTAGAAAATATAATATAGAACCAGTTAGAACTGAAGAATACAATAACTGAAATGAAAAACACACTAGAACGAATGAACAGCAGACTAAGTGATATAGAAGAATGCATAAGTGATCTAGACGATAGAATAATGGAAATCACCTAATCAGAACAGCAAAAAGAAAAAAACAATTTTTAATGAGAACAGTTTAGGGGATCTTTAGGATATTATCAGGCATACCAACATTCCCATTATAGGGGTTCCAGAAGAAGAAGTGAGAGAAAGAAGGGGGTCAAAAATGTACTGAATAAAATTATGGCTGAAAACTTCCCAAGCCTGAAGAAGGAAACAGATAACCAGGTTCAAGAAGCACAGAGGATCCCAGATAAGATGAACCCAAACATATCCATACCAAGACATATCATAATTAAAATGGTAAAAAATAAATATAAAGAGAGAATTGTAAAGGCAGCAAAATAAAAACAAAAAGGCATATACAAGGAAACCCCCATAAGGCTATCAGCTGATTTTTCTCCAGAAACTCTGCAGACCAGAAAGTAGTGACATGATATATTTAACATGCTGAAAGGGAAAAACCTGCAACCTAGGATACTCTACCCAGCAAGATTACCATTTAGAATTGAAAGAGAGATAAAGAGCTTTTCAGGCAAGGAAAAACTAAAAGAGTTCATCAATATTAAACCAAACCTAAAAGAAAAGTTAAAGGGTCTTCTCTAAGTGGAAAAGAAAATGCTATAACAAGAAGTACCTACAGGAGAGGAAAAAAATTCCCACTACTAAAGGCAAATATATAGTAAAGGCTGAGAATCAGCCACTAGTTGATCCTAGTACAAAGATTAAAAGACAAAAAATTGTAAAATCAAGTATAACTACAATAATTAATAAAGAGATAGACATTAAGATGTAAAATATGACATCATATACATAAAAGGTGGGAGAAAGGAATATAAAAAAGGTAGATCTTTTAGAATGTTTTTGAACTTAAAGAACTACCTGTTTAAAAAAATATAGTTATAGGTCAACATATATGAACCCCATGGTAACCACAAATCAAAAATCAACAATAGATACACAGAAAGAAGACAGAAAGGAACAGAAACATACCACTAAAGAAAATTATCAAACCACAAGGGGGGCTTCCCTGGTGGCGCAGTGGTTGAGAATCTGCCTGCCAATGCGGGGGACACGGGTTCGAGCCCTGGTCTGGGAAGATCCCACATGCCGCGGAGCAGCTGGGCCCGTGAGCCACAGTTACTGAGCCTGCGCGTCTGGAGCCTGTGCTCCGCAACAGGAGAGGCCGCGATAGTGAGAGGCCCGCGCACCGCGATGAAGAGTGGTCCCCGCTTGCCACAACTAGAGAAAGCCCTCGCACAGAAACGAAGACCCAACACAGCAATCAATCAATCAATCAATAAATAAATAAGAATGTGAATTTCTTTAAAAAAAAAAAAAAAAAAAAAAACCACAAGGGAAGAAACTAAAAGAAGAAGAAAAGGCAAAAACTACAAAAACAATTGGAAAACAAGTATTAAATGGCAATAAGTACATACCAATCAATACTTACTTTAAATGTCAATGGATTAAATGCTCCAGTCAAAAGGTGGAGCTGGATAAATAGTTGGCTGACTGGATAAATAAACAAGACCCATCTATAGGCTGCTTACAAGAGACTCTCTTCAGAGCTACACAAACACACACACACACACACAGACTGAAAGTAAGGGCAAATGGAAATGTCAAGAAAGTGAGGGTAGCAATACTTATATCTGACAAAATAGACTTTAAAATGAAGTCTATAACAATGAGAAAGAAGGTCATTATATAACATTATATAATTTAAAACGGATCAACACAAGAAGAGGATATTAGACTTGTTAACATATATGCACCCAATACAGGAGTACCTAAGTATATAAAGCCAATATTAACAGACATAAAGGGAAAAATTGACAATAATACAATAATAGAAGGGGACTTTAACAACCCACTTACATCAAGGCACAGATCATCCAGACAGAAAAATCAATACAGCAACAGTGGTCTTAAATGACACAATACAGCAGTTGGACTTAATAGTTATCTACAGGACATTCCATCCAAAAACAGCAGAATAAACAGTTCTAAGAGGGAATTTTATAGTTATACAGTACTACCTTAAGAAACAAGAAAAATCTCAAATAGTCAACATGAATTTCCACCTAAAGGAATTAGAAAAAGAAGAGCAAAGCCAAAGTCAGCAAAAAGGAGGAAATAATAAAGATCAGAGAGGGGATAAATAAAATAGAGACCAAAAAAACAATAGAAAAGGTCAATGATACCAAGCGCTTGTTCTTCAAAAAGATAAACAAAATTGACAGACTTTCAGCCAGGCTTGTCAAGAAGGAAAGAGAGAGAACACAAATAAACAAAATAAGAAATGAAAGAGGAGAAACAACAACCAATACCACAGAGATACAAAAAATCATATGAGAATACTACAAACAGTTATATGCCAACAAATTAGACAACCTAGAAAGAGTGGTCAAATTTCTAGAAACATACAACCTGCCAAGACTAAATCAGGAAGAAATAGACAATGTGAGCAGACTAATCAGTAATAGTGAAATTGAATCTGTAATTAGTAAAAAAAAAACCAAACCAAAACAAACAAAAAACTCCCGGCAAACAAAAACCCAGGACTCAATGGCTTCACAGGGGGATTCTATCAAACATATAAAGAAGAGATAATACCTATCTTTCTTAAACTATTCCAAAAAATTGAAGAGAAGGGAATACTCCCAACCTCATTCTAAGAGGCCACCATTACCCTGATATCAAAACCAGACACAGCCACTACACAAAAGGAAAATTACAAGTTCAAATCACTGATGAATATAGATGCAAAAATCCTCAACAAGATATTAGCAAACTGAGTTCAACAATATATAAAAAGAATCATACACTATGATCAAGGGGGATTTATTCCAGGGATGCAAGGACAGTTCAATATTTGGAAATCAATCAATGTGATAATTTGTTCTAAATTTACCACGTGCACAATTCTGGGCATCACACTATCAGGAGCTGCCATGTATTGATAGTAGCTGTGTGACTTTGAATGTTACCCTCTAAAATCCATTTTTCCTCTCTGTAGAATAGGGACCAGTAATAATACCTACATCACAGGTTTTTTGTGAGGCTTAAGTGACATTATGAACGTAATGGACTTATCACAGAGCCTAGCCTAAAGTATGTGCTCAATAAATGTCAGATGCTATTAGTCTTGTTACTATCATCACCACCATCACCATCATCATTTCCTCTCCTTTAACTCTATAAAGAGGAAGAAGGTATGGGACAAGCTGTATGACTTATATTTAAATAGAATGTCTATTTTAATACTACCATAAGAGTAAATGTGGGTAAGAACCACCTACCGATCACATTATAATTTAGAGTCATGTAACGAGACATGTTTTCACCCTCCTTTTTAAATTAAAAGCTTAATTTTTGAACATCTTTTAAAATGCTGGATGTCTGTCTTCTTGCTATAGAGGATGGAGAGATGATTAGTCTCCTCGTCACTTATGAAGCGATTTAGCCTCAATGGATACTTGTTCTACCATCTAACTACTGCAGAAATAATAGCTAAAGATGAATTACTCTAAAACTCAATGTGGCAATTTTGAAAGACATCTTCCAAAATGTACTTGACTATCAATCAACAACTCTATGTAGCAAACGCATCCATTTCTTTACACATATGTGCATTTTGTTACAACTTTATCCTAGAAGGTCCATTGGGAAGTTATATTGCTTAAAATCATTCCAGAGAGGGATTATTGAGATTTCCCACAGTCAAAAGAGCAACTATTAATGTCTTCTTTAGGGGCCATTCTTTATGGCACAAAAAAGAACTTTGTTTTCTATTGTGGATAAAACAATTGAGAAACTCAAATCTAAAAGTGAGGCCCATCATGAATAATTTTAAAAGCAAAACATAGCAAGTGTTGCCGAGGATTGTGAAGAAAAGGGAGCCCTGTATACAGTTTGTAGGAATGTAAGTTGTAAGTCATTATTGAAAACAGTATGGAGGTTCCTTAAAATATTAAAAATAGAACTTATATATGATCCAGCAACCTCACTTCTGAGTATATATCCAAAGGAATTGAAATCAGGATCTCCAAGATAAACCTCCACCCCCAAGTTCATTAAAGCATTATTCACAATAGCCACGATAAGTAAACAACCTAAATATCCATTGACAGATGAATGGATAAAGAAAATGTGGTATATACATACAATGGGATATTATTCAGCCATAAAGAAGGAGGAAAGCCTGCCCTTTGTGACAACAGAGATAGACCTGGACACTATGCTGAGTGCAAAAAGCCAAATGCAGAAAGACAAATACTGCATGATTTCACTTATATTTGGAATCTGAAATAGTCAAACTTATAGAAGCAGAGGGTAGAATGATAGTTGCCAGGGTCTGGGGGAAGAGAAATGGGAAGATGTTGGTCAAAGAATACAAAGTTTTAGTTATCCAAGATAAATAAGTTCTGGAGATCTACCTTACAGCATAGAGCATATAGCTAACAATATTGCATTGTATACTTAACATTTTCTAAGAGTGTAGATCTACATTAAGCATTCTTACCACAAAAATAATTAAAATAATAATGATAATAAAGCAATAATAATAATAAGGGCAGGAGGAAGCTTTATGAGGTGATGGGTATGTCTCTGCCCTTGATGACGGGTATGGTTTCACAGTTGTATACTTATTCCCAAACTCATCGAGTTATATACAGTTGTCCCCCCTTATCTGCAGGGGATACATTACAAGACCCCCAGTGGATGTCCAAAACTACAGATAATACCAAATCCTATATACACTATGTTTTTTCCTACACATACATAGCTATGATAAAGTTTAATTTATAAATTAGGCACAATAAGAGATTAACAACAACTAATAATAAAATGTAACAATTGTAACAATATACTGTAATAAAACTTATGTGAATGTGGTCTCTCAAAGTGTCTTATTGTACTGAACTCACCCTTCTTGTGATGATATGAGATGATAAAATGCCTACATGATGAGATGAACTGAGTTTAATGACACAAGTATTGTGATGTAGTGTTAGGCTACTATTGACCTCTGCCAATCAATAAGTCAGAAGGAGGATCATCTTCTTTGGATGATCCTGGATCATTGAACCACAATGATGTCAATGGCTGGATGTCAGGAGCAGAAAGATATTGATGGTTGGGGATTCTGGCAGCGACAGAGTAGGACTGCACAAGACTTCATCGCACTACTCAGAAGAACATGCAATTTAAAACTTATGAAGTGTTTACTTCTGGAATTTTTTATTTTAATATTTGAGAAAAATCTGGATGGTATAGTGATTATGTGTTGTTATTAACGTGTGACGGTAAAGAAATAGCTTATTTAGAGAGGAGTAATTTGATAAGTGAGACATGGAGTACAATTATATTAATGAAAATAGAAGATAGAATCCTCTATTTTTTACTCTGTTTGCACTGAGGCATTTAATTATTTTTCCAGCAGATAAATGACAACTGGAGTTGACTTTTGGATAAAACAAATACAAATTATATCTTCACTTGTTAATAAAGATTCTGCTGCTACCCTTAACCTAAAAATAAATATGTTCATATGTTCTTTCACTAAAAAAATAACAACAATTGGGCAAGGTCATAAGTGTACATATTGTCACTATTTTTGTTTGATTTCACCTTTAATTTTATTTGGTTGAATATAGAATACAACGATAAGTATAGTACAAATTTCGAATGGTTCAAAATTCAAAAAATATAAAAATGTATACATGAAACTTTGTCTTCACTCCTCTATCCTTCAGCTACTCACTTCCCCACTCCCATCAGGAAAAAAAATACTGTTACCAGTTTCTTTTTCATTCTTCCAGAAGTCTTCAAAATATGTATAAATATGTGCATATACTTTTACTTTTTTCTTTTTTTTTTTTGCAAAAAATGGAGCAAGCCACATACATGATTTTGCCCTTTGCTATTTTTTAACAATATATGTAGACATAGTTTCATCTCAGTACATACAGACCTTATTCCTTTCTTTAGATGTACCATAATTTATTTAACCCAATCTGTACTACTAATAATATTAGGGCTGTTTTCAATCTTATGCCATTTAAAATTCACACATGAATATTTGCAATTTTGAAGGATTTTTTCCAGAATATTTTATATAAGTATTATCGATTTACATTCTCACTGTTATGCTACTATCATATATATTTACCAATTTGGTGAAAAACAATATCACAGTGATAGTATTCTCTAATTGTGAGTGAAGTTGAACATCTTTTTATGATTAAGACCTATTTGTATTTTTTGTTAATGGTTTGTTTTTATCATTTACCCTTTCTTATTGGATTGATGATCCTTTCGTTATTGATTTGTTAAAGTCTTTTTTATATTAGGAAAACTAGACTGTTGAATGTAATAGGATGCAAATATTTCTACTAGTTGGTCATTTTTCTTTAAAGGTGTTTTACCTTGCAAAAAAATTCATTATTATTATTGTTTTTGTTGTTTTATATGATTGAATTTATCAATCTTATTTTATATATTCTAAGTTTGGGATCCTAATTAGACAGACCTTCCCTCTCTGAGATTATTTAAAAATTTATAATTTCTTGAAGTGCTTATTGATTTCAGCTCTGTTGTTTAGTCTTCACTGGCTGTAGAACCTTTTCCAACAATTTCTGAGTCTGGAGTTTCACCTGTTGTCTAGTTTTACTGAAGAAGAAATTTGCATTTAATTTTATCTTTCTTGTTTACTTCTTGTGATTTCTTTGAGAAGAAGGGAAAAGACTAACTATATGTTTCCAATTTTAAACTGAAAAATCCTTTTTTAAAAAATCTTCTTTTATCCAATGTATTTCTATAAGTCAAGTCAAATCCTTTGTAGAACGACAATATAAGTGCACAAACACAATTATTTTGATATATATACAGTTTTTTTTAAATAGCACTCAGTTTTCTTTGACCAAAAAACATGTTGATTTTTTAGAATGTTTTGTTTTAAGGCATTGTCCTTCTAAGATTAAGTTGCATATAACAAATTATAAATATATACATAAACTTTTGCATAGAATTTCAGGAGGTTCAAGAACTCTTCAGAATTCCTAATGCCTATCCTGACCTATTTTGTGATTAAGAAGGAAGTTGAATGTGAGAGTGTAACACTCAAAATAGAAAACCTTTTATGATAAAGGAGGAAAACTTGCCTTTGCTGTCACCACCAAAGTGTGGAAATTAAAATACACAACAAGATCAGACCTAGTTTAATGATCCATCACAAATATTATTTAAATAGTTATTTATTTTGAAATAATCATGGTACATATGATTCAACCTAAAATATTACTATTTCCAAACATGAATATGAATGAGCTCAGCAAGTATATACTCAACACAGTTTTAAACAGATGACTGACTTGTCTTTAAAATCTTTGGTTAATGTAGCAAGTCGACTGCAGTTACATTCCTTTATAGATAAAAGTCTAGCCAGACTGTTGAGAATGTACAGTAATGTCGTGGAAAATAGAATTTAGGTACAAAATATAACAGGATGTTAAAATGGCACTTCATCTGCTCTAGTTTTACATCAGGCCCAAAGGGAAAATAGAACCATTGATGCCATCTGCTCTCCATTTCAAAGCATCTTGCTAAATCATTTATGTAGGATATGCAAAAGACGCAATCCAAAATATATATTTTTTTAATTTACCATTTAAAAAAAAATTATTAGCACCTTTAATTATTATTTATTTATTTATTTATTTATTTATTTGGCTGTGTTGGGTCTTCGTTTCTGTGCGAGGGCTTTCTCTAGTTGCGGCGAGCGGGGGCCACTCTTCATCGCGGTGCGCGGGCCTCTCACTATCGCGGCCTCTCTTGTTGCGGAGCACAGGCTCCAGACGCGCAGGCTCAGTAGTTGTGGCTCACGGGCCTAGTTGCTCCGCGGCATGTGGGATCCTCCCAGACCAGGGCTCGAACCCGTGTCCCCTGCATTAGCAGGCAGATTCTCAACCACTGCGCCACCAGGGAAGCCCCCAAAATATTTTTGCATTTGTTGGCTCATTACCTAATTTAGGGATATGTAAGTAGTTGAATAAACCTAATAAATAAGAGAATTTCCTTAGCACAAGTTATCCAAATACAGCGGCATTTTACGTACCCCCCACTCTTGGGGTAGGGGAGATAGTGCCTCTCCCTCACCTCAAGGCTACTGAATGGATCAACCAAGGTACCGATGAGAGAATTGAATGTTTGACTACTAAAGTTTGGAGAACATAAACATTTTTTTTAAACGTATACTTTAATAAGTATAAAGTATATAGACAATCAGATAAGCTTATAGAGAAGCTGACCAAGATACATAAATTAGGAGATATAAGTGTCCATCTAAATTTTCTACTTCATTCTTTTTTTTTTTTTTAACAGAATATTTATTAAAGTTGTTTAATGTTCAATTTCTCATGTGTCATCCTGGAAGTCCTTTATTGTAAAGACTCTTCTTTGTCTGATTAAACAAACAGCAGCCACATTGTCCATGATTATTCTGGACCTCCACGTTGGATAAATTCAATTTCTTCTTGAGATACAAGTTTCCTTCTGTACTTCTGAGGTAAAGTTTTTATTATCTCTGCAGTGTCAGGTGGACCCTGATGTATCAGCCAGTCTGGCAATTTACTTCCCTTAGAATGCTGTGAAATTGAAGAAGAGTGAGATGGTAGCCCTGCTGATCTCAGAACTTCTGACACATTGGGTTTAGGATTGTCTCTTCTGTCAGGGAACTTATTAATGGAGTATGTGGCTTGACTACCTGAAGAAATTCCAAAGGGAATGTCTGAACCTGGGTCTGCAGAGTAAAGAAAGCAGGCTATGTTTTCCATCACCGGTAGGTCAGAGAGGCATGATTCCTATGCTTAGATGCAGATTTTGGAGGAAAGAACCACACAAAGATCATTTTAGGGGAACACCCTCTTTAGGAGGGTTTGCTGCCAAGAACAAGGAGCCTTTAGCAGGAAGAGATCAGAGATACTGTCCGATGAAGAAGTAGCTGCGAGACCAGGGGAATGTAGGGAACAACTGCAGGAGAAACAAACCTCACAGCACAAGAGCTGAACTTTGGTGTTTTTGTTTGTTTGTTTTGTTTTTTGGTTTTTTTCAAAGGGAGAATATCTAAAAAACCGGCAAAAATATTTCAGGAGAAAAAGAATGAACATTGGGAATCTGCCATACTCAGAGGGCACCAAATACCAAGTTACATCTGCCCCTGCCAACTAGGATTTTTTTCATTCCTCCTTTGCTTCCTCCAGAACCAACTCAGGAAGTTGCAGTGGCAGCCTACTGGGAAAGTGATGTTGAGAAGATCTGGAACAAGGTTGGGGAGTGGAGAAGTGGTCACACTCTCTTCCTTTCCTGTGATGGTTACTTTTATGTGCCAACTTGGCTGGACTAAGGGACGCCCAGATAGCTGGCACACATTATTTCTGGATGTGTCTGTGAGGTTGTTTCCAGAAGAAATTAGCAGTTGAATCAGACTGGGTTAAGATCACCCTTACCAATGCAGGTGGGCACCATCCATCTGTTGAGAGCCTGAATAATAGAGCAAAAAGTCAGAAGAGGGGCGAATTTGCTCTCTTTGGCCTTCTGATTCAGACTGAAGTACACCACTGGCTTTCCCAGCTTGCAGACTGCAGATACTGGGACTTCTCAGCCTCAGTAATTGCATGAGCCAATTCCTATTATACATTTCCCCATCTCTCTCTCTCTCTCTCTCTCCCTCTCTCCCTGTTCTATTTCTCTGGAAAACCATGACTAATACACCTGTTAAACACTTCCTAGGTTGAAGTAGCATGACTGTCAGTGGCATGAAAAAAGGCTTTAATTTAAATGAAGCACAGAGATTGGATCATTAAAAGAAGCTGGGCGTCTCATTTGCAATTCTGAGTACGAATGGATGATTAGAATTTAGTGAGATCAACAGAAACTTTCCTCCAAAACATAATAAATAGCATATGCAGGTTTTATTCACCTCCTCCTCAGCCCTATGGTGAGGGGGAGACTCCTGCCCTAGAGTTATGTGGACGACTGAACAGACAACACCCACCACTAGCCAGATGAGACTGACAGCAATTTCTTAGCCACATAAACTACACAAGCCAGGTGAAGAGGACATCACATGCCATGCAGGGCCATACAGGGGTTGCTCTTGGGAACAAATTAATAAGCAGGGGCTGTAGGGGGTAGGCTTTGTAGTAACAAGAGGATGAGGTGGCCCTTGGCTTGTTTGAATAATTTCTTGCACTGGCAGGGAACTGAAGCCTGCAACTTCAAGACTGAACCAGGTCTTGTGATAAGAGGGTTGTTAGACTAGGTTTCTTTATCTGCAGCAGCAGGGGGGAAGGGGAACTTGTGGTTAGGTCATTCAAAGCTCTCCCAATTTTACAGATGTCAAGGCAACGTTAACACCAAATCATAATTTCAGCCTTACACCACAGTGTAAAAGGGCCAGAGAGAAGACATTATATATTTAGGGTCTAACTAGTATTCTGGAATGCAGAGCACAGAAATAGAAAGGTTTGAAGGAGACTAGAGAAATAAGCAGGAACCAGAACCTAGAGTCTCAAATGCCCTGCTACAGAGTTTTTCCCTGTAAGGGCAAAGGGAGAGCATTAAAGAGTCTTAAACAGAGTAACATTATGAGATTCGTTTTTTGTTTAAAAGTCTCTCTAGCTGTAACAAAGTGAATGTTTGGGAGTAGGGCACTACTCCAAAGGTAGGTAGACAAATTAGGAGGCTGTTGGAGTGTCTAAGAGACTGAAATGTACCAAAAGTAATTTGGGGAATAGAAAGATATGGATGGATCTCAGAAACTTAAGCAGAAGGAAAATTTAAGTTTTCTGGATTTGGCAGCTAGATAAATGATATGTCTTTCACTGTAGTAAAGAAAACCAGATAGGCACAATTTAGAAATGGAAATGTTCTAGCCACAAAAGTATGATAAATTAAGCATACAGTAGGAAGATGAGAGTAATTTGTATATATTTTAATGGTAGACTTTTCCACTTCCTGTGTTTATGGATTATTAAAAGTACAACGCATTAGAATCAATATCTCAGTAACATGAATCAATCAACAAATATTTTCAACATACCCACTAGATATTAAAGATAGTACTCTCAAAGAATTTTTACTAGTTGAGTATGTTGAGACCAAACTCATAAAAGAACTAGTAGCGCATTGTGGTATTTGCTAAGTACCAAATGATCAAAATAGAAAATAAGTTTTATGAAAGTATTCAAAAATGTCTGGTAAGACCAGTGAAAACTTCTCTCAAAACACAAAATTTTAAATGTCATTATTTTATCTAGAAGTTCTGTTTCTAGAAATTTATGCTAGGAAAATGGTAAAGAAATTATGAACAAAAAACGTGAGATAAAAGAAGTGATAAACAGTGAAGTTAATGCTTTCTCTAAGGTTCTTGCTTATAGATGCAACATGCTATCTTCTTTTTGATCATGCTCGGGGTCAAAAGAACACCCCTCTGAAGATTAAACAAAAAGACCCAATTAGGCACTTGAGATGTTTTCCCATCAATTCCTCCTCTTCCTTTTTACTTCATCCTCTAGGGCTGAAATCAGTCAAGATACAGAAAAGAATGGAGACAGGTTGACAATGGTATCTTTAATTGTCTATGGCTTCCTCACTGTTTTTCTTTAATACCGATATTTTTTTGGTTAACAACCTCACCTTTAGTCTGCTTCCCCAACCTTCAAAAACAACCATGTTCTATCCCTTTATAATTATCATTGACAGACTTCCTGAGCTTAAAAAGTCAAAAAAAAAATGTGTTTACTTTTGGATGGAGCCTTAGAAATACAACTGATAAAAAAGCCATCTTTTTACTTAGAAGTTCTGCTTCTAGAACTTTATGCTAGGACCATAGTGAAGAAATTATGACTATGTGTGCATAGAATGGTGCTCTTTGAGTTTTAATAGTGAAAACCTAGCCATCACGTATATTAACATCAAAAATGGTTTGGTTATATAATAACAGCAGAACTACACAATAGAATATTATGCCACCATAAAGTAGAACTGAAAGTATTACAAAAAAAGACATAGACAATATATTACTACATCGAAGAGCAGCTAATAGGAGAGTATTACGGCATGATGCTCTCTATCTATATGCATAAGGAATTCGGAAAGGAATTACCCAACAGGTTAACAGTAGTTATCCTGAAGGATGTGGGATTGCAGGGTTACTTTCACTTCCTCTCTATCATCTGAAATTTTAGAATGATAATACATTATCTGAAAAAAATATGTATTACGAAAGGACTTCCATTGTTGTCTTATGAGGAGCTTTCTGGACAACACTTGTTCAGACAGGGAAAATCATATGGGCTGAATGATGTAAAAACTCTTTCTTCTGTGGTTGCATCCTGACTCCTACTACTGAATGCCTCCCATTTTCCAGCAACTAGAATGAAAACCGATACACTTGCCACTTTGATGGGGTTTGTTGTTTGGCCAACTCATGACCACTTTAATGTTCATTTTTCTAGTTTCGCATAATGAAGAATTACAAAAAGGTATCTGGCCATTTAAGAACAACCCCTAAATAGGGCTTCACTATTTTTACTAAGGTAAAACATTCTCTCAAGAACCCAAATTCAAAATTACAGAACCATCTTTAATTTTTCTTTGCTTCTTATATCAAATCTCTAACAAAGCCACCCATCTTCTTCCATTCCTTTCTATTCTTTATAACAGGGGTCAGTAAACTTTTTCTATAAAAGACCAGGTAGGAAATATCTTAGCACAGCAACATGCTTAGATCTTAAACGCACTTCGCTAAGTGAAAGAAGTCCGACATGAAAAGGCTCCTTTTGCACAATTCCATTTATATATAGCACTCTGGAAAAGGCAGAACTGTAGGGACAGAAAGCAGATTAGTGGTCGCCAGTGATAAAGGTGTAAAGAGAGGGGTTGAATATAAATGAACAACACTAGGGAACTTGGGGCGCGGAGGGGGGGGGTGAGAAAACTTCTGTACAGAATTGTGGGGATAAATACGAGTCATTACAGTTGTCAAAACTCAAAGAACTGTACATCGCAGAGTGACTTTTACTGCATGTTAACTTTTAAAAATCAGATCGAACAGGATGTGGGGAGGGATGCAGGATGTGACAAATCTAGATGTATTTCGAAGGGATTACATAATCACAAAAAGCTGCTGACCCAAACAACTTTGGCAAACAGTTTTCTGACTGGACACTTCAAAGTTAAACACAAAAAGAAATGTACATTAACTCTACGCTCTAGCTTACGGCTTGGCAAACTTTTTCCATAAAGGACTTGACAGTAAATATGTTCGGCTTGGCAAGCAAGGATCTCTGTCACCACTATTTAAATGTGCAGCTGGAACACAAAAGCAGCCACAGACAATACGTAAACGAATGAGCATGGCTGTGTTCCAATAAAACTTTATTTATTAAACAGGTGCTGGGTTGGATTTGGCCTGTGAGCTGTACTTGGCCAGTCTCTGCTAGAGCTGGTAAATTTATTCCTCACAAGGGTATGGCCTAGCAATTCTAAAACTACTTTCCTTTTATGCTAGGGTTGAACTAATAAATATACTGTAGAAACTGAGAGTTGGCTTTCTCACTGCCAAAGGAAGAAGTTGCAACCAAGGAACGCGTAAACGCTAGAATGAACCACGTGGTAGTGGATTGGAGATGGGGGTATTCAAATAGATTCATGATTTTTTAATACCTACAAATATAATAGGAATAAACAGAGACATGTTTATAGGCATGAGTTAGGGTACATATATTCCCCAGTTCTATCCACTTAGAGGTGCTAGAAGAAGTGTCACCCCAGCAGCAATGAGCTTGGTTTCTAAATATCATTCTCTAATAAAAGGAACTGGGCTCCTTGTAAAACTGGTTTATGCCAGGGCTGGGGCAGGGAAAACATTGGATAATCCTGGAGCGGTATGTCATGCCAGAAAGTAAGGAAGTGATTAAAAATAAATAATAAAAGATCAAGACATAGTGAAAGGGCCTAAAAAAAGTTCCCAATAGCCAAAATTAGAACATTTTCAAAAACAAAATAGGTAACAATAGTATTGGATTGTAACCCGAAGAATGAAATACATATCCACACTGATATTAACACCCCCCCCAAAGTGAACACATAAACAAACAAATAAATGGGGGAAAGGGACTAGTCTTCTTTACAAAAGATTTCCAATTAAAGATGTAGAAGGGATGAGGAAAAACCACCATTAGAGCACCACAGCAATAACTGCCTCAGACAGGACAGGTTAAACACCTACCACACTGGTTCATAATGCCTATGCAATTGAAATTATACTTAAGATACTACCTTATAGGTAAGATATATTTTCTAAGTGCACTCCGTTTGTTATTTTGGGCTTAGGGTAAAAGAACATATGACAACTGCTTTTAGGGGCCAGTTCTGAAGAAATTAGATAGATATAAGCACATCAAAGATAATGGCCTACTCCCCCTGGTGTGTATCAGCAGAAGACTCAAGCCTCTGTGAGAAGCCCATTGCTTGACTTGACAGCCAGCTCAGCCCAGAAGCAATAACAACTTAACCGCAGGGAGGCTCTCAGCTAAGTAAGTCTAAATAAATCCCAGATCTCCATGTGCTGCATATGTGTCCACATAATCCAAGATACAGAGTACGAGAGGACCAATAAGCCAACAAAGGCTTGGGGGTCACGGCGAAAATATTCCAGGATTTCAACACTGCAGACAAATGACTGGGACCATTGACTTCAGGGCAGGTGCCAGCACAATGTCTCAAAACGCCACACAGAAGTGGTCACATCCCAGTGGATACCAGTCAGGGGCTAGATAAGATTCCATGCTTCACAGAACATCAGCAAGGATTCATATAATTCAACATGCTTCCACAAGGTTCCCACAAGGTCACTTAGAAATTATCTGGAATTAGAGCAGGGGGGAGAAGAAGGAAATTTAAAAGACTGAAAACTTACACCAAAAAGCTTGAAACAAGCCAAAGAGCTTACTTATGCTGGAAGAGATGGAGAGATCATTATATTCTAAAGTGGGTTTTTAAAAAAATAACTATACCTTTAAAGGGACTAACAGTATGAAACGCATGGTAAATATAAAATTGCTTTGATTGTAATGTTAGCTTATTGAATACACGTGTAATGATTCTTTTTCTATAACTGAATTGTTGGCCATGCCGCACAGCTTGCGGGATCTTAGTTCCCAGGAATTGAACCCAGGCCCTTGGCAGTGAAAGCCCAGATTCCTAACCACTGGACCGCCAGGGAATCCCAAAAGTGGGGTGCTTTGTAAAAAATTAAAAAGTTGCATTTTATTTGTACATGTGTAAGCAATTACTAAATTAGTAATACCTGTTTACTTTTACGTACCATTAGACTGAAAGTTCTGTAGAAATGGGAACTGCATCTTTTTTTTTTTTTAAACCATTGTATGCCTAGCATGGTAATAGGTATTTGATAAATATTCATCATACGAATGAATGAAAGAATGAATAAGGTACTGTCCTGGAGCTCAAGACCAGGAAAGGCAAGCAGACATGTAAACAGATATTTAAGATAAACACTAATAAAAGCTGTGATACTAATCAGCCATCTCTGCCTGTGAGGGACAAAGAATACTTCAGAGAGGAGGGGTATAGATCTTGAAGGGTTAACAGGGGTTCGACAAGGATCTTCTGAACCAGAGAGAAAGTTGGAAACTTTCTTGAGTTAAAACCATTGATTTTATACTACTTAGTATTTCCTCTGGGCCCCAGCACAGTAACAGACATTCAGTAAATGCACTGATTTTAGTTTCAGTTTGCAATCCAGTAGTCAAAAGAAATTGCCATTGCCTAAAACATATTTCCAACTGATGATGTTGGATGGAATGCTTTTTGTAAGCTAAATTGATCACTACAGTGGTCTTATGTAATGAGGTTTATTTATGAAATTTCCTGCCATGGGATCAAATCAAATAATGATCATGGATAAACATATAAGTAAACTGACGGGTTTTTTTTTTTTTTTTTTGCTTTTTTGGTTTAAGTATATACAAGTTTAATAATGATGTAATTTACCAATACTCTAGGTTGCATGCTCTGAGCAAGTCTCCTGTGTTTTTCATTTGAATTTCTCTACCTACTTTATTAAAGTGTAATTGTATTTATGTAAAAAATACTGAGCTTTAAATGTTATAAAAGGTTAATTTGACTTCTTTTATATCACCATTTTGAATCTTCTTATTCTCAATGAATCAAAAATATGTAACGCAAAATAGAAAAGAGAGAGGCAAAGAGAGGGAGGGAGAGAGAATTTCAATTAGGGGCACGTACTGATCACGACTGAATCAGATTTCCATCAGATTTCAGGATAAAATCATAAACTTATAAAATTCGAATTATACTTCTGGAGGCAACCTTAGAAATCATCTACTCAATTCCTTTGTTTTACATATAAACTTATTAAACTAGAAACTGGACTCTAGTCAATAACCAGAGAAGTATCCTAAATGTCTTGATGTGAATTATTATTTTTTAATAACAACTTTATTGGGATATAATTGACATACCATAAAATTAATGGTTTTAAAGTATACAATTCAATAGGGTTTAGTAGATTAACAGAGTTGCACAACCATCACCAATATCTCATTTTAGAGCACTTTCATCACCCCCAAAAGGAACCCAGAACCCATTATGAGGCATGTTCCATTCCACCTTCTCCCAGCTGCTACCAACCTAATCTACTTTCTATCTCTATAGAGTCACCTATTCTGAATTTCATATAACTTTAATAGTACAATATGTGGCCTTTGTGTCTGGATTATTTCACTTATCATAAGGTTTTTAAGGTTTATCCATGTTGCAGCATATAATAGTACTTCATTCTTTTTTTTGCTAAATAATATTCCATTTTACGGATATGCCACATTTTATCTATCCATTCATCACTTGAGAGACATTTGGGTTGTTTCTACTGTTTGGCTACTAGGAATAATGCCGCTATGAACATTTGTGTACAAGTTTGTGTTTGGACCTATAATTTTAACCTTGAGTATATACCTAGCCATGGAATTGCTAGGTCATATGGAAAAGAAACTCTAGGTTAAAATTTTGAGGAACTGCCAAAGTGTTTTCCAAAGTGGCTGAAGCATTTTAAAATCCCACCAGCCATGCATGATTGTTTTAATTCCTCTGTGTCCTTGTCAACACTTATTATTTTCTGTCTTTCTTAATATAGTCATCCTAGTGGATATGAAGTGGTATCTTCTTGTTTTGTGTTTCCCTCATGGCTAACGATGTTGAGCATATTTTCATGTGTTTATTGTCCATCTGTTTATCTTCTTTGGAGAAATGTTTATTCAAATCTATTCTCCATTTTTAAATTGATGTTATGCACTGAATGTTTGTGACGTGCCCCCTGCCCCATATTCGTATGTTGAAATCCTAACCACAATGTGATAGCAGTAGGAGGTAGGGCTTTGGGGAGTTAATTAGGTCATGAGGGTAGAGCCCTCATAGATGGGATCAGTGACCTTACAAAAGACTCCAGACTCTTGCTCTCTTTCTTCTGTGTGAGGATGCAAGAAGCCAGCTGTCTGCAACTTGTAATAGAGCTCTCACCAGAACCCAACTATGCTGGCACTCCGATGTCAGACTTGCAGCTTCCAGAACTCTGAGAAATAAATTTCTGTTGTTTATAAGCTACCCAATATATGGTACTTTGTTATAGCAGCCCAAACAGACTAAAACAGTGGGATTGCCTTTTTAATTACTGAGATGTAAAAGTTTTTTTTATACATTCTGGATACCAGTCCCTTATCAGATACATGATTTGCTAATATTTCCTCCCACTCTGTGGGTTGCTTTTCACTTTCTTGATTGTTTCCTTTGAAGCACAAAATTTTAAAATTTTGACAAATCCATTTATCTTTTGTTTTTTGGTCACTTGTGTTTTTGGTGTTATATCTAAGACACCATTGCCTAACTCCAGGTTGCAAAGATCTATTCTCACATTTACTTCTTAGAGTTGTATAGTTTTAGCACTAGGACACATTTTTCAGTTAATTTTGTATATGGTGTGAGGCAGGGTTTCAGCATCATTCTTTTACATGTGGATATCCAGTTGTCTCATTTGTTGAAAAGACTATTCTTTCCCCTAATGAACTGCCTGGGCACACTGGTTGAAAAGTAATTGACCATAAATGTAAGGGTTTATTTCTGTACTCTCAATTCTATTTCATCAATTTAGGGTTGAATTTATAATAATTCTTCTACTAGTACCTGATCCCACAATGTTTATTTTCTTACCAAACTACTATAAAATTAAATTCAATCCTCAAAATCAGCAGATGTCACTTCTTCCCGTTTTTGGTACTAGGGCCCAGAAAGAGTATTGAGAAGTCCAGTACAAAGAGACTCACTGTGCCTTTCTCTTTTTATTTTCACCTTCCTTCACTTCTCTTTGGACGTCTAAGCTATCTAAAGCCAAACTGCCTTATCCAGTGTACAAATTGGTTATAGTTCCTTTTCCTTGTCTCCTTCTCCTTCTCCATCCCATTCCCCTCCTCCTCCCCATTTCACTCCTTCTTTCTTCTTCTTCTTCCTTTTCCTCTTCTTCTTCCTCTTCCTCTTTTTACCTTTGTTCATGTGATTTCTTCATAAACTCAATTAGAAAGAAGTTCTACCATATTTTATTTTAAAAATTGGTATTTGATATTGCAGGCAAACTCAACTTATAATTTGTAAAGGGAATAAAATTGTTTGTGTAGAAATAGCATCTTTTAATGTTTATAATTCCAACTTAAATCTAACAAATAGTGGATATGAATTTTTGTACCTCTGATCAGAACAAATACAGGTTGGTCAATGTGAGTGTATAAATGCCCTGGCTGCTGAGGTACAAATGTTTTTCTTCTAGTTTTGAGATTGTTGTTGTCAGTGGTGATGGTAGTGGTGGTGTTGGTGGTGGTTAAAAATAGCTCTTTACATGGCCTATTTTGTTACATGTAGATTCCAAACTGTTCAAAGCTGCAGACTTGATAACTCACATTCCCTGACGACAGTTACTTGTTAAGTATCAGCTTTTGTAAATCTATTTGTATTCCCTTCCTTTGGTGTCAGCTATATATCAATATTATAAAGAGAAGAGAGAAAAAGCAAGATTTTCTGCGAAAGATTTAAATTTTAAATCTAACATAATTAAAAGAAAGCTCAAGAAGCCTGAATATGTATTATTGTGATTATTGCTATAATGACAATCAATGACGAATACTTAATGTCCCACTACTATTCTTTAAATACTTCTAACAGATTCCAAAGCTCCTAAAAAAACTATATGAATTAATTCATTAGCCTAACAAATATTTAATGAGGTCCTATGTAGCTGGTATTGCGTTAAACATACAGAGACCATAAAGATAAATGAGGCCCGGTCCCTCTTACGAAATACTTGATAATCTGGTAGAAAAGAAAAACTGATGCTTTAAAAACCATAATACAAGTGATACAGATTATTTAAAGGGTACAATAAGAATTAAGGGGATTGATACAAAGTAGAATTGTGTCTGGAGCAAGTGAAAGATATCAGGAAACATTTCATGGAAGAAGTAATTTAGAGTTTAGAATTCATTTCACTTCCCCTCTAAAACACAGTGCCTGTAAATCAAAGCTCTTCTCATTCATTCCAAAATTCCTCCATCCTTCTCTCTCCTTCTCTTCCACCATCTCTTCCACCCGTTCCCCTCTCTCCCTTTCTCCACATTTCTTATTTGCCAGGAACCGGTTTGGAGTAGAGAGGAGACTAACAGGGTGCAGGGACTGGAATAAGCTGATAGAGTATTTGTAGTGATGGTGACGTTTCTATGTTGATATGAACATCATCATCTTTAAGTCATTATAATTTTAGCATCATAGTACTTCATTGAAGACACTGACGATTTTTTAAATTATGTCATACAAACTGAAAAAGTCCATGGGCTGCATTTTTGTCTCTCCTAAGCTTCCCATCTCAATGGAATTCTTTTTTTAATATCTTTATTGGAGTATAATTGCTTTACACTGATGTGTTAGTTTCTGCTGTATAACAAAGTGAATCAGCTATACATATACATACATCCCCATATCTCTCCCTCTTGCGTCTCCCACCCACCCTCCCTATCCCACCCCTCTAGGTGGAAACAAAGCACCGAGCTGATCTCCCTGTGCTATGTGCTGCTTCCCTCTAGCTATCTATTTTACATTTGGTAGTGTATATATGTCCATGCCACTCTCTCACTTTGTCCCAGCTTACCCTTCCCCCTCCCCGTGTCCTCAAGTCTATTCTCTATGTCTGCCTCTTTATTCCTGTACTGCCCCTAGGTTCTTCAGAACCTTTTTTTTTTTTTTAAGATTCCATATAAATGTGTTAGCATACGGTATTTGTTTTTCTCTTTCTGACTTACTTCACTCTGTATGACAGTCTCTAGGTCCATCCACCTCACTACAAATAACTCAATTTCATTTCTTTTTATGGCTGAGTAATGTTCCATTGTATATATGTGCCACATCTTCTTTATCCATTCAGCTGTCGATGGACACTTAGGCTGCTTCCATGTCCTGGCTATTGTAAATAGAGCTGCAATGAACATTGTGGCACATGACTCTTTTTGAATTATGGTTTCCTCAGGATATATGCCCAGTAGTGGGATTGCTGGGTCGTACGGTAGTTCTATTTTTAGTTTTTTAAGGAACCTCCATACTGTTCTCCATAGTGGCTGTATCAATTTACATTCCCACCAACAGTGCAAGAGGGTTCCCTTTTCTCCACACCCTCTCCAGCATTTATTGCTTGTAGATTTTTTTGATGATGGCCATTCTGACTGGTGTGAGGTGATACCTCATTGTAGTTTTGATTTGCATTTCCCAAATGATTAGTGATGTTGAGCATCCTTTCATATGTTTGCTGGCAATCTGTATAACTTCTTTGGAGAAATGTCTATTTAGGTCTTCTGCCCATTTTTGGATTGGGTTGTTTGTGTTTTTGATTTTGAGCTGCATGAGCTGCTTGTATATTTTGGAGATTAATCCTTTGCCAGTTACTTCCTTTGCAAATATTTTCTCCCATTCTGAGGGTTGTCTTTTCGTCTCGTTTTATGGTTTCCTTTGCTGGGCAAAAGCTTTTAAGTTTCATAAAGTGCCATTTGTTTATTTTTGTTTTTATTTCCATTTCTCTAGGAGGTGGGTCAAAAAGATCTTGCATTTATGTCATGGAGTGTTCTGCTTATGTTTTCCTCTAAGAGTTTGATAGTGTCTCGCCTTACATTTAGGTCCTTAATCCATTTTGAGTTTATTTTTGTGTATGGTATTAGGGAGTGTTCTAATTTCATTCTTTTACATGTAGCTGTCCAGTTTTCCCAGCACCACTTATTGAAGAAGTTGTCTTTTCTCCATTGTATATTCTTGCCTCCTTTATCAAAGATAAGGTGACCATATATGCGTGGGTTTATCTCTGGGCTTTCTATCTTGTTCCATTGATCTATATTTCTGTTTTTGTGACAGTACCATACTGTCTTGATTACTATAGCTTTGTAGTATAGTCTGAAGTCAAGGAGCCTGATTCCTCCAGCTCTGTTTTTCTTTCTCAAAATTGCTTTGCCTATTCAGGGTGTTTTGTGTTTCGATACAAATTGTGAAATTTTTTGATCTAGTTCTGTGAAAAATGCCAGTGGTAGTTTGATCGGGATTGCTTTGAATCTGTAGATTGCTTTGGGTAGTATACTCATTTTCACAAGGTTGATTCTTCCAATCCAAGAACATGGTATATCTCTCCACCTGTTGGTATCATCTTTAATTTCTTTCATCAGTGTCTTATAGTTTTCTGCATACAGGTCTTTTGTCTCCTTAGGTAGGTTTATTCCTAGGTATTTTATTCTTTTTGTTGCAATGGTAAATGGGAGTGTTTCCTTAATTTCTCTTTCAGATTTTTCATCATTAGTGTATAGGAATGCAAGACATTTCTGTACATTAATTTTGTATCCTGCTACTTTTCCAAATTCATTGATTAGTTCTTGTAGTTTTCTGGTAGCATCTTTAGGATTCTCTATGTATAGTATCATGTCATCTGCAAACAGTGAAAGTTTTACTTCTTCTTTTCCGATTTGGATTCCTTTTATTTCTTTTTCTTCTCTGATTGCTGTGGCTAAATCTCCCAAAACTATGTTGAATAACAGTGGTGAGAGTGGACATCCTTGTCTCGTTCCTGAGCTTAGTGGAAATGGTTTCAGTTTTTCACCATTGAGAACAATGTTGGCTGTGGGTTTGTCATATATGGCCTTTATTATGTTGAGGTAAGTTCCCTCTATGCCTACTTTCTGGAGGGTTTTTACCATAAATGGGTGTTGAATTTTGTCGAAAGCTTTTTCTGTATCTATTGAGATGATCATATGGTTTTTCTCCTTCAATTTGTTAATATGGTTTATCACATTAATTGATTTGCGTATATTGAAGAATCCTTGCATTCCTGGGATAAACCCCACTTGATCATGGTGTATGATCCTTTACAATGTGCTATTGGATTCTGTTTGTGACTACTTTGTTGAGGATTTTTGCATCTATGTTCATCAGTGATATTTGCCTGTAGTTTTTTTTTGTGATATCTTTGTCTGATTTATTTATTTATGATCTGACCTTTATGATTTCTTTCCTTCTGCTAACTTTGGGGTTTCTTTGTTCTTCTTTCTCTAATTGCTTTAGGTGTAAGGTTAGGTTGTTTATTTGAGATGTTTCTTGTTTCTTATGGTAGGATTGTATTGCTATAAAGTTCCCTCTTAGAACTGCTTTTGCTGCATCCCATAGGTTCTGGATCATCGTGTTTTCATTGTCATTTGTTTCTAGATATTTTTTAATTTCCTCTTTGATTTCTTCAATGATCTCTTCATTATTTAGCTGTGTATTGTTTAGCCTCCATGTCTTTGTAATTTTTACAGATTTTTTCCTGCAATTAGTATCTAGTCTCATAGTGCTGTGGTCGGAAAAGCTACTTGATATGATTTCAATTTTCTTAAATTTACCAAGGTTTGATTTGTGACCCAAGATATGATCTATCCTGGAAAATGTTCCATGAGCACTTGAGAAGAAAGTGTAATCTGCTGTTTTTGGATGGAATGTCCTATAAATATCAAATAAGTCCACCTTGTTTAATGTATCATTTAAAGCTTGTGTTTCCTTATTTATTTTCATTTTGGATGATCTGTCCATTGGTGAAAGTGGGGTGTTAAAGTCCTCTACTATTATTGTATTACTGTCGATTTCCCCTTTTATGGCTGTTAGCATTTGCCTTATATATTGATGTGCTCCTATGTTGGGTGCATAAATATTTACAACTGTTATATCTTCTTCTTGGATTGATCCCTTGATCATTATGTAGTGTCCTTCCTTGTCTCTTGTAATTGTCTTTAAAGTCTATTTTGTCTGATACGAAAATTGCTACTCCAGCTTTCTTTTGATTTCTGTTTGCATGGAATATCTTTTTCCATCCCCTCACTATCAGTCTGTATGTGTTCCTAGGTCTGAAGTGGTTCTCTTGTAGACAGCGTATATACGGGTCTTGTTTATGTGTCCATTCAGTCAGTCTATGTGTTGTGATTGGAGCATTTAATCCATTTACATTTAAGGTAGTTATCGATATGTATGTTCCTATTACCATTTTCTTAATTGTTTTGGGTTTGTTATTGTAGGTCTTTTCCTTCTCTTGTGTTTCCTGCCTAGATAAGTTCCTTTAGCATTTGTTGTAGAGCTGGTTTGGTGGTGCTGAATTCTCTTAGCTTTTGCTTCTCTGTAAAGGTTTTAATTTCTCCATCGAATCTAAATGATATCCTTGCTGGGTAGAGTAATCTTGGTTGTAGGTTTTTCCCTTTCATCACTTTAAATGTCTTGCCACTCCCTTCTGGCTTGCAGAGTTTCTGCTGATAGATCAGCTGTTAACCTTATGCGGATTCCCTTGTATGTTAATTGTTGTTTTTCCCTTGCTGCTTTTAATATTTTTTCTTTGTATTTAATTTTTGATTGTTTGATTAATATGTGTCTTGGCATGTTTCTCCTTGGATTTATCCTGTGTGGGACTCTCTGTGCTTCCTGGACTTGATTGACTATTTCCTTTCCCATTTTAGGGAAGTTTTCAACTATAATTTCTTCAAATATTTTTTCAGTCCCTTTTTTTTTCTGTTCTTTTTCTCAGACCCGTATAATTCGAATGTTGGTGCGTTTAATGTTGTCCCAGAGGTCTCTGAGACTGTCCTCAATTCTTTTCATTCTTTTTTCTTTATTCTGCTCTGTGATAGTTATTTCCACTATTTTATCTTCCAGGTCACTTACACATTCTTCTGCCTCAATTATTCTGCTATTGATTCCCTCTAGAGAATTTTAAATTTCATTTATTGTGTTATTCATCATTGTTTGCTTGCTCTTTAGTTCTTCTAGGTCCTTGTTAAAGGTTTCTTTATTTTTCCACTCTATTTCCAACATTTTGGATCATCTTTACTATCATTACTCTGAATTCTTTTTCACATAGACTGCCTATTTCCTCTTCATTTGTTTGGTCTGGTGGGTTTTTACCTTGCTCCTTCATCTGCTGTGTATTTCTCTGTCTTCTCATTTTGGTTAACTTACTGTGTTTGGGGTCTCCATTTTACAGGCTGCAGGTTCATAGTTCCTATTGTTTTTGGTGTCTGCTCCCCATGGGTAAGGTTGGTTCAGTGGGTTGTGTAGGCTTCCTGGTGGAGGGTACTGGTGCCTGTGTCTGGTGGATAAGGCTGGATCTTATCTTTCTGGTGGGCAGAACAGCGTCCAGTGGTGTGTTTTGGGGCGTCTGTGATCTTATTTTGATTTTAGGCAGCCTCTCTGCTAATGGGTGGGTTTGTGTTTCTGTCTTGCTAGCTGTTTTGCATGGGGTGTCCAGCACTGTAGCTTGCTGGTGGTTGAGTGGAGCTGGGTCTCTGCATTGAGATGGAGATCTGTGGGAGAGCTTTTACTGTTTGATATTACATGGGGCCGGGAAGTCTCTGGTAGACCAATGTCCTGAACTCGGCTCTCCCACCTCAGAGGCTCAGGCCTGACACCCAGCCAGAGCACCAAGACCCTGTCAGCCACATGGCTCAGAAGAAAAGGGAGGAAAAAATAAGAAAGAAGGGAGGAAAGAAAAGAAAGGAAAAGAAAGAAAGAAAGAAAGAAAGAAGGAAAGAAAGAAAGAAAGAAAGAAAAGAAAGTTATTAAAATAGAAAAGAATTATTAAACATAAAAAAATTAAAAAGTAATTTTTAAAAAAAGAGGGAAAGAAAGAAGAGAGCAAGCAAACCAAAAAACAAAACATCCAATGATAACAAGCACTAAAAACTATACTAAAAAAAAAAAAAAAACCCAAAAAACGGACAGTCAGAACCCTAGGACAAATGGCAAATGCAAAGCTATACAGACAAAATCACACAAAGAAGCATACACATATACACTCACAATAAGTGAAAAAGGAAAATATATATATACATATAAAAAATTTAAAAAGGAAGAGAGCAACCAAATCAGTAAACGAATCTACCAATGATAATAAACTCTAAATACTAAACTAAGATAAACATAAACTCAGAAAAAAAGTAGATGCAGAAAGCAAACCCTAAGTCTACAGTTGCTCCCAAAGTCCACTGCCTCAATTTTGGGATGATTCATTGTGTATTCAGGTATTCCACAGATGCAGGGTACATCAAGTTGATTGTGGAGATTTAATCTGCTGCTCCTGAGGCTGCTGTGAGAAATTTCCCTTTCCCTTCTTTGTTTGCACAGCTCCTGGGGTTCAGCTTTGGATTTGGCCCCGCCCCTGTGTGTAGTTCACCTGAGGGCATCTTTTGGGAAGTCTGAGGTCTTCTGCCAGCGTTCAGTAGGTGTTCTGTAGGAGTTGTTCCACATGTAGATGTAGTTTTGATGTATTTTTGGGGAGGAAGGTGATCTCCACGTCTTACTCCTCTGCCATCTTGAAGGCGCCCCCTCAATGGAATTTTTGAAAACATAAATTATTTGGTTTTTGATAAAGAGTAGACAAAAGCATGTGAATTAAACTTCAAATTACACAAGATTTTTTTAATTGCAGAAAGTATGGTGATTGCTAAATTATAATTTTGACCCATAACTTTAGAGAGTGAATAAATCTAAAATGAAACTAGAATAAATCATATTTTAAGCAAAGATGAAATAAAGCATAAAGAAAGCAAGTGTATACTTACAAAACTTTAGAGATATTAAAGTAGTATTCCTGAACATACACAATAAGAAACAATTTTTACACATAATATGGATAGCTGGAGAATGATTTAGTGCCTTTAATTTTTCAATCTTATGAAAAGTAAAAGTTTGCCTCTTATCTATATGGTAGAAACTTGAAAATATTCATTCTAAATATTCTGTATATTCTCCTTTAAAAAATTGAGGAGTGGGTAAATTCTAAATTAGTAAATTATTTATGTTGTCATATGCTATTAGAACATAGCATTTGGAATGTCAACACAGAGCAAAAGGAATAAGGTATTATATCATACTTTCTAATAAATGCTAAAAAGACCCGTTTAAGCTATAGGGGCTATTTCCATATATGTTGATTTTACCAACTATTGGACCTTTTTAAGAGTAGTGTGTGTGTGTGTGTGTGTGTGTGTGCGCGTGCGCGCGCACCTGTACAGACCAGATAATAAAAAAGAAAGATAAATGCTAATATTGAAAGCAATGTATTAAATATAAGTTAATTGTCCAAAGGATCATTTATCCAAAGACTCATTTTATCTAATTTTTATACATACGTCTAGGCACATAGCCTATTATTTTAAAATTTAATCTAAAAACATTTTTTTTGCAAAGGTTTCTTGCTCAAATCTATGAAGAACAATCCCTTTTTTGCTAAATAGCTTATTCTTTACCATAATGAACATGGCACCCTCACAAATTATATTTGCAAAGCATTTTCATGCAAAGTTAAAGTGTTATAACTATGCCATTAAACTCTAAAATCCCATGTAAGGCAGATGGGACCCAAGTGTGAACAATGCATTGTAGACCACCTTGACATTGATTTCCTGAAATGGGAGGCATGAGGAATCAATAGGGACTCCTGTGCCCTCGATCCCTGTCTCTCACCTCCCCAGGTGCCTTGCTCCTTTAATTAATTGCACTTTATCTTATGCATTCTGCCCCTCAACCCACAAACACTCAAGTCTTTCCCATCCTAAAAATTCCCATTCTCTCAAATACTATTCAAAATACCTCCCCATATCTCTACCAAATATTTTGGAAAATACAGTGCATTTTCCTTTGTGTCTCATAATCCATCAAGACAGAGACTGTTAGCTGTCTATCCTGTTCTTTGTCTCTAACTGGACCCTGATCAATGTGCCCAGATAAAATATTTTATTTCCCAGTCGTTCTGGCAGCTAGGGGTGTTCAATGTGTTTTAAGCAGAAGTTAGGTAGACTTCAAAAAAAGTGTTGAACAGGGGGCTTTAACATGTTTCCATTTGTCATTAGTCCTTTCTCCTTCCTCCTGTCTAGAATACACGTCTGGTGTCTAAAGCCCCAGCAACCATCTGGACAATGAAAAAAGCTTTAGGATGGAAGCCATGGCCAAACACAGTAGAGGAGAAAGATAAAAGAGCCTGTGAGCCAGGTAAATATGGAGATTCATACCAGCTCTGGGATGTCTCTTCCTGACTTCCTCCATGAAAGACATGAATGTTTAACTTTTGTTTTATTTCATTATAACTTTTTAAATTACCAGTCCTCTCCTTTAAACTACTCTTTATCTTCATTTACTTATTGATGTAGTGTTGAATGCATTTATTTAAACATTCACATATGTAGTAAGCTATATAAGTTTAGATGATATTATTTAAGGCTGTGAACTTTAGTTTTAGCATATAAATAATATTTTAACATAATATAGTTCAGTCCATATACTATGTTGATTTTAATTAGTTGATATTTTATATTTATGCATATAGATGCAAAAGTATAAGTAAAATGATTCTTTGAAAGTTCAATTGTCTTCTGATTTCTATGAATCAGCTTAGGAGTTTTTTGACAAACAGAAATTACTATTTATTTTTAAGGTCTCAAAATCAAATAGAAATCATAGAAATTAATCTCAATTTGACCTTAAAGCAGAATATAATCACTGTTGATATTTAAAATTCATCAGAGAAATATGATATTTAAAAATTTTACCCATATGTAAATCATTATTTTTGAGCCAAATATAATCTTAGTTGATACATCTGTGCAACCCTCAACCTCTGAATTTTTTCTCGTCCCTTTCCTCTAACAAAACTCCTCTCTTAAAGGTCATTAGTTAACCCGAGTTGCCAAATCCAATATTTAAATGCTAATTGAAAAGCTGCATGTCATTCATCTTTTACTTTTACCACATGTACCGAAGTCTTACAACTCTGTTCTTTTTTTTTCTTCGTTGTTCACCCTTGGATTTTCTCCTACTTCAGATCAGCCTCCCTTTTTTCATTGATTCCTCTCTTCTAGCTCCCTATTAAATATTAGCTCCCTTATAGTTCACGTTCAGTTTTTTCTTCTTACTGTATATCTCATACAATGCCAAAACTTTCTCTTACTAATATGATAGTGCTACCAAAATTTATATCTCAAACCTGACATTTCCCTTGAGCTCCACACTCATGTTTCAGAGCACCTGCTGTCCTACCAGGATATCCTGTAAACAATTTAAATGAGTGTCAAATTTACTATCATTCCATCAGAGCCAGTCACCCTTCAGACTCTGCTCTGCTCAATGACTGAGGCAGTACCACCAGAAACAGTACCACCAGATCCTCACGCAAGAAGGAAGATAAAAATCTTGTGCATGTGAATAAGGGCTCATCCTGTTTCAAGTAAGAAAATTCCAAATCTACTCAGTTTAAGCAAATAAGGGAACATATTGACTCATATATTTCTGTAATAAACTAGCTGCTGACTCGGTGCAATCCAGTTGTTTAATCCTTGTCTTCAAGAATATTTTTTCCCTCCTTCTCTTTGTCACTTAGTTTTGTTTTCAACTTTGCTGGCTTATTTCTCAATCATATTCATCCCAGTGGCAGCAAAGAAAGGTAACAAAATCTAAAAGCTTATATTATCAAAGTTTAAGAATTTCATTGGGAAGAAAATCTCTTCTCCAATATTTCAAGCAAAAGCCAAGGAATGATTCTCATTGATTTGAGTTAGATCACAGGTCCCTAAATGATCACTAAAATTCTCATTACCTGCCTTAGACCCAAGTAAGTGGAACCCCTGACCTGGGCTCCACACCTCAGGCCTCCTTTTAATCCCCTAACTCCCACCACTTCAGAGTGCTTTTCCAAAGTTTTCATAATCCTCTTCTGGTGATTGGAATCACCCAGAATCTGCATTATTATCCAGGAAGGGCACCCAGAGCCTAGATTAGGACCTGCATGGGTGAGATTTCTTAGGAGCACTCTCCAACTCTCTATACCAATCATTGAGGTCAACCAGATGCCTGAAGAGCTCCCAGAATCATACCCATAGGGTTGTCCTAAGGCCCTGAAGTCGAGTTCCGGAGTCAGGTCCTGGTTCCAAGAGGGTGGCTTGGTGACCAGATCACCCTCACTGGCCAGGACGGGATTTCTTTCATGGTATCACAATACCCACATTCCATGGGTATTCTACCCATGGAATGGTGCAAACACACTAATTTTGGGTGACTCTTACACATAGATACAAAAGCTGTGTACTATGGCTTTTCCATACTTTCTTCACTGTGTGCTTTAGTTTGCATGGCTTTAACTGGAAGCTTATCTTCCAGTTCACAAATCCTTTCTTCTGCTCAGTCTAATTTGATGAAAACCCAAATATTGAATTCTTAATTTTAATTATTATGATTTTCTGTTCAAGAATTTCTGTTTGATTCTTTTTTTGTAGATTCTAGTGCTTTGGTGAAATTCTCCATTGTGTCATCTATTTTCTCAAACATATAAGTAATAGTTATTTAAAATCTGTGTCTGACAACTCCAGTTTATGGATTATCTTTAGATACGTTTCTGTTGTCTATTTTTCCTCTTGTTTGCATTAGCTAGCATTTCCAGTATGATGTTGAAAAAGAGTGGTGAAGGGACTTCTTTGCCTTTTTCCTGATCTTATTGGGAAAGTTTCTAGTTTTTCATCATTAAGTATGATGTTAGCTGCAGGATTTTGAAGATAATTTTTTATCAATTTGAGGAAGTTCCCTTCTATTCCTAGTTTGATGAGAATTTGTATCATGAATGGGTATTGGATTTTGTCAGATGCCTTTTCGGCATCTATTGATGTGATCATGTGATTTTTCTTCTTTCACTTGTTGATGTGATGGATAACATTAATTGATTGTCAAATGTTAAAACACCTTGCATACCTAGGATAAATGCCACTTGGTCATGGTGTATAATTCCTTTTATACATTGTTGGATTCAATTTGCTAATATTTTGTTGAAGATTTTGCATCTGTGTTCATGAGAAGTATTAATTTCTAGTTTTCTTTTCTAGTAATGTCTGTGTCTGGTTTTCAAATTAGGATAATGCTGACCTCCTAGAATTAGTTAGAAAGTATTCCCTCTGCTTCTATATTCTGGAAGAGAGTATAGAGAATTGGCATAAATTCTTCCTCAAATGTTTGGTATAATTCAGTGGTGAATCTATCTGGACCTGGTGTTTTCTCTTTTGGAAGATTATTCATTATTGATTCAATATTAAATAGACATTGGCCTTTTCAGATTATCTATTCCTTCTTGTGTGAGTTTTGGGAGATTGTGTTTTTTAAGCAATTGGTCCATTTCATCTAGGTTATCAAATTTGTGGGCATTGAGTTGTTCTTAGTATTCCTTTTTAATCTTTTCAATGCTCATGGGATCTGTAGTGATGTCCCCTTTTTCAATTCTGATATTAGTAATTTGTAGCTCCTAACAAATATTTGAAACATACTCTCCACTTGGCCTCTGAACCCCAGTCTCTGGGGTGTCCTTCTATCTCACAGAACAGCTTAATGCTTTGCTGGATCATCCTTATCTTGCTGACTTCTAAAATTTGGAGAGCCCCTGGAGGTCCTCTGACCTCCTCTCTTCAAGCTACACTTACTCCCAGTCTTTAAGTACCATGTATTTCCATATGCCTCCAAAATGCATACCTCTGGCCCTGAACTTTTTGCTAAACTCTAGATTTTTGTATCTGACTCTCTACTAGAAAACTCTAATTGATTATCTAATGGTTATCTCAAACTCAACATATTCTAAAGGGAATTCTTTATTTAAGTACCAGCAGCAGTCCCTCTCCTACAAAAGAGCGTCTCCTAGTTTTCCACCTTTTGTTATACTCTATTCCCTATTTTTTAATAGTTCTTAGACCGAAACAACTCTATTCCCTATTTTTATGGTTGCTTAGGCCAAAACGTTAGAATAATTCTTCACACTTCTCTTCCTTCCACTTTATATTAGCAAATTCTGTTGGCTCTCTCTTCCAGATAAATAAATCCAGCTCTCAGGCACTCATCAGCACCTCTACTACATTTGTGCAGTCACAGTCAGTACTCATCGGGAGGATGAGAGGCACTTTACGAGGTTCCCTGCCACCACTCTTTCCCCCTCTATTCTAACATAGCAGCTAGAGTGATCATCCAGAATACACACCAGATCATGTTACTGTTCTGCTTAAGCAATCCAAAGCCAACACGGTTTACTCAGAGGAATGGTCAAGACCTTTACAATGGCCTATTTGCACCACACTGTGTCCAAACCCCTAAACCATTCCCTCTCTAGCCTCATCTCCCACTGTTCACCCCTTCACTCACTCAAATCTAGCTTTTCATCTTTCTTTAGATCTAAATCCAAACTGCTCACCATGATCTACATGTTCTATGAGTTTGTCTTCTAGTGCTCTCCCTGCTTGATTCCCTTACTTGGTGCTTGCCATACTGGCCTTCTTGTTCTTTCTCAAATAGCAAGTCCATCCTACCTCAGGGCCCTTGCACCAGCTTCCGCCTCTGGCTGGACTGCCCTTGCCCCAGATAGCTGCAAGTGATAAGTCTTATTTCAAATCCCTTCAGGTCTTTGCTCAAATACTACTTGATCAGCAATGTCTTTTTTGATTATACTATGTAAAATTACAGCCCCATTATCATTCTATATAGTTCTCTGTAGCAGTTAATACCACAAAAATATGCATTTATTTCCTGTCCTTCCCTCATAGGTCTGAGGGGTCAGGGAAAGCTTTCCTGAAAAGGTGGTGCTTCAGCCGAGCCATAAATCAGAGTAGACTATCCAAAAAAGGGAAGAAGCACATTCAGTAAAAGGGTTAGAAATTATAAGGCCCTGAATCTAGAAAGGCAGACACAGGAATATCTGTTTTGTAAAAGGACCATGTAAGTCATGCTAAGGACTTTGCATTTTATCTCGAACATAATGAAAGATTTATGGAGTAGGATTATATGATTAGAATTTCTTTTTTTTTAATCAAAGAGAAATTTTTGTGGTTTTTATTTTTTTTAATAAATTTATTTATTTATTTATTTATTTTTGGCTGCGTTGGGTCTTCGTTGCTGCATGTGGGCTTTCTCCAGTTGTGGCGAGCAGGGGCTACTCTTTGTTGCGATGCACAGGCTTCTCATTGCAGTGGCTTCTCTTGTTGTGGAGCACAGGCTCTAGGCATGTGGGCTTCAGTAGTTGTGGCACACGGGCTCAGTAGTTGTGGCTCGCGGGCTCTAGAGCACAGGCTCAGAAGTTGTGGGGCAGGGACTTACTTGCTCCGAGGCATGTGGGATCTTCCCTGACCAGGGCTCAAACCCATGTCCCCTGCATTGGTAGGCAGATTCTTAACAACTGCGCCACCACGGAAGTCCCTAGAATTTCATTTTGAGAAGATGCTTTTCACTGTTTGAAGAAGAGATGGATTCAATGGAGGCCAAGGAGGTATAGGAAAGTCAGTGAGAGGCTCTTGCAATGGCAGATATGTGTCTGTCATGTGATGGTTTCTGAGATTCATCTTCTACAGTATTAACCAAGAATCTCTTGCAGCCTCTTGGTCCAAATTTCTTCTTCTACTTATTTTGAGATAGTCATATGTCTTTCCTTGGTTTGATATTAGCCATTTATAATACCTTAAAATGCAGAGTTAACTTTTCCATCAATATATGAATTTTCTTTCATCTTTAAGTATGCAATCAAAGGCTATCTATACCTGGTTTAAAAAAAACTTTTTTTAACTAGCTCAGATTTTGGATGTAGGTAGTAAGTAAGGAACTTGTTCCAGCATCCCCTTAAGAGCATCCCCTGCTGTTGTAAAGAGAAACCAGTACAAATAGAAAGAGAAAATATAGCATAGATTTCAAACTGCACACATTTTGCGGTGAATATATTCATATCTGCAATCCACAAAGGGAACAATTTTCTTTTATAGGATAATGATGCCCATGAGATGGAGTTCTAATGGGATATTTCTGTAGTCAAACAAATATTTGTACATGTTTCCGTTCATTTTTTTTACAAATGAAATGACAAAATAATACCCTATGTCCTTGATAATTCCAACTCTAGTGCTTTTAGCTGACAGCTCCTTCTGTAATATGTACAAATTCTATTTGTCGCTTTCAACCTCATAGGTGCCTCTTTCAGTCTTCTGAGTTCAACCTTGGTCTGTCATTTTTAAAACCATAAAATGGCCAGAGAACATATGCTAGGGACTGGTTCATAATAGCTGAATCAGTAACTGTGTCTCAACTAGTAAACGGTTCCATATGGTTAGGAACTTAGCTTGTGATCTTAAGTCAAGGGTGTTTGGATTTAGCAAGAAATTACTTGGATTTTTACCTTATCGCTAGTCTATTTTTACATGTTAAAATTATAACTACACATAAAATTCCCCTTACACATAATAGTTAAGGCTGAAAATTTCTGTGAAATGCAGTAATTTGGTTTCTGAGTCTGTGTGTGCGTGTATTTGAATTTTCTTTACTAGGTATAGATAGTCTTTGATTCCATACTCAAAGACGAAACTTAAAATCCATACAGTCAAGGAAGAGTTACCCGTGAACTTAAACTTGATGTATGTGTTACAAATCTGTGACGAGTTAGAATACAACGTAATTGACTTAACTACCAAAACTACACTGACCAGAGTTTAGCCTTTTTTAAAATATAAATTAGATGATATTTTTTAAATAATTCAGAGTGTTATCCCAAGGAAGATGAAGAGGGTACCCACTTCCTCAACTGCTCATCCTGAGCTATTTATTCACTCAACAGTTACCTTCTTTGTTATAATGGCTTTCAGGTAAATTTTCGTTTAAAGAATGTGTTCTGCAGATTTAAATGGTCCAGTTATTTGGAAGATGAAATGAGATAATTTATGTAAAGGAAAGTTGCACAATAGTCAGCAAATGTTAACTCTCTTTCTTCCTCCTTTTATCTTTCCCATTCCATATCCCTCTTCCCCTTTCTCCCATCCTTCACTCATGTATGTTACCATGTCTCCAATAATAATTTTACAGATAAACAAAAAAATGAAATAGAAATATTTGATATCGAAACAAACCTCCCCAAACACGGCATTTTAAAAAATAATTCTTTGATATGATATCATTTACCGATTTTATTCCACAGAAATAAAAGAGAAAAGATTTCTGATCATTTTCTGTTTCTGCTTGCTGATATTTTATATTAACCAATGATGACTATATCAGGCTTCCACGCCAAGATATCACAATAGAATTATGAATATGCAATCCTGATACTGAAAAACATTTTAAATTGTAAACAATATTTATGAACACAGGATACTACTGATGTTACATTACTCAATGGAAAGGCAGGATATAAATTTTTTTTGCCTTTTTTTCTTTATTTTCTCTACTTTTTTGAGGGGTGGGGTAAGGTGGAGTCATTCTTTTTTAATTTTACATATGATCAAGGCAATAACGATGCCTTGGAAAAAAGCATCAAACAGCAAGCAGGGACATTTACCTAGTGCTCACTATGTGCCAGTCCCTGTTCTAAGTGTCAATACTTTATAAAGTCACTGAACTCCCATGTGGACTCTTTAGGGCAGTGCAATACCCCCACTTCAGGCCCCAGAGGCAACCATTATTTTCACCTCCCAACCCTTCCCTCCAGCATTCATTCTCCTCCTTAATATCATTCTTATCATCTTACGATCTCTGGGGTCCACCAACCATTATGGAAGATGAGAGGGCCCAGATCCTCCTTTATCTTCTCCTACTGGTCAGGGATCAGTTGGCATATGAGTTACGTTGAGCCACTTAGCTCAACTCTAAGCTCACCCTGGCACTGAGACTTTGGGTGTCTGACATAAGAACATGTCCTGATGGTTAGATGTTAGGTCACTTCAGCAGCCATGACTCGGTGTCAGCAATGCTGGTAGTGGCACCTTGACCTGATCCACCCTGCAGTGGCTCTTCTTCCCACTGATTCACCTTCATCATCCTAGTCCTGCCCATTCACCCTCTCTCATCCCCCAGCCCCCAGGTGAATCTGTGGGGTACCATTTCATTTCAATAAACCCTCTTTCTCTTTCCACAATATTTTCCTTGTAAGACAACCATACTTGGTTTCTGTTGTTTGTAATTCAGATCCTTGATACAGAAATTGGGACTGAGAGTAAGGTTAACATTAAGAGACTCTAAAATGTGGTCTTAGCTGAGCCAAGAAGGTTGGATGGAGACCAATGGGACACATCTATTCGGTGGTTGGAAGATTGTAGTTATTAATACATGGTAATGGAAATAATCATTTTTGTCCATCTGTACCGTGGAGAACCAGATCATGTACATATTGAAGCTTTTGCATGAAGGGACTTTGGAGGAAAAATTAGGATGTTAGAGTGTGTTGACTATTTTCAGTGGCCTTCAATAAATTCCTACACAAAAGACGTATGATAGTTTTGATACTGCCATCGGAAAGCAGAAGGAAGAAAATAAGACCTTGCCTAGAGAAACACTACCTTTGATGTCTATTCAGTTGCCAGAGAGTCTAGTACCTGGAACCCTGAAAGATTAGAAGAGTAGTTATCTTTGTGGCTCAGGAAAACGCTGCTGTTCCCTAACCCCCATCCAGGCCTCTGCTAATGAGCTCCTACTAATAAGAAAAGGAAAAGGGTCATGGCTCCACTTGAGAAGAAGCCCTCACGTAAAGCCTGCAGGGAGAGACAATTTTAATGGCATTTTCAGGCCCCAGCTTATTGTTTCAAATTGCCCCCAAATGACATCACTTAAAGCTGTGGTCTCAAACTTTATCTCACCTCCAGTGCTTACTCCACCACAGATTGCTGGGCCCCAGCCCCAGAGGTTCTGAATAGGTCTGGACCCAAGAATTGGCATCTCTAGGCAGTTCTCAGGTGCTGCTGCTGCTGGCCTAGGAACCACACTTTGAGAACCACAGCACTAGAGGAGTGAGCGAAGCAGGGAAGTGGAGGCTCACGACCAAAGAAACTCTGGTGGCTAGAATTGAACTTCAAGACTTCAACTCATCGGGGTCTCAGTCTTTGGCTGCTGGCCTATGAAACAAATAGCCTGGAAGCCTCTATACTTTTACTGAAGCTTTATTGCCAAATAAGCTCCAAGTCTGTGATTTCTTAGGACCTGAATATAAACTCTAAGCTCCTTAATTAATAGGAAGTGAGCCTCTAAGAAGTAAAGGGAAAGGGGTGACATACTCAGTGCCCATCTCAGAGATGGCTGTGAAGGACAGTAGAAAAGAAACATCCTGCCATAACCAAACCAGAGGTGAGCAGATTGGCAAACTAAGGAACTCCCAGGTGAGGGAGTCCTGTCATATCATGGATATCGGGACCAGTCATCCCCATGAGATGTTTCCTCTTTTCCAAATGGAAGTTTTCACTTTAGTCACTCTTTTTTTTCTGCACCATTGTATTCTTATATGCACTCCATCAAAATAAGTATCCATTTAGCCATAAATTAGTGAATCATGAGAAACTATATTTGGACCCAAGAAAAGGAATGCACCTCACCCATGGTCAACTGCTCACTCTCTGAAGAGCTCTCCAAAATAACCTGTTGCTAAAACAAAGTCAAGTTTATTGCTTACCACTGTAAAGGAAACCACTGATGCAAAATTAGTAGCATTTCAGAATAACAAGGTCAAAGGTTAGGGCTTTGTTCTGATTTACTATATCTGGGGATATTTCCACGTGAGAGGCAGTTGAAGATTGGGCCAACTTTATTATGTAACAGTTTAGGGTTGGTGGACCCAGCAAGAGAAAAGTTTTAAAGCAAGCCTTTAAGAATAAACAGTCTAATGATCCTAGTTTAGTGATCTATTGAGACACCCTGTGAGGGCAAGCTGAGAAAAGTTATTTGTCACTTCATCTTATAGGCAAGACTCTCTGGGAATTATGCAATCGGTCAAACACAAAGCATGGTAATGTAGCCCATAAGCTGTGTGATTATATATGGTTTTGATTTTTATCAGAGCTCTTAGAATCTGGATTCAGTAACCGAATCAATCTTTGGATTGTGTTTTCTGAGGTGACGTGCACATTTATAAGGTCTGTGTATGAGGTGTGTGCTTGTTCTATGTAAGCTTGGCCATGTTTTAAACCACGTGTTGAAAGAAGAGTATGTCTGGCTATTGGGTGGCCTAAGGAGTAGGCTAAAGTGGGCATCTGTGTTTGTCTCCAGAATCCATGTCCCTTTTTTAGTAGTGCCTGATTTCCATTTGGGATCCACGTAGCTGTAGGGAAGCCAACTCCTCTCCTGGAGTCCAGTGGTGGATGTGACAATAACTAAGTGATTAACACATTTTATTCCCCTCCTAGTATCAGGTGATCATGCTGATTGGTTCAGTGGTGTGACCTAAGCCTGTCTCATCAGAATGGATCTTGGAACACTCGCTGGAATATAAAGACATTCTCTCTTGGTCTGGATGGTGTGGTGTTTGAATATGACAGCAGATTCAGCCATTTGGCTAGCCTGAGGGACAAGGGCAACAACCTAGAAAGGAGGACAGAGCAGACAGAACCTATGAGAAATGCAGAAGAAGCTTCTGATTCTCGGATTCCCTCAAAATTATTTCAGTGCTTCAGATGCCCTCCCAGCCCTACCAAGGACAATGCAAGGACATCCAAATCAGATTGCTTTGCTTTGCTTTCCTCTTTCTCTCGTTCCCTTGGTTCCTTCCCTGAAGCACAAGAAGCACTTTCTACCTCTTCCTGTCTGATGGGAACTGCCCTGATATCAGAACCTTCCTTCAATCTACTGAATGTCTTATAGTATAAAACACTATGACCTGAGTCATATGTAGGTACCTTGATATGTGAAAGGGAAGTGTCAGAATTCCAAGAAAAACCTTTCTTTCTTTTGAAACTCTGGTATTCAAGGCAACTGTTTTACTGGGTGCTCAAAAAAATGTCTAATGTAACATTCAAAGCTGAACGATGACTTCTCTGTGTTAGGTGCTATCTACAATCACCCTGAAACAGTTGACGCCTAGTCAATGCATGGGGATATCCAGGACAATATACATCATGGGGTTCCAAAATGATTCTTTTTTTATTCTGCCTTCATCCAGTTCCCCTTTACGCCATCACCCCCACCTCTGGTACCACAAATCTGATCTTTTTCCGAGTTTGTTTGTTTGCTTTTGACGCATAATTGACCTACAACACTGTTAGTTACCGTTACACAACATAGCGATTCAATATTTCTATAAATTTCCAACATGATCACCATGATAAGTCTAGTTACCATCTGTCACCATGCAAAGATATTACATAGCTATTGACTAATTCCCCACACTGCACATTTCATACCCGTGACTCATTGATTTTGCAATCGGAAGTTTGTACCTCTTAATCTCCCTCACCTATTTCTTTTTTAAGAATAGATTCTCTTTTATTTTGAAAATATCCCTGTTATAGACATAAACCAAACTCACACAAAATGATCAGAAAATATAAACCCTCCCTGTCCCAATTATGACAACCAAAAATGCCTTCAGACGTTGTCAAAATTGCCCTGGTTGTGAATCCCTACTTTAGGTATCAGGTTAAATGTCACATCCTCAGGTAATCCTTTCTTGGAACCCTCACCCTCATTCATTTACTTGTGCTGTTCTGTCATAACACTCATACCAATTTGCAATAAAAACTATTTGGGGGTGATTACTTGTGATTATTATCAGTCCTTTCCACTAGACTGTAAATTTCTTGAAGGTAGAGACTGTGTCTGAATTTCCCTTTCTTTTCTTTTTTTAATTACTATTTACTAAGCATTCCCTCTCTATAACAATAGTTACATGTTAACATTTATTAGCAAACAAATGCTTGTGAAATGAATAGATTAAGAGTTGGCTAAATAAACAACACAAAGATATCTCACGTCTGGGAGTAGTTACAAATCTGAACTCACCATCTGCTCTTATTTTGGGCATAGAATATAATTATTAAGGGACATAGAGAAGGGAAAAGAAAGAAGAAAAGGAGGGAGAATGGGAGGAAGTGAGAAAAGGACAAAAACCAAGAGCACAAGTGAAGGTCGCAGGTCCAGGAAACTAAGCGTTGCCAAATAAAGGGCATTATTGAGAAACAGGACCAGAGCATCCTATCTCCGGGCATGAATATGGCTGCATACTGAGACAGATAATTGCTTGCAAGTGTCTGACTTTCCTAAGGTTAGGAATCTGTTGAATCAAATATGAAACTTTCTCCAGGCCCTTCCTGTGTTCCCTCTTCCTGGTATTCACAGTTACTCACTGTGAAGTCTTAAACTAATCAATAGCTATCCTTGGAATTTCCTACTTTCCTCTAACTTTTCCCTAATTGCAAAAATTATTAATAAAAGGCTGACATCATCACATTGTTCCAGAGAACTTGTACTGTTGTCTGGAGTTGCATGTAGGTCGGTTCTGGACAGTTCTCAGAATATTAAGAGATGCTGCAGACTTGCCCACAAAGACACAATAGCTTCTGCAGTGGCCCTACTATGGTTTCTAGTCAAAAAAGGACATTGAACCTTTTAAAATCACATTCAGAAAATGATAGATGTGGAGCCATCACATTTCATGTTTCCAAACTACATTACAAGGCTATTATAATTGAAACAGTAGAGTACTGGCATAAAAGCAGACACATAGACTAATGGAATAGAATCACAAGCCCAGAAATAAATCCATTCATATACAGTCAACTAATCTTTGACAAGAGTGCCAAGAACACACAATGGGGGAAGGATAGTTTATTCAATAAACAGTGTTGGGAAAACTGGATATCCACATGCAAAAGAATGACACTGGATCCTTATCTTACACTATACACAAAAATTAACTCAAAATGGGTTAAAGACTTAAATATTATATCTGAACCATAAAACTCCTAGAAGAAAACACAGGAAAAAATCTCTATGACACTGGCCTTGGCGATGTCTTTTTGGAAATGTTCCAAAAGCAAGGAAACAAAAGCAAAAATAAACACATGGGGCTATATTGAACTAAAAAGCTTGTGCACAGAAAATGAAACAACAAAATGAGAAGGCAATCTATGGAATGGGAGAAAATATTTGCAAATCATATCTGATAAGGGGTTAATATCCAAAATATATAAGGAACTCATACAACCCAGTAGCAAAACAAAACAAAACACACACACACATATAACCCAATTAAAAAATGGGCAAAGGACCTCAATAAATGTCAATAGACATTTTTCCAAAGAAGACCTACAAATGGCCAACAGCTACATGAAAAGGTGTTCAACATCACTAATCATCAGGGAAACTGAAATCAAAACCACAGTGAGATATCATCTCACAGCTGCCAGAATGGCTAAAGAGACAAGAGATAACAAGTGTTGGCAAAGGTGTGGAGAAAAGGGAATCCTCGTGCACTGTTGGTGGGAATATAAACTGGTGCAGCCACTAGAAAACAGTATGGAGGTTCTTCAAAAAAATTAAAAATAAAACTACCGTATGATCCAATAATCCTACTCCTGGGTATATAGCCAAAAGAAATAAAATCAGTATCTCAAAGAGACATCAGCACTGCCATGTTTTTGCAGCGTTATTCACAATAGCCAACATATGGAAAAAACCTAAGTGTCTGTCAGTGGATGAATGGACAAAGAAAATGTGAGATATATACATAGGAATGAATATTATTAGCATTAAAAAAGAAGAAAATCTTGCCATTGCAATATCACAGATGAACCTGGAGGACATTATGGTAAATGAAATAAGCCAGACACAGAAAGATAAATAATGTATGATCTCACTTATATGTGAAATCTAAAAAAGTCAAACTCATAGGAGTAGAGAGTAGAATTGCTGCAACGTTGTGGGTAGGCGAGAGGTCGGGAAATGGCAAGATGCAGGTCAAAGGGTACAAACTTTCATTTATAAGATGAATAAGTTCTGGGGGGTCTAATATACAGCATGGTGACTGTAGTTCATAACAACGCATTTTACACTTGAAATTTGCTGACAGAATAGATCTTAAGTGTCCTTACACAGAAAAAGGTAAGTATATGAAGCGACAGATGTGTAATTAGCTTGATTTTGGTAATCATTTCACAATTATTGTGTTGTACCCTTTAAGTATATACAATTTTTTATTTTTTTAATCAGTCATCAATTTTATACACATCAGTGTATACATGTCAATCCCAATCCCTAGAAAAATGGTACAGATGAACCGGTTTGCAGGGCAGAAGTTGAGACACAGATGTAGAGAACAAACGTATGGACACCAAGGGGGGAAAACCGCGGTGGGGTGGGGATGGTGGTGTGCTGAATTGGGCGATTGGGATTGACATATATACAATTTTTATTTGTCAATTATACCTCAATAAAGCTGGGAGAAAAAAGAAGGAAAATGACAAATGTAATGCATGCTTGCATGCACCATGCAGAGAACTTTGGACACACACACGTGATAGAAGAAAAACAGAATAAAACCACCTATTTTAAAAAAATCCAGAGATAATCATTCCTTCTTTGGGTGTATGACTGTACTTTTAAGAGATATTTTTACTACAGGTGCTTAAGTATTGCTTGGAAATCATTTTTACTTGCTTCCAGATTACTGCTTCTATTCCTGTCAAATTCAAAACTTACTTAAAAATACAGTGCTGTCTGATGACTAAATCTCAGGTAGCTCACAGTCAATAAAGAATGTCAACACTGTATACGGTACCTTAAAATAGTGTAGAGATCATTATGACATTATTAATAATGTTATTCTCAAATACAGTAGTATTGAATTGAACATTAAAAAGGATTCAGAATCAAACAAGAAATCCCAGAGAACTGAGCTGCTTTCAGTTCTGCTAACTTGGGTTTTTATATTCTGCAAAGGTGGATTAGACAAGTTTCCTCATATATGCTCCCATGTCCAATATCTCCTTATCTCTCACACTACCCCTCACCAGCTGCTTACAATTCCCCAAAACAGTTCTACTCTTAAATGGATTTATTTTCACCTACCTAAGACACTGTATGTTGTTGATTAAAAGTATTGTAATGGAAAAGCTGCAGTATGCCTAAGAAGTCATAAGGTACTTTCCTGATTCTTCCCTAAGCTTAATCAAAGTAATTTTACATTAGGATACTATTATTAATTTTTAAGGATTCAAATAGATTTTTATCCTTGCTTTTACAGTTTTATATTTTTACTCAATTTTTTAAAAAACCTTGTTGCTGTTGCTGTTTTTAAATTCACTTTTTTCATCATATTTGTGACTTTGGCAATCAATGGCTCATTTGTTTATAATTGTCTCTTTCCCCTTTTCTCTGTTTGAAAATGAATACTTTTATCTTACCTAGCTTGTACATGAAATTCCACACATAAGTAATTAGTCCCCTCCTGCAGGTTTTTTTAAAAGTTTTAATCATAATTAAAAGATTACTGGCTTCATTTCCATAAGCCAGTCACTCTAAGTACTTAATTATAAAAGCAAATTCATAAGGCGTATGCCATTAAACCCTATTGATAAGAACTGAACACAGCAAAAATTACGCACAACAGAACCAACAGCATTGTAGAGCAATGTTTTTATCTATTTGTTCTTTTGTAAATAAATTTTCCCTAGCCATTTTATTCCAATTTTGTTCTCAGCCATTAGATTTCTGGAGTTTCTTTTTGGCCACTAGAGGTCTACCGTACCTATCTTGACAACATGCTCGCATTTGTTAGTGTTAATGCTGTTTGGGGCCTGCCTGTGTGTGTCCATAATTTACCCATCTTTTCATGCACTGATTCACTAATTCGCTCATCATTTGTTCATCACTGCTCTGATGCTACTTTCAAAGAAGGAGAGAGTTGTGAGTTTCTTACATCTGCCTCTTTCTCTATCCTTCCTTGCATATGACTCTACGTCTTACCTCCCCAGGCCCTTATTCTATCAGGCATCTCTTATCCTCTCTCTACCCCCAAGCTTTGCCTTCTTCTTTGCTCTCCACTCATTAGCACGGAAACTTGCTAATAAGGCTCCCACCCTAAAATCCTTCTTCACTCTGGTCTTCCTCTGGCACTCTTCTAACTTTAGGACTAAGTTCCAAGCCTCACCACCCATTCACTGATGGTTCTTACAGGGTTATCAGGGCTTCCACTGTCACAGCCCATGGCTCCTCCACTGCAGTTGGACTCCACTGAAACTGCCCTAACAAGACCGTTCCATCCTTGATGTTTCCTCTCTTTCTCTTAATAAGGAGTCATTACTGAGTCCTGGGACTCCATCTCTTTAATAGTTCCAGAATCTGCCTGCTTTCCTCCATGTCTCATCTTCATTCGAGCCCAAATCACTTCTTATCTAAATTACACCCACAAGCTCTAGCCGGCCTCATGGCATGAGCCTTGTTGCCCTCCAACATTCTCGACCCTCCTGCCAGTGATCTTACGAAAGCACATCTAACCACGTTGCCACCTTGCTAAGACCCTTCCATCATTCCCTGAACCGCCAGATGAAGCCCAAATCCCTAGGAAAGACAAGAGCGGCCCATCACAGGCCTCTGCTTGCCTCTCCCCTGTGTCCCTCTCCATTTCTCTCTTCCCCCAGATCTTCACACACGAAATTCCAGTTTGTCCTTGCTCTTTTGGTTACCATTGATTTTTGCACCCGCTCTTCTCTTCTGTGTTGAATTTCATCGTTTAGAGTACTTTCTTCAAAAGTCTGTGGGTGATAAACACTTGGTCTTTCTATTTCTTAAAGTGGCTTTATTTCATTCTCCCTTGTGAATATAACTTCTCTGAAAACAGAATTCTATCCTGACAGTTATTTTTCCACACTCCTTTGAAGATTCTTACGTTTTCGAGCATATATCATTGCTATTCAGTTGTTATTCCTTAGTAAAAAACCTATTTTCTTCTCTACTTGGTGGTTTTCCAATTTTCAGTTTTTCGTATTCTTCTGCAGTTTCACTCTATGTATGTGATTTGTTTTTAGTTTTACTGATTAGAAGTATTAATTATTTTTGACTTTTTTTTTTATACAGCAGGTTCTTATTACTTGTCTATTTCATACATATTAGTGTATATATGTCAATCCCAATCTCCCAATTCATCCCACCACCACCCCTCCCCCAGCTTTCCCCCTTTGGTGTCCATATGTGTGTTCTCTACATCTGTGTCTCTATTTCTGCCTTGCAAACTGGTTCATCTGTACCATTTTTCTAGATTCCACATATATGCGTTAATATACGGTATTTGTTTTTCTCTTTCTGACTTACTTCACTCTGTATGACAGTCTCTAGGTCCACCCATGTCTCTACAAATAACCCAATTTCATTCCTTTTTATGGCTGAGTAATATTCCATTGTATATATATACCACATCTTCTTTATCCATTCATCTGTCAATGGGCATTTAGGTTGCTTCCATGACCTGGCTATTGTAAATACTGCTGGAATGAACATTGGGGTGCATGTGTGTTTTGAATTATGGTTTTCTCTGGGTATATGCCCAGTGGTGGGATTGCTGGGTCATATGGTAATTCTATTTTTAGTTTTTTAAGGAACCTCCATACTGTTCTCCAAAATGGCTGTATCGATTTACATTCTCACCAACAGTGCAAGAGGGTTCCCCTTTCTCCACACCCTCTCCAGCATTTGTTGTTTGGAGATTTTCTGAAGATGTCCATTCTAACTGGTGTGAGGTGTTACCTCATTGTAGTTTTGATTTGCATTTCTCTAATAATTAGTGATGTTGAGCATCTTTTCATGTGCTTCATGGCCGTCTGTATGTCTTCTTTGGAGAAATGTCTATTTAGGTCTTCTGCCCATTTTTGGATTGGGTTGTTTGTTTTTTTAATATTGAGCTGCATGAGCTGTTTATATATTTTGGAGATTAATCCTTTGTCTGTTGATTCGTTTGCAAATATTTTCTCCCTCCCATTCTGAGGGTTGTCTTTTCGTCTTGTTTATGGTTTCCTTTGCTATGCAAAAGCTTTTAAGTTTCATTAGGTCCCATTTGTTTATTTTTGTTTTTATTTCCATTAGTCTAGGAGGTGGATCAAAAAAGATCTTGCTGTGATTTATGTCAAAGAGTGTTCTTCCTATGTTTTCCTCTAAGAGTTTTATAGTGTCCAGTCTTACGTTTAGGTCTCTAATCCATTTTGAGTTTATTTTTGTGTATGGTGTTAGGGGGTGTTCTAATTTCATTCTTTTACATGTAGCTGTCCAATTTTCCCAGCACCACTTACTGAAGAGACTGTCTTTTCTCCAATGCATATCCTTGCTTCCTTTGTCATAGATTAGCTGACCATATGTGCATGGGTTTATCTCTAGGCTTTCTATCCTTATTGATCTATATTTCTGTTTTTGTGCCAGTACCATATTGTCTTGATTACTGTAGCTTTGTAGTACAGTCTGAAGTCAGCAAGTCTGATTCCTCCAGCTCACTTTTTTTCCCTCAAGATTGCTTTGGCTATTCAGGGTCTTCTGTGTCTCCATACAAATTTTAAGATATTTTGTTCTAGCTCTGTAAAAAATGCCATTGGTAATTTCATAGGGATTGCACTGAATCTGTAGATTGCTTTCGGTAGTATAGTCACTTTCACAATATTGTTTCTTCCAATCCAAGAACATGGTATATCTCTACATCTGTTTGTGTCATCTTTGATTTCTTTCATAAGTGTCTTACAGTTTTCTGAGTACAGGTCTTTTACCTTCTTAGGTAGGTTTATTACTAGGTATTTTATTCTTTTTGTGCAATGGTGAATGGGATTGTTTCCTTAATTTCTCTTTCTGATCTTTTGTTGTTAGTGTAGAGGACTGCAAAAGATTTCTGTGCATTAATTCTGTGTCCTGCAAGTTTACCCAATTCACTGATTAGCTCTACAAGTTTTTTGTTGGTATGTTTTGGATATCTATGTATAGTATCATGTCATGTGTAAACACTGACAGTTTTACTTCTTCTTTTCCAATTTGGATTCCTTTTATTTCTTTTTCTTCTCTGATTGCTGTGGCTAGGATTTCCAAAACGATGTTGAATAATAGTGGCAAGAGTGGACATCCTTGACTTGTTCCTGATCTTAGAGGAAATGCTTTCAATTTTTCACCATTGAGAATGATGTTTGCTGTGGGTTTGTCATATATGGCCTTTATTATGTTGAGGTAGGTTCCCTCTGTGCCTACTTTCTGGAGAGTTTTTATCATAAATGGGTGTTGAATTTTGTCAAAAGCTTTTTCTGCATCTATTGAGGTGATCATATGGTTTTTCTCCTTCAATTTGTTAATATGGTATATCACATTGATTGATTTGCATATATTGAAGAATCTTTGCATCCCTGGGATAAATCCCACTTGATCATGGTGTATGATACTTTTTTTTTTAAATTATTTGCTTTATTTTTATTTTTTTTATTCTTATTTTTTCTTAAATTTTATTTATTTATTTATTTATTTATTTATGGCCGTGTTGGGTCTTCGTTTCTGTGTGAGGGCTTTCTCTAGTTCCGGCAAGTGGGGGCCACTCTTCATTGCGGTGCACGGGCCTTCTCACTATCGCGGCCTCTCTTGTTGTGGAGCACAGGCTCCAGACGCGCAGGCTCAACAACTGTGGCTCACGGGCCTAGTCGCTCCGCGGCATGTGGGATCCTCCCAGACCAGGGCTCAAACCCATGTCCCCTGCATTGGCAGGCAGACTCTCAACCACTGCGCCACCAGGGAAGCCCTATGATACTTTTAATGTGTTGTTGGATTCTGTTTGCTAGTATTTTGTTGAGATTTTTCCATCTATATTCATCACTGATATTGGTCTGTAATTTTCTTTTTTTGTAGTATCTCTGTCTGGTTTTGGTATCAGGGTGATGGTGGTCTCGTAGAATAAGTTTGCAAGTGTTCCTTCCTCTGCGATTTTTTGGAAGGGTTTGAGAAGGATGGGTGTTAGCTCTTCTCTAAATGTTTGATAGAATTCACCTGTGAAGCCAGCTGGTTCTGGACTTTTGTTTGTTGGAAGATTTTTTTATCACAGTTTCAATTTCATTACTTGTGATTGGTCTGTTCATATTATCTATTTCTTCCTGGTTCAGTCCTGGAAGACTATATATTTCTAAGAATTTGTTCATTTCTTCCAGGTTGTCCATTTTATTGGCATATAGTTGCTTGTAGTAGTCTCTTAGGATGCACTGTATTTCTGCAGTGTCCGTTGTCATTTCTTTTTCATTTCTAATTTTATTGATTTGAGTCATCTCCCTCATTCTCTTCATGAGTCTAGCTAAAGGTTTATCAATTTTGTTTATCTTCTCAAAGGACCAGCTTTTAGTTTTATTGCTCATTGCTATTGTTTCCTTTGTTTCTATTTCATTTATTTCTGCTCTGATGATTATGATTTCTTTCCTTCTACTAACTTTGGGTTTTGTTTGTTCTTCTTTCTCTAGTTCCTTTAGGTGTAAGGTTAGACTGTTTATTTGAGATTTTTCCTGTTTCTTAAGGTAGGACTGTATAGCTATAAACTTCCCTCTTAGAACTGCTTTTGCAGCATCCCATAGGTTTTGGATCATCGTGTTTTCATTGTCATTTGTCTCTAGGTATTTTTTGATTTCCTCTTTGATTTCTTCAGTGATCTCTTGGTTATTTAGTAATGTATTGTTTAGCCTCCATGTCTTTGTGTTTTCTACGTTTTTTGCCCTGCATTTGATTTCTAATCTCATAGTGTTGTGGTCTGAAAAGAGGCTTGATATGATTTCAATTTTCTTAAATTTACCGAGGCTTGATGTGTGACCCAAGATGTGATCTATCCTGGAGAATGTTCTGTGTGCACTTGAGGAGAAAGTGTAATCTGCTGTTTTTGGGTGGAATGTCCTATAAATATCAATTAAATGTATCTGGCCTACTATGTCATCTAAAGCTTGTGATTCCTTATTAATTTTCTGTCTGGATGATCTGTCCATTGGTGTAAGTGAGGTATTAAAGTCCCCCACTATTATTGTGATACTGTCGATTTCCTCTTTTATAGCTGTTAGCATTTGTCTTATGTACTGAAGTGCTCCTATGTTGGGTGCACATATATTTGTAATTGTTATATCTTCTTCTTGGATTGTTCCCTTGACCATTCTGTAGTGTCCTTCCTTGTCTCTTGTAACATTTTTTATTTTAAAGTTTTTTTATCTGATATGAGTATTGCTACTCCAGCTTTCTTTTGATTTCCATTTGCATGGAATATCTTTTTCCACCCCCTCACTTTCAGTCTGTATGTGTCCCTAGGTCTGAAGTGGGTCTCTTATAGACAGCATACATATGGGTCTTGTTTTTGTATCCATTCAGCAAGCCTGTGTCTTTTGGTTGGAGCATTTATTCCATTCACATTTAAGGTGATTATCAATATCTATGTTCCTATTACCATTTTCTTAATTGTCTTGGGTTTGTTTTTGTAGGTCCTTTTCTTCTCTTGTGTTTCCTACTTAGAGAACTTCCTTAAGCATTAATTGTAGGGCTGGTTTGGTGGTGCTGAATTCTCTTAGCTTTTGCTTGTCTGTAAAGCTTTTGATTTCTGAATGAGATCCTTGCTGCGTAGAGTAATCTTGGTTGTAGGTTCTTCCCTTTCATCACTTTAAATATATCGTGCCACTCCCTTCTGCCTTGTAGAGTTTCTGCTGAGAAATAAGCTGTTAACCTTATGGGAGTTCTCTTGTATGTTATTTGTCCTTTTTCCCTTGTTGATTTTAATAATTTGTCTTTAATGTTTGTCAATTTGATTACTTTGTGTCTTGGCGTGTTTCTCCTTGGGTTTATCCTGCCTGGGACTCTCTGTGCTTCCTGGACTATGGTGGCTATTTCCTTTCCCATGTTAGGGAAGTCTTCGACTATAATCTCTTCAAATATTTTCTCAGGTCCTTTCTCTCTCTCTTCTCCTTCTTGGACCCCTATAATGTGAATGTTGGTGCATTTAATGTTGTCCCAGAGGTCTCTTAGGCTGTCTTCATTTCTTTTCTTCCTTTTTTCTTTATTCTGTTCTGCAGCAGTGAATTCCACCATTCTGTCTTCCAGGTCACTTATCCGTTCTTCTGTCTCAGTTATTCTGCTATTGATTCCTTCTAGTGTAGTTTTCATTTCAGTTACTGTATTGTTCATCCCTGTTTGTTTGTTCTTTAATTCTTCTAGGTCTTTGTTAAACCTTTCTTGCATCTTCTCAGTCTTTGCCTCCATTCTTTTTCCGAGGTCTTGGATCATCTTCACTGTCATTATTCTGAATTCTTTTTCCAGAAGGTTGCCTATCTCCACTTCATTTAGTTGTTTTTCTGGGGTTTTATCTTGTTCCTTCATCTGGTACATAGTCCTCTGCCTTTTCATTTTGTCTTTGTGTGAATGTGGTTTTCATTCCACAGGCTGCAGGATTGTAGTTCTTCTTGCTTCTGCTGTCTGCCTTCTGGTGGATGAGGCTATCTAAGAGGCTTGTGCAAGCTTCCTGATGGGAGGGACTGGTGGTGGGTAGAGCTGGGTGTTGCTCTGGTGGGCAGAGTTCAGTAAAACTTTAATCCACTTGTCTGCTGATGGGTGGGGCTGAGTTCCCTCCCTGTTGCTTGTTTGGCCTGAGGTGACCCAGCACTGGAGCCTACCCGGCTCTTTGGTGGGGCTAATAGCAGACTCCGGGAGGGCTCACACCATGGGGTACTTCCCAGAACTTCTGCTGCCAGTATCCTTGTCCCCGCGGTGAGCCACAGCCATCCCCTGCCTCTGCAGGAGACACTCCAACACTGGCAGATAGGTCTGGTTCAGTCTCCTATGGGGTCTCTGCTCCTTCCCTCTGGGTCCTGATGCACAAACTACTTTGTGTGTCTCCTTCAAGAGTGGAGTCTCTGTTTCCCCCAGTCCTGTCGAAGTCCTGAAATCAAATCCCACTAGCTTTCAAATTCTGATTCTCTGGGAATTTCTCCTCCCATTGCCTGACCCCCCAGATTGGGAAGCTTGACGTGGGGCTCAGAACCTTCACTCCAGTGGGTGGACTTCTGTGGTATAACTGTTCTCCAGTTTGTGAGTCACCCACTCAGCAGTTATGGGATTTGATTTTATTGTGATTGCGCCCTTCCTACCATCTCATTGCAGCTTCTCCTTTGTCTTTGAATGTGGAGTATCTTTTTTGGTGAGTTCCAGTGTCTTCCTGTTGATGACTGTTCAGCAATTAGTTGTGATTCCAGTGCTCTTGCAAGAGGGAATGAGCTCATGTCCTTGTACTCTGCCATCTTGAACCAATCCAAGAACGTATTACTTTTTTAAATCTGAGGGCTCCAATCACTTTCTCCTGGAAAAATCTTGAGCTTTTATCTTTCCTCAATTCTTTCTATTCTCTCCTTTTACTCTAATTAAATATACATAGAAATTGATCACATTATCCTACCTATTTCTTAGCTTTCTTACTCCATGTTTTCATCTCTTTATCACTTTATATCATGAGTATCTCAAATCTATCTTCTAATTCACTTTCTTTTTTCCTCTGTTATTTCTATGCTACTGCTTAAACTCACTTCTTTAAGAAGTCTTCTTGAAACCTAAACCTGAATTAAGTTTTCTTTCTGTGGGTCACCATAGGTCCATGTGCAGGCCAATATACAGTACATTTAAAAATTTATTTTAACTTTCTGCTTATTTCTATCTCTTCCATTTCAAATTCTCTCTTTTTTAAGGGCAGGACTGTATCTTATTTTTATACCCCCTGTACTTGCTACTGTGCCTGTAACATGAGGAGCATTCTGTAAACAATGATTATTTCCCACGTTTAGCCTCAATATGCATACTTGTCTGGTACTATTGATAACTTTATTTTCACTCTACATCTACTTATACTCCTTCCCCAGTAGATTCTGTAAGGGCAAGAACTATATTTATTTTGTGCACTATTATGTCTCCTGTGCTTGTTACATAAGAAACACCCAAATATATCTGTGTTTTCTTTATGATGTGCTTCCCATTACCTTGAAGAAAACCCAAAGGCATGGTCTGTGATTTGTAAACACTGGCAATATTACTAGGATTGTGGGGCCACTGAAGGATCCCTATTTTAAAAGCAAGCCTTCTCCTAACTTTTCTGTGACAGTTGATGGGTTAGGTCCCAGATTTATATTTTGAACAATTCTTTCCATTACAAGCATACTGACCTTTCTTTTTCTCTATGGGTTTGCTGAAAGCATAAGTAACAATTCCAAATATCTTAAATCTATTACTTTTAACCAAAAAACAATTTCAAGAGAGGAATAATATAGGTATCATTAGGGGATAATACTTCTTCCCCATACCTTATGTTTTCTTCTATATGAAGAGATATTTATTAGAGTAACACTTGTGGTCTTTCCCCATCCTCTCACCACACATTCTTCTATATCCACCTCCACTGCTCCTCCACCTCCCACCCACCTCCAAGAGAAGGAAAATATGTTATTTGTTAATTTGGAAAGAGAAACTGGATGAATAGCCCATTTCCTTCCTCTTTCCTTACTCTGAGGAGTAGGAATTCTCTGCTTCTCTGGCAACTCATTCTGCTCTGTTGTGAGACATTTGCCATGGTCCAGTAATGCTTTGTAGATACATGTGCCTAATTTGGGAATTCAGTATTAGGTAACTGACTTGCCTACAGACATATGCATGTTCTTTCACTGGTCCTTCCAGTAATAAGGTGATATTTTATCCTCCTACCACTGAAACTCAGTTTTATTTATCAACTGCTTTAGACCTAGAACAGGTAGGAGGAGCTATTTATTGGTGCCCCCTCCAAGATACCTACACATTTCAGCAGAAGGTGGGAGCCCATGTTATGGTGACCCAAACCACTCTTTCTGCCACTGTCATAAAATAGCAATGGATTAATTCATTCATTCAACAAGTATCTGAAGACCTTCAAGATGGCAGAGGAGTAAGACCTGGCGATCACCTTCCTCCCCACAAATACATCTACATGTGGAACAACTCCTACAGAACACCTACTGAACACTGGCAGAAGATCTCACACTTCCCAAAAGGCAAGAAACTCCCCATATACCTGACCATGTGGCTGACAGGGCCTTCGTGCTCCAGCCAGGTGTCAGGCCTGAGCCTCTGAGGTGGGAGAGCCACTTCAGGACATTGGTCCATCAGAGAACTTCCAGCCCCTCGGAATATCAATCAGCAAGAGTTCCCCAGAGATCTCTTTCTCAATGCTAAGACCCAGCTCCACTCAACGACCAGCAAGCTGCAGTGCTGGACAGCCTATGCCAAAAATCTAGCAAGACAGGAACACAACCCTACCCATTAGCAGAGAGGCTGCCTAAAATCATAATAAGTTCACAGACACCCCAAAACACACCACCGGACATGGTCCTGCCCACCAGAAAGACAAGATCCAGCCTCATCCACCAGAACACAGGTACCAGTCCCCTCCACCAGGAAGCCTACACAACTCACTGAACCAACCTTACCCACTGGGAGCAGACACCATAAATAACAGGAAATATGAACATGCAGCCTGTGAAAAGGAGACCCCAAAAGCAGTAAGTTAAGCAAAATGAGAAGACAGAGAAATACACAGCAGATGAAGAAGCAAGGTAAAAACCCATCAGACCAAACAAAGGAAGAGGATACAGGCAGTCTACCTGAAAAAGAATTCAGAGTAATGATAGTAAAGATGATCCAAAGTCTTGGAAATAGAATGGAGAAAATACAAGAAATGCTTAACAAGGACCTAGAAGAACTAAAGAGCAAACAAACAATGATGAACAACACAATAAATGAAATTAAAAATTCTCTAAAAGGAATGAACAGAAGAATACTGAGGCAGAAGAACGGATAACTAACCTGGAAGATGAAATAGTGGAAATAACTACCACAGAGCAGAATAAAGAAAAAAGAATGAAAACAATTGAGGACAGTCTCAGAGACCTCTGGGACAACATTAAACACACCAACATTCGAATTATAGGGGGCCCAGAAGAAGAAGAGAAAAAGAAAGTGACTGAGAAAATATTTGAAGAGATTATAGTTAAAAACTTCACTAATTCGAGAAAGGAAATAGTCAAGTCCAGGAAGCACAGAGAGTCCCATACAGGAAAAATCAAAGGAGAAACATGCCAAGACACATATTAATCAAACTATCAAAAATTAAATACAAAGAAAAAATATTAAGCAGCAAGGGAAAAACAACAAGTAACATAAAAGGGAATCCCCATAAGGTTAACAGCTGATCTTTCAGCAGAAATTCTGCAAGCCAGAAGGGAGTGGCAGGACATATTTAAAGTGATAAAAGGGGAGAACCTAAAACCAAGATTACTCTAGCCAGCAAGGATCTCATTCAGATTCGACGGAGAAATTAAAACCTTTACAGAGAAGCAAAAGCTAAGAGAATTCAGTACCACCAAACCAGCTTCACAACAAATGCTAAAGGAACTTCTATAGGCAGGAAACACAAGAGAAGGAAAAGAACTACAATAACAAACCCAAAACAATTAAGAAAATGGTAATAGGAACATACATACCAATAACTACATTAAATGTAAATGGATTAAATGCTCCAACCAAAAGACATAGACTAGCTGAATGGATACAAAAACAAGACCCGTATATATGCTGTCTACAAGAGACCCACTTCAGACCTAGGGACACATAAAGACTGAAAGTGAGGGAATGGAAAAAGATATTCCATGCAAACGGAAATCAAAAGAAAGCTGGAGTAGCAATTCTCATATCAGACAAAATAAACTTTAAAATAAAGACGATTACAAGAGACAAAGAAGGCCACTACATAATGATCAAGGGATCAATCCAAGAAGAAGATATAACAATTGTAAATATTTATGCACCCAACATAGGAGCACCTCAATACATAAGGCAAATGCTAACAGCCATAAAAAGGGAAATTGACAATAACACAATCATAGTAAGGGACTTTCACACCCCATTTTCACCAATGGACAGATCATCCAAAATGAAAATAAATAAGGAAACACAAGCTTTAAATGACACATTAAACAAGATAGACTTAATTGATATTTATAGGACATTCCATCCAAAAACAACAGAATACACTTTCTTCTCAAGTGTTCATGGAACATTCTCCAGGATAGATCATATCTTGGGTCACAAATCAAGCCCTGGTAAATTTAGGAAAATTGAAATCGTATCACGTGTCTTTTCTGAGGACAACGCTATGAGACTAGATATCAATTACAGAAAAAAAACTGTAAAAAATACAAACACATGGGGGCTAAAGAATACACGACTAAATAACCAAGAGATCACTGAAGAAATCAAAGAGGAAATCAAAAAATACCTAGAAACAAATGACAATGAAAACACGACGATCCAAAACCTATGCGATGCAGCAAAAGCAGTTCTAAGAGGGAAGTTTATAGCAATACAATCCTACCTTAAGAAACAAGAAACATCTCAAACAAACAACCTAACCTTACACCTAAAGCAATTAGAGAGAGAAGAACAAAAAACCCCCAAAGTTGGCAGAAGGAAAGAAATCATAAATATCACATCAGAAATAAATGAAAAAGAAATGAAGGAAACAACACCAAAGAAGCTGGTTCTTTGAGAAGATAAACAAAATTGATAAACCATTAGCCAAACTCATCAAGAAAAAAAGGGAAAAGACTCAAATCAATAGAACTAGAAATGAAAAAGGAGAAGTAACAACTGACATTGAAGAAATACAAAGGATCATGAGAGATTACTACAAGCAACTATATGCCAATAAAATGGATAACCTGGAAGAAATCGACAAATTCTTAGAAATACACAACCTTCCAAGTCTAAACCAGGAAGAAATAGAAAATATAAACAGACCAATCACAAGCACTGAAATTGAAACTGTGATTTAAAATCTTCCAACAAACAAAAGCCCAGGACCAGATGGCATCACAAGCAAATTCTATCAAACATTTAGAGAAGAGCTAACACCCATCCTTCTCAACTCTTCCAAAGTATACTAGAGGGAGGAACACTCCCAAAATCATTCTACAAGGCCACCATCACCCTGATACCAAAACCAGACAAAGCTGTCACAAAAAAAGAAAACTACAGGCCAATATTACTGATGAACATAGATGCAAATATCCTCAACAATATACTAGCAAACAGAATCCAACAGCACATTAAAGGATCATACACCATGATCAAGTGGGGTTTATCCCAGGAACGCAAGGATTCTTCAATATATGCAAATCAATCAATGTGATAAACTATGTTAACAAATTGAAGGATCAAAACCATATGATCATCTCAATAGATGCAGAAAAAGCTTTCAAGAAAATTCAACATCCATTTAGAATAAAAACTCTCAAGAAATTAGTCACAGAGGGAACTTACGTCAACATAATAAAGGCCATATATGACAAACCTAGAGCCAACATCGTTCTCAATGGTGAAAAACTGAAACCATTTCCTCTAAGATCAAGAACAAGACACGCTTCCCTATTCTCACCACTATTATTCAAAATAGTTTGGAAGTTTTAGCCACAGCAATCAGAGAAGAAAAAGAAATAAAAGGAATCCAAATCAGAAAAGAAGAAGTAAAACTATCACTGTTTGCAGATGACATGATACTATACATAGAGAATCCTAAAGATGCCACCAGAAAACTTCTAGAGCTAATCAATGAATTTGGAAAAGTAGCAGGATACAAAATTAAAGCACAGAAATCTCTTGCATTCCTATACACTAATGATGAAAAATCTGAAGGAGAAATTAAGGAAACACTCCCATTTACCACTGCAACAAAAAGAATAAAATACCTAGGAATAAACCTACCTAGGGAGACAAAAGACGTGTATGCAGAAAACTATAAGACACTGATGAAAGAAATTAAAGACGATACAAACAGATGGAGAGATATACCAAGTTCTTGGATTGGAAGAATCAGCGTTGTGAAAATGACTGTACTATCCAAAGTAATCTGCAGATTCAATGTAATCACTATCAAATTACCAATAGCATTTCTCACAGAACTAGAACAATAATTTTCACAATTTGTATGGAAACACAAAAGACCCCGAATAGCCAAAGCAATCTTGAGAAAGAAAAACGGAGCTGGAGGAATCAGGCTCCCTGACTTCAGACTACACTACAAACCTACAGTAATCAACACAGCATGGTACTGGCACAAAAACATAAATATAGATCAATGGAACAGGATAGAAAGCCCAGAGATAAAGCCACGCACACATGGTCACCTTATCTTTGATAAAGGAGGCAAGAATATACAATGGAGAAAAGACAGCCTCTTCAATAAGTGGTGCTGGGAAAACTGGGCAGCTACATATAAAAGAAGGAAATCAGAACACTCCCTAACACCATACACTCATACACTCAAAATAAACTCAAAATGGATTCAAGACCTAACTGTAAGGCCAGACACTATAAAACTCTTAGAGGAACACATAGGCAGAACACTCCATGACATAAATGCAAGATCCTTTTTGATCCACCTCCTAGAGAAATGGAAATAAAAACAAAAATAAACAAATGGGACCTAATGAAACTTAAAAGCTTTTGCACAGCAAAGGAAACCATAAACAAGACAAAAAGACAACCCTCAGAATGGGAGAAAATATTTGCAAAGGAAGTAACTGACAAAGGATTGATTAATCTCCAAAATATACAAGCAACTCATGCAGCTCAAAATCAAAAACACAAACAACCCAATCCAAAAATGGGCAGAAGACCTAAATAGACATTTCTCCAAAGAAGTTATACAGATTGCCAGCAAACATATGAAAGGATGCTCAACATCACTAATCATTAGGGAAATGCAAATCAAAACTACAATGAGGTATCACCTCACACCAGTCAGAATGGCCATCATCAAAAAATCTACAAGCAATAAATGCTGGAGAGGGTGTGGAGAAAAGGGAACCCTCTTGCACTGTTGGTGGGAATGTAAATTGATACAGCCACTATGGAGAACAGTATGGAGGTTCCTTTAAAAAGTAAAAATAGAACTACCATATCACCCAGCAATCCCACTACTGTGCATATACCCTGAGAAAACTATATTTCAAAAAGATACTTGTACTACAGTGTTCATTGCAGCTCTATTTACAATAGACAGGACATGGAAGCAACCTAAGTGTCCATCGACAGATGAATGGATAAAGAAGATGTGGCACATATATACAATGGAATATTACTCAACCATAAAAAGAAACGAAACTGAGTTATTTGTAGTGTGGTGGATGGACCTAGAGACTGTCATACAGAGTCAAGTAAGTCAGAAAGCGAAAAACAAATACCATATACTAACACATATATATGGAATCTAAAAAACAAAAATGGTTCTGAAGAACCTAGGGGCAGGACAGGAATAAAGACTCAGATGTAGAGAATGGACTTGAGGACACGGGGAGGGTGAAGGGTAAGCTGGGACGAAGTAAGGGAGTGGCATGGACATATATACACTACCAAATGTAAAACAGATAGCTAGTGGGAAGCAGAGACATAGCACAGGGAGATCAGTTCGGTGCTTTGTTTCCACCTAGAGGGGTGGGATAGGGAGAATGGTAGGGAGACTCAAGAGGGAGGGGATATGGGGATATATGTATATGTATAGCTGATTCACTTTGTTATAAAGCAGAATCTAACACACCATTGTAAAACAATTACACTCCAATAAAGGTGTTATAAAAAAAAAAACCACTGCACAACGAACTGATAAAAGTGAGAGAGTAGTTGATGGAGATTTCTGGGGTAGAGGAAACAGCTCTGGGGCAGGAAGAGTGAGGAGGCCAGTGGGGCTGGAGAAGAGGGAGTAGAGGGAAGGGGAGAGGTGGAGTTCATGGGATAGGAGGTCAAAGAGGTGATGAGGAGAGGGAAGCAAGTCATGTAGAACGGTGACAGCTGTAGTAATGATCTGAGCTTTCATTGAGAGTGATGTGGGCTGCAATCGCAGGATTTAAACAGAAGAAAAACATTACCTGACTTGTGTTTCCAAGTGATTTCTCTTGCTGCTGTATTGAGAATGCACTTAGAGGGAGTAGTGTACAAACAGGGAAATCATTTAGGAGATTATGGCAACAATCTAAGTGAGAGGTGATGGTGTCCTGGAAGAGTGGGGGCAGAAATGGTAACAAGTTGCCAGATTCTGGATATATTTTGCAGATTGAGCCAAGGGGATTCCCGATGAATTGCCAGTTGGATTTGACAGCTTGTGCTATTAACAGCTTTCCAGGGTAAGTGCCTCTTAAGAGATACTGAATAAGCCTCATAAAGTCCATCAGTAATCCCTGTCTCTATGGGAATCATAATTTCAACAATTTTAAATGGAGCTTTTGCAATTCAACTTACTCCCAATGTAACTGGGAAGTGAAGTCTGGTCTAGAAGGACTCACTTCGACATATCACTTGGTAGGCAAATTAAAATGCTTGCTCTCCTGATATCAATAAACACTTTTAAGAATATGTCATGTAGAGAGGGTGTGGAGGAAAGGGAACACTCTTGCACTGTTGGTGGGAATGTAAATTGATACAGCCACTATGGAGAACAGTATGGAGGTTCCTTAAAAAACTACAAATAGAACTACCATACGACCCAGCAATCCCACTACTGGGCATATACCCTGAGAAAACCATAGGTCAAAAAGAGTCATGTACCAAAATGTTCATTGCAGCGCTATTTACAATAGCCAGGACATGGAAGCAACCTAAATGTCCATCGACAGATGAATGGATAAAGAAGATGTGGCACATATATACAATGGAATATTACTCAGCCATAAAAAGAAATGAAATGGAGGTATTTGTAATGAGGTGGATGGAGTTAGAGTCTGTCATATAGAGTGAAGTAAGTCAGAAAGAGAAAAACAAATACAGTATGCTAACACATATATACGGAATCTAAGGAAAAAAAAAAAAAAAAAAAAGGCCATGAAGAACCTAGTGGCAAGATGGGAATAAAGACACAGACCTACTAGAGAATGGACTTGAGGATATGGGGAGGGGGAGGGGGGAGATGTGACAGGGTGAGAGAGTGTCATGGACATATATACACTACCAAATGTAAAATAGATAGCTAGTGGGAAGCAGCCGCATAGCACAGGGAGATCAGCTCGGTGCTTTGTGACCACCTAGAGGGGTGGGATGGGGAGGGTGGGAGGGAGGGAGATGCAAGAGGGAAGAGAAATGGGAACATATTGTATATGTATAACTGATTCACTTTGTTATAAAGCAGAAGCTAACACACCATTGTAAGGCAATTATACTTCAATAAAGATGTTTAAAAAATAAAAGAATATGTCATGTATTAAAATATATAAAACATATAGCTTTAATAAGAAAATATATTGATTAGTCAATATGCAGCCTCATATCTATAGTAACTGACAAAAGAACATCTCCTATGTACCACATTTAGAGTCTACTAAAAGGATGCATCTGATATTTTGCATCTGATATTTTGTCAAATCCTGTTCAATTTAAATCTTTATACATTTTTCAGGATTACTGAGAAAATGCATCATTCCTCTTCTTTTTACAGCTTTTTCATCAAAGACGAAACAAAGATCTAATAAATAGAACATACTAAAGATTGTTTTTTTTTTAATTGACAAGGCATTTAAGTATGACTTGACAAGCTCAACCCACAAATGATTTCAACAAGATTATGAAATAAAACTTCATAGACATTTCTTGAAAGACTACACTTGCTCATACTCTACTAAGGTAAGGTTGTAAAACTATCAGCTTCCCAAGGTGAGTAATGAAATGTCTGACTAATCATCTATATTTTTCTTAAGTATCATTCAAATATAACAAGCTAAGTCAAAAGCCAGCATTGTCCTCACAGTAGTACCACGAACATTTGAGAACAAAAGGAAAATGCTAATGTTTACTTGCTATGTGCATAAAGTTATCAAAATTAGAACATGAAGGACGACCGTCTGTGGTCACAAATGTGTATAAATAGTGTAATCTCTGCTCGCATTGACAGTTGCCATCCATGCCAACGCCACACGTCACTTCCTTTTATCTGCCACCATTCTGTGTTTGAAGAAACGTCTAAGCATCAAGGCATGAATGGCCTGCACTCCTACCACCAGAGGCAAAGGTAACAAAGTGGATGTCAGCATCTCCCTAGACAAACAGGAAGAATGTCAAGGACCCGTTTTTACAACATAGTAATCTGGGTTTTTTTTTCATTCGGAGATTCTATTGTTTTTTCCACTGCCATCTGTAACAAAACAGGGAAATGAGGTTTTAAAAAATCAATGTTAAATGTAAACAAATCATTTGGGCTCCACTTGGCTCCATAGTGTTTTATGTTTACTTTACAGATGTAACCTTTCCAGGCATTGGTCAATTCTGGTGTGATAAATAACATTATCTTTAAAATTGGAGTATGACGTCACCACAAATGGTATGATGGAAACAAAGATATAGCCAGTGCCCATTTATCCAGAATGACAGGAAACTGGATAATTGAATAGTCTCATTAGGTAACAATTACTGTACATAAATTACCAATTTTCCAAGAAATAAGAGTAAAAATAGAATGTATTTAAACTATAGTAAGTACACGTTAACCCATTTGGTTCACAGCAGTAACTAACTATGCCATGCTAGTAATTCTGAACACCAATTCAGGCTGCTAGATACAAGGCTGAATCAAAGCTAGCTTTCTAATTTGACCTGAAAGTCATTGATTTCAACAAATTTCTGCCATTTGAATACATCATTATTATTTGTCTTTCTTACAGAGGTGTACAAGTGCACATTTTTTATAATTCCCATAATTTGAGCTTTTTAAAATATTTCAGAGAAAGAGAAAGAGAGGAGTGAAAATCACTAGGATAATCCTCACATAAGAATAATAGAGAAAAAGGCACATGTTTTTTCTACATTACTTCTAATTACTAATCATATAGTATAAGTCTCATGGCTTAAAATATTTTAAAATTTTGGTTGAAGTTGCAAAAATTTACTTAAGCTGTATACCCTTGTCTCCTACACTTTCTTTTATATTGTAGCAAGAATAAACCTTCTAATCTGAAAGATTGAATTTGGAGCATAATAAATCTGAATACAAAATATCCTGGAAATACGTTATCCTGCTTTTGGATACTGATCAGGAAACAGCCTATGCTTTTTAAATCCGAAGATCAATCCTGCCTTTATTTTGTGCATAGTAAAGTTTCAAATTTTGTATTCAACATGGAATTGTATTTTGATATGAACCAAAAGCTCTCTGCTCATCTGAAATTTTGCTAGCCTCCCAAGGAGGAAAAGCATCTTCCGTTTTTGTTGTCTTCGAAAGGTCTATAGCTTCCCAGGAATGCAGGCATTTTACAGTACAGAGGAGCCCAGCTAATTCTAGGAGGAAGGAAAAGCCCGAAGAGATTCGAGTACCCGAAGCATCCCTGCCCACTAGGTATCACAGGCATGAACGTGGGGAAGAATCAGAGGCTGTAGTACCTCCCCAGATCCCTTCTTATCCCCTTGCCTAGCATTCACCATCTTCTGATTGCTATGCTGCGAGCAGCTGAACCTATGACTTTCGGAGGCTCACCCTTGTTTACTGGAGTTACCTCGCCGGCAAGTGCCTGGTAGGTTAGGTCTCCACATACACAAAATATGAGGTCTACCTTAGTCAGTGATTGATTCCGAGGAGGGTACAAAATCCCCACACCTTTGCCTCCAGATATGACAATCTCTGAAATATAATTCATACTCCAGAGCGCCCTATGGGATCAGGTTGAGTCTGGAGCTACACCTGAAATCACAGGAAGATTGCTTGGCTTCTTCTGCTTTGTCCCTTCACTTGCCTCTCCAGAGAGCCCTCTTTTATAAACCACTTGCACCTGAATCCTTAATTAAAAGTTCTCTTTTGGAGAGAGAGCTTGATGTAAGATGGAGGCGTAGCTCAGTATTCAATAGTCACAACCACAGTATCTCAGTTCAGGCGAATAAGTATACAAGACAGAAAGTAGATGCAGAAATAGGAGATTTGGGGCAGGTGACATTCAGATCAGGATCTGGGGCTGAAAGGCAGCATCAGGGAATTCTAATGGCTACTATCAAAAAGTATTGATATTCAGGGGCAGAACTCAGTTCTTCTGGAGGAGAATGGGACTTCGGCAAGTTATAAGAATAGGGACATAGGAAGAGGAACTGATATAGATGTCTAGTTATAAAAAGTGTGCCAAATATTTTAACTTTTTCATGCCTTGTTTTGTCCTTCTACCTGGAATACCTACTCCCCATCTCCCCACACTGCCTTCTGTTGAATCTGAAAACTTGGAAGTCTTTGAAAACACAGCCCTGATGTTTCCTCCTCTGTGAAGCCTTCCCAGTGCCCATAACACAGGCATAATCTCTCTCTTCCCTCTGCCATCTCTATAATGGGCACATAATTGGGTGCAATTATCATCCAATATTATTGTCAACGTTTGATTTTTATCCCTTTATAGATTGTGACGTGTCTTATTCATCATTTTATCCCCAGAAACTGTCATGATGTTGAAAAGCACCTATCATGAATTGACAGGAACAATGCAGAATCCCGATTACATGACTGGGGAAAAGCCCAAAAGCACACGGGAGCTGCTCAAATAGATCCCGGCAAAGCTGGGCTGCTCAAATAGATCCTGGCAAAGCTGGGATGGCAAGCGGGATCAAGGCAAGTAGTTGAGAACTACAAGGCACACCTGAGGGGATGGGGGAAGGTGGTAACTATTGTGGGGCAAAGAACCAGACTGAGCTGGAGAAGCATTTATTTCTAGGTTCATGCCTTTCATACTCCCAAATTGATGAGTTACATAAATATCTTATTTTGTTCTCCTACACAAGAAAGATCAAATTTCTCTCATATTTAAAAAAGTAAATATTAGGATCCTATCAGGTAAACACTTATCTTTTATTTTCTCTCCTTGTCCTCTACAATCTGGTGTTATTATGATTGTTTGATGGTTGAAGAAATGAAGTTTAAATCCTATTTGTCACCCAGTTCTACTAGAAAATTTATTAAAGAAACACATTCTAATTACCAAATTAAATGATGATTTAAATTGTCTCTGCATTTTGTTCAGGACATCTTTTCCCTATAACTTTAGAAAGTATAGTACAGGGAACTCTACTCAATACTCTGTAATAACCTGTATGGGAAAAAAATCTAAAAAAGAATAGATATATGTGTATGTATAACTAAATCACTTTGCTGTACACCTGAAACTTAACACAGTATTGTAATCAAATATACTCCTATATAAAAAAATTAGCCCTAAAAAAAAAGAAAATAGATGGATGTTTGTATTGAGAATCCTATCAGTGTTTTGGTATCTTAGTTCATGTGACTAAAACCAGTTTATCAACTTACTATAAAAAGTAAACCCCATTGAACTGCACTTAATCAAGTCTCTGGTTCAACTAGTGTGGAAACAAAAATGATTATAGTTCACTCAGATTTCTGTTTTACAAACTCACTGCCTTTAGGAAGGATGGTACTGTAAGACTTCAACAGCTAATTTTACGGTATAACTGTCAATTTGAATAATAGACTTAGTTTTCTTTTTCTCGCTGTCATGAGTCCTCTTCCTAGCATTGCAACTTCTCAGTATTAAATGGAGTAAGACAAGTATTATTACAACACACAGACTCTGACTCCAAAATGGTTCATCTTGAAGTATTTGTAGCTTGAAGTGCATTCTGAGCGAACAACACCGTCCGATCTGTGCTTGAACCCATTACACATATTGCTCGCAGCCGGAAGGGGGTCCTGCTAGCTTTCATCCTGAATAGGTTCCATCCTCTCTTTCATATTTGGAAAGTGCCAGTGAATTGGGATCTTCCAATGGTGCTACCTTCAGCTCACCCCTAACAGTCAAACCATGTCCAAATTTGTCGATCCTTCTCTCCTGAGTGTCCCAGTATTCTGTCTTCCTCTCCTGCACCATAGTGAATTCACTAGTTCAGTGTTTTACTGTCTTTATTTGAAGCTATTACCATAAGCTTCTTACCAGATTTCCTCCCTGCAGCATACTCCTGATACAGCCACCAAACTTATCTTTCTAAAATACACCAACTATGTATCATGTTATATCCACTGGAAAACTTGCAGTGCTCCCCTATTGCTTTTTGTCCGAGTAAGCACGTTGCCACCTTTCGTGGTAGCTTAAGCTATTACTTTCCCTGAGTGCTATTCTAATCTCTAAAACAGCAAGCTTTTCCTTCCACCCCTCTTTGGCTTTATCTCCTCCCACAACCTAGAATACTTTTTCTCCCAATCAGATTCCCATTCATCCCTCAATGCCCTTCTAAATGCCATCTTCTCCATGAAATACTTTCCTTTGAGTTTTCTAATCAGAATTCATTACACATTTCATGGGCATCCTAAATTGTAAGAACTGTGTCTTGATTGTCCAAGACTGAAAACAATATCTAGCCTATGAAGCATGTTCAATTAATGTTTCTTTAAAGAGTTTTCTGAATCTTCTGTCACGGAAAATGACAAGATCCAACTCTCAGTCTCCAGTCTGATCCTCTTTAATTCTAAACTTTAAACTATTGCTAGAATTACTCAACTGAGACTTGAATGAGCCTGTCATTCCAATTATTATATAATAACTTGCTGTCATTCATCCAAGTCAGTCAGTAAATATTCTTGGAGGACCTAGGATATGTTAGGCACTGGGAATAAAAGTATAAGCACAGTGTACATCACCCCTGTCTCCCTGGAGATGACAGTCCAGAGCAAGACCCAGTTAAAACACACGCACTTGCACACACAAAGCACAAGTTATCCTAACCGCTAAGAAGAAAGTGCAAGACGTACGAGAGAGAACAACAAGAGATCTGAACCTATCTTACTTGTCTTTTAATCGCCAACATCTGAAAAATTACCAGAGTTACCCCCAAAGCTTATAAGTATATTGAACTGCAAGTGTATTTTTCCTGCTTTGCTGTTACATAACTTCAAACAAATATCGGGGAAACTGTCAAGAGGCTAATTCACCTTACTCAGTTTAGCTTTTTATTTCATCAGAGGTGAAAAGTTTTCAACACTGCTCATATGGATACAGATAAATACATCCTCCATGCAAAAAGTCCTATGATTTACGTGAATCCCAAATTTAAATTTAAATTTAAATATATGTGGGAAAATGGTGGAAGTGTGAAAAATGTGGGAAAAGGTAGAACAGAGATAAGTGAGGAGAAGCTAGAAACAAAATAATAAAAATGAGAGGGGAAAAATGTAAGTAAAATTATAAAGAGAAGAAAATTGGAGTGGACATACAGAAAAGTTTTCTTTTTTCTACTTATCTACACACACATTAAAATCTTACTCAGTACCTGGCATTTTTCCCTGTTGCTCTGTCAACACTGAAGAGCTAAATTGAATTTCACATTATGAAATTGTTAAAACAGACATGATTTTTTTTTTACTTTTTTTATAGTTAGAGATACCATAACCATGTCTTAGCGTTTTTTTTAAAGACCAGATAAATATTTGTGTTTTACCAAAAATTTTTGTGGGCCTTATAATCACTATTGGAACTACTCACGTCCACTGTGTAGTGTGAAAGGAGCCACAGATAATACAGAAACAAATGAATGTGTCTGTGTTCTAATAAAACTTTATTTACAAAAAAAAAGACATCCAAGCTATGAGCTGTAATTTGCCAACCCCTACCTTAGAGTAAAACGTACTATTCAATATACACACATACATCTATGCAAAGTGCCATGTGTATCTTTGGGTTATATAATGTGTCTTTCATATGGATAAGAGTATATATTATTCTAGGGTTCAGTCTGCATTAAATTATCTATACAATATGAAGCATATTTTAAATATATTGTAATCTTCATCCTTCACTTTTTATGAGATAGTATCTGATTCATATATATATATATATATATATATATATATATATATATATATACACACTAAACTTTGCTTTTTATGATTCTCAATTTTTGGTAATCAATGATCCTTTTTATAATTATTCTTCGTAATAATACTGTCTTAATGCAAAGAGCAAGTTTGATATACTTGTGCGTGTATGTGTGTTATTTAATCACTTTCCCCCCTCTGTAATATAACTCTGTAACTTTAACTATGAATGTTATTCTATAGAAACAGGTCCAGCCAACTAATCCTTCAAATTTATTATTGCCATCATTGAGACTTATGCCTTATAGGTAAGCCAATATCAATCTTTCTTCCTATAGAAATGTACCACTGGGTAGTAACTGATGTCCCCTTTCTAGGAGACAATGCAGACATTTCCAGGAGAGTTATTTTAATAGAAAATGTTTTATACCTTTTTTCCAGATAGAAGATTTTAAGAGGAAACATGCACATAATTGTCTGAAGAAGGGCAATGACTGGCCCATTACCTTAGGTCCTATCAGTTTTCCCAGTTGACAGTACTATCAGAACCCAGAAGATGATCCCTTTGCTTTCTTTTTGCCCAGTTCAGTATGCAGTTTTCATGACTGAGTTACCTTGGCCCTTGCACCGGTGTACATGGCAGAACTAGAGGCCAAGTAAAGGCGCCTTAAAGACAGTAAAGATGACTGGATATTTACAGAATGAAAGTCAAAATTGTGTACCACAGAAAAGAGAGAGGGAGTTCTGTTTTCCCATTTACAGAAACGGGCACAAAGCCAAATTAATTTCTTCTAAAATTGAGGTTTGCGTTACATGGCCATTAAGTCTGAGCTCGCAGAAATGAAGTTGACAGCTAAATTACAGGCAAAAGTCACGGTTAAGTACTGATCTCATAGCCTTTACTCACCAGTCTATGTATGGAGCTATTTCTGTGTTTGAAGTGTTAATCTGATCCTGCCGGCTCTACCCAGATAGAACTCCAGGTGAAGCCTGAGAAATCAATGGAGGAATTGTGCACAGACAGGATCCAGGAAGGTAGGAAAGCAGGGCGGGGCTTAGGGCCCCTGGAAGGACAGCAGGCTTGAATTGGGGCTTTGATATTACATCAATTAAGCCTGACTAGCATACAGGCAACAACATTCTTGTCCTGAATTTGCAGATTGAGCTATGTTTCCTCTAACCACAAAGTGAAGGAACACAGGCAGTGTTTTTCTTCAGTTATGGCAAATAACTGGTTGATCAAGTGAAATATATACATATTTATAGATAATATGTTTATGTATTATGTATCTATACTGTATATCTCTATATATTTATAGACATAATATATTTGTATATATTTATAGATATATAGAGATATATAATATATAAATATATATATATAAATTTTATATATACATATAAACATAAGAGAATGGCCTGGCCTGGCAATCTCTAAGTTTAGCGATCATACTTAAGGGTAGTGCCATTATTTCAGTTTTTAAATCTCCTTTCTGCTTGCATTCTTTAGCAAGAATACCAGATTTAGCAATGTCAGCTAAATTTGAATTTCAGTTTAATAATGAATAATGTTGTAGAAGTATACCCTCTGCAGTAGTTGGGACATATATTCATTTTTGTCTGAAATTCAGATTTATTTGGGCATCTGCATGTTATCTGGCAGCTCTAATTCTCAGTACAGCATGGAAGATGGAAAGGTGTGACATTTCATATGGGAATATTAATTATTGGATGGATAAATTGGCACTTAAGTGTTCCATGCTATGGTTCATTATAGATCAAATGAGATCAGTTTATTATTTCTTACATAGACGCACAAAATTAATTCAGAATAATTGGGGAAGGCCAGTCTGAAATAGTAAAATACTTTAAAGTAAATGATACAATTTAAAGAGAGGAATCTTACAGAATGTAGTCACTCACCAGGAACTCAAAAATATTTATTGAAAGAATTATGTGAGATAAATTGTTCATTATCATATATAGTTGGCATGGCTTTTAATTAATTCCAATTGAGACTGATAGAGTAGTAAGTTTATTCCCTTGAAGAAAACAGATAATTGTCATTTAAAGCCTCCTGAGGGTTAGACAGCAACACAGAAAGGAAGAAACAATAAAAGATTATTAGACAAAGATTAAAGGAGGGACTTCCCTGGTGGTCCAGTGGTAAAGAATCCGCCTTACAATGCAGGGGAGGGAGGTTCGATCCCTGACCAGGGAATTAAGATCCCACATGCCGTGGAACAACTAAGCCCGTGCGCCACAACTACTGAGCTCACGCGCCTCAACTAGAGAGCCTGCGTGTAGCAAACTAGAGAGCCCACGGGCTCTGGAACCCACGTGCTTCACAGCTACAGAGCCCACGCACTCTGGAGCATGCGCGCCACAACTAGAGAAAAGAAAACCCGCACACCACAACTAGAGAGAAGCCCACACACTGCAACGAAAGATCCCACATGCCGCAACTAAGACCCAACGCAGCCAAAAATAAACAAATAAATCTTAAAAAAAAAAAAAAGATTAAAGGAAAAAACTCTCTTCTTGAAGTAAGCACAAGATAATAATAATAGCTAACACTTTATCGAACACTTACTATTGTTCGTATATTTGGGTTGCACATTTTGCCAAGCACTTTATATACATCAGCTCATTTTGTCTTTTAATCCTCACAGTATCTCTATGAGAAAAATACTCCTATGTTCTCCATTTAATAGACAAGAAAATTGGGGCTTAAGACGGATTAAGAAAAGTTACCCAGAAGCAGGTCAGAGTTCCTTAATCCAGATTTCACTAATACCATAAAATGCCATGCTCCTAGCCATTAAGTAATATCAACCCCAACAAGTAAAAGACCAATCTGATGTATATTTGAAAATAGAAAATAGGTTAGAATAACATAGTAAGTAACCCAAGTTTGAAACACTCAGAAATCAGAAGATGTACTTACACAAGCATAGAAAATGTAAATCAAGGAGACAAATTAAGAACCTGTCTGTCTGTTTTCTGACCTAAGTGGAGATAGCTCTGACCATAAGGTGGCTAGAATCCTGTGCTAGGGAAGGAAAGGGTGCTACTGTGTAGTTTATAGAAGCCCCCAAAGTGAATCAGATACACCCTCCTAGTGGAGAACGACTGATTTGGACAGATGCACTTTACTAATACATACAAGTGATTCATTAGGCCGCCATATGTTGGGAATATTAATTGAGACATAGGATTGAATGTTCTAGGAATGGAACTGTTGTCGTTAATTACCCCTGTGGAAACTGGCTTCCATTCTGGGTGGCCACCAAGGACTCATAGGGCATGGATAGAGCACACGCTAGGAAAACATCATTTTGTAAAAATAGAATACTTTATTAAAGGTGCTAATAGCTTAATCAGCTGTACAGTGTCAGGAGGGAAGAAAAATTCGAATACCCAGAAGGATCAAGACAGGAAAGAAATAAACATCTAAATGTAATAGTATACCTTTTATAAAGTGCTTATTTGCTTTGAAATTAAAACTTTCATGCCTTGCATGAGTTTTGGCTCCCAAGATTTAGGAAGTCACAGAACAGCACCCTTCCCTGTCACTCCTGGGTTCAGAACCATCTGAGAGGAAGGCACAGAGATCAGAGAGATGGATATTAAAATATGTTTTATTATAATGAGTGTCTGATTGGAAGGAATGACTTGTCTTAGATTTACAGCCATACCAGGCCTCCTCTACTTCACTCTTGAATTACTCAAGTGTCCCCAGCCAGCAACAAGCAGCTCTGGGCAATCATAGGCCTGATCTCGCAGGTTTATAACACGTAGGAGTAGAGAATTCATAACTTCCTGCAGGCAAGCTGCATCCAAAAGTGAGAGAGGAGAAGGTATAGAGGGGCACATTCTAAGTAGTTTTTCCAAACTCACTCAATAAACAAGCCACTCCTCTTGCCTGCGGACAGTGAATGAAGGGCTGGGAAGAGGCCAGAAGTATCACTGGAGTTGAAAAAATTGGAGATCCTCCCAAAACACGGGCCTTGGTCCATCCTATTCAAGTTGAAGCCTCAGTTGCTGAAGTCCCTTAGCAAATTCTAAGAGACTCAAAGAAACTGGATACTTTCGAATCAAGATTTCATACTATTTGAACTTTGCAGTAAAAATAACTATAACAGGAACATTTACTTAATACTTATCATATGCCAGGCTCTGTTCTAAACTCTTTACATATACAAATTCATTTAATCCTTCCAATTATCCTATGAGGGAGATTCAATTGGGATCCACATTTTACAGTTGGGAAAACTGAGGCACATAGCAGTTAAAAATAATCCTCCATACTTTTGCTGGTGGTCCTTTTATTGTAAGTCTCCTTACCTTCCACCTGTGCTAGAGACACAGGAAATTTTAGCATACTTTTCTGTATTTTTTCTTTAGGCAATAAGGCTTCGTTTGGTTCCTGTCATCAAATGCTGCATCCTACATAGAACTGGATAAGCCTTAGACTTCTTTAAATCAAGCAACTTCTTTCCCTGGTCCTTGTATCCACCTTCCCACAGATGCTAAAACTTCCTCAACAGAGAGGCTGTATATCTGCCTTCTTTCTGATCTTTTCTGCATTCGCCAATCTAACTTTTCTAGATTTCTTCTTCTCCTCCTCAGGCATCTGCTCAGGTCATCTGCAGATTTCTCAGGTGAACCGTGACCCCCAGAAAACCCATCAGGGAATATGAAGCCAGCACTTCTCTGTCTACTAGGCATGACGCCAATCCCACTGTATTTAAAATTAGAGCCCACTTACTTGCAAGGTACTCCACCTGTGTCCTTCCAGTGGGCTTCAGTCTCTAAATGTACACATTTAAAAAATCTAAGTGAGCCAAATGTAAAATAGATAGCTAGTGGGAAGCAGCTGCATAGCACAGGGAGATCAGCTCAGTGCTTTGTGACCACCTAGAGGGGTGGGATAGGGAGGGTGGGAGGGAGATGCAAGAGGGAGGGGATATGGGGATGTATATATACATATGGCTGATTCACTTTTTATACAGCAGAAACCAACACAACAGTGTAAAGCAATTATACTCCAATAAAGATGTTAAAAAAAAAAATCTAAGTGTACTTGCTTCCTGAATTTTTTTTCTCTCTGTCTCACCTTGATTTGTTCAAGCCTCTGTTATTTGAACTTTGTTTGCTATCTGCTGTCCCTGCTCTATTAAGAAGTTTCTGATACCATCTTTGGTCTTCAGTTCTTCCTTCTTGGTTTGGCCCATGCCTATCTGCAGACTGGAGACCTAATCTTTCCCTCTAGACCAGTGTCTTTTAAACTGTAGTCCTCAAACTACTAGCAGCCATGACCAGTTTTTTTTTTAATGTAGAATATAATTAAATGAAATATAATGTAGTACAAATGTATATATATACTACTATGTATATAATGTAGTATAACAGACTACAATTCTCATGATAATTACAAGTATTTGGGGTGACTTTTTTTCCAGGTGTGTGTGTGTATTAGAGACCACAAGGTCAGTGCTAGGTGAGAAGTATGCGGGTCCAAGGAGGACATATTCAGGCAGAGAAGCACAGCTGTATGATGAGAGAACAGAAGGAGGCCCAGGGCAATCTTCTTTTTTTCCCATTGGAAGGAAATGGATATCATTGATGATACACGTCCCAAACTAGAGTTGAGGGCATGGGGCAAAACTACGGAGATGTAAAGATATTGTATCACAGAAGAAGAAATGTGAGTCCCAATGACCTCTAACTTCATGTAAAATGATTTAGGTCATGTGTTAGAAGCCTTGAATATACGTTGGGCATTTTGAAAACTTCTGGGACAACTAACCTCCAAACTATTAGCAATTCAAGAAGGCTGAATTTTTAAAAGCCTTGCTGAATGACAGTAAATGTTCATTTGAAGTTAATCCAGAGTGACTTAGTGTAGCTATGTTAGCCCTCATCAGCACTAGCAACCATAGAAAAAGAACTGAGAAAGTGGTAGCTCAAGATTGGCCACAAGAGGACGTGGCAAAAAAGGCTGGGGTGTGGGTGAGGGAGTCCAGCAGCTTGCATGACAACTACCATTAGGGAAAGCCTGCTCAGTGCTGGGGGACGGGCATTGGAAAACTGCCCACCAGGTACAGGCTGTGTACGTGTCCATAATGAGAAGAAAGAGAGGATCCTAGGAAGATAATCTGCATCACTTCTTGAGACTGACATACTTATTACATATTAATAAATAGGGTGCCTGAGGCAAATCAGTTAGGTAGAGGTTTGGGTATCCTTACTTAAATTTCTGAGCTCTGGTCTTCCCAAAATAAACTGACTATTTAATACCAATTTAGGTGACGGAGGAAGATGGGGGCTTGGAAGTGGGATGTAAGTCTGAAACACAGTCTCCTCTTCATTCTTTCCACAGTGGTTCTTGAATCTTCTTTCTACTTTCCGCTATTTTACAACAGACTTAATTGATTAATAAGTCTTTTGAATATATTCAAAGTAGAATTGATTACATCTTGAAAATCATCTTGAAATTTTAAAAAATCAGCTTATTCATTACTGTTGTCTAGTGTTCCAATTATCTATTGTTGTGTAAAAAATACCAAAACTTAGTGACTTAAAATAAGATAATTAATTTTGTCCCCAAATATGCTGTTTAGGCAGGGCTCAGGGATGGCATCTTGACTCTGATCTACTCAGCCTCAGCTGAGGTGGCTCCAAGGTTGGGGTCTAGAATCATCTAAATATTTGTTCAGTGCCATGTTTGTCAGTTAGTGCTGGCTGTTGACTGGGACCTCAGCTGGGATTGTCTACCAGAATATCTAATGTGGCCTCTCCATGTGGCCTGGGCTTCCTGACGACATGGTGGTGGGATTCTTAGGGCAAGCATTCCAAAAGAGAGTGAGCCAGATGGAAGATGTATCACTTCTTATAACTGAGCCTGCGAAGCGTCATTTCCCCTGCATTTTATTCATGGGGGCAGTCGTGAAGGTCCACCCAAGTTCAAGAGAGAAGAGGAGAGAATCAGACATGCCAAGTCACTTGTACCACATTCTTTTCATCTATGCAGTCACAAAGGCCTGTCAAGTTTCAAAGGGAAAGGAAATAGACTCTTCTTCTTGATGGGGGAATGACAAAGGGCAAAGTGCTGGTCCTGGGAATGCTTTGGCCACTTTTGGAAAATACAGTTCGCCACATTTAGGAAACTTCTTTTCAAAAATAAAAAGGTATGGAAAGTAAGGTCCAATTTCATTTAGTTACAGAGAAAAGAAAGTCGAAAAGCTTTCTCAAATGGAAGCAGAGAGGTAGGTATTGGTACCGTTCTTCTGCCAACCACAGATTTCCTGAGGTGTTGCGTCAATGGGAATTTTATCCTAGCAGTCAAAGGCATGATTTGACCCTAGCATTTTTATAGGCGCATCTTAGAGAAGAATCTGATGATATAAGTAAACTGCTCTTCTGCTTGAAGCTTATTTTAGAAATAAGGAATGGGTGAATCACTAAACAGCTTATGGTTATGTTTTTATTGATTTATGACTCACCATGTGTTCCTATCATTCAGGCAAAAATAATGTCTTTCCATGTAAGTGATTTGCTTTATTAGACCTCATGGGGGAAAAGAGTTCTTTGCTTTAAGTTTTACTCTGACAAGGTAATGGCTCTTGTCCTGCTCTTGAGAAGTGACTAAGATGCTCGCTTGGGAAGATGCGTTAACTGTTCAAGCTATAGAAATTCCATTTATGAAATGATGTGTACTGGGCACTATTATCTAAAAGAGTTAATGCTCTTTCTCAGCATATGGAATTTACTGCTAAGACCCAGGCCTCCCAGTATACACAGGGTGTCACAAAAGGGAAATCATGGATCCATTCTGGGAGGTTGTGCTCAAGATCAGGAAAATGGGTCAGATGACTCCCAAAGGGGCTAAGCATTTCTGTCCACTGTCAGAAGTACAGGATGACTCCCTACATCTTACGGTTTTTCACTTTTTTTTCTTTGGCCACGCCGCACAGCATGCAGGATCTTAGTTCCCCGACCAGGGATCGAACCCGCGCCCCTGCAGTGGAAGCGCAGAGTCTTAACCACTGGACCTCCAGGGAACTCCAGTTTTGTACTTTTATTCACATCATTTCTTCCCTGCTGAAAGAATCCTACTTCCAACTCAACCATCATCACCTCCACCGAAAGCCTCTCCATGCTTCGCCCACATTAGAATTACTGTAAGTCTATCAGAATGCGCTCAACCACAGATTTACTTATTTCTTAATTCAATATAGTACTTTATATATTCTTCTTTTTTAGCACTTGACACTATATGTTAAATTATTCTTTATTTTCCTTTCCCATTGGAGACATTGATAATCTTTGTTCCTCTGGTACCCAAAATAAGCCCTGCCAGATAGAACTGGGCTTTCTAACACTGAATTCATGTTAGAAGCCCCAAGGCACTTTTTGAAAATACCAACCCCTGAAACTCACCCCAGACCAGTTAAATCAGAATCTTGTGGGTGGTGTGTGGATCAGGCATCATGGCACCAGGAATTTTAAAAAAACTTTCCTGGGTAATCCTGTGGTCAGACGAGGTGGAGAACTACCAACACAGAGGATATCCAATGGTGTTTTCCTGAATGAGTTCTGTCTATTGAGTACTAAGTTCCCATTATAGATCCTTAAAGTATCCACATTCTACAAAATGTAAGAATCCTAGGTGATGCACTCGATAAGTACTTTCCTTTTTCCCCAGCTAAAATAAAGTAGGAACTACATATATAAATGTATTTCAAGCCATTCTACACAAAGGGTTTTACATGAAAATTACTTCTTTCCTAGAGTACAAAAGTTGAGGTAACAATTTAACCTGATACAGAAAAAGAAATGAAAGATTCTCCAAATGTTATCATGGCCAATGTGTGGTTAATTATAAAATAGAATAATCTAGGCCATGGTTTTCAAATTGTGTTCAGGGGAAATGTTTAAGCCAAATTCCATGACTTGTATACAGTTGACCCTTGAACAATGCAGGATTGAATCATGTGGGTCCACTTAGAGGAGGATATTTTTCAACAGTAAATACTACAATACTACAGAGTCCATGGTTGGTTGAATCCGTGGATGTGGAGTGAACCACGGAGGCCAGCTATAAATTATACATGGATTAATACCCCCATGTTGTTCAAGGGTCAACTTGTATTTTTATATAGCACAAATATGCCATATATACCATAATTTAACATATTGGTGATTAAGAACATATTAAGATACGTTGGTGGTTAAAATTACTTTTGTGGTACTTCTGCCATATATACGCATGTACACATACATACACACACACATGGAAATCAGACCTGCTTAGGTCTGCTCACATAAAACTACACGAGAGGGGCTTCCCTGGTGGCACCGTGGTTAACAATCCGCCTGCCAATGCAGGGGACACGGGTTCAAGCCCTGGTCCGGGAAGATCCCACATGCCGCAGAGCAACTAAGCCCGAGTGCCACAACTACTGAGCCTGCGCTCTAGAGCCTGCGAGCCACAACTACTGAGCCCACACGCTGCAACTACTAAAGCTGGCACACCTAGAGCCCGTGCTCCGCAACAAGAGAAGCGACCGCAATGAGAAGCCCATGCGCTGCAACGAAGAGTAGCCCTCGCTCGCTGCAACTAGAGAAAGCCCACACGCAGCAACGAAGACCCAACGCAGTCAAAAATAAATAAATAATAAATTTATTAAAAAAAAAAAAACTGGAGCTAGTTGAGGTTCTTTCAAACCTATCAGACTGCAAGTGTAACGTTTGTCACTTGCACGTTTTGTAATCACTACACCTCAAAACCTCAGATTTGTGTGCAGGAGGGATTGTGGAAGACTTCTCTGCTTGGCCATATTCTCCTCGGCATATGTTCTGAGGATGTCAACTCTTAGGGATCCTAGTTCACTTAGTTAGTGAGCCCCTAAATAAGTAGGCTAATAATTAGGAAAAATAACATTAACATGTTAATGGTCTGCAGCTACTTCAACCCCAAATAATTCTCCTGTCCTTTCAAGGGGCAGGAGGGGAAGGGGAAGCAGGAGATGAATTTAGTATTTTTGTTACCCGTTAGAAATAAGGTTTGGCATCAAAATGTCTCAAGTTTGGCTTGACTCTGAGCGCTATTAGGTTTAAATGCTTTTTTTTACCGAGAACCTGGGCAGCTTTCTAGTGCAGCATAGAGGGCTATTCTGAAAGGCTCCTGAAAGCATCACTGGCAATTTTAGGGAATCAGGAAGACGGTACTTACCAGAAGCTGCCTCCACGTGTAGCAGGTAGAATGAAAGGAATACTGCAGAAAGCCCCTTGGGGCAATTGGTGGAAGAATCCTGTCCCCCTTCCGAAAAAAAAAAAAAAAAAGAGCATGCTAGAGTAACAGATGATTTTCGGAGGATGAGGCAAATGAACTGCAGGATTTGGTTGTGGTTCCCAGAGGATTCGGCAGTAGAACTGCCGCCCAGGTGCTCCTTCTCTGGCCTTTGCTGGAGCAGCGGAACTGCGTACTCGGAGTACCTGCGCCATCCCTGCTGCGCTACGTGACTACGAGACTACGTAGAAGGCGTAGGACGGTGAGCGCGTGATTTAACCTCTCATTGCCTCTACTCCTCATCTGGAAACAGAACATTCTCCACAGGTATGTTGAGAGGGTTCAATGAATTACTACTCATAAAATACGTAGAACAGAGCCTGGCACAAGTAAGTCCTCCACTAATTTCAGCTACTTTAAAAACTTCGAGAATATTTGTTCGAACAGTTCCAAGTTCCTATCTAGCCAGGGAGGCCAGCCAGCCTCTATGCTTCTTTAGCCTTGTCTTTGGTATTCTACCATTGCCACCTCTATTGTATTTTACATTTTTAGAGCTGAACGACAAAGGAACTATAAATAAATTGTGTAGGTCACAAATCTGGAAATGAAATTTGTTCCTCTTCTTGGAGGAGGTCAGCCAATTGTGGTTAAAATCATGCCAAAAACATTTCTTCTTGAGAATACATTCCTCCCCCTCAACTTTTCTTTCTGGAAAACACAGACCTGAATGAGCTGTTGAATTCTCTGCAGTACTGATTTGAAAGTCTCAACTTTTATCAGTAATTCTGCCGGTAGAATTCTTGACTACACACGTGTCCCTTTACGACTGCCACTGGAGCCTAGCGCTGTAGGATAAGCAGCAAACATCTCTCACTTTGTGCCTTTGGTTTCTCAGTAACAAAGAAGATACCCAACACTAATGTCCCTTCCATTTGTAACATTATGACAGCAAAGCCGTGACAGCTGTAAAGTTGCTCAGTGATGTAAAACTGAAAAACACTTGCAAAAATTGGCAAGATAAGCTACTCTCAGCAGTCATTTTGCAAAAGTTGAAAATACATCTACAAAGCAAGATTATCTGTCTCTTGCTTTAAAGAATGTAATTTGTTTATTTTTCCATTATTTAGAAGGATCCTCAAAAGCAAAATGAAATCAGTATTTGGGATTTCATTGGATATTTTATTTAATAAATAAAATAAAACACTATTGCCTTCCAGGTATTGTGTTCTGTGCTAAATATAGCATAGGGAACAAACCAGCCATGAATCCTAACTTCACGGGACTTAATCTAAGCATGTAGTTTCAGACTTAGGGTGCATTAGAATTACTCAGGAAGCCTGTTCAAAATGTAGTTCTCAGAACTTGGATTCTGATTCAGATCGTCTGGGAGAAACCCTGAAATCTGCATACAGGGGCCCCATATGATGGTGATGCAGATTACCCAAGACCCACGCACTGAAAACTGGAGCAGGAGATGATGCAGGCAAACCTTATTAAGAAAAGAAGTGTTTGTGATGAACATTTTTATGGTAGTAATTTATGATGAAGGGACACACAAGATGTGCCAGGCTTCCATATCATCTTGCAAGCACAGACAAAGTATATCTGCAAATGGAAAAAAGAGTCCATTTTACAGGGAAATTTTGCATAAGATGCGAGCTTTGTCGTTATTCAGGCTCTTCCGGGTGTCCCATCTTCCAGCTGTGACCAGGTCTCTCAGGACTCTCAGTACGTGTTCAGCCTCTTTCCCAAGCCCCTCTGACACTCTCTCCAGCTGTTCAGAGAACAAGCCAACTGAATCAACACAAGCTATATTTACCACAAGTGAAAGACTATCAATACTTGAGATAGCAGCAGGGAATTCTGACATCTGGTAGCACCAGATGATTAACAAAGGCATTTGGCAAATCAAAATAGGTGAGGCTTAGTAGGAAAGACAGCTGCTTTGTGGGATCAGGATTAAACCAAGCTAGTGAGAGGAAGAACCGTCTCAAGTAATAGCAGACTTGCCTGCCAATTTGCAAAACCTCTCCTTAATTCCCCGGGGTGTTATTCTTACAGATAACTAAATGAAGCAATTTGTATTACTGTATATTATTTTATCTAAATAAATAACATGTAAAATTCAATGTTCATTCATAGATTATCTTTCTTTGCCTGAAGATTAAAACAGAGCATTTCTTAGCAATACTGAGAAACTCTGAATGGCTTTTATCAGTCAGGTTTTTTGTGGGAACTTTAGTCCACTTATCCTGTTGGGGCAGGTGCCATAAACAAATAATGTGCCCAATGGAGGTGTGATTTTTAGCAAGGCAAGGAAGGCAGCCTTCTCAATTTCTTAGTAAGACAGCCTTCTCAGTGATGAACCATCCTGAACCATCCTTCTAGGAAATAAAGAAATTCCCATATAATTCTCCTCTTCGGGTTAATATTGATATCTCTGTTTGAAATGCTGATACTTTCTACACGTGGGAGCTCAAGAAGCACAGAACAGGGAACAGATCTGGAGTTAAATTAGATCAAGGGAAAAAAAACTTGTATGGCAAGAAAACAGAAAATTTGCATCACAGTCGTCATTATGCAAGTTTCAGAGACCCAGCTGATTAGAGATGGGAGATTCAGGAGGAGGAAATTCAAAGACTTTGCTGTACACCTGAAACTAACACAACATTGTAAATCAACTATACCCCAATATAAAATAAAAATTAAATTAAAAAATAAAATGCAGTAAGATAAAATAAAAGACATTGATTTGTAGAGAGACCAGAGCTTCTCCAACATTAATGTGCACATGAATCACCGGTGGATCTTGTTTAGCTGCTGATGCTGACTCAAGCAGACCTGAGGTAGGCCTGAGAGTCTACATTTCTAACCATCTTTCGGGTGACGTTTAAGCTGCTGAGGAGACAGGGAACCATACTGGCTAATGGGAGAAGGGTGGAAAAGGGGTTCAGTGTTTACTGACATGACCTTGGACACTGTATCCTTAGGATTTGCCTACTCTTCATTCTTGCATTTATTCATTCTTTTAGCAAGTGTTTCACGAAAATGCCCACAATGTGCTTCGCTCAGTGCTTGGTGATGGGGGTACCAAAGGGAGCGAAACAATTAACTCCTACCTGCTCTGCTTTTCCTGCCTTCCTCAAAATTAGCACACTGTGCTAGATGATTCACTCCTTAGGACAATGAGGGAAGTAAGACTGTGATACCAGTCTCCCTGAAGTCTTCTGATCTGCTCAGGCATCTTACCTTTTCTCTCTGTGCTAAGTACCAAGAATTCACTTCAGTGAGCTGCACTAAAACACATACATTTTTTTTTTAAAAAGCAGGTTAGAGCCATTAAATAATTATGAAACGATTTAGTATAGCTTCAAGTACTTTAAGGATATTTAATACCCTTAAAGACAGTTTCAACCCTAGTTTTCCCATTACCCACATCATTTCCTGGCAGACTGTTCCTTATTAGAGGAGAATATTAAATCTTCTAATGCCACTAGCGTGGCAATAATGTGGAATGAATACATTATAAAACATTCTAATGTGTCAGATAATTTTAAAATACATGATATACAAGAGAGCTAATTTACTTTAAAGTTTGTCTCATCAGTGATGGTTCTTAACCAATTTACAGAGTTCCAACCTTCTTTCTTAGGTCTTGTCTACTTACTTTCATTGCAGCTTTCCATCGTGGACTCTGCAGAAATTCTTTTCAGGGTTATCACAATAGAAGAAATGGAGAGATCTGGAAAGGCATCTGTATTCGATCTCCTTGTGTGTTATCTAAGTTCCCTACTGTCCCAGTTCTCAGTTATTAGTAACAGGAATGACTACGTGCTAAATGCCAAAGCGCACCAAGCAGCAGGCTAGATCTTGCGTGAAGCGTTTGCCTGTTACCACCTGCAGCAGTTCTGTCAAGTAGGTCTTATCCCACTTTCACAGTAAACCAAGGCTTAGAGAGGTGGGGTTTACATGAGCTAAGGAGCAAAAGGGACAGATCCAATCCAGGGGGACAAAACCCCTATGTCTCTCCTCCCACCCAAACACCAACACCTGGTGAAGTCTTCCATTAGTTCTCAAGGACATGAGTGATTTTTCTAAGTGTCCCAAAGCCGTAAGGAAAGAACCTGTAGTCTCTTTCTGTCATGTATAGAAATAGACACTGATGCGCATAATTAATTTGTTCATTTTAGTATTCGAATTCTTTGTATGTGATGGGGTTAAAATACAGCATCTTGGCATATTGAATATCTTAAGCTGAAGGGGGTTGAGAAAACAGCAGAAGCAGGAAGGTCACCGGAACTTTTCCCCTCAACCCACCCACCCCTTCTCCTCTGAAACAATCATAAACCCTCATGTGAGAGATGCCCTCCCTATACCCAGAGGAAAGGAACATCCCTATCTCCAACGATAAAGGAACACCAAGGAGAGCCCACATAAACAGGCCTCGCTATGTTCCCCCACTTTACCATACTTACCTCACATTTCTTAACCTCTCGTATTCCTCCATGACCTCCCGCTTTTCATCAAACCTAGCACAGAAATACCCAGATCCGTCTCTTTAGGTCTTCATTTCCTTACGAAGGCGCCTATGTCACATAAACCTTATATTAAATAAATGTATATGTTTTCCTCCTGTTCATCTGTCTTTGTCAGTTTAATTTTTAGACCCAGCCACCAACCCTAAGAGGGTTGAGGAAATCTTTTTCCTCTCCTGCATATGTTTACTTATTCTTTCACTATTTGGTCTGTCAAATTCTCTCAAATGATAAAAGGTGCTTATTAAGCTCATTTGATCTAAAAATACAGAAGCTTTTCAGCTCAGAATTTTTTCTCTTCCTGTTGTTTTATGAGCTATTGCTTCCCCTCCCCCTGTTCTTTTTTTTCTCCTTTCAAACATGTTATTATTTGCCTATTAAATACCTGGATCTAGCTATCTTATCTATTAAATCATTATTCCCATTTCTTGGTATTTTTGCTCCACATTGTGAGGTTGCACACCAATTTGACCTTCCAGATTATTAATTCAAGTCAGCAAGGTCCACTCTCTTTTCATTTTCTCTGTTGTTGTTTTAATCAAATATTCATTCAACAGCTATGAGTATCTATAGTGGTCCTGGCACTAGTCTAGGCTCTTGAGACGTATGAAGGAATGAAATGAAACAGGTAACTCTTATCTTCTAAAATTTCTTTAAGGCAGTTTACCAGAAATGCTCACATAGAAATTCTTCCTGGTGACACCCGGACTCCCCTCCTCCAACCCCATCTAGAACATTCTGTAACTCCAAACACTCCTAGCACTCAAAAGTTTAAACTTTATGTTGAACCCTCCTCTGCAATTTGTGATTGCTTCTGGCCCATTTACCTGTGGTTCTTCATATTGAGGAGCTATTTTCTACCTTGGAGTTTACCATTGCTAGAAGGTTAATTTTATAGAATCAACTTATTTTGTTATTTGTTCTTGATTTTTGGCATTGTTGATATGTGGGTTATCAATACCCAGCTGACAGAATATATGGAATTAAGCATCCCATAGTATTATAATTTTTAAGATTTTTTGTGGTGGTTACTCACTGAACCATATCAGCAACTTAAGGCAGTTTGTCTTATTCATCTCCGAATTTCTAGAACCAAACAACATGCCTGGCACAGGTGTTAAATGACTTTTTTGAATAAACAGTACAAAGGGCTGATTTCAATGTGTGTTTCTTATTGCTTTACATGATGATAAAATCACAGAATTGAAATGATAGACCAGACCCATGACTGAGAAGAGCCTGCTGAGATTTCACTTAAGAGAAATAAGAAGTAAACCATAGCAGACTTTCCTTCAGCATTATTAAGTGAAAAGTTGAAACAACTTCTTCCTATATGTTCCCCTATTATTAAAATTAGCATTTTATAAGATTTTTACTTGCTGGTCTTTGATTTTACATCAGGAAACAAATTGATGTCTTTTTCAATCTCTTAATTTCAGTCTCTTATAGCAGTGGTTTCTTGGACTGAAAGGTGTAGCTTCTCATCATACTTGGACTACTGTACTATTCTTTTGCTTTTCATAGATTAACATCTCTTATATACTTCCACAATATTAGCAAAATATTATTGTCAGTTTTTATTCATAGTTTTGTTTTTTTTTTTTTTGGTGGGGGGAAGTAGGAGCTACTAATTTGTACTTTGATTTTTGCTTTGTAGGCGCTCAAAGATAAAAATGATTTTTTTTCCTTCCCCTAACACAGGAGCCAGTTCTCTTTGTTCCAAGTAGCATCTCAAAGAAAATCCCCATGAGGGCTAGACAGGCACTATAACAGAACAATGCGGATGAGGTGTCCGTGAGTGGAGAAATGGCATGTTCTTTCCAAACAGGATGGCTGCTATTCAGCTCCAACTCTGCAGGAATACAGCCCAATTTCCACATTCCACATCTTGCAGTTTTCCATGAGAAGGCAGAAATATGTTTGGTTTTGGTTTTGCTTTTTTAATTTCAGCTTTATTGAGGTATGATTTATATATAAAATAAGATATTTAAAGTGTACATTATGGTGATTTGATGTACGCACACATTGTGAAAGGATTCCCCCAAATAGTACACATCTACCACCTCACGTATTCTCATAGATTTATCTTTTTTGTGTGTGTGTGAGAACATTTAAGTTCTACTCTCCTTGCAAATTTCAATTATACAATACAGTGTTATCAACAGTAGTCACCATGTTTTTCATTAGATTCTGAGACCTATTCATCTTACAGCTGGAAGTTTGTACCTTTTTACCAAACTCTCCTCTTTTCCCCACCCCCAGCCCCTTTTCTACTTTTCTATTCACTATTTCTAGGAGTTTGACTTTTTCTTTTTTCAGATTCCACGTGTACGTGATACCATGCAGTATTTGTCTTTGGTTTATTACACCTAGCATAATGCCCCCAAGGAGGTCCATCCATGTACAAACGGCAGGATTTCCTTCTTTCTCATGGCTGAGTAATATGCCACTGTTTATGAGATATATAGAGATATCTATATATATCTCACATCTTCTTTATCCATTTGTGCATTAATGGACGCTTAGGTTGTTTCTATATCTTGGCTATTGTGAACAATGCTGCAATGAACATGGGAATGCAGATACCTCTTTGATATCCCATTTTCATTTTCTTTGAATGTATACCTAGAGGTGGGACATGGAGATTGCTGGATTATATTTTTTTTTTCTTTAGTACTGGTAAGTAACTCAGTTTAACAACAACCTCCCCAGACACACTGAAAAAAAACAAAAAAAACCAAACAAACAAAAAAAAATCCCTGCAAACCAAACAAAATACATCAGCGGACTCAGTCTATCCACAGCTGCCAGTTTGTGACATCCAGTGTAATGACTGTAATTTTCTTAATCCTGGAGGAACTAAAACTTCATTTTGTTTTGTTTTCCTGAGAAAGTTTTTTAAAAATGACCCTTATTCTTTAAGAGTTTAGAGACCTATAAAGAATATAATGGAATTGTCTCAGGATACAAGGATACAGAAACTGGAATTTGGAGGAATTAAGGGAAGAAAGTAGCACAAATCCAGAAATGCACTGTTCCCCCAGATGGAGAGACAAAGCGGAGGCAGGTTTCCAAATGGCAGAGCCCTTCTATTGGCCCTAGAAATGTATTATTTCCGGGAGATGACTGAGCTGACTGTATGGATAGATGGATGTCCATGAAATGGACACAGAAAAAGTGGAGCAACGTATCCTCAGGTGGGCTGTGTGAACTTGACCACCAACATCATCTCAGCAGTAACGACTCTGGACTTCAGTCTAGAGGCCAGCTCCTAATTTTCTTCAATTACAAAAGCGGAGGGACTTCTAGTTGTTGTCTGGGTTCCCCTTATTCCCATGGCCATAGCATTTCTAGTGAGGCACATGGCCACCCAATCAATAACAAATACTACTGAGTTTCTGTGCAGCTAGATGTGGCCCTGTGACCACCTTCTGGCCATTGAAGAATTGTGTGTACAACTCTAAGTTCATCCTCATAAAAGAAGTTGGCCAGACCTTTCCTCTTCCTTTCCCTTAGTTGGAATGTGGGCATTTTGATCAAGAATTGAAAACCTTGAGTTAAGAAAAGGAAATCAACAACTCCAAAGGCAATCCTACCAACTCTTGGCCACCTACCCAGAATTTTATGCAAGAAAGACATGTTTTTAACTTGTGTAAGGCACTGAATTTATAGGTCTCTTCGCTTCTTTAGACTAACTTATGCCCTAATGAATTCAAGAGGCCCTGGAGTTTTTATAAGAACCCAAGAGGGTACCTTACCCCCCTCCAGAAACAAAAAAGAAAGAAAGAAAAGGAAAAAGAAAGAAAGGGAGGAAGGAAGGATTTGTGTCTACTTCCAAAGTCTAGGAGGATGGAGTCTGGATTAGATTTAATTGTATTTATTTATTTTTATAAATTTATTTATTTATTTTTGGCTGTGTTGGGTCTTCGTTGCTGCGCACAGGCTTTCTCTAGTTGTGGTGAGTGGGGGCTACTCTTTCATTGTGGTGCACAGGCTTCCCATTGCGGTAGCTTCTTTTGTTGCAGAGCACGGCCTCTAGGCACGCAGGCTACAGTAGTTGCAGCACGTGGGCTCAGTAGTTGTGGCTCGTGGGCTCTAGAGCGCAGGCTCAGGAGTTGTGGCGCAGGGGCTTTGTTGCTCCACGGCATGTGGGATCTTCCCAGACCAGGGATCGAACCCGTGTCCCTTGCACTGGGAGGCAGATTCTTAACCACTGCACCACCAGGGAAGTCCCGATTTAATTGTATTTAGAAAAATATTTTTACATGCCCAAATGTTATGCAATAATTCGTGTTGATTAAATGTTCTTGCCACTGAAAGGAGAATAAAACTGAGTGTCTTGTCATGGCAGTCTAGTCTTGAAATATTGTCTTTGACCTCCACCATGGCTGAGGTCTGGGTACTTGGGGATGTTGTTGTGAGGATAATGGAAGTTTTCCCACAATAGATCTATTCCTATGTACAAAGGAAGTATCATATATTTTTTTAGGCAATAATAACTTGTTTGGGTGACTAGTACTGACTATGATTTGTGCTTTGATTACTTTGGACTGTGGCCTGAAATTTTTCTGACAGCAATCCTTTAAATGAAAATAATTTACTGTCTCTCAACAGTAAATTTGGGCACATGGATTTTTTTTTATCCACCCACTTCATTCATCATACTTAATGGTTTTTTATTCTTCTTTTCAAAATAATACTCAAAAATTATTTTATTTAATGGATGAAGGAAATACAAATATGGGAAAATAGGTAGCAACCCAATTCAGTAAAAGAACCTGGTGAGGAATAAGAGATCATCTAAATTCATGACAATCTCAGATTATTACTAGATGTATCATTTATGATGACAAGCCTCAAAGGTACAATGAAATCCAATGTAATATTAGAATTAATATCAATAATTCCTTTAAGATGTTATATAACCCTTAACAGAGCCAAAAATATTTCAGGGAGTTTTGTTATGGTTGTTGTTCTAAAGCCTAGGGAACATTTCCCTTTATGGAAAAATAAAATCCAGGATTGATTTCCTTCTTTAAGAGATCTTCTAGCCTACATAAAGGTACATTAAAAAATCAGGCAGTTCTTCTATTTTAACAAATATCATAAATGAATGCTCAAAGCCTGTGCTGAGAGTGATTAAATAAGTAATCTATATCAAAACATTTTCAATAGCTGACAGTGTGTCCTTCATTCCTTGAACTTCTTCAGTCCCTGTGGTCTTGGAAAGTCTTACGTAACAAGCATCTTTCCCAGGAAGCCCTCATTAACATCTGTGGAATACATGAACAGGTGAAGAGAGGAATAAATGAACACCAGACAAAATTTCCATCAAGTTAAAATATTAACCACCTATATGTAGCAACTGACCTTGGTTGAATTGTTTTGTTTACCTATATTTTTATTAAAATTCCTCTTCAAAATTTGGAGACCATTTGTAAGTTTTCCAGGAAAAGTGTCAGATATCACCACATCTGGGTCCACAGAGATGCATAGCAGGGCATAACTGGGCATTCCTTAAACTGGGAAATACACGGAAAGTTAGAGTATATCTTGAGAGAAAAAAGCATGGGATATATTATGTTTATAATACATAAGCAGGCATTTCCTGAACTGGGAAATACCTAAAAACTTGGAATATATTATGGACTATGGCCCTGGAGGAATAGAGTTGGGGACAATATAAACCAACACCATCCAATAGAAATATGATGCAAGCCACAAATGCAAACTACGTACATCATTTTAAATTTTCTAGTAGCTACACCAAAAAAAAGTAAAGAGAAGCAAGTGAAATTAATTTTAATGGTATATTTTATTTAGCTGAAGATATCCAAATTATTACCCTTCAGTATGTAATCAATAACAAAATTATTAATGAGATATTTTCTATTTTTTGCAAACTAAGTCTGCAAAATTCGATGTGTATTTTACACTGAAAGCACATGTCAGTTTGGACTAGGCAGACCTGAAGTGCTCAATAGACTCATGAGGCCAGCTGCCACCCTATGAGTCACATAGAAAATTTGGTTCTTTTCCTTCTGTTCTGAGTGATCTCTTTTTCAGAGAGTGGAGGAGACATATAACCCTCATTTTTGTATTTTTGTTTTGTTAAAAGTATTGTTAGTGCCTAAAATATTAAACACTAAGCACTCCTAAGTCAAACAGAACTTATTTGGAAATTTTGCATATGTTAAAGCTGCAGGACCCCTAAAAGTCAAAACCCAAAGGAAGCAGACTGCGTTGCACCAAAATGCAAATTTATAAACTGTGATTAAAATTTGCAGAACTGCCTCATGCTTAATCCCATGCTTCTTGATTTCATTAGTTGAAATTCTGCTCTGATCTTGATTGCTGAATCCATGACTCTGGGCTTTCTGCCCTGTTTTACCAAAGAGCGAACATGACTTTGAAACCAAATATTAGACTTATATTTGACTAACGCCTCCAAGTCATCTTTTGTAAAATGGAGCCAATAAAACCTAAGTTGAGAGTTTTTCCATATCAAATGGGATGATATAGGTAAATTGCTTTTTGTCTTTCCCCAATCCACTGCAGTTTGTTCTCATTGCTTTTCAATTGCTCGCCTTGAATTAACTGCTATCACCTGTCACCAACCCTAAGTCTCCTGCATGTGCATTAAAACCCTTTCAGCCTATGCCCAGTGCTGTGTGAGAGGGACCTCTGGTCACCAGCAGACCCAGCCCTAGACTGTGCTACCACCACACTCCCCAGCATACAGGATTATTTCCTCCCACTCACCAGGACAATGGACAAGACAAGAAATACATGTTAAGGGGCAGTTATCCGATTTCTATTTTAGCTACACCTTTTCCTTATTTTTCTCCTTCCTGCTGCTTATTCTTCGTTGTTATTTCATTTCCCATTAGCACTTACCACACTGAGGAGCAACGAATGAAAAGTAGTGAACACGACTCAGTCTATTTTAGATATTAACAAGATCACAGGCTGTTAAGAGAATTAGTGTAAGAAAATCTGTGTCACAAGAAACACAATCCTCCCATCTTCAATTATCATAATTAGCTTTCAGACCCTCTACATGTGTTCAGTGTATGTGTGCATGCCATGTGTGTGCATATATTTTAAGGTTGGGGTGAGAAAAGAATTTGTCATTTTTATAAAGCATTCTGTGAATAAATATTCAACATGCTGGGTTTTGTATTTGTTTTCTTTTTTATTGAAGTATAATTGACTTAAAATATTGTGTTAGTTTCAGGTGTACAACATTGTGATTAGATTTTTTACACATTACAAAATGATCACCAGGATAAGTCTAGTTAACACCTGTCAGCTAAAAGTTACTACAGTATTATTGACTATATTTTCTATGCTGTATATTTATTACATCCCTGTGGCTAATTTATTTTATAACTGGAAGTCTGTACCTCTTAATACCCTTCACTCATTTCATCCAGCCTCCCACCTCCCCTCCCCTCTGGCAACCAGTAATTTGTTCTCAGTATCTATGAGAATGTTTCTGTTTCTGTTTGCTCATTTTGTTTTTTCAGATTCCACTTATAAGTGAAATCATATAATTGTCTTTCTCTGCCTGACTTATTTACTTAGCATAATACCCTCTAGCTCCATCCATGTTGTTGCAAATGGCAAGATTTCATTTTTTATGACTGAATAATATTGCATTGTATATATACATATATATATCTTCTTTATGTATTCATTTATTGATGGATACTTAGGTTGCTTCCATATCTTGGTTATTATGAACAATACTGCAATAAACATTAGGGTGCATATATCTTTTCAAATTAGTGTTTTTGTTTTCTTTAGAAAAAGAGCCAGGGGCTTCCCTGGTGGCGCAGTGGTTGAGAATCTGCCTGCCAATGCAGGGGGCACGGGTTCGAGCCCTGGTCTGGGAAGATCCCACGTGCCGTGGAGCAACTAGGCCCGTGAGCCACAACTACTGAGCCTGCGCGTCTGGAGCCTGTGCTCCGCAACAAGAGAGGCCGCGATAGTGAGAGGCCCGCGCACCGCGATGAAGAGTGGCCCCCGCTTGCCACAACTAGAGAAAGCCCTCGCACAGAAATGAAGACCCAACACAGCCATAAATAAATAAATAAATAAATTAAAAAAAAAAAAAAAAAGAGCCAGTAGTGGAACTGATGGTAGTTCTAGTTTGATTTTTTTGAGAAACCTCCACACTCTTTTCCATAATGGTTGTACCAATTTATATTCCCACCAACAGTGCATGAAGGTTCCCTTTTCCCTATATCCTCACCAACACTTGTTATTTCTTGTCTTTTTGATAATAGCTATTCTGACAGGTGCTACCTCAATGAGGTGATATCTCATTATGGTTATGATTTGCATTTCCCTGATAATTAGCGATGTTGAGCATCTTTTCATGTGCCTCTTGACCATCCTTATTTCTTCTTTGGAGAAATGTCTATTCAGGTCCTCTGCTCACTTTTTAATAAAAAAAAAAAAAAAATTGTATTGAGTTGCATGAGTTCTTTAAAATTGTCTCTTCACCTTTAACTTTTGCCCTTAATTATGATGTCTTAGTGTGGATCCCTTTGAGTTCTTCTTGGTTGGGGTTCTCTGTGATTCCTGGGCCTGGATATGTTTCCCTGGATTAGGGAAGTTTTCAACCATTATTTCTTCAAATAAAATTTCTGCTCCTTTCTCTCTCTTTTCTCCCTCTGTAATCCCTATAATGAGAATATTACTATGCTTGATGTTGTCCCAGAGGGTCCTTAAACTATCCTCATTTCTAAAAATTATTTTTTCTTATTGGTGTTCTGATTTGATGATTTCCACTATTTCATCTTTCGGATCATCGATCTGTTCTTCTGTATCATCTAATCTGCTGGTGATTCCCTCTAGTGTATTTTTCATTTTAGTTACTGTGCTCTTCAGCTCTGATTGGTTCTTTCTTATATTTTCTAACATTTTGTTGAAGATCTCACCGTGTTCCTCCATTCTTCTCCCAAGTTTGGTGAGTATATTTATGACCACTACTTTGAACTCTTCATCATTATCTATCTCCATTCTATTAGGGTTTTTTCCTGGGGTTTTATCTTGCTCTTTTGTTTGGAACATATTGCACTGTCTCCTCATTTTGTTTGACTTTCTGTTTGTTTCTATGAATTAGGTAAAAGAGGTTCCTCTGTGGCCTTATGTAGGAGTGTTCCTTGTGTAGACTGCACATGACAGACAACTTTGGCAGGCTGGCTGGACCTGAAGTGGGCATGGACAGGGGTATCTCAGTGCACATTATGTCACAGCCACCTTGGAAAGACTGCTGGAGCTGGAGCAGGCACGGGTCAGCGGGGTCCCAGGGCAAACTGGGGCCACTTTGGTGGGACAGCTGGAGCTGGAGTGTTAGCAGATCAGGGGGTGCTGGGGTGTGAGGCATCAAGGCCCCTTGGCAGAATGGCTAGAGCTAGAGCAGACATGTGCAGTAGATTCCTGGGGCACATCTCACTAGGGTTACCTTGATGGTCAGCAGGAGTGGGGACAGGCTGTGCTGAGACCACCATGACAGGACAGCTGGAGTGTGCATGGGCTGGGGGTCCTGGAGTGTGCCATGCCAGGGATGCCTTAGGGAGACAGGTGTTTCCCTAGATTTCACTTAGGGAGTGTGCCATGCCAAGGATGTCTGCCTTAGGGAGACAGGTGTAGCTGGCATGGGCCAGGGAACTTGGCAGGTGGGCCAGAACACCTGGAACGTGTTCTTGTCCACACTATGAAGGTGGAGGGGGAACATAAAAAATAGCACTCTCTGGTGCTTCCGACCCCGAAGAGAGCTCCAGCAGTTCCTTGCCTGTTCGGCAGCACGCTAGGGTTAGTAAATGGATTTCCCTTAAGTATCCTCTAGGTGCCCTTTAAACTGCTATTTTTCTGCCATGGGTGGGAGAGTCTGCAGGCAGGCCCCTCAGTGATATCCCTCCCTATTGCAGGTTGCTACATCGGGGATGGAGTTTCTATAGATACCATGTCTTCATCTTTCCAATCCATCTCCATGTGGTCCCTCTATCATGTGTTTTGCAGAAGATGTTCAATCAGCCCTTGTCTTCTTCAGGAGGAACTGCTCTATATGTAGCTGTCAATTCGGGGTATCTGTGGGACGAGGTGAGTTCAGGATCTTCCTGTGCCACCATCCTGGACTGTCCTCTTACAGATGTGCTGTTTTCAATTAAACAGGTTAATATAATTCTGTGGTTAAAAAGTAACATGTAAAATTCCAAATATTTCTAGAATTTCAAAATACGGTGAGCCTATCATATTCCAGGGGAAGTAATAAGTTGGACATTATCATTGATAATAAATAATTCACTGAAAAAAAATCCAGTTCCAGCCTTTTGTTTATTTAAGTGTTTACTGAATACTGAAAGACTAAGCAGGGCCTAACCTAGAAGAGCTTGGAGTCAAGCCAGGGGTAAAAAATCTCACCCATAGAGAACAATTCAGAGGCAGTAACTCTAAGTTTAAAACAGACAACAAAATTTGACATCAAATATAATTTCTAGATTAATTTGTTTCTAGCCAGCACCAAGCTTAGACTGAGTAAAAATTGTTTTCAGTACTGACTCTGTCAGTTTCTAGCTACATAAGTTACAAAGCATCTCCGAGCCCACTTTCCTACATTATACAAATAGGGAGAATACACTCTGTTTTCCCAGCTTTGTCAGCATTAACATTCTGAAATTCCAATTCTATTTCCCAAATGGTGTTTCATGGCCGACACTTTTTACAAAATTAAATAGAAATATCTTATGCAATATAAAATTTCAGGATGAGCATAGGAGATGCAATTTTATTAGAGAAACTAGAAATGATAAACATCAAAATCTTCAAATTTCTTGAAAGCTAAGGCAAATAGAAAAAGAAAATACGTGGTAACTCTGACCATTTGATGAGGCAGTTTCTCCTTTACATGGAAAAGCTCAAACACTTTGTGTAAAATAATATTGTTTATGAAGGCACCATGCTCAATAAATTCAACACCAGCACTGTAGAAAATGCAATTACTCCTTCATATTGTCATGTTGCTGTGAAATCTCCATGTAAGTTCAGAGAAACTAATCCTAACTATCTATCTGACTCTCAAGTTATCAGCCCAGAAAGAGAGATTTTTCTTTGGATTTTATACAATCAACAGAATGAGGAAAATAATTTGACTACCAGTAATTGACACATGAAGAAACAACTCTTGACAAATTTTTGCTTCTCAATTTTTTTTCCTCTGAGAAAATCTTTTGAGTTAATCTGACTTTTAAAAAATTGAAAAAAAAATATATCTACATTTTTGGTTAAGATTGGAGAAAACTTTTATTTTTTCCTTTTTTTTTAATTTATTTTTTTATACAGCAGGTTCTTATTAGTCATCTATTTTATACACATCAGTGTATACATGTCAATCCCAATCTCCCAATTCATCCCACCACCACACCCACGCCCCGTCGCTTTCCCCCCTTGGTGTCCATACATTTGTTCTCTACATCTGTGTCTCAATTTCTGCCCTGCAAACCAGTTCATCTGTACCATTTTCTAGGTTCCACATATATGCGTTAATATACGATATTTGTTTTTCTCTTTCTGACTTACTTCACTCTGTATGACAGTCTCTAGATCCATCCATATCTCAACAAATGACCCAATTTCGTTCTTTTTTATGGCTGAGTAATATTCCATTGTATATATGGACCACATCTTCTTTATCCATTCATCTGTCGATGGGCATTTAGGTTGCTTCCATGACCTGGCTATTGTAAATAGTGCTGCCATGAAATTTGGGGTGCATGTGTCTTTTTGAATTATGGTTTTCTCTGGGTATATGCCCAGTCGTGGGATGGCTGGCTCATATGGTAATTCTATTTTTAGTTTTTTAAGGGACCTCCATACTGTTCTCCATAGTGGCTCTATCAGTTTACATTCCCACCAACAGTGCAAGAGGGTTCCCTTTTCTCCACACCCTCTCCAGCATTTGTTGTTTGTAGATTTTGTGATGATGCCCATTCTAACTGGTGTGAGGTGATACCTCATTGTAGTTTTGATTTGCATTTCTCTAATAATCAGTGATGTTGAGCAGCTTTTCATGTGCTTCTTGACCATCTATATGTCTTCTTTGGAGAAATGTCTATTTAGGTCTTCTGCCATTTTTGGATTGGGTTGTTTGTTTTTTTAATATTGAGCTGCATGAGCTGTTTATATATTTTGGAGATTAATCCTTTGTCTGTTGATTCGTTTGCAAATATTTTCTCCCATTCTGAGGGTTGTCTTTTCATCTTGTTTATGGTTTCCTTTGCTGTGCAAAAGCTTTTAAGTTTCATTAGGTCCCATTTGTTTATTTTTGTTTTTATTTCCATTACTCTAGGAGGTGGATCAAAAAAGATCTTGCTGTGATTTATGTCAAAGGGTGTTCTTCCTATGTTTTCCTCTAAGAGTTTTATAGTGTCCGGTCTTACATTTAGGTCTCTAATCCATTTTGAGTTTATTTTTGTGTATGGTGTTAGGGGGTGTTCTAATTTAATTCTTTTACAGGTAGCTGTCCAGTTTTCCCAGCACCACTAACTGAAGAGACTGTCTTTTCTCCATTGTATATCCTTGCCTCCTTTGTCATAGACTAGTTGACCATAGGTGCGTGGGTTTGTCTCTGGGCTTTCTATCTTGTTCCATTGATCTATGTTTCTGTTTTTGTGCCAGTACCATACGGTCTTGATTACTCTAGCTTTGTAGTATAGTCTGAATTCAGGGAGTCTGATTCCTCCAGCTCCCTTTTTTTTTATTTCTTTTTCTTCTCTGATTGCCATGGCTAGGACTTCTAAAACTATGTTGAATGATAATGGTGAGAGTGGACATCCTTGTCTTGCTCCTGATCTTAGAGAAAATGCTTTCAGTTTTTCACCATTGAGAATGATGTTTGCTGTGGGTTTGTCGTATATGGCCTTTACTATGTTGAGGTAGGTTCCCTCTATGCCCACTTTCTGGAGAGTTTTTATCATAAATGGGTGTTGAATTTTGTCAAAAGCTTTTTCTGCATATATTGAGATGATCATATGGTTTTTCTTCTTCAATTTGTAATATGGTGTGTCACACTGATACTATATCTACATTTTTTATTAGGATTGGAGAAAACTTTTAATGAGTTCAGTTTTTCTGGAATAAATGGCATTGGATGACATATTGGCCATATTCTAGTTCCCTCATGCTCCATAAATAGCCATGGAGGAAATAAGAGGGAGAAGCTATTTATACATTGAGAACAGAGGGTCTCCTAGTTTCCATGGCTGTCCTCTCTGAGGATAATATTAACCCTTGCACTAAAAAAGCACTTGATTTCAGCTCAGTCTGTATAAAAATGTGTCCTTTCTGACAAAGGAATCTGAATCAAGGTAGGTCTGAGAAGGAAAGTAACCGTACAATACTGAATTAAAGTACATGATACTGGCAAGGCTCATGATATAAACTTTTCTTTCTATATTTTTGGCTTCATGTACTCTAATCTTATAATCAATATGAAAACATAGTATGGGACAAAACCTAAACTCAGTGTTTGTGAATCTTTTCAGTTGAAAAAACTTTCCACTCCTATTCTAACATAGAGAGCCCAAGAGTTGGGGGATGGCCAAATTTCAGGTGTAATTGAATGGCTGATGAGGAGTTTTGGTTGTAGGCCAGAAATTAAAATGAAAATTCCTTCCCATAGTTTTAAAGATGTACCAGTTCAACATTCAGTGATATCCTAAGTTATGTCTTCTTACTGGATTGCTAAAAATCAGTCAAGTACAGTTTAGTCTTATCTAGCCAGGTAACTTATCTCCGGATGTCTTATTTTCCCATATTGACAGGAAAAGGATCACACTATATCTTCCGCTGTTTTGTTTCAATATTATGCAGCAATGAGATGAAAAAATGTCCAGCTACTTCCTTTTTTTCCTAGTTAACAACCCTCCTGGACTGCTTTTCTACCCCATCAAAGCACCCAGCCCACAGATTCTATAGCTTTTTCACTATCATCCCCCTCCTATGCTCACTTCCCTCTTTAGCGAGAACTTAGTTTCCATGGTCCATCATTTAAATAATTTATTGCCAAATGCTATTTTACTAATTTCTCTCTACATCATACTCTCTTGGCAAAATCCCAGTCCTAATTAAACTCAACTAATACACTGAGTCTCAATCTGCAAACAATTTTTCCTGGAGAAAAACACACACTTACTGAGTTTGAATGTATTGTATGGTCACAAAGCTCAAAGGGGCATACAACACTGCTCAGAAATTCTGTTTATCATATGACTCTTCAAAATGACTCTTTCGTGCATTACTATGTTCAAATTCTGCATCCCTTCTAGTCTAACTCTTTCTCATTTGACAATCTTGCCTCATAATTAGCCCTAAAATAGAAATATCAGACAATATCTCATGCATCTTTACACTTTGAACTAACTAGTCAACCAATATCGGTACTCTTTTTTTCTATCCTTCCCAGAGCCTATCAGTGATGTAAAGGAAACTAGTGTCTGTATAGTGGCTGTTGTTTCCAAATTGTTTCTCAAAAGGCCAAGAAGATGCCTCTTTTGCTTTCCCTTTTACCTGGCCCCAAGAGCATTGCCTTGTTCTTTTTTGTCTAGGACACTTAAAGAAAGTCTATTTTATTTTTCCCATTGTTTTATTTTTCCCATTGAGCTTCACTGTCAGGCCTCGGGTAGTACAAATCCCTGGGTCTGTGTTGGGAAATCAGGAGATGTGTGTGCCATACAGGACAAGAACAGAGGACCATATGAATTGCACACACTCATAGTTACCCGACTCTTTCCACACTAGTCCATGACCTTGAACCTCTCTTATGAATTCAACATTTTCCTCAGTATAAGTTTCTTTCTTAGGGGCTTCTCATATTCAGAGACTAGACTTCTGGAATGTGTAGCCCCCTCAGACACTGCCTATACATGCCTAAGTTCTGAAATTAACATGTCTCAGCTAGAAACCAAAATATGCTGCTTACCTACATTTAGTCACAAAGAATTCTCCTACAGCTCTTATGTTTTTGACTAGATCAAAGAGTCATGGAACCTACAAACAGGAAAGAAAAATATCTATGCTAGATATTGTCTTTTCCAACTGAGGCAAGAAAGATTAATTGTTGATATTGTCTTATGGCTTTTTCTGCAGTACATTGGTATAGATAAAAAGTTAAGATAAATACAACATTATCTAAATCAAGACTTAATTGAGGTTCACTAAAAGCAGTTACACTTTCCTTGGGACCTTTCGATGTTTTCCTGGTGGCTTATGACGGGACATTTAGAAGTGCGGCTTTTTTCAAATGAGACCTTTGCCTAATCACCATTGCTAAGTCCACGGAGTCATTTCATCATGAAATTTACAGCATATCTTATTCAGCTGTTGGTACTTCTTATTGTTCAAGATTCTGCCCTGACCCCTTGTTTGTCTGTTTGTTCTTACATACTGTCTCCTTGACTTAAATCATCTATTTTCATGGTTTCTGTTGCTACTTGTCTTCAAATGATGGTCAAATCTACATTTCTAACTCTCTCCACAACTATAGCCTCATTTTGCTCTATGAGGCATCACTTTTATGCCTTAACATCACTCAGCCTAAATCAAACGCAGCTTATCTCCCAGACTTAATAACCAAACTTCCAAACTTCCCTATGTCAGTTACACATCAGTATCTCAGACTACTATACCAGGAGTCTGGTTGAATATTCCTCTTTCACTTTATTTTTTTCTTTCTCCAACTAGTAGTTAAATGCTATAGATTCTTCTTTAGAAACATTTCTGTATTTGTCCTCCCCTCTCAGTTCACATCATCAGCACCTCAGTCCATGCCCTCACAATTTCACAGCCAGCTTCCTTCTACTGTCTGCAAAACAGGTGTTCAAAGCCATACCTTTCCCTCTAATTTACCTGATATTCTACCGCCAAATTAGTCTTCCTGAAATCTGCTTTCCTTATACCATTACTGGGAAGGGAAAGAGAAGGAACTAAATTTATTGAGCATCTAACCATGACCTTGGCACTTTAAATGGGTTACCTTATGACATTCTCTCACCCAATACTATGGGGCAGGTATTAGGACTCCTGTTTCACAGATGATGGGAGAAAGGGTCAGAAAGTTTAACAACTTGCTCAAGATCACCCACAGCTAATCATCAATGAAGCTGGTGTTTGAACATGTGCTATCTCAAGTCCCCGCTGCTGACTCTCAAATTCTCAATTGTTCCTCATTATCTAGCACACTTCTCCTTGAATCTTTATGTTTTGAACATCTATGCTGTACGCAGAACTTCATGGAAAACAGAGATTAGTAAGAAAGAGATCCTCCCTCCAGGAGCTTATAGTCTAAGAGGAATGATAACATAGGAAGATGATTTTTATCTCTTTTATTCCCTGCTGTATCTCAAAAATCTAGAATAGCTCCGTACTAGTTTCCTAGGGCTGGTGTAACAAATTACTACAAATGAGGTAGCTTAAAACAACAGAAATTTATTCTCTCACAGTCCTGGAGGCTAGAAGTTCAAAATCAAGATATTAGCAGGTTTGGTTCCTTCTGGAGGCTCTAAGAAAGAATGTTTCATGCATCTCTTCATGGTTCTGACATTGCTTAGTTTAGAGCTGCAACTTTCCAGTCTCTGCTGCTGTTGTCACAGGGCCTTCTTCCCTGTGTATCTCTGTGCCTCTATGTCCCCAAATCTCCCTCGCCTTAAAAGGACACCAGTTATTGGATTTAGAGCCCCATCCTAATGCAGTATGACAGCATCTTTGCATCTGCAAAGACCCTGTTCCCCAATAAGGTCACATTCACAGGTTACAGGTGAACATGAATTTGGGGCAGACACTATTCAACCAAACTACTATGGTATCTAGCACATAATAGCCACTCAATAAATATTTGTTGAATAAAGAAATACTGTGAAATAGGAACTGTTATAAGGGAGGTAGGAATTTTTAAAAATCACATTGGTATTTCTGAATAGCTTTAAAAGCTCTCCATACTTTTCTTAACCTTATAAATTCAATCTTATCTCTCACTATACTCCAACACAAAACTTATTTGTCAATTAATCTAATTTCCTCCCTGACCCTCATGTTCCCCGTCCAGATCCCCTGATTACGTACATGCCTGACTTATTCTTGCTCATTCAAGTTTATTTGTTTATACTGCTTCTATAGCTTAGATACTGACTTCTTCCTCTCCAGCTATTCAGGTCCTATTTATTTTCAAATGTTACGGTCTGAATGTGTCCCTCCAAAATTCATGTATTGTATCCTAACCCCCAAAGGTGATTGTATTAGGAGGTAGGGCCTTTGAGAGGTGATTAAGTCATAAGGGTAGAGTCCTTGTGAGTGGGATTAGTGCCCTTATAAACAAGCTTCCAGACAGACCCCTAACCTTTCTACCATGTAAAGACACAGGAAGAAGGGGCTGGCTATGAAACAGGAAGAGGGTCCTCACCCAACCATGCTAGCACCTTGATCCTGGATGTCCCAGTCTCCAGAACTGTGAGAAATATGTTTCTGTTGTTTATAAGCTATCCCCATGTGTGCTATTTTGTTACAGCAGCCCAAACAGACTAAAACATCTTCTAAGGCCTCTTAAAATGTCGTATCTTTTGAGAAGCCTTTCCTGATCACCCTTTACTCCTACTGCCTTTCTTTAAACCTCTAAAAAGCAATTGCATTTTGCTCCGCATCACTTGGAGTTTCAGTTACCTACTGATGTGTAACAAACCACTGCTGAACTCAGTGTCTTACAACAGCAGGTTGCTGTCTGCCATGGCTCTGCGGGTTGACTGGGCAGCTCCTCGGCTGGGCTCACTCATGTGAAGCGTCACCTTGAGTGCCAGCTGTGCGGGAGGATCTAAGACGACCTCACCTACATGTCTGACAGGTGGTACTGGTGTTGGTTAGAGCACCTTCATTTTCCTCCGTGGGCCTTTTGTCCTCCAGTAGACTAGACCAACTTCCTTTGCCCTAGCACTAGGGCAGAGTTCCAAGAGTGTCATGATGGAAGCTGCAGTGTCTCTTGAGAGGTAGATTCCAGAACTCAAAATAACACCACTTCCACTAATATTCTATTGGTCCAAATAAGTCAAAGGTCAGGGAAACAGTCTCCATCTCTTGGTGGGACAAGTCACAAAGGCACATTGCAAAGAAGAGTGCTAGAGAAGAGAGGAAAGGTTGTGCTCATCTTTGAAAATGATATACAACACTTGGGATATAATGACACACTCTCTTTTATTGTTTTCTGATCACATGTGTTTTAATCTAATTGGTTCCCAAATTATATGTTCTTAAGATCAAAATTCAAAACATAGTTTTCTTGAAATTTCTTAAATGCTTAATACAGACTGGGCACATATTATGTTTTCAATTCATATTTATAATATTAATTATATACCACTTTGCTAGACACTGTTCTAGGTATGTAAAGTCATTAAATTCTAAGTATATTAAATAATTTAATTCTCACAGTGACTGTATAAGATAGGTCTATATTTAGCCCCATTTTACAAAGAAGGGAACTGAGACCAGGTGTAGTTAAGTGGCTTTCTCAGTGTCCACAACTACCATGGATTTTTTTTTTTTTAATTTGACTTTTTCCTTTTATTCATGAAACACGAGCACCCACAAACACCCTCAGTGACTTGGAGTCTGTGGGTTAGGAGAGTGTCTTGGACACTTGAGTAGGACAAGTGGCTATTACAGTGGTCAATTAAAAGGCACTTTTATGAGAAAAATACTTCCTCAAGAGGGATTTCTCAGGGAGCAACCCACTGGGCACTCTATTCTGCCTGTGGCACCTGCCGCTGTTTTGCTGATTAGTTCAATACAAGGTTAGTAGTCAATCCAGGCATTCTAGTTCCAGATGTCATGCTCTTAAAGAATATGCTGTACTTATTGATATTAAGATGATACAAATTACTGTCATTATTCTATATCTGTCCAAATATATTTCACTCAAAACTACCTAGAAAATATTTCAGCATCATTGATGCGATGAATAGACAGAAAAGTCAAATGATGTATTTTTCAGACAGAATGGGTTTCTCTTTCAAATACTGAGCTAGTTTTGAAGAAAACATATACAAATAAATCTAATAATGACTGAAATCACACCTGATGTTAAGACTCCTTTTTCTTTCTCTCACCCTATCCCTCTAAAATCTCCCATCATGATGTGAATACCTGCCTTTTTCTGATATCTTTACAGGACACACTTCCAGTTAGCCGTCTCCTCAATGAACAAGCTGAGCTTGGATAATATCCTCTGCTGTTCACAGGAGCAGGATTTAGCACTCATCACACACGAGACCCATACCCCCATGGGCCAGTTAACATGCCATCATTTCATCTTCTTAACCTGCTTGCCCTTAGTCACGAGCAGGATGTGGGCTGAGAGACTAGAATAAATCTCGTCCATGCATCATTGCTTCTGGGAAAAACCTTCAAAGTACATACATTTATAGTAGGACAGTTGTTAATACCTTTAGATACTAGGTGTGTTGTGTATTAACCGCATGGTGGCAGAGACCTGATGCTTTGGATGCCAGAGTTCAAGTGAACCCAGAAAATGTAACACTTCTGAGTCTTCTTCCTTCTTCTGTGGATATTGAACATAACCTGTTTTTCTCAAAAAAAAAAAAAAAAAAGTCTCGACCTGCTGGACATTTTTCTAGTAGATATCCTATTTTTTCTGTTGTTTCCACATAACTGTGAGATCCCTGAGGCAGTTTTCCTTATGATTCCCCACCTATAAGCAAGGGCACATGTAACAATCAAATCTAGGTAATTTAAAATGTTTGATGCATGACATGGGTTAGTGGGCATACCGACTTGGTCTATTGGATGCTACTTTACATTGTGGAATAATCAAGCAGAGAAAATCCCTTGACAAAACAACAACAGCAGGAATTGGGAGGAGCCTTTAGAATTCATAATAAAAGTGGGTAAATCTCTCTCTCTCCCTAATTCAGGCATGGACAAGCATGTTGTCTAATTCTCTTGGCAAGGTTTAGGTGGTGTTCTCAGTAAAATCAAAGGTCTCACAATATAGTTGTTTTGGATGAATTGTGTCCCCACAAAAGATGTCAAGACCTAACTCCCCTACCTGTGAGCATGATCTTATTTGCATGTGATCAAGTTAAGATGAGGTTGTTAGGGTGGACCTTAACCCGATAAGACTGTGTCCTTATAAACACGGGGAAATTTGGACCCAAAGACAGACATGCAGAGAGGGAAGAGGACATGAAGATGCAGAGAGACAAGAACCATCTATAAGGCAAGGAACACCAAAGACTGCCAGCAGCTCCCAAAGCTAGGAGGGAGGAATGGAGCAGATCCGGCTTCACAGCCCTCAGAAGGAACCAACCCTGCTGGCACCTTGATTTCAGACTTCTACCCTTCAGAAATGTGAGAAAATAAATTTGTGTTGTTTAAGCCATCTAGTTTGTAATTTATTATGGCAGCCCTAGAAAACTAACAGTAGACTTCATACACTCTTGGTTACTTAGGCCACAGGTGGTTACAACTATTGGAGGATAAGTTCTGGCACCAGTAACAAGGTACAGCTTATTTAGAAAACAAAGAAACAGGTAGAAGTATGATTTTCTTAACCTTACATTCATGCATCATGGCTCTACCCCCCATTTTCAGGAAGGAGAACAATTTTTCATGGTAATCATTTCATGAGCTCATAACTTTATTTAATATTTGTTTTATATCCTACACTTATTTAAGAAATATGTAAAAAGTGAGAATAAAATTCTATCTTTAAAGAGCTTATAATTAGTTGGGGGTAGGCAAGACACTGACCAAATTAAAAAATCAATAAAAGACAATCCTTAATGGATTTCTAAATTGAACCATGTAACAGTACTATAAAACTCAATGTTAGTATGAAAGTCTCATAGGGAAACTATCTTTTTAAATTAAGTATTTAATATGTGCAAGCATAATAATTAATACTCGAAAAAAGAAGTACACTTTTTAAATCAACTTTATTTTAAAGATTTTTCTTACTCAATCTGTCCACCCTTAACTACCAGCATCTTGACTGCAATTGTGATTTCATGTACACATTGTCTAAATATCTACATACAACACTTAGAGAGGTGTTTTTGACTCTGGACTTAACCCAGCTAACGAGAAGGGTTAGCTGAAAACAACTAAAACTGTGAGGTGAAATGTGAATTATATGCAGTTTTCTTCTTTCCAGTCAATTTGTTATATTCCATATTATTATATATTAATTTTCATTTCATATGTATTAAACCACAAATAATATATTTACTATAAGTTCCTTAAAGGCACAGGGTGTGTCTTGTTCCCACATAGGGTCTGGATCTTTCAAAAATATTGGTTGAATAAACAAACAAAAGAATAAATGGGCTTCTGATACAAACTACTCACCAAGGAACATGTTTACACTCCTAGCCACTTGTTCTGGTGCAAGACATGTTTCCTTCTTCTTGTGTTGATTAATTTCTATCGCTCCTCTAGTGTGTGACCGACATGGCTCTCGTCTCACACCACTCAGTACTGGGTTTTTGACTCCCTGCATCAGAACACTTACAATATTTGCAGAAAATTCTATCTTTGCTGATGTGCTTGTTCAAAGTTCACTTTAAGTGCAGAACTGTTATCAATTACATTGTGAGGTTGGCACTGGTACTCTCCAGAATGTTCTACAACAAAGCTCATTTGTTGGTTGGTGGGTTGGTTGCTTTTTTTCATTCATGTGTTTTTGTTTGTTTGTTTGTTTTGGTAGCTGCAAGTCAATACCCATCAGATTGTCAAGAAATTAACCCAGTGGGTTGAGACCAGCTATTTTGGAAAGGAGGGGTGGGGATGGAGAAAAGAAAGAAAAGGAAGGAAAAGGAAGGGAAGGGAAAAATACATCCACACTATGGGTAAATATTGCCTTATAAAAATTATAAAAAGCCACTATCTAGTAAAAGCCACTATCTAGTACTACTAGAAAGCCACTATCTAGTACTACTAGAAAGCCACTATCTAGTACTACTAGAAAAAGCCACTATCTAGTACTACTAGAAAAAGCCACTATCTAGTACTACTATCTAGTACTATCTAGTACTACTCTCCATCAATAACTTTTGGAAAGCCACTATCTAGTGGAAAGCCACTATCTAGTACTACTCTCCATCAATAACTTTTGGCCATGGAATAATTTCTTTTAATACTTGCATGACCCCATTACTTTGGCTTCTTTGAGTTTATTGAGCTTGTGTCCAGCTTTCCCTGAATTCCGCTCTCTTTGCATCATTAGCACTTACATTTGTATCTTTTTGACAAGGATGACTTCCAGAATATGGCCACCTTGAGAACGATCCCCTGGGGTGCACAGGACACCTAGATTGAGGAGCTCAGGTGATTTGCTGTATAATTCTTAATAGGTGAGTGACACTCGCCCTGGACAGGTGACATAATAAATATATTGTGTTAGACTCTGTCTTTGTCCTTGGACACAATCCTAGCCAGCATCTACTTTTTGTCCACTGGGTTCTGGAATCTGAGCACTTAAAGTGTCCTATGAACTAAGCCCCTACTGATCAGATGATAAATTCAGCATTATGTGCCAAAACTCTACAAACTAAACTCTATTAAATTTAGGATGACCCTGCTAAAACTAAACAAAGGATTCTCCTGAGCTCCCAGCAGGAAAAAGGTTCCCAAATCAGTTGGGTATGACCAGCTTATGTACAGAGAGGCCTTAAAGATGTGACTCCAAAGTCACCAAGGGGGAGCCCAGGACTGGGGTCTGGTAATTACTGAAGTGTTAAGGACTTTGGCTCACTGAGCATGTGATTCTGAAGAGGACAAAGACACTTTTCTGCTTGATAGGTGTGTGTGGGGTGTGGTATGACTCAGACGCTGGCATTGGAGACGAGCCTTCCCACTAACCTAGCTCTATGAAACGGTGTTCTTCCTTAAAGATTTTGAAAATGAAAATAATATCCCAGCCCCCTTTTACTGACAAAAAGTTTTTATTAAATAAGACAAAAGGATTCAATTAAAAGATCAATAGGACCTCTCTGTGTGGTGACACAGGAGCTGAGCATTTTCCAGCTCCATGCCTGTTCAGAATTCACTGCTCCTTCGTGCTTTCCATTCTATTCATCAATTCAAAATAAATGTTCAAAGCACCTATGAGTGTATAGTGTTAGGGGCTCTATATCTGCCTCTAGGGTCTTACTCTCTTGTATGGAATGTAAGTATTAAATGAGTAAACTGCAAAAATAATTATATATATATATATAAAGTTTATATATATATATATATATATAATTACAAACAAATACTAAGAAAGAGATGGGAAACAATGGTGCTATTAAAAAAATATTAACAACAGGGGATGGAGGTTACTGTGAATTAAGAATTAAGTCATGATGGATTATGTTTAACCTGAGACGTGAATGATAAGGAGAAACCATCTATTTGAAGGCGGAGGAAAAGCCTTGCAGTCAGTGGGGGGCAAGGCAGAGCTTAGCTAACTAAAGGAACAGAAGGAGACACCGCATGAATAGCTGGGACAGAGAGAGCCATAGAAGGAGTGGAGGAGAGGAAACTGGGGGAATATGTAGGAGATGGTAACACAGGGCCTTACCGGGTAAGAAAGTTGGATTTTATTCTAAATGCAATGTGAAGCCATAAGAGGGCTTTTAGCAGGAGAAGAACCTGATAGGACTGAATTTTTTTACAGACCACTCTCAGTGTGGTGTGGTGAATGGGTTGGAGATAAGGACAAATGACCAAGGAGGACCACAGGGAGAAATGTTAGGGGGCAGTTTTGGTATCCGGATGAGAGATGATGGTGACTGGGTCTAGGGCTATGGTTGATGAAATGGGCAGATGACTTTGAAAGCAGACTGACTAAACTTTGTGATAAATCATATTTAGAAAAAGAAGATGGAGGGCTCAAGAATGACTTCAAAGATTCTGATTTAAAAATTTGGGTGGGGCTTCCCTGGTGGCGCAGTGGTTGAGAATCTGCCTGCCAATGCAGGGGACACGGGTTCGAGCCCTGGTCTGGGAAGATCCCACATGCCACGGAGCAACTGGGCCCGTGAGCCACAACTACTGAGCCTGTGCGTCTGGAGCCTGTGCTCCCCAACAAGAGAGGCCGCGATAGTGAGAGGCCCGCGCACCGCGATGAAGAGTGGCCCCCGCTCACCGCAACTAGAGAAAGCCCTCGCACAGAAACGAAGACCCAACACAGCCAAAAATAAATAAATAAATTTATAAAAAAAAATAAAAATAAAAATAAAAATTGGGGTGGATGATTATGGGTGAGAGACAGGAAAGATGAGGGGAGCCACAGGCTTTGGGGGGAAATGAAGAGTTTGGTGTGGGACAGGTTAAGAGAGCAACTTCAAGTGGACGTGAAAGTTAGACAGTTGGAGAGCAGGGCCAGGGGCTCCGAGAGGACCTCTGCTGCGATCACCTGATGTCTCTGCTGGAGCCCCCGCTGCCCCCAAATGAAGAGATGTGGTCAGCAAGAGGAAACTCGATATTTCGCTTAATCAAATCACACACACTCTTTTGCATTTGACTTGGCAACTCCCAGCTGCTGACCTGCTGCCAAGTCAAATTTGTAGCCAGGTAATGAGAGGAATCTCTTGCAACCACATCTGCTTCCTGCTTGGTTGGAAGCAGAAAAGTTACCACCAGGTAGAACGGTAGACAACATCAAGAATGGGAAGCAGCGGGCTTCCCTGGTGGTGCAGTGGTTGAGAATCTGCCTGCCAATGCAGGGGACACGGGTTCGAGCCCTGGTCTGGGAGGATCCCACATGCCACGGGGCAACTAGGCCCGTGAGCCACAACTACTGAGCCTGCGCATCTGGAGCCTGTGCTCCGCAACAAGAGAGGCCGCGACAGTGAGAGGCCCGCGCACCGCGATGAAGAGTGGCCCCCGCTCGCCGCAACTAGAGAAAGCCCTTGCACAGCAACAAAGACCCAACACAGCCAAAAATAAATAAATAATAAATAAATAAATAAATTTTTTAAAAAAAGAAAAAAAGAATGGGAAACAGCTGGTATCAGTTGCGCCAGTAGTGAGAAGAACTCTGAGATGAGAAAACTATATTAAAAACCAAAAACATCAGAGAGGACTAAGGTGTAAGGTAAGAAGGCACCTGCACGTTTTTGGAGGGATATCAGTGAGTCGGCATTGAGAAGAAAGCAGGACTTCTGAGACTGTGACTGATGAGGGGTCAAAGCCATCGAGAACAGTGGCTGCTGGGCTTCCCCGGTGGCACAGTGGTTAAGCAACCACCTTAATCAACAAATTTCCTGTGGTTTTTCATCCTAGTAGCCACTTACAAAACTCAGTTTTAATATTAATAATTCCTACCTTCCACTCAATAAAAATATGCCAGGGACTTCCCTGGTGGCACAGTGCTTAAGAATCCGCCTGCCAATGCAGGGGACATGGGTTCGAGCCCTGGTCTGGGAAGATCCCACATGTCACGGAGCAACCAAGCCCGTGCGCCACAACTACTGAGCCTGCACTCTAGAGCCCGCGAGCCACAACTACTGAGCCTGCGCGCCTAGAGCCCGTGATCCGCAACAAGAGAAACCACCTCAGTGAGAAGCCCGCGCACCACAACGAAGAGTAGACCCCACTCTCTGCAACTAGAGAAAAGCCCAGGCACAGCAACAAAGACCCAACGCAGCCAAAAAAATAAATTAATTAAAAAAAATTTTTTTTAATTCAAAATATAATACAAATATTATTAAAAATTTCACAAAGACCAAATACATGGGAAAAAGTCTGCCCAACGTGCAAAATACAAAATTCAAGGGAAGGGCTTCCCTGGTGGCGCAGTGGTTGAGAATCTGCCTGCTAATGCAGGGGAGACGGGTTCGAGCCCTGGTCTGGGAAGATCCCACATGCCGCGGAGCAACTGGGCCCGTGAGCCACAACTACTGAGCCTGCGCGTCTGGAGCCTGTGCTCCGCAACAAGAGAGGCCGCGATAGTGAGAGGCCCACGCACCGCGATGAAGAGTGGCCCGCGCTTGCCGCAACTAGAGAAAGCCCTAGCACAGAAACGAAGACCCAACATAGCAATCAATCAATCAATCAATAAATAAATCTTTAAAAAAAAAAAACAAAATTCCAGGGAATATATAAATAGAAAATGTACTTTAAATTAGGTGATAGCATGCTTCTTTGACATCTACATTGAAGAATAAAATGTTAACATTGCTTATTTTTTTAGGACTATAGGAAATTTAACATTTCCTATAAATAAAGATGTCATGAAGATTTTTCAAGATGATAACCCCGGCAGTTTATATTTCAGTCCAACTGGTCTATTTGCTATTTTCTGAACTCACAATACACTCTGATACCTTTGCTTTTGCCTAAACTACTTCTTCACCCTCTAATGCCCAAGGGTCTCCTTTTACTTTTTAACTCCTTGTACCAAAATCCCACCCATCCGCAATGACGGCTCAAATTCGACTTCTCCCATGAATACTTCTACTAATAAAGGAAATAAAAGAACATCTTCATTATCTTTTGTACCTTTTCATAACTCCTCGTATTATATTTGTCTCGACTGTCCCTTCTGGTTTGAAAGCTTCTTGAGAGAAGAAGCTGTACTTTATGCATCCTTGTGTCCCTCCTCTTTCATTCAAATGCTAGGTGTGCTTCACCACAGAGGGAATTCAAAGAGTTCAGCATAAGAAATTATCTCATAAAAGCTTGAAACATTCTCAAAACATAAAAAGCAGTTTTTTTTTTCCAGGAATACTCTCGGATTCTCATTAGAACTAGTATCGCTGCTCACCTGCAGAAGTAATATAGCCTTCAGTCTCCTAAATTTTCCTGATATAAATTTAACTTGCTCTATCAATCTTTCCGAGATAAATACATTTTGGAGCAAGTCTCCATCAAGGACTCAGATCATCTCCGTTAGGTTTGTAGGAAGATTTATGCAGAGATAACCAGAGTATAGAAAGCATCCAGTTTCCATTGTTTATCCTCAGAACTATTCCCCTTTCTCTGCTATTTCTATTCCCTTTTAAAGAAAAAGATCGAAGGCAAAACAAACTATTCATTAAAATTAAGAAGTGAAACTGTAAAAACAATGTCTTTAGCAACAGCCACTCCAACTCAATAAACAAAATCACCACTACAAATCTGACAAAATCCTTTATGTGAATTAGAAAACCATGAATAAAATAGACTACATCCTGACTGGCAAATGAGATTTAATTCAGGATTTATTCATGAAAGAGCATCATGGGTGAAGATCCTTGAAGACTAATGTTCTTGGTCAGAAGCAAAGTAGGAGCAGAGTCTTGACCCTAGAGACTTGCAAATCTGATGGTAACAGCACTCCCAGAATTGGTGAGCACCTAGGACTTCTCACCATGGCCAGTGGAGAGGAGAACTAAGTGGAAAATGGTGATGGGGAAAAGTAGGGGCATCTGGGGTAACAGCAAGCAGTGACATGCATTGAGCCTTACTGTGTACCGGGTACCGGGCTAAGGCTTTTACTTGCATCATTTCATTTAATTCCCACAACAACTTTATAAGAGAGGTGCTATTTTCATTCCTTTTTTAATTAAAAAGAATGAGGTTTAGAGAGATTATGCGGCTCTCACAAGGTCAGCATCTAGCAAGCATTGGCACCAGAACTAACCCAGCAATAGGTCTAGTGCCCAAGGAAGCTGGCCTGCAGTTAAAATCATCATGCCCAGACAGGATCGATTATGGTGGCAGATACCTAAGTGAGTTTCTTGGAAGGAGCAGTACTCACACTGCGGCAGGATGAGCATGGTACCAGGGTCTCAGGGAGTCTGTCTGGTTCAGAACCCAGTTTCCTGGGAGTGAAAGCACTGAACAGGTTTCCAAGGTGAGGGATGCATGCCAAGGTTTCTAGGTAGGTTCAACTGTCAGCAGAGAACTGGAGGCTGGAGCGCAGGTCTTTGTGTCCCTTCACCCCTCCCCTTGCCCCACCTACAACTGTAGCTGTACTGAGCTGCTCTGTCCCCAGGCAGGCGGCCAATATCCTACCTCATGGGCTCACTGTGTCTCTCCGCTTTGCTGCCTCAGGCTTTCCCTGAAGCCACAGGAGCTCAGAGTAATCTGCTCAGGGCAGCCCAGGAGTACAGACGGTTAATTTTCCCAACGACAGTCCTCAATCAACTGGGAAGGAGGTTGCCCGAGCCTCCTATGGTAAGGAGCTGCAATCCCCAGGCTAATTCTCAAGGCTTCTCAGAGGGCCCCAAAGAGCTTAAGCCCCAGTTTCTCAGAGCAGTGATTCGCCCAGTGATACATCCTGTGACGGATGTACATTCCACCATGTCCCTCTCTCCTCGCGCCTCGCTCCTGCCTCTGGGGACCACTTCCAGTAAAGTAACTGCACAACAGTTCTTAACAGATGACCAGCTTGTGCGAGAACCAAAACTGAGACAGGGACAACTAGGAAACCAAGAGACAAAGCCTGCCTAGGATTCTGGGCAAATATGACCGGCAATGAGGGAAACAGCAAGCCACCACCACCACCTCTCACCCGAACTCTGGCGGCAGTCACCTAACTTGTCTCTCTTTTTTTTTCCCCCTGACAACTTATCCTCCTCACAGAAGCCTGAGTGGCCCTTTAAGATGTAATATGAACTTATCATCCCTTCAAAATCCTCCAAAACCTTCCAATCACATATGGAATAAAATCCCAAATCTTTACCATGGCCTAAAGGCATGCAGGGTCTGGCTTTCAGAGGCCTCCACGTTCATCTTCTGCTACTGTTTTCAAATTCGACAACCTTGGAGAGATTTTCTGCTGAGTCCTTTCCAAATTAGCAATTCTTCCACCTCTTCACACCCATGCCTCTCTATCCTCACACTCTGCACAGCATTTAACACTACCTGACATTGATTGTATTTTATACAGCCAATTCTTGCTACTTATGGCAGTTATGCTTTATAAAGTCACTGAGGATGCTGAATTAGCAAGTACTGAACCAATATTCCCAAGGGAAATACAGGGTTAGGTTCCTGTGAACCTCTGGACACAGCATTTTCACCACCTATCAATATATAACCTTGTTTTATGTGTGTTTCTGTTCAAAGACACCTTACTTAATACACTGTTGATTCATTAACATTGGACTCACAGCCAACGGTACTGTAGCTCATGCCTGAATGAAGCTTATCTAATACACATATTTTCCATCAGGCACATCATAGCTTTCTTAAGGTTAGGAAGACTAGACAGTATTTCAGCACTACCCTTGGGGGCCATTGGAAACAGCAAAATCACCCAAAAAGACACACAAAAGATGTAAAAACCATGGCACTAAATAGTCCATGAAAAGGATACTTGTTTCCAGAATGAGAGCAGAAACAAGAAGAGCATCGCCTTGTTTGACTTCAGCTGAGAACACGCATAAGGTAACTCAAAGTTTTTGCCACCCAGCACGTATCTGTGAATGATTGCATAAGGGCTACAAATATTGATTTCAGTGGCTACAAATACATTTTAGCAAACAGGCAAATTCACAAATAGAGAACAGCAAATAATGAGCATCAACCATATTTATTTGTTCATTTTGCATTATCTATCTCCTCTTCCTGATATCTAAGCTCTATAGGAGACAAGCCTTTTTCTGGTTATTGGTTTGGTTTTTTTTTGGTTTTTTTTTTCACTTTTTCCTCAGCATCTGGACCAGCACTGTCTACCAGAAGGGTAATGTGAGCCACAAATGTGAGCTACATGTGTAGTTATACATATTTCAGTAGCCATGTTAAGAAATATATAAAGCTAATTTTCATAATGTATTTATTTACCATAATATATCCAAAATATTATATCAATATCTAATCAATATACAAATATTCACCTGATAGTTTACATTCTTTTGTTTGTTTATTTGTTCCAAAGCTTTGAAATCCAGCATATATTTTTTACTTACAGCACACTTCCATGTGGACCAACCACCTTTCAAGTGCTCAATAGCCACATGTGGCCAGTGGCTACCATATTAGACAGTTTGGGTCTAGAACAATGACTTGTACATCATCATAAGTCCCCAGTAAACGTTGTTGAGTAAATTCATTTATTCACTGCTTTCTACATTCCAGACACTGAACCAAGAAGTTTACATCCTTTAGATCACTTACTTCACACAACCACCCTGTTGTTAGCTATTATTCTCCTCTTTCTACAATTCAGTACCTGAGATGCACTAACTTGCCCACAATCACGAAGGATTCCAAAACATGACTTGAGTACCCGATCATCTGACCAAATCTAATGTCTCCAAATATGTCTTCATTAAAAGATACTAATACAGTTTTACTTAAAATGTCCATTAAGATATTAGTCAAAAGATGTTTGGCTGTGGGTAAGACTGCATGCTTCTGAAAGCATTTCAGGTTTGGCTAAATATAGCATGCATGTTTTACCTTTTTAAGAACCAGGAAATGCTAATTAATACAGTTATATGCCTGAGTGATTAAGCACAATGTCACCCAAAAGCTTGTCTATCAGCTGTCCTCGTAACTTGCCAGAGGCTTGTTGGGAAGTCTGGTAGCACGGCTGGCTAGGCTAGGAGCACGAAACATCAGGCATCTTGCTATTGTTACTGACAACACTGCAAAAAGCATCGTTATCCTTCGAAACCATATGATTCCCCTCATTTTCCCATGGTGTGGAAGAACTTCTGCTATTTTTTCTTATCTGTAAACAAACATTACTGCATTTTTACACAAGCTTCTGCAGTAAGAGATACTTCATGATGGTTAGAATGGCAATGTAATAATCAATTCATAATATTTACCTTCTTATGATTCCAAAAAGGAATGGCTTTAGGATGGCTTAATCAATTAATATGAACAACGTCACAGCTGATTAACACAGACTATTTTTTCTGCTCAAATTCTGCTCGTATAAAAATCTGCAAGATTAATCAGAGGTAATTTGTTGCAGAGCAAAAATAGAGACAAGAGACGGTTATTCAGTGAGAGCAGTTGTAGAATAATAAAGCTCATTTTGATTCTCAGTATCAGAGTAAAAATTGCAAATCATGTTTTCAATATTCCCGTAATTCCAGGCTCTGATTGCAGCCAATCTTGTACCGTCGTGTCCCCTCGGCTTGCAGTATGTTTGCCACACACTCACACAGAAAGTCATCTGGACACACCAGTCCCTGGAGAGGGCACCAGAAGCCAGGCCTCTGTGACACGGGCTGGTACAGACCCGTAAGTGTGCTTCCTACATCATATTTTCCTACAGTGACAGAGATTTAAATAGAAAAATAATCAGCCCTTCTTTCTAATCCACCTATAGACTCTGGGCTTTTTTGTTGTTGTTCTTTAAATAATCTATGAATATGAAATTCCCAAGAAATAAACCATACATGTGCATCACATACCATCAGAGAGTAACTAGAACTGAACTGCATATTCCCATTAGGGTTGAAAATATTCTAAAACGGTGAGAGAAAATGCCCCCATCTTCTCCAAGAGGGTCGCAACGTTTGAGGGAAATTCACAAGAAACGAACGATTGGCGTTGCTTCTGTCTCAATACAAATGTGAGAGGTATGCGTTTAGAGGTAGCAGTGCAGAGAACAAATTAATCTAAGACCAATTGCATTTTGATTCTGTTGGTTTTGAAAAGTCCTCAGCAACAACAACAACAAAATCCCATGAAAGTTGCTGTAAAAATTCAAAATTGCATAGGGTAGAAAAATAGATGCAATGGTGTGACCTTCAGTCCAATTGGCAATTTTAATCAGGAGACAGAAAGTAGGGCAGAGTCCCAACAGGAGGAAGAAAATTGTTCTTGCAAAAGTCAGATAGTGAAGGTGGAAAGAAAGGACAGGCTACAGGGAAACAGAGAAGGGGAACGAAAATAAGCAGCCCTGGGAGGGTCAGCTCTGAAATCTCTAGCAGCTTTGGCTGCGGAGTGACTAGCTACATTACCTACTTGACAGAATGCCCAATCTATATTCCCTAATATGAAATGATATTGGTGATATTCTTCACTTGGTAATATGTGTTCTGATATTCCACACCTCCTAAGACCTTTCATAATATCTTCCCTAAATTCTGTCTGTCAAAGTTATTATGGTCACTATGATGCTTAATTTCATGTGTCCACCTGACTGGGCAAAGGAATGCCCAGATAGCTGGTAAAACGTGTCCGAGAGGGTGTCATGGGAAGATATCAGCATCTGAATCCATAGACTGAGGAAAGATTGCCCTCACCAATACAGCTGGGCATCATCCAATCCACTGAGGGCCTGAATAGAATAAAAAGATGGAGGAAGGGTGGATCCTAGCCTCCATAACCATATGAACCAATCCTTATAATAAATCTCCTCATATCTATCTATCTATCAATCTATCATCTATCTCCCATTGGTTCTGTTTCTCTGGAGAACCCAGACTACCACAGCCATCATGCACATAGTTGAGGTTAGTGAAACTGTGCTGAGAATATAAATTATAGTTTTTGCATAGAAAGACTTTCTGTCATTCATTTATTCACTCCCCCCCTCCTTTACTGAACACATACGTTTTGAAAAGTCTACTATGTGCCAGGTACTGTTCTAGGGTAGGACATACGTTAGTTTATGCATCTGACAGAGCCCTTGACATCCTAGAAATTCATTTCTAGCTGGGGAAGATAGATGTTAAATAAGACAACACGTAAATAATATAATTTCAGACAAAAAGCAGAGGAAAGATTTAGAGCCAGGTGGTGAAGGCTTGGGCACAGCCCAGAATGGCTAACATTATTTTGCATTCCCTAGAAGCCTTGAGGTCTCCCACCTGGCTGCAGCATGGATTAGGTCTCACTTGATCGAATGATACCTGAATATCCTGAGTGCCTGAGCCACGCCTAGGAGAACGTTAACACCTAGTAGCAGTAAGGTGCAGGGCAAAACTGATTTATGACAGCATTGTCAGCGACAGGGGAAAGTGTGGTAAGGGACTAAAGAGTGACTGGGGTGGTTGTATTCTAAGTAGGGCAGTCAAGGAAGGTTTCTGAAATACTGAGACTCGAGCAGAAGCCTCATGGTGTATAAGCAGAGGGAAGAATCTGAGCCCAGATAGAGTTTCAGGTAAGTATTCAAGGAACTGTAAGAAAGTCAATGTGTTTAGAATATGGTCATCAAGGGTAATCAGCCATAAGAGATGAGGTCAGAAGGCTGGCAGAAGATGACACAGGATCCTGTAGACCATGTAAGAAGTTTGAGGGTTATTTGAAGCGCAGTGGAGTGCCAATGGAGAGCATTAAACCAGGAGAAAGTTGATGTGATTTGAAACCGTACAAATCTTCAGAGGAAGATAGCACAAAAGGAGGACACAAGCAACAATCAATTCTCCGTTTCTGGGTGAAACAGGCCCTGGAAGAAGAGGAAATTAAAACAGGGAGCAGGCAAGCTGTGCAAAAACAACAGCAGAAAGGATTCAAGGATTATCTGAAATACACTGAGCCAGATCAAGTGAAAGGACGTTATTATGGAACAGACATGCTTATGCAAAAATGTGTAGTGTTCAGGGAAAACAATGGACTATCAATATATTACAGAGGGGCTTCCCTGGTGGCGCAGTGGTTGAGAATCTGCCCACCAATGCAGGGGAGACGGGTTCGAGCCCTGGTCTGGGAGGATCCCACATGCCGCGGAGCAACTAGGCCCGTGAGCCACAACTACTGAGCCTGCGCGTCTGGAGCCTGTGCTCCGCAACAAGAGAGGCCGCGACAGTGAGAGGCCCGCGCACCGCGATGAAGAGTGGCCCCCGCTCGCCGCAACTGGAGAAAACCCTCGCACAGAAACGAAGACCCAACACAACCATAAATAATAAATAAATAAATAACCCCCCCCCCCAAAAGAATATTACAGAGTCTGCTGGGTCTTGTCAAGCCTACTGACCATCACACACTCCTGCTGCTTTATGTAAGAAGAAATGACACCTTCAGAAGAGACCAGAAAAACATCTTTAGTAACTAAGATACCCTGAGGTCATAAACGGACACGTTCAGAATGAAAGGGATCGATTCTCTTGTTCCCCTCTGCAGCAGCCATGGTGGTGTTTCCTCAGGCCTTCCTTCAAGAACCTGCTGCAAATTTCCCTCCTGCTGCTGTGCCTTCAGGGTCCATTGCAGAGGCCACTCTCTCCCCAGGCAATCCCCAGCCAATTACACTCACAGCGGGGACACTGGAGAGCAGCTGTTTCTACCCAGCGTGGAACTCCTCTAATGAGCAATCTGCTTGGACTGGCCACACGCTCTCAGACCTGCACTTCAGGCTGAACCCTTCGCGTCCCCCCTGCACCCTCTCCTTTGACAGGATGTGGACCTGGACTGCCACCTGAGGCAACCACACCTGCGCCCTCTCCTCTGAAGAGGGTGATAAGGGAAAAAATAGAGATATGGAGTGCCAACCTACAAATCCTGGGTGTTATTAAAGAACAAATATGAACAAGTGGACACGTAACAATAATAAATAGGGAAGTTTTTGCTAAACTGAACAAAAGCATCAGAAGGTACAATGAAATGTTTCACTGTGTTTCATGGAAAGTTAATTTTAAATAGATATATTTGGGCAATTTTAATTACAAGGATAAAGAAACAAGTTAATCATCATCCAACCAAAACATAAATATGTTTCCTTTGTAGGAAACATAGTTTTTCCCTTATCACCCTCTTTTCTCTATTAAATTGGTTCTTAGCATCATTTATTGTTATCCAAATTTCACATTCTGTTTTCTGATTGCCACCAGTGCAGATTTTAAATTTGCTGTTGTATTAGAGGATTTTTGTATTATTTTTTCATTTTATTCGTATTTACCTACAAAGGTACAAAAATCAGTCTGGCTTCAGCCCACTTAACTGAAACATTGAATATGATGAAGAAACTCCCACCATTGACTTCTCCATGTCACATTGTCTTTCTCAGTTGATAGCTTTCTGGTCATATTCAGATGAGTGTTATGCCCTAATTTACTATGTTCAACCCACTAACCAGAATCACTTGGCTCCCTCCTTACCCACAGTGCCACCCTGGGGTTCTTACTATAATTGTCAGCCTAGGAGACCACTCAGTCTCCCCAGACTGTCACATGACCCTGCAGCCCCCTGAGCAGGCCTGTTTCCACCAAAGGTGGCTGTCAGGCCACTAACTGCTTCTGTCACCCAAAACATACCAGAATGAAAACACCAACAGAAAAACAGTCTCATATGTCCTATACAAGGAAAATTAGATTAATATATTTAGTAGACCCCAAATTTAAGAGAACAACCAAAGAAGAAAGTGAGATAATTTAAAAGAAACAAAAAATACATGTAGCAGCTAATTGTCATATAAAATATAATCACTCTTACTAGTAATTAAACAAACTTAGATCAAGTGAAAATTTTGTTTCTTTCTGTCACTTTTTAAAATTAATTAATTTATTTATTTTTGGCTGTGTTGGGTCTTTGTTGCTGCGCACAGGCTTTCTCTAGTTGCGGCGAGCGGGGGCTACTCTTCCTTGCGGTGTGCAGGCTTCTCATTGCGGTGGCTTCTCTTGTTGCAGAGCACGGGCTCTAGGCACGCGGGCTTCAGTAGTTGCAGTGCACGGGCTCAGTAGTTGTGGCTCCCGGGCTCTAGAGTGCAGGCTCAGTAGTTGTGGAGCACGGGCTTAGTTGCTCCGCAGCATGTGGGATCTTCCCGGACCAGGGCTCGAACCCATGTCCCTTGCATTGGCAGGCGGATTCTTAACCACTGCACTACCAGGGAAGTCTCCTTTCTGTCATTTTTACTGATGTATTCTCAAAACTGCTCTTGGGAGTGGATTTTGTGGCAAAATTTTAAAAAATTAATTTGGTTTCATTCATCAGCAACATCTCAATAATTCTACTTCTTGCAAGCACATCTAATAAAATAATGTGAAATACGAGCCAATATTTAGGTATAAAGATGTTCATTGTGAAGTTAGTGTCACAGTTAAAAAATGGAAGCAATGTGAACATCTAAAATAAAGAAAACTTCAAGTAAATGATCATCCATAATTACAATGGAGTAGTGTACAGCCTTTAAAATAATATTCATGTGAAATTTAAATAACAAGTAAATGTTTTAATATTATAATCTGGTGTTAAAAGAGAAAGCAGGACATAAAGCTACCTAGCTACCTATGTATATGTAGGTAGTGTGTGTTTGCATATATGTGTGCATTTTATTGGTGATCATTGATCTTAACTAGAGAAAAAATACAGCAGAATGTTATCTAATGTAGGAACACAACAGAGTTTCTTGTTTCCAAACTTTTATGCTTTCCTGTACTTTCAAATTATTTTAAGAGAAGAATGTGCTCATTTTATAATGAAGAATTTAAAATTTCCACCGATGTATTTCATGAGGTTCTTGGATATTTCCAAAAGGATAATACTGAGAAAGTCCTTATAACCTAGAGGTTGCAGACTGATTACCTATGGGTTAGATTGAGACTGCAGATCTGTTTTTGTTTGGCCGATGACGTGTTTTTGTAAACTGATTTGTTGCCAGCGTTGACATATGGGGAAATTTCATATAAAAATCCAGATATCTGGCCTACTAGAAAAGTCCAAAGATCTCATGATGCTGGGCCCACTTTCCCACAGGGCAGCAGCTGGTCCTTTTCGTGGGGCACAAGTTTCCTCACAGCCTGCTTCTCCCATGACTTGCCCTGATCCTCACAAGCATTTGCTATGAATACTTTGGTAACGTAAAGTTTTATTACAACCACAGCAGTCTACAGAGTCAATGGCACGTCCCGGCCCAAGACCACTGAGCTCAGCGGTTTGGCAGCCTGGAGTGGAACACATCTATTCCCGTGAGGGCTTTGCGCTGAAACAGGTGCGCTCTCCCCACCTCAAGACATCCAAGCTGCTCAGCCGTCTGTCTTTCCTCTCCATCATCAGTGTTTGTTACACGTCATCAACATAGCTGGTTCTAATCTGTGCCTAAGTCACCACCATCATGGCTGGAGTCCGCCATTCTTTGTTTCTTCCACTTCTTTACATGTTCCATTTTCTGTTTCTTAAGCTTCCAATTCTTTCTGAAATACTTTTCAATTTGGGGGTATTTATATATTTATATGTAAATATGCTTTTGTAGATCTCCCCAGCTCATTAAAGCACTTTTTCCTTCATACTAGGCTGTCCAATTACAATTTATTTATTCATCCATTCAACAAATGGTTAGTAATGTTACAGTGATAGGAAATAGCAGTGAACAGACAGAAAAACCCCTCCTGTCCCTGTCTCTGGTGCAGTTATATTTTAGTAAGAGAGGCACGGTCAACTAAGAAGTGAACAAATAAGATCATGTCAGAGTGACACAGGCTATAAAAACAAAATAAAACAATGTGATATGATAACCACTAAAGAACTATTTTAGATTGACTGGATAAGGAAGGTCTCTCTGAGACAGTGACTTCTGAGCTGAATGACAAGAGACAGTAAATCAGAGCTGGAAGGAGGGCATTGCAGGGTGAGACAAGAGCCAGTTAACGGTGATAAAGTGGGAAGACGTCTGGCATGGCAGAGTAGCAGAAAGGCGAGGTGGGCAAGGCCAGTCCAGTTCAAGAAGGTGGAACTTGCAGGTGCCCCTGAAGAATTTAGGTTTTCTTCTAAATGCAATCGGAAGCCACTGAAGAGTGTGCAGGGAGGCTGTTTAGGAGTTTCTTTCAATAGTTCCAGTGGGAGATGGGAGTTTGGATCAAGGCAGTAGTAATGGGATTCATTAAGTGCTCTTCAGATTTTCTCAACTATGGTCATTTTTCTTATTTTATATTATTTTTTAAAAATGTTTATTTTATATTGGAGTAGAGTTGATTTATAATGCTGTGTTAGTTTCAGGTATACAGCAAAGTGACTTAGTTACACATATACATATGTCTATTCTTTTTTAGATTCTTTTCCCATATAGGTTATTACAGAGTATTGAGTAGAGTTTCCTGTGCTATGTGGTAGGTCCTTGTTGATTATCTGTTTTTTATATAGTAGTGTGTATATGATAATCCCAAACTCCGAATTTATCCTCAGGTCCTCTGATGTTGTTTATTTGCTACCAAAGAGATTTTTTTTCCCCCTAGTTATACTGACATAAGTGTATAATTAGTAGTGAAGTCAAAAAGTTATGGAAGACTGGGTTTTGAATAGCTCATGTTTCACTGTACCTGAGGGAATAAATTACTGCATTTCTTTGACTCTAATATGTCATTTATTAAAGATGCACCATGATTTTATGTACAGTACTACTAAGAAAAAAAAATGCTCCCAATTAAACTATGACAAGACTTTCTTACATAGAAATTTTGTTTCACACTTATTCAAAGAGTCCTTTCAGCATTATTTAGACATGATTTTTTAATTTTATTTTTCTTTATATGCAATAAATTTTCAGTGTAAAGCTAAAGCATATTGTCTTCTTTTTGAAGAGATTTAAACAGCAATTAAAATCAACATGTGTGATACCAATAATGCACATAACTCAACCACAGTAGCTGTGATGATATGGAAAGCTATCTCCACATACGTGCATTTAAAGACAATGGTGACCAGGTCCTCACAGGCCCACCAACAACAGCTGAAAGACACTATTATTTGTAAGACACACCTTGATTTTAGAGATGTTAAAATATAACTAAAGTGTACCGCTTATAACTGATGATGTAAAGGAGTAATAGGAAAACTTCTTAGTAAGCAAAAATAAATAGGGCTAGAGTTGAGTCTCTTGATTAATTGCTGCTCCACTCTGCAATTTATCTTTCCAATAACCAGAAAGCGTGCATCTACTATAAATTTCTCTCTCTCTCTCTCTCTCTCTCACACATACACACACACACACACAAACACAGACTTATATATATGCCCATGTACATATATATTCATATCACAATATAAAGCATTCTAAAAATGTGAGGACAGATTAAAAAAATCAATTTTCCTTCTTCCTCACTTGGTTCAATAGCTCGTTGAAGCCCTAATTCAATGTTTCGCTCCACCGTTTGTCTTTGCATCTGTCTTTCCTAAAGCTGTTCAGGCTGTCAGCCAAGTTCCCCACTCTGTCACCAAGTTCAGCAGGGACAGATGGCCCTGTGCATAGTCTTGACGGTTTTCACCTTTCAGATCCCTCTCAAGAGATTCTTGGTGTTATAGGTATAACAAAGTATCTTAAATGGACCAGAATTGACACCACGGCCCCCAGATGTCCGCTTCCTTTTCTTGGAAAAGAAGCCTCCTTAATTGCTAAGGGTTTCAACATTGGCTTGGGGTTCAGGAGACCCATCCAGTAAAAATGCAACCCCCTGGAGAGCACACATAAAACAGTGTATCTGTTCTATGAACTCAGGGAGAAAGCAATGCAGGAGAAACACAGGAGTTCCTAAAAGAGAAATCACCAAAAATCCAATGATACTTTAACATTGTGGGGCGGAAATCAGGAGGAAATGATGATCTGGGGTGCTCATGACGCTTACCCTCATCACTCCCTACCTCTGGCTCCTGGCGCAGTTTGCTCTTTGGGAAGAAAAGAATTATGGCTTGAAAAAAAATTAAAGAAATAATTCTCTCCCTAGTGGTCCAAGCTTGGATTCTATTTGTTTGCTCGTGTTTATTTTGGGAGGAGCTTCCTCTAAAAGAGCTAGACAATGTAAGGGGACGTTTTCCCTACTTGGGAAAGTACGGTTGGCTGGACAAAGGAGACCCACAGGTGGTCATCAAGAAGCTCTACAATAGCAGACTCAGTGTGCCTGGAAACATCAGTGTGCGTTATGGGTTAAATTGTGTCTCCCACCCCCACAAGATATCTTCAAGTCCTGACCCTCCATATCTATGATTGTCACCTTATTTGGAAGTTGTCTTTGCAGATGTAATCAAGTTGGGATCATACTGGACTAGCATGGGTCCTAATCCAATGACTGATGTCCTTCCAAGGAGGGGACAGTTTGGACACAGACACAGAGAGAATGCCATGTGACCACCGAGCCAGAGATAGAAGCGATGCATCTAGAAGTCAAGGAAGGCCAAGTATTGCCAGCAACTTCCAGAAGCTGGGAGTCAAGGACGACTTATCCCTAGAGCCTTCAGAGAGAGCACAGCCCTGCTGACACCTTGATTTTGAGCTTCTGGTCTCTAGAGCTGTGAGACAATAAATGCTGTTGTTTTAAGCCATCCAAGTTTATGGTAATTTGTGATGCCGACCCTAGGCAACTAATACGGTGTGTAAAGAAAGCTCTTTACTCCAGAGTAGGACCCCCAGCTGGAGCTTGGGCAGCACAGACAGGCCTCACACTGCAGAAGATTGCCCAAGCAAGGCAGCGGCCCTTTCGGTTGACCTAGAGGAGAGGGGCAGCCAGTGTGGACGGCTGCTCTAGAGGGGCAAAACTACAACCAACATGGGCAGCGTAGTTGCAAAGTGACCGGGGGGCAGCTCTAAATCCATGGTTAAAGACTTGCTACTTCTCACCCTTTAGCATTGAGCTGAAATAGCACCCCCCAAACAGGACCTAGTGGACCACCTAATTTAATTTACATTCCTCCCTTTACCACATTACTATCTGTTTTGGCACCTGACTTTTTACTTAGCGAGTCCCAAATTGTAACCTTTTTCTTCCTCTCTCTCCTTTTAGACTATAAATTCCATAAGGGCAAATGTCAACACTGTCTTGTCCATTATTGATCTCCACCACATAGGAAAATGTCAGAAATTTAGTATAGGCTCAAAAGGTATTTCTTGAATGAATGAAGGAGAAAAAAGAAAGGATGATAACTTCATCCTTTGTCTTGGCAGAAGGAATCCTATTAGTTCGCAATATAATGAAGCCTGGAGGATATTGGCTGATTCGGCTCACATCAAACTGCTCTGACCGTTCCTGGAGTCCGAGTTAATCTGATAGCAGACTTTCAGGATGCTGTGTGCCAAATAGATCATGGGTAGCAGTGAGGGCTAAGGGAAAAAAGAACGATGCCATGGGATGCCGTAAAGAAAAGGAAAACCTTTTGAGAAATACAACATTTGGGACTACAATCATTGTCTTCAAATATTTGAAGGCCATTAAATGTAGAAGGTACAGTTGTTTTGTTTTGGTTTGATTTGATTGCGTTCTTTCCTGTTTCCTCAGAAAGCAAAACAGATATCACTGAGTAGAATTTGTAAGGAAGCAGACTTCGGGAGAATTTTCAAGCAGCTAAATGTAGTTAGTGAAGTGTACGTCATTAGAGTTATTTCAGTTGATATTAAATAATCTCTTGCCAAGGTAACATGGAAAGGATTCACGTATCCAATGGGAATGAGCTGGAGAAAGTAGCTGGATGAAATAGTTTCAGAAGTCCCTTCCAATCTTATGAATGTATGCACCTATAAAAATGAATATAAAGTCTCTAAGTGTACCCAGATTATTTAACTAAAAAAGTACAAATGGAACACTGGATTTGTTTTTGTTTTTGAACTTTTATCACATTTGTTTCCAAATCTTTAGAGTTTAGTATCAGCCAATACCATCTTTTAGTACTTTTCTACTCTCACACTTATAAAATTTTGATTATTTGCCTTTAGTAACACAGTTCTAATGGAGTTCTTTTGCACTGTGCTGTTTTATTGCCAAACATGTTATGTTACTTGCAAAGCACAAAGGACCTCAGGTTTATTTCAGAGAGAACACATTGAGGTCAGGAAGTAATCCATTTAATAAATGAAGTTACACTGTAGTTTAATGACTTACAAACATGGCTGAGCAAGCATTAAGTGGGGCTGGGATTAGAATCTGCCTCTGCAGATCTTCTATACAGCACAAGCATTCTTTGTTGGGAGAGGAAGGAGTTCGGTTTACTGACATGCCAATTCCAAGGGCTCATGAAAATGATACAGTCACAGGAAAGAATGGCAATACATTTTAATTTACCAGTTTTAAGAAAGCACAACTGGAGGATATTGAAAGTAAACCTGTCACTTGGCAAAAAAATAAAATAAAATCAAGATGTTCTGAGAAATTATGAAATTTCATCTAACACAATCCAGAATAACAGAATAAAAATGATGAATGTCCTAAGTATCTTAAAATGGAGAAAGTAGTGCACTGTAGGAATATAATAGATTTAAGATGCATTCATAATCTATATCCACATTTTATTACTTAGATGAATTGCATCTTATAGAACCATACATTGCTTGCTGGAGAGAAAATTATAGAAATAGGTGTCATGTTACTAGGAAGTTTAGACATTTAAGACTGGATGTAAACACAAATCATCATTGGATTTCCTCCATGTGTTTCCATTCCCATTTAATTAGGAAGGGACTCAAATCCTCTTCACCAAGACGTGCTTGCAATTGAATATAAATAACTGTGGTGCACAAAGGTGTGCGGTGCCAGTGGAAAGGGGGATGTAGGTGGTAGGCAATGGAGGGTGATAGAAATAAAACATGTAAAAATCCATCCACTAAAGTTCACACTTCTCAAAAATGTTGATTCATGAATCATGATATCCTGGAGATCTTTTCACTTCCAACACACATCCCCCTGGCTATTTACTAATTCTGATTTTTTAAAGTGCTGTCAACAGAGAATCATTTCCCTAATAGAGACACCTCTCCATGCTGTTTTTAACAGTCACCACGAAACAACTGTGATGTCACACTTACCCACCTCAGGCTAGCCACAGCATTCCTTATTTGATGAGTCCCTTTCAAACAAAATTAAACCTTAGTAATTCAGTCAAAATGATTTATCATATGCAAACAATGTTGAGCATAATTGAATTACTCTCATTACTCAACAGCAGTTGGGGGCCTGCAACAGTTACTATAGCTTTCCAGTAATAACCACAGCCAGGCCCATGTCACTGGGACGCAGAAGGTTATTTTGTTGTCGTCATTTCCTGAGTGAGTTCCTTAGCTATTTGTGATCCTCGTTGGGCCGCACAGTAAATCTTTGGGATTGAAACGATAACTGATAAGACTGCTGAGTCATATTTGTGTTTATTTCAAAAGTAATGATCATGATTTATACTTAGGAAGAAAATATAATAAAGGGAGGCTCTCCCAGTTCTCAGTCCCTCACAATCATAAGTTTTAATTGCTTGTTATTATTTTGATTCAAAATGCAGTGAAAGAACCTACATATTTTCTCAAAGCTTGGTATACATATCAAAATCTAAAATAAGATGTTAACATGTTCTCTGAGGCAGATCTTTGGTCTGAAAACACAATTCAGTAATGTGATTAGGTCAAGTTACTTAGCTAACCGCCAGCTCAGAAGCAAGACCTTTAGTTGTCAGTAATAGAGATTCTTCCTATGTGAATGCTAATCTATTAGATCAGTTTAAATTTTTCTTTGGATTCAAAACGATATTTTTAAAAAGGTTTCCCCTTTGTCTGAGCCATTTGTATTTGATATAGCAGAGAAATATGTTTTTAAAAACATGATTCATTCATTTAGGAGCAAATGCCTTTTCTCAGAAATTCTTCTATTTATAGTATTAAGGATGAAAACAGAAGCAACCTTGAGGTACTCACACGTATAGATACAAGAGGAATGAGAGATTCTAGAATAGAGGCATGTATGTTGTCCTATGGGAGCACAAAACTACAAATGAAATAGGAGATAAAGGCTGAATATAGGCTGATGCAACTAATCACCTCCAAGCCTCCATTTGAAGCCTTACTACTGAGGTGCCACCATGGACATCCTATTACAGGAACTTTCCATCTTTATTGATGTCTTAGTCTGCAAGGGGCTGCCATACAAAATACCATCCATTGGTTGGCTTAAACATTAGAAATGTATTTCTTAGAGTTCGGAAGGCCGGGAAGTCCAAGATTAAGGTGCTGGCGAGATTGGTTTCATTCTGAGGCCTTTTCTCTTGGCTTGCAGGCAGCTGTCTTCTTGTTGCATCCTCCCACAGTGGAGAGAGGAAGTTCTGGAGTCTCTCCTCTTCTTGTAAAGACACTAATCTCAGTATGGGCCCTCTATACCCCTGACCTTGTCTAAACCGAATTACCCCCTCAAAGACTCTGCCTCTCACTATCATCACATTGGGGCTGCATCACATGAATTTATTTGGGTGGGACACAAACATTCAGTCCATAACAATTGGTCTGACACATGCGCATTAGAGGCTAGAAAGAAGAGGATGGCAAAAATAATGCATTAAAATCCAAAAGCTGAAAATATTTTCTAGTTTAGTTTGGGAAATGAAGAGATGATATCTGGAGCATTTCAGTCAAAAAAAAAAAAACTGAAGCAGTATAGGAGTAAATTTAAAAGAATAAGTGGAAAATTTTGGAACATTTACTTGGACACTTTAGAGGAATAAATCTTTCTGAGATTTTGAGACTGAATGATTTTGAGAAAAAGTGGTTTTAATCATTCAACGATAAAAATACTTATTGTTCTAAGTCCTATGGAAAATACAGTTAAATATATGATATGGTTTTTCTGCGCAGAGAACTTATTCTCTCATTTGCTTCTAATCAGAGCACACAACACAATATAAATGATGCATCACTCAGTTTAAATTGTTGACTCAACACTTCTGGTTCAAGATGTCTGGCTTTATCTTTCTTCCTTCAAAAAAAATCACATTGAAATGACATAAAAACAAATCCTCAGCAATCCTGTCAAGCCAGAAAATATATCATCAGCACGGCAGAACAGAAAGGCATTTCGGATGAGCATGAACTGATGGAAAAATGCAACAGAGCTGAATCATGAAGTAATGCTAAGTACAGAGGTAAAGGAGCCTAGTTGGCTGTACCAGTCCCCTGCTTCCAGAAGCTGACTCTGAGCAACTGCCTTCTACAAGTAGAGCCCTTTGAAAACTGGAGCCTGGGGACGGAGAAGCAGGTGTATCAGGTGACCCAGTGCAGCCGTGAAGGACACAAAGCCCCCCCCAGACAGAGAAGATCCATAATAAGCATTTCCTAAAAGAAAGCCAGCCTGGCCATGTTCTTGCTACGTGCACACACTCACACACAAGGAGTGCCGTGTTCTTGCTACGTGCACACACTCACACACAAGGAGTGCCGTGTTCTTGCTACATGCACACACTCACACACAAGGAGTGCCGTGTTCTTGCTACGTGCACACACTCACACACAAGGAGTGCCGTGTTCTTGCTACGTGCACACACTCACACACATGTACACACACAAGGAGTGAGGTCTCATCTATATTCATTAGAATTCAGACCCTGAGGTCTGAATCTATATTCACTGCCAAGATTCCATAAACTTTTATTTGAACACTGAAATATTCTCCTGCTGTCAAGAGCAATCTCAAATATCAACCAGAGACATCAGAGACAACGAATATTCAGTAACCATTTGAGGAACATTAACATGAAGGAAAGCTAATAAAATCTATAAACAAAAGAATCAATGCCCCGAGCAACAAAGGAGCATTTGAAAATAAGCACCACTAGGAACCTCTGAAAGGCTCAAAGGATAACTCATCCATTAAGAATGAGGCTGCTAAGAAAAAGAAATTACTAAAACAATCAATAAGTGAGATGAACAGAAAATGAAATGCAGCTGAAAAATCAATCCTAGAGACTGCCCCAGAATGCCATGCAAATAAGAAATAAAAGCTAAATGATCAAAAGTATGCGGGAAGAGTTAGGAGATGAGACGTGGAGTATAGATCTATGAATTCGAACATCCATCGACCAGGTGTTTCTGTGCAGAAGCACAGAAAGCACAGAGTGGGGGAGGGAAGGAAAACAGGGAGAAATAAAAATATACACTAAAATGCCTTATTCTTCCAAAAAAAATACTCTAGTTTATAGTTTGAATGACCACAACAACTCTGGTCAATAAAGTAAGTCAAGTTGATGCCAAAATTTGCTGGAAAGAGTAAAGGACCAAGACAGTTTGGTAGACACACAAAACAGGAGGGCTTGCCTTCTCAGACAGCAAGACATAGTAAGTCAGAGTAATTAAGACAGTGTGGTCTAGGACAGGGGAAGACAAATGGTGCTACGGAAGCTAGTAGAGAGCCCAGAAACAGAGTCATGCCTTTAGGAAATCTCTATATATAACTAAAGTGCTAACAATCAGTGAAAGAGGAATGGACAACTCAGCAAATGGTGCTGGGACTGTTAATTAGCCATATGGGAACAGGAGCCCGAGCTCACTTCTACAAAGATAAAATCATTCCCATGAGGATTAAAGACTTAAGTGTGAAAATCAAAACTTTAAACTTGTGAGATTGAATTTGGAAAATATTTGTTAATGAAGACACAAAAATATGGACGATCCAACACTCATGGTTTGAGTGGAATTGGCTCCACCACTCTGGAGAGCAATCTGGTCATATCTATGAATAACAATTTAGATTGAAGGTGTGCGTATCCTAAGACCCAGCAATTCTATGTATAAATATTTATCTTAGAAAGACCAATACATATTCTCAAAAACACATCTACGGTGTTATTTAAATAGCAAAAAAGTAGAAAATAAAAGTGAATAGAATGAAATGAAATTTGAAAATGCAAACATCAGTTAATAGGAGAATACGGAAATTGTGGTATATTCATAAATTATGGTATAATCAATGAAATACCAAACGGTAAGTATAAGAACAAACCAGAACTACTTCTATGAACATAAATAAATCTCAAACAAAAGCAAGCTGCAAAATTGTATATATAGTATAATACGATCTGCTTAAAGAATAAAAAGACACAAAACATTTTTACCTGTGTGTGTGTGTGTGTGTGTGTGTGTGTGTGTGTGTGTGTATTCAAAATGTTTAAAATTCATGGGAATAATGCACACCATTTCATGGTAGTAGTGAGGGAGGTAAGGTATTGGGATCAGGGCGGGATACACAGACAGCTTCAACTATGTCTGCAATATTTTTTTCACATGTCTAGAAAATATGGCAAAATGTTAAGATTTGATAAAACTGGTATACGATTACCCAAGTTTGTTTTTTTTCTCCATATTTTTCTGAATGTTTAAAAATTTCATAATAAACATTTTACAATTAATTCAACAAATACTATTTATTTTTAAAGCAGTGAACAAATAAATCAGTAAAACTTGTAATTAAGCCTAACTAAGGGTTAATGCAAGATATCATGAAATTATTATAATCTGAAGAGCTTTAGTGCCTTTTCCATTGTCATACAGCTAATAAATGGCAGAGCCAAAATTTAAACTAAACTTTTCACTGAGCACCTCATTCCTCTGTTTAAAATACTAGAATAAAATATAGGAGCTAATTTAAAATATTGGGGTGGGTAGGCCTCCTTAAATAAGATATAATACCCAAAAGTCACAAAGGCAAACAACACCACAAGCACAATTAAATTACAAATATGTGCGGGGAGAAAAGATTTGTAATGCATACCTTTCAAAAAGGATTAACTTTCAGAATAAAAAGAGCTTCAACTCTGAAAGAAAAAGATGACACAATAAAAAAAATAAAGCATATGAAGAAGGAATTCATGAAAAAAGAAAAATAGAGGGTCAAAAATATATGTGAAAAAATGCTCCAAAATAAAACAACATTAGATGAAAAGAATTTAAAATGCTCATCACATGCACTTCTGGCCATAGTGTGGAAAAATACTTTCCTATATCATTGTTGGAACTAAAAAACTGGCTGATAATTTGGCAAATTTGTTTAAAACTAAAACTGCACATATCTTGTATAGTTCAAGACCAGTTTTCCCATATAAATGCAAAGATATGTATGCATTATTGTTTAAAATAAAGAAAAATTCGAAGTATCCAGAATACATACCAATAGGGATATGGTGAAACAGATTTTCCACACTAAGTTATATAGTACAAATATAAAAATATATATAATTATATATGTAAACTCTATGTTATATATAAAAATAATGAGCTATATATATGTGTACTGAAATGCAAATGTCATCAAGAAAAAAGCAAGTGAAATGAAAAAAGTACATCAAAGAACAATTTATTTAGGCTAATTCTATAGCAAAAAAAAGAATAACAGAATTTAATTATATATGCAATATAATTATCCAATATAATCATGACAATGACATATATATGTATATATTCTACAATATATTACACACACATGTGTATATCCATAAAACTTCTCTAGGGAAACTTACCAAACTATTGCCACCAGAGATGGCCAGATTGAGAGGGGTGAAAGGTCAAATAGTAAAAAGGACTTAACATTTTACTCCACGTGTGTTCTATTTTTTGCAATGTGAATGTATGACTTTGAATTACTTTGCCATTAAAAATTATAAAATATTCAAAATATAAATTTCATGCTTTGATTATTTGTAATAAACAAATGCTTGCTGTTGTGGACTGAATTGTGCCCCACGAAATTCATATTCTGAAGTCCCAACCCTTAGCACCTCAGGATGTAACTATATTTGGAGATAAGCTCTTTAAAGAGGTGATTAAGTTAAAGTGAGGCTACTAGGGTGTGGCCTTAAGCCAATATGACTGGTGTCCTTATGAGAAGAGGAAGAGACCCCAGGGATGCTGTGCGCAGAGGAAAGACTATGTGAGATCACAGTGAGAAGGTGGCCATCTACAAGCCAAGGAGAGAGGCCTTAGAAGAAATCAACACAGCCAACACCTTGATCTTGGACTTCGAGTCTCCAGAACGGTGAGAAAACTAATTTCTGTAGTTTAAGTCACCCAGTCTGTGGTATTTTGTTATGGCAGCCTTAGCAAACTAATAAATATGCTTAGGATTTCATTTGGCTTTGCCTGTGCAGACATGAGCTTAGCGGAAGATTAGTGGGAGAATAGTATTTGGGAAAATTTTAATGAAACAGTGAGGTTTAGTTTGGTTTGGCCCTGTGACCTAATACAAAATTCACTCCTTACTTTTCTATCCTTGGATACGGTTATCTGGGCAAATAAATGTCTTCCATGGCAATATCGATAATTTCTAAATATCATTAAAGACTTGCAATATACCATTTAAGTGCGTTTCATACATTATCTCTTGTATTCCTCAAAATAACCTCTTGTAGTTACATATTTTATCACCATTTTATGGACAAGAACACTGAACTTGGAGAGATTAGGTGAAGTTGGTATTCCAACCCAGGCAGTCTGGCTCTAGGACTTGCTTTTGTAAACACCGCCCTCTCTAGCTCCCAGACTCCAAATCACATTATTTCTTTTCATCTCTTCTGTATTGTGTCTGCTGCCTTTGGAGCAGTGGGATATATTCAAAATTAAATCAGTGTGTTATCAAATCACTTAAATCCTCAAGTTTAATACATTCTAACACAATTCAGAATGAACTGGCCATGCACGATATTCCTAATTTACTCACTGTACCAGTAATAATTATTCCTTTGAAAAGACTACATGTTATTGAGTTAAGACACCCCATCAATTGTTATTTTGGTGTTCTTTTCTTTTATTGACTACTCTGACAGCCATACTTCATTCAGAGTGACAGTAAGTACTACCTTACTTGTCTCTTTTGTTACAAAGCATCAATATTGATCCTTTTCCTAGCCCAACACTCTTAATGTGATTGAATGCTAGTCTTGACTGAAAGTATGATAAATGATGATAAGACATCACATTCTAGAAAGTCACATATTTTGGAAAAGTCACATATTTTGGAAAGTCACATATTTGTTATTTAGATTTTAAAGGTGTTATTTTGAGGGTGTTTTCTTTCCCTTCATTGAACCGTGATCTGAGCATCAGTCTCCTCTCTCTTCCATTGTTACTCTCTCCTACTTTAATTAGGGAAAAGAAGAGATTTGTCTAATACTTGTTCCTGAACCACGTTTCTGCCACCTAGCTGATCATCACCTAACAAGCTCTGGTCACAAGCACCGCTTTTAACAATTTGGGACCACAGATCATTCTCTGATGGGCCTACCTTGAATCCTGGGCTATAATCTTCCACCTGGACATCAGTGGAGTGGGAAATATGAGATGCACCTCATTGTTAGTTACTGACTCATCCCTCTATCCTCCACATCACCATCAGAATTTAATGGTGTATCAGAATTTACTGAAGGATTAAGATAAATACATTGATTCTGAATACAGAAAAGGAAAACAATTTTAACTATATGTATGAGTTTAATTATTTTAGTAGTCAAAAAAATAGGCATCCCAAAAAGTTGGCCTTTTACCTTTGGTCTTTGGGGTCCCTAGTCACGCTCTCTTTCATCAGGTGCAGAGCATTGGAGAGAATGTCAGATAACACACAATCCTCCAAACCACTGGGAGGAAACTCACTCCCTACCCCGAAGTTGGTTGTGCTTTAAAAATGCCCATATCGGGGCTTCCCTGGTGGCGCAGTGGTTAGGAATCCGCCTGCTAATGCAGGAGACACGGGTTCGAGCCCTGGTTCAGGAAGATCCCACATGCTGCAGAGCAGCTAGGCCCGTGCACCACAACCACTGAGCCCGCGCTCTAGAGCCCGCGCACCTAGAGCCAGTGCTCCAAGACGAGAGAGGCCACCACAATGAGAGGCCCGCGCATGGCAATGAAGAGTAGCCCCTGCTCACCGCAACTAAAAAAATAAGAAAGCCCACGCACAGCAACGAAGACCCAACGCAGCCAAGAATAAATTAATTTAAAAAATAAATAAATAAAAGAAATGTATTTCCAATAAAATTTTAAAATGCCCATATCATCAGACAACTCTTGGAAAATAGATATCCCCCAATGACACATGTCCCAGCACCATGATTATTTAGTGCAGACTAAGTAACCTCTGGGCTGGGAAGAGGAGGCTCTAGACAGTCCAAGGCCTTTAGTGCAGTAGAGTGAAAAGTGAGGAACCCAGGTTCTCCTGGTCTTCTGGGAGCACCAGTTTAATCAGACATAAACAACTCTTCCAGAGAGAAGCTCTCATTCTTAGAGAGAGTAGAGTCTCCAACTATATTTAGGAAGAAAAGCAGTTTCCTAAATGTGCCACGATCTACACAGACCCTCACACAGTAGAAATCAGGCTTTACACTGTTCAAAAGAACCGTGTCAGCCCTGTGCGCCTCTCTCCCCAGCTTTTGGGTTCTTTATGAAAGAGCACAACTGCAAAGCATCCAGTCATCAGTGCCTAGAAAAAGAAGCCTTGCTATTTCCTACTTGTCTACACCTTAGGCCTGTTCACATTTGCATGCTACTCTTTGTAATGGAATAAAGATTGAATACTTAACGACTCTTCTGAGAACACCCAGCATGGCAAGAAGGAGGGTGGCCCTCTCTTCTAAACAGAGAAATAAAAATGGCTTTATAATGTCTTTAAGTATAAAAGACGTGTGCTTTGGTTTATTTTAAATGAGCTGGTTTTATCTAGATGTACTTGGATATATTGATAAAATTCTTTAATAAAGTCTTGTTTTTAACATCTTTATTAGAGTATACTTGCTTTACAATGGTGTGTCAGTTTCTGCTTTATAACAAAGTGAATCAGTTATACATATACATATGTCCCCATATCTCTTCCTTCTTGCATATAAAGTTTTAATCTTGAATGATCTCAAGGTTTTTTTTATTTTTTACTAATTCCTCAGATTGACAAACAATATAGAGTTAAGATAAATTTTCAAAGGATTATTTCATTACACAAATACCTCTCTATGAAATGCAAGTTAAATTATGAGTTTTGCTCAAGTAATTTTTTTCTCACATTAATGTGGAGCAGGTTGATATTTTCAAAGAAAATGGAATAATGATCTAGTAACTGAATGGCATCTCTTTCTAGAGAAAGAGATGTTTGCAGTTTTCTAATTGAATAATCTCTGTCATCTACTCTTCCCTCTGAATACATCTACTTTCTTAGCTTTATTATTATACAAAGGATTTCCTCTTGGAAATAGCATTGATATATATTCAGTTTATAATGTATGATATCTTGGAGATGTTTAAAAATATGTTTCAGAACAACTTATTTTCATATTTAAGAAGAGTTGAAGTTTCTAAACATATCAATATTATTTCACAAATAAAGAAGATGATTCAGCATGGGGGACCGTCTCTCCACAACTTGAAGATTCTCCTGACTGAACCAAATGGCCTGGTTAGCAGGTAGGAATATGAGTAAGCCCCATAAGGGCAGGAATCATTATTTTGCTTACTGATATACTCCATTTACCTAGGATAGGCCCGATTGGTGAGCAATAAATGCTTGTTGGATGATTTAATTAACTAGTTAAAGGTCTACATTTTTACTTTATATGTAGAGAATGAGACTGAAATGATTTGCCATTTAGCTTTCATACCAAAGAGTAAGGTGACATTTGCAGAAGAATCACAAATTGTGCTATCCAGGTCTCTGTGCTCCCTCTGTCCTCATACACAATTAGGGACAGGTCTCATAATACTGGGGGAAGTTCCTCGGGTAGAAAAAAAAAGCAGTTAGAGGAATTGAGACCATTGTGGATTTGAAGAGCTTTAAAATCCCTTATATGTTGCACTTTTGAAGTTTTTAATTCGACATTCACTAATTATTGAATATTCACCTTGTGCCAACCACAGTTCTAGGCACTGAAAATACAGCAGTGAATAACACAGATGAAGATTCTTCTTCCATTCAGTTGGGGTAGAGGGAAGGGAGATTGATAAGTAAAAACAAAGGAGAATAGAAAGACTAATTGATTGATTGACTGATTTCAGATGGTGATAAATGCCAGAAAGTGAGTTCTAAGTGGAATAGGTTGATGTGCTAGAGATAACAGGTGGGGAGCATATGCACATATTAGAAAGGGAAACCAGGGAGAACTTCCTGAGGAGGTAAAGCAGGAGTTGAGGTCCGAATGATGAGACAGAGTCAGGGGTGGGAAGACATGGAAAATGTTTTCCTTGCTGGAAGTGAGTATCCACAAAGGCTCCCAGACAGAAATAATCTTGGCAGGTTCAAGGATCAGATCTTATACCAGTATAACCACAGGCTAGCAAGCCAGGAGGAATGAGGTAGGAGGGAAAGAGATCAGAAAGGAAGGGCACGCAGCCGTGGAAATATTATATTCCCAGCTCATTGAGAAGGCACTGAGCATTTTAAAGCAGGAAAGTAATGCATTCCGACATTTTGGGGAAGATCATATTCGTTGTTTGGCTCTTCCTGTTGGTGCTGTATCTTTCCCCAGAAAATACGTTTAGCTCTAGAGACACAAGGAGACGAGACCAAGGCCCAGGAGAAAAGAGCTGAGAAAGGACACTTAGGAGCGTGCCTTACTATTGGGTTGGCCAAAAAATTTCGTTTGGGTTTTTCCGTAATTTAGAATTCCTAAGAATCACCAAGAGCGCTTGTTTAAAATACAGATTCCTAGAACCTACTCCTGAGAGATACTGATTCAGGGGCTCTTGAGTGGAACAGGAAGTTTGCATTTTAACAATGACCCCAGATGATTCATATGTAAGTGGTGGCCTACAGATCACTTTGGTTCAGTGATCATTCTGAGTTGAAGAGAAAAGAGTTAAGAATTTTTTAGGTTTACCAACCCAGATCACCATTAGAGGAAAATAGCAGGAATTTGATGAAGGTACTCGACCCAGAAAGCTGGACCCTTGCCTAGAATTGGATCTCTGATGGAAATTTTCAGATCTTCCTTTAAAAGAGAGACAGAAATAGAGACAGACAGTGTGTGAACAGGACGGATATACGTTTGATGGTGGATGGGTTCAGCTTGACCTGAAGCTTTACGCAGACACCACACTCAAGCAGCAACCAGCACGCTTATCCCGTGCCTCGGTTTCCTAACCTGCCCATCCGTTCCATTCCCTATTTCAACCCTTGTCCCACTTCTCTACACAACTGTGATTACAGTTGTCACTGCTCCTAAGCGCCTATTTCTCCTTGAAACACCGCGAGTCTGGTCTGTCATGGTTACAGGTCCTTGAGTCTGGTTTTTGCATCTCTCTGTCAGCAACACACAGAATGAGCTACTGTGCATAATGGGCATCTGGATTCTCCCCTCTTCTCCCTTCTCGGCAATACTCAAGCTGACTTTTCTGATCTTTTTATAACTCAAGGGAGACACACAAAAGCGCCATTTTGCACATGCAATCAAGGATCACTTTCCTTTAAAACTGTATCCATTTCATTATGCAACTGTGATGGCAGAAATTCAAACCTAGCTTTCCGCCCCCAAGAAAACAGAGAGGGCTGAGCACGAGGTTCGCTGCAGAATTCCACACTTTCACTAGACGTGGTCTGAAAGGATGTTGCCCTGAACATATGGCTTCGAGAGGGGTTGGCAAGTTTCCTGTGTGACAACAAGCTCTGGGTACCACAGGCAGATAGCCAGGCCACACTGTGGCATATCGTTTATACCTGTAGGCCAGGCTGGGCAACAGCATATCTCAATAGCCAGTCAGGTCAAGGGTCCAAGCTGTCCACCATCAAATTTTAAATGGAGCCAGTGCAAACAGAGAAAATATGTTGCCCACAGCCAAGAAAGCATGGGCCTGAGAAGTGGGGTGGGATAGGGCCCAGAGAACCTACCATCCCATTGTGTCAACTGGGGACCTGGACAGAGGCCAGGAGACAGCCCTGCCCACCTGGAAAGAAGGAACTGTCTGCACCCCTCATTTCCTTCCATCACCCCTGAACTTTGTTGCTCCATCAGAGAGAGGGAACTAGAATACTCAATACTAGGAGTCTGGAATTTCTATACTTGAGCAATAAATTCAGGCTACTGATCCAATGGTGATACTGAGACAGATTCTTAGATCTATTTCTACACATTCTTTCCAACCTGGATGTTTCACCCTTCTAGGTATAAATACAGGAGTTTCCTTCATGGGCAAGGACCATCCAAGCTCTTTGTCTTGACTAAGAGGACAAAGGACAAATGGATAGAACTAGATTATACATAATTATTAAAATGACTCAAGTTTGTATTATTATTACAAAGGTCATACATGTTTTTATTACAGATTTTAATAGGGTTATCTGCATATTTATTTGTGTGTCACCATCTGAAAGCTGGTTTCTCTTCTTAAAAATATGCCTGTTGCAGCATTTTATTGACCAAATTTGTGGAAATGTTGGCCTGCAACACCTGCAGGCAGGCCTGAGGTTGGCCCACCTCTAAAAGTGTTCTGGACAATGCCTCACCCAGAGAAGGTACTCAAATAAATAGTTAGTACATAAATTTATAGGAGGAAATTTTTCTTCATAATTCTGAGGAGAGAGAAACATTTTTCCTTCCAAATAGGTATTTAGTGACAATACTGAGAATGTACAATTTGAAATGTCCATTGTCTCAGCCTCTTCCCCTCACCATTACTAGTACCTCACCTCCTAACTGGTCATACTGACTCGGATTTCTCCCCTCCCATCCATCCTCCAGACTGCCAATAGGACGTTATTTCTGAAATGTAAACTTAATCCTATAATTATCCTGCTCAAAATAGTTTTCTCCTCATCAAGAATTAAATAAAAATCTCTTTGTCTATGCACATGTTCTCAAGGATCCTCCCCTTACACTACTTTTTTAATTGAAATATAGTTGATGTACAACGTTATGTTAGTTTCAGGTGGATAGAAAAGTGATTCAGATATATATATATATATATATATATATATATTCTTTTTCAGTTTCCATTACAGATTATTATAAGATAGTGAATATAGTTCCCTGTGCTATACAGTAGGTCCTTGTTGTTTATCTATTTTATATATAGTGGTGTGTATCTCTTAATCCCAAACTCCTAATTTATCCCTTCCACCCCCGGCTATCCCTTTTGGTAACAATAAGTTTGTTTTCTATGTCTGCATTCACACTATTTTTGAGCCACACCAAACTACTGGCATTTTCAAGTTCAACACCTCTCACTTTTGCATGTGTTATTTGTTTGACCTGGGATACCTCCTCTCCTTTTATGTCTGGACAATACCTACTCTCCTTCCAGGCTGCTCAAGCACCAGATGTCCCCAGAAGCTGTCTATTAATTTGTCCACCCAGAAAAATTTAATCACTGAAAGCACAGCCCTTGGTTCCTCCTCTGATGTATTAGAGTGTCTATGCACAGCTGTTAGGAAGAGAGTTGGGAAGCCAAACTGCCTGCATTGGAATTGCTAGTTACCAGTGAATTTGTCAGCTGTGTGACATTGAGCAAGTTAGCTGACTGCACAGTGTTCCACTTTCCTCACTTACAAAATAAAGATAATACAATACCTACTGCAGAAGATAGTTGGGAGGGTTAAATGAGCTAATACAATATGTAAAGTGTCTGATAACTAATATGTTCAATAAATGACAGCTATTATTATTACTAAGTAAACTTTATATTGAGGCATAACCTACATAAAGTGTACAGTTCTAAAATATACAGCTTGATGTGTTTTCTCATAGTGAAACACACCTGCATACCTGCCCAGATCAAAAGTAAGAAACAAAACCTCACCAGCACTCTAGAAACCTCCTTCGTGGCCCCTCCCATTATCTATCCCCCCAACTCCTGCAAGGTAACCGCAATTCTGACTTCTATCAGCATAGGTTGGTTTTGCTTGATTGTAATTCTATATAAATAGTATGATAACGATGTGTAATTTTGTGTCTGGTTTCATTCACTCAACATTGTGCTTGTGTGATCCATCCATCTTGATGCTTACCATGTAGCAATAATTCATTCATTTTCATTACTGAAATGTGTAATATTCTGTTGTCTAAATGCATCTTCAATCTAATTATTCATTCTACTGGGTTTTTTACCATGGTAAAAAAAACCACATATAACATGAAATCTACCGTCTTAACAAAATTTTAAGTAAACAGTTCATTATTGTTAACCAACGCACAGCATTGTACAGCAGATCTCTAGGGCTTTTTCATTACGCATAACTGAAATTTCATACACACTGAACAACAGCTCCCCACTTCCTCCAAACCCCAGTCCCCAGAACCACCATTTGCTTTCTGTTTCTAGAAGTCTGATTACTTTAGATAACTCATATAAGTGGAATCACACAGTATATGTCCCTTTGTGACAGACTTACTTCACTTTGCATATGTTGCATCTTCAAGTTTCATCCATTTTGTCACGTGACAGGATCTCCTTCTTTTTTAAGGCTGAATAATATTCCACTGTGTGTATTTACCACATTTTCTTTATCCATTCATGAATTGATTGACATTTAGTTTGCTTCCCTATCTCGGCTACTGTGAATAATACTACAAGAAACATGGGAGTGCAAATATCTCTTCAAGATCCTGATTTCAATTCTTTTGGATAAATACCTAGAAGTGGAATTGCTGGACTGTATAATAGTTCTATTTTTAACTTTTTTGAAGAACCTCCTTACTGTTTTCAGCAGTAGCTGCACCATCTCACAGTCTCACAAATACTGCTCGAGGGTTCCAGTTTCTCCACATCATCACAAACACTTGTAATTTGTTGTTTGTTTTTGATGATGACCATCCTAACAGGTGTGAGGTTAGATAGCTCATTGTGGTTTTGATTTACATTTCCTGTTGATTAGTGATACTGAGCACCTTTTTCATTTACCTATTGGCCATTTGTATGTTTTCTGTGGAAACATATCTATTAGGATCCTTTGCCCATTTTTAAATTGGGTTATTTGTTTTTTACTATTGAGTTGTAGGGGTTCCTTATATATTATGGATATTGACCCCTTATCAGATACGTGGTTTGCAAATATCTTCTACTATTCTGTAGGATGCCTTTTCATTTTGTTGGTTGTTTTCTATGCTCTGCAGAAGCTTCTTGGTTTGATGTTGTCCCACTTGTCTATTTTTGCTTTTGTGGCCTGTGCTTTTGGAGTCATATCCAAGAAATCATTGCCAATACCAACATCATGAAGATTTTCCCTATGTTTCCTTCTAGTTGTTTTTTTTTTAACTTTTTATTTTATATCGAAGTATAGTTGATTAACAATGTTGTGACAGTTTCAGGTGTACAGTAAAGTGATTTAGTTATACATATACATGTATCTATTCTTTTTCAAATTCTTTTTCCATTTAGATTGTTACATAATATTGAGCAGAGTTCCCTGTGCTGTACAGTAGGTCTTGTTGGTTACCAATTTTAAATATAGCAGTGTGTACATGTCAATCCCAAACTTCCTAACTATCCTTTCCCCCCACGCTTCCCCCCTGGTAACCATAAGTTTGTTCTCTAAGTCTGTGAGTCTGTTTCTGTTTTGTAAATAAGTTTGTTTGTATCATTTCTTTTTAGATTCTACATATAAGTGATATCATATGATAATTCTCTTCCTCTGACATATTTTACTCAGTATGACAGTCTCTAGGTCCATTCATGTTGCTGCAAATGGCATTATTTCATTCTTTTTAATGACTGAGTAATATTCCTTTGTATATGTACCACATCTTCTTTATCCATTCCTCTGTCGATGGACATTTAGGTTGATTCCATGTCTTGGCTATTGTAAACAGTGCTGCAATGAACATTGGGGTGCATGTATCCTTTGGACCATGTTTTTCTCTGGATATATGCCCAGGAGTGGTTGCATGATCATATGGTAACTCTATTTTTAGTTTTCTGAGGAACCTCCATACTGTTCTTCACAGTGGCTGTATCAATTTACATTCCCAGCAACAGTGCAAGAGGGTTCCCTTCTCTCCACACCCTCTCCAGCATTTATTGTTTGTGGATTTTTTGATGATGGCCATTCTCACTGGTGTGAGGTGATACCTCATTGTAGTTTTGATCTGCATCCTTCTAGTTGTTTTATAGTTTCAGGTCTTACATTTAAGTCTTTAATCCATTTTGAGTTTATTTTCAGGAATGGTGTGGGGATAGGAATCCAATTTCATTCTTTTGCTTGTGTATATCCAGTTTTCCCAGCACCATATGTTGAAGAGGCTATCCCATTGTGTAGTTTTCATTCTGCTGTTGATGGACAAATGACTCATTTCTAGTTATTGTGTTTGTTTTGTTGACTATTACAAGAAGTGGTTCTATTAACATTTTTGTTCTTTTGGTAAACAAGTACACATTTCTCTTGTCTGAGAGTAGAATTGCAGAGACTTTGGGTAGTGTGTGATCCTTTAGTAACTGCAAGTTTTGCAAACTGTGGTATCATATATTCACCAATATTATCAGTTTTTTTATTTAACTTTAGTTTTCTTGTAAAGGTATTTCACTGGTATTTTAATTTACATTTCCATGATGACTAACCATGTTGATCACCTTTGCAATTGTGTATTGGTCAACCCTATAGCTTTTGTGAAGTGCTTATTCCAGTGTGTTGCCCATTTTTTTCTGGAATATTTTTATTGAGGTACAAATAGTCTGGATATAGTTCTTTGCCAGATATATGTATTACAAATATTTCTCCTACTCGTTGGTTTTCTCTCTTGCTAGTATCTTTTACTGAATAAAAGTTCTTAATTTTAATGAAGTTCAACTTATCAATTTTTCCTTTAGGTTAATGCTTTTGATGCCTGGTTTATGAAAATTTTTTCTCCCCAAGGAGATGAAGATATTTTCCCATGTTATTTTCTAGAAGTTATTGCTTTAATTTTTGCATTTAACTCTATAATACATCTAGAATTAATTTTTGCGTATGCTGTGAGGTGGAGGTCAATTAGATAGCCAATTAACCCAGCACGATTTTTTTAATTTAAAAAATACTTCTCCCAATTATACTATTATCATTATTTTATCATAGTCACTATCTTTTTTTTTTTTTAATTATTTATTTATTTATTTATTTTTGGCTGTGTTGGGTCTTCGTTTCTGTGCAAGGGCTTTCTCCAGTTGCGGCAAGCAGGAGCCACTCTTCATCGCGGTGTGTGGGCCTCTCACTATCGTGGCCTCTCTTGTTGCGGAGCACAGGCTCCAGACGCGCAGGCTCAGTAATTGTGGCTCACGGGCCCAGTTGCTCCGCGGCATGTGGGATCTTCCCAAACCAGGGCTCGAACCCGTGTCCCCTGCATTAGCAGGCAGATTCTCAACCACTGCGCCACCAGGGAAGCCCCCCATAGTCACTATTTTTATCATCATCATCACTATTGTCATCATTCGTTTATAAACCTATCTTCTCCACTAAACCATTAGCATCTTTGGACAAAATTGTGTTTTATTCACCATTTTTCCTCTATATCTAACACAGCTGCTAGTTAAGAGTTTGTTCAACTAACATTTATTTAAAAATTATGCATGTCAATTTATAATATGGGTAGAGATACTGTAAGAAAGCACATGATTATTTTCAGAGTTCTGACATCCTGCCTTAGTATATTATATGGAAAGTTATTGACAGAATGTGGAGGCAGTGAGTCACCATTGCAGTTCTGCAGAGAACCAGGGTATTGCTAAAAGACCGACTATGGGCTAATGTTTTCACTTTTCACTACATTCTGGTGAGTTTGATGTGGATTCTCAAAAATGCTATCAGATGGATTTTAAGAACATTTTAAAAAATGGAATAAAGGATTCTAGGAGCCAACATCAGTTAACTGTGAACAAGTCATACCAGATAAATTTAATTGCTCTTTTGTAGCATATTTATCTTGGTACAGTAGGAAAATGTAGTTTATGTAGTTTAGAAATGCATCTGGTAAGCTCTCATGATTCCCTAGTAAATAAGAGCTATGATTCCTAGCTATGGATCACAGAAACTATGACTTCTTAATTTTTTAAACTATGCCTGACACCTCATACACTGTAATAGATCACTGTGAATGAATGATTTATAATAGAGTTAGGTGAGTTCTTATACAGTAGAGTGTCTCTGCTGAGCATGAACTTGTGCTCAGAATCTGGCTATTTGATGACCTGGTAGTCTATTTGTGTGCTTTGATGATGCACAGGTCTTTTTTTTCCTGAGGCTGACATAGAATGGAGAAGTTTTAAAGCCTAAGAAGAAAAATGAAGGGAAGAGAGCTGAGGAAGACAGGGATTGCTTGGACCTATCTCTCTCGGGCTTCAGATACTATATTTCAGTCCTGATGATGAGAGGGATTAAGGGCAGAAAGTTTAGGAGATGTATACATAAAGGACACTGGAGGCTCTGGGCACAAATGTTACTGCTGGTCTCAGTGAACATTCCTCCCCAACTTTGCCATGTATTACTGAGAGGATTTGGTAGCCAACCCATGGGCTCAGAGGAGCCACTTTAGGGGGTTCTCACAGAGGGCACTGGCAGCAGAAGTTGTGGCGATGTGACTCATAACGAAGATTATGAGCTAATTTGTTCCTGGATACAAGTGACACAACTTGACATCCCAGAAATAACTAGGGGTAACTTTGACAGGAGACTGGAGAAGTCCTTCAGTATCAAAATCAGATGCTAAGTTACTATAATTTGGAAATTAATGTTAACGTGACTTCATTTCAACAGGCTGGTGAGACCCAGGAGAATTCTAGAACACATAAGTACTAAATAACCATGTATAAAACTGCAACGTATTGAAATTCTAATCAATCTCAAATTCTTTGTATAAAATATTTTATTTAAACTTTTTTATACTCCTACTAAGTAACTTTCGTTAGCAATAAATTCAGTTCTTCTTGTTCTGTCTATTTTTTCAGATAAACCTTGGAAACATTTGTAAAGTTTTTGATTTTTAATCCCATCTGAATTTTAATTAGTTAGTTTGCATATATATTTGTTTGAAAGAAAATATCATTGCAATATTCAGTCTTCTCCTAATTAGAGTATGGCATTTTTCTCCAAATATTCCAAAGGCATGTTGTCTATCTGTTTATGAAAAACAATAGTTTACTTCAAATAATAACTATAGTTCTTGATGAGGTTATTTCTAACTTAATTGGTGTATTTTGTTTATACAATGAATGAGCTCTTCTTTCGTTATATTTTCTAAATTAGAATTGCTGGAATAACACACAGTTACTGTTAAATGTTTTTCATATATGCCATTTTGCTACACTTTTTTATTATGGTACTTTTTTAGTTTAATCGCATACATTTTCTAGGTATATCTTCACATCTGCAAATAATAATGTTGCCCTCACTTTTCCAAAATGTATGTACGACTTACTTCTATTTCAATCTTATTACATTAACCAGAACTTACAGAACAATGTTAAATGATAATGTGATTATGAGCAGAATTATCTATTTTTAAACCCTCCCATGTGGCAAAATGGAAATAATTTAAACACTTCCTGACTCACAATTAAATTGAAGACCAGAGCAGAAATAATCCTAAGGGAAGGATGGAAGGTGGGAGGAAGGCAAGCATATTCACAAATCTACATAGGAGAAACTGAGAATGAAGATATGAAGGGGAAAAGATAAGGTCTGATGACATTAGCATGAATGAGTATACCAGACCCTTCCCTGAGGGAAGACCCTGAGTTCACCTCCTCCCACAGACACACCAAAATTAGAGGCAAATATAGAACAACTCTCTCTGAGAATGACCTAAAGTCTAGCAGGGCAGCTTTTCTACAGTAAAGGATATAAAGGAAAAAACATTGAGACAGGTAGGTGGGACAGAGATGCAATCAGCCAGGACCAACACCCCCAGCAGGCGACCCAAAATAGGAAAGAGACATTACAAACTCAGAGGTCCTCCCTGAAGAGCAAGTGGCTTGAGCCCCACATTGGGCACCCAAGCCCTGGGGACTGGCATCAGGAAGACAAGCCACCTTAATGGATTTTAAACCAGCAGGGCTTACAACTGGGGGAGTCAGAGGGCTATAGGATACTGAGACTCCGTTCTTAAAGTGTACACCCACAAACTTACTCCCTCCGAGTCTCAGTGCAGAGGAAGCTGATTGAAAAGTATCAGGCCCTCTAGCTGGTCTGCCAAGACCATGCCAGCATGCCCCCCCCAACTCACACCAGGCTCTGGCTCCAGCATCCCTCCCCCAACAAAGCAGTGGCCCTTGGTGAGCCCCAGGAAAAGCCCCAACCCACACCAGGCACTGGCTCCAACACACCCTACGCCCTGCTACATTTGCATTATAGGGATCCCAGAAGGAGAGAAAGAAAATGGCAGAAAGCTTACTTGGTAAAATAATGGCTGAAAACTTCCCTAACCTAGGGAAGGAAACAGATATCCAGGTCCAGAAATCAGAGAGAATCCCAAATAACATGAACTCAAAAGACCCACATCTAGACATACCATAATTAAAATGGCAGAAGTTAAAGATAAGGAGAGACTTTTTAAAGGCAGCAAGAGAAAATTAAAGAGTCACTTACAAGGGAACCCTCATAAGGCTATCAGCTGATTTTTCAGCAGAAACTGCAGGCCAGAAGGGAGTGGCATTATATATTTACAATGCTGAAAGGTAAAAATCTACAAACAAGGGTACTCTACCCAGAAAGGATATCATTCACAATTGAAGGAGAGATAAAGAGCTTCCTAGACAAGCAAAAACTAAGAGTTCATCACCACTAAACCGGCCTTACAAGAAATGTTAAAGGGCCATCTTTTTAAGCAAAAAAATAAAGGCTACAACAAGAAATAAATACTATGTGAAGGTAAAAACTCATTGGTAAAGACATATACAGTTGACCTTTGAACATCATGAGCCTGAACTGCATGTATCCACCTATATGCGGATTTTTTCAATAGTAAATACTGCAGTACTACACAATCCACGACCTGTGGTTATTTGAATCTGTAGATGTGGAACAGCAAATATGGAGGAACCGTGCATGCAGATTTTTGACTGCATGGAGAGTCAGAACTCATAACACCTCCATTATTCAAGGATCAACTGTATATAATAAGGGCAGTGGATTAACCACTTAAAAAGCTAGTATAAATGTCACAAGACAAAAGTCATAAAATCAACTATAACTACATAAAGTAGTTAAGGCATACACAAAAAGATATGAAATATGATGTCAAAATATCAAACATGGTGGGGGAGTGAAAATTTAGAGCTTTTAAAATGTGTTTGAACTCAAATGACTAACAGTTTAAAACAAACAGATAAATACATGGGTCAATATATATGAACCTCATGTTAACCACAAAGCAAAAACCTACAATAATACACACCTAACAAAGAGAAAGGAACCCAAACATAACATTAAAGAAAGTCATCAAACCACAAGGGAAGAGAATAAAAGAAGTAAAGAACAGAGAAGAACTACACAAACAGCCAGAAAACAAGCAACAAAATGGCAATAAATTCATACCTATCAATAATCACTTTAAATGTAAATGGACTAAATGCCTCAATCAAAAGACATACAGTGGGAGGAAGACCTTCAAGATGATGGAGGAGTAAGACGTGGAGATCACCTTCCTCCCCACAAATACATCAGAAATACACCTACATGTGGAACAACTCCTACAGAACACCTACTGAACGCTGGCAGAAGACCTCAGACTTCCCAAAAGGCAAGAAACTCCCCACGTACCTGGGTAGGGCAAAAGAAAAAAGAAATAACAGAGACAAAAGAATAGGGACGGGACCCGCGCCAGTGGGAGGGAGCTGTGAAGGAGGAAAGGTGTCCACACACTAGGAGCCCCTTCGCGGGAGGAGACTGCGGGTGGCGGAGGGGGAAGCTTCGGGACCACGGAGGAGAGCGCAGCCACAGGGGTGCGGAGGGCAGAGCGGAGAGATTCCCGCACGGAGGCTCGGCGCTGACCAGCACTCACCAGCCCGAGAGGCTTGTCTGCTCCCCCGCCGGGGCGGGCGGGGCTGGGAGCTGAGGCTCGGGCTTTGGTCGGATCGCAGGGAGAGGACTGGGGTTGGCGGCGTGAACACAGCCTGAAGGGGTTAGTGCACCACAGCTAGCCGGGAGGGAGTCCGGGAAAAAGTCTGCAGCTGCCAAAGAGGCAAGAGACTTTTTCTTACCTCTTTGTTTCCTGGTGCGCGAGGAGAGGGGATTCAGAGCGCCGCCTAAACGAGCTCCAGAGACAGGCGCGAGCCGTGGCCATCAGCGCGGACCCCAGAGACGGGCCTGAGACACTAAGGCTGCTGCTGCCGCCACCAAGAAGCCTGTGTGCGAGCACAGGTCACTCTCCACACCGCCCCTCCCGGGAGCCTGTGCAGCCCGCCACGGCCAGGCTCCCGTGATCCGGGGACAACGTCCCCGGGAGAACGCACGGCGCACCTCGGGCTGCTGCAACGTCACGACGCCTCTGACGCCGCAGGCGCGCCCCGCCTCCTCCGTACCGCTCCCTCCCCCCGCCTGAGTGAGCCAGAGCCCCCGAAGCAGCTGCTCCTTTAACCCCGTCCTGTCTGGGCGAGGAACAGACGCCCTCAGGCGACCTACACGCAGAGGCGGGTCCAAATCCAAAGCTGAACCCCGGGAGCTGTGCGAACAAAGAAAAGAAAGGGAAATTTCTCCCAGCAGCCTCAGGAGCAGCGGATTAAATCTCCACAATCAACCTGATGTACCTGCACCTGTGGAATACCTGAATAGACAACGAATCATCCCAAATTGAGGAGGTGAACTCTGTGTGATTTTGTCTGTATAGCTTTGCTTTTACCATTTTTGTTTTAAACATCTTTATTGAAGTATAATTGCTTTACAATGGTGTGTTAATTTCTGCTTTATAACAAAGTGAATCAGTTATACATATACATATGTTCCCATATCTCTTCCCTCTTGCATCTCCCTCCCTCCCACCCTCCCTATCCCACCCCTCTAGGTGATCACAAAGCACTGAGCTGATCTCCCTGTGCTATGCGGCTGCTTCCCACTAGCTTTCTATTTTACATTTGGTAGTATATATATGTCCATGACACTCTCTTACCCTGTCACATCTCACCCCACCCCCTCCCCATATCCTCAAGTTCATTCTCTAGTAGGTCTGTGTCTTTATTCCCGTCTTGCCACTAGGTTCTTCATGGCCTTTTTTTTTTTTTCCCTTAGATTCCATATATATGTGTTAGCATACTGTATCTGTTTTTCTCTTTCTGACTTACTTCACTCTGTATGACAGACTCTAACTCCATCCACCTCATTACAAATACCTCCATTTCATTTCTTTTTATGGCTGAGTAATATTCCATTGTATATATGTGCCACATCTTCTTTATCCATTCATCTGTTGATGGACATTTAGGTTGCTTCCATGTCCTGGCTATTGTAAATAGAGCTGCAATGAACATTTTGGTACATGACTCTTTTTGAACTATGGTTTTGTCAGGGTATATGCCCAGTAGTGGGATTGCTGGGTCGTATGGTAGTTCTATTTGTAGTATTTTAAGGAACCACCATACTGTTCTCCATAGTGGCTGTATCAATTTACATTCCCACCAACAGTGCAAGAGGGTTCCCTTTCCTCCACACCCTCTCCAGCATTTATTGTTTCTAGATTTTTTGATGATGGCCATTCTGACTGGTGTGAGATGATATCTCATTGTAGTTTTGACTTGCATTTCTCTAATGATTAATGATGTTGAGCATTCTTTCATGTGTCTGTTGGCAATCTGTATATCTTCTTTGGAGAAATGTCTATTTAGGTCTTCTGCCCGTTTTTGGATTGGGTTGTTCATTTTTTTGTTATTGAGCTGCATGAGCTGCTTGTAAATCTTGGAGATTAATCCTTGTCAGTTGCTTCATTTGCAAATATTTTCTCCCATTCTGATGGTTGTCTTTTGGTCTTGTTTTGCTTTTACCATTTGTCCTAGGGTTCTGTCTGTCCGTTTTTGTTGTTGTTGTTGTTGTTGTATAGCTTTTTAGTGCTTGTTATCATTGGTGGATTTGTTTCTTAGTTTGGTTCCTCTCTTCCTTCTTTTATTTTTTTCTTTTTTTTAATTACTCCTTAACTTTTCTTATTTTTAATTATTTTTTTATTTTTTATTTTAATAACTTTATTTTATTTTATTTTTTTCTTTCTTTCTTTTCTTCTCCCTTTTCTTCTGAGCCATGTGGCTGACAGGGTCTTGCTGCTCCAGCTGAGTGTCAGGCCTGAGCCTCTGAGGAGGGAGAGCTGAGTTCAGGACATTGGATCACCAGAGACCTCCCGGCTCCACACAGTATCAAAGAGCAAAAGTTCTCCCAGAGATCTCCATCTCAACGTTAAGACCCAGCTCCACTCAACCACCAGCAAGCTACAGTTCTGGCCACCCCATGCCAAGCAACTAGCAAGACAGGAACACAACCCCACCCATTAGCAGAGAGGCTGACTAAAATCATAATAAGTTCACAGACACCTCAAAACACACCACCGGACGTGGTCCTGCCCACCAGAAAGACAAGATCCAGCCTCACCCACCAGAACATAGGCACCAGTCCCATCCACTAGAAAGCCTACACAACTCACTGAACAAAACTTAGCCACTGGGGGCAGATAACAAAAACAATGCAAACTACAAACCTGCAGCCTGCGAAAGGAGACCCCAAACACAGTAAGTTAAGCAAAATAAGAAGACAGAGAAACACACAGCAGATGAAGGAGCAAGGTAAAAACCCACCAGACCAAACGAATGGAGTGGAAACAGGCAGTCTACCTGAAAAAGAATTCAGAGTAATGATAGTAAAGATGATCCAAAATATTGGAAATAGAATGGAGAAAATACAAGAAATGTTTAACAAGGACCTAGAAGAACTAAAGAGCAAACAAGCAATGATAAACAACACAATAAATGAAATTAAAAATTCTCTAGAAGGAATCCATAGCAGAAAAACTGAGGCAGAAGAACGGATAAGTGACCTGGAAGATAAAATAGTGGAAATAACTACTGCAGAGCAGAATAAAGAAAAAAGAATGAAAAGAAGTGAGGACAGTCCCAGAGACCTCTGAGACAACATTAAATGCACCAACATTCGAATTATAGGGGTCCCAGAAGAAGAAGGGAAAAAGAAAGGGACTGAGAAAATATTTGAAGAGATTATAGGTGAAAACTTCCCTAATATGGGAAAGGACATAATCAATCAAGTCCAGGAATCGCAGAGAGTCCCATATGGGATAAATACAAGGAGAAACACACCAAGACACTTATTAATCAAAATATCAAAAATTAAATACAAAGAAAAAATATTAAAAGCAGCAAGGGAAAAACAACAAATAACATACAAGGGAATCCCCATAAGGTTAACAGCTGATCTTTCAGCAGAAACTCTGCAAGCCAGAAGGGAGTGGGAAGACATACTTAAAGTGATGAAAGGGAAAAAACTACAATCAAGATTACTCTACCCAGCAAAGACCTCATTCAGATTCAGTGGAGAAATCAAAACGTTTACAGATAAGCAAAACTTAGGACAATTCAGCACCACCAAACCAGCTTTACAACAAATGCTAAAGGAACTTGTCTAGGCAGTAACACAAGAGAAGGAAAAACCCTAAAATAACAAACCCAGAATAATTAAGAAAATGTTAATAGGAACATACATATCAAAAACTACCTTAAATGTAAATGGATTAAATGCTGCCACCAAAAGACGTAGACTGGCTGAATTGATACAAAAAGAAGACCATATATATGCTGTCTACAAGAGACCCACTTCAGACCTAGAGGCACATACAGACTGAAAGTGACGGGATGGAAAAAGATATTGTATGAAAATGGAAATCAAAAGAAAGCTGGAGTAGCAATTCTCATATCAGACAAAATAGACATTAAAATAAAGACTATTACAAGAGACAAAGAAGGACACTACATAATGATCAAGGGATCAATCCAAGAAGAAGATATAACAATTGTAAATATTTATGCACCCAACACAGCAGCACCTCAATACATAAGGCAAATGCTAACAGCCATAAAAGGGGATATTGACAGTAACACAATCATAGTAGGGGACTTTAACACCCCACTTTCACCAATGGACAGATCATCCAAATTGAAAGTAAATAAGGAAACACAGGCTTTAAATGATACATTAAACAAGATGGAGTTAATTGATATTTATAGGACATTCCATCCAAAAACAGCAGATTACACTTTCTTCTCAAGTGCTCATGGAACATTCTCCAGGCTACATCATATCTTGGGTCACAAATCAAGCCTGGGTAAATTTAAGAAAATTGATATCGTATCAGGTATCTTTTCCTACCACAATGCTATGAGACTAGATATCAACTACAGGGAAAATTCTGTAAAAAATACAAACACATGGAGGCTAAACAATACACTGCTAAATAACGAAGAGATCAATGAAGAAATCAAAGAGGAAATCAAAAAATACCTAGAGACAAATGACAATGAAAACACGACAATCCAAAACCTATGGGATGCAGCAAAAGCAGTTCTAAAAGGGAAGTTTATAGCAATACAATCCTATTTCAAGAAACAAGAAACATCTGAAATAAACAACCTAAATTTACACCTAAAGCAATTAGAGAAAGAAAACAAAAAGCCCCCAAAGTTAGCAGAAGGAAAGAAATCATAAAGATCAGATCAGAAATAAATGAAAAAGAAATGAAGGAAACAATGTCAAAGATCAATAAGACTAAAACCTGGTTCTTTGAGAAGATAAACAAAATTGATAAACCATTAGCCAGACTCATCAAGAAAAAAAGGGAAAAGACTCAAATAAATAGAATTAGAAATGAAAAAGGAGAAGTAACAACTGACACTGCAGACATACAAATGATCATGAGCGATTACTACAAGTAACTATAGGCCAATAAAATGGAAAACCTGGAGGAAATGGACAAATTCTTAGAAAAGCACAACCTTCCAAGACTGAACCAGGAAGAAATAGAAAATATAAACAGACCAATCACAAGCGCTGAAAATGAGACTGTGATTAAAAATCTTCCAACAAACAAAAGCCCAGGACAAGATGGCTTCACAGAAGAATTCTATCAGACATTTAGAGAAGAGCTAACACCTATCCTTCTCAAACTCTTCCAAAATATAGCAGAGGGAGGAACACTCCCAAACTCATTCTATGAGGCCACCATCACCCTGATACCAAAACCAGACAAAGATGTCACAAAGAAAGAAAACTACAGGCCAATATCTCTGATGAACTAGATGCAAAAATCCTCAACAAAATACTAGCAAACAGAATCCAACAGCACATTAAAAGGATCATACACCATGATCAAGTGGGGTTTATCCCAGGAATGCAAGGATTCTTCAATATATGCAAATTGATCAATGTGATAAACCATATTAACAAATTGAAGGAGAAAAATCATATGATCACCTCAATAGATGCAGGAAAAGCTTTCTTTTTTTAAAATATTTATTTACTTATTAGTCATCCATTTTATACACATGCGTGTATAAACGTCAATCCCAATCGCCCAATTCATCACACCACCACACCCACCCCCCCCCGCCACTTTCCCCCTTTGTGTCCACACATTTGTTTTCTACATCTGTGTCTCAGTTTCTGCTCTGCAAACCAGTTCATCTGTACCATTTTCTCGGTTCCACATGTATGTGTTAATAGATGATATTTGTTTTTCTCTTTCTGACTTACTTCACTCTGTATGATAGTCTCTAGATGCATCCACGTCTCTACAAATGACCCAATTTCGTTCCTATTTATGGCTGAGTAATATTCCGTTGTATATATATGTACCACATCTTCTTTATCCATTCTTCTGTTGATGGGCATTTAGGTTGTTTCCATGACCTGGTTATTGTAAATAGTGCTGCAGTGAACATTGGTGTGCATGTGTCTTTTTGAATTATGGTTTTCTCTGGGTATATGCCCAGTAGTGGGATTGCTGGCTCATATGGTAATTCTATTTTTAGTTCTTTAAGGGACCTCCATACTGTTCTCCATAGTGGCTGTATCAATTAACATTCCCACCAACAGTGCAAGAGGGTTCTCTTTTCTCCACACCCTCTCCAGCATTTGTTGTTTGTAGATTTTGTGATGATGCCCATTCTAACTGGTGTGAGGTGATACCTCATTGTAGTTTTGATTTGCATTTCTCTAATAATTAGTGATGTTGAGCACCTTTTCATGTGCTTCTTGGCAAACTGTATGTCTTCTTTGGAGAAATGTCTATTTAGGTCTTCTGCCATTTTTGGATTGGGTAGTTTGTTTTTTTAATATTGAGCTGCATGAGATGTTTATATATTTTGGAGATTAATCCTTTGTCCGATGATTCATTTGCAAATATTTTCTCCCATTCTGAGGGTTGTCTTTCATCTTGTTTATGGTTTCCTTTGCTGTGCAAAAGCTTTTAAGTTTCATTAGGTCCCATTTGTTTATTTTTGTTTCCGATACTCTAAGAGGTGGATCAAAAAAGATCTGGCTGTGATTTATGTCAAAGAATGTTTGGCATTCTTTGTTCCTGACATGACAACATGTTCCAATGTTTTCTTCTAAGAGTTTTATAGTGTCCGGTCTTACATTTAGGTCTTTAATCCATTTTGATTTTTTTTGTGTGCATGGTGTTAGGGAGTGTTCTAATTTCATTCTTTTACATGTAGCTGTCCAGTTTTCCCAGCACCATTTACTGAAGAGACTGTCTTTTCTCCATTGTATATCTTTGCCTCCTTTGTCATAGATTAGTTGACCATAGGTGCATGGGTTTATCGCTGGGCTTTCTATCTTGTTCCATTGATCTATATTTCTGTTTTTGTGCCAGTACCATATTGTCTTGATTACTATATCTTTGTAGTATAGTCTGAAGTCAGGGAGTATGATTCCTCCAGCTCCATTTTTTTCCCTCAAGACTGCTTTGGGTATTTGGGGTCTTTTGTGTCTCCATACAAATTTTAAGATTTTTTGTTCTAGTTCTGTAAAAAATGCCATTGGTAATTTGATAGGGATTGCATTGAATCTGTAGATTGCTTTGGGTAGTAGAGTCATTTTCACAATATTGATTCTTCCAATCCAACAACATGTTACATCTCTCCATCTGTTGGTAACATCTTTAATTTCTTTCATCAGTGTCTTATAGTTTTCTGCATACAGGTCTTTTGTCTCCCTAGGTAGGTTTATTCCTAGGTATTCTATTCTTTTTGTTGCAATGGTAAATGGGACTGTTTCCTTAATATCTCTTTCAGATTTTTCATCATTAGTGTATAGGAATGCAAGAGATTTCTGTGCATTAATTTTATATCCTGCAACTTTACCAAATTCATTGATTAGCTCTAGTAGTTTTCTGGTGGCATCTTTAGGATTCTCTATAGTATCATGTCATCTGCAAACAGTGACAGTTCTACTTCTTTTCAAATTTGTATTCCTTTTATTTCTTTTTCTTCCCTGTTTGCCATGGCTAGGACTTCCAAAACTATGTTGAAAAATAGTGGTGAGAGTGGACATCTTTGTCGTGTTCCTGATCTTAGAGGAAATTCTTTCAGTTTTTCACCTTTGAGAATGATGTTTGCTGTGGGTTTGTCACATATTGCCTTTATTATGTTGGGGTAGGTTCCCTCTATGCCCACTTTCTGGAGAGTTTTTATCATAAATGGGTGTTGAATTTTGTCAAAAGCTTTTTCTGCATCTATTGAGATGATCATATGGTTTTTCTTCTTCAAGTTGTTAATGGTGTATCACAGTGATTGATTTGCATATATTAAAGAATCCTTTCATCCTTGGGATAAATCCCACTTGATCATGGTGTATGATACTTTTAATGTGTTGTTGGATTCTGTTTGCTAGTATTTTGTTGAGGATTTTTGCAACTATATTCATCAGTGATATTGGTCTGTAATTTTCTTTTTTTGTAGTATCTTTGTCTGGTTTTGGTATCAGGGTGATGTTGGCCTCATAGAATGAGTTTGGGAGTGTTCCTTCCTCCATAATTTTTTGAAGAGTTTGAGAAGGATGGGAGTTAACTCTTCTCTAAATGTTTGATAGAATTCACCTGTGAAGCCATCTGGTCCTGGACTTCTGTTGGTTGGAAAATTTTTAATCACAGTTTCAATTCATTACTTGTGATTGGTCTGTTCATATTTTCTATTTCTTCCTGGTTCAGTCTTGGAAGGTTATACCTTTCTAAGAATTTGTCCATTTCTTCCAGGTTGTCCATTTTATTGGCATAGAGTTACTTGTATTAGTCTCTTAGGATGCTTTGTATTTCTGCCATGTCTGTTGTACCTTCTCCTTTTTCATTTCTAATTTTATTGATCTGAGTCCTCTCCCTCTTCTTCTTGATGAGTCTGGCTAATGGTTTATCAATTTTGTTTATCTTCTCAAAGAACAAGCTTTTAGTGTTATTGATCTTTGCTATTGTTTCCTTCATTTCTATTTCATTTATTTCTGCTCTGATCTTTATGATTTCTTTCCTTCTGCTAATTTTGGGTTTTGTTTGTTCTTCTTTCTCTAGTTACTTTAGGTGTTAGGTTAGATTGCTTATCTGAGATTTTTCTTGTTCCTTGAGGTAGGCTTGTATAGCTATAAACTTCCCTCTTAGAACTAATTTTGCTGCCTCCCGTAGGTTTTGGATAGTCATGTTTTCATTGTCATTTGTCTCTAGGTATTTTTTGATTTCCTCTTTGATTTCTTCAGTGATCTCTTGGTTTTTTAGTAACATATTGTTTAGCCTCCATGTGTTTGTGTTTTTTACGTTTTCTTCCCTGTAATTGATTTCTAATCTCACAGCGTTGTGGTCAGAAAAGATGCTTGATATGATTTCAATTTTCTTAAATTTACTGAGGCTTGATGTGTGACCCAAGATGTGATCTATCCTGGAGAATGTTCTGTGTTCACTTGAGAAGAAAGTGTAACATGCTGTTTTTGGATGCAATGTCTTATAAATATCAATTAAATCTATCTGGTCTATTGTGTCATTTAAAGCTTGTGTTTCCTTATTAATTTTCTGTCTGGATGATCTGTCCATTGGTGTAAGTGATGTGTTAAAGTCCCCCACTATTATTGTGTTACTGTCGATTTCGTCTTTTATAGCTGTTAGCAGTTGCCTTATGTATTGAGGTGCTCCTATATTGGGTGCATATATATTTATAATTGTTATATCTTCTTCTTGGATTGATCCCTTGATCCTTATGTAGTGTCCTTCCTTGTCTCTTGTAACATTCTTTATTTTAAAGTTTATTTTATCTGATATGGGTATGGCTACTCCAGCTTTCTTTTGATTTCCATTTTCATGGAATATCTTTTTCCACCCCCTCACTTTCAGTCTGTATGTGTCCCTAGGTCTGAAGTGGGTCTCTTGTAGACAGCATATATATGGGTCTTGTTTTTGTATCCATTCAGCGAGCCTGTGTCTTTTGGTTGGAGCATTTAATCCATTCATGTTTAAGGTAATTATCGATATGTATGTTTCTATTACCAATTTCTTAATTGTCTTGGGTTTGTTTTTGTAGGTCCTTTTCTTCTCTTGTGTTTCCCACTTAGAGAAGTTCCTTTAGCATTTGTTGTAGAGCTAGTTTGGTGGTGCTGAATTTTCTTAGCTTTTGCTTGTCTGTAAAGCTTTTGTTTTCTCCATCAAATCTGAATGAGATCCTTGCTGGGTAGAGTAATCTTTGTTGTAGGTTCTTCGCTTTCATCATTCTAAGTATATCATGCCACTCCCTTCTGGCTTGTAGAGTTTCTGCTGAGAAATCAGCTGTAAACTTTATGGGAGTTCCCTATCATGTTATTTGTCACTTTTCCCTTGCTGCTTTCAATAATTTTTCTTTGTCTTTAATTTTTGCCAGTTTGATTACTATGTGTCTCAGCGTGTTTCTCATTGGGTTTATCCTGTATGGGACTCTCTGCGCTTCCTGGACTTGGGTGGCTATTTCCTTTCCCATGTTAGGGAAGTTTTCAACTATAATCTCTTCAAATATTTTCTCGTGTTCTTTCTCTCTCTCTTCTCCTTCTGGGACCTCTATAATATGAATGTTATTGCGTTTAATATTGTCCCAGAGGTCTCTTAGGCTGTATTCATTTCTTTTCATTCTTTTTTCTTTATTCTGTTCCACAGCAGTGAATTCCACCATTCTGTCTTCCAGCTCACTTATCCGTTCTTCTGCCTCAGTTATTCTGCTATTGATTCCTTCTAGTGTATTTTTCATTTCAGTTATTGTATTGTTCATCTCTGTTTGTTTTTTAATTCTTCCAGATCTTTGTTAAACATTTCTTGCATCTTCTCAATCTTTGCCTCCATTCTTTTTCCGAGGTCCTGGATCATCTTCACTATTATTATTCTGAATTCTTTTTCTGGAAGACTGCCTATTTCCATTTCATTTGGTTGTTTTTCTGGGGTTTTATCTTGTTCCTTCATCTGGTATATAGCGCTCTGCCTTTTCATCTTGTCTATCTTTCTGTGAATGTGGTTTTTGTTCCACAGGCTGCAGGATTGTAGTTCTTCTTGCTTCTACTGTCTGCCATCTCCAGAAAAAGCTTTCAACAAAATTCATCACTGATTTATGATAAAAACCCTCCAGAAAATAGGCATAGAGGGAACTTACCTCAACATAATAAAGGCTATATATGACAAACCCACAGACAACATCGTTCTCAATGGTGAAAAACTGAAACCTTTTCCACTAAGATCAGGAACAAGACAAGGTTGCCCACTCTCACCACTAGTATTCAACATAGTTTTGGAAGTTTTAGCCACAGCAATCAGAGAAGAACTAGAGAAAGCCCACGCACAGTGACGGAGATCCAATGCAGCCAAAAGTAAAAAAATAAAATATAAAATAAAATAAATAAATTTATAAAATAAAAGAAACAAGAAAACAATCTAATTTTATACCTAAAGAAATTAGAAAAAGAAGAACAAAGTTAGTAGAATGAATGACATAATAAAGATCAGAGTGGAAATAAATGAAATAGATTTAAAAAATAGAAAAGATCAATGAAACTAAGAGCTGGTCTTTGAAAAGACAAACAAAATTGACAAACTTTTACCCAACTCATCAAGAAAAAAAGGGAAAGAGCCCAAATAAAATTAGAAATAAAAGAGAAGTTACAACCTATATGAACAGAAATACAATCATAAGAGGATACTACAAACAATTATATGCCGATAAACTGGACAATCTAGAAGAAATGGATACATTCTAGAAATATCAAATCTTCTAAGGCTGAATCAGAAAGAAATAAAAAATAGGAACAGACAAATTACTAGTAATGAAAATGAATCATTAATATGAAATATTCCATTATACCAAAATCCAGGATCAGATGGCCTCAGAAATGAAATCCTATGAAACATTTAAAGAAGATTTAATACCTATTCTACTCAAACTATTCCAAAAAGTTGAAGAGAAAGAACGTATCTAATTCATCCTACAAGGTCAACATCACCCTGATACAAAAATCAGATAAAGACACCACAAAAAAGAAAATTACAGGCCAACATCCATGATGAACATAGACACAAATATTCTCAACAAAATATTAGCAAACCTAATTCGACAATACACTGAAAGGACCATACATCATGATCAGTGGGATTTATTCGAAAAATGCAAAATTGATTCAGTATCTGTCAATCAATCAATGTGATACACCAAATTAATAAAACAAAGGATAAAAATCACATGATCATCTTAATAGATGTAGAAAAAGTATTTGAAAAATTCAACATCCATTCATGATAAAAAAAAACTCTAAACAAAGTGGGTATGAAAGGAACATACCTCAACATAATAAAGGCCATTTATGACAAACTCACAACTAACATCATACTCAGTGTGAAAAGCTGAAAGCTTTTCCTCTAAGATCAGGAACAAAACAAGGATGACCACTCTTGTCACTTTTATTCATCATAGTACTGGTAGTCCTAAACACAGCAATCAGACAAAAATAAATAAATAAAAGCATCCAAATTGGAAAGAAAGAGGTAAAACTGTCACTATTTACAGATGACATGATACTTTATATAGAAAGTATCCACCAAAAAAAGACTCCACCTAAAAAATTATTAGAACTAATAAATGAATTCATTAAATTTGCAGAATACAAAATTGATATACAGAAATTTTTTGCATTTCTATACACTAATAATGCACTATCAGAAGGAAAAAATTTTTAAATCCCATTTATAGACACACCAAAAAGAATAAAGTACCTGGACATAAATTAACCAAAAAGTGAAAGAACTGTACTTTGAAAACTAAGTAAGACATTGATGGAAGAAATTGAAAACAATGCAAATATATACAGCAGAAAAACCCAAACGAACTTTCTGGCCAACTCAATACCATGCTGATGAACTGGAAGAATTAATGTTGTTAAAATTTACATACTACCCAAAGCCATCTACGGATTCAGTATAATCCCTATCAAAACACCCATGGTATTTTTCACAGAATTAGAACAAATAATTCTAAAAGTTGTGCAGAACCACAAAGACCTCAAACAGTCAAAGCAATCTTGAGAAAGAAGAACAAAGCAGAATGTATCATGCTCTCTTCAAACTATACTACAAAGCTATAGTAATCAAGAGTATGGTACTACCATAAAAACAGACATGTAGATCAATGGAAAAATAGAGAGCCTGGAAATAAACTCATGCAAATATTGTCACTTAATCTAAGACAAAGGAGGCAGGAATATACAATGGGGAAAATACAGTCTCTTCAATAAGTGTTATTGGGAAAACTGGACAGCTACATGTAAAAGAATTAACTAGGCCATTTTCTCATACCATGTACAAAAATAAACTCAAAATAGATTAAAGACTTAAATGTAAGACCTGAAACCATAAAACTCCTAGAAGAAAACATGGGCAGTTTTAGCGATATTTTGCTAAAACTGCCCATGACATCAATCTTAACAATATTTTTTGGATCTGTCTCCTCAGACAAGGGCCAAAAAAGCAAAAATAAACAAATGGAACTACATCAAACTCAAAAGCTTTTGCACGGTGAAGGAAATCATCAACAAAAAGGGAAATTACTGAATGAGCGAAGATACTTGTAAATTATATGTCTGATAAGGGATTAATATCCAAAATATGTAAAGAACTCATATAACTTAATATCAAAAACCAAACAATCTGACTAAAAAGTGGGCAGAGGACCTGAATAGGCATTTTTCCAAAGAGGACATACAGGTGGCCAACAGGCACATGAAAAGATGTTCAATATCACTATGATTTAGGGAAATGCAAATCAAAACCACAAGATATTGCCTCATTGAGATATCACCTGTCAGAATGGCTATTATCAAAAAGACAACAAATAACAAGTGTTGATGAGATACAGAGAAAAAGTAACTGCCATGTATGGTTAAGGAAAATGTAAATTGGTACAGCGACTATGAAAACCAGTATGGAAGTTCTTCAAAAAATTAAAAATGGAGCTACAATGTGATCCAGCAATTGCACTACTGGGTATGTATCCAAAGAAAATGAAAACACTAATTTGAAAAGATATAGGCACCCCTATGTTCACTGAAGCATTATTTACAATAGCCAAGACATAGAACCAACCTAAGTGTCCATCAATGGATGAATGATAAAGAAGATGTATATATATACAAGGAATACTACTCAGCCATAAAAAGAAAGAAATCTTGCCATTTTTGACTACATGGATGGGCCTAGAGGGTATTATTCTAAGTGAAATATCAGACAGAGAAAGACAAATACCATATGTTTTTAGTTATACGTGGAATCAAAAAGCAAAACAAATGAACGAACAAAACAGAAACAGACTCACAGACACAACTAGTGGTTGCCAGAGGAGAGGAGGTTATGGTGATGGGTGAAATTAATGAAGCAGATTAAGAGGTACAAATTACCAGCTATCAGATAAATGTCACAGGGATGTAATGTACAAAACAGAGAATGTGGTCACTAATATTACAATAACTTTATATGGTGTGTAACCTATAAAAATATCAGATCATTGTTGCGCACCTGAAACTAATATAATATTGTAAGTCAACTATACTTCAATGAAAAATGTGAAAGTAAAAAATAAAATTCAGAAGATAATATTCTGATCTTAAAAAAAAGAAGAAATGAGATTCTTAGACACAGTGTTGTGTGGCGGATATAAACGCAAGGTGGCAACTGCTAAGAAAGGAGTGAGTGGATCATATAAAGCAAATTTTATCGGCCTCATGATTTCACTTAGGACCAAGCTTGACAACACATGCAACACGCTGCATGGTACTAATTTTCACTGTTAGCCAGAGTAATGAGTTCACATATTTTTTCTGTATTCCTGTTTTAAATTCAGAGCAAAATTTCTTTGTCACTGTCTTAAGCATGATTCCTTTAATTCATTATGGGAATGGGAGGAAAAGTTTTTCTAAGGAATTTGTGATAAGAAGAAAGATGAGGCTTAGGGTCAAAGCAACAAATACCTGAGAGAGACGGAATGAGGTTCTTCCACAAGGACAGCCTGACTTTTTAAAATAGAATCAATGTATTGGCAGAATTCACTGGTAGAGGAGAGTTCATTAGGATTGACTACAGTCACACTGAGATATACTTTCATAATTGATGTCACACTTGCAGATGGAAACTGTATCCTAGATTATTTTATTAAGTTGAGGTTATTCTTCTGACAGAGGGAAGGCTCTCGAGATTCAGGAAGATGCCTCCCACAGTTGACAAGACTTCAGCTGATGATGGAAAACTCTTCTTTACAGAAAAATGCTCTTTCCCAGTCAGATGCTTTTCTTTCAGAGAATTAAATTTTAGGGAGTAAGGGGTGGACCAACATGAGAAATGAGTGGGAAGAGAATGTCTGTTGGAAGCAAAATGTCGGTTTGAATCGTGACCTACCCCTTATCGCACTTAATAGTGTGGGCAAGTAACTTGAAATTCTGTGAACCTCAGTTTATTCACCAGTAAAATGGAAATGAAACTACCTACGTAAGAGGCTACTGTAAAGATTAAGCAATATAAATTTCATGGCCTTCGACCTGGCACCCTTAAAGGAAATTAAAAGTGTTGGTTCTCCTTTACTGTTATTTATGTAGCATTTTGAAATACGTTATTATTTTAATATTTGTACTTTTTAAAATTTTTTTTTCATAAGCTTCTCCTTTTGAGCCAGAAGTGTTCATTGCCTCAGAGAAATTTAGTATCTTTACAGCTGGGATGAAAGCACAAATAAAAATTATTTGTTCATTTCTAGACTTCCACAGTAGGCACTAGAAATCCATCTATGAAACAACAGTCCTGAAATCCAGGCTTTTGATTATAACTTCTGGGCCTTTGTGATTTAAAAAAAAAGTATTCTAAATTCCAAAATCTTATCATTAAATATCAAGGAACAAAGCCTGACCCTCATAGCATAGTGTTTTTAGTATAAGCCACAGACCAAGAAAGATGTAGAATATGGCACAAGTGCTTACTCTGTAGCGAGGAGATTATAATAGCTAAACCATCTGCATTTTGTATTCCAAGTACTTTAGATACATTAACTCGCTCATTCTCATAACAACCTTTTGTACAGATAGGGAAATTGATGCTCAGAGAGGTTAAGTAACTTATCTAAGCTTACACAGCTTGTAATCGATGGCTCTAGTATTTGATCCTATGTGATTTGGCTCCGGTCTGTGCTCTTAACTACTGCACCATGGTGCTATAAAAGCAGATCCTGGGCTTGGGAGAAGGTGCTTGGAGAGAATTGGTAAGAAAGATCTGAAATCCTAACACTTGGAAGGGGCAGATTAAAAATATCTCCAGTTATGTTTCAAAATTCGAAAGCAGAGGAGGCTGTGTAAAGACAGCCTCACAGAGGGTCCCACTCCTCATCCCCAACGCTGCCACACACACACCAATCCTGCAGCAGTGGACACACTGGCATGGAGCATCTGTTCAAAAGCAGGGCTTGCAGTAGCATCTGCTGTGCAAGTCCTACGTGACCCTGCAGTAGCATGCCCTCTGCTGTGCAAGTCCTACGTGACCCTGCATATCATTGTGGTACCCTCAGTGTTACTAGGGCATTAAATGCTCCTGGAACTCAGAAATGGAGTCAGGTGTGCTGAAACGTGCATGCTCAGGGAACACAGTTTCTGGAAGACAGCTGGGGTCTGGACAAGGAGAACACAGAGTCACTGCATAGGGGCTGGAGTCCAAGCCCCCATCACACAGCAATGTTCACACCTCAAGGGGCATGAGGAGAGCAGAATAGGGTTCACAGGGCATGAAGCTTGCCTCCAAGCTTTGGGGAGCTCTGTGAGAAAAAAGAATATAACATGATAAATACAATACTAAGAATGAAAGTAAATGTTTCTTCAAATATGTGAGAAAAGAAAACAACAGATATATAAAAGCTAACGTACAAATATCATAAAATCTAGATAATAACAATGGTTTTATAAATTATTTGTTTATATCTCTATAAGACATTTTTCATGCATTTGGGGCTGCACACTTTTTGATCACTTATTCATATGATAACTATTTTGTAACAGTTTCTGTAGATAGAATAAAAAGTTAGATAATCCAGGTTTTCCTCGAGGATCACTGATTGACATTTATTTTTTTATAACTGATAGTTGGAAAGCAGGAATCATGCGGCCTCACACATGGATACACCTGCTCTCCATGCCTGTGCCTTACAATCGCAGGAATTTTAAGTTCCATTTTGCATAATTTCTGCCAGAAAAAAATATATGTAGCATTTATAATTGCATATGCTACATTATTGAAATATTCCTGGCCTAAAAATATCTCTATGTCAAGCTGTCAACGAGAACAAAATCTTCTGCTTACAATGTTACCCCTCTGGTAACTGGAAGAATCTTCCATAGGCTTTTCCCAAGCCTTCTCTCCTCCACTCCCCACGTACTTCTAGTGTCAGGCATCATAGGTGCTATATCCTGATATGACCCCAGCCTTCCACAGTTTTGAATTGGCACAGCAGGTGACAGGAATATTTCTAGAAGCCATTTCTAGCCAAGGTTGACCAGCCTATAACTTAACTATTCATAGAAGTGACTGTAAGCCACATGAATCTATCACACTAAATACAAACTGAACATATCCCCATCTCAGCTTCCCCTTAATCAGATCCCCACAATTCCTACAGCCACTCCAAAGCTATTTTATATGAGGGAAAGTTTTGGTAGAGTGGAAATCAAGTGGCAAACAACAGTGGTCTTAATCAAATGCTGTTAAAATATTTTACTTCCATAAATGTTATAAAACCTATGACGATGTGAACCCATCACTGCTTCCCCTTCCAAGGGCTCAGAAGAAGCCCTGAAATTTAAGCTTCGTTAACAGTATGGTAAATTCAACTCCAGGTATGAGATATTTCAGCCAAGACCAAGGAGGGCAGGAGGACAGAGCAAGGACCGGTGGCCTTTCCCAGGGATCTAGAGCTTATCCTGGCGGCAGGAAAGGGGGCAGAAACACTGACTTACTCTGGAAAAGAGGAAGATTTAAACTAAAAATGAGTAAGAAAACTTGAACGAGCAATTTAAAGTTCTTCCCCATTCCTGACCAGAGCTGGGGGGGCTCATGGACCAGTTGAGTTCAGTTACAGGAAATAAAATTACATTTCAGCATGTCTAAGTGGTGACAATAAATATAAACCCCCTACATATGAAAAGAAAATGACTGAAACAGAGAAAAGTCAAGGAATTTAACTCTCTGTCCTCAAAAGATTGTGAGTTAATATGAAATGCTAAAAAAAAGGAAGAGATAACAGCTTAGATAGCTTTAAATAACTTTCTGTGGTAACCTCTGAATCTCCACAGTTCTGGATGATTTTGACAGAGACCTGGACCCAGAATGGGTTTATCTTCTTTTGGTTTGAATGTGACACCGGTAATTTGGCCAGGTTTGGAAACACCACCTGGTGACTGGCAGTGAAGCTTACCCCTGTTTTAACCCTGATCTCACCAGAAAGAGTGATGGATACAGCTGGAATAAACTACTCCATCAAAGATAATGTAAAGAATGAATTCGGTTGGTCCTTGTTATGGACTGAATTGTATTACCCCCAAGCTCATATGTTGAAGCCCTACAGCCAGAACCTTACAATGTGACTGCATTTGGAGACAGGGCCCTTAAAGAGGTTAAAATGAAGGCATATGGGTGAGCTCTGGTCCAATATGACTGGTGTGCGTATAAAGAGAGGAGATGGAGACACAGACAACTTAGACAGAAGGAAGACCATGTGAGGACACAGTGAGAAGTCTTCTGTCTGTGAACCAGGGAAAGAGGCCTTAGAAGAGACCAACACTGCAACTACCTTGATTTAGGACTTCCAGCCTCCAGAATTGTGAAGAAATGAAGTTCTGTTGATTAAGTCACTCCGTCTGTGGTTACTTTGTGATAGATGCCTTAGCAAAGTAAAACAACCCCAGACTGGGGTCTGGGTGGGGTGGGAGTTTCCCTTTATGCTCATAAATAACCATGATATTCATGAAAGTTTTTCTAATAGCTTCACACCTATATCTACCATATCTACTATTTTTTCCCATATCTACCAATCCCCTCTGGGCACTGAAGAGCCTTTTTAAAGGGGAAATATACCAAAAATTAATGTTGCAACAGGGCCTACACCCCTTAAGACCTCCATTGGGTGTCTTAAGCACACACCGTGGATCCTGGGGACTCATGAAAATTTCTATGTAAAAATTATTCTTTCCCTGTGATTTCTCTCCCTTTCTCTGGCAATTTAATATTTCTCTGGGAATTTAATATTTTTACCTTTGAACTAAATTGCTGAGCCTATATTTGAGATGGGTTTTTCCTCTATTATTTTGTAAAAAAAAATATATCTGTGTGTGTGTGTGTGTGTGTGTGTGTGTTATATAAAATATCAGCACTTCATTTTAGTGCCAAAAAGAAAGAGTTGTCAGCATTTGAGGCCAGACACATGTTTTATAAATCAAATACTGGGAAAAGAGTTAACTCATTTTTTTATATTTTGCAAGCTTTTGTGTAACATGAAATCTCCTTTTCCAGTAGGGAGTCATCATTTAAACACAGAGAGAGATGTGGAAAGGCTAGACTGTTGACTGTGAAGATGGAGGAAGGGGCCAGTAGCCAAAGAATGCAGCTAGAAAAGGCATGGAAGTGGATTTTCCCTGGGGTCTCCAGGAGGAACATAGCTCTGCCCACCATTTTAGGCTTCTGACCTCCTGAACTTTCAGATGACACATCTGTGTTGTCTGAAGCCACTAAATTTGTGGTGATCTGTTACAGCAGTAATAGGAAGCTAATACTCAGTGTATACTGCAGGGCACCCCACAAGCCCAAGCCCTTTCCTGGTCCTGAAAACATCATGAGAAGGCCAGGAAATGTGTCAAAACTCTCAGTTCCACTCTCCATTGGAACATGAATTAAGTGATGCCCTCAATCTGACCCAGTAAATAGCTCACTGGGGAGCAACATGGCAATTTTGTAGCCCTTGAACCCACATCTCTTCCTGTCCGCTCCTTCTTCCGCAATCTGTGTGGGCCTCTTCTGGACACTGAGCTCCTATATGGACCCACACTGGTCCTATCTTGACCAAGGCGCCAGGCTTTCAGAACCATCACTACCCATAACTTGGGTAAACCCAGCCCCACGGGGAAGAAGGGCCCATACTGACACAGAGCAGGGTCTTAGCAAAGCAGAACAGAGAAGCAAAACCCTTTTAGGAAAGAATCAACATCCTAAGCCACAAGACTGAGAGCAACTTCTTAAGATTTAGTCTAGCAGAAGGATATAATAATAGCTAATATTTCTTGAGTGCTCAACTTGTGCAGGGGACTTTACAGGAATTATCTTATTTAATCCTTACAGCAATGCCTATGAGGAGGTATCTTATTACCCTCATTTTACAAATGAGAAAACCAAGGATTCACAAACATCATTACTTTGACTAATGTTACGCAGCTGGGCTTGAACCCAGGCAGCGTGACTCAGAACATCTACAAAGACTTCTAGCCAGCAATGCAGTGAGGTTTTGGGCAATGTATTGTATTTTAAAGCTACACAAGTAAGATTGTCAGCAGTCATCACTTCCTAGGATGCTTTAAGAAACTAAGTGAGGAGGGGACGAGAGTTTTAGGGACCCAGGTAAAGGCGGGGGGAGTCCTGTATAGGGCTCCAGTTCCAGAGATACAAAGAACAAAGGCAGAAGGGGAAACAGCAGAAAGACCATCCCCAATAGGACCTGGAGAAGAATGAAGCTGCAGCCCTAAAAACTAAATTCTCCCAATGTGACTTGGGGTGGGGAGGGGTTGGAGAAGCAGGCACTTTTTCAGATTTCACTGACAAGAGAGAAGGATGATCTCATTATATCTTCAGTGCTGGTTTTCCTTGACTTGGGGCCCAAAAGGGGCTGAAACTTTTGGCCCTTTTGGCTAGCTACAGGAAAGGGCTGGAGTAGGGAAAGGTAGATCATGGTGATGAGGGTGGGCAATGGGACCCCTCTTCCTGGGCTCAAATCCCACCCTGCTGCTTGAGCTGTGGGACCTCCAGCAAGTTACTGACTCTCTCAGCCCTCAGTTTCCTGACTGCAAAATAGGGATAATAATAAAACCTACCTGATAAAGCTTTGGAAGGATTAAATAGAAAGTACAGGTAAAAGGCTTACAACCATGTATAACTCATAATAAGCTTGCACTAAATATTAGCTATTATTATCATCTGCCTCTTGGAAGTTTCCTCTTCCCTGCCCATCCCCCCTCGTTTACATGTGGAATTTCCTAACCAACAACCCCTTCCTCCCAGGTGCAGCACGTAAGCACAGGTTGATTCTCTCACTGCCCCATGTCCCCATGGGGTGTGGCTCAGCTAGGCCACGCCCAGTTTCCATCCATCCCAAACACCTGTGTTCACTGCAGGCTCACACATCTTAGTTAGGTAACGTGCTCCCCCAGGCTCCGCATGAGCAAGGCTGAGCCTGGACAACGGAACTGATCTGAATTCTCAGGTTTGGAAACTTGAGCCCAGGGTTTGATTGTCAAAGGGCAAACTCTTGCCAGCTCCTCAGTTCAGGATTATAGCATGTGCTAGGGCATCCCTACAAGACTTAGGGAACACTGGATCATCTATCGCTTTTAGGATCGCTGGGGGAGGAGGGTTGTTAATGTCCAGGAGAATTTTCTCCGTTTTTTAGCCATTTTTTTTTTTAATTCTGCATAGCAATACAAATTATCTGAAGTGCACTTGCCAAGATGATTCTCTGACATAAAATCCTTGCACTCTGCCCAGTGACACTGGAAAAAGGAAACCTCCTGGATAGGAGCCTCCTTAGAAGCTCATGAAAATCCTCTTCCAGAAAACGCACCTACAAACGTGTGCTTGAAATTCTGCATAGAATCTCAGAAGGTTCACATCACCCCTGAAACTGCCCAAGGACCCCAGGTTAACTCCTAGTCTTCTGTTAAAAATAATTTTCTTTTTTATTATTCTCTAATTTTTCTTTCATTTTTTTCCCATCTCAATCACTTATACTTCCTGCCAATTTTGTAGCAAGTAGACCACATACAGACATATCTGTACATATTCTGCATCTTGATGTCTAAACAAGTATCAATCCAAGAAATTCCTGAGCATCTAATTGTAGGCTCGGTACAGGGCTACTGGACAGATAAAATAGTGAAGGAGAAACATTCCTTGCCATTAAGGAGCTTGCGGAGAATCCTACTTATCAGTAGCAGATATCCCTCTATAAGAAGGGGATTGAGAAGAGATAATAGGTTCAGAAGCATATCCATTTTGGCTAATTAAATGAAACTTGATTTAATGATGAGCAGCAAGGAAAGAGCATCTTGAAATGATGCAGATTTCATGTTGGCAACATTGCTAGTCTGACCTCACTTTGCCTTTGGTTTATGTTAAATTAAAATTAACTTCAACCAGCATCGATATATTTAAAACTATTGGAGTTTTCCTTTGAGCTGAATCAGTAAAAAGGCCTAATGGCTTTAGAACAAATTGATCAACATTTTATTTCAAGCCTAACATTAAAGCAGAACATTACAAGTAGCTTACTTGCCCTCAAGGAAAACTTAGATATAGAAGTGCTGTAATTTAAACTGTTCTTCCAACAGTGAGAAAGCTTGTTTATTGAAATAATGATGATGATGACATCATCTGTTGATGATGACAATATCTGTCATCCATTGAGCATCACCCATACACCAGACACCATGGTAGGTTCTCCTACCATGCATTATCTCTATGCATTATCTCTAGTTCCTGCAACAACTCAGAAAGGTAAGGTCTATTACTTTATTTTATATATGAGAAATCTGAGATCAAGTAATTTGCTTAAAGTCACGTAGATAATATATGGAAGAATGCATATAAATGTGCAATATTTACATGAAAGATAAAAGTCATTTTGATTTAGTCACATATTTTATATTGTGCATTATAGAAAGGCCACCTATTTCTGTTTTCTCTTACTCTTGCAACTTATATTTTTACTTTTAGATATTAAATCTCTATGTAGTATTTTCCAAAAATTCTGAGAAATGATAGACGTCTGTTGTTTTTGCCTACTCAGCATTCACACATCCTTCAGATAATAGTACCTCTATCCACTTTCATTCCCTGTGATTAGGTGGGCCTGACCCCATCACCTGGCTCCAGATTTAGGCATGTGAGTCATGTCTAGACAATCAAAGCACTGAATTACTCTGACTACAGGGTGTCTGCTTTTAAGATGGTCATATGACAAAGCAGGGCAAATGAGAATTGTCCTCCAAATGTTTGTTGGAACTCTTGAGAAAGAAAACCTTTCTTTCTACTGGCATTGCTAGAATGATAAGGCAAAAACCTAGAGACAAAGAAACAACCTGCCTGAATTTGAAATTAGCACAGAGGAGTGAAGTGTCATGTGATAAAGAAAGGAAAATTCCTGGATCCATCTGTGCCTGAAGCCATCTGAACTTCTCTACTTAATAATTTAATGAATATCTTTTTTCCGCTTAATCTCAATTTCTTAATTCAATCAAAGTCATCTAATACAGAGCATAATTTCAGTCTGTAGCTTTCTATTAGACACTAGTCATGTTTTTTGGTAACACTAATACAATAAGAATCAATGAGCAGATTCTGTGGCAAGCAAAATAATGACACCCCCCCCCCAAAGATATGCACGTCCTAATCTGTAGAATGTTATCTTACAAGGAAAACTATCTTTGAAGATGTGATTAAGGATAAGAACCTGGAGATTAGATGGCCCAATCTAATCATGTAAGTTCTTAAATACAGATGTTGGAAGCAGAAGAAAGGTCAAGAAATGAGATGTAAGAAGAATAAGGAAAGAATCTAAGCATGAGAGGGACTCCACCTGCCATCATTAGCTTGAAAGATGGAGGAAGCAGGCCATGAGCCAAAGAACGTGGTGTGCTCTAGAAGCTGGAAATGACCACCAGAAGGCAGCAAGAAAACAAGAACCTCAGTCCTACAACCACAAGGAACTGAATTCTGCCAACAACGTAAGTAGGGAACATAATCTCCCCATAGCCTGCTGGCACCTTGATTTTAGTCTGATGAGACACACACCAGGCTTCTGACCTACAAACTATAAGATAATAAATTTGTGTTGTTTTAAGTCACCACATTTGTGGTCATTTGTTCCAGCAGGAATAGAAAACTAGTATGGATTCTGATCACTGTTTTTGCCTTGGAGAGTCTGGGGAATCAGACCATAACACCAAAGCTTCTATTAACAGGATCTCCTGGGTTTTGGGGGAGGAAACTTTGGGCCTAATCTTAGCACCCACACAAAGAAGGGGAATAGGAGGAGAGGCCTCAGAATCAGAACATAGAGAAGGCAGAGATCTTAGGCTGATAAAACACATGCCTCATTTTGTGTAACTCAGCAATCATTGAAGAGAAATATATCTGCTGTGCTAACCTTGGGCTTTGGCAATCATATCCAAAATTCCTAATACAGAATTAGTAAGGAAAAAGCAGCCAAGTGGAGCCTTGGAGGCCTAGAAAGCATTAACCAGCGATAGAGAAACTTCTCTCCGTCATTGTTAGTACCAACGTCAGAAGTTTTGACAACAAGGGAAAGTAACAATGGGAAGAGAAAGCAACAAGAGTATTGAATGGGAGTAGCAATAGCAGCAACACTTATAGGCCTGCAAAGTTGTAGCAGCCACTGAGAAAGAATATGAAGTCCCCAGAACCCTTGAAGTGAGAGAGGAAAGAAAAGAAAGGGCGGGGGTTCCCATGAGAATTCTGGAGAGGGAGCAGAGAAATTAAGGACACACTATTGCAATTATTGTCCAAGACCTCAGTGGCCCCAAGACCCCACAGTCTGGCAACATATGGGTTACTGTGCACACAAGTTTATATTTTCAGAACCTTCTCAGAATACACTAAATGAGCTTATGCCGACTTTTTCAAGGATGTTGCTGCCTTTGGGATGATGCTTTGGAGGTTCTCTCAAGGTCCGTCATTCAAGATTCACTAGTCTGTTCGTGATGGTTTTACGCTGCCATGGCAAAGGTTCCAAGGTTCCAAACTCACAACTCCCTTGTGCTGATATGACACAATGAAGAGAAGGCTTAGGTACTTAAGGAAAGATGTTCCTTCCATTTCTCGGTTTACCTGCCTCCTGATGTCTCTTGAAGGGAATTAATCAGGGAGTTCCTTAGTCATAAATCTCTGACGATAGTACTCAAGAGAAAGAAACAAACTTTAGAAAGTGAAACTCTTAAGAAACATATTTTCTCCAGTCAACGAAAGTAGCATTTATAACTAAAGCATTGAAACCAACTTTCTCTCTTACATAAATCACCATTTTCTTTTCTTTCTTTTCTTTCTGTTTTGTAATGTGCTAGGATTATACTCTTAAAATGCAATGTTGTGTCATATGAAAGATTAGCCTATATTCAAAAAATCCTAAATATTTGAATTATTCATTTAGTTTCTCAAAAATATCCAAACACTATTTAAAGACACTTCTAGCTACTTGGACTTTGATATTACGTGGGTCAAGAAAAAAAAACAACCTAGAAAATAATAGTAATAGCAGCAAGAATTCATTAGGTCTATGCTTACTTTGTACTGAGGAATCAAGGAATAAACACTATATTTTTTAAAGTTATGGCTAGAAGTTTTATCCATGTATTCTTTTACTTCTTTGCTCATATATAGCTACAAAGCCTTTATTCATTAATGACTCAGTTGGCTGATCCTAGATAATCTATTACATGGGGCCCATTGGCCTCTCAAAATACACAACTTGGAAGAAAGTATTCTGGTTCATATTTCTTATAGTCGTCCGAGCTTGGGAAATTTTAAAGAAGACAACTGGAAAGAGTTTTTTCTGTAATACTATATTTAGTTTTATTTGTTTATCTTCCTTGCTGCTTAATTGAAATGTGAACATAAAATAATCTGATTTCTGGTTAACCAATCTACATCTACTAAACAGTAAACAACAGCATGTCCTTTCTAACCTCCAGGATTCTCAGAGTTGGGAAGGGTAATTAATTGTCCTCATACAAGTTACCCAATGGTAAAGAGCAATGCACTGCCTTTCTTTGATAATTAAGATTCATTATTCTTTTTTTTTTAAAAACATCTTTATTGGAGTATAATTGCTTTACAATGGTGTGTTAGTTTCTGCTGTATAACAAAGTGAATCAGCTATACATATACATATATCCCCATATCTCCTCCCTCTTGCGTCTCCCCATTATTCTTTGTAATTCTCAGAAATGGCTATCTGTAAGGTTAGTAATATACAGTAGCACAATGTGGATTTTTCTGCTGTTTGCTTTTCTTAACAAATAAGGGCAAGAGTTTAATATTAAGCAATTATTGCTCATTAAACTCATGCACTGGACACACTCAAACAAAAAACTATTTTGTGAAACCCTGTTTTTCTGTGAATTTTGTCCCTAGGTTTATGAGAAGTCCTTCTATGTATCAGGAGATTGGATTTTAAAATTATTTTTAGGAACTCTGGGCAAGGAACATGCCTGGCTTTTTCTTCACTGAACTGCATTACAGAAGAGGAAGTTGAGGCCCAGTGACCATTATCACTCCACCAGCCATTAAGGGAGCAGGGCTACTAACTTCCTGTCCAATTCTTATTTCCTGCATCCAGGGTCCCTGGAGGATGTGAAAGTTCAGAATGGTAATCAAAATAATGATGCTGATATGATATTAGACCTAAAGGAATGTTGTCACCTAGTCCAACTCCCATATTTTCTAGATGAAAAATACGAGACCCAGATAGATTGCAATTTGTCTGAGGTCATATGCTTTGTCAGAGGAAAAGCAGAACCCAATGGTGTTGCCTTCTGGCCCCCATCACCATCAGAAGTCAACATGTTCTTTGTGGTGGGACCTGGAACAGTGAGGCCAATTCCTGGGACCTCGATAGCTCTTTCATCTTTTTGTCTCTCATAGATGAGTCCTGTGTAGGTGACTTTCTCCAAATGGAGTTAGTAAAACTACTTAAAAGGCCAAAATAATGAAGAGCCTCAAGACATTCCTAAATACCTTGGGTTAATGATGCCATACAACTGGCCTTTGAAAGGAAACACGTTAACCTGCCTTTCACTCCACCCTTCTTGTTGTACATCAAGAACAGAGCCATCTTCTGCCCTAATTTGGGGCTGAACATCATAATTACATTCTGGATACTCTAATAGTAAATAGAGGTTTTCAGGTGCCATTGGAGCATAGATCCAACATGTCACTTTTTTGCTAAAAGAGAAAACATATCTTAGGGGAGGGGTAGTGTTTAATGGATCAAAAGAAGGAGACTGTTGCTTTTAATTGTACTTTTTACTTAACCTATTATAATGCATTGAATTGTACATTTTACTTAACCTATTATAATACATTGAATATTTGTTTCCCCCCCATGATTCATATGCTGCAACCCTAACCCCCAATGTAATGGTACTAAGAGATGGTGCCTTTGGAAACTATTTGGGTCATGGGATAGATCCCTCATGAATGGGATTAGTGCCCTTATACAAGCGACCTCAGAGAGCTCCCTTGCCCCCTTTCCATCATGTGAGGATACAGCAAGAAGACAACTGTCTATGAACCAGGAAGCAGGCTCTTACTAGACATCAAATCTCCTGGCACCTTAATCTTGGACTTCCCAGCCTCAGAACAGTGAGAAATAAATGTTTGTCATCTATGCCAGTCTTAGATCTGGTACAGATCTTCTTCCACTTACAATGGGGTTACATCTGATAAACCCATTGTAAGTTGAAAATATCACAAGTTGAAAATGTATTTAACACACCTAGTGTATAGAACACCATAGCTTAGCCTAGTCTACCTTAAATGTTCTCAGAACACTTACATTAGCCTACTTTGGGGCAAAATCATCTAACATAAAGCGTATTTTATAATAAAGTGTTGAATATCTCATGCAATTTATTGAATACTGTAGTGTAAGTGAAAAACAGAATGGTTGTAAGTGTATTGGTTGTTCACCCTCATGATCTCATGGCTGGCTGAGAGCTGTGGTTCGCTGCCACTGCCCAACATCATGGGAGTATCGTGCTGCATGATGCTAGCCCAGGGAAAGGTCAAAATTCAACATTCAGAGTATAGTTTCTACTGAATGCATATTGCTTTCATACCACCATAAAGTCAAAAAATTGTAAGTTGAACCATTGTAAGTTAGGGACAGTCTGTATTTTTGTTATAGCAACCTATAACTAAGATACCTATTTATGTTTTCAATAGGAAGAACAGTGAAATCCATATCACTAGACTCTCAGACTTGGCAGGTCATTTGGGGACCTTGGTGAGGAAAGCATTGAGTGAGTTTATTAGGGATGACTTTCTCATTGGGTGAAGACAAATGTTGTCACAGCCAAGTTCTCTAGACTCCCTCTCTTATTTACTTGATACTCCAGAAGTATGTGTTTGCCACCATGGCTCTGAAAATTTTAACTGTTTCTTAATTCATTTATAAGCCCTGCTCTCTCTGAAGTAAAAAATAATAACAAAAACTGCCATTAAATGAGCTCTACTTTTGTGTCGGTACTGTGCTATGTGCTTTAAATACATTATGCCCGTTCTTATGATAAATTACAAGATAGATCTTATGACGCTCCCTTTACATATGGTAAGTCTGAGAAGCCCAGAATTTTTTCTTTCTGTTTTTAAATTTATTTATTTATTTATTTATTTATTTTGGCTGCGTCGGGTCTTCATTGCTGCATGTGGGTTTTCTGTAGTTGCGGTGAGCAGGGGCTCCTCTTCGTTGCGGTGTGCGGGCTTCTCATTGCGGTGGCTTCTCTTGTTGCAGAGCATGGACTCTAGGCACGCGGGCTGCAGTAGTTGTGGCACGTGGGCTCAGTAGTTGTGGCTCACAGGCTCTAGAGCGCAGGCTCAGTAGTTGTGGCGCAAAGGCTTGGTTGCTCCGCGGCATGTGGGATCTTCCTGGCCCAGGGCTCAAACCCGTGTCCCCTGCATTGGCAGGCGGATTCTTAAGCACTGCGCCACCAGGGAAGCCCCCAAAATTTTTTCAACAGGTAAGTTAAGGATATAGATTACTTCCACTTGTGTCTCACCTGATTCAGGTGTTCTTTACAGATTCCTCTTTTCCTCTAACTTAATTCTAGTTTATAATCTTCTAGATGTATTACACCTAAACTGAAGGTTTGGAAATGATGCCCAGCCTTGGAGAGACTGCCCCTGTTCTGGCTTGCTTGCTTTCCATTGTTAGGGTCTTAGTAACAAAGAGGAACTGGGGAAGCCCAAAATGAGACTGTTGATTTAGTTGTGCTTTTTACTTAACCTGTAGTCTACATTTTCAACGGGAAGAACAGTGAAATCCACATTACTAGACTATCCAACTCAGCAGGGCATTTGGGGACCCTGGTGAGATAAGATTTGAGTGGGTTTAAGGAGATGCTTGAGCAAAGGAAAATTTGGAGATTGAAGCTTGACACTTCTTAATCAGAATAATATTCAAATCCAAAAAGTGGAGCAAAAATAAGTACTAACTATGGGATAGAGTGGGAGAAGGAAACAATAAGATTAAAAAGGTTTTAGAAATACTCAGTAAGATAGAAGGAATGTAGGAGGTGATGAGGGTGATAGTGTGGTTGGCAGGGGTGGAGTTTTGGCATAATTTTCAGTGTATACCTAATAAGATTTAAACGTGAGCTGTCAGAGGAGTAGTTTCTAGGTTAGAACAAGGTATATACAAAGACATGAAGGATCAGAGATTTATTACTGTCTCTTAACTTTTGTAAAATATTACATAATTATGTTGACTCCCACAGCAATAAAAATTGACCTACCCTTCACAATAACACAGAAGTTAAATCTTGTCCAGAGTTATTCAACAATCTTGTAACATTGAGATATGGCCCCAGAGGACTTAGGCTTTATGTTTTCAGTAAGACTAATGATTGAGTTGTTTTATATATTAAATTTGTGCAAAAATAACTTTCCTGAATCCAGTGTCTTTCTTCTGTTCTAGTGATGAATGAATCTCTCATCTGGACCCAAGTAGCAGTGGAATATTTATTCTCAAAGGTAATAGCGGACCATAACTGACTAAAGGTAAAGAGTACATGATTGTAACCCATAAATAAAGAGTGTATTGTCTCTTGTTTCCTAGGACTCAGAGATGAAGCAACATATGAAAGAGGAAATCTTATTACTATTCACCCTAATGTGTACAGGTCTTATGTCTATGGTAATCATATTGCCAAAAACTTCCCTGAGCAATAGATATTGTTATAGAGCATCTAATCTATCTATAATCTAATAGGTAGGTAGGTAGATAGATAGACAGACAGAGAAAGATATGCATATGTCTGTGTCTCTGTGTGATGTGTGTGTACTTAATTATTTTGATCAAATTTGGTTAATTGAAATATTTCTAGACTTCAAAATTTTTAAATACCCATTACTCAGCTTATATATGACTATTTGTAGTCTTTGGGGGGTTTGGTATTAGAATATGTTATAAATTACAAAATTAACCTATGTTGCCACAATCAGAGAAAACTACAAAAAAGAAAAGAAAACAAATACCCTTGCCCCATAGCCCTCCATTCCCATTCCCAGACCATCCGTACCCTGGGGTAACCTTCATTGTCTTTTCACCTCTTTGTGTGGTGGTGAGCTCAGGATTGGGATGAGTCCATTTATCTCAATGTACCTGAGAGTTTTTAATGCTATTTTGTAGCCATTGGATGACAGAAATGTGTGCCACATATCCCCAGGTTTATGGGTGTGCATAAAGTTCCAAAATTTAACATCGAAGAATTCTCTTTACACTTCAGGAAGCGCTATGAAAGCTCAGATTTCTCTGTCATCAGATCACTAGAGTATCTGAGGAAATAGGTTCATCAATTTTAAGTCTTCCTCCAATGACACCCTAGGGGTTAAAGAGGCCGATCTGGGGAGCCTCCTAAAAAGGAAACATTTTAAAATGTTTGATCTCATCCATTTCAACCTCTGTGGGTTAGTAATATCACTCAACCAGTCCAGAGTAAGACATGTCTTTCTTACCATTACTAAGTAAGGTTGTTTTATACCCATTTTTATATTAGTCGTTTATATATTTTTATTTTTTTAGATAAGAGATGGAACATAAAGTGCCACTCCATGTTCCATAGATCTTCCTTTTCTTATTAATGATTTTGTTGCTAGACAGTACACTCTAAAATCATTAAAAGTGCTGTAGAAAATCAGTGGGTATTTTATTCTTATCCCTTCGCATACTTTTCTGTTTCCCATGATGCCATTTCTGGGCTTTTTGCCCACTCTGAAGACTCTCCTTTAATGATCCCTGAAGCATTTACTTGTACAGAAGTTGCAGTTAAGATGCAGGTAAATATCTTCCAAAGACCTTTACGCTCTACGTAAAATACCTACAACAAAGTCTAGAGATGATCACAAACAGTAAGATATTTGCTGAGATATTTGGAGAAGATCACACTCACACAAGCAACAGTTACTGAGTTCAGTCAAGGAGGCAAGAGAAATGTGATGCAATTCCTGCCCTCCAGAGGTCACCTCTGTTATTCTTGATTTACGAAGAGTTCAACAACAAGGTGGCCCTTAGCGTAAGGGAAGATCAAGGATAAGTTGCGAGAGAATCAGTGAGAAAAGTCCATATTTAAGAAAGCAATGTGGACAGAAATCTTTTCCATCCCAAGAGAGAACTTTGCTGGGCATCTTCACCTAAGTCAGCAGTTGGCAAACATTGTCTGTAAAGGCCACGATGGCAAATAGTTCAGGCTGTGCGATCCACACAGTCTTTCACAGCTACTTAACTCTGCCACGTTCCAATTAAACTTTCAATTTACAAAAATAGGTGGCAGCCAGACTTGGCCTGAGGGCCATAGTTTGTTGACCCCTGATATAAATAATCACAGTTTCAAACTGATATCATTAATAGAGAAGAAAATAGAAGGGAAGATAGATTTCATGAGAAAAAAATATGAGTTTGGTATTAATAAACATTTGATTGAATATGACAGATATTTCCTGAGCACTTACTATATTCTAGGTGTGGTATTAGGTGCAAGGGGTTTAAAAAAAATGGACAAAATATGAACTCTGCTCTCAAGAAACTCACAGTCAATCATACAATGTGCTAAGATCATATCATGGAGCCACAACGCAAGGGAAGTTCTGTGTCTTGAAATAAGCAAGCCATGTACACGGCCTCAATAAAGGGCCTCCATTCAAATCACATTAATCCTCAAAACGTGCTCGTGGCTCAGTGAGCTGGGCTGAAAAGGGCAAGTTGAAAAATTTGCCAGTGAGTGTTGGCTGAATGAAGATAGGAGTGTTTGATGACTTTTGAATCGTGTGGATGGAAATGCGATTTAAAAATTCAGACAGACCAAGCCTAAATTGTTGCTGACAGCTGAAGTCATGCTTATTCCTTTAAGAGGAAGCTGAAATGGAACATGACACTGTAAGTGTAATAATATCATAAGGATATTGATGTGTGATAGGTAAGCATATCATCTACTTTAAACTGGATGTGTTCTGTGTACCAAAAACCACCATTATAAAAAGAGAAAAGGATGTACCACTGATGTCACCTCAGGCTCTGAGTATTCACTCAAAAGAGTTTGCCTACATGTCAAGTTTGTGGTTTTGATGGAGGAACCAATCCCACTCCTGGAGAAATTGAAAGAAAAAGGGAAGTACCATTATGATTATCTAGTACAATGATTTTTAGTATTTGACAAGTTTACAGACCCTTAGAAGATGTAATAAGAAATAGAGATAAGATTCCCCCCCCCCAAAAAAGCATGTATTTATACATACAAACAAAATCTTGCATGTAAATCCAGAGGATCAGAGATTCACTGAATCCTATCTGTGGATCCCCTGGAAGTCTGGGTACCAGAAGTTGAGAAACCCTGCCTACAGTAAGTCTAATGCTTTTCATATTTATCTCAGATGATCCTCAGACAACAGATAACAACACTTGACAAAGGTCCTATTATCACCATTTTACAGAGATGAAAGAACTAAGGATCACAGAGGCTGAGCAATTTGCCCGAGATCCCAGGCTAGAAAGTGTCAAGGCTGAGTCTGTGAACACCTGCTACCTAGTAAAACGGAGCTCACGTGTGCCTTCTTGTTGTAGCGGCCTATCTGCAAATTGGGAGAAAGTAAATGAAATTTTTCTTTTATAAAACAACTTCTATGACACTCCAACTGAAGCTTTCCCCAGAGGGAAATAAGTTCTTTGCTCTTAAATACTGAAAAAGTGTGATAGGGTGAAAACTTGCTCCCTACCTCCCCCAAAGATATTCACAGCCTAATCCCCAGAACCTGTGAATATGGTACCTTACGTGGCAAAAGGGATTTTGCAGATGTGATTAAATAAATGATTTTGTGATGGTGAGATTATCCTGGATTATGCTTGTAGGCCCAATAAAATCACAAGAGTCCTAATAAGGGACTCAGGCAGATCAGACAGAGGAGAAGAAACTGTGATGATTGAAGCAGAGGGTGGAGTGATTTGGCCACAAGCCAAGGAATGCCAACAACCTCTGGAAGCTGGAAGAGACAAGAAACAGATTCTCCCCTAGAGCCTCCAGAAATAACTAGCCCTGTCAGTACCTTGATTTTAGCCCCATAAGTCTCTTTTCAGAACTCTGACCTGCAGAACTAGAAGAGGATACATTTGTGTGGTTTTAAGCCACTAAATTTGTGTTCCTTTCTTACCATGGCTATTGGAAACCAGTACCAAAAGTAAAACCAAGCTAAGTTATATTATCATTTCATTTTTTTTCCTGAGCTCCATAAGAGCAGGGAGTTTTCTATCTTAGCACCTAGAACAGTGCCAGAAACAGAGTATATGCTCAATAAGAACACAATGAAGCAATGAATGTTCATAGTGGTATCATGTATACTTTACAAAGATAGGAGAATTAAAAGTGAACCTAGAGGAACATTCCTACAGGGAGAAAAAAAAAAGCTTAAAAATACTGTTGGAAACTATAGTATAAAAATAACTATATCTTTGCCATGTGTTTACACCCAAAAGGTGCAGGTGCAAGAGAATTATTATATAAATTTTAAGGTGAATTGATTAATTATTCAGCCAGATTCCCTACTACACAAGTCCTTTTCTCACATAATCTTTTGTTATTTATGAATGAGGTGGTCCAAACTTCAGTTCTGCTTAGGAAATAATTATATTTTTCTTTTTCTGCACTCCTGTTCACTCTGGCTATTCTTGGAAGTGGGCAGGGAAAGAATTAGGGAATAATGAATCAGTTAGGAGTTGCTGTAGGGAGGAGGCTGAAGTTGATGATTCCTACAAGCCTTGAACTTCATGTCCTTACCTCTCAGCATCACTAAGACAAAAGGTGATTGTCCCCCTTCTCTTTAAAACAAAAGCCTTCAGATTGATCTTCTGTGGCCATTTTGCTTCTTTAAGGTTTTCCCTCCAAAGGGGGGCTGATTGGGGGGGGGGGAGATATAAGATAAAGAATGAAGAAAAGAAAATGAACTCAAATATCAAATTCAATAGATGCCTCTTTTCAAGCCCCGCCTACTAAAAACTTCATTAGAGTCTCTGGCTGCTGGCGATGCTTGGAATCGTAGCCTTTAGAGGCAGCGTCATTAGACAGATAGTGTAGGTGTGAAAGATTTCCAAGGGCAGGAGAGAAGAGGATGGAAGAGAATAATTCCAGATCTTGTGGCTTAGCACAGCTGACTGTATTTTTTGTTTATACAAAGTACAGAGCAAAGGTTCCTAGTCGATGAGCAGTCTTCCACGTGCTTCGTTAGGGACGCAGGACTGCTCAAGGCCTTGGAGTCCTCCGTGAGACTGGAAATCAGAGAGAAGTGGGAAGCATGCAGAACATTTATGTGAGTAAGTCTGGGAGTCGTATACAGCATTTTTACCACCTCCCAGGGGTTAGAACTCTTTCATACGGCCACACACCCCTACGTGCAAGGAATTCTGGGAAATATAGTATGGCTCTGAATGAGAGAAAACAACTTCGGTAGAGATAAGTTTTCTATATAACTGGCCTCTGGCCACTTCTACCAACTCATTTACTGTACCCCAAACATTCTGGCCTCCTTGTTGATCTTTACACATACTAAGCCAAGGTCCCTGTCTCAGAACCTTTGTACAGGCTATTCCCAGTAACTGAAGTGCTGTTGCACTAGATATCCACACAGCTGGCCCTCTAACTCCATTCCACTCAAAGCCGCTTCTTCAGAGAGGACTTCCCTGACACCCACCCCCATCTAAAAATAGATGTCACTCTCTAGTCCCTCACCCTGCTTTTTTCCCTTGATGTCATTCATCACTATCTGACATTATAACATATATTTATTTGTTCATTCCATTTTTCCTGTTTTTCTCACTAGAATGTAGGCTCCTGAAAGTCAGAGACTTTTGTCTGTTTTGTTAGCTGCTGTATTTGCAGCACCTAGAACATTGCCCAATACATGATAAAACACTCAGGAAGCATTTTATTGAATGAACTGTGTTTCTTAATAAAGACTTCAAATATGTAATAGTGCAATGGCTCTATTTTCTAATGACCCATTTTGAGCACAGCCCAGGATATCCTCTCTCACAAATATCTCCTGTTCATTCCACTTCTTCATCTCATCAACTCCTACCCATCTTGGATTTAACTCATTTCAAGGATCCTCTCTTTTCACAAAACTCCAGCTGCCCTGTACTCCATAGTGCTTCATGCATAACTCGTTGCTATATGGAAATCAACTGATTATGTGTCCATCTCCCCTACAGAACAATGAATTCCTCCTGGGCAGGGCTGTGTATTATTCAACTTTGTATCCTCGTTGCTTAGGGTAGTATCTGGCATTTGGTAAAATCTTAACAAATATGTGTTCATCAGAACTGTTCAATAATTTTGAAGACTTCTTGATGCAGGAAAACTTAACAAGAGAAAAAAATACCAACCACTCAAACTTCCCTAAGCAGTTTTAATAAGGATTTGGCAAAACATTATTCTTCTCAACTCCTTCCAAGTTGTAAGAATGCAAACAAAATTGTTCCTTGAATCATATATAATTAATGCAATGGTTATTAGAGCTGGATTATTCATTTTAAGTAAGTCATTATGATACAGTACAGTTATAATAGTTTTATTATTATATATGTACTGTAGTACATTGAGATCCCGTGAATAGTTGATGTACACAACCTATTTACGTCATTTTATAAAATTTAGAACATAATCTTATTTTAAATGACTGTAGAGATTTTAGTATTTGTTAGTTTTTAACTTTGAGTCGTTTTGTTGTTGAATTCATGATCAGAGAAGCCAGGCCTAATGGTAACATTATTGTTATAGGAAAAAAAGATCCATTTCACACTGACATACTTTATGATATAACTTCCAGGAAAGTCTTATAGAGAAATGTGGAGATTGCTTACAGTAAATGGATAATTAGAGAGACAAATTAATCCTGGAAATAACAAACAGAAATAATAACCCATTAGATGATTAGGAAAATCAAGTATTTTTCTTAACTGGAGAAGTCTTTTTTTCCATTCATCTTTCATGTGCATAAAAGGTTTCCAGAAAATATGGTAACATTTGGAAAAATGTAAATCTTGTCAGAGACACCTTCAATCTATAAAAAATAAAACATTATCTATGTATCTAGACTTTGTGGATCCCCTATGTACATGTATATATTTTCTGTGATACACACATATATTCATATACATCTGTATTTGTACATAAAGCATTTTCTTTCTCTCTCTTCATATATATATCTATATATCTATATATAGATATATATATCTTAATATTTAGCATGTTTAATAACCATGCCTCTCGGAGTAGGGAATCATGACTTTTAGAAATCCTGTTCCACCATGTTATTTGCACTTCATGGACTGATTAGATGTTTGGTTCTGCCTTCACCCATGCCAAAAGAGCAGGGTTAAGACACAGCAGCCAAACTGGATGTGAGTTTACAAAATGCATTTGTCCCATTTCTGTTTTGATACTCACCTAAAAATCAATCATGTCCCGACTACCACCTCGTGGTGAAGACCAGCCAAAGAAAACTGAGCCAACTGGATGTCATAATATTAATACAGTTATCAATGCATATGAGTCTTTAAGACCATGAAAACCAAATATAGCTTAAATTTCTCTGGGATCTTGAGTAGGCATCAACCCCATTGACTCATCAATAATGTGTGCTGTAGTGATTTCAAGTTTCAGAAAGTAAAGTGAGATACCTGGTACAATTCTACCCTTGGGTGAAGGAAGAGGAAAGATAGGATATAAAGAACCACTTTTTCTTTGAGGTTCCAGGTTTTCCTACCATTCTAACAAATAAATCAGATTTTCCATTTTGTTCAAATTTGGAAAACACCATTTACATAGAATACAAGTTAAGTTGTATTCCTTGAGTTGTGCAATTTCATGATAACTAGATAAACTTAACCAATCTGGGGCAAACAGGATACATTCATCAATCTACAAACAATATTCTTATGACATGAGTTTATTCATTCATTAATTCAGTTCTGATGACTGATGTAGTGGTGATGTTGAATGCCAAATCACTGTTTATTCTTGCCATGGTTTCACATCCATTACAGAAGACAAAATCAAGAACTATATCTTATTTTTTATTTATTTTTGGTTTATTTTTCTTTTGTGATATGATACTGCAAATTCCCAGCAGGAATCTTTATAGTTCTGCACTGAAAAATAATATTCCATCTAATTTATTGTAGCTGAGACCTGTCAAAAAGAAAGAGCAAGAGGCCATCTGGCTGGCTGGCTAATGATTTTAGGGAGGGTCTCTTGGGGAATCAGTACCTGTGTGAGGCTAACACAGGCCAGGGGTTTAGCTTTGCGGTTTGCTAAAATTAATTCTATCATTTCATCCCAAGTGTGATCAAACTCTGGGGAAATTATTTGGACTGGAAAAACTCACAAGCGATGGGCATGCAAACCAGAGTATCAGTTTATGTGCATGGTTGACATATTTGGCAGAGTAAGTATCATTGATTAGGATAAAGCACTAAGGAAACTGCATTAGAGGTAAAATGGTTGTTTGTGTGCTCAGCCTTAGAATAATGGGAGTTAAGAATTCACAAAAAGTATTCCATCAGTCTAAACTAGTTGTTAAAGTAATATTTTTAAACAGCTTTTTTGACATATAATTTACATGCCATACAATTCACCCTTTTAAAGTGTACAATTGAATGTTTTTAGTGTATTCACCCCTATCTGACTTTAGAACATTTCCATCACCTCAAAAAGAAATCCCATACCCATTGCCAGTCATTCCCCATTCTCTCCTCCCCTCAGCCCTACATCCCAAGGCAACAACTAATCTACTTTCTGTCTCTATTGATTTGCATATCCTGGACATTTTATATCAGTGGCATCCTACAATATGTGGTGTTTTGTGGCTGGCTTCTTCACTTAGCATGTTTTCTAGGTTTATCCATGCTGTAACATGTATCAATACTTTGTTACTTTTTATTTCTGAATAAATGATATTTTATGGATGTACTGTAAATATAGAGTATATGTAAATAAACATTTTATTTATCCATTCATCAGTTGATGGATATTTGGGTTAATACTATTTTTTGGCTACTATGAATAATGCTGCTATGAACACTTACATACAAGTTTTTGTGTGAATAGATGTTTTAATTTCTCTTGGGTATATACTAAGGATGGAATTGCTGGGTCTTAGGATAACTCTATGTTTAACTTTTGGGGGACCTGACGAATTCTTTTCCAAAGGAGATGCACCATATTTAATTCCCATCAGCAATTATAAGCATTCCAATTTCTCCACATCCTCACCAGCACTTGTTATTTTCTATTGTTTGTTAGTAGACATCCTCATGAGTGTGAGGTAGTTAGTATCTCATTGTGGTTTGGATTCGCATTTCCCTAATGACTAATGATAGTGAACAACTTTTCATGTGCTTACTGACCATTTTATATCTCCTTTGGAGAAATATCTGTTCAGATCCTTTGCCCACTTTTTAATTGGAGCATGTATGAATATTTCATTTGTTTTATTGACAAGTAATATTATATTGTATGGCTATACCACATTTTATGTATCCATTTATCAGTTGATGGACATTGTGGAATAATGTTTGTATTTTTATGGAGAATGTTGGTGATGTCAGCAGGATAGAGAACCAGGGAAATGTGTACTATGGAAATGAATTTGGTTTATAGGCCTAACTCAGAAAAAAGTAATAGTGCCTGGAAAGAACACAGCAAATTTATAACATACAGCCAACATTTTTAAGGTGGGGGGAAGGTAGAGTAGTCTTAGAAGTCTCTGCTCCCCTAAGAAGGTGGAATAGTCTTAGGCAAGGCAGCCAGTTTCTAGAGAGTGGTTATACCTACAGCCACGTGCTAGTCGCATTCTCTTTCCAGAAGGTCCATCCAATTTAGAGCAGAACTTTACCCAGTTACCAGAGAAAGTTGCACCAAGTACCATTAGCTCATTGCCCTTGGAGAAGATGGACGGGCAAGGGATAAGAAGGGTCGGGGTCTTAAACAAGCAGGCTGAAATGCCAGCAGATGAAGCATTACTGAGAAGTCAGGCAGAAGTGGGCCCATATGAACCAGGAGAACCTGGTGGAGAACAGAGATGAAGGTTGATCATCATCGTAGACATGGTGGCCCAGGGCCCACCTCAGTCATTTCACGTTCAATGTGGAAATTTAGTGAGCTTATTTCCATATTCCACCAGCTGGAGGGTGAGAGTCTACTGCCTGTCTTTGTTAGACTTGGCTTTGGATCTGAAAACTTGAGTATATATGGTGAAAAGCCTGAGGTCTTAGCAACACTGTGTAAGAGAAAGGCAGGGACTTCCAAGCCTCTGCAATCAAAAGATATATTCAACACTAGCTCATCTATCTGTCTGTCAGTCTGTCTATCAATCATCTATCAATTTTTCTCAGAAGAAAGTAGTATCTCCTCTTTTGAACCCTTTCTTCCATCATTGGAACAGACTTCTGAACCTTTGGTCTAATACCAAAGCAAGTCATTGATTGTGTTCAGGTGCCATATTTTATGGGAAAAAAGGGACCTTTAAACACCAGAATACTCCCCAGTCTGTCAAGAGAACTCTGCTATGAGAGCCTTACTGAGGGAACAGCAGGTTTTTGTCTCTTATCTCATGCTAACCCCGGGTCAAACGCTAAATGGTGGAATGTCATGTCCTAATGCCTGTATCCTATGAATTGTATTGCTGTATTTCTCTCACCATCCCTCCCCAATACTATGTATTTATATTTACATAAGTTAAATGGTCATATGAACTTTCAACTCACGCTACAGTTTTCTTTACATTAGTTGTATTCCAGTCCTTTTCCCGATGTTACACCTTGAACATGTTGAGTGAACTAATTCTGGAGAGCCCTTGCTATTTTGGTCAATGGTATTTCTGATAGAGACTGGGGATACACCCTAATCTAACCGTCAATTATTTTATTCAATAGTTAACCAATATTGTTTTTTTGTATCGACTGTGTGCTACGTACTACGCCAGGTGCCACTCGTAAACCAAGAAAAAAGTCCTGTCCTCGAAGAAATTACAGCCTAGGAGTTGTGGTAAAGAGGCAGACATATAAATAGGCAATGTAATACCAAGTGATGAACAGGTAGGTGCTTTAAGAACACAGAGAAGTACTTAACCCAATCCCAGAGTCTCAGATAGTCTTTTTAGAGGAAATGGCTTTACCTAAGACTTGAAAGATATATAGACATTGGCCAAAAAAACGGGTGGGGGGAGGGGGGAGGGGCAGATCTGGGGCAGGAAATCATGCCAGAGGGAACGACCTACAAGAAAGCACTTCATACATTGAAGGGAATGTATCAAGTAGTCAGTCAGATTCTCTTTCTTGGGAAGCTTGAATGCAAGTTGTGCAGAGAAAAAGAAGAATTCAGGGAATAGTGGTGTAAACAGAGAAACAGAAAGAAAGACAGTTACAAGGTCCTTTGCAGGCTTCAGAAAAAGAAGCAACAGCAAATGGATGCTTCTTAAGGAATAGTGTGACTAAGTCACCAGAGCTTCTTGTTGGACCATAAGCGCCATTGCCAATCACTGCGTCTGCTGCTCTATTCTGAGGGACATACGAAGTCTTTCTGTGCAGCTGTTGTAAGAGCCTATAAGAACTCTTCCCTTGCAGGAGACAAACCCACCTTGAAAATGACTGAGCAGTGTAAAATTCAACGGTAGAACTTGAATTCAAGGATGGCTGAATGTAGAGGTTTAAATGATATCACCAGAAATAGAACTCTATCTCTTTCTCTCCATCTCCCAGCCCTGCTTTCCTTTCTTCTGTCTTCATGTCTCCCTCATGCAAGCTTCTTCCAAGTGGTCCCCACTAGCATCCTCAGTTTTACATTTTACTAGGCAGGAGACCCCATCTTTCCCAAGAGTTCCAGCCATAGTTTGGTTATTGCACATATTCGTGAACCGATCACTATGGCCAGGGACAGGTGGTCCTTCTATTTCTCTGTCCTAGGTCATATATGCACCCTGGGTCAAGGTCAGCTCCACCCAAGCACATGGACTGAGGTGTGGTTCCTCAGTGGATATTCCTCAGTGGAAGTTTAGAAGACAGAAACAGCAGCTCTCTTCCATAAATGGGTCCCTGTGTGTCCTTCCCTCCCTGCATCTTTCAAACAAGTTCACAGTAGCTGATGTCAACTCAGCATATTTCTGTGTGTGTGTGTGTGTGTGTGTGTGTGTGTGTGTTTTCTTCTCCTCATAGCCTAAAAGTTCCTGGGAAAAATAATCACTTGAAAAAATGGTCCTGTGTGAAATAGATTTTTTACGTGTGTGACATGCAATTTTTAAATGGAAGGTGATGGTTATCCTTAAGAGCATATGGCAAAAATGGCCAAGTACAAACCAAACACTGCCCCACTGCGGAGCCATGAAGATGGCGTCAGCACAACCACGGTTTTCAGAGCCTAAAGTAATTTAGGACTCTTCCTTTGTCTTAAAGTTAGCTGGATGTCTTTTGTTGTAAAAGGATAATTCCATCTCCTCTGACTTTAATTGAATAGAGTAATAAACTTTAAAACACCTAGCACAACAACTGAAGCAGAGTCAGTCCTTTTAAAAATTGAGCCGGCCTGAAATTCTACGAATGTTGACAATCAATAGGCAATGTGCCAAGTTTGACAACAGAAAATAATATAATACAAAGACTTGTCCTCATGGGACTCAGAGTTTATTAAAGGAGAAAAACAAATAAAAACACAAATTCTGGTACAGTGCTTTAAGCAGAGCAAAGATTGATACCCGGTGCAGACGTATCACAGAGGAAGAAGTAATTAAATATGGGGCTGGGTGGTCTGGGCAAGGGTTCCCGGAGGAGGGGATAGCTAAACTAGGTTTTGCCAGAGGAACAGGAATTTGACAAGTGGCTCTGAGGAAAGGGCGTTTAGGGAGGTGGGTGAGGGGCGGGTACAAATCAAAACAAAGTCATGGTGCTGTGGGAAAACATACTTGTGTGCTTTACAAACTACTGGGGCAGGAATGGAAAATGTGAGCTCGGGGAGCAGCAAGAGAGACGCTGGTGTGACAAGCAGTGATCTGAGTGTCTTTTATCCAATCAACTGAACAAGCCTATCTTAAGACTATTGCAGATGGTGAGAATCTAAACCTTTGACAGTAGGGCACTGACTAAATATACAGTAGAATACTAAATATGACTATAAATGATGCTGCAGAGGCTATTTAGTATTAGAGGAGGGGAGGGAAGGAGGGGGAGGGGAGAAGGAAGGAAGGAAAGAAGGAAGGAAAGAAAGAAAAAGAAAGAAAGAGAAAGAGGAACGAAAGAAAGGAAGGAAGAAAGAAAGCAAAGAAGAAAGAGAAAGGAAGGAAGGAAGAAAGAAAGAAACGAAGAAAGAAAGAGGAAAGAAAGAAAAAGAAAGGAAGAAAGAAAGGAAGGAAGGAAGAAAGGAAAAGAATAACAAGAAAGGTGGGGGGAGGGAATAGTGGCAAGAGAGAGAGAGAGCGAAGGGAGGAAAATAGGTAAGAGCCTGACTTATATGACTGGCCCTAGTTTTCCAGAAATCCAAAGGCAGTCAGGTAACATCAAAACGGACCTTACTGTGAGTCTTCAGTATTTCTATACTGATTCTCTGTGAAAGACACTACTAAGGGCTGATCCTAGAGCCTACGTTCCTTCTCTCTTAATAACAGAACCTTGGTTATGATTGGGGCACCAGGACAACCAGCCTAGAAAAATCAAAGCAAGCCTGTTCCTCCTGGCTAGGTGCTCACTTTCACCGCCTCCTTGGGTGATTTGGTGACTGAATTCTGGCCAATGACTTGGGAATAAGAGAATGGGTTCTGGAAAATATTTTTTTCTTCCATAAAAAGAAGAGGTTCCCTTTTCCACCGGAATTCTTTTCTTCCTATTATATAGGAGGGGAGAAAACCTTTTTCCTCTATCCTCCTAGGGTCTCTAATTGGGGCCCTGAAAATTAGATAGTCAAAATACAGATTAACAGGAGAAAAAGAAACAGAGTTTATTAATACGTATGTACATCAGGCGTAGATGCAGAAGAAACTCAGTGATGAGTAACTCAAAGGGGTGGTTAGAACTTGGGCTTATATAGCATCTTCACAAAAACAGTAAATTTGTATAGAGATAACAAGACAAAGGAAAAAGGGGTTTAGGCTTTTAGGGGCAGCAAACTGTGGGAAGGCAAATATATAGGGGGAAACCTAATTAAAGATGAGTTATTTTAATCAGATTTGTTTGCAGACTTATCTCGGGGCCAGCTTTCTGTTTTCTTCATGGCCTTAAAACTGCCCCGGGAGAGGGGATTTAGGGTAATCCTCACTTCTCAGAAGTTTCTGGTTTTAGTCAGATAAGGGAAACTCCAAGAAGGCTTCTATCTGCATCTGTTGATTCTCATTTTCCTCCAGCTCAAAACAATCCTTATGCCAAAGTGGCATATTTTGCGGTGGCATATTTGAATCCCCTACACTGTCTTGAATGTGGTTTGTAAGGATATGATTTTTAACGCAATGGCAGCCATTTTGTAACCATGCAGCGATAAAATCGATTTAGAGTCCAGCACTGGGCAGAATGCATGGATATTAAACAAACAAAAAAATAGAAGTTATAGTCACTGAGCCCAAAAAGTGTAATACAAAGTGTCAAGACACACGTATGAATGAACCAGAGAACAATTACGAAACAACTTACAGTATTACTCAGTGCCAACTAATGCAGGAGTGACGGCAGCCCTTCAGAATCTACCATTGCTAACTCATCCCGCCAATGCCTCTTGCCAATCCAGCTAAACTGATGAAGCTTTTAGGAAAGATGTGACATTTAGAGAAGATTCTCATCTTTTTAAAATACAGTGCTGCCCCTGTCTAAACAGCCCTAAGAGCTTTCACTCAGAAAGGAAATAGACTATCAAAAAAGCATTTGGCTGGACACGGGGCTTCAGTCTTGGTAAAGGAACTGAACAGCTGTGGAACCTAACAAAGTTTATTTAAACATCTGGGATTTGATTCCTGGTTTATACATTGGGGATAATGATTCATTCAACTTACTGAGCCCTTACTAAATGGTGTGTACTGTTTTAGGTGACAGGGATTTAGCAGAGAACAAAAGACACAAAGTCCCTGCCCTCATAGACAGTAGACATACAATAAACAAATAAATACAGAATGCAGTAGGAAGTCTGATGGAAAAACATAAAGCAGGGTAAGGAGAATAGGAAGAATGACAGGTAAGTGGGGAGGGAGCTGCTATTTTATATAGAGTGGTTGAGAACACCTCTTTGATAAGAAGCTTGCATTTCCTTCCCCATGTGATGTGAGGGGCGTATGTGTTCGTGTGTTTGTGAGCATATTGGCCTGCTTCTCTGGGGGCAGAGGGAAGGAACTCAAATAACTGAAAATATGTAAAAAGCACTTGGTAAATTACTCGGCACTACGTGAACATAAGGTATTATTATTGTTGTTATTATTTCAGGTTAAGTCTAAACTCTGTAATTTGGCATTTAAGAGCCTTCACAACACAATTCTCTAACCTACCTTTCCAGTTTTATTTCCACTCCCCTATATAAACCTAACTTCCAAATACAATTTTCGCTTTACCTGATTCACTTGGCAATTAACCAAGTACCATCTCACGTTGCTTCTCCTCTTTCCTCTGTTTAAATCCTTTATTATTTTCATTTTCCATAAATTCTGTGTTCCTAATGAAATGTTAAACTTGTGCATGTCAGAGTCTTTCTATAAATTCCTTGAGGAATTCAATAATATGATTTGGCTTTGTTTCACATACTGGTTTAATGTTTATCATCACTCCGATAATTATTACTCTTTGGAATTTGGTGTTATACTCAATTTTGTATGAGTTCTGAATTGCCTTATTCATCATAGAACAATGTACCTTTGAGAAGCAGAATTTTTTAAAAAAATTCTGTATTGCTAAAGTGAGCCTATACCTGTGGTTAGGACGTCCCCTAAGGATTACCTCAGTGCCATTCAGACCAATAAGTATCTCCTAATTTTATGTGTCCACTTCATGACCACAATCCTAGGCATCCTCATGGCTTTTTCACGGCCTCGGGGTATTTCTCGCCACTATACATTTGTTATTGTCTCTTGAATGACTTTCAAGTGAATATTTCCATTGAAAGAACTTCCCAGCAGTCTGAGAAATCAAGCAGAACAGAAGGATGAGTAAAATACAGTAGAAACTATAGGATAAGCACTAAGTGAAGTTTTGGTAGATATAATGACCCTCACAAAGTACCTACATCCTAATCCCTGGGACCTATGAATATGTTACTTTGCATCGCAAAAGAGCCTTTGCAGATGTGAATAAATTAAGGATTTTGAGCTGGGGATGTTATTCTGGGTTATCTGGGTTGAACCAACATAATCACAAGGGTCTTTATAAGAGGGATGCAGGAGGGTCAGAGTCAGAGTAGAGGATAGAAACAGAAGTCTGAGTGATGTGCTCACAAGCCAAGGAATACAGGCTGCCTCTAGAGGCTGGGAAAGAAGAGGAAGGAACAGATTCTCCCCTCAGAGCCTTCAGAAGGAATGCATAGCCCTAATGACCCTTTGATTTTAGCCCTGGAAAACCTATTTTCAGGTTTTGGACCTCAAAAACTATAAAATAGTAAATTTGTGTTGTATGAAGCCACTAAATTTGTGGTAATTTGTTACAGCAGCAGTAGGAAACTAATACAGTGGTATAATAAAAAAAGAAGTCCTGAGCTAGGGATCTGTCACAATCTAGTCCCCACCACATGTTTATTAATTGTGTAATATCAGGAAAATCACTCTACCGCAGCTTCCTTTCCTGTAAAGTAAAATTATACCTGCCTTACAGCGTCGTTATGAAGACAGATAAAATTATTCATGTGAGCACTGTGCAACGTGTTTTGTGTTATACAAATGTTAGGTGTAAAACTTTGACTTCGTGTTTTCTAAACAAGGGCAAGGACTGGAATGAAGACGTCCATCCTTGAATGTTACATCATAACCACCCTCAGTAACCGACGTGTTATTTTAGCAGTGGTAGAAGTGGCCACCTGGCACCCTGGTCACAAACTTCTCTCCGTTAACCCAGTTGAATATGGCTAATGGACTGCAACATTCTTTGCCCAAAAGCCAAGACACGGCCTTAGAATCCTTCTTAACCCACCTTTAGGAAGTTGCTGTCAATCACCTAGAGCTGCCGTGAAGGAAGAAACTTATTAAAATCCCTGACCTAGTGGTTTAGAAAGTTTTGTCCCTTGGCCAGCATCACGGGCACCCCCTGTGCGCTTGTTAGTAATGCAGACCCTCAGGCCCACTCTGGGCATACGGAATCGGAATCTACATTTTAACAAGATCCCCAGGAGATTCCCATGGGAGAGAGGATATATTTTGCAGCGTTTTGAATCCCAACTGTGCAGGTCACTACTGTGTGACCTCAAGCGAAGTGTCTGAATCATCAAAGCCTCCGTTTTCTCATCAATAAGGTGGAGAATAACACCCACCTCACTCGGTCGTTATGAGAATTACAGAGGCTGCATATAAGGCATTTCGCACAGTGCCTGCCAGCAAATCCTGAGTGAATAGGATTCCTTTTCATTGAATCATTTGCACCATCTACAGCCGCTAGCCATATTACACATCCATTCAGTGTTGCTGGAGCCGCTTTGAGTGGACACTTTCCAAAGCCATCCACGCCCAGGAGAGCGCAGTGGGGCGGGGAGACAGGAACCCTAGCAACAATGCCGTCTCCAAACACGCAGGTACCGTACATGTTGCAACACCCAGGAAACGCTGGGTGGTCTCCCCGCTTTCAGAGCTCCCCGGCGCGTGGCTTTATGAGAAACCGTCTGCTGGCGTCTAGACACAGCATGGAGTCTGGGGACCTGCGGGAGGGAGCAAGAGCCAGAATCCCTGCTGAGTCGCTCTCGGCCCCAAGCCCTCTACCGTAATCCTTCTCTTAACTTTCCATCTGCTGCCGGTCTGCCTGCAGGCGCTCCGCAGCGCGCCAGCCCGCGCCCGGCTGCCCCCCGGCCCGCCGTAGCAGCCGCCGCAAGCCCTTCCCCAGGGACGAGCGGGCTGGGCGGGGCCGCGGCGGGGGCGGAGCTCGGCGGCCTGCTGCTCCCGGAGCCGCTGCCGGTGGTGCCGCCGCCGCTCCCCCCACCCTTTCCCCGGAGGCTCGGGCGGAGCAGCACCGCCGGCGAGGACAGATGGCCGCAGCCCGGGCCTGACGGGTGAGCAGTCGGGCACGTGAACGCCCACCTCCAGCTTGGCTCAGTGCCCGGCGGCGGCGGCGGCGGCCCCGCGGTGCCCCCCGGCGCCTCCGCCCGGCCCCTGCGCGCCGCCTCTGCGCTTTGCGTAGTAATTGCAGTTCCTGCTAGCGCCCCGCTCGCTCCCGGAACGCGTGTGAGGAGGACCGCCGCTGCCGAGCCCGCCCGAGCCATCGGCGTGGCGCCGGGAGCCGCTGCTCGGGATATGCGACGGGAGGCCGCCGGCACAGCGCAGGCAGCGGCCCCGCCGCGCCGGGAGAGCCGGGCGACAGCAGGTAGGCGACCGGCGGCCGCGGCAGGAGCCGGCCCCCCGAGCCACCTCTGCCCGGCTAGGGTCCAGCCCTAGGGGACCGGAGCTTTGCGGGGTGCTCAGTACTGGTGGGGAGTGGATTCGGTCCCACATTTTGCCAGGTGGTCCTTTTTGCCTGTTGCTCTCGTCCCCGTCCCAGCCTGAGCTCCAGGAGGGGCCGTCTTTCTCGCGGGTGATGAATTTCTCGGCAAGGTCATTGCTCCCTTAGGCTCTGGCTTTGAAGGTAAAGGAGAGAAGACGCCTGCTGCTCTTGTGCTTGGGAGAAGTATTTATAATCAATCAGGTCTGCACACTGAATATCCAGATAGAAGTGTGTGTGCGCGTGTGCGCGCGCGTTTGGCAATACTACACAAGCATTTTTCTCATTTTCCTACGCTTATTTCCTTTAAGGGAAACATACTATCGTTATATATAATATACATGCGTTTGTGTGCATGTGTATCCACACATTTACACATATACAGTTTTTCTTGAGATAGGCGGAGAGAGAAGGGCGGGCAGAGGTTGATAAAGGGAAATCATTGCAGAGACCTGTTTAGTATCTAGAGGTGAACTTTGGAACCACACTGAATGAGGGTAGAGACTAGAGGCTATAAACAGTTCTTCGGAGATGGATTTTAGAAAAGAAATCACTGAAGAACACTGTCAGCCAATACACAGACAGATCCTTATGCCAACCAGGCAGATCTACAAGATACAGGCAAAATTTCAGACGCAACAATGGACAGTGAAGAGGGGGGCGGAGAGGAATTTAAACACTGGAAAGTGCATTTTGGGTGGTGGGAAGGCAGCAAAGCCCCAAAAGGGTGCAAGGGCTTTTCGGAGGGGCATTGGGAGAAATCTCGGCTTGGGGTGTAGGTAGTTCAAGGTTAAGAGGATGTGAAGGTCCAGAAAGCAGCACAGGTGGTGGGAAAAAGGCAATGGTTTGGAGGAGGAGGGGAGAAACGAAGCTCTGAAAGTCACCAAGAAGCAACCACCTTTTATTAAGGTATCCTCTTCTTCCTGTTAAGGCAAATACCTTGGATATGCTCCATGTCAATATTTTTCCTAACACATTTGTTAAAGATCCATTGGACCATGTTTTCATTTTGTTTTTTGCAAAGAATCTGGGTCATGGTGGGACTGGGAGGAACTGAAGTGTTTACAGCACCAGCAAGATTTGGAGAGAGAGTTGATTAAGGCTTTAGCTTCATGAAATATTTACACATCTCCTGCGTGGGCTTTTGTTTGCTCTTGCTGGTACAGCTGCATATTTTACTTTGATAATGCTTTGAGGGTACGTCTCCCGAATCTGCTTATTTTCCAGTTATAAACTATTCTTTCTCTTCCATTGTGTTCACCATTGGCCTGCCCTGAGTAGCAACTGTGGGAACAAAGATACATGAGTCACAGCTTAAAGAAGAAAATCTTCTCTGTTGTTATCTGGGAATGGCAGGAATTTATATTAGAGAATATTCTTTTGAAATAGGATCACGAAGAACATTTTTCAAGCTTTTTGGTGCGTTTAGTGGAGGGGAGAGGTTGTTGTTTCATAAACAGAAAAAAAAAAGTAGTAATTGCCATGGCAAGCCTAGATGTTATATCATCGGAATTTATTTTGAAAACAGTGCAGAGGAACGCATGGAGATCCTTGTAAAGTGTGTTTTGGTGCGGTGAGGCTTCCGCGCAATCACTCAGTAGACTTTTATGAAAATGATGAGGGCAAAATTGCCAGTGTATAGCTTCATATTGGAAACAGAGGACTGAGGCATGATGTGAATCAGAAGCGCCTCAATTGGAGGGCAGGGTGGGTTCCAACAAGCAGTTTTAAAATCTGGGTGTTTTTTAAAAATTGCCTTAAAACAAATACACTTGCCCAATACACTTAATTATTTGTCCTTTCAACCTATCCTTGGTTGTACCCTAAATGAACTGGAAAGAATGTATTAGACACAGCTATCCTTCACTGTATGAATTTCCAGTCACAAAATCCGCAGCTTTCAAGGAAGCACTAAAATATTGATCATAGAATCACAAAATCATGAAAGGTTGGCCTCGGAGGGTCAGGACACACAATTCCAGTCCCAGATCACACTCGAACTTTTTCAGTGGCATCTCTTTATGCACTCTCTTATTGATTCCTTTATGCCTTCTACATATTTTTATCCTGAACTCGACGTGGTCCTGGATTGTGGAATAGAAGAGTCTCGGCCTGCAAGACTTGGGAGGGAGGGAGGAACAGCTACTTGAGTGCTCGGACGGGGAGAGTACAGGGTGCTATGGCAGGCAGGGTGCGGAGGGGGAGAGGAACAGCCCCAGGGACCTGAAGGATGAGGGGCTAGCCTGGCGAAGACGAGAGAGAAGGGCACTCCTGGTATAGGGACCAAAATATACAGAGGCCCAGGAAGAACAAGTAGCTCTAGGTGGTTGAAAAACTGTGAGGATAGAAAGATGGAAAGATGGGGATGGAGAAGGAAGTGGATCCATCCTCAAACTGAAATCCAGAAGAGCTGCTAACTCGTCTGGCCAGGAGACCATTTGATCCAGACACGTTAGGTAAATACATTCATGTTGAGGCTCTGTGTTGTTCATATTACCCAAGTTTATCTCTTTCAACTATCTAGAAACCATATTTACCTTAATTTACGATAGCCTGATTAAAAGGGAGATATGTCCTTGAGGAAGTCAGAATTCTCTGTGCCTCAATTTCTTCATCCAGGAAATGTCTACCACCTACTGTGCATATTGCGAAAATAAAAGAGAATGAGGGAATGGAGATTTGAGTTTTATAGAAATGCAGGGAATCTTTATGACAGCATTGCTCAGGGCAAAAGAATGGAAAATACTTGTATATTCCAAGCATTTAATTGTCCCAGATGACTCCAAAAGGCAAGAAAAAAAAAAAAAAGGAACTCAGGAAAAGCCCAAAGGCCACAGATAATTATACAATTATTTAAAGTGAAGGAAATTACATACAGCAATCCCAGAGTAATCAATAAGTGCCCTACTAGAACTGGTCACAACCGGTTGTGAAGTCAGTTTACTGGGTCTGATAGCACTTTTATTTTTGAAAAACAAAATAGAGTAAAACAGAATAGGCGGGTAAATAAGTATTGTTCTTGGAACTTTTAAATAGATATCTACATGTATATACACATCAGGCTATGATAAAACGTCTATCTTATTATGCATCGTTTCAGAAGGTCCAAAAGCTACTGCTTTAAGTGATACAAAGAAGAGATGCTTCCAGTTTGCAAGAACCCGAGAGTCAACTAGAGATCTACTACACAAGCATTTATGCCATATTCTGAATAACAAACTGGTCTTGAGAAAGGCAAGGCATCATAATTTACCAGTAAATTCATGGCAGTACAGTCAGAGGAGAGGGAGATCCTTGGGGACTGAATTAGTCTAGAAAAAGTTCAGAATGGAGGTGGAACTTGAGGTAGTTTATGAAAGATGGATGGATCTGGTGGGCAGTGAGCAAGGGCTGGTGATATAGGAGGAGGAAGTAGAGAAGGAGGTGGGGTAATGTGAGGTTTATTTAAGAGTCACTTAGAAAAGAAAAAAATGAATATTGAGTTGGGAGGGAGAGAATTACAGCAGAATTTCTGTTTAGACTAAAATATGACTCAAAAATCACTTACTTCTATAATTTATTTATTTATTTTCTATCTAAGATTTCTTTTCCTAATCCTGGTACTTTAGGAAAATCTAGACAGAAGGGCCATCATGTCAGTCATTAATCTCTTATTTCCTGCCATCTTTTTCTTTCTTTTGCAATCATTTAATGGCTAAGGCTTGTTTCAAATGAATTTAATGGTTGAATTATTGAAGTTATGTGATACACCACATTGTAGCATGATTATTTCATTTCTCAGAACACAAGTATAGTCATTGGCACAGAGGGTCAAGGGTGATCAAGTGATTGTCATAAATAGAGCAGACCCTTCTATCGTTTCCAGCAAGTCTTCTTTCTTGAGTGCCTTGTAGGTGTAACGCCCCGCGCTAGGCGCTGGCAGCTCTGTGAAGATGAATCAGACCACTTGGTACTCAGAATCCCAAAAGGAAGGGCGGAAACTGCCAGATTTTCTCTTTCAGTTGCTCTCTGACTTGTCCATCATTTTAGCTAAATATGTAAATATGTTTACAGGCACTTTGAGAAATTAACCTCAGAATGTTTTGCTATAGCTAAATAGTTATTTTGAGGAGGTAAAATCAGAGAAAACAGTCATTACTTGTGTTTCTGAAAACTTTTGGTGGGCTACTCTCAGCTCTTGCTGTCTTTCCTAAGCAGTAAAACAATCTTATGATATTGATATCCTCTTGAATAAAGCTGTACCTTTAACCAGGAGAACCACTGCCAGTTAAAATAGAGACTCATGCGCTTCAATTGATTGATTTGAAAGGCAGTCAAATATGGAAATTCACTTTTTTATAAAGATATCCTGGACTCCTCTTTCATCTTTCTCCACATCAGAATGTTTAGACTAGTGATAATCTAACTTTTTTGCATGAGTCAAGTCTGGAATAATAAAAACACTTAGAGGCTGCATTTGAATTGAAAAGGCATTTGTTGAATTTCACGGGGGAAGATGTATATACATATATATACATACTCTTGCAATTCAGATTACTGTCCTGAATGCCGGTGAGAAAAATTTTCACAGCTTTTTATCTGGGCATGTTAGAGTTGGCAGTACAGTAGCAACTTTCTAATTTTTCATGTCTGTAATTAGACTGTCAGCTTTACTTGAAGCTAGCAGCGTAACTGAGGGCCCGAATTATTATTTTCAGTCAGTAGTAACTGACCCTTAGCTGGAGGGTTAAATGCTATGACCTATGGAATCCGAATCCAAGTCTGTAGGTAGGGCTTAGAAATCTGTATTCTGTAATGGTCCCCAAAGGATGTCCATAGCCAGACTTGGACACCCCTGTTTAGTCCTGCCTTTATATACAAGGAAGTAGACAGATTACAGGTGAGTCCCAGACAAGTTAATAAATTGTCCTAAATCACTCTTAGAACTGGGGCAAAACAATCTAGACCTCAGCTTTCTAATTCTCCACTGATTCTCCACTAAGGGGAGGAGGAACAGGACCTGAAGTGAGGGTCTGAGGGCTCCTCAGTGGTAGGGGGAGGGAAATCAAATTACTCCTGCAGCCCTTCCTCCCAAATTGCGAGTCAATGCAGTGATCTCTGTCTCAAGGGTCTGATGGGGCAGAAAAATTGTGGGGATCAGCTGTGTGATCTGAGGCCAGGTGCTTTCTTGGCCTTACACACCAGATTCAATTTTAAAATGTTAATTCTTGGGTCCTAAACCCAGTGGGTACCCAGGCCATCCCTAGGAAGACTGCTTTAGTCAGTAGTCACAGCCTGTGATACTAGCAGAAGCAAGCAATCCCTGAAAAAAACTCAAGGCCAGAGAGTAAAAATCCACAAAGTCACAAGCGCCTCTAGGGACCTCAGGACTGTTGCTAATTCAGTAACAGACAGCTGGGCAGAGAGCTCCAGAGCTCCTTAAAAAATCTAATTGGACCTACTAATTTTCTGGAGGCAAAGGAAGTTGCAGAGAATCATTTTTTTTAAAGCCTGAATTGCAAATGGTCCAACAAAGTGAGAGATCTAGTTTAGGGGGAATACTCAAGATGTTTTATGGGGACAGATTCTTGACTGTTTTTTCAGGATATTGACTTCTAAATAGACTCAAATTAAACTAACCATATTGTGTCTATGGGAGACTTTCTTTATAACATAAAACTTTGGGCAAATGAAATGCTTGAGGGAGTTAAATGTTTATGTTCAGTATATTTTCTGAAGAATCAGAGAACTTTTTGTTTCAATTCTTGTTGACAATTTTTCTAAAATCTAATACCCTGTGCCTGTATATCTGCCTTAATAAGGACAATATGGCAAATATCAGGATTCAGAATTTTGCATCGCGTCTGGGTGTCTGTTCTGAATTACACCTGTGTAGGACAGGGCTGCCGAATATAATATAGAATTTTTAAACTGCTTTTCTTTTTTTTTTTCACTCTGATGTGAATGTGCCTTCTCATGATACACTTTTAAAAAATTTTGTTATTGTCCAAAAATGCAAAAGATATTTGATTCATTGTGGGTTCCACTTTGTTGGACTTTGGTCTTTGCCTTTGCCATTACATCATTTTGGAATGCTTATTTCTTCATCTGAAATTAGTTTCTCAATCCCCTCAAAACATGGTTTAAAGCTCAATTATTTCAGCAAACTCTCCATGCTTCTTTAGACCTGTTTCTAACTACTATTTTATACATAGCATGAATTTTTTTTTTTAATATTTATTTATTTATTTGGTTGCACCAGGTCTAAGTTGAGGCAGGCAGGCTCCTTAGTTGTGGCTCACCCGCTCCTTAGTTGCAGCACGCAGACTCCTAGTTGAGGCAGGCAGGCTCCTCAGCCGAGGCTCCCAAGCTCCCCAGTTGCGGCATGTGAACTCCTAGCTGTGGCACGCGTCTGGGATTTAATTCCCTGACCAGGGATCGAACCCAGGCTCCCTTCATTGGGAGCACAGAGTCTTATCCACTGCGCCACCAGGGAAGTTCCCATGGCATGAATGTTTAATTTATCCTTACTTGTGTTGTTCTCTAAGCATGCCTTTCCTTGAATCCTACAAATTATTTCTCCTTGAAATATGCAGGCAAAACCGAAGTGACTAGAATTTTAATGCTAATGAGAATTTTAACCAGAGCTAAGGTTAATAAATAGATGTACATTTCCCCCTGCATCCTTGAATATGTAAAAATTGCTTATGACAAATGGGTGTGGAGGATTGGTTTTGTTTTTCACGTTGAACAAGTTCTGAAAGCAGTCAGAGAGCAGAAATCTGTCAATGTCAAGGTCAGGGGCTAAGCTCTGACTGAGTGAAAATGGCTATGCCTTCTCCTTTCACGTGGGGGATGATTTCTTGTCTACATATGTAGATTCTCAGAACGAAAGAATCCTTTGCCATGAGCATCTGAGGGATCTGCTGCACTTCACTTAAACTGCCCAGACAGGTGTGAGGATGTATGTTACAGATCAGACATTGAAAACTGGCAGTCTGTGGGCCCAGCAGGACGATCATGTTCTACTTGGCCTGCAGGTATTTCTTTTTAATTAGGCCAGTATTTAAAAATCAGAAGATCTATTATAAAAATGAAACACCAACCCACATTCTCTAAGCTGGAGTTGAATAACAGTATGTGCTACCTCTTTATTACACTTCAGACCCCACTACTCCCTATTGTCTCCCTGACATTGAGACTTCATATAAGTCCCTTGTACTCAACAGCTTCCCTTAATTGTGTGAGCTACCTAGAAGCCGTAGATACTGAGTTCACAAAGCCTGGACGAGATGTTTTCTAAGTACCACTGAGCTCTCCAGTGCTGTGAGTGTGCTCATGAAATTGATGGGACTCTACACAGTAGAGAGGCCACTGTGCTGAATGTAGTTAAGCCCCGTAAACTATAGCGAGAGTCTAAACGGTTTTCATCATCAGAATATGTAGATTCTGTGAAAGGGTAATGAATACAAACTGAGTTGACCTGGTCTGTTAAGAAGAGAATAGTGGAAATTTTTGTTTGCTTGCTTTTTACTCTACCACGTGTTGCAAAAAGCAAAACAAACAAAAAGTTTGATCAATTATTTATTCTTTAACATGACCAATGATTACAGTTTTACATTGGATTGCTTATTTTTTTTTTTTTTTGCTTTTTTTTAAATTGAGGTATAGTTGATTTACAATATAGTGTTAGTTTCAGGTGTACGGTAAAGCGATTCAGTTATATATATATGTGTGTGTGTGTGTATATATGTGTATATATATGTATATATATATATTCCTTTTCAGATTCTTTTCGCTTATAGGTTATTGCAAAATATTCAGTATAGTTCCCTGTGCTCTACAGTAGGTCCTTGTCGTTTAGCTTTATATATTTTTAAATGCACCATATCTTTGTTTTACGTACAACTCTTTCCATAGACACGACACATGCATAGCCTCCTGAAAGCCCAAAGCATATCTCGAGCTTTCAGTAGATGGTACATTCTGTTTGGTAGGCAGGGCAGTTGAGAATAAACCGTCAGGGGTGGTATCGACTCGTATCCCCGTTTGTAGCTGTGGCCTGCACACCTGAGGAAGGGTCACCTAACGATGGTAGTCGGCTGTGCTTCCAACCTGTGACTGCAGCTGCCCAGATCCCTGTGCACTCTGGCTACTTGATTGTGCGGAACTGCTCTGTTCATGTGGCTGAAAATGAGGTGACTCTGTCAGGGTTGATTTACTCGTGTTGTAAATAAACACAAAGGCCCTTTGGAGACAACAAGATGGAAAACGCAGGCAGATCCCTAAAGTAGAGAAAGCTCTTCCCAGCTCTGACATCTCTCCTACTTTCTCAACTCCCGCTGCCACTCTCCTTCCTCGTGCACACTTCATGCCCGCCACCTCCACATCGTGCCTCCCACTTTACTTCTAAAAACGTCGTCGCACCTAATTATTAAGCCCAAAGTATCAGTGCTTCGGCAGCTTCACTCCAAGAAGACAGTGCTGAGAATAGTATCAATGGAAGCCAGCGGAGGACACGGTGCTACATCTATTCTGTGCTTTCTTGGGACAGAGTGTATTTCCTTCTAGAATAATGTCCAAATCTTTAAGTAGTAGGCATCACCTGAAGTGTACTGATAATATATACAAAACCAGAGGTGTTCAAATTCTTTAGGGATAAAGTTATTTTTTTCTTAGTGATTTTAAGTACCTTAAATTTAGTTACACTGAAACTTTTATGCTCTCTTATGAAACTATTCTCCTATTCCCCTGGTGGTTATTTTGATGTTTCAAATTGCAGTGATGGGTTTTTAAAGATCATCCCTCTGGGGTTTGTGGCTTTTGAGTGGTGAGTCCAAGTCTCAGGAAGGGATGATCAAAGTTAATAATCTGAACTGGACTGGACTGAGGGTACATCAGTACTTCTGCTTGGTAAATCAAAGAAAAGCATTCCTCAAACTGGAAGTAGGAATTTATTTAGGAGTTGAAGGATAGAATGTGAGAGAGGGCTGGCAGAAGGCCCTGATTTAAAGAGGATGGATGCTTGGCTCATTTAATAAGTTGGTGTTGAGTACTTTATATCTTAGACCGTGTGCTATGTGCTAGGGATTCAAAGTTGAATAAAACATAATCTGAACTTTCAAAATAATTCCCAGACTACTGGATTAGATAACCTTATTGATAAATGTGGCTCAGCAAGGTTACACTGGACTCTTTTCCTGGTCAGGATCTCTGGGATTTCCCCAGCAGCCTAACAACCAGACTCCTTTCTCAGTCCTAACCAAGCAACCCCTGTACCTCCCTCTTCCTTCCTCAGGCCCCAGCAATTCAGTTCAATTTCCGTCCGTCTTCACAGCTTCACCACCTTCTCGCCACACCTGGGTTCCTTTTTTCCTAGCCAGGCCAACATGAAAACTAGAAGAAGTCTTTCCCACACTGTACTTCCTTCATGCCATCAAAAATAAAAACATAGACACATGTATTTTCAACTTCATCCTGCTAAAAACAACTAAGAAACAGAGGGTCCCAAGAGTGACTAAAATGGGGCAGATACAAGATTAAGAAATCTTCTAAGTTTCTGCTGGTGGCTAGTCTGAATACTATAGGACGTTTCCTCCCCATGAGTATACCAGAAACTCTGTGTAACTTCATCCCCTCTCTTTCTTTTCTATTCAAGAAAACATCTACAAATGCAACTGAGATGAATGAGGTAACATTATTCTAGAAATGACTATTATCGAGATTGGCATAGCTGACATGAGAGAAAACTGCTCTAAATTATTCTTTTAATAAATCATTTGTTGTCATTGGTACTTTATCATTGCTCATAAACAGTTTGTGATACACTAGTGTATTATTAGATGGTTTAAAGGTCATGGTTTTACACCATTACTTAGACTCTCAGGGATTACCTCCACCCTGGGGGGGATGATCTTGAGTCAGATCATTATTGGGTAATGTACCTGTTTCAGGGTACTGAAAATACCTGTCTGTTTTCATAGTTGCTCAGTGAGATGCCCCATGCCCTCATACTATCTTCTTTTTTCTAAGGTGGCGCTCATCACTTTACCCTGGTTTTCCTCTCCAGGGTTAGGACCCTGAAAGTTCAAATGGTAATTCACGTCTCTGCAAAGCCCTGGTGAATGACTGCATCTCTGTGTGTTTACCCCTACTTAGAGGAGAACTTCCTAGCCTTGCTGCCCAGAAGGTAGTGGCAGAGGGAAAAGGGGGGAGGGTACCTGGATTACAGAACTAATGATGATGAGTGGGAAGGAACAAAAGACCAGCCAGACACATGAGGGAAAAGAAAGTAAAGCGGGGTAAATGGGAGCAAGAGACCAAAGGACCCACTCAGGCCACTTTGCCGTCTTGGTTCTGGGGCACGAGAGAACGGAATACATTTCTCTTTATCCATCTGCTTTCCACTGTGAGGAAACCGGACATGGGTGGGTTATAGATGTGTATAATTAATGACCTCTGACCCTTTCAAAACTTCATTCTTTAGGCTCCTCTGCCAGTAGCATCTGCTAAAGTCATTTCTCATTTAAACAAATCTGTGAGGTTTGTACTATTATTTTCCCCATTTTAGAGAGGAGGAAACAGATTCAGTAAGTTGCCCAGAGTCCCTCAGATACTAATTGGTAGAGCTGTGTGAGAATCCAGAGTTGTCTACAACTTCAAAGGCACTGGGCTACATACACTGCAATATATGAACGTTATTAACATTAATACTATGAGTCAAAATACGAGGAATGGGCAGGATTTTACAGACTGTTCTTTCCTATCTCAGATTTCATTTCATGTTGTTTAAAGAGCAAATGTGAAAGCTTCTAGATCAGTGATAAGTCATTCTTTCAGCAAACAGGGGGAGCTCAAGGACAAAACATTTTAGGTTGAAACTTTAAAAATCTTTGTATAGGTGGTAAACTAGCACAACAAAACGTTTTATCAGAATATCCAGGTGACACATATGTCCTACAAACAACATGTCTGTTTCTTGAAAGAAAAACCGATTTCACACAGTCACGTGCACACACATGTGCACATACACACATATAACAAGAAAGAAAACCAGGCACGAGTCTGTGTTTAGCTTTCCCAACGGACTTTGGACCTAGAAACTATTTATAGAACTAGTGTTTCCGTGATTGATGTTTTAATCACAGACATTCATTTACTTATGAAAGTGAGCGATTCCTTATTATAGCTTGCAGCTAAGTGTTCTGGTTGCAAATTGAAGGCTGAACAAAAGGTAATCTATGTACAGGAGGCCCATTTGAGACAAATTCCTTCTTAAAAGTCTATTTCTGACAAACTAATGTTGCTTGTCAGGAGGATGGATATACATTATATTTGTCCATTTCAAACATGAAAATCCACTAATTGTTTTCAAGTTGTGACTTCTGCCTTAGTTTTTTTTAAGTAATAAGTGATTGATTTTTTTTCTAGTTAAAAAGAAAGAAAACAGAAGTCCCCTGCAGGCACTAGGCTTGTCACTGGACTCTTGTCATCAATATGGAATGTCTTTACCACTTGGTGTTGTTTCAAAATACAAACTCTGTTCCAGAGGGTAACACAGTAGAATGCACTGCTTTTCAAAGTGTGGGAGATTTCCATCAGTGACCTGTGAGATGATCTTAGGTAGTATACGGATTTACTTTGTATTGAATAGTTATGAATTTCTTTTAATATAAAAATACTTAGAATAAATTTTAAAGTATATATTTTAAAATATGCTATATGAAAAACATATCACTGGCACAACAAACCTGTGATCTTACAGGTATCATTTCTTAAGGCTAGGCTAATATTTTTAACTAGTGCAGCAGTTACAGTCAATTGAATGAAAAATATTAAGTCAAAAATCATTTAGGGCTTCCCTGGTGGCGCTGTGGTTGAGAATCTTCCTGCCAATGCAGGGGACACGGGTTCGAGCCCTGGTCTGGGAAGATCCCACATGCCGTGGAGCAACTAGGCCCGTGAGCCACAATTACTGAGCCTGCGCATCTGGAGCCTGTGCTCCGCAACAAGAGAGGCCGCGATAATGAGAGGCCCGCGCACCGCGATGAAGAGTGGCCCCCGCTTGCCGCAACTAGAGAAAGCCCTCGCACAGAAACGAAGACCCAACACAGCCAAAAATAAATAAATAAGTAAATAAAAATTAAAAAAAAAATCATTTAGATAAGAAGTACATAAGATAGAAATCATGAGAGAGGTACACAGGTGTCACAATCTGTGAAAGTGGTACATGAAATCATGTCATTGCCCAAGGCACCTCAGGTTCTCTCTAGAAATGAGAAGGTTAGTCCAGGAATCCCTAAGATCAATTCTAGCTCTAATGTCCAATTATTTTTTAATTTTATTTATTTATTTACTTATGACTGTGTTGGGTCTTCGTTTCTGTGCGAGGGCTTTCTCTAGTTGCGGCGAGCGGGGGCCACTCTTCATCGCGGTGCGCGGGCCTCTCGCTATCGCGGCCTCTCTTGTTGCGGAGCACAGGCTCCAGACGCGCAGGCTCAGTAGTTGTGGCTCACGGGCCCAGTTGCTCCGTGGCATGTGGGATCTTCCCAGACCAGGGCTCGAACCCATGTCCCCTGCATTGGCAGGCAGATTCTCAACCACTGCGCCACCAGGGAAGCCCTGTCCAATTATTTTTAACAGTCTTTATTCTTGGGCCTGTTTTCTAAATTTTAGTTCTCTTCAGCCTTTTCTGGACCTTAAAGATACCCTTCTTATCTTCCCCCTCCGTCAGCAGCAAGCATTCATGCATTCATTCATTTACGCCACATACTCCTGAAACAAACATTCTGTGGAGACCTTACATACTAGGTAATGTGGGCAAACAAGAAAGCTACAGAATTCTGTACCCCTGACATCAGTTTTAAATGAGTATACATGTCTGTTATTCCCATTGAAGTTAAAGCCCTCGAAAGCCCTGGACTTCTGCCATAATCTTTTCTTTGTACTTCCTGAACAACTAAAAGATCTTCAGTGGAAAGTCCCTTCATTGATAAAAACACATTATCAAGGCTCACATTACAAATTTAAAACATGTGTTGTGCAAATCCTGAATGGATTACACATGAGAATGGACAAAAAGGGCTTTCTATATTTCATAGCTAGAGTGGTCTAATGCTTGGGATCTTCTGAACACAAAGGGAAAAAAAAATAGTACTTTCTTGATTTTTGAGTAGAGGGCAATGCAGTTGGTCAGCTAGAAATTTTTACAGGTCTGAGTGAAATGAGGAATACATCAGGTGTTTTTTTTGAATTCAGTTACATTGAGGGAGGAATTGAATTTCAGTGGTGTTTATTGTTTTTCTATATAATTTACCCCCAAACACATGGTTAAGGTATAACTATTATTATGACTATATTTCTGTGGGAATTTGTCCTTGAGAAACATTGCAAAAATGTTGTAAGGCACCTGAGTGTCGTAAGTAGAAATTGTCACAAACATCTGTGTAATGTCAATAGAGCTCTTTTATGCTTGCCAGCAATTCATAAGATTCTCCTATACTGGCAAAAAGGATATAGCTGTGGTTTCCTGCTGGAGTTTCTATATAATAGTGAGAAAAGCATCAGAGGATGCAGTTGCTTGTGGTTGTTCGTTCATGTACTGCTGTTCTTTTCTTTCTTGTAAAAAACAGGAAGCTGAAGTTTGTTTTTTACTCAGTTCAACTGATGTTTAATAAGGACTTACCCGTGTACCGCTATGGGAGGATGTAAAAATGAAAAATGCATCCCTGCCTTAAAAGACCATAAAATCTTAATATTAAGGGTAAGAGGTTGAAACATTCATGGCAGTATTTATCTACTTTCAGTGCACATACATTGTGATAAAAGTTAATTGAAATTGTTTTCAAAATTTTAATGTTTATGTTTTGTCATAGCAGGTATAACATTCCAAGTGTCACATTAAAACATATTTTGAAGAAACAGCTAGTTAGTACGGGTAGTTTTTAATGCTAGTAACTGCACCAAAGTTCAAATTAGTTTGTTAGTTTTTCTGTATTCTCTGGTGATGCATCAGACTTCTAATTCCCCAGCCCAGTAGTTCTGAGGGGAATTGGGCAAAAGAGCATATTTCAAGTCCCTTTCTCAAAGAGAAGGTAAAATAAAATGATATACTTAGGCTTAATAAATCAGTACGATTGCATTTGACACTATCATAAATTTCAAAGAAAGAAAGAAAGCCATGCACAAAGAGAATATTTGTAACCAAGTATGTATTCTGAATAGAAATGATTTAATGGAAGCCATATCAGTTAGGAAAGCAGAACCACTATGGTGATTTGGAATAATGGATTTATTATAAGTTTTAGGCCTTGCACAGTTGTGGGAGCTTATAGAAAAGTTTATGAGCAGTGGTTGCTTTTGCATCTGGTATTGGGTCTGAAGTCATCATAGGTTAGCAGAGCTGGCAGTGGAAAGAAAAGCTGGATGTGAAGTGGAGACAAGCAAGGACAGACTAGAACCTGTGTTGGACTCCTGTCTCCTCCAGCCTCAGTGACCTGGGAGAACTGTGGAAGGAGCTGGCACTCTGCACTGCAAAGCTGTTCGTGCACCTGGGCCAGAAGGTGAAGGTGGGGATCTGGTGGGAGGCAAAGGACCAAAGCCTGGCCTCTGCCCGAATCCACCGAGGTGAACGGGAAGATCAGCGCCCGGCACCTGTTGCACCACACTGCCCTTCTGAAAGTAGAAACACTGCCGCTTCACTCTGCCTTCCAAACCTCACCTAGGTTTCCCTTGTAACCAGCTGTAACGAAGAATCATTTAGAGAAGGGAATTCTGGGAATGGATTTCCATCTGAGCTAAATTGACAGCTGGTACAAAACCATCACAGAAACTAGCCAATAGGAAGAGAAATGTCTAAGGTCAGACAGTCCCTTGTTTTTGAATTCTGCAAGAATCCTTCCTGCTAAAGGACTCAGAATCCAATCTGCTCGTGGATTACGTTGCAGACGTTTTATTCTATTTTATACAAATTTTCTGCTATACACAACTATAAGTTGTTGGTTTACTTACACTCAAAAACTAAAGCTTCAGAAGGGGTATTTATTTAAAAAGTTCCAAGATTTATGTCATTTAAGCCACTGAGCTCATCTCTTCAAAATGTATATCATCTTGCAATATAAAAGTTAATGAGATTAACTCAGCACATGTCTGGGTGATGTAACGATAAACATATTTTCTGCCACAGTAGACTCCAAACTCCCTTTTTAGATTTCTGTAGGTGCTACAGAAGGTTCGTATAATATCATGTTACAGAAAAGCAAAGCTCGTTTAGAGAGCTTTTTTTTTTTTATTTATTTTTTGTTTTTCTTTGAGACTCTTTTTTTTTTTTAACATCTTATTGGAGTATAATTGCTTTACACTGGTGTGTTAGTTTCTGCTTTATAACAAAGTGAATCAGTTATACATATACATATGTCCCCATATCTCTTCCCTCTTGTGTCTCCCTCCCTCCCACCCTTGCTATCTTTGAGACTCTTTTGCTTGTAAGGATGTATACAGTGGTGCTATATGAAGTGGTGAGCTTATTAATGGTAGAAGTATTCAACCAGCTGCTATAGCCAGAATTCCTGCAATGACTGGGAGGTTGGCCTTCAGAGCTTCTGAGACTTATTCCACTTTTGAGATTCTTTGAGTCATTATCAGTGACTCTCAACCCCTTTTTTTTTTTGGCCCCCAACTCACTTGATAAATGATGTCTACAGTTGGGTACCCCTTGTATTTCCAACTTTTTCTCTCTCACTTAAAAAACACATTAAAATACAAGTAAGTGATCTAACTCAAAAAATAAATTATAAATAAATAATCCATTATCCCTTACTTAAGTACTAGGAAGAAAAATCTTGTCTTTCATATACGCACGAGAAATCTGTCAAAAAACAGATCACAACCATATTTTGCCATGCTAACCATATTTTCTAATTTACTGCTTAGTAAAGCAAGAAAACAAAAATCTATAGTTTACACAAATAAAAATGGAAATATCCATAACAAGGAAGGAAAATGCATAGTTTTATAAAAATTCCTGTGGTATACAACAACTGATGAAATTAGGCAATACTATCTTACGTTTTGGATGCATTAGTTGTATCGTTGTGTGTGTTGATCTAATCTGATCATAGAGATGCATTTATTGAAGAAGCATGTGGTATTGGCCTATCATTGCAAATCTATGCACTTGGGCTGGGGTAACAGTGCATCATATGTACACAGGTGGCTAGGATTTACTCCTTATCCACTAATGGATCTGCAATCTAGTAGGAGAGAGAACACAGAGATTCAAGCAAAGGGAGAGGAGGAAGTGTTAAGTGTGTGCTTAATATGGAAATGGAAATATTATGGTTCTAAAAAGATGAAGTTTTAAAATTCTGTTCCACAGTATACATCTAGAATGACAAAGACAAAACAAACAAACAAAAAAACTTGACAATACTAAGGGTTGTCAAGAATGTGAAGCAACTGGGGTTCTCATATGCTGCTAGTAGGAATACAAAATGGTACAGCTACTATGGAAAATCTGGCAATTACTTATAAAGTTAAACATTCACTTACCATTTGACCTGGCAATTCCACTCCTATTTACTTAAGTGAAATAAAAACCTACGTAACACAAAGACCTATTTCTCGGTCATAATCACCAAAAACAGGAAATACTGAAAATATCCCTCAACTAGAGAATGAATAAACAGACAGTGGCACACCTGTGCAATGGAATACTATCCAACAGTGTTAAGGAGCAAACTATTGATATACACAACACAGATGAACCTCACATATATTATGCCAAATAAAGAAGGCAGCCCGAAACAGTTCTGTACTTTTATCATCACACGACAATCGGGAAAAAGCAAAACCAGGAGTAGAGCACAGATGAGTGGGGGACAGTTTGACTACAGTGGAATAGTCAGTTCCCAAAGGAATTTCTTTGGGGGATGATAGGATAGTTTTATATCTTGATTGTGGTGGTGGTTATACAACGATGTATTTGTCAAAACTCACAGAACTGTATACCAAAAAAAGAAAATCTTACTGTACATAATTTTTTTTTAATTCTTAAAAAATAAATTTAGCCTCGAATCATGGTCCAAATTTTAGCATCCTCCTGGTTCTGAAATCAGAAAAGCAGGCCATATGGAGAAGATGCTAATCCTATTCTCTGTTTATTGACACAGAAAAATGTGCAGACTGAACAGATTTGTGCTCTGATGTCCAGAAATCTCGGGTTAGTTTAGATCTCAAAACTCTCTTTAAATGGATGGAGGCCCTGGATATCAGCTGACAATTCTGTTGCTTAAAATGATGTTATGTTAACCAGCCGGTGGATGTGTGTGAGAGTAGTGTGAGCTTTCCGTGTCATCTGCTGTCTGTGTGTAAATGGGCTGCGCCCCCCTCTTTCCCCAATCTCATATTCACAGACCCTGAAAGTAATTATTCACAATCTGATTTATTAAGGTCTTATAATATGGGAAGTGCTGTTCTACATGCTGTGAGCGCTGATACCAGGCTACTTAGAATCTGTCAGAGATGGAGCTTACAACCTAGGGTGAGAGATAAGACATGTGACTCAGTAACTATAATTCAATCAGATTATGATAAATCCTATAGTAGAGGTTTTCTCACTGTACTATGGCTGTTGAGAGGAGGAAGTCATCACTTCCTGCCAGGAAGCATCAGGAAAGGTTATTTTGCAGAGAGGGTGGCGTTTGTCCTGAACTTTAAGATTCTTAGTTCCTAAGCTCTTTGAGAAATAGGTCTTTTCTGTCTTGTTTACTAGTTTTCCCCCATATCTAGTCCAGTCCCTGATACACTATTGATACATCAATATTTCTGAATTAATTAATAAGAGAAAGAAAAAACAGAGACAGAGAACACACTCTAGGGGTACATGGCCTGAGCACAGGAATGCAGGCAAATGCTTGAGAAATGCATGTTTGAGAAACTGAGACTTCTTCAGTTTGGCTGGAGTATAGGGTGCTTGGGGGAAGCAATGTTCCAAAACGGTGTTGAAATCAAACTGGAAGTGTTCTTCTGAACATTTTTCAGTATTGGAAGCCACTGAAGGATTTTGAGCTGAGAATGATATGATCAGTCTGTTTTAAAACAATGTCATTTGACAGTGATTATGAGACAGTGACTATAGTGATTATATAAGCTGTACTGGAGCAAAGCAGAAAGACCACACCTGAGGCACCTATACCAGCTCAAGCATGATGTGGAGAAGGCAGGGGTTGCAGAAGTCAGAAGCCCTGGGATCAAGTCCTAACTCTGCCACTAAGCTATGGGACAAATCACATAAGTTTCTGAAGCCTCAATCTTTGTATCTATGAGGTTAATGTGGAAATTATAAGAAAGAATATTTGTGGGAGCTTTGTATATTTTAAAGAGCTATATAAATGTGAGTCTCGGCTATCGGAAAGAAAGTTGCAAATATTTCTGGCAGAGATGTGACACGAATTGGTGACTGCATGATTATAGGGGATAAGGGAGCTGAAACTGTCAAAATGACTACAGGATTTTAAGCCAGACCTGGCTGGGAGACCACTGGTGCCATTAACAGAAACAGAGCTGTCAAGAGGGAAAGTTCATTTTGGCATTGATTGACTGATGTCCAATCCTAGGCTGGATGTTAAGTTTGGGATACTGGCATGACATGCAGGTCCACAGCTATAAAATGGAGAAGGACGGCAATGTTGGGGGAAAAAGTGGTGCCTGAAATTACAGCCAGTAGGTCAGCACCGTTAGATACCCTAAGTGTGAAAGAGATTTCCAAGGACAGGAAAGAAGAGGACTGAAGAGAAGAATTCCTAGTAAAACCCAGATATAAGGGTCAGAAAAGGAAAAAGTTTGATCTAAGGCTACAAAGGGACCATCCAAAAGTGGACATGAAAGTCAGCAAGGAAGAGTGTCAGGAAGAGGTGGGCGTCAGCAGGGAAAACCATCTTCTAGACAGATGAGGAATAAAATTGAGTTTCCTCATTTTGAACTTAAGAAAATAATACTTTCTTTGCTGGCTTGTGGAGAATAAATAAGAAACAGTATGTAGTGCAATATACTTAATAGGCTTAAAATAGGAGCTATTATTAGCATTGCTCCTGGAAATTAATTCCCGTTTTCAATATCCTTTAGGAATTTAAAAAAATGTAACCCAAGCCTTGTGAATTTTGCGTATGTGTGATGTTCCTTTCTTAAAAGTAAATCATAGGCTAAATTTGCTGCACAATAACATCTCCCAACCTTTAAAGCGTAAAACCTAATTCCACCCCGGTTTCAGAAGAGCTCCGTACTGTCCTGACAAGAGCATATTGTTTTTCAGTAACTCATGAAGGTGCCCTGCATGAAAAACATTTCTCCCATCCCTGCCAAAGTTAAATCATAGCAAAGGAACCCGGGGTAAGAAGAGCTTTCCCATCTGCTTCCCGCTGCCCTAATGTGGAATGTATCATTTATATGGAATTAATGCAACATTTCAATCCTGAAGGTGGCAATGTAAACTTAGTTTACGCAGAAAATCACTAGTGAAGGTAAAAATATTAAAAGAATATTGGTTTGATGTATACACTTTTACTTTGTCTTAATGAATAAGTGATCAGGACAGCATAGAACAATCATAAAATCTATCTGTGCCATGCCAGTTATTTTTTAAATTTTTATCTAAGAGGCTGAGCATCTCTGCTTTGTTTCAGGTAAAAACCAGTTTGCTTTTAAAACAGGAAAACACAAACAAAAAACAAAACAAAGAAACCCCTCTCTTCCAGGATCCCATCTTGCATCTCATCTCAAACCAGCCACCTTGAAAACGTACAAATGTACACAGTTAAGGAAACGTAGTGAGAAAGCAGAAAAGGCTCAGGGACATCTGCAGTCACTCTGGGGAAAACTATCCAAGGCAAGGCACAGGATGCTGTGGTCTTTCAAGATCCTTGTGGCTCTGAAATTCAGTGGCACATTATTCCACATGTTCAAATGATTAATCCAAAACTGTAGAGGGGGGCTTCCCTTGTGGCGCAGTGGTTGAGAGTCCGCCTGCCAGTGCAGGGGACACGGGTTCGAGCCCTGGTCCAGGAAGATCCCACATGCTGCGGAGCAACTGGGCCCGTGAGCCACAACTACTGAGCCTGCGCGTCTGGAGCCTGTGCTCCGCAACAAGAGAGGCCGCGATAGCGAGAGGCCCGCGCACCGCGATGAAGAGTGGCCCCCACTTGCTGCAACTAGAGAAAAAAGCCCTCACACAGAAATGAAGACCCAACACAGCCATAAATAAATAAATAAATAAATAAATAAAAATTAAAAAAAAAACTGTAGAGGGAAGGTGGCCAAGATGGCAGAGCAGGAAGACCCTGAACTTCCCTCCTCCCACAGACACACCAAACTTACAGCTACTTACAGAGCAACTATCTATGAGAACTACCTGAAGACTAACAGAAAAAAATTTTCACAACTAAAGACACAAAGAAGGAACCACAGCAAAATGGGTAGGACAGGCAGACACACAGTGTAGTCAGAACTCACATCCCTGGACTAATGACCCACAAATGGAAGGAATATAACAATCATAGAGGTCCTCCCCAAGGAGCAAATGGTCCAAGCCCTACAATGGGCTAAGCTTGCCCCCAGAACATCTGGCTTTGAAAACCAGGGGGCTTATGTTCAGGAGAGCCCAAGGGCCATAGAAAACAAGAGACTTTGCTCTTAAAGGGTGTGCCCAAAATCTCATACTCTGAGTCCCGACACAGAAGCAGTAGTTTGAAAGGAGCCAGGGTCAGACCCACTTGCTGATCTTGGAGAGCCTCCTGGAGAAACGGGAGGCAACTGGGACTCCCCCTGGGTATGAAGATGCTGGCAGCAGCCATTTTTGGGATCTCATTCTACCGTGACAACACCAGTGCTGGCAAGCACTATTTTGGAATTCTCCCTATAACCTATTAATACTAGGGACACAGCCCTGCCCATCAGCAGACCAGTGTCAGCCCTGAGCACCGTGGGGTCATGCAGACAGCTGCATAGGGACCCAACTCCACCCTCCAGCAGGCCAGCACCAACCCCATGGCCCCCTGTGCCGTGTAGCCAACTGCTACACTGCTAGCCCACCCCACCTACCAGTGTGCCCACAGTAGTCAGTTCTGCCATAACAGAAAGGTGCACACAGTACACATAGGGAGCACCCCTAGAGCATATGGCTCTGGTGGCCAGAGTGGAGCAGGCCGCTGGATCCCATAGGACATCTCCTACACGAGGCCGCTTCTCCAAGATCAGTAAATATAGCCCACCTACCTAACACACAGAAATAATCACAGAGAATTGGGCGAAATGAGGAGACAGAGGAATATGTTCCAAATGAAGGAACAAGACATAACTTCAGAAAAAGAACTAAACAAGTAGAGGTAAGCAATCTACCTGATAAGTAATTGAACGTAATGATCATAAAGATGCTAACCAATCATGGGAGAAGAATGGATGAACACAATGAGAATTTCAAGAAAGAGTTACAAGATGTAAAGAACCAAACAGAGCTGAAGAATACAACAACTGAAATAAAAAATACACTAGAAGGAATCAACAGTAAATTAGATGATACAGAGGAACGTATTAGCGAACCAGAAGACAGAGTAGTGGAAATCACAGAAATCAAACAGAAAAAAACAAGAAACTAGGACAGTTCAAGAGAACTGTAGTGGAAAACACAGAAACCAAACAGAAAAAAACAAAAACAAGAAACTAGGACAGTTCAAGAGACCTCTGGGACAACATCAAGTGTACTAATGTTCGCATTATAGGTGCCGGTAGGAGAAGAGAGAGAGAAATGGGTGGAGAACATATTTGAAGATATAATAGCTGAAAACTTCCCCAACCTGAAAAAGGAAACAGACATCCAGGTCCAGGAAGTACAGAGTCCTAAACAGGGTCAACCCAAAGAGGACCACAACAAGACAGTCATTAAAACAGTATGTTACTGGCATTAAAACAGACACATAGATCAGTAGAACAGAATAGAGAGCCCAGAAATGAACCCACATTTATATGGGCAATAAATCCACAACAAAGGAGGCAAGAATATAAAATGGGGAAAAGACAGCCTCTTCAATAAATTGTGTTGGGAAAACTGAATAGCTACATGCAAAAGAATCAAACCGGACTACTCTCTCACACCATGCATGAAAATTCAAATTGGATTAAAGACTTAAATGTAAAACCTGAAACCATAAAATTCCTAGAAGAAAACATAGACTGAACACTCTGACATAAATCATAGCAATATTTTTTTGGATCTGTTCTCAGGGGAAACAAAAGCAAAAATAAACAAATGAGACTACATCAAACTTAAAAGCTTTTGCACAGTGAAGGAAACTATCAACAACACAAAAAGGCAGTCTACCAACTGAAAGAAATTATTTGCAAACGATATGTCTGATAAGAGGTTATTATCCAAAATATACAAAGAACTCATACAACTCATCATCAACAAACAAACAAACAAACGCAAATGAAAAATGGGCAGATGACTTGAATAGACATTTTCCCAAAGACAGCATACAGTTGGCCAACAGACACAAATCATTAGGGAAATGCAAATCAAAACCACAATGTGATCACACCTGTAAGAATGGCTATCATCAAAAAGACAACAAATAACAAGTGTTGAGGAGGATGTGGAGAAAAGGGAGCTCTTGTGCACTGTTGGTGGGAATGTAAATTGGTGCAGCCACTATGGAGAACAGTACAGAGGTTCCTCAAAAATTTAAAAATAGAATTTCCGTATGAGCCAGCAATTTCACTTCTGGGTATTTACGCAAAGAAAATGAAACACTGATTTCAAAAGATAAATGAACCTCAATGTTTTTTGCAGCATAACGTACAATATCTAAGGTAGTAACCTAAGTGTTCATCAGTAGATGAATGGATAAAGAAGATGTTATATATACAGTTGACCCTTGAACAAAACGAGAGATAGAAGGCTGACCTCCCCACCCCCATGCTATTAAAAATCTGCATATAACTTTATGGTCAGCCCTCCTTTTCTTCAAGTTCTACATCTGTGAATTCAACCAAACAGATTGTGTAGCACTTTATTTAATGAAAAAAATCTGCATGTAAGTGGACCTGAGCAGTTCAAACCAATGTTGTTCAAGAGTCAACTGAATATATAATGGAATATTAATCAGCCATAACAAATGAAATCTTGGCATTTTCGACAACATCGATAGATCTAGAGGGTATTTTGCTAAGTGAAAAAAGTCAGAGAAAGACAAATACCATATGATCTCACTTATATGTGGGAACCTAAAAAGCAAAACAAAATGAAATGAAAACACTCATAGACACAGAACAAATGGGTGGTTGCTAGAGGGGAAGGATTGGGGGGTGAAATAGGTTAAGGAGATTAAGAGGTACAAACCTCCAGTTATAAAATAAATAAGCCACTGGGATGTAATATACAGCATAAGAATATGGTCGATAATATTGTAATAACTTTGGTGACAGATGGTTACTAGACTGGTGGTGATCATTTTATAATGTATGCAAATGTCGAATCACTGTGTAGTATACCTGAAACTAACGTAATATTGTAGGTCAACTATATGTCAATTTAAAAAATTGTGGGACCTCCCAAGGAAATTGATAACACCTTTTTGTCATCATTTGATATAAGTTGCTGTCCCAACACTGAAACCAAGGCAAATTTTCTTCTATCTTTACAGTAATCAGTAAAAATCAATGTTATCATTGAATCGGCCCATCAATCTTTCTTAACTTCAGGATTTATTATGATTTTCTAAATTTTCAAACATTTCTAAACATACACATTTCTTTCTCTACTTTCGTTCCACATTTTAGTTAATGGAGTCATTTATTTTTCACTTACTTCAAAGTATGGAACTTTGAAATAATTTCTAGAATAAAATTCAGTTTCTTAACTGGCATTGAAGTCTATTCATAATAGACTTGGGCCTAGAGCCATGTTTCCCAATGAGTATCCCAACACATACCCTGTTTATACACTACTCCCAGCTCTCCTCCTTCATATACTCAAGTTCCAGGCATAATGGACCACAGTAAGTCTATAATTTCCCATCTTTGAATCTTTGTTTAGGCTTTCCCATTTCGGCCCCAAAGCTCAACTTTAAAAGCCCAACTCAGATCTTTACCATGTGCTAGGAAATAGCACACAGTCCAATTTAGTCAGTTTAAATATATAAGCCAGAGTAGACTAACTTCTAATAACATATAACCCCAAAATGTCAAGGCTTAAGGAAATAACATTATATGTATGTATTTTAAAAAATCTTACCCAGCACTTCCAAAAGGCCTTTGAAGTTCACTCTAGTGTCAATTGAACATTTGCCCTCCTGTACTCCCATAGCACTTTCCTTTACATGCCTAGTATTATAGTTGTCCTTAGGGGTATATCTTCCCTAAAATGGTCAGTTGTGGAGCATATCAGCCAGCTTTTCTATATCTTTCTATATCTTTGCATAGCCCCCCAACTTAACATAATGCCCTATACATGGGAATCCCCAGTAAATGTTTATTGAATTCAGTTCAGTTTTCCATCGAGTTCAGTACTGAATTCTTCAGAAATTTGAGACGACAGTAGTAGATTAAAAAAATAATAATTTGCTTTATAAGTATTTTTGTGGTACTACTGTTCAAATCCTTTTAAAATTAACAGTTGAGGTTTTTTTTTTTAAGTGGCTTTATTGTATCTAAGATTTTTACCATATTTAAGGTATCTTTAATGTAATGAGATAAAGCATATATTTCCCTGTCAGTACTTGGTGATTTTTCTTCCTTGAGATTTTTGTTTTCTACTCATTATGAAAGTAAAAAAGCTCCTGGAACTAATGATAAGGGCTAAAATAAAAATAGGAAATTAATGTATAAGAGGAGATGTACATAGGAAATGGAAATACATTTAAATCGGAGTCACACTTCTAAAACATGAAAAAAAAAAGACAAAAGAACATTAGTATTTTTTGAAGTAAGCTTTCCAAATATGAGGTAGATTCTCAGATGAAAAGAAATTATATCCCATGTGATCAAGACAGAATATAGGAAAGCACCAATGAAAGGTGAATTTGGCTGAAAGAGAAATATCAAAGCTGTTCTGAAGCCAGCCCCAGCCAGAGCACGAGAAATCAAAAAGTTGAGGACAAGATTTTTGGGATCATCATTATACAGTGGTTATAATGAGCATCACCCACCCGATACTGTCATCTGTATAACTTTAACAAGATGATCAACAAAAACCATACTTTTGTTGAAGCAAGTTCAGCTTTTGAAATGAACATCTTCATATCTTGCAAACTGGTGTCCTTCCTGACTTCTACTTCTTTTCATTGCTCTCGTTAAAACATTCAGAGAATATGACAACTACTCAAGCATCATGTCCTCTTAATTTTTATGTATATTTACATCAGGAAAACATATTCCTTCTATTCAAAAAAATGAGTGTAATTGAGCAACCTCAACCAAAAGTAAAATGTCTAAAAGTTAAGGGAAAAGGTATATTTTGCAAAAGGAAAAGGGAGAGAGCTGAAAAGATAAGCAACTGATGAAGTCAAGCTAGAAAATGATGAATCTAAATGGAGAACTAGTGTATGACTTCCTTTTCCACTGAGGATAAATTAAGCAGTTGGAGCAGCAGAGTTAGAGATTTAGGCAAAGAGTGGATGTTCTAACAAGCTACTTGTTCATAGTGTTTCCCTCTCAAACACCAGTTCCTCTGCCAATTCTTGGATGCTGACTTACTTTCAGTTTATGTACAGGGAATCTTGAGTAATTTCTTTTAGGAATAATTATGGAGAAAGGACATAGTTAGATTTAAGAAAAGTAAAAAGAAGTGCATTGGATAACAGAGTAGAGAACTGAGATCTTTGCAATGCAGCCTGAGGTTGCCAACACATTTTCATAATTAAAATGTCAAGTTATGGACCATGATCTTTTTGTTATTCTGTGACTATGGAGTGGATGGAGTGAGAGACGGGAGGTGGGGAACGGGCAGTGGACATGGAAGGTCACCTGGCAGTGAGTTTCCATTAGTAAGAAAGTACAAGCAATTGTACTGTGACCATCACTAATACTACTTATGCTGCTGCTACTGCTAGCCAACACTGTGTGCCAAGCTCTCTTCTAAGAGCTCACAACGACCTCTCTTTCCATCCCTGTGTGATAAGCCTCGGGCACGGAGGAGTTAAGTCATTTACCCAAGGCCATGCAGCTCATAAGTGGCAAGCTGGGTGTGAATCCAAATCATCTGATTCTAGAAGCACACTCTAAACAGCTGTGCTAATGTAGGCTCTCACACAGAGAAATGTTTCCTGAAGGTAAGGGACACAGTAACTCCGAACTCCTAGTAGTTCTCTAATGTGTTGCGTTCAGTCTCCTGCCTCTGCTTATGCTGTTTCCTTGCCTTGAGTGACCTCCTTCCAACCATCCTTTCCTTCACACGGCTAACTCTTCACCCTTCAGGTCTCAGCTCAGGGGCCATCCTGCTCAGCACAGCTTTCCAGAACCCTCCTCAAGGTGGGTGGGGTCCCTTCCCTCATAGGCGTATGTGGTACCCTATGAGTACATCCATAATAGCATTTACCATAGCATCCTGATACCACCGTTCTGCCTCATCTTGACACCTTGGATCCTCCTGCTAACTTGTCCTTCACATCTAGTCAACCATGGTGCACAGGAGATTTCACCTCTTCTAGTATTTCTAGACCAATCCCTTCCCCTCTATTCCTGTGACCACTACCCTGGTTCTCTCAGTACCTCCTGCAGTCGCCTTCTGAGAGGTCCTTCTGCCTCCAATCTCCACACACCTGCCCCGTCAAGCCCTCTGTGACCTGGGGAAATGCCACACAAGGCCCAGAGCAGTCTTGTTTCGTTACTCCCTTTAGCCTCCTCCCTTGACAGATGGCTGCTTTGTGCGACCGGCCTTGGATCTGGAGCTCCAGCAATGCTCAACTACAAGTTGTTCCAACCCCGTCCCACCCTCAATCACTCCTCCCAACAGACTGTCTCTCGCTTCTGTACATCTGTCTACATGTTGTTGTTCATGTGCACATGAAATGCCCTCTCCCCTTCGCTGACAACTCCTGTTCAACTTTTTTTTTTAATTGAAATACAGTTGATTTACAATATTATATTAATTTCAGGTATACAGCATAATGATTCAGGACTTTTTACAGATTATACTCCATTAAAAGTTACTACAAGGCAATGGCTGTAATTCCCTGTGCTATACAATCTATCTTTGCTGCTTATCTATTTTATACATAGTAGTTTGTATCTGTTAATCCCATACCCCTAATTTCCACCCCCTTCCCTCTCCCCAATAGTAACCACTAATTTCTTTTCTATATCTGTGAGTCTGTTTCTCTTTTGCTACTTACATTCATTTGTTTTATTTTTTGGATTCCACATATAAGTGATATAATATCATACTGTATTTGTCTTTCTCTGTCTGACTTATTTCACTAAGCATAATATTCTCTAGGTCCATCCATGTTGCTGCAAATGGCAGAATTTCATTCTTTTCTATGGCTGAGCAATATTCCATTATATATTTCATATATATATATATACCACGTCTTCTTTATCTATTCATCTGTTGATGGACCCTTGGGTTGCTTCCATATCTTTTTTTTTTTTTTTTTAAAGATTTATTTATTGATTGATTGATTGCTATGTTGGGTCTTCGTTTCTGTGCCAGGGCTTCCTGTAGTTGCGGCAAGCGGGGGCCACTCTTCATCGCGGTGCGCAGGCCTCTCACTATCGCGGCCTCTCCCGTTGTGGAGCACAGGCTCCAGACGCGCAGGCTCAGCAGCTGTGGCTCACGGGCCTAGTTGCTCCGCGGCATGTGGGATCCTCCCAGACCAGGCGCGAACCCGTGTCCCCTGCATTAGCAGGCAGACTCACAACCACTGCGCCACCAGGGAAGCCCTCCATATCTTGATTATTGTAAACAGTGCTGCTATGAACATTGTGGTGCATATATCTTTACGAATTAGTGTTTTTGGTTTTTTTGGATATATACCCAGAGTGGAATTGCAGGATCATATGGTAGCTCTATTTTTAGTTTTTTGAGGAACCTCCATACTGTTTTCCTTAGTGGCTGCACCAATTTATATCCCCACCAACAATGTACACAGGTTCCCTTTTCTCCATATCCTCACCAATATTTGTTATTTGTAGACATTTTGATGATAGCCATTCTGACAGGTGTGAGGTGATATCTCATTGTAGTTTTGATTTGCATTTCTCTAATAATTATCTATGTTGATCATGTTTTCATGTGCCTGTTAGCCATCTGCTTGTCTTATTTGGAAAAATGTCTATTGAGGTCTTCTGCCCATTTTTTGATTGGGTTGTTTGGGCTTTTTTGATATTGAATTGTATGCGCTATTTGTATATTTTGGATATTAACACCTTGTCAGTCATATCATTTGCAAATTTTCTCCCAGTTCGTAGGTTGTCTTTTTGTTTTGTTGATGGTTTCCTTTGCTTTGCAAAAGTTTTTAAGTTTAATTAGGTTCCATTTGTTTATTTTTGCTTTTATTTCTTTTGCCTTAGGAGATAGATCAAAAAAACTATTGCTACGATTAATGTCAAAGAGTGTTCTGCCTAATGTCACTTCCACAAGTTTGATGGCTTATGGTCTTACATTTAGGTCTTTTAATCCATTTTGAGTTTATTTTTGTATATGTTGTGAGGAAATGTTCTAATCTCATTGTTTTACTTTTAACTGTCTAGTTTTCCCAGCACCACTTGCTGAAGAGACTGCCTTTTCTCCAATGTATATTCTTGCCTCTTTTGCCCTAGATTAATTGACCATAGGTGCATGGGTTTATTTCTGGACTCTCTATTCTGTTCCATTGGTCTATTTGTCTGTTTTTGTACCAGTACAAAAACACTGTTTTGATTACTGTACCACACTGTTTTGATTACTGTAGCTTTGTAGTATAGTCTGAAGCCTGGGAGGGTGAAACCTTCAGCTTTGTTCTTCTTTTCCAAGAGTGTTTTGGCAATTCAGGGCCTTTTGTGATTCCATATGAATTTTAGGATTATTTGTTCTACTTCTAGGAGAAATGTCATGGGTATTTTGATAGGGATTGCATTAAATCTGTATATTGTTTTGAGTAATTCTAACAATATTAATTCTTCTAGTTCAAGAGCATGCGACATCTTTCCAATTCTTTGTACCATCTTCGATTTCCTTCATCAGTGTACAGTTTTCAGAATATAGGTCTTTCACCTCCTTGGTTAAGTTTATTCCTAGGTATTTTATTCTTTTTGATGCAATTTTAAACAGAATTTTTTTTTACTTTTCCTTCTGATAATTCCTTAATGGTTTATAGAAAAGCCACAGATTTCTGTATGTTAATCTTGTATCCTGCAACTTTTCTAAATTCATTTATAAGTTCTAATAGTTTTTGGGTGGAGACGTTAGGGTTTTCTATATAAAGTATCATGTCATCTGCAAATAGTGACAGTTTTACTTCTTCCCTTCCAGTGTATCCAAATTTTATTATTATTATTATATTACTATTATTACTTTTATTTCTTTTTCTTGTCTAATTGCCATGGCTAGGACTTCCAATACTATGTTGAATAGAAGTGGAGAAAGTGGACATCCTGGTCTTATTCCTCAATTTAGAGGAAAGGCTTTCAGTTTTTCACCACTGAGTATGATGTTAGCTATGGTTTGTCATAAATGGCCTTAATTATGTTGAGATATGTTCCCTCTATATCTACCATGATGAGAGTCTTTATCACGAATGGATGTTGAATTTTGTCAGATGCCTTTTCTGTGTCTATTGAGATGCACATGTGATTTTTATCCCTCCATTTGTTAATGTGGTGTATCACATTGATTGATTTGCAAATATTGAACCATCCTTGTGTCCTTGGAATAAGTCCAGCTTGATCATGGTGTATGATCTCTTTTATATATTGTTGGATATGGTTTGCTAATATTTTGTTGAGGATTCCTGCTTGACTTTCAAGGCAACTTTGCTGTCGCTTACACTCAGAATCCCTAGGTAGGCCCTCACTCAGTTGCACCAGCAGTGTGCTCTCCTCATGCCCTGTACCTTATTCTTTCATGGAGCTCAGTAGTTTATATTCCAATCATCCCTTTGTGTTTCTGCCTCCCCCACTAGAGAGGAAATTCTTGAAAGTGAGGACTGGTATATACTTATTATGATATTGTCAGTGCCTGGGACATAGCAAAAGCTTGATAAATGTCTGATGAATTAATTAAGGAGTTAATATACATGTTTAAATGTCACATATATAAATAACATTATTTCCACCTTTTATGCCTCGTGCCTTACTATTTCTCCTTCCCCCTCACTGCTCATTAAACTTGGAGCTGTCCTTGTGTGTACCATGACCTGTGTGGTTATTTACAGTGTTCCTGATGCTCCTCTTGGGCTCCGGTTGAAATCTCTGGCACTGAAATTGCCTCTCTCCCCAGCGGATGCCAACCCCTATAGGCAGGGATGGAGTTTTGCTCATTTTTGTGTCTCTCTAGTACTTACCAGAGGCTCAGCACTAATATATGTTAAACAGTTTGGAATAGCTAAAAAAAAGTAATATGTTTCATGTTTAGTACTTCAGGCCCTTTATTTAGCTGTGCTGAGTTGAGTGAATACAAAAAATAATTACTGCGAAGGCCCTGCTTTAATCTCATCTCATAGCCTTCAATCAAGCAAGAGGTTTTACAAGCAACACACTAAGGCCCTTGGCAAGCTTTGTTAATCTTAATAACAGGTGGTCTTATTAGGCCTGAACAGATGTAGATGATGTTCTTATCACTTTTAGGGAAAAAATGGCCTCCATTACCATCTGAGAGTAATATAATTGCATATATGACAAATAATCAGATTAATGAATTCTTAAAAGTAAACAAGTCCAGCTTGTTATATCTTTATTAGGCGAATTTCCACAGATTTGTGAGATCTTTGACGTAAATTCATAGTTCCCATGATAACCAAGTGGGAATAACCCACTAAGCCACTTCAGGCCATGAAGAGGTCATTTTTAATTAAAAGTGCCAACACATCTGACAAGTAAGTTCTCGGGCTAGCATCCTACACACTTTGCATTGATCCTTTCCTAATGAACTCTTATAAACCTGTGGGTTTATCCCAATGAAGGCTGCACACTGCTGAAGCAACAGAGAGACTGCAACTGCTCATGGTCAGGCTGACAAGGCATGATGTAAACTTTCCCGGCTTCCATTTATTTTATTGTTTGAAAAGGATATTTCTATTACCTAGATAATCATATAATATTTATTTTTGTTATAAGCTGCTGGTCAAAGCAGTAAAATAAAAATGCAAAGCAAACAATTCATGATTTGAGATAGCATGGACATAATTCTCATCATTGCTAGTGAATGAAATTAACTTCAATAACAGAAAAAGCTCTTCCTTTATGTTAAAGTAATTTTGTTGGCAGTACATTGCACCTTGTTGGTCTTATGTGAGATCTTATTTTTCCCATTAATTTATATCCACTCTACTTGATGATTTGTAACTTTCTACTTGAAGGAAATAAAATCACACTTCTTTTGAGGCATGTTAACTTATACCAATGTTAACTGCGTGTATTTTTTCTCTTGTTAGTGCCATGCAGGATACTGGGTTTGCCATGTAGGCACCCTCTCTATACTCTCTCAGAGCTTACTGCCTAACAAAGAAAAACAAAGGAAAAAAATAAACAACGATGGACAGCATAGCAATGCATTATAATGGAGATATGCACAGAGGCAATGAGAGAACAGAGGGGAGGTATCTGAAGCAGGGACTGGGAAAGGCTTAGGGTGGGAAAGTTCCAAGAAGGCTTCCCAGAGGAGGAGATGCTGAACTGAACTGAGGTTCACAAAGGAGTAAAGAGTTAGGAACAGCGTGTTAGTTTCCTAGAGCTGTCGTAACAAAATACCACAAACTGGGTGGCTTGAAACGACAGGAATCTGTTCTCTCACCGTTCTGTAGGCTAGAATCCAAGATCAAGGTGTCAGCAGGGTTGGTTCCTTCCAGTGGCTCTGAGGGAGAATCTGTTCCATGTCCCTCTCCTAGCTTCTGGTGGTTGCCAGCAGTCCTTGGTTTGTAAATACATCACTCCAATCTCTGCTCCTATCTCTTCACGGGACATTCTCCCCTGTATTTGTGTCTTTGTCCATATTTCCCTCTTCTTATGACACATCCTAACTTGAATCTATCTACTAAGACCCTAGTTGTGGATATAGGTCACATTCACAGGTTCTGGGTGGACCTGAATTTTAGGGGACAGTATTCAGCTAGTACAGAGGGCATTCAAGAAATAGGAAGCAGCATGGATAAGGCCACGTGGGGACCTTGACATGTTTGAGGAACCATGGATGCTTGTCAACGGTTGGATTGAAAGGCTCTGGGAATCCTAACAAGTTATGAGGCTTAAGAGGTAACAGGAGCTTCGTCACAAAGAATTTTGTGTGCCAAGCTCAGGAATTTGAATTTCCTCATGAAATGTGTGGGTGTCACAGAAGGATTTTAATTCTGGAAGGTACATGATCACATTTACATTTTAGAAAATCTCTCTGGCAGCAGTGTGGAGAAGAGAAGAAGGTACAGATTGCAGGCAGAGAGATTATGTAGGAAGTCCTTGAAATAATTCTGGCGAGAAATGATAAGCACCTACATTACATCAGCAGCAGGGAGACTAGAGAAGAGGTGGTTCATAGAGGAGATATGTAGAAAGAAGGATCTCTGAGACATGGTGGCTAGTTAGATGTGAAGGAGGAGAAGAGAAAGACAAGAATGGCTTTCCAGTTTCTGGCTTGCGTGAGGAGATGGAGGTGACATTCGCTGAGATAATTAAGGAGGAGGAACGTGCTTAGAGGTAAAGGTGGATGAGCTTTTGGACCTATTTGAGGTACCAATAACACTTCTAAGTGGAGAGCTGCTATTTTGGAGATCAATAGGCAGTTCTGCCTTGAGATTTGAGATTCATGAGCATATAAGTAATTGTGTCCCTCAAGTTGAGTGTAAAAAGTGAGAGGAGCAGACGATCTGGGAAATGCCAACATTTAGGAAATTAATTGAGGAAAAAAGAACCAAAGAATGCATTAAAGAGGAGATTTCTGTAGAAAAAAGAGGAAAACCCAGGGAGAGCATACCACAGATAAGAGAGCTTCCAGAAGGACACAGTGCTCAGACTGTCAAATGCTACTGAGAAGTCAGCAGAGGTAAGGAGAGAAGAGTGTTTGTTTTGGCAAAATCCAGTCATTGATGGCTTTAGCAAGGCCAGTTTCAGTGGAGTGGCAGGAATGACAGAGGAAGAAACAAGACCATAGTAGGTTTGGGACAAGGGAGGCGTGTAGGGATTGTGGACTGTCTTTTCAAGAAGTTGGATTGTGAGGGAATCGAAGATCTCTTGGAGTCAGTAGCTCCGTGGGGTTAGGGAAGAGGTTTCCCCTAATGATGGGGATTTAAGCATGCTGTGATCCAACTCACGTGGGAAAATATGGGTTCTACAGGGTGGCCTTGGGGCAGAGGTGGAAGGTGGAAAAGTGTAGGGATATCTCTTACAAATAAAGGAGTCTATGAGGACATGTTCTTAAGGCAGTTGAGGGGTTTCTCATACAGTTGCTATGTGGACATCTTGTTAATATGAATAAAAATCTTTCCTTCATTCTCCATGAAATGGGCATTTTTTGCTGGCTACCTTTCCCAAATCCATTCCCTGTCCTTTTGGAACAACGTTCCCATTTCCTCTTGGGGAATTGATTGTTCTGCTATGTTTGCAGCCTTAGAACTCTTAGACAAGATGCCCTGTCCTCCCCAGGCAAGGGTCAATTGTGCCTCTCTCCTAGGGCTTTGAATCTGGAGCCTTAACTGGTACAGGGGTTTGGGGGATGGGAGGAGGGGGTGATTAGAGTTAACTTATCCCAATGACAGTTCTTTACCATACCCTGGCTTCTGCCCTCTTCTACCTTGCTTCTGTAGCCTCTCCTTCAATTCTATCACTACCCCATATCCTTTGATAGGCTATAGTGCCAAAGACTCTGGAGCCACATGGCTTGGGTTCAAATCCAGTTTGGCCACATCCTACCTGCGTGACCTGGAGCAAGTTATCACTTAGCTTCTCTGTGCCTTGGTTTCCCTATCTGTGGGACTAGTAATGGTGCCTATATACAGGGTTCTCTAGGAATTAATGAGTTTAATGCTTAGAATGGTGCCTACTCAAAGTAAGCACTATAGGTGTTTGTTATTATTATTCCAATAAATCCCCCTTCTCTGTAAGCTAACAAGGATCATCTGTTGCTATGTGGCATGAAAGAATCTTAATGGATACCTCTTTCATTCCAAAGGCGTAACATTATATTATACTGAACTTGAAAATCGCATGTAATTAATACTTTCGTAGGGATTGACCATTCACAATGGTTTAGAGAGAAAGAGAATTTGAATATGATAGTATAGTTGTGGCAAATGGATGAAAGCTCTCATTTAAGTTTCAAATAAAGAAGGTTAACAAGAGACATTAATGGCATGTTTGTACAGAGTTTTGGAGAAAAAATATGGGGGAGTTTTAAAAAATTATTTTGAAATGTGATAACTCCACACTGTCTACTGATAAAAATGAGATGGATATGATTGTTCCTTTCTTTCTAAATTCATAATACAGTAGAAAATGCAGTGATCCAAGAATCAGATTTGAAGGCTTATGTCACTTATGTCCCCTAAAGGTGACATTTCTCAATGAGTCTCAATTTCCTCATGAAGAAAATGCTCACTGCTGTCCGACATTGAGCTCTGGGGTAGTTTGTTACACAGCAATATTGCCACTAAAGGTAACTGATAAGGTGGGTTATAAAGCAGTGGGATTAGGTAAGATCCCCTTTAAGGAAAAGGGGGAAAAGGCCGAGGAATAAATCTAACAAACTCTGGCAGTTAGAGCTAAGGAGGAAAAGCTACCCAAGGAGGACTGCAGAGAAATACAGAAGAAAACAAATAAATGGCGGGTCATGGAGGCCAAGAGAGGCACACATTTCAAAGAAGAAATAGTCACATGTTGAATGTGGCTAAGAGGTCAACTAAGATGAAGGCAGAAAGTCTTTGGGATTCATCCACCTCGAGGTCACCAGTGATGGCAGCGTGAGGCTGGGTGGAGTGCAGTGATGAAGGTTGGGCTTTATGAGTCAAATAATGAGCAACTAGTGACAAGAAATTATACCCAGGAGCCTCAGACACCCAAGGACAGAGGACAGAAAAAAGGAGTTTGGAATGACTAAGGCCCAGCAAGTGGCCCAGCAATGAAACATGACAATTTCCTCTCTGCAGACAAGTAATCTAAGGTCACCATTGTGGACTGACTCTCCAAGGTCCCATGACACAAGGGGAAAAGCCAAGTTGTAGATGTGATAGGTGGAGTGATAATGGGCAGGCAGCCACGTAGGGCAACATCTGGGTCAGCACAAGAAAGCACAGTGGTTTGGAAGTAGAATATAGTTCAGCCTGTGTTCCCTGGGGTTCCTGGTCCCTCCCTGGCATGTGCAGTGTGTGGACTACAGACTGCCCCTTGCAGACAGATGTTCTGCTCTTGCAGGTCTCTTGTGTCTTCCCCTGGGATCATCTTGCCTCCCACCTAGACACAGGCCCCACAAGGGCGGGATCGGCCACTTCTCCTGAGAGGTTAGCCCACAGATAGAGGGAACACTGGCTACTCTTTTCACCGTTTGGGCTGGAATTTACAATTCCGAAGCCATTTTAAGAATTCAGCTGTAACCTCAAAAGCCACTGTGATGGAGAATGGACACTTCTGAGGTCATAACACTCCCCAACTTTAATGGTTCTAGGAGAAAAATTCTTTGTTTGGGCTGAAGGCCCTTCCCAAACTGTGTGAGAAGCTAATGAATCAGAATGAACTGTTGAAGAGGAAAAAAAGACATTAAAAAAGTGTTATATTTAGGTCTGCCCAAACAAGCATATTTGACCCATATCCTTTTTCTTTTCTTTTTTTTTAAGTGATTCAGTTATACATATATACATACATATATATTCTTTTTCAGATTCCTTTCCATTTAGGCTATTACATGATATTGAATATAGTTCCCTGTGTGATACAGTAGGACCTTGTTGTTTATCTGTCTTATATACAGTAGTGTATATCTGTTAATCCCAAACTCCTAATTCATCCCTCCCTCCCCATCCCCCTTTGGTAACCATAAGTTTGTTTTCTATGTCTGTGAGTCTATTTCTGTTCTGTAAATAAGTTCATTTGTATCATCTTTTTAGATTCCACATATAAGTGATATCATAGGATATTTGTCTTTGATTTATTTCACTTAGTATGATAATCTCTAGGTCCATCCATATTGTTGCAAATGGTATTATTTCATTCTTTTTTATGGCTGAGTAATATTCCATTTTGTGTGTGTGTGTGTGTGTGTGTGTGTGTGTATGCCACATCTTTATCCTTTCATCTCTTGGTGAACACTTAGGTTGCTTCCATGTCTTGGCCGTGTGCACCATGAACACTGGGGTGCACGTATCTTTTCTAATATTAGAGTTTCATCTTTTCCAGGTATATGCCCAGGAGTGGGATTGCTGGATCATATGATAACTCTATTTTTAGTTTTTTAAGGAAGCTCCAGACTGTTCTCCATAGTGGCTGCACCAATTTACATTCCCAGCAACAGTATAGGAGGGTTCCATTTTCTCCACACCCTCACCAACATTTATTATTTGTAGACTTTTAGATGATGGCCATTCTGACTGGTATGAGGTGATACCTCACCAGTACTCACAAAACCATGTATTTTTGACATGCATTTCTCTAATAATTAGCAATGTTAAGCACCTTTTCGTGTGTCTGTTGGCCATCTGTATGTCTTCTTTGGAGAAATGTCTATTGGGGGTCTTCTGCCTATTTTTTGATTGGGTTGTTTGGGTTTTTCTGTTATTGAGCTGCAGGAGCTGTTTGTGTGTTTTGGAAATTAATTACTTGTCAGTTGCATCAATTGCAAATATTTTCTTCCATTCCATAGGTTGTCTTTTTGTTTTGTTTATGGTTTCCTTTGCTGTGCAAAACCTTTTAAGTTTGATTAGGTCCCATTTGTTTACTTTTGCTTTTATTTCCATTACTTTAGGAGACGATCCAAAAAAATATTGCTGCGATTTATGTCAAAGAATGTTCTGCCTATGTTTTTCTCTAGGAGCTTTGTAGTGTCCGGTCTTACATTATAGTATCCAGTCTTACATATGACATGTATTATTATAACCTATCATTTTATGAATGTATCCCTCCTCTCCCCATTATGGGAATGTTAAGTATATGTTCAGACTAAAGCTGCAGGAGCCAAACTCCTCCTGCTGGATTCTTGGCAGGCAACCAACATACCCAGCCAACATACCCACTCTACAAATGAGAGTAGGAGAAATGATGATACCACCACCTTTGAATTCCCGTCATGTGGGTAATAGAGAAGAGGCTGGGAAACACTGCCAATATGCCTGACAATAATAATAATCTGTAACTGTTCTTTCCCTGTTTCTTTACAGATTGCAATGCACTCACATTATTTTCTAATACATTTGTGTTTCTTCTCTTTTAGTTTTAGAGGCTTTGGGATGAGTGAGGGGAGGATACACTTCTCATGTGTATTACCTGTTATTTCTGTAGAGAAACATAAGAGTGATGTCTAGTTTTTCAAAAGAAACTAACCACCATTTATGTTAGCACCCCCCAAATGAAATATTTAGGTATAAATCTAACAAAATATGTACAAAATCTATGAGGAAACCTACAAGACTCTGGTGAATGAAATCAAAGAACTAAATAAATGAAGAGATATTCCATGTTCATGGATAGGAAGAGTCAGTAATGGCAAAATGTCAGTTCTTCCCAACTTGATCTATAAGTTTAATGAAAAACCAATTGAAATCTCAGCAAGTTACTTTGTGATCTTGACAAACTGATTCAAAGTTTATGTGGAGAGGCAAAAGACCTAGAATAGCCAACACAATATTGAAGAAGAACAAAGTTGAAGGACTGATGCTACCAAACTTCAAGGCTTACTATAAAGCTACAGTAATCAAGGCAGTCTGGTATTGGTGAAAGAACAAATAAATCAATGGAACGTTGAAATGTCATTAGAGTACAGATATAGGCCCACATAAATATAGTCAACTGATCATGAAGAAAAGAGAAAAGGCACTACAATGAAGCAAAGATAGTCTTTTCAGCAAATGGTACTGGAACAACTGGACATCCACATGCAAAAAAGTTAGTCTAGGTACAGATCTTACACTCCTCACAAAACTTAATTCAAAATAGATCATAGACCTAAATGTAAAATGCAAAACTATAAAACTCCTAGAAGATCACATAGGAGAAAACCAAGATGACCTTGGATATGGTGGTGACCTTTTAGATACAACACTAAAGGCACAATCCATGAAAGGAAAAATTGATAAACTGAACTTCATTAAAATTAAAAACTTATGCTCTATGAAAGATGATGTCAAGAGAATGAGAAGGCAAACTACAGATTAGAAGAAAATATTTTTGTAAGACAAACCTGAAAAAGGACTGTTAATTCAAATATGCAAAGAACTCTTAAAACTCAACCAGAAAACAAACAACCTGATTTTTAAATGGGCCAAAAATCTTTAACAGATACTTCACCAAAGAAGATATACAGATAGCAGGTAAGCATGTGAGAAGATGTTCCACATCATATGTCATCAGAGAAATGCAAATTAAAGCAACAACAAGATATCGCTACACACCAGTTAGAATGACTAAAATCCAAAAAAATAATAATACCAAATGCTGATGAGGATGTGGACCAACAGGAACTCTCATTCATTGCTGGTGGGAATGCAAAATGGTACAGCCACTTTGGAAGACAGTTTGGCAGTTTCTTACAAAGCTAAACATACTCTTAACATACAATCCAGCAGTTGCACTCTTTGGTATTTACCCAAATAAACTGAAAACTGACAGTCACATAAAATCCTGTACATGGATGCTTATAGCAGCTTTATTTGTAATTACCAAAACTTGGAAACAACCAAGATGTCTTTCAGTAGATGAATGAATAAGTAAGCAATGGTTTATCTGGACAATGGAATATTATTCAATGCTAAGAAGAAAAGAAAAAACTTGGAAGAACCTTAAATGCATATTACTAAATGAAAGAAGCCAATCTGAAAAGGCCACATACTGTATAATTCCAACTATATGACATTCTGGAAAAGGCAAAACTATGGAGACAGTAAAAAGATCACTATTTTCCAAACTATAAGACACGGATGAAAGAAATCAAGGATGACACAAACAGATGGAGAGATATACCGTATTCTTGGATTGGAAGAATCAATACTGTGAAAATGACAATACTACCCAAAGCAATCTACAGATTCAGTGCAATCCCTATCAAATTACCAGTGACATTTTTTACAGAACTAGAACAAAAAAATTTAAAAATTTGTATGGAGACACAAAAGACCCTGAATAGCCAAACCAGTCTTGAGGGAAAAAAAACAGAGCTGGAGGAATCAGACTCCCTGACTTCAGACTCTGTTACAAAGCTACAGTAATCAAGATAATATGGTACTGGCACAAAAACAGAAACATAGATCAATGGAACCAGATAGAAAGCCCAGAGATAACCCACGCACCTATGGTCAACTAATCTATGACAAAGGAGGCAAGGATGTACAATGGAGAAAAGACAGTCTCTTCAATAAGTGGTGCTGGGAAAACTGGACAGCTACATGTAAAAGAATGAAATTAGAACACTCCCTAACACCATACACAAAAATAAACTCAAAATGGATTAGAGACCTAAATGTACGACCAGACACTATCAAACTCTTAGAGGAAAACATAGGCAGAACACTCTATGATATAAATCACAGCAAGATCTTTTTTGATCCACCTCCTAGAGTAATGGAAATAAAAACAAAAATAAACAAATGGGACCTAATGAAACTTAAAAGCTTTTGCAAAGCAAAGGAAACTACAAACAAGATGAAAAGACAACCCTCAGAATGGGAGAAAATATTTGCAAATGAATCAACAGACAAAGGATTAATCTCCAAAATATATAAACAGCTCAAGCAGCTCAATATTAAAAAACTAAACAACCCAATCCAAAAATGGGCAGAAGACCTAAATAGACTTTTCTCCAAAGAAGACATACAGATGGCCAAGAGGCATATGAAAGGATGCTCAACATCACTAATCATTAGAGAAATGCAAATCAAAACTACAATGAGGTATCACCTCACACCGGTTAGAATGGGCATCTTCAGGAAATCTCCAAACAACAAATGCTGGAAAGGGTGTGGAGAAAAGGGAACCCTCCTGCACTGTTGGTGGGAATGTAAATTGATACAGCCATTATGGAGAACAATATAGAGGTTCCTTAAAAAACTAAAAATAGAACTACCATATGACCCAGAAATCTCACTACTGGGCATATACCCAGAGAAAACCATAACTCAAAACACACATGCACCCCAATGTTCATTGCAGCACTATTTACAATAGCCAGGTCATGGAAGCAACCTAAATGCCCACTGACAGACAAATGAATGGATAAAGAAGATGTGGTACATATATACAATGGAATATTATTCAGCCATAAAAAGGAACGAAATTGGGTCATTTGTAGAGATGTGGATGGATCTAGAGATTGTCATACAGAGTGAAGCAAGTCAGAAAGAGAAAAACAAATATCATATATTAATGCATATATGTGGAACCCAGAAAAATGGTACAGATGAACTGATTTGCAGGGCAGAAATAGAGACACAGATGTAGAGAACAAACGTATGGACACCAACGGGGAAAAGTGGCGGGGGGGTGGTGGTGGGATGAACTGGGAGATTGAAATTGACATGTATACATTAATATGTATAAAATAGATAACTAATAAGAACCTGCTGTATAAAAAATAAATATAATAAAATTCAAAAATTCCAAAAAAAAAAAGAAAACACAGATATCAAAAAAAATTAAAAAAAGAAAAAGATCAGTGTTTTCCAGGGGTTAAAAGGGCCGGGAGGGTGCTCACTCAGGCAGCACATATACTGAAAAAGAAGGGCAGGGAGGGGAGGGATGAATAGGTGGGGCACAGAGTGACACAAAACACTGAAACTACTCTGTATGGTACCATAATGATGGGAACACGTCATTATACATTTGTCCAAACCCACAGAATGTACAACACCGAGAATGAACCCTAATGTAAACTATGGACATTGGGTGATAATGCTGTGTCCATGTCGGTTCATCAGTTGTAACAGATATACCACTCTGCTGGGGGACGTTAATAGCAGGGGCTATGCATGTGTGGGGTTAGGGGTATATGAAAAATGTCTCTATCTTCCTATGAGTTTTGCTATAAACCTTAAACTGCTTTTTAAAACTAAAGTCTTAATTTAAAAAAAAAGTTTAATGGTATTTCCAGAGTGACATTAGGGATTTTTAAGTTTCTTCTTTACATTTTTTATATTCTAAAATTTACTTATAGTTATTGTTGGTGGTTGCATTAATCATATTTCTCAACTCAGTTTATGAGCACTGGTCTGTAAAGGACGCTATCTTGTTTAATTATTTAAATAATTAATTAATTTCTCTTTATCCTTTTCCCCATGGGTCACCGTGGCCTGTCATGCCATTTTTATATGTTCTTATAAAAACGATATTATATCAATATGTCTATTTCTATTGTATAAAATTTTTTAAAAAGAAACTAACTACTGAGGGTATCTTTTTCAGCTAGCCTTTCTACATGTATAAATAAGGAAAAGGAAAATCTAAATTCTAGGCAATAACAGACGTGTCTAGTGCAATAGTAAGTAATGAAAGGGATCTATAATTAAGAAAGATTACATTAAAATGTGAATTAGAATATCATTAGCAAAACTATAATAATTAAAATAAATATTCTGAAAGGGACCTAAAGATCAGTGTACATTTTAACTTATATGTGGAATCTAAAAGACAAATTAATGTAACAAAACAGAAACAAGAATAGAACGAAGTGGTGGTTGGCCTCTGAGGGGAGGGGGGTCAGGGGATGGGCGGAATAATGAAGGGAATTAAGAGGTACAAACTACTAGTTCTAAAATAAAAAAGTCATGGGCATGTAATGTACAGCACAGGGAATATAGTCAGTAATACTGCAGTAACTTTGTATGGTGTGTAAGCTATAAAAATAATTGAATCACTATGTTGTATACCTGAAACTAATGTAATATTGTAAGTCAACTATACTTGGATAAAATTTTTTAAATTAATTTTTAAAGGATCAGTGTATAGACAGTTGATAGAATAAATAAGAGGAGTAAAAACTGTATAAAATACAATTATACATGTTTATACCTGGTGCACAGTAGGTGATCAATAAATATTTATGAAAGAATGGTTGGTAATTCATTGTTAGTAACAAAAAATACTCTATATTATTTGCTATATGGCAGAGGGACAAGATAGCTGTGAGCTCCAAGACAGGTAATTCTGTTTTTAAGCAATAATTTCCTGGAATTCAAGTCTCTTGAGACAGGTAAGGCTCAGAGGAACTTCCCTTGAAATTAAGTCTGCCTGGCCTAGGTAAACTGTAGACATTATTTATTATGGAACTGAGAGAACCACGTGAAACTGACCCACTGTTAAGATCGCTTAGGCAGATTAGGATTTTGTTTTCCTTTTTTTCTTTACGAAATGTGTTGGCAAATATTAAGCAGTCTGATTAGGATCCCAGATTGCATTATGGTGACGACATTACAGTTCGTCATTACTGGTGACGTTGACAGGGAGGCAAACAAAGGTCTGTTTCATTAAGGAAGAAATAAATAACCGCCCAGGAAGGGGTTGCGCAATCATTTTTCCTAGAGCTCTTTGCAGGGCTGGCAGGAAATGAGCGAGCAGGAAGAAGGGTTGCATTCCGCCCCTCCTCCAAGGATGGACGCCATTCTCAGCATGTCAGCAGGGGGCACAGAGCTGCCAGAGCAAATCTAGTCCAGCTGTCGGGGAATCCGAATCTGTTCTGAAGAAGGAAGAAGAAAGCTATCCTGTTGTCTTTTGTCTCTGTTTTGATTCCTTTTTTTCCCTACTGATTCCAAAATACTCAAATACAACCTGAGGTCAAAGAATGTGCTAACTCCGTCTAGCATGGAGCGACTGCTGACTCCAGGCAGGATGCTCTTATTTTATTAGTGATTAGAATATCTTGAAATGGGACTTCCCTGGTGGTCCAGTAGCTAAGACTTCGCCTTCCAATGCAGGGGATGTGTGTTCCATCCCTGGTCGGGGAGCTAAGATCCCACATGCCTTGGGGCCAAAAACCCAAAACATAGAACAGAAGCAATATTATAACAAATTCAATAAAGACTTTAAAAATGGTCCACATCAAAAAAACTTCAAAAAACAAAAGAAGAATATCTTCAATAATACAATGTAAACATCACTGGTAAAACTTTAAAATTAGATATCTAGCTTTTGTTCTATTACTCAAATCACAGGGCCAAACCTGTTTCTATTTGAGTTCTCTTCTCAGACAAAGGCACTGCTTTACTCTTAGGTTAGTTGCTTTCTTCCCCCTACAACCACGTGTGAGTGTACCCACTGCACGCACACATGCAGACACACACAGTTTGCCTGGCCCCTTCCTGGAAAATGCAGAAGTCACCAGGACACAGTGCTTGCCAAAGAGACTGAAGCTCCTCTTGCCACTTCTATAGCTCCTATGCCTGTCCATGACCTTCAGAAGATTTAAACTCCAGTTTGTTGTAACTGTTGGATTAATGCTATAGTTGGGATTATCTGGGACTTGGGAGGACATTTGCTAAATTTGCAGGTGGCATAAACTGAGATGGTCATGCAATGAATTTACCAGATATTTCTTAAGAAAAAAAAATGATCTAGCAAAAAGATGTGATTCCTTCCCTCTTTCTTGTTTGCAACATTTCTAAAGCTCTACGTGTTAGATTCTGTGCTGGGCTCCAGAGGCCCAAGCTGAACACATGGTTACCTCTTATTTGGCGCTCTGAGTTAAACTCTCTGTTTTTCAATCTTTGGGTCACTACAGATATCAATTTGGTGGGTTTTAGTCAGCATTTTGTTTTTTATTTACTTTATTGAAGTATAGCTGATTTACAACATTGTGTTAGTTTCTGGTGTACAGCAAAGTGATTCAGTTATATGTGTATGTATATTCTTTTTCATATTCTTTTCCATTATGGTTTATTACAGGATATTGAATATAGTTCCTGTGCTATACAGTATGACCTTGTTGTTTATCCAGTCTATATATAATAGTTTGCATCTAGTCAGCATTTTTAAACGGGATGGAATTGAATAGAAATATCAGAACTGTTGTTTTTAGTATCGTTTTATTTTAGTGGACTAAACAGTTGGATACAAATGTGTGTACTGGATTGTGAGGTATTTTTTTAAAGCTGGATTGTGTCAAAAAAGCTTGAAATCCACTGGTATAGCTAATATATTGACAGAGAAAATTTGTCATAGCCTGAGTAATCCATTGAAGCAAAAATCCCATTAACCACAGTTCTTTTCAAACAATTAGAAACATGCAATGAGAAGAGTACCAAACAAAATCAGGGGAAATGGAAGTTTGAGTTTAATGCCCAAAGAGTGATTGAGAATGTGAAACGAAAATGTTATTTTTATAAATCTTAAAATAGTAAGTGCTAATATAATCATGACTGCCATAATGGTATGACTGGCCATAAAACTCTGAAAGGAAACTCCTTATGGGATTAGCAGAGTTCTGTGTGCTGTGGTAAAGTGTAACTCGTCCAATACCCAACACCAGCAATTGCCATTCTGTGACTGTACTGCCTTCCCCTTTCCATCCACTCCCTGCAGGCTTATATTAAAGACCTAATTTTTACAGCCTTCCCACCAACACGTAGGCCCAGCCTCCAGGTTCTTGTTTTCTCCATCATCCCCTCTAACCAGTTAGAGTTTCAGGTCCTGGTAATTCTTCCATCAAAAGATGTATTGCATCCGTGTCTCTTTCCACTTTCCTTCTCACTGTTTGTCCAGACTGTTGTTTTAACCACCTGTTCATTGCCTTTACTCCACTCCCCACAGCGTTCCCATATACCCGTGTACTGCCCACTGCCCTTTGATGCTGCCATCCCTGTCCTGTGTGCTTCACTCCTAGTCCCAGCACTTCAATGAGCTGAAAGAATCTGAACTCTGAAGCCAGAGGTATCGCTTATTAGCTATTGACTTTGGGTAAGTTAATTAAATTTTACGAGCTTCAGTTTCATCAGCTATAAAATGTGAGTTAAATGAGTACTACCTCATAGGGTTATTGTGGGTTTTAAATGAGATCATGCTTATGAAGTCTTTTAGGACATAAGAACACCTAGAGCATAGTATGTGCTCAACAAAATACGTTTCCACATCATAACATATTGCTAACCTATATGATGGGGTGTACACTCTTCAAAACAATACTCAACTCTCCTTAGTCTGACATATTGTATTCAAAGTGTCAAATCCTTCTGATTCACAGACTCACCACTGTAGCTGTCCTTGAGCATTGTAGCCTCTGGGATGTTTGCCTTCTCCCTCAGTTGCCACTTCCCCAGTGCGCTCTTATCCTTCTCTGCTGTGCCACATTCCAGCGTCTGCATCACGCTGCATCTTGTGTTCTGTCATTCACTTGGCCCTTAGCAATATACGTCATGAGTTATTGTTTCTCCTATGTGTATCTCCATGCATGAGATTTATAGGAAAGATGCCATAGCAAACGAAAAAGTAAAAATGCCAAATAGGTTATATTACGTATAAGAACAAAATGTGTTTGAAAGAGTAAGAAATAGATGAACCATTTGTATTTCATTGTAGACTCAGTGAGGCCTACCTTTGTCTGGCAACTTTGATAAGTTAATTTGATTCTAGTTAACTGACCTTTGTTTTCTTAGCGTCAAAGCAAATTGCGAGGAGACTGACTTAGTCACAAAGATTTGATATAGACCCCAGAGGTTATCAGTGTTAAGCTGCCTTCTTCATCCCTGAGAAGCTGTACTAAGACCACCAGATAAAGGGAAGCCCTTTATCATTTTTTCTCCCACTCCTTTTGTCCTTTTTATGGTAAATCAGTTTATCACATCCTTCTCCTCACCTCCTTTATGTTTTTTCATGTCACTATGTACTCTGCTTTGGTAACTTGAAAATGGTGATTAATCAACAGGTCTCGTGTAATATTTTCTCCCCAAATGAGAATTAAAGATACTCAGGTTGACTAAGAGAATAAATAAATGCTCAAGATTTACATGCTATTGGTTGGCTAAATTAAGCTGACAGTTCTAAAAGTGTTTTAAGTGAAAGGGACATGTATTACCTTAGTTCGTCAAATATTTGATTTAAAGCTTAGTGCAATGAGAATCCTATTGCTACAGAAAAATATTCCTGTCTCTCCACAAATATTTTTGATCACCAATTATGTATCAAACCACATAGCAAAAGGTTGGATTCTTTGATAGTGCCTAATCACTGCCTTGAAAATGGGAATCCCTGTTGCTTAATCTATAGCTTTTTCAACACCTGAGTAGGCTTGAAGAACTGTTTTGTCCTGTATGGGAGAATATGGTTCTAAATAATGGGTATCTTAACCTTAATCCAACCAAAATGCCGTTTAGGCACAATCACCTCTTGTATCCTGCCTTCTCTGGTTAACAATTTCTGTAATAAATTTCACAGTTGAGGGATTAAGCCTTAGAAATGATTCATTATGAAAAGAGTGAATATCAACGACACTAGCCTTTTGGAGGAGGGAGGAGAAAGGCCAGGCAGATGTGGTTGTAGAGGGGATGGGGTGGACATTTTAACACAGACCTACTTCCAGAAAGGTGCCCTCAAAGGGAAGTTTAGTGATATACTATTGAGGTGAATTGTTATCTTTTTAAAAACTGCTACACATTAAGCATGCTAGGCCACTGAAAAAAAGTCATTATTGCTCAGTTGAATAATTAACCAAATTTGCAGAGGAAATCCAGAAGCACCATTGCCACAGGAAGGATGAGAAGCAGGTGCCACCTACAATGGCCATCTTTGAAAAACAAAATTTGTACTGGAGTATTAAATATTGTCTTAAAAACCAGAAGAAATTTTTCTCTCGAGGAACTAATAACTAACTTAGAAATGTTTAGAGGATTCCTTCCAGGTGGGAATAAATTCTGCCATCCCACCTTCCTTCAACCTTGATAACGTGTATATCCAGCATACCTCAAAATTATACGCTTCTCCCTTTCGCCTTCCAACTGATTTGCCTTACAATCATTCAAGAGCTTCACTGTTTTTCTTACTTCCATAGCCAGCTTCTCAAGAAAGGTATAAATATTTAACAGCTGGCTCTCTGGGAGAAAAATACCCCTGAGATTTGGAGTTTGCCGGTGATGTCACTGATTACAGACTCACTGATTACAGAGATCCAGCACACTACTGCTTGTACGCCTGCTACTGCCATCTTTCGCCCCTTAGGTACCTTAGTAGTGGCTTCAGAATTTCTCTATCAAAGGGAATTGCAGGGCCACTGTAATTGCAAAGGGACGCTGCATATTAACTGCACTATTTTTATTGGATTATATGGGTTTGGAGTGAATTCAGGGGCATAGAGAGAGCAGTGGGGAGTAGCTAAAGCCCCCAACCCCAGTTCATGCCGTTCACCCACCTTTGGCAACAATCACCCATTAAACGTCTTCCGGTCCAGGCTTGGTCCCTGTTCTTTCATCATCTTGTCAACCTTCCCACCATCCTCCCCGTCACTCTGATTGGAAATCTTGGAATCATCCTTCATTCCTTCCCTCCCCTTGCTTCCCACGTGCCACCTCTGCCATAGTTTTCACGTCTCTTTTCTCTAACTACTAACAACGTTGATGGACTTCTCCCTACCTTCTACGTGGCAGTAACCTTGCAACTGATCTCCCTAACTGTGGATTCCTTTCGACTAGTCAGCGCGACTTGAAACGTGCTTCCTTTGTAAACTTTCTAATTGTCTCACTGGCCTGTTGGAAAAGCTCTGGTAGCTTCCTACTGCCCACCAAGAAACCCCAAATATGTCAACAAAGCCATTAAAGGTTTTCCAGTCTCACCTGATCTACCATATCAGCTTTTAGCTCCCAATAGCCACTTTTATGGAACTGCATACCAGTATTGGTTGTTTTACAGATAGCTCCCCATCTGATAAGGCAGGCGCGTACTAGCTGATAAACATTTTTAGTGACACTCCTGCATATGAGTACACTATGTTTAAATTTTCAGGACAACCCACTCTTCCTTGAATAACTGGTATATTTTCCCCATGTCTGCGTCTTTCTTTTTGTGTCTGTGTCTTTCCCCTTTGTACAGTTGAAATCTTCCCTGTCATTCAAGGTCTGACTCAAATTCGTGTAGCACTTTCAGACATTAACAAACAGAAAGAGGAGGTAATACGTCTTAAAACAAGAAGAGAGAAATGGCGGTGGCATGTAAATGGCTTAAACCAGAAGCCAGAGTCTACCTGGAGCCCAGGTAGGAAAGAATGTCAAGGACTGAGGAGGAGCAGTGATAAGCAATTCCTAGGAAAGCCATGTAAATGCTGTTGAACCAGAGATGTCAGGGCGATTGTAATCCTTCTAAGGCAGCAACGAAGAAGACTACCTCAATGGGGCAGGTTTAACCCCAGATTCCTTCCCAGGTATCTAGTGGAGTCTAATTGTATACTGGGGACTCGCGTGCAGAACTAGTTTAGATAAAGTAAAGAGCTGGTGTAATATCTGAAAACCCAGAGAGTGCCTCAAGATAAAACAAGGTCTGAAAGTGCAATGTTCGAGAAAAACATCCTTCCCATTTTTACACCACGAATACTCTTAGCAATGGGAAACCCAAGATTTTAACATGCGTTATAAAATAGGAAACCTCAGGGCTATGGAGTTTGATTTGGCAGTAATCGTGTTTCTCCATTCTTACTCTTCTTTACATGTTTTGCTAAGTTTTACACAGCTGAACCAAGACTATGTTTACAGGGTTTTAAAAGTACAAAAGAATAAAGTTTTAAAAATCACCCATAAAACTACTATATATTGACTCACCATTTTACACATTTCCTTCTAATATTTTTTTCTACATATGTATTTTCTCTAAATATTATATTAGATATAAATTTCTCGCAGCCTGTAGCATCACAACTTACTGATACAATTGATCAAAATTAGAGAAAATGAGGAATTATGAAAATGATACGTATATTCCTAAGATTTTTTTTCCTTCCAACTAAAACATTTGAATTTGCATCATTCACTAGCCTTTTGATACAGGGCAGATGTTTTCTTTGAGAATAGAACCACTAGTTGGAATTTTGTAACCTCTTTCTTATATAAACTCATAATGGACTCTCAATATTTTTCTACTTCAGTTTTGTTAAAGTGAAGCAAAGCATTTCTAATTAAGAATGTTAAGTGTTTACAATTATTTTCCCCTTTTATAGCTGTGTCACCCATTCCCAATTCAATCGCTCCTTTTTTGTAGTCACCCACCTTTGTCAAGTCTTCCCAAAGCATTCAACTTAGTTTCCAGGAAACAAAAACACTTTTTCCCTCAAGTTATCCTTTTAACGCAATACAGTTGTAGTCAGATGATGGGGTGACAAGAACAAGGGCAACTGGCACAGTCAAGTTCAGGAAGAGCTGCTGACTCTCGGTCTTAATACAATGTGAGTGACAGAAGCAGAGTCAGGCAGGACCGCCAGAGAGAGGGCTACCAGCTACAAGGTCCCATGAGTCGTGAGCCTCACCAGCAAAGCCTGCCTTGAGAGTGGAAAGCTCTTTAGCTGGGTGGGGTTAGGTAGAGAGCTTCTACTGTATAACCCTCCAGTGAGCTTCGTGGTTCACAAACACTTACCAGTCATTTTGTTTTCTTCCTTAGGCTCAGGTCCCAGAAGGAGAATTATAAGTAAGCTTAGTAGGACTTCAGGAGTGACAGAGAGTGGAAGTCAGAGGACTGGCGATTTAACAATAGGCTGGTCTGGAGGGACCGCATTGGGAAGGCGACACACGAGCAAAGACCTACAGAAGCCCTGTGCAATCCCTCCACCTGATTTCACTCCCCTGCCCTCCTACTCAGCTCCCGCTGCCACGCTAAGCTCTTCGCTCTTCCCCACAAGCTCCTGCCTCTGCACTAGTTGTGCCCTCTGCACCTGGAGAACAAAGGATGAGGCACAGTGTACAAGGTGCCGTTGGTACAACAATGAACAATCTACTACCAGAGACGAGAGATGGGACAATCACTTTGGGTTGATGTGATCAGAAAAGGTCTTAGGGAGATATTATCTTTCCAAAATGCTGTGCAGATTTTCCCCTCTTGCTGTCTTTAATGTGCATACATCATGAATTCATTTTTACCTCCCATTTTGTGCTCTTGGACGCAGTAGAGTGTGGGTTCAGACTCACCTGGATTTGAATTCCAACTGTGCTACTTACTGAATGTGCAACTTTGGTGAGCTGGATTTCTCTGAGCCCCAGTTTTCTCATCTGTAAAATAAAGATAATAACCCTCTTTGAAGCTTGCTGGAAGAAAAGTCAGTAACATACGAGGTCTGACAGATGATGAGAGAGGATATCACTGTTACAAGAGAAATGGATCAGATAGTGAAGGCCATTTTTTAAACTGTGCTAAGGAGCATGTGTCTTATTTTATAGGTAATGGGGAACCGTTAAAATTGTTTTGCACAGAGAAGTGACATAGTATATGTTTGTTTTAGAAAGACAACGTGAGCAGCAAGTGGAGGGTACGTTTTTCAGAACTGGCTAAATGAGACCAAGCAGTATGATATGGCACTGTTGTGAGATGTGATAAATTCGGTTAAGCCTGGTAGAGATAGCAGAGGTGGATTTGATAACTGGCAATTAAAATATGTTTTCTAAACTTTGTCTTAACATGTAGTTGATTCTCAAAATATCGGCAAAATAAATAAATTTTTCTTAATCATTTTCATTGATGGTTTGACCCATTTTCCCAGAGTTTGGCTTTAGGTCATCCTTGGATTTATTGTTTGAGGTATATATGATTTGAGGACCAACTGCTCAAGCTACCAAGAATAGGAAAGGAGGGAAAAAAAAAATCAACTGATAAAAAGGAGTCAGAGAGTCTGGGAAAAGAAACTTAAGTAAACTTTATTTTGTGGCCCAACAGACATCGCTTTAAAAAGCACTTGTCAGCTGTTGACTTTGAAAAATAATTACATCATCTAGCTTGAAGCTTGTAGATAACCAAAATGGATAAAGAAATTATGGTTTCTTTTTAACTGGTTGCATTCTGGGCTGATCTCCTTGCAGAGCAAAGAGCAGATGGAAAGAGTGTGGAAGGATAGATCGGCACAAATCCATCACCAGCGATAGAAAAGCTCCAGGGTGCAGGCATGTTCAGTTTTGCCTGGCGGGGGGGGCACCAGCTTTTAAATTTTTAATTATTTTTGAATAAGTAATACATTCATGTAGTTTAAAATTCAAAAAGTACCAAAGGATATAGAAGGAAAAGTCTTCCACCCATCCCACCCCCCAGGCACACAGCTACCTTCCTCTGATAGCAATTTCTTACTTACCCTTGCAGAGATATTTTATGTATATACAAGCAAAAGATATTCATTTTTCCCTTTTTAATACAGTTGGTAGCGCAGTAAACATACTGTTCTGTATCTTAGGGTTTTTTCTAACTATCATTGTGTTTTTGTTTTGTTTTATTTGTTGTTTTACTTAACAATATATTTTGGAGGCTATTCCATATCAATACATAAAGAATTTCGTTGTTATTAAATCCGGCTGCTTGTATATCATTATATGGAAGCGCCATAATTTTTGTAACTAACCACTCCCTATTAATGGACATTTAGATTACTTCTAATCTTTTGTTATTTCATGCAGTGAATAACCTTGTACATATATCAATTAGTACATTTATTTATTTATTTTACTCATAAGGTTACCTAAGGAGTACCTAAGGTGGAATTGTTGAGTCAAAGTGTATTTGACCTTGTATTTTTGACCAATAGTGCCAAAGTGTTCTCTATAAAAGTTGTATTAATTTACATTCTCAAAAAAACATTTGCATTCTCACAGGTAGAGTATGAAGAACACTATCTTTAACTTGAGAGCAGAAAACTGTATCGTTAATTCATGTGTACCTGGAGTAAATTCAAAGGGTCTCACATCAGCTCACAGGTATTCATTCTGAAGATGTTGCTTTCCATCCAAGGTGATACGTTTGTCTTCTAGATCAGTGGTTCTCAGCTGGGGACAGTTTGGCCTCCCAGGAGACATTTGGCAATGTCTGGGACATTTTTTTTTTTTTTAGCTTATTTATTATTTATTTATTTATTTATTTATTTATTTATTTATTTATTTATTTATTTATTTATTTATTTATTTATTTATTTATTTATTTATTTATTTATTTATTTATTTATTTATTTATTTATTTATTTATGGCTGTGTTGGGTCATCGCCTCTGTGCGAGGGCTTCCTCTAGTTGCGGCGAGCAGGGGCCACTCCTCATCGCGGTGCGCGGGCCTCTCACTATCGCGGTCTCTCTTGTTGCGGAGCACAGGCTCCAGACGCGCAGGCTCAGTAGTTGTGGCTCACGGGCCCAGCCGCTCCGCAGCATGTGGGATCTTCCCAGACCAGGGCTCGAACCTGTGTCCCCTGCATTAGCAGGCAGATTCTCAACCACTGTGCCACCAGGGAAGCCCTGGAGACATTTTTGATTGTCACCACTAGGAGGTGGAGGTGCTGCTAGGATCTAGTGGATAGAGGCCAGGGATGCTGGGAAACATCCTACAGGCACAGGACAGTCACCTGTCTTTCCTGCCCCACAAAGAGTTATCTGGTCCAAAATGGCGATAGTGCAGAGTAAGGACATCTGCCCTAGATCAATGTCTACATCCTGCTGATGGTATTAAATACATCTTTTACAAAGCTGAGGATCCCTGACTCTGAGACCTAAGGTCTGTGCCAAATAAAATAACAAGTCCTCTGTGCTTCTATAGTACATTTGGTTTTTGTTTCTTCTCCAACATTTATATTGTATTGAAATTAATGATTTATAGGAACTGTGAGCTCCTCAAAAATATGAATGTATCTTATTTATATCTGTATCCTGAATAGCCGGCACAAAGAAAGCACTCAGCTTATTAAATGAATGAATGGATGTAACAGTACTTTCTAGTTGTCTCAGTGTGACTTAAGGGATTATTTTATTTTTCTCTCGTTTCTTTTTTTTAAAATTAATTTATTTTTTATTTATTTATTTTTGGCTGCGTTGGGTCTTCGTTTCTGCACACTGGCTTTCTCTAGTTGTGGAGAGCGGGGGCTACTCTTCTTTGCATTACGCGGGCCTCTCATTGCTGTGGCTTCTCTTGTTGCAGAGCATGGGCTCTAGGCGCACGGGCTTTTGTGACACACGGGCTCAGTAGCTGTGCCTCGCGGGCTCTAGAGCGCAGGCTCAGTAGTTGTGGCACACGGGCTTAGCTGCTCCGTGGCATGTGGGATCTTCCTGGACCAGGGATCGAACCATGTCCCCTGCATTGGCAGGAAGATTCTTAACCTCTGTGCCACCAGGGAAGCCCTATTTTATTTTTAATCAAAGGCCATTTTTTTACTCTTATTTGCTCACTTTCTCCTAATTTCAAATGTCCAGTTTTCTTTAGACTGACGCAAGTAATTTTTTCTAGCCGACAGAGGAATTGTACCAGGAAGTGTCAGCTGAATAAGAAACATGGGCCTCTCCCCTGACTTAAACTTCTGTAAACTGTGGTTTATTACCACAGCATTAGTCACTTAATTATATACTAGCTTGCTCATTTATAGCTTCTGATTGAATTTGTCTCGTCTCCTCAAATGGATTGAAATCTCCTGAAGGGCAAAAATCAAAAATTGTAAGGACCTCAGTGAGACCTAACTTAGTACTTTACAGTCTATAAAGCAGGAGAGTGACAGGTTGTTTAATTCTCTCTCTTTTTTGTTAATCACAACTCAGACCAAACCCAAAGAAGATCCTGACGTCAGCAAAGAAACTCTTCCTTCTCAAGAGCACCCCAGATTCTCCCAGACACTCGGGTCCTCCTTGCTTACCAACAGCAGGAGAGCCAGGCGCAGGGCCCTGAGGGACCCGTCTGCTTCCTGACTTAGCCTTCTCCCACCTCCCCACCTCGTTCCCCAGGAGACAAGAGCCCCGACTGACCGTGCACAGCTCTCTTTTCACGTCTGTGTCCATCGCTGCACATGCTGTCACCAGACACTTTCCCAACTCAGCAGGACTAAAGGCCCCAGTGTGACTTGAGCTAAACACAGAAATCACTCGTAAGCTTTCCTCCCACTGCCCGCTAGCAGGAGTCTCCGCTTAGCGGCCCCCTCCAGGCCCACCACACCTGGGCAGGCACGGGGCCTGAAGGACAGCGGGTGGAGCCGAGGCCTTGTTTTAATGAGAAGCCCCTGGTGTGGGTGGGGAAGGGGCATCAGCGGACCAGCAAGGTCGGAGAGAACTAAGCAAGGGCAAGAATCCTTGCTTGGAAGGCTCAGTGGCGCTAAATAGATCCTGCAGAAAACTGGGCTGGGGGGCAGCTTTGATCCTATCTGAGTTTAAAATGCAAATACAAAAAAAATGCAAAAGCCGAACTGCTGGGTTTATTTCCAATAGCTTGTTGTTTAACTACCATTTAGCCCTGAGATCCTGTTGCTTTCTCTTTCCAATTAAAATAAGCTTGCAGTTGAAGACCTTCAAAGCTGAGTTGTGAGAGAAAAGGAAAACATTCAGATTTGAATATCTATCAGGCAAACCGAGTAAACGATAAGAGACAGCTTGATGAGGGAAGGTAAAGAAATAGCAAAACTTAAATATTTGAATCATCTCTTCCCTAGAAGAGTTCAAGTTTTAAAAATACCGATTTCAAGGCCTTTTTAAAACAGCAACTTTGATATCTAGCGATGAATTATCTCCACAGGTGAGGAGAGTGGAGCTATTGAGGGGTTAATTTTTGAAGGTTACTAAAACCTGAGTCGACTTTGCTGAGAAAGAACCCAAAAGGTCACATTTCCCACATGATCTAAAAAGAATAGAGCTCATTATTGTGTTTATTTTCAAGGTAGCTAAAACTTTCCTCTTCAAATGATAGTCTTTGGGCAGGGGTTTGGGAGAACATATAGTAAACTTATTTAAGTGTTAGAACGTATAATTTGGACTCTCTAGAAAGAGATTGCATAGTTTCTACCTTCTTAGGTAAATGATGCCAAAATAATAATTTTTAAGTAATAATAACTCCCGATTGTGTATCTGTTATTTTCCAAGAACCATGCAGAGTATTTAACTTATTTAAGCTCTATAACAACTCTTTGAGGCAGGTAAATTCCATTTTGTGACATTTTCCAATGCCTTAGACAAAAGGATACTAACGTGCAGCCTTGGAAAGGTTTCCAGACATGAACCTCCTAAAATTATCTGCAAACATGTATGTGTGTGTGCACATGTGCGTTTCTCTCGAGAGTCCATGGTTTTCGTCAGCTTCTCAGAAAACTCTGTGGCCCTTAAAACATCCAAATTGGATTAATCATTATGAAGATCAGGAACTTCTGGGTTGCCTAGTCTACCTCTATTAGCGTGAACAAGTAAATGGTTTCAAGGCTATGTTTTCTGAGTTTTCTCTTGTTTCCCTCATTGATGACGCTTCTTGCCCAGGTCCCTGAGTTTGCCTCCAGAAAACATGCCCGTCTCTGCCCTGTGTCAAATTGGTTAACAACCTGGACTCTGGAGCCAGATGGTCTGGATTTAAATCTGGTCTCTCCCACTTACTGCTTGCATGACTTTGCCTCAGTTTCCAGCTCTGCAAGGTGGAACTCAGAGTAGGACCGTGCCCCTAAAGTTGTTCTGAGGGTTAAATAAGTTCATGTAAAGAACAGTGTTTGGAATATAGAAAGCAATAAGTGCTTGCTGTACTGTGTGCTTCTAATCTGTTGTGAATTTAGAAGCCGTCTGTTCAAATCATATTTGACGAAAAGGGAGGATATATTTGGGGTCTTCATGCTTCTTAAGGCCCTTCTTACTTCTCGGTTTTTGCCCAGCCCTGCTTACCGTGGAATTCAGTGAGATAACAAGCCAGGTATTTGTTTTTCTAAAACACTGTGGAACAAAAGAAGAACTGAATAGGGAAGGGACGCAGTGTGTTTCTCACAAGCCTTTATTAAAGTAGCCATTATAACAAAGTCCACGACACTGTGTTGGCACTAAGCAAAGCAGCCGCCTGTCTCTTCAGCCCTCCTGATTTGCTTTAGATGCAGTTCGAAGGGAAGAACCAATTTTTTCAGCTGGTATCTTTGAAGAGTGCATTTGAGGCAGCTATTAGCGTGAGGGTATGATTTTTTTTAAAGAAAGAAGAAGCAACTGCTTTTCCCAGCCTGTGGGTGTTTCCTGGGATTGAATCACCCCCCCTTAAAACTAAACTGGCAGGATCTGCTGGGTTCAGAATGCAAATGATCCAGGCAAACGTTCCCAATTAAAGGAGGCAAATAAAATTGGATTAAATAGGATACCAGATGACAGTTTTTTCTTTATCCTTTTCTTGAGGATTAATAGTCTCTTAGGTTTCACCTCACTCTTCTCTAAGGGTCTTTGTACCATCCATCTGAAGGCTGCTGTCCGATGGGTGGAGACGGGGATACCAAGGTCCCTGTAACACTTTCCTAATGTCACTAAAGAGATTTGATGACATCCTGGCGCCCTCGTTCTAGCAGTGCAGCCGTTGTGAAGTGGGCGGAGGTAATTGCTGCCCACTGGATTATCACCATGACCTGCAGGGTATCAGCATCTTGCTGGTCCGGAACTGCCAAACCTCTCTCCATTCTTTCTGTCTAATGCTCTTCCCACCGGAGCAGCTTTGGAGCAAGTCACAAAGGGCTGAGATTCCCCGCTACCTGTCTTATTAAGCAAGGGTGTCTGTTATGAAAATAGGCAGCGTGGCAGCGTAGTGGAACCTAGTATTTTCAGAATGAGCAGAGGTGGTGTCAGCTTTCAACAAGCCGGGCTTTTCATAAAGTGACCAGTTATGAATGCCACTGTAGTCGCTGTTAGTACCATCCAGGCTGCTGCTAAGTTGCAAACGACTTACAAAAAGAAGTTTCCCTCTCCTTTGAAGATAGATGGATGATAGATGATAGATAGACAGATAGATAGATAGATAGATAGATAGATAGATAGATATAGATAGATAGATGACAGATAGATAGATACACATTTTTTTCTTTCCATTTTCTTTCCAGAGTTACAGATAATAAGGCAGCACATAGAAGGGGCCCAGGCATGACCATTCATTAGAATTCAGTTGAACTGGAATTAGATGTATTCAGCCTTGAGTAGGTGACTTAATCTCTGAACCTCAGTTTCCTTCCCTGTAAAAAGTCGTTCATGTGTACCCTGCAGGCTGGCTGCATTGCTGGAACAAGGCTTTAAATCTTGGCTCACAATTTTAAAGGCAAAAGCGCCAAAGGGACCTGCTGTCAAGAATCCAGTTCCCGTCAGACTTAAAGACAAACTCACTTCGAGATGCCAGTAGCTTCTGTGGGATCCATGCCCAGTTCAGAAAGAAGTCATGATGCTCCAGAGAGTCTTATAAGAAATTCCCTATTTGCTGATGCTGATGAGAAGACAAGGACTCCTCCTTTAGCAAACTTGAGTCACTCTCCTCTGAGCCCGCTTCTTAATTAGGCCTCAGCCTTGGGCTTCCCTGTCTGCCCTTCCAGAGTCCAGTGTTAGCAAGAATCCTGCTCAGCCGGTGTAGAGAGAATACTCCCACCCATGGTATCTGATCATTCTCAATATCCAGTCAAATTCCTCCTCCTTCACCATCCCCCAGGTGATAGCTGATCACCTGACCTGCCTTCTGCAATAATCCCCCTATCCTTGATGCCTCTTCTTAATCATTTTCCATCCACTGACAAACCTCCCCAACACAATCCTACCCCTTGGTTATAAATCCCCACACATTCTTGTGTACGTATTTGGAGTTGAGCTCAATCTTTCTGAACCTTCCTTATCATTTTAACAAGTATAAGAATAATTTTTTCTTTTAACAGAGATCAAAGCTTAAATATGAGGTTTTTTGAAGAGGCTAACACAGTGCCAAACTGTCCACAGAGGACTGAAAATTAGGTTGGGAAGTCTACTGTGTCAGTGCACTTAACAACAAAGCTGTCAAACTGAGCTGCCCATTGGAGCCGGGGTAAGTTATGTAAAGGAGTGAAGCAGGCTAGGTGACGAATGGGCAATCTGGAGTCGGGCGCGTCCCTGCCCTCTAGAGGGACCGCCCTTATCTTCGCCACCTAGTGTTGCTACCTGGAAATGCATACCTTCTGAGTGTTTTTTTTTTTTAAGAGAAGCAAGAAGAGAGAAATCTGGATTTTTATGAAAGATCAATTCAATGGACAAAGAAAGAAAAGAAAGGGGAGGAAAGAGGAAAAGGGCAAGGAGAGAGGGGAAGAGGAAGAGGAGGGAAGGGAAGGGAAAATCACACAGGACACACACACAGACCTGCAGAAGGAATTTATTCAGTCTGTGGAGCACCTGTTTGCAACCTCATTTTTAGGTGTTATTAAATCTTATCACAGTGGACTCCCATTGCTTTTAAAGACTTTTACTCCTCACTCTAAACCACCAAGTAATTACATTTTTTAAATGACCTATTTGTCCAACCTATTAGAGACTATATAGATTTCTGCTGTTTGGCTGGAGAGGAGAGGGGCAGATGAGGGAGGGCTGCTTCTTGAGCTTAAGCAGTCTTTCCGGGGCTCCTGGAGGTGCTGTGACAATTACAATAGCAGATATGTTTTGAGTAGTGTTGATTTCCTATCTACCCTTGAATCAAGAGATTTCGAATTACAGGTGATAGCCAAGCAATCTGGGCTTTTCTTCTTGATTCTTTTTTTTTTTTTTAATAAATTTATTTATTATTTATTTTTGGCTGCGTTGGGTCTTTGTTGCTGCGCACGGGCTTTCTCTAGTTGCAGCGAGCGGGGGCCACTCTTCGTTGTGGTGCGTGGGCTTCTCATTGCGGTGGCTTCTCGTTGCAGAGCACGGGCTCTAGGTGCGCGGGCTTCAGTAGTTGTGGCTCGCGGGCTCTAGAGCACAGGCTCAGTAGTTGTGGCGCACGGGCTTAGTTGTTCCGCAGCATGTGGGATCTTCCCGGACCAGGGCTCGAACCCGTGTCCCCTGCATTGGCAGGCGGATTCTTAACCACTGCACCATCAGGGAAGTCCCTCTTCTTGATTCTTGAATTGATGGATAATTTAGCCACTATTAACAAAGCAAATAAAAGAAAACATCCTTTCAAAAATAAACCAGTACAATCAGCTCTCTGTGGGAAATGGGGGTAAACTCAGTGACTTCTGAGAGTTTAATGAAGTCCCTCATCTTTTCTAAGTCTTTCAACTTTCAGTTGCTGAACTCTGAGGTGCTCGTATTTTACAGTCCTCTTTGGCAAGCCAGGTTTCTTGGCTCCAGCCGAATAACACAGGAGATGTTCTGTCCTCCTAGGTTTATTAGACCTTCCAGCTTTTTGTAGCAGGTGGCCAATGTACTTGTTTTTAATTGTCTAGACCTGGATTACAGATACATAAAATCTCAAAGATAAGATACAACCATGTTCTTATTTCTAAAAATAGCACTCTTTTAAATTGTGTTTTCATTAATATTTCATGCCATGGGTTAAATTTTTTTATTATTTCGAAGTTTGGCAGGGCTTAATAATGGCCATTTTGGAGGGAAATGGAATCAATTAACACCTTTTTGTGCGCAAGACCCTGCACTGTGTCCTGTGGAGTGAACAGAAAAGAATCAATAAGCTAGTTCCCTTATCTCCTGAGACTTGAAGGACTTTGGGAGAAATGAGGCATTTATACAAGTAACAGCAGTACAAAAACAGTACATAAAAAGCACAATACAAAGGACGCAGATGACCATAGCTGTAGGATTTTGAAAAGAGAGAGAGACTATGGGCTTTAAGTGGGGCTTTGAAGAATGGGTAGGCTTTCTGAGGATAAGGGGCTCAGAGAGAGGACTAAAGGTACAATAAAGACAGGTGCAAAGGAGGGAGAGGAAAGATGGGGGCTTGCGCCACAACAAGTGATTGCAATAGAAAACTCCAGAAAGGAAGAAATGGAATATAAACCTGGGGACATGGTTTGAATGAGCAGAAAGCTGTCAAGACCAAGAATATTTAACCCATTAATATGAATAATGAAGTTAGAAGGAAGAGCTGGTTTGGGGAAGAAGATAAGTGGGATTAATTGTTAGATGTCATATGATAGATCAGCCAAATAACATTGAACCAAAATATAAAATTATTTATTTTCAAAATCTGGGCCCAACCAGATTTGCCTTTGCCTTACTTTGACCCTAAAGCTGAAGTTAAGATTGTGCTGTTTGATTTATTATCCAACACATGCAAAACAGTAGGATCTTTGATTTTTGGATCTGGAGGAGTCCTTAGAAATCACATAATTCATTTCACCAATGAGTTAATTTGGGGTGCAGAAAGATTAAGTGATTCCCATGAGGTCACAGAACCTATGAGTGATAGAGGTAATATTAAAACAGTCATCTACTAATTTCTGAACCATTGCTGGAGTCTGGTTTTCCTTTCTAAAAAGTGTTTATGCATGAACACACATGAATAAATTTTCATAAATACTTTAAAAAATTCAGATATACTTTTTAAAATATACTTTTAAAATCCAGAATACTTTTGGATACCTCCATCTCTTTTTCCCTGTTTCCAAAGTCATCACACGCCCTCCATTTACCACCTAATATGTCTCATTCTGTATATTTTTAGAATTTATGTAATCATACACAAACATATCTGTATACACCCACATAACACAAACATATGTAGTGTTTTAGGTCATTGTTTTACAGAAATGAAAACATATATATTCTTTTCTGTACCTTGCTTTTCTCATTCAACCATACCTTGGGGAAATTTCTCCCAAGTGAAAAGTTATAGTCTAATTAACTATTTATTTTAATGGTTGTATAATGCTCTACCATAGAACTTTGTCATGATTTAGTCTGCCTTTCCACCTAATCAAGGAGATCAGTTTATTCTGAATTTTTTGTCTCTACAAATAGTACTTCAGTAAACATACTTGTATGTATAGCTACATATGCTGGTATTTTATTTCTATGGATAGGATCACTGGGTCAAGGACGTGTGTATTTTTAGTTTTAAAAGCTAAACTGCTTCCCTAAGAAAGCTGCAACAATACACATTTGCACATACAATTAATGAAAATACTTCCCTTCACTCTATCTCCCCAGGACATGGTGTTATAACATTTTTTTTTTAAGTTTTTGCAAGTGCAATTGGTGTAGAGTAAAATCTCATTGTTACTTTATTTGCATTTCTTTGAGTACAAATGAATTTGATCATCTTTTCATAAGATTGTTGGCTATTGGATTTCCTATCTTGCAAACTGTTCCTTCATATTCTTTATCCATTTTTCCAGTGGATTATTTTGTCTCCTTGTACGTTTTTAAGAGCTTCTGCTATACTACAGATATTTTTGCCTGTCCTCTAGGGTTGCAAACATTTTTAAACCTATCGCATCTGTTCGTCATCTTTTGCCATGCAAAAGTTTTGTCATTTTTTAAGTCACCTATGCTGATGTTTTCTCTCATAGTTTTTGTATTTTCTGCCTTGCCAAAAGAAGCCTACCTACCCTGCCCCTAGATTATATTTATGATCCTACATTTTCTTAACAGGATTATTTATTTAATTAATTATTTTCTATTTTAACCTTTCATCTCTCTAAGTCCATCTAAGATTTATTTTTGGAATTGGTGTAAGATAAAGATCTAGTTTTCTTTTCTTCTGGTTGAATAGTTTGCCAGCCCCTTATATGAAATAACCCATCCTTTTGTCACCAAATTGAAATGCCTTTTTTGTCATATATTAAATCCTCATTTATATCTGGATCTATTTCTAGATATTCTATTCCACATATCTGTTTAGGCCTATTTCAATACTTATTCATTTGATTACAGTAGCTTTATAGGATTTTCTCATATCTGGTAAATCGGATTACTCAAATGAGGTAATTATCAAGTGCATAGGTAAATACGTTAAAAACCTATTTGCTAGACAGCAATGGGATGCAAGCAGAAACTAATATATCAAAATAATACCTGTATAATTAAAATAATTTTTCCAGAATCTTTCTTCCCAACATCTATTTTTATATCAACAGATATGGGAAGAAAAGTTTTCATGGGCTTATGAGATCTTATACAAGTGACAATTTGGTGTAGTTTCAATCCGCAAATACTGTACTGTATTAATGGTACTGTTTCCTTGATTCACAGATTGGTCCTTCAGAGGAACCATCTCTGATTGCATCTTCACTCTGAGCTACGACTGCTTCCCAGTGGGAGCGCTGCTGCGGGGAGAGCTCTGAGATTTTCCCGAAGAGAAATTCCATGGGGACTGTACCTGACCCTCTGAGATCGGCTAAAACTTCCCTGATTGCAGCTTCTGGAAAAGAAGACGACCTAGGAGAGGTTCAGGCTGCTTCACCTCGGCCTCAACCAGCCCTCCTGGGTAGGAGGAACACCAATGGCCTTTCCGGCACTCCTGCAGAGCCAGACCTCAGTCCCAGGACAGCTGCTGAGGCCCTGATGCAGGCCACTGAGCATGAGACCACACAGCCAGCCATGTCGTCTGCTGGCATTGTCAGTGAGGTGGGGAAAGCATCTCCCACGCTCAACTCTCCCGGCAATACCCAGCTGCCAGGGAGCGGGGAGCCCGCAGCACCGGCCCCACGTTCTGCAGCAGGAAAGGATCTGATACAGGTAACATTTACCGCGCCAGCCAATCAGCACGCCCACCCGGCCGTCCCAGGGGACCAGCCCAACTCCAGCCTCCCATCAGGACCTGAAGACACCCTGGTGGAACCACAGAGAACTGCGGATGGAGAACAAGCCGAGAAGTCAAGTTGCCCGGTGGCAGGGGTCGGCGGCAAAGATCAGGTGCCCCCTTGTTTTCCTTCTCAGGAAACAATCCAGGGAAGCGTGCGACCTGCAGATACAGCAGCCAAGGCGTTCAGTCCTGCCCCCGCTCCCGTAGGTGGACCTGAAGGGGAAAGGCGGCAAGCCGTTTGCGGTGCCCAGACGAGGTCCTGTGACCCTCCAGCCGGAGAAGTTAGATGTTCGGAGAACAAACCACCCTCTCCCACGACCTCAGACCCCCAGGCCGTGACTTCGGTGGCACCTCAAGCATCCCGCCTCCCTAGCGGAGGGTCCACGTTTCCTCCGGATCCGGAGAAGATGCTGCCGCCAGCCCAGCCTCAGGGGTCAAGGTTCAGAGAAGCGAGCACGATGACCAACCAAGCTGAAAATGAGATCAAGCAAGCTCCGCCCAGGGCTCAGCAAGACGCTGAGGTGCAGGCGGTGGCGAGTGTCGAGAGCAGATCCGTGTCCACCAGCCCCGGCATTCTCACTGCGTTCTTAAAGGAAAGCCCCGCTCCAGAGCCGCTCCAACAAGAGCAGCTGCGTGTCGTCTGCCGCGGCAGTGGCCGCCTAAGCCGCACATTGGAGCTGTGTGCAAGCACCCCAGCCCCCCGGGAGGCGGGTCGGTGCCTTGGCACCACGCCAGAGGTGCACATCCAGCCAGCCGCAGCTGTTTCTGCAGCTTTCCGCGGGGAAGGTACATCAGGGAGCCTACCGGCTGAGGTCCTTAAAAGCGCATCAACCAATGTGGCATCCAGCAATGCTCAGGCTACACGTGAAGAAGATGGGAGGTCAGCAGGAATGACCCAGGTGGGGCAAGAGCCCGCCTCTAGGCAGCTTTGGGGTACGAATTCTACCTCCCTGAAAGCCAGCCTCGGTGACCAGGTTTCTGTCAGTGCAGGATGTCAAGCTGAAACAAGTCACGGATTAGGGAAATTTGAAACGAAGCCATCTGAGTTTGCAGCGGAAACCACCAATGGCCACACACCAGACCCAGACTGGAAACTCTCCAACTCTTGTGGCCCTGCCAGCAGAGCTGACCAGTCAGGGAACTTGGATCTCACGAATCAAGGGGACGCAAGAGAGAAGAAGCTTGCATCTCCTCAGATAGTAAGAGAACAAGGATCTCCTGGCATCGATATCCTGGACCCGAGGGCAAGGGCAGAGGCCAAGAGCGTACTGCTCAATCCTAAATCTCCAGAAAGTAGAGGCACCGCCCCAGCGGCGAGTCCTACACCCTCCCCGGTTAGAAGGAGCCAGGAGGGCAGCGTGGAAGAAAACAGACAGCCCAAGACAGCCACTAGCCTAAGCCTGCCGTCTGACTCGATGGGGGACTCCAGTCCCGGTTCTGGCAAGAGAACCCCTTCTCGCTCCGTCAAAGCCAGTCCCCGCCGGGCCAGCCGGGTCAGCGAGTTCCTCAAGGAGCAGAAGTTAAACGTGACGGCAGCCGCCGCCCAGGTGGGACTCACCCCGGGAGAGAAGAAGAAGCACCTGGGTGCTGACTCCAGGCTGCAGTTGAAACAGTCCAGGCGTGTCCGGGACGTGGTGTGGGACGAGCAGGGCATGACCTGGGAGGTGTACGGCGCTTCCCTGGACCCAGAGTCCCTGGGCGTCGCCATCCAGAACCATTTACAGCGACAAATCAGGGAACACGAGAAATTAATCAAAGGTCAAAACAGCCAGAGCCGGAGATCCATCTCCTCGGATACTTCTTCAAATAAAAAGCTCAAAGGCAGGCAGCCCAGTGTTCTGCAGACCATGTTGCAGAACTTTCGAAGGCCCAACTGCTGCGTTCGTCCCGCTCCTTCTTCTGTGTTAGATTGAAAAGGAACATGTACGGGAGCCCTTGTATACTTTTACGGTCTTCATAGATATCCCTCTGTCTATGTCAAAGCTTACTTAGTGTTTTCTGAGAGACCAGGAAGAGAAAGCATTAACTTGAGGAAACTGCTATTAAGGATCGTGGCGTCCTTTGATTGGGGGTCCATAAATAATACATCATTTCAGTTTGAAAGAAAGAAAAGAAGCAAGCTTCACTGACGGTTTACGACCTTAATTAAGAGGAAATAACATTCAGTGGGTTTTTTAATATGATGTTGCTTATAGAATAACATGATCATTACACGTGTCATTTTGTATTACTCACTCAATTTATCACACTGTGGCATTTGCATTAAAATCCCTGCTTTATATTAAAAATAGCAAAAACACTCTTAGCAAAAACACGGTTATACTTTCTAGTCCATTGCAATAAGAATGCTGATACCACACAAAATTCAAGTAGGTGATGAGAAGTATCATGTAAAAAATGGAAACAAATTTGACTCATTCCTCGGCCAGAAGATAATAAATAAAAGCATTTAAATGCATAAAATGCCAAATATGAAGTAATATTTGTAAACATCTGCAGATAACCCTTTTTATGAACCTTGTTATACCCGTTAATAAACGTAAGAAAGTCATATTAGGAAAAAAATTAGCACAGCATTTGACTATGAATACCGCCCACATAAAACATGAATTTATGTATACACATTTTCCTGCACTGAAGGAAAGGGTCATCTCTGTGATTGTAACTAGATTAAATTCATATTTCCTTACCCTAGAGGAAGTACGTGTGACTGAATTCTTGAAGAGAGTCCTCAAATTATTGATAATACTAAATTTTATGTTGTTCAGGTGTTCTCCGATGACATTCTACTGAGAAAGTTATGGTTCTGGTAAGGAATTATAAATAGCCAATTACCAAACACTTTTTTCTGTGTTGAAAAAAAGAAAGCCTCCTGAGTAACAAAAACAAGAGGTTTAACTGAGACTCCTATAAACAGGATTCATTTTTTGTTTTTGTTTTGATTTGGTTCAGTAGCTTCTCATAGAAAATGTAGTCAAATAGAAATGAACTCACTGTTTTTGTATTTAGACTAATATCGTCTAATTACTTAAGTCTAATCTGTGGTAAAAAGGTAACCTCTGCAAGCCTCTTGATTTTAAGAGAAATACCATCATATCTCATCCTTCAAACCCAATAAAAGAAGCCGCCTTTACAAAAACATGGTTTGAGCTTTGGGTGGGCTTGGTCCTTGAGAACACAGGCACCTGTTTGAGCTGAGCCCTCAGCTGTCTCCATAGGGGAGCGTGTCCCTGGGGTCCTTGAGTGCTCTGCAGGGCACTGGGCTGGGGTGACCAACAGTGGCTTGAGTCAGGGTAGTGAGGAAGAGGGGAGTGAGCGAGGGTCCTTGAAAGGCTTCCCCTCCTGGACCTGCAGGGAGGTTGCTGGTTTCCACCTTGCTTTTAGAAAATCTCTGTTAGAGGTTGGAGGGACATTGGCTGCCTTCTCTAAACGCACTGCCCTTGATGAGCCAGAAAAGATTGACTGGCCGTGTATTCTCTCTCCAGAGATTCATAAATGCCATTTGTGCGGTAAATGCACAGTTTCTGTTTTGGCTTTTTTTTTTTTTTTTTTTTAATTCTCTTTTGAAGATTCTGAATCTATGGGGGTGCGGGGATCTCATACGTAAACTTTAACGCCACAAGGTACACTGGACATAACCTAAATTACTAAATAGCCATTGATTCCTTTCAAAGCCACTGGACTGTCGATGAAGCCTGTATCAGTAGACCAGTCACAGCATTCTCAGAGCCGGAGAATGGCGATTAGAGTTGTTAGACTTGAAACTTACAATGAATTTTTTAATAGAGCACATGTTTCAGTTTCTTACCAATTGGCCTCTAGTAAGAAAGCTATCTAAAGTAGAAATTACCATCAAATTAGCCGTCAAATTCTTATTAGTGAATTGAGCCTAAAACTCTCTTTTGACCTTAAATACCCATGTGTCGTAGTGTTCATGTCACTTCTGTAGAAGATGCCTTTGCCAGTATGTAACCTCCCTCCTCTCTCGCTCACTGACTGTCTCCCTCACACGTGCTGTGTACACACGGAGAACACCTTCTGTACACAGTGGCAGCTGTCAGCAGTACCCGTTCCAGACGGGCGGGCCCCAGGTCACCCTCTGCTCTGAACTGGCTGGAACAGGCTGTTCCCTGCATTAAAATAGGAGGAGGAAAGGAAGAATTCAGCATCTGGTAATAATATTTTGTTTTCATGAGTTTGGAGTAACCACATGATTTATAAATAGTAAAAGGAAACAGAGACCGAAGAGAGTTGTAGGCATTTGTCACACATTAAAAATAAATTAATAAAAAAATAAATAAATTAATAAATTAATTAATTAATAAAATATAATAAATTAAAACTGAATTTGGTGTTGTAGATATGGCCCTCAAATTAAAGCGTAATGTGTGATGGAGTCACTTTAGCTGACTTTCTTTGGGACTGAAACTAACCTTTACTTCTTAATCTTTCATTTTTTACTTTCGATCTTTACCACACTCTAAAGACTGTCACAAAATGTTATGAAAGCTTTCTTCTCGCTTGCTGAATCTTATAGAAGGAACAGCTTTGAAAAACAAGTCACAGAAATAGCTCGTTCAGTGAACAGGAGCCTGTTTAAGACCGCAGTGTTTCTGCATTATGATCCCCCAAGGACCCTCAGGACAAAACCTTGATTTGAAAATGTTCTTTCACTTCGATCTGTGACACAGCATACACATTCAGGACATCATTTGTGGTTCCTTAGGTTCATTCAACAAATGAAGTTTCAAAATAATTTTCATGGCAGACTTTTTGAACTTGTTCTTCTTTTCCTTACCTGCATGATACACATCGGGTTGAAAGCTGTTTTTCTCCTTAATTTCTTTTAGTTATGTTTTGGTCCTTTTTAATGCATTTTAGTTGTTGAAATAAATGGAGGAGATATTTTATTAAGTAAATAAGTTTAAGATATTTTTTAAACCAGTAGCAAAAGAAAGATAAGTTCAAACATCTAAATGTTTAAAATGTGAAGATGCTTACCCAGCGAATATTAGGATTTTTAATTTAAATATTGATTTTTCTATCTTTCTGACTATACGAAAAATGGGATCGCTTCAACTGTCATATCTATGTATCTTCCGTGCTTTTCTAATTATGTCTTTCTGGATTATTACCCTTGATGCCGCAGACCAACTACTTTATGTACAGTAAAATCCTAATTAAGCTTTGTGTTTTGGATCAGTGGTATAAGTTAAACATTTTGTTAGGTCAAGGTTAACCAGAAACCTTTTTATTTGCATCCAAAATTTATAAAAATATTTATAAAAAATATTACTGTGTTTTCCTACCTTGCCAAGTCAGCTATATTGACTACAATTTGATTTTTGATGACGTTTAATCTTTAGAGTTGTCTAATATTTATTATTTTGGATACCATTGTTCTCCATGTTATAGGTTAAATATCATAATTGAAGTAAATTGGACCAAATATGCATGTGTAACATATACCTAGAGGTTGAATTTTGGAACCAAATTCTTAATAAGAGCTTATCTTAAAGTAGACAGCAGAAGAGGAAAACAGCTTTGGGTTGCATTTCAGAGTATTAAGGTTTTATAGTTCCTAGCTTATTCTAATGTTCTTCCTCTCATCTCTAGGAGTTCCTATCATTTGGGGAATACCTGTATATATACCACATGAAGACTAGAATACGATGTGACTTTAAAATTTGTTTACAGAGGACATATATGAGTATGCTGTTAATGTAAATTGCTTGGCTCTGTTGTATCCACTTCGTTACTGTTTTGCTGCCAACATGTGAGAAATTGTCTTCTCTTCCTCCTACATATTGTGCAAGTGTTAAAAAATTTGTCCATTTCTAGTACCACATAATTTACCACATCCCTCGTCTACTTTTGAAGAATCAGTATAAAGAAAAACAATACATTAGGGTAAGGTTTGCATATATGTATATGTGTTTTTACTGAAAATTGGGCACTTGGAGCCTTGTGTAGGCCTCTATCTGTCTGACTTACTAATCATCTACAATGCTGCCATGGAGATGGCGCTGTTTACTCTCTCCAGCTTTGTCCTAAGTGGTATTTGAGAAATGAAGCCTGTGAACTTCCCTTTGTGATAGTAATACTATGAACTCGGCAGTATCTTGGATAAATGAGCTGACCGTCTTGTCTCTACCCCTGTTTTGTCTACACCGTGAATCAGAAGTCTTGCCCACGTCTGCCGCAGTGTTTGCTATTTTATATTCATATCTGAGCATTTTGTTTTCTGTTAGCAATGTTCTTTGATTCCATGTGTGGCCCCTTTGGGTTGAATCTCTCCACAGGTGGGTCACCTGCTGCCACCTGGCAAATAACAGGTGATAATGCCGAATCTCCTGTCCATCTTTGTAACTATATCCTTCTTAATGAAATTCTGCAACCGGCTGAGTAATTATAAATGTCATCTGTGCAGACACATGGGCTTAACGATGTCTACAAAATTTTAGACATTTTTGCAAAAGGGAAAAAAAATAGTCTTGTAAAGACTGAAACAGATTTCCTTGAACTTTATCCTACTCTTGGAAAAAACGAATTCTCCTTGGCTACAGAAATAAACTTGATTTGCAATAGCCAAGGACATAAATGAAGATGGATGGAGGTGGAACAGTTCTGTCTCACAATCAGTGACATCTGCCAGAGTTCATTACAGCTGCTCTTAACTGTGAACATTCACCAGCTAAACTACTCACTAGCCACAACCAAATAACCTCTCTCAAAGCAAATCCAATACATCTGTATATATGTATAGATTAAAAACAACAACAACAAAAAAAAAACCCTGAAAAATTACTGTTGGCTATTAGGTAAATCAAGGTGATAATTACAAAGGACATTGAAATAACAGCAGGCCTTGGTGAAATGACTGTGGAGGCCAGAATGGTGCAACAAGATGTTATTCCCAAGTATGGTGTGTGTTTTTTTTAAGACCCAGATATCTCAGTTACTCATCATGAGAATAAAGACTGTTGATAATGAAATTAAAGCCAAGCAATAATGTGCCAAAAAGAGGCAGTTATACCAGCAAGTGCATCTATCATGGGCGCACCATTATATAATTATGGTTTGCTCCATGAAGACTGACCGAAACCCACAGGGTAAAATAAGCAAAGGCATAATTTCTGCTTTCTTGCCAGAAAAACTCGTTTAGGAGCTCCATAAAGAGGTACAGCACTCGTGAGCATTAGGTTTTATGGTTAACAGCTCTGTTTTAACACTAGCCAAGACCGAAGGAATCACCAAGAATCTTGCTAGCTTAAAACTCAAGACAGCTCCAACCCGAAACTTGGTTGAAATGGAGGGTTAAATGTCTGGTGATTACTCTTCCTGGACATTAGCCTGTAGGAAAGCAATTCAGTTAACTCTGCCTAGAGGATTACCAGCCTTAGCTATGAAAAAAAAAAAAGGGGGGGGTTCTCAAATGCAAAATAACTAAAATGAGAGTACTCATATCAAAAGGGGCCTGAAATAATGCCTTACAGAAAATGATGTTCCAGATGGGTGTTTCTAAATACTAATTCTTCATCAAGTATCCTTTTGGGTTCAAGCTCAAAATCGATTGGCTGGAATAAAGATCACATATTTCACACTTCAGAAAAAGATACTGATGGTCAACCGGCATGGTGATAATTATGACTAGAGATACCCTAGTGACTTAAGTGTGTTAAGGAGAATTAAATGTGGGAGAAATGCCAACTTCTTTCTCAATCTCTTAAGATGTGGGTAGGTCATCGGCTTATTTCAGGGTGAAAATGATAGCTTGATTTTTAACATTGCTGCTAGCATTACTCTTTGTTCCTTTGAAAATTAAATTATTCTTCAGCAAAACTTCTGAGCAGTTAAACATTTTTTTTTTCTGGTTCATATTGCTTTTGTGTTATGTAACAGAGCAAACTATGGAATGAGCAGAGTGGGCTTACCCATGTTTATCAGTATCTCTTAATGATTTCAGTTTAGACTTCTTGGCATTTATTTTAACCACATCTTTGAGTAAATTATTTTCCATAATGCTTTCTGTCATGTCTTAAGATGATGCTGGTAAATCAGGAGATTGCAGTATTACAGTCCCTACAGGGGAGGAGAGACTAATTCTTGTTTTTAAGGGCATCTGGAAATACCTTTGCCTGAGGTCGAGAAAGGTCAACAGGGCCTGAAAACTCAAGAAGGAAATATACTAACAATTACTACTACATTTCTAAATGTATTTATCTCTGCTGTACTAACGTGTGAACACTGTGGTGCATTATTACACTGTAGCTGGTTGTGGTACGTCAGTACATTCTGTAAGTGTGTACAGTCTGTAAGTCGTTGGTTTTCTATTTTTATGTGTAGAAAAAAATAACATACTGTATCCCATTTTAAGGCCAAGCTCTGTCATTAGGTAGGCACATGGCTGAAAGTGAATAAAACCAACAAAAGTGTGTGTGTGTGGGTGTGTGTGTGAAGTAACAGAATTTGTCCTTTCATTTTTGAAGGTCAGAAATGGCTGTTGTTTTTTTTCTTTTAATCCTCTCTGAGAGTAGATAACATTAATTATCACAAAGGTTGAATGTAGTCATCAGTTCATGGGCATGTTACTAAATATGCCAGGGCTAATTCCCCACCATTAGTCACAGGTAAGGTCAGTTCTTTGACCACTGGGTTGATTTACATTCCTCACACATCTTCTCTGTGTTAAGTGTGTGATTAGGATGTACATACTATGGGTGTGATTGTGTACATACCTTGTATGAATTATCTAAATCTTCAAAGCAGTGCAGGAAAGCAGGAAGAAGAAACAGTTGTTCAAAAGCCTCAAAAGGGCTAATCAATGTGTATTTTCATTTTCTACACATAAAAATGTATACGTAACATAACTGTAAATAGCTTACCCGCCTATATATGCACACATAAATGCATTTTATTCATACTGGTATATTTAAATCAATCACGAATTAAAACAACTAATTGAAAACGGCATCTTTTCATGACTGTTCTGTTTTACATATATTAATATCAGATCAGATGCTCCCCATTAAATGGTGTTACTCCCTGGTAGCAGATTTGGCGCTTAGGAAAGCCCAGACCCACTGAGTCACGAAAATCTAGTTGGTATCTTACTGAGGCACAGACAGGTACTTGAGCAGCTTCAAAGATTTAATGCTGTTCTTTAAGCAGCTAATTTTATTTGTGGAAATGACAAACACCAGGGAAAACCAATTATGTCTCATAGACTTCATTTGTGCATTTATTAGTATGTTTATTTGCACAGGCTGATAAAAGCCCTACATTTTAGAGATGTATCCCTAGATTTCAAAAGAGTGTATAATCACTCTAAGTGAAACATGATTGCAGGCATTATTCTCTTGAGATCAGCAAAACAACGTTTAGCAACGCCAAGGAGAAGTCATAGAGTAAAAATTTTATTTTTTAAAATTATAGATGATGCTGGTAGAATAACAGGAGACTAGCAATTAGGATTTCCTTAAGATGGACTCAAATAAATTACTATTATTGACAACAGGTGATACCGTATGGACTGGATAACAAGATTAGAGTCCTTAGCCAGCAAATGCCAACACTGGATGACCTTTGTCAATTTATCATAATTCCAATCAGTGAATCGATGTTGTTTTAGTTTCTCTCATTTCTTTGAAAAGGAAGTACTCTATTAGACATCAAAAAGTCTGATCTGGTTCCTAAAACCTAATATGATTTGACCCCGATTCCTTGCCACTAAAAATTATGTTGGCTGGATATTAGGTTGAAGTTATGAATAGAAATACCAGAATTGCCCATTAATAGAAAATTCCGTGTGGCAAAGTACAAATATAACCACTTCTCAGTAGAAAGTTAATAATACCATTTAATACATATTCATATTTTAAAGACTGAATGTGCCATCTTTATATCTTAGATTTAAAAAAAAAGGTTAACAACCATAAGAACAATACAATTACAACTCTAGCTAGCTGTGTTTTTTAACTACTAAAAACATCCTTCTTTATAAGAGCAGCATACATGAAATCTTGATGTCAATATCTACTGTTGCTTAAAAGATAAATTTATGTAATTATTTTGGAAGATATGTATTAATTTAAGTGCCAACCAGAAAAATTATAGCTGTCAATATAAGAATCATTTATGTGTGTAAATACTCAAAAGAGAAAGACCAAAACTGTAGTGTGATGTTAAATCACTGAAGAAACGGTAATATTTAAAATGAAATTCCATTTATGAATGTATCAATATTAGAATCTAAAGCTATGTCTTTTCATGATGTCGATATACAAAGGTCATTAAATTGTTTATTTAAGAAAGTCCCCATCCTCCGGAAATCGACCTACCAAGAAAATTTCATTTGCTAGAAAAGTTGGAATGTTATGATAGATCAAGATTTTGAAATTACCTGCACATCCACCCTCATTTTGGATTTGATTTTTGAATAGATGAATGAATGAAATTCAAGTGATGACTTAGTTTAACCCTCGAAAAAATGTCAAATATGATTTTTTTGCATTTTACTTCCCGTAATAAATGTAATATAGATAAAAAGTTAGTCTTTGTTTTTTGTTGTTATTGTTAGTGCTTCTGCTACTGCTGTCAAAATTGTTCTCTTAGCCCTACATGTTTAGAATCAGTTGATTTTCATTGTGACACACTTCTGCTAGGTATCTGCAGTGGAGCTGAAAGTATTTACAATGAAAGGGTTTATTCCTTTGATTAAAATAGAATTCCTATGGAATCAACAGTGCCTGCAAGGTCATCAGAGGCAGTGGTTTTCCCTGCTCTCAATGGCACGGTGGTGTGTGTGTGTGTGTGTGTACACGTATGAACTTTTGCTCTGTGAGAGGTGATGAGAGGTTGACATTCATGGAAATACTGGGGGGGGGGGCGGCGGGTACAGGGTACATCTACTCCTGTGGAAGCATGGAAACCTATATTCAGGCTTATATTGTCTCATGCCTCTGCCCATGGCCACCCAGGTGTGTTGCTGTGTGATTTCAGCTTTTCTGCCCACTCCTGGGTAAATAAATCCGGATCCTGCGGTTTAGGTTCCTAGAAGGAAACAGAAAACCTAGCCATGGCCTCCAATCCAGTTTAATCATTAATAAAACTAATACTATATTTAGATCCCCTTTTGCCTCCTTGAATCTGTGTTCAATTCACTGAAGAACTGGACAGCTGGATAGATATAAAATTTATTAACCCCAAATCTCAAAAAATGATGTAGTGAATTTTCCATGAACTTTAAACAGTGACTATTTCAAAACTTCCAAGGGCCATGCTCTCCCTCCAACAACTCTATATGGATAAATACACACCATTTCAGCCTAAAACAATGTCCTGAAGCTGCCATTACCTCTCTTGCATACTTAGACATTCATTTTGGCAAATTAAACTTCATGCATTTCCAAAGACATAAATGCTATTCGTGGAGATGTCAGATAATGCAAGGGTCCTCGGTGGGGCTGAGATGGTTTGTCTTATGCCTCTAGCTGTTTATATCCCACCAGCAGGCATTCCTGTCATTGGGTGCCATTTCCAGCCAACTGTTCTCACTCATCCACATCTTTAATGTTAAGTAGTAAACACAAGAACAGCCTTAGCATAATCCAGTTTCACTGGACTGACTGTGAACTCAAAATACCTCATTTCTTGTGAAGCGTATGCCTTTTGTAAACCATATAGGATGGCTTTCAGTCTAGCATATATTCTTAATGAACTCATGAATACCAACATTGTTTGATTTTCCTCAACACCATTCTAGACTATCAGTGAGCTAAGTTACAGAGTTCTAAATTCTTTAGACCCTTCTAATTATCTTAATGTCCTACAGCCGGTTTTTCTAAATATATCATACAGGACTAACATAGTAGAAATTCATATTATCAGGATGAAAGCTGCAAGTGCTCAAAGAGATTTCTGGTGGGAGTATTAGCTTCCAAGAGAGGATATTTTCCTACGCCTTTTTTTTTTTATTCCCACTTGACACCTCTCAATCAAACTGCACAGGAACCTTGGCCTGTCATTCAAAAAGAAAAAAAAAAAACAACTAAGCAGAATGTCATTGTCAAAGATATTCTAGGTGTTTAGAAGCAAGATAAGACTTCTTAAAAGGTTGGAAAGTATTTGCTTATTATCTGTGGTCTTTTTGCCTAAAAGTCAATACAAAGAGTAATGGCCAAGGGCTAAATATTCTGTTGGGCACTTCCACATATATCTCAACCCAGGGAGGTATTGTATATAAATGCACATTTTTTTTCAGGCAATTTTTTTTCAGTGTTGACTTGAGATGGAGTCTCAAAAAGATATAGTGGTAATTACCCAGGCTTAGAACTAAAGAATCCTGGGTTCAAATTTCAGCTTTAAAGCTAAATTCCTTGGCCCAGGCCCTTAATCGTTTTGAGGCTCAGTGCGTTCACCTGTGAATTGAGGCGAACAATACTTTGCAAAACTGTGAGGATTAAATGACACAGGTAAAACAAATTTTAGTTCCTTCCCCTACTCCTTTGAGCTTTGTGTTCTTTGCTTGAACGTTAACGTTCTATTATAAAAAGGCTGGCATTTTGCTATTTCCTTCTATTTAGTAAGCTTTTTATAAATCTAGAAAAGTACAAAGAATGGTTTTAAACATGACTATGACATACCTAAATTGTCACTTTAAGCATATTTCCCTTTTTTGTTTAAAACATAAGGATAACACTATTCAAACGTTTAGCTTTATCAGATCCTTAAGAATTAGTAAAAGATTTTAACTTTGTCACATCAAGTATGATTTTTAAAATATAAAGTTAAATGCTAATTAAAATATTACCAATTCAAAAACAGGAGGAAAAAAGGGGGAACAACTGGTAACTTTACTCGAATATTTAAAACTTAGAGATGATAAAAGATTCCATATGCAAATTAAAAGAGAAGTGATATAACTGACAAAATATTGGAATCTAGAAAAATAGGAAGAACACCTACAAATCAGTTACAAAAAGATGAATACAACAGAGAGATTTGTCAAACTGCACAAGCGAGCATCAGAAACGTATGAAAATATGCTCGACTCCACCAACAAATCTCTGTCCGCCACAGCTGCATGCTGCTGGAGGAGACAACAGATTCACATCCACAGGGGCTGAGTTAGGAGCTTTCCATCCAAGAGTTGGAAGAGAGTACTTCACCTGCCTAAAAAAATATGCAAGTTGGAGATCCCTGGTGAGGTGTGCGTGGGAAGAAGGGGGGAGGGAGGAGCCAGGGTGTGTGCGCATGCGCCCGGGGGGAGGGAGGGAGCCAGGGTGTGTGCGCATGCGCCCGGGGGGAGGGAGGAGCCAGGGTGTGTGCGCATGCGCCCGGGGGGAGGGCGGAGCCAGGGTGTGTGCGCATGCGCCCGGGAGCAGCACGTGTTTGCACGCAGGGGAGGCGGAGGTGGGTTCTCTAAAGAAGCCCCAGACGCACGTGAGGGCGGGCTCGATGTAACCCTTGCGAGAGAGTGTGCAACACTCGGGAAAGTATGAACTTTCCAGATCCCATCCTTTCCTGTCTCTCCCTGGTCTTCATCCAGATTGTCTGGCAGAAACAGAATCTTTAAGGGGTGGAAAGAAACAAGAATCCCAATCACAGCCCCCTTCTTCATGTGGGTCTGTGGGTCTGGCTGATAAGGAGAGAACTTTCAATTGTAAATGGCTGAATCAAGGAGGGCTCCCCAAACTGAAATAGACGATGTCACCAGTGATGACCTTGCCACCTGACGTAAAGCTTTGTGTGCACAGAAAATACCGGAAGTTCACGTGACTGAGCCCTGCTCCCTGCTTGGACCCTGAGGGCATCTGCATTTGCAGCTGCGCTAGTCCAGAGGCCCCAAAGCTACCCCAGGTTTTAAAGGTCGGCGACCACATCAGACCTTCCGCAGGTTGAGGAGACAGAGTCCCAGGTGATTCCTCTTCCGTTTATTCAGACCCACTGAGGTAGGCAGAATTCTCAGACGGCCCTGGAGATTCCTGGCCTCTGATATGCACGCACCTTCCCCCAGTTATTCAACCAAGCACTGCTGTGGGGTGATTTTGTAGATGTAATTCAGGTGCCAAGTCAACTGACCTTAAAATAGATTAACTGCGTGGGCCAGACCTAATCACATGAGCCCTTTAAAAGATACCTTCCCCCCACCCCGCCCCCCACTCCGCTGGTCGCAGAAGTCAGAGAGACGCATATTCCATCTGGCCTGGGAGAAAGCAAGCATCCCATTTGGCTGGCGAGGAGGAGGCCACGTGGCAAGGAACTGGGATACCCTCGAGGGGCTGAGAGGAGCCGCCGTCGGATGCCTGGAAGAAAACAGCGACTCAGCCTTATGACGGCAAGGAAATGGATTCTGCCAACAGCCAGTGAGCTTGGAAGGGGACCCCCAAACTCAGGTGAGAACTGCGACACCTTGATTTCACTCAGACGAGACTTGGAGGAGAATCCAGACACGCTGGACCTGTACTTCTGACCTACAGAAATTGTTAAGATAACAAATATGTACTGTTTTAAGCTGTTGAGACTCTGGTAACTTGTTACATAGCAATGAAACACTAATAACAGCTCTCAATTAGGGATTCGAACTTGCCAAAGATCAGTTGCTCAGTCAAGGGCTTGTTTCTTTCTTTGCTATCCAAACCAGGAAACAGGAAGCCTTCCATGCTGAAGTATCGATGTTCCTGAAACACCTGACGGTAGCATTAACGGGTAAGTATGTGAGTCACTTTAACACTGAAGCGAACATAGATGTTTGTAGTTACGCCGAGTATCTCCTCTCTGCCCTTCCCCATCCACTCTTCACCCTTACTCATCCCGCTCTGTGCGCTTGGAGGCTGACTTGGAGGGACGGGTACCACAAGTCCCCTTGCCGTGCTTCTACCCTCTGCTTTCAGCCTGTCCACTTGCTGGCTGGAGATGGGTGGCAGGGAGAAGAGGGAGTAAGGCCGGGACAGTTATTTCCCGGATTGGCCCCAGCTGTAGGCCTTGTGTTGGCTGTGTCACACTCAACCAAGCCAAAACCCCCGCCAGGCAGGGCTCTCCATTAGGCGGGCTCCTGGATTCTCCTCCTGCCCTTGACTTCTCAGGCCTAAGAGTGATGTCCTGGACCCAACCCTGTCTCGAGACCCCTGGTACTGCACGACTATTTTGTGATTGCCCTAAAACCCACCTACATCCGTGTAAATCTCTTTATGGAATTCTCCTCAATTACCCAATTTGAAAATGCCAACTGTTTCCTACCAGAATTTGACGGTTAGAGGAATCAAAGGACAGAGTGCCCATTTTTAAACGATAGAACATGGGACTTAAGATAAATGTCTTTCTCTTTTGGCTGGCTACGTCCATCTGTGCTCCTTCACCTTCCAGTATTATTAGTTTATTATTCTCACCTCCCTTTAGGGAGAATACTCCATAAAATTGGGAAACCATTTGTTGGTGTAAATAATGTAGCTCATATACAGGTAAGATTTTCTGTACTGTATGATAAAGTGTCATTTTAGTAAAGAAGCTTCCTGGTATGAAATAGGCACTAGGTTGTTACAAGATGTCTTCAGGTACCCGTGCTTCCCAGGGCTCTTAGGATAAAGGTTTAATGAAATTACATGCCTCATCTTCCCCATTCACAAAATGGGACAATTAGTATTATTTGTCCCTTGCTCACAACTGAATTTATATATACATGATTATACTTTAGTGTTTTTTTTTCCAGACTGTTGCTGTTAATAATAATGGCTCAGGTATATTGAGTGTTTACTGCATACTGGTCATTATTCTAAGTTTCTTATATACATTTCTTATTACTCTTCACAATAGCTCTGTGATGTAAGTAGTAGTATTATCTTGCTCATTTTACATATGAAAGCTGAAATGCAATTTACAGATGAAATGAAATGCAGGGAGATTAAGTGCATATAGCTAGTTGGCGTTGGCACCAAGATTCAAACCCACTCAAGCTCAGTGTTATCTACTTACGTAACTAGTTCACTAAGGCTGCCTTACTGTACACAAAACGCTGATGACAAAAAAAATGGGGATTATCAGGATGTTAGATAAATAAATGTTAATAAAACCTAGTGGTTTTCTCATTATGACCTAACTCATTCTTCTGTTAGCCCTTACAAAGTTTTATTAACTCAGGCTTCTGAAGTGTTATGTGATGCATCCCTCATAAAGGTAACAAATCTTCTCAAACCAGGGGTGGAGTATTAAAAAAAAAAGGGGGGGGGGACAATTATTTCTAGAAGAAAATGAGGGTCACTTAAATATATTTCCTCCAAGTAGTGTGGAAAATGGAAGGAAGAAAAAAACAGGTTAAGTTACCAAAATATCCATCCATACTCTATGCAAATCTCATATTCACAATCACCATGAGTAATTTTATGCCAAGACTGCAAAAAAAATAGAATACTTACTGAAACTGTACAAAATTACTTGCCCTTTTCTGGGAAAAGGGGAAAAAAAAAGATCTGGATGTATGAAGGCATTATTCTATGTGCAATCTGAATTACAGTTACACAAATTGACTAAAAGTTATTTCTTGTCTCCTAGCAAATGAGACTGCTTTCTACCCTCACAAGTGTTTCTAATAATTAAGTTAAATTTTTATGAGCTTTAGAAACGTAACTCATGGAATATATGAACAAGCCTTGAGCACATTTTAAAATAATTAATAAAATTATTGGAAGGTATACATTTTAAATTACATTCTCCTTTATGACAGAACCAAGGCCTGGTACAACTTCTTTTTTCCTTGAAGGTGAAATGCTCAATTAAAGATACTAATCCTAATAGCATTGGCCAAATGTGGACTGAGACATTTAAAGTAATTACGAATTCATAAGTGATATAATCATTTCATTTTAAAAAGGTTTTTGATTTATCTTCCAAGGCTGTATATTGCAACAGAACAGAAACTATAGGCATTTTTGATGTGGCTAAAGAAAGAAAGGAAGGCAGACACAGTGTATTAATACTTCCTCTCTGAGAAAAACATTAGAAATACTAAAGAGATAAGCACAGACACAGATGACTTGGCAGGTAAATTCTCAATTTTAAAAAAGCAGGAACAGATCATATCTCCTTATGAGAACTTTCCAGGTCATAATAACCAACTCTGCCCATAATTGGGGGACTTTTTCTCCACTAAGTCAAATGTCAACCAGAATCTTAACCTAAGAAATCATAATAGATTTTTTTCAAATGACATCAGAAGAGCCATTCTTTCAGTAGACATAAATTAGGCACCTGAACCAAGCACATATGTGACATGCAGGTGTTGAAAATGACCCACACTCTAACCTTTAATAGGTTCCCAGATATATAAACCACAAAACACAACAGTATCAAAACGGCCACAGTGGAGCTATTATCAGTTACTATAGGAGCCCGCAAGATGAAGCTCTGACCCTGTTTCTAGAGTTCCAGCTAGAAGTTAGAGGATGGAAACAGGAAAACACAGTGCCTAGAATGTCACTGTGTAGATTTGCGCTCCTGCGTATTTATAGTATCTTGTATTACGTCACAAATTATTTGTCACTAGACTATCACAATATTGGTAAACTTGAATTTACATTTTCACACATTCATTGATGAGATGTGAAAGTTTTAAGTGGGTAGTACCATGAAAAATAATTGAGTGAATGAACACTGAAAAGAAAAATAGTAAAATATATAGTATATAAAATATGTATATACAATATGAGGAGATGATATATGGTGAGATACGATATGTAGAAATGAACCTCCTTTATCCAAAACCCCTAAATCATGTTTGGAACCAATAGTTGAGGGAAGTACACCTGACCTAAAATAGTGTCTAAGAAAATACTTTTTTTTCCTATGAAACATGTCAGGCTGTTGTTTCCTTTCCCTTTGACCTATTGTGTTTGTGATCTCTGAGACACGAGCGTGACAAAGAATACCAGATGTCAGTGCAGGATAAAAAAAAAAAAAAAGGTCTACCAGTGTTCAATGTTTGTTAATACAAAACAATAAGTCACATGATCTTCTTGGCTGGAGAAGTCATGTGGGTCCAAATGGGTGTGAAACAGGAATGTCGACTGTTCCTTGTGCTCAGCTTGGGGTTCTCTGATATAATTCATCCTGAGGTGCTTAGACTGCCCCCCAGGAGTTCCAGTGTGGGGGGAGAGGGCGTCCTCACACAACCATCAGGAATTCAGTACGTGAGGGTTTGAGGTGGAAGCAGCTTAATGGCTGTGCTCCTGTGATAGAAAACACTGGTGCCTTTCAGCAGTCGCTTCAGACCACAAGGCTTCTCACTGTCCGTATCTTGCCTGGTGTTGGTGACCCTCAAAATGAGATGAGAAGAAGCAACAGGAGTAAATCAGAAATTATTCCATTGATCAAAAACTCTCATACATGTCCTTTCACGTTGAAAGACAAGTTATTTTCCAACCTGGAGCTAAAGGGTCAGAGGTTGCCTAGTTCTATCTCATGATGCTTATCTCGCCTGTAAAGCACGTCTTAGTCACGGGGAAAGGTAGGGTTACTGTGGTCTGGATTTTCTTTCTGTCTCTACTTCCACTCTTGGGATATTGGAGAGTCTTCGAAATGAAAACTCTCTCAGTTTAGTTTAAAAAGGTCAGGGAGAAGCAAACTTCCTCTTTTCACTCTTGACTATTCAGTCTACAGATTTCAGAGTTTCTGCTCCCATTACGTGAATAGGATTAAAATCTAAGTTCTCTGAGCCCACATGCTGCCTGTAGTATAAGACGGCCCCTCAAAAATGTTGGAGTTTGTAGCTGTCAACACCACTTCACCCTCAGTGCCCCCTCCATCTGAAAACACAACCCTAGATTCCTTCAGGATAAGAGTGAGAGGCAGAAACTGCATCCTTTTTATGATTTAGCATTGGCAATCAGATAGCATCACTTCTGAGATATCCATTAGTCAAGGCCCAGATTCTAGGGAGAGAACATAAACCCCATTGAGAGGAGTGTCAATCATCTGGTAAGAAAAGCATGCGAGATTGAATAAGCATAGTGATGCGACCATCATTAGAGCATGTAATCTTCAATCTGTCACACCCTCCCTCCAAGGTAAGGAGGGCCCAGGCCTTAGAAATATAATGGCCTTTCTCTCCTGCTCAAGGATAGGGAAAATAATTTTATTCATTCTCTTACAAGAATGGGCAAAATATTTCCTCTAAAAAAATGAAAATTATATATTCATATCCAGTTGGGTGTATATAAATGTGTTTCTGCCAAATAAATCCATCAGTAGGAATCTGTAAACCAAGGTTCACGTCCCGAATTGTCAGGAGGGAGATTGTGGACTCAAGTTTCTGACTGGGTTATTGTGATCTGTAACAAGAAGTATATGTTTGGTCTTTATCCTGTTTCTAGCATAGAGCTAATACTGTTGGCGTTTCCTAAGTGATGAGAGCTATAAATGTGTCTTTTGTTATGTTACTGAGTGAGTTTTGGACCAAAACCTAAGAATGGGGGCTGGTTGCCAGGGGAACTAATTGTGTAATTAGAGGTTTTCTCAGGGGAAGGAAGAGGGGCTGGAAGTTGGATCAATCGCCAATAGCCAATGACTTAATCAATCATGCCTTTGTAATGAAGCCTCCGTAAAAGCCCCAAAGGATGGGAGTCAGAGAGCTTCCAGGTTGGTAAACACATGGAGTTTCAAGGAGACTGGTGCATTTGGAGAGGGCATGGAAGCTTTGTGCCCTTTCCCCATACCCTGCCCTATGCATCTGTTCCATTTGGCTATTCCCAAATTATATCCTTTTATGTAAACCAGTGATCTAGTTAGGTAAAATGTTCCTCTGAGTTCTGTGAGCTGCTCTAGCAAATTAATCAAACCCAAGGAGGGGGTAATTGGAACCTCTGACCTGTAGTCAGTTGGTGAGAAACACAGGTGGCAACCTGGACTTGGTGCCCGAAGGAGGGGTGAGGTGGGGCAGTCTTGTAGGACTGAGCCCTTAAGCCCCTAACGTGTGAGATCTGACACTGTCTCCAGGTAGGGAGTGTCAGAACTGAGTTGAATTGTAGGTCACCAGCTGGAGTCCCAGAATTGTTTGGTGATGTGGGGAAATGTGCCCCACAACGACTGCCAACACACACACACACACACACACACACACACGAATTGGATGCCGAACCTTTGAATTAAAATATATTACAATTTGGAACCAAAGAGTTACTTGACTCAGTTGTAACATCAGTAACTAGTAACTTTGTATCTATCGTGAAAATATAGCAAAACAGTACACAGTTAAGAATGCAATAGGTAACACATTGTAGATCAACTATACTTCAATTTACAAAAAAGAATGCAGTAGGTAAAACTTTATTATAAACTACTTGGCAGTTTATTGGAAGGTGAGTCTCTTGAATTAACTTCCCTGTAGGAACAGAAAAATAGTTTGGATGATTTGGCTAAAATATACTTTGAATCCCAAATTCAAATGAAAGAAGAGAAAGAAACAACGATTCATTTAAAACATTTATAACACATATGATCTAAGACTTGGTTGTTAGTAAGAACAGCATAGCATTCCATTTTCCTATTTTTAAATACAGAGTTAATTAACAGAGAGTTGTAGACTATGGACTTGAATAAATTATTGTAGAGGAGGAAAAATAATTTTTCCTCTACTTTTCTGAGTTCTTAGCTTAGACCCCTTTAGTAAAAATATAGATTAACAAGAAAAAACAAGCAGAAGGTTATTAACATGTATACCTCACGTGCACACGGAAGAAACCCAGGAAAAAATTGCGCAACTCTCTGAGGTGGCTTAGAATTCAGGCTTAAATATCATCTTAATAGGGAAAGGGGAGAGGCAATGTAGGCCTTTGAGGGGAGAGTAAATGATTTTTAGGAACGATGAATCGTCCCGCAGAAGAATAGATTGGAGGTATGATGGTTTGTCTGGCGTCAAACAGTCCCCTCTCCTGTAATGAGACTCCCTGGGAGGGGATTTATGACAGTTGAGTTTCTTTTGGAGGATCTGTCTTTAGGCAGATAAGGAGAGTTCAGAGAAAGCCTTTCTCTGCATTTGCTGTTTTTCAAGTGCCTACAGTTCAAAATAATCAATATACTAAAGGGCATATTTTGAGGTGGTATATTCTGCTACCCTTCATTATCCAGAATCACTAGTAAAATAATTATTTGAATATAAGTACCTGTCTTCAAGATGTTTGAAGTCCCTTAAATAGGTGGGGTTTTTTTTTCCTTATACATTTCTGAAATCTGTTAAATACTTTAGATTTTCCACCTTCAATCATCTATATTTTTTTCTCTTTTGCAAGAAACTTTCAGTTAAGCAACAATAACTTCAGTCAAGCCTTTTTTTTCTTTTAATTTATTTTTTGCCTGCGTTGGGTCTTCGCTGCTGTGCGCAGGCTTTCTCTAGTTACTGTGAGCAGGGCTACTCTTCGTTGCGGTGCGCGGGCTTCTCACTGCGGTGGCTTCTCTTGTTGCGGAGCACGGGCTCTAGGCGCGTGGGCCTCAGTAGTTGTGGCATGTGGGCTCAGTAGTTGTGGCTTGTGGGCTCCAGAGCACAGGCTCAGTTTCTCCATGGCATGTGGGATCTTCCCGGACCAGGGCTCGAACCCGTGTCCCCTGCATTGGCAGGTGGATTCTTAACCACTGCGCCACCAGGGAAGTCCCCTTCAGTCAAGCCTTTGTCTAAATCATATTCTGAACAGACATATGCTAAAGAGAGAACTGATCAAACTTGAGAGCAGGGAAGCAAAAAGAAAATCTATGTGGATGGGCCCTCAGTTCTGTGCCCTGAAGGAGAAATGTAGCTAGATTTCCAAGGTCCTCTCTGGAATTTGAGACCTCAATAAATTTGAGGTCTCAATAAATAAATGTGAGGTCTCAATAAATTTGAGACCCTTTTCCTTTCTACGGATTGGGGAAGACTTCCCCTGCAGAAGAGAGGGAGCTGTCCTACCCCATGCTTGGGACCCCAGAGTTAGCTCAGACCTGGCGGGGAAACCCAAGGTGTGAAAGCATGGATTGCCGGAGAAAAGCCAAGCTGTGAGTGCCCTCTGCTGGAAAGGCCTAGATGACCAGCCTCTGTGAGACTCCTCCGCAGGACCCAGGTGCCAGTTCCCCTTTACTCTCCCTCCCTCCTGCCAACTAAGCTCACAAATACTCTCTCCCGCTAGTTGCTACAGCCTCTACTGTCCCCGCTCCAGCTCGCCGCCATGCTGGTTCCTTCTCCTCCCGAGCTCTGTGCTGTGGCTTCTTAAGTAGTGCTAAGTACGTAGGCCTTGTATTTTTGCTTTCCCCAATTATCAACCAAGGTGACATTCTGCCACAAGCCTGAGACATCTTTCCCTTCCCGGTTCCACCCAAAACACCGAAGTGTTAACCGACCAGGGTTCTTGGCCTTCCGCAATCAACAGAAATTGACTAGAGGCCAGGCAAGAAATTCAGGCCAGGCTTTACTGGGGCCCCTGCTGCAGCACGGAGGAACGAGAACCAACATAGGTTCCCTTGCTTGCCCACTCCCTGAGGAGGGGCCAGCTTGCTCCTTATATGGGGTGAGGGTATGGGTGTGTCCCTAGGGGAGGCTTAGGTGTTTTGCAAACCCCTCTGGTGGTGTTGTGTGCAGGGGGCATGCGCAGTACCCTGTTTTTGCTCCAGGCTCTTCAAAAGTGGCAGTTGGTTTTTTTTTTGGTCTCTTTGTATCTTCTGGGTCCAGAATTTGCCCCAACTGCTGCATGCACGCAGTTATTTTTAGTCCCATAGAGTTTCTTTGTGTTTTGTTGCTGGAGGAGAGGTGTGTCTAGGTGCGAGCATTGCAGCACTGCAGCAAAGGGTCCCGGGACCCAGGTCCCAGCCTGTCTCAAAAGTACTTTATGTCTAGAGTGAAATCGACTACCAGCATATGTGACCACTTTACAATGCTCTAATTGCTCTGTATGTTTGCTGAGTTCCCTTCTTGTATGTAACACATGACTATGGGCTAGTGATCTTTAAAATGACTAGGAGGAACAGAGGATAAGAATAGAAAAACACTGAGTCAGAAAAAGAGAGCTGAGTTCTAATACTAACTTTATCACTCCAGGCCTCATTTATCCCTATATGGATGGAAAAAGATGAACTATATCATTGTTCCCAATTTAAGGTCCTTAGACCCCTGGAGATTCTAGAATGTAATCAAAAGGATCTGTGAACTACAAGGGGCTTATGCATGAAGAACAACACATATGTTAGCTAAAACATCACATTTCTAAAGACTTATATAATTATTAGTAAAAATATATAATTATAATAATTATTACTTTGGTCCTAGATTAATACATTTGGTTATTTTTGCTTTAATTTGTAAATCATTATCTACATAATTCAAAAATCTTGGGACCTCTCTGTGGATTTAAATGACTTTATGTTATCATTTAAGCCAAAATTTATCTGATCCATCACCCTCATCTGTATAACTATCAGGTACCTCCTTAATCATTTCTCCCATAGTTAGTTCTGAGAATACCAGGGAAGTTACACAGATGCCCACAGATCAGTGAAATCCTATTTTTGCCCTCCTGTCAGCTAGATGGTAACTGTCCTCTGCAAATCCGAGATTGTAAACACCATCACCTTGGTTGCAGACACTGTCTATGGAGGTCTCCCAAGCCCATGAGGTTGTCTCCTTGACTTTCCAGTGCTGTGGGACCCTTGAGTTACTGACAAGCTCATGTACCCTATGGTTTCTGCTACACTTAAGCTAAGCCAGATTCAGTGCAGAATGAGGGAGAATAGCTTCTCTATATAAAGCCCAGATAGAGCCATGGACCCTAGCCAAGTTGAGAGCTAGGGAAGAGTCCATGTGCTGTCAGCCACTGTCTTACAGTCTCTGAAGCCCCACCCCATCCCCACTTCATTATCCCAGAGAGGAAAAAGGGGGAAGAATCATTCTCTTCTCCAGACTGTGTTCTCCCACACAATAGTTAATTCACTGGGACATCAGATCTTTTGGTGAACAGATTAAGTCAATGGAGGAAAAAGTAATAAAAGAAAATCTTAGTGGTGATAAAATTTAAGAACTCTGAGCTACGTAATGCTTAAGCCCCCTTTCAGGACTCTCTTGATGGTACACCCCTTCTGGCATCAACTTGTCTCACCAGGAATGTGGGAGTTTTCCTTGCAGGCTTTCCTGGAATACTTCCTCCCTGTCACCATCTTCACCACTACCACCTCCCGCCCATCCAATAATGGTTCTCGATTCTTTCCTCTCTTGTCCTAACAAGCCTTACATATCTTATGTAAGAAGTACAATCTTTCTTGTCTGTACTGTTTTTATTTTTGCTACTCTCGGATGTCACCAAAGAACAGTTGGAGAGCTTGATATTGATGCGCCATATTATGAAAAAGACAATATCCACACATCTGAATGCTTCGAGATAGATGCTTTAGAGATATCATCTTATTTTGTGATATCATATTATATATGTGATAAATGCATTCCTCCCCATTTAGAGAATAAAGAATATGGAGTATTGTGTTCATAGCCAATAAAATGGCAAAGCAAAGATGCAAAACCAAATCTGCCTTTAAAACCATGCTCTTAAATCTCCGCTCAGAAAAAAACCTAAGAAAAAGGAAGGAAACAAAAAAAGGCCTCTGCAACCAAAATAAATTTCCCATAATCCATACTCTAAAGTCTATTAACTCATCTCCAAGGGAATCCCTCAGGCTCTTAATCAGAACCTAAATCAGTCACTCTAATCCTAATCACAATTCTAGATTATCTGTTTTCTACATCTGTGTCAGATAGAAAACAACCTGTGAGAGTAATAAAAGATGTAATTACCAGATTCAGAGAAAAAAAGGAGACAGGAAAGTTGTAAAAATTAGTCTCACAAACTGAAAAATTCCCAGGAGGATAGGACTACTTAGAGGCAAATAGCTCTGAGTTCTAAGATTAGTGCAATAGTTGATGTTCATAAATTCTGGGGCCTTTTTGTCACCCTTATACCTTATTTATAGTAACTCCATTAAATTTTCCAAAAGATGAGAATCAGCAGCTGCATGTTCTCATTTATACACTTTTTTTAAAACTTAAAGATAACTTTCTGCATTAAGTATTCTAGCACCACTGTTGGAAAACAATTGATTTTATCCAACATGAAAACTGGATTTTTGAGAATATTCAAGATTCTATTGATGGAGACTGCATACAATATAAATCCCTTTTTGTACAGATCAAGAAAAAGCAAAACAAAACAATGTTTTGTTTAGGGACATGTGATAAAATTAATTTTTAAAGCCATACATTATTAAAACAATTTTTTACGCAAAGGAATAATGGTCCTAAAATTTGAGATAGTGCTTTCCTTCAGGAGGAGACAAGAAAATGTAATAAGCAAGTAACCCAACTCAAAAATGGACAAAAGATTTGCATACACATTTATCCAAAGAAACTATACCAATAAACAGTACCAATAAGCCAATAAGAATATGAAAAGATACTCAACATCATTACTCATTAGGGAAATGCATATCAAAACCACTATAAGAGGGCTTCCCTGGTGGCACAGTGGTTAAGAATCCACCTGCCAATGCAGGGGACACGGGTTCGATCCCTGGCCCGGGAAGATCCCACATGCCACGGAGCAAGTAAGCCTGTGTGCCACAACTACTGAGCTTGCACTCTAGAACCCACGTGCCACAACTACTGAGCCTGCGAGCCATAACTACTGAAGCCCGTGCGCCTAGAGCCTTTGCTCCGCAACAAGAGAAACCACTGCAATGAGAAGCCCGCGCACCACAATGAAGAGTAGCACCCTCTCGCCGCAACTAGAGAAAGCCCGCGCGCAGCAATGAAGACCCAACACAGCCAAAAATAAAAACAAACAAATAAATAAATTTATATTAAAAAAAAAACATGATAAGATACCATTTCTTACCCACTAAGATGAGTATACAAAAAAGACAAACAATAACAAATGTTGCCAAAGATGTGCAGAAACTGGCACTCACACATTGCTGGTGAGAATGTAAAATAACAGTCATATTAGAAAACAGATTAGCAGTTTCTTTAAAAGAGTTAAACAGACTTACCATGTGACCTAGCAATGCCACTCTTGCGTATCTACCCAAGAGAAATAAAAATATATGTCCACACAAAAGTGTGAATGCAAATGTTCAGAGCAGCATTGTGCACGGTAGCCAAAAAGGTGGACATAGCTCAAATGTCCATCAACCGGTGAAGAGATAAAATGTTGTATATCCATAGAATGGATAACTTCAACAACGAAAAGGAATGAAGTACTGATACAGGCTACAACATGGATGAACCTCAAAAATGTGCTCAGTGAAAGAAGCCAGACACAAAAGGACACCTATTGTATGACTCTATTTATATGAAAAAGAATCCTAAAAGGCAAATATATAGGGAAAGAAAGAAAATCAGTAGTTGCCTAGGGCTGGAGGTTAAAATCGGGAGTGACTAATTGGGCACAGATTTGTTTTTAGAGTGATGGAGATGTCGTAAAATTAGATTCCGGTAGATGTTTGTATAACTTTGTAAATACACTAAAATTCATTGACTTGTACACTTAAAATGGGTAAATTCTATGATATATAAAAATCTCAATAAAACTTTTTTTAAAAGCATAACAGATTTCAACTTTTTCCCCTAACATTTTAATAGACTACCCACATTATTCAAAGTCCCCATGAAATTGTTCTTAATTGAAGCAGCACGTGACTGTGCTGTTCATCTTCTAGTTTGCATAACTGACAGGTGGAAAGGAGAGGCTTAATTACCCCCAAATTACTCTCATTATCATTCCTTCCAATTTAAACAACCAAAGCACGGTTATGAGTAATGTCGCTAAAAATGTGCTGGTTTGCAGTCCCGACAACAACAGGAAATATTGACGACTGGTGACTTTTGAGTCATTGTCCGTGATAACGTGGGCACAGCCAGATTGCAGCCCTGCCTCTGCCTTGGATCAGCCAGAATATGTCCCATGTTTTACCTCAAAGTCAAAGAAAGGGAGTTGATAGTGACTTTTATTCTTTAAAAAAACGATTAACTTTTCTTGATTCACCTTTAAAATTATATATGCAGGTGATTATCTGGAGGGCAGAATAGGAAAGTAGATGAACATGAACATGGCTGAAATGCATCAAATCCAATAAGAAAAAAAGAAAATTAACTTGGAGACGTGTTTGCTATTCCTCTGAGAAAGTATTCTTTTGGTTCTTCACATAGAACTTGGCAAGGTTCAACATTTCCTATCATTCATATTTCCCCAGAGACTCAGGTAAATGTTTCTGTGATGGTTGTTTTTAATGGAGACATACTCTTTAAATTTATGTCTAGTGTATTATTGCTCCATGGGGTTTATGGTGGTTGTTTTTTCAATATGGCTGTTCTAAAAGCCTTTTAGAAGAAGGCGTAGGATGAACTTAATGGCTTTGTTTATGCTTTTTTGGAGAGCAGGTTCTTTCTACCCTGCAAAATGAAAAAGTTATTTGGGGAAATACAGAATAGACTGGCATATTTTTCTCAAACCTGTGGTATGTTACAATGAGGCCAGAACTGTCAGACCAAGACAGCAAAGCCAATGAGAGTGCATTAGCACTGAAATGCACACAGCCTAATGTTCTATTACTGGTGATGCAAAAGGAAAATATGTCAGAGCAAGAAGAGAATAACAGGAATTATTTCCCTTTTTATTTATCACTATATGTTCAACCAGACAGAGCTGACTGACAGGAAGGTAAACAGCAATGGAAAATTCTCCATTTGCTAATAGAGCAATTTAGATTCCTTAAACATCATTGGTCATCTTAGAAGAAGTATCCTGGGCTTAGAATTTGTTTTCACTGTTCAGGGACTTCCCTTTTTCTGGCATATCTTCCTCTTTGATCTTCTCCTGATAAAATTCATTACTTGAGCCTGGAACAAGGACATTAGTGGGAAAAATGGGGAAAATCTGAGTAAAACCTGTCATTTAGTGAATAGTATTGTATCAATGTTAATTTACTGGTTTTGCTCATTGTGCCATGAGTATGTAAGATGTTAACCTGAAGGGAAGCTGGGTGAAGGGTACAAGGGGACACCCTGTACTATTTTTGCAACTCTTCTGTAAACCCAAATATATTTCATAATAAAACCACTAGAGAAAACAAGGAGAGTTACTAAACTTAAGGAGAGTTACGAGAGCTGGATCAGATATCTTCCCCATTATGTCTGCTTTTATCCATCCCCTGTGAGAAGCAAAACTTTATATTACATACTCTCATGGCCTTTTGTTTGCTGGCAACATATATCACGTTCTAACTTTTGTAATTGATGTACATATTTAATCTCCCCTGTTAAGAAAGCAGAATGGTTTAGAACCAAAAAACTATGAGTTTAAATCCTAGTTTTATCAACCTTGGGCAAATGACTTAATCTCCCTAAGTCTCAGTTTCTTCATCTAAAAAAGTGAGAATAACAAGTTAACCATAGATTAGCTGACCTTATATGCGTAAAGATCTTTGGACAAAGCCTGGCACCTAGTAGATACTCAAAATATATATTTACGTTATTGATCACATTACCCTTATTATTAGACTAAGTTTCTTGGTATCAGAGACTTTCTTGCTCCAGTTCACAGAGACTTGAAATATGGATGCTCAGAAATGGGTTAGTGAATTGCAGTGATTCCAGAGTATGTTTTTTCAGGTTGGTATGTATGTCAAACATTCTCATTTAATTCAGTATTCTAATAATTTAATTCTCTAAATTATTATTTCCCTCTTTACGGTGTTCTAAATTCTCAAAAGTACACATTTATATTCTATTATATCTAGCCCCACCCAATGAAGTTTCTCATGAAACTACAATAGGAGAAAAGGGTTTTTTTTCCTGTAAAGTTATTGAGTAAACCCTAAATGTTTCACTTTTCTGTTTCTCTCTCTGAAGCAAGAATTTACCTCTCACTACAGCTCAGTAGCCCGTCTCACATTCTTGGGCTTGTAAGTGCCTCTTTGAGGGGACCCTGCTCAAAATCTGCAGTGCCCCCTTTGGTTTGTTAATATCTTCATTTCCAATCATAAAGCAAACTCTGTGTATTCTAACCCTACTCATACCTATGTGCTTTGGGACTTACCAGAAATGAATAGTGCTGGAGTGAAATAGGATGACATTTTCATTTACTTTTTATATGAATATGCTGAAGATGTTTATTAGCATAAGTTTAGTTGTTTTCTCATTCAGTCTCTTTCATGAAGGGTGATTGATTGTTTAGTACCTACCAGCCACCAAGCGAAATACTGAAAATACGAATGTGAAAAAACAGTTCTTACCCTAAATAAGTTCATCTCCTCTAGAGAGACAAACTCGTAAACAGCTGATTATAATGCATTGTGGACTGTGCCATAAAGCAGATGTTACAGAACATGATGGGATTATAAATGAGCATTTCAATCTGGAGAGAAAAGGGGCACCCTGACTCTAAAGCATCATTCTCAGCCTGAGCTGCCATGGAAATCAGCTGAGCAGCTTTAAAAAATACTGGATCCTGGGAGCCACTTGCCTAAATTCTGTTGTAATTGGCCTGGGGTGTTTCTTAGGGAACAGGATCTTTTCAAGCTCTACTGTTCTAAAGAATGAGAAGAAACTTGTCAGGCTGAGGACTGGGAAGGTGGGGAAGGGCATGGAGAGAGGGTATGTCAAGCAGAGAGCAGCATGAGCAAAGGCACTGAGGCAGCAAAGAGCTCGGCGTTTGACAAGTGTTTCAGTTTTATGAGAGGGCAGTGTTCTTAAGAAGGCTTTCAGTGTTCTGAGAGCAGTGGTGGGAAATGAGACAAGAGAGGTGAGCAAGGAAGCCATGTGCTGCTTTCAGGATAGCAGATTTGGGGCAAAGAAATGGCACGGTCAGATTTACGTTGTAGATAGCTTCCTTTGCTAGCTGAGTAGAGGGGGGAATTTTTAGGTAGACAAGACTGGAGGCAGGGAGATGAATCAGGATGTCCAAATGAGACATGATGGAGGCCAGAATCTTGAAACAGCATTAGGAAGAGATTCCTAAAAACTGTTCAGGAAGTCCTATTAACTGGCCTCAGATATTTTTGGGGTGTGGTGAAGAGGTGGAAGGAGAAATCTGGTGAACAGGTGGATGGAGATTAACACCTACTGAAACAGAGAAGGTGGTAATGGCAGTAGGTTTAGGAGGAAATAGGATCTGCTCAGCTTGGAACACAATGCATCTGAAATGCCTGTGGAGCCTTGGGATGGAGATATTGTACAAGGCCACCTGTGCCAGGTTTCAGGATGGCTGAGAATATGGACTCGACTCACTCAAGCTTGCTTTTGCTTTGGCTGGTTCCTGAAGCAGCAAACAAGCAATGCGAAGCCAGGGATGTGAAGGGCTGACATAGTTCCTCATTGCCTCCCTTTTATCTTAAGGAGACACATTGCAAATGCGGTGTCTAGGCAATGTATATGAACAATTTGTCCACAGGGACAAAAGAATTACAGATCTGTGGGCTTTCCTGACTTTTATACTCTCGGCCATGTCAGCACCCAGTAACTTATGGTACCATTTGAAGCTATAGCTCTGTTATTCGACAAACCACATTACACAGGCCTACTATCTGGGTTCTGAGCCTTGAAATTCTTGCTCTGTTAGTACCGGGGGAAATGCCTTATCTCCCCAAGTCAGTTTGGTCATAGGTTCTTTTTGTTAGATCTCAATAGGCAACAATATTTGTAGGTGGGTAGATAAGGGATAAGCCTCCCTACAACTTCAATACCAGGTTATAAAGAAAGCAAGTTGCAGACCAAATTCTGCCATAAACACAGGCATTTATTAGTGTTCTGCTATCTATCCTCATAACAAACCACCCTAAAACTTAGTAGACTGTGTCGATGAAAAATTAATCAGTCAATCTAGGAAAGAAATGGAAAATTTTCTTTGAGCCAAATTTGAGGATTATAACCCAGGAAGAGCATTTCAGAAAGCTCTGAAGACGGCTCTGCCCTTTAGAAACCAAGGCACAGTTATACAAGTTTTCTGAGACAGAGGGCTGTACATTAGACGACATATTATTGACACTTATAAATCTAAGTGTCATGTGAACCCTTCTGAGATCAAGAAGGAATGCCGTCTTTAAGGAGCTGTCTTGTTGATGGTAGGAGAATGTTGCCCTATGGTCGAGCAGGTATTTCTGCCGATGGGGAAGGATATACGGTGCCCAGTGAGGGGAGAGGGGAGGCCGAAGGGCAGAGAAAAGTTTTGTTTAAAATTTTTCTTGTCTTGCCCTAAAAATACGACTTTTATTTCACAGCTGAAATAACAATCTTATTGTTAATCTCTCACAGTTCTGAGGTATAACTGATCTCAGCTGGGTGTTTTTTTTTTGCCTTGGGATCTCTCAGTTGTCACGTCTGCTGGGGTTCTGGAGGACAGATGGATTGAACATCCATCACGGCTCCTCACGTGGCTGGTTTGGATGCTGGCTTTGGTCGGGAGCTCAGCTGGGGCCGTAACACCTGTGCATATCCTCTCCATGTGGCCTGGGCTTCCCACAGCGTGGTGGCCGGAAGCAGGAGAGTTAAGGGCTGTACCCAGAACTGGCAGAGTCATTTTGGCTGTACTCTGTCACCAGTGCAGGCACAGGGCCTACCCACATTCAGTGGGATGAAGAAACTAGCTCCTATAGCTTGACGGGAGGGTGACAAGGTCACTTTGCACAAGATCATTTAGTCTGTGAAAATACAATCTGCCACAGTTAGAAAGCTGGCACAACACAGTCATGCAACCTATTCTTTAAAAATGATGAAGTCTCAGCTTTTCGTCCTTTTTGTTGCTCCAAAAATACTTTTCATAAAAAGCTTCGCCTTAGGCAAGTGTGATACCATGCCAGAGATAGGGTTTAGCTGCCCTTTTTTTTTTTAATATATGGCATGAAAGAATCTGGACTACTTGAGGCCCACGGGACACTTCAGGGATTAAGCTCAGGGGACTATCCCAAAGGTTACAGTTTACAGGGCTCATTAAATTCATGTCCTCTATGTATTTGAGGTTGGTGGAATGTCTAAAATATTCAGCACATGTATACTTCCACACTATTAATGAGATTGTGAGGTCAATGAATATTTTTAAGTAATATGTGAATGTCATCACAAGGCCCTGAGAATCTGCCACATGTGTCTACATAGGGGTTTCTGAGAGTAAGTTTGTTCCTCACCCAGCATAAATGCCCAGCAGACCATTAGATACGAAAGTCTGAGCCTTTGAAGAGACCTCAGGGTTGGAGATTTTAATTTAGGAGATGTCAGATACAAATTTTTAAGCCTTTTTTTTTTTTTTTTTAACCTATTAAAAAAATATGAGAGTGGATGAAATCACCCAGGAAGGGTGAGTACAATGAGAAAAGTAGTGATTCTTGGTCAGTTGCTGGGAATCAGCAACATGTTAGGGTCCCCAGAGGAAGACGAGCCCTCAGAGGGCTCAGAGGAAGATTGTAGGTATAAGGAGAAACAGTTTAGGCAATTTCCAGAAAGAATGCAAATCAGCAATTTTAAATGCAGTGAGGCGGTCTGACAAAATCAGAATTAAAATCTTTTCACTGGCATTGGCAACTGGAAGTCACAAATGACCTTAGCAACTGTAGTTTCAGTGAATTGTGGTCAGAAGACAGATAGCTGGGGCTTGAGGAGTGAATGCAAGACGAGGAAGCGAAGACTGACTGCTTTGAGGGTGTTTGGCTCTGAAAGAGAAGAGAGATGGACAGTACTCAAGAGTGACACAGGGTTGGGCTTCCCTGGTGGCGCAGTGGTTAAGAATCTGCCTGCCAGTTCAGGGGACACAGGTTCGAGCCCTGGTCCGGGAAGATCCCCACACGCCATGGAGCAACTAAGCCTGTGCTCCATAACCACTGAGCCTGTACTCTAGAGCCCGCGAGCCACAACTACTGAGCCCACGTGCCACAACTACTGAAGCCCGCGCGCCTAGAGCCCGTGCTCCACAACAAGAGAAGCCACCGCAATGAGAAACCCGTGCACCGCAACTAGAGGAAGCCTGCACGCACAACAACGAAGACCCAACACAGCCAAAAATTAATTAATTAATTAATTAATTAACTAAAAAAATAGAGTGACACAGGGTTGAAGGACAATTTGCAGATAGGGAGAGACTGAAGCATGTTTCTAGGGTAACACTGAAGATGCTGTAAAAAGAAAAGTCATTCCTGATCAAGGTTTCAGAGGAGAAGAAACGGAATAGATGAAAGTCAGGGTTAAGGAATTACCTTAAACCTAAAAAAAGGAAGGATGGATATAGATGCAATTAAGAGTGACAAAATACGCAACTAAGTTATAAATTTGTGTTTTGTTCATATTAAAATTTCTCCTTTCCAAGGGGGTGGCCAGGCATTTGTGTCCCATTCCTCAGGGCATTTGCTTAGTGGAAGCAGAGAGCAGAAGTATTTTATATATATAGATATAGATATAGATATAGATATAGATATATACACACACACATATATTTATATTTTTGCTTTTGAATATAATCAATTTATTTTGTTTTTGAAAGTCTCATAATTTTAAAATTTGAAATAGTCTTGTTAAGAAAACCGTACAATGTGGTGAATAATAGTGGAATATAAATGTGTGGCCTCACAATGAATTTGCAACCAAGAATAGAGAACAACATATTTTTCTAATACTCATAAGTTAAACTTTCACGATTATTAGAAAATGATTCATATAAATGGATGACATGAATTAGTTAGGGTTTGATCTAAGCTGTGATAACAAAAAGGCCCTATAGTCGAGTGGCTTAAACCAACTGGCACACTAATCTTTCTTCCTTTTAATTGAGATATAATTGACATATAGCATTACATTAGTTTCAGGTGTCCAACATAATGATTCAACATTTGTATATGTGAAATGATCACCACATTAAGTCTAATTAACATCCATCATCACACATAGTCACAAATGTTTTTTCTCATGATGAGGACTTTTAAGATCTACTCTCTTAGCAACTTTTAAATATACAATACAGTATTACTAACTATAGTCACCATGCTGTACATTACATCCCCAGGACTTACTTACTTTATAACTGGAGGTTTGTACCTTTTGCCCCCTTCACCCATTTCGCCCACTCCCCACACCCTGCCTCTGGCAACACCAATTTGGTCTTTGTATTTATGAGTTCCAGTTTTGTTTTGGGGCGGGGGGCTTCCACATAAGTGTGATCATATGGTATTTGTCTTCTTCTGTTTGACTTATTTCACTCCGAGTAATGCCCTCAAGGTCCACCCATGTTGTTGCAAACGGAAAGATTTCCTTCTTTTTTGTGGTTAAATAACATTCCATTGTATGTATATGTGTGTGTGTATAAATATATATATCCCATCTTTATCCATTCATCCATCAGTTGATGAAGGAAACACTTAAGTTTTCTTCTACATCTTGGCTACTGTAATAATGCTACAGTGAACATGAAGGTACATATGTCTTTTCAAGTTAATGTTTCTGTTTTCTGCAGATAGTTACCCAGAAATGAAATTGCTGGATCATGTGGGAGTTCTATTTTTAATTTTTGGGGGAACCTCCATACTGTTTTCCATAATGGCTGCACCAACTTATATTCCCACCAACAGCATGAGGGGTTCCCTTTTCACCACATCCTCACCAGCATGTTATTTCTTGTCTTTTTGATAATAGCCATTCTAACAGGTGCGAGGTGATCTCATTGTACTCTTGATCTGCTCGATCTGCATTTCCCTGATGATTAGTAATGTTGAGCATCTTTTCATGTGCCTGTTTGCCATCTGTATGTCTTCTCTGGATAAATGTCTATTCAGATCTGCTACCCATTTTTTAATTGGATTTTTTTGCTATTGAGTTGTATGAGTTCTTTCTATATTTTGATTATTAACCCCTTATCAGATATTTGATTTATAAATATTTTCTCCCATTTTGTAGGTTGTCTTTTCTTTTTGTTGATGGTTTCCTTTGCTGTACAAAAGCTTTTTAGTTTTATGTAATCCCACTTGTTCATTTTCGCTTTTGTTGCCTTTGCTATTGGTGTCAGATTCAAAAAATTATTGTCAAGACCAATGTCAAGGAGTGTACTGCCTGTTTTCTTCTAGGAGTTTTATGGTTTCAGGTCTTACATTCAAGCCTTTAATCCATTTCAAGTTATTGTCTGTGTATGGTGTAAGATAGTGGTCCAGGTTCATTCTTTTCCATATGGCTGTCCAGTTCTCCCAACACCGTTTATTGAAGAGACTGTCCTTTCCTCATTGTATATTCTTGCCTCCTTTGTCTTAAGTAACATATGTGTGAGGTTTTTTTTTGACTATGTATATACACTTTTTATTTTAAAATTGTTATTGAAATATAGCATACATTCAGAAAAGTACACAAATCCTAGGTTTATAACTTGATGAATTTTCCCAATGAAAACACAACCGTGTAACCAGAACCCACATCAAGATACAGGACATTACAAGCCCCTCAAAGCCCTTCTTGTGTTCCCTTTCAGTGAGCTCCATCAAGGGTAATACTTCCCTGACCTCTAACACCATAGATTAATTTTGTCTGGTTTTGAACTTAGGTGTCTGGCTCTTCCACCCAACACTACGTTTGCAAGAATCATCTATACGGTGTATGAACTGTCATTCATTCTTTTTTTTTTTGCTGCATCATGCGGCATGTGGGATTTTAGTTCCCCGACCAGGGATCAAACTTGCGCCCCCTGCACTGGAAGCACGGAATCTTAACCACTGGACAACCAGGGAAGTCCTGTAATTCATTCATTCTTTCTCTCTGTAATATTCCATTGTGTAATACATCACAGTTGATCCATATCACTCTTGAGGTACATGCATTTTTAATTTTAATGGATATCGTCTGCTCTCCATAGTTTAGAATCCTACCATTACTAAATGGAAGTAGCTATTTCTCTACATCTTAGCTACATTAATCAACCTTTTTTCTCTTTGCCAATCATATATATTAAAAATGCTTTCAATATACTTTCAATTTGCTTTTCTCTTAATATGATTGAAACTGGGGATCATTTCCTGTTTAAAATTATTTGTTTTTACTTTCAACTGTCTTTGAATGTCCTGTCCCACTTGTTTATTGAGTTGTTGGTCTTTTCTGAATTGATTTAAAAGGAATCCCAGGGGGTTTTTTTGTTCTTTTTTTTCTTTTTAAAGAAAATTAGCTCCTTAAATATGATGCATGGCAAAATTTTTTTCCCAGTTTATCTTTGGAGTTCCAACTTTGTTTTATGCTAGTTATTGCCACACATAGGTTTTGTCTGTCTTTATGTGAATTCATCAACTTTTTTTTCTTTATGGTTTCTGGAGTTCTGCAACACTTAGGGCAACTGGAACTGTCATACGTTGCTGATGGGTATAAGCTGGTACAGTCACTCTAGAAAACTGTTTGGCAATATATACTAAAATTAAACATACACATATCCTATGACCCAGCATTTCCACTCAATTCCAACAGAAAATGAGCACTTGTTCTCCCCCCACAAACATGTACAAGAATGTTCTCAGCAGTTTTATTCATTTTACCCCCAAAAATATAAACAACCAAAATTTCTATCAACAGTAGAATAGATAAAGTGTGGCATACGTGTGAGTTTATTTCTGGGCTCTCTGTCTGTTCCATTGATCTATTTGTCTGTTTTTATGCCAATGCAATACTGTTTTGATTACTATAGCTTTGTAATATAGTTTGAAATCAGGAAGTGTGATGCCTACAGCTTTGTTTCACTTTCTCAAGATTGCTTGTCTCTTTGGGGTCTTTTGTGGTTCCATATAAATTTTAGGATTGTTTTTTCTATTTCTGAGAAAAATGCCATTGGAATTTTGATAGGTATTGCATTGAATCTATAGATATCTTAGGGTAGTATGGACATTTTAACAATACTAATTCTTCCAATCCATGAGCATCAAATGTCTTTCCATTTATTTGTGTCTTCAATTTCTTTCATCAATGTCGCAAAGTTTTCAGTGTGCAGGTCTTTCACCTCCTTGGTTGAATTTATTACTAGCTGTTTTATTCTTTTTGATGCAATTGTAAATGGGATTGTTTTCTTAATTTCTCTTTCTGATAGTTCATTATTAGTGTATAAAATCACAACAGATTTTTGTGTATTAATTTTGTATTCTGCTACTTTACTGAGTTTGTTTGCTCTAACATTTTGATGGAGTTTTTAAGGTTTTTCTATATATACTATCATGTCATCTGTAAATAGTAACAGTTTTACTTCTTCCTCTCCAATTTGAATGAATTTTCTTTTTTTTTTTTTTCTAATTGTTCTGACTAGGATTTCCAATACTATGTTGAATAAAAGTGGCAAGAGTGGGCATCCTTGTCTTGTACCTGATTTTAGAGGAAAAGCTTTCAGCTTTTCACAATTGAGTCTGAAGTTAGCTGTGGGTTTGTCATATATGGTCTTTTATTATGTTGAGATATGTTCCCTATTTACCTACTTTGTTGAGAGTTTTTATCTTAATTGGATGTTGAATTTTCTCAAATGATTTTTATGCATCTTATTGAGATGATTGTATAATTTTTACCCTTCATTTTGTTAATGTGGTGTATCACAGTTATTGACTTGTAAATGTTAAGTCATCCTTGCATCCCTGAAATAAATTCCACTTGAACGTGGTATATGCTTTTTTTAATGTATTGTTGAATTTGGTTTACTAATATTTTGATGAGGATTTTTGCATCTATGTTCATCAGGGATATTGGCCTTGTAAATGAGTTTCTTTTCTTGTGGTGTCCTTGTCTGGTCTTGGTATCAGGGTAATATTGGCCTTGTAAATTAGTTTGGAGGTGTTCCCTACTCTTCTATTTTTTGGAAGAGTTTGAGAAGGATTGGTATTAATTCCTTTTTAAATGTTCGGTAAAATTCACCAGTGAAGTCATCTGGTCCTAGACTTTTGTTTGTTGGGAGGTTTTTGAGTACTGATTCAATCTCCTTATAAGTAATCTGTCTGTTCATATTTTCTATTTCTTCATGACTCAGTCTTGCTTGGTTGTATGTTCCTAGGAATTTATCCATTTCTTATAGATTGTCAAGCAGAAGTTTCTTGAAGACAGACTGCCCCCAAGTTTTTGTGTTTAAAAACTGAAAGTCACTGAGAGGGTTATGCTAGCTCATCCCTTTGGGGAGTGGAGTGAGAGTTGAATAACTTTAAGAGGAGAAGCTGAAATAGTCATAGAAGAAAGGACGTGGAATTCCCTTCAGCTAGGAAGGCATAGAGGTTTTGACATGTCCTGCGAGAAGCAGAGACTAGTGTCTCCAGTCTCTGAAAGCATCTCAAGAGATAACCAAACTCAAAGAGGAATTACATGTGGGCCATACAGGAATGCCGGACACCAGGCAGAGTGGTACCCCACCTCAGAGAGAACAAGCAGAAAATAGGCACTAAATAGTAGAGCTGCCAGTCTTTGGGTGGGCCCACAGGTTTGGACCCTGAAGTATCAACATTATCCCATAAGAGGTGGGAGTCGAGAGGCCTTTTCCCCATGTGTCAGGCCCCACACAAGCTCCCTAGATCCTGTACAACTTCAAAACAAGGAGGAAATTGAATTTCTTACAACCCTGGTGGTGAGGACTCAAAGGTGGGCTTAATTTGTAATTTAATTCAGAAAAACAAAGGAGAAAAAATGTAAAGGGTGTCAACTGAAAAAAATGCACAGCCTAAGAGTTGAGAGTTATGTTTTATTCAACAGACAAAACTGAGGACTTCAAGCCCAGGAGACAGGACTCTTGGGTCGCTCCGAGGTGCTGCTCCAAAGAGGCAAGGAGGGGAGCCAGGATATATAGGAGTTTATGCAACAAAGGCTAAGTAGTTAGAACATCAAAAGAGTACTGTTAATTAAAGAAAACCAGACATCTCAAGGAATTTAGCACTTTTCTATGTGTGGGAAGATGCAAGAGTCTGGGCTCACTGAAATCACTCCTTTGATAGGCACCTCAGCTATCCAGGGCCAGTATCCTGTGCTTCTCATCCTGAGTCTCCTCAGGGTGCACAGTCAGGGGTGGCTGCAGCAGTTCACTGCTAGATGGCAGGCATCCTGTTTCTATCCTGAGTTCCCTCAGGGCTCACCATTGGGGCATCTGTAATGTGATGGCTTGATGGCTGTACAACATCCTTTGTTTACTGGCAGGCAACATTTTTCATTCACAAGAGGAAAAATTATCCCTTCAACTCTCTTGAGTACTATCCAAAGTTGTATAGTTAAAAAGTTGGAGAGAGATTCTGTCTATAGTTTTTTTGTTTTGTTTTCTGGAAGAAATAAGGTTTCTGCTAAGATTAGGATAAGGACTGAGAGTAGAGAACATGTAGAAACAGGTGAATCTGGGAAAGGTTGTTGAGGTGACCAAGGAGGGTTCTGAGCCAGAACTTCCAGGAAATGCTACAGACCTAGCTGAGAATGGAAATCTGACTTTGTGGTGGCATTAGTCAGACAAATGGTTGTGATTGTCTCCAGCAGTACTGAACCATTCTAGTATAGGAGCGGAAAAAATGGATTGCTGAATTTCTCTGGAGTTGAGGGTTGGCTGAAAGGGCACAGCAGGAGAAAAGTGTGCAAAGCAAATAAAGGTGTAGCTGAAAGATAGTTTCTCATGATCAACTGTGAGTCGCAGGTTGGCTTGGGAAGGCAGATGGCTAAGAGAGACTGAGAGTCTGGAAGAAAAGCAGAAATTAAGAGCCTGAAGTTCTGTTGATGTTTTTTGTTCTTTGTTTTGTGTTTTTGAAGTGGAAGAGCAGTGTTTTAGTCACTGTCATCACAGTGGTAGAGGCAGCTGTCTCTGAAAGATCTACTCCAAAAATGGCTCACCGACCAGGGCAGCTTCTATTTTGTAACTCTGCCATCTCAGAGATCTTTACATCCAACCTATAGAAAAGAAAGAGAGAGTGTGAGAACCCACATCCATCCTTAATTGTCTCAGATAGGAAGTGGCACACTATATCCATTCACACTTCTGTTGACAGGGACTCAGTTTCAACTTAGATACATGGGAAAGATAGTCTTTCTTTGTCCCAAGAAAGAGAAAATTGTGTGATGAACGTATCGAGTCAGCCACAGCAGTAGGAGTGAGAACACGAAGATTTCTAAGGTAAAGCAAGTCCACACAAGGACAAAATGCCCAGGAATGTTTGGAGGTTATTAGAAGAACGACGTCTGAAGAGCTACGGGCAAAATGGTTGAACGGGTAGCTGTAGTGGACACTGTGGTGTGCCACCCAGACTCCCCCAGCTGCAGAGAGATGGCCCTCAGCTGTAAGCTGTCTTTGGAATTTCCTTGGATGAAAAGAATCAGCTCTCCGAGCTGTACTCCCCTCTTGACAGTTAATGCAAAGCCTGGCTTTCTTGCCTTCACACAGAACGACTCTAAAGACCACGCTAGTATCAGAGTTCCCTGTGGGCTTGGAGAGGTCTTCGTTGAGACTGCGTCAGAACTCAGCTTCTCCCCCTGCCCAGGGCTCCTTCCTTTTTCCCCGCTTCCACAAGTGGTGGTACCAACAATCCCCAATAAACATCCTCTCTGCTAATCTCCATCGCAGAATCTGCTTCTTGGGAAACCTAACTTATAACAAAATCAGGTCTGCCTATAAAAGTTGCGAGGCCTGTTGTAGAATAAAACTTGTTCAAAAATTGAGGACTTCAAAATGGCAAAAGCAGAATATTTAACCAACTGTTGGGCCCTTTTAATTGTGGAGCTCTGTGTGACAGCATAGATCACATGCCCTGAAGCTGGCCATACAACCGTCTACATATTCCTTGAAATTTCCGGTGGCGGAATGGGGGTGGATGGGTCAGCTAGGTCCCAAGATGTTGGATAAACAAGGGGAAGGGGGGAGAAGGTCAGGTCATTGACAGAAAAGGGATTTTGAAGACTCTAGCTAGACACCTAAGCTGCACAAAGGTAGGATTGCCGAGGTCTGGCAGCAACGGACAGCCAGCCCTTCGGCACACGAGAGCTAGAGGAACAAGTTCCTGCATAGAGAGTAGGATCCTCTGTCAATAAGCAAACTCTAGTCAAGACGACGAGGGAGAAAGAGCGCTGTAATAGTTACATGTATTTTTTAAACATGTATAGACATTATCTCAGAAGAAAGCTGGCTAAAACATGGTTAATTTTGTCCAGCTCCATGGTGTCTGTTTTTGACACTGGTACCAGTGTAATAATTGCAATGCCATCCCCCCAAAGACTTAACTATGAGACTGTCTACTCTAACAGCCTTAGATCTATTCATCTTATAAACCACTCTTATCCAAAAGACCTGTTCACTTTTCCTTAATAAAAAGGGGCTTCATTTTAATTACAGGATTGTATTTCTTTGTAGGGGAGTTTTTAGAGATCATTGTTTTATCAGCTCCTTCCAATATGGTTGTCCCAGCCTCATCTGTTGTTTACCTTTTAGAAAATGTACACTATATTAAAATTGCCGCTTCCAAGGACTGCCGTTAAGCTAATTATGAAAACAGTCTGTATAATACTAGAGTGTTGCCTCTCTGTGTGCCTTTCATTTAAATTACAAGATTGGTACTCCCTTGAGTGCCTTTGCTTGGGCTAGGCCACCAGTGCCTTTGTGAGAGAGATGAGGTGAGCAGTAAGAATGATTTTCCATCATTTTGAAGATGAAACAAGGTGATCAACAACTAAATGACTTGTCCGAGGACAATAATGACAAGAACTCCCGCAGTGCTCAGAATCTCAAATTTATAATTCTTTTAGCCAACATTTACAGCGTCTGCTTGGCAAACTTTTCTATTTCTCCTCTACCAGAGGGGAGGGGAAACAATCGACTTTCCTTTTTTCCAAAAGAAAAGATCTATTCGCTGAATATGCTACCTAAAATTCATGCAATTTTTTTATTTGATAATAAGGACAACATGGGTGAACTTTGTACACAGCAGTGCTTGAGTGTCTATAGACTGCACTCTCGCTAAGCCTGGGGTCGATTTAATTTTTACATTTGGGACGAACTGACATTATGTGCCCCTCATAGGATTCTCTAAGGATGCAATACCAATTAGGTAATATTTCTGCAAAAATGATTGCAATGGACTGAATGTGACCTCCGAAACTCATATGTTGAAATCTTAACTTCAGTGTGATGGTATTTGGAGGTGGGGCCTTTGGGCGGTGATTAAGGCATGAGGACAGAGCCCTCGTGAATGGAAACAGGCCCCAGAGAGCTCCCTCGTCCCTTCTGTCGTGTGAGAACACAGTGATAGAACAGCTACAAAGGAACTAGGAGGCAGGAGGAAGTAGGTCCTCATCGGATTCGAATCTGCCAGCATCTTGTTTTTGGGCTTCTAGCCTCCAGAACTATGAGAAATAGATTTCTGTCATTCATAAGCCACCCAGTCTATGGTGTTTTGTTATAGCTGCCAATGTACAATGGAATATTATACAGCCTTGAAAATGAAGGAAATCCTGTCCCATGTAACAACAGGGATGTCCCTCAAAAACATTATGCTAAGCGTAATAATCCAATCACAGTGGATAAATCCTGTATAATTCCACTCACGTGAAGTACCTAAAGTAGTCAAAATCATGGAAACAGAAAGTAGAAAGGTAGTTGCCAAGGACTGGAGGGAGGGGAAATTAATGTTTACTGAGGATAGAGTTTCAGTTTTGTAAGATGAAAAAGTTCTAGACAACTTTTCTGTTTTTCTGTGTCTGTCGTTACAACAATGTGAATATACTTGATGCTACTGAACTGTACTCTTGAAAATGGTTAAGATGGTAACCAAAAAAAAGAGAGAGAGAGAGAAAGAAAAGAATATCAGATGGTAGTAAGTGCTACAGAGGAAAATAAAACCAGTAGGAAGATCTAGGAAGTACCCACTGGGAGGTGGATGGAAGTTATGTGGTCCAGAGGACGGGGCTGTGGAGGAAAAGACTTGCTAGACTCAAGGCGTCAGGCAAGTCCTCACTGACATTTGAGTGACGTTCAACTCACATGGATAAATGAGGGGAGAGTGTTGCAAATAGAGGGAACAGGGGCTTCCCTGGTGGCGCAGTGGTTGAGAATCCGCCTGCCAATGCAGGGGACACGGGTTCGAGCCCTGGTCTGGGAGGATCCCACATGCCGCGGAGCAACTAGGCCCGTGAGCCACAACTACTGAGCCTGCGCGTCTGGAGCCTGTGCTCCGCAACAAGAGAGGCCGCGATAGTGAGAGGCCCACGCACCGTGATGAAGAGTGGCCCCCGCTTGCCGCAACTAGAGAAAGCCCTTGCAGAGAAACGAAGACCCAACACAGCCAAAAATAAAATAAATAAATAATAAAAATAAAGGAATTCCTTTTAAAAAAAAAAAAAATAGAGGGAACAGCAAATGGAAGACCCTGAGGTAGGTCATGTCTGATTTGTTCTAGAAACATCAAGGAAGTCAGTGTGGCTGGAACAGAATGAGCGCTAGGGTGAGGGGTCAGTGAGGAGGTAGCAGAGGGTTGCGGAGAGAGAAAGGCACAGATCATGTAAAACCTGGAAGGCATTTTGAGAAGTTGGCTTTATCTGAGTGACACAGGAAACCATGAGCAAAGACAGAAACAGGCAGAACAGTCCAAAGGTATTAAATAATCCAGGAGAGAAAATGGATTTAGGGTATATTCTGAAAGAAGGACCGCAGAATGATCCTGACAGATTAGATACAAAGGGAAAGAGAGGAGTGAAGGGTGATGCTGAGGTGGGTGGGGCAACCACTTACCAGCATGGGAGGGAGACCAGATTTCATGCTTGAACATGTCCCTTTTGAGATAACTATTAGACCTCCAAGGAAAGATGCCGAGGACGTAGCTGGATATGTACATCAAGGCTTCACCACGTAGCGGTTGCCATGATCTACCCTCACATGGTCACTCCTGTCTGGTCTCAAGTGGCCATTCAGAGTCTAAATTTTGGGGTGATTTGCTCAGATCTGTCCTCAAAAATTCACTACATATCAAATCTTATTTCTTACCCCGCTTGAAAAATAAAAACTCTCCAACATAAATCATAACTAAAACCCCAACTCTTAGTCACAACTATAATGCAAAACCAAATACTGATAAAATCTAAGAAGTCGTATCCGTCAGCTCACGGAATAAATGTATTTGGATGAGCTACGCTAGAAGGAGCAGGTCCAGACCCCAGCCTGCCCCTGGAAACGAATCATTCACATAGAACACATGAAAGGAAATAGGAAGTTACGCTAATACCAAACCCTGAGATGTATACAGTGGAGTTCAATAGTCTAGTTTCTGCTCCAGCTTTTATATCATTTCTTCAGAAAGCATGTCATATTCCTGGCCTTGTCTCTCCTTATGGTGACAATGGTAGGAGGAAAATAGATTGAGTCATTTCAAAGCCGTTTATTTTAAATGTCTAGCTAATAAATATTTCTCAGTTAGATGGTCGCTGTTCTGGGACATTCGAAGGACTTCCTGGGACATTTAAGAAAATATATATTAGTCTAAGGAATTACTGGGTAAGTCCAAATAGACTAATTTCTGGCACTAAAGTAGCTCCAAAATCTCAGAGGCTTAACACGAAGAGATGTATTTCTAACATACACACAGAGTCCCCAGTGCAGACATTCCTAGTTATCTTGCTTTCCCGGGAGGCTCTACTCCATGTGGTGACTCAGAGATCCAGACGTCTTTCATGACAGAGCCGGATGGAGATACATGGGCAATGTGGGAATCCCTTCAAATCAATATTTTGTTGTTGTTGTTCCACCATTCTCATAGTCCTTCATTTCCAGACAAATGGACAGGGAAAGACAGAGCAGAAGATGACACAGGCTGTTTGATATCAGGTGTAGAAGTTGCAACTTTCACTTACTTTGCTGTAGCCAGAGTTCAGTCACATGCTCACAAGCAGTGGCAAGAAGGGTGTGTAAATGTAACCTTCCTGTGTACATGAAAAGAGAACAAAATGATTTGGTGAACGTATAATGTCTCTGCAATAATTTCCTCCCTGGGTCTTTAATATATTTTTATTTAACTTCCCACTTAAGTCCAAAGCACATGACTTAACAATTCTGACCTTATTATTAAGCATCATGAAGATAGGTAACCCAACATAAAATCTCTAACTTTCTGTTTTGGAAATTTCACAGAAAATCAGAAAGCATAGGGAACTTCCTTCCATTTCTAGCACCTACTCCTTTGGCCTTAAGTCCCCCAGCTCCTCACAGAATGCCTGGGCCTGAAGGAATTGCAGTGCGAGTATTTTCTGCATGAGAACTGGAATTGTCAGAAGGTTTCACGTGACGTGATACAGGGCCAGATGCAGAGGGGTTAACACAGCCAGACTGACGCACGTCATGGGAATCCCTTCAAATCAATATTCTTTTTTTTGGAATCTATTTATGTTGAAATATTTCACAAACAAACTGAAAATGATAGAGAATAATATAATGTCCTCTGTGTGTCCTAATATTATTGGGCTTTTAACTTTTTGATATGATGACTATGGAACAATATCTCTTTGGTTTTAGTTGGCATTTCTCTGATGACCAGTGAAGTTGAGCAGCTTTTCATATGTTTATTTGCTGTTTGGGTTCCCTGTGATTTGCCAATTCAATATCCTTTCTCCATAATTCTATTGTATTGTGGTTATCTTTCTAACATTCATTGGTAGTCATACTGAGGTGACGCTGAACGCTGATGGAGATGCACCACTGCTAAAGACTGGCCTTTCTCTTATGATTTCTAGCTATTCCCCTTGGCCCCAAACTAACATACCCCACTCAGCACAAAATAAAATCTTTCGTGCTACCAGGACCACCCTTCTGAAAGGCAGACTGGCAAGTGCAACTATGCATTGCTCCTGGAGAGTGCAATAGCGAAGTATTCCTTCCAATTGCATACGGAACACTCCCAGGAAGAATTCTGATAAATATCATGAATATCATTTTCTCCATTTCAGTATATTTCTGGGGAAATTTTATTGCATCAGTGATATTTCATTGTCCATTATACGCTGGCATTCTAGTCAGAACCTTAATCCCAATTTGAGTTAAATAATCAAAGTTTGTATGAGGAAGCACAAAAATGGTGCAAGAAACAAAAAAAAATAAGTAAACAGAGGGATGCCATAGGCTGCCATTTTCTGGTGATCTTGCTGAGCTACCTGGTAAGTTTGTCGCATCTGGGGGTCTACTGTTTGCAAACATATTATCAAAACCTAAATGGAAAGATCTCCTTGCTCCAAATGTGCTTAAAGGAAATATGCATAAGCACCTATATTTTATTATAAGCAAACATGCATCAGGAACTTATATTTTACTAACACCATTGGAAACCATAGTAACCCAGATTTCTGCATCTTAAAAATGCAAAATAGGTAGGAGGCACAGAATGCTTGATAAAGTAGTTGCCTTGTCAAAGGCTCCCTTTATTCTCTTTTCATATGCACAGACACCCATTTTATATCTGCTTTTCAGCATGAGCAGATAATACTGTAACATATTTGCCTTCAGGCCAAATAACTTATTTAATGAGACAGACATCTACGGGCAGATCATTGAAAGTCACACCAGCTTAGCTGTATTGCAAGAATCCTGTTTTTACAAATACAAGCTTCACTCTTGATAGGAAAAGATTTAAGCAGATGCATAGCAGGGTCAAAAGGAAGTACTTTTTTCCTACAGATACCGTTCTGACTCGGTTGCCTAAAAACTAAAACATACCCTCTTTCCCTCAAACCATTTGCCTTTGATGGTGTCTTTGGAACGAAGGGAGGAACGTGCATGAAGCCAGTGCCCTTACAGTGTCATTCTAGGCAGCAGTGTTTCTTGGTAAGGGGAGGAGTTGAGGAAGCTGTTTCTCTTGGAGGAGTTTCAAGTTCAAAAAGTTCTGCTCAGATGTGAAAGATGCCAAGGTGTGGGGGCGGAAAAAGTTTTCCTCAACCCTCTTAGGGTCTCTGGCTATGTCTGCAAATGAAACTGACAAAAACAGATGAACAGGCAAAAAGTATACACATTTATTTAATACAAGTTTTACATGATTTGGGAGCCTTCTTGAGGAAACAGAGACAAAGACCCAGTCCAAGCTCAGTATTTGATGCCAGCTTTGATGAGGAGTGAATGGTCATGGAGGAGTTTGAGAGGCTAAGGGTTATGAGTAAGCATAGTAAACTGGGGAAATTTGCAAGGCCTGTTTGTTCAGATTCTTCTTGGCACCCTTTGTCTTCCAAGGTAAGGAAGCTCCTTTCCTCCAGATATAGGCAAGACAGCTCTCACATGAGGGGTTTACGATCTGTTTTAGAGAAGAGGGTAGGGGCAAAAGCAGAGTGTCCTTGCTTCTGCTGTTTTCTCCAACTCCTTCAGCTGAAAATATTTAATATGCCAAGGTGCCATATTTTGGAGTGGCACGTCCTGAACCCCATCAAAGGGAATCCTGCAATGTAAACTGATACCTGCAAGCCACCGAGCTACTGGTCCTCCTCTTGTCTCCTACAGATCTTCCTAAGATTGAGTTCCTTTCTGCAAGGTACTACATCCTCAGCATTCTGTCTCCACTGAGGGAAGACTGCTTGGGCTCACTGACGTGGAGCCCTGGAAACCCTGATCTGGGGCCACGGTCATGGCCTCATCAGGGCTCGTGAGGACTCTTTCAGGGTGGTGTAATCGGGCCCTCCCTCTCCATGACATCATTCTGTGCTAGACCAACTCCAGATTTACAACAGCAATCAATTACGAAATGAAATTTCATTGGGAGGAAAAGGAATATGGAGTTAAATGTGGTTTCATATCATTTCTTTTTTAGAGTGTTATGTTTTCTTCACTTTTATCTCAGATGGGTATACACTTTGCTTCTTTAGTTTGCTTAGGTGGTCGTAACAAAGTATTTCAGACTGGGTGGCTTAAACAACAGAAGTTTATTTTCTCACAGTCCTGAAGTCTGGGAAGTCCAAGGTCAATGGGTTGACTAGGCTGGTTTCTTCTGAGGCCTCTGTCCTTGGCTTGTAGAGGGCCGTCTTCTGTCTCTTATCTTCACATGGTCTTCCCTCTGTGCATGTCTGTGTCCAAGTCCCCTCTTCTTTTAAGGGAACCAGTTACATTGGATTAGGACCCACTTGAATGATTCCATTTGATCTTAATTACCTCTTTAAAGGCCCTGTCTCCAAATGCAATCACATTCTGAGGTACTGCGGATTAGGACTTCAGCAAACGAATTTGTGAGGAATACAGTTCAGCCCATAACAATTTCCAACAAATGATGTCTAAAATATTTTCATGTGTTTTGAAGCAATGAGTTTAGATGTTCTCTCTGTTATTATACTCCATCCTCTTACTTTTCTGACATTTTTGCCTTCCTTTTCAAATTTTTTTATTATTCTGTCAACTAAAGTTGTACTGATACCTTCACACTAGGAGATCATAATATCACCCTCCCATCATGCTAGGAGGAAACCACATATACCTCCTTATTTTTCTAACTGAAATAAATGCACTTTAAATGCTGACTGTGAGTCTTTTACCACCAACTTCTGTAAACACATATCCGTCAATCAAAATACCGTAAAAGCTCTGTTGTTTGGCACGAGGACACTGATTATCAAAATTTTCAGTAAACTAAATTAACTGAAGTTAACTCTTCCAGATTTTTTTTTTTCTTCCAGGGTTTATAACTACATGAAAGGACAGCCATTAATCAAAAAACCCAGAAATGTATCCATTTATCTGGAAATTATCAATTTTCTGAGAAGTCAAGCTCTAAGTATTCCTTAACTTAATCCACTTCTTCACCCTCTCACCCCTTCTCCCCCCAAGAGAAAGTAAACAACAGTCATCTGGCTACTTCCTATAACTGAATGCAATGGTCTGAATGTGTATGTTCCCCCCAAATTCACATGTTGAAATTCTAATCCCCAAAGTGATAGTATTAGAAGGTGGAGCTTTAGGGAGGTAAGTAGGAGATTGGGATTAGTGGCCTTATAAAAGAGGTCCCACGGATCCCCCCAGCCCCTTCCACCACGTGAGGATACAGGGAAAGGATGGCCATCTCGGACCCAGGAAGAGGGCTCTGACCAGACACAGAACCTGACCACGCAGGCCCCCTGATCTTGGACTTCCAGCCTCCAGAACTGTGAGAAATAAATTTCTGTTGTTCATAAGCCGCACAGTCTGTGGTATTTTGTTATAGCAGCCGGAATGGATTAAAACACTGAATAATCTGAACAACTGTATTGCAGCTACTCTAGCTAACTTAGATAACCAAACTAGACTTAGAATTGGAATGAGCCCTCAGTAAAAGACAACCACGGGAGGTGTCTTGGAAAGTGCTGGCTAACTCAGCCTTTATTATGTCAAGGTAACAGACAACTTGCCTGACAGAATGACTGATTTAAACTTCAAGCAACAGTTAAGAGGGTTGAAGACGTCCATGAAATTTTCATTTCTCCAAGCGAATACTACACTTTGTTTTCATTTTCTTTATAAAACATGATTCTTGCTGGCAGTTTTCACTGTGTTTGTTGTTCTGTAGGTTGAAGACTTAGTAAGCTCAACCATTTTAAATTTCTGGGTGCTTTGTTTTGAAGGCCCATCCAAGTGCTTGTCTCAGGAAATTAGCCCCCAGATAGTTACATTCAAAGCTATTCAATACATAGAAAACGTATATAGCTCAGATTTTTGTAAGTCAGATTTCCTGTTTCACTTATAATTTCAGAATATCTGTCTTTTCCTTCTAATTGATCAAAAATTGACTCTAAATATATAATCAATTATTTAAATCACTTTACCTGAAACTATTTTAAGAGGTTTATGATTTTTTACATGTTAAAAGGAGCTACAGGAAATTTTTTTCTTTAAAATAAAACCCTTGGACTTCCCTGGTGGTGCAGTGGTTAAGAATCCGCCTGCCAGTGCAGGGGACACGGGTTCGAGCCCTGGTCTGGGAAGATCCCACATGCCACAGAGCAGCTAAGCCCGTGAGCCACAACTACTGAGCCTGCGCTCCAGAGCCCGCGAGCCACAACTACTGAGCCCGCGTGCCACAACTACTGAAGCCCGCGCGCCTAGAGCCCGTGCTCTGCAACAAGAGAAGCCACCGCAACGAGTAGCCCACGCACCGCAATGAAGAGTAGCCCCCACTCGCCACAACTAGAGAAAGCCTGCGCGCAGCAACAAAGACCCAACTCAGACAAAAATAAATAAATAAGTAAATTTATTAAAAAAAGAAAAAAGGTTTAAATAAAATAAAACCCTAAGTCTCACGGTATATTAAAAGAACAATATATCTTGTCAACGTGGGGTTCATTCTAGTAATGTGGTGATAGTTCACGATTGTAAGATATATTGATATTACTTACTAGGCTTTTCAAAATACCTGAAGATTCAGCAAATGAACAACTGGAATCATGCAGTGGTGAACAGCTGAAAAGTGATTCTTAACCACAGCCTCCCAGCTGCCAGAGCCTTTATGATGGGGGTGGAGTCGGAAGGGAAAGTGACATTGTTTGAAAAAATATATATGCGGTCAATTGTTTTGTTTTGGTTTTGGTTTTTTTTTTGCCTGTGCTGTGCAGCCTGTGGGATCTTAGTTCTCTGACCAGGGATCGAACCTGGGCCCTAGGCAGTGAGAGCATGGAGTCCTAACCACTGGACCGCCAGGGAACTCCCTATTTTCATACTCTTAAAAAAAGCACCAGTGATAAAGAAAGGAGGAGAGGAAGGAAAGAAGGAAGGAAGGAACTTATAAAAGCAAAAGTTAAATATGCTTTTTTTTTTTTTTTAAACAATCACTTTTGTTACTTATTTATTTATTTATTTTTAGCTGTGTTGGGTCTTCGTTTCTGTGCAAGGACTTTCTCTAGTTGCGGCGAGCGGGGGCCACTCTTCATCGCCGTGCACGGGCCTCTCACTATCGCAGCCTCTCTTGTTGCGGAGCACAGGCTCCAGACGCGCAGGCTCAGTAGTTGTGGCTCACGGGCCTAGTTGCTCCGCGGCATGTGGGATCTTCCCAGACCAGGGCTCGAACCCGTGTCCCTGCATTAGCAGGCAGATTCTCAACCACTGCGCCACCAGGGAAGCCCTAAATATGCTTTTTAATGTGTCAAAAGGCTGGTAGATATTGACTTAAATATTTTTAAATAACAAAAAATTTTTAAAACCTTCAAAACACGTAAGCAACGTAGAAGATCAAGAACAAACTGGGGCAAATGTTTGCAACAAATATACGTCAAAGGTTTAACATTCCGGGAACTTTACATATTTCTGAGGACATGAGAACAATGGGGAAAGGACACGAATAAGCAACTCAGAAAAGTGAAACGAAAGTAACAATCAGCTCTGGTTGAGATCAGACCTCTGGAGACAGAGCTTTGCCAGGTTTAACCATGTGACCTTAAGCAAGTTACTTACCTCTCTGTGCATCTATTTTCCCATTTGTTTATTAGTTCAGATTTTTCCATGCTGGACTTTGTTAAATTAAGGAGAAGTTCTATGGAAGAAAGAAGAGATTTTACTTTAACATGAAGCTTTTTGAATGTTAATTTCAGAACACTTAATAACTTTGAAACATTTGGTAAAGTGACATTTCTTGGTACTTTAATCAGGTCCAATAAAGAGAAGAGTGTTCAAAAATAGTAATTTGAGCATTAATGGGGATAGAGCTCTTAAATTTTTCTTTTTGAGAATTTGGATGTTTGAACTGTTGGTAATTCCATGTTAGCAGTGCCAGAGCCACTTAATTTCACTTCTCTGTTTCTCTTTCTTGGGCACCTGGGTGAGGATGAGAGATGAGTGCTGGCAGTACAATCTTCAGAAGGGAAGAGCTTGTCAGAATCTAATGTTAATGAACTCAAGGCTGGCTGCTCGCTGCTCAGAAGTCAGTGTGCGAGACGGATGTTGGTAGGAATGGAAAAATTTGCTTTAATCAGAAAGCTGACAATCTGGGGAGAAGGCAGACTCGTGTCCCAAATCCAACTCTGAAGATTCTGTTCAACCATGAAAGTTTTTAAAGGGAAAATGGAGAAGTAATCTCAGTTAATCAACGAGATAGCGGTCAGATTTGTCACCATCTCCCATTGCATGAAGGCTTGTTGACTCCTTGTGATCTTTCTTTGGATGCTATATTGTTCACACAGTTTGTGAGATTACTGAAGGGAAGGTTGGGGAAAAGATCTGGTCATCTGTTAATTACTTATTCTTAATTCTTATTTCTTGGTCTGAGGAAGGATCCAACAGGTTACACAAGGCTTTGTGTGATCAAAAGATTTGAAAGTTGTGCTTGGGCCAGAAGTTAGTTAGAATAGAGCTTTGCTAAAGTGACAAGACAAAAGGGGCCTCCTGCAGAGAGCTCTTTCCTGCAAAGAGCTCTTTCCTGCAAAAACCGCTCACACGAATGCAAAGATCTGCACGTTAACTGAGTTGTTCTGTAGCTGAATTAGACTTGGACTTGGTTAGAACCTCTGCAGATTTATTCTATCCCCGCCAGATAATAATTTTTGTTCCAGCATCAGGGCTCAGAGCTCAGTTATATGGCCAGAAAGACTGGAGAAACACAGATCTTATAACTGCTTTGTCCTGAAATTTTCAGAAGAACTCTGACTCATTAACATCAGCACATGAACAGCAATCTTAGCTGACAATGAGGTGGTAGCTCCAGATATTTGACAATTCCCATTCCATATCTTAATGTACACTCTTGCTGTGCTACAAACTGGATGTTACATCCATTCTACAATACATCAAAGCACATGAACTACTCAGATGGTGGTGGTTAATGTAGTAAAGAAAGCTTAGCAAGCTTTCCAAACAGCTAGTACTTTAGAAGGACTAAAGTAATAAGAATGTTTTCTACAGAGATTAAAGATGCCATAATAGTAAGTATTATTAAGTGCTTACTATTTGCCAGGCACTGTGTCGAATGCTCTATATACATGAACCTGATATTAAAAAAAAAAGTTGTATATCTTTATCATCTTTAAATCACATTAAATTATATACCAAACCCACTCCTGTCAAACTCACTAAGAAATTCAATCTCAGTTATTATTCCTTGCTGGAGTCACCTAAAAGCATGTGAGGTTTATGTGCTTTCCGGAAAATGGGGAATAGCCTCTTTGTTCTTTGGTCCCCTTTTATTGCAGCTATTATAAACTCTCATAAAGTTGCCAAACAGGCACTCTTAGCGTTTTTGTGCCAGGCCTGGTTGTGGAGATATTTCAAGGCTGGGAGTCTGGGTGCCTGGACCCAGCCTATGAGGAGTACCATAAAGTTACCTACCAAGACCACGTCACCTCTGGCCACGGCCATGGACCTGGGCTCAGGTTCCTTCTCCTCTTGGAACCCACAGATCTCTGGGCCCTTCCGGCCTGGGAAAAATCTCTCTCCTGCTTCTTGCTACCACTGTTTTCCCGTTCTCTAGTATATTTCCAGTAATGAGCTAAAGTTTACACACATACAGAAAAGCCAAAAAATTTTTATCAACCCTCTTAGGGTCAGTCGCTGGCTGGGTCTGAAAATTGAATGGACAGATTAATAGGAAAAAAGCATGCAAATTTACTTAATATAAGTTTTACGTTACACCGGAGCCTTTATAAGGAAATGAAGTCCCAAAGAAAGAGTTAGACCTGAGTATTGTGTGCTAGGTTTGTTGAAGAGTGGGTAGTCATGGAGGGGTGCGCTAAGTTCAGGAGGTGAGTGTAGTAACTGAGGGAAACTTGGCAAGGCCTGTTTGTCCAGGTTCTTCCTTGGCATCCCTTTGTCTTCGGAGATAAAGATGTGCCTTCCCTCCGGGTATGGGAAGGGCACCTCTCACATGAGGGTTTTTTGACCTATTTCAGAGGAGAAGGGTTGGGGAGAGTTCAGCGTGACCCACCATTTTCTCCAACTCCTTCAGCTTAAAATATTCATTATGCCTAGGTGCCATATTTGGGGTAGTGTGTCCTGAGCCCCATCACCATAAAAGGAAATTGTCTTCGTACCCCATCTCACCCTCTCCACAGAAACAGAGGGATTCGATTCAGGCTACCTTGGAGAGGAAGAGGAAAGGGGAAGAGGAGAGGGAAGGAGGGAAGAGGAGGAAAAAAGGAAGGAAATAAAACACAGTCCCATTCCTGCTGATTTCTATACCATAAGGAAAATAAAATATAAATTAGTATCTTTATGCCGCATATATTATCTCATTTAAGACTCACAATAACCTTATGAGACAAGTGCGATTTTAATTCTCACTTTACAAATGAGCCAACTGAGGCTTAAACAGTTCGTGTCCTGCTCTAGGATGTACAGCTGGTAAAGGATGAAGCCTGAATTAAAAATCAGATCCACCTGATCCTAGAACCCATGTTATTAACCACCACAAACACACCTCTTTAGCAGAAACATCATATCATTCTTTGAATTCAGCGGTGTATTTAACAACACGCCCAGCTCCTAGAAGAGACTAAATAAATATTTACCAAGTAAGCCATAGTTTAACACAGTTTTATTTTCCTAAGATGTATTTGTCCTCAATATGATTTCCAAAAAGAATGCACCCAAAATAATATTTTGTCAGAGAACAACCTGACAATATAAAATGTATATAAAACACCTTTTCCTAAAATTTGAGCACTTTTTAAACCATCAACTAAAGGTGAAAAGATTGTCCTGTAAATTCATTTTAGCTGTTAAAAAGCGTACAAAAAAAGTAATCATTTGCCAAAGGTCACTGCAGGGTTGGCCAGAATGAAATCAGAATTGAGTTCAAAGCTATATTTACCTGTGCACAATGCAATAAAGTGAGGATTTTGTTTATTCAAGGAGAGAGAAAAAGATGGAATGGTTCCAGGCTTGTGGTAGCTGTTTCCTTTATTCCTTGTTTAATAAGTGCTCATCTTTTGACTTGATAATTTTATATATTAAAAAAGGTAAAGATTGAAAAGAAAAGTAGACCCCTGCGCTTTGAATTTTCTGTTCATTTGTCCTGTCTTGGGAGAATGCCAGCAAGTAACAAATTTATGCTGTTCATTGGTTGTTACTCCTTTCTATAAATCGGGTTCCTGACCTAGCAGGAAAATTCCTTCTCCCTTGGCTCTACTAAGACCGCTAAAGTCCAGGTGACCCTGGAGAAGGCTTATCGTTCAGTGGCTGTTCCTGACTGATGAGCAAAGACTGAAATTGTTACTGTTGGTAATTTACAAGGCATGGCCTACAAATTTCTCAGAAATTCTCAGTACATATTCCAAGAGTTGCTGTGTCAAACACATCCAGTAGATCAAATTTGTTCCTGCTGATACCATACAGCACTTAAACCAAAGTGCCTAGCAACTTCTGTAGCACCTTTTTAATTTTAATCTTGCTTTTAACATTCTCAGAGATTGAAGCCAAGTTAACAAAATGTTAATAAGAGCTCACTTGCTTTGAAGACTACTCTTGGGCTAAAGCCTAAATTTATGTCAAGAAAGGAATTAGTAATAATCTACCCTTTGCGCAAGGAGTTTAGGGGCTTTGTTGTTGTTTGTTGTGTTGGATACCTAGATTGAGAGAATTCACTCTAAATTTTTTGGAATCAATACTTACCGCATACTTAACACACCAACAGTAACACAGTTTGTAGAGCTGCCACATTCAGTGAGTTACAGCCAGAGCTAATATTTATCTTTAATTAATCTGATACTCTTTAACTCAGGTTACTATAAAAACAAAAACATTAGAGGAGAATGACCATTAGTTAAGAATTGCTGCATTGACCATGACCTTTATGCAACTTCTTATTATATTAATTTTAGAATATATATATCTGTGTATATATATACACATATGTATATAACAAAGCACAAAGAATATAGTGTAATTCTGGTATTAATTTCCAATCTTGTATCATAAGGATGGTAGAGAAATCCTTTGAGACCAAGGTTAGGAGAAAGATTCATTTATGTCTATATCTGATTCATGTATTCATCCATGTAGACATAGATCCAGATCCAGATATATAGACATAGCTGTTGGTGGTGTTTTTTGTTTTACTGTCCTGTAGTATTTTGCCCATCTTCTTCTCATGACTCTTGTTCATAGACCCTAATGCCTATTGTTGGGATATTATTTCTTTGCATCTCTCTGATTGCAGTTTCTCAAAGTTCACTTATCAACCTCACTTCCAATGGTATTTGATTTCCTTTTCCGAAATAGTCTGGTTATGACTGCTACCCAGAAATTCTCGTTCTCTCTTTCTCAGCTGTGATGAAGTTATAAGTGGCCTACATGGAGAGTATAGTAATTATCCAAACACCAAAGAATTATGCCTACTACCCAAAATCATTGGAGTCTAACTTATGCTATTAAAAAGTTAGATTGGTTGAAGATCCTGCGTTGTTTTTTTTTTTTGTTTTTTGTTTTTTAAATGTTTGTGGGTTGGCACTCCCGGGAGGGCTCCTCGAGGCCATATTTTTTTATTTATTTTTATTTATTTTTGGCCGTGTTGGGTCTTCGTTTCTGTGCGAGGGCTTTCTCTAGTTGCGGCGAGCGGGGGCCACTCTTCATCGCGGTGCGCGGGCCTCTCACTATCACGGCCTCTCTTGTTGCGGAGCACAGGCTCCAGACACGCAGGCTCAGTAGTTGTGGCTCACGGGCCCAGTTGCTCCGCGGCATGTGGGATCTTCCCAGACCAGGGCTCGAACCCGTGTCCCCTGCATTGGCAGGCAGACTCCCAACCACCGCGCCACCAGGGAAGCCCGATCCTGGGTTTTTATTACTTAAATATTTCATATTCACTTTTGTAGGCTGAATGTGTTACCATATATTTTAATTGCTGTTATTTAAGATTCAAAAAACAAAATTAAGATTTACTCCATTTCCTTCCATGCACACTGGGACTCCTCTATTGACAATTTTTCTCCCAGTTCCAAGAAAATGGTAAAATTGGGGATTCATGAAATATGGTTTATAGAGAGTATTAAAGAAACAAGTAGAAGAAAAATGGCAGTAGTTTGTTTTCATTCTCATAACTAAAATCCCATTGCTAGAAATCTCACAAGCTGTTTCTAACCATATCTTATTAAACAATTCAATTCCCATTCTCCAAATATTGTACCAAGGACAGTGCTAAGGGCTTGGAAAAGAAAGATGAATAAGACTCAGTTCTTTTCCTCAAGGAGATGAGATTCTAACAAAAGAGAAAATTTATTATAAATAATAAAAGATAATTAACTCATTTAGAAAACTTAATGTGTAAGGGAGTATTTAATAGAAATAAGGGTTATATTTTATTATGTATGATCATATTTATGAAACAAAAATAACTTATTTTCAATTTCTCCAAAGCTTTGCTCAAATGAGGCCTGCACTGGCCACTTTGTTTAAGAACTGTAATCTACCTCATCCTTTATGCCGCCCTACTTTTTCTTCTATCCATTAGTAATTGTTACCTTCTACCATACTATGTAATTTGGTTCTTCATTATGCTTATTGTTTATTGTCTCCTTCTGCTAAAATGCAAGTTCCACTAGGACAAGGATTTTTATTTGTTCACTGATGCATCACAAGAGCCTAGGCACTGCCTGTATTTTGTAGGTTTTAAGTAAGTGTTTGTTGAATGACTAAGTGCATGAATGCTTTGTGTTTTAGATTACACTATATATATACATACACCTATAATTCAAGTATATATAAATATATATATGATTGCTTTGTGATTTGGATTAGATGATACGTCTATTATATATATTATATATTAATTATCTAAGATTCATCATAAATTCTTATATGATTCTATATTATAAAACCAGTTTGTTTCCTGGTTGAGATTTTCTCAGGAATTAGAAGACTGAGGAAAGCTTTATCAGAAGGATAAAAATGAAATGTATGTATTTTAAGGCAATTAAAGTCCCAATTCTTCATGTATTAAATGGAATCAGGATATTAGGTTCAAATTATTGCAAATTTGACTAGATAACAAGATTAATTTTAATGTGAATAGAGCTAGGTATCCATTGCTGCTGATAGTAATAATAATCTTATGAAATAATTAACAGTTAGTAGTTATGATTCTTTAGGAAGAATTTAAGATGTCCACTAAAATATTGTACCTTGGAGTTTCTTTCTTTATAACAAAGTTGGATTATTGAATTTTAGAGTTACTACATAGCCTGGGATATTTTTAACTTGGTCAAATTTTCAGAAGCCAAGTGTCTAAGTTGTATATCACATATTACTCTTTAAATATATCGCCAACCTGAAGAAGCTTTGTCATCTTTTTTCCCCTGAATCATCGTTTTTTGTTTTGTTTTGTTCTTATAAGAATGAGACAAAGAAATGTATTTTTAGGAATTTTTCGAACACAGTAGAAGACATAGCCTATATAAACACATAGTTTCATAAACCTGATGATTGAAAGCAGTATGTAAGAAGCATATTGGGAAATGTGAGATATCATATATGATGTAAGAAATAAACTAGAGAAATATGAAAACCTTCAGTCTTTAAGATCATGTAACATAACCAAAGGCTTTAAAAATAACCATTCATACTGAGAAAAAACTTTTTGAGATAATATAAAAGTGTTTGAAGTACATGAAGATAGGATGTTAAATTGAAGATTTAACATTTGAACTCTTTCCTAGTTCTTTCTTTTTTACGTAGTGTTTTGATATTTCTATACGTCACAAAATGATCACCACGATAATCTGGTTACCATCTGTCACCGTACAAAGATTTTACGATGTAATTGACTGCGTTCCTCATGCTGTACGTTTCCTCCCCGTGACTCATTTATTTTGTAACTAGAAGTTTGTACCACGTAATCTCCTGCACCTATTTTACTCATTTCCCTACTCCCCTTCCCTCTGGCCACCACCTGTTTGTTCTCTGTAGTTATGTTTGTTCACTTGTTTTGTTTTTGTAGATTCCACATATAAGTGAAATCCTATGGTATTTGTCTTTGGCTTTATCATCTCTGAACTAAGGTTCTATATAGAAAAGAGTAGGTTGTTTGGTTTTGGTCGGTGTAGACGGGGGTTGTGGGTTTATTTTTTTTCCTTTGGTCAATCTGTTTTGTTTTCCTTTTTTGAAGGAAAATTATTTTAAAATAACTCTTGGTAAGAGAGCTAGTATGACCAAATACAGAATTACTTTAAGTTTGTCAAACATTAATGTGCCTAAGAATCTACTATGGAGCTTGTTTCAAATGCAGATTCCCAGGCATTGCTCCTAGAGACTCTTACTAAGGATGTCTGAAGTGAAGCCTGTTTAACTTCCTAACAAACTCCCCAAATGATTCAGAGAACATGCTGAGAAATATTGGTTCAGTAAAAAAAAAAAAAAAAACGCACATAAACCTGAGACCAAATATCATGAATTTATATTGGTTTTGTCTAGTTTAGATTAAGCAAATTATATTTTTTAATTGATATAGCCCAAATTCTCAATATTTAGTATACATACTAAACATATAATGTATATACTGTTTATAACTACATAGTCCCGCATTTATGTTGATTGGCATATTTCATTTATTTAATGGTTATTTAATCATTTTTATATCTGAAGTAGTGGAAAGGTCATGGGAGTCTGGGAGAGCTTGGCTCAAATCTTGGTTCTGTTGCTTAACTAACTAAATTTTGGGAAAATTACTTAATCTCTCTGATCCTTACGTTTTCTGTTTTGTATGAATAATAGGGCCTAAATCCTTGCTGAGATTAAAAGAATTAGCGGATGTAAAGTAATTAACTCAATATCTAATGCAGTAAAATCCTGGAAGACACTCAACTGGGCTGTGATAGTTCTGCTTTATAAAGTGTTTCATCGAATACACCTACTCTGGCTTAGTAAGCGAGTGTTTTTGCACGTACGAGAACTATTTTGCATTTTTTCAGCTTTATTGAGGTATAATTGACAGATAAATTGTGAGGTATTTAAAGTGCACCCTGTGGGCAATTTGCTATACGTATGCACCGTGAAAGGGTCCCCCGGCTAGTTAATCAACACATCCTTCACCTCACATGGTTATCTTTGTGTGTGTGTGTGTGTGAGAACATTTAAGTTCTACACTCTTAGCACATTTCAATTATACAGTACAGTGTTATCAACTATAGTCACCATGTTTTATATTAGATTCTCAGAGCTTATTTATCTTAGAGCTGAAAGTTTGTGCCATTTTACCAACCTCTCCCTATTGTCCCCACCCTACCGTACAATCCAGCAATCCCACTTCTGGGTATGTATATCCAAAGGGAATGAAAACAGGATATCAAAGAGACACCTGCACTCCCACGTTCATTGCAAAGTTATTCACAATAGCCAAGATATAGAAACAACCTAAGTGTTCTGATACCAATGGATAGATGGGTAAAGAAGTTGTGGTGTATGCAATGGAATATTATTCAGTCATGAAAAAGGAAATCCTGCCATTTGCAACAAATGGATGGGTCTTGAAGGCATTATGTTAAGTGAAATAAGCCAGACAGAGAAAGACAAATACTGCATGGTATCACTCGTATGTGGAATCTGGGGAAAAAAATCAAATTCCTAGAAACAGACTAATTTATGTGTTTCAACTGGGAAACTGCTTTGTTCTATGACTGTGCCAGTCATACCTATTTGCTCTCAGATCCATTTGCCTTCCCTCCCCAGCTCTGCTCTGCCCACAGGGAGCAAACTCCTGCTAACTGTTTCCCAGACTTCCTTGCCACCTGGCTTCTTCAGAGACTGTGAGAGGCACTAAAGGCAGATTAAAAGGTGAGAGGAGGAGAGAAAGGGATGTGACCCTTCTAGCAGGATACCCCCTGGGCTCCAGCTGCCGAGGCTGCTCGCCTGGGTTCTGGTAAAACACCTCTTCCCGATGTCCCCCAACCCTTGGGTTAATAACAGCTTCTTACATGTTGCCTCACCTTTCCCTGTGTGATCTTTCTACTTTAATGGACTATAGTTTTTCTAGTATAAATTGTTCTGATCTGGGGACTGAGAAGTACATTTAAAAATTTTATAGTCACTTTTTTTTTTTTAATAAATTTATTTATTTATTTTATTTATTTTTGGCTGTGTTGGGTCTTCGTTTCTGTGTGAGGGCTTTCTCTAGTTGCGGCAAGTGGGGGCCACTCTTCATCGCGGTGCGCGGGCCTCTCACTATCGCGGCCTCTCTTGTTGTGGAGCACAGGCTCCAGACGCGCAGGCTCAGTAGTTGTGGCTCACGGGCCTAGTTGCTCCGCGGCATGTGGGATCTTCCCAGACCAGGGCTCGAACCTGTGTCCCTTGCATTAGCAGGCAGATTCTCAACCACTGCGCTGCCGGGGAAGCCCTATAGTAACTTTTTAATAGTAATTAAGTTCCCAACTTATAATATTTTGTCCTATTAAGGGGGTTTCAGAAACAAATTGCTCTCTTAAGGCAGAGAAAGTTTATAGAGTAAGAATTCAGGAAATGTTAGTTTCTTCTTTTTCTCTGAAACAAAAAAAAACAATGGCACAGTCACTCCACTCTCTAAAGTCAAAATTTGTTTTTCCATCACATGAGAGAGTATATTTTTTGTTTTAATGTAGAAATAAAAAACTAGATAAAGAATTTTCAGACTTCATATTGTGTAATCTTTTAAGCATATGGGGGGGGTGTTAAAAAGACATGAAATTGAATAGATAGATCATCATAATATTAATTAGATTATGGGGATTTTTGCCAAATTGTACTCTCTGTACAATCTTGGAAATTTTTAAATCACTTTCTGGCTTGCCGGACTTAGCTTATAGATTGTGTACTGAACCTCAGTCAAGGCTGTTATCTGCTGGGTTGTCTTACAATTGTGGCATCCAACCATTCACAATTTGATCCTTGCACTAGCCCAATTTTAACTGAAATTGCTACTATCTAGGTTTGAGATGAAATTTCTAATATTTTAGAACATTTTGAAAAGTAACCCAACACATTCAAGAAGTACAGTACATACTTCCCATAAAATCGTCCTGCAAATAAACGATATGGATTCCATACCAATACTTCGGATAAATTTTTCATAAATTTTCATAATTTTAAGTATCTTAAGAAAAATATCAAAAATGCGGTAGGCATTTATACTACCCTAAGAGCTTAAAAACCTATGAACTTATATAACTTCATGAAGGTAGGTATTCTTATTCTCATTTTTAAATGAAGAAATAACTTAGAAAATTTAACTTGTTTGTTGCACTGTTTGTAAAAGGGAGGAGTAAGGATTCAAACTCACATCTCTGAAGTGGTTCCAGAGTTCATGCTTTTTATCACTATATGGCTTCTGGCTATAGTAAGTGCCCTTAAGAAAATACTTCAGCATTGCCCAAGTCAGTGTCGTCCACTACCGTCGTGGTGTCACCAGGGTGTTCATTGAAGGCTGTAATAGACTGGGTTTTCTGCGAGCTCAGACCTCCTACTTGCCTTTCTTCCAACATTTTCACTATAATTTGCATTTCCCTGCAACTTATGAGGTTTAGCATCTTTACATATATTTTTTGGCCAATTGGATTTGTTCTTCTGTTAATTGTTTTATATATCCTTTGTCCATTATTCAATTTAGTTTTTATCTTTTTCTTATTTATAAGAGCTCACAGTATATTATAGAAAAACTTTTACCTGTCATGTAAATTACAGATATATTTCCTCAACAGTTGCTATATCCTCACTGTACAAAAGTTCTTAATTATTATTGTATAGTCAAATATGTTTGATTTTCCTATTTTGGATTTAAAATTCTTTTTCAACTTCTGCATTATGCATATAATCTCATAAATTCTCTTTTAAGATTTCTATTCTCTTAATTTTTTACATTCAAGTTTTTAATTGCTCTGGTGTTTACTTCTGTATATGGTAGGAGATATAAGTCCAATTTTACTTTCTTCCAGTTGGAGAAACAATTATGCTGCTATTATTCATTAACTATATATCACTGGCCCTACAGAGAAAGACGCCCACCCACACACAAGCTTTTGAATGGCATTGGTCCCATAGACAGCAGCTACTTCATTGGGTATCATGTAGCCAAACTTAACTCTAAAACACTAGGGTTTAGAAAGGAGACAGTTGTTGATCAGGGACCTGGTTTCCTTGGCCAGCAGAATCTGGTATTCAAGTGACTCTGTTGAGTAATATTAAGTGAAACTTCCATCTCTCCTTAATTTATCAATTCAATCCATTGATTTATATAAGAGCCCAGAGGCCTCCTGGAGAAACAGACTTTAGCTCTGCCCTCCCAAGAGTTCAAGCACTTACACAACTATGTTTGAAACAATAACGAGACACCCCTATACATCTATTAGAGCATCGAAAATCCAAAACAATAACACCACCAAATGCTGGCGAGAATGCAGAACAACAGCAACTCTCGTTCATTGCTGGTAGAAGTGGAAAATGGTACAGCCCCTTTGGAAGACAATTTGTCAAATTCTTACCGAATGAAACATACTTTTACCATATAATCCAGGAATCACACTCCTTGGTATTTACCCGAGTTGAAAATTTTTATCTCCACAAAAACTTGTGCGTGGATGTTTATAGCAGCTTTGTTCATAATTGCCAGGACTTGGAAGCAACCAAGACACCCTTAATGCATATCAGTAAGTGAAAGAGGCAAATCTGAAAAGGCTGCATACTATATGATGGCAGCATACGGCATTCCGAAGGCAAAACTCTGGAGACAGTAAAAAGGTCACGGGTTGCAGGGGGGTAGGGAGGAAAGAAGGATAAAAAGGTGGAGCACAGAGGATTTTTAGGGCAGCACAGCTACTCCGTATGATATTATAACTGTGGATACATGGGAAAACCCAGAAAATGGGCAGCACCAAGAGTAAACCTTAACGTAAAATAAGGACTCTGAGTGATAATGATGTGTCCATTTAGAATCATCGATGATAACAAGTGTACCACTCTGGTGGGAGATGCTGATAGTGGGAGAGGCTGTGCACGCATGGGGACGGGGGTATGTGGGAGCTCTCTGTACCTTCGCTCAGTTTTGCCGTCAACCGAAAACTGCCCTAAAAACTAAATTCTATTGATTAAAAATATATATATGTGTGTGTGTGTGTATATATATATATGTGTGTGTGTGTATTTGATTGCTAGAGAGGCCAAATCAAAGGAAATATCTGAAGCTCTTGTTTTTGAAATAGAAAAACATAGACCAAATTTACGTTGCATAGGAAGAGAAGGAAATTGACACTTGTTAAAACCTGTTTACACAGTAACTGTCTGTACTATTTTTACAACCTTTCTATAAGTCTGAAATTCAAAATAAAAAGTTTTCAAAATCTGTATGCTGGGAAATGCACGTAATAACCCTATGGTATAAATATTATTCCCATTTACAAAGACAGATATGGAGGTCCAGGAGGTTAATTATCACATCTGAGGCCTCCCGGAAAATGGTTGGGCCAGAACTGCAGCTATTAGGTCTGCTGCTGAAGCTCCTATTCTCTCCCCTAGACTACACGGTGCCCTTAGTGCAGCATTACAGATGCAGCACTGGGGTGGGAGCCTGGGAAAGCAGTAAGGGAATTTCTGTTTTCTTGTTTGTCTTTTTTTTCATTCAGATAGCTGAGCAATAGAAAGAAAAAAAAAAAAAGCTTCTCGAAGTATTCCTAGAACTTCATCCTCAGTTGAGCAGATATCATGAAAAGATGGTCACTGCACCTTGAATCCCAGAAAGTACCTTATCAAGGGCATTTCATGTGAGTGAAAATTAAGATGTTCCCTAAAGATAAAACAGATTTATGTTTCTTTTCAGAAACATTGAGCCCAAAGATATATATGTGAAAGATACAAAATTAATATTAAAATCTTCCATTTATTTTATCTGTAAAGCAAAAGCATCTACTTTCATTTTCAATACTTTTTAACCTACTTATGCAGAATTAGGGTGTATATTAATTACAGCCTCTTTATTAAAATGTGTCCCATTGGAAGAGTGTCTTTCATGGCAACCATTAACTGTGAATACTCCTCCTTTAGTATCTCAAGTGATACCTTTGACCTAGTGCAGTAACTTTTTCCCCTATTACCCCTGAGCTCATTCCTAGGTCTGTCAAACTTTAACGAATTCATTCAAATATTATTCTGTGAGCGCTGCTGAGGGCCAAGCATTGGTGTGTTTCATCCTTCTTAAAATAACCACCAAGCTACTTCCTGTATCTGACAGTTTGAATGATGTCAAGCCCTCTCTGAATTTTCAGATGGTTGCTATTAAAGCAGATACAAGAAAAGGATTCAACAAAAGAGGCTCTCCCAAGATTTGTAAATGTTAAAAGGATTGGCAGTTGAGCATTTCAAGAAATGTTCATTTCAGTAGCAACTCCATAATAGAAGAGTCATGTGTCTTTGAAGGCACAATGGGTTACTCGGAGAATTCTCCAGTGGTTGGAGAGTATACATTCTCATGTGGAGGGAGGTCCCTGGGGAGATTCTGGAGCCTGTTTCAACGTTTGGTATAAAAGCCAATATCGGGTATAGTGCCTTCCACCATGTGGGTGTTCAGTAATCAGAGTCAGAATCTTACAGATAAAAAGGACCTTCGAGATCAAAGTAACTGATTGTGATTGACATTATTCCCTCCTGAAAACATACTGAGAGCATGTAGTAGCAAAGTGAATTTTCACACATTTTTACCATCACAGTAAAATCTGCTTTGGGGCATAGAGCAGTGGTTTTCATGATACTCCTGTAATTCAAAAAATAAAGCCTCATCATTTCATGGTCCATTAACTGGAAACTATTTTGCACAAGTTCAGCATCACTTTCTACAACTTTAGATGAAGGCATTCAAATAAGTTATATCACAAAAGATACTTGACTTATTAATCTATACTATGAATCTCCATCTCCCTGAAATCACTGTTAAAATCTCTTTTATTTCACTAATCAGTGATACTTGAATTTAATGTTCTTCACCAAAAGCCATATATTGTACTAAAATAGACCTAACATATTGTTCTAACTCAACCATAAAACAAGATCAGATAATGAGGGATAGAGCTCTGCTGGCTTGTGTGAGTCACATATTTTCCGGTAAATGGAAAATCAAGAGCATTTCTGAAGAGGTGCAAAAGGGAAAGGGCAGAGCATCATTATAAAAGCCTTGAGCCCAAAGACTATATGTGAAATGTCACAAAATCCATTTGCTATGATATGTCATTTATTATTTTAGTAGCACAAAGGCAGCTAATTTCATCTCATGGTTTCTAATGTTATGCTGGAGAGAATGCATACAAATCAGAGATTAAATTCACCAGCCAGGAGTTTAGAACCTGTTCCCACCGACTCCGTTAGAGGACGAAGTGTCTAAGGAGACACCATTGCTCCCACCCACAATCCTGACGGAGTTCGAATGCCTCTAAAAGACAAATACTTGGGTGAAAGAGTTTAAGCAGGAGGTGCCTAAAGTAATTGCACTTTAGGCTGCTAATTTTTTTTTTTTTAAAGCGGGTTTTTTTGTTTGAATATGTTCTGGGCTCCAGCCTCTAATTAAAAGTTGATCTGATTATTTTATTTAGCACCGCACCCCAGCTAGATACTGTTCTAAGTGTTTTAATATTAACTCATTCACACCTCCCAACAACCCAATTTGCTAAATACTGTTATCATGATCCCCAAGTTACAAATGAAGAAATTGAGCCACTGACAATTTAAGTAATCTGCCCAAGACCACATGGCTAAGAAATGACAGAGAAGAATTTGAACCCAGGAAGTCTGGCTCCAGAGCCCATGCGCTTACCCATTATGTTATGCTGACTCTCTCAAACACTTTCCATATTATAGATGTAACATACAGTTTATAATGTATCACTTCTGTACTCACTGGGTGTCAGATGCTATGCTGAGCTCTTTATGTGATTAATGCCATTTTTTTTCCTATCAATCCTATGAGATAAGACTACACTTAACTGATGAGGAAACAGGCTCAGAGAGGCATGGTCCTTTGCTCATCATCACACTACTAGGAACTGACAAAGATGAGACCTATCCCAGGTCCGGCTGTGGCCAAAGACCACAGTATAACAACTCCACTAACGAGTTTTGCTAATCGTCTTTAAGAAAGGGGCCGAAGAATCCTTTGATGAAGTATGGAGGGGCAGAACAAATGCCCGAACTTTAGGCTAATTGTGCTTTTACAATGCTTTCTCTATAAATCTTGACAATGAAGTAATTCTAGGGCAGGAAGGACCTTGACACTATCTAAGCCCCAGCCCCCTCCTTTTCTTGATGAGGGCCTGAGGCCCAGAGAGGCTTAAGAACTCTCTAAAAGTCACAGAGATAACAAAGCCAGAACCACTGCCAGCTCAATCTTTGTTCCAGAACTCTGTGACACTTTTAGGGCAAGGTGCATCCAAATTCATATAGCAATTTGGATTGTAAGTGGATACAGCTGTATCTGTTTCTAAGCTACTTTTGTTATCGGTGTGGAGCTCAGTAAGTCTCTTTCCTTTGCTGAAATGATCCTTTTTGGCTGTATTACCATAGCTTACAGGTCACTTTATTCATGCTTGCTGAAACATTTTCAGTGACTGGGCAAAAATGTTTATGTTATATGGTTTCCTGCCTTTTAATATATCCTTCTGGGTTTTAAAAGAAATTCATTTGCCAGTCCTATTCATCTTTAAAGATACTGTTTTACTGAAGCAAAAAAAGATACGCTCCTTAAACAAAAGCCTATAAATCCTCCATGCTTTTAGTTGTGATTATTAATTTAACAAAAGAAAGAAAAGAGCTTTTAACTTCAGACAGTTACCTTTTTTTTTCTCTTCATTGTGTGACCCAAGTTCATTTCTGTGCCAATTCCCTGCATACCTCTCAAGTCTCTACTTCCTGCTTATATCCTTTGTGAGTCTGAGGTTGTCGCCTCCTTGTTCCCAATCGTTTCTGGGTCATCTGCCATGTTCCTCCTTACCTTGACCCAGTGTTCTTAGCTAGGTGGGGAGAGTGGATCCGGGGAGCAGCCTGCTGCTTTTCTCAGCATGGAGATTTCTGGAATCCTTCAGCAGTAAACAAAGACGGAAACAGCAACAATAGCCAAGCTATGGCAACTGTAACAAGGAGAGACAGAATTCTCCCAGGTCAACTACCTGACCACTTACCTGATTTTCTTTCTTAAGATTTAAGAATATAGACCTGTGCTCCCTTCATGGAAGTTTGGTTTATTATGACTGGAGCAACAGAGTTTATGTTTATGGATTGAAGAAGTCACCGTTTGAGCCCAGGTGGTATATCACCATCTGAATCCCCAGATGTCAAAATGACAGAGAGACACCTGGAGGCGGGTGGGGAGGTGAGGTTGGGTAAAAGGGTCAGTGGATAAACAGGAGGAATGTCTCAGGGCAAAGGACTCAGTTATTAAGGCCTCCAGAGGTTTTGTGGGCAGATGGTGGTGGATAGAAAAGAGACAAAATGAAGGAGTGGTTGCTCCAGAAGGAGGAGGTGGGGTGGGGACAGAGGGTACCATATCACGACTTGAGGCTAACGTGGTCCCATCTGCTTCTGCGTCTGGGGTGTACCTAGGGAGCTCGCTGCTCCCCTTCCGTGTCTCCCATCACTGGGCCAGTCTTAGTGAGGGGATGCTTCCCCCCTGGGCCCCTTACGGTGCCAGGAGGAGGGGAGTTGGAGGGCATGGGAGGTTCTGTTCCCTTTGGTATTTCATAAGTGAACTTGGATTTGGATGACTCTGTATTCAGTATGTCTCTGACTGCCTAAAGTGGGATAGGCAGGGCCATCAATCAGGTGGCATTTGTCACTGTCACAAAGTACCAGCGCAGTGCCTCACAAGAGGAACCTCGTGTTCCCTCTGCAGAGGTGCCCCTGTTTAGGAAATGTGAACTGAAGTAACCTCGCAAGAAAGATAAAGTTCTGACGTACAACAGATATTTGATCCTTTTTTGCTTTTTAAAACTTCAGGGATTTTTTTTTTTTTTCTCCTTCTTCACATGTTCTTGCCTATTACTAAGTAACTGAGACTTTTGAAATGTCATTGTCAGCATTTTCAGGCTATGATTTTCCTGTCTGATTAACAAAGGCCTCTTGTACTTTCTCTCCCTGCTTTCAGAAAGGTGAGTGTGCTTGACTTATTCTTGATGTTCACATGGAGCTTCCAATCTCAACTTCCCACTGCTGACTTTCTGAACTTGACCTTGGGATGGTCCAGAAATTGAATGTGTCTATTTAGATAAGCTAGTGATAAGTTTCTTTTTTGTTGTATTGGTCCTATTGAGAGCATTCATATACAAGCTGGATAATTTCTCCTACATCCCTAATTTTTTTTTTTTTTTTAATTTTGAAAGCAACTCTCCTTCACCCTTCAGAATTGGCATTTATGGACATTCACCAGATGGTCTTCTTGCTTTAGTTTGGAACTAAAGCACTGGCAAAGAATAGCCAACAACTGGAAATTTTGATTAAAGCTAATGTCTGGAATACTTTAGGATAATAACAGCTCACTTCCTAGCATACTTACTGTTCAAAGTCAATGAGATGAAGTTTTACGTATATTATCTCATTTAATCATCACAACACCATGAGGTGGGTATCCCATTTTACAGATGAAAAACTAAGGCTCACACAAGTAACATGTGAGGGAATAAGATTCAAATATAGAACTGATTCCAAAGCTTTTCACTGCAGAATACATGATTCTGCCTCAAGTAGAATGTAGATAAATAACATTTTAGGACTATAAAAAGGGAATTCCATAGTAAAATGTGTCCTTTCCTCACACAGCAATGCTCCCTTTCAGAGGAGAGAAATTAAAATGTGAACTGGCAAGATTTCCCAATTTGCTGAATAAGACGCTCCGATTAAAGAGCTGTATAAAATCGTGTTGGAAGTTCAGTCTCTTCTTGTTATTATATAGATATTCCAGACCAGCTTCAAGAGCCAAGGGAACTGAAGGCTTTTCTGTTTAACTAAATACTTCCTCTTTCTGCCTGGCTTGATTTAGCCTGTGTAGAAAATGCAGAAGCTGAAGGAAAGGCACTTGCTCGCCTTAAGCATACTTTTTTCCTTTGCTTTTTTTTCCCGTCGGTTTCTAAAAACACCCGTGTAAGTGTGTCGGGTGAGGGTGAGGGTGAGTGTGGCCCCTGGAATGGGAGGAGAACGGGCACGTAGGGTTGTAACCCAGCACTGTGCTTTTCCCACGTTCTCTCAATTACACTCCACGTCAACCCCACGAGTTAAGTGATGTTGTCCCTATTTTACAGCTGAAGAAACCCAGGCTCAGAGAAGGCAAGTAGCTTCTAAGTGGCAGCACTGGAAACCAAACCTAGGCTTATCTGTTGTTGATCAGATAAGTAAGTAAATATAAAATGTGGCTCAGAACATATGATTTTAGATCAGTATTTACACAGGATTTTCAGAATGCAAGATCTATAACATCAGGCAAGATGTCATAGACTTTTATTTATTTGACATAAGGAGGCCATACTAAATTAATTTTTTAGAATATATTACCTGTTTTTCTAATATAATGCTTTGCTGTTAAGGCTCTGGAGACCCTTGTTTAAGCTCTAATTAAACAGTTTACTTGAAACATGAATATAAGATATTAAACTTGGCACGGAATATTACAAATTGAAACACCACTAAATATGTTGTTTTAAACCAGGCTGTTTGTTTCGGGGTGATGTTAACATTTGTAAACCATTTGCTGATAAAAAGGAACACCGTTTTATGTGACAACCCTGAAATATGTGCAGTCGAGATTTCCACTTTGTCTATTTCCAGTAAATGAAGGCCACTGTTTATTCATGTGGTGCTTGATAGTTGTGAAAAAAATCGTTCCCATCCAAGCCTCAAGCGCATAGGGACAAAATAATTGTCAGTTTCAAGAACAAAAGAGCAGTTTGAAACTATCTGTTTGAGAGTGGACTTGTTATATCAAAGAGTTCCTACTGGACAAATTTCTAGACAAGACAAAGGCTTCAAAAGGAGATAGAAAGTATTTTTTTTTAACATCTTTATTGGAGTATAATTGCTTTACAATATTGTGTTAGTTGCTGCTGTATAACAAAGTGAATCAGCTATATGTATACATATATCCCCATATCCCCTCCCTCTTGCGTCTCCCTCCCACCCTCCCTAAATAGACATTTCTCCAAAGAAGATATACAGATTGCCAACAGACACATGAAAGGATGCTCAACATCACTAATCATTATTGAAATGCAAATCAAAACCACAGTGAGGTATTACCTCATACCGGTTAGAATGGCCATCATCAAAAAATCTACAAACAATAAATGCTGGAGAGGGTGTGGAGAAAAGGGAACCCTCTTGCACTGCTGGTGGGAATGTAAATTGATACAGCCACTATGGAGAACAGTATGGAGGTTCCTTAAAAAACTAAAAATAGAACTACTATACGACCCAGCAATCCCACTACTGGGCATATACCCTGAGAAAATCATAATTCAAAAAGAGACATGTACCACAATGTTCATTGCAGCACTATTTACAATAGACAGGACATGGAAGCAACCTAAGTGTCCATCGACAGATGAATGGATAAAGAAGATGTGGCACATATATACAATGGACTATTACTCAGCCATAAAAATAAATGAAATTGAGTTATCTGTAGTGAGGTCAATGGACCTAGAGTCTGTGATACAGAGTGAAGTAAGTCAGAAAGAGAAAAACAAATACCGTATGCTAACACATGTATGTGGAATCTAAAAAAAATGGTTCTGATGAACCTAGGGGCAGGACAGGAATAAAGATGTAGACATAGAGAATGGATTTGAGGACATGGGGAGGGGGAAGAGTAAGCTGGGACGAAGTGAGAGAGTAGCACTGACATATATACACTACCAAATGTACAATCAATAGCTAGTGGGAAGCAGCCGCATAGCACAGGGAGATCAGCTCCATGCTTTGTGACCACCTAGAGGGGTGGGATAGGGAGGTGGGAGGGAGAGGCAAGAGGGAGGGGATATGGGGATATATGTATATGTATAGCTGATTCACTTTGTTATACAGCAGAAACTAACACAATATTGTAAAGTGATTATAGTCCAAAAAAGATGTTAAAAAAAAATTTTAATGACTCTCCAGAAGTGTTCTCTTAAATGAGCTATTCAAGACAGCCAATTAAGGAAAATAGGGTAAATATCTGTTACTGAAAAGACTATACATAAATAGGGAGAAAAGAAAGAAGGGGAGAAAGGTACAGAAAAAAGGATTCCTTTGTTTTGTATAGAACTTTGGTGTGTCACAGTATGGATTTTTCTAGATGTTTGGTGAACTGAGGATATGCGGTGTAAAGGGCCTTTTTTAAAGTTGTCTCGGTGGCTTATATGAGTAGATTAGAATTCATGGAGAAAATCTTTACATGAGGCTCGCTCTCTCTCCCCTTTCACTTTGGTACAGACAAGAATAATGGTATGCTGTTTACGTGCATAGGGACTTAACTTTCTGATATAATTGTCTTCAGCCTAAGTTTCCAAATTGAGCTTCTATACACATATTGAGCTTCTAGTTACACAAAAGTGCCATCGGTAGGTTGATAATAAATTTCATGAATACCTGTGATTCTTTATTCTTTCAGTATCATACAGTTGAGTCTATAGTCCAATTAACATCAACAAGGAAAACTTGGTTATTGAAGTCACCTGTAAAGGATCATAGGTAGTTAGTGGCAAAGAGGGACCGGAGCCCACATATCCTAACACCTGACCAAACTCCATTCAAACCTTCTCTCTCCACCTGCTACTCCTCTGTGTGAACTTACTCAAATCATTTAGCTTCTCTGAACCTGTTTCTTTATATGTGTCATTATAAATGATAAAAATATTGATCTTCTCATATTTCAAGATGCCACATAACTTAGAGGTGTTATGTTAAATGCTTATTACTGTGCCCAGCACAAATTTGGCACTCAACCAATAACAGTAGCTAGTGTGATTTATTTTTTTTTAATAAATTTATTTATTTTTATTTATTTATTTTTGGCTGTGTTGGGTCTTCGTTTCTGCGCGAGGGCTTTCTCCAGTTGCGGCGAGCGGGGGCCACTCTTCATCGCGGTGCGCGGGCCTCTCACTATCGCGGCCTCTCTTGTTGCGGAGCACAGGCTCCAGACGCGCAGGCTCAGTAGTTGTGGCTCACGGGCCCAGTTGCTCCACGGCATGTGGGATCCTCCCAGACCAGGGCTCGAACCCGTGTCCCCTGCATTGGCAGGCAGATTCTCAACCACTGCGCCACCAGGGAAGCCCGCTAGTGTGATTTCATTGTTATTATTATTATTCTTAGTCTAACAAGAATAGAATGTTAATAGTTGTATAGGATTTTTATTTCAGAATTGTATTTTGAAGCAATAACTAACACTTTTCAAAGTTACGTAACAGTCATATAAAAATGTAACGGTAGCCAGCCTCCAAAATGGTCCCCAATGACCCCAACCTCCTGCTATTCACACCCATAAGTAGTCCCCTCCTGCATTGTACCAGGGTTGGTCTGTGTGATGAGTATAATAAAGCAAAAGTGATGGTGTGTATGGTAGGAAGATAATAACTCCCAAAATATGTCTACATCCTTATCCCCACATCCTAAACCTATGAATATGTTGAATAAATTACTTTACATGGCAAAAGGGACTTCGCGGATATGATTAAATTAAAGATCTTACAGTGGGGAGATTATCCTGAATTATCTGGGTGGGTCCAATGTAATCAAAAGGGCTCTTAAAAGATGGGAGAGAGTCAGAGTCAGAGAGACTAAAGGATGCTACCCTCACAACTCTGAAGGTAGAGAAAGGGCCGTGAGCTATAGAACGCAGATGGCCTCTAGAAGCTGGAAAAAGGCAAGAAAATGGATTCTCCTCTAAAGTCTCTGCAAGAAACACAGATCTGTCAGCACCTTGATTTTAGCTCAGAGAAACTCATTTTGGACATCTGGTCTCTAGAACTGTAAGATAAGAGATTTGCGCTGTGTAAGCCACTAAGTTTGTGGTAATTTGTCACAGCAACAACAGCAAACTAGTACCGTATGTCACTTCCAAGATGAGGTCATAAAAGACTGTGGCTTCTGTCTTGGGCTCTGTCTTTTGCGTGGCTCACTCTGGGGGAAGCCAGTGTAATGTCGTTAAGGACACCTAGGCAGCCTCAGGAGAGGCCCACACGGCAAGGAGCTGAAGTCTACCAACAAACAAGGGAGGTCAGAAGCAGATTCTTCATCCCGAGTTGAACCTCGGATGACTGCAGCCCCAGCAGACAGCTTCATGAGAGACTCTGAGTCACAGCCATCCGGTTGAACTGCTCCTGTATTCCTGAGCCACGGAAACTGTGAATAATAAATGTTTATTGCTTTAAACTGCTAAGTTTCAGGGTAATTTTTAGTACTGCAGGAGATAACTAATACAATCCCCTGTGTAGTTTCCTCCCGCGCACAATCAGGCTGCAGTAGAATACTGCACAAGTGATGGTGTGAGACTTCTGAAGATAGGTCCCCAAATCTAGTGCAACTTCCTTAAACCCGGGGAGAGTCCACTCTGGGGAAAGACAGCTGCCGCATCACGAGGACACTCACGCAGCCCGTGGAGGAACCAACTCGCCCGCACCACGTTGCGCTCACATGAGAGCTACCTTGGAAGTATATCCTCCAGCTCGAGTCAGGCTTTCAATGATTCTAGCTCTTCCGCCTTCGAGTCTTTGATCTGAGGCCCCAGACATTGCAGAGCAGAGACCAGCCATGCCAACTATGCCCTCACTGAATTCTGCACCCACAGAAACCATGAGATAATAAATGTCATTTTAACCCACTTCGTTTTGAGTGCTTTGTTATGTAGCAATAGATAACTAGTACAAATGTATTAAATATTTAATATCTTCCCACTGCATTTTAGAAAAATACTTTTTCATGTCTATAATGTAATTGTATGAGTACCTTTTCAGTATGTCGATTTAGATGTGCAAACGACTATTTTCACACTCCTTTTCCTGTGATCAGAATCTCTGTTGATATTGCGTAATGCGGATATCAGAGAGAATTTGTAGCAACAGACAAATGTTGCATATGCAGGTACTGCTAATGTGTAGCAGACTGGATTCTTGGTAAGAAAGTAGCTTGTGTTTTAGACATATAGCAGCTTTATTTTTATAGTCGCCACTCATGAAGGCAGAAATCTCTAGCCTATAACTGAGCTCACTTTGCTCACACATTCCTTGTTTCACTTGGTTGGACGTGGGGATGGGAGGCAGGACGTGAGATGTCTTGACAGTAGCTAATTAAAACAATGTAATCACTTCCAGCATAACTCTTGGTCTCTTGGGAATTCAGTTGGTCTATTCAAACTCCAAACTTCATTTCTGGACGGCGGCCCCTCTTATTTGTTCTCCTCTTCCCTTTCCCTCATTCTCCCCAGATGAGCGGCTGGATCCAGGAAGAATTTTACGTAATGTCTTAGAATGGGGATGAGGGCACCCGGCTGATCTGTGCGTTGGCCTCTCGTGTTTACTGATCTCCTGTAAGCGGCAGTGCGACCAGCCTCATTTTGGGACGTTCTCTGTTCTCACTGCACTGGCGTTGGGGGCTGATGTAACTAGAGGAGTCTGTTCTCTTTCACGGCCAGGTCACGGGCTCCCCACCTTCTGCATTGCCCCCACCTTGCTCTTGCCCTTGACTCATACTAGCGCCGCTGATACCCTGAAACTTTGCCATAGTATCAGGTCAGCCTGCAGCCTCACAGCAACATCCATTCTCTCTAAAATAGAAACCCTCGGGCAGGCACAGCGGCTCTCAATTCTCAGACCCTCCTCACGCATCTCAGTGAGCATGGACGTTGTCTTGCTTCCCTTCTGTATGCTCTGGGACTGAGGGGAACTTGGAGGATGGGGACTCATTTTCTCAGTGAGGCTGGCTTCTCCAGCTGGTCTGTCAGAGTGCTGCAGAATTTTATAATACCTTCCTGCTTATATGAACACAGGAGCAACTCCTTCTCTGGCCAAGAGGAAGCCTGGGAAAAAAATTTTTTTTTTTCGTATTTCACATGTCCTGTGTAACCAGTTAAGTATGGGAGACCTAGGGCTTCCCTGGTGGTGCAGTGGTTAAGAATCCGCCTGCCAGTGCAGGGGACGTGGGTTCGAGCCCTAGTCCGGGAAGATCCCACATGCCGCGGAGCAACTAAGCCCGTGCACCACAACTACTGAGCCTGCACTCTAGAGCCTGTGAGCCACAACTACTGAGCCCATGTGCCTAGAGCCTGTGCTTCACAACAAGAGAAGCCACCGCAATGAGAAGCCTGTGCACCACAACGAAGAGCAGCCCCTACTCGCTGCAACTAGAGGAAGTCCGTGCACAGCAGCAAAGACCCAACGCAGCCAAAAATAAATAAATAAAAATAAATAAATTTATTTAAAAATAAAATATGGGAGACCTAATCATCAACAAGTTAATCTTCTACCTTTCAGGTAGAATTAACGTGAGCAATTTGTAACTTCATCCTATATGTATTCAGTGTGGAGCAGTGCTAGATAAATGCTTTTAAATACCTTCTTGTTCATGCCTCCAAGTGTACATAGAATTTTGTTTTATTATAGTAAACATGCCTATTCATATCTTCATCAGAACAGCATGCTGTATGTGGCAGTGTATCATCATGTTCCAGACTACACAGCGTTTATCATCAGGTCTAGCAAGGCTGACGTGATCCTGTTTCTACCCAAAGACAGCTTTTGGGGTTGGGGGCCCAGGGGTCCTGAAAAAATTTAGCAATTTGGTCTATGAAAACAATGGAAGAAGAGAATGGAGAACATATTTCAAAGTCCTGTGCAGATGTCCACAGACAAGATCGCACAGTGCACTGGGCCTCCAGGGACACCCAGCTTTGCGATGTATCCCTCAGGAGTAAACTCTGAGTCAGGGAAAGCTGGCCTGGGAGACGACGACAGATTCTGATCACCAGCCCTGGGCTCATCCTATAAACCACTTTCTCTTTCCTCTTTCTTTCCCCACCTTCATGTGCCAGTATAAAGTAACAATTAAGAGCACAGCTTCTAGAGACAGACATCTTGATTCCAATTCCAACTCGGCCACTTACTAACCATGAGAACTTGGTCATGTTACTTGGCCTTTCTTTGTCTTAGTTTTCTGATCTGTGAATAAAATGAGGATGCTAGTAATAGTATCCACCCCAGTGGGCTGTGGTGGGAGACTAAATAAAATTATAGTTGTTAAGTCCTCAGAATGCTGGGAAACAATAATTATTAGTTATCATTACTTTCCCTCTATTTTGCCTTCCCACGTTCTATTAGTCAACGCAGCTGCCATAACAAAATACCACAGACTGGGTGGCTTAAACAATAGACATTTATTTCTCACGGTTTTGGAGGCTGGGAAGGCTAAGATCATGGTGCCAGCAAGGTAGGTTTCATTCCGAGGCATGTTTTGTAAGCAGCTGGCCTTGTGTGTGCTCACATGACCTCTTCCTTGTGTGCACACAGGGCTTGAGAGAGAAAGAGATTGATCTCTGATATTTCTTCTTATGAAGACAGTTCTATGAGACCACCACCCTTATGATTTTATTTAACCTTGATTGGTTCCTTAGAGACCTTATCTCCAAATACAGACCCACTGGGGGTTTAGGGTTTCAACATATGAATTTTGCGGGGGACACAAACATTCATATATAACAGTTCCTCCCCATGCCCATACTCAATTTCTTCTTTTACCCCCAGTTCCTATACCTAAAGTCAAAACTAGATTTACTAAATGGCTAGAAGCTCTCAGTAAACATCACACAGGCTAAAATAGCCGATGCAATAGAATGCTAGGTATTTCATAGTTTCTACCTTTTGTTAAAACATGTCACCTGGGTTGGTCATGAGCTCATGTTTAGTTAGTAATAAAGAATAGTTTGTAACACTTAACCTGTTCTACAGACACTGCTGCCTAAAACACTACCCTAAAACTCAGTGGCTAAAAATAATAAGCGTTTATTGCTCATCCAGCTAGAATCAGGTGCAGCTCAGAGACTAAGGCTGTGTGATTCTCCTGGCCTCAGCTGGCCTCTCTTGTCTGTCTGGGAGTAGACTGGCTGGGGTCTCATTTTTCTGGGCTTTATCTGGCCGGGGCCACTCAGCTTTCCAGGTCTCGTTCTCATGACTCTCACATCCTTGCAGCAGGCTCTTCCAGGCACGTTATTCCGTGAGGTGCAGACGTGAGCTCCATCCCCAGTCCTGAAAAAGGGAAAACAAAAGGAAACACCGGAGGTATCATGGGAGAAATGAAGCATTACAGCCAATTTGCAACCTATTCCGCCCAAGAGCATTTTACCACCTCTACCTCCCTGCTCCTTTTGTTTTCACTTAAAAAAAACGCATAAGTTTAAACCAGAGAGGGTATGTGATTATAAATGGTGTATGCCGGTGGAAAAAATTTTATGTAATTCACCAATTACCCGTTGGGCACATAGACCATATTAGTGTAAATGAAACCATGGTGCCTATAGTAAGAAAAAAGTCTTTCTTCATAAGGGTAGTGTGTTTTTTGGTTCTTTGAATTTTGGTGGGGTTTTTTGTTTTGTTTTTAGGAAACATATTTAGAGAAAGTTCTGAAAATAATTTAACTTCATTTCTTATTGTGTTTCTCAAACTGAGAAACTTTTTTTTAATGTGTGCAATGTATCACACACAAAAAAGAGCATACAGGGGCTTCCTTGGTGGCGCAGTGGTTGAGAATCCGCCTACCAATGCAGGGGACACGGGTTCGAGCCCTGGTCTGGGAAGATCCCACATGCTGCGGAGCAACTGGGCCCGTGAGCCACAACTACTGAGCCTGCGCGTCTGGAGCCTGTGCTCTGCAACAAGAGAGGCCGCGACAGTGGGAGGCCCGCGCACCGCGATGAAGAGTGGTCCCCGCCCGCCGGAACTGGAGAAAGCCCTCGCACAGAAACGAAGACCCAGCACAGCCAAAAATAAATAAATAAATTTTTTTTAAAAAAAGAGCATACCAATATACATTAGAAGGCTGAAAAGTATCAAAGGCTATTTTTTGAAAATGTATTACATCCTAATAATCTCCTTGTTTACACTGAAGCATCCAGATACGGCTGAGAATGAGGGGATTTGATTTGGGGAAATTAAACTGTGATGTGCTGCCACCTTGTGTACTACGCCTGTAATCACCATTATTTTCCATTCTTATCTCTAGAATACTAACCAGAAGAAAATCCTGCAATGAAGGAGATATTTTGTCCTTGCAAAAGGCAGGGTTTCTTAATCCTTTTTGTGCCCATGGGACTCTTTGGCAACCCATGGACCTCTTTTGTAATAATGTTTTTAAGTGTATGGAATAAAATACTAGAATTAGAAACTATATTGAAATATAGTTACCAAAAGATTTAAAATGACAAATGTGAAATAGACTAACATGTATGCTTCTTCATTAACACATTAACAAAATCTAGTAGCCAGTCTAATAACTACTAATGATCTCAAATTAGTAAGTGAACATATTTGAGATATTGACAACATGTGATGTGATTTGAAAATGTGTGTCACAGGCTAATGTTATTGTGGTTTGTTGCCTATATTCACATTTGAAGGACATGCTAAACTACAGCTAGAAATTATTGGGAAAAAATTGTTATTTTTTCCTAAGTTGACAGACCACTTGAGTTCGAGCCACAGGCCCCTTGGGATTCAGAGACCCCAAAATAATCATTCCTGACCCTTAATACAGTTTATATTTGATCACTAAACAAGGAAATATTAGACCTCAAAACTTCTAAAAATAAATCTTCATTAAGACCCTACAAATCTATAGAAATCTTCTTTGTATAAGGTATTTTTAAAGAATAAAACACTATTTTTCTCTCATAACTATTATTTTTCTACATCATGCTATAATGAACATTTATATGATATAGGATATTCCTACTACTTTTATAATCATGGATTAAAGTATAGGTCTACAAAATATATGCTTAGTTTTATTTGATTTCTTGAGGAACTGACTAGATTACCTGGAATCTGGCCCAAGACTTGTCTTCAATTGATTCAATGAACTTGTACATTTCTCCTTTGCTTCCCTCTCTCTTTCCTTCCTCCTTTCCTCCCTTTCTTTTTCTTTGCTGTCTTCCTTCCTTTTTTCTTCCCTTCTTACCTTTTCCCTGCTCCCTTGCTCTTCTCCCCCTCTTCCCCTTCTCTCTTTCTCTTTCTTTCTCTCTCCCCCTTATTTTATTTTGCCTTCCACAAACTTTTAATAAGAGACAAACATGTGCTAAGAACAGTGCTAAGCAGTGTGGGTGATGATCTCATGGACTTCACAGTTAATCGTAATAAAGCGTGACCCAGAGGCAGATTGACCACACACCTAAAGAAGCTTAAGCTTCTGTGTACAGCTGCTCTCCTCCATATCCACAGGGTCCGCATCTATCGATTTAACTAACAGCAGATGGAAAATATTCAGGAAAAAAATTTTCAGAAAGTTCCAGAAAGCACCTCTTGAACTTGCCATACTCTGGCAGCTATTTACATAGCGTTTGCATTCTATTTACAACTATTTACATAGCATTTATATTTCATTAGGTATAATAAGTAATCTAGAGATAATTTAAAGTATACAGGAGGATGTGTGCAGGTTATATTGCAAATACTACACCATTTTGCATAAAAGACTTGAACATCCGTGGATTTTGGCATCTTCCAGGGGTCCTGGAACCCATCCCTCTCAGATACAGAAGGACGACTGTACTTCACTTTCATGGTTCCAAAGAGGCTTGGTAATGATTTCACATGTTTAGATAGCTTTATAAAGTTTACAAAGTGAGAAATTTAAACCACAGTTAGTTAAGACCACTGTCTCTTTCAGTTCCTACTTCCCCTCAGGTTCATTGCTTTTAGAGTGCCTAGGCATTTTGAGATCCAGCTAAGCAGAAGCTGAGTAGGGGATACATTTAGGTTGAGTTTAATGAGATATATTTATGTGGTTCATACTAATTTTCATGCACCGGGAAGTCTCTCAACGTCATGGGTACCTGTCAATAAATACCTAAGAATTTTATCTAGGCATTTTCTTCTACTTAGTTAATTTTGCATACTTATGAAGAAATCTACATATAATTTGTAATTTTAGCCCTCAAGAAGAAAGTAGCCAAGTCTATGTGGCTGTGAAGGTTAACATTACGTAGGCCTTTCCTCACCAAGTTAAAATCATCTAAGAAGTGATACTTATCTGGTTTTGCCCACTTGGAGCACCAGACTCAAGTAGAATAGTCAGAATCTACTCCATTTAAGTATCTCTCTCTATAAATACCTAAAGCGGTCTTTTGTTGTTTTAACACATGGCTCTATGAAGTTAACCAAAGGTTGTTGCCTGTGACCGAAACACCATCCCCTAAGGAGATACTGACTTTGCAATGTGTCAGCCTGGCCGGGCTGAACTGCATTTCCTAGAACTCTTGTTTCCTGTGTATCTCTGGTTAGGCCCAGGAGAGGTTATTGCGTGAGATTTGGAGGATGGAGGTGAAGCCGCAGCCATTTTTGTAGCTCTCACACGTTGTCATTTATCTGCTTCCTGACCTCGTTGGTGGAAAGTAGCTGCTCCATCTTTCCCGGGACCCTCTTCCTTACTTCCAGCTCCTGGGCCTGAAGTGTGTTTAGCTACATGAAGGAGGCTCCCAGCTCCTGCAAGACACCATTCCCTCAACATCAGACACAGAACTGACGCGAGGTTCGGTCCCTCCTCCTGAGCTCCAGCTCATGCTCACGGGTCCAGCTTGTTCTCACACTGCCCCACTTACCATCCATCTTCTCCTCCCGCCCACCCGCCCTGTGGACTTGAAACTCCAGCGTCAGACACAAGAGTGATAGCTTTGCAGAGACTGTTTTACCAGCTCCCACAATTGCATAAAATCCAAGCCCTATAACAAATCTCTGATTGTTACAGATATATTTCCTAATGGTTCTGCTTCTCTGATTGAACCCTGACTGATACAAAGACATATACAAATTTATAGACAACATACTACAAAGGCTAAATAACTTCCAGTCTTTCTCACTGAAGGAACTGATGATTGTGTGTAACCAGCAGAGTAAAGTCTCTGTTCTGATACTATCTGGACCCCTTACCCGCCTCCAGGATTCTCACCTGGCCTACTACGTTCATGCGGGAAGGCCATCAGCTACAGTGACGCCCGGTGCTCTCAGCCTGAGCCCGCCCCTCGTTTATTCTGTTGGTGGAGTGTCCTGCCTCAGGTTCAGGGCTAGTCCCAAATTTACCTATACAGACATCAAGAAAGAGTAAGGCTTTTATTTCATGTTCCTATTGCACATCCTTCAAAAATAGCTTTCTAATGTAATAGCTCAACTATCATCTCCTATTTGAGGTCTTCCTCAATTCCTCCAGACAGAGCTAATATCTTCTTTGTTCAGTGTATAATCTCATTATAGCAAAACTCACATTATATAGTGATTGGATACTTGTCTAGCTTAGCCACAAGACCGTAATCACTCGGGGTTAAAAAAAAAATCACACTTCATTCACTTTTGCCTAACCTAGTGCCTAGCATATTAATGAATTTTATTAAAATTTTGATAAATGAATTTTTAAGTTATTTTTGTCATCTCTAAATTTTGTCTTCTCTAAATTTCTTGGGAAAAATAACTCATAGTTACTTTTATATGTTACCAAATATCTGGATGTATACGGATAAGCTGTCTAACAATTAAAATATTTACTACCATTTCTGCCCCTCTGCAACAGTGTTATCCAGTAGAACTTTCTGCAGTAGTGGCAGAAATTTCTGTCTGCAATTAGGAACTTGAAATGTGGTCAGCACAGCTCTAGATGTTTGATAATATGTAGACATTTCCACAAGGATAATCTATATTATGACTTTGAGTCTTTTAAAAATGCCACAGACAAAACTCTCTCAGTTTCCTCCCTCTGAAAGTCAGTTTTCTGAACTTGAACTGACTATAGATACAGAGGGAAAATATCTCATCCAAGAACAGATATTGATAAGATAATCTTTTCCCCCCAAAATGGTCTTGGAGTTGAGTAACATCATTGATTTTTGGCTGTTATTAATAACCTTCAAAATGTTTCCCATTCACTAATTATATGTTCTGTTCTATTTTTAAAGTATTTAAAAAAAATTTTTTAATAATCTAATGAAATGGGATAAAAGATAAGCCTGTTAGACCAATGTTACCTATAGCATAAGCTCATAGTAGTTTTTCAAGCAAGTTTATGGCTATGAGTAGAGAGCCATTTTATGCAGTATAATATATTTTTACTGTAAAATGAACTACTACTGTTGGCTAATAATCTTCATTTTAACCTCTCCTTAAAAAACGTTTTCCTGAGATTCTAGAGCCATTCTGTTAAAAGAACTATGCATAGTTTACTAAACACATTTATACACAGCTGTCTATTAAACATAAATATTGAGTTCTGAAGTCGATGCCAGTTTTGTTTTGGGGTTAGGAGGAGGGGCATTTTTCCCCTTTTCCTCAAAAAGAGACAAGAGTAAAAACAAATCTATAAAAATTATTAATTTATTCAGTATTCCTGGATTGAATACATACAAAAAACACTCAACGGTAGTAAGAACATTTCAACTGGTAAAGTTTCTAAGAGAGGACTGTAAAATTGATGGTATATCTGAAGTTTTATCACATATGTGTTATGCACTTGCATTTATCAAAGAATCCAGAAGACAAATGGCAAGTGTACATTTTAAAAAAGAGTTTACATTCGGAGATACTAATTTAAACGAAGGATCTCAAAAGAATTAGCTAACCAGCTAGCCTCACAATGACTAAATTTAAAAAGTCACACTAACAAAGCATTTCATCTATTATTTAACTGTAGAATTTTTTAAAGTAAAATGAGACCCATTTTTCAAAAGCATCGAGTGATACTGCAAGTGTGAAAGCAAATTAAGATCCAGAGGAATTGCAGGATAAAAAATACAGAAAATGAAATTTGTTCTTACATAATAGTCGAGATTTGTGTTCATATACTACATTTTTGAAAATCTGCTTAATGCATTTGTTTATACAGACCTGGGTTTGAATCTTAGGCCCATCACTTAACTGGTATTCTTGGACAGATTCTGTGCTTCAGTTTCTCCATCAGTAAAGTGTAGGTAATCATCATCATGACTTTTTTTTTAAGAACCTGATGCTCTTTTTTTTTTTTTTTTTTTAAATTTATTTATTTATTTATTTATTTATCCATGGCTGTGTTGGGTCTTCGTTTCTGTGCGAGGGCTTTCTCCAATTGTGGCAAGCGGGGGCCACTCTTCATCGCGGTGCACAGGCCTCTCACTGTCGCGGCCTCTCTTGTTGCGGAGCACAGGCTCCAGACACGCAGGCTCAGTAATTGTGGCTCACGGGCCCAGCCGCTCCGCCGCATGTGGGATCTTCCCAGACCAGGGCTCGAACCCGTGTCCCCTGCATTGGCAGGCAGATTCTCAACCACTGTGCCACCAGGGAAGCCCCCATGACTTTTTATATAAGAAGCATTTAGAACTTTAAGTGCTCAATAAATATTAATCTCAGTAAAGGCAAAGTTGGCTAATAGGAGTGCTTTTTCTGAAATTCCTCATATTCAGGTCTCTTGTCTTTAGTTATTTCTTAAGATGTAAATCTTGATAATATAATCTTCAATAATGTCTTTTAGTATCTCTCAAGTATAAGCTATAGCAAGATAAATCAGGACAGTTGTACGCCTGCAGAAAGAGCAAGGGTTATGAAATTGTAATTGAGTCAACCTAAAATTCTACTTATTGCCTTATAAGTGTCTAAGAACATATGCAAAAATAATTATGAACAGTATATTTAACATCAGTAGCAAAAGTAACCCTTTGCTAGTGAAGCACAGAAGCAATTGTTAATATCATTATACTGCAACTTGAAGTTGCTAGTGAGATTCTCCTTAAAAATTTGAAGCTTTTTTTTTTTTTAAATCAGAAATAACAGAAAGAGGGAAAAAAGGGAATCTGTATTCTGTTCCAGAATTCTAGTAGGAGATGAATCACAGGAGAGAGAATCAGTAGTGACAGCTGGAAAAAAGAAAAGTAAGCAGACCAAATCCCTAAGGCCTGAAAGAAGAAAGGATTATACTGAAAACTGACCTCAGATGAAGAGAATGACCCAAGTGCTTAACCAGCAGGAGGGCCCATATGTTCCCTAACAGCAGGGAGACGGAAAGATGCCCAGTCAGGGATTCTGTCAACCTTCTGATTAGATAATGAATGCAAGTGTCATTGGACTTAGATCTAAGTCTAAATCTTGGCCCAATCATTTGCTAAGAATGCAACATAAAGCAAGTTGTTTAAACTCTCTAAGCTTCATTTTCATTCTTGTAAACATGAGGATAATATTTGTAGTTTCTTACAGTTTTGTTGCATTAAAAAAAGACAACATCTGTAAGGTAATTAGCATGATTTCTGGCAGAAAGTAAGTTTAATAATATTTGAAGCAAATATTTGAAGATGAAAGAGGTCCCTAAGTAACTGTAGATTAGTAGATATTAATTAAACTGTTAATTACCAGGTTGAGTCTTCGAGCTATGAATTGACTAATAGCTCTAGACAAAGTCATTTATTAAAGATGTTATGCCTTTTCTCTTTTTTTTTTGATCTTGGTAGTTTTTCTTAGATTCTCTTTTTTTTGGTTTGTTGATCTTTCTCATGACCTCCTCACCCAGTGCTTCCGAAGTCAGCTGTGATGGGATATGAGGTCGTACTAAAAATGTCTACATGCTTCCAAAACTCAGGGCCAGTCTTTACTTGAGGCCCCATTTAGAAATATTCCTACTGACTTAACCACCCTAAGGAAGGCTTCTGCCTTTAGAAAACAGTGTAGACTTCACATGCACTGGCTTCAACGTGTCATGGCTATCACAAGGACAGGGAAGTCATATATACCCACATTCTACTCAACTATTAATAGCAAGTTTGTTTACAGATTCAAGATAACTGGCAAACAAGCATTCTCCCCAATAAACAGTTATCACTTCCCCTTAGTAGGCCACTAATACTACAAGCTATGAAGAGGATATAAAAAAGATCCAGAAGAATCTGATCTTTTAAATGTGATTTAACTTACGTTTAAGTCCTTAGTGATGTGATGCAGAAAAAAAGGTTATAATAAGTACAACCTCTACACTGTGCATCAGAAGTCCGAGTCACTTAACCTCTCTTGACTTCAGTTTCCTCCTGTGAGAAGTAAAGCAGTTCAACTACCTGATCTGTTAATTCCCTGCTAAATCAATCTATCACTGTGATGGGTACTTAAGGAGCTAAAGACAGTTTATTTAACAGGTACATTTGTCTCCCAGAATATAAAAGTAGATCATTTTAGAAGATAGCAGTGGTAGTTTTTAAAAAACATTAATAAAGGTATCCCTTGGAAAGTATATCAGTATAAAATGAAAACAAATCTAGGCCCAATCACGTTGCTGTGACACTGTTCAGTCACTCACCAGCTTGTTTTCCACTCACTGATCAAAAATAATTGCATTAATTCATTTACACCTAGAAATTAAGGATTTATTTCTTCAAATCCATAGTTCATGACCCTTAAGAAAAAAAATGAGGGAATGATTAATTGCAGCCTCCTCAGTGTCTAGTTAGAAAGTAGATAAATCTATATGATACCTGTATTTGTCTCCTAGGGCTGCTCTAACAAAGTACCAAAAGCTAGGTGGCTTAAAACAACAGAAGTTTATTGTCTCACTGTTCTGGAGGCTAAAAATCTGAAATCAAGGTGTCCCAGGACCTTGATTCTCTCTGACAGCTCTAGGAGAAAATCCTTCCTTGCCTCTTCCTAGCTTGTAGTGTTTTCCAACAATCCTTGGCTTTCCTTGGCTTGTAGATGTGCCACTCTAGTCACATGGCCATCTTCACATCTGCTTCCTTCTATGTGTTTGTATCCAAATTTCCCCTTTTTATAAGGATGCCAGTCATATTGGATTAGGGTCCACCCTCATGAACTCCTCTTAACCTGATTAAATTTGCAAAGACCCTATTTCCAGACAAGGTAATATTCTGAGGTACTGGGGGTTAGAACTTCAGTGCATCTTTGGAAGAGGACAGAATCCAGCCCATAACAATATATATTCCCTTGTAAAAAAAATTCAGTGAATACACAAGATGTAGTTTTGTCAAGGACCAGGAACTGAAAGAAATGTCACACAGGGCATTTATCACATGTATAAACAAGATACAGCTCACCAAAACTGTCAGGAAATGTAGAGATACTGACTAAGATGGATTTTTACCTAGCTGACTGAGACAGTATCTTGGCAATAAAATATTGTAGGAATAAATATTCATATTCATAATAGCTTGGATTTTTTTTTAGATCTTACTAGTTTCCAGACACTGTTCTAAATGTTTGACCTGTATTAATACATTTAATTCCTTCTATAACACTACAAGCTAAGAATTATTATCAATATTATCCCCATTTTATAGTTGAGAAAATTGAGGTACAAAGAGATTAAGTAATTGATCAAAGCCACACAACTATTAAGTAGCAAAACTAGGATTTGAACTCAAGAAGTCTGGCTGCAGAAGGTATGCTGTTAGTCACTGTGAATGGTCCCCTCATTTACAGTTTAGTAGTGAAGCAAGTCTTATCACCATGAAATGACTTAAAAACAAATACAGTTGATCCTTGAACAACACAGGGGTTAGGGATACCTACCCTCCACGCAGTCCATGGTTCCACACCAGTGGATTCAACTAACTGCAGATTGTGTTGTCCTGTAGTACATATTTATGAGAAAAAATCACCATATAAGTGGACCTGAGCTGTTCAAACCCATGTTGATCAAGGGTCCCCTATAGTCTTTTGTGCATATCAGAGATCAAAATGTTAAATAGAAAAAGTGAAGGACCATAAAGGTTACTTTTTAAGTCTGACCAGCTTTTTATATCAAAGATATTAAAAGATCATTATGTTATAAAAGGATGCTAATTAGAAATAAGGATACCAAGCACCTGAGAAATGACTAATAAGCTGTTGATATGTTAATATAAGGCTATGTAATATCCAATTTTCACAGAATCTCTGGGTATAAACTATGTTTTTCAATTAGAAAAACTTAACATGCATTTGCTTTAATGATGAAGAAATGAATTTCTCAAAAATGCTAAGTGAATTTCTTTTTTCTTTGGTGGATTTTTTTATCCTAGAGGACACAGTTCTTTGGACCAAAAATTTCTGTCTAGTCCTCTTGATAAGATTAAATTATTTAATTTAGGAATAAATTTAACCAAGGAGATGAAAGACCTGTACGCTGAAACCTATAGGACATTGTTGAAAGTAATTGAAGAAGACACAAAGAAATGGAAAGATATTTTGTGATCATTAATTGGAAGAATTAACATTGTTAAAATGTCCATATTACCTAAAGCAATCTACAGATTCAATGCAGTTGCTCTCAAAACCTCAGTGACATTTTTTCACAGAAATAAAACAAAAATCCTAAAATTTATATGGAACCACAAAAGACCCTAAATAGCCAAAGCAATCCTGAGCAGGCAGGGGAAAACAAGCTGGAGGTATCACACTCCCTGATTTCAAATTATAACTACAAAGCTATAGTAATCAAAATATCATGCCATTGGCAGAAAAACAGACACACAGATCAATGAAACAGAACTGAGAGCCCAGAAGTAAACCCACACATATATGGACAATTAATTTTGACAAAGGAGCAAAGAACATACATTAGAGAAAGTAAAGTCTCTTCAATAAATAATGTGGGAAAACTAGATAGCCACATGCAAAAGAATGAAACCAGACCACTCTCTTACAACATACACAAAAAATCAATTCAAAATGGATTAAAGATTTGAATGTAAGACCTGAAACCATAAAACTTCTAGAAGAAGCATAGCAGCATGCCCTTTGACATAGACATCAGTTTATGCAATATCAGTGCTCAAGACACTTGTCTTAGCAATATCTTTCTGGATATGTCTCCTCAGGCAAGGGAAACAAAAGTGAAATAAACAAATGGGACTACATAAATTAAAAAAAAACTTCTGCATGGCAAAGGAAGCCATCAACAAAACGAAAAGACAACCTATCAAGTGGAAGAAGATATTTGCAAAACATACATATGAAAAGGGGTTACTATTCAAAATACATAAAGAACACAAACAACTCAACCACAGAAAAACAAACAGCCTGACTTAAAAATGGGCAGAGGATCTAAATAGACATTTTTCCAAAGAAGACATACAGATGGCCAACAGGCACATGAAAGATATTCAACATTACTGATTATTAGGGAAATGCAAATCAAAACCACAAGGAGTCATCACCTAACACCTGTTAGAATGGCTATTATCAAAAAGACAAGGAATAACAAATGTTGATGAGGATGTAGAGAAAAGTGAACCCTCCTACACTGTTGGTGGGAATGTAAATTGGTGCAGCCACTGTGGAAAATAGTATGGAGATTCCTTGAAAAGTTAAGAATAGAACTACCATGTGATCCAGCTGTTCCACTTCTGGGTATTTATTCAAAGGACACAGAAACACTAATTTGAAAAGATACGTGCACCCCTATGTTCATTGCAGCATTATTTACAATAGCCAAGATATGGAAACAATCTAAGTGTCCATCAACAGATGAACGGATAAAGAAGATGTGGTATATATATACAGTAGAATACTACTTAGCCATAAAAAAGAAGAAGTCTTGCCTTTTGCAACAACATAGATAGACCTTGAGAGTATTATGCTAAGTGAAATAAGTCAGATGGAGAAATACAAATACTATATGATTTCACTCATATGTAGAATATAAATAAATAAACATAAATAAATAGGAAGTGAACAAACCAACCAAACAGTAACAAACACATAGATATAGAGAACAGAGTAATGGTTACAAAGGGGAAGGGGGGTTTGGGGGAGGGCAAAATAGGTAAATGGGGTCACCTATATGGTGACAAATGGAAACTAAACTTTTGGTGGTGAGCACACTGTAGTGTATAACAAAGTTGAAATATACACATGAAACTTATATAAAGTTATAAACCAATGTTACCTCAATGAAAAATTTTAACTAAATTATTTTTTAAATTTTATGTACTTGTAGCATATAGGCACAATTACACACAAACATTACCATTTATTGATTTAAGTATTCCTTTTAAGTGGCCTTTAAAAATGGATGTGTCATTATAATATCAATGCTATAAACAATGAACAACTGTTCCCTGGAGAAGATGGGTGGAGAAGCTCCAAGCCTAAGGACACCATGGAGAAGTGGAGAGAGATGGCGGACATCAAGGATGGGTGTCAAACGGAAGTGTGCGTGCTGAACTGTGGGAACCTCAGCACCCTGGATTTTTTTTGTACTTTCCTGTACTTCTTTCATAACAATAAAAATTAACTTACAAAAAGAACTTGATCTCAATGCAAGATGCAAAGTGCCTACATAGTATAGCACTCAGATGAAAAACTGTACAAGTCATCCTTACTAGTGATGAAAACCAACCTTTATTGAGTGGTTACACTGCGTCAGGTACAGTGCTAAGCACTTTACCTATATTTTTGCATTTGATTCTTCTAAGCACGTGTTATCATTCCGATTTTCGTAGATAAGGAAACTAGAGAGGGAACGTGACTTGCCAAACGTCCTGTGGTTAGTCAGTGATAGAGCCAAGTTTCAAGCAGCTTGATAGCAATACAGGATATTCTTAAATACTACACTTTGCTCTTCTCCTGATCTTGAGTGTCAGTTATAGCAATTGGGATTTTTAATGTTTAATACCCAAATTTAATACCCATGCAATTGGGATTTTTCATGTTTAATACCCAAATTTAATACCCACGTTTAATACCCAAATTTTGATTTTTTTCCTCCCCTTAATCTGTGAACTCTAGTCCTATAACACCCCTGTACATAAATTTTGTCTTAATAACCTTGTAAAATTTTGTAATCCCTCTAGGACTAGAGTCTAGCCTTTTAACTCTGCCACACAGCTAGACTCTGTCGGAGCCTCCATAAATCACATAAAGAGGGAGGAAACAGGAAATGGCTTTTAGGATGGGCTTCTGTGTTGGCAAGAATTGGACTCAGCTACTTTGAGCTGCAAAGTGAGAGCAAAATATTTCAGCTTCAACACAAAAATACAACACCCAGAGGATCAAGGAATGAAATGAGATTGAGTTGAAGCCTGTCAGAAATAGGCTTGAGTACTCGTTTTTAATCTTTTTACCCTAGAGGAATTCTTGAAATAATTTTCAAGTCTCAAGGTATTCCTACATAAATATTCTTATACCTACAAATCCCAGAATGTTAATGTGATCACTAAGTTATAGATATAATAATCCAGTAACAATTGTCAATCATTGTCATAGAAAAAGAGAATGATATTTTTCTGTGACTATTGGGGGTAAAATATTAGTGTGTTTCTCTCTCCCCACAAAAGACACCAGCTCTAACATAAGTTGGTAGTGTAGGTAGAGAAAATTTAGTTTTCCTTTTTTATTTCCTACTTGATTTTTTTAACCATATCCGGTGTGTTAGTGCAATTCCTCCAAGACACCAAGACAGGATTAAACATGCAAGGATTTTATGAGGGAAATACCTTTGAGAGAAAGAGACTGGGAAGACTGGTAGAGCCATTGGACCATGAAGCACACATGACTCTGGATGAAGGAGAGAGGAAAGAAGGTTAGGTGGAAATAGTCTCCATTGCTGTGGAGTCTGAGAAAAGGTCTGCAGTGCTGTCAGGGAGTCTTCGAATCAAAGGTGGCCGTCAAAAGGGTCTGATGACATCAAGGTATCGGCCTGCCTCCGTGCTCCTGGTTCACTCAGTCACCAGCTGGGAGCATCAGGGCACGTGTGGCCTTTGCACCAACACAGCCGTGGTGTCCAGAGCACAGCAGCAGGGGCCTGGGTCAGTTAAGTTTCCTATAGCTTGGAGGTCTGCAAAGCACAAACTCATGGCCATCACACCTAAGAAGGCCAAAATCTTTATCATAAATGTCTACTCTACAAGTAGCGAATGAGGTAAGCTATGTGGTTCCCCCCCACCCCATTTAAAACTAAAATGACTTCTTACCCAAACTTTCTTGAAAAAGAAGTTAGCTTTAGCTTACCTTTCTTGAAATTAACACCTTACTTCCCTTTTCATAAATTATTTTTTTTAAAAACATATAAAGCAAAGATAATACATTTCTGTTAAATAGCTGGTTTATGCCCCCAAAATGTGATTTACTTTTTCTAAAGGTAGGCTTGGTTAATTTAAATAAAAGTTATAACTTGATTTAGCTAATGTTATTTACAACATGAAAATTATTGACAATATAATCAGTATAGCTACTAAACCATAAGTCAACAGAATGTGAATAAAAGTGTATCCTGAGATAGTTTTTTATACAGAACTTTGAAAAAATCAGTTCCTTCCTGAATAACATTATCAGGCCTCTAGGCCTACCAGTTATGAAATTATTATACATATATGTAGGCTTTTGAAAATTTCTTTTATATACATACTTATGCATAAAATTGTTATTTTTGAAACTAGGAATAAAGAATAAAATAAATGGAAACTTGTGCTTGTTTTTCTAGTGCACAAGTACTCAGTTCTGGATCAAACTTGAGATAAACACACATGGACTTCATTTTCAACTAAAATGAGGTGATTTTCATCCCTGCTCATGATAATTGTCAAACAAGTTGAAGCTTGCTCACATATGTAATGAGTAGAAAACTGCAGCGAAATGTTCTCTGCTTTCCTATGAATGACAGGATACTCTTCTCTCACAGAAACCCAGAACTTGTCTAGGGGCAGATGAGTGCACCTCATCTTGACTGCATTATCAGACTGCAGCTCATAAAGCTCTCACTCTTCTCTCAAAGTCAAGTTCTCAGGCTGAGCAGAAGATTCAGAGAAAGGGCCTCTCACCCTTGTGTTGAAAGAAAGAGAAAATACTGTTCCATTTGGTTCTGTGGTTCTTCCAGGTGGTTGCAATAAAGCTTAAGTCTTGCTAATAACATTCTTTACTCTCAAGCCCAAGCAGCAGTGAGAAAATTTCGAGATTTCCTATTGCAGTATAATTTTTCCAAAGATTCAGATTCTTATAAATCCAACAATCTTGTCACTTGAAGTCAAACTACTTTCTTCAGCGTCTTGTGGATACTTGTCCAACTGGTTCGTGTGAAGAAAATGCCTGCTAAGTAGCTAGTTGCTGTAGCCTTCTTCAAAGCACCTGACAAAATTTGGCCTGCTGCTTCTTGAAAATCCTCCTGTAATTCACATTTTAGCTAAAACACATGTTTCAAACTCTTCCTCTGCTTAGCCACAAGATTTTTATATGTAACAGGAGGTTTATGTGATCCTCTTCCAAATGATAACACAATTTTAAAACATTCTGGAACGAGCTGATCTTTATTTAATAATCATTTTGTACCATCATTTAGGAACTTTTTCATTTCATCTATAAGAGTTTTTGACATTAGTATGTCTCTCTGAAGAAAGCACTAGGTTGTAATAACTTTAGATCCAAGAAGCTCAACAAACCCAAGCACAAGAAATGTGAATAAAATTATATCATGACACATTATCATCAAACTTCTCCAAACTGGTGATAAAGATCCTAGCAACTAGAGAGACAGGCTTGTTACATACAGAGGAACAGAGGTAACATTAGATTTCTCATCAGAAACAATTCAAGTGAAAAGGGAGTAGAGTAGAATCTTTAAAGTAGTGAAAGAAAAATCTGTCAACTTAGAATACTCTAGCTCCCAAAATATCTTTTAAAAATGAAGACAAAACACTTTTCAGACATACAAAAGCCAAACGATTTCATCAGCAACAGGCCCACGTTACAAGAAATGGTAAAGGAAGTTCTTTGGTCAGAAGGAAAATGATACCAGATAGACATATGAATCTATACAAAGAAATAAAGATTATTAGAAATTGTAACTCTGTGGTTAAACATAAGAATTTTTTCTTTTAAATTTCTTACTATTAAAATCTGTAGTTGAACAAAACTAATTACAAGGTAGCATGTGGTTTATAACATATGTGAAAGTAAAATGTATTACAACAATAAGTGCAAAGGTAGAGAACGGAGAAATGGAAGTAAACTATTGAAATGTTCTTATACTATACATGAGGTGGTATAATATTATTTGAAGATATACTGTGATAAATTAAAAATATACATGAACGCCCTAAAACAACTAAACTAAAAGAGAGTTATAGCTAATAAGCAACCAATAAGATAAAATAGAATCAGAAAATATCTAATCCAAAAAAGTCAGGAAAGCAGAAAATGTAAACAAAAAACAGGCTCTCTCCTATTAGAGAACAAATTGCAAGATTATATATTTAAACTTAACCATATTAATAAATACATTGAATGGAAATTATCTAAATACCCCAATTTAAAAACAGAGATGGGGGCTTCCCTGGTGGCGCAGTGGTTGAGAATCTGCCTGCCAATTCAGGGGACACGGGTTCGAGCCCTGGTCTGGGAAGATCCCACATGCCGCGGAGCAACTGGGCCTGTGAGCTACAATCACTGAGCCTGCGCGTCTGGAGCCTGTGCTCCACAACAAGAGAGGCCGCGATAATGAGAGGCCCGCGCACCACGATGAAGAGTGGTCCCCACTTGCCGCAACTAGAGAAAGCCCTCGCACAGAAACGAAGACCCAACACAGCCATAAATAAATAAATAAATGTAAAACAAACAAACAAACAAAAAACCTTGGTAAAAACAGAGATGGTCAGATTGATTTCAAAAATAAGATCCAATTACATGCTGCATACAAGAAGCCCACTTCAAATATAGAGACAAATAGGTTAAAAGTGAAAGTATGGAAAAAGGTATACTATGCTAATACTAATCGAAAGAAAGTTGGAGTGGCTATATTAAAATCAGAGAAAACAAATTTAAGAGCAGAGAATAATACTAGGGATAAAAAGATCATTTCCTATGGATAATGGGGTCAATTCATCAAGATGACATAACAATCCTAAATATTTATGTACCTAATAACAGAACTTTAATACGCATGGTGCAAAAAACTGACAGAACTGAACAGATAAATCAAATCTAGAATTATTGGGGGAGATTTCAGTATGTCTATTTCAATTATTGATAGAACAAGTAGACAGAAAGTCAGTAAAGGTACAGAAAATGTGAATAAATCTATCAAACAACTTAGTTGACATTTATAAAACACTCCACCTAACAGCAGAATATACATTATTTTCAAGTACACACAGAACATTTACCAAGATAGACCATATTCTAGGCCAGAAAACAAGTCTCAATAATGTTAAGATGAGTCAATTCATACAAAGTAAGCTTTTTTGAACAAAATAGAATTAAATTAGAAGTCAATAACAGAAAGATCTCTGCAAAAGCACCAAATATTTGGAAACTAAGTAATACACTACTAGATAACTCATGGATCAAGGATAAAAATCAAAAGTGAAATTAGGAAGTACTTTGAATGGAATGAAAATTGAAAAACATCAAAATTTCTGGGATGCCCCTGAAGCAGTACCTAGTGCCATCTAGCAGTGCTGAATGCTTATATTAGAAAAAGAAGCTTTCAAATCAATAATCTCAGCTTCCACACTAAGAAAATAGAAAAAGAAGAGCAAATTAAGTCCCAGCTAAGTAGAAGAAAGGAAATAATAAAGACCAAGGTGGAAATCAATGAAGTAGAAAATAGAAAAACAATAGAAGAAAATCGGTGAGACTAATAGCTAGTTCTTTGAGAAGATCAATAAAATTGATAAGCCTTTAACCAGACTGATAAGGACAAAAAGAAAGAAAGAAAGCACAAATTGGTGACATCAGGAATGGGAGGAGGGACATTGTTAGAGATTTTACAGATATTAAAAGGAAAATGAGAGAATATTATTAACAAATTTATGCCAGTGAATTTAACACATTAGATAAAACTTGCAAAACATAAATTACAAAGCTCAGTCAAAAAGAAATAGATAAGTTGAATGGCCATATATCTACTTTTTAAATTAAATTTCTACTTAAAAACCTTCCCACAAAGAAAATCCCAGGCCCAAATGGCTTCTCCAGTGAATTCTACCGAATGTTTAAGGGAGAAATAATACCTAGTCTACACAAATTCTTCTAGAAAATTTAAAAGTAGGGACTATTTTCCAACTCATTCTGTGAGGCCAGCATTGACCTGATATAAAAACCAGACACAGACATTAGAAGAAAACAAAACTACGGACCAATGTTCCTCATGAACATAGGTACAAAAACTCTAAACAAAATCTTAGCAAATCAAATACAACAGAGTATAAAAAGGATACTACATCATGACCAAATGGGGCTTATCTCAGAAATGTAAGGTTGTTTTAATATTTGAAATCTTTCAATGTAAATCACCATATAAATAAACTAGAAAACAAAAACCACATAATAATTTCAATAGACTCAGTAAAACCATTTGACAAAATCTAACATTCATTCCTGATTAAAAAAAAAAAGTTCTCAGCAATCTAGGAGAGAGAGAAAATTCCTCAACCTGATAAAGGGCACTTATAAAATCCTACAGTTAATATCATACCTTAATGGTAAGAGACAGTTTGCTTTCCCTTTAAGCTCAGAAATAACAAAAACGTCCACTCTCATCATTTCCATTCAACATTGTACTGGAGGTTTTAGCCAGTGCAGTCAGGTAAGGAAAAGAAATAAAAGGCATTCAGATTGGAAACGAAGAAGTAAAACTGTCTTTATTCACAAATGATGTGATTGTCTATGTGGACAGTCTAATGGAACTGACAAAAAAGCTAATAGTACTAAAAAATGAGTTTAGAAAGGTTTGTATGATACAAGATCAATATACAAAATCAATAGCATAAAATATAAAACATTTAAGAATAAATTGACAAAAGATGTGAAAGATCTGGACACTGAAAAATATAAACACTGCAGAGTGAGATTAAAAGGGACCTAAATTAACGGAGAGATATACTGTGCTCATGAGTCAGAAGACTCAGTATTGCTAAGATGTCAGTTCTCCACAGATTGGTCTATAGATCCAATGCAATCCAAATCAAAATCTCAGCAGTCTTTTTTTTTAGAAGTTGGCAGACTGATTCTAAAATACATATATGAAAATGCAAAGGCCCTATAATAGCCAAATCAATTATGAAAAATAACAAATTTGGGGAGCTAGGACTACCTGATTTCAAGATTTATTACAAAGATACAGTATTGGTGTCAAGATACACAAATAGATCAGTGGAATGGAACAATCAAGTTCTAAATTCTTTACGTGCCTCCAATTGAATGGTCGGTCTATATCCAGTCCCCCTGGATTCAGGTGGGCATATGACCTCCTCAACCTGTAGAATGAAGAGGAATAACATTGCACAACTTCTGAAGGTTGGTTGGAAAAGGTCACGAAAGATCCACCTCATTCTCTTGGGATGCTTGCTCTGGGATCTAGAGGAAGCCAATCACCATGCAAGAAGTTTGACTGCTTGAGACTGTCATGTCCTAAAGGTCACATGCAGATGACCCAGTTGACAGACCACCTGAGCACCTAGCCAGCGGCCAACATCAACTGTCAGCCAAGGGAGTGAGCAATTTCAGACTCCAGCCCAAATAAGCCAGATTATAACTCCAACTCCAACTGATAGCTAACTGCAAATGGATGGGATAACCCATTTGAGAACTGCCCAGCTGAGCCTCTCCTGAATCTTGACCCACAAAAGTGCTAAGCAAAATAAAATAATCATTTTAAGCCACAGAACTTTAGGGTAACTTATTGTGAAGCAACAGTAACAGAAACAGGGAGCTTTCAGTGAAATAGCCATATGCCCACCAATTACATTATATATAGTAAAGTTCTCCTCGGGATAAACCTGCTCATTTAAACAACGCTTCCTCACCGATTTTTAGGATTTCACTCTCAAATATAAATGGCTAGCCAAAGATAATAAAACAATAAAATGAGGAAAACCAGAAAAGAGAACCCAAAAAAAATCAGAGACAATATGCAGAATTAAGAGGTAAGTTAATTTATAAAAAATATCCTCAGAGAGAGGGGAAGATACACTGTACATTAAAAAACAAAAAAACAAAAAAAAAAACAGAGTTCTATGAAAAAATAACAGGCTGTATTAGTTTCCCTTTGCTGCTATAACAAATTATCCCACACTTAGTGGTGTAAAACAACACAAATGTATTATCTCATAGTTCTGGAGGTCAGAAGTCCGAAATCAGTCTAACTGGGCTGAAGTCAAGGTGTCAGCAGGGCTGAATCTTCCTGGAGGCTCTATGTGGAGAATCCATTTCCTTGCCTTTTTCACCTTCTAAAGGCCACTGCATTCCCTGGCTCATGACCCCTTCCTGGCATCACTCCAAACTCTTGCTTTTTTCATTGCATTTCCTACTACTGACTCTGATCCTCCTACCTTGTTGATAGATAGATAGGTAGATAGATGGATATATGGATATATATATATATATGGAAATATATATGTGTGTATATATATATATGTGTATATATATATGGATGTGTATATATATGGATATATATATGTGTGTGTGTATATATATGGATATATATATGTGTGTACATACATATGGATATATATATGTGTGTATATTATATATATGGGTATATATATAGATATATATGAATGATGTTACAGAAAAACCCAAACGAACTTTTTGGCCAACCCAATATGAAGCCCATTCAGATAACCCCGGACAATTTTCCTATCCGAAAAGCCTAAACTTAGAATCTGAAAGTCCCTTTTACCATGTAAGGTAACATATTCACAAGTTCCAGGAATTAGGATGTGGATATCTTTGAATGTGGAGACAGTATTGGAAACCACCTAAAATGTGTTGAAAATAATTGTTGGATCTGGGGATAGGGACTAAAGGATAGGAAAGGGAGGGGATTGCTGTTATAAATCTTGTAGTACTCTTTGATTTTAAAATGCTGCCCATTTTTACTTTGCATAAATATATGTTAATTTAATTAATTTTCATGAAAATTTTAAAACATTATACATATATATACCAAAATGTTAACTATGGTTTTCTTTACATATTTTTCTTAATTTTACCTTCATTATTATCCAAGTTTTTATAATAAGCACACAATCATTTTATAATGGGAAAAATTAACCATTTTTAAAATATATAGTTTTTAACTTTTCAAAGTGAATTCAGTTTATGATGTAAATGAAGAGCCACATGTTCATATCTGTCATATAAAAGGTACTTTAAAAGCTTAGGTAGGTACTACTCCTGGAATATGTTTTTTATGTTTCTTGAGAGAAAATTAAAAAAAAAAATCATTTAGTCTTTCTAGCCAAGGATATGACTGATAGTATCAGGCGTTAGCAATAACTATTGATACAAGATATAAACAATTATTTAGAAGTTAGAGTTTTACAAGATTTGTGAAGAAGAGACACTTTATTTCAAATTAATTTATTTTCCTACAAAGTAAACAAAGCAAATGAAAAACCCTTCCATGAGTCCTTTTATCTCTTATGGAAAGTGTATATTTAAACAGTAACATGGATAAGAAAGGCCACTGGAGGATGAAGAAATGATTTTACTTATTTTGATTAATTTGCCACAAACACTTACTTTGTTGTTGTAGTAGTACCAGTCAGGAGCTCAAAAATTTAGGGAATTTTTTTAAGAAATCTGTTTTGGATCAGAGTTTGCCAACTGTTATTCAGTAATGGCTTTGATACATTTTATTCTGGGTCACAAAATGAAACCGCAAAGCTAGGACAGCTTAGTGAATCTGATAGGACAGGTTAGTGAATCTGATAGGACAGCTTAGTGAATCTGATAGGACAACAGCTTAGTGAATCTGATAGGACAGATTAGTGAACCTGATAGGACAGCTTAGTGAATCTGATAGGACAGCTTAGTGAATTTGATAGGACAGCTTAGTGAATGTGATAGGACAGCTTAGTGAATCTGAAAGGACAGCTTAGTGAATCTGAAAGGACAGATTAGTGAATCTGATAGGAGGACAGCTTAGTGAATCTGATAGGACAGCTTAGTGAATCTGATGGGACAGTTTAGTGAATCTGATGAAAGGACAGCTTAGTGAATCTGATAGGACAGCTTAGTGAATCTGATAGGACAGATTAGTGAATCTGACAGGACAACAGCTTAGTGAATCTGATAGGACAGATTAGTGAATCTGATAGGACAGCTTAGTGAATCTGATAGGACAGATTAGTGAATCTGATAGGACAACAGCTTAGTGAATCTGATGGGACAGCTTAGTGAATCTGATAGGACAGATTAGTGAATCTGATAGGACAGCTTAGTGAATCTGATAGGACAGCTTAGTGAATCTGATGAAAGGACAGTTTAGTGAATCTGATAGGACAGCTTAGTGAATCTGATAGGACAGCTTAGTGAATCTGATAGGACAGCTTAGTGAATCTGATGAAAGGACAGTTTAGTGAATCTGTCAGAAAGGACTGAATGTGTGCACAGCACTTATAGCACCTCTCTTGACTCAAAATGGATAAAACATTTTCTCAAGGAACCTGGTCTCAGAAGCATTTTTCAACCCCATCTTCACACAGAAGCTTGCATAATATTAACAACCAATTTGTTTTAGGAGGAAAAATATTATGTGGAAAGCTTTTCATCCTGAGTTTTAGCAAAGCAAAAGTAGAGTATATTGTATTAGATTTCTTTCTTAACATCAATATTTAATAAATGTTCACTTTATATAGAATGAGCCTAGTTACAAAATAAAAATAAGTAGTTACATAATAAAAATGAAAGAACTATAGGTGCTCACAATGTAAATGTAAAGAATATGCCATACATCAGGTAACCCTTTATTAGAAGTTACAGATTTAACATAATAACTTTGGGGGAGTTATAGTTATTATTACGTTGAAGATACAAACACTAAAATGATCAACTCTAAGTATGTTCAGAATTTGCTGATAAATTGCCTTTATAAAGGAGATCATTAGCCTTGCTTGTTAAATAGGCCTTTTCTTATCATGTACATTATTTAATATTTATTTATGAAAAGAAGAAATATAATATTAATTATAACTATTTTTGGAATCAGATTGCTGTTTGGGCCTTGAATAGGAACAAATTGAAATATAATACAAGATCTATCAAATCAGAGAATAGTAATATTTTCACATTAAATATTGAATTCAAGTTACATTTTTTTACTCCAGTTAAAACTAAATATTTTTGTTAAAGACTTCTTGGAATATTTACAGGATAATATTTGCACACAGTTGTGGCTTCAGATGGATTGACACCAATGTCACTGTGTCACCTGGAGAGGATATTACTGGAAAGTAAAGTTATTGCTAAACAGGAAAGCAAAATAATTATCTTTCGTCTTTTAAAGAAATAGTGGTGAAATGGACTTCTACTATTACATTTATAAGAGAGGATGAAACTCAGAGTGATTCCAGGACTCCCACAGGTCATGTAGCTAGTTGAGAGTTAAAGCAGGTCCACAACATAGGTCTCCTGTTTCCAGGCCAGAGCTGTTTGTCTTACAACATTCTTTGTGAGCTTCGGTGCGGGAAGATCAGGTGCTATTGGCGTTTTGAGCATTTGAATTTTTTTTTTTAAATTTTATTTATTTATTTTATTTATGGCTGTGTTGGGTCTTCGTTTCTGTGCGAGGGCCTTCTCCAGCCGTGGCAAGCGGGGGCCACTCTTCATCGCAGTGCGCGGGCCTCTCACTATCGCGGCCTCTCTTGTTGCGGGGCACAGGCTCCAGATGCGCAGGCTCAGTAGTTGTGGCTCACGGGCTCAGTTGCTCCGCGGCATGTGGGATCCTCCCAGACCAGGGCTCGAACCCGTGTCCCCCGCACTGGCAGGCAGATTCTCAACCACTGCGCCACCAGGGATGCCCGAGCATTTGAATTTTTATTCTGCAGGACTCTCCCACTCTTTGCAAGACATCTAGCATTCCTATGCCAAACCTATTAAATCTTAGTAGCACCTGCACATTCCCTCCAGCTTTATAGGTATAATTGACAAATGACATTGTGTTAAGTTTATAGCATCTGTACATTCTTAAATGCCTCTAGGAAGAATGTACTGCCTTAGTGAAGAAATATACATATATATATTTCAGAATTTCGTGTATTAGGAGGAAATGGTAAAGGAGAAGAGTCCCAGGTGTCTCATGAAATTCTTTTACTTTCATTCCTTAATTCCCTAAGTATGCAGTGGCTCTTCCTGAAGCCTCGTGGAAGAGCTCCCTTCGGGTCTTTATCTTCCCATTGCCAGTGTGTCCAGAAATGACAATGAACACCACTGGGAAGCTGTAACTAGAAATGAAAGCTTTTTACTCCCCTTTGTTTTTATGCTACTTGCGCATTTTTTATACCCATTGTGGATTTGTTCAGGAACACACACAAATATGGCATTATGTATCACCTATTAAATGTAAGTACACTTAATGGTTCTGGTAGACATCTTAAGTGGAAGAGTTAGAAAATTCACTTGTCTGTTAGATATCCAGTCTTATCCTTTAAGTTTTAATAGTCCTCAGTGAATAAGCTAAGTCAAATAAGAAAATATTCCTTTATAGTTAAATAAGGGTATTATAAAGTAATAATCCCAGCTTGACTACACGAAATGTGAGAAATTACTGTATATGTGTGTGTGTTTATTTAACCAAACACATACCGTTTACTATGTGCCAGTCATTGTTCTAAGCATTTTACACACATTTATTCAGGTAATCCTCATAGCAATCCTAAGGTAGATCTTATTTTATCCTCATTTTATAGATGAGGAAACAGAGGTGGAGAGTAAAATCACACAGCCAGTGTACCACAGAATGAGAATTCCCACCCAGGCAGGCAGGACCCATAGTCATTTTCTTCACCACCTCCCTATTCTGCCTCTCTACAACACAAGGATTACATGGGAACAGAACACTGTGAAAACCAAGTTTAGGATTCCAGCCAAGCAGAAGAAAACCCAAAGTAACCACCTGCAAATCAGAGGTTGTTTTGCTGCATTTGAAACAACAAGTCTTCTAGACATCATTTTCTAGGAATTTCATTAAAATCTGGTTTTCCCAGGCCCTGGTTTTGTAACCTCAAATATCCAAGGGAAAAAAATAGATTAGTGAAAAGAACTATATATTTGCTTTCTCATTTGTATTAATATAAAATGGTCTCACATATGTGAATTTTAATTTTTAACAGTTAAGCTTGAACAAGAAATCATAGCAGAGTTATAATTCTTTTTTCCTTAAACAAACCTGTTCCACATTCTAGGAAAACCCTGTTTAGATGCTCCGTACCCTCTTTTTGTCAACTACTGGTCTGAGCAGTCTCCACCAGGGATAGAGAATGGTGATGGAAAAAACTCTGAGCACAATTCTGGTCCCAGACAGAGAAACTTTTCTTTCACACTGAGATTTTATGTGTCTAAATAAAAACTAGTTCTTCCTCCTGGGAACCAGAATATTACCCTTGCTACACTGGAAATTATAACAATTTTATATTCGTTTACATATATATGGTTCCTCTTTAATTATAATCCATCAAAACAAAATTATTTTTATTGTGGGTATATGATTGGGATTCCACTGTGAGTGATATAATAAAGCATTAGTCTTATATTCCCAACTCCTAAAAGAGTGCCTGGAATATAGGAGGTACGTAGTAATTGCTGAATAAATAAGTTATAGGAGAATGGCAAAGGGAAGGGAGAAATGTGTCTTTATCAAAATACACAAGTAAAATATGCTTGCATACTTTTCTTATGTTTATCATTTAAACTGGCTTATATAAAAATAAAATTCTTGTTGGTGACATTAGATTTCAAATGTCTATTTTCTACTTTCTGGGACAGAAATGAGCATAAAAAGATCATATAAATCTGTGATGACTGATGAATAATGAAAGCTTTTTTGTTCTCTAACAGTTTATATTAAGTAACATTTTACTTCACTTTACATTAAAGAAATGCTCTTTTCTTCTGAAATTTCAGGGTCAATATAAACTGACATGTTAAAGTGAGAAACCAATTCTTGGTGCTTATTGATTTTTCACTGACTGACAATATACTAGCCATCGTAGCTTGAAGCCAAATATACATGAATAATGACCCTTGCCTTAGAAAGCAAGGGTCTTGCTGTGCAAGAGTAAAATAGAAACTGAACATGGAGGGGGAAAGGTGTGAGAGTGGAAGATCTCAAAATGAGAGAAAATACCCAATTTTACTTCTTCAGGGTTTTTTCTAGAGCCAACTTTGGCCACTAATTACCCAAACGATCTGGTTTTCTTGTTGCCAAGCATCCGTCCCTCCTCCTAAAATATCAGGTGATCGTTGCTTCAGTTTTATTTGAAAAGCACTCTTAGCAATACTGTTTAGAAGGGACAGTCCCTGCCGTAAGCTTGAGAGCTCTGGGCCCTGATTGGATTAAACCAGGCAATGGGACTCATCTACAGTTCAAGCCTAGACACACATGTGAGCTCTCAGAGACAGTAAGAGATGAGGAGACATTTGCTGGAGGTGGATTTGGTGCGAGAACATGGGTCTTGGAGCTCACCAATACCTTTCTGTGATGAGAGAAGCCAGCCTGGGGGCGAAGCTGACTTACAGGGGTGCTGATCACAAAGATGGACCCTATGAGCATGGGTAGAGTCCTTAATCAAGCTATACCTAAAGCCACGCTTCCCTCTGGACTTTCGAATCAGTACCTAAGAGCCTATCACGTTCCTCCTTTAAAACCAGTATGACACTTGCTTTATAAAGAGTCATAAGGAATACAACATCCCAAGTCAGGCTACTTTTCAAGCAGAAGCAGGAAACGGAGAAAATGTGATGGTCATTCTAAAGTACTTTGTAAAATAAAGTGGGAGAATGATCACCCAAATTGAGAAATATTGCTTCTAATTACATAATTATGCTGTTATTGTTTTATTTGAAAAATGCTTTGACTTGCTGTTTTGTAAAGAACTGAAATGGACATATCTGTTTGATTTGTCTTAAAATTATATTGTGCTTTTTCAATATTACCTGACTTTAAACTACATTCAAAGTATGATAGTTGGAGAGGAAAAATGTTTAATCCTTTGCCCTACAAAATCAAGAAGGTGAATTCTTTTCTGTTGACCTATGAACCGCAGCAGTGGGCTTCTTCTCCTTCCCCTCGCCCTGGCTCTCTGAGAGGCCTAAACTATGTTTTTTTAAAAAAAGGAAAAGTAATTCATGCTGACAACTGAAAGTCCTACTTTACACTTTTTATTTTTAAGAGGTAGTGATGTTTCAAGGTTTGTAGAGTGGAGCCTTCACTTTTGGTTAGGTTCAAATCCAGTTCCATAGGTTGAAAATGAAATCAGAGAGGATTAGTTTAGCGTTAAAATTTTTTTAAGTGAAATTTATGATTTACAGTGGAAAAAAATTATCTTAATATTAATTTTCAAGGCAATTGATTCAGAATGTGCTTCACATGTTCCCCATTTCTCTCCCACAACTTTATTTTTCTCCATTGCCATGAAGTCCAGCGCAGGGACAAGGGGCTCACTCAATACAGCCATATTGGTTTCCCCTCCCCCCTTATCCCCTTCACTTCCCCTTTGTTCTTATTCCTATTCTTTTTTCCCCTTTCCTTCATCTTCCCACTCTCCCTCCCTTTTCTCCATCTCCCATTTTCTTTAGTTAAAGAGAAAGAAGTAGACTTGGCATCTGGGAGTAATGAGATACACTGATGGAGGAAGGGATTCCCTCTCTGTCCTCATCACCATCACCGTTTTACCACCACTGAAAGGTACTAGAATTAGTTTGCACTTACCAGTCTTATTTATTTCATCTCTCATTATCTTCTATTTAACATTTTTAAATTGTAAAATATCACGTGCATACAGAAAATCACGTAACATATATTGCATGGTTTATTTACTGCCATTAACTCTTCAATTGACTGGTACTGGATTCTGCCTTCATCCCTCAGTGACCCTACTCCGTCCGATAAGGGTCACAGTGACTTACCTTCAATTATTATATTGATAACTATATTTTATTTTTCAAAGTTCTGTTTAGTTCCTTTTCAAATCTGCTTGATCTTTAAGTCTCCTATTTCTTGCTCATATTTTAAACCTTCTCTTTGTATAAGCTAAACTTTGCTATGTTTGCATTCTATAGTAATTGCAATAAGTAGAGTCTGAGTGGGTCTGATGCTGCTTTCAGTTGTTTCTGCTGGCTCTTACGGTGCGTTGTGAGCTCTTTTTCTTTGGAACTTTATCCATGGAAAGTTTTTGAGGACTATGTTGAAGTTGTATTCCTTCAGGGAGGATTTGTGTTTATTCACCAGTCTCCTGCAAGCACCACCATCTTAAATTAAATTGTCGGCTGAATGGTCTGGGGATAGACAGTAAATTCGTATTGCAAACCTATAAGAAGTCAGGCTCGTGTTTACAAATTCTGAGGAAAGATATTTCTATTCCTCCCACCCAATGCCAGGGTCAAAATGGGAGAGTTTTCTTGCTGCCACTCCTGTGCCACAAGTTTATTCTGATTCCTTTTCACTGAAGATGTAAGTCTTTTGTGATCCCAGCTTTATGGGAGATTTTCTCCTATCTCTCTGACTTTTATTAAATAATTCTTTCCTGTAATTATTTGAGTAAACAGTGCTGTCCCACTCCTTTACTGTAAAATGCTTGAGAATAAAACTTCTATCTTAATCAAGAATACAGTGCTCCATATGGTACTGATTTGTTCTGTCAACCAATATTTACTGAACACGTTTGTCCCAGGACTATTTTGTATTCTGGATATACAAAAATCGTCGAGGCATTTAAAGTCCCCGCTGTCCTGGGGCTTAAATTTGTTAGCGTACATCATAGGTGTTCAAAAAAGTATTAGTGAAATAAATGAATTATCCAGTGATGAGTAACAAGGGAAAAGAAAAAAAGAGAATTGTCAGCCACAAAAGAGGGTAAGGTTACATTTACGGAAATGTCAGCAAAAAGGACCAAGAGAGTTAAAATTAGCTGTCTAAGGAGGCATTCTAGAACCAAATCTAGGTTGAGTGTCAGATAGGGCCCAAGATGAGAATAAACTGGCTTAACTGGCATAGAAAAGTCTAGAAATGGAAAGCGAAACAATATCCCAACAAACTTGTAGTGTTCTTGACTATCTTGCTTTTTATCACAGCTCTGCTATGTGTACATATGTCATTTAAGAGCACTGAAATAAGATGATGACAGTGGCTCTGAGGGGTACCTCCTCCTTCTCCAAGCTTCTCCCTCAAAAGATGGGGACCTGCTCCTCTCCCTCTGCATTCCAGTCCCCTTCTTTTAGTCTTACTTCTCCAAACTTTTACGCTTTTGCTTCTCCACTTTTGTGTGTCTTCTCAATTTTTTCTCTAATTTAAAAAAAAATTCCTGAGTGATAAGGGTGACATTCTAAAGAGATGACTCTTTGGGGGCCCCCAGGTAGCTTCAGGAGTGGGGCTGGTTGCTTTGATTAGAAGCTTGGAATGTTCAGACCCACCTCCCAACCTCGGGGTAAAGGAAGGGGGTGGAGATTGAGTTAATCATCAATGGCCACTGATTCTACCGACCATGCCTATAGGATTAAACCTCCATTAAAGCCCCTAAACAACAGGATTCAGGAAGCTTGCAAGTTGGCAAAAACATCCATGCGCCAGGAGGGTGGCCCACCCCACTCTACAGGGACAGAGGCTCCTGTGCTCAGGACCCTTCTGGACCTCACCCTACATGGCACTACATCTGACCATTTGTATCCTTTATAGTAAACTATAATAGTAACTGGGGGGTTGTGGGAACCTCCAGCTTTGTAGTCAAGACAGAGAGAAGTGAGGGTAACCTAGGGACCTGATACGTGCCACTAAGCTGTGAAGTGAGGGCAGTCTTATGGAACTGAGCCCTTAAACCTGTGCGGTCTCACCCTGATAGTGTCAGAACTGTAGGACACCTAGTTGGTGTCAGCGTTGGAGAAGTTGTGTTGGAAAAGACATCGTGTATTTTGGTGTCAGGAGGGGAAAAAACCCTTCAGGCCCCTATCAAACTTGACACCAACACTTGTAATTACACTTTTAATAAACTTCGTGTTGAAATCATATTAGTTTGTTACTAGAAGATGACCTGCATTCCTCACATTTGTTCCACCCAAGGCAAGAAGCCTTCCCGATCCTCATCAAAACTTACCTTTCTCTCTCTCATACTTTTATTTCTTTATAATGTATCTTTAATCATGGCACTTTCACAGTCTGCTTTGTGTTAGAGTAGGCAAGGGATGCACAAAGAACAACAACAAATTATGGTAGAGGTACAGGGTATAGGGACATTGTACAAAATACCTGACCGGTACTCCTCAAAACTGTCAAGGTCATCAAAACAAGTACATTCTAAGAAACTGTTACAGCCAAGAGGAGCCTAAGGAGATATGAAAACTAAATGTAATGTGATGAGATCCGGGAACAGAAAAAAGATATTAGATTAAAACTAAGGAAATATGAATAAATTATAGAAAAACAAACAAAAACCTATTACGGTAAGTTACATGGATAGAACATATAAACAAAGAAAACATGCTATTCTTGAACAATCTAGAAACTTCTTAACAGATTAATTCACATACAAATCATTAGAAGTGTGGCCAGTAAAAAGCCACTATTTGTCTACACTTCGATAGCTCTACAATTTATTTTATATATTTAAATGAAATAAAGCAGTAGTAGTTAAAAGGATTTTTTAAAAAACATGCAGTAGTAGTTAAAAGGATTACCCTACCTTTACTCCTAAATTAGTAAAATGTAAGTGTGTGTGCAAGAGCAATTAATAGTATCATGAAATAACACTTCTTATCTTGTAAATATCTGATTTTTGTATATTCATATGTAACATATAATTATGCTTTTATAAATGTATATATACTAAATGGAAATTTTTTATGTATGCCATTACTTCTAGTTCTATTTTCAAAAGAAAGGCAAGATTTACAAAAAAATTTATATTTCATAGAACCTAAAAGATACAATTATTTTACATACCATGAAGACAAAAATGCTGTCAACTATAATTGTAAGATGCTGTTGATCTCAAGAAGTATCCCAATTTCACAGGTATTAAAATGTGTATCTTTAGAATCAATCAAATACAGTAGTTTTTCTCATGGTAGAAACATTTTTAATTATACATTGTGCTAATTTAATTGGTGAGTATAATTTACAGTACTGAATATTTGTACAGTGCAGGAGAAAACCCTTCATTCTCTAGGTTTTTATAGAAAAGCAACTTAGGTATTTTATGTACCATAGGTTAAGTATCTTATTAATACAATGAGGAGACACAGACTCTCCCAAATACTAAAGTAAATCAGCAAATGGCCCCAAAAAGCTGATTAACAGAAAATGGAAATACTATTCCCTATATATTGTCCAACTATAACAATAATTTAAAAAAATACAACCATACTTTGGGAGTCAGCTTTGTGCTGTGATTATTACATTGAAACAGCTTAAAATGTTAGTTTGGATTAGATCACATTGATTATCGAGACTCCTATTGAATTCATCTTTTAAGTTACATTTTTAAAGCCAAAAAGGGGAAAAAAAAATCTGGGTTCTCTGTCATCTTAAATTAACACACCAAGACTATGTGTATAACCTCAGACATTTCTCATTAAGAAAAAAGAGTATCTTTAAAACTTTATTCTGTTATATGACTTTTTAAAAAATATTAAATGCTTCAGTGGATGAGGAAAACTGTTTTCCTTAAGTTTACTTTGCCTTTTTTTAGGTTCAAAGGTAATTATGTTTTCTTGGTAAATAAGTTCCAGATGATCAACATATTCTGAAATATAGTAAAGAATTGGGTAACATTTTTGTTGGTTTTAGAAGAAATTAGATGTGATTTGGTTGTAAGTTCAGCTATTAAGGTTCCTCTCGAGAACAAAAGCACTTTTGGTAGTTACTTCATAGGTTAATGAGGCTGAGTTTTACAGTCAATTTTTCTCTTCTAATTTAAGAAAAAAAAGTTACATGTTCCAAAACCTCACTGATTCCTTTAATATCTGTAGAGTAACTCTAATCTATCATATCCCCCAGTGATTTAATTAGTTACAGTGGTATTAGCTAATAACCTCATTACAGAGTCACTATGAACATACAAAACCCCAAAGGTCTATGTTTGAAGTTCTAGGGATAGTCATAAATTACACCTAAAGTTCTATAAAGGAACTACACTAAATATTTTCATAACCATCTTTAGGTTGACCAAAAAATGTGGCAGACTTTACGCCTTACACATTTCATTATACATTTATAGCACCTTTTGTTTCTCACTTTCCAAATTACACTAAACAAGTATGTTGTTGACATGGGTCTGCGAGCCAGGCAGGCTTGGTTCTTGGGGCAACCTAGACCAGGAGGAATAGTGAGGAGCCAGGAACAAGGATAAGCACCCACCCACCCCCAGGGGTTTCCATGTAGAAAGGATGTCGGCCACCCCAATAACCTGTGGACACGTGGCTGGATCTACCCTCTAGCCCTGGGCCTGATCTTCTGATCAGAAGAACATTTAAAAGATGCCCTCATGATGACCGCATCTGTCTGTTGCATGGAGCTTCGCTGAAGGATTTTCTGAGCCTGATGGATTTACAATGACACTCAGCTGCCTGGGGGATAACCCTGGTGGAAGCATTCTCTGGAATTACACACACCCAGCTAAAAGTGGTTTTAAGGAAGGTTCTGGCCGAGAGCCTCGTGGATTCCTGCAGTCCGGATGCCCGTGCGGGAATGGAGGACCGCAGCTTCCCGCCAGGGCTGCAACCTCTGTCCTTGTCTCAGACAGGAGTGTTTGCTTGGTCTCTGCCAGCTCCCTTTGGGAACTGCTTCTGAAACGGGAATTACACTTCACAGGATTGGTGCTGAGGATCACAGAATAGACGTTGCCTTGTGGGATGTCCAGCGTCGTGCCCGGCACACGGCAGACATTCGGCACGTGAACTGCAGCACTCCCCGTCCTCTAGGAGGGAATTTCACTACGGGACGTCCCACCGAACAGGCAGGCCTGCGCTGGGCTCCAGGATGAAGTCCGGCCCTGGGGGGCGCGGCCTGGAGGGAGCTCCTACCCTTGGCCACTAGGCCACCGGTGTCTGGAGCTGAGAGCAGCAGCTTCTACTCCCTTCTTGGCCCCTAGCGACTATGTGACCTGAGGCAGGTCAGCTCCCTTCTCTGGGTCATTGGTAGGGAAACCGTCTGATTTCTCTCCTAAGCGGGGACACGTGAGAGTAAAAAGGGCTCTGTAACACTTACTCTGAACCACCAGCGTGAACCAGGCCCAGTGCCCCCCGGGCTCACCTGTTAGATGGGGGAGCGCACTGACGGCGCTGCTTCCTGGCTGGGCGCCTGTCGGCTCCGCCAGCTCCCCCCTGTGTTTGCACCGGCAGTTTGCATTTCTGCCTTTAGCATAAGAGCTCATCATCTCACAAGGATGCCTTCAGCTGCTTGGAAGAACCCATTTCTCTTTGAGCCCCGTTATCCCAGACTACAGCTAAAGCAGGCCCCGCCTGTGCTTGTTTGTCTGTTTACTGATGGGCCCCTGTGATGACTTGACAGCACACACTGTAGTCTTAAGGGCCTGAGGGACTCAGCACTGCCCTCTTACCTGTGGCAGACACCCCAGCCAGCATTCCCAGTGATGAGGCAGCGCCCTAGACCTCAACAAGGGTGCCCGGGCCTCGCGGAGGTCAGCACAGAGTCACCGTGAGAGAAGGGCTGTGACTCATTCTCCAGCCTAAGCCTGGAGGCCAGGGGTTCTCAGTGAACAGCCACAGGGTTGCTTAATAGCTGGTGTTTATGAACGCTTGCAGTGTGCCCGTTTAACCTGCCACCCTTTTACATATGAAGAAACTTGAGGTTCAGAGAGGTCCGGAAAGCTGTCAAGGTCATCTAGGGAGAAAGCAGAGAAGCTGGTGTTTGTACTCCAATCCATTACCCTTCAACAACAACACTCCTTCGTCTTAGCCAGAGTTTCACAAAGTGTGCCGATGAGATATACGAGGTAATTTTGGGTTACAGATTGTCAAGTTATAAAAAAAAAAAAAAAGTCTTATATTTACTTTAACTTGGACTAGAAAGAGACCGCAGTCGGCACACAAGACCTGTGATTTTGCTTAGGACGGAGATAAAGTATATGTTTAAATAAGAAAAGGTCAACTTTGTGAAAATACTAGTAAGTAGAGACACAGCCCTCCTGAAGGAGGGCTATGTTTGGAGTGCAGGTCCTGGCTTTGATTTGTAGTACGTTGTGTGGCTTTGGCCACATCACTGGAGGCAGAGTGTCTCTGAGATCATGACCTAACTAGCTGTCTCCTGCTTCATGTCAACTGTGCTACTGAGTCCACCATGAGCTTCCTTAAATCTAGAAAATTCATGATGAAGTGACCACAGAGCTCAGTCTGAAGCTAGATTGAAAACAAAGAGAGTCCCAGAACAAGAGCACCATGATAATCCCATAATTCTACTTGAATTGACTGTGCCCACTGATCTGGGCCCTGCCAACTCTGTTATATTTACTGAGCACTCAAGGTTCTCCAGTCAACCCCTATATTACTCTCTGAAATTAAATTATGAAATAGTAAATATTCCCACTACACAAGTTTTTTTTAAAGTATACTCTCAGTTGCCAAACACTTCCCATTTGGTCTGGGTTCTGTTTGCCTTTCAAATCCTCTAAAAAATAGGCACTTTTATAAATGGAAAATTTATTAATTTCCATTTATAAATTTATTTAAAAATAAATTTGTGGATACTTTCTTTAAGGTGCACAAAGTCAAGTGAGAGCACGTTATTTTCTGTGCTGCTCAAACTAAGATACATATAAGGAGCATGGGGTTATCCAAGATAACACAATGCATCTTCCTGGAGGATATAATTAATATAACAATACCTGGAAAAGGAAAAAGATTTTTGTATTACAATTAATTATGGAATTAGAATGCACAGTTTATATCAGTCTTTATGATGAAACAGGATTAAACCATTTCAATGTCATGACTGAAAGAAGTTTGAGAAGTTTTTGTTAGCAAAAAGCTCTGTGAAAAATGCAAAGCAGTATTCAAATATGTCATTACCATTTCCAGGCTTCAGAGTCCCTTTGCCTCCAAGAAGCCAAATAGTTTCAGGACTTATCTGCACAGAGTTTCATTTCCTCAGGGCTTCCTAGTAAGTGAAATTGTGTAAACTGAGAGAGGTGTGTTAATGATAAGGTATGCATTCTCCCAAAGAAAATATTCTTAGAGGTTTTCCGAAAAGGCCTTTCTCGCACTCAAAGCCTCTGCTCTGTCAAAAGGCAGAATTCTGAGCTCTAACAGTCCTCATGAAGGAATGCCAGAGCTTCGAAAATCTCAAGTCAATCACAACAAAGCTCCCAGTATATGGCTGGACCCGATTACTGTAACCAGTCTCCTGTGATATTTCTTTTGCTCTAATTTTCCACTGATCCTGTGTTACTTTAGTTTGATATTTCAAGTGTCCTCCTAACTGCTATCTTATCTGCTTTAAAGGTATTTTATTTCTTCAGTAAACTAGGCCAATATCAGTAACAGATTCTATGAACAAAGCCAACATCTATGTATTTTATTAGCAGGCCTGGAGCAAAGAAACTACAATTCCATTCCCATTTCCTTTTATAATTCAAACTAAGATGTCTTAAACGTGCCGGCCTGCCTCACTGTGCCTGGCAGTGGATGGTCGGGAAATGATTTCTGAATTGGATTCACCTTCCAGTTTTCTTTGAAGTCAATTATTATTATATTTCAGCTGAATCTAGTCACTTGCATCTCTTTTATGTCACCTCCCTCTAAAGGGTTTTCCCAGTGCAGCAACATCGGGGTTGATTCACACACTGGATCTGTTGCACACACTTCTGAAACATCATTTCTGCAACTCGGTAACAGGAGCTAACACTTAGAGGACTTTTTCTGCGCCAGGTCCTGTTCTAAGCCTGTATTACTTAAAATCCATGTATTAACTCACGTACTCCTCAAAATACTCTCAGAGGCAGGTATTATTCCTATTTTACAGATGGGTTAAGTAACTTGCCCACGGTCACACAGCAGCCTATGCTGTTCTATAGTGCCTTTCTCATGTTCAATTTAATGTCAGTTCATGTGACGGCTCCCCAAATGCCAATGTATGCTTACATTCTCAGTATTAGTTCTCACAGAAAAATACGCTATTATGAAAGCAAATGACGTACTTTAAAGCTTTGAAGTGTTACATCAAATAGCTTATTAAAGAGAAGAAACGACTTAACATATCTCTACTAATAAAGGATCAAAATGACAGATAACACAGTTTAATCCTTATTCTCTTCTAATAGCAATGATTTGGAAAATGAAATCTATTTTTCTGGAACAATGATGGCATTCTTTCCACAACTCTGAAGGAACTCTCCCTACTGCCAGATGAAATAAAAGTGAAGTGCAAGTCCTTTGCCTGGGGACGTTTTAACCTTATTTCTTCTTACTTCATTATACAGAGACAGCCAATCTGAATTGCTGATTGTCCAAATACTGTTGGTATAGAATGCCATATTTCGGGCTTCAGACTATTTTCCTTCAGTTCTCTGCTTTCACAGTGAAATACATGTACTTCAGGTATAATCTTTGCTGAGTTCTAAAATTTTCGGCAGGTGGAAAAACGGTAGAAAGGGAAACTTACCCTCCACGTATTTCAGTTTGGAAACTGAAGTTCAGAGAAAGTCATAAAAATTCAATTTAAGAAAGATTTATTGATTGCCTAGAGTGTGCATGGTACTCTATTAGACAATGAAATTCAGGCACAAAACAGACACAGGATCCCCGGCCTCAGGTACCTTATGATCTAAATTCATTTAATACAGATTAGAAACAGACAAGATACATGTCAATGCTCACTTCCTAGAATCGACATTCAAGCACAGTAATTTAAGTAATCCAAAACAGCATCTAATCCTAAATTCATTAATAAAATGTATTTGGCCTTGACATCCACAGCACTTCAAACAAGGTCATTAAGTTCCACTGCAGATAAAGTCACAAAGACGCAAACACACTGGAAACCCTTAAGAGGATTATTAATGACTTTTGTTATCCTGGATCTTCTGTTTTCTCCTTATTATTGTTCGAAGCCTCCGCAACACCAGTTTATCAGACAGAAGCATGTCATCTTGTTGTTCTAGATAATCCAGTAAATTTTCGGTCCATTCCAGTGCAGCTTTGTGGCTGATACGCTTCTCTGGGTTCAGCTCTGTTTTTCTAGTCTTCCTGGAAGGCCTGTGCTCAGCAGGCTTGGCCTGGTCCTCAGCACCTTCACTGTCGGTTAGCACCTGGCAGTTTGAGTCATTACTCCGAGAGTCAAACCACTGATCAATATTCTCAAGGTCAACATGTTCACAGTCTTCTGTATTCTGTAAAACTGTTGCTAAGTTAGCTGCTAAAATGGCTCCTTCATCAATATTCATGCCTGAATTCTCTTCATTGCCAGGGAAAAGTTTTTTCCATGCTTTGGTTATGGCACTTGATTTTACCATGTTCCAAGCTCTTGACACTTCATAAATTGCATCTAACACTGTCAAGTTCTTCCAGAACATTCTGGGGTCAATTCCTTCATCCATGTACTTCTGGAGAAGTCCTGCTCGGTAGTATCTTTTTACTGTGGCTAGAACTCCTTGGCTCATAGGTTGAATGAGACTTGTGACATTTGGTGGTAGATATTTCACAGTTATTCTGCCATCATCTGAACTCAACAGTTCCTCATTTGGATGTGCTGGGGGAAAATCCAAAAGGAGCACTGCTTTTTCTAGAAGCCCCTTGGATTTCAAATGCTTCTGTACCTGTGGCACAAAGTACTTTTCAAACCACTGTCTGAAAACAGAATGTTCTATCCATGCACTTTTTTGACTGAAATAAGTGACAGGAAGGTTTGAAAGGTCAGCTCCTTTGAACGCACGAGGTTTTTTTGCTTTTCCCACAACACAAAGATTAAGTTTGTGTAAACCTGTGGCATTTGCACAACACATAATAATGATTCTCTCTCTGCTTGACCTATAACCAGAAGTACTCCGCTCAGTTTCAAGAGCTAATGTCCTTGACGGTAGACATTTCCAGAACAATCCAGTTTGATCAGCACCATAAATTTGTTCTGGTTGTAGATTCTCTCTCTCAACGAATTCCTGAAAGTTACCACAAAACTCACTGGCAGCAGTTTCATCTCCTTTCAGTTTTGTTCCTTTACCAGCAGCCTTTGGAATACCATGGCGCTGCTTAAATCGAGTCAGCCAGCCAGACGACGCGTTAAAATCACCTTCCATCCCCAGAGCGTCAAAAAAGAACTTGGCTTGTTTTGCACAAATCGTTCCAGACACCGGAATCCCATCTGTTTTCTGTTGGTTAAACCACTCTATCATAACTCTATCAAGTTCCTCATATGTTGATGACTTCATAGATTTACGTTTGGATACCCCACTTGTAGGATCTGAACTGTTCGCATAGTTTATTATCCTTTCTTTGTTTTTTTTAATATCACGCACTGTGGATTCACCAATTCCGTACACCACAGAAAGTTTTTTGAAAGAGATGCCTTCCTCAAGTTTCTTAATAATGTCAAGCTTGTCCTTAATTGTCAACACCACACGCTTTCGTTTCCCCAACATTGTATCTAACGATTACCAGAACAAGATATTTAACAACTTAGGGTTGGACACAATGAGACTAGAAAATGGGGTTTTAAGATCCCTTTCCTACCCCCGCTAGGACCTAGATGGGCAGTGTGCTGGCCAGTTTCCAGACAAGGCCTACATGACCCTCTTCACTTTGCTGTTTTGAAACTTACAAACTTCAAACAACAAGGACTGGCTCCACTTAATCCTATCTTCTATCTTGCTTCCTCCTCCCTTAGTTTTAGACCTTTTCACGAACTGCGATCTCAGCGGCGATGACAACCAATATTGCACCAGCAAGGTCTCTAAAACAGTCCTATTACATACTTGATTCTTGCCATCCTTACGGGCGAAGCTCTATGTTAAAGGAACTAAGACTCTGGTGGGAGTATTTGGGGCAATGTGCTAGGGAACAAAGAGTTGGAAGACAGGGCTTGCAAACCGTATAGGAAAATACAACGGGAAAACTCGCCCCCTGACTGCTGTCCTTGTCAGGCAGTGCGCTGTATGGAATACTACTTCCCCAGGCAAGGGCTGCGACACGTTGGGCAAGTGAGTGGTTATGGAAATCGTAAGCAAGCAGGATAAGGCAAGCTGAACAGAAGGGAGCGGTGCAAATCAGGTGAAAGTGGACAGGCAGGAAACTGTGTACTTTAACAGGACACAAACCTCCACCTCATGTGTTTGGCAACTGAAAAGGAAAAAGGCGGACAAGAAGTGGTGTCACATGATTAAAGAAAGCATCAGAAAACTTCATTGGCAGAGATCAGGACTCATGGTAGAGGGTATGGGGTGGGGGAGGGCTCAGTGAAGATGTTACGATAATCCTGGTGAAAGATGATCCTCGATGGGCCAACAGAAGTAGTTCCTGTCGGGGGCTGTATAGGCAACCCGGAGCCTCCGAAACCTAAAGGAAGATACCAAAAACATTTTTCTTTCAGTATCAGGGTCTGTGGCATTATCCACATCTATCCTGCGACTGTGTTGAGAAAATTAACGCCTCCTAGGAATGTGATGGCTAAAACACGACACAGACTGCTCTTAGGCATCGTCTAGAGTGTCAGGCATCGGGACCTGAATTGCCTACCTCCTGAAATTAAGAGGTCAGAGAGGAGCCGCGTTAGCGAGGGCCTCTCCCCGCGCGGCGAGCTCCGGAACGCCGGCCGTCTGTGCTCCCTGGGAGCCCGGATTCCTCCGTGCGCGCCAGCGACCAGGATGTCACCGCCGCAGCCAGCCAGCGAGCGGGCGGGCGCTTGGCCCAGGGGACGCCAGTCCGCGGGCCGGGGGCATCGCTCTCCGCCTGCCTTCGCGGCGGCCAGACCAACCTGAGAGCAAATGGAGTCTCCCGAGGGAGGCTGACACCGGCAGCGGCGGCCACGGCGGCGGCGGCGGCGGCGGCGGCAGGCAGCGATCGTCGCCGCCGGAGCCGGAAGGCGGGGGATTAGGGGGCACGCGCGCGCCCCCGCAGGAACGTTGTGTCGGCGAGGGGGCGGGGCCTCCGCGGGCGAGCACGCGGCCCGGGGGCGGGGTCTCCGGCGAGCGGGCGCGAGGGGGCGGGCCCAGCCGCCGCGGAGTCTCTGGGCGCCGCGTGGGTTCTGCTGAGGGCCCGGCTGCTCCAACCTGCAGACTGCTTCGCCGGCCAGCAGGGGGCGGTACAAGCTCACCTTGTCTCAGCCCTTTTCCCAGGGTCCCGGTTCCGTGGGCAAGGCTTCCTCCGCTCTCAGGTGCAATAAAGATCGCACCTTCGGAGGGCTCGCGAGAAAGCTGCGCATCCTCAGGTGTCCCGAGCGGGATGCGAATGGGGCAGGACGAGCGCACGTGGAGCGTGTTTACAAATAGCGGCCCCGGCGTCCGCGCCTCCCAGCGCCGGCTCCCGGGGATCCCCAGCCCGCCCGCCGCGGCACGACGAGCCGGAGCAAGGGCCGCGAGCCAGGGTAGGAGCGAGCGGACGCGGCTCCTGGCCGAAGGCGGGGAGGCTGGCTCCCCGTGGGGATAGGGGGGGAAGAGGAGAGGACGTGCGGCTTACAGTCTGCAACACCCATGCGAGCGAGCCCTGGACAGGTGGGGCGCAGCGGAGGGCGGTCAAACTGGATGTCGGGTCTCTCCTCCCCGGTGGGCTGCTCGAGGGTGTGAGTCACACTCTCCGTGGAAGCTGCTCTGTGCAGAGCTGCCTGTGCCCGAGTCTGTAGGTAGTAGTAAGAGAATTGCAGCTTGACAGAGGCTCCCTTGGTTTGTTTGAAACGGAGGTACAGTACGTTTCTATCTTGGCATTTTAAATGGAGGGAATGCGGGCACCTGTGCGCTGATTACCCTGCGGTGAACCGTGCCTTCTCCGCGTTCCCGGACTCGCTTCCCCGCTGGGCCCTCGGAGCCTTCCCTGGAGAAGGGAGCTCCGCCTTCCTCCGGTAGCACCTGTTTACCGAGGAAACGCTTTTCGTCTTTCCTTTATTACCCTTTCTTTTCTGTATACTTTGAAAAAATGGAGACGCCTTCAGTTAAGTTTCTCTAATTTCTGAACATAAATGTCTAACCTTTTTCGTTAACATAAAGTAGCGTAGTAATTCCTCATTTCTTTGCGAAGGCCACGTTGTTGCTACAGTGTTTCAAAAGGGAACTGACCTGAGCATTCTTACTGCAGAAAAGAAGATGTTGATTTTAAGGCTTCTAATTATCTGACTTACTTGCCCAGACTGCTCAATTGCCTTCCTCAAAATCGTAGCTTTCCCCTGTCTGACGTGTTGGAGAATCTTTGATCTCCTAGATACACTGTAAAGTTCTAGTGGTCTTTGACAAATGTCTGCTTTTCCTGAAGGTAGATCTCCGCCCTCCCCCCCTCCCCCCCCCCCCCCAAATCAACCACTCAGTCTTGGTTGACTATTTTGGATAAAGTGCAACTTCATGCTAGTTTTGTATCATTTTTTAAAGTTTGCCTCTAGTCTCTGATAGTTGTAACAAGCGTGAAAACAGTTGTATCCGAGGTATGAAACGTTATTCATTCCTCAGAAGGGAAGAGAGCTGACATTTACTGACTGCCAATCAAAAGACACTGGCAGAAGTTGGCAGCCTGGTTTTCCCCCTACTGGGGTTACTGGTCCCATGATATTTAAATGAAATGAACTCTGCCTCTTACCTCCCTCCCCCACTCTCTCTGGGGTTTAATTTTCTTCCAGACACCACTTGGATCCTTTCTGTTTCTGCTGAATTCTCCAGCTTGCTTGTGTCTTATCACTTAGAACTGTTCCCTTTTCATCACCTTGTGTAAGTTCAAATCTGGAACACAGCCCACATTCCTTGATTTCCTCAAAACACCACTTGGTAGGAGGCGGTTGTATTTAGCCGACTTTTAATAAGATTTTACCCAAGGGGACTTCCCCGGTGGCGCAGTGGATGGGAATCCGCCTGCCAATGCAGAGGACACGGGTTCGAGCCCTGGTCCGGGAAGATCCCACATGCCGCGGAGCAGCTAAGCCCGTGTGCTGCAACTACTGAGCCTGTGCTCTAGAGCCCGCGAGCCACAACTATTGAGCCTGCATGCCACAATTACTGAAGCCCGGGTGCCTAGAGCCCGTGCTCCGCAGCAAGAGAAGCCACTGCAATGAGAAGCCCACGCACCGTGGCGAGAAGTAGCCCCCGCTCACCGCAAGCAACGCAGCCAAAAATAAAATTAAATCTTAAAAAAAAAAAAAGACTTTACCCAAGACAACTTTACACGAGATCCTTTCCTCTAACAGACTTGTTGCTTTTTGTTGGGGGGAGAGGTCGCTAATTGCAGCAGATATACATTAGAGTACAAGGGGGGGGGGACCTTAAAATAGAATGTCTGTCAGCCTTGTTTTATTAAGAGCCTGGCTGGCCACAGGGAACTTCTTATTGCCAGTTCTTTTCTTTGGGTCACGGTCTTGCTCCGTCTTGCTTTGCCGTCCTCTGCCTTCTCTCTCCAGCATTTTTCTCGAGGCCCCCTCTCTCCTTCCCTCTCAGCTGCTTGTGAAATCTTAAGATTCTTTTTCCTTTATTACGCAGAGTAATTTCGTATACTGTTCTGTTTTCTAGTTGTCCCTTACCATTCACTGTGGTTTATTCTCTAATCAGAAGACACTTCACTCCTGTGGAATTCCGCCACCAGTATTTGTTTCCTTCTACATATACACAGTCTCTCTTAATCCTTGTAATAATACTATGAGGCTGATGTTACCTCATTTATATACAGGGAAAAAAAGTCTAAGGAAGTGTATGAATCTATTAAATGTAGGTTGTAGAATGGAGTTTTATTTGGCTTTAAAACAACATTCTCTGCCCACGCTCTCACAATCGAAGTATTATTTAACTCAAAGACATGGAAAGAAGAAAGTATATCATGATCACTTTTTTGCAAAATTAAAGTTGCCATTTATTAAAATGGAACTTTTGACATTAACCTACCAGAAAGGCATTCTAGTTGTGAGAACCCTTCGAGTCTGCAACTATGTTCATCAGACATAGCATTTGATTTATTGGAATGTGAGTTTTCTTAAAATTACTCCAAATCACCTGAAAATGGCTTATCTTTCTCACCATTACAAGCTCTAAATTCCTTTTCTGCTGAGATAATATCAGTGCAAGTACATTATGTGCCTCATTTTCTGTGGTATCCTTTATTCATAATAGTTTTGTAGCAGAATAGAAAACCTCTAGGTAGAGTAAATTTTTAATTTTAAAGGAACTGCTTTTTTGCTTTTGGGGTTCCATTTAGTTTATCACTGACCATCATCTACTTGGAGATTTTTTGTTTGATACCTGAATTAGCTACTCCAATAAGCTTAGGAAGAGGACATGATAACATTATTCCATATGTATTAAACTGATTTAATATCAAATAGTATTTCTCTGTTAATAATTGAAAATTTTACTGCCAATGGAAAATCAGTGGTTTTCACAAAAAAGGTTTACTGTTACCTATTTTAAGGGACATAAAATGTAGAGGGGAATTTTCAGCTAAAATATAATTTTGGGGGTGTGTTGTAGGGCAAATAAGCTGTGAAACAGTTGTGATCAGTAAAATGAAAGTTTGTACTTTGAAGTCTCTTTTAGCTGTAAAGTTATTTTACTTTATATTGTAGACAAAAGCTCAAATTATTCATTTTTAATATAAAAATTTTTCTTTTAAATGGTTAAAGGTAGGAACACTTTTCCGCTTAAATTTCTTGACACAAGTAAGAGATCAGATTACTCATTGGAAAGTCCCATTCCTTTAAAAGAAAAAAAAGTTAACATGATGTGGAAAGATAGTGACGACTTATACTCTTGTGTCATAGTATCATATAGGTGCTCAGCAGGGGACTTTTAAACTTAATTTTGTTTTCCATGTTTCTTTGTTGGCTGGCAGTAGGTTTTCAGCTGACTGGCAGAATAAGTAAAGAGGAGAGAATGAGTTCCTGGAGGGTAGAAAAGATTTAATAGGGTTGGAAGAAGGAAAATTGCTAGTGGAAATGTTAAAGAAAAGTTAGAAAAACGTGTGGATATAAATTGAAGAAACCAGTGAATTGTTGATTGACGTCAGCAATGTGGGTGGGGAACTTGAGTGAACTTTACATACTACCCACCTGACCTTTCCAAACCTGCCCAGTTTCCAACTGTTCTCTAAAGGAGCCTGCAGTTCCATCAGGTGGGTCCAGTCAGGTTTACTGAGAGCCTGCGGTGCGTTACTCTCCCTGTTCCCGGCACTCATTCTTCTCCTTTAGCCTAAAAAGTCCTCTCCTTCTGCTGTTAATCTGTACATCTTTCAAATTCTAGTTTGTCCCCAAAGCTGCATTATTCAAGGTTCCTCAGACTTTATGGTTGAGTATCTCCTGGGATCCAACATCCAGATTCTGTGGTCCACCCCAGGGATGTAGCCCAGGAATCCTTATTTTCAGCAAGCATCCCAAGTGATTCTAATATGCTAAAGGTTGAAAACTTTATACATTGACAATCACTGTGAATGAGAGTCTTCTCTTAAATCATATTCTTTTGGGAGGGTTTTTCTTGTCTCTTCCCCTCCTCCCTTCTTAAATTATATATGATATTTGAAGGCAAATATGAAATCCAGAAAAACGAAAAGGAAATCATACCAACATCCAGAGATAACTACTCTTAATAGTTTGGTGTGTATCCATGTTCTTTCTTGTATCAGTGTAACTGTTATAGATGTAACGGGTGTGATATTTATATGCGTATTTCAATAGGAACATGAAGTTATAATATACATAAAATTTTATACATGCTTTTATTAACAACATATTATAAATATTTTAGATGTTGTTGATTCCCATCAGCCAGACACCAGCAAGAACACACCCTTGCCAAATTAGGCTTACTACTGCAGCAAGGGAGATCCGCACCTTGGAAAACCACGGCGTGTCTCAAAAAGAAGGGTCAGGTGGAGCTTATTATCGGATTTGGATAAGGTGGTTTTTAGAGAAGTTTAAAGAAAGTGAAGGGTCTGTTCTGGGCTGCGTGCTGTCAAAAAGCAGAGGCAATTTGGCTGTTAGGTATCTTAATTTTTATCCAGGAAGCTAGAGGAACAGGCTAGAGTCATCATTGGAGAAGAAGCAGTAGTCGCTCCTGCTAACCAGAAGTGGGGGATGTTTGGTCATTTTTGTGGTGGCGCAGCATTCCGATTCTTTCCTGGTTAAATTTTCAGTTCAGGCAGGATTAGAGAGTGAGCTTGTTTTTGTCTTGTTTCACTAGTCAGAGTCCTCTTCCAATGTCTGAAATCAATTACATTCCTCAGGGTAACACCATGCCTACCTTGTTCAGAGCTTTCAACCCATACTCAAAGGGTCCAGGATCCCAAAAGTTTAAATAATAATCATTGATAAATGTAAATAATAATCATTAGCTCATTCAGCCTTGAAGCTATCCCTAATGCAACTGGCTAGTCATATTATGATGCAATTCTACCTTATGAGACTCCCTTAGGCTTGAAGGTGACAGTTATTAACACCTGCTGCAATGCTTCTAGATTAAAAAGACCTCATGATAGTGTTTCTGAAACTCAATTTGGATCCACTGTAGAAGTTTTCATCACCCAAAAAGAAATACCATACCATTAGTGGTCATTCCACATTCCCTCCAACACTCTCTCTTCTTCCTCATCCTCAGCCCGGCAACCACTCATCTATATGGATTTGCCTAGTCTAGATGTTTCATATAAATAGAATCATACAATATATGTCCATTTTGACTGGCTTCTTTCACTTAACAAAATGTTTGCAAGCTTCATCGTGTTGTAGCATGCATCATACATCGTTTCCTTTCATTGCTAAATAATTGTTATATGGATATACTATGTTTTATCCATCTGTTGCTGGTGAATTTCAGCTTCTTTCTCCGTCGCGAAAGAATTCGGAGACGAAGTGATTGGTAAGAACCAGATGTATTTAGAGAGAAACACAGTCCACTGACAAAGCGTGGGCCATCTCCGAAGGCAAGAGGCAAGAGGCCTCAAAATATGGTGTGGTTAGTTTTTCTGGGCTGGTAATTTCATAGGCTAATGAGTGGGAGGGTTATTCCAACTCTTTTGGGGAAGGGGCGGGGACTTCCAGGAAATGGGCCACCGCCCACTTTCTGGCCTTTTATGGTTAGCTTCAGGATTGTCATGGTGATGGTGGGTGTGTCATTTAGCGTGCTGATATATTACAATGAGCGTATAATGAGGCTCAAGGTCTGTTTTAAGTCAAATCTTCCACCGTCTTGGACCTAGTTGGTTCTCACTAGTTTTCGTCACGTACTGTGGCCGTGTCATTCTTTTCAAGGTCGTGCCCTGCCCCCTTCCCTCCTGTCTCACATCTGTCAGTTGATGGGCATTTAGGTTGTTTCCACTGTTTGGCTATTACGCATGATGTTGCTGTGAATATGCATGCACAAGATTTTGTGTGGACAGAGGTGTTCATTTCCCTGGGGTATACAGCAGACTGGAATTGCTGGTTCATGTGATGACTATGTATAACCTTTTGAGGAGCTATTTTCTAAAGCCCTTTACAGTCTTACAGTGTGTGAGGACCCCGTCTTATTCAGTCCGCTGCAACAAAATACCACAGCCCGGGCGGCTTATAAACAACAGAAATTTATTCCTCACAGTTCTGGAGGCTGGAAAGTCTAGAACCGTGGTGCCAGCAGATTCAGCGTGATGGCTCGCTAGGACCCACTTCCTGGTTGATAGATGCCTTCTTGCTGGGTCCCCACATGGTGGAAGGGGTGAGGGGTCTCTGTGGGTCTCTTTTATAAGAATCTGTTAATGAAGCCTCCACCCTCATGACCTAAGCACCTCCCCAAGGCCTCTCCACCTCATGCCATCACGTCGGGCATTAGGATTTCAACATATGAATTTTGGAGGGACGTGAACGTTCAGACCACAGCGGCTCCAGGGTCTCTGCGTCCTCACCCACACTTGTTATTATCTGTCTTTTTTTCTTTATAGCATCCCAGTGGGTGTGAAGTGGTATCCCATTGTCATTTTGCCTTTCATTTCCCTAATAGCTCACTGGAGCATGCTTGAGGTGCTTATTTACCATTTGCATATATTTTTTGGAACTGCATCTATTCAGATCCTTAACTCACTCTTTAATTAAGCCATAACAGAGTTACAATGTTAAGTGTCAGGTGTTCCAATTTACTGTTCCTCCACTGGCTTTCCTAGAGGCAAGACATAAGAATAAGAACCTTCTGAGGCGTATCTCTGTATTTAGCCCAGCTGATGTTGAAAATACTTCTCATGATATACTGTCACTTTACTTAAGGATTCATGTGATAAATTCTGGCTATCTTTAATGTCAGAAGAAAAGATTATGACATCCAGAAGAAATTTGGTTTCCTTTTATCTGACAGAAGAGCTAGTTATGTCCATTTCAGCACTGACAACACAAATCTGTCACCTTTGGTTTGTGCTGAATTTGCTGTAGCTAACTCCTTTTGAATTCCTGGTACTTTTCTTTTTCTTATCCATTGGTTGTGTTCTTTTTTAGCCTTAATGTTTTAGTGGTAACTCTCTTTTTATATTACAGTTACCTCAACCATTGTTTTAGAAGCAGGTAAACAATAAAATTAAGAGACCAGACAGGCAGTACATCTTAGTGATAAACCTTATGGGTTCTAGAAACACAGTCTCTTGATTTGTACATCTCACTGCCACCCACCAGCCCTGGAATCTCCAGCTGGTTTTATAGAATCTTTCACATATCAAAAATGGGAATAAAAATCATACAGATTTTGTTTTTGTTGTAAGGATGAACTGAAATAGAAATTGCTTTGCAAAGTACCACACTCTCCTAGTAAGTAAGTACTAGCTGTGATTTTATTATTTCCTACATCTTTTGACTAGAAGGAAACACTTGCATTCTCTCAACTTTTTAAGAAAACAGACTTTGAAAGGAACTAAAAGACAATAGTGCAAAAGGCCAAATTAATTCATACAGATATAATGATACTGTAGAGTATTTGCAAGAGTGGATTGTGTACCTGTGGTTGTCATTATAAGGGGAATTCACAAACCTACCTCAGGATTATTTATTAAAAATTCTCATCTCATTAATTCAAAACAGTTGCACATTTTCTTTCCTTGCTTTAATCCTAAATCACAGCATATTACGTATACTATGTTTGGGACAGATTTTTAGCCTGATTTTAGGTATCTGAAGGGAATAGTAAACATATAAAACATGGGTATGATGCAATTGACAGTCTTCAGATAGTCATCTTTTGGAAATATGTTTGAAATATACTTTATTATCTTTGTCCTCCTTTATAAGGTTTGAAAACCAAAATTGGAGAGAAATTTTTAAAAATGGAGAGAGGGAAGTCTAACTCTACTCCTCCTAGTTGCATTTATTGTATCTCTCAACCTAAACCCTGACACCGAAATTCTGAAAGGTGGTGGTAGGTGATAATTATCTCTTTTCCTTGGCTTTTCATATTTTTTCCTCCTTTGCTTTGTTTCATATATATGTGTGTGTGTGTGTGTGTGTGTGTGTGTGTGTCTATATGTGTACACATATGTCATTTTATATATATGTATATGTGTAAGTATGTATATATTTTCCCCTACCCTTTTCTGTTTATAATTAAGCTTATAGATCTCACAAATTTCTGTTTTCCCCCTCTTCGTTTTACATTGTGTTATTTTCCTTTGGGGATATAATAGTGGAACTAGCTAGCAATTTGGAAAGTCCCTATCAACAGTGTGCTGAAATTGATGTGCAATTACGTGATTGCTTATTTAGGAGAAATTTATGGATTCATTAAATCCATCATTTTAATGCTGACTGGACTTTTAAAATTTCTCACTTCAATCGGTAGTTTGTTTCCAGTCGTGTTAAACAGAAACAAACAGAGTGATTTATTTAACAGTGATCTCTGTTACTACAACACAGGAATTAATTTTGCACTGACCTTGTTTGTTCTGAAGTTGTTGGAATTTTTTTTTGTAACCAGTAGGTGATTTTAATTTATCATTGCTACAGTCACTGAAGAGAAAGTTTTTAGTTTTATTTGTTTTCTGACATATCTTTTATATGCAGTATTGGGACTTTAACCAACCTCCCTCCCTTCCTCCCTCCCTCCTTCCTTCCCTTCCTTGCATTTTTTAACTTTTTACTTTTGAGCTGAAGGATTCTCTCCCTTTTGTGTACTTTGAGACTGTCTTTGATGTGCATGACTATGAAATTGATTTATCTCAGGCTGCAGTAGTTAATTGCTTGACCACTAGGTGTTTTACCATACTCCAGTGAAGGGGAACACACATTGTTATACATAAAATGGGGATTTAATAGCAATTCATATCTGTAAATAATCATTAAACTGTTACAGCTACAGTAATGTGAGATACTGTTACTGAACAGTTAGCTGCCACGTGAATACACGAGAATCCTGTAGTAATGCACCTTCCATCTTGCCCAGAAGTCCCTGATAGTCTAGCATATTATAACTCATGAATTTTAATGCTTTTACAATTATAAGTTATATCCATAAAAAATCCACTGTTTGCAGTAGTACATGGCACATGGTATTCTCTTAGTAATTATTTTATTGTTAAATAAATAAATACGTGACATCTTGAGTTTCTTTCTGTTTGTACATCTTTCCAGCAGTGGTTGGGCAAGTAATTTGACTTCTGAGTTTCAAATAGTTTTTCATTATAAAATGAGAATGATGGCATTTACATCCTAGGTTTTTTCATGTTGATTGAATGAGATATAATACAGGTAAAAATGCTTAGTCATTAATTTTTTAAAAAATCTCTTCTGCTTTAATTCTCAGTTGCTATTGGTTTACTATTTATATCTTGTAATTAGCAATGATGTTCATAATATGTCTTTACACTTAATCTTGTCACAGTTGGAAATCAGATGTGTTACAAAAAGAGGGATTTACTGATTGTAATTTAATGCATTTGTGAAAACATAGATCTCAGAGAAGCCTGGGTTTGAAACCTAGCTTTGTCCGTTGTTGGCTGTGCGAATCTGAACCTTTTCTTGAGTCTCAGTCTCTCATTTGATAAACGTGAATAATACCTATACTGTGGAATTGTTGCAGGAACTAAATGAGAGCATTGGTGAAACACTTTGGCAATAAACAAATGTTAGTGATTATTTCGTATACACCCTCACAAGTAAAAAACAACTTTTAATTCTAGTTCTGGGAATTATTCAGTTAATAAGATGTTTGTTTTATTTGCTCATGACTTGTTTTTTCACTTTTCTGGATTTTTTTAAAGAATATGAACCATGTTATTACAGTCTCTCAATGGGTCAGGCACTGTGCCAGCCACAGGTCATATATTTAAAAAAAATTTTTTTTCATTTCTTTTTGGCTGCGTTGGGTCTTCGTTGCTGCGCTCAGGCTTTCTCTAGTTGCTGTGAGCAGGGGCTACTCTTCGTTGCGGTGCGCGGGCTTCTCTTTGCGGTGGCTTCTCCTGTTGCAGAGCACGGGCTCTAGGTACACGGGCTTCAGTAGTTGTGGCACACAGGCTTCAGTAGTTGTGGCTCGCGGGCTCAGTAGTTGTGGCTCGCGGGCTCTAGAGCACAGGCTCAGTAGTTGTGGCGCACGGGCTTAGTTGCTCCACGGCATGTGGGATCTTCCCGGACCAGGGCTTGAACCCGTGTCCCCTGCCTTGGCAGGTGGATTCTTAACCACTGCGCCACCAGAGAAGTCCCTAAAAAAATTTTTTTAATAAAATTTATCAAACTGGATTCTTATTAAAAAAAAAATCGAAAGTAATTGCTTCAAGAATTTTAACTTAACCTTTATTCAGAGTTAAGATTTGAAAAAGTTCAGTGGACTCTTCCTGATAGAGGTTGAAAGTGAAGAGCTCGGATATTAACGGCCACAAATGTATGTTCCCATGAGCACTACACTCCTTGTTTTTTTGTCTTAGAGATTTTATATGCTTGCACAATATAATTACAGAATATAATTTTATATTAATTTCTTACAGAAATATAAATCTTTGTTATTTTTCCAGTTGTCTTGAAATATAAATGGCATATAAACATTGCATAAGTTTAAAATACACATGATGATTTGATATAGGTAATATTGTAAAATGGTCACCACAGTAAGTTTAGTTACATAATCACCTCACATAGTTATAATCTTTTTTCTTGTGATGAGAACTTTTAAGATCTACTCTCGTAGCAGCTTTCCAATATGCAACAGTATTATTAACTATAGTCACCATGCTGTACATTATATCCCCAGGGCTTATTTATCTTACCCCTGGAAGTTTGTACCTTTTGACCACCTGTTTCCCTCATCCTGTACTTATTATTCTTGACTCGTTTTCCTCTTTCAGATCTCTGAACTTTTTTCTCCGAAATCCCTTCGAAAATATATGCGTGCTCACGCTTTTCAGTTCTTTGTCTGGTACGCTCGTGTGATCTCTATTTCATGTCCTCACTTTTAAATGAGTCCCAAAGCACTTCCAGGAGCCACCCAAGATTTATCACCACACATTTAATTCATTAATTGTGCAAATATATGTGTTATGACGCTTATAAGGAAATTGAATATGATAATGCCCTATCCCTCAAGGAGTTCTCAATCTAGAAAGATAGGTTTGCAAACAATAGCAATGCCATGTGTAAATATTATACGAGTGGTTTAAACCAGACATATGTGCACAAAGGGACAACTCGTCAGGCATGCTAGTGACATTGGTGCTGGACATTGAAGTGTGGGTATTAGTTCCCTAAGTGGGAAGAGGAGACAAAGACATTTCTGGCAAATACAAGGTCATGAACAAAAAGGAAAATGTAAGCCTCACTTAATTTCTGGAATGACAGTGTGTTCGTTTCCTATTGCTGCTGTAACAAATTACCACCAATTGAGTGACTTAAAACAACATAATTTTATTATTTTACTGTTCAGGAGGTCAGAAGTCTGCCATCAGTTTCACTGGGTTAAAATCAAGGTCCTCCTTGCCCCTCGAGAGGCCAGCTGCCTTCCCTGGCTGTGGCTTCCTTCTCTCTCTCCAAGCCAGTCGCCCTGCACCTTCAAATCTCTCTGACTACAGTTGCTGTCTCCATCATCACAGCTCCTCCAACTCTGACCCTCCTGCCTTCTTATAAGGATGCTTGTGATTAGACCGGGCCCACCTTGAGATTAGATTTTGCGGGCTAATCTTCCCTTCTCAATTTGCACCTCAATTTGCATCTTAATTTGCATCTGCAAAATCCTTTTGCCACGCAAGGTTACGTATTCGCAAGTTCTGGGCGTTAGTATGTGGACACGTTTGGGTGGTTCTTATCCAGCCTACCACGAGCAAGATGTTAGAGTTTAAGGTATAGGATGGAAATAAGGCTAGTACAGAATTTGATTTTGAAAAACCGTGAAGCCACGTTAAGGAGTTTGGAATTTCATCTGGACCTACAGTTTTTATTCTCATAAAAGGTTAAAAATGTTACAGTGGATGCTCGCTTCAGTGTGCACGCACTCAGAACCCAAATACAATTAAACGGGTGATCACAGGTCCCTCGAACCTCGTCTGTGGAGCCCTTAGACCTAAAGAGAATAAGCAGGAAAGGAACACAGTCAAACCTATTTCAGAAACGAAGGGGTGTAGTTGTACCGAAGCGAATGCTGATGAGGTCTGCATTTAAAATGTTTTCATTTTAAAAATGGCTGTGGGAACAGAGAGGAAATTGACTTGAAAAACTTTTATGAGGTAGAGAAAATAGGCTGTGATGATTTTCTAGGGAGGGATTAAAGAATCCAGAGGAGGCTGCAGCAGCCTTTGAGATGTTTATGAAAATGACCCTAATGTACACTTGCTACTGAAATTTTCTCCCACTTCGTGACTGATTTCTAGAGTCTACCTGAAACCAACTGTAACTTTCTGTTCAAACACGTTGCTTGCCAACTAATTAATTTCTTCTATTAGGGTTACCATATAATACGTAGTCCCAACTAGGACAATGATTTCTAGAACCATTTTTTTAAATATTTAAATCAAACTTACTTGTAAAACACTAAGGTAAAAATTTTGTTCCTTTAAAGCTTCCATTGTCAAAGATACAATCGCTTAAGTAATAAAGTTTCTTTCTTTTTTTGGGGGGGCGGGGGAGGCGCATGACTTGTGAGATCTTAGTTCCCTGACCAGGGATTGAATCCGGGCCCTTGGCAGTGAAAGCGAGGAGTCCTACCCACTGGACCACCAGGGAGTTCCCAAGTAATACAGTTTCTTAAATCAAAGGTGAAAAAGAATTCAAAATCACTTTTGAAGAGTGTCAAAAAGCCTCAAGTTTCTTGGGGTTCTGGATTTATGCAGCAAATTTGTTTGAAGATTGAATCGACACTGGCAGTACCTCACTATTGTTTTCAGTATGTGGGCATGATGGAGGAAAATTCAGCATGGGAGAAGAAGACAAGAAACCCCCCTTGGTGGACAGACATTTTTGATTGCTACTTAAGACTGTGGTGGTCCAGAAAACCCCCTGGAGGTAGTGTGTTGCGGTGGTCCACATAGGCCGCCTCGGTCCCCATCTCATGAACTGGTCCACGGGACCTTGCGTTGGCGTTAATGTAGAGGGGGGTGAAAAGATCTTCCCAGTGCAAGGCAGACGTTTGGTGATTCTGGGTTCTTAAGATCCTGGTGGAGAGGGTCCTTCTGATACCCTGGCAGTAGCCTTTGCTGGTACCTCACTTAACCTCAGCTTTCCCAGAACACTTTTAAGAGTGAAGGGGGACCTTATTAATAATCACATTAAGTCAACAAGCATAAATCGAAACTTTACTCCAGGCAGACTGGAGTTTAAAGTACTGTAGTTATTAGGCACTGCTCCAGTGTCCTGGAAAACCAACTCTAGAATCATCTTGCATGCCTCTCTTACCTTGACCAGTATGGCACCTCTTTTGCCTCTTATGTAAAGTCAGTTATTCATCCTAGGAGTTCTTTCTACAAAATTCATGTGATTTATCCTTCACTACATAAATTCAAGACCTGTTCATCTCAGCTGGATTATTATTAACAGAGTCCATTTATGTATAAAGAGTCTCCTTCCCATCCTGGCACGTTCTTGTTAGACTTCCAGATGAATCTGGCACTAGTTTTCTCAAGCTTTTCATTCTACTTAAGAACCTACAGTAGTTCCTGATTCGCCTAGGTTTCTTTCTTTGCTATTTAAAACCCCGTGCTTTTCCCGCTGGTGTCTGTCTCCGTGCTCATTACACAGACCCACGTTAGATGCCCTCTCCTTCCCCTGCCGTCCTAATCAATGACTTCTGTATGAGTCAGCTCAACACTTGCCTTCTTGCAGCTCTAGCTGCAGTCGCTTCTGTCCATCCCATCTTTTCCTGTCTTCTAATTTTAGAATTTTCTCAACTACTAAGGGCACACATTTCAAATTTGATTATACAGTTTACTGTACTGTGTTTTCTAATTGAAGGATTAAGACTCAAGTGCCTCCAGGGGCCATGAGGTAATCGTAAACTGTGAAGCTGGCAGAATGACGAACAGTAGGTATTAAGTGTTTGTGTTGATTGCTAGCAATAGTAATTCCCACCTAGTACAGGTACATGGCCTTTCAAATCACTCTGCAGGTGAGACAAAATGGTCAATCAGAACACCTTCACAAGATGTGCAACTGATGTCCTTAATATTTTTACATATACTTCATAGTTCAAGTGATACACCATTCCCCGTACCTCTCCTTAGCCATAATTCCTAGAATATTAATAGGTACACATTGTGCATTGTATAAGTGCTTGTGAAATTAAAAAGTTAATTATGGCTTTAGCAAGCTTGTTGGGAAAATAACTAAAACTTTTCAAAAGAAAATCCAGTATAAAATAAACTATGAGGATATATTGTACAGCACAGGGCATATAACCAATATTTCATAATAACTATAAATGGAGTATAACCTTTAAAATCGTGAATCACTGTGTTGTACACCTGAAACTTATATCATGTTGTAAATCAACTTTACCTCAATTTAAAAAAAAAAGCAAGTGTAGCTATTCTCTTGTTTCCCAGGTCTGGGGGATTACCGTGGATATCCAGGGCTTCCTATTCCCAAGTCAGCCCTCTTGCCCAGTTCATCGTGGGCTGGGCCCTGATTTTCTCCTGCCCTGGAGAGTGGTGTAGTGGATCTGCTTTGGCTTCCGGGGGAGGAGGGAAAGATAGCGAGCAGTCTAGCCTCAGCCAAGGGGGCATGCTGAGAGTTAACATGGAAGCTGTAAAGAGAACTAGAAGAGGGGCCGCAGGCAAGCTAGTGAGGAAGCAGTAGAAGTGCAGGTCAACCAATGTGGCTTAAAAATGACCCATGGAATTGGGGTGTCTAAACTTCGGGTTGCATCAAAGAATGACGAGACCAATACTCAGTACCTGAAATAAAAAGACGGCTGAATTGTTGGTTACTGTGGTAAGGGAAAGCTATGCTGGGCAGGAAGTCCTTCTGAGCAGAGCAGACTGCTGTCTTACCCAGGAAGTGTGGAATTAGGATTGGTGGGCTTTCAGGAGGTGTTGACATCATCTGAAGGAGAGTGGTTATTCAAATAAGGCGGTTATCGACTGCTTGGCCCTCAGAGACATGTTTATTGGAGCATTCTTCACTGGCCGGAAGTGGTGGGTTGTCATTTATGGGTTGGCTTGCAAAACCAGGTGGTTTACTGAGGCATGCTGACGATTGAACAGGTTTAAGTTAGTTATTTTGGCTATTGGTTTCCATGGCTACAAAGAAATTGATCTTTTCCTAGGACTGTGGTCATTTTTTTTTTCCTGAAGTGGGATGGGAAGGTATCTAGAATTCAGAGCAGAGATGAGATCATCAGATTTAAACGGGACCTTTTTCAGGGAAATCTTTCAGAAAATACTTAGGAGAAGGTAAGAATAGGCCTGACCCCACAGAATGGGGCTGTTTGAACAAAGCAGATGAACAAACCAAAGAAAGACTTAGTTCCCCCTGTTTTCTAAGGCACCAAAGCCCATAGACTAGTCTTTCTCTGGTTATATGAGGACTCTAATACCCAGTAATGTTACTGAATAGTCTAGAGCAACGGTCAGTAAGCTTTATAAAGGATCAGGTGGTAAATATTTTAGGCTTTCGGGCCATGGGTTCTGTCTGTTGCAGCTACTCACCTCTTGCCTGGTACTGCCAAAGTAGCCGTATGCATCATGTGAACAGACGGGTGTGACCAGACGTCATCTAGGGTCGCTGCATTTGGCACACAGGCTAGTTAGCTGACCCTGGACTAGAACAGGGAATCTTCCAGGTGCATCTACCGTGAGGGATTCAAACACCAAAGTAACGGAACATTTCTGACTGCGAGAGAGTATATAAATGCTAAATAGTTGCTGACTGGCTGACTTCTGATATCCTGTCTGATTGGATGTCATTGATTCCAGGCCAGGTTGGGATTCTCATGGAGAAATAGCTGGGATACGGCAGGAGCTGGAGTAAAGACTGTGCCTGAGTTTGGACCAAAAAAAGCCTCCACTGCCCCATTTCTAATGGGCCTCAGGTGGTTCATTCTATAGTTGCCACCCACTGCCACTACCCACCCTGATACTCGCTGGTGCCTGCTACATGGCTGACAGTATTATATCTACAGGTGCTGCCAACTGTTCTTCTGGCAACTGTTATATCTACTCCAGCTAAAGAGATTTTGTCCTTTGATAGCTCTGCCAGCTGGCATCGGAGGGCTTGGCTTTGAAGCGTTTTTAGCTTTACTGGAGGCTAGAGGGTAAACCTGGTCCTTTTAGCTTCCTTCATCAGGCTTCCCCAGGTCAAAGGGTGATTTTGAATGACAGTGTCCTAGGGGCCTTGACCATCCATTGTGAAGTAACCTTGGCACCTTCCTCCAGGGTGCCCAGGGATCGTCTTGAAAATAGGACATCCTTTGTCCTGCCATGGCGTTTCAGCATTTCTGGAAGTAGTCATCGAATTAGCCCACCATAGTGGACTATTCAGAAAAGCGCTTTTTAAAATTCCTTGATTATCCTTTCTGGGGGAAAAGCAGTAACTCATATAAGCAAATCTCTTGGCTATGGCTTGTATATCTTAAGGTTCTTTGTAAATCAGTACTCAGGGATGTACATGTGTGACAGTTCAGAGACCTTTCTGGAATTAATTGGACTCTGCTATCACTTTCATCCATTTGAGGGTCAGGAAAATATAATATTTCAGAGTCCAGTTATAGATATATTCCATGGAGAAACAAACTTTGTTTATAGTGAAGAGAGTCTTCTGGTGCTTTTTGTTAAATGGCCTATTCAGGGTTTCTTTTTTGCAAGTGAAATCTAGTCATCACAGAAAAATAAGGATAAAAATTTGTTAGGTACAGTACTAATTTTACTTTATAATGGTATATAAAAAGTTATGGAGATTAGAACTAGATTTTTTTCCTTCTTATGTCATCTTTATATAGTAATATCCAAATTAGAAATAAGATAAACATATATCTATTAGAAACAATAACAAGAGGTATAATTTTTTGGTTCTCTAACTTGACGTGACATTACTGAATGTTTTTGAAATTCATCATTAAGACTTGATTAGAAAGAAGAGCAACAGTCTTGAAAGAGATGGATAATGAAAAAAGGCTATCTTTGTTAGATATTTAAATGAATATTATAAAGTTATAGTTGTTCAAATATTATGAAAGTGATATAAAACTAGGAAAAAAAACTAGATAGAATATTTTAGCCTGAAAAACACCCTGTTTTGTGCATGTGTGTGTATGTGTGTGTATGTATGAATTTAATATATAGTATGGATAGTGTCACAAGTGGGAAATGAAAAATTTGCTCAATAAATGGGGCTGAGTCCTTTTGTTGAGTATATGAGTTAGGCTAAAGACAAAGTTGTTTTATATACATACACATATAGTTACATATAGGACCTTCAAATATAGTAGTAGCTTTTTGGGAGATTTATTTCATCCCCACATAAAAGTTTACTTGGTCTAGGCTTGTCGGACGCTGTACTCCTCAAGGTCATTCAGAGGTCTAGGTTCCTTCCATCTAGTTACTCCGTCATCCTCTGGGACACTGTTCCTCTTCTGCATGGTTGAAGCTGGGTTTCCGGTGCATCCTCATTCCGGCTTGTGATGAAGGGCACGGAGAGTAAATGTGGAGCAAGGGATTTCCTATTAAGCACATGACACAGAATACTATTGCACATATATTATCAGTACACATTCTGTAATGCAAATCTGGTCACATGGCCCTGTCTACCTGTGTGAAAGGTTGGGAAATGTAGTCTCCAGCTGGATAACCGTGGGCTCAGCCAACTAAGGGGGAGAAAGAGCTCAAATGTTATCAGAAAGAGAGATTACATACAGGAGAGTGTTAACAGTCTGGGCCACAGTAGTTATATGAAAATAAAACATCATCTTTTTACTATATTTTGAATAATTCCAGATAGATATATGGTCAAACCATATGATAAGCATCGAAAGTTGTTAGCATAGCCCCTGGCAAATGGTAATAAAAATAAATGCCTTTTATGGATTATATCATTTGATCTTTACAATGACCCTATAAAAGAGACTGCAACTGACTGCATTTGGTAAATGGACAAAGAAAATGGATCAAAGACAGTTCACAGAACAGAAAATACCAATGACTAATAAGGATTTTCATATCTTTAATGTTATAATAAAAAAGAAGTGTAAGTTTTAAGATGAGAAATCATTTTCGCTAACTGACGTAGGAAATGTTTTACAAAATATTCCGACTTGGGTAGGGTGGGTTGTAGAATATAAACTGCCAAAGCCAGTGTATGTCAGGAGCCTTAGCACATGTTCATATTCTGTGATCCAGAAATTTCACTTTCAGGAGTCTTTACTAGGAAAAAAAATTAAAATGAGGACAAAGCATTACTTAAAATCATACATACATAAAATCGGAAACCATGTAAATGTCTAAAAATGGGAGAATGACTAAATGGTTATATACACAGAATGTAGTACTACACATGATTAAAATTGTTTATAATGCTAACAATATGGGATCCGGCCTCTGATGCAATGTTAAGTGAAAAAAATTAGGATTTAAAATGATCAGAAATTAGATTTAAATTATGTTTTTTATTTATTTATTTATTTTTTTAAAGGTAGATTCCTATTTTTTTTTTTAAATTTTATTTATTTATTTATTTACTTATGGCTGTGTTGGGTCTTTGTTTCTGTGCGAGGGCTTTCTCTAGTTGTGGCAAGCAGGGGCCACTCTTCATCGCGGTGCGCGGGCCTCTCACTGTCGCGGCCTCTCTTGTTGCGGAGCACAGGCTCCAGACGCGCAGGCTCAGTAGTTGTGGCTCACGGGCCCAGTTGCTCCGCGGCATGTGGGATCCTCCCAGACCAGGGCTCGAACCCGTGTCCCCTGCACTGGCAGGCAGACTCTCAACCGCTGCGCCACCAGGGAAGCCCAAATTATGTTTTTTAAAAAGCATAGAAAAGATCCTGGAAGTAGATATGTTAAATGTTTCTGGGTGACCTCTGTTATTCTTTTACCACATCTTGGCTTCTTTATTAGCGTCTCTACATTTACTAATCCAAAAAAAAAGTTTACTTACTTATTCCTTCCTCTCCCCATTGGATGATCCCGGAATGAAGGTACATACATTGTCAGTAAGGTGTATAGCATAGCACCTGGCCCAGTGTGTAGGTAACACATATTGATTGGGTGATGTTGGATGATGGGCCTCGAGGTGACCTAATCTTTTTATTTTTCACCATGGACAAGCAATATTTATATAATTAGAAAAAGACAAATTTAAGTATTAGAAACAGTTTATTTTATGATTTTCCTTAGTAATCAGCCTAGTTTTCTAATGGGTGAACGAGAAGCAGAAGTGATAAAATCTAGATTAAGGTGGAAGTAGAAAAAATTTCCTTTTTGCAATAGAGAAGATTCTGTCCATTATCCCATGTCCATTCCCTTGTATGGCCTTGGGATTGTGTTATTCTGTCTCTTGGAAGTAGAGTCTGTGCAGTGTTATGTGTGCATGTATAGAAATAAAACATACTCTGTCACGTTCTGTGGCTTGCTTGATACGATCTGCTATCTTGGCTCTGCTGCAGGTAGCATTGGTTGGCTATAGTTACACAAAGAATACTAGATTTGAAGAAAAGTATTGAAATGCGAGATGATTTCGTTTTTCCCTTTTCCTCCCACCTCCTCCCCTTAAGATACAACATTATTAATATGTTTTGTGATTGGGGGCAATTTAAGTCTTTTAAAGTTGGGTCAAGTGAAACTTCCCACGTACTATTCGTCAGCATTCTCTTAAAGGTGCCAGTAAAAAAGATTTGACAGAAAAGTGGTATTAAAAAAATAGGATAGTTTCCTTCTGGCTTGAATGAAATGGATATTTTAGCTATCCGTTTAAATGTTTGGAAATTGTTAAATCAGATTTTCTAATGACACAGCATATGGAGTAGAAAATTCTTGAAAGGTCAGCTAGAGGCTAATTTTCCAGACAGTAAATCACATACGTAGAATTATGGCTGTCTGGAAACATGTTTTATGTTTATCACCAGTGTAGGTAAGATAATTTGAAAATAATTAGAAGCATTAAGTAACAGCTACACAAAATAGAGCATGTCATTTAGAACAGTGCTGATAGAATAAAGGTGGAAGGAAGAAAATTCTGATGGAATGTAACTGATTTTTAGGGGGGGGGCAACAGAAGTGAAAACTGCCTCAGAAAAAGTGAGAGGTATGCCTGCAGATTTAAACCTGAGTGTAAATACGTGAATTTTTCTTGGCGATGAGTAGCCACGGGAAGCAAGCATGTTTTCGCTTTCTGCACTTAGTTAAGTCCTGTTAACGAACACCGCCAGGTGATGGGCATTTTCTGAACGGAAGAAGCCTGTGTGTGGCATCTAGCAAGTCAGGTTTAAGGAGAAGATGTCAGCGACTTAAGACCCAGGTCACGTGGCTCCGCCTGCTCGCCAGTCCTAGACGCTCTGGATCGGATTTCAACTCCAGGCGGTCCTCCCAGCCATGTGAGTTCAGCCAAAATCAGAAGCAAAACCACACTTCCGAAAATGCTGGGAGCCGCTCTCCGCTCACCGTGGGGCCTCTGGATCTGGAGCTGTGTTTCACATCGGAGCACATCGACCGAATGGAATTCTAGTGTTTTGCTGTCATTTTGATGTTTTCATCCAGTCTTCATCAGATCTACTGGGTACTTCCTGCGAGATGGGCGCTGGAGCTCTCACCATCTGTGTGAGTACAGGCCGCCTCTGTCTCCGTGGGCTCTGCCGGGGCCCAGGAGGGGCCTCCGCCCTCCGACTTCTGGGGAGATGTCTGAGTGCCTCTGTTTTTCCTTCCTAGGAGGTGGCCGGAGATTTGTTAACTTAAATTCCTGTCTATTCAGATGGACATGAAGCAGTATTTGGGGTGGCATTCCGTATTTTTGTCCACTTTCCTTTTCCAAAAAAAAGGTGAAGGAAGATGCGTGCCGAGTTTATTCAGTTGAGTGAACTTGGTACACTGTAGATCACGCTTGAGCGTTTTAGGCTTTCTTGTTCTGAAAGAGTTAAATATGAGCTAAATTGTAGTTATTGGAAATATCTTGTGCCTAGATTGAGAACAAATTAAAAGAATTAAAATAACCATTAATTTATTTGCTTCCGAGAATATATATAGCATTTTTCTATTTCATATTCTTGTTTTCATTTAGTAATTTCTAGAATTTTTATTTCAGCGTGGTTGCTAAAAGTAATGGTGAAAGAGCTAAGTGGATAAATGAGTGTGAATCCTTCTGGAAACTTCTGGTTATAATACAGTGGCAGCAATAAATAACACTGATATAAAATCCATGGGGAAATGTGTATATTTCTAGGGCTGAAATTCATGAATTTCAAAAGCAGTTCTGTTGGTGCTTACATGTAATCTTTTGCAATAACCGAATATATCTTCAATTATATAACTTACAGGATACTGTAATTAAAGTTTTTATCTCAATATACAGAAAATGCATAAAGAAATCTCAAGTTGGTATTGTATTCCAAGGGGCATTTTTTTTTTGTCCCTGGAGGTACTAAATGAAAAATATCTTATTCTGTATTATTAACTGCTCCCTAGTGTTTCATCACATTGAGATCAGATAATTTTTATTAAGTTTCAGAATGAGCTGTATTTTGTTGTAGCTATGATGGCATCCTAAAATATCTAGAAATATCTGGGTAATTTTTGACACATAGGCCCTGAATGGCCACCAGATGGCGCATTAGCCCCACAGGTTGAATCTTCTTAGTAAAACTACAGGGTGATTGACTCCCTCGTTTTCAGCTCAGAACATCTCAGCATCTTGTGTGCCAGTCTTCCCGACTCTTGTCTCTTTTCTGTTCAGCCCCGATGCTTGGGTGCTTGTAGCATCCAGGTGTGCAGCTGGTGATCTTTTTATCACTCCAAAGAGTTTCCTTCAAAATCTGATTTTTCTATGTGGAAATACTGGGTTTTTATTTTACTTCAGACACAGGTGTGCATTCTTCCAGCTTTATAAAAGAAATACTTTAGAGCTGGAAATGTGTAAAGCATCAGATTGATCTACTTGTCCTGAGATTTGCAGACATCTGATTGATTGGATCTTTACTACTTGCCCTTGGCCTTCATATATTGATCTCTACCTTGACTAAAAAGCAGACTAACCCATGTATGAAATTCCATATTTTTCCTTAATTTATATCCAAAGCATGTACAAAATTTCATTTAATGTTGACATAAAAATCATACCATTTAAGAGATTATTCACTCCAGTGAATGAGTACTTCTCAATCATTCTTACCCTTCGACTTCAGCTTGGCCTTTGATTGTGCTGTGTCTCAGTTTTACTATAGGAGGAAACACATTTTTAGGAATCGTGGCATAGTATTTCTGGAAAAAGAGCTATCGAAGAACAAAACACTTTATGTTTGTGGCAGAAAAGTGAGAACTAAGTCACACATAAATGAATGCATATGGGCTCATATGCTTTTTTTAGTTTGGGACTTTTCTACTTAGACATGTATGTAGTAACTGCTCAGTATCCTGCTACTGAAGATAGTCATTCTGCAGACAAAATAATCGAGTACCAGATGTTTGTAGAGTGTGTGTATGGGTGTGTGTGTTTATGGATTCTTGAAGTGGGACAGACAGGTTTAAAGATTTTCATTTCCTACTTCCATTGACTTACCAACTTTCTCTTCCTCATTCCTTTTGTTTTTTCTCTGTCCCAAATTTCTAGTGCTGTTAGTAGAACTGTAATGGACTCACGAATTTACTTACTTTACAAAGAAGAGGTAGGTTCTTTACTGTAACATACCTATTTTTCTTCAGTACATCACCCCCAGGCGGAACAGAAAACTTATACTTGCCAACTGATGTTATCTTAGTCTCTTCTCGTGATGACTCAAGCTTTCTCAGGTGAATCCTGAGTCTTTCAGATTCCCTGCCCCTCCAGCTGTTCTGTCCAAGGTGGCGTGTGGTCATTTTGAGGAGAGGTGGGCTGAGAATGGGGAGTTTGCATATTCCAGTGGATGAAGAAAGGGGAGCCTAGAGTGCTTACGTGTAGGTTCTTATAGTAGGTTCTTATACTATAAGAACATACTCTGAATGTTCTGCTGTGTGAGTGAGTTCAGGTAGCAAGTCTGTGGCTGGTAAATTTGTGGGTCAGTTCTCTTGGTATTGTCAGGACCCAGCGGGCCACCTGTCCTGACTTAGCCCCAACTCTTGCTGGTGCTGGCAACAATTCCAGGGGTATCCCAGGCTTTTGTAGCCTTTGTCCCTAACTTGGGCACCTCCTGGCCTTACCCTCTGGTGCCATCAGCTTACCTTACACATACCTCATAGTGTAGGCAGGTCACAGTACAGAAAGGCTCACAGACCAAATCAAGATACTCTAGTCGCAGATTTATTGAATCAGCCTAAAACACAGCATGAAGCAAGGGGGAAAACATAGGGGTAGGTTTACCTACTTAGAAGGGGTTTAAGTGGGACTAAAGGACCACACTCCCTGAATCCTGTGTTACGTAATATTCATCCTTCCTTTCTTTCTTGCCTTCTCGGCAATCAGCCTTCCCTGATCATGGTGCATTTCTGAAGACCAGTATTGAGTGTGAGCTGGCCCAGCAGATGGAGTGTATCTGGAGCCAACAGAGCTTGCTCTATCATCAGGGGCAAGTGTGCCTAGGTATAATTGTAACTTGCTAAGACACTGCTGAACAGCTATGGATTTTTATGCGCATATCTCAGGCAGAGAGCACATGGGGCCAGAATGGGTACAATCAATGGGCAACCCATTAAAGACATGAATATTTAGTGTCTCATAAATGTTGGGTGCTTAATTTGGTTCTTCCATCTCTTCTTAATTATCTTTCATCTCTTCTTAATTATCTATGTTGAATATATCTACCAAGCTATCCTATATCCTTACATGTTGTCAATACTACGTTGTGTCTGTTCTGCTTATTGTTTCTCTTGTTATCAATTTAACTGAACCAAACTTTCTTTAATACAACAAACAGTATGTAAGGTCAAATTTCAAGGCCATCACAATTATCCTCTTTGTAGTTTCTAGTTTGATTTTTGGTACCAGCTTCCTCCCACAAAGGCTGCATTTAGGTTTCTTAAATGTCATGATGAATTTCTTAATTTTTTTAAACCCGTTTTTTATTGGGGTTTTAGAAAAACATGGGCCTTGTTTGGAGCTTGGAGTACCTGAGCTTAAATGCTGGTTATGTTATTTACTACACTCTGATCTTAGACATTATTGAGCAGTGTGCTGTCTTGATAGTAGATTTTAGGGAGTATTTGACCATCTGTTCAAATTTTTGCCATAATTTGTCTATCCACCTTCTAGTAGGCAATAGTTTCGACAGAAGGGGTCCTATCTTATTTGCATTACTTGCTTCTTGCTCAGAGCTAGGCAGTAGTAGTTGTTCAATAAATGTTTGCACAGAACAGATCAGTCATGCCCTAGGTTTTGCAGTTTCACCTGCTTGTATTTTATTTTTAAAAGGATTTTTGAAGACCCTCAAGAATCTAAAGGTATGTCTGCAAAGGCATTCTATCTTTTTGATGGTGCTTTTCGTGAAAATGGCACAATTTTCCATTTAGCAAAAATTAGCAGGATAATTATAAATATTTTGTACTTTTAATCATTTGAGTTTCCACCCGAATAGCACAGGAATTCTTACTATAAAATTGCATATAGTCAAAAGACTGCACATCCATTCCATCTCAGATGATGTTTAGTCTGCTCAGTGCATAGCTTTCCCTCAGGTGGGCATGTAATCTGCATGGATCAAGGTAATTAACGCTGGATGTCCCAACAGACAAATCCTGAAATCTCAGTAGCTCAGGGAGACAAAAATTAATTTGTAGATTACTCAGAGTCTGATGCAGGTTATCAGAATCTCTCTTCCATCTGGTGGCTCTGGTATCCAGGCTTCCTCCATTCTGTGATCTATTTGCTAGTTTAACATATTACCGTGTATCCCCTAGGTTACATCAGGGAAAGAAAGAAATGGAGGAGGCACACATGCTCTTATCTGCCTCATTCTGGAAGTGACTCACTTCTCTTCTCATAGTTCATTGCTTTGAACTAGTCACGTGTTCCCACCTAAATGCAAAGGTAGCAGGGGAAATGTGTAAACAAACACTGTCTCTGGCCATAACCTAACTTGCTCAAATCAAACAAAGAGAAGGACATATGGTCCATGGTTACGGTAGCAGTCTGTCTCCCACTCCCCTACTGAATGTAAACAAGGAATTCAATACCCCAGATGCTGCTGGCAGGCATCTAATCTATGGATCGAGAGGGAAGGCAGCCTAAAGATCTGCCTTTAGTTAATTGATCAATGAATGGCAAAGTAGTGGTGACATTGACGAGCCATTGCATCTACCAACTTAGTCTTCCATTCCCCTGAACTCCTTTGTATTATTATAATGTGTTAATAAATGTCCTTTATTATTTTAGCTAGTTTGAGCTGAAATTTCAATTACTTGCAGTCCAAGACATCTTAACCGATATACCGCATCACGCAATGGCTTAAAGTTCTGTGGTTTGGGGAAGCTTGTCATGCATTAGAATGAGGCAGGATTTGAAGGCAGGAGGCATGGCTTTGAGTCTTGGGTCAGCCAGTTCCTGGCTCTGTGACCTTGGGCAAGATGTTTAACCTCTCACTTCCTCATCAATCAAATGGGGACAATAGCAGCCTAAATTGTTTGAGATTGTTGTGAGAATCAAATCAAACACTAATGTGAAAATACACTGTAAACTGTAAAGCATCATAAAATACTACCTTTGTTATATGGCTCGCTACTTGCCTTAAGGTGGTTTCCTTAATACTATAATTATCTGTTTTAAATAAAAAAAGGAACTCTATAATCTGAATGGAATGTTTATATTATTGGATTTAGACCAAATTTTAAACAGGATTAAACATTTCATTTTGCCTTGTTTTCTTTTACAGTAAACCAATGATGAGGTATTAGAAGACTAGATTCATAGTCAAAGGCATGTCTATCTTCTTCACATGTGAATTGTGTTGCAAGAAGAATTTTCATCTTTGCCATAGAGAATTCAAAAATCAAACAGAAAATCGTCCATAACACAGTAATAGATGAGTGTTTAGATGCTGAGTTGGGGGTAAAGTCACTTGTATTTAGGTTACTTATTCTAGGGTTCATTAGTTTGAAGCACGGTTGGTTGTGTGGATGGGTTTAGTGTTAATTCCTGTACAGAAGATTTTGAGGAAATTTTAGTGACAGTGCTGGAACCTGCAAACTAGCATGAAGTAGCATAGAAAGTGAAAGAATGAGGCAACTGAGTAGGGAAGACCATGCTAAAATGAGAAGTTAGATTAATTCTGATCCATATCTTAAAGCTGACTTAGGGAAACTAAATTTCAAAGACACAGAAGAAGCTTGCGTCCAGTAGTTTGTGAAACAGAGACCATAAGAAAGCATATCTGAGCTGTTCTCTGTAACCGTGAAATAGCAATGGTTTATGGAGAGATACTGCAGCAAGTCATAGCATAATTAAGTTTATATGTTATATAATTATATAAATAACAGGCAGTTTGGAGATTTTTTAAAATTTATCATTCAAAATGAGTGGTTTATGGGAAAATAATCTATATGATATTATTTTATGACAGCTCTGAATTATTATAGCTACTCCTTTAAGACTAAGTTTGGAGAATTTAGCATATCAGATAGTAAAATGACAGGAATTAAAACAGTTTAATAATGGCTAGCTACTTGAAGGAAAATAATTGCTGGATTTCTTCCTAACTCTTTAAAACTAGAGATGGATCAAAGATGTAAATATCAAAGTAAAATCATAAAAATACTAGAAGAACACGTGTGAAGTTAAAAATTAATTTTGGATCAAGGAATGTGTTTCAAAGGAGACCCAAGCCGCAGACCCTAAAGAAAAAGATGGGTAAAGTTTTCTGACAACCAAAATGTCTGCACAACCACAAGTATCATAAACAAATTAAAATGCCAAAAGAAAACTAGGACAGATATTTACAACACACATGACTAAAACAAGATTAATTTTTTTTTAATATACAAAAAAATTCCTATAAATCAGTAGGAAAAACTACCCAATTAAAATTAGGCAAAGCTTACGAATAGGAGGTTCACACACAAATAAGAAACGTAAGTGCTAATACACAAAATTGCTCAATCTCATCCATAGTTAAATTTTGGCAAAATTTAAAATTTTATAATTTTCAGGACGATAGAATGGGAAATAGGCATTCTCACGTGCTATCAATTAAGCTGTAAACCACGAAGCATTTTTGTAGGGCAACGTGGTAATGCGTATCAAAATTTATAATTTATATAGTAACAAGTAAAATGAAAATTTATTTTGCTTTCATATATAAGTCTGGTGTCAAGAGACTACTCATTTAACTTTTGGAATTAGCGTAAAAAAAGTATGATTTATAAACTTGTTGATCTAGCAATCTCACCTCTAGGAATTTATCTTCCAGGTATCTGTACAATTACATAGAAATGTTTGCAAGAATGCTTATTGCTGAAATATTTGTAATATCAAGAACTGTAAATAACCTAAACATTAGTAAATAAGATTGGTTAAGTCAATTATAGTGTCTTTATAATGTAATATTAACAGGTATATGTGCTAATATGGAAAGACCTCCGAAATAGGTAAAGTAGCAAAAGCAAGTGTAAGTATACAAATAGTTACATTTGCCTTTTTCAAAAGAGTATGCATATATATACTTAATTGTGCATACAAAATTTCTGCAAGAAAATATAAGAACTGTTGGAGCTGGGATAAGAAGACTTTTCAGTTTAAACTCCTGTATGTTGTTTGGGTCTTGATCAAGTGCATGTGTTACTTTTATTACATTTAAATTATTAAAAATAAAAGCTGCTCAAAGAGCAGGGAATGGTAGCTCTGTCTGGAAGAAACAGATTGGTTTATAATCATAAAGGCAATGAATGTTAACTTTGAATGTGTACAGTACTTCTTTTACAGATATATATTGAAATATATAACTTACTTGAAAAATTGTCTAATATATGAAAGGAAGTGTACTTTCCCTGTAAATTTCATAAAGCAGACCTAGAGCTGGGTAGAAGGTAATGATGCAGCGTCAAACCAGTAGAAAGAAGCATCTAAAGATTCTGGTGTCTAAAAATTGAGCTGGTTGCCTTATGAGGTGGTCAGTGCCCCATCACTAGAAGTAAGAAAAGGAAAGCTGAGTGGTCATGGGTCGACTAGTCGTAGGCGTTCCATGAAGGAATTAGAGTTAATGAGGTGAGATACCCCAGAAGTGTTCTAGGATTCTGTGAGCCATTGCGTATGTCCCAGAATTTGTAGTTCTCAGCCAATTATACGTTTTCGTCAGGCTGTTGGGAATTTAACATAAACACGCCCCTACCCCCATCCTCTCTTCATTAGGGCCTCCTTTATATGAGTGATGGGGTGATTAGCCTAAGCTGAAAGCAAGATTCCATGATCTTAAGAATACAAAACTAGGTCCCTGGGGATGGGGTGAGGGTAACTAACGTTTGAATTAGTCTCATTAGCTGTAAAAACAGATTTTCTAAATGAAGGAATTAGAGAATATTACTACAGGCTTGCTAAGTTTTTACTCCATTTCACTGTATGAAAAATGTATGTCACTTAAAATTATACAGTGGAACTCAGTCAAATAGTGTTCATTCTAGGAAAAGCGTAGAGAGTAGAAAAGGTATGCTGGAAGTAAAACAGTTCAAAGAGAATTTTGATATAAAATTGTCCTATCAATTAATTTACTTTTGGTCTTAATTTCCAGCAATTCTTTTAATACTGGAGAAACTAGTTTTAGTCAAACTGTAAGTAAATGATCTCTTGTAGAAATGTTTATTTCTGTGGTTTACGCTCTAAGTAAATCACGTCAGCCTGCAAGTACTTACGTGCAGCATTAGTTTTAAGCACATTTGGCTTTTCTGAAGCTATACATTTTAGAATCTTTTAACACTCTAGTTCTTCTTACTGTATTAGGTCATTGACCTTAAATGAGTCTTTCTAACTTTTTAAAAAACGTCCTTCTGTTTCTGACTTCACATTTTGCTAAACTTGTTGAGAACCAATGGCAAGTATAGCCTTTCCAAGAGTGTTTTTCACATTTGATGACAACCTCTCTTCCATTTAAATCCTCCTTGACTCTATTAAGACTGCCGGCAGTGATGAACAGCAGGTTCAACATTAGTGGCATGAAGAGCTTGTACCCCTTTTCCCAAAATAACCAAAGGATTCTAAGCACACAGATGTTTCTGTGCTTCCAGGTTTTTATACATTGGTATAGCAGCAGTCACTTGATAGTGAACCACCCCAGAATTTACCTATTTCATCTAGAATTATTGAAGCTGGATAAAGTGTGCAGTTATAATGAAGAATGTGGAATGTTTCTAAAAGCAAATTAATATTCAGTGTATTCTTTCTACTGACAGTCTAGCAGGAAATTACCAAGCACTAGTTGACTTTCTGTTTTTTTAAACCGATCTTTGAGGTGTAATTTATATACCATAAAATACTCATTGAAAATGTACAATATAATTTTTAGTAAATTTACCAATTGTGCAAACGGCACTACAGTGTAGTTCTAGAACATTCTGTCACTTCAGTAAGATCCCTTGTGCCCATTTACAGTTACTTCCCACTTGCACCACCAACCCCAACCATAGACAACCACTAATTTACTTTATATTTCTATACATTTGCCTTTTTTTGGACTTCTGATATAAATGGACCCATACAATATATGTTCTATGGCGACTGGCTTCTTTACTAGCATAATATTTTTGAGGTTCATCAAAAATATGTATCAGTTTTCATTCCTTTTTATTATAATAGAATAACATTCTTTTATATACTATATCACATTTTGTTTATCCATTCACTAGTTGATGGACATTTGGTTGGTTTTCAGTTTTGACTATTGTGAATAATGCTACTATGAACATTCATATCCAAGTCTTTGTGTGAACTTGTATTTTCATTTCTCTTAGGTAGGTACGTAGGAGTGGAATTGCTGGATCATAGGGTAAATTTATGTTTAACATTTTTAAAAACTGCCAAACTGTTGTCCAAAATGATTGCACCACTTTACATCCCCATTATCAGTGTATGAGAGTTCCAGGTTCTCCATATCCTTGCCAGCAGATGGTCTTGTCAGGCTTTTTTTTTCTTTTACTGTAGCCCATGTAGTGAAATTGTAGTGCTCTCTCAGTTTCTGAAAGACTAATGATGTTGGGCTTATTTTCATATGCATATTATCCATTTGTATATCATCTTTGGTTAAATGTTCATATCTTTTGCCCATTTCTTTATTGAGTTGTTTGTTCTTATTGAGTTGTAGGGGTTCTTTTTATATACTCTGGATATAAGTTCATTTTCAGATACACGAACCACTGGGTGTGGGGTTTTGTCCTGTCTTCTAAATCAGTTCAGCCAAAACCCAAGCTGCTGGTCTTCAGGGCTCTACCAGCCCAGCCTGGGGGGCGGAGGGGTTGGAAGCAGGCCCAGGCAGAGTGCCACAAACTCACGCTATTCTTAACTAAATTTCATGAGTTTTTCATCAATAAGTGTTTCTCAATGTTTGTTGCCTTCAGTCAGTTTCTAAAGCTCTGAAACGGTCATTTTGACAATTTTGTCCAGTCTCTGTAGTGTTTTTTAAGGAGAGGATTTGCAGACCTTTTATTCTACCGTCACTGGAAGTCAGCAGTAGGTCCTGAGTTCCTTTATATAGAGAATATAGCTTTTTATAATAACCTTTTAATTTTTCTTGGTATAATAGTGATATATGTCTAACATATAAAATTATGAAATACAAATAAGAGGAGAAAATAAGAATCATCTAAGATTCCATAACCCAGAAACATGTACTATATTTGCTTATGTCCTATAGTTCTTTCTATGAGCATATAAAGTTATAAAAAGAGATTATACTTGACCTTGATTTCATAGCATTCTTTTTTTTCCCCAATTAACAGTATATTGTGACTCTCTTGAGTTCCCATTTGCATAAGGCACGAGTCTTGCACACTGTTACCTCCCCTTCTCCCCTGTTTGGAGACCTGGCTAGAGGGAGGATGGCCTAGAGGGAGGGTGAATACAGCGTCTCTTGGGTGTTGCCAAATTGCCCTCCAGATACGAACCGCTTTACATTCCACCTCTTTTCTTCTTACCAACATTTTCTTTTAAGGAAAATTTCCATGAGTAGAAAGGACGACAAATGGTATCACATTATTGTTTTTGCCTATCTTTGATTACTAGGAACTTCACCACCTTCTGCGAAAATCTATTCCATCTTTAGAAGTGACCATTATTTCTTGTTTATATATCTTAAAATCTGTCTCCAGATAAATACCATTCACTTTCTGGTTTTGTCCTCTGAATCACATGGCAGCTTTTCTAAAATCTGGAAATGTTTTAACCCAAGTCTTCTCTTTTGAGTGTAATTGTTCCAGGTTCTTCATTCCGTCCTTGCATAACACGGTTATACTTTAAAATTTTTACTTTATTTTATTTTTGCTTAATTTTCTTAAATTAAAATTTTGAATTTCCTTTTAAAATGTCTTTGCCAGTCCTTTCATCAGAGTCTCCTCAGTCATCTATTAATTGGTTAAAATTTGTGCGCTGGTAGTTCTCTCAAGGAAGATTCATGTGTACAGTGTTCTCTTAGCCTATTATTCAAACTGTAGCTTTTATAGTTGGAGGACAGATTGATTGGTTATTCAGTTTGGCTCATGTTTTCTTAACTGTCTTGTAAGCCTTATTCCATTGTCTTCCTATGTTAAATACTGCAGTCAGTAAATTTGAGGCCACTCGTGTTTTCTTTCCTCATTATGACATACTTTTTGCCTGGCTGCCCAAAGGATTATTTCTTTATTATTAGTCTAATAATTTCCTTAGAATGTATCTTTGCGTAGACTGTTCTGGGTATGTTGTGCCATTTCAATCTGTAGATTCAAGGCTTCTATTTAAAGAAAGTTTTTGTGAATTACATCTTTACATATTCTACTTCACTGAATATTCTACTCCAAGGTATTATTTGGTTTTCTTCTTTGGGGACTTCAATAACACATATATTGGAGCTCACTTAACTGCTTTCTGTAGCTGTCAACTCCTTGTGATTTTTAAAAATGTTTGATTGTGTCTACTTTTCTCATTTATGTCTTCCATGTCCCTTACTGGGCTGTCCATGGTTTCTGTTCTCCTTTGGGCTCATCAGAATTTAGTCTTCACTTCTGAAAATTTTCTGTCTTTTCCTTTCCTTCCACTGCTGATTTCTGCCAGTCTCCATTTCACTTTCTCCTTTTGACTGATTATCTCTTCCCTGTATTTCTGTATTTCTGCTTTGTGGTATCCTTTCATCATTGTGATCGATTCATTAACTTTTAAAAAAGTTGTGGTAAAATATATGTAACATAAAATTTACCATTTTAACTGTTTTTAGGCTTACAATTTAGTGGCATTTGTACATTCACAGTATTGTGTGGCCATTACCATTATCCATTTCCAGAACTTTTTCCTCATCTCCAACTCTGTACCCATTAAAAAATAACTCCCCATTCCCCCCTCCCCCCAGCCCCTGGAACCACTGTTCTGCCTTCTGTCTCTATGAATTTGCCTATTCTAGGTATCTCATATAAATAGAATCATACAATTTTGGGTTTTTTTGTGTATCTGGCTTATTTTACTTTGCATAATATTTTCAAGGTTCATCTATGTCATTTCAGGTTATGAGAATTTCATTCCTTTATGAGAATGAATAGTATTATGTTGTATATATATATCACATTTTGTTTATTCATCTGTTGATGGGCACCTGGGTTGTTTCTACTTTTTGACTACTGTGAATAAAGCTGCTATGAACATTGGTGTACAGATACCTTTTTTAGTTCCTGATTTTAGGGTACATACTCAGAAGTGTAATTGATGAATCATATGGTAATTCTATTTTTAAACTTTTTGAGGAACTACCTGTTTGCCATAGTGCTGTATCATTTTACATCATCACCAGCAATGCATAAGGGTTCCAATTTTTCCACATCCTATCCAGCACTTTCTGATTTTTTTTTGATAATAACTATCTTAATGGGTGTGAAGTGTATCTAATTGTGGTTCTGATTTGCATATCCTTAATGACTAGTGAAATTGAGTATCTTTTTGTGTGCTTATTAGCCATTCATATATCTTCTTTGGAGAAGTGTCTATTCATTTTTGGAATGGGTTTTGTTGTTGTAGTTATCGAGTCGTAGGAGTTCTTAGACATATTCTGGATATTAAACCTATATCAGATATATGACTTGCAGATACTTTCTCCTATTCTGTGGATTGTCTTTTCACTCTGTTGATAATCTCTTTTGATGCACAAAAGTTTTTCATTTTAAAGAAATACAGTTTATCTTTGTCATTGTGGCATGTGCTTTTGGTATCATTTCCTTCTTAACTTTTGTTAGTTATTTTTGTTAGGTTAAGTTACAGTTTTCATTTGTTTCTTGGCAGCATTTTTCTAACGAGTTATTTCAAGAAAGTCGTGGTGCTCTTTTATACTTTAAAAAAAATACTGTCTCTGTCTAGTTGCTGGCTGTGTTCCTTTTTTCTTACTCACATTTCAGTGAGATGGCTTTTTGTGGTATCAGTATCAAGAGGTTCCTGTGAGGTATAGTGATGAGAGGCCAAAGTAGCTTTTCAAGTTTTACAGCCCTGGAACTCCCTGCTCTGTTGCTACCAAAGGACTATTCTCTTAAGTGTGGCCCTTCTGTTTGCCCATCTCTCCTTCTCTCAGAAGCTCACCCGGGTCAGGAACGCTCTACTGCCTTTTCTTCAAAAACTTGCCCTCCCAGGTCATGAACTCACTATTAGGTGGTGGATTTTTCTGGTGCTTCCCTGATATCTGCCTCTTGGGGTCCCTTGTAGGTACTTTTTGTACCTTCTTTCTCTTCTTCCTCTAAGCAGTTGAGCCCTGTTCAGCTCCCTGTCAAAGTGTGCTCTATCTTTAAAGTAATAAATATTTGTAGGAGATTTTAAAGAACATCCACTGCTGGGCTCCTGCTGATGCTCTCCGGACTCCTCATAGTGCTGGTGTGATGTCTGCCTTAAGTGTCCTGCCCCACCTTTATGTTTAGCAACAATAATACACAAATTGGAGTTCATAGCTTTTCTGTCTTCTGTTATCTTCTTAATCTGTATGGTTTCAAAAAGAAAGGTGATAAAATTCACAAGATTTTTATTGGATTTGTTTTTAATACTTTCTTTAACATTTCAATAATACCAGGTAACATAAGGGCTCTTTAATAAATGTTTTCTAATCTAAGTGGTGGAAATTAGTTGAACTTATATGTGAGGTATTCAGCGATCTGAGATATTTTAAGAATGTGTTTATTTGGATAGAGAAATCGGTTCTGCTTTTACATCTTAATTAAACCTAACTTTTCTATGCATGTCTAAAGATCCTTAGATCGTAACTTTTCAGATCATAGACCTCTGAGAATATGTTTTCTCAGAGTGAATCAGCTATACATATACATATATCCCCATATCTCCTCCCTCTTGAGTCTCCCTCCCACCCTCCCCATCCCACCCCTCTAGGTGGTCACAAAGCACCGAGCTGATCTCCCTGTGATATGAAATTGCTTCCCACTAGCTATCTATTTTACATTTGGTAGTGTATATATGTCCATGCCACTCTCTCACTTTGTCCCAGCTTACCCTTCCCCCTCCCCATGTCCTCAAGTCCATTCTCTACATCTGCGTCTTTATTACTGTCCTGCCCCTAGGCTCCTCAGAACCATTTTTTTTAAGATTCCATATGTATGTGCTAGCATACGGTATTTGTTTTTCTCTTTCTGACTTACTTCATTCTGTATGACAGACTCTAGGTCCATCCACCTCACTACAGATAACTCAGTTTTGTTCCTTTTTATGGCTGAGTAATATTCCATTGTACATATGTGCCACATCTTCTTTATCCATTCATCTATCGATGCACACTAAGGTTGCTTCCACGTCCTGGCTATTGTAAATAGAGCTGCAATCGGCATTGTGGTACGTTTCATGTACTTTTAAGGACTCATGATCCTTGGATTTCAGGTTAAGAAACATTGTTTAGATCTACAATGCACATTGATAATATATGCTCTAAAGCATAACTAGTAAGGATAACTAAGAAGAAATCCAGAAAATTCTTTGGGCTTTTATAATTAATGAGCTAGCTTTGGAAAAATTGATTTATAGAAAGTTTCTGATTTTCTTGACTTAACAATACATTTAGTAAATACTTGTTGATGTTCTAACAGAGCATTATTTGAAACTGATTTTTTTTCATTTCATGTAAAAGAAATCCATAGATAGGTATTCCAGGTGGATTCTGTGATGTCATCATGATGCAAGTCCCTTTTTTTTTTTTTTTTTTCCTATTTTACTGTCCTTAGAGCTTAGCTTCTAGCTTCTGGGTTGCTGCATAGTCACAAGATGGCTATCAGGCATTGCAGGTGTGATCTAAGCAGAAAACAGGGGTATAGGAAAAAGACTGAGTTGGCCTCCCTTTTAAGGAGTCTTTCTGGTGGTCCTGTTAACAACTTCTGTTTATATCTCATTGGCCAAACTTAGATATGTGATCATCCATATCTACAAGGATATACTGCTGCAGAGAAGATGGGGTATATTTTAACTGGGCAATTTGCTCCCCACCCTCTCCAACAAAATCAGAGTTCTGTCAAGAGAGAAGAGAGAAATTACCCATCAACAGGCAACTGTAAGCTCTGTCACAGTGTCCTTTTAAAGAATTGGTTACCACAGAGAGATTCTTATTCAGTGTTTTTCAGTATTGACTGTCTTCTGGTTGTAAAATAGATGCTTTTACATATCTTCTACATTATCTTATTAAACTCTCATAACACTTTAAAGTAGGTAGTGTTATTGTAGCTCAGCAGATGAGGACCCAGTGTTGTTGTAGATGAAAACTTGTGTAAGGTCAGCAGGCTGAACGTGAGGGGGAATCTGGCTGCAGTATTGTCCTCGGGGTGATACGTAAGCTTGACTTAGCTCTTGTGGCTGGACAGAGAGCATGAGTCATCCTTCTTTAGGGGTGCATTTGCCCCCCTCCTAAGCTCACACTCGACCAGAGAGGCTGACATTCCCAGGGAAAATACCCGGTGGCAAAACCGTGGTTTAAACCCAGGTACCCTAATTTCCGACAGAGTGCTTTCCCGGTGATGCAACCCTATCCAAGCTAATAGGATTGTCCACGTCTCTGTGTAAGAATATCCCCACAATTGTTATTGTTAATTTTTAAATTGCCATTTGAAGAGAACATATTCCTTTCCCTCCTAATTCTGCTGTCAAAAAATGGTATTACTCTTTCTTAGGCATGGAATCTCTTTGAGAGGTCTCTATTTTTTCCCCAATTTTTTATATTATTACTTTATTAAAGTGTAGTTAATTTACAATATTGCATTAGATTCAGATGTATAGCATAATGATTCAGTTTTCTTTTTGCAGATTATATTCCGTTATAGGTTATTACAAGATATTGAATATAATTCCCTATGCTATACAGTAAATCCCTGTTCCTTATCTATATTAAGTATAGTGATTGTATCTGTTAATCCCATACTCCTAATTTGTTCCCCCCCATGCTCCCTGTCTCCTTTGGTAACCATAAGTTTGTTCTCTATGTCTGAGTCTGTTTCTCTTTTGTAAATAAGTTCACTTGTATCATTTTTAAGATTCCATTTATAAATGTTATCACATAATATTTGTATTTCTCTGTCTGACTTCTTAGTATGTTAATCTTTAGGTCCATCCATGTTGCTGCAAATGACAATATTTCATTCTTTCTATAGCTGAGTAATATTCCATGCTGTATATATATACCACATCTTTATCTATTCATCTGCTGATGGACAATTAGGTTGCTTCCATGTCTTGGCTATTGTAAATAGTGCTACTATGAACATTGGAGTGCACGTTATCTTTTCGAATTAGAGTTTTCATCTTTTCCGGATACATGCCCAGGAGTGGGATTGCTGGATCATATGGTAACTCTATTTTTAATTTTTTAAGAAACCTCCACACTGTTCTCCATAATGACTGCACCAATTTATTTTCGCACCAACAGTGTGGAAGGGTTTCCTTTTTTCCACACTCTCTCCAGCATTTATTATTTGTGGACTTTTTGATGATGGCCATTCTAACTGGTGTGAGGTGATACTTTATTGTAGGTTAGATGTGCATTTCTCTAATAATTAGCGATGTGGAACATCTTTTCATGTGCCTGTTGGCCATCTGTATGTCGTCTTTGGAGAAGTGTCTTTTTAGGTCTTCTGCCCATTTGATTGGATTGTTTTTTTGATATTGAGCTGTATGAGCTGTTTGTATATTTTGGAAATTAAGCCCTTGTTGTTATTGTTTACAGATATTTTCTCACATTCTGTGGGTTGTCTTTTTGTTTATGGTTTCCATGGCTGTGCAAAACCTTTTAAGTTTAGTAAGGTCACTCTTGTTTATTTTTGCTTTTGTTTCTTTTGCCTTGGGAAACTGATCTAAAAAAGTATTTCTGCGATTAATGTCAGAGAACATTTTGCCTATGTTCTCTTCTAGGAGTTTTATGGTGTCATGTCTTAAGTCTTTAAGCCATTTTGAATTGATTTTTGTGTATGGCATGAGGGAACATTCTAACTTCATTGATTTACATGCGGCTATCCAGCTTTTCCAACACCACTTGCTGAAGAGACTATCTTCTGATGTTTCACTGTTAGTGTAATGAAACACAACAGATTTCTGTATATTAATCTTATATCCTACTACCTTGCTGCATTATTAGTTTGAATAGTTTTTGTATGGAGACTTTAGGGTTCTCAATATAGAGTATCATGTCATCTGCAAATAGTGAGTTTTATCCCTTCCCTTAGAATTTGGATATCTTTAATTTCTTTTTCTTGTCTGATTGCTGTGGCTAAGATTTCAAATACTATGTTGAATGGAAATGGCAAGAGTAGGCATCCTTGTCTTGTTCATCAATTTTGTGGGAAGGCTTTCAGCTTTCCACCCTTGAGTATTAGGATTGGCTGTGGGTTTGTCATAAATGGCCTTTATTATGTTGAGATGTTCCCTCTGACAACTACTTGAATGAGAGTTTTTATCATGAATGGGTGTTGAAATTTGCCAAATGCTTTTCCTGTGTCTGTTGAGATGATCATGTGGGTTTTGTCTTTCCTTTTGTTAATGTGGTGTATCACCTTGATATGTGTATGTTGAACCATCCTTGTGACCCTGGTATGAATCCAACTTGATCATGATGTATGATCCTTTATTGTTGGATTCAGTTTGCTAATATTTTGTTGAGGATATTTTCATCTGTATTCATCAAAGATGCTGGCCTATAATTTTCTTTTTTTATAGTGACTTTGTCTGGCTTTGGTATCAGCGTGTTCATTTCTTCTTTTTTGTTTTACCTTTTGTGGTTTGGTGATTTTCTTTTGTAGTATGCTTGAGTTCCTTTCTTTTTGGTTTTTGTGAATCTCTTATATGTTTTTGACTTGTGGTTACCATGGAGTTCAAGCATGTTGACCCATAACTATATCTACTTGCTTTAAACTGATAGTCATACAGACTCAAACCCATTCTAAAAGATCTGTATTTTTATACTTTCCTGCCCCCTCATTTTGTGATTTTGATGTCCTATTTTACATTTTTATGCTTATACTTTTACTGTTTATTGTAGTTAAAATTGCTTTTACAATTTTTTAAATTGTCTTTTTATCTACATACTGGCTTTAGTGTTCTTCAATCCTTTGAAATATTTGCCTTTCCTATTGTGATTTTTCCTTTCCTATAGATTCTTGCTACTTTTCTATTTAAAGAAGACCTTTCATTATTCTCTTAGGGTTGGTTTAATATTGCTGAATTCTTTTAGTTTTTGCTTGTCAGAGAAATTCTTTCTCTCCTTCCATTCTAAGTGATAATCTTGCTAGGTAGAGTATCCTCGGTTGCAGGTTTTTCCCTTTCAGGATTTTGAATATATCATGCCACTCCCTTCTGGCCTGCAAAGTTTCTGCAGAGACGTAAGCTGATAGTCTTATGGGGATTCCCTTATAAATGACTTTGTTTTTTTTCTCTTTCTGCCTTTATTATTATTATTTTTTAACATCTTTATTGGGTATAATTGCTTTACAATGTTTTGTTAGTTTCTGCTGTATAACAAAGTGAATCAGCTATATGTATACCTGTATCCCCATATCCTCTCCCTCTTGTGTCTCCCTCCCACCCTCCCTATCCCACCTCTCTAGGTGGTCACAAAGCACCGAGCTGATCTCCCTGATCTCCAAGGATGCTGATCTCCAAGATGCTATGCATCTTGCTGCCTTTAGAATCCTCTCTTTATCTTTAACTTTTGTCATTTTAATAATGATATGTCTTGATGTGGGTCTGTTTGTGTTCATCTTGTTTGGAACCCTGTGTGCTTCCTTGTACCTGGATATCTGTTTCCTTCTTTAGGTTTAGGAAGTTTTCAGCCATTATTTCTTCAAATACATTTTCGATCCCCCTTTCTCTTTCTTCTCCTTCTGGAATCTCTATTACGTGTATGTTGGCGTGTTTTATATTATCCCATAGCTCTCGTTTGTTGCCTTCATTTTTTTTTTTTTCCATTCGTCTTTCTGTCTGCTGTTCTGATTGGGTGATTTCCATTATTCTGTCTTCCAGATCACATATTCATTTTTCTGCATTATTTAGTCTGCTCTTGATTGCATTTAGCTCGGTTTTTATCTCAGCAATTGAGTTGTCTAATTTTGATTGGCTCCTCTTTATAGTTTCGAGTTCCTTTTTTACAGTGATCTGCATTTCTATCCATAGCCTTATTAATTCCTTTAGCATTTTTACTACCTCCTTTTTGAACTCAGGCTCTGGTAGACTGCAGAGGTCTGTTTCACTGTCTTTCAGAGGATTTCTCTTGTTCTTTTAATTGGGAGTGGTTCCTATGCTTTTTCATTTTACTTATTTCTCTTACTCTCTGAACTTAGGAGAAACAGTTACCCACTGTGGTCTTGAAGGGCTGTTTTTATGTGGGAGTATCCCTGTGCAGACTGTGTGGGTCCAGTATTTTTGGTGCAAGGGCTGTTCTTGGGATGGATGCCTGCCGTGTCTTTCCTCAGAGTGTGCTGGCTGTTGTCGCCTTGATAGGGGTGTGTTTGGTGTTGTGGAGACCAGGGCCTGCACTGGATGTTGAGTGGGATCTCCTCTTTGCTCTGTGGTTGTCACAGACCTGTTGGGGGCAGACTGTGCTCCCCAGTTGTTGGAGTAGAAGCCCCCAGATCCGATGTTGAGCTGTAGTGTGAGGTGGGCGGGACTGGAGCACCCCCTCTGGGAAGGGAGCCTCTGCGTGTTCCTCCCCAGGAGCTGTCAGCCGGGACCTATGGCTCTGTGACGCCACCTGCCACCCGGTGTGCAGGCCCACAAAGAGCACTGCCCCTGACCGCCTCCGCTGTGGCAGCTCCGATAATCTGCTTGGATGTCAGTTCTACCTCCTGTGTATGCATGCTCCCAAAGCGTGAGCTCCCAAAGCCCACCAAAGCTGTGCCTGCTGTGAGAGCGCCCACAGTACGCTCAGGGGTCAGCCCCACCTCTGCGTGTGCACACCCTCAAATTCCGCTGCTGTGGAATTACACCGAATAACCTTTACAATAATTTCATCTAATGTCCAACACATTTAAATTTCCCTAGTTGTCTCAAAGAGACAGTTGGCTAGTTTTTTGTTTTGTTTTTTTCAGTCAGGAACCAATCAGTATTCATAGACTACATTTGAACTTTGTATAATTTCTTTAAAATCTGGAACCGATCTTTTCCTTATAATATTGATGTTTTGAAGAGTCCAGGCCAGTTGCCTGTTAGAACGTCCCCAATTCTGAATTTGTCTGTTTCCTTACAGTCTCTTTTAACTTGTTCTTTTAGCTCCTGTTTTACCTGTAACCTGTTAGATTTAGAGGCTAGATTAGCAGCAGCTTAAACACTTTTGGCAAGAATATAAATGATGTGTTCTGCATGTTGCATCACATCAGGAGCACGTAATGTCAGCTCTTCGTGATTAGTGGTGATAAATTTAATCTTTTGAGTTAAGCTGAGTACACCCAGATATCAATTGTAAAGGTAATTTTTTTTCCTTTGCAAATATCATGTGATCTTTGACACTGTGAAAATCCTGTTCTCAAACAACTTTTCACCTGATGTTTTAGCATCCACTGTCAATCTTTGACAAAATTATTTGTTAAATGATTTGTGGGAAAAAGGTGATTTTCTAATTCTGTTGTTCCTTCTGTATTTAGCTGCAGCACGTTCTGTAAAGCAGACTTTTACTTTGGTAACCCCATTCTTTCACTCTTCTTAGTATCACTGTTGATTCAGGGAATTTTATTTACATAATATTTTATAATCGTTTATAGTTATTATTCCTGGTGCTCCAACTGTCCCGAACTTGGCCAGTAGGAACCCATTTAAGCTGGCCCACATGTCTTTTTGACACGCCCCATTTGTCTTTGAGCATTTCCACGCCTTCTGGAACAAGCTGTCTCAGGCTCATCTTGTGCTTTCCTCGCACCCGTTTTACTCGGTGGTGGAGTGGCTTTCTATTCTACACGTTCCTGCCTAGATGTATCAGTGCTAGCCCCAGCTGCAAAGAGTTTTAAGGTGCACTATTCTGAATTTAACCAGTAGTATAACCTGATTGTCCTTCAAAGTACCTTAAATTCATGGTACTTAAATTTTTGGAGGATTGCCTTAAGGAAATACAAGCCGTTGAATTCAGTAATCTAAAATCGATTTTGTTTTAAGCTCTGTAAAGAAAGTGCTGCGTTTAGTTTTGTCCCCTTTGGGGGCTCATAGAACCACCAATATTAAAGGTTCTGGAAACACGATAGTCTGTCATGGTTAAGAGCTCATGCGTTAGAGCTAGAGCACCTGGGGGTTACATTCTAGCTATAAAACTTTCTTAGGCAAGTTTCTTTTTCTTTGTGCCTTAGTTTTTGTGTCCAAATGGGAATAGTTAAGAGTACCTACTAAAAAGTTAGTTTTGAAATTTAAAGATGTTAATTTTAAAGCACTTAACCACAGAGTCCGGCACAATAATCGGCACTTAATAAATGTTAGCTGTGGTAAAAACTCAAGGCTTCTGAAGCTCATCCTGTTTACTAGATTGATGAAAACCTTCTCTATACAGGTCCTAATATCAAATATTGTTGTCACTTCTGAGCATATCTAACTTTATTTTAAGGGGACCAAGAAGCTCAAATAATCCTATTTTCCTCAGCTACAAGAATAGGAATTTTGTTTTATCTTTAGCACGTGAACTGGACTTCCCAGCATATGCTTCTTGAGTATCACTACGTCCTTCGTGGAGGCAGCATTAAGCATGTGCCCTCTGGACTCAGATGGCCTGAGCGTGACTCCTGGCCGCACCATATCCTTGATGGGACCTGGAGCACATTCCTTAGCTGCTCTGTAACATGAGGGTCACAAAAGTATCTTCCTTCCTAGTGGCACTTTATCAGGATTTAAGGAGTGAAGCCATCTAAGGTATTCGGAAGTGTGACTGACATACTCTGTAAACGTTCCATAAAAGTTAGCTGTCATTATCATTCTGATTTTCTCATTATCTAAAACCCTGGTTTTCTGTTTGCTCTGATTAGTCTTTTATTTATTTATTTTTTTTTGGAGTACTTTTATCAGTTGGTGGTGTGTGTGTGTGTGTGTACAGAACAGAAATGGGTTCTGGCTAACTTAAGCCCAAAGAAACTTTACTGGAAAGTTACAGAGTGGCCCACCATGTAGAAGGAACAGCGGAAGGACCGGTGTCAGAAAGGGGCAGCTAAAGGCCCACAGCAGGTCCAGTGATGCAGGTGGCAAGAGGTGCATCATGGTTAGTGATGCAGGTGGCAAGAGGTGCATCATGGTTAGTTAATCTAACCAGCTTGTGAGAGCACTGCAGCTGGAATAAATTAGCTCCATCCATTTTTCTCAAGCTTCAGTGACAGTCCGCTCAAGCTTCAGTGGCCTGCAGGACGAAGGGTCTGATTGCCCTGCAAGGGCACCAGAGCCCAGCTCTTGCTAAAGGCAGGGCAGCGGTTGTAAGTGGCAGCCTCATCAAGGATGTTCACAGTGAGGGTGCGGTCATTCCCCCAAAGGCAGTCAGGATTTGTCACTAGAAAAAAGGGGAAGTGAAGACCAAGTGGTCCCCACATCAACAAATATGCACTACTGTCCTGGTGCATGCATTTTGTGAGCTATCTGAACTATTTTCTATCGCAAATAAATATAGAAAAGCAAGGTCCCAGCATGCAATTATAAAAATGAATATTGACATAAAATTCAGGTGACATGGGCTGTAGGCTCAACCCTTTCTGAGTTCACCACAAGTTTTGGGGTCCTGGTTTCCTTAATCCTAAAGTGATATTATAAGCACTAATCCCTACAGATTGTTCTAGCAGTAAACCCCAAGGTTCCCTGTCTTTTTTAATGTGGGAACCTATATTGCTTTTATACACACACACACACACACACACACACTCCAGTTTCCGAACTCAAGTGGTGTATGGCAATGTATGCAAACAAAGCTTTAAACAGTTAAGTTTGACTTAGATTACCTCAATTAGTAACTTTCTTTTTCAACTTATATTAGGTCAAGAAAGGTAAAATGTGTGTTTGAAGGGAAGCTGAAATTCCACAGATACTGACATTTATAAAGAGATAGTGATGTTATTGTATAAAGGAAAGTAATTTCAGTTTAGATGGAATTAATCATAAATGGCTTTCCATTTCCTCAGTTATTTTATTTCTTCTGTGAGTAGGGAACTATAGAATATTTCTTATAGCCTACCAGAAAGGATATTTTTTTAATATTTGTTCTAAGTCCATCAGGGAAGAACTGATTTGGATGTCTCTAAAAATACAGCTGTTTTTTTTTCATTGTGGTTGTCTTTAAACAATATTTATCTTTTTAAATGTATTAACCTAAATTAGATTACCAATTAATAATCAGATGTTCCTTTGTTACTATAATTACATATAAACTTGCTTTGTAGTATGGCTCTGTACTGAGTAAACAGGTAGTTTAATTTGCAATCAGTTCAAAATGTGTGAGGTTAGTTACATGTCTCATCCTTGAAAATATTGAGCCATAATGCCAAGATTGCTTATTTATGCTATTAATAGGAGACACAACATACTGACTGTACTTGAGTAAAGGACAGAATATAAAACAGGGCTATTAGCCGAAAGAATGTCACATATAGACAGGATTTCTAAGAAAACCTTGAATTTCTAATAAAAACTTGAGAAATTCTGATACTAACATGCAAAATGATTTTATGTTTCTCTTTCAAAAGTCATACGTATATATTTTAAGAGATTGAGATACACGGAGAATAATTAGGTCAGCAGACTGTCTACCAACCACAGGCCTAGACCATGGTGCCTTCTTCAACAGCAATCTTTAGTCCACGAAAACAGTTGAGCACAGGAGCGGTTAAGTATCTCTCAATTGTTTTGAGAAGAAATCAGAATAATTTCCTGGAAGAATGATGATGATGATGATGATGGTGATGATGATGATAATCAGGACTTACTGAGTATGCCAGACACCCTCCTCGTTCTTCTATGTCTATGATCTCCTTCCAACCTCATGTATTCCTATGAGCGAGGGACTTCTGGTATACCCATTTCGTAGATGGGGAAACTGCGTGTACCATTCGTAGACGGGGAAACTGCGTGTAAGTGACTTGTCCAAGGTTGCACAGCTAATGAGATCAGAATGGGATTCGAAACAGGGAGTCTGGTTCCCCAGTTCACGCTCTAAACCAGCGGTCCCCAACCTTTTTGGCACCAGGGACCAGTTTCATGGAAGACAATTTTTCCACGGGGCGGGCGTGGGGGGCGTGGGGGGAGGATGGTTCAGGAGGTGATGCGAGCGATGGTGAGCGGCAGATAAAGCTTCACTCGCTCACCTCCTGCTTTGTGGCCCGGTTCCTAACAGGCCTCAGGCCGGTAATGGTCGGCGGCCCGGGGATTGGGGACCCCTGCTCTAAACGACTCTGCTATATTGTGTCTGTAAGAAAATAAGAAGATAAAACATGTATGGTTTAATCTCATTGTCAGCTGTTTCTGATGCAACATTTGAGACTATTTTCGAAGTTTCATTATTAAAGGTTACTCTTTGGCTGCTTACTCACCAGATAGACCTGGTTGACTGAAATTTCCCATGTATTCTTTTGAAAGGTATTGATAGGTTTTTAAACTTACACACACAAAAATAGTAGTGGTTACAGATTTGACTTAGTTAAGTAACTTCCTTGGTAACAGAGATGATAGTTCTTGCCCATACTACTCTGTAGTAGCTAACACTATGCCTTATTTATAATATTAATAGATAGCTAAATCTATTCTGTAACTTTATACATTTGCTGAATTGTCACTAGGGAAATCTGGCTTTCAAATATGACCTATTAAAAGATGCAGAGATGTCCATGAAAGTTGGCCTGATTCTATATATTGTAAGATTCAAAATCAAATTGAAACTACAGGGAACCTACTAAAAATCACAATTGTAGAACTTTCTTCGTGTAATTGTCATGTGTCACATGTAGAATTTATCACAGTTTGTGTTATACACAAACTGTACTTTAACATTAATATAAATTTAAATTAAGGAGAGGAGCATGGACTTAGAGTATGATGGAAGTCTTACCAGTTCCATGACTTTTACCAGATTACTTCTTAACTCTTTGATCTTTCTTTCCTCATCTCTACAATGGCGGTAATGTTTCTTCTTTTAGATTGTAACAGCTACATGAGCCTACACTTACAATATTGACACTTAGGTTAGTTGCTGCATTCATTCTCAAAAAGGGTGTGTTTCCCCTAATCTGCTTCCTCTGTCCACAAATAAAATTTTTGCTTTTTGCCATCTTTTCAGTGTTTAAAGTTACAGATACACACATTTATGTAGGACACATGCTGTTTTAAAAAAAAAATCCCTCATTTAGTTTTATTAAACCATATTAAAAGTTATCTTTTAAAATACTTCCTTGGGGAAAAATTTTCTATTAAAAGGAAGAAACAAATTTGTATGAAGTTTTCAGCATGGTGATAACTTGAATTGATTGACTGTAAATTGCATTTTTTATTTATAATATGTACAGTCTTGTTGAAATTTTTAAAATTGTGATTACCTGAAACATTGCTATTTCGGAGATTATAGCATTTTGAACTTCAAAGAAAATTGACTTGATTTTTATGTGCTAAAATATTACTGAGATATTCAGATGTAATCAAATCAGAGAAATAGATGTTCCTTCTACACATACATATTTTTTTTCTAATCCTTCAAATTAAAGCTACCTTAAGATGACATCTAGATAAGTTTTCGTCTTCAGTAACATCTTACTGTTTCAGGATCTGCATGGGGTTTCGGTGTTCCGATAAGTGTTTTATTTTCCTGTTAACGAGGTACTTGTGAGTCACACCCTGGTTACTGTAGTAATATATCTTAGCTACTGCAGTGTATTGCTGCCTCTCTTAGCTACGCTTACGTTGTGGCTTTAGGTGCCTCATTATTTTTCACTCCTTTTAACCGTTATATCAGTGTGCACCATTCCTAACACTGAGGAACACGTGAGAGGTGTTAGGGATTTGGGTTTGAGCTGAAGTGAAAATAAGTGAAGACCACTACTCTACAGCCTCCAAACGCTTACCCTTTGATTCAGGTGATTCTGTAGTAACCATTGCAGCCTCCTGTGGCAAACATGACTGACTGCTCTTTTTTCTTCCGCTATTTTAAGCAAAGTAAAGCAGCAGTTCGGCTGAAAGAAGACATGAAAAAGATTGCAGCAGTGCCACTAGATGAGCAGAGGAATTCCACCTATACAAAGTTATTTGGAGTCAGTCTCCAAGACCTCCACCAGCAGGGGCTGACTGAGAACGGCGTTCCAGCTATCGTGGGGAGCATAGTGGAGTACTTGACCATGCATGGTAAGTCCAGTTGTGTTGTAATTCTGTTGCTTTGTGTGAATTACTTCATCATGCATTATTAGAATATTCCCTAAACCACCTTAATTAGAATATTGAACTATGGCATAATATACTTTGCCCTTATAAAAGGATGTTAAGGGCATTACAACTGCTTAACATTCTTTTGAAAATATTTAATTCAACTTACCATGGAGAAATCACTTTAATTATTGAGGTTTCTAGTTTGGAATGATTCCTAGTTTTAAGTGCTAAAATACACTGTTTTAATATTAACAGTGAGTTGTCTTGATTCATTAAATTCCCACCGAGAGTCAATAATTTTTAATGTAACAGAATACTTTTTGAGCATCTCTTTCAGCTTGAGGTCAGTCATGAACTTACTGAATGCCTTGATTGCCTTCAAAACTCAGTGAGAATACCAAAAAAAAAGTGTGATATATAACCTAGTATGGTGTTGGGGGGGACATTAACTTTTGGAATGATACAATTAATTGTGTAAAATAATTGCAGAGTGCCACAGTACATTGCACGATAAAAAGATAAATTCTCTCTCTCTTAGTTGCTGAGAACTATTATGTTTTATAGCTTTTTAAATTATTTTATTTAAAATAGAACTTAGAAACCTGGATAATTTGAGACAATGAGGCTTATCAAACTAGGGCAGTATCGTGGGAGAACTCCAAACTATATAATAAATATCAACAAACTTTCAGAGGTTTGTGAAGAAGGTATTCAGAGGGAAGAGCTTGGAATTTTCATTTTCTATGCTGAAACAACATTTCTATACTGAAACAAGACTCACTGCAGAGTAGAATATAACATTTGTGGGCATTTTTAAAGGTAAAACTTGAGACCTGGAAGAAATTCTGTACTTGGCACAGTTTGCTCCCGCCCCTGAATCTTGCCGTGATTCCGAGTCCGTTCTTCCTGCTGAGAAAGCGGCTGCCTTGGAAATGCCTGAGAGGCACGGGGCCGCCTTTCTTCTGTAGGAACATGTGTCTGCTTGTCACAGGGAATATATGGCAAGACAGTTCAGACCTCAGAAGGTTGTCAGGTGTTTTGTGTTAGTTGAAAAACAGCTATTTGCTCAGGTTACTTGGTATGTAGGTGACAAAATGGTATTTTGTTCTGAAAACTGAAGAGCCAGGTTTGCATTCTTAACCTGTAGGCGTTATCTCCTTGTTTTTGGAGGAAGATAGCTGCAGGAGGGTGAGATTCTTAGAGAACAGCTCTGGGTTTGTTCAAATACTTTAAACAGGTTAAATACAAAGGTGTTATATGCAGCATGGCAGGAAGATGGGCCCTTGGCCTAGAGGATCCTGAAGCCAGATGTTGCTGAGTTAGAGCTTTGACAGGACTCATTTACACACTCAGTATTGGGTAAAACTGTATCCTACTGACTTAGCTACAAACGGATCTCTAGGTAATTCATTTAATATCTTAAATAGGGTTGTTCGGTATTACTCATTTGGATACCAAAGTGTGACCACCTAAAATAATATTTTGGTTTTGGCATCATTAGTGTTCTGACCTTTTATGCAACTATGATTGAATAATAGCCTTTTGAGGTTACTCTTATGTAAAATCATTTTCACTTTTAATCTTTTTAAGAGTATTGCATATTAATCTATTTATGTGGTTCAAAATTCAGAAGGGTATATAGTGAAAAGTCTCTCCCTCCAAACCCTGTCCCCTGACCATTCATTTCCCCTCCCAGAAACAATATTACTATACTATTTTTTGCTATGTTCTTACAAAGATATTTGACTATATAAGCAGATATGTGTATTTTTCCCCCTTTTAACATAGCACACAGTGTACACCGTTTATGAATCCTCTTAATAAAAACCAAAACAAAACACTCGGGACTTCCCTGGCGGTCCAGTGGTTAAGACTCTGCAATTCTACTTTAGGGGGCACGGGTTCGATCCCTGGTCGGGGAACTAAGATCCCACATGCTGCACAGCACGGCCAAAAAAAATCACTCCACAGTATATTTTGGAGACTGTTCCATTTCACATAAAGAGCTTTCCTCATTTAATTCTTTTTTCCCCCTGCACGCTCTTCCACTTTATGTTTGTACGTGTCACTGCTTTAACCAGTCTCATCCTGATCAGCATTGAATTGTTTCCAGTCTGCTGATGTCTACAAACAGTGATTCAGTGGCTGACCTTTAACACGTATCAAGCGCTGTGATGTGTCTGTAGACTAACCTTTAGAAGTGGACTGCTGGGTCAAAAGATAATGTGCACTTATAATCAACCCCAGGAGTTAAAATAAACCAGTTTTTTATAGTCACACCATCAATGTATGAAAATCTGGGAAAAATTTGAATTAGAGATTGCTTTTCTTCTGCCTCTCCTTGGCATACCCTTAGCTGTACTTTATAGGGTGTGTTCAGGTAATGCAAAACTAAATGTTTCAGTGGGCTCAGTCATTCTTAACCAGGGATGTGAAATGGTCACTAGTGGAATCTTTTCAGAATACCCATGCAATTGGCAGTACCTCAGATCTACTGAATCAGAATCTTTTTTGAAAATTTATTAATTTATTTACTTTTGGCTGCGTTGGGTCTTCGTTGCTGTGCGCAGGCTTTTTCTAGTTTCGGCAAGCAGGGGCTACTCTTCGTTGCGGTGCATGGGCTTCTCACTGCAGTGGCTTCTCTTGTCGCGGAGCACGGGCTCTAGGCATGTGGGCTCAGTAGTTGTGGCTCGTGGGCTCTAGAGCGCAGGCTCAGTAGTTGTGGCACACGGGCTTAGTTGCTCCGCGGCATGTGGGAATCTTCCCGGACCAGGGCTTGAACCCGTGTCCGCTGCATTGGCAGGCGGATTCTTAACCATTCGCCACCAAGGAAGCCCCTGAATCAGAATCCTGATGGGGCAAACTAGGGTAGGGCACCTGCCCTGTATTTTGAAAGGCTATGTAGTTAATTACTCCATAGACAACCAGAAGCCCCTTTCTGTATTTGAAACTATTGATATCATGTTAATAAACCAAGGAGCCTGTGTAAGTTTGAGAGCAAGATACTTCAATTAGTTTTATTTAACTGTTTAAGTCAAATATTTGTTGTGGACCTTGATACAGTAGGCACTCTGTCAGGTATGGGATATGGGGTGATTGGTTGTATAATTAACCATAGGTAGATATTGTGGTCATACTTAGTTGTTTAATGTAAATGTAGATACATAACAACTCAACATGATTTTATTATTTTTATTTTTATTATTATAAAGGAATATTATTATAAAGGAATTTTAGGACAGAAAGCATTTATAAAGGCCTATATTAAGGCCTGTTCAATAGACTTTGGCCTTTTTTCTTTAAAGAAAAAAAAGAAAAACATACACGTTTTTTCCATTCAAAGGAAAATCTTATAAGTTACGAGGCATATCATCTTTATACTATTTTAAAATAACTAATCTTGCTGACAGTGTTACTGGATTCCTTCTACTTTACCGTTAAGATGCTGTGGGATAGTTAAATAGTGTAGGTTTCTCCACTTACCACTAGATGTCAGAATATGCTTACATATTGTCACATGACTTTCAGGGCCAGTGTGCCAATAAGAAAAATTCTGACTTCTGGCATATTTCATTTCTGTTGATGTATTCATACATTCATACATGTACTCATCAGACTTTGAAATAAATACTTCAGTTGTACAAGAAAGTAGTTGTCAGTGTTATATATTATTTTTTGGTATTACTAAACCATTTGTAAGTTGCTGTTTCATGATGATTAACCCATATCTCATGAAATCAAATATGACAGAATCTCAAATGTATGACAGCAACTCCATAAAGCTTTCTAAACATCTCCTCCCTCTAACGTTTCTGTTATAATCATTTCCTAAAAATTTAGAGTAGGAAAGATTAGAGATTATATAATCTGGTAAGCCTCACATGGGTACTGTATATATTATAAATTCGTAAGGGACTTTTAAAAGCTATGTGGATTCTTTTTGCCAGAGTGTAATATAGCCATGTCCAGAAGTAAACTTCTCCGGATTGAAAAATCACTAAGTATCCTAAGAGTTCTTTGAGTGAGAGATGTTCCTGAGGGAAGAGAGTTGTGCAAATAAATGGCATGAGGGCAGAAAAAATGGTTGAGAAGCACTGACTTTGATGACTTCCATTTATAGCTTCTCTTTCCTCTAGTAAGGTCCAGGGGGATCAGGAACTTCAAGACCAAAGCCAGTTCTTGGAGATGGGTAGCTATTTTTGAATAACTGGAAGTATATTTATTTGAGGAAAAGGTCAAAAAACCTCATTGGAAGAGGGAACCTCAGGTCAAAGCTAGAAAAACACTGTGAAATCAGACCCAGGGGCATCTACTGGTCCAAAAACAGGCTCTGGAGCTGGGTAAGATACAGGACTATGTCGTAAAATTCTATATCTTCAGGATCTGCGCCTTGACCAGGAATGGGGTTCTCTTTAATTGGGTGCTATCTGCTTGATGCCAGTATATGTCTCTGAAGTTACAGATGAAGCTTTGTAGAGTAGAGGAAACAGAACTTGAAGGCTTTAAAAACGACTAAGCTGAAGTCTCCTGATAGTAACCGATATTCTGCAGTATTAAAGGGAATGGTATATCACATTAGTTATCTCTTGCTACAAAACGGATGACCCCAGAGCATAGTAGATTAAAACAGTGTTTATTGTCTTACAGCTTCTGTGGTTCAGGAATCTGAGCACAGCTTAGTTATGTCTTTTGTCTTTCGGGACTCTTTAAGGCTGCAGTCATACCAGGACGTGACTGGGGAAAGGTTCACTTCCAAGCTCATTCATGTGCTTGTTGGCAGGATTCAGATCCTTGCGGGCTGTTGACTTGAGGGGTCTCGGTTACTCATTGGCTGTTGTCCAGAAACCGCCCTCAGTTCCTTGCCACGTGGACCTTTTTGTAAGGGAGCTCACAAAATAGCAGCTGATTCATCACAGTGAGCAAGCAAGAAGAGCCAGAGAGAGAGAGAACACAAGGAAACAAAGTAGGCTTCACAGTCTTTTATAACCCAATCTCAGAAGTGAGTTTGGAACCTAATCACCTTCTCTTGGTTAGAAGCAAGTCACTAGGTCCAGACCGCACTCAAGCGAGGAGGGGATTATACATGATATGGATACCAAGGGGTGGGGATCACTGGGGCCAGTGGACAAGCTGCACAGCACACAGACTTACTGGTGTCTCCTCTGATTACATGGTGCCCTGGCCATACTGGTTGTTAAATATTTTTAATAGCGTCTCTGGTTTCACAGATTTTTGTCAAAATTGGAGCTAAAATTCATGTCAATTTTTGACACTCATGTTCTTCATAACCAAATAATACGTCTCTATGTAGAAGAACATAAACATCTTACCAGGCGACAAACTCCATAAGGATCCTTGTGGTGTTTGAAGTTTTTTCTCATGGTTGATTTTTTTTTTTTTTTTTTAGTACCTAACATAGTGCCAGGTACTCATTAAATGTTTGTTGAATTAAAGGGCTCATAAGATGTTTTATCAAATTATAAACTAAGATGAAATTAGCTTCCTTTTTCTTTAGAAAGAGCAACACAGTTAGGAGAAAAGAGAGAGAAGCCAAGGCTGATATGAGCAAACACCTCCCATCTAAATAAATCTAATAGGCTTCAGTGCTTTAGGTCATTGCTAAAATCCACCATTAAGCTCTCAAAAGGAGAGTGGTAAGTTGAGTCCTTGGGTCGCTCTTTTCTTAGAATGTTTCTTACACCTTTAACAACCCTCCGTGGTCTGACTCACTTGCTTTCATGGTGCTCTGTCTCTTTGAATCTAGCACACTGAGCTGGAAATCATTATCCTCTACCTTAAAGCAGCGGCCACCCTTCCCCCTCAGTTCACCTTATCCTTTGCAATGCTTTCTCCTGGATTTCTAGTTTTCAAACCTTAAAGTTAGGTTTCAACCCTTCCTCTTCCCTATTTTCTTTTTGTACTAAGTTACCAAATCATCTTTATTCTCTCCTTTTCACTTCCTTCCCACCATAATCTGTCTTACAGTAGACTGTAGTCCCCCTAAGGCAAGCTCTCTGCCTTCTCCATTCTCTGCTTCTTTGCTAGCTAGGTCCTCCTTAAACCACGATTATGTTGTGTCTCTCCCCTACCCGCCCCCAGCTCACACACATTTAATGCTCCAATGATAAATAATGATAAAGTCTTCACTCTTTCCCTTGACATTCATGACCCTCTACTGACCATTTCTTCCATTTTAGTACCCTATCACTCTTTGACCTAAGCACTTCCATATTTTCATCTGCCTACCTTTCTTCATGCTCTCCTCTCTCTGCTTCTCAGTTCATATATTTGTTTCTCTGACAAAGTGTCAGGGATAGATCAAGTTTTTGTGGGTTTGATGCTTAGTCCTCCTGGGACCCTCTTTAAGAAAAAGAACACAAAATTTAGAGTACAGAATTAGGGACAGAGCATTGGAAAGGGCCCCAACAAATGAGGGGCCCTGAAGCTTAAACTTCATTAGCTTCGCGGTACATCAGCCTCAGTCCCCCGAGTCTTGACTGTGCTTCAGCCAAAGATTACGCAGTGTAGCCAGTGGCTCCTCCGTGAAGCCTTCTCTGCTGACCCCAGCCCACGCGAATAATCACAAATCAATTGGCTAAAGGCAAGGATCTTGTCTTGCGCTACTTTACAGTCTCTGAGTCTTTTTTTTTTTTTTAAAGGAAGAGCCTCAATTAGCCATTTTTTTTTTAAAGTACATTTTTTTAAATTAATTAATTAATTAATATTTATTTTTGGCTGTGTTGGGTCTTCACTTCTGTGCAAGGACTTTCTCTAGTTGTGGCAAGTGGGGGCCACTCTTCATCGCAGTGCACGGGCCTCTCACTATCGCGGCCTCTCTTGTTGCGGAGCACAGGCTCCAGACGCGCAGGCTCAGTAGTTGTGGCTCACGGGCCCAGTTGCTCCGCGGTATGTGGGATCTTCCCAGACCAGGGCTCGAACCCGTGTCCCCTGCATTGGCAGGCGGATTCTCAACCACTGCGCCACCAGGGAAGCCCTACAGTCTCTGAGTCTTATAATTTGAATTTATTAATTACTAAAGAAGTAATAGTTCTTTATCAAATTATTACAAAGGTAATCACATAGAGTTAAAATTTTTTACGTACATGTTAGTTTTTCCTTAAACAGTTGTTCTCAAAATGCTAAGCTGCTTTCGGAGCCCAGGGTAAGTTTCTGTCGTACACTGTAGAAAATTATACGAATGAAATTTCTTTATAGAGTAGTACGTGTTCTGTGTTTGTATGTGTCCTAACCTTAGTTTTAGACGTCAGCTTTTATAACCACTTATGATCTTTGTAGTTGGTATGTAATAGATGGGAAGATGTATTATTCTAAGAAAACGTTTTTATAGGACGTGAAAATCTTCCAGTGCTTGATAATTATTCAGAAAATTCTGTACTGAGACTTATTTACGTCGCTGTTCTTCAGAGTTTGTACCTGTTTGTGAGAGACCTCTGTTATTTTCTGTGCATGTACTTTGCTGTTCCAGGACTCGCCCAGGAAGGCCTTTTTCGGGTGAATGGCAACGTCAGGGTGGTGGAACAGCTTCGATGGAAGTTTGAGAGCGGGGTGCCCGTGGAGCTGGGGAGGGACGGCGACGTCTGTGCCGCGGCCAGCCTGTTAAAGCTCTTCCTAAGGGAGCTGCCGGAGGGCGTGATCACCTCGGCGCTGCAGCCTCGGTTCATTCAGCTCTTTCAGGGTCAGTACGCTGAATCCTTCTAGGAATTAAAGCAATTTTAGTTTTCAGCTAACACTAAGGTTTTAAATATTAAATATTGAAATTCTGAATATTAAAATAGGATGTTAAACATCTGTGGTCTCTCCATAACCATCATCTTGCTGTTTCACTCTAGATCTTCATCTTCTGCCCTAAAATAATGCCAAACTGACGGTGAAATACCATTATATTAAATGTAATTTCTAAGACTATTGGCATATGAATACGTAAATAACATAATATTGAAAAGCCCTGATGCTTTGGGCCCAAAGAAATTCTTTGCTGACTGCTTAGTGACTGCCATGGAAGTATTGATACTAAGACTAAGGCATGAAGTTCTATGTAGGAAATATTAATTAATTAAATTGTGTTTGGTTAGTGACCTTTGAGACCGAAAAGTCACTGGTGGGCTTTCCTTATAAGCAAGACTGAGTCCTAAAACAGTAGTTGTTTTACATAACTGAGGTTAAAATTGATTTTTTAAATGTTCTTAAACATCTTTTTTTCACTGCAGTATAGTTCATTTGCAATATTATATTAGTTTCAGGTGTACAACATAGTGATTCAAAATGTTTATATGTTATACTCCATTTAAAGTTATTATAAAATATTGGCTATATTCCCTGTGCTATACAGTATATCCTTGTAGCTTATTTATTTGATAAATAGTAGTTTGTACTTCTTAATCCTCTACCCCAACCTATCTTGCCCCTTCCCTCTTCCTTCTCCTTACTGGTAACCACTAGTATGTTCTCTATATCTGTGAATCCGTTTCTGTTTTGTTATGTGTATTCATTTGTTTTATTATTTTAGATTTCACATTTAAGTGATAAGACAGTATTTGTCTTTCTCTGTCTGACTTATTTCACTAAGCATAATACCCTCTAGGCCCATCCATGTTGCTGCCAAGGCAAAATTTCATTCTTATTTTATGGCTGAGTACTATTCCATTGTATATGTATATGTATTAAATATATATACCACATCTTCTTAATCCATTCATCTATTGATGGACACTTAGTTTGCTTCCATATTTCGGCTATTGTAAATAATGCCACTGTGAACGTTGGGGTGCATATATCTTTTCAAATTAGTGTTTTCATTTTCTTTGGATATATACCCAGGAGTGGAATTGCTGGATCATATGGTAGTTCTATTTTTAGTTTTTTGAGAACCCTCCATACCGTTTTCCATAGTGGCTGCACCAATTTACATTCCCCCAACATTGTACAAGGGTTCCCTTTTCTCCACATCCTCACCAACATATGTTATTTGTGTTCTTTTTGATAATGGACATTCTGACAGGTATGAGGCGATAGCTTGTTGTGGTTTTGATTTGCACTTCTCTAATGATTAGCGATGTTGAGCATCTTTTCATATGCCTATTTGGCCATGTGTATGTATTTGGAAAAATATCTATTCAGGTCTTCTGGCCATTTTTTAATCGGTTCTTTTGATGTTGAATTATATGAGCTATTTATATGTTTTGGATATTAATCCCTTATTGGTCATATCTTTTGCAAATATTTTGTCCCATTTAATAGGTTGTCTTTTCATTTTGTCAATGGTTTCCTTTGCTGTGCTGAAGCTTTTAAGTTTAATTAGGTCCCAGTTGTTTATTTTTGCTTTTGTTTCCTTTGCTTTAGGAGACAGCCCAAAAAAATATTGCTGCAATTTATGTCTGTGTTTTGCCTATGTTTTCTTCTAGGAGTTTTATGGTTTTGGTCTTACATTTAGGTCTTTAATCAGTTTGAGTTTATTTTTTATATGGTGTGAGAAAATGGTCTCATTTCATTCTTTTACATATAGCTGTCTAGTTTTCCCAGCACTGCTTCTTTTTTTTTTTTTTAATTATTAGCACCTTTAACTATTATTTATTTATTTATTTGGCTGTGTTGGGTCTTCGTTTCTGTGCGAGGGCTTCCTCTAGTTGTGGCAAGCGGGGGCCACTCTTCGTTGCGGTGCATGGGCCTCTCACTATCGTGGCCTCTCTTGTTGCGGAGCACAGGCTCCAGACGCGCAGGCTCAGTAGTTGTGGCTCACGGGCCTAGTTGCTCCGCGACATGTGGGATCTTCCCAGACCAGGGCTCGAACCCATGTCCCCTGCATTAGCATGCAGATTCTCAACCACTGCGCCACCAGGGAAGCCTCCAGCACCACTTCTTGAAGAAACTGTCCTTTCCCCATTATACTGTCCTTTCCCCTTGCCTCTTTTGTCATATTAATTGATAATAAGTGTGTGGGTTTGTTTCTGGGCTCTCTATTCTGTTCCATTGATCTATATGTCTGTTTTTGTGCCAATACCATACTATTTTGATGACTATAGCTTTGTAGTATAGTCTGACATCAGGGAGCGTGATACCTCCAACTCTGTTCTTCTTTCTCAAGATTGCTTTGGCTATTCAGGATATTTTGTGTTTCCATACAATTTAGAAGTCTTCTAGTTCTGTGAAAACACCCATTGGTATTTTGATAGGGATTGCTTTGAATCTTTAGATTGCTTTGGGTAGTATAGTCATTTTAACAATATTAATTCTTCCAATCCATGAACACTGTATATCTTTTTATCTGTGTCATCTTCAGTTTCTTTCATCAGTATCTTACAGTTTTCCAAGTACAGGTCTTTTACCTCCTTAGTTAGATTTAGTCCTAGATATTTTATTCTTTTTGATGCATTGGTAAATGGGGTTATTAACTTCTCTTTCTGATTGTTGTTAGTGTACAGAAATGCAACAGATTTCTGTATATTAATTTTGTGCCCTGAAACTTTACCAAATTCATTGACGAGCTCTAGTAGTTTTTTGGTGGCGTCTTTAGGATTTTCTGTGTATAGTATCAGGTCATCTGCAAATAGTGACAGCTTTACTTCTTCCTTTCCAGTTTGGATTCTTTTTATTTCTTTTTCTTGACTGATTGCTGTGACTAGGACTTCCAATACTGTGCTGAATAAAAGTGGTAAAAGTGTGCATCCTTGTCCTGTTCCTGATCTTAGAGGATATGCTTTCAGCTTTTCACTGAGTGTGATGTTAGTTATGGGCTTTTTGTATACAGTCTTTATTATGTTGAGATTCATTTCCTCTCTACCCACTTTGTGGAGAATTTTTATCATAAGTGGATGTTGAATTTTGTCAAAAGGTTTTTCTGCATCTATTGAGATGATCATATGATTTTTATTCAATTTGTTAATGTGGTGTATCACATTGATTGTATTATAAGGTGGTTTTAAATGAAGAATCTTCATTTTTCAAGGTACTAATTTTAGGCATAATCATTATTGAGTTCTCCCTCCTAAATACAGGAAGAAAGATGATTTAGCTTTGAAAAGCCATTTCTTTCCCTTTTTTTGCCAAGTTAGGGTGAAAATGGGAAATGTATTTTATAAGAGTGTTAGATACCAGATTAAGAAGGATGTTACTTAAAGCCACATTCCTTTAAAGCAGTGGTATAACTATTCATATGTAGTATGCTAAAGAATGAGTAAGTGAGAAGGCCATGTTGTATTCTATTGAAAAACAGGAATAAAATATGAAAGCAAAAATTGCAGAACTGTTTGTCTGTTATGGTTTTCTTCAGTGCTTTTAAGTTTTTTATCAGTAAGTTACATTTTAAAATAATTGCTACAAAAGCAAGTTGAAGATTTACAATATTGTGTGCTTAATACAAAATATTTAGTAATCAAATATTTAGTATTACGAAGAATCTTTGTTACTCTTAATATTATATCTTATAATTTATAATACTATAATTATATATTATTATAACTTAAAATACTATAATCATAATATTATCTTATTGTACTACTACTGCTTGTGAATACTTGTGAATTTTAAAAGTGTTTATCACATTTCCTAGAATAGCTTTCATTTGATAATGAGAATACACTGTTTTATTTTATTTTTTTGTTAATTTTTACATTATAGTAATGTGTTATAATTCAAGTTTTCTTTGTAAATTATCATTCATGACATGTTTTCTTGGTGGCTAAAAAAGTTGATATGCATCAGAAAAAGCAAGGGGTATCATTCTACTAGAAGTAAGACTGCTTATTTAGTCAGCCTTGGGGGTTGTGTGATTGTGCACAAGTAACAAATTCTGAATGGGGCAGAAAAACTAATTTTTGCTTTATTGGTAGTATTCTCTCATTCCTTGAAAACCTCTGAGGTTAGATCTGAGAAGTTCAATAAAGGAAGTACTAATGAAGTACTTACAAGTTATGTAAGCTGCTAAGTAGAGGGAATAAAGTATGTCTTAGGTGCCAGACAGTATAGCTTTTATAAAATAAACTTCTCTCTTTAATAGTCCAGGTAGAAAATATGCAAGTAGGGCTTCTGTGCTTCTGCTGGTTCAGCCTGTGCACAGCACTCTCACAGTAGAGGGTACCCGCTGCGACTGGTCACCCCAAAGCCAGAGGTTGAAGGCTCTTTGCAGACTCACTAAGCAGACATTACACTTGGCCTGTTATAATATTCTCATCTCTTTTCTGTTAGACAATAATATATAATAAAACTTTTTGATACAATTTCCCTAGTAAAGACTACACTATTTTTATATTTCAATCCTTATGACACCAGATTAAATAGTTTTTTTTGATAGTCTGTCACAAATCAATGCCAGATTTCTTTTTTTAAAAAAATGTTGTGGGCCTTCGAATTGTATCCTGTATAAAGAGCAAGCTATTTGTGATTGAATATAACTTAAAAATTTTCAGCTCAAGCTCATCTCTTCCATACTTTAGAGGATGGAATTCTGGAGCCCCAACTTAGTATATTTTTAGACATTTAAGCTAAACCACAAGTGCCACCAAGGACAGCACAACTGCCGCCTGTGAGCAAACCCGTGCTCTAGATCACCTTTTGATCTTATAGGTCAACAGTGGCCCCCTGTGTGCATGCACATTTAGATTCTTTCCTCTTTATAAAAAATTATCAGCTTTAGATAATTATCAACTTTAGACTTTGTCTAGTGTCTAAAGCTCTGAGACTGTATATATTTTTAGTTAGCAAACCAATATACCTGCCTACCAGGTGTTACCAAAAAGTTCTATCTAAAGTTGATTTCTGCCAGAGCCTTTTGCTTCTGTCAGATGCCTGCTTTAGACAATTCATCTTTAAGAGAGAGACTCTAAAGGATCTTCAGTGATTATCCTTTTCTGTTGTCATGTTAAACCTATCTCTGATTGTACCAACTTGCCTTCCTTTATTTAGGTTTCCAGTATAATTGTCTCAGTTTGGCTATATTCCATGACTTCTGATATTTTATCCTTATCTTGGTGGGCCAGTAATAGATCTATTTTTTATTTTAATAATTTCAGATGTGTTTGGGGAATAAATATGAATGTCAAGCAATAAAATGATTTTAGGATAGGATTCATTTAATTTAGAATTAACTAGAAATCCCTTTACAGTATTTGAATGCTCTCTATTGAAAAAACTTCTATAATGTAAATACAAATATTTCTGCCTCATAATGGAATATTCTTTTTGTTGTTTGAGTTGGATCAATCCATCAATATTTATTTAACACCATCTACTTATATACTGGATGGTCCCAAGAAATAAAAGATTAAACTTCTTGACTTCAAGGAGTGTGCTATTTAATTGAGGAGATAGATGTATGTTGCATACCTTCTGTAGTCCTTCAGATGAGTAATGCATTCAGTTGGTGATCACAAGGAGAGGAGGAAGCCAATCTGGATTATGGTAATCAGAGAATACTTGGTGAAAAAAGTAAAACTGGGGTATGTAAAATTAATTTGAATGGAGAGGAAAATCTTCTAGGTGAGGAAAGGGTGTGAGTAAAAACACTGTCAGTGTAAGACAGGAATGTCTGACAGAGTTGTCCATAGCTAAAGGAAATTTGCCAAATATATAATTTAAAAAGTAGGTTGAGACTAGGTGGTAGAGGGTCTTGAACGTTAGGCTGAAGGAACTAATATTTATCTGTAAGTAGTAAGTACTTGAAGAAAGAAGTCATATGATGGAAGCAGTATTTCAGGCTGTGCTGTGTAAGATGGTTGGATGGGGAGATGCTGGGTGCAGGGGGACTATCTAGAATGCTGGCAGAAATCTTGGTCCTAACGACCTGTATCTGATAAGTAATAGGCAATGGAATATTTTTTTAAATCTGGGGTAAATATACATAATGTAAAATTGATCATTTTAACCATTTTAAAGTATACAGTTCAGTGACATTAAGTGCATTCCCAGTGTTGTACAACTATCACCACTACCCATTACCAGAACTTTCTCATCATCCCAAACAGAAACTGGTAATGGAATTTTAAAGGAAGGTTACCAGAGACAGAGATATTAGAGAGAAAACATGAGCAGAAACATGATAGCTGATAATTAGAGGGTGAGCATAAGAAAGGAGTGAAAGATAACCCTAAGTTTTGAGTTTAGGTGACTTGAAAAACTGTGGGACGAGTAGCATGGTGGCCTGACTCTGGTGGCCATAACTTTGGTGAAGCCCACAGAAATGGCACCTGGGAAGGCCACAGCAGCAGAGGGCGTTTATTAAACTTTTGTGAATGGAAACAAATTAGGAAGGAAATTCTGAGGCAAGGTTGACATAGCACTGGGGAGAGCTCCCTGCCAACTCCTGTGCTTTGACAAGGCTTAAAGCAACTAACGTTGTTTTGTCTTCAGTAATTCAAATCTTTTCTATCTGTACCTAGGGTGGGTCTTAACATTTTATAAAATGCTTCAGCCTGGTAGACTTGATCTTTTGTCCTGAAATGAAGAAGCCCAGTCTTCAACTTTCTAGGAACCTTCTGTGACTGACTAATGCTCCTTCTTTACCTTCAGGTGAATTTGGGACTTAGCCCAAAGGCTCAGATGCTATTAGCTTGGTAGGATCTGATGATCTCTTTGTGGGGACTTTATTGTCTGTCTCCTGTCTCAGAGATCCAGCTGTTGTTATTGAAGAAAGAGGAGAGATCCTGATGTGGCATCTTGGTAATTGGTCTGTTAATAACAATAATGGAAGTCAAGAAGGGAAGATTATGGGGCCATGATGAGGAACTCATTTTAAATGGATAAAATGAACATCAGTGCTTGGGAGAGGGGTATCAGGGCTGAAGATGTGAACTTTATAGTCACCTTTGTAGAGTTAACCGTGTTCATACTTATAATCCTGAGCACCACTTACGTGTGGACAATATTGTAGCTGTAAACGGATGACAGCAAGGGGATTTTATATGCCTTTCATCATGATTTAAGTACCTTTTCTGTGCCAAGATTTTGCCTAGAGGCTTTACATATGTGTGCCTTCCAAACTCCATTACAGCTACTCCTACAGATACTTCATAGATAAGAAAAGTGAAGTTTGGGGAGGGTAAGTTACTTACCAAAAAGCAAGCAGCTAGAATGTGCAGAGCTAGGATCTGCCTCACTCCGAAGCCCAAGCTTTTTCCATCATACCGTGCGTATAAGTCAGCTCAGGCTGCCATAAAAGAATACCACAGACTGGGAGACTTAACCAACAGAAATGTATTTTCTCACAGTTCTGGAGACTGGAAGTCCAAGATCAAGGTGCTGGCCAGGGTAGTTTTTGGAGCTCTCCTGAGCTTGCAAGTGGTGCCTTCTCACTGCTGCCTCCCATGGCCTTTCCTGTGTGTGTGCTCTCCTGCCTCTTCCCCTTCTTGTAAGGACATCAGTTCTTTTGGATTAGAGCCTCAGCTTTATGACCTCACGCAACCTTAATTACCTTTGTAAAAGCCCCGCCTCTGCATACAGTCACGTTGGGGGTTAGGGCTTCAGCCTGTGAATTTTGTAGGGACGAAATTTAGTCCATAACACTACTTTTTTTTTTTTTTTTTTTTTAATAAGACATTCTCTTTTTACCAACTTTTTTTTTTTTTAAACTTTGGGTTTATTTATTTATTTATGGCTGTGTTGGGTCTTCGTTTCTGTGCGAGGGCTTTTCTCTAGTTGCGGCGCGCGGGGGCCACTTTTCATCACGGTGCGCGGGCCTCTCACTACCGCGGCCTCACTTGTTGCGAAGCACAGGCTCCAGATGCACAGGCTCAGTAGTTGTGGCTCACGGACCTAGTTGCTCCGCAGCATGTGGTATCTTCCCAGACCAGGGCTCGAACCCGTGTCCCCTGCATTGGCAGGCAGATTCTCAACCACTGCGCCACCAGGGAAGCCCCATAACACTACTTTTAAAAACTTATCACAGTTTGGTATATGTATGATTAAAAATTAATTAGTAAAATGCCTACAGTGGATGCTAACCTAGGTAGTCTCTGGTATAGAAATCATGACTACAGAATTGATGTTTTTTTTCTTGGAAATCTTTAAAGATGACTAGCAGAGCTAGGAGTAAGGAATGAGTTTAAAACAAATGATAAGCTGTGGAAAAAAATGTTACTGGGGTGTGTGTTCGTTTTTTGTATAGATAATTTTCTGTATTTTTGTTTGTATTTTAATATTGATTCTCTTTAAGAATTTATTCCTTTTAGTGATAATAGGTGCTAGTGACTCCTCACTGCATAATACCTAGAAGATATTTTATTTATATAACCTCTTTTGATCCCAGCATCAACTCTAATGAGGTACAGATAGGATAATCTTCATTTTGAAGAAAGAAATTATAGCATGTGGCTTAGAGCATAGGCTCTGGGTCCATTCTGACTAGTTACAAATCTGTTTGCCCACCGCCCGCTGCACTGGTATGGACAGGCTACTTAGCCTTTCTGTGCCTTAGTATATTAGGTATCTATTGTTACGTAACAATTTTCTTAAAACTACTATAAACATGTATTTCCTGTCATAGTTTCTGTGGGCTAGGAATTCAGGTGTGGTTTAGTTAGGCAGCACTAGTTCAGAGTCTGTCAGGGAGTTGCTCTCAAGAGTTGTCAAAGGGCTGCAATTATCTGAAGGCTTGACTGGGGCTGGGAGATCTGCTTCTAGGGTGGTTCATTCACATGGCTGGCAATTTAGTGCTGGCTCTTGGTGAGAAACCTCAGTTCCTTTCTCTATGGGCCTCTCCTGATGGCTGCTTGAGTGTTCTCATAACATGTCGCTGGCTTCCCCCAGAGTAAGCACATCAAGAGAGATGGAGGCTATCTTTTCAATGACCTAGCCCCAGAAGTCAAATAGCATCATTTGTCCCACATTCTATTCATTAGGAGGAAGTCCTTAATCTGGCCCATATTCAAGAGGAGAGGAATTAGGCACCATCTTTTGAAGGAAGAAGTGTCAGACTTTGTGGACATTGTGAAACCACCACACTTAGTTTCCCTAACTGTTGTCGTAGTTTGTTCATAGTAGTGTTTACTTCCTGAGTTTGTTGTGGATACTGAGTTTATCCATTAAAGCACTTAAAACAGTGTCAGTCATATATGTTTAATAAATGTTAAGTTAGTGCTTCTCAACTGTGGAAGCCCAGAAGAATTATCTGGGAAGCTTTGAAAAATCCCAGAGATCATTACATCCTACGCCAATTAAATCATCATCTCTAGAGATGAGACACAGGCATCCATAGTTCTAATGCAGTCTTCCTTCCCTGTACTTATGTCCCAATTTATCCTCAACCCTCGCTTCCACCCCTTGGTTTCTTAGTTATACGAAGACAAACCATTTAGTGTGATTTCCCTCAAGTTTTCCACTTTTAACCTTAAAATTGATTTCTTTATCCTTTCTGTATCCTAACTTCCCTGTCTCTTAAAAAAAAATTACAGAAGAATAAGTGCACCTACCTGCCTAATGATTAAGGAGGAGGAAGGAAAAGGGACAAAATGAGTTCCAGTTTGGAGTTAAATGAAGATTTCAAAATTCTTGCCCAAGTTAATTGAAACTACTTGAAGTTTTGGTTGTTGGTTGAGCCGGTAAATCACACAATATGGACCATATCTTCCAGAAATTCATTTGGGAATATTTTTGGAATGGCTACCAGTTATCAATTTTTATTTTTAAAAATATTTTATATAATTTTAATGAAAGCATAAGCCTGCAGATATGGCCTGTTATATATAGTACAGGACTTTTTTTATATTAAATCAGTGATTGAAAATTTTTCAATTATTAAATTGAGATGAAGGCATTGTTTGGTATTTTATTGATCACATAGAAAAGTAGGATACTGTCCTGCCAACAGTGAGCTTACAGTTTTATTAGGGAACTAGAACATGTACACAGAGAGCCAGGATACACAGAATAAAGTGGGGTTGACAGCGAGGAATCATTTCTAAGTCAGATGATAAGGAGGGTTTATGGAAGAAGGAATTAGTACTTGAGCTGGGCTTTGGAGGGCTGGTAGAATTCCCACAGATGGTGTTCATTTTAGGAAGAAAAGATTACAGGAGCAAAGGTGTTTGGAAAACAGAGGTACGTGATTGCAACAGTGAGCACAGTGTGTGTTCAGGAAGGTGGGGGGAATGGGTAGTTTATAATATAATTGGGTTTGGTTGTTTGTCAGTAACATTATTAATCAAATACTGAAGTGGCACATTGTTAAGTGATTTTATTACTCTCAATAAAATTCATCATCTTATTGCTTTTGACATATTTTCCTTTATTTAAAGAAATATTTTTGTCAAACTAATACATGCATACGATTTTATTAAAAAATCAAATAAAATGGAAAGATTTTTATAGAAAACGCCTACACAGCCTTTGACAGCCCTTAATTTTCTTTCCCAGAGCAAATCAGTTTTCACTTATCTAGCTGTTCTTTTGGTATTTGCTTCCATTTGATAATAAAATGTTTTATCTTGATCTCTCACTTTCAGACATCATCTCATTGCTTCCACTTACGAAATATGCGGAATTAGCTGTTACATTGTTACTTACTCCAGTATCGTTCTATCATAATTTTAGCTGAATTCATAATTAATTTTTACCTTGTTAAGACTATGTGAGGGTGCGTGCCTGTGTGAGGTGCATTGCCTGATGTTAATATTTGTCTGAGGTTTATAGAAAATTATGTGAATAAAAACATATCTGCAGTTTTTTTCAAATTGCTCCAACAAATCCACCATTACCTATATTTTTTCAAAACATCGCATAATTTATCAATTCTTTATTTCTGGGGCGATTCCTCTTTGGCCCTTTTGCTTCTTCTCCCCCGGTAGTAGGTGTCACCCTGAGCCTCCCACACCAGTCTTCCTGGACCTGCTCTCCCCTTCAATCCCTTCTCGTCTATTGTGTTGGACATTCAGCAGATCCCTTCAACCTGGAAAATATTGTCTTTTGGTCTTGGAAATGTACCTGTCTTAGCTTGTGTTGTGCCTTTAGAGGTTTGATCATTTTCTTTTAATTCTGTTCTCTGTGAAATTCAGTCAACTTTATTTTCCAGCCTTGTTTGTTTAAATTTTAGCTTTTCGATTTTAATAGCCAACATATTTATGCTCTGTTTCAAAGTACTCTGTTTTATAGCATTCTATTCTTATTCTTTCTGAGATACAAATAAGGCTTTTGGTGGTATGTGCTTGCTTGTTTTTGGTTTGGTTTTCTCCCCCTTATATTTCTTTTTGTATCTCTTTACTCAAACATATGAGGATCTTTGGCTGCTGTGATTTAGGAATAACATTTTGCATGTGGGCCAGTGGGCTTGTCTACTGGTGTATCTCACTTCAGGTAGAGTAGATGGTGGGGATATAGAGAAATCTAGCTGTTTCATTGGGAACCCACAAATGTCAATGTGTGGATATATTTTTCTCTTCAACCATTGAGTTCCTCAGGAGCAGGAGTGGGAGGGAGGTGGGAAGTAAGCTAATGGACCCGTTAGTTCTTAGCACATTTTCACTGATCTTTACATTTTCCACTGTGTTCCTTGCTCTAGCCCTTAGCTATCTCAGATGTCCAAGAACACACTGACATTATGAAGAGCCTAAACTTCAGCACTCCTGCCTGCCGGCACGCTCTCCTGGGTACTCAGGGTGGCGGGAGCTCCCTGGAGCCTGAAGGGCTTTCACACAGCCTGTCTGTTTTCAGTCACTCGCATTCACTTCCAAATGGCTTTGAAATCTCATCTCCTTCTGTCTTCTCTGCTGTTCTTTTTTTGCTTGCGGGCGCTCATACTTTTTAAACATCATTTTACTGTCATTTTAGTGGGGTCTTGGGAAGAATTACGTGATCAGTTCGTCTCTTTAAATGGACATTCTTCTTTGCCTCCCCCCGCATATTTGATTTTAAATGGGATAGAATTTTATAATAGCTGTTCAAACAATGTGTGAGAGTTAAGTACCTGTGAATTTTAGCTTATGAGCATTTGATAATTGAGACAGCATCTGTTTTTCTTAAGAAAACCACCCAAGTAATGCCATTTTAATCAGCACAGTGCCTAATTGTAAAGAAATCTAATTTCATACACCGACTTGCACTTGAGTCTTGTGCTGGTTTTCTTCATTACGTGGGGTATTCACTAGATAAGTTTGAGTTAAGGCTGTCTTTTATCTATTGATATATATCATAATGCTACTTGTACTGTTTGATGTTAGCTGGGTGGTTTTGCCTTGCAAATTTTAAAGTACTATGCAGATGTTGGCTAGTTACAATACTAGTTCTTAAGTCATTACTCCTTGGGTAGAGTGAGCTCCAGAGGAAGCGTATGAAATATTTCCTTCCCTAGGTTCATTCCTTCTTACTGAGTTCCTTTTCTTTCAAAATTATTCAGCCCTCACAAATTTGTTTCTATGAAAAAGAGAATCATTATATTAAACTCCAAGTTTAAGCCCTTTCCATTTTCAGCGTATGCCTTTTAGGTTTTCTATAAGCAATGCCAAATATATAAATTATGCATTTTTTCCTGGTAAAGACCTAAACTCAGAGCAGAAAGCATGGCCATTTGCATATCTGTCCAAGCTGCCAATCAGTCCGATGTGTGAACCCTCCACTGGAATAAATGAGAAATGTGGTGCCAGGAAACCCAGGTTTCCACACATGACTTTATACATTCTGATGATATTCCAGTTTGGTTCTGCTTCCATCCACATCCATGTGACAGGAAAAGCCTAATTCTTGTTTATAATCCCCTATAATCTCTAAGATTGTAGATCCAGATAACTAGATGATCGTTTGTTTGCTGAGTACACATATAAATATTTTCCTCTTAGTGACCTTTGACACTGTGAGGTAGTATTAGGTACTGAGTGGGATTATGCAGATTTGGGAAGAGAGGTCATGACTGAGCAAAGTTATTCTGCATTAGAACAACTGGTCTTGAGGTACACGTGTGAATACGTGTGTATGTAAACTTACTGAAATCTTCCATCTACCTTGTCCTTTCAACTGTGTTCTCCTTATCCTTGATTGATGGCTTATACCTTAAATTCTTGTCCTTTTAGTGAGTTATTAAGAGGAAAAGTAGATAAACTCATTTTTTTTTTTTTTTAGTACATGGTAAATGACTTATGTATTATTATTGAGGTGATTGTTTAAAAATATTATATGTGGATGGGTACATGTTTCTGGAAGTGCATTTCACTTTTTACTATATATGCTTTTTTTTTTAAACAAATGAAAATCTATTCAACATCATTAGTCATTAGGGAAGTACAAATTAAAACCACCATGCGCTACCACTTACACATATCAGAATGACTAAAATTAAGACTGACCATACAAGTGTTGGTTATGATATAAAGGAATTAGAGCTCTCACACACTGCTAGTATGAATGTAAAAATGGTACAGCACTTTGAAAAACAGTTTGACAGTTCCGTTTCTTTTTTTAAAATGTATCTACTTTTTAAAATTGAGGTATATTTGATTCACAAAATTATATTAGTTTCATGTGTACAACATAGTGATTCAAAATTCTTATAGATTATACTCTATCAAGTTATTATAAAATATTGGCTATATTCCCTGTGCTGTACAATATATCCTTGTAGCTTATTTATTTTATTTTTATTGGAGTATAGCTGCTTTACACTGCTGTGTCACTTTCTGCTGTACAGTGAAGTGAATCATACATATACATATATCCCTTCTTTTTTGGATTTCCTTCCCATTTAGTAGATAAACTCATCTTTGACTGAAAGTTCTCATCTAACTTTTTCCTACACTGGATTTTAGAGCCAACAGAATTTCCCTATTTATTGAGATGCAATTTACACACCATAAAATTGACCCTTTTAAAGTGTACAGTTCAGTGGTTTTTGTGTATTCATAGAGGGCAGTCATCACTACTATCTGGTTTTAGAACAGTCTTATCGCTCTGAAAAGAAACTCCAAGGCCATTAGTAGGCACTCCCCATTCCTTCCCCACTTCCCCCCTCCACTGCTACCAGCCTTAGAGAAACACTAATCTACTTTCCACCTATACAAATTTCCTATCATGGCCATTTCTTATAAATGGAATCACACAATATGTGGTCTTTTGTGACTGTCTTCTTTCACTTAGCATAAATTTCAAGGTTCATCCATGCTGGAACATACATCAGTACTTCATTCCTTTTATGGCTGGGTAATAGTCTACTGTATGACTATACTACATTGTATTTATCCATGCATCCATTGATGGACATTTGGGTTGTTTTCACCTGTTGGCTAATAGGAATAATGCTGCTATGAACATTTATGTACAAGTTCTTGTATGGACATATGTATTAATTTCTCTTGGGTATCTACTTAGGAGTGGAATTGCTGAGTCAAATGGTGACTTTAACATTTTAAAGAACAGTTTTCAAAAGTAGTTGTACTATTTTATGTTTTCATCAACAATGAATGGAAGTTTTAATTTCTCTACATTGTTGATAATACCTGTTATTGTCTGTGTTTTTTTATTTTCCTTATCCTCATAGTACAGACAGTAGAGTTTTATAATAGCATGAAGATTATGGGCTTGAAGAGGAAAAAGAGAGACCCAGCAGCTCCAAGTCCAAGAAGATAATGTCTGTTGGGGATTTTTGGAACAAATTATTGCAAACCGAGTGAAATCCTCAGTAAATTCTGCATTTTTCATGAATGCTTTTGTGAGGAGGTCTTGTTTCGATTGAGCTGGAAGAGGGAAAGAGAGAACAGCCAACAAATGAGTTATTAAAAAAAAAAGGAGTAAAACAACTTGTATCAGTAGAATCGACTCACGTAAAATATTGAAAATTTGTGTAAAGAATATCAGTTTGAAGGGATGTCAAGTGATGAGCTTACTAGACACCTGCATCTCTGCCTGAACTGAGCTAAGCTGTGTCCTGAACCCCTGCTTGGCTGAGCCCATGGACATGGTCAAGTTTTACACTGAGTCCATAAGCAATTTGAAGACTTAAGGGGAAGGAGAAGACATCCAGAACAGTCTTAAATAACTCTGGGCTTGATGGTCTGGTGTCCTGTGACTTACACCAATCCAGTCTACTTACATCTGAACACAAGTTTCAGCTGCATCAGTAGTGGAGGGCGGGTAGAGTAGTAGTAGCATGATTTGCACTGAAACTACATATTTACTGTACTTTGCTCGCTTAATATAACACTAGATTTATGGAGAAAGCCAAGTTTTATTGGCTGGGATATTGCCAGTACTGTTGAAGATGAGCGTCATTGTGGGAGGTTCCCCCTCCTATATGCTATGACGGTTTTTCCCATGCTCCTGTGTACAGACATTCCCACATTATAAACAGGTTCTTCAGCTGTTACATGCTTGTGTCTAACATTTAGCCTGGATGTGAGCTCTTAGTTTTGATATTTAGACAGAATATTTTACATGCTTGTTATATTTTTAAGCTATGTCTTCGTCCCCACTGACAGGCATTCAGCCCTCGGTGAATGCCCACAGAATAGATACGCTGATCTACTACTTAGGTCTCATAGAGAGTTAGTTTTTGGCCATAGGACTGAAATGTGAAGTATCACCTCTTTGTTCTTCTGCGCCCTTTGCCTTTGCTTTAACATGTGGGTTCCTTCTGGGAGTGGGAGTGTCAGTGTAGATACCAGCTAATTTGGCAATAAACACGCCTCTGCATCTGGCAGAAGCTAATCAGAATGATAAGATTTGTAGTTTTATTAATAGCATCTAAGAATAGGCTGTAATTTATTAATTTTTATTAGTCACTTTATCATCCTGCCCTTTGGGAAATTCGCGTGAGGCTTCTGAGAATGGTGTCATGGGCAAGGGTTGCGAGAGAGCTGTAAAAATATAACCTCTCCTTTTACGTGGAAAAATACCAATTCCATTAATCATAAGACATAATTATGTATATAAACTTCTCGTCACTCTAAAGAAGCGATTCCACTCCTGAGGAATGAAATGCGGGGGTAAGATTCAGGCTAATCCAGGGTAGCTGGCGTTTTATGATTATTTGTCCCATTCTTCTGGGAATGCGTATTTAGAAAGAAATACGGTTCGTGTTTTGTTTATTCTTACATGTGGTATAAAACATTTTGTGACCTGACACTCTTGTAGGCTTTTATGAATAGGTTGTTCCCCGCATACTCCCCAGGACCTAAGAAGCTATAATTGATTGTAAATGAATGAAGATTCCCACCCCCGACTGCTCACCAATTTTGCTTGTTTATTTGTTGACTCAAGGAACATTTCTTAAATGTTTACACGTCTGAGACAGTGTGCTAGGTGCTGTGTAATAATGACGCTAGTGACGGCGAGCTTTGTTGGAGCGCACCAATCACATCATGTGCTCTTGAGGTCAGACTGCCGGGATCTGAGTTGCAGCTCGGTTTCGTGGGAGCTGTGTGAACGTGGAGAAGTTAATTAATCTCTCTCTTTCAGTCTAGTCATCTCTAGTTGGGGGTGCCTGAGATTCCTATTGCTGCTGTGACAGATTACCAGAAATGTAGGGGCTTAAAACATCACACGTTTACCGTCTCCTTGTTCTGTGGGAAGTGTGTAAGCTCAGCTGGTTTCTCTCCTCCAGGTCTCACAAGGTCAAAACCGACGTGTCAGTCAGCCTGAGTTCTTGCTGCTTCCAGGCTCATTCGGGTTTGGGGGAGTTTTCAGTTCCACGTGGTTGTGAGGCCGCGGCCCCTGTTTCCCTGCTGGCTTCTCTGTTTTTGGAGGCCGTCCATATTCTCAGGCTGGTGACCTTCCTCCGTCTTCAGGGTCAGCAGCAGCTCACTATTCTATCTGATAGATTAGCAAGTTTTCAGAAATCCTTGTGTGAGACTTAATGAGGAAATAAAAAGCTACTTCAGTGAATCTGGCGCCATGAAGCTAAATATTTTGGTTCTTTTAATGGCTGACCTTCTCACGGCCCTGAGATATATCGTAGTGGAGATTAGCATTTTGCCAGTTGTTTTTTTTTTTTCTCCTTGAGGCTAAGATTGTACGTATAGTAATACAGTATAACTTCATGGCCACTGAAAAGTCAAAGCACATGACAAGCGCTGGGATAAATGTCCAGATTAGATTTAGGTGCCATCCCGTGATGCAGGCCCAGCATTGCTGATTACGACCCTAATCTCTTTTTAATGAGAGCAAATACTTGTCACATGGTTCAGTGTTTGCTCCCTAATCTGGAACAAAAGTTCTTACGGTCCAATCTTCTTCAACTGCTGAGTAGTTTACCTGTATACCGCACGTACTGTGTGCTAGTTTTTTGTTTGCGGTTTAGCTTAAAAAATGGGTCAAATTCAGCCAACAATGAAAATCTTTTAAGAAACATGAATAATTTGAAGTGGCACTTTTCACTAATGGAAAAAGTTAATTCTTGTCCTAGGAAAAGATTGATGTTAAGGAAAATGATGACTGTTTCAATTATTAACCATTATTCCATCTGCAAAGTTTTCTTAAGCCTTTTGGATTAATAAATTATACACATCCTAATTTTTATTCCAGTCTAATTCTAGAAGTAACCTCAAGTTTAAAACAGTTAAAATATTCTAATACATCTGCAGAGGCGCACTTCACTATTTCTGAGGCCTTTCTGTGGAATTTTATTGCCGAGTATCCTTCCTCTCTGACCACCAAAGGATTTCTTATCATTTAAATACTCCCTGTAGTGTAATTCCTATGTAACACCCTGACCCAGCTAGTTCTGTAAATGGACTAAATTAGTCCACATTTCTTGTAGATATATTTGAGATATAGATGTCTCTTTATTCCTATAGTATTAGGTCTTACTGGGTGTCTTAAAAGTGTGCCTTAAATGTGTATCGATCTATTAAAACTACTTCTTGATCACTTTTTATATGCCAGGCATTGAGGGGCTTTAAAAGATGTTTAAAACTCAATCTCCAACTCTGAAAGAGCTTACATTTGCCAGTTTGTGGATTTTTTTTTTTTCACTTTAACTTCCTCCAGACATCGAATGCATTGTCAACGAGGCCTTCCTGACAATCTTATTTATAATTACAGTCACCACGCCTCACGCTGGCCAGTACTCCCAGTTTCTTCTAGCCCTATTACTATATTTATTTTTTAATGTCTCATCCATGAGAATATAAGTTCCATCAAGGCAGGGATTTCTGTTTTGTTTACTGATATATCCCAAATGCTTAGAACTGTGCCTGACATAGAGTAGTTACTCAATAGCTACTTGTTGAATGATTGAATAAGTATTCCATACACATATTTTTCATGTGTAAAACAAACAGGACACATTGAAACTCTATCCAGAATCTGCCCATGTCTCACCATCTTACCACTGGCAACCTGGTGCAGGCCAACTGGCCTTTCTCCTCTGGGAGTGTCACAGTGGTCCTCTAACCAGAGTCTCCCTGCGTTCAGCTCTGCCTCCCACAGTTGGGATTCAGTAGAGCAGCCAGAGTGGCCCTTTAAAGTCTCCCCACAGCTCAAAACCCTGACTTAGGGGGAGAAAAAAAACCCCATGACTTACAAGACTGTAATGATATGCTCTGTCTTCACTGTCCCCTGATTTCATGTCCTGCCACTCTCCCACCTTCCACCCCTTGGCCCCAGCCCCAGGACCCACTTAGGGCCCGAACACTTGCTGTGTCCACTGCTTAGAATGCACTTTGCTCTTTCCTTCAGCTCTGCTCGGTTGTCACCACAGCCGAGAGGCCTTCTCGACTTTGATAAGGTAAACACGATCATTACCTCATTAAGAGGCCTTCCCTGCCATCCCTCACTCCTGAATCACTCTGCTTTAGTCCCCCTGACCCTGCTTTATGTTTCTTCATAGCACTTCATAGCATAAATCAAAAAACTTTATTTGATTTTTGTCTGTCTCCCCCCAAAGAGAATATGCTTAACAAAAGCATGATGTTTATTTTGTTCAGTGCTATATTCCTGGTGTTAGAGACAGTCAGACACGCAGACAGCACGTGATCAACATCACACATAGTGTGCCATAAGTATACGTTAGGAATCAATGTGCCCAAGATAGAAGCATGGCTAACGCTTGTTAATGACGTGAGACGTTGAGGGAGACATTGTCATAACCAATATAAATGCAAGAACATGAGTGAATATGGCACTGTTTATTATATTTAGGTACCAGTGAATCAAAAAGTAATGCAGCAATAATGATTATTATGAATTTTGCTTCTGGAGAACATCAGAAGGCATCTCCTTAGCACATTCACACCCACCCTCCCCCACTGAGTGCTACGCTGGGCATTCTTCCACAGTCCCCCTCTAAACGTGTGGAGCAGTTATTAATCTTACGTGTAGGAAACCTCGTCTGTGGGGTGGCTGTAGGCAGACAATAATGGTGATATTTACCCCATATTTCTGGAAACGCAGTGCACATGGCAGATTCTCAGTATTACGGTAGCACGTAATTAATCGGTATGGAAAGAGGCGAGTAGAAATGTCATGCTAATAAAGTAAGGTCTTGACAGCACTGTCGATGTATTTGAACAGATTCAGGAGGTAAATTATGTATATTTAAGGTCCAGACGTGATGTGCTGCTGTCAGAGCCGCCCAAGTAGTGAATTAGTAGTGAATTCACCCAGCGAGTGAACCAGTGAATCTGGTCTTCCATCAGAGGAAGCAGAAATGCTCTTGGGTAGAAGGAGATATATATATTTTTTCCCTCATATTTATTTTTGCTTTTGGGAACCATATTTAGCGATTCTTTCATTCATGCCATACAGGATTTCATGGTATTTTGTTAAGTTGGAGATTCTCTGGATAGATGTCTCCCTTCCCATTTTTTGTCAGTCTTATTTCCTGGGAAATTATTCATTGTATTTCAGAATATTAGAAGTATGATCAAAGTACTGCTTCTTTTTCAAAGATGTCATAAATTCCTAACTATTTTGAATATTTTTTTTTGATCTGGTGTCTTCACACATTGCCTGCCGTAGGATTTGAGGTTTCATTTCAGAGCCAGAAAGAAGGGCAGGGGTGCATTGTCAAGGCTGTTGGAAAGCTGTTGCTGGTACCCGGAAATGCTGGGAATTAATCCACAATTTTAGAATGAGAGCACACACCCATGAAAACATCCAGACTCACTTTGGATTAGTCACCATAAAAAAAAACAAAAACAAATAGGAGTACATTTTCTCTTAGTTCATATTTATATGATGTAAAGGCATGAGAAATGGGTAGTCTTCAATTCATTTTTAATCACTGCAAACTTAATTATTTCCATTTCTTACCTATTTCTGATAGGCAAGATCATAGTACAGTGGAAAATAATGCCATCATATGCAACATACCGCATGTCTTTATGGATTATCAAAGTATTTGGATATGATTTCTTTTTTAAATGTAACTTAAGTTAATATGAAAAACTTCTAGAATCAAGAAAGCTATTTTGCCCTAAACATTATAGTTTATTGAATCACATTGTTTGTGATCAGTAAGAAATAATTATTCTAATCATAAATAGAATGTTCTCCAATATGATTCTACCAAAGATTGAAATCTACACATTTTTGGCATTGCTGTTTTTGACAGCATCACTTATTCTAATATTCATAAAGGTTAGGTTTGGATTAGGGTTCATATTAAAAGACATTTCACTAAAACCTCAGTGTGTTCATAAAACCAAATTAATGAAGGTAAAGCAAAAAGTTATTTTGTTTATGTAACAGATACTTAACATAGCACTTAGCATGTGTCAGCTACTCTGTTTTAAGTACTCCACAACTGTCAACTCATTTCATCCTCATCACAACCCTACTGGATAGTTACTATTACCACTTACAAATAAGGAAACAGTTTAGTGAAGAGTCTGAGGTCACACAGGTAGTAGGTGGCTAAAGCAGGATCCTAACCCAGAAAGTGGCCCCCAAGCCTGCATTCTTACCCTGTGCTCTACGGACACTCAGTAGCAGTCTGTGACTTTCTGTGTGTTTTCTGTGTTTTCATTTCCTGTGATGGCACGTTACCTATGTATCTTGTAACGCTGACTAATCAGTGTTAACAATCAGTCCTCTTCCTTTGCATCTTATTTGCCTCACTTTTCTGTTTCTTATACTCTTGACTGGCTAAAGCAGCTGGCCTATCTAAATTAAAGAATCCAATGTGTATTAAATATAAGTGGATTAAATTTTTATTCTCTTACACATCTGTCTAAAGGATGGATTGTCATTATTCCCCTTAAGTATTTGCTGTAAAAGATTTGTATTTTCCTCTGACAGAAAGTAGTATACAAAATTACTTAAGATAGCAACTTCACTGTATTTAAATATTGACAAAACAAACAAATCTTTGAGAACTGAGGAGAACTTTTCACATGTCTGCTTGTGAATTCTGGCACATCATTGGATATTTTTGGCTTTATACAAGGTTATTAAGCTTTTGTATGAGGCACATATCAAATTCTAAACTATATTACGTGGGTGATTAAAAAGCTGTGTAAAAATTAAAAGTTTCCTTCAGTTTTCTCTGTGCACAGATTCCTGATTTCTAAGTTTGGTGTCACTCATGGTAATCCTGGAAGGTCTTTTGTATCAAATTTTATTCAACCAAGAGATTCTTGTTTTTAACAGACTTGAAGACAAAAGTCAAATGGAAGATTCCACTATGAATAAAAACCCAACCATTATCTTAATTTGTGTCATGAAAACACAAAATTGAAATACTAACCTATTTTATGCACTGAATAAAAAGCTTGTGGTTTTCAGGATGTCTTGAATAAGTTAGTTATTCTTTAAAGTCAAACGCTTGAGGATCAAAGAAAAGGCACAAATACCTCTTTATAATGCCGTATCTCAGTCCCTGGGAATGATTTTCTGAATTAAGTGTTATAATGTATTGTACCTGTGTATCTTTGTTATTGTTACTGTAAAATATGCCTGAGAACATTTTTTGTTCTTTTTTCTCTCCAGATGACAGAAATGCTGCTCAGGAGAGTAGCTTAAGAGCCTTAATAAAAGAGCTGCCAGACACCCACTACTGCCTCCTCAAGTACCTTTGCCAATTCCTGACAAAAGTAGCCAAGCACCATGTGCAGAACCGCATGAATGTTCACAACCTCGCCACTGTATTTGGGCCAAATTGCTTTCAGTAAGTTAGTGAAGTTTTGCTGTTAATATCATCACATATCGCCTTTTCCTTTACAACTGCCTGAAATCACTGCAATGTAGAAGCATATTTCAGACTAAAAAGTCAACCAATTTATGTTGGAGAAGTTCCATTTTTGGTATTGGGCATTTTAGCCTTTTTTTTCATCCCAGTTTTGAAGAAGGAAGCTATGCCTTCTTATGAAACTGTAATTTGTAATGTTTCAAACAACCTCATTTAAAATTCTGGAAATGAGTTTTACTTTCATTAAAATGGACATTTAAAAAAATCTAATCTTAAACATTGATTAGAAAAAAGGGAAGGAGTTTGATATAGTATGTAATTTTTTTAATAGTGATAAAGTTCAAATCATTGCTAATAGATGGAAAATAACAAGCAGAATATGTCAGTGAGAGAAAAATGTAACCTCAGCTACATTTATTCATTTTCTAGGAATAGACTAGAAATAAACTAGACTCCTTGGTAGGTGCTATATTTCTAGCCACAGAACTTTGGTAAAACTTTATATTTTCCCTGTTATTCCTTAAAGCTCTTTAATCATTGATACATGAACCATGATCTTGTAAACCAGAGATTTTGCTTTTAACTCTCCTATTAATACCTCTGATATCGGACATGTTCCTTCTACTTACAAGGAGAGAGAAAGAAAGAACACTCACACTTTAAAGCTCTCAGAAGTTCTCAGCAAGTTTTTTTTGTTTGTTTGTTTTTTAAATAGTATATCTGCTTATCCACTCCATTTATCTACAGACTCATTCAGCTGCCCGGAACTAGTAATATTACAGTCCTTAGAATGACTCTAAATATAAACTCTGGCTTAGATCGTAGTGACTGTGGAGAGAAATTCTACCTTGAATAACTAATCCCCCTTGTAACCTTAGAGAATTACATTTTAAATAATGGCATAGGATATGTTAGGGTCTTGTGAATAGATATCTCAGACACGGGCTCCACTAATATCTTATTCAGGAGCCCTGTGATAGTAAAAAGACGGTATTTGTTCTTTTTACACTTATCTGCAGAGTAAACCTTGGGTGACCTATGTGTAAGAAATAAAGGTAAGTAGAAAACTGTTCAGTAATTTTGAAACCCTAGATTCTAGAAGAGGTGAAAATGAATTTGTAAATAGAATGCTTATTTAATGACATACGTATCATACTTCATTGCTGACTTGTTGGATTGGGCTTGACCTGGAATTTCTGGTAACCTGCTTCAATTAGTCAATCATAATATCCAGTAAGAAATGAGTTATATGGTCTTTTAATCAGTATAGCTTTTCAAATTTTTTTATTGTGGTAAAATAAACATAAAGTTTACCATTTTTACCATTTTGAGTATGCAGTTCAATGGCATTAAGTACATTCACATTGGTGTGATCTACTAATTGATGTGTATTCCTAAACTTTTGGATTTTGAAGTCACTATTAGGTACTTTTCTCACTGAAATAGAGTATAATAGTTATAGCAGGTAGTGTTTATTAAGAACTTACTAAGTACTGTACTCATTTATCTGATTGAGTCCAAAGAGGGAGAGATGGTTTATTTTGAACTTGAAGTTCCCCGATTTAGGACAAGAAAATAGTTACTTCAGTTCCTGTGACCACAGTTAGGTCAATGACCACAGTTAGTCCATAACTGTTATAAAAATCATCAGTAGAAAGCCTGCCATTTAAGGACACTTCTCTCACCATGAACCACTGAAAGACAAATGAAATACTTTTCAGTAACTTAGGTGAATACAATGTATACATTATATGGTCAGTAGAGGAGGATTTTTTTCTGAAAAGGGGAAATCCTCATGAAATATTATCTTTTTAAAGGCTATAAACTTTAGATACAGAGTGATATTGTTATGAAATATACAATAATAAAACTGGAAGGAATATACCAATAATATATGATTGGTATTCTGGATGCTGGGCTTCTTGGTGACTCTTAATTACCAGGTTTTCAACATGTACTTCCAGTTATGGGTTATTAAATCTAGATGATTGGGTAATATTATCACTGTAAAATATTCAAACAATGTAGAGGTATATAGAATAAAAATATCATCCATTAGTTCCTCCCATTCCAACCTCTTCTCTTTAGAGATAAAATCAGTAAAATACGTACCGGTAGATACGTATCCTTCTTTTTTGGGGGGTGGGCACGCTGTGCAGCGTGCGGGATCTTAGTTCCCCCAAGAGGGATGGAACCCGTGCCCCCTGCAGTAGAAGCGCGGAGTCCTAACCACTGCACCACCAGGGAAGTGTCCCCTGCTTCTTCTTTTTCAGCATAGCCATAAATCTTTTTTTTTTTTTTTTTTTTTTTTTGGCCATGCTGCGTGGCATGTGGGATCTTAGTTCCCTAACCAGGTTTTGAACCCGCCCTCTGCAGTGGAAGGGCAGAGTCCTAACCACTGGACTGAGGGGGAAGTCCCATAAATCTATTTTTAAATATAAATGGGATTAAGATGCATATATTGTGAAGCTTGATTGTTTTTATGCTAACACTAGAACTTTTAATGACAAAATATTTATATACCTCATTCTTTTAACTATTAAAAGTGTGAATTTGTTCTAACTCAACTATCCCTCCATTAATGAGCACTGAGGTTGTCGATTTTTTGATATTAAAACGGAGTTGCAGTGTGCATCCTGAGTGTGACTCTTTATGTACACTGTCTTATTGCTTTGTAGAAGCTCTTTAGGTCTCCTGTCCGTTATAAAGATTACAAACATTTTCTCCCATTCTGTTGTTTGCCTTTTAGCTTTATTTATGGTGCTTTATAAATTTTTTTGATTTTAATTTACTTCATGTGTCAACTCTTCCTCTTTTTATCAGAATTTAGGTCTTAATAATATTTCTAAATAATATTAATAATGTCTTGCTTAATGCTAATAATATCATAAAGGTATTTCAAAACATTTTTCTTTTGTCATATTTATAGGCTTTTATGATTAGGTTTTTACTTTATCTAGAATTTATTTTTTAATGAACTAATTTATTTATTTATCTATTTTTGGCTGCGTTGGCTCTTCGTTGCTGCGTGTGGGCTTTCTCTAGTTGCGGAGAGCGGGGGCTGCTCTTCCTTGTGGTGCGCGGGCTTCTCACTGCTGTGCCTTCTCTTGTTGCAGAGCACGGGCTCCTAGGCACATGAGCTTCAGTACTTGTGGCACGTGGCCTCAGTAGTTGTGGCTCATGGGTTCTAGAGCACAGGCTCAGTAGTTGTGGTGCACCGGTGTAGTTGCTCCGTGGCATGTGGGATCTTCCCGGACCAGGGCTCAAACCCGTGTCCCCTGCATTGGCAGGCAGATTCTCAACCACTGCACCACCAGGGAGGTCCTAGAATTTATTTTTTGTATATATCACATATGGATCCAGTCTGATTTTTCATCAAGTAGATAGCTAATTGTTACCAAATCATTCATTGAGCAGTACATCTCTTTGCTAATTTACAGTGCCAACTCAATCACATATTAACTTCCTACACATACATGAGTTTGTTTCTGGTGTTTGTATGGATTCTTCCTGTTTTCCATATTTCTATTACATTTACCCTTTCAGAGGAATTTTAGAGTCTCCATGGTAAGTGGTATCTCATTGTGGTTTTGATTTGCATCTCCCTGATAACTAATGACATTGAATATCTTTTCATGTGCTTATTGGCCATTTGTGTATCTTTGGAAAAATGTCCATTCAGAGCCTCTGCCCATTTTTAGTTGGATTTTTTGTCTTTATTATTGAATTGTAAGAGTCTTTTCTACATTTTGGGTATAAGTCCCTTATCAGATATAGGATTTGCATATATTTTCTCCTATTCTATGAGATGTCTTTTCATTTTCTTGATTGTGTCCTTTCAAACACAAAATTTTAAATTTTGATAAAGTCCAATATATCTAGTTTTTCTTTTGTCACTTATGCTTTTGGTGTTGTATCTAAGACAATTTTGCCCAACCCATGAAGACTTTTTTAAGAGCTTTATTGTTTTAACTCTTACACTTAAGTCTATGGGGTTAATTTGAAGTTAATTTTTGTGTGATGTAAGGAAGGAGTGCAACTCCATTCCTTTGGATGCAGTTGTCCTAGTACCATTTGTTGAAAAGACTGTTTTTCTCCATTGAATTGTCTTGGCACTCTTGTCAGAAATTGGTTAACCATATGGTTAGGGTTTATTTATGGACTTTCAGTTTTATTCCATTGATCTATTATATATCTATCTTTATGCGGTTACCGCACTGTCTTGATTCCTATGGCTTCTTAGTAAGTTTTGAAATCAGGAAATGTCCATCTTCCAACTTCGTTCTTCTTTTTCAAGATTGCCCCTTGCATTTCCATATAAATCTTAGGATCATATTGTAAATTTCTGCAAAAAAAAAAAGCCAGCTGGTGTTTTGATAGGAATTCTCTTGAATATGTAGGTCAATTTTGGGAGTATTGCCAGCTTAACAATATTGAATCTTCCAATCTATGAACATGAGATGTCGTCTTTCTACGTACTTATGTCTTCTTTAATTTCTTTCAACAATGTTTTATTGTTTCCTGAGCACAAATTTCATACTCTTTTGTTAAATCTATTCTTAAATGTGTATTCTTTTAGATGCTATTCTAAATATGTTTTCTTAATTTTATTTTCAGATTGTTCATGGCTAGTGCTAACGTAGTTTTAATTTGCATTTATTTTATTATAAATGAAGTGGAACATCTTATATTTAAGGGCCATTTGTGTATCTTTCTCTCGACGTGTTTGTTCGTGTTTTTGCCCATTTTCCTATCAGGTCCTCAGGTTTTTTTTTTTTTTTTTCTCTTGTTGGATATTTATTTATTTTGCTCTCTTTTTTCCTCTAGTAAACACATTTAAAACTCTGATTATCTGTCAGTCTCATTTTGTCCCATCACATTCAATATTATTGTATCTCTTCTTGTCATAGTTTGGATTGTCCAAGTTCTAAGCCCTGAGACTAAGGTTTCAAGCAGGAGTTTTCTTGGGTAGTGCTCTTTGGAACCATACCTGTAAGGAATAGAGGGAAGAAGGATTAGGCAGAAGTTAAACTGCTCTACAGTGGTAACAGAGGCCTCACTCAGTCCCAGCATTACTTAGAAGCTGGGATGGCTTTTCAGAGATACCCTAAATTGAGTCAAGGAGGTTGGTCCATTTACCCCATCTCCATCAGTCACTGGAAGTGAGCTGTGCCCAGGGAGGTGGTGTAATCTTAGGGGAGGGACTTGGCTATGAGCCATAAGTAGGCGACACTCTCGGCACCTGGGGTAATGAATATTTCTGGTATGAAGGGGCATGTGAGGCCCACAAAGTCCACTATATTTGTATACTAATGTTTTTGTAATATACTACGGTACAGTAATACATATTTTTCTATGAAAATTTCAGCAAATTTTAGACTGTAAGTTGTATATGGTTTTTCTAGGGAGATCCCTAATATTCTAGTTTCTAAGACAAGTACAAGTCCTCCTAAAGAATGTTCTTAGAGATTAGAAGCAATTGCTTTCCTAAGTTTTGAAAATTATTAAAATGGGTACTGGATTTTCAGTGGTTTGGATAACATGACATAACAAAAGAATGTTATTCTAGTCCTTGTTCTGTCATTTGATAGGTGCGACCTTCTGTGTTATTTATTTTTCTGTTAAGTTTTCTGTAAAATGGGACCTGTAGAGTTTGCTTTGAAGCTTAAGTGAGACTATAGGAGAAAGTCCTGGTGCATAGTAGACAGTTGGTAAAGTGGTGTTGAAATGTGTGTACATTTAACTGAACACATTTACAATTGCATTAAGGGAAAGATCAGGTTTTATACCTTTTGCCCATCATACCGCTTAATGAAGTGAGCTCCTTAGAAATGTGAGGTGAGAGACATGACATTTTTTTTTACCTCAGTTGTCTTAGTTTTCACTTTCTTCTTACATATATTATGATCATACAGTATTGAGTATGCCTTTTAATATTTAAAGAAGGTATTTTTTTCTTGTCCAGTAAAACTTCTAAATACAAACCAACTTCTTCAAATTATCAGACACACATCTTGTGACCTCCCCAGATTGCCTTGGCACTATCCTCCTCCCAGACGAATCTGCCACCAGGGATTGACTGTTCAGCTGCCTTGGGAATGCTGGATCCTTCTCCTTGGCTGCTGCCTTGCAGCTGGGCCAACCAGCCGCCTGCCCAGAGCTTCCCCCATCACTTTTGGACTCTGGACTAGGATCTGAATTCCTGATGGGCTGCCAGAGGGGCTGGATAAGGTAACCTGAAAGTCTAGAACAGTTAAGTCCCTCTGAGTGAACCATAGCAGTGCAGAACAGGAGTTGGCAGGAAACCAGCTAGATCCCTTCTTTCACCCTCCCATGGAATACTGTATGCCATGGCTTCTCTCTCCTTTCAGCCCACCTGCTGAATTCCAGGCCATCAAACAGCATCTTTCAAACAAACTGTTGTGTGTCTTGGTGTTCTTTGTGAAGTAGCTATGCACACTATTCATTGTTTCACATCCCCACCTGCCTCTTTTCCTCACCCATGTTGACCTGTCCCCTGCTTCCAAAGTTATGCACCAACATGCCCATCCTTGCCCCAGTCTCGGGTTTTGGTTTTTGTTTTTTGAGAATCTGCTCTAAGGCACTGTGCACCTAAGGACTCAGCAGGCTGCTCCAGTACAGGAAGAAATCTATTTTCTTAAGTTATGGTGAGAGTGTTGTACTTTAAGAATTTTAAAGAATAATGTTGGCTATGCATGATTTTTTTTTTTTTAACATGCTGACTTTGGAACCTAATTTCCTCATAAACAGCAACTTCACTGTAAACATTCTACCTCCCCGGTATTATTATAGGAGTCCTTTGAGTTTGAAGTTTCCTTTGAGAAAAAGTATTCAAAGCTGAGAATGATGTTAGAAAAAGCTAAATATTTGTATTTACTCTTACTTATTATTAATTTAAAAATCTATTTGTTAAATAGACATTGAGGAAGAGACCAAAGACCCCCTAGTGATGCTTTAGCTGAGTTTTGTTTTTTTTTTTTTGGTTGTTTAATATTCTTGACACTCTGCATTAAACTCATTGTGTAGACTCAGTTTCTATCATTTAATAATATCAATAACATCAAAATTTAATATCCAGTAATTAAAACAAATCTGCTGATTGCTACCGATGAGTAAGCCATTTTGATCAAACTCTGCTTCATCCCTTTGCTTCCTTTGCCTTTTGTCTATAGATCAGGAAGTTAATCCTATCCCTTAAAACAAATGTTTCACTGTTAATAAGGTAATCAGTAATACAGGTATTTCTGAAGCTTAAAGAGATAGATCAATTTTAGATTTTGAATGATAAGGCCTTCCACATGTGCTTCTATCCGAAATATTACGTTTTTGCTTAGAGACAGCATAAAAATGGTTTTATTGGCCTCTTTCAAATGTTGAAAAAAAAAAATAACACAGTAAGTTAATGGTACCAAGTCACTAACTTATAACCTGTGGTTACATGATCTGTGTGTGTGTATAATTAGGTATTTGGACATCAGTTAATATTAGATGAGATCAGCTAAATTTGTAGACATAAACAGGATGTGTAACCAGATAAGCCTGCAATGTTGCTGTCATCTTATCTGCTAACTGCTACTAAGAAGCTTTGGTTTGTAGCCCAAATGTTACTTTTGGGAAATTGGTCATTTGGATTGAAAAATGTAGATGGTTGATCTTTAAAAAAAATTAAGCCCAAGCCCTAGTCTCACATATTTATATATTTATAACCTGTTGACATATCTCTTTATAAACTGCAAGTTGTTCATGTAACTTTTATCACAATTGTATATGTTATCGTCATCCTCCGTAAACATGTTTTTGGCAATTAAAGAATGGGTGAGTGGAAAGTTTGGTCTTTCTCTGCTGAAACCCGGACCAGCCCTTTCCCGTGGTTACTTCATTGCCTGTACTTCTGTGTTATCAATCACCCATCACTTCTAATTGTCTTAATTGACTTTCCAGTTGCCTTTTTTTTCAAAATGGGTATAAGTTTATTTTTTATTATAAAAGTAACATTAATTTAAAAAGAGAAGTTTTTTTTCGTACCAAAAAACCACAAGTATAAGGATGAAAATGAAAATCATAATTCTACACCCATATTCAGTCATTGTTTGTACTTCGGCTTAAGTGCTTCCATATTCTTTTCTCTGAATGCTCACATATATATTTATATTTGTTTGATTAAAGATGAGGTAGTAAAATATTCCTGCTTTGTAACCCTTATTTAAGAACTTAATGTCATCTACTGTGGCATTTTTCCGTGCTTATAATTTTACCTCATCATTTCTAATGACCGCATAGTGTTCTGATCTTTTGATCAATATCCTTTACTTAAGCCATCCCTATAAATGGCATTTCACAATTTTTTTCTCAGCGGTGATAACAGGTAACATTTATTGAGTGCTTACTAAGTTCCTCGCAATGTTCTGGGTGCTTTTCATTTATTTGCCAATTTTATCCTTAAAACCCTATGAGGCAAATACTATTATTGTCTGTACTTTACTCATGAAGAAATTGAAGCACAGAAAGTTAAACTTGCTGAAGGTCACATGGGTAGGAAGAGGTTAGCGTCAGGAGTCTGGATCCAGACAGCCTGGCTTCTCAGCTCCAAGCTCTTAATCACCACTCAGTAACTGTTCCCCCTATAAACAGCATTGCAGAGACTATCACTGAACATACATTTTTCACACGTCACTAATTATTTTCTTTGGATGTACTTTTAGAAGTCGACTTGACTAGTCAAAGGATATTTGTATCATCAAATTTTTTCTTCATCAAGAGGTTGTACCAGTTCATGCTGGAGCGTCCACCTCTGAATGTCTCCCCTTTCCCACACCTTCTCCAATACTGATGTTATTATTTTTCATAGTGGCCAATATAATAAGTGAATATTATTTCTTGTTAAAAAATGTTGCTTATTTGATTATTGTGAGGTTCAAAATATTTAAAAACCTGTTTTCCCATATAGTTTTTCTTTTGTAAATTGCCTTTTTACTTTTTTCAGGCTTTCTAAGCTGGTGAGTTTTGTTTTTATTTTTTTTTTTTGGTAATCAATTTGTAAGAGTTCCTTTTGTAGTACACCTATTAATCTACTGTTATATATTAGAAATACTCACAGCTTATAATTCACATTTAAACCTCATAATTCTTTTTGCCATAAAGAAGTTCAAAATTTTTATTAATCCTGTATATGAATTTGTGTTGTTTGGGTTTGATGTTATCCATAAAAGACCTTCTACCTCAAGGTTGTAAGAATATTTACTTATATTGTCTCAATATTTTTGCAGTTTCATATTTTGATAATTAAATCTTGAGTATATGTGAACATTAGAAAAGGTATGATATGGGAATCTAAAGTTATTAAATATTCTCCTATATTTTATCATAGCATATTTATAATTTTTAAAATATTTAGATACTGAATTCTAGTGAAATTTACTTTGGAATAAGGTATGCTTTAAGAATGTAATTTTAAAAAAATGTAATTTTTCACTGAAATAATTAGCCTGCTAACCAAACACCTAGTGAGTAATTCATACTTTTCCAAGTGATTCAAAAAGTCACTTTTGTCATTACTATATCAAATTTTTAGATATATTTTGGCCTTATCTGGGCTCTCTTCCCCTACTTGAATGTGTCTGCCTCTCTGGTGCTAGTATCATACCCTTTCTATTTTAATGTCATGAGTGATATTCTTCCACTTAATTCTTTTTCAGGATTTTCCTGGATAATTATGTGCATATATTCTCCTAGAACATCAGAATATTTTTCTAGATTGAAAAATTCCCATTGAGTTTTAGTTTTAATCAGGTATAGTTTGAAATATTTAATATTGAGTCATTCATTCATTTAGTAAAATGACATATCTCCCCATTTAGTCCAATTTTTACTTACAGATTTTTTCCCTAAAGTTGTAGACGTTTGAAAAAAATATGTAAAGTTGTCAAATATACGGTGAAAAATCATCCACTAATCCTAGGTAATACCAGAAATACTAACTTAAAATGTTTTGTCTATTCCTTTCAGCTTTCTTTTTATGTATATATTCTTTTGTAAATTTTATGTTTTACATTTTATATACCTTTTTAATCCTGCTTTTTTTTTTTTTTACAAAATATTAAATTATAATGTTTCCCATGTCATTTAAATCCTTTAGTTTTACATCTTTTTTGTTTGCTCATAACCAAGCTTTTTTTGTGTAGAAGATGACAGACTTATATATTAAATTCTGTGTGTATACAAAAAGTATATTCCTCAATTATGTATTTCTCAGGGTGCATCCATAAGCATAGTTGGTACTCTCATACTTTTATGGATAAAAAGCTGAAGTGTACAAAGTATCGATCTTTAGGATTACAGAAGCTAAAATAGAACTGAAATTTATTTTGGTTTTTTCCATTTGAAACTCTGAACTAGGCAAGAGAATAATCAATTGCTTTTCAGAGAGAAAACAACCACATTGATGCAGAAAGATTTCTACATTATCATTGTCTCTTGCTCAGATGAATAGAAGTATAGGTCGAACCATATAAAACTGCCATTTTTCTAGTTCAAAATGGCCAAATATTGCAATTACATATAATTAAATCTAATAGTAAGCTCAAGTCTACTATTCCCTTTATTATCAGCTAAGAACATGAGTTTGAATCATAAGAAATCAAATATACATATTGAAGATGATACTACAAATTCTCTATTAGCTGTTCTCTTACTTTTTTGCAGGAATAATGATGGTGTATAATTTTGTGTGACCCATACATAGTGTTCCTCCCAATATTCTGTGTGAAGGTAAAGTTTATTACTCTGGTTAATGGTAATAATGATGCGTCAAGCCTTGATTTTTTTAAATGTAAGCAATTAGAAAGGGTGCTTTTTGACCTTGGTCTCACTCAAGAGATGGCAATGTACTAACCTTAGATCTGCAAGTGGTTGCAAAAATAGAAATAGATTGCTTGTTTATAGTATATGAGATAAGCAACCAATAGTACTGAAAAATGTCCAGGGTAATTTACATCCTTTCTTATGTGAAATAAGAATTTACTTTTATATTGCAAGGAGCAGAGATTTTTTTTTTCCCCCTAGTAGTCTTAGGTCAATACATTTAAGGTCAGTGCTGATGTGAGAAAAAGGGTAAAGTAGATGACTTGCAGGTCTTTTACCCCATCAGTGTGATGCAGTGTTTTTAAAATGTGTGAACCCTTCTCTGGAATATACCTCTTTAGAGAATAACCAGGCTCAGTAGTTGAACATTACTGATTGGGGCCAGAGCAAAAAAATCTCTCATCCTTTTAAAAATAATAGCTTGAGTCCTTCAGTCTCTGTGGGAATGCAATAAATAAGCAATAACGTCTGCCTGACCGTTAATGATCAGCTGGGAAAATATATGGTCCAGGGTAAATTCAAGGTCCTTTAAGTCAGTCAGTTATTTATTAAAGAGAAATGTTCAGCCAGAAGTCATCAGCACTCCTCTGTTAAATACTGATTTAAAAAATGAAATTGCATGTTTCCCTTCAAAAATACCTTCAGAGGACTTCTGCATTCATGATCTTGCTTATTCCTTGTATCAGTATTAGGAAGAGAGAAGGCCAGTTGATTTTATTTCACAAAGGCTGACTTGAGGCTCCATCAGATGGCTTGTGGCTGGATGTCAATGATTGGCTTCAAGTTATATAACTTGCAGGCAGGAAGACTAAGAATAGGATGTCTTCTGATTCCTGGCCTGCTGGATCTTCCACTACATCACATATTTTCTCAGCTATAGAAGTTGTCATTTACTGCACCGTGCTTTATCTCAGCAGTCATGGGTTACGCGCGGGATTAATAACCTTCATTGTATTCTTTGCCTTGATGTCCATACGTGTATAGTCAGTTTTTAAATATAACTTTAAAAAATTGAAGAAAGCATTTAAAATGAATATTCTTCTCTTCGGGGGGAAAAACACAAACGCAGACTCTAATAATTCTGCTTTCTCATTTCATACCTCTAAAAGAAAATTCAAGTGAAAGCAAGATCAAATTACTAATGTAATGGCTGCTGTCTATAAGATTTCAAGTAAAAACTAGTGCCATATGTCTTGTTCAAGGGTAATCTTAAAAATAGCTATTGACCTTTTAAGCTTTTTGACATCATCAGCCAGTAATGACAAGCAGCAGATTTAGGCATATATGCAAAAATATATAGATGTATATACATTGAGGCATGTTACCTCACCGTTGACAAAATCCAGTGACAAATTTATATTCTCAACATTACATGTGGGCGTGTATGTACACTTATGTAATAATCTCCAGAATTATCTTACACCCCCGTATCTGCCTTCTACATTTGCAGTTTCTTTTATTTTCCTCTAGTCTTGGAGAAGCAGAATTCTACTCCCCGCCTCTGTGATAAACTAGCTTTGCGACTTGAAGCAAGTCACTTAATTTTTCTAACCTTCTATTTGCTACTAGTTGATCCGTGAATTTCTTTTCAGCATTAAGATTTTGTTGTGACTTTAGTTTTCTAGAATTTTTATTTATTTGGCAAATTTATTCATTTACCAGATATTTTTTGAGTACATACTATATGCCAGCAGACAGTGTGCCAGCTCTTGGCCAAACAACATTGTTCAGACCCTCAGGGAGCTCATACTTTTGGGGGGAACAGGGAGATTCCTTAAATAATTACTGAATTACAGTTGAGATCAGTGTTGCGGTGGGGTTTATAGTAGAGATCCCAGTCATGTGAATATATGAGTGTGTGTGCCAGGGAAGTGGCTTGTGACTCATTCAAATTTAGCTGACTTACAGTTCTCCCTCCCTTTTAATGTACTCAACATCCCCCAAGTTCTCTTCATTTCCTCTTTGGCTGATTTTGGTAACTTCTTAACTGGTTTTCCTTTTTGCTCTCAACTACTTCAAATCCACACTGTTGCTAGATTACCTATTTAAAATATAAATCAGATCTTCTCTCTTGTTTCCAAGACTTTCATTCAAGGATATTTCTTTTCTCCACCATGACATTCAAAGCCTTATAATGATTTGGTCCCTAATTTCTTGGGTAGCCTCACTTGTTCTCCTACTACTTCCTAAGAATTATCCATCAGGGATCTACAGCTAGGCAACTGTAATTAGATTAGAGAAAAATCTGGCTGAGCTAGAGTTTGGAAGTCATTCATTCTAATTTACTTCTTGAAGACAAAATGGACAAACTCTCCAAGAACAGTGGCATCTGGGAAATGTCTATACTAAGTAATGAGAAAAAACATTTGGAGAGATCAGAGGAATATAAGCTAGTGTAGCATCACCAAAGCCAAAGAAAATGGAATTTCAAGAAAGCGTGAACTATAGGGAGGGATCAAGGAGAAAGAGAACTGAGAAAAGTATCCTGGATTTGTAGATATAGAGATTTTTTAAATCATTAATTGCAGGCACATAATGACACTTTATACTGTTTCCAAAAGAACAGTCATCTGAATAACACTCATTAAGAAAACATTATGAGAAGCATAATGTTACATGGGGAAAAAAATAACTCTACCTCTGGGATTAGGGGAAAAACCCTCTGTTTCTAGAATGAGTAGTCATTTTAAGATGTATTAATATAAATTATGACTGACTCAGTTATTAAACTTGAGAACTTGGAAGTTCTCAACTTTTTACCATCACATACAGTCTTTGTTAAATTTGTCATTCCTCCTCTAAATTTTCTATTAGATAACAAAAGGGGAAAAATGCAGGTAGGTTTGTTCCCGAAGTATCAGTAGAATGTAAATGATGGAGGACTTAGTTTTTGATGAGTTCTATAGAATCTGTGATCGAATAGTATGTTTGCTATATACACAGTTGATTGGAATATTTTTATGTTAGATTGGGCTCAGGTAGAAGGTCATATCACTTTGGTTTTTAAAGATTTAACTGTTACAATTAGAAAAAACTGAGACCCTGCCATTCATAATTAAAGACTAATAGAATATTTAAAGGCAGACTGATCATATGGTATCTCGTTCTCCTTAATGCGGCCAACAAGCAAAAATTTGCCCCCCTGATGAGCCTAGAGAATTACCTTGGTGGGTCATGGGAACAATTCTGTGATAAATCAAAATGAAATAAGACATGGTTCAGGTTTTATATAATTTGGTATAGAAAGACAGCATAGCCAGACTGTCTTGGTTTAAACTTGGCTTCATTACTTTCTAAGAGTAGGATCTTGGACAAATTATTTAACCTCTCATTTCTTCAGTTACAAAAGAGACATAATAATATTAGCTATCTTATATAGTGGTTGTTAGTATATATGAATATATATATGTAAGTGTATATATAGCTATATATCAGTATATATATTTATATAAAATATATGAAGCTTAGAATAGTTCCTGGAACATATTAGTATTATATATGATTACAGGTTAGTGATTTTCTAGAAAAGCAGATTCACCGCAGTTTGTAAATTTCCCCATCATGGGGCTTCAACTCAGTTGACAGCATTGCGGCCACAGATTTGTCCTTAAAATAGGAAACAAGTGTATGTCTTGGAAGAAAGACGTCCAGGGACATGTAAAAGGTTAGGCACTATTATTTCCTAGATATAATTATGGTATTCATTTCTAATATAGATCAATGTAATTTCCTTGTGCATGGATTAATCTAGGGGATTAATCTCGCTTGTAGATGTACTTTTAAACATAGATGGCAAATATTCCTTGCATTTATTTCAGTGTATTGCTTTTCTAGACCTTTTTTGTTTTCAAAGAATTTCCTAGGTTTTTTAAACTCTCTTCTTTTGACAGCCCCACACTGCATCACATCAAACATGTTAAAAATGTACCCACAACCCATAACGTTATAATTTTTTTTTTCTTTATGTATTTATTTATTTTTGGCTGCATTAGGTCTTAGCTGCGGCACATGGGCTCTCTGGTCGTGGCATGCGGGATCTTAGTTCCCCAACCAGGGATCGAACCTGCGTCCCCTGCACTGGAAGGCGGATTCCCAGCCACTGGACCACCGGGGAAGTCCTATAATTTATTTTTAAAATTGATTTCTGTTGAGCTGTAATTGAATAATTAATATATTTTGTCGAGTTTTCTTTTTGGATTTTGGAATCCTGAGATCTCAAACATTTTCATTGTTTTGTAAAAACTCATCAGCCTTAGGCTATCTATCTTTATCCATTTAGTGGAAATAATGGCACTAGTTCACATTTTATAAAAACCAAGATGGCTCAAATAGCAGTTCATCTTCAGCTCTGCCTTGACTCCACCCTTCTTTATGCTATGTGGTCAGTCGGGTACTTACTCTAGTTCTCTATGGAAACAGCTTTGCCCAAAGAAATTAAAGGCGGCAGTAGTACTTTTCTTATCAGGAGAATTCACGTGCACCCTGAGACATGGCGGGGTCAGATTAAGTTAGAGGAATATACTGATAATCCTGGACATGCGAAGCCTAGTCTGCAATGTTTAGCTTGAGCTTTGCTTAGCTGTGCATACAAGCTGGACAGCAGGGACATTGGGTGGAACGGGAGTTTGAAGACTGGCATTTATTTTAAGTAAATATTAAAGTAAAGGAACAAAGTTATGTTTTTGCAACGTTAGCAACTTTTCTCTTGGCAATACCTTCAAAGAGCAATAAAATACCATTTTAGCTATTCAGTCATTTATGTTGATCAGTTTCACTCACTCAAAGACATAAACCTACACATAAAATGAGCAGTTTTTCTGTATCCATGGGTTTTAGTTTCTTGAGTCTTTCCCTTAATTAAGCATAAAACATGGCTTCTGTCATCACAATTTGATTGCAGATATGCTATCAAAAGTCTCTTAAATTTGGAAGCCAAATAGTAAGGTGAGCACAGAACTGGTTGTTCGGAGCACCGCACGCAAGTCCTTGCTTTACCACTGCATGCCTGATTTCTCTAGGCAATTCACTCTGTCTTTTTAATAGCTCTTCTCAGATGTAAAAGAGGAAGCTGAAATATATTATTTCAAAGGTACCTTACAGCTCCAAGACTCTAGTAATTGTAACAAACTTTTCTTAATCCCTGTTCATTTGGCAAATATTTATTGAGTGCTGCTCTGTGACAGGCACTGTTTTATGGCCAAGGAGAGGGTGATAGAACAGCAAGGGGCTGGATGGCTACTTTTGATTAGGGAATCAGAGATGGCCATTCTGCTGAGGTGACATTTACGCTGAGATCCGAAGTACGAGACTTCATCCCAGCGAAGAAGAAAATCACGAACAGGTTAGAAAGTACTTCAGAGCGTAAACTCCAGTGCCAGACTGACTGGATTTAGATCCAAGCTCTGCCATTTACTGACTGTAGGGCCCTAGGACAGTTTCCTTAACTTTTCTGAGTCTGTTTCCCCATCTGTAAAATGGGCTTTATTTGTGGTTTTATATACATATATATATATATTCTTTTTAATTTTATTGAAGTATAGTTGATTTACAATGTTAATTTCTGCTGTACAGCAAAGTGATTTATATACACACACACACACACATTCTTTTTCATATTCCTTTCCATTATGGTTTATTACAGGATATTGAATATAGTTCTCTGTGCTACACAGTAAGACCTTGATGTTTATCCATCCTATATATAATAGTTTGCATCTGCTAATTCCAAACTCCCAATCCTTCCCTCCCCACCCCCTCTCCCCCTTGGCAACCACAAGTCTGTTTCCTATGTCCGTGAGTCTGTTTCTGTTTCATAGAATATGTTCATTTGTGTTGTATTTTATGTTCCGTATATGTGATATATGATATTTGTCTTTCTCTTTCTGACTTACTTCACTTAATATGATTATCTCTAGGTCCATCCATGTTGCTGCAAATGGCATGATTTCATTCCTTTTTATGGCTAATATTCCATTGTATATATGTACCATATCTTCTTTTTTTTCTGAACAATTTTCTTTAACTTTATAACAGATGTAATCATGTATGTACAAAGATGGAGACAGTATCAATGCATTAAACAATCCAATATGGTTGGATTTTTTAGAGCTCTTTACAGTCTTTGTGCAAAGACCTGGAAGTTCACATCAGTGGAAAAAAACTAGCCTTTCTTTGTTTTTCCTTTTTTAAATTTTATTGAAGTATAGTTGATTTAAAATGTTGTGCTAGTTTCAGGTGTACAGCAAAGTGATTCAGTTATACATATACATATATTCATTCTTTTTTAGATTCTTTTCTCATGTAGGTTATCAGAGAATATTGAGTAGAATTTCCTCTGCTATACAGTATGTCCTTGTTGGTTATCTATCTTTTATACAGTAGTGTGTGTATATTCATCCCAAGCTCCTGATTTATCCCCTCCCCTCCCCACCACGTTTCCCCTTTGGTAACCAGAAGTTTGTTTTCGATATCTGTAAGTCTGTTTCTGTTTTGTAAATAAGTTCATTTGTATCATCATTATTTTAAATTAGATTCCACACATGAGTGATATCATATGATATTTGTCTTTCTCTGTCTGACTTACTTCACTTAGTATGATAATCTCTAGGTCCATCCATGTTGCTGCATATGGTATTATTTCATTCTTTTTTATGACTGAGTGATATACCATTGTATATATGTACCATATCTCCTTTATCCATTCCTCTGTCGATGGACATTTGGGCTGCTTCCATGTCTTGGCTATTGTGAATAGTGCTGCAGTGAACATTGGGGTGTGTGTATCTTTTTGGATTATGGTTTATTCCAGATACATGCCCAGGAGTGGGATTGCTGGATCATATGTTAGCTCTATTTTTAGTTTTTTAAGGAACCTCTGTACTGTTCTCCATAGTGGCTGTACCAATTTACATTCCCACCAGCGGTGTAGGAGGGTTCCCTTTTCTCCACACCCTCTCCAGCATTTATTGTTTGTAGACTTCTTGATGATAGCCATTCTGACCGGTGTGAGGTGGTACCTCATTGTAGTTTTGATTTGCAGTTCTCTACTAATTAACAATGTTGAGCATATTTTCGTGTGCTTTTTGGCCATATGTATGTCTTCTTTGGAGAAATGTCTGTTTAGATCTTCTGCCCATTTTTTGATTGGGTTGTTTGATTTGTTTGTTTTTTTTGACATAAGGCTGCATGAGCTGTTTGTATATTTTGGAGATTAATCCCTTGTCGGTCGCTTTGTTTGCAAATATTTTCTCCCATTCTGTAGGTTGTCTTTTCATTTTGTTTATGGTTTCCTTTGCTGTGCAGAAACTTTTAATTAGGTAGGTCCCATTTGTTTATTTTTGTTTTTATTTTCATTACTATAGGAGGTGGAGCAGAAAAGATACTGCTGTGATTTATGTCAAAGAGCGTTCTGCCTATGTTTTCCTCTAAGAGTTTTATGGTGTCTGGCCTTACATTTAGGTCTTTGATCCATTTTGAGTTTATTTTTGTGGATGGTGTTAGAGAATGTTCCAATTTCATTCTTTTACATGTAGCTGTCCAGTTTTCCCAGCACCACTTATTGAATATATGTACCATATCTTCTTTATCCATTCATCTGTCAATGGACATTTAGGTTGTTTCCATGTCTTGGCTGTTGTAAATAGTGCTGCTGTGAACATTGGGATGCATGTGTCTTTTCAAATTATAATTTTGTCTGGACATATGCCCAGGAGTGGGATTGCTGGATCATATGGCGACTCTATAAAATGGACTTAGTATTTACTTTATATAGAGATAGGAGGCTTAAGTGAGTTAAGACATGTAAAATGCATATACCTAGCAAGGACTCAGTAAGTGTTACTATTTTTCCCCCCAGGTAAACACCTAGTGCAAAGACTCAGAGATGAGGATAAGCTTGGCATGTTCGAAAAATAGAGAATAGGTCTGTGTTTCTGGAACATGGTAGGAGATGATGATGTGAAGGGAGGCTGGGCTGGACTGTGTAGAATTCCGTTAATTAGAGTGAAGAGCTTAGACGGAGTTCTCAGCACAATGGAAAGCAGAAAGTAGTTGGGAGGTTTTAAGCCAGGGAGTGACGTTGCCTGATGCACATGTTTAGAAGATGGCAGTGGGCCGCACTTGGGGAGAAGTGTGGAGGACTGTGGACCGGCCATCGGGGTGGTCCTGGGGAGGGGGATGGTGATGTGGCCTGGGGGGGGTAGGGGAGGCAGAGTGCCCAGAGTGCCCAAGTGTTCTGAGTGCTTGAAATCATGTGGAGGAGACACCTGAGGGAGAGAGTGAACCAGAACGGTGCACAAGGTCCAGGCCTAAATCTCCACCACTAGCCCTGCCGCCTCCCGCCCCCCGTTCCATTGCTCTGTGTGCCTGGTGGTCGTTTTTTTTTTTTAATTAATTAATTAATTAATTTTTTTTGGCTGTCTTGGGTCTTCGTTTCTGTGCGAGGGCTTTCTCTAGTTGCGGCAAGCGGGGGCCACTCTTCATCGCGGTGTGCGGGCCTCTCACCATCGCGGCCTCTCTTGTTGCGGAGCACAGGCTCCAGACGCGCAGGCTCACTAGTTGTGGCTCACGGGCTTAGTTGCTCCGCGGCATGTGGGATCTTCCCAGACCAGGGCTCGAACCCGCGTCCCCTGCATTGGCAGGCAGATTCTCAACCACTGCGCCACCAGGGAAGCCCCTGGTGATCATTTTCATCTGTCCAGAAGTCTAACTTGCCCCCTCCCCCTGCCTCCCAGCCTTGCATCGACTCCTGTTCCTGCCGTCCTCCGCTCAGGCACCGTATACCTTCTCCTTCCTCAGCAATACTCGTGATAAAAATCGGTGTCCAGTTCTGTTACTATTGCTTTATAATATTCTTCCAATCCTGAGTCTTCTTTAAAGTTTTTCCTACCATCGCCCTACTTCAGACTCTTATCATCTTCTCCGAACAGCACAGTAACTTACCAACTGAAGTCTCTGCCTTAAGACTCTTCCCTCTCTGTTCCATATTGCATGTGAAATAGAGCATTGCACTTGTGTAGCACATTCTAATTTTGAAGGCGCTTTTATGTCTGCTACTTCATTCTCCTAAAAAACTATATCCTCTCTTCCGATGAGGAAGCTGGGGGCAGTGAGGCGCTATGACTTGTCCAAATCATAAAACTAGTAAGTGGTTGAACAGAGATCTGGTCCAGGGGGTTTTTTTGTTTTTTTTTTATTATTTTATTTATTTATGGCTGTGTTGGGTCTTCGTTTCTGTGCGAGGGCTTTCTCTAGTTGCGGCAAGTGGGGCCACTCTTCATCGCGGTGCGCGGGCCTCTCACTATCGTGGCCTCTCTTGTTGCGGAGCACAGGCTTCACACGCGCAGGCTCAGTAGTTGTGGCTCACGGGCCTAGTTGCTCCGCGGCATGTGGGATCTTCCCAGACCAGGGCTCGAACCTGTGTCCCCTGCACTGGCAGGCAGACTCTCAACCACTGCGCCACCAGGGAAGCCCCAGTTGTACTTCTTTATGTAACCCCAAAGCCCCTAACAGTGTTATACAGATTTCTGTTGAATAAGTATAGTAATTTGAAGATGCAGAGGTGAAATAAATGCCACTTGATTCTTTGAAAAAAATTAAGGCTATTATTTAGCTCTGATATCCTGGAATTTAAATACCCATTATTCTGGATAAGGTGAAAAGGGCAGTAACATGAAGTAAGAAATATGAAAAAAAATGGGAAAAGGTGAGGACAGGATTAAAACCTCCAAAATACCTTTGGAAATTAAGTCAGTGATTCACCTGCTGTTAAGAAAAGAACAGTGTATATCCTCTCATGCACGTTGGACAGGAAAAAAAAAAGATTGAGAACAACTGCCAAGTGAATGAATAAACTCAAAACAAAATGTTTCATTGTGGAATAAGTAATTACTGTATCCTCACTTCATCACAGCTTGATTCTAGGTCAGGGCCAAGAGAAAATTTGAGAGCTTTTTCAAAGAATCAAATTTACATTGCTTCTGACGCTAGTATTTTTATACTTGCTATGTTGGGGACACTGGTTGTCTGCCCCCCACTTCCCAATTGTTTAGAAGTGGTGTGAAGTTGAAACTTTTGAAAGGTGTGTCCTGTATGTGTGTTGTATCAGATGCTGCAGATAATTCTCACTATCAGCCCTTCTTGGCCATTGGACCCAGACAGCCTCCCACCTTGAGTCAACAAACCTTTAGTCAATAGCACAGGCATAATGGCACCTCCTCTGAAAGGAATAAACAGGAAGAGTAAGTATGCAGTGGACTTAATTGTGGAGAGCAAACACCTACACCGCCATGGACTCTGTCACTCAGCCAGTCCCCTCCATGTGGCAGCATAAAACTCTTGGTAACAACTGAGTATCAACTGATTTACAGTCTCCAAAAGAATCTTCCTTCCCTCCACCCCCCTTACCCACCTCCTGCCCATAGTGGGACTAACTGACTGTTGGTTGGAGTTTGGTTTGCTCTTCCTAAAGTTATGTCGGCCCAACGCTTGTCCCACTGATTTTTCTTTCCATTGTTCTTTCCCATGTTACAAGTCAGATGGAAATGTCTCTCATTTCTATAATGAGCAAAGATAAGGCACACCACTTGGACATCATCTCACAGAGGACTCATGCTATAAATTAAGATAAATGTGAAGACTTGACAGTATTCGTAGCTAACCCTCTAGAATAGTTAAAATGTTAACATAGAACTTACTAATAAAAGCTCTAATAATGGAATTTGGTACAGTCTGTCTAAACTGGAGATGGTTACATATGAAATACTGGTGGTATTGGAGAAAGTGCCCATAAAAAAAAAATCACTTGAGTAGATTTTGGAAGGGAATGAGATTATTCATACACTGACTTTTATTGAGCACATCCTCTGTCATGGGCATGTACCGTGCATCAGATACATAGTGGGTGAACCGGAGAGACATGCTACCTACCCTCAGTGAGCTTATGTTTTTGTGGAAGGAAACAGACAAAAACACTATGCAAATAAATAATAATTACAATAGTAGTCACAGGTAACAGTGTTTATTAGGTGTCAGACACTGTTGTAACCAAATTACATATATTCATCTAATCCTAACAACAACCCCATAAATTGGGTAATGTTATCCCAAATTTACAAATGAGGAAAGAGACACATGTAGGTTAAGTAACTTATACAATGTCATGCAGCTAGTAATATAGAGAGCCAAGATTTAAACCTGGATACAAGGCTCAGAGTTTGAATTCTTGGCTTCTACACTGTAATTACAAAACACAACAAGGGCCCTAGAGTGAAAAACAAGGTACTGAGTTGGAGAATACTGAAGAGAAAGGATGATGATTTTCTAGTAGGTTAAAAGTTTAGATTCTACTTTAGTAACTGCAGTGTTTTGTTTTGCATGTGTTAGAGATAGGCCCATGATGCTTAATTCAATATAACATTCCTGATTAACTTTATAAGCATTTTTTCTCTTTGTACTTCATTGGAAGAAGCACTAATGGGATTCCTTTTAACATAGAATACCAGAAGTCAGGATGGACTAAAAATAATGAATATTGTAACTGAATGTCAGGGATTCAACTTTAGTTGAACCTACATCCTGTAATTAGTAATAAAGCAGATAATAAATTAGATGGAAAAATAAATAGCTTTTTTGTTGGGCATATGAAGATATAGCCCAACCTCTAGGCAGAAGGATCACTGATGGTCCCCCTAATGCTGTAATTCTTTGACTATTGCAGGAAAGAGGCCAGATGTGAGAGGGGACAGGTGAAAACTTCACTTGTGTCTTGTTTGGTGCCAATGCCTAACACACAATGCCCAACACATAATAGACCCCCAGTGTGTATTTGTTGAGTGAATGAATATGAAGGGTGAATTCTGTTCCTAATAATCTAGGTAAAGGAGGGGAGGGATGGAGCCCACACGAGTTTAATGTTTAATTATTTGAGGAAAAGCAATTACCCAGAATTAATCTAAACTGTACTAATAATCTATTTAATTTGAATTTAATAAATAGCAGTCCAGTTTGGAAACCACTTGAAAGCAGAGTGCATGTTAGTTTTGTGACTCACTATGCTTACTAGCCGGTGCTCTCTGTAAAAGAGGTTCTGGAAGAATGTACTTGTGTTAACGATGTTATCCAGACTTAAGTCCTATATCAAATGTCCTACATCAAATGCCACTTCCCCTAGAAGACCTTTCCTAATGATAATGCTTTTTAGCTCCTAAACAGACAAAATCACTCCCCAAAATACATAATGCTTAACTCTTGTTCGTACCTTGTGCCAGCTTGTACCAGTCTGTGCATATCTCATGGAAATACTCTGTTAATTATGCCGGTTTGTACCTTTCCTATGGAAATAGTCTATTAATTATGATACATAATTTTCTTCCCCTTCACCCCATTATATAAGCTCCTTTAGGGCAGGGACTATCTTGCCTTTTATCTTGGCATTGTCTGAAGCACTTCCCACTGACAAAGAAAACAGTAAGTGCTTAGTAAATATTTGTTGGATCGAACTGAGCTGTTTACATATTCATTCAATTAACTGTTCTGGTTGTTCTCAGTCAGCTGAAAGATATGCAAGTCCGGTCCCTCACTACATCCTGTTGCCTAACCTAGGTAGGCAGATTGCAGCTACTTTCATTTCTTGTTGAGTGTTCCGGAAGTTTTTGTTTGTGTTGAATGGAAGTCCAACCTATTGAGTTCTCTGGCGAACGGGAAGTTGTTTACAGCTTCTGTTCTTCATTGGTGCTGCTGTTCAGTGGGACCTGCCGGAGGATTGTACTGTACACCAAACAGTTTACGCTCAGCACTCATTTATTAGTTGGTTTGCCATCAGGTGACTCGTCTACTGCTTGTCACTATTAAGTAAATGTGGGTGTCTCCATGCTTCACATACCCTTCATGTCGGTACGATCTGTTTCAAATGGTAAGTATCCTACCATCTTATCTATACATTTTAGCACCAACTAACAAGACAGTTTGGTCCCTCAAACAGATAAACAAGGAGCTATGAAATATAATTATGTTTTTTAAAAGAAAACTTTTGAAAAGAAACCCTGGTCATCGTCTTATTATTCTAGGGAAATTTGCTATCACCCTATGGAGGTAGAAAGGATACAATCACCCATCAACATTACTTATTCAGCAAAGACATATATTTTTTAAGGTTAAACATACTGTGTAATGAAACTTTGGCATATCATTAATTTTCAGGGAACTGATTTTAATTTAGTTGACCTAAGAGTATACTGGTTAAATACATTCCAAAAGAGTCACCTGAAGGAATGCCGCTTGTTACTCACAGGTAGGAGAGGCTTTCTTATCTTTCACATAGTATGTTGTTTACTTTTTCATAGAAATTATTTATGTAAAGTATATAGTTTGATGTTTAGTAATGGCTTTTTACTAATGAAAATTGTTTTTCTAGGTGTTAACACTGAGGTGAAATTACTCTCTCATCTCTAAGAAAAAGGTTTCAAATGAAACTGTTAAGAGTATTAGTATTCTCTCTCTGGGTGGCCAACCTGTTGCTATAGAATAAGACCAGCTTATTAAATGTTGTTTGTTTGGTTTGGGTGAGGAAATGATACTGTTATCAGATTGCTAAGCTTCACAGAAGCATATACTCTCATCACTCTAAAATGTTTTTAAGTAACGTTATTCCATTAAAATGATACTCTCTCCTTGTTAGGTAACTAAAATACTACCCAAAAGGGCAAAAAGAAAAAGCAAAAATTACCCAGTGACCCATTGCTCTTCACATTTTTCTGAACATCCTTTTAGAAATCTCTACACAAAAATTTAAAGGCATTTTACGTAAAAGTACTATTCATGCTTGCTATTCTGTTACTAACTTTATCATCTAGATAACATGCCGTGAACATCTTTCTCTGTCAGCAAACATTAATCTATACACCAGTTGTAACAGTTATTGTAGTATTCCTTTATGCTTTATAATTTGCTATATTCTCTTTTGATGAATATTTAGGTGGTTTTCAATTTTAGAATATTATCCACTCACATTTCAGTGGCCAGAAAGGTCCAGAAAGGCTGGTTGCTATGAGTGAATGGTGTCCATCCCATAAATATTCCAGTGACTTCTACTTATGTCATAAAGTTAAAATCTACATAGTTTTTAGATGACTCTTTCATGATTGACACATATATAGACATATATATGTATGTACACACACTCAAATAGCAACGACTCCTTGGTGATACAGCCCAGTAACCCCTTGTTCCCACCACTCTGGAGCCTCCCCCAGCAGCCCATTCCTTATGCAGTTTTGCATTTAAACTCCCAGTCTTGGAAACTCTGATTCCCAGTGTTTTTCCCACCTCCTTTCTTTCCCCTCTGGAAAACTGTGCAAATGCTGAATTTTTTTTTTTTTTGCGGCTGCGTTGGGTCTTCGTTGCTGCGCACGGGCTTTCTCTAGTTGCGGCGAGCGGGGGCTACTCTTCATTGCGGTGCGCGGGCTTCTCATTGCAGTGGCTTCTCTTGTTGTGCAGCACGGGCTCTAGGCACACAGGCTCAGTAGTTGTGGCTCACGGGCTCTAGAGTGCAAGCTCAGTAGTTGTGGCACGTGGGCTTAGTTGCTCCTCCGCCTGTGGGATCTTCCCGGACCAGGGCTTGAACCCGTGTCCCCTGCACTGGCAGGCAGATACCTAACCACTGCGCCACCAGGGAAGCCCAATAATTTGTTTTGATGTTTCCCCATTCTTGGCATACGTAGGTATTGATATTACATGTTAAATGAATGAGTGAGTTTTAGGTAAAACATAATTTACTGCTCGTTTATTTTTAAAACGGGTGTTTTGTTTCAAAGTGTTCATTCCAATTATATTATTTTCTGTTTTTTGGTTTTTCTATTTCAAGTATATAGTATTTCAAAACTTCTTTGGGTTATATCAGTTGCTCTAGGCTAATTTGCAGTTAAATCACCAATTGATCACTGTGTTTATCAGAAAGCGTATTCTGAATTCTAAAACTGACTTAAAGTGAACTTTGGAATACAACTGTAAGAGGGGGGCCTCCTTAAAGAAGTTTTAATAATTAGTACAGATGTACTTTTTGTGCTACTCAACGAGGCAGTTCATCAGTTTCCATAAGAAGTACAGTTTTGTTCAAGTTTCTTCATAAAGTTTCTTCTCACTAGCATTTGTGTTTTTCGGTTAGTAAATGTTCCTTGTGTTACAGCTTGCACACTTCCGGTTTACAATATAAATTGTTACATACGTGTTCCACAAAAATCCTGTAAATTTTTTCAGGAAGCAGTTTTACAAGAGACAGTGCCTACACGTAGGAAGAAACCCTACATTAGGGTTGTAGGTTAAAAAGGGAATTGGGAAAACCATGTTGAAAAAAAAATTCAGAAAATCAGCAGTAGAGGATTAGAGATAGGTCTGGCCAGGCAACTATATATCAAGATGTATCAAGATGAGTATTCTACTTTTTAAATGTTCTAATAATCATGATAAGGAAGTTATTGTTAAAGAAAGTAGAATTAAATGCATTGGGGTTACCTCTGTATGTCTCTTCCTACCTGCTACTTCCTTCATTCTTCTCTCTCCATGAGAGCACTCAAGTTAGTCACCTTAATACCTTTGTTGTTGTAGAAAAGAAATCGTTTCTTGTTTTGCTCTTTTGTGTATATTGTCTTCCTTTGAAGCAGGTGATATTCAGGGAGTAGAACCAAAGGATTTTTTCTGATCATTTGGGCAGGCTGGTTTTTATCCCTCTGTTTTTCTCTCTTTATTGTTTTATAGTTGAACTGAATCATCAGTTTTTTTGTATCTTCAGGTACACTTCCACTCAGAACTAGGATAAACATTTTTTAAATTGCCTCTCTCACTCAGAAATCAAATAGGCCTTGGGATGTTGAAAATTGTGTTATTAAAAAAAAAAAAAACCAATAGAGGGAGAAAGACAATAACTGATAGTTTATTTTCCTAAAGGATTTCCTGCAGCATTTTCACATATGTCCTGCAGAGAGGTGGGAGATGGCTCTTGTCTTGTGTAGGTATTTCCGTGCATATGGATTGCCAACCACTTTGAACTTGAGATGACTGCCTCGAGAACTCTGGAACGTGAGATGTGTTTTTAAGACCCCAGCATCCTTTCTTTCTCAATGTCTAGGGTATTTGGGGAAGACATTTCCAGAGCTGTCCTGGGGCCTTCTTGCTGCGGGCCTGGCAGCTTCTACTGTGTACAGTGGGGCGTAGGAATATGGTGCTCAAGCAAGAAGGGACTCAGATGCCTGGGTTTGGATTTGGTTTTAAACCTGCCTAGAGCAGTGACTGCAGTTGAGAGAAGAACTTGACCTCACGGTTGTCCGTATGCTAATCCTGGAACCAGTGAATATGTTACTTCTTATGGGGAAAGGGACTTTGCAGATGTGGTTAAGGAAAAGACCTTACGATGGGAAGATTTGCTGGGTTGCCTGCGTTGGCCCAGTGCAATCACAAAGGCCCTTAGAAGAGGGAGGCAGGAGGGTCAGAGAAGGAGTTATCATGACAGAAGGAGAGGTCAGAGTAATGCAAGAAGAGGCCCCCAGCTGAGGGATACAAGTGGCTTCTAGAAGCCAGAAGGGTGAGGAAGCTGATTCTGTCCCGGAGGGAACGCAGCCTTGCTGACCCCTTGATTTTAGCCCAGTGAGACCCATTTTGGACTTCTGGCCTCCAGAACTGTAAGATAATAAATTTGTGTTGTTTTAAGCCACTAAGTTTGTGGTAATTTGTTACAGCAGTAGGAAACTTATGTAGTGACCTTGGGTAAATTCCTTAAACTTTAAGCCTATGTTTCTCCATCTTTTTTTTTTTTTTTTTTCATAATAACTTCTTTGAGATATATTTTTGCATATCATAAAATTCCCCCATTTCAAGTGTACAATTTAGTGATGCTCGGTAACTTTTCTGAGTGGTGTAACCATCACCAAATCAGTTTTGGAACGTGTTTTTACACCTCCCATAAGACCCCTCATGTCTACTTTACAGTTAACCCAACCTCCAGGCAGCCATTAATCTACCGTCTTTATAAATCTTCCTTTTTTTGATATTGTGTAGAAATAGAATCATACAGTATGTGGTGTCCTGTGTCTTTTTTTTTTTTTCCCCACTTTGACTAATATTCCTTTATGTCTAACAGACGTTATAGCAGCACCTTCCTCCTAGGATTGTTGTGAGGATTAAATCAGATTGTGAGTTCAGAGTGCTTTGCATAGTGTCCAACACATCGTAAGTGTTCAATAAATGTTCTTTTTCTACTGCTTCTACTACTTATTATTCTTTCTGTTGCTTTTTTCAGATTCCTGAAAAAATTCACAAAAATATATTTTGACACACAGTGCTACTGTTGCTTTTTATTTATGTTGTGAGTAATGTAAATCTAATTTATGTGTTAAATTGATTTTGGAGGGTGACGTCAGAACCTAAATACCATGCTTACTTTTTTTTTTTTTTTTAAATTAAGAGGTTGGATATTTTATTATTAAACTGTTTATTTTCCTGTTGCTGTTGCTTCACTGTATAAAAAGAACACCGGCAAACACAGTATATTGCAAAATTAAGGTAGTAATGGTCTTCATCGGACACTATACAGCTAACACACTTTTTTCTCCACTGCCACTTATTTCCAGCGGGAAGATCGTTGAGTATTTTGACCCAAACCAGGGATGGCTGTAAGCAAATTACAATATTATATAAGACAATGTTATCCTTGAACTACATAATTTTTATAACTAGTTTTACCACAGATAATTTCAGGAATTCTGAATATTATAACTGGAGACTAACCTAAAAATCATAGGGTGCTGTGAAAAAGATGCATAGCGTTTATCTGAAGTCATTAGGAAGTTAAGGGGTATTTTCTTCAGGAAACATGGTTGCAAGTAGTTTCTTTTGCCAAAAGTTGCTTTTTAAAAATCTATCCACCCCTAACTTAAGACAACTATGCTAGATTAAGTTGTTTCAAACTAGTTTATTTAGGGGTTCCATTTTCACTCCTCAGTAGATGTTATGTATTTCTCATATGCTTCTTCACTCATTCGTTCATCTGGTTCTGAAGGGTTCCTCCGTGTCATCTTGATCAGCCAACCCTCTTCATAACAAGATTTGTTGACAAGTCCTGGATTTCCTGCTAGAGCTTCATCAATTTCAGTTCCTTCTGTTAGAGGAGAATAGAGTTCACTAGACGCTTTCACACTTCCCAAAGCACCAGATTCCTCTTGTTCGTTCAATTCTGCCCCAACTTCAGGCAGACTACAGTAAACAACATCTCCCAAAGCTTCCTGTGCGAAATTGCTGGTGCGCACGGTTCCAGCCCCGCTTTCTGTTGTTAACGCGTTCGTGCTGGGCTGTGCGTTTCCGCAGCGACAGCAGAGCCGGGCCGGTGCGCAGCCCCCAAGGCCGCCGGGCCGGGCGCGTCGGCGCGCAGGATGCAGACCGCGGTCCCCCCGCTCCGTGCCGCTCGCTCGCGGCGCCCTGTTCTCCGGGCCACGCTTCCTTCTCCTTTCCTTATGGGAGAATAGGTTCTGTATTCTAGGTGACTGATTTACAACGCGAATTTTTAGAGCGCAATTGTTTACTACTTGGGAACTGCCTGTATTCAGGTAGATTATGTGAGTGTCTTGGATAGCTGTTTAAGCCTGTTGACATTTGCTTCTTCCTGACTCCTCCCGGGATCCCACTTGTAAACCTCTCTAGGGCAGGAGTCCCATCTCCCCATCTCAGAAGTGTCAGTGACTTGCCTAGCTTCCGATACTTTGGTGGATGGATGAATGGTTGGATTTACAGATGGACGGATAGCTGACAGTTTAGTGCTTAGAAAAAGTATTGTAGCTCTTCTTGGACAATAGCGTTCTCCTGTGTTCCTCTGGACCGCCCAAAAGAAACAGATAAGAGGAGTAAGTTAGTTCACGGTCGTGAATCAGTTTTCTTTTTTGCTACTGATAAAGTATTTACCTTTTCTGAAAATCAACAAAATGCTTTGGCTGAAGGATACAGAAATACATAGTACCTCGTAAGGTTTTATGTGTTGTACGAACTAAGTTATCTTATTTTGGCTTCTCTTAAGACCCACTTTGGCTTAGTTGTAGGTAGATCAGATAAATTCAGCAAGTCTAACATTTTATTTTTTAACTTTTTAAAGAAGTAAACAGCCTCACTAAATGTTTGTCATTTCCAAACATTTTGGCTCATTTTGGTTGGGTTAAGGCTGACTTCAGAATTTGTGCATTGTTTTTATTCCATTCTTCCTTGTCCCGCTGTTTAAACCCTTGCTTGCTGTTTAACACTTCTGTGTAGAAAGAGGCAAGGCACAATAGCCAAGAGGTGGAAGCAACCCAAGTGTCCTTCCATGGATGAATGGATAAATAAAATGTGGCGTATACATACAAGGGAATATTCAACCTTTAAAAGGATGTTCTGTCATTTGTGACAAAATGAGTGAACTTAAAGGACATTATGCCCATGTGAAATAAGCCCACAAAAAGATAAATACTTGTATGATTACACTTATATGAGGTATTTAAAATAGTCAAATTCATAGAAACAAAGTAGAATGTTGGTTGCTAGGGGCTGGGGGACAGGAAGAGGGGAGTTGTTTAATGGCTATAGAGTTTCAGTTTTGCAAGATGAAAGTTTTGGAGATCTGTTTCACAACAATGTGGGTATACTTATACTGAACCTCTACACTTAAAAATGCTTAAGATGGTAAATTTTACGTTATGTGCTTTTACCACAATTTTAAAAAAAGAAGAGGAAGCAAGGAGTTAAAATTTGAGTTAGTCAGGTTTGCTACTTGAAGAAACTTTCCTTAAGTATTCAGTGGGCTAAAGGTTTAGAATAAAACACATGTATCTCCATGTAGTACAGAATAAAACAAGAATAAGATGGTCATCTTCTTTACATTTTCACCGTGTTTTAGCTAGGATTCATGAGACTCTTGTCAGTTAATAGCTAGACTGCTGTCAGATAACCCTGAAGCTGGGCATAATATTGAAACAGTTTCTTTCAAACTATTATAAAGATGATTCTGAGACTCTGAGAGGTTTTCTTACTCATTTGGTAAGCAATGTTATGCACCCCTACTGGGTCCTGAAAAGGGATTGATACTGGAGTAATGAAGGATTCAAGTTTTACTTTTATTTTCAGTAACATTACAGGATGAGCTCTTGGTAAAGACCATATGTTTCTTGGTATTTATTTCCCTGAAGGCCTTGCCAGTGTTTCTTTAGCACATTTGGAAGCATTCCAGTTGTTCCAACCCAGGCATTATCTAGATTGAAAATGGCTGCTTTTGCCTATAACTTGCTGATTTGGGGAGTATCTCTTCCCATTGGAGATGAAATGCGTCATAAATGCTATTTATTCTGATGCTGACAGTAAGGACATTTGGGTATATTCTTTACACTATATTTTATACTATACACTACAAGCATATGATACATTTATATACAAAGAGGACATTAATTTTTTTTGGTGCCATTAACACTTTATTTTTTTCCCAGCTATATTGAGGTATAATTGGCATATAACATTTGTAAATTTAAGGTGTACAATGTGTTGATGTATTTAAATTTTGCAAAATCATTACCACCATAGCGTTAGTTAACACCTCCATCATGCCACATAGTTACCATTTTTTTGTGGTGAGAACAGATAAGATCTACTTTCTCAGCAACTTTCAAGTATATAATACAGTATTTTTAACTATAATCACCAAGCTGTACATTAGATCCCCGGAACTTATTCACCTTATAACTGAAAGTGGAAAGTAACTTTTAATTAAATTGAAAGTGAACTGTAAAGACCAATTCTGCTTCTTGGAGTATGCAGACGTTTTAGTTCTTAGCCGTGTGTAGTAGTAGCCTCTGTTGGAAATTTAAGATGATTTGGACAGACGGCCTGCCCTTAAGATACTTACCGTGTAATGGAGAGAAACACCTTCATAGCAAATTATGATACAAAACAGACACTTACAAATGCTATGATAGAAGATGAAATGAATTTCGTGAGAATAAGGAAGAAGCAGTTAATTTTGATGGAGGTGGAGGGCACAGCTTAGTTGAACCCTGGAAGATAAATAGACTTTACTAAGTGAAGAAAGAGAGGAAAGACTTTCCAGGAAAAATCATACATCATGAGTAGAAGCTCTGAGGTTGAAGACGTGTTGTTGTGTCACAGGACCCGAAGGAGCGGGGGAGGAAATGATGAAGAATGACTGAAAGTGACATGAGGCATTCAGATTGCTGACATTCTGATCCTAATCACTTTCGGTGGGTGTAAAGTGTATGACCAAGCCCAGGACCAAGAGTGATAGCCCCTGCCCAGTGAGAAGTTTCTGTAGGTAAGGCCCTGAAATTAACCCTTTACACGAGAAATGAGATTTCTCCCCTCCTGCTTTAAAATGAGAATTGGTGGTAAAGTTGAGTTTCTACAAAATCCCCATGTTTTGTTAATGTTGGTAGAACTCATATGCATACCTGGTCTTCTGTCCAGTCACGGGTGTTCTAAAGCCAAAGGGAGTCTACACTCACCTCACCTCATCAGTGTGCTTCTTCGGAAAAGTAGAATTACAGAAATGGAAGAGATCCAAGATACCATTCAGGACAAAACTCAGATTTTGAAAATGAGAAAGTTTCCAGAGAGGTTCAGTGCCCAGGTGACAAGTGTAATAAATGGCAGCAGCGGCTCAGGGGCACCGTTGCTCTGGCTCTCAGCCCATGGGTCCTCCCAGTTTCCACACAGCAGAGGAATGGGCAGGGGGCTTCCACCTCTGTGCGTGAGCCCCGCTCCCCTCTGTATGTCTTGTCATGTTTTAGCTCTTCTATCTAAAGCAGGTTAGCTGAAATGCCATAGATACCCTAGCTGCTTCTGGGTCGAGCAAGTTAACAACAGCTGAAGAGAGTTATTAACCCATTGCTATTAATATGCTGCTTTAACATCAGCCGCATCCTTGTATAAAAATGGGAGTCATGGAAAATTTCAGTGAGATTTTGAATTGGGGCACCCCTCTTCACCCAGAATCTGTTAGATCCTTTCTGATTGTGAGCCTTTCAGACAAACAATATCTTTGAGACACCAACACTTAATCTCTGTTAATTCTGGTAGTGGTTTGGAAAAACCCCACCTACCTTTGCCTATACCTCAGTTTTCTCCTCGCCTCTAGACTACTGACAGATTTTCTATAAGATACTTGAGGAGATATGTTGTTTTAATATAACATGGCAAATTTTTTGAAAACTCTTGGAAATGACAATAACAATATCCCGATCTTCATTTTAAGGATATCAATTTCTATCTGATATTTATCATTGTAAGTTTAATAATAACTATCCTTAATAACAGTCAGTTGTTACTCTTTCACTATTTTGGTTGAAACCATGTATCTAAAATAGATTGAAACATATCTAGTAATCTAGTATAAATTTTTAAAAAATTAGTTATCCAACTAAATGATTGATAATGCAGTGTCGATCATCTGGATATTTTAAAACGTAAATAATTCATGTAAATTTTTCTAATTTATTTAAAACATTGATTATTATATAGACATGCTTGGGTAATTGTTGACACAGTAGACTAGAACTTTCATTTAGGAAGTTTTATGTTCTATTAGTGCTTTTAAGTAGAAAAGATTAACTCATCAATTGGATTAATAGTAAATGGTTTTGTTTATAAAATCTGCAATATGAGAGGGAAAAAAATGGAGCTGAGATACATAATATAAATTGAATACCTGGAAACACCAGCATCTTAGTTCTTAAGAAGGGAAGCATTGCCGCGGGGGGGTGTGGGGACGGGTGGAAGGGCTGCAGGTACAAAAACGATTCTGGAAAATTTTGTTTCCACTGCCTTACCTCAATTGCAAGAAGCATTAGGAGCTTTATTATTATTATTATTATTATTTTTTATGTATTCGTTCAGACTTTTCTATACATATATACTTTTTTTTAACATCTTTATTGGAGTATAATTGCTTTACAGTGGTATGTTAGTTTCTGCTTTATAACAAAGTGAATCAGCTATACATATACAAATATCCCCATATCTCCTCCCTGTTGGGTTTCCCTCCCACCCTCCCTATCCCACCCCTCTAGGTGGTCACAAAGCACCGAGCTGATCTCCCTGAGCTATGCGGCTGCTTCCCACTAGCTATCTATTTTACATTTCATAGTGTATATATGTCCATGTCACCCTCTCACTTTGTCCCAGCTTCCCCTTCCCCCTCCCCGTGTCCTCAAGTCCATTCTCTACGTCTGCGTCTTTATTCTTGTCCTGCCCCTAGGTTCTTCAGAACCTTTTTTTTTTCTTTTTTTAAGATTCCATATGTATGTGTTAGCATACGGTATTTGTTTTTCTCTTTCTGACTTACTTCACTCTGTATGACAGACTCTAGGTCCATCCACCTCACTACAAATAACTCAATTTCGTTTCTTTTTATGGCTCAATAATATTCCATTGTATATATGTGCCACATCTTCTTTATCCATTCATCTGTCGATGGAAACTTAGGTTGCTTCCGTGTCCTGACTATTGTAAATAGAGCTGTAATGAACATTGTGGTACATGACTCTTTTTGAATTATGGTTTTCTCAGGGTATATGCCCAGTAGTGGTATTGCTGGGTCGTATGGTAGTTCTAGTTTTAGTTTTTTAAGGAACCTCCATACTGTTCTCCACAGTGGCTGTATCAATTTACGTTCCCACCAACAGTGCAAGAGGGTTCCCTTTTCTCCACACCCTCTCCAGCGTTTATTGTTTGTAGATTTTTTGATGATGGCCATTCTGACTGGTGTGAAGTGATCCCTCATTGTAGTTTTGATTTGCATTTCTCTAATGATTAGTGATGTTGAGCATCCTTTCATGTGTGTGTTGGCAATCTGTAAATCTTCTTTGAAGAAATGTCTATTTAGTCTTCTGCCCATTTTTGGATTGGGTTGTTTGTTTTTTTGATACTGAGCTGCATAATCTGCTTGTAAATTTTGGAGATTAATTCTTTGTCAGTTCCTTCATTTACAAATATTTTCTCCCATTATGAGGGTTGTCTTTTTGTCTTGTTTATGTTTTCCTTTGCTGTGCAAAAGCTTTTAAGTTTCATTAGGTCCCATTTGTTTGTTTTTATTTCCATTACTCTAGGAGGTGGGTCAAAAAGGATATTGCTGTGATGTATGTCATAGTGTTCTGCCTATGTTTTCCTCTAAGAGTTTTATAATGTCTGGCCTTACATTTAGGTCTTTAATCCATTTTGAGTTTATTTTTGTGTATGGTGTTAGGGAGTGTTCTAATTTCATTCTTTTACATGTAGCTGTCCAGTTTTCGCAGCACCACTTATTGAGGAGGCTGTCTTTTCTCCATTGTATATTTTTGCCTCCTTTATCAAAAATAAGGTGACCATATGTGCGTGGGTTTATCTCTGAGCTTTCTCTCTTGTTCCATTGATCTGTATTTCTGTTTTTGTGCCAATACCATACTGTCTTGATTACTGTAGCTTTGTAGTATAGTCTGAAGTCTGGGAGCCTGATTCCTCCAGCTCCGTTATTCTTTCTTAAGATTACTTTGACTATTCAGGGTTTGGCTATTGTGTTTCCATGCAAATTGCAAAATTTTTTTTCTAGTTCTGAGAAAAATGCCATTAGTAGTTTGATAGGGATTGCATTGACTCTGTAGATTGCTTTGGGTAGTATAGTCATTTTCACAATGTTGATTCTTCCAATCCAAGATCATGGTATATCTCTCCATCTGTTTGTATCATCTTTAATTTCTTTCATCAGTGTCTTATAGTTTTCTATATACAGGTCGTTTGTCTCCTTAGGTAAGTTTATTCCTAGGTATTTTATTCTTTTTGTTGCAATGGTAAATGGGAGTGTTTCCTTAATTTCTCTTTCAGATATTTCATCATTAGTGTATAGGGATGCAAGAGATTTCTGTGCATTAATTTTGTATCCTCCTACTTTACCAAATTCATTGATTAGCTCTAGTAGTTTTCTGGTAGCATCTTTAGGATTCTCTATGTATAGTATCTCTATGTATAGTCATCTGCAAACAGTGACAGCTTTACTTCTTCTTTTCGGACTTGGAATCGGTTTATTTCTTTTTCTTCTCTGATTTCTGTGGCTAAAACTTCCAAAACTATGTTGAATAAGAGTGGTGAGAGTGGGCAACTTTGCCTTGTTCCTGATATTAGTGGAAATGCTTTCAGTTTTTCACCATTGGGAACGATGTTTGCTGTGGGTTTGTCATATATGGCCTTTATTATGTTGAGGTAGGTTCCCTCTGTGCCTACCTTCTGGAGAGTCTTTATCATAAATGGGTATTGAATTTTGTCAAAAGCTTTTTCTGCACCTATTGAGATTTTCATATGGCTTTTATCCTTCAATTTATTAATATGGTGTATCACATTGATTGATTTGCGTATATTGAAGAATCCTTGCAGTCCTGGGATAAACCCCACTTGATTATGGTGTATGATCCTTTTAGTATGCTGTTGGATTCAGTTTGCTAGTAGTTTGTTGAGGATTTTTGCATCTATGTTCATCAGTGATATTGGCCTATGGTTTTCTTTCTTTGTGACATCTTTGTCTGGTTTTGGTATCAGGGTGATGGTGGCCTTGTAGAATGAGTTTGACAGTGTTCCTCCCTCTGCTATATTTTGGAAGAGTTTGAGAAGGATAGTTGTTAGCTCTTCTCTAAATGTTTGATAGAATTTGCCTGTGAAGCCATCTGGTCCTGGGCTTTTCTTTGTTGGAAGATTTTTAATCACAGTTTCAATTTCAGTGCTTGTGATTGGTCTGTTTATATTTTCTATTTCTTCTTGGTTCCATCTTGGAGCGTTGTGCTTTTCTAAGGATTTCTCCATTTCTTTCAGGTTGTCCATTTTATTGGCCTATGGTTGCTTGTAGTAATCTCTCAGGATCCTTTGTATTTCTGCAGGGTCAGTTGTTACTTCTCCTTTTTCATTTCTAATTCTATTGATTTGAGTCTTCTCCCTTTTTTTCTTGATGAGTCTGGCTAAAGGTTTATCACTTTTGTTTATCTTCTCAAAGAACCAGCTTTTACTTTTATTGATCTTTGCTCTTGTTTTCTTCATTTCTTTTTTCATTTATTTCTGATCTGATCTTTATGATTTCTTTCCTTCTGCTAACTTTGTGGTTTTTTGGTTCTTCTCTCTCTAATTGCTTTAGGTGTGAGGTTAGGTTTTTATTTGAGATGTTTCTTGTTGCTTGAGGTAGGATTGTATTGCTATAAACTTCCCTCTTAGAACTACTTTTGCTGCATCCCATAGGTTTTGGGTCGTCGTGTTTTCCTAATCATTTGTTTCTAGGTATTTTTTGATTTCCTCTCTGATATCTTCAGTGATCTCTTGGTTATTAAGGCGTGTATTGTTTAGCCCCCATGTGTTTATATTTTTTACCGACTTTTTCCTGTTACTGATAACTAGTCTCATAGTGTTGTGGTCAGAAAAGGTACTTGATAAGATTTCAATTTTGTTAAATTTACCAAGGCTTGATTTGTGACCCAAGATATGATCTATCCTGGAGAATGTTCCATGAGCACTTGAGAAGAAAGTGTATTCTGTTGTTTTTGGATGGAATGTCCTGTAAATATCAATTAAGTCCATTTTGTTTAATGTGTCATTTAAAGGTTGTGTTTCCTCATTTATTTTCATTTTGGATGATCTGTCCTTTGGTGAAAGTGGGGTGTTAAAGTCCCCTACTATGATTGTGTTACTGTTGATTTCCCCTTTTATGGCTGTTAGCATTTGCCTTATGTATTGATGTGCTCCTATGTTGGGTGCATAAATATTTACAATTGTTATATCTTCTTCTTGGATTGATCCCTTGATCATTATGTAGTGTCCTTCTTTGTCTCTTGTATAGTCTTTATTTTAAAATCTATTTTTTCTGATATGAGAATTGCTACTCCAGCTTTCTTTTGATTTCCATTTGCATGGAATATCTTTTTCCATCCCCTCACTTTCAGTCCATGTGTGTCCCTAGGTTTGATGTGGGTCTCTTGTAGATAGCATGTGTACGGGTCTTTGTTTTTGTATCCATTCAGCCAGTCTGTGTCTTTTGGTTGGAGCATTTACTCCATTTCCATTTGAGGTAGTTATCGATATGTATGTTCCTATTCCCATTTTCTTAAATGTTTTGGGTTTGTTATTGTAGGTGTTTTCCTTCTCTTGCATTTCCTGTCTAGAGAAGTTCCTTTAGCATTTATTGTGAAGCTGGTTTGGTGGTGCTGAATTCTCTTAGCTTTTGCTTGTCTGTAAAGGTTTTAATTTCTCTGTCGAATCTGAATGAGATCCTTGCTGGGTAGAGTAATCTTGGTTGTGGTTTTTTCCCTTTCATCACTTTAAATATGTCCTGCCACTCCCTTCTGGTTTGCAGAGTTTCTGCTGAAGGATCAGCTGTTAACTTTATGGGGATTCCCTTGTATGTTAATTGTTTATTTTCCCTTGCTGCTTTTAATATTTTTTTCTTTGTGTTGAAGTTTTGATAGTTTGATTAATATGTGTCTTGTAGTGTTTCTCCTTGGATTTATCCTGTATGGGACTCTCTGTGCTTCCTGGACTTGATTGACTATTTCCTCTCTCATATTAGGGAAGTTTTCAACTATAATTTCTTCAAATATTTTCTCAGTCCCTTTCTTTTTCTCTTCTTTTGCTGGGACACCTATAACTTGAATGTTGGTGCATTTAATGCTGTCCCAGAGGTCTCTGAGACTGTCCTCAATTCTTTTCTTTCTTTTTTCTTCATTCTGCTCTGCAGTAGTTATTTCCACTATTTTATCTTCCAGGTCACTTATCCGTTTTTCTGCCTCAGTTATTCTGCTATTGATTCCTTCTAGAGAATTTTTAATTTCATTTATTGTGTTGTTCATCATTGTTTGTTTGCTCTTTAGTTCTTCTAGGTCCTTGTTAAATGTTTCTAGTATTTTCTCCATTCTATTTCCAAGATTTTGGATCATCTTTACTGTCATTACTCTGAATTCGTTTTCAGGTAGACTGCCTATATCCTCTTCATTTGTTAGGTCTGGTGGGTTTTTGCCTTGCTCCTTCATCTGCTGTGTGTTTCTGTTTCTTCTCATTTTGCTTAACTTACTGTGTTTGGGGTCTCCTTTTCTCAGGCTGCAGGTTCATCGTTCCCGTTGTTTTTGGTGTCTGCCCCCAGTGGCTAAGGTTGGTTCAGTGGGTTGTGTAGGCTTCCTGGTGGAGGGGACTGGTGCCTGTGTTCTGGTGGATGAGGCTGGATCTTGTCTTTCTGGTGGAGAGGACCACGTCCGGTGGTGTGTTTTGAGGTGTGTGTTACCTTATGATTTTAGGCAGCCTCTGTGCTAATGGGTGCGTTTGTGTTCCTGTCTTGCTAGTTGTTTGGCATAGGGTGTCAGCACTGTAGCTTGCTGGTCGTTGAGTGGAGCTGGGTCTTAATGTTGAGATGGAGATGTCTGGGAGCGCTTTCACCATTTGATATTGCGTGGAGTCAGGAGGTCTGTGGTTGTCATTTGTCCTGTACTTGGCTCTCCCACCTCAGAGGCACAGGCCTGAAACCCGGCCGGAGCACCAAGACCCTGTCAGACACACGGCTCAGGAGAAAGGGGAGAAAAAAAGAAAGAAAAAAGAAAGAAATAAAATAAAATAAAGTTTTTAAAATAAAATTTTTTTAAAATTTAAAAGTAATAAAAAAAAAGAAAGAAAGAAAGAAAGAAGAGAGCAGCCAAACCAAAAAACAAATCCACCAATGATAACAAGCGCTACAAACTATACTAAAAGAAAAAAGAAAAAAAAACAGACAGGTAGAACCCTAAGACAAATGGTAAAAGCAAAGCTATACAGAAAAAATCACACAAAGAAGCATACACATACACACTCACAAAAAGAGAAAAAGGAAAAATGTATATATATCTATATATATTAATTTTAAAAAAGGAAAAGGAAGGGAGCAACCAAATCAATAAACAAATCTACCAATGATAATAAACTCTAAATACTAAACTAATATAAACATAAAACCGGAAACAAATTAGGTACAGAAAGGAAACCTGAAGTCTATAGTTGCTCCCAAAGTCCACTGCCTCAATTTTGGGATGATTCTTTGTCTATTCAGGTATTCCAGAGATGCAGCGTACATCAAGATGATTGTGGAGATTTAATCTGCTGCTCCTGAGGCTTTTGGGAAGTCTGAGGTCTTCTGCGGGTGTTCAGTAGGTGTTCTGTAGGATTTGTTCCACATGTAGATGTATTTCCGATGTATTTGTGGGGAGGAAGGTGATCTCCACGTCTTACTCCTCCGCCATCTTGATGGACCACCAGGAGCTTTATTATTGAATGTTATCTTTTAAAACCATCTTCCAGCTCTTCATTTGTACTAATATTTTATTTATAATGTATAAATAAATATAGGTCAGTCACAATAGATTCATTAATAGAACAGAATACATTTGGAAATTTTTACACCTTTTAAAATGGTTATTAAACCTGGCCTCCAGTGATTGCTTTCAATAATAGATTTTTTTTTCTAAGAACTAAATAAGGGGGAATGTCCCAGCACATCAGCATTTTTCATTGCGAAATAATTAGTTGAGGACGTTACTATTTGCACATAATGTATGTGCACAAGATTGGGCAATGTGATCTAAAGATAATGAAATTAGGTACATTCAGGCCTCGGTGAGCAAGCGTATTCTAACGGTATTGATGAATCAAATGATGACAGTCTGAAAAGAGTTTGCAATTGAAGTATCTCATCACTCTCTGCCTACTTAAGCCTTTTGTTAATGACTTAGATTAAGGTATAGAAGACTTTATGCATATGAAAGTAGTCAATGAAACAAAGCTGAGAAGGATAACTAATATGTCAAATAGCAAGGTTAGAAATAAAAGATCTGAAGACCACTACGAAAATGTTAGTTGTTTCTTTTTATCTTATCATAGATGGAAAAAATGGGTGGAGACTTAGCAGATTGATATTTACAGTAAATAAATGTTTAGTCTTGAACTTTGATTCTCAAGAGAGATCAGAACTAGAAAGACCTAGTTTAATAGCAGTTCCTAAGAAAAAGGCTAGAGAATTTTAGGCAATTGCAAGTTCAGTGCAGGCCAACAGTGTTACTTCGAAAGCTAGAATCTTACTTTTCATAATAGAAAGCACTGGCATGATTATTTATAGTTTGCAAGGCACTTTTTTTTTAAAGTTGGGATATTGAGGTACAATTTACATAGTGTAAAACACATCCATTGTAGTATAGTGTTCTGAGTTTCAACAAAGTCATACCGTCATATTACCACCCCCGCAACTTAGATTGTAGACCACTTCCTTTGTTCCCAACAGTTCCCTCATGTCCCTTTTAGTCAGCTCTTCCCTTTATCCAAGCCCCTCATAACCCCTGATCATTTTCTGGCCCCATAGTTTTGCAAAGCATTCTTCACATAACTTTTAAAATTCTCATAAGATCTCTACAGCATCTAATATTAGCAATGTCTGTTGTATAAATGAAGTAACCAGGGTTCAGTTAAGCAACTTTCTGAAAGCTACACTATGTAAATAGTGGATCCAGGACTTGAACCTTCATTTTTTCTAATTCACAACCCCAAACACTTCCTTGATCCTTCCATCTAGCCCCTTGCTCTAAGAGCCCCATGCTTCTTTGCATTGTTCAGTCACCTGCAGGTGGATCCTATATTAGGAGCCAGCATTCAACATTCACAGTAACAATGGAGGGGCCAGAGCAGCATTTCTCAACCTTTCTTTCATTATCATTCCCATAAGGATCCTTTTTAGAATTCTTTTCCCTAATCGCATACCCTCCCCAATTAAACTTTAACACCATAGATATACTATATTTCTTTGTGTGTACTGTAAATATCTGTGCTTTATATATAAAAAGAGTAGGTTTTTTTTCACCCGTCCCCCAAGAACCAATATGCCCTACTGGGAGCAATATAGCCCTCACTGAGAATGCTTAGACTAGAACTAGACCAGAATGATCTTCAACCATTGTCCCAACTGACATGCATGACACATGACCCTTGAGTGAGTATGAGACACATTCAAGGTCACACCCAAATTTTCATAACACTACAAATTTAGAAAATAGCGCAGCAGACTTTAGGCAAGATGTTTATGAAAGCATCTTAAGAACATGTAGGTAAGTAAAATCAGCCATTAGACATAATCTTCAAATATTATTTAACAGGAGAAGTTAAAATATGGCTGATTTTTAAAAGTAATTTTTTAAAAGTTGGCTTTTAATCTAAATCCTGTCTTCAACATATAATAAGGTGAACAGACTAGTTCTATTGAAGAGTAAACATTAATCTTACTTTTGTTAAGTACTGCAATGGATATAATGTATAGCTTTAATATGTTGTTAATGTGAATATGATTATTGCAAGTGTATCTTGCCTCATCACTTTATCTGCCTTTCATCAAGCAGTCATCACTGAAGAGTCATGATAACCGGATGCCAATGTCCTCAATTGCCTTATATGCAGTACAGAGGAAGAAGCATTCCTTACTTTCCTTTTTTTTTTTTTTTTTTTACTGTATTTTTATTGTGCTAAAATACACATGACGTAAATTTTACTGCCATAACCATTGTTAAGTGTACAGTTGAGTGGTCTTAAAAACATTCACATTGTTGTGCAAACACCCATCCCCATAACACTTTTCATCTTGTAAAACTGAAACTCTATACCCATTAAACACTAACTCCCACCCTTCCCCCCAGCCCTTGGCAACCACCATTATACTTTCTGCCTTTATGATTTTGACCATCTTATTAAGTACCTCATGTAAGTGGAATCATACAATATTTGTCTCTTTATGATTGGCTTATTTTACTTAATATCCTCAAGGTTCAACTATGTTGTAGCATATAGTAGAATTTCCTTCTATTTTAAGGCTGAATAATATTTTATTGTATGTATATATAGTTGACACTTGAACAACCTGGGTTTGAACTCTGCAGATCCATTTATACAGAACCTGGGGTTTTTTTTTTTTCCAATAAATGCTATGGTATTACACCATATGAGGTTCGTTGAATCCACAAATGCAGAACCACGGGTTTGGAGGGCCGACTCTAAAGTTACATGCAGATTTTGAACTACACAGGGATCCCTGTGTCTAACCCCTTTGATTGTTCAAGGGTCCACTGTATCACATGTTGCTTATCTGTTCATCCATCCATGGACATTTGGGTTGCTTCCATGTTTTAGCCATTGTGAATAGTGCTGCTATGAACATTGGTGTGCAAATATTCTTCTAAACCCTGCTTTTAATTCTTTGGGGTATATACCCAGAAGTGGAATTGGTGCATCGTATGGTAATTCTATTTTTAATTTTTTGAGGAACCACCATACTGTTTCACATAGTGGCTATACCAGTTTACATTCCCACCAACAATGCACAAGTCTTCCAATTTCTCTACATCCTGACCAGCACTTATTATTTTCTGGTTTGTTTTTTTTTTTTTGATATTAGGCATTCCAATGGGTATGAGTTGATGTCTCATTGCAGTGTTGATTTCCATTACTCTAATGATTAGTGATGTTGAGCATCATTTATGTGCTTATTGGCCATTTGTATGTCTTCTTCGGAGAAATGTCTATTCAAATTCTTTGCTCTTTTTGAATCAGGTTGGTTGTTTGTTGTTGTTGTTGAGTTTTAGGAGTTCTCTATATATTCTGGTTATTAACTCCTTATCAGATACATGATTTACAAATATTTTCTCCCACTCTGAGTGTCTTTTTACTCTGTTGATAGTGTATTTTGGTGCACAAAATTTTTTAATTTTCATTAAGTCCAGTTTGTTATTATTCTTTTGTTGCCTGTGTCTCTGGCATCATATCCAAGAAATCATTGCCAAATCCAATGTCATGAAGCTTTTGTCCTTTGTTTTCTTCCAAAAGTTTTATTGTTTTAGATCCTTGATCCATTTTGAGTTAATTTTTGTATATGGTGCTAGGTAAGGGGCCAACTTCATTCTTTTGCATGTGGATATCCAGTTTTCCCAGTACCATTTGTTGAAAAGACTGTCCATTTCCCATTGAATGGTGTTGGCATCCTTGTCAAAAAACCAGTTGAGCATATATGCTAGGGTTCATTTCTAGCTCTGTGTTCTATTCTATTGGTCTGTATGTCTGTCTTTATGCTAATACCACACTGTTTTGATTACTGTAGACTTGCAGTAAGTTAAGTGTGAGTCTTCTATTTTTCTTCATTTTTTTTTTTTAGTTTGTTTAGGCTGTTAGGGGTCTCTTAAGATTCCATATGAATTTTAGGATGGGTTTTTCTATTTCTGTGAAAAATGTCATTGAAATTTTGATAAGTATTGCATCAAATCTGTAGGTTATTTTGGGTAGTAGTCATATTTTAACAATATTAAGCCTTCCAATCCATGAACATTTGGTATGTTTTCATTTATTTATGTCTTCTTTAATTTCTTTCACCAATGTTTTGTAGCTTTCATTGTATAAGTCTTTTACCTCCTTGGTAAATTTATTCCTAAGTATTTTATTCTGTTTGATGCTATTGTAAATGGAATTGTTTTTGTAATTTCCTTTTCACATTGTTCATTGTGTATAAAAATACAATTGAGTTTTGTGTGTTGACTTTGTATCCTGCTACTTTGCTGAATTCATTTGTTATTTCTAACAGTTTTTTGTGTGATCTTTAGCATTTCCTTACATATATATTATTTTTACTGAAGTATAGTTGATTTACGATATTGTGTTAGTTTCAGGTATCTAGCGCAGTGATTCATTACTTTTGCAGATTATACTCCATTATAAGTTATTACAAGATAATGGGTATAATTCCCTGAGCTGTACAGCATATCCTTGTTGCTTATCTATTTTGTATACTTTTGTTTGTATCTGTTAATCCCATACCCCTAATTTGTTCCTGCACCTTCTCTCTCCCCTCTGGTAACCACAAGTTTATTTTCTATATTTGTAAGTCTGTTTCTATTTTGCATATACACTCATTTGTATTATTTTTTTAGATTCCACATGTAAGTGATATCATACAGTATTTGTCTTTTCTGACTTGTTTTACTATGCATAATATTCTCTAGGTTCATCCAAGTTGCTGCATATGGCAGTATTTCATTGTTTTTTAATGGCTACATAATATTCCATTGTGTGTGTATGTATATATATGTGTGTGTGTGTATGTGTGAGTGTGTGTGTGTATTTGTTGATCATTTCAAAGAACCATCTTTTGGTTTCATTTTCTTTTTTGTTTTTCTATTCTCTAGTTCATTTATCTGTGCTCTAACCTTTAGTATTTCCTTCCTTCTGCTAGCTTTGGATTTTTTTAAATTCTTTTTCTATTTCCTTAAGTTGTAAAGTTAGGTTTTGGATTTGAGATCTTTTTTGTTTTTTAATGTGTTTATAACTATAAGCTTATTCCTTAGCTCCACTTTGCTGCATCCCATAAGTTTTGGTTTGTTGTGGTTTATTTTCATTCATCTCTAAGTATCAATATTTTCTAATTTGCCTTGACAATTTTTCGTTGATCCATTGACTGCTTAAACATGTGTTATTTAATCCCACAATTTTGTGAATTTTCCAATTTTCTTAATGTTATTGGTTTCTAACTTTGTCCCATTATGGTCAGAAAAGATACATTGTATGTTATCTGTCTTTTAAAATGTGTTGTGACTTAATTTGTGGCCTAACACATGGTCTGTTCAGGGAAATGTCACATGTACACTTGAGAAGAGTGGGCTTTCTGTTGTTGTTGGGTAGAATATTCTGTATATGTTGATGGATCTATTTGGTTTGTTGTTTTTTAAGTCCTGTATTTCCTCACTTATCTTCTCTCTGGTTGTTCTTTCTGTTGTTCTGTGTGGGGCATTGAACTCTCTCCAACTCCTATTGAATGGTCTGCTTCTCCCTTCAGTTCTGTCCATTTGTCTTTCACATATTTTGATGGTCTGTCATTAGGTACATAAATATTTGTAATTATAATATCTTCTTGCAGTATTGAAATTTTGATTAATATATGATGACCATCTTTGTCTCTTGAAACCTTTTTTGATTTAAAGTCTGTTATGTCTGATATTAGAATAGCCACCTCTGCTCTCTTTTGCTTACTGTAAGAATGGAATATCTTTTTCCACCCTTTTACTTCTAACCTGTTCGTGTCTTTGGATCTCAAGTCTCTTGTACATAGCATATGGTTGGATCATGTGTTTTTATCCATTCTGCCAGTCTCTGTCTTTTGACTGGAGAGTTCAGTCCATTTACATTTAAAGTAATTACTGATAAGTAGGGATTTCTGTCATTGTGGTATTTGTTTTCTATATGCCTTATAGCTTTTTTCTTCTTCTAGTGTTATTGAGATGTAATTGACATATAGCACTGTATAAGTTTAAGGTGTACAGCATAATGGTTTGACTTATATACATCATGTTTACCACAGTAAGTTTAGTGGTCATCCATCATCTCATATAGATACAAAATAAAAGAAAAATAATTTTTTCCTTGTGATAAGAACACTTAGGATTTATTCTGTTAAAAATATTCTTATAAAACATACAGCAGTGTTAATATTTCTCATGTTGTACATTACATCCCAAGTACTTATGTACCTTATATAATTGGAAGCCTTATAGCTTCTTTGTAGCTCAGTTCCTGCATTAGTATTCTCTTTTGTGTTAAGTTGATTTTTTTTGTACTGAAATGTTTAAATTCCTTTCTTGTTTCCTTTTTTGTCCATTCTATGGCTATTTTCTTTGTGGTTACCATGGGGATTACATTTACTATCCTAAAGTTTTAATACTCTAATTTGAATAAATACCAGCTTTACTCCAGTAACATACAAAAACTTTGCTCCTTTACAGCTCCAGTTTTGGTGGAGTCTTCAGGGTTTTCTATATATGACATCATGTCATCTGCAAAGAGTGACAGTTTTACTTCATCTCTTCCAGTTTGAATGTCTTTTCTTTTCTTTTCTTGCCTAATGGCTCTGGCTAGGACCTCCAATACTATGTTGAATAAAAGTGTTGAGAGTGGGCATCCTTTCTTGTTCTTGTTATTAGAGGAAAATCTTTCAGCTTTTCCCCATTGAGTATGATGTTAACTGCAGGCTTGTCATATATGCCAGTGGTCCCCAACCTTTTTGGCACCAGGGACTGGTTTCGTGGAAGACAGTTTTTCCATGGACGGGGAGGTGGTGGTTCAGGTGGTAATGCGAGCGATGGGGGGCGATGGGGAGCGGCAGATGAAACTTTACTTACTCGCCTGCCGCTCACCTCCTGCTGTGTGGCCCAGTTCCCAACAGGAACTGGGGTTTGGGGACCCCTGATATATGGCCTATATTGTGGTATGTTCCCTCTATACCCAGTTTGGTGTCAGCTTTTATTGTAAATGAATATTGAATTTTGTCAAATGCTTTTTCTGCATCTGTTGAAATGATCATATGATTTTTGTCTTTCATTCTGTTAATGACACATTATCACACTGATTTGCAGGTATTGTACCATCTTTGCATCCCAGACTAAATCCCATAGTGTATGATCCTTTTAATGTATTGTTGAATTTGGCTTGCTAATATTTTGTTGAAGATTTTTGCATTTATGTTAATCAAGGATATTGGCCTGTAATTTTTTTTCTTGTAGTGTCCTTGTCTGGTTTTGATATTGGGGTTACTAATAATTCTTTTGAATCACTAGTCTCTTAGATTTGGAGCTACAAGTCAAAGTTATAGTACTACTAGCTTTTAAACTAATAATTTTTTTGTATTTTAAGTGTATTAGTCTCTTAAATTAGGTAGAAAACGGAAAGTGTAGTTACAGACCATTTTTTTTGTTTTTTTTTAAGATTTTTAGAAATTTCATGTAATGTCTGAAACATTTATATTAACATATTTCCATACAAATAACCCAAAGAAAGTTTAGTATTAGTTGTTTTTTTGTTTGTTTTTTTATACTGCAGGTTCTTATTAGTCATCAGTTTTATACACATCAGTGTATACATGTCAATCCCAATCACCCAATTCAGCACACCACCATCCCCACCCCACCACAGCTTTCCCCGCTTGGTGTCCATACGTTTGTTCTCTACATCTGTGTCTCAACTTCTGCACTGCAAACCAGTTCATCTGTACCATTTTTCTAGGTTCCACGTACATGCGTTAATATATGATATTTGTTTTTCTCTTTCTGACTTACTTCACTCTGACAGTCTCTAGATCCATTCACATCTCAACAAATGACTCAATTTTGTTCTTTTTTATGGCTGAGTAATATTCCATTGTATATATGTACCACAACTTCTTTATCCATTCGTCTGTCGATGGGCATTTAGGTTGCTTCCATGACCTGGCTATTGTAAATAGTGCTGCAGTGAACATTGGGGTGCATGTGTCTTTTTGAATTATGGTTTTCTCTGGGTATATGCCCAGTAGTGGGATTGCTGGATCATATGGTAATTCTATTTTTAGTTTTTTCAGGAACCTCCATACTGTTCTCCATAGTGGCTCCACACCCACTCCAGCATTTGTTGTTTGTAGATTTTCTGATGATGCCCATTATGACTGGTGTGAGGTGATACCTCGTTGTAGTTTTGATTTGCATTTCTCTAATAATTAGTGATGTTGAGCAGCTTTTCATGTGCTTCTTGGCCATCTGTATGTCTTCTTAGGAGAAATGTCTATTTAGGTCTTCTGCCCATTTTTGGTTTGGGTTGTTTGTTTCTTTAATATTGAGCTGCATGAGCTGTTTATATATTTTGGAGATTAATCCTTTCTCCGTTGATTTGTTTGTGAATATTTTCTCCCATTCTGAGGGTTGTCTTTTCATCTTGTTTATGGTTTCCTTTGCTGTGCAAAAGCTTTAACTTTCATTAGGTCCCGTTTGTTTATTTTTGTTTTTATTTCCATTACTCTGGGAGGTGGGTCAAAAAAGATCTTGCTGTGATTTATGTCAAGGAGTGTTCTTCCTACGTTTCCCCCTAAGAGTTTTATAGTGTCCGGTCTTACATTTAGGTCTTTAATCCATTTTGAGTTTATTTTTGTGTATGGTGTTAGGGAGTGCTGTAATTTCATTCTTTTCTATGTAGCTGTCCAGTTTTCCCAGCACCACTTATTGAAGAGACTGTCTTTTCTCCATTGTATATCTTTGCCTCCTTTGTGTTAGATTAGTTGACCATAGGTGCGTGGATTTATCTCTGGGCTTTCTATCTTGTTCCATTGATCTATGTTTCTGTTTTTGTGCCGGTACCATATTGTCTTGATTACTGTGGCTTTGCAGTGTAGTCCAAAGTCAGGGAGTCTGATTCCTCCAGCTCCGTTTTTTTCCCCCAAGACTGCTTTGGCTATTCGGGGTCTTTTGTGTCTCCATACAAATTTTGAGATGACTTGTTCTAGTTCCGTAAAAAAACGTCATTGGTAATTTGATAAGGATTGCATTGAATCTGTAGATTGCTTTGGGTAGTATAGTCATTTTCACAATATTGATTGTTCCAATCCAGGAACATGGTATATGTCTCCATCTGTTGGTATCATCTTTAATTTCTTTCATCAGTGTCTTATAGTTTTCTGCATACAGGTCTTTTGTTTCCCTAGGTAGGTTTATTCCTAGGTATTTTATTCTTTTTGTTGCAGTGGTAAATGGGAGTGTTTCCATAATTTCTCTTTCAGATTTTTCATCATTAGTGTATAGGAATGCAAGAGATTTCTGTGCATTAATTTTGTATCGTGCAACATTACCAGATTCATTGATTAGCTCTAGTAGTTTTCTGGTAGCATCTTTAGGATTCTCTGTGTGTAGTATCATGTCATCTGCAAACAGTGACACTTCTACTTCTTCTTTTCCAATTTGTTTTCCTTTAATTTCTTTTTCTTATCTGATTGCCATGGCTAGGACTTCCAGAACTATGTTGAATAATAGTGGTGAGAGTGGACATCCTTGTCTCTTTCCTGATCTTAGAGGAAATGCTTTCAGTTTTTCACCATTGAGAATGATGTTTGCTGTGGGTTTGTCGTCTATGGTCTTTATTATGTTGGGGTAGGTTCCCTCTATGCCCACTTTCTGGAGAGTTTTTATCATAAATGGGTGTTGAATTTTGTCAAAAGCTTTTTCTGCATCTATTGAGATGATCATATGGTTTTTATCCTTCAATTTGTTAATATGGTGTATCACATTGATTGATTTGCATATATTGAAGAATCCTTGCATCCCTGGGATGAATCCCACTTGATCATGGTGTATGATCCTTTTAATGTGTTGTTGGATTCTCTTTGGTACTATTTTGTTGAGTATTTTTGCATCTATATTCATCAGTGATATTGGTCTGTAATTTTCTTTTTTTGTCGTATCTTTGTCTGATTTTGGCATCAGGGTGATGGTGGCCTCAGAGAATGAGTTTGGGAATGTTCCTTCCTCTGCAATTTTTTGGAAGAGTTTGAGAAGGATGGGTGTTAGCTCTTCTCTAAATGTTTGATAGAATTCACCTGTGAAGCCATCTGGTCCTGGACTTTTGTTTGTTGGAAGATTTTTTTTTTTTTTTAATTTATTTATGGCTGTGTTGTGTCTTCGTTTCTGTGCGAGGGCTTTCTCTAGTTGGGGCAAGTGGGGGCCACTCTTCATTGCGGTGCGCAGGCCTCTCACTATCGCGGCCTCTCTTGTTGTGGAGCACAGGCTCCAGACACGCAGGCTCAGTAATTGTGGCTCACAGGCCCAGTTGCTCCGTGGCATGTGGGATCTTCCCAGACCAGGGCTCGAACCCATGTCCCATGCATTGGCAGGCGGATTCTCAACCACTGCACCACCAGGGAAGCCCCCTGTTGGAAGATTTTTAATCACAGTTTCAATTTCATTACTTGTGATTGGTCTGTTCATATTTTCTATTTCTTCCTGATTCAGTCTTGGAAGGTTATACCTTTCTAAGAATTTGTCCATTTCTTCCAGGTTGTCCATTTTATTGGCATAGAGTTGCTTGTAGTAGTCTCTTAGGATGCTTTGTATTTCTGTGGTGTCTGTTGTAACTTCTCCTTTTTCATTTCTACTTTTATTGATTTGAGTCCTTTCCCTCTTTTTCTTGATGAGTCTGGCTAATGGTTTATCAATTTTGTTTATCTTCTCAAAGAACCAGCTTTTACTTTTATTGATCTTTGCTATTGTTTTTTTGTTTCTATTTCATTTATTTCTGCTCTGATCTTTATGATTTCTTTCCTTATGCTAACTTTGGGTTTTATTTGTTCTTCTTTCTCTAGTTCCTTTAGGTGTAAGGTTAGATTGTTTACTTGAGATTTTTCTTGTTTCTTGAGGTAGGATTGTATAGCTATAAACTTCCCTCTTAGAACTGCTTTTGTTGCATCCCATAGGTTTTGGATCATCGTGTTTTCATTGTAATTTGTCTCTAGGTGTTTTTTGATTTCCTGTTTGATTTCTTCAGTGATCGCCTGGTTATTTAGTAACATATTGTTTAGCCTCCATGTTTTTGTGTTTTTTACGTTTTTTTCCCTTTAATTGATTTCTAATCTCATGGCGTTGTGGTCAGAAAAGCTGCTTGATATGATTTCAGTTTTCTTCAATTTACCAAGGCTTGATTTGTGACCCAAGATGTGATCTATCTTGGAGAATGTTCTGTGCACACTTGAGAAGAAAGTGTAATCTGCTGTTTTTGGATGGAATGTCCTATAAATATCAATTAAATCTACCTGGTCTATTGTGTCATTTAAAGCTTCTGTTTCCTTATTTCTTTTCATTTTGGATGATCTGTCCATTGGTGTAAGTGAGGTGTTAAAGTCCCCCACTGTTACTGTGTTACTGTCGATTTCCTCTTTTATAGCTGTTAGCAGTTGCCTTATGTATTGAGGTGCTCCTATGTTGGGTGCATATATATTTATAATTGTTATATCTTCTTCTTGGATTGATCCCTTGATCATTATGTAGTGTCCTTCCTTGTCTCTTGTAACATTCTTTATTTTAAAATCTATTTTATCTGATATGAGTATTGCTACTCCAGCTTTCTTTTGATTTCCATTTGCATGCAATATCTTTTTCCATCCCCTCACTTTCAGTCTATATGTGTCCCTAGGTCTGAAGTGGGTCTCTTGTAAACAGCAAATAGATGGGTCTTGTTTTTGTATCCATTCAGCCAGTCTATGTCTTTTGGTTGGGGCATTTAATCCATTCACATTTAAGGTAATTATCGATATGTATGTTCCTATGACCATTTTCTTAATTGTTTTGGGTTTGGTTTTGTAGGTCCTTTTCTTCTCTTGTGTTTCCCACTTAGAGAAGTTCCTTTAGCATTTGTTGTAGAGCTGGTTTGGTGGTGCTTAATTCTCTTAGCTTTTGCTTGTCTGTAAAGCTTTTGATTTCTCCATCGAATCTGAATGAGATCCTTGCTTGGTAGAGTAATCTTGGTTGTAGATTCTTCCCTTTCATCACTTTAAATATATCATGCCACTCCCTTCTGGCTTCTAGAGTTTCTGTTGAGAAATCAGGTATTAACCTTATGGAAGTTCCCTTGTATGTTATTTTTCGTTTTTCCCTTGCTGCTTTCAATAATTTTTCTTTGTCTTTAATTTTTGCCACTTTGATTACTATGTGTCTCGGCGTGTTTCTCCTTGGGTTTATTCTGTATAGGACTCACTGCGCTTCCTGGACTTGGGTGGCTATTTCCTTTCCCATGTTAGGGAAGTTTTCGAATATAATCTCTTCAAATATTTTCTCGGGTCCTTTCTCTCTCTCTTCTCCTTCTGGGACCCCGATATTGTGAATGTTGGTGTGTTTAATGTTGTCCCAGAGGTCTCTTAGGCTGTCTTCATTTCTTTTCATTCTTTTTTCTTTATTCTGTTCCACAGCAGTGAATTCCACCATTCTGTCTTCCAGCTCACTTATCCGTTCTTCTGCCTCAGTTATTCTGCTATTGATTCCTTCTAGTGTAGTTTTCATTTCAGTTATTGTATTGTTCATCTCTGTTTGTTTGTTCTTTAATTCTTCTAGGTCTTTGTTAAACATTTCTTGCATCTTCTCGATCTTTGTCTCCATTCTTTTTCCGAGGTCCTGGATCATCTTCACTATCATTATTCTGAATTCTTTCTCTGGGAGGTTGCCTATCTCCACTTCATTTAGTTGTTTTTCTGGGGTTTTATCTTGTTCCTTCATCTGGTACCTAGCCCTCTGCCTTTTCATCTTGTCTATCTTTCGTGAATGTGGTTTTTGTTCCACGGGTTGCAGGATTTTAGTTCTTCTTGCTTCTGCTGTGTGCCCTCTGGTGGATGAGGCTATCTAAGTGGCTTGATGAGAGGGACCATCGTTACAGTAACACAAGCTTTTATAATTCCCCATGTATTTACCTTTATTGAAATATTTCTTTCTCAGTTCAGCTTCATTTTACTGCCTATTGTCCTTTCATTTCAGTATGCAGGATTCCCTTGAACATTTCTTGCAGGGCAGGGGTGTTGGTCACTGACTCCCTCAGCTTTTGTTTATCTGGGAATATCTTAATTTCTCCCTCACTTTTGGCGGACATTTTTGCCACAGATATAATTATTGGTTGATAGTTTCTCTCTTTTAGCATTTTGAGTATATCAGTCTCTGGCCTCCAAACTTTCTGATGAGAAATCTCTTGATAATCTAATTGAAGATCCCTTGTATGTGATGATTCACTTCCCTCTTGCTGCTTTCAAAATTCTCTCTTTGTCTTCAGCTTTTCAAAGTTTGATTATAATGTGTCTTAGTGTAGGTCTTTGGGTCCTTTGAGCTTCTTGGATATTCATACTCATATCTTTCATCTTGAAGTTTTCATTCATTATTTCTTCAGATATTTTCTCTGCCCTTTTCTCTTTCTCTTCTCCTTCTGGGACTCTTACGATGTGTAGGTTGGTACTTGCTGGTGTCCCACAGGTTCATTAGGTTGTGTTTGCTTTTCTTAGATCTTTTTTTCTTCCTTTTCCTCACACTCAATAATTTCCATTGTCCTGTCTTCATGTTCACTGATTCTTTCTTCTGCCTGCTGAAATCTGTCTTTGAATCCTTCCAGTGAATTTCTCATTGCAATTACTGTACTTTTCATCTCCAAAATTTCTTTTGGCTTCCTTTTTGGGTTTTCTTTCTCTTTATTGATACTTCCATTTTGTTCACGCATTATTTTCTTGACTTTTCGACATCTTCTTTTAGTTTTCTGAGCATCTTTAAGACAGTTGTTTTAAAGTCTTTAGTATATCTTCCATCAAATCTTTTTCTAGCACAGTTTCTGTTGCTTTATTTTTTCCCTGAATGAGCCATATTTTCCTGTCTCTGTATGCCTTGTGATTTTTTTGTTGAACAAAAGACATGTAAATCTACTAATGTAGCAACTCTGGAAATCAGATTTTCCTCCTTGCCTGGGGTATGCTGTTTTTAATGTTTTTGTTGATTGGTTTTGGTTTTGGTTTTAGTTTTTGATTTTGATTGTTGTAGACTGTTTTTGTACCAACATCAGCCTTAAGTATGAACTTAAGGTCTTCTCAGGTCTTTTTTGAGCCTTTCCCTGGGCATGCACAGTCACTTTCTAATTTTCCCCATATATGCAGTTGTTTTTGAATGTCCTAGACTTGAATGTCTGACTCCCAAAAGAGGAAAAAGGAAAGAAGTCAAAGTGGCAGAAAAAAGAGTGTCAGCCCTTTAAATCCCCAAGAAGTCACTTCAGCTAAGAGGGAGGGGCTTTCAACAAGGGAGGGAAGTGCAGCAGCAATGGCTGCCCACCTTTTTGCACCTCAGAAGTAGCAGTCAGCATTCAGAGCACAGCTCCCCAGTTATTTGAACGACAGGGTCCTTTTTGCTTATCCTGGCTCCCACAAGCTGTGTGCAAGCTGCTCAAGGAACCTGAGAGTAGCTTCCTGCCACATGGCTGGGGTGGGGGATGAGTGGCTACTGTGCTAAGAGCTAAAATTGACCAAAATTAATCACAGCTTACTGTCTGAGCCTTCCCTGGATGTTACTGAGTTCCAAAATATTTCATCAGACAAATTCTGCTGGTGTAATTGTTATCTAGGTAGGGGGACAGATGTCTGTTGCTTCCTACTCCACTATCTTCCCAGAATCCTCTCCTTACATTGTTTCTCATTTGTTTTGTCTTGGATATTTAAAAAGTGGTAAATTTAAAATTGACAAGCTTTTATGAATGGGAATAACCCTATGGCAGGAAGTTATAATTGCCACAGGTATCTCCAGCAGACTGCTGCAGAATTGATGCAAAAGGTCTTAAGTGATAGGATCCATGCATTCCTTAACTGAAGTTTTACCCTTACATCTGACTAAAGAAACATACTGTAATAAAAATGATTGAGAGTAAATGTATTATATAGAATACCTTGAATCTAATTTAGTTTCAAAATAAGCCTGAAGTGTCTGCTTTGTTACAAGAGATAACTGGCAACATCTCAAAACGGGCTGTTACTCTGTGGTTGAGAAAGGCATCCTTAGAGGATGAAACTAAAGAGAGAAGTTATTTGCTTCAACACACCTAACATATATTGATGGAACAAACATAGGATAACAACAATAGATGTTCTGGTTCGAACAGGAAGAAATTCAAGATAAAAAAATAAAGTCGCTGGCTAATGACATTTCTGATATCCAGCCCAGCAAATGTTGCAGATCTGTTGACTAGGTCTCAAAGCCTGGGAATACTTCTCCGTGCTTTTCAACTTCACCCTCTTGGTTCTTGGTTCTGCCCTCTGAGTCATCCTTCATTTTTGATGAAAGGCAGCACATTTGCAGCTGAGTAGCTTTATCAGCCTGCTTCCTGCCAATAGAATTTTGGAAATCTAATGGCCTCCTTTCATTTTGTACCCTTTTTGTCCCTTTCCTTCCAAGTTGGCAGTGTTTCTGCCGAAATAAATTTCTCAAAAACTTACTAGTCTTCTGTGAATTTCACTGGGATTCACGCCAGTAGAAAAAAAGACGCACCCCCTCAGATCTTTCCAAGATAATCCTTTCTCTGTTTCAGGCTCGTGCTAAAATGGTTGATGGGCAGTGCCTTTAAGTTCCTAGAGGCTCTCTGGTTTAATTGAAAGGATCTGTGAGACACACCCTTAATCACCTGAAAGGGACCTTTGTCTAACTGAATAGTCTGAGGTTTTGATCTTTCTGAGGTTTTAGCAAAAGGTTATATCATTCACAGTCTCAACCTTTTCTATGGAACTTGCTTTCCTGACAGTGAATCTCTTAATTTCAGTGTCTTTTGCCATCTGTAGAGTCAACTTTTAAATCAAGTCCTATTTCCTTTTTACTTAAGTTTTAACCTCAGTTTCTCTCTCTCTCCCCTTCCCTCCCTCTCCCTCTCTCCCTCCTTCTCTCTTCCCTCTCCCTTCCTCTGTCTCTCTATCTCTGTCTCTCTCTCACACTCTCAGCTTTTACCATAAGTGGCAAGGAGAAATCAGGTGGTACTTTCAAAATATTGCTTGGAAATTTCTTGCACTGTATATACAAGCTTGTTGCTTACAAATGCTGCTTCCCACATAACGCAGGATACAATTTCACTAAGCTTTCTGCCAACAAAGCAAGGATCTCCCTTCCTCCAGTTTCCAATAACGTGTTTCTTATTTTCTTGTTACTGGGCACAATGCGTCCATCACTTGGGGTGCTTAGCCAAATGAAGACACCAAGTACTTTTGATTAAAGCAGAAGCATTTATTCCTTGTGACAAGTAAGGAGACAGGGAGATAGCTCTCAAAGCCTTGTCTCCCAGCACAGCAGGATCAGGGAAGTTTAAGCTATGGGTGCATGCATATTCATGAAGGGGCAAGTGTGATTTTCCACGTAGAGGTGGAGTTCCAGATGGGCTTGCACGGTACAACAACATGCTCAAACACAGTTGCAGGTTCAAAAATAGTGGCAATCCCCCACCCTTGGGGTGGAGATTTTAGCTTTAAAATGAGGCAAAGGTCACTCTAGGTTGACAAAAGCCAGCCACCTTCCACTGTAGGGGTGTGTGGGTTCGATCCCTGGTTGAGGCCAAAAAGTTAAAAAAAAAATGTACTTTAGGCTGATCTGTACCTTTGGAACAGAACCTGGGAGTCATTATGACTGATTTATTATCTTTGCTGTGGTTTCTTCTCCCTCCTGATAAGTCATTTGTTCCTGCATTCTTTGTTCTATTTAAAAATTGTTATTTAGTGAGACCTATCCTTTGTTTCCACATGAAGACCCAGGAGGGCATAATTCATCTTTTTCCAAGTCATCGGTAAACAGAACACAAAAGAGTTCTAAAATTCACGCTCTGGGTCTCTACCTAAGTTTGTCTAGTGCGTGTTACCACTTCTCTCATTGCCTATTATTTTACTTCTGTAAGATATGACATACTGTGGTTTGACCGCACCCCTTCCTTATTACTGCCTGGCTAGGACTTCTGAGCTCTCACCGGCAGTGTCCTTTTTGGGGGGGGGGGGCAGGGGGCACACTGCGTGGCATGCGGGATCTTAGTTCCCCGACCAGGGATCGAGTCCATGCCCCCTGCAGTGAAAGCGTGGATTCTTAACCACTGGACCGCCAGGGAAGTCCACCAGTGGTGTCCTTAAAATCCAGATGTCAACTAAAAATCTGTTGAAGCCATTTTAGGCTGTCTCTGTCATGCTACCCAAATTCTTGCTGTCTCCTCTCACTATCCAGTTCCAAAGACATTCCCACATTTTAGATATTTGTTAGAGCAGTAACCCGCTTCCAGATACCGAACTCTGTACTAGTTTTCAATTGTTGTGTAACAGATCACCACAAATGTAGTGCCTTAAAACAACAAAAGTTTGCTATCTCATGCTTTCTATGGCTCAGGTGTCCAGGCACAGCTTAGCTGGGTCCTCTGTCTCTGGTCTTACAAAGCTGAAATCAAGGTAACAGCTGGGCTGCATTTTCATAAGGAGGCTCAAGTTTGGAACAGAATCTGCTTTCAAGCTCATGAGTTGATGTTGGTAGACTCATTTCCTTGCAGCTGCATCAGGACCCCAGCTCCTTACTGGCTGTGACCTAGAGGCAGGCCTCAGGTACACATTAGTCCCCTGCCATGTGGCGGTCTCATGGGTCCTCTCCGAACATGGCAGCTTATTTCATCAAGACCAGCAGCAGAATCCTCACTCCAGTCTGCTGAGATTATGTTACATTATATAAGACTCAATCATGGGAGTGACGTCATATGACCTTTGCCATATTCTCTTGATCAGAGGCAAGTCACAGGTTCTGCCTACCCCCGAGATGAGTACAGGAGTGTGACTCATTGGGAGTCACCTTAGGATATGTACCCCGAAGATGGTATAGTAGGGTGAACAATGTCCCCCAGAGATATCAAGTTATAATCCTTGCAAACTGTAAATACTACCCTATTTAGTGAAAAAGGGGGACTTTAGGGTTGTAATTAAGATAGAGATCTTCAGATAAAGGGATTGTCTTAGATTATTTGAGTGGGTACTGAATGCAATCACATGTATTCTTATAGGAAGGGGGCAGAAGGGGATCGGACACGCACACAGAGGAGAAGGCCATGTGAACATGGAGTAGAGAGAAATTTAAGATGTCGGCCTTGATTGAAGCTTGAAGTGGTGCAGCTACAGCCAAGTAATGCCGTAGCCATAATCTCCCCCTTGAGCCTCTGTGGTGTGTATGGCCTTGCTCACTTTAATTTCTGTCTGGTAATACTGCTGTTACTCTTCTGGCCTCCAGAACTGGGAGAGAATCAATTTCTGTCTCAAGCCACCCAGTTTGTCCCAGTTTTGTTGCATCAGCCGTAGGAAATGAATACAGGTGGATATTAATTGATGCATCATTGTTACTTTTTTAATGCATTTCACTGATTACTCAGTCAGATTAAGTATCTTTTCATAAGGTTCTTGACTGTCCAAGTGTTTTCTTCTGAGTTTTTCAATTTGTCTTTTGTCTCTTTTTTTAAAAAAGAAACAAAGATAAGAGAATTACTCAGTGTCTTATTGATTAGTAAAAATACTTTAGATACTCTGATTACTAATGCTATGTCAGTTGTCCATGTTACTGAAGAGATATTTCTTTTCCTCCAATCTATAGCTTGTCTTTCTACCTTATATAGAGTGTCTTCTGTGTTCAGAAGCTTTTTATACCTCTTTTATTTAATTATGGAAACTTTTAAACATACCCAAAAGAAGAGAGAATAGTATAATGCATCTTCAATGTACATAATCTTCAACAGTTATCAGCATTTTTTCCCAGAATTATTTATCTTTTCCTTTAGATTGTGAGCCTTTTGTGCATTATCTAAAAAATCTTTAAATAAAGACTGTGTTGCTGTTATTTGTGTAACTGAGTATTTCTGTCATGGTAAAACACTCATTCTTTTTGTGATAACACTTGTTCTTTCTAGCTTTTTCTTTCTTTTTTTTTAACATCTTTATTGGAGTATAATTGCTTTACAATGGTGCATTAGTTTCTGCTTTATAACAAAGTAAATCAGCTATACATATACATATATCCCCATATCTCCTCTATCTTGCATCTCCCTCCCATCCTCCCTATCCCACCCCTGTAGGTGGTCACAAAGCACCGAGCTGATCTTCCTGTGGTATGAAGTTGCTTCCCACTAGCTATCTATTTTACATTTGGTAGTGTATATATGTCCATGCCACTCTCTCACTTCGTCCCAGCCTACCCATCCCCCTCCCCGTGTCCTCAAGTCCATTCTCTACATCTGTGTCGTTATTACTGTCCTGCCCCTAGGTTCTTCAGAACCTTTTTTTTTTTTTTTAGATTCCATATATATGTGTTAGCATACGGTATTTGTTTTTCTCTTTCTGACTTACTTCACTCTGTATGACAGACTCTAGGTCCACCCGCCTCACTACAAAGAATTCAATTTCGTTTCTTTTTATGGCTGAGTAATATTCCATTGTATATATGTGCCACATCTTCTTTATCCATTCATCTGTCGATGGACACTTAGGTTGCTTCCATGTCCTGGCTATTGTAAATAGTGCTGCAGTGAACATTTTGGTACATGACTCTTTTTGAATTATGGTTTTCTCAGGGTATATGCCCAGTAGTGGGATTGCTGGGTGGTATGGTAGTTCTGTTTTTAGTTTTTTAAGGAACCTCCATACAGTTCTCCATAGTGGCTGTATCAATTTACATTCCCACCAACAGTGCAAGAGGATTCCCTTTTCTCCACACCCTCTCCAGCATTTATTGTTGGTAGCTTTTTGATGATGGCCATTCTGACTGGTGTGAGGTGATACCTCATTGTAGTTTTGATTTGCATTTCTCTGATGATTAGTGATGTTGAGCATCCTTTCATGTGTTTGTTGGCAATCTGTATATCTTCTTTGGAGAAATGTCTATTTTGGCCTTCTGCCAATTTTTAGATTGGATTGTTTGGTTTTTTTGATATTGAGCTGTATGAGCTCCTTATAAATTTTGGAGATTAATCCTTTGTCAGTTGCTTCATTTGCAAATATTTTCTCCCAGTCTGAGGGTTGTCTTTTCATCTTGTTTATGTTTTCCTTTGCTGTGCAAAAGCTTTTAAGTTTCAGTAGTTCCCATTTGTTTATTTTTGCTTTTATTTCCATTACTCTAGGAGGTGGGTCAAAAAGGATCTTGCTGTGATGTATGTCATAGTGTTCTGCCTATGTTTTCCTCTAAGAGTTTGATAGTGTCTGGCCTTACGTTTAGGTCTTTAACCCATTTTGAGTTTATTTTTTTGTATGGTGTTAGGGAGTGTTCTAATTTCATTCTTTTACATGTAGCTGTCCAGTTTTCCCAGCACCACTTATTGAAGAGGCAGTCTTTTCTCCATTGTATATTCTTGCCTCCTTAATCAAAGATGAGGTGACCATATGTGTGTGGGTTTATCTCTGGGCTTTCTCTCCTGTTCCATTGATCTATATTTCTGTTTTTGTGCCAGTACCATACTGTCTTGATTACTGTAGCTTTGTAGTATAGTCTGAAGTCAGGGAGTCTGATTCCTCCAGCTCCGTTTTTCTTTCTCAAGATTGCTTTGGCTATTCGGGGTCTTTTGTGTTTCCATACAAATTGTGAAATTTTTGTTCTAGTTCTGTGAATAATAATGCCATTGATAGTTTGATAAGGATTGCATTGAATCTGTAGATTGCTTTGGGTAGTAGAGTCACTTTCACAGTGTTGATTCTTCCAATCCAAGAACATGGTATATCTCTCCATCTGTTGGTATCATCTTTAATTTCTTTCATCAGTGTCTTATAGTTCTCTGCATACAGGTCTTTTGTCTCCTTAGGTAGGTGTATTCCTAGGTATTTTATTCTTTCTGTTGCAATGGTAAGTGGAAGTGTTTCCTTAATTTCTCCTTCAGATTTTTCATCATTAATGTGTAGGAATGCAAGAGATTTCTGGGCATTAATGTTGTATCCTGCTACTTTACCAAATTCATTGATTAGCTCTAGTAGTTTTCTGGTAGCATCTTTAGGATTCTCTATGTATAGTATTATGTCATCTGCAAACAGTGACAGCTTTACTTTTTCTTTTCCGATTTGGATTCCTTTTGTTTCTTTTTGTTCTCTGATTGCTGTGGCTAAAACTTCCAAAACTATGTTGAATAATAGTGGTGAGAGTGGACAACCTTGTCTTCTTCCTGATCTTAGAGGCAATGGTTTCAGTTTTTCACCATTGAGAGCGATGTTGGCTGTGGGTTTGTCATATGTGGCCTTTATTATGTTGAAGTAAGTTCCCTCTATGCCTACTTTCTGGAGTGTTTTTATCATAAATGGGTGTTGAATTTTGTCGAAAGCTTTCTCTGCATCTATTGAGATGATCATATGGTTTTTATCCTTCAATTTGTTAATATGGTTTATCACATTGATTAATTTGCGTGTATTGAAGAATTCTTGCATTCGTGGGGTAAAGCCCACTTGACCATGGTATATGATCCTTGTAATGTGCTGTTGGATTCAGTTTGCTAGTATTTTGTTGAGGATTTTTGCATCTATGTTCATCAGTGATATTGGCCTGTAGTTTTCTTTCTTTGTGACATCTTTGTCTGGTTTTGATATCAGGGTGATGGTGGCCTTGTAGAATGAGTTTGGCAGTGTTTCTCCCTCTGCTATATTTTGGAAAAGTTTGAGAAGGATAGGTGTTAGCTCTTCTCTAAATGTTTGATAGAATTCGCCTGTGAAGCCATCTGGTCCTTGGCTTCTGTTTGTTGGAAGATTTTTAATCACAGTTTCAATTTCTGTGCTTGTGATTGGTCTGTTTATATTTTCAATGTCTTCCTGGTTCAGTCTCAGAAGGTTGTACGTTTCTAAGAATCTGTCCATTTCTTCCAGGTTGTCCATTTTATTGGCATATAGTTGCTTGTAGTAATTTCTCATGATCCTTTGTATTTCGGCACTGCCAGTTGTTACTTCACCTTCTTCATTTCTAATTCTATTGATTTCAGTCTTCTCCGTTTTTTTTTGATGAGTCTGGCTAAAGGTTTCTCACTTTTGTTTATCTTCTCAAAGAACCAGCTTTTAGTATTATTCATCTTTGCTATTGTTTCCTTCATTTATTTTTGATCTGATCTTTATGATTTCTTTCCTTCTGCTAACTTTGGGGTTTCTTAGTTCTTCTTTCTCTAATTGCTTTAGGTATAAGGTTAGGTTGTTAATTTGAGATGTTTTTTGTCTCTTGAGGTAGGATTGTATTGCTATAAACTTCCCTCTTAGAACTGATTTTGCTGTATCCCATAGGTTTGGGGTCATCATGTTTTCATTGTCATTTGTTTCTAGGTATCTTTTGATTTTCTCTTTGATTTCTTCAGTGATCTCTTGGTTATTTAGTAGTGTATTCTTTAGCCTCCATGTGTTTGTATTTTTTACCAATTTTTTCCTGTTACTGGTAACTAGTCTCATAGTGTTGTGGTCTGAAAAGGTACTTGATAAGATTTCAATTTTGTTAAATTTACCAAGGCTTGATTTGTGACCCAAGATATGATCTATCCTGGAGAATGTTCCATGAGCACTTGAGAAGAAAGTGTATTCTGTTGTTTTTGGATGGAATGTCATATAAATATCAATTAAGTCCATCTTGTTTAGTGTATCATTTAAAGCTTGTGTTTCCTTATTTATTTTCATTTTGGATGATCTGTCCATTGGTGAAAGTGGGGTGTTAAAGTCCCCTACTATGATTGTGTTACTGTCTATTTCCCCTTTTATGGCTGTTAGCATCTGCCATATGTATTGAGGTACTCCTATGTTGGGTGCATAAATATTTACAACTGTTATATCTTCTTCTTGGATTGATCCCTTGATCATTATGTAGTGTCCTTCTTTGTCTCTTATTTAGTCTTTATTTTAAAGACCATTTTGTCTGATGTGAGAATTGCTACTCCAGCTTTCTTTTGATTTCCATTTGCATGGAATATCTTTTTCCATCCCCTCACTTTCAGTCTGTATGTGTCCCTAGGTCTGAAGTGGGTCTCTTGTAGACAGCCTATATACGGGTCCTGTTTTTGTATCCATTCAGGCAGTCTGTGTCTTTTGGTTGGAGCATTTACTCCATTTACATTTAAGGTAGTTATCGATATGTATGTTCCTGTTACTGTTTTCTTAATTGTTTTGGGTTTGTCATTGTAGGTCTTTTCCTTCTCTTGTGTTTCCTACCTAGAGAAGTTCCTTTAGCATTTGTTTTAAAGCTGGTTTGGTGGTGCTGAATTCTCTTAGCTTTTGCTTGTCTGTAAAGGTTTTAATTTCTCCATCTAATCTGAATGAGATCCTTGCTGGGTACAGTAATCTTGGTTGCAGGTTTTCCCCTTTCATCACTTTAAATATGTCCTGCCACTCCCTTCTGGCTTGCAGAGTTTCTGCTGGAAGATCAGCTGTTAACCTTACGGCAATTCCCTTGTATATTATTTGTTGTTTTTCCCTTGGTGCTTTTAATATTTTTTCTTGGTATTGAATTTTTGATAGTTTGATTAATATGTGTGTTGGCATGTTTCTCCTTGGATTTATCCTGTATGGGACTCTCTGCACTTCCTGGACCTGATTGACTATTTCCTTTCCCATATTAGGGAAGTTTTCAACTATAATTTCTTCAAATATTTTCTGTCCCTTTCTTTTTCTCTTCTTCTGCTGGGACCCCTATAATTCGAATGTTGGTGCGTTTAATGTTGTCCCAGAGGTCTCTGAGACTGTCCTCAATTCTTTTCATTCTTTTTTTCTTCATTCTGCTCTGCGGTAGTTATTTCCACTATTTTATCTTCCAGGTCACTTATGCGTTCTTCTGCCTCAGTTATTCTGCTGTTGAATCCTTCTAGAGAATTTTTAATTTCATTTATTGTGTTGTTCATCATTGTTTGTTTGCTCTTTAGTTCTTCTAGGTCCTTGTTAAATGTTTCTTGTATTTTCTCCATTCTATTTCCAAGATTTTGCTTCATCTTTACTATCATTACTCTGAATTCGTTTTCAGGTAGACTGCCTGTATCCTCTTCATTTGTTTGGTCTGATGGGGTTTTACGTTGTTCCTTCATCTGCTGTGTGTTTCCTCTGTCTTCTCATTTTGCTTAACTTACTGTGTTTGGGGTCTCCTTTTTGCAGGCTGTAGGTTCGTAGTTCCCTTTGTTTTTGGTGTCTCCCCCCAGTGGCTAAGGTTGGTTCAGTGGGTTGTGTAGGCTTCCTGGTGGAGGGGACTGGTGCCTGTGTTTTGCTGGATGAGGCTGGATCTTGTCTTTCTGGTGGGGAGGACCACGTCCAGTGTGTGTTTTGGGGTGTCTGTGATTTTAGGCAACCTCTGTGCTAATGGGTGGGGTTGGGTTGCTGTCTTGCTCATTGTTTGGCATAGGGTGTCTAGCATTGTAGCTTGCTGGTCGTTGAGTGAGCTGGGTCTTAGCGTTGAGATGGAGATCTCTGGGAGAGCTTTTGCTGTTTGATATTACATGGAGCCAGGAGGTCTCTGGTGGACCAATGTCCTGAACTTGGCTCTCCCACACAGAGGCTCAGGCCTGACACCTGGTTGACAACCGTGTCAGCCACATGGCTCAGAAGAAAAGGGAGAAGAAAAGAAAGAAAGAAAAAAATAAAATAAGATAGTTATTAAAATAAAAAATAAATATTATTAAAAATAAAGAAATTTTTAAAGTAATAAAAAAATGGAAAGAAAGAAGAGAGCCACCAAACCAAAAAACAAATCCACCAATGATACGAAGCGCTAAAAACTCTACTAAAAAAAGAAAAAGAAAAAGGACAGACAGAACCCTAGGACAAGTAGTAAAAGCAAAGCTGTACAGGCAAAATCACACAAAGAAGCATACACATACACACTCACAAAAAGAGAAATAGGTAAATAATATATATATATATATATATTAAAAGAAAAGAAAGGAAGAGAGCAACCAAATCAGTAACCAAATCTACCAGTGATAATAAACTCTAAATACTAAACTAAGATAAACCTAAGACCAGAAACAAATTAGGTGCCGAAAGCAAACCCCCCCAAGCCTACAGTTGCTCCCAAAGTCCACCTCCTGAATTTCTGATGATTCGTTGTATGCTCAGGTATTCCACAGATGCAGGTACATCAAGTTGACTGTGAAGATTTAATCCGCTGCTCCTGAGGCTGCTGGGAGAGGTTTCCTTTTCTGTTTGTTTGCACAGCTCCCGGGGTTCAGCTTTGGATTTGGACCCACCTCTGCATGTAGGTCGCCTGAGGGGGTCTGTTCTTTGCTCAGACAGGACGGGGTTAAAGGAGCAGCTGCTTCGGGGGCTCTGGCTCACTCAGGCGGGGGGAGGGAGCAGTACGGAGGAGGCGGGGCGAGCCTGCGGCGTCAGAGGCGTCGTGACGTTGCAGCAGCCCGAGGCGCGCCGTGCGTTCTCCCGGGGAAGTTGTCCCCGGATCACGGGAGCCTGGCCGTGGCGGGCTGCACCGGCTCCCGGGAGGGGCGGTGTGGAGAGTGACCTGTGCTCGCACACAGGCTTCTTGGAGGCGGCAGCAGCAGCCTTAGCGTCTCATGCCCGTCTCTGGGGTCCGTGCTGATAGCCACGGCTCACGCCCGTCTCTGGAGCTCATTTAGGCGGCGCTCTGAATCCCCTCTCCTCACGCACCAGGAAACAAAGAGGTAAGAAAAAGTCTCTTGCCTCTTCGGCAGCTGCAGACCTTTTCCCGGACTCCCTCCCGGCTCGCCGTGGTGCACTAGCCCCTTCAGGCTGTGTTCACGCCGCCAACCCCAGTCCTCTCCCTGCGATCCGACCGCAGCCCGAGCCTCAGCTCCCAGCCCCGCCCACCCCGGCGGGGGAGCAGACAAGCCTCTCGGGCTGGTGAGTGCTGCTCGGCGCCGAGCCTCCGTGTGGGAATCTCTCCGCTGTGCCCTCCGCACCCCTGTGGCTGCGCTCTCCTCCGTGGCTCCGAAGCTTCCCCGCTCCGCCACCCGCAGTCTCCGCCCGTGAAGAGGCTCCTAGTGTGTGGACACCTTTCCTCCTTCATGGCGCCCTCCCACTGGTGCAGGGCCCGTCCCTATTCTTTTGTCTCTGTTGTTTCTATTTTCTTTTGCCCTCCCCAGGTATGTGGGGAATTTCTTGCCTTTTGGGAAGTCTGAGGTCTTCTGCCAGCGTTCAGTAGGCATTCTGTAGGGTTGTTCCACATGCAGGTGTATTTCTGCTGTATTTGTGGGGAGGAAGGTGATCTCCCCGTCTTACTCGTCTGCCATCTTGGAGGTCTCTCTCTAGCTTTTACTTTTTTATAAATGTTACTTTATGTGTAGCAATTTCTAATATGTATAAAGCATTATTGATTGCATGCATGTTAACCTGTACCCTCTTCCTAAACAACATGTACTTTTCTTATTCAGCACAAGTTATTAATTCAGATCTTGGTAACTTGCCAATTGTCCCAACAACATCCTGTGTGTCACCATAGAACTTATTAAAAATCCCATGTGTATTTATAAGAAGGCTGATCAATCATTCAGGAAAGGTCAAAGTATAAGTCTGAGTCAGCTGTGCTGGCAATTGTGTTTTTACAAAGTAATTCCTCTCAATTTGTTTCCCTTATTTCTAGTGTGCCTCCTGGGCTTGAAGGCATGAAAGAGCAAGACCTCTGCAACAAGATAATGGCTAAAATATTAGAAAATTATAATACCCTGTTTGAAGTGGAGTATGTGGAAAATGATAACCAGAGGTGTGAAAACCTAGCGAGGCTTATCATAGTAAAAGTAAGTAACTTTGGTGTTTAATTTTCAGTATTGCTGTATTTTTAATGGAAGATATTTTATTTAATCATTCTCTGTTATAAAAATTCCTTATGGATATACCTTCAGATTATTATTCCTATGTTGAATTCTTTTTACAAAATCTATTCTTTGTATCAAGTGTTTGTTAAACTGATATATATTCTTCTAAGATTGGAGAATAATTGTGGATTGATGTTTCCTTGCTGCTATAAAATCATCTCAAAAGCACTTACATGAGCCCAGAGATATGGTCAATTGGGTGCACCACCTTTTTATAGAAGCCTGGTGTTAATAGCAGGGATACGTGCTTAGGTCTGTGTCCGGAAGTGTTAGCTTACCAAGTAGACTGCGGATTCCTGAAGAAAGTATTACTATGTCTTTTTGTCTCTCTTGTTCCTGGCACACTTCCAAGTTCAACTAGAGACTGTAAGTCTCATACGTGCGGTCCTTGGTAACTGTCACCAGTAAAGGGGACTAGTTTTAAAACCTATAAAGGAATCTTGACAATACTATCTAAATCTTTTTATCATTGGCTGATAATTTATAACATATCTTTTACACATTAGGTTAATGCATGTAGTTCTCTAAAGATTTACAACTGAAAGTCAGAGGGTAAACATCCAAACCAAGTCCTTCAGGTAACGACTAGAGGGAAGGTATCTTATTTCTTTCTCATTCATATTGAGGTAAATCTTGATGGAACTGATATGGGAGGTTCCCTCAAGAGGTTTCCTGAGACTTATCACATTTACAGACCACACTATACTCTTGTTGATTCATATGGCACTTTGGGCACTGAAGGGCTATTTTCATTTCTTCTTCCAGTTGAGGCATGACATTGAAGAAGAAATGAAAGGTAAAGGGTATCGTGTAGCACCCAACCGAAACAGCAAAAGACCGAAATGAGGTTTTCTGAACTAGGGCTCATGTGTGAATACAACAGACTCCGTATAGGGGATAGCGTGCGTATGAGAGGAATGCATTGGACAAGAATCTTGCCAACCTGATAAAGAGAACTTTAAACTGAAATCTGAGGAAAAGGAAGAACAATGCTCAGATGAAATGAGCTACTTTGGAGAATATCAAGTGTAGCATAAAGTGGAGGTAATGTGGTAGCTGAGAAAATATCATTGATTCACAGAGAATATTAAAAAAATATAACTTTTATCAGTTTTGCTATGAAAAATTAAAATAGTTTTCTAAATAGAAAAAAATCTACCTTAAATATGTTTATCTGACTCCTATAGTGCTTTGCAAAGGGTCTCTTTTTAAAATATTAAAAAGTGACTGACTTTGTTTCAGCTGTATCACGGATAAACACTTTTTAACACATACCTTTTAACTAGGGCTGATAAGATAATATGGTAAACCTAAAATAGAATGAAAATAGATAAATATGATCTCCTAAGCAAGACAGACTTGCTGAGATACAGATAATCACTAGAATACACCAACAGGAGCTTACATGCTGTACAAATAAAATAACACCTGTTGAGATCTTTGGAAGAGTGCCCTGCATGGAAATCCTTGAGCTCCTAGGTTTAAGCATGAGAGTACAAGATACATAAACTGAAAACACTGAGGGAGTCAAATACGGATATCTTAGGTGGATGAATATGACTGCTCCTCTCCTAATGCAAGTTTCAAACCTGGCAGATAAATGTCATCATTGGAAACTCCATGTCTATACTCTGAAGCATCATTCTGTTAAAGCAGAATATTTAATGCGTTTTTTTTACTGATCTTGCTGATAGTCTTACCTCTGAGATGGTAAATAATGCAACAAGGAAGCATGGTTTTCTGGATCTAATTATAACCAATAGGATGGAATGGAAGTTATGGAAATTAGTTTAATGGGATGTACCAGGGCCATTTTAAGGTCCATAACAATAAAGAATGTGCTAGCCATGGTTAGATATGTAAACCTGGACATTGTTTAGAAAGCAGATTTTTCTAAAATTCCAAAGATCGTAGAAACATTAGATATAAGCCAAAAGGAAGCTAGATTGAAAAGGGATTGGGAAGTTCACAATGATATCATTAACATACTGAAAAATAGGAAGAATGGAAGAGCAGCTAAGAAAAACAAGGTATCATTCTCATGAGCTCAGCTTTTAGAAGGATGTATACAAAAAGAGTAAACAGGCACAGAACAAGTGATAAATACACTACAGTGACAGAGACTCGAAATATCTGAGCTGAGAATAATCTGAGTCTCATAAAAAGTACTGAGACAGAGGAAAGGGCTTTTAAAGGGAAAAAGTACTAAACCTATCCACTGACACACCTCTGTGTGCCCCAGTGTAGGAGCCAAAGTGTTGGATGACATTCTCATGATACCCTTGTGGGCTAAATGAAAATTGGGGACCCAGACAAATACAAATTTGGTTGCATTTGGACCAGGATGAAGAACTTTGACCAGAGTGTTGGAACATAGATTGCTGTTCAGTTCAGGGGAGGTCTCTACATGTGTCTGTGTCATTCTCAGTATTTTAATCATTGGCTTGAACGAGCACATACTTAGCACTTTTGTGAGTGAAATAAAGCTGGAAGAATAGGTCAGATATTGGATGGCTGGATATGTAGACCAACAAAATAGTGTGTGTGTGTGTATAGCCCTTTCCCTATTCTTTCTTGCTTTAAAAAAACCCCAAAAACCCAGTTTTATTTGGGTCTGCAGCAGTGTGCTTAGGTCAGACGGACCCCAACAGATGGATGAGGCATAAATGGTCTATAATACTATCCTCTTTAGTCAGTGATTGACTTAAAGGTTGGCTGTGACACAGTTCTGGCCAAGGAGATGTAGGGGAAAGTGTGCTGGGAAAGATGTAAGGGAAAGTGAGGGCTCTGGGAAATATTTTCATTCCTGATTACCAAAAAGAGAATGATTTAAGAGATCAGAGCTGTGGTTGCCTCTGCATGGAGTTGGGGGTGGCAGCAGTGGTGATGATTGATGAAGAAAATACCCCAGGGAGCCCTCTGGGGTGACGAAAATGTTCTCAATAGGGAAGTGGGTTATATGGGTGTATGCATTTGTCGAAACTCTTTCAACTGTACACCTAAAATTTATGCATTTTACTGTGTATAAATTATTATGTAAATTTTAATAAAAAAGAAAGAGAGTAGGCCTCTGGGTCAACATGCCCCTGCTCCCATCCTGCTTTCAGGTGTTCTCATGTGAAAGCAGAATGCGGGGCGCTGCCACCATCACCTTTTGCCCTTGAGGAATGTACCACTGACACACTGAGGTTGGCAGCCAAAGTAGGAAAAAGACTCAGTTCCTCATCGTTGCTCATCTGCTGAGCCAACCCTCAACACGCATACCTCTGGACTTTTAGTTAGGAGAGGGAAATATATGTCGTCATAGGATAAACTACTTTTAGTGCAGTAGTCTGTTTCTTGCAACAAAAGCATCACGTCTGATGGAATCAGTATAATTGGAAAGTCCTGTACTTAGATTCATGGCCAAGAGGAGACCAAAATTAATTAATAATAGTTCAATTAAAATATGCATGGATTTTAGTTAACTTCTAACACAGTATGAAATGTCAGTGTGATGTGATTGCCAAAAAAACAAAAAACAAAATAAAACAAAAAACTGCAGATTGATTCACTGAGTATACTGAGTAATATTTAGAATAAAGAACGTATGTCTCCCTGCACTTGGTGTAGGTCAGGCAGCATCTATAGCATCAGGTCTGATTCTGAGTACTGTGTTCACCCTCTCCTGACAATCACCACTGGTCGTCACTTATTCTCGCTAAATATGTATCTGCCTGGGTGACTGTCTTTTACTTCAGTTCCCATACTGCTGATGACTTCTAAATCATAACTCCTAGCCTCGACCTATCGGAAGAGCAATAGAGCCATATTTCTCACTACCCATGAAAAACCATATGGTGCCTGAAATTGCTCATGCCCACAGCATCATCTCCAAAACTTTGTCTACGTTCTACCCTCTCCAACCTTAGTTTGCCGGCCACCGGTCTGCCAAGCTGGAAGCCTTAGTTTGCCCTTAACTCCTCCTCCTTTACCATTCCCGCTGGCACTCACATTCTGCCTTAGACATCTCTCTTGAAACGGGTGTCTTGTGTCCACCCCGCCCCCCAATGCTTTAGATTAGGCCCTTATTACAGCCACACAGTTTCAAACTGTTCTCCCACCTCTAGACTCACCCTCTCTCCATCTCCTTTCTACCAGTGATACAATGATGTTCCCCCAAAACAAACCTGATCATAGCATAGTCTTGACTTAAGTAAGCAAACTGTTTACTGTTATTGTTTTGCTCTCCCCCACTTTTGCTGACAATATACAATCAAAACTTACTTACTTGGAATTTAGGCCCTTTATACTCTGTCCGCAAGCCAAACATTCCCCGTTAAATGCTTGAATGAATTTTGAATTGTTCTTATCTTCTTCCTATTTCTCTGGCCTCTCTTCCATCTCCTTTGAGGTCTCTTCCTTCTGAGTCAGAATTAAACATTATTTCCTACGTTCATTCTTAGGCCTTCAGTCTAGAGCTCTCCCTGGCCAACCATACGTCTATATCTAACTACCTAATGCTCACCTGTACCTGCATGTCCTGTGGATTGTCTCATCATCTTTCCTTGCCCTTGAAGATCTGAATGCTCCATTTGAATTCTGGGGCATAATGAATGGCCTGTCCATCCACACAGTCACTCCAGGTTGATGTCCATCAATCACTAAAACCTGTTCATTCTGCTGCTTAAGTATCTCATAAATCTCTCCCACACTCACTGGTGCTTCCTCATAGCCTCTCATCCAGGCAGGAGAATTCTACACCTGGCCCATTATCACATGCACCTGGTGACCCAGACTGAGTCAGAAAACTCAAGGCAGGGCTCCAAAACCTGTATTTTAAAAGGCTTCCTTGGAGATTGGTTCAAGATGACAGAGTAGAAGGACATGCTCTCACTCCCTTTTTCGAGAACACCAAAATCACAACTAACTGCTGAACAAACATCGACAGGAAAACACTGGAACTCACCAAAAAAGCCACCCCACATGCAAAGACAAAGGAGAAGCCGCAGTGAGACGGTAGGAGGGGCGCAATCACAATAAAATCAAATCCCATAACTGCTGGGTGGGTGACTTGCAAACTGGAGAACACTTATACCACAGAAGTCCACCCACTGGAGTGAAGGTTCTGAGCCACACTTCAGGCTCCCCAACCTGGGGGTCTGATAACGGGAGGAGGAATTCCTAGAGAATCAGACTTTGAAGGCTAGAGGGATTTGATTGCAGGACTTCGGCAAGACTGGGGGAAACAGAGACTCCACTCTTGGAGGGCACACACAAAGTAGTGTGCGCATGGGGACCCAGGGGAAGGAGCAGTGACCCCATAGGAGACTGAACCAGACCTACCTGCTAGTGTTGGAGGGTCTCCTGCAGAGACGGGGGGTGGCTGTGGCTCACCGTGAGGACAAGGACACTGGCAGCAGAAGTTCCGGGAAGTACTCCTTGGCATGAGCCCTCCCAGAGTCTGCCATTAGCCCCACCAAAGAGCCGGGTAGGCTCCAGTGTTGGGTTGCCTCAGGCCAAACAAGCAACAGGGAGGGAACCCAGCCCCACCCATCAGGAGACAAGCAGATTAAAGTTTTACTGAGCTCTGCCCACCAGAGCAACAGCCAGCTCTACCCACCACCAGTCCCTCCCATCAGGAAGCTTGCACAAGCCTCTTAGATAGCGTCATCCATCAGGAGACAAGCGATTTAAAGTTTTACTGAGCTCTGCCCACCAGAGCAACAGCCAGCTCTACCCACCACCAGTCCCTCCCATCAGGAAGCTTGCACAAGCCTCTTAGATAGCGTCATCCATCAGGAGACAAGCGATTTAAAGTTTTACTGAGCTCTGCCCACCAGAGCAACAGCCAGCTCTACCCACCACCAGTCCCTCCCATCAGGAAACTTCGACAAGCCTCTTAGATAGCATCATCCACCAGAGAGCAGACAGCAGAAGCAAGAAGAACTACAGTCCTGCAGCCTGTGGAGCAAAAACCACATTCACAGAAAAATAGACAAGATGAAAAGGCAGAGGGCTATGTACCAGATGAAGAAACAAGATAAAACCCCAGAAAAACAACTTAATGAAGTGGAGATAGGCAACCTTCCAGAAAAAGAATTCAGAATAATGATAGTGAAGATGATCCAGGACCTCGGAAAAAGAATGGAGTCAATGATCGAGAAGATGCAAAAAATGTTTAACAAAGATCTAGAAGAATTAAAGAACAAACAGAGATGAACAATACAATGACTGAAAAGAAAACTACACTAGAAGGAATCAATAGCAGAATAACTGAGGCAGAAAAACGGATAAGTGACCTGGAAGACAGAATGGTGGAATTCACTGCTGCAGAACAGAATAAAGAAAAAAGAATGAAAAGAAATGAAGACAGCCTAAGAGACCTCTGGGACAACATTAAACGCACCAACATTCGCATTATAGGGGTCCCAGAAGGAGAAGAGAGAGAGAAAGGACCCGAGAAAATATTTGAAGAGATTATAGTCGCAAACTTCCCTAACATGGAAAAGGAAATAGCCACCCAAATCCAGGAAGTGCAGAGATTCCCATACAGGAAAAACCCAAGGAGAAACACGCTGAGACACATAGTAATCAAATTGGCAAAAATTAAAGACAAAGAAATATTATTGAAAGCAGCAAGGGAAAAATGACAAATAACATACAAGGGAACTCCCATAAGGTTAACACCTGATTTCTCAGCAGAAACTCTAGAAGCCAGAAGGGAGTGGCATGATATATTTTAAGTGATGAAAGGGAAGAACCTACAACCAAGATTACTCTACTTGGCAAGGATCTCATTTAGATTCGATGGAGAAATCAAAAGTTTTACAGACAAGCAAAAGCTAAGAGAATTCAGCACCTCCAAACCAGCTCTACAACAAATGCTAAAGGAACTTCTCTAAGTGGGAAACACAAGAGAAAAAAAGGACCTAAAAAAACAAACCCAAAACAATTAAGAAAACGGTAACAGGAACATACATATCGATAACTACCTTAAACGTGAATGGATTAAATGCTTCAACCAAAAGACATAGACTGGCTGAATGGATACAAAAACAAGACCCGTATATATGCTGTCTACTGGAGACCCACTTCAGACCTAGGGACACATACAGACTGAAAGTGAAGGGATGGAAAAAGATATTCCATGCAAATGGAAATCAAAAGAAAGGTGGAGTAGCAATACTCATATCAGATAAAATAGACTTTAAAATAAAGAATGTTACAAGAGACAAGGAAGGACACTATATAATGATCAAGGGATCAATCCAAGAAGAAGATATAAAAATAATAAATATATGTGCACCCAACATACGAGCACCTCAATACATATGGCAACTGCTAACAGCTATTAAAGAGGAAATCGACAGTAACACAGTAATAGTGGGGGACTTTAACACCTCACTTACACCAATGGACAGATCATGCAAACAGAAAATTAATAAGGAAACAAGCTTTAAATGACACAATAGACCAGATAGATTTAATTGATATTTATAGGACATTCCATCCCCAAACAGCAGATTACACTTTCTTCTCAAGTGCGCACGGAACATTCTCCAGGATAGATCACATCTTGGGTCACAAATCAAGCCTCGGTAAATTTAAGAAAACTGAAATCATATCAAGCATCTTTTCTGACCACAACGCCATGAGATTAGAAATCAATTACAGGGGAAAAAACGTAAAAAACACAAACACATGGAGGCTAAACAATGCGTTACTAATTAACCAAGAGATCACTGAAGAAATCAAAGGGGAAACCAAAAAATACCTAGAAACAAATGACAATGGAGACACAACGACCCAAAACCTATGGGATGCAGCAAAAGTTCTAAGAGGGAAGTTTATAGCAATACAAGCCTACCTCAAGAAACAGGAAACATCTCGAATAAACAACCTAACCTTGCAGCTAAAGCAATTAGAGAAAGAAGATCAAAAAAACCCCAAAGTTAGCAGAAGGAAAGAAATCATAAAGATCAGATCAGAAATAAATGAAAAAGAAATGAAGGAAACAATAGCAAAGATCAATAAAAGTAAAAGCTGGTTCTTTGAGAAGATAAACAAAATTGATAAACCATTAGCCAGACTCATCAAGAAGAAAAGGGAGAAGACTCAAATCAATAGAATTAGAAATGAAAAAGGAGAAGTAACAACTGACACTGCAGAAATACAAACGATCATGAGAGATTACTACAAGCAACTCTATGCCAATAAAATGGACAACCTGGAAGAAATGGACAAATTCTTAGAAATGCACAACCTGCTGAGACTGAACCAGGAAGAAATAGAAAATATGAACAGACCAATCACAAGCACTGAAATTGAAACTGTGATTAAAAATCTTCCAACAAACAAAAGCCCAGGACCAGATGGCTTCACAGGCAAATTCTATCAAACATTTACAGAAGAGCTAACTCTCATCCTTCTTAAACTCTTCCAAAAAATTGCAGAGGAAGGAACACTCCCAAACTCATTCTATGAGGCTACCATCACCTTGATACCAAAACCAGACAAAGATTCTACAAAAAAAGAAAATTACAGACCAATATCACTGATGAATATAGATGCAAAAATCCTCAACAAAATACTAGCAAACAGAATCCAACAACACATTAAAAGGATTATACACCATAATCAAGTGGGATTTATCCCATAGATGCAAGGATTCTTCAATATACACAAATCAGTCAGTGTGATACACCATATTAACAAATTGAAGAATAAAAACCGTATGATCGTCTCAGTAGATGCAGAAAAAGCTTTTGACAAAATTCAACACCCATTTATGATAAAAGCTCTCCAGAAAATGAGCATAGAGGGAACCTACTTCAGCATAATAAAGGCCATATACGACAAATCCACAGCAAACATCATTCTCAATGGTGAATAACTGAAAGCATTTCCTCTAAGATCAGGAACAAGACAAGGATGTCCACTCTCACCACTATTATTCAACATAGTTTTGGAAGTCCTAGCCACGGCAGTCAGGGAAGAAAAAGAAATAGAAGGAATACAATTGGAAAAGAAGAAGTAAAACTGTCACTGTTTGCAGATGACATTATACTATACATAGAGAATCCTAAAGATGCCACCAGAAAACTACTAGAGCTAATCAATGAATTTGGTAATGTTGCAGGATACAAAATTAATGCACAGAAATCTCTTGCATTCCTATACACTAATGATGAAAAATCTGAAGGAGAAATTAAGGAAACTCTCCCATTTGCCATTGCAACAAAAAGAATAAAATACCTAGGAATAAACCTACCTAGGGAGACAAAAGACCTGTATGCAGAAAACTATAAGACACTGATGAAAGAAATTAAAGATGATACCAACAGATGGAGAGATATACCATGTTCTTGGATTGGAAGAATCAATATTGTGAAAATGACTATACTACCCAAAGCAATCTACAGATTCAATGCAATCCCTATCAAATTACCAATGGCATTTTTTACAGAGGTAGAACAAAATGTCTTAAAATTTGTATGGAGACACAAAAGACCGCAAATAGCCAAAGCAGTCTTGAGGGAAAAAAATGGAGCTGGAGGAATCATACTCCCTGACTTCAGACTGTACTACAAAGCTACAGTAATCAAGACAATATGTTACTGGCACAAAAACAGAAATATAGATCAATGGAACAGGATAGAAAGCCCAGAGATAAACCCACGCACCTATGGCCAACTAATCTATGACAAAGGAGGCAAGGATATAGAATGGAGAAAAGATAGTCTCTTCAATAAGTAGTGCTGGGAAAACTGGACAGCTACATGGAAAAGAATGAAATTAGAGCACTCCCTAACACCATACACAAAAATAAACTCAAAATGCATTAAAGACCTAAATGTAAGACCAGGCACTATAAAACTCTTAGAGGAAAACATAGGAAGAACACTCTTGGACATAAATCACAGCAGGATCTTTTTTGATCCACCTCCTAGAGTAATGGAAATAAAAATAAACAAATGGGACCTAATGCTTTTGTACAGCAATGGAAGCCATAAACAAGACAAAAAGACAACCCTCCGAATGGGAGAAAATATTTGCAAATGAATCATCAGACCAAGGATTAATCTCCAAAATATATAAACAGCTCATGCAGCTCAATATTAAACAAACAACCCAATCCAAAAATGGGCAGAAGGCCTAAATAGACATTTCTCCAAAGAAGACATACAGATGGCCAGAAGAACATGAAATGCTGCTCAACATCACTAATTATTAGAGAAATGCAAATCAAAACTACAATGAGGTATCACCTCACAGCAGTTAGAATGGGTATCATTAGAAAATCTCCAAACAACAAATGCTGGAGAGGGTGTGGAGAAAAGGGAACTCTTGCACTGTTGGTGTGAATATAAATTGTTACAGCCACTATGGAGAACAGTATGGAGGTTCCTTAAAGAACTGAAAATAGAATTACCATATGACCCAGCAATCCCACTACTGGGCATATACCCAGGGAAAACCATAATTCAAAAAGACACATGCACCCCAATGTTCATTGCAGCACTATTTACAATAGCCAGGTCATATGGAAGCAACCTAAATGCCCATCGACAGATGAATGGATAAAGAAGGTGTGGTACATATATACAATGGAATATTACTCAGCCATAAAAAGGAACGAAACTGGGTCATTTGTAGAGATGTGGATGGATCTAGAGACTGTCATACAGAGTGAAGTAAGTCAGAAAGAGAAAAACAAATATCGTATATTAACGCATATACATGGAACCTAGAAAATGGTACAGATGAACTGGTTTACCGAGCAGAAATTGAGACACAGATGTAGAGAAAAAAAGAATGGACACCAAGGGGGGAAAGCCGCGGGGGGTGGGGGTGGGGGTGTGATGAATTGGGAGATTGGGATTGACATGTATACACTGATGTGTATAAAATGGATGACTAATAAGAAAAAAAAAAGTTTGATAGTGGAATGGACTTGGAATCTTTGACCACCTAAGACAGCTCCTTGAATTTTGTAGGTGTCTAAAATAATATTCAGTAATTCTTTCCCAACTGTTGATCTTAGTGAACTAAATAAGGCTTTTGTCTTAGCTTTCTTAATAAGTTATAACACAGAGAAAAGTACATAAGTCATAAGTTTAACTATAAACTTATGACTTTTGTGAGTTATGTGAACTCCCACTAGTATAACCGCTACTCAGATCAAGAAACAGAACTTTCCCAGCACCTCGGAAGCCCTCCTTATACCATTTCCTGGTCATGGCCCCTGCTTTCTGCCCCCAAAGTAACCATTATCTTCACCATAAATTTGTTTTGCCCAGTTTTGAATTTTTTGAAAAGAAACCATACAATGTATATCATTTTATGTCTGCCTTGTTTTGCTGAATATTGCTCATGAGTTTTATTTCTGTTGTTGCTTGTAGCAAGGCTCCCTTATTTTTATTGTCTTCTATATTTTATTATATAAATGCAAAATATATTCTAATGATGAAAAAAGAAATTAAAAAAATAATAAAAGGCTTCCTTGGTAATTTCAAGTAATCAGCCAAATTTGGGAATTGATTGAGCCTCGGGAGACTACTACAGTAGCCTTTCTACTGGTTTCCCTGACTCTACTCTGCCCCTTGACACCATCTTCCATCTTCTGCTGCCTAAGTTACTACTTCCTGTCATGTAAATATGAACGTACTACTTCCCATATCAAAATTCTTCAGTGGATCCTCTTCACCCATCCTTGTATCTCAATCTTGGCATGACAAACAAGGCTTTCCATGATTTGAACTCACCCTACCTATTCACACTTCTTTCCCACCACTCCCGCCCGTACATTTGGTGTTCTAGCAGTCATTGATAGAAACCTATCACAGTATGGTTTCTATCCATTGAAATGGTAGAAACCATGTCATTTCAGGCCTCGTGCTTGTCAAGCTGGTGAACACATTGCCTGACACTGAAAAGTCCTTGATTAATGACTGGACTCATTATATTACTGAAAATATGTCTATGATCATAATTTCTACATAGTATAAAAGTAATAACAATGAATGTCTTCAAATTAATTGAATGGAACTGGGAAACATGACAATTCAGTGAATACTTCATGACTTGCATATCTAAGAAAAGGTATCAGATACTTCTAAACTGTTTAGCCGTTCTGGAAGGAGCACTGATATTAGGTTAAGAAGGCTTGTATCTGTATCCTGGCTACTCAGCAATGTGACTGCGTAATTTATAATATCTCTGTTCCTCTTTCCTGCTGTATAAAATGGTGAAAGTCCTATAGATTTGTTGTGGGATTTAAACCATTAATACTTGTGGAAGTATTCTCAAAGCCAGTTAAGTAGTGTAGAAATGTAAAGTATTGCAACTTTTTTTGGGGTGGGGTGGGGTGATAATATAGGGTGAAGAGTAACTGATGAAGCCTTTGGCTTACTTTGAAACCATCTGGTCAGAGATACTTTAGTAAATATATTAATAAGCTTAGAGCACAGAGTTAAAAATTCTAGTTCTAGAATCAGATTGGCTTAGGATTTACAATTTGTGTGACTCTGGGCAAATTATTCAATCTCTCCTTCAACCTTGACTTCCTCATCTGTAAAATAAGAAAAATATCTGTAACTAATTTGGTTGTTGTTTGTTATGATTAAATGAGATATTGATGGCCAGTTTTCAATAAATTTTACCTTTTAAATAAAGAAATTATTAGGGTCACATCACCTTTATGATATCACCTTACTTCCCTTTACCTTAAAGGGTATCAGGCTTGGTAACAGAAGGAAAACAGTCAAAAGCAGAAAAATAAAGTTGCCAATCAGATGTGTTACTCATGATGGAACACCTGCTACTTCTAGACATTTTTTACTATTCAGTATTCTAGTTTTCTCAGTATAGTTAAATTAAGCATCTTTTTATCTTTGGGAAGCAAGAATCTGATTGCATCCTCAATGGACAGAAGAGTGTAATTTTAGTATTTAATGTATCTCTCCAGATCTGCTTTTTAAAAATGAATTAATTCATAAACCATAAAACTCTTTGAAGTGGAAGTTTTATGGATGAATGGGGTATTAAGTGGCTCTGTGAAAGATGACTGGGATTTCAGCACGTTGGTGGGGAGAGGGAGGGAGGTGTGGGGAACAGAAACCCTTCTAGGTAGAAAGGATGTTTTAGGACATGGAGGGTTCATGTAGTGGTGACTGAACATTTCTGGCTGGGCCATAGGAAGTAACAGGAGAAAGCTAGATACTAGAGTTAAGTTAGGATGGAGTTTAACTAAGTAGCTAAAACTTATAGGAATAGGAAAATAAAGAAAGGTTTTAAGAACAGGATGGATTTGATTTAAACTTTAGATTTTTACTTTATCCCTTTGGCACGAGCAGGAAGTTGATGTGACTCGGTAAAGCATATTTGTAGCAAGCTGTCAGTCTATTTCTGCTCAGCTGACTCTGGTCAGGGCTGCAAAACTGATCGTGGCTTCTGTAGCACCCTCCTCGGCCTCCTTTCCAGACAGGCGTCCTTTACCAGGAGGTCAAAGCAAAGATAAGGACAGAGGTGTACCTGCATGCTTCCTCCTGCAGCTCCATTTCCCTGCCGTTCTCTGCGTGTGAACCTCGGGCCCTGCAAGGTTTTTCCAGATTTTGCAGTGGTTTGGCCGTGTCTAGCACATCTAGCAACTTCAGTCACAGGAATTTTGGATAGACCTCTTAGGACTGTGACATTTGGGGAAATCTGTAGTCTGCTGGAGGTCTGAGAATGTGTATGTTGGCTATTGGGCTTTTGGTCCACATTTTGTTGAATTTGACAAGTAGTATTCACAGTTGGTTGTCTACAGTTATGGCCATTTCTTACGCAAGGTGAAGCTTTCTTTTTTCTTTTTCATTATTTTTATTGTAGGTTTCAAAGAAGAGCATAAGTGGAAGTGCCTTTATTTTGTCAAACTGGAAGGTCAAAGCTATATTTCTGAATAAATGGGTTAAGAGAATCACATCTTTCAAGTAGGCATCTAATAGCCATAGTTTAATTTCTCCAGCTTCAGAATAATTTTAGAGTTTCTCTCATGAGATGATTTAAGTGCAAACTTTAGTGAAGCTTTTCCCTTATCTGCACTCAAGAATTTTTTTTTTTTTTTTTTTTTTTTTTTTTTTTTTTTTTAAACCTTGGAGTCGTCTTTTTTTTTAATTAATTAATTTATTTGTTATTTTATGGCTGTGTTGGGTCTTCGTTTCTGTGCGAGGGCTTTCTCTAGTTGCGGCGAGCGGGGGCCACTCTTCATCGCGGTGCGCGGGCCTCTCACTATCGCGGCCTCTCCCGTTGTGGAGCACAGGCTCCAGACGCGCAGGCTCAGCAATTGTGGCTCACGGGCCTAATTGCTCCACGGCATGTGGGATCTTCCCAGACCAGGGCTCGAACCCATGTCCCCTGCATTGGCAGGCAGATTCTCAACCACTGCACCACCAGGGAAGCCCCTGCACTCAAGAATTAACTTAATCACCTAAATACTTATATACACAAAGTTTGGTGGCAAAAATATGGTTGAAATAATGGACCGTGAAATCTAGGCTGCTTTCATTAAATAATCATCTGGTGCCTACCATGTGCAAAGCATTGTTCTAGGAACAGGGAGTACATCAGTGAGTGAGAGACAAAAGTGTCTGCCCTTTTGAAGCTTATATTCTAATGAGGATACAGTAAACAACAGACAATAAACAAAGGATTAAGGAAATGGGTACTTTGTCAGACGGTGATATGTTCTATGGAGAGAAAGCAGGGGAGGACAGAAGTAGTGCTGGTAAATGTCATTTGCTGATTTAAATAAGATGAACAAAATGTTTCATCTACAAGGGTCGTCTGAACAGAGACTTGAAGGAGGTAAAGGAGCAAACCTTGAAGACCCTTGAGAGAGGAGCACTGCTGGTGGGGGAGAAGAGCTATCCAGAGGCCTGAGATGAAAGTATAGCTGGTCTGTGTGCTGAGCAGAGTTGAGAAGGCTGGTGTGGTTGGATTACAGTGAGCAAGGGGGAAAGTGAGAAGAAAAGGGGTCACATAGACAACAAGGGACCAGATCGTGTGTGCTCTTACAGGTAATTGTAAGGACCTGGATTTTTATCCTGGCAGTTTTTTATTAGTATCGATCAGAAGAGTGCCATGATAGGACTTATCTACTCCAAGGATTACTCTAACTGCTACGCTGAGAATGGACTGTTGAGAGGGACAGGCAAAAACAGGGAGACCCACTGGGAGTTTATCACAATAGTCACCTTAAGATACAGCGGCGGCTTGGACCCAGGTGGTGGCAGTGAAGGTGGTGAGAGGACCTGCCGTGTGAGTTAGGATGTGAAGGAGCAACACCATAGAAGGCCCTGGAGACTCCAGGTGGGCTGGAGAATGTTTGAGATGAGAGTAGGTGAGGAGGCAAGCTGGAAGAGTAGGGGGCTGTGAACAGAGGATGGGGTGTTTGCAATAGTCATTTTGGAGGTGGAACTGTCTGCAGAGATGGTGAGGTTTAAGTTGTGTTTATGAGAATGAGTGACTGACATGGAAGAAAAAAAGAAAATCATTGGAAAAGAGATAGTTAAAGGATGACAAAGATGATGCTTTGTCCATATTGATCCTGAATTTACCCAGGAGGGTAGCAGATACTGAGGCGTACAGGAAGGCTGTGCGTTTGGTCTACCTAGTATATCCACATTATTTATATGCTTTGTGCGTAAATTATGAGTATATATACTTAATGTATAGGGTTCATGTAGAGCCTCATATGTATGTACATACACAAAATAATGTGATTAATATGTTACTAAATATCTATCTAGAAGTATCTAGATGAGTCTCTATTCCAAATAAACATTTTGTGAGACTGTCTTTACTAGACAGTGTGTTGCTATCACTTAGCATATCTTTGGGAATTTATTTAGAAATTGTCTTCAAATATATGTCATTCATGTGTCCTATTTTTTTATACATTGTTGGACTGGGAAATCCTTGTACTGTAATGCTTTATTTGATTACAAAAAGTAGTCAATAATCATTTTGAGCTGCAGCAGTTCACTAAGTTGGGGACTAGTGATTAAATATTAACTTATGGTTTTAAAATTGAAATCTGGTTATAAAATAATTATGCTGATTTTCCTGTGTGACTCACATGCAGACTCTCAAAACAGTTACTTTAAAATGTTTTGAGCAAAAGGAAAATCTTACAACAGTGATTAGTTAAGGGACATGCTCACTTGTCAATATATGTTTTGGCAAGTCTGATTACAAAGTTTATTCCATTCCTGTAGAGTCATTTATCATATAAACTGGTGTATCACATAAACTTACTAGAACATTTCCCATGTCTTTTTCATGCTCAAAAACATTGCGTGTGTCTCCATTTTTCATTTAGAGCTATAATCTAAAATTAACTTCAACAGGTTTGTTCACTTTTTTTTTTTTTTTTCATTTAATGCCTACTCTGTGTACAGATCTGGACTAAGTGCTGGGCCTTTTCAGAAAATAAGACATGTCTCTGTCCCTAAGGGAATTTGCAGTCTACAACACACAAGCAAAATCAGTGCAGGAACAGAGGGGTGAAAAGGAGAAGGGGGACTTTATGCAGATACTGTGCTAAGTTCTTCTATTCATATGATCTCATTTACTTCTCAAAGTAATCCTGGAAAGTAAGTGATCTTAATTCTGTTTTGCAGATGAGGAAATCTAAAGAGTAAATTATTCAAGGTCAATAGCAGTAAATGACAGCTGGGTTTTGAACTCAAAGTACTGATTACAGGCGAAGTACAGAAATAACCAAAATTGTAGTTTTAAATTGGAATATCAGTACCATGAACATTTATACATTATTCATTCTGTATCTATTATAGCAATTTAATATCAGGAAAGGACTTGAATTCTGTTCTTCTGACTCTAGTCCTACATGTTGTTACTACTACTGGTCTTTTCTGTAGCCCTTCAAGAATACTCCAAACTGGGTAGCAGTGGAGTCATAATAGAAAATAAAAAATGTTTTGGTTTTTATGTTGTTGTTTGATATTTGTGATTTAGCTGTGTTGTCTCTTTGTGTGGGTGAACTTACATAGTAAGAATGACTAACTTGTACCCACCAAAATCTGTAGGTTATCATTTTGAGCACTGAGGAACTCAGAGGTGACACTAAATTCATCTGCTCATTTTGTCAGATCAAACCTTTCCTTGGATCATGAGCTGTGCCTTTTAGATTGCTTCTAAGTTTGAAGGTTAAAAAATATTCAATGATGGTTAATAAAAGCAAAGATAAAATAGCATGATAGAATGTTGTTTGCTTGCATGACTCAAATGGGCACCTTCCAGTAGTGGAAACTGATTAGATTATCAATAAGTATAAAGCATTAAGTAATAAAAGTAGTTTTAAAACTTATTACTTAGCTTGGGGTACTTTTATGGCTCCAGTTTTTAGATCATAGTCACATATTTACAATTCAGATTACTAATTTCTTCTCCCCAGACATTTTGTTTTGTAGAGTGCTTACAGATAAACATTAGAAGGTCATGTCTGCTCAGAAATCATTGGAATAGATTAGATATATATGTGCCAGGTGTTAAGTTCCTTCTTTCCTATTGTGAGGAATGTTTAACAGAAGATAGACTAAATTGCTTTTGCTTGTGAAAACATTATTATACTGTATAACCTTTACTTACAGTGAGAAAGCAATACTTCGGGACTGACACCTCAGAAGTTGCCTACTTTCAATCATTATATTGTGTATATTTGACAAATAGGGGCGCTCAGTAAATAGCAAGAGAATATTTGAAGATTTTCAAAGATTACTTGTATTTGCTTTAGATCTGAATTTCTGCTGTTTTCGCCAGTTGGCCTCCTAGGGATAGAGGTTATACTTCTGTGGACCAGAAGTGCCTAGAAAGTCGTATCCCTCCAGGAGCAGCCTTTAACCAATGACTGAGGAGTATGGAGGTATAAATTCCCAACCTTACTCCTTGGGTGGAATAATTCTCAGGAGTGTATTTTATAGAGTTTCCCAGAGCTTCCCTCTAGGTTGAAGCTTTAGAACCACTGAAAAAGCTCTAGTAGCTTAATAATGACACCCCTTACTAACTACTTTCTCCCTCCATTATTGTCCCATTCCCCTGCTGAACTACCGATATCAACTACCTGCCCTCAATCCTTGTTGCAGGGTCTACTTCTGGTTGGGAGAGTGGAGGTCCAACTAAGACATCTCAAATTCTCTTCCCCCTAGGAAGCCCTCTCTCATTCTCCAGGTGCAGTTAATCCCCATCTCCTGTGTTGTCTTAGGATGCTCTCTCTCTCCTTTTATGAGAACAAGTCTCACCTTCTGCCTGGGAAAGTTGGTTTTTTCTCTTGTATTGCATTATAAGTTCTTCAAAGTTAAGAAAAATGTCTCATATTTACATGTACATTGGGTTTTCTCTAAAAGTTGTGGAATCACTCATACGTTCTTATGTCTTCCAAAGCACTTATTCTAGTTCCTTATATTTACTCAGAAATATCAATTGAATTGCACCATGTATGTATAAATAAAAGTTGACTCAAATTTATTTCAGGAAAGTCATAGTAACTCTTTTGCACATTAAGTAATCAATCACATTTATAGAGTATACAATAAAAGTTTGCTTAACAGAACTCCACCTAACTAATTTGCTAGATTAATCAATTCTCTGCATTTGTTTTTAAAGCACAGTGACTGCTTTCCATTGGCAACTCTGAAGGCTTGTGGCTAATAGACTATTCCCTTATATACTTTTTAAAATATATATATATGTTTATTGGAGTATAACTGCTTCACAACTGCGTTAGTCTCCGTCGCACAACAAAGTGAATCAGTCATATGCATACATATATCCCCATATCCCCTCCCTCTTGAGCCTCCCTCTCACCCTCCCTATCCCACCCTTCTAGGTCTTCACAAAGCACCGAGCTGATCTCCCTGTGCTATGTAGCTGCTTCCCACTAGCTAACTATTTTACATTCAGTAGTGTATATACGTCGATGCTACTCTCACTTCGCCCCAGCTTCCCCCTGCCCCCCGTGTCCTCAAGTCCATTTTCTATGTCTACATCTTTATTCCTGCCCTGCCACTAGGTTCATCAGTACCAGTTTTTTTTTTTTTTTTTTAGATTCCATATATATGCGTTAGCATACGGTATTCGTTTTTCTCTTTCTGACTTACTTCACTCTGTATGACAGACTCTAGGTCCATCCACCTCACTACAAATAACTCAATTTCGTTTCTTTTTATGGCTGAGTAATAGTCCATTGTATATATGTGCCACATCTTCTTTATCCATTCATCTGTCAGTGGACATTTAGGTTGCTTCCATGTCTTGGCTGTAGTAAATAATGCTGCAATGAACATTGGGGTGCTTGTATCTTTTTGAATTATCTCCTGAGCAGATATATGCCCAGGAGTGGGATTGCTAGATCATATATTAGCTCTATTTTTAGTTTTTTAAGGAACCTCCATGCTGTTCTCCATAGTGGCTGTACCAATTTACATTCCCACCAATGGTGTAGGAGGGTTCCATTTTCTCCACACCCCCTTCAGCATTTGTTATTTGTAGACTTTTTTTTTTAATTTTATTTTATTTTTGGCTGTGTTGGGTCTTCATTTCTGTGTGCAGGCTTTCTCTAGTTGCCGCAAGTGGGGCCTACTCTTCGTTGCGGTGCACGGGCTTCTCAATGCCGTAACTTCTCTTGTTGCAGAACACGGGCTCTAGGCATGCAGGCTTCAGTAGTTGCAGCACGTGGGCTCAGTAGTTGCAGCACACAGACCCTAGAGCTTGCAGGCTTCAGTAGTTTGGCACGTGGGCTCAGTAGTTGTGGTGCACAGGCTTAGTTGCTCCACAGCATGTGGGATCTTCCTGGACCAGGGATTGAATGCATGCCCCCTACATTGGCAGTCAGATTCTTAACTACTACGCCACCAGGGAAGTCCTGTAGACTTTTTAATGATGGGCATTCTGACCAGTGTGAGATGGTACCTCATTGAAGTTTTGATTTGCATTTCTTTAATAATTAGTGATGTTGAGCATCTTTTCATGTGCCTATTGGCCATCTGTATGTCTTTCTTGGAGAAATGTCTGTTCAGGTCTTCTGCCCATTTTTTGATTGGGTTTTCTTGTTTTATTGTTGTTGAGTTGTATGAGCTGTTTGTATAGTTTGGAAATTAATCCCTTGTCAGTTGCATCATTTGCAGATATTTTCACCCAGCCTGTAGGTTGTCTTTTTTCTTTTTTTTAATGGTTTCCTTTGCTGTGCAAAAGCTTATAAGTTTGATTAGGTCCCATTTGTTTATTTGTGCTTTTATTTCTATTGCCTTGGAAGACTGACCTAAGAAAGTATTTTTACGACTTATGTCAGAGAATGTTTTGCCTATATTCTCTTCTAAGAGTTTTATGGTGTCATTGTCTTATATTTAAGTCTTTAAGCCATTTTGAATTTATTTTTGTGTATGCTGTGAAGGTGTGTTCTAACTTCCTTGACTTGCCTGCGGCTGTCTAACTTTCCCAACACTACTTGCTAAAGAGACTGTCTTTTCCCCATTGTATACTCTTGCCTCCTTTGTCAAAGATTAATTGACTGTAGGTGTATGGGTTTATTTCTGGGCTCTCTATTCCATTCCATTGATCCATATGTCTGTTTTTGTGCCAATACCATGCTGTTTCGATTACTGTAGCTTTGTAGTATTGTCTGAAGTCTGAGAGCATTATGCCTCCAGCTTTGTTCTTTTTCCTCAGGATTGCTTTGGCAATTCTCGGTCTTTTATGGTTCCATATAAATTTTAGGATTATTTGTTCTAGTTTTGTGAAAAATGTCATGGGTAATTTGATAGGGATCACATTAAATCTGTAGGTTGCTTTGGGTAGCATGGCCATTTTAACAGTATCAATTCTTCCAGTCCAAGAGCATGGGATATCTTTCCATTTCTTTGAATCACCTTCAGTTTCCTTTATTACTGTTTTGTAGTTCTCAGTATATGTCTTTCACCTCCTTGGTGAGGTTTATTCCTAAGTACTTTTTTTTTTGATGAGATTTTAAAAGGGATTGTTTATTTACATTCCCTTTCTGATATTTCATTGTTAGTGTAAAGAAATGCAACTGATTTCTGTGTGTTAATCTTGTATCCTGCTACATTGCTGAATTCATTTATCAGTTCTAGTAGTTTTTGTGTGGAGTCTTAGGGTTATCCATAATATATTAATATAGCATCATGTCATCAGCATATAATGATAATTTTACCTCTTCCCTACCAATCTGAATACATTTTATTTCTTCTTCTTGTCTGATTGCTGTGGCTAGGACTTCCAGTACTATGTTGAATAGAAATGGTGAGAGTTGGCATCCTTGTCTTGTTCCAGATTTTAGCAGGAACACTTTCAGCTTTTCACCATTGAGAATTATGTTGGCTGTGGGTTTGTCATAAATAGCTTTTATTATGTTGAAATATGTTTCCTCTATACTCACTTTCGTAAGGATTTTTATCATGAATGAATGTTGAATTTTATCAAATGTTTTTTCTGCATCTATTGAGATGATCCTGTGGTTTTTGTCTTTTCTTTTGTTGATGTGGTGTATCACATTGATTGATTTGCATATGTTGAACTATCCTTGTGACCCTGGGATGAATCCAATTAGGTCGTGGTGTATGATCTTTTTTATGTGTTGTTGGGTTCGGTTTGGTAATATTTTCTTGAGAATTTTTGCATCTATATTCATCAAAGATATTGGCCTGTAATTTTCTTTTTTGGTGGTATCTTTGTCTGGTTTTGGTATCAGGGTGATACCATAGAATGTAGAATGTCTTTAGGAGTATTCCTTCCCCTTCAATCTTTTGGAAGAGTTTGAGAAGGATCAGTATAAGTTCTTCTTTGTATGTTTGGTTGAATTCACCTGTGAAACCATCTGTTCCTGGATTATTGTTTGTAGAGAGTTTTCTTTTATTAACAGATTCTATTTCACTACCAGTGATCAGTTTGTTCAAGTTATCTATTTCTTCTTGATTCAGTTTTGTTGGGCTGTATATTGCTAGAAACTTGTCCATTTTTTTCTAGGTTGTTGAATTTGTTGGCATATAATTGTACAGTTTCTCTTTTGGTGTGTGTGTGTGTGTGTGTGTGTTTCTGTGGTATCAGTTGTGATTTCTCCTCTTTCACTTATTATTTTCTTCACTTGGGTCTTTGCTCTTTTCTTCTTGGTGAGCCTGGCCAGAGGTTTGTCAATTTTGTTTACTCTTTCGAAGAACCAGCTGTTGGTTTTATTCATTTTTCTATTTTTTTGTCTCTATTTTATTTATTTCCTCTCTTTATTACTTCCTTCTGCTGACTTTAGGTTTTCTTTTAATTCTTGTAGGTGGTGGGTTAGACTGTTTATTTGAGATTTTTCTTTTTTCTTGAAGAAGGCATGTATTGCTATGAACTTCCCTCTAAGAACTGCTTTTGCTGCATCCCATAGATTTGGTATGGTTCTGTTTTTATTGTCATTTGACTCAAGGTATTTTTTAATTTCTTCTTTGATTTCATCATTGACCTGTTGTTTTTTTAGTAGCATGTTGTTTAGTCTCTATATAATCATTTTTTTCTTGTTTCTTTTTCTGTGGTTTATTTCTGGTTTCATGCCACTGTGGTCAGAAAAGATGCTTGAAATAATTCTATACTCCTAAATTTGTTGAGGCTTGTTTTGTGCCCTAATATGTGGTCAATCCTAGAGAATGTTCCATGTGCACATGAAAAAAAAATGTTTTCTGCTTTTTTTTGGATGTAATGTCCTGAAAACAGCAATAAAGTATAATTTGAACCACCATTTATTAAACACCTACTGTGTAGCAGTTAGTATTCTGTGAACTGGAGCTATAGCATTTAATTTTTTTAAAAAAGTCTCTGCCCTCGTGGACTTTGCCTCTTTAGGAGGGGGACACAGACAGTAAACAATTAAGAAAATTAATATGACATTTGATGATACATTCTGTGAAGAAAATTAAAACCATGATAAGGACTTGAGATTAATGGTGTATGAGAGGAGAGAGGGAAGTTGGCATCACTATTTCCTATAGAAAATTGAGGGAAGCCCCTCTGAGATGAGTGGAGATCACAGTGATATGGTGGAGCAAGCCATATAGACATGAGGAGGAAGAGCATCCCAGGCAGGGGGACCAGCAGGTAAAAAGGCCTGAGTCTGGCACTCGCTCACTCGCCTCTGACAACAGATTCAAACCCCTGTGCAAATCAGTAAAAAGTAGAGCTTCTTCAGGACTGTGAAACAAGAAAGCATGGTGGGCTAATATGCACATATATTAAGAATAGATCTGAAATCACCAGCACAACATATGGACACCTAAACCAATCTTAAACCAGTTGTTACTGTTACAGAAGTAAAGCAAGTTGAGAGTAACTGGGGAGAGCTGATTTTGATGAGGCTGTTACAAAAAGCCTCTCCAAAGAGGTGACAGAGGAGCTGAAGGAAGAGAAAACTGTAATGGATTGTAATAGTAAGATCAGAAGTCTAGATTCTAATGTTTAATGATGCTTAAATCTTTAACCATCTCTTGCTATATTCATTCTTATCCCTTTTTCTTTAATCAGAAATGACTGGTTGCCATTCTCTGTAAAACAATTTTCAACATTCTCTGTAAAGCAATTTTAAAAGACAGTTAAGGTTGTACTTGTGACTATTATAGTTGTAGTTTATAAAGTAAAAGTAATGAGTTCAAAATATATCTGAAACTTAACTACTTCTCACCTCTTCCCTTTATATTTCCCTGGTCCAAGCCCAAGAACAGATTTCTTCCCAAAAGTTTACATAATGAAAATCTGTTAAATGCTATTTTAATTCAATTTGTTCCCTTTATTTATGTAAAGATAACATCGTATTACTTTTGAGTTTTAAGAAAACATCCTGTTCATTTGTTATAGTCAGTCAAATTAAGATTCATTTTGCAAATACAGTTGAATTAAAGTGGAGACTTTTATGGTATTGTAAGGAGTGGTCTGCAATCTGCCAATGACATTTATTGGATCCTGGTTGTGTGCAAAGTAGCAGTGTGTTATGTATCTTTTTCCTGTAGGAGGCCTTAGGCTTGGGCTGTTACACCCACTTGTAATCATATCAGCATTGCTCTCTATCATCTCTCCAACTCACTAAATTTGGTCAAATCACTTGTGTGGTTTGATTCCAGCATACCAATTGCAGCTCTCTAACAACCTCTGCCTGTCATAATAACAGCTTCTTTGCCACCTACCCTCACCCATTATTATATTACTCAGGTAGTAAGAAAATGTATTATTATCTGATTCTCAATATCATGGAGATCCATCACATTTCTTTAATGGTTGGAAATTAATACTAAAGGCAAGGGAAATGTAAGAGTTGACATTGTTTTCTTTATTCGTTCAAAAAAACGCTTATTAAATACCTACAGAATGCTGGGGATACACTGGGCAAATCCTTACCCACATGAACCTTAAAGTCTACTGGAGGTGATGTACAATAAATAAATCAAAATGTAAAACAAAATCGTGAATTACAAATTAGAATAAGTACTGTGTTTGAAGTAAAGCAGGTTAATAAGAGAAGAGAGTAATCAGGAGAGCCACTTTAGATGGGGTTGTTAAAGAAGGCCTCTTGGAGGAGGTGACATAGGAGCTGAAGGAGGAGAATATACCAGCCATGCTAAAGAAATGGTGGAGAGGCATTCCAAGGAGAGGGAATGTGAAGGACGAATACTTGAAGGCAGGAAAGGACTTGGAGTATTTGAAGGTAGAAAAGGTGGCCATTGTGTCTGAGGCATAGTAAGGGAGGGGTAAGTGGTGTGAGATGAGGTTAGAGAAGAAGGCAAGGGCTAGATTACGCGAGGCTATGTAGGTTATGGTAAATAGTTTGGATTTTATTCCTGGAGTAATGATGAGACATTGCTTGAGGAATGATATCATCTGATTTACGTATACAAAGCTTATAGAAAGCAGGATGATTGAAGTAATTTAGGTGAAAAATGATGGCTATGACTGGGTTGGCTGTGTACACAGAGAGAAGTGAATGAATCCCAGTTACTTTGGAGAGTGCTGACTGGACTTGATGATAGGTTTGATGATGGGAGGTATGGAAAAGGGAGGAATCAAGGTTGATACCTAAGACATTGGCTTGAGCAACTGGGTACCATTTGCTAATCTGGGGAAGAAACTCAAGGACTGACATAAATTATTTTGCTGATAAATCAAAAGCTCAGGTTTGGACTAAATTTAGGTGCTTATTAGACAGCAAGGTAGAGTTGCCAAGTAAGCAGTTAGACTTAAGTAGCTTAGGAGAAATGTGAAAGATAGTGATACAGATTTGGGAGTCATTAGGATATTGGTTGTATTTAAAAGAAATGAAAATGTTCTGAGATCATTATATATTTGGGAAAAGAAGAATTCTCTACATCAACCCTTGAGTCACTCCAATTTCATTCAACTATTTATTCAACACATATTTATTGAGCTCCTACTATACAAGGCACTTTTCAGTGGCATTGTAGTTTTACTAATGAGTAAGGGAGACCAATTATTTACCTTCATAGGACTTCTATTTAGTAGAGGATACACAAAACGAACCAATAACCAGTAGATATGTAACTTTATTGTATAGAGGAGAAGCAGCAGCCAAGGAGATCATGTGGAGTTGGTCCATGAGGTAGGCAATTTTTTCCCCCTATCAGTGATGATGTGGCAGCTATTAGAAGGAATCACCTGGGTCAGATGTTGCTAACTGAGTAAGATGGAAACCAAGCTGTGAGTGACTGTTTTCAGCACTTTCTGTGGCTAGTGACCAAAAAAACAAACAAACAAAACACACAGATTTGGGGGCACTGAAGATGAAGAAGTAGATGTGGTGAAGACAGCTGTTTTGGAGGTGTGTGCTCTAAAGGAAAGCAAATAACATGGGACCACAGCTAGTGAGAGAACTAAGATGAAGGAAGTTGTTTTTTTGGTTGTTGTTTTTTGTTTTTAAAGATAATTACAGAGCACGCATGTGATTATGGGAATGATCTAGTGGAGAGGGAGTGGGAGGGGAGAATTGAAAGTGACGTCCTTGAGAAGGTGAGAGGAGATGGGCTCAAAGGTGGCGTGGAGGGAATGGCTGATTAGGACCAGAATCTTCCATTGTAACTGGAGGGACGTAGAGTGGTTTGTAAATTTGATGGTGGGGTAATGAGAAGCTTCTCTGATGCCTCTTTTTTCCAGTGAAGCAAGAATGGAAGGACATGGGTTTGAGAAGAGAGGAGGAGACATGAAATATCATCTTGGAGAGTGGAAAATCATGTTACTAAAGAAGTATAGCAGGATTGCTGTGGATTAGAGAGGGTTCATTCAAGATTTATGGTAATAAATTTAACATGACACAGTCAACCAATTCTATAATTTTTTTCCAGCCACTTTCAGTTGCTCCATTCCCAGCACAGAGAAGGCATATAGCCGGATTCATCCAAGGTCGTCCTTTTGTGAAATAAATGCAGTGATTGACGACGAGAGGAAGAAAACGAAGGGCATTAGCAAAGGAATGAAAGGTCATGAAGTGTAAGCTGATTAAGGAGAGAATTAAAAACAGGAGGAATGCACAAAGGGATTGTGAAAGGTTAGAAAAGGGATATTGTTCATTGATTTGGTTTACTCATTCACCACAGCAGTTGAGCTTCTACTGTGTGCCAAACAGTGTTCCAGGGCTTGTGGATATATCCGTGAGTGATATAGGTCTTCTCACAGAGTAGGGAGAGATGGACAGTGAAGAATTAAAACCACTAAATATTAAAGTGAGATATTGCTGAGCACTCTGAAGAAATAGAGAGAGCCCCAGTGGGAGGGGAGAGCAGTGGTGACTCCGATAAGGTGTTCCGGGGAGGGAGTCCTCTCGAGTGAAACTGAACAGAGACCTGGATGAAGTGTGGGCACACGATGTGAATAGCTGGGAGCAGGCGGGCTAGGCTGAGAGAACGGCACGTGCTTTTCTATTTTTTATTGTCATTAGTAGGTGAATGGAAAGGCCAACAAAGCAGTGACAAACAAGGTATTTTTTCTTTCCCTATTGTATTTTTCAATGGTGTTTTCATGATACAGCGGGTTTAAGCAATTGGTTGTTGCTCAGGTCTTTACAGTGGGCAGTCAGTTCAGTCAGAAGTCTCGTTCAAGTAGAAATGTTTAAAATAAATATAAGTATACCCTATATAATATATTCATGTCTAATTTATCATTCCATTCTCCAGTGACCAGCATTGGAATGCCACACATAATAATAGGGTTCAGTTAATATTTGAGAGACTTTCCATGCCCACATAATACTTACAAACACAGAACATTCCCCCTTCAAACCTTTGCGAAGAAGTTCTTCTAAGGGGAGAGTTCAAACACAAACCTGAGGTCTCTTCCCTTTGCCCTGGGAATGTGGGGATTTGCTTTAAAAGGCTTTTTTTAAAATGTGGACATAATTCACGTACCATAAAATTCACCTGTTTACAATATGCAGTTTATTGGGTTTTAGCATGTTCACCAAGTTGTACAACCATTAGCATTACCTAATTCTAGAACATTTTTGTCACCCCAAAAGAAACCCCATGCAGACTGGAGCTATGAGACGTGACTATGCGTTCCCTCCTCCTCCCAGGCCCTGGCTACCACTAATCTACTTCCTGTCACTATTCGCCCATTCTGGACATTTCATACACATGGACTCACACAATATATGTCCTTTTGTGTTTGGCTTCTTTCACTTAGCGTAATGTTTTCAAAGTTAAACTATGTGATTAACAGGTATTAGTACTTCATTCCTTTTTATAGCTGGACAATATTCCATTGTGTGTATACACCGTATTTTTCTTATCTGATCAACAGTTGATGGACATTTGTGTTGTTTCCACTTTTTGGCTATTATGAATAATGCTACAGTGAGCACTTATGTAAAAGTTTTTGTGTGAACATATGATTTTAATTCTCAGGTATATACCTACAAGCATAAATGGCTTTTTAAAAGCACAACTTTATTATTTTTTTTAACATCTTTATTGGAGTATAATTGCTTTACAATGGTGTGTTAGTTTCTGCTTTATAACAAAGTGAATCAGTTATACATATATATATGTTCCCATATCTCTTCCCCCTTGCATCTCCCTCCCTCCCACCCTCCCCATCCCACCCCTCCAGGTGGTCACAAAGCACCGAGCTGATCTCCCTGTGCTATGCGGTTGTAAAAGCACAACTTTAAAAAGGCTTTATCTTTAAAATGTTTCTCATAATATATTATGGAGTTACCATACTACATCTGTTTTAAAACAATACATTAAGTTATTACCAGTTACTTATTTAAGGTACTAGTTGAATTGCTTAACTTCCCTCCAGAAATCTGAGTCACATTGGCCCTGCAGGAAGTGTAGCCTGTGTTCTGTAGCTCACTGCTGTGGCCCGGGTGCCAGTACTCCAGCAGCATTCGGATGGGGGCACTGGGAATGCAGCCCCCAACAGGATGTGGCTTAACCTTTTTGTCAATAAATATTGCTTCCTGAAAGAATCATAAGATCATAAAATCTTGAAATTTAAGAGCTAGCTAGGATTCTTGGAGCTCACCTAATCCAGTCCCTTTGTTGTATAGATCTTTAAACTGAGGGAGAGGTCCAAGAGGTTACAATGCGTGCCTGGCTTCCTAGAGCTGGTTAGAGAGCTAGGATGAGAGCTAGGATGGTGCTGTGACTACTGAACTTCACTTTGACTCCACTGTCTGAATTCAGCCATAAAACAAAAAATAGACGTAATTTATGTAGGTTGCATTGTCAGTTAAAAGTTGACAGAAAATGCTTTCAGAGTCTTTTAGGGAAGAGCTGACTCTCAGCCTTATACTTATTAATTCACAGGGACAGGGAGGCTGAATAGGAGTGATACTGTCACTTTTAAAGGAAACACCACCACTTTCAGTTTATGCTTAAGGAAGAAAGAATTACAGGCATTTATAAACTCAGACAGACATAAACAAAGGTCACCTATTCCTATTCACTTCCCTTAAGAGTCGGCCTGTTTTCTTCTCATCACATTCTAACGTTTACTTACCGGTAGTTTAAAAAGAGGTATAAGGATTATACCTAATTATATTATCCAAGGGTAGCCAAATTGCGCAACGGATTATGCAGTTAATCACTTGAACCTTTTAAATGTCGTGCTGGATATAGTTTATCCCTCTCACAGTGAGTCAGAAGCGGGAATGGGTTCATTCACTATTTCCAGTAAACAGCTTCCCAACAGCAGGTGGTGTGACTGGTGGGAAAGGGTAGGACTGGAATGTACACTTATTTGGAGACCTCAGAAATGCACCCTTGGTCCTTACACAGGGCTGTGCATGAGGCCACAGGCAGCTGAGTGTTGGCAGCGCCGCAACCACCCCTGCCCCCAGCTCACGAGAGGTTCGTGATCCCCTCCGAGTCTGGGAATATTGCTCCCTAGCACAAAGCGGAGAACAGGTGCCCTGTACAGCCCTGTGGTCCAGGCATGGGTCTCGGCTCTACCACTCTCTGTGTGATTTTGGGCACATCACCTCAGGTTGCACACCCCTCATCTGTAGAATTAAGGGCGTGGATAGAGTAGTTGATCTTTAAAAACTCTCTTGGCTTTAAAATGCTATGGTTCTACAACCGAACCATTTAAGCTGTCAAGTATATTGGATGAGAAGTAGTATATAAAGATAAGAGCTCGTGCCTTAAAGTTATTCAGAACCATCTTTGAGTCCTGTGTGACATTAGGCAATTTACTTAACTTCTGTATGCTTTTGTTGTGTAATACTTAAAAGGGGAATGATAATACGATATAATAATAGTACCTGACTCATAGGGCTGTTGAGGGGGAAATGGCGTTATGGATGCGAAGTCTTTAGCACAGTGCCTAACACATCCTATGATTTAGTAATGATTTATTAGTAGTAAGTAGTATTGTTATTTTCTTTAGGGACATTTTATCCTAATAATATACTGTTCCCTTTAAAAATATAAGAATGTAATTCCAGGAAATTTTACTAGTATTATAAAGTGTGTAGAATACAATTTTGTTTAAAAGATGATGATTAACCCTAAAGTAAATTGGAAAAAAACCTCATTATTTAGATGAGTGAATGGTAGACATGATAGGGGAAGAAATGGGATGCAGAGGTGAAGGTTATGGAGCAGGTAAAAGAAATCTGACTTATTTTCTCCTTAGCTTTATTGTTGACTATAATCTTCCTCTTATGTATTTTTGTTCTGTCTTAATTTGGAGATAGAATCATCTATGGAAAATTGACTCAAGTTAATGGCTATTCAGAAGTGAGGCTCTACATTATTTTGTAAAAAACAACAAGATTGTTGTTTTTATTTACCACGTAGAAATAAATAGTAAATCTATCCAACCGCAAGTAAGCTGCTGCCTTGTAATCTCTGCTCTTATTTTTGCATGTACTGTTTTGGCGTGAACCAAGGACTTAGAAGCTTAATAATTTTGTAAACAGATACTCAGATATTTTTTCTCAGGATATTGATACGCAGCTGTCATTATTTGATATGGATTATGAACAATGTGAAGGAATTTGTTTATGATAAAACATTTACAGAATCAGAACCCATTTGTAAAATACTTGGGGAAAGTTGGAAACTTCAAGTTTGGTGTTGATATCTTGGAGAATTACTATTCAATTCTCCAAAGAAGGGGTGAGTTGTCTGTGGATATGTAAATGACGTGATAGCGTAGATGAGATTTTTAATAATCATCTCTGAATATATATGTCCTGTAGGTCCCATACCTACTCCATCACTGTCTTATGTTACTTCACTGATGTATGTGACAAAGAAGAAAGGAAACGTTTTGACTCCTCACTACAATCTCACTAGCTTCTGATGTGAACAACTCAATCCAGAAATGCTTTTCACTACATTGTAATTTCTGGTTAGGGTAGTGTTCTTCGGCCTCTAATGTTTCTTTTATACTTCTTTTATAGGAGGCCAATTATAAGAACATCCTTCTAACAAAAGACTTCGAAAGAGACACACAAAAGCCATCTCCAAAAACCAAGGTAGGTTATGTCTGCTCTTTAGGCTATTGTGTGAAACGTGTAGAAAGACTCTTTATCTTCTTGGGTTTCCATGCTCTGTGGCTTGCATTTCCCTCAGCACCACACCCCTCTTTTTTTTTGGACCTAGTGGTCTTAAATATACTTCTTTTTAGCATATTTAATCCAAGGTTATATTCATCCAAAAATGCTCAGGACACTCTTTATTATTTAACAGATAGTGATATTTTTTATGTTTTTATTTTTCTTTTTTTTACCCACTAACTTTTTAAAAATTTTATATTGGAGTATAGTTGATTTACAATGTTTTGTTAGTTTCAGCTGTACAGCAAAGTGATTCAGTTATACATATACATATATCTATTCTTTTTCAGATTCTTTTCCCATATAGGTTATTACAGAGTATAGAGTTCCCTGTGCTATACAGTAGGTCCTTGTTGATTACCTGTTTTATATATAGTAGTGTGTATATATTAACCCCAACCTCCTAATTTATCCCTCCCACCCCACTCCCTTTCCCCTTTGGTAACCATAAGTTTGTTTTCTATGTCTGTGAGTCTGTTTCTATTTTGTAAATACGTTCATTTGTATCATTTTTTAGATGCCACATATAAGTGATATATGATATTTGTCCTTCTCTGTCTGACTTACTTCACTTAGTATGATAATCTCTAGGTCTATCCATGTTCCTGTAAATGGCCTTATTTCATTCTTTTTTACGGCTAAGTAATAGTTCATTGTATATATGTGCCACATCTTTTTTATCCACTCCTCTGTTGATGGACATTTAAGTTGCTTCCATGTCTTGGCTGTAGTAAATAGTGCTGCAGTGAACAGTGGGGTGCTTATATGTTTTTGAATTATGGTTTTCTCCAGATATATGCCCAGGAGTGGGATTGCTGGATCATATGTTAGCTATATTTTTAGTTTTTTAAGGAACCTCCATACTGTTCTCCATAGTGGCTGTACCAATTTACATTCCCACCAACAGTGTAGGAGGGTTCCCTTTTCTCCACACCCTCTCCAGCATTTATTGTTTGTAGACTTTTTAATGATGGCCATTCTGACTGGTGTGAGGTGATATCTCATTGTAGTTTTGTTTTACATTTCTCTAATAATTAGCAGTGTTGAGCCTCTTCATGTGCTTTTTGGCCATCTGTATGTCTTCTTTGTAGAAATGTCTGTTTAGGTTTTCTGCCCATTTTTTGATTGGGTTGTTTTTTTTTAGTATTGAGCTGCATGAGCTGTTTGTATATTCTGGAGATTAATCCCTTGTTGGTTGCTTCATTTGCAAATATTTTCTCCCATTCTGAGGGTTGTCTTTTTGTTTTGTTTATGGTTTCCTTTGCTGTGCAAAAACTTTGAAGATTCGTTAGGTCCCATTTGTTTATTTTTGTTTTTATGTTCATTAGGAGGTTGGTGCAAAAAGGTATTGCTGCGATTTATGTCAAAGAGTATTATGCCTGTGTTTTCCTCTAAGAGTTTTATAGTATCCAGTCTTATAATTTATATGGAAACACAAAAGACCTCAAATAGCCAAAGCAATCTTGAGAAAGAAAAATGGAGCTGGAGGAATCAGGCTCCCTAACTCCAGACTATGCTATAAAGCTACAGCAATCAAAACAGTATGGTACTGGCCTAAAGACAGACTTATAGATCAATGGAGCAGGATAGAAAGCCCAGAAATAAAACCACACACCTATGGTCAATTAATCTATGACAAAGGAGGCAAGCATATACAATGGAGAAAAGATAGTCTCTTCAGTAAGTGGTGCTGGGAAAATAGGACAGCCACATGTAAAAGAAGAAAATCAGAACATTCTCTAACACCATACACAAAAATAAGCTCAAAATGGATCAAAGACTTAAATGTAAGATGGGATACTACAAAACTCTTAGTGATATTTTTTAGTAGACAGTTTTACTTCTGCTCAATCAGAATTGTTTCCATTGTATTCCCTATAATATAGAGAACACTGAATTATAATGGAAGGTTACTTCTGGGGGTAAAATAAAATGTGCAACTGTAATTTTTCTTTTGCAAAATAGAAATCACTTTATTGATTTTTTCATAATTATAAAAATAACATGTGGTCAGTGGAAAGTATGTAAGCAAATTTTAACAAGAAAAATAAGAACTCTCATACATATGACAGAATGAAGGGTCTAACGTGTAAAATTTTGTTTTCTTTATTAAGAGAATTCCAAAATGCACATAGTTGTTTTGCTAGTGAAAAGAAAAACTCCATTAACCTAAAATATATCGTGAGAATTTATTTGATCATTTGTCCAACCAGAAGAGTGATTGCATTAATTTTAGAGCCCCTTTCCAAATCTTAAATCTTTTGAGTAGAACTTCTCCTGTTTACTAGGTGTATATAATATTCCTAACTGGCCACTATGATATTTATATAGCTACATTTTTTTCCAGTTCTAAGACAAAATGTCCTCCAAACTTTCTTGTGTCCATTGTAGGCAAAATTTTAAAGGACTCTTATCTCTGGTTTTATTTGCAGGTTATTATAAAAATAATTGCGGCTTTCTTTTTAAAGTTAAATCAAGTGAAGTAATGAGTCATTACTTGATACTTAGTGTAAGAGACTACAGTTTATTTTTAAAGGAAATACAAACATCTTTTTTTATAAAACTTACTCCACCTTAATTTTTGTTTTTTGGAAAAATTTTTTAACTACTATGCATTCCTTTCCAGATTCAAACTATCTTCTGTATCTTCTTCACTGAAATATTTGTGTATACAAGCTTACAGAAAACTAATTCAAATGTATAGTAGAAATTTTGTTTACTGTGAATTAATAAAAATTCAGTGTCAAAAATATACTCACCAAGTAAATGCATTTAAAAATATAGGATTTGAGGAACATTTTTAGGTAACATTTGCTCATTAACTCCATTTATATTGGAATATACCTACTTTTAGGTGAAGAGACCTTAGATGAATCACTTCATAAATGAAAGATAATCTTGAAACCTGTCATAAAAATTGTTTGAAGGGATTCTATTACTATTATGAAATTAATCCCATTTGGAATATTTCAGGCATATAGAGAATAATTAATGTGTATTGATTATCCTCTATCAGTCTCACTGTATGGTTCATGACCAAGCTAACTCAATAGAGAAATTGCTTCACTGGTTAATCCGTAGTTTGTAACTTTAGCTTCTCTGTGGTTTTGCATGAGCAAGTTTAAATTTACATGAGCAAACTAATCTTTGCTTAGCTCTGCTTAGTTTAGAGGTGATTAAAATCCTTCTTATTTCAAATCCCCAGAAATGAGGCAGAGCATGTGAGTTGCAAGAGATTATAAGGCACTAACTCTTTCACCGAGATTGTATCTTAAGATCTTTTTTCCGCCAGTTGATCTTTGAAAACTGAAGCTGAAAACACTTTCAAATATAGTTGGTATAAAACAAACAAACAAAATGTGATTGGTGTGTCCTTTCCAGAATGACTTAGTGAGCTGTGAGAATGATGTGTATCCTTGGTACTAATGTTACTTCATTTGGCCTCCATTGCTATCTTTCTCAGACATCTCTAGTTACAGCTGTATGTGTCTTGAACAGCTAAGCATTTCTGATCCCTGTATGGCTAGAGATGTAAAATGGTAATCCAGAAATGGCATTTGTCCACTGGCTCTGGAGATGTCTCTCTAGTCTAAGCCATCTGTCCCCATCTGTGTTCCCTCTGCTAGCTGTTTCCTCTGCTCTTAGGCAATGGGGAGAATTGTATTTCTGTCCCTTATATAGGAAAGCCTCTTCTTGATCTGAGTCCAAGCTGGAAAAAAAAATGATACCTCCATTACACAGTGCCATGACACTTCCTGGATGAGCAATGATCACCAGCCCTGCTAGCTCAAGGGCATGCTCATATAACCATTTCATGCCCAATAACTGGGTAGACTACATATGCAAACAAATAAATGGAATAGATGATACAGAAGGGAACATCAAATAGATTTTTAAAGAGGTGTAGAACATAGGCACAGCTCCTTGTAACTTAGTATAATAATGATTAGAGGAGAGGAGACAAGGTCTTTTTCTACCTAACACAAGTGCAAATGGCTCTAAATAAGCCTCACAACCCATATTCATTGGTCACAGTATAAACCCTGAAGAAGATCCAGGAACTAAGGGAAGAAAACTCTTTCTTCTCTCTCCCCTTGGGGTATGACCTAGACTTCCCACTGAATTTGCTGTGTTCTCGTTGACCTCGTTAAAAAAAAAAAAAAACCTCAAGTTCGGGCCATTGTATAAAAATGAATATCAGATTCATTCAGTGCTGGAGTGAAAGTATAAAATAAAAGATAATCTCTTTCCTTCCTGCCTTTTCTCAATGGTTAAAACTGTACTGATAAAAATTAAAATTACAAGCACATAATAGGTTTAGTCATTGTATTCTCCTACTGCTTTTATAGATGTTTCCTTTAGTAAACCAAGCCATATTAACTAAAAAATGTGTGATAAAAATAATGCAGTTATCAAGTAAGCAGTTATGTAGTAGAAGCAACTGTTAAATTATTTTTCTTTTCAGAAGTTAATGATTTCAGGGACCATGCATCATTTATGAAGGAGATTTTCTTCAATAATGAAACTAGTTGTCACAGTTGTATTTTCTTAAATGGTTTTAAAAATGCCTATGCCTATTAGCAAAGTGAACTAGAAATTTAAACTAATGTAGGGTTTTGAGAAAATTTAGTGACAGTATAATTTTATTTTCATTATGCAAATTAATAGTCATTTAATAAGCATTAAATTTTACTAAAATTCTAAGTTATTTTAAAATCATTGTTAATGGATGTGAATATAGTTTATGGTGCTTTAATTAATGTATAAAACATTCTAATTAGTGTTCCACTTTTTCCAGTTAACGTTGTTTCACTTTTGTTTCCATGCATCGGCCTAGTTTGCGTGCTTATTCCTTTAATAAAAGTAAATAATAGTAGTAGCAGTAACAGTGATGATGATGATGGTAGCTACTATTGATCAAGTTCCAGTCACTATACTAACTACTTAATGTATATATTTTCTAATAATCGTAACGTTTCATATGTTGTCATCCATATTTAACTATTTTGAAAATATAGAACTGCTTCTAATTATCATTAATATAAAAAGCCTTACTAGGTAAGTGTTAACAAAGAATAACTTCTGACTGTTAAACAGTATTATTTTCTTAGGTTTTATTACCTATAGTAGAATTAACAGATATGAATTGTTTTATGACTAGTGTACCCTAACATACCATCTCGCCTCCCCATTTTGAAATTGTTTATAATTTATGCACATTATTATAGGCTAACCACGTACCTGTATCTACACACAATATATATGATAATTTTGCAGGTTTTACAACTTTATATTAATAAAGTGTACAGTATATCACCTTCTGCAACTGTTTTTCCTGTTCAGTATGCTCTATCAATATTCACTTTCAGTAAGAATAAAATACAGTTTAGGTATTCTGGGTTTTTCTAATATTTAAGTTGTCTCCAATATTCAGTTGATTTCCAATATTTTGCTATTACAAACCAACTTTAAGTGAATAATTTTCACATGACACCTTTTATGCACCTGTAGAGTAGGGTCGTAAGTAGGTACCTCTTTGTCTAGGTATTACAAATGCTCTTAAAATGTGCTAATTTACATGTTCAACAGCTGTGTGTGACTGTTTCCGTTTTTCACATCCTCACAAATCGTTGGTAATATCAGAGTTCTCATGGTTGTTTCCCCTAGTCTAATGAGTGTGGGAAGCATCTTGCTATTGCCTTAGTTTAGATTTCTATAGTCATCACAGAGACATTTATTTTTCACTGAATATCCAAGTGTTTCTCCAACGTTTCCCAGCCCCATTGCAGGTAGGTGAGGCCAGTCAACTACTTTTGGCCAGTAGGCTGTGAGCAGAAGCGACAACTGTCATTTCAGAGGTAGAGATTCAAAACTTTTCCAGCCCTTTCTTACAGTACATTAACTGGACAGTGGAGCATGGGTCCGCAGAGCCGCCTGTCAGCTGGCATTGGATCTGTGTCATGACTGAAAAACAAACCTGTTTTGTTACGCCACTGAGATTTCTGAGTTAATTTGTACCTTCCCTATAATGTAGTCTACCACGCGGGCAGCGTGTAGTGCATGTGTTTGTTTTCATATGTTTCTTAAACTTTGGTCATATCTGTGTTTATTACTCTGTATACTGCTTTCTCCTACTGTTGCAAATTTTGCTATTGGGTTGTTTGCTTTTTTCTTAATGATTTTTAAGAGTTTGCTAGCTCTTGTCAGCTATATGTATTCCAAATACTTTCACCCAATTTTCTGGGTGTTTTTTTAATATATATATATATATAGAATACAGTGTCTTTTAATGTTTGAAAGTTTTTTATTTCAGTGAAGTTGGATTCATCAGTCTTTAGTGTTTGTGCTTTTTTACATCTTGTTTAAGAAATCCTCACCTACTTTGAGGTCACTTAGAAAATCTTTTTTATTATTTTCTAAAAGTTTTAAAGTTTGCTTTGTATATATATATATAGGTCTTAATCCATTCGAAATTGAATTTTATGTAAAGCATAAAGTAGGAATCTCATTTTATATGTGAAAATCAATCAACTCAGCATATTTGTTCAATAGTTCGTCTTTCCCCCACTTTTTGAAATAGCATTTCCATTATATATCAAATGTTTTTATGTCTCTTTCTGGACTGTACTATTTGTTGCTTTTTCTGTGTGTTTATCTTATGTCATTACCACAGTGTCTTAATTAGTGATATCTGGTAGAATAAGTTTCTTCAACTTTGTTTTTCTTCTTGAAAATTATCTTGGCCATTCTTGGTCCTTTGCTTTTGCAGTTGAATATTATCAAGTTTCATGAGAAATTTTATTTAGAATTTAAATTGAATTGATAGATTAATTTCATGAGCATTGGTATTTTATCCATGACCATCATGTAACTTTCCATTTACTCAGGTCCTCTTTAATGTCTTTTGATTTTTAAAAAATTATAATTTTCTCCTAGATCTCCATTTTGTAGATATTATAAATGGAGTACTTACTATGTCTTCAAACTTTGTTGCTGATGTTCAATGTTGAAACTGATTTTTACTGTTGACTTTATATCTGAAAACCTTGCCAAATTCTCATAATATTTCGTGAGCAATTCTGTTTGACTTCCTTTGGCGAGTCATATCATGTGGAAATAATGCGCATCGTTTATTCCTTTACAAGCCTTTTATCATTTAATATCTTTTTTCTTGTGCTATGTTCCAGGACTCCCAGTATAAGGTTAAATAGAAATGATGATAGCATGCCTTCTTGAGTTGCTTCCTGATTTTAAGGGACGTTTTCTACATTTTGCTTTTACATATTATAATTGCATTTGTCTTCTTTCTTTCTTTCCTTTTTTTTGGGAGGGGGCGGGCAATTCTTTCAAAATGCCAAGCACATAGCAGACCTCCAATAAAATCTTGAAAATGAACACATAAATATTTGCTTCTTGTTTTTTTGTTTCATATAAAAGTAGTTAGTGTCAGTATGTTTTCATGCATTTTTTTCTTCACACATACACTCATTAGGTTTATGGTGTTTACTTTAGGTCTTTGGTAGGTATGCTTTATAAATTTATATTTTGCTAAGAATTTTTATTTTGAGTGAATGTTAAACTTTAGCAAATATTCCTTTGCATCTGTTAAGATAATTGCATGGTTTTTCTCCCATTTTCTTTTTTGTGGAGAGTCATATTCATAGATTTTCTAACCTTAGACCAACAGTGCATCACTGGAATAAACCAGTTCTGAACCTGGCCCTGATACCTATTTTTAAACACCTTGAAAGTTTTGGATAGCTGATATTTTGTTTAGTATTTTTGCATCTAGGTTAATAAATTTTTTTGTTTTGTCTACTTTTGGTATAAAGGTTGCGCTATCTTAATAAAATGAACTGAGGAGAGCCTTTTGTAATCTGAAACAGTTTAAGAGGAGGATTATCAGTTCCTGCAATATTTGGCAGAATGTGTCTAGGTTTAGTGAGGTTTATTGATTTATTTGTTTTAAATTTTGTTTTGTTTTTTAAATTTGTTTTGGCAAGTTGATTTTTAACTACTGGTTCAGTTTATTTTGTGCCTATAGTCCTATTCATGTTTTTAATTTATTTATTTTTTATTTTATTTTATTTTTTTTGGCTGTGTTGTGTCTTTGTTGCTGCACGCAGGCTTTCTCTAGTTGCAGCGAGTAGGGGCTACTCTTCCTTGTGGTGCGTGGCCTTCTCATTGCGGAACTTTTGTCATGGAGCATGGGTTCTAGGTGCACGGGCTTCAGTAGTTGCAGCGCACAGGCTCAGTAGTTGCAGCACACGGGCCCTAGAGCATGTGGGCTTCAGTAGTTGTGGCATGTGGGCTCAGTAGTTGCGGCACCAAGGCTCTAGGGCATGCGGGCTTCAGTAGTTGTGGCATGCAGGCTCAGTAGTTGTGGCTCGCGGGCTCTAGAGTGCAGGCTCAGTAGTTGTAGCGCACAGGCTTAGTTGCACCACGGCCTGTGGGATCTTCCCGGACCAGGGATTGAACCCGTGTCCCCTGCATTGGCAGGCGGATTCTTAAGCACTGCGCCACCAGGGAAGTCCCTCATATTTTTTATTTATTCTGAATTATTAGTTTTTTATTGAAGTATAGTTGATTTACAATATTATATTACTTTCAGGTGTACAGCATAGTGATTTGATATTTTTATAGATTATACTCCATTTAAAGTTATTATAAAATATTGGCTATATTCCCTGTGCTGTACAGTATGTCCTTGTAGCATGTTTATTTTATACATAGTAGTTTGTACCTCTTAATCCCCTACCCATAGCTTTCCCCTCACCCCTTCCCTCTCCCTACTGGTAACCACTGGTTTGTTCTCCATATCTATAAGTCTGTTTCTGTTTTGTTAATTCATTTGGTTTATTTTTTAGATTCCACAAGTAAGTCGTAACAGAGTATTTGTCCTTCTCTGTGTGACTTACTTCACTAAGCATAATACACTCTAGGTCCATCCATGTTGTTACAAATGGCAGAATTTCGTTCTTTTTTAAGGCTGAATAGTATTCCATTATCGATACATAAATATATGTGTGTGTGTGCGCGTGCGTGCACACATCTTTATCCATTCATCTATTGATGGACTCTTAGGTTGTTTCCATGTCTTGGCTATTGTAAATAATGCTGCTATGAACATTGGGGTGCATGTACCTTTTCAAATTAGTGTTTTTATTTTCTTTGGGTATATACCCAGGAGTGGAATTCCTGGATCATACAGTAGTTCTATTTTTAGTTTTTTGATGTTATATTTTCTAGGAAATTGTCTATTTTAATTAATCAGCATAAAATATTTTAATGTTTCCTCTTATTTTAAAAATCAATATTTTATCTGTAGTTATAGTCTTTTTTCATTTTTAATATTTTGGGACATTTTCTTTTTTGCTTTTGATTAGGCTTGCTAGAAATTTGTCTATTAGTCTTTGCAGCTTTTAGTTTTACAGATTCTCTACTGTAGCTGTTTCCCGTTTCATCGATCTCTGCTACTATTTCCTATTTTCTCTATATCTATTATTCAATAGGTAGATTTTTTTTTTCCTAATGTCTGTCACCTTTTCCTCCATAGACATATATTTTAATACGTTTTCCATGGGATGTGATACTGAAATTCGATAACCAGTCCTTTTAAGTGTATTTGCTCTGTTTATTGACAGCCTCTTCTGATGTGTTGAGTGTCTTTATTACATTAGAGAGCTCTTTTAGAATCATGTCATTTTCTTCCTTCCTTTTTTTTTTTTTTTTTTGGTAATACTTTCACAATGCCAGGCACATAGTGAATGCTCAAGAAATACTTGAGAAAGAACAAATAAATCAATCAATTTTTTCTCTTATTTTATATGAAAGCAGTGAGTGTCAGTGTGTGTGTGTTTGGGGGGGAGGTTAAAGAGAATTTGCTCTTGTAAAAATCTAGTAAAATTTAGTACGTTTTTCCTTTGGAAAGGGTTCAATAACCATTAATACATAATTATTTCTGGAATTTAAGATTCTGGGTTTTATGTGTTTCTTTTCCTGATTTGTCTCTTTAGAGCTTTTCTTGTAATAATTTCCCATCTGCTTTCTCTGCCCCCATATGTTTGTATATATGAATGTATGTTTACTTCACTAGATAGAAAATGTTCCGTATTTTTCCATCTCCCCTATACGTGCTGGGTGATAAAATTCTCTTTCTTTTTTGCCTCTTTCATTATCTTGGGAAATCACTTTGCAAAGCTGTCTCTTCAGTGTTAAGAAGCATAAAAATTGTAAAAGTGAATAACTTTGTTCATTTATTACTACAGTTATATCTATGACTAAATCTTTTATTTTTTACAAGCATATTCTTTCTTTAGTTTCCTAAATCACCACTAATCTATTTGAAGAATTCCTGGAATCTCTCTAGAATTAATGACATGTAGATTCAGTTATTTGGATAATGTTTTCCTATGTTCTGTGATATTTTATAACATATATTTATACTATCGAGTAAAAAATAATACAGGGTTAAATAGTTATTTTAAATAATAATGCAAATATGATGGTATTTCTGGGTATACCTGCCTAATCTCTTAATCTAATAACTTGGCTCATTTAACCTCTGTATTTAGCCTCTTTCCAGATGCTATAAGCTGAAGTGACCCCAGGCCAAGGAATGCAAGGACCTCTGTGAAGTACCTCTAGACTAGCACTGCTGTGGCACACAGGGCATAGCTGACCTGGACCCACTGGTCCTGAGTACCCAGCTTCCTAAGACTGGGTATAGAAACCTGATCCCTGACTTTCCCCAGCCAAAATCATCTCCTCTTGTATATCTGCCCTGCTTTGATAAACACCCTGAAGCTTATGCTCAGTTTGGACATTTTATCCCATCTGTCCTGTACCAGGTGCTAGGGATGCAAAGTTGAAAAGCCACTGCCTCTTACCGGAAGGAACTGGAGCCCAGACATACATACAAGCAACAAAATTAAGACATCACATGTGCTAGACTGATTTTCTGATCTCAGATCCACCTTTGGGTTCACTGTCCTATTTTGCAAACAACCAAATCTTAGCCTGGTTGCCATGATTTCTCACTAACCCTAAAGTTCTCACTGACCTTTTTGTTCCAGTTTCCCCTGGTTTGTCCTGTTCAATAATTATGACCAGTCTAATCACGATTATTAATGTCAACTTTTGTGACAATTAGCCCCATGATATTATTGGCTTCATTCATAAAGTTTATTTCTCACTGCTGTCACAGTCTGATGCAGGTGGGGTGGGATGGGATTCGTAGGTAGCAAGCCTCCAAGCAGTGATTCAGATGGCAAGCTGCTTCCATCTTTCAACTATGTCATCTAAAAATGTGGCTTCTAATATCAGGAATGAAAAAGAAAAAAAGTGTGTGCAAAGTTCATAGGTACTTAACCGCCTTAGCACAGAAGCAACTCTTGTCCCTTCTACTCACATTCTAGGACTCAGTAACCTTTGTGGGAGTCTGGAAATGTAGTTTTCCAGTGTGCCCAGGAAGAGGACGATGAACTAGGAATTGACGAGTACATATATTGTTGCTGCCGCAGCCTGCCCTTCTGTTTGCCAGATATATTTTTTCTCTTACCCTGCAGAAAATACACCCAGTCCTTCTGCCAGGATAAAAATCCAAAGAACCAACCAGTCATTACAACCAACTCAATCTCCAAAATATCTGGGAGACCTGTCAATGCTCCATCAGGTCTAGAAGTGGTTCCTCTTGTTCTGAGAATCTATGAAATTAAGAGACAAATTGTCCCTCCCTCCACACACATCCACCCCATATACAAATGGGACACTAAACAATCCCATTCACACTCTAGTACACACACATACACGTGCACAGAAGCAGTGGAGGCACTTTCTGTGAGGAACTCCATTGTCCTTTTTCTCTGACAGCTGCCGTCACCTTTTAGAATTGCCTCTTTGTCATTATTCCCCTTGAAGTGTGTATAGCGAGTATGTCTTCTTTAAACTACAGCTTGCCTCCTATTCATGGAAGTTTGGTGTCTCAGGGATTGTTTTACCTCTTGAACAGCAAAGACTTCTTTAGCGTGGGCTGACGTTTTTTCATGGTAGTGGCGGTGGTTTGTTGATTTGTTTGCTGTCCTGTAAAGGGGGTTTACAGTAAACTCCCTCAAAATGTAAAAATGTAATTAGTGTCTGACCTGTTTGCTTTCAGTCAGTTCCATGAGGCAGTAAAAATCCTCACAGCATGTTGTTTCCTCCTCTGCCTTCAGATCTCATAAGAATTCGTCATAGGAAGAAATTAACCAGAACTCTACTGGCAAGGGATTCTGGGAACTGCAGTTTCCATGGTTTATACCCCTGCAGTACACAGCTGTCTTATAAAATCACATGAAATTATGTTTCAAATGAGCAGAATGGACCATCTGTGCTAGTAAATTGTGATTAGAGTTGGCTTTGTGGAAGAAATAGAGTTTAAGTCAAATTTTTAAAAAGAAGAATCGGAAACTGGACAGAGGAAGAATTTCAGTTAGAATGGCATAATAAGCAAAGACTAGAAGGAGAAAATGAGCATTTTCATATTTTGATCAGCGTTTATAGACCAGAGTAGCATGGGTAGAAGTAGAAGATAAATTCTGAAAGATAGGCTGCAGCCAAATTGTAGGGGGGTGTGATTGTTAAATCTTGCATAAAGATTGCCATGCTGTGTGACAAAATTTATTAAACAAAATAAACAGCAAACACACAGAAAAAAATCAGAGAATAAAAGGAAATTAATTTTTGTGCAACAGAGAGAGGGTTTTAGAACAGCAACAAAAAACAACACATATATGAACAAAAAGCTAATAACTATTAGAAGATTAGGGGTGTTTTTGGCCGGGTTAGATGACTAAAGAAGGGTGACTTTAGTGAACAGATCTTTGACTTTCCAGTGTTACAGAAGCAACTCTGTCTCTTAATAGCAGTGTGTCCTGAGGCACATTATGGAATATTTTGCAATCTCAGTATTCTGATTTATAAAAGATAATAACATAATAGTAATCATAGATGTCTATTGAGTACTGTTTGCTAGAGACTTTGAAAAATATTTCTAACATTAGTTTATTAAATCCTCATAACTCTTAGGAGAGAAATGACCTTTATCAGTTCATATTGCCTTGGTTACACTTATGATAAAGCAATCCCCGAATCTTTGTGGCTTAAAGCTACATTTATTTCTTGCTCATGCTACCCGTCCAATTTAGATTGACAAGGGGGCTCTGCTTACGATGGTTTCTTGAGGACCCGTTCTGACAGAGCAACCCGTCTCAAATGTGGCCAGTTACAGGGCCAGAGGAAAAAGAAAGAGCTCTGTAGGATCTTGCATTGGCAATTAAATGCCCTGGCTCAGAAGTAACTTCATCACTTCTGGTCATAACTCGTTAGCCAGAAGTAATCCTATTGCCTCACCCAGCCACAGTGGAAACAGGAAATACAACCCTATGATATGCCTGGAAGAAACTTTACCAATACCTTAATTTTCCTTCTTTCTTTTTTTTTTTTTTTTTAAACATCTTTATTGGAGTATAATTGCTTTACAATGGTGTGCTAGTTTCTGCTTTATAACAAAGTGAATCAGCTATACATATACATATGTCCCCATATCTCTTCCCTCTTGCATCTCCCTCCCTCCCACCCTCCCTATCCCACCCCTCTAGGTGGTCACAAAGCACCGAGCTGATCTCCCTGTGCTATGCGGCTGCTTCCCACTAGCTATCTATTTTACATTTGGTAGTGTATATATGTCCATGCCACTCTCTCACTTCGTCCCAGCTTACCCTTCCCCCTCCCTGTGTCCTCAAGTCCATTGTCTGCGTCTGCATCATCCTTCTTTCTTTATAGATGAGAAAATGGAGGCTTAGAAAAGCTAGTTAATTTTCTCAAGGTTGTATGGGTAATAAGTGCCAGATATATTTGATCCTAAAGCTCAAACTCTTTACCCTCATAGCGCCTCTCCCATTTCTGTGGCCCTATGTGGTGTATTGTGTTATGCTGTCTCCTTTGCAGAGAAGTTGTGAGAATTAAAGATAATTAAGTAATTGTTATACTGCCCGGGACATGGAGTGAGCCTGCAGGGGCTAGTGATGTTATCTTTTGTCTTCTTTTACTTCTTAACCCATAACTCAGAGTCTTTCTTAAGTGCAAAAGCTCTGAACTGTTTTTGTAGTGACTGTGTTTTCTCTGTGATGACAGCAGCTCTTCTCAGTTACCAACATTACACATGTCTTGTTTGTAAAGGCAGCCGATTGCACAGGACTTCTTATTCTCATCAGCCATTCTGAACACCATTTTATATGTCAACTAAGGTTTTGGGATATCAGATTTCCTCAGGCTATCCTACCAAACTCTCAGTATAATAAGGTAAATAGGCTTTAGGGGGGTGTCCTAGGAATCCAATGCCTTACCAATAATATGGCTATCGCTATGGAATATTACAGGTTAAGTTTCATATCAGGCCATAAAGTTTGGACTTTTTCCCCAGTGTGATAAATGTTTGTTTATTGTTTCACACTATCATATGCAGCTGTAAAATGTACTTGTTTGTTAAGGCCTCTCATACCTAGAATTTATAGGCATTAAATAGCTTTATAAATGCTAAAGAAGATTCTTAAAGCCATCACTAAATACTGCCTTAATTCTTATAATCCTAAACCATTAGCTTTACCTACTAATTTTATTGAAAACCAATATTGAGAGAATGTTTATGTTTATTTTCGTATCTGACATGTTAATGGAATAAATTTTAAATAAGAGAACAAAATTCTAGATGTGGTATATAACTTGACTCCTTTAAATTCATTTATTGAAGCAACTGTACTTCCTATTTTGAGACATATGGTATGCAGAAAATAAAGTCAATTACTCTATGTCTACAAAAGAAAAAAAATTACTGGTACAGTGTCCCGATTGACTTTACCTGATGCCTATTTCCAAATTAAATAGGTTACTGCTTTTATAAACAGTCTTTTTATGGAAATAGAATTTCTCTTAAAAGTACCAAATTGCTTTAACTAAAATATATCTCTCTCCAGCAGGGAGTGGGTCAGGAAAGGTTCCAAAAGAGAAAAGATTTGTCTATTCAACTAAGTAAACTTGGAATGAACACCACCACTGGGCCCACTGGAAGGGGACTTGTTAAGGGTTGGATACAGTGTAAGGAGTAAGAAGTCTAAGATAAGATTCAAGAGAAAGCGGAGGTGAACTGAGAAGGACCTTGAATAGGAGATTTGTACTCATAAATTTAAACCTTATTAAACCGACAGTGGGGAGCCATTGAAGATTTTGTTGCTGTTGTTAACTTTATTATAAAGGTCAAATGACATTGAAAAGAAGACAGTAAAGGAAAACAGCAAAAATTCAGCTCCTTCCTTTCTACCTCTATTAATATAATCACAATTAGAATTTTGATGTATAATATTATTGCCTCTTTGCCTACACGTATGTGGATGTATTTGAAAGATATACTCGTATTATATAAACAATTTTATTTTCTCCTATTTTCCCTTAATATATTATTATTAGCATTTTCTATGTTAGTACAAGCTTCGTAATAACAATGATGATCATTCCTCATTATTGTACCTCAGGTTTTCAGTGATTCAATATTATAAATACTGAGTGGTTAAACATTTTTCAGCATAAGGTTTCTTTCTTAGCTAGAATTATTTCCTCAGGATAGATCGCTATAAGTGGATTTACCAGTTCAAAGGTATAAATATTTTTATGGCCCTTAAAACCTATTGCTAAGTTAAATTTTTACTAGAGTTATAAAAATTTACACAGTCAGTGGAAAATATGAGAGTGCCAATTGCATACATCCTTATCAACAGTAGGTATTTGATCCTTGTCTATGAGCCAAAAGGACTAAAAATAAGACCCTGTTCTAAATTTCATACTTTGTGATATATTGCTAACGAAATTCCACATATTTCTGTATACAGGCTTACTATTATTTACATTTCCTCTTTTGTGGAGTATCTTTCAATTCAACATACTTCTCCATTTAGCTCGTGCAATCTTGGTGTTTTTCTTAAGAAGCTGTATGAATTAATTCTGTATTAAAAATACTGGCAGTGAAGGTCTGTGAGTGAAGAAGTATGGGACCAGACATAAGTGTATATTAAGATTAATCTGCCTATTGTCTAGTGAATAGATTTTAGAACAGAATCACCAGTAAGACAAATTCTGTATTACATTATTTTTTATCATAATGTTGCTCTGATATTGGGCAGAGGTTTTTTTAATTCCCCTTTTGCATTCACACTACAGAATGATAATAGTGTACTTTTCAAACTATTTTCCCCTTAAGTTTAAAATTTCATCATTACAGTTCATTTTCATAGCAGAAATGTTACCTGTTCTTAAGAAGGAAGCACAGGGAAGTAATTTGCTTTAGATCACAGGCTCAGGCTAGAAACATAGATTTAGACTGCCGAAGTCTCAGTTTAGAGTTAATCTTGGGTTTTGAAAATTGGCATGATTAGAAAGGATGTAAATATATGAATTACTCTAAGTGGTTCTAATTCATCTGGGCCCATAGTGACTTTGCTGACATATTCTGAATTTTGTGCACCTTCCAATGTTAGTCCTTTTGGTTGTTTCATACTGAGTCATATCTGTTTTGATTATTTCTTCTCTTTGTCTTACCATGCATTTAACCTATATTATTTTAGCCTGCAATATTTACTTATTGCTTCAAAATACTAATTGTCTATCATATGACAGGCATTGAACTAGAGCTAAGCACTCAGATATTAAACTTGGTACGAGGAGTTTTCAAGCCAGCGAGGAGCAGAGGCTAACACTCAGATATTTAGTTGCAAATTGTATAAATTGCTAGGAAGGAGAATAGAATGCGCTGGCAGCATGTAACAGTGGTACCTGATTTAAACTGGTGCATCTGGGAAAGAACTCGTAAAGGAGGTTGCATTTCTTTTGAGACCAAAGATGAGGGAGAATAGGTGAGGAAGGAGTGGGAGGGGTAGAGAATTTCCAAACATGTAACAAGGGCCTGAGGCAGACAGCTGAACAGAGGCCACTGGGAGGAGGCCGAAGCCCAGTGAGAGCAGCAGAGAGCACCTCCAGTGCGGCTGGAAAAGGGCTTTTTAGGCTATTCAGAATTGGGGCGTTTTGCCAAAACAAAATGAGAAACCATTGATAAACTTTAAATAAGGAAAACTGTAACAAAATTTCTGTTTAGAAAATATAGATCTGGCTCAGATGTAGTGAATAAAGTCAGGAGAGAGCAAAAATGAAAGTAGGAAGCCAATCAGGAAGCAGTTGCAGTTGTCAGAGCACTAATGTGTGGAAGGCTGGAACAGGTAGAGGCGAGCAGAGGTAGGCTTACTTGGGATCTTTATTAATCAACTAGAACTGGGTGGTGGAGGTGAGAGGTAAAGGAAAAGGAAGTGTCAAAGATGACCCTCAGGTTCCTGGTCTGGGGACCAAGCTGGTTGGAGACCATGTACCTGATGGTTTGAACCCCAGCCCTCCTGTGTGCTCTGCAAGGTGTGCATTAGCCTCACGATCTTCCAAATGGAGATGTTAACTGAAGATCAAGATTGGATATAGGTTTGGAGCTCGAGAGAGAGGTCTGGACAAAGGTGCACATTTAAGAATCATTAGCATATTGATGGAATTTGGTGCATAAATGAGCTGTCATAATCTTCTCTGTTTTATAATATGAAAAAAACTAAGGAAAGGCAGGTGATTAGTGCTATGCTTGTGTTGAAGTCTTAGGGAAGTTATATATATACCGAGCAGCCAAGATAGAACTTGTATTGTAAGAGGGTGTGCTGCAGAGGGAACGGCATGTACAAAGGGAAGGAGTGGAGGAGAGAGCATGCGTGTTTATAGACTTGCAAAAATATTGGTCTTAGAGTAGAGTGTGTCTTGGGAAGTGGCAGGAGAAGGACATGCAGAAATAGTCCGGTGCAATTTACGCAACGCCAAAGAGTTTGGATTATAGACTATAGGAAGTGGAAAGCCATTGAACAGTTTTCATCAGGGAGTAAGGTCATATCACCCCTATCAACAGAGAGAGTGGATTACAAAGGCGGAGACTCATAAGGAAGCTGTAGTCCAGATGAGAACTGGGAGGGGCCTAACTGCAGTGATAGGTAAGGGAGGAAAGTATATAGATAAAAGCCTCGGGACTTGGTACCTGGCAAGGAAATGGAGGAATGCCTTCCAGATCAAATCAGGTGGATGTTTCCTGCCTTCTTCAGGGCGAGAAGTTTAAAAAAAAAAAAAAGGAGCTTACTTGAGGGCTGGGAAGAGGATGAGTTTAGTTTGGGCCTTGCGGAGTTTGGGATATTTGGGGAAAATGTAGAGGGGTGCTCTCATAAAATGCTAAGACTAACATAAAAATATTTTGACTGAACATTCATTATAGGCTTTGACAGGGCAGATACAAGCATAGCATCATGTGTATTGATTAGGCCTTAGCCAAAATTAACAGCTGCCTGTGGATCATTATTTTTTCAAGATCAGGAAATGGAGACAAGACAACCCGTTTGGTATTGGCATCTTAACATCCTTGGCAAAATCTATCTTACTTTCTATGTTTGGAAACTTTTGAAGTGATTCTTGGTACAATAAAATGTAACTATATTCCTTAAAGTTTCAAAAAGTAGTTACAGTTTTCAAGAAAGTCTCTGTTATGTGTTGCCCTTTGAGACATCTTTTTTTTTTTAATTCTTTTTTATTGGAGTATAGTTGCTTTACAATGTTGTGTTAGTTTCTGCTGTACAGCAAAGTGAATCGGCTATACGTATACATATATCCCCTCTTTTTTGGATTTCCTTCCCATTTAGGTCACCGCAGAGCATTGAGTAGAGTTCCCTGTGCTCTATAGTAGGTTCTCATTAGTTATCTATTTTATACATAGTAGTATATATAGAGACATCGGTTTTCTTTTCAGTGAACTGTTGTGGTTTGTTTTTCTCCTACATACTCATTTTATTGTTGGACACAGATTAGCAGATAGCTTACTTTGCTTTAACATTTTGCCACATATTTACCTCTCCTTTTTGAAACTGTTTTTCAGGCATCATGTTTTCAGCATATATCTAATAAAAACAATGGCATTGTCTCGATCCCATTATCACACTGCAGAAATTGTAACATTGATACACAATAAGTAGTGTATGATTTTTAGTCCTTATTCAAATTGCTTCATTTGTACCCCAAATGTCTTTAAAGTCCAGCACCTGATCAAGGATCAAACATTGTTTTATTGTCGTAATAGCATCAGATCCCTTTAATCTAGAATAGTCATCCTGCCTTTTTCTTTTTTTTTTCTTTCATGATATTGGCATTTTTTTGAAGACTCTTGGACAGTTGTCAGGGGACAGAACAAAGGTGGGCAAACTGCAGCTCTATGGTTAAGACTCACCACCTGTTTTTGTAAATAAAGTTGTGTTGTAACACGGCCACACCCATTCATTCAACAGAAAGTTGCATAGTTGCAACAGAGACTTTACAACATGCAAAGCCTAAAATATTTACTGTCTGGGCCTGTGCAGAAGAAGTTTGCCAACCCTTGTTGTGGAATGTTCCACAGTCTAGATCTAGCTGATTGTTTCTTCTCATAGATTGAGGGTAACCTTTTTGTTGTGTGCTCCCTATCGCATAACATCAGCAAGCATACATCTACTTATTTCATTATTTGGTGATGCTAAGTGTGATCATTTGGTTGAGCTGGGGTCCTGCCAGATCTCTCCATTGTAAAATTACCTTTCTCCGTGAGTAACTGATAAGTAAACTTTGATACCAAGTGAATATCCTGTTCCCCAACACCTCTCACATAGTAATGTTGTAAGCATACATTGATGATCCTTGTCTGAATCAATTAATTTGCTTAAGATGCAAAATAGTAATTTTCTGAGTCTAGCATTCCTCCTGTATTAACTGGCATTTTTCTGTAAAGAAGAGTGTCCTGTTCATACCACCCCAGTCTTCTTTTTACTATCATCATGGACTCACGGGTTCCGTTATAATTCAATGAATTATAAGCCTTTTTGAAATCTATTCTTTGCTTAAAAATGTCCCACATTGGCCAGTGGAGACTTTTCAGACTGGCTCCTGTGTACTTTTAATATGTATTCATTAATCTTGAGCTTATATTTTACCTTTCCTGTCATGGACCTGGAATGAGCCATTTCTCCAAGGAGCCCTGGTTCCTTTTAGCAGGGAATATGTTTTTAGAAAACAAGATCAGGTATATTAGATGTGTTTTCAATGTGATTAAAACTACATCGATTTCTGACTTACATATTTCTCCCAACACTTAATATGAAAATATTAAGAAAGTAGAGAGAACTTTACAATGGACAAACATATACTTACCAACCAGATTATAGAATTATAATTTTTATAATAATATATAATTCTATACAATAATATTATATACTTCTATATATTAATATATATAACAATATTACAAAATTATATATATTAATATATAATAATAATATAAAATTATATAATTTTACTCCATGTACTTTATTACATATGGATCTATTTGTCCATCCTTGATCCATCTTTCATTCCATCTTATTTTTTTATGTATTTTAATGTAAATTGCATATATCCATACACTTTACCTCTAAATACTTGAGCATGCAGTTTATTAGAGTTTAATTATTTGTAGAACACCTCCAACAGCTCAGAAAGTTCCCGGATGCCCTTCCCCACTTGAACGCCATTCCTACCATTCCAGAAGGAATAGCTTTTTTGATTTTTTTTCTTTGCTTTAATTAGGTTTTCCTGTTTCAAGACTTCCATCTTTTTAAACTTAGTCATTCTGGAGAATATATAGTGGTATCTTACTTGATTTTTTTTTTGAAATGTTATTTTATACATATTAGTGTATGTATGTCAATCCCAATCTCCCAATTCATCCCACCACCACCACCCCCTGCCACTTTCCCCCCTTGGTGTCCCTACGTTTCTTCTCTACATCTGTGTCTCTGTTTCTGCCTTGCAAACTGGTTCATCTGTACCATTTTTCTAGATTCCACATATATGCGTTAATATACGATATTTGTTTTTCTCTTTCTGACTTACTTCACTCTGTATGAGTCTCTAGATCCATCCATGTCTCTACAAATGACCCAATTTCATTCCTTTTTATGGCTGAGTAATATTCCATTGTATATATGTACCACATCTTCTTTATCCATTCGTCTGTCGATGGGCATTTAGGTTGCTTCCATGACCTGGCTGTTGTAAATAGTGCTGCAGTGAACGTTGGGGTGCATGTGTCTTTTTGAATTATGGTCTTCTCAGAGTATATGCCCAGTAGTGGGATTGCTGTGTCATATGGTAGTTCTGTTTTTAGTTTTTTAAGGAACCTCTGTACTGTTCCCCATAGTGGCTGTATCAATTTACATTCCCACCAACAGTGCAAGAGGGTTCCCTTTTCTCCACATCCTCTCCAGCATTTGTTGTTTGGAGATTTTCTGAAGATGCCCATTCTAACCAGTGTGAGGTGATACCTCATTGTAGTTTTGATTTGCATTTCTCTAATAATTAGTAATGTTGAGCAGTTTTTCATGTGCCTCTTGGCCATCTGTATGTCTTCTTTGGAGAAATGTCTATTTAGGTCTTCTGCCCATTTTTGGATTGGGTTGTTTGTTTTTTTTGATATTGAGCTGCATAAGCTGCTTATATATTCTGGCGATTAATCCTTTGTCCATTGATTCGTTTGCAAATATTTTCTACCATTCTGAGGGCTGTCTTTCATCTTGTTTATAGTTTCCTTTGCTGTGCAAAAGCTTTAAGTTTCATTAGGTCCCATTTGTTTATTTTTGTTTTTATTTCCATTACTCTAGGAGGTGGCTCAAAAAAGATCTTGCTGTGATTTATGTCCAAGAGTGTTCTTCCTATGTTTTCCTCTAAGAGTTTTATAGTGTCTGGTCTTACATTTAGGTCTTTAATCCATTTTGAGTTTATTTTTTTGTATGGTGTTAGGGAGTGTTCTAATTTCATTCTTTTACATGTAGCTGTTCAGTTTTCCCAGCATCACTTACTGAAGACACTGTCTTTTCTCCATTGTACATCCTTGCCTCCTTTGCCATAGATTAGTTGACCATAGGTGTGTGGGTTTGTCTCTGGGCTTTCTATCCTGTTCCATTGATCTATATTTCTGTTTTTGTGCCAGTACCATATTGTCTTGATTACTGTAGCTTTTTAGTATAGTCTGAAGTCTGCAAGCCTGATTCCTCCAGCTCTGTTTCTTTCCCTCAAGGTTGCTTTGGCTATTCAGGGTGTTTTGTGTCTCCATACAAATTTTAAGACATTTTGTTCTAGTTCTGTAAAAAATGCCACTGGTAATTTGATAGGGATTGCATTGAATCTGGAAATTGCTTTGGGTAGTATAGTCATTTTCACAATATTGATTCTTCCAATCCAAGAACATGGTCTATCTCCATCTGTTGGCATCATCTTTGATTTCTTTCATCAGTGTGTTATAATTTTCTGAGTACAGGTCTTTTACCTCCTTAGATAGGCTTATTCCTAGGTATTTTATTCTTTTTGTTGCAGTGCTGAATGGGATTGTTTCCTTAATTTCTCTTTCTGATCTTTTGTTGTTAGTGTATAGGAATGCAAGAGATTTCTGTGCATTAATTTTGTATCCTGTAACTTTACCAAATTCATTGATTAGCTCTAGTAGTTTTCTGGTGACATATTTAGGATTCTCTATGTATAATATCATGTCATCTGCAAACAGTGACAGTTTTACTTTTTCTTTTCCAGTTTGGATTCCTTTTATTTCTTTTTCTTCTGATCACTGTGGCTAGAACTTCCAAAACTATGTTGAATAATAGTGGCGAAAGTGGACATCCTTGTCTTGTTCCTGATCTTAGAGGAAATGCTTTCAGTTTTTCTCCATTGAGAATGTTGCTTGCTGTGGGTTTGTCACTTATGGCCTTTATTATGTTGAGGAAAGTTCCCTCTATGCCTACTTTCTGGAGAGTTTTTATCATAAATGGGGTGTTGAATTTTGTCAAAAGCTTTTTCTGCATCTATTGAGATGATCATATGGTTTTTCTTCTTCAATTTGTTAATATGGTGTATTACATTGATTGATTTGTGTATATTGAAGAATCCTTGCATCCCTGGAATAAATCCCACTTGATCATGGTATATGATCCTTGTAATGTGTTGTTGGATTCTGTTTGTTAGTATTTTGCTGAGGATTTTTGCATCTATATTCATCAGTGATATTGTTCTATAATTTTCTTTTTTTGTCGTATCTTGTCTGGTTTTGGTATCAGGGTGATGGTGGCCTCGTAGAATGAGTTTGGGAGTGTTCCTTCCTCTGCAGTTTTTTGGAAGAGTTTGAGAAGGACAGGTGTTAGCTCTTCTCTAAATGTTTGGTAGTCTTCACCTGTGAAGCCATCTGGTCCTGGACTTTTGTTTGTTGGAAGATTTTTAATCACAGTTTCAATTTCATCACTTGTGATTGGTCTGTTCATATTTTCTATTTCTTCCTGGTTCAGTCTTGGAAGGTTATACTTTTCTAAGAATTTGTCCATTTCTTCCAGGTTGTCCATTTTATTGGCATAGAGTTGCTTGTAGTGGTCTCTTATGATGCTTTGTATTTCTGCAGTATCTGTTGTAACTTCTTCCTTTTCATTTCTAATTTTATTCATTTGAGTCCTCTCTCTCTTTTTCTTTTTTTGAATTTTTGAATTTTATTTATTTTTTTATGCAGCAGGTTCTTATTAGTTACCCATTTTATACATATTAGTGTATACGTCATCCCAATCTCCCAATTCATCCCACCACCACCACCCCCTGCCACTTTCCACCCTTGATGTCCAAGGGTGTCCCCCCTTGGTGTCCAACGTTTGTTCTCTACATCTGTGTCTCAGTTTCTGCCCTGCAAACAGGTTCATCTGTACCATTTTTCTAGGTTCCACGTATATGCGTTAATATACGATATTTGTTTTTCTCTTTCTGACTTACTTCACTCTGTATGACAGTCTGTAGATCTATCCACGATCTCCCTCTTTTTCTTGATGAGTCTGGCTAAAGGTTTATCAATTTTGTTTATCTTCTCAAAGAACCAGCTTTTAGTTTTATTGATCTTTGCTATTGTTTTCTTTGTTTCTATTTCATTTATTTCCGCTCTGATCTTTATGATTTCTTTCCTTTTGCTAACTTTGGGTTTTGTTTGTTCTTCTGCCTCTAGTTCCTTTAGGTGTAAGGTTAGATTGTTTACTTGAGATTTTTCTTGTTTCTTTAGGTAGGCTTGTATAGCTATAAAATTCCCTCTTAGAACTGCTTTTGCTGCATCCCATACGTTTTGGATCATCGTGTTTTTGTTGTCATTTGTCTCTAGGTATTTTTTTTATTTCTTCTTTGATTTCTTCAGTGATCTCTTGATTATTTAGTAATGTATTGTTTAGCCTCCATTTGTTTGTGTTTTTACGTTTTTTTCCCTGTAATTCATTTCTAATCTCATAGCGTTGTGGTCAGAAAAGATGCTTGATATGATTTCAATTTTCTTAAATTTACTGAGGCTTGATGTGTGACCCAAGATGTGATCTATCCCAGAGAATGTTCCGTGTGCACTTGAGAAGAAAGTGTAACCTGCTGTTTTTGGATGCAGTGTCTTATAAATATCAATTAAATGTATCTGGTCTGTTGTGTCATTTAAAGCTTGTGTTTCCTTATTAATTTTCTGTCTGGATGATCTGTCCATTGGTGTAAGTGAGGTGTTGAAGTCCCCCACTATTATTGTGTTACTGTCAATTTCCTCTTTTATAGCTGTTAGCAGTTGCCTTATGTATTGAGTTGCTCCTATGTTGGGTGCATATATATTTATAATTGTTATTTCTTCTTCTTGGATTGATCCCTTGATCATTATGTAGTGTCCTTCCTTGTCTCTTGTAACATTCTTTATTCTAAAGTTTATTTTATCTGATATGGGTATTGCTACTCCAGCTTTCTTTTGATTTCCATTTTCATGGAATATCTTTTTCCACCCCCTCACTTTCAGTCTGTATGTGTCCCTAGGTCTGAAGTGGGTCTCTTGTAGACAGCATATATATGGGTCTTGTTTTTGTATCCATTCAGCGAGCCTGTGTCTTTTGGTTGGAGCATTTAATCCATTCACGTTTAAGGTAATTATCAATATGTATGTTCCTCTGACCAATTTCTTAATTGTCTTGGGTTTGTTTTTGTAGGTCCTTTTCTTCTCTTGTGTTTCCCACTTAGAGAAGTTCCTTTAGCATTTGTTGTAGAGCTGGTTTGGTGGTGCTGAATTCTCTTAGCTTTTGCTTGTCTGTAAAGCTTTTGATTTCTCCATCGAATCTGTATGAGATCCTTGCTTGGTAGAGAAATCTTGGTTGTAGGTTCTTCCCTTTCATCACTTTAAATATATCATGCCGCTCGCTTCTGGCTTGTAGAGTTTCTGCTGAGAAATCAGGTGTTAACCTTATGGGAGTTCCCTTGTATGTTATTTTCGTTTTTCCCTTGCTGCTTTCAATAATTTTTCTTGGTCTTTAATTTTTGTCAATTTGATTACTATGTGTCTTGGTGTGTTTCTCCTTGGGTTTATCCTGCCTGAGGCTCTCTGTGCTTCCTGGACTTGGGTGGCTATTTCCTTTCCCATGTTAGGGAAGTTTTCGACTATAATCTCTTCACATGTTTTCTCTGGTCCTTTCTCTCTCTCTTCTCCTTCTGGGACCCCTATAGTGTGAATGTTGGTGCGTTTAATGTTGTCCCAGTGGTCTTTTAGGCTGTCTTCATTTCTTTTCATTCTTTTTTCTTTATTCTCTTCCGTGGAAGTGAATTCCACCATTCTGTCTTCCAGGTCACTTATCCATTCTTGTACCTCAGTTATTCTGCTATTGATTCCTTCTATTGTATTTTTCATTTCAGTTACTGTATTGTTCATCTCTGTTTGTTTGTTCTTTAATTCTTCTAGGTCTTTGTTAAACATTTCTTGCATCTTCTCGATCTTTGCCTCCATTCTTTTTCCGAGGTCCTGGCTCATCTTCACTATCATTATTCTGAATTCTTTTCTAGAAGTTTGCCTATCTCCACTTCATTTAATTGTTTTCCTGGGGTTTTATCTTGTCCCTTCATCTGGTACATAGCCCTCTGCCTTTTCATTTTGTCTGTCTTTCTGTGAATGTGGTTCATTCCACATGCTGCGGGATTGTAGTTCTTCTTGCTTCTGCTGTCTGCCCTCTGGTAGATGAGGTTGTCTAAGAGGCTTGTCAAGTTTACAAATCTTTATCAGAATCAGCATCATCTTCAGTATGCTGGGGGAAAGGAAAGCAGTTGGTGATTTCAAGCTGGTCTTCTACAGCAAGGCCCCAAAGCACTCCGTGAACCGCCTCAGTTCCATGTCCTTCTTGGTAATGTTTGATAATCTTTAATACCACAAAGCCATCTATCTGCACTTGCTTCACAGCTGAATCTCCAGAAGCCCCCTTTGCCTTTGCCTTTCCCTGCAGCACTGGTGGTGGAGCTGGAAGAGGTGGCAGCAGCTTACTTATTTTTAATCTGCATTTTTTGATGACTAATAATTTGGGGCACTTTTTTATGTGTGTGTTGACCATTCATGTGTGTATTTATATATATATATATATATATATTTTTTTTTTTGAAGTGTCTTTTCTCGTCTTTTGTCCAGTTTGTCTACTGGGTTTTTTGTCTTTTTATTTTTTTTGTAGGAGTGCATTATATTCTGATATAAATAATTTGTCAGATATATGTTTTGTGACTATTTTCCCCTTCCTGAAGCTTAACTATTCATTTTCTTAATAGTGTTATGTTTTGATTAAAAGATTTTAATTTTGATGGTCTAATTTATTGATTATTTTCTTTTATGCTTAGTGTTGTCCCTGTCCTGATTAAGAAACTTTTGCCTACCTCCCAGTTACAAAGATGTTCTCCTGTTTTCTTCTAGAAGCTTTGTAGTTTCAGCTTTTATCTGTGGGTTTACTTAGCTCTTCTTTTTGTAGCTTCTTCAGGTAAAACGTTGGGACATACATTTTTTTTCTCTTCTTCACTAATATAAGCATTTCCTTAGCTGCATCACAAAAATTTTAAAATAGTTTCATTATCATTCAGTTTTGAATGACCTACGGATTATTTAGAAGTACAAATATTTAATTTTCAAACATTTGGGGAGTTTCTAGATATCTTATTGATATTTCTAATTTAATTCTGTTGTGATCAGAGAACATGCTCTGTATGATTTCATTCCTTTTAAATTTACTGAGGCTTATTTTATGACTCACATATGATCCATCTTGGTGAATGTAGCATGTGCGCTAGAAAAAGTGTGTATCTTACAATTTTTTATTACAGTGTTCTACAAGTTTCAGTGAAGTCACAGTGGTTGATTATGTTTTAGAGATTGTCTTCACAATCCTGATATCTTTACCGATATTTCTGTCACATTTTATCAAATGCTTAGAAAGCGGTGTTAAAATCTCCAACTAGGTAATTACCTGTTTTTTCCATTAATCCTGTCAAGTTTTAGTTCTTTTATTTTGATATTCTGTTTTAAAGCACATAAGCATTTGTGATTGCTGTATATGCCCAATAAATTGACCTTTTATCATAATGATATGCTCACCTTTATCATTGATAATACTCTTTGTCTCCAAGTCTACATCATCTTTTATTAATAAAACCTCTTCTTATGCTTACATTTACATAAATACATCTTTTTCTGCTATTTACTTTCAAACTCTGTGTCTTTATATTTAGAGTACATGTAATATAGACAGCATATAATCAAATTTTTATTGTCTTTATTTTTTTATTCATTTGATTGATCTCTGCCTTTCAGTAAAGCAGTTATTGATATGGTTAGATTTAAGGCCTACCATTTTATTATTTGTTTTCTGTATGTTCTTCCTGGTTTTGTTTCTGTTTCCCTGGTTTTGTTTGCTGTTATTTTTATGTGTTTTGGGGGGTTACTGAGCTTTTTAAAATTTTTCATTTTAATTTATCTGTTGGCTTTTTAGCTATAGCTCTTTGCATTATTACTTAGTTGTTACAGTATGCATCCTTAACATTTCACCATCTACTCAGAGTTAATGTTTTACTACTTACGTAAAATATAAGAACCTTGTAATCTAGATCCATTTTGCTCCTTTCACTTGTTTTTTTTTTAAATTTTATTTATTGATTGATTGATTTTTGGCTGCGTTGGGTCTTCATTGCTGTGTGTGGGCTTTCTCTAGTTGCGGCGAGCAGGAGTTACTCTTTGCTGCAGTACGTGGGCTTCTTATTGCTGTGGCTTCTCCTGTTGCAGGGCACGGGCTCTAGGCGCATGGGCTTTAGTAGTTGCAGCACGTAGGCTCAGTAGTTGTGTCTCGAGGGCTCTAGAGCACAGGCTCAGTAGTTGTAGTGCACGGGCTTAGTTGCTCTGCGACATGTGGGATCTTCCCGGACCAGGGATCAAACCCGTGTCCCTTGCATTGGCAGGTGGATTCTTAACCACTGCACCACCAAGGAAGTCCCTCCTTTTTTCACTTCTTTATGCTCTAATTGTCAGATATATTCTCTCTTTATAACTCTACAACACAATGTTAAAATTCTTGCTTTAAAGTCATGTGTGTTTCAAATAAATGAAGAGAAGCACAATTTTTATATTTACACGCATGTATAGTTACGATTTCTGGTGCTCTTTATTCTTTCCTGAAGTTGTCAGTTTTGTTATCATTTCTGTTCAACAGAATCTCCTTTAGTATTTTTTTATAGTGTGACTCTGCTGGTAATGAAATATTAGTTTTGTTTATCCAAAGATGACTTTGTTTAGCTTTCAATCTTGAAGAATATTTTTGACAAATAGAGTTCTATGTGTACGGTTGATTTTTTTTTTTTTTTTCTTTCAGCCATTTAAAACTGTCATTCCATTGTCTTCTGGTCTCTTTTTGTTTTATTTTTTTTCGTGGTAAGTTCTGAATCATGTCATTGTACCTGTATACATAAAATATCATTTGTCTCTGGCTGCTTTAAATATTCCACTTTATCAGTGGTTTTCAGCAGTTTGACTGTGATGTGCTTAAATGGGTTTTCTTTACTTTTATCCTGCTTGAGATTTGCTCCAATTTTTTTTAACTATAAATTCTGTCTTTCAACAAACTTGGAAAGTTTTAAACTATTATTTCTTTTAAAGTATTTTATTTTGTCTCAATCTCTCTTTTCTCCCTATGGGGTTCTTAGTAGCTTTATGTTAGACCTTATATTATTGTCCTACAGGTGCTGTTAAATACTTAATTTTTTTTCTGTTCTTCTGATTGGATAATACCTAATGTTTGTCTTAAAGTTTAATGACTTCTGTTATCGCAAATCTGAGGGAAGCCTATCTTGTGAATTTTTCTCTCAGATACTGTTTTTAAAATTTATTTATAGAAATTCTATTTGGTGCTTTTATTTTATAGATTCTGTTGACATTTCCTATTTGAACATAGTGATTCTGAGCATATTTTCCTTTAAGTCCTTGAGTTTATACAGTTATACTGCAGTGGAACTTATACAGTTGTAGTAGCTGCTGAAAATCTCTTGTTTGCTAAATCCTGTATCTGGACACTCTCAGATCAGACTCCCTCAGTTTCCTGTTTCTTGTATACGAGAAACATTTTTCTGTGTCTTCGTATGTCTAATAATTTATTTTTCTATCGTGGATCTCGTGAATAGTATTTTGTAAAGTCGCTTGATTTTGTTGTATTGGCTGGATGAAATCTCCAAGCTCTTAGTGTTCTCAAGCAGAAGAAGGCTGTGATGTGCCTTACAGAGAATATGTGTGTTCATAAGCATTGTTCAGGCATGAGCTATAGTGCTGTTTGCTGTGAGTTCAATGTTAATAAATCAGCAGGTATATTAAATAAGGTATCTTTAAACATAAACACATAGAAAAGAAGGTTCTATATTGATTAGTTGACAAAAATGGAATCAGAGGCCCATAGGAACCAAACTCTGTATTTCCTCTGGCAGCAGTGGTTCAGTATTCTCTAATTCAGTGTTCAAAGCAACTTCAAAGAACACAACTATCACAAATAACGAGAACCAGCTATATATCTAACTGCTTTGAGATAGTCTGTGGTATGACCATGACACATTTTAATGATCCCTTGTCTTAAGTTATTTTCAACTTGTTAATTATAAAAAATGCTACAGAAACATTTTATATTAATATATTTCATCAGGATATGTAGCCAGGAGTGAAATACTAAGGTGTCTACACATTTTTAGTAAGTCTGGATGTTGCCATATTACTCTCTAAGACAGTTGTACCAGTTGGTATTTCTACCAACAGTATATGGGAGTTCCAGCGCTCTATAAACTGTGAGCATGGGATATTATTAGTCTTATATGTTTATCAACATGATAGATGTGAATTAGTATCTCTCTGATTGGAATGTAAAATGTCATTTTCCTAATATCCAGTGGGATTGAGAATGTTTGCTGAATTCTGGACTATTGATAATTACATTTTAAAGGTTAATTATGTAAAAAAAAAAAAGTTTGGTCAGATTAATTAATTTCAAATAATTCAATATAAAATGGTATGTACAATGCTGACCCTTTGATGAATGTGTGGACACTTTAAAAAAATAGAGAAGAAAGAAAAAGGTGAAAGAAATGAATGATATAGAACATGGGTCAGCAAATTATGGCCTACAGGCCAACACTACTCCAGTACCTGTTTTTCTAAATAAAGTTTTATTAGAACACAGCCATGCTTGTCTTTACATATTGTCAGTGGCTGCTTTCACATTGTTTTTCAGTGTGAAAAACTGTTTTTCACCAACAGAGTTGAATAGTTTCAACAGGGACCATATAACCCATAAAGCCATGACTACTTTCTGGCCTTTTACTGATAATGTTTGCCACCTCCTAACACAGAGGCATAATTGCTATAGACCAAGGTAAATACCTGAATTATTATAACTAATCACTTTTCTCATTTGCTATTACCACACCAGATACTAAAACTCAGAATTTATATGGTTGAAACTTTTTTGTATTCTCATGGGCCTATTTTACAACTGTATTGTCATTTTAAAATTTACATAATTACTATAAAGTATAAATTATTTATTAGCTGCAAGCAGATGAATTTATTATTTTACTTTAAAATCACATTCCATCTCATTTTTAAATTAATTATAAGAAATCACACTGGTTTCTCCTTTTCTTTTCCATCTGATGAGTCACTTTTAGAGTGAATTGTTTCTCTGGCTTCTACTGACATACTGGCTAGGACAAAAATAATAATAGGCAATGTGGATTGAGGAAATACATTTTCAAAAACTTATTATAATCTTGATCATACTTCAGCTTTTACTTTGCTTCTCACTTCTGTTTTCTGAAGTCAGGGTAAGCATCTAATTAAAGAGTTTGAATATGAACCAGAGAACAAGGTCAAGTACAAATTTTCATGATATTCTTAGATCCCATTGTGTGAATCTGAAGAAGAGAATCAGTTAGGGTTTCATTTAAGATCAAGAAGTAAACAAAAAATTGGAATACATTGCAATAACAGAATTAGAGAGGGAGAATAAATCATTCATTCATTCATTCATTCATTCACCAAGCATTTATTTAGTGTCTCTACCAGGCAGTACGTCAGACCCAATTATGTATTGATATGGCCCAAGGAACTCAATTATATGCCTAGACAGATATTTGGTTTTTCTTTCTGGGTGGCTATATATGAAAATTTTTTCTGATGTTTATCACAAGTTGCTACTTCTTTGAAATACCCTGTGATGTTCTGCAGTCATGGAATATCTAGGGATGTTTGCACCCCTATGTATATTATTTATTTCCTCATAGGTTTTTTTTTTTTTTTTTTTTTTTAATTTATAGCTGTGTTGGGTCTTCGTTTCTGTGCGAGGGCCCCCTCTAGTTGTGGCAAGCGGGGGCCACTCTTCACGCGGTGCGCGGGCCTCTCACTATCGCGGCCTCTCTTGCTGCGGAGCACAGGCTCTAGGCGTGCGGGCTTCAGTAGCTGTGGTGTGCAGGCTCAGTAGTTGTGGCTCGCGGGCTCTAGAGCACAGGCTCAGTAGTTGTGGCACACGGGCTTAGTTGCTCCGCAGCATGTGGGATCTTCCCAGACCAGGGCTCGAACCCGTGTCCCCTGCATTGGCAGGCGGATTCTCAACCACTGCGCCACCAGGGAAGCCCCTCCTCATAGGTTTTATGTCTGGAGTTTTCGTGGATATCACCTTTCAGTTTGATTACTTAGTTATAGCTATGAATGACAGAGAAAACAACATTTCAGTTTTTTCTATTTCTTAGAGAAATACTTTAAAAAAATCCCACAGCAATGCTCTTCATAAAGGAAATCAGAGTTAGCACATAAACGTAGGTAAATCCTTGTTAAAATATCACAAATACAAGGAAATTCTAGCAGTTATCTTGATTTAGGAACTCCTAAGGAAAGGTATGATTCAGGGGAAAGTTTAAAGAAATGTGTTTTTATAAATCAAGAAGTGTTTTAACCTCTTCCAACACCTACTTCTGCCCATCAGATAAATACTAACTTGTCTTGCAAGTGACTCTTCTTTGTAGCCTTTCCTGGTATCATTCTCCCTGATGGAAATCATCACACCTATTGGGTTCCATGTCAGTATGGCATTTTTTTGACTACTACTCTGTCTCCCTTTCAGTAGAATACAAGCTCTTTTCAGAATAAGGCTGTATGGTGTTCATCCTTGTGTATATAGAATCTGACATATTGCCTGGCATAGACCTTCAGTAAATGCGTCTTGTTTGAATAAATGATTTATTCTCCCTCTCTAATTCTGTTATCACAATTTACTCCCATTTTTTGTTTACTCCTTGATCTTAAATGCAACACTATTTGATTCTCTTTTTCGTATATACACTTTGGGATCTGAGAACATCCTGAAAATTTGTACTTGACCTTGTCCTCTGCTTCATGTTAAAGTTCTTTAATCATTTGCTTACCCTGATAACTTTAACCAGCCCTTTATTTACTCATCCTGTTAATAGGGGCCTCACATCCCTTTATCCTATTCTTTTCTATTTTTCTAAATGAGGGAAGAGAAAAAGGAAAAAAAAAAAATGACATAGTTATTTATGCCCATCATGCCGCCAGTCAGAAGTCTCTCTTTGTGACCGTATTACATTGCATAGAATGATAAAGACTGGTAAGTAGCCTAGCAATTCTTAAATCTACCCAGACCTCTTAAATGGGATTCTTATATACTGCTGGACCTGCTAAACAATTGAAAACAGAGTAGCAGAGTTCAATATTTTTTAAAAACTACTGCTTTTGACTAGTAGTATTCTCACGTCCCAAAAAACTTTTCTGAGTCCTTTCTACTTAGGGCTTTCATGGGACGTGATCTTGTCAATACCGGTTCTGCCAAGCACTCCAATTAATCAGTGGCATTTAAATTGATAATGCTATCGCTTTCAGCAGCAAAGTAACATGATTATGCCAGAGTTAATGTGGCTTGCATTTAAATCAGATGTATTTTCAAATTAAGAACAACATTCAGATGGAACCAGTAAGAATACCTTTGGTTCCAAATAGCAGACAAACACAATCCCAACTTACTTAAGCCAGAAAGAGAATTTATTGACTCATATACCAAAAATCTTAGAAATACTGTGAGTTCTGTCAAAGCTTTACCGCGTAGCTTAATAATGTCTACTGAGGACCTGATTTCTTTCCATGTTTTTGAATTCCACAGTGTCAGCTTCACATTAGAACCAACCCCTCTTATAGCCCCAAGATGGCTGCCAATGGCTTCCAGGGCTATATGCTACCAACTGAGAACTGTGAGGGTCTGAGATTTTACCCTTTCTGCAAGCTGACAAGTTAACCTGCCAGTTTCATGTATGCTACTAGAAGACACGAGACTCCTAGGTCTGAGATGAAGGACACTTTCTTACTCCCAGCAGTAGCAATAGCCAGCATTTTTTCATGCTGGTTACCTAAACCCCAGTTCCCACACAGTGATGCAGAGAGGTTCAGTTGATACCTTAGCAGTCAACTGTGCTACCAGAGAGGTATTCTGAATTTAGGGAACCTGACTCTTTTGTAACAGGCAGTAAGCATGACTGCCCTTTGCTCCAGAGGGAGAAGCTTTCTCTGTCTTCCAAGGCTATAAGGAAACCAGCCTTTGCTCCAGATGCAAAATCTATCTAATCTTCCAAGACAGTTCATTATATAGATATTTTGAAAAGATAATCCAGAACAAAGGCAGTGAGTGCTTCTGTTTAAGACATGCAGGAACATAAGAGACCTATAGAGAATTCTCTCCTAACACTACCATGTTCACTGAAATGAGAGGACCTTTTGTCCTAGCATTCCCAAGAGAATTCCTGAGAGTCGCCTTCCTGAACCAATTACTGTGGCTGGGAGGTAGGAGTGTACTAATTGGCTCAGGCGAGGTCACATGATTCGCCCCTGAGCCAGGAGAGGCGTCACCTTGGGACCCCCATGGCACCCCAATAGAAACTGGGGACATTGGCAGAGGACGAGGAGGGATATGAGCGTTGGGAAGGCAACCCAAAATCGTCCATTCCACATGCTCTGTTTACTGAGTGTCAAAGTTAGAAAGTGGAAAAGGTATGAATGTAATCTAGGGCATTCTATTATCAATAAAGGTTAGTGTCTGGGGGAGTTTCAGTCCAAAACTGTGTTAGTATCACCCTGGCCTTTCCTCCACCACTGTAGCCGGAGTATTATAGAACGCTTTGTTCACCGCTGAATACTGAATAGAAGTCAGACTCTTTAGCGCAGTACACATGCCTTCAACAGTGTGACTCCAGCCCACTCCTTCAGCCTCAGCCCTTGCCCCCGTCTCTCTAGTCCCTCTGTGCCCAGTCATGTCAGCTTTCTTATTTTGTACCTTTCTTCCTGTTCTTATTATCTTGTGAAAGCCCTTCCCTCCTCTCCTCTATCTGCCTCAGGCAGAATTAACTGTGTGCCCTGTATATATTCGCAAATAGCATTGCATACGTTACACATTCTTTACTTAACACTTACAATTTTTTTCTAGCATTTATCACAGTTCGTATGTATATATTTATGTAGTTAGGTGATGAACATTTGTCTTCCCTACTGTATCGCAAGCGCCACGGTGCAGAAATCAGGTCCGATTTATTCTCCCTCATGCCTTACAGGTGGTAAATGCTCAGTAAATGTCTGTTGCTCTTGAATGTTTTTTAAAACATAAGAGGCAAGCTGGCATAAAGTTAAAGCTGCTGGCTCCTTCGTGAGATTGCCAGAAATTCAAATCCTAGATTCGTCACTTAACAGCTAGGTGACCTTGGGCTAGTTTAAGTTCTCTGTGTCTCTGTTCTCACATTGATAAAATGAGAATCATAATACCTATTTCATAGGGTTGTTTTTAATTGAAAATGAGAAAATATATATGCAGTGCTTAAATATTATGCCTACTGTTCAGTAAACACCCAACAGTTGCTGCAGGAGGTAGGAGTCTGTGTGTCTGTCTCCCTACTAGACTCTCCACTTCTGTAAGACGGCAGCCTTTATCACTAATGATACCAGGACTTAGCCTGAGGTCCAGCATGTCGTAATTGTTCAATAAATGCTCATTGAATTACACTGTTGTCAAATTTGAAGAATGCTGTCTAAGATTAAATCACTAAGTTAATTTGGTAATAGTGACATGTTGTCCCAAGTTCTGCAGTCCTTTATTATGTTTGTTTATTGTTAAAATTAATAGCTCTCACTTCTATCATTTATTATATGTTTATTCTATTCCCGGCGCTAATGGAACATGAATTATCTCATTTAATTTCCATCACGTCTTATGAGGTGTAGGTTTTTAATTATACAGATGAGACAGTGCAGCTTTAGAGAAGTTAGAAGACTTGCCCAAAATCGTGCAGCAAGCAATAGGAAGAAATACGTAGAGTTCAGAGCCAGTTTCTTCCCCAGAAATGAATATGTTATAAAATACTCACTTATATTTATGACAATGAAAATGGCTTTTACTCTATTTTTTAAAATTTATTTATTTATTTATTTTTGGCTGCATTGGGTCTTCGTTGCTGCACGCAGGCTTTCTCTAGTTGTGGTGAGCAGGGGCTACTCTTCATTGCAGTGCACGGGTTTCTCATTGCGGTGGCTTCTCTTGTTGCGGAGCACGGACTCTAGGCACGCGGGCTTCAGTAGTTGTGGCGCATGGGCTCAGCAGTTGTAGCTCATGGACTCTAGAGCGCAGGCTCAGTAGTTGTGGCGCACGGGCTTAGTTGCTCTGCGGCATGTGGGATCTTCCCGGACCAGGGCTGGAACCCGTGTCCCCTGCATTGGCAGGCGGATTCTTAACCGCTGAGCCACCAGGGAAGCCTGAAAATGGCTTTTACCCTATTGAGAATGGGTATTTTACCAAAACCAAACAACCTAGTAACGCCTCATAGTTTGTTACATTGAGCAGTGCCCTAATGGAGACTTCCTCCAAAATGAAAGAGATCCCACTGACTCCAGATCTTGTAATTCCCAGGTGGCTTTGTGGCTGAGGGTTCGTTAGTTTCAGAGTTTGGCAAAAGGAGTGCAAAACATTCCATCAGCTTTCCTTGTTTATGGTAAGAACTATGTTAAAAGAAAGCTTGGACTACAAATAGCATTTTTTTATCCCTTTAATCATTTTTTGGCAGTCATGCTCACAACACACATTGACAAACAGATGCAGGCTGAAATGTGCTGCCCTGCTCACCAAAACAGCACCTTCAGAAGGAGCCTTAAAGCAGTATTCCGTCACTGTTTTTTGTTTCGTTTTGTTTTGTTTTGTTTTTTTTTTTGGCTGCACCACGTAGCATGTGGGATCTTAGTTTCCCGTTTTGATGTGGGAGGTGCTTTTCCCTCCCCTGAAAAATGTACCTTTACTTACCAATTTATCACAGAAACACAAACAGATCACGAGATAATAGTGGTGGTTACCGTTCACAGACATGGAAGAAAGAATGGTACTAGAAGTTTTGCAGAGGAAGAAGCTCAACTATCTCTGGACAGTATGAGAAGTCTTACAACGAGGAATCCTGCAAATATTGGGCTGGCCAAAAAGTTCGTTCGTGTTTTTCCATAACATCCTATGGAAAACCCAAACGAACTTTTTGGCCAACCCAATACTTATCTTTCCCCGAGGAGTTAACTCTCATCTTTGGGAGAAACCTAGGCTGCGTTACACTGCCCCCCCCTCCCCATATTTGTGCTTAGAAGATTAAGATAATATTTTTTAAAACTCACCCATGACATTATCAAAGGACGTTTTCATGTTTGATTAACACTTTGATGGACTCATTTGATTAGTTCTCAGAAAAGGGAATATAACTACTTTCTGAAAATATTAATTTTTTCCGTTTAAATATAAAGAACTGGTAGGGGAAAACTGACTGTAGTCTTATGTAATTTATAAGTAAATCATCTCGCTTGATTCATCGGCTATATTTTGGGGAAGGAGCATAACGAACACAGTAATTCCTAAATATGTTTTCAGAAAGGAAATATTATATTAAACATTTATTAATCACCTCTTATATGTCAAAGAGTTACAGGCAGGGGAGACAACAATGAGAAAGACATATACTCGGGCATCACTCAAGCTAATGATGCTGACGGCAGGTAAACAAGCATTTACAACACAGGAATAAAGAAGCTAATATCTGCTACCTTAAAATCTCAACCCTCTCTAAAACCAACATGCTACTTACTCCTTGCCTACCCCAGCAGCTGAATGGAGCTGGAGAAACCCACAACACTACACTGATACCTCACTTTATTTTTTTGTTGAGATACAGTTGACATATAACACTGTTATTAGTTTTAGGTGTACAACACAATGATTTGAGAGATATGCAGTTTGACACTTGATCAGCACAAGTTTGAACTGCTCAGGTTCACTTATACGTAGATTTTTTTCAGTAAATACGTACTACAGTACTACATGGGTCAAATTGCTAACGTAGAACCACAGATATGGAGGGCCCACAGTAAAGTTAAACTCGAATTTTCATCAGCATCCGTAACCTCTGCATTATTCAGGGGTCACCTGTATATGTTGTGAGATGATTACCACAATAAGTTTAATTAACATCCAGTCATCACACAGTTACAGTTTTTTTTTAATTTCTTATGATGAAAACTTTTAAAATCTACTTTTTAGCAACATTCAAACATACAATACAGTATTATTAACAATAGTCACCATGTTGTACATTACATCCTCAGGACTTACTTATGGTATACCTGGAAGTTTGTATCTTTCGACCACCTCCATCAATTTTACCTACTTCACCCACCTCCTACCCCCTGCCTCTGACAACCACCAGTCTGTTCTCTATATCTGTGGGTTCACTTTTTTTTTTAGATTCCACATGTAAATGAGATCATACAGTATTTGTCTTTCTCTGTCTGATCGATTTCACTTAGCATAATGCTCTCAAGGTCCATCCATGTTGGTGCAAATGGCAGGATTTCCTTTTCTATGGCTGAATAGCTTTCATTGTGTGTGTGTATATATATATGTGTGTGTATATATATATATATATGTATACATCACATTTTATTTCTACATTTATTTGTCTTTGGACACTTAGATTGTTTCCATGTCTTAACTATTGTAAATAATGCTACAGTGAACATGGGTTTGCAGATGTCTTTTTGAGATAGTGATTTCATTCTCTTTGGATAAATACTCAGCAGTGGAATTGCTGGATCATATAGTAATTCTATTTTTAATGTTTTGAGGAACCTCCATACTGTTTTCCATAGTGGTTGCACCAATTTACATTCCCACCAACAGTGCACAAGGGTTCCCTTTTCTCCAAATCCTTGGCAACACTTGTTTCTTGTTTTTTGATGATAGCCATTCTAACAGATGTGAGATGATATCTCAGTTGTGATTTTGATTTGTATTTCCCTGATGGTTATTCATGTTGAACACCTTTTCATGTACCTGTTGACCATCTTTGGAAAAATGCAGATCCTCTGCCCATTTTCTATTTGGACTTTTTTTCTATTGAGTTGTATGAGTTCTTTATATATTTTGGATATTAATGCTTTATCAGATACATGATTTGCAAATATTTTTCCTATTCAGTAGGTTACTTTTTTATTTTGTTGGTTTTCTGTGCTGTTCAGAAGCTTTTTAGGTTGATATAGTCCTAGTTGTCTATTTTTGCTTTTGTTGCCTTTGCTTTTGATGTCAAATCCAAAAACCATTTTCAAGACTGATGTTAAGGTGCTTAACACCTTAAGGTGTTTTCTTCTGGGAGTTTTATGGTTTCAAGCCCACGAGCATCGCAGTTACTTCCTAGTTGGTCTCCTTTAATCACTCTGACCCTTCAACAGTTTTCTCTCTGTAGCAGTAAGGATCCTTTCAAAATGAAAGTCAGGCATGTTTCTTCTCTGTTTAACACCTTCTAAAAGTACCCCCCCCACCCCCGCCCAGGGTAAAAGGCAACGTCCTTAAAAATGCCTGTAGGTCTCCGTGATCCGGGCCCTCTGCTACTTCAGTGACCTCCCCTCCTGCCACTGTTCTCCCTCATTTGTCTCCAGCCAGCCACAGTGGCCTCCTTGCTCTTCCTCAGACTTGGAAATCATGCTTCCTCCTCAGGACCTCTGCACGGCTCTCCAGCTGGAATGCTCCTCCCCAGACATTCTTCTGAGACACTCCTTTATTTCTTTAGGTCTGTGGTCAAGACTGCTAGTGGCCTCCCGAGATCTAGTCTCCTCCTCTTCCTTGGCCGCGTACATGTATGCACAGCTATAAGACCACTTTCCCTAACTTCCCGGGCAGCTGTGTGTCACCATGTGACTAAATTTTGACCAACAAAAGTAAGCAGTTGGATTTCCCTTTAAGAGTGAGGCACGCCCTTCCTTCACCCTCCCTCCATCCCACAGTGTTTGCAACACAAACCAAAGTTCCTGCCCTCGTGGAACTTACATCTGGTTAGGGGGAAAAGACAACAAATAAATACACATAAGTAGATATACAGTATGCTTGATGGTATTGGGTGTAATGGAAATAAAGAAAGCAGGGTCAAGCAAATGGGGAATGGGGCATAAGGGAGAATTTTGCTATTTATTCTGTAGTGACAGAGAAGGCTTCACTGATAAGACAGCATTTGAGCAAAATCTTACATCGGTTTGGATTAGGTGTTCTTGCGTGTAAATAAACCTCAAACAACACTGGCTTAAACAAGATAGAAATATACTTCCTTCAAATGAACAAAACCTGTAAGTCAGGCCAGGACTGGTAATGAGGCTCTACGAGGTCACCACAGACCTAGGACGCTTCAGCTTACAGCCCCGCATGGCCGCAGAGCGGGCCTCCCAGCCTAGGTGTTGCCATCGGCTTTCCTGTTCCAGGCCACAGGAGGTGTGTTGTTGCCCTGCACTACCATTAATTGTTAGTTTGCCCAGGATTTTACAGTTTATTACTTTACTTCTCACCTTCACTTTGGTCAGAAGGGGATTTTAATAGTCAAGTTTCCCACTCTCTGGACAACTCTGGACAAATCATGTCAGTTCTCTGGGCCCCTGGATTTCACTTCTGAGATGCAGGGATTGGAGTAGACCTCTCGTCAACTCTAAAACTGAGTGGTTCTAAAATAATCATTTAATTTCTGAATTTTCCGCCTAATTTTTCTTGCATAAACATGACCAGCTGTGATCAAGCAATTCCGTTATTTAATGTTTAGTTTATTTTTTCACCTTAACGCTAATTTTTAAAAAGCTCAAAGAGAAATTATTTACTTGACAAATTTTTAAACTCTGAATCAGCAGCACACATTATTCTAAGGATTTTTTTAAAATTCACCTGCCCAGGATGCAACTCAGATATATTCCCTGGGAATGGGAAGTGAGGTGATGGGATGAATTTTAGCAAGTGTACCACTTTTTTTAAAGCTCCAAAGGATGTTCCAGTGTGCACCCCTGGGTAAGAAGCACTGCTTACGGCATTCCAGCTAGCGTCAGTAGTGTCCCTTTGGAACAAGCTTCCAGAGAACATCTTGTTTTAAGGCCCCATCACCCTGTGTAATCCTGTCCTCTAAGTTAGCAAGAACTTTTGAGGCCAAAGGATTGCATTTGGGATTGGATGGCAAACATTCCCATTGATTGATCATTGGTTTTGATCATCAGAGATAAATGATCAAAATTTTCAAAGCAAATTTTTATATTATTAATAGAATGAAAATCTGTAGAAATCTTATCTTTAAATTTCTAAACTGCTCAGTTTACACAGTTACTTTTGGCCTGAATTGTTTTCTGATGAAAGACCTGAAGTCAGGAACTTGAACAAGTGACTTCGTAAAATAGCAGATGGAACTGTGTTGATGTTAGTAAGAGGCCTCACCTTACTGCCATGTACAGATTTATCTATGAGCAGCTTCTAAAAGGTGAGACTTACTTGAGCCTAAGTCCCAGGACAGATGGCTCTACCATGGGGCCACTTAGTCCAAGTAAATGTATTGGCAGGTTCCAGCCCCTGATCTTGCGTTAATAATCCCTATGCTCTGTAAATTCAGATTCTTCCCATTTCTGTACCATAGCTATTTTTTTAAACTGACATAGATTTTGAAACTGAATATAGATGAAACTTTTAGAATAAGAATAATGCTTACACAATGCAATTAATGTGCTTCATTGGCATCAATATTTCTGAAAGGAAGGTAGTTACTATCAGTTAGTTTGTTCGGTTATTCATTTGTTGATTTATTCATTATAGGAACATTTAATGGTCCCCTACTATTTTGCTAGGTACAGCCCTAGGAGGCAGGGCTACAGCAGTTAACAAAACAGACAGAAATTCCTGCTGTGGTGGCATTTAGCTTTTGCAGAGGAGTGAGGAGGTGAGAAGGAAAGAGTTGAGGAAAGTCAAACGCTAAGAGGTTTGTTACTTGCTTGAGCCACACTGTGAAACCATAATTAATCTGATCTACTATATTTCAAGATAAACTTTTTTTTTAACTGTGAAATTTTTGTCTTTTCACCTGTGAGTAGTTTTTCTGACAAACTTAGTTAAAATGATTTTATGCTAAGTACAGATCCAGTCTAAAATTTAGATCAAGATGAGATTTTAATTAGTTATAACTAATTTCCTAAAGCATGTTAATAACTTGCTCAAAAAAAAAAAAAAGACAACCACTGGGACATTAATTAGCTAGCACTGTAGCTGGCACATAATAGATTGGGCAAGTTATTTATCGGGAGAATTGATTGCTGCCATTTAGTAAACAAGCCTCACTTTTGAAAAGCAAAATGTAAAGATTTTTGAGCAAAAACAAAGGCCTTTTTAAATTTTTTCTTATTTCAATTTTTTCTAACTTAGAGAGGTTTTTTTTTTTTTTTAATATTTTAAGCTAGAAATGCCTGTCTTCTTTAAAAAAAAAAAATCAGAGCTAAACATCGATTTTCTGGTACTTAGTTATCTCACCATTTCTTTTTATGAAGATGCTGAGTTTAATGAACATGAAGAAAAAGCAAGAGGCTTTGTCCTCTTCCATACAAGTGACAAATGGAAGACAGAAAAGGTCAAGGATATTGAGGAGGTCTAGTGAACTTTATTTAGAAAGTCTAAATGTTAAACATTAACTTTTCTGCTTTCATCCTGCTATCACAATTTTCCTTCATCGTTGAGCCTTGAATATAATTTTCTGCCCTGTTCTAATCTTCTCCCAAAGTACCTGATGATGAAAAGAACAGACTTACAGTTTTTGTCATTTCAAAATGCAAGCACAGCGCCTGGCCGGTGGTTAGGGTGACTCCTAAGACCAAAACATTAAAGTTTGTTTTGCTTAAACTTTTAAAAATTATGTATTAACAATACTATTTCATAATAGTATGCTAAATTACTGTTATAAATTTTCCTGCAGTTGATTCACATGCACATCACTTTTCCAGGAAGATTCTTATAATAATCAGGAAACATTCACCTACACAAAGGCAAGGGAGCTACGAATTTCAGAGAGATTGGTCCCCGTCCAGTAAACTGAGTCCCTCCTGCTTCTGACTCACCGTCATTCTTCTGTTTCAGTCCTGCAGGGCACAGAGCTCCTACCCAACACTTGCCCATGGGACAGAGGGCACGGTTGTGCCCTCGCAGTGACAGATTTATATGGATAAATATTAAGGCACACGTTATTTTCTTTATGTCTTATTTTCTTATGTCTTTTAATTTTAGTCAGATCATTGTATCAGGGTAAATCAGAGTCTGGTATCACAAGCATGTTTTTCAAGTGCTGGATTCTTTGTTCAGCTTTTAAAGATGAGACCTTGTTAAAACCTTTATAGTGTTGACTGTGGCAGAATTTGATTTTTGGCCTTTGAAATTTATTCATGTATGTTTTATTTTTGATGTATTTTGAATTTTTTTAAATTGAAGTACAGTTGATTTACAATGTTGTGTTAGTTTCAGGTGTACAGCAAAGTGATTCAGATATAAACATATATATAATGTATATATATTCTTTTTCAGATTCTTTTCCCTTATAGGTTATTACAAAATATTGAGTTCCCTGTTTCATACAGTAGGTCTTTTTTGGTTATCTATTTTATATATAGTAGTGTGTGTATGTTAACCCCAAAGTCCTAATTTATCCCTACCTTTCCCCTTTGGTAACCATGAGTTTGTTTCATGTATATTTCAAGTATGGTGATGTTCCAAGCATTATTGGAGATATATACATATATATATATATATATGTGTGTGTGTGTGTGTATAACTATGTCTGTACATTTATATTTGCTAACTGAGCTCATTCTATATTATATATCATAAAATTATTTCACAGTCCTGTTAAAAACTTTGTAGATATTTTAATGGCTGAATATTCTTTCATCATATACATGTGCCATAATTACCTTATAGTAATTTGGCTATTTAGAATAGTTACATTTTGGGCCTATTATAAATAAAAATACAATGAACACACTTCCCATATAGTTTCCTCATACCCAGTTTCTTCCCCCTAAAATTATATTGCTAGAATGGTTCAGTGGATGCCAGAGAGATAAATTTAAAGAAAGTTTTAATTACTAATGCTCCCCCCCCAAAAAGAAGAAAATGGGTTGCATTATGGGATATAATGTGACTTTTATCCAAAACTGCCTTTTCTTCTTGCAATTCTAACGTTTAACATATGACCAACTGTAGAGAGTAGCGGTAATCACAGGTCCTGTGGTCTGGCTCCTTGGGGTGTAACTGTGTCTCTGCCACTTCCTCACTGGACAGACAACTCGAGCTATGCCTCTGTTTCCTCAGCTGTGAAATGCTAATAATAGTAGTCCCTGCCTCTTCAGGTTGTTGTAAGAATTAAATGGGTTAATTTATGTCAATCTCTTGGAACTGTGCTAGATGCTAGATGTGAGTAGATGCTCACTCACTAAATGTTTGTTCCTAACAGCAACAGCAACAGTATCTAAGAGGATATTTCCTAATTTTACATTTTCAAAGATTATTCTTTTGTTTCTCTTCCTCTGGCATCTCAAATACTGAAGTATCTCAAATTACTTCTTAGACTCTTCCATACCTGCAAATACATGCACGGAATGTGCTTTAAGATTCCTGGGATTGCTAGTATTTGAGTTGTACACATAAATCACACAGCATGTGCATAGATCCTTATCTCAAACAGCCAATGGCAGAATTCTTAGCAAAATGTTTTTCACAGATGGTTGGGGGGCTTTTATAGTTTTCACCTTCAAGTCCAAAAGTTGTCATGAAGATCACTAAAATAAAGGAGCAAAGTGTGGTGTGAACTCCTGCATATCTCCAGCAGAAAGAGAAAGCTGCCTACCCCAGTCCGTATCCCAAACCCTTGGCCGTTTTCCTACCGGGGCCACACGTTATGAGGCTGCAGATGGGTCTCTCTAAGGACATGCACTCCATTTGTTACAGTAAGGTTTTATTTTTATTACAGTAAATTCTTGCCCCACAGAGCTTGGCTGAACCTCATGGAGTCACTAGCAACTCTTGTGTAGACAAGGCAGGCCTGCTGGGCCTTCTTGACCCATTCCTGCTAAACTCAGAGCTGATGCTGGCCTGTTATACGTGTACATGCCAGTGACAAAAAGGGAGGATGCAACCAGAAGAAGAGTGTATATAGAGAGAGGAGCTGCCTCCGTACAGATTTCTCCTCCCCATTCCCTTTAAAGCAAGGTTTCTCAGCGTCAGCTGTACTGACAGGCGGACCAGACAACTCTCTTTCATGGCAGGCTATCCTATGCATTATAGAATGTTTAGTCACATCTCTGGCCTCTACCCACTAGATTCTAATATCACATACCCTCACCCCTGTTCATGACAACCGAAAATGTCTCTAGACAGAACTGGCTCTGGGTGAGAACCCCTGCTCTAAGGCCACAGTGTAATAACATGTGTCTTTGTACCCTTGGCTTTGGCCGACTGGTGTCATATTCCTCAGAGAGTCCTGTGATGAAAGGGGCCTTGAACACCATCTCAAAGTCCACCACTGAACTCTGTGCAATCCGAAATAGACACCTGGAAGCACAGAAATAAAACCACTCCTCTACCAACGTTATAACGCCAAGGCTTAAACTCTGTGTTCCTAAAAAGCTCAATTCCAGCTAAAGAAAGTGATCTCTTCCTTTTTCTCAAAGTTAATACATTTGTACTAAAATTAATTACATCAGTAAAACGGCAGGTTTTAAAATTTTATCACTCTATTAATTTTTCCTGTAGTCGTCATCTCTATAGTGAAAATGTATAGTCTTCAAGGTACATCTTCAAGAAGATATCATTAATCACCTTTAAAAATTGTGCATTCCTTTTAAAAATGTGTATGTATTCCACAGTTCTAGTCATCTTAGACTTATTGAGCCACTTCTTTTCTAACAATTTTGTTCTCATAAACTTCATGCAGTATTTTCATGTTCTGTGCACAAGCTCAATTCTTTGCACTCCTTTGGTGTAAATAATGAGTTTATATTTTAAAGTTAATGGTTAATGACAATCATGTCTGTTATTTCTATAGAAATTAAATCATTGGGAAATACACTTAGATAAATGTAGCTGATGTAGTTGCTGGTATGTGAATTCTATTATGGCGTTATGGAGTCTATTTTAATATAAACTGGCAAGATGGAATAAGCTGCATATTACCTTTTTTTACCTTAGAATATTTTTTTACATAAATTGTTGAATCAAATTTAGAACCCAAATTATCACTGAACCTAAAATGTCATGTCATTATTTTAACACCATGAAATATTGCCAAACAACTGTTCTTAGTTTTCTCTCAATATTAAAATAAATATCATTGTGGATGTGAGATTTTTTTAGCTAACTAATTGGAAATCGTACTGCTTTTTCAGTGGTTTTTATTGATTTTTCATGTCTATTTTTATGAAATATGTAATAGCATATGCTTACACTTTTCATGTTGTGTTGCTGTTTATCTGAGTATTTCTTTTAGAAGTATTCTTGGCAAATATAGCTATGAGCTATAGTTATTTCATAATTTTAAAAAATTTTCCCTTTGATTTTCATGAGCTTACGAATGCTCTACAGAGAAATGAAACTGAACAATTAATTGGCAGTCATCAGATTTGGGCAAATTTTACATAACAATATTAATAAAAGCTAGCTTTTATTTAGTGTTTGTTTTGTGTTAAATGTAACTCTGCTAAATTATTTTCATGTAATCCTCATAGTGGTATGAATTTATTAAATATTTATGTCCATAATTGTCCGTGTTACTCTTTTTAATTGTCCATTATCCTAGCCTCTTGGTCAGTCAGTGTCTTGGGAATATCTTGTAGTTGAAGAGTGTTTGTCTGACAATAAGTATTTATTAATGGGTTCAAAACTTTGCTTGACTTCTTGGTAAAAATGTTACAAATAATATAAAGAAGGAGAAGAGAAGGGTGAGGTAGGAGGAGCGATCTGGTTGAGGCCACGTGACCTAGAAACTTGAGATAACTAAGATTACGGTATCAGATGACATGCAATCAAGTGTAGATTGTGTGGTGGTGAGTTACAGGAATTCAGAGTTGGGAAAGGTTATTTAGACCTGAGGGTAGTTTGCCCAGATTGCTCTGTGGGCAGTGGATTCTTATCTCAACCTCAAAGGAGTTTAGGGTTTGGTTTGGTTGGTGATTGGCCAGTGATCAACACATGACATTGTAGATGAAAGGACAAGCAAGAGAAAAGTCCTAGAGATGAGAAAAAGCTTCCAGTGTAATGAATACTTTTGATCCAAGGGTTTGAAACTTTCCTGAAATTCTGACATGATTTTTACACATTTTTAGGAAAAGAATATTGGTTGTATTCTCATTTTTTCTGACCTAAAATAAGAGAGCATGAAGGTATTTCTGGGGTCAGAGAGACCTGAGATATGAAAAGTCAATACACCCAGTATTCATTTGACACTTGGGTTGCCCATGATTCCAGAGATAGAAGAAAAGTAAAAAAGTTGTGTTTTTCCTATTTATTTCCTTAATTCAAAATTTATTACACCATACGTTGCCCTACAACAGAGGATTACAATAGAAACTTGCCAACTGGTGTGTATTTTGCTTGTTGGTAGTAAATATTTCCAGACACCTTTCTCACATTGGCATTCTCTATTTCAGTGGTTCTCAGCCTTTTTTTTTTTTCTGCCTCTTTCTGACTATTTCTTCTCTCCTTCTAGGTTGCAGTCTGATATACTCTCATAATCTCTCATTACATAGAATAATTATTCTAAGGAGAGGTTAGGCCTGGGGAAGATTTGTATGAGAATCCAGGAGAGGGGTATGGGCCATAATGGTTTGAAAGTTCCCCTCAGGAATATTGGTATCTCCCCTTCACTGTGCCCTTTGCTATATAAGAATTTTTGTATGCATTTTCAATTCTATACCTCGGTTGATATTTTTCTGGAGTGTGATTAATACATTAGATTATTAATAAATTCGAATAAATTATCTTCAGTAACTTAATTGGAAAGACTTTTAAAAATTCTTCTCTTCTTTATTTTTTTTTATTTTTTAGATCCCCAAATCTAGGAGTGAGGGATCTGTTCAGGCCCACAGGGTACCGCAACCAGAGCTGTCTGATGGCGTTCCTCAGGTCAGCCTGCAGCTAAGTCAGAGAAATTCCTGCTGGGATGACATGAATTCAGCAGAGGATGCTAATGCTGCCAAATTGCCATCCAGGTTAGCATGTTGCCTTTGTTTACACATCGTGTATTGCACCATCTGTGCTGATATACAGGCCCGCGTATGCAGGTATGTTTGCACGTATCCACCACCGGGGTCATCGGGATACAGATCAGTAAAACTATTTAAAACTTACTGTAACTTTTGAAAAATTTCTGACTAGTAATTCTTATCACAGAAGCATTCTTATCACACAAGCATTCCTGGTTTGTTATATTTTATTTTATGGATTAAAACAAATTATTTAGTCAGTCGGACTGTGCTAGGCTCACCTTAAAAGTTAGAAGAGTTATTTTTTAGATGCCTTTTCACAGTGTGTTCAGTGGTCAATATTATTTGCAATTAAAGTGGACATCACAGTTGTTACTAGAACCAACTCTCGCTCACAAATTTTGAATGTTGCCCTTTAACCTTTAGGTTATGCGTTAAACCTGAAAGCAAACTTCTTTGGTATACTTGAGGAAAAAGGCATACAATTTTCTTAAAATAGGTAAAATGGGGTCTGAATCTTATTTACTCCTCACATATAGAATTTTTCCTTTTAAAGGTTTTTCATCTTTTATTATAACTGACAACCTATTTCTATAATTTAAAAAATGTCATTACAAGTATAAGACAGAGAGCTCTAAAGAATGGAAAGATTTTTAAGACATTATATAAATAATACAGTTAAAGAGCTTGCCACTTTGGATTGCCTTATAGAAAAGATGGAGTTCGGGCTGGATTTTTTAAATGAAGATAATTTAAATATGAAGAAAAAGAAGTCAAGGCTCTTGTAGATGGGCCCAGTTAGGAGGCAAGAGTAGGTACAGTGTATCTGGGACATACCAAACAGAAGTCATGTGAGGAATCAGTGGGGAAAAAGGCTGGGAAGGTGGGGTAAGGCCAAGCCATTGAGGACCTCGAATGCCAGCCTGCAGTTATTTCTTGTTCAGGCTTGCCCCTCACTGAACAGATGTTCAGCACTTGACCTCTGCTTCCAGGAAGTGCTTTAGGACAGAGGATGCAGCAGTGAACAAAGCCAGCCAGACCCTGGAGTTCATGGACCTTATGTTCTAGTGAGGGAGGCAATAGCAAGACACACAGGAAAAAAAAAACAAACAAAAAGCCTGTGAAGACCATTTCAGCTCATTAATAAATGGGGGAGTTAAGAAACAAGTAGGTTAACGTAATAGACTGACCCGAAGACCATTTTCGTTTGCTTAGGCAGGGGAAGCCTGAATTGACACAAGAAGGCGGGAGAGAAGAGAGCCTTCGGAGATCAAGGCAAGAGCATTTCTATGCAAAAGAACTGAGGTAGGGAAGCTTAGCTTCCTGCTACAGGTAGCAGGAAACCAGGGAAAGTTCCAGCTGGGTAGGGTTAGGTGATGGGAGCCATGGTAAGTTGGTATGTTGGAAAAGGAATCTTCCATCAGCATGCAGGCTTGATTGGAAGAGGAGAGCTTGGAGGCTGGTACGGTGTTGGTTCCTTCAACAGTTATTAATTTTCACTGAGATCTAGTTGTGTGGCATTTACTTGCTGGGTGCTGGGGATTCAGAGAATGAGAGACATATGCCTTGAACTTGGGGAAACAGAGGATAAGTGAGTAAAAATTCCATAATTATCATTAAATAGACATTTCGCTAAGTGCCTGTTGCGTACCAGGCACTGTGAAATGGGCTGGTGATAAAGTCATACCTAAGATTCGAGTGCCTCTCTTAAGGCGCTTTGAAAACCGTCCGCAGGTTGCCGTGTGAGAGCAGAGGAAGGGCACAGACCAGGTGGGGACCTGGAGTTCAGAAGTTTCAGAAAGAGGGTGATTTTTGAACTAGGGCTAGTGGGATTCGTGGAGGTACTGGGCAGGGAAACTGAGAGAAGGGTGCTTCTGGAAGAAAAAAGCACACGTGCAAGGACAGATAGGGCAGCGAGGGCAGCTTGGAGGAGAGCTGCGAGTGCGGCGGGCAGACAGGGCATCTGGATTTTGGAACTGAGACTGGCAGAGGGGCTACAGGTGGGGTCAGAGACAAAGATGGAGAGGTCAGAGTGTGAGCAACTGTACCCCATATTAAGGAGCTTGGATTTTTCTCTTAAAACTGGCAGAGGGTGATTACAGGAATATGAGCAGGAAAACGATAGAAACAGACTTGCATTTTATAAATTCCTGTGTGTTTCTGAGACACAAATCAAGAAGTGAGATTATGGAGAGAAGGCACAGCTAACATTGCTCTGGCCTCCGTTTGTCCCTCTGGTTGGCAGATCTCCAGTTAAAACAAATGCATATTAGTATTTTTTAATTTCTTCTGTACCTTCCAATTTTTTTTTTAAGTACGGTCTTAAAGGACTAACTTCTTCCCGCTGGGCAACCGTAAAGATTTAGATAGGACGACACGTCCCTGTCAAACATTGCTACCCACCATCGTGCAAAAGCTCATTCAGTCTCTTGTCTCTATCCATAAATCTGGAGTGTCTGTGCAGAGATTTTTACTTTTTTATTTTTATATACCTCTTAATAGATTGTGTGACAAATTATCAAAAGACAAATGGAGATCATTAAAATGAATTTAACTAAAAATAACTTTTAAATCCTTTATATGTCTTGAAGTAGCAGAATAGGTATTGTGCCAATTTTTATTTCAAAAATTAACTTACGAAGATGTTTTCATTTGCGGTTGCTTTCTAAAACAAGTTATTGGTTAGTTTAGAAATTTGAGCTAGAAAAAAAGAAGTGTGCCTGTGTTTGGTACACACACTCAACTTTCTCTAAATCTTTTTTTAGGGAAGTTTCCATTTTTCTCTTTAACAGTTTATTGGTTGCCTCAGTCTTAACCACAGAGGTTGGCAGTGTTGTATTAAGTATTTTGCTATGCCCTTGTTCTCTAAATACAGTATTTACTTTGGCTTACCAACACTTTTCCAAGGAATTGTCAAGAAGCATTCATCTGAGCTTTTCATAGTATTGATTTATTTTTTAGTTACTCCTGTTAAAAGAAAAAAAAAGCAATTCAGCAAAATCTATTCTTGTTTGACCTATGATCTGGTAAGTTTGATTTACTTTACAAAACAAAAAATAAAGCAATTCTCTTTGCACTTATTAATAAAATCATTGCAACACATTTATACATAACAGTTTGATTTTCAGTGGAGCTACCATATCAGTTAACAACAAAGATAAAACCAAGAAAGAACCTTTGGTATTGAAATGTCCAGAATGATGAAGTGTCCTATGATTTTTCAACAACAGGTTTGATTTCTAGGGCTTTGAGAAGTGATTTTGGCTAACAGTGTGTTCTTGATAACTTGGAATTATTAGAGTTTAGACCTTGTTCAGTATTTTTTCCCAGGTTGGCTGACTTTGATCTTTTTTCTTCTTAGTTTCAAATCGTAAACATAGTCCCATTGCTTCTTGAGATGTAATAGAAATACGAATTTTTATCAGCAAATGTTGATTGTTTTTCTGCTCTTCAGATAGTGGCAGTAGAAATAAAAGCATAAAGCGGTAACACATTTTAAAATGAGCATTCAAAGAGGAGCTCAGTATTATGTATTGTTTACTGGCTGACTTCTATCTTGGAACATTATTTATTTATATGAATAACTTTTTTCTGTATTTCTGTAATTGTCTAAAATTGGCATTGAGGATGTAATCATATAAACAATCATTTTTCTAGTCTTCATAGAATCTTTCTCTCATAATTAAAATGGCTTCATGAGAAAAGCTTAGGAATAACTATCTCTTGATTTTGTTAGAGCTCAGTGGAGCTATTTTATACTGGATTCGCAGGCAAGGACAGAAGTGCTTAGTGACAGGTTCAGTTCATTCAGAAAAGGCATTTAGCCAATCCATTTATATCGTCTAAATCTGACATCAGCAATTTCTAAAATATTGTCAAGATTTCTTTTTTGTAATCCAGCTGTTGGCATTACCGAAACTCACAGTAGACTGAAAGGCATAACTCCTAATCTGACATGCTGACTTTAAAAGAGTAAAAGCCCTGTCCTTCTCCGCCGTGTAAGTACAGTGCACAAGTTTGGTGGGTTAGAGGCACGCAAAGAAGTGAGGATATTGTTGGACAGATGCATCCCTTAGGCAAGGCTAGAACATTCCAGTCCCTCTCCCTACACATGATAATCTTATCTTGCTTCTTTTAAAAATATTGAGGAAAATATTTGTTTTGTCATTTACACAAGAACTAAACTATAGGTGTTAACTTGGTTAGTAAACAGGCCACTTAAAAATTTTCCTGGAAGGGAAAGTTACACATCCATCCTAAAAAAGTAAAAGGAAAAGATCTGTATGTAAAGTTTAAGATGTTACAATAATTTGAAGCTTCAAGGATAGCTATATTACTATCTATTTCAACATGTGAAATAGATAAATGATTATTTTTTCATGTTACTGGCACTATATTATTACTTTCAGAATTTAATTTTAGAACTTAAAGAAGAGGATTAATATTTTTAGTCTTTTAGATGTTAAACAATATTTATTGTAATGTTTTATTTGAAAGGTTATGCATTTCCTTAAATGTGTGATTTTCTTAAAGGCCAAAGGAAAACTTCTAGTTTTTGTTCTATAAAGTCAGAGTGAAGACTCAAGAAAAACTGTATGTTGTATGATTCTATTTATATGAAATGTCCAAAAAAGGCAAATTTATAGAAACAGAAAGTAGAGTTGTGATTGTCAGGGGGTGGGGAGCCAGGAAGGCACTGTATATGTACAGGAGATTAACTGTACATGCCTGGAGGGACCTTATTTAGGGGAATGAAAATATTCTAAACTGATTTATCGTGATAGTTACACCACTCGGTAAAGTTACTAAAAATCACTGAACTGTGTACCTGAAAATGTGGATTTTATGATATGTAAAATACACCTCAATAACACTGTTTAAAAAAATACAAATACAAAAAAAGTTGGAGTAAGGAGAAGTGGATATGCTTTACCAAGAAAGTCACTTGAGTGCAAATTGCTGAGATACCACTATTGTTATAAGTAAATGCTCTCTGCAGAGAATTGTGTTTGCTACATTTTAAGAGAATTTGTTCCTTTGTACTTTTCATTGACTATGACAGCATGGTGGCAGGAATAAAGGTCAGGTCCTCTTGAAATGCAATTCATAAGGAGAGAAAGGTAGAGAGGGAAAAAGCTCTTTGTTTTTTCATCCCTGGAATGATTCCAGGTTGTGGTTTACTGTGCTATAATCAAAAGTTATTGAAGTGATCAGTATTTCAGGGAGACATAGAAACAGAAAGGAAAAGCTCCAACATCTTGGGAGTTCCACAAAGAAAATCATAGGTCCATTGTTCATAAAGCAGAAAAGTTACCCAGTATACTTCTGTCAACGGAAGTTCCTGGTCTCCTTTCCTGTAGGTGAGTGTCCTATAGACACATTGGCAATGAAAATAAGTTTTGTACTTGGCTCTTACATAAAGAGATAAAGCAAATAAGAGTGATTAAAATGCTTTCATTTTCTGTAATAGGAATAAATAAATAGCTACCACTATGCCAATCATTTACCTAAAATAATATGAAGAATATAGAATTAAAATATATTTGCTTATGTTACAGAGGTGTTCTTAATTTGATAGATAAATGAGGGAAACTACAATAAATCTCTTTTCAATGTGTTTTAAAAACAATTGTTCCCTGGGATAGCATATTCTGCCGGAAAGCATTGTTGTATTCTGAAAGTTTTATCTATTTGTTCCATTTTTCAATACTTTTGAATTACATGAGGAATACATTCTTCTTAGAAAAATTTCAAATACCACTGATAAGACTAAAGTTCCCCTTGACCCTCTTGCTCTACAATTCAAATTCCCTCCCCTCTCCTCCAGGAGATAACTGTTATTATGGGTTTAATTATATATTCTTCCAGACTTCTTTCTGTGTATTTACACAGGAGTATAGTTTGCATACTTTTCCACTTTTTAGGAAACAATTTTCATGATACTGAATGTATTGTGATGCTTCACGTGTTCCTGAAATTTTCCAGTTTCCTGTATCATTTCCCCCTACTGTGTCATTCCTTCCCTTTCCTTCCCACCTTGGTATTCAGTGGTCTCCAAGTCTCCTTCCTTGACTGCCTACTCCCTCCTCTGTCTGTTGTCTCTTCCACAGCTAATCTAGTCACAGAATGATAATATGCAAATCAGTATCTTGGACCTGAACTCAGTTCTAAGTTTCCAGGGCCTGCAGCCATCTCTACTTCAGCCTTTACCATAAACTCACTGTGCCCAAACAGAACTCATGTTCTCATCTTTCCCTCCAACTTTGCTATGTGTTGCATTCTCTCAACCACTAGACTCAAACCTTTTATATAATAAGTCACCAAATCTTGTCAGTATTTCCTTTTCAGTATCTCCGACATACTTTTCCCCATTTTCTCCCCCATGATCTCAACTGTAATTTAGGCCTCCATCACCTTGTGGTTAGATAATTACTACATCTTCTGCACTCCTCTAACCTACTGGATTTATTTTCTTCATACAAGTTGGTCCTATGCCTCTGTTTTCAACTCCTAACTCTATACAGTGACTTCTGGATCTATATCTCCCATTCAGAATCCTGCATTGTATGTCACTCTTAACTAGCAGACGTGTCAACCTTATCCATAAGAAACCACAGACCCTTCCCTTGCCCCCTACCCCATCCATAGCCAGCCAATCCCAGAATGCTATTTGACAGTCTCACTGTCTATATTTGCCTCATTACTACCCTACTCCTTACCACCTCTGCAAATGCAAATGCAGATCATACTCCTTCTCGGAACTATTTAGTGGCTTACATGTGCCCAGCCTACAGGAAAATCCTTTCTCTGTTCTCCACCTGTCTTCCCAGCCCCTTCTCCCTCCTCTATGGCTGCCTTTTTCTCATACTTACAGCCACCATATAACCCATACTTTCCATAACTTATCTTGGTTTCACATGTATCCTCTTCAAGATTAAATCATGTGTCAGACTTTGTCTTGATATTTTCTTAAAAAATTTTACAGCAAGATGACAGAATAGGAGGTCCCCTGCCCATATTCCCCCCACAGCAACAATAACTTGGCAGCCATCCATAGACAAAAGTGCCTTTGTAGGAGCTTTGGGATCCAAGTAAGAGGTTGCAAAACTCCAGCATAGCCCAAGACTAAGGAAGGTCATTTTGAGAAAACCTACCCTCAACCAGGTGGCAGGCTCACAAACCATGGTTCCATGATGGTGGCTACAGGCCTGGGAAAAGGCCCATTCCCCTGTGGACTCAGCTGTAGCCCCCTTTGGCCTTGGTTCCACCACCAGTACCACACAGGGGACCAGGGAGGAAACACGCCCACCCACGCCTTGGGTAACAGGTCCATGACCTCAGTCCCAACTGTAGACCTGAAGCAGCCCGTGACCTGGCTCCAGCCACTCTCAGCCTTAATCTGGAAATAATCCCTCCCACCCAGGCATCCGGCAAGAGAGACACTTGTCCATTTCCCCAAAGGCAGGCCTGCCAACCTCGGTCTGACGGAGGATTCTGAAGTAGCACCGCGACTCGCCCTGGCTCCCACCAGCTGTGCTCCAAGACGAGTCCTGCCCACCCAGGACCTGGCAGCAGACATGCTTCTCCAAGCCCCCAGAGGCAGACTGTTGAGCTTGGTCCGACTGCATTCTGAAGCAGCACTATGACCTAGCTTGCACCAGCCCCGCTCAGCCATGGGCCAGGGGCAGTCCTACCCACCTAGGAAACTGGCAAGAGGCTCATCCATCCATATACCCAGAGGCAGGGATACAGACCTCAGGCTTGGTTGTGGACCCCGAAGCAGTCCCATAACTCAGTTCCAGCCTTTCTCAGCAATGGTCGGGGCAGTCCTGCCCACCCAGGACCTGGCAGGAACCCTCCCAGAGACCTGGCAGGAGCCACACATCTGGTAACAGGCCACTGTCTGAGGACCCTAAGGCAGACCCTTGTCCCAGTGCCAGCTCTACTAACCAAGGTCCTGGAGGCAGTTGCATCATCCCAGGGAGCAGATAGGACCCACACCTGCCTAAGTCCACCAACCACAGACCCAGCAGCAGCCCTATGACATGGCTTTAATCCTGCTTAACTGGGATCCCAGAGGCAATTCCATCAGCTCAGGGACCTAAAAGAAGAATGTCTTTTCCTGCCAAAACCAGTCTGTAAAGACCAGAAGAAGTGTTTGCGCCTTCAAATGCGCAGATACCAGTGCAAGGCTACACATATCACAAAGAATCAGGCAAACGTGACACCACAAAAGGAACCTAGTAAAGCTCCAATAGCCAAACCAAATAAATGGAGATAGACACGTTTCCTGAAAAGCAATTTTTTAAATCATGTTTTAAAAGCTCATCAAGGGACTTCCCTGGTGGTGCAGTGGTTAAGAATCCGCCTGCCAATGCAGGGGACATGGGTTCGAGCCCTGGTCTGGGAAGATCCCACGTGCCGCAGAGCAACTAAGCCCATGCGCCACAACTACTGAACCTGCGCTCTAGAGCCCGCAAGACACAACTACTGAGCCCGCGTGCCACAACTACTGAAGCCCACATGCTTAGAGCCCATGCTCAGCAACAGGAGAAGCCACCACAATGAGAAGCCTGTGCACTGCAATGAAGAGTGGCCCTGCTCACCTCAACTAGAGAGGGCCCGTGTGCAGCAACGAAGACCCAATGCAGCCAAAAATAAATAAATTTAAAAAAAAAAAGCTCATCGAGATGCAAGAGAATGTAGATAGCTAAATAAAATCAGGAAAACAGTACATAACAGATCAAGACATATAATAGAGAAATAGAAACCATAAACGCAATCAAACAGAAATCCTGGAGCTGAAGAATACAATGACAGAACTGAAAATTCAATAGAGACCTTCAACAGTGCAGAGTTGATCATGAAGAAGAAAAAATCAGCCAACTTGAAGACAGGAACAAAAAAAAAAAATGAAAAAGAGTGACAAAATCGTGCAAGACCTAGAGGACACCATTAAGCAAATGAATGTACACAACTTAGAAGTTCAAGCAGGAGAGAGAGAGAGAAAGGAGAAGAAAACTTATTTAAAAAGTAATGGCTGAAAACTTCCTGAATCTTAAAAGGGATATGAACATCCAGGTGAAGCTCAAGGGACCCCAAGCAAGATTACTCTGAGACATGTTATACAGATTGTCAAAAGTCAAAGACCAAGAGGGACTCCTGAAAGCAGCAAGAGAGAAAACAATTCACCACATACAAGGGAACCCTCATGAGGCTATAAGTGGATTTTTTGGCATGACCCTTGTAGGCCAGGAGGAATTGGGATGATATATTCAAAGTGTGAAAGAAAAAACTGCCAACCAGGAATACTATATCTGACAAAGCTGTCCTTCAGAAATGAAGGGAAGATGAATACATTCCCAGACAAACAAAAATTCAGGGAATTCATCACCACAAGACCTGCCTTACAAGAAAGGCCTAAGAGCATTATTCAAATTGAAAGAAAAGGAAGCTAAGTAACCACATGAAAACGTACTGCCCGGACTTCCCTGGTGGCGCAGTGGTTAAGAATCTGCCTGCCAATGCAGGGGACACAGGTTCAAGCCCTGGTCTGGGAAGATCCCACATGCCATGGAGCAACTAAGCCCGTGTGCCACAACTACTGAGCCTGCACTCTAGAGCCCACAAACCGCAACTACTGAAGCCTGCATGCCTAGAGCCTATGCTCCACAACAAGAGAAGCCACTGCAATGAGAAGCCCACGCACCACAATGAAGAGTAGCTCCCGCTCACTGCAACTAGAGAAAGCCCGCGCATGGCAACGAAAACCCAGTGCAGGCCCCAAAATTAATTAATTAATTAATAATTTTTAAAAATACTACCCAAAGAGATCCACAGATTCAGTGTAATTCCTATCGAAATTCCAATGGCATTTTTCACAGCTTAAAAAAAAAATCCTGAATTTTATATGGAACCACAAAAGACCCCAAATAGCAAAAGCAATCTTGAGAAAGAAAACAAAGCTGGAGGCATCATATTCCTGATTTCAAACTATGTTACAAAGGAATAGTAATCAAAACGGTATGCTATTGGTATGAAAACAGAGACATACCAATGGAGCAGAATAGACAACCTAGAAATAAACCTAAGCATATACAGTCAACTAATCTTTGACAAAGGTGCTAAGAATACACAGTGGAGAAAGGATAGGCTCTTCAATAAATGGTGTTAGGAAAACTGGATATCTACATGCAAAAGAATGAAACTGGACCCGTATCTTACACCACACTTGAAAATTAGCTCAAAATGGATAAAACACCTAAATGTAAAACCTGAAACTGTAGAAGTGCTAGAAGAAAACATTGGGGAAAAGCTCCTTGACGTTGGTTTTGGCAGTGATTTTTTTGATACAACTCTAAAAGCACAGGCAACAAAAACAAAAATCAACAGGTGGGACTACATCAAACTAAAAAAACTTCTGCAAGGAAGGTTTCTGCAAGGAAACCACCAACAAAATGAAAAGGCGAACTATGGAATAGCAGAAAATATCAATATTTCAATCTATATACCTGAGAAAGGGTTAATATCCAAAATATATAAGGAACTCATATAACTCAATAGCAAAAAAAAAAAAAAAAATCCAGTTAACCCAATTAAACTGGGCAAAGGACTTGAATAGACATTTTTTCAAAGAAGACATAGGAATGGTCAGCAGGTATATGAAAAAGTGCTCCGCATCACTAATCATCAAGGAAATGTAAAATAGAACCACAGTGAGCTATTGCCTCACACCTGTTAGGATGACTGTCATCAAGAAGACAAGAGATAGTAAGCATTGATGAGGATGTGGGAGAAAGGGAACCCTTGTGTGTTGTTCGTAGGTATGTAAGTTGGTATAGCCACATGGAAAAGAGTGTGGTGCTTCCTCAAAAAAATTAAAAATAGAATTAACATGTAATCTAGCAATCCCACTTCTGGGTATGTATCTAAAGGAAATGAAATTGGTATCTCAAAGAGATATCTGCACTCCCATGTTCATTGTAGCATTATTTATAATAGCCAATATATGGAACCACCTAAGTGTCTGTCAGTAGATGAATAGATAAAGTCAACATGGTATAAATAATATGCCATTGTGTGTGTGTGTATATACATTGCTTGTATATTTCTTGTGTGTGTGTGTGTGTGTGTGTGTATATATATATGTATACACACATACACACACACAGACAAGGGAAATTCTGCCACTTGCAACAACTTGGATGAACCTGACAGACGTTATGCTAAGTGAAATAAGTGAAATAAGAGAGAGCAAGACAAATACTGTATGATCTCACTTATATGTGGAATCTAAAAAAGTTGAACTCATAAAAACAGAGTAGAACAGTGGTTGCCAGGGACTTGAGGTGTTGGGGAAAAGGAGAGATGTTGGTCAAAGGGTAAAAATATTCAGTTATAAGATGAGTAAGTTCTGGGGATCTAATGTTTTGCTTGATGACTGTAATTAACAATACTGTGTTGTATACTTGAAATTTGCTAAGACAGTCAGCCTTAATTGGTCTCACCAGAAAAACAAAATTGTAGCTGTGAGGTGACGGATGTGTTAATTTGCCTGATTGTGGTAATCATTTTACAATGTATACACATATCAAATCATCACATTTTATACCTTAAATATATGTAATTTGTATTTGTCAATTATATCTCAGTAATGCTAGAAAAAATTAAATAACCCTACGTGTAACATTTTTGTCTACATCACAGTTTTGTCAGGTGACCCTGTGAAAGGATTTTCAGATCTGAAAAGTAATCTTGGATGAAGAAACTATGATTCTGAAAAGGTTATTCATTTCACAGATATTTATTGAGTTAGGTGAATTATCTAAGATTGCATAGTTGGCAGGCTGAGATTAACATATGTCTTCTGATTATTTTACAATTATTTCCTGCCTGTCTTCTACCTTGATTTACGTCACCCTTTCATGTCTTTATACTTCTCTCTTCAACCTGATTGTGACTTCCTGAACTGGAGGGACTGCATCTTATGTGTTTTTTTTGCATCCATGACAGTACCTGGTAGGTATATACTTAGCTGCTCCTGCCATAGTCGTTATTCTTGTAATATTATTACACGTGCTCAATTTGAATTTAAATTCTACTCTCGTCCTCTTAGCTGACTTAAACCTCTCTGACGTTGAGGTCTGATTCTAAAACGGTAGAATTTTATGTGTTAATTCTGTTTCTTGTGGTCCTTGGAAAGTGTTCCTTGGCTATTTTGCACTGGCCACTCTTGAAAATGCCACAGAATTCCAGGCAGCTGTGCCCTCTCATTATCCCCACTTAATCTCTGTGCCATCTCCCCACGGGGGCTCTGGCCCTGATGTTGCATTTCTATCAGTAATGTGCTGCTTATTTATGTGGAGACGTTCATTGTTTTATGAGGCTCATAACATCTCTGTGCAGCTCTCTGCCCTTGTAGCAGAAATCGTGTCTTGTGATGTTTGCCAAATGACACTTCATATTTTAGTCACATTACAACAGTAGACCTCCTAAGATTCAGACTTCCAATGATATTAATAATGAATCAATATTCAACAATATTAACTGTACCCATTGTCTTTCAAGATAGCTAATCTGTTAACTCTGGCAATCAACTATGACTTTCTTCATTTCTGAAGTCAAGCCAGCAACAGAAAGCAGCCATAATTATCCTGTGTTTGTACTTCACGAAGGGCACTCCAGTTACTTCCTGAACACCTGTTTGTTCCCCATAGTGTCCCACTCTCTGCTACTTGGAAAAAGTTTCAGAATTTTTAACTGACTAGTGAAGCTGAAATGAAATTAGGATTCTTAGCTACAAGATTCATAACCATATCATGTACAGTATAATTTGAAAAATTACCAAATATAAATGTGCTGCTGACTCTTCAAGGTTTCCTCCAATAAGTCCCACATGAGGAAAGGAAAGTTTAAAACCACCTTGTGAAAAGCATAGTGGTAAGTCTCACCACACAGTTCACCTACAGAGCTACTATTTTCTGAGGTATTTACGCTCCCTGGCCTTCGTAACAAAGATGAATAGAAACGTAGGTTTGAAAAAGTCCCCAGGGTCCCAGGCTGGGTTAGAAAAAATATCTAATTCCATTTCTACAGATAGTTTTCTAATCTATTCTTAACCACCACTAGCTCACATGATAAATATTCCAGGGTCATCTTAGATAAACTATTTCATATATGTTGAATAACTATTAAACATATTTTCTAGTGTTTAATTTCAATCTCCCTTTATTCCTATAATTTTTTTTTATTCCTATAATTTAAAATGAAAGTCTCTGAGATTTCTCCAATTTTTTTGATTATTAAAAAACAATTTACCTATTCACCAAAGTCTGCCACTCAATACAATTGCTCTCTTCAAATTTTGGCATTTCACTGGAATGCAAATTTCAATTTAAAATTTTTTTCTAAACTCCATTTATAGTATGAGCAGTTGGTAAGGGAAGGTAAGTAATGGTAAAGAAATTTATTATCATGTTTGCAGATCTTTTTTTTTTTTACACAAATTTAAGGAGTTATTTTTTATTATTAACTTGGAAGTATTTTTGATACCAGTTTTTTTTTTTAATATTGACTTATTTGGTTGCACCAGGTCTTAGTAGCGGCAGGCAGCCTCCTTAGTTGTGGCTCACCAGCTCCTCAGTTGCAGCACATGGGCTCCTTAGTTGTGGCATGCAAACTCTTAGTCGCAGCATGCATCTGGGATCTAGTTCCCTGACCAGGAATCGAACCCGGGCCCGCTGCTTTGGGAGCGCAGAGTCTTATACACTGCGCCACCAGGGAAGTCCCTGCAGATCATTTCTAGTAACATGTAAATCACCAGAGTATATCTGGACTGCTGTGGTCTTAACTGAATTTATTTTAGTAATTCAAAGTCAACAGATTCTTATTGGGCACATTCTTTGTACTGTACATTTTGCACTGGGCCCTGAGAAGTCAAAGAGAACTAAGGCACCGTCTCTAATCTTTAGGGGTCTCCTAGTCCATTAAGTGAGGCAAACTTATACATGATTAACAATGATAAAAAATGCAGAAGGTTTTATTTTTTATTTATTTATTTATTTTTTTGTCACTGTAACTTTTTTTTTTTTTAACATCTTTATTGGAGTATAATTGCTTTACAATGGTGTGTTAGTTTCTGCTTTATAACAAAGTGAATCAGTTATACATATACATAAGTTCCCATATCTCTTCCCTCTTGCATCTCCCTCCCTCCCACCCTCCCTATCCCACCCCTCTAGGTGGTCACAAAGCACCGAGCTGATCTCCCTGTGCTATGCGGCTGCTTCCCACTAGCTATCTATTTTACATTTGGTAGTGTATATATGTCCATGACACTCTCTCACCCTGTCACATCTCACCCCTCCCCCTCCCCATATCCTCAAGTCCATTCTCTACGTCTGTATCTTTATTCCCATCTTGCCCCTAGGTTTTTCACCACCTTTTTTTTTTTTTCTTAGATTCCATATATATGTGTTAGCATACGGTATTTGTTTTTCTCTTTCTGACTTACTTCACTCTGTATGACAGACTCTAGGTCCGTCCACCTCACTACAAATAACTCAATTTTGTTTCCTTTTATGACTGAGTAATATTCCATGGTATATATCTGCCACTTCTTCTTTATGCATTCACATGTTGATGGACACTTAAGGTTGCTTCCATGTCCTGGCTATTGTAAATAGAGCTGCAATGAACATTGTGGTACATGACTCTTTTTGAATTATGGTTTTCTCAGGGTATATGCCCAGTAGTGGGATTGCTGGGTGGTATGGTAGTTCTATTTTTAGTTTTTTAAGGAACCTCCATACTGTTCTCCATAGTGGCTGTATCAATTTACATTCCCACCAACAGTGCAAGAGTGTTCCTTTCCTCCACACCCTCTCCAGCATTTATTGTTGGTAGATTTTTTGATGATGTCCATTCTGACTGGTGTGAGATGATATCTCATTGTAGTTTTGATTTGCATTTCTCTAATGATTACTGATGTTGAGCATTCTTTCATGTGTTTGTTGGCAATCTGTATATTTTCATTGGAGAAGTGTCTATTTAGGCCTTCTGCCCATTTTTGGATTGGGTTGTTTGCTTTTTTGATATTGAGCTTCATGAGCTGCTTGTAAATTTTGGAGATTAATCCTTTGTCAGTTGCTTCATTTGCAAATATTTTCTCCCAGTCTGAGGGTTGTCTTTTCGTCTTGTTTATGGTTTCCTTTGCTGTGCAAAAGCTTTTAAGTTTCATTAGGTCCCATTTGTTTTTATTTGTTTTTATTTCCATTTCTCAGGAGGTGGGTCAGAAAGGATCTTGTTGCTGTGATTTATGTCATAGAGTGTTCTGCCTATGTTTTCCTCTAAGAGTCTGATAGTGTCTGGCCTTACATTTAGGTATTTAATCCATTTTAAGTTTATTTTTGTGTATGGTGTTAGGGAGTGTTCTAATTTTTTTACATGTAGCTGTCCAGTTTTCCCAGCACCACTTATTGAAGAGGCTGTCTTTTCTCCACTGTATATTCTTGCCTCCTTTATCAAAGAAAAGGTGACCATATGTGCGTGGGTTTATCTCTGGACTTTCTATCCTGTTCCATTGGTCTATATTTCTGTTTTTGTGCCAGTACCATACTGTCTTGATTACTGTAGCTTTGTAGTATAGTCTGAAGTCAGGGAGTCTGATTCCTCCAACTCCGTTTTTCTTCCTCAAGAGTGCTTTGGCTATTCGGGGTCTTCTGCGTTTCCATACAAATTGTGAAATTTTTTGTTCTACTTCTGTGAAAAATTCCAGTGGCAGGTTGATAGGGATTGCATTGAATCTGTAGATTGCTTTGGGTAGTAGAGTCATTTTCACAATGTTGATTCTTCCAATCCAAGAACATGGTATAACTCTCCATCTATTTGTATCATCTTTAATTTCTTTCATCAGTGTCTTACAATTTTCTGCATACAGGTCTTTTGTCTCCTTAGGTAGGTTTATTCCTAGGAATTTTATTCTTTTTGTTGCAATGGTAAATGGGAGTGTTTTCTTAATTTCACTTTCAGATTTTTCATCATTAGTGTATAGGAATGCTAGAGATTTCTGTGCATTAATTTTGTATCCTGCTACTTTACCAAATTCGTTGATTAGCTCTAGTAGTTTTCTGGTAGCATCTTTAGGGTTCTCTATGTATAGTACCATGTCATCTGCAAACAGTGACAGCTTTACTTTTTCTTTTCCAATTTGGATTCCTTTCATTTCTTTTTCTTCTCTGATTGCTGTGGCTAAAACTGCCAAAACTATGTTGAATAATAGTGGTGAGAGTGGGCAAACTTGTCTTGTTCCTGATCTTAGTGGAAATGGTTTCAGTTTTTCACCATTGAGGACAATGTTGGCTGTGGGTTTGTCATATATGGTCTTTATTATGTTGAGGAAAGTTCCCTCTATGCCTACTTTCTGCAGGGCTTTTATCATAAATGGATGTTGAATTTTGTCAAAAGCTTTCTCTGCATCGATTGAGATGATCATATGGTTTTTCTCCTTCAATTTGTTAATATGGTGTATCACGTTGATTGGTTTGCCTATATTGAAGAATCCTTGCATTCCTGGGATAAACCCCACTTGATCATGGTGTATGATCCTTTTAGTGTGCTGTTGGATTCTGTTTGCTAGTATTTTGTTGAGGATTTTTGCATCTATGTTCATCAGTGATATTGGCCTGTAGTTTTCTTTCTTTGTGACATCTTTGTCTGGTTTTGGTATCAGGGTGAAGGTGGCCTCATAGAATGAGTCTGGGAGTGTTCCTCCCTCTGCTATATTTTGGAAGAGTTTGAGAAGGTTAGGTGTTAGCTCTTCTCTAAATGTTTGGTAGAATTCACCTGTGAAGCCATCTGGTCCTGGGCTTTTGTTTGTTGGAAGATTTTTAATCACAGTCTCAATTTCAGTGCTTGTGATTGGTCTGTTCATATTTTCTATTTCTTCCTGGTTCAGTCTCAGAAGGTTGTGCATTTCTAAGAATTTGTCCATTTCTTCCAGGTTGTCCATTTTATTGGCATATAGTTGCTTGTAGTAATTTCTCATGATCCTTTATATTTCTGCAGTGTCAGTTGTTACTTCTCCTTTTTCATTTCTAATTCTATTGATTTGAGTCTTCTCCCTATTTTTCTTGATGAGTCTGGCTAATGGTTTATCGATTTTGTTTATCTTCTCAAAGAACCAGCTTTTAGTTTTATTGATCTTTGCTATCGTTTCCTTCATTTCTTTTTCATTTATTTCTGATGTGATCTTTATGATTTCTTTCCTTCTGCTAATTTTGGGGTTTTTTTGTTCTTCTTTCTCTAACTGCTTTAGGTGTAAGGTTAGGTTTTTATTTGAGATGTTTCTTGTTTCTTGAGGTAGGATTGTATTGCTATAAACTTCCCGCTTAGAACTGCTCTTGCTGCATCCCATAGGTTTTGGGTCATTGTGTTTTCATTGTCATTTGTTTCTAGGTATTTTTTGATTTCCTCTTTGATTTCTTCATTGATCTCTTGGTTATTAAGTAGTGTATTGTTTAGCCTCCATGTGCTTGTATATTTTACAGATTTTTTCCTGTAACTGATATCTAGTCTCATAGCGTTGTGGTCAGAAAAGATACTTGATACGATTTCAATTTTGTTATATTTACCAAGGCTTGATTTGTGACCCAAGATATGATCTATCCTGGAGAATGTTCTATGAGCACTTGAGAAGAATGTGTATTCTGTTGTTTTTGGATAGAATGTCCTATAAATATCAATTAACTACATCTTGTTTAATGTGCCATTTAAAGCTTGTGTTTCCTTATTTATTCTCATTTTGGATGATCTGTCCATGGTGAAAGTGGGGTGTTAAAGTCCCTACTATGATTGTGTTACTGTCAATTTCTCCTTTTATGGCCGTTACTATTTGCCTTATGTATTGAGGTGTTCCTATGTTGGGTGCATAAATATTTACAATTGTTATATCTTCTTCTTGGATCGATCCCTTGATCATTATGTAGCGTCCTTCTTTTTCTCTTGTAATAGTCTTTATTTTAAAGTTTATTTTGTCTGATATGAGAATTGCTACTCCAGCTTTCTTTTGATTTCCATGTGCATGGAATATCTTTTTCCATCCCCTCACTTTCAGTCTGTATGTGTCCCTAGGTCTGAAGTGGGTCTCTTGTAGACAGCATATGTACGGGTCTTGTTTTTGTATCCATTCAGCCAGTCTGTGTCTTTTGGTGGCAGCATTTAATCCATTTACATTTAAGGTAATTATTGATATGTATGTTCTATTACCATTTTCTTAATTGTTTTTGGTTTGTTATTGTAGGTCTTTTCCTTTTCTTATGTTTCCTGCCTAGAGAATTTCCTTTAGCATTTGTTGTAAAGCTGGTTTGGTGGTGCTGAATTCTCTTAGCTTTTGCCTGTCTGTAAAGGTTTTAACGTCTCCACTGACTCTGAATGAGATCCTTGCTGGGTAAAATAATCTTGGTTGTAGGTTTTTCTCCTTCATCACTTTAAGTATATCCTGCCACTCCCTTCTGGCTTGCAGAGTTTCTGCTGAAAGATCAGCTGTTAACCTTATGGGGATTCCCTTGTGTGTTATTTGTTGTTTTTCCCTTGCTGCTTTTAATATGTTTTCTTTGTATTTAATTTTTGATAGTTTGATTAATATGTGTCTCGTGTGTTTCTCCTTGGATTTATCCTTTATGGGACTCTCTGCCCTTCCTGGACTTGATTGACTATTTCCTTTCCCATATTAGGGAAGTTTTCAACTATAATCTCTTCAAATATTTTCTCAGTCCCTTTCTTTTTCTCTTCTTCTTCTGGGACCCCTATAATTCAAATGTTGGTACATTTAATATTGAACCAGTGGTATCTGAGACTGGCCTCAATTCTTTTCATTCTTTTTTCTTTATTCTGCTCTGTGGTAGTTACTTCCACTGTTTTATCTTCCAGATCACTTATCCGTTCTTCTACCTCAGTTATTCTGCTATTGATTCCTTCTAGAGAAATTTTAATTTCATTTATTTTGTTGTTCATCACTGTTTGTTTGCTCTTTAGTTCTTCTACGTCCTTGTTAAACGTTTCTTGTATTTTCCCCATTCTGTTTCCAAGATTTTGAATCATCTTTACTATCATTACCCTGAATTCTTTTTCAGGTAGGCTGCCTATTTCCTCTTCATTTGTTTGGTCTGGTGGGGTTTTACCTTATTCCTTCATCTGCTGTGTGTTTCTCTGTCTTCTCATTTTGCTTGACTTACTGTGTTTGGGATCTCCTTTTTGCAAGCTGCAGGTTCGTAGTTTCCATTGTTTTTGGTGTCTGTTCCCAGTGGCTGAGATTGGTTCAGTGGGTTGTGTAGGCTTCCTGGTGGAGGGGACTAATGCCTGTGTTCTTGTGGATGAGGCTGTATCTTGTCTTTCTGGTGGGCAGGTCTGCGTCCGGTGGTGTGTTTTGGGTTGTCTGTGACCTTATTATGATTTTAGGCAGCCTCTCTGCTAATGGGTGGGGTTGTGTTCCTGTCTTGCTAGTTGTTTGGCATAGGGTGTCCAGCACTGTAGCTTGCTGGTCGTTGAGTGAAGCTGGGTCTTAGAGTTGAGATGGAGATCTCTGGGAGATTTCCACCATTTGATATTATATGGAGCTGGGTGGTCTCTTGTGGACCAGTGTCCTGAAGTTGGCTCTCCCACCTCAGAGGCACAGCCCTGATGCCTGGCTGGAGCACCAAGAGCCTTTCATCCACATGGCTCAGAATAAAAGAAAAAATAGAACAAAAGAAAGAAAGAAGATAAAATAAAATAAAGTAAAATAATATAAAATAAAGTTATTAAAATAAAAAATAATTATTAAGAAAAATATTTTTTAAAGTAAAAAAAAAAATAGACAGAACCCTAGGACAAATGTTAAAAGCAAAGCTATACAGACAAAATTACACACAGAAGCATACACATACACACTCACAAAAAGAGAAGAAGGGAAAAAATATATATATATCGTTGCTCCCAAAGTCCACCTCCTCAATTTGGGATGATTGGTTGTCTGTTCAGGTATTCCACAAATGCAGGTACATCAAGTTGATTGTGGAGCTTTAATCCGCTGCTCCTGAGGCTGCTGGAAGAGATTTCCCTTTCTCTTCTTTGTTTGCATAGCTCCCAGGGTTCTGCTTTGGATTTGGACCCGCCTCTGCATGTAGGTCACCTGAGGGTGTCTGTTCTTTGTTCAGATAGGACAAGGTTAAAGAAGCAGCTGCTTCGGGGGCTCTGGCTCACTCAGGCGGGGGGAGGGAGCGGTACAGAGGAGGCGGGGCGAGCCTGCGGCGTCAGAGGCGTCATGACGTTGCAGCAGCCCGAGGCGCGCCGTGCGTTCTCCCGGGGAAGTTGTCCCCGGATCACGGGAGCCTGGCCGTGGCGGGCTGCACAGGCTCCCGGAAGGGGCGGTGTGGAGAGTGACCTGTGCTTGCACACAGGCTTTTGGGTGGCGGCAGCAGCAGCCTTAGCGTCTCATGCCCGTCTCTGGGGTCCGCGCTGATGGCCGCGGCTCACGCCCATCTCTGGAGCTCGTTTAGGCGGCGCTCTGAATCCCCTCTCCTTGCGCACCAGGAAACAAAGAGGTAAGAAAAAGTCTCTCATCTCTTCGGCAGCTGCAGACTTTTTCCCGGTCTCCCTCCCAGCCAGCTGTGGCGCACTAGCCCCCTTCAGGCTGTGTTCACGCCGCCAACCCCAGCCCTCTCCCTGCGATCCGACCGCAGCCCGAGCCTCAGCTCCCAGCCCCGCCCGCCCCGGCGGCTGAGCAGACAAGCCTCTCGGGCTGGTGAGTGCTGCTCGGCGCCGATCCTCCGTGCGGGAATCTCTCTGCTTTGCCCTCCGCACCCCTGTGGCTGCGCTCTCCTCCGCGGCTCCGAAGCTCCCCCCTCCGCCACCCGCAGTCTCCGCCCGCGAAGGGGCTCCTAGTGTGTGAACACCTTTCCTCCTTCACGGCTGCCTCTCACTGGTGCAGGTCCCGTCCCTATTCTTTTGTCTCTGTTGTTTCTTTTTTCTTTTGCCCTCCCCAGGTACTTGGGGCCTTTCTTGCCTTTTGGGAGGTCTGAGGTCTTCTGCCAGCGTTCAGTGGGTGTTCTGTAGGTGCTGTTCCACATGCAGGTGTATTTCTGTTGTATTTGTGGAAAGGAAGGTGATCTCCGCATCTTACTCTTCCGCCATCTTGAAGCTCCTCCTGCAGAAGGTTTTAAAGTGACGTAATAGATGTGCTGTAAAAACAAAGAGGACTTCTCATTGAATAAATTTCAAGTCATTCAAGGCCTTTAAAAATCTGGCTCATCCTACATTCCTGACTTACTCTTCTACAGTTCTTTATTGTATACCCAGGCTACATTGCAACGACATTATTCAAATATCCCAGTGGTTTCACATGTCTGTATCTTTGCTAACGTGTGCCCTTTATCTGGAGTGTCCTTGTTCCACTTCGTCCATGGTCAATTTTCATCTCCTCTAGGAAGCTTCCACTAACTCTTGCCATTTCATATAATTGGAATCACAGAATATGGATCCTTTTGGATCTACCTTCTTTCACTTAGTATCTGATTTGGAGGTTCATCCATATCATATTATACATCAGTATTTCATTCCTTTTCATGACTGAATAATGTCCCATTGTATGTATACACCACATTTTTTTATTCATCAGTTGATGGACATTTGGGTTGTTTTTACTTTTGGACTGTTACAAATAATGCTAGTATGAATATTTGTGTGCAAGTCTTTCTATGGACATGTTTTCAGTTCTCTTGGGTATACGCCTAAGGGTGGAATTTCTGGATCATAAGGTAACTCTATGTTTGACTTTTTGAAGAACTGATAAGCTGTTTCTCAAAGTGGCTGCTTCATTTTGCATTCCTACCAGCAATATATGATGTTTCCAGTTTCTCCACATCCTTACCAACACCTGTTATTGTCTTTTTTGTTATAATCATCCTGCTGGGTGTAGAAGAATGGTATCTCATTGTGGTTTTGATTTGTATTTCCCTAATGAGTAATGATATTGAGCATCTTTTCATGTGTTTGTTAGTCATTTGTATATCTTCTTTGGAGAAATGTCCATTCAAATCCTTTGTCCATTTTCAAAAATTGGATTGTTTGTCATTTTACTGTTGAGTTAGAAGAGTTCTTTATATGTTCTGGATACTAACCCTTATCAGATATATGATTTTCAAATATTTTCTCATTCTTTGGGTTGTCTTTTCACTTTTTTGATAGTGTCATTTGAAGCACAAAAGTTTCTTATTTTTATTAAGTCCAATTAATCTGTTTTTTTCTTTTGTTTATGATTTTGATGTCCTATCTAAGAAACCATTGCCTAATCCAAGGTCATGAAGATTTACATCTATGTTTTCTTCTAACAGTTTTATGGTTTTGCCCTTGTATTTAGGTATTTCATCCATTTTGAATTAATTTTTATATATGGTGTGAGGTACAGGTCCAACTTCATTCTTTTGCATGTGGATATTCATTTGTCCCAGCACCATTTGCTGAAAAGATTATTCCTTTCCCATTAAACTGTCTTTTTGGTTTCCTTGTCAAACATCTGAGTCTGATGTTAGAATAACAAAAACAAAGCTAAACCTACTAGCTCTTTTCTTCTCTCACCACCGTTGTTTTCTAAAAACATGAACTTCAGTTTAGTAGAGAAATAGGCATGGCTTAGATTTATAAAATATTACAGCACAATCCAAAGATTTTATCCTATTTCACACAGTGATCAGGAAAGCCTATTAGCCTCCTACCTCCCAAATCTACCAGTGTATCCATACCTGTACCCTTACACTCTGCCTTCTCTCCTGTCTCAATGGATGAACCAAATTTGCCCCTCTCTGGGGTCAACCCTTGTGCTGGTACTCTGAACCCCATTCTCTCTCACTCACTCAAGGACTAAGTTAAAATAATCACTTCCTTCCCCTATGACATCAATTTTGCCCTTCCAGTTTCTTCCCATCAGCATAGAAACATTTTATAATAGCTCTCAATATTTTTTAATCCTCCCTAGAAACAATATCCCTCTTCTCTTTTAGAGCTCTGGTAAAGGATTATATGTACTTGCTGTCTTTATAGGCTTTCTTCCCATTCTTTCTTCACCCGACACACCACTGAAATTGTTCTTGTCAAGGACAGCAGCAGTCTCCATCTTGCCAAATCCAAAGGTCAGTCTACTGTTCTCATCTTACTCTTATCTCTCAGCAGGATTTGACCCAACTAATGACTCTGTTTTGAAGCACTTTCTTCACTTGGCTTCTGTAATACTACACTCTCCTGGTTTTCCTCTTGTCTTATTGGACACCCTTTATTAGTCCCATTTGCAAAATCTGTCTTCTTTTCCAAGACCTCTCAAAGTTAGAGCACCACAAGGCTCAGTCCTATGACCTCATCTCAAGCCCTGCTCATCTTGCATGCTTTCATCCAGGTCCACAGTTCTGAATACCATCTTTATTCCTATGACCTCCAAAATTATACCTCCAGCTCCAGCCTCTCTGTTATATTAGAAATTATTATATCCAATTGGTAGGACAAGCTACTTAACTTTGGGGTGCCCCCCAATGCAAAGTGAAAATGTGGAGCCCTCTGTTAAAAATCACTGAGAATGTCAAGATGACAACAGCAGAGCATTAAACCAAATATGGGGCTTTCTGAGTGTGGGCCCTGTGAAACTGCATATTTCATATACCTGTGAGGCCAGCCCTGCCTATTGGCTACCTGACAAGTATACTTGGATATTTAATGAGCATATCACACTCAATCTATATAAAACAAAACTCCGAATTTACAATTCTGCCTAAAAAAAGACAATCCCATTTCTACTCAGGTTTTCCCCCATCTCAATAATTTGCACCATTCACCCAGTTACTCGGGCCAAAAATCTGTGATTCCTCCAGTTTTCTCAGCCAATCCATAAGCAAGTCCTATTGGCTCTGCCTTCAAAATATATGCTCAAACATCTGGAATCTAAATTTTCACCGTCTCAAATCATCATCTCACAGATAATTTTTCATTACAAAGAGGAAAGGTTCTTTTACAATTTAGAAATCTCACAGTCACTACTTGAACCAAATGATTAAACTTATCATCGTGGATAAAAAATGATAAGATAAGCATAAAAGTATTTTTGAGGATTAGAAATGTCACAGAAATATATTACTGATTATTAAATGAAAATTAATGATATAAAACAGTATGTTGTAACAGTATGTTATACTGCATAGTCCTATATTTTTTATTGTGGTAAAATATACATAAAATTTACCATTGCAGCCATTTTTAAGTATATGGTTCAGTGGCATTAAGTACCTTCACCTTGTCCCATCTTTATACATAACTATATATATTATATATAAATAGAGAAAAATGGAAGAACATAGAATCGTATTAAATACCGGTTATGTAAGTGATGGGATTGTGCTTGACTTTTACATTCTTTTTCTCTGTATTTTCTAAATTTTCTGCGTGAGCACAGATTGCATAGTTTGCAGTAAGAAAAATGTTTTTTTCTGTCTTTTAATTAAAATATGACATATGTTTCCAGGAAGACATAGTAATTGTCAGATTTTAGAGAAATCATATAGAGTGACAACTGAACTGCTTTTGGACTTGACAATTATGGTTTCACTCATTCAAGAGCATAAAATCCCCTGAGTAGGGGAATCGGAAAGGGCAGCATATGAGTAGCCCAGAAAGGCTGAGTTTGTTTGTTTTAATTTATTTAATTTATTTATTTTTGGCTGCATTGGGTCTTCATTGCTGTGTGCGGGCTTTCTCTAGTTGCGGTGAGCGGAGGCTACTCTTCGTTGTGGTGCGTGGGCTTCTCATCACGGTGGCTTCTCTTGTTGCAGAGCATGGGCTCTAGGCGCGCAAGCTTCAGTAGTAGCACGCGGGCTCAGTAGTTGTGGCTCACGGGCTCTAGAGCGCAGGCTCGGTAGTTGTGGCGCACGGGCTTAGTTGCTCCGCAGCATGTGGGATCTTCCCAGACCAAGGCTCGAACCCATGTCGCCTGCATTGGCACGCGGATTCTTAACCACTGTTCCGCCAGGGAAGCCCAGAAAGGCTGAGTTTTGTTTGGATGAGAGGGTATGTGTTCGGGAGGAGGATTCCAAGCTAGGAGAAATGCCTGAACAGGAAACAAGTGGGCAGCAGAGCCCGACAGTGGGCAAGCACGGCTCAGCCTGCCTGGACCTCCAGTTCAAGTGAAGGAGAGAGTGATATTGTGTGTGGAGATGGAGGAGTAGAAGGGCCCTGTTTGTGTGTGTAGAATTTGAATTTTACTTTGTTAAGCGATGAAGAGCAATCAGAGCTTTCTGATATTATTAAAGCAGCGTTTTGGGAAGATCACTTCTGTACAGTTTGGATTTGTGGTGGGAAAGACCAAAGACCAAACCTAATATGAAAGCTATCATCCAGAGGTTAAGTAATAAAAATTTTAACTAGGGGGAGGGGTGAAGGAAATGGAAAAGAATAGGTGGTGGTAGTGAACTCACTGAGGATAAGAGAGGCAATATTATTTCATTTAAGCTTCTCTTAGTAACAGAGTATCCATTCAGTTATCACTCGGTTTGGCCAAACTCATTACCATCTATCTATTCTACACAGAGTGATTTGAAGTCTAGGCTGATGTTATTTCCAGCAGTATGCATATTTGTCCAAAAATATTTCACTAGGTTGTTTCCAGACTCTTCAAATTAGATTGACTTACATTTCAGTGTTGTCTTCCTGAAGCAGCATTTTGGAAACTTATTATGGAATTATAATTCACTTTTCAATGTATTTTTTCACCTATTTAAATAATGAATTAACTGCATTGCCTATTTGGAGGGGACCATTGCTTTTATTAGCTTTACGTATGAATTTATGTATAAGTCTAGTTTTTTTCCTAATTTATTTGAAATTTCTTTGTCCAACTTGTATATCTCCTCACTAAAATTCAATGTGGAAAAAGTTTTCGGATTCATTTATGAATTCTAATATCTACACATGAATTGCACTAGAGAAAGAAGATGTTAACACATATGCAGTTATTTAATGCAGTGGGTCCAATTCTCTGAAACATTGAATTTAAAATGGTTTTTTAAATCAAGTCATTTAAAATGTTCTAGAGATGTTGACACTTTAAGGCACCATTACTGTGATTCTTTTAATTTTATTTTTTTATTGAACTATAGTTGATTTACAGTGTTATATAGTTCAGGTGTACAGCATAGCAATTCAAAATTTTTATAGGTTATACTCCATTTAAAGTTATTGTAAAATAGTGACTATATTCCCTGAGCTGTATAATAATATATCCTTATAGCTTATTTTATACATAGCAGTGTGTACCTCTTAATCCCCTACCCCTATCATGCCCTTCCCCCTTCCCTCTCCCCACAGGTAACCACTAATTTGTTTTCTATGTCTGTGAGTCTGTTTCTGCTTTGTTATATTAATTTGTTTGTATTTGTGTGATTTTTTTAATGTGACCTATTTTTGGTGATACAAATAATCACTTTCCTCTCACTTTCCTTCTTAATATATTTTCGCTCATTCATTTACTGAGTTGCTTGAAAGCAAAGCATGCCACTTTAAAGTAAATTAATTTTATCAGCCAGTGTATTGCCATTGAGAGATTTTGTGCTCATGCTAAGTATTTCGTATCTCAGAAATTTGAAAAGTTTATTTTATGTCTGAGGGATACAGAGTCAGCTGTGATTACCAATCGGTTACCATTGCACACTAACCAGTTTTGACGTTTCTCTAAGGAAGCCCCGCTGAAGCCTGCTTCTCCCCTGCCAGGAAATACCATTTAACAGGGTGAAAGGTCACTGGGACAGTCTGAGGCAGCTGATCTCAGGTGTGGTAGCAGCTGTTGTGTGGGACATGACTTATTTTGTGAGAACAGAAACACTATTATCTGGGCTCCTGAGGGAGATTTGGAGAAAGTCATGCCCAGGGAGTCCCATTCCAGGAAAATGTGCTCAAGCATTTATTTATTGGCAGTGATCACTAACTGAGATTCCATCTGGCAAAAATGTGGATTTTTCACTGTCCCAGAAAGTTGGAGAACAATTATGTAAGTTGTTTCAAAGAATTTATTTTTAACCATTTTTTATGAAGAACTTGCAGTCCCTCCGTTGTTAGAAGAAATTCACTTTTTTAAGAAAAAATAGAGCCTCTGTTTGAATTTCTATATAACTGTATTTATGTGCCATAAATTACAGCTAATTGTCTTTTTTATTAATTTTTATACAGTTTTAATGATTACACTCCATTTACAATTTTTATAAAATATTGGCCATATCCCCCGTGAGTATGTACTGTAATTACTTGTCTTTTGATTTGAAATCATTACTCAGTCTTTCTGGCGAAGGTTTTGACTCATATTGGGAACACTGGAATCAGTTAGTGAAATCAAGGAGTCAGTGGGATGGAAAGGGGAACCCTGAGTAGTGCCTCTTCAGCTCTGGAGGACTTTCAGCCTTGCCTCACTTTTTACAGCCTTCTCCTCTGCCCCCAACGGCGGCTCTACGGGATTTTAGAACCTGAGTAAGTGAACCCTGTGTGCCATTGTAGGCCCACCAAGGCCAATCAGATACGTTTTAATGAAATAACCGCATACACCGTTTTAAAAGCAAGCTCCATCATTAAAATTAAAGAGGTGTGTCTTTGGAAAAACAATTATATAATTTCTATCCCCATGGGATTTTTTCCAGTGGTCTTCTAATATACACTAAATAAGTCTAATAAATAAGTGAGGAAACGTTAATTATGTTAATTTTATTAGTTATTTTTATCGGGGCCTTAAGTAAAGCAAGCTTCTTTGTTTCTGCTGTGACTGAAGAAAAATAGTTTACCTAACTAGAAATTCCGTATTCCTATTAGCATGAACCTGGTTTAAGTGTCACTGTTTTGCTTTCTAAAATAAATCTTTAATGAGGTTTTATAATAATTCTTTGAGTTAAGAAATACTGTAGGTTTGTGGGGTTTTTTACATAAAAACAACTGACGGCCTACCTGTCAGTTCCATATGTTCTTAGAGGAATACAATTAAGAATTCAATTGAAAACTTGATTTTCCATCTTTTCTATTTCTTCCTCTTTCCTTCAACACCCCATGGCAACCACTTCCTTCCCCCACTGCAACTACAGCTGGCTTCTACCGTTACACAGCACACACACGACACACAACACACACACACACACACACACACACACACTCTCTGACTGTTGGCTCAGAGTAGCAAAAGAGGTTTGTTCTGGTCCACTGTATATCTTTGGTTCAGACAGCCACTATTAGACTGTATAGACCTTATTTAATATATATGCACTCATCAAAATGTAAAACACAGACCAAAAGAAAGGATTCTTTATTTCCTATAGCCAGTTGATAATGTGTGTTATCGATGGGTGAGTATAATACTTTACCATCTTTAAAAGCTTTCGTATGGTGGAAATGCTGTGGCATTCAGATGCTGGCTTCGTGTCATACACTTACTAGCTGCATGCTCAAGTTAATTCTTCATTTCCACATCTATGAAAATGAACGCAGCATAACTTCTCAATAAGTGCCAGTTGCCTTACATATACCACCCTTTCAGTTCCTTCTCCCCCCGACTCTTTTATTTTTGACATTTGCTGCTGTCAGTGATGATGAAGTCCGCCGATGAGCCCTGAAATTCACTAGTGTTCTCACCCAGATTGCCAGAGAGCAAGTTTAGTCAGGATCCTTTGCAGCAGTACCAGGATATCTAAATTATATGTGCCCTGAAAATCCTGCCTTTGTGATTATGAAAATCCTGTCAGATTTATTCATTACCATTTATGAATACTATGCGAGCATCTTGTGGAAGGTTTTGCTCCTTAGTGCAATTTATAAAGATTGATAAAAAAAATATGAGGAAGAAACCTTGCCTGAGAAGCACCTTCTTACCAAACTTGTAAGAAAGAAATTATTGCAACATATTTTTTCTTAGGAAACAAATCGATCTGATGTTAAAACAATATATGAAAACAAATTAATGTGGCCAAGAAATGGTCTTGGTTCTTTGGTTGCTTCAAATTGATGTTGAAATTAAAACAAATGAAACCACATCATTTTTGGAGCAGTTGCTGCTCTTGATAGCACAAGTGCAAACTCATATTGCCAAACACTTGGAATCTGCTGAAGAAGTTATGTAAGAAAATTAGAAGTCTGCAAGCCAGCTGAAGTGTAGAAAAGGAAATAAACACACTAGGAGAAATTGGATAATGTAAAATGCTTAAAAGATTTTGAAAGTTTTGAATAGAATCTTAACTTTTTGCATCTCTGTGGTTGCACATCAATGTATAACCCCAAGAGTTTATTTCTTTACTCAATTGTTGGTTATCATTATCCTTCATTTGAAACTCCAAGAAGTGTCTACTTTATCTTTAGTGTAGGCCTACAATGGGAAATATTAAAAAGTGGGTAGAAATATTGCTTGATAAGTTAAAATCTAATTAAAGGAACTATGCTTCAGTCTCTGGTGAAGAGTGATTGACGTATCAATTCATTCAATCAGCACTTATTGAGTGTCTGTTCTGTGTAACGGCTGCAGGAAAAATACAATTCTTGTCCTGGAGAACTTACGTTCTAATAGGGAGATAATATTTAGATTCAAATAATAATAAAATGGTGTGCTGGGAAAAAAAGATAAATATTGTAAGCGATGCAAAGGGCTATCTGAGTTAAAAGGGGCAAGAGATTTGTTCCATCTGGCCTAAGCCTGAGTATACATAGAATTTTGCCAGGAGAAAATGGAATGGGAAAATACTCTAGACAAAAGGTAAATGTTTGGGGTAGAAAAGTTCAGAGCAGATTTGAAAATAGTGTCCAGGTACATCTGGAGTGGCTTCCTGAGGGGAGGTATAAGCAGCTGAACTGGAGAGGGACACTGGGGTTCATTTAAGAGGTAGCTGAGAGCTGTAGAAGCTTTCGAGAAGAGGAGTGAGTGACCAGATCACAACCACAGTAGAAAATTCACTCTAATAGTGAAATGTATTCACTGGGGATAGAGTGAATAGAGGCAGAAAGGTCGTTTTGAAGGTTATCATGATACTGCAGATGACCAAGGCCTACTGATTAAAGAGACATGACAGGTCAATCAACAGATTTGGTTAAGGAGAGGAAAGGGAGGAGTAAAGATGACTTATGCTTTGAATCTGATTCATAAAGAGAATAATAACATCATTAACAAGAGGGGCCAGGAGGAGGAGAATTTTAAGAATCAGATAATATGAGGCTTTGAAAGTGTTGATTAGGGCGATAATACTAATAATTATTGAGCACTTACTTGCCAGGAACTATCCTATGTGTTTTACATGCATGATTCCATTTATTCCTCAGAGGCATTTCAGAGCTTTTAAACAGCTTGCCCAAGTTTATGCTGCCTGTCTGTGGCAGAGTCAGAAACCAATCCCTAGGAACGTAATTTCAGAGCGCAGTTTATTAAGCCCTAATAGAATGCCTGTATTGAAAGATGTGGGGCTGGAAGGTGAGGCAGGAAAGGCGTAAGACAGGAGGAAAGACAGATGAGATAAAAGGAGGATGGAGTGACTGGGGGCACTTGGAGAATTCCCAGGAAAGATCACAGAGAGCCAAAGACTTTCAGAAAACTGAAGGTGGGTGTTAATGAAAAGTTGAGAGTAAAAAGGCATCTAAGACGAAGCGTTTAGATTTAGTGACCAAAAGAGCATTGGTGGCCTTAAAAGCAGTTTCAGAAACGTGGTGAAGTCTGAAGTCCATTGACATGGGGCAGAGGAGTAATTTCTGAGGCAGTGGGAGCCGCAGAGGTGGACTTTGGGGAGCCTGTCAGTGGGAAGGGGAGGGAAGTGGCGCTGCGTCACCAGAGGGTAAGACTGCCGAGGAAAAGCTTTCAAGGCTGGGGGGCACTTATTCGGGTGCCTGTCGGAAGGGGGACAGATTTAAGATGGAGGAGACATGAGGCTTCTTCCTGAGGAAGGATAAAATGATGAGATCCAATACCTGGGTAAGAAATTTGAGCCCCGTGAGTGGGGACATGTTCCCCTAGACTAGGAAGAAGTCAAAAAGAAGGAGGCAAAGGTGTGTGTGTGTGTTTGGAGGGGGCCGGGGGGCGGTGGTGGTACTTCAACCCCTAATGCAAAGACGATCAAAGGCACTCACTCATATTTGCTGATCTTGACTTTCTTAGTAAATTTAGGAGGCAGGGTAATTAGTGACCGAGAGAGATTCAGATTTGTGCCATTGGAGAAGGTCAGCAATAGTTTCTGTGGGAAAGTAGTCAAAAATCAGTCAAAGACAACTACAGAGTTTGCCCCGGAGTACTGAGGTTCAGGCCAAGATGAAATAACAGGAAATTTTAATCTACCCCGTTGCCAAGGTTCTGTGACTTCCTTTTGCAGTGTTTTAGCGTGTAGAAGTTTGGAGGCTTTTAGTGTTTTAGTAGGGCATGCAGCTCACAGGATGCATACGGGGTGAAGTAGCAGAGGATGCTAGTGAACCTGTTTTTAGAAATAATTAAACGCTGAGGAAAGCCAGGAATGCGCCTTTTTTAAAGCTGCACGTTAGCTGGTCTGGGTGCAGGTTGTCCTCTGCAGACACGGACAGTCGGAGCTGAGTAGCTAAGGAGAGGGAGGAGGAACGGGGGAGGCAGGGGCAGGACGGTTCTGAGGGATGCACATCCGGGGGCTCGTGCGGAGGAAATGCAGGCAGGGTATCAGAGTTTGAGAAGCTGGAACCAGCAGGGTTCAAGGAGTGGTACTCCTGCTGCCTGACGGTGAAGAACTGACGTGAGGATGTGGGACACAGAGTAATAAAGCTATTCCAGTGATTGAGGACTCTGGCAGGGGGTGTAGTTGAGAGGCGGAGCTCCGGTCCAGGTACAAATTCAAAAATGATCATCAAGTCATGCCCCCAAAATCGACCAAAAACCAGAAAAAGGAGGAATTGTGATAAATAAATAATAGAGACTTGAAAAGGCAGCTAATTACTGAGTTCTAGTGTTAGGTGATTTTCAGAAATGACCACTGACATCTAACTACTAGTATGGCATGTTCGAGGGATGTTGATAGCAAGACTTAAATTATCAGGAAATATATGTGGAATCAGATTTTAAATTTGAGTGCCCCTGTTCATCAGTATTTTACCGCTAGTATGTATTGAATGTAAATTATAGTTTGGTTTAACATATTTCTGAAGTGCTGGGTCCTTTATTGTTGAACTCATATGTCTATTTTAGCCATGTAGTATTGATGTGTGCATAAAATTAGAAAAGACAAAATATTATTTCTGTCATTTGAATTTTAACTATTTCTAAAAATACTTGTTGTGAAATATTTTAAAAACTCATGTAGAATAGAGTAGGCACTATGCTATGTAGCAGAGTTCTGAAGCAGACCTGAGAAATTCTGAATCCAGTTTCTGTTCTGCCACTAACTTTCCATGTGAATTTGAACAAATTACTTAATTTTCTAGTACCGAGTTTACTCATCAATAAAATAGATATTATGATATATAATAGTGATTTCCTAACTCAAGAAGTTAATTGAAGTGTTAAGCAAGATGTAAAGTTGCATTTTTGAAAGATAAAAAACTTAAGCAAATATATAGAATTAAGTTACTGTTACTGGAGAATCCAATTAGTATTTCTAAATCTAGAATCAAAACAAAGACTATATTGACAACTTAAAGTAAGTTCTGGACTTAACTTCCAGTGTTTTAAAAGGCTGATTTTAGTTACTGATATTCTGTCATAATGTCTGAACATAAGTTTCAGGATAACTAATCCATTTTCATAAATATGATGGAGGATTTAGTCAGACAATGAAATATTTTTATATAGCAAAGGAGAGCAGACGCTTACAAAAGGACTTCGTGTTCTAAATTCAGAATTATGAGTGATCTGTAAGAAATCTGGGAAAAAATACAGGGGAGAAGGATACTTTTTTGGTCGTACCAGCCCCCTCTGTTTCTTTCTTTTTTTTTTTTTTTTAATTAATTTATTTATTTATGGCTGTGTTGGGTCTTCGTTTCTGCGCGAGGGCTTTCTCTAGTTGCGGCAAGTGGGGGCCACTCTTCATCGCGGTGCGCGGGCCTCTCATTATCGCGGCCTCTCTTGTTGCGGAGCACAGGCTCCAGACGCGCAGGCTCAGTAGTTGTGGCCCACGGGCCCAGTTGCTCCGCGGCATGTGGGATCTTCCCAGACCAGGGCTCGAACCCGTGTCCCCTGCACTGGCAGGCAGATTCTCAACCACTGCACCACCAGGGAAGCCTCCCCACTCTGTTTCTGAACGTCATGGACTCTAGCTTTCTGCCCTTTCTTCTACAAAAAGCTGTGCTCTGGACTTTGTTGTAACTCTCGGCAAATCCTATGATATGAAGAAATCTTATTAAAATATATTTTTACTATTGTTGCAACGTTTGAAACCTGTGAATGAACAATTATGTTCCTAAAATAACACTTTAGTATTCCACACTGAAGAGGAAACTAAGGGAGAGCTGGATAATTAACAGGCATTTAGCAGACCTTACGAGAAATTGATTTGGTGTTACCTGTAAAAAAAAAAAATCTATAAATAATCAACCAACCAAAAACATGCTGGTGATGTTCTTAGAGGAAAATGACTCTTTAAATAAACACATTCAACTTTATAAGGATAAACAGAAATAATCAGTTGAAATACTTCCGTGGGAATAGCCGTTTTGATCCCTTGAGACGGTGGGCTGTCTTAGGACGTGTGTCCTCCCCAGAAACGAGAGCTATGTGCCTTGGGAGATGTCCCCAGTGACCAGTAACCACCGCAATGTAAACAGACATGAGCAGGAAATAAATATGGGTAGGGCAGGAGTCTAGAAGAATGCCTGTGTGCCTTCTAGAAAAGTGTCACGCCTTCCAATGCTAGTGGTTTGATTTTTTTGTGTTTTTTTTTTTTTTTTTTAAGGAAGAAAGGACACTGAGCATAGCTCACGCCTTGTGTCACAGAAACCTTTCGTTTCGGAGGCAGTGTCTTTCCTTGACAAATGGATTTCCTTGTTGGCCGTCCTCCGAAACGTTGAGAAGTTGAGGGACCCTTTGCTCTTGCTGCAGTTATTGGTTGCTTTCCGCAGACGGACAAGCCCGTCTGTGGAAGGGCTCGGAGGAGAGTTTCGCGTTACCAGAATTAGGCGAGCCCGCCGCCGAGAGGCTGCAGCAGAAGCAGCCGCGCCTTTAAGCCCTGCGGCAGCTGCTCCTCTGATTGGCTGGCGGGCTCAGCTGCTTCCCTGGAACAAAGGTCAGAGTGGACTGCGGGGGGAAATGTGCAGAGGCAGCGAGCGAGCAGCCCTGTAGCTCCGCCCGGGGAAGTTCGGAGGCTGCGAACCCGCCAGGACGCCGGCTGGCGGCAGAGCAACTTGCTTCTCCGGCGGCGGCAGCGAGCGAGCAGCCCTGTAGCTCCGCCCGGGGAAGTTCGGAGGCTGCGAACCCGCCAGGACGCCGGCTGGCGGCAGAGCAACTTGCTTCTCCGGCGGCGGCGGCGGCGAGCTGCAGCCTCGCGGCCCCCAGCCCAGCCCAGCCCAGCCGCTGAGAGCAGCCTGGCCCCCCTCCACCCCGTACAGACGCCCTGCTGGGCGCCGAAGACACAGTTGTGAGGGTCCCTTGCAAATCTCCAGACAAGGATGGCTTGTGAAATCATGCCCCTGCAAAGGTAGTGTGCTTTCCTACTTGGTTCTGTTCTTCTCTTCTGTGTTTTTCTGAATGTTCCAAAACCGTGTGACTTCTTTGCCAGGACTTGGCATCTTTCAGTCATGTGCTGCAAACGGTGTAGAGTTCCTTGGACGTAACGTGCTTCCCCGAGACCGGAGGAGTGTAGATATTTGACCGCTTCTTTTGCTGACAACTTCTGCCCAGCTTCTCATCTTCTTCACTTGATTCGTCTGTTCAGTTATTGCCTTCCTCGAATGAAAATAAATATAAGAAAGCGGCTTTGACATGTGAAGAAAAACAGAAAGTGAAGAATGTATCGAGCGGGTTTAAAATAAAACTGAGTCAGCTTCTTAGCAATGTTGTGGAGCTGCGGTGAGCTCCAAGCTCGTTTTGAAGGATGTCGACAGGCGAAAAGACCTCTTAAAAATGCATCTTAGGAGGCTTCTCTGCTGGAGTTCAGATCTAGGCAAGGATTTTCTATCAATAAGTGCTTTATAATACGTGGACATAAACGTGAAGGTTATTATTTCCCCATGAATAATTTCTAGATAGGTTTATTACACAGATGACATCTTTGAACAAAAACACTGCTCTGTAAGAATGATTAAGCTCAAGGCGCTGTTTTGTTCATTAATGATTGTAATATGGATCGTGGAGGGTGAGGTGGAGGAGTTATACCAGTGCAGAAAAAGGTAAATTTAAACAAAGGGCTTGTTAAAAAGAACACGGCTGGTGAGCTAATACGTGAATAAGGTGTCGCGGAATGTTGAAGCTGGAAGTCACCTCCGTGGTGATGGAGTCCAGCCCACCAGTTTCACAGCAGGAAAACTGAGGCTTGAAGGAAGTCTGAGTTGCCCAAGGTCATGTTTTAGGATTTTTAGAATTACTTTTGCCAATCATATTATCCTATTTCAGCCGCACCTGCTCTACATGCGGTGGCATTTGATTCCATGTAAACGCTTCCTTTAAGAAAACTGTTAGTGGAAGTGATTTTAAAAGTCAAATGGTTAACGTGGTTTATCTATAAGATTGAATAAAACCTAGACAAAAAATTGAATTTTATTTTTAAAAACCATGCCACCCATATTTTACTGGATGTTCATGTTTCAACATGAAAATAAGGTAAACAAAAATTGAGTGTTCGTTTGGAAAATGGTTCCTGCAGATGTACCCTGTGAGAGAAAACGGTGTAGTTGTTTTCCTTTCACTGTAATGCCAAGTGCACTGTCATGGGAGCTTGATGGGGGTGTCCCTAGAATTCCTTTTCTAAAATTGATAACCCAAGGTAGCACAGAGTGATTTATGGATAGATCTGAAATTTGTCTATATTAATTCAGTGGAAATGTCCACATGCTTGAAACTTGCAAGAGACTAAAAACTAATGTACACTTTTTGGAGTCTTGATTTGGTTTCCAACTTTAAAGTTGGGACCTTGTTTTATCTTATAATGGTGTCAGGTCTTAAGTGTCTTAAGCAAGTTCTTTCTAGATAAGCATATTGGCTCTTACTGAACTCTGTAATAAGCTGCTCAGTGATATAATCACTGTTAAGAAGCAAACAGATCTTTATTCAGCTAAAATATTGTTTAGAGAGTTAAGTTGATGAAAGCTAAAATAGAATCAGCGTAATTTCCTGCAAAATTATTTTGCACTATTAGTCCTTACTAATAAGCCTACGTAAGAGGAATAATTTGACTTTGCGTTCAAGACTGCCGATCAGTGCATTCACTGTCTCCCTGTTTCTGAGAGTTTAATTTGATTGATTACCCTGCAATCCTCACTTCCAGCCTGTGCCTGCCTGTGATTATGTACTTCTTGAAGGCAAGGAACAGGTAGGTTTGTGTTGTTCACTTCGTTATGGACCTCTTGTGAATTTAAGTGCTTATGCAGAAAACTTTCCTGTTCCTATGTATAATTGCTTCTTCCGAGCCCAATTCAATATTTTTGGCTAAGGATTTCTGTGACCCTCTAGTAAAGATGACTGTTGCCAACTGCCCGCACTGTTATCCCGCCCGGAACAGGAAAGTTGCAGAGCCTCGTGGTGCACATGCCGGCTGATGGGATGAATGCTTCGCTCCATTCTCTTTAAGAGCACTGAGGGGCTAGAAACTGAATGAAAAGAGGGGTGAGGGAAAGAATAGCTTTAAATACCAGTTAGAGAAACTCATGCTCACTCATGTTTGTATTGAGCAGAGAGGCCAATGCCTCTCATTCTTTAGATGCATGAGAATTACCTAGGGACCTTATTTTTTAAAAATCAGCTTCTTCCTGCTGCCTTCCTTCCCTAGACTTACCGAATCTGAATCTGGGTGTGACAGGGAAAGTATCAACATTTTAACGAGCTTCCTGAAAGCGAATCTGGTACAAATGGTCCACACAGAGAAACACTGATCTAAACTCTGGTTAATGACTATAGCTTGTATAAAGCCATTGACAGCAGGTGTCAAGATGTAAGATGTAAGATGCTAACGCTATACTACTCAACATCCCCAAATAACATATTTAATATCAGGACCTTAGGTGAGGTGTCTTTGTCATAATTGATGCTTTCATTTACTAGACGGTCGGTGTTACCTATTAGAACAAAGCATACTTACAGTGTTTTTTAATATTTTCTTTATGACCGAACACTACCCTATACTGCCAGTAAATTAAGACACAACTCTGCTTCAGAGAGGTCACATGCTAGTAAGGATGCAGACACATTACCAGACCGTTACAGTTACATTACTGTGGTGAATCCAGTAATGGAGAGTATAATCAGCATAATAGTAGAGATGCACCTGCGTGGATAATATTACCCTATGTAACCTCATATAAGCATATGATCTTATTAGATGGCATGTTTGCATCTCAGTGTCTACTTAGCTTATAATTCCCATGAGTGACTTTTTAGCCTTTCTTAGCATGTTGTGAAAGTATCTGGAAGATAAATCTGTTACTGCTTATCTGTAACTAAGATGAGACTAACAGATGAGGTCAGAGGCTAAGACTGAAATAAATACCTGGGTTCGCTTTAATGTATTTTGCTATCTGTTTACAACTTAATGTAATTTGCAGACTTTCCAGGGTGGGAGTAACTATGCAGAAACTCATCATCTTTTAGAAAAACTGCAGAGGCTGAATGTTGAAAATGTGACCCTCTGTAGAGTGAGGGACTCAGTTCTTAAAGTTCACTTCAAATGGCTTAAATTAACGATGGATCTTATATGTCTTTTGAGATGGTTAAATTTTCCCAAACATTTTTGGAAATACTAAAATATTTGCACTGTATAACATTATATGGATATTCTTGCCAACTGAAAAAGTTCTTCCAAAGAAATAAAATAATGTCATAAATAAGTAGAGAAACTATATTAAGAATTGAAATAAAAGTTTTCTTCTCTGGTATTAAATTTACCTTCTGTCACTAAAGAGATAGTATGTTTTATCAGACTCTAGGCTTTACTTATACCTCAGACTCTTTGCATGATTCATATGCCATTGGCTTGTTTTCCCTGAGATATTACAGATCCGTAGGTAAGGATCTCCATTTTCTGTAGAGAAAGACTTCAGTAGGCTAAGCAATAAAGTCTTCACTCACTCTTATGTCTATGACAGAACTCTCAACTTCACAGCAGGAGTTTGATTTGCTAGATTAACTTTCAAATAGTCACTAACTCATCTTATATCCACAAAGACTAATGATGGATGCATGACATTAAGAGCACTAGTGATTAATCTAGATTCCTTTGGTTTTAATGCATTGACATCTGTTTTCACAGGTTTAGCATCCCTTTTTTCCCTTGGTTTATTTATCAAAGTGGGAAACTGAGATTAACAATGTCAGTGTAACTCTCTTTTTCATTACTTTACCTAGCAAATTATGGTGTTCAACATAACGTTATTGAATATTCATTTTATGATGGTGAAACACACCATACTTCTAAATTGCAATGGCTCTTGAAGAAGGTTTATAGCAACAGGATTAGTTAACATGTATTAGTGATCCAGCATGGGAAAATTTCACTGAATCTTCTTATCAGCAGAATTCATCTGGTCTTTTCTAAGCACTGGTGTTTAGAATGTCCTTTAGCAAACAAGTAAACACTGGGAACATGGGGATGATGTGGGATTTAACCAGGGAACAGCCCAGGCAATGATGGTCCTGCTTGTGAGTCTTCTGGGTGATGTTAGAGAGCCCTCTACTGCTTGTGGTGGTGACTCCTTCAGTTAATTTATCTCTTCAACCCGTGTTATTCCGAACTTGTTGGCACTCTGATAGCACTTCCTGCACTCCCCGCCCTCCTCCTCCACAAACACAGTCTAAGAGGGGGTTAAAAGCTGCCTCGCCTCAAGTCTGGGTTAACCCTTCTGGGGTTGAATATCTGAACTTGGACTTCATCACCAGTGTGGTCTGTATTTGGTAGTAACAAGAATCATTGAGAACAAGACAGACCTCTGTGGGCTCTACTCTCATGTGATGGTTGCAGTACCTCTGGAGTTTAAATATTTGCTAATTACTCCAGATAAAGAAGATAGTATGAACTAAGGTGAGGGTATTCTTCAATTTTACAGAGATCACCCTGTCTAAGCCACTGAAAAACTGAAAGAGAGGCGTTAGAGTCAGCACTAAACAGTGGGGAAAGCAATGGAAAGATAGTAAACTTGCCGTCACGAAATGTATCCAGACACGACAGCTAATTAGCCACGTGAATTTGGGCAGGTCATTTTCCTCACCTATAAAATGCGATGATAATACCTACCACACTTACTTAGAGGAGAAATTTTGTAGTTAAAGAATATTATAGTTCTTTGTAAATGATAACTATTCAATTGTAAAGAGTAGTAGCATATTGCTTTTCTTTTGATTTTGTTACTCTTACACTTGCATTGTCTTTCAATTTCTTGAAGCAAGAGTGCTTTACACTTAAGGTGATGCTCTACCACTGCATTGTATTGGGTGAATAGTAGAAAGCGACCTAAAGCGTGATTTGTGGGAAGCGCCACTGCAAATACCATAGAATCAAATTTCTTGAAACTCTCAAAACCTTTTACCCTGTTTTTCCTATAATACTTATATATTTATGTGATGATAGAATGAACTGCCAAAAAATAGTTCGTACTATATGAAACCTTTTAAAAGCACTATTTTTTATTCCCTTAACAAGAACCAGAAATAACTTTTTTAGTAATAGCTTTATTGATATAATTTACATACCGTGTACTTCACCTACTTAAAGTATACAATTCAGTGGTTATTAGTATATTCACAAGGTTATGCAACCATTGCTAACAGTCAATTTTAGAATATTTTTGTCACCCAAGAAGAAACCCTGTGCTCTTTAGCTCTCAATCCCTACTGTGGGCTGAATGTTTGTGCCCCTCAAAATTCATATGCTGAAGGTTTAATCCCCAGTGTGGTGGTATCTGGAGGTGGGACCTTTGGGAGGTAACTAGGTTTGGATGAGGGCCATGGAGGTGGAGCTCCCAAGATAGGATTGGTGCCCATACAAGGAGATGAAGGGACCAGAGCACAGTCTCCCCACCCACCCCCATCCACGTGGAGGTACAGCAAGAAGGTGGAAGTCTGCAAGCCAGGGAGAGCTCTCACCAGAACCTGCCGTGCTGGCACCCTGACCTCAGACTTCCAATCTTTGGAACTGTGAGAAGTAAATGTTTCTGTTGTTGAAGCTGCCCAATCTGGTATCTTGTTATAGCAGCCCAAACTGACCACAGCAACCCTCAAGCCCCCTATCCCACCTCTAGGCAACCGCTAATCTACTTTCTGTCTCTATAGACTTGCCTTTTCTAGATACTACATTATAACAGATCATCAAGAAGCCAGATGTGGAAACTGATTTTATTTCTTGCATAGAAAAGATATATTGATGGGAAATAGTGGGGATGAGGGTAGTAAAAAGAAATATTAGGAAGCCCTAGAAGTTGATTTTTTTAAAGTAAGTGACCCCAGTAAAAGAAATAAAAATACTGGGTAAGGGGAGAGGGAAGAGACACAGGACACATTTTATGAAAACCTTTTAAGGTTTGGGGTCAGGAAAACATGGTATCTTCTCATCAAATATAAGAATAAAAATCAGAACACTTGAACGTCATAGAAATAAAAATGAAGAACTGAACTGCTTTTCTCAGATCACATTGAATGGAACCAACACACTAGAAAAAGTTAAGAAGGGTTCAGGAAAAGCTTAAGATGATACCTCAGTATTTTTGCTGCCAGCAAAATGACGATGGGAAGAAATGTAACTTTGCTGTCTAGGTTAAAATAGCCCCTGAAACTATAATTAGGAACCCAAAGCCAGCCAGAGGAGACCATTGATAAACTATGCTGTGTTTTTGTAAGGGACTCTCCTTCATTTTCAACGCCTTGACTTGGCGAAAACTCAAGTGCCTGCCTCTGTGTGCGTGTGTGTCTGTCTGTCTGTCTCTGTGTCTTTCTCAGTTCCTCTAGTGCCGCCGCCTGGCACACACCTGCTGTGTCCACAGCGCTGGGCTCCCTGCCGTGCCTCCTCACACCTTCACACATCCTCTGCCTTTGTTGGAGAACTTTTCTCCTGTCCATTCATTATCTTTGTCCTAATAATGCCAGTGTGACCCGCACAATTCACTCCCAGTGTCACTTACGTCCCCTAAGCTCCCCTAACCTGCGGGTCTGCACCGAGCTTCTGACTTTAAGGTCTGGAGCTCTGGCTTCCACAGACCTGAGATTCAGGATGTGAATCTCAGCCCCGCCTGGCTCTGTGACCTTCCACCAGTTGCTTATAACCTTTCTAAAACGTACTTTTCTTATCTGAAAAATCTGGTGAGTAATACCTTCCTCCAAAGATGTGACTGAGGATAGAGTGAGATAACGTACATGAAGCTCTCAGCCCAAGGCCTGGCTTATTAGGGCGAGCTCTCAGTACTGGTAGCTCTGGATCCCTTTTTTTTTTATGATAATGGTCAAATGTCAAGTTTCTGTTTCTCGGCTGGCCTATAAATTCTGGGAAGGTTGAGCCCATATCTTAATAGCCTTCGTATCTCCAGCCCCTATCATAAGCTCTGATAAGTAGTAGACACTCAAAAAAGGCTGAGTGAGCTCTGGCCCTGGTTTTGGAAGCTCACGGAGCTCGAGCCTGGGTGGACATCAACCTTTGTACACTCGCCGGTCACTCGTCCTCCTGCAAACCGGTGTAAAATCACGGCAGTGCAGGTACAAGTCCTTGACTCATCTTTCTGTGCGGAGCCTTCCTCTGGCAGAGGGAGAGTTCACTGGCTGGAAGGTGACAGGCGAATTCGCATTGCTTTCTGCACAGTTTCGTGTGCCTCAAGAAATCCGCGTTCAGAGTTAACGACCGGGGAAATTATATACCTGTTAAATAAAAACTATATTAACGAGCCATTAAGAATGTTATAATAAAGGTAACAATTGAAAGAAGTTAGTAAAAAAAACAGTTTCCTGTTTCCTTCTTCCCTTCTGCAGGTAACCCCCTATTCTTTTGCATTTGTTTCAGTATCTAAAGATTAGAAAGCATTTTAACTGATTTGCTAATGTTCTAAAAATATCCTCTTATCCACTAATATCAACGCCCTCAAAAAGAAAGTTACTGTGTTTTTACATTCTAAACTACTGCCTCCCTAAGGCGATATTGCTATGTCTATAATAATGATAAACATCAGTTTGCTGAACAAGAATCTCAAAAACAAATCAGAGCTTCCAGCTACATTGAAAATAGTTTTGTGACTAAACCAAAAATTTCTTTAAGCTCCACCCAAACCTTTGGGTTTGCAATGAAGTAAAAAAATTTTCTTTTCCTGCTCTCAAGCCAGAACAAACAGATAGAGTGTGTGGCAAGGCCATATTCAAACATTGCCTTGCCTGAACAAATCCTTTTCTGGGCTCACTGTACCCTACAGAAAGTACAGGGTTTATATTACTGGCACAATGGCAGAGCTCCCCCTCTGTGCAGTGGGAGAAAATTAATTTTCTTTTCGAAATAAGGGTGGGAGAAAACCCATGGCACAGTTGCACTTCCATTAAGTTCGGAATCGCAGGGAAGAAGATAACTTAAACTAATCAACATACAGCTCTCTGAGAATGCTTCCAGCTGGCAAAATTAATTTTACAAATTATAAACAGTGTATGTTTTAAAAATATGTAATCGCACGGTAGTGTCAGCACTCAGCAGGGTCTTGATGATGCTGGTTTTATTCCACAGCCACTGACTGAGCACCCGGAATGTACCTTGCTGGGTGCTGGTGGGGCAAAGATAAAGACAAATCCAGGAGGTGGGGCAAGCATCGGAACTCAGGAATTTTGGCGTCGTGCGCTAAGCACTGCCTCGTGGCTGTGAACAGTGTCCGGGAGCCTGGAGGGAGAAGCCGCTCCCCTCTCCAGGGTGATGGAGATGGCGTCCCAGATTAGATGACATTTGAGCTGAGAGATGAAGTATTTACCAGACAGAGAGAGGTGGCGGAAGCATTTAAGATAGAGGGAACAGCACGTACAGACAGAGTTATGAAAGTGCAGTGAGAGGTCGACAGAGGCTCACTGCCCTGAGATTGGGAGGACTCTTGTGTGCCAGGTGCAGACATCTGGATTTTACCCCAGAGACGAAGGGGAAGCAGGGAGGCTTTTAGGTTAGGGGGATAAATCTGGTGGGAGTATTAAGGATAAACTGCTCTGGATGGCAGGGGAAAAGAGTACTGCCCCTATGAAAGACTAAGGCAATGGAAATGGAAAGGAAAGATCAGATTCAGAAGACTTGACTCTTTCTGAGATGAAATCAACACAGTCTGGTGATTGACCACGTGTGGAGGTAAGGGATAAACTTTTTTTTTTTTAAGGAGAGCAGTTGGCCTATTAATACAACTTAAATATTGTAACAGGCATGAGGATTCTGTCCCGTGACTTCTAAACACATCTCCAGCCAGGATCCCCTGTAAAGTGAATGTGATGCTCTTGGCTGTGTCCACAGGTGGTGCTAGTTTCCTGTTGACCTTCTCACTGTAGGGAAGATGCAAAAGAGATGGAAGGTGAAGCAATCCCACCCCTCCCTGCTTAAAAACTTTACTCCCCTTCCCTGACAAGCACACTCACCACCCCCCTCCAACTCCCTAGAGATCGAAAGGTGGTCATCAGAAGGGCACGGGTGGAACTAGCTGGGTAGAGGGATTGAATTAGAATGAGATGCTCCCTAGTTCCCTCCAAGTATAATAGTTCTTTGACTTGAAGAGACCAAAATATAGGTGATAAAGAATGCTGTGGTCACAAAGTAAGGAGGAATCAAAAAAAAACAAAAAAACCAGGGGTCCCTGAGTCTCCTTGACACCATCCTGTGGTATAAGCAGGAAAAGAATATTTAAAAGAGACTTGGATAGAGACACAGATGTACAGAACAAAAGTATGGATACCAAGGGGGGGAAGCAGCGGGGATGGGGGTGATGGTGGTGGGATGAATTGGGAGATTGGGATGGACGTGTATACACTGATGTGTATAAAATGGATGACTAATAAGAACCTGCTGTATAAAAAATAAATAAAACTCAAAAATTCAAAAAATCTATAAATAAATACAATGAAATAAAATTCAAAAAAAAAAAAAAAAGAGAGAGAGAGAGACCTGGAAATCCTCTGTCAGCTCCACCACGGTCATCTAGAACGACATTCTCGCGCCCATTGCTGGGCAGATCTGGACCCGCTTCCTCTCTGATTTTCTGTGCCATCCAGGCTCAACAATATCTGTACTTCTTTGGCCCAGAGCTGATTCTGGCAGTGGGGCAGAGAAGAAAAAGTGTTTGTTCTCTGTCCTATGAGAACATAGATCTTAATTCAGCAACATTCACTGAGTATTAATTACACATCAAGCAAGGGAGATGTGTTTTTAGCATAGCATTTTTCAACTGTGGGTCATGAACTATTGGTGGTCATAAAACCAATGGAGCAGGTTGTGACCAGTGTTTTATATAAAGCGAAGTATAACAAAATAGAAAATATCCAAAGTAAGAATAATTTTATGACATGTGTCCCTTTTATGTGTCTGTGTACTATCATGATGTAAAATGTGTTTCTAACTGGATCGTGGCCAAAGTTTTTCAAAACACTGACTCTGGACTGCTTACTGAGGATAGTTTATTTGAACGAGAGGTTAGTACAGGCCTGGAAATCGAATCCTCATGTCAGTGTGGGAAATCTATTCTAATCTCCGCATCCCTACAAATGAATTTCCAGAGCACAACCTTTACATAAGATGGAGACACTTTCGTCAGGTTCTTAATTCCGGATTTGGGGAAAAAACATTTGTTTAGTAGATATATTAGTTTCCTAGCACAGCTGTGATGAAGTACCACAAACAGGGTAGCCCAGAAAACCAGCAATTTCTTGTCTCACAGTTCTGGAGGCCAGAAGTCCCAAATTTACATGTTGGCTAGGGCTGTGCGCCCTCTAAAGACCCTGGGGAATGAGTTGTCCCTGCCTCTCTCCTCGCTTCCTGGAGTTCTTGGCTTGTGGCAACACAATTCCAATCTTCACAACGCGTGCTCCCTGTGTGCAAATATCCTGTTGATAAGAGCGCTGGTCATATTGAATTAGGGCCCACTACAGTAACTTCACTTTAACTCGGTCACCTCTGTAAAGACTGTATTTGCAAATAAGATCACATTCTGAGTTTCTGGGGGTTAGGGCTTCAGCATATCTTTTTGCAGGGACACAGTTCATCCCCTAACAATATATTTCAAATTTCTACTAAGCAATCAAGAAAATAGTAGAAATATTTTCCTGTCTTATTGGGGGGAAAGCTGTAAATGTTTGGAAGTCTTTTGATTGGTTTTGCTTCCGAAGTGTAATACCTCTTCGTGTTAGCTAAAATTTCTAGTCCTGTGAACGTTAACAGTTCAGCTCTTTGCATTTACCCTTTGGTCAGGAAAACATATTTGCTCTTGAACTTCAGTGGTTTGTTTTTATTTCTACTGGCAGCTAGGTGTTGCATTCTTAGTTACAACATACAAATAATATAACTGTAAACAAAGTTGCTTGGGTTTATAATAAAGAAGTATACATACATCTACAAAAATGCCCCCTAAAATTACAGGGGCAAACACTTGGCTACAAACTGATCTGTTTTCCAAACCTGATTTGTTTTCCAAAAGGAACAGGGAGATTGTTTTCTACCGTGTTCGTGAATGGAGCTGAACCAAAAATCTGAGCAGCAGAACGCCAGCTGCTACATCACACCCCAAGTGGAGGGTTATAAACGCTATAAATGGAGGGTTATGAATGTTAATGCCTGAGACTGTGGATAAATCAAAAGGCTCCAGTATGGCACTTTATATTTTGCAGAGGAAGGAAGGAAAGTAAATATGCTAATTTCACTCACCTCATCGTCCTCAAAGAAAATTCATCTATGAAAATTCTTCCACTTAGTACATTCTGTTGCAACGTGAGGGAAAAACCTGAATTCCAGAGAAAATGTTTACCTAATACTTTAAAGTTTGTCCTTTCACTTGGCCCTCCCTTTCTCTCTCCCCTTGGCTCTTTGTGTTTTTTTGTTTGTTTGTTTGTTTTTAAGCCCCAGGAGATGGTTTTTCTAGTTTTTTCAATGAATGGAGCCTAATCCTTAGCCTTTACCTATTTGCTGTACTTTTCAGTACCCAAGGAACACTTACAAACTATTTCTCCTAGCTCAGATCACTTGAAAATGTAGTTAAAGTATGTCGCCAAATATGCAGATTATGTTAATTTGGGGGTAGCCAGCCACATTAACCAATTAGAAAGTTGGACTAATTGGAACATTTATCGGGACAGTTCAAAAGGGAATTGAATGGAATGGTGGTTTGATCCAGTAACTGAGTGTCCGTTCTGAATACCTCAGTCTGGGAATTCTCCCAACAGTATTTGGTTTTTCTTAGACACAGAAAACGCCATGCTTTTCACAATCTCGGTTAGCTTGCTGTGTAATTAAATTGATAGGGATTGCATTCTGTGGCTTCAGTTTAGAAATGAGTGCAGCTCAGGAAGAGATTGTAAATCTAGGTGTCATCCATTTACATGCCATTATGTTCAACCAATGTTGAACCACATAAAAAGATAAGTTAGTAGAGCACAGGGAACGGTACTCAATATTCTGTAATAACCTATATGGGAAAAGAATCTGAAAAAGAATGAATATATGTATATGTGTAACTGAATTACTTTGCCGTAGGCCTGAAGCTAACACAACATTGTAAATCAATTAAACGCCAATATAAAATAAAAATTAAATTAAAAAAAAGATAAGTTAGGCCCCCACTAAAACCCTCCTGTCTTTGTTATTGCCCTTCTCAGTTGTAGCTTCTTAGATTTGGACTGTTACTTGGGTCTATTTGATAAATGTTCTTCCCACAGGTAGCTGTTTTGAGAGACCATAACACCCCATGTCTAGGACGTTAAGCGCCCAGTGGCCTGACATACATGAGGTGATTGCCCAAATCTCTCAATGTATTTGAATTAAAAAAAAAAAAAAAGGCAAACTAATGAGCCGCTTAAACTTGGCTATTATTCTGAGTCAGCAAACAGGAAATAATTAACACATTGGGTTTATACTAGTAACCAAGGAGGAAACTGAATAAATTCCAAGTTGTTACAGTTTGTCATTGGCTTCATTTCATGACACGTCTCCCCTTTTCATTCACAGTACATGTGCTTATTTTTAAAAATTGAAAGTAAATCTGAATTAATTCTCAATTTAAAATTTAGGGAAAAAAATTACAACTCAGTTAATATCATTGGACATGTCTGAGATTGATGTAAAGCTAGGAACAGGCATAAGTATCTCTATAAATAGGTGTTTGGGCACATGTGATAATAGTCCAGTATTCATTTTGCACAGAGGTAGAAGTGGTGATATTTTCAAATGTTTTGCATTCCAGTGTGTACATTTTATGGAAAAGTTTATTTTCTCTGTTCTATTTGGAAGAATTGTCCTCGGCCATTTTTCCTTCAAATTGCCTTTAAAGTCAATGCATAAAATTGATTTTTAGAATTAAGTGACTTAATCAATTTGAAATCAATGCTTTAGTTGTTTCATAATTTATACTGTTGTCAAGATTACATTACTAAACCCCAGGCCAAGGGTACTTTTATGAAAGGGAAAAAAGAAATAGGCTAATTAAGTGTCAAAATTAATTATTTATCCTCATTTTCTTTTCAAATTATATTGTTCTTCTTGGTACTGCGCATGGATTGCTGCCCTGTTGGCTGCTACTGACTAAGCACATCTACTACTGAGTCTGTTTCATTTCATTTAAATAACAGTGCTTTCATTTTCTTTTTTGGAACACTTATAACTGCTCAGAATTCAGGGACATATCCAAATTAAGAATTTCTGATTTTGTCTTTCATTGACAAATTTACCTTATACACATGCAGCCTGAAAAATATTTGCTCATGATTAAAAACTTGTGTTTCTATCGAGACGTTCTTGACATGGTGCCAATACATTTTAATAAATTAACCACCTTGTACGCACTATCAGGCATAATGCATTGTGAATGGACTTTGACTAAAGTCAGTGTAGAGTTGCTATAATCCGAAGCATGGCATGGAGCTTATAAATTATAAAGTCCACAAGATCTTGTGCCAGAATGAGGACATTCACTCCATAATATTTTGATAAGTTAAAATGGAAGGCAAGGCAGTAAACAACAAAAGTGTGTTATCTGCACATCACTAGCTGTGTGACCTGGGTAAGTTGTGTGCCCACTCTGAGCCTGCTGTTCTCAAGGGAGGGGCAAGTACCAGGGAGGGATTTTTGTGAGGATTTACATGAGATAATTAATGTCAAGCACCTGATCGTACCTGGCTGTTGAGTAAGTGTCTGAGGGAGAGAAGGTGTAAAGAAAGAAAAGATTGATTTTGATTCCCCCTGTTGGCTACAAGGAAATTTTCAGGCACACACAAAAAGTGTTAGCCAAAGCACGTAACAGCTGTGTTCAGAACTCTGTACCATTAAATCACCTCCCAAAGCACTCCTGAATTCTAAGAAAACCAACCATACTGCTAATTGAATGGTCACTAAAGTACCCTTGTTAATTTTCATTATAATTTGTTACATGTTAGAGTTAAGGATCTGTTCTGGGCAAAAAAGTATTTAGTACGGCGCTCGTTTTATAACACTTGTGTGGCCAAAATCTTGGCTCCCTGTACAGGGATGCCGAAATGAGATACAGAGACAGAGTTTTGGAGGAGAAAGAAAGGGTGGCTTTATTCTTTGCCAGGCAAAGAGGGGAACACAGCAGGCTAGCACCCCAAGAACTGTGCCCCCCTCCCTGGGGAATAGGGAGAGGTCTTACAGTCAGGGCTTGTGGTCAGGGGTATGCAGTAAGGATCAAGGCAGTAACAGTCCTGCATTCTTCTTTCTTCTGCAGAGTTTCAAAAGGGTGGGGTTGCTGACAGGATTAGGGTGTGTGCAGGGTCTCAGGTGGTCAGTCTGCTAATTTTGATGAGTTTCTCTGGGCCCTTTAATCTTACCTCAGGTGGTTTCCTGGCTGCTCCCCGCTTGATTTGCAACTGTTCGAATCTGCCCTTTGGAACTCAGGGAAGGTCATGGAGGCTGGAGTCTTGCCTACAAGAAATGGGGAACAAAAAGGCCTCTGTGCCTGGGAGCCCCATAGGCCCTGCTCCGTTTTACACGGAGGCAATGTTCCCATAATAGTAAAATCATTATAAGTTTTTTGTTGCAGCCTTTTTGCATAGTGGGGTCACACTTAGTACTTTTTGACACTGAACGCTTGATTAGCAAACAAACCCAATTCTAACATGTTTATAATTTGTTAAGTGTTTTCAAGGACTATTTTGAAGTCAAATGTGTAAGCCCCTTGTATCAGTTTGGCTTAAAGTAGTCACTGCTGTAATAGCACTGCTCCAGGTGGTTTCTTCCCAAGACACCTGGACATTTCCCAGGTGTTAGTGCCTGTAACTTGTCAAGCTTTGCCTTCAGCCCATTAACATTAGAGTCAAGAATAAAGCTGATCTATCACTTACCTTTCACTTGGGAAGAATTGGCACAATCAGTTACAAACAAAATCTTTGGCAAGATAAACACTAGAATAGTTAAGCAATATTGACATTGGAAACCAAAATCATGAGAGAGTGAAAAATAGCATGCCGTATTTTATGTGCCATCTTGCAACTAAAATGTTAAGACCTTTTCAACTTCCAGGACAGGGGTGCGTGCGTGTGTGTGTGTGTGTGTGTGTGTGTGTGTTTTACACTATAACTTGTAATAAGATTTTTGGTGATTGCCAGGATATTACCAACTGAAGCAAACATTTCTCTTTTCATCAATGATGCTTGTGGTATACCACAGGGGTACAAGACGAAAATATTTGCGCTTCTTAATTTTACCTGATACTTCACATTTCTACTTTTATCTGTTTAATGATGCACATAATTAACATAAATAGATACTTAGTCATATATTAAGGGGAGTAGCTGCTTAAAAGCAAATTTTTATATGAGTGTGTAATCAAAAATGTTCAAAGACCACTCCAGTAGACACTGAAGAGGAGAGACTCATTCATTGATTCGAGGTCATTTATCAGAAGAAAAAAACATGTAGAAGAAAGGAAAAATATTTTACTATAGTATATATTTCATATTTTTAATTAAATACTTTTATATTAAGCTTCATATTGCTTCAGTGCTGTTTGAGGAACTTAAACTATTTTTTTTGGCTGCGTTGGGTCTTCGTTGCTGCGCACGAGCTTTCTCTAGTTGTGGCGAGCGGGGGCTACTCTTCATTTTGGTGTGCGGGCTTCTCATTGCGGTGGTTTCTCTTGTTGTGGAGCACAGGCTTCAGTAGTTGTGGCATGTGGGCTCAGTAGCTGTGTCTCAGGGGCTCTAAAGCGCAGGCTCAGTAGTTGCGGCATGTGGGCTCAGTAGCTGTGGCTTAGGGGCTCTAAAGCACAGGCTCAGTAGTTGTGGCGCACAGGCTTCGTTGCTCTGCGGCATGTGGGATCTTCCTGGACCAGGTATCGAACCCATGTCCCCTGCATTGGCAGGCAGATTCTTAAGCACTGCGCCACCAGGGAAGTCCCTTAAACTATTTTTTATAGTTTCATTTGTGTCCTTTCATGTTATTCACCCTCATTAATACTGTGCGTAACTATAGAAGACAGAGAGCCTGAGTGTTGTTTACTGATGCCCTAGCATTTCATTGCTAGGGCATCATATACTTAACAGGAATATTTTGTTGGCTGTGTCTTACTTTCCTCATCACGTTAATGAGTTGTAATTAGCTTTATTGAGATAACTGAGTATGTAATCATTTTAAGGGTTTATGTGTAATATATGAATACTTGGATTGGGCTTGTAGAATAAGGTAGTAAAAAACTTCCTCTTCAAAGGGTGATGTGAATTACTTTTGCCTTAGGCTAATCTTGAAAGAAACATCTCTTGATGGTCTCCCTTGAGGAAGTAATTGGCCTTGGCTAGGTCCAAGGTAGAGTATATTTTACTAACCTTACTCCATTGTGAGATTAGCTCTAATATGTCAAAAGAAAAATCGTGATAGGTGGAACAGAGTTTTAGTAAAATTGAGATGTTATGATATTAACAGGAATTATATTAATTCAAGTTTTATTTTCCTTTCAGTTCGCAGGAAGATGAAAGACCTATGTCACCTTTCTATTTGAGGTACTTATTTGATTTTTATTGGTCTGTTACAGGGAATTGGGGAGGGTTAAGGCTTCTTTGGGTTTATTTGCCCACGTTAGTTCTTTTCAATAGAATATTCTGTGATGTGGCCAGACTAAGCTTATTGGAATCCCTCACCATAATGTTCATGCTATATTTTTCTTCTCTTTTGTTTAAGAAATCTTAGAACAAAATTTAACGAAGTTGAAAAGACTAAAATAAGATATTTGGTTTTAAATTCAAAGATGTCAAGCTAGCCATTTTAATTTCAAAATCTGCCTAATGATTAGGGTGTAACCTAAATTTTAAAATCTCTGTTCTATACATACATGCAGGTGGGGAGGGTTCTGAGCCTAAGCCTCACTTGCTGAAGAAGTCTTGGCTTACGTTAGGTCATTTTCTAGATAGTAGTGAAGTGTGAAACTAATATTCAGCAAGTTCTTAGAGTTCAGGATTATTTTCTAAAGTTTATAAAGCCAGAATGACAACTCTTAAAACAGGTAAGTTTACATCAGAGTAGATGTTAGATGAGATCACTTCCTTCCAGACTAAGAAGTTGTTGTATTGATGTGATTTTCAGTGAACCATCCCACTTAGGTATCAGTAATAACCTAGAACCAGGCTTTTCTTACTGCATTACTTTCCTCACTACCTACCCACTTCAGAGGCTTAGAAACTATATTTGAAAGTAATATGACCATATAAATTCAAGTTTAAATTGCTGAAGTTTTTTTTTTTGTTTTTCTTTTAACCTTTCCTCAATTTTGAATTCTACTTTTTAAAAAGCAGTGTCGGGTGTGGAGGAAAGGGAACCCTCTTGCAGTCTTGGTGGGAATGTAAATTGATACAGCCATTATGGAAAACAGTATGGAGGTTCCTTAAAAAACTAAAAATAGAACTACCATACCACCCAGCAATCCCACTACTGGGCATATACCCTGAGAAAACCATAATTCAAAAAGAGTCATGTACCACAATGTTCATTTCAGCTCTATTTACAATAGCCAGGACGTGGAAGCAACCTAAGTGTCCATCGACAGATGAATGGATAAAGAAGATGTGGCACATATATACAATGGAATATTACTCAGCCATAAAAAGAAACGAAATTGAGTTATTTGTAGTGAGGTGGATGGACCTAGAGTCTGTCATACAGAGTGAAGTAAGTCAGAAAGAGAAAAACAAATACTGTGTGCTAACACATATATATGGAATCTAAAAAAAAAAAAAAAAAATGGTCATGAAGAACCTAGGGGCAGGACGGGAATAAAGACGCAGACCTACTAGAGAATGGACTTGAGGACACAGGGAGGGGGAAGGGGAAGCTGGGACAAAGTGAGAGAGTGGCATGGACTTATATATACTACCAAATGTAAAATAGATAGCTAGTGGGAAGCAGCCGCATAGCACGGGGAGATCAGCTCGGTGCTTTTCTGACCACCTAGAGGGGTGGGATAGGGAGGGTGGGAGGGAGACGCAAGAAGGAGGGGATATGGGGATATATGTATACGTATAGCTGATTCACTTTGTTATACAGCAGAAACTAACACACCATTGTAAAGCAATGATATTCCAATAAAGATGCGGAAAAAAAAAAAAAGCAGTGTCAGGGTATCACATAAGTATTTTGTTTTTGAGTCTGATTTGTTGCAATAGTCTCAGTGTTAGATTTAGACTTTAATTCAACCACCACAGTTCCGAAATGTGTCATAGGGCGTCAGGCTTGGCCAAGTAACTGCTTTGCAGTAGTGCTCTGCCCTTTAGCGACTTGAAGCTTGTTGCGTAATCACTTTGTGGCAAGACAGGGAACATCTGAGGTTTCAGCTTGAGACAACATGGTGGTCCATTTGCTTCGTCCTGGTTTCCTGCCAACCAAATCAGCACATTCTGGTTCATAGGCTGTCTTGACTGTGCAATTACTGTAAACCCATGAGGATGTCCTTGCTGGGTACACAGTGATGCTAGTATTCATTATGTAAATACACACAGTAATATCAAACAAATGATTATCATATATTAATGGAAATCAGGTTTTACACGGTACAGAAGACTCCAGCACCAGCTCATGACAACTAATGAAAACTATTCTCTGAATGTCTTAGTTTTATTACTCTGGGTAACATCAATCTATGTTTTACATAGTATTGAATTTTATTTATTTATTTTTACTACTGTTTTAAAAAGCAGATGGGGAAAATGGACTTATAAGTTGTAAGTCCTCAGATACACATAATTGTGTTTTAGAGTGTAAATTTTGTAATTATCTAGAGTAATTCTGTAGTCTTGAAAAAAGAAATTCTGTACTTCCTAAATGAAAGCAAAAAAATGTAAAGAAAATTAGTATATTTACTGAATTCTCGATAGAAGCTATTTGAGCTTTCAATGTTAAGAGTCATAAAAACTAAAATATGATCAAAGTAGGGGAGAAAATGAATGTGCATACTAGCCCACATTTACAGTAGTGGTAAAGTTGCAGAGAAAGGAAAAGTTACCAGCAGGCATTCTTTTCATGTGAGGGGAATTTAAACTAAGTGGAGATATTTCATAAATGCAAAACTCGTAATTATTTGGCCTGAAATTAAAAATTTCAAATGTAGTTTCTTTTTCTGAATAACATTACATGATAATCTTAAAAATTATGTAAGAATTAGGTTGGTACAAGTTAACTTAGCTTTTTTTCTTACCCACTTGACATGAAATAGGGAGAATCTATTGATAAAACATGAACTGTTTTTTTTTTAATTATTTGCATGGCTGGTTTGAGATTGACTTTTCTTGAGTTAATCTAGCGTACAGAATTCAAGTAGAAAAAGGAAAACATGATTGTTGATTATGACTAAGTTCTAGATTTTGGGACTAGAAACAGAAACATGTCCACTGATAATTTAATTTATAAATCAGTGCACTTTTTTTTTTTTTTTTGCACTTCCTCTAGTAAGAGCAAATGAATGCTTAAACATTTTAAATAAATTTTTGTAATGTCCTTGTCTTCTATTCCTTTCCCTCCAACTTTATTACAATTCCTTTGCTGCAGTGTTAGAAAAGGGGAGTCATTACATGACTAATGAATTTCATAATGATTATTAACATGATGAAAAACTAAATTGGCTCTTTTAAATCCAAAATAATTTTTTCTGTGCCTTTGAAAAGTAAAAAATGATTGGTAGTGGCAAAATGCTATCTTCCCTGGCTAAGGATATTGAATACTAAATATTATGTGTTGACAGTGTTAATTGGTCAGGTTTTTCAGGGGAGGAAAGGCCCAATCAAGAGATGAGACACATCTGAGGTGGGTCTTCACCAGAAGTAGATTCAGCCACAAGCAGCCAGGCCAGAGGGGACGGGGTATTTAACGGAGGGGTATTCCGTTTTGTGGTTTATTCTGAGAGGTCCGACATAAGGTAGAATGGCAAATCTCAGTGGCTGCAAGTTTGGGAGTGGGCCGTCTTCAGGTAGACCAAATCAAAACAGAGAGAAGATGAGGGCAAAGCAGGCCTCCCATTTCAGAGGAAGGAGAATAGCTGCTCTGTAAAGGAACTCAGATACGGTAGATCCGACAGGCATCCAGCAATTGGAGTGGAGACGAGGTGCATTATTTATAGCAACAAGAGAGGGTCTGTGTCTGGGGTAGAGATGGAGAGCATATCGAGAGGCTGCAGTGCCTTAGTGGAGGTTCCAGGACCTTCCTGTGGCTGGGGGTAGGGAGGTCGGTTACAGGAACAGAGGCCAAGAGGGGCCATTTCAGTCACTACCTTGCTCCACCGTTCACCCTGTAGAACTGCGGTTTCTGTGATTGCTATTCTAACATCTACGGCTGAACCACGTGTTAGTCTACTGTACGTTTCCACTGCCTTCAGGCCTTTCTGTAGTAAGGTAGGCCTCTTATAAACAGGCATGCACTCAGATGTTCTCATTCTAGATGAATAGTCTTCTGTGATAAGAACTCTTGTCTTCTTTAATTCCAGTACTTCTCCAACCTAACCTAATTCACCATAGAGCCATTTGTCCTTTTTTGCAAAGGAAAGAAATAGTAGCTACAAATCTACGCCTGCCACCATCCCATGTGGCAAGTTTACTGCAGCTACAGTAGCTCAAACAGTAGGTGTCATTGTTCCCCAGATGCTCGTTAGAGATTACCTGCCCTGTTGAAGTGATTAAGGGAATGAAAGGGAAGGACCGGTTATACCAAACCCTTAGTGAGATTGCCGCAAATAAACACGAACCTGCATGATGCTAAGGGTGCAGAACACGCTTGGCAAAGATGCGCACACCCTGGCCTCTGTCCTAGTCTAGGCTGGAATCCCGGAAAAGGAGCCCCTACCTCAGTTGCTCAGATCAGTGTGAAAGCAGCTTGCAGTAGGTGTTCTTCTGTGCCACATGCACACTGTTGTCTGAATTCTTTTGGTGGCATCCAGTCAGATCCGGTTGGGATCTGTTGCTAGTTCTACTTCTATTTATCTAAGTCTTCAGTGTTGCCAAGCCCAGGTTTTGATTTCTGTGGTTATTTCCACTGGGAGATGGGTTCTTGATCTCCACTTTCTATTCCTCCTCGTCTCTACCTGCTCGCTCCCATCTCCCCACACTATCTTCACCTTCCCTATGGCCAGGGTCAGGTCCTGTCCTCATCCTATCCCATCTAACTTTGACCCATGAATTCCTTCTTTACGAATACCTAAATTTTACATATACCTAGCACCCGTCTTTGCCTGTGCTTTATGAAAATCCTGAATCTATGCTTCAGGGACTGCATACCTATAACCAGTTTTATTCACTGGGCTCTAAACAACTCACCTGGCCTCTGAGTAGTGTCTCATTCCTTACCTAACACTTGGCTTCTAGCATCTGCACTGATCCTCTTGTTTTCCCCTTCTCATTTTGGGCTTCATTGAAACCTTGAAATTAAGTCTTTATCAATTTCAGCCCAAGTTTTAATACTCATCATGCAAATTGAAGCTGAATTACTATTTTAGCAGATTTGGAATTGCTTAGGGTCAGTTTCAGTATTTCATATGTTTTCTTTTTTTTTTTAATTGGAGTATAATTGCTTTACAATATTGTGTTAGTTTCTGCTGTACGATGAAGTGAATCAGCTATATGTATACCTATATCCCCTCCCTCTTAGACCTCCCTCCCACCCCCTCATATGTTTTCTAATTTTCCTGAATCAGGAACATCAATTAGATTTATTTCTAAATTAGCTGTTTGGCACACAAACTCATTCTTTAGGATTTTATTAACTTTTTATTCTTAGACTCCAGGAAGCATCAATTTTATGAAAGTCTTTACTGCAGAATTTATGTTGAAGAAAAAATTTAGCTTTGGATAAATTCAGATTTAAATAGATACTAGATGGGATCTGGAAATTATATCATACCACTCTTATCTTGATATGTAGAAAAATTATTTCTAACTCATCTTTAGATAGCTTTTTGGGGATTACCTTTCCAAACAACTTGTGCTAGAATTTCTGTTTGTTGTTTGGCGGTGGGGTAGTATTATTAAATTTTTAATAGTTTATTTTTCTCCTTAAGCATAATGTATGTTTTCTAAATTATCATTTTGAGGTAAAAAGCTCTTATTATCAGATGGGATAGTTTGGAGAAGTGTATCATACCATACATTGTGTTTGTTTATAAGCCTGTTTCAGGCTACTAACTAAAAAGTAGAACAAATAAGCAGGCTGTTTATTTAATTATCTACTTGATTTTTCTTCCCCAAGATGATAAAGTCAGCTAGATATTTTGGGTGTCTTTAGACACAGGTAACTATATATTTAAATTGTTTTTACCTTGTCCGTTTTGACTACAACAGTATTTCTAAACTGAGGAGATACATCACCTCTGCTTATGGAGCTCTTTTTTCTTTTTTTCTTGGTGGTAATATATAAATAAAATAAAATTTGCCATTTAAACAACTTTAAATTATTTTTCAATTGCAATAAAATACACATAATATAAAATTTACCACCTTATACATTTTTAAGTACATTTCCACTAGTAATGCACAAGAGTCCTGTTTTTCTACATACTTGTCAATATTTGTTATTTTTCTATTTTTTGATAACACTATCTTAATGGTATGAAGTATATGGAGCTCATTAACGATGCCTGGGTCTCACTGGCCAAGATTCTGAGTCTCAAGTGGGCTGGGTGTCCATATTTTCAAAAAGTGTCACAGAACAGTCTTTTCAACAAATAGTGCTGGGAAAACCGGATATCCACATGCAGAAGCATGAAGTTGAAGCCTTACCTAATGAACCCTTACCTAACACCATATACAAAAATTAACTCAAAATAGATCAAAGATCTACATACAAGAGCTAAAACTACAAAATTCTTAGAAGAAAACATTGGGCAAAAGCTCCATGACATTGGATTTGGCAATGATTTCCTAGGTGTGACACCAAAGGCACAGGAAACAGAAGGAAAAAATAGATAAATTGGACTTCTTTAAATTTTTTAAAATTTTATGATCAAAAAAATAACATTATCAAGAGAAGAAAAAGGCAACTCACAAAATGGGGGGAAATATTTGCAAATCATATATCTGATAAGGGATTAATATCTAGAACAGATAGAGAACTCCTAAAACTCAACAAAAAACAAATACAACACAATTAAAAAATGGGCAAAAGACTTGAATTGGCATTTCTCCAGAGAACATATACAAATGGCCAATAAGCACATGAAAAGATGCTCCACATCACTAATCATCAGGGATATACAAATCAAAACTACGATGAGACACTACCTCATACCCAGTTGGATGGCTACTATGATAATAATAATAATAATAATAACAAGTATTGGTAAAGATAACAAGAAATTGAATCACTTGTGCATTCCTGGTTGAAATGTAAAATGTTGCAGCCACTAGCAAAATTAGTAAAGGTGGTTCCTCAAAAAATTAAACTTAGAGTTACCATATGATCCAGGAGTTCCATTTCTGGGTATATACTCAAAAGAATTGAAAGTAGGGTCCCAAAGAGATGTTTGTGCACCCATGGTCAAAATAGCATTATTCACAATAGCCAAAAGATGGAAGCAACCCAAATGTTCATCAATGGATGAATGGATAAACAAAATGCAGACTACACAGTGGAGTATTATTCCGCCTTTAAAAAGGAAAGAACTTTTAACACATACACAACATGGATGAACCTTGAGGACATTTATACTACGTGGAATAAGCCAATAACAAAAAGACAAATACTGTAAAATTCCACTTACATGAAATACCTAATGTAGTCAAATTCATAGGGACATAAAATAGAAGGGTGGTTGCCAGGGGCTGGGGGAAAGGGGAGATTCAGGAGTTATTGTTTAAGAATAGGAATTTCAGTTTCACAAGATGAAAAGAGTTCTAGAGATGAATGATGGTGAGGGCTGTGCAGCAATGTGAATGTACTTAATGCCACTGGATGTACACTTAAAAATGGTGAAGATGGTAAGTTTTGTATTATGTGTATTTTACGACAATAAAAAAGTTAGAGAGAAAAAGTGTCATAAAGTGATGCACACCCTTGGCTGAAAATCACTGAACCAGACCGACAGTATAATTATTTTATACTGAAGAATGGTTATAAACTTTACTACTGTTTATCATACCATTCTTTAGGGATTCAGTATTGAGTTCTTGACATCTGAGAATCAGTTATATTTTTTGCATAGTAAGAGAGAAGTACAGATTCTGAGTTTAATTCTATCAATGTTAATTAAAATATTAAACATATATTTAGGCTATACTGAGAAACAAAGATAAATTATATAAATTTTTATATTTTTATGCTTCTCTTCATATCTTTCCTCAGCATGAAAAAGCAAAGGAAAAATTTACTTGTAGAAAATGATGCCTTTGTAGCCATTCTGTCTAGATCTCTTACTGCTTCATTTTTCATTCTCCCTGCCTCCCTATAGACTTCTGTTTGTAAGAACTTAAGATTTTAATAAAATGTAAACCTCTAGGTTAAAAGCAGACTAGCTTCGTCTGATATAACTACTCCCAGCTTCCCATTTAATTTCTAATGATGATATAAAAGACAAAAACTAGAGACAATTTTATAACAATGATGAAGAAAACTGTAGGGGCTTCCCTAGTGGTGCAGTGGTTAAGAGTCCTCCTGCCAATACAGGGGACACAGGTTCGAGCCCTGGGCCAGGAAGATCCCACATGCCACGGAGCAGCTAAGCCCGTGTGCCACAACTACTGAGCCTGCGCTCTAGAGCCCACGAGCCACAACTACTGAGCCCACGTGCCACAACTACTGAGCCCGTGTGCCACAACTACTGAAGCCCACATGCCTAGAGCCCGTGCTCCGCAACAAGAGAAGCCACTGCCATGAGAAGCCCATACACTGTGACGAAGAGTAGCCCCCGCTCACCGCAACTAGAGAAAAGCCTGCACGCAGCAACAAAGACCCAACGCAGCCAAAAATAAATAAATAAATAAATAAATTTATTTTTTAAAAAAAGAAGAAAACTGTAAGTCAAAGGCAACCTCATCAGTGGAGATGAACTGAGAAACGTATTTTCGCCTTGCAGGCTTCATGTTTCATCATCTAAACAACATAGTGAGCACAAAGAGAGAAGGAAGGCAAAAGAAACTGACTTGGATTCCTTCCAGTATCTACTGCACTGACCAGAAAAGCAAGTGACATTCCCCCAACTGAGCAGAAACTTATTTTCTGAACCATCCAGAGCTGAGTTGTGTATTCTTTTTCACCTCCCATTTAGAGACTAGAACATTAAGTACACAAAACAACAGAGAGGAGGAGGTATCCCCCTGGGATGCTCAATTACCTAACAAAGGCATCTGAGAAAGGGATAAAGGCAGGAAGATTACTGGATTTAATGCATGCTTTCAAGTGTACACTGCACAAAGACAAACTACAAATTTGTTTCTGATTCTCCAGCTTAATCATAAATTGGACTAAACAGCAGGTCCACTCAAGTATGCATTGTAGATTGTTCAAGGGCAGAATCGTATCCTGGCTTTTAAAGTCTAAATCCAAGAGGGGGCATCTGCCTGTGGCCAAGCGACAATGAAATAAACTCAGAACAATATACCCAGCCAGGTTTTTGATAATGGCTCTGCCTGAATTGATTGTTCCCCCTTACGAACCCCTAAACACGAAGAACTATTTGGGACCTATAAAGAGAAATTACAAACTAGGGGAAAGGATGACTTGCTCTGAGGACTCAGAGTAGAAACAGATTTCAGAAAACTGTTTTTTGTATGATTCAGAGGAAAACTTGAGAAGTAATATTTGCTAATCTTCTCCAAAAATGTTCAAGGACATAACCAACCTCTTTGAAATATGAGTAGGAACCTGTAAGGAGAGAATAAGTTGAGAATTAAAAGGCTAGAGACACACAAGAACAGCTGAAATGAGGGAAAGAGAAGCCTAGAAATGTATTTGCAGAGATTTTTAAAACTTTGGAAAGCAGTAAAGAGCAGCAAGTATTTAAAATAAATCAAGTACATGATGAGAGAGAAACTTGAGAAGCTCTTCCAAAATGAAAAGGGTAAAGAAAAAGCTGTGAGAGAAATAATGTTAGATATGAAAGTCAGAGATCAGAAAGCCAACCTGAAAATTATGATTCTAAGGAGGAAACCATACTAATAGAAATAGAAATCAGTGTTAACATATACCCAGCTAATTGAGAGGTGAATCCCCCAAAATATTTTTTTAATTAAGAAGTAGAAACCTGATTATAATTATTAGTGGAGGGCCAAAGAAAGTAATGAAATTCTAAATTTCTTATCTTGCATGGAAGGTAGGAGAGTAGAAGCAGGCATCAAGCGTTTCAGGGTTTTTTTTTGGTGGTTTGTTTTTTGGGTTTTTGTTTCAGTTTTAATAGTTACAGATGTATGGGTTGGAGAGGCAACAACTAGTAGAATTGTGCATAGGATTCCTATATCCCAAATCACCTCAGAAGATAAGAGCAAAGACAGAAATCAAAGGAAAAGGAAGCTCCAAAATTATAAAACATAAAGCAAAAATATAAAACTAGAACAAATGTATCAGCTATGACAATAAGTGTAAATTGATTAAATTCTTTGATAAAAGCTAAAAATACTTTTTTTAAAATGACTGCTTGAACTATGTTTTGCTCAAAAGAGCTATGCCTAAAACAAAATAGCACAGAAAGGTTAATAATATAGGATTTATCTCTGATAAATATGAACAGAAAGAAAGCAGAGATAGCAATATCAGTACCAGAACAACTAGAGTTTAAAGCCAAATCCATTAAACAGGACAAACCTAGACTTACATTTATTGGGTAAAATCCATACTAAAAATATAAAGGTTAAAATAATAAGTATGTATAAACTAGCATTGTATCAAATCATATACATTTAAACCCTTAAGTTAACAAGGATAAACATGCAAACACATTTGAAGTATAGAACTTATATATAGCACAATATGTCTATAACAAAAAAAATTTATAAATAGCGCTGAGAATTTAATAAAATTAATAAGATTTAAAATATAGGAGCATCACATACACTAAACTTTACAACCTACAAATAGGGCTTAAGCATTCCTGCTACTTTCTAAAAGATTACTCAGCTATCTCTAAAAGTTCTTGAAGAGTAGAAATATTAAGTCATGTCTTCTAACCACAGTGTAATTAAGAAAAAATGTCCAATCAACCAACGAAAACTCTCCTAAAGGGAGGAAGAAATTCAAATAGGAAATAAAAACAGACTATTTGGAAGAAAAAGAGGAAAAGTACATTATCAAAATTTGTGGAATGAGATCTAAGCTCTTTTTAAGAAGTAACTTCACCTTCTTAAAAAGATTGAAAGTAAACGAGCCACACATTCAGAATAAGAAGTTATAAAAAGGAAGAAAAGCAACTTCTTGGAAACCTGAAAGGATTTAATAATAATAAAAGAAAACATAAAAATAGCAGAACTCATGTTTGAATCCAGGAACTCATTCTTTGAGAGTAAAAATGAAAATAATAAAAAAGAAAACCTCTGGTAAACTTAAGAAAAAAAAAAAAAAGGGACAATACTAATAATCAGAAGTGAAATTTGCTGTGAGGGTATAGTAGTTTTTTAAAGGTTATAGAATACTTCATGCACTTTTATGCTAATAAACATGAAAACCTAGATGAAATAAAAGGTTTTCTGGAAAGCATAAGTTTCGAGAAGAAATTTCCATGTGAATGCAAAAAGTACTTTTAATAATCTCTTCTAGTTCTAAGAAAAGAAACAAATGTGTAGCCAAAGATTTATGTGAATAGCAGCATTATTTGAGAATAAGGATTATGTTTTTATTAAGGACATATCTGAAGCCAGATAACATGAGATGGAATCAGAGCTGTGTAAACTTGAGTGAGATACTAAACCTCTCGGAACCTCAATTTCCTCATCTATAAATGGGTATAGTATATATAGTCACCTCTCCATTTCATTTCTTAATTTTGCTTTATAAAGACCTTAGTCTAAAAACTAAAAAAACCTCTGAATTTCTTTTTATGCAAAACATTCTAAATATATGAAACTTATAACCCCCATAATTAGGGCCCAAAAGAAGCTGTACAAAATGTATTTTGACATTTTGATGGGCTCAGTTTAATTTGTTAGAAAATATTTTATACAGTATCAAGATATAGGAATGAAGAATAATTCGTTTCTTCAAATCAGTCCTAATACTTAAAGGAATAGTATATGTGAGTTTCAATAAAAATATGTGGGGATAAATATTTTTTGTCAAAATCTAAATACGTATAAATGCTCCCTAAAATTTCTGCATGTGATAATCATAACTAAAAGTTAAAACAAAGTGAATAAATATTGAGGACTGAGTGTATTTGTTTTATGGCACTGTAGAGAATTGAACTAAAAATCATGAAAATGTTTTAATTTAAAAATTCATTATACAGTTACAAGGAAGTAGTGGTATAGTCATCTTATAATGTTGACAGTGTGTATCAACTTTTAGTATTTTAAGATGATACTAAAAATACCGTATTCTGTTAAATAGACAAATTAAGAGTTTCATTCTGGTTTGACGATTAGTTACTGGATCCTCATCCTGAGGCTTAAACAAACCACATAATTGTCTTTTAAATTCTTACTCATTAAAAAAATTGAATGTAAATATTATCTCCTAGAGAAAAAGGATAATTCTGTTAGACCTAATGGTTCCTATTAAAACAATATTTTACGGGCAGCATTTTATACACCACTGAAAAGAGAATATACTGAAGTAAGAGAACAGACAGAAAAAAGAGAACACATCCTTCTTCAAGATGTCTGGTTTCAGTAGATTTGAAAGATTTCTTTATTTCAAATCAAGAGATCTAGGGCTTCCCTGGCAGCGCAGTGGTTGAGAATCTGCCTGCCAATGCAGGGGACACGGGTTCGAGCCCTGGTCTGGGAAGATCCCACATGCCGCGGAGCAACTACACCCGTGAGCCACAACTACTGAGCCTGCGTGTCTGGAGCCTGTGCTCCGCAACAAGAGAGGCCGCGACAGTGAGAGGCCCGCACACTGCTATGAAGAGTGGCCCCCGCTTGCCGCAACTAGAGAAAGCCCTCGCACAGAAACGAAGACCCAACACAGCCAAAAATAAATATTAAAAAAAAAAAAAAAAAGAGATCTAATAAGAGAATCAGTTGTCAACAGGCATTCTGTGCATCTTATCACATGCAAATTTTATAGACTAATATTTCTGAGCATAATCACTTTATGGAAGTGTCTTGCTAATAGAAATAAAGACTAAATATATTTAACTATGTCATAGAATATATTTCAGAGTAGGCTCAGAATCTGTTTTGAATGACCGTACCAGGAGGACATTCATTTGCATCATCACTTAAGTAGGCTTGGGTAATGAAATTGACCATAATGCTGAGTCTGCTTCTTTATTTTAGTTTTGAATACTCGCTTTATCAACATTAGGAAATGAATTCTTCCATATTCAGGTGTTTACACTGCATAAGTAAGAGATTTTCTTAGCAAATCAGTCAAGTGCTCCGAAAAAAATGCATTATTCTTAGCTCTCTGCAAGGGATAGAAAACAAGCTACATGTAGATGAAGAAAATCATTATCTTTCACTTTAGCTTATTTGCTTATTGTCTTTTTGTTAGTGTCTTAACATTACCTCCATGAGCTGATGATAGCAATGGAAGCAGGCCCTATTTCTGACATCAAATATTCTTAGAAATCTTGTTATTGGTGAATTGTTAAGCACATCCCACAGGAACTACGGAGGTGATTGGATACCTGACCAAAGCCATTTTGGTATCTGATAAACCCTAACTATGACTGACACTGTCATAAAACTAAATATGCAGTTATAAGCTTTTGTAATGATTTAAACTTTAGGGCAATAACCTTGAAACTGAGATAGTCATAAACTTCTGGAGCTAAAAGAAAATCACAGAGATCACGAACCAAGGCTTTCATTTTCTGTATGAAGAAACCAACCCAAAGCAGACAAGCTAACCAACAATCTGACTGTGATTGCAGCTAATGAACTGCAAAGCCAAGACCAGAACTTCACTTTTCTGATTCCCAACGCAAAACGTTCTCTTTTCAGAATACTTTCTTTAGGCCCCTCGGAGCTGGAAATGCAACTGTTGCGAGCTTCGGAGGCTGCAGAGCCGGAGGCGGCGGCGTCCTGGGAGGTCCGGGCGCTGTGACCGGCTCGCGGTCGCTCGTCCCTTCCTCTCTCTGGCCGCCTCCTGGCTCGAAAATAACTTTTTTACTATAAAGAAAGGAGAAAAAGCGTAGCCGTCCGCCCCTCCCTCCCTCCCTCTCTCTCTCTCAGCCCTCTGACCCGTGAGGGAGCCCCGGGCCGGGCCGACCCCGCGCATCCCTTCTACACCCGGGCCAACACCGTGATAGGCGAGATGGCAGCCAAGGAGGCCTTCGTCTCCAAGTTCCTCCGCATCAAGGGGCTCACGAGCGAGCGACAGCTGCAGACCTTCGGCCGGAGCCTGCAGGAGTTGCTGGCAGAACATTAGAAACATCCCTGGTTCCCAGAAAAGCCCTGCAAGGGATCGGGTTACCGTTGTGTCCGCATCAACCATAAAGTGGATCCTCTCATTGGACAGGCCAGCACAGCGGATTGGGCTGAGCGGTCAGGAGCTGTCCAGGCTTCTCCCAAGTGAACTCACACTCTGGGTTGATCCCTACGAAGTGTCTTACAGAATTGGAGAGGTTGGCTCCATCTGTGTGCTGCACGAAGCCTCACCAGCAGGAGGTAGCACCCAAAACAGCACCAACGTGCAAACCGTAGACAGCGGAATCAGCTGCAAGGAGGAACTCCTCTTGGACGGAACAAGCCCTTCCAAACACTACAGTATAATGACTGTATCAGGTTAAGATATAGTCTATGGATGCATCGTCTTACAATGGATGGATAAACTTGATACTTGCTTTGGGTGGGCTCCTCTTGGGAGATAGATTATGGAATTTAAACCACAGGCACAAGATAGAGTGGTCAAAAAAATTTTTTAAGTGACAGTGCCATAGTTTGGACAGTACCTTTCAATGATTTAATCGCCTGTGAGTCCAAGTAAAGGATCACCTTATTTGCAAGGGAGTGAAGTCCTAGGGCGGTTTCAGTTTCTCCCAGACACGATGCCTAAATTTTTACATCAGTCCCTTTAACGCCAATCTGTATTTCAAAGAACCTTTCTCTGCAGTAGAACTTGCAGAGAAAATTTGCACTATGACACTTAAAGTTGTTATCCTTTTTGGCAGCTCAACAGGAAAGCTCAACATTTTAAACATGGTAGTACTGGAAATTTTATGACAAGACTTTTACCTAGCACTTAAATATGTATAAATGTACATAAGACAAACTAGGAAGTATGACCTGGGGAAATGGTCAGACCTTGTGTTGTGTTTTTGGCTTTGAAAGTAGCAAGTGACCAGAATCTGCAGTGGCAACAGGCTTTGAAAAAGACCCTTAAAAAGGCACTGTCTCAAGTGTGGTGTTAGCACCGGCCAGCTCTCTGTACATTTGCTGGCTTGTAGTTTTCTAAGACTGAGTATACTTCTTATTTTTAGAAAGTAGAGGTCTGGTTTGTAACTTTCCTGGTACTTAATTGGGGAAAAGTCTTTTCCATAAACCACCATCTATTTTGTGAACCTTGTTAGTCATAGTTTGTTTGGTAAATTATGAACTGGTGTGAATTTGTACAGTTCATGTGTATTGATTGTGGCAGAGTTGTACAGATTTCTGTATTTTGGATGAGAGATTTTTCTTCTCTCTATAATAAATTGTTTCTTGGCATTTAAAAAAAAGGATACTTCCTTTAGAAAAATTCTATTTTAAAAGCATGGAAGTATGGACACATTAAGTAATACCAAAAATTCCAGAGGCCTATTACAAAAACCCAAAAATATAAATTTATCATAAATTTGACCTAAGATAAATATATTAACAAAAATCAATATGGTTTAATTACTTAGTCTTATTATTGATTTATTCATTTATTTTGCATTCTGAGAAAGGCTCTTTAAGACTGATTTAGATGGCTCAGGTCATTTTTCTTTAAGCTCTGAGAGAAATTTTGATGTATTGCCTTTTATTCATTCCAATTAGCACATGTTTTCCAAATCATACCTTCATAACTCAGAATCTTTAAAAATAGCAATTGTGATATCTAAGTCACTGAAGTCTAAAAGAATTTTAGTTGCAAGAATTTGGAACCTTGCTAATCAATGTCTTCCACAAATCAACAGCATCAGAATCACTGGGGAATGTGTTAGAAATACAAAATCTCAGCTTCCCCTTTCCTAGACCTAGACCTACTGTATCAGAATCTGTGAGTGAACAAGATCCTGGGTGATTCTGATGCACATTAGAGTTTGAGAAGCACTTACTCAGAGAGCTAGGAATCTCAGAACCTGGTCCCATTTGTTGTCATTTTCGTGTCTCTTTCTTCCTCACCTCTTTTCATCTTCTCCTCCTTACCCACCCCCCCCCACCCCAAAATGAACATAAAAATATCGGTGTGTGCTTTAAGAAGCAAAAAGAAGTTCAGGTCAAAAGTGTATGGAAGGGAGGAGAGGAAGTACATCTCTTCATTCTGAGATGGCATGGCTGACTGATTGGCTGATTATATTTGTATGTCTTTGGCATGTTTTTAGTATCTAGCAGGTCTGTATTCTTTTCCCGCCTGTATGTTCTCCCGGAGTCATTATTCAAATTGGCCCCTGCTCCCAAAACCAAGGTTGTGTAACTGCATGAGAAGTGGAGTACAGGAGTTAATTATACAGTGTTGAATTTACAGAGGGTGAGCCACAAGCATCAAAAGCAGGGACTGCCTGTTCCAGCTCAGGACAGAGAACAGCAAAGGATTTATTGTTGGTTATGTAACCTGGGGACCTCTATGAATAGCAGGTATTGTGAGGCAGAAATGGTTGTAATTAAAAGCAAAGTTAAATACCTAAGTCCAGGCCTCCATATAGGAAGATGACTCTAGAGAGTGTTTCTTCTAGTGAGTGACGGATTCAGAAAGCCGAGTGTAGTGATTAGGAGCTTAGACTCTAAGCTAAAACTTTCTTGGTTCAAATCTCAGCTCATCTACTTCTTGGCTCTATGACTGTGAGTGACTTAACCCCTCTAACCTCTTCATTTGAAAATAGGGAAAAGAAAACAATTGTGCCTACTTCATGGGGTTATTGTAAACAGTAAATGAGAAAAGCTATGTAAACAATACTAAGCACAATGTCTGAAACATAGTGAGCACTCAGTAAGCATGCAGGTTTATTTATTTGTTCATTCATTTATTAATGAAGATTCTTCTCATATGTTTCCCTTGTGAACAATAGCACTCTTTTATGCAGTTTTTCTGGGACTTGGCTGTGGTTTGTGACCATGACAAAGAGCTGCAGCTTTAGCTAAAGGAATTCTCTGGGGTAGAGTGAGTGTCTGTTGATCACCTCTGGGATAATGAATACTGTGCTGGGTATGGTGCTGGTGGTATTCGTAGGTATTGTCATGAAAGAAGATGAGAAATATTATACAATCCCTTGAAGCACTTAGGTTCTAAATGGAAAGGGATGAGATATACATATACATGTACATGGAAGAAAAACTCGACAGATGATTCCAAAGCAACACATTCACATGCTGAAAATTCTGTCATATAAGTGAGGATTCTTGGAGTGATTGAAAGGCAACCATCAGTATTGGTCATTAACAGCTTTTATTTTCTTCAGGTGTCTTCTACAAAGAAGAAAGTAAAAATGGGAGAACTGTTAGATTAGGCAAAACTGTAGTTTGACATGCACTGAAGGTTTTTTTTAAATCTCATTTTCAACATAGATACTTTTGAATCTTGATTTAGAAGCCAATTAAGCACTACAGGGCAGAATGTAAGAAAGTACTCACACTGATATGGTTAAAACAGATGCCAGCCTCGACCCACACTGTGCTTATATGAAAGTAGAATGGAGGCAAAAGGGTGAAGTTCTGAAATGTGCTAATCAGATAGTGTTCTCTCATTTCACCATTCCGTTTTATATGGACTACTTTTTTTTTTTATTGACTAGTTTTTAATACTTTCGAAGGAATTCAGGCTTTGGAGAAAATGGGAAGGTTAGAGGAAGTTTATAAATGCTCAATAAAAGGGCTATAAATTAGGTGTTAAGATGAAACATTATAGAGCTTGAGGTATTTTCCATCTTGAGGAACTTAGGCAGAAAATGTGGCTCAGTTAGAGTCATGTAGAAAACAGTGTTTGTTCCTTGTTCTCTGTCCCCTATGGCCCCTGCTCCATGTTCAGAGCAGTTTTAGGAAGATGCTTCTGTCTGCAGGTCTGGAGGGAGTGGGGCAGGAGGGAACAGACTTGGGTTGCAGAGAGCAGGGATGGGGGAGTTGGTAGCGGGAAAGCAGTCGGCAGCAATCGTATTAACATTTGGGGAAAATTCAAAGACCCCAGACTAGGGCCATGGCAGTAGTCTGAGAGGCAGAGATGGTTTTCAGGGGTCACTTGTTTTCAGGGGTCACCTTTGAAACTATCTGTCATGCACATCTTAACATGGAGAAAAAAAGCTGTTTGGGAATATGCACCCAGGGCCATCTCTAATCTAGAGACAGGTGAAAATCAGCATCCGTCAGTGGATAATTAAATGTCATGTGAGGGTCATTCAGGGCCTGGCTAATACTTTGAGCCCGGGATGCCCTCACATTGTTGGATTCGCGGTCTCTGGTCCTCTGTCTAACCTGGCTTCCTTTCTTTTGCTTCTTTTCTGCAGTGCCCACGTATCCCAAGTCAGCAACGTGTCAGCAACGGGAGAGTAAGTGATCCGGATTTTGGGTTCTTTTCCCCTCCTCTCACGTATTAAACAGTAAAAAAGCTTTTCTAATGGTGTATAGCATTGGAAGATTAATATAATAAGCAACCAATGATGATTTTTAAAACCACCCAGAGGAGAAGACTAAATAAGAAGCGTTCCTATTTGAGCTTCTGTGTGGGTGTGTGACTGAAGACCCCTCAGCTGTGTGAACATATGAGATTTTCTGTTGATTTTAGTCAAATCGTGTCGGTCAGTTAATACGTGCAAAGCAGTCTGTGTGCTTTGGGAGGTGTCTTGCCATTAACGGTGGAAATATGAACCGTGTATTTTACTTCTTCCTTTGTTCGTTTGAATCAGCCTCGATTTATGGAGTGCCTGCTGTATGCCAAGCGTAGTGTTAGGTGTCTAATGTCAAATAAGACTTGTGCTCTGCCTTTGGGGCCTTTACAGTCTGATAGGACACAGAAAAGGAGGCAAATGAGTGATGGCAGCAAGTCCTTTTTCCACAGGGCAGGGGCAGTGCTCTGTGAATTATGTCCATCACATGTCTTTTTCCTCCTAAGACGACCAACCGCACTTAGACTAAAATCTAAACTTCAGCTGTCTACCCCTGCCTGGTCATTGTGCTTTTACCCCTATGACATTGCTGGGACCTGGGTGGGCCTTCTGGAGCATCTTCCATGAGCAGGGATCAGGTGGAGGAGGAGGGGAAGATGTGTGATAAGGAAGAAGAGAAAAGAATTAGAAGGAACACTAATTGGTATGAATTTGGCTCTAATAGGATGAGTTGGGATTTTTTTTTTTTTCCCTTCCTTGTTATGTGAGGAAGCACTCAGAGGGCAGGTTTGACGGCTTTTATCTTTGTGAATTTTAAAGAGCTTCCAGAATTATACCAAGACTGATGTGTTCTTGTCTGTTTCCTAATGACCTTTACTTCTTATATGTCTTGTGTAACGTTTGGAAAAGGTGTGGCTTTGGTATGTATGTATATATTAATTTATTCACTTTCCTATGTACCACTATTAGGTAATCTCAAATAGTCGGGATGTAGAGTTCTAGATATTAAAGTTCTAACGCCTAGTCATTCCGTACTTGCTCATGGTTGTAAAATAGTTTTAATGAAGTTACTGTGAGTCTATTATAAAACTACATTTGGAAAATCTAAAGTTCTTAAATTTTCAAAACTCATTTTATTTAACTGAATGTGTTTCTCGATCTGACGATTTTTTAAAAATATATGTGGTTTTTAAAAATTTTAACAGCTTTTTTGAGGTGTATATACAAAAAACTGTACACAAACTTAATGTATACAATTTGATGAGTTTGGATGTGATCCTTTTTTCAAGTGAAGGAAAACATGCTTTGAGGAGTGTCAGTTTAGAATTTTTCATGCCTGCTTATTCAGAATTAAATAATGAAGTGATAAAAATGGGTTTAGACACATTGAAAGATTATATAGCTTTAAAAATGATACCTCATCTGTCTTATCATGCACTCTTTTTAGCCCCTGAGCTTACCTGTTTTCTTCAGGTTGAACAAAGTAAATCTATCCTTCCATCTCCAGTAATATACATTGGGGTGTTTGCATGAATACAGCTTCAATCATATATATTACAACTTAATTGAATAGAGGTTCAGAAAGATTTTACCATTCTGCTATGAGGAGTAATTGCTCTGGTAAGGTGTTCTTTTTTAATAGCATTATTGCCTATATAATTTTATCTTAAAGGGATTCCAAAGAGATACTAGGCATCATAAAATCATTTGTGCCAATTTGCTTTGTAAATCATACCGTCTTCCTCTGCAGAACTGGTATAAATCTGGAAGAAACTCACCTTTGTAAGAATAGGTCCATTATTATTCTATGAGGAAAAAAATCTTTCCTCATTCTGCCTTATATTAAATGATCTTTATTTCCTGAATGCCTCCTATAATTGTTGCTAGACCTGCTGTGAGTGTTTCAGTATCCTGGGCTCACAAAGATGGAAAACACAATTATCACATTGGTGGAATTTGTACTGTGTAGCTTTGTTTTTAATACACAGCGCAAATATTTGGGGATTAATGCCTCATACTGTCTTTGCTCATGAAGCTGTAGTCGATGTTCCATGGAAAATGCTGATATTTCCAATATTACGGGGACTTTTTTTAATTGAAGTATAGTTGATTTATAATGTTGTATTAATTTCTGCTGTACAGCAAAGTGATTCCGTTATGCATATATATATACACATACATTCTTTTTTCATATTCTTTTCCATTATGGTTTATCATAGGATACTCAATACAGTTCCCTGTGCTCTACAGTAGGACCTTGTTGTTTCTCCATTCTATATATAAAAGCTTACATCTGCTGACCCCAGCCTCCCACTCCATCCCTCCCCCAGCCTCTTCCCCCTTGGCCACCACCAGTGTGTTTTCTGTGTACGGGGACATATTTTTAAACGCAGTTATTGATAAGTTTCATTGCTTGATTGACTCTGCATTCTTTTTTACCAGGCTCTTAGAAAGAACCATCCGGTCAGCTGTAGAACAACATCTTTTGGATGTTAATAGCTCTGGAGGCCAGAGTTCAGAGGACTCAGAATCTGGAACATCACCAGCATCTTTCTCCACATCCACCAAACAGCGGCGACGCCAGTCTGAAGAGCAGGATGAAGTTCGACATGGCAGCGACGTGTGAGTTGGCATTGGTACTTCTTGTTTGCATTTGCTCATCTTCTTTTAAAAATATACACCCGAATTAGTGACTGTGTTATAGACACTCTCGTTTCAGTACTCAGGTTAAAATTTTAAGTTTTCATTTTGACCCTTCTAAACTTGGCTAGCATTTGGAAATTCATAAGTGGTTGAATAAGTATTTCCTTTTCATCTAGATGTTTTGTATGTTATGGGAAGTCACCTCTGATTTAATACATTTCATGGCTTCCTCAGGAATATCTTGTCAATATTTAGAGGGATCCTGAACCACTGGAGGAGAAAATTGCCACATGCCTGTCCAGAGGTGGTTTTTTTCCTTGTTAGACAACATTCAGTTGGCTATCAGACTGCTTATGAGCCAGCAGATTTCCCTACTATTTTGACCTGATTAAATACCAGAATATTACTGTCATGCTCTGACAGTTGATGATGTTTTACTACAAGAGAGGTTGAGCTTAAGTCTAACAAAAGAGGAAATGCTTGAGTTCTTTATTATTATAATGACTAATTTTAAGGCATTCTCTCAGTATGAATTTCAAGAAGAGTATTACAACAAATTTTATTCTCCATTAAAAGATTTGATAAAATACAAATGAATAATTACCATTCATCTTATTGAATAATCATGATTTAAATTGTCAAGGAAAATAAATTTATATATAATAGATAGTCCCATATTTTTCCTGAAAGTTTTATCTACTGTAGCATTTAGTCTCTATAAAGTTATTATTTTGAAATTCTTATTAAATGTTAAAGACTAAACCAAGCCCTAGTTTGCCTCGTTCCTTTTCACCTGGACTCATAATCTACATCAAAATGTTGATGGAAAAAAAGCAACTTCTCTTTGCTTAAAGAAAATACAAAAGATAAATAGTATAAATAAATTCCATGCTGCACATTATAAAGATGTTTAAGAGCTATATTAACAAATGTAATTTTAGAAATTAAAAAGTATCAGTAATATAACCCACTGACTTTTCAAGTGGTATAAGCAGCACGTTTTAAAAAATATTTGTCTTAGAGCTGGTGGATAGGAGGGGGTGCTGTAATATTTCCTTTAGAAAATAGGAAAATTATAATACGGCACATATTTACATTTAAAATTAGCTACTGACTAAGCTTTATAGAAAGTGTTTAGGTATATAATTAGTCTGTGTCGCCTATATTGTGTTAATACAGCAAGTACCAATTATTCACCTAACACTGTTCTTAGCCTCTGCCTCATTTTTTGCCACACAGGATGTAGCAACACTGCATTTTTAAGATCCTTAATGTGTCGTGACATCGTGCTTTCCACCCTCGTTGTTTGGACAGAGGCATAGCAAGCAGAGGCTGGAAGCGGTAGTGAGCGTGGTAGAACAAAGCTGGACAGTGGTCCTGGTGGCGGTGGGTACCTGGGGTGGGCCGGGGAGGAGCACGGCAGGGTAAGGGCAAAAGTGAACAGGAGCTACACAGATAAACCCACGCACCTATGGTCACCTAATCTGTGACAAAGGAGGCAAGACTATACAGTGGAGAAAAGACAGCCTCTTCAACAAGTGGTGCTGGGAGAACTGGACAGCTACATGGAAAAGAATGAAATTAGAACACTCCCTAACACCATACACAAAAATAAACTCAAAATGGATTAAAGACCTAAGTGTAAAGCCAGATATTATAAAAGTCTTAGAGGAAAATATAGGCAGAACACTCTCTGACATAAATCACAGCAAGGTCTTTTTCCATCCACTGCCTAGAGTAATGAAAATAAAAACAAAAATAAACAAACGGGACCTAATGAAACTTAAAAGCTTTTGCACAGCAAAGGAAACCATAAACAACACAAAAAGACAACCCTCAGAATGGGAGAAAATATTTGCAAACGAAGCAACTGACAAAGGATTAATCTCCAAAATATACAAACAGCTCATGAAGCTCAATATCAAAAAAACAAACAACCCAATCAAAAAAATGGGCAGAAGACCTAAATAGACATTTCTCCGAAGAAGACATACAGATGGCCAAGAGACACATGAAAAGCTGCTCGACATCACTAATTATTAGAGAAATGCAAATCAAAACTACAATGAGGTATCACCTCACACCAGTCAGAATGGCCATCATCAAAAAATCTACCAACAACAAATGCTGGAGAGGGTGTGGAGAAAAGGGAACCTTCTTGCACTGTTGGTGGGAATGTAACTTGATACAGCCACTATGGAGAACAGTATGGAGGTTCCTTAAAACACTAAAAGATAGAATTACCATGTGACCCAGCAATCCCACTACTGGGCATATACCCTGAGAAAACCATAATTCAAAAAGAGACATGTACCACAATGTTCACTGCAGCACTATTTCCAATAGCCAGGATATGGAAGCAACCTAAGTGTCCATCGACAGATGAATGGATAAAGAAGATGTGGCACATATATACAATGGAATATTTCTCAGCCATAAAAAGAAACAAAATTGAGTTATCTGTAGTGAGGTGGATGGACCTAGAGTCTGTCATACAGAGTGAAGTAAGTCAGAAAGAGAAAAACAAATATCATACACTAGCGCATATATGTGGGATCTTAAAAAAAATGGTATAGATGATCTTATTTGCAAAGCAGAAATAGAGACAGAGACATAGAGAGCAGATGTATGGATACCAAGGGGGAAGAGGGGGATGGGATGAATTGGGAGATGGGGATTGACATATATACAATATTGATACTATGTATAAAATAGATAACTAATAAGAACCTACTGTGTAGCACAGGGACCTGTACTCAATGCTCTGTGGTGACCTAAATGGGAAGGAAATCCAAAAAAGAGGGGATATATGTATACATGTAGCTGATTCACTTTGCTGTACAGTAGAAACATTGTAAAGCAGCTATACTCCAATAAAAACTTTTTTTAAAAAAGTGAACAGGGGCTAGACAGGGAGAGAAATATGAAACACAGAGTAACCACTCCTGCAGAATTTAAATACAGTTTCCCACATCTGGGGATATTTCTAGTGTAAGTTACCTTGATTGTTTTTCAATATCAACATCAGGGGAACAAAAGGAGGTGGGGAATGGTAGAGTCTGACTAATCATCTAAAGACGTATCCATGAAGCTCTAGCCTTTCCCTTCATTTTTCTTCTCTGATGTTCCTTCACCGCTCATTCTGGCCACTCATTGTGGTCAAACCACAGCTGTGCATTGAGTGAAAGAATCTTGGGGTGTAAACTGTTTATAGCAGAAGTAACTCACAGTCTCGCCTGACGCTTCTCCTTAGTGTGTAGTCTGGGCGTTCAGAAGTCCCTTTCACATGGTCCTTGCTGGCCTCACCTTCCTGGTCATAAGGCCCCTCCTAACCTGACACTATCGTGTCTTGATAGTCCTTCTTCTTGAACTCTCAGCCCGTACTGAATGGCTGCTCTATAAGCTCTCCACAGCTTTGGAGGAACAAGGACCTTATCTCTCAGAGCGCTAGATCTGCTACTTTTGCCCCCATGAAGGTATGTCCCCAGGAGATGCACTAACATGGTGTCAGTTGTGAAAAAGTTAAGAATCATTATTATAGCCTAAAGTAAGTATGTTTTCTCAGTGTTTGCTTATACATAATTGACTTGTCATCTAAGATTTCCAACAGATTTTGCTTAAAAAATAAGGAAAGATTAAAGCTAGACTTTACTGTATTCAAAGCTATTAGCCATATGGAGTGGTTTTAAAATGTTTTGAAAAATAAAAATCTGTGATCTGTTATTTTGCCTTTAACAACTTAGAGCTGCAACCATTTAAAAAAATATCCTTTAAGCCAACAGTCACCACATTTCAAGGTGAGACTAAAGAGTCAATAAAGTCTGCAGTAATATCATCACGGCAGATTTTTTAAATAAGCAATGTAGAGGACAAAGACCATAAATACTTCATTTTAGGGCACATGATTTCTTGTCTCAATTCATAAGGAAACATTATCAGGCTTATATTATTATTTGTTACAATCAAAATGTGAAAGTTTAAGGAATGTTGTATTCATTATGTAAAAGGGTTCAGTTTACTTCTTATTAAAAAATTAACCATCTGCCAGGAGCATGGAATGTTGAATCTTGGTGATGGATATAAGGAAATTCATGGCGATCATCCCTCTATTTTTCTCTGTTTGAAAATTTCATAATAAACTTTTGTTTAAAAAGAAAAGCAAGGCATGACAGGTGAAAATGGTTTCAATCTTCCAAAACACAGTGAACTAGAAAATGATACATATCTTTTGTTATATAAATATTAAATTCCTACTGCAAAGTAAAAAGAAAAGCATGCTATCTTAGAATAATGAAGAGTTCAGTATTGCTAGAACATTATGTGTGTATGTAGGGGTGAGGAGGAAACTCGGAAACAAAGAAAAACTAAAACTAAGATCTAGATAGTGAAAGTGAGAGGCCACCGAGATCTCAGTTCAGGTCAGATCACAGTGTTTCGGGTGTGATTGAGCCTGTCGCAATGTCATGGGAAGGAGTCGTGCACCTGTGCTTCTCATGGTCACATGGGCACTGCAGTGAGAGGCACTCACCCACACAAGAGCAAAGAGTTTCCTTTGAGAACAGGATTTCCACCTGAGCACAACGGCACGATCAGATTTTCGTATATTTATTTGGACAGGATTTATTCCAGTCATTCATTCAGTATTCACAAAGATTAGAAAATAAACTTGGTCTTTTAATTTCTAAAAATAATTTTTAGCTTTTGTATTCATCTGCTCAGGCTGCCATAACAAAGTACCCCAGACTAGAGGGCTTAAGCAACAGAAATGTATTTTCTCACAGTTCAGAGAGGCTGGAAGTCCAAGATCAAGGTGCTGACAGGGTTGGGTTTGTTTTGTTTTTTTAAACTTATTTATTTATTTATTTTTGGCTGCACTGGGTCTTTGTGGCCGTGCGCAGGTTTTCTGTGGTTGCGGCGAGCGGGGGCTACTCTTCATCGCGGTGCGCGGGCTTCTCACTGCGGTGGCTTCTCTTGCTGCGGAGCACGGGCTCTAGGTGCGCGGGCTTCAGTAGTTGTGGCACGTGGGCTCAGTAGTTGTGGCTCACGGGCTCTAGAGCACAGGCTCAGTAGTTGTGGCGCACGGGCTTAGTTGCTCCACGGCATGTGGGATCTTCCCAGACCAGGGCTCGAACCCGTGTCCCCTGCATTGGCAGGCGGATTCTTAACCACTGCACCACCAGGGAAGCCCAAGGGTTGGCTTTTGTTGAGACCTCTCTGACTTGCTGACGGTGCCTGCTCAGTGAGTGTGTCCTCACATGGCCTTTCTGCTGTGCTCTCTGGTGTCTCTGCCTCTTCTTTTAAGGACACCAGTCCTCTTGAATTATGTTCCCACCTTTATGATCTCACGTAACCTTAATTACCTCCTCAGAGGCTCTGTCTCTAAATACAGTCACATTGGCGGTAGGGCTTCAACATATGAATTTGGGGGGAATACAGTTTAGTCCATAACAACTTTCAAACCTAAAAACTCCTCCATTAAAAAATTACAATTGGATTTATACCCCGGGAGTTAGGGAAAATATGAAGAGAAAGAAGAAGACAAATTTAAATAGTAAAACAAATGATTGTGAATTTGAGACCAAACTCATCTACCATCCACAGAAGGCACTGGCCTCAGTGCAGGGAGGGGAGAGATTTAAGCGTGTTTGTATATGTGCCGGCATGTGAGTCCTTCTCAACTTTTCCTCATGTCTTCAATTATTTTATACTTAGGATATTTCTTTTTTTTATTTTTTTTTAAATTTGGGCACTGGGTGTCAATCTTTTTTTATTATTTATTTATCTATTTATTTATGGCTGTGTTGGGTCTTCGTTTCTGTGCGAGGGCTTTCTCTAGTTGCGGCAAGCGGGGGCCACTCTTCATCGCGGTGCGCAGGCCTCTCACTATCGCAGCCTCTCTTGTTGCGGAGCACAGGCTCCAGACGCGCAGGCTCAGTAATTGTGGCTCACGGGCCCAGCCGCTCCGCGGCATGTGGGATCTTCCCAGACCAGGGCTCGAACCCACGTCCGCTGCATTGGCAGGTAGACTCTCAACCACTGCGCCACCAGGGAAGCCCTAGGATATTTCTTATAAATGTTACATACATCTTTTATATAATTTTACTAAATCTACATATTTGTACATTAAAAGTTGTATAAAATAAGACTAAATTAAATATGGAGTATTAAAAATCACCAAAGGTAATATAACTTTGAAAATATTATGATAATATTTAATTCATAATGTTGCCTCCATGATAGCCTATCTAAGACAGGATATGAATTTAAATTGCAGAATAAATATTTAATGTTATCTTTCACTTGGGGATATGATTGAACTGATAGTAAAATATGGTCATCTATTTTTACTCTTTGGAGTTCATTTATTTCAAGATAACAGCTTTGGGTGTTTAGGGAGATACCTTTTTTTTTTTTTTTTTTTAAAGGAACTCCTTTATTTATTTATTTATTCATTCATTCATTCATTCATTCATTCATGGCTGTGTTGGGTCTTCGTTTCTGTGCGAGGGCTTTCTCCAATTGCGGCGAGTGGGGGCCACTCTTCATCGTGGTGCGCGGGCCTCTCACTGTCACGGCCTCTCTTGTGCGGAGCACAGGCTCCAGACACGCAGGCTCAGTAGTTGTGGCTCACGGGCCCAGTTGCTCCGCGGCATGCGGGATCCCCCCAGACCAGGGCTTGAACCCGTGTCCCCTGCATTGGCAGGCGGATTCTCAACCACTGCGCCACCAGGGAAGCCCTAGGGAGATACCTTTATATATTTTTCTTAAATTGAAGTATAGTTGATTTACAATGTTGTATTAATTTCTGCTGTACAGCAAGGTGACTCAGTTACACACATATATACATTCTTTTTTGTATTCTTTTCCATTATGGCTTGTATCAAGATATTGAGTATAGTTCCCAGTGCTGTACAGTAGGACCTTGTTGTTTATCCATTCTATGTGTGGTAGTTTGCATCTACTAACCCCAAACTCCCACTCCATCCCTCACCTCCCCACCTCTCCCTTGGCAACCACAAATCTGTTCTCTATGTCTCTGAGTCTGTTTCTGTTTTGTAGATAGGTTCATTTGTGCCATATTTTAGATTCCACGTATAAGTGATATCATACGGTATTTGTCTTTCTCTTTCTGACTTACTTCACTTAGTATGAAAACCTCTAGCTGCAGGGAGGTACCTTTAAGGTCACACCATGAGGGAGCGTATAAAGTCTCATTTATTTGTACCTGACCAAGCCATGGTGCTGCACTGATGGTTTAATTTGTTCTGTGATGTAGTAAAGGATAAACATTTTGCTAAGTAATTTAATTTTGTGAAAACCTCTTAAAAGGGAATGTTAAAATACTTAAGGAAAACTATTTCAAGAGCATTAAATGAATTAAATTCTGTAATTAAAATGTCTAAAACTAAGTCACGAAGGAACTCTCGTTATAAGCTTACATCCAGAAACTTGTACTGGGAAGTAATGAATCCATATTTCAGTTAAAATGCTTTGTATTCCATAGTTTTTATTATACTATTTCTACCAAGATTATCTAATGCAATCAGATTTAGGTATTAATGCATTTCTACTGTGCTAAAGTGTCTTTCTCAATTGGGAGAATCAGTGTTCCATTCTGGAGAAAAAGACATATTTCATTTTCAGATTTTTCTTCATACATTATATTACTTTATAAGATTTGTGTGTGTGTGTGTGTGTATTTATATAAAACCTATGAATTATGGGAAATGTCTTTGTAAGTTTGCACTATTCTCCTGATTTGAATACAGATTACTTTCGGTACAAACGCAAAAGCTGTTCATTGGTGGAGACGTAGCCCTTGCCAATTTGCCTCTGGGAATGATTTCTCTCTTCATGTGATATATTCGGCACCAAGTGGTCTCAGGAGCGGTATTCTGCTCAGATTTTGATCAAAGATGCAACCTGGGATTTCCAAGCACTCTTCTGACTTTCTGTGTGATGCAGTGGCAATGTCATTTAAATGTCCCTTTTACCTTTTAAAGTAAAATTAAGCTAAATCTTTTTTCAATTCAAGGGGACTTATCAACAAAGAAAATATTCCTTCTGGGTTCAACAACCTTGATGAATGTATTTTGAATGCTCATCATGAAGCGGAAAAATTACATGAAAATACTTCTGGTTATATTGGAGAAAGGGGCAAACCGAAACGTCAGAAATCCAGTTGCAAACTTTCTGAGCTCAGTGAACATCAAGATAGTCTTGTGGTAAGTGCATACTTCCGTAAAATTTTTACTTGTGGCCAGTTAGGGACTATCACACTTCTTTTCCTTGCTTTGTAAAAAAATATCAATGTGGAGTTTCACAGAATTACAGAGCATGAGTTCTGAAAAAGACCTTAGAGCTACGAAGTATACACACGTATTTCTTTTTCATAAATATTAGAATCAAGTCCAAGGTAGATTACATTTTGCCAAAGGAACAAGGGGCTACACGTACCTCGGTTTCCATGTTATTGAAATCGGTCTGAGTTTCCTCTCATTCTTTTGAGCATTTTTAAATTTTATTTTTGGAATAAAATGGTCAAAGCATTTTTCCTTATATTCCCCCGTTTTATTTGTTCCTGTCTATATGAATAGGTAAAAAAAAAAATGAGTGAATGAACTTAAAGTGAGGTGAAAGAAAAATACATACAGGAAGAGGGTCAACTGTCTTTGTGTTCAGAAATCTCTTTGTGTTCAGAAATTTAATTTCAAAGCTGTACACTATAAATAGTTTTTTTTCCCGTATTACTCAGAAACAAAAAAATTAGTCTCCTACACGGTTACCTCAGACCTGAACTCTGGATCGTTAATTTGATACATAAGTTATTGCAGGTGGTTTTAGTCAATACCTAAACATTTACGCAGTTTAACTATAAATATATGTCATCCTTTTTTGTGTATGTTTCAGTTTCTCTGAAAAGTGAGAACAAAAGTCTGTCTTCTAATTCCCTGTAGTTTGAAGAAATTTAACCAAAAAGAAAAAGGAAAAAAAAACCTGAAGATGAATTTTATAATATAACATGAACTAGCGTCCCTAATAAAACTAGGTAATAGGTAATATCCATTATTACAATGTGTAAAGCCTCTGTTCTGCTTTATCTCTGAGCAGTTTTTACTTCCATGCTGGGTTTTCTGTAAATTTAGCAAAACTTATGGGCCACTCATTTTCCCATTGTCAATTTCTGCATATGCTCAGAGAAGATTCCCAGTTTTATTCCCTAAATAAAATATGCATAAATACAAATCTGGGGGAAACATGTTTATTCCATTTTCTTCCAAATGTCTTGGTACCCTGTTTCTAGAAATAAATTGATCAGCTAGAATGGCAATCATCCACCTCAGACCCGTGTCTGACACAGTTCTCCCATTACAGAATGTAAGCTTTGGAACCCTTGCACATTAAATGGTTTTTAACACTAACTTAATTCTTATTTGGGGGAAAAGTAACACTTTTAATAAACTAAATGATACTAACTCCATTAGCTCTTTATTTGGCCCATGATTTGTTTATCTGCCGAAGAGAATTACAGTGACTAAAAGTCTGACACTTGGCTTCTCAGAGAAGAATGTACTTCTCTGAATCCCTTTTAAAATGAACTTAACTCATCAATATTTTTTTTTTCCACCAGGAATAGTATCTTAATTAGCTAGGTGGTAATAGCTAATAAAAGTGGGAAAGTACATTTATTCCTTAGAATATGTGTGATTGCTAAAACTATGGACATCGTCTTTGTTTAAAAACATCTGGAGGAGAGACCCTAATTCCATTGTGGTCTTTTTTCTGTGAAAGGGTTTGTCTCCACCTTAGCTGCCAGTTTCTGCATTCCAGGATTATGCAGGTCACATGTTAACATAAGTGAGCTAGGTGGACCGTGTCTTTGTTGCAATGAATAATTTAAAACCCCGCCTACACAACTGAGACAGAAGCAAAACTTCCTCATCTGTGAAGTGAGGGTATTCTCAAAGATCTTTTCTGACTCTCATATTCCATTCATTTTAAATCTCATCTTCACAGGTCACCACAAAGCAAGGAGCCAGGGAACATAGCACTGACTAGTATTTAGACTGGTCCAAAGTGCAGTTGTGCATCTTAACTTCCCACTTACTTTTAACCTTCTATTTTTACTTTACCCCACTCTCCTCCAAAACCTTCTCCCACTTCAAGTTCTTTATACACCGACTAGACTTTTGTTTCTATAGCTGGAAAAACATACATAATTATATGCCTTCTGTGTGCCAGGAAATATTTCAGAATCTAGGGATACAGCTGTGAGACAAACAAGCAAAAATCACTGCCCTCACGGAGCCTACATTCCAGTAGGGGAAACAGACAAAATCAAGATAAAAAAAGTAAACCATAAAATATATTAGATAGTGATGACTGTTAAGCAAGAAATAAAACAAGAAATGAGGATAGGAATTGTGAGAGGGCGGGGGATACAATTTTAAGGAGAGTGGTCAGAGGAGACCTCCCAAGAATTTGACACTTGAGTGTAAAGACCTAGAGGAAGTAAGGAAACAAGCCATACTATCACAGCAGGTTGCAGAGACCCCAAGACAGTCACTCATCTGGACTGTTCAAGAAACCACAGAGATACTGTTACGGTTAGAAGAGAATGAGGAAAGTGAAAGAGGTCGTTGGAGGGGGGAGAGAACAGATTAAGGAGGGCCTCCTAGATTGTTGTTAAGGACTCTGCCTTTACTCCAGGTGAGATGAGAATCCATGTGAGGGTTCCAGGTAGAACAGTGATGTGACTTACTGAAATTTGGTTTGACTGCTGTGTTGAAAATAGACAGTAAGCATGCAAGGGCAAGAAGCAGGAAAACCCGTTAGGAAACTCTTGCCATAACCTAGGTTTGCGCTGATGCTCGTGTGAACTAAGGTGATACCAGAGCCAGCACGTATTCCCTTGCAGGCTGCACAGTGCGATAGTCTAGGGGGCGTTGTTCATATTGACTAACATGTGCATGGGTCCTCCTGGAGCGGTGTATTGCAGTAGTCATGAGGTAATAGGTGGATTCTGGATATATTTTTGAACATAGAATTGCCAGGATTTCCTGACATTACGTAACTGTGGGGGTGTGAAAGTAACAGAGGAGTCAAAGATGACTCCGGGCTTTTTGGCAACTAGAAGATTTGTGTGGCCAGTTTACCGAGATGGAGAAGACAGAAGTTTGGGTGATAATGTCATGGTTCAGTGTTGGACATGTTAAGATTGAGCTGCCCGTCAAATATGTAAGAGGAGACAGCAGGAAAGCAGCTGGATTTCTGCGAGTTTAGGGAGGGTATCCTGGCTGGAGATGCATTATGGGAGTCAGCAGCAGACGGAGGCTATTTGAAGTCAGTGTTCTGGATGAGATAACCGAGGGAACGACGATGGACAGAAAAGGGAAGTGGCCTCAGGGACCGTGAGCCCTGAGGCATACGATCGTGTAAAGGATGGGGAGGTGCCAAGGTCCCAGTAGCGGAGACTCAAGAAGGAGACCCCAGCGAAGTAGAAAAAAATGAAGTGTATTTGGTGTCCTGAATGCCAAGTGAACCACGTATCTCGAGTTGGAAAGAGAAGGTCAGATGATTGGCCGAGTAGAAGACTGAACGCTTAGCCACTGGAATTACCAAGCTGGAGATCACTCAGTAAGAGCAGTTTTGATGGAGGGATGGGAGCAAACCATCTTCCAGAGAAAATGAGAAGAGAGTGACTGAAGAGTTTGAGTGATAATGTCACAGTGATCTCACCAGCCCACAACACAGCCAAAGTGACCTAAAAAAGCATCTTGCAAATTTGGAATCTCTAAAGTGGGAACTGTCTGCGTACTTTCCCTTATCCTTTTTCCTCTCGGGGCTGCCAAGACCAGCAGAGACTAAGAGACTACAGATAATTCAGAGCTCAGAAATTAGTGAGTGGCATTCGAGTGCTCTGCCTTATCTCTAATTATTGCCATTGCAAAGGTTGGGAAACCTTTTCCTCTCTCCTGGCACTACTAGCTCACACCTGTGCTCTTCAGCCTTGCTCAGAAGGAAACCTTGCCCCCTGGTTTATTTTGAAGAGCTAAGAGAGCCAGCTTGTGTTTCAGCAGCTTCCCTCACTCCTGCTTCAAAATTTCTCTAGATCTCCACCCGTTTTATTTTCTCACCTGCTCAAATGGTAAAGTGGTTTTTCTAAATTCTAAGGTTAACTCTAAGGTTAAGTATCCTGGGAAATTCTGTTTTCTACATCCATCTCCCCACCCCATGTACGTGCACAAACACATACACAAACTCACTCACTCACTCATACAGACACTTTTCATTGCTTCCTCTCCACTGGCTTATTTCTGTCAGCCCAGAAAATGTCTCTGTCTCTAAAAACATTCTTTCTAGGGCACAATTTAACAGTTTGAATCAAAAGCTGTAACTCAGTCACGCAGTGTATCTAATAATCCTACCTCTGCCACCCTGCTCTAGAGACATCATTGTAAATATGGAAAAGACTGTAAGTATTAATTTGCTCACCACGTGAGTATCTATAATCATGGAAAATTAGAAGCAATTTAAATGTTCAAAAGTAGGAGACCAGATAAGTAACATTTGTATGTCAATTCAATAAAACATTATGCATCGAATAAAAGTTATGGTTCTGAAGACTATGTAATAAAGTGAAAAATGTTTAGCAAAGTGTATTTTAAGTGCTTTGCATGTATTATCAATTTTAATCCTCCAATAATCCATAAGGTAGTTATTATTTTTAATATTCTTATTCTAAACATGAGGAGAATGAGGCACAGGAGATTAAACAGCTGCCCAAGGTCACACATAAGTGGTGGAGCTTGGATTCCACGATACTCTCCCTCAATATTAAAAGTAGGTTATGGGGCTTCCCTGGTGGCGCAGTGGTTGAGAATCTGCCTGCCAATGCAGGGGACACGGGTTCGAGCCCTGGTCTGGGAAGATTCCACATGCCGCAGAGCAACTAGGCCCGTGAGCCACAATTACTGAGCCTGCGCGTCTGGAGCCTGTGCTCCGCAACAAGAGAGGCCGCGATAGTGAGAGGCCTGCGCACCGCGATGAAGAGTGGTCCCCACTTGCCACAACTAGAGAAAGCTCTCGCACAGAAACAAAGACCCAACACAGCCATAAATAAATAAAAAATAAATAAATAAATAAAAATTTAAAAAAAAGAAAAAAAAGTAGGTTATGGGGCTTCCCTGGTGGCGCAATGGTTAAGAATCCGCCTGCCAGTGCAGGGGACACAGGTTCGAGCCTTGGTCCAGGAAGATCCCACATGCCGTGGAGCAACTAAGCCCATGCGCCACAACTACTGAGCCTGCGCTCTAGAGCCCACGAGCCACAACTACTGAGCCCGCGTTCCACGGCTACTGAAGCCCACGCGCATAGAGCCCGTGCTCCACAACAAGAGAAGCCACCACAATGAGAAGCCCACGCACCGCAACGAAGAGTAGCCCCTGGGCTTCCCTGGTGGCGCAGTGGTTGAGAATCTGCCTGCCAATGCAGGGGACACGGGTTCGAGCCCTGGTCTGGGAAGATCCCACATGCCACGGAGCAACTGGGCCCGTGAGCCACAATTACTGAGCCTGCGCGTCTGGAGCCTGTGCTCCGCAACAAGAGAGGCCGCGATGGTGAGAGGCCCGCGCACCGCGATGAAGAGTGGTCCCCACTTGCCACAACTAGAGAAAGCCCTCACACAGAAACGAAGACCCAACATAGTCATAAATAAAAGAACGTGAATTTCTTTAAAAAAAAAAAAAAAAGAGTAGCCCCTGCTCGCCGCAACTAGAGAAACCCGCATGCAGCAACGAAGACCCAACGCAGCCAAAAATAAATAAATAAATAGATTTTTTAAATAAAGTAGGTTATGAAGCAGTATATACAATGCATGCATTTATGCATGAATATATGTATATAAGTATATATTTAAATGTTCATTCCTAGGAAAAAAGACAAATATACCTCAAACGATTGTATGATTGCATTATGGGAGTGGTGGTAGTATTAGAGGCAATTGTTACTCCCAAAGAATATTTTCCAAATATTCTTTGTGTGATTATACTAATTCTATAATAAGCCTTACATTTAATATATTAAAAAAAAACATAGTCTAGTAGCTCTCTTATTCATAAACAGCATCTACTTAATGTCGCGTACACCCTCTGAAATCATAGGCAGGGTTCAAGGAAGGAGCATAGGTCTTACACTCAGACCTGAATTTCGGTGGTAACTTTATCACTGAATAGCTATGGCAAGTGAACATGTTACTTAGCCTCAGTGACTTCGTCTGCAACATGGGAATAGGAATATCTCTTTCTGGTTTTGTGTGAGATTTAAGTGCAGTGAAATGTGCTAAAGAGCAGGAAAGACTGACAGCAGGACGTATTTAAGTTCGTTTCTCCTCCCTCTGCTCTGATGGCCAATCTCTCCCCTTCATTTTGCCATCAAAAATTTTGAACAATCTGCATTTCCGATTCTTTCCACACTTGCTCATCAACCCCTGTAATCTGAATTCTACCCCTCTAGAGACCTCTCTAAGAAACCACTTTCTCTGTGTCGCCGGGTGGACATGTGGTTGGAAGTGGTCTTTTAAGACCTCTGTGCTGTTGTCTGCTTGGTCCTTGACCTCCCCAAGTCCTTGTGGTGCTTGATACTCTCATTTTCTCAGAACTCTTTCTCCCTTGGCCTCCAGGATGTTGACCTCTCCTTGTCCTCTTACCTCAATGACTGTATTCTTCTTTACTGTGTCCTTTACTGGCTGATCTTCCGCAAAACATGCTTAGATGTAAATGTTATGCAGATAATTGCCTTATATCTCTTTTTCATCAGCACTTCACAAGAGAGCTTCTCTAATTCCATGGTGTCAGATGTCACCTCTCTACAGAGGACTTAGAAGTCAACATTTAGGATGCTCTCTGCAGCTCACCTTAGATAGTCCTCCCAAGTCAACATGTGAAGGTCAAACTCATCTTCATTTCCTCATTGGTCTCTTGTCACTCAGTATACCGATCTGATTTCATCAGGTCATCATCTTCTTAGTCATTTTTGAAGTCCTTTCCTTTTCCTTACTCCCAATCTTTCTTCCAACTTTTCAGTCATATGTCAAATTTAGTTGACTGCTTTAAAAATATGTCCCCCTTTTCCCTTTGTATTGCCATCGCATAGCTGAGGCCCTTTTTATGACTCTTCTGGAATATCAGGACAGCCACCCAGCATATTTTCACACCTCCACTCTCCCCTCTGTCCCCCTCCAAACCATTTTATCTGTTGCTGAGGAACAATAATTTACCTAATGCAGAAAGTTTCAGCTCGTGTTTTTAATGCAGCATAACTCAGCAAGAACTCCTGTCCAAAACTACATGACAGTGATTCTCTGAGTGGTGTCAATATAATGTAAAAAACCCCACCATTTGAACCACTGATTTAAAAGGATTCATTCCTTCAATCATACAACAATTAACTCTATGACCAGCACCATTTTAGGCACTAAAGACAAAATGGTGACCAAAACAGACACACTGTCTGCCATCCTGAAGTTGATACTCTCGAAGGATGAGGCAGATAAGAAACAAGTCAACGTATAGTCAGATGGCAGCACATGCTGTGGAGAGAAGTGAAGCAGGATAAATAAGATGGGAAATGGATGGGAGGTTAAGAGCTGGCATTGCACAGGTTGAGTCCTCAGATCAGGCCACACTGAGAACGGTGCTTGTGCAGGAACCTGGACGAGGTGAGAAAGTGAGCCATCAGGATATCTGGGGAGAGACTATCCAGGTGGAGGGAGAACAGCCCTAGCCTTTTGAGGATGCACAAGAGGCTACCATGGTTGGAGCAGAGTTGAGGGAGGAGCGTTGTAGGAGATGAGGTCAGAGGCCTAGCAAGGGGCCTGATCCCTTGAGGTTTTGTAGCCATCTTTAGATCTTGAGCATTTACCTTGAGTGAGATGAGGAGCCATTTGAAGATTAAAGAGAAAAAAAGTCATTTTCTGAAGTACCTTTTGAAAGGGTCACTCTGGCACCTGTGTGGTCCAAGGGTGCTGAGGGCTATTCAGATAGCACCCATCTTAAAAATGAAGATAATATTAAAAGTGTAACAAGCTACAGTTGGAGCAGTAACCAAAATACATAAGTCACAGTGGCAGGGCCCAGTGTCTGGCCGGTTCACCATCCACCGTTGTACCCCAGTGCCCAGCATAGCTCAGCACTCACAAAAAATGTGTTAAAAAAAAGTGAGCGAAGGAATGGTTGCCATATAGCTTAGGGTAACTTGGGTAACAAAAAGACCCAAAATGCAATGCCTCGAACACCGTAAAAGTTCTTTCTCCCATGACGATCTAAAGCAGCTTAGGGCTCAGGAGAAGAGTTACAGCACTTGCTCCACGCCATGTTGCAGGGACCCAGGCCAACTGCCTCTCTGCCGTCTTCAGCAAGTAGCTTCCAGAGCACTCGCGGTTTTCCTCTCCGTTCCAGCTCACAAGAGGAGAGAAGAAGTGAGTGTCAAGGCATGAACCTGGTGAGGCAGGTTACTAGCCAGGCCTGGGAAACACACATGCCACTTCTCACATCCTGTCGGAGAGAAGTCAGTCACATGGCCCCGTCTACCTGCCAGAGGGGCTGTGGATACGCTGTCGATGGGCATGTGGCTCCTGCATTGCTGTGCGAGAAACGTGGAACGGACTTGGGTGCACAGCTAGCCGGCTCTTCCGTAGGTGTCCTCTTACGGTGCCAGGAATTCTTTTTGAATGTGGATTAATGTATGCAGTTTTCAGCATAATAAAACATCAAACAGAAGGATACAGAAAGAAATTCAAATTTGCCATTAATCCTTTGTTAATGAGAATATATCACGTACCTTCCCTTAGAGCTCAAGGTTAGAATAATGAACTTGTTTTGGCTAGCACTATTCCACGCAGCCTTCAGACGGAGCTGTTTGTATACTGAGAGAAGGCATTTTTTGAGTGTCCTCTAGAAAGGCTTTGTCAGCATTTTATAGTTCTAGAAGACAAATTTGTTTTTGCTCCAAGTGTTTTCAAGTGCTTCAGTGGTCAAACAAGTTTTGAGCCGAGCTGTCAACGCCAAAACAGAGAGGGGGCCAGGGGAAAAAATTGAAAATAAATTCCACAGTCTGAAGCTAATTTTTTCAAAGCTTTTGCTCTTTATAGACTTGAGGTCATTTTTATAAATTGAGGAGAGTGGTTCTTAAAATTCAGTTTCTTCTGACACCCAAAAATTGTCCAAGTAAATTATATCATAGAAAATCTGTGTGTTTTGAAAGTCACTGGTAGGCCTTCTATGAAGCAGAACTAGGCTTTATCTGTCTTTTTTTAATGCAATTCTAAAAGCAATTTTATCAAATTCTACATAAAGACGTAATCTGTTCTTTGCTATTTCTTAAAATTACCTATTACCTTTAAAAGATCCTAACTTTAGAAGACTAATTAAAATTAAGTTAATGCAATGACATTATTTTTAATAAGAATTCTATTACTTCAACTTTAATAAATGAAAACATCAATGAACTACTCTTTTACCACACCTAGAGAAGTGTTTGGGACATAAAACAGTTTAAAGCCTTCAAAAGGCATTGAGTCAGTGTTTCTCATAAGACCAGCACTATTAACAACTACAGAGCGTTTGAAAGTCCAGTAGCATACTTCTCTTACAATGGAAGCTTTCTACATTTCAGCCAATATTTTGACCTGTACGTTCCATTTTCCCCTTCCCCCATCTCAGTCAAGTGGGGAAATGGCTGATCTATTTCTTAACCTTCCCTCCCTAAACCCTTAGGCGAAGGATGCAAGTTAGAATCTATAAAATGCTTTGCACCCATGGTAATAGGTACTTTTGTTACACTACTCCTGGATCTTCACTACCTTTATTATTTTCCTTCTGAAAAAATGAGGGTAGGTTGCCAGATGAAACACATTCTTCACAGATTCCTGTTTCTCAAAGGTATAGGGGCAACCCAACTACCTTAGCAAAGGAACACGGTGTACTTGCGTGCTGCTTTGGTGAAAGCAGACTATGAATATTCACTAGTCTCAGACATGTGGAGGACAACCTGAAAACTGGAATTATTATAAAGCTTTAGAGAGGAATACTGAACAATACTGAAAGTCATCCTTTGTCAATTACATGTATTAAAAACTCAGGTCCTTGGAGAGTTCTAAAACACACAGATCAAACATTTTTAAAAAGTGGGGGGGGGGGGGGCGAGGGAGTTGAAGTTACTACTTGTTTTAACCCTGGAAATCAGCTAAAATTTCTCACATTTCACACCTGCTTTTTGCAGAGCTTTCTATTGTAAAACATAGCTATCTTTTTTCTATAATTCTCAAAACCTATATTGCTTAAATCTTGGTTCTTTCTGTTTTGGAAAAAAATCAGTCTTCTAACATTTTTCTAACTGAAGTATCTTTAAATTTATATAATAATATTATGGCTTATTTTTTCTTCTTTCTTTCTGAATATTTCTTAGCCTCAACCTGAAGGTTTTTTATTTCTTCTGAAATAGTCATTTGTATTTACTGTAATTATAAATGTATTTCATTGACAGTGTTTTAAAGTGATCTGAAGGTAGAGGGTTGTGCTTCCCCTAGGAATTCATGTTTCAGAGCATCAGGAAAACCTAATGCTATTGCACTAGATCTTACACTAAAGATTTTGATACTCTATTGAAGATTACCAATGAGAACAAAGATTCTTTGTCATAGATAGATCCCTCTATCAGGAAGATCACATTCAGGTAATAAGAGCAACTACGCTTTGGCTTAATGAGAGCCATTTTAGAGAGGCCTCTTCTAACTCAAACTTTAGAGGTATAAAAATGTAAGTATAATTGAATGTGGTTATAATTTTTTTTTAATTTCTCAGATCCATTCTAAAATTATCTAACTGTGTAAATTATCTAAACATGTAAATTGGTGTGCAGTAGTGGCAGACGCAAACACTTTCTTACTAGTTTCTAGAACATCACCTTAACTGTGGGCAAATAGCAGCAAAATATTTCCTTGGAGATTTCACAGTTTTAGAAGTCATAATTACATCAACAACAACAGCTACTATTCATTAAAAGTACAAGGTATTATTTTAATGCTTTACATGTATTATCTCATTTAATCCTTATGACCACCCTGTGTTAAGTATTGTTGCCATCCCCCTTTTCCAGATGAGGAAACCGAGAGTCAAGTAGGGTCTTACAGTTGGTAAATGGTGGAGCTAAGATTCCAACCCAAACATTCTGGCTCCAAAGCCACCATGATAGCTATTATGGTACGCTGTCTCCCTTTGTTTTTATTCTTGATGGAGCCTAGGGTTTTTGTTTGTTTTTTGTGGCTGCGTTGGGTCTTTGTTGCTGTGCGCGGGCTTTCTCTAGTTGCAGCGAGGGGGGGGCTACTCTCCTTTGCGGTGCACGGGCTTCTCATTGCGGTGGCTTCTCTTGTTGCGGAGCACGGGCTCTAGGCGTGCGGGCTTCAGTAGCTGTGGTGCGCAGGCTCAGTAGTTGTGGCTCGTGGGCTCTAGAGCGCAGGCTCAGTAGTTGTGGCGCACGGGCTTAGTTGCTCCGCGGCATGTGGGATCTTCCTGGACCAGAGATCAAACCCGTGTCCCCTGCATTGGCAGGCGGATTCTTAACCACTGCACCACCAGGGAAGTCCCGAGCCTAGGGTTTTAAACTTTAAGAATTCCAGACAAGTTGGCCACACCACCATAAATAGGAAATATTTATCCATTACCAAGCCAAAGATTAGTTATCCACTCTAATTATATGCTTATTTTGTGAAGATTTTTATATATGTCAATTTCATGGGATCATTGTGAACCTTAATCAGATATACTTTCCAACGGGCTTTTCATAAGGAGAGATTATAAACATGTAGATGAATACATGTTGCTTCACTATGTGTTCTTTATTTCGATAACAGAGTACATGGATTGTGCTTAATGGTCTTTTAATGCAGGTATGAATCTTTGAGTTCAACGAAATTCGGTTCCAAATCTCCGAGGCAGCTCTGTATTTGGGTCTACCGAATGTAAACGAGCTCTTGTTTGCATATTTGTAATCTTCCTGCATGGGGACGGCTTACTTTCTCTGTGCTCAGTCACCTGAGTTGTATTTAGAAACTGTTGGCCGTTTTTACAGAGGCAGTCAGAAAACCTTACAAATATACCTCCTGATAAGCATTAAGCCCTCTTGGTGAGCCTGAAATACACGCTATTTGAAGTAAGTTTCGTGTTTATATTTTTTTTCCATCTTGGCTAATATAAAGATTAACATTAAATATCACAGAAAGAGAGGTTCTCAAGTTAACTCCATGTCTTTTTATGGATATTTTATGGCTTAGATATAAGCTACATACTACCCCAGATCATATTGTCAATATATACTGAAAAGATGTTAAATAGGCAATGAATGTTACATTGGCTTCTGATTACATTAGAGGTCAGATTCCTCCAGTCTAGTTCTAATGCCACCCTGATATTCTGAGAGTCTGGGTTTTGTTTCTGTTTAGCTGTAAAATGTGGATAGTAACAAGAACGTTATAGGCCACAATGACCATTTCTATGCTGCTATCAGATATCTTTGTAATGGAATGGTAAAGTTCAGCATATAATTTTATGCCAGCGGTGTATAATAAACTGTCATAATTTTAAAGATAGGACTCTGATGACTAAAAGTAATATCTGCTTGTTATCTGCTCTTTCTATTTTAAAGAAAGGAGGGTCTGTTGTTGCATACCTCTTACCATTCCTACTGGGCAACTAATGGTTCGTTTTGTTACAGAATATGGAAAGTCTCAATCCCACACCATCTCATGAAAGGATTGGACCTGATGATGTTGAACTGATGTCCGATGGAAGGTAATTTTAGAGTTTTCTCCTTACACTGTTTATAAGAATGTGAATAGACTTTTTTTTTTTTCATTTAGTGCAATGTGCATTGTAAGAACTAAAAAGAATAGAATTAAAGGACTATATGTTTACCAACAGTATTTTATAGCGAGGAAAAATGTTTAAATGGAAAAATCTACCATGGTGCTGTTAAAGGCAGATAACCATATTCGTGTTTTGTGTTGTTTCTAGTTTTGTTTCGTTTTGATTAATTTTTTTGTTTTGTTTTTTGAATTTCATAAGAATTTTATTTAGAGCTGTTGAGCTTCTAAAATAAATGAAATCATAATTTCAGTGAATGAAAAGCATTGTTATAAAACAGAATGACATTTTATGATATTTTGTTTGTAGCAAAGAAAATGAAAACGACGGCAGACAGACCCAGCATTTTGAGGTGAGCTGCTAACAAGTAAGATTTTGACTGTGACAGGTCTGTTCCTACATTCTTGAGAGTTAGTGTGAAGTATTATTAGCTTACCAATAAGGGGTGATGACATTCAGTGACGGGATTGTGATTGGTGAGAAAGACAAATGCCAAGATGTGAAGATTCCTTGAGAAATCATAAGAACTCCACTCTTTTGCTTTTTAAATTCTTTCATTTTGCTTGTGAAGATAAACTTTAATAGCATGGAGATTTCTCCTTAGGTTTTCCATAAAATAAGACAAAACAAAAAGCCAAAGCTACTAGTTTTATTTTCCATGATTTCATGCAGTTTTTAAGTGATTAAAATAAATAGTGAATTTTAGTGGATTTGTCAAAGAGATGATCTCATTAATTTTCAAATTAACATAAAATCAATTCAAGTTATTAAATCCAGTTCATTTTCTGAGTTTTGTGTCTTGTTTTAAGTAGACAACAGAGAAAAAATATCTAACTCCCTTCTGTGGTCTATATCTTAAAGTTTCGGTGACTTTCCTGGCTTTCCTCTTGTCCTCTGGGGGCATTGCCTTGCTGACCCAAGTATTTGGTTTCCTTTGCTCCCGACGCTGGCTTCCATTCAATGTGCTGAGCCTCATTTTTCATTCATGCATGTGTATGTAATCCAGTACTTCCACATGCTTCCAACTGCACCTTCAATCTTATTATCAGCTTTCTTTTTGGCAAGAATTAAAGCATTTCTCAACCTGTCCTTGGATTCTGACTCTTGAGATATTAATTATACATAGAACTTCCCCTCTAACCCAGTGATTGTTAATCTTTTTTGGACACTAACCTAACTCACTGATGGGTTTATTCAGTAATATGTATTGAGTCCTACTATGTGCAGGTAATGTGCTAGGAGCTGGGATTTAATAACAGCTGCAGTTCCTACCTCCATAAAGTTTTCCAATCTAGCAAGTTAAGAATTCAAAAGCTATGGACCCCCTTCTTAGAAAAATGCCCACTCATGTAGAATTTGGCATAAAATTGCTAGAAATGAATGGCCACCTGACACCCCGCCTCTGCAATGTCCTAGACTCCTCATATCTCCTCTATGCAATTTCTCACGTGCACTCCTTCATTAACGCAGCCAGACGAAGGGAAGGGAAGCTGCTTCTTTTTGACTTTACAGCTTCTGAGCCACTGCTTTCATCGCTTATTTCCAACTCCTTTATGCTTCCTTCCTTGAGACCCAGGCAACAAGCAGACCTTCTTTCCTTGTCTCTAGTCACCTTTTTTCAGAGCACAGCGTCCCCATGGTAGTGTTGTTTTAGTTTCCTTCTGTTTCCTCCTTTCTCTGCTGTCTTCCTCTGCTCACAGCAAGCACCTACTCATCACGCCATTGAACCTGATTTTAAAGCAAATGGCTTTACCAGCCTCCTAGGGAGGTCTTCTCAGTTATTCCCTTTTATGCCTCTTATCATTTAGGAGATAAAAGGGTAGAGAGCAGCCTTTGTGGATGAACTACATAACTAACTCATAAATTCCAAGTGGCACCCAAACAAAATGCGTGCTGAACTCCGTTTACCTTGGTGTTTTTGTGGACAGCTCCCACAGCAGAGGATGCATCACGGGGAAAGAATCTCAAGTCTTTCTTCCGTGGGCCAGGATCTATTCTTACTTGTGTCACGCATGTGCATTTACCAATCAGCGCCTAGCCCACTGTTGGCACTCCTGAAGCACTCACTATTAATAATCATTGTAATCATGGTAATTTCAGCTAGGAGATAAAATTAGGCAGTGAGTTAGAATCCAGACTAAGCTCTCTGTGTCATCTTTCTTTCACAACTGTACCAAAGGAGGGAAAAAAGACATCACTCCACAAGATTAGGACTGTGTTTCTACTTGTGATGGCATGTGTCTCCTTCACTGAAAGAAATACATTTTATTATTAATGAAGGACTGTGAAAAGATCTGTCTTCCATTTTTAAACCTCTTTCCCTTGTTTACAGTCTATCATAATTTCCTACTTTTTAATATATGGAGCACTTTCTAGAACTTATACAACCCAAATAGTTAATCTGGTTTTCTGATAATATCGCACTAATTCCTAAATTTCAGAGATGGAAAGGAAGTCTAGAGGTTGGTTACCCCTAGTAGAATTCTGTTTGTTATTTTTTTCAAGTCTCCTATAGCATCAGATTGAGATGCTAAAATTTACATGCCCACTATGAATGGATATGATAAAGTTTCCAATTTCATTTTCCACTTAAGGCAGATTTTGTCCTCATTAATATTGCCCTTGAAGTTTTTCCTTGTAAACGCCCAGATTCATATACGGTAACACAGCAGATGACAGCTATTGGAGAAAGGTGCTTGGTCTTTCTTCTTTCACTGGTATTTTCATCAGAATGAGGAACATTAACCTTCAGCTTCACAGATGCTCCTCCGAGGGATACACAGGTAGAGAGAGAGGCTGGCTTAGAGTCCGCTGCTCAAAGGCAAATGCAGGCACAGCTGTGACTTTATTTTTTAAATAATCATTTTGCAGCCCTAAGTGTGTTTTTGTCTGAAGGCATGTATTGAAAAGTAAACATGGGCCTATACTTCGTTGCATGTCTTTTTACTTTCTTTTAATTATACAACTAATCTTATCCGAAAACAGAGTCTGCTGAGATCTCGGATGGTCAATGAGAGTTTTCCATTTCTATGTCATCTGAATTTCTTAATGTGGTTTTCATTAAAATTTGTTTAGTGACACATTGGCAATGGGGAAAAAGCGTTAGAGTCACTTCAAAATGTCAAAAATTTAAGTATGATTTCTTCCGCTAAGTTTTGGAAGGCTGACATTTTAATAAAATACCGTTTGGTCTGGATGAAATAGGATAACATGTGCAAGAGCTTAAGCCCCCTCTTCCCTGAGCCTGTGGAGTTCAAAGACTTTGTTCTGTTTGTTTTTAAACTCATTTGACAACTGGAAGTATCCAGGAGAGAGGTTGTCCTTAAAACTAGCAATTTCTAGATTCTGAAAGATAACACTGAAAAATTTTCAGAGTTCAGTTTACAATGGAGTTTATGCTTCAATTTGATTCCTTTCAATAAGTTATTTTCTATTGTGGAAATATTTTAGGCTTCCGTATAAAATCCAGAAGAGTAAAGTTATAACCTTATACTTAATCTTTTTGTGAAAAAAGCAAAACATGTAAAAATTATTAAGTACATGGATGGGTATTACATTACCTGGAAGAGGTCATTGTAGTCAGAAGTTTAAGGTTAATGAAGTGTTAAATTCTTTCAAGATATTTTTACATTCTTTATGCTTTCTAAGCCTACTGCTTAAAAGAGCTTAGAAGCATACCTTTGATAACAAACAGGACATTCATAATAAACAAAAGACTATTTCCCTTTTTCTTATCCTGCTTCAAAAAAAAAAAAAAGTGAGGAGAGAAGATAAGACTTTCTAATCAAGCGTAAGAATTAATATGAATTGTCACAAGAGCTTAAATGCAGGCTTTTATTTGCCCTGAGAAGGTTTGAGATAAATTCTGAAATATCCCTGTCAACAAGTGTTTATGAAATGGATGACTGTTATTTCAGCTTCACTGTATATCATGGAAGCTTTGGGATTTGTTACTGGCTTTAATATCAGAACCAGAAAAAATTTAAAAGCTCTATTTGTTTAGATTCATTTCCAATTCCATCCAGTCTTGAAAGGGCTACAGAAGCTTCGTGATTCAGATGAATTTGGGGAATTTGTTATGTTCCTTTTCCTTTATTGTCAAGCCAAACAGTAAATGTTTATACTTCCATGTGGCCCGTCTGTTAACTCTGTGTGGTTTCTTCCTGTGCAGGGCACTGATAGTGTCCTGCCCCGCTCTGGTGAGCTAGTGGTTACGCTGCTTATCCAAATCCTGTGTGGGGAGGGAGAAGGGGTAGAACAAAAATCCACCAGCGACTTGATGCCAGAGAAAGAGCAGGATCAATAAAGTCAGGATAGAAGAAGCCGGGCCCAGCCAGACAGGGACAAGTCTTAACGGGGCTCAGGTGGATGGGCTAGTAGTTAATGGTTCCTTCACCTGAATGTGAAATGTCACCTGCGGCCCCAGGCAAAATGAGCTCTCTCTTATTTGCCCTCTAGCACCCTGTGTTTTTCTTTTATAAAATGCATGTGACTTGACACTTACGTGATCAGTGAACCCCTTCCACACCAAATCCCCTATCTTGTTAATCCCTTTAATTCCAGTACCTAGCACATAGTACATGTTCAATAAACACTTGCCAGATGAATGAATGGGAAGGGGAGGTAGCGTATAAATGGAATTAGCATTTCTTCTACAGTTATTACGGGCTAGCTGTTTTTACGCTACGTGTTTTTCACTTAATCTTCACAACTTTATGAAGTTTTGTTCCTCTATGAGAGAAAAAGCATCTCAAGTACAAAGAAGTTTTACTCATGGAACATCTTGCAACTGGTCCCCTGTTTTTGAACTCCAGTCTCTTACTCTAAAACCCATATCTGACATACCATATCGTCTCTCCAAAGAGCCAGTCCCTCAGTTTATTTCATTACATGAATATTTAGCATGTTTTCATATGGTACCACATTTTGGACAAGGGTTTAGTGTGTGACATCACAGCACAAGGACCTCTGAGTTGATACGTGTGAAATGAATGTATTTACCCTGACTTAACTGAAGATACAATTTGTATAAACAACAAAAGTTGAAACCAAAAATATTTTGGTATTTAAGAATGTCCTTGACATTTTAACAGTAATGATCTAGTAGGAGAAACAGACAAGCAAGTAGACAGGCACAGTACTCTAAATAAGCGCTGTTAGAGAGTGGGAAACAACCTGGTGAGGTGCCTCACCCAGAGGAGCCTGACAAACATTTGAAGGAGGAGTAGTCTTTTTGCTAGTGTATTGCTGTAGAGCCTATATAGCCTCCGAGCAGTATCCTTAGCTCCATGTGCCTGTAAACCGTGGGACCACACCAGCAGCCCACTCTGCAACCACAGGCAAGGTGACTGTGTCTGGTTCAGAGATCAGCGGGGCCAGAAACTGGGAACCAGGCCTCCAGATGCAGCAGGCAAGTGAATGAGCAGCCTCGGGGGCTGCTCGGAGCGCAGCAGCACAGGACCACGTGTGCGGATGCGCTGGCGAGGGAGGCCTGCCAGGTGAGTCCGTGGCTGTGCGAGCTCTTGTGCGTTTATGTAGGACTCATCCCTCCCTTGCTGGGCAGATCAGCCAGGGGGTCCAGAAGCTCATGTCAGTTAACGTAGGTCTGCAGTGTGAATGATATCCCGTTATATATGGCACGGTGCACGTTCTAAACACGCATAAATGACGGCCCTGACCGGCCTCTGCTTGACTCCAGATACAGGGACCTCTTTGCTGTTCCTCAACATGTACGAGATGACCATGCCTCAGGGCCTTTGCACTTGCTTTCCTTCTTCCTGGAATGCTCTTCCCACAGAAGAGCATCTCCTTCGTGTCTCTGCTCACATGTCACCTTATTGGAAGGACTGTCCCTGGCCACCCAATAAAAAGCAGGCCGTGGCCCATAACCTCCATCATCCTCCTTACCCTGCTGTGTTTTCTCCATGTCCATATCACTACCTGACTTTTTTTTTCTTTATTAACTGTCCCCTTCTTCAAGATTTATTAGGACAGAGACTTTATTTGGGCCACTGAAATTTCTCCAACATCTAAAAGACTGTCAAGCCCACGGAAGGCCCTCACAAATTATTTCTTAGATGAATGAGTAAATAAATTTTCTCTTTGTGTCTCTAGCACCTGACATATAATAGACAGCCCTGTTATATGTATATAATATGTGATATATATTCTTATAATTGAATAAACTAGTACAATTTCGACCTGATTCTCTTTGTTAGAATAATAGAGTCCTATCAAGGTTGTCTATCCCGACACCCTACCCAGGGCGGTAATCGATCCCTCTCCTGCATTTCTGACTCCCAGACTTTACTCGAACACCGTGAGGGGCAGCTCACCAGTTCACAAGGTGGTCTGCTGTGGCCTCGCACCACAATCGCGTTTCCAGAGCTCCACTGAGCATAGTTGAACCTGCTCCGCTAAACGCCAGCCCCCTGCGTGCAGACAGCTTGCATGTCTCACACAGAGCCCGGCACAGAGCGGGTGCACCAACCCACTGTTGTTGGAGGAGTGAGTAAACCCATACGTTCTGGAGGAAAAAACTAAGGAAGAATGTTCTAATTTTAATTTTCTTACTTTGCGGTCGGTGCTAATTTGGATGTGGCAGTCATAAAAAGTGCACGTTTTAAATTAGCTTGTGCGTTTGTGGAACTGGGGGATTTTATACATGTCGTGTCAAGCACTGCAGGACTCTTGAGTGCCCTGAGGGGACACAGGGGGGGCAGAGCCAGTGACTGGTGTAGCAGGGGGTGCTGGCTGTTTGTGAGCCCGGCTTGAGGCCTGTGGGTCTTCCCGGCAGCGTGCATTCCCACGCCCGAGGCATCAGCCTGGAAAACGCACACTTCTCCATGGAGTCGGTTGTTTAAATCCTTCAGTGGCTTTCCATTATCTACCCCAGGGTAAAATGCACACTTAGCCCAGTATGCAGGACCTTTGGCAGCCCAGCCTCTGCTCCTCCGACCCCCTCGTCATCGGTGCTGAGGGCCGGCGCCCAAGCCTTGTGTCTCCTGTGGTCACCGTCCCCCACTCCTGCCCGCCTCTGCTCCCCCTCCTCTCTGTATGAAGTGCCCTCCTTCCCAGCCCCTCTGGCCCACACAGCCCCCAAACGCTGTTGTCAATCCACGATGGGAACGCAAGTGGCTCTCTTCTCCAGTCATTTTTCATAAGGCGTCTGAGACTCTGCCCCGCCCTGTCGTCGCATGTTTCACCTTGAATTGCAGTTTCTATGCCTCATCTCCCACTCCTCTCCCGAGCATTTTGAGGTGTAGCAATATTTTACTCATCCTCCTGCGGTGCCTAATAATAATGAAAAGAGAGATCGCTTCCATTTGTGTGTCTGTGCTCCAGGCACCATGCCAGAGGCCTTGCATACCTTCTCGCAGATCTTCAAAGGAACCTCGCAAGCTTAGTGTTTTTAATGCCGTTTTATAGATTAGGAAGCGGAGGCTCAGAGGAGTGAAGTGGCTCAGCTAGGGCACCGAGCTGCTAAATGTCAGTCCCACTTCAATCCCAGCTCTGCCCGGAAGGAAAATGCACGTCCGCTCCTCTGCTGGTCAGTGGCTTCAAAGACGTTCCTCGTGAAGAAAGTGCCATACTTACAGCATGGAATCGTATTTCTTATATTCTTCCCTTTTATATGTCTCTAAGTGTAACAATTATTAGAGATCTTTATTGAGAAAATGTTTATTTGCTGTATGAGGTTCTAACACACACACACGTGTACACACACACACACACACACACACACACGTGATAGGTGACTAACTGATGCTGTAACTTTTAGAAAGCTGAACGCCAGATTGGGTCATTCAACTCCGTCTACTTAGGATTCAGCTCAGGGAACAAATGATTTTTGTGACATCAATGCACAATCTGTGTGTTTTTTTTCCCTACAATAGACAAGCAGAATTTTTAAAGTGTCTTAAAGCCCCAGATTTACTTAGCATTTCCATCTGACTTCAGTAGCTTATCATGAACTGATTGGTGATATTTCATTTTATCCCAAATGTGAAGAGAATGCTTCATTTCATGGAAATATAGTAGTAAAAACCCTATCTATTCCCCTGGTGATATCAAAGTAGGGTGAATAGCTATTAAAAGGAGGTGGAAGTCTTAGTACTGCTTTGTTTTAAGCATAAGAATATTTCTCATACGTTAACAGAATCATTTATGATTTCCATATGTTTTTGGTTTTTTTATTTAATGATGGTATGTTTGCTAAAATAAATTTCCAGTTATTCTCAGAGAAAATCTTTTGTACAGATCTGTGCTACTTGAGAAATGTGTTTTGAGGCAACACTTTTATTTATAATTTTATGAGAGAGGAGAGTATGGCAGTGGTTGGGTTTACCCGATGCCAAAGGACAAGGTAAAAAAGACTAAATTTCAATGCAGTTTTTTAAACACAAAATCACTTAGTTAATATAGCAGCCTTTGGGGGAGAGTTTTCCCATCCCCCAGACATCCTAGTCTGGTGTGCGTGCCACCGATAAACAAAACCAAGAAAACAAGCGACAGTTGCATATTTGTAAGATATAAATTATGCATCACTGACTTGCCAGCTCTTGCCTTTTTACTTAAAAAAAAAAAAAAAAAAGTCGTGCTCCCTGTGTAATTTTGGCTCATTTCCAGAGTGTGTATTCCTTCCTGCTTAGCTGCGACACCAGACCCCCTTGCTGTTTGAATTTGCGCAACAATGCATACCCAGAGCTCCTCCATAAATAGCCTGTTCTCCCCACGCTCGAGGCAGAAACAACCACAGGAAATCTGGGAATGTGCAGCTAGCCCCGCTTAATTGATCTAAGCCTGCAGGGCCAGCAGGAGAGCACGCGTGTACACAGCCTCCGCCCCTGGCCCTGCAGCACTGTTTACCTAAGGGGCAAAGAAGTCGGCGTGCAGGAGACACCATGTTGCTGCTACAGCCTTGGCAACAGCACTAGCTGAGTTTTTGGGTTTTTGTTTACAGTCTGGAGAGCCATACTCCTTTAAGGAAACACAAACTCCTTTTCCCTCCTTCCTGGCCCCAGTCGGTAATCATCCAGACTGTCAGCTGCCAGCAGTTATCAGGAAGAACAGCCCTCGGAAAACATCTTGTCTTTCTTCCAGAAGCAAAGTTAAAGGAGCGCAGATGGATGGTCGCTTTTTGCATGCAAGTGGCCAGCTATCATCCAGGGGGCATCAAGCTCTGATTTCGGTTTCCGTGCCGGGGACATCAGCAGCTGTGGCTTGGGAGGAGGTTTCACCCAGCAGGAGTGGGATCGCTGCGGACGTTTGGGGGTTTTGATGAGCAGTGGAGATTTGGGGACGTTGTGCTGTTATTGCAGGAACCCACCATGAAGATCCAGGAGCATCCCAGCGTACCTGACAGCAAGCTGCAGAGGACTCCCAGTGCTGATGACCAGCAAGAGAGCTTTGTCTCCGGAGCGCCTGAGCTGGACCTGACTGTGTTATGTGATGAGAAGAGCTGGGAAGGTAAGGTCGTCTGATGTTTGGATGATTTAATGTTGGAGAAGCATATGTACATTAGCAGAAAGGAGAAGCATGTTGGATGTGTGGGTGAGAGCGAGAGCTGTGTGTGCAGAAGTAAACCACATTTTCTAAATGACTGAAAATCCTTCCCCGGACATAGGAATGTGTCACGTTCAGTGTCGCCAAGACTAACTGCAATCTGTGAAAGAAAATGTGCTTATCCTTTATTATAGTGTCACCTTGCAGTCCTTTTTTTTTTTTTTTCATTTTGACTCTCCAGGGGTGCTGATGTGTGAGTGCCTTTTTCCCTCTAGGAGTACCAAGCTGAGTAATAGGGAACTGGTGTGCCTTTCGGATTTGCTGTCAGTGTAACTGCTTCCCCCTGCTACATGCCCACCATCCACCTCCTTCGTTAAGTCTCCTCCCCATTTTTCAAGGTTATTTTGATTTGCTTTGATTCTATGTTTGTTTTTGTGGAAAGAATTTTTAAATCCAGGTTAGCAAACATAAGGAATTTGCTTATCAAGAAAGCATTGAATAAAAGCGCTTCTTCTTGAAAGCCTGTAATACATTGCTTTAGATTGGTTTTTCTACAGATTTTTGACAAAAACGTTAGAAATTTACTTCTGCAGAAGAAGAGGGTATCCTCATCTTGTCAAAAGTGTATTTCAGGGAGGATCCTGCAGCAGTTCTGTCAAGCTGCTGTTCTTCCATTTTCCATGTGTCTGCATCCAAACATATCAGTGTGTGTCCAAAATAAGTGCCCATCTGCCTCTAGGCCGTATGTGTGTTTGAAGGCTACAGAGGGGGAGAAATTGTGCTCCTGAGTTCAGAACAGCAGCCTGATTTAACACAATGACTTAGCAGAGAATTACAACTATTAAAAATATCAGTCTTTTTCAAAAGCACCTGAGTTTCTTGTCTTCTGCCCACCCCTTTTTAACCAAAAAGTATTCATTATGTTAATGATCTTAGATGAAGGACCAAAAGATGATCTAAAAAGATCACAAGGTGAAAAATAGTAGCACCCATTATGCTCCTTGCATCCAGGGCTTTAGGGAAACAAAATCAAACTGTTTTTTATTCTAATTTTCCCTCTTTGCAATCTAAGAAACATGTTCCAGTTCTTTTTATTGTTGTTGTTTTGTTTTGTTTTCCCCATGTAATTAAGCAGTGGATCTGAGATTTTGTCAGATCTTCCCAGCTCATAATATGTCCACTGGGGGAAGAATTCAGGGTTTTTTGTTTTGTTTTTAAGTGATACATTCCTGGCTAGCGTTTGTTGTTGTTCTTTTGTGTACTTTGAAATAATCAGGTGTGCTTTTAATTCATACATTGAAAACAACCTTACCACCCCACCAAAAAGTCCCATGGTAGCCACTGTCACCCAGATAAAACAAAAACAGTAGCCAAAATAAATGCTATATTTGGGTTTCAAGAATACGGTCTCCTCATATCATTAACATGCAGCTCTAGATAAAAGCTAGGATTTTTGGTCAGAATTCAAATTGGCCATATTATCTTGATGATTTATTGAGGAAAGGGGAAGGTAGGTTCTTCCTTCTCCTACTGAAGTGGACTCAGGTGTTGGATTACTTTTACTTTGGTTAATCATAAATTTATAGTCTCTTCCAGCACACTTAAAAGAGGCTGAACATAAAGGTGAAAAATCTCTCCAGAGCGGTTGAAAGCTAACTTATTGTTTCCTTAAAACTATTTCATCACTTAATGTAAAGAACTTTCTGCCAGACAAAAAATAATATGAAGGGACCAACATTTTATTATATTTTGTATTGGAAAACTCGATGAAATTTTTAAAGCTTATGGCGAGAAAGAAATACATTTTACTGTGCTTGGGAATGTGAATTGTGTTATCCATGTAATTTATGAAATGAGTTGTTTTAACTTTTTTTTTTTTTTTTTTTTGCCGATGACTGCATTTGTCATTGAACTTGCATATCTCAGAAATCTACGTGGATTCATTTCAAGGCTGTTTAGATCCTTTGGTTACTGCTTTCAGTATACTTATATATTTATTTATTTATTTTAAATGTCCGCTTTACATTATAGCAGTAATATAGCTGTAAGTATAGTCAAAATGAAGGAATTTTTGCCTAAAGCGTGGCTAAGATGAGAGCAGTCAGTTCAGTCACTAAAATATCACCTTTTTCTATAGCTTCAGTAAGAAACAACATGGTGGCTTTCCAGTAAGGAATTAACTCTGCACTAATTTAAACTGTGAATGTGAAACCAGTGCAACAAAATATATAAACAAAAGTAGTCGTTACCGAAACCATATGAGCCAGTATCCGTCGATAGGTCTCCGTCACTAGTCTCCAGACCACCACGTAGTGTCACGCCCTCTTTTTGGTTTGCGTATTCTACATCCGCAAGCCATCGTTCATTCTCATTCACAGAACATCAGGTGAGACAGTACTTAATGAGTAGCCTGCTGGTACTTCTCTCTGCCGTGTATGCTTCCACGTGGGAATGATGTTCTCTGGCTTCTGGGGCGTACGGTATCAGGGAAATAAAAAGAAAAATGAAACTGACAATAGGTTCCACAGGCTACATAAAGTGGAACCCTCTCAAGGTGAAGGTAGGATCACGGTCTAGTTGTGCCTGTTGACAGATAAATAATACACGCTTGATCTTTTTTTTTCCTCTGCGTGTAGCTATGTATTAGGGCACATTATTTGATCTGTCCACATGACGGCAACATCATAATCACTATTACTAGGGTTTCCACTCTCCACAACTAAATGGATACACAAATCAAATGAACTAGTCTTCGTTATTTAAAGTCCTTGAAAGTTACATAATTAGAATGTTCCTAATCAGCCGATTCATGTTGATTTGGGGATGCCCCTTGTGGAAGTCCTGAGATGTAAACACTTGGTTACTCTATTAGATTTGTCCTGGTGAAATCAAGTTTTAAAGAACATTTTTTTAAAGGACATAGAATACTTCAGCTATCTTATTCATCACTTACTGCTTATCAAAAATAACTGTAGAAAGGAAATTCTCTTAAAAAAAAAAAGATAGAGAAGCGAGAGATCTTAAAGATCTTACAATTGGGCCCTCCCATTATACAGCTAAGAAAGCTGAGGCCAAAAGAGTCAAAATGATGATTCAAGATCACTAAGTCTCCTGACTTCCACCCGGATGCCTCTTTCTAAGCAGTGCCAGTTCAGCATCGCGGCAGACAGTGGACCATGAGGTGAAGAGGCAGACACACCCAGAGTTCACATCCCGGCTCTACCACTTAGCCAGCTTTGTGGACAAGGTAGTCAGCGTGTCTCAGTTTTGGCCTCAGCCTCCCCATCTTTTAATAGGTGACACAGTACGTAATAACGTGTAGTCACTATAGTAGTATCTACTTAGTATGTGTTTGCGGGATTAAATGAGCTAACATATGCAGAGTACGCAGCACAGGCACTTGATGGGCACTGAGTGAGTGTTCGTTGATGTTGTTGTTTTGTTTGTTTTAACTTTTTATTTTCTATTGGAGTGTAGCCGATTAACAATGTTGTGATAGTTTCAGGTGCACAGCAAAGGGACTCAGCCATACATATACACGTATCCATTCTCCCCCAAACTCGCCTCCCATCCAGGCTGCCACATAACATGAAGCAGAGTTCCCCGTGCTGTACAGTAGGTCCTTGTTGGTTATCCATTTTAAATATAGCAGTGTGTACACGTCAATCCCAAACTCCCTAACTATCCCTTCCCCCCATCCTTCCCCCCAGTAACCATAAGTTTGTTCTCTAAGTCTGTGAGTCTGTTTCTGTCTCGTAAATAAGTTCATTTGTATCATTTCTTTTTAGATTCCTCATATAAGGGATGTCATATGATGTTTCTCTTTCTCTGTCTGACCTACTTCACTCACTAGGACAAACATGCACCCCAATGTTCATTGCGGCACGGTTTACAATAGCCAAGACATGGAAGCCACCTAAATGTCCCATCAACAGAGAAATGGAAAAAGAAGATGTGGTACATATATACACTGGAATATTACTCAGCCATTAAAAAGAATAAAATAATGCCATTTGCAGAACATGGATGGACCTAGTTGATGTTATTTTGGATTGATGGCTACTAAGTTTCCCTCTAACTCTGATAGTTTGGGAGACTATGGGAACAATGTAATAGGACAGCCATTGTTCTAAGATTAAATTCTGGAATTCTAAGGAAAATTTTATGAAAGGATCCCCCCAGGGAAGACCCCCCACCAGTGGGGCTTCCATGGTTCTGTATCTGGGATGTGCAGGGGCCTCCAATACTGCTGAGTGGCCTTCTGGGAAGACAGTGTGACATCATGACAAGTAGGAATGACTCTAAACAGCATATACATAGGTGGTAATGAGACATGGAAGACATCAGCTCCCTTAATTCTGTGCAGATTTCTTACAGAGAAATCATCAGCAGTCAGTTTTCTTTGTGTAGTAAATGGGTCCAGCCCTCTAAGCAGAGAGGAGCTGTATGTCCCAGTGATCACATTAACATCAGTCAGAGTCGCATTCCCTCTTCCTGCAGTGAATCTCCTTTATTTCCATGTGCGCTGTAGTGTGTCTGAACTGGAACTCCCCCAGGATCTCTTCTTTTTTATTACTTAGGTAGCAAGCATACAGCTTTTATCTCTGTTATTTCTGACCTGCTGTGATGTCAGCTAACCTGGGCGGATTAATTTTTAATAGACGTGCCATACTTAAGTCCAGAGTTCTTTGTGACCAGACACATGGCTAAAATCAAAACCACCGTACCCAGGGAATTCTGGTCCAGATATGAAAACGCTTTTGTTTTATGTGGTCCTTTAAGATGAAAATCCAGTTTGAAGCCTCAACTCTTTTCTGTTTTCCTTTGAATAATTGTCTTGCAATATCCTTGTCTGTTTCATTGCTCTAGAATTACTGATTAAAATATAAAATATTTCCCAAGCCCTCAGTTGGGAATGGTCAGTGAACACAGTCTCAAACTGGCTCTCTAAGCAGGTAGGTAATGCATAGGACATACTATCACGGACTACAGGGTTGTTCTCGGTTTGTTCTTGTTAGTCTACTTGAGTGCCAACTATCAAAACATGAGATAGCCTTGTATTCTTAGATCACTTCAAACTAAAACAGAGGAATAGTTGGTCTTACTGATTCTTTAGTTATATTGAACTATGTATTACATGTAATTATATAACTCTTTTGAATAGGAGCCTTAAGTTATAAGACTGTATAGAATTAAAGAAAGAGAGAAAAAGGAGAGAAATCATATAAGCATTTCATGTTGCATAGGTGAGAAACTTCTGTTCTGTCTGCCACTAATGATGAAACATGTCTTTTTATTTTGTTAAGGTTGAAATTCTTTTTTTTCTTTAACATCTTTATTGGAGTATAATTGCTTTACAATGGTGTGTTAGTTTCTGCTTTATAACAAAGTGAATCACCTATATATATACATATACCCCGTCTCCCTCCCACCCTCCCTATCCCATCCCTCTAGGTGGTCACAAAGCACCGAGCTGATCTCCCTGTGCTATGCGGCTGCTTCCCACTAGCTATCTGTTTTACATTTGGTAGTGTATATATGTCCATGACACTCTCTCACTTCGTCCCAGTTTATAAGGTTGAAATTCTTAATGGTCTTATATTTCTCATTTTTAAATAAGTGAATTTCCTAGAGATTATCATACCAAGTGAACTAAGTCAGACAGAGAAAGACAAATGTCATATGATACCACTAATGTGTGGAATCTAGGAAAATGATACAAATGAACTTATTTACAAAACAGAAATAGACTCACAGACATAGAAAACAACCTTATGGTTACCAAAGGGGAAAGGGGATGGGGAGGGATAAATTAGGAGTTTGGGATTAACAGATACAAACTACTGTATATAAAATAGGTAAACAATTGTAAATCAGTTATACTTCTATAAAGATGTTAAATAATAATAATAATAATAAATGAATAAATAAATAAAATAGATAAACAGCTAGGACCTTCTGTATAGCACAGGAAACTATATTCAGTATCTTATAATAACCTATAATGGAAAAGAATCTGAAAAAGAATATACGTGTGTGTGTGTGTGTGTGTATATATATATATGTATACATATATATATATCTGAATCACCTTGCTATACATCTGAAATTAACACAACATTGTAAACCAACTATACTTCAATTAAAAAATAAACAGAATCATACAGTAAAAAGTAAAAGTTTAAAGAATGAATTCAAGAGACAGTGTCACCCATAAGCTAGAATTTCTTTAGCCATGTACTTTATATATACCACTGGTGACACTAGGAAAATGACACATTTTGTCGTCTTGTCAGTGAAGCGATGGGTCAAGAATGGAGCCCCAGAAGACAGCTGTGTTAACAAAAAGGCAATCTGAGGGATGGCCCCATGTTAGTCACAAAGCATCAAACAAGCACATGATTAGTATTTTGTAGTTAACTCAGGATCACTGTATATTTTTTTACTGGAGACATGTTTGGTTAATGGTCACAAACACATACTGTTTTTGCAAAAATTTTGGTGCCCGGAGACCACATAGTTCAAGCTCAAAGCAAAGATTAGTTGTAATATTTTTTAAGAGTTGTATCTGCTAGATTCAGACAGATTCAAGGGCTTCAGGACCTAAAGTAACAGCTTTTCAAACTGAGTTTTGACGAGGAGAAATGTCAAAGTAGCCAGCACGCCCATGCCAATATCAACATCAGACTTTGTTTCGCCGATGCCCTCTGTCCTCACCAGCCACCGAGCCCTTCCCCCAGGGGTTTTGCCCCTTTGCCGCTTGGCAGTGAGGTGATTACCTGCTGCTTTACCGTTCAAGCCATCTTAACCCTTTCCCTGTCCTGGTTCCATTGACTTTAGTCCTTATAGAAAATTACTCCTGTCTTATGAAATATCATGAAACAGATGATGTCATCTAGTCAGTTTAATAGTTCCATTTTCTGCAGCTTTATACTACATTTTTGTTATTTTTCTAGGAATTGCTTTCCACTCACCTCCTCCTTCCCTCGTACCCCCTCACCTCTCAATCCATTTTCACTCTTTCCTGTTGGCGGTTCCGGAGCTGCTCGTATCTGACCTCTGCCACTTAGGGGAGCCAGCCAACAGCGTCAGTACAAACAATGCAACAACTCCTGTTAGTCTCCGGCTGTAGCCATGCCCATCTACCAGCGTATTCTCTGCCACTCTTTAAGACTCGATAGGCAAGACTCTGTCTTTAACATGCTTTCATTTTTCAAAGTATTTACAGTATCATCTGTGTTACCAGATAACTCGGTTGTCTTTAAATTTTGAGAACCTGTGGGCCTCCTTCCACATGAGGTTCATTTTTTTTAATTAATGTGCCTAACTCTCCTACTGTACTGTGGGGTTTTAAAACCTTTTTAAGACAGTCATCCTTGTCCTTGAAGCGCCTGGCACATTCTGAATGGAAGCACTGTCCTGGAGGGTAGGAGACTGAGTTTCTAGACCCAACTCTTGTCATTGATTAGGTATTTGCTCTGGAATTCTTTGGGTTTCAGTGTCCTTATCTGTAATCTGTTGGACTGAATCAGTAGTTCTCAAACCTGACTGCATTTTGGAAGACTTGGGAAGCTTTTTAGAGAGTGTGTGTTTGCGTGTGTTTGTGTGTGTGTGTCTCACACATATGTGGACCCTCACCTAAAAATTCTGCCTAATTGGGTGATGTGAGGACCTGTACGTTAGGAGTTATTTAGGTTTCTCTCTGTGACCCTAATGTGCAGCCAGGTTTGAAAAGTCACCAGGTTAGATGACGTATGAAGTTTCAACCAGCTTTAATGTTCCGTGATTACAGTATGATCTTTTGAAGTAAAATACAGAGTAAGCACTTGTTTAAGATAATTTTGTAGATTTTAGAAATACTTTGATAGCTGAAGGAGCAGTTGTTCCATGATTCAAACTGTGGGAATCCCAGAATTTAAGATCATGGCCAAATTCCAGCCTTGTGTAAATCACAATATCCACAAGTGTATTTAAAGCGTAATCTTTTTGTTTTTTTAATGAAGAGAGTATTCCAAATGAAATACCCTACATCATCTGAGATCTATCCTTAAAATATGTCAGATAGGATTTTTTTAATGAGGAAAGAAATACATTGAGGTGGGTCTTACAGTGAAAGGAAATAAATATCATCCTATTCCCTCCCAAAATGACAAATCAGGATTTTGTGCTAAGTCTGTTTTTTTTTTTTTCAAGGTCGTCTGAAATAATTCATACTGATTTGTCCTTTGTAAGGCATTCTTTTTTTCTCTATTGACTAATCTTATGCACGTATCTTACTTTAACTGTAGTCTTAAGTAGCCTCTAAAGTTTCAAGTACAGAGCATGTATCTTAAACATGCTAAATCCTAATATGCTAAGCAGAAGCGCACAAAACAGCTTATTGATTGACCTCAACGGAGGGCGTAAACTCCTAAACCGATGGGGTCTCACAAGGTTAATGTGATTCCTTAGTGGTTTCAGTGAGGGATGTCCAGCCATGAGGCCAAACCCCTCCCTCCCAGGCACATGTGAGTTTCTCTTCCGTAACACCCTCAGATGGAGAAGTTATCATCAGTGATCTGTGGGGAAAGTTGGAAGCACACACTGTTCCCCAGGACAGCTCTAGCACATTCTCCTTTGAAGGCAAGTGAGGATGGAGACAGAGGGTAGATGATGGCTGTCAGTTAGATTTGCCAGTTCCGGTCAGGGCATAGTGTCCCGAGTTACAACCTTCCACCTAAACCGTGAAACTGGGAACTCCCCGGTGGTCCAGTGGTTAGAACTCTGTGCTTCCACCGCAGGGGGCACGGGTTCTGTCTCTGGTTGGGGAACCAAGAACCTGTAAGCCGTGCGGCGCAGCCAAACAAAAGATAAACAAATCAATAAAATGTGAAACCGTCCAGTGCCTCCCAAGTTCAGTTGCTCCTGATGCATTCAGAAAACAAGCGCGCTCTAGAGAGCAGCTTGGCCCTCTTACCCCTGCTCTTTTCCAGAGCCCGCCCCTGCTTTCTCCTCGTGGCAGCAGGAGAGCGTTCGTGCTGGCGAAGCACGCCTCTCCCCGCAGGCAGGGCGCCTGATTCGGCAGCTCCTGGATGAGGACAGCGACCCCATGCTCTCGCCCCGCTTCTACGCTTACGGGCAGAGCAGGCAGTACCTGGACGACACGGAAGTGCCTCCTTCTCCCCCCAATTCCCATCCGTTCATGAGGTATGTTTCCTTACGTTGCACACGCGCAAAGATACCATGCCTGTAACATTCGAATGTCGGAGGAATGTTGCGGATGGCTAGTAATTTTTTTTAATTAAGTCGTAAGCATATGGAGGAACATATTTGAAATTCTCCCTCCTAGTGCACACGCTCTGTTGTAATTTTTCACTTGACCTGTGGCCCAACTACAGCATCACCTGCTGACTCTCCATTAGCACCTCCTTTCCAGAGCTCTCTCGTGTTTCACTGTGAGGTCCGCTGTGCACATTTCAGTCCCGGCTTTGCCAAGCATAAGGGTGAGCTAGAGAAGATTGGACCTATTGAAAAGGCAGGACACGCAGAGCTCAAGGGCACAAAATGAATTAGCGGTCAGCTTGCTTTTATTCGAGAGGATAAACACGGTTTGGACAGTACCCCCCCCCCCCCGCCTTCCCCGTGCCACATCCCTCATTCCCAGCGCCCCTCCCAGCAGGCGGTGACTGTCCCTAGGGAAGCTGACCCTGCGCTGTGCCCCTCACAGGCGACGCAGCTCCTCTCTGGGCTCCTACGACGACGAGCAAGAGGACCTGACGCCTGCCCAGCTCACGCGGAGGATTCAGAGCCTTAAAAAGAAGATCCGAAAGTTTGAAGACAGGTTTGAAGAGGAGCGGAAGTACAAGGTGGGTGCCTGCTCACTCCCCCGCCCCCCTTGCCGTGATGCGTCGGCAACTCAGAGAAGTGATAAAGGTGAAGGGAAATTTCTAGGGAATCTCGAAACTAAAAGGCAATAAACACTGGGGTATCAACGCTGATAAACCCCAGACATCGTGTATCAGCATTTTCCGTGCACAGGTGTATCCTTACAGAGGAACTGAATGCTCTCCTCAATGTCTTGCAAATTGATCAGTGAACAGGGATGGGAAAAATCATTAAATGAAGTATTTTGTTTGCCTAAAACGTAATTCGAGATTGTCTTCTAAAATTTTATTAGTACTGACCTCATTCTACTCTCAGCTCTATCCTTAGTAGTTCTCACGAGAGTGGCAAAAAAGGCATTTTTCATGGTGGTTGTAGTGTAACATATCATATACCCCTCTGCTTTCTATCCTGTTAGCCTGACAGGTTGAACCCTACAAGGTCATGGGCCTCATAGAAGTCCATGATCATAAAAATCCAGAATTTTGCCTCTGAGGAGTTCTTTGAAAGCATCAAAAATAACCAGATAGTGTTAAAAAATAAATAAACAACCAGATATAAAGAAGGATAATGGAATCCCACCTGTGAAGTTGCTCTGATTCATCACGGCTCATTTATTATTCCAGTGGAACTCAACTTTCCCTTCCTGTTTAAAACAAACTGATTATCAAACTCTTCTTTTTCCTGCCCCAATTCCAAAACACTTACTCAAGGTTTCCTTTTCTCAGCCTTCCCACAGCGACAAAGCAGCCAATCCAGAGGTTCTGAAATGGACAAATGACCTTGCCAAATTCCGGAAACAACTTAAAGGTAGGTAACGTTCTAGACCTATGGTGCCGTCTCCAGGGAACAAGCCAGGTGCCGAAGCTGCGATCTCACCACGTGCTGAGTGCCACTCACTGCTACAGTATTCCAGGAAAGACAAGTTTCTTGAAGCTGCTTCCCAGGGCTCTAAGTGTTCAGGGCACACTTTCTCCATGTCCTCCCATGGCCTCAATCACGGGGAAACCCAGATCAGCTAAGATGCAAATTCGGCAGCATTTTTTTGACTTCCCTAAATCACTAATATAAGGATGATGGTTTCAACTCAAAGTACCTGTTTAATCCAAGGCTTTATTTGCTGTGGAATTAAGACAGAGAACACAGATGGATGTGAGAAGGATTTGGTCCCTGTCCCTCAAAGCACTTGCTGTCTTTTAGGACACAGAGTCATATACACAATAGAATAGAATACAAAGTGAAAATGATTCCAAAATGAGGTATACACGTCATACGGAAAATGTTGGCCAGCACTTGGGCGCTAGATCTGCAAATACCTGTAAACACTAAGGGAATCAGTGTAGGAAGCCATCCGTCCGCCTCATTCTGAGAACAGCAGACAGGTTGGTGTGGCTAATGCATGGCTGTCAAAGAACTAAAACTTCCTCAGGAATGAGGGTTAGGAAATCATACCAGATAATCCGAGAAGACATTATCATTTTTCTTGGGTTTAACACAATAACCCAGGGATTTCGACTAATATTATAATTAGATACTTTCTGGGGGAAAAGAAAGACAAGGCTAAGCAGTCGTTAACAGCACAGAAAAACAATCTGGGTTCAGCAGACGTCAGTTCCCATACATCTCCACCCCCAAATCTTTTCTCCTAGAGTCAAAACTGAAGATATCGGAAGAGGACCTAACCCCCAGGATACGGCAGAGAAGCAATACTCTCCCCAAGAGTTTCGGCTCCCAACTTGAGAAAGAAGACGAGAAGAAGCAAGAGCTGGTAGATAAAGCCTTAAAGCCTAGCGTCGAAGCCACGCTGGAGTCCATCCAAAGGAAGCTCCAGGAGAAGCGGGTGGAAACCAGCCGTCCTGAGGACATTAAGGTGTGATTCTGTGAAGGCCCCCAGCCGACTGCTAATCCTAAAGCATTCCGGTCAGCGTGGTAGGATGGCGGGGCATGTCCCAGGGTCCCAATGGGAAGGGTGACAGAGCGACACCTTTTTAAACCTCCCACACTCTGAGACATCCAGAGAAGCAGATAAAACAAACTCAGAGCGTTTTAACTGTAGGTACTTCGGGTTTGGACTACAGACTGAAAGCAGGAAGCCCTGTTGTACAGATTGCAGAATGGACTTGTTTCAGTTAATAGCGTGGTGGCTCTCTGAGGCAGGAGGATTAGAGACAAGCCTTTGGGAATGTGCGTCCTGTAACTGTAGTCATTGCCGGAGCCGGTTAGCTAAGCCCCATGTGCCTCGCAGCCTTGCTTACCTCAATGCAACGTGCCTTTGCCCACTGCACGGGAGGTAGGAGTACTCATAGGTGCCGATTCTGCTGTGCTGTGTTTCCAGCAAGACACCAGGAATAGCTGATTCCTAGCTTTGGATCGAGCTGTTGTGTAAACGTTCTTTCTAACCTTACCGTGGGAAATTTGTTGAACTAAATAAAGAAGTCGGGACATTCACAAGTGTTTTCCCCTTTCTCATTTCTCTATCCTTGTGTTTATACAGGATATGACCAAAGACCAGATTGCTAATGAGAAAGTGGCCCTGCAGAAAGCTCTGTTATATTATGAAAGCATTCATGGACGGCCGGTACGTGAATGTGCGGAATTTGCTGATTGGGGTAAATTACCTGGCTTTAGAAGTGGATCTGTGTTCAGTATTTTGCAGATGAGGTTCCCTGATGTTTAGATTACTCTGTATTTTCACCAGAAGTAAGCTTTCGGAAGGCTAAACCAATGATAGGAGTTCCACTATCTAGTAGGTGCTAAATTTAATTAAGCTCCAAAGAAAAATTAGTTTGCAGCTAAAATGTAGTCACTAGTGTCCTGCTTCGAGGGGAAAATGGTGGAGGGGGATATAAATCGGTGCGCAGCGCCCTAGAGTGGGGAGACGTGCCTGCCCCCATAAAGCTGCCATCGCCGGCTCTAGGCATTCTTATCCATAAAAGGAAGGTGCTAAACTAGAATGATCTGCCCTAAAGTTCAGTTTCTCTGCAATGCCGTTTGCAACCCGTGTTTGTAGAGAAGTTCTAGCTGCCATCCAGAACCAAAAGTGTGAGGAGTCCAAAATATGGCTTTGGAAGCATTTGAGGCAGTTTGTTACTCAGCAAGAGCGTTGATTGAATGCTTGTTGTTAGCCCTGGGGGAGAGGGTAGCATGACAGCCTTCTGGTCTGTTCCTTAGGGAACTCGTAATCAGATCGCCTAGTCAGTGACTCTTAGTAACCTTCTGTTAAGAATGTTGTCAAGAACCCAACCAGACACGTTCTTAAGAGCAGGTATAAGGAAGCGTGAAGTTGATGTTCACGTATGGATTCTTCTACCACCAAAATGCATAGATCTCTTTTCCAGTGTCAGCCATAGCTATGTCATGGAGAGAGTCTTTTCATCAAAAATATGCTCTTTTAGATAAAGAAACTTCGAGAATAATGCACTAGACTATCAGATCTGTGAGGGCAGGGATTCTGGGTTTTGTTTACCTAATGGTGAACCTGGCCCTCAGCAACTAGCACAAGACCTGACACAGAGCATGTGCCCAATAAACTATCTGTTGAATGATCCTCCGTGGTATTTTGGTTCTGAATTTATTAGGTTTAAATTAAAAACAAAACAAAAAACCTGGCGCTGATGATGATGGATTTTGCTGGCCTGTCCCTGCAGTGGAAAAATACTGGTGCTCTGGGATAATGGTCATGTTTCAAGCCAGGTTTTGTTTCGGATTTTTTCAAGGCGTTGAACCAAATAGTGAACGCTCTGGAGCTCTACTACATTGTGAAATTTCGTCCTTCTCTTCTGGGGTATTCAGAACTTGTAGAGATGGAGCAAAACTTCTTCTGGCAGAGAGAAACCCCTTCTCCACTAAAGGGCTCTCCTCCCGGCCACCAGGCAGGCCTCCATGAGGGAGGTGGGACTTACGTATCTTCCTTCTTTCCATTGTGTGGATTCAGGTTATGACGTTGACAGACTCCTTTAAAGACTTCCTTGCCTGAGGCCCGAGGTCTCTCAGCTGAATACTAGTCTTTACCTTACTGTCAGTGCAGGGGTTTGTGTGCAGTGGTACTTGTTGCTCTGAGTTGGGCACAGAGTCTCTCATTCTGCCCGGACGGTGGCAACATGCAGGCCCTAGGATCAGCAGACCTAGATTCAAACCTCCGCCCTGCCGACTGGCTCCTTGACTCGGCTGCTTAGGGAACTCTCAGAGCCCCAGCGTTTTGTCTTCATAATAGATGTCTGTTATAGGTTGTCATGGAGACTAAACGACATTACACACACACACACACACACACACACACACACATTTACCTGTAGGCTGTCTGGCATTGAGGAAGTAGGGCAGAGGGGCTTTGGGGAGAGATGGGTGGGATTCCTCAGTAAATGATAGGTTTCACTTCTGGTACAATTATATGTTCTGCCTTCTGCTGTCTACTTCTTATTAAATGATTGACTCAGGAGAAATGCACATTTTTTTAACACTCTTACCATTAGGAATATGAACTATTAATTCGTGGTCCTTTCTTTCATCATTCTTTTAGATGAAGGAAAAACACTTCTGGGATGTGCATTCTAGCATCTCACAGGGCAGGGGACAAATGCTCTAGGAAGTTCAAGTGTCATTTATTCCTGTTCCTGAGTCGGGCTCTCTGCCTGTCTCTGGAACATGATACTCCAGCCTCCTCAGGAAAAGCAGAGTTCACTTGATATCTGACCAGTCTGAAAATCAAAGAGTGAACTTTTCATTCTTAGATCTGTGATGTTGCCACGGACCCTGGACTTATAAATACAAAAAATACATATACTTCCAGAACTAAACCGTCATTCCAAACCGCGAGTGTTTTAGAAAAGCAGATGCTTAGAGCCTGATGGTTTTTTTGCTGAGTCTACAGATTCTGATATAAAAGGACACTAACAGTCAAAATCACAGGCCATGTGTGCTGCTTCTGTACATGTTTTAACAAGGCTGCTTGCTCTAACGGGACACCCTCCAGACAGACCGACACATGTAAGGAAAACAAAAACACGCTCATTTACACACTGGCACATGATTCCGTATGAATTATTATCGAAGTGTGTCCTTTTCAACATTTGAGGGTCTCATCAGAAGCCCACGTCACAGAGGTACAACAGACGACTGCAGCTCCCTGTGTTACCTTCTTTACAGACCCCGATGATGGTGTGGAGGGGAGAGAGTGGGCGGCTTGCCCAGAGCTTCTGGGTTCTCATTGATGTATTTTAATCTTTTGTTTCAAAAACCAGGGAACTAACAGGACCCTAAATGCACCGTGTTCAAATTTAAATGCAAATTCTAAAGCCACATATAAATACTATCATTTGTTTATCTGCTGTTTGGGATTATTTGAGCTGATCTTTGCCCAGTCAGCCTAGCATTGTTACCTGATAGTAAAGGAGAGAGGGTCACCGTTTTCCGAATCAACGGGCCAAGAATGCAGCTGTTACAAGAATCCATCTCATTTGTCTTCTCCCACTAGCGGTTTTATGACTCAGAGACACCCCTCCACACACAGATTCAGACCATTTTTTGTTTTACTAAGGAGATTTGATATATTTTTCTGAGACTTACAGAGCAACCAAATAGGGTAGTAAGAGACCAGTAGATGAAGATTTCTTTCCATCAAAAGCAAAGATTGAGTGGAAGGTGCTGCCTTCACCCGTTAGATCTTCATAGCTAGATGTTCATGCTGTCTTGACTTGGGTGTAAACGTGTATCTTAGTCTTAACCCTATTTCCACACATTGAAAGCCACTCAGAGCTGCCACTTAAATGAAAATTTAAATAAAGGCTTGAAGCAAGAAGAGGGAAAGTATATTGAAAAGACAATATACTATATGCTTGGCCTGAAGTCATTTTTAAGCAATTATGGATCATAACGATTTTCTAATTTGAATTCTGCAGTTTACCCATCAAGAAACCGAGACTCAGAGAACCTTACTGGCTCATTCAAAGGGCTATTCTTGGTTTGGAGTAGAATCCCTGAGCAGCTGGTGACTCGAGAATAAGAGATGTCAAACTTCCGAACAGTTTGCCCATGGTCCACTTAATATCAGCGGCCCTTTTTTTAACAGTTTAACCAAGGTGCTACTTTGTTTTTCTAACTCTTGGTTAGATTTTGGCTCTGCTCACAAATCCAGCACTGATAATTACATAAGACATGGCTTTATGAAGGGTGAAAGTTGTATTGACTTTTGGTATCACCAAACCTTTGGCTTCAGACATTTATCATGGAAATAATCCTGGTGTAAATCAAGTAGTATTCTTTCCATCACCTCAGACCTAAAGATCATGGATATTTTTGGTGTTTAGATACTTCCATCAAATGCCAACATTAACTTCAGTAAAATCATGATGAGTTTTGACTCTCCGTAGTCAAAAACTGGATTTTATCAGATCTCTCACAGGTGATTAGTTCTGAGGGTCATTCATTTTTAAAATGAGCAATTCATAGAAAATCTAAATATCAGCATTACAAGCCAAATATAAGCCAGCTATCCTCTTCATCTACTCTAACTAGAAAATTTGGTTTTCGAACAAAGAGTTAGAAAGGAAATTGATTCTATCACATTTGCCATGTCTGGCTGATTTTAGCAGTAGGTTTCCTTCCAAAATCCAGAGTCTCCTTTTATAATCCAAAGATGTTTCTACAGTTGACCCTTGAATAATTCGGGAGTTAGGCATTGTTCAACCCTCAGCATAGTCGAAAATCTGAGTATAACTTAGAGCGGGCCCTCTGTATCCATGGTTCCACCATATCTGAGGTTCCGAATCCATGGGTGCAACCGTGTAGTAGATCGTGTAGTAATGTAGTATTTACTATTGAAAAAAATCCGCGTGTAAGTGGACCTGTGTAGTTCACACCCATGTTGTTCTATGGTCAGATGTAGTAATAGGATGCTAGTCTGCAATGGGGAAATGCTGGCTCCTTATTACTTTTATTTTTTGCACGTCTTTTGGGCACTAAACATCTGTTGTTTATCTTACATAATATTTCACCGCATGTCATGGGTTGACGATTAGGATGTGCCTTAATTGCATCTGCAATACATTTAATGAATGCATCTTGTAGTAACAGAAAAAATTATTTCACGTGTTCCAGTACTAAATTTTGTCGTTTTACATGTGCGGTTGTACAAGTCATTTATTTCTATTCCGCACACTTACTTGTGGCTACTGTTGAGCTTCTGTTGAAGTATAACATGAATACGGAAAAGAGCCTAAATTATAAATATATATGTTGATGAATTTTCACAAAGTAGACAAATCCACGTCACCAACATCCTGATCAAGAAATAAAATGTGGCCTGCCCTCTGGAAGCCCTTCTCATGTCCCCTTCCAGTCAATACCATGACCTTCCACCCCACCAACAAAAGCCATTCTCTTGACTTCTAACGTTATACATTTGATTTGCTTATTTTTGAACTTTGTATAATTTGAACTTTACGGTATGTATTCTTAGGTCTCTGGCTTGTTCTCCTTGGCTTTATTTTTTGTGAGGTTAATCCATGATATTGCATATAGCTGTGTCCATTCATGTTCATGGCTGTGTAGTATTCAATTTCGGGAACTTATTTGTTCTGTTGTTGGGCATATGGATGGTTTCCAGTTCGGGGTTCTTATAAATAGTGCTGTTATGAACATTCTTATGAATGTCTTTTGTTGAACTTAAGACCACACTTGTTTGATGTGTACTTAAGAGCGGAATTGGTGAGTCATATGTTTAGCTTTAGGAGATACCGCCAAATAGTTTTCCAAAGTGTTCCACCCTTGCCAGCACTGAGAGAGAGTTCCAACTTCTCAGCATTCTTTCCGACACTTGACACGGTCTGTCTTTCATGTCAGCCATTGTGGTAGGTATGTAGTAGTGATAGCCTGTGGTTCTACCCTCACTCTTTTTTTGTATGAAATAATTCCTGTGTTCCCGTCCAGTTCTGACAGTCATCTTTTATGAAATACCAAATTTAAGACTCCTTTTAATATGGTAGATAGTAAAAGCAAGAAAATGCCGCCTCTTGATATTTTGGTAACAGGAAGAGATAGAAAGAAGTGATTATTGTTATTGCTGATGACAGAAGATAAATCCTCAAGATGTCTTTGCATAATGGCAGTATTCTATCAAGTTTATCCAAAGTTCACTTATTGTTGATCACTTTGAGAAAGGCAAATAAAAAAGGCAACAAAGGATAATCAATTCATGCATAATCTACACCTGTCTTCAAAGTTGAAGGCCCAAAAGGCCCATAAGAGAAATGGTCCAAGCGAATACTATTTGCCCTTCCTTACCTCTGTAACCCTTGCCTTATGTGTACAGTAGAAATAAAATGCAGAAGACCAACAGCAAACTTGAAACAAAGATACTTCATCTCTTGCTCCATTTAAGTAAACAAATGCATATTTATGAATTTGGCATACCTATTTATATTTGAAATATTCATTCACTCATTTTACAGATATTTATGGAATATTTTTATCATGTCAGGCACTGAAATAGTTACCAGGGGTACAAAAACACAAACTCCTGGTGTCAAGGGGCTTATAGTCTAAAGAGAAGACAGACGTGTCAACAAATAGTTACTATAGAGTATAAAAATATATCATCCATTAGGACTGCTATAATACCATAGACTGGATGGCTTATAAAAGATAGAAATTTACAGTCCTGGAGGCTGGAAGTCCAGGATTAAGGTGCTGGTGTTTAGTGAGGGCCCACTTCCCAATTCATAGACAGCTATCTTTTCGCTGTCCTCACATGGCAGAAGGAGTGAGGGATCTCTCTGGGGTCTCTTTTATAAGGGTACTAATCCCATGCATGAAGGCTCCATCCTTATGACCTAATCGCTTCCCAAAGGCCCCACTTCCAAACACCGTCACATCGGGGATTCCTTTTCAATGTATGCATTTGGAGTGGGGACGGGGGAGTGAGTGGGCACGAACGTTCTGTCTATAGCAAAGCATACGTGAATTACAAGGTACGCACAGGTTGCGGCAGGTGACACGAAGGAGAGAATGAGCAGGCCTCCCGGAATGGGGCATGTCGGGAGAAGCCTGCACAGGTGTGGGAGGCGGCTCTTGATCTGGAATTTGCCAAACCAAAGAGCGGTGAGGAGGCCATTCCAGGACAGAGGGAACTAGACCAGGAGGTGTGACACAACCTAGTTTCTCTCTGGAGCTTGAGTTACGAGGAGGAGGAGGAGGAGAAGGAGCAGGTCATGAAGGGCTTCAAATACTGTGCCAGGTATTTGAGCTTGATGTCTCCCCACTGCCTGTACAGTCAGTCCTGTAAACATTTTTGAGCCCTGTGCCAGATTTTAGGGCCACAGAGATCAATCAATCCATGTATTCTATGGCCATATGTTCCTTGAATACCTACTGTTTGCCAGAATTTGTCCCTAAGAACACAACAATTCCAGGGGGAAGAAAGACATATTTTTTTTAAATGATTACAGAACTGCATGGTAAGTAGTATAATAGAAACACATGCTTTCTCCTTCCCTGGACCTAGAAAATAGTGAATCATCTGGCAACTCGCAACCTTCAAGAGTTTTACATAGGGAACTAATAATCAGTAGTGATCATAGTTTTGACTGAAGAAAAGCAGTACTGCTGAGGGAGTGATTTCCAATGATCGGCAGCTGGAGTAGATATTGTAAATATTCACTGATTCATGTCATCAGTTTAATAAATTTTGCAAGAGTGGTGAGTCTTCAGTTGCATCACCTGTACTTTCTCTCGGCCCAGAGCGTGCTTGGCCAGTCTGGCCACCAGGAGCAGGCTTCTCAGCTCTTCTGTTCTTGCATTTCAGGTGAGCAAGAATGAACGTCAGGTTATGAAACCGCTGTACGACAGGTACCGCCTGGTCAAACAGATCCTGTCCCGAGCCAGCACCGTCCCCGTCATTGTGAGTACACCACGGCCCGCTTGTTGATCACCTGGCTGAATGGGCCCCGGCTGTATTATTAGGGCCCTAACTTGCCTTCTCATGAAAGAATAGTCTTTCATAGTTGAACCTGCCGTCAATATCCATGGCCCCTAAGCTTGAGGGATAAAGAATTTATCAGAGACTTCGGAGGCTACGTTTGCCAAAAATGAGCAAATCCGAGGCCGAGAGAAATGTTTTGTCCCTCTCGGGGATATGCCTTGGCCGTATGCATCCATCTGACACGTGCTGGGCCGGCTTTCCCACGCTCTCCTCAGAGGCGGAGCACCGAGAGGACGGGGCTGTGCCCTCCCCAGGGCCCCGCTACAAGGAGTCTTAGCGGCCTCTGTTAACGGTCTTCTCTCCCCCTCCAAGAGATGGATCAGCCCTGCTGGAATCAGGTCCAGGGAGAGAGCGTCTAAGGAGCTCGGGAGAGGGACCCTCCTCTTTGTGGAGGATGTAGGAGAGTGTGAGGTGGAAGAAGAGGGAGGGCGGCCAGCAACCGTGAACCGTGCGTGGCGGCCACCGCCCTTGGACTTCGCTGCTTTCGGCCTCTGAGTCGGGACTTCGTCAGGAGTAGGGAGCGGCGACTGGCCCTCAGCTCTGGGAAGCCCGTTGGGGCGCTGGCCAGCCTGCCCCGGCCCCGATCCCAGCCCCGCCGCGGGGGCGGTGCTTCTGGCCCGCCCAGCTCGTGGGGACGCTCTGCCTCTGTTTTAGCGCTCACCTCGGGGATCCTGAGGGCTCCTCCGCTGGCCTGTAGGCTTCGCAGTAAGCGGGCGCGGCCTCGCTTTTATGTCGTTGCCGAAACGCGTGTTCTTCTCAGCTGCCGCTCTTCTGTTCGTCCTTTAAATCTCCTTGTGTATTTCTAGGCCCAAGATACGGTCTTCATATGTCTTTTAACAGTATATTTGTTCATAGTTAATGGGGCAGGGTCCAGAGACCTCAGGCAGGTGTGTTTGAAGAAAGCTACCTTTCTAGAAGTTTTCTACCGAATAAATCAGCAAAAGGATTAAATCTAAGAAGTCCTTTATATGCCCCAGTCAGGGGTCCTTAGTGTCCCTAAGTGGGGTGACTCTGTAGCCTCTGTTGATAACCTTTGCATCACTTGATGAGCTTACGTTATCATTAGTTGTTCCGGAAGTTACGGTGACTAGGAGGAAAGGGGAGAGGCAGTTGCTTCTCAGGTTTTTTCTGTGTGTTTGGTTAACATACTCGTGTGCCGTCCTTGCTTTCATGTGGCCTCTGTGGTTGGGGGTCGGGGAGAGCTCCGAAGTGAAGCAGCAACTTGGACAAGAACTTCAGTTGTGTCTGGTTTTCCTGGGACTTCTTGGCGGGGAGGGGTTCGAGTCTGTAGTTAAAAGGCAGAAGTAAATACTTGTGAGTCAGAAGGGGATGGGGAAAGAAGTTCTCCGTGTAACCTGCCTATTAACGCCTGTCGCAGGGTTCCCCTTCCAGCAAGCGGAGAAGCCCTTTGCTGCAGCCAATTATCGAGGGCGAAACTGCTTCCTTCTTCAAGGAGATAAAGGTGAAGACCCCCAGCTGCTAACCGCTTGCTACATCTGCAGCAGTGCCTCTCCCTCCTTCCCTCTCTCCCTCTCTCCCTCTCTCCCTCCTGTGGATGGAAAGCCGCTGTGATCGGGCCCTTTGGTGATGGCTTCCTGCAGCCTTCCCTAAAAATCAGTAGCTGCCACATAGCACAGGGAGATCAGCTCGGTGCTTTGTGACCCCCTAGAGGGGTGGGATAGGGAGGGTGGGAGGGAGACGCAAGAGGGAGGAGATATGGGGAGATATGTACATGTATAGCTGATTCATTTGTTATACAGCAGAAACTAGCACACCACTGTAAAGCAATTATACTCCAGTAAAGATGTTAAAAATAAATAAATAAATAAAATAGAACTGAATAAATATAGAAAAGAAAATCAGTAGCTGCTTCTAACCAACTTTAAGCAGTCCTCTTTTATTTATGTTATAGACCAGCTGATCTCCTTAGTTTCATTTCATTCCCTCGCTATTGTGTTTTGTTTTGTTTTGTTTGTTGTTGTTTGGTTGGTTTTTACTTTGCTTGCAGGGATTTTTGTTTTGTTTTCAAAATGTTTTTTGTTTTGTTTCTTTCCCCCCTATTTGAGGAATGGATTTTCTGTACTCCAAAGTTTTGTTAAATTAACTCATTGGGTAACTTAAAAAAAAAAAAATCTCATTTACTAAGTTTATAGCGAAACCAAAATTAACGAAAGCAGTGTACGTAGCACACACAAAAAATTATCATTTTATAGACAAATATCTTAGTTGTCTTTGACAGATATGTGGGTACAGTTTCATCCACTCTCCTTTCCTCTTGCCTTCCCCCTGGCACATTTGGTCCTTGGTGCTAATTTTATAATCTGTTCTTGATCTGTGAATGTAGTGCTGTGACCAGCAGTCACTAGAACATACGCTCTGATTTTTTCCGCCAGTAGTAATCATGGATTTTATACAGATAACCCTTGTCCTCGGTGGCTACTTTTGCTGAAATGGGAGGAACCATCTGTGCCCATAGATCTGTAGGGACCTAACTGGCCTAGACTAGGATCAGCCTCTTTCATATTTTTGTTTCTGGACAACTGAACACACTGACTGCCTTGTACAGGGCTCTAGAAATGAAAAGTCAAAGTCAATCTTTTTAAAAAATCGATGATTGTTATTTAGCAGTTAAGTCGGAAGTGGGAGTAAAACCCCAAGTGGAAGTGAGTGTTAAAGAGTTTCTCTTGTCATATTTCTGTGGCAACCCCAAGCCTGGGGTGTCGTTTATTTACTGTAGTTAGGAACGATTATTTCAAAATATGGGGGCCTCGTTCCCACGGAGGGACACCAGTTGAGAACTGCTCCATTTTCTTGCCTGATTTCTCTCCACTGTAACTCAGGTAAGGAACCGGAAGCTACAAAGCCGTCTCTTCTCTTCACTCTCTTCCTTTCCTTACCTCCCAAGGGTCTTAACTACTTCACAGACCTCACTTTAAGGTGTTAGGCAGTGGCTGTGCTCACTATTCATGTTGTTTAAACAGAACTTGTTTTATAAAAATGCTGTAGATGTGAAGTTTAGGCAAATATACTAATTGTATCTTCAAACTTAGAGCTATTTTCTTACAGTAAGACTTGATGTTGATGAAAGAAGACAAATTTTATCTAGCTGGTAATTTCACACAAGAATTAAATCACCGTAATTGAAGAAATCTGGGCAAGTGTGTGCATGAAAATTAGCATATTTTTCTTAGAAGCGTGCGCTAAAACTATTCCTAGATAAAAATGTGTTCTTTAACACATCCGAAATATGACACTTGATAATTGCCTCATGAAACGAATGGAAGATACAGGAATGATGCTCTTTTTAAAAGTTGTTCCTCCAAATCTTATCCTTTAGCTTAGTTTATTTTTTTCACAATTATGTTTTGGCCATTGCTCTTCTTCTGGCCCTCAACGGTGATCGAAATTTCAGATAATTTTGCAATTATTACATTGCTCTCGTAAATGGTGTTGTCTTTTAGTTCATTTTGTCCCAGTTGGCCAGCTTTATCAGCATGTATTTGGACTGTACTAATTCTCAGAAATTCGGTTATAATTTAGAATTTGGTGTGTGTGCAGATAAGAAGATTGTATCTAAATGGTTTCTTTGAAAACCATCCCTGATTTTTAATGCTTATGGGAAGACACCAGCTGTGTGTGAAAGAGAGCCAGCTCAAGTTCTGAAGCCCTAGAACTTCCAGCCCCCAAAATCCTACAGATCAGCTAGTCAGTTCTCTGATCCAACATACGAGTTTCCTCTACAACTTCTCTGACAAAATAGAGACACCGTCCCTAAGAAGTTATTCCATCCTCCAACTTGAGACGTCTACAGCAATGAAGAGAGTAAGGTCGCTCGTTAACATGGGCTAAGCATCGACAGGAGCTAAAGATTTATATTATTAGTTTTATAACTTATTTTTAAAATTATCGAAAACAATATGGTAATTATATAATTTTAGAATGTGTAAGTTTAATAACTATAAAATATAAGTGATGAAATAATTAAATTATAGCATTCACGGTTATGACTGTGTGACTTCCTACTTACAGGCCTAGTTTTGCCTCTGGAGCACCATGGACTAAGCATACTGCTTTCTCCTTGAGAGCACTTGGCATATTTACAGTCACCTGCCCTGCCCCCTCCCACCCACACCCTGTGAACATTTTTTCTCCAGGTTCTTCTTACTCTTTCTCGTGCGATATGGGCTCCGGACTGTCCGGCAGTGCAGTGGCTCTGCTCTCCACACCCGTCTCTCTGTATCCCTCTTAAAAACTGATACCCAGAACTGAACGTTATTCTAGATGTGGTTTAACCAGCCCGACAGTGGACCAAGGACTAGTCCTGACCTTGATCGAGATGACTAAGGCCCTTCAGTTCTCCAAGTCTGTGCCTACGCGACTGTCAACGTGCTGTGAGTTCCTCTTGGTCTTTCTAGGGCAGGAGGTCTCAACCTCAGCACTACACACATTTGGGCCAGATAACTCTTTGTTGTGGAGGACTGGCCTCCACTCACCACTGGGTGCAAGTAGTGCAGTACGACCATCCCTCCCCAGTGTGACGACCAAAAACGCCTGCAGACGTTGCCAGAGGTCCCCTAGGGGGCAGACCTGCCCCCAGTTGAGAACCATGGCTTGTGGCCCCGCCTAACTGTTGATTTATGCAACCCCCAGCTTCCTTTTCCAAGGATTGCTTAGTGTCTGCGTGTCCACTTTTTTTTTTCTAATCTAATTACAGGACCTTGAATTTTTCCAGTTTGTTACTTTTCATACTTCTACCCTAGCCTTATGAAATAGATTACATCTAGACTTTATATTTCCAGCACACCCAGATATCCCTACCCACTGTGTTATCTACACATTTTGTGAATATCTTTGGCGCCTCATCCAAGTGACTGCTAAATGTTGAGTAAGGATGGGTCAGAGGCTTCCCCGCAGATTCACATCAGCACTGCAGCAGCACTCTGCGTAAATGTTCACAGCCAGCTTTCCTTTCACAAATCAGCCTACCTCATGCTTTATTGAAATCCAGGTATTATGCCAATCCTATCAAAAAAGAAGAAAATGGTTCGTTTTTCTGATTTGTGTACAAGGAGCCAGTGCTACTCACTGTTGATCACTGATTCTTTTTCAGTTGCTCATATGTTATCTAGATATTGATTCCTTCTAGAATCTACTCAGTATCCACAGCCACCTGATGGTCTTTGAAGATCTGTTTTGCTGTTTCTTTTTCCCTATGTTTTTCACAGCTTACTGAGAATAGCTTTGTTTAGCTTCATCTTCAAAAACACTGCGTTCTCAGAATGTGCAAGACACACTCTCCCATTTTGAAGTTCTCTCAGGACCTTGGGATATAATTGATAAGGCTTAGACCCCTAACTTCATTTCTTATCTATCTCGGGCTTTAATACGCTCTTAATAGTAATTTGTATTTCTCTTTTAAAGCTGAATTACTGGACTAAGAGACATTTATTGAACACCTAATATAGGCAGGCATCGGCTGAGCTCTGGGAGCAGCAGTGAACAGAGAGGCCCAAATCCCTCCCTCCATGGAGTTTATAGTCAGGTGGTCCCACCTGCTCTCCTCATCCGGGAAGGGGAGGTGGGCAGAGGCTGAGCAGCACCGCCCGTGTGCCCGGTGTACCTGCTCAGGTAGTCAACACGCATTATCTCAATTCTTATGTAAATGACGTAGACGGGACTTGCCACTTCATCTTATAAAAAAGAGAAACTTTTAAGCTATTGATTTAAAAGCCACTTTTACTCTGTGAATTTAAAAATGGTTTTAATTTTTTAAAAAATTAATAATGAAGCTTTTACTTCCATGGATCAAGAAAAGAGATTGGAGATCTGAAGTCACAGCAAAAAGAATCTGGAAAGGCCACCTAGTTTTTTGCCAACTTTACCTTCATGCCTTCGTAACAGTAGTTTCATTGTAGTTACGTAATAGTCCTTTTGTTTTGCCCATTTGTTTGTTTCTTTATTCACATTATTTCTCCTCAGAGGTACCATTATAAACATACCAAACTTTATGGTAAGAAAATCCACCACAGACAGTTTGAATCCTGTACTTTACCTGTGAGCGGTGGTTCCTCCTGCCTCCTGAGAGCCATTGGCTGCACTGGCCCTGAAGCCACTTGGTTGAACTAACGACTGATGTTATAATCCTGTTGTTCATGTAGCTGAACGCCTAACCAATTTTTTAATTTCTCAAGATATTAGGATATTCTTTTCTGGTCTGACTGTACACTTTGGCAGTAAATTACTTCTTTTAAAATCTTTCTTTCAGACTCCGATATCATTTCTTAGAATCACCTAGCTTTAAATCGGCACTAAGACATTCTCTTAGAAAAATAAGTTGACCTCATTTTTCTAATTGCATTTTTATCAAGACAGAGAATATCACACTTTTCTTAGAATCTTGAATGCTGAAGAACACAGCTGTGGTCCTTGGAAACTCTTTGAAAAAACATAAGTTTTATGATTCTGATCATGGAAAGATAAATGTTTTGATCTTCTCAAAAGTTTCCTAAAATTTTGTGCATGAAGCAACCACAAATATTTCATAATCTCAACTTTTAGATAGAAAGGCCATATTGTTGAATTTCTGAAAACCTTCATAGCTTAAAAAAATTCTGAGACACATAACTAATAGAATCTTTAAAGCACTGGTTTTCTGGTGGTGGATTCTTTTAGGTAGTGTCACAGAGCTGAGAATGTTTAGATTCATTTGCTTCTTTTGATTTAGGGTATAAATTATGATGATTGTTCCTTCCTACCCTCGGCCTTGATAACTGTTAATTGTGCTGTATACTAATTTTTTTTTACAGCTTTTTTCCCTATTGAGTAGCTGTGTTTAGCGTTTGTCTTATTTACTGTGTATATATAGATATTCAATAATATATCCGTCATGTACACGTGTGTTGCTAAATGTAGCTATATAGAAGAAACTATATGGGGTCTGGATAATTAAGTGATCGTGAAGTGATACCTGTAATGAGAGAGGGCCCGAAAAAGTGACCCAGTTTTTATTGGGGTTGCTGTGTATCTCCAGGAAGAAGAGGAGGGTTCAGAAGACGATAGCAGCACAAAGCCAGACTTCACCGTCACCCTGAAAACCGATTTCAGTGCACGTTGCTTTCTGGACCAATTTGAAGATGACACTGATGGCTTTATTTCCCCAATGGATGATAAAATACCATCGAAATGCAGCCAGGACACCGGGCTTTCAAATCTCCATGCTGCTTCAATGTATGTTGTTTTGGTGGTGGTATTGGAATGTTGTGATGAAAACAATTTTCTGAAATACTGTTTTAGCCTTTGTACTTAAATTGGCTGCCAAAACGTAAGTGACTTGCCTAGGGTGCATCTATGTGGATAAAACAGGCTTTGCTTGTTTGTTTAACTTCTGGCTCAGTGTTTTTGTATGCTTCATCCCGTGTTATCTGAGGGAGCATCTGAGATCTTGCTTCAACAATCGCAAGGTCTCGGTAACGGCATTGTGTGGTTCTGTGCGCCACAGCTCGCCATTTAACACATACCGAGATCTCTTTCTTTCAAAGCCAGTACGACAAAGCGCCATGGGATTTCGCAAGCCTGAGGAATTCATAAGTAGCAGGAGCCTCGCAGGGGCCCCAGAAGCCATATCCATCGTCAGTGTGCTTTGGCTTCCCGGGGATGGAAAACATCCATTTCCGGTGACCCTCAGCTCCTTCCACAGTTCCTGCATTTATATGCTTTTCCCTTTCTCCACAACTCCTATCGAGTTGCACATCCCTTACGTTTATAACTATTCAGATTTAACGCCATGTTCTTGAAATACTTCTGCCCCTCTTAGACCAGAACTCTTGGAACACCTTCAGGAAATGAGGGACGAAAAGAAAAGGATCCGAAAGAAACTTCGTGATTTTGAAGACAACTTTTTCAGACAGAATGGAAGGTAAGCGCGTGTGTCGTCCTCCCCCTGCCACTCCTCACACGCAGCCCTCCCTCTTCTGTGTCTCATCCGTGCACAGCCTCCCATGTGGGAGCCGCCCTACAGCTGCCCTGGAACCCGGCCCTTGGTTTTGTGCCCAGGGCCCCTTCGAGGTTTACTGTGAGATGGTGAGGCTTGTGTGGCCCTTCAGGGAGAAGTGCTCCTTGGATGACATCCAGGACCGATGCGGATTCAGCGAACGTTTACAAAACTCACCTGCCACATCAAATTCTAGTCTAAAATGAGCAGCTTAAAGCTGAGTGTCTAGTGGACAGCACCGGGTTTGATTTCTGTTTTTGTTTTTTTGATCTTAATAAACCTGAAGGAGAAATAAGGAAAGGGGTGCTCTAGGTCTCGCTGGTTTGTAGGCTCATTTTAAAAGCAGAGCCGTCAAGTCAAATGAGAAATACACAAGAAACAGAAAGCCCTCCTGACTGATGAGTGCCTTTCACCAGTGAGGTTTTTTGTTTGTTTTTTTTTGAAATACATTTTATCACCTAACATTCTTTTTATTTTTTTTTTATAAATTTTATTTATTTATTTTTAGCTGCGTTGGTTCTTCATTGCTGCGTGAGGGCTTCTCATTGCGGTGGCTTCTCTCGTTGAAGAGCACGGGCTCTAGGCATGCGGGCTTCAGTAGTTGTGGCTCGCGGGCTTCAGTAGTTGTGGCTCGCGGGCTCAGTAGTTGTGGCTCGCGGGCTTCAGTAGTTGTGGCTCACAGGTTCTAGAGCGCAGGCTCAGTAGTTGTGGCACAGGGGCTTAGCTGCTCTGTGGCATGTGGGATCTTCCCGGACCAGGGCTCGAACCCGTGTCCCCTGCATTGGCAGGCGGATTCTTAACCACTGCGCCACCAGGGAAGCCCCCACCAGTGAGTTTTAAGACGTACTGTAATCATCATCATAGAGCGCTATGCTGAGGGATAGTGTTCCCTGTTAGCAAGTGACCACGCACAGAATGTCCGACTCAAGTCACAGCATGAGACCAGGTTAGAGCAGGGAATAGAGCTCCATCTCTCACGTTGGAGTTAAGTTTTATCATTTTAAAATGTTTTATTTTAATCCAAATTATTTAAACAGTGTAAATACAGTTTCTCTTTAAGTCTGCTTTTATACTTCTCAAAAGTATTGGGAAATAAAAGTACCATAAAAATTAACTTAGGCGTTAAAAATGTACTATATTTCAGTTTATTTCAATTATTGTATAAATTTATGTTGGGAATCTCTGATTTGGATCTGTCCTATAATGACTTTCTCAAGATTTATGAATTTTTATACCTAAATATTTGTTTTTCTTTCTCCATGAATTGTAGAATATTTAGAAAATATAGATAAAAGAAATAATACCCAAAACGATAATAATACCCAAGGACAAACCAAAGGATTAATGTTTTGATGTGTTTCATTCCAGTCTTCTTTCCAAACATATTTTTGGCTTGTCTGCTCATTTTCTTTCCCATTTGTTTATAGTCACATTATGCACAGATATCCTATAATTATGTAACCTTCACAAGTTTTAAGAAAATACAATTGATGGGAGTCAATCATCATCATGCAAGTTTAGAACTGTCAGGGACTTCAGATTTCACAAAATCTGGCTCCATCACTTCGTATGTGAGGCAAGTGAAGACCCTCAAAGGCACGTCTGGGGCCAGGGTCAGATGCCCCCTGCCCTGCCCTGCCCTGCCCTCTCCTGGGACCATCCAGGGTCCTTTCCTTGAGCAGGCAGAGCAGGAATAAAATCAGTTCATTGAGCAGAATTAGATGAGCCCCAAGCGGTCCCATTTCCCATTTTCACTCTTTAATAAGAAGTAAAGGAAGCCTGGTATTTGAATGTCTGACGTGTGCGTTTCCAAGTGAGGTGAGAAGCGGGGCAGTACCGGCTGAGGGTGCGGGCAACGGCAGCGTTTCGTCAGGTTCTCCTGCGGGTTGTGTTAGATCACGGGTTCAGGGTACTTAGTACAGTGTTCACCCTATCATCAGATCCCAAGTGTAATACTTGCGTACATAAAAAGTATACATATAAAATTACTCAGTAAACTATAAGGTTTATTAGTATTCTGTGATCCAATCGCTGAATTCCAAGACTAATTTTTATAGTAAGTAGGAGTATTAACTATTCTTTTTTAAACCTTGTAAATTATGGGTATACCAATTACTAATCAGAAATTTAGTGGTTCATTAGGTGAAGGATATAAAAGTGAGAAAGCATTAAGTGTAAGTAAAGGACTTCAGCGTATGGAGACTTGTGGTATGAATTCATACGTAGCAACAGCAGAGGGAGAAAGTTTCTACATTTCTTAGTCTTTCCTATCATTCTTCAAGATGCCAGATTAGCTCTGAAACTCAGTTGCCTGGTGCCTTCTTGGGACGCTGTCTTTCACTGCTTGTCTAAACCCAGCTCCACTCTTGATACCAAGCGATGCTTGGCCACACTGGTTCTGTGGGGTGATAAACTGCAGATTTCCACGTGATGATCATTCACCTGGCGAACAGTATCCTCTAGAAGGGACAGCAGATGATCATCAGCCCCTTTTCCCTTTGTTTCCATCAGAAACGTCCAGAAGGAAGACCGCACTCCTATGACTGAAGAATACAACGAATATAAGCACATTAAGGCAAAACTGAGGCTCTTGGAGGTGCTTATCAGCAAGAGAGACACCGATTCCAAGTCCGTGTGAGGAGGCAGCCCTACCCGAGCCACGGGGGCTGGGGAGGCGGGGGGAATGTGCCCCCCGCCTCCCCTGGCAGATAGCAGCTCTGCAGGAACTGGAAGGCAGCCTCGGAGCTGGACCTACAAAGGGAGTAGCTCTTCTGCCTCCGGGCCACTGGGATCATCCCCAGTTTCCACTGCCTGCCTTGGAAACCGCCTAGATGGAAGGAGCCCACCTGCCCCCGTGTAGGAATTGTGTAAGGGAAGGTCGAGATCTCCGTGCACCCGAGCGCTCACAGACACACGCTGTAGCGGAAGCTTCGCTGACACTGGCAGCGACGAATCACTACACTGACGCACACTCATCTACAGAGGCTACACGCTGTTCTTCTCTGGATAACTGAGACACAGCCTGTTCTCTGTCGGACGGTGACAAAACAAGCTCAGGACTTCACTCTGTAGAGCGAACTTGCTGTGCACGTCCAATGCAGGTGCCCGAGAGAGCACGGGCCCAGCCCAGGAGAGCACGGGCTCTCTTTGGACCCAGTCAGGGGGGGCCCTGCATTGGAGCCCTGTTTGCTGCCTCGACCATCCTCGTGACCTTTCCACAGAGCTGCGCCTTTCCCCACTCGTGTGAATCGCTTCCCCTTTAGCTCTCGGGTGGACGGAAGCTGCATCTGCCCAGAAGGGCCGTGCAGTCCTCTCTTTGACCGTGTGCTTCTTCGCGACGTCCTCAGCTGATAGAGAACTGTGATCCCTGACTAGGGCTGGACCATCTGCAGAGGACAGAGGGGATAGAGAAGTAGCTAATATTTGTGCTGATTTTTAAATTAGGCAGCGGTGAAGAGCCTGGAGAATCCTTTCCTGAACGTTGACTGCACTTACCAGCCTCAGATTTTAATATCAAACACTAAGCGAGGCCAGCAGCCTCTTCGGGGTTTGGTTTGGTTTGGTTTTGGCTCTAGCCAAACTAAAGGGTCTTGCTTAATTCTTAGCTTAAGTGTAGAGGATCGTGAGAGAGAAAGAGCCTGTATTCTAAGCCTCCTGAGTACTTACCAGAGTTTAATTTTTTTTCTTTTTTTTAAGTAAACCTGCACTAAAAATCTCCTGAGGGGTAAGTATAGCCCTCAGAGCTCAGCCTAAGGCAGAATCTAAATCACACTATTTTCAAGATCATGTATAAAGAGAAAAAAAATAATGGTGTATAGCCAATTATGATCATAATTTTTTCAAAGACGGTGTCACAAAACTGTCTATATTAGACATTTTGGAGGGACCAGGGAATTTAAGACACCAAATCGTTCATCTCTTCAGTGTGCTGATGTTATCTTGTGATTTGTCGTTACTTTTTGACTTTCTGTGTTTGCGCTGAGGAAAGTGGGTCCTGGTTCTGCCTGCCCATCCTGGCCCACGTTTCTGCTCCGTGAGGTCGAGCACAGGTGTCTGCCCACCAGCCGCTGGTTGCCAAGAGAAGGTGTTTCAGCAGGCTCTGCCTTTTGAAGATAATGTTGCGGGATGAACAGGACAGCAAAGGGTACCATTTTGTTTTCTTTAATAATAATAACAAGGAGAGAACTCTTCCTGATCAGTTGTCAGTTTCCAAAATGGGTTCTTGAGAAACTGTCTGGTCAGATTCGATTTGTAGCAGCATTTTCCATTGTTGAAGTGAAGTAGCAGCTCTCTGTCGGTTGAAAATCGTTTAAGTCAGGAGTAGGGGAAAAAGAATACCTTTAAGTTTGCTCTTAAAAATAATCATCCAAAAGCATGAGCTATATGTTGAAAGTGCCCTGGTTGAATCCACATACTTAAAGACGGTACATAATCCTGCAATATAGATATAGCTTGGTATTCTTTGCTCTACTGTTTACATTGCAGATTGCTATAATTTCAAGGAGCTATATTATAAGTAAAATGATGCACTTTAGGACGTTTTCTATTTTTGAAATCTGAACATGAATCATTCACATGACCAAAAATTGTATTTTTTAAAAGAAATACATGTCTAGTTTGTCCTTTTTAAGTAATTATTCTCTTACATAAGCTATAATATAAATCACATCATTACCAGTTAACTTTCAAAGCACATCTGTCTAAGAGTATTGTTTTGAAAATACTAATATGCTATAGAACTTTAAAAGAGAAAAAGCTATATAAATGAGAAGCTACTAAATGTTTTGAAATCTATTGTTTCTGCCAAAGGTAAATTAAGTAAAAGATTTATTCAGGAATTCCCATTCAAATTTGTATGATTGAATAAAAGAAGACACCAAGTTATAGTAAAATGTGTATGGAATGTCATGTTTTCCTTTGTAATTTATAATAATATTCTTTCTAGAATGGTGCCCAAATTAAGGGAGGGAAGCCCCGTTTACACGAGATTCTATCTGAAGACAGGTTAGTCCGTAGGTTCTGGCTCTGCCAGAAATGCTGAGGCAAATTTGTTTCCATAGCAACCATTTTTGCAGCCCAGAGTCTCAAGGCCCTAGAGGCAGTGTCTTAATTGGCTTAACACAGAATACTCTGGACTGCGGTTTTTCCTTTGCTCTGTCGGGAATGTGTGCGTGCTTATGAGCACCTGCCAACAAAATAAATGTCAAGAGTTATTTAATAACAATGATAAGTAAAAGTAAAGCATGAGTAAACTTGGCTGTGTGATTGTAAGAATCAGAGATAGCAGAGGCTTGTAATTTTCCCAAGCATTTGCTTTTTATTGTGTTTTAGTCTGGAGCAAACCTTGAAATAGATATTTATATTAAGTATGTTATCAGTACTGCATTTCATCTTTGAAGCATTGAGTTTGGATTTTACTTTTTAGACAGGTATGTGCAAGGTTTAGGATAAGGGCCTGCTGAGAAGTTTTTCAGGACAGCCGAAGTTTGTCTTGGTGCTGGTAGAAGAAAGCCTGCACAATCTCAGTGATCTCCGATTCAGGGAAAAGTCCCATGAAAGACCACATCACATTTCAAACTAGAGAACTATTTTTTTTTAATTGCTAGCTATAATTTATTGTGAGCTAATAAGTAGATTGCTTTGGTTGCTAGTTTGAAGTCAAAAGATGATTATTCATTGGCAAGGCAGGGATCAGCAATGCCTCTATATGTAACATCAGTGTGATTTTTGCTTTCTCTCATCCTGATGCAACACTTTCATGGTGGCAGAAGAGCCTGTTACAGGGTGTACCTGCTCCCAGGTGTATCATTTCTAGCCCAGGACAAGTGCCTCAGGGTTGTGCTTGTGTCATAAGCATGGCACTGAGATGCACTCAGGCCAGCGATCTTGGTGCCTCCTAAGGGCTGAGCTTAGAGCTAATGTGATTGAGCTTAGAATTCCTCATAAGGTGACTGTTAAGTTTATTATCAGAATCAAAGGGCAGCCACGGTGCCAGTTAAGTTGGTTCTTTCTGGGACTGCCTAGTTCTCAGTAGACAGGATTGAGCCCTGTATCCGGAACTGATCACAGATTTATAAGGAAAATCAAAATTTAAAGTTTGTTGATGAATTTTTTAAGAGATTCTTAATCTGATCATGAAGATGCCATCTTTCTTAAGGGTCTATTTCTTAAGGCTATATACCTCACTACCTTTGATGGTATATTTACAGCTGAACGCCATAATCTCTTTTAACTGCTTTGTGAAAATCTGGTTGTAGTCTAACTTGGTTTTGCTTTCAAGACAGGTCTTCCTGACACACTGCATCCTCGGGGGTTTTCTCCCGAGGTGGGGAGTGGTAGCTTCTGCACCAAGGTCAGCACCTCCGTGGTATTCTTTCGTAGTATCCATTTGGTTAAACCAACAGGGAGGGACAAAACTGGGCTAAAACGTTAAAGCAGTGTTTCCTCCGAAGGCCATGGGTTTAGCAGAAGCCAGAGTGTGCTTTCTCTTTCTTTGATTAATTCCCTTCCGTTATATTTTTTTCCCCACGTGACCCTCAAAATCTACTGAAGAGTACATTTTGTCAAAAGATAGGCTAAACATGTTTTCCAATCTGTAGGTACTGAACTTGTGCATACTGGCACTTCTTCACAGGGCAGCTGACACAGCAAGCTCCAAAAGATGGTGATCTACGTGTCACAGCCACTTTCCAGAGTAGAGGTCGTGCCCTTGGGGCATCCACACTCTTCCACCGTGATCCTTCATGACAGATGTATGTGGATAAGCTGAGGTCAATGACAGGTACACACAGATGTGTATTAAAATGAAATCTATACATCTACAACTTCATATTGCTATGAAAGTGCAGCTATGTCTCTAGAGGATCTCATTTGGTCTGGAATCCAGCCAGTCGTGGCCATGTGTGCAGCTTGAGAAATCGATTCGGCAGATCTAACTCTCAATCTGAAAGCACCTATACAATCCTGAAAATCTCCGAGAGTGGATGCAATTTTAGTAAATAACGTGGGCCCAGAACAATGTTTACATGACATGTAAGCAGAAAGTATTTGAAATTAACAGTTGTTCCTTTTTTAAAATGTAAACCGAATGAAAATATGTTATGTACCTTTTTGTACATGACTGTATTTTGTATGAACATAAATAAAATATTTTTCATTGTGAATGTTCTGAATTTTTTGGCAGCGTCAGGAACGTGTGACCGAACCCTCTGTGGGGTCTGACCTTTCCCTATGTAAGGGATCAAGCTGCTCCCCTGAGCTCCTCAGCAGCTCCCGAGGATTAAGATTGTTATTCTGTCTCCAGGGAGGGCATTGGAAGGTGGAGCAAACTGGGTACAAGCTAGACATGCCCGTGATGGTCGGTAGGAAGACAGGCTTGGGCTCTGTGCTCAGCTGCCTTTGAAGCAGTTCATGGAAGGGGCTGGAGGGGTGCAGAAAGAAAGACATTAAGAAAAACAACTGTTTAAGTACATTTCCAAAGTCTCGGAGGCCATCACAGGCAAATATGTGAACCACTCACTACTCTGAAGCTAATGAGGCCACCAGAAAACTGTGACACGGAGGAAAAGGCACATTGCAGTCGTGTGAGGTAAGCAGCTCGTGGCCGGTGGAGGTTAGGCCTACAGGTGTTCTTTAAGCTGCATGTGTCATAGACGCCTGACTTAAGTGACTCAAGTACACATTCAAAATATACTAAACCTGAAATTAAAAAAAAAAAAATTAAGGCTTGGAGCAAGGACCTTGTCCCAGTACTGACACCAGGATTTGAACTGAGATCTGTCTGACTTCGGAGCATGAAGATGCAGCACTGCTGACGGCACAATGGCCTGGCGTTCTGTCAGAACTGAAGCTCGGGCTTCCCTGGTGGCACAATGGCTGCGAATCCACCTGCCAATGCAGGTGACACGGGTTCGAGCCCTGGTCCGGGAAGATCCCACATGCCGCGGAGCAACTGGGCCCGTGCGCCACAACTGCTGAGCCTGCGATCTGGAGCCGCGAGCCACAACTACCGAGCCCGCATGCTACAGCTACTGAGGCCCACGCGTCTAGAGCCCGTGCTCCACATCGGGAGGCGCCACTCCAGTGAGAAGCCCACGTGCCACAGGGAAGAGTAGCCCCCGCTTGCAGTAACTGGAGAAAAGCCCGCGTGCAGCAACGAGGACCCAACACAGCCAAAAGTAAAATAAATGGAATAAATAAATTTAAAAAAAACACTGAAGCTCGCGTGAGTAACTTCCTTTTTGAAACACTGGGTCCAAAGTAATAAAACTGAGGCAGAAGTGGCAAGCAGTATATAGCGACCCTTCATTTTCTTAAGTCCTATTTTGCTGTGGCCCCTCTGCGGGACCAGAAAGTGATGCTGGCCCAAGTACACCAGCTTCTACAGCCTGTTTAAAAGCCTGATGGTCCTCCAGACGGCCTCCCCCAACTCCCCTGGCAGTGTTTTTGCTCCTCCTCTCTCAGTTTGCAGCACTACGGACGAACTGAATGGGAATTTCAGAACAGGGACCGACTGGGGGAGGTTGGGAGAGAAGGACAGTCCTCGTCAACTCCTTTCAATGGCCTCATTATTACCCCCTCTAGAAATGGATGCTGAACCTTGTGTATCAGGGTTATCCCTAAGCTGGGTCAGCTTATCAAGGCTATAAATACACAGTTGAATTTCGTATTCAGTAAAAGCTGAAAGTCGGAATTCCCAAAAGCGTTTTCAGAACGCTGGCTGGCAGGCCCACAAGTGGGGTCTGGCAGGAACTGGGCTTGTTGACAGTTTGCTTCTCACTGTTCCTCTCCATCAACAAGGCTTGTACCACACGGTGGATCCGAGTTGCGCAGCGTCTTCCGGGGAAACGGCCCAGTGCAAAACGCAGCAAGAACCAAATCCGAGACCTCTGGACTTCCATGTCTCAGCTGAGCCTTTGTGTGTATAAATTACATGTTACTGTGAATTCTGAAACTCATAATCTTCCACACGTTTGAATCTTCCTTTAATTTCTCAAAAGCAATTCAAAGATGCTGAGAAATCTTTGTCGTGCTGCTGGTTCTACTGCTTTGAGTACTTCTTGGTAAGATATTTTGAGTTATTGTTATTTTTCTGTAACTGTTGCTTTTTTTAACTGAAGTATAGTTGATTTATAATGTTTTAGGTGTATAGCAAAGTGATTCAGTTATATATATATATATATATTCTTTTTCAGATTCTTTTCCATTATAGGTTATTGCAAGATATTGAATATAGTTCCCTGTGTAGATAGTAGGTCCTTGTTTATCTATTTTACTTTTTTTTTTAATATTTTTTTATAAATTTATTTATTTATTTTTGGCTGCGTTGGGTCTTCGTTGCTGCGCGTGGGCTTCCTCTAGTTGCAGCGAGCAGGGGCTACTCTTCGTTGCTGTGTGCGGGCTTCTCATTAAAGTGGCTTCTCTTGTTGCGGAGCACGGGCTCTAGGCGTGCGGGCTTCAGTAGTTGTGGCACGTGGCCTCAGTAGTTGTGGCTCGCGGGCTCTAGAGCGTAGGCTCAGTCGTTGTGGCGCACAACGGATCACAAAGGATCTATTTCTCTCTGGTAGCAGAGGGCAGGGCTTCTCAAACTGGAATACTGGCTAGGGGTCTTGTAGAACAGTCGCCCTGGGGGGGCCTGACAATCTGCATTTTTCTGACAAGCTTCCAGGTGCTGCAATGCTGCTGGTCCAAAGACCTCACCTGAAGTAGAGGGTGCAGACAGCATCCTGGGTATCTGCGGCAATGAGCACCTACGATCAGTTCCAAATCCTGGGTTGACAAGAGACGGTACCCGACAGTCCCAGTGGAGGCCAAATGCTGCTCGACGCTCAAGGTCCAGGCTGCAGACAGATGGCGCCAGTCTGCGGCCTCTGCACGTTCCTTACCCTCCCCGTCTCCGTTTCTTTATCTAAAAAATGGAAACAATCAGAGTACCTCCCTTATCGGGGTTATTGTGGGAATTTACTTGGATGAACATAACGTGAGCACACGATAAATCTGCAGTAAAGGATGGTGGCGGGCTGTTACCATCAAGCATTGAGACAAAGATTCTTTCTCTGCCGAAGCCCAAACAAGACATTTTGAATCACTACAAAAAAGGAATTGTGTTCCCCACCACCACCCTTCTCCTCGCCCTCTGGTGCCTTGTTTGTATTAGTCAGAAACAGAGGGCGCCTCCAGCACTTTAGGCACAAATCAGCACTAACCGGTGAGAAGGATTTTATGGGAGCACTGACCCATTCTCTTGGCAGGGAAAGTAAAATTCTGACTCTTCTCAAGCAATCTGCATCACAATGTGTGTGCCGCTTTCTCCGACAGACCTTTGCTTGCTGAATCCCCTCCCTCACGGAGCAGGGCAAACTCCTCTAAGTCTGCTTCTCTCTAGGGCGTTTTGGGAGGTCCAGATCTGCTCAGACATGTCAAGGGAATTAACTGAGCGGAGACAGATGTGGGATTGCCTGCATTCTGTGCAGGGAAGGAACAGAATAACCTTTGAACTGATTTCTAGGCACCTGGTGTCCTGAAATTTCTGTCTCAGGCTGTATTTTTAAATAACTAAAAATGAAGCGTACCCCAGGGAGAAGAGCTGCTCTGATCTCGGCAAGCTCCTAATTAGCAAGCTCCTAATTAGCATCCTAAGTTTCACCAAGCCTGTGGACACGGCTGAGACTGGGAGAGGGCCTGGGGTCACCCTCCACTCCCTCATCAGCGCCAGGGGGGCAAAGCCGGGGTGCCACTGCTCACACCAGCAACAGAGCAAGCTTTGGGTTCAAATGACCTTCCACTCTCATTGAATGAGGCCCCGCCCCCCATTACCTCATAAATTCAGCAGCTCCAGGTCTCCTCTCCGGACAGTCTGCCAGACTTGAACTTGAGAGCCCTTGAGTCTGCTACACCAGCATCTGAGCTCCTGGGAGAGCCCAGGCACGAAAGGTCAGGAGACACGTTTTTAACAACAAGAAGACTTTGGCAGTGGCAGGCCGGTCCCTCTGGGACCACGAGCCAGTACCTAGTTGGCACTTGCTGTTGACCTTTGATCTCAAGAGCCCCGGGCCTCTTATGACACTGTAGGCATTGGGGTTATTTCCAAATTTGCTCTTTGGCTTTCTTTTTCTCCTAATCCTAAAAAAAAAGGTGACCGTGAAAGACTAATCTGGTTTAGAGTTTCCCTTCACCTGAGGAGTGTATGTGTGTGAGTTTTAGATCTTATTTAATTTCTCAGGAAGTTCAACACCAATGGGAACTGAATCAATAATAACCAGAGATTGTATCCAATTCCCCCGGGGTTAGGCCCAGGAAAATCAGCTTTTAAAAGATCTGAAGACCGTATGATTGTGCACCCTGCCAAGCATGCAGCCACTCTTGGAAGAAAAAAAAATGCTGACATCTGAACTAATTTTCTCCATGCCACACATAACTCAGGAGTACACACTCCGTTACTTTCAGAAGGAAATAAAAACACTAAAGCCTGGATCAGCTAATCCGTGGGAGAGGCTGTTATTAATATAGATGCAAAGAATCTGCCCACAATGGGGTGGACACTTCCTCCAGCACCTGTTCTGTTGCATAGCCCTGTTTCTCACTCCACAAGTGAGGTTCACCAACCCCTCCTTACGTGGGTTGGAGAGGCATGGTGGTAGCTTCTGTGTCACATCCAACTGGAGAATTTCCTTGATCTGATCTGCAGGAGAGTTTTCACCTATTCTGAAGACCTGAGGACCTACTGTCTTCCTTATCACAAGCGCCCCCTCAGCTGTGTGAGATGCAGTTCCCCAAGATAAGTCTGCAGGTGGAGGCGCCGGTGCACCTATGAACTCTCCATAAAGGCATCTCTTAAAAATGAAGACATTCACAAAGCAGAAGACTCATAACTCAAGCAGCCCCGGCTGAGTAGTACGAAGGCAACATGGGCTTCATGTTCTTAGATATTCTAGAGACTTAACAAATGTTTTAAAATATGCTTGGCTGCATTTTTAAGAGCCAAAGAGAACTGGAGACAACCAACACTTACATTTCTTTTTGAGAGGAAATGATAAAATTCTGCATATTAGCCTTGATTTTATATACTTTCTCTTCTATGCTTGACCCTGACACAAAACATTCTATTCATTGGGCTGCACCTCAAATCTGTTTTGACGTTCTGTTGTATGCCCTCCTTCATTCCACCTTTCTCTCCATCATCCAGTTAACAGTGATTTGGCTGTTTTTTCCTTTATTTTTTCCGGTTTTATTGAGATATGATTGACATGTAACATTGTGTAAGTCTAAAGTGTACAGCAGGTTGATTTGAACCACTAATATATTGTGAAGCAATTACCATCATAGCATTAGCTAACACCTCCATCATATTACATAATTATTCTTTTTTGTAGTTAGAACATTTAAGATCTACTCTCTTAGCAACTTTCAAGTATATAGTACAGTATTATCAACTATAATCACCATGCTGTTAATTAGATGCCCAGAATATATTCATCTTATAACTGGAAGTTTGTATCCTTTGACCAACATCTCCCCATTTTCTCCACTCCCCAGCCCCTGGTAACTACCATTCTACTCTGTTTCTATGAGTTAGGCTTTTTAGATTTCACATATAAGTGAGATCATACAGTATTGGTCTTTCTCTGACTTAATTAGCATAATACTTTCAAGGTCCATCCATGTTGTCACAAATAGCAAGATTTCCTTCTTTCTTATGAATAATATTCCATGGTATATATACACCACAATTTCTTTATCCATTCATCCTTGGACAGACCCGTTGTTTCCATATCTTGGCTATTGTAAATAATGCTTCAGTGAACATGGGGGTGCAGACATCTCTTCAAGATCCTGTTTATATTTCCTTTGGATATATACCCAGAAGTGGGATTGCTGGATGGATCGTACGATAGTTCTATTTTTATTTTTTTAAGGAACCTTCATAATGTTTTCCATAGTGGCTATACCAATTTACATTCCTACCAACAATGCACAAGGGTTCCCTTTTCTCCACATCTTCACCAACATTTATCTTTTGTCTTTTTGATAATAGCCATTCTAACAGGTGTGAGATGAATATCTCCTTGTGGTTTTGATTTGCATTTCCCTGATGTTTAGTGATGCTGAGTACCTCTTCATGTACCTGTTGGCCATCTGTGTGTCTTATTTGAAAATGTATTTATTGAGTTCTCCTGCCCATTTTATTAAAATCAAATTGTTTGGTTATTTTTGCTGTTGAGTTGTATGAGTTATTTACATATTTTGGATATTAACTCCTTATCAGATATATGATTTGCAAATATTTTCTTCCATTCCATAGTTTGCATTTTTATTTGCTGGTTGTTTCTTTTGCTGTGCAGAAACTATTTTAGTTCGATATAATCCCACTTATCAAGTTTTGTCGTTGTTGCTAGAGCTTTTGGTGTTAAATCCAAAAATCATCGCGAAGACCAATGTCAGGAAGCCTTTTCCCTGTGTTTTCTTCTAGGAGTTTTAGTTTCAGGTCCTGTGTTTAAGTCTTTATCTTGAGTTAATTTTTGTGAATAGTGTAAGATAGGGGTCCAGTTTCATTCTGCATTTGACTATCCAGTTTTACCAACAGCATACATTCATTCATTCATGTATTTATTTATTTTTTTTACATCATTTATTAAAGAGGCTATTCTTTCCCCATTGAGTATTCTTGGCTTCCTGTCAAATATCAGTTAACCATATATGCAAAGGTTTATTTCTAGGCTCTTGATTCTGTTCCATTGGTCTATTTGTTCTTTTTTATGCCAGTACCATACTATGTTAATTGCTATAGCTTTGTAGTATAGCTTGAAATAGTTATTACTATAGCTATAGTAGTATAGTTTGAAACAGGAAGTGTGATGCCTCCAATTTATACTTTTTTCTCATGATTGCCTTGGCTATTTGGGATCTTTTGTGGTTCCATACAAATTTTAAAATTATTTGTTCTATTTCTGTGAAAAATGCCATTGGGATTTTGATAGGGATCACATTGAATCTATAGATGGCTTTGGGTAGTATGGACATCTTAACAATATTAACTCTTCTGATTCATGAACATAGGATCTCTTTCCATTTCTTTGTGTCGTCTTCAATTTTTTTTTTTTGCCAAAGTCTTGTAGTTTACAGTGTACAGATCTTTCACCTCCTTGGTTAAATTTATTCCTAAATATTTTATTGTTTTTGATGTTATTATTAAAGGGATTGTTTTCTTTTTTTCTTTTTCAGATATTTCATTGTTAGTATATAGAAACACAGCTGATTCCTGTATGTTGATTTTGTGTCCTATAATATTACTGAATTCCTCGATTAGCTCTAGCATTTCTTAGTGCAGTCATTAGGATTTTTTATATATAAGATCATATCATCTGCAAACAATGACTGTTTTACTTCTTCCTTTCTGATTTGAATGTCTTTTTTTCCTTGCCTGATTTCTCTGGTTAGGATTTCCAGTACTGTGTTGAATAGGAGGGGTGAGAATGGTCACCCTTAACTGGTTCCTGATCTTAAAGGAAAAGCTTTCAACTTTTGAACATTGAGTATAATGTTAGCTGTGAACTTATCATATATTATGTTGAGGTATGTTCCTTCTGTTCCCAATTTGTTGAGAGTTTTTTATCATGAAAGGATGTTGTCGTTTGTCAAATGCTTTTTTTGCATCTATTGAAAGGATCATATGAGTTTATCTTTCCTTCTGTTAATGAGATGTATCACATTTATTGATTTGCATACATTGAGTCATTCTTGCATTCCAGGAATAAATCCTGCTTGACCATGGTGTATGATTGTTTTAATGTGCTATTGAATTCAGTTTGCAAATATTGTGTTGAGAATTTTTGCATTTATATTCATCAGGGATATTGGTCTGTAGTTATCTTTCCTTATAGTGTCCTTATCTGGCTTTGGTACCAAGGTTATGCTACCCTCATAAAATGAGTTTTGGAGTGTTCCCTGTTTGAGAAGGATTGACATTAATTCTTTTTTAAATGTTTGGTAGAATTCACTGGTGAAACCATCTGGTCTATGGGTTTCTTATTGGGAGGTTTTTGATTATTGATTCAGTCTCCTTCCTCATTACTAGTTTGTTTGGATTTTCTTTTTTTTTCATGATTCAGCCTTGGTAGGTTGTATGTTTCTAAGTTTTGTTTTTTTATAATTGATGGACATTTGAAGTATTTTTTTAAGATTATTTTTGATGTGGACCATTTTTTAAAGTGTTTATTGAATTTGTTACAATGTTGCTTCTGTTTTATGGTTTGTTGGTTTTTTTTGGCCACGAGGCATGTGTGATCTTAGCTCCCCAACCAGGGATCAGACCCACAGCCCCTGCATTCGAAGGCAGAGTCTTAACCATTGGACCACCAGGGAAGTCCCATGAAGTTTTTCGTTTTTTTTTTTCCCCACACACATCCTGAGCTTTATTGGGTATTAGTGAGCATGATTTCAAAAACATACTTTTTAAGTATGGTTATGAGAACAATAAGTTTGAAAGAACTTAAGCTATTCTTATAAATTATATCGTCTGCTCATCTTATGGCCAAATTTTCTCTAAATGATTCAGTTGATTTTTTTTTTTATACCTCTGACTTCTACATCTCATTTTAAAAAAATTTTTATTGGAGTATAGTTGATTTAAAATATTGTGTTAGTTTCAGGTGTACAGCAAAGTGACTCAGTTATACATATACATATATCCACTCTTTTTTTAGATCTTTTTCCCATATAGGTCATTACAGAGTATGGAGTAGAGTTCCCTGTGCTATACAGTAGGTTCTTATTAGTTATCTATTTTATATATAGTAGTGTGTATATGTCAATCTCAATCTCCCAATTTATCCCTCCCCCCTCTTATCCCCTGATAACCATAAGTTTGTTTTCTACATCTGTGACTCTACTTCTGTTTTGTAAATAAGTTCATTTGTACCCTTTTTTTAGATTCCACATATAAGCAATATCATATGATATTTGTCTTTCTATGTCTGACTTACTTCACTCACTATGACAATCTCTAGGTCCATCCATGTTGCTGCAAATGGCATTATTTCCTTCTTTTTTATGGCTGAGTAATATTCCATTGTATATATGTACCACATCTTCTTTATCCATTCCTCTGTCAGTGGACATTTAGGTTGCTTCCATGTCCTGGCTATTGTAAATAGTGCTGCAGTGAACATTGGGGTGCATTTACCTTTTCGAATTATGGTTTTCTCTGGGTATATGCCTAGGAGTGGGATTGCTGGGTCATATGGTAGTTGTATTTTTAGTTTTTTAAGGAATCTCCATACTGTTCTCCATAGTGGCTGTACCAATTTACATTCCCACCAGCAGTGTAGGAGGGTTCCCTTTTCTCCACACCCTCTCCAGCATTTATTGATTGTAGATTTTTTGATGATGGCCATTCTGACTGGTGTGAGGAGACACCTCATTGTAGTTTTGATTTGCATTTCTCTGGTAATTAGTGATGAGCATCTTTTCATGTACATCTGTATGTCTTCTTTGGAGAAATGTCTGTTTAGATCTTCTGCCCATTTTTTGACTGAGTTATTTTTTTGATATTAAGCTTCATGAGCTGCTTGTATATTTTGGAGCTCAATCCCTTGTCAGTTGCTTTGTTTCCAAATATTTTCTCCCATTCTGAGGTGTTTTTTTTTTTATGGTTTCCTTTGCTGTGCTAAAGCTTTTAAGTTTAATTAGATCCTATTTTTTTTTATTTTTATTGCTCTAGGAGGTGGATCAAAAAAGATCTTGTGTGATTTATGTCAAAGAGTGTTCTGTTTTCCTCTAAGAGTTTTACAGTGTCCTGTTTCTATGTATTTGTTTCTTCTAGGTTATCTAATTTGTAGGTGTGTGATTGTTCTTAATAGTCTCTTATGATCCTTTGTATTTCTGTGGTATCCATTGCAGTGTCTCCTCTTTCATTTATAATGTTATCTATTTGAGTCTTCTCTCTTTTTTTTTTTTAATAAATTTATTTTATTTATTTATTTTTGGCTGAGTTGGGTCTTCGTTGCTGCATGCGGGCTTTCTCTAGTTGCGGTGCGTGGGCTTTGCACTGCGGTGGCTTCTCTTGTTGCAGAGCACGGGCTCTAGGCACACGGGCTTCAGTGGTTGTAGCATGCAGGCTCAGTAGTTGTGGCTCACGGGCTTAGTTGCTCCGCGGCACGTGGGATCTTCCCAGACCAGGGATTGAACCTGTGTCCCCTGCATTGGCAGGTGGATTCTCAACCACTGCACCACCAGGGAAGCCCTTCTCTCTCTTTTTTTTCCTTAATCTAGCTAAAAGTTTGTCAATTTTATCTTTCAAAAACCAGCTCTTAATTTCATTGATCTTTTCTATAATTTTTCTGGTCTCTATTTCATTTATTTATATTATCCCCTTCCTTCTGCTAACTTTGGGCTTAGTTTCTTCTTTTTCTAGTTCCTTAAGGGGTAAAATTAGTTTGTTTGAGATCTTTCTTTTTTCTTAATATAGACATTTATTTCTATAAACTTCTCTTAAAACTGCTCTTGATGCATCCCACAGGTTTTGGTATGAAGTGTTTTAATTTTTGTTTGATTCAAGGTGTTTTTTTATTTTCCTTTTGATTTCCTCTGTGACCCATTGTTTGTTCAGGAGTGTGTTGATTTCCACATGTATGTGAAATTTTCAGCCTTCTTCTTGTTATTGATTTCTAGTTTCATACCACTGTGGTTGGAAAAGATACTTGGTATGATTTCAATCTTAAATTTGCTAAGACTTGTTTTGTGACCTATGATATGACCTATTGTGGAGAATGTTCCATGTGCATTTGAGAAGAATGTGTGTTTTGTTTCTGTTGGATGGAATGTTCTGTATATATCTGTTTAACTAATTTGGTCTAAAGTATGGTTCAAGTCCAATGTTTCTTTATTGATTTTCTGTCTGGATGATCTATCCTTTGTTAAAAGCGGAATGCTGAAGTCCTTAACTATTATTGTATTGTCATCTATTTCTCCTTTCAGATCTGTTAGTATTTTGTTAATATATTTAGCTCCAATGTTAGGTGACTATATATTTACAACTGTTATATCTTCTTGATAAATTGACCTCTTTGTCATTATATGATCTTCTTTGTCTCTTGTTACCATTTTTGGCTTAAAGTCTAGTTTGTCTGATACAAGTATAGCTATCCCTGCTCTCTTGCGGTTTTCACTTGCATGAATATCTTTTCCCACACCTTCATTTTGAGCTTGTGTGTGTCCTTAAAGCTGAAGTGAGTCTCTTGTAGGCAGCATATAGTTGTTTTGTTTTGTTATCCATCCAGCCACTCTTTGTCTTTTGAGAATTCAATACATTTATATTTAAAGAAATTATTGATAGGTAAAGACCTACTAATGCCATCTTTTTGTTTTCTGGCTGTTTTGTAGTCCCTTTGTTACTTTCTTCCTCTCTTTCTGCCTACCTTTGTGAGATGATTTTCCATAGTGATTATGCTTTAGTTTCCTCTTTATCTTTTGTGAATCTACTTTTGCTTTTGCTTTGCCTACAATCTACTTGTAGGCTTTTGCTTTGTTATTACCATAAGGCTTACATAAAACAACTTATAATAGTCTATTTTAGGCTGATAATTTAATGTTGATTGCATACAAAACCTCTACCCTTTTACTTTCTCTCTTTTATGTTTTTGATGTCACAATTTATATTTTATATTATGTATTAACAAATTATTGTAGCTATAGCTTTTTTTTAATACTTTTGTGCTTTAACCTTTATACTGGAGTTAAGTAATTAACACACTACCATATTACAGTATTAGAGTATTCTGAATCTGACTACATACTTATCTTAATCAGTATGTTGTATATTTTTATGTTTTCATGTTACTAACTGGTATCCTTTCATTTCAGCTTGAAGAATTCCTATCAGCATTTTTTTTTATAAGTAAGGTCTAGTGGTGGTGAACCCCCTCAATTTTTGTTTGTTAGGGAGAGTCTTTATCTCACCTTCATTTCTGAAGGACAACTTTGCTGGGTAAAGTATTCTCGGTTGGCAGGTATTTTTTCTTTCAGTACTTGAATATATTATCCCATTCTCTCCTGGCCTGCAAGGTCTCTACTGGGAAATCTGCTGATTTCCTTATGGGGGTTCCCTTGTACGAGATTTTGTTTTCTCTTGCTGCTCTAAAATTCTCTGGTTTTGATTTTAGACTGTTTTTTATGTATCTTGGAGGAGATCATTTTAGATTGAAAATAAACCTATTAGTTTCATGAACTTGGAAGTCCAAATTTCTCCCAGGTTTGAGAGAGAAATTCTCAGCCATTATTTCTTTAAATAAGCTTTCTACCTCTTTCTCCACCTCTTCTCCTTCTGTAATTCCAATGATGTGTACAGTGTTTCTCTTAATGGTGTCCCCTAAGTCTTATAGGTGTTCTTCAGTCCTTTTCATTCTTTTTTTCTTTTTGCTCCTCTGATTGGCTTTCAATTGATCTGTCTCATTGATTCTTCTTCTCGTTCAGGTCTGATGTTGAAGGTCTCTCTTGAATGCTTCAATTCAATTATTGTATTCTTCAGCTCCAAAATTTTTTTTTCAGATTTTCTGTCTCTTTGATGTACATCTTATTTGCTCTTGTATGATTTTCCAGATATCATTAAAGTGTTTTTCTGTTCTCTTGTAGCTCTCTGAGCATCTTCAGACAATTATTTTAAATTCTTTATCAGGCAATCTCCTGGATCTCCATTTCTTTAGGGCCAGTTCCTGGAAGTTCACTGTATTCCTTTGGTGGAGACGTATTTCCCTGATTCTTCATGATCCCTGTAGCCTTTCACAGGTGTCTGTGCATTTGAAGTAGCAGTCACCTCTTCCAGACATTGTGGACTGACTTTGGTAAGTGAAGACTTTCACTCCTGCAAGGGTTGGTGGAGCACACTACAACGTGCCGTGACCCCAGGTCTAGTGGTGCAGGGTACCAAGCGTGGGGCTGTGTGGCAGCGGTGGGGGGGGGGGGGGGAGGGGCGTGATCTCTCTCTGGCTCAGGCTGCTGGGGTCCACAGCGTCAGCAACTGAATGGTGCTTGGGGTCCTCAGCAGCGCCCCCTGGTCCAAGGAGCAGGACAGGCAGTGTGGTGGCCGGGGCCAGTGGTGTGTACACAGTCCGCTGCAGGGATCAGCTGCAGATGCCTATGTAGTGGCAGGGGCCAGTTGCAGACACACACCTAGCGGTGGGTGCCAGGGCAGGCAGCAAGGGCCAGGGCCAACTGTGGGCACGCTGGCGGCCGCAAGGGTCCCAGGCTGTCTGCATGTTCTCCTGTGGCTGCACAGTCTCCCCCTGGGTGTGCACACCACAGTGGAGGCCGGTGTCAGGTGGGTGTCAGGCTGGCAGTGTGCGAGTGCACAGCTGGAGGGGCTAGCCCCAAGTGCACACATGGCGATGGGGCATGTAGGCTGGTGTCTCGTACTCACACACAGGCCTGGGCTGGCTGCTCGTGTGGTACCTGGGCTCTAGCAGGGGCCAGAGTGGGGCAGGCTGGGAAGAAAATAAATAGGTAGGGACTGAGGTGGCTGATGTCAGTGAATGCAAGTACCTGTGGGGTCCATGGCGGTTGTGCTGTCTCTTGGTTTCTTCAGTGGTGAAAGCTGCTGGATTTGTCTGTGGAGCAGGTGTCTCGAAACCACAGCTGCTCCTGCTATGTGCCTGCTTCTGGGAGCCCCTGCTTTTTCTTCCTTGTCCCTAGCCACATTTCTATGTGTCTCAGCTCTGCCAGTCTCTGAGTGAGTGGGGTGAAACTGAAGGGGGACCTTCATGAGGTGCCCCGAAAGGCTGGGGAAGCTGGTCACTCACCCCACTCCCCGTTTCCTAGTGAAGGGTCCTCTTTCTAGCTGGGCACTCCCTCTCGGTGCTGAGCACTGCTGGCTTTGGGGATGGGGTGATGCAGGCAGAGTGAAGCTGTCTTCCCCTTTTTGTATGGTTATTCTCAGGTTCTATGTTCAGCTGCATTACTGACGTTTCTTAAGCGGGCCCCGAGCTCTCGCAGAGCTGGTTTGTTCACGGATAGGTGTCTAAATGGTGGTCTTTGTGGAAGGGTGGAGGCTGGGTATTCTGCTCTGCCATTTTGCTGGCATCACCTCCAGTCCTGCAACTCAGGAACAGCCCGATGGAAGAGATACATAGAGCAAGGTATAGGTGGGAATGGGCACGGAGCTTCAGTGCCCTCTCCGGGCACACCACTCACCTAGCACACCTCCACATGCTCACCAACGTGGAATCTACTATTTGACCATCAGTTCCAAACTATGGTCTGGGAGAAGTTAACAGCTACTAGGCTGACGACTAAATGCCCCCAGACTCTAGCTCCAATGAGATCCACAGCAGATGACATAGAAACCACACATCTGATCAGTGTTTTAGTCTCACGATCGTAGAATTGCCTCACTGAACTGCACAGTGGCAGGAAAACAAAGCTCACTGCTCTAATGACCACTTGCAGACGGGCGGCCAGGGAAGTCACCTGCCACACAGCACAGTGTGTCTTTCTATTTGGGCTCTAGGCAACCTCATCTCTAGCTATCCATCCCTGGTCAAATTTGCTGCCCACCCTAGCAGCTGAGCATAATAATATAGAGGAATGGTCAAGTTCACGTCCTACCACTGTGACAGTGAACAAGTTATTTTCTCTAAACATTCATTTCTTCATGTGAAAAATTGGGATAAGAATGAAAATTATAGTTACTGAGAGCTTGTTATGTGCTAGGCACTGTTCTGTATGTGCTTTCCATTAATTAGTTCATTTAATTCTCATTACAACTCCATGAGGAAGGCATTATGTTTATTCCCATTTCAAACAGGAAGAAAATGAGCTACAGAGAGGTTAAGAAACCTTCCCAAGGCCACACAGCTAGTAAGTGGTCGAGCCAGGAGGGCAGTGGTAGCAATTAAACTGAATAGCACATAGATAATGTTTGGTGCAGGGTCTGGCCTACAATCAATACCTGGTAGTTAGTTATTATCACAAAACCTTGATGCCTATTTCTGTGGGTTAATCTTAGACAAAGCTTGATTTTCGTATTACCCCCGTGGCAGAAAGGCCCAGAAATTTGTTCTCTCTAGTTCAACATCAGCTATGACCGAGTTCCTCCTGAGACTTCAGTTAAGTAAGTTATCGACTCTGTTACTGTGATTCCTGCAAGTCTGGTCTCCAAGGGTTGGGGCAAGTCTTTTTCTGTAAAGGGCCAGATGTTAACATGTTTGTTTGTTAGGCTTTGTAGGCCAGATAATTGCTGTCACATATCCTTTTTTTCCCCAACCCTTTTAAAAATGTAAAACCCATTTTAGCTCACAGGCTGTAGTTGCCAACCCTGGCTCTCCAGGATTATTAATAGAGAACCTTTTTAGTCATCAAAAAGCTTTCACACGGAGCGGGAGTTAATCACAATTGGCTAAATTGCCTGGTTACACTTTCATTAAATCCCACCCACCAAAAGTTGCCTTATTTTAATGAGATTATTTTTTCATTAAATAGGTAACATTTCTGAAAACAGTGAAGAAACTTCCAAATGTTTGTTTGCAGGTGAGGGAAGGTAGGTAGGTAGGTGGGTAGGTAAATCTAGAAATGCCTACCTAAAGAGTCTTCTAAAGCAATAGTGATAAAGGAAAAAAGAGAATATATGCCAGAAAAATAAATAGTTTTTAGAAAAGCAGCACAGAATTTCATTCATGCAACAAACATTTAGAAGAATTTATTGAGCATCTCTATGTACAGTAATTTTAGAGCTCAGTGACCTTAGAAATTATCTGGTCCAGTCTCCTTATTTCATGGATGAGGATTCTGAAGCCCCCCCCCCCCAAATTTAAAATAACTTGGCTATTTTCATTCAAAATTAAAGGTAATAGGCTTTTTTGTCCCCCAAACTGAGCACTTATGTATGCTCTTAAGTGTTTGTTTGTTGAGTGGAACTTACTTCTTATTAATGGAAAGCTACTGTTCTCTTTACCACTTTTTAAACCATCTATTATTAAGTCTGGTAAAAACAGTACATGGTAATTCTTTTTAAAACTTATTGAAAATTTTTTTTGCTGTGTATAAGTGGGCTAATTAGCATCAGCCATTAGATTAATAAGTCTTAGATTCACCTTTAATTTCTCCCATCGCCTCCACTCCTCCCATCTCTCCTGCGCATAGCTCTTCTCACCCCACTGCTGCCACCCCACTGCTCTCAGCTGCTGTCCTTCCCACTCCATTCCTCCACAGGTACCCTCATCCGCATTTTCTTAAAACCAGGCTCAACTCCTATCACTGCCTCCTTCCCCCACCCCAAGGCTCTGAACATTTTGAAGGCCCAAGGCTTAGTCTGGTTCCTCAGCCCCAAACTTGCTGTCTTTCTCCCCAGTCTTATTTACCATTATTCTGTTTCCTCTGATGCTCCCTTCGAATTGTTCCTGGCCCTTCCTTAAATATGCCCCCATGTTCAAGCCCTTGCTCAGGCCTTCCCCTCCGTGAGAAATGCCTTTTCACCCATCATAAGCTTCAGAAATCCCATCCATCCTTAATGCCATATGCTCCCCCCGCTACCCTGTTTGTTTTCCTCTTCATTTTCCCAGCAGTTGGTTCTACTCTCTTGTGGCAGGAAGCAAATTTGACCTTCTATTAGATTACTCGGGTAGATGACTTAATTCTTCTACTGAAAGCAAGCTACCCATTCTGCAAGTACAAGAAGAAACAGTTCTGGTTACGTTAAAACAGCAAATTTATTGCATAATATTGAACTATATGCACACACATAGAAAATAAACGTTTCATATAACTGTATATCTTTTTTTAATCTTGTATTATAAAGACTGAAAAACTACCAATTCAGCAATTGGAATAAGTTTTAAAAACAAAAAGCAAAAAATCTATAATCCTTCATTGAGATTTGATGCTGTCTCACGGTTCATAAATACTTCATTTTATATAAATAAGTCTTTTCTCTAGTGACTAGGAATTTAAAATTAGGCTGACATGGATTCTTTGCTCATGTAGAATTTTCTTATCCCAGGATGAAGAAGGTTGAGTGTGTCATGATTTTTGAAATACATGTATTTGCTTCAAACACAATCCCTCCTGAAATCCCACTGTAAACACACATTTCAAATGCAATAAACAAAAGTTCCATAATAAAGAATGTCCTTAAGTCTTAGCAGTTAGGGAAGAGGAAAAAAAAAAAATCTGAGTAGAAATTTTGCAATTTAAATAGAAAACTAAAATAGACTGCATGCATCCACTAGGAGGAGAGGAGAGGAAGGGACGTTAAGTCAGGTAACAAAGAATGGGATGAAGTGAAGAGAAAAGTAGGAGGGTGGGGAGGAGAGATGAAGTGGTAGAGACAGAAAGTGATAGGGAAAAGGATAAGAAATTTATTAGTTCTACTTTTCTGGGAGAAAATACTCCCTAGAAAATTAATGCAACCTGCTCCAAAAGCAAAATGATGCAAGAGGGGGAGGGCCTGTTACCTCATCTTGTTGTCAAAAGGGCTTGGCGGGGCCACCAGACAGAATTCGGCTCAGCTGAGAAGCCAAGCGGCTCTGCACCCCTTTGAGGAGGGCCGGGAATAGGCAGAGCCACAGGGAGATGGCCAGTCCTTCAAGAACTGTTTTTTTAGGCAAGGCAGGTTTATGAAAGGCTCCCATAAATTCGCAAGAGTTCCACCAAAGTCATGGACCCAGATTCAGCTTGTTGGGCTTGGGAATTTCTGAAGTAATCCTTTCCTTCTCAGTCCTTAGGGTTGGACGGCAACAAGCCAGGAGCATTTCCAAGGCTGCAGAGAAAGGAGATGTTCTGCATGTGCAGGTGAGAAAGGACAGGTCAGTCAAATCATTCTTGCAGAGGAATGAGAAGTTAGGAAGACAAGGAAGCGTCATGAGGAAAGATCAGGGCTGAGAGAGACATCTGGGGGATGCAAGTTTAAAAATCCACTGCCCTTTTATCCAGCAGAGTACAACAACATAGTCACAAGTGCACAGAACAATGGGGAACTGGGTTTAGAGACAAAATCGCTTCCCAGACAAGGGCCAGTTTTTCACCCCATTCCTAACCCCTGATTTTTCAAAAAGGTCACTGCTTACCACCCCAGAAATGCATCAACCGGGTTCAGGATTCAAAAGTTCCAACCCACTTATACAATTAAAAAAACCAGAACTCACTCCCCATGATTTTCTGTATGGGCCTCAACGTGGACGTGGAGGAAGGAAGGGGAATCTGAGGCAAGCTGGGGAGCCTCAGGCCAAACTGAACCCCTCGTAGTTGTCAAGGGCCTGGGTCAGCCGTGCACACAGGACCTCTTTGCTGCTGTACTTGGGGAGGTCCAGAAGGTTGTAGCAGGTGTGGGCCACGGGCAAGTACTCCTCCCCGCTGGCTGTGGGCTGGATGACGATCTGCAGGCTGGCCATGCCGTAGATGGGGATGCGGTCGCTGCCTGTCAGGAACACTGCGGACGAAGAGAACGGGAAACACCAGCTAGGTAAATGGGGAGCGGCTCTCTGCGGCCCAGGGGGGAACAGAAGCGACGGGGTGACACCCTGTGGCTCATGCGAGAAGTACAACCACTTTTGTGTGCCAATATGTGTTGTATTAATAAATGCTCACTTATAAAGCAAGAGATTGCCTTTCAAACCCTGTGTTTTGGTTTTATATGGATAAAAAGTCTATACTTTTCATTGGCTAATTTCAGACCCTAATTCTACACTGACACAAAGCATCCATCCAATGGAAAGATGCTCAAAAATGCCCCCAAATAAAAAGATGGCCTCAGTGAAATGTATGGCCTCATAAATGTTATGAGCTTTCACAAAATCAAAGAGGAAGGGAACTGCTGACCTAGGAAAAGAGCTGACCTCAGAAACCAGGAAGAAGACTACAGTCCATGGGGCCTCAGGGTCTTCTCTCCCCTCAAGTGTCTGTGCTTATTGGACCCCCTTGGCTGGTGAACTTCCATTTGGGGTCTGTTCGCTTGCCTTTCTTTCCCTGTCTCTCCATTTTTCTTAAACCAGAAGATCTGACACTAACATTATATGAGACATTTCCCTCTTGCGACACACTTGTGACTTGGAGGGGAAAAAAAGACCAACCCAGCTGTCTTTTCCTGTTCTCCAGCACTAGATAACCTTCTTTGTTGAACTGCTGGAAAATTAACTATCGACACAATGAAATCATTAGTTAAGGAGCACTTTCAAATAACCCGTCACTACCTGAGGCTACGATACATAAACATTCTTGCCAAATCTGTAAAGTTAATAAAAATTTACGAAAGTCTAATGGTCTCTGAACAGAAAAGCATCTTCTTTTGAGGAAATCCCCGGACCAAGGGCAAGCGCCTCTTGATCGTCACAGCTCCACGACACCCACTGGCAAATCTTATCCTGTCATTTTGATTCATATGCCGCTTTTTCTCAAGGGCCCACGTAACTGGGCAGAGGGGAAGCAGGGATCTTTTTAGGAATTCTTTTGTAAGAGCTCCGCTTCCTCTCATCCTTACTCCATGGGAGCAGTAGAATCTGGGGGTAAATCTTGCATTAATACTAATATATGCTCATTCTTAAAAAAGCAAAAGAGACTGCCTTTCAAACTCTGTTTTTTTCATTTTATATTGATAAAAATGTTATGCTATTCAATGGCTCATTTATGACTCTGATTACACTATGACACAAAGATTTCTACTATTTTTAAAAGGGTAATTTGTTCATGTAAACTAGACTTCATTCTCCTTTCCAAATGTACTACCATTCTCAAATGTCATCCAGCCAGTCACAAAGGACCATTTATTGTATGATTCCATTTATATGAAATGTCCAGAACAGGCGAATCCATAGAGACAGAGCAGATTGGTAAGGGGTGGGAGGCTGGGAGGAAATGGGGAAAGATTGCTAATGGGTACAGTGTTTCTTCTCGGGGTGGTGAACGTGTTCTAAAATTAATTGATAGTTTCACAACTCTGAATATACTAAAAACCACAGAACGGTACACTTTGAATGGCTGAATTGTAACAGTATGTGTGTGTGAACTGAATCTCAATAAAGCTATTATAAATCACATCTCCCCAGTTACATCTGCAGTAGACACTAATATTTTCAAAAGGCTAGAAAGGGAGGTTAATCCAAACAATTCGATTTCATCAATGTAATACTTAAAGGAATCACCTTCATATAAAATAAACAGTATTTTTAGAGCAATTAAAAATCAGTGACATGCTTTTCTTCCTTTCATGCCACCCACCCCGTTACACAACAAATAAGGATTAACGACCTCTGCTGCGCCTCAGATATCACTAAGACAAAAAATGTAAATACATTTCCTTACTTACCCTTTACCGTTTAAAAGAGTTGAACTTCACCACGGAGTATACCATCCTGTACCATACGCAAAACTGAAATGGGGACAAACACCATACTGATATTACTTACAGAGAAACTTCTTCTTCTTTTCCAATGGGAACTCATGAAATGTTTCCCAGAATAGTTTCACAGTGGGATGTGTAGCTGAGTAATCACCCTTGTAGATGGCAGTCTGCCCAAAAAAAGACAAAAAGAACAAAATGATCTTCCAGAAGGATATGACAAGTGGACGTCTGCACACCATTTGCACTGGAGAGTAAGAAATAGCCACTGAGATGCAGGAGGCCTCCGAGTCCTACTTGACCGGGGGAATACTTAAGAAAGCGACCAGGTTCTGGGCACTGTGCCCGGCCGGGGCCGCTCCCTCGGGGGTGACAGACGGCACCTTGCCGGCTTACCTCCTCCAGCTCTTCCCAGCTGTAGCTGCTGCTCCCCACCATCATGGCCCTCAGCTCTGGAGGCTGGAAGAGCTCAAGCACTTTGCCACCGCACACCTTTAGGAAGCCGCTGGAGAAGGCTGTGTACCACTCATGCACTGAGATTTGGAAGATGTAATTCACATAAGCATCCACAAATTCCTGCCTGCCGGGAGACCAAAGAAATAGAGTACGTTTAGCCCAAAGTCTGGTAGAATTTATCACGTTCCCCTTCTAACTGAGGCTGAGAGAGATGAACAATCTCATCAAATGCTCTCACCAGCAGGCACCCTACAGCATCTTGCAGGTTCCCACCCAGCCCTAGGATTCCACCAAGGGGGTCTTGGGTCATCTGGGGGCAGGGGAGGCAAGAAGGAAGGGGAGGGGGCCAGGTGGGTGGAACCATACTACTGACTTTATTTTACCTGAGATGTTCCAGTTTTCATCTTGTTTATGGTCCTACATAATTTAGTTAAGAAAAAAAAATAAGACTTTCTGCTTAAAAGAAAAAGTCTAAGATAATGGTTCTAGACTACTTCCTTTCTCTTCAAAAATGAATAAAGCTAAACCCATCTGACATTTGTATCCTCCCCTCCTTTAAAAGGTAATTTCCTAACACCTTACTCTAAATCCCTTAATCACCTCTGGAAAGAACTGTCTTAATACAATGGCTCCATCTCACTAAGGATCAGTCAAATGCTAATTATGACAATAGCTTCTGCAAGCCTGACTCAAAGCAAGCTGGCTTCCTGGGCTGCTTACTGTAGATAAGGAGTTGGTTTTCTGGGCAGGTTTCTGCAGGTTACAGGTCAGAGTTCTGGTTTGTTTTGTTTTTGTTTTGGCGGTTTGTGATTTTTTTTTTTTTTTACCCATTTTTTAAAAAATTTAAGTGTAGTTAATTTTGAATGTTGTGTTAGTTTCAGGTGTACAGCAAAGTGATTCAGTTATATATGTACGATATATATATGATATATATATATTCTTTTTCAGATTCTTTTCCATTATAGGTTATTACAAGATATATCAATAGAATATAGTTCCCTGTGCTATACAGTAGGTCCTTGTTGTTTATCTATTTTATATATAGTAGTGTGTATATGTTAATCCCAAACTCCTAATGTATCCCTCCCACCCTCCCCTTTGGTAACCGTAAATTTGTTTTCTATGCCTGTGAGTCTATTTCTGTTTTATAAATAAGTTCATTTACATCATTTTTTTGGTTAGATTCCAAATACAAGTGATATCATATGATATTTGTCTTTCTCTGTCAGAGTTCCCTTTTGATATATGGTCTGGCCATTGTCTGTATGTATATTCCGTCTCTGACTAGTGGGAATGTAATCTGTGCACTGAGGCATAAACATCTGGGAGAAGGAGTTGCCAATATCTGGAAAAGTTGAAAATGTAAATACCCTTTAACCCAGCTACTCTACTACCAGCTGGTGCCCCAGAGAGACTCCTCACATGTGTGCACAAGAAGACAAGTACAGGGCTTCCCTGGTGGCGCAGTGGTTGAGAATCCGCCTGCCAATGCAGGGGACACGGGTTCGAGCCCTGGTCTGGGAAGATCCCACATGCCGTGGAGCAGCTAGGCCCGTGAGCCACAACTACTGAGCCTGCGCGTCTGGAGCCTGTGCTCCGCAACAAGAGAGGCCGCGACAGTGAGAGGCCCGCGCACCGCGATGAAGAGTGGCCCCCGCTTGCCGCAACTAGAGAAAGCCCTCGCACAGAAACGAAGACCCAACACAGCCAAAAATAAATAAATTAATTAATTAATTAATTAATTTAAAAAAAAAAGACAAGTACAGGGGCGTTTGCTGCAGCGTTCTCTTGCAATACAGAAGATTGCGAGAAACAAAACTACATATCCATTAATATGAGAATGGACAGAGAAAAGACAGTAAAGTCATATGATGGAAACCATAAAAGCATAGCACTTTATGGAATTTCTGTCCAAAGGAATAGAATCTCAAGAACAATGCTGAGTAAAAACCAACGTTAAGTACAATATAACAGCACTTATATAAGTTGTTTTTTTAACACTTAAAACATTAACTATAAGAGACAGTGGCTCTGCCACTTACGGCTTGTGACCCTTGGGCAAGTTATTTAATCTCTCTGTGCCTCACCCTTTTCATCTGTAAGATGGGGAGAATGAGAGTACATAATTTATGGGACTGTTACTAAAATTAAATGAGTTAATACATATAAAGTTCTTAGAACTGAGGCCGCCTTGTAAATGTTAGTGATTATTACATTGTTTATGGCTATGAGATTTTGTGTATGAGTATGAAATTATGTATAGGACATATATATAAAATGTGTGTATTTAATAAAAGCATTATGTAAAAACATCTTTGTCTTATTACACATACTATAAAAATATAAAAACAGGAAAGAATATGCATAAAATTCATAAGAGTTTTGTCTATGTAGGAAAGGAGGGTGAGAGGAGAGGAATAGGATTAAGGGGATGTACAGAAAGAATTTCAATGGCTTCAGTAATTCTTTTTTTAAAAAAACCTAAAGCAAATAACTATCTGTTTAAACTTTGATCATAGATACACAGAAGTCTGTCATATTAGTTTAGTGCTTTTGTGTATTTACATTTTTTTTTCTAAAAATTAAAAAAATCAGACACTTTGAAGACAGACACTTTCCACGTGTCCTCTGTAATATATATACTACACTTCACAAAACTACAATCTGAACATTTTGGGTTTCCTCCAGGCAGATCTGGTCACCAATAATTAACCAATCTACACAGACAACTAACTGTAGTATGAGCCCTGACAGTTTGGGGTTTTTTTTCCTCCCTTTGTAATGCAAGTGCTCTGATTGTGCAAGCATCCACTTGGAAGACAGCTAATGGAGAATAAACACGTTCCAGCCACACAACCAGACTACGTAAAGAGGCAGGGTGCCTCTCGCCACTGGAGTTCCTTTGAGAGATCTCGGTTGATTTTGATAACTGACCGTTCGGGCCACTCGCTTTTTTTCTCTTCCCACGCATTAAATTCCTGCTCTTATGTTTTAAATTTACAAAGAGTGAGCCCGTGAAACCCTAGGGCTCCACCGTCAACCCCCCAAAAGAGAAGAACCCCAGACTCTCACTCCCACTCTCTTGCTTTCTCTCCACCACCCTTGACCCAACCTTACTGTGTGATCCCGGTGTGCCATGTAATTTCCAGGTCTAGTAAGTAATATACCTTTATTTTTTTTTTCAAAGCGTCCTGATGGATATTTCTGAAGGGCATCTTGCAATCGTATCAGAACCACAAGGACTGGTCCAATCACAACACTGGTTGTCGACAGGCTGAGACCAGCATAAAACAATAACCAACAGGCAATGTAATATGCTGGATAGTGGGGTAGACAGGGGTTCAAGTCCAGGGTCTGCCATGTCCTGTATCTAAGCCTCTCTTTTCTCATCTTTAAAATGGGGTAAATGTTCAGTTTTAAAAATAAAAGCCACCAATGTAAAAAAGATTATTGTACATCTTAACTATAGATGCTGAAAGTTCTCACAATGCAGACAATATACTGCTTTCCTGAAACCCATCAGACAAAGCCTGCAAAACAAAGCATGTTGCCCGCCGTCCAGTTCTACAAGGATCAAGTCATAAGGCGCTGCCGTCACTGACCTACGGTACACACTGAAAGGGATTCAGGATGAAAAACAGGATGACACATTCTGTGTGTTTTGGTACCTAGACAGTTAAGAGGTATATTAGGAAGCATTTCAATGACACCAGATTCTTGCATCCTCCCATACATAGATAAGCACTAAAATCATTAACTTGAGATATCTGAGGGTTTTTTTGTGATTAGCAGTAATCTTTTACCAAGATGTATGTTTGACTATATGTATTTCCCAGCCAAAACAATTCGCGTATATTGGCTCTTTCCCTACCTCTTCGGAGCAGTTCCTCAGAGCTATCTGAGAGGCTACAGTCCTCAGTAAGGCCCCTGAAGAAACCCCCAAATCACAGCTCTCATGTTGTGCATCTTCATTTCAGTCAAGAGTTTTGGCAACCATGAACGGACCCAGAGCAGACTTTTCTCCTTCACCTGAACTCTCCAAGGATCTGGACCTTGGTACCAGCAAGGGCCCTTGTGCCTCCCTGGAGAGTCCAGACGAATTTGGCTGAGTCTCTCCTGGTCTCGGATCTCCTGCCTTGGTTGACAATCCTGAGTTTTATTCAGTACTGGGTAAGACTTTTCCTTTGTAAGATACTGAGAAAGTGTTCAGTTGTAAGATTCTGAGAAAGTGCCCAGCTGAGAGAGAATGGGAAGATTCTGTTCATTTGAAAGACACTGGGAAGGTTCAGACTGGGTGATTAGGTAGGAGGCTGACCTGATGTGTTTCCTCAAATCATCTACCTTAACAGGATTTGTTAGAATAAAAGTGAAGATACCGTAGGAGAGCTTTCAGCTCCACAGATAAGAGACAGAGCTCCTCCCGGCCTGGTTACAGCTTTCTTGGGCAACTGAGGCATTTATGGGAGACCCGGTGGTTACAGCTTTCTCGGGCAACTGAGGCATTTATGGGAGAGGTGGCGGAAGGCCTCACACGTGCAGCAGGTCCCTAGGGAAAGCCACTCCTTAGACACTCATTCAGCCAGGGGCGCACATACAAGAATGGGCCATTCAGTGCTCAGGGCCCCCAGAGCATTTTCAGGCTGCCAGTAAGAGAAACCCAGACACGTAAAAGAGCTAAAACGACTCTAGGGTGACACCTAGAAGAATTAAGCTCACAAGCCGCACATCGGCCCACCACAGTTTTCAGCAGTGATTTTATTCTGACAAACCAATTTTAAAATGAGAAATAGAGTCTCTCAAACAGAAGAAAAGGGGATGTCAGATAACCCCTGACCAATACCCCAGACAGGTTTACCTATCATACAGAACTTGTACTTGCAAGTACTTACTTACTTCAGAATTAAGGAAATCCTCCCTGAAATGGCCAAGATGGGGCTCTTTTTTTGGCATTCCCAAACTGGTTTTTGCATAAGCAGTTAGAGCAAGGCAGCTTGATAAAACATCTTTCAAAATTCTGACCCTAGGGGCACGAAGTCCTTCTAGGAGGAGCTTGCATTTCTCTCCTTGCATCTTTGAGATATAAATGTTCTACCAGAGCTCTCAAGAACTCTTATCTTACTCTTATTTAGACCATCTCTAATTCCTGGGACTGACGGAAAAAAGGGAAAAAAGAGGCCTTTTAAACCCAAGCGAGTAAACTTAACTTATTCCAACTGTTATTTATAAACTAGTAAGTTTTATATTGTAATACCCGATTCATGACTAAGTTTTAAAATGAAGCTATGAGATCTCTGATTACATCTGTCTATATGTCTGTGTGTGTGTTATAGATATATGTCTTTACTTCTGAATAGTATTGCCAAAATTAATTTGTCAATGAGTTCTACTTAATTGGCTTAAAGGAAATTAAGCACTTATATACAGTCTCAGAAATATAAAAGAAACTAACCCAAATGAATTTCAGGTTCACATGATCTGGGAAATATTCAGTATTAAATTAATATTCGGTACTAAACTTAGTTTAAGTTTGCTGGTTTAATTAATACAGACTCTTTAGAGTCACCGACATTCATTATAATACTTTTATTGTACCTAGGTTTATTAAAAGTCAACTAAGATCTTATTTCTATTACAAAATTTGTCAGTAAGAAAAATAACTTGGTATGATGAAATTTTTATAATTAAATGTAAATGAGATAAGAGTTTTTAGGTGAACCCTTTAGGGATAATTATGTTTTATGGTATGTCTACTTAAAAATAGTTTCTCCAAATATTTGGTTACTTGAAACTTTAGAGTTTTGCTAAATTAGGTTAAATGATGGAAGTTTACTGAATATCTAGATCATTCCAAAATAAAATAATATACTGAAACATTAATTACTAAACATAGGCTTCCTTTTACAGAGAAAAGAAGATATTCAGGACTATTAATAAATATGTTTGGTGCCACACAGAGACATTCTCTATAAGAGAGCACATGTTTTTTAGAAATTATAAACAGTATTCATAAGTTTGTCAATCTACAGGATGCTAACAAAGGAAAGTTTAAAATTGTTTACTTCTTAGTTTTCACTAGAAATTAAGGTTCTTAAGAGTTGAGGGCTTCCCTGGTGGCGCAGTGGTTGAGAATCTGCCTGCCATTGCAGGGGACACGGGTTCGAGCCCTGGTCTGGGAGGATCCCACATGCCGTGGAGCAACTGGGCCCGTGAGCCACAACTACTGAGCCTGCGCGTCTGGAGCCTGTGCTCCGCAACAAGAGAGGCCGCGATAGTGAGAGGCCTGCGCACCACGATGAAGAGTAGCCCCCGCTCGCCGCAACTAGAGAAAGCCCTCGCACAGAAACGAAGACCCAAACCCAGCCAAAAATAAATAAATTAATTTTTTTAAAAAAAGTTGAGAATTCTAGTTAGTATGTGTGATTAAAATTACTAAAATTAGTAAGGGAAACATCTTTGTATGCAAGAAAAAAACAAGGTATAAGGAATGAAAATGCATTTTGTTAAGGAAAAAGAAAGTAATTTTGTCCTCAAGAGAGGTTAAAAAGAGGGGAAGAGAAAAAGGAGTATGGAGGTTCCTTAAAAAATCTAAAAATAGAGTTACCATATGATCCAGCAACCCCACTCCTGGGCACATATCCGGAGAAAACCATAATTCAAAAAGATACATGCACCCCAATGTTCACTGCAGCACTATTTACAATAGCCAGGACATGGAAGCAACCTAAATGTCCATTGACAGAGGAATGGATAAAGAAGGTGGGGTACATATATGCAATGGAATATTACTCAGCCATAAAAAAGAAGAAAAAATGCCATTTGCTGCCACATGGATGGACCTAGAGATTGTCATACTGAGTGAAGTAAGTCAGACACAGAAAGAAAACTATCATATGATATCGCTTATAAGTGGAATCTAAAAAATGGTACAAATGAACTTATTTACAAACCAGAAATTGAGTCACAGATGTAGAAAACAAACTTATGGTAACCAGGGGTGAAAGGGGGAAAGGATAAATTGGGAGATTGTGATTGACATAAACATACTACTGTATATATCGATAAAATAGATAACTAATAAGGACCTACTGTATAGCACAGGGAACTCTACTCAATACTCTGTAATGACCTATATGGGAAAAGAATCTAAGAAAGAGTGGATATATGTATAACTGATTCACTTTGCTGTACAGCAGAAACTAACACAACACTGTAAATCAACTACACTCTAATAAAAATTTTTAAAAGAGAGAGAAAAAGGAAAAGTATAAGGAAAAAAATCTAAAGGTAAAAAAGGAAGTGATATCAATAGAATGATGTGGAAAAGAAATGCTGAGAAAAGAGTTTTGTGCATGGTCTGGACTGGCTAAGATTAGAATAAACTTAATTGAGTAAATGAATTATAATGTTAATGGTAAGATGGTGAAAAACTAGCAGTTGGTTCTCTGTTAAGGAGACAAAGTTTTCTTGGAATATTTATATGATTTTGATAACCAATTGTGAAGTTTTGTTTTTTTTTTTTTTTTTTTTACTTTTTAAGTACTCGGTTGTAACTTTCTATATTTGCCTTTGAAATCTTTTATTGTCACTATGGTTAAGTGAATAAGTATTGTTTCACAGTGACCTATAATCCTATTTGACCAAGTGTTTTAAAAACTCTTGATAACTTTGACAAACTTCCTCAAATCAAATTCTAAATGAAGTTCTTTTGACCTCTAGCTATCTTTGGGATGCTTCAGAAGGCCCCTGAAACATCTCAAAGAGAAATTTTTTTTTTTTTAACATCTTTATTGGAGTATAATTGCTTTACAATGGTGTGTTAGTTTCTGCTTTATAACAAAGTGAATCAGTTATACATATACGTATGTTCCCATATCTCTCAAAGAGAAATATTAAACTAATTAGGCTTATTTGATATGTTAAATTACATGGCTAGCATTATCAAATAAGTAGTGATAAACCTTCTTAGGTTATACTGTATGGGTAAATGTTATTAATATAAATGTTCTAAAAATTATATGAAATTTCTAAAATTTACATATGTCCTGGTATAATGTTGTCATAATTCTAGTTATTTTAATATTGTAAATATATTTAATATGGTGGACTTTATAATTTCATTATTTTAATATTTTAATCTTGTGTTTAATATCTAAATTTTAATATTTAATATTGTAATAGTGTACAAAAATAATCAAATTTCTTTGACAAATGCATTGTAATCAGGTCTTTAACTGTGCCTTTTTAAGTCTTTTGTCATTTACATACAGTTATTGTTTTACTCTGATGCTTTTACAAAAATGCTTCATCTCCAAGAAGATTCATAGAAAGGACTTTTTGACAAGCACAGGTTTATGGTAACTTTCAGATCATACTGCTTAACTGGGTAAGAAATTAAAGAATTCTAATGGAAAACCTGATGGCTTCATAAAACTGATAACAGAAGATCAAGAATTAATAACATGGGACTGAACGAACTGATGAGGATGATTATAATTTTTATGACTCTTTGAAAAATTTGATTCTTTTTAATGTTTTATTTTTGCAGATTTGAGAAAACTTTTGCTCTTTCCTCTTAAGCTAACTATAATTCATAGCAACTTGGTAAATTATACCTTTGTAAGCGGAACTGAAACATTTCTCTTTTCTCTCTGATTCCTCCAGAATTTGGAAACTCTTAGTATTCTTATTCTCTGGCAATATTATTATTTGCATAAATTCAATAAGAATCTGTTCTCCTTATAACAGGGATATAACAGGAGATAACTGGAAACATTGGCTGCATTAATGACTTTGGATGGAATGTCATATTTGAGACTATGCAAAAATCAGATATGAGCAGACAGCTTTAAAGAACTGAGGTGGACTTTATGGAGCCATAAAGCCTCTTGGAAAAACAACCTAGTACTTTGCTTACAGGCGAATAAGGGAGGCCACTTCCTGGCAGGTGCATGGATCTCAAGGTATTCTGTGGACCTTAAGAAGAGAGGAACCCACCCAAATCTGTGGATATTGCAGGCAGAATCTGATGCCAAGTCCTTGGCATGGCTTTTCTGGCCTTGAGAGACCTTTTAAAAGTTCAGCCTGAGATTCCTTATGAAAAGTTCCAGCAAAACGAATTTCAGAGAGCCTATGTGATCTTAATTTGGCTATGTTTGGCAGAAATGAGGGTGATTTTAGAGAGGAAAAAAATTGTTTCAGTAGATATTAATTTCTAGTGTTATTAACTGTCTTTGTGATTTGTACTTACTGCCTGAGACTCAACTTCCTACATGGCTCCTTGTTACTATGTTGCATTGTTGTAAGATTTCATTGAACTATATTACAAAGGACATTCTAAATTTGTTTCTGAAGCTTATCACAGTAATCTATCTTTGAATAAAGACAGATGCCCCATGACCTGCAACCAAGAGATAACATACTGGAAAGACATCATTTAAAGGACTCTCTCCAACCTAGATGAAAGGACCCTTATCAAGTACCCATAACTAGCTCATGCACGGTGAAACTAAACGGAACTGATTCTTGGATTCATATTTCCCTCTGAAGAAGGGGCCCTGCACCAGACTGGTCTATAGAGAGGACTGCTGGCCTCAAAATCACCTTAAAACAATGCTCAGAGGAGAAACTACACCCACAGGACAAGAAGACAATATCAGAAGTAGACAGCTATACTAATATGCTATACTAATATGCCAGACCAGACCCATATGATCATTTATAGTATTTTCTTGATTTCTTGGGCTTTTGCACATGAATCAAATGTTTTCTATCATGGCACAATCCTATACAAATTTCAAAAATCAATCTGATATTTGGGTTTGTGGTCACTTATCTACATCCAGTACTTCAGGTTTACCTTGGTGGACTTCTTATCTCCAAGGCTCTAACTGGATGGCCCTCAGAAAATTTATTTTAGAAGAAAGAAGTTGTAGGGCCACTATTGATATTACTACATGGGAACCCCTCACTTGGCCAATCAATCATACTTTTTATGGCCCTGGCCATAAACATGAATTCTCTTTTAAAGTTACTCAAGCTCAATCAGAGCAATGAGCTAAATTTCAGTCAAAGAACAGAACTTCCCAATTATTTGAAGGGACCCTCCCTCAGTTACGGGATGGATTTATACGGCTAACACTGGGCTATGGTCATTTAAGTTTAAGGGCCCCCCTATGTTGTGAACACTTAAATCACATTAAAGATAATGAGCCAAATAACACTAGAAAATTAGGCTGAATGAATGCCTTATGAAAAATGCCAACAAATCATTTCCCTTAAAGATAGCAATTGGTATGCAAGAGACTGGGTCAGGTGACCAGCAATACTGGGTTGCACCTAATGGAATTCAATAGCTTTGTGGCACCAATTTCTGGCCCTGGCTTCTGCCAGAATGGATAGGAAGATGTATTCTAGGATTCCCTTGGGCTCAAGGCCGTAAGTGTTCCAATTTAGATATGACTCCAGCAAATTTACAATGTATACAAGGCTGACAGATCTAGAGATCTGTATTTCACTGGTATGACCATTTAACAGCTATTTTTGTGCCTTCAGTAGGACTGGAAGATGTAATCACCCACATCAAAGCCTTGACAAAATTCACCCAATAGGCCTTAAATGATAGTAATCAGGCTATGAGCCTACTGAATTCTGAGATCTCTATGATGAGAAAAAGCAGTATTACAAAACACATGGCCCTTGATATCTTAACAACATCTCAAAGAGACAGGCACCTATGCCATAATTCAAACTGAATGCTGCATTTTCATACCAGATGAATTCTCTAAAGTTACACATTTAAAGACTCACATGAAGAATCTGATTTCTGCCTTAAGTGATCCACTTCCTTGTCTTGGTGATCTTTTAAGGAGCTGGTTTGGTTCTGGAAGCTCATGCTCAAATCTCTACTTATGATCTTATTAATGTTACTAGCTATATTACTTACATCCTGTATAAGATTGTTGTTTCTTGCATTACCCAATGTGTAACAAGGTCCTGGGCAAAACTAATGATGGCTCAACATCTTGAGGCAATTCATCACATATAAAGCCCTATACAAATTTAACTGTAATGGTGCAAATCTAGATATGGGAAAAGGAACAAGGGAAAATATTTCCTGTATCTTAATAGCCTGGTAAGACAAATGATCCAGAGAATTTTTAAGTTATTAACAGGGCCTAATCCAGAGATAGCACATTGAGTGGCCTATCAATGACATCCTCGCCTGACCTAGGAATGAGCCTTCTTAGTGCTGTGGGACAAATTGGTCACGAAATGCCTCCCAAAACTTGGTTAAACTTATGATCAAAAGGGAGGGAGTTGTAAAACAAAGAATGTTGCCCGCCATCCAGTTCTACAAGGATCAAGTCATCTGCTACTGCCGTCCCTGACCTACGGTACACACTGAAAGGAATTCAGGACAAAAAACAAAATGAGGCATTCTGTGTTTTGAATATATGGGCCCCTAGATAGTTAAGATACATATCTAAGGAAGAATTTCAATGACCCCAGATTCTTGCACCTTCCCATATACAGATGAGCAATTTTTTGTGTAATTAGCAGTAATCTTTTACCAAGATGTATGCTTGACTACGTGTATCTCCCAGCCAAAAAATTCATATATCCTGGCTCCTCCCCTACTTCTTTAGAGCAATTTCTCAGAGTTATCTGAGAAACTGTCTCCAGGGCTATCGTCCTCAGTAAGGTCCCTGAATAAAACTGAAACTCACAGCTCTCATGTAGTGCATTTTTTAAGTCTGTCAACAGTCAATAACATTTTTTGGTACAACTGCCTAAGAAGAGCACCATCAGCATGAATTTTTTTATTATAGCCTGTGATGGTTAATTTTACGTGTCAATCTGGCTAGGCTATGGTGCCCAGTTGTTTGGTCAAACCTCACTCAAGATGTTGCTGGGAAGGAATTTTTTAGATGTGATTAACTTTTAAATCAGTAGACTTTGAGTAAAGCAGATTAGTCTTCCTAATGTGGGTGGCCTCATCCAGTCAGTTGAAAGCTTTGAAAGACTAAGGTCCTCCAAAGAAGGAATTTGGCCTCCAGACTGCATTCTCACTCAAGACGGCAACATCAATTCCTGCCAGAATTTTCAGCCTGCCATCCTGCTCTGAAGACTTCAGACTGGCAAGCCCCACAGCTGCACACACAGATTCCTTAAAATCAATCTTCCTCGTGTGTGTGTGTGTTATTGGTTCTGTTTGTCTGGAGAACCCTAAGACACATTTAGGTACTAGGAAGGGGGGTCCTACAGTAGCAAATACCTAAAAATGTAAAAGTGACTTTGGAATTGGGTAATAGGCAGAGGCTGGAAGGGTCCTAAGGCAGTGATAGAAAAAGCCTAAATTGCCTTGAAGAGACTGCTGATAGAAATATGGACATTAAAGGAGATTCCAGTGAGGGCTCAGAAAGAAAAGAGGAGAGCTGGAGAGAAAGCTTCTACTATCTTAGAAAATACATATATTAAATCATAAACAGAACAGTGCTAGGAATATGGATATTAAAGCACTCTGGTGAAGTCCCAGATGGAGATGAAGAACACATTATTTTCTGGAAATTTGAAAACGGCGATCTTGCTATAAAGTGGCAGAGAACTTAGCCAAGTTTTGTTCTAGTGTTTTATAGAAAGTAGGACTTCTAAGTGATAAACTTGGTTATTTAGTAGAGATTTCTGGCCAAGTACTGAAAGTGTGGTCTGGCTTCTTACAGTACGATGCAAGGGGAAAGAGATAAATAAAGAGGGAATTGTTAAACAAAAAAGACCTAGAGAGGAGACTTTCAAGATGGCTGAAGAGTAAGATGCAGAGATCACCTTCCTACCCACACATACATAAGAAATACATCTACATGTGGAACAACTCCTACAGGACACCTACTGAAAGCTGGAGGAAGACCTCAGACTTCCCAAAAGGCAAGAAACTACCCTCGTACCTGGGGAGGGCAAAAGAAAAAAGAAACAACAGAGACAAAACAATAGGGACGGGACCTGCACCAGCGGGAGGGAGCCGTGAAGGAGGAAAGGTGTCCACACACTAGGAGCCCCTTCACGGGCGGAGACTGCGGGTGGTGGAGGGGGGAAGCTTCGGAGCCACGGAGGAGAGCGCAGCCACAGGGGTGCGGAGGGCAAAGCGGAGAGGTTCCCGCACAGAGGCTCGGCGCTGACCAGCACTCACCAGCCCGAGAGGCTTGTCTGCTCCCCCGCCGGGGCGGGCGGGGCTGGGAGCTGAGGCTCGGGCTGCGGTCGGATCGCAGGGAGAGGACTGGGGCTGGCGGCGTGAACACAGCCTGAAGGGGCTAGTGCACCACAGCTAGCCGGGAGGGAGTCCGGGGAAAAAGTCTGCAGCTGCCGAAGAGGCAAGAGACTTTTTCTTGCCTCTTTGTTTCCTGGTGCGCGAAGAGAGGGGAGTCAGAGCGCCGCCTAAACGAGCTCCAGAGACGGGCGCGAGCCGCGGCTATCAGCGCGGACCCCAGAGACGGGCGTGAGACGCTAAGACTGCTGCTGCCGCCACCAAGAAGCCTGTGTGCGAGCACAGGTCACTCTCCACACCGCCCCTCCCGGGAGCCGGTGCAGCCCGCCACGGCCAGGCTCCCGTGATCCGGGGACAACTTCCCCGGGAGAACACACGGCGCGCCTCGGGCTGCTGCAACGTCACGACGCCTCTGCCGCCGCAGGCTCGCCCCGCCTCCTCCGTACCCCTCCCTCCCCCCGCCTGAGTGAGCCAGAGCCCCCGAAGCAGCTGCTCCTTTAACCCCGTTCTGTCTGGGCGGGGAACAGACGCCCTCAGGCGACCTACACGCAGAGGCGGGTCCAAATCCAAGGCTGAACCCCAGGAGCTGTGCGAACACAGAAGAGAAAGGGAAATCTCTCCCAGCAGCCTCAGGAGCAGCGGATTAAAGCTCCACAAACAACTTGATGTACCTGCACCTGTGGAATACCTGAATAGACAACGAATCATCCCAAATTGAGGAGGTGGACTTTGGGAGCAAATGTAGACTTGGGGTTTGCTTTCTGCATCTAATTTGTTTCTGGCTTTATGTTTATCTTAGTTTAGAATTTAGAGTTTATCATCATTGGTAGATTTATTTATTGATTTGGTTGCTCTCTTCCTTTTTTTTTTTTATATATAGATACATATATCTTTTTCTCTTCTTTTGAGTATGTGTATGCTTCTTTGTGTGATTTTGTCTGTATAGCTTTGCTTTTACCATTTGTCCTAGGGTTCTGTCTGTCCGTGTTTTTTGTTTGTTTGTTTTTTTAGTATAGTTTTTAGCACTTATTATCATAGGTGGATTTCTTTATTGGTTTGGTTGCTCTCTTCTTTTTTTAAAATTTTTATTTTTTTAATTTTTAATAATTTTGTAAAATTTTTGATTTTAATAATTTTATTTATTTTTTTTCTTTCTTTCTATCTTTTTTTTCTCCCTTTTCTTCTGAGCCGTGTGGCTGACAGGGCCTTGGTGCTCCGGCTGAGTGTCAGGCCTGTGCCTCTGAGGTTGGAGAGCTGAGTTCAGGACACTGGTCCACCAGAGAACTCCCAGCTCCACATAATATCAAACGGCAAAAGCTCTCCCAGAGACCTCCATCTCAATACTAAGACCCAGCTCCACTCAACGACCAGCATGCTACAATGCTGGACACCCCATGCCAAACAACTAGCAAGACAGGAATACAGCCCCACCCATGAGCAGAGAGGCTACCTAAAATCATAATAAGGTCACAGACACCCCAAAACACACCACCGGATGCAGACCTGCCCACCAGAAAGACAAGATCCAGCCTCATCCACCAGACCACAGGCACTAGTCCCCTCCAACAGGAAACCTACACAACCCAATGAACCAACCTTACCAATGGGCGCAGACACCAAAAACAACGGGAACTACGAACCTGCAGCCTGCGAAAAGGAGACTCCAAAGACAGTAAGTTAAGGAAAATGAGAAGACAGAGAAACACACAGCTGATGAAGGACCAAGGTAAAAACCCACCAGACCAAACAAATGAAGAGGAAATAGGCAGTCTACCTGAAAAAGAATTCAGAGTAATGATAGTAAAGATGATCCAAAATCTTGGAAACAGAAGGGAGAAAATACAAGACACGTTTAACAAGGACCTAGAAGAACTAAAGAGCAAACAAACAATGATGAACAACACAATAAATGAAATTTGAAATTCTCTAGAAGGAATCAATAGCAGAATAACTGAGGCAGAGGAACTGATAAGTCACCTGGAAGATAAAATCGTGGAAGTAACTACCACAGAGCAGAATAAAGAAAAAAGAATGAAAAGAATTGAGGCCAGTCTCGGAGACCACTGGTTCAATATTAAATGCACCAACATTTGAATTATAGGGGTCCCAGAAGAAGAAGAGAAAAAGAAAGGGACTGAGAGAATACCTGAAGAAATTATAGTTGAAAACTTCCCTAACATGGCAAAGGAAATAGTCAATCAAGTCCAGGAAGTGCAGAGAGTCCTATAAAGGATAAATCCAAGGAGAAACACACCAAGACACATATTAATCAAACTATCAAAAATTAAATACAAAGAAAAAAACAGCAGCAAGGGAAAAACAACAAATAACATACAAGGGAATCCCCATAAGGTTAACAGCTGATCTTTCAGCAGAAACTCTGCAAGCCAGAAGGGAGTGGCAGGACATATTTAAAGTGATGAAAGGGAAAAAACCTACAACCAAGATTACTCTACCCAGCAAGGATCTCATTCAGATTCAACGGAGAAATTAAAACCTTTACAGACAAGCAAAAGCTAAGAGAATTCAGCACCACCAAACGAGCTTTACAGCAAATGCTAAAGGAACTTCTCTAGGCAGGAGACACAAGAGAAGGAAAAGACCTACAGTAACAAACCCAAAACAATTAAGAAAATGGTTACAGGAACATACATATCGATAACTGCCTTAAATGTAAATGGATTAAATGCTCCAACCAAAAGACATAGACGGGCTGAATGGATACAAAAACAAGACCCATACATATGCTGTCTATAAGAGACCCACTTTAGACCTAGGGACACATACAGACTGAAAGTGAGGGGATGGAAAAAGATATTCCATGCAAATGGAAATCAAAAGAAGGCTGGAGTAGCTATACTCATATCAGATAAAACAGACTTTAAAATAAAGACTATTACAAGAGACAAAGAAGGACACTACATAATGATCAAGGGATCAATCCAAGAAGAAGATATAACAATTATAAATATTTATGCACCCAACATAGGAGCACCTCAATAAATAAGGCAAATGCTAACAGCCATAAGAGAGGAAATTGACAGTAACACAGTCATAGTAGGGGACTTTAACACCCCACTTTCACCAATGGACAGATCATCCAAAATGAAAATAAATAAGGAAACACAAGCTTTAAATGACACATTAAACAAGATGGACTTAATTGATATTTACAGGACATTCCATCCAAAAACAATACAATTTCTTCTCAAGTACTCAAGGAACATTCTCCAGGATAGATCATATCTTGGGTCACATATCAAGCCTTGGTAAACTTTAAAAAATTGAAATCGTATCAAGTATCTTTTCCGACCACAATGCTATGAGACTAGATATCAATTACAAGAAAAAATCTGTAAAAAATAAACAAATGGGGGCTAAACAATACACTCCTTAAAATCAAGAGATCACCAAAGAAATCAAAGAGGAAATCAAAAAATACCTAGAAACAAATGACAATGAAAACACGGTGACCCAAAACCTATGGGATGTAGCAAAAGCAGTTCTAAGAGGGAAGTTTATAGCAATACAATTCTTCCTCAAGAAACAAGACACATCTCAAATAAACAACCTAACCTTACATCTAAAGCAATCAGAGAAAGAAGAACAAAAAAACACTAAAGTTAGCAAAAGCAAAGAAATCATAAAGATCAGATCAGAAATAAATGAAAAAGAAATGAAGGAAACAACAGCAAAGATCAATAAAACTAAAAGCTGGTTCTTTGAGAAGATAAACAAAATTGATAAACCATTAGCCAGACTCATCAAGAAAAAAAGGGAAAAGACTCAAATCAATAGAATTAGAAATGAAAAAGGAGAAGTAACAACTGACACTGCAGAAATACAAAGGAACATGAGAGATTACTACAAACAACTATCTGCCAATAAAATGGACAACCTGGAAGAAATGGACAAATGCTTATAAAAGCACAACCTTCCGAGACTGAACCAGGAAGAAATAGAAAATATAAACAGACCAATCACAAGCACTGAAATTGAGACTGTGATTAAAAATCTTCCAACAAACAAAAGCCCAGGACCAGATGGCTTCACAGACGAATTCTATCAAACATTTAGAGAAGAGCTAACACCTATTCTTCGCAAACTCTTCCAAAATATAGCAGAGGGAGGAACACTTCCAAACTCATTCTATGAGGCCACCATCACCCTGATACCAAAACCAGACAAAGATGTCACAGAAAAAGAAAACTACAGGCCAATATCACTGATGAACATAGATGCAAAAATCCTCAACAAAATACTAGCAAACAGAATCCAACAGCACATTAAAAGGATCATACACCATGATCAACTGGGGTTTATCCCAGGAAAGCAAGGATTCTTCAATATATGCAAATCAATCAATGTGATACACCATATTAACAAATTGAAGAAGAAAAACCATATGATCATCTCAATAGATGCAGGAAAAGCTTTTGACAAAATTCAACACCCATTTATGTTAAAAACCCTCCAGAAAGTAGGCACAGAGGGAACTTACCTCAACATAATAAAGACCATATATGACAAACCCACAGCCAACATAGTTCTCAATGGTGAAAAACTGAAACCATTTCCACTAAGATCAGGAACAAGAGAAGGTTGTCCACTCTCACCACTATTATTCAACATAGTTTTGGAAGTTTTAGCCACGGCAATCAGAGAAGAAAAAGAAAGAAAAGGAATCCAAATAGGAAAAGAAGAAATAAAGCTGTCACTGTTTGCAGATGACATGATACTATACATAGAGAATCCTAAAGGCGCTATCAGAAAACTACTAGAGCTAATCAGTGAATTTGGTAAAATAGCAGGATACAAAATTAATGCACAGAAATCTCTTGCATTCCTATACAGTAATGATGAAAAATCTGAAAGAGAAATTAAGGAAAGATTCCCATTTACCATTGCAACAAAAAGAATAAAACACCTAGGAATAAACCTATCTAAGGAGACAAAAGACCTGTATGCAGAAAACTATGACACTGATGAAAGAAATTAATGATACAGATGGAAAGATATACCATGTTCTTGGATTAGAAGTATCAACATTGTGAGAATGACTATATGACCCAAAGCAATCTACAGATTCAATGCAATCCCTATCAAACTACCAACAGCATTTTTCACAGAACTAGAACAAAAAATTTCACAGTTTGTATGGAAACACAAAAGACCCCCAAATAGCCAAAGCTATCTTCAGAAAGAAAAGCGAAGCTGGAGGAATCAGGCTCCCGGACTTCAGACTACACCAGAAAGCTACAGTAATCACGACAGTATGGTACTGGCACAAAAACAGAAATACAGATCAATGGAACCAGATAGAAAGCCCAGAGATAAACCCACGCACATATAGTCACCTTATCTTTGATAAAGGAAGCAAGAATATACAATGGAGAAAAGTCAGCCTCTTCAATAAGTGGTGCTGGGAAAACTGGACAGCTACATGTAAAAGAAAGAAATTAGAACACTCCCTAACAGTATACACAAAAATAAACTCCAAATGGATTAAAGACGTAAATGTAAGGCAAGACACTATAAAAGTCTTAGAGGAAAACATAGGCAGAACACTCTATTACATCAATCACTGCAAGATCCTTTTTGACCCACCTCCTAGAGAAATGGAAATAAACAAATGGGTCCTAAGGAAATTTAAAAGGTTTTGCACAGCAAAGGAAACCATAAACAAGATGAAAAGACAACCCTCAGAATGGGAGAAAATATTTGCAAACGAAGCAACTGACACAGGATTAATCTCCAAAATATATAAACAGTTCATTCAGCTCAATATTAAAGAAACAAACACCCCAATCCAAAAATGGGCAGAAGACCTAAATAGACATTTCTCCAAAGAAGACATACAGATGGCCACAAAGCACATGAAAAGATGCTCAACATCACTAATTATTAGAGAAATGCAAATCAAAACTACAATGAGGTATCACCTCACACCAGTTAGAACGGGCATCATCAGAAAATCTACAAACAACAAATGCTGGAGAGGGTGTGGAGAAAAGGGTACCCTCTTGCACTGTTGGTGGGAACGTAAATTGATAGAGAACAATATGGAGGTTCCTTAAAAAACTAAAAATAGAATTACCATATGACCCAGCAATCCCACTACTGGGCATATACCCAGAGAAAACCGTAATTCAAAAAGACACATGAGGGGGCTTCCCTGGTGGCGCAGTGGTTAAGAATCTGCCTGCCAATGCAGGGCACACGGGTTCGAGCCCTGGTCGGGGAAGATCCCACATGCCGCAGAGCGGCTAGGCCCGTGAGCCACGACTACTGAGCCTGCGCGTCTGGAGCCTGTGCTCCGCAACAAGAGAGGCCGCGATAATGAGAGGTGCGGGCACCGCGATGAAGAGTGGTCCCCGCTCTCCGGAACTGGAGAAAGCCCTTGCACAGAAACGAAGACCCAACACACCCAAAAATAAATAAATAAATAAATTTTTTTAAAAAAAGACACATGCACCCAAATGTTCATTGCAGCACTATTTACAACAGCCAGGTCATGGAAGCAACCTAAATGCCCATCAACAGACGAATGGATAAAGAAGTTGTGGTACATATATACAATGGAATATTACTCAGCCATAAAAAGGAACGAAATTGAGTCATTTGTTGAGACGTGGATGGATCTAGAGACTGTCATACAGAGTGAAGTAAGTCAGAAAGAGAAAAACAAATATCGTATATTAACGCATGTATGTGGAACCTAGAAAAATGGTACAGATGAGCCGGTTTGCATGGCAGAAGTTGAGACACAGATGTAGAGAACAGACATATGGACACCAAGGGGGGAAAACTGCAGTGGACTGGGGATGGTGGTGTGCTGAATTGGGTGATTGGGATTGACATGTATACACTGATGTGTATAAAACTGATGACTAGTAAGAACCTGCAGTATAAAAAAACAAACAAACAAAACAACTAATACTAAACTTTCATTGGGTTATTTGTATGGAAATATGTTAATATAAATGTTTCAGACATTACATGAAATTTCTAAAAATCTCATATGTTCTGGTATAATGTTATAAGTCATAATCCTAGTTATTACTTTAAAATGTATATCTCAGAAATAACTAATTTTCTGGTCAACTGCATTATTATGAACTTTCATCAAATCTTTAACCGTGGTCATTTTTAAGTCTTTTGTCATTTACAGACAGTTCTGGGTGTACTCTGATGCTTTTGCAAATATGTTCCTATAAAAGGGTTTCATCTTCAAGGAATTCATGGAAAAGACTCTGACAAGTACAGGTTTCTGGTAACTGACTGTACTGCTGAACTGAATGAATAAGCATTTTCAGAACTCTAATGAAGAACTGATGAACTCATAAAAGTGCTAACAAAAGATCAAGATGAAAAAAAAATTAATTACATGGGACTGAGTGAACTGATGAGCATGAGTGTAATTTTTGTGACTTTGTTTGAATTAAAAAAAAAAAATCCCACAAGGACTCAGAGGCAAAGAATATACAAATCAATTTTCACTGCAAAGTAAAGGAGCTGTTACAGTGGAGGATTACTGGACTGAATGTCAATATTATGACATAGTATGAGTGTGTTTCGTGTTTGGTAATTGCAATCATTGTTGCTTTTGTTGTGGTCATCCATGTACAATGCTTGGTGTCAGTCTATTTATCTCTTGTAAAAATAAAATACAGTGTGTGTGTGTGTGTGTGTGTGTGTGAAAAAAAAATGGACAGGTTATAAAATGAATTTAACCTAGGAAAAAAAAAAAAAACTACAACGAGGTGTCACCTCACCCCGGTCAAAATGGCCATCATCAAAAAATCTACAAACAATAAATGCTGGAGAGGGTGTGGAGAGAAGAGAATCCTCCCACACTGTTCATGGGAATGTAAATCGGTACAGCCACTATACAGAAGAGTATGGAAGTTCCTTAAAAAACTAAAAATAGAGCTACCATATGATCCAGCAATCCTACTCCTGGGCGTATATCCAGAGAAAACCATAATTCAAAAAGATACACATACCCCAGTGTTCACTGCAGCACTATTTACAACAGCCAGGACATGGAAGCAACCTAAATGTCCATCAACAGAGGAATGGATAAAGAAGACGTGGTACATATATACAATGGAATATTACTCAGCCATAAAAAGAAGGAAATAATGCCATTTGCAGCAACATGGATGGACCTAGAGATCGTCATACTGAATGAAGTAAGTCAGTCAGAGAAAGACAAACATCATGTGATATCACTTATACGTGGAATCTAAAAAAATGGTACAAATTAACTTATTTACAAAACAGAAATAGAGTTACAGATGTAGAAAACAAACTTATGGTTACCAGGGGGGAAGCTGGGGGATAAATTGGGAGATTGGGATTGACATATACACACTACTATATATAAAATAGATAACCAATAAGGACCTGATGTATAGCACAGGGAACTCTACTCAATACTCTGTAATGACCTAGATGGGAAAAGAATCTGAAAAAGAGTGGATATATGTAGGTATAACTGATTCACTTTGCTGTACAGCAGAAACTACACAACACTGTAAATCAACTGTACACCAATAAAATTATTTTAAAAAATCTAATGACAGAATGGCCATTATCAAAAAAGCTAAAAACAAAAAATGCTGGAAAAGGTGTGGTGAAAAAGGAACCCTCCTACACTCTTGGTGGGAATGTAAATTGATACAACCACTATGGAGAACAGTATGGAGAATCCTTAAAAAACTAAAAATAGAACTACCATACGACCCAGCAATCCTACTACTGGGCATATACCCTGAGAAAACCATAATTCAAAAAGAGACATGCGGGCTTCCCTGGTGGTGCAGTGGTTGAGAGTCTGCCTGCCAATGCAGAGGACACGGGTTCGAGCCCTGGTCTGGGAAGATCCCACATGCCGCGGAGCAACTGGGCCCGTGAGCCATAACTACTGAGCCTGCGCGTCTGGAGCCTGTGCTCCACAACAAGAGAGGCCGCGATAGTGAGAGGCCCGCGCACCGCGATGAAGAGTGGCCCCCGCTTGCCGCAACTAGAGAAAGCCCTCGCACAGAAACGAAGACCCAACACAGCCATAAATAAATAAATAAATAAATAAATTTATTAAAAAAAAAAAAAAAAAAGAGACATGCACCCCAATGTTCACTGCAGCACTGTTTACAATAGCCAGGACATGGAACCAACCTAAATGTCCATCGACAGATGAATGGATAAAGAAGATGTGGCACATATATACAATGGAATATTACTCAGCCATAAAACGAAACGAAATTGAGTTATTTGTAGTGAGGTGGATGGACCTAGAGACTGTCATACAGAGTGAAGTCAGAAGAGAAAAATAAATACCTTATGCTAATGCGTATATATAGAATCTAAAAAAAAAAAAAAAAGGTACTGATGAACCTAGTTTCTGGGCAGGAATAAAGAGGTAGACATAGAGAATGGACTTGATGACGTGGGGTGGGAGGGCAAAGCTGGGGCGAAGTGAGAGTAGCATCGACGTATATACACTACCGAATGTGAAATAGTTGGCTGGTGGGAAGCAGCCACATAGCACAGGGAGATGGGCTCGGTGCTTTGTGATGACCTAGAGGGGTGGGATAGGGAGGATGGGAGGGAGGTTCAAGAGGGAGGGGATATGGGGACATGTGTTTGCATATGGCTGATTCACTTTGTTGTGGAACAGAAACTAACATGGTACTGTGAAGCAGTTCTACTCCAATAAAGATGTATTAAAAAAAAAACTAATGAAATTTGCCCTGCTAGGTTTATAATTTGCTTGGGACCTCTGGCCCCTTTCCTCCTCCTTTTAGAATGAGAATGTCTTTCCAATGCCTGTCCCACCATTGTATTTGGAATAATCTGTCTGGTTTCACAAGTTCACAGGTTATAGAAGAATTTTGTCTCAGGATGAATCAAACCTTAAGTCTCACTAATACCTGACTTAGACAATATTTACACGATATATTAGTCCAGACTCTCCAGGGAAACAGAACCAATAGGAAGTGTGTGGGCATACGTGTATATACATATACAAATAGAGAGAGAGATTATAAAGCATTAGCTCACGCAATTATAGAGGCTGACAAACCACAAGATCTGCAAGCTGGAGACCCAGGAGAGCAGATGATGTAGTTCTAGTCCAAAAGCAGGCAGGCTCGAGACCCAGGAAGGGCTGATGCTTCCATCAGAGTCTGAAGGCAGGAAAAAACTGATGTCCCGGGGCTTCCCTGGTGGCACAGTGGTTAAGAATCCGCCTGCCAATGCAGGGGACACGGGTTCGAGCCCTGGTCCAGGAAGATCCCACATGTCGCGGAGCAACTAAGCCCATGCATCACAACTACTGAGCCTGCACTCTAGAGCCCGCGAGCCACAACTACTGAGCCTGCGTGTTGCAACTCCTGAAGCCTGTGCGGCTAGATCCTGTGCTCTGCAACAAGAGAAGCCACCGCAATGAGAAGCCCACGCACCACAATGAAAGAGTAGACCCCGCTCGCCGCAACTAGAGAAAGCCCATGCACAGCAACGAAGACCCAACACAGCCAAAAATAAATAAATAAATTTATTTAAAAAAAAAAAAAAAAAAAAACTCATGTCCCGGCTCAAAGGCAGTCAGGCAGGAGGAGTCCCTCTTACTCAGCCTTTTTCTTCTATTCAGGCCTTCAATTGATTGGATGAGACCCATGCACGTCAGGGAAGGCAATCTGCTTTACTCAGTTTCCTGATTCAGACGTTAATCTCGACCAGAGACATCTTCACACACATACCCAGAGTAACGTCTGACCAAACATCTGGGTACTCCATGGCCCAGCCAAGTTGACACAGAAAACTAACCATTACAGAAGAGACTTTAGATTTAGAGTTGATGCTGGAACAGGTTAAGACCTTGGGGGATGCTGGAATTGAGTGAATGTATTTATAGGTGAGAAAGACATGAATTTGGGGGGGGAGAGAACAGTGCATTATAGGTTGGACTGCGTCTCCCTAAAATTCATGTATTAAAGTCCTAACCCCCATTACCTCAGAAGGTGACCTTATTTGGAGACAGGGTCTTTACAAAGGTTATCAAGTTAAAATGAAAGTATTAGGGTGGGTCCTAAGGCAATAGGACTGCTATCCCTATCAAAAGGGGAAATGTGGACACAGACCTGCACAGAGGGAAGACAATGTGAAGAGACACAGGGAGAAGACAGCCATCCACAAGCCGAGGAGAGAGGTCTGGAGTAATCCCTTCCCTCACAGCCCCCGGAAGGATGCAACCCTGCCAACACCTTGGTTTTGGAGTTCTAGCTTCCAGAACTGTGAGACAATAAATTCCTGTTGTTTAAACCACTTAGCCTGTAGTATTTTTTTACAGCAGCCCTAGCAAACTAATACACAGACTCTAACCTCTGTCAATTACTATTGCTCTCACCACATTCTCTTCTTTAATAGTGATCATTAACAGTTATGGAGTGTTTACTAGGTGCTAGTCACTGCAATAAGTACTTGGATACACGCCACCTCAGTGAATACTCAAGGCCACTCCTTGAGTAAACTTTACGGTATAAGAATTGTGACTCAATAAAAATAAATATACAAACAGTCAAGAAAAAACAACTTTTTTGAAGTTGATGTGATCATTATCGCAATTTCACAACTGAATTCAAGAAAACAACTAGTATAAGGGCAGGGGCAGAAATTGAAGCCAGATGTCTGAGTACAGACCTGTGCTCTCAACCACCTGATCAAAGTGCCGTCCCTTACCCCACCGCACTTTCTTCCAATGTGACAGCTGCGTGAGAGATTACGATGTGCCGAGATAGCTCATCGTGCTATTCACAGCTTTGTGTTACTTGCAGCTCCACAGTACACCAGCGTCCACAAAGCCCATAAAATGAGACAACTCTTATCGAGTTAATTTTTAAACACACAAATTTAAAAAAGCAGGTACTATATGCATTGCCAAGGGTTTTCAGAAGTCTGAATCCAAACTGTAGTCAGGGTCTTTTTAAAAGCTTGTCAAACCGGTTCTGAAATTAATACAGAAAGTCCAAGGAACCAGAAAAGCAAAACAATTTTGAAAAAGAACAGAGTTAGCCAACTGGAATTACCTAACTTCATGACTTATTATTATAAAGCTACAGTTATCAAGTGTGGTATTGGTGAAAGGACACACAAATCAATGCAACAGAACAGAAAGTCCAGAAATGGATTCACATGTACATGGACAGTTAATTTTTGCCAAATCTGAATGAGCAATTCTGTGGAGAAAGGATAGTATTTTCAATAGAAGTCGCACTGCATCAACAGAATATTCATATGCTAAAGGTATATATCCCTATACCTGACACCTATTTAAAAGTCAACTCAATATGGATAGGAGTCTAAAAGTGAAACTTGAAGTTGTAAAACTTCCGGAAGAAAACATAAGACCAAATCTTTACGGCCTTGAAGTTGGCAAAGATTTCTTAAATATGCCACCCAAAGCATAATCTATAAAGAAAAAGTTAATAAAATGGATTTATCAAAATTTTAAATATCTGCTTTTTGAAGACACTATTACAAAAATGAAAGACAAGCCCCAGACTGAAAGAACATATTTACAAAACACGTATCTCACGTAGGACTTGTACCCAGAATATATAAAAACATTAAAAAATTAATGAGAGCAAAAACTTCAATTTAGAAAATGGGTGAAAGCTCTAAACAGACATTTTATTAAAGGAGATATATGAGTGACACATAAGCACGCTGGAAGATAATATCTTTAATCACCATGGACACATACACAGCTGAGATGAGGGGACAAAAAACCAACAATACCAAATGCTGGCGAGGGTGTGAAGCAACTGCATCTCTCAGGCACTGCTGGTGTGAAGGCAAGGGGTTCAGCCGCTGTGGAAAACACCGTGAAGTTTCTTATAAAGTTAAACCCACGTTTACCGTATGACCCAGCAATTCCACTTCTAGATACTTAGCCAAGAGAAATAAAGACCTCTGTTCACACAGAAAATCTGCTGATGAATGTTCACAGCAGCATTATCCGTAATCACAAAAAAAAACTGGAAATAACTCAAATGGGAATATTACTCAGTAATAAAAAGGAGCAAAGTACCAATACAGTGTACGGAACACCGCTGATGAATCTCAAATTCATTACGCTGAGTGAAAAAGGCTCCCCACGTATGATTCCATTTACGTGACGTTCTGGGGAAAAGACAGAATTACAGAGACAGGTAACAGATCAACGGTTGCCAGGTCGGGCAGGAAGGGAAAGACAGGGAGCGTATCTGGGGGAGACGAGGTTACTGCTCTGCAGTTCGATTACTGTAGTGTTTACAGGACTCTGTATGTCTATCAAAGTATCCTAAAAGGGTAAACTTGATTGTACACAAATTAGATCTCAATACAGACTTAAAAAAAAAAAGATTAGCCTTGAGACCGGCTGGGACCCTTTGCTGCAGCGCTGGCACCTGGACAAACATCTCCTCCAGCAGGAAAATACAAAGAAAGCAGAAGGGACTAAAAATAACCGCATGAGTGCCCAGTTGGGGCAAATTACGAACAAGGTACAAAAAGACCAAAAACCCAACGTCACTTCTGAGGAACCGGGAGCAAAGGCAGGGTACCAGGAACCGAAAGCAGGGTACTGCGCATGCCCCCTGCACACAGACCCACCAAGGGGCTGGGCAGACCAGCAAAGCTACCCCTCTGGCCTGACCCCTGGACCCATTCCTAACCCTCGCCCCAGATGAGGAACCCGCTCACCTCCCCGCTTAGGGAGTGAAAAGGGAAACTGTTACGTGCTTTAGCTCCCTTGTGCTGTAGCACTAGTCCCAATAAAGCCTTGCTTGAATTTCTTACCTGGCCTCTTATCAGCTTCTATTGATTAAGGAGTCCAAGAACCCCATAGCTTAAGGCGAAGTTTAAAATTTTTTTTTAAGATGGGAACATAAAAATCCTAAAAGACGGGCACACCCTGGTGGTCTCAAGCAAGTTAAGTTAGTTAAATAGATTTGAATAAAGTTTGGGTCTTGTTTTGTTTTGTCTTTTTAAAGTATGTCACAGCTTCTATACTACAGGAGTTTGAAGGCCTGGTTTCTGCCCAATTCTGCCAATCAGGTGATACATAGTTGTAAGAGAATATTTATTTCACTTTCTTTTTCTGCTGCTAAGTTCCTTATTTTTAAAAATGAGAAAAGGCATTCCTAACCTCAAGGTAGCTTTAGTTGGCTGATCCTATACATATTCCATATATGATATATGGAATATATATAGGATCAGCCAACTAAATATAGATACATTATTACAGCAAATTCAGTCAGAGTTAAGATTGAAATTTAACAAAAAAAAACTCAAGTCATTACAAACGCTAACAGGGAAGCAGATAATAAATTATCTGGAATGGAATTAAGAAAGTAAGTAATAGGAATCACAAGTACCAAAAAAAACTAGCATGTTTGCTAATGGGAATACACTGGGCCTTTTGTAAATAGTAACTTTCTTTGGGGATGGGCACAGAGATGTCCTTTTGTAAGAGAATTATTATTGCAGGTTATCTTTGTGGATTAATAAATGCAATTTAATTATTTTGCAAACAAAACACTTACGAAGTGCCCACCAAGTGTCAGCACTAAGTGCTTTACATATTATTAACTAATATCCGCAAGAATCAAAAGACGGCACCAAATGTACTTAGGGAAGTAATTTCCTTACAGTCACAGGTTTTATGGAAAAGCTTCAGCAAGTCCCAGTATAACTGATGAAGGAAAAGCATTTATATCAGTCATGGTGAATTTGAAACCACTCCTGAAGAACCCCTGTAAAGATCGTTTGCGTTCCATACCTAAACTATGTGCCCTTATCCTTACTCAAGAAGCTATCTTTCTGATTTAATAAATGAGGAACTAAACTGTCTACTCACATGGCTATTAGAGAACAAGCGCTCGGTATTTAATAGCTTTCCTCGATGTTCTCATACACGAATCACCGGTAAGAGCCATAGCACAGGTGCTGAACGTGCCTCGGGGACAATGCCTGTACGTGCGTGTGTGTGTGCCAGCGCGTCCCCAAGGAACGGCAGTCCTAAACACATGCTTCAGGCCCGGGAAGGCAGGGGGCCCTCGGCCCGGGCCTCAGGGCTTACACGGTCTTGCTTTCTTTGGCCCTCCTGCCGCTTTATTCCTCCCCAGAGGCCAAGGGCTCCGAGGACCCTTCGAGAACATTCCAGGATACCGGCGTTCCGAGATTCCCTATCCAAACGGCTCCAAAGCTGCTTCCAGGGTCCGTCTAGCTGGGAGAAGACCCTGCCACCAGTATATATGCTGCTAGGCTGGGAGAGGGGCTGCTGCGGGGGGGGGGGGGGGGCAGGGGGTGATGGGGGGCATGTAAACTGCACGATTCCCGCCCCCATCAGCACACGCACCCGGGTCCTCAACGGGGTGGGACGGAGCCCGCCCTCCCCGCGCCTCCACTCTCGGGAGAAGAATTCAGTGAAATCTCAGGTGCTTAAAGACGGCTCCCCAGGAGTAAGGCAGAGACGCCCTGCCGGCGGCAGCCCAGCGCCAGCTAAGGGGAGATGCAGACAAGCGCCAAGCCAGGCGCACTGGCGCATGGCGATGAAGCCCTTCCCCGCGGCGCGTCCCCGCCGCCAGCGCCAGCCCCGCTCTGCCGCGGGGGAGGCGTGCGCGGGCGGCCGGGCACGGTCGCTAAGAAACGGGTCCGGACGCCGCCCGCAGTGCGGGGAGACGGCAGCGCAGCATCGGCGGGCGGCGGGCGGCGGGCTGGCGCGGCTCGAGGGCCCGACCATCAGCTGATCGTGGGGAGCCAGTCAAGCGCCCGCGGGGGCAAAGGGCGGGGCCGCGCCAACGTCCCCGCCGCGGCCGACGTCAGCGCCGCCTGCCGCCTGCCGCTTGCCGCTTGCCGCCTGCCGCCTGCCGCCTGCCGCCTGCCGCAGGATCGCTGGGGCGCAGCTCGCGGGGGCCACCGAGACCTCTGCGCTGCTCCGCGAACATGGCCGACTCGGAGAACCAGGGCCCCGCGCAGCCGAGCCAGGCGGCGGCAGCGGAGGCGGCCGCGGCGGAGGAGGTAATGGCGGAAGGCGGCGCGCAGGGGGGAGATTCTGACAGCGCGTCCGGCGACTCCGACGGCGCGGTCGGTCAGACGGCTGAGGAGCCCCAGACGCCTGCGGAGAACGCAGCGAAGCCTAGAAATGACTTTATCGGGAGCCTGCCTAACTCGGTGAGATGCCGCGTCCTGGCGCTCAAAAAGCTGCAGAAGCGGTGCGATAAGATAGAAGCCAGATTTGATAAGGAATTCCAGGCGCTGGAGAAAAAGTATAACGACATCTATAAGCCCTTGCTCGCTAAGATCCAGGAGCTCACCGGTGAGATGGAGGGGTGTGCGTGGACCTTAGAGGGTGACGACGAGGAGGACGAGGAGGAGGAGGACGAGGAGGAGGAGGAGGGGGGGGGAGGAGGAGGAGGAGAAGGAGGGAGAGCCTCCGGCAGAGGCTGCAGCGGAGGCGGCGGGCGCCGCCGCCGAGCACGAGGGTCCCCGCGCTGCAGTGTCTGACGACGCCCAGAAATAAGCGGGGGCAGAGACTGCAGACCAGAATGACGACGCAGATGAAAAACCCCCATTTTTTTTTTTTTTTTTTTTTTTTTTTTTTTACACACATCGGTGGACTTGAAAAGGCTCAGGTTTTGGACCAAAATACAATGTGAATCAATTCTGACATTCCTAACATCATATTAAATCGACGCAGTCAGATTCTGGCCGGCCCGTTCCCAGTCTGAACACCGATACACCAAAAGGTGTTGCGAACGAGTTAAATTTGAAATGGTTTTTTCGTGATCTCTTCTGCGAGGACTGGAGTTGAGGCTTCCGAAGGGTGCCAAGTAGACGTGAAGGAAAGAACGTCACTTGGAGACCCTTGGATCACACACTATCATCACACTACGCGCAGACACCCAAGCCGAGACTGAACATGTTCTCAATATGCCTAATTCTGCAATTTCTTTAGTCTTGCATTTTTCCAGCGCGGAAGCGGCAGAACCCAAGAAAAAAAATCTCATCTTTAAGACTTTGCTTTCGTAACCCAGACATCGGCTTTGCACTTCAGAGAAGCGTGATGGGAGGGAGGAAGCCGGTGCCGGAGATCATGACAGTGCTGTTAATGAGGCCCAGAAAACTGCCACTTCAGATTCTAAAGACTGCTCTGAATATTTGGTTCTGAGAAGGAGGGTGTATTAACCTGTACACTCTTGTCAACATACGTGTTCATTATTTACAGTCTCGTGCTTAGGTGTTTTCTTGGTAGTGTCTGTTTACAAAGGTGTTAAAAAAAAACAAACCCAATGTTTAAGTACTGATCCCTTTAGCATTTTACAAACATTAATTTACTTGAAAAGATGTAGAATCTAGTAAATTCTGTAAAGCATGTGTATCCAATGTTATGTTTGATCCTTGTGATGTCTTTTTGTCTTGTAGCTTTTAGAACGTAGCTGTGAAAATTATCAGAACTCTTCACGGAAGCTAATGTGTGGAAAAAATATATACTTGAACAACCAATCCAACTGTGTGTCCCCACCCCCAGCTCAGAAGTAGAAGGGGTTTAAGTTTGCTTGTGTTAGCTGTGCCTTCATTATGTTGCTATGTAAATGTGATATATTAAATATAAAATGGTGCATAATCAAATTTTTCTGCTTGAGAACAGACTGTCATACAGTAAAGGATTTTTAGGAGGACACATTTAATGTAAAGACTCTTAGCTTCTTTGTGGGTTTTGAATTGTGTGATCTATAAAGAAATTTAAGCATAACGTTGTTTACCACTGTGGTGTTAATAAAACAGTATTTTCAAAAAACAAAAGGACTCATACCCTGACTTCCTGGAATCAAATCCCAGCTCTGCCTCCTATTAGCAGTGAATCTTGGGCAATTACATTAATCTGTGTTCAGTTTCTCCTCATCTATAAAAGGGGGTAGTAACAGTCCCTTCCTCACAGATTATTACGAAGAACAAACTAGTTAATTTACATAAATCCCACAGACCAGTGTCTGACCCTAAGTGCTCAAGATATTTTAGCTATTATTATTATGGTTATTATTATTAGATGAAAGATAAAGATGATGATTGGAAATTCAATCCTCCTAAATTACTAAAGAGGAAAAAATACATATTATATTCCTAAGTTCATGATATTACTGTTAAAGAAGTGGCCTTTAATTCATAAACACAGGTAGTTCAATAAACTTGTTTTGTTTTCCTCAATATAAAAATCAGGTTTTGATTTCTTCCCAGAAAGGATAAAAGACTTTAATGTGACATCATGCATATATTAAAAAGTCTATTTCAACTTTGTATTTGGGCATTCTAAATGAAGTATAAAATTGAAGACCCCCCCAAAATTTTAAACACAGACGTGTTTTCTTCCATTTCCCTTAAGGGTTAAAATTAGTCAGAAGCAAAATTAGACCTCTTTACCTTAGGGAACGGAAGGAAGCTCTGACCTGTTGCTAATGGCAATAGTTGAGTGAAACCTTAATGTATTATTAATCTTCCTTAGGGCTGGGACAACAAAAAGAGAAAATCAAAATAATGTATTACATAAGTCAGTGATTATCTTAATCATGATTATCTGAAATAGAAGGAAAAAAAATCGAATAAAATTCAATATTCATTTCTTATCCCTAGGAGTAAGAGACTGTCATTTAATATTTTTCTAGATCCCACAAAAAAGCAAAAATGAATGAAACAAATAAGGTGTGTAGTTAGTGGGGGGGAAAAAAATTTTTTTTCAGGCATGTAATTACACATAGAAAACCCAAAAGAATCAACTGAAAGCTATCACATTCATAAATTTGAGGAATAGACCAACCATATAAATATATAAAAACCAATAACAAAAAAAAAAACCAACAAAAAACCAATAACTATTTCTAGCCACTACTAATGATAAAAATATATGCAAAGGGCTCTCTTTCACAGTAGAAATAAGAAATCAAAATATTTACAAAAACCTCTAATAAAAATGTATATATAACCTATGAAAAGAAAAAAAAACAGTATCACAAAGAAATGTAAAAGAGGCCTTTGGAAGGTGAGACTGAATATCACAGAAGTGTCAATTCTTCCCAAATTAACTTTTAATTTATTACACTTCAAATCAAAACCCAAACTGGATCTGGAACCATATAATTACCCTAATCTTCACCTGTAAGAATAGGAAAACAATTAAGATTTTTACCTTAGAACAAAAAAAATTTTTTTAATTGAAGAAAATATATTATTAAGTATCAATTTCTAGACAGGGAAAGGTTAAATTTAGAATGATTTAAGACCAAAAGAAATAATCGACAGGCGTGACAACACAAAAATTAAGAAGTTTTAGAGATTTAAACAGACTCCACATTTTTAAAAGTAAACAGCAAACTGGGAATAAAATCTGCAATAAATACAGATGGCAAAGGGTTAATAATCTTAATATAATAAAGAGTTGATACAAATGATACGAGAATCATTTCATCTTAACAGAGAAATACGTAAAGGACATCAGCGGACGACTTTAAGAAAGGGAAGTACTGCAATCCTGTTTGGGGCAGCAAGACACGTCCTGAAAGGGCGATACTAGGTGGACCAGCCTCCAGCAGGGTCTGGAGGACACACACGCCGAGCTGTGTGCCCGGGCCAGCAATCTTCCCTTCACTTGTGGTAAGACTTCAGCTGCGGGGTTTCCCAGCTACCAGTCGTACCACTGTTGGTTACTTTTCTCAGGATAAGGCACATATCTGATGCCCGTCGTAATGTCAAACAATTTCCACCATTTTCCTAACTGGGTTGATCTTTCCCCTCTGTTTCCTGCATTGCTTATTTGATCGTTCCTCAGGCAGACATAAATCTTGTGTGTTAACATGTAGCAGGATACCCTCCCTGAAGGCAGGTCAAACACTCTTACTCATAAACCTTTTTTCATCCATTTTAGGCCCAAATTAGTAAGCAATGCACAACGTAACTGGCAGAAGGAAAGGCAACCGTGCATTACACATTCAACTCAGTCTCTAAGAGCATTATGCAGAAGCCTGCAGCATGCCCACGCTCCCTGCCCAAGCACATCACAGCAGCTCTCCCTGAGAGTTTACAATTAAGCGTACACACACACATTTGCATGTGCACACACACAGACACACACACGTTTTTTTAATTGGGGTGAAATTCACAAAACGTAGCCATTTTAAATGAACAATTCAGTGGCATTTAACACATTAATAATGTTGGGCAATGACCACTTCTATCTCATTCACTTTCTTTAAACAAAAATATTTTAGAGGTAAACATCAGTAAAAAGGATCAATGCTGGGCAGAATATGTGAAGTAGCCTATGCATGGAAGAAATACAAATTTTACAAGTGAGGTCAAGTTTCTTATTAAATTAGATTAGATGTAAAAAAAAAAAAGAACACTCAGTATTTGTAAGGATTTGATGAAATGGGTACTTCTCATACATTGATGATAATGTATAAGCTGGTATAATTCATTAGCAAAATCAATTTAGTAAAAATATCAACAAATTCAAAATGATATACACTAATTCAATTTCACCCTTGGGACCTTACCATTAAAAAGAAATTTTAAAAACAAACAAAGCTTTATACATAAGATGACTGATACAGTCTTATTAAAAATGGAGGGGGAAAAGAAAGAAAAAAAAAAGGGAAAGAAAAAAAAAAGAACACAGAAACAAGCCAGATACCCAAAAGGGAAAGAGTAGAAAATACACATTTACACAGCAGGTTGTGCAGCCATTATTAAGGGTGTCCATGAGGGCTTTATAATAACATTATAGATATAAGCATTGTCTCAACCTAAGTTTAAAAATTCAGACATGCGGGCTTCCCTGGTGGCGCAGTGGTTGAGAATCTGCCTGCTAATGCAGGGGACGCGGGTTCGAGCCCTGGTCTGGGAAGATCCCACATGCCGCGGAGCAACTGAGCCCATGAGCCACAACTACTGAGCCTGCGCGTCTGGAGCCTGTGCTCCGCAACAAGAGAGGCCGCGATAATGAGAGGCCCGCGCACTGCGATGAAGGGTGGCCCCCGCTCGCCGCAACTAGAGAAAGCCCTCGCACAGAAACGAAGACCCAACACAGCCATACATACATACATAAATAAAAAGAATATAAGCAGACAAGAATAGCATTAAAAAAAAAAAAAAAAAAAAAAAGACAATCTGGGAGAAAACGGATACAAAATTAAAAAAAAAAAAAAAATTCAGACATGCACTTTTATACGTACATTGTATGTCTTTAACTATGCCAACTTTGTTTTTAAAAAATTGCATCGTCTGTCTGAAACGAAAACAGCAAACTCTTCGAAGTCATTTATCTTCTAGGGATGAGGGGACATGGGGACTCTGGAGCCCTGGTCTTGGCCCTCTAAGTGGCAGTGTACTGAGAGCACAAGCTCTCAGTCAAACAGAATGGCTCTGAATTCTGGCTCTGGTGTTTGAACACTGGACTTCTGGCTGTGTAACCTTGAACAAGTGACTTACGTCTCTCTCTGCCTCAGTTTCTTCAACTGTAAAGTGGGGAGGACTGCATGTGAAGGACTCAGAATAATGCCTGACACAAGGGAAGCACTCGAGAAATGTTACTGGCATTTTAATTATCTGCTATTCCTGTTAACAGTCCAGTGCAAGTAACATGCAGATGTAATAAAGATTACACCTCTCATAGACTATCTCAAGAGATCAAGGTGGGAGGGAGATGCAAGAGGGAGGAGATATGGGGATATATGTATATGTATAGCTGATTCACTTTGCTATAAAGCAGAAACTAACACACCACTGTAAAGCAATTATACTCCAATAAAGATGTTAAAAAAAAAGAGAGAGATATCAAGTGAAGTCTTTCATTGGTCCTAACTTCAGTAAATCTTAAGGAGCTAGAAGTATCTGTCATGTGTGGGTTTTATTCTCAGGTTCTCTCTATGGAATCTAGGTGCCCTTTGGAGCACTTACCTTAAGCCTGGCATTTCCTTTTCACTATTCCCTCTCCCCACCCCTTTTTTAATATGGAAGAAATGGGGGAAGATATTGATTGCATTCGATTTGATTAAATTGAGTTAAACTGGGGGAAATCTAGAATGATATGTGGGGTTTTTTTATTAATGGTAGTAACACCATGCCACAGAGTGTGAGAAATACTTAACCACAAATAGTCATGTAATGCAGTATTATCCAGATGTGACTGCCAGTTGTTGCAAGATTTAGCTAAGATGTGGCCACCAGCAATCACCCACAGATGTTCTTTTACCTGGATGCTTATAATTCAATTGTCTGTCTGCAGCTCTTGTCCAAGGAAAGAAAGCAATTTTAAGTCCAAATGGAATGTAATAAATTATGGATACAGAATTGGTACCCTTCTGACATTTCCCTCCAGGGCAGTGGTGACAGCAAGTATCTTACTGTTAACAGAAACAGCTTCAATGCCAGCAGTATCTGTATACACAACGTTCAAGTTAAAAATCCAGCAGGTGTTATTCTTTTGGTTCTTTCATTTAATTTTCTTAGACTAATCTATGAAATACCCAAAAAGGACCCCCCCAGTAATGAGGTTATGGCATATAACTGTCAAAAGGAAATAAGAGCTGTAATGATTAATCTTTTGCCTTCGTATACAAGCTTTCTTACCAGGATCTCAACGTGCTTTAATGTTAAGATTTCTGCTTTTTGCAACATTAAAGATAAAGGAAAAAACATTTGCTTGGCTTCTTCTGGCTGTCCCTAACTCTGACAGCAATACTATGTAATGTGGCAGTAACCAGACTAGGTTCTCAGAAGCCTTCCCAACAGGTAACTGCGTCAGCAAGGGGGTCTGCTCCTGTCACCGGGTACAGAGTCACGGACAACAGTGCCTGAAGCAGCGGGTGAGCTCACCACCGTGTGCTCGGTGAGTGCCAGCAACCCAGAAAAGCCGAAACCCAAACTTGCACCTAACACAGAAGCCATTCCACGTTTAAATTTCAAGCACCGCGTACTGGCAATAAAAATAAGAATCCCCCTCTGCCTGGCAATATTTAAAACGACAGCACATTTTATTGCACAAAGATTTGAAAACTTTTTTAGAAAGAGAGAAGCTACTTTTTAGAAAGTCATGGTAACAGAACAATGGAGTTTTGTAATACAAGTAAAAGAATAATGTAAGTTCCCTTATTACTCCCTTGAAATTATGTACTGTCTTTCTTTTAAGGAACCTGTATGTCATCAGAACACCCGTATGGAAAATGTTTTCTAGAAGCAGCCCTGAGGTCAATTAGGGGCAAATAACTGCACAGACAGAGAAAAGGAACCCACGTGGCTGTAAACAAAAGCATGCTCTCCACACTGATTCTGAGGACCCCCCATGGGATCAGCAATGTCCAGGAGTGCAAATGTGTCAGTGCATGGTCAGGACATTCAAGATGGCTGTCCTCTTGCTCTCCGTACATCCCCTGCTCTACCTGTGCCTGCTTCACCTACACCTACTCACACGACTGACCTTCCTACAGACTTGCCCCAGGCCCTAGCTAATGACCGTTCCAATTTGAGATCAGAACATCTCTGCGAAGATAGCTTATCAAAGGGGTGCTGAGGGGCGTGCCCCTCTACTGGTTTCCCTGATAACTGAGAGCCAACCTGACATCAACTCCCCCTATAACTGGTCACCTCCCCCATCCCCCCGGTAGCAAAGACTGCCAGCACATCCTGCCTGACCTTGGACGCACACAGTGGGGTGTCGCTCCAAAACCTTGCTTCAGACATGTAAGATCTCCCATCCAGTAAACCACTGATGTCTCTGTTGCTGACTCCGGGCTCTTTCTTCGGTCTCAAGGCTGGGCAAGTACAGAGCTTGTAGGACTGCGGGCTGCAGCCCAAGAGTCAGCAACAGATATAAATAATGGAGAAGGAAAAAAAAGAAGACGAAGAAAGGAAGTGTGCCACGGACCCACATCTATCATGCAACTCCTTTGCTCACAAACTTTACAGAGCACCTTCCCCTTTTTATTATGTCCTCGTCTCTACTTTCTAGTATCCAAATCTTAGGAGTCCTCCCGACAGCTCTAATCCCATATCCATCCTCCCAGATGCATATGTCTACGTGGATTTCTCTGAACACCTTCTGGTCCAATTAATCAATTTTGTCTTCATATTTCATTTATGGTTACATATGAGAACGGCTTACCACCCTAAACAAACTGTGGTCTACTTCAGTGTTCCCGCACAAACTCTCAACTATTAAGTGAATTCAATTGCTGATTCAAAGAAACACCTACTGAATAAGGAGAGACAGTAAGAGTGAGAGAGAGAGAGAGAAGCACAGACACAGAAAGAGAAAAACTCAGACCCGGAAAGAGACAGAGAGCAAAAAAGGCAGAGACAAAAAGTACCCCAAGAGAAATAATTTTATGAAGATATGAAAAAGAAAAGTCCCAACAACTGCCTCTTCTGCAGACTACATCACAAATCACCTATGCCCACACGACATCGCTCTTTTCCCCACCCGGTGTATCCAACACACAGCGCATTAGGATGGCTCACCAGAATGTGAAGAAATTCTGAATATGCCCTTCCTCAGGCTGCTTGCCCAGCCCACTGCTAGCTCCTAATGCACACACCGTCGTGTCTGAAATCTGACGCAAAAGCTCAGACATCCTTTGAAAGACTAAAGACTATAGATGTATCTACGTAGGTACATACATGCACATGTAATAAAGCGATCGTCAAAACCAGGAGGGAAGAGAAATCACCTAGACCCACAAAGCCACTTTATGATCTGCCATAAATTCCCCAATTCTAAAAACAGTATCAAGGACTTCCCTGGTGGCGCAGTGGCTAAGACTCCGCACTCCCAAGGCAGGGGGCCCAGGGTTCGATCCCTGGTCAGGGAACTAGATCCCACATGCGGCAACTAAGAGTTCACGTGCCGCAACTAAAGATCCCGCATGCCTCAACTAAAGATCCCACATGCTGCAATGAAGATCCCACGTGCCGCAACTAAGACCCGTTGCAGCCAAATAAATAAATATTAAAAAATTAAAAATAAATAAAATAAAAAATAAAAACATTATCAGACTCTACGGAATAATGAGACTGTTCTTATCAAACAAATCATTTGCTGTCAACAAAAATACCAACATTATGTAGATAAGGAAAGGACAGTGCTTTCAGCTCCAAAAGATTCTTATCAAGTTAGAGTTTCGACTGAAACACCTACTTGAGACAAGACTAGCCTCTATATTAGAGTCCCAGACTCAAGATAATTTCATCATCTGAAGCCATTTTGTTGGGTACTTAGCAACTTCTGGATTATTTTACTTAATTCTGGTATTATAGCTCACACTTTCCCCAAAGCTGAGGCTTCCTGCATAGTCTGAAAAGTTTACATGACAAAAAAGATTACTGAATGTTACATTAGACCACTTTGGCTTCTAGCTATCTTTAAAAATGTAAAAGGACGGAAGAAGAGGCCTGTCAGTTTTTCTATCATTCCTGTTTTCCAAAGGGAAAACTTATGGGAGGAAGCCAATATACATCACTTGGATAGAGTGAATTTCATAGGATCTCTGTTTGCATCTTTGCAACTATTTACAGTGAGAAGCCAACTAAAACCCAGAGTGAATTAGCTTTAATTTCCCAACATGCTTAAAACAGCAAACAACTTCTCTTCATCTGTAACTTTTTCCGTAGCTTCAATGAACCCTTGCTTCCAGAAGGCTTCCCTCGCTCACAGCCCTCCCAAGTGGAGACTGCCACTCCCTTGTCTTTCCTGACCCCTACCCCTTCTTTAAGCCGAGAAGTTTTGTCTCTAGCTAATGTGCTAACGGTCCCTAAATCCTCATCTCAAGAGTCTACTTTCTATTCTAATACATACAACGCCTCTAAGAGCATACATTTTCCCTGTCCTCGTTTTTTATTTATTTCACCACTTTTTTCCTTGTGTAGGCAACCTCAAATTCACTGGTGATTAAGACTGGAATAAGTAAACAAATAAACTACTGATATAAGACTTCTCTTCTAATACAACAAACTAGTGAATATAACAAAAAAGCAGCAGACTCACAGACATAGAGAACAAACTATGGTTACCTGTCAGGGGGAGGGGCAACATAGGGGTTGGGGAGTGGGAGGTACAAACTACCTGGTGTAAGATAGGTTCAAGGATGTACTGTACAATATGGGAATACAGCCAATATTTTGTAATAATTGTAAATGGAAAGTAACCTTTAAAGACTGTATTAAAATTTTAAATGCAAAAAAGAAAAAGAAAACATCCTACTTAAAAAAAAAAAAATATGAATTGATTTTAAAAAAAGACCTCTCTTGATGATAGACATAAATTTTCAGCTGTAAACAAAATCACCCAGGTATCACACAGACATGTCAAAATCAACACATACAAAACAGAACTCTTTCCCCTCCACCCTGCGCTACAGATTCTGTTTCCTGTTGGTCAGCTCTCCAAATTAGAAGTCAGAGTTGTTATCAATACGTGCCTCTCGGGACTTCCCCTGGTGGCGCAGTGGTTAAGAATCCGCCTGCCAATGCAGGGGGCACGGGTTCGATCCCTGGTCCGGGAAGATCCCACATGCCGCGGAGCAACTAAGCCCGTGCGCCACAACTACTGAGCCTGCGCTCTAGAGCCCGCGAGCCACAACTACTGAAGCCCGTGCGCCTAGAGTCTGTGCTCCACTACAAGAGAAGCCACCGCAATGAGAAGCCCGCGCACCGCAACAAAGAGTAGCCCCCGCTCGTCGCAACTAGAGAAAGCCCGCGCACAGCAACGAAGACCCAACGCAGCCATAAATAAATAAATAAATAAATTGATTAAAAAAAAAAATTACATGCCTCTCTAGTACCATCTGTATATAATGAGACACTAAGCCGGCTCTGTATCCCTGCTACCTTCACTTTGGCCCTTACCACCCTGCCCTTGAGCTACCTCAACAGCCTCCTAATGGGCCTCTCCACACGTGGCTGACTTCCATATGGCCACCAGTCATCACTCAAACAGAGATCAACCACGTCCCACTGCAAACCCATTTAAGGTCTTGACAAGCTCCACCCCAATACTACTGCACCCACCCTCCATCCACACCCTAACCCCCGCCCCACAAATACTCATCATTCTCTGGCATGTGTTAAATTTGAGAGTCTGACTCATAGTACTCCCTGTGTCTAAAATGTTTTCTCTCTTCAGTGTTTGGTCAAAGCGTTATGGCCTCTCCTCCTGGATCCTTGGCACTTGGCCTATCACTTTCCTGTCACATGCACCATAATCTACTGCAATCATTCATTACACCGCCCCTTCCCAGCTAGTCTTGAGGATAAAAGTTACTTACTTCCTATACCCAGAAACATGCCTGGCATACAGCAGACACTCAGTGCTTGTAAACTGAATTAATTAATATGCAGATGGCCAACAACCTCACTCATAATTTAATTCAAAGGCAAACAAAATTGAATTTTTTTCTCCTCCAAAGGGATAACACAGAGAAAATCATCCTGAAAAATCAGATATACTTGAATTAATTTTCATGAGGCAGAAAGAATTTAATTTAAAACCTGTATTACAAATTCTTCAGCAATAAAACCACAATAATAATAAGCATCTTGACAACATTCGCTTATTCAACACATTTTTTGGAGCATTTTTATGCCAGTCACTCTGCTGGATACTGGAAACCTTGTGCTAAATGCTGGGAGTTCATTCATTCCAAAATGTTCTCCTATAAATTATCTCACTTTAGTCTCACAACCATTCCATGAGGGAGGCAGGACAGTTATTATAACCCCCACTTGACAGATGAGAAACTGAGATCAGAGAGTTTACGTGATTTGCTCAGGGTCAAAGCCAGTAAGACAGAGATGCAGAACTACAACAGTTATCTCCTGAACCCAGGTCCGCTGCTTCCTCTACTATTAAACCCCTAAAGTTGCCTTAGCACCCTTACTCCCTCTGAAGAAGGGATGAAAATTTAACTTCAGTCTTGGTCTTAAAAGGAAAAGTGCAGAGAAATGAAGTAACGTGTGCACGGTCCAGGGTCAGGACTAACCTGTTCTCCTTGCACACAGCCACTTTGTCTCCCCCAGGTATCAGCTTCTTCTGTTCAATCACGCCATAGCTTTCTCGACAAATCTATATTTAAGGGGGAAGAAAGAAACATTTCAATTTTGTTGACCACTTATCTTTCTAGACCCCAAATGACTGAGAGAAGCTTTAGGAACAAATGTAGCTTAATGACTACTTATTACCACAGAACATTCTCAGGAGGAGAAAGGGAACCTGAGTCAGAGAACACTGACACCTTAAAAGATATCTTTTTTTATTTTTTTCTTCATTACTGTTTTTTTTTTAACATCTTTATTGGAGTGTAACTGCTTTACAATGGTGTGTCAGTTTCTGCTTTATAACAAAGTGAATCAGCTATACATACATATATATATCCCCATAGCTCCTCCCTCTTGCCTCTCCCTCCCACCCTCCCTATCCCACCCCTCTAGGTGGTCACAAAGCACCGAGCTGATCTCCCTGTGCTATGCGGCTGCTTCCCACTAGCTATCTATTTTACATTTGGTAGTCTATATATGCCAAGACGTGGAGTTGCCAATAAATGCAATCAAAGAGAAAATGATATGAACTCTAGAAAAGAAATTATATGTATAGGAGTAAAGAGAAATAATGCTTCAGTAATTTTCTTAATTGTATAGATTAATCATTCATTCATTTATTCAACACATTTACTGAACTCCTGTAACATTCAAAACACTCTGACTACCATATGACCCACCAATTCTACTCCTGAGTATGTATCTGAAAAAAACAAAAACAGTAATTCGAAAAGATACATGCACCCCAATGTTTACAGCAACATTATTTACAACAGCCAAGATATGGAAGCAACCTAAGTGTCCATCAGCAGATGAACGGGTAAATAAGATGTGACACATGTACACAATGGAATACTACTCAGCCATAAAATAAAGAAGGAAATTGTGCCATTTGCAGCAACATGGATGAACTTGGAGGGTTTTATGCTAAGTGAAATAAGTCAGACTGAGAAAGACAAATACTGTACAATGTCACTTGTACATAGAATCTAAAAAACACAACAAACTAGTAAATGTAACAAAAGAGAAGAAGACTCACAGATTCAGAGAATAAACCAGTGGTCACCAGCGGGGAGAGGGAAGAGGGTAGGGACAGTATAGCGGTAGGGGACTAAGGTGTACAAACTATTAGGTATAAAATAAGCTACAAAGACATACTGTACAACATGAGGAATATAGCAAATATTTTATAATAACTATAAATGGAGTATGACCTTTAAAAATTGTGAATCACAATACTGTACACCTGTAACTGATATAATATTGTACAGCAACTATACTTTGATTTTAAAAAAGACACTAAAGGGACTTCCCTGGTGGCACAGTGGCTAAGAATCCGCCTGCCAATGCAGGGAACACAGGTTCGAGCCCTAGTCCGGGAAGATCCCACATGCTGCGGAGCAACTAGGCCCGTGAGCCACAACTACTGAGCCCATGTGCCTAGAGCCCGTGCTCCGCAACAAGAGAAGCCACCGCAATGAGAAGCCCGTGCACCGCAATGAAGAGTAGCCCCCACTCGCCGCAACTAGAGAAAGCCCACACGCAGCAACGAAGACCCAATGCAGCCAATAAATAAATAAATAAATAAATAAAATTTTAAAAATAAAAAAAGACACTGTGACTAAAATAATTTGGTTCAGAGAAGTCTCTGAATTTGTTCTTCGATTTGGAGAAAAATTAATGTTAATTGTGACTTGTAAGCATGAATGATGAAAGAGACAGCTACAATCATGAGTAAACTGTGGAAATCCTTACCATGAAGTTGAGGCAGAAAGTCTCCTCAATATCTTCCCCAGGGTAATCTAAAAGTTCTTGAAGACTCCTAATCACAGATTGACAGAGAAAGGAAATGAGGCAAATCAGACATGGCAATAGTGTTTCTATCTCAGTCACATGCCCACCAGACTGTCTGCAAGGAAATGCTATAAAAGAAGATTCTAGAATGAACATAAATCCAGACTGACAGAAAATCATGTCAACTGTATCTTGAAAAGAAATACGGCAGTTGACTTGTAAGACACTCATTAATCATTCTCTGTTCCTACTGACAAATCTTACTGAATTTATGAAGAAATTCAGATGGAGTCATATCTGACACATGTGTTAACTCTGGTATTCCTCAGAAGTAGATACATGAGGAGATGGTCTTGCAGCGGTCCTATAGACTTGCTTTATCCATATGCATTAGTAGAAAAATCCTCTTACCATAAAAAAAAAAGCTACAAAGTCACCGTATCCACTTAGGAATCTTAATAGCTTACTTGTTAATGCAAGGGGCTCTGTATGGTAAAGAACTGCCATATTAAAGAACACCGAAACATGTTTCTGCCAACAATGATCATATCGTATACTCTCATGAGAATACGTTCTTATTACTAGACCTCATTCACGCTTTCTTCTTTAGTGATCTCGGAGTCTGGCAGTTCCATAAAGAAAGAAAATTGCCCAGAAAAAAAATTCTTAGTGTGGAATTTCAATCTGTTTCCAGTTAACCAGCCAAGAAGATTACTTGAAATGCATCATTCTCAGCCAGGTTGGCAAAGAAAATAGCACACATTTCTGTCACTCTCAGTTACCAAAGAAAGCAACCCTGCCTGGGTCTCCTCTGCCATTTTTTTATATTCCTTCTAAATTTTCTTTTCCTCTCTCTGTGCACCCTCTCCCCACATCCTTTATGATTTCTCTGTATTGGTGTCCTATACTGGTGGTGTGACAGTCTCATTTCCAGAGGGCACCTTAGAGACCACCCTTCCTCTATCTCCATCTTAAAATCAGTATTCTTTCTCCATAAAAAAGGGATGTTCCTTCCTGTTGAAGTCAAAAGAATTGTACTGTTTAGAGAAAGTCACAGATACGGTGTCTTTTTATATACTTCGCCTTATGCTACCTAAAATCAATACAGAGAAACTCAGAATAAAAGGAGTTTTTTAAGAGCCAGAAAGAATAATAACATAAAAACATGGCTCCACTACGCTGGAAAACCGTCTGGAGGTTCCTCAAAAGGCGAAACAGAGTTACCATTTGACCTAGCAATTCCACTCCTAGGTACATACCCCAGAAAAATGAAAACTTACATCAACACAAAAAGTCTGTAAGAATATCCACAGCAGCACTATTAGTAATAGCCAGAAGGTAGGAGAAAGCCAAACGTCCATCAACTGATGAATGGATAAACAAAATGTGGTATATATCCATATAACGAAATATTAGTTGGCAATAAAAAGAAATAAAATACTGATACAAGTTACAACTTAGATGAACCTTGAAAACGTGCTGTGTGAAAGAAGCCAGTCACAAAAAAACACACATGGTATGATTCTGTTTATGTGAAATATCCAGAATAGGCAATCAATAGAGACAGAAAGTAGCTTAGTGGTTGCCTAGGGCTTGGGGAATGAGGAAGTTGGGGATGTCAACCAAGGAGTACCAGGTTTCTTTTTCAGGTGATGAAAATATTCTAAAATTGATTGTAATAAAGGCTGTACAACTCTGAATATACTAAAAGTCACTGAACTATATATACTTCAGCTGGGTGAATTGTGTGGTATGCGAATTATATCTCAAACTACTTTCTTAAAAAGGATCTGTGACATAACAGAAAACGCATATACTGGTCTCTGCCCCCAGTTCCTGGCACAGGGCTCCCAAAACCCTACGTGATGAGAATATTAGGAGTATCTTTTGTTCTAATGGGGTGATTCTGGGTGGGCTCCTGGGCGGGGGCTGGTCACCAGAAGGACCCAGCCATGATTTTCAGCTCCACGCCCCCCATTCTCCAGAGAGGGGAGAGGGACTGGGAATGAAGGTCATAATTGATCACACCGTAAGCAAGCCTCCTTAAAATCCCAACAGTAGGGTGTTCAGGGAGCTTCCAGGTTGGTGAACACATCGACACATGGGGAGGGTAGTGCACCCCAACTCCATGGGGTCAGAAGCTCCTACTACACTCAGGACCCCTCCTGGCCTCACCCTGTGTATCTCTTCAACTGGCTGTTCATCTGTATCCTTTACCATAATCCTTGAATAAACTGGTAAACCTAAGTGTTTCCCTGAATTCTTCGGGCCACTCTAGGAAATTAATCGGACCCGAGGAGGGGTCACGGGAACCTCTGATTTGTAACCAGATCAGACAGAAGTTGCGGGTAACCTGGGGACCTACTGCCTGCGACTGGCGCCCGAAGTGGGTGAGAGAAGTCTGGAGGGACCGAGCACTGAGTGTGTGGGATCCAATGCCATCTCTAGGTAGCCGGTGTCAGAACTGAGATGAATTGTAGGACACCAGCTGGCGTCGTGGAGAATTACTTGGTGGTAGGGGGAAACCGCCACACGTTTGGTGACCAGTGCTGTGAGTGCGGCTGCGGTGTGACAGTCAAGGTGACAGAGAAAAGAGAAACACGGAAGGACAGGGAGACCTGTAGCCTTTTCCAAAATACAGACTCCCTTTTCAATACTTCCTCCCCTGTACTTATGGACCATGACAAAGCTCGAAGTCCTAATTTTTTGTTCAGGATAAGAAAAGCAGACAGCTGGATTCCTGGGCAGCTACGACTTCCCTTTTCCCTTTTCTCCTTCTGCCCCTAGAGTGACACAGGCACTGCTTCAAGCCACTAGCTGTGGAGCTACGTCTTAAGACAAAGCATACACAGCACAGTCTAATGATAAACTCTTAACTTGTACACGTGGTGTTGTCAACCTTTGATCCCAGCGCCAGAGCAGCTCTCCACACCAGGCTCCCGTCTTCCAGCTCCATACCTTCCTTCCGTGGGTGACAGCTCCTTCAAGTCCTCCAGGCCAGGCTTCACGTTCAGTAGCTTCTTATAGAGAGCCAACGGGAAGTGCAGGTCCACCACGGTGGAGTTGTAGATGGCGAGTCCGCAGGTTATGCCAATCAAGTGAAACCAGTTGTGCTCTACGAAACACTTTCACCACATGTGCAAATGTGTTAAAAGCAGGGACTTCCCTGGTGGGCCAGTGGTTAAGAACCCGCCTTCCGATGCAGGGGACGTGGGTTTGATCCGTGGTAGGGGAACTAAGATCCCACATGCCACGGGGCAACTAAGCCCGTGTGCTGCAACTACAGAGCCCACGCACCCTGGAGCCCGAACGCCACAACGAAGACCCTGCGCCGCAACTAAGACCCAACACAGCCAAAAATAAATAAATAAACATTAAAAAAAAAAAAAAGAAAAACAGTGTTTGCAGCCCTCAAAACAATCTGCCATTCACCTTAAAATATTTTCAGTATGAAAGAATGAAGATCTCGTTAATATTTAGTTACCTTCTGAAGCAGAGAAGTACCCCTAACAAAAGTTCAGCTGTCCCCCAAAGATGCAATGCTGTAAGTTAAGCATTTACAGCTCATTTGTGATACAGAGAACAGCTTACCCTCATTTAGAGCAATGCCGTCCAATAGAACTTTCTGCAATGATGGAAACAGTCTATTCTGTGCTGTCCCAGATGGCAGCCACTAACTACATGTGCCTACTGAGCACTTGAACGGTGGTTAGTACAACTGAGGGAATGACTTTAGTATTACTTAATTTTAATTAAATAAAATTTAAACTTAAATAGCCACAGGAAGCTAATGGCTACCTTTCAGGACAGTGCAGATCTAGGGAGAAAACTCTGGTAGAAAGAGCGAAACTACAGTCTGCTTGAAATGAGAATGCCTTTTAAAACTTAGCTCTCCAACTGAATTTTCAAAAAGTGTGAGTGTGTGTATATTTGTATGAGTATTCATACACATACTATCCCTGTTATTAAAATAAGATATATTTGACAACTACTTTTTATATGTCATAAAACCAACTTTTTTATCATACCATACTCTTTCTACCCTCCGAGGATTACAAAACTTGGAGCTTACCTACTAGAAATGGAAATGGGGCTAATGGGTGACAAAACACACCAAGAGGTCTTAGCAACAGGTGAAACATGAAGACGGGAAACATGAAGATAATCATGTTAAATGATTACCTTTGTTATGCTCCCCTTTGTAAACATCAGAAGGCTAGGGATTGGTCTGACAACAAAAAAGGCAGTTTAATTCAATCCATCTGCTGAATGGTGACATCACTAACTTACCTTATCTGAAAACCACAAGAGATTTGAATCCTGATAGTAGGTAAACATTCCATAGATGGGATTCAACAATTCTTTTAATAGTAAAAGAAAGAACTCCTTTGTGACACCACCAGCATCCACTGCTTCTTCACCATCAAAAATGACCTTGAAATAATGAAAGTAGAATTAGTACTTCAGGGAAATCATTGGCATTTTATGTTTTTTCTTTTTGTTTTGTTTTTTTTTTTTAGCAAATTCTTTCCAAAGTCAGGACAAAGAAAGGAAGATGTAACAGAGAATACACTGACGCAATGAAAACTGCAAAGTGTATCTGCTGATTATTAACAAGGCACTTACAAACACACAAAATTTTACCAGGCATTTCATGGGATACGGAGAAAGTCAGAAGTTTACCATATGTCCACAGAAAGTTTACCATCTATTTGGGGCAGGGAGGCAAACATAAAAGAACCAATTCGAGAATACATTTTATTTTCCAAGAGTCAGATACACTGAGACGGAAATGTTCTGGCACGTAGAGAAAAGCAGTGACTAACTTGAATAAAGGAAGAAATCTCTCTCAGTGGGGTTCTTGAACTAACTGATGCACATGAAAGGGAGGAGAGCATTCTGAGCGGACACAGACCTGGGCTCTGTGAGGGGCTATAAAGAGACCCATCACAACAACAGCTACAGCGAACCAAAGGACGAGATTTACTGAGAGTTGTCTACATGCCAGCCAGCACTTAAACTCTATTAACCTAATGCTCAGAACAGTCTTACACACTGGAATTACTACTATCATCCCCATTTTACTGGTAAGGGCTTGGGTACAGAACTAAAGACAGCATTTAAGAAAGCTTATCCTGGGAACTTCCCTGGTGGCCCAGTGGTTAGGACTCCGCGCTCCCAGTGCTGGGGCCACGGCTTTGATCAGGGGACAGGGAACTAAGATCCCGCGTGCTGCGTGGCGCAGCCAAAAAAAAAAAAGCAAGCAAGCTTATCCCGGTGCCCGTGGTCAAGGTTGCCTAGAGCAGGAGGAGAGTAAAGGTCTTCGATTATACGGATGCCAGCAGAAGACTTAACTCAAACACGCTAGCAAGCAAGAACTGTCCCATCTGAATTACTGATTGAAAACAAGGGGCAAAGAAAGCGCCCTCTCTTTGCAATATCAAAAACCTAACCCAGACGTTCTAGGGAGAACTCCCAGGCAGACGGATGGGACCGATACTACTTACTGGAAATTTTTAAAAGGGTGACAGGATCGTGGAGACCACCAGTTTCTTGCCTATTACATTTCAGAAACTGGAGTTTACAACAGGATTGGAAATAGAGTTAGGAAAGTCTTCTGAAGGGAAAGGTAAATCACTTAAAACTTCAATAATTCACTAAATATTTACTGACCAGCTACTGCGTACCAAGCATTGTGCTAAGCCCTGGGAATACACTAAGTGGTGACACAAACATGCCTAATCTATGAGGAAAGACAATTTCTTAATTTAATCATTTCCAAGTACTGAGAGGGCCTATCATAACAGGCCACCAGCTGCCCAGACAATCTCACTACCTTTCCGTTCTCTTTTTTTTTTTTTAACCTTCTTTCTCTTAAATCTTTGACATCCAAAGACTTCCTAGATGCTGGCTTGGTAGCTTTACCTAGTTGAAGCTTTAGTAGTGCTGTTGTTCACTTGGTTTTGGCAGAGCTGGAGCAGGTAAACTGAAGAGAGCAGACAAAAAAGGCCCTATGTTCCCCTCAAGTGATCCACTGGCATTTTTATCTGATGTCACGTTGAGATGTTCTGTTTGGTGATTGGACAGAAGCAAGTGAGTAAATTCTTGTAAAATGAATGAAAGGAAGAATGAATGGCTGTACTCCACGATTTTAATAAAATCTTTGCTGCCTCATCAACACTGTTTAAGGAAAACCCAGGAAGGTATTTAGAGGAACATAGGGAAGGGCTCACTTTGAGAGGCTTTTTCAAATCAATATCAGAATGAATGCTCAGCTCTCTCAGGGCGTCGCCGACAAGGTTGCTCCGGCGAACGTGAAGGACCAGGAAGGGGCTTCTGGCCAGCAGAGGCTCCAGGGTGAGAAGCATGAAGACGTTCTGCAGGTTGGCCCCGTTGACCGCCACCTGGAACGGCACGTGCAAGGGCGCAGTTACCACTCAGAGCGCACCTGTGAGTGGGGACAGCAGCCGGCCCCGCCTCTGGACCGGGGGCAGGTCGGGGCCAGGCTGACCGCAGCTGCATTTTGGTCTTTATTTTCCTCCTAACTTTTCCAGTAGATTTTCTCAGTTACTCATGTTTACAGAACACACAAATCTTTCTAATCTGAACCCAAAGAGATTAACTGAAACACTTCATAAACCATATGATCCGTAACTCATTCCAGGAAAATGATTTAGACTAAGCTGATTAAGACTGAAATAATATCTTAGTAGAAGAAAGTGATGACGGACAGTGGGTAGAAACTATGACTTTCAAAGTGGCAGGAAAAGAAACCTAATAACTCCTTGCTAAATGGTGTTTATTCTTTGAAAAATGTCCATTTTCTCTGGAAAACCTTTGAATTGTCAATATCATGGATATATCACTGTGAAAGCAAATATATATATAGAGAGAGATATAGATAAGAGCTAGAGAGAGACAGACAGATGGGGAAAGGGAGAGGGAGATGAATGAAGTTATATATCCACCAACAATGGGAATTGGTAGATTTGGATTGCTAATTCACAGGTGTCTTTGTAGGCTTGTCAAAACCAATTATATTTTACAATAAAAATGGGTGTTTAAAATAAATTAAACAAATCTCTATAACTCGAGTTTTTGCTCAATGAAGAACTGCCAACTCCATTTAATTATCTATCAGGGGTCAGCAAACAATGGCCCAAGGACCGAATCCAGCCTGCTGCCTGCTTTTGTACAGCTGTTGAGCTAACAATAGTTTTTACATTTTTAAATAGTCTTTAAAAAATCGAAAGAAAAATATTTCACTACATGTGAAAATTATATAAAATTCAAATTTCATGCTACGACAGAGCTGAATACTTGAGACAACTGTATGGCCCACAAAGACACATATTTACTATACGGCCCTTTATGAAGACACTTGCCACCCCCCCTGTTTATGTAGATGTGCATTCACGTATACGTGTTATATTCAATACAAAATTGCTGAAAATTTTTCTAACAGTTCTAAAAGTTACAATGGAACTTCATCCAAATCAACTTTCTCCTATTTGGAAAAATTACAACTGAATGTATAAGATGAAAGAAACCCGTAAGAAGAGAAAGTAAGGTTTAAAATACGTTACCTGCATCTGCAGCTCAGCGTCGGTCTGCAACATTTTGGTCTTAGCTTGGGCATCAAAGATGAAAGGGTAGGAACAAAGTGTTACAGCATCCTAGAATAAAACATATTATTGGCAATATTATAGTATCCCACAGAGAATACTGCTGGAAAAATACATAAATAAATGTTACAGAGTCATTTACCTGCATTATAGATGGTCTAGCCTTCTGTGTAAAGAAAAATAAAAAGTCTCTTAGTTGGATTACAAAACTTGAACTTTCTACCTCGCACAAATAACAAAACAAATAACAGAACAGATAACCTATCTGACCATTTGACCATGGAACTAACACCATTTGAACAGCTTAGTGGAGTTCTGATGGAACAGGCTAGTTGTTTTGATGACTACAGACTGAGAAGAACACTAAAAAAAATTTAAAAAAAAATTTTAAAGGACCTTTACAAACCATTTCACTAACCCCATAATTCACAGTATTAATAGAACTCTCATTTATAAGAAATCTAATTCCAAAACAGGAGCTTTACAACCATGACTTCAGAGGTTAATTTTGTTGGGTAAAGCGGACAATGCAAATTTCATTTATTTGTCAACATGTTAAGTCTCCCTTTTACACACACACACACAGAGTTCCTCTTGGGAGAAACCAAATATTTAGAAAGCTGTCCCTGGGGGGCTTCCCTGGTGGCGCAGTGGTTAAGAATCCACCTGCCAATGCAGGGGACACGGGTTCAAGCCCTGGTCCGGGAAGATCCCACATGCCGCGGAGCAACTACATCCGTGCGCCGCATCTACTGAGCCTGCGAGCCACAACTACTGAGCCCACGAGCCACAACTACTAAGCCCGTGTGCCTAGAGCCCGTGCTCCGCAACAAGAGAAGCCACCGCAATGAGAAGCCCGTGCACCGCAACGAAGAGTAGCCCCTGCTCGCCACAACTAGAGAAAGCCCGCGCACAGCAATGAAGACCCAACGCAGCCAAAAATAAATAAATAAAGCCAAAAACATTTTTTTAAAAGATATTGAGAAAGCTGCCCCTGACTAGGCACTGGGACCAATGCCTGGCCTGCAGAAGACACTCCATCAATATGTGACTAAATCTGAATAAACTTTTGAGGAGGGGAATAACAATACAGACGTACCTCGTTTTACTGCGCTTCACTTTATTGCGCTTCACAGATACGGCTTTTTTTAAAATTTTATTTGTTTTTTGTACATTATTTATTCATTTATTTTTTATTGGAGTGTAATTGCTTTACAATGCTGTGTTAGTTTCTGCTGTACAGTGAAGTGAATCAGCTCTATGTATACATATCCCCCCTCCCTCTTGGACCTCCCTCCCACCCCATCCCACCCATCTAGGTCATCAGAGCACCGAGCTGAGCTCCCTGTGCTATACAGCAGGTTCCCACTAGCTATCTGCTTTACACATGGTAGTTAGGATATTTACATCAAACCTAATCTCCCAATTCATCCCACCCTCCCCTTCCCCGCAAATTGAACTTTGTGGCAACCCGGAGTCTCGCAAGACTATGGGCACCATATTTCCAACAGCACTTGCTCACTTCATGTCTCTGTGTCACATTTTGGTAATTCTCACAATATTTCAAAGTTTCTCATTCTTATTTGTTATGGTGACCTGTGATCAGTGATCTCTGATGTTACCATTGCAAAAAGACTGAGACCGGCTGCAGGCTAAAATGACAGCTAACATTTTTTAGCAATAAAGTATTTTTTAATTAAGGTTTGTACATTCATTGTTTTTGTAAACATAATAGTATTGCACACTTAATAGACTACAGTATAATATAAACGTAACTTTCATATGCACTGGGAAACCAAAAAATTTGTGTGACTTGCTTTATTGTGACATTCACTTTATTGCAGTGGTCTGGAACCAAACCCACAATTTCTCCAAGGTATGCCTATAAATAAATACAACCACAAACATATCTAAGAGGTATGTTAGTTTCATTTACCAAGAGAAAAAAGGAACTCTCTCCTGAAAGGTTTTCTTACTTAAGTTAATGAATAATGTTTGCTACATAACCTAACAGAAAGAAACAAAAAAAATCAACGGTATAGATCATGTTGACCTGTAGCAGTATTTCTCAAACAGGAAACCATGGATTTATTCCCAGAGATCTAAAAGTGCGCTATGCATTTTTTAAATTTTGTGTTGTTTTTTTTAACGATATCCTAAACAAAATAAAAACACATTCTGAATGACCTCTTTATAATGATGTGTTACCATACAATTTGCATTTATTTTAATGATTGCACTGGTGCCATGTTATACTGAATTGTCCAAGGGTAATAAGAAAGAAGAAAAGCAGTCTTCCTTTGTAAGTGATGCATTTGTGCCCAGGAAAAGGCCACTGCAGTCCTGGCTCCCTGCATGAATGAAGGTTTAATAGCAGCTGAAAGGACAAAAGGGAGCTGAGTCATCCCTGGGTGTATAGAACAAGCTGCAGAACTCAAGTCCCCAGGCCTGGCAGCCCGCAGACCTGATCACAATGCAAGTGGGCTTTGGCTTCAGTAAGGCATTCTTGCTCATCACGTTAAATCCATGAGGCTCATTGGTGTTTTACTGATTTTAGAGTTTTGTTAATATCTAATCTGTAAATTTGCTTTGGTTTTATAACATTTAAATGCTATATGAATAAGAAGTGTATATCTACCTCCTTTTGTATTTGCGTATATTTCAATGAAATCATTGAAAAGCAGTTTTAATTAAAATTCCCCTTGTTTATTCTTTAGAAACATGTTCCTTCAGGGATCTTGGAACATTTCCCTAGCCTGAGAAACACTAATCAGAGAAAGGATTCCAGTGCAGGGAGACAAGGTCTGGAATCCTGCACACAGAACCCAGAGTGACTTGATTCATTCTCACGCCTACTTCTCGAATTACTTTGAATTTTGGAATTGAAATCACTAAAATAAACACACACACACCATAAAACAGCACTAGGTACCTACAACGGGTACAAGTATCTCTTGGGATAAGAGTGTTGGGAAAGTGTGTTTAAAACTGGTGCCAATATTCAGAATTTTCTAACCTCCCTCTCAGAAGAGATTTTATTCTAAGCATTATTTGCCTATTTTCAAGGCAAAAGAAAGATCTTTACCAGGTGTGTTGGTCTATAAAGCAAGATAAAGTTTTGAACACTTCAAATTAAAAGTGACTATGGGAGAAGTGAAAACAGTTACTATAAAAACAGTTGTTGGGGGGCTTCCCTGGTGGTGCAGTGGTTGAGAATCTGCCTGCCAATGCAGGGGACACGGGTTCGAGCCCTGGTCTGGGAAGATCCCACGTGCCGCGGGGCAGCTGGGCCCGTGAGCCACAACTACTGAGCCTGCGCGTCTGGAGCCTGTGCTCCGCAACAAGAGAGGCCGCGATAATGAGAGGCCCGTGCACCGTGATGAAGAGTGGCCCCCACTTGCCACAACTAGAGAAAGCCCTCGCACAGAAACGAAGACCCAACACAGCCATAAATCAATCAATTAATTAATTTTTTTAAAAAACACAAAAAAACAGTTGTTGGCTTTACAGCATTGGCAGTATACAGTCGGCCCTCCTTATCCACAGTTCCACATCTGCAGATTCAACCAACCACAGATGGAAAATATGTAACAAAAAAAAAAAAAAAAAAAGACAATTCCAGAAGGTTCCAGAAAGCAAAACTTGAATTTGTCACACACCGGCAACTATTTACATAGCATTTACACTGTATTATGTAGTATAAGTAATCAAGAGATGATTTAAAGTCTATGGCAGGATGTGCTTAGGTTATATGCAAATAATACAACATTTTATGTGAGGGACTTGAGCATGGTATGGGGATGGGGGCTCCTGGAACCAATCCCCTGTTGATACTGAGGGACAACTATATCTAGTATTTTTACTTTTTTATAAATTTATTTATTATTTATTTGTTATTTTTGGCTGCATTGGGTATTCGTTGCTGTGCGCAGGCTTTCTCTACTTGCGGCTCTTTGTTGTGGTGCACGGGCTTCTCATTGCAGTGGCTTCTCTTGTTGTGGAGCACAGGCTCTAGGCGCGCAGGCTTCAGTAGTTGTGGCTCGCAGTCTCAGTAGTTGTGGCACACAGACCCTAGAGCATGCAGGCGTCAGTAGTTGTGGCGCATGGGCTCAGTTGTGGCTCACGGGCTCTGGAGTGCAGGCTCAGGAGTTGTAGTGCACGGGCTTAGCTGCTCCGCAGCATGTGGGATCTTCCCAGACCAGGGCTCGAACCTGTGTCCCCTACATTGGCAGGCAGATTCTTAACCACAGCGCCACCAGGGAAGCCCATAGCTAGTATTTTTAAATACTAGTATTTTTATTGGTGCGATAGAGTTATTTCAGACATCAATCAGCAGCTTTTCCTGTATGTCTTGACTCTCTCCAGTCCCACTCCAGTTCTCCAGCTCTCTCCTACCACCCTCTCCCTGCAATCCCCACCACAAGCCCTCCCAGACCCCTTTAATGCCCACCTTCTGCAGCTCCTAGTCCCTCCCATGGCCCCCTGCCTGCCCCCTGAAAGAGTCCAGTTTTGGAGGTAGGCTGATCTCTCTTCTGGAGGGCAGGGTCACCATGCTTTCAGTTGGGTAAGTTGGCTGGAAAGAAACTATTGTTGGGAACCAGAGCCAAGGTCAGAGAGTTGGTGGTCCAGAAGACCCTCACCCCGGGGGGAGGACTGAGGTGCCAGCTCTATGGAAGGTGAAGAAGGGAAGGGTATTCAGTCAAAAGAAGCAGCAGACCTATATGAAAGTCTACTTACATGTCTACAAATTTTTTACAACTCTATGAGTTTTTGTACTTGAAATACAATAATTTCACTGATTTTTGTTTTGTAGATGCTGAATATTTTAGAAATGGTATTAGTGCTGGCATTTCCATACTACGTGAACGAAATACTGAAACAGCAGTATTATGATTCTGCTTCCTGACTGCTCTCCCTCACCTAGAAGGATGTATATGAACGGGTAAGATATGTGATCCCCTCCTGAGAAGCTGTTTGTCCTGGGCCATCCATTCCCCAAAAGTGAGTCTCACAACCTATAACTAGCAAAGTACTACTGATGGATCACATTTCAAGTGGTCCTGCTTGAAATGGGGCTGCCCTGTAACCTTCGTTCATTTTTTTAAAGTATAGGACACAGAAGCAATGAATAAGTACATGGTACAGAACTAGAGAACTGGGGAACTGAGAATATCTTTTTCTTTTCTTTTCTTTCTTTTAATTCCAAGTCAACATTTCCTAAATGTGGCTGTGACTGGAGACAAGCGGCATCACACAAACACCAAGGAGGAAACCCAGGAGCCCCTGCCTTCGGGCCTGCCTGCCACCACGTGTTCCTGTACCTTCCGTGGGCAAATCTGGCTCCCAGCATCACCGAATGCTGACGCACACACAGCTGCCTCATCTCACCACGCACAATACTGCTACCCGGAACCAGACACTGCCCCGGACCACACAGACAGCCAATGTCAGGTTGACTCCAGTCTTTATTTGTGAAGCATTTTCTTTTTTTTTTTTCTTTGTTTTTTTTTTAAATTAATTTTTATTGGAGTATGGTTGCTTTACAATGAAGCATTTTCTTTGTATCACTCACTTTCTCACTTGTGAGGCCCTCTATGGGGCCCACAAAGGCACTCATTCTGTGTGCTATTTGTTTTTGAAGTGTAGATGGTGGCAGTTAATAAACAGAAATAAATAAGCCACTACCACCTCTTCTTTAAAATAAGCTGAGGGAGACCTTCAAGATGGCGGAGGAGTAAGATGCGGAGATCACCTTCCTCCCCACAAATACATCAGAAATACATCTACATGTGGAACAACTCCTACAGAACACCTACTGAACGCTGGTAGAAGACCACAGACTTCCCAAAAGGCAAGAAACTCCCCACGTACCTGGCCGTGTGGCTGACAGGGTCTTGGTGCTCTGGCTGGGTGTCAGGCCTGAGCCTCTGAGGTGGGAGAGCCGAGTTCAGGACACTGGTCCACCAGAGAACTCCTGGCTCCATGTAATATCAAACGATGAAAGCTCTCCCAGAGATCTCCATCTCAACGCCAAGACCCAGCTCCATTCAATGACCAGCAAGCGCCAGTGCTGGACACCCTATGCCCAACAAGTAGCAAGACAGGAACACAACCCCACCCATTAGCAGAGAGGCTGCCTAAAATCATAGTAAGGCCACAGACAACCCAAAACACAGCACCAGATGTGGACGTGCCCACCAGAAAGACAAGATCCAGCCTCATCCACCAGAGCTCAGGCACTAGTTCCCTCCACCAGGAAGCCTACACAACCCACTGAACCAACCTTAGCCACTGGGGGCAGACACCAAAAACAACAGGAACTATGAACCTGCAGCCTGTGAAAAGGAGATCCCAAACACAGTAAGTTAAGCAAAATGAGAAGATAGAGAACCACACAGCAGATGAAGGAGCAAGGTAAAAACCTACCAGACCAAACAAATGAAGAGGAAATAGGCAGTCTACCTGAAAAAGAATTCAGAATAATGAGAGTAAAGATGATCCAAAATGTTGGAAACAGAATGTAGAAAATACAAGAAACGTTTAACAAGGATCTACAAGAACTAAAAAGCAAACAATGATGAACAACACAATAAATGAAATTAAAAATTCTCTAGAAGGAATCAAGAGCAGAATAACTGAGGCAGAAGAACGGATAAGTGACCCAGAAGATAAAATTGTGGAAGTAACTACCGCAGAGCAGAATAAAGAAAAAGAATGAAAAGAATCGAGGACAGTCTCAGAGACCACTGGTTCAACATTAAATGCAACAACATTAGAATTATAGGGGTCCCAGAACAAGAAGAGAAAAAGAAAGGGACTGAGAAAATATTTCAAGAGATTATAGTTGAAAACTTCCCTAATATGGCAAAGGAAATAGTCAATCAAGTTCAGGAAGCGCAGAGAGTCCTATACAGGATAAACCCAAGGGGAAACATGCCAAGACACATATTAATCAAACTGGCAAAAATTAAATACAAAGAAAACATATTAAAAGCAGCAAGGGAAAAACAACAAATAACACACAAGGGAATCCCCATAAGGTTAACAGCTGATCTTTCAGCAGAAACTCTGCAAGCCAGGAGGGAGTGGCAGGACATATTTAAAGTGATGAAAGGGAAAAACCTACAACCAAGATTATTCTACCCAGCAAGGATCTCATTCAGATTCAATAGAGAAATTAAAACTTTTACAGACAAGCAAAAGCTAAGAGAATTCAGCACCACCAAACCAGCTTTACAACAAACACTAAAGGAATTCTCTAGGCAGGAAACACAAGAGAAGGAAAAGACCTACAATAACAAACCCAAAACAATTAAGAAAATGGTAATAGGAACATACACATCAATAACTACCTTAAATGTAAATGGATTAAATGGTCCAACCAAAAGACATAGACTGGCTGAATGGATACAAAAACAAGATTCACATACATGCTGTCTACAAGAGACCCACTTCAGACCTAGTGACGTATACAGACTGAAAGTCAGGGGATGGAAAAAGATATTCCATGTAAATGTAAATCAAAAGAAAGCTGGAGTAGCAATTGTCATATCAGGCAAAATAGACTTTAAAATAAAGACTATTACAAGAGACAAAGAAGGACACTACATAATGATCAAGGGATCAGTCCAAGAAGAAGATATTACAATTGTAAATATTTATGCACCCAACATAGGAGCACCTCAAAACATAAGGCAAATGCTTGCAGCCATAAAACGGGATATTGACAATAATACAATCATAGTAGGGGACTTTAACACCCTACTTCCCAATGCACAGATCATCCAAAATGAAAAGAAATAAGGAAACACAAGCTTTACATGATACATTAAACAAGATGGACTTAATTGATATTTATAGGACACTCCACCCAAAAACAACAGAATACACTTTCCTCTCAAGTGTTCATGGAACATTCTCCAGGACAGATCATATCTTGGGTCACAAATCAAGCCTTAGCAAATTTAAGAAAATTGAAATCTTATCAAGTATCTTTTCTGACCACAACGCTATGAGACTAGATATCAATTAGAGGAAAAAAATCTGTAAAAAATACAAACACATGGAGGCTAAACAATACACTACTAAATACCCAAGAGATCAATGAAGAAATCAAAGGGCAAATCAAAAAATACCTAGAAAAAAATAACAATGAAAACACAACGACCCAAAACCTATGGGATGTAGCAAAAGCAGTTCTAAGAGGGAAGTTTATAGCAATACAATCCTACCTCAAGAAACAAGAAACATCTCAAATGAACAACCTAACCTTACATCTAAAGCACTTACAGAAAGAAGCACAAAAAAACCCCCCAAAGTTAGCAGAAGGAAAGAAATCATAAAGATCAGATCAGAAATAAATGAAAAAGAAATGAAGGAAACAATAGCAAAGATCAATAAAACTAAAAGCTGGTTCTTTTGAGAAGATAAACAAAATTGATAAACCATTAGCCAGACTCATCAAGAAAAAAAGGGAGAAGACTCAAATCAGTAGAATTAGAAATGAAAAAGGAGAAGTAACAACTGACACTGCAGAAATACAAACGATCATGAGAGATTACTACAAGCAACTCTATGCCAATAAAATGGACAACCTGGAAGAAATGGACAAATTCTTAGAAAGGCACAACCTTCTGAGGCTGAACCAGGAAGAAATAGAAAATATGAACAGACCAATCACAAGCACTGAAATTGAAACTGTGATTAAAAATCTTCCAACAAACAAGAAGTCCAGGACCAGATGGCTTCACAGGTGAATTCTATCAAACATTTAAAGAAGAGCTAACACCTATCCTTCTCAAACTCTTCCAAAATATTGCAGAGGGAGGAACACTCCCAAACTCATTCTATGAGGCCACCATCACGCTGATATCAAAACCAGACAAAGATGTCACAAACAAAGAAAACTACAGGCCAATATCACTGATGAACATAGATGCAAAAATCCTCAACAAAATACTAGCACACAGAATGCAGCAGCACATTAAAAGGATCATACACCATGATCAAGTGGGGTTTATCCCAGGAATGCAAGGATTCTTCAATACACGCAAATCAATCAACGTGATACACCATATTAACAAATTGAAGGAGAAAAACCATATGATCATCTCAATAGATGCAGAGAAAGCTTTCGACAAAATTCAACACCCATTTATGAAAAAAGCCCTGCAGAAAGTAGGCTTCGAGGGAACTTTCCTCAACATAATAAAGGCAATATATGACAAACCCACAGCCAACATCATCCTCAATGGTGAAAAACAGAAACCATTTCCACTAAGATCAGGAACAAGACAAGGTTGCCTACTCTCACCACTATTATTCAACATAGTTTTGGAAGTTTTAGCCACAGCAATCAGAGAAGAAAAAGAAATAAAAGGAATCCAAATCGGAAAAGAAGAAGTAAAGCTGTCACTGTTTGCAGATGACATGATACTATACATGGAGAATCCTAAAGATGCTACCAGAAAACTACTAGAGCTAATCAATGGATTTGGTAAAGTAGCAGGATACAAAATTAATGCACAGAAATCTCTTGCATTCCTATACACTAATGATGAAAAATCTGAAAGAGAAATTAAGGAAAGATTCCCATTTACCACTGCAACAAAAAGAATAAAGTATCTAGGAATAAACCTACCTAAGGAGACAAAAGACCTGTATGCAGAAAATTATAAGACACTGATGAAAGAAATTAAAGATGATACAAATAGATGGAGAGATATACCATGTTCTTGGATTGGAAGAATCAACATTGTGAAAATGACTCTACTACCCAAAGCAATCTACAGATTCAATGCAATCCCTATCAAACTACCACTGGCATTTTCCACAGAACTAGAATAAAAAATTTCACAATTTGTATGGAAACACAAAAGACCCCAAATAGCCAAAGCAATCTTTAGAAAGAAAAATGGAGCTGTAGGACTCAGGCTCCCTGACTTCAGACTATACTACAAAGCTACAGTAATCAAGACAGTATGGTACTGGCACAAAAACAGAAATATAGATCAATGGAACAGGATAGAAAGCCCAGAGATAAACCCACGCACATATGGTCACCTTATCTTTGATAAAGGAGGCAAGCATATACAGTGGAGGAAAGACAGCCTCTTTATAAGTGGTGCTGGGAAAACTGGACAGGTACATGTAAAAGTATGAAATTAGAACACTCCCTAACACCATACACAAAAATAAACTCAAAATGGATTAAAGACCTAAATGTAAGGCCAGACACTATCAAACTCTTAGAGGAAAACATAGGCAGAACACTCTATTGACATAAATCGCAGCAAGATCCTTTTTGACCCACCTCCTAGAGAAATGGAAATAAAAACAAAAATAAACAAATGGGACTTAATGAAACTTAAAAGCTTTTGCACAGCAAAGGAAACCATAAACAAGACCAAAAGACAACCCTCAGAATGGGAGAAAATATTTGCAAACGAAGCAACTGACAGAGGATTCATCTCCAAAATTTACGAGCAGCTCATGCAGCTCAGTAACAAAAAAACACACAACGCAATCCAAAAATGGGCAGAAGACCTAAATAGACATTTCTCCAAAGAAGATATACAGATTGCCAACAAACACATGAAAGAATGCTCAACATCACTAATCATTAGAGAAATGCAAATCAAAACTACAATGAGATATCATCTCACACCAGTCAGAATGGCCATCATAAAAAAATCTACAAACAATAAATGCTGGAGAGGGTGTGGAGAAAAGGGAACCCTCTTGCACTGTTGGTGGGAATGTAAATTGATACAGCCACTATGGAGAACAGTATGGAGGTTCCTTAAAAAACTAAAAATAGAACTACCATACGACCCAGCAATCCCACTACTGGGCATATATCCTGAGAAAACCATAATTCAAAAAGAGTCATGTACCACAATGTTCATTGCAGCTCTATTTACAATAGCCAGGACATGGAAGCAACCTAAGTGTCCATCAACAGATGAATGGATAAAGAAGATGTGGCACATATATACAATGGAATATTACTCAGCCATAAAAAGAAACGAAATTGAGTTATTTGTAGTGAGGTGGATGGACCTAGAGTCTGTCATACAGAGTGAAGTAAGTCAGAGAAAAACAAATACCGTATGCTAACACATATATATGGAACGTAAAAAAAAATGGTTCTGAGGAGCCTAGGGGCAGGACAGGAATGAAGACGCAGACGTGGAGAGTGGACTTGAGGACACGGGGAGGGGGAAGGGTAAGCTGGGACAAAGTGAGAGAGTGGCAATGACATATATACACTACCAAATGTAAAATAGATAGCTAGTGGGAAGCAGCTGCATAGCACAGGGAGATCAGCTTGGTGCTCTGTGACCACCTAGAGGGGTGGGATAGGGAGGATGGGAGGGAGACGCAAGAGGGAGGAGATATGGGGATATATGTATATGTATAACTGATTCACTTTGTTAAACAGCAGAAACTAACACACCATTGTAAAGCAATTATACTCCAGTAAAGATGTTAAAAAATAATAATAATAAAATAAAATAAGCAAAAAGCAGCCACTTTAGAATGTTGCTTTTATACACCATAGCCCTTTGCCCATACATATTATGTCCCTTTGTAATTCCTTTTGCACTACACTGAACACCCCACAGAGGCAGCCCCCATGTCCTGTACGTGTCTCCATCCCCAGTGGTAGCAGGCACATGACATACATTAGGTGCCCAAGACTGCTTACTGAAAAATAGTTATTAGGGCTTATGATATGCCAGGCGCTAGGTACGCTGACAAGTAAGGCCTTTCCATGGTTTCTCCCATTTAATTCTCACAGTACTGTTATCATTCACATTTATAAACGAGGATGCTAGGCTTACAGAAATTAAGTAATTTGCCTAAGGTCACATAGGTAGTAGGCCAGAGTTGAGACTTGAACCCAGTTCTTTTTGACTAAAGCACGTGCTCTGAACTGTATGCTATACTGCCTCGGCTACTGCCAAGGCAAAAAATGTAACACATAAAAACTCATATAGTGTGAGACAGACAGACACACAGACACACACACAGGAATATTATTCATCCATAAAAAAGAAGGCAATCCTGCCATTGCAACAACATGGGTGAAACTAAGGGGCATTTTACACGAAGTGAAATTAGCCAGACAGAGAGAGACAAATACTGTATGGTATCATTTATATGTGGAATCTAAAAAAACAAGAAAGCCAATCTCACAGAAACAGAATAATGGTGGTTGCCAGGGGCTAGGGCGGTAACAGGGGAGGCGATGGGGAGATATAGGTCAAAGGGTACAATCTTTTCAGTTATAAGTAAGTTCTAAGGAGCTAAAGCACAGCATGGTGACTATAGTTAATAACACAGTATTAGATACTGGGAACTTGATGAGACTACATCTTAAGCAAAATAAGAAGTTAACTATGTGAGGTAATGGATGTGTTAATTAACTTGATCTTTGTAATCATTTTACAATGTATATCAAATCATCACATTGTACACTTTAAATATATACAATAATGTCGATTATCCCTCAGTAAAGCTGGGGGAAAATCCACTTATTGTTCATTACTATCATTTAAAAGTGGTTAAGCTCAGAAATAAACCCATGCATATATGGCCAATTAATTTATGTAAAGGAGGCAAGATCACACAATGGGAAAAGGACAGTCTCTTCAATAAATGGTGTTGAGAAAACTGGACGGGCATATACAAAAGGATAAAACTGGACCACTATCGTACTTATCATACATAAAAATTAACTCAAAATGGATTAAAGACCTGAACGTAAGACCTAAAACCATAAAACTCATAGAAGAAAACGCAGGTAGTAAGCAACTTGACATCAGTCTTGGCAATGATTTTTTGGATCCAACTTCAAATTCAAAGGCAGCAAAAGCAAAAATAAACAAATGGAACTACATCAAACTAAAAAGCTTCTGCAGAGCAAAGGAAACTATCAACAAAATGAAAAGGCAGCCTACAGAATGGGAGAGGTATTTGCAAACAATATATCTGATAAGGGGTTAATGTCCAAAATATACAAAGAACTCATACAACTGAATATCAAAAAAAAAAACAAAATACCACCAACCCAATTAATTAAAAATTATTGGGTTAACCCAATTAACACAATAGACATTTTTCCAAAGATGACATAGAGATGGCCAACAGGCCCATGAAAAGATGCTCAACATCATTAATCATCAGGGAAATGCAAATCAAAACCACAGTGAGGTTTCACCTCACACCCGTCAGAATGTCTATTATCAAAAAGACAAAAAATAACAAGGGTGGGCAAGGATGTGGAGAAACGGGAACCCTTGTGCTCTGTTGGTGGGAATTTAAACTGGTGCAGCCAGTATGGAAAATTGTATGGAGGTTCCTCAAAAAATTGAAAATAGAACTACCATATGATCCAGCAGTTCCACTTCTGGGTATTTACCCAAAGAATACGAAAACACTAATTTGAAAAGATTTACGTACCCCCATATCCACAGCAGCCTTATTTACATTAGCCAAGATGTGGAAACAACCGAAGCGTCCAGAGATGGATGAATGGGTAAAGAAGATGGGGTTTATACACACACAGTGGACTAGTGCTCCTGTAACCGAGCAGGACCCTATGGGGCCTTCCCAGGACAGACCCCTCCCCGATACCCTCTGTTTTAGCCCCTCTCTGAAGGACCTAGATAACAGTATCGGATGTGCATTTCCTGAGCTGTCCTGCAGATACTAAAACCACCACCGAATGGAAGAAACTAACTACCTGATGACCAGGAGCACACAGCCCCCAGACCCACTGGAGCCTGAGGACTGATGATGTGACACTGCCCTGTTACCTCACCATCAACCAATCAGAGACTTGTGCACAGGCAGATTACATACTCTGCGACTCCCCTCCCTCACCTGGCCTTTAAACGCTTTCCTGAAACCCACCGGGGAGTTCAGGTGTTTTGAACACTAGCTTCCCTGGACTCCTTGCTTGGTAAGGAGTTCACCCTGCAGTGAACGGTGCACTTCCCTTCCCACAACCCGGTGTCAGAAACTGGCTTTACTGAGTGCAGGCAAACGGACCCAAGTTCGGTTCGGTAACACTCACACATTAAAAAAAAAATGGAGGGGCTTCCCTGGTGGCGCAGTGGCTGAGAATCTGCCTGCCAATGCAGGGGACATGGGTTCGAGCCCTGGTCTGGGAAGATCCCACATGACGCGGAGCAGCTGAGCCCGTGAGCCACAATTACTGAGCCTGCGCGTCTGGAGCCTGTGCTCCGCAACAAGAGAGGCCGCGATAGTGAGAGGCCCGCGCACCGCGATGAAGAGTGGCCCCCGCTCGCCGCAACTAGAGAAAGCCCTCGCACAGAAACGAAGACCCAACACAGTCATAAATAAATAAATAAATAAATAAATAAAAGAACGTGAATTTCTTAAAAAAAAAAAAAAAAAAAAAAAAAATAACCAAATAATCACTCTGTTTTCTGCCATCACTCAAATTTTTACATAATCCACAGATGGGGGATCCTAAAAAGCCTTGCATATATCCCAAGCCAGTCTGCAATCAAACTGAGGAGGCAGCCCAAGGGTGGCAGGCAGGTACCCGCAGTTCTAACGTACAGTGAGAACTAAGTCAGGGACACGTGACATTTTCACACACGTAATCCCAAGTCACGGGTAGCCTGTAGGGTTCAGGCAGCTGGCATATGATGACTAAAGTAGGCTAGCTGTTCGATGAAGACAATTAGTAAACGACCCTTTCCTCAGTGTCAAAATCAAGCTGCAGTGGGGACTCTGGCACGTCTCAGCCTCATCCAAAGAGTCCCCATTGAACGCCAGCCAACTGGCGCCATCTGGAAAGACAGGTCATGTTGCCAGATCTTCCAAGTTTCAAGAAAAGTCAGAAATACACTTTATGTGTCTTGACTCTTTAAAATTGTGGTAAAAGACATATGAAGTTTACCATCTTTATAACATCTTTAAGTGTACAGTTCATTAGTGTTAACTACATTCACATTATTGTGCAATGAATCTCCAGAACTTTTCCATCATGCAAAACTGAAAGTCCTAGAGATGATCATACTAAGTAAAGTAAGCCAGACAGAGAAAGACAAATATCATACGATATCACTTATATGTGAAATCTAAAAAAATGATAAAAAAATGAACTTATTTATAAAACAGAAATAGACTCACAGACATAGAAAACAAACTCATGGTTACCAAAGGGGAAAGATGGGGGGAGGGATAAATTAGGAGTTTGGGATTAACATATACACACTACCATATACAAAACAGATGAAGAACAAGGACCTATTGTATCGCACAGGGAACTATACTCAATATTTTGTAAATACCCTATAAGGGAAAACAATCTGAAAAGGAACATATATAGATATAGATATATGAATCACTGCGCTGTACACCTGAAACTAACACAGTATCGTAAATCAACTATACTTCAGTTAAAAAAATAAATAAAATAAAGTCTATACCCAATAAACAACAACTCTCCATTTTCTCCTTCCCCAGACCCTGGCAACCACCATTCCACTTTCTATGAGTTTGACTACTTTAGATACCTTGATTTTTTTTAATGTTGGCAACTAATTAAAATTTATACCGTTCTGGGTGACTACCCATTTGTGACTGCTTGTGATTACTCAAAACACTTCAGTGTTTCAAAAATGCAAAAGCCAGCTGATAAAACACAGGTATAGCACTAACATCAAAGTCAAGGACAAATTTTAGAGTTCAGATGTGCTTTTCTTGCCCTTACTTGTACTCTGAGAAAAAGATTAAAGCTTTGAGATATGCTTTACATGAATTCTTACCATGCCTGCTTGATGTAAGAACCACATGAGGTAGTCTTCCTGAATGTCCACAAGACTGGAAATCTCAGGAATATAAAATGTATCATATTCCACATGCGTCACTTTAAGATTTACCTGATGAAGAACAAAACAAGGACAACTAAGGCCCAGGCAACTGGTAAACGGCTTCCCATAGAACATCTCGGTATATCATTTTACCCTACTATCTCTTCATCCCTCCCCCCTCTGGCTCTTCTCTATGCTCACCTTGTATAACTTCTCCAAGAGCTTGAGCGCTGCTGTAACATAATTGTTAAACAGTACAGGAATTAAGAATGTCTTTCTTCCTCTCAGTAGATAAACGACTGCACCTTTATAGAGGTTTACCAGCTTCGTGAAGTATCTCGGGCATACCTGAGACCACCAGTTATCTTTAGAAAGAAAGGAAAGACATATTTCAACATGTGACCTTCATCAAGTATTGATGTCTTCTGCCTACTAGCTAAAAACTGCTCCAGCTAGAAGATAAGCATTAGTCTAAAATACAGTTTCCCAAAACTAACTTTAAAAAGAATCCATTAAAGCATTTCTGGAGAGAGTGGCAGCTGTACGAGAATCCTGGAGCTTTGTTATAAAGCTTTATCTGATTTTTTCCTCAAGGACTCATCCAGAAGGCTAATCTAGAAGTCCAGTTCCAAGGGCACATGCGGACAAGATGCTCGGGCACGTATTTCGGGCAGGAGCATTCACATATCCTCGTCCTTTCAGCCCTCTTCTCACCCACCACCTAAGTCCTGCAAAAAAACCCCCAAACTTTTAAAAGTCAGGTAATATTCCTTCAAAGATTGCTATCTCTACCTCACAGTCTATTAGAACACCTGAGAAAATATGCCCCAAAGGGCTTTGGAGCTTAAAAAAAATTAAGGACTAACATCTTACTAGTGCTTTCGTGATTATCTGTAGAACGGTTCCACCGTCTACAAAAGGTGGAAGCAACATGGAAAAGCCAGTGATTCCCTCCTGAGCCACACAGGTCTCTTTACTCACGGGGAGACCACACTCAAGTAACGTCCTAGTCCTTATGGAACACAGAAGTTACTGAGCTGCAGTGAATACCTAAAAAGAAGTTACCAGGAAAAAATAAAATAAAAGGAAAAAGCCAGGTGACAGACGTTCTGCATTTGATTAATAAAAACATCTCAGGCTCTACTCCCATGAGAGACACTCTCCAATTCACTGAGGAACGGAAGGTTCTTATCTCAGCAAAGTGTCCGTAGCCTGCAAAAATCAGTGTGGGCTCAACTGTCCTAAAAAAGAAAAACAAAACAAACATTTGGTAAGTCTCCATTAAGGTCATTTTCTTCCTCTCCTTTTCTGGAGACCTGTGTATCACACCCCAACTGTTCATTTCACTCCCACCCCCTAAATTAGGTATAAGAGAAAAAACAACAGATGGACACTAATTCTGAGGCACTATTAACCACTAGCAAGTGCAGGAGGAGAAAAAAATAAAGTCCAATAATCTAACTTTGTGGATATTTAAAAATCAAGATTAGTTTGGCGTAAATCATTTCAAATAACCTAAATAACGGTTCGATTTGTTTAAACTGCAAATTAGAAATTAACAGCAAAGAAAGAAAAGTTTAAGTGTTAAGGATATTAAATGGCAACAAATAGATTCTTGCATGTCAATCCACCAGGAGCCAACGGTCACACGAATAAAATAAAAAGCACAAAACCTCTGGTATTCAGTGTAGCAAATCACCTAAGACTTTGCTGGGGTTTGTATCCAGCCGCAGAATGGCCATAGCCAGGGGAATAGTCAACGTTATGTAATACTTAGAATCCTGGAGCAGGGGAAACTCGGGTAGTATTAAGTAGATTCTCATTGCTTCAACATCTGGTGGTGAACTTGACAACTGAGGGATCAGGCAACTTTCAAAGCTATTTAAGATCTGCATGAGAGAAAAGAGTACTGAGAAATTCAAACACACCTGAGATCTAGTTACCTGATCTCTAAATTCATAAACTATTTGAGAGACTCTCAACTCTCATTCATTCAGTATGTACTCAAGACCCTCTATGAGCCAGGCACTGGTCTGGGCACTCAGGATACATCAGTGAAAAGAAAAGCCAAAGATCTGTGCCCATGCAGGCCTTACACTCTGGGGGAGCATTTCCTTAGAAAAACTTAAGCCAGAGAGAAAGTTAAAGGTAGGTCAAATTCCCAAAGCGAGTATTTTACAGAGTTATGATGTATACAAGACTTCTGCCTTTTCATCCTACTCTTTCTTTTCCTCTTGAAAGTCAACTTATTTCAATGCAAAAATGCATTTTTAAGCACGCACTTTGTAAAAGTAAAAAAACATACCTGTTCTAGAATCAGGGAGTGCTGAGAGTTCATTAACTTCTCAAATAACACTCTAGTTGAGTTCAGGTCAATCCCAGGGATTTTGGGACTTGTTTTAAAATGCTCATCAATCCTAAACAAACAAAAACAAAAAATATGTATAGCACAGGGAACTCTACTTAATGCACTGTGGTGACCTAAATGGGAAGGAAATCCAGAAAAGAGGGGATAGATGTATATGTAAAGCTGAATCATCTTGTTGTACAGTAGAAACTAACACAACATTGTAAAGCAATTATACTCCAATAAAAATTAATTTAAAAAAAATATGTAATAAAAGAAAAACAAAGCGAACACCCTGATAGGTAGGAATTATAAAGCTGTCAACAAAATACATACTCTACATACTGATCAGATGATCAGATTTAAATCTGACCTGGCGGACCAGATGCACAAAAACATTAACTTTGGGGAAACCCGACAGAATAAATCTCTCTAGAATCCCTTTTTCAAGATGATCTTAAAATTTTCAACTCTTGGGCTTCCCTGGTGGCGCAGTGGTTAAGAATCCACCTGCCAATGCAGGGGACACGGGTTCAACCCCTGGTCCGGGAGGATCCCACACGCGGAGCAACTAAGCCCGTGCGCCACAGCTACTGAGCCCGCGCTCTAGAGTCCGCAAGCCACAACTACTGAGGTCTGTGCGCCTAGAGCCCGTGCTCCGCAACAAGAGAAGCCACCGCAGTGAGAAGCCAGTGCACCGCAACGAAGAGTAGCCCCCGCTCGCCGCAACTAGAGAAAGCCCACGTGCAGCAACGAAGACCCAACACAGCCAAAAATAAGTTAATTAATTAAAAAAATTTTTTTTCAAGTCTTTTTTCCTTCAAGTCAAAGTACAAGGATCATCATTTCAATATGAGGCTGTCTTGAAATTTATATGCACAGTGTTATTTTCCTGATTGACTTTTGTATTTTTGACTCTTTCTGTCATTGTGGTACATTGAACTAGACGTAGATGCTATGCCTAGGTGCAAAAAACATCCCTTGTGCAAACTGGCCCACTCATCAACAAATGCCAAGTTTAAAGCAAGTAGTTTTTAAAAAATCAGATCTACAATAAATGCACAGTTAATGCCTCGCTCAGTTAACACAAGGGATACGACTACATTCACTCAAGGACTAATTTCACTGCTACTGTTTTTAACTTCCGAGCAACTAATCATTTTTCTAACCTTAAATAAAGTCTTAGTTTTTTAGAGACTTGGAGAATGTCTCTTTTAAATTCCCACTCTTGAACATACCACATCTGCTAATTACAACAGGACTATCTATTTGCAAAACAGCCTTCTGTTTATGCATAACAGACACATTCAGATAGTTTTAATACCATCTGACATCATTGTTTTAATCTATAAAAAATAAGTAGAGTTTCTAACATTTGAAAAAAACCATAATTATATGTATTGGAACCTAAGTGGTCAAACAAGAGGAGCTACTTAGACTTTGTTTGTTGGATCTTTTGTCACTGCCGTTCTAAAAATAAATTTGCCCAAAACATAGAAATTAACTCCACTGTCCCATAGGTAACCGTCCATATGCTTAGAAGTACCTTCTGCTATGCTGTTAAGAAAAAACAAAATATTTTATCTACATGTATTTATGCTTTGTTAAACTGGATCTTCATTTTCACTGGTTTACTACGATGTATTTTACATAAAGCAGGAGGAGCAGAACTCCAGAAATAGCACCAAAGTCCATTTTTAAAAGAAAAGGTTTTACCCACAAATCTACAGAATCCATGATACTAAGGATGGAGAGCCTAAGAAATCCGGCCAAGAGCCATTCCCAACTTTCATAAAAGCTGTCCTTCTAGAATAAGATTTCTCAACCTTGGGACTACTGATTTTTGGGGTTGGATAATTGTTTTCGGGGTGGGTGGAATTGTGAGATGTTTGGCAGCATCTCTGGCCTTTGCCCACTAGATGCCAGTCGTATATTCTCCACCACTGTAACAACCAAAAAATGTCACTAGAGATTGCTGAATGTCCCCTGGGAAGCAAATCAGCCTGGTTGAGAACCACTATTCTAAAAGACCAACGTTAGCACAATACAGAATATTTTTCCCTGGAGGAAAAGCCTAAGGATTGACTCTGAAATGAACTGGATGAGCTCATTTCAGTTGCCCTAATGATACAAGTAAATGACTTCGCAATCTTTAACTGTAACTGAACAGAGTTTCTGAAGCAATCTCTTGCAACCCAGTTAGGGACAGAATTTGGGGCAGGGATGGAGCGGGAGATGAGATTCACACACAGAACTGAAGTCTAAGTCTTTATGGGATTTCATTAGCCTTGCCACTGGCAGGAAAAGGATAGAAAGATGGTCACGACTTGGGATCACCAAAGATCAAAACCTATGACAAGACCCTTCTGCTGCAGCAAGTTCCTGAGGGGGATATTTGCAGAAGGGATAAGGCCCAGCCAAGAAACATTATTTACAACCTGGGAGTTCAGGCCAAATGTAATTTCCTGGTGGGCTGGGCTGGCCCTGAGTCCAAGGAGTCCCTGAAGCCTCCTTGGAACTTTTTCCCTAAATTCACTCTTCTTGAGAAAAGAAAAAACTATGGGAAAGCAAACCAAAGAAACCAAGGAGATTATTTAAAGAATTAAGCATTTAGGAATAAATACGATTAACATTTTGGAATGCCCTGAAAAATCTTACTTCTGACTACACAACCCTTTCTGAGATGCCGTCTCTCTCTCTGGTAACCTGCTTCTCTGCCAGCCAGGCACGAATCAGGATCGCTCTTCCTGAGGTCCTCTCGCTCATCATCACTGGGCGTTCCAATTTCTGTGCAAACCACTGGCTCATCCACTGGATTAAGGCCAACCACCATCAAAGAGAACAGAAGTCTAGGGGATTCCCTGGTGGCGCAGTGGTTGAGAATCTGCCTGCTAATGCTGGGGACACGGGTTCGGGCCCTCATCTGGGAAGATCCCACATGCCACGGAGCAGCTGGGCCCGTGAGCCACAACTACTGAGCCTGCGCGTCTGGAGCCTGTGCTCCGCAACAAGAGAGGCCGCGACAGTGAGAGGCCCGCGCACCGCGATGAGGAGTGGCCCCCGCTCGCCGCAACTAGAGAAAGCCCTCGCACAGAAACGAAGACCCAACACAACCATAAATAAAAAAATTAATTAATTAATTAAAAGAGAACAGAAGTCTTTCATGGCCTTTGCTGAGTAAGTATTTGCATCACATGTGGGGGTTTTTGTTTTTTTTTTTTAAAGACTCTAAATCACTTACTTTTTCTCAAGAAAACTTCCATTCCAACAGGCTGCAGAAGATAATATCTGAATGACACCGCTGCTCAGAAAGAAAAAAGGAGGGAAGCCTTTAATAATTACAAATAAATGGTTGTTTAAGCATTAACAACAGGTTTAGTCCTCTATTCCAGGGTTCCATTAATAGCCGCTTTTTCTTACCCAGGTGAAGCCTTGGAAAACGTACATTGCTTTAGAGAAACATTGTGTCATGTCTCAAGATGGACAAGAGCGTAAGTTTTCCGTAAGTCATGTTAAAATAAAAAGACAGCATCAAAGCTACCAAAAGAAAACTCTTGGGCCTAAGAATAATGATCTTGAACGTTCTTTTCCCACCGATCATCTAAGACACTCCCCGCCTCACCTCCAAAAGTGAACGCAAAATAAAACCAAAAACAGAGAAGCTGAGCTGCTATTTATCAAGCACAGAAAGTATCTTTGTGAATTAATAACCAAACAAGTACTTCCTTCTATTTTGTTGCCCATCTGAGAAAGAAACTAAAAGTAAGTGAAGTAAGTGTTTATTCCTATTAGCTAAATTACATAGTTTCTGAGGAAACCGCTAGTTTCTCAGGACCCAGGGTGAAACTGCAGTCCGGAACCCCGGATTCTCTTATTTAATATAAGGAAAAGGGAAGGACTAAAACAAATATACGGTTGAGGAGGGGATCACAGTAACTTCTATTAATCAGAGAATCCAGGTCAGGAAAGATCTTTAGAGACCATTTCTTGCATCCTGTCCTTTTGTATATAAGAAAACTAAGAATTAGTAAAGTGCCAAGGTCCCAGCCAAGGAGGTCTCAGTCCCCCCACCCCTCCCACGGTGAGTCTAGTCCCCCAGCCCCCTTCCCTGCCACCTTCCAGCCTGAGCGTCCCAGCAGAACCACCCAAAGCTAGAGGGATTCGGAGGACCACCATGGAGCTGCTCTAGGGCATTCCCAATGACCCTCCACTCAAAAAGCTGCCACCTGGTGTGCCCAAAGTTTAGGGCCCTGGGCATTTGCTCCACTACGATCTCTATCATAAAGCAAGATGCTTTACACACATTTCTGGGAACCGTCACCACCTAATATTCAGCCTGATTCATTCATTCCCAAGAATGAGACTCTGCAGAAAAAAGGAAAAGCTGAGGAAAGCCAATAAAATGTGTAAAAATGTAAAAAAAAAAAAAAAAAAAATTCTCTTTTAAGAATGAAATAGGTCTATCCTTAACACAGGATAGAAAGAACCTATCCAAGAATAAACCACCTCTTAAGATGGAGAGAGAGAAAGAGAGATGTCCTGGTAACACCATTCGAATCCTGAAGCTAGTCCTAATCTTTTGAACATCTCAGTTATTTAAAAGCATAAGTTGCTTTTTTTTAAAAAAAAAAAAAAAAGTACTAAAGTTGGCCACTGAAAGATTCTTGACTAAAAGTTTTTTTAAAAAAATGATTAAAGACAGAGCTTGAGCTACCTACAAAGCTCCAGGTAACAATATCTAACAGGAAATTAGAACTATAGTGCTCAAAACAGAGGTCAAAGGCTAGAGACACATGATATCTATTGGCAAAAAAAAATGATTAGGTAGTGGACATTTTTGAAAGAGATTATTTTTTTTCTTCTAGTTTTACTGATATAATTGACACACAACACTGTGTAAGTTAAGGTGTACAGCATAATGACCTGACTTACATACATCATGAAATGATGATCACAGTAAGTTTAGGGAACATCCATCATCTCATACAGGTACAAAATTAGAGAAATAGAAAAAAATTTTTTGGGGCTTCCCTGGTGGCGCAGTGGTTGAGAGTCTGCCTGCCAATGCAGGAGACAGGGGTTCGAGCCCTGGTCTGGGAGGATCCCACATACCGCAGAGCAACTGGGCACATGAGCCACAATTGTTGAGCCTGCGCATCTGGAGCCTGTGTGCATCTGGAGCCTGTGCTCCGCAACAAGAGAGGCCGCGATAATGAGGGGCCTGTGCACCGCGATGAAGAGTGGCCCCCACTTGCCGCAACTAGAGAAAGCCCTCGCACAGAAACGAAGACCAACACAGACATAAAAATAAATTAATAATAAATAAATTTTAAAAAAAAAAAAAAAAAAAGAAAAAAATTTTTTTTCCTTGTGATGAGAACTCTTAGGGTTTGCTCTCTAAGCAACTTTCATATATAACATACAGCAGTGTTCATTATATTTATCATGTTGTACATAACATCCTTAGTGCTTATTTATCTTATAACTGGAAGTTTGCACTTTTTGACTTTCATCCAATAAGAAAAAGACTATTTTTAAAACATCTATAAAACTCTATAATTTTATTTTTATTTTTAATAACCACAAGTGGGATAAGAGTAGAAACATTTTGTAAATAAAACTAAAGCTCATCTTTTGATAAGATAAGGAGAATTATATTAACAGGAATAACAAAGTAAATAAGTTAAAACATATACAGAAGCACACACACATATCTTTGAGAGGCAGCCTTACAGCACAGACTGGCTAGATGGCAGTGTTTGAATCTTGGCTGTACCTCTTGACAGCTTTGTGACCCTGAACAAGACACTTAATCCTTTTGTGTCTCAACTTCCTTATCTACAAAAAGGGATAATACATGTACCTACTAAATAGGGTTGATTTGAAAATTAAATGAGTTAAGTGTTTAAGTGCTTTACTTGTATTAATTCTTAAATAATAATATATGAAGAACATAGTAAGTACATGTAAGTGTTGATTATTATTATGCATTTGGGATTTAATGAAAAAATGTTTTCCCTATGCAATTTACCTTTACAATTTTATATTCTTTAGACTAATAGCAAATTAGTTTCCATTTCCTCAGCATACACTAAATGGCAGGAAGGGAAAAAAAATATCAGAAATTGAGTGGTATAAAGAAAACTAATTTGACACTGAACTGTCCATAAACAATTAAAAAAAATACCTAGTACATCTTCACAAGAAAAATTTATAATACTGTGAAATTTAAACCAAGAAAAATTTACAACACTGTGAAATTTAAATTAATCATATTTTTCCATCTTCTTTCTGGATGCTTTCACTCACACCTCTCCATAGTGTCTAATAGTCTCATACTCTCCATTTATCCCCTGAGTTCCACAATATTACAAAGATCATGCAATTATCTTCCAAACCAGGACACGTTTGAGAGTAAAGAAAAAATTATTAATAATCACATCAGGAGAACAGGTGTAAATCATAGTCCAAGCAATCCAGGACACCATGGCCAAGATTTTCCCCTGCTCCTCAAGGACATAGGTCATATGAGCTTTCTGTGGCAGATAATTATTTGACTACTTCCTCACCCAGACAACATATGTACTTCAATAGTTAGCTTAACCCAAATATGAGAATTCCAAGCATCTTTTGTTGTAAGACAAGGAACAATTTTGGACATAAAAGGCTACCCTTAGCACCAATAAGGGACTGAGCGACTATAGCCTTTGAATCTGGGAAATCCCGCACTGAATTTCTGAAAAGCTTTATTGTAGTTAATGAGGAGACATGCTATATCTCTGAATCAAAAATACATTTAATTCATCACACCTAGTCATTTTTTCTCAGGGAAGACTCCCAGAAACCCAATTTGTACATATTCAGACATCTAACTTCATATCACATGGTAATGTTAATGAGTAGATGTTATAGACTTGCTGTATCCAACCACACCCTCAACTACAACAGTTTATTCTAAATCTAGTCTACCTTAGAATTAAGATAAAATGTTAACCATAATGGAAAATTCATTTCAACAAAATGACTAATTACTCTAACAAATTTTTCCAAATGGTTTTGTTTTGTCATATAAATGCATATAAGTGTCTGTAAGAAACTTGGCAATATTAAATACAAAGTATACTAAGCTTGTTATTAAAATTAATTTCAAAGACAAAAAAAAAAAAAAAAAAGAATGAAATAGGGCTTCCCTGGTGGCGCAGTGGTTGGGAGTCTGCCTGCCGGTGCAGGGGACACGGGTTCGAGCCCTGGTCTGGGAGGATCCCACATGCCGCGGAGCACCTGGGCCCGTGAGCCACAGTTGCTGAGCCTGCGTGTCTGGAGCCTGTGCTCCGCAACAAGAGAGGCCGCGGTGGTGAGAGGCCCGCGCACCGCGATGAAGAGTGGCCCCCGCTTGCCGCAACTGGAGAAAACCCTCGCACAGAGGCGAGGACCCAACAGAGCCATAAATAAATAAATAAATAAATAATTTTAAAAAAAAAGAATGAAATAAACTTGCTGAAAGGCCTCAGTCCTTTAACTGTACTTTTTTCTCTACTTGACACCAAATTACTATCTCAACTGATCATTTTGAATGTGAAAATGCTAAATTACTCAGATTAGGTAAAATTAGCTGACTTAGATTTGGGATGCTTTGGGATATGCATATGAAGAAACTCTTGGAGTTAAACAATAACACTGAGCTTTCTTAGCAGAAAGGTCAACCCAGGCCTTCATCAGTCAGAATTAAGATCCAAACAAGGGAGGTTGAGGAATACATTCTGTGAGAAAATGGGGGAACAACCTATTATGTTATCTGGGTCTAAGGGCACCAAATCCTGAATAAACATGTGCCCAAAAAATGACTCCCTAAAATGTAAAACTCCATTTATCTTCACAACCTCAATGTGGAAGTAGGGAAAATCACTAAGCTAGGAAGTTCCAACACACTTTGAAAAAATATGAAAACAAGCAACCACATACTTGACTGTATTTGCATTGTTGTGTTCTGAGAGTGTTTGTCTCCAAACTGCTATGGTTTCATCATTTATTAAACTGGTGTAATGGGCTTGGTTCATCATCCTGAAGTCAACAGCAGGAGAAGAATTCTGGAGGATTACATGTAACAATAAAAAAGAGAAACTGTGTAATAGCAGGGATCTTTTCTCATCTCCCTCTCCCCAGATGTTCCCCGCTTGGTGCTTCACTTACATACAGGAGCTGGGGTGCACTGCCAGATCCTCCCACCCTTCAGAATGGGGGCGATCCCTCCCCCAGCTGCCGAGAGAGTACACTCCCTAGGGCTACCAGCTGTGCTGCCCTGGGCTAGTGCTTCGCTCCCTTCCCACCCAGCAGCTGGTGGGGGCGTGGTACCAGGACCCAGCCAGTCCCCTTGCCTCCAGCAGGATTTAAACCTGTAAGATTCCTCGGGGAAACAGACTCTGAGCCTGAGATTTATGTTCGGGGGCGGCGGTTGCTTTAGAACCACGTTTCCTTAGGGATGAAGGAGGCGGGATTGGGCCGAAGGAGAAGCTGAACTGCAGAGCCCTCAGCCAATCCCATGGGGAGCTCTGGAGTGGGGACGGCCCTTCAGCACACTCCCCAGAGACACCAAACCAATACGACTTCCTCAGGCTTCTTTCCCGCTCTGCTTTGAATCACCATAACATCAAGGCTTGTAAATTACTCATCATTTGCCATAACTGTTGACCAAACTCCAACAAAACGTATTATAAAGAGTCAGAGTTCAGTGACAACCTGTATTGCAAATCATCCATGAAAACGTAATGCCTCTTAATGTCTTGCTCAAAGTATAGAGCTATAAATTTATAAGAAAGGTAACAAAAAGGACATGTCAATAATGGCCTTGAAAATCCCAAATGCTGCCCAGCACTGTACTGTACGTCCTTTATTCAGTGAGATTAAAAAATAATAATAATATAAGCACTTCTATTTCCTAAAATTGCTCTTTTTCAACTTATTTTCCCCAAATCCTGCTCTTGATCTAGAACTAAGAAAAAGTTGAAAGTGCTTTATGCCTCCTGTACTTGTCACTAAAAAGGAGGGAAAAAAGTAATATTAAAGCGTTAACCAGATGATCATTTTTTTTCTCCTTTGTACCTGCACATGAAAACACAACTTTCTGGGGACTTCCCTGGTGTCGCAGTGGTTAAGAATCCGCCTGCCGATGCAGGGGATACGGGTTCGAGCCCTGGTCCAGGAAGACCCCACATGCCGCGGAGCAACTAAGCCCGTGTGCCACAACTACTGAGCCTGCGCCCTAGAGCCCGTGAGCCACAACTACTGAGCCCACGTGCCACAACTTCTGAAGCCCACGCGCCTAGAGCCCATGCTCCACAACGAAGAGTAGCCACCACAATGAGAAGCCTGTGCGCTGCAATGAAGAGTAGCCCCCGCTCACCGCAACTAGAGAAAGCCCGTGTGCAGCAACGAAGACCCAACACAGCCAAAAATAAATTAATTAATTAATTAATTACAAACAAACAAACAAACAAAGAAAACACAACTTTCTGAGTAAATTTTCTCGGTTATTTTCTCAGAGTTATGAGTTTAGATATCATTATAAGGGGAAAGGAGAAGGGCATGTAACAAATCAGAGATGCTCGTCAAAGTTTATGATCATCTGTTCTTGATAATTATTTTACCAAAATGACCACAGACATGTATTGAGAGAACAAAAGCCGTCTTGGATTACATAGAGAAAACCTATAAGACAAAGCAGACACTTGAGAACACACAAACAAAACTGCCTTGCCACCATGGTCTTGCAACCCACTGTCATTATGTAAATTTTAATTACTTCCCCCATTCAAAGGGGTAGCTGAACACAGACACTTAACACATACTTACAATAAAATATAAGCAAAGAACTATTCTGTCAGTCTTGTTGCAAGTCCAACAAACCACAGATGCCTTTCATGCAGTACAACCTCAGAATCACATAAAGACTCAAGAAAAAACGTCGATTTTCCATACCTTAGAATTACATACAGCCCCAAAAGAAAAAATTGGTCTAGGTCGGTGTTTCCCAACTGTGGCTGCACTTTGGATCACCAGAGCTTTCAAAACTCCCGACAGCCAAGCCACACTCTAGACCAGTTAAATCAGAATCTCTAGAGACATCAGCGTCTTTTTAAGACTCCCAGGTCTTAGTCAATAATTACGTAATATCTTTGTACGGTGACAGATGGTAACTAGACTTCTTGTGGTGACCATTTTGAAATTACAGAAATATCATATCACTATGTTGTGTACCAGGAACTAAAATAGTGTTGTAGGTTAATTATACTTCAAAATCAAACAAACAATACTTTTCTAAGTCATATTCTATTTTTAGTTTCTTTTTTCCTTGTTACCTTACATTTTTAACGCATACAACTCTTACAGTTGTTTAAAATTTAACCTGGAGAATTTAATTTCTCCAACAATAGGCTACTTTCACCTCCTTCTCATCAACGTTTTGTTCTCCAGTCCCAACAGGGTTAATTACAGTAAATTCAAAAGCCAACTACAAATACCAGATACCATATTTACAAAAGAAATGAGACAAAGTTTTATGTTGAATTTCACAGGAAAATTGAAGTTGGTTAATCAAGCCAGTTTCACAGGGAAATGAATACTTCAAACTCTACTACTGGTGGACACAAAGTTATTATCCTGCAGAGATTCAGGGCTTTTCATATTTTGCTTTATTAGCATCTTAAAGGAACAAAGAATAGCCTCAGCTTTTCTCCAGGTTTCTCCGTGAAGCACTGAAGCTGGTCCTAAAATAGGTCTAAAGCAACAGTTCCAAATCACCCCAGAGGGCTGCACTCAACAGAACTTTCTCCAGGATCCTGACCTGGAAAATATCCAGTTGTCAGTTTCAGCTGTCCAACCTGCAGCCTCAGACCCCACCGCAACCTTTAATATCAAAGTCCTAGAATGATACTGACCAGAAGGCAAGAACATCGCGTATTGAAAGATGGCGAAGTATCAGAGTAAGGCGGAGAGTTCCCAGCAGCGACAAGGCCCCTTGTGTCCACAGACCCTCATTTTCTTTCCAACCCATTCTGATTCCTTTGTCATCACCGAGGGCCCTTCCCTGCTCCTCCAGGGGAAGATAAGGATCAATGCACTACCTACGGTTGGTCCTCCCTAAGTGCTTGTGTGGACAGGGGAGGAGAGGGGCAGGGAGGGAGGGAGGAGAGGGGCACGGAGGGAGGGAGGAGAGGGGCAGGGAGGGAGGGAGGAGAGGGAGCCTAGGAGCAGGGGAGGGGGTGGAAGGCAGGAAACGAATCTGTGCTGCCGATTTCAGGCTGGTATCTCTCGTCCAGAAGAGGGGGATGAATTCAAGCCCTGTCACAGATACCTGGCCCACGTTCTCTTCGACCTCCACCCCTGAAAGAATGTCATTCTTCCTGACTCACCCACCACAGTGATGCAGGAGGCAACCAGAGGGAAATTTTAGTGTGGTGCTACGAGCGGATGATCAATAACAAAGGAGAGCTGAATACTGTGGCATCTCCTAGACTTCGCGTAGGCTCAATCACATCAAACAAACCCAGAGAGTTCTCAGACACCCAGCATTTGTGGCTACGTAACAGGGAAGGAAAGGATGGAAAGTCAAATAATCCCAAAGTGAGTGTGAACTCTCTAAGGCCTCCTTAAATCTCCTGTGGGACAAATCCAGATGTAAATAAATAATTTTCAATTATAAATTAGAACTCTGTGATTAAAATACCAAGAAAATTACTGGCACTTCAAGGAAGCCAAATGGAGATTACCTCAAGGTTTAGTTGGCTTATTTTAATATAATAAAATTGGTAGAAACAAAAAGTAACGTTGCTCTCATGTAATTATTTATCAAAATAAATATTGGTTCACCCTTATTCCACCCCCAAAATAACAGTCAAAAGAAAATGTTACCTCATATTTGGAGCAAAGTACAAAAGTCTGGTCTCCTCCAGAGAAGATCTGCTTAACAATATGATATTTAAAGCGATCTGTCAAAAAAATTTTCAAGAGCATATTTTTCAACAATTAACGTTTTTCCTTGATCCCCTCTCTTCTAATATTCCACAATATGCTTCAGAACGGTTTCCTATCCATTTAATAATTATGTCCGAAAAGTAAGAAACCTCCTCCCCGGGCTCTCTTCCCAGGACTGTTTCTACTTCAGTTAAAACTAAACATATAAAACTGTACCTTCCACTCTGACCCTCCCTCCCTCCCTCCCTCCTACTGCCAGCTAGTCCTGACCTCGTTTCTGTTTTTCATTCTAACTCTGTCATGCCACTGCCCTGACGTTTGGAACGGTCACTACCATAAACCGTAACATCTGCTAAGAAATCATTCGGCACCTGAGTGTGGTGGTCTGCAGCCCCTTCAGGACGCAGCTTGCCTCCGAAGGACCTCGACATCCTACCACCCGCTCTGCCTCCCATCATACTGCGTCCGTGCTGACACACCCCTGGCACCACCTTGCTTTTACTTCTCACACACACTACCTCCTACCTCCACGCCTCTTCCTCTGCCTCCCCCAGTGCACACCGCATTCGCCATAAACGGCGCCTCCTAGAGCGTAACTGGAAAGGTGCTCCTGGAATGTGCGATTCCACGGTACTCACCACCGCCCACCCACTCACAGCCCTCTACCTGGCTAACTGCAAATCATCCTTTAAGACACAGCTCAGACTTCCTCTAACCGGAATACTCCTTGATGCCTTCCTCTGTGCTCCCACATTACCAGGAAGGTTCCTAAAACCACAGCATTTACATAACAAATTGAAATTTACCTACTTTGGCAAACATCCAAGCACAGATTTATGATCACGTAAGTTATGCGGTAATTAAACTTCAAAAACTTTGTGGTTTCAAATTAACCCATAAAATGTTTGAGTTTTTTACATTGGTGGCATTTCTTAAATATATGCGTTCGTTACTAACAGGCGTACAATGCCTTAGAGAAAAAGAAATTTACAAATGACAGAGAAGAGGACACCAAGCCATTCTTTCACTTTGGGGAACATCACCTAAACAAAATCTTGTTTCTTTTACAGTTTAAGTTCCACTACATTTTTAGATGCTCAAATGTTCCTTCCATAAATATTTATTCAGTTAGAAGTTTGTGCCAGGCCCTGTGCTATATGCCAGGTTTATAAAGGGGAAAAGACTCCATCCCTGTAGTTAAGTTTCTTATAATCCAGTAGGAAACTTATGATTGTTATTGTTAAAATAAAATTCTGATCAAGCCAGAAGTGTGTCATTTTATAGTCTTCAAAATCAAAATTAATTAATTATTAAATCACACTTCTTTCTAATGACTCTCCAGCTGCATTGAAGCTTCTGGATTTTATTATTTCAAGTCACTCTTACTGAGTGACTGCCTTATTTTGATTTCTAATGAAATGGAACTATTTTGAAACTAAATGGAACAAAATTCAACTATTTTTGAAGAGAAGGAAAAAATGGCATGAAAAGAAATCATGTCATGTTTTCACCAAAATAGCAATCATAAAGCAAAGGTAACACAGTACAGGCATTAAGAGCACAGGCTTTAAGACTCACAGATACAGAGAACGAACTAGTAGTTCGTTCGAACTAGGGTGGGCAATATAGGGTTGGGGCGTGGGAGGTACAAACTACTGGGTATAATATAGGCTATCATGATGTGTTGTACAACACGGGGAATATAGCCAATATTTTGTAATACCTGTAAATGGAGTGTAATCTTTAAAAACTGTATAACATTTTTAAAAATTAAAAAAAAAAGAACACAGGCTTCAGAATGAGGCAGACCTGGCTTTAAATCCTGTTCCCCGAATCTGTATCATCTCGGGCAAGTTACTTAACCTCCTTAAGACTCAGTTTCCTCATCTCCAACATGGAGATAATAACCACTAGTTCTTAAGGTTGTTTGCAGTGCTTAGCACGGTTATGGAACTTGGTTAAGCATTCAGTAAACGTGAACTTTCATTATCAGCAACGATAATAAATAAAACGTATACACCACCACCACGGTCCTTAGGGCCAAAATTACACGTTTTGCTTTATTCTCTAGGATCTCAACTATAGAGCCTCATGCATAGTGAGTACTCAAATACCTGTTGATTGACGTTAAAATATCTCACATTCATTCCTTCCAAAAGACCTCAAGGTAAAAAATAAATACGTGTTCTATAAACAATTGTTTTGAGCATTTAAAATACCATTAAATTCTAATAAAAATCACTCTTACCAGCTCTGGCTGAAAGCTGGCCACTATGGGCGGCCCAGTAACCTTTCACAGGTGATGGGCACTTGACATTACAAGTGTGTCCAGTTCCTAATTGACCTCTTGCTCCACAACCAAACGCATAGATGAGTCCAGAAGAAGGCACAAAGGCTAGGGTGTGTTGTCTGGGGGAAAATAATGTAAATTAACCCATCAGCATCCCTTCTGATACGGATGAATACACACTCTGACTTTTCACTTCCACATGGGAGCACTGCAATTCCCACGGGTGCCCCTTGTGTTCACAGGTGCCTGTTTCTGCAGTGCTGGCTCTTCGTAACACCATTCTTCTCTGATAATCTAGGTCATCGGGAGGACGGCAAGACTCGGAAAGAGCTGAAGGCCTGCTGCATCTGGGATGAGTGGGAAGAGGCGGGGTGGACCAGCAAAATTTCCAAGACATTCTTTGAGGCTCTCTCACTTTCCTCTCTTCATGTCTCCCACACATCGCGCTATTCTTTATCCCAAAGAAGCATCCTGGCCCCAGGCGGCTCTGCTTCTCTAAAACCCTTCCTCGCCACACCCTGCTCAGATCGGACTCTCTGCAAACTTTCACCATAGGTATGCATGCAGTTAAGATTTCTTAAAATGATGGTGGCTGGGTCTAACCACATTCTCCATCACTACAAAGACAAGATCCATTTCTGGGTCTTAACAGTTATGGGGACGCTCTTAGGAGCACTCACCTGCCACAGGCAATCTGAGTGACTTCACTGCCCATCAGCTCCAGGACTCTTCTGGGATTAACCTCATCATTCATGGAATCATGTCCAAGTTGCCCACAGGAACCAGCACCAAAGGTAAACACACCTCCACTCTAACAAGGAGCAAACACCACATGACTGCACTGTGTCTCTGAGTTTGCGTACACTCCTTTAGCCTTTGTATACAAAATTCATTATCACAACCGTCTGTATAAGAACGCTACACTCGCTTGGTACTTAGCCAAATCACTTCTTTGGAACGTTGATTAAATGGAAAAGTAATTTAAAAAGAACTTAAGGCTACACCTTTATGGAATAAAGACAGTACTGCTCAAGGGAATGTGTGCCATCTATAAATTCTGAAAGTTGTTTAAAAGTACAACGATGTGTTAATAAGAAGGAAAACAAAAGAAGAAGAAAAAGATAGGTGAAATGAGATGATTTTGTATGATCATTTGTATGTAAGAAATTAAATGTTCCACAGATTCCTTGGAGAGTAAGATCTTTTTAGCAGCTGTACTTGAACAAATGCTAAGGCATTTTATCAAAGTGAATCTATAATAGTATTTGTTCGACATGAAAATACCTTCTCATTTTCTCTAGATGTAACTGTTTTAGAAGCAAAAGAAATAGGTAGATAATTTTAAGACATTAATTACATTGTTCTTTGTTTTTTACAAATATTTAAATGGCTTGTTTTAAAGGAACACAGAATATTGCTATATATATTTGAAAGTTATATATACATTGAACTATCTTTTTAACACCAAAATATATATATATATATATTTTTTTTTTTTTTTATTGGAGTATAGTTGCTTTACAATATTGTGTTAGTTTATACTATACAGCAAAGTCAATCAGCTATACGTATACATATATCCCCTCTTTTTTGGATTTCCTTCTCTTTTAGGTCAGCACCGAGCATTCAGTAGAGTCCCCTGTGCTACACAGTAGGTTCTCATTAGGTATCTATTTTATACATAGTATCAATAGGGTGTATTTGTCAATCCCAATCTCCCAATTCATCCCACCACCCTCTTCCCCCTTGGTATCCATGCGTTTGTTCTCTATGTCTGTGTCTCTATTTCTGCTTTGAAAACACCAAAATATTAACAGTGATTCTTTTTGAGTTAGAATCCTTCTTTATTTTACAGTTAGTCCATAATGAACAGGAACTACTTCCATAATAGAAAAAAATCACTTTAAGAACAAATTTATGCCAAAGAAATGCCAAAAGGGTCAGGCCAGCTTAGCATTTTCTCTCTCACAGTGGCATTCTAGAATCTTTTCTGAAAGGGCGTATTTTTCCCTGATATCAGTTTCAGGAGGTTGATGGACACACCCTAAACACCACTAGCTTCCCTTAATAATAACTGATTTGAATGTATTGTCCTCATATTTTTATTTTTTATATTTAAAATTTATTTATTTATTTATTTATTATTTCTTTTTGGCTGTGTTGAATCTTCGTTGCGGTGCACAGGCTTCTCATTGCAGTGGCTTCTCTTGTTGCAGAGCACGGGCTCTAGGCGCGCAGGGCTTCAGTAGTTGTGGCACACGGGCTTAGTGGCATGTGGGATCTTCCCGGACCAGGGCTTGAACCCGTGTCCCCTGCATTGGCAGACGGAGTTTTAACCACTGAGCCATCAAGGAAGTCCCTCATATTTTTAGAAATTCTTAAATCTCACTGTGGCTCAACTTGAAGAAAAAAATACTTTTGTGTTGGACTTGCCTGGTGGCCCAGTGGTTAAGAATCCGCCAGCTAGGGCATGGGACATGGGTTTGAGCCCCGGTAAGGGAAGATCTCACATGCCGCGGAGCGACTAAGCCCGTGCGCCACAACTACTGAGCCTGCGCGCCTAGAGCCCGTGCTCTGCAACAAGAGAAGCCACTGCAATGAGAAGCCTGTGCACCGCAATGAAGAGTAGCCCCCACTCACCGCAACTAGAGAAAGCCCGTGCATAGCAACGAAGACTCAACACAGCCAAACATAAAATAAATAAATAAATTTATTTTAAAAAAATATATACTTTTGTGCTACTTTTAATAAAGGTCTTCAGGGAAGTATGGCTGAATTAATGCCTAACTCCGTGTTACTGGGGAGCTTTCGTAGGGATACTGGTCATATGCATTTAGCCTGGGAGCTAGTGTCAACTGGAACGGGGCGTGGGTCCGTCTTCTCGAGCGCCTGGAGGCTGACCGCCAGTGGAGCGAGGGAAGAGGGAGAATGCAGACGGCTGCTGAGAAGGGAGACAACGCTGGACTACTTTTAGACACTGTCAACTGCCCTCTCTAAAAGGCCCTATCCAACCAACCAAAGCATGATCAATAAGCATTCGCGTCATACCCAGCACCAAAGCGCCACGGAACAAACTGGAATACTCCGAGTCCCTTACTTTTGTGAGAACTGCCGTATGCTCTTCTCCGCAACTGATATAGACGACTTTCTGTGTGCGTAGCAGCTTCACATGGCAAGGAGACTCTCGATCTAGAATAAGAGAAATACCACAGTGTCACTACCATTTGCCTTTGAGATGTACACAGCTCTCTTAGCCTGAATTTTGGGTCCCCTGGACGCCTGACTCTCACCTTCCGCTTCCTGAACCTCCCCCCTTGGATGTCTGACAGATGCCTCATTTTTAATGTATTTAAAACTCAACTCTTGGGTTCCCTACACTCCCCACGCATAGCTTTCCTCATTTCATAAATGCGGCTTCACCCTTCCAGCTTTTCCTCTTTATTTCAAACTACACATCCAACAATGAGCAAAATCAACTGGCCCCGCCTTCAAAATACATTCAGATCCATCTTTATTCCCACTACTTCCAAACTGGCCTTCCAGCCTCCCCCGTGGACCCACTCTAGGCAAAGCGAAATTGGATTGCTCTTCTCCTCAGCGCCTACGGCTCAGTGTCCTCCCTGATTTCACGGAGAGGAGCCCAAATCCCTACCCTGCCCTTCAGGCCACGCGTGACGGGGCCTCCCTAGCTCTCTGAGCTGCTACCCTTCCCGCCTCCCGCTCACCCCAGCCCTGAGCACACCACGGATCCCCCGGCACGGGCGCTTCTGCGCGCCCTGCTCCCTCTGACTGCGGCAGGCTCCGCCCAGCCTATCTACACGCCTCCCCTCCGACCTGAGTCCCTACGGGCTCCGCTCAAACGTCTTATCCGAGAGGCCCTCCCTGGCCACCTGATACGAAATAGGAACCCCTCCTCTCAGACCCTGTGACGTCCTGTATACTTACGGGTTTGTGGTTTGCGTCTGCCCACGAGCAGGCAATCTCCGCTAAGCCAAGGGTATTATTATCTGTTTTGGTCCCTGCCGCACCCTTAGGGCCTGACACGGGGCCAGCACACACAAGCGCCTCAGGAAGCACATACTAAACAAATGAGGTTAAGAGGTCCACGTGAAGACTTCACCTACCTCTCTCATCACTGAGCCCGAGCTGCCCCGCGTTATTCATCCCCCAGCCAAACACGGCTCCTGAGAGAGACAGGGCGAAGCTGTGGGCCCCTCCTGCAGCCACCTGTGCCAGCGGGATCCCCTCCAGGGACCTCACCCTCTGCGGGCTGGCTTGGGAGGGGAACTCCTTCCCCAGGCCCAGCTGCCCATGGCTGTTCTTCCCCCACGTGAAGAACTGGCCATCTGAAATAAGAAGAGGGTAACTGGTATTACCAGAAATGACACAAGTGCCGTCCACAAAAATAACCTTGTTAGAACAACAGGGTTGCCCGGGAGGCCCATTCGTTAGCGCCCCCCGGCCGCAACACACGCCCCCCCAAGAGCAAGGGAGCAGACACACTTCGCGCTGCAACCGAAACTCCCACGTGTCGTGACAACGGAGATGGGCTGAGCCTTAACACCCTTCCAAGGCTATTAACATTGACGCAAAGAAAAAAGTAAATGTTTAAGTCAAGTCAGTTTTGAATAGGCAATTACCAGGCTTAGATCCACTAAGCAAGGTGAACGAGTTCTGACCACACCAGGGCCATGAGAGACCCAGGACTTCACGGGGTCCAGCTATGACCCGGACGGCACCACAGAGAATCAAGCAGGACCTGTTGGTGCTGACCCCCCCTCACATTTATCCTAACAAAATACAGCATTATCTGCTGGCTTAGGTTTTTCTAACTCCGTCTTCTTCATTTATTTGGGAGCTTCATGGTGGAATATAACGCCATAGTGAGCTGTAGCTCAGAAAAACCAATCTCCTGCTCAAGCACACGACTGACGCACTGTCTCCTCCTCACCTTCCCCCGAGAGAGAGTGGGAGCAGCAATGATGACCAGCTCCTTCATCATCCAAACCCTGAGAAAAGCGTGAGCTACACAGAGGCTGTCTGAGAACCGCTGCTGTCCAACAGGAATGCACAGACCCTAACCAGTTAGTTAAACGTATCCAGTTAGATACCATCACACAAAAATGCAAAGGGAAATGGTTCTCAAATTAGCGTAACATTAGCATAGATGTACTTTACCAGCTGCAAGAGCCAAGCAATGCCAGTTGCCGCAGGAAACTTGTAATATTGTCTGCTGGTTCAGCTTTTGTATTAACCTAAAACAGAAAAGACTTTCCTCTTAAGAAGGGCATTCACAAACAATGATTGGAAATATTCCCAACTAAATAAAACAGTTGTAATAAGTAACATCTTTCACAAAAGACTTTTTAAAATCAAACATATAATCTTACATGATATAATTCTACTAAGTCTTTCACTAACCTCCTGCCTCTTAGGTAGCTACTGTTTAAAAAAACAAAACAAAACAAAACAACCATTCTGCACCTAAACCCATTACCATAGCCCTCTGTTAATTCCCACCTTGTCATCTCCAATTCAGGGACAAAAGGAGTAAACTACAGGAGAAAGATCCCTAAGGACATGGCTAGTATCTAAATGGCTTTCAAATGAGGGCAATGCCATGATCCAGCAATCCCACTTCTGGGTATATGTCCAAAAGAACTGAAAGCTGGGTACCAAAGAGATATGTGTACACCCACACTGATAGCAGCATTATTCAAAATGGCCAAAAGGTGGCAGCAACCCAAGTATCCATCAACAGATGACTAGAAAAACAAATGTGGTATACACATCTGGAATATGTATACAACAGAATATTCACCAGCCTTTAAGAAAAAAAACTCCGACACGTGCTACAACATGAATGAAACCTGGACATTACGCTAAGTGAAATAAGCCAGTAACAAAAAGACAAATACTCCGTAATTCCGCTTACGTGAGATATCTAGACTAGTCAACTTCATACAAATCAAAGTCTAACGGTGCCTGCCAGTGGCTGGGAGAGGAGAAATGGGGAGTTGTCATTTAATGAGTACAAAGTTAAATTTCTGCCAGATAAAAAAAGTTCTGGAGATTGGTCACACAGCAACGTGAATATACTTAACACTACTGAACTGTACACTCTAAAATGGTTACGATGGTACATTTTATGTTATGTGTATTTTACCACAATTTTAAAAAATTAAGAAGGGCAATGCCTCCAAAACTCTGATTCCCTAGGATGATAAAGAGGAAGATCATATGATAACTTTTTAAATCCCGCTCCTCTGCTTGCTCGTGTCAAAGACAGAGATAAGAACGGTACCCATTCACAGGGTTGTGGTGAGAATCAAAAGAAAAAATTCATGCTTGGCACTGCCCAACAGAGGTGGACAGCCTGAGAATATCTGCTGCTTCCTATTTTAGTAATTCACAAGTTGCCGTTTTCCTCTTCATTAAGTGTATGCCATGGGAACAAAGGAGTCAGACGGGCACACTCTCGGGAAAGGGCATTTTAGAAGACAGACATCCAATAGGCGAGGAGGGGGTTATTTAGAGTGAGAGGTAGATGTTGCTTTTGTTAACGGTTTATTTTCTCGGATCTAAAAAAAATGTATAAAATAGAGTTCACATATGCATTTAGTACCAAATAGAAGCCAACTATTTTTTTTATTGTAGATTCACATGCACTTGTAAGAAATAATACAGAGATCCCTTGTACACTTTGTCCAGTTTCCCCCAGTGATGACATTTTGCAAAACTACAGTATGGTATCATAACAAAGATACTGACATTAATATAACCTACCAATCTCATTTATGTTTGGGTTGGCCAAAAAGTTCATTCAGGTTTTCCCATAGGATGTTACGGGAAAACCCAAATGAACTTTCTGGCCAGGCCAATATTTCCCCAGATTTATCTGTACGCATTTCTGAGTTTGTAGTATTTTTGCCACCTGTGCAGGCTCATGTATCCAGCACCATGCTCAATGGTTCCAACGCCACAAGGATTCCTTTTGTTGTACTTTTATAACCACTCCTCCCCTCCCCCATTCGTAACCCCTGGCAACCAGTAATCTACCTTCCATTTCCACGATTTTGTCATTTTGAGAATGTTATAGAAATGGAACCATACAGTAGGTAGCCTTTTGGGATTGGCTTCTTTTTCACTCAGAATAATTCCCTGGACATTTGTCCAAATTGCTGCACGTATCAATAGCTTGTAGAACCCCACTATGTTTTAAAATTGGAGAACGTAATACTGCCTTGGGGCCCAGTGTTTCAGAACCTTATGTGGCAACAGCCCTTTTTTCCTGGCCAGCTTCCACTCCAATTCCCCCTCTCCTCCCTTTATGCGTCACCATTACCCTCAATACAACCTCCACAATCACAGTTACAGAGAGGAAGCAGGCCAATAGGACAAGACAAACAATAAGAAACTATACCCTTGAGGTGGAGAAAACAGGACACGCCTGCACAAGCATATACTGTGTTTCACCTACTCATCTTACTCCATCCTCCCAATCACTTTGTAAAGGTACACAATACTACGTAACTCCATTCTGAAGTTAGGAAATCGAGGCCTAGATAAGTTCAACAATTTGCCCAAGGTCCCTCACCTAATAAGTAATAGAGCCAGTACTGGAATCTGAGTCCGTATGACCTCAAAACTATGTTACTTTCCACAATACTAAGGTATGAATTAATGAATCTACTTTAATTAAGTTATAATATGAAATTATATACAAACTAAAGCCTCAGAAGTCATCCATAATTTAGACATGACTAATAAAAATAATAACTGCTACTCTAACACAGATCACTCCATTTTTAGAAATGAAATGCCATTAAACAGATTTTCTTGAGTCTTTGGTCATCAACGAATGAAATACTTTTGTCATTAATGTTATAAATCTTTTCCTTAATATTACAATTTCGTTAAAACATAGCATCCCCCTTTTTAAAATTTCTACTCTCCCTATGCCCCCCAAATTAAATTAATTTTTGGAAGTAATGAATCCAAGACATTACCTGTTCTAAATCAGGAAATGGAATCAAATCATTCTTACCTCCCTGTTCCTCTTTTCCCTAAAACAGCTTGTGATTAAAGAGACAAAAATCTAAGAAGGGCAAAAAAGGAAGAGGAAGAAGAATGTACTGTCCTTTAAAAGGGACAGTAATTGGGCGGGGGGGGGGGGGGGGGGGGCGGGGAGAGGCCATTTAATAAACACACCTGTACTGAGCAATGCATGTGCTGGAGCACTCTTAGCAATGGCAATGCTAAAATGAATGATCCAGGTCTCCTGGCATCAAGCGCTCCCAGCTTTGTACTAAGAATAGTTATTAAATTAAAAATTGCAAAGAATGTGACAAGTACTGCAACACAAGGAATGTTGTACATTTGCAGTATAAAGGAGCAGGAATTAAATGAAGGAAATAAACCAGTGGCCTCTTTGATCATTAAGAACCCTCAACAAACAGAGATGCCCCCGCTTCAAAACATCCACCTGAAAGTAACTTCAATATTTTAGACATTTACTTAGTGGTGAAGCATCGGTTACGTATTTAGCCAAATCATCTAAGATTCAGAATTAAGTAAATACTTAAGGGACTAAAGACCATCGTATTAGTACTTTTGTGTTAAACAACTTATGTATATTTGGTATTTTAGCTGTTGGTAATGCTTAAGGTAATTCGGCCTGTTATTAGAGTATCAGGTCAGCCTTGTGATTCTATTTTAAAGTGACCCATTGAATAATTGTTTTAGGTTTGCAATTTTAAGTTAAAGGTTAGTAAGTCCAGCAATGTGAAGAGGTGTTTTTTTATTCAAACATTATTGAGTTCCAAACACTCTGCCAGCAACTAGGCTACTGGAATAAATAAAGTACAGTTCCTGAACAACTCACATTTTTTAACTGGAGACAGACACTTCTATAAATAATTACAATTTTTGTGACAAGCGTTATAACAGTATAAGGCATGACAGTGACACAAAGGAAACAGCGATCAAAAGAAGAAAGCAGAACCCAAACCAAGGAATCTAACAAAGAAACTAGCAGGAAATAATACTTACAGCAACTGACATTCTTACCTGGGTACTGCCACACAGTCCTCGGTAGTCACGAGTCCTAGTTGACCATCGCTCCCTGCACCCCAAGAAAACAGCTGGCCCCGGTCACTGAGGGCCAGACTGTGGGACTCGCCACACGCCACGTGGACAATATGCTGATCTGCCAAAGCTCCAATTTGCTCTGAAGAAAGAAAAAAACAAAAACAAAAAACCAAAGGAGGAAAATGTAAAGCCCAGAAACAGGAATTACACAGAATTAGCTTCCTAGGCAGTTGTGTTTTTCAAAGAGAACCACTACATCTGTAAATTTATAAAGATGTTATATGTTTCTAAAAGGTATCCATTGAAACCCCAGCTATACTGGGTAGCACACACGCCTGGAGCAACACACACGCCAGATGTTCCCTCCCGTGCCTGGTGCTTCTCCCCAGAAAGAGGCCTGAAGGCTTACTATTCGGAGATGTGGAACCAGAGAGGCCCCAGTGTGAGTGGGAGTGAGGCATGTTACTAAAAGCAGTGGGATTGGGGCTTCCCTGGTGGCGCAGTGGTCGAGAATCTGCCTGCCAATGCAGGGGACGCGGGTTCGAGCCCTGGTCTGGGAAGATCCCACATGCCGCGGAGCAACTGGGCCCGTGAGCCACAACTACTGAGCCTGCGCGTCTGGAGCCTGTGCTCCGCAACAAGAGAGGCCGCGATAGTGAGAGGCCCGCGCACCGCGATGAAGAGGGGCCCCCGCTCGCCACAACTGGAGAAAGCCCTTGCACAGAAACGAAGACCCAACACAGCCATAAATAAAATAAATAAAAAAAAAAAAAAAAAAAAAAAAAACGCAGTGGGATTGAGTGAAATTTTGCCTAGGAACAATGAGACCTCCCCCATCCAGAAAAACACCTTTCTCCCCTTAGTTCCAGAACACAATCTCTCTCTATATACCTATCCAGCCAGAAGATAGAAGGATTTCTCTGAGAAAATTGGCCCAAAAGACCCATAGCTACTGACATTTGTGGGTCCCCCAATGAAATGTCCAGCTTCCCACTAGTTAACAAGACTTGCCCACACACAGCTCCACTCACGTTTCAGTACCTCACTCTTACATATAAGAGACTGGCCAAGGATCAACATATACATGAGGAAATTTTAACATAAAAGTTAAAGAGCAAAGGAAACAGAAGAAAATGAACTCTGAAGAAAAAAAGATCACGAAGAGAACAGAAAAAAAAATAAGTCATTAGAAAAATAAAAGAAGACAAGACACATTCCAACATCCAAAAAACAAAGTTATCTTGGAAAATGGAAACCTGGCAGCATAAATTTAAAGGAAAAACCTTCAAAAGCAGGATGGGAAGTAAGAACTGAAATTTTCTAAGAAACAGAACAAAAAGGCAAAGAACACAACAGAGGAGGAAAAAAAAGAAAGAAATGAGGGGATTATTCCAAGAGGCCCAACAACGGAAAAATAAGAACTTTAAAAAGAGAATGGAGGGCTTCCCTGGTGGTGCAGTGGTTAAGAATCCACCTGCCAATGCAGGGGACATGGGTTCGAGTGCTGGTCCGGGAAGATCCCACATGCCGCGGAGCAACTAAGCCCGTGCGCCACAACTACTGAGCCTGCGCTCTAGAGTCCGCGAGCCACAACTACTGAGCCCACGCTCTAGAGTCCGCGAGCCACAACTACTGAGCTCGTGTGCCACAACTACTTAGCCCGTGTGCCTGGAGCCCACGCTCTGCAACAAGGGAAGCCAACACAATGAGAAGCCCGCGCACCGCAAGAGTAGCCCCCGCTTGCCGCAACTAGAGAAAGCCTGTGCGCAGCAACGAAGACCCAACGCAGCCAAAAATAAATTAATTAAATAAATAAATTTTTAAAAAAGAGAGAATGGAAAAATCACAAAGTAGAAAATTTCCAAGAAGAAAGACATGAAGATTGCTCATAACTGAAGGACATGAGTTTCACATTGAAAGGACCTATTAAAACTTCAGAATAAAGACTGATAAAAACCTACTTTAGAGCACTTCAGCTTGAAATTTCAGAACACCAAAAAAAGATTCCAAAAGTTTCTAGAAAGGAAAACAGTTTATATACAACAGAACAGGGATCAGAATGGCATCATAGTTCTCAGAAGCAATACTGAAAATCAGAAAGACGATGAAGCAATGCCTTCAATTCTGAAGGAAAATGACTTCCAACCGAGAATTCCATATCTAGACAACCATGAATCAAATGAGAGGGAAGGGGAAAAGAACAATTTTCAGGGATGTAAGGCTCTCAAAATATTTTATCTCCCATGCTGCCTTTCTCAGTTAGCTACCTAACATCATGCCTCCAAAACAAAGGAAGATTCAGGTTCCAGCAAACAGGAATCTTACACATTAAAAGCTGAAGAATATTCCCAAGACAGCTATGTAGCAGCCTATGAAGAAAAGTTGGAGGGATGTCTCCAAAGTGAAAAATGGCATACAATCTGATGAGTTTATATTATTGAGTTTTACACTTCTGTCAGAGAATAGAGATTACTACACAAATGAAAAAAATGAAATAACTCCAGGAAACACAATGTTTTACAGGAAATAAGAGCAATCAAGGTACATAAAGTCATAATAACCAAATAAATATAATTTACATAGTTAAAAATTTAATTGACTTAAAAAATCAACTATTTAGGAAAAGATGGCTAGGGGTGAGATAGCTAGGGGTGAAAAGCGTCTAGGGGTGAGAAAGAGGAAAGGGTGGTTGGAGAATATAAAAGCATGCTAACCTTCCCCAGTGTGAAGCCTCTAGATTATGTCTAACATTGAAAAAAAATCAAGAAATAGCATTATAAGCATGTCATTTAGAAACATAAAGTTAAGTACAAAAAAAAAAAAAAGAGAGCTTCAAGAATTGAAAGTGATGGCCTCTGCAAGTGAGACTCAAGGGTGGGAACAGGAGAGGTAGGGAGTTGCTACTGGACCTGAACAGAGTTGGTATAAATGTTACTTTAAAAAAAAATTTTTTTAAGCAGCTGAAAACATGTTCACGTCAGAGAAGTCTCCTTTACCCTCTACTCACCATTAGGCGCTAACTCCCAGCTTAGGCTTGCCCCACACACTAAGAACAGTCCCGTCTTTACTTTGGAAAAACTGAGAAACTCTTACCCAAATAGCTCAGGTGAATCAGATTCTTACTCCTCTGACCAAATTTCCAAGTGTACCATAGTTCTAGGACTTGGGCAGCTTTCATGTTCTCCTGGGCCTGAGCGCCTGGCCTGATACCTCAGCTAGGACTGAGACCTGCCCCCCAGTTCCTGACCTCCTAGGTCCACCATGAGCCTTTCCTGCCTGAATGTGAGTGCACCGCCTCACATGACACTAATAAGTTTCTCCCCGGTCTGACAGGACACTCTCTGGTCTGCCACCGATTTCCTTACCTCGGTATCTGTCAATAGCATCCCTCTTGATCTTTTCTTACCACGGCTGAGTAGTGTCAAAAGGCCACGTCTAGATTCCAATTACCATTTACTCCCAGTCTGGTCAAGCCCTAGGCAAACCAGTTCCTGTCCCATCACATATCGGCCCCCAAAACAGACATGGAACTCCCACTACGATCACAACACAACTTGCAGCCCCAAAGGCAGAGGTACCGTTCGGCAATGCAAAGATTTGTGGAGGATTAAACCAACAGTTGTATCAAGTCCAATTTATTTTATTTCTCCTAGCCAGAACACCGAGCTCATCTGATTCATACTAGTGGTCTGCTACAGTGCAACTTTAATCCCTCTTCTAGAATCTACTCCCTAGGTCAACTGGGAATGCTTCATTCACACCTCTCACTGAATACACCCCTGCCCCGGTTGGGAACATTCAGCCTGCAGTGCACATTTTCACATGTCGTCTCTTCTGATTCATTCTGTCACGACTGTACACTATATTCTGCAGATCATGACAGAACCTCAACCCACGCATTAAAATAATTAAACACACTAAGGAAATATTTGGCACTTTTTGACGACAAAAGTATATTTTATCTCTGATCCTCTCGTAGAAACACTTGAAGGTCTTTAGAAGTCTTTAAGGTTTTCAACTCTGAACAAGCCAAGGTAATAGGGCAGAATAGCAGCTAATGTGGAAGGCTGCTTACAGCCAGCCAGCAGTTCAACTGCACGTATGTTATTAGGATTACTGCTACTTGGCTTTTGAGCCCCATGATAATTTTTTAATGTATTTTCAAGTTAACAGTAAGTTGGGCAGTAAACCACCATAGGGTGGTAATAGAGAAGGATGATATGAGCCTGGAGGGTAGATGGATGTTGCCGGTATGAACTTAATCCTTGCAACGATCCTGAGAGGTGCCGGCTCTCCAATAAGCCCCAGCTGAGAAAAAGTGTGTAGCTTGGCCAAGGTTCACAATGAATGAGTGGTGGAGCTAGGACTGGAGCCCGGGTCTTTCTGACTTCCAAGCCCATTACACCCACAAGTCTGTATCATCTTCCCTCATGGAAAAGGACCAGGTGGATTTTAAATCAGTTAACAGTAACTACGAAGTGAATAGTCTAGTTATGGATAATGGGAAATAGACTCTTTCCTCTTACTGCCTGTTCTGATGAGAAATATATCCAATAGTTTGCAGTTAACAGCATGAGCAGTTGGGTGGAAAGTACACAGCATATACAAAATCAGTGATCAATATTGGGTACTGAATTTTTCATAAAGCTAAAATCAAATTAAGTGTCAGCAGTTAATATGACAAAAGGGATTAGACTTTCATCACTTAGATGTCTCCTTTTAACTAAACATACATTTTTATTCTTATACTTTTTATCTACATTTTAAAAATTATTTATAAAAATATACACACACAGGGATACATGTGCACACATTTAAAAGAAAAAGTCAAAGGGCATATAAATATCACAGAAACATGAAAATTTAGAAGTGAGTCAGGACAAACCTTAGGTAATCTAGCTCAGCTTCCCTCATTTCTTTAACATCTTTGATAGAATATAACCCAAGTTCCCTGCAGATCCCCAAAAAGAGAATTTCCTAGTGCGCAACTTTCCTCTGGGGCCCCTGGCTTCTCACAACTTGGCAAGACTCTCCCTCATTTTCTTTGCTTCGGTGTCTGAAAGGTCCTATTCCCAAGCCATATTCCAACTACTTTCTTATTTTCATCTAACCATTTTGGGGGATCAGGACTATGCCTAGCGGGACCACCCCCCCCCCCATAAGAGAGTTACTTCCGGGACTTCCCGGTGGTCTAGTGGTTAAGACTCCCCACTCCCAATGCAGGGGACTCAGGTTCAATCCCTGGTCAGGGAACTAGATCCTGCATGCCGCAACTGAGACGTGGCACAGCCACGTAAATAAATAAATATATATCTTTAAATCTAATTTAAAAAAAGAGAGAGTTACTTCCATGAAAGGAATTCTACCTCATTCCTGAGCACTCAAATCAGAGTCAGCTTTTTAAAAAAAATTTTTTAATTATCATACAGTAAAACTGACCTTTTTTAGCGTACAATTTTATGAATTTAAGCACATATAACCAGTGACACAATCAAGATACAGAACAGTTCCATCAACCCAAAAAAGTCCCTTGTGCCATCCCTTAGTCACACTCTCTCCTCATCCCTAACTCCTGGTGACTACTGATATGCTTTCTATCACTACAGTTTTATATTTTCAATACTGTCACATAATGGAATCATATAGTATCTAACCTTTTAAAACTGGATTCTTTCACTCAATATAATGCCTCTGAGATTCATCCAGGTTGTCATATGTATCAATAGTTTGTTCCTTTTTATTAGTGAATAGTATTCTATTGTATTATGGATGTACCACAAAGCACTGTTTCCAGTTTTAAGCGATTATAAATAGAGATGCACTAAACATTCGTGTACAGGTTATTGTGTGAGAATAAGTTTTCATTTCTCTGGAGTAAATACCCAGGACTGGGTAGTCAACCTTCCTATATACAGTTGGGTTATTTTAAAAATCTAATATGATAATCTCTGCATTGATTGTTTTGTTTGGACTATTTATATTTAATATAATTATTGATATGTTTGGATTCATGATCTACCTTTTTATTATTTGCTTTATTTCCTGTTTTTCATCACTCTTTTTCCTCATTCCTGCCTTCTTCTGCATTAAACATTTTCTACTTTTCCATTTTAATGTACTGTGGTTTTTATTATATCTCCTTGTATAGTTACTTAAGTGAGTGCTCTAGAGATTACAATATAAATATTTAGCTTTTCAAAGTCTAATTAGAATCAATAATTTACTATTTCAAGTGGAATTTAGAAACTTTCCCATGATATAGGTCTCTTTACCCCTCTCCCCTTTAAGTTATAGTAATCTTAAATATTACATCTGCATACCTTGAAAACTCTCACAATGTTATAATTTTTCATTTCAATCATCAAAATATTTTTAAAGAATTCAAGAAGAGAATAGTCTATTATATTTACCCAGATATCTACTATTTCTGTTGCTCTTCCTTCATTATTGATGTTCCAATATTCCTTCTGGTATCATTTCCCTTCTATCCAAAGAACTTCCTTTAACTATTGTTTAGTACAGGTCTGTTGGCTGTAAATTTTCTGCCTTTTCCTTCATCTGAAAATGACTTTGTTCTACCTTCATTTATGAAGGCTTTTTTTTGTCTGTTTGTTTGTTTTTGCTGAACATAGAATTCTGGGTTGACTTCTTTTCTTTCAGCACTTTAAAAACACTGTGCCACTTATGGCGTCCATAGTTTCTGGGGTGAAATCCACATTCCCCTATAGGTAATATGTTGTTTCTCTTTGGCTGCCTTCAAGTATTTTCTTTGTCTTTAGTTTTTAGAAGTTTGATTATGATCTGTCTTGGAGTGGATTTCTTTGGATGTATCTTGCTTGGTCTACTGACTTCTTGAATCTGTATATTTATGTCCTTCACCAACTTTGGAAATTTTTCAGCCATTATCATTTTCAGCACTACATTTTTTCTCTTCTCCTGCTAGGACTGACATGAATGTTAGACCTTCTGTTCTTGTCCCACAAGCCCCTGAAATCCTGTTAACTTTTTTCCCAATATTTTTAACCTTTATTACTCAGTTTGCATAATTTCTATTGATTTATCGTCAACTTCACTGATTCTTTCCTCTGTCATCTCCATTCTACTACTGAAACCATCCAGTGAGTTTTTCATTTTGATTATTGTTTTGGTTCTTCTTTATGTCATCTATTTCTTGGCAAAGAATTTCATTTGTCCATTTGTTTCACTACAGTTTGAGCCAGTTTGTTGGAACATTTGTACAATAGCTGCTTTAAATAAAGTCTTCATCAGATAATCCCAACATCTATGTCATTCCAGCATTAGCATCTGTTGTCTCCCCCCATGCTAGTGGAGATTTCCCTGGGTTTTCATATGCTGAGTATGATTGTATCATGAACATTTGGAATATTATAAGACTGTGGGTCTTATTTAAATCTTCTGGAGAATGATAACACTTCTGTTTTATTTTTCAAAGCCTTTGCATGCTATTTGGATTTGTGTCCTGCATGCGCCACATAGTGGCCAGTCTGGAACCTGAGTGGTGGTCTATTAGGTAAGTTCTCAAAGTCACTTACATGCTAAGTAGGATCAGATCCACACGTACAGCTCAGGGATGAGCCCAAGAGTTCATAGATAACTATATGGAGTTGCTTTCCCAAGCTCCTCCTTCTCTGAGATCTCTCAGATACTTTCAGGTTTCCTGGGGCTCCCTTTTTAGCCTACATACTGTACTTCCACAGCTGTGCTTGCCTCTGGGCCAAATGGCAGGAAGACCAGAGGGGGAAAATGGTAAACTCATTGCCAGTTCGGTGGTACTTTGCATTCTGGTCTTCTGTCCCAATCCACCTGCTATTATTTGCTTTTCAGAGTACTCAAATAGCTGCTCCATGCATTGTATCAAGGTTTTATAGCTGCATTCAGTAGGAGCGACAGGAAGGAATGTGCTTACTCTGTCCTGCCCGGAACTAGAAACCCAGAGTCTGACTTTTAAAGTAACATTTTTTTTTTCCTGCTATTTGTGTGTGTTCACAAACTGCCTTTGTTCCACTTGGCTAAATTAAAAAAAAAAAAAAAAATTCAAAGGCACAGCTTTCCCACAAATGTTCAAACTACAATTGTGTTTAACCTAAGAGCTGGATTCCTGGCTGTGGGCAGTATCTCTGAGCAGCTGATGCTTCATTTAAGTTATCTGAGCATATCAAACACTTATTTACTTGATCCTATGTTTGACTGCCCAAGTTTAAACAATCATTAAACCAAATCTTTTTAACTAAAGAATCAGAGAGAAAGATTAAATTACGACAAAATTCAGAGTAGTAGTTCTCAGTTCAGGGCCAGGTGACTTTAATATTGGGCTTTAATGTTCACATACAAAGGCTGAAAACACTTATACACTATGAAACATGTTTGAGAATATTTTTTTAAAACCGTAAATCTAAATTTGCCATGTATGCATTTAGATGCAATAAGCCAAAATTGGGGGCTTCCCTGGTGGCGCAGTGGTTGAGAATCTGTCTGCCAATGCAGGGCACACGGGTTCGAGCCCTGGTCTGGGAAGATCCCACATGCCGCGGAGCAACTAGGCCCGTGAGCCACAACTACTGAGCCTGCGCGTCTGGAGCCTGTGCTCCGCAACAAGAGAGGCCGCGATAGTGAGAGGCCCGCGCACCGCGATGAGGGGTGGCCTCCGCTCGCTGCAACTAGAGAAAGCCTGCGCGCAGCAACAAAGACCCAATGCAGCCAAAAATAAATAAATAAATAAATTAATTAATTAATTAAAAAAAAAAAAGCCAAAATCACTAAGTCCATTAAAACATATGGAGGCCTGTCACAGGCAATGGGAAGGGAGAAGCCTTTGTGTTTCTGAGTCATTAGCACTTCACTAGTCAGAATAAGATCAGCTGCAGTGACTCAGTTATTTTTAGGAACTCAGAATTGCCAACTATGGCATAATTTAATGCTGTAAAAGGATTTTAATAGAGAAAGATTGTAAATTAGAAAGCTACCTCACAGCTCTGATAGAGGGAACCCTAAAAGCGGAAGGGACCACTGCAGTGGTGATACAGTGGCATATATAACTTCGTATAGTCAAATGCCCAAGTCCACCAGTTGATAATTCAAGACCCCTCCAAGAAGACTGGAATCTTAATCCTCAGCACAAACTATTAACAGTCCCCCAAAGTTCAGCTCACAGGTTACCATGGATGCTTTCTCCTTCACAAAACTTTTGCTTCTTGTACAATGACAGCTCTGGAGCACCTGCTTGGGTACCTACAAGAATTGGAGTGTAAGCTCCAGGAAGACTGTCTCTCATTAAAGAAATGCTGGGGAACACCTGTTGAATATATAAAGTCTCTAGTATCAAAATGCAAAGTCAGGCTTTAAGATGTCTCAAATGACTGCCAAAAAAATGTTACATATTACAGTGCTATAATTCCTAATAAGGAGGGGAAAACAAACTGGTTATTTCAAAACACTGGAGGAGTTCAGGGGTATTTCAAAGCATCATCACCCTTTGTGGGGGAATGGAGAAACTAAAACATTTTCAAAAGATACATGAATCAGAGAAGTGACAGAACCAAGACCAATCCATTTAGAAAATAAATTAATCTGCACTGGATTTACTAATATAAATAGAACACTGTTAAGAAAGCCCAGGGCTTCCCTGGTGGTGCAGTGGTTCAGAATCTGCCTGCCAATGCAGGGGACACGGGTTCGAGCCCTGGTCTGGGAAGATCCCACATGCCGTGGAGCAACTGGGCCCGTGAGCCACAATTACTGAGCCTGCGCGTCTGGAGCCTGTGCTCCGCAACAAGAGAGGCCGTGATAGTGAGAGGCCCGCGCACCGCGATGAAGAGTGGCCCCCACTTGCCGCAACTGGAGAAAACCCTCGCACAGAAACGAAGACCCAACACAGCCATAAATAAATTAATTAATTAATTAATTTTTTAAAAAAAAAGCCCATTCCACCCTGCCACACCGCCCCTGCCCTCTGCCCCCTCCCCCCGCAAGCCAGACCTGTCTGTCTCCTTTACTACATGAGGCTTCCTCACATAGGCATGATCAGTTATGACCTCCATTTCCAGCCCCTCTCCCCTCTCTGGAGAATGGGGGGCTAGGGCTGAAAATTCCAAGCCTCTAATCATGGCTGGATCTTTCTGGTGACCAGGACCCACCCAGGAGCCCAACAAGAGTCACCTCATTAGAACAAAAGATGGGGCATTCCCTGGTGGCCTAGTGGTTAGGATTTCGAGGGCCCGGGTTCAATCCCTGGTCAGGGAACTCAGATTCTGCAAGCTGCACAGCGTGGCCAAAAAAAAAAAAAAATGCTCCTAGTACTCCCATCACTTAGAAATGCACACGGGTTTCAAGAGCCCTGCACCAAGGAACGGGGGACGCAATATACACATTAACTTAACACTAGCGCTACTTTACCTCCTCAGAGCTCAAATTTTTTAACTTTGGCCTCCTTGCAAGGCAGCCAAAACCCATGGATGACCCAAAAGAGAATTAAAAACCCTCTATATGAAATCACAAAATACACTGAGATGCTGACATGTTTTAACTATGCAATCACAACAAAATACCTTCCACCCCACTTCTTTTCCAAGAGGCTGTGTTAAAAGTATTTTTTACTCACCATTTAAACTGTAGTAAATGTAAAAATTATCTTTGATTAAATCAAAATTATAGCAATCACTAGTTGATTAGCTTTTAGAAAAAAATGAAAGCCCAGAAAATTGAAGTTATGATACAAATCCAAACTATATCTCCCAAAAAAGTAAACAGTAGACACCTGATGTTAGTATACGACCAGTCAGTACAAACTTTAAGGCAAGCATTTTGACAATATTCCAGAAGCTTTAGAATTCTTCAAGTTCCTTGATCCAACAGTCGAATTTCTACAAATGTATCCTAAAGGATTACTATACACTGCATTGCTACTAACAGAGAAAAATTAGAAATTGAGATTATACATTATAAATTGAAATATGCAGCCATTAGAAAGACTGATATAGATCAGTATGAACATCAGCATGGAAAAATATTCATGACATATTAAGTGGAAAAGAAAGTTACAGAGAAGTATTACAATGTGACTCCATTTGAAAATTACATTGATGTTTAAAAAATATTGGAAGGATATATTTCAAGGCAATAATGTTTTTTGTTCAGGGTGGTAGAATTAAAGAGTAAAACACTCTTATTTGCTTCTTGCTTATGGGTATTTCAACTGTGAGCAATACACATGTATTACTTTTGTAACAGGGAAAATTTTTAAGCTTTTTTAAAAGGACTTTTTACCACTTCCCGCTCTTATTCACATCTTTTTTCAACAACTCGAATTTTTTTCATGTGATGTAGCAACAGGAGACCATTTCCAAGACTGCAGATTGCTTTCTGACTATTTTAGACTATATGCTACCTTATAAACAGTATCTCTGTGCAATCACAATGCAAGATGAGATGTTTCTGGAGGGGCTTCCTAAAGATAGTTAATCCCACTTGATGTTTATAGATTGGGTAAATTTTTATCACAGCAGGCAGAACATGCCCACACTGAGATCTATCTACTTTATATATGGAATTGTAGTCCTCTGTCCATTTTCTTTTAAAAATGTTTGTATATAAACTCTCCAATCAGAATACAGAGACAGTCAGATTGGATTGATGCTCAAGACCCAACTCTATGCAGTCTTTTTTAAAAACCTCTTTAAATATAAACACACAGAAAAATAAAACACAAATGGATGGAAAATGATATACCATGCTAACACTAATTAAAAGAAAGCTGAAATAGCTATATTCATACGAGACAAGGTAGATTTCAAAACAATGAATACGATCAGGGATAAAGAATGATATTTCATGATGTTAAAAGGAACAATTCATCACAAAGATCTGACAATCTTAAATGTGTACATACCTAATAGCAGAGCTTTAAAATACATATAGCAAAACTGATAGAGCCAGAAGAAATAGTAACTGATATAACAAGTAAACACAAAATCAATAAATATAAAGAAGATCTGAATAACACTATCACCCAACTTGTCTAATTGACATTCATGAAACACTCTTTCCATCAACAACAAAACACACATCCTTTTCCACTGCACACAGAGTACTTACCAAGATAGACCACATTCTGGGCCGTAAAACAAATCTGAATAAATTTAAAAGGCCTGAAATCATATAAAATATGTACCCTGACCACAGAGTATTAAACTAGAAATCATTAACTGACAAATATCAGTAAAATCCCTATATATTTGGATGTTAAAGTACACACTTCTAAATAACCTATGGGTCAAAGAAGAAATCATAAGGGAAATTATTACAAAATATTTTGAACTGAATAAAAATAAAAACAACCGATTAAAATTTGTGGAATACAGGTAAAGTGATGCTTAAATGAAATTTTTAACATGAAATACTTATTAAAATAGAAGTGGTAAATCAGTGATTTAAATTTTGCATGAATAGAAAAAATACAGTAAATTAAGCACAAAGTAAACAAAAGGAAATAATATAAAAGTACAAATAATGAAACAAAGAAAACCAAAAAAGATTAAAAATAATCACTAAAACCAGAACTTTTTCTTTGAAAATATTAATAAAACAGATTAACCCCTAGCCAGTCTAACCAGGAAACAGAGAAGACACAAATTACCTATATCAGGAAAAGAAATGTTACAGACATGAAAAGGATAATAAGGGAATATTGTGAACTATTTTTTGCTAATAAATTTGACAACCTAGGTGAAGTAGACAAATTCCTTGAAAGATATAAACTATGAAAACTCACCTAAGATGAAACAGATAATCTAATTAGTCCTATATCTTCTTTAAAAATTGAAATTGTAACTTAAAAATGTCCCCACAGAATGTAAATTGATACAGCCACTATGGAGAACAGTATGGAGGTTCCTTAATAAACTAAAAGTAGATTTACCATATGATCCAGCAATCCCACTACTGGGCGTATACCCAGAGAAAACGGTAATTCAAAAAGACACATGCACCCCAATGTTCACTGCAGCACTATTTATAATAGCCAGGTCATGGAAGCAACCTAAAACGCCCATCGACAGACGAATGGATAAAGAAGTTGTGGTACATATATACAATGGAATATTACTCAGCCATAAAAAGGAACGAAATTGAGTCATTCGTTGAGATGTGGATGGATCTAGAGACTGTCATACAGAGTGAAGTAAGTCAGAAAGAGAAAAACAAATATCGTATATTAACGCATGTATGTGGAACCTAGAAAAATGGTACAGATGAGCCGGTTTGCAGGGCAGAAGTTGAGACACAGATGTAGAGAACAGACCTATGGACACCAAGAGGGGAAAACTGCGGTGGGGTGGGGATGATGGTGTGCTGAATTGGGCGATTGGGATTGACATGTATACACTGATGTGTATAAAACTGATGACTAATAAGAACCTGCAGTATAAAAAAACAAACAAACAAAACAACTAATACTAAACTTTCATTGGGTTATTTGTATGGAAATATGTTAATATAAATGTTTCAGACATTACATGAAATTTCTTAAAAAAAAAAAACAAAAACAAAAATGTCCCCACAAAGAAAACTGTAGCCTCAGATGGTTTTACTGGTGATCCTACCAACCATTTAAGTAAAAAAATAATAACCTCTAATAAACCTGTATATAATATAGACAAACTCTTCTAGAAAACAGAAGAGCGAACACTTCCCAACTCATTTTATGAGGCTAGCATTACCCACGTAACAAAACCAAAGGCACTGCAAGAAAAGAAAACAATTATCCTTATGAACATAAATGCACAAATCCTAATAGAATTTTTAGAAATCAAAAGCAGCAATATATAAAAATTAACAAGTGAGATTTATTCCATGAGTGCAAGGTTGGTTTAATACTCAAAAATAATCAATGTATTTCACCATCTTAACAGACAAAAAAGAAAAGCAATACAATCACTACAATAGATTCAGAATAACATTTAACAAAATTCAACACTCATGATTTTTTACAAAATGAATAAATATCAGAGAACTTCCTCAACTTGATAAAAGGCAACCAAGAAAAACCCACTGCTAATATCACACTTAATGGTGAAAACTAATGCTTTTATAGACATTGTCATTTATGTAGAAATTCCTAGGGAGTCGACAAAAAAACATAACTGGGACTATTAAGAGAATTTGGCGAGGAGGGGGCAAGATGGCGGAAGAGTAAGACGCGGAGATCACCTTCCTTCCCACAGATACAGCAGAAATACATCTACACGTGGAACTGCTCCTACAGAACACCCACTGAACGCTGGCAGAAGACGTCAGACCTCCCAAAAGGCAAGAAAATCCCCACGTACTTGGGTAGGGTAAAAGAAAAAAGAAATAACAGAGACAAAAGAATAGGGACGGGACCTGCGCCAGTGGGAGGGAGCCGTGAAGGAGGAAAGATTTCCACGCACTAGGAAGCCCCTTTGCGGGCAGAGACTGCAGGTGGCAGAGGGGGGAAGCTTCGGAGGAGAGCGCAGCCACAGGGGTGCGGAGGGCAAAGCGGAGAGACTCCCGCACAGAGGCTCGGCGCCAACCAGCACTCACCAGCCCGAGAGGCTTGTCTGCTCACCCGCCGGGGCGGGCGGGGGCTGGGAGCTGAGGCTCGGGCTTTGGTGCTAGCCGGGAGGGAGTCCGGGAAAAAGTCTGCAGCTGCCGAAGAGGCAAGAGACTTTTTCTTGCCTCTTTGTTTCGCGGCGCGCAAGGAGAGGGGATTCAGAGCGCTGCCTAAACGAAATCCAGAGACGGGTGCGAGCCGCGCGGCTATCAGCGCGGATCCCACAGCAACAGGGGCGCAGAGGGAAAAACGGAGAGACTCCTGCACAGAGGCTCAGCGCCGAGCAGCGCTCACCAGCCCGAGAGGCTTGTCTGCTCACCCGCTGGGGCGGGTGGGGGCTGGGAGCTGAGGTGCGGGCTTCGGTCGGATCGCAGGGAGAGGACTGGGGTTGGCTGCGTGAACACAGCCTGAAGGGGTTGGCGTGCCGCGGCGAGCCGGGAGGGAGCCGAAGAGGAGGTCTGCAGCCGCCGAAGAGGCAAGAGACTTTTTCTGCCTCTTTGTTTCGCGGTGTGCAAGGAGAGGGGATTCAGAGCGCCGCCTAGACGAACTCCAGAGGCGGGCGCGAGCCGTGGCTAACAGCGCGGACCCCAGAGACTGGTAGGAAACGCTAAGGCTGCTGCTGCCGCCACCAAGAAGCCTGTGTGTGAGCACAGGTCACTCTCCACACCGCCCCTCCCGGGAGCCGGTGCAGCCGCCACTGCCAGGCTCCCGTGATCCAGGGACAACTTCCCCGGGAGAACACACAGCGCGCCTCGGGCTGCTGCAACGTCACGACGCCTCTGACGCCGCAGGCTCGCCCCGCCTCCTCCGTACCGCTCCCTCCCCCGGCCTGAGTGAGCCAGAGCCCCCGAAGCAGCTGCTCCTTTAACTCCGTTCTGTCTGGGCGGGGAACGGACGCCCTCAGGCAACGTACATGCAGAGGCGGGTCTAAATCCAAAGCTGAACGCTGGGAGCTGTACGAACAAAGAAGAGAAAGGGAAATCTCCCCCAGCAGCCTCAGAAGCAGCGGATTAAAGCTCCACAAACAACTTGATGTGCCTGCATCTGTTGAATACCTGAATAGACAACGAATCATCCCAAATTCAAAAGGTGGACTTTAGGAGCAGGATATATTAATTTCCCCTTTTCCTTTTTTTGTGAGTGTATATGTGTATGCTTCTGGGTGAGATTTTGTCTGTATAGCTTTGCTTTCACCATCAGTCCTAGGGTTAGGTCCGTCCATTTTTTTTTTTTTTTTTTTACTTAAAAAAAATTTTTTTTCCTAATATATGCTTTCTTAATAATTTTTTCCGTATTTTCTATTTTTAGAAATTAAAAAAATTTTTTAATAAGTTTTTTCATATTTTTTATTTTAAAAAATTAAAATTTTTTTTTAATAAATTTTTTTAAAAAAAATCTTTTTCTTATTTTTTACTATAAAAAAATTAATAAATCTATTTTTAAAAATTAAAAAAAATTTTTTCTGAATACATTTACTCTTAATAATTTTTTTTCTTATTTTTTATTATAATAGCTTTATTTTATTTTATTTTATCCTCTTTTTATCTTTCTATTTTTTTCTCCCTTATATTCTGAGCTGTGTGGATGAAAGGCTCTTGGTGCTCCAGCCAGGCATCAGGGCTGTGCCTCTGAGGTGGGAGAGCCAACCTCAGGACACTGGTCCACATGAGACCTACCAGCTCCACGTAACACCAAACGGCAAAAATCTCTCAGAGGTCTCCATCTCAACATCAAGACACAGCTTCACTCAACGAACAGCAAGCTACAGGGCTGGACACCCTATGCCAAACAACTAGCAAGACAGGAACACAGCCCCATCCATTAGCAGGGAGGCTGCCTAAAATCATAAGGCCACAGACACCCCAAAACACACCACCAGACGTGGACGAGCCCACCAGAAAGACAAGATTCAACCTCATCCACCAGAACACAGGCAATAGTCCCCTCCACCAGGAAGCCTACACAACCCACTGAACCAACCTTACCCACTGGGGACAAATACCAAAAACAACGGGAACTACGAACCTGCAGCCTGTGAAAAGGAGACCCCAAACACAGTAAGATAAGCAAAATGAGACGACAGAAAAACACACAGCAGATGAAGGAGCAGGGTCAAAACACACCAGACCTAACAAATGAAGAGGAAATAGGTAGTCTACCTGAAAAAGAATTCAGAATAATGATAGTAAGGATGATCCAAAATCTTGGAAATAGAATAGACAAAATGCAAGAAACATTTAACAAGGACGTAGAAGAACTAAAGAGGAACCAAGCAACGATGAAAAACACAATAAATGAAATTAAAAATACTCTAGATGGGATCAATAGCAGAATAACTGAGGCAGAAGAAAGGATAAGTGACCTGGAAGATAAAATGGTGGAAATAACTACTGCAGAGCAGGATAAAGAAAAAAGAATGAAAAGAACTGAGGACAGTCTCAGAGACCTCTGGGACAACATTAAACGCACCAACATTCGAATTATAGGGGTCCCAGAAGAAGAAGAGAAAAAGAAAGGGACTGAGAAAATATTTGAAGAGATTATAGTTGAAAACTTCCCTAATATGGGAAAGGAAATAGTTAATCAAGTCCAGGAAGCACAGAGAGTCCCATACAGGATAAACCCAAGGAGAAACACGCCAAGACACATATTAATCAAACTGTCAAAAATTAAATATAAAGAAAACATATTAAAAGCAGCAAGGGAAAAACAACAAATAACACACAAGGGAATCCCCATAAGGTTAACATCTGATCTTTCAGCAGAAACTCTGCAAGCCAGAAGGGAGTGGCAGGATATACTTAAAGTGATGAAGGAGAAAAACCTACAACCAAGGTTACTCTACCCAGCAAGGATCTCATTCAGATTTGATGGAGAAATTAAAACCTTTACAGACAAGCAAAAGCTGAGAGAGTTCAGCACCACCAAACCAGCTTTACAACAAATGCTAAAGGAACTTCTCTAGGCGAGAAACACAAGAGAAGGAAAACACCTACAATAACAAACCCAAAACATTTAAGAAAATGGGAATGGGAACATACATATCGATAATTACCTTGAATGTAAATGGATTAAATGCTCCCACCAAAAGACACAGACTGGTTGAATGGATACAAAAACAAGACCCATATATATGCTGTCTACAAGAGACCCACTTCAGACCTAGAGACACATACAGACTGAAAGTGAGGGGATGGAAAAAGATATTCCATGCAAATGGAAATCAAAAGAAAGCTGGAGTAGCAATTCTCATATCAGACAAAATAGACTTTAAAATAAAGAATATTACAAGAGACAAAGAAGGACACTATATAATGATCAAGGGATCGATCCAAGAGGAAGGTATAACAATTGTAAATATTTATGCACCCAACATAGGAGCACCTCAATACATAAGGCAAATACTAACAGCCCTAAAAGGGGAAATTGACAGCAACACAATCATAGTAGGGGACTTTAACACCCCACTTTCATCAATGGACAGATCATCCAAAATGAAAATAAATAAGGAAACACAAGCTTTAAATGATACATTAAACAAGATGGACTTAATTGATATTTATAGGACATTCCACCCAAAAACAACAGAATACACATTTTTCTCAAGTGCGCATGGAACATTCTCCAGGATAGATCATATCTTGGGTCACAAATCAAGCCTTGGTAAATTTAAGAAAATTGAAATCGTATCAAGTATCTTTTCCGACCACAACGCTATGAGACTAGATATCAATTACAGGAAAAGATCTGTAAAAAATACAAACACATGGAGGCTACACAATACACTACTTAATAATGAAGTGATCACTGAAGAAATCAAAGGGGAAATCAAAAAATACCTAGAAACAAATGACAATGGAGATACGACGACCCAAAACCTATGGGACGCAGCAAAAGCAGTGCTAAGAGGGAAGTTTATAGCAATACAAGCCTACCTCAAGAAACAGGAAACATCTCGAATAAACAACCTAACCTTGCACCTAAAGCAATTAGAGAAAGAAGAACAAAAAAATCCCAAAGCTAGCAGAAGGAAAGAAATCATAAAGATCAGGTCAGAAATAAATGAAAAAGAAATGAAGGAAACAATAGCAAAAATCAATAAAACTAAAAGCTGGTTCTTTGAGAAGATAAACAAAATTGATAAACCATTAGCCAGACTCATCAAGAGAAAAAGGGAGAAGACTCAAATCAATAGAATTAGAAATGAAAAAGGAGAAGTAACCACTGACACTGCAGAAATACAAAAGATCATGAGAGATTACTACAAGCAACTCTACGCCAATAAAATGGACAACCTGGAAGAAATGGACAGATTCTTAGAAATGCACAACCTGCCGAGACTGAACCAGGAAGAAATAGAAAATATGAACAGACCAATCACAAGCACTGAAATTGAAACTGTGATTAAAAACCTTCCAACAAACAAAAGCCCAGGACCAGATGGCTTCACAGGTGAATTCTATCAAACATTTAGAGAAGAGCTAACACCTATCCTTCTCAAACTCTTCCAAAATATTGCAGAGGGAGGAACACTCCCAAACTCATTCTACGAGGCCACCATCACCCTGATACCAAAACCAGACAAAGATGTCACAAAGAAAGAAAACTACAGGCCAATATCACTGATGAACATAGATGCAAAAATCCTCAACAAAATACTCGCAAACAGAATCCAACAGCACATTAAAAGGATCATACACCATGATCAAGTGGGGTTTATCCCAGGAATGCAAGGATTCTTCAATATACGTAAATCAATCAATGTGATACACCATATTAACAAATTGAAGGAGAAAAACCATATGATCATCTCAATAGATGCAGAGAAAGCTTTCGACAAAATTCAACACCCATTTATGATAAAAGTCCTGCAGAAAGTAGGCATAGAGGGAACTTTCCTCAACATAATAAAGGCCATATATGACAAACCCACAGCCAACATTGTCCTCAATGGTGAAAAACTGAAACCATTTCCACTAAGATCAGGAACAAGACAAGGTTGCCCACTCTCACCACTATTATTCAACATAGTTTTGGAAGTGTTAGCCACAGCAATCAGAGAAGACAAAGAAATAAAAGGAATCCAAATCGGAAAAGAAGAAGTAAAGCTGTCACTGTTTGCAGATGACATGATACTATACATAGAGAATCCTAAAGGTGCTACCAGAAAACTCCTAGAGCTAATCAATGAATTTGGTAAAGTAGCAGGATACAAAATTAATGCACAGAAATCTCTTGCATTTCTATACACTAATGACGAAAAATCTGAAAGTGAAATTAAGAAAACACTCCCGTTTACCATTGCAACAAAAAGAATAAAATATCTAGGAATAAACCTACCTAAGGAGACAAAAGACCTGTATGCAGAAAATTATAAGACACTGATGAAAGAAATTAAAGATGATACAAATAGATGGAAAGATATACCATGTTCCTGGATTGGAAGAATCAACATTGTGAAAATGACTCTACTACCCAAAGCAATCTACAGATTCAATGCAATCCCTATCAAACTACCACTGGCATTTTTCACAGAACTAGAACAAAAAATTTCACAATTTGTATGGAAACACAAAAGACCCCGAATAGCCAAAGCAATCTTGAGAACGAAAAATGGAGCTGGGGGAATCAGGCTCCCTGACTTCAGACTATATTACAAAGCTACAGTAATCAAGACAGTTTGGTACTGGCACAAAAACAGAAATATTGATCAATGGAACAGGATAGAAAGCCCAGAGATAAACCCACGCACATATGGTCACCTTATCTTTGATAAAGGAGGCAAGCATATACGGTGGAGAAAAGACAGCCTCTTCAATAAGTGGTGCTGGGAAAATTGGACAGGTACATGTAAAAGTATGAAATTAGAACACTCCCTGACACCATGCACAAAAATAAACTCAAAATGGATTAAAGACCTAAGTGTAAGACCAGACACTATCAAACTCTTAGAGGAAAACATAGGCAGAACATTCTATGACATACATCACAGCAAGATTCTTTTTGACCCAGCTCCCAGAGAAATGGAAATAAGAACACAAATAAACAAATGGGACCTAATGAAACTTAAAAGCTTTTGCACAGCAAAGGAAACCATAAACAAGACCAAAAGACAACCATCAGAATGGGAGAAAATATTTGCAAATGAAGCAACTGACAAAGGATTAATCTCCAAGATTTACAAGCAGCTCATGCAGCTCAATAACAAAAAAACGAACAACCCAATCCAAAAATGGGCAGAAGACCTAAATAGACATTTCTCCAAAGAAGATATACAGATGGCCAACAGACACATGAAAGAATGCTCAACATCATTAATCATTAGAGAAATGCAAATCAAAACTACAATGAGATATCATCTCACACCGGTCAGAATGGCCATCATCAAAAAATCTAGAAACAATAAATGCTGGAGAGGGTGTGGAGGAAAGGGAACTCTCTTGCACTGTTGGTGGGAATGTAAATTGATACAGCCACTATGGAGAACAGTATGGAGGTTCTTTAAAAAACTACAAATAGAACTACCATACGATCCAGCAATCCCACTACTGGGCATATACCCTGAGAAAACCATAGGTCAAAAAGACTCTTGTACCAAAATGTTCATTGCAGCTCTATTTACAATAGCCAGGACATGGAAGCAACCTAAATGTCCATCGACAGATGAATGGATAAAGAAGATGTGGCACATATATACAATGGAATATTACTCAGCCATAAAAAGAAATGAAATGGAGGTATTTGTAATGAGGTGGATGGAGTTAGAGTCTGTCATACAGAGTGAAGTAAGTCAGAAAGAGAAAAACAAATACAGTATGCTAACACATATATACGGAATCTAAGGGGAAAAAAAGCCATGAAGAACCTCGTGGCAAGACGGGAATAAAGACACAGACCTACTAGAGAATGGACTTGAGGATATGGGGAGGGGGTGGGGTGAGATGTGACAGGGTGAGAGAGTGTCATGGACATATATACACTACCAAATGTAAAATAGGTAGCTAGTGGGAAGCAGCCGCATAGCACAGGGAGATCAGCTCGGTGCTTTGTGACCACCTAGAGGGGTGGGATGGGGAGGGTGGGAGGGAGGGAGATGCAAGAGGGAAGAGATATGGGAACATATTGTATATGTATAACTGATTGTTATAAAGCAGAAGCTAACACACCATTGTAAGGCAATTATACTTCAATAAAGATGTTTAAAAAAAAAAAAATAAATGTGGTGTCTTCGAAAAAAAAAAAAAAAAAAAAAAAGAGAATTTGGCAAAGTTATTCAAGATCAATACACAAAAAATTAACCATATTTCTATAAACTACAAAAAATTAGAAATACCATGTGTAATAACATCAAAAACATTATAAACTTAAGAACAAACTATGTGCAAGACCTGTACACTTAGAAAGTAGAAAATATTGCTAAGAAAAATTAAAGAAGACCCCAAAATGGAGAATATACCATGTTCATAAATCACAAGATTCAATATCATTAAGATGTCAATCCTCCCCAAATTGATCTATAGATTCAGTGCAATCCTAATAAAAATCCCAGCAGGTTTTTTGATAGAAACTGAAAAGCTGATTCTCAGATATATATGCAAAAGCCAAGGACCTAGCATAGCCAAAACAGTTCTGAAAAAGAAAAGTTGGAGAATTTATACTATTGCACTACATACTCTGAAGATTTAGTATAAAGCTACAGTAATCTACATAGTGTAGAACTAAGGATAGACATGTACATTAAAAGCATAGAATGTCTAGAGATAGACCACCACACATATGACCAATTGGTTTTCAAAGGTGCCAAGGTAAGTCAGCGTGGGATAAAGTCTTTTCAGCAACTGTATTGAAAACTGGATATCCATATGCAAAAAATGAACCCTGTCTAGAGATCGACCACCACACATATGGTCAACTGGTTTTCAAAGGTGCCAAGGTAATTCAGTGGCGGATAAAGTCTTTCCAACAATGGTACTGAAAACTGGATATTCATATGCAAAAAATGGATCACAGGCCTACATGTAAGAGCTAAACTATAAAATTTGAAGAAGAAAACTTAGGAGAAAAATCACTGTAATCTTGAGTTAGGTAAAATTCTTAGGACATAGAAAGCATAAGTCATAAAAGCTAAAACTGATAATTGGATTTCATCAAAATAAAAAGTTTTGAGGGGGGAGGAGAGAAGATGGCGGAAGAGTAAGACGCGGAGATCACCTTCCTTCCCACAGATACAGTAGAAATACACCTACACGTGGAACTGCTCCTACAGAACCCCCACTGAAAGCTGGCAGAAGACCTCAGACCTCCCAAAAGGCAAGAAACTCCCCCCGTACTTGGGGAGGGCAAAAGAAAAAAGAAATAACAGAGACAAAAGAATAGGGACGGGACCTGCACCACTGGGAGGCAGCCGTGAAGGAGGAAAGGTGTCCACACACTAGGAGCCCCTTCGCGGGCGGAGACTGCGGGTGGCGGAGGGGGGAGCTTCGGAGCCACGGAGGAGAGTGCAGCCACAGGGGTGCGGAGGGCAAAGCGGAGAGGTTCCCGCACAGAGGCTCGGCGCCGAGCAGCGCTCACCAGCCCGAGAGGCTTGTCTGCTCCCCCGCCGGGGTGGGCGGGGCTGGGAGCTGAGGCTTGGGCTTCGGAGGTTGGATCGCAGGGAGAGGACTGGGGTTGGCGGCGTGAACACAGCCTGAAGGGGCTAGTGCGCCACGGCGAGCCGGGAGGGAGTCCGGGAAAAGTCTGCAGCTGCCGAAGAGGCAAGAGACCTTTTCTTACCTCTTTGTTTCCTGGTGCGCGAGGAGAGGGGATTCAGAGCGCCGCCTAAACGAGCTCCAGAGACGGGCGCGAGCCGCGGCTAACAGCGCGGACCCCAGAGACGGGCAGGAGACGCTAAGGCTGCTGCTGCCGCCTCCAAGAAGCCTGTGTGCGAGCACAGGTCACTCTCCACACCGCCCCTCCCGGGAGCCGGTGCAGCCCGCCACGGCCAGGCTCCCGTGATCCGGGGACAACTTCCCCGGGAGAACGCACGGCGCGCCTCGGGCTGCTGCAACGTCACGACGCCTCTGACGCCGCAGGCGCGCCCCGCCTCCTCCGTACCGCTCCCTCCCCCCGCCTGAGTGAGCCAGAGCCCCCGAAGCAGCTGCTCCTTTAACCCCGTCCTGTCTGGGCGGGAACAGACGCCCTCAGGCGACCTACACGCAGAGGCGGGTCCAAATCCAAAGCTGATCCCCAGGAGCTGTGCGAACAGAGAAGAGGAGGGGAAATGTGTCCCAGCAGCCTCAGAAGAAGCGGATTAAAACTCCACAAACAACTTGATGTGCCTGCATCTGTTGAATACCTGAATAGACAACGAATCATCCCAAATTCAGGAGGTGGACTTTGGGAGCAGGATATATTAATTTTTCCCCTTTTCCTTTTTTTTTGTGAGTGTATATGTATATGCTTCTGGGGAGATTTTGTCTGTATAGCTTTGCTTTACAATAGCTTTATTTTACTTCACTATATTATAGCTTCTTTCTTTCTTTTCTTTCTTTCTTTCTTTCTTTCTTTCCTTCCTTCCTTCCTTCCTCCTTCCTTCCTTCCTTCCTTCCTTTCTTTCTTTCTATTTTTTCTCCCTTTTACTCTGAGCCGTGTGGACGAAAGGCTCTTGGTGCTTCAGCCAGGCATCAGGGCCGTACCTCGGAGGTGGGAGAGCCAACTTCAGGACACTGGTCCACAAGAGACCTCCCAGCTCCACGTAATACCAAACGGCAAAAATCTCTCAGAGATCTCCATCTCAACATCAAGACCCAGCATCACTCAATGACCAGCAAGCTACAGTGCTGAACACCCTATGCCAAACAACTAGCAAGACAGGAACACAGCCTCATCCATTAGCAGAGAGGCTGCCTAAAATCATAATAAGGCCACAGACACCCCAAAATACACCACCAGACGTGGACGTGCCCACCAGAAAGACAAGATCCAGCCTCATCCACCAGAGCTCAGGCACTAGTTCCCTCCACCAGGAAGCCTACACAACACACTGAACCAACCTTAGCCACTGGGGACAGATACCAAAAACAACGGGAACTACAAACCTGCAACCTGTGATAAGGAGACCCCAAACACAGTAAGATAAGCAAAATGAGACGACAGAAAAACACACAGCAGATGAAGGAGCAGGGTCAAAACACACTAGACTTAACAAATGAAGAGGAAATAGGTAGTCTACCTGAAAAAGAATTCAGAATAATGATAGTAAGGATGATCCAAAATCTTGGAAATAGAATAGACAAAATGCAAGAAGCATTTAACAAGGACGTAGAAGAACTAAAGAGGAATCAAGCAATGATGAAAAACACAATAAATGAAATTAAAAATACTCTAGATGGGATCAATAGCAGAATAACTGAGGCAGAAGAAAGGATAAGTGACCTGGAAGATAAAATGGTGGAAATAACTACTGCAGAGCAGGATAAAGAAAAAAGAATGAAAAGAACTGAGGACAGTCTCAGAGACCTCTGGGACAGCATTAAACGCACCAACATTCGAATTATAGGGGTCCCAGAAGAAGAAGAGAAAAAGAAAGGGACTGAGAAAATATTTGAAGAGATTATAGTTGAAAACTTCCCTAATATGGGAAAGGAAATAGTTAATCAAGTCCAGGAAGCACAGAGAGTCCCATACAGGATAAACCCAAGGAGAAACACGCCAAGACACATATTAATCAAACTGTCAAAAATTAAATATAAGGAAAACATATTAAAGGCAGCAAGGGAAAAAAAACAAATAACACACAAGGGAATCCCCATAAGGTTAACATCTGATCTTTCAGCAGAAACTCTGCAAGCCAGAAGGGAGTGGCAGGATATACTTAAAGTGATGAAGGAGAAGAACCTACAACCAAGATTACTCTACCCAGCAAGGATCTCATTCAAATGTGATGGAGAGATTAAAACCTTTACAGACAAGCAAAAGCTGAGAGAGTTCAGCACTACCAAACCAGCTTTACAACAAATGCTAAAGGAACTTCTCTAGGCAAGAAACACAAGAGAAGGAAAACACCTACAATAACAAACCCAAAACATTTAAGAAAATGGGAATAGGAACATACATATCGATAATTACCTTGAATGTAAATGGATTAAATGCTCCCACCAAAAGACACAGGCTGGCTGAATGGATACAAAAACAAGACCCATATATATGCTGTCTACAAGAGACCCACTTCAGACCTAGAGACACATACAGACGGAAAGTGAGGGGATGGAAAAAGATATTCCATGCAAATGGAAATCAAAAGAAAGCTGGAGTAGCAATTCTCATATCAGACAAAATAGACTTTAAAATAAAGACTATCACAAGAGACAAAGAAGGACACTATATAATGATCAAGGGATCGATCCAAGAGGAAGGTGTAACAATTGTAAATATTTATGCACCCAACATAGGAGCACCTCAATACATAAGGCAAGTACTAACAGCCATAAAAGGGGAAATCGACAGCAACACAATCATAGTAGGGGACTTTAACACCCCACTTTCACCAATGGACAGATCATCCAAAATGAAAATAAATAAGGAAACACAAGCTTTAAATGATACATTAAACAAGATGGACTTAATGGATATTTATAGGACATTCCACCCAAAAACAACAGAATACACATTTTTCTCAAGTGGTCATGGAACATTCTCCAGGATAGATCATATCTTGGGTCACAAATCAAACCTTGGTAAATTTAAGAAAATTGAAATCGTATCAAGTATCTTTTCCGACCAGAACGCTATGAGACTAGATATCAATTACAGGAAAAGATCTGTAAAAAATACAAACACATGGAGGCTACACAATACATTACTTAATAATGAAGTGATCACTGAAGAAATCAAAGGGGAAATCAAAAAATACCTAGAAATAAATGACAATGGAGATACGACGACCCAAAACCTATGGGACGCAGCAAAAGCAGTGCTAAGAGGGAAGTTTATAGCAATACAAGCCTACCTCAAGAAACAGGAAACATCTCGAATAAACAACCTAACCTTGCACCTAAAGCAATTAGAGAAAGAAGAACAAAAAAACCCCAAAGCCAGCAGAAGGAAAGAAATTATAAAGATCAGGTCAGAAATAAATGAAAAAGAAATGAAGGAAACAATAGCAAAAATCAATGAAACTAAAAGCTGGTTCTTTGAGAAGATAAACAAAATTGATAAACCATTAGCCAGACTCATCAAGAGAAAAAGGGAGAAGACTCAGATCAATAGAATTAGAAATGAAAAAGGAGAAATAACCACTGACACTGCAGAAATACAAAAGATCATGAGAGATTACTACAAGCAACTCTATGCCAATAAAATGGACAACCTGGAAGAAATGGACAGATTCTTAGAAATGCACAAACTGCCGAGACTGAACCAGGAAGATATAGAAAATATGAACAGACCAATCACAAGCACTGAAATTGAAACTGTGATTAAAAACCTTCCAACAAACAAAAGCCCAGGACCAGATGGCTTCACAGGTGAATTCTATCAAACATTTAGAGAAGAGCTAACACCTATCCTTCTCAAACTCTTCCAAAATATTGCAGAGGGAGGAACACTCCCAAACTCATTCTACGAGGCCACCATCACCCTGATACCAAAACCAGACAAAGATGTCACAAAGAAAGAAAACTACAGGCCAATATCACTGATGAACATAGATGCAAAAATCCTCAACAAAATACTCGCAAACAGAATCCAACAGCACATTAAAAGGATCATACACCATGATCAAGTGGGGTTTATCCCAGGAATGCAAGGATTCTTCAATATACGCAAATCAATCAATGTGATACACCATATTAACAAATTGAAGGAGAAAAACCATATGATCATCTCAATAGATGCAGAGAAAGCTTTCGACAAAATTCAACACCCATTTATGATAAAAGCCCTGCAGAAAGTAGGCACAGAGGGAACTTCCCTCAACATAATAAAGGCCATATATGACAAACCCACAGCCAACATTGTCCTCAATGGTGAAAAACTGAAACCATTTCCACTAAGATCAGGAACGAGACAAGGCTGCCCACTCTCACCACTATTATTCAACATAGTTTTGGAAGTGTTAGCCACAGCAATCAGAGAAGACAAAGAAATAAAAGGAATCCAAATCGGAAAAGAAGAAGTAAAGCTGTCACTGTTTGCAGATGACATGATACTATACATAGAGAATCTTAAAGAGGCTACCGGAAAACTACTAGAGCTAATCAATGAATTTGGTAAAGTAGCAGGATACAAAATTAATGCACAGAAATCTCTTGCATTCCTCTACACTAATGACGAAAAGTCTGAAAGTGAAATTAAGAAAACACTCCCGTTTACCATTGCAACAAAAAGAATAAAATATCTAGGAATAAACCTACCTAAGGAGACAAAAGACCTGTATGCAGAAAATTATAAGACACTGATGAAAGAAATTAAAGATGATACAAATAGATGGAGAGATATACCATGTTCCTGGATTGGAAGAATCAACATTGTGAAAATGACTCTACTACCCAAAGCAATCTACAGATTCAATGCAATCCCTATCAAACTACCACTGGCATTTTTCACAGAACTAGAACAAAAAATTTCACAATTTGTATGGAAACACAAAAGACCCCGAATAACCAAAGCAATCTTGAGAACGAAAAATGGAGCTGGGGGAATCAGGCTCCCTGACTTCAGACTATACTACAAACCTTCAGTAATCAAGACAGTTTGGTACTGGCACAAAAACAGAAATATAGATCAATGGAACAGGATAGAAAGCCCAGAGATAAACCCACACACATATGGTCACCTTATCTTTGATAAAGGAGGCAAGCATATACAGTGGAGAAAAGACAGCCTCTTCAATAAGTGGTGCTGGGAAAATTGGACAGGTACATGTAAAAGTATGAAATTAGAACACTCCCTGACACCATGCACAAAAATAAACTCAAAATGGATTAAAGACCTAAGTGTAAGGCCAGACACTATCAAACTCTTAGAGGAAAACATAGGCAGAACACTCTATGACATACATCACAGCAAGATTCTTTTTGACCCAGCTCCCAGAGAAATGGAAATAAGAACACAAATAAACAAATGGGACCTAATGAAACTTAAAAGCTTTTGCACAGCAAAGGAAACCATAAACAAGACCAAAAGACAACCCTTAGAATGGGAGAAAATATTTGCAAATGAAGCAACTGACAAAGAATTAATCTCCAAGATTTACAAGCAGCTCATGCAGCTCAGTAACAAGAAAACGAAGAACCCAATCCAAAAATGGGCAGAAGACCTAAATAGACATTTCTCCAAAGAAGATATACAGATGGCCTACAGACACATGAAAGAATGCTCAACATCATTAATCATTAGAGAAATGCAAATCAAAACTACAATGAGATATCATCTCACACCGGTCAGAATGGCCATCATCAAAAAATCTAGAAACAATAAATGCTGGAGAGGGTGTGGAGGAAAGGGAACACTCTTGCACTGTTGGTGGGAATGTAAATTGATACAGCCACTATGGAGAACAGTATGGAGGTTCCTTAAAAAACTACAAATAGAACTACCACACGTCCCAGCAATCCCACTACTGGGCATATACCCTGAGAAAACCATAGGTCAAAAAGTGTCATGTACCACAATGTTCATTGCAGCTCTATTTACAATAGCCAGGACCTGGAAGCAACCTAAATGTCCATCGACAGACGAATGGATAAAGAAGATGTGGCACATATATACAATGGAATATTACTCAGCCATAAAAAGAAATGAAATGGAGGTATTTGTAATGAGGTGGGTGGAGTTAGAGTCTGTCATACAGAGTGAAGTAAGTCAGAAAGAGAAAAACAAATACAGTATGCTAACACATATATACGGAATCTAAGGAAAAAATAAAAAAAAAAGGCCATGAAGAACCTCGTGGCAAGACGGGAATAAAGACACAGACCTACTAGAGAATGGACTTGAGGATATGGGGAGGGGGTGGGGTGAGATGTGACAGGGTAAGAGAGTGTCATGGACATATATACACTACCAAATGTAAAATAGATAGCTAGTGGGAAGCAGCCGCATAGCACAGGGAGATCAGCTCGGTGCTTTGTGACCACCTAGAGGGGTGGGATGGGGAGGGTGGGAGGGAGGGAGATGCAAGAGGGAAGAGAAATGGGAACATATTGTATATGTATAACTGATTCACCTTGTTATAAAGCAGAAGCTAACACACTATTGTAAGGCAATTATACTTCAATAAAGATGTTTAAAAATAAAAAAAAATAAAAAAATAAAAAAAAAATAAATAAATAAATAAATTAAATAAAATAAAATAAAATAAAATAAAAAGTTTTGCTCTTCAAAAGACACTGTTAAGAAAATGAAAACCACTGATTGAAAGAAAATATTTTCAAAATGTATCTCTGATAAAAGACTTGTAATTGTTCTTTATATATTCAGGATACATCTCAAAAATAGGACAAGCAATTTGAGTTTTTAACAGGCAAAATATCTGAATATATACTTTGCCAAAAATAAGAACATATGAATGGCTAAAAATGAGCATGTGAGAAGTTGCTGAAGATCATTAGTCACTAGCAAAATGCAGATTAAAACCACCAGGAGACTCCATTATGTATCAATTTGAATGGCTAAAATTGAAAAGACTTGGAACTTCCCTGGTGGCACAGTGGTTAAGAATCCGCCTGCCAATGCAGGGGACACGGGTTCGAGCCCTGGTCCGGGAAGATCCCATATGCCGTGGAGCAACTAAGCCCGTGCGCCACAACTACTGAGCCTGCGTTCTAGAGGCCGCAAGCCACAACTACTGAAGCCCGCGCACCTAGAGCCTGTGCTCCGCAACAAGAGAAGCCACGGCAATGAGAAGCCTGCACACCGCAACAAAGAGTAGCCCCCGCTCGCTGCAACTAGAGAAAGCCCGCACGCAGCAACGAAGACCCAACGCAGCCAAAAACAAACAAACAAACAAACAAACAAATAAATAAGACTGACAATACCAAGTGACGGTGAGAATGGGGAGCAGCTAGAACTTTTATAAACTGCTGGTGTAGGCACGGTCACTGGAAATCTGGCAGTTTCTTATGAAGTCAAACATACACTTACCATATGAACCAGCAATCCCAATTCTAGGAATCTGCTGAAGGAAAATGAAAACGTATGTCTACACAAGGACTTGTACTCAAATGTTCATAGCAAATTTACTCAAAAAAGCCCAAATCTGGAAAAAACCCAAATGTCCATCAACTGGTTAATGGATAAACAATGTGGTATACCCATAAAATGGAATAATACTCAGCAAACCAACTACTGATGCAACAATACAGAAAGAACCTCAAAAGCATTATTCTAAGAAACCAGACACCGGAGACTACCTCATGCATGATTCCATTTGTATAAAATTCTAGAAGTGTCAAAACTATGGTGACAGGACTTCCCTGGCTGTCCAGAGGTTAGGATTCCACGCTTCCACTGCAGGGGGCACGGGTTCGATCCCTGGTCGGGGAACTAAGATCCCACATGCTGCACAGCACGGCCAAAAATAAATTTAAAAAACAAAACAAAACAAAAAAATATGGTGACAGAAAGTAGACACAGGGAAAGTAGTTGGTGTGGAGATGGAATAGACTACAAAGGGCATAAGAGAAGTTTTGGTGGATGAAAAAATGTTCTCTTTCATGATTGCAGTGGTGGTTACCTGATTCTCTATGACTCATTAAACTGTACACTTAAAATTGGTGAATCCTACAGTATGTAAATTATATCTCAGTAGAGCTGTTCCAGTGATTTCCAGTGACCGTGCCATTTTACATTCGTACCAGTAGTCTATAAAAGTTCTAGTTGCTCCCCATTCTCACCATCACTTGGTATTGTCAGTCTTTTTAATTTTAGCCATTCAAATGGATATATAATGGAACATTAGGGGTCTCAATAAAGCTGTTAAAAATACAGTACACCAGAAAAAGTATGAGCTTATTATATACAAGGTATTTTATTAGGGGTCAAAAAAGAAATAAGATTAGTTCTGCACTCAAGTTCACTCTGACTGAAGAGGCAAACAAGGCATATGAACTGATATTACAGCACAGGGTAATGAAAGACACATGTACAGACTGCTAAAAGCAGCCCACGTGAGAGGCATCTAATCCAGCCTGGGGTGGAGGGGAGAGAGTGTCAGGAAAAGCTCCTTGGAAGAGGTAACATCCAAGATGTGCCCTGAGTGATAAAGAGCTAGTTCTTCACTCATTCATTCATCTATCCATCCAAAGTGACCCAAAGTCTATAACAGCAGATTTAAAGATTTCATTATAATGAAGTAAATCCAAAGACAAAAATGGGTAAAGCACATTATGAGAGGACAAAGGATGAGTAACAAAACCTGCCTGAGAGGGCCTAGGGAAAGCGTCCTAGGAGTAAACACCCAGAGTGGAGTCTCTAAGGGAGTGATTCACAACAGAAAACGAGCAGCAGAAATCCCTCAGGAAACTTTTTCTAGACACATATACCTGAGTCCATCCCAGCTTCCAGAATCAGAAAATTTTAGGGAAGAAGAACAGACATCTGTATTTTGTTTTTTTAAGTTGCCCAGGTGATTCTGATATTAAGAAACACTGCATTGAAAAGCTTCACAACACTGGATTTGGCAACGATTTCTTGGACACCAAAGACACAGGCAACCAAAGAAAAAAACAAACAGGACTTCATTAAAATTTAAATATTTTGTTCATCCAAAGATACTATCAACAGAGTAAAAAAGGCAACCCACAGAATGGGAGAAAATATTTCCAACTCACATATCTGATATGGGAATAATATATAAAGAATTTCTAAAACACAACAAAAAATAAACAACCCAATTCAAAAATTGGCAAAGGACTTAAATAGACATTTCTCCAAAGAACATATATAAATGGCCAATAAGCACATGAAAAGATTCTCAGCATCACTAATCATTAGGGAAATGTAAATCAAAACTACAATGAAATACCACCTCACATTCATGAGGATAGCTACTATCAAAAAAACAGAAAATAGGGCTTCCCTGGTGGCGCAACGGTTGAGAGTCTGCCTGCCAATGCAGGGGACACGGGTTCGAGCCCTGGTCTGGGAGGATCCCACATGCCGCGGAGCAACTAGGCCCGTGAGCCACAACTACTGAGCCTGCGCGTCTGGAGCCTGTGCTCCGCAACAAGAGAGGCCGCAACAGTGAGAGACCCGCGCACCGCGATGAAGAGTGGCACCCGCATGCCGCAACTAGAGAAAGCCCTCACACAGAAACGAAGACCCAAAAACACAGCCATAAATAAATTAATTAATTTAAAAAACAAAAACAGAAAATAACAAGTGATGGCAAGGATGTGGAGCAACTGGAATCCTTGTGCACTGCTGGCGAGAATGTAAAAAGGTGCAGCCCCTACAGGAAACAGTATGGCAGTTCCCCCCCCAAAATTAAAAATCTGGCAATTCCACTTCCAGATATATACCCAAGAGAAATGAAAGCAGGGTCTCCAAGAGATCTGTATACACATGCTCTTGGAGGTATTATTCACAACGGCTAAAAAGAGAAAGCAACCCAAATGTCCATTGATGGATGAATGGATTTTAAAAAAATGCAGTCTATCATAGATTGGCCTATTGTTCAGCCTTAAAAGGAACTTCTGACACACGCTACAAAATGGATTATACGAAGTATGTAGTTAAAGTAGTCAAATTCATAGAGACAGAAAACAGAGTGGTGGTTGGGGGGATGGGGAGGAAATGGGGAGTCACTGTTTCAATTTTACAAAATGAAGAGTTTTGGAGATGGATGATGGGGATGGTGGCGACAGCACAACATTATGAATGTATTTAATACCACCGAACTGTATACTGAAAAATGGCTAAGGTGGTAAAGTTCATGTTAGGTATATTTTACCACAATGAAAAAAGGAAACACTGCATTGATTCTGAACTTGTTATCTACATGGAGTACCCACTATATCAGTAACAGTAAAATAGCCAGCACCTATTGACTGCTTCCTACGTGCCAGGAACTGTTTTAAGTGCTTTATGTTTTATCTCATTTATCTCCACAACAACCCTATGAGGTAGGCACTCTTAGAAACGGATCTGCATTTTTAAAAAATTCTCAGGCCCTCAAACACTACTAGCAAAAATGTAGAATGGTGCAACTACTTTGGAAAATAGTTGACAACTCCTCAAAAAGTTAAACAGAGAGTTACCCAATAACCCAACAATTCCACTCCTAGGTAGGTATCTAAGAGAAATGAAAACGTATACCAACACAAAAACCTGTGCACAAATGTCCATAGCATTAATTAACTGAAAGTATAAACAAAATGTGGTATATTTATACAATGGAATATTATTTGGCAAGAAAAAGGAATGAAGTACTGATATATGCTACAACACTGATGAACCTTGTAACATTATGCTAAGTTAAAAGAAGTCAATCACAAACGACCACAGACTGTATGATTCTATCTACATGAAAAGCCCAGAAAATCTATAGAGACAGAAAGTAAATTAGCAGTTGCCTAAGGGCTAGGGGTTGGGGGAAAGAGCTGCGTGACTGCTAGGAGTAGGGGGTTTCCTTCCCGAGCGATGAAACTGTTCTAAACTCGACTGTACAACCCTGTGAATATAATAAAAACCACTGAATTGTACGCCTTCAGTGGGTAAGTTGTTTAATATGTGAATTACATCAATAAAGATGTTAATTAAAATCAAAAATATCTCAGGGTCGGGGAATGGGTCCACACTTTAGTCAGCAGCCTGTCATAGCAATACACGTGCAATTGTCTACTACAGATGTAATCATATGGCTTCTCATTCTGGAGTACTTACAGCTTTAGGATTACAAAAGAAACTTCATACCTATTTGGGTAAGGGAACTAACACACTGCAGGATATCTATGCGCAATATATTTAGGTCCCTAGCAGCAACAATACATTTGCAACTGATCCGCAAATACTTCAGCCCCCAAAAGCAAATTCGGCAAACCTGATGCAGGAGAGCAGGCAGGATTTCTAGGGGGGGACCTTTCTGTCTCAGCTCCTTCACACGTGTAGACATGCAGATCATTACAGCCAAGCAAATGCCTGACAGCTGGAGCTGTGTGAGCCTGTCTAGAAGTGAATTCCACATAGGAGCCACAGGAAGGAAAAATGAAAGGTACATAGTTCATTAAAACAAAGTTTGGGCTTGATTTTATCTGTACAGAAAAAGGGATCCTATAATCCCTAATTAGTAACTTTGTTTCTTTTCACAATATAATCATTTATTCAAAAAATAATTACTAACGTTTGCACTGACTATCTGCAACGTACTGTTCTAGGTATTGGGGATACAAAACAAAGCCCTGACCCTCAAGGAGCTTAAACAACTACGAGAGGGAGAGAGAGGATATAAATGAATATGAACGTAGTATATCAGACAGGGATAAACTATGAAGAAAGCAGGGAATAGAAATAAGGAGGTGCTGGGAGAGGGGCAGGGGTAGAAAATACACAGGGCAGTGAAAGGAGGGGAAAGGGAAGGAGCAGGGAGTCAAAGACGACTTTCAAGTTTTTGACCTGAAGAATGGAACCGCCATTTACAAAAATGGAAAAACAGGGTGAGGAATGGGTTTAAGGGAGGAAAATCAGTTTGGCTTTGGATATGTTAAATTTAAGATGCCAATTATACATCTCCAGGTGGAGATTTTAAGTGGACATCAAGCTTGGAATTCAGTGAAGTTAAGGCTGGAAATAATCTGTGAGTCAACAGTATAAAGACGGTACTTAAAGCTTTATCCTGTGACTACCCATTATATTTAATTCAACCTATTCCCTAGAGGATGAGTAAACTGTTTCTGCTATTTTGCCATTAAAAATACTGCTGCAATAAGCATCCTTAGAAATATTCCCTTATGCTATATACTGACATTTTTATTCGAGTAGGGAAGCCTCCTAAAAATGGAACTGCTGATTCAAACGGTATGACCATTTTAAATTTGACTAAAAACAGCCAGTTGATCTACAAAAAGATTGCAGCAGCTCACGCTTCCTCAATCAGGACATGACAGTGCCCATTTTCCAAGACCAGCGAGCAGTGAATATTACTCTTAGATTCTGTGCCAATCAAATGGCTGAAAAAATAGTATCCTGTTTTAATTTTAATTTCCCTGAACATATTTGCATATATTCATTGGCTATTTGCAAGCGCTCCTCTGTAAAACGTCCGCTTCATTACAGGGCTGCTTAACTTTTCAATTTGAAGATGCTCTGATATATTAGAAATATGAAACCTTTTATCTGGTAATTTGTGGCCATTATTTCCCCCAGTCTATGACTTGTCATTTGGCTTCATTTATGAATGCCTTATGTCACAGGAAAAATTGTTATGTTCACGCAAATCTGCCAATCATTTACTTTATGGCTTCTGAAACCATCTGTCTCACTTGAGAAGCCCCAAGGTTCCAAACACATTCCCCTATTATTTTTGCAGTTTTACTTTTTACACTTGTCTCTTTCATACATCTGGAAGTTACTTCTGAATACGGAGTGAGCCAGGGAGTTTAGGTGTGTTTGGAGGCGAACAGCCAGTTATATCAACAGCATTTATTAAGTAAACCATTCTTTCCCGCATAGTAAGTGCCTGTTATCATACGTCTGACTTACCAGCGTAGCCATGCAACACCGACCAGAAAAAAATTCTGCATAGAAGCCTAAGGAAAGTCAAAGCGCCCTAGTACTTTATATAAATACGCAAATTACACAGAGCAGTGACACATAAAATTCAAAGTCAAGAATGCATTAAGGGAAGGAAACAACCGTAACAGTGAAAGATGACAGAAGCATGGCTTCTTCTTGACTCGTGGCTCTGGCCTCGCCGTGATGCACCGTCCAGAGCAAGGGACAGAGGGCAGGCACTTAAACTACAAACAGAAAAGGATTCACCTGTCTTGAAGTCTTTGGCCCCCTCCGGTCTCTCCCGTCACAAAGCTCGCACTGGTTGGTTCCCTCCACGCGCACTAAAGCCGGAAGCTCCCCCTGGCTAGACACCTGGGGGTCAGTCCTAAGGTCTCAAGGCAGCTCTGACTGCAACAGGTGTGTCCTCTCATCACTGCCAAAGTTCACAGTGCCTCTAAACTGTGGACAAACTTGGAATAGCTTCTCTGACACAAAATACCTAAATCAGGGCAGTTAAATGGTATTCATAAAGTGATTTAACAAAGAGATGGTGAGGAGGTAAAATATCAGTTTGGTTCTTCTTGAGCTCATGAAATGATAAGGAAAAGAAACTCTGTAGGTCAGGGGTCCTGCCCAACCGGGGGTGAAATGCACTGGCATTCTCCGCCCCCCGCATTCAACCTGTGTCTAGTGGTGGTGCTGGTGTGTGTGTGTGTGTGTGTGTGTGTGTGTGTGTGTGTGTGTGTGTGTGTGTGTGTGTGTGTGTGTGTGTGTGTGTGTGTGTTAGAGAGAGACAGGGACAGAAAAAGAAGGTGGAGGGAAAGGGAAATACTGCTCATTGTTCTCTGGGCACTGGCCCACCCCTTCCCACCCCTAATCACATTTTGTCAATTTAGATATATAAAAAGCAGCTATCAGGAATTCCCTGGCAGTCGTTAGGACTCAGCACTTCCACTGCCGGGGCCTGGGTTCGATCCCTGGTCGGGGAACTAAGATCCCACAAGCCGCAGGGCACGGCCCCCCCAAAAAAAAAAAAAAAAGCAGCTATTTACAAAACCTGTATGAAACCTAAAGATGAGTTCCCCTCCATTTGAGAGTTGCTTTATGATGAATCAGAATAGTAAAGAAGAAAGGAGACAGGTACCTAGTCAGTCTGAATTCTACCCTCAGTGACCAATGGAAGAGCATGAAATAGTCAGAATGACTAGACACCTTTCATCGTGAATGTCTCCGTATCGCATATATTAAAGGCATTCACCAAAGCTTTTCTACCTGAAAAGCTACTTTCAGCGAAGAACGAAAAACAGAAGGATGGGTAAAACATGGGCTAACACAAAGCTTCCAGCTTCTCACCGAGACCAGCTGTTCTGAGGTCTCCCTGTCAGATGCTACCTCACAGTAAATAAAACACAATTACGTCAGCCTTCCCTCCTTCATACGCAGGGAACAGAGTTCAGCTTGTGCCTCCTGGTGAGCTCAGCACGGGTGCGATTCTTCACGGATCCAACTGTCCCTTCCCCCCTCCCGCTCCGCGCATTCTCGCTTTCAGCGGGGTCTACCTGGCGGCCTCCACCCCCCTGAAGGAAGCCAGGGGATCCGCTGCCCCAGGGCGTCATGGTCCCGACCCTCCCGCACTCCTTTTTCTGACTTTGGGCCCAAACAGCCTCGAACTACAGGCAGAATGCGGAACCTGCTGTCCCATCAGCACAACCTATCTGCCCACGATTAGTCCTACGCACACAGCACCAGGCCAATTCCAAGCCAGTACATACAAGATTCCCCTCATGGGACCAAGTACAACCGACCACAATCTATTTGCCCACGATTAGTCCTATGCACACAGCACCAGGCCAATTGCAAACCAGTACATACAAGATTCCCCTCATGGGACCAAGTACAACCGACCACAAATCTATTTGCCCACGATCAGTCCTATGCACACAGCACCAGGCCAATTCCAAGCCAGTACATACAAGATTCCCCTCATGTGACAAGGTACAACCGACCACAAGTCTATTTGCCCACGATCAGTCCTATGCACACAGCACCAGGCCAATTCCAAGCCAGTACATACAAGATTCCCCTCATGGGACCAAGTACAACCGACCACAAATCTATTTGCCCACGATTAGTCCTATGCACACAGCACCAGGCCAATTCCAAGCCAGTACATACAAGATTCCCCTCATGTGATAAAGTACAACCGACCACAAATCTATTTGCCCACGATTAGTCCTATGCACACAGCACCAGGCCAATTCCAAGCCAGTACATACAAGATTCCCCTCATGGGACCAAGTACAACCGACCACAATCTATTTGCCCACGATTAGTCCTATGCACACAGCACCAGGCCAATTGCAAACCAGTACATACAAGATTCCCCTCATGGGACCAAGTACAACCGACCACAAATCTATTTGCCCACGATCAGTCCTATGCACACAGCACCAGGCCAATTCCAAGCCAGTACATACAAGATTCCCCTCATGTGACAAGGTACAACCGACCACAAGTCTATTTGCCCACGATCAGTCCTATGCACACAGCACCAGGCCAATTCCAAGCCAGTACATACAAGATTCCCCTCATGGGACCAAGTACAACCGACCACAAATCTATTTGCCCACGATTAGTCCTATGCACACAGCACCAGGCCAATTCCAAGCCAGTACATACAAGATTCCCCTCATGTGATAAAGTACAACCGACCACAAATCTATTTGCCCACGATTAGTCCTATGCACACAGCACCAGGCCAATTCCAAGCCAGTACATACAAGATTCCCCTCATGTGACAAGGTACAACCGACCACAAGTCTATTTGCCCACGATCAGTCCTATGCACACAGCACCAGGCCAATTCCAAGCCAGTACATACAAGATTCCCCTCATGGGACCAAGTACAACCGACCACAAATCTATTTGCCCACGATTAGTCCTATGCACACAGCACCAGGCCAATTCCAAGCCAGTACATACAAGATTCCCCTCATGTGATAAAGTACAACCGACCACAAATCTATTTGCCCACGATTAGTCCTATGCACACAGCACCAGGCCAATTCCAAGCCAGTACATACAAGATTCCCCTCATGGGACCAAGTACAACCGACCACAAATCTATTTGCCCACGATTAGTCCTATGCACACAGCACCAGGCCAATTCCAAGCCAGTACATACAAGATTCCCCTCATGTGATAAAGTACAACCGACCACAAATCTATTTGCCCACGATTAGTCCTATGCACACAGCACCAGGCCAATTCCAAGCCAGTACATACAAGATTCCCCTCATGGGACCAAGTACAACCGACCACAAATCTATTTGCCCACGATCAGTCCTATGCACACAGCACCAGGCCAATTCCAAGCCAGTACATACAAGATTCCCCTCATGGGACCAAGTACAACCGACCACAAATCTATTTGCCCACGATTAGTCCTATGCACACAGCACCAGGCCAATTCCAAACCAATAAACACAAGATTCCCTTCATGTGATATACAACCGACCACAAATCTATCTGAAATGGGAAGCAGGTTTTTTCAATTGGTAAGGACTCTCTACAAGCTAACATGACTTTGCAATGAGAAAAAGAAGCCTTAAAACTCTCTCCCTAACAGTATGAACGACTCCCCAAAAAACTTAATGGGCTGGGCTTCCCTGGCAGCACAGTGGTTAAGAATCCACCTGCCAAGGCAGGGGACACGGGTTCGAGCCCTGGTCCGGGAAGATCCCACATGCCGCAGGAGCAGCTAAGCCCATGTGCCACAACTACTGAGCCTGCGCTCTAGAGCCCATGAGCCACAACTACTGGAGCCCATGTGCCACAACTACTAAGCCCGTGTGCCTAGAGCCCGTGCTCCGCAACAAGAGAAGCCACCGCAATGAGAAGCCCACACACAACAAAGAGTAGCCCCCCCTCGCCGCAACTAGAGAAAGCCTGCGCACAGTAACGAAGACCCAACGCAGCCATAAATTAATAAATTAAATAAATTTATTTTTAAAAAGTTAAAAGGCTGAGATGCTATTGTGACTAGACCTCACTCTGTGCTTCTCAGACACTCAAATTTTAATGACGTAAATCATATTCCTTTTGAGAGATTGAGTCCATTGCAAATGTTTCCATTTCAATAGCTGACAGTACCAAAGGAGAAAAATATCACAAGAGCCAAAATAACACTTTCAATATAACAGGCCACTTCTGACATCAAAACAAAGAAACAAACAAAAAAACACAGCATAGTGGCAGAGTGACCCTTGTTGGTAAAGCACTCGAAGAATAAACGCAGGCTTTAAATGGGGCCCAGCAAATGTTACAACCTCATTAGCGGGCTAGAGGAAGAAGGAATCTGCATCACTACAAAACTCCACTCCCATCCATCCACCACCGACTTATACGTAAGCTCATACCCTTACATTCTGAAGAAAAAAAGAAGTCTCTGAACACTGGAAGATCTGTGTCAATCATATTAACCAATGGATATTCATACTCACGTGGAAACTTACTTATTGCTGCAGAAAGGTGTGGCAGTAAGGGATGGGACGGATCATAAAGGGTGTACTTTAGAGTCTGTTTCATTTCATGATTTTAATTAGTCTGACAGTTAAATGAGGGACCCCTAATCAATGAACGCCTGATTCAGGGACCAGGTGATGCCACTTATCAGACCACTCATAATCTTTGCCGTCTTCCTAAAAATGGGTAGAACTGGTAAGGTTTACTGAGCTGAAGCCTCTGAATCTACTACAGTTCTCTCTGGAGTTGTTCTGTGCGGCACCAAAGCCACTTTCAGTTCTGTGAAGCCTAATAAGTGGAAATCTTTACCATTCAAGTCACTCTTTTATCCTTCATCCTTAAAATTCGGTGATTTTCTTTAAACACAGATCACTCTAATCTTTGTTGACCTAACCCTAGCAATCTCCCAGAAGCCCATATAGAGCATGGCAAAGTAACAAAATAAAAAACCCATGAGACATTTTATATATTTAACACACTACCTACACTATGTGCCTACCACATTACGCTCAGCACTAAGATACAAAGGTGAATAAGATACTAACTCAAGAAATACACAATTCCACATCGTATATCATAGAATAAACACTAAAGAAAGTCATTGCCTCACGATAACAGCCATTAGTTTTGTTTTAAAAGCAGATGTGACGGTGCTGAGTTCGTAAAAGGAACTATAGACCATAATCCGGAGCAAAACGTAGACTCCATGATTCAAAGGCATTAGTTTGCACACAATGTGAAACGAGACGCTAGGCACTGCTAACCTGTCAGCCATCATCCCCTTCTTCCTTGCACCAGAACCCTCCAGGCTGCTGGGCCCCTCCCCAGGCCTAGGAGATAAGCCCTGGCTGTGCCAATCAGATGATTCTTATTTCACTTATCAGGCACGCCAGTGACTGGTCTAGGGTAGGCATGTGACCCAGGCCTGGCCAATGAGACTAAAGATGTAAGAGGGTTCCTGAGAAAGGGTTTCCCCATTGTGAAAGGTGACACAAGACACTACTCTTCCTGTCTGCTTCTGAACACAGCTGTGTGAGGATGTGATGCCTGGAGCTGTGGCAGTCACCTGGTGACCATGAGGGGACAAGCCCAAGTAAGAAAGTCAACAAACTAAAGATGGCAGAATAGAAAGGTGGGAAGCACCTGGGTGCTTGATGGTGTCAGTGTGCCCTTTGGTTTAACCAATCTTAGAAATACCTCTCTATGGACTTTTTATGTGAGATCAGAAATTTTACTCATTGTTCATGCCACATTTAGTTTAGTATTCTGTTACTTGCAGCTGAAAGCATCCTGTTACAGGCCCATTTTATTTTTTTTTAACATCTTAATTGGAGTATAATTGCTTTACAATGGTGTGTTAGTTTCTGCTTTATAACAAAGTGAATCAGCTATACATATACATATATCCCCATATCCCCTCCCTCTTGCGTCTCCCTCCCACCCTCCCTATCCCACCCCTTTAGGTGGTCACAAAGCACTGAGCTGATCTCCCTGTGCTATGTGGCTGCTTCCCACTATCTATTTTACATTTGGTAGTGTATATATGTCCATGCCACTCTCTCACTTCGTCCCAGCTTAACCTTTCCCCTCCCCGTGTCCTCAAGTCCATTCTCTACGTCTGTGTCTTTATTCCTGTCTTGTCCCTAGGTTCTTCAGAACCTTTTTTTTTTTTTTAGATTCCATATACATGTGTTAGCATATGGTATTTGTTTTTCTCTTTCTGACTTACTTCACTCTGTATGACAGACTCTAGGTCCGTCCACCTCACTACAAATAACTCAATTTCATTTCTTTTTATGGCTGAGTAATATTCCATTGTATATATGTGCCACATCTTCTTTATCCATTCATCTGTTGATGGACACTTAGGTTGCTTCCATGTCCTGGCTACTGTAAATAGAGCTGCAATGAACATTGTGGTACATGACTCTTTTTGAATTATGGTTTTCTCAGGGTATATACCCAGTAGTGGGATTGCTGGGTCATATGGTAGTTCTACTTTTAGTTTTTTGAGGAACCTCCATACTGTTCTCCATAGTGGCTGTATCAATTTACATTCCCACCAACAGTGCAAGAGGGTTCCCTTCTCTCCACACTCTCTCCAGCATTTATTGTTTGTAGTTTTTTTTGATGATGGTACAGGCCCATTTAAAAAAAAAAAAAAAAAAAAAAAACCAGGGATCAGACAGGTTCAGACTCCAGAGTAATCTCTTCTTAGGCCATTGCAGAATGCAGAAAGAAAACCACTTACCTTCTTTCAGGTCATGTATAACCCTGTCCGAAGATTCGCCCCCATCAACGCTAACTGGAAACCTAAAGTAACTGCCTACAAAATTCAGCTGGGAAAAAAAAAAAAAAAAAAATCAAAAAAAAAAATTCAGCTGGGCTCAGGATCAATGGATTGCCGTCTACTTTCTGAAGTAGATCAAATCTACTGGCCATGTGTTGCCAAACCACTTCGAGTCCTCTAGGGGCATCACAAAGTAGCCCTTGCTGTGCCAAAATATCCACGGTGGCTTCATTTGCTTCCCCTGTCTGTGCAAATTTGGACCAGAATGCTGGGGGCAATGTTAACCACGGTGTAGAGATAAGATATATGTATACATGTCTGTATGTGCATAAGCAGTTTTTACAGAGTTCCTGATATATGTAAGGTACTTTTCTTGGGACCAGTAAGGTCAAGGACCCAAAAAATGGAAAATAAAGAAAAGACTGTCCTTTAAAACTCAAAATATAAAAATCAGCATAATGTGTGAAGTCTCTCTTAACGCCCCTAGCCTACATCATCTCCCTCCCCTGGATGTATATACCATTCATCAGACCCTATAGTGTTAAGGGAACCTGTAAAAATGATTAACACAATTACTTATATATGTATAAATATAATATATACTTAATGAATTTATTATTTGTTTACATTCTGGAATAGGAGGATCAAAAAATTGTAATGGAAAGTGTTAAGACAAATTACTACTATGAGCAGTAATAACAGCTAGCACTAACTGAGTTCTTATTGATACTTTGGGCCAGCATTATTCCAAACACCTGACATACAACTTACTGAATCCTCACAACCCTAATAGATAGATATTATTAACATTATCCACATTTTACAACTAAGAAAACTGAGACACAGAGAGGTTAAGCCACCTTCCCAGAGTCACACAGCCAGTGAGTGGCAGAGCCAGGATTCTAACCCATAAGTCTGGTTCCAGAGTCCATGCTCTCATTCATTATACTGCTTGCATAATTAGCTAACACTCTAAATTAAAATCATTCACAATAATGATTTCAATTGCTATGAGTTATTTAATAATTATATATAATAGAAATTGCAAAACATGTCTGAATAATGCGAGAAAAAATGGTTTAAAATCTGTAAGGATATGAGACAGTATCTGTTGGAGAGTTACCCAGATTTCAACATTACATGCTATCAAAGGGCATTTACTCACGAAGACAAAGATTCCGATAGCTCTTGAATCACTGTGAAGTATCAGCTGACTAGATATACTCCATCCAGATTGATAAATTCAGAAACATTTCACCTATCCTTGATCTGTCAAGATCACAGATCACCAAGCTAGACAAGAGTTCATCAAAACTGCCAGACAATGAAATCATTATCACAACACAATAATTCAAGGGTGGACTTACTAAAATCATGGAACATCCCTAGAGACTGACACCATCACCAAAGCTGCCCCTGAACAAACGAACCTAAGATAAACTTGAACTTTGTATGTGTGTAGTGGAAAAGATGACACTTCTTAGAAATCAGAATTCAGCACTCACTGCTGGTGACCTGACTTAGACCTAACTCTCCACCACAACTCTTATTTTGACACACTTAGGACCTTTATCACTTGCTCGGCACAAGGTGAACTGCATTATGTAAACTTCACAGGAACACACCTTATTCCCACCTGGCCTATAAACTCCCAAAGGGCAGCTCTGCGCTAAAGGTGTTTTGTCCTGACAGTATCTAGAGCAAATGGGGAACCTAGGAGTCTAATCACTCCGTAAATATCTGCTGACTGAATGATTGAATGAGAAATAAGTAATTCAAGGAAATAAAGGAACAAAGAACATGAGGTAAATTGCGAGGCAAAAGGTATCCGCCTGAGATATGAATTATCATGTGTTCTTTTTCCCCAGATTATGTGGTACTCAAAAGAGAATAAAACAACAAGCTGACAGTCGTCTAATGATTTTAAAGATGAAAGGGAATTGTTTCTCCGTGCCTTTAATCAAAGCACCTTGATCATATGTGGTATTCAACCAGTAAATTAAAGAATACAAGCTTCTTGGTGGCCAAGTTTATATCTTTGTTTCTTTTATAAGGACTGAGTGGAAATTGAATATAAACGAGAAAAACAACTTGAAAATAAAATTCTACTGGGCCTTCCCAATCAGTCTGAAGTTAAAAAGATATCCATGGACAAAATTCCAGGATTATTAAAACCAAACTGTCAGTACCCAACCAAAACTCAAACTCAACTCTCTTTCCTCTTCTCCTTTACATATACCTGGGATACTACTACTGACCTACTTTACAGGGCTATCATGAGGATTAATCAGCTTAAAAATGATCAGCACATCGAGATGAAGACAGCTTGTAATATGTATAGTTAACCGCTTTTACAATTAACAAATGAACTGAGTCTCTTGTATCACGGTGCAAACCACTGTGTTAATTACTTAAAGGTAAACTGCAGGGACTTCCCTGGTGGCGCCGTGGTTAAGAATCCACCTGCCAATGCAGGGGACACGGGTTCCAGCCCTAGTCCGGGAAGATCCCACATGCCGCGGAGCGACTAAGCCCGGGCGCCACAACTCCTGAGCCTGCGCTGTAGAGCCCACGTGCCACAACTACTGAAGCCTGCGCACCTAGAGCCGGTGCTCCACAACAAAGAGAAGCCACCGCAATGAGAAGCTCGCTCACCGCAGCAAAGAGTAGCCCCCGCTCGCCGCAACTAGAGAAAACCACGCACAGCAACAAAGACCCGACGCAGCCAAAAATAAATAAATAAAATAAATTTAAAAGAAAAAAAAGTAAACTGCAAATTTTTAAAACACAAATAGCATCTCACATTGAAGAATATGCTCATGAATAAGTATATATTTTATAAAACATTCAAATGTCTTTAAGGAAAGTAGGCTGAGTACTACAGACAGAAAAAAGTAACTTTCGATCAACCACACCAGAAAAATAAAATTATTAAATGACATTTGCTCCTGATCCCTAGGGCTCTGGACCAGAAAGCTGTCCACTCAGCTGTCAAAGTCGTCAACACCTCCGTGGCGTTTGATGACTACCATTCTCGTCATCAGAGAGATGATGAATTTATGCAAACCTCTAACCTTTATGAATCTATGTAAGCCCTCCCCCACCTGCAATTCCTGCTGAGGAAGAGCTGGGCCCCGAACAAGCGCAGTGCTGAGATCTGAATATCTGCTATGGTACCTTCTGCCTTTTATATCACAGTTGAGCCCATGGAAACACGCATTGCAACGTTAGGAAGTCATTACCGGATTTCTTCTGTTTCCCTTCAGCTCAGTTAGTTTGCTTTTCGGCAAAAACTGATTAACATAACAGAGTTACGGCGTCCTTCAGATGCCCTAGAGCAACCTGATAAGCTGCTTGAAAGTGTTACTTCTACCAGCCCGTTACCAGCAACCCCAGCTCTGGGAATTGAGGCTTCTGAGATGGTCTGCTTTATAAACTTCATTTATCAAACAGCAGGAGAGCTGTTACATATGGTGATGGGCATTACGGAAATACTTAGATTGAACACAAAATGTGAATGTGAACTGGATTAAATTACCTACAAGAGAGAGAGAAACTAACTCAGGAGGAGGTAAAAGGAACCAATCACAGGTGTGAATCAAATAGCGCTGCACCGGAATGTTAGTCTGTTTATAAATTGTTACTCTTGGGGTTTGCCATGGAAAGGTTTCCTGGGATGTCTCTGCAGAATTTTTATCTATTTATTTATTTTGGCTGCGTTGGGATTCTTAACCACTGTGCCACCAGGGAAGTCCCCCGAATTTTTAAAATTTAACATAGGTTAAATTAAACTAAATAACTGCATCTACCACAGTTCTTGCCTACTCAAGACAGGAAGAAAGGTTAGCGGTTTACATAAATTCAGACATTCCTGATAACACAAGGATTAGCTTAAGCTAAAATCCCAATATGGGAAATCAGAGTATGTATGGGAAAAGGAGAAGGGTCCCTTCACAAGAAGAGTTGTGTTGACAATGTGGATAGGTGGGAATAAGAGAAGCACAATAAACTGAGGTAAGTTGTTTGAATTTTTTCTATGGGCCACTAGTTTCTATTTTAATTTAATAAAATATTTCAAGACTTGCTTAATGTTAGTTATAGATTAATCACTTATTTAAAAAAACATCATTTAGATGTTTTGTTTGCTTGCTTTATTTTTAGAAAATACAAAGAGGCACACATGGCTTCCTGTAATGCAGCTCTTGAAACTGCATGTTTTAGGAAATTATGAGATGACTTCATGGGCAAAAACATGAGGAAATTAGTTAATCCTCCTACATTGTCCTAAGCACTGAAACTATCCCTGATTTTTGGGAGGAGATAAGGTTGATATCACAATGTGAGGGAGAGAATGAAGGAGAAAAATGGGAGAGGAGTACACATGACAGTAATAATCCAACACTTATTTAAAAAGCTGGACAATGAGTTTAGACGGGGCTTTGATATTCTGCCGATAAAAAATGCTTCTAGGGGGTTTCCCTGGTGGCGCGGTGCTTAAGAATCCGCCTGCCAGTGCAGGGGTCACGGGTTCGAGCCCTGGTCTGGGAAGATCCCACATGCCGCGAAGCAACTAAGCCCCCGTGCCACAACTACTGAGCCTGCGCTCTAGAGCCCGCGAGCCACAACTACTGAGCCCGCGTGCCGCAACTACTGAAGCCCGCGTGCCTAGAGCCCGTGCTCGGCAACAAGAGAAGCCACCGCAATGAGAAGCCTGCTCACTGCAACAAAGAGTAGCCCCCGCTCGCCGCAACTAGAGAAAGCCCGTGCGCAGCAACGAAGACCCAACGCAGCCAAAAATAATAAATAAATAAAATTAAATTAAAAAATGCTTCTAGGGGTCACAGACCTCTCCACCTTTGGCCAAAGCACAAATGAATGAGTCACGGACACACCTAAGCTAGAACCGGCAGCTGCTGGCACAGTGGGGAACATCTGGGCCTGCGTAACCAGGAGTTTCAGTGCCTGAGGTGTCCTGGAAACACCCTCCCGCGCCACACAGAGACATACGCGACGCTGGTCACACAAGGGCAGTGCTGAGAAGGAGATAAATCCGCGTACAAGGAAAGCACAGTAGCCTCAGAAGCAGCAAATGCAGTAGGAAACTACTAGATGTGCTCACAGAGGAAAAACAGAAATCCTTGAAGATTGTCGCGGAGGGCTTTACACCACCGCCCCGTGGCACGTACAGAATTCCCCCCAAAAATGAACTCAGGTACCGTGCAACTTTGCCAGCTAGAGACCGAGCGTAGAAAGGGACACTTCACCGTCGGCAGGACAGACTCAAGGCACACGTTCAAAGCGAAGAGCTCCGTCCTTGCGCGTCCCCTACACGACCACCTTCCCGCACCTTTCCTTCCCCCCCTCACTCTCTTTAATCCTTCCCACTGCTAAATCCTTTGGTCTGGGCAATGATGTTGACTTGAAATGGCAGACCCGCCCACTGCCCCCGGAAGCATGCTCTCTGGGGAGGCGGCCTTTTCTCAAGCTCCCTCCCCCAAGACCACAGGGGTTACTCGGGGATGGCATTCCTGTGGGCCCAGCCACTCCAGGCTGCCCGAAACAGGGTCCCTCTGTCACTGACGTCCCCTCCGTGCCCAGCAGCTCCCCAGGTCACAGCTCTCAATAAACACATAGAGAAAACAAGCTCACTCTCTTCTTCCCACTCATTAAAACTAAACCCAACTGGCACCCAGATTTAGAACACACCTACCAATGAGAAAATTAAAGAGGGAGGCTCGCTCCCCCAGAACCTTTCCATTCAATGAGGCACCATTCCGCAGCTGCTACGCCGTTTATAATTAACAGGCAAGCGTAACCAGCAACAGAAATTTCTGGACTCCGCTGCAATTTACACCAGAGCCTGGCTCATCCCAAATTTCGATTGCAAGCTCCGGCTGGATTCCGTGGTCGAGCCCGAGAGCCTTCCTGGAGCATCGCCGGCTGGAGTCGCTCGCCATCACTCGGCCTTACCTCCCGGGAGGGAGCAGCTGCGGGCTGACCGCCCACCCAGCGCCAGGGGCTCTGGCAGGAGGGTCGGCTGGAAGGACGGCCGATGGCACTCAGGCGCGTTCACCACGCTGCCACCTGCAGATCTTCGCTATCGCTGGCCTGCAAGGGCTTCGCTTCCTTTTCCACCTGCCACCCCAGGTCCCATCCTCTGGCCCCAGGCCTTAGGACCAAGGTGAGCCCTGAGGCGCCTCTGGGCGGCTGGCCCTACCGGGAGGCGGCCTCACACACAGCAGGGTCACAGAGAAAACAGACAGGAGGCGGGAGGACGGCGGCCTTCACAGGCTACAGGTAACCTTGGGGAGACGTCTTTACCGTCTGAATCGCCTTCTTCAAGAGCTACAGAACAGCCGGGAGTCACCTTTTCCAGCAAAGGAGCTGAGGTTCAGAAATACAGAGTCAGAGGGGAGGTAACGCCTCCTCCAGCAGGTGTGTCTGACTCCAGGGTCCCCCCAGCCGGGGTGTCTCAGCAGGCCTTACCACAAAGATCTCCTCCTGGCCCCCAAAACATTCCCTTCAAAGGCTGGCCAGGATGGGTACAAGTCCTCCAGGATCACCGGTGTAAAGCGGGCCTTATGGGTCTCTTAAAGCGGGTCTTGAATGTAGACATTCCCCGCAGACAGGAGCACGCCGCTGGGCTGGGACCTGCCATCACCCCCCCTGCAGGCATTAGCTGTGAGATACTGCTCTCAGCTGGGAACAGAGCACCGTAGGAGCCCCATGCAAGACACAAGTGAGTTTTTACAGGAGGCCAAAAAAGACCTCGGTTTTTTCCAATATGAAAAATATTTTTTAAAGTCAAAAACCTTCCTGCCACCTCCATAATAGCTATATATTATAATTTTGTATTATATTCATTGGTTAAACACATAATTAGGATTTACTAACTCAATTAATGAACTGCTGGCACTGTGAATTGACTTTTTATTTCAGTGAACAACAGGATCTACTTACATTTGAAAACATGTAGTATCAGGTGCACTGTACATATAAAGGTGTACATACACGTATGGCCCACGCTACAGACCCCCTTCCTTGAACTCCGCAGAGTCCAGGGCCCACAGGTTAGGAGCCCCTGGCTAGAACACTGGGCACTGCTCCAGGTGGGCAGGCCTGGGGCGGCGTTTTCTCTAGGAGGCTCTAATGAGGGAACCAGGAGGCAAAGAATGGGGAAGGAGCCCACAAATCGTGCTTCACATACTTCACAATTTATCCTTAAGACCAGCCCTGCAGCCCTTTATCCAAGGGTCAACATAAAAATTAATGATTACAAGTTAATACTGATACATGCTATGGGAGAGAATAACTATGAGAAAAGAGGGAGGCAGGCACAGGGGGAAAAAAAAAAAAAAAAAGCTCACCCTAACGTCAAACTGACTTTCCTAAAAGAACACAAAAGAATAAAATTATCTAGACAAAAACCAGCAAGGCTCTTTTTCCATGAAGCTTTGGCCTCTTGATGTGATTTGGACTGAACAAAAAAAGACAGCAAGTAACAAAGAAAACGGCACATGCTAGTGTGAAAAATACTACACAGTCACAATTTAAGACCCTACCTCATCATTTCTCACCAGAAGGAGAGCCCCCCTGAAGGGTCAACGCTTGGTGAGGAAACCTTCGACCAGCTCTCCCAGCCTCGGCCGGCCTCGCCCGTCATCGAGGCTGCCTAGGTGCACTCACCTGGCTTGTTTCCTTCCCTCTCGTGGCCCAGCTGCCCCTTGGTGTTCAAACCACACGTGTAAACTTCCCCATCCTCCAGCAGGAACACGGAGTGGTTGCCTCCGCAGGCCACTTCCTTGACGCGTCTGTCGGACGTAAATCCACACAGCTGTGGCTCGGCCACAATCCCCTGCAGGTTAGGGCTCATCCCAGGCTGGCCCAGAGACCAATACCCCCAACATAACATCGTTCTTGTCCTTCAGGGAGACATGTAGCCTAGAAGAGAGCTTTGTAAGAAAAAAAAAAAAAAAAAAGGTGCGGGGGAATCAGAAAAAAAAAAATCACTTTAAGGAATAAACGTAATCAATTTTAAAGAAGCCCTCCCCTTAATATTCTTCAGATACCTTGCATCTCAAAATAAAACATATTAAAATTGCTGACGGTAGTTATAATAATAATGCTATTTTTATGTTTTAGTAAGAGTTTTAAAAAACGTCTAAACAAATGTGTAAAGGAACAGTGAACACAGAATGCGGTTTTCAGATCACTGATGAAGAACTGAGTACAGGAGACGTGCTGCAACAATGTCTGCACACCATGACGGCAACAACTGTTTTGAAACTACCCTCACGACTTCAACTTGTCCTCTCTTGCTGCACCTGTCCTTTGAGTTTTCTGGGTTTTGGTTTTTTTAAACTAACTAATTTTGAACTAACTCCTTTAGGTAGCCAATTGTTAACTTGCATAGTAGTAATTCACTACTCAAAACAAAAATGAGAAACGGGGAAAAAGAAATGCTATCTTCTCTGCCATTCCCTCTTACACATCCTTCAGGATCTGGGTCAAGCTTCAGTTCCTACCTGAGAGCCTCTCTGACACATCTACTATACCGCCTTGATTGGAAACTTTCTCTGTCTCTTGTAACTTAACTCCTCAGCCAAAGTTTAATTGCCTCAGGCAGAGACCATAGCACGACATATACCTCTCTGATTTAGCAGGTGCTCAGTCAACCTTTGGCTGATTGATTACAGCTGACTACCCCAAAGTTTCACTACCATTTAAAAATTCATGCTTCCTTTTTGTACAAACAACAACTAAAAATAGAACTACCATATGACCCAGCAATCCCACTACTGGGCCTATATCCTGAGAAAATGATAATTCGAAAAGATACATGTACCACAATGTTCACTGCAGCACTATTTACAATAGCCAGGACTTGGAAGCAACCTAAGTGTCCATCGACAGATGAATGGATAAAGAAGATGTGGCACATATATACAATGGAATATTACTCAGCCATAAAAAGGAACGAAACTGAGTTATTTGCAGTGAGGTGGATGGACCTAGAATCTGTCATACAGAGTGAAGGAAGTCAGAAAGAGAAAAACAGATACCATCTGCTAATGCACACATATGGAATTTTAAAAAGCGGTACTGATGAACTTAATGGCAGGGCAGGAATAAAAACGTAGATGTAGAGACCGGACTTGAGGGCACAGGGTGGGAAGGGAAAGCTGCAATGAAGTGAGAGAGTAGCACTGACATATATACACTACCAAATGTAAAATAGATAGCTAGTGGGAAGCAGCCGCATAGCACAGGGAGATCAGCTCTGGTGCTTTGTGACCACCTAGAGGGGTGGGATAAGGGGGGTGGGAGGGAGGGAGACACAAGAGGGAAGAGATATGGGGATATATGTATACATATGGCTCATTCACTTTGTTGTACAGCAGAAACTGACACAACATTGTAAAGCATTTATAGTCCAATAAAGAACGTGAAAAAAAAATGTTATTCTTTGAGCTAAATGCAATCATAGGAAGGAAGGGAGGAGAGATAAGATGCAAACTAGGGATAGGGTCGGGGTGGGGGGGGTGCGGGGGGAGGACAGACATTTAAAAAGAGCAGCAAGCTCACAGTCTAGTCATAATTTAATTTTCCCAATTTGCTCAGCTGCTGTATTTGTACTAATTACTTTCATTTTTAATGTTTCATGAGTTTGTCTTGTCTCTCCTACCAATAATTACATAAACATCATAGTGCTTACTATACCGCAGTCACTGTACCTAATAAGCATTTTATGTCATTATCTCATTTCATCTTAACAACTCTGTACCCTCAGCACTATTTTTAGCCTCATTTTCAGATAAAGCAAGGCTCACTGAGATTAAGAAGCACGCTCAAGGTCACAGAGCTGGAAGGAACACAACCAGGCTAGGAATCTAGGCCTGAAGCCAATGCGCACGCACGCGCTCTTACCCACTGGGCCGCACCGCCACCCAACGCGCACGCGCGCGCTCTTACCCACTGGGCCGCTCCGCCACCCAAGTAGATTTACACGTCACCTACAAGAGCAAGAACACACACCAAAAAACGTATGGAATGATGTAGTCAGTATACAACACAAGATGTCTTAGAAACTTGAAAATAAAGTTGCCCTCAGAGCGTGAAAGTAGTCAGAATTAAGAGATAAAGGATGAGATTAAGCAGCTGAAGCATTAAGCCATCCTCTTAACCAGCCAAATACAATGTGTCTAAAAATATGGTATTAAGATCTGGACTTCCCTGGTGGCGCAGTGGTTAAGAATCCACCTGCCAATGCAGGGGACATGGGTTCAAGCCCTGGTCTGGGAAGATCCCACATGCTGCAGAGCAACTAAGCCCATGCGCCACAACTACTGAGCCTGTGCTCTAGAGCCCACGAGCCACAACTACTGAGCCCACGAGCCACAACTACTGAGCCTGTGCTCTAGAGCCCACGTGCCACAACTACTGAAGCCCATCCACCTAGAGCCCATGCTCCACAACAAGAGAAGCCATGGCAATGAGAAGCCCGCGCACTGCAACGAAGAGTGGCCCCCACTCCTCACAACTAGAGCAAGCCGACGCACAGCAACGAAGACCCAATGTGGCCAAAAATAAATAATTTATATTAAAAAAAAAAAGGCCTTTGGGACACAATCAAAGCCTCACTTTAGATAGGACAAAGTATTTCTTTAAAAAAAAAAAGCTATGATTGTATGTCTACATACACAAAGGTCTATAAACAATGCTGACAGCAGCTTTATTCATACTAAACAAAAATGGCAACAACGCAAATGTCCATCAACATGGACACTGCTCATCAATAAAATACAATGGAACACTATTCATCAATTGAAAAGGGCCACGACTGAAACGCACTTAATGCAAGAGAAACTGCAACCCAATGTGGCACGACCTTCCTGAAGAATGAAGGTTAGTTTAAAACAAATTCCTCAAAGGTGTTAGGGACTGCTATTTTGTCTAATCTCTCTCCTCAAGTCCCTCTTTATCTGGTAGCAAACCCTACGCCCTCCTGCACAAAGGTGAGCGTGACCCTGGCCAAGCCACTCAGAGAGGGCCACCCCTAAGCCGCTGTGATTGGTGCAGAGAGAGGTTCACACTCCCAGCTGGGCCAGAGTCCTCCCCCACCAAGCCCCGTGGAGCTCTGACGGAAGACTGCCTCTTGCCTCCGAAGGTAACTGGAGCTGCCGGAAGCTACCTTCCCTGTCGCACAGAGGACACCTGTAAGACACTGGGAAGCTACCAGCCAGAGAGGTTCAAAGACAGGAGACAGAAAGAGTCCCAGCGATGGTGACTGAGCCTTGGATCCCCTCTTGCCTAGGGCCAGCACCCCGACCTTCACTCTTCCTGAGTACAGCTGTGTTTCATCACTCACGGATTCCATACTTGTGAATCTGCCTACCCACCGATATTTATTTGTAACCTCAAAGTCAGTACTTGGAGCCTGTTTGCAGTCATTCCCAGACATGTGCAGAGAGGTGAAAAATCTGAGCCCCTCTCTGTGCACGTTCCCAGCCAAATCAAACAAGACGATGCTCTCTACCTTCTTGTCTCAACTCTCACACTGCAAGCAAGTGATCTATTTGACTCCACTTGGTGCCACAGTTCTCATACTTTTATATTGTTCTGTCGGTGATTCTGCTGTTTAAAATGCCCCCCACGCACAGGGGTGAAGCCCCGTCTAGTGTTCCTAAGTACACGAAGGCTGTGAGTGCCGCACAAAGAAAACACACGTGATGGATGAGCTTCGTTCATGCGTGAGTTCCAGAGCCGTTGGCTGTGAGTTCAATGCTAATGCGAAAAAGGGGCGATTCACTGATCAAGACATGTGGCCGCTCTGGAAAGTGCTAAAGTAACATCTATAGTGCATAGCGAAGCTACAGAAGAGATAGCAAAGCAACTGAGTATCTGGGGATTCATGAAATGACGCCTGATTATAGCGTGTACTAGACAGCACTGTTGTGAGGCTGAGAGCCAGAGAAACTTACTGTCACGTTACCCAGGGTCAGGAAGAGGTTTAAAAAAACTCTTCCTGACTAGTGTTTTATTATAAAGAAATACTGTATAGAGTTAATCATTTTTAAGAAATAGGCATCAAATAAGGTGTCTAAAAAGAAACACACTTTTTTCTAGATTTTTTTTTTTTTTTCCTTTGGCTGCACCGCAAGGCTTGTAGGATCTTGGTTCCCTGACCACGGATTGAACCCAGGCAGTGAAAGCACAGAGTCCTAACCACTGGACCACCAGGAGATTCCCCCCAGAAACACACTTAAACATATATGAAACAAGGTTACGTACTGATCTGTTGACCAGAGGCTCTTGGCAGGAACCTAACTAACCCTGTGTTTCCCCAGGAGCAATGGCTCAGTCTTCATTAATTTGGTGTTCTCAGCAACTTCATTGAACTTAACTACCACGAAAAAAGAGAATCACCTCTATACAGTCTAATAAGTCCCTTCTTTGTTTGCTTAAGAATGAATGTCTGAATTGGATTTCTGTCACTCGAAATTAAAAAAAAAAACTCCTAACTGATAATATTAACATTACACTATTAATAACAACAGCAGGTAAGACTTCATTTGAGCTTATGCTGAGTCTGGCACTTTTCTATGTGGTTCACAGATATTAAATCATTTAATCTTCTACGAGGTAGGTATTGCTATTATCATCTCAAATTTGTAGATGAAGAAAGTGAAGACAAAAAAAAAGAGAATGAAGAAAAAGAAAGTGAGACAGAAAGTGTTGAAGTGACTTGACTAAATCACACAATAAGGTAGTGGCAGAGCTAGGATTTAAGCCCAGAGAATGTGCTCTTGACTAGTATGCTATACAGTAAGGAGTCTAGAAAATGGACAGCCAAACAGTCAGAACTTCCCAATATCTCCAGCTCTGTCCAGAGAGAAAGGGTACCATAATCAGTCAAGTTGACTATTTGATTTGCTAAGTAATTATTGCCCAATAATGGAGATGGGGAGATCAGACTCCATAACATTAATCATTAAATTTACCCAGCCACCTGCCCTGCTTAGATTCCATGATTAATAAGCAATTTTTTTTAAATGTTATTTATTTATTTATTTATTTTTGGCTGTGTTGGGTCTTCGTTTCTGTGCTAGGGCTTTCTCTAGTTGCGGCGAGCGGGGGCCACTCTTCATCGCGGTGCGCGGGCCTCTCACTATCACGGCCTCTCTTGTTGCGGAGCACAGGCTCCAGACGCGCAGACTCAGTAGTTGTGGCTCACGGGCCCAGTTGCTCCGCGGCATGTGGGATCCTCCCAGACCAGGGCTCGAACCCGTGTCCCCTGCATTGGCAGGCGGATTCTCAACCACTGCGCCACCAGAGAAGCCCTAATAAGCAATCTTAAATAACTTGGTTTCCAAGGCAGATACTACTATGGGGAAAGAATACTGTGACCAGCTGTCCAAAGCATCCCAGCCTTCTTGGCATTTCTACTTCTCATTGCTAATTCGGCATCCTGGATCTATCAGTTTCTTATAAGTCTGTTTAACATGATTCAGTCCTTGAGCGTCAGGTGAACTCTGGATGCTCTGGCCAACTGCAAGCCTGGGAAAGCAGCCTGAGGTGCGGCTTCACCCCTGATTGACTAGTAGAAACCATTTATGAAAAGAGATAAATAGGGCTATTGTTAAAATCCTGCCCACCTGAGTTATAGTAATGCAATCTTCAAGTAGTCAAATGAAAACTACTTATTCAAAAGACGCAGACATAGAGAATGGACTTGAGGACACGGGGAGGGCTAAGGATAAGCTGCGACAAAGTGAGAGAGTGGCATGGACATATATACACTACCAAACGTAAAATAAATAGCTAGTGGGAAGCAGCCGCGTAGCACAGGGAGATCAGCTCGGTGCTTTGTGACCACCTAGAGGGGTGGGATAGGGAGGGTGGGAGGGAGATGCAAGAGGGAGGGGATATGGGGATATATGTATATGTATAACTGATTCACTTTGTTATACAGCAGCAACTAACACAACATTGTAAAGCAATTATACTCCAATAAAGGTGTTAAAAAAAAAAAGAAAACTACTTATTCAGAGGTAACTAAATAGCAACCACAGATAAGATGTATTCCTATCAAAGAATGATTAACCCTAATTGGAGATATGGTCTAGCTCACCACGGCACCCTGCCAAAACTAGAGCAGGAGGCACTAAAAGCATCTAGCTTTCAGGAGGGAAGTTCCGTGCGTCGAAGAGAAGTCAGATATTAATGTAGCTTCCACTTAAAGTACCCTCTGGTGGAACCCCCGAATCTAGGAGCTGTGGGTTTCCGTGAATTTAAGGGTCTGTCTTTGGCAATGTTCTCCATCACTGGGCATTCTGATCTCCTGGGTCCTCTCACCCACTTTTCCCCACTCACCATCTCTCTCTTGCTTCTAGAGGAGTAGAATCTTTCACCTCCCTTCAAAACACACAATTATAAAAGGTGCTACAGGGACTTCCCTGGTGGCGCGGTGGTTGAGAATCTGCCTGCCAATGCAGGGGACACGGGTTCGAGCCCTGGTCTGGGAAGGTCCCACATGCCGCGGAGCAACTGGGCCCGTGAGCCACAACTACTGAGCCTGCGCGTCTGGAGCCTGTGCTCCGCAACAAGAGAGGCCGCGATAGTGAGTGGCCCCCGCTTGCCGCAACTGGAGGAAGCCCTCGCACAGAAACGAAGACCCAACACAGCCATAAATAAATAAATAAATAAATAAAAACTTAAAAAAAAAAAAGAGCTTTACAATTTGCTTAACCATTAAAAAAAAAAGGTGCTACAGAAGCACACAGGACGACACACTGGCTCAGCACCCGCGCCAGCCGCCTTGGCTGTCCCGGGCCACTTCGGTCCAGCCCCTCAATTTCCTGCCTCTTATCTCCCCGTCGCAGAACAAAAGGAAGAAAGCTGGACCTTCCGTTCCTTCCCCCCGTGTCACATCTCGTACTTTTCCCAGTCCTTCTCCTCCTCTGTTTTTGGTAAAAGACTCAGGATAATGTTAGCAGGGCTTAAGGGTCAAAAGGACCAAAGGTCAAGCCCCAAGTTAACCACGTGCTAGCTGTGAAACCTTGGGGAAGATATTTAAACGCTCTAAGCCTGTTTCCTGTCCCTGAAGTGGCAAGAAGAGCAACAGGGCTGTTGTGAGGACCAGGGACAGAATGCGAGTCACGAGTGCTTAGCGCGGGCACGGCGCTCGGTGCAGGGGGCCAGTCGGTCACTGCGTGCTGCCGGCGCTCGGTGCAGGGGGCCAGTCGGTCACTGCGTGCTGCCGGCGCTCGGTGCAGGGGGCCAGTCGGTCACTGCGTGCTGCCCCAGCACCTGCTCCAGGTGTTCCGCTCCGAGCCCTCGGCACACAGGGCAGCTCCCCAACGGGCTGGGCTGTGACTCCCTTCTTCCTGTGGCGAGTACCTGCTGTGCCGCCAGATCCGCACTAGGGCAAGGCAGCCCTACCCTGGCAGGCATAACTTACGCGGAGGAAATCCGAGGCTGCAAGGACAAAGTTTTTTGTGTGTATTTTCTTTTAAATTCTGGGGAGGCCAAGGCGGGGTGGGGGGGTAGATAAATCTCCTTTTATCAGTCCTAGAGAGTTGAATGCTAAAAGACAAGCTGCAATTCCTAAACTCTGTCTTACTAATCAGAGTGTGCAAACATTCAGCCTAACAACTGATTCTTATTTCTTTGAAAGTCACTAAAACCTAAATAACACTCAGGAAGGACTTCTAATCTCATTTATGATAGGGATAAGCTTTGTTTCAAATAAGCTCAGAAGCCTTTACCTAAATGGTACACGGGGAAGGGAGGGTCTTTTCCAACAGCAGGAAACGGGAACGTCCCAGGCTTCAGTGCTCTGCAGGCACTCCCCAGATCCAAGCTTTGAATAAACCTGGAGCCAAAACTCAAATGCAGAATTAACTCCAGTAACAAAGAAGATTTATTCTAATGACATACTTTATTGCCAAAAGTTTACTACCACAGGCAGAAATGGCACAGAAGGCAGAGAGAAGTTTTCAACAATGTGAATCCACTCCTTGCTGGTTTCTCTCTCTCTTTCACGTCAGCTGGACTTTGGTCCTCTGACCCTTTTAGCCAACTCAGGAAACATTCCTACCCCTCCCCTGATGATCCCTGCACAGGTGGGGCCTTCTTTACTACCTGGTGTTGGGCTTTGTACAACTAGAAGAATGATCTTTCCGTTGTCTGCATAAGGCGCGGGCTGCCTTCAGAAAAAGACACTTGACCAGACTGGCAAGAATTAAAAAGTCTGACAGTGCCAAGTCAAGGATATAAAGCAACCACAACTCTGACCCACAGCTGGTGGGAGTGTAAGTTGGCAGAACCACTGTGGAAAACAAGTGGGCATTAATTCCAGTGAAGATGAAGATGTAAATACCCCACGGCCCAGTAATTCCATTCCAATTCTAGGTACGTGACCAGCACTGTCCAACTTATCAAGTATCTACAGTGCTCCTTCGCTATGCTGAGAACTGGAGATACAAAGATGAGCAAAACCTGGAAACAGAGAACTTTGTGATGGAAATGTTACCTGCCTGTACCGTCCAATATGGTGGTCACCAGCGACATGTGGCTACTGAGCACTTGAAAGGTGGCTAATGTGACTGAGGAACTGACATTTTAATTTCATTTAGTTTTAATTATTTTAATATAAGTAGTCACATATGGCTAGTGGCTATCCTACTGTACAATGCAGCAAGAAACTCATGAATATATGCCCCAAGGTATATGCACAAGAACGTTCACTTCAGGATTATTTGAAGTACATAGAACAAAGACAACCCAAATGTCCATCTGTAAGGAAATGGGTAAGCTGCAGCAGAACCATAAAATAGAACGCTGTACAGCAGTGGAAGAGAAATGAATTCCATCTACAAACATCAGTGCAGCTAAACCTTAAAAACGGCGTTGAGGAGGGGAAAAAGTCACAGAAGAATTCAGAATGTGATGCATCTTTACAAAGTCCAAACACAAGTGTACAACAAGTATTTGGAGATAAGAACATTAGTGGTGCTAAAGCTATGAAGAAAAGCAAAAAAATGATCAATACAAAGACTGAGAGAGATCTGTGTATATGTGACAATGCAGGGTACCTTCTGGAAGGAGCACAAAGGGAGCTTCAGTAGCATGGCTGAAGTCCTGCTTCTGTCCTTTTATTGTTGTTTGTAGAACATATATTACACATACTGTTTTATGCTTTCAGATACTTCACAGTCTTTTAAAAAATGAAAAGTACTGTTGAGGTAAGATCACTGCTTCTTGCATCTCACCCACCAATTCCCCATCCATGAGCAGACTGAGAGCTTCTCCATGTAGGGAACCGGGTTTTACTCATCTGTGTGTCTCCTGTCCCCAGCATAGCAAAGGAGCGCAGTAGATGCTTCATGAGTGCCTAGAAAACTGAACCCGAATCTGAGAAAACCACATCTCCCACAATCTAAAGTTGTTAACAGTTTTGTTTGCCAGGTTCCCTTAGATACACATTCCCTAAGCAGTAACAAAAAAACAACAATGTATTTCCTCCATTCTCAATGTGCTCGCCCCTCACCACATTTTAGCAGATCTGAACCGTAGAATGCCTTTTACGATCCAAGCTGTCATTAAATAATGGTGTTTCTCAATGCTAGCACTGAGGAACGGAAGCTCCATGAAGGACGGACTGCGCCTCTTTGTTCATTTCTCTACCCCTAGAGACTAGACTAGTGTCTGGCACAAGGGAGGGCTCAACAGATACTTGTTGAATGAAGAAAAAGTAATAGTTACTATTACTGCAAGCCTACTGTGTGTCTGAATCTGTGCTAAAAACTTTACATAGATTATTTAATTTGCCCTTTACTATAACCTCAAGGCTTCGCCAGGTTAAGTCACTTGACCAAGAGCATGTAAATAAGTACTAGCTGTGGTAAATAAGTACTAGCTGTGGAGGAAACTTACTTAAAGTGGCAAAGGCAGGATTCAAATCTCATCTCCCAGACTCCAAAGTCCATGCTCTTAAACATGATGTTGTACCACCACTTAAATTAAAACAAAGCCAAGCTATACTCCTTCTCCAATTTTAAAAGCAAATGTTAAAAGAAGAATGCTGCACATAGTAAGTGAGCTCGTATTAGCTGAATCACTGGCGATGTTCGTAGGCAACTAGAGCTAGAACCAACCTGTGTAAGCCGGAGACCGGAGGGATGCGTGAGGCCATCTCAACAGTTAGCCACGCTTTCCTCCACACTCCCCGGAACTTAGAGCGAGTCTAGTTCACTTACTGGCTCACACACAGAAACACACGCCCCTGACACCAGCAAGTGCTGTTTCTTAATGTAGTAAATGTCTAAAGGGGGCAGCGTTATGTCATCAAAGGGGTCATCTTATTAAAGAGACCTTAAAAATCCATTTGATCCAACCTCCAGGCAAGAGATTGACATTCCTAACCTCATTTTAATGGCAGCTGAAGTTAACTTTGGTCCTCTGAGAAGTAACTGGTTGAATCCAAGACCAGAAACTAGGTCTCGGGCTTCCCTGGTGGCGCAGTGGTTGAGAGTCTGCCTGCCAATGCAGGGGACACGGGTTCGAGCCCTGGTCTGGGAAGATCCCACATGCCGCGGAGCAACTGGGCCCGTGAGTCACAACTACTGAGCCTGCGCGTCTGGAGCCTGTGCTCCACAACAAGAGAGGCCGCGATAGTGAGAGGCCCGCACACCGCGATGAAGAGTGGCCCCCGCTTGCCGCAACTGGAGAAAGCCCTCGCACAGAAACGAAGACCCAACACAGCCAAAAATAAATAAATAAAGAACTATAAAAAATGGTTAAGACGGAAAAAAAAATTATTTAAAAAAAAAAAAAAAAACTAGGTCTCCTACTTCCTGGGCTCATTTTCTTCTCTTCACTCTGTCACAGCCGAAAGAAGTCAGTAAGGATTTGTTAAGGTCCCTCTCTAGGCAGCTATACTAATCCGAGTCCTTTACGTAGATTATCCTGTGTAATCTTCTTATCGATTCTGTGAGTTAGATATTATTCCCAAGTACAAGATGAGGAAACTGAGGCTCAGAGAAATTAAGGAACTCACCACAGGTCACACACACTTGGCATCTGTACTTAAGCCAGAATAGTTCCACCTCACCCTGCAGATCTGCAAGTTAAAGAGAAAACAATTAACATTAATATAGAATGCTACAAAGTGCTTTCATGTTATTGAAAACAAAATGAAAAACAAACTTCTGAAAATAAGAATAGCTTTAAATTATGCGAGCTTGAATATTCCCCCAACATTGTATCTCAGGACTGGAGTTTAGTTAAACACCAATGAGATAACCACTGACCAACTATGAAGATGTCGCCTCTAAACGTGAAGTTAGAGTCAACTGGACAGTCAGCTCAGTTGGTTAGAGCATGATGCTAAAAGCGAACTTAGAGACGCACCTTTAAAAATTCCTAGCATTTGTAGTAGATGTAAAACTAAAAATAAAGTTATTTTAAAACCTCCCGTTTAGGTTTAAAAAGATGCATTTTTGAAAAGTAATGCACTTTTTCCATTTTTCCATGTACCACACACATTATAGCTTATTTTGCTACAGCCGTTTTGAAGTCTTTCTCGACTTTCCTTCCTTCTCATCACCACATCCTCTTTCATGCAAAACAAGATGGGACTATCTGAAAGGCACCTTAAGTCTCTCAAAAGAAAAAGTACAGTACCGCATGATTCTAAGACACTAGCATCACAATTTTATTTCTATATAATGTAAGAAACTGCCTTTCAATTTGGAGACTATTACTTTTATTTCTGAGACGGCAGCAAAACTATCTTGTATCTCCAGTAGTGGTACAACTCTCATTATGTATTTTTTTTTAAGTTTTTAATTATTATGCAAATCTTAAGAAATTTAAATCTGTTACTCGGAATGAAATGCTTTAACCAATGGCTCCAACCACACCATTTGGAACATTTTGGAATCTCTGTTTCTTTTTTCAAAAATAAAATCCCAACTACTAACTGAAAAAGTAAAACTGCCTGCTAACCAACTGTGTTTCTTTTTTTCATGCCAAGGGAGAAGTTCTGCCAAAGAGGTCTCAAGCCTTCCTCCTTGATTCCTGCATCCTTTCTCCAGAAGGTTCCTAGCCTCCACGCGGTCAACGATGTGTAATTCATCGGTTTTGCTTTAAAAGGGCGTTAAGTACGCTACTCTCCTTTTCTGGTTTATGATGCCACCCCCCTACCCCCCAGGGTAAAGGAAAGTAGGAAAAGAGAAGAGAGCTACGCAGTAATCTGCTACTAAATAAAACAAGACAGCATCTCTCTCCAGAGTCGCTGCATTTAAAAAGGGTGTTAATCCTCATTTTATTTCACTTTTCTTTCTCCTCAGTCTGGAGTTAAAAAAGCAGCTCACTCGATGTTATCAAATCATCAGATGAAATGTTCTAGAAATAGCCTCCTATTTGTGGAAAGAGTCAGGAGACACAAAAATGGAAGAGAGCGCTTGAATCGTCTTTCCTAAAGCATTCCGTGCGTAACGAATGCAAAAGCAAAATCCTGGAAGGCTTAGCTCTGAATTTAAGGTACTTCCAAATGGGGCTAATTAAAAAGCTAAAGTAAAACGGAATCAGAAAACAACCAGAAACGCTGATATACCAAAAGCAAAGTTCAAAAACACACATCCCGGAGCCCGGGGCGCACAGCCCGAATCAGTGCACAGCTGCTTTAGGTGCGGTCTCTACAGCCCTCCCCGGCTCGTCTGTTTCGGGTTACACAGGCTAGGCTCGGTCGGCTGTCCCGGTGCGCCCACTCCACACATCCGCAGATGACTCAAAGCGCCACCTGCCCCCGCACGTCCCAGTTCCTGACACCCCCGCGCCCGTCCGCGCACTTACGTGTCCGCACACACACACACACGCACACACACGTGTCCGCACACACCCTCGCCCCGGCTCCGCCCAGGAGGCGGACTCCGAGCAGGCAAACCGAGCCCCGCCTCGGTCAGGTGGGTGGCGCTGTCACCGCGGCCGCCGAGCCCCCCGTGTCCCCAGCGCCAACTCCTCGCGGCCGCCGGGGTTCCCCCCAGCGCAGAGGCCTCGGCGGCTCCCACTGCGCGGGGCGGAGTCTGCGCCCCTCACCGCAGCCGTGTCGCCGAAGCCCCGGAATTTAAATAGGGGCGGGCGGGGAGGAAGGGGAGGATCCTCTTTTTGACTTTCGGCGTCGCAGTTCCTCCCAGTCCGCAGGCGGCCGAGTCGGGGCGGGGGGCGCCCCCGCCTCTGGAGCGGCTTCCGGCCTCCCCGGGCGCTAGGGCTCTGTAGGTCAGAGGGAGCGCCCCGAGGACGCCGGCGAGGCGCGCGCGAGGCCCCCGCGCGCCCGCGCCCCGCAGGCACTGCAGGCGCCGCGCCCCGACCTCCCCGCGCGCCCTGCCCCGGGCTGTCACGGGAGGCGCCCGCAGCCGCAGCCGCCCCTCCGGGAGCCGCGCGCGGACCGCCGTGCCGCGCCGAACGCGGCTGACGCTCGGCCGCGGCTCCGCGGTGCCCTCCTTCCTGGGACCCGGCCCCCCCCCACCCCGCCCCGCGCACCTCGGCGGCCGCTGAACCGCCGCGCGGGATTCCGACGGTGACGGCTCCGCCGACCCGGCTCGGGGTTTCTCCGATTTCGGCGTCACAATAATAAGGAAGTTTCCCCGCAAGCCTGCGGGCGGCGGAATGCGCCGGGTGAAGGATGGCGCGCACGGCCAATGGGCGCCCTTGTGGGGCGGGCCCGCACCCCCGGCGGCCGCGGCGGAGCCCGAGGCGGGGCGGCGAGGTCCGCGGGCGGGAGGCGGGGAGAGGCACAGGCCCGGGAGGGCGGAGGGGGCGGGCCGAGCTGAGGGCACCGGCGGGCCTGGCGAGGGGACGGCGGGGCAGGTGTGTGTCGGCCGAGCGCCGGCTGCAGGGTGCAGAGCGTTCGCGCCGGAGCCGGACTGCTTCTCCCTGGCGGGGAGGGGAACGAGACGGATCCGCGGTTGGCTTTCCCGGTTCTCAGCTCTCAGTCTCATCAAATTTGTGCAGAGGTGCCCAGAAGCCTTGGGCACGGCGGGGAAAACCTAGAGGGCGGCAATTGAGGCGGAGTTCTTAAGCGTCGTATTCCATCCACGGTGCAGGAGTCTTGTACCACTCGCCTTTGGAGGGCTGGAGGAGGCGCCGAGCCGAACGCCGGGCTGCGCGGGAGGAGAAGCGGGAAGGAGGTCGGCGCTTTCCCGGGACCCGCGTGGAGAGCTGGCGTGGAAGAGGAGAGCGGCGCGCGGCAGCGACGGGGGGCTTGGGGAAGACTGGAGCGCGGTGGCGGGGGGAGCGGGAATCTTCGCGTCTGAAAGACACCCTGTGGCCTGAAGCCCAGTAACGGATGGAGAAGTTTGTCCTCGCCCACTTTCCCTGGCACTGAATCTCAGCGCTTCCTCCTCGCCCTCCCCGAGGTTACAGGGCTTTCCGAGCTCCCCTGGTCCATGTCTGATGCACAGATAATCCTGGGAAGAAAACATTCTCACGAAGGTGACCTCCTGAGTCTACCGCACCCCACCGCCGCTTCTCCTCTGAAATTTGCAACACAGAAGCAGAATGCTAAGAAAGTACTACTTTAACCCGAAGGAATGACTTTACTCGGGGAAGAATTTCTGTAACCGGCCATTTGAGCCGGGAAGGTCCTTCGAGACCAGATTCTTCCCAAGGAGGTCCGAATCAGGTCAGGTCAGGTCTGTAGTTAATCTTCTCTGAGAATGTAACAGGTTGACCAAGCAGAAAAGAAGTTTGGGGGAGTAGTATATCCTGGGGACGGGGCACTGTTGGCTGGCATATGTATTCTCAGTGACATAAGCAGGTTGTCAGACGCTCCTGAGACGAGAGAAGAAAGCAAAATCTCAGTTACCGGGTAACTGACGGACATCTAAGAAAATGATTCCAACCTTTGAAGTCTGAATCACACTGGACCCTTTAGAAACACTGGGGACAAGATTAGCACAATTTCCTTATGCTCCAGAGATGTGGCCGTTTCACAGAAGTCCAGGTCTCTCACAAAGACATAATCCCAACTCAGGGATGGTATCACCAAAAAGAACTGGAGGAATGGCCAAAGAGAAGTCATGGTGGGAAGGAGGGTTCCTCATGGTTGAGAAGGAGAGAGTGAGATTCTATTTTCATGTGTCATCAATTTGTATTTTCATGTGTAATCAGTCAGCATTTAGGTCAATTATCTCTGGCTCATGGCTCAAGTGTTTTTCATATGAAATTTTGTCTTTAGGAAAAACTTGCTTATCAAAGACTTAAGTCTGGAGTTGAGATAGGAGTGATGTCTAAATTACAAACTGAGGTACTCTAAGCGTCCTTACCAAATAAACAGCCAGAAACCTGGGAACTTACTCCTATGCAGAACAATCAGTGAAGATACACAGTACTTCATTTTATTTTCTTCACTGAACCAACATAAAACGGCAGTTTCCTCAACAAGCATGTCCTGCTCCATTTACCAAAATGGCTTTAAATGGCCCCAGCAACAACAATAGTCATAATAGCAGATATTTAAACTGGCTTGAAGAGGCCATGGTTTACTTTTTCTTTCCATTTCTATAGCTCTGTCTTCCATCCATTTCTTTCTGACTTCCGCATGTTCCCTAACAAATACCCTGTATATTGAGCACCTACTATAATACCAAGCCCTGTGGATACATTGGTGAGCAAAACGGCACAGTCCCTGTTACCTCGGAGGGGTAGGCAAACGTTAACCAAATACCATACCAAGGGTTAGATAGTGGCTAATCATGAGAAATTTTATAAAAGAAAAACATTCATGTTAAAAATAAAATATTTAACCCCAACAAGAACTGTAAACAAAATTGAGCTCCAATTAATGCTATGTATGCTGAAGTATTTAGGAGGAAGTATCTGATGTCAGCAACTTATTTTGAAATGTATATTTTAAAAGATGGATTGAAGGATGGATGAAGGGATGGATAGATATGTGATAAATCCAGTACAGCAAAATGTTAAGTGTAGGTTCTATGTGGTGGGTAGATGGTGTTCACTGTACCTTACTTCTTACTTTTCTGTGTGTTTGAAAAGTTTACATTAAAAAATGTTGGAAAACCCAAAATAAACAAACAAATAAACAGTGTGATAAATTCTAACCGTAACCCGTGACAGGCAGAAGGGATCCCGTGGTCGTGGTCCGGCACTGGGCAGACAAAGGATCCCCAGCGACAGGGGCTGATTCCCGGGGTTTGCTGCACCTCCAGCTGAACAGACGGCGATGTGCTCCATTCTCCACACCTCCCTTCTCGAAATGCATATGCCTGTTTTTGAACTGAAAGAAATTCAGTGCAGCAGGAATACTGTTTAATAATTATTGTTCTCTGTGTTTACTTACTTGCACGGCAGACAAACGTCACTTGGTAAATTTACACAGAGACAGACTTCTGGTATCTCAGATTAAACATGTGGGAAAAGGGGGAATTCCCTGGCGGTCCAGTGGTTAGGACTCAGCAGCTTTCACTGCAGTGACCCGGGCTCAATCCCTGGTCAGGGAACTAAGATCCCGCAAGCCCCACGATGCAGTCAAAAACAAACAAACAAAAAACAAAAAACATGCAGGGAAAAAACCAAGTCAGCCACAACATTCTGTCTTACAGGCATACTTTTGAAGAATAGGTGTCTTCATCTCTAGCAAGGGAAATCTCTGATGATTTAACAGGTAATGGGTATGCACCCTGTGAAGCTACACAATCACAACAGTGTTTCTTGGTTCCCCCTGGGCCCCCAACGAATTACTCATTTTGTCAGTCAGGTCAATACTCGAGGGGAAAATTGGTTGTAAAACATTTTCCACATTTTTTTGGTTGCTTAATACAGTTTATCTGAGAGGCCTATATATTCCCAGGATAAATTATCTAAACTTATTGAAAACCATCCTGTAATACACAGCATTAATTTATTAATGTGAAAAATAACTTGGAAGAAAGATATGGTAAATCAATATTGCCATCAATCAGATAATCATTCAGTATTTATTGAATGTCTTCTACATGTAGAGTTGCTGGAAAAGAAGCATCATTCCTGGCCATAAAGGTCTTACAGCCGTTATGACTATTCCTTTGTTTTTCTTGAAACTATTCATAGTTTAAGTCTGCATTGGTTTTTCTTTTCTTATCTTACCGTCTCATTTGGATGAGACACAAGCACCTTACCTTAAATATAAGAAACTCACTAGCGTCATATAGGTTGAAATTAATTAACATTAACAAGATTGGATGGTTGAGCATGTCCTAAGAAAGTTTTTAGGGCGAGCTTTGGTTTGTCCCGGAAGAGTGCATGAAGTAGAGCCTTGTAGCAATGCATAGTTGATGTTGCAATGAGTGTGGTGTGTTAATACAACATTTTCTTTAATCCTAGCAGAGGCATCTGCAGATGTTGCCTGATTTCTCCCTCTCATTTTTACTAAGTAAATCTGTACTTTTAGCACACTCCAGAAGAAATAAGTAATCAAGGGGGTTCTGTCTGTAAAGTTGATATATACTATAACATAATGTAATTTACTTAATATGAGTCTGTAAAAAAATAAAACAGTATTGTTTGTGTTTCCAAACTTTACGGCTCCCCTTTATATAAAGGGGAACTTATAACTGTTATTTAACTTTCTATTGGCCTTTGGCATTTTGTTTTCATCCTACATGTAGGTAAAAGTTCAGTGAAATCAGCCATTATATTTACTTTCAAGTTGTGGACCAACAAACTGTTCTTGCCTTATACTTATAAGAGACTATAGTATCTTATCTTGTAGATACTGTAGCTGATTGTGTTTCCCATTTTCCAATGGCTTTTGAAAGCTTACAGCAAAATGTATGTCCCATCTGTACAGAATCTTATTGCATGCGTTTTGAGAAGTAACCTCATTTCAAGGTTCATTTTAACTTTGCTGTCATTTTCCCATTGTACTCATTTTCTTACCTAATTAAAAAAAAAAACTTGTTTTTCTCTTTACAAATGCAATAAATATACACTATATAAGATGTTTAAAATACATATAAGAAAAAAGAAAATAAAAACGATCTGGTCTTTCACCACCCATTTTTAGTTCTTAATATTCCGTCATTTCTCCATGCATGTATGTGCATTTCTAAAAGTGGTTCATTTTATACATAATATTTAACACCATGTTTTCTGAAGTTAACAATATATTGAACATCTTCAATAGATTTAAATACTATTTTACAACAGCATTTTAAACAATTGCAAATATCCACAAAATATACTATAACTTAACCAATTTCCTGCTTATTGCATGCTTAAATTATTTTCAGTCCTTTGCCATTATAAACAATAGTGAAACACAGCCATACATGGTGAACATAGCTAAATGATTGCCTTCGCTCTTGATTATTTCCTTTAGATAAATTCCTAAAAGTGGAATTGCTAGGTTAGGTAGAAGGCAGACTCTTTAAGGCTTTGTAGTGTATTGCCAATTCTCCCTAACAAACAATAACACTAGCTAAATACACACACAATGTCTAAGTGGCCTCTGCTCAATCCCCTCACCAGTAATGAGGTTGTTTTGTTTTGGTTTACATTTTATCTTTTTTTTACTGTACTAATTTTGTAAGCCGCTTTAGGTATCAACTAGAACATGTGGGATATAAATAAATAAAACAAAAAAATCTTCTAGTAAAATCTTAAAATTAGCTTAGCTAAGAAAGTTAAAATTACCTTAAAATTAGTTTAGCTGTTTCTAAATATTCATATCAAAAATTACCTACATGCATAAAAATGTAGTATTGGAGTTCTCGGTCCTTTGCTGAAATTCTGTTTGATGTCATGTGATTCCCACAGTCCTTCCACATAGTTGCCAAAAATAAAAGATTCCAAAAAGGAAGTCTTGTACAAACTCACACTATTGTTAATCTTTTTCACCTTCAGTACACATGCACAAGCCAATGGCAATGAGTTGATGGTTCACCAAGTTTCACAGAAAACTGAAAAGCAGACGGAAGTGTCAGAATTTGTGTTATCCAGCAGTGGTAGCCAGAGAAGGCATTTCATTGTGCATTTCTGAAAAAGAAAACTTAGTGTACTGATTTATAACGTCCATTGTGGTCCGATCACCTGTGCCATTAATCACCTTGTTATGGGTAGCAGTACGTCCCAGGCATAATCAAAGAAATTGTCCGTACTCACCAACCATCAGGTAGGCACGTACTTTGAGTTCTTTTGTCGCCTTTAGGGGTAGATTTGTACTATTCCATCCAAGTTCTTGTCTGGTTCCCTTTTCAATTAACTGGATAAAATTTCAAGGTAAATGTATACCTGTCAGGCTAGAACCAACCAAAATGACCTGCCCTGTACCTGGAGTGAAACATATACCCTGGGTCTTATTAACATTATGTTCTGAGGAAATGTACTGATGTTTCTGAGGGTAAATGTACTGATGTTTCTGAGGGTAAATGTTAGGGGGTGTAGTGGGTTAAATAGTTTCCCTCCAAAATTCATGTCTACCTAAAACTTCAGAATGTGAACGTATTTGGAATAGGGTCTTTACAGATGTAAATAGTTTCATTAAGATGAGGTCATACTGGATTAGGAAGGCCCTAAATCCAACAACTGGTGTCCTTATAAGAAGGCGGTGTGAACACACAGAGACACACAGGTAAAACCTCGTGAAGATGGAGATAGAGACTGGAGTGATGTATCTACAAGCCAAGGAATGCCAAGTAACCACCAGAAGTGAGAAAAGAGGCATAGAGAAAAGATGCCCCCTCAGAGCTTCCAGGAGGAACCAACTGCTAACACCTTGATTTCAAACTTCAGCCTCCAAAAGTGAGATAATATCAATACATTACTGTTGTTTTAAGCCATCCAGTTTGTGGTACAAAGGTAAGTGTGTTGCTACAAAAAGCATCTATAACAGGCTTTTAATGTAGTCTAGCTATGGCATCTTGTCACCAGGATGACTGCCAGGACTGACTGACTGACCTGGCATCTTAGACCAGAGTTCCCTTCCTCTGAGAGTCCCATGTGTGTTCTTCCCAAAGTGCCAACTCAATCAAAAAGAATGACATTCCAAACTCACAAAGTCTATTCTTAGTCAGGATATACGGGGAGCTGTACTCCCCAGCTAGATCTTCCCAACAAGCACTGACATCTCTTTGTGAGCAAATGTAGGTTAGCCAAATCTGTTTTTACAAAGTGCCTCTTTCCACATGATATTTTGTTACACTATCAATCAAATCATAGTTCCATATCAGTTTCACTCAGAAAGCATATAAATTATAGAAGATTGAACTTATACAAGCCTTGACTTTGATGAAATTCTAGTCATTTCAAAAACAAATGCTTGTATTTTCCTTGATATTGCAGCAAAGCAGGTACCCTTTATGATTCGACTATAATAGTAGAAACTGAAAATTGTTTAAATTTATTTTATTCTCTTATTGAATTAATATTTATCCCATAAAGCAAGACTCTGAATGTTAAACTTCATGACTATGGAGAGGACCCGGGGAAATCAATCATAACTATAGGAAACTTCATCAACTACAAACCTAGTACACTCCTTTATATTATTAAAAGGAAATCTTGACAATAATAATTTTTATTTTTTTTAAAGTCAACATTATATTGCAAAACAAAATGGAAACTCTTCATTTTTATCTGTACAGAGACGGAAAACCAGTTACCTAAATAAATTGCTTAGGAAAGAGACTCTGACCCCAGGTCAGCCTCTGAAGCATTCAATGGACTTGGCTATGCTAAATCTAAGCTACGTGGAGATTTAACTACAGAAACACTTTACTTAGAGATCAACTAGGCAACTGTTGATGATGTATTTCACCGGAAAAAAAAAAAAAATAGTTGCTGCTAATTAGAAGCTACCTAACCTGCTGTATAAAAAAATAAAATAAAATTCAAAAATTAAAAAAAAAACATATTAAACTTTCTTTGGGTTATTTGTATGGAAATATGTTAATATAAATGTTTTAGACATTACATGAAATTCCTAAAGATCTTATATGTTCTGGTATAATGTTATAAGTCATAATTCTAGTTATTATTTTAAAATGTATATCTCAGAAATAACTAAATTTCCTTGTCAATTGCATTGTTATGAACTTTCACCAAATCTTTAACTGTGGTCATTTTTAAGTCTTTTGTCATATACAGACAGTTCTGGGTGTACTCTGATGCTTTTGCAAAAATGTTCCTATAAAAGGGTTTCATCTTCAAGGAATTCATGGAAAAGACTCTGACAAGTACAGGTTTCCGGTAACTGACTATACAGCTGAACTGAGTGAATAAGCATTTTCAGAACTCTAATGGAAAACTGATGAATTCATAAATGTGCTAACAAAAGATCAAGATTAAAAAAAAATTAATTACATGGGACTGAGTGAACTGAGGAGGATGATTATAATTTTCATGACTTTCTGTTTGAATAAAAAAAAAAAAGTAATGCCACAATGGAAAAAGAAAATGAGATATTTTAAACAATTATTTTTCTGTTTGTGTGGACCTTGTGGGTTTGGGATTCATAGGGGTTATAGTGAATAAAAGAAATGCCTACTTCTCAAAAAAAAAAAAAAAAAAAAAAAAAGCTACCTAAGCTTTCTATGTCTCACCTTTGAAAAGAGATTACCAATGATAATTATTTATTGAGTTATAGTACCTTAATATTCACTTTGTGGAAATACTAGTATTTGTAATATTAGAAAACCCCTTTAAAAAACATAGATGAGGGATTTCCCTGGTGGTCCATTGGTTAAGACTCTGTGCTCCCAATGCAGGGGGCCCGGGTTCGATCCCTGGTCAGGGAACTAGATCCCGCATGCCACAACTAAGAGAGCCTACATGCTGCAGCTAAAGATCCCGCGTGCCGCAAGTAAGACCCGGCATAGCCAAATAAGTAAATAAATAAATAGTTTTTAAAAAAGAAAACCCAGGGACTTCCCTGGTGGTCCAGTGGGTAAGACTCTGAGTTCCCAATGCAGGGGCTCCGGGTTCAATCCCTGGTTGGGGAACTAGATCCCACATGCATTCCGCAACTAAGAAGCCGCATGCAGCAATGAAGATCCCACGTGCCGCGATGAAGACCCGGCGCAGCCAAAATAAATTAATTAAATAAATATTTTTTTAAAAAATAAAATAAAATTTCTTCATCCATTTTTTAAAAATAGATGAAATATTCTGTAAAACACCAAAAAAAGAATCTTTTAAAGAACACATTGTCAGCAAATAAAATAACTCTCAACAGAACAAAAAAACTCTGCAGCTGCTTTGCAAGCTGTTTCTAGAAGCACAAGAAGCCCTGAAATGGGTCTAGTAAGGGAAAAGAGCGGCATGAATTAGCAGTACTGTGCTGCAGCAAAAGAACGACTGTGGAGTTTTCATGTGTTTCCCTTTTTTTTTAATTGAAGTATAGTTAATTTACAATTTAGTGTTAATTTCAAGTGTACAGCAAAGTGATTCAGTTATATATATCTGTACATATGTACACGTACATATATATTCTTTTTCAGATTCTTTTCCCTTATAAGGTTTTACAAGATATTGAGTATAGTTCCCTGTGCCACTCAGTAGGTCCTTGTTATTTTCCTATTTTATATATAGTAGTGTGTATATGTTAATCCCAAACTCCTAATTTATCTCCCCCCGCCCCTGCTAACCCCTTTGGTAACCATAAGTTTGTTCTCTATGTCTGTGAGTCTATTTCTGATGTGTTGCCTTTTCTGCTTCCTCTTGCCCTTTGCCTGTCCTCTTCCGCCCTCTGATATCCCATACCAGTAGAGCATGATTCTTAACTTTCTTTTTTGATCTTCTATCCTTTTGAGAAGCTGATGAAACTTATACACTATCACCACAAAAACGGTGCATATACTCACATAATAACTCACATAAGAGTTAATAATGGCTCACATAAGACTTCTAAGAGTAGCTCGGCAGGCATTCTAAGAGTGTTCATGGACTCTTGGCCTCAACCACTTACCAAATCTAAGAACACGATAAGCACATTCATACTAAAATGCAATAAGGCTTAATACTTGGTCATTCTCTCCCAGAAGAGAATTTTAAGTGAGGTGACTTCACCTCTGATATAACAGATCTAAGTGATATAAACATCATTGGACAATGTGGGAGCTGCATTTTGCCTCCTAAGGGCCCCTTCCTGAAGCCCCAAAATCAAACCCTCATATAAGGTAAACTTAATTTTGGATGCCCTCCCTGGAACCCAAGCAAAATATATAAAATTGACTCATTTTTCCCCCAGAAATTCCCCTTCCAATGCCTTCCTAATCTAGATTCAGAATCTTGGAATTTCTTTGATTCTCAATTCTTCTCCCCTCATCTAGTCATTCATCAGAAACCACCATTTTTCCTTTATAATGTCTTTCATATCCATCCCTTCCTCTATATGTTAGTTTCCTATTGCTGCTGTAACAAATTACCACCTACTTAGTGGCTTAAACGGCACACATTTATTCTCTTATAGTTCTGGAAGCCAGAAATCCTAAATGAGTCTTACAGGGATAAAATCAAGATGTTGGCAAGACTGATTCCTTCTGGAAGCTCCAGAGGAGAATCTGTTTCTAACCTCTTCCAGCTTCTAGAAGTTGCTCACTTTCCTGAGCTTGTGTCCACATTACTCCAATCTCTATTTCCACAGTAACATCACCTTCTCCTAACGTTGCCCACCCCGCCTCCCTCTTATAAAGACCCTTGTCATTACATTGGACACACCCAGGTGGTCCAGGGTAATTTCCCATCTCAGGATCATTAATCACATCTGCAAAGTCCCTTTTACCATATAAAAGAACATATTCACAGGTTCTGGGCATTAGGACACGGACATCTGTGGCAGACCGTTATTCAGCCTTCCATACTCTATATCACTTCTTTCTCAACCCCAGTTTAGGTCCTTATCTGTATCCCTGGACTACTTCAACATTTCCCTAACTGCCTTTTCTGACCCGCACCTCCCTCCCAGTTCCTTTGGTCATTCTAGATCTGACAAATATTCATCAGAACTTAGTTCTTCAACCTGCTCCCCACACCCATCCCAAGACCCTGACCCTAGCTTACTTTGGCCCAGCATTGAGCACTTCTGTCACACTGATCTCTACACTGTCCCCCTACACACACACACACATACACACACACACACACTTTAATGGAGAGACCTACCCAGCCTTTTCCGGGAATTCCTCCCTGAAGAGAAAGCCTGTAAGGTTAAATTTTCAGGATGTAAAGAGAGGCCAAGCAGGGTAAGCGCAGCCCTGGCAGAGGGAACGGCAGATGTGACAGCTGTGAGGCTGAGGAGAGCTGGTCGTTGTTACACACTGAAAGGACTGCCAGGTCGCCAGGGTGGCTGGAGCAGAGTGCACAGAGAGGGAGGGGCGGCAGAGAACTTCCGAGAAAAAGGCAGGGACGGAGCACGCAGAGCTTTGCAGGGGTTCTGATTTTTTTATACGTGCAATGAGGAGGTTTTGAATAGATCGCTGGTTCCTTGATGGACGGCGAGGGACGGAAGGGGAACAAGAGTAGGGTTAGATAGACCAGCTAGGAGGTTATTGAGGCTATCACAGTAATACAGACTGGAAACTGCAGTGGCTTGGGTTCAGATGATGGCAGTGGAGATGAAGAGAAGCAGATGTAGCCACGATCTATTCTGGAGGTAGCAGAGAAGGGAGCTGGAGGGTTGGCAGAGGAAAAACCAAAGAAAAGTCCTAGATCTCTGGCTTGAGCAGCTGGTTAGATGGCAGTGATGCCCTCTCCTAAGGTGAGGAAGGCTGAGAGACGACAGGTTTCAGAACGTAAATAGTGTCCTCTAAAAGTATAAGACCCTTGAGGGAGTGTCTAGGTTTAAACTTTGCTTACCGTATACACAAGCACCTAGCACACTGTCTGGCCCGGCGAACGCTAACTGAACCGGTTTTGACGATAATCCTGTAACATCCTGATGATTCACTGCTTACGAAAGGAGACTCAGCACATCTAAGTGAAATATTAAACAGACATGGGATAGAGTTCAAAGACTCACGTTTCAAATTTATGAAGTGAGAGTGATAAGTTAATGTCTTCTACACATATGAGCCTTATGTAAAGCAAGGGACTTTTTTTCACAGAATGTCTGATGTAAAGAAAGTCCGATGCTCTAAGCTGATACTTCGGAAAGGAAAAAGTCATAAAACGTCACTGTAGATGAGGGCTCTTATTATTACTTGAAGTACTTGAATTCTATTGTCTTAGAGAACTGACTCCAATGGCATAGCAGCCTTGCCCTGCTAGCTCTTGGTGGACACAGGAGCAAACGAGAGAGCGAGTGACAGCTGCTGACGCTTGTCAGATTTGACAGGCTACGGAGGAGCCCTCGAATGACACTGCGACCAAATCAGTGCTCAGCTTTTAAACTCCGAGGGCAACATGGTGTTTAGCATAGTCACCTTGACGTGCGATTTGCATGGCCCAACTCTACTAGAAAATGGACGATTCATTACGTGAAAAGGAGGAATCCTATGCAAAAGGATACAAAAGCATATCTTCATTGGTGTTTTGCCAAAAGGTATCTAGTATCTTTAATACTTTTTGATAGGTTATTGGCATCTAGCGTCCTTACTATTCCAAGAAAGGCTTTTCAAAAACTGGCACTAGCTATCACTGAATATCAGATTTGATAAGGGAGATTTCAAACTCAGTTAAATTTATCCAGACCTGAAATTTTATATCTTGTCTAAGTGAGATCTAAAACAAAAACAAATAAGCAAACAAACAAAAATGTTCTAGGATAGACAAGCAGTACATTTTTAAAAATATTCTGAAAGGATTAAAAATAGTTATTAATTCCTTACAATCCAGCAATTCCACTTTTGGGTATATACCCAAAAGAACTGAAAGCAAAAGTCTCAAAAAAATATTTGTACACCCATGTTCATAGCAGCACTATTTTCAATAGCGAGAAGCTAGAAGTAACCCAAGTGTCTATCAACAGATGGATGGATAAACAAAATGTGGTATATATATATACAATGGAGTATTACACAGCCTTAAAAATGAAGGGGATTCTGACACAGGCTACAACATAGATGAATTTTGAACACACTAAGGTAGGTGAAATAAGCCAGTCGCACAAAAAAATCAACTACTATACGATTCCACTTATATGAGGTACTTAGAGCAGTCAAATTCATGGAGACAGAAAGTAGAATGGTCACTGCGAGAGGCTGCGGGGAGGGGGATATGGGGAGTTAGTTTCATGGGCACAGAGTTTCAATTTGGGAAGATGAAAAAGTTCTGGAAATGGATATGGTGACGGTTGTACAATAAAGTGAATATATTTAATGCTACTGAACTCTATGTTTAAAAATGGTTAAAATGGTAAACTTTATGTGTATTTTACCCCAATTAAAAATAATAATTATTAATTAACTTTAAGTCGTAAGGGGTCTGTCACACAAGCAGTAGTATAATAGTCTGACAGGATAAGACATCTAAGAGTGGGATCCTAATCTCAACCCTACCTTTCCAACATCCGGCACTGTGGGTATTATTAGTTCACAGTAAAGTCAGTTTGAAACAATAATGGATGAGTGTGGTCACCAAATAGTTTTCGTGCCCTATAGAATTATTTTATCCAGGATGAGAGATGGTAGTTCACTTCTCTTCTGACCAGTCTACATCCCATTCTGTTCAGCTACAGGGAAACCCTTGCAGAGAATCATAGACAAACTGAAATGGGTTCAGGGAGGAGTAATCAGGAGAGAGAGAGGATCTGAGAAGTCCTTTACGAGAAACAAATGAAGGATGACACACTAGCTGTAATGAAAAAAAGTAATTTTTTTTTAATGAATGGGAAGAACAGAATTAAGACCAAATTTTGGAAGCTACACAGTAAGACAGTTTTCAGGTCAGTAGAAGGAAGAAATTTCCAACAGTTTCCATAGCACTTTATCAGTACCCCTCCTGTAGAACTTTCCACTTTCTATCTTTAACTAAATTTACTTCCAGAAATTACCTCAATAGCCACATGACACCTGATGGTGCCCATATTAGGCCCTGAAATACTTGTTTGATGAATAAAAGAGTGTGAGATGATTAAACAAATGACTGTCGCAAGTAGCCAGAGATGAACCAAGCTGTCCTGTGAGGGAAGGCATTCAAATACAGGCTAGTTAACTACTTGGCAGAGGTGTTATGGAGGAGATCCAGGTTTCGTTTACTTGGCTGGATTAGATGACTTTTAAAGGCCTTTCAAGCCCTAAAGATCTATGGTTTCATGACCCGGGTTTAAGCCCTGGCCCCGCCACTTTAGTAGCACTGTGGCGTTAGGGAAAGTCACTGGGGTGCTTTGCTCAAATGGGATTAAAATATATACCCCGCTTGCTACATAAATTATTTGGAAGATCAAAACAACATTTTAACACGAACAAACAACAAAAACCAAAAAAGAAGGTTAAGTGCCTCCCTCCCTTGACTGGTGAGAAGTCGTGAACTTTTAGAGGGCTCCCTAGGGAGGCGGGTGGCAGCCTGGGCTGGGAGGGACCAGAACCAGAGGAACTGGCTGTATTACAGGGCTTATCCCTGAGGCTAAGGCAGTGTTAACCCCAAGCACTGTGGACCAAGGGGCGTAACCATTTCAGGCTTGATGAAGGTCAGCGACCATCTACGGCAGGTCAGTCCCACAAGAGGGGCAAGAGTACACTCTCATACTGCTGTGGGGCATGGGAATAGAAAACACCCACTGGGGCAGGTGTTTCTAGATTAATCAAGGTCTCAGCCAAGTGGATGGGATTCAGATTAATCAAAACACTTAAGAAGAAAATGGGGCAGAAGCCAGGGGTCTAGGCCAACGTGGAGGGAAGTGGAGAAAGGTTGTGGCTCATCCCAGACGCTTCAGAGTCTAACTGAAAGCACTGAAGTGAATGCCAGGCCCCAGCTGATGGGTCTGGTGCTGCAACTCTACCGCTGCCTTGGTCAAAATAGACTCTTCAGCTGCCTGAGGTTAAACCTGTAGGAAGAAACCATCAGGTAATATAGGTGAATCAGGGAGAGAGGCAGGATTAAACTGGGAAAGTGCCCTGCAATTTATAAAGGCTTATACAGGTGTACATGTTTATAGCTTAGTGATTAGAAAGCTGCCTCCAGAGTCAGATTGTCTGGGATTGAATCCGATTTGAATCAGTTTGACTTAATAGTGGGCCTCTGCCTTACCTTTCTGTGTCTCCATTCCTTCGGGTGTAAGATGGAGATGATAATAGTACCTACCTCAAAGCGTGGTCTGGGGTTAAATGAGATAATGTGGTAAAGCACTTAGAACAGCACCTCGCATAAAATAAGCTCGCAACAAATATCAGTAATTACAGATTTTGCCTAGAATCAGTGATCCGTTTTGATCTACATACCTAGGTCATTTTTTTCCACTCAACAATCTGTTCTTCAATTATGTCTCCAGTTGTCTTCTTCCAATGGTTCTCAACTAGGACTGATTTTGCCCTGAGGGACATTTGGCATTGCCTGGAGACATTGTCGGTTGTCACTATGTGTGTGTGGAGGGGGGAAGAGGTTACTGGCATCTAATAAGTAGAGGCCAGAGGTGCTGCAAAACATCCCGAGATCTAGAGATGTGGCTAAACATACACACGGCAGCACCACACAACAAAGAATGACCTGGCCCCAAATGTCAAGAGCGAAGACGTTGAGAAATCCTGACCAGACTCATTTCTAGTAATCAGCAGAATTTCATTTAATGCAGCTCTGAAGGAGAAAGGTGGCATCTTCTCTTTCCTTCACTTTCCAGAGCCCTAATACTCTGAAAAGATGGAATGTATGCAAAGCCGCAACCCCCCGTGGGCACTGCCACAAAGACTCTTCTTACCCTTGTCCCTTCTTATAGTGCTCTGGAGTTGGGGTGTGGCGGGATTTATACACCCCAGAAGGCAGTGGACCGTTTCATTCCTTCCAGTGGCTTTCAGGGAGCTGCAATTCTCATACGGGTACAGACTGACTTGGGGAGTGGAGGTGAAGAGAGACGACAAGGGTCTTCGTATCTTCTTTCAGTGAGGATCATTCTGTTTCTGGCAGCGTAATGCCAGTGCTCTGTCAACTATTTTCATTCTTCAGTTGTGTCTTGTTGCTTCATGGATGGTGGAAGTTCCTTCTGGTGGATGGTGAAGAGATTCCGAAATTCAACCATTCTGGAGGGGGAGTTTGGGGTTGGCATCGTTTCGGGAACAACACGAGTGTTTTCGCCGACAGCTAGCAAAGGCTGCCAGGGCTGCAGGTCAGGTGTCCCTTAAAATCATTACCTTCTCTTTACTCCTGCTCATTTGTTCTGGAAAGGGTACATTAAGGCACGGGCATCTCCTCTGGGGAGATCAATAAATTTATAGTGAGGACTTTCCTTTTCTCAGATACTCAGAGTTGTTAGAATTAGATTTCAAATCCATGCAAAGATGTGGGAAGGGAAGCTCTGCACCCTTTGGGTCACCATCCTATCATCCTCTCCCAGAACTGCCCAGAATTCCAGAAGTCAGCGTTAAGTGCATGGTCCATGGTTCACAGGTCTTTAGTGACACTGCCTGGTAGCAGTGTGAATAAATGGTTATATTGTACAAATTTCTAATTTTGGGTATAAAATATTCAACTAAAAATGGCATCTAATCAAGAGATTAAGCTTTCTAAGAACTGGAAGTGGCTGTATTATAAACCTGATGAGCTTTATGTTCCATGTGCACACAAAGAATGTCTTCTAATGACCGATGAGTAAGCTAGCTTTTCATTTTCTTCTCCAAATGGCTATAGAGTTTCTTTTGCTCAGTGAAGACTGATCTTGAATACACACAAATGCTGAAACCCAGCTGTTTCTCTTCGTGAGCAAAAAGCAGTCTTAAATTAGTTTTTATAACATATACATATCTTTCACTCTAGTAAAGTGCAATACTCAATAAACAATGTTTTAATTAAAATCCAGTGAACACTTTTCCTGTTCTTTTTCTCCCTAGTCTTGCCCCATATTTTTTGCATCCCACAAGTATTGCCAAAATATAATTTTTCAAAAAACAATATCAAATTACTGACTTTTTAAAAATATTTACTTATTTATTTGGCTGCACTGGGTCTTCGTTGCGGCACGCAGGATTTTCGTTGCCGCATGCAGGATCTTTAGTTGCAGCATGGGGGATCTAGTTCTCTGACCAGGGGTGGAACCCGGGGCCCCTGCATTGGGAGCACGGAGTCTTAACCGGTGGACCACCAGGGAAGTCCCCCGACTTTATTGTGATTGTAGAGGTTATGATTAAAATGTCCCCATTTATGTAACTTTAATTACAGGCTTCATGAAGGAGAAGACTTTTACCACTTTTACACACTGATAAATCAATTTTTGGTTAGAAGATGGCTTGAGGCCACATTTACTTCATTAACTGCCACCAACTGAATGGCGGCCATAACCCTGAATTTCTGAGTGCTTATTCCTTGGTAGAGTAGAATTGATACAATCAGGAAAACTACATTGTCAAAATCAACTGTTTTGGAGGATTTCTTCTTTGGTGCTGTACTGTATTATCTAAATTGAATGTGTCTAACTGGAAACACAGCCCTTTCAGCACATACTTGGAAACCAACTGTATTACCTTGCTAGGTAGGGCTGCCATAACAAAGTACCACAGACAGAGCGGCTTATACAACAACGATTTGTCTTCTTACATACAGTTCTGGAGGTTAGAAGTCTGAGACCAAGTTGCTGGCAGGGTTGGTTTCTTCTGACATCTCTCTCCTTGGCTTGTAGGTGGCCATCGTCTCTCTGTGTCTTCACATGGTCGTCCCTCTCTATGCATCTCTGTCCCAATTTCCTCTTCTTATGAGGACACGAGTCAGATTGGATTAGGGCCCACTCTAATGACCGCATTTTAACTTGACTGCCTCTTTAAAGATCCTGTCTCCAAATAGAGTCACATTCTGAGGCACTAAGAATTAGGGCTTCAACATATAAGTTTTAGAAGGACACAATTCAGCCCATAACACTGTCAAAAATCCAGAAATAGCAAAATTAAAACCACCAGATCAGTAAATGGTATTTAGTAAGACTTATTGCATATAAGAACAGTTTGAGAACTGGGAGATTTCAAATTTAAAACTGATATGAAGCTCAAGGACGTGATGTTACAGGATGATTTATAAAATGAAAATGAGGAAGTTGTTTAACTTTTACAATGATTGGTTATTTCAGTGGGGGTTTCCAGATGGTAGGGGGTTGGTTAAAAGTGATTATCTGATAACATATTTAGGAAGATAACACATTTCTTTTATGATTATCAGAGGCATTTACAAGAAATAACCTAAGTTAACTTTTACTTATGTTCATGAAATAATTTCCATTTAGTTTTGCTTCTGTGGCTTAAACGGTTTTGTCTGCCAGGGAATTTTCAAGTCTGGTCTCCATTTTGTATTTAATTTTAACAATACCAATTCACAGACTTTTCCATGTTTTTCATTTGGTTTAGGTGGAATAAAGTAGTCCCAGATAAATATTTCTATACAGAAAAATTGTATCTAAAGTATATTCAAACTGGAGCCAGATTACAGCACAAGCATAGGTTGTCGGAGATTCCTAAATGTTATTGTTAGAGATGGCAGATTTTGGGACCAACATAGGTCACAAGCCTGAGGATGTCAAAGGCCTATCAGGAATAATGGGGTCCCAGGTATAATGGAAATTAAACACTTGCATGTGTAAAAGCTTTGGTTAGATATACCTGAGACTTCGTACTTGAGCCCTCCAGTTTGCACACCAAGTTCATCCTCCTAGGACCTGGGAAAAAACAAAAGAGTGAATCAGAGTTCAGAAGCAACCTTTGGAAAATATTTTCAAACCAAGGTAGTTTCTACTTTTGCTCCTCAGTTTAGAGACAAGGACATCCGAAGTGCACAGAGGCTACCACTGCTCTAAAGAAAACAAAAAGCCCTAATGGTTCTCAAGCACCTGCAGGCCTTGGCTTTGCCTCCTTTCCCCTGCCTCTCCGCCGCTCTGGAGATGGAAAAGTTTAAAGAACAAAATAGCGAGAAGCGGGCACTACACTGGGCACAGACGTGTTCCCACCCACTCAAAGTTAAATGAGGGGAGCAGCACGATAACCCGTGGAGGAGCCAGAGGGGAGCTGAACTTCTACAGTTCCTCGCTGCCTTCCGCCTCGCCGCACCTGAGTCCTAGACGCACGCGCAGTCCTACAGGAGCAGGAGCTGCCCATCCCCAAAGGCAAGCAGTGGGAATGCCCAGGAGCGCCGCCAGGCCCATCCCCTTCGAGATCCTTCTGGCCACATCCATAGGGCCGGGAGAACAGATGCGCACGGCCTGCAGAGCAGAGAATCAAGGTTCAGGGAACACACACAGTGACTTTCACGGGTACGTGGATGTATGACTGCATCCAGGGAGGACAAATAAATAATGAGAGTAAATTCAAAGTAGTATACTCAGGAAGAAAGGTGAAATGATACAAAGTGCATACATACTGGTGACAAGTGGACATATTCTGGGGTGGAAAATTAAATAAGCATGTAATGTATCAAATAGTCAGGTTCCTATTACACACCAGGCCCTAATGCAATAAATTACCAATGAGCAATACAGAGCCAATTAGAAAATAAGGGTCTTCTTAAAGAGTGAGTTCAATTCTCATCTTAATATTCTCAGTGATACCACATGGAATCTCTCAGTGAAAATCTTGAGGGACTTCCCTGGCGGTCCAGTGGTTAAGAATCCGCCTGCCGATGCAGGGGACACGGGTTCGAGCCCTGGTCCCGGAAGATCCCACATGCCACGGAGCAACTAAGCCCATATGCCACAACTACTGAGCCCGCAAGCCACAACTACTGAAGCCCACGCACCTGGAGCCCGTGCTCCGCAACAAGAGAAGCCACCGCAATGAGAAGCCCGCGCACCACAACAAAGAGTAGCCCCTGCTCACCGCGACTAGAGAAAGCCCGTGCGCAGCAACGAAGACCCAATGCAGCCAAAAATATAAATGAATGAATGAATGAATGAATGAAAGACTCCGCACTTCCACTGCAGGGGGCTCAGGTTCGATTCCTGGTTGGGGAACTAAGATCCCGCATACCATGCAGCATGGCCAAAAAAAATCTTGAAAGAAATAAATGAATGATCAGCATAGTGTAGCATAGTGTAGTAGAAAAATCATGGACTTCGGTTACCTACAAATGAGAGTTCAAATCCTAGCTCTGCAGCTAAGGCAGCTGTGCCAATGTTTCCTTCCTTGTTAAGTGGGAATTATAATATCCACCCTACAGTATATGCTGAGGATGAAATGAGTTAATGTCTTTAAAGGGTCTAACATAGGTCCTGGCACTGGGGTTCTGAATTATTAGTTGCCTTTCCTCTCTGTTCTTTCCCTGCTCTGGAGTATATCAATGAGACATTTGTTTTAAACTGAAGCATAAAGGAATGAATTTATATAAAGGAACAAATTTCCTGATGATGTACATTTTCAAATATTAAAGCAGGTAAACCAAGCAATTGGGGGCTTAAGGAATCTCTAGTTTCCTTTAGTAGAGACGAGTTTTTCAAAGGCAGTCACGTGGATAGGAGAATGGAGTGAAGACTTCCTAGAATGAGGGGAGAATAAAAAAGAGAAGTCTCGACGTTTGAAATTGAAGGCTTTCAATTTCAAAAACCTTAACTCATGTCTCAAACAAGGCCTCTCACCGTCCACTCTGTAATTTACAGGCAGTAAAGCCAGGTGGAAAGAGAATGGGCTAGGGAGGCAGACAGACAGGAGCTGGTGTCCTAGCCATCTGTGAACTTGGACATACCATTTAACTTCTTTGAGGCTCAGTTTCCCCGTGTGCAAGTTGCAGATATTAACACTTGCTGGCAAGATTGTTCTGAGAATTATATGAGATAACACAGGGATCATACTCAGGAAATAAATAAAAGTTTTAATACAACCAACCCTGAACTGAGGGACCTTGAACCCCTGGAACCCCTGAGAAATTTCATTGTAATTCATGTAAAGAGAAAGGTGTAAAAAAATGAAAGGAATAGACGATGATTCACAATTAAATTCATTGAAAAGAAAGTGTTCTCTATCTATATAGCTCTCTTCATGACTATTAGTCACACTGTAATTGAGTAAGATAAATAGAATATGAAATAACTTGCTGTATTCTTTACAAGAATCATCATTAACATACTCTCTCTGACCTCCAGACTTTGATGTGTACTGTAGCTTTTGCTAGGAACACTTTCCTCCACCTCCCCCCAATCTTAATTCCTCATCCTTACAATCTTCACATAAACATCGCTTCATCATGGAAACTTTGTCTTACCCCAGAATAATTTAAGAGTCCTGCTACGTGCTTTGTCAAACTCTTAACTTCCCCATTTGTAGCACTTTCCACACTTTATTGAAATTGAGTGTTCATTTCCTGAGGGACTGTAAACTCCTAGAAAAGCGAGTCAGTGTGTCTGTCTCGGTCAATGTTGTATCCAAGCACCTAAAACAGCGGCTGGAACATCCAAGCCTTCCATTTTTTTAAACGGAAACATGCATAAATTCTTGAGTGTAAAGTCAGCATATTTTTATCTTTATACTGAGTATTTATTACTTGATATTATATCATAAGATGTCAGTTACATTTTATTTCTTCACATTTAAAATAGCATTTGCAGGATGCTGTGGAAAGTTCTGTGCACTACGTTGGAACTTTGAACCAACTGATGCATAAGGTTACGTCTAGTTCAAAGTTCTGGGATCCTATGACTCTTTGATGTTGAAGTCATCAGAATCAGCTTCCCAATACTTAAGTCACTCCAAGATAGTAAATCTGGAGCGCCAAAGCCATGTTATTTCAGAATATTATGACGAGAGCATTATGATAGAGTTCTTTAAAGGTGAAAATGGCATTGGTAGAAGCAGAGAGAAGACTTGGAGGTTTATTTCTCCCAATGGTGGTAACTGGCTGGTGCTGGACCATCTGTACTCCTTTTCACCATCTTCCTTGTCCCTTCGCATGACCCACATTTCAGATGACTGGTTAGTGTAAGTAGTCTATAACCATGAGAAAAGCAAAACCAGCTGGTTTCCAGGAGGCATAACTTGCTGCCTTACTCTTGAAGCTATATAATCTACCAATAAACTCACTAAGCAAACAGGATGGTACAGTATTGTGGCAGGGTTGTGAATTGTACCCTTAAACATTAATTACATCTCCTTGAATGTCAATTTTATTATTAAATAGAGATCTGGTACTGAAAACAAACCAGAAATATGTTGGTATCTTGAAATAATTACTGAAGTTTTCTAAACCATATCACTTGCAATCTAGGAGTGTACACTGTGGATCATATTTTCAGAAAAATATCCTTCACTCATTCCATAAACCTTTACTGAGTAAAGGAACTGTGTTTAGAACTGAGGAAACAAAGTGCTGAGATGATTAGGATTTAGACATTACGATTCACAGAACTTGGGAAATATAAAGGAAGAGCTATCTTCTGTTATAATAATAATATATAATTATATATATAATATATAATTATAACTTTTTATAATAATAGTCTTTAAAATGTATTCTTAGAATATATGTTGAAGTCCTAACCCTCCAGTACCTGTGAATGTAACCTTATTCAGAAATAGGGTCTTTTCAGATATTCAAGTTAAGATGAAGTCATTAGGGTGGGCCCTAATCCAGTATGACTGTGTCCTTATAAAAAGGGAAAATTTGGATGCAGAGATATGTACAGAGGCAAGATAACACGAACACTCAGGGAGAACACCATCTACAGGCCAAGGAATGCTTCAGGCCACTAGAAATTACGTGAGAGGTGTGGGACAGATATTCCTTCACATCCCTCAGAGTGAACGAACCCTGCCAACACCCTGATCTTAGACTTCCAGCCTCCAGAACTGTGAGACGGTACACTTCTGTTCTTTGTGTTATTCAGTTTGTGACCCCTTGTCACAGTAGCCCTAGGAAACTACAACAAGCACTCTCATCAAAAATCCATTCATTCAGTGGTATTCCTGAGTCAGGTATACTATACTCATTACAATATAAATATTTTATAGAGCCATGAAACAATCGGGCAATTTGATGAATTGTTTGTGGATCCGTGTCCAAAATGTAGGTCTCATATCAATGGGTAAGAAAAATAACTAGAAACATAGTAAAAATAGAAACACTTGCCCATTATATTTAATAAGATGGAAATCAATACTATTTTATTTTGGTTAAATAAGAACTCAGATCTTCTTGTCCTTTGATTACCAAAAAGTCAGCCAAAGCTAACAGTTTTCACTTAAAAAGAAAACTGTCACTTAATTTGAAATATTGCTACAGATTATCTGGCTAAGCACCATCTTCTAATGGAGACTGGCAACTCCTAGCAAAGAAAACTTCCTGTTTAGGACCTGGAAGCAGCCTAACTGTCCATCGACAGATGAATGGATAAAGAAGATGTGGCACATATATAGAATGGAATATTACTCAGCCATAAAAAGAAATGAAATTGAGTTATTTGTAGTGAGGTGGATGGACCTAGAGTTTGTCATACTGAGTGAAGTAAGTCAGAAAGAGAAAAACAAATACTGTATGCTACCACATATATATGGAATCTAAAAAAAAAAAAAAAGGTTATGAAGAACCTAGCGGCAGGACAGGAATAAAGACACAGACGTAGAGAATGGACTTGAGGACACGGGGAGGGGGAAGGGTAAGCTGGGATGAAGTGAGAGAGTGGCATGGACATATACACACTACCAAACGTAAAATAGATAGCTAGTGGGAAGCAGCCGCATAGCACAGGGAGATCAGCTTGGTGCTTTGTGACCACCTAGAGGGGTGGGATAGGGAGGAGATATGGGAATACATGTATATGTATAGCTGATTCACTTTGTTATAAAGCAGAAAGTAACACAACATTGTAAAGCAATTATACTCCAATAAAGATGTTAAAAAAAAATAATAAAAAAAATAAAAAGGAACAAAATTGAGTTATTTGTAATGAGGTGGATGGACCTAGAGTCTGTCATACAGAGTGAAGTAAGTCAGAGAGAGAAAAACAAATACCATACGCTAACACACATATATGGAATCTAAAAAACCGGTACTGATGAACCTAGTAGCAGGGCAGGAATCAAGACGGAAACGTAGAGAACGGACTTGAGAACACAGTGGGGAAGGGTAAGCTGGGACAAAGTGAGAGAGTAGCACTAACACATATACACTACCAAATGTAAAATAGATAGCTAGTGGGAAGCAGCCGCATAGCACAGGGAGATCAGCTCAGTGCTTTGTGACCACCTAGAGGGGTGGGATAGGGAGGGTGGGAGGGAGACGCAAGAGGGAGGAGATATGGGGATATATGTATATGTATAGCTGATTCACTTTGTTGTACAGCAGAAACTAACACAACATTGTAAAGCAATTATACTCCAATAAAGATTTTTTTTTAATTTAAAAAAATTTTAAAAAAAGAAAACTTCCTGTTTAAATTTGGTAAGGAAATTATGTAATATTATTAAGAAATTTAAAAAAGAAAGAAAGAAAACAACATATTGGTGATATTACTAAGTAGAAACACAACAGATTAGAAATTAAAGCACAGAAACAGTCACTGATTTACTATCATACTGGCAGGAGGGATCAAAAGGCAGTAACCAGAGATCATTCATTTGCTAATGTCATTTAATATTTTTGTGCTTGAACTGAAATAGTGCAATAGCAAGTGCATGCTTATTTGGCTTGTAGTTAAACACGAGGTTGAAAGGGTTGCTAATGTTTTAAACAAAGAAAATCCAAAATCACTATAATAAGTAGATGGTCAGAGGAAGTTTAATGGGAATAATTTCAAGACTGTACAGCTAAGGAAAACAAAATCAACTCTAGCAATATAGTGTATTAGCTGGCACATAGCCAGTATTCAAAAAATGTTTCTTGGAATGAATATGAATATGACACTTCTGTTCTGAGCTGTTGTTTAACTGAGAGCCAAAAACCCACTGGGAGTTCGTAGACCAACAGAAAGTCTTTTAAAGCAATTATCACTAGAAATGAAGAAGTAAATAAAATTCCAGTTTAATATATCTAGTTGTATCAAATACGTCCTTCACTTACTTGTCTAACAAGTATTTATTGATCAGCAATTAGACAAATGAACAGGACAAAATCCCTGTCATTACAGAATTGTACAGGAGATAGCCTGGAAGGGCGACCGTTACAGTACGGTACATGGGGACAAGGGTGGATTGGGTACAGCAGCAAGTACTTCTAAAAGGATGTATCTCATAAAGGATGATCAGGAGTTATCAGCTGTGGGGTGGGAGAAGACAGCACTAGCAGAGTTAACCAAGTGTGCAAAGGAATAGAGGCTAGAGAACAAGGCACTTCCGGAGTGCAGCACGTGGCTATGTTGAGGAGGAGCCGGGGTGGATGACGAGACTCGAAAAGGAGAGAAGACCCCTATCCTGAACACCTTCAGATGCTTTGCTAAAGAACTGGACTTTATCCGTTTCTTCCCCCAATTTTATGGAAGTACAATTGACATATAACATTGTGTGAATTTAAGATGTAACACGTGTTGTTTTTATACACTTATATATTGCAAAGTGATTACCACCAGAGTGTTAGCTAACACCTCCATCATGTCATGTAATTACCATTCTTTTTTTGGAATGAGATCATTTAAGATTCACTCTCTCAGCAACTTTCAAGTATATAGTACAACACCGTTATCTATAATCACAATGCTGTCCATTAGATCCCTAGAACTTATTCACCTTCCAACTGGAAGTTTGTTCTCTGTGATCAACATCTCCCCATTTTCTCCACCCCCTAACCTCTGGTAATCACCATTCTACTCTTTGTTTCTATGAGTTTGGCTTTTTTAGACTTTACTCTTAATATAATGAGGAGACACAGATAATTCAATGAAACAATCAGATCTATATATTCAAAATATTATGTTAGTAGTGACAGTATGAAGAATTAATTGGCACTGGGATGGACTAAAAACAGTGGTGATACAGGTTGTTTTAGGAATCCAGATGAGCAACAAGGACCTGAGTTAAGACAATGGCAGCAGAAATGAAGAAGAGAAGACCTATATGAGAGATATTAGGAGGTAGATTTGATTGCATGTATGACCACTTAATGAGTCCATGATATGAGCCAGGCACTGTGCCAACTACTAAGGAAATAGAAAGGAAAGAAATATCTCTTCTGTTTAAGTAACTTCTAGTTCAGTGATCAACGTAAACAGTTAAACCTATTAAAAGTCAATATGGAAAGCATTAAAACAGTGGTATGAACAAGTGCTATGGTTGCCCAGGGAAGATGTGATTAACTTAGTTTGGGGAAAGAAAGAAAAAGGACCAAAAGGGTAAGGATGGGTGGGGAAAGAAGAGGTGGGCACTTCCCAGATGAAATGAACCTGGAGAGGATACGTAGAGGGAAGGGAGAGGTGTAAGGTCATTCTGCAAAACTGCAAATAGCTCGCTATGTATGATGATAAGGTACCTGAGAACAAGTGGTGAGAAATAAGGCTGGAGAAACTAAGATGAGAATAAGTAGGGCTTGTGCCATGTACAGGAGGTTGAAATTAATCCTGGAGGTTCTAGGACACTACTGAAGAAATTTAGGCAGGCAGGCAGGCAACGTGACGTAACTGGTGTTTTAGAAAGACGGCTGCGGATGGAGGCAGGATGGAGGATGGATTGTAGAAGGAGGGGCAAGCAAGATCAGTAACGAGGTGGAACTGAGTGCAAGTGAGGATCCAGATCAAGGCTGGGATAAAGAGGCAGAACTTATAGAATTTGTGACTTATCTGATGGGGAGGTTTTAGAAAAGGAAGTAGCTGAAGAACGTCTGTTCTATGGCTCTCACCACAGTGATTATTTGCACGTAACAGGCACTCATAAATGTTGATAGACTGTAACTAAATTACTTATTTCCTTTGTAAAGGTTGGTCTCAACCAACTAATTCTTCCAAAATATGAGTATTTGGTTCAGTTAATTCTGCAAAAAAGTGTGGTTTTAGAGCTATTAGGTACCATTTTATTCATGTTTTAATCCATGACTGCAAATGTTTACAAAAAGCTTTTGGACAGCTAAAGAGTGCTAAAATTCAAAATTATTGCTCTTCACAATGACACTTGCAGTTTAGAAGTCCTAGTGCACCTCTTATGTAACACAATTGCTGCTACCCAGATTGCTTCATCTTTCATTAAAGAATATTGGAAAATGGCATGATGTTTGATAAGGCTAGAAAGATTTTATGTATCACGCCAAGGAGCTGCTGTGTGGAAAGTTTGCATCAACAAAGGAAGAATAACCAGGATCCTTTGTTCATACTTTCATATCTTCCAATATCATCAATTTCAAAGCTCCCAGCCTCCCCTTGACTCTGACTTTGAACTCTCCTTCTGACCCATCTCCCCAAATCCAATTCAATTATCAATATAAACTGGAGGCTCCTACTCATATTCACTACGTCTAATTTGTCAGCCTACTTTATTTTCTCATCTAGATAAGTTTACCAAACTAGGAGGTGTCTCACTGGAGCTTAACAGGTCACCAATTTCCTATAGAGTAACATTTACTAGAATTCTCCTCTCTCCTTATGCTCATTGATGAAGTAAAATTCAGATTTTAAGGCGAGACAAGAAAAATTTAAACATAAAAATGTTCTTCAGAATAGTTCTCAGAGCTCTCTGAGAGACAGTCTCCCGAGTTATAATCCGCAGGTTGGCTCAATGAAATTTCCAGTTCTTTCTTTCTTTGACTATTGACTAATTTTTTTCATTGCCATCACCACACCAAACTTAACTAAGGAATAAAATATTTCTGCTCAATCTCTGAAGATAGGATTTATCTGCATCCTTGTTTAAGCAACCATAATCATACCAGAACTGTAAGTAAATTAAAATTATTTCAAGTTATATAAAAGTTCTTCATATCCACCTGAAATATTTTTTTAGTAGAATATGGCAATATAATTGTCAGTAAATATGCTAAATATAATTTTCAAGAGCATTTTTATATCAAACTCTATCATAATTACCAATAATTAGCCATATAAAAAATATACCATAATTCCATGGGTTTCATTAAATCTCTACTTGTGGCATACCGAATAGCCACTTGTGAACAAAATTTCCCTACCTTAAACCATCATGTGCTTTAAACAAATATCAAACTGCCTCATAATAATACATAATGCATATGTATGACAGTGAATTTTATCTGTCCACTTGACTAGGCTAGGAGATGCCCAGAAAGCTGGTAAAACATTATTTCTGGGTGTGTCTGTAAGGGTGTCTCCAAAAGAGATTAGCATTTCAATAGGTAGTAAATCAGGAGTAAAGAAGATGCCCATCATCAATGTGGGTGGGAATCATCCAATCCACTGAGGAACTGAATAGAACATAAAGGTGGAGGAAGGGAGAATGTGCTCCCTGCTTGAGCTGGGATACCCCTGCTCCAGGTTCTCAGGCCTTCGGACTTGGACTGAATTATACCACCAGTTCTCCTGGTTCTCCAGCTTATAGATCATGGGACTTCTTGGCCTCCATATTCACATGAGCCAATTTCTACAATACATCTCCTCTTATATATCTGTATATATCCCGTTGATTCTGTTTCTTTGGAGAATCCTGATTAATATAATATGCAATCATGAAAATGAGTAAGAGACGTTTTGAAGGAATAAATTTAAGGGCTCCAACCTGAATGAGAGAATGCAAAACTTCCATGCTCTTATACTACACTATATGTAAGTAAAGTCAATTAATTAATCTGTAGAATCCCTACTCTTAAAATGGTTTATACCATATCATTTCTATACTAAAGTTTGCCTGTGTGATAATTGTTTTATTTAGCTTAATTCTGGATCCTATGTTTGGCTCTCCATGAACATTAGCTTGAGTAAGCCTGGAAATTAACACCCTACCCAAAATCATTATCCAAAATCAACAAAAGCAGCAGCATGTTTTAGTATACGTATTTGTTATAACAAGGCATGACTACTAACCAATAAATGAATGTACTAACCTCAGTCAACATAATTCTGACTCTATCCATGGAGCTAGGCTTTATCTCTTTCCCAATGAAATGCCAAGGTATCCCATTAACTTCTCATATGTTCCTCTTACATGTCAAAAATCGCTCCCAATCTCAGTTACATACTGACTCTTCCCGTCATGAGCTCTTCCTGTCTTCCATTAATAAAGTCCTTATTGGCAGCTGAGCAGGCTTAATCAAATTCAGCTGGGAAAAATTATAGCCTACACTTCACTAAATAGCAGTCATTATTGTATAAAGCCCAACTCTAATCTTAATCATTTTATTTATCTCATCTTCAAAATTACTTTTTTCTTCATCTGAAGTCATGTGCCAGCTGCCGAGACACAGCCTTTTGCCATTCATATCATCTATAATTGGTATTGCCATCATACCATTTTACATCCTTAGGGGATATTCCCCATTAACAAAGTTTCTTCCCAAATGCCTTATCCTTGAACAATTTATCAGGCACAGTACTGTAATTTTAACAATATCATTATTAGCACCTTACCAAATATTTCTCCTAAATAGGAATTATTTAGTCAATACTAATCATGTTTCTAACAACTAATAGCAACAATATTAAGCAACGTGGGTTTTATCCTTTACTACTCTCCAAAATATCAATAATTTCCATTCCCTTTTCCCATGTCTTTCTCTTTAGAGTTCAGGACACTTGAGAAACAAAAATATTGTCAAATGTGATGAGTTTATCCTGAATGTTTTTAGTTATTTCACTTATTTACAGGGAACAAAGACCCTTTCAAATTAGCTCATGTGGAGGAACAAGGAAATTAGGATTTCATGGAAATCCAAGAACTGAAGCAGGAAATTGGGTTTGGATTCAAGGTCATTCTAGAAACCTTAGATGCAGAAGTTCCAGAATCTTTCCTCTACTATTCTACTGTTCATGTTACTCAGTTCTATTCTATGTATATACTTCTTTCTATCTTGCTTTAATAACTGTTTCTGCTTATTTATATAATTTCTACTTCCCTATAATTTTAGCTTATATGTGGTCCATTATAGCCTCCCAAGTCCTGATTCTTCTCACAAATTTTCAGCTAAAGCTTCCACCAGTAACTGAAAAATTCTTTCTTCGTTCCTTAGGTCCAATTCTCACTTGGTTAAATTAATCTTTTTCAATCTGGCCTTAGAGAGTGAAGATTACTGCCTCACCTGAGGATTAGCTGTTCTTGGGTCAGACGGTTATTCCAGTCCAATAAACAGAGTTGAAGGGCGGGGAAAGGAGGAAGACATCACCATAATACCATATATGACGCCTGAGACAGCAGGGTCCAATGGTGAATCAGTTTCCTTGGTGGAGGTTGTGGACAGGACAAGCACAAAAATGAAGATGGCCAGTAGTTACGGATAAAACAAGATGTAGCCCTATTCTCACAATATTTATCGATGTAGTCCTTTTCTCACAACATTTATCTCAATTGGGTCTCAATTTTGTCAAATTCTCTTATGCCATTTTATTTAGGTAATGCGACCATGTAAGAGAAATGTAACAATTATAAATACTTTAAAAGATCATTACAGCACCTACAAAAAACCCTTAGTTAACATAATACTTAATGGTGAAAGACTGAATGTTTTCCTCCTAAGACCAGAAACAAGGCAAGGATGTCTGCTCTTGTCATTTCTGTTCAACGTCACGCTGGAGGTTCTAGAAGGGCAATTAAGTAATAAAATAAAGGCACCTAGATTGTACATGAAGAATTAAAACGATCTCTATGACAGTTACGATATTGTATATGGAAATGATATTGTATATAGAAAATCCTAAGGAATCTAGCAAAAAACAAACAAAACTAATAAGCAAGCACATGAAAAGATGCTCAGCATCATTAGCCATCAGAGAAATGTAAATTAAAACCACAATGTGATTTTATCCCACATCTCTCAGAATGGCTATCATCAAAAGGAACACAAATAATAAATGTTGGCGAGGATGTGGACAAAAGGGAACTTATACATTGTTGGTGGGAATGTAAATCGGTGCAGCCACAGTGGAAAACATTACGCAGGTTCCTCAATAAACCAAAAATAGAACTACTGTATGACCCAGCAATTCCACTCCTGGGCATAGAGCTAAAGAAAACAAAAACATTAATTCAAAAAGATGCATGCACCCCAATGCTCACAGCAGCATTATTTACAATTGCTAACATATGGAAGCAAGCTCAGGGTCCATCAACACATGAATGGATAAAGAAGATGTGAAATTTTGTGCTTCAAAGCACATCACCAAAGAGTGAAAAGACAATCAACAGGATGACAGAAAATATTTGCAAATCATACATCTGATAAGGGACTTGTATCCAGAATATACATAGAACACTTGCGGCACAATAATAAAAAGACTGCCCAACTGCAAAGAGTCCAAAGGCTCTGAACAGACGTTCCTCCAAAAGAGATACACCAATGGCCAGCAAACACATGAGAAAAGATGCCCAACATCACTGACCATCATGGAAATAAAAATCAATACAAGGAGGGAGGACCTTCAAGATGGTGGAGGAGTAAGACATGGATATCACCTTCCTTCCCACAGATACATCAAAAATACTTCTACATGTGGAACAAGCCCTACAGGACACCCACTGAACGCTGGCAGAAGACCTCAGACTTCCCAACAGGCAAGAAACTCCCCACGTACCTGGGGAGGGCAAAAGAAAAAAGAAAAAACAGAGACAAAAGAATAGGGACGGGGCCTGCACCAGTGGGAGGGAGCCGTGAAGGAGGAAAGGTGTCCACACACTAGGAGCCCCTTCGCGGGCGGAGACTGTGGGTGGCGGAGGGGGGAAGCTTCGGAGCCACGGAGGAGAGCGCAGCCACAGGGGTGCGGAGGGCAAAGCGGAGAGATTCCCGCACGGAGGATCGGCGCCAAGCAGCACTCACCAGCCCGAGAGGCTCGTCTGCTCCCCCGCCGGGGCGGGCGGGGCTGGGAGCTGAGGCTCGGGCTTCGGTCAGATCGCAGGGAGAGGACTGGGGTTGGCGGCGTGAACACAGCCTGAAGGGGTTAGTGCGCCACGGCTAGCCGGGAGGGAGGCCGGGAAAAAGTCTGCAGCTGCCGAACAGGCAAGAGACTTTTTCTTACCTCTTTGTTTCCTGGTGCGCGAGGAGAGAGGATTCAGAGTGCCGCCTAAACGAACTCCAGAGACGGGCGCGAGCTGCGGCCATCAGCGCGGACCCCAGAGACGGGCATGAGACGCTAAGGCTGCCGCTGCCACCAAGAAGCCTGTGTGCGGGCACAGGTCACTCTCCCCACCGCCCCTCCCGGGAGCTGGTGCAGCCTGCCACAGCCAGGGTCCCGTGATCCGGGGACAACTTACCCGGGAGAACGCACTGCGCGCACCTCGGGCTGCTGCAACGTCACGACGCCTCTGACGCCGCAGGCTCGCCCCGCCTCCTCCGTACCGCTCCCTCCCCCCGCCTGAGTGAGCCAGAGCCCCCGAAGCAGCTGCTCCTTTAACCCCGTCCTGTGTGAGCGAAGAACAGACGCCCTCAGGCGACCTACACGCAGAGGCGAGTCCAAATCCAAAGCTGAACCCCGGGAGCTGTGCGAACAAAGAAGAGAAAGGGAAATCTCTCCCAGCAGCCTCAGGAGCAGCGGATTAAAGCTCCACAATCAACCTGATGTACCTGCACCTGTGGAATACCTGAATAGACAACGAATCATCCCAAAACTGAGGTGGTGGACTTTCGGAGCAACTGTAGACTTGGGGTTTGTCTTCTGGGTCTAATTTGTTTCTAGTTTTATGTTTATCTTAGTTTAGTATTTACAGCTTATTATCACTGGTAGATTTCTTTATTGGTTTTGTAGCTCTTTTCCTTTTATATATATTTTTTTCTTTTTCTCTTTTTGTGAGTGTGTATGTGTATGCTTCTTTGTGTGATTTTGTCTGTATAGGTTTGCTTTTACCATTTGTCTTAGGGTTCTGTCTGTCGGGTTTTGTTAGTATAGTTTCTAGCGCTTGTTATCATTAGTGGATTTGTTTACTGGTTTGGTTGCTCTCTTCTTTTTTTTTTAACTACTTTTTAATTGCTTTATTTTAATAATTTTTTTAAATTTTTTACTTTAATAACTTTTATTTACTTATTTTCTTTCTTTCTTTTTTCTTTTCTCCCTTTTCATCTGAGCCATGTGGCTGACAAGGTCTTGGTTGCTCCAGCCAGCTGTCAGGCCTGAGCCTCTGAGATGGAACAGCCGAGTTCAGGACATTGGTCCACCAGACCTCCCGGCCCCTTATAATATTAATCAGCGAGGGCTCTCCCAGAGATCTCCATCTCAACGCTAAGACTCAGCTCCACTCAATGACCAGCAAGCTACAGTGCTGGACGCCTATGCCAAACAACTAGCAAGACAGGAACACAACCCCACCCATTAGCAGAGAGTCTACCTAAAATCATAATAACTTCACAGACACCCCAAAACACACCACCAGAGGCAGTCCTGCCCACCAGAAAGACAAGACCAGGCTCATCCATCAGAACACAGGCGCCAGTCCCCTCCACCAGGAAGCCTACACAACCCGTTGAACCAACCTTAGCCACTGGGGGCAGACACCACAAACAACAGGAGCTATGAACCTGCAGCCTGCAAAAAGGAGATCCCAAACACAGTAAGATAAGCAAAATGAGAAGACAGAGAAACACACAGCAGATGAAAGAGCAAGGTAAAAACCTACCAGACCAAACAAATGAAGAGGAAATAGGCAGTCTACCTGAAAAAGAATTCAGAGTAATGATAGTAAAGATATCCAAAATCTTGGAGATAGAATGGAAAAATACAAGAAACGTTTAACAAGGACCTAGAAGAACTGAAGAGCTAACAAACAATGATGAACAACACAACAAATGAAATTAAAAATTCTCTAGAAGGAATCAATAGCAGAATAACAGAGGCAGAAGAACGGATAAGTGACCTGGAAGATAAAATAGTGGAAATAACTACAATAGAGCAGAATAAAGAAAAAAGAATAAAAAGAATTGAGGACAGTCTCAGAGACCTCTGGGACAACATTAAACGCACCAACATTCAAATTATAGGGGTCTCAAAAGAAGAAGAGAAAAAGAAAGGGACTGAGAAAATATTTGAAGAGATTATAGTTGAAAACTTCCCTAATATGGGAAAGGAAACAGTCAGTCAAGTCCAGGAAATGTAGAGAGTCCCATACAGGACAAATCCAAGGAGAAACACAACAAGACACATATTAATCAAACCATCAAAAATTAAATACAAAGAAAAAATATTAAAAGTCGCAAGGGAAATATAACACACAAGGGAATCCCCATAAGGCTAACAGCAGATCTTTCAGCAGAAACTCTGCAGGCCAGAAGGGTGTGGCAGGACATATTTAAAGTGATGAAAGGGAAAAACCTACAACAAAGATTACTCTACCCAGCAAGGATCTCATTCAGATTCGATGGAGAAATTAAAACCTTTACAGACAAGCAAAAGCTAAGAGAATTGAACAGTACCAAACCAGCTTTACAACAAATGCTAAAGGAACTTCTCTAGGCAGGAAACACAAGAGAAGGAAAAGACCTACAATAACAAACCCAGAACAATTAAGAAAATGGTAATAGAAAGATACATGTTGATAATTACCTTAAATGTAAATGGATTAAATGCTCCAACCAAAAGACATAGACTGGCTGAATGGATACAAAAACAAGACCTGTATATATACTGTCTACAAGAGACCCACTTCAGACGTAGGGACACATACAGACTGAAAGTGAGGGGATGGAAAAAGACATTCCATGCAAATGGAAATCAAAAGAAAGCTGGAGTAGCAATTCTCATATCAGACAAAATAGACTTTAAAATAAAGACTATTACAAGAGACAAAGAAGGACACTATATAATGATCAAGGGATCGATCCAAGAAGAAGATATAACAATTGTAAATATTTATGCACCCAACATAGGAGCACATCAATACATAAGGCGAATGCTAACAGCCATAAAAGGGGAAATCGACAGTAACACAATCATAGTAGGGGACTTTAACACCCCACTTTTACCAATGGACAGATCATCCAAAATGAAAATAAATAAGGAAACACAAGCTTTAAATGACACACTAAACAAGATGGACTTAATTGATATTTATAGGACATTCCATCCAAAAACAACAGAATACACTTTCTTCTCAAGTGCTCATGGAACATTTTCCAGGATAGATCATATCTTGGGTCACAAATCAAGCCTTGGTAAATTTAACAAAATTGAAATCGTATAAGTATCTTTCCTGACCACAACGCTGTAAGACTAGATATCAATTACAGGAAGAAAACTGCAAAAAATACAAACACATGGAGGCTAAACAATACGCTACTAAGTAACCAAGAGATCACTGAAGAGATCAAAGAGGAAATCAAAAAATACCTAGAAATAAATGACAATGAAAACACGACGACCCAAAAGCTACGGGATGCAGCAAAAACAGTTCTAAGATGGAAGTTTATAGCAATACAATCCTACCTCAAGAAACAAGACACATCTCAAATAAACAACCTAACCTGACACCTACAGCGATTAGAGAAGAAGAACAAAAAAGCCCCAAAGTTAGCAGAAGGAAAGAAATCATAACATTCAGATCAGAAATGAAAAAGAAATGAAGGAAATGATAGCAAATATCAATAAAACTAAAAGCTGGTTCTTTGAGAAGATAAACAAAATTGATAAACCATTAGCCAGCCTCATCAAGAAAAAAAGGGAAAAGACTCAAATCAATAGAATTAGAAATGAAAAAGGAGAAGTAACAACTGACACTGCAGAAATACAAAGGATCATGAGGGATTACTACAAGCAACTATATGCCAATAAAATGGAAAAACTGGAAGAAATGGACAAATTCTTAGAAAAGCACAACCTTCCAAGAACTGAACCAGGAAGAAATAGAAAACATACATAGACTAATTACAAGCACTGAAATTGAAACTGTGATTAAAAATCTTCCAACAAACAAAAGTCCAGGACCAGATGGCTTCACAGGCGAATTCTATCAAACATTTAGAGAAGAGCTAACTCCTATCTTTCTCAAACTCTTCCAAAATATAGCAAAGGGAGGAACACTCCCAAACTCATTCTACGAGGCCACCATCACCCTGATACCAAAACCAGACAAAAATGTCACAAAGAAAGAAAACTACAGGACAGTATCACTGATGAACATAGATGCAAAAATCCTCAACAAAATACTAGCAAACAGAATCCAACAGCACATTAAAAGGATCATACACCATGATGAAGTGGGGTTTATCCCAGGAATGCAAGGATTCTTCAATATATGCAAATCAAGCAATGTGATACACCATATTAACAAACTGAAGAATAAAAACCATATGATCATCTCAATAGATGCAGAAAAAGCTTTCAACAAAATTCAACACCGATTTACGATAAAAAACCTCCAGAAAGTAGGCATAGAGAGAACTTACCTAAACATAATAAAGGCCATATAAGACAAACCCACAGCCAACATCATTCTCAATTGTGAAAAACTGAAACCATTTCCACTAAGATCAGGAACAAGACAAGGTTGCCCACTCTCACCACTATTATTCAACATAGTTTTGGCAGTTTTAGCCACAGCAATCAGAGAAGAAAAAGAAAGAAAAGGAATCCAAATTGGAAAAGAAGAAGTAAAGCTGTCACTGTTTGCAGGTGACATGATACTATACATAGAGAATCCTAAAGATGCTACCAGAAAACTACTAGAATTTGGTAAAGTAGCAGGATACAAAATTAATGCACAGAAATCTCTTGCATTCCTATACACTAATGATGAAAAATCTGAAAGAGAAATTAAGGAAACACTCCCATTTACCATTGCAACAAAAAGAATAAAATACCTAGGAATAAACCTACCTAAGGAGACAAAAGACCTGTACGCAGGAAGCCAAAAGACACTGATGAAAGAAATTAAAGATGATACGAACAGATGGAGAGATATACCATGCTCTTGGATTGGAAGAATCAATGGAACAAGATAGAAAGCCCAGAGATAAACCCACACACATATTGTCACCTTATCTTTGATAAAGGAAGCAAGAATATACAATGGAGAAAAGACAGTCTCTTCAATAAGTGGTGCTGGGAAAACTGGACAGCTACATGGAAAAGAATGAAATTAGAACCCTTCCTAACACCATACACAAAAATAAACTCAAAATGGATTAAAGACCTAAATGTAAGGCCAGACACTATAAAACTCTTAGAGGAAAACATAGGTAGAACACACTATGACATAAATCACAGCAAGATCCTTTTTGACCCACCTCCTAGAGAAATGGAAATAAAAACAAAAGTAAACAAATGGGACCTAATGAAACTTAAAAGCTTTTGCACAGCAAAGGAAACCATAAACAAGACTAAAAGACAACCCTCAGAATGGGAGAAAATATTTGCAAATGAAGCAACTGACAAAGGATTAATCTCCAAAATATACATGCAGCTCATGCAGCTCAATATCAAAAAAACAAACAACCCAATCCAAAAATGGGCAGAAGACCTAAATAGACATTTCTCCAAAGAAGATATACAGATTGCCAACAAACACATGAAAGGATGCTCAACATCACTAAGCATTAGAGAAATGCAAATCAAAACTACAATGAGGTATCACCTCACACCAGTCAGAATGGCCATCTACAAAAAGTCTACAAACAGTCAATGCTGGAGAGGGTGTGGAGAAAAGGGAACCCTCTTGCACTGTTGGTGGGAATATAAATTGATACAGCCACTATGGAGAACAGTATGGAGATTCCTTAAGAAACTACAAATAGAACTGCCACATGACCCAGCAATCCCACTACTGGGCATATACCCTGAGAAAACCATAATTCAAAAAGAGTCATGTACCACAATGTTCATTGCAGCACTATTTACAATAGCCAGGATATGGAAGCAACCTAAGTGTCCATCGACAGATGAATGGATAAAGAAGATGTGGCACATATATACAATGGAATATTACTCAGCCATAAAAAGAAATGAAATTGAGTTATTTGTAGTGAGGTTGATGGACCTAGAGTTTGTCATACAGGGTGAAGTAAGTCAGAAAGAGAAAAATAAATTCCGTATGCTAACACATATATATGGATCTAAAAAAAAAAATGCTTCTGAAGAACCTAGAAGCAGGACAGCAATAAAGACGCAGACATAGAGAATGAACTTGAGGACACAGGGAGGGGGAAGTGTAAGCTGGGACGAAGTGAGAGAGTGGCATGGACATATATACAGTACCAAATGTAAAACAGATAGCTAGTGGGAAGTAGCCGCAGAGTACAGGGAGATCAGCTCGGTGCTTTGTGACCACCTAGAGGGGTGAGAGAGGGAGCGTGGAACGGAGACGCAAGAGGGAGGGGATATAGGGATATATGTATATGTATAGCTGATTCACTTTGTGATACAGCAGAAACTAACACACCATTGTCAAGCAATTATACTCCAGTAAAGATGTTTAAAAAAAAAACTACATGGAGGGAACTTCCCCGGTGGTCCAGTGGGTAGATCCCACATGCTGCATCTAAGATTTCCTATGCCTCAACTAAGACCCAGCACAGCCAAAATAAATAAATAAATATTTAAAAAAAAAAAAAAAAACTACGTGGAAATACGACATCACATCCACTAAGATTACTATTGTTGTTATGCTTTCTAATCAAAAAATTATAAAACAATTCTTACACCACTATTTTAGCAAAGAATACAAAATTAGAACTGGTATTTCACTAGGCCAGTAACCTCTTATCTGGTTAATAAGACCAACCAGTTTAATAAAGACGTCAGCTCTTTCATTGTTAAACATTAAATATCTGAAATATTATAAATATTATATGACAAGTTTGGGATAAGAAAGAAGAAAGGTAAATAAAACTATTGAAACATGGTTTCTTCAGTACCTGTTGTGAAATTCCAGTTCTAGATCCAGAAAAAATTGGAAAAAAATAACCCTAGCACAGGAATTATATTACACATTATAGAAGAACATGACACAGTATTAAAGAATTACTGGGAGACTACTACTATAACAATAGCAAGGTCCAAAAACTATTTCTAAAACTCTGTGACAAAGCTTACTTAAATAACATCAGATTCATCTGAGATTAGCAATGTCCAGGGTGTTTCGAATTTTACGAGGCAAAAAATCAAAAACAATCATAATTGCATAATTAAGCCATGTGATTTTTTTAAAAACAGGTTCTCTAGTACTTGAAAGGACTAGAAAAGTATATAAAAGAATCATTATTACTAACTGACATTGACCTAAATATTACCAGATTTGGTAGTCGCCAATATTTTAGGTTTTCCTTTTTCCATATGGATAGTATTTCCCACCCCATTGAAGTTAAACATAACCTTATGACTTTTTTGATAAATAATATTTGAATGTAAGTGGAATGTACATAATTTTAAGGTTCGTTTCCTTCTGCCAAGGTAACCAGCAACATCCTAGCTGGTGAAACCTCTCAAAGACTGTACCCCTCAGTAAAGACAGCAAGAAAGAGAGATCCCAATCCATCTGTGACTGATATGCACTAGGTTTATCCATACAAACTTGCAGTATCTCTAGTTCAAAAAAGATAAAATACTGGTAATTTCATGTGATTTAACCTAACAACAAGAACACAAAATAAACTCATTATTTTAGGCCACTGAGATTTGGGGGTTGTTTTCACTGTGCCATATCTAGCCTATCCTAATTGATTTCCCCAAAGGGCAAGGAAGTCCTTTCTAAAGTATTTGGTTCTTATTCACACTTATACCACTATTAAAGGGGAATGAGATATGCAGATCACTTGAATTATTACGTCTTTACATTGGGAGAACCTTACACTAGGTTTTAGTTTAGAATTTTTCCTGAAAAAGGAAATTGTTTTTTAGCTTAGACTGTAAAAGCTCTTTATAGTCAAGTTACCTTCAGGCATATAAAAAGAGAAAACAAATATTTCCCTTGGACCTGTCATTACTTTAAAAATTAATGTTTCTCATGCATAATTCCCTAATCGTTGAGAATTCTGCAAATGACTTCCTTTAAAAAATTAAACAAATTTGAACGTGTATTGTAAAGTCTATTAAGGGACTTTAGGATGTTTGATACCATCCTTTAAACCCTGTAGAGTTGGTAGAATAACTAAGAACTTTTTGTGCCAAAACAGTGGAACTGGAAGAGCAATGTTACAGGCTGAATTGTGTTTCCTCCAAATTTATATGTTGAAGTCCTAGCCCCCAGTACCTCAGAATATGACTATATATTTGGAGATAGGGCTTTTAAAAAGTCCTTCCCTATACAAACAAAAATGGGAATACAGTATACCAAAACCTATCAGACACAGCAAAGCAGGTCTAAAAGGGAAATTTATAGTGATAAATGCCTATGTTAAAAAAAAAAGAAAAATCTCAAAATAACAATTTAACTTTACACCTCAAGGCTAGAAAAAGAAAAAACACTAAGCCTAAAATTAGCAAAACAAGAAAATAATAGAGATCAAAGCAGAAATAAATGAAATAGAGAATATAAAAACAATAGAAAAGATCAATGAAAACAGGAGTTGGTTTTTCAAAAAGATAAACAAAATTGACAGAACTTTAGTTAGACTAAGAAAAAAGAGAAGAGTTAAATAAATAAAATTATAAATGAGAAACATTACAACTGATACCACAGAAACACAAAGGATCATGAGACTACTATGTACAATTATATGCCAACAGATTAGATAACCTACAAGAAATGGATAAATTCCTAGAAACATAGAACTTACCGAGACTGAATTATGAAGATCTAAAAAATATAAATAGGGCTTTCCTGGTGGCGCAGTGGTTTAGAGTCTGCCTGCCAATGCAGGGGACACGGGTTCGAGCCCTGGTCTGGGAAGATCCCACATGCCGCGGAGCAGCTGGGCCCGTGAGCCACAACTACTGAGCCTGCGCGTCTGGAGCCTGTGCCCCGCAACGGGAGGGGCCGCGATAGTGAGAGGCCCGCGCACCGCGATGAAGAGTGGCCCCTGCTTGCTGCAACTAGAGAAAGCCCTCGCACAGAAACGAAGACCCAACACAGCCATAAATAATTTAATTTAAAAAAATAAATAAATAAATAAAAAATATAAATAGACCAGTAATGGGCTTCCCTGGTGGCGCAGTGGTTAAGAATCCGCCTGCCAATGCAGGGGACACGGGTTTAAGCCCTGGTCTGAGAGGATCCCACATGCCATGGAGTAACTAAACCCGTGCGCCACAAGTACTCAGCCTGCGCTCTAGAGCCCGCGAGCCACAACTGCTCAGCCCGCGAGCCACAACTACTGAAGCCCATGCACCTAGAGCCCGTGCTCCACAAGAGAAGCCACGGCAATGAGAAGCTCACGCACCGCAACGAAGAATAGCCCCCCCTCGCGGCAACTAGAGAAAGCCCACGCGCAGCAACGAAGACGCAACGCAGCCAAAAATAAATAAAATTAAGTTACGTAGACCAGTAACAACAAAATAGTTAAATCCATAATCAAACCTCCCCAACAAAGAAAAGCCCAGGACCTTATGCTTTACTGGTGAATTCTACAAATATTTAAAGAATAAATGCCAATCATTCTCAAACTTTTCCAAAAAAATTAAAGAGATGGGAACACTTCCAAACGCATTTTATGAGGCCAGCATTACTCTGACATCAAAGCCAGATAAGGATACGGCAAGAAAACAAAATTACAGGCCAATATCCCCGGTGAACACAGATGTAAAAGACCTCAACAAAATACCAGTAGGGCTTCCCTGGTAGCGCAGTGGTTAAGAATCCGCCTGCCAATGCAGGGGATATGGGTTCAAGCCCTGGTCCAGGAAGATCCCAGATGCCGCAGAGCAACTAAGCCCGCGAGACACATCTACTGAGCCCGGGTGCCACAGCTATTGAAGCTTGCATGACTAGAGCCCGTGCTCCGCAACAAGAGAAGCCACCGCAATGAGAAGCCCGCGCACTGCAACGAAGAGTAGCCGCCGCTCTCCGCAGCTAGAGAAAGCCTGCACGCAGCAACAAAGACCCCACGCAGCCAAAAATAAATAAAAGTAAAATAAATTTTTAAAAAATAGTCCTGGAAAGCCCAGAATATGCCAGGACTAGAGATTATAAAATTTGAAGAAAAAAAAAAAAATACCAGCAAACCCAATTCAACAACATATTAAAAGGATCATATACCATGATCAAGTGAGACTTACCCTTAGATACAAAGATGATGTAACATACGCAAATCAATAAATGTGATATATTAATAGAATGAAGGATAAAAATCATATGATCATCTCAATAGATGAAGAAAAAGCATTTGACAAAATTCAACATCCTTTCATGATTAAAAAAAAAAAACTCAACAAATTTGGTATAGAAGAAATGTAGTACTTCAACATATTGGGTTGGCCAAAAAGTGCATTCAGGGTTTTCTGTAAGATGTTATGGTAAAACCCCGAACGAACTTTTTGGCCAACCCAATAATAAGGCCGTATATGACAGGCCCACAGCTAGCATCATACTTAATGGTGAAAAGATGAAACCTTTTCCTTTAAGATCAGGATTAAGACACGGATGCCTACTTTCACCAATTTTATTCAACATTAAGGCTGGAAGTCATATATATATATATATATATAAACCATTTGAAAGAGTAGTTTCAAAGCATTCTATTTATTGTGCTAGATTTATAACTCTGGAAAACAAGTAAACATTTAAAGAATAAATGGGTCAAATTACCTGTACAGTTTCAGCAGAGTTCTCTCTTAAAGAATATGTGGGTTGAACAAAGAGATTGAAAGTTAGGACTTATCACTTTGACACCAACATAAATCTGTTCTTTTGATTGTAAATTATGACTAATAGCCTAGGACATTATCTTCCTGTCAGAGGTTTTTAAAGGGTGATCCAACAGTGAGAAAAATGCATACAGCAATATAGAAACAACAGTTCTGCTGCTATTCAAGGGTGATCCAACAGTGAGAAAAATGCATACAGCAATATAGAAACAACAGTTCTGCTGCTATTCAAGCTTCATCCCCTTGAGGAGCTGCTGAATGCAGAATTCCCGTTTACTTAAGGCTTTAATATTCAGCCCTGCAGAAATCCGAGCTACATCTTGTTTCCATAAATAATTTTGCTAAAGCACTAAAAGTGTCAGAAGATGCCATTTTAAATAGTCTTCTAGTTTTTACATGTAATCTCTAGGGAAGTCAAATAACAGAGCTAAATAATTTCCCATCAGATCACTTGGGAAAAATTGCGTTCTCTTTTATTTAGCCTTAAATATAATCTCATCCTTATACAATACTTAATAATTACATAGCGAAAAACAGTTATTTACAGCAGAGACAACTTGCAGGCGCCACCTTAATAATGTTTAGAGTTAACATCACCGGTAATGCTTCTTGGTTGATGCACTGAGAAGGACACAGTATCAGTCTGTGGTATTCCTGGCAAAATGTATAACCTGAATCTAATCATGAGGAAATATTAGACAAGTCAAACTGAGGAATAGACTTGCTGTGAATTAACTGGTCTGAATGATTCAAAATGTCAAGATCATGAAAGACAAAAAAAAAAAAAAGAATCAAGAAAATACTTCATATTAAAAGAGAGAAATGAGACATGACAACTAAAAGCAATGTTTGATCCTCGATTGGATCCTGGAACAGAAATGTTTTTTCTTTTGCTATAATGGAACAACTGGCAAAAATGGTATGAAATCCATACATTATACAATAATATTATATCAATACTAATTTCCTGGTTTTGATAATTACACTGTGGTGATACGAGATAATGTCTTTTGTTTTGTTTTTGTTTTGAAGTGTTTAAGCCTTAGGTCTGCAAGTTACTCTCAGTTCTTTTAAATCTAGCTATTGAAATATATTAACTTAGGAAATCTAGATGAGAGTATTAAGAATTCTTTGTTCTGTTTTTGTAACTTTTATATAAGTTTAAAATATACATATAACCTCAAACAAAAAAGAATTTAGAAGACAGATATCATACAGCACTCCTTCTAGTACGACCACCCTAACGTATGTTGCTCAAAACTATAAAAAACTGGCAAAGAGTCTTTTATGTTACGTGCTTAGAATTTCTCTAAATTGAAAAAGAAAAGTTAATTATGCTGTGCTTTTTGCTGGTAGCAATCTTCCTGGCATGTTTTATGACTGCATAATAATTTTTCCTGCTGGCAAGTTAAGAGGAACAACAAAACATTTGGTACTGGACACGCTACATTCATTTTACAAGCACTGATTTACACCTGCTATATGCCAGTCACTATGCTAGATGCAGGGATAAAGAAAAAAATATACATGGCATGTGACCTACAGGATCTTACGGATCAGCAGGCGAGACAGACATATAAATGAATGATTGCAGTGAAGTAGTGTAAGTGGTGTGTGTGTGTGTGTAATCCACCGTTTTACACTGGGATTGTTCAATTCCCAGGGAGCCAAGAAAAGAAGAGGGTTAGAACAATCTTCGCAAGAGAGGTTGTGTTAAAATTGGGTCTTAAAAGATGAATAGTGGTTTAGATGGACAAATGGATGGAAGAGTATTTGGGACACGAGCAAAGGGCATGAAGCTATAAAACAGCCTAGAGTATTAGTGAGACAGCAAATAATTCAGAACGGCTGAATCCAAGATGGGGAGTGGCCACAGTGAGAAAAGATGCTAGAGAGAAGCAGGGTCCAGTTCCCTGAGGGCAGCATAAGCCATTGTGCCAGGAAACTTCGCACAATCCTATGGAAGTGGGGTTGTGAGTTCTTGGCATCTGTCTGCATCTGTGAATATCTAACTTGTTGAACTATCACATACAAAGCGAGACACATTGAAGTAGGTCATTCCATTCCCGTAAGATGACTGTGTTAATTATAACAAGGGAATGGAACTGAGAATGGGATGTTCTGCTCTCTTTATATCTTACACTATGACATGAGAAAAATTTGCATTCCTTCTCCTTTGCAGTATCAATCTCTGTAAGAGATTGGTGGGGATTCACTTTCAATATGCCAAATGAGAAAGTTTAAGTTGTAATTGAAGGTCATCACTGCGTCAATTATCTTGACAAAAATAGTGTCTCAGTCAAGATGACAGCGCTTGACCTCGGGTGCACCTCTTTTTTGTTTGCTTCTCATAAATCAGGGTGACAAGTGGTCAAAAATCTCTGCTCACATCTTTGAAAGGGTTTAACAATGAACGAGAGAAACTGCAATCAGAAAATTAGGGAACGAGTACAGGAAATAGATGTTGGATACTGAAGATTATTCTGAGTAAAAATAAAAGGTCTTCAAAGAAAAAATATTTCTAATTTATATCTGTCTCAGGATTTTGAACTTTTATTTACACCCATATAAAAAAATACATATGAAAAGAATGAGAAGATGAGCCACAGACTGGGAGGAAAAATTTACAAAAGACATATCTGATAGGGGACTGTTATCTATTATAAAATGTTAAAAGAACTCTTAGAGCTCAACAAGAAAATGAACAACCCAATTTTAAAAATGAGCAAAAGATCTGAATCGATACCTCACCAAAGGTGATATACAGATGGCAAAAAGGCATATGAAAAGATGCTCAATTTCATTCATCATTAGGGAATTGCAAATTAAAATAACGAGGAGATACCACTACACACCTGTAAGAATGGCAAAAATCAAAAACATCAACACCACCAGATGCTGACAAGGATGTAAAATAATGGGAACACTCATTCATTGCTGGTGGGAATGCAAAATGGTACAGCCACTTTGGAAGACAGTTTGGCAGCTTCTTACAAAACTAAATATACTCTTACCATATGATCCAGCAATCACATTCCTTGGTATTTACCCAAATGAGTTAAAAACTTATGTCCACATAGGAACTTGTACAAGAATGTTTACAGCAGCTTTATTCATAACTGCCAAAACTTGGAAGCAACCAAGATGATCTTCAATAGGTGACTGAATAAACAAACTGTGGTACATCCAGACAATGAAATATTACTCAACAGTAAAAAGAAATGAGTTATCAACTCATGAAAACGGAACCTTAAATGCATATTGCCAAGTGAAAGAAGCCAATCTGAAAAGGCTACATACAGTATGATTCCAGCTATGTGACCTTCAGGAAAAGACAAACTGTGGAGACGTTAAGATAAAAATCAGTGGTTGCCAGGGGTTTGGGGCCCCTGCCCCAAAAGTGAAAAGTGAGCAAGTGAAACACAGGTGATCTTCAGGGCAGTGAAAATACTTTGTATGACACTATATATAATGGTAGACACTTCTCATTATACCTTTGTCCAAACCTATCCAATGTACCACACAAACAGTGAATCCTAATATCAGCTATGGATTTGGGGTGAAAATTATGTGTCAGCGTAGGTTCACTGATTCCAACAAACGTACTGCTCGCGGGGGCGGATATTGATGGCGGAGGAGTTTGTGTGTGTTTGTGGAGGAGGGGATATACAGGAACTCTGTCCTTACCACTCAGGTTGGCTGTGAACGTGAAACTGCTCTAAAAATTAATCTATTAATTAAATATACATATTAATTATGTAATGATTATGACATATTAATTATGTAATGACATATTAATTAATTAATGACATATTAATTATGTAATGAATATATAGATTATATATGATCTATATATAATTAATTAATTATACATATTATATACACATATACATATATATTATACATATATATTATATATACATATAATCTATATATAATTAATTAAACATATTAATTAATGACATATTAATTATGTAATGAATATATAGATTATATATAATCTATATATAATTAATTATACATATTATTATATGTACATATACATATATATTATACATATATTATATATACATATAATCGATAATTAATTATACATATTAATTAATTAATGACATATTGATTATGTAATGACATATTAATTATGTAATGAATATATAGATTATATACATAAAAATTCAGAGACCACCAGGAGGATTAAAGCTGAAAATTCCCCTAAAGCGGTCACATTCAGGAGTTTGGAAATTATATTTTAAGCAAAGGCTTTTACTTGTTAAGTTTTGTGACTACTTTTTACATTAAAAGAATATTTTGGCAACAGTGGGAGGGATGAATTGAAAAAAGACTGGCGGCAGGACCTGTTAAAAGACTATCGTTGAAAAACAGGACAGAAGTCAGGAGGACCTAGACTAAGGGATGCAAATGACAGGACCTGGTGACTGATTGCATGTGGGAGCTGAGAGGAAGGGAGTAGAGCAAGACTTCAGTTCTGGGGCCCAGGTGATTCAGTGCATGGTGGCATCATTTACTAAGTTGAGTAAAGAGGAGGGAGAGTTGTGTGGGGAGTGAGATAATAAGTTTAAGAGGATCATGCTGTCTGACGTAATCACCTTATATAACATTTTTCAGTTCATGAATTCTATAAGTTGGTGAATAAATTATGTTTCAGTGAGATCATTACATTAAAAGAAAATATCCTCAGTGACAAGTCTAAACACTGTTTGAAAATGTGGTATTATCTTCCTGTGGAAGGAAAGCAAGAAGAAACCAGGGCAGAATGAATCCCAGGGCTGTGCCCCAGGTGCTGGCAGGCCAGGTAGCAAGCGCCTGGTAGGAAGTTCAATGTTGGGCTGTGAGTCAGCCACAGATGCCTGACAGGCTGAGAAAAATCAGGAAAAGCAGACTTTCAAAAACTTGGAATTGTGACCACAGTTTAAGCAAAAATCTTTCATTTTTACTTTCATTTAATCGTGATTCTGGTAAAGTCATCATAGTTTTCATAGGCAATAATTCTTCTGTGTGGGCTGGGCTGCTGAAGAGCCAAGTCAAGTTAGAGTTTACGAAATTCCCCAATCTCTTCAACCACGGGAAACACAGCTTCCTACGGTCAGAGGGAAGAACTCCAGAGCTAGTCCCCATCTTCCTCATCTAAATACAGCGAAAGGCTTCTTTTAAGGTTCGTTTTCTTTTACACCTCGGACTATTTGATCGATGCAATCTGAAGATTCATTGGAAACATATACAGAGTAAAACATCTATTGATTATCATTTTGGGAATCGCTTCAGTTGTTTTCTAAAACCCCATAAAGTACTAGCCTAAATACGGATAACACAAAAGCCATATAAGATCACACATTTCAAGCCTATAGACTTGCTGCCTTCATATTTTTTTTATCCTTTTCGGATAGTGGGCCTTTTTAAAATCATGCTAATGCCATGAAAAATTCCATTCATCATTTTCCCTTAATAAATTGGAAGGAGATACGACCAGAGGGCTAGTAGACTTCTGAAAGAAAAAATTCTTCCTGATGTTATGTAAGAAACCCTTTCAGTCACAGGATCTGGCTAAGAAGAGGGAACCTACCAGGTCTCACTGGGAGCAACCTGGAAAGCTTTATCCCACCAACCCCCCGACTCCAAAATTCAATAACACCTGTTAGAGTCACAGAAGATACACATCGGGTACTTACAAATTCGAAGATCGTTCTAGAGCAGGGCTCTCAGCCTTGGCACTGTGGACCTTTGGGGCAAGATCCTTCTTTGTTCTGAGGGCCGTTCTGTGCATAGTAAGATGTTTAGCAACGTCTCTGGTCTCCACCCAGTAGCACCACCCCAGCTGTAACAGTCAAAGATGTCTCCGCAACGTTGCCAAGTGTCCCCTGGAGGCCAAAATCACCTGTTTGAGAATCGCTGTCCTAGCATCTCGCTGCTCAGAGTGTGGTCCGAAGCTCAGCAGCGTCACCTGGAAGCTTTTAAGAAACGAGGATTACAAGCTGCCTCTTCAGCATGATCTCAGTCATACTGAATTAGAATTTGCATTTTAACAAGATTCCCACGTGACTCATATGCACATTCAAGTTAGAAAAGCACTGTCGGATCATACGGATCCTATTTATCCAGCAGCAGGAAGGAAGTGAGGAAGAAAGAAGTGTGAGGAGGCGGAGAGAGGCGGGAGGGATGTAGAGAGAGAGAGAAGAGGAGTAAAAAAAAGAAGAGAGATAAAAGCTAAGAAACTTAGTTAAAACTGAAAACACACAGAACTTTAAAATCAAACATAAAAGTAGATGGAGCATAGAGGAATTTTAGGGCAGTAAAAATACTCCATATGATACCATAATGGTGGTTACCTGCCATTATACATTTGTCCAAATCCATAGACTGTACAACACCAAGAGTGAACCCTAAGGAAAACTATGGACTTTGGGTGACTATGATGTGTTAATGAGCCTTTTGAAAAATAATAAATATAAATCAAGCATAAATAATTTTTCTTTTTGTGAAATTTTTGGCAAAGTTGCCAGTGAGAAAGAAAAGGAGAAAACTTTTCAAATTGGAATTTTAAATGAGAAAAAATTTAAAAACAAGGAATTTAGGACTATATTCAGTTAACCACAGTTTTAAATTTACTGAGGCCTAGATTAGAACAGTGACTATGAAGGTCAAAGTGGGTGAACGCCAGAGTATTTATGAAGAAACAGACTGTAAGAACTCACAACCGGCTGGGTGCGAAAGAGGTAGCATAGACTTTTATTACGTGGCTTCTCACGTGGTCACTTTCCAAGCTGGGCTGCATGATCTAGAGGAAATCCCTGGGAAATGGCAGGGGTCGTACTGTGAGCACTACCAAATTACCTGCTGAGGCCTCAGGTGACATTGGTTTTGCCTCCTTTTATCCCTCCAATTTTACTGAGAAAATCAGAGTTTTGCACGTATAATAAGTATCTTCTCCCCCTCCTCAAGGCTCTACTTTGAACCCTTGCAGAAAGAAAACATCCCAAACTATTTTCCCCAGAAATGACCACTCTGTGTCAAGAGGATGATTGTTTTCATGAATGTCTCCCAGTCCTTGTGCTCCTCATTCTTTTTTTTTTTTAAACTTACTTTATTTATTTATTTATTTATTTATTTATTTATTTATTTATGGCTGTGTTGGGTCTTCGTTTCTGTGCGAGGGCTTTCTCTAGTTGTGGCAAGCGGGGGCCACTCTTCATCGCGGTGCGTGGGCCTCTCATTATCGCAGCCTCTCTTGTTGCAGAGCACAGGCTCCAGACGCGCAGGCTCAGTAGTTGTGGCTCACGGGCCCATTTGCTCCGCGGCATGTGGGATCTTCCCAGACCAGGGCTCGAACCCGTGTGCCCTGCATTGGCAGGCAGATTCTCAACCAATGTGCCACCAGGGAAGCCCTCCTCATTCTTTTTGATGGTTCAGATCAGAGGTACGCAAATCTTTTCTGTAAAGGGTCAGATGGTAAATATTGTAGGCTTTGTGGTCTATTCAGTTTCTGTTGCCACTGTGACCTTGAAGAATAACAGCAGCCACAGACAACATGTAAACAAATGACAGCGGCTGTGTTCCAATAAAACTTTATTTATGAAAATAGGCGGTGGGCTCGATTTGGCCTTCGAACCATAGTTTTCAACCTTGGGCCTAGATTGTTCTCTTCAGCCTGAACTCATCTCCCTAATAAAAATTTAAATAACTAGCATGTATTGAGTACAAACTGTCAGGTACTATTCTAAGTGATTTACATATATTTTTATATTTTATTCTCATCGACACTCTAGGATAATTTATCACTCAGGGTTCAGGATAGGAAAAATAAATTATTTTAGGCATTTCCAGTATAAAGGAATTTAATATAGGGAAGTACATGCTTATAAATTCATTGGAAGAGTTGGAACAGCAGAAATAGGGGACTTGCTCTGGAGTTTTGGTGTTAAGGTCACACCCTCACAGCTGTGATCCATTGGGCAGGACGCTGCTGTTGCTGCCACAGCCGCCTCACGTTCGAGAAGATGTGTCCAGACGGCAACATAGATCCAACCCACGCAAATCTTGTGTCTGTTAGAGCCTGCTTCTCAGCTCTCCCTGCTGCAGGAAGCTTGTTTCTGTCTCCCTTTCAAATCTCATGTGTGCGCAGAACTACTGCATAGCTACAACCCTAGCTGCAAGAGAGTCTGGAAAATGTACTTTCAGCTTTCCAACTTCTCCACACATATAGGCAGGTGAAATGGCGGTTGAGAGGGCCAAAGTAGCCAGCACAGATGGGTACTACTACCATTCCTATTTAAAGCCAAGTTGGAAAGAACTTCTTGCCATTTCTCCTTGATTTCCTTTATTCTAAATAGACAAATTAATATTATGGGGAGTTGCTTATCTGGACACTTCCTTTCTGATACACATAGTTTTAATGACTTATTTTTGAAATATGTATAAATAGAACATTTTAAAGAACAAAACAGTGGTGATGAGTCTCTTCAAGAAATACTATTCTATGGATAAAGATGTAGTACATATATACATGGAATATTACTTAGCCATAAAAAGGAACGAAATTGGATCATTTGTAGAAACTTGGATGGACCTAGAGACTGTCATACAGAGTGAAGTCAGAAAGAGAAAAACAAATATCGTATATTAACGCATACATGTGGAACCTAGAAAAATGGTATAGATGGTCTTATTTGCAAAGCAGAAATAGAGGCACAGACACAGAGAACAAACATATGGATAGAGGCACAGACACGGAGAACAAACATATGGATACCGAGGGGGAAGGGGGGGTGGGATGAATTGGGAGATTGGGATTGACATATATACACTATTGATACTGTGTATAAAATAGATACCTAATGAGAACCTACTGTAGAGCACAGGGAACTCTACTCAGTGCTCTGTGGTGACCTAAATGGGAAGGAAATCCAAAAAAGAGGGGATATATGTATATGTATAGCTGATTCACTTTGCTGTACAGCAGAAACTAACACAACATTGTAAAGCAACTATACTCCAGTAAAAATTAATTAAAAAAAAAGAAATACTATTCCTCATTTCGTATGTTCACATCTTAATTATGCTGAATTTTTAAGCTCAAGATCAAACCTGGCCTTTTTTTTTTCAGCTGTGCCGCATGGCTTGCAGGATCTTAGTTCCCGACCAGGGATCGAACCCGTGCCCCCTGCACCGGAAGGGCAGAGTCCTAACCAATGGACCACCAGGGACTTTTCCAAACCTGGCCATTTCTGTAATCAGATTTGAAATCTGACAGTTATATAGTCTTGATGGCTCATCATCTCTGCCAGCAACATTCTATATCCTCACTGCAAAATTTAAATTTGTTTTCATGGATTAAAAGAGCTTATAAAAGGGGATTAAATGAGTGTCTCCTGGGACCTCAGTAAATAATTTGACAGTGATACATGACCCATACTTAACTGATACTCCCCCCACCCTTCCATAAGGCACAGGTAACACTCCCTCCTTTGTGTACCTGATGTACAATATAAATTCAACAAATGTTGAATAAATACACAAAAAATGCATCATATATAAACCAGAATTTTTAGATAACTTTATCCTAGGCTGTTTACTCCATTTAAGATTATGAACTTCTTGAAAATCGGGATCATATCTTTTACGCTTTTATACCTTTCTTTTTACCTCCTATTGAGAACATAGAAAGTGCTCAATAAATATTAATTTAACTGAATCAATAGTTTTGAAATAAAATACACATCTATTGATGATTAACCTCAAATATTAACCAGTAATATTTATATTTTAAAACTATTTTATTAAAGAAAAAATTTAAGAGAGAGAAACAATTAAAGAACAAGTCAGTAATATTCCAACCACGTAAAGACAACCAATACTTGGTTTCTTTTTTTGAGAGGCCACATTTACATAACTTTTATTACAGTACATTGCAATAATTATTCTATTCTATTATTATTGTTATTAATCTCTTACTGTGCCTTAATTTGTACATTAAACTTTATCATAGGCATGTATGTATAGGAAAAAGCATAGTATATATAGGATTCGGTACTATGCAGTGGTTCAGGCCTCCACTGCGTTCTTGGAATGGATCTCCCAAGCCTAAGGGGATGACTGCTGTATTGACTTTAGGCCAGGGAATGGTCTGAGCAGATTTGATTTTCAGAAAAATCACACTGGAAAACAATAGGGGGGAATGAATGGAAGGGATGAGTCTGGAGGCAGGAAGGTCAGGCTGGAGGCTACTGGGATACAACAGGGGAGACGTGCTGGTGCCCTAGACCAAGCAGGGTTGATGAGAAGGAAAGAGAGCTCCACAGCTCACACTGTACAGCAGGACTAGCCAGTGACAGTGGTGCCTGGGGCAGTATGACAAAGCAGCACCCCTTCCAACTAATACTTTTTAAATGGACACATCTCTTTAGTGGACATGGAAAGAAACAAAGTATCCATTATTAAAAACTGCATGTCCATTTCTTTACCTTTATTATGTGTATCAAAGATAACATTTCAGGGACTTCCCTGGTGGTGCAGTCGTTAAGAATCTGCCTGTCAACACAGGGAACATGGGTTCGAGCCCTGGTCCGGGAAGATCCCACATGCCGTGGAGCAACTAAGCCCGTGCGCCACAACTACTGAGCCTGCGCTCTGGAGCCCGCGAGCCACAACTACTGAGCCCGTGTGCCGCAACTACTAAAGCCCGCGTGCCTAGAGCCCGTGCTCTGCAAGAAGAGAGGCCACCACAATGAGAAGCCCGCGCACCGCAAGGAAGAGTAGCCCCTGCTCACCACAACAAGAGAAAGCCCTCACGCTGCAACGAAGACCCAACGCAGCCATAAATAAATAAATAAATAAATTTATTTAAAAAAAAGATAACATTTCAGATCCTCTGGTATCAGGACCTCTCACATGGTGACTCACTTTGTTACCCAGCTGTAAGTGATGGAGAAATTGTGCAATACTTGGTTTTTATTCTTTTTTTTTTTTCCTATTCCTAAGTTTTGGTTTAAAAAATAATTGTACTCATGCATAAAATTTGTGTCCTGCTTTTTTTCACTTCTTATATGTAATAACCATTTTGGTATTGTTGTAATGAGTTTTTATTTTTCACACTGTATAATGGTGTATCCAGAGGATAGCTCCAGCCGCTAGGATACTGTGATGTTAACTTTTTGTGTCAACTAGACTGGGCCAAGGGGTGCCCAGATTCAACATGATTTCTGGGTATGTCTGTGAGGGACAGATGAGATTAGCGTCTGAATCAGTGGACTCAGTAAAACAGCTCACGCAACGTGGACAGGCATCATGCAACCCACTGAAAGTCTAAATAGACCAAAGTGGAGGAAGGAGAAATTCATGCCTTTTGCTTCCTACCTGACTGCTCGAGCTGGGACATCTGTCTCCTCCTGCCCTTGGACAGGGGTTTACACCATGCACTCCTCTGGCCCTCAGGCCTTCGGGGATTCAGATTGGACTTCACCACTGGCTTTCCTGGGTCTCCAGCTTTCAGACAGCAGATCTTAGGACTTCTCAGCTTCCATAATCATGTGAGCCAATTCCTCATAATAAATCCTATATACAGATATATATATATACATATACACACACAATTAATTGTTTCGCTGGAGAACTCTGACTAACCTAGACAGTTCCTGCCACATAGTGGGCATTCAATAAATTAATAAATGAATGGCAAATATTAAGATTTACACTTCTGAAATATTTACAATTTTTATAGGTGAGAAATGGAAAGTTCTTTGATGTTTGAAATTTGCATTACTTTACTATGGAGGATGAATATTTTTATGTGTTTATTGATCAACTGTATTTTCTCTTTTGTGATTTTTTTCATACTTCTTGTGCATTTATCCTTTGGACCCTTGATTTTAAGGAACTCATTACAACTTTATTAATAACATTTTTATGACTTCTGTTCCTAAAATAAATGTCATCAGATTAAGGAAACAACTGGCAAAATAAAAGCAAATCTTTGTAATCACAGAAAGAAAAGTACAAGCAGGAATAAATGTTAGTTCAAATATTTGATGACGCCATCTAGTGGAAAAGTGATTTTAATTTCTCTCTCTGAATCAGAGATTCCCAAATTCCAATATCCCAAATTTGGTATTCATGGGACTTTATTAAAATGTATATTCTAGCCTCTCCTCTACCTGGAGATTTCTAACTCACTTAATGTGTATAATAACCCAAGAGTTGTGTTTCAATATTATCCACATTGGAAACTCTAAAAATTCCATGTCAGTTAAAATTAAGGTTTCCAGTGGTACATTGTGCTTTCCTTTTTCATCAGAATTTTCTACAGCTTCACCACAATAAGGAATTCTGCTGCTCTGATAACATTCTTTAAATGTGTACTCTGTGCCAGCCCCTAGGCTAACTGCTTTACTTGTATTATTTGATTTAATCCCTTCAACAACTCTAACAAGGTAGGTACTATTATTATACCATTTTACCAATGAGAAGATTGAGGCAGAGAGTTTCCCAAGGTCACAGAGCTAATATGGTGTGAGCCCAGAGCTCTGTGATGGGAAAGATCACAGCCATGCCAACAGTCAAAAAAGGACTAACGGTTTTACAATTCTACCCGGTCACCTACATTCAGCTTAGTATACTACATGCAGAAATGAGTTAGATTTCTTAATTAGCGAGGGCTGTGTAGGGATATTTTGCAACTTCATGCTTATATGGTTTGGACCAATACTTCACACACTCACATGTTCCTTAAAACTTGGATGTTGATTGGGGTGCTACAAATTTGAAGATATTTTCCCCCAATACTAATATAAATTTAACTGATCTGCTTCAAACCTTCTATGTGGATGCAAACTAAAACTAATTTATTTATAACTTGTTAGAAAACCCAGTTGATACACATCTATCAGCCAGGTGAGGTGAGATGAAGCTAATGAAGCTTGTCTTAAGCATGGGTGTCTGGCCCTACCCCACAGGGGTCCAAGGTTCTGGCCTGCCCAGCCTGGCCTGGGCCCACTCAGTGCCAGCAGAAGTTCAGCTCTGTGTCCCCATACCTCGCTGAAACTTACCTTTCCTACAGTTCACTCCTTCCCTAGGTATCAACTAACTACACCTGAAAAATTAATTCCTACTACTGCCCTAGTAGGAAATAATGTGAAAGTAACATAGGAACTTTACAATAGGCCCTCTTGAGGCTACATCCCTGACAACTGCCTATGCTGAAATCTTTTGAGCATTAGTAAACAAAAAGCATCAAATAACGTAGTGGATTTTTTTTTAATAGAGTGAACAAACAAAATAAAAGTTTCTCTACTTTTACACTGCTGAGTGCAAGAGAAATTTGAAAATATAATCTTGTATTTGTACCTCTATATTCCTTACTCCCATCCCTATCTCCGAGGAACACGAAGTGTGAAATGATAAAGACCAATGACGTGAGAAAAGGTTCAATATTTAGCAAAACAAAGGGAGAAGAATGATGACTAACAAAGAATCTCCTAGTATACTGAACTGGGAAGAATAGAGAAAATAAAAGTAGATAACATTAACTGAGCATTAATTTGTCCCAGGCACTTTTCTAAACGCTCTTTGCATGCATTAGCACATTTTAATCCCCAGGAGGGAATTTCATGAGGTAGGTACAATTATTAATCTTATTACACAGATAAGGAAACTGAGTAGTTAGGTCATTTGCTGGAGTTATGGAACGAGTAAACTACGCACCCCAGAGCCCAAGCACTTATCTACTACACTATAAGAAAGAGATAAAACGTGCATCATTTTCTTGGAGAGTCAGAGGCAAACCGGGGGCGAAAAACCCATTAAATGGATCACCCATTTAACTAACAGACGCAGTTATTTAGAGTCCTTGCTGCTTCCAAGCTCATTTATAAAAGCAAATTAGGTGTGCTATTATTATTACGCCATTGAGTTCCCGATGAGTCCCACAGGGTAAGAATCTGGACATCTTAGAGGTGAAGAGGACTAAGTCATTCTTTTCAGGTCCTTAAATGTTTTTAAATGAAAGGAGAAGAAAAAAAAAAAAAAGGCCAAACGATGCTGCAGGAACTGTGGTATAGTAAAGATTTACATAAAACAAAGTAATGTTTTTAACATACCCAACAGGACAGTGTGTTTGAAACCTCATTTTGGTGATAACCACGTAGGTCCAAGTGAAACACTGTGTGACTCTGAAGTCGGCCACTGGCTTCCTGGCAACGCTGCGATAGGCTCTGGTGAAAACTCAAGACACCCTGCCCCCCTCCCCGCCTTAAGCATCGGTTTTGTTTGTAACCTGCAAACGCGCAGGAGAAGCCGCAAGGGGCCCGGGCTGCACGCCGCGCTCTCAACTACCGAGCGGTGTCGCGGCGAAAGCAGTCGGGTCCGGGGCGTCCTCGGAACCAAAGCGCTAGCCTCCACCTGTCGGGGGCAGCGTTTCCCGAGCACCGGGGGGCGGGGCCTGGACTCCGGGGCAGCGCCTGCGGCGGCGCGGGTGGTCACGGGCGCGGTCACGGGCGCGCAGGGGCCCGGTCGCGGGCCGCCAGGCCATGCCGCGCGGAGTTTGCGGCCGGCTCGCCTCAGCGCTGCGGGGGACACGCGCACGGCCGCCCGCGGTCGCCCAGAGGTGTGTGCACGCGTCGGTGTCGCGGCCGTCCCCAGAGCAGAGCGAGCGGACGCGGGAACCGCCCCGCGCCTTCGACCCAGCGCTGCTGGAGTTCCTGGTGTGCCCGCTCTCCAAGAAGCCGCTCCGGTGAGGTTCGCCCGCGGCGGGTGTTCCGTCGCGGCCTCCCGTCGCGGGGAGCGGGGCGGGTGGGCCGCCGCCGAGCAGCCCTGGCAGGTCACTCCGGGCGTGCTCTTGGCTGCCATTCCTTGGCCCCGGGGCCTCCCGCGGCGCGGGGAGGGGAGGCGGGAGGCCGGCGGCGCGCGAGCCCCAGGCCTCCCGAACCGCACCGCCCACTCGCCGGCGCGGGCCGGAGCGCGTGTCGGTTCTCCCCTGGCCGCGCCTGAGAATCGCCAGGGCACCTTCTTAGAAATGCAGACTTCCAGGCACCCCAGGGCGGGCCGAATGGTTCGGAAGGCCCGCGGGCGGGGCTTGAGCAATGGCGCATTTTCTTAAAAGGACCCGAAGGGTTTCTCACCTGGAGAGCCCGGTTTAGGAGCTCGTAGGACTCAAGACTAGTCCGCGGCGTTCCGATTTTTCAGCCAAGACGATGAAAAATGCAGTGGCCTCCAGAGTCTTGTGCAGACGCCGTGTACGGCCTTAGGCATGTAAGCGCGGGGTGCCGCCTTCTTTCGGCTTTTGGCTTTTGTAAAGGCCTGCTTAACCTTTAACGTAGAGTCGTTGTGGGGGAACACTACCGTTCCAGGCCGCCGACTCGGAACCCCGACACCAGGAAACACCCACGTGGCGTCAGCGGTGGTCTTGGGGTGGCGGATCGCTAGTCATCTTTATCTTCATCTTTTTCATGTCTCTTTCAGAGTTTTTCTCATAACGAACATGTGACTCACTCAGTTTTCTTAAACCTTGAAACTACCATTTGATCTCCCTCTTAGCTAATAGTGTAAACAGCTCACTTGCAGACACGCTGCGTTCCGAAGTGTCCTCATTTCTGCACTCTCATCTCTCAAACTTTTGTGTCTCGATTTTTCAGTGGTTTCCTTTTAATGGGTCAATAAGGCTGCTCTATTAAGCATTCATTCTAAGATGAAGAAGTTGGAATTTCCTCTAGGGTCTGTTCCAGTAGTAAAGGAAGGGGGGTTGTTTTGGGGTTGAAAAAAGTAATGAAGGAAGATTTGGATGAAAAGGGCAAATCTTTTCTGACTGGTATTTTAAAAAACTGAGGCATGGCTTGGGAATAAAGTGAAAAAGAAAATGAGAGAAACTGACTAAAATGGGAACAATTAAGAGATTCATTTTCTAAGAGAAGTGGTTCGATGGGCTATTCCTGCTTTTAGAATGAAAACCAGTCTAATTCTGCTTTTCTGGGATTAACTCTTAACGTGAAGAACTGGATAAACGTTACTGTTTTATTGAACATCAAGCTCTTCCAAGCATTTTGTTCTCCACGATTCATTTTGTTTTTCTTTCTCCCCCTCAGATACGAAGCATCGACAAATGAACTGATTAACGAAGAGTTAGGAATAGCCTATCCAATTATTGATGGGATTCCTAATATGATACCACAGGCAGCTAGGATGACACATCAAAATAAGAAGCAAGAAGAAACGGAGCAGCGTTAGATCACACGTAAGAACGACAACACACACAACTGAATTTTCTGAATACCATCCGCCTTTTAAAAAGTCAGAGTGGCGGGTAATCAGTGGAGGGGAAGAATGTTTCTGTCTCTTCCTACGTTGACTGTCCTTATTCCGCTGGTCTCGTTAGCAGGGCTGTTATACTCGGCCTCCGTGGAAGAAAACTTCCCGCAGGGCTGCACTAGCACAACCAGCCTGTGCTTTTACAGTCTGCTCTTGCCGGTCACCATACCCGTGTATGTGTTCTTCCACCTTTGGACTTGGATGGGTATTAAACTCTTCAGGCATAATTAATACAGCCAGAGCCAAGACGGTATATCCTAAGGATAGGCTTGAGTGTCTGTCTGCCTCTGAAAGCTCAACTACATGGAAATACTGGACACCCACTTAACGTGCAAGAAAGATGCTTTGCCTAGCTTCTGTCAGAGGTTTAGGATTAGGGGAGGCTTAAGCTGCAGAGGCTTCTTTATTGTACTTTGGTTGTGCCCTTGTTTTTTGAAGGTTCTTATTTATACCTGGGGTATCAGGAGAAACATTTCAACAGAGTGTCTTGTTGGAAATTAATAGCCCCAGCCATCATCTGATGACTTTTATGTCTTATCACATTCATAATTAAAAGTTACTAATTTGAAATCTTATATGTTTATTTTACATTCAGAGTCTGGTAAAGTCACATGTTAAGGATGACTGAAATAATTCCAGAGGAGCTCTGTTGGGGTAGTTGTAGAGAAATGGATTTGAACTAATGTGGTATAAAACTGTAATAAAATGGAAACTTCATGTATTTGCCAAAATTCTGAGTTTGTAAAATTACCTTCATTTCTTTGGCATCACATGCTTACATTAATGATAAAATAAGATATTGACATTTTCCATAAAACAATTTGTAGTTTTGTGGGGTTTTTATCCCCCTTTGGTCACTAGAGTGTGATTCTAAGGAAGAGAAAATGTAAAATATTCTAAATTTTAAATTTAGAATATTTAGAGAGACACATAATAGCCAAAATAGAATAATTTCCCAGGAAAGTATGTGCCTCTGGAGGTAGAAGTGGGGTTGAAAGGTTTGCAAATAGCTAATTGTGTCCTATTGAGTTGAGGGCTATGTTTTGAGGCACATTTCAGTTTATTTTCCTGCCACAGGAGACCTATTTTAAATAGCACTACTAAGGGCATGAGCATTTTACACATTAATAGTTCCTGATTTTCCAGAACTTTCAACAAGATTGATTAGTACAATAACTCTTTCAGAAGTGTAACATAAATATTTCAGTAGTTACCCTAAAGAAACCTAAGAACTGAATATAACCTTAACTGATTCTTAATAGAACCTTAAAGTAGTTTAACAGAACCTTTAGATAGTGATTCTTCCCCTTCAAAAGACAAAACGAGGTTGGATGTGTTTTCTGTTGCATTAATTCAATGTATATACTGTAGTACAAGTCATGTTTTAAAAACTACTCTATGGCAAGGACTTCCCTGGTGGCACAGTGGTTAAGAATCCGCCTGCCAATGAAGGGGACACGGGTTCGAGCCCTGGTCCGGGAAGATCCCACACCCCGCGGGGCAACAAAGCCCGTGCGCCACAACTACTGAGCCTGTGCTCTAGAGCCTGCGAGACACAACTACTGAGCCCACGTGCTGCAACTACTGAAGCCCGTGCGCCTACAGCCCGTGCTCCGCAACAAGAGAAGCCACCGCAATGAGAAGCCTGCGCACCGCAACGAAGAGGAGCTCCCACTTGCTGCAACTAGAGAAGGCCCGTGCGCCGCAACGAAGACCCAACGCAGCAAAAAAAAAAAAACCCAAAAAAAAACCCTCCTCTATGGCAATATACAAATAACACGGAAGACAATAGAGGTACCCATCATTTCCTGAAATGGCATTATTTTTCTTTTTAATGTGCCCTAAATCTCACTATGGTCAGTGTAAATGAAAGAATTTTGCTGATAAAACAAGCACTGTATTCTGAAATCAACTGTGTTAATGATTGCACGATTCTGTGACTATAATAAATCCACTGAGTTGTACAATGTACATGGCTGAATTATATGCTGTGCCACTTGTATATCAATAAAGCTGTTACCAAAAAAAACCAGAAAAACAGTATCTATATGTTCAGCATAAGGCTCAGTGGTTCCAAGTCACTTACTTGCTGGAGTCAAATGCTAGTTAGAGACACGGACAGTAGTGGAATATAGGTCTTAAGCCTGCTAAATTTTGCCCACCACATTATGCTAGTTCTAGCGACCCTCTGAGATGTGACACGCTTTCTTGGGAATTCTCCAACAGCTTTCTCATGTCCCTGAGTCCCTCACAAGCACATCATCCTTGCTTTCTGTCCGTTACGGGGATCTCTGCACCAGCTTTCCGCCACAGAATGCCACGCACGTCATGACGCTGACCTCACCACCTCCGACTGTTGCGCTGTAAACCCACCGTGAGAAATACTGCCTGGTTCTTTCACTAACTAACTGGGCCTCTTCCCCACTCTTCCCCCCCCAATAATCAGCTGAGTCCACAATGGCAGGGACCTCTTGCCTCCTCAGAGCCTCTTAGCAAGACTCTCTTCCCCACTGTCCTCACCGCATCCCTGTCGCGGATCATCTTTAACCACCTTACGAATAAACTCCTTCCCACCAGCTTTCTAAGTGGGGATTTTCCACCCTGAGGGAGCAAGAAAGGACTCGTCATGACCTACTTTTCCTCTTCATTTTCTTCCATTCCTGCAGAGTGGGCGTTTAAGGAAGGCTCTTTGAACTTCAGACTCTGCATCTGTGACATGGAAGTTGTCACACACCTGGTGGGAGTTTTAAGTGAGGCAGGAAATAAGAAAATTACATAGTACAACCAAGAGCCATAGTAGATTCTCACTATTATGTGTGGCAAGGGGATAAGTTTTGTGCCACTTAATGAAATGCTCCATTTGGAAGTGACTGCTATCTTCGCCATTAGCCACTAGGTGGCACTTTCAGCTAACTCCTGGGACCACGGGCAGCTACGCTCTTGGAAGGAAACTGAAAGACGGTAGTTGGGGAATTCTGAGCTAGGTAGCCATATTCCACAAACTTATTCATTCTCATGGCATCTACTAGACAGCCCTGAGAGCGGCAGTGAATCCTGAGAAACGCCTGGGAATAACCCAGGCAGAGGAGGAGGTGGAACCGAAGCCCGAGGAGGTGAGGAAGCAGGAGGGGTAGGGGTGGGATTAGCGGAGGGTTCCAGGCAGAAGAAAAACCACGTGTGAAAGCACAGGACAGAGACTGCAGCCGGTCCAGGAAACTGAGCTAGTTACAAATGACCAGAACGTGGTACACTGCGTGTGCAGGGCAGGGGTGGGAGACCAGGAGGCCCGTCGGGATGGATTTGGGAACTAGAATGACCAGTGTTAACGAGATTGGACGTTATTGCTTGATTTTAAAATTGTTTTGATATATGCGGCTGATAAACACTATGGCTCTCCTTCCCAGAAAAAGGAAAAAAAAAAAGCACGTGCAAACTTGCAGAGGTTTCGTGTGTCATGGACCCCTGGGGTGACACGTGCTCAAATCTGCACCAATACAGTAGCCAGCAGTCTCACATGTAGATACTGAGCACTTGAAACGTGGTTCGCGTGACTGAGGAGTTGAATTGTGAATCTCATTTTAGCTAAATAGCCATACACTGGACAGCACAGTTCCACACTTTTTCTGCCACCACTACCAACGGAAGTTTTCTCTCTTCAAAATTCTTCAACAGCTAAACCTTATCTACAGCAGGGGTCCATCTTATTCAACGGCGCAGATCTAGATTTCTAGCCTCACGGGAAGTTCTACTGGACGGTGTTGGTCTAGATACAAGGAGACCAGTTGAGAGACAACTGCAGCGATGGGACAGATGGTGAGAGCCTGAACTAAAGCGCTGGCAGTGGGCTTAGAGGGAGATGAGAACTAGAATTGTCAAAACCTGACTGATTTTTTTCAACGTAGGGAGTGAAGAAGAGGGAGGAAGGGAAGACGGCTGTAGGAGGTATTGGTGGTACCATTCCAAGCTGAGTACAGGAAAACGGCCATCTTCTTCTTGAACATGCTGCGATGAAGGAGCTGAGAGGCGTGCAGGTAGACGCAGGCTACGCAGAGAGATGGCTGTAGTGCTGGACTCTATCAGCTCCTGTCAGGCAAAGAGCGAGAGATCTGGGTACCACCAGCGTGTAAGTCGTAACTGACTCCACGGCGACGAGCGGTGCGTGCAGAGTGGGAAAAGACGCCTGCACGGGCGCTTCAGGTCGCGGGAGTGTAAGAGAAGCACGCAAAGGACATGAGGAAGCAGCCGAGAAAAAAAGACAGCCTAGCAGTTCATGAGAGTTTTGAGGAGAAAGTAGTCAATAGTTTCAAATGCAATAAATACCTTTTTAAGATGGAAATGGGCAAGCTTCCACTGAAATTTGCAACAAGAAAGTCATTTGTGACTTTTACTAGAGCAGTTTGAGAGGGAGAAGAACCACTTCAGCCCTGGACAAACTACCCAGACGTTTATGAAGTAGAAAAACCCCTTCTCTCTCACTTGATGCACTGGGTTTCAGGGTCACCTTGTTTTTTAACCGCCTAATCTGTATCATTACTAATACATCTTACATGCAAAAACAGCCATTCTAAAAAAGCAGGTAAACACACTGAACAGTCAGCAAGACTTTTATGTTAATTTTGGAGTTAATTTTATTTCTGAAAACATTTCCCGAAAGCGGTAAAGAGCGTGAGGTAAGAGTCAGCCAAACCCTCTGCTGCTGTTGATGGCTACTTGAAGCGCTTCTTCTACTCTTTCCATCGTAGAGTATTTAGGGAGGTAGAGGACACTAAAACACGTCTGTGCCCTCATGGGATCTTTTTCATTCAAATATTCAGGACAGCAAAATGTTATTTTCATGTTCTTTAAGCCTTTTACTTGAATTCTGTCCGTTCCTGTAAGAAACGCTAAAAAAGAAGAATCAAAATGAGTGATCTGCTTCACAGAGACCAAAATTTACAGAGAGGAAATGTGTTTATTCAAAGACACTAACTGAGGGCCCCTGTGCAGAGTCCTACATTGGACTGCATCGGGGACCACTGTTGGCACAAAGTCTGACACAGTCACTGCCCTCAAGTAGCTTACAGTCTGGCTGGGAATATTTAGATTCTTGAGCAGGAAAAGACAAACGGCAAGAGAAAAATAAAAGGGTTTAAGTAAGACAGCAAACAAGGTGCCATGGAGTTAGGTACCTTCTGAGTGTAAATGCTGGGGTTCAGAGCAGGGAGAGGGCATCAGGCTGGGATGACCGGAAGGACTTCCGAGAGTTCGGAATGAAGCTGAACCTCTAAGGAGGGAAAGGTTTAGAGAGGCCACACGGAGGCAGCTGAAGGTTCAAGGAACGGAAGGGGAAAGCTGGAGGTGGGAGGCGCAGAGTGGGCTCTAGAATGTACAGACAAGGGGACTGTTTGGCTGGAACAAAGATTTCCTATAAGCGTTAAGACTGGAGAGTTAGGCTGGGCTTCTGGAGAAGTCTGAATACCTTCCAACAACCCATGTTATCCACAGAAAAAAGAATAAGAAGATAAACGTTTCTCAAAAATTAGCTAAGGAAGTTGAGTCAGAAAATGAGAGAGGAAGTCATTAGACAGGTCTCAGGAAAAGCACCGAGCAGGCATAACACTGAGCTCAAAGTCTGAAGGTGAGGTAAAGGAGTGGAGACAAATGACGGCACACAGCCTGGCTCATCCCACAGGGCCTGGCTAACCGAATGGCGACACAACTAACTACAGGAGAAGCCTCAATATTTAGCTCAAAGAAACGAAGAAAAATTTAGAAGCAAGGCAGAATTGAAAATGACAGGAGAAAGACCTATATTAACATTTATTTTTTGATGTTGGGACAACCTGGCATAAAGGACATTCCACGGGGCTAGGAGTGGCTCTGACAGTATGATTTGTTGCAAATGGTACCCATGAGACACAAGATTTCCTTACGTCACAGAAAAGACATGAGATTATAGATCTCCTCCTGATGCAATACTCACCAAGGAATTTTTTCTTTTCCTCCAAAGTCAACTTGTGTAAAGCCTTCCAAAACATCACTATGGTGGGATGTGAACTGTCATATCCTTGTTCGTAACGTGCATTCTAGAGAAAAATGCAAAAAAAAATATTCAGGAAACAAACAAACAAAATTTTAATTCCAACCACTTGGCCTTTATGATGTACCTTTTCAAATGTTTCCCAGTCGTAATCTGTATTTCCAATAATCACATCCCTGAGTTCTTCAGGATGGAAAAATTCAATAATCTCCTTGTCACACAATTTGTAAAATCCTCTTTCAAACTCTTCATAAAATGCCTTTACAGAGATGTTGAAGATGTAATCGACATACTTAGAAACGTAGTCTCTCCTTTAATGAAACAGAAAATGATTTCAGCTTACTGCAATACCCTGAACAAAACTGGGGGAGGGGGTGAAAAGGACGATAAAAATACAGTACGAAAAAAAAAAAAAAAATACAGTAAGAGACAGTGGCCTTGGGGTCCGCCTGGCAGCTGCTGCAGAACCTTCCCCAAACAAGGGGACGGCGGCCACCTGCGCCATCTTTGCACAGTTGCCGGTGTGCAGCCCCCCGATTCTCGAAGGAGGGTCTGCAGTGCCACGAGGGGGCTTGAGACATCCACCGGTGTGTTACTCTTGAATAAAGCACGAGAGCTTTGGAAGTCCAGCTGGGGCAGTGCCCCTTCACAGAGATTCAGGGCTAGCTAGCCTGGTGACTGAAGGCCTAAGGTTTGGAATTCTCCTCTTGGAGAAGTGCTGTTGGGATGGCTGGTCCGCCCAGGTAATGGTTCCTGCCACTGCAACAACAGGCTGGGACAAGAAGTGGAGAGCAGCGTGCCTTCTACCTGGGTACTGTGAATTTTGCTGACACAAAGGCTGTCCTCCACCCGGTGTTGGACAGATCCTAGGAACTGCACATCTTTCCCGCATTAACCCATGTGAGCAGCTGTCAACCTCCGGGGGATGGGGGGAGGGGACTGCCTAGAAATTTGGGGGCCAAAACGAATTAGGCGGCCTTTACTTGGTCTTATCAAAAGGACACCAATAAAATATTTTAAAGCAGGAAAAAAAAAAAGGAAGAGCTAGAACATCTAATAACTGGGTGCTTACCATGTGCCACGGAACTGTTAGAGCTGTTTTTTTCATGTACTGTCTAATTTAATCTTCATAAAACTCTGCAAGGCAGGTTCTTACGGCATTTTGGTAAAGAGGAAAAGAAACTGAGACACAGTGAAGGTACGAGATTGCTCAAGGTCACACAGTTAAGAGAACTGACAGATTAGAAGAGAAAAATTTTGGAAGAATAAAACCGTCCCTGTTCTCTCTGGAGAATGGGCTTGGGAGACAGGGGAAACTTCCTTTTTTATACTCTTTTGTATTGTCTGAATTTGTCAGAGTAATTATTTGCGCTTAAACACAAATAAAGAGGGGATTTATACATCTAGCTCTGATGGAGTAGCTCGTAGCAAATGTTCCCAGTGATAAGAACTAGAAAAACCCAGGTAATATAACAAAAGCACATCTAGCTCCAGGTTTCCAAATCTAAGTCAAGACTCAAGAGGCCTTTGGACTAAGACAGAAGGGAAGCTCCCTCCCTGAGGTGAGCCCAGCACTTAACTTGCAGTTTCTGCCTTTGGGCACATTTGCCAATTCTTTCAGGGGAAAGGGCCAGGCAATCAATAATACTATGGACAACTTGGGGTGTATTCATAAAATATACCACAGAGCTAGAAATGTTCTGTTTCTTGATCTGCATGCTTATAATTTTGAACTTTTCTGTATGTTATATTATAATAAAAAAGTTTTTTAAAATAAAGAATGCTCACTAGATATTTCTCTGCCACTCTGATCAACTATCAGGGGAGCGTTCTATAATCGCAAACTCTATGGCTTTAAATGGCATCCCATAAAGTATTGGGAAGTCAAGATACCACAGTAACATCTAATAATATTAACAAAACTAAGCGCCTGCTATGGACCAGACGCCACTGTGGACAACTGTAGGTACTGGATAAACAATGGTGAGCGAGACAGACCAAGATCCTGCCATCATGTCACTCCTCAGAGCTACGGGAAACACTGATAAGTAAACAAGCAAAAAATCCTAAAGGTACGTAACGTGTGACGTGAAAAGAAAAAGTAAAGCTGGGTAAGGGGATAAAGAGAGAGAGGTCAGTGGTATAATCCTAGACAGGAAGATGAGGGAAGGCCTCTCCAAGAAAGCCATTTCCTTCCCAGCCAGCACACAAACCCTAGGAGGCACACACATACATACAACATGAACTGATTCTCTGCCTTTTTGGAAAATGATTAAGAAAGGAAAATTATAACTACAAGGAATTTTTAGAGCCCAGTGAAATAAATACAGTGTATAAACAAAACAAATACTTCATTTCTTTGTACCTACTTGTTAGTCTGGTCGACAGCTATGTGACTTCCATTAGGAATTAAGTCTACATCATTTTTGTCCCAATGCACCTGTAACCACAAATGAACTCAGTATCTCCAAGAGAATCCCGAACAATCTATTATCAACAAAAACACTTTGGAGCATACCTCTTTTCCTCAAACCAGCAAGGTGGTAAAAAATTACCACCTTTATCATGCAGAACGAAAAATAAGTTTTTAAAGGAACTTGAATTATCTATTTTAACTGATCATATTGAATAAATTAATTGGACAATTGCCATATCTCACTATTCACTTTACACACTACAGACCTAGTATGGCAGATTTGCAAAAAATGGCCATAAATTCCTCCAATCCTGGTATTTACGCAATGTGATTTTGCAACACCTCCCATCAAGAGGGCGAGTCTATTTCTTCGGCTCCTGAGTCTGGGTGTGGCCACGTGAAGTACTTCAGCCAAAGGGACCTGACAGGAGCAAAAGCTTGAAAAGCAGCCTGTGTGCCGGGGCTTGCCATCTCCTACTCGCCGTAACCCTGCGACCACTCGTGAAGAAGCCACAGCTAGCCTACTGGAGGATAAAAGGGCACTAGAACAGAGAGAGCTGTTCCAGTCGACACCCCCTCAGCCAACCAGCCCGCTGGCCACCAGGTGTGTAAGCAAGGCCACTGTGGGCCAGGCGGCCCGCCAGGTCGGCCCAGTCCAGACACCCCCAGAGTCGTGTCTCCTGTTCTAAGCCACTCAGTTTAGGTGTCGTCTGTTACTTAGTAAAATCTAACTGATACACCCAGCTCATGAAAAATGAGGAAGAACACCTTTTGTACTAGCTTAATTCAGTGTGGTTTTTTATTAAAGGTAAGTAAGTATAAAAATGGTTAATCAGATTAAATATGAGCTGTCATTTGATTTTCACTGTTACTCACATTAAAATGGATGTGAAATACTTCTCTGAAGTCATCGCCTTCATCATCCAGAAGTGTCTGCAAACTCCTAAAGAACACATGATTTTATTCTTCAGATGTCAATAATCATGATGGCTAGAAACATCATCTAAAATAAATGTTGGGCTTCCCTGGTGGCACAGTGGTTGGGAGTCTGCCTGCCGGTGCAGGGGACATGGGTTCGGGCCCTGGTCTGGGAGGATCCCACATGCCGCGGAGCAACTAGGCCCGTGAGCCACAACTACTGAGCCTGCGCGTCTGGAGCCTGTGCTCCGCAACAAGAGAGGCCGCGATAGTGAGAGGCCCGCGCACCGCGATGAAGAGTGGCCCCCGCTTGCCGCAACTAGAGAAAGCCCTCGCACAGAAACGAAGACCCAACACAGCCATAAATAAATAAAAAATAAATAAATAAATAAAAATTTTAAAAAAATTTTTTTTAAAAAGTTTAAAACAAATTAAAAAAATAAAATAAAATAAATGTCAAGGGCACGCTTACTCCCAAGGTGGGAGGTCAGGTTCAGTTCACAGAACCTGTTTCTGTGTACTGATAGTCTAACGAGGGCCAGACCTCAACCGGAAGTGTGAGATTTGGAGGGTTATTTGCAATTCTGCGGGCTCCTCACACAATTCCCAGCTCTCTTCCCTCCACCCTGTCTGCCTTACCCAGTTGGCAGGAGGTTCCTATTCAGAAAAGGATCACTAACATGCCTACTGATTCTGAAACTCATCCACACTGGTGTTACCTTTCTTTAAGCTTTTAATAAACATTACTTACAGAATAATAGATTTCCTTTTAATTATCAGGTATCACTTGACATTCTTAGGAGTGGGTGGGTCAAAGGACCTTCTCTATACCTCCTGTCCCAGTATCTTCAAGCTTAAGACAGACCTGAAATTTGACCACCTGAATTGTTTCAAGGCATCTGTGAGAACAGAGGTTATATCCGAATGGAGAGCAGCCTGTCTTTATATTTCCACCTTTATAAATACTTTTTTTTTTTTTGATTTTTTATTTTTTGGCCAGGCCACGCGGCATGCGGGATCTTAGTTTCCCCGACCAGGGATCGAACCTGCATGCCCTGTGCTGGAAGTGTGGAGTCTTTGCCACTGGACCGGAGAGAAGTCCCTATAAATACTTGTAAAGTAATACACGGCATACTGTATTATGTGCTCCCTCACTCATTTATTCATTCAACAAACATTTATTAAGTATCTGGTACGGCAGGGATAAGGGATGTAAAGCTGAGAGTAAGACGTTATTATTGATTAAATCCTGAGACTTATAGGTAAGATATGCTGATAAAAATCTTACTACAGTGCTGTCAGATATGTGCAGCTAGGAACGATGTAAATGGTACAGCTACAACTTGGGAGAGCTTGGTTAACTCCTTCTGAAGGGATGCGTGTCATCGGGGAAGACCTCTGGGAGAAGGTGGAATCCAAGTTGATTTCTTTTCCCTGCTGGATTTTTTATTACCGTATTGTGCCAAAATGTTGGATCCTTTTTTTCTTTTTTTTTGGCCATGCCACGTGCCAAATGGCTCGTGAGATCTCAGTTCCCCGACCAGGGATTGAACCAAGGCCACGGCGGTGAAAGTGCCAAGTCCTAACCACTGGACCGCCAAGGAATTCTCTAAAATGCTGGATCTTTTATTATGGTATCATGATAAAAACAGACCATGTTTTATTGTACTTTTGGGGGGTTGAGGGAAAGTAATGGGAACTCAGCTGACAAAACTGGATTCATCATAAACTTGGTTCATGATACTCTGTCTTTATGTGTCCCTGTACGGCTCATTTGCTTATTTATGGGTATGTTTATGAAGAACACCTGTGAACCTGACTCCCCAAACAAGAACTAAAACATTGCCAGTATCTTGTACCTGCCTATAGGGGGTACCTCCCCTTATCCCATTTTTCTACCACCCCCAAAATGTTATACATATATCTACAGTTTGAAGAGTATCTTTTCTCTTTGCTAAGGTATCTCTTGATGAACAGAGAACTTCTTTCATCTTATTGCAGTTAAATTTATCAATCTTTCCTTTAATGTTGGTATTTTTATGCCTTGCTTGAGAAATCCCAATGGTAAGAAAGGTAACTGTCCATATTTTCATCATCATTGCATTCAATATTTAAGTCCCTTATCCACACAGAGTTGATTCTATTACGTGATGTAAGGTATCTGTTCTCATTTTTTTCCCAGGTGCATTAATTGAACAGTACCTCTGTTCCCACTGATCTAGCATACTACCTCTAACAAAGTGCCATGTGTATAGGGGTCAGGTTCTATGCTCTCCTGTACCATTGGAAAGCTTGCACCAATATCATACTGCCCTAATTAATACAGCTTTCTAATGACTCTTGATATCTGGTAGGCCAAGTTCCCCATCTTTATTCACCTTGCAAATTATTTTTGGCTATTCCTGGCCCCTTGTTCATCCATGTAAATTTTAAATAAGCCTTTTTTTTTTTTAAGCCTGCTGGGATTAAAATAGGAGTTTTATTGAATATAGAGATCAGGGATTCTCAAAGCATAACCAAGACCAACAACTTCTGGGAATCCCTGAGGCCTTTACAGGGGGGTCCACAAGGTCAAAACTAATTTCATAATACTACTAAGATGTTACTGGCCTCCTTCACATTCTGTCATAAGTACAGAACAGAGTTTTCCAGAGGCTATATGAGAGCTAACAGAATGAGCGTGTATTCCTGTATTTAAAACATTTATCACTTTTAATTTCTAATATTATAAATACTGACAAATGTAACCGACATAAGTAAAAGCTCTTTGGGGGCCTCTCTTAATTTTTAAGAGAGTCTTAAGACCTAAAAGTTTGAGAAATGCTAATATGGGTTTAGTGGTCTTTATTCAGTTTATGTATATTAAGTTATTTAGTTTATTACATCTTCTTAGGCATAAGCATTATTTATGTCATTTTCAATGTTTTCAGTAAAAATTAACAACAAATTTATCTACTCCTTTCCAAATTGGGTGCTTTCAATATTTTTTCCTTATCTTATTAGTATACTAAGTATAATGATTAATAGTTGGATTCTGGAGCCAGTGTCTGTGTTCCAACCACAGATCTGTCACTGTGGGATCTGGGGCAAGTTACCTAACTTTCTTCCCTTTCAGTTTCCTCATCTGTAAAATAGGGATAATAATAATAATAGAATCATACTACCGTTCTCATTCTTTTAGAAATCCCCATAGTATTCCATTGCATAAATATACCGAAAACATTTAATTCCCTCGCTGAAGAGCACTTAGGTAGTCTACATATTATAAACTATCTAATACAACGTGCACTAGCAGACATATTTGCATGATTGCCTATTTCTGAATGTGAAACGTCTAGAGGTAGAATTGCTGGGTCAAAGCAGCAAACATTTTTTTTTTTTATTCCAAGCACAGTAGTCCCCTCTTAGCCATGGTTTTGCTTTCCAAAGTTTCAGTTATCTGTGGTCTACTGCAATTTGAAAATATGAAATGGAAAACTGCAGAATAATTCATCAGTGTTAAACTGCAGGCCGTACTGAGTAGTATGATGCAATCTCACACCAGCCCTCTTTGTGCGGTACGTAAATCATCCCTTTGTCCAGCGTATCCCACCTGTTGGTCATTCAGTAGCTGCCTCATGACCACTGTGGTATCACAGGTCTTGCATCCACGCAACCCTTATTTTACTTAATGACGGCCCCCAAAAGCAAGAGGAGGGACGCTGGCAATTCGGACGGGCCCAAGAGAAGCCACAAACTGTATGTTTTCAGTGAAAAGGTGAAAGTTCTCAACTTAGTAAGGAAAGAAAAAATCAGATGCCGAGGTTGCTAGGATCTACAGTATGAAAGAATCTTCTACCTGGGAAACTGTGAAGAAGAAAAAAGAAATTCATACTGGTTTGCTCTTGCACCTCAAACTGCAGAAGTTACGGCCACAGGGCATGGTAAGTGCTTAGTCAGGATGGAAAAGGCATTAGATTTCCTCAGTAAGACATTCTGAGAGAGGGAAACCACATCCACATAACTTTTATTACAGTATATTATTATAATTGTCCTATTTTTATTATTAGTTATTGTTAATCTCATAGTGTGCCAAACCTGTAAATAAAGTTTTATCCTAAGTATGTACGTATAGGAAAAGACATGGGTATATACAGCATTCGGTACTATCCACGGTTTCAGGCGTCCACTGGAGGGCCTGCAACGCATCTCCTGCAGATAGGGGGCTACTGTACTGCCACACTGCTCTCTGACAAGGAGTTACCAATTTACAACTCCACGCACAATTCTTGAAATCAGAGTGAACCTTTTCCCAAATCCCTGCTGACACTACACAGCGTCAGTATTTCCAACCACTGTCAATTTGAGGTCCATATTAGCCTCTCACTTTAATATGCATTCCATGATCACTTAATTTATGATTATCCACGATCATCTTTATTTATGAACCATTTCTATTGCTTCTTTTGTAGGTTACCTTCTTGTATACTCTGTCAATTTTTCTTATGGATGTGCAGGAACACTTTATTCAGCAGCGATAGTAACCCTTTCTATTATATGTCACCAATACGTTTTGTGAGGTGGTGGCTTGTCTTTTAACTTAGAAATAAGTTTTCATTTTAAAGATGATGACATGAAACAACTTTTAAAATAAACATCAGGACTTCGCTGGTGGCACAGTAGTTAAGAATCCGCCTGCCAATGCAGGGGACACGGGTTCAAGCCCTGGTCCGGGAAGATCCCACATGCCATGGAGCAACTAAGCCCGTGTGCCACAACTACTGAGCCTGCGCTCTAGAGCCCGTGAGCCACAACTACTGAGCCCGCACACCACAACTACTGAAGCCCGTGTGCCTAGAGCCCGTGCTCTGCAACAAGAGACGCCACTGCAATGAGAAGCCCGCGCACCGCAGTGAAGAGTAGCCCCTGCTCGCCGCAACTAGAGAAAGCCCACGCACAGCGACAAAAGACCCAACACAGCCAAAAATAAAGAAATAAATTTTTAAAAAAACAAAACAAAAAAACAACTTTGGAAAACATGTCTCTTTAAAATAAATAAGTAAATAAATAAAATGAAATAAAATAAGCATCACTTGCAGGTTTTGCACCAAGGTGTAACCTGTGCTCTATCCTGACTGTCTCTGCTCAAATAAACCAAAGGTTAATGCAAACAGTGAGGACTGACTATACGAAAAACCAACTTTTCTTAATTTTAGAAAGTTAAATTATTGTCTAACAATTTGACAAAGTTAGAATCAGTTTAAAATACCCAGAATGCTACTATTGAACATGAAAATACTACTGGAATGTGTGTGTTTAAATATTTATCTAAATATATGTTAGACAAGGTTCTGTAAAAGGAACTATGTTAACTTACTTTCCCAAAACAGGACTGAGTTCTTTCAAGTCTTCTAATGATGGCGCTTGATCCAAAAGTTTCTTAAACAGAGCCAGTGGGAAAGGGATGTTGGCAACATTGCAACTGAAGAGGCAGAGTCCACACAGAACCCCAAAGAAGAAATAATTCTTCTTCTCAAATTTAGGCTGAAAAGAGAAAAAAAAAAACCTTAACGTATTATGATGGAATATTTACATTAGGTAAACCATTTTTCCCCTTTCACAAAATCAAATCACAAATTAAAACCAAAAATCTTGAGATAAGAATATTTAGGGTTTGTATTCAATTATTAAGTCAATTTAAATTCCTGCCACAGTTTTGGTTACTGAAAACATTAACAGGATGGGGGTGAGGAGATAGGAGAGATGTTGTTTAGGTGGAAAAGCTGCAATGAGTAGCAAATTAATCCTAGAGTTCAAATGCACAGTACAGTGAGTATGGATAACAATACTGTATTATAATCATCAAATTTGCTATGGTACTAGATCTTAATTATCCACCACTAAAAAGAAATAATTATGAGATGTGATAAAGGTGCTAATTACCACTACAATGGCAATCATACTATAATATAAATATATCAAATCAACATGTGGTACACCTTATATTTATACAATGTTATATGTCAAATATATTTCAATAAAAAATAAAAGTATTAACAGGAATAGAAACACATGAGGCTCAGTAATCCTTATAAACAAAGTTCTTGCAATTTCTTTTCATAGGCTTTATCTTCAAGTTCACTGGGAAAACAGAACAAAGAATGAGTGCCTAAGAAAGGAAGGGTTCATTTTTACCTATACATTCTAGAAATGGTCAATACATATATATTGCTTAAATTCTCTTGTGTGGACTTGGAAACCCAGGGAAAGAGGACCCCCATTTTAGAGAAAATAATCACCTTTTTAGAATTAAAAAGTTATCTCCATAATTACATCAATAATTCCTCTCCTAAAATACAACAGTCTAGACAACCTAATTTTCTATGGTATATCCCCATACCTCTTCTCTCAGGAAATACCTACACCAAGAAAAGAGGACTTACCTTGACAGGAAACCACATGTAGGAAGCCTCTTCAGGATATGTGAACATCCCATATTCTGGCCGGGTCATTTCTTCAAAGAGACAATGGAAAAACTCTGCTCTGACTCCTCCAAAGTCATATCCAATTTCTCCACTAAATGAAACCTAAAGAAACAGAGCAAATAATGCATCACTTCCAGAGCTCTGTATTGCTATGTATTAAATCTCATTTAATAACTATTTGTGGACCCAAGTATTTGGGAGGTACTGGGTGGGGTAAGCAAATTACTTGTGTTAGCGTATTGAATTTTCTTACTAATTCTAGGAGGCCAATGAGGCTTCAAGAATTTAAATAACTTTCCCAAGGTTATACAACTGCTAAGACTTTTTTTTAAAATAAATTTATTTATTTTATTTATTTTTATTTTTGGCTGTGTTGGGTCTTCGCTGCTGTGCACGGGCTTTCTCTAGTTGCGGGGAGCGGGGGCTACTCTTCGTTGCGGTGCGTGGGCTTCTCATTGCAGTGGCTTCTCTTGTTGCGGAGCACGGGCTCTAGAGCGCAGGCTCAGTAGTTGTGGTGCACGGGCTTAGTTGCTCCGCGGCATGTGGGATCATCCCAGACCAGGGCTCGAACCCGTGTCCCCTGCATCGGCAGGCGGATTCTTAACCACTGCGCCACCAGGGAAGAAGTCCCCAGCTGCTGAGACTGAATCCTACGGGTGACAAACCTGAGAGCCTGAAGTCTTTACCACTAAACTGACCTCAACTGGCATCATTTTTATAATCATCAGGTACATTAAGTATAATGAAAATAAACATAAAGAAATCATAAATATCAGAATTTTCAAAAAAACTGAAAAACCAGAGCACACGTATTTACTGGCTTGGCTGTTGATTCCATAAGGAGGCAGCGTCCCACCTGCTGACACCAAGCCCTCCTCAGGATGATTCTATTATAACCCATCTTTGCTCCTTCAATTACTTGCTCTGTTCCTTTCTGCCTTTCCTTCTTGGAATCCTTCACTTCAGTTTACAAATATGTTAAGGTCTCCCTTATCCTTAAAAGGAAAAAAAAATCTCAACACCATTGTTTCCAGTACAGACAATACTGGCTTCCTCTACTGTAGGTTGCCAAATTTTGGAGATTAAGGTACACCAACTTCTAAACCCGTTTCTCTACTTAAATGCTTCTCTCCAAGAGGACCAAGAATCTGTGAATCCCCAATTCCAAGGACTTGAGTTTCTCATGTCTCATCTTGATTTCACCCACTCATTTTACACTTCTGGCCGCCACCTCTTTCTTCACACTCTTTTCTCCCTTGCTTTCTCTTATGAAGCACTATTTAAGCTTTCATTCCTCTCTTCTTTTTCATGCTGCTTTAATACCAGAAATTCCTGCGGCTCTATGCTGGCACTTCTATCCTTACTCCTACCCTGCCCCTTTATATGGGCAAGCTCCTTAACCTCACAAAGCGTGTTTTCCCACGAGATCATCAGAAAGATTAAATGGGATAACACAGGTAAAATGTCTCACACAGTCTGGAAAATAGTAGCTGCTTATCAAATGTTACCTAAATTTTTAAAATGGATGAATGAAATATAAAAATGGAACTAAAATAACTGAGTGGGCTGGCTGGCCGACACAGTTTAGAATCATGAGTTCACTAGATTTTAAAAAAATTATCTATGTGCAAAAATACACAGAAATGCCAACTCTAACTGCAAACTCCGTACTTTTAAAATAGCATCTTGAGCTTTGGTCAAGTCAATCATTCTTTAATCTGAGTAGGACAAGTGATAAACTAACACCTCGAATCAAAAACACTCTAATAAATATTATCAGGAAAATCCTGACTTGTCTTGATTAACTGGAAATTCTAGAGCCTGATGGTCGGGCTGAAATCCTGGCTCTGACACTTATCAGTTGTGTCACCCTGGGATAAGTTACCTCATGGTTCTGCACCTCAGTTTCCCCATCTGTATAAGGAGGAAAAAACAGAACCTTCTACACAAGGGTAGAAGTGACACAAGTGCAAAGCTTTTACAGTAGTTCCTGGCCTAAGGAAAACATTCATTAGATCTTCTAGTCGTTATTATTCTGTGCCAAGTATCTATTAGTAAGACAAGTTATATAGTAGCTAAACCAAAGATCGTGATTCATGAATATTCAGGACATGGTGATATCTACAATTATACCCTCAAAAAACTACGTAGTCAATAAAGAGAATGCTCTCTCTTCAACAAAGCAACCTGGGTTCCTGCAGGAGAGCAGAAACAAACTCTCAGTTCTCCTCTGGGTCACCCCATCTCACCGGAACCTTCACAAGGTGATGATGACCAGCCAGGCTTGCTCAAGCCTCACGAGGGAATGGACCTCTTAGGGCTAGTACTGGGCTATCTACCTGACCAGGTTGTGGGGAGGACAACCATTTCACCTGCCGCTCCTCAGCCAAAGTGTACTGACAGCGCTCACCTGGAATTCACAGGTAACTGGGGGAAACCAGGGGAACTCCAATACAGATAACCACAGCGGAAAAAGGGAGATAATTCCCTCTTTGTAAGGCCCGTCATTACATTCTTTTATGTTTTCTGTCTTAGCAGCAAAAACATTAAGTAAGAATTATACTTTACCAGTAACTCCCTCCTCAGATCTTCATTCTCAAACTGATTTAGCTGATTCAAAACATCCTCAATCAAGTGACCCCTTCTGACTGTTAGATTAAAGGTGGGCAGTAAAGCAAATTCAGACCCTTCTTGTTCCACAACGCCAACCAACCTCATAAAAGCTTGCAATTTCTTCTCCTGGGAAAAGAAAAATGTTTCACTCCATTTCACCGTTTGCTCCAAGTAGATATTTACGAAGTAGAATAAACCGGTTCAGTGTATTATACGCGCGTGTCACAAACATTTATGAAACGAGCCCTATATACACCCCTGGAGACAGGCTACATATTCAGTGTTCACCCCCCGTGAGCAGAAGATACATGAGACACAGGAAATGAAAAGCTCTGCGGGGCTCATCTGGGTGCGCAGGAACGTGACCAACCGCGGGCTCCTCTGGACCACTGTATCCCGTAAACACAATCATGAGCACTTCAGTGACCGACTGACGATCGTCAACAGGCTAAGAGACTGACTAGTGAGCCTGAAGCAGTGAGCTGAAACCTAGTGTTCTCATCAGGAAGAGAAGCTCAGACGTTTAGAAAAGAAGCCTGCTGCAGGAAAAGTGCAGGATGAAAGACCTCTCTAGAGATATCCTTTTCTAGGAGGAAAACTCAGACAAGAGATTTTAGGGGACAGATAATCTACGAAGTTACCATGACAGAGACAGACCCACAGACTGACAGACAGACACGCAGACCGTCCATCTGGAACCAAATGGCAATTTGGGATCATTAACGTCTATGTCTCCTAGCAAAACAGAGAGAAATCAAATGCCAGTTCTATAAAATAATTACCGGAAGCTTGTTTAAAATCAAGAGAGAATAGTTACAGAGTTGAAGCAAAATAAAGTTCTCATATCTTTTTTCTTTCCATTTTCCTTTGTTAAATATTTCATTAATGGTCTTACTTGGAACTTATAAATCAATTTCCTATTTTGTTTTATTATGGCAACTGCATTATGTAAAGGTATCTACTCTAATGACATAGATTTGAATATTATTCATGCATAGAGATATACAGATGCATATATAAGCACAAAAGTGACAACAAGCGCTAACACTTTTGGGCACTTTGTGAGAGGCACTGTTCTAAATGCTTTACCTATATTAACAAATTTAATCCTTACAAAAATGCAATGAGGTACACTTTCTGAGGCATTTTCAAGTGTACAATTTTAAGTTCAAAACCCCTTGCTGGACACGCGGACAAACAGAACCAAGTCAGCTGATGACAGTAAGTACATCTGGAAGGGAAATACTTTTCACAAACCTTTATTATGGCATGATCACAGAGTACCAGCCATTTCTTTGGGTCTGAATTTCAAGAATCCTCTGTCACCTCTATTCCCACTACTATGTTTTCCCATTAGATTGGACCTTCTTATGTACTGGTGCTAATCCCAATCAAGCCCACGTCTGCCACGCGTCTTTGAGTACCATTCAGCAGACTACCGGCACCAACCTCAAGGCAAAAGCCCTACAGCTAGGCCCAAGCTCTGTCCTTTGCTACTGAGGCCCTAATAGGCCTCAAGGCCAACCCAACTCAAATTGTGACAGTCTCTCTAGCCTTCTTCATTAGCGTATAAGCTTCTTGAATGCTTCACCCGTGGGTGGCTCCCTTATCACTCCTCTATTATACACTGGAAAAGGTACTCATCATTTGATTTGCTAATGAAAACAAAGAAATAGGCATGCATACCTGTATTTTTAAAAGCGAGTCTGCATACAGTAGTTTAATTTTCGACAGAATATTAAAGATAAATGGAAAATGACTGAATATGACAGGATAGCAGATGTCCATTGAAGTGTCCTAAAAAAGGAAATGACAACAATTTTGATAAACGAAAGGACAGAGAAATCTTACGCCTTACTTCTTAGCCTTAAAGCCCTGACGGTTTCAGGTCTCAGTACTTAGAGCCAAAGCAATCCAAAATGCTCGTCAGTAGTGCTCAGATATATAAAATTCTAAGAAAATGTTCTATATATATCAATGAAAGGTATATAAACCTAGTATTTTCAGTACTCATTTAATTTCACCATTAATTATAAACTCTGGACATTTTCCCAAAGAGTCTATTCTGCTGCTACCTGCACTTCTGAAATGTGAAATTAGTTCAGATGCATTTGGTAAGCAGGGGAGTGACAGAATGTAGAGAGCTGGTTAGCTCAGACAAGATTTTTCCCAGGCAAAGGACGATGTGCTAGGAGTAGAATTAGAACCTTCAGAGAAAAGGAGGAAAAAATCTCAGATTAGCTGCTGAACTGGCAGCAAGAGCCCTTTAGCTTTATTTTAAGAAAATGAAAAAGGAGTACTTACACCCAGGGAACCCTCCCCAAAGTTACAGCCCTATCCTGCTGGCTCCTGGTGAGTCACTGAGCCTCCTATACCTACCTTAAGAGCAAAGCTCCACTCCCATAGGTGTTACCTCAGTGCCACCGGTCCTCTAATCAGGGTGGGGAGAGATTTCTACCCTTCGGTTTTTGTGCATTTTTCATCTTCTCACGGCACTGTCCACAAGCTGCTTGCCTGGTTGATCTGAGCTATCTCTCCCCAGGTAGGAAGCACTTTTCTGTCAGTGTTCTGGCTACAAAACTGCATTGGTTTTGAGGGGTCTGCCTTGCTTTTCCCATAAGCCCTGCTATTTCTATTGGGCAATTTTGCAGAGTACAGGAAGTTTTGGAAATTCGTACAAAGTTATACAGCGAGTGCCTGTATTAACTTACCGACAATCAATACCCTCTTTAAATACGCCATACTTAACTGCATTCATTATCGAGGCGGTCCTTTTGGACGCATCTTCATAAAAATCAAGCCAGTGTGTGAGTTCATTTACTTTGAAGATATTTTCAGGCAGCTGATATGTAGTCTGGTTTACCTTAAATAAAATACCACCTGTGAGAAAGTTCTTCATATAAAGACAATTTTGCTTAATGGCTATAAATGAGATTATCAGAATAAACAGCAAGTTAAACATACTCTGAATGACCAGAATTAAGTTCTATCCAGTTCCCCCATTGCCAAAGCCCCAAACTTTCAGGAGCGTAAAGGATACCTAAGATTTAATAGTAGAAATTGATGGTGTGATGAAAAACTTCTAGTTACTTTTAATCCACAGAAAAGTTTTAAAGAAACTCAAGTGCAAAGAAAAACACAGTGTAATATGAATCCAAACTACTCTGGGGCCCAATACTTCATGTCATGTTCGTTCGTTCTTTTTTTTGCGGGGGGCGGGCGCCGCACTGCCCGGCTTGCAGGATCTTAGTGCCCCGACCAGCGCCACCGCACGGGGATGCTGTCTCATCCCCGTGACCGGGATCCTCAGGACCCTGCTGATCTCAGCCTTGCCCTGTCGACAGCCTCAGCAGCCTCAGTGTCACGGAGAAAGAGGGTGCGTCGTCTTGGTGGATTCTTCTGGAGGTGTGTGTGTGGGGGGAGCTTGACAAACATTCTGACGTTGCCTGTTAAGAGTCAAAGGACACGGCAGGATCCCTTCAAGATTTCTTCTGTTGCTGCTTCAGTATTTCTAGGAATTCTCTTTGTAAATGGCAAGCTCATTACAATACACTTTCCCTGAGCCCTTCAGTAAACTGCTCAATTTTTCAAGACCTGGAATTATTTTTTTGATTGATCTTTCACTTTTATATAAAACCTTTAAAAACAGCCAAGAACAGGCATCACTTTTCAGCAGTAGGGCAGACTTTTTTTTTTTTTAAGCAGTTTGATAGATTAGGCACTTTGATTCACTGAAAACAACCATAAATATAGGATAAACTGTAAACCAACATTTTTGGATGCATTACTGATTTTGTCAGCAGATATGGAATAATCAGGTCCAAAAACTAAGGGAAGGTGGCATTTCCCTTGAGAGTATCTGCCAAACCTGGTGAACCTGAACTTCAGTTTCAGTGGCTGAGACTTTGAGAAAAGGAGACAAAGCCCAGACTCTGTTCAAATTAGGGAACCTTGCTTCATAAATCTGGGACCCAAAATGGCTACCATTAGAGTGAACCAGGGTAACCTAGAAATGAACAAGCTGTTTCCTCCACTCCTGCATCAACCCATCCCCACCTTGACTCCAAGACCATGAGGCAAACTGTAGTTTCAATGGTGCTGGATGTTAATAGTTTGCATCTACCAACCTGAACTCCCAGTCCGTCCCCCTCCCCCTCCCCCTCGGCAACCACAAGTCTGTCCTCTACGTCTGTGAGTCTGTTTCTGTTCTGTAGATAAGTTCATTTGAGACTGGCACAACATTGTAAATCAACTATACTTCAATTAAAAAAAATAATAAAATAAGATGCATAAGTCACAGGGGTGTAAGGTACACAGGGAAAATAGTCAATATTTTATAGTAACTTTGTATGGTGCATTGTAATCTATAGAGATATCAAATCACTATGCTGTACACCTGAAACTAATATAAGTCAACTATACTTCAATTAAAAAAATAATAAAATAAATAAAATAACATAAGTCACAGGAGTGTAATGTAGACAGGGAAAATAGTCAATATTTTATAATAACTTTGTATGGCGTGTAATCTATAGAGGTATCAAATCACTATGCTGTACACCTGAAACTAATATAAGTCAACTACACTTCAATAAATAAATTTAAAATTTTTTAATTAAAAAAAAAAAATGGGGCTTCCCTGGTGGCGCAGTGGTTGAGAATCTGCCTGCCAATGCAGGGGACACGGGTTCGAGCCCTGGTCTGGGAAGATCCCACATGCCGCAGAGCAACTGGGCCCGTGAGCCACAACTACTGAGCCTGCGCGTCTGGAGCCTGTGCTCCGCAACAAGAGCGGCCGCGATAGTGAGAGGCCCGCGCACCGCGATGAAGAGTGGTCCCTGCTTGCCGCAACTGGAGGAAGCCCTCGCACAGAGACAAGGACCCAACACAGCCAAAATATAAATAAATAAATAAATAAAAGTGTTTTTAAAAAAAAAAAAAATGGTGCTGGCATTGGGGGAAGAAGGTCGCCTACAGAATTTGTCATTACAAAAGCACTCTCCCGAAAATTCACACACCAGATTCATACCACCTGGAGATCTAAAAAGCCTCAAGCCAAAATTTTAATCTTTATATCTTTAAAGACTAATTTAATAGTACCAAACTGCTGGTGTCGCCAGGAGCCTGGCAGAAGCAAATTCTCCCTGAAAAGACCCAGCCCTCAAAGAATTCCAAAAGATAAAAGTTCCAAGGGAAATGTGCACACACACACACATACACACACACACACAGTCACAAAATACATGATAATGAAGGAGCCACGAGGAAGATGCAGCAGAAACTAAAGACAGCAAAAACTGACCTGCAAAGACTTCAGATACCCAGAAATTATAAATAATAACCAAGAAAAAAAAATTAAAGAACCAAAGAAAACTTCCGGAAGTGAAAAACATACTACTAGAAATAAAACTCAAAAGACAGTTTTAATAGCAGACAAAAATCACTGAAAAGCGAATTCATGAACAGGAAGATAGGACTGAAGAAATCATCCAGAATGGGGTACAAAGAGACAAACAGATGGAAATTATGACAGGACGATTAAGAGACATGGATGACAGAGCGAGAAGAACTAACATACAAAATAAGTAGAATTTCAGGAGGAGAGAGTCAATACTTGTTTTGAATTAAAACGTGTAACAACTTAGAAATGGAGGGAACATCCTTTTACCTGGAAAGGTAATTTTCCAAAACCCCATAGTAAAAATGTTATTTAATAGTGATATTAAGAATTTTCCTTTAAAATCACCAACAAGATTAGGCACCTACTATCACTACGACTTCTATTCAACCTTCCTGTTGAACAACTAGGGATAGGAAGGCCTAGCCAGTGCAACAAGGCAAAGGAAAATAATAAAATGCATAAGAATTGCGAAGAAAAAAACATTATTTTTTTCAAAGATACGATTGTCTGCACAGAACATGCAAAAGTATCTACAGTTAAGTTACTAGATATAATGCAAGAATTTAGCAAACTCACTGGCTATTAAAAAATCAATATTCAGGGACTTCCCTGGCAGTCCAGTGGTTTAAGACTCCGAGCTTCCACTGCATGGGGCCCGGGTTCGATCCCTGGGTGGGGAACTAAGATCCCACATGCTGCACAGTGCGGCCAAAAAAAGAAAAAAAAATCAATATTCAAAAATCAATGCATTCCTACAATGCATTCCTATAATCAATGCGTTTATCTGCTGTTAAACCAACAACAGATAATATAGTTTTTAAAAGATACCATTTACAAAAACTTAAAAACAGTTAAATACCCTGGAATAGATTTGACTAAAGATATCCAAGACTTTCATAGTAAAATAACAAAAACTCACTGAAAAACTTAAAAGATAATCTAATAAGCAGAAGAAATAGATACCATGAAGAGTCACAACAGTAAAGGTGTCAATTCTCCCCAAAGTGAAATACATATTAAATGCAATTTCAATCAAATTCCCAGTAAGATCTGTGTATGCGTGTGTAGAACCTGAAAAGCCAATTCCAAAATTTATAGGGAAGAACCAAATGCCAAAAATATCCAAGATTCACTTTAAGAACAAGACAGGAGTATTTCTTTTAGCAAGTATAAACAATATAGAGCCACAGACAATGACTAACAGTACAGAAGAGAGCCTGTACGTGAACCCCGCACACAGAAACTTGTTTTATGACAGTTCCCATTACCTATCAGTGCAGAAAGGACAGAATTTCAGTTAAGTGGTGCTAGGTAATTGTTTTCATATGGAAAATAATAAAAATAAATTTTCAGTTGGATTAAACACCAAAGTGTGAAAGGCAAAGCTAACCTCAATACTCCCTTTAGACCTTGGCAGGAGTGACCTGTGCCCTGGGCCTCTGATTTACAGGTCTTTGCTCTGGGCCTCCTCCAGCCAAGCCCCTCCCGCAAGGGGTCTGCAGGGTCAACGGGGCCTGTCTACGTGCGGCCCACTCATCACACATCCCCATCTAGACTGAGCTCCAGAACCCAAGACCCGCAAGTCCCTGCCCAAACGGCTCCAAGCCAGCCCCAGGAGCTACACAGGTTCCTCCCTCCACTTGCTCTCTGGGGACTGCAAGTGTCACAGGTGACACACCCCAAGGCTCCAGGGCCCCAGGGTTGGGTAAGGAATGGCTATCGTGGGAGGTGGGATGGAACACAGAGACATGGGCTGAGGTGTCCACACACGGCCACGTGCCAGCCCTGGTGTGGGAGAAAACCAAGGAAGGAAGAGAAGCGCAGAGGACCTGCGGTGGGAGCGGGGAGAGTCCGTCGGAGCCTCCCCTTTCGCTGCAGAACTCTGTAAGGAGCCAAGCTTTCGAAATTCAAACCTGGCTTCCCCTGTCATTAGGAAGGTTTATTTGTCAAGGTGGGAAGATAGAGTATATTTTATTTCATTCAACACGTTGTTAGCTAGATTTCTAACCTTTTAAACATTAGACATATGGTATATGAGCCTCTGTTTGTACTCCTCCTCTGGTCCCAGCTCTCATCTGTGTTAGAAGACTATCTAGAGCAGCCCTCGATGCCAAATCAGGCCCTCTGCTTCTTCTGTAAAGTCTCACAAATGCCTAAAATATTTACCATCTGGTCCTTTCCAAAAAAAAGCCCTCCTGATCCCTGATACGGGTAATAATTTAAAACCTTGAAGGAAAAAAAAGTTTAAAACAAAACACATGGAGTAAAGATCATAAAGGAATAGACTGACAAATTTTTTTTTTTTTTTCAGCCACACCGTGTGGCATGCGCGATCGGCAGCGGCGAGTCTTAACCCCTGGACCGCCAGGGAAGTCCCCAAATTTTATCTACATTAAAATTAAAGACATGAGTTTCAGACTTCCCTGGCGGTCCAGGGGTTAAGACTCCCCGCTTCCAATGCAGGGGGTGCAAGTTCAATCCCTGGTCGGGGCACTAAGATCCCACATGCTGAGGGGTGTGGCCAACAAGTTAAAAAAAAAAAAAAGTGAGTTCATCAGAAAGCACCAAGACAAGCTAAAAACTGGGACCTGATATTTGCAACACATAAAATTGACAAAGGACTAGTATCCAAACTAAAAAGTACTCCTATAATCAATAAGAAAAAATTAAACAATACATTTAAATTGAGCAAAAGGACAGGTATTTTATAGAAGAGGAAACAAGTACTGCAATTATAAACATGAAAATATGCTCTAATGCATTACAACCAGGGAAATACAATTAAAATCATAATTTGGGGCTTCCCTGGTGGCGCAGTGGTTAAGAATCCGCCTGTCAATGCAGGGGACACGGGTTTGATCCCTGGTCCGGGAAGATCCCACATGCCGCGGAGCAGCTAAGCCTGTGCGCCACAACTACTGAGCCTGCGCTCTAGAGCCTGCGAGACACAACTACTGAGCCCACGAGCCACAACTACTGAGCCCGCGTGCCTAGAGCCCGTGCTCCGCAACAAGAGAAGCCACCGCAGTGAGAAGCCCATGCACCGCGGCGAAGAGTAGCCCCTGCTCGCTGCGACTAGAGAAAGCCCGCAGGCAGCAACAAAGACCCAACTCGGCAATCAGTCAATCAATCAATAAAGTCATAATTTGGCACGATTTCCACATGGCACTAAAAATATTTTCCAAATTTTAAAGTCAGACATGGGACAACAGAATTCTCATCATTTCCTGGAGAGGATTTAAATTGGTCCAACCACTTTGGAAGACAGTTTGTCACTACCCATAAAGAACAACACAGGCATATCCTCCAACCTATCAATTCCAGAATTAGGGATGGAAACTAAAAACTAACTCTTGACACATGGACACCAAGAGATAAGTACAAAAATGTTGACAGTAGCATGTTTTCTCATAGAGGAACCCTCCCCCTAAAAAAGAACTGCAAACAGCACATACTGTATATCCATCAATACTGGAATGGATAATTCTGGTAGAGTCACACTATGCACTATGATACAGAAGTGAAAATGAATGAAGTACAGACATAAGTATTAATCTGGATGAGTCTAAAAAAACAGAACGTTGTGTAAGCAGCATGTATTCGATTCATATGAAATTTTGGAAACGGCAAAATTAAACAGCATAGTGTCAAGAGATACTTATGGTTATAAAACAATAAAGAAGAGTAAGTGAATGATTAACTGAAAATCCAGGATCCTGGCCACCTTCGGGAGGTGAGGGGGTGTAATCTGTGAGAGACACACAGGCATTTCTAAAGCACTAGAAATGTCTTCTTTTTTAACACGGGTGGTAGTTGCACTGATGTCTGTTTTACTACTTTTCTTTAAACTGTACGTGGATACTAGACACACTCCTTTATATGCACGACTTAATTCACAAAAAAAATTTTAAAAATAGCAGTATCAACCTCATGTTCCGTAAGAGTCTGCTTAAGTTTCAAGCCAGGTGAAACCAAGGGAATTTTTATTGCAAAATAAAGATACATGGGTTTCTAAAACAGCACTTACCCTGTGCAGCTTTTTCAACATTTCTAGGAGAGTTTTAATGTGATAGTTATTCTCGGCAGTTCCAGCCCAATTATTCAGCTGAGCAATGACGGCTGCTTTAAACATCTGGACCAGCCTGATGAAAGCAGATTCTTGCAGAGATGCCCAATATTCCTCTGAGGGATACGAAGGTAAGTAACTGTCAGCGTGTAATATTTCTTGGATTCTTAAAGGTAAGAAGTAGTCAATATTTTCTGAAACTGGCAGAATATTTTCATATATATTGTAGTTATGAAGACACACTTGTAATAAATTTTTCAGTAAATACAATCGGAATTGAAAGGGTAGAATTTAATCTTCTCAAAAAAATGCCTTGACACTAAGAGAACCACACATTTGATCTAATTAATTTGTTGGGGGGGGGGGGGGAAACCAGACAAAATTAGTCACATTTTTTACCCAGATGAAATAGCATACAGTATTAAAAACCAGATTAAGAACTATTTGTGATTACACGACTCTCTTTTGCGCTCTCAGCACGAGTTTTTAACTCTTAAAAACCATCTTTTGGCATTGTATAAAAGAAAAATGTTTTAAACTTTTCATCGTTTACAATGTGACAAAACGTAAGAACGAATGGACTTCCTTGGGCTGAATGTGCTATTTGTGTCAAAAACCTCATTAGAATATAACCAAGCCCCTAGACCTAATTTCCAGTGTACTGGAAATGCAGGGACAGGAGGAAACGATCAGACAAATCTAGATGTGAGACACTGTACAGGACTACTGACCCACACTCTTTGAAAAAAAAAAAAAAAGCCTGTAAAATACTTTTCGGGACAAGCGCAGAAATTTGAATACGGCCTAGATGTGAGGTAATATTATGCAATCACGGCTAATCTTATTAGCTGTGGTAACAATGTTGAGGTAATACAGGATTCCATATCCTTCGGAGATGCATGCTGAAATATTATGGGTAAAATGCCCTGATATCTCCAACTCACTTTCAAATAGTTCAGCAAAAATAAAATGCCATCCGTACATCAAATGTAATCTGTACACACACGGCAACATGTTAACTGCTGTTGACTCTCAAGTAGAGAGTATCTGGGATTCACTGTACTAGTCTTTCAACATCCGTGTATGAAGTTCTTCATAATGACAAGTAGGGGGCAAAGGACCTCATGACCAAGCCACACAGGTATCATGAAAAGAACGCTAAAAAGGGACTAGAAAAATCCATCTTGGATGAACACAGTAATTATTATAGCATGTTAGAATACACTAAGACTAGGAACTAAACACCATGAATGTGTTCACAATCATCTAAGTTCTGCCGTAACTTCACTAGGCATGTGTTTCCACCAAGAAGACAGTCATGTATTTTCAAATGCAAACCATCGATCTTACCCAGAACCTCTGACGACTGGGCGTGCATTTTATAAACAGCCTCTGCAAACGGGACCACCAGGCTCTCCCAGTTGTTAGGGTCATGCATCACAGGACACTCTGGGAGAAGGAAGAAAACTTCTAAAGCTTCTTGATGTGGAGAATGAAATGGAAGATTTTTGAACAGAGTATCCCTCAGACACGTGGTTATCTGTGGTCAGAAAGGATCCAGGAAAAGACACTCAGAACACAGTGGGAACTGGGTGCAATTACTGTAATAAAATAAAGTGTGGAACCCGGAGTTTCATCCCACCATGAATTTGGAGCAATCACTTGGTCTCTCTAAAACCCCTGTTCACAATCCATCTCATCTAGCTTCCCAAATACCTAGGTGTGTAAATGTGTGACAAGTGTCCTCTCCATCCAATTGTTGGGGTTCATGAAGGAGATCAAGAAGAAATCACATGTGCAAGATTATACTGGATGAACGATGGACTCAGAACTAAAAGGCAGCCCTCCCGGGCTTCCCTGGTGGCGCAGTGGTTGAGAATCTGCCTGCCGATGCAGGGGACACGGGTTCGAGCCCTGGTCCGGGAAGATCCCACATGCCGCGGAGCAACTAGGCCCGTGAGCCACAACTACTGAGCCTGCGCGTCTGGAGCCTGTGCTCCGCAACAAGAGAGGCCGCGATAGTGAGAGGCCCGTGCACCGCGATGAAGAGTGGCCCCCGCTCGCCGCAACTAGAGAAAGCCCTCGCACAGAAACGAAGACCCAACACAGCCAAAAATAAATAAATAAATACAATTTAAAAAAAAAAAAAAAAAGGCAGCCCTCCCAATGATAAGGTCCACATTCTTCCCTCCAGTTCTACTAGCACACCTCATTTTCTAAAGAGGAAGAATGTGTCAGAATCTCCCAAAGCAAAGCAAAAATAAAAAACAAAAACAAACAAAAAGCAACAACTGCAACAACGAAAATCAGCATGGTTTCCTGTTACCTTCTCACAGAATCACCTGTCTCATCACAAACTCTCTCCACCAAACTCTAGTTTCTAGCCCTTTCAATCTTCTTATAGTTTCCCCAATTCAGAATGCAAGTGTTGAAGAAAAATTCAAATGGAATTCTGAATGTTTATGTGTTCTGTGGGCTCAGATAATGGTAGTAATTTGCCTAAAACCCCGTTAAGAAGATAAGCTAGTGTTTACAGGGTTCTTATTATTTGTCAGATACTGTGCTAAGTAATTCACATATATAAGTTCATTTATCCTTGTCGTTTCTCTATAACATAGATGGTATTATTAACCCCGATTCATAGATGAGAACTCTGCATGTTAGGGAAATAAACCTGCTGAAGGTCACAGAGCTAAGTGAGAATCTCTCCTGGATCTTTCTGACTCCAAAGCTCAAACTCAATCACTAAATTATGAGATACTAGCTACATGATATCTCTACATGTACAAAATCTCACAATGATCTATTTTCACATCAAAACATTCTATTGGGCTCCCACCACGAGGTTCAGGCTTCAGAGTCATGCACACCTGACTGCTGCACGTGCCCCCCCCTCCTTCCTCTGGGCTCTTCTTCATCCACAGCCCCAAACCTCCCAGCCCTTTAGAACCACTGTACCGCTCTCAAGCCAGTCACACTGTTTCACATCTTGTGCCTTGGTGCACACCTTCCTGCCTGCCTGGAATGTGCTTCCCCTGTAGGTGGCCGGTAAACTCCCCTCCCCCTGGGCACCTTGTTTTGAGCACTCTAAATAGAGCTGACCCTTCACTGCCCAGGCGATGAATGAATTCATTCATCTAAAAATATTTATCATACACCCAGTATGTTCCAAGCTGGGAACTAGGGGAGACAAGTGACCCCTGCCCGTCGGCATCCGTCTCCTTCACTAACCAGGACCCTCTGAAGACAGGCTCTCACCACAGCTCCCTACGCATCGCAGTATTCGAATGTCTGCTGAATGAAGGAAGGAAGGCCACGTCTGTGCGTCCACATCACAGAAATCTCAAAACAGAAACATTACAGGTCTTCTGATCCAACTGTCCCATCGGAAACAATGGGAGACTGACTGCTCTATGATTACGTCGCTTGCACTGTATATGATATTGTTCTGGCACAACTAAGGTATAATTAGCCTTAGTGATGAACTGGTCCAACCTCTTCCCTTCACACATGCAGAAATGGCTTTCTATTTTTGGTGATCTTTCTACTAACTGCTGCAGAGTCCTGATAAAGGTGCATAATTAGGGATCCATTTTACATCAGACTCCTAATTGGGCAATGGTTCTGCCAAAGTTAACATAATGAAATTTTCCATCTTCCCTTGAGAAAAGAGTGTGCGAGACACAACCTGCAGCTAAGACACAGGATGCTGAGTGCGACAGACAGAGCGAGAGACCAGGTGAGGGAGCTGAGAGCAGGAAGAGAACAAGCACGAGACAGAGAGAGGGAAAGAATAAGAGCCACAGAAGCGGAAGGAAAGACCAAATGGGGGTGGGGGGAGCCAAGAGAAGTGAAGGAGGGGGGGAGAGGGAGGGAGGGAGGGGGAGAGAGAGGGAGAGAGACAGAGAGAGAGAGAGCGTGCAAAAACGAGCCAGAGACCCAGAAAGAAACAGACTGAGAGAACAACATAGACAGTACCACCCCTAGATCAATCAGTACAGTAGAACAGGGAAATAAATTAATAAAAGCTACATTAGGAAAGGCTACATTAATAAAGGAAGCATGCTTGAAGCATCTCCAAGTGGGAAGCCTAAAGATAGTAGTAACAGTGCTGAAACGAAGAAGCAACAATCCCAGAAAGAACAAGAACATTCCAGAACCTACAAAAAAGGAAGTGCAGACCAGGCAGTCCTTGGTGAGGGGGACACTCATATCAGAAAAAGTGTTCTCATTTCTATACATTTCTAACATTTTTATGTTTAAAATAACTGCAAATAAAATGTTGTTCTTATTCTAGTGTACCAGTCTCAACAAATATTTTAATCATCTTCCTAAAGCCCTAAATTGAAGACATTCCCTCTCGGGGAGTGCCTGTACATATACGTGTATGCGTGTGTGGGCACCGATGAACTAGTTAGAATTATTTGTAACCTAAGTGCCTATTATACCACCTATTTCACCCGAAGTGGGGAAACTCCTGAATGGTAGCTGAGTTTAACTTAATCTGTATATGCCACAGGGTCTCAAAGAGTATCTGAAAACAAGATATTTCTTCTGAAATTTTGAGCTCTTATAAAAATGTTTCAGTGTATTTTCTTTTTCCAAGTAACAATCTGAAGAATACCACCATGTTAGTAATCCAGTCCTTCTGGGTTAACTCCTTGAAGGTGTCCCTTGCTGTATTTAAGTCCAAATGAATAGACGTCGTTTCTCCAGCGCTTCTGTGGAAGGAAGGTAAATGAAAACTGGGTGAATAAGTAAATGAAAAAGGACACTTCAAGATTAAATATTTTATTAGATTCTTTATCCAGATGAAAAGTTTCTTCTCAAGCTTGCTTCATTTTAATAAAATTACTTTTTTCTCACCTTTTCAATAACTATAAAAATGTGGCTGAATACAATTGAAAATACAGCTGACAAAATATGATTATTTCTGAAATGTCAAAAAATAGCAAGGCTGCATTAACAATACATATGCTATCAGACTTTACATCAGATATTGTCTTATCTTAAATGAGTAATCAATAAATATTTATTTTACAGTACAAAAAAAAAAAAAATAGCCACAGAAAAAAGGTAAAGGTTTTTCTCGTTTTCCAGCTACATGAACTATAAGCAGGGACCAAAAAAAGGGGTTCCAGAGCAGTAAATTTTTAGTAATCAAAGAGGAAATTACTAATGAAATGTCTATCTTAACTCAAGAATTACATTTATACTGGACTGAATATATTGTCTAAAAACAGACCCATTCTTTGTGAAATAACACATATATTTAGTGTCTGAAAACAGAAAAAGTTCTTTTAAGTAAGTATTATATCAATATTTAGGAAAAGAAGTACAAAGTCATTCTTTCATAATACTTAAAAATTCAAAGAAACCTTAGTATCTAGCAATAAGGAAGTAATCAAATAAATTAAGGTATGTCCTTCCCATGGAATACCATGCAACCATTAAAATGATATTATGGGGAAATACTGAATAATATAAAAATTGAATAAAATGGAAAAATGGGCAAATGTATTAAGTGTGAAGAAATGTATAAAACAATATAATCCCATTTTTTGTAAAACAACAGATTTGCATAAAAAAGACATTTATACAAACACTAGCTGTTACACTTAAGTGGTGAATTCTGATTTTCATTTTCTTTTTGTTTCATGTCTTTTTTTTTTGACATTTTCTACAGCAAGCATATATGTGCTTTTGTAGGAAAAAAAAGGTAATTTTTAAAAAGAGATAAAGACATAGATAATTATTTTACCCTCAAACCATTTTCTTTACCACCTTTCACAGTTTTTTAAATGGAGATATAATTGACACATAACATTATATTAGTTTCAGGTATGTACAACATAATGCACTGATATATGTATAGCATATATTGTGAAATGATCACCACAAGTCTAGTTAATATTCATCACCACACATACTTACAAATTTTTTTTCTTGTGATGAGACCTTGTAAGATCTATTCTCTTAGCAACTTTCAAATGTAAAATACAGTATTATTAACATAGTCACCATGCTATCTATACGTAGTGTTTGCAACAGAATTTTAAATTTATTATATATATTACCTTTCCCTTAAAAAACTTCCAGCCAGACATGCAGGAGATGAAAATATCTCTCTGATTTCCCTATATTAGGAATAAGATGGTGGTTAAAACAAATCAGAATATGCCTCTTTGTAGGAGGAGACATGATCAGTTGTCCTTCAAACTCCTCCCTCCATCTCCAATTTATCTGCATATTGCCATGGGCATCTGAAAGTCTCATTTGCGAAATCTCAAAATTTCAGAGGCAAACATGGGAAATAAAAAGATATGTACTCAGAGAAGCCAGAGGGGAAGAGGATACGGCTTGACCTAGGGTATTTTCTTGGACAAATAAAACACTCTCAACCCACCCAGCTTTCCAAGCCCTACTTATTTCTATTCCACTGGAGTAGAAACAAAAAAAATTACCAGAAATTAAAGGTGGGGATGTATGCTCAATTTTGTCATAGAAGTACTTGCACAAATAGTTCTTGACCATTTGTGCTCTGCATGATGCAGCTATTTGGTATAACTACTTTCCAGAATTAGGAAGCCATACCTAAAAATGTCTCTAAAAGGAAATGCCTGTATAAATGAGTATAATTTGTACAGGTGGTAGGAGTCCTAACATTGAGAGTAAGGTTGCCTAAGCTGTTCAGCTGTGAATAACAGCTCAACAAACAAGAGGTTCTCAAGTCAACGAGGGTTGAGAAACTGTAGACTGTATTTCCTGCTCAGTGTCACGATTAAACATATCAAAGGCCCAGAGAAGTCCTGCAGTAAAGAAAGACGCCCCCATGGAGCTTACATGCTAAATTGTATGTGTCAACTTGGCTAGGCCATGGTACCCAGAGATTTGATCAGACACCAATCTAGATGTTGCCGTGAAGGTATTTTTTAGAGGAGATTAACATTCAAATCAGTAGACTGTGAGAAAAGCAGATTACCCTCCATAATGTGGGTGGGCCTCATCCAATCAGTTAAAGGCCTTAAGAGAAAAAGTCTAAGGTCTCCAGAGGAAGAGGGAATTCTGCCTCCAGACTGCCTTGAGACTCAAGCTGCAATATCAACTCTTCCCTGGGTCTCCAGCCTGCTGTCCTGCCTCACAGATTCTGTACTTGCCATCCCCTACAAGTGCATGAGCCAATTCCTTAAAATCTCTCCCCACCACCCTCAAACACACCTTACTGGCTCTGTTTCTCTGCAGATCTCTGACTAATGGACCACCAGCGGACCACAAAATCTCACATCTCTGTATTGTGCAGAGCCAGCTGGGGAAACACTGCTTTAGAGAGCTATCTGAGCAGACAGACCCTTAGGGTGTACCTCTTTGTATTCTGCCACTGTTTAGTCCCCACTTCAGCAATCCATCTCTTTACAGTGCCTTTATTCAAGGTAGGAATTTTCCTCCTCAGATTAACATAGGAATTCTGTAAACAAACAAAAGAGTAAAATACAGTAACTCAGACACCACAGAAATAGGTATCCAACTCTTAGGCACGTTCTAAGGATAGAGTAATACTAAGCATGGATAACACAGCTCTGCAAAAATCATAAAGTAAGATTCTACCAATCAATCATTTGCCTGGTTGCCCATTTCTTGTCTAAGGGTGCTTAGATCGAAAGTAAGTTTCTCTGAATGCCCCAACGCTGAACGCTTTATATGGGTATGGTCAGATTAAACTGAACATCAGACAGCTTTGAGTGCAGAGATCCTAAAAGGACTGGGTACAGAAGTGGCAGGGACTCAGTCTGCCTTGGTGGAGTAGGGTACGGGGGTTACGGGCTGATTATTCATAAGACTATAAACCTCGGGTCTTTTTTAGGATTGGCTGGCAAAGTCACTTCAGAATATCAACCTGTTGGTTCACTAGCACCCTGACCAAAACGCCCTTGGCAAGGAGCCTCCCGAAAGGTCAGCAGAGTCTAAGGAAATCACACGTATTTGGCATACACTAAGGGCAAATCTGCTGACTTTTGTGAGTAAATACGTATGTAGTTTAGACAACAAAGGATCGATAATGTCTAACCATTCCCCAAACTCAGCCTAGTAACCTGATGATTTTGGAATTCACCAAATCTAGATTCTAGAACCTTCTGTTTTGCTTAAAATACCAAGTTATAAAACTTCTAGAGATCTATTTTTACCTTTTTTTCCACCCAAAGCAAAATGCTTTGATCTCCTCCAGCAATCATTATTAACTCCTTTTCCGAGGTACGGCTTTCTGAAAGGGATTTACAAAAAATAAGAGTTTAGAAACTCATTTGATACAAATATACACACTCAGCCTAAATAATTTTAGACTCTTCTTAAACTGAGTCCTTTTATCTTTCTGACAGACAAAGACTCAAGTACATTTCCTACCGATAAAGCGGAAATACGTATCTACTTCAGGGTAAAGTCTAGTTAGCAAACATAGATGATTCACAAGGTCGGCAACGTGGTATCAGTTTGATACACATAATTAACATAAATGCTTATATATACAACACAGCCAAACAAATATCTGATTAGTTAACTGTTCCCTGGTTTAATTCAGCGCCTCTTACTAAAACCCATATGATTCTACAACTCAAGATTTAATCAACGACTACTGGCTGTGAAGAATGTTAAGTACTTCAAAAGCCTATGCAAGGGGTTATAAGAAATCAGATATAATACTTGATCTGCTTAAGGAAATAACCCGACTGTTCATTTCCCCAGAAGAACTGAGAGAATTTTGGTACTTCCGGTCGCCACTAAGCTTTCAGAAACAAGTGACCCAAGGGCTCCGAGGCACTTCTACAGTGGAACGTTTCAGAGCTAAGGCTCTAAGTTCCACAGGGCACAGTTCACGTGTCCAGCCACAACCCTTCACAGGCTAACCTTCTGCCCTCCAAGTCTCTGCACCCTCCAGCAAAAGAGGACTGAGAGTACACATCTCCTGGAACTGTTTAAGGGCCGGTGAGTTAGGCACAGTTGACAGCGCCTGGCATATGTCAGCGGCTCATCATTCTGAGGGTTTTATATGATTATGAGTCATTTTAATCAGGTAAGAAAAACAATCACTATGGAATTAATAGGTCCCTTGAAAACTGGAATCACAGGCTGCATAGGCCTCTGAACCCATATAGTCTATTTTATGTTGTATCATTTTAAATCCACATTAATCTTAACCTGAAGCGCTAAGGGACAACTAATGGCTATTTCGACTTGATAAATTAGATTGGCTGTGTTACGCTGTTTACAAGTAAACAAATGAAAGCAATGTTTAGAAAACCTCCCTTCACAGTCATACATTTCTTTTCTTGCCCACATTACACGCTTACAACAATCAGTTTCTCAACCAAGGTATTCGTGTCAAATCCTGTGCTCCTAAAGAATTTACCAAACGTGAGTTCTTCATTTGATGGCGATTTCATGGGATGTGGTATCAGTTGATTGTGTGTTCCACCGTTTCCCAGTTGTCCTTCTTTTCCAGAACCAAAAGAAAAGACCTTCCCCAAATCAGAAACATAGGCAAGTGTGTGCTGCCTATTAAATGAAAGCACATACGGTCAATTCTCAATTATCCACAATGATTAGAGTATGCAGCAATCTGGTGAACTGAAGAAATTACGCTACTCAGTCAGTGAAACCAGCTAACCAATTTCCAATGTACGACTTAGCCGTCTAGAAACTAAGACGCCACTAACGTGTGGCTGAGATGATTCTGGAACCGCTAAGTGTGCTGAAGGCCATGACGCTGCACCCTGGCAAATGACGTTCCCTTCGTCAGAACAAGCACCACCTCTTGCCTTCTACTCCTTTTTTAGGCCTTGGCTTGAGTCACCACCTTCTGGAAGCCATCTCTGAGTCCCTCCCCTCCCCAGCCTAGGAGATAGCATTAGGTGATCCTCCCTGAGCTCTATTTCCCAAAGACCTTTATCATGCTGATTTTCTTACTGATTTGCTTGATGGCCTCTCCTACTATACAGAAGTATAAGGAAAGAATTTGGCCTTACTCCGAGGTCTGGCCTTTGTCCTCACTGCCTGGGAGGTAATGTCTAAACCCTCAGAAGTTTCCAAGCGATAGGAGTGTCTCTGTTATTCACGGTAGGCCCGCCCCTAAGACCACACCTAATAGTTTATCCAGGTGGCTCCTGGAAGCCCCTCCAGCTGTACGTAAGCCCAACCTCTCCGGTACACAGAGGCTGGAGGCTGAGTTCAACCACATGGGCGATAATTCAATCAATCATGACTAAGCAATGAAACCCCAAAAACAACCCTGGGCTTGGGTGAGCTTCCCTGGTTGGCAGTATTCTTCAGTCATGTATCAGGCTGGGAGAAGGTAACGCGGCCCATAGCTCCAAGGGGAGTGGACACCAGAAGCATCTCATTTGGACCCCTTCCAGACTCTGTCTTATGCATCTCTTCCTTTGACTGGTTCTAACTTGTATCCTCCTCTTGTAATAAAAGTGACTGTCAGTGTAATAGCTTTCAGTGAGTCTCGTGTCTTTCCAGTGAATTCTCCTGTGTTAGTAGGGGTACTGCCGCCTGGTTTGCAGTAAGACATTTCTAAGGTGAGGACTCCTTCTGGAACACGTACTACTGGGAGGAATGTATGTTATGAAAAATCCAAAGTGGTGACAATGTATGTTCCTTTGGTTAATGCAGAGATGGAGTGATGATATCAATGAATGAACCTTTCTAACTCATGTTTGTTCATTTTTTTCCAAATAAATTATAACTTTTTTTTTACGATAAAAGTGCATTCGAACATTTACAAAGGTATTTCACTAAAGGACCGACAGAAAGTAAATATATTTACACATTAAAAAAAAAAAATCAATGAAAGTAAATATGTATAGTAAAATATTTACTATGATTGTCTAATAATGTAAAATTAAGCATCTTCACCTATCTGAAAATGTTTGATACCTTTATTTCAATCAAAGAAGCCTGATGGAAATTTTATTAAACTACCTATCTAAATTTACTGTGCATGTCTTACCCATTTTCACTGACACTTCACAACTCACCTTCCACATGCTATCTGGGTCACTCTATTCCCAGCGAGTCCAGTTACCAAACAGGGTCTTAACTCATTCTGTGTTGAATTGTGACCGAGTTGCCCATATTGTCCAGCACCAAAAGTAAACACCAGCCCATCCTAAAGAAAGGGAACTTCATATCAGTTTCTAGAGAAATAGGACACAGAAGTAAACACTCACTGATGCAAAGGCGTCAGTGAAAAATCAATAGAATCACCATCAAAGCAAAGCCCCCCAGTGATCAGACAGTCCTGCATGTGGGAAGTGGTGACCTTTCTTCCCTGGGAAACGCTAGCTGCCCACATCTCCAGGTTCTAGTGCTTTCTGCACTACAAAGTGCTCTCCTGGAGTTACAGTCAAGAGACAAGGGTACACGCACCTTTGTAAGCAGGGCAGTGTGAGAGCCACCACAAGCGAGAAAGTCAACTTTCTGATTGTCCAGCACTTCAATAAGGGAAGGAGAATCTTTACCTATGCAAGGGAAAGAAGAGTTCAAGTGACCCAAAGGAAATGGTGAATTTCACACTAGAGTTCCACGCTACTGATAAAATACCCAGACCACTTCCTCTAGGCCCATCACAACAGCTCCTAACACACTTTGGCAAGAAAGGCTCTGTGTTGGTACATTTAGGTCTAAAAGCAGAGGCGGGCAGTGGTCAAAGGGCCACACTCGGGGGCACTCACCTGTGAAAGTGTCACTTTCACTTCCCAGAGCCCATTCTTCTCTTTTTAACCTGACCTGATTAGCCTTCATTGAAGCATACCTGATATTTCCAAGTCCCATCTAGCATTACCCTTTTATGAACATAAAGCTTCTTTTTTTCTTTCAAAGTCTCTACTACACTGTCCTTGCCTTACACCACCTCTTCTCTCTTTCACGATTATTTTCTTGTCCAAGCACTTAGAGATTCAGCAAAACTAAGTTCAACTGTCCTTTATTCCTTTCCCTCCTCTGAGTATTTTTCTAACACTGACTTACGGGTTCTCCTGAGTAACTAGCATTGGACCATGTGAGGCAGAAATGCAGTATCTGATCAGTAACTCTGGGGGGAACGTGTACATTACCACAGCTAATAAAGCAGCAGAGTCTGCCACACCTTAAATCTCTAACAAGGTGTTTGGGGTCATCAGAAATATTGCCAGCGGCTTCCCTGGTGGCGCAGTGGTTGAGAATCTGCCTGCCAATGCAGGGGACACAGGTTCGAGCCCTGGTCTGGGAGGATCCCACATGCCGCGGAGCAACTGGGCCCGTGAGCCACAATTGCTGAGCCTGCGCGTCTGGAGCCTGTGCTCCGCAATAAGAGAGGCAGCGACAGTGAGAGGCCCGCGCACCGCGATGAAGAGTGGCCCCCGCTTGCCGCAACTAGAGAAAGCCCTCGCACAGAAACGAAGACCCAACACAGCCAAAAATAAATAAATAAATAAATAAATAAATAAATAAATAAATTTTAAAAATTAAAAAAAAAAAAGAAATATTGCCATCTGCTTTGTAGAGGGTAGCTCAATAATGCGAATTGTTGTTTTCGTGTGTGTTTACAGATGTAATGAATACCTTATGAGACTAGGATAGGTGAGTTTCTAAATAAAATTTTAGTATCCTTTTGTCCTAATGTAATTGTAATAATAGACATTTAAGTGCACAAGTACCTTGAAGGTCACTTCATCCAAACTCATCACTTTACAGAAAAAGAAAATAAGACCTAGAGAAAAGTAAGTGACTTGGGCAGGCCCTGAAATTAGTTAACCTGAAATGGGAATCACAGCCCAGGTATTCTGATCCCCAGTCCAATGCTCTTTCCCTTTTTCCCACTCAGCCCGGACACACGTCTCAATTACAGCCATGACCTCCACACTGTGCATGCACGTCGTTTAGACCGATTCTGCCCTGAAGACAGAGAGAGAACCGGGGAGGTCAGTGCTCATGAAAGTGGGGATCTGAACCATTTTTTGCCAGGGAAGTCTGTGGTACATTCATCTCTTATATGACAAATATATATTTGTTTAGAATATGAATTTGAAAATATGTTTCCATACTGTCAGTGTGGCCCAGGCCCAGCTGCCCACAATCGTTTCTTCCCCACGAGTAAACGTTTCCCAACAGGGATAAGGCCATGCTGTGGGCTTCTCCTGCAGAAATCTGAACCAAGGGGACTCCTGAGAGGTGCTCCACGATCTGCGGTGTAGGGCTCGAGGCAAATCCTCTTCCAACTCCAAGCTGGCCGTCTAAGTTCCTTCCCCACGCAAAAAGCTCACCACCTCGACGTAAACAGAGAAAACGCTGTCTTAGTAAGTTTAAAATGCAGCAGACATCACCCTAGGACATTATGTGCTATCCATACTGTACCATCGTGATCTCCTCCATTCAAACTGACAAGACTGCTCAGATCCTCTCATGTCTCGGTCAGAAAAACCAGAAGAACCTTCCGTTTAGCAATGACAGTTACAATTCCTTACCTCTTACCTCAAAGGGTAGTGCTATGAACTGAATGTCTGTGTCCCCCCCCCAAAACTCCTACGCTGAAATCCTAACCCTCAGTGTGACGGTATCAGGAGGCGAGGCCTTTGGGCGGTGACTAGAATTAGATGAGATCGCGAGGTGGGGGGCACTCACGAATGGGGTTAACGCCCTTATAAATAGAGCTCCCTCGCCCTCTCCACCTGTGAGAAAACTGGCCCTCACTAGACACCAAACCTGCTGGAACCCTGACTTTGGACTTCTACCTCCAGAACCGTGAGAAATGAATTTCTGCTGTTTAAGCCCCCCAGTCTACTTTTGTTATAGGAGCCCGAACGGACGAAGAATAAAGTTATCTGAATATATTATAATCAAATTCAAGAAGCACGTATGTTAAAAATCCCACAGGATGGGCCCATGAAAGATAGAAACATTCTACATTTGGGAAAATAAAACCTAAAACTACTTTTCTTTCTTTCTCTCTCCCAAGTGCCTTAAGATGCTAAATAAACACCTTAAAGATACACTGAAAACTGCAGCACAGCATTTTGAAAGAGTGAGCATCTTCTTCCATTAATTGAATATATGGAACATATTTTTATTTTACTTATTTATTTTTAAAATTTTTATTGGAGCATAGTTGATTTACAATGTTGTGTTAGTTTCAGGTGTACAGCAAAGTGATTCAGTCATACCTACACATATTGGATCATATTTTTAAAGAAAAATTCTTAGATATTATCTCATAGAGATGACAGTACCTACTGGAGTATCTAAAAAAATATATTGGAGATTTAATGTTTACTGAGCAGGACCTGGTGGGAGACAGAGGTTTTCCTTCAAACGTAATTATCACATGCCTATCAGCCACCAGGAATATCATGATACTACTGAGAACGATCAGTAGAGTTCCCTTTCTTGCTTTCCCAACTTTCATTCTTCTAGATTGTGATTTACCAATAATAAACCCTGAACAACCCCTTCGCCCCACATCCCTAGATCCTGGGCTTCTTGAAGGCACAGTGTGTCTGTCTCACCTTCACAACCTCAACATGGTACTTACTCAAAATGAAAGATCTGTTCATAAATGGATAAACTCAAACAACTAGTTTTTTCCAATACAAGTTTTATACACTCGAACCTTAACAGGGCCTTCAGTACAGGTCAAATACTTGATTACTTACTTCCCTTGAATTCCAGCTTTCATTCAGTTTATGTTTATATCCGTCCTACGTATTTAAAAAATTTCCTTGATCCTGAATTCCCCTCTATCGCCTTCCTGTCTTAATTAGGTCAAGTTTCTTCAGGAAATACTCCATATTCAGTACTTCCCTTCCCTACCATTATGGTATCTGATAAGAAACAGGAAGTAATAAAGGGCTGGGGCGAATCTCTGAATTCAAAAGGTAATGTTAAAACACGTCAGAGGCCTGCAAACTGGCCATAAAAGCAGACCCAAGGGATTCTGAGCTCCTGTCATGGGAGCTGGAAAAGCACTAGGAAAAGGGAAGAAAGTTCTGGAAAAGGGTGGACCATGCCTGGTCCTGCTTCCAGAGAGGAGATTTTGATTATTCAAAATATTTTCACTGTTTCATATTTGAAAAATAAAAAAACATGGAACTTTTGAAATAAAGCTCTAGCCCCAAGAGGTAGCCCAGGTGCCGTGTCACCAAACCGAACTTTCATGCCCCTGTAAATGCTCCGCTTGACCAGAAACACAGCACATGCAGTCAGCCAATCCCCAAACACCAAGTCTACTCTGCGCTCTACACTTATTTCCTTGTTCCTTGATCTTTCTAAATGTCAGCCATGCGACCTTAGCCAATCATGCCCTGTTTCCGCGTTGAGGCTTCTAACACTCTACAAAGCTCGCCCTTGCCCGAAACCGCTCGGGAAGAGTGTTCCAGTGCTTGTGAGGCCCTAGACACTCTCAATCCATGGGCTCTTTTCCCTTAAATAAAGAACATCAAACTCGTTACCAAACTGCTTTAGTGTTGTCATTTGACAGAACAAAAGGTAGGAATAGTAATTATGAAAACCTGAAGATTTTATAGGTCCAAGAATTCTAATTTTGTATCTCCTTTAGTAGTGCTCTAGACCGTATCACATTCAAAACCATACTTCTGTCCTGTGACAAAGTGAAGCACATACACTCTACTAGTTCTATACACACACACATTTGCTCCCTCTAAGAAACAAGTAATATTCCAGAAAAGTACCTTTTGAGAGGGCAAGCGAATGATAATCTCCACATGTGATCTGAATTATATTATTTTTTTCTTGTAAAACGCACTGAAACCTGATGAAAGAAAATATATTTTATGTTGATCCCACAGTGGAAGTCACAACATTGATGTAAGAATTATTAACTGTATTTAATTAGCATTGAAGCTCAAAACATTAAATTTACTGCTTCACATTCAGCACATGTAAAATCATTATAATAATAACATGGTTTAATTAGTGGCTTAAAAGGAAAATAATGTGCATTACAAAACTGTGGTAAGATGATTCTAAGACTCTTTTGCAAACAATAATTTTATGGTGCAGGAATAATACGAGATGAAAATAACTTCTAATTCATATGATCTACTAGTAAAAAGTCTCACAAATCATTCCATGATAATTCATTTTCTCCCAAGGTTGAAAACTATTTCTGTAAATAGAACTTACAGTATTATTATTATGAGGGCTAAATGAGTTAATGAATGTGAAAGTCCAGTCTGGGGCTACGTGGACTAACCAATCATTTCCTTTAAATGCCAAAGCAACACATGGTACATGCGATGGGAGACATAAATTGATTTAGAGTTCACTGATAGAATTCACTTGTCCAGAATTCATCATTTACTTAAGATGTCACTGTATAAAGCAAGCAACAAGGATCACGTAAAGGAACATTTTCCTGCAAAAATTATGATTGCCTTTTGAGCAAAATTTAAATGATTTTTAATAAAAGAAAAAACCTTCCTTACCTTGCGTGCTCTATGCTATAGTTGTACTCAAATGGTTTTCCATCTGAGGAGAGAACCAGCAGGTGCTCTGCTCCTTGGTCCATGGAATGTATCTTCATTTTTTTCCCTAACTTAATGCACTCTGCAGAGCAAATCCAACCAGGAGCTATCACCATTCTGTTACCCACTATTATTATTCATTGCATTATAATACACTTAAAACACCTGGAAGAAGTTTGCTTTTAGATTCCTGTTTAAGAAGTTCAGAAAGAGAAACTAAATTTGAAGAGCTAGAAATGAAAAAGGCTGTAAGAAAATATATCTTAATTTTTGGACAACACCACTCATTTTAAGAGCAAATATATTGTGTATTCTGAGATACACTCTTTCCCAAAACAAAACAAATAACAATAATAAAGCCCTCGTGACGCTCCATCTAGAAGCCAAGGCCTATATTCTTAAAAGGAGACATTTGGTTTGGGGGGACGATTTTTAAAAAGGATGTTGTTGAAAGAATTGTTATTGGCATTAGTGCATATTTAGCCCTTTCTAAAACTTAAAGATTTAAAATTGTCCACTATGCCATTTACTGTTAATTTGTTCACAAAAAGTAGGATAGATTTGGGACTTTGTTTGTTTTCAGTTCTAACGAAAAAAAATCTATTCATGTAAAAATATCAAAGCACAAACGACTTCATAATAAAAACGCTAAGAGAACCAAAACAGTTTGGTAATAAAGAAGAAATGGCCCAACAAAGTTTTTTAGAGACCCAGCATTTCAAATCAGTTGAAAAAAAAGGAGGGTTTATTCAAAAAAAGGTATTGGGACATCCGGCTAGCCATTTTGGAGAAAGAAATCAATCTAGATCCCCCTACTTCATTCCTTAAGTCAAAATAATTTCCAAGCGTATCAAAAATTTTAGGTTTAAAAATAAAATCTTAAAATTAGTATAAAGATGAGTACATTAAAAAAAGAAATTGGACTGTGAATAGCTTTCTAACATAACACAAAATCCATAAACCTCCTTAAAAGATTGACGAAGTAGACTATAAAATAACCTTAGCTAAAAGCAAGTAGGGGAAAATTTTACAACGTATATGACCGACAAAAGGCTACTCTAACTCAATATTCAAAAACTCTTCCAAATAAATACGAAAAAGATGAACAACTCAGTTTTTTAAAAAGCCAGGCAAAGATACGAATGAACAGGCAGTTCACCAAAAAGAAATGCAAATGACCCACAGAAAAAAGATCCTCGACTTCGCTCAAGTTAAAAGTAAAACGAACCAAAGTAAAATATCGTTTTCTTCACTCAACAGAAGGGGCAAATTTTTCAGTTGAGTGTGTGGCCATTTGCTCTCCCGCCCACCTGTAGAATCGGAGCTACGGACACCGGACCTAATCTCTACAGAGATTACCACGGAGAAGCGCAACTGAACGCACTCTTTAAAAACGCCTGCAAACATCGTCACTGAGAACAAGATAACGCGAGCGAGGTTCTCCAAAGACTCCAAATAGGAGCGGACCGAAAAAGGGGTCAGAGAGAAACACACTCTGAACAGACACCAACGACAGAGGAGGGCTGGCGGAGATACGATGCTGCCGGTGCACTCCGTCCGTGCGCTCGGCGGACGGAGCGGTCTACTCCTCGCCACCACCCCGCCAAACTCCACGCCCGCCGGCATCGCGGCTGCGAGAGCTCGGGGATGCTGCGCGAGCCAAGCGCGAAAAGCCCCCGGGCCGGCGCGCGGCTGCGGCCCCCGCGGACCGCTGCGGCGTCGGGTCCCCGTCTGAATCTCCTTCGCGGGGAGAGAAGGACCGCACGCCCACAAGTCGGGCCACTCTGCAGAGAAGCGTCCCTGCTGGCCCCGACCGCGACCGCGACCCCGCAGGCGCCGACCCCGGCAGCCCACCGCACTCACACCCCCAGCCCGCGGCGGGAGGGCCGAGCGGGCGCTGCGCGGCCCCACTCACTCGGCTTCCTGGCGCCGTCGCTCCCCGCCGGCAGCTGGTGGACCTCGACGCCGGCCCCGCCGCGCTCCAGCACCGCCAGGCGTTCGCGCGTGCAACACATCTGGCGCGTCGCCTCGGTCCTCCGGAACAGCGCGCCGCAGAGCGGGGCGGCGCTGGGGAAGAGCCAGAGCTTCGCACCCCGCGGCTCCGCGGGCCGGGACGCGGGGACCAGCCCGGACGCCAAGCGCGCGCCGCCGCCGCCCCGCGACTTCCTCCGTGGCCTCCGCTCCATCACCGTGTTCCCGGACTCCACGGCCGTGCCTCCGCTCTCCGGACCTTCGGAAGAGACCGAGCTGTGGCGACGCAACGAGAGGGTGAGATGGCCGCCCCGAGAGCGCCCACGGGACCCCCGGCGTCGCGGTGCGGAGGCGGAACGCGCGGCGGCGTCGAGGAACCGCAGCCTCCCTGCCCCGCCCCTGCCCCGCCCCTGCCCCGACGCCGGGCTTCCAATGCGCTGTTTGGGGGGCGGAGCCGGCAGTTTCAGAGAGAATCGAAACTGCTGTTTTTTTTTTTTAAAGGGGCGGAATCGAAAAGGAAAGGTTAAAGGGAAACTCGATGACTCACGACTGGCTTGGACGGTGGCCAGAGTAAACAGGACGCTGGCCGGTGAAGAGGTGGGTGGGCAGGGCTGAGAAGGTGTCCCCGGGCGGGCAGTGGCCACCTGAACTGGACCAGGTGGCCTTCGAAGAAACACTGCAATTCCACTAGGAGGAGCCCTGACACAGGCGGACGTGCAGAATTTCCAGAAACTATGGTGGCCCGGAGAGCTGAAATTCGTTAAGCATTCTGTTGGGGGCTCTGCCGCAGCCTCGTGGTGAAACTCGTGCGGTCCCACGGCCCACGCTGCGGTGCCTGCAACCACTGATCTGCTGTCTGTCAATAAATCTTTGCCTTTTCTAGAGTATCTTAGGAATGGACTCAAACTTGTGCAGTCTTTTGTGTCTGACTTTTTTCACTTAACATAAGGCTTTTGAGATTCATCCTGTAGTCTTTCATCAGTGGTTCCCTCTTTGTTGTTGAGTGGTATTCTATTATATGGATATACCACAATTTCTTTATCCATTTACCAATAGGCAGGCTTTTCAGTCCTTTCCGGTTTGTGGCCACAAAGAACAGAAGTGCTGTGAATACTGTGAACGAGTCTTTGAGTGGATAAATGTTTTCATTTCTTTGGAGTAAATACCTAAAAATGGAACTGCTGTGTCATATGGTAAGTACATGAATATCATTTTAAGAAACTACCAGACTCTTCTAAAGTGCTATATTATTTTGCATTCCGTCCAGCAGTTTTTGGGAGTTCCTGTCCCTCTGTATCCTTGCTGACATTTGGTTTGGTCAGTCTTTTTAATTTTAGCAATCCCGGTGGTCTAGAGTACTATCTTATTGCAGTTTTCATTTCCATTTCCCTAACGATTAATGACGTTTAGCATTTTTTCAGGTGCTTATTAGTGCTGATCTCTGTCTCTCCTCTGTGGTCTGTTCACATCTTTTGCCCATTTATTAATTCGATTGCTTATTATCTAAGGGTTTTTTTATATATAACAAGAGTTCTTTTTAAATATTTATTTATTTATTTTATTTGGCTGTGCTGGGTCTTAGTTGCTGCACATGGGATCTTCCTTGCAGCTTGCAGGATCTTTAGTTGCAGCATGTGGGATCTAGTTCCCTGACCAGGGATCAAACCAGGGCCCCCTGCATTGGGAGTGGGGAGTCTTAACCACTGGACCATCACGGAAGTCCCTATAATAGAACTCTTTACGTTACATATAAAGTCCTTTGTTAGACATATGTTTTGAAATGTTTCCTACCAGTCTGTGGCTTGCCTTTTAATTTTATTAAAAATGTCATTTGAACTAACACAATATTGTAATGCAACTATACTTCAATTTAAAAAAAAGGTATGATAAAACTAAAACAAAAAAAATAAAATTACATGAAAAAATGTCATTTGAAGAGCTTAAGTTTTAATTTTGATGCAGTTTATTCATTTTTTCTTCTTTATCCATTTTTTTCTCTTACATAGTTTGTGCCTTTTTTGTCTTAAGAAATCTTTGCTTGACCCAAGGTAACAAAGATTTTCTTATATGTTATCTTCTAGAAGTTTTATAGCTTTAGGTCTTTGTTACATTTCAAATGAATTATTCTTTATGATGTGAGGTAAGGGAAGAGGTTCTTTTTCTTTTTCTTATTGATTTCCAACTGTTCCAGTTTGCCTTTACTCACTGAATTGCCTTGGTGTCTTTGTCAAAACTGTTGGCTATATGTGATTCGATTTACTTCTGGACTTTTTATTGTGTTCCATTATCTGTATGTCCATTTTTTTTTTTTTTATAAATTTATTTATTTATTTATTTATGGCTGCGTTGGGTCTTCGTTGCTGCACGCGGCCTTTCTCTAGTTGCAGCGAGCAGGGGCTACTCTTCGTTGTGGTGTGCGGGCTTCTTATTACGGTGGCTTCTCTTGTTGAGGAGCACAGGCTCTAGGTGCATGGGCTTCAGTAGTTGTGGCACGTGGGTTCAGTAGTTGTGGCTCGTGGGCTCTAGAGCGCAGGCTCAGTAGTTGTGGTGCACGGGCTTAGTTGCTCCGCGGCATGTGGGATCTTACTAGACCAGGGCTCTAACCCATGTCCTCTGCATTGGCAGGTGGATTCTTAACCACTGCGCCACCAGGGAAGTCCTGTATGTCCATTTTTACTCCAGTACCACACTGCCTTGATTACTGTAGATTCTAATTAAGTCTCAAAATCAGTTCACTCAACTGTTCCACCATGGTCCTTCTTCAATGTTGTTTTGGCTATTTTAGGTCCTTTGCATTTCCATATACATTTTAAGATCAGTTTATCAATTTCTACAAAACAGACTGCAAGGATTTTGAAACTGCACTAAATTAGATCAGTTTCAGAAGAACTGACATGCTGATAATATTGATTCTTCTGTCCATGAGCATGTCTCTCTCCATTAATTTAAAGCTTCTTTAATCTCTTTCAGCAATATTTTCAAGTTTTCAGGAAACAGTTGAACATATTTTGTTAAATTTATCCTTAAGTATTTCTTATTTTTTGATGATATTGCAAATGGTACTTTAAAAAAATTCAGTGTATGATTGTTGTGAGTATATATAAATGCAATTAATTTTTATATATTGACCTTGAATCCTGACACCTTTCTATATTTACTTAATAGTTCTAGTAGTTTTTTTGTATGGATCCCTTTGAATATCCTATGGATACCCATGTAATTTATAAATAAGATAGCTTTACTGTTTCCTTTCTAATCATTATGCCCTTTCTTTTCTTTAGTTTGCCTTATTGTGTGGACTAGTACATCTAGTACAATGTTGAACAGAAGCGATGACAGACATCTTGGCCTTGTTCCCAGTTTTAGTAGGAAAGCATTTGGTCTTTCACCATTAAGTATGAAGTAATCAGGTTGAGGAAGTTCCTAGTTTTCCAAGAGTATTCATCCTGCATGAGTGGCTGTTGAATTTTGTCAGTTTTTTTGTACCTCTATTGAGGTAATGATGTGATTTTTTTTTCTATTATAGTGAAATATAATGGATTTTCAAATGCATTTCTGGACTAAATCCCAGTTGGTCGCAAGGTATTATCCTTTTTATATTCTACTGGGTGTTTGACATGTTAAAACTTTGTAGAAGATTTTTGTATCTGTTCATATGAGAGATACATATAGTTTTCTTTTCCTGTAATGTCTTTATCTGGTTTTGGTATCAGGGTAATGCTGGCAACAGAGAACTAATTGGGAAGTGTTCTCTCTACCTTTATTTTCTGAAAGAGTACATAAAGAATTGGTACTATCTCTTCTTAAAATGTCTAGTACAGTTCACCCATTTGCATAGAAAAAGTAATGTTGGAGTTGAAAGGCCTGAAAAACACAACCCAAAAGTCAGGTGCCTAAGGATCCCTAAGATTTAGAGATTACCTTTTCCCTTAAAATTCAAATAGAATACATCTGGGCCTTCATTCCATTTATTGTAGAAACCAGATATATCCAAAATAACTATGAGGATTTGCTGGGGGCTTATGTTTCTACTAACCACCTCACATTCTAGTGTCCTTGGTGAATTCTCTATGTCTGTTCTCTCTATCCTCAGATGCCTGCCCTCTTTCCACATCAGCACCCCAGTATGAACTTCACCCCATAGTTTCCTTTCCCAAAGTACCACTGACACAAGGCTTCTGTGTATGGTTTGGGATGACAATAGGCATTTATAGAATAGCTTACAGTTTAAAATTTATATGAGATAGAAATGGCCCACAAAATCCACTTCTACCATACTTATATCTCTCCTTTAATTCATTCTATACCATGATGCTGAAAACATATTTCACGTTCTTCATTTTTTTCCAACTGTAATTAGATGGGAGTTCCTGGTTGGGCTTAGCCTTTAACCAAATTAATGATATCTGCATTTAGAATGCTTCTTGGAACACAGCAATGAGCATAAGTCATTATTCATTAAATTAATAAATCCCTTAACATTTAGATTTTTCAAATAGATTGTTTGGCTAAAATCAAAACTCTGGAGACATTCCAGAATATAAAAATATATATCTACGTGCCTCAAAAACATGTTGAATTAGTTTACAGTTTTATTTTTTTGAACTTCAGCATGTCTTTCATATTTGTAGACAGTGTTTACTAGATGTACAATTTTTTAAAAATATCTGTTAGCTTTTAACATTTAGTATATTTTTAAATGATAATTATTGTTCAGGAAATAATTCAGTAAAAAGCAAGCATTCTCATAGCAAGTTTAAGGATCAGGAAATGTTGATTCATTAAAAATGTTATCCTTGACTCATCATGCTATTGTTTATCCCAGCATTTGTCAACTAATTCTAACTAAAACCCGCCAACACTTTGTACTAAGAACAGAGGGATCGAAGGGTGAGAGAACCTGAGATCTGAGCCTCTCAAAGGCCACTATCACTCTGTGACCGTGGGTGAGATAAATCCTTTGTTGCTGTTGATGGCTACTTGAAGTGCTTCCTCCATTCTTTCCATTGTAGAATATTTAGGGAGGTCCAGAATATTATGACATGTCAGTGATCTTGAGAAATCTCTTTCACTGAAAGTTTCAGGACAGCAAAATAGGATTCCCACTTTCCGTACGCCTTTTACATGCAGCCTTTCATTTCCTGTAAGAAAAACTAAAAAGAAATAAACTTTGGTTAAGAGAGTTCATAGGAAGAGCAAAACTTAAAATGAAAAGGAAGAAATCAGTCACTTCACTCAACAAATATTTATTGGGTCCCCTTGTGCAAAGAGAACTAACTACATGGGACCATGTGGAGTGAAAAAAAATCATGACATTTGGTCTTGGTCCTTGATCTAGTGAGTTCATGATCTAGTTGAGGGGAAATTATATACGTGAAAATATAACAGCAAGATACGAGGAAGTTTAGTTTAGCTCAACTAGGAAGTATGAGGAGCTAATGAAGGCCCTGAGACTCAAGGCAGGGAGAGAGGCACCAGGCTGGGGTGACAGGGAAGCTTCAGAGGTCACAGCTGGCTAGTCAGTTCTCAAGGAGATGAGCTGGGTGACCATTCTAGGCAGGGGGAAAAGCCCAAGAAAAAGCCAGGGGTAGGAAAATGTAAGTGAACTCACTGAATGTACAGCCAACAGAACCACTGGACTGGGCTTCCCTGGTGGCGCAGTGGTTAAGAATCCACCTGCCAATGCAAAGGACACAGGTTCGAGCCCTGGTCCGGGAAGATCCCACATGCTGCGGAGCAACTAAGCCTGTGCACCACAACTACTGAGCCTGCACTCTAGAGCCCGCGAGCCACAACTACTGAGCCTGTGTGCCACAACTACTGAAGCCCACGCACCTAGAGCCCATGCTCCACAACAAGAGAAGCCACCGCAATGAGAAGCCCGTGCACTGCAACAAAGAGTAGCCCCCGCTTGCCGCAGCTAGAGAAAGCCTGCGCACAGCAACGAAGACCCAACGCAGCCAAAAATTAAAAAATAAAATAAATTAAAAAAAAAAAAGAACCACTGGACTGAAGCAGAAGTTTCCCATTAAGAGAGAAGATTGGAAAGGTAGTTTGGGCTTGTGGAGAAGTAGGTTAGGTTTATGGGAAAGTTGTCCTCAAACATCCTCAGTAGCAACAAAAATAGCAAGAAGATGCGTATCTCAGGAAAAACTGAGAAATGGGATGAAAAGGTAAGAGAATAAGTCATTAAGTCTGTCCTGTGGAAACCTTAGGGTTCCCACCAAGAGAAGTACTTATACCACACGGAGCTTAGTGGTCTTGAGCCTGGGCTTTGAATTAGCCTGCTGGGTTCAAATTCTCATTCTGACACTCACCAGCTGTTTGAACACAGGCAAGACACTAAATGCCTCAAGCCTTTTTTTCCTTGTATCTGAAATGGGGAAAAATAAAAGTGCCTGCTTCATGAGGTCGCTATTAGGATAAAGGGGTGTAATAGATATAAAGTGATCAGTACAATGCCTGGTGTAGAGGAGGCACACGATAGAAAGGCAGTTATTATTATTATCACCATCAGTGGTCATTGCTATTATTATTATTACTTCTAGAATAGCATTTGAGACAGTTGACATTGTCCTAATTCCATAGGACTTTAGGTAATTAAATAAAGGTAGGAATGTGAGATAAAAGGCTCAATTAGGAGCCAACTAGAGTGAAGAAAGAGGACACAAACTGAAATTGGAGGTGGTATTAGAGTCAGTGCAGACAAGGTAGTAAAATAGCAATATCTTTATTACTATCATTTTTTAAAAAATGGGGAACAGGCTTATGTAAGAGAGAGAACAGTGGTCTAGAAGGCAGGAAACCTGGATTCTAACCCTTGCTTTGCCATTAACATTTGTGACACACCATTAATAATGACTTTATCTCAAATAAGATATTTTAAAAGATATATAATTATAGATCCATCTATTACTACAATGCTTACAGAGGAATTTTCTCTTTTCATCCAAAGTTAATTTATGGAAAGCATTCCAAAACATCAGTATCGTAGGATGTGATTTACAGTATCCTGGACCATACCTTGAATTCTTGAAAAAAAAAAAAAAAGGAGAAAAATGGTTTTTAGGGGGAATTCTTGTTTGGAAGAATTGGAGGCACTTTAGTGATCACCTACCTTTTCAAACTGTTTCCAGTCATAATCAGTATTTCCAACTATTGCTGTTATTAGTTCTTCAGGCTGGAAATGTTTAAGTATCTCTTTGTCAAAGACTTTATGAAATCCTCTCTGAAATTCCTTATAAACTGCCATGACAGAGGTGTTGAAAATGTAATCAACACACTTAGAAACACAGTCTTTCCTTGAGGGAAGCAAAAAAAAAGGCCAATAATATACTTTACCAGTGACTAAACTATTCTCTACTTTGCCCTTTTTACATTTCTATTGAGAAAGAAAAGGAAATTATGTCTGCATTGCACACAACCCTGTATGACACGGGGATGAAACACCTGGTCAGCTAGAAGAAGGAAACTTGGAGAATATGGCAAAAGGATGAAGGCTTTGTTTTGCTCCCATTTCCCCAGCTGCAGACAGGACAATATTTTAAAAACACTAATCTGAATATGTCATTCTGCTTAAAATCTTTCAAAGGCTTCTCATTGCCTTTAGGGTAAATTTCAAACCTCTTTAGCAGGATCAAAAAGGCCTCCATGATGTGACCCTTGCCCGACTCAGGAGCCTCTTCCCGCTTCTGCTGGAACCTCCGGCCGCGCTGACCCTCAGTTCACTGGCCTCACCGTCTCTCTTATGGTTAGGCCACAGCAGGCGGGGCTTCCTTTTCACCCGGCAACTTCCATCACTCATCAGAATTTAAAATGAGCATGACTTTCTCAGGGTTGGTCCTCTGTTCCTCTCTCTCTCCCCTCTCACAATACATCACTATGTGAAAATTATTTCTGCAAAGGTTGTCTTCTCCACTACGTGATGAGTTTCCTGATGGCAGGTGTGCTTGAGGTTATTTCCACCAAAACATGCTAGTACATTCTTCCCTATACAATTTTAAATAACTAGGCGTTAGTTAATTACTTATGTAGTTCCGTCTTCTAAATATATATATAGAGAGAGACATACCCTAGTATATGCTGTATATTGCTTTAAGCATACATCATTCCATTTAGTTTTTTATATCGTTCACATTGAATAATTGCTGTCTTTTCACTTTATTTGAGAGTATATAGACATAAGGTATCAAATGAGGAGCAAGTGGGGGAAAAGTCCTACAGTTTTACAGAAGTAAAACACCCTTCAAAAGACACATCCCATATTTAAGACACTGTAATAAAAATATTTTTAAAAAACGTTAAATCTAAACTACAATCTGGCTTTCATTAGTACTCACAGAAAAACGTATGCCAAGTGCTTCTTTAATGTCACCAGCTTCATCATTTAGAACTCCCTGCAAATTCCTAATGAAAAATTTGGTTTAAAACATTATATTTATTATTCTTGTAAAATTTCAAAAGAAATAAATGTTCAGTGGAAAAAGCTGCGGACAATGTAGAAATGTATAAAATGCCATGTGAATTTCTTCTCCTCCACCTACCCACTCCCTCTTCCTGGAATTAACCTCTATTTACGGTTTGATTGGTAGACCCACTGCTAACACAGACACTGCTGCGTCTTGGTGGAAATTATAAAAAGGAGCACCTTCCTCTAGACCAGTGGTTCTCAACCAGGGGTGGTTTTGTCCCCCAGGGAACATCTGGCAAAATCTGGAGACATCTTTGGTTGTTACGACTGAAGGGAGTTTTGCTACTGGCATCTGGTGGGTAGCAACCCCATATGCTGCTAAACATTCCTACGATGTCCAGGTCAGCGCTCCACAACAAAGAATTATCCAGCCCAAAATGTCAGTATTGCCAAGGTTGAAAAACCCTGCTCTACACTGTCAGAGCACATGGTGAAAATCTAGCCAGTTTGTTCTTCCACTAACAGTACGTGAGAAGAGAATACTTCCCCCCCCATCTGCTGCCAAGTCTACATTTTACAAGAAACTTTTAACAGTTGTCAATCCGTAAGCAGAAAAATATCTCATTTTCATTTGCATTTTCTTGATTACTAGTAAGGTGAGCATATTTTCGTTTTATTATTATGTACACACACACACATAGCCATATCTGCATGAATATCTATGTTATGCATCAGAGATATTAATCCTTTGTCCTATGTGCTGCCAGTATTTTCCTCACAGGATATAGTTTGCCTTTTAACTTAGAACAAGTATTTTTCGAACCTTAAAAAATAAAGTTGATGACATGCAGATTTATTAAAATAAATGAAATGATTAAATAGGATTTATTTAAAACAAATATAGCATGCATGATTCTCATTAAGAATATCATGTACTTGGCTTCCCCGGTGGCGCAGTGGTTGAGAATCCGCCTGCTAATGCAGGGGAAAGGGGTTCGAGCCCTGGTCTGGGAAGATCCCACATGCCGCGGAGCAACTGGGCCCGTGAGCCACAACTACTGAGCCTGCGCGTCTGGAGCCTGTGCTCCGCAACAAGAGAGGCCGCGATAGTGAGAGGCCCGCGCACCGCGATGAAGAGTGGCCCCCACTTGCCACAACTAGAGAAAGCCTTCGCACAGAAACGAAGACCCAACACAGCCATAAATAAATAAATAAATAAATTTTAAAAAAAAAGAAAAAAGAATATCATGTACTGGGCTTCCCTGGTGGCGCAGCGGTTGAGAACCTGCCTGCCAATGCAGGGGACACGGGTTCGAGCCCTGGTCTGGGAAGATCCCACATGCCGCGGAGCAACTGGGCCCGTGAGCCACAATTACTGAGCCTGCGCGTCTGGAGCCTGTGCTCCGCAACAAGAGAGGCCGCGACAGTGAGAGGCCCACGCACCGCGATGAAGAGTGGCCCCCACTTGCCGCAACTAGAGAAAGCCCTCGCACAGAAACAAAGACCCAACACAGCCAAAAATAAATATAAATAAATAAAAATTAAAAAAAAAACCAAAAACCAATAATTAAAAAAAAAAAAAGAATATCATGTACTATCCAAAGCAACTGTTTCCATCTGGATAAATTCAAGAGACCAGGCCAGAGCTCCGTTTATTGTGCTGGTTGATAATTAAGGAGCATTTGGCTTTTCTCCATTTTTAAATGTTTACTTGATTATAAGTCATGCCAAAATTCAAATTCATCTAAAGAGCATGCACATTTATTGAAACTGAAGACCTTGTCTGTGTGTATAACATTATTTATATTTAAACTACTGAGACTGACTCCATATATAGTCCTAGAAAAGCAATTATATTTACTTACTTCCCCAAAAGAGGACTGAGTTCTTTTAAATCTAATGATGGCTCTTGGTCCAGAAGTTTCTTAAACAGAGCCAGCGGGAAAGGGAGGTCGACGACATTAAAATTGTACAGGGAGTGTCCACACAGCATCCCAAAGAGGAAATATCTCTTCTTCTCAAATTTAGGGGGTAAAAGGAGAAGGAAAAAAATCCTTAATGTATTATAAATAATCAATAATCCAAAGGGATAATTAGATTAGTAAAAAAAGGTTTGGTGCCCTTTTCTAAAAGTCAGAAATTAGAAACAAAATGGGCTTCAGGAAAATCAAAATTTGAGGTTCTTACACAGGCTATAAACACAAAGTAAATTTCTTCCATAAGTTAAAATACAAATTTTAACAGTTCAGAATACTGAATAAGTGAATTTGCATTTTGTTACTAATAGCACATCTGGAATATGAAAAAACATGCTCAGATAGCCTCATAAACCAAGGTTTTCACTATTTAATTTTACAGTCTTTGTCTTCAAATTCATGTACAAAAATGACACCAGGAAGGAAGGGTACACTTTATCTACACCTGCAGTGGGCACCAGGCATGTCAGGTGTGTGTCAGAGGAGCGTTCCCCTGTGATGCCGTCTTGACCTAGATGTGCTTACAGGGATAAGCATATGGGTCAGGGAAGGTGACCGACGCCGTTGACTGTGAGGGTCTGTGGAAGGAGGAAGGAAAGAGTCCTGATGAAATCTCTTAAATTTGTATAGTGCCCTGAAGTTTTCATGGTGCTTCACGCTTTGATATACCTTGTTTTAATCTCACAACAGCTCTATAAAGCAGGCAGAAAAGAAATTATGACAGCTGTTTTATAGGTGAGGAAACTGAAAACTCAAGAGAGGCTAAATTACACAGCCATCAGCACTCAAGACTAGAACTCTGGGCTTCTAATCCCACATGATTGCTTCCTTCCTTATCCTACCGTGTTTCTCAACAACTATTACAACACTTAAAATCAGCAGCCTATAATTTCAAAAAATTGCTAAAGTTCCTGGTGTTTTAGTCTTATCGCTCCATCTACATATACAAAAAGTTTCAAGAGGAAAGAGATTGTGTTACACACTAATTTGAATCTTCTACAATATTTAATACAATGTGGGAACCTCAAGAAAGAGCCAGCAAAAGCGTGTTGATTGATAAAAATCCTACCACTGGCACACCTTGGCCATTCCTATCTTTTAGAGGTTCATTCTTTCTCAAAAAAGATACAAAACACCTTTCAGTACTTTTTCACTCCCATTCATCTTCTCCTCCTGTCCCTGTCCTTTCTGGGTTCCAAACTCCACCATGTCATCTGAAGAACATTCTGGAAGTTTATGGGAAAGGAGATCAATAAATTGAAGCTCAGCATGTGATTCTTTTTAGAATTATTTGCTCTGTGTTACTCATACAGAAAGGAAGTTTTTTTGTTCCTTTACGAAAATGTTTACATATTGAGGATCTTTGTAAAAATATAATCATTGCATAAATGAATCACCTTATTAGAATTAGCAATTATCTCTAGGCTTCTATTAACAATTTCTCTTAATTTGAAACTCTAGATTACTGCCTCTTAAAATTTAGGAAACCACCCAAATATCCATCAACAGGAGACTAGATTAACAAAGTGTGGTACATCTAAACTACGGAATACTGCTCAGCAATAAAAGGGAATAAACTATGATACATACAACAATATGCACGAGCCTCAGTATAATTATGCTGAGTGAAAGAGGACAGACACGAAGACTACTTATGAGTCCATGTATGTAAACGTCTAGGAAATTCAAACTGTGCTATAGTGACAGAAATCCGACCAGTGGTTGCCTGGGCAACCACTACTCCTGGGGCAAGGAGGAGAAGCAGGGAGGAGAAAGATCAGAAGGGGATCTGAGGCTCTCTGGGGGATGATGGATATGTTCATTGTCTTGAGCTTCACCATGGCTATAGATGTACATCAACATTCATCAAATTGGACACTTTATGTGCCGTTTATCATATCTCAAGTATGCTTTATTCAAGCTCTTTAAAAATTTAATGTTCATATGAATCACCTGGGGATCTTATTAAACAATACATGTTCTGATCTGGGCCTGAGATTCTGCTTTTCTACCAGCTCCAGGTAACGCTGGAGCTTCTGCGCTGTGGAGCATGTTTTGAGTAGCAAGGCTTTATGTGACCTAATTTCACATTAGTATATATTGTGTTCATGTTACAGTATATGGTATACTTTTTCTGTTCTGAAAAACCATAAGAAAACAAATAAAAAACTTACATTGGGGGCTTCCCTGGTGGCGCAGTGGTTGAGAGTCTGCCTGCCAATGCAGGGGACACGGGTTCGAGCCCTGGTCTGGGAAGATCCCACGTGCCGCGGAGCAACTAGGCCCGTGAGCCACAACTACTGAGCCTGCGCGTCTGGAGCCTGTGCTCCGCAACAAGAGAGGCCGCGATAGTGAGAGGCCCGCGCACCGCGATGAAGAGTGGCCCCCACTTGCCACAACTAGAGAAAGCCTGCGCACAGAAACGAAGACCCAACACAGCCATAAATAAATAAATAAACAAATACTTTAAAAAAAAAAAAAACTTACATTGACAGGAAACCACACGTAGGAGCCCTCTTCAGTTTATATGAACATCCCATATTCTTTCTTGGTCGTATCTTCAAATATACAGTGGAAGAACCCGGACTTCACCCCTTCTCCCACAGAACGAATTTCTTTAATAAATTCAACCTGAGGAAAGAGAACACAGTCCCAGGTCCAGATTTAAAATATAATGCCTTGACCTTTACGGAAAAGTTTCAAACCTCCTGCCATCACCAGGATTCCCAGGATCCGCTCTCCTTACCTAACTGTACTCTGTTCTCCCTCAATCTGCTTCTGAGCAGCGGAGGCCATGAACCTATTTACTGTCCGATTACTGTATAGTGAGGGCATGGGTCCCTTCCACGGCTGCGTGAACCAAGTGAAGCGGGATTCTAGCAAGACTCCGCATTCTCCAATTATGTTGACCAGTGTCTTGAACCAAATTTTGATGTGCTTCAAACCCCTGGGCCACTAAGTTCCTCAATTCTTCTATCTTGTTTATCTTCCTCTCATCATTCAGGCTTTAAAACTTGGGCTCCAGTCAACAATTGTTTGTTTTCTCCTGCCTCTCCCCTCATTAGGACTTCAGATAAACAGCCCTCCCCATCAGCGTGGGCATGACACCTTTGTAGGAACCTTCAGAGCTGACTGGCCAGAATACTCATGTGGGCATCAATAAGAACAGGTCCGTCTTTTCTAGAGTCTACCTCTGGGCTTTGTAGTTGAGTACTATCCTGGGTTTCCTACTACCTCTCTAACTACTCCTTCTATCCTTCCCTTTCTGTCTGTTTCTTTTTATCTTTTTAATACAAGTATCAGCAAGCTTCACTAAGAGTTCTCTTTCTCTTCTGTTTGCCTAGAAGATCTTACTTACTGGCGCTTTGATCAACCAACTCCTTGGCCACTGTCCATCATCTCCAAGGGCCTGCCTCACATTCCATCCAGAAAGCCCAATAATAAATTAAGCTTGCTTCTGATTTTCCTATTTCTGCTCATTTACACTAGCAAGTCTGCCTTTGCCACAGTCAGGACCTGCTCATAAAGGGCCTTGACAACCTTGCCTTGTTCAGAGTCTATATTTTGATTGGGTTTGTCTTGAAGTTTGCCTTCTTACCTCTTTGTCATCTCCTGTAGGCAGAATCATTTTCTATTGATTTCCTCATAATCAAGATTTGAAGGAAGATAGGTACAGAGGGAGACAACAACTAGAGAGTCTGGCTTATAAAACAGTTTCTATGTTTTCCATTAGAGTCCCATGCTGGGGGGCATACCTCTCCTCTCTGAGGCCCACCCTCAGGTTCTGACTTCTTCTCTGAGAACTTAACTCTTCCCCTCATGGCTGATATCAGGAAAATTCACTCCCTTCTGGACAGATGCCAGCCCTCACCTACAAAGTTAGTCATTATTCTGTGAGCAAACGATCGGAGGTACCACACAGTGAAAACCCTACAGGTGCCCACAGAGTGTGAAGTGAAGTGAAGGATGCCGACAATTGGAACCAATATACTGGAAAGTCTACGACTAAAACTAGAGCCAAAATGCAGGATAAGTATCTGTTGTACCTGCTGCTTGCTGATTGCATTCACAGCCCCAGTTCTTCACCCCGCCTTGACCCAGGTCTTTTGCATGTGACTTTGCAGTTCCTCTCATTAAAGAGGCTGAGTGTATTTTGCCAGCCCTTGACTTGAGTTCAGCCACGTGACCTGCTTTGACTAAAGCAATGTTTGTCGTGTGACTGGGCTTCCTGTCTTGTACCTCTGACAATGCTGTGAGAACATGTTAGCGGGTCCCAGGAAGAAGATGGAAAACGTAGGAACCAGGGCCCGGGGCCAAACTGCCCCAGCCAGACCTAGCCTAGATCAGCCAATCCCCAGCCAACTCGCAAACACGTAAACAAGTATAGACAAAAATCTGCAAAGCCACCCAGATGAGTTCAACTTAGATTAGCAGACCCTCAGCTGAATTGCAGATCTGTAAAATTATTATTTTAAGTCACTGTGCTTTGGGATGGTTCATTAAGCAGCATTTCTGTAGCCATAGGTAACTAATAGTTAACTCATAACCCCAGTGTTCAATTAAACACCCCATAGCTTTTCTCTGAAGGGTAAGCAAGGAATCCTGGAAACCATTAGGCTGACGACTATAGTTGCAAACACAGGCTCTTCCTGTGCTACACTATATAAATGTTTCCCTCCCACGTTAGCAAAAATAGCCAGTGAGGCTTTTTACTGTACCACTAGTATTTTCCGGAAGTCAGTGACTTCAGCTTGGCTTAACTGACGCAGAGCGTCTTCAACTAGGTGACTGTCTGACTCTAAGTGTAAATGGAGGGGATTCACCCTTTCCTTGCAGAATTATTTGCCCAAAATCCATGCACTCTTTTCCCTTCGGATTCCTAGAAAAAGAAATAGTTTAGGAATCCTCATAGGAATACTAGGAATTGTTTAATATTTCAAATAAACATATTTTATATAGCACACATGTATGCCTACCGTTGCTATATACACTCATACTGTAATTATTTAAGGAAAAGAGCATCGTATCTATATTACGGGAGATAAAGAGATCACAGGATCTGTGGCATCTAGGAACTGTATACAGGGGATTACTCACCATGGATGTACAGCTAAATAATCTCAGATCACTTATCATAGGAAACATAATCCTTACAGGTGACAGTGGTATTAAACATGCGGAAGCATTACATCCAGTGTTATCCACTTCACAGACTTGCCACCATAATCCTCAAAAATATAAGGGCAGTGGCGGAGCCCAGACGTGTCAGATGTAGGAAGAAGACTAGAGGAAAGCCTTTCCCAGAGAAAATCCACTCCTCCTCTACTATGTGATCTATGATCTATGATCTGTGATCTGTGATCATAGATCTGTGATCTATGTGATGGATCTATGTGATCCATCTACTGGATTTGCATGGGAACTCCCTAAAAAGATGTCACTGGTGGCCTCATTTTGTAGCTAGCATTCTTCTTGGCCCCCCAATACAGTACTTCCATGTAGCTTCTCTGAATTCTCAACATTTCCTTACCAATTTAGTCCCACCATCTTGATTCTGCTGAACTCCCTTGGATTAGAAATCAAGTGTTGGACTTGCTATCCTTGCTTTGACCTCAACATGCCTCTAGGGCTTCTGCTTTATCCCAAGGACAGTAAAGGAGTATTTAGGATTTATAAACCAATGCAACCCTCTTGGGGCCTGTCCTGCAATAGTGACAGCAGGACAGATGGATAACAGCTATGCCATCCCAGGTTTCCAGGCTGAGTGTGGTTGCCCATATAAGCCCTCCACAAGCATCTGAGATAAGTGTGCCTGTGGCTCTAGGCTTGGGAAGGCCCTGTCCCAGATCTCTGCCACCACTAAGTACTGGGAATTTGATATATGATGCTCCTAGATTCTTCTGGTTGTTCCTTAAGATGTTTGTTGTAAAGAAATTCCAGGTTTGCAGGGAAATGGAAAAGTGCCATTTCTGGTCCTTCCTGGTGGTGGGTCTTCTCTTCCTGTGGTCCAGGAGTCTGCAGCTCTGGGATGCGTCGCGATTCTGATGGCCGAGCAACGTGTCCTGCGGCTCTGAGTGACAGGGAGTGTCCAGCAAAGCCCTCCACTGACTACAGCAGGGAGAGGTGTATGTGGCCTGTTGCAGGCCCCCCTCCTGTCACCTAGCCAAGAACTGGACTGGAAACCTGCAGCTTAACTTAATTTCCAGCTCCTCTACACCCATTCTCCATGTACTGGTTTCCCCTCTCTACATTGATGCATTTGAATTGGTAATACAGTTCGGAGCTTACAATTTTGACTACATCCATCATCTCTCCCTTGGAAGACAGGACTCTGGCGTCTGCTTTCTAACTTCACCCTTGACAACTACAACTAGAGTTTTCTTGTCCTCGAATCTTCCCTAATGCTTCATAATATGCAACCTGCCTGGGTCCACTGTCCACCCAACCCTCATTAACACAGTAGAGAGGTTAGATAGAGCGCTGCTGTAGAAGAAAGTACCATGTAGGGAAGGACTTGTTTAAAGGACACTTAAGGGGCAGGTAGGCTTCGCAAGGAAAGACAATCTATTTTCTCTCATTACCAGGGATGTTAGGAAAATTTTTAAAAGGGGTAGCTGGGAAACAAAAGAGGAGATGATTCAGTCAAATCTCCTTGTAAACATGCTGATGACAGACACTAATAACCACAACTAAAGGAAGAGTCCTTAACTACAGAATGCTTTTAGCAGGATGTACCTTGTCTATCTAGGCTGCTTATTATAAAGAAACATGGAATTTATAGATTTATGGGGCATGGCTCACTGGAAAATGTCATGTAAGCTATATAATTAATAGGGTATATAAAGGAAATGCTTGATAACTGAAACGGCTCATTTTGTGCATGTGATGTCCCAGACTTCTCCATGTCTCACCATGTGAGTCTTTAAAGTACAAGTATCATAGATAAACAGATACAAACCTTTCCTGAGGAATGGCCTAGAAAACAAGCCTCAGCAATCAAGAAAATGTTTGGGAAATCTTCAGCATAATGTCTGGGGGTAGGGGCTGGGATGAGGATTATAGATACATAACTAAAAGCTCAGGCTGATGGCGATAAGAGACACAAAACAGCATGTAAATGTTGTGTGGGAACAATACAACTAGGAGAGAAGAAGCAGAGGGGAGAGTAAGTGGAAAGCAGAATAAACTCACTGAATGACTCACAGGCACTATCCGGGAAGAAAAGATATCACTTGTGGCTTACAAATCAAGCTCCAAGACTCTTAAGCAAATAAGAAAATCTAAAGACTAACACTAAGAACATAGTAACTAAAACTGGATTGAGGAAGAGAATGAAGGGAGTGGGAAAGAACAGTTACGAGATAATTTCAGTATTCCTCATAGTAGAAGAACAATGAATATTAACTGAAGAATATGAGGATTCAGGGACTTCCCCGGTGGTCCAGCGGTTAAGAATCCACCTTGCAATGCAGGGGACACGGGTTCGAGCCCTCTTCGGGGAACTGGGATTCCTACATGCCGCTGGGCATCTAAGCCTGCGTGCTGCAACTACTGAGCCCACGCACCACAACTACAGAGCCCACGCACTCTGGAGCCCGCGCCACAACTACAGAGCCCACGTGTTCTGCAGCCTGCACGCCACAACTTGAGAGAAGCCCACACGCCACAACTAGACAGAAGCCCACGCGCTGCAACGAAGAGCCCGCACGCCGCAACTAAGACCTGACCCGGCCATAAATAAATACATAAATAAAAAGAGTATAGGATTCAGGCACTATGTAATAATAAGAAACACAATTAAAATTAAACTGAAATGTTATGATTAAGCCATCACATCTGGAAAAGATCACAAAGCTTGGTAACACTGCATCGGTGAGAGTGTGTGAAAGAAGCTTTTCATACGTTGCTGGTAGCAACGTAAGTTGGTACAACCACTACGTACAGTAATTTGGCAACATTTAATTATGAAAGGAAAAAGATTAAGCATCATTCTACCTTCATATAGGACTGATATTTTTCAGGGTAACCAAATGGCCCTGATTGACAGGGAAAAGTTCTTTACAGAATTCCAGTTAATAATTTTGGAAGGAATGATAAGATCAGAAATATCACCATTTTTCAAACTTTAACAATGCAATGGATGAAGTTATTCATTAAAGGTTGATGGAATGCATGTATCTTTCCAAATTCAACTATATACGCAGGAGTGGAATTTCTCGGTCATATGGCAATTCTATTTTCAGTTTTTTGAGAACCCTCCATACTATTTACCACAGTGCTACACCAATTTACATTTCCACCAACAGTGTGCAAGGGTTCCCTTTCCTCCACACTGGGTGACAGGTTTTATCTTTCAATATTTTGAGTATGTCATTCCACTCTCTCCTAGTCTGTAGAGTTTCTGCTGAGAAATCTGCTGATAGTTTAGTGGGGCTATCTTTGTAGGTTGCTGTCTTTTGTTCCCCGGCTGTCTTTAAAATTCTTTATCACTGACTTTTGCCAGTTTTAATATAATGTGCCTTGGAGAAGGTCTTTTTGCATTGAGATAATAAGGTGTTCTATTAGCTTCACGCACTTGTATATCCAGTTCCTTTCCCAGCTTTGGGAAGTCCTCAGCTATTATTTTTTCTAAATAAGCTCTGTGCTCCCTTCTCCTTCTCTTCTCCTTCTGGGATACTCATTACCCCAGAAGGAGGGTTCTCTTTTCTCCACATCCTCACCAACATTTGTTATTTGTGTTCTTTTTGATGATGGCCATTCTGACAGGTGTGAGGGGACAACTCATTGTGGTTTTGGTTTGCGTTTCCCTGATGATCAACCATGTTGAGCATCTTTTCATGTGCCTGTCGGCCAAATGCATTTCCTCTTTGGAAAAATGTCTGTTCAGCTCTTCTGCCCATTTCTTAATTGGGTGGTTTGTTTTTTTGATGCTAAGTTGTATTACCTGTTTATATATGTTGGATATTAATCTCTTATCAGTCATATAATTTGCAAATATTTTTCTCCCATTCGGTAGGTTGTCTTTTCGTTTTGTCAATGGCTTCCTTTGCTGTGCAAAAGCTCTTAAGTTTAACTAGGTCCATTTGTTGATTTTTGCTTTTATTTCCCTTACTCCAGGAGATGGATCGAAAAAAAATATTCCTGTGATTTATGTCAAACAGCGTTCTGCCTATGTTTTCCTCTAAGAGTTTTATAGTATGTGGTCTTACATTTAGGTCTTTAATTCACTTTGAGTTCATTTTTGTATATGGTGTTACAGAATGTTCTAATTTCATTCTTTTCCATGTAGCTGTCCAGTTTTCCCAGCACCACTTATTGAAGAGACTGTGTTTTCTCCATTTTATACTCTTGCCTCCTTTGTCATAGATTAGTTGACCGTAGTGTGTGGGTTTATTTCTGAGCTCTCTATTCAGTTCCATTCGTCTATGTGTCTGCTTCTGTGCCAGTACCATACTGTTTCTTATTTTTTTTTAATTGGAGTATAGTTGCTTTACAATATTGTGTTAGTTTATACTGTACAGTAAAGTGAATCAGGTATATATATACATATATCCCCTCTTTTTTGGATTTCCTTCCCATTTAGGTCACCACAGAGCACTGAGTAGAGTTCCCTGTGCTATATAGTAGGTTCTCATTAGTTATCTATTTTATACATAGTATCAATAGTGTTTATATGTCACTCCCAATCTCCCAATTCATCCCACCCTCTCCTTTCCCCCTTGGTATCCATATGCTTGTTCTCTACGTCTGTGTCTCTATTTCTGCCTTGTAAATAAGATTGTCTATAGCACTTTTTTCAGATTCCACATATATGCATTAATATACAATATTTGTTTTTCTCTTTCTGACTTACTTCGCTCTGTATGACAGTCTCTAGGTCCATCCATGTCTCTACAAATGACCCAGTTTCACTCCTTTTTATGGCTGAGTAATACTCCATTGTACATATGTACCACATCTTCTTCACCCATTCCTCTGTTGATGGACATTTACGTTGCTTCCATGCCCTGGCTACTGTAAATAGTGCTGCAATGAACACTGGGGTGCATGTGTCTTTTTGAATTCTGGTTTTCTCTGGATATATGCCCAGTAGTGGGACTGCTGGGTCATATGGTAGTTCTATTTTTAGTTTTTTAAGGAACCTCCATACTGTTCTCCATAGTAGCTGTATCAATTTACATTCCCACCAACAGTGCAAGAGGGTTCCCTTTTCTCCACACCCTCTCCAGCATTTACTGTTTGTAAATTTTTTTGATGATGGTCATTCTGACTGGTGTGAGATGATACCTCATTGTATTTTTGTTTTGCATTTCTCTAATAATTAGCGATGTTGAGCATCTTTTCATGTGTTTGTCAGCCATCTGTATGTCTTCTTTGGAGAAATGTCTATTTAGGTCTTCTGCCCATTTTTAGATTGGGTTGTTTGGTTTTTTTTTTTGATATTGAGCTGCATGAGCTGTTTGTATATTTTGGAGATTAATCCTTTGTCAGTTGCTTTGTTTGCAAATATTTTCTCCCATTCTGAGGGCTGTCTTTTCGTCTTGTTTCTGGTTTACTTTGCTGTGCAAAAGCTTTTAAGTTTAATTAGGTCCCATTTATTTATTTTTGTTTTTATTCTCATTACTCTAGGAGGTGGGTCAAAAAATATCTTGCTGTGATTTATGTCAAAGAGTGTTCTTCCTATGTTTTCCTGTAAGAGTTTTATAGTATCTGGCCTCACATTATGTCTTTAATCTTTGAGTTTATTTTTGTGTATGGTGTTAGGGAGTGTTCTAATTTCATTCTTTTATATATAGCTGTCCAGTTTTCCCAGCACCACTTATTGAAGAGACTGTCTTTTCTCCATTGTATACTCTTGCCTCCTTTGTCATAGATTAACTGACCATAAGTGTGTGGGTTTATTTCTGAGCTCTCTATTTGGTTCCATTGATCTATGTGTCTGTTTCTGTGCCAGTACCATACTGGTTTGATTACTGTAGCTTTGTAGAATAGTCTGAAGTCAGGGAGCATGATTCCTCCAGCTCTGTTCTTCTTTCTCAAGATTGGTTGGGCTATTAGGGGTCTTTTGTGTTTCCATACAAATTTTAAAATTACTTGCTTTAGTTCTGTGAAAAATGCCATTGGTATTTTGATAAGGGCTGCACTGAATCTGTAGATTGCCTTGGTTAGTATGGTCATTTTAACAATATTGATTCTTCCAATCCAGGAACACAGTGTATCTTTCCATCTGTTTGTGACATCTTTGATTTCTTTCATCAACGTCTTACAGTTTTCAGAGTACAGGTATTTTGCTTCCTTAGGTAGGTTTATTCCTAGTTTTTTATTCTTTTTGATGTAAATGGGATTGTTCCCTTAATTTCTCTTTCTGATAGTTCGTTGTTAGTGTATAAAAATGCAACAGATTACTGTATATTAATTTTGTATCCTGCAACTTTACCGAATTCATTGATGAGCTCTAATAGTTTTTTGGTGGCATCTTTAGGATTTTCTATGTATAGCATCATGTCATGTGTGAACAGTGACAGTTTTACTTCTTCCTTTCCAATCTGGATTCCTTTTATTTCTTTTCTTCTCTGTACTGTTGCTAGGACTTCCAAAACGATATTGAATAAAAGTAGTGAGAGTGGGCATCCTTGCCTGGTTCCTGTTCTTAAAGAGAATGCATTCAGCTTTTCACCATTGGGTATGATGTTAGCTGTGGGTTTGTCATATATGGCCTTTATTAAGTTGAGGTGGGTTCCCTCTATGCCCACTTTCTGGAGAGTTTTTATCATAAATGGATGTCGAATTTTATCAAAAGCTCTTTCTGCATCTATTGAGATGACTGGATGGCTTTTATTCTTCAATTTGTTAATGTGGTATATCACATTGATTAATTTGTGGATACTGAAAAATCCTTGCATCCCTGGGATAAATCCCGCTTGATCGTGGTGTATGATCCTTTTAATGTATTGTTGGATTTGGTTTGCTAGTATTTTGTTGAGGATCTTTGCATGTATGTTCATCAGTGATATTGGCCTGTAATTTTCTTTTTTTGTGATATCTTTGTCTGGTTTTGGTATCAAGGTGATGCTGGCTTCATAGAATAAGTTCAGAAGTGTTCCTTACTCTGCAATTTTTTGGAGTAGTTTGAGAAGGACAGGTGTTAACTCTTCTCATAGCAGCATTATTTACAATTGCCAATATATGAAAGCAACCTGTGTCCATCAATGGATGAATGGATAAGAAAGATGTGGTATACATATACAAAGGAGTACTGTTCAGCCATAAAAAAGAATGAAATCTTGCCATTTGCAGCAACATGGATGGACTTGGAGGGCATTATGCTAAGTGAAGGAAGTCAGACAGAGAAAGACAAATACTGAATGATATCACTTATATGTGGAATCTAAAAAATACAACAAACTAGTGAATAAAACAAAAAAGAAGCAGACTCACAGATAGAGAGAACAAACTAGTGGTTACCAGTGGCGAGAGGGAAGCAGGGAGGGGCAATATAGGGGTAGGGGAGTAAGGGGCACAAATCATTAGATATAAAATAAGCTACAAGCATATACTGTACAACATGGGGAATATAGCCAATAGTTTATAATAACTATGAATGAAGTATAACCTTTAAAAATTGTGAATCATTATATTGTACGCCTGTAACTTATATAATATTGTACACCAACTGTGATTTAATTATTTTTAAAAAGGTTGATGGGAAATATTACAATGGAAGAATGTGTTCACCACCTGAACCCACTGATTAATCTCAGCATGAACAAAAGTGAAGCAACCAGAAATAATGTACTGAAGTATGGCGAGGTGAAAAGAAATTGGGCCTGGGATTTGCTTTAAAATATTATACTTCAGCAATAATAGTAACAATTACAAAAATAACAAAAATGATAAATGAAGAAAGTATGGCAAAATGTTAATGATGGCTGAAAATGTGTGCTGTGGTTTAATACAGCATTATCTCTATTTTGTATATGTTTGAACATTTTACATAATAAAAAAGTAAGACATACATATCAGCATTTTTATATGGGAATTAGCTTGCAATAATTTAATTTTGGAGAGCAAATTAAAGACAAATGGAAAATCACTGAAAATAATGGGACTGAGGTTTTCTGCAGGTATCTAATAATTAAAAAGAGATAATAGTTTTGATAATCAAAAGAAAAGGAAAACTTCGTTCATTCCTTTACCTCACCACCTTAAATTATTTACTTCCACACTTTTTAGAATTTGTAAGAATCTATATTAACTAGAAACAAATTTCTAGGAAAATGCGTTTGTTTTGTGACTGAAAGGTGTTTAAGTTTTCCATGATCATCTATTTTAGCAAATTCAGCACTGCAATGAGGAAATTTTCAAATCTTAATTTATCAAAAAAGATACCTACCTAGCTACTAATGTGTTCCCCCTTTAAAGTATGAAAAACTTCAGAAAGTAAAAATGATATTCTTACCAGGTTTTTATCCCTACAGATCACTCTTCTTCTCTCTTCATAGAAGTTCAACAAAGTGGATAGTTCATTTATGTTGAAAGTATTTCTGGCAGTTGACAATTAGCTTTGTTTACCTTAAAGAGAATACGACCTGTGATTTTCATTTTCAATCAATAAGTGATTTCATCTATTTTAAAATTTTTATTTATTTGTTTATTTATTTATGGCTTGTGTTGGGTCTTCGTTTCTGTGCGAGGGCTTTCTCTAGTTGCGGCAAGTGGGGGCCACTCTTCATCGCGGTGCGCGGGCCTCTCACTATCGTGGCCTCTCTTGTTGCGGAGCACAGCCTCCAGACGCGCAGGCTCAGTAATTGTGGCTCACGGGCCTAGTTGCTCCGTGGCATGTGGGATCTTCCCAGACCAGGGCTCGAACCCGTGTCCCCTGCATTGGCAGGCAGATTCTCAACCACTGCGCCACCAGGGAAGCCCTCATCTATTTTTATATATGCTAGCATATAGATAATTAGAATAGAGCTCTATAAACCCAATGCATTGGTCAATGATGAAGTAGAGTTCTAGAAAACTTCCATTTTTTGATCCATAATTTCTCCAATTTTTACAAATATTGTAAAAGATATAAAACATTGCCAGTGGAGATTAGTAAACCAATTCCTAGGGCACAGGTTCACTGGAAACAGTTTCTAGATCTTGAGGATAAAAGCACAAAACAATCTAAGGTACTTTTGACAAATTCATCCCTTTCTCTATGAATTAGTGAATATTAATTTAGCACACACTATTTATCAGGCATGAGACAAAACATATGCTAAAAATTGTCCTGGTTTATACATCGCTTACTGTCTAGAAGAGTAGTCAGCAAACTCTTAAAACCAGATAGTAAATATTTTGAGCTTCGGATCATACAGTTTCTGGTGCAACTATTCAACCCTGCCATTTTGTAGCATGAAACACCTTTAGACAATAAGTAAATAAGTGAGTATGGATGTGCCTCAATAAAATTTTCTTTATAAAAAAAAGGAGGCTGCCTATGGGCATAGATTGCCAAACCATGATCTAGTAGGTAAAAACAAGTAATCAGGCACCTAGGATACAGTTTTTATTGGAGAAGGACTTTAGGGGTTCGAGAAGGCTTCCCAGAAGAAGCAATGCTAGAAAATCAATGTTATAAATAAGCCTACATCACATCCAATTAATCCAAATTAATCCAAGAGATAGAAGGCAGGAAATAAGAAATCTACAAACATAAATTAAGGAAATAAAAAGCAGATGTATAGGAGAGAAGATCAACAAATTAACAGGTTGGGTCTTACAAAAAAACCTTCCTGGTAAGACTGAACGAAAAAAAAAAAAATAAAGAGGTAAATAACTAATATCAAGAATGAAAAATATGATGAAACTACAAATTGTAATGTCCACTTTTTCTAAACAAAAGGAGTCCATTACCAAACATCTTTTTAAGTCTTCATAAAGTTTCTTACTTTTTAAATCTCCAATTATTTTATGTCAAACATTTCCCTTTTACTTTTAAAAATATTTGACTCCTCAGGATTCTTTTTTTTTTTTTTTTTTTTTTTAAATAAATTTATTTATTTATTTATTTATTTTTGGCTGTGTTGGGTCTTCGTTTCTGTGCGAGGGCTTTCTCCAGTTGCGGCGAGCGGGGACCACTCTTCATCGCGGTGCACGGGCCTCTCACCGTCGCGGCCCCTCCCGCTGCGGAGCACAGGCTCCAGACGCGCAGGCTCAGCAGTTGTGGCTCACGGGCCCAGCTGCTCCGCGGCACGTGGCATCCTCCCAGACCAGGGCTCGAACCCGTGTCCCCTGCATTGGCAGGCAGAGTCCCAACCACTGTGCCACCAGGGAAGCCCTCCTCAGGATTCTTATTTGTCTTCTTAAAACTCTAATTGGCCATTCACAAAAGCATCAAAAACAATAAAATACTTAAGAATAAATTTAACCAAGGAGGTGAAAGATCTGTACACTGAAAGCTATAAGATTATGATGAAAGAAATTGAAGAAAACACAAATAAATGAAAAGATATCCAATGTTCATGGCTTGGGAGAGTACTGTTAAAATGTCCATACTACCTAAAGCCATCTATAAACGCAATGCAATCAGACAATGCAATTCAGACCCTGAATAAACAAATCAATCCTGAAAAGAAGAACAAAGCTGGAGGTATCACATGTCCTGATTTACAGCTATACTACAAAGCTATAGTAATCAAAACGGTATGGTACTGGCAGAAAAACAGACGAATAGACCTATGGAACAGAAACAAGAGCCCAGAAATAAACTCTCACATATTTGATTGACTAGTATATGACAATGGAGCCAAGAATACTCTCTGGGGAAAGAATAATCTCCTCCATAAATGCAACTGGGATAACTGGATAACCACATGCAGAAGAATGAAATTGAACCCCAATCTTACACCACTCAGAAAAATTATCTTGAAATAGATTAAAGACTTAAGCAGAAGACCGAAATCCATAAAACTCCTAGAAGAAAACATTAGGGGAAAGCTCCTTGACATTGGTCTTGGCAATGATTTTTTGGATATGACACCAAAAGCACAAGCAACAAAAACAATAATTAATAAATGAGACTGCATCAAACTGAAAAGCTTCTGCACAGAAAAAGAAACAATCAACAAAATGAAAAGGCAACCTATGGAATGGGAGAAAAAATTTTCAAACCATATATCTGATAAAGGATTGATATCCAAAATATATACAGAAAATATACAGAAGTCATATAAGAGAGAAAAAAAAAATCAAACAATCCAATTAAAAAATGGGCAGAGGAAGTGATATTTTTTCAAAGAAGACATACAGATGGCTAACAAGTACATGAAAAGGTGCTCAACATCACGAATCATCAGGGAAGTGCAAATCAAATCCACAGTATGGTATCACCTCATACCTGTTAGAATGGCTGTCATTAAAAAGACAAAAGATAAGTGCTGGTGAGGATGTGGAGAAAAGGGAACCTTTGTGCACTGTTAGTGGGAATGTAAATTGGTGCAGCCACTATGGAAAACAGTATGGAGGTTCCTTTAAAAATTAAAGCTAGAACTACCATATGATCCAGCAATCCCACTTTTGAGTATATATCCAAAGGAAATGAAATTACAATCTCAAAGAGATATCTACAGCCCCATGTTCATTGTAGCATTATTTAGAATAACCAAGACAGGGAAACAACCTAAGTGTCCACGGACAGATGAATGGATAAAGAAGATATGGTGTATACACACACACACACACACACACACTGGAATATTATTCAGCCATGAGAAACAAGGAAATCCTGCCATTTGCAACAATATGGACGGACCGTGAGGACATTATGCTAAGTGAAATAAGTCAAACAGAGAAAGACAAATACAGTAGGTTATCACTTATACATGGAATCTAAAAAAGCTAAGCTCATAGAAACAGAGTAGATTGGTAGTTTCCATAGTTGGGGGGGTGGGGGAAATGGAGAAATGTTAGTCAAAGGGTGCAAACTTCTAGTTATAAGATGAATAAGTTCTGGGGGGGGGGTGAAAAAAAAAAAAGATGAATAAGTTCTGTGGATCTAATGTACAGCATGGTGATTATATTGTAGTTAACAATATGTACTATATAGTTGAAAGTTGCTAGGAGAGTAGATCTTAAGTGTTCTCACCACAGTAAAAAATGGTAACTATATGAGGTGATGGAGGTATTAGCTAAAGCTATGGTGGTAATCATTTTGTAATGTATAAGCGTTTTACAATACATAAGTGTATCAAATCAACACGTTGTACACCTTAAACTAACACAATGTTCTATATCAGTTATATCTCAATAAAGATGGGAAGAAATACACTACTTTTTAAATACCAGTGCATTATTACTTCTGAAAAGCACTAACTTTTTTTTTTAATAAATTTATTTATTTATTTATTTATTTATTTATTTATTTTGGGCTGTGTTGGGTCTTCATTGCTGCACACGGGCTTTTCTCTAGTTGCGGCGAGCAGGGGCTACTCTTCATTGCGGTGCACGGGCTTCTCATTGAGGTGGCTTCTCTTGTTGCGGAGCACAAGCTCTAGGCACACAGGCTTCAGTAGTTGTGGCACGCGGGCTCAGTAGTTGTGGCTCGCAGGCTCTAGAGCGCAGGCTCAGTAGTTGTGGCGCACGGGCTTAGTTGCTCCGTGGCATGTGGGATCTTCCCGGATCAGGGATCAAACCCGTGTCCTCTGCATTGGCAGGCAGATTCTAAACCATTGCGCCACCAGGGAAGTCCCAGCACTAACTTTTGTACATAATATTTTCTCCTATTGAGATTGATATTTTGTGGTGAAATTTGCTTTGATTGCCAATTGAGCAATTTATATTTATAAAAGCATCTTACGTTAGCTAATTATTTTTCAACTAAACAATATCAATTTAATTATTTTATTTAAAATGCTCTGTCTCCTCCCTATCCTCCAATAATCATTAGGTTTATTAGTAGCTTTAGGTTACTTCTGGATTATGTTTTATTATGAAAATGCTGAATCATTCTCCTATCTGAGTATCTGTGCCTCTAATATATTATAGATAATATGTAACATATTCCACCAGCGTTTATCCAGTTAGCAAAACAAGCAAAATTCTGAATTATTAAGGGCTAAATAAAATATTTTCATTCTTGATGTGGAAAATAAAACAAAACAAGCCTCCAAATGACTAAGAACTAAGAGATCTTGATTTAGTAAAATGGTATATACATTCCTTTAAATGAACCCTTACCTTATACACTTCTTTCATCACTTCTAGAAGAGCTTTAACATTGTGGTCACTGAATGGTTTCAGTCCAACAAAACAGTTGAGAGACGATGGCAGTTTTAAGCATCTGGACCAGTGTGTTGAGAGAGGATTCTTGCAAAGATGCCCAACACTGCCCTGAGGGGTGTAAAATCAGCCATGATAAATATGCACCCCCCAAAAAACTCCCTCAGCTTCTAAGTTCTTTAATGTAAGAAATAGATCGTATTTTCCATTTCTGATGGCATAACCCATAAAATATCTTTTTGAAGGATAACATCCTGGACAACATTTATTACGCACAGATCTGGGAAAAAAATTTTTTTCCCTGATAAAGTATCTTTGGAATTAAAAGCTCAAATTCAGGTTTCTGAAAAAATTTGTTGATAGTTCATATTTATGCTTGATTACTTGATTGACTTCATGATTTTCAAACTGAAACTTCCATAGGGTATCTATAAAGTCTGAAAACATCCATAGGTGAATAAACAAATACAAATGCACACACATACACACACGACATATAATGTCATCAAGGACATTTTTAATCTGTAAAAAATAAAATAATATTATCTATGTTTTCAGACTTTATGAACACCTTGTATAGATGGATATATTTTAAAATTAGCTCAGTAACAATATTTTAATATCACTGAGGTTACAAACTGAATTTTTGTACCTTTAAAAGACAATTCTCAAAAACAAACATATCAACTGTTAAAATATATTTTCAAACTAATGTAACTAAAATAGTATGACCCAGATGCATGAAAGGCAGATTAAGTTAGCAGAGACTTCACAAATGGACCCAAATACACATGAGACTTCAGTATATGATGAAGGTGGCATTGCATATTAGTGGGGAATGAAACAGATCATTTAATAATGTGTGACAACTGGAAATTGATCCAGAAAAAAAATGAAGTTTAATCAAGATAAACTCCATATAGTTCAAAGATTTAAACATAAAAATGAAACAATGTGGGGGAGGGATAAGTTGGGAGATTGGGATTGACATATACACACTGCTATATATAAATTAGATAAATAATAAGAACCTGCTGTATAGCACAGGGAACTGTACTCAGTACTCTGAATGACCTGTATTGGAAAAGAATCTAAAAAAGAGTGGATATACGTATATATATAACTGATTCACTTTGCTGTACAGCAGAAACTAACACAACATTATAAATCAGATATAATCCTATAAAAATCAACTTAAAAAATGAAACAATAAAAATTCTAATAGGAGCACGGGAAATCTTTAAATTTCATCATGAGGTAAACTTTTTGAGGTATGACCCAAATTTAGAAACCATAAAAGAAAATGTTAATATAGTAGCCTGCATAAAAATGTTTAAAAATAATTATGCATGGCAAAAATACCACAAAGTAAAAAAAAATTTTAGTAACCTAAAGAAAAAAATTGCAACTCATACTGTGGATAAAGAATTATCGTATATGTATAGCTGATTCATTGTGCTGTACAGCAGAAACTAACACAACATTGTAAAGCAACTATACTCCAATAAAAATTAATTTAAAAAAATAAAATAAATAAGTGATATGGGAAGATGCTGCAAAAAAAAAAAAAAGAATTGTCTTAGTAGTTTAAAAGCTTCTAAATAAAAAAGAAAGAAACTAACAACAAATTGAAAAATAGGTAAGGGGGAGAACTGATAGCTTCTAGAATATGATGTACAAATGGAACTGAATATAGCAAAACCAGCACAACTTCATTCATAATGAGAAAATTCAAATTCAAATTAAGAGATTCTTGGGGACTTCCCTGGTGGCTCAGTGGTTAAGAATCCACCTGCCAATGCAGGGGACACAGGTTTTATCCCTGGTCCGGGAAGGTCCCATATGCTGCGGAGCAACTAAGCCCATGAGCCACAACTACTGAGCCCGCGTGCCACAGCTACTGAAGCCCACGCGCCTAGGGCCCATGCTCCACAACAAGAGAAGCCACTGCAATGAGAAGCCCGCGCACCGCAACAAAGAATAGCCCCTGCTCGCCGCAACTAGAGAAAGTCCGCGGGCAGCAACGAAGACCCAATGCAGCAAAAGAAAATAAATTTAAAAAAAAAAAAAAAGAGAGAGATTCTTGGGAATTCCCTGGCGGTCCAGTGGTTAGGACTCCACGCTTCCACTGCAGGGGGCCCAGGTTTGATCCCTGGTCAGGGAACTAAGATCCCACAAGCAGTGTGGCCTGCCCCCCCCCAAAAAAAAAGAAAAAAAAAGAGAGATTCTTCTTTTCAGAATGGTATAGACCAAAGTTTGGTTCACACTGTGGCGAAGTGTGTGGGCTGATGCTCTCATATTGATTGAGTGTAAACTGGTGCATCTTCTGTCAGAGCTATGTTGCCCAATTCCAAGGGTGACAGTATGAATGGTAACCACTTAGAGTTGGACAACATGGTGGCCCTGACTTCTGTGGAGGGCCATTTGGCAAAATCTCTCAGGATTTAAAACGCACATACAATTTGACCCAGTAATTTTGCTTTCTGGACATTTCCCTGCCCGTGTAAATTTATGTATGTACAAAGAAATGCATGTTACAACAACTGTTATAATAGCAAAAATTTATGTACATCCTCCCAATAGAATACTACTCAGCCATTAAATGGAATGAGGCAGTCGTATAGGTGCTGTAACATAATGATCTCCAAGATATACTGTTTAGGGGAAAAAAGCAAGTTGCCAAAGCATGTATGCTACCATTTTTAAAAAGATTTATTATTTCTATATGTTTTTATATATAGAGAGAATATCTTTCAAAGGTTACACAAGAAACTCTACTCTGTAACTGCTTTCTGGGAGGGGAACTAGGTAGCTTATGATTCACTGTACATTTCACCTTCATACCTTTTAAGCTTTGGACCTTGAACATTAGCTCAAAGTTGTAAAAGGATATCCCATGGCATTGAATAAAATATAAAACAAGAACACAAAGCTAAACATTTTTTTCCTCACCTCTGGTCAAAATGTCTAAAGTTTTAAAACAACATAACGTTTCAAAGTATGGCTTTATCTTGACTGGATACTCTATGGTTATTAAATTCTGATGTCAAGGCCATGACCAAGTCTAAGAACTACACAAGCTTTGTGACGACAGAGTAATGATTATCATAGCTTCGAAACCGTGCGGGACCCTGTGGGGCGCTCCCAGGTACAAAACGCTTTCCGCGCCTCCTGCTTCTTGATTGCAGGAAAAAAGGCTTCAACCTCCGAGACCTTCCCTGAGTTCCAAAGGGCAGATTCAAACTGTTACTAACTAGGAAGTGAGGGAACGCAGAAAGGAAGGAAAGCCAGTCAGGAAACAATAGTGCAGAGATGGGGCAGGGTCCTGGTTCCTCCCCAAGGGATATACAAGACAGTCTGACACATATCTCTGAGTGCTTCCACAGGAACTAAGACCCCAACCCAGGTGGAAGATGGTAACTTCAGGCTGACCATAAGCACTTGAACCCCAGACTGGTTACAACCAGAAAGCTGATGACTGAGGTTCCTAGAGCACCATCCTGTTACCTCACCACCAACCAGTCAGAAGAAAGTCACACACTCTGCAGCCCTCCCTGAAAATTTGCCTTTAAAAACTCTTCCCTGAGACCCATCAGGGAGTTTAGGTCTTTTGAGCATAAACTGCCTGTTCTCCTTGCTTGGCACTTGAAATAAACCTTTCTCTGCTCCAAACTCCAATGCTTCGGTTTGTCTGGCCTCACTGTGCATCAGGCACACAAACTTGGATTTGACAATAGCTTTAGGTTAATGTTTTCAATAATGCACATACCACATATTCAAACAATTGTGTAGTATTTTGCAATCTATCTAAAATTTGCTACAACTTCTACTTCAGACAGTGACTCTCTATTGAGGATACAGATAAAGTGACATAAAGGTAATCACACTTACTCAGGACTTGTGAAGATTGGCCAGTCATGTGATGAGCGGCCTCTGCAGACGGAACCACCAGAGTCAACCAGTTCTTAGGATCGTGCACGACAGGACACTCCGGGGGCAGAAGCAAGACTGACAAAGCTTCTTGGCGTGGAGAACGATACGGAAGAGCTCTGAGCGGAGGATCCCTGAGACGTGTTGTCATCTGTGGTCGAAACGGGATCAGGGAGAGGCCCAGGATATATTAGACACAGAGTATTATAAGAAAGAAGCTATGGGACCAGAGGTTTCATGGCCACTATGTTCCAAATGGAATAATCATTTAGTTTTCCCCGAAACCTACTATTCAAACTCCATCACTCCTTGTATCCCAAATGCCCCTGAAGTAGTATGTGAGAACCATCCGCCCTATTTTATACTGGGGTGAATGAAAGAAATAAAGTGAAATCACATGCCTGGACATACTGAATGAATCACAACGAACGGTTGCTCAATTAGAAGGGATCCATATCCAGATCTATCTGACCTAACATTCTACCGCGGCAGAGAAAACGCCGTATGTTCACCTCGCCAATCCTATGTCATCTTCCTCCGGGGCTCGCAGGCAGATGGCATTGCCCAGCCCCCGCTGCACTTAGGTGGGCCCATGTGACCGGGTTCTAGCTAACAGAACGTGAGGGAAGGCGACGTGTGACACTTCCAGGCTTGGCCCCTAAAGCCTCCCATGTGACCTTTCATACCCTCTTTCCCCATCTGCCAACCAACACAAAAGACCTACTGGAGAATTTCATGGCCCTGAGGCCTAGAATGACAGAAAGGAGCCTGAGTCACCCCTGAATGAACCTGGGCAGAGGGGGAGAAGGGTAGTAGAATTTGCCACCCCCAAATATGCCACTCCAACATGAGGGTTATTTTAAGCTGAAGGCAAGTGAAAAAAAGCAGACACAGAATGAGCTCTCTGGCCTCTCCCATCTACCTGAAAACAGAACATAAATTCCCCTTGTGAAGGTGCCCTCCCGTCCCCAGCTTCCCGCACCAGGAAGGGGATAACAACCTGACTAGCAGAGATAGCCGGCGCTGAGGGAGACTCTACACCACACACCTTACTCACTAGCCCTTACCCACCATTGCTTGCTTCGTGTATTTTCCTTCCCACCATTTGCCAACCCAGAAGCTCCAGGTCCATATCTTTTGTCTTCTCGCTTCTCTACAAAATTACTGTTCTTCGCTAAGATGCTTTAGAAGCCCAAATTCTAACCACTCCTTAAAGTTACTCATCGCTGAGTATTTCCCTGTGTAAGTGGGATGCACGTGTGAATAAACCTGTTTTTCTCTTGTTCATCTGTCTTTTCTCAGTGTGATCTGTGAGGCCCCAGCCAATGAAACTAAGATAAGGAGAGGAAAAGTAATTTTTTTCCTTCCCTACAGGTGCCTCCTATCTCAACCCGCTTTGGACTTTGGTGTGAGAAAAAAAAAAAAAATCTTCACTGTGTGAATAGGCCGTTGAGATCTGCAAGTTGTCTGGAGGAGCTTATGTCTGGAGGCGGTGATCAAGAGGACGCTGACCCTCAAACTGGACCTGGGCAGTCAAATGCTCCTCACCCACTCCCGTGTGTTTAGAGTGCATGCCCCGCCCCCTGTGCCCATAGTGGGAGCTTTCCCAAGGATGCAGCCTCGAGAGGGTAAGGTGCTGCTGAGACCATCTGGACAGTCTATGTGACCGAACCCAGCAGTTAATGCCTCTATGTGAACTTCAGGATTCTGGCGGGCGGGTGCAGATCTACTCATCTTGCGGCCACCCAAGACAAGCCTTGCAAGTTCCCTTGCTTATTAAACCTGCTACCTTCCAATCTGGAGGGGCTGCCTCTTTCTTCAGTCTCTCCTTGTCCTCTGAGCACAGGGGCCGGTTTCTGAACCAACGGCTTATGTATTCTCTCTGACAGATCTTAGATACTCTTAACTGTGAGTATCTGCCTCTACGTGTCCTAAGGGTTAAGTAAGGTGATTCGTGCAACAATAAACTGTGAAGTACTGTATAACATTATTACATTGATGTTCTTACAATTTGTGTTTTCATATATCCAGAAGAACATGACTTCTGTGGGATGCTAGTAGGTGTACATGGGAAAACAGTGTCACAAAGTCAAATAACTTTGAGAAATATAGGGTCAAAGAAGCTAGATTTCTTTCAGTATATGACATCATCTTTGCTTTACTTATGTGCATCACAACTCCATAACAGTATGCAGTGTTCTTAAAGCTGCTTCACTAAGAACCCCTCTTCATAGAGCATTCTGTGAAACTAATGTTTCTTAGAACTCGCACTGGGAATAGCACCCCAAGTGATCTCCCGCATAACCTAAATATTTATTTTAAAAATATACCTGATCACATTTACTATTCTTACTTTTTCATCTTGAAAATAAAAATAGGGACTTCCCTGGTGGTCCCGTGGGTAAGACTAAGCGCTCCCAATGCAGGGGGCCCAGGTTTGATCCCTGTTCAGGGAACTGGATCCCACATTCATGCCGCAACTAAGACCCGACGCAGCCAAATAAAATATAAATAAATAAATAAATATTTTAAAAAGTAAATAAATAAAAATAGTTTCTACTGCATATTAAGGAACACTCTCTCCCTTTCCCTTCCAAATGTAGGGACCCAAAACGGTATAAGGATGATTTTCAACTGAAGACGTCAGAGATAGAGCTGTTGTGGAAAGAAGCCTTCAAAGCTTTCCTCATCTCACTAAAGGCAGAGGCTTCGAAGAGTGAAGCAGCTATAAATCCTCTCCTGGGTGGGCAGGCAAGCGAGCTTCACTGCCAGGAAAAAGACCCCACACTTGCACTTGGATGAGAAATTGCAGAAACAAACATTATCACAAGCTATCCTATCTTCCATGTGTCCCCGTAAAAGCCCATCTGTCTCCCAATGGAAATTGTTTCATTTATTTCTCCCCCTTCCCTAACCTTGGTATATAAACCCTCATCCCTAGCTGCTCTTCACGAGTAGAACTTTTCTGTTAATCTGTCTATTCTTAATCGGTGGGTCCCAAAACATATGAATCCCAAACTAGTACTCTTTTCATAAGTTATACCTCTCAAGCATTGTTTTTCTCAAACTGAAAATAAAAGTACTGTATCTACTGTACATTTAAGCATGCAGTAAGAAAATAAATGCCAGCGCCTAATACAGCGTCTGGCATATAGTAACCTCATAATAAACACTAGCCCCTCCCCTATCACACTTCCATCTCACTCAACTCCTAACAAAAGTAAACTGTAATCATATTGGTTCCTGTAAAGAAATTCTATTGATCTCTTTCTCAAGTGAATATTGGTTATTACCATAGAAGAAATCCATTCTTTTTTTGTTAACTGCTCGCCATTTCTAAGTCCACATCAATGGAAATAGTTTCTCCAGATTCTCTTTGGATACAAGACATGCAAAAAAAAACACATAAACAGATGTAAAGGAATATTTCTAACTTCATATATCATCATGTATAATTTTATTTTACTACATATCATATATTATCTTTTTTCTTAAAGCTTGCATTCTTTCAAAATAATCGATTTACTTGGCACACAAAAAAATGATAAAATCTATGTCCTCCTAAAAGAGAATAGGTAACAATTTATTATCTCAAGTTTGGGCTGCAATAATAGCAAAAGTTTACATGTTGCGTCTGAGAGCTGAAACCATTTACCCTCACACTCAGCCTGCGCACTGAGAACTGAAACTCCCTAACCCCACCTATCTTACCATCTGTATTTACATTACTTTGGGATTCCACTGTTTCATTAGCATGACTTTACTATTCCAAGACACCTTTGCCCAAGCAAATGGCTTGATTGTTCATTTTAGGAACTTCCTGAAAAGACCCATTAACTCTACCACGGGAAGCAATCAACAGTTTACGCCCTAAAATTCTTCGCATCTCTTGCCTCAAAATCCTTGCCTTGCTGTTTCCAACCGTTCCCGGATTGTAGTATCTTTCCTCAATCCTGATGAAGTCCCCAATCCTCCCCTCCCACACTGAGAGACCTGCCTTAATCCAAACTGCTGATTTAAAAAAATTCAGACCTGGCCATTCCCCTCAGAAATACTGCCAAGGCTCTGTCTAGGTGTGGCATCTCCCTGGGCTGTGTTGGTAATATTTCAAGAACCTGCACTCTGAAGGACGGTTTGTCTTTATAATGTACTATTACATATTTCATGCTTGCTAAGATTAACCAATCAACTGTAATACTAGGCCTAAAACATTTATGCAACTACCAAAACAGAGTACTGTAAATTTCCCTGTAAACTAAATTCTCCTTTGCAGCCTTTGGCGTCTTCAGATCAAACCTTGAGGTTTATCACTCCTGGGAAGGGGACGTGGATACACTGACACTTTAGAAAGATAATATTCTTAGTGTAGAAAGGATTCTCCTCTAGGTAATGAGAATTAGCTTGAGGCTGCAGTGGGGGAGAAACAGGACACATTGCATGGTAGAGTCCCCTCCTTCCTAGGCTAGAAGGATGGCAAGAGGAGGAAGGCAAATGGGAGAGGAAGCCGGCAGAGGGAAGCCGTGTCTTGACTTCTCACCTCCTGCCTTTGGCCGGGATACGCAGGGATGAATAGAGGTGCCTCTGGGGACTCTAGAAGGATAACTGCCTCATGAGCTGCGGGCGGCACGCATGACACTCATCTTCCCCGGGCTTCTCTGGTTCCCAGGTGAATCTGCTGGACCCAAGAGTTCCTCCAGTGTCCCTGAGGAGTGGCTGGGAACGCAGCTGGGTTAAGAGCCAAAGGGACAATGGGGGGGGGGGGGCGGGGAGGGGAGGGCAGGTTACTTAGAGGCTAGAAGTACCTGCAACAGGGGTTAAGCGAATAGTGAGTACCGCCTAGCGGCGGATGTGAACAGCTATCTTCCGAACCAGTGAGCCAACCTGAGGCCAAGTCAACAAGGGAGGGACAGGGCCTGACCTAGCGAAGGAGGACCGGGATGAGTGACACCAGCTGCGGACAGACCTGCAGGGCACCGGCCTCCAGAGAAGACAGAGGGCAGCCTAAGGGCCCCTTTATGCTGCTATTCCCCCTCCCCTCCCTTGTTACTGCTAAAGTAATTAAACAAGGAGGCCATTACACTGCAGTGGCTCTAGTGCCATGGTGGCCTGTAAAAGCAAACCAAAATCTAAGCCTGTAAATGCCTCAAAGTTATGAATCAAAAGCTAAGGGCAACCAGTCACAAAAAGCCCACTAGGCTTTAAGTTATAGCCAATCAAATAATTTCCTTTCTTTGTTTCTGTACCTTCTCTATATGTCTCTCCCTGAGCTCCTCTCGCTGGAGCACTCTTAAGCAATTCCGAATTGGTGCTGCGTGATTCAAATTGATGTTCGCTCAAATAAACTTACAATTTTTAATATACCTCACTTTATCTTTCAGTAGTTCCCAGGTACAGTATTGGAGCACATAGAGGGAGGGGAAGAAACAGAAGACCAAACACTGAGCAATTTAAGAGAGGAACTGTTTAAACTACTGAATCAGACCAAGTGTCAAACCAAGCAGGAGAGAAGTTAGATTCTCCTCTGTGGTAGTAAGACTAGTTAAAGATAAAATAAATAGAATCTGTTTTCCTTACTGATCTCAAAATAAGAGCTTCAGAGCACAGCCCTGGCCTCTAAGTACAAAAGCAATGTTCGAATGAACTGATCGCTCCTAGATACAAAGATTCTGAAAAAAACACCATTCCTGCCAATCAGACACCAGAGGAGGGCAGGGCAGAGGAAGTGAACAATGTAAATTAGAAATTACAACTTGCAGTGGTCCAATAGGAAATTACTTTACAAAAATAGGAGAATTCTGTAACAACCGATGGAGTTTTCAATGTTGGATTTTTTTTGTTCATAGATAAAATTCACATATTAAAATGACTGAGTCGAAACATTTCATTTTAAATATCCCCCAGTGTTTTAAATAAAGGTAAGTCTCATGTAAATGTTACCTTTTCTTTAAAAACTTGCAGTCAGACAAGCAGGAGATGAAAATATCACTCCAATTTCCCTGCAAACATAATAAGACAAGGTTAAGTCACAACGTACTATAAGCATGTCCCTTTTATCTTACCGAATACTGTATGTAACTAATGACGTGGAATCATCATTAACGAAAATAACTGCTCTCTTAAGAGTCTTTCAAATTCTGGGTATACTTTGTGCATATGACTGCTAATCTCACCAAAACCCTTCATAGCTGATTTGATCACGTCATCTAGATTTAAATAAAATTCATCCTTCTGAAAACAGAAACTTCTGGAGCTCCAGAGAATAAACTATGAAGCCATAAAAACAGTCTGCCTTGAGGAAGGCTTTGTGGGACAGAGAGCATTTTTGATTCACTCCTGCATCTTCCTCACCTATCAAAGGGCCTGGCACATTGTACATCCTCAATATACCTCTGCTAAAGAAATGATGAATGAATGAAGACATCAATGACTTCTTCAAACTAAGAGATGGTAGAAGAGAATCATGGTTAAAATGCAAATGCCTTCATGACAAAGCCAAATCCTCTCTCTTATGTCTAGGATAAAATGACCAAGACTTCAGAACCACATAAAAGTGGTTTCTCCTTTTTTTCTTGGCCGTGCCACGCGGCTTGCAGGGTCTTAGTTCCCCAAACAGGGATCGAACCTGGGCCCCCAGCAGTGAAAGCGCAGAGGCCTAACCACTGGACCACCAGGAGATTCCCAGTTTCTACTTTGTCGGACAGAGCCACCTCTCAGCCACTTCATGCTCTGCACTTCCTCTTGCCACTGCCATCCATTTTTCTGTCGGCGACTGGTTAATTCGGCTTATTTCTGGCAGGGTTTTCCTGGAAACACTGGTGGAACTAGTATCCTTCTAGGAGGAAAGAAAAGAATGATCAGGAAAATACACACACACACACTAAGTAGTGAGTAAAACACAGGTGGGAGACAGGCCCCCATCCTCTCAGACAGACAGTGGGGTTTGGTGGGAGGAGCCACGGCATCAGACTGGCCTGGCTCTTCCATTTCCTAGCCTTGGCCACTTTGCTTGGTCCAAGCTTTAGTTTTGTTATTTGAAAAATGAGAGAACACAAAAGAATTGAAAACAGGCACTCAAACAGATACTGTATGTCAATATTCATTGCAGCATCATTCACAATAGCCAAAAAGATGAGAACAACCCATGTCCAGCAACAGCACCGACAGATGAATATGGTACATCCATACAATGGAATATTACTCGGCCATGAAAAGGAAGGACGTTCTGACACACGCTGCAACATGGATGAACTGTGAAAACACTATGCTGAGTGAAATAAGCCGGATACAAAAGGACAAATATTGTACGATTCCACTAATATGAAACAGGCTAATTCATAGACAGAAAGGGTATTAGAGGATACCTGGGGTTACGGGTAGTGGGGAAGGGGGAGTTATTATTTAATGGTTAAAAGTTTCTGCTTGGGGAGAAAAAGAGTTTCTGCTGGGGGTAATGAAAAAAGTTTTAGAGGTAGATAGCGGTGATGGTTGCACAACACTGTGAATGCAAGTAATGCCACTGAATTGTACCTTTTAAAATGGTTGAAATAGCAAGTTTTATGTTATATATGTTTTACCACAATTAAAAAATGAGATAACAATACCTACATCTCTGGGCTCCTGTTAAGATTTTATAAAAGATATTAGGTATACAAAGCCTCTGGATTATAGTAAGTACCCAGTAAATACTAGTTTCTTTCTGCCCTTTAATCATCCACAGGTTTTTGCTTTTATATCAGTGGTTTTCAAACTGATAACAGAATCACCTAGTGATCTTGTTAAAGCGTAGGCTGCTGGGCCCATCTCCACAGTTTCCGATTCAACAGGTCAGGAGTGGAGCTCAAGAATCTGCGTCTAGCACATTCCCAGGTGAGGCTGAGGCTGCCGATTGGGGACCACATTTCTGAGAACCATGGTTCTATATCATATTTGAAACCCAATGGCTCAACCAGAGGTGTCAGAAATCACCGTCTGGAGAGAAACACCTGTCTTTTAATACGTTCTTCCGAGGACGTTAGTGCTCTGCTCCGTAAGATACCTCTGCTTCCACAAACTTATAGTAAGTCAGGGAATTCTGCCTCACTTTTGTTTAATGCTTAGCTAAAGACCTTCTGAAAAAGATGTATTACCGTGACTCCCAAAGCTCCCTTCACCGTCTTGATCTGAGTCCTGGGTGTTCCCTGGAGTTCAACCACGGGGAAGCTTTTTCCCCTCCACCATCCCAGGGACCTTAGGACAATGAGGCGCTCGCTCTTGGCATTTACAGACCACTGCTTCTACTTTCTTCTTCAAAATCCCGGCTCCTCTGACGCACGTAACATCAGACTGTATCACCCGCCGAAGTCCTAGTCACGAGCCTTCAATCACTGAACACTTCAGCACCCTGCCGACTGTCTTCCTCGCACGTCCGCGCCTGGCGTCACTCCCCTGTCCTTCTCGGCAGCTTCACACTTAATGGAGCCGGTTTCTTTCCCCACGTGACCTCTCAGTTCTTTATCTTGTCTCCGCTCTCCCTCTGCTCCTGCAGCCGCCCAGGCCCCGGGTCGGGGCTTCTACACCGACCCGACTGGCATTCTGCGTCAGATGCTTCTCTGCTGTGAGCGGCTGCCTTGTGCGTTGCAGGATGTTCAGCAGCGGCCCCGGCCTCTACCCACGAGAGGCCGGCAGCAGCCGCCCCGACATGCACGCCCCGCCCTCGGGACAACCTCAGCTGAGCACAGACGCTGCCAGATGTTCGCAGGGGCGCAAAACCGCTCCTAGTTGAGAACTATTGCCCTAGATAAAGGTGATGTTCTGTACTTTATAATCACCAGTAATTGTTCCAGGGGCTTCCCTGGTGGCGCAGTGGTTGAGAATCCGCCTGCCAATGCAGGGGACACGGGTTCGAGCCCTGGTCCGGGAAGATCCCACATGCCACGGAGCAACTGAGCCCATGCGCCACAACTACTGAGCCTGCACTCTAGAGCCCGCGAGCCACAACTACTGAGCCCGTGAGCCACAACTACTGAGCTGGTGCGTCTAGAGTTCGTGCTCTGCAGCAAGAGAAGCCACCGCAGTGAGACCCCTATAGAGAAAGCCCACACGCAGCAACAAAGACCCAACGCAGCCAAACAAACCAACAAAAATTGTTCCACCTTCTAAATTTCCATCAGAAACGTTCTCCTCTCTGATCATCATACACCATCCTTCTAATTCACTGACTTCAGAGTGGAACTCCCAGGCTAACATTCTTTGATGCTGGAATGAGTTAAGACTTGGGAGCTGTTGGGATGAAATGAATGTATTCTGCATGCAAGAAGGACATGAGTTTGAGGGGGGCAGTGGCAGAACGTTATGGACTGAGTGTTCTCCCCCCAGATTCATATATTGGAATCCTAACCCCCACTGTGATGGTATTAGGAGGTAGGGCCTTTGGAAAGTGATTGGGTCATGAGGGTGGAGCCCTCAGGAATGGGACTAGTGCCCTTTATAACAGACCCCAGAGAGCTCTTTCACCCCTGCTCCTTCTGCCACATGAGGATACAGTGAGAAGACAGCCATCTGTAAACCAGGAAGCAGGCCCTCACCAGACAGAAAATGTGCCATCATCTTTTTTTTTTTTTTTTTTTTTTTTGGCCGCACTGTGCAGCTTGGGGGATCTTAGTTCCCGGGCCACAGCAGTGAAAGTGTCGAGTCCTAAACACTGGACCGCCAGGGAATTCCCAAATGTGCTGTCATCTTAATCCCAGACTTCCTAGCCTCCAAAACTGTGAGAAACAAGTTTCTGTTTATAAACCACTCAGTCTATGGTATTTTGTTATAGCAGCCCGAACAGACGAAGACACTTTAGAGTGGAATCCACTCCAACATTCTTTGAGGCCACTGGGCTCTCCAATCCATCAACCCTATTGTTTGTTCATTATCCATCCTCCTCTTCATGTCTTTCTTACCCAGCTTAGATTCTATGGTCAGCAGTGTAATCAGGCCTTTGCAAATACCTCCAAGTCTTCTGTCCCTTTCCTATTGTACTTACCTAGCAAAAGTCCACCTGTAGTTAACCTTCAATCTGAATTACTCCAAAGGAATCCAAGCAGCTTAACATCAATGGAGAAAAACAAACAACTGTGCCGACTGATTTCACCTTATGCCCTACAACCACAGATTTCAAATGGTTACTCTATACTGTCTAGTAATCTCCCACGATGTTCACTGTCTCACTCTGAGTCACTACTGCACACTTTCCTTTTATTCCTAAACCTGTAGCGATCCTCCTCTGCTTCACTAAGTTTCAAATAAGGACCGTGCCTTGTGCATCACTGAGAAAACTGAAACAATCAGGGAAGAACTAATCACCTTCCCACAAGCAACCTACCCTCACCTCCACTGTTCCTCATCAGAACGGAATAAAAATTTCTGCCCAAAGCCCTATACTTGCCACACTGGACCCTTGACCCTGCTTCCTTGCTCCTATTCTGGGACATTACCTCTACAATTATTCCCTCTTTCTCATGCATTATCACTTTCTCCTCCTGAACTGGATCATTCTCACTGGCATACCTTAATATCATACAAACATACCTTAATATCACCCCTCCAAACAGCAACAAAACCCTCTCACGGTGGTCTACTCCCTTTCACGACAAAACTTCTCAGAACTGTCACAGTCATTGTTCCCCACTTATTCCCCTTTATTCTCTGCCCATCCCACTCAGTTAGGTTTCATCCTCTTTCCCCTGAGATGACTCAGTCTTGACAAAGCAAAAACAAACTCTGTGCTTGTCTTACTGGATCAGTATGTGTCAGGTTTGGTCACTTCCTCAGAGAAAAAAATGGTTTTTAAAAGAAACAGAAAGTGTAATAGATACCTGGTAAGTTGTCACAAAGTTGGCATATGTTCCAGCAAAAATGTGGTTGATTTGAACATCCGCAAGGTCTATAAGAAAGTCATAAATCCATGAGTATTGTTTTTAGAAGTAAAAAATAAATCTTTTGTTGTAAACCTAAAACTGCTCTAAAAAATAGTCTTTAAAATAAGCTAATGTATTACCAAGCTAAATTTACTTATTTATTGGCTTCTAAATGGATTTTGACTACAAACAGTATAAAACAATAATTTTGATCAGATTACATGTTGTATATTCACTTAGCTTAAAATTTAACTTTTCATGTACTTGCATAATGAAACCAGGCTGATGTGCTTCAGTAGAGGTTTGATTGAATATATAAAAGTGGGGATTCCCTGGTGGCACAGGGGTTAAGAATATGCCTGCCAACGCAGGGGACATGGGTTCGAGCCCTGGTACAGGAAGATACCACACGCCGTGGAGCAAATAAGCCCATGCGCCACAACTACTGAGCCTGCGTTCTAGAGCCCACGAGCCACAACTACTGAGCCCACGTGCCACAACTACTGAAGCCCGCACACCTAGAGCCCGTGCTCCACAACAAGAGAAGCCACTGCAACGCGAAGCCCGTGCACCGCAAAGAAGAGTAGCCCCCGCTCGCTGCAACTAGAGAAAACCCACGCACAGCAATGAGGACCCAACGCAGCCAAAAATAAAAATAAATTTATATTAAATATATATATATATATATATATATATAAAAGTATACTGTTCTGAAGCTTAAGTAACTGATTTGGGTTCTTTTGTATTACCTTAATCTTTAGAAAAGATCACCAAATACTCCAGGAAGCACTGCATAAGAAAAAGAATGCATATTGTACAAATCAAAGATAACAGTACTAAAAGAACCACAGTTCTGTGCACCCCTTTGAAAGGAAACTGAATAATATTTCTCCTCCAGCGGCATCATTTAACACAAAATCACAAATTCGTGAGACCACTCATACCATCAACAGAAATCAGGCAGCTAATGTCAAAGTTCTCTGCCAGAGCCCCCGGATGAGGTGAGCTGCTTGTGCAACTTGGTCCACAACCAAAAGACACCACCTGACTAGTGGTACAGACATACACAAGGGTGTGAGAACCGTGGAAGAGAGAATATATTAAAATAAAGACATATTATAATGTGTCACATTTTTGGAGAAAGATGATGTCTCAACACAAAATAACAGATTTATCTTATACTAAGTACCCAGATCCCATATCACAATGTCAGAGTTAGAGGGTGACAAATCATGTGGCTAAACAAATGGTAGGTGAATACTGACTTATTACTAAACTTAAAGGCAGAATATTATTGATGGTTTCTATCATTTGTGTTTTAAATGTAAGCTCTTTTGTCTTTCGCTTTTCATGAATTGGATAGATTATATGCAAAGTGTCCTCATAGGGAGGGATAAATTGGGAGATTGGGATTGACATATACACACTACTATACATAAAATAGATAACTAATAAGGACCTGCTGTATAGCACAGGGAACTCTACTCAATACTCTGTAATGACCTATATGGGAAAAGAATCTGAAAAAGAGTGGATATATGTATATGTATAACAGATTCACTTTGCTGTACAGCAGAAACTAACACAACACTGTAAATCAACTATACTCTAATAAAAATTAAAAAAGAAACAAAGTGTCCACATAATTAGGTTATGCAAAACTCTGAATACATATGCAAATATATATCATCTTCTACTTGCATGAGATTAACTTTGTCTCATGAACTCAAATAGGCAAGCACCACTATTTTTGTTATAGACCAACTCCACCACCCCCCTCGTAAGGTGGTCTATGCACAGTAGATTTCCAATAAATTCTTACGAAACAAATGAAATGTCTAGGATAAAGAAGAAAAAAATAGAAATATTAAACTGTATTTGAAAGAAGTAAATTTTCAGAAAGGAGAATGATCTAAAAAAGAGTAATCACATATTTTAGGGTCTTAAGGTTTAATAACATTCCACATGAGCCATTTCTAAGCAATAAAATACAACACTTTCTACTCATGCTTAAAAAAGAAAACCTATTACCTTCCACAATCTGCGAAACTAGGCCCTCAATTCTTTCCAAGTTGCGGACCCCTCTTCTCAGCAGTGGGGCTGTGTCCCAGCTGTCCACAGCTATTGTCTCCAAATGTGAATACTTTCCCATCCTGTTTGAAAAACGAGGGATCAGGCTAATTTCAGGCTAAAAAAAAGTAATTAAAAACTAAAAGATTTAAGGATCTTAAGAGAGTTCTATGAGAGCACCATGGTAAATATAAGCCCTATATAAAGAGGAAGAGTCCTGTATTTATTATTTCTAACAGTGAATGAAGAATTAGCACATTAAACTTGAAAAATCATTGGCATTCCCTTCAGAACTAGGCACTTATAGGTGTTTGTGGAATAAACTGATGGACAAATTAACTGGTTCAAGAGTAACACTAACATTTAAGCATAGGGTTGCTTTATTTATTTGATCATTTCTCTGAAAATAAATCTCTTTTCAAAAGACGATTCTAGATTAAAACAACTCTAGCTCCCTCTTGCCAACTATGAAGAATATAATTCAAACATGCTTTTAAAACAAACAAAATATAAATTATTTTAGATACTTAGTTTTTAAATAAACATTTCAACCACACAAGTAGTCTTCAAGTCTATTCATTACATCTATGGAGAGAATCCATCCCGTTGGAATGTATTGTATGGCCAGTACAAGAAGGGGCGGGGGGGACATTCAGGAAGCTGACTCATAATTGTGCCAAGTAAGAAATGGAACAAAGAATGTTCTAGTCTGTAGTATGGGCCATTGAAACCTATAAAAATTACTTTGTTGCTTGTATAATATTTTTCATGTGTAGGGCTACATTATGAATGAATAACTGCTAAAAGGATTAGCTCCTATATTAATCTAATTTTAAAATATCTAAAAATATTTCCTAAAGCTGAAATTAGCTTTTGTTATAGGATCTTAAAAATTCCATGGTTTATATTTGGCTAAGTTCTCCTCTTTAGACATTTGCACATTGAATGGATATCTTCAGATGTTGATACAAATATTGCTTTCCACAATAATCAGTACATGTACCTTGTGGTAACATTTCTCTGGGATTTAAAAAAACAGCAAGATGCGAATTCCCTGGCGGTCCAGTAGTTGAGACTCAGCGCTTTCACTGCCAGGGGCCCGGGTTCGATCCCTGGTTGGGGAACTAAGATCCTGCAATTCACACGGTGTGGCCAAAAAAAAGAAAAAAAATAGCAAGACATTTTGGATTACCTTGGTAAGCACCGCAGTGTGCTCATAACCACAGCTGACATAAATCACACCTAGAGTCTTCAGTACACCAACTGATTGAGGCTTGTAGCTCTGAACTGTTGAAAGAAAGCAGAATCTCTAGAGTATAAGAAATACTCATATTTCCTGGGTTTTATATATTTTAATATTTTTGTCATGTTATAATTCATCAACATAATTTAAAAAGTGAACAATCAGAAGTATTATAAAACAGAGGGAAAGCCCCGTGTTGGAAAAGAAAAGCAGTACTTTAGCATTTATTTCTGGAAAATATTTAATTTTCTGGAATGACTAAGGCTATTGGCCAAGAAAGCTAAGCTTAAAAACCCCCATTCCCAATAATACTTCCATTATGTTGTATTCATTTCTGTTACATAACAGGTGTTCTGCAAATACGCAATAATAATTGAGAAGATAAGATGGCCTACTTCATGTTGACAAAGTTAAATGAAATGAGATGTAGGAGCTCAGCACGGTACTGGTATGTAACAAGAACTAAATATACGTGAGTCACGTGTAAAGAACTGAACAGAGGGGCTCATGGGGAAGAAGTCACAGCGAGTTTTGTTGAAAGGTTGCCAGAGGAACTGGTTGTTTCCCCTACTGCTAGCAATCTTCTAAACAAGTGGTTCCCAAACCTTGCTGCACATTGGAATCACCTGTGGCGTCTTTGGTAATGACTGATGCCTGGCTTCCAACCCCAGACATTCTGATTTAATTGGTCTGGGGTCCAACCTGGGCATTCAGATTTTTAAATGTTCTTAGAGTAGACAGACTAATGGCCTTCCAAAGATGGCCATGTTCTTTTCCCAGAGCCTGTGAATATGTTAAATTACATGGCAAAGGGAAGTTAAGGAAGCAGATGGATTTAAGAAGGTTGTTAATCAGTTGACCTTAAAATAGGGAGGTTAGCCTGGATTATCCAGGTGGGCCCAATGTAATCACAAGGGTACTTTTACCGAGGAAGAGGGAGGCAGAAGAGTGAATGTCAGAGTAATGTGACTTGAAGAAGACTGAACCAGCTATTGCTGGCTTTGAAGAAGAAAGTGGGTTATGAGTCAAGAGTGTAGGTGCCTCTAGAAGCTGGAAAAGGGAAGAAAAATGCTCTGGTCCCCTCCAGCCTCCAGAAATTAATGTAGCCCTGCTGACACTTTGATTTTAACCCAGTGAGACCTGCATCAGACTTCTGACCACCAGAACCATGAGTTAATAAATTTATGTTGTTTTAAGCCACTAGGTTTGTGGTGATTTGTTACAGCAGGAATCAAAAGTTAATATAGCTCCCTAGGTGATTCTAATGTGCCACAAAGTTTGGGACCACTGTTCTAACCTTTCAGTGTGCCCTTTGCAGAACTGGTTTTCCAACCAGAAAGAAAGAAGGACTTACTACAAGACTACCTTGTTACCTGGGACTTTACGCCCTCCGAGGGCCAGCTTCCTTTCATTGTTGCTTCCCCAGCCAAATGAAGTCCCAGAGAGAGACAGAGCGAAGCTGTGGGCCCCTCCTGCAGTCACCTGTGCCAGCGGGATCCCCTCCAGGGACCTCACCCTCTGTGGGCTGGCTTGAGAGGGGAACTTCTTCCCCAGGCCCAGCTGCCCATGGCTGTTCTTTCCCCATGAAAACACTTGGCCATCTACAAAAATAAAGAGGAGAAATTCAGAACTGCAAACACAATGGAATACCAAATTCAAGGAGCAACTGCCGTCCTAATTCTAAAAATCTTTAAAGAATAAAAACAAGAGTAAAGGAGGTTAAAGTACTCTCACTAAAGGCAAAGGGGATGGTCAAGGTCACCTTTAAAAGTCCCTTCCAACAATATCCACTCTTCTTCTCCCTCCCAGTTAAGGGTAACCATGATCTTTCAGCTGCTCAGGCCAAAAACCTTGAAGCCATCCTCGACTCCTCTCTTTCTTCTACACACTTCAACCCACAAATACTAAAGCCTCTATCTTCAAAATCTATCCAGGATCCAACCACTTCTCACCACTCCACTGTTAGCCCCTTAGCCACCAAGTCACCATCACTTCTCCCCTGGGAAATGACAACAGCACCTCACTGGGCTCCCACATTGCATCTCTGCCCCCAGCAGTTTCTTCTCTAAAGAGTGGTCAGAGTGCTCTTTTAAAAATATAAGTCAGATGGAGAGGATAGAACCAAGATGGCGGAGTAGAAGGACGGGCTCTCACTCCCTCTTGTGAGAGCACCAGAATCACAACTGGCTGCTGAACAATCATTGACAGGAAAACACTGGGACTCACCAAAAAAGATACCCCACATCCAAAGACAAAGGAGAAGCCACAATGAGACAGTAGGAGGGGCGCTATCACAATAAAATCAAATCCCATAACTGCTGGGTAGGTGACTCACAGACTGGCGAACACTTATACCACAGAAGTCCACCCACTGGAGTGAAGGTTCTGAGTCCCACGTCAGGCTTCCCAACCTGGGGGTCTGGCAATGCGAGGAGGAATTCCTAGAAAATCAGACTTTGAAGGCTAGTGGGATTTGATTGCAGGACTTCAGCAGGACTGGGGGAAAAAGAGACTCCACTCTTGGAGGGCATACACAAAGTAGTGTGCGCATCGGGACCCAGGGGAGGGAGCAGTGACCCCAGGGGATGTGGTGGCCCCCAAGCTGTAAGCTTATTCAGCTTTCTGCTTTGCGGAGAACTGCTCGTCTCTTTCTTGGTATGCACTCCTGACGCTGCGGTATTGAGCGTAAAAAAGGAAAATGGCTTGCGGCCAGTTTCGTTCCAGGTGCCTGCTCTGGATCTAAGAGCCCCTGGTTGTTCCCCAGAAGAAGGACGTGCTGCCCTGAGGGGGAAGTCTGTATCTCCAAAGAACGGCCCATAAGGCATGCTGACGCATAGATAGTGATGCATAGATAGTGATGCATAGATAGTGATGCATAGATAATGGCGCATAGATAATGGCGCATAGATAGTGGCGACAGAATTATGTGAAAATACAAGGTTTGCTGATTTGTTGTCTGGTATTCGTTCCGTACTAAAACTATATATACATTCATGCTCTTTGAATAAACTAGCCTTGCAACCATCAGTTGTCTTGGCCCTTCTGACCCCATACTGGTGCTTTTCAGTTCCTTACCCCTCACCGCCAGGAACTTCTAGCTTTCTGCAGCCGGTCTGCGGCAAGTGGCGCCCGCACAGGGACCTGAGTGCGTGAGGCATTTCGGAAGATTTCAGGTAAGTAGAACTCTCGAGTGAGATAGTGTGGCCACAAGAAATAATTTCGTTTTTAGGACGGTAACTCGAGAAAGAGTCAGAAGTAAAATAATATGGGACAAAAGGGCTCTAAGGAGCGTGATTTATTTGCTCAGGTTTTGCTTTCAATGTTAAAAGCCCGTGGAACTAAGGTAACTACCTCACAACTTCTGGAATTTTTGCAATTAGTATATGATGCTTGTCCTTGGTTCCCTGAAGGAGGATCAGTGGACTTAGCAATTTGGACTCGTGTAGGAGATGAATTATCTAAATATCATGAAGTACATGGACCATCTTCTGTTTCAGTTTCCATTTTTAGCTTGTGGAATTTAATAAGAGATTGTTTTAATCCAATTTATGATTCAGTTCCAAAATTAACAGCTAAATCTGTAGAACATGTTGCTGCAGTAGATACTGCTCCTCCGTTGCCACCGAGGATAAAGAGTGTTAATTCACTTGATGATGATGACTTTTCTTTTGATTTAGAGGGTGAAGAAGCCAAATATGAGGCTGAAAAATATCCTGATGAAAATATTCTTCCGCGGTTACAGCAATTACATGTCTCTGTCCCTATCCCTCCTAAGCTTAGTCCTTTACAACAAGCAGTACAGGGAGCTCTTAATAGAGGGGAGGATCCTTTATTCTGCTGCCCGGTGGTGGAACGACCCAATCCTCAAAATCCACAACAAAATAATCGGGAATATCAGCCTCTCTCCTTTAAGGTTTTAAAAGATTTAAAAGCAGCCTGTGCACAATATGGGCCTACAGCCCCTTTCACTATTACTATGTTGGATACTATTGCAACAGAAGCATTGCCTCCAGCAGACTGGAAATCTATTGCTCGTGCTTGTCTCACTGGTGGCGACTATTTACTTTGGAAATCAGAATATTATGAAAAGGCTGCTGAACAAGCTGAAAGAAATACTGCACATAATGTGCTAGTAAATTATGAGATGTTGATTGGGGAAGGACAACATCAGTTATTACAGGATCAATTAGCTTTCCCTTTTGTGGCTTATGCTCAGATCAATCATATAGCTCTACATGCATGGAAACATTTACCTGCCTCCACTAGGACTGAAGACCTTGCTAAAATAAGGCAAGGGGCAGATGAACCTTATGCTGATTTTGTGGATAGATTATTACAGGCTGTTAATAGAATTATTTCTGATGGTCCTTCTGGAGCAATTATCGTCAAACAATTGGCTTTCGAAAATGCTAATAATATTTGTCAAGCAGCTATACGTCCATGGAAAAGGAAAGGAAATTTAGAGGATTATATTCGAGTTTGTTCTGATATTGGATCATCTTACTTACAGGGAGCAGCTATAGCTGCAGCCCTAACTAAGGCAGGATTTGGGCCAAATGCTATAAGTAAAAACTGTTTTAAATGTGGGAAGCCAGGTCATTTTGCAAAAAATTGTACTGTTGATACTCCTAATATGCCTATCGTAAGTTCTGTGCCTCAAGGTAAATCTCCTCCTCCCACAATTTGTCCCCGATGCAAAAGAGGACGGCATTGGGCTAAAGAATGTCGATCAGTGACTCATAAAGATGGAACTCCCTTGTCGGGAAACTTCCGGAGGGGCCTGCTCCGGCCCCATCAAACAATTGGAGCAATGTCAATAATCCCCTCACAACCTGCTCCACCGCCTCCAGCTCAGACCTTTGTTCCTCAGGGAATGGAATCTCCTCCCTTCAAAGGGCCACGCCAAATAGTGCAGGACTGGACCTCTGTGCCTCCACCCAATTCTTATTAACCTCGGATATGGGACCCCAAGCCCTTCCTACGGGAACTTTTGGGCCTTTACCCCAGGGAACGGTTGGTATAATCCTTGGAAGAAGTAGTATGTCTATGAAAGGCTTAACTATTATTCCTGGGGTGATTGATGCTGATTATGAAGGGGAATTAAAGGTTATGGTTCAAACATCAAAAGGATCTTTTCTTATCACACCCGGTATGCGAATAGCTCAGCTTCTATTAATTCCATTCATACCAGAAGGAAAAATTTTACAACATAACAAAAGAGGAACTGGGGCTTTCGGTTCCTCTGATGCAGTTTACTGGATTCAACAAATTGGTAGGGAAAGACCACAATTGGTATTAAAAATAAATGGAAGGCCTTTTTCTGGGTTATTAGATACTGGTGCTGATGTTTCTGTTATTTCGTTTATACATTGGCCAAAAAATTGGCCCGTGCACCAAACCATTACACAGTTGCAAGGTATTGGCCAATCTAATTCTCCACAACAAAGTTCGCAATACCTACATTGGCAGGATGCTGAAGGTAATCAAGGAATATTCAAACCCTACGTATTGCCCGGATTGCCAGTTAACCTTTGGGGAAGAGATATATTACAACAAATGGGAATCCTATTGCTTAGTCCCAACCCTACTGTAACTAATATATTGTTAAATCAAGGTTATGATCCTAGGAATGGTTTGGGAAAAAATCAACAGGGAAATAAATTACCCTTACAGACTGATAATAAACGGGATAAAACAGGCTTGGGTTTTTTCTAGGGGCCTTGGATTCTCCTCCACCACATGCTGACCCTATAACTTGGATTTCTGATAATCCTGTCTGGGTGGACCAATGGCCCCTTTCTAAGGAGAAATTAATGGCGGCTCATAATATAATTAATGAACAGCTTGCTTTGGGCAGACTAGAAAAGTCTAATAGCCCTTGGAATACTCCTATATTCGTTATAAAGAAAAAATCGGGAAAATATCGTTTATTGCAAGATTTACGTGCTGTTAATCAAACTATGGTAATTATGGGAGCTCTGCAACCAGGTTTGCCTTCTCCTGCAGCCATACCTAAAAATTATATGATTATTATTATTGATCTTAAGGATTGCTTTTTTACTATTCCTCTATTTCCGGCTGATAAGTTGCGATTTGCTTTTAGCTTACCCTCTGTAAATTTTATAGAACCTATGCAACGTTATCAATGGAAAATGCTGCCTCAGGGTATGGCTAATAGTCCTACTTTATGTCAACAGTTTGTAGCTCAAGTTATTGCCCCTGTTCGTAAACAGTTTCCTCAGATATATTTTATTCATTATATGGATGACTTATTACTTGCTTATTCTGATAAACATATTTTACTTAAGGCTTATAATTCCCTTCAAAGTCATTTGTCACGATCAGGACTAGTCATTGCTGCTGACAAAGTACAGATGAACCCACCTTTCTCATATCTTGGTAAGTATATCACAAATTATAATATTACACCTCAGAAGATAGAGATATGGACTGACGTTCTTAAAACTTTAAATGATTTTCAAAAGTTATTAGGAGATATTAATTGGCTGCGACCTTCTTTAAAATTAACTACGGGTCAGTTACAGCCTCTTTTTAATATCCTAAAGGGAAGTCCTGATCCTTCTTCCCCTCGTATTTTAACTTCTGAAGCTCAACAAGCACTCAAGCTTGTAAACAAAGCAATACAATCTGCTCAGCTAACTAGAATTGAGCCTTCTTTACCTATACTATTAATAATCTGTGCTACGTCACATACCCCTACCGCCTTATTATGGCAAGAAACAGGAATTCTTGAATGGATTCATGTGAAAAATACGCCTAATAAAGTCATTACACCTTATTATGAGTTAATAGCAACCCTTGTTCAATTGGGTCGTAGAAGAAATATTCAGTTGGTAGGATATGAACCAAATTCTATTATTATACCTTATACTACTTATCAATATTCTTGGCTATTATTTGTCTCTGATTTTTGGGCTCTTGCTTTTGCTGGATATTCAGGAATTATTGATAATCATTATCCTTCTAATAAGCTCCTTCATTTTGCTACTCAACATCTATTTATTTTTCCTAAAACTATCTGTTCAACTCCTATTCTCAATGCCCCAAATGTTTTTACTGATGGTTCTGCCAATGGCATCGCTGTGGTTATTTCTGATGACTTACTTCATAAAGAACAAACAGATCATACCTCTGCCCAACGAGTCGAATTACATGCGATTTCCTTGGCTTTTCAAATCTTTTCACATTGTTCTTTTAATCTCTATACAGATAGCCATTATTTGGTTACTATTTTGCGTAACATAGAAACTGCTATAATTGGCAATACTGTTGATTCTCAATTGTTTCAGACTTTCTTTCAACTACAAAAGATTATTCGTCAGCATGAGTTTCCTGTAGCCATATTACATATTCGAGCCCATTCAGGTCTCCCTGGCCCATTGTCTTTGGGAAATCAATTGGCTGACGAAAATACAAAGATTATAGGCTTAAGTTTATCTCAACCTCAGGATCTTGCTACTCAATCACATAATTTACATCATCAATCTGCTGCTATGCTTCAAAAACAATTCTCTATTTCTAGAGAAACAGCCCGATACATTGTTAAGTCCTGCTCTAAATGTTTACCCCACCTTCCTGTTCCACAATTTGGAGTCAATCCTCGGGGTTTACTCCCTCATCATCTTTGGCAAATGGATGTTACTCATATTCCCTCTTTTGGTAAATTACAATTTGTTCATGTAACTGTTGATACTTACTCTAATTTTATATGTGCTACGCCTTTGGCTGGGGAATCTACTAAATATGTAATTACTCATTTATTTCATTGTTTTGCATCTATGGGAATTCCTAAAGCTTTAAAAACAGATAATGCTCCAGGATATACGAGTAAAGCTTTTGCCAATTTTTGTGCAACTTTCCATATTTCACATAAAACAGGCATCCCCTACAATCCTCAGGGTCAAGGTATTGTAGAACGTGCCAACCAACAATTAAAAATTACATTACAAAAAATAAAAAAGGGGGAATATGATAGATCTCCTCAGATTATGCTTAATCATGCTTTATTTATTTTAAATTTTTTAACTTTAGATGCATTTAGTCACACGCCTTATGAACGATTGTTTACAGGTCTTTCTGGAACCCCTCCTGAAAAAGCGCTTGTTAAATGGAAAGATCCCATGACTAACCTTTGGCATGGACCAGACCCTGTTTTAGTATGGGGCCGAGGCCATGTTTGTGTTTTCCCTAGGGAGGCAGACTCTCCGCGGTGGCTCCCGGAGCGCTTGGTTCGACATTATCATACCATCACCAATAAACACCCTGACTCGAAGAATGCGTCGCCTGAGGCTCTCGCAATAGACCACAGCACACCCCAACCGGTTCCCCCGGCGGACGAGAAGAATGCGGCGACGGAGTAGGAGACAACTTGTCAGGGAGGCGAGGGGAGATCGAAATCAAATTACTTGACTGTTCCTAGACAAGAAGATTTATCCACCTTTGTATTTTGGTATAAGGATAACGTTCCCATTCACATGAATGCTAGAGTAACTAAGCTTGCTTCTAATACTTCGTTGGATCATTCTCTATGCATATATCGCTTGAGGATTGAAGATACTGGACATTATTTGTGTATTGAAACTACCATAGGTAATCAAGGGACGTTATTAGCTGGACATCAAATTACGGTCGTAAAGACTGTCACAGGACTACAATTTCCTGCTTTTATGGCTTCTGAATTCCCGCAGTTTGATTTTCCTGTTTGTAATGATACATGGACTAAAGCCTCTGTCTGGTGTACTTTAGATTATGATAATGGCACCATACTAGTTTCTTCTGTCCCCGTTAATAATAACAGCCTTGTTTTTTACAAGCAATGGGAATTCTGGAAACTTGCCTTATCCTTTTCTTATAGACCGGTGATTACTTGCGTCGCTCCTCCTTATGCTTTATTGATTGGAGATTTAATTGTAGAAAACACTATGAATCCTATAGGTTATAATATTACTTGTGTTAATTGTATCTTTAGTAGTTGTGTTTTGCCCGTTAAAGGATCTACATCTGTTATGATTATGAAGCAACCTTCTTATGTAATGTTACCTGTTAATTTGTCTGAACCATGGTATCATAACACTGGCATGCAAGCCTGGCTGGAATTGACTGAAGCATTAAAACGACCAAAGAGATTTATAGGTGTTCTAATATGTGCAATCCTAGCCTTAGCAGCTTTAACTGCTACTGCGGCCACTGCTGGGATTGCTCTTTCACAAACTATTCACCAGGCTCATTATGTTAATCAGTTATCTAAAAATACTAGTGTAGCATTAGCCCTACAAAGTCATATTGATACCCAACTAAAAACGGAAGTAGATGAATTAAAAAATGTTCTAATAGGAATAGGGGATCAAGTTATGGCTTTAAAATTAAAAATGCGTTTGATTTGTCATGCCAAATATACCTGGATTTGTGTAACTCAACATTTATATAATGATTCACAATGGGATTGGGAAAAAGTAAAAATGCATATATTAAGTGTATGGACTGATGGACACATTAGCCTTGATATTCAAAAGTTAAATGCCGAAATACAAGCTATTCAAGAGGCCCACCTGGACAAAGATGGACCCCAGAATTTGATTCAAGGATTATTAGATCAACTACAAGGGCTAAATCCGATACAATGGATTCATGGAGGGCTCTCAGGCCTGATATCAATTGGTGTACTACTTTTATTGGTGATCGGTTTATTACCTTGTATTGTTAGATTTGTAATGGGGCGCTTCGCTATCTTGCGTCAGGATGTTCATGGCTTAAAACTACATTATCAAGCTTTAAAAAATAATAAAAAAGGGGGAAATGTGGTGGCCCCCAAGCTGTAAGCTTATTCAGCTTTCTGCTTTGCGGAGAACTGCTTGTCTCTTTCTTGGTATGCACTCCTGACGCTGCGGTATTGAGCGTAAAAAAGGAAAATGGCTTGCGGCCAGTTTCGTTCCAGGTGCCTGCTCTGGATCTAAGAGCCCCTGGTTGTTCCCCAGAAGAAGGACGTGCTGCCCTGAGGGGGAAGTCTGTATCTCCAAAGAATGGCCCATAAGGCATGCTGACGCATAGATAGTGATGCATAGATAGTGGCGCATAGATAATGGCGCATAGATAATGGCGCATAGATAGTGGCGACAGAATTATGTGAAAATACAAGGTTTGCTGATTTGTTGTCTGGTATTCGTTCCGTACTAAAACTATATATACATTCATGCTCTTTGAATAAACTAGCCTTGCAACCATCAGTTGTCTTGGCCCTTCTGACCCCATACTGGTGCTTTTCAGTTCCTTACCCCTCACCGCCAGGAACTTCTAGCTTTCTGCAGCCGGTCTGCGGCAAGGGGAGACTGAACGAGACCTACCTGCTAGTGTTGGAGGGTCTCCTGCAGAGGCGGGGGTGGTTGTGGCTCACCGTGGGGACAAGGACACTGGCAGCAGAAGTTCTGGGAAGTACTCCTTGGCGAGAGCCCTCCCAGAGTCCGCCATTAGCCCCACCAAAGAACCGGGTAGGCTCCAGTGTTGGGTTGCCTCAGGCCAAACAACCAACAGGGAGGGAACCCAGCCCCGCCCATCAGCAGTCAAGCGGATTAAAGTTTTACTGAGCTCTGCCCACCAGAGCAACAGCCAGCTCTACCCACCACCAGTCCCTCCCATCAGGAAACTTGCTCAAGCCTCTTAGATAGCCTCATCCGCCAGAAGGCAGACAGCAGAAGCAAGAAGAACTACAATCCTGCAAGCTGTGGAGCAAAAACCACATTCACAGAAAGATAGACAAGATGAAAAGGCAGAGGGTTATGTACCAGATGAGGGAACAAGATAAAACCCCAGAAAAACAACTAAATGAAGTGGAGATAGGCAACCTTTCAGAAAAAGGATTCAGAATAATGATAGTGAAGATGACCCAGGACCTCAAAAAAAGAATGGAGGCAAAGATCGAGAAGATGCAAGAAATGTTTGACAAAGACCTAGAAGAATTAAAGAACAAACAAACAGAGATGAACAATACAATAACTGAAATGAAAACTACACTAGAAGGAATCAATACCAGAAAAACTGAGGCAGAAGAACGGATAAGTGACCTGGAAGACAGAATGGTGGAATTCACTGCTGCGGAACAGAATAAAGAAAAAAGAATGAAAAGAAATGAAGACAGCCTAAGAGACCTCTGGGACAACACTAAACACAACAACATTCGCATCATAGGGGTCCCAGAAGAAGAGAGAGAGAAAGGACCTGAGAAAATATTAGAAGATATTACAGTCAAAAACTTTGCTGAAATACAAAGCATCCTAAGAGACTACTACAAGCAACTCTATGCGAATAAAATGGACAACCTGGAAGAAATGGACAAATTCTTAGAAAAGCACAACCTTCTGAGACTGAACCAGGAAGATACAGAAAATATGAACAGACCAATCACAAGTAATGAAATTGAAACTGTGATTAAAAATCTTCCAACAAACAAAAGTCCAGGACCAGATGGCTTCACAGGTGAATTCTATCAAACATTTAGAGAAGAGCTAACACCCATCCTTCTCAAACTCCTCCAAAAAATTGAAGAGGAAGGAACACTCCCAAACTCATTCTGTGAGGCCAACATCACCCTGATACCAAAATCAGACAAAGATACTACAAAAAAAGAAAATTACAGATCAATATCATTGATGAATATAGATGCAAAAATCCTCAACAAAATACTAGCAAACAGAATCCAACAACACATTAAAAGGATCATACACCATGATCAAGTGGGATTTATCCCAGGGATGGAAGTATTCTACAGTATATGCAAATCAGTCAGTGTGATACACCATATTAACAAATTGAAGAAGAAAAACCATATGATCATCTCAATAGATGCAGAAAAAGCTTTTGACAAAATTCAACACCCATTTACGATAAAAACTCTCCAGAAAGTGGCCATAGAGGGAACCTACCTCAACATAATAAAGGCCATGTATGACAAACCCACAGCAAACATCATTCTCAATGGTGAAGAGCTGAAAATATTTCCTCTAAGGTCAGGAACAAGACAAGGATGTCCACTCTTGCCACTATTATTCAACATAGTTTTGGAAGTCCTAGCCATGACAATCAGAGAAGAAAAAGAAATAAAAGGAGTCCAAATTGGAAAAGAAGAAGTAAAACTGTCACTGTTTGCAGATGACATGATACTATACATAGAGAATCCTAAAGATGCCACCAGAAAACTACTAGAGCTAATCAATGAATTTGGTAAAGTTGCAGGATACAAAATTAATGCATAGAAATCTCTTGCATTCCTATACACTAATGATGAGAAATCTGAAAGAGAAATTAAGGAAACACTCCCATTTACTATTGCAACAAAAAGAATAAAATACCTAGGAATAAACCTACCCAAGGAGGTAAAAGACCTGTACTCAGAAAACTATAGGACACTGAAAAAAGAAATCAAAGATGATACCAACAGATGGAGAGATATACCATGTTCTTGGATTGGAAGAATCAATATTGTGAAAATGACTCTACTACCCAAAGCAATCTACAGATTTAATGCAATCCCTATCAAATTACCAATGGCATTTTTTACGGAACTAGAACAAAAAAATCTTAAAATTTGTATGGAGACACAAAAGACCCCGAATAGCGAAAGCAGTCTTGAGGGAAAAAAATGGAGCTGGAGGAATCAGGACTCCCTGACTTCAGCCTATACCAGAAAGCTACAGTAATCAAGACAATATGGTACTGGCACAAAAACAGAAATATAGATCAATGGAACAAGATAGAAAGCCAAGAGACAAACCCACCCACCTATGGTCCACTAATCTATGACAAAGGAGGCAAAGATACACAATGCAGACAAGACAGTCTCTTCAATAAGTGGTGCTGGGAAAACTGGACATCTACATGTAAAAGAATGAAATTAGAACACTCCCTAACATCATACACAAAAATAAACTCAAAATGGATTAGAGACCTAAATGTATGACTGGACACTAGAAAACTCTTAGAGGAAAACACAGGAAGAATACTCTTTTTTTTTTTTTTTCTAAGTTTTTTTTCTTAACTTTTTGGGTTTATTTATTTATTTTTGGGTGTGTTGGGTCTTCGTTTCTGTGCTAGGGCTTTCTCTAGTTGCGGCAAGTGGGGGCCACTCTTCATCGCGGTGCGCGGGCCTCTCATTATCGCAGCCTCTCTTGTTGCGGAGCACAGGCTCCAGACGCGCAGGCTCAGTAATTGTGGCTCACGGGCCTAGTTGCTCCGCGGCATGTGGGATCTTCCCAGACCAGGGCTCGAACCCGTGTCCCCTGCATTGGCAGGCAGATTCTCAACCACTGCGCCACCAGGGAAGCCCGGAAGAATACTCTTTTTTTTTTTTTTTTTTTTTTTTAAGAATACTCTTTGACATAAATCACCACAAGATCTTTTTTGATCCACCTCCTAGAGTAATGGAAATAAAAACAAAAATAAACAAATGGGACCTAATGAAACTTCAAAGCTTTTGCACAGCAAAGGAAACCATAAATAAGACGAAAAGACGACCCTCAGAATGGGAGAAAATATTTGCAAACGATTCAACGGACAAAGGATTAATCTCCAAAATGTATAAACAGCTCATGCAGCTCAATATTAAAAAAACAAACAACGCAATCCAAAAATGGGCAGACGATCTAAATAGACCTTTCTCCAAAGAAGACATACAGATGGCCAAGAAGCACATGAAAAGGTGCTCAACATCACTAATTACTAGAGAAATGCAAATCAGAACTACAATGAAGTATCACCTCACAACAGTTAGAATGGGCATCACCAGAAAATCTACAAACAACAAATGCTGGAGAGGGTGTGGAGAAAAGGGAACCCTCTTGCACTGTTAGTGGGAATGTAAATTGATACAGCCACTATGGAGAACAGTATGGAGGTTCCTTAAAATACTGAAAACAGAATTACCATATGATCCAGTAATCCCACTACTGGGCATATACCCAGAGAAAACCATAATTCAAAAAGACACATGCACCCCAATGTTCATTGCAGCACTATTTACAATAGCCAGGCCATGGAAGCAACCTAAATGCCCATTGAAAGACGAATGGATAAAGAAGATGTGGTACATATACACAATGGAATATTACTCAGCCATAAAAAGGAACAAAATTGGGTCATTTGTTGAGATGTGGATGGATCTAGAGACTGTCATACAGAGTGAAGTAAGTCAGAAAGAGAAAAATAAATATCGTATATTAACGCATATATGTGGAACCTAGAAAAATGGCACATATGAATGGGTTTGCAGGGCAGAAATAGAGACACAGATGTAGAGAACAAACATATGGACACCAAGGGGGGAAAGCGGCAGGGTGGTGGGTGTGGTGGTGTGATGAATTGGGAGATTGGGATTGACATGTAGACACTAGTATGTATAAAATTGATGACTAATAAGAACCTGCTGTATAAAAAAAGAATTGAGAGATATTATAAAAAAAAAAAAAAAAAGAATGCAAAGAAGCTTTAGGAAAAGCTTTACCAGTTTGGTCGGTCCACATTTTCCTTTTTATGTTTGCAAAAGACTGATGCATGATAAAAATATATGATCAATTAAATCTAAAAAAAAAAAAAAAAAAACCCCCACAAATAAATAAATAAATAATAAAAATATAAATATAAGTCAGATGGAACCCTTCAGGAGCTTGCTCTCTCACTCAATAGAAGGCCAATTCTTACCACAGCTCATAAGCCCCATGTCACCAGGACTCCCACGACCATGTCTCAGGCCTCGCCTCTCCTGCTCCCTCATCCCCCTCTCCAGACCCCCTGCTGCTCCTGGGCACCCCCGCTGGGCATGGCCTTGCATCTGGATCATGCTCTGGACCATGACCTTATTAGCATCCTGTCTCTCCCTTCCTTTCGGTCTTTGTTCACATCTCACCTTATAAAGATAGCTTCCCTGACCTCCTTTATAAAATAGAAAGACCCCTTCCCTCCGTCCACCTCCTCACTTTCTGTCTCCTTGCCTCGCCTCACTTCTCTTCACGCCCTTATCCCTGTTACACCACACAACTATTTGTGTGTTTAAGGCTCACTTCCCCTACATCTCCCCAGAATATAAGCTTCATGAAAGCGGGGTCTTAGGTTTGTTAACTGCTGTATCCTCTTTGCTGGAGACACTGTAGGCAAATAAATACTTGTGGAATGACTTGGGAGGGGGGGGAAAACAACAACATTTTATGTTGAATTTGACCAGAGATGGAAAACTTACAAGAAGTCAAAAATCAAGTTCTTCTGACGCTACTCAGAGAAATGCCAACACATGTCAGATTTCTGTAAGTTACGACATCTAAGTTTTCTTTTTAACTTTAAATGCATTAAAAGGAACCCCAGTGCATTAAACTCAACAGGTATCATTCTTTTTTTTTTTTAACATCTTTATTGGAGTATAATTGCTTTACAATGGTGTGTTAGTTTCTGCTTTATAAAAAAGTGAATCTATACATATATACTCTCCTCCCTCTTGCATCTCCCTCCCTCCCATCCTCTCTATCCCACCCCTCTAGGTGGTCGCAAAGCACTGAGCTGGTCTCCCTGTGCTATACAGCTGCTTCCCACTAACTATCTATTTTACATTTGGTAGTGTATATATGTCCATGCCACTCTCTCACTTCGTCCCAGCTTACCCTTCCCCCTCCCCCGTCCTCAAGTCCATTCTCTACATCTGCATCTTTATTCCTGTCCTGCCCCTAGGTTCTTCAGAACCTCTTTTTTTTTTTTTTTTTCAGATTCCATATATATATGTGTGTTAACATACGGTATTTGTTTTTCTCTCTCTGACTTACTTCACTCTGTATGACAGACTCGAGGTACAGGTATCATTCTTATACAAAAGATTACTTCCTGATGACACGCAGGAGATCCAAGAAGACTTTTTTTACCTTCTGATAGGTCCAGGGAGTGGTGGCATCCACAGGAATCTTGTATAATTTTTATACGAGTCAGAGTTTCTATCTTCCTATAATAAAAATGATACAAAATCTATTAATCCTTCTTCAGATTGGGTCACCAAGTGGACTACAGATATTTTAACTTATTTTCTTGTATTTCTGTACTATTGGGTTGGCTAAAAAGTTTGTTCGGGGTTTTCCATAACATCTTATGGAAAACCCCGAACAAACTTTTTATTCCAAAGCCTTCAAGCTATTTTAACATGTCATCAACATGTACAAAGGTGCAGGGCAGAATCCAAGACAATATATAATTCAAAAGTGAATTGGGGGACTTCCCTGGTGGCGTAGTGGTTAAGAATCTGCCTGCCAATGCAGGGGACACGGGTTCAAGCCCTGGTCTGGGAAGATCCCACATGCCGCGGAGCAACTAAGCCTGTGCACCACAACTACTGAGCCTGCGCTCTAGAGCCCGGGAACCACAACTACTGAGCCCGTGTACTGTACTACTGAAGCCCGCGTGTCTAGAGCCCGTGCTCCGCAACAAGAGAAGCAACCACAATGAGAAGCCCACGCACCCCAACGAAGAGTAGCCCCTGCTCTCCGCAACTAGAGAAAGCCCGCGTGCGCCCAGCAATGAAGACCCAATGCAGCCAAAAATAAATGAATAAATTAATTAATTATTAATAAATTTTTTTTAAAAAAAGTGAATTGGGCTTTTGAATTATTGGGCTTTTAACACATTGTATAATGTACTAACTTTTATGCTATACTTATGCTATACTTATCAGCCTAAAAGAAAAATAAATTTCTTCACACACATATAGTCCAGGGCTTTAGAATTTATAGAGTACTGTCATCTACATCACCTATCTCACCCTGTGAGATAAAGATACCACTAGGTTGATTCCTATTAAATTGCCATTTTTGTGGATCAAAAACATAACTATCAGCAATTTCACACGGTTCAACCTAGGAAAACTCAGAGAGGTGAACTGCTGTCAGTTGTAGAACAGACTCAAACCTCAGGCTTTTCATTCCAAGTTCGGTGCTCATTCCCCCAAGCCACAGCAATCTCTTACACAATTTAATGAGCAGAGAAAGTAACAAAAGGTAACCTCCTAGCATTAAAAAACACGCTTTTGAAAATTTCCAATGCACGTAATTCATGAACACACAGTTCAGACTGCTTGTCAAATCCTTTGGCCTAGGAAGCTGTGTGTGAGGATGTGATTTTTTCCCCCGATTTTACTAAGTAAAATATTAGGATCCACTGGCTTATGACAAGCCAAAAGGTTATGTTGGGAGGAAAACCTTTCCTCTTCCAACTTGTGTCCCATGACTGGGGACCTGCAAATTAACTGAGTATATACAGATTAACAGGAGAAAAAGGCAAAGTTTATCTACACGTACAGACAGGAGCTCCCAGTAATGGAAAATTTGTACAATAGCCTGAGTAGAGGTGTACATATATTAACTTAGCAAAAGGGTTTTTTTTAGGGCTTCAGTGGGAGAGGATGGAAGGTTCAATTGGGTTTTTTGATGCTGATTGGGCGGTCTGTCTTTACAACAGCTGAATTCATAGGAAACTCCCTCAAAGGAGGGTTAATGGCAGTTGTATTTTCAGGAGACCCTGTTTTAGTCAGGTAAGATGTCTCTGTGAATTTTCTGTAGCTCAAATATTTTCGCTTTAAAATAATCTTTACACCAACTCTGGAGGTCCAAGTGGGTCCCACAGTTATTTCCAGTACCTAAGATTAAGATCACAGGGTCACAGGTTCTCACTTCATGCTGCCCTGCTCTTTCACAGACTCTAATTAAATAATAACTGGTGTTATACCTTGTTTTCCCGCCTCCTTCCCTCACTACACTGTAACCCGTGAGGTTAGGGACCGTGTTTGTTACAGCCGTCTTTGGACCCTGGCATCTTGCATGGTGCCTGGCACATGAAACTCAAAAATACTGAATGAATAAATGAATGAATTAAAATACGTACTTAGGCGCAAAATTTATTTCCTTAAATTCTCCAGTTCCCAGCTGTCCTTCAGAACCAGATCCCCACGTGAAGACCCTTCCTTTGTGACAGCCGGCCAGGGAGTGCTGCTTTCCACAGCTCACCGGACCAACATGTAGAGTTTCCAATGCCGGAATTCGTTCTTTAGGAACAAAAACAAAACCAAACCTCCCACAAGATTGTTAATTTAATACCAAGTTTAAGAAAGGACTTTTCTTGAAAAGGAAGGGTCTCTGGGATTTCCCATCTCTTCCAATGACTTTTAAATCAAGGCCTACCGTCCACCTTAAAGGTGTGAAGGAAATAGGCTCAATGTGTGGCACTGTCCTTATGGGAATACGGCTGCTATTTAAAAGGGTGGGCATGTGGAGGAGGGGAACCTGTAAGGACTTGTTGCTTGCCCTAACATTGCTCTATGAGGGTGGAGTCAAAACCCAGCCAGATAAAGGAGAGAAGATGGGATCACCCCTCCTCCATTCCTCTGACTTTCCAGCCCTGAAGAGGGAGAATAGTGAATCCTTTGCTAAGGGCAGGGAGCCTGCCTGAGTGTGAGAGGCAGTTGCCAGTGGCACTCACAGTGAAGAGTGCAGTAACATGCCTCCCAATGGGCCAGATGTGCCCACAAATGAAAACCTGAGCACATTTCCCTACAGGACAATCCAAACTGTTCTCCCAAAGCATTTGTCTCTGAATTATTAGAGGTTTGAAGTTAAGCACATCATTACCGGTAAAGTTTTTGTTAACACTTAAGTTTTCTTTTTCTTTTTTAATCTTGTGATCTTATCCTTTTCAATGATTTACTTTGCAAACTATGCAACAATAAAAAAATTCCCAAAGATTCATACACTCATGAAGGTGGAAACTGGTACCTTCTTCCGGGAGAAGAATTTGGCTTTAAGTATCACGCTGTCCCTAATTTCCACCTGAAGGGGGTCAGAATATGCCACCCCAAAATATGCCACTTTGGCCTAAGGATGACTTTGGGCTGAAGGCCATTGAGAATCAACAGCTGCAGGAAGAGTTCTCTGCCTTCCCCTTATCAACTTAAAAGCATAAATTTGTGAAGTTGGCATGAATTTCTCCTGTGAAGGTGCACCCCCCTTCCATACCAGGAAGAAAAGAATGACTCTTATCACCAGAGCTGGCACTGAGATGAGTCTGCATAAACAGCCCTTAGTAAAGTAACCCTTATCTTCCATTAGTTTCCCTCATATAGTTCTTTTTTTTTTTTAAAGATGTTCATTATTTGTATCTTTTTTTTTTTTTTTTTAATTTGTTTTATTTTTGGCTGCGTTGGGTCTTCATTGCTGCACAAGGGCTTTCTCTAGTTGCAGTGAGGGGGGGCTACTCTTCATTGCCGCGTGGGCTTCTCATTGCAGTGGCTTCTCTTGCTGCGGAGCACGGGCTCTAGGTGCACAGGCTTCAGTAGTTGTGGCTCGTGGGCTCTAGAGCACAGGCTCAGTAGTTGTGGCTCACGGGCTGAGCTGCTCCGAAGCATGTGGGATCTTCCCGGACCAGGGCTCGAACCCGCATCCCCTACACTGGCAGGCGGATTCTCAACCACTGTGCCACCAGGGAAGGCCTCCCTAATATATTTCAAAGACATTTCCCCACAATTGATCATCCCTCAAAACCCAAACCCCCTGTTCTTTGTTAAATGGCATATAAGCTCCTAAGTCTAACCACTTCTTGAGTTTCACTTCTTCTCTGTGAACTCCTGTGCACATAAAATATTCATAAAGTTGTAAGGTTTTTTTCTCGTTAATCTGTCTTTGTCAGTTTAGTTCACAGGCCCTCAGTATAAGAACTAAGAGGGTAGAGGAAAAGTTTTTCCTCCAGACACATCTTTTGGAATTTAAGTAAGTAATCAGAAATTTGGTCAAATATTTACTTACAATAATGTCAATCATACTATTATTTATAAATGGCCCTGATGAGAAAAAAACAAACTTCCACAAGAGGAGAATAACTGAATTGTACTGTCAGAACCTGGAACGTTATGCAACAATTTAAAATTTATTTTAAAAAAATACATAATAAAAGGGCAATATGTTCATGATATTATGTTTGACGAAAACGCAATTTACAGAGTTAAATTCTGCGTATATAAAACTGTATAATGACATGATTTTATAAAGATTAAATATATAATAGGAAAAAAAGGTTAAAAAAAATGCATCAAAATATTAGCAGTTGTCTTTGGGTGTTAGAATAATAAGCGATTTCTTTCCCTGTGTCTCTATTGATACAATAATAATAGCAAAATGCTATTATACATGTTTTTAATCTGAAGAAAAAAGACGCCCTAGGGTATTTCTCAGGGAGTTTCAGGTGTCCAAACCACAAACCACGTTTGCAAGGTCACTCTGTTCCAGATAGATTCGCAGACGTAAGGGCTGGTCCCAAAAGGCATCTCTGTGCAAAGGAACGCTGTGCAGTTCAGCGCAACTTTCAGTTTCGTTTTGAAGACGGAACTACTGGAAACCGAAACAAAGCCGAGGCGCGTCCGGAAAACGAAACGGGAGGCGTTGCGCTCAGGCTGCGCGGGGCTCCGTTTCCCGGTCTCCGGCGGGCCGGCCGCCCCACGATGCCCCGCCCCGCGCGCCCCGCGCCCGGCGCCCCGCTTCCCGCGCCCCCGCGCGCCCCGCCCCACGATGCCCCGCCCCGCGCGCCCCGCGCCCGGCGCCCCGCTTCCCGCGCCCCCGCGCGCCCCGCGCCCTTCCGGCCCAGCTGGTCCCGGCTGTCGGCCCCGCACGACCGGGTGGCGCCGTCGCTCGGCGGCGGCAGCAGCGAGCCACGCTCCCCGCCGGCCGCCCGCAGCGGCGCGTTGCCGCGGGTCCCCCCGCCGCCGTCTCCGGCGGTCCGCGATCCGGCCGAAGTACGGGCCGCTCCCGCGCCCAGCCGCCTGCCCGAATCCGCGCGCTCTGCCGGCTCCGGCACCCACAGGCTAGGGACGGGTGCTCGCCGACGTCCCAGGAAACGGGAGGCTGGGTGAGCCGCGCCCTCGCGGGCGGCCCCCTGATGTCCAGCTCGCTCCCCGCGAACGGCTTTCGGGTGTCGAACCCGGGCGCCAAGTGCTGAGAAGCAGAGGGACTCCGGAGGAAGAGCGCCCGAATGTGCATCCCGGCCAAGCCCCTTGAGAGCCCCGTGACGCTGGGCAAGTTACTTACCGATTCTGTGCCTCGGCTACCACGTCTATGAAACGTGGACAGTAATACAGCAAATCTAATCTGTTAGGATAATGCAACTGATAATAAACTGTGGTGGAATAATGCCTAGAGTACTTAATAAAAGCACCTGCGTGCCAGCCCTCTTCTAGACGGCGTTTGGCACTGGAAAGGCAAAATCCTCATGGAGCTTTTACATCCTCCCATTTATAAACAGATAAATAAATATTTTGTATGATGTCAAGTGGCAACGTGAAGAAAAATAAAACAGTAAAGGAATGGAGGGCGAGGGCAGAAGGAACTAGCCTTTTTTGATAAGATATCAGGGAAGACCTCTCCGATGAAGTGGCATTTGAGCAGAGAGCCGATGGGACCCGGGAAATGAGGGAATGAGTCACTCTCATATCTAAGCGTGCAGGGTGAAGTGGAGCCTTTGGAGGCTTTTGAAAAGAGAAGTGACATGATCTGACGTTAGTTTTAAAAGAATTATTCCGGCTGCCATGTAGAAAATCACAGAACAAAAACGGAAGCAGAAAAGCCAGTTAGGGGAAGCTGCTGTGAGAGCCCGGGACAGAAGGATGACGCTGAGTCCAGGACTGAGGTGATACCCTAGCGGGGAAGAGAGAAGAAATGATCACTTTCAGCATGTTTTAAAAGTCAGAGGCGACAGATTGGATGATGAATTGGAAGTGGGAGGAAAGAAGGAAAGGGATTAGGGTTACTCCGAGGTTGGCCAGAGCAACTGGGGTGAAAGGTGGTACCCTTTACGGGAGTGGGAACCCCGAGAGAGGCACCAGTTTGGGGCTGATGGATCAGGAGTCCAGTCTGGTAATAACTGTGAGACGCTTATTATACAAGGAGGCAATAAGCTCAATCATTCTGGAGTTGGGGAGAGACGTTGAGGTGGTCATCAAACTGGGAATCATCAATGTAGAGATGATACTTAAAGCCAGAAGACTGAATGAGATCACCCACGGGGTAAGTGTGTTAAGCATGTAACAGAGGACTGATCTTAGGAGAAAAACCAGGAAGGGCGGTGTGCAAGTGAAGCAAGTGAAGCAAGTGAAGAATAAGGGAATGATTAACTCTGTCAATTGCTTGTGGAGCAAGGTTGAGTGTTGATCTTTAGGTTTGGCCAAATGGAGGTTATTGGTGACTGTGACAGCATTAGCCATCATCAGCATTATTGTTTTATTTATCTTATTATAGCATCCATTTATATACTCTCAGCTCACCTCTCCTTACTACTACATTTTAAGTAAAGACAAGAATAAATGTCCTTTGCTTTTCTACCTCAAGAGGGTCTAGCTCGTGGTAGAGGCTAATAAGTATGTATTGGACAAATGGGTTAATGAGTGGTGAGTAAATGAGTATCGGTCATACTTCTGGTTCCATTTCATTATGTACCATATGTAACCTTTTTCTGAATAGTAATTTCCTAAATGTTTATCACTTTCCTTAGGCATAAGACACTGAGCCCTCATATTAAGTTCTTTAACATGAAATCTACTGGAGAACTAAACTGTAAATGTACTGTATCATTTTGTGTCCCCACCACCTAGCACAGTGTGTGTCACATAAAAAGAACTCAATAAATGTTAGTGAGATAGTGAATAAATTAAAGAAATTGAGAACATTTGAGAAAGATGTAATCCTCAATTCATCTGTGTTCATGCGCTTGGAAATAGTAGCTCCCAGTTACTGAATGTTTACCATGTGTTGACTATTGTATATAAAATTTCTAATTTAATTCTTTCAACAGCTTTTCTCAGTTAAGGTTCTTTTGGCTGCAAGTGACAGAAAATATGACCTAAGCTCGCTTAAGCAAAAGGGAAATTTACTGGTAGATTGCATTATTATTATTCAGAAATATTTGCTGCCCCTCTCCACCCTATGGCATCAAGCTTGAGTATGTGAATTTGTTCTGGCCAATGACAAGCAGGAAGCATCCTCCAGGCAGATGGTTTAGGAGCTAGTACTTATTTTCCCTACTACTCTCTTTTCCCTCTATTACAACTGGTGATTTTCCAAACAGAGATTGCTCCAATCATCCTGGGTCCCAGATCAAAATCTAGCAGAGTTGCAGTCATTCTGTGTAACTAAGTGAGAAATAAATCTTTGTTGTTGTAAGCCCCTGAGCTTTTGGGTGTTTGTTATCACACAGAGAGCATAACTTAGCCTCTTCTGACAGTCACATAACTGAAAAGTCCATCGTCATGGCTGATTTTGGGAAGTGCTGTCAAGAAGGGCTTATACAATGTCCGAGAGACTGCATTTCTCTGTATCTCTTCATTCTGCCTCTTGCTATCAGGACTTCATCTTCAGGCTCCAAGCAGCGTAACTGCACAATTCCAGAATCTCCTCTGAAGTGGCAAGAGGGTTACAGCAGCTCTAAACTTTATATCCAGCTCTCAGCTTCACAGCCTGCGAAGAATCTGCTCACAAACAAAAGCCGTGGTGTTTAGCCATGATGCCCTCAGTGGGCCAATTTGGGTCACATGTCCTCTCCTGAGCCGATCAGATCTGCCTGCAAGAATGTCTCATGAGCACGCGTTCTGAGAGTGAGGAGTAAGCAGGTTCCCCAGTGAAAGCTGGGCATGTTGCTGGAAGAAGTGGGGGATAGATGCCAAGGAGGTAAGCAACAAGGATCCTCTACATCAATCACAGAAACTAAGCAGTGTTGTCATTCCCATTTTGTAGGTAAGGAATCAAGGCTCAGAGAGTTTTGCTAACTTGTTTGACGATACGTGCATATAAGTGGCAGGATTTTAACATTGACTAATTTGACTAGAAAGCCTATTTAATTTCTACTATAACATACCTGCTGACCTTTAACAAATAGAATGCCATATATTTCTCCAGCAAAGGTGGGTTTGTTTGGGATCGGTGAAGAATTGCAATCTGGGGTCTGCAATCATGGTGAACCATGTGCAAATCCCCCCATGGCAAGAGAAGAACACGTTTATAGAGGGGAAAAGGAAGTTGGGAGGACTGTAGTAAGCTAAGAGTCCATGGCTTTTCATTGGCTGAGTCCTTGCCAGGGAAGTCCTTTTTCTTCCTGTTGGGCTCTGCTATTGTCCAGGGCCTGAGAGCTCCCCCTTCTGGTCTCCCAAGTCCATTTAATTGAGGTTTCTGTTATAATAATTTTTGCACACTTTTGAGTCCTGACCTCTCCTCTCGGGCCCCCTTTGGGTTAATGGCACATCCTCACAACCCTTCCATCTAGACAATTCCAATTCATCGTATATTCTCTCCCCATTGCAAAATCTTCCCCTAATCAATTAGTTGCTGAAGGATGTAGGCTCATATCAGCATCATATTTTCTATCCACTTTATATCTCCACCACTCCTACCCTGGTTCAGTTTTTTTGCAATAACATCTGACATGTCTGTATCTCTAATATCTGGCATCTCTAATCAATCTTTTACTTTCTCCTAAGAGTTATCTGCAGAAGACACAGTTCTGATCATGTCTTAACTGTTCTAATGGTTGTTGGCCTATTGCTACAGAAATAATAAACACAAAATCCTTTGCGTATAATATAAAGCCCTCCATGATCTGCTTGTTTGATGTTTCCAGCTGCATTTCACCAACAATTACAGACATATCTTGTTCTCTCTCTCTGTCTACTGTCACAACGAACAACTTGCCTTTTCCTTCCTGATTTTTTCCAAATCCATCCCTTTGTTCACTTTGAGAAGAGGAATTTCCTCTTCTCCATTTGTTTACAGAAATAGTATGTCTCAAATGCTTCATCTCTGTGAAGTTCTTGGACTTAACAGTATCAGTTACTCCCTTCTGGGCTCCTACAACACATGCTGACCTCAGTACACACACACTCCCATGATTTCACTCTGTATGGCTATGTTATTTCACCTTTGCCCAACCAACTCCGGAAAGGACCTTAATCATCTCTGCAGGCTCACCAAACCCTAGCAAAGTGTCTATTACACAATACATGCTAAATATAGTGCCTGGCACTTAACAGGCATTCAATGACTATTAGGTGAACTAATTAGGTAAAATTCATGGTTAATTTTTTTTAATATTTACTGAATGTCTACTAGGGGTATAACAAGGAGGGAAAAAATAATAATAATTACTATTTACATTAGTATTTACTTTAGACTTTGTAAAGTCCTTCCAGCTGTTTTACTTGCTGTGTCCTCATAAGCACCGAGTAAGCAGGCAGGAGAGGGAACACTGTCTCTGTTTCACAGATAAAGAACTTAGGCTCAGAGAAGTCAAAGTGATTGGTCTTGAATTACAGATCAGTGAGCTGAACAGCCCATGGGTTTTCTTTCCACTTTATAACCATGTCTGATGAGCTTCCCTTTCTCAGAGAACACACAGGTAAAAAACAGAAAAGCAACAGACATTGATTGTCATTGTATCTTTAAAATCAGACTTTGAAGATTATTTATACCTAATATCTCATACCAACAGCCTATTTTCCTTTTTTTTTTTTTTACTAATTTTCCCTAACCGTGATTTTTGGAGGACAAGAGAATGAGAAATGGGAAAGAAAATAAAATTTCTTAACTACCCACCAAATGCCAGTTTCTCTCACAACACATTTCCCCATTTCGGCTTGGCAACCACCCTGTAAGGTCCCATGTATTATACCCCATACAGATATGAATAACTGCAGTCTCAGGAAATTGTAGTGACTTGCTCAAGATAAAGAGTAAGATAAATGCGGGACCAGATTCAAACCACGCCTCCTTCTCTACCCTCTTTCCACCAAACAGCACTGACTCAAAGTGAGGTGAGAAGGATGTTAGAAGGGGGATGAGAGAGAGGATGAGCTTACAAAAGGTCATCATGGAACACGTGGGGTTGAGGGAAGCAGAATAAACCAGGTAGGAGTAGGGGAAATGGGCCTGAGGTCAATCCTTGAGGATCAGCTGGAAGGACATCTGAGAAGAGGTAAGGGTATTGCATTTCCATTGCTTTCCTCTGCCATCCTCTTCCTAGACCCACTTCTGCTTAACCCCCAATGCTTCTGAGTTCAAAGCCTATCTCCATGCTGCTTAGCCAGGACAGCCCTTAGACGGGACAAATAAATGGTAAATGGACCGCACCCCATGTATTAGCTTGGTTTATGATCACACTCTAGCTGCCATCCCAGCTACCTCCGGAAGGCTCCCTGGAAAATGTCATCCAGTGACTCTTCACAAATGCACAAGACAATTAGGAGAGCCAGTACTAGTCAGTGGGAGAAGAAACTGCCCGCTCAAACCCTAACCTTTCAGGCTCCTTAGAGATAATAAGTGGTAGTTTTGAATTTTAACTCTAGGTGGCAGTATTAGCCAACCCGATCCTTTACTCTTAGGCAACAAGTTCATCTATTTTTTATGGTTGACAAATTAATAATGGTTGACATCTCTTTTCTATAGGTAATCTTATAAATATCCACAAGGATGTTTATAATTTTCTTTCCCATGCTCATTGTAAGGTATTGGTATTTAAATTACTTAGAAAAAAAATTACAAAACCCTACTCTCACGTATATCACTGCCATAATGCCTTACATTGTAACACTGCGTTTATCTGGAGTCTACCTGCAATCTCAGAGCTCCAGAACATAGTCCTGAACTGGGAAGAAAGAGGAAAAGTGCCTCTGAATCCTAGAAATCGTTGCCACTCAAGCCAGGGTATTCTAAACATGTTACGCAATAACAAATTGAGGACTGCCCAAGGTTTGTCTTTAAAACACTGCTTAACTTAATTGGTTAACCTATGTGAACCAGTGAAGCTTTCCTTGTAAGTTAGGATTAGTTTCACCTGTATATAATTAAAATGCCAAATAACAGTGATTTAACAAGATACAAGTGTATTTCTCTCACACATAAAAAGTCCTGAGATAAGCAGCCAAGGGCTCCTGTGGCACCTCCATGGTTTTTCAGGGACTCAGGCACCTTCTATGCATTTTATCTGAGAACCCAACTTCCACCTTCAAGGTCGCCTCATGTTCCAAGGTGACTGCTGGAGTTCTAGCTATCACAACTCTATTCTAAGCAGCTGGAAAGGAGGAATGAGACTGCTATCCCCCAATTCCCATGCAACACTTCTGCATACATCTGATTAACCAAAACTTGTTTACAAGTAGCTGCATAAGATGCTGGAAAATGTAGTTTTTAGCTGAGCATCTTACAACTCCAAAGAAAATTGGCATTTTGTTACCAAGGAGGAAGGAGAGGATTATTAGGTGGCAATGAGCAGTCTCTCTACAACCAGCAAGGAATTTGAGATGTTTGGTCCAAACATATACAGCAGACAAGGCAGCTTCATGGGTGTGTGACCAGTGTTGTACACTGAGAGGGTCCTGCTCTCAGAAGGCCCTGCACTTAGTTTAATGTTCTGTCTTAACATTTTTAACAACTTTATCTTTGAACTTGTGTTTTACAAGTGCAGTCTGATGTAACATTGGAGTATGCAAGTGAGCAGGGGAGATACATGCTGTAACACTGGAGTATGCAAGTGAGCAGGGGAGATACGTGCAACATGTCTGCTATTTCTTGCCACCCTGTTCACATATAGTGGTCAAGATGCCCCGTGAGCACAAAATCCCATTGGGTCCATGATGTGTGGGACTCAGTGAGACTCAGTGAGACTCAAACCTAGTATAAGGTAAGCAGGTTACATCTACGACTAAGTAATAAGTAGGGACACTGATAGCCCCTAGAGGCGACACTTTCTGTTTGAACAAGAACTGGGCTTCCAACACAGAAGGAAGGCGGTGGCATTCTAAGAAATGCAAAGAAGCAAGAAACCCAACCACACCATTCCTTACTCCCATTAGTTCTCAGTGTCAGGCAACCACTTATGCTGAAAATGATGATATAGAAAGAAACGGAGTCACTATGGAGAACAGTATGGAGGTTCCTTAAAAAACTAAAAATAGAGCTACCATATGATCCTGCAATCCTACTCCTGGGCATATATCTGGAGAAAACCATAATTTGAAAAGGTACATGTATACCCCAGAGTTCATTGCAGCACTGTTTACAATAGCCAAGACATGGAAGCAACCTAAATGTCCATCAACAGAGGAATGGATAAAGAGGATGTTTTATACACACACACACACAGTGGAATATTACTCAGCCATAAAAAAGAATGAAATAATGCCATTTGCAGCAACATGGATGGATCTAGAGATTATCATATTAAGTGAAGTAAGCCAGACAAAGACAAATATATATGATATTGCTTATGTGTGGAATCTAAAAAAAAAAAACATACAAATGAACTTATTTCCAAAACAGAAAGAGACTCACAGACATAGAAAACAAACTTATGGTTACTAAAGGGGAAAGGGGTGTGAGGAGAGGGATAAATCAGGAGTTTGGGATTAACATATACATACTACTATATATAAAATAGATGACCAACAAGGACCTACTGTATAGCACAGGGAATTATATTCAATATTTTATAATAATCTATAAGGGAAAATATTCTGAAAAAATATATGTGTATATATATATATATATATACACACATATATATGTATGTAAAACTGAATCGCTGTGCTGTAAACCTGACATTAACACAGTACTGTAAATCAATTATACTTCAATAACAAATTTTTTTATTAAAAAAATGTGAAAAGTCCAACAAAATTTTGATTTTCCCCATAATGAATACTTTCATACTTTCACTGAAATATCAAATATTATATTCTTTCAAAACTAAAAATAAAGGTTTCCTGTATAATTTTGAGGGTCACTTTGTTAAGCTGGTTAAGTTGTGAATATGTTAAGCTTCCATCTAGTCTCAGAGTGGCAGAGGAGGAAGTCTATTATTTTTAGAGATTCTCAGTGACTAATTTTTTTATTTATAGCCCTAATTTATTTAGATAAACTTCAGCTCACAAACTTTTCCCTGGGATTTGAGGGTTCACTTGAAAGCTAAGTAACTGGGGAAACTAATAAATTACGAAAAGAGTCAATGTGCGGAAAGCGAAATTGCATTATTTAATAAAGAGTTTAAATTATGAAAGAAAAGAAAAGATAGGGCAACCCATAATTCCTTTTCCTTCCTGTCCTGCCTTATCATCAGGCCAAAATTAGAGTGTTGGTAGAACACGTGGGAATCAAGAAGTGGAATAAAACAGTTGAGTTAATTTGGGGCAGTGTTTCCACTATCCTGATAAGGATGAAATACACTTGTAAATAAGAGCTACAAAATACAAAGTGCATAATGTTTATGATTTTGCATACAAGTTAAATGTTTATATTTGCATTTAAAACTGGTATTGCACAATGTAAAGATGAATGGTAGAATTCATGCTAATCATTTAAAATTATATATATATATTTTTGAATAACATTAAGCAAATAAAAACACCATGACAAATTGAAAAAGACTGTGGAAGATGACCTCACCAACACCAAAGAAACAACCAAGCAATAAAGTGGAAGATTAATCACCAAGATGTGGATGTTAGAATGTTTACTATTATTCTTTACCAAACAAACAACTACAAAAGGAAAATGTCAGCAAATTTCTTCCAGCAAGCTGAGACACTGGGAATGTCTGCACAGAAAAAGAGAGCTACCTCGTCGGTTTCAGCAAAAACCACTAGGTTTATATTTTTTCCTGCTTCTACTATTTTGGTAATAGGAACTGAAAGAAGTATTAATACCACATGGGAAGACCTCCCCCACCAAAGAAATCTGAAATATATAGTAAGTGTTTTTTTCTCTCTTTTGTTCATTTTAGATGCTGGTGGTAAACTTCCAAGAGTTGTGATTTTTTTTGAAAAAAACGTATGCCCTTCTTATTAATTTCTAGGATGAAGGGAGAACAATATTTTGCTTTCTAAGGTGACTCTGAAAATGAGCAGTACGAAGCTCCTCAAAAATTAAAATTTTTACCCTTGAAAGGAAAAGATGGGAAAAAAATAGATTATAGAAGAAAATTTTTAAAAATTATATTTTATACCTTTAATTGACTTTTTTTTCCTAGTCTTTGAACACGTGGCTGTGAATTTTCATTTTGCACTGGGCCCCACAAATTATGAAGTTGGCACTGGTGTCAGGGTTTAATAACTCAGACTACGCAAAAACATTTATTTTCTAGATCTTATATAAACTTATTCTCCAGCCTTTGTGCTACAGAGTGGGCAGTGATCTTAAGTTTATCATTTAACTGTCTCCATCTCTTCTTGTTTGAAATGTTGCTTTTCAGGTAAGTACTCCATTTTCAGACATTTTCTTCCTTCCCACTCCCTCCAGCCCTGTGTCAATAATGAAAGTTTGGAAGGAAAAGATAAAGTAATATATCTAAGTCAAAATAGAAGGCTGTTCCCATTACAGATTTCATCAGGAGAGCTCATCATTGTGTCATGAAAGTTTTATGAGAATTTTTTCACACTAGTGTCCTTAACTATTACTAGTTTATAATATGCAGGAAAAGTCAAATCAGAATATAGAAATTCAGTAAAATATGATGTCAGAAACAGTAATCATGAGGAAAGGAGAGTAAAAATGAAGAGTTTTTTAAAATTAGAAATTAAGATAGCAGCAACTTAAAATAATCACATATGGATAGATTACTAATAATCACATATATATAAATTACAATTTAACCACAAAATAAAAAAATCTATAATAGACACACACAAAATAAAGAGAGAGGAATCCAAACAACACTGAAGATAATCATCAAAACACAAGGGAAGAGAAAAAAAGAAGAAGAAAGGAGCAAAAAAGAACTACAAAAACGATTAACATAATGCCAATAAGTACACACATATCAACAATTACTTTAAATGTAAATGGACTAAATGCTCCAATCAAAAGACATAGAGTGGCTGAATGGATACAAAAACAAGACCCATATTTATGCTGCCCACAGGAGACTCACTTCAGATCTAAAGACACACACAGACTGAGTGTGAGGGGATTGGAAAAAAGGTAGTCTATACAAATGGAAATAAAGAGAAAGCCAGGGTAGCAATACTTATATAAGACAAAACGGACTTTAAAATAAAGAATGTTGGGCTTCCCTGATGGCGCAGTGGTTGAGAATCTGCCTGCCAATGCAGGGGACACGGGTTCGAGCCCTGGTCTGGGAAGATCCCACGTGCCGCGGAGCAACTAGGCCTGTGAGCCACAACTACTGAGCCTGCGTGTCTGGAGCCTGTGCTCTGCAACAAGAGAGGCCGCGATAGTGAGAGGCCCGCGCACCGTGATGAAGAGTGGCCCCCACTTGCCACAACTAGAGAAAGCCCTCGCACAGAAACGAAGACCCAACACAGCCATAAATATATAAATAAATAATTAATTAATTAATTAAAAAAAAAAAAGAATGTTACAAAAGACAAAGAAGGATATTATATAATGATCAAGGAATCAATCCAAGAAGAAGATAAAACAATTGTAAATACATATGGACCCAATATAGGAGCACTTAAATTCACAAAGCAAATATTAACAGACATAAAAGGAAAAATTGACAGTAACACACTAAATAGTAGGGGACTTTAATACCCCACTTACATCAATGGACGTATCATCCAGATAGAAAATCAATAAGGAAATACAGGCCTTAAATGACACATTAAACCAAATGGACTTAATTGATATACAGAACATTCCAACCAAAAACAGCAGAATTCACATTCTTTTCGAGAGCACATGGAACATTCTGCAGGATAGATCACATACTAGGCTATAAAACAAGTCTCGGTAAATTTAAGGAAATTGAAATCATATCAAACATCTTTTCCGACCACAGATTATGAGACTAGAAATCAACTACTAGGAAAAAACTGAAAAAAACACAAACTCATGGAGGCTAAGCAAGAAGCTACTAAACGGGGCTTCCCTGGTGGCACAGTGGTTGAGAGTCTGCCTGCCAATGCAGGGGACACGGGTTCGAGCCCTGGTCTGGGAAGATCCCACATGCCGTGGGGCAACTGGGCCCGTGAGCCACAATTGCTGAGGCTGCGCGTCTGGAGCCTGTGCTCCGCAGCACGAGAGCCCGCAATGGTGAGAGGCCCACGCACCACGATGGAGAGTGGCCCCCACTTGCCGCAACTGGGGAAAGCCCTCGTACAGAAACGAAGACCCAACACAGCCATAAGTAAATAAATAAATAAACCCAAAGTTAAAAAAAATATATATATATATATATATATTTAAAAAAAAAAAAACAGAAGCTACTAAACAACCAACGGATCACTGAAGAAGTCGAGGAAGAAAACTTAAAAATACCTGGAGACAAAAGGAAACAAATACACAATGATCCAAAAACTATGGGATGCAGCAAAAGCGGTCCTAAGAGGAAAGTTTAAAGTGATATAAGCCTACCTCAGGAAACAAGAAAAAAATCCCAAAGAAACAACCTAACCTTACATCTAAAGGAATTAGAAAAAGAAAAACAAACAATACCCAGAGTTAGTAGAAGGAAAGAAATCATAAAGATCAGAGCAGAGGGACTTCATGGTGGTCCTGTGGTTAAGACTCCATGCTCCCAGTGCAGGGTGCCCAGGTTCGATCCCTGGTCAGGGAACTAGATCCCACATGTCGCAACTAAAAGATCCCACATGCCGCAATTAAAAGAATTAAAAGAATAAAATACCTAGGAATAAACCTACCAAAGGAGGCCAAAGACCTGTGCTCAGAAAACTATAAAACACTGATGAAAGAAATCAAAGATGAATCAATATTGTGAAAATGACTATACTACACAAAGCAATCTACAGATTTAATGCAATCCCTATCAAATTACCAACGGCATTTTTCATAGAACTAGAAAAAAAATTTTACAATTTGTATGGAAACACAAAAAACCCCAAATAGCCAAAGCAGTCCTGAGAAAGAAAAACGGAGCTGGAGGAATCAGGCTCGCAGACTTCAGACTATACTAAAAAGCTACAGTAATCAAGGCAGTATGGTACTGGCACAAAAACAGAAATATAGATCAATGGAACAGAATAGAAAGCCCAGAGATAAACCCACACACCTATGGTCACCTAATCTATGACAAAGGAGGCAAAAATACACAATGCAGAAAAGACAGGCTCTTCAATAAGTGATACTGGGAAAACTGAACATCTACATGTAAAAAAAATGAAATTAGAACACTCCCTAACACCATACACAAAAATAAACTGAAAATGGATTAAAAACCAAAATGTAAGAAAGACCAGACACTATAAAACTCTTAGAGGAAAACATAGGAAGAACACTCTTTGACATAAATCACAGCAAGATCTTTTTTGACTCACCTCCTAGAATAATGGAAATAAAAACAAAAATAAACAAATGGGTGCTCACTACAGCAGCACATACACTAAAATTGGAATGATACAGAGAAGATTAGCATGGCCCCTGCACAAGGATGACATGCAAATTCGTGAATCGTTCCATATTTTTTAAGCTGGGACAAAGTGAGAGAGTAGCACTGACATATATACAGTACCAAATGTAATATAGATAGCTAGTGGGAAGCAGCTGCATCGCATGGGGAGATCAGCTCAGTGCTCTGTGACCAGCTAGAGGGATGGGATAGGGAGGATGGGAGGGAGACGCAAGAGGGAAGGGATATGGGGATATATGTATACATATAGCTGATTCACTTTGTTATACAGCAGAAACTAACACACCATTGTAAAGCAATTATACTCCAGTAAAGATGTTAAAAAATAAAAAAGATTAAAAAAATGGTGAGTAAAATTGCTGCTGCCTTATCACAAATCAAGGCGATAATACCCAACTGTACTAGTTTTTATCACTATGTTTTTGATGAAGCAATAAAAGTAATAAAGTTTTACGTTTCTATCCTTAAGTAAATTTTTAAAAAATTCTGTGTCATAAAATAATAAGTACAATTAAAAACGTTTCTTGGATACCCAAGTTTGAAGACTGTCTTGAGGAACAGCAATTAAGCAACTGTACGATGTGCAAACTGAATTAACTACTTTATTCATGGAATATTTTTACTTGAAAGAAGAACTGACTTACAAACCATGGTTATTCAAAATCAGGCTTTTGGCAGATATTGTCTTGAAAATAAACAAAGTGAGACTGTCACTTCAGGGAAAACCACAGACAGTATTTGTTGTCAGTGATAAAATTAGAGTTTCAAGCAAAAATTAGAATATTGGAAAAACTGTAAGCTTGGTACCTTCTCAATAAAGATTTTTCTGATGAGATAAAAATAAATAAATAAATAAATAAACAAATGGGACCTACTGAAACTTAAAAGCTTTTGCACAGCAAAGGAAACCATAAACAAGACAAAAAGACAACCCTCAGAATGGGAGAAAATATTTTCAAATGAAGCAACTGACAAAGGATTAATCTCCAAAATATACAAGCAGCTCATACAGCTCAATATCAAGAAAACAAACAACCCAATCAAAAAATGGGTGGAAGACCTAAATAGACATTTCTCCAAAGAAGACATACAGATGGCCAACAAACACATGAAAAGATGTTCACCATCACTAATTATTAGAGAAACAAAAATCAAAACTACAATGAGGTATCACCTCACACCAGTCAGAATGGCTATCATCAAAAAATATAAATGCTGGAGAGGGTGTGGAGAAAAGGGAACCCTCATACACTGCTGGTGGGAATGTAAGTTGATTCAGCCACTAAGGAGAACAGTATGGAGGTTCCTAAAAAAACTAAAAATAGAACTACCATATGACCCAACAACCCCACTACTGATCATATACACAGAGAAAAGCATAATCCAAAAAAACACATGCACCCCAATAGCAGCACTATTTACAATAGCCAGGACATGGAAGCAACCTAAATGTCCGTTGACATTTAGGAATGGGTAAAGAAGATGTGGTACATATATGCAATGGAATATTACTCAGCCATAAAAAGGAACGAAATTGGGTCATTTGTTGAGATGTGGATGGACCTAGAGACTGCCATACAGAGTGAAGTAAGTCAGAAAGAGAAAAGCAAATATCATATAATAACGCATATATGTGGAATCTAGAAAAATGGTATAGATGATATTATTTGTAAAGCAGAAATAGAGACACAAATGTAGAGAGCAAATGTATGGATACCAAGGGGGAAAGGGGTGGGGTGGGAGGAATTGGGAGACAGGGATTGACACATATACATTATTGATACTATGTATAAAATAGACAACTGATGGGAACACACTGCATAGCACAGGGAACTCTACCTAATGCACTATGGTAACCTAAATGGGAGGGAAGTTCAAAAGGGAGGGGATATCTGTATGTGTATGGCTGATTCATTTTGTTGTGCAGTGGAGGCTAACACAACATTGTAAAGCAACCATATGCCAATAAAAAATAATAAAAAATAAAATAAAAGATCTCACATGCCGCAATTTAAGATCCCGCATGCCACCAATAAAGATCCCGCATGCTGCACCTAAGACCCAGTGCAGCCAAATAAATAAATAAATAAATATTAGGAAAAAAAAAAGGTCAGAGCAGAAATAAATGAAATAGAGACTTAAAAAAAATTAGAAAAGGTCAATGAAACTAAGAACTGGTTCTTTTAAAAGATAAAAAAAAATTGATAAACCTTTAGCCAGAATCCTCAAAAAAAAAAAAAAAAAGGATTTCAATAAAATCAAATGAAAAATGAGAAGTTACAACCAACATCACAGAAATACAAAGGATCATAAGAGATTATGATGAACAATTATATGCCAATAAAATGGATAACCTAGAAAAAGTGGACAAATTCCTAGAAATGTACAGTCTCCCAAGAACGAACCAGGCAGAAATAGAAAGCATAAAAAGACCAATTACCAGCAATGCAATTGAATCAGTAATTTAAAAACTCCGAACAAACAAAAGTCGAGGACCAGATGCCCTCACAGGTGAATTCTACCAAACATTTAGAGAAGAGTTAACACCTACCCTTTTCAAACTATTCCAAAAAATTGCAGAGGAAGCAATACTTCTGAACTCATGCTATGAGGCCAGTAGCACCCTGATACCAAAACCAGACAAAGATACCACAAAAAAAGAAAATTACAGGCCAACATGACTGATGAACCTAGATGCAAAAATCTTCAACAAAAACAATACATTAAAAGGATTATAGGAATTCCCTGGAGGTGCAGTGTTTAGGACTTGGCATTTTCACTGTCGTGGCCCAGGTTCAATCCTTGGTCAGGGAACTAAGATCCTGCAAGCCACGCAGCACGGCCAAAATAAAATAAAATAAAAATAAAAGGATTATACACCATGATCAAATGGGATTTATCCCAGGGATATAAGGATGGTTCAATACCTGCAAATCAATCAATGTGATACATCAAATTAACCAATTGAAGAATAAAAACCATATGATCATCTCCGCAGAGCAGAAAAAGCTTATGACAAAATTCAACATCCATTTATGATAAAAAAAACTCTTAACAAAGAGTTGGGAACTCACCTCATCATAATAAAGGCCATATATGATAAGCCCACAGCTAACAACATACTTAATGGTGCAAAGCTGAAAGCTTTTCCTCTAAGATCAGGAACAGGACACGGATGCCCACGCTCATCACTTTTATTCAGCTTAGTATTGGAAGTCCTAGCCACAGCAATCAGAGAAGAAAAAGAAATAAAAGGAATCCAAAATGAAAAGGAAGAAGTAAAACTGTCACTGCCTGCAGATGATATGATTCTATAGAAAATCCTAATGACATCACCAAAAAACTACTCAAGCTCATCAATGAATTTGGTAAAGCTGCAGGATACAAAATTAATATACAGAAATCTGTTGCATTTCTACACTAACAATGAACTATCAGAAAGAGAAATGAAGAAAATAATCCCATTTACCATCACATCAAAAAGAATAAAATACCTAAGAATAAATCGAACTAAGGAGGTAAAAGACCTGTACTCAGAAAACCATAAGACATTGACGAGACAAATGAAAGACATCACAAACAAATGGAAAGTTCTACTGTGTCCATGGATTGGAAGAGTTAATATTGTTAAAATTACTATACTACCCAAGGCAATTTACAGATTAAATGCGATCTCTATCAAAATATTAATGGCATTTTTCACAGAACTAGAACAAATAATTCTAAAATTTGTGTGGAAACAAAAAAGACCTGTAATAGCCAAAGCAATCTTGAGGAAGAAGAACAGAGCTGGAGGGGTCATGCTCCCTGATTTCAGACTGTACTACAAAGCTACAGTAATCAAAACAGCATGGTACTGGGATGAAAACAGATAAATCAATGGAGTAGAATAGAGAGCCCAGAAATAAATCCACACTTATGGTCAATTAATCTACAACAAAGGAGGCAAGAATATACAATGGAGAAAAGACAGTCTCTTCAATAAGTGGTGCCGGGAAAACTGGACAGCTACATGTAAAAGAATGAAATTAGAACATTTTCTAACACTATATACAAAAATAAACTCAAAATGGATTAAAGACCTAAATGTAAGACCAGAAACCATAAAAATCCTAGAAGAAAACATAGGAAGAACACTCTTTGACATAAATTGTAGCAATATTCTTTTGGATCTGTCTCCTAAGGTAAATGAAACAAAAGCAAAAATAAACAAATGGGACCTATTTGAATTAAAAGTTTTTGCACAGCAAAGGAAGCCATGAACAAAACAAAAAGACAGCCTACTGAATGGAAGAAGATATTTGTAAATGATATATCTGATATATTCGCAAATGAAAATCTGATAGTATTCAAAATATACAAACACATACAACGCAATATCAAAAAAACAAACAACCTGATTAAAAAATGGGCAGAGGGACTTCCCTGGTGGCGCAGTGGTTAAGAATCCGCCTGCCAATGCAAGGGACACGGGTTTGAGCCCTGCTCTGGGAAGATCCCACATGCCATGGGGCAACTAAGCCCGTGCACCACAACTACGGAGCCTGCGCTCTGGAGCCGGTGAGCCACAACTACTGAGCCCGTGTGCCACAACTACTGAAGCCCACGTGCCTAGAGCCCATGCTCCTCAACAAGAGAAGCCACCACAAGGAGAAGCCCGCACACCACAACGAAGAGTAGCCCCCGCTTGTCGCAACTAGAGAAAGCCTGCGTGCTGCAACGAAGACCCAACATAGCCAAAAATAAATAAATAAATAAATTTATTAAAAAAAGAATGTGCAGAGGATCTGAACAATATTTTTCCAAGGAAGACACAGAGATGGCTAACACACACACACAAAGATGCTCAAAATCACTAATCATCAGGGCAATGCAAACCAAAACCACAATGAGCTATCACCCCACACCTGTAAGAATGGCCATTATCCAAAAGACAACAAATAGCCAGAGCTGGAGAGAATGTGGAGAAAAGGGATGTCTTGTGCACTGTTGGTGGGAATGTAAATTGATACAGCCTCGATGGAAAACAGTATGGAGATATCTCAAAAAATTAAAAAGCGGGAATTCCCTGGCATTCCAGTGGTTAGGACTCCATGCTTCCACTGCAAGGGGCATGGGTTCGATCCCTGGTGGGGGAACTAAGACTCCACAAGCAAGTGGCACAGCCAAAAAAAATTTAATGAAAATAAATTAAAAATAGAACTACCATATGATCCAACATATCTACTCCTGGATATTTATCCAAATAAAACAAAAGCACTAATTCCAAAAGATATATGTACCCCTATGTTCACTGCAACATTCTTTATAACAGCCAAGATATGGAATCAACCACAGTGCCCATCAATAGATGAATGGATAAAGAAGATGCGTTACACTGGAATACAATAGAATATTACTCAACCATAAAAAAGAATGAAATCTTGACATTTGTGACAAGATGGATGGACCTGGAGGATATTATGCTACATGAAATAAGACAGAGAAAGAAAAATGCTGTATGATTTCACTTATATGTGGAATCAAAAAAACAAAACAAAACAAATGAACAAACGTAACAAAGCAGAAATAGAGTTATAGATACAGAGAACAAACAGGTGGTTACTAGAGGGGAAGGTGGGTGGAGGAAGAAAGAAATAGGTGAGGGAGATTAAGAGGTACAAACTTCCAGTTGCAAAATAAATGAGTCTTGGGTACAAAATGTGCAAGGGACTATAGTCAATAACTATGTAATATCTTTGTACAGTGACATACTATAACTAGTCTTATTGTGGTCATCTGTTTGAAATGTATAGAAACATCAAATCACTATGCTGTATAACAGGAACTAACATAGTGGTGTAGGTCAATTGTACTTCAAAAACAAACAAATGAACAATCTCATAGTAAAAGAGATCAGATTTGTGGTTACCAGAGGCAGGGAGTAGGCAGGGAGCATTGGATGAAGGCAGTCAAAAGGTACAAATTTCCAGTTATAAGATAAATAAGTACTAGGCATGTTCTTATTTACAACATGTACAACATGATAAATATAATTAACACTGCTGTACATTATATATGAAAATTCTTAAGAGTAAATCCTAAGAGTTCTCAGCACAAGAAAAACAATTTTTTTAATTAAAATATTATTTTTCTATTTCTTTAATTTGTATCTATATGAGATAATGGATGTTCTCTAAACTTATTGTGATAATCACTTCATGATGTATGTAAATCAAATCATTATGCTGGGGGCTTCCCTGGTGGTGCAGTAGTTAAGTATCCGCCTGCCAATGCAGGGGACATGGGTTCAAGCGCTGGTCTGGGAAGATCCCACATGCCGCGGAGCAACTAAGCCCGTGCACCACAACTACTGAGCCTGTGCTCTAGAGCCCGTGAGCCACAACTACTGAAGCCTGCATGCCTAGAGCCCGTGCTCCGCAACAAGAGAAGCCACCGCAATGAGAAGAATAGCCCCTGCTCGCCACAACTAGAGAAAGCCCGCGTGCAGCAATGAAGACCCAACACAGCCAAAAATAAATAAATAAATACATTTTAAAAAATAGTTTAAAAACAATAGAAACTTAAAAAAAATCATTATGCTGTACAACTTAAACGTATACAGTGTTGTATGTCAACTATATCTCAATAAAACTGGAAGAAAAAAATGAATACATACATTTTTAAAAAGAGATATGTAACCACTGTTGCCCACCTTGTGATCAGAGATCAGTTTACTTAAAATATTTTTCCCCATGCCCTTGTCATCAGAAGTAGGTTTGTATCTCCTTAGGTTGCTACATCAGAAGCTGAGGATTATTTCTTCTAAGACCCACAAGTTTGAAGCAGGTGCCTCGTTATTATTTACACATCACTTTCTTCTCTTTTAGGAGTAGTGATATGAATTAAAATATTCTTGTGGTGGGTGAGCTGACAATACAATGGTATAACTTTGCTTTCTTATTGCAACACTTCCAGTAATAAACATGTTGACACTTCTCATTTTCTCAACTCCCAAGTAGAACTTTAAAATATTTCCTTCCAAATTTCACACTCCATCAAAAAGAAATTGTTTCCTACCTAATGAAAAAAAAAACAACCTACTCTCTAGTTAAGGAAGTATTCATTATAAGTGGTTGATAGAGTAAAGTCCTAAAAGGGGAGGGGACTCCCTACATTGTTTTTGTGTTCACTTTCCATTCATTCACTTAATTTCCATTTACTGAGTACCCCACTCATACAAGGCACCACTTGAGAAACTTCATGGAATTTGTGCCCCAAGATGATTAAATCTCACAGACCAGATGAGACATGTACATTAGTAACTATAATAAATGGTATATAAGAAGAGAATCATGGTTGGGAGCAAACAAAGGGTTATAGGCACTCAGAGAGGGAAAGGACCTTTTTGGCCAAGGAAGTCAGGGTAATTTTCATGCAGGATGTTTCCACTGCATAGTACCATAAAGAATGTGGAGAATTTCAACTTATAGAAATGGATGCAAAGGAATCTGAAACGGAGACTTGGCATGAACAAAGAAGCACAGGTAAGGTGAAATATGTAGAGTGGCTTCCTAAATAACAGTCAAGTTTTCAAGTCAAAAATGCCAAAGATCTTTAAACCCATCTGTCTGAGGAGGTTGACGAGGCCAATTTGCCTGGGGCCTGGAATGGATATGGAAGTACAGGTAACCAGGTAGAAAGACAGGAGACCACGGCAGACTTGGGAGGCCAGGCCCTCAAAATGAATTCTATTAAGCAATGGGGAACCATTGAAAGGAATGGAACACAGGAGCACCAAGATTTCAGCCAAATGTGTGACCTGATTATTTTATATTTAAATCTAGAGAAATTACTCAAATGCCAATTTAGCTCAACAAGAATTTGCCGTGCACCGACCACAAATACCAGGTCCTAGGTTACCTGCTCTGGAGTTCATGCGTTTGAATATTTACCTTTCTGATTTCCTACCTTAATGTAAATTGATAAATCATAAAATGAAATACAATGTAGGTATAGATATAAAATAGCCATTCAATTTTAAAGTGGCCTGTAGAGGTTGGGGGATAGAAGTAGAACAGATTTAAGAGAAAGAAAACAGAACACCTTTGGAGTGAGTGTCATGTGTCAGACTCTGCTATGAGCTTTACACATTATCTCATCAGTGCAGCATGAATATTAGACAGTTTGGGAGGAGTGAGGGAGGGAAGGTGAGATACAGAGATGAGGCAAGTACAGAAAGAGAGCTGATGCCTCAGTCTTTTTTTTTTTAATATTTATTTATTTGGTTGCAGCAGGTCTTAGTTGCGGCTCACGGGCTCCTTAGTTGTAGCACGTGGGCTCCTTAGTTGTGGCAGGCGGGCTCCTTAGTTGTGGTATGCAAACTCTTGGTTGCGGCATGCATGTGGGATCTAGTTGCCTAACCAGAGACCGAACCCGGGCCCCCTGCATTGGGAGCATGGAGTCTTATCCACTGCGCCACCAGGGAAGTCCCTGATGCCTCAGTCTTATCAATGAGGTTAAACTCCTATAAATTCCTTTCCAGTTACCTCCTGTACGTTTCATTTTATTTCCACCACTTAGGCTCAGATGAGTTTGTGAACTTTTCTGAAGCTCAGTCCCCTCATCTGAAAATCACCAAGAGCCTTATGTAAAATCCCTAGCAGACTGCTTGCTACCTTAGTAGGTGTTTAATCAATGACCATTCCTTTTTCCTCTTCTATTAACGGAAAGAGGTCAAACAGGTCTCTGTTTAACCTGAGGGTTTCTTTTAGTAAATTGGTGAATCAGGAAAAAGTAGGGGGTATGACAGAAGTACATCCAAAGGCAATGGGATAACAATCTTAGCAATCACGTGGCACAAAAATGCCGCTAATCACAGGGTAAAGGAGGGAAGAGAGCATAGATAATCTGTACATCCCATCAAAACAATTACCTCCCTCAGATTCAGAGGGCCCATCCTAAGAATGTCATCAGTCCTGTTTGACTATTTGAAGGCTGATTGTAAGAGAAGACATACTCATACTAGACAGAGTTAGTCAGTTCCTGAGTAGCAAGCTTCCATCATATTCTCAGCTCTGGACTAGGCACTCTGAAGGATTTACAGAGGATAAGGAATCTCATCTGCAAAAGAATACGTACACATATAAAACAGAGAAAAACAAGGAGAAGCTAGAATTAAGAACTATAAGGGGGGGCTTCCCTGGTGGCGCAGTGGTTGAGAATCTGCCTGCCAATGCAGGGCACACGGGTTCGAGTCCTGGTCTGGGAAGATCCCACATGCCACGGAGCAACTAGGCCCGTGAGCCACAACTACTGAGCCTGCGCGTCTGGAGCCTGTGCTCCGCAACAAGAGAGGCCACGATAGTGAGAGGCCCGCGCACCGCGATGAAGAGTGGCCCCCGCTTGCCGCAATTAGAGAAAGCCCTCGCACAGAAACGAAGACCCAACACAGCCATAAATAAAATAAATAAAAAAAAATTAAAAAAAAAAAAAAAGAACTATAAGGGGTATTACTGACACCTGTGGTAGGAATTCAGAGGAAAAGAGGAGGCCACACCTAGCCAGTGGAGTCAGGAAAGAAGAATGACCTTGCAGGGATGCTGGAGAGAGAAGGGAGGGCAGATTCTAGACAGGAAAAGAAACAAGGTCAAAAGCAGGTAGCTAACAATGAACCTGGTGCGTTTAGGGGACAGTGAGTCCGTGCGTATTTGTGGGAGGAGAGGAAAACCAGTTTCAGTAGAAAGCGTGGGCCAAACACAGAGGCCCTGAAAGTCTGCACTGAATGTAGTAAACTTGGAGGTGTTTGAGCAACCACAAGAGGTGAGAAAACAGTACTTTTATTTTTTATTTTATTTTATTTTTTTGGCCAAGTCACTTGTGGGATCTTAGTTCCCCAACCAGGGATCAAACTCATGCTCCCTGCATTGGAAGCACAGAGTCTTAACCACTGGACCACCAGGGAAGTCCTGAGAAAACAGTACTTTTAAAAGAGCCTCCTTAGGGCATTGACCCTACAGTTCAAGGCTTCCCAACCTGCTTGGCCCCCTATTTTTGTACGGCCTGTGAGCTGAGAATGAATTTTACATTTTTAAATGATTGGCGGGGGGGGGAAATCTAAGGAAGAATAATATTTTGTGACATATGAAAATTATATGAAATTAAATCAACTATATTTCAATTAAAATTTTTAAAAAATTAAAATTAAAAATAAGTAAAATCATAATTATAACTTAAGAAAATTTAACTTAAATCTGATCAAGCTTCTAGATTAAGTAAAACAGATTAGATAAAACAAGAAAAAGGAAATTATATGAAATTCAAATTTCAGTGTCTATTAATAAAGTTTTATTGGAACATCATCACTCTCACTTGTTTGCTTATTGTCTATGGCTGCTTTTGTGTTCCAGTGGCAGAGTGTGACAGAGACTGTATAGCTTGAAAAGGCTACGACATTTACTGTCTAGCCATAGCCGAAACTGTTTGCAAACCCCTGGTTTAGACTGACACTGGGGAAACAGGGAGAAGAGAGAGCATCAGGGTGGGGACTAGGACGAGGTGAGTGAGGCACTCGCTTTGGCCACAACATTTAAGGGGAAGGGGTGCCGAAAACACTCAGCCAATCAAATAATATTTTAATGCAGTATTTTTAAAAATCAAAAATAATGACAAAGACCCACGACGGAGCAGAAGCAAGAAGAACTACAGTCCTGCAGCCTGTGGAACGAAAACCACATTCACAGAAAGATAGACAAAATGAAAAGGCAGAGGACTATGCACCAGATGAAGGAACAAGATAAAATTCCAGAAAAACAATCAAATGAAGTGGAGATAGGCAACCTTCCAGAAAAAGTATTCAGAATAATGAGAGTGAAGATGATCCAGGACCTCGGAAAAAGAATGGAGGCAAAGATTGAGAAGATGCAAGAAATGTTTAACAAAGAGCTAGAAGAATTAACGAACAAACAGAGATGAACAATACAGTAACTGAAATGAAAACTACACTAGAAGGAATCAATAGCAGAATAACTGAGGCAGAAGAATGGATAAGGGACCTGGAAGACAGAATGGTGGAATTCACTGCCACGGAACAGAATAAAGAAAAAAGAATGAAAAGAAATGGAGACAGCCTAAGAGACCTCTGGGCCAACATTACATGCACCAACATTCGCATTATAGGGGTCCCAGAAGAAGAAGAGAGAGAAAAAGGACCTGAGAAAATATTTGAAGATATTATATTCAAAAACTTCCCTAACAGGGGAAAGGAAACAGCCACCCAAGTCCAGGAAGCACAGAGATGCCCAAGCAGGATAAACCCAAGGAGAAACATGCCAAGACACATAGTAATCAAACTGACAAAAATTAAAGACAAATAAAAATTATTAAAAGCAATAAGGGAGGGACTTCTCTGGTGGCGCAGTGGTTAAGAATCCACCTGCCAATGCAGGGGACATGGGTTTGAGCCCTGGTCCAGCAAGAGCTCACATGTCGTGGAGTAACTAAGCCTGTGCACCACAACTACTGAGCCTGCACTCTAGAGCCTGCGAGCCACAACTACTGAGCCCACGTGCCACAACTACTGAAGCCTACGCCCCTAGAGCCTGTAATCTGCAACAAGAGAAGCCACTGCAATAAGAAGCCCGCGCACCGCAACAAAGAGTAGCCCCCGCTCGCTGCAACTAGAGAAAGCCCACGTGCAGCAACGAAGTCCCAATGCAGCCAAAAAATAAAATAAATAAATAAAATAAATTTATTTAAGAAAAAAAAAAGCAACAATGGAAAAATAACAAATAACGTACAAGGGAACTCCCATAAGGTTAACACCTGATTTCTCAGCAGAAACTCTACAAGCCAGAAGGGAGTGGCATGATATACTTAAAGTGATGAAAGGGAAGAACCTACAGCCAAGATTACTCTACCCGGCAAGGATCTCATTCAGATTCGATGGAGAAATCAAAAGCTTTACAGACAAGCAAAAGCTAAGAGAGTTCAACACCAACAAACCAGCTCTACAACAAATGCTAAAGGAACTTCTCTAAGTGGGAAACACAAGAGAAGAGAAGGACCTACGAAAACAAACCCAAAACAATTAAGAAAATGGTCATAGGAACATACATATTGATAATTACCTTAAACGTGAATGGATTAAATGCTCCAAACAAAAGACACAGGTTGCTGAATGGATACAAAAACAAGACCCATATATATGCTGTCTACAAAAGACCCACTTCAGACCTAGGGACACATACAGACTGAAAGTGAGGGGATGGAAAAAGATATTCCATGCAAATGGAAATCAAAAGAAAGCTGGAGTAGCAATACTCATATCAGATAAAATAGACTTTAGTGTTACAAGAGACAAGGAAGGACACTACATAATGATCAAGGGATCAATCCAAGAAGAAGGTATAACAATTACAAATATAAATGCACCCAAAAAAGGAGCACTTCAATACATAAGGCAACTGCTAACAGCTATAAAAGAGGAAATAGACAGTAACACAATAACAGTGGGGGACTTTTAACACCTTATACCAATGGATAGACCATCCAGACAGAAAATTAATAAGGAAACACAAGCTTTAAATGACACAATAGACCAGATATATTTAATTGATCGTTATAGTACATTCCATCTGAAAACAGCAGATTACACTTTCTTCTCAAGTGCACATGGAACATTCTCCAGGATAGATCACATCTTGGGTCACAAATCAAGCCTTGGTAAATTTAAGAAAACTGAAATCATGTCAAGCATATTTGCTGACCACAAGGCTATGAGATTAGAAATACATTAAAGGGAAAAAAATGTAAAAAACACAATCACATGGAGCCTAAACTATATGTTACTAAATAACCAAGAGATCACTGAAGAAATCAAAGAGGAAATCAAGAAATACCTAGAGAAAAATGACAACGAAAACATGATGATCCAAAACCTGTGGAATGCAGCAAAAGCACTTCTAAGAGGGGAGTTTATAGCAATACAATCCTACCTCAAGAAACAAGAAACATCTCAAATAAACAATCTAACCTTACACCTTAAGGAACCAGAGAAAGAAGAACAAATGAAACCCAAAGTTAGCAGAAGGAAAGAAATCATAAAGATCAGAGCAGAAATAAATGAAATAGAAACAAAGAAAACAATAGCAAAGATCAATAAAACTAAACTCTGGTTCTTTGAGAAGATAAACAAAATTGATAAACCTTTATCCAGACTCATCAAAAAAAAGAGGGAGAGGGCTCAAGTCAATAAAATTAGAAATGAAAAAGGAGAAGTTATAACAGACACCACAGAAATACAGAGCATCCTAAGAGACTACTACAAGAAACTCTATGCCAATAAAATGGACAATCTGGAAGATATGGACAAATTGTTAGAAAGGTATAACCTTCCAAGACTGAAAATAGAAAATATGAACAGATCTATCACAAGTAATGAAAGTGAAACTATGATTAAAAATCTTCCAACAAACAAAAGTTCAGGACCAGATGGCTTCACAGGTGAATTCTATCAAACATTTAGAGAAGAGCTAACACCCATGCTTCTCAAACTCTTCCAAAAAATTGCAGAGGAAGGAACACTCCCAAACTCATTCTATGAGGCCACCATCACCCTGATACCTAAACCAGACAAAGATACTACAAAAATGAAAATTACAGAACAATATCACTGATGAATATAGATGCAAAAATTCTCAACAAAATACTAGCAAACAGAATCCAACAACACATTAAAAGGATCATACACCATGATCAACTGGGATTTATCCCAGGGATGCAAGGATTCTTCAATATATGCAAATCAATCAATGTGATACACCATATTAACAAATTGAAGAAGAAAAGCCATATGATCATCTCAATAGATGCAGAAAAAGCTTCTGACAAAATTCAATACCCATTTATGATAAAAACTCTCCAGAACGTGGGCATAGAGGGAACCTACCTCAACATAATAAAGGCCATATACAACAAACCCACAGCAAATATCATTCTCAATGGTGAAAAACTGAAAATATTTCCTCTAAGATAAGGAACAAGACAAGGATGTCCACTCTTGCCACTATTATTCAACATAGCTTTGGAAGTCCTAGCCATGACAATCAGAGAAGAAAAAGAAATAAAAGGAATCCAAATGGAAAAGAAGAAGTAAAACTGTTACTGTTTGCAGATGACATGATACCATACATAGAGAATCCTAAAGATGCCACCAGAAAACTACTAGAGCTAATCAATGAATTTGGTAAAGTTGCAGGATACAAAATTAATGCACAGAAATCTCTTGCATTCCTACACACTAACAATGAAAGATCAGAAAGAGAAATTAAGGAAACAATCCCATTCACCACTGCAACAAAAAGAATAAAATACCTAGGAATAAACCTACCCAAGGAGGTAAAAGACCTGTATGCAGGAAACTATAGGACACTGAAAAAAGAAATCAAAGATGATACAAACAGATGGAGAGATAAACCATGTTCTCGGATTGGAAGAATCAGTACTGTGAAAATGACTATTCTACCCAAAGCAATCTACAGATTCAATGCAATCCCTATCAAATTACCAATGGCATTTTTTATAGAACTAGAACAAAAAATCTTAAAATTTGTATGGAGACACAAAAAACCCCGAATAGCCAAGGCAATCTTGAGGGAAAAAACAGAGCTGGAGGAATCAGACTCCCTGACTTCAGACTATACTACAAAGCTACAGTAATCAAGACAATATGGTACTGGTACAAAAACCAGAAATGTAGATAAATGGAACAGGATAGAAAGCCCAGAGATAAACCCATGCACCTATGGTCAACTAATCTATGACAAAGGAGGCAAAGATATACAATGGAGAAAAGACAACCTCTTCAATAAGTGGTGCTAGAAAAACTGGACAGCTACATGTAAAAGAATGAAATCAGAACACTTCCTAATACCATACACAAAAATAAACTCAAAATGGATTAAAGACCTAAATGTAAGACCAGACACTATAAAACTCTTAGAGGAAAACATAGGAAGAATACTCTTTGACATAAATCACCACAAGATCTTTTTTGATCCACCTCCTAGAGTAATGGAAATAAAACCAAAAATAAACAAATGGGACATAATGAAACTTAAAAGCTTTTGCACAGCAAAGGAAACTATAAACAAGACAAAAAGACAACCCTCAGAATGGGAGAAAATATTTGCAAATGAGTCAACGGACAAAGGATTAATATCTAAAATATATAAACGGCTCATGCAGCTCAATATCAAAAAAACAAACAACCCAAACAAAAAATGGGCAGAAGACCTAAATAGACATTTCTCCAAAGAAGACATACAGATGGCCAAGAGGCACATGAAAAGCTGCTCAACATCACTAATTATTAGAGAAATGCAAATCAAAACTACATTGAAGTATCACCTCACACCCGTTAGAATGGGCATCATCAGAAAATCTACAAACAACAAATGCTGGAGAGGGTGTGGAGAAAAGGGAACCCTCCTGCACTGTTCGTGGGAATGTAAATCGATATAGCCATTATGGAGAACAATATGGAGGTTCCTTAAAAAACTAAAAATAGAACTAACATATGACCCAGCAATCCCACTCCTGGGCAAATACCCAGAGAAAACCATATTTCAAAAAACACATGCACCCCAACGTTCATTGCAGCATTATTTACCATAGCCATTGAAGCAACCTAAATGCCCATCGACAGACGAAGGGATAAAGAAGAGGTGGTACATATATACAATGGAATATTACTCAGCCATAAAAAGGAATGAAATTGGGTCATTTGTAGAGATGTGGATGGACCTAGAGACTGTCATGCAGAGTGAAGTAAGTGAGAAAGAGAAAAACAAATATCGTATATTAATGCATATATGTGGAATCTAGAAAAATTGTACAGATGAACCGGTTTGCAAGGCAGAAATAGAGACACAGATGTAGAGAACAAACGTATAGACACCAAGGGGGGAAAGGGGGGCGGTGGGATGAATTGGGAGATTGGGATTGATGTATATATGCCAATATGTATAAAATAGATAAAAACCTGCCATTTAAAAAATAAAATTCAAAAAAAAAATGTTAATCTCATCCAAAAACACCCTCACAGAAACGCCTAGATTAATGTTTGATCAACATCTGGGCACCATGGCCCAGCCAAGTTGACACATAAATTTAAACATCACACAAGATAATAAAATTAATTTACAATCTTAAAAACAAAAAAAAAGGACCCACGACAAACAAAATAACAATATTTACATAAAGATAGGATCAATAACAGTGGTGCATTGTGCCGTATCAGAGACTGAGGCAGAAGGAAAATCAGTAAGTACTGAGAGTTTTGGTGCCCCCTTAAACTTTACATGGGAAGCAAGTGCTTCTCTCATCCCTAACCTTGGCCCTGGTGTCACGGTGATATTCTGGAGAGGGTTGGGATGGTTAGGGACAAAACAGGGTGGCCGAAGGTATGGAGACTTAGGAGTAGATTTCAGATCTTAGGTCTCAGATCTCCACTTTAAAGAAGAGAATTTCACCCATTTCACCCAAAGTTAAAGCAAAACCTTATAAGGCTCTACAATCCGGCCAGCAGCCCCTCAACCCTCCAACACTCTTCCTAAAGGCTTCCTTGCTTGCCTCCCTGAAACCGCTGGGACTGCTTAGAGTCCCTCCACAATGCCAAGCACGCACCATCTCAGAATCTCTGCGCCCTCCGTCCCTCTGCCTGGAGTCTTCGTCCCTGACATGCACGGGGCTCGTGTCTCGCCTCCTTCGAGTCTTTGCTCACGTGTCACCTTCTCAGAGTGGCCTCTCCTGACCACACTTTTTGAGGCTAGACCCACCCTTTCACCCCTAACCCCTCCCTGCCTTATTTTTTACATTGCATCTCTCGGCCTCTAAATATTATAGAATATAATGATTTTCCGGGTTTATGGTGTCCTCTTCTCCTGTCCAATTGCATGCTCCACAAAAGCAGGATTTCTGTCTGCTTTGCTACTGAGAGTGCTCAGTGCTTAGGTGAGAACGGCCACCACATCCCTACCCAGTGGTTGACCGAACAGATCCAGTAGAATGCATGGTGCAAAGGGAAAGGAGGATTGCTCTCTTTTACGGTCTAGGGCACTACTGCTACTAACAGTCAGTAAAGAAGCTTCTCCCTTAAACAAAAAGGACACTGTCCAAACTGTGAAAATTCTCACAGCTGCCCCCCCTTGACCTGTTGATTGGTCTTCCTGTACACTCAGTTTTCCTTCCTCTTGAAATTCTTTATTTCTTTCAAAATCCTAAGTTAACTGCTCTCTTTTTTCAAGGGTAACTTTAATCACAACAGCCAACTCTAGAGACACAGAAAAGGCAATCGGTTATTTGTCTGCTGTTTAGCTGTAAAACTGTCTTTTCTTCTTTGACATTTTCCTTGGTTCTGTTATCACGCATGCCTTTCTGTTCAGGGCTGAGGCAATCCGTCTGTAATCCAGTACCCTCTTGCTGATTCGGCCAAGAATGGGTCATAAGTCAGTCAGCTCGCTCACTTACACCTGACATCCCTCCTTCTCACACTGAGTCCCTGCTTCTTTTAGCCTGGTACGCAAAGCAGGAGCCAGTCGCCTGGCGATCCCCAGGCAGCTGAGAGCCCTGTGGGTAGGGGAGACACGAAGAAGGAAGGAGTAAGCTGAACTTGACTCGAAGGTTTCCGTCCTTAGTCTTAAAGAAACAAAGGTCTCTTTTCCTAACTGCAACCTGTCCAAAGAACCTATCTTCCCATCACCCCGCATATTATAGCTATGCTGATAGTGATTAAAATTGGAACATCATATTTATTTTTATACAGAGGGAATAATCAATATATGTACTTTTCTAATATGGCCTTAAATACTACCCCAAATTTCTTAGCTATTGATTTTTTTCCCTCTCCTACCCTAAAATGTATGTATTTTCTAATAGTTACCTGTCCATTTAATAGCAATAAGAGTATATCAATTGCCTAGGTCAGGTGTCAGTAAACTTCTGTGTATTGAGGGGCCACATAGTAGATGTTTTAGGCTTTGCAGGCCATACAGAGGTCCTATGATGGAAGGAAGTATGGCACCTTTGAGCAAAAACATCAGAGGGATTGAAGAGAGCTGAGACGTGCTAAGGAGAGCTAACATTTGTGGAGTACCTATTAGTAAGATCTAAGCACTTTACCTTGGTCCTCACGACAGTCCCAAGTGAAAGATACTACTATTATTCCCATTTCAGAGATGAAAAAACTGAGGCACAGAGAAGTAACCAATCCAAGGTTACAGAGTTAGTAAGTGGTAGAGCAGAAATAAGATTAGTCTGGAGAAGTAGGATAGGACCAGAACATGCAGTGATGCATAGGCCTAGTTAAAATTTTTTACTTTTATGATAAGAGAAAAAAGAAGTCACTGAAGTGTTATTGAAGGAGGAAAGCTGTGTGTGTGTATGTGTATGTGTGTGTGTGTGTTAACATGAACGTATTTGCATTTCAAAACAATCACTTGAACTGTAGCATGAGAACTAGTTGAAAGGATGGGAAGAGTGGATACTGAGAAACCAGTTAGGACGTAAATGCTGTTGTCTGGGCAAGAGCAAGAGGTGATGGTAGCAAGACTGGGGAGATGGCCCTGGAGAAGGACAGAGTGGATGTGTCTGAGATACACTTTGGAGAGACAGTGGGTGAGAAGTGAGAAGAAGAAGACTCACGTGTCAAGGATGATGCACAGGCGCCTGGCTTGTGTCACTGGATGTGATGGTGTCATTCTCCGACGCAGAGAACACAGGAAGAGGAGCACACCTGGGCTTGGGGAAGAAGGTCATGAATTTGAGGTATTTTGAGACATCTCCACTTGGCGATGTTAAGAAGTCAGCTGTATTTGTGGGTCTGGAGCTCGGAGAGGTCTGTGCCAGAGATCTGAATTTGGCAGCCATCTGTGACAAGTAGGAAACACGCAAATGGATGAGATCAAGTAAGGCAAGTGAGGAGTGAGAAGATTGCCTAACATGTAGTGAGGAAACCCAAGCTTTCCTTGGCCTGGATTCAGCTCTTCACACCTTTTTTCCCTTACTGATACACACCCCCTCTTCTGAAAGAGCAAAACAAGTCCAATTGTTAATCAGGAGGAGAAACATACCAAGAAAACTTAGACGGAGAACACCCAGAAAGTAACTTGCCAAATAACGTTCCCAGAAGCTTGGAAGAATTACTTCAGTTTCTGCAGGAGCTCTTGTTACAGATATGGAATAACTTGAGCATTCAGAGAGGTGGACTCTTTTTTCAAGTTATGATTCCCAGAGCTATTATTTCATCCATAGCCTGCTACGTATTGCACATTCACCAAGGAAAAATACACATCTAGCCCTTACACCATCTATTCATGCTATTATTAAAATAGCTCTGGAGCAGATACTTATCTAATATGAGAATTTTCATGAGATAAAAATCTGAACTTTAAAAAAAAGCAAAACAAACTCTTTTAGTTCATAAGCCATTGAGGATGAATGTTTCCATCTAAGTTCATTAGTGAAGCTTCTTTCTCGTTCTGACGGGGAATTGTGCAGTAACTGAGCAACGCGGTGATGAATACGAGAGGGGAGCCGGATCAGCCATGCCAGTATCTCTGGACTGTTCAACCATCAGTATCAATAGAGCAAATCATTATAACTCCAGTTTTGTGACAATCTGGTTGCGTCTGTTAAGAGTGTATGTAGGGTTTCCCTGGTGGCGCAGTGGTTAAGAATCCACCTGCCAATGCAGAGGACATGGATTCGAGCCCTCGTCCGGGAAGATCCCACATGCCGCAGAGCAACTAAGCCCTTGCGCCACAACTACTGAAGCCCTGCGCGCCTAGAGCCCGTGAGCCACAACTACTGAAGCCCATGTGCCACAACTACTGAAGCCCATGTGCCACAACTACTGAAGCCCGTGTGCCTAGAGCCCATGCTCCGCAACAAGAGAAGCCACCGCAATGAGAAGGCCACGCACCACAAGGAAGAGTAGCCCCTGCTCGCCGCAACTAGAGAAAGCCGGTGCGCAGCAACGAAGACCCAACGCAGCCAAAAATAAATTAATTAAATAAATTTAAAAAGAAAAGAGCATATGTAGAGTGAGTCAGACACATCCCAGCAGGAAACAGGAAACAGATGGCTCACTCAAATTAGGATAGTCCAAATAGGTCGATTAAAGGGACTCTTTACAAAAGTGTGGGAAGCATGGAGGAAAGTGTCGAGGACGGTGCAGTGTCCTGGGGCCTGAAGGGACGTGTGAGAGAATAGTTAACAAAACCCAGAAAGAGGAACGCAAAAACGTTTTGTGGAGAAGGTCACCTTGAGAGGATCTGTGATCTTTGATGGAGGGACACAGCCCAGCTCTAAGCGATCCTGCAGGGAGGCAACCAGCAAAGTAAATACCCTGAATGTTCTATCCTTGCTGGGGGCCCCATCAGCCAAGAGCTGATTCAGGCCACGCAGGTCAGAGCCTCCTGGGGCAGAAAGCAGGGTGGAGAAGGGTGGGGAGGAACTGAAGAGAGAAACAAAAGACAGCAGCACAAAGAGGAGGACTGGCAAATAAATAACTAAAATCAGTGGGTAGAAGTTACAGGAGCGGGGGTGGGATGGTGGCAGTGATTTTCATATAAGGAAGCCCAAGAGGCTGGCTCAGAAAGTCACAGGTTAGTTTTATGTGTCCATAATAATATGGCAAGAGCAATGCTAAAACCAGCGGAAGTGATCAGACTAAAGGTGGGTGACTACCTCTTGGAAATTTTATAGAAATTAAGCAGAACCACATTACCGCTAAGGATCCTTTCAGAGCTGTGTACTATGATTCTCTATTGGTTGAAAAGAAAGTCAGGTAAAGCTAACATCTTGGCAGAAGTACTAAAAGAAAGGTGTAGATTTTCTTTGCTTTTAGTAAAATGGATATTTGAAAACCCATTACCAAACTGAAAAATCCCTGTGTGCAAAAATATCCATCACAGCAAAGAGCAAATTGCTGGGCCAAGCTTCATTTCTAACAGGTGGGGAATAGTTAAGAAAATTACAGTATGTTTGTCAATACAACATTGTGCAGGATCAAATAATTATAAATAAACAATTATAAATACAAGAAATCACGAAACAGCATGGAAAATGAATACAGTATAATGTTAGGTAAAAAAAGCAGGATTTGGGCAGTGCACTCGGCGGCCCCGCGGACCTGTCTCTGGCTTCAATAGTGTTTGGACGGAACAGACCCAGGGACCACGCCCTCGCTCCAGCCTCCGGGCACCCTCAAACCTTTTCCCCGGTCACAACCTTCCGAATCGGCCACTCAGCGGTCCTCGGCCACTGGGACCAGCCAACACCATTTTTGGAGGCTAACTCCTTACTACCCATCAACCACGAGCTCCTAGATTCGTCACAATTATTCCACCGAGGTGGAGGCCACTGTCCCCCGCCTGGTCAACGTGCATCTGCAAGCCTCTGACACCTACCTCGCTCTGGGCTTCGATTTCAACCACGACGATGTGGCTCCGGAGGGCATGGGCCGCTTTTTCCGTGAAGAGGCTGAGGAGAAGTGCGAGGGCCTAAGCGCCTCTTGAAAATGCAAAACCAGCATGGCGGCCGTGCCCTCTTCCAGGACGTGCAGAAGCCGTGCCAAGATGAATGGGGTAAAACCCAGGACGCTGTGGAGGCCGCCATTCTCGGGGAGAAGAACCTGAACCAGGCCCTTTGCCACCTGCAGGCCCTGGGTTCTGCCCCTGCACACCCCACCTCTGTGACTTCCCAGAGAGCCGCTTCCTAGAAGAGCAGGTAAAACTCATCAAGAAGATGGGCAAGCACCTGTGCAGGCTGGCTGGTCCCCAGGCTGGGCTGGGCCAGTATCTTTGAAAGGCTCACCCTCAAGCACGACTAGGAGCTTCCAGAGCCCGGCGGCCTCTGCAGGGCCCCTCTGGTGTCAGAGCTTCTGCCTGAAGCCCCTCTCTGCAGCTGCTACCCAGCTTTTTAACCACCCTGGAGCACTCTCCCAAGTCTTGGACCAAATGGAATCAATAAAGCTTCTTGCAGGCAAAAAAAAAAAAAAAAAAAAAAGCAGGATTTGAAGTTTTATAATACTCTGCTCACAATTTTTAAAAAATATCTGAAAAAAATCTTGAATGAAATTACCAAAAATTAAAATAGTTTTATGAAGGTGGTAAAACAATGGATGGTGATCCTTCTTATTTTCCAAGTTTTCTGTAATGTATGATCACATTTAATTTAAAAAACTGTATTCAGTATTGTTATGTCAAATACTTAAATAGGTCTCATTTTTTTTATTTTAAAAATTTATTTAGTTATTTATTTTGGCCACGCCAAGCGGCTTGCAGGATCTTAGTTCCCCGACCAGGGATCAAACCCGTGCCCCCTGCAGTGGAAGTGCAGAGTCCTAACCACTGGACAGCCAGGGAATTCCCTGTTTCATTTATTTTAATGACAACTTAAATATATTATTTTAAAATGCAATAAAAGTTGTACCTTATGGAGCCTTTCAGGAGGCTCCAGCAGAGAATCTGTTCCCTTGCCTTTTCAGCTTCAGAAAAGAGCTTACTGGAATAAGCTAAGTGCTAGGATGGACCCCCCTGTCTCAGCTTGGATTGTATGCACACCTACGAACAAATCACTGTACCCAGGAGAAACTGTTACTCTTCCAAGGCTGGCATGGCTAACATTTCTACTTCTGGAGCCAGTGAGCAGCTTTAACTCCATCTGAGCTACATAATGTAATACTCTTGAAGGGAGTAGCTCTCCAGCGGAAACAAGGAAAATGAGGTGCTTTTAGCAGTAGTAGGACTAAACACTGGTCAGACAAAAACAAGCAAGCACAAAAAACCAGCTGTCAGATTCACAGAGATTAAGAGAAAACACATTCACATTTTTGCTACACTGTCAACCAGGCAGCTGATCCAAGGGTTACTGAGTACTGAGCACCAGGTGCTGCGAAAGATGCAAAGATAAGCAAGACAAAGCCCTACTCTTTAGTAGCAATTGTCCAAAGCTTTGCTTTCAAACTTTAGTGTGAATAAGGTTCCCTAGGGAACTTGTTTAAAATGCAGGTTCTGGGCTGTCTTCCAGATTTGTTAAATGAATTTTTGGCCCTGGGGTCTGAGAATCCTCATTGTTTTAAAGCAGGTGATTCTAATACAGGTGATCGCTGAACAATACTTTGAGAAACACGTGTATAAGAGGTGTCAGCACATACACACATAACACAAAAAATGATGATATAAGGAAGAAGTGGAAATTCTTGAGAGTTTCAAATCGTGTGCTCCAAGGGTAAAGCAAGCAGGGCTTAGTCTCAGCTGTGAGAGATGAATGAAGATTTGGTGGCCATAAAGAGATATATTTTGACTTTTAATAAGCAGATGAAAGAGCAAGGCATTCTAAGGGAAGCAAACAGTGTGAGTCAAAGCACAGAGCCCTAGGGCCCTCAGTTATCCTTTTTAGAGAGTGGTCTGAATAGGATAAAAATTACATTCTTGGTAGTAGGCTATAAAAATAACTTAATGCCACTGAATTTGTACACTTAGAAATGGTTCAAGGGTAAATTTTGTTATGTATATTTTACTTTTTTTAAAAAAGTAACTTAAGACCTATTGGTGGGGGGATTCTATCTATATTATAGAAATTTGGTTTGCGCCTGGAAGCCTCGATGGTTGGAACCCTCTCAACACTTAAAACACAGCAAGTGATCATGGTCTTTTTTTTTTTTCTTTCTAAGTATTAATTTATTTATTTGGCTGCTCTAGGTCTTAGTTGCGGCACGCAGGCTCTTCGATGCAGCATGTGGGCTCTAGTTCCCTGACCAGGGATCGAACCCAGACCCCCTGCATTGGGAGCACGGAGTCTTAACCGCTGGGCCACCAGGGAAGTCCCCAGGGTCATGGTCTTTATCAGCAGGAATGTTGTGCCAATATTTGCTCCCTGCTTAGGCTCAGTCATCAGAAAGGATGGGGGGCCCTGGCACTGGGGCAGGATTCTGGAGGCTCCTGCTCTACCAGCTGTAGACCTTCTGGCAGAGGTCCTGGGGGGAGGGGCAGGGCACCCAGGGCAGTGAAAGGCACTTGGGGGTTCAGGGAAGCAACTGCTTTACCAACTGAAATGGAAGTGTTCCAGTATTTTCAGAACTGGTCTGACTGTTATCAGTGTAAACTGGCTGAACACCAACAATATTCCTGGGTGTTTTGGGCCTTGTGTTCTATTTCCAGCACCCGCTTAGCTGCAGGAAAGCTTAAAAAGAAGGCTGGATTTGTCTTTGCCTAGCGTATCTTACAGAGATGGATCCTGCTCTACAGTTTCACGTTTCCTCTTCTCCAGCCTTTCCACCTGCCACTGATGCCCATACGCACACTCCCAGGCGCCCAGTTCCCACGAGGATACCTCAGCACCAACACCTGAATGTGCTTCAGGTTCTTCCCAAGTCCCCAGATCGGTCCTTCAGCATCTCCCTGACACACCTACCCAAACTCTTCCCTTATGTCAACTTGCCTGACAACCCACCCAAGAAACAGACCTGATAAGTCAAGGCGAAGACTTGTGCTTCTGATGACGACCTGTGCAGGCCTCTGTTGTCCAGAGCGGTAGACACATCCCTGTTGCTGTCATTTCCAGGAGGATGGTTGGTGGGGTCAGGAGCTACTTTTGAGAATAGAGTCGTGTGACATCGCTCATCTCTTAAAGCATGTCATGAGGGTTTCCACTCGCGGATGACATTTAGTACAGCTACCCCTCAAATATCTCTGCCCAAAGGAGGCAGGATGGGGGCTTCCCTGGTGGCGCAGTGGTTAAGAATCCACCTGCCAATGCAGGGGACACGGGTTCGAGCCCTGGTCTGGGAAGATCCCACATGCCGCGGAGCAACTGGGCCCGTGAGCCACAACTACTGAGCCTGCGCGTCTGGAGCCTGTGGTCCGCAACAAGAGAGGCCGCGATAGTGAGAGGCCCGCGCACCGCGATGAAGAGAGGCTCCCGCTTGCCGCAACTAGAGAAAGCCCTCGCACAGAAACGAAGACCCAACACAGCCAAAAAAAAAAAATAATTAATTAATTAATTAATTAATTTAAAAAAAGGAGGCAGGATGACTAAGTAAAATAACATTCACCAAGAATCCCAGAACTCCAGTGACTGCAACCTCATTTTACATGATCTCAAATGTGTCAGTATGTGCTCTGTCTCTAACCCCTTTCCTTTCCCACACTCTCTCTTAGGCAATGAAACAATGGAATTAAAAAGGTGAAGTAACCAGATGCAATCAGGTATCCTGAATTGGAACTTGGAACAGAAAAAGGATATTAGTGGGAAGATTAGTAAAAATGCAAATAGATTTCTGTAGTTAATAGTATTTTACCAATGTTAATTTTTTAGCTTTGACAAACATAGTATGTTATCTAAGATACTAACATTAAGGGGAAGCTGGGCGAAGTGTACATAGGAACTCTCTGTACTATCTTTGCAACTTTTTTGTCAATCTAAAATTATTCCAAAATAAGAAGTTTATTTTTAAGAAAGGTCAAGAAGGAAGAGAATCTAGTCCATCATTAGACTCTATTCAAAGAATGACTGCATTCCAATGATACCACTAATACCCTCGGTGTAAAATCTTCCTCCAGGTCATTCAAAGCAAGGCAAACTGGCATTCTGGTGTTTTAGCAACAGTCCACAATGCATAATTGTTAAAAACATTGCACAAAAAAGCAGTCTGAAAAACAATTACAATAAAACACTGAAACATTTTAAAGAAAATATGTTTATATTGATTTAGATTATAGATATGAAGAGAAAAATTAACCCCAATAGTTGATTTACTTTTGAGAACACCTGTGGATTTCATCAAACTGTTGCTTGAAGTACCTCCAGGAATGAGACCAGGGAAAGGAGGGGAAATGTATACGTTTGACTCTATATACTTTTGTACTGCCTGACTTTGAATTTTCATTTTCATTTTTTTACAATGAAAATGTATTATTTTTATAATTGTTTAAACAAAGATTTTTTTTTCAGTAGCAGGTTATGTATCATGTGGAAGAGATAGCTATGTTTGAAATGGAACACCAGCGTCAATTACAACTATAAAATAAGAGAAATGCAGTAATCAAAAAGAAAGAAAAAGAGGGAAGGAAGTTTGCTAGAGAACACATCCAAGATGTTCACGGTGCTTATTACATATAAGATGAATTTTTTCACTTCTGTATTTTGTTTTTTATGATCAATATGTGTTTTTTCATAATTAGTAAAATTTTTTAAATTAAAATTACAACCTATACATACATGTATTTATCAAATTTTTGGTACATATATTATGACACATGCTCCTACGTGGCTCTTTACACTTGAGTAAATGGCAAATTTCAGAATATGAATCATAAACTAGCTTCAGAAAAAATTCCTATATCAAAAAAAAAAAAAATAGGCCTCAAGACCTTGGCCATTGATGCCTAATTGGTTTAGCTTCCTTTTCAAAGTTATTTAGAAAAAATATTTAGCTGTGTACAAGGGCTGTTTTCCAAAATTCTAGAAGTAATGCTCAGGGAGATGCTGTTTGAATATTCCTGTGAAGTGTCTGAAACCAAACATTTGCTAAGTATTTTCAAAAGAAGAACTTCAAACCTCTGGTTTTCTCTCCCTGTGGTTTCTTTTCTCATCTCCCCTTGAATATCCTTGAGACACCACAAACAAAACAAGCCCCAAGTCAAATCCAACCTCTTAGCTCCTTCCCATTCCCAAAATTCTCCTCCTCCAACCTTGCCCTGGAATTAAAACAGGGCTTGATTCTCTCCAAAAATAACTGATTCTCTCCAGTTGGATCTGGAGGGGATTTTACTTCGCCTACCCTAGGAAAGCACTGGAGCAAGAGGGTCGCATTCTCAGAGGTAAGGGGCACATAAACGCCAGGAAGGAGAAGGAGGAAACTCTCAAGGAAAGCGGTGTGGCAGCAAGAGCCCCCTGGAGCAGAGGAGAGAGAGATTAGCAGATCAAGTGAGTGTAAACTTTGGAAGGATATTAAAAGGGGATTTTTAGGAAAGTCTGCCCTGTAATGTGCTGCATCCCCCAGCCCTACCCCAGCACGGCACTCCACCCTTAGTCCCAAAGTCTCTAAAAAACCTGAGTCCTCCATTTATTGGCTGTATGGCCTTGGGCAAATCAGTGTACCTCTCTGTTTATTGATTTGCTCATCTGTAAAATGGGGCTATGACTGCACCTACTTTATAAGGGATGTTGTCAGGATTACCTGAATTAATCCTATTCCATAACTCAAGCAACGCCTGACTTCACTGTAAGAGCTACATAGCTATGTATGTCAGCTACTGTTCTTCTGGGCCCCCATAGTCCAACTAAAGCTGCTTTTAACGTACCCTGAGCAGACGGGCTCAGAAGTAACCCTGTAGAATTTGAGCTACTATTTCAGGTTGGGTGACACTGCCTACCCAGTCTCCTGATCTCTCCTTGCTCCCAACCTTAAGCAGCACCAAGTGCAGTTGCTCCATCTTTGATTTATGTATTTATTTTTAAAGTCTTTATTGAATTTGTTACAATATTGCTTCTGTTTTATGTTTTGGTTTTTTGGCCGTGAGGCATGTGGGATGTTAGCTCCCCGACCAGGGATCGGATCGAACCCACACCCCCTGCACTGGAAGGTGAAGTCTTAACCACTGGACAACCAAGGAAGTCCCGCTCCATCTTTTAAAATGTCTCCATCCTCTCCTCTCCAATGCCTTAATTGATTCACTGACTCTTGCTTAGATGGCTGCAATAGCTACCAACTTGTTCTTCCTTTTCTCGGGACCTTCTAGGCTTGATGTCCTTCAAAATGGTGCTAGAGATTCTCTAAAATACAGATCTGTACGCATCACTCCCCAGCTTAAACCCGTTTGAGCATGTCAACAGTCACTGTTTTCAACTCAACCTCTGATCCTTAAGTCCTGCTATTTTCCACCCACCTACGTCATCATTGTCAGTAAACATTTTGCACTAGCATGACTCCAGGCTTTTCCATGTGTTCTCTCTTTTCTATGGATTGACTTCTTATTATTCTTTAACTAATAAGTTGCTATTTACCTTCAAGACACTAATAAAAAATTTCCCTTCTGTGTATATTCTTTCTCAGCAACCCTAGTCAAAACTCGTCATTTCTTCCTCTCTGTTTCCATTTCACTTGGTACATAGCCCTGCCTTTGCACTTAACCGGCTGTGCTGGAATTGTGTGTTTATGGTCCTGTCTTTCTCAGTGACAGAGACGGTGACTCATTCCTTGCTGGCCAGAACCGTGCCCACATGCCTGGCACATCAAAGATGTTTAATAACAGTGTGATGAGTGGATGAATGAATAAATGAGTGGATCAGGATAACACCCCAGGTGACATCTACATTGGTAGGAGAGTAAATACAGTTTAAAAAAAAAAAAGGTAGCAAGTAGTATACAGGATCCACCAATAGCCTTGTGACTTTGGGTACATTTATTATTCCTTGTGCCTCAGTTTCCTCATCTACAAAATGGCAACAATAAACCTTCATGGTTGTGTGATGATTAATTCATTAATAAACATAAAGTGCTTAGAAGAGTGCCTGCCATATAGTAAGCACTCTATGTGCATTAGCTGCTGTTGTTTTTTTGTCGTTTATGGAGAGAGAATCAGTGTAAACTCCATGAGAAAGAGGGACTATGTCCTGACTTATCATTTAATTCCTAACATCTGCTACAATGCTTCATATAGAACAGGAACTCAATAAAGATTTTTGAACATATATCAAAATAATAAAAAAAAGAACAAAAGAGAAAGGAATGAAAAAAAAAACCAAACAAACAAACCAAAAAGGGCAAATGGGAATGCATTTGGCACAAAGTACAAAGATACTGCTAAGTCACCTCAGTTCTCCACCACTGGGCTAGATGATAAGGCGTACTTGGAGTCCCTGAATCTTTCCTTTAACCCTCATGAGAACTTTGACTCTGTCCACCTCAGTCAGAGTGTTTTTTTAAAAGACAGTGAATGGGAGGGCTTCCCTGGCGGTCTAGTGGTTAAGATCCGGAGCTTCCACTGCAGGGGCCATGGGTTCAATCCCTGGTCGGGGAACTAAGATCCCTCATGCCCCTAGGTGCGGCCAAAAAAAAAAAAAAAAAAAAAGACAGTGAGGGGGAAAGGATACCACATACAGGGAATGATTTAACGACAAGACATTAAGAGCCAGGAAAGCCTGTGTTTTCTTCTGCAGCCCACGAAATCATGACCTGCTGAAGCCACATTTTCTGATCCTCAGCTTGATCTATAAAAATCAAACTCTAAGTACTTGCATGCCTGCCTGCAACCAGGCTATGTGATCATGACTTCAACAATCATTTGTCACCTGCATTGCAGGAACAAAGTCAAAATGTAAGGGTATTGGGACTTCCCTGGTGGCACACTGGTTAAGAATCCGCCTGCCAAGGCAGGGGACATGGGTTCGAGCCCTGGTCCGGGAAGATCCCACATGCCACGGAGCAACTAAGCCTGTGCGCCACAACTACTTAGCTTACGCTCTAGAGCCCGCGAGCCACAACTACTGAGCCCATGTGCCACAACTACTGAAGCCCGCGCGCCTAGAGCCCATGCTCCACAACAAGAGAAGCCACCGCAGTGAGAAGCCCGTGCACCGCAACCAAGAGTAGCCCCCACTCGCCGCAACTACAGAAAGCCCGTGTGCAACAACAAAGACCCAATGCAGCCAAAAATAAATTAAAACAAAAAATAATAACTTTCAATTTAAAAAAAAATGTAAGGGTATTGTCTTAGTTTACACTACTATACCAAATCACCATAGACTGGGTGATCTGACAACAGAAATTTACTTCTCACAGTTCTAGAGGCTGGAAGTCTGAGATCAGGCCGGCATGGTTAGGTTCTGGTGAGAACCCTCTTCTGGGTTACAGACTGTTGTCCTCTCATCATATCTTCATACAGCAGAAAGAGAGCCAGCTCTCTGGCCTCTTCTTATATAAGAAGAGTCTTCATCATGAGGGCTCCACCCTTATGATCTAATTACATCCCAAAGGCCCTACCTCCAAAAACTATCACATTGTTATTAGGGTTTCAATATATGAGTTGGGGTGTGAGATGGATATAAACATTCAGTCCATTGCAAGTGATTTGTTTCTTTATGTGTGGGGAGGAGGGGCAAAACTTCATCTCTCCCCATCTTAGGTTCTTAGGTTTTCAGCTGGGGCTCTTTAGCAAAAAGACAGATTAATAAGGGAAAAACAGTTTATTAATGTGTGCAGTACACATCATGTGGGGAAAAACTTAAAATGAAGAGTCACTCAAAGTGATGGCTTAGAAGTCTGGCTTTTATATAACATATTCAACAAAGAACAGTACATTTGTAGGAAAGTCACAGGACAAAGGAAAATAGTTTTTAGGCTTCCAAGTGCAGCAAACTGTGGGAAGGTAAATATATGGGAGGAAACTAATGAAGTAAGGTTTGTTTGTGGATTCCTCTGCTGCCGTCCCTGGGCTCATAGAATTTATCTCCAGGAAAAGGAGAATTTATACCTTGCCTATAGGCAGAAAAGGGAGCAACTAGGGAGAGCCTTTCCTGTGTTCATTGCCTCTCAACTGCCTTAAGCTCAAAATAATTTTTAGGTCAAAGAGGTTTATTTTGTGGTGATGTATTCTGGTCTCCTTCATTTACTACCCAAAAAGGCCAAGAGAAGGAGAAAAATAAATGGGAAGAATTATTCTATCTCAGTCCACTAGTTTGAACCCCAAACTAGAAAAAGAAAGCAAAGGGAGAAGGTATAACCAGATCATAAACTCCATGAGGAGACTGTCAAAGTATAAGTTTCGAAAAGTTAAAAATACCATTCTCGTAAAAATATATAATGAACACATGTCAAAGATTTTATTCAACTAATTAATAGGGAGCCAGCAAGATGGTAAGACTGGTTCCTACTTAATGAAAGAATGTTAGAATAAGATTGCTACACTAGATATAAAACCGGTTAATGTTCTTCAAGGCAATTAATTGTAGCCTTTGGAGTTATCTTTTGTAATGGACAAAAATTATTTGCATCTTTATGGGAAAAAACATGTAACTTCACTATGACTGGGCCCTTTAATCAACAGTAAACAGTGGACTTCCCTGGTGGTGCAGTGGTTAAGAATCCCCCTGCCAATGCAGGGGACACGGGTTTGAGCCCTGGTCCGGGGCCGCAGAGCAACTAAGCCCGCAAGCCACAACTACTGAAGCCCAGCCGCCTAGAGCCCGTGCTCTGCAACAAGAGAAGCCACCGCGATGAGAAGCCCGCGTGGCAAAGAAGAGTAGCCCCTGCTCGCAGCAACTAGAGAAAGCCCGCGTGCAGCAACAAAGACCCAACGCAGCCAAAAATAAATAAATTAATTAATTAACTTTAAAAAAGTAAACAGTGATTTGAACAAGGTATATTCCCCCTAGATTATGAAATATTCCTTGGGTGTGCCTGATAAACAATGCCCTCCCATGACATTGAAAGTACACTCATGTTTTTGCTTTATTTCCAAGGTTTAAATAATGTTTCTTAATAGAAAGGATTTTATTCTATTTTCCTCACTGCTCTGTTACTAGCACCTAGAAGTAGTGCTTGAAACTAGCAGGCTCATAGAAAGGAATAAAATAATGCCATTTGCAGCAACACGGATGGACCTGGAGATTATCATACTAAGCAAAGTAAGTCAAAAAGAGAACGATAAATACCATATGATATCACTTACATGTGGAATCTAAAATATGACACAAATGAACTTATCTACAAAACAGAAACAGACTCAGAGACATAGAGAACAGACTTGTGGTTGCCAAGGGGGAGGGGTGGGGGAGGGTTGGATTGGGAGTTTGGGATTAGCAGATGCAAACCATTATATATAGAATGGATAAACAACAAGGTCCTATTGTATAGCACCGGCAATTGTATTCAATATCCTGTAATAAACCATACTGCAAGAGAATATGAAAAAGAATATGTATACATATATATAACTGAATCACTTTGCTGTTCACCAGAAACTAACACCCCATTGTAAATCAACTCTACTTCAATAAAAAACAAAGAAAAAGAAACTAGTAGGCTCTTGACAAATAGTTGTTGAATGAATGAATAGTTATGTTCTAAGAAAGCCTTTGTTACTTGGTTGTTTATAACTCAGAATGCATTTTCCTTTAACGTAATGTTAGAAGTTATGGTGGTTAGGTCTCTGGTCAGCCCACAAATCTTCTATCCTGCAATGGCACCAAGACAGCCTGCTGCCAAGGGCAGGAATGTTTTCATGTGAAATACATTCATCTATTCAACATGGAGAAACAGGGAGTTCCCTGGCTGTCCAGTGGTTAGGACTCCACGCTTCCACTGCAGGGGGCACGGGTTTGATCCCATGTCTGGGAACTAAGATCCCATAGGCTACGCGGAACAGCCAAAAAAAAAAAAAAACTTGAGAACCGTGGCCACATCTCTCCCACCTCCACACTTACATCCCCTCCAGCCCACCCACCAATCCCTACCCCAGAGACCTTTCTCAGACCTCAAGGTCTCTCTTGCTGGACAGCGGTATGGGGAACTTCCCCAGCGATGCTGGCCGCTTTGTGCGTGGGCCTGCAGCAGGCTGTGGCTGAAGGAAAAGAAGGAGCAGGGAGCAGGTGGCCTTGGGTGTGAGGATGAGGTGCTGTGAGGCCTGGAACTCTGATTGTGTGCCTCCCAGTATTACTCTCGGTCATAGGCTTTTAACTACCTTTCTTTTCTTCCGTAGGTTCCAACATCGACTTGCCTGCTTCCCTTTTACTATCACCATCTTATGTTCTGACCAGAGTCTGTCTCTTCTGTGAACCACTGAAGGACAGAATGAGGCAAGGGGGTGGGCCTGAAAGTTCCAACCCTCTAATGACGCCTTGGTCTTTATGGTGATCAGCCCCCATCCTGAATCCACCAAGAGTGGCTTCATTAGAACAAAAGGTGCTCCTGTCACTCAAGGGATTTAGAAACTGTGCACCAGGAACCAAGGACAAAGACCAAGTATATATTTATCACATACCCAGCTCCAACACATGAGAATTCAACTGCTTCATCTATACCTCTGCCCACTTTTCCCCAGCCCTCACCAGACTATTTTGAAGCAATCCATATTATAAAATTTCATTCATAATATTTCAATGTTTGGGACTTCCCTGGTGGTGCAGTGGTTAAGAATCCACCTGCCACTGCAGGGGACACGGGTTCGAGCCTTGGTCCGGGAAGATCCCACATGCCGCGGAGCAACTAAGCCCTTGTGACACGACTACTGAGCCTGTGCTCTAGAGCCCGCGAGCCACAACTACTGAGCCCGCGTGCTGCAACTACTCAAGCCCGTGTACCCTAGAGCCCGTGCTCCGCAACGAGAAGCCACTGCAATGAAAGCCCGTGCACCACAACGAAGAGTAGCCCCCGCTCTCCACAACTAGAGAAAGCCTGCGTGCAGCAACGGAGACCCAACACGGCCAAAAATAAATAAAATAAATTTATTAAAAAAAAAATTTCAACGTTCGTCTTTAGAATATAAGAACTATACCAATAATGCTATTACCACAGGTTTTGAAAGGTTAAAAATAATCCCAAAGATCTGTGCATTGTAACTGTTGTTACATATCGCTAACTTGCCCTCTTAGAAGGGTGCAAAGGGGACTTCCCTGGTGGTCCAGTGGTTAAGAATCTGCCTTCCAATGCAGGGGATGCGGGTTTGATCCCTAGTCGGGGAACTAAGATCCCACATGCCACGGGGCAACTAAGCCTGCGTGCCACAACTTCTGAACCCACGCACTCAGGAGCCCGAGTACCGCAACTAGAGAGAAGTCCGCGTGCCGCAATGAAGATCCTGCATGCCGCAACTAAGATCTGACACAGCTAAATAAATATATATAAATAAATAAATAAAAGAAAAACTCATGAAGGTGACCAGATATAAAATAAATATTTACAAAAAAAAAAAGAAGAAGGGTGCAAAGATTTACCCTTCCACCCCCAGTTTACAGCAGGGCCAGTCCCGATATTATCAATCTTTTTCATCTCCACCAATCTATGTCTCTCGAAAAGGATGTCTTTTTCTAAATCTCATTTCTTTGATTGTTAATGCGATTGAGCAACTTCTCATTTCGTACTGTCCATTCATATTTCTTCTTTTATAAAGACATGAATAACGATTATTAACGATGAAATTCTATTAACATGCATTTTAAATTCCTCAATCATTTTGTTGAATCAACTTTAAGTTTTTTTAAAAAATAGGCTATTATTAAGAGCAGAGTTTGGTGCACCACAAAATTGAGTGGAAAGTACAGAGATTTCCCTTTTACCCCCTGCCCTACCACATGAATGACAGCCATTAACTGTTTATCTATATTGACATGGACAGCCATTCATTATATATATGCGTGTGTGTGTGTGTGTATGTGTGTGTGTATGTACATATATATATATATAAAGTAAAAACAAAATTAACAGAAGAATATGCATAATAAATAGGATATAATTTGAGCTTCAATGTGTATATTTGTAATTGCATAGAAAATACTTAGGATAGCTAACATATTTTATTATTATCTCTTTTTTATGTAGAAAAACAGAAGCTCTGAGAAGTTAAATGACTTAACTAAGAACAATCAGCTGTAAATAATGATGCCAGGAGAGAAAACCAAGTCTTTCTGGCATGGAACCTGGCTTAGTCCATTTTAACATTAGGCGGGATGGTCTGAGGGAATGCCAGGAGCCACTGGCAGAATGATGCAAGAACTGGGGTTGTGGGTACATTTGTTTTAAGGAAAGTTTAAGGAAACCGTGTACATAGCTGGGCTAGTAGAAAAGCTGAGGGACATACCAAGAGCCATTGTGGAATCAATGGTTCAACCTCAGTTTAGAGCAAAACCAACCATTTTCCGTTTCAGAGAGCCAAGGTTTAAATCCTGTTTTGGAGAAACCATCCCTGGCTACTGACCCTTAAAATAGTCAAGAAATTAGGTTGTCTCAGGATTCAGCCATAATCTTGCAACCTCTGTTATCTTATTGATAGAATTGTTTTGGCTTATCTAGCTCTAGGCCACCTGATACAGTCTCCTATCCAAGGCAGAAATCCCTCCTACAGGCTTACTGATGGATATTTTTTCAACTTTACTAGCTCTATAAATTCTGACCTTTTTTTTTTGGCCAGGCTGTGTGGCATGTGGGATCTTAGTTCCGTGACCAGAGATTGGCCGTGCCCCCTGCAGTGGAAGCACTGAGACCTAACCACTGGACCGCCAGGGAATTCCTACTTCTGATATTTTATGACTCATAGGAGGAGGATCCAACAGGCATAGGGATAATTTCCAATTTATCTGAGTGGGCTATCTTTTAATTTGAATGTATTATTGCAAAATACATTGTTTTATGTGTGCACATTTAAAAAAAAATTTTTTGGCCGCACCCTGCGGCTTGCGGGATCTTAGTTCCCCGACCAGGGATTGAACCCCGGGCCCTCGGCAGTGAAAGTGCAGAGTCCTAACCACTGGACCGCCAGGGAATTCCCTGTGTGCACATTTTTAATATATGGAAACAGTATTAACTATCTCCATCCAGTGTTTATATTTTTCCACTCAGCACTATATATTTAAGAGTCCATTCAGCTTTGCCCACATCTAACCTGATGCTACTCACAGAGGCCTTAGACTCCAGCGTGTGCATCACATTTAACCTGTCTACTCACCCAGGAATGAGCACCCAGATAGACTCCAACCCCTTTCACCCTGGGCTGTGATGCCAGGAACATCTTCACACATGTTCCCACATAGACCCGTGTGAAAATTTCTTTGGAATACATACCAGGAGCAGAATCGCTGGGCCACAGAATACGTGTCTTCTTCCCTAGACTAAATTATGACAGATTATTTCTCCAGAATGGCTGCACTAGGTTAGATGTGCCCCAGCAGGGGAGGAGGGTATGTTCCTCTTTTCCCACATCTCTTCCAACCCTTGACAGGACCCACATTTCTGATTTTTTGTCAGCCTGAAAGGTGTGAAGTGATATCCTCGTGAATGTTTCAGTTTGCATTTCTCTGACTACTTTCTTCTTGTTTATATTAAGTGACTAACCCATGGTAAAGTCCGTGAACTGAGAAGGGTCAGACTGAACCTGCCATTTCAGGTGCATACCTTGTGCTGTTCCCGGGGAAGGCCGATACCAGTTTTTAAACAGCCCAATTGAGATATAATTCACATACCATATAATTCGCCCATTTAAAGTGCACGATTCAGTGGTTTTTCGTATATTCAGAGTTGTGCAACCATCACCACTGTCACTTTTAGAACACTTTTATCACCCCAAAGAAACCCTGTACCCATTAGCATTCATTCTCCATTGCTCCCCCAAACTCTCACAGCCCTCAGCTTTTGGCAACCATGAAGCTACTTGTCTATACAGATTTGCCTATTCTGGACATTTCATATAAATGGAATCACACGATACGTGGTATTTTGAGCCTGGCTTCTTTCACTTAGCATCACGTTTTCGAGGTTCATCTGTGTCGTAGCATGTATCAGTACTTCATTTCTTTTTATTGCTAAACAATACCCCATTGTATGGATGTACCACATTTTCTTTATCTACTCATTAGCTGATGGACACTTGGGTTACCCCCGCTTTTTGGCTATTACGAAAAATGCTGCTACGTACATGCCTGCACATACTTTTGTGTGGTTGTGTCTTTTTTTGTGTGTGTGTGGCTGTATCTTAACTTCTCTTGGGTATATACTAGGAACTGCCGGGTCAAACGGTAACTCCACGTCTGACAATTCTAGCAATTGCCATATTGCTTTCCACAGTAGCTGCACAATTTTATATTCTCACCAGCAATGTACGAAGGTTCAAAGTTCTCCACATCCTTGTCTATACTTGTTATTGCCTATCTTTTTTATTATAACCATCCTCACGGGTGGGAAGTAGCATTTTATTGTGGCTTTGATTTGCATTTCCCTAATGACTAATGATGTTGGGCATCTTTTCATGTGCTTGTGGACTATTTGTATATCTTCTTTGGAGAAATATACATTCAGATCTTCCTCTCACTCAGGAAATTCTAAGGGATTTAGGAGCTCTGTGTCAGGAAGTGGGGACAAAGACCTAATATGTGTTTCTTTTTGTATCACAGGCAGACATAGATTGGATTGAAGAGGAGTAAAAGAAAGAAATCAAATTTCAGGTTGGTTACCAATTCAGTTTAATTCATTTCCCACACTAATAAACACTACCTATGTGTAAGCTAGTCTAAGCCCACGGAGAAACTTCAAGAAGCGTACAATCCTAACACAAATGAATGGACTGGAGACTGTTAAAACTGTGAAATACTAGAAGCAGGAATTGTTTGATAATTTCGGTGTCTCCAAGGCTTAGCAAGCGTCCTGCACAGTAGCTACTCCACAAACATTTGTTCAATATAACTGAACTGAGACAAGGAAGTAACTAAAAGATGTGGCAGAAAATACAGGCCTCTCCTGGTACAGCTGTCTACACTAGTCTTTGAGTTTAAATAGGAGCAGAAGACGGAAAAAGCGGGGACAAATGTGAAAGAAATGAAGAGAGATGAAAGGAAGGACTTTAAAAACAGATCAACGACACCAGTGGTCAGATGAAGAAAATATGGAGGGGAAAGCCGGGTGGACACTTGCCCTCCGGGATTTAGGACTTTTAAAAGGACTCTTGTGGAGATAATCAGGCTGAACTCTATCTGCACCAGTAATGAAGGCTTCTGCCGATCTGAGGTTCTTTTCATCAGCCCTACTGTTCTGTACCACACAGGTGTGAAGTAAACAACAGCAAACACTGAAAGGTATAAAAGGCCAAAACTGCTGAAGAGGAAAGCAGCAGAAACCATGTCATGAAGTGAGAACAGAAGTATTTAGGTTAATTTTGTGTTCTGTTTTCTTTCCTGCTTCCACGACTCAGATGTGAACTGACTAATAATGTCCCTTGGAATTTTCTGATAGTGGCCAACTTCACATGGTATTTGCTTGACGCAGTTTCCCACAGGACAGTCCTCGATGCAGCAAAGGTTTTGCAAGGTAGACATACAGATGGCCAAAAGGCACATGAAAAGATGCTTAACATTGTTAATTATTAGAGAAATGCAAATCAAAACTACAATGAGGTATCACCTCACACCAGTCAGAATGGCCATCATCAAGAAGTCTACAAATAACAAATGCTGGAGTGGGTGTGGAGAAATGGGAACTCTCTTGCACTGCTGGTGGGAATGTAAACTGATACAGCCACTGTGGAGAACAGTATGGAGGTTCCTTAAAAAACTAAAAATAGAACTACCATACGACCCAGCAATCCCACTACTGGGCATATACCCTGAGAAAACCATAATTCAAAAAGAGTCATGTACCACAATGTTCATTGCAGCACTATTTACAATAGCCCGGACATGGAAGCAACCTAAGTGTCCGTCGACAGATGAATGGATAAAGAAGATGTGGTACATATATACAATGGAATACTGCTCAGCTATAAAAAAAGAATGAAATAATGCCATTTGTAACAACATGGATGGACCCAGAGATTATCATACTAAGTGTACTAAGTGAAGTAAGTCAGACAGAGAAAGACAAATATCATATGATATCGCTTGTATGTGGAATCTAAAAAAATGATACAAATGAACTTACTTACGAAACAGCAATAGACTCGCAGACTTCAAAAACAAACTTGTGGTTACCAAAGGGGAAAGGTCGGGGGAGAGATAAATTAGGAGTTTGGGATTAAAATGTACACATTACTATACATAAAATAGATAACCAACAAGGACCTACTGTATAGCACAGGGAACTCTACTCAATATCTTGTAATAAGCTATAATGGAAGATGATGTAAACAAAAGAATATATATATATATATATATATACACACACATATATACATATATATGTATAATTGAATCACTTTGTTGTACATCTGAAACTAACACAACATTGTAAATCAACCATATTTCTGGGGTTTTATCTTGTTCCTTCATCTGGTATATAGCCCTCTGCCTTTTCATCTTGTCTATCTTTCTGTGAATGTGGTTTTTGTTCCACAGGCTGCAGGATTGTAGTTTTTCTTGCTTCTGCTGTCTGCTCTCTGGTGGTTGAGGCTATCTAAGAGGCTTGATGGGAGGCTCTGGTGGTGGGTAGAGCTGACTCAACTATATTTCAATAAAATTTTTTTTAAAAGAAAAAAAGGCTTTGCAAGGAATGGAAGGATTTATTCGTTCATTCATTCACTCATTCATTTAATAAGTATACTTTGAGCGACGGGCTCTGTTTTGATGCGGGGGATATTACAATTTAAATGAATATCCACTTCTCACAGAGCTCACAGTCTGGGGAGTGACAGACACAAATAAATGAATGAACGAGTAAACATCTGAGGTGCTGATAAATGCTCTGAATGTGGGGTTTGGCAAGGGGATAGACGGTGAGGGACAGGTATTTTAGGTAGGTGATCAAGGAAGACCCCTCTAATACACTGCTGAGTGATCAGACAGCTGATGAGGTGAGAGAGTGGTCCCTTGAGCTGTCTCCTGGGGAGGCCAGAGTGGCAGAACAGAGCTGCCCTGGGGAGAGGGGAAGATGGGCTCAGATCGGGAGCCAGGAATAAGTATACGACATCATTTATATTAACACACACACTTTATATTCCTGGCTTCCTTTCTGTTTTATTTTATGCTGTACATGATCAGCTTGAGCTTTTTAACCATGTTATATACTATATTTGTAATTCCTCTCCAACATGCTGTATTTTTAAAAGTTCACTTGTATTTTCCAAGGATGTCTGGCCCTCTAAATTCTGTCACAGATTCAGATTTTTAAAAAATGTATTCCTTTAGGAAAAGAGATTCAAAGGTGTGTAGCTACCATATGGCCTAGCAACTTCACTCATATGCAGAATAATGAAAACGTGTCCACACAAAAACCTGCACGTGGATGTTCACAGCAGCATTATTCATAATTCCCCCAAAGTGGAAACAACCTAAATGTCTATCACCTGATGAGGGAATAAACAAAATGTGGTGTCTGTCAACTTAAAAGATTGAAACTGCAAAATAGACCTTACAAAACATATGTGTAAGTGATCATCTGTCTGCAACAAACGTCAAAAACTTGCTTTCTCTCAGCAGAGTTGCCTGGGCAGTTGTACTTCTTACAAGGTGGCAGGACACGGAAGCTGCCAGGCCTCTAAAAGGCTAGGAGTTGAGACAGTGTTTCTTCTCTGTATTTCATTGGTCAAAGCAGTTCCAGGCCAGCCCAGATTCAAGGCTGTGCAGAAATAGACTCCATCTCATGATTGGGCAATAGCATGTGAGTACAGGAAGGGAAGAATTGGAGATAAACTATCATGAGGATAGAATGGGTTGGGGAGCAAGAAACCAGATTTAAAATGTCAGAAGCCACTAACAACTAAAGGTCAAACTATATTTAAAATAATTAAATGTCAGATATTATACACCAGAGTGGACTGATTTGTTGGTCTCAATTCTTTACCCCTCCCTGTACCCACACACTTACTGGATGCAGAATATACTCTCCTGTCGCTTGACTTTGGTCTTAGATATATGTGTTATTTATCGATTGTCGCATACCAAACCATTCCCAAACTTAGTGGCTTAAAATAGCTATGTCACAATTCTACGGTTTGGACAGGGGGTTCTTTTGCTGTTCCGACCTGGGCTCATTCGTGAAGTTACATGCAGCTAAACAGACAGCTTGGGGGCTGAGCTAGGACAGCTGGGATGGCCGGGCCTCTCTCCACGTGGGCTTTCATCCATGAAGAGGCTCAACTGAGTTGGGTTTCCTCATCCTCATGTGGTGGTGACAGCATCCCAAGAGGGTGAGGGTGGAAATACAAGGCCATTTTAGGCTAGGGCTCACTGAGTCACAAAACTTCACTTCTATCACACTCTACTGGTCAAAGCAAGTCACAAGCCCATCTTCAAGAGGTAAAGGATATGTCTGGGAAATAAACTACCTCTTGATGGGAGGAGGCGAAAATAGTGTATGGCCGTATTGAGTCTACGAGAGCATGTGACTTGCTTTGGCCAGTGGCGTGTAGGCAACAGTGACTATGAGCCAGTTCAAGTCTAGGCCTAAAAAATCCTTGAGTGTTTCCTTTTCTTGTGCTTCTGCCATCATCATGAGAAGAAGTGCCTGGGGTAGTCCACTTGCCCAAGAATGAGAGACACTCTGAGCAGAGCTGATCCAGCCAGTCTGTAGTCCTGCAGTGAGAAGCAGAGCTGCCCAGCTGAGCCAAACTTAGGTCGGCTGAACCCCAGCCAGGACGCAGAAGCAAGAACATAATAAATGATTATTGTTTTAAGCCAATGAGTATTTGGGTGATTTGTCGCACAGCAATAACTAATACGTAGGGCAATTTTTAAGAGCGAATATTTTGCAAATATTTGTGAATAAAATTTATATCCTGTCTTATATTTGCTTCTAACTGTATAAACTGTATATATATATGTCACTTTCAGAGGCTCCTCTAGTTAAAGGCAATAGAAGAAAAAACTGCTATATTTGGGGAAACATCATTAGAGTTTCCACTACAACAGCACTTTCAGAAGCAAAACCCCCATCACAAATAATTGTATTTATTCATCAAATATTTACTGAGTGACCAGTATGTGTAAAATACTACACCTGAGACTGTGGTATCTACAGTGATAAATGTGTGTGTTTGTTATGATCAGGTTTGGCAGCTCTTAACAGAAATGGTTGTTATGGTTGCTCCGTAGATCAGTCCACCAAAGATCTGACCTCCTATCTTACTGCTCTGCCATCTCTACCATGTCATATTATGATCCAAGATGATTCTTAAGTTCCAGCCGTCATATCCACAGTCCGGGAAAGGAGAATGACAGAAGGGCATGCCTCCTTCCTTTGCATTGTGACTTTCTGGAAGTCCATGTGTTTCTAATTACATCTCATGGTACGAATGGCATGCCATAGCAAGACCACACTAATTATAAGGGAGGCTGGGAAATAATCTTTTCTTTTTGCCAGCAGTATGCCCAGATAAAAATCAGGGGTCTGTTACTAAGGAGGAAGGGTAGAATGTATATTGAATCGGGCATCTAGCTGTCTCTGCCACAATACATAATGGATTTTATTTCCTGGGAGCAACTGTATTAGTTTCTCAGTAATGACTATACTAGTAAATCTATTGATTTTTCAGTACTGATCTATCCATTCCTATATTCAGCATTTTCATGAACATTTTTGGTATTTCTTATATATATCCTATAATTATTCATGTTCACTCACGTCCAGTACCTATACACCTAGGATTTATAAATTCCTTGAAGACAGAGAATATCTATCTTCTATCTATCTATCTATCTATCTCTATATCTCCACAGAACTCACTGTTGCTGCGAAATGGTGACTGAAGTCAATTATTAAGACAGTCCGCCTTCCCCTCATGTTCCTTCTTCTGGAATAAAGAAGTCTGTAATATAAATTCCAGTCCTGTATTACGTATATAACACGTCTTGATCTTTCAAGATCAAGTGGATCTCTACTTCATCTCGTTAGACTTCTGGTTGATGAATAACTCACTTTTGATACAGAGAAAGCAACGGGTCACCACGTATTCTGGACCCCATGCACCTTACACTTAGGTCAAACGGGGAAGTCCTTAACTTGTATTATTGAGGCTCTTTCCTTCAATATTCTCCCATTATTCTGTCAAATGCCCCTAGAATTTGCCCATTAGAAATTAATTTCTTTGTGTTAAGAAGTATCTATTTTCTCATTAAAGGCATGGAAGGTTATCTTTATATGTTATTCACCAGTCATTCACATTTTAGAGTATTTTGGGAAAAAAAAGACATTGTCCTGGGTTTGTACCATGGCCAGTATCTCCAAGTGATTGACCCTGCCGGCTTTTTAATTTCCATGGCACCACTCATGCCCTCTCTTCTCTGTTTATCCAGTTGGGATTCCACGGTCCATTGTTATAGTTTCTCACCTCCCTGCTTTGTTATATCCATGTAGCTAAAGCTTAACCTGTTCAAATCTAACTCTTCACCTCATCTGCCTCTGCACCCAAGTAGCTGAATATGGCTGGAGAAAGACATTAACACACACTAACTGGTCTCACACCAAATCATGAACCTAACCTCAAGGGGGTCCTTAGATCTGTCCAGCTACCCTGCCAGCTCACCTGGGTCCTCCAACTCCTCCTCCATCCTAGATGACGACTTTGCTCCTTTTCTTGCAAGTCAGTCTTTCATTCCCTTCAAATTATTCTCATCAGCATGCATACATGCTATAATATTTTCCATCTTAAAAAAAAATACCCCTCTGTTACTGCCTCATTCCTATGCCCCACCTTAAAATAAAGCTCCTCAAGTACTTTTAGATTGTTTGCTCCCTTACTTCCCATTCTCTCTTGAACTCATGCCAATCACGTTTATGTGCCCTCACCGCACTGATGCTGATCTTGTCTGGGTCTTCAATGACCTTTACATGCTCAAGCCTAATCATCAAACAGCTGCTTACACTCTCCTTGAAATTTTCTTTATTGCCTTTCTCTCACTTTTTATTGGTTTTCCTCCTACCTCATTACTATTCCTTCTCAGTCACCTTTGCCTGGACCTCTTCCTTTTGCCAACTTCTAAATTCTGCAAAATCCCAGCGCTTTGACCTCCAGCCTCCTCTCTTCTCCATCCATCTCACTCCCTAGGCGATCTCATCCTCATGGTTTTAAATTCTATCCGCACACTGATGACTCCTGAATGTATGCCTTTCACCTTGACTTCTCCCTGGAACTGAAACAGGAGGCAAGGGGTCAGGGTACGACCTTTAAAAGAATGACATAGCCATAGGACATGACAAACACTGGTTAGAACCAACTTGGTCCAAGATGGCAGAAGATTTGACTTCCAGTGGACCTTAAGCCTCATTATATGCTCACTGTAATACATTAGCATATGCTAAATGGCACACCACCAGCACCACGACAGTTCTGAGGCCAACCATAAAAGGTCAAAAAGTGGGCGGTGGCCCAATTCCTGGAAATCTCTAACCCTTCTCCAAAATAGTTGGAATAATCCTCCCAGTCATTAGACTATGCAATTATCCAGCCCGTAAAAACTAACCATCCCATATTTTGGGGACTCGGAACCTTCTGACATGGCCCACTTCTGTCTCTGCAGTGCGTTTCTCCCAAGGCCGTTCTCACCTTTTGAAATGGACCGCATTCTGTCTATGGAATGTGTATCTCTCTAAATAAATCCACTTCTTACCTATCACTTTGCCTCTCACTGAATTCTTTCGGCGATGAGACATAAAGAACATGAGCTTCCTTAAGTCCTGAGATCAGCTGTGTGATCTCAATTAAAAGACAGCGGGTTCAAGTCCCAATCTGAATTTTGACTGGGCTCGAGTCCAGGTCCGTGGGTTGAAGTCCTATCTGGGTTGTGTGATTTCAGAACCACAGATGAATATATCTAAGTCCTATGCAAAAGCTTTATTGTATGTTTAGCGGACGTCACAAAGTTAACATCCTCAAGGTGAACCTCTCCATTCTCCTCCAACAACTTTCTACCTAGTCTCCTAGTTGCTACTTTTGCCTCTCCCAGAGTTCACTCCCTGCACTGCAACATGAGTGATCCTTTTCATCACAAATCAGTTCACAACCCTCACCTACTCTCTCTCCCCAAGTCTTCTCAACAATGAGAATCAAGTCCAAATTCCTTTTCTTTTCTGTCCTTTCCTTTCCCTATCTTATCTTATCTCGGTCTCCAACTGTCTTACAGACTCTGGTTTCTCTCTGACCTCATTTCTGCCTAATTTCACTCATTAACCATGTTCCCGTCCCGCAGGCTTCCTTGCTACTCTGCTGCAGCACCTTTGTGCGTGCCCTTTCCTCTGTCTGGAATATTTTTCCTCCAAATATACGCAGGGTCTGTTCCCTCCCCTCCTTCATTATGGTTCCTGCCCCCCAATGCCAGGCCTTCCCTCACTTCCACACCTCAGATAGCACATATTCCCTTCTCTATCCCATTATTCATCATTTATTTTTCTACAGACCATTCATTGTTACAGATATCAAAGAATATATTTATCTGTTTGGTTTTCTGTTCCTTTCTCTAGAGTGTAGGTTCCACAAGGACAGAAATTTTGTGTGTTTAGTTCACTGCTATATCCCCAGCTCCTAGAATAGTTTCTAGTACATAGGAGGAATCATTAAATAAATATTATTTGAATTAATGAACAGCCATTTAGTAAGCAAACAAAAGAGTTTTAATAGAGGAGAGGAGAAAGAAGAAAGACATTTTGTAAGCAGGAAACAGTGTCAGATGCAAGCAAGCTCAAGACCGGTTAGGCTGTTCTCGGCAAGGACGGGGAACAATAAAAATTCCTAACATTAACTAGGTTGTCTAAAGTCAGGAATGACTCTGATCACACACAGTGTGAAGAGGCTGGATTAGTACTTGCCTGGGACACTAAAAATCTGGCCTATAATTCTAGCCTGTAGTTACCAGCTCTGTGGCGTTGGGCAAATCTCTTCACCTCTCAGAGTTTGCATTTAATTTTCTGAAAAATAAAGGGGAGAGGAAGAGGAGGAAAATAGTTCAAAGATACCTCCCAGCTCTAAAATTCTTTGGTCGTATACCGACTTCTGGACAGGCCGAAAAACTTCTGGGGCCTTTCCTCTCCCAGGCTACAAATTTCGTCAGTGAGTTAAGAAGACAGAGGTGAAAGATCCCTGGTGGCAAACATTACTCCATTATGATCCTTATCAACAGTAAATAGTATGCTCTGCCTTCTCACGGGCCCCCCTGGGAAACCAAAACTCCTTCTACATCATAAATAAAACTTTCTACATCAGTCCCTTATAAACAGACAGTAGGTTCACCTAATTCCAGCGTAGCAAGCCAACACTGCAAAACGGGCCATGTCTGTTGTATGTTTTCCTGCCCACTGAAGTTCTTGCCAGCAGGCTAGGCTCAGGCGAAGTCACTGCTCAGGTTCAATCTGTATTCTACTCTAACTGGTCCTTTTCTCCCACTTCAGTGCTTCAGAGGGATGTGTTTGTCCCTTGCTCTTTCTCTAAATGCAGCAGGCCCCCAGTAGATGATACTAGCTAGTCCCTACCTGGTAGAACAGGAAATGCTCTTTCTTTTTTTCTTTCCATTCAATCTATGTTCTTTAGTTACAATCTATGTTCTTTTCTGGTGCATGAATTAGTCAGAAATTTAGGCTTATGTGTACAGTGTTTTTCACTTGTGGAACACATCAAAACAGAAAGCCAATTTTTGTTAATTTGCAAAGTCAACTTTGGTTAAAGTAATTTAAAGTCTTCAAAACAGGGATGAGTAGGAACATCTTTAACATACAGAGAGACATTTTGGTCAGGGCATGTGCTTTGGAGACTGAGGGTCCTAGGCTAATGCCTGCTTTCCACTCACTACTTCGTGGCCTGGGGCAAATCATTAACTTCTCTGTGCCTCAAATTTTCCTCCTCTGTAAAACAGGGATAACACTACCTACATCAAAGAGCTATTGTGTGGACATACATAAGGTTTCTGTAAAAAGCTGATTTCCAACAGATGTTAATGGCAGGCAAAGATATTTATGGAGGCAGCAGGAAGAACATATAAGGTATCAGTGAGTTCAGCTTTCACTTTTTCTTCTTGAGAGGTGAAGAGACCAGCAGTTAAGAACATAGACTCTGGGGCCAGGCTGTAAAAATTCAAGTCCTGGCAAGGTATCATTTATAAGCTGTATGACCTCAGGCAAATTACTTAATCTATCTGTGTGCCTCAACTGTAAAATGGGGAAGATAATAATAACCTTATCTCATTGGGTTGTTAGAGGTAAATGAGTTAATACACGTAAAGAATTTAGAACAGTGCCTGGACAGAATAAGCATTTGTATGGGTTAGTGTGATGGTTAAGTTTATGTGTCAATTTGACTAGGCCAAGGTACCCACATGTTTAGTCAAACATAAATCTAGATGTCTCTGTGAAGGTATTTTTAGATGGAATTAACATTTAAATCAGTAGGTTGAGTAAAGCAGATTTTACCTCCATAATGTGGCCGGGCCTCATCCAGTCAGTTAAAGGCCTTAAGAGAAAGACTGACATCCCCCAAGGAAGAAGGCAATCTGCCTCCAGACTGCCTTGGGATGTGAGTGCGACGGCATCTCTTCCCTGGGTCTCCAGCCTGCGACTCTGCTGCAGGACCTCTGTGCGTGCCCTCTCCTTTGCCTCGAATACTTTTCCTCCAAATATATGCAGGGTCTGTTCTCTCTCTTCAGATTCGGACTTGCCGGCTCCCACATCCCATGAGCCAATTCCTTAAATCTCAGTCTCTCTCTCTCTCACCTCCCCCCCGCCCCCACACACATACATACACACCCTATTGCTTGTTTCTCTGGAGAACCCCAACAGTTAGCAATTATTATTTTTGTTTGCAGCACAAAGTGATACTCTATTCTGGTTCTTCTCTAAGAGTACAAGCAATCAGTAATCACATGGCAAACGTTCACTTTAATCCTTCCGTTTCTGAAGATTTAAGAAAACTAAGAGGAGAACATTAAGGTTTGCCTTGAGCAAAGGCAAGGGAGTCAGGGGGTCAGAACCTCACGGCAGGTTTAGGAAATGATGAGTTTGGGCGGAATGAGTGTCCGTTTAGGGAAGTAGCGGGTCAGAAGGTTGCTGAAGGGCAGGAACAGCTCATGGAAAAGTGTGAATACCAGCCTTAGAAGCTTAGAATTTTTTTTTTAAACACTATTGGAAATGGGGAACTTCTGAAGCTTCATGAAATAGTGCTGTAAGATGAAAAATAGTACCAGTGGGTGTAGGATGAATTAGGAGGAGGGAGAAGCCACAGAATGAGAGAACATGTAGAAAATATTATATAACCTTGCATTAACCAGTTACATACAGTTCAAAGAGCACTAAGCATCTATTTCTACACTATTTTCATTGGGTCACATTTCAGGCCATATGACAGTCCCTGATGTGGGCAGGCTGATGTCCCTCTCTTGGTCCCCTTCCCTTTTTTCCCTTTGCTGTAACTCTGCCCTCTTCCCGAATCTCAGCTTTCTGCCTCTTCCCTGTGGTCTACGCAAAGATGGGGTGGCGATAGAGAACACCATTTCTGTTGACCTTTGCGACCTGGGGATATCTTTCCTGGTTTCATTCTGGGAAGATGATTGTCGATTCTTATTTTATGGGAAGGTATCTTCAAGAAAACCAGTCTCCCTCTTGCTAACTTCTCATAGCATAATCATGATGTGCTATTAGTTTATTTGAATTTTCACAACTTTTTCTGGAGTATTTTTGTATATAAAATCTAGAACACCCAAAGCCAAAGTAACTTTTAAATGGTAAATGCTGAAGGCTGGTTTTCAAGTCTATATTTAACACTACCAGGGTAAGAAACACAGTCCGGTACTGCCCCAGAGTATGCTAATTAACTGGGGGAAAAAATACTTTCTCTTCTGTCATTGGAAGGGAAACTGACCAGTAGAAAAGCAGTTCAGCACCTACACCCACTCTGTATACCTAATAAGGAGGTGTGTTTGTACATGCCAATAACGCATGCTTTGGGTTGCCTGACAACCAGTGACAAATGTGCCTTTCATCATCTCTTACAATGTTACTTTGGGATACTGAACTCTAATCTAAATGAGACTTAGTAATGAGTTGCGAAAATTAGGTATTTCCAACAAGTTATAAGTGTACATACTTCTGAAATTACAGATCTCAAAGACAATGGCAGTTTCTATTAACGCTGCATGCATTTTTCCGTTGTTTACCCACTTGTATAAAACTAGTTATTCGTACATTCCCTTCATTCTACTGACAAGAAAAGTACTGAATATTCCTTATGAAGATTACAGGGAATTTTTGGCTTGTTTCAGCCATATCCTAATAGCAGTACATTAGCAGATATGACTTGGCAATAAACACTGAGTTTAGATTCTTGAAGGTACAACTCTGACCATGTCATTCTGTGTCATTTCCCACAGCTGGAAGGGTACAATTTTAATTTTAATTTGTTTATATGTTGCTTTAGAGGTGGACCGAACTTTTTTTTTTTTTTTAAACTGGCTATTTATTGGCTCCCCCAGTTCGCTTCAAGTAAAATCTTCAAAGAATAATAACACTGTTTTTTTTTTATGGGACACTTAATTCTCTGCTTAATTTAATTCTTGTAGCAGTTATGAAAGTCAGCCAAAGCAGGTTATATTTAGTGCTATTTTACATCTGATAAAAGAGGGGCACAGCAAAGCTAGCTACTTGTCTGAGGCCGCCCATTGGTCAAAAGCAATGTTGGCATTCCAGGCTCAGGCAAGGTACATTTTCTATGAGTCCAAGATACTTCTCAAGAGTTAGTTAGAAACTTGTTTTTTCTTTCTCATTCTTTCTAGGTAGGCTTGTATAATATTCAGCAACTGAATAATCCCTGACTTAAGAGAAAGACAGAGACAGAAAGGGGAAGAGGAGCCACAACACTCCAAGAATAATACTTAGAGAAAGCCATACTTTTCCAGTTACAGCATTCATCATACCTAGATAAATACTTACTATCTCCTCCGCCTCCTCCCAATTTTCATGAGAACAGAGACATTTATATTTTTCATTCATTGCTATAAACCCAGTAGAAACTTCATGAAAAGTTATTGAAAAAAATGAATGAAAATTTCTTTTTGAATAAAACTGCCCCAAGAAAACCTCAACCAAATGATTTTAAGTTGGAGCTACTACCTGTATGAGTCAGGATAGGCTAGGTTAAGTTAGCTCAAGATGTAGCAGCAAACAATATCAGTGGCTCAAAACCACAAAGGTTTGTTTCTTGCTCAGCTATCTGGCCACGATGGGCTGGCAGCAGGATTCTGTTCTTCCCAGTTAGTTACTCAGGAACCGGACGGAAGGAGAAGCAGTGATCTGGAACTTTGTTAGTTGTAATGGCAGAGGGAAATAAGCCTTGAAGGGTCTTGCAGAGGATCATTAAATGCTCCAACTCAGAAATGCTGTCACCTCCACGCACAATTCATTGACCTAAACTAGTCACAGGCTCCCTGCCTTCCCACAGCACCACCCACGAAGGGGCCAGAAACTGACTGGGAGGTGGAGAGTAGGAAATACTTGGCAAATGCAGCTAATGATTATCATATTCCATTCCCTTGATTTGGAGCTTTTGCAATTTAAGTAACAAAATGCAATTTTGCTTATAATCTTTTCTACATTTATAGAATACGATTTTCCTCATAACAGCCCTATATGAGAATGATGCATAATGAGATTAAATACTTGAATAGGGCCAAATAGAAAAGTCAGAGGTGGAAATGGAAAGATAATTCAGATCCCTATAACACTGGTACTGGATGAAGCTCATTTATTCCATATTTGTGGGAAAAAAGCAACAATTACATTCTAAGATAAAATCACTGCTACAAGTTTTAATAGGGTTCAAAGACAAGATGTAAAGATTGTGTCAGGGTTTTGGCAATTATTCTGGTGACACACAGAAGGGACATCTGGGCTAGGAATTCTAGATAGAAAACCACCTGAACTGTGGAAAAATACACCCTAATATCTCACACTTTAGGCATGAGGCCAGAAGTAGCGTCCAGAGTCTTACCTGGAGAACTGCTGATTCTAATGGAGGAAAAGACAAAATGTTTCCTTTTATCCTCTTAGGTTCTCTGGCTGGGACCCTGGAAATCAAATTGACAAAAGACAAATAAATAAGAGAAAAAACAGTTTTAATCCTGTAAGTATGGATGGAAATTTCATAAAGAAATGAGACTCTAGGAGACCGGATGATTGAGGTTTATATACTATTTTAGGCTAAACAAAGGAAAAGGGGCTTGGGAGTAGAGAAGGCAAGTTACAGGAATGCAAGGGGAGGAAACGTATATTAAATAAGGGTTGTCTTGTTACATAGAAAGGAGTCTCTCAGGCGATAACAGTTATCTCTGGGAGTAGCACTCTTCCTGGTACTTCCTGGATCCACCATGAAAGATGGAAATTTCCTTTATAAATGTAAACTTCCTTTACTAAAGGGGAAATTTATACTCTATTTTTAGGCAGGGGGAGGTGAAGAGTTTTTTCTGCATCTCCTGGTCCTCAGTTGCCTTTAGCTCAAAATAATCCAAAGAGGTGTATTTTGGGGGTCGCATATTCTGGTACCCTTCATTGACTATACAAAAATACCATCTCTAATGTTTTAACAAGAAAAAAAATTGGTTATTCATTGGTGAATATTAATAAAATTATCAGTTCATTATTACACAGTATTTGGCTCCCAGGAGCATTAGCAACTAATCAGGAAAATGGGTAGTGTTAAATTAATTAAACAAGGAGGCCCTTAGACTGAGGTGGCTTTAATGCCTTAGTAGCCTAAGTAAGCAAACCAAAACCTAAATCTGTAGTGCCCTAAGGTTAAGAAATGAAAACCTAAGGACAACCAACCACAAAGCCAAAGAGACTTCCCCAAATAAGGTAACTGTTTAACCTGTAGCCAATCAAATCATTTTCTTGCTTGGCTTTCACATCTTCTCTATAAAATCTTGCCTCTAGCTGCACTCCTAACCACTTCCGGTTTGGTGCTGACCAATTCCAATCAGTTTTTGCTCCAACTCGTAACATGTGTAATACGCCTCAATTCAAGTTGTAACGGTTCCAGTTCGGTGGTTCATTAGCCTAAATCTCAAATGGTTTACGTCCTCACTTTATATTTTATAAGGCCCCCTGCGACCTATCCACCCACAGCCTTGTGACCCATCTTGAGGATAATTTCCCGATAGTGACTACTATCAAATAGTTCAAGTCTTTAAAATATAAAGTGAAATAAAAAGGAGCTCAACTTAATGAAGTATGGAGTGCTGCATCCACTTGATTCTTTTGGACATTATGCAGTGATCCCACATGTTGAGTATATGTACATTTGTACTACATTTAGCCATGCTTCAGAGATGCAAAAAGCAGAAATAAATAATTCTAAAGAAGTAAACTGCTGGCTTTATTCCTAATCAGCTGTGGTAGGATGTGGAATGGTATGGTTTTCAAATATAAGTCCAAGGACTGTATTAGCACCAAACATACGCATATTCTTCAGGACAGCCTAACTGACCTTGCTTCTCATATGCCTGTGAATTACAGTCTATTATAATAAAAGGATGTAGCAAAGTCATGATGTTCTCAAATCCTGGACATGCAGTTTGCAACTGCTTAAAAAGAAGGTCAAAATGCCATACATAATTACAAGTGTTTTAGACTTCCAAACTTAAAATTTCTCATGTCAACAGTTCTTGTGGCCAAAAGTTTTCACATTTGTGAGAGCAAAGCCCTTCATGATCTGGTGTCGTATGTTTGAGATACTGCAATACATGGTACTATATTACTGATGAACAGATTCAAAAATAACTTAATTGTATTTAAAACTCAGCCACCAAATCGCTCCATCAAAAGAAAAGGCCAAAAGATACGTACTAGAATGTTTATAGTAGCACTATCTGTAATAGCTCCAAAACTGAGAACTACCCTAATGTGCATCAGAAGGATGAATTCAAAGGTATATTTACAGAATGAAATAACATGAGTGATCTACAACTATATGCAACAGTATGGAAGAATCTCATAAGTATAAAGTTGAATAAAGAGCCAAACACAAAAGAGTGTATACTTCGTGATTCTATATGTATCAAGTCCAAAGACAGGCAAAACTAATCTATGTTGTTGAAAGTCATGATAGGCAATGACCGGAAGGCAGTAGGATGGAGTCCCTGGGTGTTTATAATGTTCTGTTTCTTGATCTGGGTGGTGGATACACAGGTGTGTTCAGACTGTGAAAATTCACTGAGCTGTATACATTTGGGATATATGCACTTATATATATAGAGAGAGAGACACGCACACACACACACACACACATAACAGGGTGGGAGAGGGGCTTTCTGTAAGTAAGATTGCCTTGTCTGATGGTTCAGATATGCATGTGTATGCGTGCGTGCGTGTGTGTGTGTGTGTGTGTGTGTGTGTGTATATATATATATATATATATATATATATATATGGCTTCAATAAAATGATTAAAGAACAGAAAATTCCAGGAAGCCCTGGTTTCAGAACAGTTGTCCGGGGACTGGGATACTTAATATGTCAAAACAAGCTAATAATTTATCTTTAAAATCTCTGCTTTTCTCTACCTCCAGTGATATCACCATAGTTTAAAACAGGTCATCTCACACCTTGGAGCTCCTCTGATTTAGTCTCCTAACCAGTCTCCCAATAACCTGTTCGCCTACACATTAACCAAAGCAGTTTAAAGTCTAAACCAGATCCTTTTTCTCCTTTGCTTAAAATGCCTCAGTAGAGTCTCCTTATATTTAAAATGTAAAGCAAATTCCAAGTCTTGGCTTCATCCTCTGGCCTCTGTCTACCTCATTTCCTTCTGTCATGCTGCTCTCTCCCTCCCTGTAAACTAGACCCACACTGGCCTTTCTGTTCTTCCAAAATGTCAAGCTGTCCCACCTCAGGACATTTGCTCTGCTGTCCCCTCTGCCCAGAACAATCATCACTTTCCAGGTTCCGTGGCTGACTGATCTTCTCACTCTTTGTTTAAACGTTATAAAGTTCTTATAGAACAACCCTCTCTAGCTAACCTCAACTTCCTCTGTATCCACATCTGCTTTATTTCCTTCCTTGACATGATTTGTTATGTTATCTGCTTGTTTACCTCTGTCTTCTCCCTCTTCCTCCTCTTTAGGCTGGCAGCTTTATGAAGGCATCTATCATGTCTATTTGTGTCAAGATTTATCTCCAGTGCCTGGCACACAAAAGGTCCTCCCTGAACACACAGAAATACTTGTGGAATAAATGAATCAACATTCTCAAGGGGAGTCCCCTGGCCGTCCACTGATTAGGACTCCGCGCTTCCACTGCAGGGGGCAGGGGTTCCATCCCTGGTGGGGGAACTAAGAGCTCGCATGCCACGCGGTGCAGCCCAACCCCCCAAAAATAAATAAATAAATAAATAAAAAGTGCAAAAACCCCCACACATTCTCAAGGGATCACGAGATGCCTGTTCAGTCACGAAGAACGGTGCACTGTGAGCTTTTCAAAGAATAGCAATGAAACCAGATGCCTTTCATTACCTCCGCCCAGGCAAAGTGTTGGCATTCCGTTCTGGCTTTCCTAGTTGTCACTACCGCTCCACTGCCCCAAGCGACACACCTCCTCTCCTCAACCCCCTGGCGAGGTACCAAATTTCTCGACCTCACCCACCGCCGAGGCGCTCCCTCATTGGCCAGAGCGCCACGGCCTTCGGAAGGGCCGACATCCCCGCGAGCCACCACTGGCCCGAGTCGACGTCGCTCTGCGGCGCGCTGCTGAAAGTCAGCCAAGTCCAACTGCCCTTGCGGGGAGGCTCGGTCCCGTCAGAACCTGTGATTGGCTGCGACCGAGAGCCCGGGAGGCGGGCGCGCCTCGTTGCTGAGCGCGGATTGGTCGGAGCTGCCATCAGTCAGCGGGAACAGACTTTTCCCCTCTCCATCTGGCAGCTGCCCGAGAAAAATTCTCGAGAATTTCCAGCAGATGAGCCAGTGGCTGTGCTAACTGCTTGCTCCAGCGACTGGAAACATCGGAGAAGGCAGCCTTATTTACAGAAAACCCCTCTCCCGCCCTCCGTTAGCTAATTAAAATTTTTCCAGGGGCATTGCCATCACGAGGTAAGAGCCTGGAGAGTGTACTTCATTTATTTAACCGTTTATGATACTTACGGACGCGGGCACAGCCCACTGCTCCCGGTCCGCGGAATGGAGGGTAAACGGAGGAGGGTTCCCCAGGGAGGGCAGGGGAGCGGAAATATCTGTTTAGTTCCCCAGCCCCTTCAGTCCGAGCCCGGCGGTCAGTGCCTGGGTTCTCTGTGCGCAGCTTGCTTTCTTTTCGAGGTCTGGAGCAGCATGTCCGGGCGGGGCCCACCTTGGCGGAGCCACCGGCTGCCGGCATTTCCTGCGGAGCCTGCGCGCTCGGCCTGAACTTGACTGCGAGCTGGAGGCTCCTGCCGAGCGAGGGTGGTGGGCCGGGCTGGAAGGAGGGAGGGGACCATGGAAGGGTCGATGGACGGGAAGCAGGGGCCGCCCGCCCTCGCTTGCCTTTAGCGAGGCCCCGAGTCGCCTAGCCCCAACCCCCGGACGCGAGGATGCTGCGGGGGTCAGCGTCTTGTCGCCGCTGCAGCTGCGGCCGGGCCGAGGGAGACGTGGCGGCGGCCGGAATCTGTCCGCGGAGACTGTGGTTGGGAGGCGGGGACCGGGCGGCGGAAGGTGCGCGAGGGAACCCAGCCGGCCGCAGTGCCGCGCGCCGCGCCGGCGGGAGGCTGCGCTCGCTGCGGTGTATCGCCCTGGGTCGCTCAGCTGTCCCGGCCAGCGAGCCAAGCCCAGGATCCCGAACTGTCCAAGGGTGAGCTTTTCAGGGGATCAGAGGAGAGAAGGATGCAGAGCCCTGGCTGGGGTCGATCTGAGGACGTGGGTCTTGCTTTGCCAAGAGCGCACTATAATCTCAAGGCCTTGAGGCTGCTGACGTCTTCTTTCGCAGCCGCTGTCTGTAAATTAGAGATTTCCCAGGAGATGACAAAGGCGAGACTCCGGGTGGCAACAGCCAGGGAATTTGGAGTCTCTAAAGCTCCACCGGCCTTTCAGAGCTTCAGACTGGGAGCCTCTCCGGTCCTTGCACACTCCGCCAGTGCGGAGGAAAGAAGGAGGTGGTCGGCGCTTTCAGAATTGGGCAGCTAGGGTAACAGATGATGATGGTCTTGAAAGACAGCGATAGTGTCGTAGTCTAGGGGGAAAAAAGTCTCAGTTATAATTTTTCAGGATTTTTTTCTTGCAACCTTAGTCGGTTTCTGTTGGTCACCAACAGAGGCACCTACTTCCCTTGACTGGAATCTTAGAGAAGAAGAGGGGGAGAGGTGCTGGTGATAGAACGTAAAGGAAAATTCTTCTTCTTTATTTTTTAAATTTACTGAAAATTTAATGTGTAGATCTCACCGTTGTATTAGGTGCTCTAGAGGAAATGAAAAAGGATAAAATACACACCTTATACTCAGTTGTTCTGGAAAATTCTTCTTAAATGAACGTTTGGAATATGGTCTGTATCCACATTAACTGAAATGTTTTACAAGATATTTATGGAATTAGAATGATGAATACTTTTCATTGTTCCCATGTTCTTTTCTCTATTCACACATCCAAATACATATGTTCACATCAAACCTAAGAGGAGTCCTTGGAGGTTTCTGTTGTTTTTGTTTCCTCCCTCATGTAGACTAGTAGATTTTCTTTCCTTCCTCCTAGCAGGGTACTGGTAAAGAGGATATTGGAGTCCAAATTTCCTGAAATACATTCTGGAGGTTTCCATAATATTTGAATTGATTGGGATGAATTTTTTTTTCTGGAGTGGTTAAAGAATTATTTTAAGAATATTAAAATTGCCTGTGTTTCCATTGTGTAAGTTACTGATATAAAGATACCTGAGTGCCACTTTATAATGGGCAAATGTGAATACTTCGTTAAATATTTTTGCTAGAGGGATAAATCTAAGCAAGTTTCAGTAGTACTGATCCTTAGAACTCCTGAGTAATTTTGGCATGTGCTTAACATGACAGCAAGAAACTGACTTCTTACCTGCTTTCAACAGTCAGGAGCAGTTTAACTCAAATCCCAAGTGCACGCTGCTGCCAGAGGCTGTGAGCGCCTCCGTTTTCCAAAAGTACATTTGGACAGCTCCAAGGTGTTTAAATCATTGCGGGATTATAAAATTGGAATAAGATGAAAATGTAAAATAGGCATAGCAATCTTGTAGCTGTATATGTGGCTTTTCTTCATCACTCCCCCCCCCTTTATTTTTAAACAAAGTGTATACTTCAGAAGTTTACTATAAACCAAATGCTTTTTTTTTTTTTTTTTCCCCCCCTTTCTGATGCTTTTCACCTGAGATTTCCTACTCCCAGGACGTGGCTTTTCACCAGCGCTCTACTGTGGAATCTCTATGTCTACTCTTGTGGACTCACAACTTATTTCATTTAACCCTCTTTGCTGAGAATCCCCCCTGCTAGTCAGCGTTGTTCAATCAGGGGTCAACTTTGTTCAATTGTCAGAGTTCTGTGTCAGGACTTTAAAGTATCAGATTAACCAAAGCATTGAGGAGGAGGAAGATGGAGGCCTGGTCACACAAATGAATGTTAAAATGATGAAAATGGAAAGTATTTTCAGCGTTTATTTATTGTCAGTATGTAGAATATATGCAGGCTCACACTCACACGTTTTAAAAAATTCATGTGATTAAAGTAAATCATGAGCCATACATTTCGTTTTGATTGGGGTGTAAAAGAGAATTTGGAAAACAGTTTGGCCTAGGTGGAAGACTGTCCATTTTTTCTCCTTACTTTATATGACTATTAGTATAGCTAGGCTGCTTATATAAATAACCTGCTATGTAGCTAGGATTCCAATCAAGTTATTTGTCTTTATTTTCTTGCTTAGCCTAGTTTTTAAATTTTATTTTTGCTAGTAGAATATAATGTGCAGCATAATGTGTTCTTGGGCTCTTGGTTCATTTAACTTTTCCTCTGACATTTTTGTGTCTTCAAATGTCTTTCAAGCAGAATTACTTCTGCCCTTTGACTCTTCTGGATTACTTTGACTTTCAAAGACTGAATGTAAATGTTCAAATGAAAATAAGCTAGCCTTGATTTCCGATTGAGAGATTGACATAAAGGGTTCCTGAATAACTATTTTTGGTTTGCAGAATGATAAACCCATGCCCATTTTTAATTGCTGAACTGACATATAATAAAAATATTTCTTAGGTGTTTGTCAGTTTGTTCTCTACCATTTTTGTTATAAAGAACACTTTTTTTTAAAAGGCTTTTGTTTTTTCCCCACAGTATAAATTCTACTTGCTAGTCAGCGCCTCGTCATTTCCAGGGCATGGGGCGGTGGGGGGGTGGGCTATGACGGCTGATTTGTAGTTTGAAGCTCTGAAGGAAACTTCTTGATGTGCAGGTTTAATTCAAAGCTGTTCTTTAGCTTGGGAACACAGGTCCTCTTTGAGTTGTTCCCTCAGATTAGTAATGGTTTAGTTATATTGCGTAAGGCGAAGGAGACTGAACCACTTCTTTAGACACTCGCCTGCTTGCATAAGTGACGCCGACCTTGTTTTGTAAACTGGCAATATATCTGGGTTACATTTCATCTACCCCAATAGCCAATAGTATGCCTTAAAGTAAATATTTTCCTGTGACTATTTTGCTTACTATCTGAGATGATTGTATAAATAAGGAATGAGGAAGGAGGCCAGGTTGAAGACTGATTTTACTTTATGCAGGCTTCAAGAAACTGCTCAAGCTGCATGTTTTCATTCTTAAATAATGTTTCCAGTGGATATATGTTCCCTGATATGAGTGCAGCTCTGTTCATTTTATTTATTTTACTTTTGGAAGAGAGAGAGAGAGAAAAAAAAAAAAAAGACAAGAGTATCCTAGAAGAGCTGCAGAAAACTTAATATTTACTAGTTTGGAATTCTAGAACTCTTGCTTAAAGTAGGTGTGTCACTACAGAGTGGCACAAGGCTGAGTATGGTGTACATGCTTTGGACTGAAGCCAAAAGAATAGTACTTTGCTAATTTCTGGTGCACTCTTCAAATGTGAATGTTTTCTAATAAACATATTTAAAGTTTTATTTTTTCTATAACAGAAAGCTGCTTTGTGAATTATCTCCATCAAGAATTAGTACGTAGTTCTCTTACTTGCTAGATTGTATTATACTTTGAAAGTTCTCCACAAGTTTACCTTTATTTGACACAGTTTTTGGTTTTGAATAACATACAACCTTCAGACAGAAGCAAAGGAGTAAACACCTCTTTTTTTTGGTAATGGGATGTGGTTTCCCTTTGATAACCGGAGGTGCTACGTCTCCCCCGACCCCAGTACTGTCATAAAAGAAGTGAGTTTCAGGCTTTAGTACATGCTATTAGCTAAAAGGCCAAGAGGGGACGGCCTCCTAAGTCTTTTGCGACCCATTAATAGTTTGGGAGGCCGTTTTCCTTCTAAATTCTGAGAAGGCAGGGCTCAGATGACTTGCATTGCTTAGGTATCCAAGGGCGTGCTTTGGAACCTCATTCCGTTCCTTCTGCTGCTTTACTTACTGAAAGGAGTAATGGTCCTTCCTACACACAGCTAGACTGATGTCCAAAAACTTATTTGAAAATGATTGTTTCAAATCTGTAATGCATTTTCTTGTAGATGGATTCAAGCTGGGCTTTTTGTGTGTGTTCATGTGTGCCTTTTGGGGAAATACATTTTTTTCAAATTCATTTTTTTATTGTGAAACAATTCTAACGTGCAGTTGAGAATAATATAACACCTGTATACCCTCCGCCGGCATTATCAAATCGTCACATTGTGCTATTTTTTACAGTTGGTTTTTAATTCATAAAGTAACGGAACGAAACACTATAGAGACGAATTTCTGCTTAGAACCTTATTTGTATGGCAGACTGCCAGAAACACAGCCCTTCCTGCAGGGGTGTAGGAATTTCCGCTGCAAACGCCCAGGGGAGGCTTTCGGACGAGCTGCAGCTGTTAATGTAAATGCATAGATCAGTGGCTCATAAATCAGGGCTGCTTGTCGCACGCGCAGTTCCCCCCAGTTCCTGAGATCACACACATGAGAGGCACACACCTTGTGCCTCTGGCACGTGTTTGCACGAGCCAACTTACATTAACCAGAATAATAAAGTTTAGTAAGTTGAGAAATCTTAAACTGAACTGAGATCCTAGATGGTATCTTTGCCAAAACTTGGGCACTCTCTTGAGTACAAAACTATCATAAATATTCTATTAACCAGTTTTTTTTTAATTTCTAACTCTCGCAAGAGACTTTGTTATTGTTAATATTTTTCCCCACCTTTTCTTCAGAGCAATGGAGTTGATGAAGGGAAGACTATTTAGTTACACCTGTTTTCTATATTCTCGCTACTCAAAAGTGTGGGCCTGCCCGACCAGCAACTTGTGTGCGGGACCAGGGAGCTGGTTTGAACTACGGCATCTCAGGCCTCACCTGACAGACGGAATCAGAATTTACATTTTAGCAAGATCCCCAAGTGATTGTAGGTTGAAGTTGGAGAAGCACGTGTTCTTTGTGAGCTGTGCACGTTGTCAAAGTTTTACAGAATTTAAACCCTGTGAATGGGGTAGGTAAATCAATTCTTTTTTGATCCACTATTCTTAGAAGTAGGCTGTTAAGTGCCACCTTCTTTACAGACTTCATCCTTGGTACTATCTAATGATGTATCAGTTACATTTGAGATTACTGATGGAGTCTCTCTCTCTCTCTCTCTCTGTTTCTTTCCACTCAGTTGCATCGTTTCTCTGGAAGGCAGCCCACTGCAGTTCCATTGACCTTTCCCTCATTCCTGAGTCCTCTGGAGTTATGTCAACAGCTGCCTTACTTACTTTGGTTAGAAGTGGTGGGAACCAGGTGCGGAGGAGAGCGCTGCTCAGTGCCCGCCTGCTGCAGGACGACAGGCGGGTGACGCCCACGTGCCACAGCTCCACTTCGGCGACCAGGTGCTCCCGGTTTGACCCTGATGGTAGCGGACGACCAGCCACGTGGGATAATTTTGGCATCTGGGACAACCGCATCGATGAGCCGATTCTGCTGCCACCCAGCATTAAGTACGGCAAGCCGATTCCCAAAGTCAGCTTGGCGAACGTGGGCTGCGCCTCGCAGATTGGCAAACGAAAAGAGAACGAAGACCGCTTTGGCTTTGCTCAGCTGACAGACGAAGTCCTGTACTTTGCAGTGTATGATGGCCATGGCGGACCTGCGGCGGCCGACTTCTGTCACACCCACATGGAGAAATGCATCCTGTACGTACAAATGATACAATGACGTTCACTCTTTGCAGTGTGCCTTATGCTTCCTGTTTAAACTTTCACCTTTTGGCTGAGACATTCACTGTTTTTTGTTTGTTTGTTTGTCTGTTTTACGTACGTACGTAGGTATGTATGGCTGCGTTGGGTCTTCGTTGCTGTGTGCAGGCTTTCTCTAGTTGCGGCGAGCGGGGGTTACTCTTCGTTGCGGTGCACAGGCTTCTCACTGTGGTGGCTTCTCTTGTTGCGGAGCATGGGCTCCAGGCGCACGGGCTTCAGTAGTTGTGGCGTGCAGGCTCAGTAGTTGTGGCACACGGGCTTAGTTGCTCCGCGGCATGTGGGATCTTCCCGGACCGGGGCTTGAACCCCTGTCCCCTGCGTTGGCAGGCAGATTCTTAACCGCTGTGCCACCAGGGAAGTCCCAACATTCACTGTTAGGGTAGTTATTTGAGTGCTTTCACACGATTGTTTTATGAATAAGCAGTTGCTCAAGCATGCCAGTTATCACAGATGATTATTACCACTTCAGAAATATGTATGTTTTAACAATTCCCTTGGTGAGAGCACTGACCAGAATCTGCAGCACTTGACTTGTGATCATTTCAAGTGAATTAACATAACAAAGTACATGATCTCATGTCCTCTGAGAATCTATGAGTAGCATTTACTCCTATCAGTGCAGGGCACGTAGTGCTTCAATAAGTGGTAATTATTCTTTCAAGTGGTGTGAGTAGCTTGGAATACTTGTTGAAAATAGCTTTAGATGATTGGCATTAGAATGGGGAAAATGCTTTGAATGAGGGTGCTTTGGAGCTCTTTAAAGAGTTTATTTACCGCAATTATTATTAATGTATTTTTGAGGGTTGCACTACTGCTAGAATTAATAGAGGGGGAGAACATGTGACAGTCATGACCGTGTGACTCTTCTTCCCAAGCATAGTTATTCATACCGTTCATCAGTTGATTTATATATATTTTGCCTTATTCCACAAAGGAACTCAGTGGCTTAAATTTAATATAAAGGAACTCTTGACTTCTCAGGGTTGTGATAGTGAGGATTAATTTTTTAAGGATGGAGACTTGGGCTTTTATTTCATTGTTTTTAAAGGCTTATCTCTGTGCCTGATTCTTTCTCAATTTGATTCGTTAATATGTGGATCTTAAGCCTCTGAAAGGCAAGCCACGGAGATCCATTGTATGGAATGACTGCTAGCTGGAGGGACCAAGAGGAAGGCTAGAAACCTATTGTCAAATGATTGTTTGGGGCTCTTTTTTCCTCTCCACGAAGGGATTTGCTTCCTAAGGAGGAGAACTTGGAAACTGTGTTGACCTTGGCTTTTCTAGAAATAGATAAAGCCTTTGCAAGGCACGCCCACCTGTCTGCTGATGGTAAGTAAAGCAATCTCTTTCCTTACTGTCCTGGGGCATTTCAGGGAAAAAGGAAACACTTTAAGCCCTTTAGGGGTGGGAATTTTAATGTAAGTTTATTTGTAAGGATGCTTATGTTGAAAATGATTTTTTAAATGAAGAATCACTTCAAATGTTATTTGGAATCCAAATTAAATCCACTTTTAAATGAAATATATTGGAGATTGTTTTAGAAATTGGAGCTCCAAAATGGTTCTGATACTGAATTTCAATTTTAAAAAGATTAAAAAACATTTTTTAATCTGTTTGATTGCTTGTTTTACGGGCAAGAGGTCCGTACTGTGAGAGGGTTTATTTTTTAGAGGAATCTGATGAGCAAGTACTGAAATTCACTATAGGGTAATCTCATCTAGCCAGAGAATAAATGTCCACACCAGAAGAAAATTGCTAATTGGTCCTCAATAGAAAAGGACAATGGCTAATATTCACTACTCTGTAAAATTAGAAGGAAGATATTTTTTTCTTCCATTTCTTAAAAAAAAAGCTTGATCTTGCAGCTTTCCTGTGGTAACTAGTTGACATTTTTTGTATTTGTTAAACACAAGGCCATGTCAGCTGAATTTTAGAATTTGTGTACCGTATGACCTTACATTTTGAAAGTAAAATGTTTCTGATTTTGACTAAATTTATCAAAACCATTTCAGGAAAATGTAGCTGATGTTTTTTGGTGAGCTGGCCCCCCAATTTATTGCTCAGAAAGTTAATCTTGAAAACTTCTGCAGCAACCATTTAAATGTATGCATATAGACCTCATAACCGATTTGAAAATGAATCATGCAGTAACATTAATCTGTGTTTTGTTCATCCTTTTGTTTAAAGGAGGTCAAAGTGTACTACAGCAATATTATTTTTATAATTTTCAGTTGGAGTGCGTAGGGCTGCAGATTCTCGCCATTTCGCAGATAAGGAAGTGAAACTCAGAGAGAGGTAAAAGGTCAATTGCAGAGTTAGGGCTGAGATCTTCCTGGCACCCACCGTGGCCTCTCTCATGGGCACATTTAATGATGAGTATTGGAGACGATGACTCTAGGATGGGTCTATTTGCCATTTTAAGAAGTTCTTCCTCCTCTTTGTCGAGAACCTTATCACCATCATACTTCTCCAAAAAGCATTAGGGTCCACTCTCTTTGTTCAGTTCAGGGATTTATTTTCTCGTTTGTAGATTAGTCAGGCCCATTTTCTCTGCTTCGTTCCTTTGGACTTTTTTCCCGCCTTCCAGCTGGCCCCTCACCTCGTGAAAATAAGGGTTGAGAGACGGTAGTGTTAGCATAAGATTCTGTACTTGCTCCTCGTGGGTAAAACATACAAAAGTGAAGAGATTCTGTACTGGTTCCCCGTGGGTAAAACACACGAAAGTGAAGAAGACATCAAAACACTTTCTTATAGTTGTATTTTTATAACGCTGAATATTGGTATGCTCTTATCTCATCCATAAGGAGGTCGGCTGTGTATCACACCACGAAGTTTATCGGCTGTAGTGCAGGTGGTGTGCCCCAGCTGTTGTGTAAATAGGTAGAGCTCACTGGGCAAGGTTTTCAGAAAGGAATGTTCAAGTTTACCATGGGAATGTGGCCAACAGTCAAAAACCATTAACCCTTCACGGGTGCAGTCAGCCCTTTTGTAAAGGATCTACTTGACGAAGATGCTTAAAACAGTGATAGATTTGGTATAAAATGTGAGAGTACTCCTTTCATTTATTAAATAATAAATTACAGTTAAAGGGAATTTCAAACTTAGGGAGAGAATTGACTTAACTTGCCTACCTTAAAAGAACCTTTCTAAAGATACCTTTCTCACATTGATTCAGTTGTGCAAAGAAATTAATCATAAAAATGTACTTCATTTCTAATAATGAAATGAAAATGTATTTATTTAACTTAGTTCCTCTGTCACATACTTTGAGTTAATGATCTCAGACCTTTCATAAGATATTCTAAAATTTATTTTTCATTTAATGGCCATTTGCTTGCAAGTATAATGGAGCATGACAGAATGATGCTTCGTGTACTACTAAAAGAAAAAGAAAGGGTCTGTTATGACATTGTTGTTCTTAAGTCTTACTTTGGATGCATTCTTATAGGTCAATTAGTCTGTGTTTTTTTTTTTTAAGTAAGTATTTTGAGAACAACTTTAAATTTATTCTTAATCAGTTACCAAGGCTTTCAAAGGTGGCAAAAATTGCTTTTTGATATTTGGGGGCTATTTTATCAAATATATTAAAGCCACTAAAGATGGGATGCTGTATGTTGTTTAACCTTTCAATATGTGGATTTAAAAAAAGACGTGTACCACTTCAGATTTCAAAGTTATTATTTAAATTAAAAAACATTTTTTAGTTTTTAGTAAGAACTGAAGCAGTATCAGTATTATAAGAGCGAATAATATTCTTTTTGGCATAGCTGTGAGTAGGACCGATGCTAGTTAAATAAAATTGTGAAGTAAGTGCAGTTTGCCCTCTCCAATTTCTTTCACCTTTTCTTTTAGCATCAGCTCCATTTTCCTTCCTTGAACCCTTTCTGTGATCAGCTTGAGGGCAGGGGCCATGGCTTATTCATTTTTGAATCTCTAGGGTTCAGCACCCTGTAGAGAGTCTGGGAGATTCTCAATAATTATTTGGACTAAACTGATCTCCACTGCCTACTCTTTCTTACCAAAGTTATTATAACTTATTCCTTGATTATCCTATAGCTGATTTAACCGAATTATTAATATAATGTATATATTTTAATGAGTTATCACTTCTAGGGGGGATTTGAGTTTTGAGTAAGGAAAGCTGAAAAGAGATTGGTTTAACCATAGGAATGAATCACTAATGCTGGAATTTCAGGTAGGGAAGAGTGCCCCACGTCATACTATTAGCTTTCTCAAAAGAAAGTGAAAATAATGAAGTGAAAATAAAACACTCTCTTCTTTTTAAGACTTTCATCCAATATCTGCATAAAATACTTCAAATTATCTCGTTAGCATTTAAAATATTTACTATTTCAGTTTAAAGTGGGGGTAGTTTGAGGAGAATAAAATCAGAATGCCACTTATCAAGAAACAGCCCTTAAGAAATTGCTGGCTATTTTTATTGATTTGTTGTAGATGCATTTTCAATTTACCCTTATTTACAAATAGCTAATTTCATCATCATCTTTGAATATTTTGTATTCATTTTATTCCAGTCATGTGTATTTTTACAATTAATGAAACCAGCCAGTAAGTTCAAATGATGTCCCATTAGTCTATTGTTTAATGAACAAATTGTCACTTAAACCAGATGGTAGAAAACTTAGATGATATCCTATATATCCGATAAACTCTTCGAAGTGTTTCTAGATTGCTTAAGATTTGAAAGCAACAAAGCTCCCCAAGAGACAAATGGATCAAAAAGAGAAGACTTGCTCTGACGTTCAGAGTGGGAGACGTTGGTGGCAGCATTGTGAGTCTCATTGGAAACTTCCATGCTCTTCATGTTACTTGATCTCTTTATGGAAGAATTAAACTAAAAAATAACCAGTGTGAGAAATGCAATGTTTTTGATTTCCCTTCTTATGTTGGAGGCAGCCAAAAGCAAAAAAATAGGGACAGCATTGAAGAGATATTCTTATTGTGCTGTTACTGCTTCAACTTGTTACTGATTTAGTGTTTATGATTCATACATGTCTAGAATGCCCATTTTTGATAAACATTGAAACTGTATTGGTTTATACATATTGTTTTTTACACAGTTAAATAATTACTAGGGGGGGGTTATACTTTGAAAAGTACAGCTTTTACTCTTTATGTTGCCATTCAAAATCTTGATCATTTTTCTTTTGATATATTGACCTGCAACACTGGAGGAAAGAGAGAGCTGCAGAAACTCCCATTTTATGAATTACATAAAATTGTAAACATTCATTAGAGCTCAAGAGCCTTGCTAGCCTTTATTTAAACAATTAATTTAAACTAATCATCTACTCAAAAAATGCCTTCTAGATACTAAAATCCCTGCATTTAGCGCCATTAACAAATAAGTCACTCCTTATATCTGGTATAGGAGGTGCTTTGATTCCTTCTTGATTTATATTTAAATCCCAGTAATTTGGTGGTATACTGTAGTTTACATCCTCTCTGGTATGCTTGTCAGATACGAACTATTCAGTGCTCTACCCATGAATTCCCATGAATTTTCCCTTTTGGAACTGAGACAGTTCGATATTGATACCAAACAAATTTACAGTGCATTTTTTTCAACTCAGTAAAGGTACTGATTTACTCTTCAAGACTGACTGACTGACTGTGTGTGTGTGCATGAGTATGTAGATGTGTGTCTGTGTCACCACAATATGTGTCTTGGTACACATACATTTGTATATAGGTTTTCCTACCTTGGGAAGCCACAAAACTAAGAAGCGTTGCTCTGTGATGAAAAACAGACTCAACTACAAAATACCATCAACTTGGGCAAACTGAGTTTTGGAATCATTGATTTGGCATCTCCCGGAATATTATATAATTTGCTAGTGAAAGTTTCACCAAAATAAAACCCTTCCCCTTATTTTGCAGCTCTTTCTCTACCCTCCCCTGTGTTGCAGGTTTGTAATGTTTGAGCGCAATTCCTGGGTGAATTTCCTCTTTGCCTCTGTGCGTGTTATTTGTGGCAGAGAACTGTGCCCGGTCAGCAGCTCTAGACCTGGAGCCCGTGGACACTATATGCTGGGCTTCAGTGGAAAGAGAGATCTGCTTAATTTTGTCCCAGGTGAAGGAGTCCAGCGGTTCCTAGCCTGGACTACTGGAAGGTTCCCACATCCTGTTTGTCCCATTAGTTGAGATGACTTGCAGTAGAAAATGTCCAGTGAGTGTTAAGAACTTATTGAAAGATGTCTTAGTTTTATAGTTTTGTTGTTAGGGAAAAAAGTGAGAATTTTTACTTCCATGTTAAATGCAAATAAATGCTGATTTAATATTTATATTCTTAGATGCTTAGCAAACCAGAATCAACAGTTTTGAAAACTTTCCCATACATCCTGGGATTTTGGAACTGTGAAGTTGGGTTGGTTAAAAACTCAAGCTCTTTTAAATTTCCATATGGCAGAGCCATAAATTATAATCCTAAGCAGCTAAACTTGAAGTTTTCGTTTATGAAGTTTTAACTCTTGTTGTAGCCAATGAAAAACCACTTTTAAGAAAAAGCTGCTCCTGGGACTTCCCTGGTGGTTAAGACTCCGAGCTTGCACCACAGGGAACACCAGTTCGATCCCTGGTCAGGGAACTAAGATCCCACATGCTGCTGTGTAGCGCGGCCAAAAAAAAAAAAAAAGAAAAGACAAAAGCTGCTCCTGACAGTTTAAACAAAGGAGAATACTAAACTCCCTGGACAGGTAGCATCTGAGTAAACGCCTGTGTTTTCTCGCCTGGCTCTTCTAATCATTTGAAAAGATTACAGAGGTGAAACTGTAAAGCTTCCCTTGTATAATGTTCTGGGACACTCACAAGTTGACATTTGTAATATCAACATCACTGATACACTAAAATGTTTGTGTTGTACAACAACGACATGTAATGTATTTTAGTTTTGCCAAGATGATACTACTTTGGCACAGCAGTTCCAAAATCAAAAGAGATAAATGGGAAGATAGTGCAACCTATAAATGCTTGTTCTCCATAAAGTAAATTCGGCACGGATATAGAAGATTAAGCAGGGTTTATTCATGTTTTTTTCCATTTTCCTCTTCTGATTAAAGCAGGCATTTTAATATACTGATTGGAAAATACATGCATATATATCTTTCCAAAATGCATTACTGCTGTTTTTAAAATTGTCTTAAAAAAAAAATGGGAAAGACTGAGCCTCAGTCAGTCAACAGCACTTCATTTTTCCTAAATCTGCCTTTGAAGTCAAAATCATCTTTAGATGATCACCTGAATATTTTACTTAGATGCTTTAAAGAATTAACCATGTTACTGAAGATAATACCTGCTTTAAATGCTTTTTTTTTTGATTTTTTCTATTTCCTTTCCTTTTTAGCCCATAATTTCACAGTATTCTCACTTTGACAAGGCTCAATGCACCCTCAAAAACTTTAATAAGTGGTAAAGAACTTAGGGCAGACACTGTTAGAATACACCAAAGAAAGATGCAAAAATGCACTTTGGATTGGATGGAGGAAATAAGCGGTGACCTCCAGCCAAGCAACATGTAATTTTGTTATTGGTCAGAGGAAATTAATATTCTTGGAGTGCTCTGGGCCCAGGGCTTGACCACAGGACTGGCACTTGGCAGAACTGTCCTGCATTTGGGGACAGACTGATTGTTTTAGATCCCGCTGGAACTACAAGTGTGAACTATACCAAGTTTATGGGAAACTAGAATGAATTTCGTTCCCTGCCCTCCAGATTTACTCCTAATATAATGACGGCTGTACCTTTGTTTCATGTCTGGGGAGGACAAAGAAGAAAAGAATGTGGACCTTTGATCATTTTAGGATTTTTTTTTTTTGGTGAACATTTGTAAAATTAAAACAGGTGTAGAAGGAAAGAATGTAAAATATAGTACTTGAAGAGCCCATGGTGCACTTGGCATATCTTGCTTATTTAGCCTGTTAACTGATAATAATTTCCCACGATAGGGGTACGAAATGGAAGAAAAAAGCTGAGTGTATAGACCTTAGAAAAGTTGGCTTGCCTGAATGGGCTCTGTAGACCCAAATCATCCTGCCATATTAGCCAATCTAATTAAAATGTAACACCCTTAATGCCAACACCTGATGTACACACAAAGGAGTAATAATGATCCATTCAAGTGAACCCCACTGTATAGAAATAGAAGCCCTTTGGAGACAGTGATGCACTTTTTACCAAATTAGGTTAGCGTGGGGCCTTGTTACTGAAGAAAATACCTCTTTCTCTGCATGCTCTTACTTACGTAGTTCATTTGCATTTTATTTGCATAGCTCTAGTTAAATTAGAATGATACATTTCAGCATTAGCTTAACATGCCTGTGCTTTATCTTGCAATAAAAACTCCATACCCAGTCATGTGACTGTCACTGACCTGTACTCTTTTTCATCATGTTTGCAGCGACCCTTCTGACCTCTGGGACTACCGCAACAGTAGCCCTTTTGCGAGATGGTATTGAACTGGTTGTAGCCAGTGTTGGGGATAGCCGAGCTATTTTGTGCAGAAAAGGAAAACCCATGAAGCTGACAATCGACCACACTCCAGAAAGAAAAGATGAAAAAGAAAGGTACCACCTCCACTGGTCAATCTTTCTATAAGGATGGTATTCATATAGTTCAAGATAGAAATAAAACCTTGCATTTTAAACTGATTTTATGCTTAAGTTTAACAGAGCCTTGGTTTTCTGGGTATCATAGCATAGTCTTTTAACTTTTTTTGACCAGGATTAAGAAATGTGGCGGTTTTGTAGCTTGGAATAGTTTGGGACAGCCTCACGTGAACGGCAGACTCGCGATGACCAGGAGTCTTGGAGATCTGGATCTTAAAACCAGCGGTGTGATAGCAGAACCGGAAACAAAGAGGATTAAGGTAAGAAAGGACGTGCAAACCCTTGATACACAGGCGAGGAATGAATGCAGGATTGTCTCCAGCCGCAGGCTTTCTTGGAAGCCTTAACTGAAGCCAGAGTGACTTTTATTCTTAGTTTTTGAAAAAATATCTATTTATTTATTTATTTATTGTTTCGGGGCTGTGTCGGGTCTTACTTGTGGCGCTTGGGATCTTTTCCTTGCGGCACGCAGGCTCTTCCTCGCGGTGCGTGGGCTCCTCTCTCGTTGTGGCGCTCGGGCCCCAGAGAGCATGGTCTCAGTAGTTGCGGCGCACGGGCTTAGTTGCCCCGCGGCATGCGGGATCTCAGTTCCCCGACCAGGGATTGAACCCGCATCCCCTGCATTGGAAGGCGGATTCTTAACCACTGGACCGCCAGGGAAGTCCCCAGAATGGCTTTTAAAAAGAAGCTATTAATGGAAGGATAGATAAACTTTTCAGAGAAAATAAGATAGTACTTTCCTGGCCTAACGTGTGACGAAGTGTTGGCTTTGTCTCACCCTGCTGTGGAATGTGCCCGGAAGCATCACGGAACTGCCCTTCCTCACCTGCACCTCGTCATTCAGCGTCACCCTCCCTTGGAAGCTGAGCCTGACTTCCTTTTTCCACCAAGCTAAATAATTGTCCCACCTCCCTTCCTGTGACATCTTCTGCTTGCTGCTAATCATTGCCCCCATTACGCTACACTTCCCCCGGCATACACCCAGTGGTGAGCTGACACTTCACTGTGCAACCCCCCGCCTGCTCTAGTACCTGGCACATTACAGTGTAGGCCCCCAGTAATGGCAGCAAATGATTGTTAATTTATGGAACAATTTTATGTCTTATAGATAGCCCACTTATATTCATTTCGTCTAACAAATACTTACATAGCAGTTTACTGTGTGCCAGGCTCTGTTCAAAATAGCTACTCCTACCCCATTTTACAGAGAAAACAAATCTGGAGCATATACACTTCAACCTACCTATGTTTGCCCAGTTGAAAAAGGTGGGTTTCACACCCAGGAAGCCTGGCCCCAGAGAAGTGCTCTCAGCCGTTACATCAAGCTGCCTGTCAGCATTTAGCTATCTGGCTTCTGCCTCCATGGTGTTACTAAGTAAGTGTTAGGTTTGTCCTCCCTGACTGATGCTAAATGTTGCTATTTTTGCCCTAAATGCAGGCCTTCCATTTTCACTCTGTTTGCCTACAAGCTCTGAAACACGGATGACCACTCAGAAAACAGATAAAATTGTTGAATTATGAAGATTCTTCTAAGGCTGAGCCTAGTTTATAATCCTATGCATTTGGTTCTGATTGCAGCTACATCATGCTGATGACAGCTTCCTGGTCCTCACTACAGATGGAATTAACTTCATGGTAAACAGTCAAGAGATTTGTGACTTCGTCAATCAATGCCATGATCCCAATGAAGCAGCCCATGCAGTTACTGAACAGGTGACACAGCAGAGGTTCTGCTAGAGAAGTCCCAGGGCGGGGAGGAGAGAACAAAGCCAGGTGCAGGTTTCGGTGCAGCCTGGAGGGGCCACCACTGACTGGAGATTTCTTTGAAATCTTGTGTTTTAGCTTTAGTAGTACATTGAATTTTACACTTGACTCCATAATATTTCCAATTAAAAATTTTTTTACAATTCTTCCAAGTAGTTAAGTAAAATTAATATGCCAAGGAAATGAGCTACGTTTATTTTTTGGCTTTGTACACATTTTGAAATGATAGTAACAGCATTGGTAAATTATAACATTAGCAAATACTAATGTCACTGTGTGTCAGGCACTCTTCTACTCATATGTATTTAACTCATGTAATCATCGTGATAACCCTCTGAGGCTGGAGCTAGAATTATCCCTTCTTCACAAAGGAAGAGGGCAGAGACACAGAGGCTGAGACATTAAGTAACTTACTCAAGATGGCAAGATTGTCACGTTGCAGAACTGCTCTTCAAACCCAGACAGCCGAGCTCCTGAATCCAACCACTAGACCATTTTAAACTAGACTGCTCCACATGAATATCCAATATAGAAACACTATAGCATAGTCAATTTCTGGTTTTGAAAAATGGGTGTGTAAAAACAAACAAATACAAAAAGGTGTATGGATGAGTGGTATGTCGGTGTGCCAGTCAGAGCTAAAATTTGGAAGCTGGATAATATCCAGTAAAAAAAAATGTAAAATTTCCATGTGTTAATACTCTGTTTGGATAGATAGCTCTTTTTTTTTTTTTTTTTACTTTATTTATTTTATTTATTTATTTTTGGCTGCATTGGGTCTTCATTGCTGCATGCAGGCTTTCTCCAGTTGTGGCGAGCAGGGGCTACTCTTTGCTGTGGTGCACGGGCTTCTCATTGCGGTGGCTTCTCTTTGTTGCAGAGCATGGGCTGTAGGTGCACAGGCTTCAGTAGTTGTGGCTCACAGGATCAGTAGTTGCGGCTCGCGGGATCAGTAGTTGTGGCTCGCGGGCTCTGGAGAGCAGGCTCAGTAGTTGTGGCACATGGGCTTAGTTGCTCCGCGGCATGTGGGATCTTCCTGGACCAGGGCTCGAACCCATGTTCCCTGCACTGGCAGGCAGATTCTCAACCACTGCGCCACCAGGGAAGCCCCTATATCACATATTTTTTATCAATCTTTTTCTTCAGAGTTTTGACCTCAGGCTCTGAGGTATTTTCTTTTTTTTTAATAAATAAATTTATTTATTTATTTTTGGCTGCGTCGTGTCTTCGTTGTTGTGCGTGGGCTTTCTCTAGTTGCGGCGAGCAGGAACTACTCTTAGTTGTGTTGCGCGGGCTTCTCATTGCGGTGGCTTCTCTTGAGGAGGACGGGCTCTAGGTGCGCGGGCTTCAGTAGTTGTGGCATGCAGGCTCAGTAGTTGTGGCTCGCGGGCTCTAGAGCGCAGGCTCAATAGTTGTGGCACATGGCTTAGTTGCTCCGCAGCATGTGGGAATCTTCCCGGACCAGGGATCGAACCCAGGAAGTCCCAGGCTCTGAGGTCTTTTGAAGTACATTTGCTGTAATCCCAAGCACTTATTAATGCTGACTATATAATTTGCTGTTTGCATTAGTTCCTAAAATTGATTTATAATTCCACTGTAGGAAGTTTAGTTTATGCCAATTTTCTGTTTTGTGTAGACTGTAATAAACTTTCTTACAGTTTTCTATCTTTATACACATCCATTTCCTTAGGTTATTATTTCTTTAAGCTAAATTCCTAGGAGCAGAATTGCTAGGTAAGAGCTAACACTGAATCCTTAGCCCCGCATTAGTGCCTATGCTAAATGCTTTACATGTGTTTTCTTCTTCAGGAGCTACATATCTTGTACCTTAGTCCACTGGTGTATTTATTGCCAAAACTGCTACAGTGGCATATAGTTAATACAGTTGTTTGGGACATCAGTTATCCTATATGCAATTGATACAAACCACTGTGAAATAATTGCGTTAGTCACTATGTTTTAAACCAGTTTGGCCTTCCAGAGAAAGGCTGATTCCTTTTTGTACAGACTCTGATTTCCATTGTTCATCTCTTCCTTCCTGCCGTAACTTGCAGGCAATACAGTATGGTACTGAAGATAACACTACTGCAGTAGTAGTGCCTTTTGGTGCTTGGGGAAAATACAAGACCTCTGAAATCAACTTCTCATTCAGCAGAAGCTTCGCCTCCAGTGGACGATGGGCCTGATCACTTGCTGGGACTCGGAGTTTCTGTGCAGTTTTTCACTGATTGTGTCAAGAAACTGATAAGATTTTAAAAAGTCGACTGTACCAAGGTGACCCTAGGACTCACTAGATCAGTACACAAATCACTATAAACTTAGTAACCATCTACATAGTAGTTTTTCATAAGTACCTGTCATATTTATGTTCAACTAACTGTACATAACTCAGTATAAATACGTGTAATTCAGCTATTGTGAATGAGTCTCTGAGTGAGCAAATGAAAAATGGTTATGATACACTTGCTGAGTGTTAAATTTCTATATGAATTTCTTTTGATCATTTCTGATCTTTATTCATTTGACCAGGTTCTTGGCCTTCAAGTTCTTCAAAACTAGTCAGTATTTTGACAGCTACTCAATGGTTATCTGCAAGTGTTTATTTTTAATAACTGTACCAAGCAGTAAGTATGAAAACTGAGTTCTCTGTTACTGTATTTTGTACTCTGGATCACCTACTGGTGAATGTAACAATGCAAAAGAAATTAATTCAGCTAACATGACACTGCTAAGCTGTATACATATGTACAACAGTGCACTTACGTATTTCAACTGTGTCCCCAGGTCTCTCCTGCCCCCAGTCAATTCATTCCTGTTTTTCTGTAGGTAAGAATGCTATATAGCTATGACCCTTCCCTCATATCAGAAAAGAATGTCCAGGCTAAGAGTTCTTTGGTCAAAGCTATACAGAGTTACATACTGACAGTATCAAGTATTTTGTATAACTTTTCCATTTGTTATCTCGAATTCTCTGTTTTGTGTTTTGTATACAGTATGTTTATATCACTTTTTGTATAGAGTAAGCAAGTCGGATAATTTGTCAGTAAAAATAATCCCACATTGACTGATAACTGCTACAGACATAGCTTGAGGTTTATGTCTCCTTTTTCTAAGACTCCTAAGAAAGAATAAATCTTAAAAAAAAAAGCGCCTTATCTATTCCAGCTTGCTATGTAATTTAGGAGTATAAAACTATATTTCCTTATATCTGTGTGTCAGTTTGCTGTTAAAATGTGAATCTCTAAGTGTGTGTATGGAATTACATCTGCAGTTTATTTCTGCTGACAGTGTAAATTTGTTGTATGTGTAGGTGTATGTACATATGTATATTTTAGACTAATGGACAAAGAAAGGGAACAATCCTGCATAGCTCCTTCACCAGTTAGCTTTCAATTATTGATATGTTTATCTCTAGGAACTCTTGACAAACTGAGGGAAGTTTCAGAGTGGAGAACCAATGGTTACTGGGAGATAAGGAAAGAGATTAAAAATGGCTGTAGGAGATATTTTGTGGTGGGTAACTTATGTGGAAAAACCTAGGAACAGAACAGCATTTGAAGCTACATTGCTATATTGTAATTTGCATATAAAATAATAGGATGTGAGAAAAATACTGAAGTGTTAAGAACGACGTGGAGTTCTGTGGAAACAAAAGAAAAACCAAAACGATAAAGTTGATGTACCTTCAACTCTTAGTTTTCAGGTTGACTTTTCTTTTAAGTTTTACTCAAGGCTTATTAGAAGGAAGAGGGCACAACATCAATATTCACATCTCACCTGTTTGGGAATGGAAGAAAATAAATCTTGAGTTTTCCTGCCTGTATTAATCAGGAATTATCCTTTGGAAAAAAGTGGTATGGAAATATTTCAAGGTTTGTTTTTTTTTTCCAAGAAAGTTTGGTAAAAGAAAGAAAAACATTACAAGAAAGGATACGGTCTCCTATTCATTGCCTGGGAAGTGAGGAACCAAAGGTAGGCTAAGAAACCTGGAAAACTTTCTCCCTCTTTCTGAGTGGGGTCTTGGGACATAAACATGGAAGCTACATTTAGGAGTATGGAGAGTTTCCAAACTAACAAGCAAACAGAAACTCTAAAGCACAAGATGACCTTCTAAAAATGTAGGTTTTATTTTTGTTTTGAATTCTTCACATTGCTATTCCTTTCTTTCACTTTAAAAAAACAAGCGTGGGAGTGATGTTGTTGACTTCAGAGGTTTAAGAGTCACTGACGCATTGGGTGGATTGCCATCTGTGACAAAGAAGAATTTGTAGGACATGCAGGCCTTGGTCTGGAGTGGATTTTGCTCTGCTCAACCTGAAAGTTTTTAAAACCTGAAACTAGTCAGCTTTGACTAAATCATAAAAACACACTAGTGTCTGTTTTTCAAGCCACAATGTTGAAGTATAACTTATAGATTATTATAATCCATAAAAGATAAGCATACACGTATTAGGCTTCTAAGTCTATTACTGGGAATTACGCAAATAGTAGTGGAACAAAAGGACTGTTCTAAATCGTTTTTTAGTTATAACTGTGAATTTGCCATGTGGCTGTTACCATGTGGGTATAGGTATGGTGTAAATTATATTAATGTAATTAAACTTAAATCAATTGTATTTATGTTTGCCTTTCATTTATATGTAGTATATAAATCATCTTTCTAAAATGTGTTGCCTAACTTCATTTGCCATCATTGATTTGGCAAAATCGTCTTAAAATCATTGTGATTTTTCACAAGTATAAATTCTTAAGTACCTTATATATTCAAGTGTAAATGCAGTCCTGCTTTCCATCAACTATTTGTTACAGACCCTTGTGTTAAGTGCGTCAAAGTTTTATGCACTTTTTCTGAAAAAATAAAGTTTTGGCAGGATCAGTTTTGAATTTCTGTACTGTATGATGGGAATTGCTTACTTTGAAGAATTGTTAGCATGTAATTTAAATAGAAATTATTTTTTCTAAGTGGAATTTAATTTTTTTTTAAACCAATCTTGGCAGAGAATGAGTAGGCCTATACTAACTCTTCAGTATCAGACAGGACATTTAGTTTTCTTTCTAAGAATGGACAAGGATTTAATTTCACAGTAATATTATAATAAGAAAATGCTTCAAGGTGCAGTGGGGGAAGGGATGGTTAAAGTTTAGCATTGAACCCTTAAACACAAACATGTATTTGTATTTTCCTTTAGCACTTCAGTTCACATACCCGTGTCTGTACAAAGTGACATAAAATTCTGGTTGGGTTACGTTTTATTGCATTTATTATATTCACTTATCTGGATGACTTCAGCAGAAATAAAAAGTCATGTCTTTAGAAGCCAAACTGTGATGACCTGCCTGTTGCTTTTGGCATCTGGAATGAGACCGCTTGACTCTCTGGCAGCTCCCCTTGGTTGTTAGATGGTTGAAATGGTCCACTGATGGTCATATTGCGCATTCTAGGCTGTGAAGTCATGGTGTTGTTCCATCTCCAAGAATGACTCTTCTTCCACTGGATTCCTGTACAGAATTTAGCAGTTTGCTGTCTCCCAAATTAGTTTCTGCTAAAGTGCTCTTGTGTACATTTGTTTTATAATTTACCAAAGTACTAATTGGGTGTATAGCACTTCTGGAGTTGGCTGATGTAATTGCTGCTTTGACCATTGTTTTAAAAGTATGTATTAGAGTAACCGTAAGCATCCTAAAATCATATCTCAGTGTTCAAAGCAACATTTAAATAAAGTACATGCATTAAACACTTTAAAATCAAACTGTGTTTATTTGGCATCCAGACTTTCCAATATTTATTATGTGACCCTGTGAACACTGATGTAAAGGAGTCAATGAATGTTTGGAAATTTTTTAGCAGCCAAATCCTGGCTGTTTGCAAAATTAATGTGAAGAATCTTTGAAAACATTATATACACACTTAACTATTCAGATCTTTTCGATTTGATTGAAAACAAGATTTATCTCTCATTTCCCTCTTCCAAAATATTTGTTGGTACATAAGAAGAAAATGGTTGCGATTTCTACAATATATTGCCTGTGGTATATTTTACTGCAGCATTTCCATGTATTAAAAATTAGAAACAAGTGTTCAGTGGGAACTCAGCAATATGCATTTAATGTAAGCAATTTTTAATGTCCTGCCAATGATTGAATAAAATGTCATAGTTGCAATCTTTCAGCACAAGGATCTCTTCTAGAGTATCCCCTGAAGGTAACTTGGTAAACTCCATGGTGGCAGAGATCTATTTCATTTTGTTCAGACTCCTGACCTAGCACTTTTTATACGTTCATCAGTGAGGATAAAATGTTTGCTAAATCAGTGAGTCAATGCATTGAATTACATTTTTATTAATTTTATGTTAGTGGGGAAATGGACATTAGATATCTTAAATAATAAGCCAAACATAGTCTTTAATCGTGAAGGAATATTTAACCTCTTTTGGTGTTTCCTTAAGACAATGATCAGTTATGCCTTGTAACGTATAAGTTAGTATAAATATGGTTCAGAATCTTGTTCAGAACAAAACCTAAAGAGCAGTGCTGCGTGGATGACTGTAATTTTGTTTCTTTTAAAAGGTGGAGGAAGGGATATGAATATTAAGGGTCTTTGATGTGCTATGCTCTTTTGCATATATTATCTCATTTAATCTTAACAACCATACAGGGAAGTCTTTCTAATTATCATTTTTTATAGATGAAGAAATGAAGCCTTTAAGTAGCTAATAATAGCAAGGTCCAATCCAGACCCCTTTGACTTCAAAGTCTGTTTCTTCTCTTACCATACCTCCTTTATACACTAGCAAAAGCAAAACCAATTCACTGCTTTCCAACAGCTATTCACATCCATCTGCAGAAGGCTGTCTGGTGGACATGAAAAAGAGTCACATGGACACGATCCAGAAACTAACTCAGTGGATGAATGAACGTTAATAGAGGCAGTAACTGAGCATTTGTCACCTAAAGCTAGGGTAGAGAACTAAATGACGTCCCAGCAAAGAGTATAACTGGGGAGCAAGTGAAGAATGAACAGAATAATGCTTTAAACAGTACAGGGTTTAGATGGTCACTTATGGAAGTCCAATAAGTCAGTTTACCAACGGTAAGCATTTTTTGAGAACCTACTGCATATGTCTAAATGACACTAGGGTGGGTCTAGCAGGGCTTGGGGCTAGTGGTTGATAATATCCCTAGAACTTTGTCAGGAGACCGACAAGCGAGGAAAGTGAGTTATACCAGAAGGATATCAGTGTTCACCTGGACAGGTGAAGCCAAGATGTATGGAGCCAAGAGAGATCTAACCAGTGAAGTCACTGAGCCTTTGTTCACACGTCAAGGGTAGGTTCTTTCAAGGGCCAAGAGACTTACCGTCATGTCTTAAGAGGCAGGCGGCCAAAGGCAGGACCGGTTACATATTTCGTGCCAAATGACAATGCCAGGTCCTTATTCAAGACAGCAACTGCAGAGCACTAAACCAAGCAGGGGGCCCCTCTAACAGCTGGGTCCTGTGCAGCTGTACAGGTCGTGCACCCATAACCAGAAGGAAAATACTCTGTAAGAGCAAATGCAGCAAAAGAAGGGAGCACGTTCATTGCACACCCAAGGCCTTTCACCAGACCTGCGGCGCCTGAAAGCGGGTCCGAACAGCTCGCTGCCCTTCCCGTCCCGCTTTGTCGCTCACTTCCTCCTCCCGTTCCTTCCTTCGTCCCTTGCTTTTCCCCCCCCGCGGCGGCTGCGCCGGCCTGACAGCGAATCTGCCGCGAACCCCGAAGCTGCGCGAACCGCCCGCCGCGCCGCCCGCCGGCCCCGCCTCCTCCCGGCTCTTCCTTCCTCCGTGCGCCCCCGGCGGGGCCGGCGGAACGGGCCGCGGCCCCCGAACGTTCACCGGCGATGGGAGGCCGGCCGTTCGGGAAGAGGACGTGACTGTCGGCGGCGAGGAGGCGCTCTTCTGCCCGGGGAAGCGCCTGGAGCGGAGAGCCGGTGAGGGCTGGCCCCTGGCGGTGTCCCCGCAGCCGGGGGGCTGCGGTAGTTCCTCAGTCCGGGAGGTAGGTTCTGGGCAGCACAACACAGCGTTTGCTAGGCACTAACTCCGCTTTGCAGCTAAAACTCAAGAGACCGAGGGATGGGTCTGAGGTTCCGCTGCCGTTTCTGTCCAGCCCAAACCCTCATTCCCAGGCACTGCCCTGTTCGTAGCTCTTGCTTAAATGTTCGGCCTGGGTGGCCATGTGTGTCCCAACTGACACTTCTTGCTGTTTGGACGACAGGATCCTGAATAGAGCCAATCCTTAGCTCTAGTCAACAACCAGTGAGATTCCTTCAAAAGTCTGTACCAAGGGATGGACCGGCTCTCTGGCTGTATAATGGGAGGAGCTAGGTTGGAGAGATCGTGCCAACTGTCAGGGCCATTTCTAGATAATGTGCACACTTTTGACTTTGCAGAGAGCACATACTTCCCCAGAGGGGGACGGACGAGAGGAGGGAAGAGCTGCCTTCATCCCAGCAGAGTCTCAGTTCCAACGGACCATGGCTAGTTTGAGAGGATTTCTGTACAGGCCCAAACTCCTACAGATAACAAAACACAAAAAGCAGCTACCTGAGGGTGCTGGCTAGGAATTCAAACCCAGCCCTATTTCATCCCAAAGTTAATTATTTTCCACCACCACCAAAGTCAGGTAAGGTTAATAAGTACTTATGTATTAATAATTAGGTGGAAAAAAATTCCAGAAGGGACCTGAGAACGCTGCAGCTGTTCACTGGAAACCAGGAGGAATAGAATAATTGGAAAATGTGTCAGGGGAAGAAGGAGAGGACATAGTAAAAGCACATCAAGACTAAGACCAAGACCAAGGCAAAAGGTAACCAAACTCTTAGACCACATTCCTGACTACATTTGAGGCTGCTACTTCCACATCTCTCATTTATTTCATCCTGCCTTCGACTTTACCACACCAATGAAACATCTGTCTCAGAGGTCCACAATGACCTCTTACTGGATAAACATAGTGATTCATTTTAGTTTTTATCTTATTTGACATCTCTTCCACATTCAACATTCCTGGCTACTTCCCTCTCATTGAATCAGTCTCCTCTCTTAAGGCTTTCCTGTCACGACTTTTCCTGGTTTTGTCTAAATATCCAGCAGCTGCTTTGATTGTCTCTCTCCCTTTGATTGTTGGTGTTCCCCAGGTCTACCTTTTTAAACCCATTAAACCTGTGTGGAGGGGAAAACTAATTCAGTTTGCAACTGAAACAATAACCACCTGCCCCCTTCACACAGGTGCTTTTCCTACCAACAACTATCATAGCTGGGCAGCAGAAGTGCTTTATGAATAATTGCCGTTTCTTCACACGGAATATTGAAAAACATATACTCTGGGGTCACAATTTAATCAAATCAGTAATTTTTACTGCTTCATCAAGGACAAAAAAAAAAAAAAAATCCACCCTCTTCTTGTGGTGTACTCTCCTTGTGTGAGCCAATGCGTTCTCATGACTTCACCCATCACGTGCATACCGATAACTTCCGACTATTTTCCCAGCCCAGATTTCTCTCCTGGGTTCCACACTCAAATGTCCAGACATGGGCTGGAAATGTCTGCTCAGAGGTCCTATAGGTGCCTCAATTCAACATATCCAAAATGGAATTCCCACCCAAACCAGCCCTTCTAGTCTGCCCATCTTGATGAATGGCAGTGCCTCTCACTCAGACCTTCGCATCTGTAATTTTCCTCCTTCACGTCTGTAATTTTCTCCTCCGCTCCATCCTCAGCGCTATTTCCTTAGATCCAGCTGATACTGTGGCTTCCCAACTGATTTCTTTGCCTTCAGGGTCACCCCTTGTCCATTCTCCACACGGTGATCATCACACACTCATGTTTGCGTTTTTTCAATCTCACCTCCCAGATAAAGTAAAAGTCTTCAGCATTGCATAAAAGACCCTTCCTTCCTGGTCTGTTCCCTGCCCCGGCTCCCTTGTAATTTTTTCTACTTCTAACCTTCCTTCTTAAGCTTTATCCCGGTCTGTGTATGTTTTTCTCTCTCCCTGTAACACATCTCCCCACTTCTTTCCCAGGCGAACTTCAAATGTCATTTCCCATGGGATGTTTATTCTGCCACTCCTCCAGTTGAAGTCTCCCTTTCATTTATTCCTATGACATCCAATACTTACTTCTATCCTAACACTTACTACCCTATATCAGAACTCTTTTCTTCCCTGTCTTCACCTTGAGACTGTGAATTCTTCGAGGGCAGGGACCAGGTCTCTTTTCTAGATAATCCTAACAGCACAGCAGGCATTCAGTAAGGTTTGGAATGCATGAATGACATACTTAGAATAGAGAAGTTATTGTCTCATTCCTGATCTTTATCTTAGCACTGAAGAGTATGCCCTTCCAAAGTGATGAATCATGCAAAGAATGGTTACAACGAGAAACGAAACCCTCAGATTTCTTCAATTACAACCAAGTGGGCAGGTGAGTCCGGCGCCACTGTTTTAAGATCTTGTTCAGTCGGTTCTAGCGAGTTAGGCTGGCAGAGCTGAGAAAGCATGACGGTGGTACCTGAAGTAAGAAACAATGACAATGTAAGAAGATCCAAGCCTAAGGGTCTTTGTAGGTCCTGCCAAAACATCTTTACGCTGTGATATTTCCGTGAAGGTAAACATACTCTTAAGGATCAGAGAAAAGTGAGAAGCTTGTCTACTGCTGAAGTCTAAAGCCAAATTCATGAAAGAGAATCCCGACCCCAAAGTGTCAATTTGGAAAGTCAGAGAATAGTAGCATCAGGTTTTCTAATAGTAAAAGCTCTTGCTTTCAAGATCACACAGTTTGTTAGGTGTCACACGAGGAACTGTTCCAAGCTGTACCCCATAGGTCACTATGCAGTTTTTGAGGACAGGGCCCAGGCGGTTTTACTCAGTCGTACACACACACAGCACCTGTCACCATCCTGCTACAGTGGGCACTCAGCTTGCTGAATGAAGGAAGGAATGAATAAATGTGCTCTGCCATAGGGGTGTAGATGAGAGGGAAGAGCACTGTCGTTTCTCCAAAGATGGAAAGCTTTAGTATTTCTGGGGAAAATAAATATTTACTTCGAAAAAAAACTTTATCAAAGCAAAGGCAAAAAAATGTTTTAGATGTCTGAAAGATCTGTGTTAAGTTCTGAATCAGTCGTCGCTATTTCAGAGCATGATGGAAACTTATCTTCTGAAATGTTGGCATGTCTGCATAAGAGGTGTCAGGGCCAAATGGTCCAGTCTGGAGTTGCCTGAATCCTGCCCTCCTTACCTGCATAACTGAGCAAGTTACTTGAACCAGTTATTTAACAAATGACTCATTTTCATCATCTGTAAAATGGGGATGATTATACCACTTAAGGTTGTTGAGAGACATGAATAGTTAATACAAAACCTTCGAAGTAGCATATCTCTTTTTCTGCCACTAATTCCTATCTCTCTAGGTGTCATTTTGCTTTTCAGTAAATGTTTCTCTGTGGGTTTTTGCTTTTTCCCTCCCCTTCTGTGCCTTCTTCCCCTCTCACTACCTTTCTACTTTTTTTTTTTACTATCTCTCTCCCTGCCTGACTGAATTTTTTCTTAATATTCTCATACTTCTCCCTCACTCACCTAAAAAATGACTGATGGCTATGAACTTTATAAACTTACAGAATAAGAAACTTAATAATGACTATTAAAACCCTATTTTCTTTTTCCCAAACTAATTTCTGATCTCTGCCATATTTAGGCATACTTTTTTTTATATTTAAAAAATCAGTGAAAACATTCATGTTAATTTCGTTCTGATTTTCGTCACCTAATATAACTTTATACCGAAGGGGATCAGGATATGCCCCCCTACCCCCAATATGCCCCTTTGGCATGAGGATTAATTTGAGCTGAAGGCAATTAAGAATCAACAGATGCCGGCCTTCCCTGGTGGCGCAGTGGTTGAGAATCTGCCTGCCAATGCAGGGGACACGGGTTCGAGCCCTGGTCTGGGAGGATCCCGCGTGCCGCGGAGCAACTAAGCCCGTGCGCCACAACTACTGAGCCTGCGCGTCTGGAGCCTGTGCTCCGCAACAAGAGAGGCCGCGACAGTGAGAGGCCCGCACACCGCGATGAAGAGTGGCCCCCGCTTGCCGCAACTGGAGAAAGCCCTCGCACAGAAACGAAGACCCAACACAGATATTAAATAAAATAAATAAATTTAAAAAAAAAGAATCAACAGATGCAGAAAGAAGCCTTCTCAGCATTTCTCTTATCTAAGAGCAGAAACTTCTGAGAAATGAGGCTGTCATAAATTCCCTCTTCAGCATGAGCTTACTCCTAGGAGAGAGATCAAAAGTAAATAGGCCGTAAATCTCCTCTCTGGGAGTTTCGTGGCCATGAAGGAGATGGAAAAGCCCACTTGCATATTCATAAATATTATCACAGGCTTTCTTATCTCCAGTTTATTCTCCTAAAAATCCTTTTCTTTCCTATGGAAACCTACTTGTTCTTTCCATAGATTTTTCTCCGTCTCCCTCTTTCCCCTAATAAGTTAGGTAGATAAGCCTCTGTCTTTAACCAGTTAGCTAGCTACTAGCTGCTTCCATATGAATAAGGCTTTTTTCTCCTGTTGTCTTTTGTCAGTTTAATTCAGAGGTCCCTAGGAACTCAACCTAAGAGGGTGTTACAGCAAAAGTTTTTTCTCCTCAAATACTTCATATGCCATGATCAATATAGACCATATACTTGTTAATTTTTATGATTATGGTATCATATACCACAGTTTGTCACATTCTCCTCTTGTGGGGCACGTTGATGTTTCTGATTTTTTATTCTTTTTTAAGTATCTCCTTCCTTTAGGACACTTCCCTTGCGTTCTCTGCTACATAAGATATATACAAACATACAAATGCATAATTATGGAAACATACAAAATTTGCTGCATTTGTTGTCTAGATCTTCAGTCTTGTGAAAAAAAAGTAAAACGGAGACAGGCTGGGGCCCGGGACGCTTAGTTGCAGTGTTACATTCTCGCACCTGGACACACCTCTCATCCAGCAACAAAATACAAAGAAACTCTATGGGACTAAAAATAACTGCGTGCATGCGCAGTTGGGGCAAATTCTGGACCCAAAAGATACAAAGAGACCAAAAAAACCCCCAGCTGCCACTTCTGAAGAGTTGAGAGCAAAAACAGGGTGCCGGGAGCAAAAACAGGGTACTGAGCATGTCCCGGGCACCTGGCACCACCAGAGGGGCGGGCAGAGCACCTAAGCCACCCCTCTGGCCGGACCCCTGGTCACAGCACTACCGTCACCCCGTTTAAGGAGCCAGCTCGCCCCCCGCCAGGGAGCAAGCAGGCAAGGGAAACTGTTGCTCGTTCTCGCTGCCCCGCGCTGCTGCAGGGGCCCCAATAAAGCCTCGCCCGAATTGCTTGTCTAGCCTCTAGTCAATGTCTATCGCTTGCAGAAGGCCAAGAACCCTGGTCGGTATCAAAACGAGGCAGTGCTGCCTTCCAGAGAGTCTCTCTTGTCTGTAGAGCTGATCAAGGTACCAGTCATGAACTACTGTACCTAGATTGCTTGAACTCTAAACGTTTATTGACAGCTGCACAAACTTGCGGGGAAATACAGAGAGGTGAGGTTGGTCTGCCCAGTAAAAAATGGTTGCTTTGATTTGAGCTTCCCTCTCCCAGAGCTGCTTCTGTCGCCAGTTCAGTACGCAACAAGTTCGAAGAGTTTACAAGGAGAGTGTGTCACGATTACTGCTTTTCCGTTGTAGCTTTTGGCTTTTAAAATTCAGAAGCACCGTGGAAGCAGGTTTGGTGTTTCAGAGTTCTGCCACAAGTGTTAATTTTATTTTAAGTAATGTTCATAGCCTCAGTTTATGTTGTCATTTGGTTCATAATGATGATCATAAACCTCGGTTAAATGATTACCGTCTGAACAGCACCGTACTATAGGACTACAAAAGCCTAAGACGTGGCCCTTAACTCTGAGTAGTTGATAATTGACAAAGTGAGAAACCCAGACTATGAGTGCTGAGGGACTTGTACATAACCATTGAGAGTCTTGATAATAAAAGTATGCAACATAGGATTTTTGACTCTTTGTAAACAATTCCTAAGTCTTGAGTTTGCTTCTGAATCTTAAAGAAAATTTGGAGCAACTTTTCCATACCCTGGAACATAGGAATAGATTATCATAAATTTACATGAATGCACTCTAGTGGATTCTGAAGACTCCATCATAAGCCAGCATAGGCTGGGAAACAAAACAAAACAAGTTTGGGATAATATCAAAGACCCTTCCATCATTTTCAAATGGCTTAGCTAAGGACTGCTCTCTGTTAACTGCCTCTCCGAGCACTGAGGAATGGTTAAAGCCAGGGGAAAAACAGGACTGGCAAAATACTTGCCTGGGGACCACCTTCCCAACCTCCCCACCCTCATAATTTGGATTGGCTTCCTCCTACGCCATACTACGGATTCTGATAAAAGTCTTCTCTAGCTAAAGGACTTTACTGTTCTTTGAATTAGAGGATGAAGCTGGCTGTTTGAAACCTTTCTCACTTTCCCTATTCCAAAGGGTTCAGTATCTGCTCAAACAAGATCAGGAATTCACTGATCCATCTACATCCTTAGGGACATGCATATTTTTGAAAGATAAAGGAGGCCTCCAAGAATTAGACATGAGTTTTGCTACAACTCTTCACTTTTGCACAGTGCTTCCTTTATAAGAAATAAGGGATCTTCACTGGTTCTTTGCCTTTGTAAAGAAATAGCTGGGGATTTCACAGAAGTTCCTAGGAGTGGTTGGTTTATTCCTAGTTGTTTGAAAAATAGGTGTTCCAGGGTAAGATAATATGCACTGTTAGATAGTGTGCCTAAGTCAGTAGAAGGGCTTCCATTTAAAGAGCTTCCTTCCCATAAGTTTTATCTTATTTAAGAGCTTTAAACCAGAGGTTTTCAAATCTTGTTCCACAGAACCTGGGGGGTCGTTAAACATTTTATTCTGACTTTCTGTTTGTGAGATTGTGGATATCTTTGATTTTAAAAGTACATGAATATATTCTTGTGAAGATTTGTGAATTGATTAATATATTTTATCAAGTACCTACTGGTATACCAGGCACAATTCTGGGGACTGAGGCTATATCAATGAACAAAGCAAATGAAAATTCATGTCCACATAGAGCTTAATTCTAGTGGAAGGAGAAAAACAAACATAATAAGTAAGGAAATTACATAATATGTTAGAAGGTGATAATTGCTATTAACAAAAATAAGATATGGTAGATCAAGAATGCTAGTAGGAGGAACTGCAATTTTTTTTTTGAATTCTCATAGTTGACTTTATTTTTAAAACATCTTTATTGGAGTATAATTACTTTACAATGGTGTATCAGTTTCTGCTTTGTAACAAAGTGAATCAGCTATACATATACATATATTCCCATATCTCTTCCCTCTTGCGTCTCCCTCCCTCCCACCCTCCCTATCCCACCCCTCTAGGTGGTCACAAAGCACTGAGCTGATCTCCCTGTGCTATGCGGCTGCTTCCCTCTAGCTATCTGTTTTACATTTGGTAGTGTATATATGTCCATGCTACTCTCTCACTTCGTCCCAGCTTACCCTTCCCCTTCCCTGTGTCCTCAAGTCCATTCTCTAGTAGGTCTGCGTCTTTATTCCCATCCTGCCCCTAGGTTCTTCAGAACCTTTTTTTTTTTAGATTCCATATATATGTGTTAGCATACGGTATTTGTTTTTGTCTTTCTGACTTACTTCACTCTGTATGACAGACTCTAACTCCATCCACCTCACTACAAATAACTCAATTTTGTTTCTTTTTATGGCTGAGTAATATTCCATTGTATATATGTACCACATCTTCTTTATCCATTCATCTGTCGATGGACACTTAGGTTGCTTCCATGTCCTGGCTATTGTAAATAGAGCTGCAATGAACGTTGGGGTGCATGTGTCTTTTTGAATTACGGTTTTCTCAGGGTATATGCCCAGTAGTGGGATTGCTGGGTCATATGGTAGTTCTATTTTTAGTTTTTTAAGGAACCTCCATACTGTTCTCCATAGTGGCTGTACCAGTTTACATTCCCACCAACAGTGCAAGAGGGGAACTGCAATTTTAAGTTGGGAGGTCAGGTAGGCCTCGTGAGAAGTTACCATTTGAGGAAAAGCTTGAAGGAAGTGAAAGAATGAGCCAAATAGATAAATAGGGGAAGAACTTTCTAGGGAAAAGGAGCAGCTAGGGCAACGGCCATGAGGTGGGTCCGTGTATGTATATTTGAGGTATAACAGGGAGATATGTCTCACTACATTGCAATCGGTAAAGGGGAACATGAGATGAGAGGAGTAGGGGTGGAAGATACAGATTGTTAAGGTCTTTGGCTTTTACTCTAAGAGAAATAGGAAAATAGATGAATACATGGTGGGAAGTCTTTAAACAACAGAGATGTATATTTTCAAAAAAGTATCCCCACCTCCTAATCCCATACTTCCCAGACATTGCTGCCATTTTGGGTCATATCTTTCCAAAGGTTTTTCTATGTGATTACATACATAGATGGGTACATATAGAAATACATAGTTTTGTTTTGTGAGGGCATGTGTGTGTGTGTCTGTCTACATGGGTGCATTTTAACATAAGTGAACTTATGTGCCCTGTGTTAATCAGCAACTTGCTTTTTATAATTAATATGTCTTGGAGATCTTTCTTTGTCAAGACAGTACATAAATTTCTATCTCATTCTTTATTGTATAACATTCTATTGTATGCATATGCTACATTTTGTTTAACCATACCTATATAGGTAAATATTTAGGTTCTAATTTCTCTCCTTTGCTCCCTTCCTCCTTTCCTTCCCATATTGAATTACTATTGTCTTAATATTACATTTAATAACATAAAATTACATGTTACATGAAACATGGGAGGAATTTGAAAATTAAAGTTTGTGTTACCTTCTTTCAGAAAAGCAATATGTGTTTCCTACATTGGAAACACTTAGATTTACCTCCATGGAAGAAAGGCCTCAGTTACTTCTTAAGCAAGGACTTATCTAATGTTTATTGTTTGGAATAAATGGGAATCATGAGAGTTTGAGCCCAGTTACTCTGAGCTTTGCTAAGAGTTGACTCAGTCAGCTTACCCAAGTCGACCGTGGGTCTATATCAGTAGGAAGCAAGGATCCAGCGTCCAAAATCTGCGTCTTCTATGCTGGGCACTCTTTTTTCCAACTACCTACAGCCTGCGCCAATATGCCATTCAGCCAGCCCTGTTGTTGGCGCACGTGTGTAAGTCTCGTCTACCCAACCTTGATGTCAGCCCCCCGAGGACAGGACTGTGCCTTAAATTCTCACAGCGTCGAACTGATCCCTAGAATCATGGTTATTTAGTTTTAACGTATTTTTTTAATTATCCCTAAAATTGTATTTGCCAAGTAAGTTTTATTTGGTTTAGAATAAATCTTGGGATAAAATTTCTGCCATCTCTATGGATATGTTAGCATTTCTTTTAAGTTTATCATTTTGCACTAGTCTGTTTTCCCCCCCAGGCCTTGCCTGTATACAGACAATTGCACTGTTAGTGTAATACACACATGCCTTGCTCAATTAAATACCAGGCAGGATACAGGTACCTCTGCTTTGTCCATGCTTACATCACAGCAAAAGGGTCAACTGTGCAATAACTAGAAAATTATCACACAGAATCACAGTAATATCATATAAATAATTTCACATTTATGTTTATGATAAAGAACGGGATGAAAGTTGAATCCTCGCTGCTACCCAGTTGGTGTCAATAAATGCTGGTTCCTCTCTTCTCCCTTCAAAAGGAAATAATTAGCCTTATTTAAAAGGGAGAACACAGTTAAAAGAATTTCAGATATATCCACATATGGCAGAAATTTTATTCCAAGGTTTGTTCTAAACCTTTTCCCTAGCTGGAATAAAGAATAATCTCACACGTATTTCAAATGTGTGAAGATTTGTTGTGTTGTATGATTAAAATGCAAATTTATTTAAAAGAGCTATCTAAGCTAGTGGGGAGCAGCCGCATAGCACAGGGAGATCAGCTCGGTGCTTTGTGACCACCTAGAGGGGTGGGATAGGGAGGGTGGGAGGGAGACGCAAGAGGGAGGGGGTATGGGGATATATGTATATGTATAGCTGATTCACTTTGTTATACAGCAGAAACTAACACATTGTAAAGCAATTATACTCGAATAAAGATGTTAAAATAAATAAATAATAAATAAGCTATCTATGTTATTCTTGGTGTCTGAATTATATTTTCTCTGAGGGGTAAAGTGCAACTACTACCATGAGGGAGGAGGGATCCCCCAAATTAAAAAGTGATCCTCACATTTAAAAAAACCCTGGAGGAGTTATTTCTTAATGATCAGAGTTTCTGTTTCGGGTGATGAAAAAGTTTTGGAAATGGATAATGGTGATGGTTACATAACATTGTGAATGTAATTAATGCCACTGAATCAAACACTTAAAAATGACTAAAATTTTATGTTATATGTATTTTACCACAATAAAAATGATGAAAAGAAATAGATGGGACTTCCCTGGTGGCACAGTGGTTAAGAATCCACCTGCCAATGCAGGGGACACGGGTTCAAGCCCTGTTCCGGGAAGATCCCACATGCCGCAGAGCAACTAAGCCCATGCACCACAGCTACAGAAGCCCATATGCCCTAGAGCCCGTGCTCCGCAACAAGAGAAGCCACCGCAATGAGAAGCCCACGCACCACAACGAAGAGTAGCCCCCGCTCGCCGCAACTAGAGAAAGCCTGCACACAGCAACGATGACCCAATGCAGCCAAAAAAAATTTTAAATATAAATAAATAAATTTGAAAAAGAAAAGAAAAAAAGAAATAGATGGAATTTCTTAACAACATCAAGATTTTTTAAACTTGCATTTCATTTCAATAAATATTTATTGACTGCCTGAGCTGTGCTTAGGTATGCACAGTAGAGAGGAAAATCAGGATAGTGACTTAACTATAAAGAGGACTTCCAGCAAGGCAAGTTCAGTAATCGGCATTTCACGTATCTCATGATATTGTTATGCCAGCTCTCTAAGGAAAGCATTATTGTTACCACCATTTTATGTTGAGAAACCTTGGATTAAACTGGTCACAGGCAGTGAAGAGTGGAGCCAGAAGCTCTTAGTATGTGTCATATTTTGTCACTTGACATCCTTCATGTTTTCAGAATATGAAATGCCTATTAATACAACCTTAACTTCCTGTTATACTTCTGGTTTAGAAAAGAACATTAGAAGGATAGTGTGTTCCAAATATAGCTCCTCTCTTCAAATCTCTAGTGGGCCTTTGCACTGAAACCTAATGCTGTCTGTGTTTTGGTTTCTTTCACTTCCTTTCCAAATCTGTGTTATCTTCCTGCTTGTATTCTTGTGCTAGAAGACAGAGCTTATGAAAGGAGACCCGTTACGTCACGTCTAGCAAAAGACAGGAAGTTTACACAGAGCAAAACTATTTGCTAGAATCGGTTTTTATCCTTGCTAAAGTTGCCATTAGTGTCGGAGATACTGTCCTCAGGATTCTCTTGCACAAAGAAAAAGAGAAAAAAATATCTCTCTGACACGTGAATTTCTTCCTTTTCCTATCCCCTTGCCAGGAACATCGGAAAAGGATCCCAGGCTGGTTAGAGGCTTTAGGTTGTCAGTTTGAATCCCAGTGATCGAGAAGGAAATGCGGTTAATAACCACCTAACAGTGGAGAAAAAAGGAACTCGAGATTGGAGAACCAGACAGTATCCCACGGCTAGCTTATTTGGAAAGCCTCAGTCTTTCTGGTAGTTGCAAGACGTAGCCAGGGGCTGGTAAGTTCCCTCTCTGATACTTTCTCTTGCACCTTGAGAGCTGGCAGGAAGGGAAGCTCCTGGACTTTAATAGACGTGGATCTTGGTTGAAGTCTCTGTGGGAAAGCCAACAAGAGTCGAAATCTTCTCAGTATCACCACTGCCTCCCTACCAAGGTGCTTTCCTTCCAACATCACAGATCATAACTGAGGTGAGTTGTTTGTTTTTGTTTTTTTCACATGTTCATACTGAGTGGAGAATCTTGATTCTTTTTTGGTATGTGCTTTTAACAAGTGTGTCAATGAAACCAGTACTTCTCCTACTTGAATGTGTGTATGAATCACCTGGAGATCTTGTTAAAAAGCAGCAGAATTCAGTGGGCCTGAGATTCTGCATATCTGACAAGTTCCCAGGTGACCTCAGTTCCCAGGTTCCCAGGTGACCTGCTGGTCCATGAAACACGAGTAACCACGGCTGACACCCTCTTGGTTTATTGCTTTTGGGGGAAAGGGGTTGGGAGTTGCTGGCAGAATGAAGGTATTTGGCTGAGCACATGATTTGTGTAGAGCGCCTGGGAGGAAAGTCAGACACCATTGTGCCCAGGTTGTACCTGCTTTGATGGACAGGCTCAGAGTTTGGGGGGTTGTGTTAAATAGTTCCTAGATGCGGTAAGCCACGCCACCACAAGCGAGAGAGGATGTTGGTCTACTCCTTAGATCGCATGGGCCACTCTGAGCAGAGCCAGAAATATTTTTGCAGTTTTGGGGAATAAGTATCCACATCATGCCTTAACTGGGGTAGCTAGTGGTCATTTGAACGTTTCAGCTTCAGTTGAAAATCACACATCTAGAAAAATAACTGGTGTCTTCCTCCTCCCATTCGGAGGTGAAGATTGTACAGCGTGCGAATCTGTGAAGCGGTTTAAAGTCAGCTGGAGTATGGAATATGATTGATATGTTTTCTCTTCTCGTGTGAGTGTTCCTCTTTAAATTGAGCAGCTCCCTGTCCTAAATGATACATATTTATCAGAAAGTTGCTTTTAATCCGAAAGCCACAAGCCATGAGGGAAAACAATGAATAACAGGGAGGGTACCTATTCTGTGCCTCCTTGAGGGGAGGAACAAACAACGGGAGAAGAAAAGGGAAAGAAAGGCAAGTTGTGGCCAGGAAAGTCAGGTGTGCAAAGTGAACACAAGAAACCCCAGCCTGATAATAGAATTTTTTCCCTCACATGCATGGGAGTTTTTCTAGAGCAGTAGCTTGCGTCTTCCTCAGCTAGAAAAATGTGCTTGAGACAGAATAGGTAAATTAAAAATTGCATTGTTTTAATGAACATGCTGGAACTATTTGTCATTGAGTCAAGGACAGTCAATGGAATCAAAGGTCAGTGGCATGAACAGGCCTGGTGAGGCTCAGTATGAATCCATTAAACCATCCCAGACCGAGGGGAGTTGCTTTTGTTTGAAATAAACATCAAATAACATTCCTTTCCATTATGGAGCATAATGGGGGTGTTACTTAAAAATTTAACAACTTACGTGGCACAAACACTGACTAATCAGAACAGAAGCTGCTGTAAACAGCCCACACCACAGCAGACCACTGACAGGCGGTAAGAAGTGCGCAGGGCTGAGTATCAGCCTAAGCTAAGTTTTCATGAACTTTTATGGGGGGAGAAATTGTAAAGCTACAGATGAGTTTAGAGACCTATAATCATAGTCCTCACCACCATCTGTCAGCACTTTGGCCCCATTCTCTCAGGTGAGGCCACTTCCCTGTCTTTCCAAGCCCGGAGCAACCCCTCATTCCGCCTGTGTATCTCCTGCAACCTTCACTAAAGAAAGTAGGGATCTCTTCAGTCACTGCAGGTGACTCAAAATCCTATCCATTTCCTGAGTAGAAGGGAAAATGCGTTTATTCTTTTGTAAACAGATACAGCAGAAAATGCAACTTGATCAGCACGCTATCCTTCCATACAAAGCATTGTCACATATCTTACCCTGCTTGATTTTTCACAACCGTCATGGGGTACATACACGTCAAGGGGATTATTATTTTTACCTGTCAGTGAAGAAACTGAGGCTCCAGTTAAGCAATTTCTGAAAAGTCACACGGCTGGTTAGTAGGTGTGTTGGATTTAAACTTGCCCGTTTGCTGTAAGTTCAGGTTTGTCCTGTACTTTCCTTCATCCTGTCAAGCATCCTCTCAAAACCTACGACAACCGTTTTTGCTCTCTGCTAGGATTTGTTTGCTTTTCATGTCAAAATTTGAAACCTTTGTGCATTAAAAAGAATCCTGTTTCTACTTCTTTCGTCAAAATTATCCACGTTTGTCATAACCTTTGCATCCATTAGCACCTCTACTCCCTAGGAATAAACATTTTAGAGCAGGGCTTCTCAAACTTTATTGTGATTGAAAATCACCTGGGGAGCTTGTTAAAACTCAGATTCCTGGGCCCTAACTTCAGAGATCTGATTCAGTAGGTCAGGGCCCAGGCCTGAGAATTCGCATGTCTAATAGCTCCCAGGTGATTTTAATGCTACCATCCAGAGACCATGCTTTTAGACTACAGGCATAGCTTCGGTCAGTATTTTTAAATAACATATTTGTGGTTTAGTGAGGAGGCTTTGTGTGCTTAACCACAGAGATTATAGAGTCAGAATTCCTGGGTTTGAATGTTAATGTCATCACACTTAGAAGCTGTGTGATCCTGGGGGACTTAACCATTCTGTGCCTCAGTTTCCTAATCTGTAATATGGACACAATGATACCACCTACCTCATATGGTGGTTGTGAGGATTACATGACTTAACAGTGCCAGGCACAGACTATCTCTGTATGTGTTCGCTCTTATTATTTCTAAGTCTTGCTCAATTCATAATTATACTTTATAGCAGAAACACCGACAGCAAGAAGATATTGCGTGAGCAGGTATCAAATGCTGTTCTTCGATGTAGATGTTACCCCAGGACTTCATCATGAGTTAAACATGTTCTTACGTGTGTATAAGTAGATGTCCTGAGCTGTCAGCTAGCACTTCCCACTGAGGGGATGGAGAGCAGATGATGATGAGAAGTTGGCAAGGGCCCGATCACGCAAGGCTTTACATATCATCTTAAAAGCTTGAACTTGACTCTGACAGTGATGAAAGCCATCAGTGTAGTTTGAAGCTGGGGAGTGCCATCAGAATTGCATTTTAGAAATGTCTCCTGCTTCAGTATGGAGGCCAGTTTGGGAAAAGGTTAGACTACAGGCAGAGAGCTGTTTAAATAGACTGTTGCAACCATCATGGAGAGAATTAATAAAGCCTCAAACGAAGGCAGTAGAGTAAAGCTCAGAGCAGGAATCCCATGGTTCAGGTGATGGAATGGAGCGTATGCCATGACTCAGAAAGGAAATGTGATACTGTGTTAAAACTCCTTCGCTTTTGCGTCTTCTCTCCATCGAAGCTCCAGGAGGCTGAGGACTGAGCCTAACTTCTATGTAGTCCCAGCCCCTAACTCCTAGTAGGTCTTTGATGGATGTTCAGTAAGTGAATGGATGAGGGAGAATAAATCACATCCTCCTTGTGGTCAACAAGCGTCTATGTGATCTGGCCCCTGTATATCTCTCCAGCCTCATCTCCCTTCTCTCTCATCTTTGTTCTTATCACACTGGCCTTCCTTAAGGCCTTTGAAAACGCCCAACGGTGATCGCCAGTCCAGAGGGTATCAAACTACTGTCCTTGGGGCAAATTTGTCTTGCCACCTATTTTTTTTTATTGAATGAAATATTCTTTAAATTCTATAGTGCTTCACGGTTTTCGAAAGTTTCACACAGATGATTTCATATATCCCATAATAACCCCCCTTTTTGTAATCCCCCTCCTCCTATATTGCCCCCCTTCCCTCTCCCCACTGGTAACCACTAGCTTGTTCTCTATACCTGTTAGTCTACTTCTTTTTTGTTATATTCACTAGTTTGTTGTATTGTTTAGATTCCACAGATAAATGATATAGTATTTGTCTTTCTCTGTCTGACTTATTTCACTTAGCAAAATGCCCTCCAAGTCCATCCATGTTGATGCAAATGGCAAAATTTCATCCTTTTTAATGTCTGAATACTATTCCATGGTACATATATACACCACATCTTCTTTTTCCATCCATCTGTTGATGGACACTTAGGTTGCTTCTATACGCTGGCAATTGTACATAATGCTGCTATGAACACTGGGGTGCATGTATCGTTTTCGATTAGGGTTTTTGGGTTTTTTTGGATATATACCCATCAGTGGAATTGCTGGGTCATACGATAGTTCTATTTTTTTTTAATGTTTCTTTAATTTTTTAATTTATTTTATATTTACTTTTGGCTGTGTTGGGTCTTCGTTTCTGTGCGAGGGCTTTCTCCAGTTGCGGCGAGCGGGGCCACTCTTCATCGCGGTGCGCAGGCCTCTCACTGTCGCGGCCTCTCTTGTTGCGGAGCACAGGCTCCAGACGCGCAGGCTCAGTAGTTGTGGCTCACGGGCCTAGTTGCTCCGTGGCATGTGGGATCTTCCCAGACCAGGGCTCGAACCTGTGTCCCCTGCATTGGCAGGCGGATTCTTAACCACTGCGCCACCAGGGAAGACCTGATAGTTCTATCTTAGTTTTTTGAGAACTCTCTATACTGTTTTCCACAGTGACTGCACCAATTTACATTCCCACCAACAGTGAAGGAAGGTTCCCTTTTCTCCACATCCTCACCAACTATTGTTACTTGTGACAGGTGTGAGGTGATAGCTCATTGTGGTTTTGCTTTGCATTTCCCTGATGGTTAACGATTTTGAGAATCTCTTACCACTTATTTTTATAAAGTTTTATTAGAACACAGCCACACCCATTTGATTACGTATTGTCTATGGCTACTTTAGTGCTACAGTAGCAGGGTAGAGTAACTGTGACAGAGACCACATGGCCTGTGAAACCCAAAATGTTTACTGTCTGTCCTTTTACAGAAAAAAGTTTGCCAATTCCCTGCTCTAGTTCTTTGGAATTGCTGTGACCTCTGATTTAAAACTCTACCCTCGGGAATTCCCTGGCAGTCCAGTGATTAGGACTTGGCGCTCTCAATTCCCGGGGCACTGGTTCAATCCCTGGTCAGGGAACTAGGATCCTATAAGCCATGTGGTGCAGCCCCCAAAAAACAAACAAAAAATCCTCTACCCTCAGCAAAGCTACAGTAATTGAAACTGTGGTATTGGCATAAAGACATACAGACCAATGGAACAGAAAAGAGATCCCAGAAATAAACTCTCATATATAGGGTCAAATGATTTTCTGCAGAGGTACTAAGACCATTCAGTGGGGAAAAGACAGCCTTTTCAACAAACGGTGCTGGGAAAACTGGATATCCACATGCAAAAGAATTAAGTTAGACCCTTATCTTATACCATATACAAAAATTAAGTTAAAATGGATCAAAGACCCCAAACGTTAAGAGCTAAAAGTGTAAAATTCTTAGATGAGGACATAGGAGAAGAGCTCATGACATTGGATTGGCAGTGATTTCTTGAATATGACACCAAAAGCACAGGCAACAAACAAAAAACTAGATAAATTGGACTTCATCAAAATTTTAAAGTTTTATTCATCAAAAGACATTATTAAGAGAGTAAAAAGACAACCCACAGAATGGCAGAAAATATTTGCAAATCGTATATCTGATGAGGGGTTAATATCTAGGATATAAAGAACTCTTACAGCTCAGTAGCAATAAAAGCCAAACAACCCAATTAAAAAAGGGTAAAGGATGCGAATAGACATTTCTCCAAAGAAGATATACAAATGGCCAATAAGCACATGAAAAGATGTTCAACACCACTAATCATTAGAGAAATGTAAGTCAAAACCACGAGATATCACTTCATACCCACTAGGATGGCCCTAATTTAAAAAAAAAAAAAGGAAAACAGCAAGTATTGGCATAGATGTGGAGAAACTGGAACCTTTGTGCTTTGCTAGTAGGACTGTAAAATGGTGTAGCTGCTATGGAAAACAGTTTGGCGTCTCAAATTAAACAGAGTTCCCATATGATCCAGCAATTGCACTTCTGGGTATATACCAAAAGAATTGAAGGAGGGCACTCAAACAGATAGTTGTACACCCGTATTCATAGTAGCATTATTCACCATAGTCAAAAGGTGGAAGCAAACCAAGCGTCCATTGACAGATGAATACCACAAAGTGTGGTATATGCATACAATGGAATAGTATTTCTGCCTTAAAAATTTTGACACATTCTACAGCATAGATGAATCATGATGACATTGTGCTAAGTGAAATATACCAGCTATCAAAGGACAGATATTGTGGGACTTCCCTGGTGGCGCAGTGGTTAGGAATCCACCTGCCAGTGCAGGGGACATGGGTTCGAGCCCTGGTCCGGGACGATCCCACATGCCGTGGGGCAACTAAGCCCATGCAACACAACTACTGAGCCTGTACTCTAGAGCCCGCCAGCCACAAATACTGAGCTCGCATGCCACGACTACTGAAGCCCGTGCGCCTAGAGCCCGTGCTCCGCAACAAGAGAAGCCACCGCAGTGAGAAGCCCGAGCACCGCAATGAAGAGGAGCCCCTGCTTGCCGAAACTAGAGAAAGCCCGCGCAGCAATGAAGACCCAACACGGAGGAAAATAAATAAATTTATTTATTTTAAAACGACAAATATTGTATGATTTCACTTACATGCGGTACCTGTAGTGGTCACATTCATAGAAACAGCAAGTAGAATGGTAGCTGCCACCAGTAGGAGAGTGAAGTGAGCAGTTACTGCCTAACGGGGACAGAGTTTCAGTGTGGGAAAATGAAAAAAGTCCTGGAGATGGATTGGTGGTGATGGTTGCACAACAATGTGAATGTACTTAATGTCACAAAACTCTACCCTTAAAAATGGTGAATTTTGTGTTATAGATATTTTACCTCAATAAAAGGAAAAAAACCCTCCTACCCTCAGGTCTTTGCATGGCTGGTTCTTACTTATTTTTCAATTTTCAGCTAAAATGGTATCTCCTCAAGGAAACCTCCCATTACTTTATGTGACTTCCTTGTAGGACGTATCACTATCCGAAATGACCTTATTAATACATTTATATACATATTTATCATCTGGCTTCATTAGAATGTAAGCTTCCTGAGGATGGGGTCTTTGTTATTACAAGGTGTATCCTAATGCTTAGTTCTTGGCTCATAGTAGACGCTCAATAAATATTTGTGGTTTAGGGGAACAAAACCTCCTACCCTGAAATGTGTCTCCGCGGCTTGAGAATTATTTTGGGCTGATTGTTTTTAAGAAATAAAAGGCTCAGGAAGTCTTTCTTTTTACCTCCCCCTTAACTGCCTAAAAGAATTTAGATAAAGGGCCTGGTCCAGGAAGAGCAGTACCACCCGAGATATCTATAAAGAATAGGGACTAGGTGGGGTAGGGGGAAGCTGGCAGGGTCTGGAGACCAAAGTTTTCTCTGCATCTCATTGTCTGTGCACAGAATAGCAAACATTTGGTTACCAAACATTTGCTTTTCCATCTCCATGTGAATTGCCTTCCTCCCCTTTGAAGTCCCTACCCCCTTTTCCTTATCTCAGATGGCGTATAAGCCTCAATTGCCTAACTTGTCCTTGGGCCTCATATTCTTTTAGAGGTCCTGTATGTACATAATTAAATTTTTTTTTTCCTGTTAATCTGTCTCATGGCAATTTAATTCCTAGACCAGCTAGAAGAACCTAGAACGGTAGAGAACACTTTTTTCACTCCCCAACTGTTGAATAAACTAATAAAAATAGCTTAGTGAGAAAAAAGGGCTCTAACTGGAGGTTGTATTAATAAATGTACTCTGTGGGAGGTTTTTTTTTTTTTTAATTGAAGTATATTGAAGTTGATGTACAATGTTGCGTTAATTTCTGCTGTACAGCAAAACGATTCAGTTATACATACATATATATACACAAACATTTTTTTCTATATTTTTTTCCATTATGGTTTATCCCAGGATATTGAATATAGTTCCCTGTGCTCTACAGTAGAACCTTATTTATCCATTCTACATATAATAGTTTGCATCTACTAACCCCAAACTCCCACTCCATCCCTCCCCAACCTCCACCCCCCTTGGCAATGACAAGTCTGTTCTCTGTGTCTGTGAGTCTGTTTCTGTTTCGTAGGTAAGTTCATTTGTGTCATATTTTAGATTCCACATATAAGTGATATCACGTGGTATTTTTCTTTCTCTTTCTAACTTAACTTCACTTAGTATGATAATCTCTAGGTCCATCCATGTAGCTGCAAATGGCATTGTTTCATTCTTTTTTATGGCTGAGTAGTATTCCATTGTATATATGTGCCACATCTTCTTTATCCATTCACCTGTCGATGGACATTTAGGCTGTTTCCATGTCTTGGCTATTGTGAATAGTGCTGCTGTGAACATAGGAGTGCATGCATCTTTTTGAATTATAGTTTTGTCTGGATGTATGCCCAGGAGTGGGATTGCTGGATCATATGGTAACTCTATTTTCAGTTTTTTGAGGAACCTCCATACTGTTTTCCATAGTGGCTACATCAACTTACATTGTCCATGGGAGTTTTAAATGTAAAATAGTCAAAAGTTAAAAGTCAAACCGAAAATTTAACTTCAGTTGTATTAGCTGTGATGGTGGAGTGAGAGGAGTGAAGAAGAAATCAATCAAACGTATTTGTGTAGAGTATTTCCCTTTACTGACTCTGCATATGAACTTCCTTCTCACCCTCCCAATTCCCAGGACTTCAATAATTCCCCTCTTTCATCTCCATGCATTACCCATCATATACCTGCTATCTGTGACTGCTTTCATGCTACAATGCCAGAGTGGAGTGGTTGCAACAGCAAGGGCATGGCCCACAGCCTAAAATATTTACTATCTAGCCTTTCACAGAAAAAAACCTGCCAACCAGTCTCTTATGTAGATAAAGATAGTAGACTAGAGACATTTGTTTACTCTTCTCCGAGAACTTTAATGATATTCATGTAAGTCGGTCTAGAAATATGTATTGAGCACCTACTATGTGTCAGGCACAGTCTTAGGCATGGGGGATAGAACAGTGAATGAAATAGAACCCGGCTCTTGTAAAGCTCACCTAGTGGGAGAAGACAGATAATAAACAGTAACTAAATCTATATAGTATAGCATGTTAGAGGGTGAGAAGTGCTAGAGGAAACACATAGTAAAGGAAGGGGTAGTCAAGAAGGCAAAGGGAGGTTTTACAATTTTAAATAGAGCAGAGGAAAGCATTTAGGTCAAGGAAAGGGAGGCAGGCTTATGTCTAGCATGTTAGAGAAGCACCTAGGCAGCCGGTGTGGATGGAGGAACTATTCCTCTCTGTGTTCCCCACAGCCTCACATTCTGGCTCTGTGCTCTATTGGCTGCTGGTTTAAGGCATGTACCATATGCTGTAGGTCAGCATCCCAACCTTGCCTGGTGTCCCAGCTGGCACTATAATCGAGCCTTCAACATGCCAGTTCACTGTTCTATCAAGCCAGCTACTTCTGCACGATGGGGTATGTAGTGGATTTTTAGAGCATAAACCTATTTCCAAACCTCTCTGACCACACATCTTCCCATGGTCAAAGACAGTATTGTGTGGTATACCATGACAATGGATGAGACATTCTGTAACTTCATGATGGCAGTGTTGGCAGAAGGCTCTGCAGGCAGGGAAAGTAGACTTCTACCCAGAAGATGTAGCCATCCGTGAGAGCGTAAGGAGCTGTTCCCTTTAGGGTGGAAGGAGTCCACCCTAATCAGCTGCTACTAGATAGCCACCTGTCACCCTGGACAGTGGTGCCATATCAGCGACTTAGTACTGGCTTTGGCTGTTGGCAGATTGGGCACAGTTACAGCAGTAGTCATAGCCACTTAGGGAAGCAAACACCATGTTATTAGCATACACTTTCTTCTATGCTACCATGGCTACTTTGTATATGGACCCATTGAGCAAGCCCTGGGATGCCTGGAGAAGGGGGCTTCCTGACATTCACAAAATGGATCCTCTTGATCATCTGAGTTTTTGACAGCTCCCACCATCATGGATACCCTCTACTGGGTATATACATGACATACAAATATTCTCACACTTTGTGTCTACTCCAGAAGGCCCATACGTGGTCCATCTTGTCACCAAGTTTTCATTTAGGCCTTTCTAAGTCCCCAACCAGCTGGCCAATCCAGTAGCCCCTGCCCATGAATCATTATAGATCTTTGTACCCCAGGCCATGAAATAAATAACCAGATATATCCCTCAAAGTTCTGTCCACTTGGAGGGCTTCATTCAGCATGGTCCTCTGTGGTCATGCCTGAGTGGGTTATAGTACAGTGGACATCCACTTTAGTCAGTGTAGCATCATTTGCAGATCTATCTGAGGACTTGACTTGTGCTTTATTCCTTCTGTGAACTGTTCACTGGGAATTCCCCAAGAGGACACTTGTACAGGTTGAGGAAAATGTAGAGAAGTGATAGGAAAAGGTACCTTGGAAGTTGGAGCCAACTGGTCATACATATTAATTGTGCCTTCTGGACCTGCTGGGGCCCGGTCTCCTTTATACTGGTTCCTTATTACAATAAAAATGTTGCTGTGTACATCCAGTTTTATGGTTCATGATGGGAAATTCAGGTTGCACGGTCACTTGGTGTCATGTGGTCATGTGTTTAGTCTCAAACACAAGGGCTAGTAGCAAGCCAGGAGCTGCTTTTCAGGCAGAGAATATTTGTCATCAGAGAAGGCTCTGGCCTTACCAAACCCCTAGAGGTCTGTGCAGTGATAATCCTACTTGAGCTTGTGTCAAAGCTGTATATAGAATCTCTCTCTGCAACAGACACTTCTAATACCATTTAGCCTGCTAGGTCTTGAGCCCAAGTGTCAGGGCAGCTTCTCTTGAAGCCTGGAGGGCTTTCTTGTACCTGGCTCCACTCAAAAGTGGTAGCTTTACAAGTTATCAAATGAATGGGTTGCACAAATATTGCATACATCGCCTTCCAATTTGAAAGATTTGGCAAATATGGTGGAGGAAATCTAGAAGTCTCTTTTAATTGCTTCAGTTTTCTTTTTTCTTTTCTTTTTTTGAGTTCAGTTAACATTGATTTATAACATTATAAAAGTTTCATGTGTACAACATTATATTTTTGCTTCTATGTACCTTACAATGTGCTCACCACCAAAAATTCATTTTCTGTCCATCAGTATACAGTTGATTCCCTTTAACCATTTCACCCTCCACCCCCTACCCTTTCCCCTCTGGTAACCACTACTCTGTTCTCTGTATCTATGTGTTGGTTTGGTTTTGGTTTGGTTTGGTTTGGTTTGTTCATTTATCTTGTCTTTGTTTGTTTATTAGTTTTTATATTCCACATATATTTTTAGAATTCTCCCTATATAAAATTATGTCATCTGCAAGCAATGACAGTTTTACTTCTTCCTTTCCAAATTGAATGCCTTTTATTTCTTTTTCTTGCCTAATTGCCCTAGCTGTGACTTTCAATACTATGTTGAATAGGAGCAGTGAGAGTGGGAATCCTTTTCTTGTTTCTGATATTAGAGGGATAGCTTTCAATTTTTCACCATTGAATATGATGCTAGCTGTGGGTTTGTCCTGTATGGCCTTCATTATGTTGAGGTATGTCCCTCCCTACTATACCAATTTTACTGAGAGTTTTTATCATAAATGGGTATTGAATCTTGTCAAAACCTTTTTCTGCATCTATTGAGATGATCATATGGGTTTTATCCTTCATTTTGTTAATGTGGTGTATCACATTCATTGATTTGCAAATGTCGAACCATCCTTGAGTCCCTGGAATAAATCCCACTTGCTCGTGGTGTATGATCCATTTGATATATTGTTGAATTTGGTTTGCTAATATTTTGTTGAGGATTTTTGCATCTGTGTTCATCAGGGATATTAGCCTTTAATTTTCTTTTTTTGTGCTGTCTTTGTCTGGTTTTGGTATCAGGGCGATGGCCTCATAAGTTAGGAAGTGTTCCCTTCTCTTCAATTTTTGGGACTATTTTGAGAAAGATAGGTATTAAATCTTCTTTGAATGTTTGATAGAATTCGCCTGTGAAGCCACCTGGTCCTGGACTTTTGTTTTGGGGAGGTTTTGATTACTGCTTCAATCTCTGTACTAGTGATCAGTCTATTCAGATTTTCTGTTTCTTCCTGATTCAGTCTTGGAAGTTTGTATGATTCTAAGAATTTGTCCCATTTCTTCTGGGTTGTCCAATATGTTGGGGTATAGCTGTTCATAATATTCTCTTATAACCCTCTGCATTTCTATGGTATCTGTTGTCATTTCTCCTCTTTCACTTTTGATTTTATCTACCAGAACCTTCTCTCTCTTTTTCTTAGTGAGTCTAGATAATGGTTTGTCAATTTTGTTTGTTTTTTTCAGAGAATCAGTTCTTAGTTTCATTGATCTTTTCTGTTATCTTTTTGGTCTCTATTTCATTTATTTCTGCTCCGATTTTTATTATTTCCTTCCTTCTACTACTTTGGGCTTCATTTGCTCTTCTTTTTCTGGTTTCTTTACATGTAACGGTAGGTGGTTTGAGATTTTTCTTGTTTCTTGAGGTAGGCCTGTATTCCTATAAACTTCCCGCTTACCACCACTTTTGCTGTATCCCATAGATTTTGGTCTGTCATAGTTTCATTTTCATTTGTCTTCAAGTAATTTTTGATTTCTCCTTGAGTTCGTTGTTGACCCAATAATTGTTCAGTAGCATGTTGTTCAGTCTCCACATACTTGTGATTTTTCCAGATTTCTTCTTGTAGTTTATTTCTAGTTTCATTCCATTGTGATCAGAAAAGATGTTTGCTGTGATTTTGATCTTCTTGAGTTTATTGAGACTTATTTTGTGTCCCAACATGTGGTCTATTTTTGAGAACATTCCATGAGCACTTGAGAAGAGTGTGCATTCTGCTGCATTTCGATGGAGTGTTCTGTACAAGTCTATCAAATCCATCTGGTCTAAATTTTCATTTAAGGCTGCTGTTTCCTTGTTGACTTTCTGTTTGGATAATCTATCCATTGATGTAAGTGGGGTGTTAACGTCTCCTACATTATTTTGTTGCGATCAATTTCTCCCTTTAGGTCTGTTAATAATTTTGTAATCTATTTTGGTGCTCCTGTGTTAGGTACATATATATTGATCACTATTATGACTTCTTGATGAATTGTTTTCTTTATACTGTCCATTTTGGTCTTTTATTACCTTTTGGGCCTGAAGTCTATTTTGTCTGATGTGAGTATGTTTATACCTGCTTTCTATTGGCTTGAACTATCATCTTCCATCCCCTCACTTTTAGCCTGTGTTTGTCTTTAGACCTGAGGTGTCTCCTGGAGGCAACATATACTTGGGTCTTTTTTTAAAATCTATCCAGCCATTCTGTGTCTTTTGATCAGTGAATTCAATCTATTTACATTTAGGGTGATTATTGATAGATGAGGCGTTAGTACTGCCATTTAATCTTCTATTTTCTGTTTGCTCTATATCTCCATTGTTTCTTTTTTCTTGTGTTTCTGTCTGCCATTTTAGTTGGGTGGTTTTCTATGTTATTTTTCTTGAGTTTTCTCTTTTTCTATGTTTCATGTCTCTGCTCTATGTTTATGTTTTGTGGTTACCCTGAGGTTTGTATAAAAAGTCTCATAGATAAAGCAGTGCTTTTTCTGCTGATAGCATTTTGTTTTCATTTACCTTTATGTTTTTTTTATTTCAAATTTTAGCTTTCTATGTTGTGTTTGTCACCATACTGAGATAGCTAGTTATTTTTCTGCTTTCTTTTTTTCTCCCTTTAACCATTTTACCATAATTAAGTGTTTAAAAACCTTTTCTGATAAAGAGTTACAATTTTCTGGTTCTGTTTACCACCTTGCTTAAAATTTTGTATATTTCTGCCATTTTGTTTCTGGTAGAAAAGCTCCTTTCAACATTTCTTGTAAGGCAGTCTACTGATGATGAACTCCATCAAATTTGTTTGTCTGGGAAATTATTTCTTCTTCATATAGGAAAGGTAAGTGCTGGGTGGAGTGTTCTTGACTGACAGCTTTTATCTCTCAGTATCTGAGAATGCCGTTGCACTCCTTCCTGGCCTGTAGGTTTTCTGCTGAGAGTTCTGCTGATAGCATAATAGGGGTTCCTTTGTAGGTTACCATCCTTTTTTCCCTGGTTGTCCTTAAAATTCTTTTTTTTTTTAAATCATTGACTTTTGACAGTTTTAATATATTGTGTCTTGAAGAAGGTCTTTTGCATTGAGGTAATCAGGTATTTTCTTAGCTTCATAGATTTGTATGTCCAGTTCCTTTACCATGTTTGGGAAGTCCTCACCTATTACGTCTTTAAATAATTTCTCTGCTCCCTTCTCTCTCTTTTCTCCTTCTGGGGTGCCCATTATCCTAATGTTGCCTTTTCCAAAAGAGTTGTATATCTCTCAAAGAATTTCCTAATATTTTTATATCTTATTTCTCTTTCTTCTTCTGCTTGTATGATTTCCAGATTTCTATCTTTAAGCTCACTAATTCCCTCTTCCACATGATCTGCTCAATTTCCAATGCTTTCTAATATATTCTTCATCTTGTTTATTGTGTTCTTCAGCTCCAGAATTTGTTTGGTTCTCTTTTAGAGGTTCAGTTTCTTTGGTAAAGTATTCGTTCTCTTCATTAATTTTATTCCTGAGCTCATTAAACTGCCTTTCTGAGTTTTCTTGTACCTTGTTGAGTTTCTTCGAGACAGCTATTTCAAATTCTCCATCAGTTAGATCACAATATTCATGACTTTAAGCTTGGTTTATGGAAAATTGTCATTTTTTTTCGTGGTACAGTGTTAACTGTGGTTCTTCATGTTGCTCGATGAAGTATTCCTCTTCCGGTGCATTTGAAGGTAAATGACAGGTTAGCTGCTGGAGTCCTTTCTTTTGTTTTCCAGTAGATGGTGGTATCATACAAGTTTATGGTTTCTTTCACTTGAGCTCCCTGTGGTCACAGTTGAGATGTAGCACTTTCCATCCTCAGCCGTCTCTGTACGAGGTGTGGCTCCATGCCTTTGTTGTCACTTCTTGTTCCTCTGGGGTGGCTATTGCCTTGTTTCTGCCAGAACTGCTCTTATCACTGGGATGGTGGGCTCTTGCATCCAGGATCCCTTGAGACACAGGCTCCACAGTGGGGGGAGGGAGACATTGGGAGGGGAGCCGGGGTCAAGCAGACATCCCTACCATGTCTGGCGTTGTAAGGTTCGCAGGCTCTACCACTGCAGATGATGGGCGCAAGGGCTGGGGTCATGAGTACCTCAACCAGTGGAGGAACAGTGTCCCAGGCCCCATTGCCGCCGCTGCCCAGTTACCTGTGGCCATGGGCGCTAGTGCAGTTGGGAGGCCGGAGTCGTGTGTGCCACTTCCCCTTCTGCTACTAGGTTCTCTGAAGCTATGGGCTCTGAGTGTGAGTTGCTAGAGTCCATTCAGAGTCCCAGCATTAAGATTCATTATCATGAATTTAAAATCAGACAAATCATAATTTTCATGTGTTTTTCTCCACCCACATTCAGCTGCAGGGATGCAGGCACAGAGTGGGGGAGGTTTGAATTTAACTAGAGATTCTGGTTTTGCCAAGCAAGTGGCAACACAAAAGAGGAACAAGGGACTTGAGGGTGTTTGCAAGGGTATTATCATAATGAATGATCATGGAATTTCAGCTGGTATGGAGATTAAAGATACCAGTAGGGATGAGGCAGAGTGAAATATGGGGGTTTTCTTAGAGTTGGGTTACTAGAAGGAGCTAGGTGGAAAGGTGGGATATGGTGGTCAGAGAGCAAGACGCATAAAATGAGATTGGTAATGACAGTGTCCATGGCACGCCCTGGAGGTGTATAGCTGAAGCAGGGTGGAGAACAAGAACACTGGAGGAGAGAAGTTCAAGGTAGGCAGAGACCAGCATGCTAGAAAAATCACTTAGGAGTATGTTGAATTCACCAAGAGGTAAGACAGAAGTAGTGTTAGAGAGAGTGACAGTGCGCCAGTTACTGATTAATGGGGGAAGAGGTCCTGGAGTCCAAAGAAAGCAGCAGCCGTGGAGAGTAGTCAGTGATAAAGTCTGGTGACTTGAAATTCAAAGCTGAGATATGGAGGGAAGTTAGTAGATGGTCCACTTTGGGATGTTCACATTTTGCAGTGGTTTCTTCTTTCAGAATAAGCAATATCAGAATGTGAAATTCCCCATCGTAACCTCAAGGGAAGCTCTTTTGTTTCTGTAATGACTTTTTAAAAATAATTAATTTCTTTATTTATTTTTGGCTGCACTGGGTCTTCGTTGCTGCGCGTGGGCTTTCTCTAGTTGCGGCGAGCAGGGGCTACTCTTGGTTGCGGTGCGCAGGCTTCTCATTGAAGTGGCTTCTCTTGTTGCAGAGTACGGGCTCTAGGCATGCGGGCTCAGTAGTTGCGGCTCGCGGGCTCTAGAGCGCAGGCTCAGTAGTTGTGGCGCACGGGCTTAGTTGCTCCGTGGCATGTGGGATCTTCCCGGACCAGGGATTGAACTTGGGTCCCCTGCATTGGCAGGCAGATTCTTAATGACTGTGCCACCAGGGAAGCCCCTGTAATGACTTTTTATGCTTTAATCACAAGAGGGCACCAGAGTCTAGTGAGGGATTATTTTTGTTCTTATCTAAAGCTAGGGCAACCACATTTACTTTGAGTGAGGGGGGCACGATTAATAATCACTTGGAGCTACATGTGTAAACTGGGACTTCCCTATGAAAACTGGGACATAAGCCCTGCACAGTATGAGTATGGCCAGCTTAATTATGAACTAGCTCTACACTAAAGGCTCTCATTCCCAAAGATCACTACAATACTTATGACACACAGGCAGATTAGAAAAAGTGACCAAACTTGCTCTTATCTTGAAGAGAAGATCAAGAAAGACTTTCCTCTGCACCCCACCTCCCTAATTATATTTATTTCCTATCCCATTTTTCCCCTCAGTGCGATCTTAGTTTGACTATATCTTCAAGTAAGAGAATTGCTCTATCCCAAATTATCTTGGTCATCTGAAAGTAGTCTAAAGTGTTCTCTAACTTCCCATAGTTCTTGGGACTTCCCTGGTGGCACAGTGGTTAAGAATCCACCTGCCAATGCAGGAGACACAAGTTTGATCCCTGGTTCAAGAAGATCCCACATGCTGTGGAGCAGCTAAGCCCGTGAGCCACAACTACTGAGCCTGCGCTCTAGAGCCTGCATGCCACAACTACTGAAGCCCACGCGCCTATAGCCCGTGCTCCGCAACAAGAGAAGCCACCGCCATGAGAAGCCCGTGCACCACAACGAAGAGTAGCCCCCCGCTCGATGCAACTAGGGAAAGCCTACATACAGCAACGAAGACCCAGCGCAACCAAAAATAAATTAAAAACAAACAAAAACGAAAAACAAAAGGAGAGCAGCTGTTAAAAACAAAAACAAAAAACAAACAAAAATTCTCATGGTTTCTTTTCTGCATATCTTTTATCTTCTATATTACATGGTACTTATTTCTGTACTTGTTTTACTTCTTCTTTTAAACATGACTTACATGCTGAGGACAGTAAAAAACAGATGTTGAAAATGGCTCTTTTTTTTTCCTTCCAGTTTTATTGAGATATAATTGACATCCAGCAGTGTATAAGTCTGAGATTTACAGCATTTGATTTACATGTATTATGAAGTGATTATCATAATAAGTTTAGTCAGCATCCATCATCTCACACAGATACAAAATTAAAAGTCATCTTATGAACATAAATTCAAGTATGGTTGAAAGGGGATTGTTGTGAATAACGAAAGATGCTCCCGTGACTCCAATCACTCAGTGAATTACAAGAGTTTTAGAAGCTGTGTCAGGAACCGAGGACAAAGACCAAATATATATTTCTTACTGTATGTCACATGTCCCTCTTGAAAACATACCATCAGCTTCCACTGGTGGCCACCGAGAGAATTTGAGGATGGGGGCTGGTTGCCTGAGAAACCAACTATGTGATTAAAGGATTTCAACCTCATCCCCCAACCTCCAGGGAGGAGAGGAGGCTGAAAGTTGGGTTCATCAGTCACCATTGACCAGTGATTTAATCAGTCATGACTACATAATGGAACCTCCATAAAAACCCCTAACTGAAGGGGTTCAGAGAGTTTTAGGGCTGGTGAACACATCAAGGTGCTGAGGGGGGGGTGTATCCAGAGAGAGCATGGAACCGCGTGCTGCCTCTTCCATCCTGGCCCTACGCATCTCTTCTGTTTGGCTGTTCCCGAGTTGTATCTTTTATACTAAACCAGTAACAATAAGTAAACTGTTTTCCCAAGTTCTGTGTGCTGTTCTAGCAAATTACCGAACTTGAGGAGGGGCCCGTGGGAACACCTGATTTGTAGCTGGAGACCTGGGACTTGCAGCTGGTGTCTGAAGCGGGGGCAGTTTTGTAGGACTGAGACCCGTGATCTGTGCTAATTCTGGGTAGTTAGTGTCAGACTTGAATTGAACTGTAGAACCCTTAGTTGGTGTCTGGACTGGTGTCAGGTGAAAGAATTGGTTGGTGTAAGAAACGCCTCCACATGTGTGATGTCAGTAGTGTTGTGAGTAAAAACAGCTCACACGGGGAACAAGCAAGGTGCGACGTATCTCTTCACGTCTGTGGGCCACACAGAGCGTTCTGGCACAGTGGGGACTGAAGAGCATGGAGCTTCCTTCTGACACCTTTGGGGCTTTCATTCAGAGTTTGAAGCCCTGGAAGGCAAGCACCCCTGCCAGAGAATGTCGGTGTTTTCATGTAAGTCAGCTGCAGTAACGAAGCGCCACCGTCGAGTGCTTCGTGGACATCAGACATCGAAGGGGCCACAGTAGAAGGACTTCAGAAGATTTATGTCAGAATGTGATCCCAGAAGACATTTGGAAGCTGAAGATCTTGCCTCATGGAGATAGAGGCACCAATCAGTGAAATTCAAATAATCGCCATTCCTCTATCCTCATTTGTACCCCAAAGCTGGTGCTTCCTGGAGGAATTTCAAAGTTATACCAATAGCCACGAGCACATGGCTCAAGAAACATAGGTGGTGAGCTTGGCTTCTCAGATTTCTAAAATGGATGATTGAACAGATGGTACAGGGGTATATGGGCACATAGAAAGAATAAGAACTAGGACAAGACAGTAAGAACCAGTGTAGCAAACTAATTATACTTGTTTTCAGGATAGTGGTTTTATAAATTCAGAGAGTCTTTAATCTGGAGTATAGTTTCCATAGAATATCAAGGAGACTACCTAGTTAACAGTGAGTTATGTTAGAAATGAAATACAAAGTTATGGGGGCATTTTCTCCCTCTTAATGTAGTTAGAATTTATGTAAAATTACTGAAAAACACTTGCCAATCATCAAATGCAATCATTCATTAACGGTTTCTTCTCTGGAGGGTGCCTCTGAAAGGCTCGACTTTAAGAATGGCTAGTGCAAAAAGATGTGTTTTCATTTCACACTGGCAAATGCTTTGGGAAATTACACCTGCGTCTTTGGGTCTAGCCAAAGGGCTTAAATACATATATCACTAAGGGCTTAAATACATATATAACTAAGCTTAAATACATATGACTCTTTTACAGCATCGTAATAGCTGGCCTTCCTCTACAGATTTTTTTTTTAAGTGTTTCATTTCTCTTTTTAAAAAATATTTATTTAATTAATTTATTTTCTTTATTGTTTTTGGCTGCATTGGGTCTTAGTTGTGGCGTGTGGGATCTTTTGTTGCAGCACATGGGCTCTCCTTTGCAGCGTGCAGGCTTCTGTCTAGTTGTGGCGCGAGGGCTTCTCTCCAGTTGTGGTGTGCGGGTTTTTCTCTCTCTAGTTGAGGCGCACGAGCTCAGTAGTTGCGGCGTGCGTGGGCTTAGTTGCCCCACAGCATGTGGGATGTTAGTTCCCCGACGAGGGATCGAACCTGCATCCCCTGCATTGGAAGGTAGATTCTTTACCACTGGACCACCAGGGAAGTCCCTCATCTACAGATTAAAGCATGACCTACTGCATTATTTCTGCTTCCCATCTCTACCTTTTCCTGACCAGCACAGAGAGTTTTTTCTCTTCATTCATTCCAGTGAAGAGGAAATTTAAGTTCTCCTATGTAGGCCACAAATAGTCACCATTTAGTGCTGAAGTCCTTTTATGGATGTTAAGATAACCAGCCCTTACAAGGCAAAGCCAGGTATTTTCTTAGGAATAAATTTTGGTCCATTTTAGCACATTAAAAGAGGGGGAAAACAAATTGATCAAATCTAATCTTGTCTAATCTCAAACATTGTTTCTCAGAGTGTGGTCCACAGTCTACCTGCATCAGAGTCAGAATCACCTGGTAATGTTTCTTTAAAGTCTAGATTCCTGGCTTCTTACCTACTGAATCAAAATCTTGTTTGTGTGTGTGTATGTATTTTGTAAGAGTCTTTATTTATGAAAAGCACCAAAGTGATTCTGATGTATTCTAAGCCAGCTGTCATGGTTTTATAACTAGTTGAATCAGCTTAAGTTTAGTTAGTGTGCCTATAGCTATATTCAAGACCTGCTAGGGACTTCCCTGGTGGCACAGTGGTTAAGAATCCACCTGCCAATATACAGGACACGGGTTTGATCCCTGGTCTGTGAAGATCCCACATGCTGCGGAGCAACTAAGCCCATGCACCACAACTACTGAGCCTGCGCTCTAGAGCCCGTGAGCCACAACTACTGAGCCCGTGTGCCACAACTACTGAAACTCACGCGCCTAGAGCCCATGCTCCGCAACAAGAGAAGCCACCGCAATGAGAAGCCCGCACACCGCAACGAAGAGTAGCCCCCACTCGCCGCAACTAGAGAAAGCCGCGTGCAGCAACGAAGACCCAACACAGCCAAAAATAAATAAACAAACAAACAAATAAATAAATAAAATAAGAAGAATTCCTCCTGATAACAAGTAGATAGCAAGACTATCTATTAATGCCACTCAAAGCAATAAAATTATCTTTTTTTTAAAAATAAGACCTAATAGACAATTTGAATAGACCTATAATCTTAAAGTACTTGAATCAATAATTAATAACCTTCCAAAACAGAAAGCACCAGATCCAGATGGGTTCACTGGGAAATTCCACCAAAGGTTTAAGGGAAAATTCTACCAATACTCTACCATCTCTTTCAGAAGATAGAAGCCAAGGGAATACTTCCTAACTCACTCTATGAGCATTATCCTTACACCAGAACCAGATAATGACATTACAAGAAAAGAAAACAAAGTGCAGACCAATATCTCTTGTGACGTAGATGCAAAAATCCTCCATAAAATATTAGCAAATTGAATCCAACAGTGTATGAAAAGAATTATATACTATGTGGGATTATACATCCAAAATTTTACACAACGTGGCATATATTTCACATAGGCAAGGCTGGTTCAGTATTTGAACTAAATTATTGTAATCAGTCACATCAACAGGCTAAACAAGAAAAATCACATGATCATATCAAAAGATGATAAAAAGCATTTGATAAAATGCAATACTCATTCATGGTAAAAACTCTCATCAATCCAGGAACAGAGGAAAACTCCCTCAACTTGATAAAGAACATCTACAAAAAGCCTACAGTCAACAGCATACTTAATGGTGAGAAGCTAGACGCTTTGTCACCAAGATCAGGAACAAGGCAATAATGCTGTCTCTCAACACTCTTTTTCAGTTATCGCACTGGGAGTCCTAGCAATGCAATAAGACAAGAAGTTATGGCAATTGGGAAGGAAGAAATAAAACTGTTTTGGGTTGCAGATGACATGCTTGTCTATGTAGAAAATCCAGACAAATCAACAACAACAACAATAACAACAACAAAATGGGAAAAGAATTTGAAAATGAATAGATACATGTGTATGTATAACTGAATCACTTTGCTGTACACCTGAAGCTAACACAACATTGTTAATCAACTATACTCTAATATAAAATAAAAATTAAAAAAAACAATAACAACAACAAAAACTCCTGGAACTAATAAATGATATAGCAAGGTTGCAGGATACAAAGTTAATAAGCAAAAGTCAACAACTTTCCTATATACTAGCAATGAACAAGTGGAATTTGATATTAAAAATACAATACCCTTTATATTAGATCCTTCAAAGTGAAATACTTAGGTATAAATCTAACAAAATATGAACAAGATCTGTATGATGAAAGCTACAAAACTCTGATGAAAGAAATCTAAGAATAACTAACTAAATACAGAGATATTCCATATTCATGGGTAGGAAGATTCCATATTGTCAAGATGTCAGTTCTTCCCAACTTGATCTATAGATTCAATGCAATCCCAATAAAAAAGTCAGCAAGTTATTTTATGGATTTTGACAAACTGATCCTAAAGTTTATATGGAGAGGCAAAAAAACCTGGTATAGCCAACATAGTATTGAAGGAGAGGAACAAAGTTGGAGGACTGAGACCACCTGACTTCAAGACTTACTATAAAGCTACAGTAAGCAAGACAGTGTGATATGGGTGCAAGAATAGGCAAATAGATCATGGAACAGAATAAAGCCCAGAAAAAGACACACATAAATATAGTCTACTGATTTCTGACAAAGGAGCAAAGGCAATGCAAATGGCATAAAGATAGTCTTCAACAAATGGTGCTAGAACAAATGGACAGCCACAGGGAGGACCAAAAAAAAAAAAAGAATCTAAGCACAAACCTTACCCCCTTCACAAAAATTAAAGTGGATCATAGACCTAAATGGAAAATGCAAAGCTATAAAGCTCCAAGAAAATAACGTAGGAGGAAATCTAGGTGATCTTGGACATGGTGATGACTTTTAGATACAACACCAAAGACAGGACCCATGAAAGAAATTATTGATAGGCTAGGCTTCATTAAAATTAAAAGCTTCTGGTCTGTGAGAGACAATGTCAAGGGAATAAGGAGACAAGCCACAGACTGGGAGAAAATATCTACCAAACACATATCTGATAAAGGACTGTTATCCAAAATATACAAAGAACTCTTAAAACTCAACACTAAGAAAACAAACAACCCCATTAGAAAATGCCAAACACTTGAACACATACCTCACCAAAGAAGATATATAGATGGCAAATAAGCATATGAAAAGATGCTTCACAACATGTCATTATGGAATTGCAAATTAAAACAGGAATAAGATGCCACTACACACCTATCAAAAAGGCAAAACTCTAAAACACTGACAGGGACTTCCTTGGTGGTGCAGTGGTTAAGAATCAGACTGCCAATGCAGGGGGCATGGGTTCGAGCCCTAGTCTGCGAAGATCCCACATGCCGCGGAGCAACTAAGCCCGTGAGCCACAACTACTGAGCCTGCACGCCTGGAGCCCGTGCTCCACAACAGGAGAAGCCACCGCAATGAGAAGCTCGCGCACCGCAATGAAGAGTAGCCCCCGCTCGCCGCCGCAACTAGAGAAAGCCCACGCACAGCAGCGAAGACCCAACGCAGCCCAAAATTTTTTAGATAAATAAATAAATTTATTTTAAAAAATTCTTTAAAAAAAACAAACACTGACAACATCAAGTGCTGTCCAAGAACTTTTCATTGCTGGTGGGAATTCAAATTGGTACAGCTACTTTGGAAGACAGTTTCACAGTTTCTTACAAAACCAAACATACACTTAGCACGGGATCTAGCAATCACGTTCCTCAGGATTTACCCAAATGAGTTGAAAACTTAGGTCCTCACCAAAACCTGAACACAGATGTTCAAGCAGCTCTAGTCATAACTGCCAGAACTTGGAAGCAACCAAGATGTCCTCCAGTAGGTGAATGGATAAATAAACTGTGGTACATCCATACAATGGAATATTATTCAGTGTCAAAAAGAAATGAGCTATCAAGCCGTGAAAAGACATGGAGGAAACAAATGCATGTTATTAAGTGAAAGAAGCCACTCTGGAAAGGCCACATACTGTATGCTTCCAACTACGTGACCTTCAGGGAAAGGCAGAAGTATGCAGACAGTAAAAAGTCCGTGGTTGCCAGGGGCGACAGGACAGAAGAATGTGGAGCACAGAGGATTTTTAGGGCAGTGCAACTCTTCTGTTGACACCACAGTGGTGGATACCTTTGTCCAAGTCCATAGATGCAATAGAATGTACACCACCAAGCGTAAACCCTAATGTAAACTATGGACTTGGGTGATAATGATATGTCAGTGTCTGTTCATCAGTTGTAAGAAATGTTCCACTCTGGAGCATTATGTTGATTTGGGAGAGGCTGTGCTTATAGAGGGTAAATGGTATATGGGAACTCTGTACTCTCTTCTGTCTTGCTGTGAACCTAAAACTGCTCCAAAAATTAAAGTCTATTTAAAAGGAAAAAGAAAACATACAAGTATTTAATGAAGAGGCATGTATGTGTAAACAACACCACCAAAACCAGTGTGACACAGAAATTATTCACTTACTGCCAGGCTTTATTTAGATCCCAGTTCTACTGCATCCTAATCTGTCACCTTGGCCAAGTTCCTGCTTCCTCATCTGTCACAAAGGAGACCCCTATCTCCTAGGTTGCTGAGAGGACAAAATGAGTTACACCACATTAAGTGTTTAGAAAAGTGTCTGGTAGTTAGTAAGTATACAGTAAATGTTAGCTATTATTATTAATATAAAGCAACACAACATTTTATAAATGTATCATGCCAGGAGATGTCATGTCTGTCTGTTGGAAAAAAAAGGTACACATTTTCTTAATATAAGTATATGCCCTAAAATATGGTAGAAAATAGCATAATATGAGAAAATATGGTCCATAGACCAGATAGTCTCTTTTGATATTCTTAATTAAAAGCAGCTATTTGGTGACACTGTTATAATTTTAAGCAGAGCGATCATTAAAATATGCAGAAACATCGTACATAAGTATGAGATTCAGGTTGAGGAGGTGCACGATTATGAAAATTGAGGGAGATAAAGATTATTGGATAACATGAGTCAAAGTGAGATTTTGCAAATAAAATGTCAAATATCATGTTAGTCCAGAGATTCTTGAAGTGGGTTGTTAGGCAGGACATATCTGCCACAGGAATTGTTTTTTTTTTTTTAATTGAGTAATGTATTTCATACAACCAATGTTAAACTACATTAAGACTCTAGGACTTCCCTGGTGGTGCAGTGGTTAAGAATCCGCCTGCTAATTCAGGGGACACGGGTTCGAGCCCTGGTCCAGGAAGATCCCACATGCCGCGGAGCACCTAAGCCCGTGCGCCACAACTACTGAGCCTGCGCTCTAGAGCCCACGAGCCACAACTACTGAGCCCGCGTGCCACAACTACTGAAGCCTGCACGCCTAGAGCCTGTGCTCTGCAACAAGAGAAGCCACTGCAATGAGAAGCCCACACACCACAACAAAGAGTAGCCCCCGCTTACCGCAACAAAGACCATGTGCAACAACAAAGACCCAACACAGCCAAAAATAAATAAATAAATAATATATTTAAAAAAAAAAAGACTCTATTCTTTTGATTTTTTAGTCTCTTCTGATATTTATATTCTAGGAATTCAGAAGATACAGAAAAGGAAACGAGGGGCAGCAAGAAAGCTACAGTGGACAGAGCAGCGTGATTAGATGGTCTCGCCCAGTGGTTCTTGTGTCCTGATGTGTCAGAGTCACCTGGAAGCTACTGAGAAACACAAGGGCCCAGGTTCACTGAGACAGGAACGGGTCTGGGTCTTCGTATTTTTACCAGATGTCCCAGGTGACTGTGGCAGGGACCAAGGTCTGATCTGGACTGCCTGTCTAACCAATCTCTTCCTTACTCCAGCAAGGAACAGCGTGGGCATCAGCTGAGAGCCCGCCAGAAATGCAGCGTCTTGCGCCCCATCTCAGATCTACAGAGTCAGAAGCTGCTTTTTTATCCAGATCCTCGGGTGGTTCCACGTGCACATTAAGGGTGAGGCAGCCTTGGATTTCAGCCTGTCTGCAGGTTAGAATCCGATTTAATTGTGTGGGGTTGGCCTGGACTTTGGAGTTTTTAAAAGCTCCCCAGGCTATTTAAATTTCAGCCATGTTTGAAAAGAGATCATAGTAGCCAAAATCACAGCATGAATATAGGTGCAGTAGTATCATGTTTAGCTCAAAGGGTCTTTTTTTTTTTTTTTTTTAATAAATTTATTTATTTATTTATGGCTGTGTTGGGTCTTCGTTGCTGCGCGCGGGCTTTCTCTAGTTGCGGCGAGCGGGGGCTACTCTTCGTTGTGGCGCACGGGCTTCTCATTGCTGTGGCTTCTCTTTGTTGCGGAGCGCGGGCTCTAGGCGCGCGGGCTTCAGTAGTTGTGGCTCGCTGGCTCTAGAGCGCAGGCTCAGTAGTTGTGGCGCACAGGCTTAGTTGCTCCGCGGTATGTGGGATCTTCCCGGACCAGGGCTCGAACCCGTGTCCGCTGCATTGGCAGGCAGATTCTTAACCACTGCGCCACCAGGGAAGTCCCGCTCAAAGGGTCTTTAACAACTGCAGTATTCTGTGGGCTGCCCCCAACATGGTACTAATGGGACAATATCCATTAATGCCCCTCAACAATTTAGAGAGATTATATTTGTAGAATTATTTGTTTGAATAGTTTAGTAACATAAAACTCTCCTTAGTTTCTCTTTTCTCTTTCACTTCCACCCAGATTCCTTACCCTAGGAGAGTAGGTTTCCATTCAAATATATCTTTTTTTCTTTAAGATTTTTTTTTTGATATGGACCACTTTTTAAAAGTCTTTATTGAATTTGTTACAATATTGTTTCTGTTTTATGTTTTGGGGGTTTTTTTGGCCGTGAGGCATGTGGGATCTCAGCTCCCCGACCAGGGGACGGACCCGCACCCCCTGCATTGGAAGGTGAAGTCTTAACCACGGGTCAGCCAGGGAAGTCCCCTTTTCAACTATATATTTAATAAAACTGTTTGGTGTTCAGCAAAGTATCAGTAAAATTAGACTCCGTTCATAACCATTGAAAACACTGAGGGTGATACAGAAGACTGTACTGCAGCTTATTCAGGGACTGCAGAGGTGAGGCCAGAATGGGGGATGGATTTGAGGAGGAGGTAAAAAGATGAAAGAACTGAAGGAAAGACCAGAGAGAGTAAATACTTGCTTGTTCTTTTTGGTTTTGTAAACTCTTAATGACAACTGGATTCTAGCCACTGGATTCAATGACCCAAAGCTGCAGCCAGCCGACAACCATGGCTTGTGTACAAAGAAAGTCATAGTTAACAAATTGTGGGATGATTTTTTCAAAGTGGTTTAATTAGAGTGTTCCAATATTGAGGCTCCAAAATGACATGACAGCTACACGCGAGGAACTAGGTTTTCTTTCAACCTCATAAAGAAAAAGCGCAGCTGAATGTTATTGATGGTATCAAAATAAAATTTTGATCCCAGTGGCACAAGGTTAATCTTTATAGATTACCCAGAGATACTTACTTTCTGTTTTTGCACCAGAAAGTCTTAAAGCAGCAGCCAGACCAAAGGTGTTTCTGTTCCTGAAAAGAGAAGATAACCCTCTAAATATAATTACATACTTCCTTTTAATCACTTTGCAGAGCTTCTATTTTTCTCTAGTTTTCTTCTCTTCAAGTAGGAAAGAATTTTGTTTGCTTCGGAAAGAGCCAACATACTCTACCTAGAAAGAACTCAGGCAAGGCAGTCCCCGACTGCAAGAATAACAGGTACGGGATATTGGTTATATTTGCTTAGTGTACCATTTGGGTGCAAAGGATGACCTTACTATAGACGTTCAGTAATCAACAGTGTGGGCATAAAGTTGCTCACCGCCAGTGGCCACATGTGTCTCTGTGTATGTAATAATTTTGTACATCTTCAGTGCATTTCAGGTTCTGGAGCAGCTGGCCTCATTTGGCACAGTAAGAAAACGCCATTTTATTTTATTTGTTCTGTTGCCTACAATAAAGGGGGTAGTTGACAGCATTTTGAAGGAATAGAGGACTTTGGTTGCTTTTGGTGAAAAGAGATTGTTTATTCTCTCCATCATAGAATGATTAGTTGCATGGTTTTGGAGGATTAGGATGCTGATAGGAGTATTTGATTTCATAATTTTAAGAATAGTTGGTTCTGCATGGAAATAGACTTGAAATCCAGGTCTTTGGCTGCTGCAGTATTTGTCAGTGAAATACAAAATATGTTTGTGATTCCACAGAACAGGAAGGCCAGGCTGGGCTGAACAGTGCTACTCAGCTTCCTAAGAGTGCTGCCAATTCTTTGCTTTGGCTTTGCTTTCCTAAAGCTGTTTCCCCCTCGGCCAGGAGCTGTTCACCCTTTCCCGAAGCACGTCTACCAGCTGGGACACATTAGGAAATGGCCAAACAATTCCTTTAGTTTTGTTTCCTTCAACTTCCACTGGCAGAGAACTTGACAGCCTGTCCTCTTTCCTGAAGCACAATCACCAAAGCTGTTTGTGTCTCGGGCTCTTCTCTACAAAATGGTTGAAAAGTCTTCCAAAGACCCCAGCAGACTGCAATATACCAGGTTATCTCTGTGCGCATTATCCCTCAAGATATGGGCTGCTTGACTCTCTCTCAGTTTATTGGAAAGGCCAGGATTCTAGTCTTAAAAATACATAAGCATTAAACCCCTCGGGCATGTGCTTCAATTACATTTTCAGCTGCAAAAATTCTTTTCTGTCTTGGAAAAGTAGGGGTCTAAACTTTTTTCACACTACCTTCTGATACACACACTGATTCCTACTCGGTGTAAAAAAAAAAGAAAATATGAAAATATAAACAACCCACAGATGCATACTTCATTCTGAAAATTTACTCTCTTCCTTCACTTTCACCAACATACTTTTATCTTCCCTTTCAATGTGGTAACCTGTCCCATCACGTCTTCCTTTACAGTGCTTAAGACATGTATGTCTTTCTAAAACCTGTGAACTTAGTTTAGCTTACCGTTTATTCCTTTATATCTGGACTGTTTTCTAACTACTGTATTCTCTGGCAACAGTGCTCACTTCTTTAGTCTAACTTAAACCATCCTACACCTTGTCCCTAGTATAATCTTTATTCTAGAGCCACCAAGCTCTTTCATCTATCCTTACTGTTGAAAACCCATTCATTCTTCTCCCTATGGAAAGAATCAGGTCCAAACTCCTGAGCCTGGGAAAAACAGCCGTCACAGCCTGGAGCTAAAAGGCCTTTCCCCACTCTTCCTTTGTAAACAGCTGGCCTGCAGTGTGAGAGATCAACGCGCATCTGAAAATCATCTCTGTTATTTTCTCACTTCCATCCCTTTGGCACAGTCTTCTTCTGTCTGCTTCTCAGACCTTTCTCCATTCTTACATCTTCAAACCTAATATATTTTTCAAGGCCAAGGTTTTTAAAGACCAGCCTCCTCCATAAAGGCTTTTTGACCCCTGTAGCCTACAGCAGTCTGCTACTTTGAGCTCTTAACCCTTATTCTCACTTCCATTTATTTGGCAACTTATCACTTACTGCCTCTTGTATGTCTTCAAAACCACTGTCTCCTATTATTTAACTTTGGGATGTTTATATCTTATCCCCTCAACTAAATCATTAACGCCTTCATTCACTTATTAATGTTAACCGGGTTGACTGAGTGCCAGGTACAGTGCTAGTTACAGGGAGAAAGTCTGTTTTCTCCTTCCAGTGCAGTTCTCAAAGCAGAATTTTTTTTAATGTGTAACAAGTAGGTTTCAGGCATGATGCTCTAGCAGAGACTTCTGCTACACTCCTCGGCGTCCAGTGGAGAAATCTGTCAAAGGTACTGAAGTATATTAAAAGGATAATTTTTATTAACTCTTCCTGGGTCTTCAACACTATGGAGTTCCCAATTATTGCATGAGTTCAGTTGGACTCCCTACCCACTGGTGCTTTTATAAAAATCGTATTTTAACATCACCATTAGAAGCAGATTCTGTAAGATGTGTGATATGGTTGACTATTAAGTGGTATAAACAGGGCTGGATCCTAGGCTCCTTTTTAACTGAAATCTTAGTGATAGGGAACTGTGGTCAGTTCTAAAAAATACCCTTCTTCCACTGAGACTAGGAGACAACCTGCTATGGGCTGCTATGGGCTGATGAGATATACTAAATTTGAGCTTTTTTGATCCTCTCAAGGGAGGTTTTGGGGGGCTGAAAAGCCTATTCAGAAGTTTACTTGAATTTTAGAAATTAATATTTGGTGATCAAAGTTATAAATTCAAGGCTCTAGTTTTCCTTAAGTCTGTAAATTCAGTTTACTGATGGCTATTGCTCTATTTATAAGTCTAACAAATTTTATTATTCACTTCTAAGAGCTCTTTCAATAATGTTTGGTCTAATTTATAAACTTATTTAACTTAACACTTCCAAACACTTTGTATGTGGAAGAGGAACATTCAGTTTCCCTAGTGTGTTGGGGGACCCCTAGACTACCCCGACCTTCAGATTCACCGGAAGGATTTACAGACCTCAGTGTGTAGGTCTACTCATAGCTAAGATTTATTATAGCAACATAGGAAGGATACACAGGCAGATCGTAAGGGAAAGACAAAGGCAGAGTCTGGAAGACTCCATCTGTAAGCTTCCTTAGGCTCTTTCCCTCTCACAAGGGGTCACACAGAACATGCTCTTCCCCCAGCAGTGGAAACTCAACAACATGCGTGCAGTATATTTTTTTTAATTTAATTTTTATTTTATATTGGAGTATAGTTGATTTACAATGTTGTGTTAGTTTCAGGTGTGCAGCAGAGTGATTCAGTTACTCATATACATATATCCGCTCTTTATCAAATTCTTTTCCCATATAGGTTAGTACAGAGTATTGAGTAGAGTTCCCTGTGCTCTACAGTAGGTCCTTGTTGACGTGTGCAGTATTTTGGCCTGGGGAAGCCACTCGAGACTTAGAGCCCAAGGTTTTTATTGGGTGCTGAGTATGTAGGCACGCTCTGCCCAGCGTGCACCAAAATTCCAGACTGCCAAAATGTGAGCAGGCATTCAGCATAAACCATATTGTTTGCACAAACAGTCTAGGCAAAGTGAACCATCCTTATCAGTTAACTATTGCATAGGAACGCTCCGTGACTCAACTTCCAGACGCCAACCAAGGGCCAATCTCCAGAGCAGACGTTTCTAAGGATAGCAGTCTCAGACCGGCTGTGTGAACTCTTTTCTGCACACTTAGGTACTCCTATTTTCTAATTTAACAAAATAAGCTTTCCCAATTGCTCAAATAATGCACGTGAGGCAAATAATTGAAATTATAATTATGGTAAACCCTAGTTCTTTTAATTTTATTTATTTATTTTAATTTTTTGAATATTTATTTATTTATTTTGGCCATGCCGAGTCTTGTGGCACACGGGATCTTCGTTGCGGTGTGCGGGATCTTTAGTTGTGGCATGCGGGGTCTTTAGTTGCGGCATGTGGACTTCTTAGTTGCGGCATGTGGACTCTTAGTTGCAGCATGCGGGATCTTTAGTTGTAGCATGCGGACTTCTTAGTTGCAGCATGTGGGCTCTTAGTTGCGGCATGCGGGATCTTTAGTTGCAGCATGCGGACTCTTAGTTGCAGCATGCATGTGGGATCTAGTTCCCCAACCAAGGATTGTACCCAGGCCCCCTGCGTTGGGAGCACAGAGTCTTTTCCACTGGACCACCAAGGAAGTCCCCAACCCTAGTTCTTTTAAATGTCCTGTTACTTTCTACAAATTTAGTAGGATTTCAACTTTAAATCAAAAGCCTAATAAATCACTTATTTAATTACACATTTGAAATTGGACTAATGGACCAAATTCTATTAAATAATGTAAATTTATAAAATAGCAAATAGATAAAAATTCTTTAATATCAAAGTATTAACATGTATTTGATTATCTTAAACATTTCTAGGGTTAATTTCAGTTCTTCCTAGAATGAAAGATGCTTTAACGCTAAGGAAGCTATGTCACCCCTAACACTGCTGGCAGCTATCTTAGCTGGTAAGGTAGCGTGACCTAGAACTGGAGATTTCTGCTCTTAGCTGGTAAGGTAGCGTGACCTGGAACTGGAGATTTCTGCTCTTAGCTGGTAAGGTAGCGTGACCTGGAACTGGAGATTTCTGCTCTTAGCTGGTAAGGTAGCGTGACCTGGAACTGGAGATTTCTGCTCTTAGCTGGTAAGGTAGCGTGACCTGGAACTGGAGATTTCTGCTCTTAGCTGGTAAGGTAGCGTGACCTAGAACTGGAGATTTCTGCAGAGGTTGAGTTCTTGCCCTGACCTTGAATTGTGGTTGATTAGGTAATTTCAAGGTGAGTTATTGTGATATCCCTGCATTTAGGTTACATATTAGCTAATTCTTCTGATTGCTGACTGAAGTCTGCAATTTACGCTAGTTTAAACATTGACAGGAGGATGCTTTTTTTTTTTTTAATTGTGGCAGAGGGACCTTAATCTAATTGTTTGTTTTGGTCTACATTTAAAGCTTTTTGGACTTAATGAAATTCTTCATTCTTTCATATTCTTGCTATCTTTTAGGACCATACATTTTTAGAATATTTATTATTCTAAATATTATTAGATTATTAATATTATTATATTATTAGAATACTAGATATGCATTTATGGTTTTACCTGTGTGATCACAACTTTCAAAGTAATTTTTCCCCTTACGTTGTTTTTTTTTTAAATAGATTTTTTTAAAGAGCAGTTTTAGGTTTATAGCAAAATTGAGTGGAAGGTACAGAGATTTTCCGTTATGTCCTCTGCTCACTACCCTGAACACACTCTCCTGCATTAGTGATTTTCCCTGTCAGAGTGGTGCATTTGTTCCAGTCAGTGAACCTACACTGACACATCATCACCCCAAGTCCATAGTTTACATTAGGGTTTACATTAGGGTGGTGTACATTCTATGCATCTGTGGACTTGGACAAAGGTATCCACCACTGTGGTGTCACACAGAAGAGTTGCACTGCCCTAAAAATCCTCTGTGCTCCACATTCCTCCGTCCTGTCGCCCCTGGCAACCACGGACTTTTTACTGTCTGCATACTTCTGCCTTTCCCTGAAGGTCACGTAGTTGGAAGCATACAGTATGTGGCCTTTCCAGAGTGGCTTCTTTCACTTAGTAACATGCGTTTGTTTCCTCCATGTCTTTTCACGGCTTGATAGCTCATTTCTTTTTGACACTGAATAATATTCCATTGTCTGGATGTACCACAGTTTATTTATCCATTCACCTACTGGAGGACATCTTGGTTGCTTCCAAGTTCTGGCAGTTATGACTAGAGCTGCTTGAACATCTGTGTTCAGGTTTTGGTGAGGACCTAAGTTTTCAACTCATTTGGGTAAATCCCGAGGAACGTGATTGCTAGATCCCATGCTAAGTGTATGTTTGGTTTTGTAAGAAACTGTGAAACTGTCTTCCAAAGTAGCTGTACCAATTTGAATTCCCACCCACAATGAATGAAAGTTCTTGGACAGCATTTGATGTTGTCAGTGTTTTAGAGTTTGGAATTTTTTTTTTTTTTTTGGTTGCGCCACGCAGCGTGCAGGATCTTAGTTCCCCGACCAGGGATTGAACCCGGGCCCTGGCAGTGAATGGGCAGAGTCCTAACCACTGGGCCACCAGGGAATTCCCTAGAGTTTGGCCTTTTTAACAGGTGTGTAGTGGTACCTCATTCTTGTTTTAATTTGCAGTTCCATAATAACATGATGTGGAACATCTTTTCATACGCTTATTTGCCATCTGTATATCTTCTTTGGTGAGGTATTTGTTCAGGTGTTTGGCCCATTTTGTAATGGAGTCGTTTGTCCTCTTAGTATTGAGTTTTAAGAGTTCTTTGTATATTTTGTATAATAATCCTTTATTAGATATGTCTTTTGTAGGTATTTTCTTCCAGTATGTGCCTTGGTTCTTCATTGATTTTCTCTATTGATTTCCTGTTTTCAACTTCATTATTTCTGCTCTAATTTTACTTTTTCTTTTCTTTTCTTTCTTTTTTTTTGGCCACTCTGTGGCACATGGGATCTTAGTTCCCTGACCAGGGATCGAACCTGGGCCCCCTGCATTGCTTAACCACTGGACGGACAGAGAAGTCCCGAATTTTACTTTTTCCTTTTCTCTGCTTTGTATTTAATTTTCTCTTCTTTTTCTAGTTTCCTAAGGTTGAAACTCAGATGACCCATTTTAGATCTTTCTTCCTTGTTAAAATTAATACATTCAATGCTAAAAATTCTCCTCTAAGCTCTGCTTTTGCTGCATTCCACAAGTTTTGATAAGTTGTATTTTCATTTTCATTTAGTTCAAAACCTTTTTAATTTCTCTTGAGATTTCTTCTTTACCTATATGTTATTTAAAACGTATTGTTTAATACAAACAGAAGAAAAACAAGACTCATTGATACAGAGAAGAAACAGGTGGTTGCCAGAGGAAAGGGTGCTGGATGGTGAGAAATTGGTGAAGGGGATTAAGAGGTACAAACTTCCAGTCATAAAATGAATAAACCATGGGGATGTAATATACAGCATAAAGAATATGGTCAATAATATTGTAATAACTTCAAATGGGGACAGATGGTTACTAGATTTATTGTGGTCATCATTTCATAATGTATGCAAATGTCAAATCACCATGTAGTACACCTGAAACGAACATAATATTGCATGCCAACTATATTTTAATTAAACTATATAAAATAAGACTGCATTGTTTAATTTCCAAATATTTTCAGATTTTGTAGCTGTCTTTCTGTTATTGACTTCTAGTTTAAATTCTTTGTGGTCTGAGTCCAGGCATTGTATGATTTCTATTCTTTTAAAATGATTAAAGTGTGTTTTATGACCCAGAATGTGATCTGTCTTGGTGAGTGTTCCATGTAAGCTTGAGAAGAATGTGTGATCTGCTATTTCTGGAGGAAGTGGTCACTAGACGTCGATTATATCCAGTCGATTGATGGTGCTGTTGCATCCAACTATGATCTTCCTCAATTTTTGCCTGCTGGAAATGTCCATTCTGACAGAGGGGTATTAAAGTCTTCAACTACAGTTGTGGTTTTATCTGTTTCTCCTTGCAGTTCTATCAGCTTTGCTTCCTGTGTTTTGATGCTCTGTTGTTAGGTACATACGCCTTAAAGATTGTTATGACTTCTTGGAGAATTGACCCCGTTATCATTATGGAGTGTCACGTTTTATCCCTGATAATTTTCCTTGCTTTGAAGTCAGCTCTGTCTGAAATTAATATAGGTACTCCTACTTTCCTTTGATTAGTGTTAGCATGGTATATCTTTCTTTATCCATTTATTTTTAAATATATACGCATCTGTATATTTAAAGTGGGGTTTTTTAGGCAACATGTAGTTGAATCTTATTGTTTGATACATTTTGACTATTTCTGTCTTTTAATTGTTGTGTTTAGACCATCGATGTTTGAAGTGATTATTAATATATTTTGATTAATATATACCATGTTTATTATTGTTTTCTATTCATTACCCTTGTTCTTTGTTACTGTTTTTGTCTTCCACTCTTTTTCTGCAATTTGTGGTCTTAATTGAGTGTTTTATATGATTCCATTTTCTCTCCTTTCTTAACATATCAATTACAGTCTTTTTAAAACTTTTTTGAGTGGTTGCCCTCAAATTTGCCGTATACATTGCAATATACAACTAATCCTAGTTCACTTTCAGATAACACTGTACCACTTCTTGGGTTGTGTAAGTACCTTATAATAACAAAATATTCCTGATTCCTCCCTCCCATCCCTTGTATCACTGTTGATATTCTGTTATCTGTTAGACTATTAAGAATAAGAAATATAAAAGTTTTTTTTGTTTTTTTTCACATCTTTATTGGAGCATAATTGCTTTACAATGGTGTGTTAGTTTCTGCTGTATAACAAAGTGAAGCCAGTATACATATACATATATCCCTGTATCTCCTCCCTCTTGTGTCTCCCTCCCACCCTCCCTATCCCATCCCTCTAGGTGGTCACAAAGCACCGAGCTGATCTCCCTGTGCTATGTGCTGCTTCCCACTAGCTATCTATTTTACATTTGGTAGTGTATATACATCAATGCTACTCTCGCTTCGTCCCAGCTTCCCCTCCCCCTCCGTGCCCTCAAGTCCATTCTCTACATCTGCATCTTTATTCCTGCCCTGCCACTAGGTTCATCAGTACCTCTTTTTAAAATTCCATATATATGCGTTAGCATACGGTATTTTTCGCTCTCTTTTTTTTTTTTTTGATAAAAGGTTCTTATTTACCTTCACTTATTCTTTCTCTAATGTTCTTTCTTTATGTAGGTCCAAGTTTCTGACCTATATCAATTTCCTTCTCTCTAAAGAACCTCTTTTTAACATTTCCTGCAAGGCAGATGTACTGGCCACAAATTCCCTCAGTGTTTGTCTAAGAAAGTCTGTATTTCTTCTTCGTTTTTGAAGGATAATTTTGCAGGGTACAGAATTCTAGGTTGGTTTTTTTTCTCTGTCAACACTGTAAATATTTTCCTGTACCTTCTTCTGGTTTACATGGTTTCTGAGGAGCAGTAGGAAGTAGTTCTTTGCTTCTCTTTAGGTAAGATGCTCTTTTCCTATGGCTTCGTTCAAGATTTTTTTCTTTGTCTTTGATTTTCTGCAGTTGGAATATGATATGCCTCGGTGTAGTTTATTTGGCGTTCATCCTGCCTGGTGTTCTCTGAGCTTCCTGTGATTCTGTGATGTTATGGACTGAATGTTTGTGTCCCCCCCCAAAATTCATATGTTGCAATCCTAACCCACTTGTGATGGTATTAAGAGGTGGGGGGGGGGGTCTTTGAGAAGTAATTAGGTCATGAGGGTGGAGCCTTCCTAAGTGGGATTAGTGCTCTTATAACCAGAGCTATGAGAGCTTGCTCTCACTCTCTTGACAGTCTGCCATGGGAGGATACAGCAAGAAGACGTCCACCTACAAACCAGGACACAGTTTTTCATTGGAACTGAATCTGCTGGCACCTTGATCTTGTACTTCTCAGCCTCCAGAACTGTGAAAAATAAATGTTTATTGTTTAATTACGTCATCCAGTCTATAGTAACTTGTTATAGCAGCCCAAGCTGACTAAGACATGGTTTGGTGTCTGATCTTAATATGGGGGAAATTCTCAGTCATTATTGCTTCAAACATTGCTCCTGTTCCTTTCCCTCTTCTCCTTTTGATGTTCCCATTATGTGTATGTTGCAACTTTTATAGTTGTGCCACAGTTCTTGGATATCCTGTACCCTTTTTTACAGTCTTTTCTCTTTGCTTTTAGTTTCTATTGACATATCCTCAGGCTCAGAGATTCTTCCTCAGTTGTGTCAGTCTAATAAACCCATGAAAGGCACTCTTTATTTCTATTATAGTGTTTTTGTTCTCTAACATTTCTTTTTGATTCTTAAAATGTCTGTCTCTGTTTACATTGCACATCTGTTCTTGCATCTTGTACTTTTCCCATTAGAGTCTTTAGCATATTAGTCATAGTTGTTTTAAATTCATGGTCTGATAATTCCAGCATCCCTGCCATATCTGAGTCTGGTTCTGATGCTTGCTCTGTCTCTTTAAACTGTTTTATTTTACCTTCTTTATACCTTGTAATTTTTTGCTGAAAGCCAGGCATGTGCTGAGTAAAAGGAACAATAGCGCTTTAGTGATGTGGTGGTAAGATATGGGGAGGAGCCGCTTTCTATAGTCCTGTGATTAGATCTCCATTGTTAAGTGAGTTTGTGCCCTAGGCTGTGAACTTTGTGCTTCTCAGCCTCTCTTCACACCCGCAACCATAGGTGAGACAGGATGGCTGGAGAGGGTGGAGTTAGGTAGTTGCTTTTCCCCAGGTCAGTTAGGCTCTGGTAACATAATTTCTCTTGAGGGCAGGCTTTGTTAAGAACAGAATGCTCTGGTGTGTTTCAAAATGGTTACTTTTCCTGCAGGAAGCCCAAGGGGATTTTTCTCTGCTCTTTCCTTTGAGAACCTGGCAGAACTCCAGGAGGTAAAACTCAAAAAAGAGAGGGAACCCCTTGGAATTTTTAACTCCCAGTCTTGCCCACTCTGAGCCTCTGGCAGTTCATCATTTACAGTTCAGGTTCTCCTACCCTGGCGCTGGTTCCCACAGAGGTTCTCGTTTGTGGGTTTCTGCTCTAAGTTGTGATTTTCTATATCTGTCCAATTTTAGGGGAAGCAGTTTGCCCCATGGACTCACTTCTCTGACAGATCTAAGAAAAGTTACCGAATGTTCAATCTCTTCAGCTGTTTTATTTGTTGTTAGGAAAGAGTGATGTCTTCCAAGGTCCTTACATATCTGACTGAAAATTGGGAGTCTGCTTGAATGGTTTTAAATGCCAATTTCTGTCCTCAACAGTGATGGCAGACACATTTTTTTTTGTATGTTTCTATGTCTGAATTAGTTGTCAAATGATTAATTGCTCAAGCAGCAAAAATTAGTACTTGGTAGTGTGGGGAAGGGGAAATTTGCCCCCTTAACCCCTCTTGAGTTCTCTTTGCTGGTCTAATAATTGAATTGACACAAGACAAATTAACAGGAAAATAATTTAATTTGTACACACAAAGGTCTCATAGAAATAGGACCGCCCCCCCCCAAGCAACCAAAGCAGGCTGTTTATATATTATTTTTAGACAAAGAAACAATTATTTGCAAAGATTTAACAAAACAAAGGGGCTTGTTCTTGGGGTAGCAGACTGATGAAGAAGTAACAAAGTTAGTTGATACAGCTTTCTCAGCCTTGGGTTCCCTAACTCTGTTGATAAGGGGGCTCTCTATCTTCCTGGTATAGGGAGAGTACCTTCACACGCTAGATGTATTTCCCACTTTCACAGGGAAAGAGAGGAGTCAGAGTGTTAGTTTTCTTTCCTTTTTTTTAATATTGTTTTTTTTTTTTCACCAGCTGTTTCTCAAGTAACATTCATTCAAGATAATCAGAATTCCACTGAGGCATATTTTGGGCTGTCCTGTGGTTGGGCCCCAATAGTTCCCTCTTCTGAAACTTGCCTGGAAGTTTTACATATTAAAAATTGAGCTGTTCCCTTTCAAAGTCTGTTAGTCTTGACAATAGGTCACTTCAGTTAAACTCATTCAGGAGGTGGTCATGCAGTTGGGTTCCCAAAGTTAGGCCTATGGTGCAAGCAGGTATTTAATAAGAGGCATTTCTATGGAGACGAAAGAAAAACAACGGTTAATAATTGGAGCAAATTATAGATAAGTTTTTGAGTTCTCAGGGTAGCCAGGTGAGAAGATTTCTGGATTTCAGGGTTGAAGCAGCTTTTGTAGTTTGAATGTCTTTGATGATGGCATCAGATGTTCAGGTAAACTTTCTGAGTGGCCCATATAGCAACAGGCATGAGGAAGATTGTCTAAACATGAGTTATTGTGGTAATTTTTCCAAAATTTATTTTAAAACATCTAGCTTCAGTTTGTAGGACTTTAGGAAAAAAGGACAGTTTTAGTTCTCAATGATTCCAAGTTAAAAGGGAGGGAGAAAATTAGAAATGCTAGCTTGGGGACTTCCTTGGTGGCACAGTGGTTAAGAATCCGCCTGCCAATGCAGGGGACACGGGTTCAAGCCCTGGTCCGGGAAGATCCCACATGCCGTGGAGCAACTAAGCCCGTGTGCCACAACTACTGAGCCTGCGCTCTAGAGCCCGCGAACCACAACTACTGAGCCCACGTGCCACAACTGCTGAAGCCCACGTGCCTGGAGCCTGTGCTCCGCAACAAGAGAAGCCACCGCAATGAGAAGCCTGCACACCGCAATGAAGAGTAGCCCCCGCTCGCCGCAACTAGAGAAAGTCTGCACGCAGCAACGAAGACCCAACACAGCCAAAAAAATAAATAAGTAAATGTTAGTTTGGAGAGTTGTAGCCAAATATTGGAGGAAACTAGAAAAATTCAAGCTTCAGTCCAGTTTTCAGAAAATAACAAAACCTCAAGGGAAATTAATAGCACCAGAATCTAATATCCACAAGTGTGTATTATAGTTCCTACTGAAGCTTATTTTTTCTTTAAAATCTCCCTCATTTTTACCAAAGATAGCCACATTAAGGCTAATTTGTTTGCAGAATAAGTCTAGATTCAACAAACTTGGCCTGGTTATTTACAGAAGTGCAGCAAGAATAGCGGTTGACCATATAGGCTCTTTTAAATCTGCTTCACTGGAACTTTTTATAAGGAATCTCCAGACTGAACTTTTTTTTTTTAATCTTTTGGCTGCGCTGCCCAGCATGTGGGATCTTAGTTCCCCAACCAGGGATTGAACCTGTGCCCCCTGCATTGGGAGCACAGCATCTTAACCACTGGACCGCCAGGGAAGCCCCCTCCAGATTGATCTTTTAACAGCCTCTTGAGGCTAAGAAGCCAAGTCAAACATTTGTCATCAGAACTTGCCTGCAGTACCCATAGATTTGGGTGAATTCCTCTCTTCTTGAGGTCCCTAAAATATCCTGAGGTTCCTGGGCCTGCCAGAAAGTGTGACCTTCCTTACTCACCTGGTAAGGCACTGGGAACCCTGTAAGCAAGGTACCAGGCTGTTTTTCCAAAGGGCTTTGTTGCCTCCGTAGAGTCAATCTTAGTTCCTTAAAGTTGTCTGGTCATAGCTGAGTCTGTATATGTCTCTCTCAAATACGTTCTTCCAGTGAAAACTTTAGTAATATAATCATTTTCCAACTGTATTCTGTTATAAGGAGAACAGATTCTTATTGAACATATGCAAATAACTATATTCCCAAGAAAAGAATATTCACTGAGAGTTTCTGAATTCTGGAGGGATCAGGTAGGGAGGAAAAAGATAAATGTTTCAATTCTGCTTACAAAGGTATAATTTGCCAAATTGCTCTAAGTCATAATTAGCTTGAAAGAGAAGAGAAAAAGGTTTTCTTAAATTTGAAGAAACAAAATGTTAAAAAAAATCTGCAATGTTTCAAGTTCTTAAAATCATAAAAAATTATGATCATTTTCCTCATTTCATTCAGTCCTTTGTAATTCTTGTTCTGCTTAATCTTTTGTTAGAAGTTTTATGAAGTCATCAGTTTCTCTGTTGTGTAAATTTTTATCCAGTTCAGTGATATAATTTGAAAGTCACCAGAAACTTGTATTCTAGAGTACTTGTTAGTTTCCTGTCCATGAATTTCTCTGAAGGTGAAACACACTTGCAGGAAGTTTTTGTAAAAGCATCTGAATGAAACACTAATTGCCTGTAAATGATAAAAGACTTTAAAATGTCCTTTATTTAAGATCTGATTCATTAGATCTGATTCTATTTCCTTGTCAATAGAATTGACAAGGAAATTTGGTTATCTCTGTGATATACAACATTTTAAGATAATAACTAGAATTATGACTGATAACATTACATTAGGACATGTCTAAATTTTAGGAATTTCTTAAAATTTTAGAGCATTTATATTAATAACATTTACCCATACAATATAACCTAAGAAAGTTTAACATCATTTATATGACAGTGCTTCCTATGTAATTTAACCTACCCAATTAACCTAATTATTTTAAATCTCTCTTTTATAAGAAGAGAAAACAAATCTTTTCAGGTGTTCCAGGAACTCGGGAAAACTCCAAAGTTATTTCTAGGTCAATAAGACTTCATTTAGAGTTATGATATTTGGGAAGATTGTCAAAAATATCAAAAAGGTCAAATAAGATCATAGGTCACTGTGAAACCATACTTAGTTATCCATTTAATCAGAGCGACAATGACTTTTCAAGCAAACACATAAAGTTAAATAGTTGTAAAAGGCCTTAGCTCTTTTAATATTGAAAAGACTCAGTTTTTTTTTTAATTAAGTAATCAGAGACCTGATAAAGACAAAATATAGAATCTATATTTTTCTAGACAGATTACATTAAAGGTGAAGAAAACCTTTGTTTGCAGTTTCTCATTGAAAGTAGACCAATGACCTAAAAAAAGACTCTGTCCTATTTTTAAAAAATATTTATTTATTTATATATTTATTTATTTATTTGGTTGTGCCAGGTCTTAGTTGCAGCACATGGGATCTTTAGTTGTGCATGTGGGATCTTTTAGTTGCAGCATGTGGGATCTAGTGCCCTGACCAGGGATCGAACCTGGGCCCCCTGCATTGGGAGCGCAGATTCTAAGCCACTGGACCACCAGGGAAGTCCCATTTTGTCCTTTTAACAGAGAAAAAAACCAGATTTTAATTTCATACCAGCTTACTTTTTTTTTTTTAATTTTATTTATTTTTTTGACTGCGTTGGGTCTTAGTTGGGGCACCTGGGCTCTTCATTGTGGCGCGTGGGCTTCTTATTGTGGCGTGCAGGTTTTTTTTCCTCTCGCTGGCTGTGGCGTGCAGGTTCCAGAGTACGCGGGCTGTGTACTTTGCAGCACGCAGCTTCTCTCGTTGAGGCGTGCGAGCTCAGTAGTTGTGGCGCACGGGCTTAGTTGCCCAGCGGCATGTGGGATCTTAGTTCCCCGGCCAGGGATCGAAACTGCGTCCCCTGCATCGGAAGGTGGATTCTTTACCACTGGACCACCAGAGAAGTCCCCATACCAGCTTACTTTTGATATTAAAATTCATTTACTTAATTAAATTCATTCCAATCTTAGTCCTAACCATACATAAAATTTCAAAGATTCCTTTTTTAAGAAACCTAGAACAACTTTCTATGTCCATTTTAGTTTGTCCCTTGTTTTCTTTCCCATTTAGAAAGACTCAGCTTTGCTTTAGAACAAAATCACATTTTCTCAAAGCCTCCTCTTTAATAAGAGGTCAAACGTAGATAGACTTAAACTTGTTTGGTAATTAATGTTTCAGTATTTTTTCTTATTTGGAAGTGATCTAGACATTCAGTGAATTCTCATCATTTAATTTAATTCTAAGAGTCTAAGTTACTAAAGAGATTTGGGAAACTGTTTAAGTAGACATAAGACAATCAGCACTAAAAAGATTATCTAAAAACTTATCTCATTTACATCCGTTTAATTCATTTGGTTTTAGCAGTCATACTTAGATTACTCATGAAAATTTCATGAGACATTAAAGCAGTCATTTTTTTTTCTGACAGACTTGGCAATAGAGACAACCTGAGCCCATTTGACGAGTAAACCATGTAGAACAAAATTGTTTATCTGCAGTATATTTAATGCTAATAACTCTGAAGAAATAACCTGTATTAATTAAACCAACAAGTTTAAAATTAGCTTTTATTTACCAAAGATTATCCTAGATCACATGAACTTGAAAAAAAAATTGGGGCTTTTATTATATCTCTGAGATTTAGAAACAATTTATAAGGGCTTATTTTTAAGCAAATTATATAGAGCTCTTTAACAAATTATTTTGGTGACATCCACAGGTAGAAAAATACTGTACTGTAACATACACACATAGACATACATTCAGATAGACACAGGCAGAGATCTCATAGTTGTCATTTTAAAACTTTAGTCATGAATCGGGTACAACACAAAACTCACTAGTTTACAGATAACAGTTGGAATAAATTGTTTACTCGTTCTGATGGCTAAAGTCTTTCATTATTTCTGGAGAAGAGTTTTAGGATCTGTATTTGCCCTTGACAATCAGTCTTAAGGAGGTTGAGATTTAGAGTTTGGGCTAAAGAGCCCTTTTAGCAGTTTGTGTTTAAAAAGGCCGCTTTTTTTTTTTTTCTTAAATATTTATTTATTTGGCTGCACCGGGTCTTAGTTGCAACACTTGGGATCTTTCTTTTTTTTTTAGTTGCGGCATGCGGGACCTTTTAGTTGTGGCATGTGAACTCTTAGTTGCGGCATGTGGGATCTAGTTCCCTGACCTGGGATCGAACCCGGGCCCCCTGCATTGGGAGCATGGAGTCTTAGCCACTGGACCACTAGGGGAAAAAGGCCTCTTTCCCTCTATTTTTTCTCTTTTATTTCAGTTGGTAGAACTGAATTAATCCAGGCTCAGTCTCAGGCGATTTAGGGCTATGTTTACATTTCAAAGATAAGATTTTAAGGGACAGAGAATGAAAATGTAAGTTTTCTCCTAGGAGAAAATAGGAGATGATTCTTATGTGCCAGGAACTCGGCTAAGCACTGAACGCTCACAGAATCTTCAGAGATAAAGATGGTTACACTTTGGTAGATTAGGAATGTTAGATGCCGTTCATCCTGCAGTGCCAGTTCAAGTGGCCCACTAGGCCCTCGAATTCCACAGATCAAGCTCACCCACACAACTAGTAAAACCCAGAGGCAGGATTCAGAGGTAGAACTCTCTGAGCCCACCATATACTATCCTGGACTGTTTTTAGTTTCTAAACAGACCAAATCCTTGTGTTAACACATTAGTTTTTCTGATAGGTTACTCTAAAACTAGTTACAAATGATTCAGTTTTAGCTTTGGCCAGTTAATAAAGGTGATTGTGAAAAGTTTTCCATGAAATTTTATAACCTAGTATATGAAAATTAATAAAGTGAAACCTCACTAAAATGAAGTTGGGAGACCAGAAGGGGGAGCACTTACACAATACAGCTCCACATCAGTTACAGGAAGAAGTGTCAAGTACAGAGCCCAAGAGAAGAATCAACAGAAAAGGATCATCATTTACAGCCCCCAACAGGAACAGGTGTACAGTGCGCCTCCAGGAAAAGCTGTACGTTGCACCTCCTAGAAGAAATCCACTACCCTAGCAACTCAGCCAATGAGAAACAGTCATTACCCCCAACTGTCTCTTTTCTCCAGTGGACTTTCATTCAAAACAACCTCTCCCAAATTCCCCCCTTTTCTTTATAAAATAACCTTCCTCTCCTTTGTTCACTGGACTTACCTATGGTTTTCGCCATGGCATGTTTGTCCCAAATTGTAATTTTCTGCTATCCCCAGATAAACCCATTTTTGTCAGTGAAATAACTGACTTTGATCTTTAAGATCAATACTAGAATATTCTAAACATATAAAATAGTAGAGACTATTGGACTTCCCTGGTGGCGCAGTGGTTAAGAATCCGCCTGCCAATGCAGGGGACACGGGTTCGAGCCCTGGTCCGGGAAGATCCCACATGCCGCGGAGCAACTAAGCCCGTGCGCCAGAACGACTGAGCCTGCGCTCTAGAGCCTGCGAGCCACAACTACTGAGGCCCGTGCACCTAGAGCCCGCGCTCTGCAACAAGAGAAGCCACCGCAATGAGATGCTCGCACACCACAGCAAAGAGTAACCCCAGCTCGCCGCAACTAGAGAAAGACCTTGTGCAGCAACGAAGACCCAATGCAGCCAAAAAAACCCCCAAAACATATATATATAAATCAATCAAGTCACTTTTCATCTCAAAACCCTCCACTGGTTTTCTACATTTAAATAAAAGCTCAAAGAACCAATGAGCCACTAGGCCCTATACCATCTGCCTCCCCGTTAGCCCTCACTCCATCTCCCTCTCTTTACCAATATCCTAGCCCGTTTATATTGTGCCCTGAAGACGCCAAGCACTTCCAATCTGAGAGTTTGGGGCCTGCTACTGCCTCTATAGCACCACTCTGATCTCAGTATTCTCATTAGAATTAAGTTTAGTCGTAAGGCTGCGGTATAAAACAGTATAGATGTCTACCTCTCACGTTCAAGAAATCCAGAGGTAGGCATTCCAGAGATAGTATAACAATTCCCTCGTTTCAAGAACTCTCATTCCTTCTATCTTGTTGCTTTGCCATATGTAGCTTCTGTTGTCAGTCATCTCATGGTCCAGGATAGCTACAGGAACTCCAGTATGTTTGGACTCCAGCCCACAGGAAAGAGGAAGCAGGAAAGAGTAGTCTATGTTTCTAAGAAATGTTGGATAAAGGAAGAAATGGAACACCTGAATTTTTTTAATGTTTTTTGAAGTTAAACCTTTGCTGTCTAAGTAGAATCCCATCTACCTTCATGGGAGCCTCAGAGGACAATAATAAAGTATTCTTTTGAACTGAACTTATTTCTTTTAACTTTTTTTAAAAATAGATTTTATTTATTTATTTATTTAAGGCTGCTTTGAGTCTCCATTGCTGCACGCGGGCTTTCTCTAGTTGTGGCTAGCGGGGGCTACTCTTCATTGTGGTGCACGGGCTTCTCATTGCGGTGGCTTCTCTTGTTGTGGAGCTCTAGGTGTGTGGGCTTCAGTAGTTGTGACACATGGACTCAGTAGTTGTGGCTCCTGGGCTCTAGAGCGCAGGCTCAGTAGTTGTGGCACACGGGCTTAGTTGCTCCGCAGCATGTGGGATCTTCCTGGACCAGGGCTCAAACCCGTGTCCCCTGCATTGGCAGGCGGATTCTCAACCACTGCACCACCAGGGAAGCCCTGAACTTATTTCTAATCACTCCACTCGTAAAAATGTAGTTAAGCTTGATCTTTTTGTACCACCTGTGGCCGAGGAGAATTTAGATCTTTTTTTTTTTGTTTTAGCAACAGAAATGTTTTTTAAACTTAAAAATAAATGCACAACTCCAATATATTAAAAATATATTTATTATTATTTATATGTTAAATTTTATACATTTACTTATTAGGAAGTAAGTCGATAAAAGCAGTATTTTTGATGAGCACAAAAATGTTGTGAAAAGTATTTATTATAGTTGCAGAAAGCCTCCGAAATAAATTTATTTCTGCATTTGGTTGTAAAGTATCAAGAAAAATCTGAATCACAGACTGTTAGTCGGAAATGGCTTTTGTATTGTTTTGTTCATCTTACAGTTTTATGATTTTCTCTGATTATAAACAGAGATGACAAGAGAAGATATATTCTGAGATACATATAAAAATGACACAAGTTAACACATAGGCTCCCAGTGTGGTAGATAGTACACGAGAGGGTACAGTAAGTATGTTTTTATACAATTTCTTAAATGTCTTAAATGAATAAATACATATATACACATATATATTTAGGATGAACATATTGTTGTTTATTGGCTTTAAACTGCTTTAAAACTGCTTTATTGAAATTTAGATACCATACATTTTAAGTGTACATTTTAAATGTACAAGGAATTATAGTAAATTAATAGAGTTGTGTAGCCATTACTGATCTAATTTTAGAACCTTTCTATCACCTCAAAAAGCTCACAGCAAACTTATGCTTACTGGTGCCAGTTGCACCCCAAAATATATAAACAGCTCATGCAGCTCAATATCAAAAAAACAAACAACCCAATCAAAAAATGGGCAGAAGACCTAAATAGACATTTCGCCAAAGAAGACATACAGATGGCCAAGAGGCACATGAAAAGCTGCTCAACATCACTAATTATTAGAGAAATGCAAATCAAAACTACAATGAGGTATCACCTCACACCAGTTAGAATGGGCATCATCAGAAAATCTACAAACAACAAATGCTGGAGAGGGTGTGGAGAAAAGGGAACCCTCTTGCACTGTTGGTGGGAATGTAAATTGATACAGCCACTATAGAGAACAGTATGGAGGTTCCTTAAAAAACTAAAAATAGAACTACCATATGATCCAGTAATCCCACTACTGGGCATATACCCAGAGAAAACCATAATTCAAAACGACACATGCACCCCAATGTTCATTGCAGCACTATTTACAATAGCCAGGTCATGGAAGCAACCTAAATGCCCATTGACAGACGAATGGATAAAGAAGATGTGGTACATATATACAATGGGTCATTTGCAGAGATGTGGATGGACTTAGAGACTGTCATACAGAGTGAAGTAAGTCAGAAAGAGAAAAACAAATATCGTATATTAGCGCGTATATGTGGAATCTAGAAAAATGGTACAGATGAACCGGTTTGCAAGGCAGAAGTAGAGACACAGATGTAGAAAACAAACGTATGGACGCCAAACGGGGAAAGTGGTGGGGTGGTGGTGGTGGGATGAATTGGGAGATTGGGATTGACATATATACACTAATATGTATAAAATAGATAACTAATAAAAAAAAAAAAGAAAAGAAAAAATACAGGTGAGACATACCTGGTGAACTAAGCAGGTATGGAACAGGCCCTGGGAGAACGTAGCAGACCTCATTGATAAAGTGGTGACAAGGGACAGTCAGTTACATCATAATGTACTAAGGTCTATTCCTACACTAAGCTGGAAAGAAGCGATACAAAGGATGGGTTTGGGCAAAAGCCCAATGAGACTGTAGAGGCTTCTTCCTTGACTAGCAGAGGAGGTCGCCCTGCCAGCTGTGTGGGCGAGCCAGGAATGGAACCCACGCAGTTCTCTATAGCTGACCCTATTGCTGCAGCAGGAGGAGGGCCAGGAGAACCAAGGTCCCCTTGCGGAGATCCGTGCAGTTTGGATTGATGTGTACCTAATGCATTCAGCACCACCTCCTAGGCCTTTCTCCTTTTAAGAAGAAGCAGGCCTAAGACAGGGGTTGAGGCTCCTCTGTTTCTGTCTGGGACTGGAAGATTTATGCACTGGTCAAAGTGTGTTGGGAACTTGATGGCATTCAAAGTTGTCAAACCTGGGACTTCCCTGGTGGTCCAGTGGTTAAGACTCCACGCTTCCACTGCAGAGGGCACGGGTTCGATCCCTGGTCGGGGAACTAAGATCCTGCATGCGGCATGGTGCGGCTGTAATAAAATAAAAATAAAGTTGTCAAACCTATCAGCCCTTTGTGACAGTGGGGCACAAGTCAATGCAGTGCCTAGAATCCCCCATCAGCATAGTCAAAAAGTTACTTTGGATGTGGAAACAAATCTCTAATTGGACTATGGACTGATTCGAGTATATGGGTGGGCTCTTTTGAGCCAGTTACACAAGATGCTGTAACTGATAACTGCTGAATGCACTATAGGAAGAGTTGTGTTGAAAAAAAATTTTTTCTTGCCTATCTGCAACATTCCTCTTTCCCACCCCAAACACTAAGGTACTTTCTGACTCTATAGCTTTGCTTTCTCTGGGCATCTCATTAAGTTGAATCCTGTAATCTTTTTGTCTGGCTTCTTTCACTTAGCATGTTCTTGAAATTCGCCCATCTTATAGCATGAATTATTAATTTTTATTGCTGAACAATATTCTACTGTATGGATATACCAAATTTTATCTATACTCACCAGTTGGTGCACATTCAGGTTTTTTCCAATTTTTGGTTATTACGAATAATGCCACATTTGGTTACAGGCCTTTGTGTGAATATATGTTGTTATTTCTCTTGGATAGATTGCTAGGAGTGGATTTCCTGAGTCACATGGTAAATTTATGTTTAACTTTTAAAGAAACTGCCATATTGTTTTCCAAAGTAATTGTATCACTTTACATTCCCACCAGCAATGTGTGAGGATTCCAGTTTCTTCAGATTCTCTCACCAGTAGTTGTTATTGTGTCTTTTTGCATATAGCCATTCTAGTGGTGTGAAGTGGTATCTCACTGTGATTTTTAATTTGTATTTCCCTAATGACTATCAAGCATATTTTCATGTGCTTATTGGCCATTCATGATCTTTGATGAAATGTCTATTTAAATTTTTTGCCCATTTTAAAACTGAGTTATTTATCTTCTTGGTATTGAGTTGTAAGGTTTTTTTATGTATTCTGAATACAAGTTGTCCCTCTATCCTATACATTTTTTAAAAGGCATGTGCAATATTTACATTTTTAATTTCATTTACAGAATGGAACCAAAATGCATAAATGTTATTTATGTTGGAGGGAATCCATGTTATGGATAGAAGTTGTTTATGAGATACACGATTTGCAAATATCTTCTCTCAGTCTGTGACTTGTCCATTCATTTTCTTAATGGTGAAAATAGTTTAAAAACAATATTTGCATAAAAGGTTTGTGGAGTCCTGAAGCCTCTCCGTGGTACCCCAGGATTATCAGACCATAATTTGAAACCTCCTGCTAGGAAGCATTTCATGGCATTTAAACTCAGCAAGCTGTGTAACTCATCTTCAGCAGAATCATGGACTGATGGAGTTGGAAGGGGCCTTACAATTAACCAAATGCCCTTCTGATTTTGTAAATAAGCTCCTGCATGTTTGAATGACTTAATTGCATGCCTGTATGCAAGGCTTTATGGAACCCTGGAGGCACAACGTGGATTTGAAGACAAACAAAAACATCAGGGGTCATGAGTTCAGCTAAGGCCCGAGTACAAAGTGAAAAAAAATCAGCATTTCCTGATAAGACTAGGGATTTGTTCACTGGCTCATGATAAAAAAGTTTAAGCATCAAAGAAGGGTAAGGAAGAACTCTAAACTCTGTAGAAACCAGGCGTTAAAAATAGAAATCCACCTCAATAACTGTTGTAAATACTGAGAAAAAAACAAAATTCATGCTGTTAAGGGAACTGTATTGTGTTCAGTATTTTAGGGTTAACTTTGCACATTTACCTCAGACTACCCCATGCCTCCTTTGCATTTATGATTTATGTACATTTCATTCTGTTTACCCCTTTAAACTTATTCATTCATTTAACAATGAATTTATTGAGTGCCTATTGTAAAGCTACAAACTGGCCTTAAAAATTAATTCTCACTCTTATAAGGAAAATACATAAGTAAGCAGTTATGAAATTATGGACTAAGTATATATTTTGTAAGTAGGTATATTTTTGAGTATAAGAAGGCCATGAAACGAAAAGTTATTTCTTTGAAAAGATCAACAAATCTTTAGCTACATTGACTAAGGAAAGAGAGAAATTACTAAAATCAGAAATGAAAGTGGGGTCATTACTACTGATTTTACAGAAGTAAAAAATAATATAAAAGAATACTACGAACAATTGTCCGTCAACAAATTGGATAACCTGGATAAGATGGACACATTTCTAGAAAAATACAATCTGCCAAAACCAACTCATGAAGAAATAGAAAATCTGAATAGACCTATTACTAGCAAGGAGATTGAATCAGTAACTAAAAACCTCCCAAGCAAAGAAAAGCAATGGACAAAATGGCTTGACAGGTAGAGTCTACCAAATATCTAAAGAAGAACTAACATCAATCCTTCTCAAACTCTTCCAAAAAACTGAACACTTCCTAATTCAGCCAGTGAGATCAGCAGTCCCCTGATACTAATACCACACAAAGACACTAAAAGAAAAGAAAACTATAAACCACTATCCCTTGTGAATATAGATGCAAAAATTCTCAACATAATACTCGCAAATTGAATTGAGTACTATATTAAATGGATTATATGCCATGACCAGGTTGGGTTTTAACCCTGGAATATGAGGATGGTTCAACACATGAAAATCAATCAATGTAATACACCACATTAACATAATGAAAGGAAGAAACTACATGATCATCTTAATTGATGCAGAAAAAATAACTTGACACAATTCAATACCTTTCATGATTAAAAAAAAAACACTCAATAAACTAGAAGTAGAAGGATACTTCCTTAACATGATAAAGGCCATATATGAAAAGCCCATAGCTAACATCATACTCAGTGATGAAAGACAAAGCCCTTTCCCTAAAATCAGGAATGAAACAAAGATGCCTGCTTTTGCCACTTCTATTAAGCATGGTATTGGAAGTTCTAGCTAAAGCAATTAAGCAAGAAAAAGAAAGGCAACCAGATTTGAAGGAAGTAAAATGATCTCTGTTAACAGGTGACATTATTTTATAATGTAGAAAACCCTAAAGATTCCACACAAAAAAACTGTTAGCGGTAATAAATTCAGCAAGGCTTCAGGATACAAAGTCAGTATACAAAAATCAGTTGCTTTTCTATACTCTAGCAATGAACAATCTGAAAAGGAAATTAAGAAAACAATTTCATTTACAATAGCATCAAAAAGAATAAAATAAATTTAACCAACAAGGTGAAAGACTTGTACACTGACAACTACAAAACATTGCTGTAAGAAATTAAAGAAAACATAAATAAATGGAGAGACATTCTGTATTCATGGATTGGAATGTTTAATCTTGTTAAGATACTATGTAAAATGATCCACAGATTGAATGCAGTCACTCTCAAAATCCCAATGGTGTTTTTTTCAGAAATTGAAAAACCCATCCTAAAATTCATATGTATCTCAAGGGACCCCTAAATACCCAAAGTCATCTTGAAAATGAAGAACAAAGTTGGAGGTGTCATACTTTCTGATTTCAAAAATTGCTGGAGAGGGACATCAGCATCATGGCAGCGTGAGATCCTTTGTCTCTTCCCTTCAGTCTACAACTAATAAAACAGCCCTAACTCAACAGAGGTTCCTCTGCCCAAAACACCAGGATGCTGGAGAGATCCACACACCTGTGCGTCTGAAGGTGGGGGGATTGGAACACATAGAGGAAGTGGAAGTGGGGTAATAGTGGAGGCAGTGCCTGCACTCCCAGCCCCTCTCCTGAAGCGGCAAAGCCTGCAGCCCCAGAAAGGCCAGGTAGCAGCAGTGGAGGCAGTGCACATGGCCTCCCGGCCATGGTGGAACTGGGCAGCAGTAGTGGCAGGGTCCATGACTCTTGCCCCCCTGCCCATGGTGGTGCCTGCAAACCTGACAACCCCAGATGTGGTGGAAGCACCTGTGACCCCAGCTTCTCCCACCCTCCCCCTCTTCCTGCCGAGGCAGTGGTGCCCGCTAACCAAACGACCCCAAACATGGTGGAGGCACCCATCATCCCAGTGCCCCTGGCAGCGATGACAGCAGCATCAACGGCACCATCATCAGCAAGGCACCAGCGAGCCCAGAGGTGCAAGCAGGGACCGTGCGGGCACCTGTGACAAAGGCAGTGGAGGGTGGAAAGTGCCAATTCTCAAATACCGCCAGAGGCAGCTCAGGAAGAGAAACCAAAAACTTGTGCTATAGCACCACCTACTAAAAAACAGAAGAAAGGCCTCTAATTACCAATCTGTTGAATTGTTAGAACCTAAGTAAACAAAGCTTTACCTAAATAAGAAAGGGGCTTGCTACTTCAGATGAGCTAGCAGAGGAAAAACTCACCAAGCACCATGAAAAAAAAAACCACAGTAACACACAGCATCACAAAAAGAAAATGACAGTTCTCCAGAAACCAAACTTAAAGTCACAGAAGATTGTGATCTAAATGATAGAGAATTCAAAATAGCCATGAGAAACCTCAGGCAGTTCAGTGAGCTCAGGAATAAAATGAATGAATAGAAGCAATACTTTACCAACTCTAAAAAAGAACCAAACAAATTCCCGAGCTAAAGAACTCAATAAATGAGGTGGAGAAAGCATTAGAAAGTATTGGAAATAGAACAGACCACATGGAAGAGAAAATTAGTGAGCTCAAAGATAGAAATCTAGAAATGATTTAGGTAGAAGAGGAGAAAGAACTAAGATCTTAAGAAATTGAAGAAACTCTATCCAACTCCATTAGAGAGGGCAACATAAGGATAATGGGTATCCTAGAAGGAGAAGAGAGGGAGAAGGGAGCAGAGAGCTTATTTAAAGACATAATGGCTTAGAACTCTCCAAAGATGGGGAAGGAACTGGATATACAAGTCCACGAAGCTAATAGAATACTTAATTATCTCAATGCAAAAAGATCTTCTCAAGACACATTATATTAAAACTGTCGAAAGTCAATAATAGAGAAATAATTTTAAAGAGAGCTGGGGACAAAAGACAGTAACCTATCAATACACCCCCATTAAGCTATCAGCAGATTTTTCAGCAGAAACTCTACAGACCAAGAGAGGGTGGAATGACACACTCAAAATGTTGAAAGATAAAAGTTGTCACCCAATGTGGAGAAAAGGGAACTCTTGAACACTGTTGGTGGGAATGTAAATTGGTGCAGCCACTGTGGAAAAGAGTATGGAGGTTTATCAAAACAACTAAAAATAGACCTACTATATGACCCAGCAATTCCACTCCTGGGTATATATCCAAAAAGAAAAACCAAAACACTAATTCAAAGAGTTACATGAACCCAATGTTCATAGCAGCATTATTTACAATTGCCAAGATATGGAATAAAGATAAATGGATAAAGGACATGTGGTGTATGTATACAATGGAATACTACTCAGCCGTAGAAAAGAATGAAATTTTGCCATTTGCAACAACATGGATGGACTTAGAGGGTATTATGCTAAGTGAAATAAGTCGGACAGAGAAAGACAAATACTGTATGATATCACTTATATGTGAAATCTAAAAAATACAACAAACTAATAAATATAACAAAAAAAGCAACAGATTCACAGATATAGAGAACAAACTAGTGGTTACCAGTGGGGAGCGGGAAGGGGGAAGATAGAGGTAAGGGCTTAAGAGGTACAAACGGTTATGTATAAAATAAACAATCTACAAGGATATGTGGTACAACATGGAATAGAGCCAATATTTTATAATAACTATAAATGGAGTATGACCTTTAAAAATTGTTGTACACTATGTTGTACAATCACTGTGTTGTACACCTATAAATTATATAATATTGTGTATCAATTATACCTCAATTAAAAAAAAAAACAACTCTTATCTAAGAATACTCTATCTAGCAAAGTTATCCTTCACACCTGAAGGAGAAATAAAGGCTTTCCCAGACAAACAAAAGCTAAGGGAGTTTATCACCACTAGTCCTACCTTACATGAAATATCGAAAGGAGCTCTTCTACGTGAAACAAAAAGGCAAAATTATACAAAACTTTTGGTAAAGTGATAAATAGACAGAATCAGAAAGTTATAATCCTACATCAGAGTAGGTTGTTAACAATTATAGCATAAAAGTTAAAGGGGAAAAAAGCATTGAAAATAACTATAGCTACTTAAATTGGTGATGAATCTACAACATAAAAAGGGATAATTTGTGACAACAAAAACATAAAAGGGGAAGAGGAAAAGGATGGAACCTGTATAGGCAAATGAAGACAAGATGCTATCAGCAGAAAGAGGACTATTTTATCTATGAGATGTTTTATACAAACCTCATGGTAACCACAAAGCAAAAATCTGAACAGAGACACAAAACATAAAAAAAGAGGAAACTGAGAAAAATATCAAAGAAAACCACCAAATTAAAATGGCAGACAACACCACAAGGAAAAAGAAACAATGGAGATACAGAGCAACCAGAAAACAAAAGATAAAATGGGAGTATTAAGTGCTCATCTATCAGTAATCATCCTAAATGTAAATGGATTAAATTCACCAATCAAAAGACATAGAGAGGCTGGGTGGATTAAAAAACAAGGCCCAAAACTATATGCTGCCTCTGTGAGACTCATCTCAGCTCTCAACACAAACATAGGCCCCAAGTGAAGAAATGGAAGATGACCCTCCAAGAAAATGGCAGCCAAAAGAAAGCAAGTGTGGCAATTCTCAAATCAGTCGAAATAGACTTCAAGACAAAAAAGTCAATAAGAAATAAATATGGACATTAAATAATGATAAAGGGGACAGTCCATCAAGAAAACATTTATTAATATATCTGCATCTAACATAGGAGCACCAAAATATATAAAAGCAATTATTAACAGACCTAAAGGGAGAACTTGACAGCAACATAATAATAGTAGGGGGCTTTAACACCCCACTTACATCAATAGATATTATCATCTAGACAGAAAGTCAACAAGGAATCATCAGCCTTAAAGGAAACATTGGACCAGATAAACTTAATAGATATATAAAGAACATTTCATCCGAAAGCAGGAGAATACACACTCTTCACAAGTGCACATGGAACATTCCTAAGGATAGACCCTATGTTGGGTCACAAATCAAGTCTCAGTAAATTCAAGAAGATTAAAATCATGTCAGGCTTCTTTTCTGATCTTAATGGAATGAAACAAGAAATCAGCTACAAGAAGAAAGCTGGAAAAATCACGAATATGTGGAGTCTAAAAAGCATTGCCACTGAACAACTATTGGGTCAACAAAGAAATCAAAGTAGAAATTTTAAAAACCTGAAGAAAAATGAAAATGAAAATATAACATATCAAAAGTTTTGAGATTCAGCAAAATTGATACTAAGAGAGAAGTTTAAATTGATACTAAGAGAGAAGTTTATAGCATACAAGCCTACCTCAAGGAACAAGAAAAATCTCAAACAATTTAACCTGACACCTAAAGGAGCTAGAAAAAGAACAAATGAAGCCCAAAGTCAGTAGAAAGAAGGAAATAATAAAAATCAGAGCAGAAATAAATGAAATAGAGACTAAAATGACAGTAGAAAATATCAGTGAAACTGAGAGCTGGTTCTTTGAAGAGATAAACAAAATGGACAAACCTTTAGCTAGACTCAGTAAGAAAAAAGAGAGAAGGCTTAAATAAGATGAGAAATGAAAAAGGAGAAGTTCCAATGAAGACCACAGAAATACAAAGGATTATAAGAGACTACCATGAACAGCCATCCATCAACAAATTGGACAACCTAGAAGAAATGGATAAATTCTTAGAATTATACAACCTTCCAAGACTGAATCATGAAGAAATAAAAAATCTGAATAGACCAATCACTAGTAAGGAGATTGAAACAGTAATCAAAAATGTCCCCCCAAATAAGAGTCCAGGATCAGACAGCTTCATTGGTAAATTCTACCAAACATTCAAGGAATATTTGATACCTGTCCTTCCCAAACTCTTCCAAAAATTTGAAGAGGAGGGAACACTACCTAACACATTTTATGAGGCCAACATCACCCTGATGCCAAAACTAGACAAGGACAACACAAAAAAAGAAAATTACAGACCAGTATTTCTGATGAACATAGATGCAAAAATCCTCAACCAAATATTAGCAAACCAAATTTAGTTTGTGCAGCCTCTATGGAAAACAATATGGAGGTTCCTCAAAAAATTAAGAATAGACCTGCCATGTGATCCAGCTATTCCACTTCTGGGAATTTATGCAAAGAATATGAAAACACTAATTCTAAGAGATATATGCACCCCCATCCCTGTGTTCACTGCAGCATTATTTACAATAGTGAAGATATGGAAACAACCTAAATGCCCATCGATAAATGAATGGATAAAGAAGATGTGGTGTATATATACAAAGGAATACTACTCAGCCATAAAAAAGATGAAATCTTGCCATTTGTGACAACATGGATGAACACCGAGGGTATTATGCTAAATGAAATAAGTCAGACAAACACCATATGATTTCACTCATATGTGGAATCTAAAAAGTAAAACAAATGAACAATTATAACAAAACAGAAACAAACTAACAGATACAGAGAACAAACTAGTGGTTACCAGAGGGGAGAGGAGTGGTGAGAGGGGCAAACAGGTGAAGGTGACCAAGAGGTACAAATTACTGGGTATAAAATAAACAAATTACAAGGATGTAATGTACAGCACAGGGAATAGTGTCAATATTTTATAATTACATTGTATGGAGTATAATCTATAAAAATATTAAATTACCATGTTGTACACTTAATATAATATTGTAAGTCAACTATACTTTGATAAAATTTTTTTAAAAAAAATATAGAAACTATACTATTATTGTCTTAATGTCTAAAAGGATCAAATAAAATAATTTGTAATATAGTTAAAAAAAACAAAACATTGCAGTACTGGCGTAAGAAGAGACATATAGACTAATAGAATAAACTAGAGAGCCCAAGAATAAACATTTGTATATATATATGGTCAGTTGATTTTCACCAAAGTACCAAGATCACTCAATGGGAAAAGGACAGTCTTTTTCAAGAAATGGTGTTGGGTCCTGATTTCAAAGTATACTACAAAGCTACAGTAATCAAAACAGTGTGGTACTGGCACAAAAACAGACACATAGATTAGTGGAACAGAATAGAGAGCCCAAAAATAAATCCAGAAATAAATATGGTGGATTAGTCTATGACAAAGGAGGCAAGAGTATACAATGGGGAAAAGACATCATCTTCAATAAATGGTGTTGGGAAAACTGGACAGCTACATGCAAAAGAATTAAACTAGACTACTTTCTCACACTATGTAGAAAAATAAACTCAAAATGGATTAAAGACTTCAATATAAGACGTGAAACTATACAACTCCTGGAAGAAAACAGGGGGTATGCTTTTTGACATCAGTCTTAGCAATAGTTTTTTGGATCTGTCTCCTCAAGCAAGGGAAACAAAAGCAAAAATAAACAAATAGAACCATGTCAAACTAAAAAGCTTTTGCACAGCAAAAGAAACTCTCAACAAAATGAAAAGGTAGCCTACCGAACAGGAGAAGATACTTGCAAACAATATATCTGGTAAGGGGTTAATATCCAAAATATACAAAGAGGGACTTCCCTGGTTAGGACTCTACACTTCCACTGCAAGGGGTGCGGATTCGATCCCTGGTCAGGGAACTGGGATCTGCATGCCACACTGCACAGCCAAACAAAAACGAAAACAAAAGCTTAGGCAGTTCAACAACAAAAAAACAAACAATCCAATTAAAAAAATGGGCAGACATTTGCAGCAACATGGATGAACCTGGAGATTATCATACTAAGTGAAGTAAGCCAGACAGAGAAAGAGAAAGACAAGTATCATATGATATTGCTTATATGCAGAATCCAAAAAAAAAAAAAGATACAAATGAACTTATTTGCAAAACAGAAACAGACTGACAAACTTAGGAAACAAACTTATGGTTACCAAAGGGGAAAGTTGGAGGGGAGGGATAAATTGGGAGTTTGGGATTGACGTATACACACTACTATATCTAAAATAGATAACCAACAAGGACCTACTATACAGCATAGGGAACTCTGCTCAATATTCTGTAATAATGTAAAAGGGAAAAGAATTTGAAAAAGAATAGGTACATTATATGTGTAACTGAATCACTTTGCTGTAACTAATACAACATTGTTATTCAACTATACCTGAACTATTACATTGTTAATCAACTATACTCCAATATAAAATAAACATTTTTTAAAAAAATGGGCAGAGGACCTGAATAGATATCTTTCCAAAGAAGACATACAAATGGCCAACAGACACATGAAAAGATGCTCAACATCACTAACCGTAAGGGAAATGTAAATCAGAACCACAGTGAGATACTACCTCACATCTGTCAGAATGGCAACCATGAAAAAGACAACAGAAAAGTATTGGCGAGGGTGTGGAGAAAAGGGAACACTTGCACACTGTTGGTAGGAGTGTAAGTTGCTGCAGCCACTGCAGAAAACAGTCTGGAGGTTTCTCAAAAAACTAAAAATAGAACTACCGTATGACCCAACGGTTCTGCTCCTGATTATACAGTATCCAGAAAAAAAAGAAAACACTAATTCAGAAAGATACATGCAATTCATAGCAGCAGTATTTACAACTGCCAAGACATGGAAGCAACCTAAGTGTCCACCAACAGATGAAGGGATAAAGAAGATGTGGTGTGTGTGCACAGTGGAATACTACACAGCCGTAAAAAAGAAATCTTGCCACTTGCAACAACGTGAATGGATCTGGAGGGTGTTAATGCTAAGTAAAATCAGACAGAGAAGGACAAATCCTGTATAATCTCACTTGTATATGGAATCTAAAAAACAAAACAAAATGAAAACAGATTCACAGATATGGAGAACAAAGGCAGGGTTGCCAGAATGGAGGGTGGGGGGAGAAATAGGTGAAGGGGATTAAGAGGTACAAACCTCCAGTTATAAAATAAATAAGCCATGGGGATGTAATATACAGCATAAGGAATATGATCAATAATATTGTAATAATTTTGAATGGGGACAGTTATTAGACTTACCATGGCGATCATTTCATAATGTATGCAAATGTCAAATCACTGTGTAGTACACCTGAAACTAACATAATATTGTATATCAACTATATTTCAATTTTTAAAAATGGTGTTGGGAAAACTGTGCAAAAGAATGAATATGGAACCTTTCTTTACACCACAGATAGAAAACTCAAGATGGATAAAAGACCTAATACCTGAGAGCTAAAACTATAAAACTCTTAGAAGGAAACGTCAGGGAAAATCATTATGACAATAGATTTGGCAATGCTTTCTTCAATATGACACTATTGCTTATCTTACAGTATGCTTTCCCTCCTTGGCCTATGACCACTACATGCCAATAGCAACCCTCAGACATTATGACCACCAAAAAGGGACTAAACATTTCCAAACATCCTCTGGGAAGGGCGGGGAGCGGGGCATGTAGTGCCCTCACTTGAAACCACTGCAAGATTGAAAAAGTTTTTGTGTGATGTTAATAGCATATTTTCAGAGATGGGAGAGAAAACTTCATCTGGTGGAGTATCTTTTTTGACCACTATCCTTAGCATAGAAAGTTAAATTGGCTAATTTACCCTTTGGGAACTTCACTTATTTAAAAATTTTTTTTTTTTTTTAATAAGAATCATGCATCTCGGGGCTTCCCTGGTGGCGCAGTGGTTGAGAATCTGCCTGCCAATGCAGGGGACACGGGTTCGAGCCCTGGTCTGGGAAGATCCCACATGCCACGGAGCAACTAGGCCCGTGAGCCACAATTACTGAGCCTGCGCGTCTGGAGCCTGTGCTCAGCAACAAGAGAGGCCGCAATAGTGAGAGGCCCGCGCACCGCGATGAAGAGTGGCCCCCGCTCGCGGCAACTAGAGAAAGCCCTCGCACAGAAACGAAGACCCAACACAGCCAAAAATAAATAAATAAATTAATTAAAAATCCTATGTATTTAAAAAAAAAAAGAATCATGCATCTCATTTCAAATGATTCAAGCAGTGCAGAATTTTTAAAAAATGGGTGAGAAAAATAATAATTCACATTTTGAGCTTCACTCTTGACCAAAAAAATAAATAAATAAAAACCACAAGAAACAAACCAAAAAAAAAAAAAAACTCTCTGATTTAATTTGAGGCCATAATAAATATTTGGAGGTTGCACATGTAGGTTTTAAATAGTTTCATTTAAAAAGGTATCAATTGGGGGACTTCCCTGGTGGCGCAGCAGTTAAGAATCCACCTGCCAATGCAGGGGACACAGGTTTGATCCCTGGTCTGGGAAGATCCCACATGCCACGGAGCAACTAAGCCCGTGCACCACAACTACTGAGGCCCGCGCACACTAGAGCTGGCACACCACAACTAGTGAACCCACACACCGCAACTACTGAAGCCCGTGTGCTCTAGGGCCCACGTGCCGCAGCTACTGAGCCCGCGTGCTGCAACTACTGAAGCCTGCGCACCTAGAGCCTGCACTCCTCAACAAGAGAAGCCACTGCAGTGAGAAGCCTGCGCACCGCAACGAAAAGAGTAGCCCGTGCTCGCCGCAACTAGAGAGAGAAAGCCGGCGTGCAGCAACTAAGACCCAATGCAGCCAAAAAAAGGTATCAATTGGTTTCCTGCTTTGGAAGATGAGAATGACTCATGTTTCTTTCCACCTCCTTTCACCTCCCCCTTAGCTTTTAAGATTTGTAAGTTTTTATGTTTATAATACTTACATTATGTGTATAAACATAATTTCCATGGTGAGAAGTATTATTTTCTGTATAAATGTATTTTAATACATATTACCAATCTTTTTACTTATTTTTTTCCAGAGTTCTTTATTTTTATCTCTCTGTTAATTAGCTGGGTCTTGTTGTTAGTTGGTTTTTTTTTTCCATCTAGAGTTCATGGATTCTCTCTGCTCTGACTTCTTTAATGGTCAAGGATATTTGTCATCACTTGGCATGGTGGATAAGGCACATGGAGAAATACTATGACTCCAAGGAAATTAGGCATAAGATAAGTACATTTCATTATTAGGGAAAGTGTGACATTTAAAATTAAATTTACTTTAAACTTTGTAGCCTACTCTTTGATTTAATTATTATATTTATAATCTGCCTATAAAAAGGAAGTAAATAGCTTAAATTAAAAGAGTTGGTGAGGGACTTCCCTGGTGGTCCAGTGGTTAAGAATCCACCTTCCAATGCAGGGACGAGGGTTTGATCCCTGGTCGGGGAACTAAGATCCCACATGCCGTGGGACAGCTAAGCCTGCGCGCCGCAACTACTGAGCCCTCACACCACAACTAGAGAGGAGCTGGTGCTCTGCAACAAAGATCCCATGTGCCGCAACTAAGACCCGACGCAGCCAAATAAATAAATATTAAAAAAAAAAGAGTTGGTGAAAGATGATATATGAGATAAATATGAAAATTAATTACTAAGATTGAGTCCATATCTTTGGACATATGAAAATATGTATGAAATACATACGAAAATATTTATGAATAAAATTATTTGGCCTCTGAAATTTGTTTCAAAATAATCTGTGGGAGAGGGAGAAAAGAGTATCAGTGAAACAAAGATTGGCTACTAGCTGAGATCAGCACATAGGCATTCATCATACTGTTCTTTCTACTTGTGAAATGCTTGGAAATTTCCACAGTAGGAAGAAAAAATGAAGAAGATGACAGATACATTTGAGGACTTCTATTTTCAGCGATAGTGCAGTTAGAGACCCTGAAAGTACCCAGCTACGTGATATCTAAAAATGCTTGGTAAAATTTTAAAACCATTCTTAAATGATTAGATGAGTCCATTAAGATCAGAATGGAGTAAACTAAATTTTAGAGCCTTGGATACCCTGAGGCCTGTGGTCGTCTTTATTGAGACTCTGAACTGCATTGCACAGAGGGGACAGGGACAAAGCCTGAATTCACATAAAAATAGAAGCATAATGCCTGGGCCCAGGAGAGGTGCACCCTCAGAAAGGGCAAACTAAAAAGGAAACCCACCCTGCAAAGGTGAACCACAAGAACACATTTCTATCTTGGGCTGGGCTATGAATGAGAGTTTAAAAAAAGGAAAAAAAAAAACCAAACACCTCCTTTGAGAACTTGTAGCCACTGGCCAGACCTCAAGGAGTTTGGGACCTGGTCCGCCTTCTTTGTATGATCCCAAAACACAAGCCTATAATTTAAAGAGTATCAGGGTAGGTAATATCCCCAGGTGTCTTAAGAGAAGCAAAAACAGACTTTCCTAGATGAGCATACCCTCAACCAGGCCTCAGGGAATTCCTAGAGACAGGTAACAAAAAAACTCACAGTCAAATATTATAAAACAGAAATCCAGCAAGCCATAGATAACAGAACTAGAGCCACAGAGAGGTCAGCTTTTATAATTAATTATCAGAATTAAAATTAAAAAATAAGTCTGCTTGAAATGTTTTCAGATTTAAAAAGGGCATTGAAAACATGAGCGAGAGAATAGGAGACTAATGATTAGGCCAATTTGAAGAAGAACAAAATATTACTTTTAGAAATTAAAAAAAAAGAAACTTAACTAAAATTAAGAATTCAAATGGATAGAAAGCTAAACGAAAGATTAGTATAACTGTATAGAGTATTAGTGACCAGGAAGCTATATCTGAGGAAATTATCCGAAGTATAGCCACAGGGAGGTAAGATGTGGACATACGTAAGGGGGGTTAAGAGACGTGGAGGAGCAGGAAGAGAGCCCATCAGACCGCACCTGTGTCTTCCTGTTTCCTACAACTGGAGCAGCCCATTGGCTACATCCCTAGCCAGAACTTAGCAGCGCTTTTTTTTTTTTTTAAGGATCAACATAATTGTTTTCATTATCAGTCTTGCAAATTACTGAGGTTGGGCAAGGCCAGGATTGTAGCTTGAATCTCACATTTTTGTTGAGAAGCCATCTGATTGGGGAAGCCGTGTCACTGAGCAGAGGACAGCGGAGGCGTCCCAGGTTATTAGCCGTGTTAGATACCTTCCCAGAGACAACAGGCAAGACCAGGCACTTCACAGTCAGAGGTCCACTCCAGGGGCTCTCGGTGTCCACTGCCCCCCTTTAGGGAGGCACGATGGGCTGGGGGAGCTTCACCACGCAGGTGCTTTGTCTCTGTCTTTACATTCCCATCCACATCACACAGCCCCAGGCAGAGTTGGGCGGCGCTTTCTCCCACTCACCTCCACCCTTTTATAAGTGGGCAGCCCCATCCCTGCTCTGGGCTTCAAGCAGAGAGCCTTGCTCCAGTCCCCTGCTTTGTGTCACTGGAGTTCCCTTTATTCAGCCAAACTCCTTACCACCATGACCTGCTTCTAGACTCAAGGCCTTCAACCCACAAGCTTGGTAATTAACATTCTGGGTTCCTTTCATGGAGATACTCATCTTGGTTTTGCAACTGACTGGACTTTCTCCTCTTTCTTCTTTTAGTTTGATCCATTGTGACTGAGGGGCATTTTGAAGGGTGAATGAATTTATTCTACATTCTCTCTTCAAAGAAAGTTTTGAGCAGTTTTTACAGGAAATAATAGTGTCCTTATTTCTTACATCTGCAATAATGAGCATAAGTCACTTACTGTCTTGACCTTGGGCAAGTTGCATAATCTCACTATGCTTCAGTTTCATCATCTGCAAGATAGAGATTTTAATAGAACCCACCTAAGGGCATTGTTGTGAAGATGAAATGAGGTTTAAAAAGAAAAATGCACAAAACCTAAAGGCACTTAGAACACCCGCCTGGCAAGTAGCAAGTACTCGGTAAACATCAGCTGTTATTATTGGTACTGGGTAAAAATCGAGGTTACCTTATGTTTTCCAAATATACATTATTTTATTTTTATCTTTATTCAACCCTGTGACATAGGTATTATCACCCTTAATTTGAGGTAAGAAAGTGAGGCACCCAAAGGTCAAATAGCAAAAACTGTAGCGGTGAGATGAACCTTGGGTACATCTAGATTGGCTGTTGGCTTTGTTACACATGGAATGATTAATGTATGTTTCTTGGTCTTATATGGGTGATGACATAGAGAAGACTAAGATGTCATTCTGGGTGAGGCTGTAAGTTTTTGGCTCTGTTGATATTATCTATTATAATAGATGGCATGACAGCCAGAAGTGAAAAAAGTCTAAGGCATTATATAATGAATCATGTGTCATTTAATGCTCATTACACTTCAACTTCAGTTGCTCGCACGAATGAACTCTTATCTCTACAGGCAATAAAATGTTTATAGCAGTCAGTAATGTATCAAATGAAAAAGGTCAATGAAACCCTCTTCCATTTTTACAACATTCAGGTAAGGGTAGATAAACCCCGGAATTACATAAGATAAACTCACTTTTATTTTTCAGTCAATAAATATCAAGTATTTGTCGTGTTCAAGGCCCTGAGCAAGGCAACACTGAGGAAATACACTTAGGTGGAAGACATGTTTTCTATCCTAGTAATTCCCATTAACGATCCACAAGGTATCAGGTTTGAGATCTTAAAGTCAGCTCCGGCTTCTTTTGTCTCTCGCTTTCAATGTTTTATCCATTACCAGGAACTGTAAATTCTTACTTTATGATGTTTGTTTCGTGTCTCTTTCCTCACAAATTTTTTCCACCATTGCTCTAGTTCAGTCTTTATTTTTTTCATTTCCAGACTGATCACTGCCTTCCCACATTCCCCCATCCATTCTATACATGAACAGATAAATCTTCCTAGAACACCACTTTGACAATGTCATCCCTCTACACTAAACTTTCATTGGTTTCTCACTCTCAAAGTAAGTCTACATTCCTTGGTTTGGCATTCAAGCCTTCCATAATTTGGCCCCAGAAGATACTCTCCCATTTCTATTAGTACGTTACCGAGAATAGAGCCTTTGAACTGCTCTTTGGTGGAGAGTTTCCGTGAACAAATGCTGTATGCATGTTCTGCAATGATGAAACCTACTTAATCAACTTGTTTTAATCTAGCATCTCCCCATCTTCTTTTTCACATAACACATACCCATAAAGTCCTATGTTTAAGTAAACTTTTAAATTGCAGTATAACATAATACAGAAAAAGTAAAGAAAATCTAACAATTTGATGTATATCTACAAAGTGAACATACCTGTATATCTGCCACCCAGACCCCCATATATATTTTTTTGTTTGTTTGTTTGTTTATTATCAGCATCCCAGACGTCCCCCTTACGTTCCACCCTAGTCCTTGTCCCTTACAAAGGTAACTACTCATCTGACTTTTATCACTGTACATGAATTTTGTCTATTTTGGTTTCTTTTTTTGGCTTGTTTGCTTATTTTTATTGAAATATAATTGACATATAACAAATACACAAATATGTATGTGTGTGTGTATATATATTTGATCTGAGTAACAGATATACAAGTGTATTTACTTTGTAAATACACATCAAGCTGTTTACTTAGATTTTCTGTACTTTTTCTATATGTGTGTTATACTTCCATTAAAAAGTTTACTTCAACTAAAGACTATATAGATATGTGAAATTTACTTTGGTGGACTCTCCACATCTAAACTTTCAGTCTGTTTTGCAGGGACAAATGTTACAACCTCTGTCCCACTTTGTAACTCTGCAGGTTAATTATCTGTACCTAATTATGTACATTTTTTCCTCTGCTATGCTCATTTTTTTAGGGCTTGACTACCTCTGTGAACTTTACAACCAAATGAGCTATTTGGTCCCTTGTCTGCTATATAAAGAAAATTATATGAATCAAGGTGCTCTGGCTGCACATCTGGCCTCAACACCTCCACCATCCCCTGCTGCCCGCCCCCCGCCCCACCTTATGCTGTCTCTCTCTGTATTAATGCCACCTTCTCTTCCCTTCTCTTCTCTTCTCTTCTCCATACCTATAAAAACATTGACAACTGGTTTTTGGTATTTCTCTTCTTTCCAAGATGTCACTACTTTGGCAGAGTCTGTGTTTATTTAGATGACCAACCCATCACCCTAGCTTCTGTGCCCTTTGATCTTCTCAACTTAACCTTCAGTGTAGGCAGAATTCTAAAGATCCCTTTCTCCCCCAGGGTCCAAGATTCCACTGGTATGTAACTAAACATTAATCTGGGTACTGCTCTGAGGAATTTTGAAGTTGTGATTGAAGTCCCAAATGAGTTCACCCCAAAATAGTGAGATTATCTAGATGGGCCTGATGTAATCACACAAGCCCTTCAAAAGGAGGAAGGCGAAATCCAAGAGATTAGAAGTTTGAGAACCTGCTTTGAAGATGGAGGGGGGAGTCCCATGAGAAGGAATGTGGGCAGCCTGAAGGAGCTGGTTGACTGACAGCAAGGAAACGAGGACCTCAGTCCTAAAACTGCAAGGAATTGGATTCTGCCAACAACCTGTCCTTGGAAGTAGATTCCTCAGATAAGAGTCTTCAGATAAGAGCCCTGTTGGCTCATACTTTGATTTGGCCCCATGATACCCTAAGCAGAGCCAAGCCTAGCCCACCTAGATTCCTGACCTCCAGAATTTTGAAATAATTAATGAGTATTCTTTTAAGATGCTGAACTGATGGCAAGTTCTCACTCAGCACTAGAAGATAAATATACCTTCCTTCCATTTCCCGAATTCTACTGTCACGTTCAAACCATGGGACCTTGTCAAATCCTGGAGTGCCAATATTATATGCCAGTTCCCTATTCAGTGACTTCACCCTCCAGTTTCATCTCTTCAGCCTCCAAGTGACCCCGCTACAGGCTCCCTTCCTACCTGTCTCTTCCTGGATCCACTTTCCTGTGATGAATCCACCTGCTCAAACCCTTGCTCCATTTTTCTGTTGCCTTACCCACCCAGCAAAACCACATCCTCGAATGAATTCCACCTTCTAACCCGCTCTGTCTTTACTTCTTTGTGATTGGGAAAGCCATGCCCATTTGTGGCTTTGATGGCACCACTTTTATAGAGTCCAGTCTTAGGGGTCCTTGCTGTTGCCCTGTAGTCTCTCTCTGGGTCCCTTGGAAGAAAAACTTTTCCTCTGCCGATAGGTCTAGTGGGGCTGTGGGAGGAATGAAAGTTAATTGACCACAAACCAATTAAAGGAGAAAAGATCAGGCTCTGGGGCTTATAGACCAGCTTAATAGGGGAAAGGAGGGTGGAGAGAAAGGGATTCTATGGGAAAACAAAGGACTTTTAGGAAAGAGAAGTAGGCTTTTAGGGAAAGAAGTATGACAGTTTGTGATGTTTGTTTATGCAATTTTTTTTTTTTTTATGTAGTGTCTACACACTGAGTTTTTTTTTTTTAAATAGTAATCTGTTATTTATTTATTTATTTATTTTTGGCTGTGTTGGGTCTTTGTTTCTGTGCGAGGGCTTTCTCTAGTTGCGGCGAGCGGGGGCCACTCTTCACCCCACTCTTCACTGCGGTGCGCGGGCCTCTCACTGTCGCGGCCTCTCTTGTTGCGGAGCACAGGCTCCAGACGCGCAGGCTCAGTAGTTGTGGCTCACGGGCCCAGTTGCTCCGCGGCATGTGGGATCTTCCCAGACCAGGGCTCGAACCCGTGTTCCCTGCATTGGCAGGTGGATTCTCAACCACTGTGCCACCAGGGAAGTCCCTGCAATTTCTTATCCAGGTGTGTGTGGTTGGTCTTCTACCAGGCACTGAAGCCCCTCTGAGGGGATTTATAGCAGCTTCACTCTCTGAAGGCTCTGCCTTTAGTCAGATAAGGGGAGCTTCAAAAAAAAAATGCTTCTTCAACAGCTGTATCTCATATGTCTTCAGTTTAAATAGTCTACATAGGAGCTCTGTGGGTCCCTACATGAGCGTCCTCTTTGTTTCCTTAGGGCCGTGTGGTAAGGAGAATAACGACCTGCCAAAGATGTCCATGTCCTAATACCCAGAATGTGAATGTGCTAGGTTACCGAATCAGATGACTTCAAAATAAGGAGATTACTCTGGTTTATCTGGTGGGTCTAATGTAATTATAAGAGTCCTTAAAGGTAGAAGAGGGAGGCAGAAGATGAGAGTCAGAGAAAGAGATGTGATGACAGAAGCAGGGTCCGAGAGATGCTGTGTTGTTGGCTGGAGGAGGGGGCCATAGCCCAGGAACTCAGGAAGCCTCTGAAACCTGGAAGAGTTTCCAGAAAGGAACCCAGAACTGCTAACAGCTTTGGTTTTAGCCCAGTAAAGCCCACGTTGGACTTCTGATCTACTGAAATGCCAGGTAATACGTTTTCGTTGCTTTAAAGCCACCAGTTTTGTGGTAGTTTGTTACTGCCACCACAGGAAATGAATACAGGCCTACTCCAGTATTCATCATTTTCTCAGATCCCTGATCTTCTCATTCGTGCCCATACTCTCAGCAGATCCCCCAACTTCAAAGAGAAGGTGTAGTTGTAGGCCAGACATTTCTTTCAATTTTCTCTCTTTTCCCTTCTTAACACATTTATTACACGAGGACACCCCCTGACTCCCTTCCCCTTTGCCACAATTAAAGAAAGATACATATTTTTGGCTTTTCTAACATTAATTCATCTGAATTCTAATTCCATTCTGCTTTCTAAGGTACCTGATTATAACCAGTTAACCACCTTTTCTTCTTTATGGCTTGTCCTCTTGGCATGGACACATATTCTGGCCTGTAATTTAAACCAAACAAGAAATATTTTCTCTGAACCCCAAGATAGCCTTTAGGTATACTCCTTTCTCTCACCTTCCTTTTATAGTGAGACCTTTGGGAAGAGTTGCCTATACCCTGTTCCTGTTTCTTCACTTACTCGTCAGTGCTCAAGCAACTACAGACTGAATGGTCTCTCACGGAGTGAATCAAAGGCCCCTGGTAGCTGTAAGCAGAGCCATGGGGGGTCACGGTGCATACGGCCTCTTGCACCGTTTTTTATTTGCTTCAACTTAAGTAGTAATGAAAATAAATATACTGGGATCCAGTACAAACATTATATACGTAACCTAAATGCCCCCAGGCCCATAATAAGCCCTGCCTGAAACCTGAACTTGCTAAGGGGGAATTGACCCTGAGTTCACCACTTGGAGTAAGCACTGAGGAATGGCCTGGGTCCTTACCAGCTCCTTGCACTTGGTGGCCAGGCAGGCAGATAGACTGAGAGCTCAGGGCAGCTGGGAGAGCTTTGGAGGATATTAAGAATCCTACGAGAAGGATGAAGAGAGCTTCTCATAGGTCCATATAAGAGCTTTGATAGTAGAGTGCCTGACTGATGGAGTTCTAGGCCCAGGAAGTTTGTTCCTTTAATGAGAAGACTTTTTGATTTTGCTTTGGTTGCCATTCTATATAATAGATAAATCATATCCTTTATCAACGTTAAACAAATTTGTAACCATTTGTTGCTGACATTCTGTCAAGCACTGATACCCCTGTTAGAACCATACAAGCAAACACCCCTCACTGGTGTGACGATTGGAAAGGAGTATTATGCTTCCCCTCTCCCCAACAAGTCTCCCAGTTATTTTTGGAGTTTTCAAAAGGGAGACTCAAATGACTTCATGAATGAGACTATCGGCTCCCTTTACGTGAAGGCATCTTTTTTGCATCATCTAGTTATGTCCAAGCGCACTATCTACAAAAACACATGGTGACACCTCAGCCCTTCCAGGGCCCATTTAAGATCTCCAATGTGTGTGTCAAGGGTGTGGACTCCAGATGGCCCCAAAGCTTGGGACTGTAAAGAAATCCTAACTTTGATAATTCTGTGGTTTGACTGCAAGGCACATAAAACGTGACAGTGACTTCAGCTTGGAGATAGTCCAGCAGGTCAGTGATACCATTAGAGATCCAGGCTCTTTCTGTTTACTTATTACGCCATCTAAGAAATTAATAGAAAGAAATGGGAAAAAAACTTTACATTGAAAATTTACAAATAAACCACAAATGATCATTAAACATTAAAAAAGCTTATTCTCACTAAGTCAATGTAATATAAATTAAAACACTGATATGCCATTTGTTACCTATCAAATGAAAAAAATGTTGTTATTCTGTCCAGTATTTGTGAGAATTTAGGGCAACAAGCAATCTTTTAAATTGTTAGGAAACTGAATTTGGCACAAACTTTTTTGTGGGAAATTTAGCTATATGTCTTAAAATTTTTCAAATGAGCATAGCTTTTGCCTCAGCAATTCCCTGTCTGGAATTTACCTGAGTGTGCCATGACACAGCTACAGAGATGTTTTGCGAATAACAGGAAGACTGGTTAAATTAATTATGGTAGGTAACAAGACGACCGAATACCACGTGCCCGCAGGGAACCATGTTTGCAATATAGCAGTTTTACAAAATAATAACAGCTACCGCTATTGAGTGCTATCTAATGACTTTGCACACATTGTCTCATTTAATCTTTGTAACTACCCTGAGAGATCCTTTCCCCTGATTACCAATAATCACTTCAAGACTAAGTAACTAGTTCAAGTCTCCAGGGTTTGGGAAAGCCAGGATTCAGACACAGGCTATCTGACTCCAGAGGTGACGACGTTCATCTCTGTACTTTGTATATAAACCCAATTTTGTTTTTTCAAAAAAAATGTATGCAGAGAAAAAGACTAAAAGCAGATGGTATGTGGCTGACGGGTTACAGGTGATTTTCATTTTCTTACTTGATATGTAATAAGAGAGAAAAAAATTTAGTTAAATGGAAAAGAAAAAGTGCCAGATTTAGGAACACATTCAGGGACCTCCCTGATGGTCCAGTGTTTAAGGCTCTGCAATCCCACTGCAGGGATTACCGGTTGCATCCCGCATGCCGGCGCAGAGCGGCAGGGAGGGAAAAAAAAAAAAAGAATAACCAGGCTCTATAAATAGTGGGCAGTTACTCTATTCAGAGAAGTTGTGAGGTGGAGAGGAGGGAGAACAAAGGGCAATGGTCTGAGAAACTGAGTCACCCATTTAGCCTAACTTTTGACCTTGTGCAAAATGGCCTCCTTTGGACCAGGTGACTCCTATGAAAAATTAGGACGGTCGTCTTCAGGTTCCTCCCTCCCTAATATTCTGTTACCTAAAATACCCAAACACTAAATGAGAAGACAGGGCATGTGAAAATAATTAGCCCGAAGTAAAATGCTAATTTATAAGTTAAAATGACTCTTTATAATGCAATACATTTATGAAATGCTGATTTTAATCTGAACTTCTCAAACAATTTGATGGCAGTGATCAGTTTAAGAGCATATTGGGATGAGGTTAGGAACTCTTTTCCTGAATCTGCACACTTTCCAGCTTTTCTACACCATCAGTGTATTGAACAGAAGTACTGATATTTATTACAGGAGTGTGAGGGACACATTTAAACTGTTCATAGTACTATTTTCATTCAGCAAGTTTTGTTTCCTCCACCCCTAGATTCTGTTCCTGATTTTACTGGCCCTGGGGCGCGCGCACCTGATTTCTCCGAAGCTCATTCATTAGAGACCGCCTACTTGCTCTGGGAGTGGACAACGCGTGCGACAGAAAAACAAAAAACAAAACTCGGTGTCCGCGTCCCCTGGTGCTTAGGAGCGTGGGACACCGGCAGTGGCCAAATCCATCCAGGTCAGACCAGGTATTGATCGGCCCGGGTAGCGTCCTGGGGCTCCCAGGGCCAATCGCCCCTGTCCGTTTCGTGCGAGCCCCGGAGGCCAGGAGCTGTGGCTCTGTCCCCGCGGGCTCCGGGATAGTCATCTCCGTCAGCCGGTCCCCGCGGGCAGGTGACGGTGTGGTCCAGCGCCAGGCGGGATGCGCTCACACAGCACTCGCCCGCGTTCCGCCCGAGCGCCGGGCCCTTATCAGCGGCGAGGCAGGCGGCGCCACGCCTCCCGCCGGCCTTCGGGCACCGACCCCGAGGGAGCCGGGGTGCGAGAGAGGGGCCGCGCCCTGCGCTCTGCCCGCTCGCCGCCCGCTTCCCCTTGACAGTGACCGTCATCCGGGGCCGGCGCGCGGCGCCGGTGAGTGCGGGGCTCGCGGGGAGCGCGCGGGCGCGGCGGCCGGGCTGCCCGCCGGGGCGAGGGCGTCGGTCGGAGAACGTCGCCCCTCCGGCGGGCGTGGCCCGGGTCCTGGGTCCTGCGCCGCTGCGCGCCGGGTCCCGAGCGCGCGCGCCGGGCGCAAGAGGGAGCCGGCCTGGCCGGACGCTGGAAGGAGGCCGCCTGGAAAGGGGCGCGTGGTGCGGCCGCTTGCCGTCCTTGTTGATCGAGTGGGAGCTGCTTCGGTCGAGTATGTTCGGAAGGCCCCGCTGACTCAGCTTCGCGTTTATGTAAATGATTGTTAGCGCTCTGCCTCGGAGCGCCGCAGCCCCGGAGACTGAAGCCCCTGGTTAAGTTAAACTGAGCCACTGCTGAACTGAGCGAGTAAACTGTGAAGGCGGTTGGGATGTGTGTGCGGTGAAAGGTCCGTGGCTGTTGCGTGTATGCATTTGGTAGACGATAGAAAACTGTACATCTGAGATGACTGGGTTTTAATTAGTCCCTCCCAGCCAGTTTCATTCGAAAGTGAGTATGAAACAGCCTGAAAATATAGACTTTTTTTTTTTTTTTTTTTTTTACCAGAAAACAGTGTCTTGGTGTAGCCGATTCCGTGTCTGGTAGGGTGTGTTAGCCGGTTGGTAAAACTCTTGCCTTTCCCCGAATGTATGAAGCTAGAGTTGATACTGGGTGGATAAAAACTTATTGAGTATGGAAATAGGAGAGAAATGTGTTAAGATTGGTGCTTTTAAAGGGCTTAGCCAATATACTCTATGTCTTTTTCTTCTCCCCAGGACATAAAATGTGTCCACAACTTTGGATGGTTTGCCAAAGAGTTATATTGAGCTGCCTTTTGTAATTTTTCTGTGGGTAGTTGACTTTTAATGGTTAACTTCAAAAAATTAACCAGCTTATATCAATACTTATTAAAAATAATACTGGAGAAGTTAGAACAATACAGAAAAACATACGACCAAAAAATTAGATTGTAAATCTAGCAAACAGTTAAAAAAATACCTGTAATGTTGCCTCATTTTATTTTCTTGCCCAATAGTAGAGATATAAAAGCTCATTACACTTTCAGGAAAAAAAAAAAAAAAGATTCATAGTAACAAATGTATACTGGTCATCTTTGTTCCAGACCCTGGGCATTCAGCAAGAGCTCCCATAGGAGACAGATTCTATTGCATCAAAATGGTATGAAAATACACTGAACAGCCAAAATCAATTTCTGCATTTATTTTTATTAAGCATTCAAGAACATTTGAGGCAAGCGTAAGTGTTACAGATGGAAAGTAAAGTGCACCAAGAGGAGAGTCACCATGGGACAGCACATTAGAATGGATGTGGACAGCAAATTAAAGTTACGCCTTGGCAGCTGAAATAAAAAGGGACCGATCAGTCACACAATTCAGCGAGGATAAAGACAGGAAATATATGAGCTCCTTAGAGAAGAGTTTCCTGGCATCTGCTTCTGAGGCAAATGTCTTGTGTCAGAAGGATGCAGAGGAGACTGAAGGATGGCGGTGGGAGAGTCTGGGTGCCCATGCCATAGTACATGCCAATAGTGCATTTTCTAGGACTGCTTGCTGTAGTTGTCATTTTCCTTACCGTAAGTATTATGAGAAACGCTTGTAGGTTGCTAAGCCCCTATGGTCACACATGCTGCAGTTTGATAGTTTGGACTTAATTGGGAGTAAATCTAGATTTTATAGAGGGATAGGTGGACCTCATGTGTTCAGATCCTCTGTATTTCTCTCTCTAGCGTTTTTTTAAATTTATTTAATTAATTTATTTTTGGCTGCGTTGGGTCTTTGTTGCTGTGCACGGGCTTTCTCTAGTTGCGGTGAACGGGGGCTACTCTTCGTTGCGGTGCGCGGGCTTCTCAGTGCGGTGGCTTCTCTTCTTGCGGAACACGGGCTCTAGGCGCACAGGCTTCAGTAGTTGTGGCGCAGGGGCTCAGTAGTTGTGGCTCGCGGGCTCTAGAGTTCAGGCTCAGTAGTTATGGCTCACGGGCTTAGCTGCTCCACGGCATGTGGGATCTTCCCGGACCAGGGCTCGAACCCATGTCCCCTGCCTTGGCAGGCGGATTCCTAACCACTGCATCACCAGGGAAGCCCCCTCTCTAGCGTTTCTGACAGCAGTTTGACAGCAGTTGAAGGTTATATCAAGTGGGAAGTTTTATTCTGTGTTGCTTATTGGGGTTATAGGTTAGGGTTGAGATCTTTTAGTGAAAATTAAAGAACTTGAATGGCCATCCTCTCTATAGGATATAAGATATATAGGTCTACGGGAAGCTAAAGTTTATCCTTTAAAAAATCAGTTCCCACTTCACTGCAGGATGTGAACCAAGAAACTCTCTAGCTGAATCGGGCCTCATAGTTTTGTGTCTATTTCCCAGCAGCAGTTTTATGAGGTCTAATTGATGAGAACGTGTCATAGAGTTCACACCTATTTAAAGTGTTCAGTTTGTGCAGTCATCACGTTTTCGTCATCCTTTCGCCCAAAAGCCCATGAACACTCAGTCCCCTTTCTCACTACAGTCCCCTCGCCCCCTCCTGTGTCTTGGAAGCCGGTATTCTCCTTCACTAGGAGACTGTTAGAAAGTGGACATCTGATTTTTGGGCCACACCGTTAGCTTGTTTATAGAAATAAGTAAAACATCCAGAGAATCGTGGCATTGAAAGTAGTGTTCTGTCGTTTCAACTGGGGTTGGTGGGTGTGGGTAAAGCAGAAGTGCTGCCCTCATCCCAGTTTCAAGGAAGAAGTTTTGTTTTCGGCAAGAGGGGTGGAATGAAATCTTGGCAAGGTCAGAAACCCCGTTGAAAACGCGGCTCACTAGCTCAGTCCCTTTGGGCTTGCAACTGAAAAGACCTGTTACTCTTCTTTTAAAAAAATTTTTTAAGAGAGTTTTCTTTTTTTTTTTTCTTTAATTTTATTTATTGATGGCTGCGTTGGGTCTTCATTTCTGCGCGCGGGTTTCCTCTAGCTGCGGCGAGCGGCGGCTACGGTGTGTGGGCTTCTTATCACGGTGACTCCTCTTGTTGCGGAGCACGGGCCCTAGGCACGTGGGATCAGTAGTTGTGGCTCGTGGGCTCTAGAGCGGAGGCTCAGTAGTTGTGGTGCATGGGCGACCAGGGCTCAGAACCCGTGTCCCCTGCATTGGCAGGCGGATTCTTAACCACTGCGCCACCAGGGAAGTCCAGGCCTGTTACTCTTTAGAACAAGGTTTGGCTGGAAATTAGTGCTTAGGCCCAGGTAGCATTAGGTAGTTCTATGTCATTTCACAGGCATTGAGTTTTTACCCGGAGGCATAAAAATGGAAGTCTCTAGAAAGCAGCAGGCCCTGTGATCTGTCTCTGAAGACACTTGAGCTGAGTGTCTCAAGGGAAGAGTTATAAAGACTGCCTGAGAGGTACCCACACCTCGGATGCTTCTGCACAGGAGGTCTGCCTCTTCTCTTCCCGTCCTGCACAGCCCTACCCTGGCCGCACCCTGAGCCCACCTTGGGGGAAGGGAAGGAGGGATAAAAAAGTTAGAGGGACAACAGGATCCTTAGAAAGGGAGAAGAAAGTATTCCATTTTACTCCTTTTCCTCCATCATCCCATGTTAGTTTGGAATGCCTTAAGACAAGATTATCAGGTCCTCAGAATTAATAAAAGTGGCCGTTAACTGTGGTGAGTGCTTGCGGTCTGCAGGTGGTTTTTACATTCATTCTCATTTTTTTGCTCACACCAAACCTTTCAGGGAGATATTGGAGTTTCATATTTATAGAGGAGGAGGCTGAGAATTCACAGGGTCATTTATAGCTGGGACAAAAAGACTGTGTTGAACTTTATTAAAGTTCACCAATCCTTTCTTTCTTTTTTTCTTTTAAACTTAGCCTGGTCATTTGTTTCAGTTTCCTTCCATGTTCACAGAGCCGCTCATTGTAAAGGCATGCAAGGACATGAAAAGAGCGTGTGAGCTGGTAGGAGTAGGGAGGCCCAGACCTAACTTAGGTCTAATCAACTGTGCCATTTCTTCATTTTCTACTTTTGATGAAGTCTCATCATCTCTCTGGGCCACAGTTTCTTCATGGGACCAGAGAATATATGAGTTTGAATGGGAGAGGTCTGATTTTCTTTGAGTCCACAAGTGGAATGTGGGTTAGTTGAAAGTGCCAGAATAGTTCTACAGACTGTCAGGGGTACTGAGAACACTCAGTATTCTTATCTGACCCATCAGTGAAGGGATTTGCAAACCAGCCATGTACTTTGTTTTAGAAATCTTTCTGATCCACCTTTCTTCTGTTTCATAACAGCAGGAGACTGTTAAATGTCTTTCCAGGATATCTCATATGATAGTTACCTCAAATAAAACACATGTACTTCAGAAACCATAAAGCCATGGGCTAACTGTAGTTAAAAACCTAATTTATAAGTCATACCTTAAATCTAATAGTACTGTTATTATCATGCCAAACCGTTCACTGCTTCCATCTGGAATCTAAGCTATGAGTACAATCCGTTTGACATGTGCAGTGTTGATTTACGCCCAGGTATTACTAGCAGCCTAGGGCCAGGTGACTCATTCCAGTTGCTACAGTGTAAATCCATCCTTGCTACTTTTAGCTCTTTCCTGGAGCTACAAGCCCCTCATTGTGTTCTGATTTCATCCTTAGATATATACCTTCCCTCTCCCCCAGTGAGATGTGTTCTATCTTGCTTCCTAGTGGAAGCAAGCAAAAATTCTAGTGGTTTGAATTTTTCAACAAAAATCAAATTGCTGTTCTCCTCTCCCTCCATATGTTATGAGAAACAAGGGAAAGAGATCTTTGATGTGTTAGTCTTTATAAAACAATGCTTTTCAGAATAGATACAGCCGTGGCTTCCTTGACGAGTAAGTTTTAAAGAGCAAAGATGGCAATTTAAGTCTAATATTATACTTGCGTTATAAACATTGAAAAATATTGGGGTTATTTCATTATTTATTTTAATTTTTTATTTTGGAATTATTCTTAGACTTACTGAAATGTTGCCAAAAGAATGGTACAGAGAGTTCCTATAACATCTTACGTAAACTGTAGTACCATTGTCGAAACTAATGGATTAACATTGGTAAATGCTATTAACTAAACCATAGATTTACTTGGATTTCATCAGCTTTTCACTATCTTTTTTCTGTTCAGGATCCAGCCTAGGAGCTCACGTTGCATTTGATTGTTGTGTATCATTAGTTTCCTCCAAACTATGACAACTCGTCAACCTTCTGTTCTGTTGTTTTTCCTGACCTTGACACTTCTGAAGCGTACTGTTCAGTTATTTTGTAGAATGTCCCTCGGTTAGTACTCGGTATTTTCTCGTGACTAGATTGAAGCTGTCCATTTTGGGAAGAAATACTGGAAGTAATCCCAGTGCATCATAGCACAGGCACATGATGTCTTATGACTGATGTAGACCTTGGTTAAGTGCTGTTTGTCAGGTCCCCGATGGAAAGTTATCATTTTTCCTTTTGTATTTAGTAGATATCCTGGGAGAGAAACTTGGGCTATGCAAATATCTTGTTTCTCCTTAAATCTTTTTTTTTTATTTAATTTATTTATTTTTGGCTGCATTGGGTCTTCGTTGCTGTGAGCGGGCTTTCTCTAGTTGCGGCGCGTGGGCTTCACATTGCAGTGGCTTCTCTTGTTGCATGTAGAGCATGGGCTCTAGGTGCACGGGCTTCAGTAGTTGTGGCACACGGGCTCAGTAGTTGTGGCTCGTGGGCTCTAGAGCGCAGGCTCAGTAGTTGTGGCGCACGGGCTTAGTTGCTCCACGGCATGTGGGATCTTCCCAGACCAGGGCTCAAACCCGTGTCTCCTGCATTGGCAGGCGGATTCTTAACCACTGCGCCACCAGGGAAGCCCCCTGTGCCCTTTTGACATACCACCTCCCCATCCCTGTTCTTTAAAAAGCATTTCCTTACTTTCTGGTATCATGAAATGCTCCAGGCTCATTTTGGTATTTTCCATGCCCCAACCCTGGCATGAACCATTTCTCCAAGGCACTCTGGTTCCTTGTTTTTGGAGGCTGTTACATAAGAAACCAAGATGTGGGTACTAGGTGTGTTGCTGGGAGTTGCTTTGATATTTTTAAGTTTCATAGATTTGTGACCTAGCAAATGCATCTCTACGAGGCGAGTAATGCCTTAAATTTCAAACACTCTAGAGGCCCTGATTGTATTTGCCAATTTGGGTTCAGTTTCTTGTGGGAAAGAAATGAAATTGGCAGGGTTTAGAGCTTTAAAATTTCCCACTTTTTCTCAAATGACCCATAAGTGCTTACAAAACAATGAACACATTAATTTTTATTTTTTCAGCTTATTAACTTATTTAAACTATGTCGCGACCAATGGCTGAATATATGTGAAGGACAGATATGTAGAGATCATATCTTTTTTTAAAAATTTTATTGAAGTATAGTTGATTTACAATGTTGTGTTAATTTCTTATGTACAGCAAAATGACTCAGTTGTGTGTGTGTATATATATATGTATATATATATTCTTTTTCATATTCTTTTTTCCATTATGTTGTGTCATAGAATATTGAATATAGTTCCCTGTGCTATACAATAAGACCTTGTTGGGCTTCCCTGGTGGCGCAGTGGTTGAGAGTCTGCCTGCCAATGCAGGGGACATGGGTTCGAGCCCTGGTCTGGGAAGATCCCACATGCCACGGAGCAACTAGGCCCGTGAGCCACAACTACTGAGCCTGCGCGTCTGGAGCCTGTGCTCCGCAACAAGAGAGGCCGCAATAATGAGAGGCCCGCGCACCGCGATGAAGAGTGGCCCCCGCTTGCCACAACTAGAGAAAGCCCTCGCACAGAAACGAAGACCCAACACAGCCATAAATAAATAAATAAATAAATATTTAAAAAACTTAAAAAAAAAAAAAAAAAAGACCTTGTTGTTTATCCATCTTATGTATAATAGCTTGCCTCTGCTAATCCCAAACTCCCATTCCTTCCCTCCCCTATGCCCACTCCCCCTTGGCAACCATAGGTCTGTTCTCTATATCTGTGAGTCTGTTTCTGTTTCATAGATATGTCGATTTGTACTGTATTTTAGGTTCCACATATAAGTGATATCATATGGTATTTGTCTTTCTCTTTCTGACTTAACTTCGCTTAGTATGACAATCTCTAGGTCCATCCATGTTGCTGCAAATGACATTATTTCATTCTTTTTGATGGCTAATATTCCACTGGATACATATACCATTTTATCTTCTTTATCCATTCATCTGTTGATGGACATTTAGGTTGTTTCCATGTCTTGGCTGTTGTAAATAGTGCTGCTGTGAACATAGGGGTACATGTATCTTTTCGAATTATAGTCTTGTCTGGGTATATACCCAGGAGTGGGATTGCTGGATCATATGGCAACCCTATTTTTAATTTTTTGAGGAACCTCCATACTGTTTTCCATAGTGGCTGCACCGAGAAAAATTTCTTTTTAATTTTCAGTAATCATATTGGTGATGGTAGTATTAATATTTTATTACTCTGAAATTATTATTAATGTGCAATAAAACAAAGAAATAATTATGAGATATTCAGATTCTATCATCTCCCGAGTCTTGAGAATCATTATTCTTTGTGTGGAAGAAAGAAGACACAGATGTAATATAAAAGTGGTTATATGCAAACCCCATAGTCTTGAATTCAAATCAGAAGTGCCAGTCAGTATATATTCATGTTATGGACATCTGTTCATATCACTTTTTTTTTTTTTTTTTTTGGCAGAAGTTAAATGCCTTTATTTATTTTTAACACAAATTAACCATATGCTCTAGAAGCCAGGTTGGGTGACAGAGTGAAATAAGATATTTCTTTTTTTTTTTAAAAAAGGGGAAAGATTTTATTTATTTTTCTTTAACATCTTTTTTTTTTTTAAACATCTTTATTGGAGTATAATTGCTTTACAATGGTGTGTTGAGATCGTATCTTTCAGATGCGCAAAATGTCTTCAAATGAATTGTGAGGTCCTGGCCCCCCGCCTCCCCACCTCCTACCTCCCCCCATCTTGGGGCAAGCCGTTGAGCCTACTTTCTCATTCTGAAAAGAAGGGTTTTAGGCAAGATCTTCATTTCTCTTGTCTTTTTGTGTGCTCAGAGGGCCCCTTAATATCCAGAAGATTTGGACACTCTCCCTATATTTTAGTTATAATTTTAGTGCCTGTTGATTGAGTTCACAGTGATAAAAAGATTCAGTTAAATTTCAGATTCATATTTATGTTAATCATGCTAGCTTACTTTTAATATTGAAATTTATTTACTCAATTAAACTTTATTTTAATCTTAGCCAGTCCTGACCGTGTACAGAACACTTTTCTCAGGGTTCCATTTCCACATACCTTCTGTAACTTTCTTTTTACTTTCAGATTTTGTCCTACGCTTTTCTTTTTTTTCCTCTCTCTCCAGGACGAAATTACTTTCTTTTCCCTCAACAAAATGTGTTTCCACTTTATATACCTTTTTTCCTTTCATACAAAGATGTTTTCCTTACCAATTTTAGTTGTCTCAATTACATATATTAACCAGAATTCTAATCTTTTAAAAACCTTAATTTCTAGTGAAAACTAAGAAGTAAGCAATTATAAACTGTCTTTCACATTATTATTCTATAGATTGGCAAAATCACAAATACTGTTTATGATTTCTAAAAAATATGTGCTTTTTTTTATAGAAAAGTTTTCAGTGTGACATCATTTTTATTATTAATAAACCTAAGTATCTGTAGTTTCTCCGTAAAAGGCAGCCTATGTTGAGTAATGTTTCAGCATCTTATTTTATTTGGGAAGGATCTAGACATTTAATAAATTTCCATCATTTAACTTAGCAAAACTCTGAAGTTTTATGTCACCAAAAATCTGGAGGGCTTCCCTGGTGGCGCAGTGGTTGAGAGTCTGCCTGCCAATGCAGGGCACACGGGTTCGAGCCCTGGTCTGGGAAGATCCCACATGCCGCAGAGCAACTGGGCCCGTGAGCCACAATTACTGAGCCTGCGCGTCTGGAGCCCGTGCTCCGCAACAAGAGAGGCCGCGATAGTGAGAGGCCCGCGCACCGTGATGAAGAGTGGCCCCTGCTTGCCACAACTAGAGAAAGCCCTCGCACAGAAACGAAGACCCAACACAGCCATAAATAAATAAATAAATAAATTAAAAAAAAAAAAAAAAAAAAAAATCTGGAGAAACTATTTTTTAAGTAGACCTACCATAAAATGTAATTATTCTTAAAGAATTTACCTAAAAGCTCTTACCCCATTTATATCTATTGAATTACAGTTATGTTTAGATTACCCATGAAAACTTCGTGAGACATTAGACCAAGTCACCATCATTTCAAGATATTTTTCTTGATGAATTTAACAGAGATAATATGACCTATTTAACTTTTAGTAAACCTAGGTGCAGTAAAAGTAAGACATGTCCGTATTAATTAAACCAACAAATTTAAACTTTAAAACTGGATATTAACTTAGTATTGAATATTTCCCAGATCACATCAACTTGAAATTTGGGTTAGTTTTTTATTATATTTAAAAATACTCAATTTGTAAGTGCTTACTTTTAAGTCAATTAAATACAGGTCTTTTATAAAGTTAATTTTGATAATATTATCTGGAGGTATGGACATATCATATGTATAATGTACACACGGACATATAAACAGATATAAATAGAGATCTTATAGCTTCATTTCAAAACTTACTCATGAATCAGTTATTACATTATAAACTTACTAGTTTATAAGTAATATTTGGAGTAAGTTAAATTTATTTGCTCAGATGACTAAAGCTTTTCACTATTGCGGAAAAGATTTTTAAGATTTGTGTCCGTCCTTGATAAATTCTGAAGGAGGCTGTGAATTAGATTTGGTGAGGGAGGCTTTCCAGCAGTTTGAGTTTAACAAGGCCTCCCTCTTTTTCCCTTTTTTTTTTTTTTTTGGTGGAGGGAAGGGGGTTCAGTTTCTACCTGATTGAGCTAATTAGGCTCAGTCTCAGGTCCTTGTGGGTTGTACTTACATTTCTGATTTGTAGAGATTTGCAACACAAAGACGGTTGCTTTTAATTCCCCAGAGAACTGGTCTGCCACATAAATGATACTGAAAGATTGATTTGCCCAACTACATTTTCTTTAATTTGCTTTTTTATATCAGTAAGATTTCCAACTACACTGAAAATCAAGAGTTCTGTGTTCTAGAACTTTAGGGTTCAATCTATCGTGCCTTCCAAACTGCACAGGGCATTCAACAAAGGCCCTCAAATTCTGAGTGTACAAATGAAACCCGGAGCAGTTTACCCTAGGGGCAAAAAAAAAAATCTCCATTATTGTTTTTATTAGTCCCTGAATATTAGCTCCCAGTTTTATTTCATATTGTGTGGGCTCAGATAACCTTATTGATTTTCCTTAGTATGTTTAATCAATATTGCCTGAGGGGCAGATTTATATGCCCTATCTTATACCAGGCAAGGGAAGCATTCCCCAGTGAGACCTAATGTTTATCCCATAATATAATTGGCAGAAGAGATGTAACCGTCTTATATAAAGCCCATTCAAATATACCAACTTTTATAAATGTTCATCTCAATTCTATCAACTCTTATATCTTTAATTTTAGCCTCCATTAAGACCCCATCAACTAGGCTTGGTCTTAAAAGGAGTCCCAGTATCTACTTAAAAAAAAAAAGCACAACATGAGTGTTGCGAGTTAAGTTTTATTTGGGACAAAATGAGGACTGCAGCCCGGGAGACAGCATTTCGTAGAGCTCTGAGAAACTGCTCCAAAGAGGCAGGGCGGGGGGAGGTCAGTATATATGTGATTTTGGTGAAGGGGGAGTACATGCAATCAAGCACGTATGTTCAGTAGAAGGTTGCTGCTAGTCTCATGAAGGTTACTCCTAGTCACGTGGAGCAGACATCACCATGAAGGATTTTGGTGCTTTTCTAGATATGAGGAGATACAAGAATTGGGCTCATAAAATCGGCTCCAGAAAATATCTAACTCTCTGAAGACCTGTTCTGCCAGTTTTTCCCAGAGGACAGAGCGCTTCATTTCTGCTCTCCACCCTGAACTCCTTTCAGGGGGTGTTGAAAATCAGCAGCTGCAGCAGTACATGATTTAATCCTTGTAGAGGTAGTTGGCAAGTGCCAATTTGTTGTTGACCCTAGAAACCTTTCTGTTTATCCCCCGGCCATTTAATCTATTTTTGTGTAAAAGGCTTTGGGGTCCCCAGTTGAGGAGCTGAGCCAACTTGATTAATTGGCCTGTTGCCCCAAGCAATTGCTGGTCAGGTATCTCAGTGTAATTTTCTAGCAGACTTTTTTTTTTTTTTTTTTTTTTTTGATGTGGACCATTTTTTTTTTAAGTCTTTATTGAATTTGTTACAATATTGCTTCTGTTTTGTGTTTTGTTGTTTTGGCCTTGAGGCATGTGGGATCCTAGCTCCTTGACCAGGGATTGAACCTGGGATGGAACCCGCACCCCCTGCATTAGAAGGCGAAGTCTTAACCACTGGACCACCAGGGAAGTCCCCAGCAGCCTTTTAAATACATGTATGTTTTAAACTGGGGTAAATAGAGGAGACTTGTTTGGGGCTCTTTAGTATTGGGGACCAATGGGGGTCCCTTTGGCCATCCAACCTTAGTGTTGTGTCAAAACATTTCTTTTAATCCCATTAATGTCTGTTTTGTTTATCCCATTTCTTAACCATCTAAAGATTTTTATCCTTTCAGGATAAGTCCCTTTAAAATTTCCACCTTGTTGGGAAGACATCTCTAGACTTTCTCCTCAGTTTCTTTTTTTTTTTTTTTTTTAATTTTATTTATTTATTTATTTATTTTTGGCTGCACTGGGTCTTTGTTGCTGCGCACAGGCTTTCTCTAGTTGCGGCGAGCGGGGGCTACTCTTCATTGCGGTGCACGGGCTTCTCATTGCGGTGGCTTCTTTTGTTGCGGAGCACAGGCTCTAGGCCTGCGGGCTTCAGTAGTTGTGGCACGCGGGCTCAGTAGTTGTGGCTCGCAGGCTTCAGTAGTTGTGGCTCGCGGGCTCTAGAGCACAGGCTCAGTAGTTGTGGCACACGTGCTTAGCTGCTCCACGGCATGTGGGATCTTCCCGGACCAGGGCTCGAACCCGTGTCCCCTGCATTGGCAGGCGGATTCTTAACCACTGCGCCACCAGGGAAGTCCCTCTCCTCAGTTTCTTATTCCCTTGTTAATCAACCTGATGAACAATTAATCTAATGCTTTTATTAGCATCTGTAAGACCCATTGAGGGGAAACTGACCACAGATGCACCTTCCCAAACTGTTTTTTTGTTGTTGCTGTTTATTTGTTTTAAACTAAGGGAGTCGTTAAGGTTAGCCGTTATATTTTTTTGTATTTACTTTCTGCTTTGGTCTTTTCATCGGTACCAATAAAACAGCTGTTTATAGTGAGAGCCCTCTAAAAATTTACCAATTTAGAAGTCTCTCCAATTTAAAAGATCCTTTGTCTGGCCATTGTCAGAGCTCTCAAAACACGGGGGGAAAAAAAAAAAAACAGGCATAAGAAGATCAGGTACAACATTTACATCTCAAAGACCCAGGGAGAGAAATGCAGGTTCCTCCTAGAAGGGCTTTTGTTCCTTTAAGGTCAGAATTCTGAAAAGATGTTTTACCAAGCTGGCTTTTTGTAGCTGCACACACAGCTAGAATGTTTTTAGTTAATTAATTTTGGAATGTTAAAAGAATTAATTGGGGTTCTTTTAATATTCATTTTGGAATGTTAGAATAATCCCAATTTGGCCATTTTTAGGGTGAGATTTTCTTTAATTCCCAACTAAGCCGGTACTTGTAGGAATAAATTCTGTACGTGTATGTTGCAGCAAAAATAGAAATGAAGTTTTTCCTGAGAACAAGGAAAGTAAAGGGCACAGTGAACAGGCTAGGGAAGAAACATAACCTGGCCTGAAAGAGTTAATCACTCCTTGTTTTATTTTAACTGTTACTAATCTGTAGTGTGTGTAACTGGATTGGTACTTCACAAAGCTAACCTGTCACTCTCTGACCCTATGTCAATTGCATCCTGCCCCTGTCACTCCTGACTCTGTGTGAGTTACATCGTGCGCCTGTCACTCCCTAACTTTATGTAAATTCCCTGTGCTCCCTGGCCGCAAACCACCCCCTGTAGCTTTTGCATTTCAGAAAGAAGGTCAAGCAGGCCAATAAACCAGAGACAGATGGACCCAATTACCAGGCCGCCTGACGCCACGATGACTGTTTTGAAATAATGCAAGGAGAAAAAGAATGCAAGACCTTCAGTACTTTGATCCTTATCATATACTACAGGCTGCGAGCCCCGCATATAAAATCATCTCCGATTCCCCGGTGGTGGTGGAGGGGAGGAGGGGCACAGTTTTTGGAGGCACTAGCCCACTGTGTCCCCTCTTGGCTTAGCCAAGAAACAAAGCCACTTTTTTCTCTTTTCTCCTAAATTCTGTCTCCGTATTTCTATTGGGCACTGGCGTACAGAAGCCGAGATTTCAGGAACAAATACATAATAAAATCTTCCCAGTGTCTCTCAACTGTGGTAACCCAGGTACCTCTTCTTGAAACTAAGTTCAAGGAAAGTCTACTCTTCCAACGAGTTTATCCACCACCAAATAAAGCTTAGGATCATCAGCCAGTAATAGGAAATCCAAGACCCAGAAGAGACTTACCTAAATTCGTCTGGAGGCGGCCGGGCACAAGAGGCCTTTGCTGTGGTACCAAGGCTCCAGATCCTCATAGAGTTCAGGCGAAGGAGAGAAGTCTGCTCTGGGTCCCTTTGTTGTTCACTAAAAGGGTCGACTGAAGAAAAACGCACAACCTAAAAGTTGCAAGTTAAGTTTTATTTGAGGACCTTACTGAAAGTTTTATTTGAGGACCTTACTGAAGACTGAAGCGCAGGAGACAGCCTCTCGGAGAGCTCTGAGGAACTGCTCCAAAGAGATAAGGGAACAGCCAGGATATTTAGGAGTTTTTCGCTGAACAACAACAACAACAACAAAACAAAAACAAAAAACAAACCCTGTCGTCAGACATCAAAGACAACTGATAGTCACCAGAAACAGACATCAGAAGTAAATGATTTTAGTGCTTTTCCATGTATGGGAAGATACCAGCGTCTGGGCTCATTGTAATTATCCCTTAGATACGCATCTGAACGATCTAGGGCCAGTGCCCAGAGCGCACAGTGCGTCCTCTTTTTCTCTAATTTCCCCTGGGTGTGCACCACGGGGGCTCGGTGGAGGGGCGTCGGGGGGTATGGGGATGGTGGCCGCAGGGGCTGATAGCCAGAGCCTGGTTTGCTGGAATGACAGGCAACATTCCCTGTTTCCTGGGACGGCGGGCAGTATTCCCGTCCACATCTGTCAGTTTCTTAAGCATAAGTGAGTCTGAGTGTAAACGTAAATGTAAAATGAGTATAAACGGAAAACGTTAAACGTAAGTGGGTTTCCGTGGGCCTGAGGCTGGACCATTATACTTGCCCCTGTTTTTCCCTGCCTGGGCAGAGTCGGGGGAGGTGGGGTTGTTTTAGAATGGGGCGGACAGCTGAGACGCACTATAAAACCTCCACCGGCCGTGACCTTGCTGTGGGAGGAGGTGCCTTTTGCCTGCTGGTGTCCTGGGCCTTCCCCATCCTCCCAGCCCCACCTTCTTGTGGGTAAAGGGCTGCAGACCGGGGGTACTCCTGGCATCCTAAGATCTATATATCCGAATACACCCTTCCTTAGAAACCAGGTACTGTTCTTACTTACAGTTTCTGAGTGCTTGTCTCGTGTCTGGTAGTGTCTCTAGGGCAAAACATGCCCAGCTGTCATAGGCTAGGAGGAGGGGTGCAGCACAGTGGTCCCATCTTGGCTCTTGGATGACTGCAGTAGCCTCTAGGTGGTCTCCCTGCTCTGTTCCCCCGCCCCCCATCCCCAAGTCAGAGCGATCTTTATTTATTTATTTATTTAAAAATTCATTTATTTATTCTTTTTTTTGGCTGTGTTGGGTCTTCGTTTCTGTGCAAGGGCTTTCTCTAGTTGCGGCAAGCGGGGGCCACTCTTCATCGCGGTGCGCGGGCCTCTCACTATCGCGGCCTCTCTTGTTGTGGAGCACAGGCTCCAGACGCGCAGGCTCAGTAATTGTGGCTCACGGGCCCAGCTGCTCCACGGCATGTGGGATCTTCCCAGACCAGGGCTCGAACCCGCGTCCCCTGCATTGGCAGGCAGGCTCTCAACCACTGCGCCACCAGGGAAGCCCATGAGTGATCGTCTTAAATATAGTTTGATTTTGTTGTTGCGCCGCCCAGAACTTTTTGGTGCTTTCCAGTCTCATTTGGAGCCAAGGCCAAAGTTCCTGCAGTGGCCCGAGGCGCGGGCGCTGCCAGAGCTGACCTGAACCTCTGACCTCCTATCCTACACTCTCCCTCCCTCTGCCTCAGCCGCGCTGGCCTTGCTGTTCCGTAGACTGGCACTTGGACTTGGTGTCACGCCTCCAGAGAGCCACCCTCAGGTTTCTGCTCAAAGGCCTCATTGGAAAGGCCTCCCCTGACCACTTTTTCTCTTCTGCTTAATTTTTTTCTCTTTTGCACTGTTGACCCTGACATTTTTCATACATAACCTCATTGATGGCAGGGATGTTTGTATGTTTTTGTTTTGTTCACTCCTGTATCCCCAGTGCCTGTCACGTAGTAGAAGTCTAGTAAGTATTAGTGAATGAATTTTAATTCAACAGATGAGAAACAGGCTTAGAGAGGCTAAGCAATGCCTCCAGAGTTACTAGCTAGTACATTTAAAGGCTGGAGAAACTCGAATCCCATACGTTTGATGATGGCTGTTAGGTAGCATTTTACGAGCAGCCTTTGGAGGGAACATCACAGTTTCATCGGGGAAACTGCTGATCGAAAGATTAAGAAACTTTGGGATGTAACATATATGTAAGTTGCACTTAGTCTAACTCTTCATTTTTACTCGCAATTTGACTAAATATTTTCTAGAAGTTTCAGTTTTCTGTCACAGATTAAGACAAATTTGGGCAAAATCCCTGCAAATTTTGTCAGAATGCAAAAGGAAAAATGAATAGCAGGGGTTAGGGATGCAACCCCGTACAGTCAGAAATCCATGTATAACTTTTGACTCCTCCAAAACTTAACACATATTTTGTATGTTATATGTATATCTACATATATTTTATGCATTCATGACATACCTAACATCCTTCATTTCTTTTCAATGTTTCTAGGCTACATAGTTTGCAAGTCTTTTCAAATTGTTGCAAATCTTAAAAAAAAATTTCTAATATCGTTATGGAAAAGAAATCCACATATAAGTGGACCTGCACAGTTCAAGCCTGCGTTGTTTAAGGTGTTGCCAAATGCAAGTTCAGGTGCCCAACATACAGTGAGGTCAAACAAACTGAAACGTCGGAGTTTGGAGCAGAAGAAGGTTTATTGCAAGGGCCAAGCAAGGAGAACGGGCATTTTGTGCTCAAAAGACAGGAACTCCCTAATGGTTTTCGGATAAGTGTTTTTATAGGCAAAATTTGGGGTGAGGGCTGCAGGGTGTGTGGCTTTCTTCTGATTGGTTGGTGGTGAGGTAACGGGGCGGGGCTCCAGGAATCTAGGGCTCAGCCTGAAGTTACCACGGTCCAGCCAGGTGGGGGGCCTCAGTTCCTGTAGAAGAGCTCAAAGATATTGTAATATATATCCCTTGAGGGGGAACCAGGACCCCGCCCCAGGGTTGCACTATTGTTTCTTTTTTTTTTGTTTTTAATAAATTTATTTATTTATTTTTTGCTGCATTGGGTCTTTGTTGCTGGGCGCAGGCTTTCTCCAGTTGCGGCGAGTGGGGGCTGCTCTTCGTTGTGGTGCACAGGCTTCTCATTGTGGTGGCTTCTCTTGTTGCGGAGCACAGGTTCTAGGTGCTCAGGCTTCAGTAGTTGTGACTCTCCGGCTCTAGAGCGCAGGCTCAGTAGTTGCTCCGCGGCATGTGGGATCTTCCCGGACCAGGGCTCGAACCCGTGTCACCTGCATTGGCAGGCGGATTCTCAACCACTGCGCCACCAGGGAAGTCCCTGCACTATTGTTTCTTTACTGCCTTTCCATTGTTTCTGCATTCCTTCACTCTTCTAATTAGTAACTGTTTGAATCTGCCTTTTGGAACTCAGGGAAGGTCTAGGAGGCTGAAGCCTTTTCCTACAAATAAGAAACCAGGGACACAGAAAGGCTTTTGTACCCAGGAGGACCCCACAGGGTCCTGCTGGGTTTCAAAGGGTCAGTTGTATTTACTTTATGTGCACTTGTATCTATTTAAAGGGAGGATTAAGATTAAATTGAAAAAGGGACAGAAAACAGATCTGTGGTTGTCAGGGGCTTGGGGGGAGGGAGAGGGAATTTCTTTGGGATGATGGAAATGGTCTGTGTCTTAATTTTGGTGGTAACATGACTGTATACATATATATATATATATATATATATATTTTTTTTTTTTTTTTTTAAATAATTATTTGGCTGTGCCAGGTCTTAGTTGCAGCACACAGGATCTTTGCTGCGGCACGTGGGAATCTTTAGTTGCGGCGTGTGAACTCTTAGTTGCATCATGTGGGATCTAGCTCCCTGACCAGGGATGGAACCTGGGGCCCCCTACATTGGGAGCGTGGAGTCTTAGCCACTGGACCACCAGGGAAGTCCCATGACTGTATACATCTTCAAAGTCCAAAAACTGTACTTAAGGAGGATAAGTTTTACTGTTTACAACACTGTTTACTGTTGATGTGTTTTTAATAAACATGACAAAAAACAAAGATTAGGCTGAACCATGAGTATAGTTGGCATTATATTGGAAGGAATGTTCCCCCATTTTTTGTTACCTGTACCTTTTTTCCGTAAGTCACTAATTCCCCGTAGATCCCTCACTGGCCTTACGGAGTATCTCCTCTGTGCTGGAAGGAAGGGGATGTGTTGGACGAGTGAGAGGAGGGCTGAAGGGACCTGCGGAGCTTCCAGAGTCAAGTCTTCGCTCCCTACAGGGCATATGCCACCCTTTGATGGCCTTTGCTTACCTTTGCAGCCTCATTTTCTTGACTGCCCTGTCCCCAGAGCTGAACTCTAGTATAACGGACAGCATGCATTTCCCAGCACAATCTCTTTGAATTTAATGGTGTTACTTTCCTTTACTAGGACAACTTTCTTCTCTTTTCTCTGCTTCCCGTACAACTGGTTAGTCTCCTCTCGGAGGCCACTTCTAAATCCGCCTCCCCTCCTGGGCCATGTGCTACTCCATGACGGATGGAACTGGTCTTAATCTCTCAAGTGAATTTGAGGCTGTAGGCAAAGGAATGGGGAAGGACATTCCTGGCCGGAAGAATGTCCTGCCTTGAAACGGGATAATTATTTTTTCTGTGAGCTCCAGCTGTGTTAATATATTGAGTTCTTAGGTGGTGTTCATTAAGATTTGTCCTTACCTTTCGTAGATTGCAGGCGGAATCTTCTGTGGTGTGTATTTTTGTTCTTTCTAATTTGTACACGTAGTTTACGAATGCTACCAGAACCTAACTTCTCTCAACAGGATGCTTAGTGACTTTCTCTTGTTAGTGCTTAGAATATCTTTATGAAGCCACTTTGCTTAATTCAGGGATGTGGCATATTGTGATTTAGTCTTTCATTCAGTGGGAATAGTCGAGAACAGGGTATGAAGAGCTCCAAAGGATACAAAGATAATGGATGTTAGGTCCCTGCTTTTACAGCAGCCTGTGTGGGCAGATTTTTAGCTTGCAAATGCCAAGTGTGGCTTTCCGAAGTGGCAGGTTTGCAGTAAAGTCTAAAGGAGATACTTTAAAATATCATTCTTTTACTTACAATTTGGGAGATGGCTGAAGGCCAAAAGGGCGCGAGAGGAAAGTTCCTACGCTACGAGCTGGGGCTAGAAGAACATTTTAGTGCTAGTTTGTTTGGTGAGCTGTGATCCAAGTACTGGTCATACACTGTTAGAGAGATCTCTGTGACTCTTAGAGGAAAGCCCTGGAGGGTGGCTGGCAGGGTTATAGTTTATTTAAATTAATTATTTTTCTTTCATTAGCCTCCCTTTGGTGTTTGAAATTCTGAATAAAGCAGTATGAAATTCACCATGAAAATGTTATGAAATTTCTGTTATTGTTAGGGAACTGTGGACGGAAACCACCGGCCTTGGCCAAGCAGGATAACCGCTTGCCTGAGTTGTCTCACAGCAGGAGGTCCCGATAAAGAATGAGGTGTTGCCTCCAAAAACTAACTGGGAGAATCCGGGAGGGGCCAAAAGGAGGAGGGAGGAGACCATACGTCCTGCCAACCTCCCGGAAGCCTCCTCGCTGGACCCCATCTTGGCTGAGAGATGCACGCGCCCCCAGGGAGGACCCTGAGTCAGAGTGATGGGCCAGAGACAACCCAGAAACTACCCCCATTCCCATGAAGCCTGAGACTGCGAGCCACGTGGCAGAGCAGTTCTCCTGGGGTCCCTTACCCTGCCGCTGTCCGCCTGGCACCCCTCTCTAATAAAGTCTTTTGCTTTGTCAGCATGTGTGTCTCTTTGGACAATTCATTTCCGAGTGTTAGACCAGAGCCCACTCTCGGGCCCTGGAAGGGGTCCCCCTTCCTGCAAAAACATGGTCAAAAATGTTTTGGTAAAATGTGAATTCTGTTTGGGGATCAGATTTAATTCCTTAGGGATGCACCTCATTTGTTTTTGCTTGAGGAAAGTGATTGAATTCAATTTAGCAGTTGTTCAGAAGACAGTTCTAAAATAACTGAAGCATTGCCTTTTTTCAGCCATTGTATACTTAATCATTTTATAGATTTGTTATTCTCAACCTGAAATATATAGCACTATCCTGTTTTTGAAATAAAAATAGTACAGTTTTGTGCTGTTTTAAAACTCAGGAATGAATTTATTTGGTAACAGCATATAGCAAGTATATGCATCTTTTTCTTGTCTTCTTTTTTTTTGATGCAGGATGGATATGAGAGTGGGTGGGGTGACCTCACAGTGTTCAAGTATACGTATCTTTATGGGGTTATAAAATTGGTTGTTTATCAAGTAACCCAAGAATGAGGAAATACATTTTTAAGAAGTAAACAGTCTAGACCTGTGTTGTCCAGTATGGTAACTGTTAGCCACTGGTGGCTATTTAAATTTAAGTGAATAAGTTAAATGACATAAAACATTCACCAGCTACATTTCAAGTGCTGAGTAGCAATAGCCACATGTGTCCAGGGGACAGCACTATTTTATTTTCCCTGTGCATATTACTAGAGAATGTGGAAAGAAGCATAGGTACTTTTCCATCTGACCTCCAGTTATCTTGAACACAAGAGAATCACTTCCTTGGGCCTTATTTATAGCATTTTTACACATCAAGAACCAGATTACCATCTATAAAATAAGTGATTTTGTTGTGTAATTTGTGAGAATAAATGGAGTGGGTAATTTTTTTTTTTTTTGGCGACGCCACTCAGCATGTGGGATCTTAGTTCCCCAACCAGGGCTCGAACCCGTGCCCCCTGCAGTGGAAGCACAGAGTCCTAACCACTGGACCACCAGGGAATTCCAGGGAGTTGGTAATTTTTAACTTTGTCAAATTATGTATCTCTTGGCTGGTGCTTCCTAATCGCCACTATTGTAAACATATCCTTAGGACTCAGTCCTTGGCGTTCCTCTCTTAGCTGCAGAGGAGGGGAGGAAAAACTTGTCCTCTACTCTTTTAGGTTCCGTTTTTGGGGGCCTGCAAATTAAACCAACAAAAGACAGATTAACAAGAGAGAAAGGCAGGTTAGATTCAATCATGTGGAAAGCGAGTTCATAGAAAAATGTAACTCAAAGGAGTGGTTAGAATTTGAGCTTAAATACCATCTTCATAGAAGGAGAGGGGGAGAAGGGCACTTGTGGGAACACAAATGACTTTTAGGAAAGATAACTGGGCCTTTAGGAGAATAGATGGGAAATAGATAATTTTTTGACAGGTCTGTTTAGGTGTGGTACAGATTTCTCTTTGTCTCAGGTGGTCAGAGTCAATTTTCCCTGGTTGCTTCCGGGGAGAGGACTTATGACAGTTAATTTGCGTGAGGGCGTGCTCTGCTTCTAGGCAGATAAGGGATTTCAGGAACTCAAATGCCTTCAGCTCAAAGTAACTTTTATGCCACAGTGGTGTTTCAACAGCCACTCCCCTCTGATCCAGTTTCAGGGCCTTCATACCACTTCTGTGTATCTCTAGGTCCTCTCCTGTCAGCATCCGACCGTCCGCTGTATCTCTGCTTGAATGTCTCAAAAGCGTATGTCCTAAACCGAGCTTCCTGATCTTGTCCTGAAATCAAAGTGAAGAAAATGTTTCCAGGAGAGAATATTCAGCTTTCGGTGTTGCTGGTGGTTTGGCTAAGAATTGATCATTAATACATTCACAATCACTTAATTAACCATACTTCCAAAGGGTGAATTTTATGGTCAGTGAATTACGTTTTAATCAGAAAAGTCATTGGATATGTCACTTTGGCAGTCACCTAATATTGTCACCAGTGGTTTTGGTGTGAGGGTGAGGTGGGACGGAAGCCTGATCGGACTGGTTTTAAGAGGGACTAGGAGGGAGAGGGTAATGGACAGGAGCTGTGGGAGCTTTTTTTTTTTTTTTAAAGAAAAAAAAAGTGACTCCAAGGGGCTGTTAGAATTTAGGGCTTATATACCATCTTCATAGAAGGAGAGAGGGGAGAAGGGAGAAGAATTACAGAATTTTATAATCAGTAGAGAAGGAAAAATTGATGCAGGGGAGAAAAAGTGAGGGGTGGTGGAAGATCACTGGGTAGGTGTCCTTGCGTAAGCAAGAGGGAATGAAAAGCAGAGCGTAAGTGGAAGGTTGACTTAGGTAGGAACCGTGGGAGTCCTAGGGGAGCTGTCCTCTGATAAGTAGAGGGAGTGGGCCGGAGAGATAGATGGATAAAAGATGGGAGAGTTGGGTGGGTAAGAAGACAGCGTCTTGATTCACAGTGCCGAGGTGGGGAGCATGCCTGGCTGAGATAGCAGGGAGGCACGATCCTTCCAGGAGAGAAGGCCGGGGGGCTGGGGGCCAAGCACAGCGGTCTTCTTACGGATTTTGACACTTACCGCACCTGCCAACATCCTCAACCTTACAGTTGTGTATGACAGCGTAAATCCCGTGATGCCTCTTGAAAGGCAGTTCACAGTCAATCAAATGTGGGTCTGTAGCATATTTCAAAAATCACAGAGCAATACATTATTGACTACCGAAGACCCCCAAGAGGGCTTTGTGGTTTGTCATCCACGAGAGTCTTGTTTTTGCTTCTCAGTTTTTAACCAAAGATCTGTCTCTCCCTCGGATGTCTCACAGGCAGCTAAACCTTACCGCGTGGGAACAGAGCCCTGGAACGTCTGAGGTCCCCTCTGTCATCACCCAGGCCCATCCCTTTGTCCAAGCATGTCTCACCTGGTTTTCTGCAGGAGCCTGCTGACCGGGCCTTGCTTCCACACTTGCCACACAGCAACCAGAGTGGTGGGGTCTTTTTTGTTTGTCTGTTTTATAGATTTAATTAATTAATTAATTTTTGGCTGCCTTGGGTCTTCGTTGCTGCGCGCCGGCTTTCTCTAGTTGCGGCGAGCGGGGGCTACTCTTTGTTGCGGTGCACGGGCTTCTCATTGCGGTGGCTTCTCTTATTGGCGGCGCACGGGCTTCAGTAGTTGTGGCACGTGGGCTCAGTAGCTGTGGCGCACGGGCTTAGTTGCTCCGCGGCATGTGGGATCTTCCCGGACCCGTGTCCCCTGCATTGGCAGGCGGATTCTTAACCACTGCGCCACCAGGGAAGCCCCTAGAGTGGTTTTTTAAAAACACAATTAAGATCGTGAGTCCTTCCTGCTTAAAAGGCCTCAGCGGCTTCTCGCTGACTTACAGACCTTCCACGATGGGGTCTCTTCCTCTCCGTGTGGCTGACCTCGTCCTTCGTGCCGTGTTCCCCAGATCACTCTGCTGCAATGCTGCAGAGGCCTAGAGTGCCAGACTCTGGCTGTTTCCTTGGCCTGAAGACTTCAGCCACCTGACTCCAACTCTAGGGTCCTGAGCCGCCTGTGGACCTGAATATAGTGTCAACACCGGATGCTTCAGGGTGGAACTGCCAAATCAGAGACAGTGTGAAAACCCGTTGATCGATAGACGGCTCTTTAAATGCCAGGGATAATTTATGGAAGTTACAATTCACATTTTGAGTTCCTTTCTAACAGTGTTCAAAACTATCCTGTTGCTATTTCTGACTGTTCATAAGTTTTATAGCATTCACCTGACAGTGATCTGAGAAGCTTAACTCCTCGTCAGGATTGTGACATTACAGTAAATAGTTGAAGGAGGTGTATACTTCCGTAGCATGTCCCCATGGCTGTGAGGCAAAGTGTCACTCTCCACTTGCTATTATTACCTCTAGGAGAAAAACGTAAGAGGAAGGCCCGGACTCTTGACCTGAGGCTGCTCTGGCTTCTGCCAGCAGATGCCGTATTTACAGCTGCGGACAGGTGTCTGGCTGAGAACTTTAGAACTGACCTCTGTACCTTTATTACCCGTGTGCAGTTTCCATTGTCTTAGGCACTCTGTTTATAGCAGAGTGTCAGATAAAGCGTATGGTAAAGAGTGAAATAGAGAAAAGTGGTATTTGTAATGCAGGTTATCATTCTTTTAATAGATATACTGGAGTCTATGAAAGAAGGTTGTTCAGACTTTTCAAAAAAGTAAAAATGTGGCCTCACTAGTTAGGAGGCAACAAGAAGAGAGGAAGGATGACATAGGTAGACCACCAGAAAAGAGATAGCTGGAGAGGGAGAAAGAATCTCATTATTCGGAGCCTCTCGGTCATGCGCGGAAGGACTGTTCCAGGTGGTGAAAAGATAATCAGGCCAGTTGACAGGGTAGCCTGGGTTCACGTGTGAGTTGTGAAACCATTTGGTTGCTCCTTTTATCTAAGGAGTTAAAGTCTTCGCAGCGGGTCCAGGACTCAGAAAGTGATCTAGCAGGTGCTCTGGAAGCCAGGAAGCAGCAACAAGGTAGGAAGCTGACTTTTGTTACAGGGAAATCTAGATGTGGTCATGCTAATCCGTAGGGAAAGATTAATGTTTACTTGGAGGCAGTTACTTTTCGTGACTCATCTAAACCCAGGATGCTGTATTAACTGGAGATTGAGTACTTTGAGGTTAATACGGTGCTGAGACATTGTATTTTCTTTTCTTTTTTTCTTTTTCTTTTCGGCTGCATTGCGTCTTCGTTGCAGCGCGCAGGCTTTCTCTAGTTGCGGCGAGCGGGGGCTACTCTTCGTTGCGGTGCGCGGGCTTCTCGTTGCGGTGGCTTCTCTTGTTGCGGAGCACGGGCTCTAGGCACCCGGGCTTCAGTAGTTATGGCGTGCGGGCTCAGTAGTTGTGGCACACGGGCTTAGTTGCTCCACGGCATGTGGGATCTTCCCGGAGCAGGGCTCGAACTGTGTCCCCTGAATTGGCAGGTGGATTCTTAACCACTGTGCCGCCAGGGAAGCCCCGAGACACTGTATTTTTAAAATTTTGTAATCATTACTGTAAGTTTTTTGTTTCATCTTAGAGTAATATATTGTTCCATATTGGTGTTAGAAATAAGTTTGTTTTTTGGTATAAGTGCTTCAGCTGAATGGTGTACCTTAGTTATGCCTGCTAATCTCTTGATTTGTGACACATGAATAACTAAGACCCTGTTGTCTTCCTGAGGAAGATTATTAGAATCCTAATGAGGAATCCAGCACCTCCCAGCAGTGCGAGTCACAAACTTAAGCCCATCACAGTGAAGGCAAACTCGGTATGCACACACTTCTAAAATTGTGATTGTATTTATAAGCTTTAGCCCTCTATCTTGGATGGACGGATAGATGGATGGGCCTGGATAATCCTTCTTGGGTACTTTAGTTCCAGTTGGTGCCTTTTATTAGCAGAAAATCTCACAAAAATTTTGTATGAATGTCTGTCTTGAGCCAATGACCTATTTACATTCAAGTGGTATGTTATTAGATTCTCTTAATGAGCCTTGGGAGAGGGTTAGAAAGTATCTTCGGTGGCTGAACATCACATGGGGATGGAGGCCGGAGAAACAATTGCTTGTATCAGACTGGCATAGTTTGGCTTTTGAAGGCATGGGGGATGGCTTAAGAAGTTCATAAAGTCAAGATGTAAGGTCTCTATATTACTTGCACCTTGAGCCTTCTCTTTCACTGCTTTAAGAGAGTAGGATTTTAGCTAATTATTACCATTCATTGTGTTCACAGATTAAAACTAAGCTCTTCTAATTTCCTGGGACCAGTCTCTAAGTGGTTTCCTACTTTTGCAGTTTCCAAAATTGAATAGTGTTTTAAGTGTGATAACAGTAGAGCAGTTTGGGGGTACAGGAACAATTACAGATTATTTTGGTTTGGGGGCAGTTCTACTATGATATTCTCAGGCGTGGTTTTCTTGTATGTATCCTGCTTTGGTGTTCCTAGAGCTTCTTCAATCTGTGGCTTGATACCTTCATCAGTTTTGGAAAAGGCTTGGCCAGTATTTCTTCAAATATTGACGCTGTTCCATTTTTCTCTCTCTTCCAGATCTCCAGTTACATGTATGCCAGACCTTTTTCTCCACATCTCCATATGCTTCTTAGCTCCTTTATGTAGTAAAAAAGCCTACTTTTTCAGTCTGGAGGTTTTTTTTGTTTTTGTTTTCTTTTCCATGGTGATACATGGAATTTTCATACACTCTTCAATCTGTATGTTTTCTACATACCAGCCTACTAGTTCAGTACTTCTTTCCTAATCTGTGTCTAAACTGCTAATAAACTCATCTATTGATTTTTTTAAAATAAAATACAGATTCTGGTTCTTTGGTGGTAGTCTATCTTTTCATTTATTTTCTTAGACATATCACTCAGTTATTTTAACGCGGATGTCTGATGACTCCAATCTGCAATATCTGTGGGTCTATTTCTATTTTCTTGTTTTGGAACATTAGGTCTTATTTTCTGGCATGCTTGGTAATTTTTGATTGAAAATTTGGATGATAAGAAGTTTCAGAGTGATTTAAGTTTCTTATAGCACAGTATGAGTGGATCACTTTGATTGAGTAGAAGCTGGTCTATTTCTGGGTTGCCCATATTTCCAGGTCATAGGCCTACTGGGATCTCAAAAACGTCAGGTTTTCAACTGGTAGGCTCGCAGCTCCAAACTTTGTCTCCTTAACACTGTGAGGGGTTACTTCAATATTTGTTCAGCTTTTGGGCCTTTAGCAGCTTCTTTCTGCCCGGTTTTCCTGAGTTTTGCCCCATGTATGTGCAATTTGCCTCGAGGGGAAAGGGCACAGAATGCTGGCTGTGCCTTCATCTTCCTTCCTTTCCAAGAATTTGGCTGCTCAAGTCCTGGCTGCTTTGCTTGCTCTCATCAGAGAGCACTCTTCAAAGAGTTGCATCTTATATTTTGTCTACTTCCACAGTTGTTCTTAGGAGAATGATTGGTTTGGACCAGCTACTCTACCATAGCTAGAGAGAAAGTTCATCATGGATTATTTTGATTTTTAAAAATTAAAACTAGTTTTATGGAAGTTTCACATTTCAAACCTGTTTCACAAGCTGTTAAGTTCACTTTAAGGTCTTACTCTAAATCCTTTAAAGGGGCCTTTTTAAATTTGTTTAATGAAATATTTTAAACTTCATTTATAAATTTAATACTCACTTTTTGTTTTAAATTCTTTAACTGCTTAACCACTGGTTTGATTTTCTCCATCATTTTTGTGCATAATTCTAAACCTTCCTAGAATTTAAATATGTTTGCTCATTAAGGAAATGATTTTGTCATTCCAAAGAAGTTCGGAGTTTATCTTCCTAGTTGATTGAAGGAGCATAGCAAACAGGGATGTAAAGTCTGGAGCTTTTTAAAAATTTTTTTATGCGATTAATTTTATTGTAAATGTACAGGTAAATGTCCTATTAGAATTTTGGTAGATATTTTCATAAATGAAGAACCTTTGTCACATGAAGAATCTTTGCCATGTGAGTAATCATTCTTTCATTACATATTACATATCTATTTTATTAAATATACGTATTGAAGTATGAGTACTAAATCTGACCTTTCCTATACATTCTTCCCATTCAACAGCACGCTTCACTGTTAACAGATTACACCCAAGAGCTCTCAGACAGTTCAGACATTCCTAACTTTACAATCCAGTACTGAACCTAATACACTGAGCTTAAATTGCAAAAGTGAGAGGTGGTCTGCGGTCCATGTCCGGCGTCTTACCAAGTCAGCCACCCTGCACCAGGAGTCCGAGAGCTCGTCAAAGATGAGCACGGTCTGGGGCCCGGGCGGCGCGGAGCACACGCGGCCCACCAGCTGCTCCGTTTTCCTCAAGGCCTTCTCCTGGGCGACACGGAATCCTTCTGGGGCGCTGAGCTCAGGAACTCCAAACAGGCCCTGAAACCCAAAGAACAGTTCCCACTGATAACTAAAAACATGACCTGGGGGTATTCAATACAAATACTTTCCTCATAAACAAAATCTTGGTTTTCGTTGATGTTTCATATCATCATGACACCTGTCATCACAGGTATCACTTTCACATTCCCCGCGACATTCCACATACATGACACTGAAAATGTTTTAGAATGCAATTTTTCTTCAATTTTTAATTATTTTAGAAAAAACAAAAATAGAATGATACGGGTTCAAAATCCAGCTCTGTCACTACCATAAAATCTAACACACAGAGTGGCAAGGATTAAATGATACACGTTTAAAAAAAAACATTTTAACAGTACCTGGCACACAGAAAGCATTCAACAGATGTCAGCTGTAACCACTATCAGCTGTGTGACCCTGGTCCAGTTCTCTGTCCTCCTCAGCCTAATTTCTTCATCAGGCATGAGGGGATGACAATATGTGCTGTGTCTCACAGCACGGACACAGGAACAAGGTTAGTAGGTTCTCAGGACCCTGCCCGGCCCTGAGTGAGGTCCAGGGCACAGCATCAGGCACTCCACAAAGTATAAAATAGGGACGGTGAGTTGATTTCTGAGCACATATATATTTTAGGAAGATTCAGTAAACAGGCTAAACCAAGTCATAGGCTGAAACTGGCAGCAAATTTTATACCTTCCAAAAGCATTTCAACACCTTGGTAGAGATAAAAATCACTAATCTAATGGGAAGGAAGGACCATCTTCTTTTTTTTTTTTTAATTAATTAATTAATTAATTTTTTGGGGCTGTGTTGGGTCTTTGTTTCTGTGTGAGGGCTTCCTCCAGTTGTGGCAAGCGGGGGCCACTGTTCATCGCGGTGCGCGGGCCTCTCACTATCGCGGCCTCTCTTGTTGCGGAGCACAGGCTCCAGACGCGCAGGCTCAGTAGTTGTGGCTCACGGGCCTAGTTGCTCCGTGGCATGTGGGATCTTCCCAGACCAGGGCTCGAACCCGTGTCCCCTGCATTGGCAGGCAGATTCTCAACCACGGCGCCACCAGGGAAGCCCAAGACCATCTTCTTGTAACCCGTTCGATCGCACTTGTTATGACGCCCAGGAAGGCAGACAAAAACCACAAACACTTAGTACACATCCACGGCATGCCAGAAGTGTACCATGTACTTTACATAGGTTCTCTCATGTAAATCACACCGTCCTAGAGCACAAACTGTCAGTCTCCTTTTTTACGGATAAGGTGACGCTCTCAGAGGTTCAGCGAACGTGTCTGTGGTCACTCGCGACCAGTGGCAAAGCCGCAGCCTGAACTAGCTGCAGGCATCCCTAAAGCGACACGTTCTCCACGCTCGCGGACTGCAGCTGGCGCTGGAAAGTCTTGCCTCCGCGAAGGGCAGCTCCGAGGACTAGGAGCCCCGCTCTTCCCCATTTTCACCGGCTGCCCAACGCGGGGCCTGACACAGGCGGGACTCACGAATGAGGCGGATTACCAGGGCCAGACCCACTGCGTAGACAGCTTTGCATCAACAGATGCTTCACGTGTCGATTGCGGGAAATACCAAGAGATGAAGCGTTCCGGCCTGACAGGGCCCACTGTTTCCGGCGCTCGCCCAACAGGTCCAGGCGGTGGTGCCCACCGGGCACCACCTGGTGCTGACCCACCGGACCCGGAGCCCGGCCCCGAGGCCTCCCGGACGCCGGGCGCCCAGCATCGCGCCGCGAGGGCCCGCGACCCCGCCTGAAGTCTGGAGCTTTATTTATTTATTTATTTTAAACCTCTTTATTGGAGTATAATTGCTTTACAATGTTGTGTTAGTTTCTGCTGTATAACAAAGTGAATCAGCTAAACATATACATATATCCCCATATCCCCTCCCTCTTGCATCTCCCTCCCACCCTCCCTATCCCATCCCTATAGGTGGTCACAAAGCACCGAGCTGATCTCCCTGTGCTATGCAGCTGCTTCCCACTAGCTAGCTATTTTACATTTGGTAGTGTATATATGGCCGTGCCACTCTCTCACTTCGCACCAGCTTACCCTTCCCCCTCCCCATGTCCTCAAGTCCATTCTCTAGTAGGTCTGCATCTTTATTCCCATCTTGCCCAAGTCTGGAGCTTTAAATTCAAATTAATCTCTCTTATCCCTGACTGCCTGGCCAACCCCCTTTTTGTAATAACTTGTGTCATAGACTCAAACAAAAACGGGGTGTTGGTGATCATGTGGTCTGTCCCTGATCTTGAGTCGTATCGTAATATACTTTTCAAGTCAGATCTAACTCCCGTTCATCTTTTTCCTGCTTCATGAGTTTTGAGAAATTTTCATACTCTGCCTGTTTACTTATTAGATGTTTAACTGACACCTAATTGGAGTGTATGTATTCAGAGTTGTGTCTGCCTCCCTAATATAGGTTTCAAGGTTGTTCTTATTGCTGTGATGTGGCCTATTTATTGGAAATGGAGCTATTTATTGCATTGAGGTTTACAATGGATTTGTTTAAAATTTTTTAAAATATATTTCATTGAATCCAATATATGCAAAATATTTTTACTTAAACATGTAATCAATATAAAAATGACCAATAAGGCATTTTACATTAAAATTTTTTTGGTGTCTATTTAAAATTTAAATTGAGATATAATTGACACATAACATTATATTAGTTTCAGGCATATAACATAATGACTTAAAATTTGTATATACTGTGAAATGATCACCACAGTAAGTCTACTTAATATCCATCACAAAGTCACAAATTTTTTCCTCTTATGATGAGAACTTTTAAGTTCTCTTAGCAACTTTCAAATATACAGTACGGTATTATTAGCTAGAGTCACCATGCTGCAGATTATACCCTCAGGACTTAACTTATTTTATAACTGGAAGTTTGTACCAAAACCGAATTGTTTTAAGTGTACTCTTAACTACTGTTTACGGTCTCATTTACCTGGACTGTCAACTTACTGTTGCTTTTCCCTCTACAGAAAGGCAGAAACACTCCAGATGTCTTCCAATAGTTACCAAGTTTCTGTCCCAATGTCAAAAAGAAACACCAATTGCATCCCGGAGACAACCTCCAATGACCTGAAGACGTTTACTGGAGGAGCTGTGTTAAGTTTTCATAACATCTGCTATCGAGTAAAAGTGAAGAGTGGCTTTCTACTTTGTCGGAAAACAGTTGAGAAAGAAATACTAAAGAATGTCAAGTATGTGCATGAACTTTTATTTAAATAGGTTCATTGACATGCATTGAACTTTGCAGGTTTTGCTTATTGCAGATAAAGGTGTACAAGTCTATACAGATATACGGACACATGCTTTCATTTCATTCGGCTAAACTAGCAGTGAAACAGTTGGATCACATGTTAGGTATATGTAAATATAAGACAACTATAACTTAGCTTAAATTATGCTGTTGAAGTCCAAAGTGATAAGAGAATTTAGGATCCAAATTAAGACACTTATTTATATTTTAGAATCCAAGTCAACATAAAACTATGATTTTTTATTCTCCTCATCTAGCAACTAATTCATCACATGGTGGTGGAGTGGGCAGTGGAGTGGGGAGAGAAATGAGCATTCAGGTAGAATCTACTGGGTCCCAGGTATCTCTCTTTCATATATTATAGCCTTTAGGGTTTTAATGTTTTTCTGATTTCCAGAGAATTGAGCTGGATTCTACCTCTGTGTGGAGTAGGGAGTGAATCTAGGTTTGCTTAGGTAGCGTGGCCTATGTGTTCTGTTAATTTTTTTGTTTAATAGGGGAAATAATTATTCCTAGACAAAGGAAGCAACTTTTTTCAGCTTTCCAAGCTTGGAGGAGTGGTTTTATAAGAGCCCTTTGGCCAGGTATGGCTACAAACCTATATGGAATCAGATATTTCTCATATCTTCTGGATGCATTATATGGGACTGTGGTCTTTTCTGTTACTGGCAGCCAGCTGCTTCCAGAGGGCTGGGAAATGACAAATGGGGGAGAAAATTTTTGGATGTGGGTGGGGAAGAAACAGTGGGGATCTGAGACTGGGTTGCTGGAAGCCAAGTGCTGTGTAGAATTAGATAGTATTTTCTCCATGCAGTAACACAGACTGTCATGCCTGCTTCCTTGATGCTTTCTTGTGTAAAGAAACCCTGAGTATGAGAATAAGGAGAGGAGTGGTAGATGAAAAGCTTATATCTTTTGCTACATGCCTAGACTAGAGTGTTCTGACCTTTCTGAAAAGCTGACAAGTTTTTTTTGTGGAGCGTACTAATCAAGAAACATGCTGGTCACTTCAGATTTTATGCTGATAAGTGGAAGATAACAAACGATTTGAGTATGTGCAGGTTGAATAAACTTAAAATATATGCTGCTCGAGGGTACGTTTACCTTGCTTATGTTTTAAAGCTAGTAAGTTAGTAACTTGATACAGTAAGAGTGTCATCTGCTGAAGGCTTCGTAATGTTTTTGCGGCTCAGTGGTGTGCGTTTCAGCAACAGATGAGTTCACCCTTACGTGCATTCCTAGGTTCATAAAAACTCAGTCAAATCTTGTAATCCTTTCAAAGTTTACAGTTAAAAGGGTACCAGGGGTAGTTTTTCTTGCTTACTCACATTTCTTATTTAGGCAGTAGTGTTTCTTATCTTTTCCCCCATCTGCTGGCTTCAACTAAGTAGAGTTTCTGGGATGGGGAAAAGGGTGCTCTCATTTGTCTTCTTTTTTTTTTTTAAATTAATTTATTTTTGGCTGTGTTGGGTCTTCATTGCTGCGTGGGGGCTACTCTTCGTTGTGGTGTGCGGGCTTCTCACTGCAGTGGCTTCTCTTGTTGCAGAGCACGGGCTCTAGGCGCACGGGCTTCAGTAGTTGTAGCTCGCGGGCTCTAGAGCGCAGGCTCAGTAGTTGTGGCACACGGGCTGAGTTGCTCCACGGCATGTGGGATCTTCCCGGACCAGGGCTCGAACCCGTGTCCCCTGCATTGGCAGGCGGATTCTTAACCACTGCGCCACCAGGGAAGTCCTGTCATTATTCATCTTGATCCTTCTATTGCTCCTGATTTGGTCAGTTGGAGACTTTCAAGGTAGGTTCTGTATTTTGTTTTGTGTTTTAACTCATTCTTTTGACATATACTCTCATTCTTTGAATATTTTGTTGGCACAGCAAGAATTTTCAGACTCACTGTGTACTCACCCTGCGTCAGACCTGGAACCAGCTGATGTTCCTTTTTGTGGAGGGTGGTATTTACAAACCAAGATCTGGGTGTCTGGACTGTTTATTGCTGTTAGGATCTTACAGCTTCTAGGCTTTCTCGGTGGACAGACCGAGGGACTATATGTATGTTTCAGTATACGTGCACGGGTGCTTATACATATATCTAAAACTTTCTGTATCTGTGTATGTAGATTAAAACCCATGACTTCTCATTAACACATCCTCCAGTTTATATCTAACACTCCAAGGTTCTTTCCACATTTCCATGTTTGTAAAACATCTTCTCAAAAAGTGAAAAACCTGGTTCTCGCTGTCTTTAATATACTCCTTGGTTTGCTCAATCAGTCTTCTTATTCCTCAGTATAAGCAGTCCCCTGCCCTTCCACCTGTTTCCTCTCCTCCTCCTCCCTCCCTTTGCAGCCTGTGTTCTTGGGTGCTGGCATTGCTGCACCTCTACCCACTTTCACCACCTTCGCACTAAGAAGGGAAGCGGAAGTCTAATAGCAATGATTGGTGTATTTGAACATAAAGTAACAAGTAGGGAATGTAACTAAGTTTTCTTTCTAGTCAGACTGTACCTATTTTCCATACACTTTTCCTACTTCTTAACATTTGTTTTTACTGAAAACAGTTCTTTTGGTTTTCCTATAAGTAATTGTCATTTATGGAAATGACTCACTTATTCAACAAATGTCCAGTGTCTATGGGGTGCTTGACCTTGTGCAAGATGCTAGTGACACAGATGTGTCCTCTGTCCTGAGAAACCTTCTAGTCTAATGGGGGATTCAGACAGCTAGAGCACCTCACTGTGTCATTGTACTGTGATAGAAGGGTTAGGAGACACAGGGGACGTCCCTAACCCTAAATCAGAGGTTCAGGGGTGTGGGGAGAGAGAAGGTGAAGATTGTGTGTGTGCACGAGTGTGTGTGTGTGCGTGTGTACGAGTGTGTGTGCACGAGTGAGTGTGTGAGTGTGTGTGCACGAGTGTGTGTGTGTGAGTGTGCACGAGTGTGTGTGAGAGAGTGTGTGTGTGTGTGTGTGTGTGTGTGTAGGGCACAGTAGGGTGGGGTAGGGACAGGCCATGCTCCAAGCATTGGGAATGGCACTGACTGCTCTTTTATAAACCGAGACCAAAGGATTAACCATTATCCACTAAAAAAGTAATACATGTGATGTGACTCCTTTAGCTAGGTTTCACTTCATGCATCCAGTATTCAGTGGTCTTCCCTTGTAGACCACTGTGCTACATACTTTCGGGCTGAGGCTTCACACAAGATGACATAATTCTTGTTGGCAGGGTTTTACAGTCTAGTGAGGGGGACTTTGCTGCTTGTAAATGCTCTAAAGCAGTATGTAAGGGTGGGAAATCGGTTTTGAGGGATGATAGTAGGGCAGGGGGTAGGGTGGGGAAGCAAGGGAATTGTAGACCATCGACTGCTTTTTCTGTAAAGGGCCTGATGGTAAATATCTTCAGCTTTACGGGCCATCCATCTGTGTTGAAGCTACCCATCCCTGTCGTTGTAGCGTGAAAGCAGCCATAGACAATACGCAAATGAAGGAGGATAGCTCTGTCCCAGTAACGCTTTGTTTATGAAAACAGAAGACAGGTGACCAGCTGTAGTTTGCCGATCCCTGGACTTTAATGTAAATTCCACAAGGGCTAGGGGCTTTGTTTTATTCTCAGCTCAGTCCCATGTCCTAGAAGAGTCATCTTGTTATACATAGTAGACATTGGATAACTGTTTAATGAATGAAGGGAGAATTAGCCACTGCTCCAAACTGGAACTGTTGCAGTTGTAATTCTACACTGCTGTTGTTTTCTGTAATGCTAGGGCTTAGTGCCAAAGTAAGCCCAACTCGGGGACCTGTAAAATTCTTTGTCTTAGAACGTTTACATTCAGTTTGGGATTAGTTATTTCGGATTGCTTGGTCTCGATTTGAGGAGATACTTCTAAAACCTGGAAAGGTTTTCTGACAACAGAGTTTTAGTGACTAACAAGCTTGTATCTCGTGATTTTAGAAGCTGTTACTAGATAGCTATTGATAAAGAAGGTACATCAAGAGCTATTGATAGATGCATCTTGAAAGTTCACCCAGCCATTAGCATGTCTTTTTACATCTGTGGGGAAAGTCACTGAAAGAATAAGAGATTTTTCTGTTTTACACCTTGTTCCTGGTTTACCTAATTCATTTATTTTTGTTCAGTGTTTCAGCTAATGAGCAAAGTGAAAGGTACGTGTCACCCTAGCACCAGCCATTTCACAGTTGTGACGATGCAAGCACAGTAGTCAGTAAGTGCTGAGGTCCTCCTGGATGGAAGCACCGGGGTACCTTGTAAAGTTTATCACTTACAACAATTGTGTAATCATAGAATTGGCTTCTGTGAAAATCATGATCTGGGAATGGAATAGCCTTTGGCTTTGGACCATCCACTTGGAATAGGTACCATTTTCTCTGTGGAATAAATTTTGACTTACCTACCAGTTCCAAAGAGAGATTGGACTTAGTCACCAGGGTTTTGAAAGGGCTTTTCAGGCCTCTATTTCATCATGCCTACATAACTGCGGAGGCCTTGCACTTAATTTTCCTTTCTCCACTCCATCCTCCTTAGTCATTCTACTGGCTGCCGTTAGGATAAGTATTTGCTTTCTTCTTGAGACTCAACACAGTCAATACTGCCTTAATTTTTTCTACCCTCCTGCTTTCTATCTGAATTTTCACCACCCTCAAACATCTACTTAGTCTGTTTGGAACATGCTGTGTGTACACCATGTCTATATATCCTTAAAGTTTGTCTCCTTTAGAAAGTGGCATCTACCACTTCTAAATGGGGAATTTTCCAGTCCATTACAAGGAAGAAGACGATATATCTTGAGAGTGTATGTTTTACTTTCCTAATTTGATTAAGAATTTTGTGAGGGGTAAGAATTGGTGATATTTTCTTTTTAACCCCCTGAGGTGCTTTATTCCAGCCATTGAATTTCTGTTTCAGATATATTGTTTCTTTGTCTGACTAGATTTGTGCAGTGAGAACACTTCTACTGGTGATTCTAGAAGTCCATTGACTTACTAATTGTGTAGAACGAGGTAGCAAGTCAGGTGATGTGAAGATAGTAATCATCAGGCATCACTCAGAACTTGTTAATGCACTTTACACTGTGAAAGAGGAGTAAGTGTAGCAGAGATGCTTCACCAGAGTTTGTTACATCAGGGAACCAGTGTGGAGAATAAGGCAAGGGAATTTAGAGGGACCCAAGTCATTTTTCTTATAAGTCCTGACTTGTAGTTAACATTCTTTGTGTGCTAGATTTTTGTTAATCGACAATTCGGTTTCTTTCTCCTTTAAGAGTTGATTTGTGGGTTTTTTTCCCCCTGTCTGTAATTTTATCAGCCTTCATTGAGTGTATTAAATGCAAACCCTAAATTAATAGAACTGGTTGTAAAGTGGTCCAATAACTTGATATATTTCTGTATTTACAGTGGGATCATGAAACCTGGCCTCAATGCCATTCTGGGACCCACAGGTGGAGGCAAATCTTCGTGAGTATAACAGTATAAGTAAGCTTTTTCTTTGTAGTTTTAATGTGTGGTTTTTTAATAAATTGCATTATGGTTGCCAAAAATACTATGTCAGTTTCAGGTGTACTACATAGTGATTTGACATTTGCATTCGTTATGAATGACCACCATGATAAGTCTAGCCATCTGTCCCCATATAAAGTTATTACAATATCATTGACCCTGTTCCTTATGCTGTATGTTACATCCCCATGGCTTATTTATTTTATAACTGGAGGTTTGTACCTCTTAAACCTCCTTCACCTATTCCCCACCTCCAGTTTTCATGTGCTTTTAAAGATCACTTTTGTGTGAGCAGGTATTTGTTGAGCATTTTCTGCATGTCTAGTCTGGTTCTAGTTGCTGTGGATAATGTGGAGTTGTGGTAGTTTGTGGTTCTGTCCTGAGGACCAGGAAGGTCTTACTAGGTCAGCTTTACTAATAGGACATGGTAAGGTGATTGGCATATAGCTGTCAGCTGTGAGTTGAGCTATGGAGAGGAAAAGGAAGGGGATAAAATTGAAAGTGGGGAGATGGAGCCAAAGGCGTAAGTGAAGGCTTGTGTCTTAGACAAAGGAGTACATTACCTGCCTTGGAACGCCCAAGGTCAGACAGCCTGGAGGGCAGTTTGGGTAGCCTGTGCTGGATCAGCCAGCAGTGCTTTGCTTTCATGGTTTTGGGCTTTATTGTAGCATATAGTAAAAAAAAAAGGAAGGTGACATTCAACATATATCTGTATGTTTAGTTGAACCATATAACTTCTTGGTCAGTTAATTTTTTAACTTGAGCAGAATTTGGATTCAGATTAGCTGAGAGGTAAAGCCTGAGTTGGAGGAAAAAAATAACAATAACATATGTCTTTTTATAGGTTGTTAGATGTCTTAGCTGCAAGGAAAGATCCACATGGATTATCTGGAGATGTTTTGATCAACGGACAACCTCGACCTGCCAATTTTAAATGTAACTCAGGTTACGTGGTGCAAGTAAGTATTTGTGAATTTGCATTTTAGATTTCTTCTGTTTCTATATTAGCAAGTGCCTTGGCTAATAGTTGAGTGTGCTTCCAATTGACTACAGGACATACTCATAGAAACAACTTCTCTTCACACCAGCTTTTCATGATCTCCCATAAAATTCAGAATAGTATTAAATGAAAAGGCAGGGAGAATCTGGAATATGATCCTTGTAAGGGCAAAGATATCAATTCTTGTTATCATATCATTTCTAAAAAACATTACTGTTTTACTTTTTTCCTTTACCTTCACCTCTCTCCTTCACCTAGCTTAGAACAATATTTTGGCAAATCCTTGTATAAAGCAGTGTAGAAATGTTTGCTAGTAATAATCACAATTACCTGTGTTCTCTTTGGGCGTACAGGTAGGGAATGAAAATTATTTCATCAGGCTTTGCAGCTGTTATATGGAGTTAGTTGTAATTTGTATAATTGCAAGTATAATTCATTATGATTTGTATAATTCATTATTAGCTAGAACTTTCCTTGGGTATGTTATTTTTGTGGGTAAGTTACATACACCAAAGAGTGAGGGTATTAGAAAGGACCTGCTATGTCTTGTTAAAATGCCGTTTTGCTTTAAGGATGATGTCGTGATGGGAACTCTGACAGTGAGAGAAAACTTACAGTTCTCGGCAGCTCTCCGGCTTCCAACAACTATGACAAATCATGAAAAAAATGAACGGATTAACATGGTCATTCAAGAGTTAGGTCTGGATAAAGTGGCAGATTCCAAGGTAATGTGGAGAATGCGTCATAGCCAGCAAATCGGACTCACCTGTGTGGATAGTATAGCTTGTTCAGAAGTTTTCTATAATATGTATAGTAAAGAGTGGCTGCTTTCTGTAACCATGAGTAAAGTGACTAGTTACTTAATATGAAGATGGAAGTTAACCAGGTAAAAAAAACAAAAATGATTGACTCCTGGAAATGAAGTGCGGCAGTGTGGTGTCCAGTATGTGGAAGTGTTCTTTGCCAAGAACACGTGGCCCTTTCTGTGTGATTACAGCCCTTGGTCTTCTCCCACCCTGATTGTTTGTCACGTCTCATTCCATGTCTTCACGCTAACTTTCCTTCTTCCTGTTTTCTTTTCCCCTTTTAGCTGTCCTTCTTCTGTTCCTCCAGGGGACTTTGTTCCATTGCCTCTGAGAGGTATATTTCTGGAATTGGTACATGATGAAAATCCAAGGGTTCCTGCTCTGTATGTTTCACTTTGCTGCAGTTTGGCTTCCAAAATTATATCCAGTCAAATTAGGGTTTATTTCTAATTTGTGTATCCTCCAAGTTGTTTTTCTAGAGCCTTTCTTTTGGCACTTTCGGCTTCCCTTCCTCCCTCCCTCCCTCACAGCCCCTCCCCCTTTCTTCTGCCAGTATTTACTTACAGACTGTTATGTGCTGGGCTCTTTTAGATTTTTGAGATAAAAGTTGTGGGCAAGAGAGAAAAGTAACTCCCTTTGTGGGTTATGCAGGATCAGGAAGAAGAAATGAAATGAACGAGTGAACTTTACAGTTGATGACCAGGTATGAAAGATTTGCTGGGAAAACACCTGAGGTTTTCAGTGACGATGAGCTTTTTAGATTGTGATGGCTCTAGTTTAGTCCCCCCATGATATCCTTTACGTAGAGGTAACAAAGAATGGGGGTATTCTGCTGGCTGCTGTTTCATATGGTACTTTCTGACATTATTTAATGTAAAGTATATTTTGCTGTATTTTGTTTGGAAAAATAACTCTGAGATGCCACCAGTTTCCACTAAATTCTTTTTTTAGGTGACTGGGTTTTCCTTTGTGTTAGCTCTGCTTATTACTTGATTTTCTTTCCAATAAGGTATTTACCATTCTTTACCCTTAGGTAAAAGTTCTCTACCAACAGGCAGTTATTGCCCTAAGTTCCTTGCCTGGATTTCCAGAGAAAATAAGCTGAAGGGAGTTGTTGACTTAGAATGTATTTATCTAATTGATTGAAATACTTCATTTAATTTTTTTTACTTTTTATGAAACTTTAAGCATAGCAAATGTAGAGAGCATAGTCTGATTACTTAGTTGTTACGGAGTCCAAGCTTGAACAGCTTGCTGCATGACAGGTCAGTAAATTGACAGATGAGTTGCTGGGACAAGGAATAGCGACTTTATTTGGAAAGCCAGCAGACCAAGAGGGTGGTGGACTCGTGTCCCACAGAACCATCTTCCCCGAGTTAGAATTCAGGCTGCTTTTATACTAAAAGGGGAGGGAGTTGGTTGGTTGGTTGGCTGTTGCAGACTTCTTCCTGTCGGAATCCTTTGTTCTTGCAGCTGTCCATGTGGATCTGGTCACAACGTTCCTATAAACCTCCAACAAGACAAATGTTATTCTCTGTCCCGTAACTTTTTATCTCTATGTAAATGGAAAAGTGTTACACCTTTAAAGGTCAGAGCCCTGACAATGGGCTATCCTGTATATTTCAGGCTTTAGGCAACATTCTTTCCTAAAAGGTGCAGAGCCAGCATGACTAAGCACAGGCAACAGAGCACAAAGGTTATAGCTAAAGGAGTAGATTCAATATGGAGTCAGGTTTGTTCTTCTCTGTTACATAGTGATGATATGATTGTAGAATAATTAATATAATGGCACGATTACTAATAACATTTACCTAGATTTCCCAGTTGTTAATCTTTTCCCATATTTACTTCAGCTTCTTTTCTCTGAAGTATTTTAAAGAAAGTTGTAAATATCATGACATTTCACTCTTGAATACTGATTATGCCTCTTAAAAAAAACGATCTTTACCTACATTACCACAATACCATTATCAACTAACAGAATTAACAGTGTGTTACTGTCAGCTCTGTGGAGGCGTATTCATTCACATTTCCCCAGGTCCTCTCCAGAATGTCTGTTACAGCTCAATTGTTAGGGGATCCAATCAAGGGCCTGAGTAGCACTTACTTATTATCCTTTTGAAGACTCTTAATATAAGAATTATTATTTCCTATCTCCTTTCTCCCCCAGAACCTTTCTGGTCCCCTACCACACAGTGACACTGACTAGCTGAAAGACCCAACCAGTTGCCCTGTAGAACAGTCTACCTTCTGAATTTGTCTGAAAGAATGAGTCAGGAATTCTGCAGCAAGTTAGGGTACAGGAGGGCTCAATTTGGTAAACCTTATGGTGATTTAAGAGGTGCTAATGGGGTGTGATAGAAAGTGAGCTTTCCTAGCTGCCCAGCTGCACTGAGGACTTTGGGCGGGGAAGGGGGCGTCAGGAGGCTGTAAGAAAGACTGACAAATTATAGATGCTTTCAGCAGCTTTTCTACTCCTGTCTTCTGCTCCCTTTTTGGTCTGTGGCTTCACTCCATCAGGGCCATATCTTTTAGTGTTCTGGCTTAACTGTCTTAAAATGAAATATATGGCTTGATGAGAAACATACAGAACTGTTAAAAGCATGGGTTTCATACCAGGCTTAGCCACTTACCAGCTCTGACCTGAGCCTCAGTTTACTCTTCAAATTAAGGAGAAACCTACCTCTTTGCCCACATAGTCATTTAGTTGCTGTTCAGAATAAATGAGGATAATGAGATAAAGTGCCTCTTGTAGGGTTGGCACATACATGTTGGGAGCTCAACAAACGATAATGGCTGTGGTTTTTATTGTTAATAACAATAATGTTTGTGTTTTAGGTTGGAACTCAGTTTATCCGTGGTGTGTCTGGAGGAGAAAGAAAAAGGACTAGTATTGCAATGGAGCTTATTACTGATCCATCCATCTTGTTCCTGGATGAGCCGACAACTGGCTTAGATTCAAGCACAGCAAATGCTGTCCTTTTGCTTCTGAAGAGGTAAACGCTAGGGGAACATTATTCTTTTATTCATCCAATATATGGTGACCTACTATGTACCAGGTATTATTCTCGGTGCAAGGGACTCAGCAGTAAGCACCACAGACAAAAATTTCTTCCTTCTTTGTTGGAGGGAAACAGTCAATTAAGAAGTATAACTGTTTTATGAAAAATGAAGCAGGCTAAGAGAGTAGCAAAAGATGGCTGTGGTGGGATAGAGGTGCTATATGACATATAGGATGGTCAGGGAAGACCTCAACGAGGTGACGTTTGAGTTGGGAGCAAGGGAGCGAGACCTGGATATATGGGAGAAGAGAGTTCTAGTGGAAGGGAACAGCTGTGGCCCTGCGGCAGAGTGTGCCTGATGTGTTTGGAACCCAGTGACCTCAGGAGGGGTGGGGACTCTTATTGATTACTTTGCTCAAGCTGCCATAACGTAGTACCGCAGACTGGGTGGTTAGCTTAAAACAGAAGTTCAGTTTTTCAAATTTTTGGAGGCTATATGTCCAAGATCAGGGAGTCGGCAGGATTGTTTCTTCTGAGCCCTCTCTCCTTGGCTTGTAGGTAGCTGTCTTCTCTCTGTGTCCTTACTGTATCTTCCTGTGGTGTGTCTGTGTCCCAATCTCCTCTTCTTATAAGGACACTGGTCCTTATTAGATTGTGGCACCCACATGACCTTATTTAACCAAAATTACCTCTTTAAAGACCCTATCTCCAAATACAGTTATATTCTGAAGTGCTGGGGGTTAGGACTTCAACATGAATTTTGGGGACACACAGTTCAGTCCATAACAGTTAGAACGGGACACGAGATGGAATTGAGTGGGTGGCAGATTATATAGACTGTAGGCTGCTATAAGAGCTATGGCTTTTAATGTCTCTAGGTGACATGGGAAGCTTTCAGAGAGTTTTAGAACAGAGGACTGGCAACCATCTGGAGAAAAGGCTGTATAATTGGGCAAGGGCAAGTGGCGGGAGTCCGGTCAGGAGGCTGTTTGCATTAGCTCGTTTGAGATACGCTGACTTTGACTAGGATGGTAGTGGTAAGGCGGGGAGAAGTCGGGGGGTTCTCTCTGTTTTGAAAATAGAATCAACAGGATTAGCTTAGAATTGGATGTGGGGTGTGATTATTGAGAGAATGACTTCTAAGATTTGGGGCCTGAAAAATGGAAGAATGGAGTAAAGAATATCAATTCCTTTTTTGAAAAATTTTTTTTAAATTAAAAATTTTTTTTTAATTTTTTAAATTAAAATTAAAAAAATTGTTTTAATTAAAAAATTTTTTTAAATAAAATTAAAAAAAAAATTTTTGGCTGCTTTGGGTCTTTGTTGTTGCTTGAAAGCTTTCTGTAGTTGCTGCGAGTGGGGGCTACCCTTCGTTGCGGTGAACAGGCTTCTCATTGCGGAGGAGCAGGCTCTAGGCGTGAGGGCTTCAGTCGTTAGGGCACGCAGGCTCAGTAGTTGTGGCTTGTGGGCTCTAGAGCACAGGCTCAGTAGTTGTGGTGCACGGGCTTAGTTGATCTGTGGCGTGTGGGATCGTCCCAGACCAGGGCTCAAACCCGTGTCCCCTGCATTGGCAGGTGGATTCTTAACCACTGCGCCACCAGGAAAGTCCCAAGAATGTCTTTTACGAAGAAAGAAGATGGTAGGAGAATCACAGTTATAAGAGAAATTTCAAAAGTTTTGGACACCTTTTTTAAAATTAATTTTTAAAAAGATTCAATGTTACGGAACAGTTACAACAGTAGCACAAAGAAATCCTATCTCCCCTTACCTAGATTCCCCAACTGTTGTTACCTTTTAACTGCATTTGCTCTCCCTCCGTCCCCTCCCGCTCCCCCCCACCATAGACCTTTTTCTGAAATCACGTGCCATCACCCCTAGATACTCTGGCCTGCAACTCCAAAAAGCTAGGACACCGCTCCTCCATTACTGCCTTGCACACCTTCCGGCCCCGGAGTCGGCTCTGATGCCACTGCCACCATCCAGTCCGTGGACTCCAGTCAGACCTCACCAGCTGCCCCAGAAGTGTCTCTTTTCCATTTCTGGCTCAGGATTCTCTCCAGAAACCCTCCTTTTTAAAAATCTTTTCTAATCCTGAACAGTTCTTTACTCTTTGCCTCTTATGTCCTCACACATATTCGAGAGTACATTTCATAGGGTCCATCCGGTGTTTCCTCGTGACCAGACTCAGGCCATGAATTCTTGGCAGAGATACCACAGACATGATGCTGTTTTCTTTCTTTTTTTCTCCCTTTTCTTCTGAGTCATGTGGCTGAGAGGGTCTTGGTGTTCCGGCCTGTTGTCAGGCCTGAGCCTCTGAGGTGGGAGAGCTGAGTTCAGGACATTCGACCACCAGAGACCTCCCGGTTCCATGTAATATCAATCGGCGAGAGCTCTCCCAGAGAGCTCTCAGTGCTAAGACCCGGCTTCACTCAACGACCAGCAAGCTACAGTGCTGGACACTCCATGCCAAACAACTAGCAAGACAGGAACACAACCCCACCCATTAGCAGAGAGGCTGCCTAAAATCATACTAAGTTCACATATACCCCAAAACACACCACTGGACACAGCCCTGCCCACCAAAAAGACAAGATCCAGCCCCACCCACCAGAGCACAGGCACCGGTCCCCTCCACCGGGAAGCCCACACAACCCACTGACCCAAACTTAGCCACCGGGGGCAGACACCCAAAACAACGGGAACTAACCTGCAGCCTGTGAAAAGGAGACCCCAAACACAGTAAGTTAAGCAAAATGGGAAGACAGAGAAATATGCAGCAGATGAGGGAGCAAGGTAAAAACCCACCAGACCAAACAAATGAAGAGGAAATAGGCAGTCTACCTGAAAAAGAATTCAGAGTAATGATAGTAAAGATGATCCAAAATCTTGGAAGTAGAATGGAGGAAATACAAGAAACATTTAACAAGGACGTAGAAAAACTAAAGAGCAAACAAAGAATGAAGAACAACACAATAAATGAAATTAAAAATTCTCTAGAAGGAATCAATAGCAGAATAACTGAGGCAGAAGAACGGATAAGTGACCTGAAGATAAAATAGTGGAAATAACTACCACAGAGCAGAATAAAGAAAAAAGAATGAAAAGAATTGAGGACAGTCCCAGAGACCTCTGGGACAAAATTAAACGCACCAACATTCGAATTATCAGGGCCCCAGAAGAAGAAGAGAAAAAGAAAGGGACTGAGAAAATATTTGAAGAGATTATAGTTGAAAACTTCCCTAATATGGGAAAGGAAAAAGTTAATCAAGTCCTGGAAGCACAGAGAGTCCCATACAGGATAAATCCAAGGAGAAACATGCCAAGACACATATTAATCAAACTATCCAAAATTAAATACAAGAAAAAATATTGAAAGCAGCAAGGGAAAAGCAACAAATAACATACAAGGGAATCCCCATAAGGTTAACAGCTGATCTTTCAGCAGAAACTCTGCAAGCCAGAAGGGAGTGGCAGGACATACTTAAAATGATGAAAGGGAAAAACCTACAACCAAGATTACTTTACCTAGCAAGGATCTCATTCAGATTCGAGAGATAAATTAAAACCTTTACAGACAAGCAAAAGTTAAGAGAATTCAGCACCACCAAACCAGCTTTACAACAAATGCTAAAGGAACTTCTCTAGGCAGGAAACACAAGAGAAGGAAAAGACCTACAAAAACAACCCCAAAACAATTAAGAAAATGGTAATAGGAACATACATATCGATAATTACCTTAAATGTAAGTGGATTAAATGCTCCAACCAAAAGACACAGACTGGCTGAATGGATACAAAAACAAGACCTGTATATAGGCTGTCTACAAGAGACCCACTTCAGACCTAGGGACACATACAGACTGAAAGTGAAGGGATGGAAAAAGATATTTCATGCAAATGGAAATCAAAAGAAAGCTGGAGTAGCAATTCTCATATCAGACAAAATAGACTTTAAAATAAAGACTATTGCAAGAGACAAAGAAGGACACTACATAATGATCAAGGGATCAATCCAAGATGAAGATACGACAATTGTAAACATTTATGCACCCAACATAGGAACACCTCAATACATAAGGCATATGCTAACAGCCATAAATGGGGAAATCGACAGTAACACAATCATAGTAGGGGACTTTAACACCCCACTTTCACCAATGGACAGATCATCCAAAATGAAAAGAAATAAGGAAACACAAGCTTTAAATGACAAACAAGATGGACTTAGTTGATATTTGTAGGACATTCCATCCAGAAACAGCAGAATACACTTCTCAAGTGCTCATGGAACATTCTCCAGGATAGATCATATCTTGGGTCACAAATCAAGCCTTGGTAAATTTAAGAAATTTGAAATCGTATCAAGTATCTTTTCTGACCACAATGCTATGAGACTAGATATCAATTAGAGGAAAAAAACTGTAAAAAATACAAACACATGGAGGCTAAACAGTACGCTACTAAATAACCAAGAGATCACTGAAGAAATCAAGAGGAAATCAAAAAATACCTAGAAACAAATGACAATGAAAACAGGACGACCCAAAACCTATGGGATGCAGCAAAAGCAGCTCTAAGAGGGAAGTTTATAGCAATACAATCCCACCTCAAGAAACTAGAAAAATCTCAAATAAATGCCCTAACCTTACATCTAAAGCAATTAGAGAAAGAGCAAACAAACCCCAAAGTTAGCAGAAGGAAAGAAATCATAAAGATCAGATCAGAAATAAGTGAAAAAGAAATGAAGGAAACAGTAGCAAAGATCAGTAAAACTAAAAGCTGGTTCTTTGAGAAGGTAAACAAAATTGATAAACAATTAGCCAGACTCATCAAGAAAAAAAGGGAGAAGACTCAAATCAACAGAATTAGAAATGAAAAAGAAGTAACAACTGACACTGCAGAAATACAAAGGATCATGAGAGATTACTACAAACAACTCTATGCCAATAAAATGGACAACCTGGAAGAAATGGACAAATTCTTAGAAAAGCACAACCTTCCAAGACTGAACCAGGAAGAAACAGAAAATATAAACAGACCAGTCACAAGCACTGACATTGAAACTGTGATTAAAAATCTTCCAAGAAGCAAAAGCCCAGGGCCAGATGGCTTCACAGGCGAATTCTATCAAACATTTAGAGAAGAGCTGACACCTATCTTCTCAAACTCTTCCAAAATATAGCAGAGGGAGGAACACTCCCAAACTCATTCTATGAGGCCACCATCACCCTGATAGCAAAACCAGACAAAGATGTCACACAAAAAAAGAAAACTACAGACCAATATCACTGATGATCATAGATGCAGAAATCCTCAACAAAATACTAGCAAACAGAATCCAACAGCACATTAAAAGGATCATACACCACGATCAAGTGGGGTTTATCGCAGGAATGCAAGGATTCTTCAGTATACACAAATCAATGTGATACTCCATATTAACAAACTGAAGGAGAAAAACCATATGATAATCTCAATAGATGTAGAAAAAGCTTTCGATTAAATTCAACACCCACTTATGATAAAAACTCTCCAGAAAGTAGGCATAGGGAGAACTTAATAACATAATAAAGGCCATATGTGACAAACCCACAGCCAACATCGTTCTCAATGGTGAAAAACTGAAACCATTTCCTCTAAAATCAGGAACAAGTGAAGGATGCCCATTCTCACCACTGTTATTCAACATAGTTATGGAAGTTTTAGCCACAGCAATCAGAGAAGAAAAAGAAATAAAAGGAATACAACTCAGAAAAGAAGAAGTAAAGCTGTCACTGTTTGCAGATGACATGATACTATACATAGAGAATCCTAAAAATGCTACCAGAAAACTACTAGAGCTAATCAATGAATTTGGTAAAGTAGCAGGATACAAAAATCTGGATAGCAGGATACGCAAAAATCTCTTGCATTCCTATACACTAACGATGAAAAGTCTGAAAGAGAAATTAAGGAAACACTCCAATTTACCATTGCAACAAAAAGAATAAAATACCGAGGAATAAACCTACCTAAGGAGACAAAAGACCTGTATGCAGGAAACCAAAAGACACTGATGAAAGAAATTAAAGATGATACAAACAGATGGAGAGATATACCATGTGCTTTGATTGGAAGAATCAACACTGCGAAAATGACTCTACTACCCAAAGCAATCTACAGATTCAGTGCAATCCCTATGAAACTACCAATGGCATTTTTCACAGAACCAGAACAAAAAATTTCACAATTTGTATGCAAACACAAAAGACCCCGAATAGCCAAAACAGTCTTGGGAAAGAAAAATGAAGCTGGAGGAATCAGGCTCCCTGACTTCAGACTATACTACAAAGCTACAGTAATCAAGACAGTATGGTACTGGCACAAAAACAGAAATATAGATCAATGGAACAGGATAGAAAGCCCAGTAACAGGTCTGGGATTCAGGATCAGTTAGAGCATCCATCCATGATATTTTTATTATCTGTAACCATGTTACAGTGTTCATAGAGAATGATGACTTGACATAGAATATTGGACTATGTTATGTTTCATTATGTTTTGGACTAGTCAGCACACAAGCATCGTTCCTCACACTGGAGAGCGCTAACCTAGTTGTCTCAAGCTCCACTGTGTGCACTAATCACTAAGGGTCTTGTTAAAAATGCAGATTCTGAGTCTAGAGCTCTGAGGTGGAGGCCAAGATTCTCCACTTCTTTTTTTTTTTTTTTAATTTATTTATTTTATTTATTTATTTTTGGCTTTGTTGGGTCTTCGTCGCTGTGCGCGGGCTTTCTCTAGTTGCGGCGAGTGGGGGCTACTCTTTGTTGCAGTGAGCAGGCTTCTCATTGCGGTGGCTTCTCTTGTTGCAGAGCATGGGCCCTAGGCACACGGACTTCAGTAGTTGTGGCTCGCAAGCTCAATAGTTGTGGCTCGTGGGCTCTAGAGCGCAGGCTCAGTAGTTGTGGCGCACGGGCTTAGTTGCTCCGCAGCATGTGGGATCTTCCCGGACCAGGGCTTGAACCCGTGTCCCCTGCATTGGCAGGCAGATTCTTAACCACCGTGCCACCAGGGGAGGCCTCTCCACTTCTTTATTTTTTTTATTTTATTTTTATTTTTTTAAATTATTTTATTTTATTTTTTTAAATTTATGGTTGTGTTGGGTCTTCGTTTCTGTGCGAGGGCTTTCTCTAGTTGCGGCAAGTGGGGGCCACTCTTCATCGCGGTGCGCGGGTCTCTCACTGTCGCGGCCTCTCTTGTTGCGGAGCACAGGCTCCAGACGCTCAGGCTCAGTAATTGTGGCTCACGGGCCTAGTTGCTCTGTGGCATGTGGGATCTTCCCAGACCAGGGCTCGAACCCGTGTCCCCTGCATTGGCAGGCAGATTCTCAACCACTGCGCCACCAGGGAAGCCCAGGCCTCTCCACTTCTAATAGAAGATACTGATACTGATGCCTCAGTGGTCCTCAGACCACGCTCGGAGTACAGAGTTCTCACACCTGTCCGCGTCCCTGCTGCCGGTCCTTTACTGGCTCCTTACTGTCTACTGACTAACGTTCCACCTCTGAGTGACGGGGTTTCTCATGGGCCTGCTTTTTGATGCAGTCTTCTTTTCAGTCCCCGCCTCCACACATACACCTCAGCTCTGCCATGGCACTGAACTACTTGTAGTTTCTGGAGTAGGCCTTGTTATCGCATGCTTTGTTTGCCATCTTCCTCCCTCCTGACTGCCCTTTCTCTTCTTGGCTTACTCCTGTTGGCCCCTTTGATACACTACTTACGTCATCTTCAGACTGGGTTAGTCTCCTATTTGGCTTACAGGGCACCCTCAGCTACTTCTGTTCCAGCTTGTATTGAAATGATTGGTCTGTTGGCCTGTCGTCTTTGAGGCAGAACAAACTTTCTTGGCTAGCATATAGTAAGTGCTTAGGAAATGCTTGAATTGATGTGATTCTTCTCATAAAGTGTTTTCAATAATATCAGATTTTGAACAGTGATTTTGGCCTTTGTTTCTTCTACCCATAAGTAGTAACTCCTGTATAAAGATAGGAGTTACTGTCTTTTGGCCACGGTATTAGACCAGGGATCAAATCCCAGCCCTGCTCCTTCTAACAGTGACACTTTTGAACCATTGCTTAATTCTCTAAGCCTTATCTGTTATATAACAGTAATAAAAGTTATTGGTACTGCCTCATAACAATATTGTGTAAATTTAGATGAGGTCATCTATAAAGTATTTAGCGAAGATCTAGTCAGTACTCAGTAATGTTAATTGTATTATTAGGGCAGAAGAATGAAAACCAGTTCCTAAAGAGCCAGAAGACTTAAATGATCAATGAAGATGGGGCATATGACCATTGTTTTAATATTTAGTTCATAGTAAGTTTTAAAACTTGAGTGTACTTACAAATTACCTGGGTGCTAGTTAAAAATATGGTTCCATAGACCCAATAGGTCTGAGTAGACTGTCCAGGGATCTGTATTTTTAATTAATATTCTGATTGATTCTAGACGACCCATGGAACACATTTTAGAAACCTTAGTGTTTCATGAAAGCACTGAATTTAGGTTCTCTACCTATCAGACAGATAATATGAGATGAGAATTTAGTAAGAAAAAATCAAGTTGAAAGAGGAACAAATGATCTAAAGGCAGGAATAATAAACTATGTTGCCAAGAAATGCAAGTTTCAGATGTTTAATGACTCGTTATCTCCTCACTTTTAATTCAGGATGTCTAAACAAGGACGGACAATCATCTTCTCCATTCATCAGCCTCGTTATTCCATCTTCAAGTTGTTTGATAGCCTTACCTTGTTGGCCTCAGGAAGATTAATGTTCCACGGGCCTGCTCAGGAGGCTTTGGGTTACTTCGCATCCACTGGTATGGTTGACTTCTCTATGAAGTAAGATCCTTCATTAATAGTATCTTAAAGGAGAACAAAGGGGTCACCTGGAGAGCTGTTTGAGTAGATATACCGTGGTTTCCACTACTCCGAAACATCTTCAGTTAGTTTAGTGCTAGTTCTTCACTTTGCAGTGCCAGCTTGTTATTTAGGTATCTTTTTCTATCCTGTTTGAGTGTGTGTGCGAGAGTGTGAGTGTGTGTGTATTTCTACTGGGTCTGTATCTGTTCTCCTTCTCAGTTCTGCTGACCTTTCCCTAACAGTTCAATAAATATATTGGCCTCATAGCCAGTTATCTGTCAGTTGAATTTTTTTGGAAAGGCCTAATGTCCCTAAATTATTTGTCTTCTTGACCATGATACAGATTAGGCTTTATCATGTTTTTCCCTTACATGGGATGTTGATCTACCTTGGTTGGGGGTTCGTGGAGATGCTACTTAATTTTCTAGTAACGTTAGATTGCGGATTCAGCATGGGTGTGAATTACCTGTCAATATAACGGCTCGTCGAAAGCCTGACATCAATGGGCCAACATTCTGATGGCTCTGGATTTCCTGGTTCTATTTAAATAGAAATAACGTAATTTTTTTTATGACTTACGCAATCTGCTTCATTTTAGAGATCCTTGGATATGATTATAGATGATGCTTCACGAACTCAAATATAGTTTTAAATATTTGCTAACCACATTTTAAAATGTTTTTTGTTTAGTCTCTGTCATTTAAAATTAAGAAGCCTTGCATGGGTCTAGGGAGTTTAGGGGGGATGAACTTAAGGATCACACTACAGGCCAAGCTGAGTTCAGATAAATCATGTTGCTTCTGAGTCTGAGCTCATGCTGCTTGCTGCACGACAGGCCAGTGTATCAGGAGATGAGTTGCTGGGACAAGGAATAGAGACTTTATTCAGAAAGCCAGCAGACCGAGAAGATGGTGGCCTTGTGTCCCAAAGAACCATCTTCCCCGAGTTAGAATTCAGGCTTCTTTTATACTGAAAGGGAAGGGGGTGTGGCTGGTTGTTGAAAACTTCTTAGTGTCGGAATCCTTTGTTCTTGCGACTGTCCACCTAGGTCTGGTCATGGTGTTCCTGTAAACCTCCAACAAGACAAACATTATTCTCTGTTCTGCAACTCTTTATCTCTCTATGAATGGAAAAGTGTTCCACCTTTAAAGATCAGACCCTTGAGAATGCGCTATCCTGAATATTTCAGGCTCTAGGCAACATTCTTAACTTGTAGCAGAAGCAATAGAATACAAAGGTTAAAGTAAAAGAAACAGATCCAATATGGAGTCAGATTTGTTCTTCCCTATTACAGTGCCACAAGAAGTCAGGGTAAGCATTCAGCTATGCTGTGCCAGCCACATTCTCTTGAGAATGCTGTTCTGGTGATTTGTTCTCTATATCGGAATTACAGGAGCATAACAGAGGACCATTTGGACCTGAATTTAATAGGGGCAAAAGCAGTCATTGCTGAAGTGGGTACTGGCATTCTAGCAGTCCCCAGGTGCACTTGGAGAGCAGAACATACCCCAGGCCTCTCCCAGACACAGTCCTGCTATGCCTTAGCTGGCTTTAAAGAACATTAGTTCTTCTATAGCTTTTTTTTTTTTTTTTTTTTCAACTTATTTTTTTTTTTCTTGGACCTACATCTAGATTTCTGAAGAAGTTCTGATAAGCACCAGAGCATATTGATAGCTGTTTCAGGTCTTATGAATTATGATGGGTAAGGACCAAGCACTAACAGAAGACTTGCGAAGAGTCCAAGGTTGGTTTGGAGTGTGCTGTTTTGTGAAGAGTCAGAAAGCTGTTGAAATACTGTGCGATTAAAAGGAAGCGGTAAATTAGTGAGGGGAGATGAGAGAAGAAAAGTGAGGGAGAAATTGTTAGATCCTGTCTCTCCCAGCAATGCCTCCCTCACCCCCTGAGTCTTTATTTCCCAAGACTATCAAGTTTGTGTACCTGAGTTACCTTCTTTTGCAGGTTACCACTGTGAGCCCTATAATAACCCTGCAGACTTCTTCCTGGACGTCATTAATGGAGACTCCTGTGCTGTGGTGTTAAACAGAGAAGACACAGACGGTGAAGGTTAGCAAATCTGTTGAGAGTCACAGATTATTGCCTAATTGAGTTGGCTGAAGCTTAGCAACGTGGTAGCTCACTAAAACATGGCTGTGTGAATTTACATCAATCCTGTCCTCTGATACTGGTTGTCCCAGTTTGTTTGGCTGCTGTAACAAAAATACCATATAGACTGGGTGGTTTAAACAATAAACATTTATTTCTCACAGTTCCGGAGGCTGGAAGTCCAAGATCAAGGTGCCAGCAGATTCGGTGTCTGCTGAGGACCTGCTTCCTGGTTCATAGATGAGCGACCATATTATTGCCTCCTCATGTGGTGGGAGTGGGGAGGGAGCCCTCTGGGGCCTCTTTCATAAGGGTACTAATCCCACTCCTGAGGGGTCCACCCTCATGACCTAATCATCCCTCAAAGGCCTTGCCTTCAGATACCATCACATTGGGGATTGGGTTTCAGCATATGAAGTTTGGGGGCACACAAACATTCAATCTCATAGCATCAGTCAACACAGATTTTGTTGTCTGTAAGAGTACTGTTTTTGATTTAATCTGTAAATGAGCATTTATAGGATGGTGTCAGTTCTAAGGGGAGTTCCCATTTTTTAAAAAGTGCCCATTGTTTACATAGTGGCCCCTTGGTATCCATGGGGGATTGATTTCAGAACTCCCCCCCCTCCCCCCAACAGATAACAGAATCCAAGGGTGCTCAAGTCCCTTAGAGTAGGCCCTCCCTATCCCCTGGGTTCAACGTCTGTGGATACAGAGGGCCAACTGTATAGTGTTTTGAAATAAGAAACTTGGCAGTTTATGCATTTGCACATTGTAAAAAGCAAAGACCAGGTTTTTTATTAGGAATTATAACTCCATATGGTGAGAAGTCTATTTTAAAAGATTTAGGGTCCAAATGTTATAACTAGGAAAAGATCAGTGAGTCTGCTGTATCCATAAGTTTACGGAAGTAGGCCAATTTACTCTGTTTTTCTACTTTGTAAAGCAGTGACAGATCTCATAATTTTTTATACTCAAGCTTTAGAATTAAGGTACTAGGGAAGAATCTAAGAAAGCGGTTACAGAAAAATGGACTAAATCAGCTGTTATTTTGTTAATAATGTTTCCCTTCTTTATCCACTTTTATTCCAAAGCCAAGGAGACTGAAGAGCCTTCCAAGACAGATACTCCACTCATAGGAAAATTAACTGAGTTTTATGCCAACTCCTCCTTCTTCAAGGAAACAAAAGTTGAGTTAGAGCAACTCTCAGGGGGTCAGAAAAAGAAGAAGATTTCAGTCTACAAGGAGATCACCTATGCCACCTCCTTCTGTCATCAGCTCAGATGGATTTCCAGGCGTTCATTCAAAAACTTACTGGGTAATCCCCAGGCTTCTGTAGCTCAGGTAACCTGGCAGAGTCTTCTAATTATTCTGTAAAATACTCATTTGGGGGCATTAGGTTCTGATACAGTCTATTTTAGGATTATGCTTACCTTCTACCCACACTTTTATGTATTTATTTATCCCCATTCCATTTGGGGTATAGAAACACGTAAAACCCAATTAAGTTTTTACTTATAGAAGATTTCTTTTTTAATGGGTTGTTTTTTTTTGGACTATCTAATTCAGAATTTTGGTCGATTTAGACAAGCTGTAATGGATAATCTTTGTAGAAAAAAAATATTTTTTCATAAATTGTGAAGTGAAGGAAATGTTTGACCATATTTGGGGTTTTCTGGTGGCCGCACATGTTCATTTCCTGATGCATTCAACAAGTTCTTACTGATCACGTGCTGCATTTTGGAGCTTGTACACAGCAGTGAACAAAGTGGGCAAAAATAAAATCCCTGCTCTCGTGGAGCTTGTTTCCTTATGAGGAGAGACAGTTGATAAATTCATATAGAAATAAGATATATAGCGTGTCAGGTGGTAAAAAGGGCTAGGAAGAGAGTTTAAGCAGAGAAGTGGAGAAAGGAAGAGAAAGAGAGGAAGGGGGGGAAGAGGAAGAGCAAGGGAAGGGGTTGGTTTGCATCTTACGTCAGGTGGAAAGTGGCCAGGGAAGCTTTCAGCTCAGTGTCGCGTCCCTGAGGGCTGGAGGGCTGGCCACTGGCTGCGCAAAGAGCCTGTGTGCAAATGCTGTTCCTTACGATCGACCTTCCTCATTGAGGGCTTCTGATCTTAGGAGAGCGCTAGACACCTAAAACAGCGTGAGGTTAACACAGAGGTAGCAGGCAGACTTGAATTCTGTTCAGGAAGGCTCCACTGTCAGACTGACTTTCTCTTAATTAAGATGAAATAATGTTCTTTTTCTCTTTTGGCTGACTCCATTGATAGTTGTTGATAATGACTCCTTCATGATTTTTCTGTTATTCTTTTCTTTTTTTTTTTTTTAAATAAATTTATTTATTTATTTTTGGCTGTGTTGGGTCTTCGTTTCTGTGCGAGGGCTTTCTCTAGTTGTGGCAAGCGGGGGCCACTCTTCATCGCGGTGCGTGGGCCTCTCACTGTCGCGGCCTCTCCCGTTGCGGAGCACAGGCTCCAGACGCGCAGGCTCAGTAGTTGTGGCTCACGGGCTTAGTTGCTCCACGGCATGTGGGATCTTCCCAGACCAGGGCTCGAACCCGTGTCCCCTGCATTGGCAGGCAGATTCTCAACCACTGCGCCACCAGGGAAGCCCCATCCTTTCTAAGGAAGTCAGTTTAGCCAGTTATTTTGGGGTTGGCCGATTTTATTATCACTGAATTTCTGCCAAGTGCCAAACGATGGCATGTTGTTGTCTCCAGTGAAACATCACGGACTTCTTACCACATGCGCCATCATTTTCATACCGCAGTACTGTCGCCTTCTAAGTATTAATGCCGAGAGCCTATATCCCTCTTTGAGACGTACTGCTAATTGCTCCAAACAGTTTTGTACTTGTTATTTGGCATTTCTGTCAGAACATGAACACTTTTGTGTACTTTCAGTCAAAGGTACGTTTTTATCCTTTTAGAGTAGATTTGATGTCATTTGGGAACAAATTCTGTAAGTAAGGTCAACCTGGTTATCCATTGTTCAACCGTGAGATGATAGAAGGCAGGTGATTCTTAGTTTGATTTATGCATTAGACTTTTTTATTTGGAAAGTAAATTTCTCTTGCCTCTAAAAGTGGTTTCTAAATGCCTTGTCCAAGTCACATACAGTCGGCCCTCAGTATCCCGGGTTCCACGCACGCTGAGGTTGGAGGAACCCACGGGTGCGGAGGACTGACTGTACGACCCGATTTTATTTGAGGGGTTGGAGCATCTGTGGATTTTGAGGATCCCCGGGGATCCTGGAGCCAGCCCCCTGCCGCTACCAAGGGCTGACTCCGCCTGGCAGCTCTGGGCAGGGGCGATTAGAATGCGGAGCTCTTTGTAATAGTACACCAGGTTTCTGCACCTTCTGGTGCTAGGCTTTCTTCAGATGCAAACCCCATGCCTAGTGCCTCCAAGTTGCACGTTCAGCCTACTTACCTCCTCAGTGACCTCAGTTCCACAAAAGGAATCCCAACGATGTTCAGAGCAGTGACAGTCTTGCAGAACAGGGATAGAAGCTTGCATCTCCCTGAGCATCTGCATGGGGGGGGGGGGGGGCAGGACTCTTCTTCAGATGTGTCAATGCTGGAATGTTAGCTTAAGACAGGAGTAGGCAAACCTTTCTTGTAAAGGGTCACAGGGTAAATACTTTAGGCTCTGCAGCTCATGTGGTCTTTGTCTCAAGTAGTCAAGTCTGCCATTTTAGCCAGAAAGCAGCCATAAAGACATTTAAAAAAATGAACATGGCTGTGTTCCAATCAGACTTTATTCACGGACACTGAAATATGAATTGTATGTAAATTTCATGTGGCAAGAAATATTCTTCTTCTTTTTTTTCTTTCAACCATTAATAAAATGGTAAAAAACTATGCTTGCTCGTGGACTGAACAGAAATAGGCCTGGGGGCCATAGCGTGCTGACTTCTGGTTTAGGGTTTTTTATAATCTTGTGAGTGTGTCTTTTATTTCTCTAAGTGTTTGAATGTGGAGCTATTAAAATGTTTTATGGCTTACAGCCATAAAAAGATAAAAAGATAAATAAAAGATAAATCTGGTATGGGTAGTCTTACAGCCATACTTAGGTTTGAACTCGTCATTTACATGAGTTAGACTTTGCTTCTGGTAATGCATTTAACCAAAGGTTGTCTTTGGAAGATATTGGAACGAATGGATTATCTGTATGAGAAGATTTAATGTTCATTTAATGTGCCAAAGGTTTCCTGATCAAATCAACTTGGAAAATACTGTCATATCTCTTGGAGATTCATTGTTTCTATTAGCACATTTAACATTTGGCTATGGATTGATTTTTTTCAGTGACAGCAATAAACATCCCTTAGAATCCACCTTGAGAAATGTTGACAAACACATTTGAACAAAGATAGAATAACACATTTAGGACATTTCTTTTCAAAAGAAGCCAGCTGCACAGAACTCATAGGATAGAATTTCTTTGCTCCATTAAGCAGCGTTTAGTTTTCCTGTTTATTTTCTTTTCCTTAATGTAAGAAGGAAAAACATAGACGCATCTTGTAAAACCATGACAAAATTATGAGATTAATCATTTTGTCAATCTGTTTGAAAAGTTTCCTTGAAAATACTTTTAGAATTTTGAAACCTTTAGGAAACATCCAAACGATAAAACTGACAGTCTGTTAACATAAGTTACTAAGTTTGAATGTAGAAGAAACAAAGCATGTGGAGTGTCCAATTTTAAAAGTCTGACTATTTTAGAAGGTGAAAGTATAGACTTGTGTACATGTGCATGCACACATGCTGATGGGGTTATTATTATTTATTTTGGAAGCTTGATCTGTTGACGTGAAGTATAGTATATATATATATTTTTTTATAAATTTATTTATTTTTATTTATTTATTTTTGGCTGCGTTGGGTCTTTGTTGCTGCGCGCGGGCTTTCTCTAGTTGCGGCGAGCAGGGGCTACTCTTCGTTGTGGTGCGCAGGCTTCTCATTGAGGTGGCTTCTCTTGCTGCGGAGCACGGGCTCTAGGCACAAGGGCTTCGGTAGTTGTGGCGCGTGGGCTCAGTAGTTGTGGCTCGCAGGCTCTAGAGCGCAGGCTCAGTAGTTGTGGTGCATGGGCTTAGTTGCTCCGCGGCATGTGGGATCTTTCCGGACCAGGGTTTGAACCTGTGTCCCTTGCATTTGGCAGGCAGATTCTTAACCACTGCGCCACCAGGGAAGCCCGAAGTATAGTATACTTTGAAGGTAATTAAAATATGCCAGGGTAATAGATTTTTTTTTTTCAAATTTCTGACTGTCTTTTTTAGCAAGGCAATTTTTAAGGACATCTCAAATCATATTCTTTCCAGACTGGTCTTCACGAGCTAGTCTTCACAGGTCATGATCCTGTTTTGCAATTTTGTTTGCTTCGTGCCAAAAGTGTCTTGACAAGTTACTTCAAGTCTTGATACTACTGCACTGTTGTAGTACTGAGGTGGTTTTTTCTTTTGTTTTGTTTTTAAACTTTGAAGGTTCCAAGGTACATCGTGGGATATTTTGTTTTCTTTAGGTTATCATTTACTATATTTTTAAATTCATTTAATTAAATTTAACTAACAAGTACAATAAGTAGAATTTCCTTAAGTTAATTATAATGTAACCCTTACCCCTTCGCTTATAGAAGTGTCCTTAAGAGACAGTTTGTCAGTCTTAAAAACCGAAGTGATGTTTAGCCAGTCTTCTTAGGAGTCATCAAACAGAGTGAGTGGGTGAAGGTAGGTAAGAGTGGCAAAGCATTGGCAGCTTAGTCCTGCTGTTGGCTGTAGGCCCTCCGGGCTGAGGTTGCTGGGGAAGCAGTGACAGGAGGGTGGGTAATGGGTGCACTCGGGTGCCCTCAGAGAAAGCTGGCTGAATGCTTTGGTGACAGTGACAGTGCACTTTTCCAGTGCAGGCGTGGACTCTGCCGACCCCTACTTCCTTATTGTGCAAAATTACATTGTTCGAATTTTTTTCATGTGTGCTTCAAAATTTTGGTTCATTTTTATTTATTTTTCATGTTAAGAGTAAAGACATCCTGTTTTTATTGGAGCCTCTTGAAATATCACACTATGCATGTCCGCTAGCACGAAGGTTGAGAGTTCAGGCCAGAACTCTTAGCCACTCGGACTTTATTTCACCCCCCAGACTATTTTGCTAGGTGCTTGCATAGTTCTGCCACACTCTACGGCATTCCCAGGCCCAGTAGCCTGAACTGGACCATGAACTGGCAGGGCCTGGTAAAGCACTGGGAGAAATCTTAGCTTTTCTACTTTGTCGCCTGTCAGTCTCCCTAGCGCACAGATAAATTATTTTTATTTCAATTTAAAAAGTAGTCTTAATAACATACACTGTTTTATACTTTCCCAAGGACTACTATGGCCAAGCCATTTAAAATACCTGTATCAATGGAGAGTTTCATTATGTAGCCAGATATATTTTAATAATAATGTGTTACGTTTTTACCTTTAATTGAAATTCTTTTTTTCTTTTTGAAAAGATAATTGTAACAATCATTCTGGGACTGGTGATAGGTGCCATTTTCTACGATCTAAAAAATGATCCTGCAGGAATCCAGAACAGGTGAGTAAATTTGGATCTTGATTTTGAGGATGTGCTGTTAACTTTTCTTTCAAGCTTATGAAAGTCGATTACGAATTTGAATTTGAGATAAGCAAAGGGTAAATTGAGGAGTAGGATAAGTCAGAGAATTGAAAGCTGAATGGAAGAATTAATTATTTAGTGCTGAAATATACAGAACCTAAAATTTACCCTCTTAACCAATTTTAAGCGTCCAGTTCAGTGGCATTAATTACATTCACGTTATTGTTCAGCCCTCCCCACCTTGCAACTCCAGAACTTTTTCATCTTCCCAAACCGCCTCTCTGTACCCACTGAGCAACAGCTCCCCATTCTCCCTTTCCGCAGCCCCTGGAAATCGCCATTATACTTTCTGTCTCTGATTTTAACTATTCTAAGTACCTTGTGTAAGTGGAATCATGGAGTATTTGTCTTTTTGGTGACTGGCTTTATTGCCCTTAGCATAATATCTTCAAGGTTCATTCATGTTGTAGCATGTGTCAGAACTTATTTCTTTTTAAAGACGAACTAATACTCCATTGTATGGATATACCACATTTTGTGTATCGATTTGTCTGTCCATGGACACTGGTTTGTTTCCACTTTTTGGTTGTTGTGAATGATGGTGCTATGAACATGGATGTACAAATAAATATCTGTTTGAGTCTCTGCTTTAAATTCTTCTGGGTAAATACCCAGAAGTGGAATTGCTGGATCATTTGGTAATTCCATTAATTTTTTTAAGAACTGCTACCCTGTCTTCTACAGTAGCTACACTATGTTGCATTTCTACCAGTAGTGCACAGGGTTTCAGTTTCTCCCCAACCTTACCAACACTTATTTTTTCTTTTGTTTTCTTTTTTTTTTTAAATAGCTCCTCTCATTAGTGGACAGTGGTATCTCACGGTGGTTTTGATTTGCATTTCCCTAATGATTATTGTATTGTTGAGCATCTTTTCATGTGCACATTGGCCATTTGTGTTTCTTCTTTGGAAGCATGTCTATTGAAGTTCTTTAACCATCTTTTAATTGGGTTTTTTGAAGATTGTTGAGCTGTTAAATTCCTTATATATTCTGGATATGAACCCCTTATCAGATATAAATTTGCAAATATTTTCTGCCATTCTGTGTGTTGTCTTTACACTCTGTTGGTGTGTCCTTTTTTTTAAAAAAATATTTATTTATTTTATTATTTATTTTGGCTGCGCCGGATCTTAGTTACGGCACGCGGGATCTTTTAGTTGCGGCTTGCGGACTTCTTAGTTGTGGCGTGCAGCCTCCTCAGTTGCGGCATGCGTGCGGGATCTAGTTCTCCCACCAGGGATTGAACCTGGGCCCTCTGCATTGGGAGCACAGAGTCTGACCCACTGGACCACCAGGGAAGTCCCTGTTGGTGTGTCCTTTGATGCACAAAAGTTTTAAAATTTGACATAGTTCAGTTTATCTGTTTTTTTCTTTTGTTGCCTGTGAGTTAATTTCCTTTTAAGGTTTTGATTTGTTTGACATGGGGTGGTGGTGGGGACTCAGTTTTTTCTGTTGTAGGGTTAGTACTTACGTTAGTTTACCTTCCCTGGTTTCGGTCATAACGTGCCCTTAAAGCTATGTTTCCTGATGAGACTTTGTAATGGACCACAACATGCTCTGAATAGAGGTGCTGAGCAGAGTGGAAGACCACAGAGTTCTCCTTGGCTTTATTTATTGAGAGCCGCCCTGGGCCAGGCACTGTCCTGTAGGCTTTACATCCAGGGTCTCAGGTTTACCCTCCCAGCCAAAGAAGTGGATGGTTTTATCCCCATTTCACTACTGAGCAAAGCTGTAGTAGCTTAAGTTGAATCTGTTTTGATATCTGGAAAAGGATGATTGTTTATGAAAGGCAGAACAAGCATAAAGGTCAATTCTTCACTCAGGTAAAGTAAGAGATCTCCTATGGGGCATCAGATAGTGAGATGATTACTGGAGCTTTTTTCTAGAGTTATGTTATTGTTTTTCTTTTTATCTTCCACGAGGGCTGTGTTCTTCTCTGGTTTATTCGAAACTTGCTAGTAATTGATGGTTTGTACCCTTTGTAGATGCCATATTTTCGTGAAGCACAGAGTATATAACACAGGAATCTAGAGCCTGTGGGTCTTTTGTGTTGTGCAGTGGGAAGCATTTGGAAAAAAGATACTGGGAAGCCTGTCCTCAACTGGAATTTAAGAGAGGAACTAGAAATCTAGTCATTAAAGCTCTTGGTAGAAGAATCCAGAGAAATTTAGAAGAGCGTTAACTGTTTCTTCAAGTGTTTTCTGCAAAAATAGATCATTGGAGCTATTTTAATTTGTATTTTTGACTTAAGCTTACTGCCACTTTTTATCATTTGAAATTGCCCTGGGGCTTCCCTGGTGGCGCAGTGGTTGAGAATCTGCCTGCCGATGCAGGGGACACGGGTTCGAGCCCTGGTCTGGGAAGATCCCACATGCCGCGGAGCAACTGGGCCCGTGAGCCACAGCTACTGAGCTGCGCGTCCGGAGCCTGTGCCCCGCAACAAGAGAGGTCGCGATAATGAGAGGCCCACGCACCGCGATGAAGAGTGGCCCCCGCTTGCCGCAACTAGAGAAAGCCCTCGCACAGAAACGAAGACCCAACACAGCCAAAAATAAATAAATAAATAAATAAATTAAAAAAAAAAAAGAAATTGCCCTGGAGGCCAGTGTGGTTTGGTTCTCTTTTTTTGGGAATGAATTATTCTAGGGAGATGCTCTCTTTGTTCTTTCTCTAACCTGTATAATGATGTATGGAATATGAACTTCTTTGACCTAACAACTCAACTACCTTACAGAGTTGTGGAGATAACTAAACAAATAAATGTATATTAAGGGAAGAGATATTTTAAGAATATTTGCATCAATAAGCAGACATTACAGACATGAATTACCACCTTGAAAAGAACTAGAGTACATTAAATTCTTTAACAATAAAATCTGTATAGTATAAAATAAATTACCTTATGATTTAGGAGGAATTTCACTGTGTACTAGTTCAAAATCTTTATGAACATTATTGTACTGTTAGATGTAACACTTAACAAATTGAGCTGAATTGTTGCCATGTCCTGTGTTTCTGAAATTAGCTTTTATGTTGATATTAGGCTTATTTGTGTGCAGAAAGTAGCATAGTTGCTCGCATTATAGGCCTGGCTTTTTTCCATTTATTTATTGTATAAACATTTACTTATTTATTTATTTATTTGGCTGCGTCGGGTCTTAGTTGCGGCATGCAGGATCTTTCGTTGCGGCGCACGGACTCTTCATTGCGGTGCATGGACTTCCCTCTAGCTGTGGCACGTGGGCTCCAGGGCACGCGGGCTCAGTAGTTGCAGCGCACAGACTTAGTTGCCCCGAGACATGTGGGATCTTAGTTCCTCGACCAGGGATCGAACCCGCGTCCCCTGCATTGGAAGGCGGATTCTTTTTATTTTTTCTTTTAATAAAAAATAAATTTTTGGCTGCGTTGGGTCTTTGTTGCTGCACGCGGGCTTTCTCTAGTTGTGGCGAGTGGGGGCTGCTTTTCCTTGCGGTGCGCGGGCTTCCCATTGTGGTGGCTTCTCTTGTTGGGGAGCATGGGCTCTAGGCGCACGGGCTTCAGTAGTTGTGGCACGTGGGCTTAGGGCGCAGGCTCAGTAGTTGTGGTGCACAGGCTTAGATGCTCTGCACCATGTGGGATCTTCCCAGACCAGGGCTCGAACCCATGTCCCCTGCACTGGCAGGCAGATTCTTAACCACTGCGCCACCAGAGAAGTCCCTGAACATGTACTTTTAAGACAGCCTGTTCCTTAAGTTCTTTATTTTGGGAGGAGGGAGTGTTAAAACCAATTACTGAGTGTCTATGGTCTCTTTTTGTTAGAGGGTTATACGCTTGGGTTTACATTTTTAAAAATTCTCTTATTTGTGTGTCATTTAAATGATGTGTTGCCTCATCACTTTTGGTTTCAACTCACATCCTCAATGTCAATTAAATCATTTGGTTAGGAAGGAAAGCCCAACAGTGTTTCAGGACTGTGGGCATGCTTTCATAAAATCCATATTTCTCTCAAAGTGTAGATTAACTGAGTACTTTCCTTTTTAAACGTCAGTTGTTTTACTGAGAGAGAAGCATTAATAGTTTTCCTTTTCTCATAGGTGCACAAATTAGTTTTTCCTTTATGAGCATTATTTTGGGTTTTTTTTTTTTTTGAGCCCATTGGAAAGAAACCCCATTGGCAGTGGGTGGTCAAGGAGACTATCACGGCTGTGCTGGTGGCTGTGAGGGGGATGTACACAGTAAGATGTCCCTCCACAGGCTTTCATTTTGCCTTGTCTTAGTTCCTTCTTTACTCAACTTTTAAAGAAGTGGCTAATAGAGGTTTTTAACCTTTGCAAGCTTTATTTGGCTCACTGTTTCTCTGTTCATACATTAGGAGCTGCAGTTGGCATTTTGTTAGTTAAAATCCAAGGGGACAGTATTTTTATGACCTATGTAATTGTCAGCTTGGCTGCCATAGACTGTGCCAAAGACCCACAGACTGGGTGGCTTAAACCACAGAAATTCATTTCTCGCAGTTCTGGGAATCAGGTTGCCCGCATGGTCGGGTTCTGAAGAGGACCCTCTTCTGATTTGTTGCCTTCTGGCTGTGTCCTTGCATGGCAGAGAGAGAGAGCTCTGATGTCTCTCCCTTTTCTTCTAAGGGCACTAATCCATTGTGAGGGCCCTACCCTCATGACCTCGTCTGAACCGGACCACCTCCCAAAGGCACCATCTCTAAATGCCGTCACATTGAGGGTTAGGGCTTCGGCACAGGAATTTGGGGAGGCTGCAATTCAGTCCGTAGCAAACTAGGTCATGAATTTCAAACTGTGCTATATGGGGTCCCAGGGGTATCACTGTGGAGACACAGGGGTGGGGGAGTGACCTGATGGGGCTCATGCTTCCCTCTCAGTTTCAACCAGAACAGTTGTTTGTTTCATGTGCTAAGATATCATTCGAGGGAAGAGTTTTGCAGGTAGACAAAGGACCGAAGAACGTTTAATTGACTGCAGTGCTTTCGTTCCCTCTCTCTCATCACAGGGCCGGGGTGCTCTTCTTCCTGACCACCAACCAGTGTTTCAGCAGCGTGTCGGCCGTGGAGCTCCTGGTGGTCGAGAAGAAGCTCTTTATGTGAGTAGGTCTCTGTTTCCGGAAGGGGGCTACTGGTCAAACTGGTCACATCCAGAATCAGGCCATGGCTTGGTTCTTGGGGATTACCAGTGTTGGTTGAGAAAGAGCACCCAGAGGCTGGGAGGAGAGTCATAGCACATGGGGCCTGATACCAAGGGAAAAAGGAGTTGCAAGTTTAGGGCCTAGCCCGCAAATCCAGTGCTGCAGAGAAAGCAAGGAATAAAGGGGCTGAAAAGGATCTTCTGTTTTTAGCAAACAAGAAGTCATGATGACTGTCACAAGGAAAGTTTGAGGGGCTTGGTAGAGAGAAGGTAGTGAGCTGAACAGTAAATTCAAGGTGAGGAGGTGAAGCTGACCAAGAATATAGACCAAGCCCTCAGTGGAAGGGAGAATGGAAGGGGCCAGAGGGCAGCCTTAAAATAAAGGTGGGCGGTTCTGTTTCCTGTGTTTTTCAAAGTTGGAAGAGATTTGCATGTTTACATGTTGCGTAAAGGAATCATGAGGGAGGGGAAGAATGAAGATCTTGGTGGAATAGTTTGGATTTACAGGAGGAAGCTCTCAGGAAGAGGAGGGATCTAGAACTTGAGAGGGAAGAAAAGAGGACTTGATAGCCGACAGGGCTGTGTGGTTGGCAGGCATGATCATGGAAAGAAGTGCCATTTTCTTTTTTTTGTCATGATAGTGGAAGAAGTAAAAACAGATTAGTGACCCAAAGCTGCATTTGAGGCTCGGCGAATAGCAACACCACCTTCTTCATAATTAGAAGTAGGGAAGAAGAAAAGCCTCTGTGACCGCTGAGATCAGCTTCTGACATGCTGGCCTTCAAGGAGAGCCACTGTCGGAAGAGAGGGAGGCGATGCAGGACCCGTCCCCCTGGAGTGTGTGTTTGGAGGGCAAACTGGCCGGCATTTGGAGGGAGTTACGCAGTGAGAAGAGGGGTCACTGCACAGAGCCTTGGGGGGTGATGTCCCAGGGGAGGCGCACACGTGACCTGTGCCTGGTGCTGACAGGGATGAAGGGTGGTGGGTTAGCCTCGAGGAAGCTTCTACCACGTGGAAGCTGTAGTTCTTAGATCCAGGGTGGCAGCAGAAATAGGTATAGCAAGTGGTTTCATCTTCTGGTCTTGGCCTTCTTAAACTAACCTAGGATGTATGATGTGAATCTTTGTTTTTAGACATGAATATATCAGTGGATATTACAGAGTGTCATCTTACTTCTTTGGAAAACTGTTATCTGATTTACTCCCCATGAGGATGTTACCAAGTATTATATTTACTAGTATCACATACTTCCTGTTAGGTAAGCAATGAAACGAAAGGTATGTGTCTTTCGTCTTGGATATGAGGGGACTTTTTGCAGGCGTGCTTCAGTTCTCAAAACTGTAAATCAACTCCTGAGATAAGGAAGCATCTATTCATTATGTACGCTCTGAAATAACTGTTCTCGGAGGAGATTTTTGCAAGACTTTTTCCAAAGTAATTTAAAAACTATTTATAAAACTATATTTTATAAACAGAGATACTCTGTGTCATATACAAACATGGAAATAATTCCTAAAACTATTTGACACTATGTTGGAGGAGCTGGAGCTGGGATATTTATTACTTATCTATTTATATTTTTATGTGTGTGTGTGTGTGTGTGTATAAAGATAATGAAAGATAGGGACTTCTGGTGATAAAAATATTTGTTCGATAGATGTAGACAGATAGATTTTTTTATGCATTGTGTTTAGACTACAACCCTGGCTCATTGTATCAGCATTTCCATATATTTCTCACATACACACGCACCAGAAATATTTCTTTTCTGACAAAGCACTATTGATTGAGTTTAAAATTCCATGTTACAAGTAAGAGGTGTGTCGTAAAGAATTAGGCATAGAACCTAGACCCTCAGGCTCCTAACTGGTGTTCTTATGGCTGTTCCAAAATCTTCAGATTTTTGTATGACCCACAGTATTAGCCTATTTTCGTTTACAAAGCAGTTTCATGAAACTTAATTTAACCCCATCCTCAATCCCAGAGTTATAGGGTGATTTGTCTTGGGAGACTTGGATTATGGACACATCCCCCAGATTTTAAAACCACTGGGAAGGCATGTAATCCTGACCTTCGCAGTATCTTCACTAATACATTTACAACAAACAGTGAGTAATGTGGTGGTGTCTAGGTAAAATGAATGTGGTCTTGGCAAGTTTCCGTCTTAGAAGAGAAGGCAGTAGAATTCTGGCCAGTTGTGTTGCCTGCAGCTCTCCACCTCAGGCACTCAGAAACTGTTAATAATTACAAATAAAGAAGCACAAGTGTTACGTGGAAAAGTGCTTATGCAGTGAGCCTGTAAAAGAAAACTGCAGGACTTCCCTGGTGGCGCAGTGGATAAGAATCCACCTGCCGATGCAGGAGACACAGGTTTGACCCCTGGTCTGGGAAGATCCCACATGCCGCAGAGCAGCTAAGCCCGTGCACCACAACTACTGAAGCCTGCGCGTCTGGAGCCTGTGCTCCGCAACAAGAGAAGCCACCGCAATGAGAGGCCCGTGCACTGCAACCAAGAGTAGCCCCCGCTCGCCACAACTAGAGGAAGCCCGCGCGCAGCAACGAAGATGCAACACAGCCAAAAATAAAATAAATAAATTAAAAAAAGAAAGAAAACTGCATATAGCGTATAGCGTCCTACAGTTATATTGGGGGGGAACAATGAAAGTGGTGACCCAGGGTGGTTGGATAGAGGATGAATTTTTTTCCATCTGATACTAGTTTCTCAAAATGTTATAGTGTTATTTGCGCAATAACAATCCCCGATACACCGTGACGTAGACAGTCGGATTAACCCCCTCTTTGCTCCCTAAGGATTGAAACCACAGGTGGAGGCCTTCTTCATCATGATGTTTACCCTGATGATGGTGGCTTATTCAGCCAGTTCAATGGCACTGGCCATAGCAGCAGGTCAGAGCGTGGTTTCCATAGCAACGCTTCTCATGACCATCTCCTTTGTGTTTATGATGGTGAGTATGAACTGTGCTTCCCTGAGACATTAATTATTTCCCTTTGTTCTCCCCCCGGATTCACCTATCCTGTAAAATCTGCTTGAGGATTCTGTAAATCCTTTTGCTTTAAGGAGGCCGTATATTGAAGTATAGCTTATATTATTAGAGAACATACCAGCTTTTTCTTCATCTTGCCCAGCCTTTTTTGCTACTGTTCTAATATAGTTATTATAACCTTAGTTAACATGTTGTTACCGATGAGCTTTAAAAAGATGCCTCTTGGTGACATATCGTGAAAGCTTGATCGATTGGAACTTTAAAAACCAGAACAATTTTGATTTTTCAAATTTAAAAAAATTGTAGAAATGACAGGTTCATTGTTTGACTTCCCTGCTGGTGTGAGAGAACTGCTGGCTTGTTTAACTGGCAGCTGAGATGGTTTGGTTGGATGAACTACTCTCCAAGCAAGGGAAGAACTAAGTTCCATGAAAACAGAGCAGCATGTGGCATGGGTCTATCTTGCGTCCCTCCAGTATTTTGAAAAGGAGTGTTTTAAAAATACTGAAAAATTCCAGTACTAGGTCCCCTCCTTTCTGGGTTCCTGACATTCCTTTATATCAATATATTTCTATTTACCTTTTTTAAACAGCTATTTAATCCTAACCTTACATGGCCCTACGTTTTTTAAAATTAATTAATTAATTAATTTTTGGCCGCATTGGGCTTCATTGCTGCACGCGGGCTTTCTCTAGTTGCGGCGAGCGGGGGCTACTCTTGGTTGTGGTGCGCGGGCTTCTCACTGTGGTGGCTTCTCTTGTTGTGGAGCACGGGCTCCAGGCGCGACAGGCTGCAGCAGTTGTGGCATGTGGGCTCAGTAGTTGTGGCTCATGGGCTCTAGAGCGCAGGCTCAGTAGTTGTGGTGCACGGGCTTAGCTGCTCCGCGGCATGTGGGATCTTCCCGGACCAGGGCTCGAACCTGTGTCCCCTGCATTGGCAGGTGGATTTTTAACCACTGCGCCACCAGGGAAGTCCCCATGGCCCTACATTTTGCAGGCACAAAGGTGATTCAATAGGTAAAGGGAACCAGTTACCACATTTCCCCACTAGCATCAAGTAAACAGGAATGTGTAGCCTATTTACTTAATCCACATGCCCTTTCTGCTAGAGTAGCAGTACCTGTCTTTAAAAGGTAGGTAATTAGCACCAACTCTTGTCAAAGTTTAATTCTTCCATTTCTGAGTTTGAAAACTACCAATCTAAAAACAGTATTGAGAAAGTGATCAATTTTATGTACATTTTCTATAATGTCATCTAATAAATAAGATGTTCTTCAAATATAAAAATGTTTTATTTGATATATTAGATGCTTTGATTTGTTATTATTTAAGGGTTTGTGTATAGAACTTTATAAACCAGTCATAAGACCGTATTCTACTCAGAGATGCTGTCTTATGTATGAAGCACTTGGTTAAGTCAAGTTTAAAACCGGGTAGTCACACCAGGAACATTGTCATTGTTATGCCCATCCCAGCGTGCCTTGTGCCAGTTAGGAGATGGTTTACGTGAGCCTCTTCTCATGTAGCCATCTCTTGCTGGAGCAGACCTTCCTGGAATTTCCATTGTAATACTGCTTTTTGGTAGCTTTAAATGAAGGTATTGACCATATTTTATGCTGTGCTTTTATCATATCATGCTGTGTACCACTTCCAGTCTTTGGGTTATTTTAAGCATGCATTTTGGACCCAAAATTATTCCTAAAGTCATACAGAGATAGAATGCAAACCCTTGTAAATAGAAAATATTACTGTGTTCATGGAAATAGGGGCATGAGGTGCTCAGGATATGTCCGGGTGTGTCTATTGGTGGGAACATATAGTTGGTTGTATCATTAGAGCAGTCAGTACTTACTGACCTTCCACTGTGTGCAGTTACAGAGAAAGTAAAAGCCTCAACAATTAAAAATCTTCCAGTTAAATAAAATGTATATTATAGATATATTGTTATTCCTTTAGAGCCCTAAACAGGCTCCACTCTAGAGAGATACACATATACAAAGAGGATAAGGTAAGTCTTCAGAGTAGTGGAAGGGGTTTCAAGGCAGAAGTGTTCACAAGGCTGTCGGGGACTCAAGGAGGCTATTTGCTAGAATTCTTCATGAAATCACTCCACCAGTTCTGATTCTTGGTATTTGTTTTTTGTAGATATTTTCAGGGCTGTTGGTAAATCTCAGAACCGTTGTGCCTTGGCTCTCATGGCTTCAGTACTTCAGCATTCCTCGATATGGCTTTGCGGTATGTTCTCCTTGTCTGTCCCTGTGACTGGTTCATTGTTCCCATGCTGGGAACAGCCAGAGTAAAGCCTAACCACCTCATGTCCCCAGCCATGAGCTGTGCGAGTTTTAGGACAATGAAGGAGAGATTCCTGTTAAGCCTTGGGTCACCTTGATAATCACCTGGGGTTTCTCCAGTCACCCTGTTGTTTGAGGGAGGTGAAGGATTGGGAGATAACTCAATAAAGGACAAAGATTACTAATTGATATAAAACAATACAGTGTTTCAGTTCATTAAAGAAATTAATGAGAGGATGGGAGTCTAGAATACATATTTTAAATTGAAAGGGAAATTAGAAGAAAAACAAAGACCATACAATACAGCCACTACTGGCTTTAGAAAGCTAATCAACTCCAGAGAAAACTGTGCCTTAATATAGTATAATTAAGTTTCTAACTCCCAAGAATTGTAAGTGGTTTGGATGAGAACAAACAAGAACAATACAAAAGATTACTATAAATTAACAATAGTCATTGAGTACCGCTGTATCATTTTAATTATAGTGTTTATGGGGTTATAAAATTGGGGAGAGAAGAAGGAAAGAACTATGGGATAATACAGCCAGAGATCTCTCCTCTTGGCCTCTGTATTAGAGCCAAAATCCCAACCCTAGGCCTCTTGATTGCCAGGAAAAATAATTTTAGTTGCTTTGGTGTGACAAAGACTGTGAACGTGAAGCTTGGTTTGTTTTTAGAAATAACAATAGAGATTAAACTCAGAGGACGTGACTGTGATAATTCTTCGGAAACTTTCTGAAATTTAAAACTGTTTTCCTTGCCCTGCTCCCACGTGTGTTACAGGCTTTGCAGCATAATGAATTTTTGGGACAAAACTTCTGCCCAGGACTCAATGTAACAACAAACAGTACCTGTAGCTATGCAATGTAAGTTTGCATTCAGTGTCTTAATGGGTTTGCTTACTGTTGTGGTGTGATGCAGAAACACCCCTGGGCTTAGAGCTGGGGAGTCCTTTCAGGAACACTGACTTCTCTGAGCCTGAATGTTCTCATCTGTAAAGTGGGTTGTACACTAATGCATGTGAAAGTGCTCTACAACTCCTAGGTATTCTATTACGGTCAAAATCGTATTTCAGTTGGAGAAATGTTTCTTATGTGTTAACTTGCTTGTTTGGGGCCTTTTAAAAAAGATCCTTTTGCAGTTTGGATTGTGGGTTTGAGTTTTTATTTTTTAGAACATTTGAGTTTGAAGTGAGCTGCTTTGATATTTTTAGCACGGCCTTAACAGTATCAGAAGTGTGTGGCTTATACGAAGTGCATGGATCCGTGAACTTGCAATTCCTGTGAGCTCAGCGCGTGGCAATAAGAGCTAAAAGGGCAGCAGGAGCGAGAGGGAGCATTTTCCTGCCGCAGCCCTGACTCTTGCCTCTTCTGTCTGCAGTTAGGAGACAACATGAAATCACAGTCTGCACAGGTTTTTTTTTTGTTTCTTTTTTTAACTGACTGGGAATACTCCCTATTAAAGGATGTGTCCTCTAAAGAAAGAACCACATCTTTCAGTAGGCAGAGAAGGAAATCCCATTTTTTGTATAATAAACAAAAATGCAGAATTTAATAAAATTAGATGTGTTGTTTTAAAATTGAGCAACACTTTCCTTTTCAATGATTGTTGTTAATGGTGTGATTTTGATACATTAATTAATGAGAGAAAAGAGAAAAATACATAATTAATGAGAGAAAAGAGATTTAATGTCCTAAATCTCATGAATATTCAAGTAGAATAGAAGTAATTCTTTTTTTTTTATTTTTATAAATTTATTTATTTATTAATTTATTTATTTTTGGCTGTGTTGGGTCTTCGTTTCTGTGCGAGGGCTTTCTCTAGTTGCGGCAAGTGGGGGCCACTCTTCATCGCGGTGCGAGGGCCTCTCACTGTCGTGGCCTCTCTTGTTGCGGACCACAGGCTCCAGACGCGCAGGCTCAGTAGTTGTGGCTCACGGGCCCAGTTGCTCCGCGGCATGTGGGATCTTCCCAGACCAGGGCTCGAACCCGTGTCCCCTGCATTGGCAGGCGGATTCTCAACCACTGCGCCACCAGGGAAGCCCGAAGTAATTCTTAATAATAGGACAAATTGCTGTTTAGAAGTATTGCCAGAAAACCTCTGTGAAGAGAAGCTTTCTTCATCCTGCCCACTCCCTTTCTTTTGGTCTGGGTATAACTTTTTTTTTTTTTTTTTTGGAACTGCCAAATTCCAAGAGTTGCACAGAAATGGTACCGGGCAATAATTATGCTCGTGCCAGGTGTTTTTAGTACCGGGTCCTTTTCGAATCTGTGTTGGGGCTACTCCATCCTGCTCTGCCCCAGCCCCACTGAGGCTTACCTGATAACGGGACCTGCTGGTGGTGTCTTAGAGCCGAGCATCTGTGATGCCCGTTCCAGTCTTGGTACAAGAGCTGACGGAGTGCAACTCTGGCAGGAAACCCCTACTCACCTTTTTCCCTGGTTTTAGAGCTCTCAGCCTGTGTTTTTTTGTATGGCTAATTTGTGGATAATAAGCTCTATAAAGAGCTTTGATCATCTTTGTAAGGGCCGTAGATACCATCTGCTAAAGCTGAGACTTTCCCCATCAGGTGTAAGTGAAAAATTACTTGATAAATGTTTCTGCCCTTTGAGGAGAACAGCATCGTAGACTTGGAAACAAGTGAATTCGGGGAGGCTAGCAACTTGCTTCAGAGTATGAGTCTGTAAATTTGGCCAAGTTCCTTAAACTTTAGTCTCCTCATCTTTTAAATTTGGGTTGTTTTAGGGATTACCTAAACTATTATATGCAGGTTGCTTCATCGTATCTAGCAGAATTGTAAGCACTCAGTGACTGTTTTCTGTATATTTTTATGATGCATATGGCTGACCTATGGGCCCCTGTCATATCCCAATAAAATAGAATTATAAAGCTAAAACACACACACACACACACACACACACACACACACACACACACACACACACACACACACACACCAAAAAACCCTCCAGAACGGTTTTCTGTTATAAATGAAGGGATGGATATTTAAGATTTGGTAACCTGTAGGCTTTTTTAAGGAACAGTGAATATATTGAGTGAAATTTGACAGACGCTAAGAATGAAGTCATGTTCTTTTTCTGTTGAATTTCAGATGTACTGGCGAAGAATTTCTGGAAAACCAGGGCATCGATCTCTCGCCTTGGGGCCTGTGGAGGAATCACGTGGCCTTGGCATGCATGATCGTTATCTTCCTTACAATTGCCTACCTGAAATTGTTATTCCTTAAAAAATTTTCCTAAATTCCTCTTTAATTTACATAATATACCCCACATTAAAAAGGGAGCATCTTGGTTTCAGTATTCAGTGACTTTCTAGTTGTCTTCTTTTCACTTGCCATCATACTGTTTTTCAGCAAGAATTATTTTCAACAGAAACATTTATAGAAGTCACAGTGAACTGAATTACACTTGAAAGAACCCAAGTCATAAACTAGTGATATTATGTACTACATACTAGTTCATCTAGTCAGCCAGTAACCATGGGGAAGAAATCTAGTTTAATTTATTGACCTTAAAAAAACCGAGTTCTAGAAACTTGTGGCGAGTTACTAATATTTCTGGTATTGGTTTCTTCCTCCCCTTTAAAATGAATAGCTTCAATATGATATGAATCTATGATCTTCCATTATTTAATAAATAATAAATAACAAATACATTGATGCTGTAGTAGAAGTATGAAATCTAAACCATGTTGGCAAAACCCAGTGTCATTTATGGGGTAAAAAAGCCATTATGATAGAAAAAGCTTTGATGAGCTTTTTAATGTTGTTAAAACTTAACTGAAGTTTCCCTCTAGTGGAATTAGAATATCTCAGGGGTCTCAGCTGAGTTTTGGACTACAGGTGTAGAGGGCCAGGAGTCTGGTGACTTACCCTCCTGGGGTAGTTCAGTGGTTTGTGATCTCGGTGTGCATCGTAATCTCTTGAGGAATTTTGCTCCAATACAGACGTCTGGGCTCTGCGAGCCGTACTGCATTGTGATCTCCAGGGCGACCTGCATAAAGAACTGTCCACGGCAGGACTGGTAATTTCTACAATCCTTCCCAGCTCTGAAAATTCTAGACTTAGGATAGAACAACTGTTATAACTGGGCTTATACGGGTTTTTTCCTTCCTTACATACACATCTCATTTACTTACACATCTTCTCTTCATTCTGACCTTTCCCAGTAATAGGGAAGTGTTTTTAAACTTCTTTTTTACTGAAGGGTAACATAGGGAAAAGTACAATCCAGTGAAGAGAAACACACCTGTGCAACCAACAATGTCAAGAAATAGGACATCACCAGTGCACAGAAGCCCCCCTCGAGCTCCTCTTCCAATATTGCTTCCTCTCTTCTCTCTGAGTTATTTTTGAAATGACACTTGTATACTCCCCTCTGCTGCTATTATCAGAACATCACTGCAGCTCACTTTTGTGTTCCTGTGTGTATAGATACATCCTTAATTAAGCCTCCCACTCCTGTTAATAAACTATTCATTTTGGAATAATTTTAGATTTATTAGAAAAGTTGCAAAAATTATGCAGAAAGTTCCTGTATACCCTTTGCCCAGCTTCCTTTAATGTTAACATTTTATGTACCATGATGCATGTCAAAACTGAGAAATTGGGACTTCCCTGGCAGTCCAGTGGTTAAGACTCTGCCCTTCCAATGCAGGGGTGTGGGTTCGATCCCTGGTTGAGGAACTAAGATCCCACATGCCATGGGACGCGGCCTAAAAAAAAATGAATGTAGAAACTTAAGAAGTAGGGACTTCCCTGGTGGCGCAGTGGTTAAGAATCCGCCTGCCAATGCAGGGGACACGGGTTCAAGCCCTGGTCCGGGAAGATCTCACATGCCGCGGAGCAACTAACCCTGTGCGCCACAACTACTGAGCCTGCGCTCTAGAGCCCACGTGCCACAACTACAGAGCCCACGAGCCACAACTACTGAAGCCCACACACCTAGAGCCCATGCACCACAAGAAGAGAAGCCACTGCAATGAGAAGCCCACGCACCGCAACGAAGGGTAGCCCCCGCTCGCCGCAACTAGAGAAAGCCCACATGCAGCAACGAAGACCCAACGCAACCAATAAATAAATAAATAAATAAATATTTTAAAAAATAGTTTTTTTTAAAAAAAAGACGATCTGGCATGCTTATGTAAGGAAGGAAGAAAGGAAGGAAAGGCTATTTTTTTTTTTTTTCCCCTGTTGACTTAGAATCTCGGAGGAGTGGACCTGGAAATCCAGGTGATTCTTTGGGAAATACTGAGGGCTGTAATAAGGAGTTAAGACCATTTAACGTACATTTATTATGATTTGATCTCGATCCAATCACTGTGCAGCAGTTGTGTTCAAAGCTGTCCATTTTGTATCCACCTAAATATCAGAATCACATTTAGAACTAAGTGAGCTCATTAACATCACCGGATCTCCAAACCTTTTTTAACCTGCAGAATCCTTCTTATACCCGGCAACCCCACAGAACAGCAGAACGGCCTTTCAGTCATGACGGTTGAAAGCGGTGTTGCTCTGATCCTAGTGAGGGTGTGGCCTCTTAGTTTGGCCCCCTTTCTTTGCCAAGCAGTAAAGCTGAGGCATTGTCTCAGTGATTAAAAGGCTTGGCTGTGTACTGTTTGGAAAATCTCGAGCTGTTCCATCTTCCCTTTGCAGATGAGGAAATTTGAGTTTCAGAGGCTGTGACTAGCCAAATTCTCTGTGGCAGGTTATTTCCTTGCTGAGATTTGGAACGTACTGCAGTAGTACCAGTACCCAATCTGTGGGAGCCACTTTTGTAAACATGTGCAGATGCCAGGATGGGGACAGTGGCTTCAATCTAAGCTAGAAAGTTGTACCTAAAAGAAGTGTTCAGGACCTGTGAGGTGAATACAGGGTCTGTTGATCTCTACAGTTACTCAGGCGAAATTCCCCCACTTCCCCCTTTGTCATTCCCCATTTACCAGGTCTGTGGACTTGATTAACTTAGTCTGTATCTTTCTTATCCACAAAATAGGGATCCTCGTAGTATCTGCCTCCATAGAGGTGTGAAGATTAAATAGGGTAATGAATGTAATGCATGTAAAGTGGCCAGAAGTACCTGACTCATAGGATGGGCTCAGTACATCTTAGCAATTACTGTTACATCCCACAGGACGTCACAGTGGTTACTGGCATCGTGCATGACCCCCTTGGCAGGGACTGGAGTAGTGCCGTCCTCCAGGATTGTTCTGTGCATCAAACCAGGGCTTGGTAAACTATGGCCTGTGGGCCAAATCCAGCCCACTGCCTATTTTTTGTAAATAAAACTTTATTGGAACATAGCTGTGCTCATGCATGTTTGTATTGTCTGTGGCTGCTTTTGCACCATGATGGCAGAGTAGTTGCAACAGAGACCATTATGGCCCATAAAGCCTAAAATATTCTCTGTCTGGCCTTCTATGGAAAGTTTGCAGACCCTCGCATCAAACCAAGAGTGCCTGTTCCCAACAGAACACACAGGTCCATGTGCCAAATGACAGTGGCCTCTCTCAATATCATTCCCATGAACCCATTTGCAGAATTTATGCTTCCTGCCTCTGTAGCTTTAGGCACTGCTGTACTGGAGTTCCTGAATCCTCGAGAGTGAGGGTACATTTTCACCTGGGAATATAGCAGGGGGTCCACTAAACCTGAAACTATCAGTATGTCTGCCACTTAGTCACGCTGAGGTCCTCACACTGTGGAACAGAAAGCAGTTACTGCGTTGTCATCTCTGTCAGGAGGGGCTAGACTTCACAGCTACATAACGGGGCAGGAAATTTGCAGAGGGAACTTGCTGTTTCCATGCTAGGTGGTCACAGTAAACAGGCAGTCTGGTGAAGGACTAGGGAAGCAAGGGCTCTGTGCCCTTAGTGATGAAGGTGTGAATCATTGTAACAGGCAAGCAACCTAGTACAGCTGAAGTTCTGGCCAAGAATGAGGAAACTCTAAAAAGGATGGTAGAGGAGAGAAGAAGTAATTCTGGGCTTGTGACCAGCGGCAGCAATGAGGACTAGCTAGCTCCACTGCCCCTCCTGTATTGTGTTTTCTAGAGATTCTTGCTGACCTCCCTCAGAAAGTCCAGAGTGCACTTAATGTGGGCATGCGTGGATCTGCATGGTGAATGGGGTAGATGCAATAGATGGTGCTGGTGCCGTGTCATATCTCCTCTGCACCTCTGTTGGGTTCCGGCTGTCGTGGACGGCTCCACGTGAGCTCAGATCATGTTGACAGCACCCCTCCTCCAGCCTGCACCACAAATCTCTTCACTTTTCTGCGCTAGGGCCTTCTCCAAAGCTGAAGGAAACTGCTCAGCCCGCGTGCAAATGTAGCCTGAAACTGCAGGGGTGTTGACACCCCAGGAGCACCCCTCAACCAGCAGGGATCAGAGCCAGGGGACACATGCCCCAGGCTTACGTTCTTCAGATAAGGAATTACAGGAGGCATTCCGCAGCGTTCTCAGAGGTGGAGTTGGGCTTCTGTGCCTACAGAGGCAACTGCAATGACACACCTGTATGTGAGCTTTTCCTCCTTTCCTGGCTCACTCTGTTTCCTACTCCAGTTTCCTAGTGTCACCTGAACTCAAGTCCTTACCTTGGTGTTCTTTTAGAGGATCACAAGCTAAAACATATTCCCATTAAGACCAGAAACAAGACAAGCATGTCTACTATTATTGCTAGTCTCTAACATGGTACTGTCCGTATTTACAAATGAGCTGGTCTTCTACATAGAAAACCCAAAGAATCAATGCAGAATCTATTAGAGGTAGTATAGGAGTTCAACAGGTATGATATATGTAAGGTTAATTTATAAAAAAAGTAATTTTCCTTTATGTCAGCAATAACGAACTAGAAAATACAATGGAAGACAAGATACTGTTCATAGGAGCAATAAAACCATATTAAAGAATGCATAAAATCTTTAAGAAATTTAAAGAAACACTTAAAGGGCATTAAGGAAGTTCTGAATAGATGAGGAGTTATGTTTCTGATATTGTAAAGACGTCAGTTCTCCCCAAACTAATCAATAAATTCAATGCAATTCCAATTAAATTTCAGCAGGACTTTTTGCTCCCTTTCCTCCTCCCCTACCCTCATGCCCCGGGACCCATCAAACTTGTTCTGACATTTATATGGAAAAAAGCAGTACACAAAAATAGCCTAGTCAGTAAAAAGAGGGCCAAAAAGGAGAACACATATGAAGACCTTAGCACATATGAAGGAGGACATAATAAAAAATTATCGTGCAGGAACATTCAGAGATGGGTGTAAGAGGTTAAAGGATTCAAAAATAGACACACATATACATGAACCTGAAATATATCAGTGATGCCATGAACTAGTAAAGAAAATGACTTATTTAATAGAGAGCACTGATAAAACTGGCTCAATTATATGGAGAAAAATACCTATGGACCTTATGCAAAGTTACTCTTAAGATGTATTCAGTGAGAAAGTAAAATTGTAAGTTTAATAAATAAAAGTTTGTGACCTTACAAAGGTCTCTTTAAAACCCCCAAAACCATACAGCAAAAAAAAAAAAAAAATATTGATGGATATTACTCTTAATACATGAACACCAAGGAAACATTGACAAAATTACCAGTCTGATGAGAGATATTAACAGAGTCCAAAACTGATAAGGGATTAATACTTAAACCACACAAGGAACTTATGCAAATCAACAAAATAGACTATGACACAGTGGAAAAATAGACAATGAACAGAAACACACCTGTTTCCCATTAGATCAAAGCGTACTATTTTTGAAGACTTGAATAGGCAATTTACAAAAAGGAAACCCAAATATTGAACAATGTTCAACCTTATTAGGAATCAGAGAAGTGCAAAATAAAATGACACCTTATTTCAAAACCATTCCATTACAAAGATTAGGAAGCTAGATGGTACCAATGCTGGTGAGGGTCTGGGTAGAACTGTAGTGAAATCGTAGACTGCTGCCATTATTCTGGAGGGCAACCTGCCAGTTCTGGGTGAGATTAAATGTTTATATACCTGGGACTCAGCATTCCACTTCTTGTTATGTACCCACTGAGGAACTCATGAAAAGTCAACAGGGGAATCATGTATGAAGATTTTGAAACAGCAGAAATATTAGAGCCAACCATTCACTGTAGGAATGCATAAGTACAATGCAGTGGCTGTACACTTGGAAACACTAATACAATCATCAGAATAACTTACTAGAGGTACATACTGCAGAAGAAGTAATGTGTCAATCGTTGTTTCTGAACATAAAAAGATGCCTTTTTCAAAGTCTAAGCCTTTACTATTAGTCTCATGATACAAGACAAATTACCCAACTGCTTCTACTTAAGAAACAGACAACTCTTACATCTGCTATTAAGTCTTTATTAAGAAGTAAAGTGCTCAGTATTACACATTAATGAAATTCTTGATTGTTGAGAGACTTGCATATGTAACAACTTCTTAATGATACCAATATAGAGGGGAAGATGATAGGGGAGGGATGAGGAGGTAATTCTCCATGACTAAAGAAGAAAAAAAATATGTAACTTATGAGTAAAGAGAAAGAACTCTGCAAAATTTTACAGGTGAAATGAAAAACAGTATGATAATAAGTATCATAAAAAGACTTTCTAGTGACCATAATTGATATATGGCACATGGTCAATACACATGGATACCACATAATGGCTGCACTTCAAATTGAAGTTTGTTTACATGTAACAACATGGTACAAATACATAAATACGTACACTCAATATCCCTGGAATGCAAACTTTAGTACCTAGTAATAAAGAACTTTGTGTAGCATATTCAAAAGAAAGCAAAGATGGAGTTGAGCCATGGGAAATAACTGTTAAAGAAACCCAATCTGTATCACTTCTGTAGAAGCCAGCTAAGAAAGGCTGGTTTGCTCATGTTCTCTTTGAAGATTTGACTGACATATTCTACCAGTTAAACAAACAACTATGTGAGTTTAAACTACAGTATTAGAAACAGGCCTCTCTGCTATTCTCCAAGTGAGAGTTATTCACCAGCACTGCATTCTCTCTTGCTCTCAAAGGTCAGCTTACTCAGTTTTGAAAAATAAGATTTTCAGTTTTTGTTGAGAAATAGGTTTCTTCCCCATAAATTTGGTGAGGCCCTCTCCTAATGAAAAAAAAACAAAAACAAAAACAAAACTGCTGCAAACTCAAACTTTAGCTTATACCTTCTGATAATGGTTGAACTTTCAATAACCAAAACTCCTTTTCATTAAATTGAGCTCCACTTGGGCTATAAATTCTAGTTTTGAAATGCAGGATCAAGAGTATTTGAGTTCTGTGTTCTTAAAATGGTATAAAACTCAAACCTTTTAGTTTTATACTATTTTATATGAATTTCAAAATTCCTTAATATTTTGTTTAAAATGAACATATTTGCTCAGTTAAAACGTTCAGTACATCCTAAAAAATTTAGTAAGTTGATCTTCCTAGATTAGTTACAACATTAAATTCAGTTGCAAATAAGTTGAGCCACATGGGAAAAAAGACTATACGGATAAATCTTTATACTAAACTAATTATTAGAAAAAAATCAAATTTAGTGATTTGGCTCCTTCCAATTCTACTGTGTTATGGTCAGAGATGACACTTTAACCCACAATTGATCTTTAGTGGTTTCACGCAGCTCATTTCAAATGAGAGTGAAAACAGTGTAAAAATTAAGTGAAATGGTTAGTCCCCCAGGCATTAGATACGATAAAATAACGAAAAAGCATAGTGTTCAACATTTATCGTAACCATTCATACAACTTCTAGCATAATGACTACATTCTATGGTTTGGGGTTCTTTTCCAGCTCATCTTCTAGAAAAGTGTACCCCAGGAAGGTAGTTGAAATAAAAGGCTCCTTTCTTAAAAGAAAGCTATGTATTTAAGCCCATGAGCGAAGCCTGAGTGGAAAGGAATGCCCCTATTTTCCCTTCACACACTCGGCAAAAATGACAATACTGATTTTTGTGATTGGAAATAAAAAACTCAGAAGCCTTTTCACAGTTCTTTTTTAGCTTTAAAAGGCTACTTCATTGTCAACTGAGGAGACTCAGTTATGGTACCAAGTGGGCGTACCACTCAATATACTTTACAAAGATTTTCTTTTCTGTACTCAATATTTACACCTGGATTTCTTATATGAGAAAAAGAAAAAACATCTTCTTTGATCCATGGGCAAAGTTTACCTAAAATAAATTAAAGTGCAGAAGAATTAACGATTGGTCACAAAGACCAGCATCATATGGTGGTCAGGGCATATAAATAGTGTACTTGTCACGGCAACTCAAGACAGTCACCTTCTCACCTATTAAGAACACATACACTAGCACATGTCCTACACGTGGATATTGGAACTCCCGTTTCCACCTCCACCTTCCATTCCTTCTGTAGACTGGGAGGAAGAAGGGCGGGAGCTCCTGGGGCGAGGCTGACCATTTAGTCCCACAGGTGTGCCTAAACCATGACTTATTTGGGAAGCTGCGTCATCGGATTCCCAGCGTTCCAACTCTTCCCGCACAAGTCGTTCCATCTGTTCCCTGTGGATTTCACTGTCACGACCCAGCCTTTCATCCTAATAAAGGAAAGAGAAACCAAGATGTTGAGGCAGAGTGGTGCATCCTCTTGTACTTAGAAATTGCCTTAGGAAATTTGGGGACCCAATTATCTGTTCTTAGGTAAGGCTGGAGCAATACCACCAGCCTTAATAGCAATTCTGAGAATCACTGGAGTAATTTTTTTGGCTTAATTCTATAGTCCAGTGAAGGCAGTTGCATCAGTGTGAGAGGAGTATTAAGAAAGTAACACCTCTGGGTTATCATTTTATCTGCACTGATCTGCAGGTACGGAGAAAAAAATCCTCTCAGGTTAAGGGTTACAAACTATGACCCTGATATTTTACAGAATCAGGGTGTTTCTGTTTCAGACGACCACTGACCTCAGCCACTCCATCCAGCAGCCTTCCCAGCACCTCCCTTCTCTTCAGTTTGGCCCGCTCCATGATCTCCAGCTTCACTATCACAGCGTCAATCTTGGACACGATGCTGCCGATGGAGTGCTCCATCCGGTCCACCCGTCTCACTAGGCTGCAGGAAACGCGGTTGAGAGGGGGCAAAGCCACCTTGTGTTGTTGGCTTTTCGGCCCAGTTGGTTTGTCAAATGGAAATGCTAAGATTTTTTTTTTTCTTAAACAATATTATAATCTAAAACACTTTCTAAATAGTCTCAAACTTTAGAGAGAAACTCTCATACACTGCTGGTGGGAACGCTAACTGGCACAACCTTTTTGCAAGTCAACACTGCATCAGAAATATGCCTGTCAGAAAAAGGTGTGCCTATTCTTTTGTTCAGATATTCCATTTTTTGAAAAGTTTTAAAGGACATAAGTATATGCGTAATTTTTGGCCACAAGGATATTCCCTAGGGTTCTGCTTATTAATAGTGGGTCATTGAAAAATGGCTACATTAATAATTAATAGAAGATGGCTTAAATATATTATTCTTCATCTATACAATAGAATTCTAAGAAGACACCAGAAATTATATTGTGACAATATTTAATGCAATAGAATGATGTTCACATTCTAATGATGAAATAGAATGACGTCATCTATAACATAAAAAAAGCAGTTAGAAAATAGTATGCTCACTTATGATCCTATTATTTTAAATAAACAAAATGTTATATAAATACTTTAAAAACATTTAATAGGAGACAAAACTTCTGGAATGGTGGCATGAGAGCCCTGGAGGCCCTCTCCCCATTGAAACAACCATAACTTGTGAGAATTTTTTTTTTTTTTTAATTTCTGGAAATTTTCTTAAGGGCATACCACAAATGAAGAAGCTTTTATTTAAGAAAATCCACTAAAGCAGTGGCACAGCACAGGGGATCATCTTGGTGCTTTGTGACCACCTAAAGGGGTGGGATAGGGAGGGTGGAAGGGAGATGCAAGAGGGAGGGGATATGGGGTATATGTATATGTATAGCTGATTCACTTTGTTTTACAGCAGAAACTAACACAACACCGTAAAGCAATTATACTCCAATAAAGATGTTAAAAAAAAAAAGAAAATCCACTAAATTTCAGTAAGAAGAATAAGAGTGAGTGATATTTGAGCCACAATCTGCCCTCTTTCTCTCTTGCTCCCTAGATCAGTGTGACAGAGCTCCACTAGGGGTGGGTGCAGCAAAGAACACCCACCCCTATCCCATCAGCTCCTAGTGGAGGGCTACACTATTTCCCAGGGAGGGGCAGGCTGCCGGTATTTCTCATCCCTATGCCTCCACCTCCAAATCCACAATGCAGAGGCTCTAATCCAGGCAAGAGTGGATGGAAGGTAGAAGGCTCTTTTCTTCCACTCAACTTCCAATTGTAGGGTGGATTTTCCATGCTGGGAGAGGCGAGCTGAGACTGCCAAAGGCTGCCATCCCAGCCCAGTGCCTTATTCATGAAGCAGGGGTGTCACTGTGAGAGAGATGGGCCAGCCACTAGCTCTGGAGCAGTGGCACAGAGGTTTCGCCTAGGGGGAGAGTCAGGCCATAGGACAGAGCTCCAAAGCTTCCCCAAGTGAACTTGCTTTAATTTGGAACAAACTGGGGGTAAATTCAAGCCTAAGAGTGCTCTTGAAAACAGTGGAGACTGTGGTGATAAGCAGTTAAGAGGAGGCTGGTCACTTCATGAGATCATCACGTTAAACTGTTTATCGGCTAGTTTACCAGAGAGAACCAGGGAAAGAGACAGCCAGGAAGACAGCTAAAGACTGGCTTCAAAACCTACCCCTGCAAAGGGACCTGAATTTCACTGGATCGCACTGTGAAGAAATTTGTATCCCAAGACATTATTGAAAACAATAGACCAATCAGCCAACAATTAGCAGAACTGAAGAGGTAGATGTAATATCCACAGAGGCAGAAGGCTTAACAGAGAGAAAAGGAAAAGGGAAAAGACAAGGCAAGGGAAAGACAATGCAAGCCCTGCTAAAACCTCTGTCTTCCCAGGATGACTGTGTGCATGGTCAGGGTGTGACCTCTGAGAAGTGACATCAGCGGCTTCACAATGCGGGGGAAATAGACTTCACTAAAAAACAAACACACAAATGACAATGAAAACAAGCTCCGGGGGGAAGGGGAATTTATATATATATATATATATATATATATATATATATAAAATATCATTTAACATCTCCAGGTTTCAAAAAAAAAAAAACTACGAGACACAAAGAAAAAGGAAAATGTGACGCATACACAGGAATAAAAAGCAGGCAATAGAGACTGCCTTTGAGAAGGCCCAGATACAGATAGACTCAGTAGACAAAGAAGTCAAAGTAGCTATTCTAAATATATTCAAAGAACTAAATGAAATCATGCATAAAGAAAAATAAAGGACAGTATGATGGTGTTGCCTCATCAGATAGAGAATATCAATAAAGGGAGAGAGATTGTTAAAAAGAACCAAATAGAAATTCTGGAGTTGAAAAGAATAAGAAATGCAATGAAAAATTCACTAGAGGGTCTCAAGACTAGATATGAGGCAGCAGAAGAAAGAACCAGCAAACTTGAAGACAGATGGGCAGAAACTATGCAATCTAAAGAACAGAGAGAAAAAAGAATGAAGAAAAATGAACAGAGCCTAAGAGAAATGTGGGATACCATTAAGACCCCAACTACACATAATGGGAGTCCCAGAAGAAAAGGAGAGAGAGAGGAGCAGAAAAATATTTGAAGACATAATGGTTGAAAACTTCCTATATTTGATGAACATATTATGCATCCGAGAAGTTTAATAAACTCCAAGTAGGATAATTGCGAAGAAATCCACACTCAGATATATAGTAAAAATACTGAAAGACAAAGACGAAGAAAAAAATCTTGAAAGCAGCAAGAGAAAAATGACTCATCACATACAAGGGAACCTCAGTAAGACTAACATCTGTCTTCTCGTTAGAAACAATGGGGGCCAGAAGGCAATGAAGGTGAAATAAAAATATTCCCAGATAAAGAAAAACTGAGAGAATTCATGCTAGCAGGCCTGCCTTAGAAAAGATACTAAAAGAAGTTCTTTGGGCTGAAAGCAAGTGATTCCAGATAGTAATTAGAATCCACATCAAAAAACAAAGAGCACTGGTAACAGTAATTATTTAACTATAAAGGATAGTATAAATGCATATTTCTTCTTTTTTCTCTTAACTGATTTAAAAAGCAATTGTAGAAGACAATATGTACATACTTATATTATTGGGTCTATAATATATAAAAATGTAATAGTATATTTCATAATAACAGGACAAATGAGGTAGGTAAGAGCAAAGTTGCATTGGAATACAGAAATGGTATCAGATAGTAACTTGAATCCACAGGAACGAATGAAGAGAACCAGGAATCGTAAGTAAGAAGGTTAATACAACAACCTCTATATACTCATCTCTTGTTTCTTGTCTCATCTCCTTTAAGAGACATAAAATTATATAAAGTGATAATTATAAGAATGTAATGTTGGGTTTGTAATACACATAGGTAAATGTGTATAATAATGGCACAAAAAGGGAGAGGAGTTGATAGTTATATAGAAATGATATTTCTATATCTCATTGAATTAATTAACTTAGTATAAATATGAAGTAGATTCTGATAAGTTGATTTGTATATGTTAAGTCCTAGAGCAGCCACTAAGAAAATAACTAAAAAACATTGTGAAAAAAATCATTAAAGGAATTAAAATGTTACACCAGAAAATATTCACTTTATGTAAAAGAAAGCAGCAAAGAAGGAAAAGAGGAACAAAAAAGACCTATAGAAAACAAAAAATAAAATGGCAAAACTAAATCCAACTATAGCAATAATAACATTAAATATAAATGGAGTAAACATTCTAATTAAAAGGCGGAGATTGTCAGACTGGATAAAAAGACCAGGTCCAACTATATGCTGTGTAAAGGAGACACACTTTAGATTCAAAGATACAAACAGGTTGAAAGTAAAAGGATGGAAAAAGATATATCATGCAAAAAGCAACCATAAGAAAGTTGGAGTTGCTACAGTAATGTCAGACAAAAAAGACTTTAAAACAAAAAAATTTACTAGAGATAAAGTAGGACATTTTATAATGAAAACAGGGTCAATCAATTAGGAAGATACACCAATTATAAACATGTATGCACCTAACAAGAGAATTCAAAATATACAAAGTAAAACCTCACAGAAATGAAGTCGACAATTGAATAATAACAGTTGGGGAATTTAATACCCCACTTTCAAAAAGTGGATAAAACTAGGCAGAACAACAAGGAAATAAAAGAACTGAATAACACTAAAAACCAAGTAGACCTAACAAACATCTATAGAACATTCCACTCAACAACAACAGAACATACCTCAAATGCACATGGAACATTCTCCAGGATATACCATATGCTAGGCCATAAAAACATAAAAAAATAAACACATGTAAATGGAGACACAAACACCAAAATGTTAACTGACATTTTTTGGTTGCTGGGAATATGAGAGATTTTAATATTTTCTTTCGTTTTTCTTTATTTGCTACTTTTCCTATAACGAACATATTACTTTTATAAAAAGAAAAAACACCAATAAAAGTTATAAAAAAGAACTGATGATCAGTCATGGAAAAGACAAATTGAGAGAGGTGGGAGGAACTACTTAGTGTCATTTTGATTCTTGTCCACTCAAATTCTGCCAATTCCTTTATACTTACACTTGAAACTCTTCATAAGAAACCCCACTGGAGACGCTTCCCCTCCTTCTGGAGCTGTGCCCACTGTCTTCATCATCATCCTCCTCAGAGTCATCCAGGCTTCGAGGGAAACTTCGGCTGCTCATGGGGCGCGGTAAAGAGCTGTGATCCAAGTCCAGGTCCTCCTGAAGAACACGGTATCGCTGAGTGACAAGCAGGAACCCCTAGACTCCACAGACGCTTCACTGAGGGCTTTTGGGCAAATGGGAAATGGGTGTGTGCCATTTACCCAGGATGTCTGTGAGGTTAACACCAGACCGTGATTCTCATACTTTTCAATCTTAGACTGGCAAATTTTCAAAACAGATTTTAATGACCAGCAAGAAGCTGCTAACTTTTTGTTTGGACAAGAAAGAACGGTAAACACAGAGCAAAGCAAAGAAAAAAGTAAATGAAGAAAAATATATTATCATCTTTTCATAAAAGTTAACACATGTAATAGCTACAAAGGAAGGATACAATCTTAGAATAAGAATTTTATTAAATACAGCCATGTGAAAATATTACTCATTGTCTTCTTGTTCATATTTCACTATGACTGGAGCAGCATTTAGAAACCACTGTTCTGTACTGTCTCCTCATAGGAAACTAACTTTTTTGTGTGACATTAATTTGTATTCTCTGTACCTCAATTACCATGGATTTTTTTTTTTTTGGTTTGTTTAACCATTTATTTATTTATTTAATAAATGTATTTATTTTTACTTATTTATTTTTGCTTGCATTGGGTCTTTGTTGCTGCGTGCGGGCTTTCTCTAGCTGTAGCGAGCGGGGGCTACTCTCTGTTGAGGTACGCGGGCTTCTCATTGCGGTGGCTTCTCTTGTTGTGGAGCACGGGCTCTAGGTGCGCAGGCTTCAGTAGTTGTGGCATGCGGACTCAGTAGTTGTGGCTCGCGGGCTCTAGAGTGCAGGCTCAGTAGTTGTGGTGCACGGGCTTAGCTGATCTGCAGCATGTGGGATCTTCCGGGACCCGGGCTCGAACCCAAGTCCCCTGCATTGGCAGGCGAATTCTTAACCACTATGCCACCAGGGAAGCCCTTAACCATTTATTTTTAAAGTTAAAGCTTTAAATTATTTTTTCTGATTATAAAAGCTCATGTAAGTTTATTTTTAACAGTTTCATAGTAAGTATTCAAATGGAAGGCAGCTGTTAGTTTTATTTTATTATAAACGATAATTTAAAGAACAACTAATTAATTTTATCTCTCCTGAGAAATCTTTTTTTCCCATTCTCATGGACATTGTGAAGTATATAACTACTCAGAGGTTTCCCCTCAAGTGGCTTATTAGAAAGCTTAGGGCTAAATTTGTTGCTCAATCTTATTAAACATATGTATTTTTGTGGAATGCATTTTTTTTTAGTTTCATTCACATTCAGTTTCATATCTCAGTTTTGTTTTGCTTCACTCTTTTTTTTATATTTATGCTAACATTGCATTTTAATATATATTTTTTAAAACTTTTTACTTTATATTAGAGTATAGCCAATTAACAATGTTGTGATAGTTTCAGGTGCACAGCAAAGCAACTCAGCCATATATATACATGTATCCATTCTCCCCCAGACTCCCACCCTTTTTGGAGTAAGCAAGGTACTATTACATCAATTGAGAGAGAGAGAGAGAGAGAGAGAAGGAAAGAGAGAAGACACACACGCACATGCTCTCAGTAACCCACTACTTAGTAAGGTGTTTGAAACATGGTAGGTAATGAATCAATCATGTTCTCCTATACTAGACCCACCCTCTCTTTTTCCAGGTCGTCTCTCATCTGCTGGTGCTCATGTTCAGTCAGTTCTTGGTCTCCATCCTGGTCGTACTTGGTGAATATTGCCTCAATCTCTGCATCAGTATGGCCCTTCCTGAAATTAGTGAGAGGTTACAGATGAATTCATTCATGTACACGGTCCAGCCCAAACACAGAGACATCCACGTGCAGGAGGAAAGGAGAAACTGCTGAGTCAGGGCCAGTCCTCCTCTTACAATACGTTCCAAAAAGATACCCACCTCTGAAAAAGAAGTGTCTTCATGAGCACTTGGGTCAGCTTATCACCAAGGATTTATCTTTACATAAGGACTTTGCCAGGGCCACAGAAATTGTGATTCTTACCCTTTGAGATCTTGTCGAAGTTCATCAAAGTTTAACTTGCCTCCCCCTTGTCGCAGACTCTCTGAAATGTCATCCACGGTATTTTTCTTCAGTTTTAGTTTGACCAAGGCTTTATGGTAGCCCTGTTGAAAAGAAAAGACTTGATTTAGTTTATCCTCCTTTTGCATTTGCTCTGCCTTCCAATTACAGTCGTAGCTACTGTAAACCCAGTGACAAGAACAGTGCCTGATGTAAGTGGGCCACAAAACAAGTATGTGTTGGATGAATGATGGATGCGTCCTGCGGTGTCTGTGAAGCTCTTGTGGGAGAGTTATATGGGGAGAGTCAGGGTCTTTCCGTAAATCAAGAACTAGGGGCCTTTTGGTTTGTATTCACGTTTAGGTTACAGGAATGAAAATCACCATGTTCCACAGCTGTCTGTCTCAGAATATGTAGGAATGTGCAACAGCTCTTAAGAAAACTAAGAAACCTGAGTCATGGATTAATTATTTTCCATATTATCTCATAGTTGGTAATTTCCTTACATATGTCACGTGTGTAAAAAAATTTCGGTGACATGGAGATGAGGATCTTTCACTAATGCATTGCAGGCAGACCTTGCTACACATGGCAGCGTGGGGCTGTGCAAACCACCACGCAACTGTGTGAAGCGATGCAAATAATCAATAGGAAAAATTATGATTGTTCTGTGACCTTTAAAACTTCTGTCAAAACATTAAAAACTCCCTTGGTGTTGGTTATAAATTTTACTGAAATTTAAAAAATAGTAAAATGAGTATTTTAGTATGTTGACATTTTAAACAGTAGAAACATCGAAAATTAACGTTTTACTTCTTTGTTAAAAAACTTATCCAGAGCAGTTTGAACAGTGCTTGCATTCTTCTTGTTGTTGTGTAACTTACAATACAGAGTGAACATCTTTTCTACGTCTTGATGAGTTACCGTAATTCTTTCTTAACCTGTATCAGCTTCCAACATTTTATCCCTTGCACTTTCAAAGTTGTGAAATATCTCCAAGAGTTCCTTTAATGTGAAATTTGTTTCCAGTGTGACCTCCTCTGAGACATCTTCATCCTACTCATCAGTCACTTTCCTCATTTATGTTGATAAATTTGCCTTCACTGAGTTCTTCTGGCTGCCGTCTAGCTCTCGAATGGTGGCAGTATCAACACTCCCATGGCCAGCTACATATTTCTTCTGTAAATCCATTACGTTTGTTTTTAATTTCACTTCCAGTGTTATCATTCCTTGTTTCTTTCCTATACTTTCTCTTCTTTGCTGGCCTATTCTCTTTTTTAATTCTGCATATTTGTAAAATGTCACATGGTTTTATCACTGGGAGATAAGGACACAACAGAACTACAAGTTTTGTACGTAAACTGAATAGCAGATGCTCAGTGACCAGCCTTGACTTTGAAAGAAGTGACACTATTAGTCACTGATTATGATGCACATCTGTTATTTATGGAATGATCTGTAGAGCTAGTAGTGAAGTTTGTCCTTCGTGCTATGACTCACAGTTAATATACTGTAATAACTGAAATGTACTGTGATAACTGCAAGTGAAGTTTGTACTTTATGCTATTACTCACAGTCAGTATACTGTAATAACTGAAATTTGAACTATGTTGAGAGGTTCGTATTACTTAACTGAAATCACTGATATTGTGGCACATCAGAACCAAAGTACAAAGTGAGGACTGCTTGTATTACCCCCGGGATTTGCTAGAATGTAATCAACTATTATGCAAAATTCAGCGTAACACAAATGTTAGGTCCTGTCCAAGGGACTTTGTTTTACAAAGCGGAAGTTCTCTGTTTCAACATGATTCACAGACAACATTGTCCCGTGGTTTGAACCAAACGGAAAAATATTATGGTTAACGGGGCACTGTATGTTAGCTGCATGATGACAGGGAACAAGCTGTGCACTTCAGATGTAGTTATTTGTTGTTGCTGAAGTTTTATATTTTAAGTCAAGCATAGAAGTCACATCGAGAAGAACAAAGCTGCCCAGCTTTCCTGTCCTGCCCTCCCATTTAACAATTAAACACTTCCTGAGAAGGTGCGTAAGTGAAAGTTCTCAGGCCCTTAGGTCGTGGCCTTGCTCCAAGGACTTTTTCCTTTGACTATTTTAAAACTTCCCTGGAAGGTCAGGGTAAAGGGTGAACAACAAAAATATTTGCCTCTAAAATTTCTTTCCTTCTTTTTTTTTTTAAATCGTAATTAAGATAGAAGAAGGGAAAATGTCTTTATATAATCTTCCCTTCCCGTTTATTCTGAACTCTGGATCTGAAAGTGAGAGCCGACTAGAGGAGATATCAAAATAAATAAAGGGGATGAACCCAGCAGCTCAGCTCTTAAGAGGCAAAAGAGATTATTGAGAATTTAATTCTAGGGCACTAAAGGATTCCCAGAATTTAAGTTCAAGCTAGCATTATATCCATCTCTATTTCCAATGTAGAGAACATTTAAATTATTCCTGGAACATAGCAATCTACACTTTAAGTGGTGTCAATGGATCAGTGTTGATTTGGCAATCTGGCTGAAACAATGTTCATTTTACATAGAAAATAAAACGATTCTGAGAATTAGGGCTTGTCATACCTTTCTGACAAGATCTGAGAGTTCCATTTCAGCTTTCTGCTGGGCCAAATCAGATTTAACTTCAGAGTAAGTATCATTGATGATGGCCAAAAACATATTCTGTTTGTAAATCAAAGGAAGGTAGAGATTAAAGAAGAAACCTAAATATATTTTGTTAACATCAATCTAAAATTTGACATGTCTTTTTTTTTTAACAATTTGAGTATTTTATGAAGTCATCAATTAATAGTTTTGCTACCAAATTCTTTGGGAAAATTAGTTTTTCCATTGTCATGGCAAGGGAAAATGCAATATATAGTCTTACTTACAAAACCATACACTGATATATTTTGCAAAAAGAGACAATAATGAAATAGAACAAAATATTAATGTATTTACCTATGAATGGTGGGATTATTTTATTATTTTTGCTTATCTATGTTCTCTACATTTTTTCATCTGACATAAATTATTAGAGGTGTAGAACTCTAAATAGCTCCTCAAATTTCAACAGTCAACACAGACAAGTGGAATTCTATGCTTATTCCAAATATTGTTATAATAGTTGAGATTCCAGAACATATTTTAAGGAGATAAAAAGACCTCTGCAAACAGAAACATGGTAGGCCTAGTAGAAAGAGAGTCAAGAAAAGCTTAGTGCTAAAGACAGAGACTTTGAAGTCAAGCAAACTTGGGTTTCTGTCTTGGCGCTGCAAGACTATATTGTGTCTTCTACTCCTAATTTGAAAATTTGTTTGTCTTTACATTTATAAAATGGGAGAAATAGTAGTACCTCCCCTACAGATTTGTTGTAAGGATGAATGAGTTCATCTATGTAAAGCACTTTAGGACAGGGCCTAACGGATGGCAGGTGCTACATAATTTATAGCTATTATTATTATTCAGTGGCGGTTAGTTCATTTTCCTGACTTGTCCCTTCCCCACTATAACGGGTTGTATTTCTAACACCTATTTCCAACGGGTTTTCTCAAAGCACCACACCCACTGATCAGTCCCTTCTTTAACACGCTCTTCCACTGTTTTTCCTTTTTAGCATGTAACTATGGTTTGTGACTGCACAGTTGTGTACTACGTCTGTTCTCCCCACAAGTCTGTGGAATCTTCACGAGGGGAGGGTTGGTATCTATTTTCCTTACCACTTGCATCCCCAGGACCCAGCACATTGCCTGGAATATAGTGGCTCAGTAAATATTTACTGAATGACTGATGAATGAACAAATGAGAGAGCTCTGTTATTTTAATGAGCTACTAAATCTCTATGAATTAAGGAGGAATACCGTTTAAGACTCTGTAGCAGAAATGAGAACAGAATAGAAAATACACGCAAGTTCCTGGCTTAATGCTTGATTCTAAGGGCCGACGGCTGCAGTCAGTGGACCATCTCCCGCCTTCGCCCATCCAACACAGGCATCTAATGTTTCATTTCTGCTTCCAAATGATGGTTAGCTAATGCCCGCAAGTGTCTTAGTTGAAATGCATTAAAGTGTGTGTCCTCTGAAGAGGTTTCAAAAAATGCAAAGTGACTGAGAATGGCTCTCGAAGGTGTGGGGAGAGGAAGTTCACCTCCTCTCCATCCTGTCTCACGAGCTTCACTTAATTGTGGGATGGACTTTGCAATAGGAGGCCTTTCCCTGTTGATGGCAGGGCTTTTGCTTCCTGACTCAGCCGAGCCCCTCACACCACTGTGGCTTTTTAAGTGGCGGCAGTACGTTAACACCCAGCAGTCATCTCAGAATAGTGGCCAGCCCTGCACTTGGCTTGCCATTAAAAAAAAAAAAAAAAAAAAAAAAAAATCAGTACTGACAGTAGCCTCCCCTCTCTCTGGAGGGTACAGGGAGAACAGTTCCCTTTTGTGCAGTGGTACAAACAAATATTTCAGTAGAAAGACAAAAACTAAGAGCTTTTCATGTTCTAGTGACTGATCTGATAAAATGACTGAATAATGTAGGTGCACTGCCTACTAGAGGACAACATTCAAACAAGCCCACATTTGAGCATTTTCAATTGCCACCATCACGTCCCTCACTTGGCAGACTGACGTACAAAGAACGTCAGAGTGAAAGAGATTTTTATTCTCTTAGTAGAGATTCGGGGATTCAGCTGCTCCAGAATTCAAAGTACTACCAATGTTAGAGAGTAACAAAGGCTTACTCTTCCCTCTATTTTTTTCTTTAATATATAACAGGAATGAGAAACTTTTAAGAGGCTTAAGTTTAAAACTAATAATGATACATGCACACAGCAAGATATAAGTGGATTTGCATGCTATTCCTGACTCTTTCAGTACCATTAAAGTACATCTAATTCTCAATCAGTAAATACATATACTTAAGCACTAAATACCTGGACCAACTCTGGAGCTCTTACAACTGAATTAATGAACTTTATACAAAAGATCTTTAGAAAATCGATTAAAAATGGAAACAATGTTTTTTTTCTTAAAATGGTTAAGATTTTATTTTCTTAAGGAAAATCTTAAGTGTTGGTGTTTAAATGAAAAATACCCATGCCTAGGTTAAGCTAACTTAATTTAATACTTTCTTAGTGGAGTGGACAAATAAATGTATAAATGTTAAGATGAAGAAAAAAATGCCTTTTAAAAAAATCTTAATTAATTTAAGGCCAAAATGTTAAAAATGTGCATCTGTACCAAATCAAAAGAATAAAAGAATTATTTTTGAAAATAATACTTAAAGCCATTTCCATTCATTGTGAGATTTAGTTTTAAATTAAAATTTGAATATTTTTTGTAGGCAGCCTCTAGATATATTAAATATGAGTAAGTTAAAACAGCCTATCTTGATCTTGAGAAGCAATAATTCACTCAAATGTTACTGCTGACACCCTGCATCTGGGCTTGCTTTGTCAGTTTCTATTTTTTAAAAAGAAAAGAAGAAGGAGAGAAATGAAAAGTCACTCAAGCAAGTGACCATGAAAGTGCTGACATTCGTGTTAAAAAAAGCATGTAAGCATATTCTACTTCTTAAAGGGCAAAGCACTATTTTAGGTAACTATAAATTTGCACTTGATCTACTTTTTTTGCATTGAGTACATATATAAATGAAAGATCATGGAAAAGATATTTGGTGAAGACTTAAAACTGTGAATGAATGAGAAGTAAAATAAAATATGCTTCCTAATATCTATGTTTTTTCTACTTCCTGAGTCTTTAAAAAATTGATAGGCAATAAAGTGTGAGAGAAAAGAAGAGAGGATGTTTTATGATGGTGATATATGAAGTTTAAACCACCTCAGTATAAACAAAAGTGTACATACCAAAAGAATGAAGAACATAAAGAACACAAATGTAGTGAAATAAATTGGTCCCAAAACTCGATTAGCTTCCTCAATCTCTGCGAAGTTGACATCACCCAAAATGATACGGAATTGAGTGAAGCTATAAAAACAAAACAAAGCACAACACCACAATACAAAAACAAAGAATGTCCAGCATTCTTTTGCCATAACATTTCCTAAAAGATGATTTCATACTTTTGGACATTTTGTTTTTTAATCAGTGTGGAAAGCTGCCAAATAATGGAAAACTGTCAACCCCTTTGGAAAACTCTTGTTACTTATATGAGCAACTAAAGCCTTCTAGAATCAAAATAATATGCTTTCATGCTAAATAATGTTATTTCCATTTGGTAAAAAGAAAATATATTATTAGATGACTTATAAAGCAATAGGCTCTAAGAAATTAAAACATAATCTGGGTAAAATATGATAACTCTAAACCTTCACAATGGTCACCCTGAGTCTAAATTTAAAATCTCATAAGAAAAAAAGATTTTTGAAGGATAGTCAAAATTGTACATGTATGAAGATGCACTATTTCAATGCACTTGAAGTGGGGTTGAGAATTGCTGCATGTTGCCAGATGCTGGGTCTTAATCAGTACAATTGTTTCCATTCCTGACTTTCATCAAACAGCAACATTAATTAGGGGTCCTCTTGCACAAAGCCCCATTAACTTCTATTATCATGATCATCTTCTTTCCTAACTAACTCCTTTCTAAGTGACATGGAAGTCTGAAATGGTTTTTCATATACTATTTGAGAACTTTGGAAAAAAGACTGAAAATTCCTGTATTGGTTTGAGCTTCTCCTAGAATATTAGAAATACCCTTTTTTTCTTAGAAAATAGGCTGAAGTTTGAAGTTTATGGCAACATTATTTAATAGGAATAAAAGTATAGGCAAAGGTCTCTTAAACGCTACCATCTGCATTTGGTGCTAAGAAGACCTCAGTCTTTGGAACAGAGTTGGCTTACTATAGCTGTTCTAGAAGAACATCCTACTACTTTCGGGCTCTGTCTTAAACATTAGCATTTCAGAGGGTATCGTCATCTTTGCATTGATGGGTCAGTGTTTCTGGGGAAGAGAATTAATTCTCATTTTAAACAACTACTTTTAAGTACTTGGTAGCTAAACAGCCACCATGAAGATTTCTTTAACCTTGAGAAGGCAGTACTATCTATGATTCAATTTTTCTTCTTAATTTCATATATACTTACATACACTCTTGGAAAGTACTGAAGTCATCAACCTGAGTGCCAAAGACAAGGTATGCCAACTGAGCATATGCTAAGAAAATAATGAAGAACATAATTGCAAAGCCAAAGAGGTCTTTGGCACACCGAGACATGGTTGTGGAGAGCTGACTCATGGTCCTGTTGAAGTTGATGAATTTGAAGAGCTGTAGAAGAGAGGGGAGATGATATACGAAGATGAATGAGTAAATAAACTGTGGTATATACATGTGCTGGATCATTATTCAGCCCTATAAAGGAAGGAAATTTTGATTCATGCTACAACATGAATGAAACTTGGAAAGCGCTGTGCTAAGTGAAATAAGCCAGACACAAAAAGACAAATATTGCATGATTCCACTCATGTGAGGTACCTAGAGTAGGGAAATTCACAGAGACAGAAGGAGAACAGAAGTTACCAGGGGCTGCAGGGAGGGGGAAATGGAGAGTTAGTGTTGAATGGATAAAAAAGTTGCAGCTGGGATGATGAAAAAGTTCTGCAAGTGCACAGTGGTGATGGTTGCACGACACTGTGAAGGTACTTAATGCCATTAAGTTGTGCACTTAAAAGTAGTTAAAATGGAAAATGTTTTTATGTATATTTTACAACAAAAAGAAAGAGAGGACAAAAATGACTTGCTTTTTTTCAAATCCAGCCACTTGTATTTTCTCATGTATAGTGAAAACAAGTTTAATTATAATTAAAATGACCATTGATATTTTTCCCCTAGAAAGATTAAAATAAAGGAGAAAAAAAACCCCACAAATGAAAACTAGCTAGATAAATGACAAGGACCTACTGTGTAGCACGGGGAACTATACTCAACATCTTGTAATAACCTATAATGGAAAAGAATCCGAAAAAGAATATATGTATGTACATATGTATGTAACTGAATCACTTTGCTGTACACCTGAAACTAACACAACATTGCAAATTAACTGTACTTCAATAAAAACAAAGAGTTAACATAAAAAAGCACTAGTTAAGGGACTTCCCTGGCGGTCCAGTGGTTAAGACTTTGCCTTCCAATAGAGGGGGTGTGGGTTTGATCCCTGGTCGGGGAGCTAAGATCCCACATGCCTGGCGGCCAAAAAAAAAAAAAAAAAAAAAACCAGAAGCAATATTATAACAAATTCAACAAAGACTTTAAAATTGGTCCACATCAAAAAAAAAAAATCTTTAAAAAGAAAACACTAGTAACAAAAACCTCCAGAAAATACTTATTGTGTATTAACAGTCATTTATTGTGCATCAGCTACGTGCCAGGCACTGGCCAGGGCTTGGAGTGAGGATTTGAACCGGGCTCTATCTGACTGCACAGCCACATGGCGCATTTCTGTAGACAAGGCACAGAGGATGTTGCCCAGGTTCGGCAGCTCGAGCCCAGAGGGCACGACAAACCGCACGGCTCTAGCTGGGAGTCTCGGTGGAGGGAAGTGGGGAGATCCGTTAGAAGTTGAGTTCCAATCTCCGTCTTAAAGAACTTAATGGTTCACAAGGTCTTGGGGGCAAGATATTTACAGGCGAAGCACTAAATAAGACGAACACCCTGAGGCACACACTGAAAGGAAATCTCTAGAATTTTACTTAAAGACCTCTTATAAAGCGCTTCTGGTCACAACAAAATGTTTCTGACGGTTGTTGTAATCACATTACTTAACACAATTCCTAGTAGTATTTCTATGAGATCTCGATTATTGTTCTGTTTTGTGATAAAGGTATGGTACGTTAGTGATGGTTTCTCTTGAACAAACATGTAACTGAATAAATAGCACGAGAGATACAGGATGAGGTCTAAGCCCTCTTATAAATTTCAGGCCTTCCGGATGTGAATAACAATTCAGGAAAATAAGTAACTGTTGGAAAGTACCTTCTAGAACGGTGCTCTTCAACACAATTTTCTCTGATGATGGAAATGCTCTGTATTTCCACTATCTAATACAGTAGCCACTAGCCACATATAGACGTTGAACACTTAAAGTGTGGCCAGAGTGACTGAGGAACTGAATGTTTAATTGCATGTCATTTTAATTAATTTAACTTAAAATCTAAATAGTTACTTGCGGCTAATAGCTACTATCTGGATGGCACAATCATGGAACTTAAGTGGTGACAGGCTGGCAGTTGCCCTCAAAAACAGTGAAATTTCCTGAACCTCCAGAATTGAGGCTCGTTGTATACGAGGTGACCTGAGCTTTCACGCACAAGGAAATGCACATGATGCCCTGGGAGAAGAAGGAAATGAGTCGTGAAGGTACTACGCGGAGGAGCTTGTCTGTCTCAATCTCGATTCTAGGTAAAGCTGCCCTGGCCTCCACCTGGAAAGGAGGCAATCCTTCCAGAGAACATTTCCAGCGCAGGATCTCTCCCTTCCCTTTCCCCACCCTTCCCCTCCTTTCTCTTAGTTCCTTTTCCTCCACCTGGTCACCCCACTTAAGGTGAAACTTGAACCTGTCTCTGGGTTAGCACAGCCAGGGGCCCCAGGCCCAGGTGACACACAAAGGTCTCTTAATGCATTTGTTAAATGAAACCTCCAAAGACAGGTCTTCCAAGAGTGCAGGTAGCAGGCAAACAGTGAGATGAACGGTCACGTGAGTCCTGCTAGCTGACTTTACTTGTAAACACGGAGCAGCTTTTGGCTGGCTGCTTAAACTTGGCCACAGAAATGAATTCAAGTCCTTCAACATTTTGTGTGACTCACGTTAATAAAAAGACAAAAACAGTATTAAAAATCTGAACCTGACATTTATAAATTACCTTAATCCAGACAAAAAATACTATGACGGCAGCTATGTTGTTGAACTGTATTTGCCAGTATGCCAGATTCTCAAAGTTGGGGAAAGCATTTTGATCTTCTAGAAACTGTAGGAGCACCTCCACATTTGATGTTCTGTGTATGTTAATTCCTGCAGCTACCACTGACAGCTGGAAGACAAAAGATTTATATATTATTGCAGTGTTCTAGAAATATATAACTTACCTTAAAATGACTAGTTTATTTTCCTTCACGAATGTATTAGTTCTAGGGCTCACCATTCTACTCACCCAACAGCATTCATAAATTAAGTCACTCACACGGAGGGAAAGTGTTGAGCACTGCCGTAAAAGAGTAAAACGATATATCGCTCGCACTTCCTTAGGAATAGAAATCCAGTGAGTGCACGTGTGCACGCATGTGCCTGCACACACGCGTGCACACACCCGAGAGATGTCACTTTATTACAAAAGGAAACTCAAACAGGAATGCCTTCTGTTTTTTTCTGCCACCTTCATTTAAATCACTTTCCACCCTTCTGCTTTCTCAGGCCTCACCTCGCTCTCTGTTTTTATTTGCAGGGCCTTTTTTTTTTTCATTTTCTAGCCATCTATTCTTCCCTTTATTCAACAAACACATGGTGGGTATCTGTGGCCACAGCACCGTGCGAAGGATCAAGAGGAACAAATACAAGTAAAAAGTACAAACCTTCTCCTCGAGAAACTTATACTCTGGTCCAAGAGCAGATAAACACACAAAGACAAATAGCACAAAAACCTTCTAAGAAGCTGGCATCACACAACATAGGTGAAGGGTGAAAGAAGACATGCTCAAAGGAGCGCTCGTGACAGGAAAGAATGAGCTTGGTCTTAGGTGGCGGGAACGAAGGGCACAGAGGGCTCGAGAAGGCTCGCAGTGGGGATATGTGAGCCAAGGGTTCCCCTCTTGCTTGCTTCTGTCCTTTAACTCATGACCATACAACTCTTCACATCTGCTTTGGTTCTGGCCTATAAAAATCCGAGGGGAACGCTGGGCCCGCCTTGTACCCATCACCACTGGATTAACGTGTATGTGTGTAAAGTGCTAGGGGTGAGCCATAACCACGGGGCCCCCACATGGACCCCAAATCCACGGCAGGCGGGCTATGGCAGTTGCCGTGACCTCTGCTGTCCATCTCTCTCTTCTCACGGATGATGGCCAAGGGCCACTCCATCAGCCCTTCTTGAGATGGCTGTCCTGGTGATTATCAGAGTCGGGACCTGCCTGTCTGCCAGCCACAGCTGAAAAAGCCAACCTCCCCACCTTCCTTGTCTTCCCCGTGAAGGGTTCCCAGACTTAGTCTAGTATTTCTGCACTGGTGGTAGGAATACTTCCTTTGAGCTCTCTGGAATACCCTGATAAGTGTTTTTCTGCATGGACTTCCCTGAGAAAAAAGGGCTGACTGACTAATCTAAAAATAACCCTTTACCAACTCTCACTAGGTACCCTTTGTTTTTGCTCTGCCTGGGGCAAATGTTTATAAAAATATGGAATATGTGGTCATTTATACAATATCATAGAAATACACTAAATTTCCTGAGACTCTTCCTTCCAAATAGAGAATGAGAGAGAAGAACAGAGGAAAGAGGTTTGGTGGGCATTTGTGGTCGTTATGTGGCTCTGAGGTTTCTTTGAGATTCTCATCTCTTGTCTACAAAAGAACTTTCTTTCTTTGACATAAGCTTCACGGAAAGCATGCCCTATTTCTAAAGGGTTAGAGAAGGTTTCAAAGGAGAAGTAGGATGCCAGCAGCCGTTCCTTGTTCTCATAAAAGCACACTGTCTGAACTGTTGTCTTGTCAGCACTAAGAGTTAAAAAAAATAAGAGCACAGGGAAGCAAGTTTTCAAAGAAACACTTGCAAAATTCTGCAGCTGCTGAGCCAAGAAACTAGCCTCAATTTCCATGATGTCATCAGCTATTTTCCCAGTGGTCTCCAAGGTGGGTACGAGGCAATTCACTGGGATGTGAGATGAAAACATTAAAACTTCTAGGCAGGTGATAAGAAAGTGTTAGAATTCTATTTGTATTTATTTTTATCCAAATATTTCAAATTCTATGCTGTGTATGTTTTTACAAATGTACTTATTACACCACTACACACACACACTTTATAAATAAAAATACACTAGGGTGTGTCATCAAAGTTTTCATTGATATGTGTACATAATCAAAAAGCTGAATGCCGCTGACTAGTCCTTTGCTCACATTGAAGGTATTTGGTTAAAAAAAAAAAAGAAAACATTAATTAGCATAATATCACACCCACTTTTTTACCATTATTCTCAATGACAGAAACATAAATGTATCCATGTAAACTAAAAAAGCGGAGTTTGCATCCTTAGGCCTCCAAATAATAATTGTTTTCTAGACTGATTTGCAGTGTATATGAACTGCACTCTGCCATCGTGCAGTACAGAAATATTTTGGAAAATTATTTCCCATATCATCGCCTTTCCTGCCTCTTTAAGTACGGGAATTCTTTTGTAATTCTGTTCATTATTAATATGTTGAGAATTTGGGAATCAAGAGTTTAGCTACAGGAATTCTGTGATGTTACACAGCCATCGTGAAAGAAGGGATGCACTTCTAACTGCATCGGGATCAGATGGGTTCCGTGCTGTATTCCATAGGAATATGTATTTGATGTAAAAGTTATTTCTGAAGTACACATGTATGTGGCGTGAGGGCGGTGGCAGAGTGGCTAAGAGGGTTATTGTGAGGACTAAATGAACTGCCGTAGAGGAAAAGCACTTGGAATTGTGCCTAGCACAGACAGCTTCTGAAGTGTTAGCAATTATTGTTATTATTGCGCCTATTTGTATCATTATCGCCATGCAATACACACATATAGCTTATGTCTTAAGTATCCTTTTACTTACATATGAATAACATTTTTTCTATATTTAATAGCATATTAAAATATATTAAGTAACATACTTTCTATATTTTACCAACTGACCCTAGTGGTGATTTGATAATGACTTGATGTAAATGCTTCACAAAGCCAAATGAATTTTGGGTTGGGGAGGAACAATATTGGTTAAGAAGCAGGATAACAGAAGAGAGAATGCGAACAGGATAACGCATCACTTACTAAGATTTCAGAGGCGCAGCTCTGTCGTTGGAAAGGATGGACTTTTAAGCGTGTTACCATTAAGCATGTTGTTATATGCTCTAACGTGTAACAGACTAGCAGAAGATTATGTGTTATTGCTGAAGGGAGAAAAGCTTGCAAAAATACATCTTACACTAAGGCCTCTGGAAGGAAGTGATTAAGACGGTGCTGAAGAGAAACCGTCTTGAACAAGTGTTGGAATCTGTAACAGAGTCACAGGCAGGCAAGGGCTCCACAAGGGGTGACAGTCTTAACTCAATCGTAACTCTGCCTTATGGTTTCTTGCACCTCCTACAGAAAACGCTGATGGCCATCATTTACATTTTGTACACTGTGGACTATTTGCAGGACATTTGAAACTGCAGGGAGGTTTTCTCTGCCACCTCCAAAATTTCCTGGATGTTTCTTTATGCCGTAACTTTACACATGTGCAGAAAGATATAAACTGATTTTTGTTCTGGTTGAAGAAAAATATCATTAGCCAAAGCAGAATAAACAAAATCGTTTTCTCCCCACATCTCATATGGCATGCCAAAGCCAAATACGAATTACTAACCCATTCTTGTTATTAGTGTGGCCAAGTGAGAGCTTATTGCAAATGCCTCTCCACTTCCATATGCAGAAGGGTCACTCATGCAAAATGAGAAAGTTAGTAACAGTGAAGTTGATAGCATAGAGGAGAACCTTTAGATTCTCCTTCAGGAAGATCAAGACCCACAACACCGAGGGGAGCAAAGCCTCTACCACATTTTTATAACAGAGCAGGGGATTTGGTGTTGTTCTCAAACCTACCACAATGATCACAACATCCAGACAATTCCAGAAACTCCTGAAATAGTGCAGCTTGTGAATGCGAATTTCCAATATCTCTTCCACCACATAGTAAAGGATAAAGAAACAAAAGACAATCTCACAGGCTGCCAGGAAGAAATCGAAAGTTGTGACATATCGGATCAGCTTCACAGGCTGAAACTGCCAAGATGGAATCACACCGCCTGTTGCTGGGAATTCGACCAATAATCTGCGTTGCAATAAGAACAGTTAAAACAATTAACAACATCAACAATAACAACAACGCATGGATGCAGCCAGGAAAAACATCATCTATTCTGTCCCTGCTCTAGAAGGTAACAAAACGGAGACCACAGTCACTCCAAACTAGTGGCAAAATGTTTTTATCACAGCCAGTAACTCCATCCTTGTAGAATTCTGTGTCACAAAAACAACAAGACTTCCCAAGGCCTCCCAGACAAAGAGGTTATTCCTCCTCCGTCTCCCATTTACTCTTCTGGTATTGATACCACTCAAAATGCTATACACTTATTTTTAAATGTAGAAGTTAATCAACACACAAGACTTTATAGGACTTTGATTAAATGCAAGTCCTTCAACTGGGGAATGAAGAACATAAGAAATATATGTCATCAATCAAAACATGTATGGCCTGGTTGAGAAGCAGGATGTCTCTTTCATATACATATAAAGATAGGGAATGAGTTTCTCATTCACGCATTTGGTGACACCTAACCAGCATCAGATAATTTGCCTACAGGGACCATTTTGCTATCGGAACTTCTCAGAGCGTTATAGTGAATTGGTGCTCAGGAAATGTCTGACTGTCTGCAACACTGACATATGCTTTTACACTCACGCTGATGGCACTGATCTTTAGTGCTTTATAATAACTGAAGTGAAGATGCTTCTTGCCAAATTCCCATTTGTAGGTGTCACACTGAGAAGGTTCAACGATTCACTTAATGGTACAATTTCCCTTCACACTAGAAACAGACTCTCTAGATCCTTAACTTTAAGACTTTTAAAAGATCTCCAGTCAGCGATTAGGTGTAACCATCTCTCCCATTACAGGATGGACAGGACAGGTGGCCGCTCCTAGAACCTAAGTATCTAGGGCTCAAGCATGAGCAATAATCAAGTATAGGCAAGGACTATAGCAAATCAGAATTGGTCAAAGAAGTGTGAAACATTTTCCTTCCCTGGCACTATCAACCTCCTGTTTTCTTCTGATTCAATATGCCAGAGCGTAGGGGTGAGAACCACAAACTCAGGAGAGCAATACTGAAACAAAGAGCCTGTGGCAGCCTCAGTGGGAACTCACAAGGGCAGGAAGTGGCCTCTGTGTGCTGAATCATCTCTCTCTGCCTGTTCTGGTGCTGCATCATCAAGCCCTCCAGAAATTGAGGCAACAATGTAGAGAAATGAAGCAACTGCCTTGACGATATTCACTCTTACAGTATGGGGAGGAAGTGGAAGACATACTCATTTATACCTTCTATAAATAGATATCTCCTTAAATGTCAATCAGAGTTGCCTGCCTGCGTGTATCCTCTTTCTGTGCTCACTGGAATCATTAGGAGAAGTTCAACAATAATTGCAATAGATTTTCATTCATTTTTAGTAGTAACTATTACTTGATTTAATGTGATATTGTTTTCTGCAAAAGTGTTAGATATAAACACTGGGAGAATCCAGGTGGCTATGTAAAGCGCAGTTGAGTTTAGCCTCAAAAATAATCACAAAATAAGGCTATTATGAGAATTTAGCCTTCTTATTTGGTGGGTAAATATATGTGCGAGTAATTCATGTCAGCAACGTCTGGATGTTGCTGCCATATTCACCAGGAGGATTAAGGCGGGTGAATTCTGGATCCCCCTTGCCTTGTTGTGCATTTTTTATAGCACATATTACCTTCTAACATGCTATTTAATTAATTTGTTTCCTTTGCTTATTGTTTATCATCTAGTATCTCCTCCGGGTTGAATGTGAGCTCCACAAGGGCAGAGATCTTTATTCTGTTCACTGATGCATCCCAAGAGCCTTGAACAGTGCCTGGCACATATTAAGTGTCCAATAAACGTTTGCTGAATGAATGAATGAGCAAGAGGTCCCAGACAAGCCAGTGGGATCTTTGTCAGTTTCCTCGCTGCCGCCAGAACGGTCATGATGGCAACATCACAGAACCTGCGGAAGGAACTTTATGTGCCTTTGGTAATTCTTGAGTGTGAGCAGGTACCGGGGCGCCTACTGAACACAGGCATAGCCCCGACTACTGTGCTTGCGTTCTAATCGCACGCGCATCATCTGAGAAGGGGAAACTCAGGGAAATGAGTTAAGACACGATGCCTGGGGGCCTCGGTAGCAGAGCATGGAGCACTGATCGTCCTCATAATGGGAAAGGAGAGATGTTAGCAAAACACAGTGCTTTATCTGGGAAGGTTCCAGCCTTGGGATGAACTTGGACCAGACTTAAGGTTCTTCCTAACTCATAATATCCCCGGATCCTAACTCCCTTCCCCCAAAAACCCCTATCCCAGTAAGCTTTGGTTTTCACCCCCCCTTGCTGTCAGCTCTGATCCTTGAAACTCTCATTTAGCCAATGGCAGGCAATGATTTTCTGGTCTAACTCCAGACTAGGATGTATATACAAATACACAGAAGTGGGAGGCATGAGTGCCCTTTATACACACCTGATCACACAGAACAGATTAATGTTGGCATTGTACACTGAAAAGTCAATAAAAGTTGCCCGGGTTCCTCGGTCCAGCCAGACATTTTTCTTGAGGTTGGCAACCTGAGCGGCTGTTTCCTCTCTTGTTCTTGACAAATCCAGGTAATAGCCAGCTCCACTATAAGTTGCAATCATTCCCCAGTGGCTACTCCCATTCAAGTCTTTTTCACTTGTGTAGATCCAACTAATTCAAAGACAAAACAAACAGGTAAAATCAGTGGCACACTTGGGGCAATTACAAAGACAACTGGTTCCTGGTAAGACAGAGTACGTAACAAATAACTGTAAGTCTCGTCAAGCTGGGTAATGTGCTTGCCATGCTGCTTTGTGCTTTCTTACATCATTCTCATATAGCTATTATGCCCATTTTAGGAATAAGGGCCCTGAGGCTTAGTGAGGTCAAGTCAGTCTCAAATCTTTTGAAGGTAGAGTCAGGAAACCACCCCAGGACAGTCTGCCTTCAGAGGCCTGTGCTATCAGCCCTCAGTTTATATGGTTGCCTTTCAGGGTGACTTACTTAGGGACTAGCTGACTCTAGGCCCCCCACAAATTGCAGCCAAAAGAGGTACAAGTTCATCAAGTGCCACCATCAGCATCTCAACTAAATAAGACTCCACACAGCATTTGGGAGTTTAATCCACAAACATTGACAGGGCTCTCAGGAACCAGATGCTTCTTTGGTACTAATGAGGACAGAAAGATGAACTAAGATCCTTTCTCTCCCAAATTTATAATAAGTGGGGAGAGAAAAGTTGTAATTAAACACCGAAAATACAAGGTAGGTGATAATAAGAACCAAAAAAGAATTGCTCGGGCCAATCAGAGGGAAGCTAGCCTTCTTTGGAGGTTCAGCGATGATGGGAAAGGTGAACCAGAGAAGGCTTTGGAAGAAGCCACGTTGAACCTAGGCTGTGAAAGGTAAGCAGGGTTCAGACTTAGGCAGGCGGGGCCAGAGAAGTACGAGGCATCCGCCAGTCGTTCGGTTTGGCTCCCACATGATGAAGAAGAGAAGGCTGAAAGGTAGACTCTGGTCAGATGGTGAGGGGCAGGCATGAAGGGGTCCCCGCAGGGCAGGTTTCTGGAGGCACAGAACGGGGTTACTCTGGTGGCGGTGGAGAAGCCTGGAGTGGGGAGGAACAGAGAGAGGGCACGCGTGTGGAAAAGAGCTAACACAGCGGGTCTGAGACCGCCTTTCCTTAAAGAGTCCAGGTTGGACTCGGCTGGCATCCGGAATTTCGGTGATAATCGGCTCCCTACACTGATGTAAAACTTCCTCTGACCAGAAGGAGTGGCTCAGAGTGCCTAGGCTTCTGTACAAACAAGGTGGCTTATGCCCACGCCTGCTTCCCCTCTGGGAGTCTGAGATTTGGGGATGTGCCGGGCAGAGCCTGCCTATGTAACCAGCACCAAGTCTCTGCCGAGCTTCTCGGACAGACAATGCTTCCTACATGTTGTCACAACTCGTTACTGGGGGAAGACGCATGTCTTGTGTGACTCCACTGGGAGAGGACCTTTCCAACCTGGCACCTGGTTCCCTCCAGACTTGGCCCCATGAGCCTGTCCCTTTCGCTGCTTTTGCGTATTTCCTTTCACTGTAGTAAAGCTCAGCCATGAATATATGCTGAATCCTGGGAGCCCTTCCAGAGAATCGCTGAACCTGAGGCTGGTCCCAGGGACCCCGACACAGCTGAGTCAGCTGTCCTTGCAAGAACCGAGAGGTGATGAGGCCTGAAGTAGAGCAGTGAGGTGGGAAGGACAAGGGAGGGCCGAGACAGGGCCACGGAGGTGACTGTCAACAGAGCCTGGCACTGATTTGGAAGTTGGGGGCAAGGGAGAGGGGACTTCTGAAAAAAGACTCGAGTCTCTTTTTGGGTAATGCAAAGATGGTGGTGCCATGAACAGGAGGAAGAACAGATCCGACAAGAAAGTGATGAGTTCCAGGACTTCCCTGGTGGTCCCGCGGCTAAGACTCCGCACTCCCAATGCAGGGGGCCCGGGTTCGATCCCTGGTCAGGGAACTAGAACCCACATGCATGCCGCAACTAAGAGTCTGCATGCCGCAACTAAAGATCCCGCACGTGGCAAAGAAGATCCCGCGTGCTGCAACTAAGACCTGTCGCAGCAAAAAAAAAAAAAGGCTCCGCGCTCCCAATGCAGGGGGCACGGGTTCAATCCCTGGTTGGGGAAGTAGGATCCCACATGCCGCGTGGCATGGCCAAAAATAAATAAAAGAGAAAAAGCGATGAGTTCGGTTTGGCGCATGTTGAGTCATCGGAGCTGGTGGGACATACAGGTGGCACACACACTCATCTTCTATCACTAGAATGTACGCTCTGCCAAGACAGGGGATTTACTTCTGTTTTGTTTACTGCTGCTTTGTCACTCCAACCAGCACCAAGAGCATTTCTAGAAAAGGGAGACCTCACTGGGAACATGCCTGGCGCATGTTAGCACGCAGTCTATCTGTTGAAGAAACGATGAATCATCAAATAGAGATGAGAGTGGGAGCCATCTGAATGTCAAGGGAAAGAGTATAAAGAAAGAAAACACAGAGGCCTGAATATAGAACCTGGCAATAAGAGATAAGAAGCGGGGTGCAGAATTAAGAGGATCCAATTTCAGTGTCACTCACCAAAGTCAAAAGAACGAGCCTTCAACACGGCCGAATCCTGCAGAGGGGCTGATCAGCATGAAGGCAGGACATCGATCAGTGAATCAGCAAACTGAACAAACCCCCTGGTAGCTTCCAAGAGAGATGTCAAAAGCAAGGGCTTAAGCTTTAAGGGGTGAATCACCGGTAAGGAAAAGTGAATCACTGGCAAGTGAAAACTATTCTTTCAAGAAGTTTGGAGTTGAACGGAAGGAGAAATGGGAGTAACTCAGACCCTGGCAGGACCAGGGATGGTTTAAATACACCCAAGAAGGATCCCTTCAGTAGCCCACCCTGTAGTGAAAATCACTTATAAGCGTCTTGGATGTTCCAGGCACCGTTCAAAGCTTTGGAAATACAGCAGTGAACGAACCAGAGTCCCTGCCCTCAAGAAGCTTGAACTCTGACGGGGAGCTGAGGGCGGCAGCAACCACCGTAGCAACATAATTAATAGGGAAGAAGCAATGTGGCGTCATAAAAGAAACATGGGTTTTGGAGTCAAGCTGGTTCCATTTACTAGCGGTGATGTTTTTTCATCTATAAAGTGGAGCTGATACCTATTTCAGAGTTGTTCCGTGAAAAGTAGATGAGATAATGCATGAATTCACTTCTTAGATAGCATCTAGCATAGGATAGAGGCTGCATGAATCTCTCTTGCCAATGGCATGAGATAAAATATTAGACAAGGTACCATAGTTTAAGTGCAAGCATATGCGTTGCAGGAACTGGAAAAAGGAGCATTAGTGAGCAAAATCACTATCACAACCTGGGAAAAAATGTCTTTTGAGATTCAGTCTTTTTACTCTAAATCTTCGGATGTTTAGTAAGTTTGTTCCTTATGGGTCCAGGTACTAAAGAGGGTGTGTACTGGACGATAGACAAAGAATCTGGTTATGGAAAAGGTGTTTGTCCTCATTGTGTATTAACTAATCTGGATTCTGGTGTCTCGGTTCTCAAGAAAGGGATCTAGATGAACTGAAAGAATTAGTTTAGTGAAACTTGGAAGACAATTCTATCCGCAGTGACTCACCCAGGGCCCGTGCCCCAAGATGTCGACCTTGGGACAACCTGAGAACTCTTCTCACTTTTTATAATAATTCTAGAAATAAGGATGGTCCTCCCTTAATACACAGGATGTTTTAAGTATGGTTAACAAAGAGTACCCAAAATCCCTGCAAATACGCACAATGCAGACACGTACTCAAAATCAAAAACACGCATTTGAGAAGGACAGGCTTTACACCAGACAGAATAACTGCCTCACGAGCTTATGATACACTTTAAGTAATTGTAGTGTGAACGCGAATTTATTTCTAAGAGCTAATAAAAAAGAATTTCTGTACCAAAAAACTTCCTACTAACAACCTAGTGAACCACGTTACTGGATTTATAAGAATAGGAATCAGGCACCTTAACAGAAACCTCTGAAGGTGAAGGTAGCTTCTTTCCTGTGGGGATATGGTCAGCAATTTAGCCTTCTGAAAAATAAGTATGCAGAAGCTGAAAGGGGGTAAAAAGTAAAGAAAACTTGAGAAACCAAAGTTTGGCCACGGCCTTAAGTACAAGCATTGAAGGCATCTTCTCCCTGGCGAAGGGGTTAGAGAACGAACGAATGAATGTCCGTGACAGCCCAGGGCCCGGAGCCACAGACACTTACGCGGTTCCATTTCTCGGACCGAACGGAGCCCTGTCTTCACTGCTGACAGAGTAGACGTCATAGCACTCTTTAATCTCGTCTCTCAAGTCCAGGGGGATGGAACAGGATCCATTTCTGACTCTGAGTTGCCGTATACGTGGTACCCCTAAGAGTAGGTTCTCGTAGTAGATGAAGCTCCGGTCGTCGTCTTCGGTTCTGTTGCCGGGTTGCATCTTCCAGTAGAGCCCATCCAACAAGGTGCCTTCCGCAAACTGAAAGCAAAGGCAACATTTTGGAAAAACTCTAAGCTCAGAGGCTGCCTTGCTCCTTCCTGGAATGTCTGTGTGACCAACAGTGTGGCAACTCCGTGAACAGGGTAGAGTGACAGGGGTGGGTTTTGCTGTCAGAGAGATTGGCTATTGCTCCAGTCTTGCTGCGTCATTTCCTTGCTAGCTGTGAGGCCTCGAGCATCTGTAATATCTATCTTTTGCATGGTGGTTACACCTGGCACAGAATGGGCACTTCATACGTGGCGACTCTGATTTTTACTCTGGGACTAAAGGCTGGGGAGAGGGTGCAGTTTGCAATGAATCCATAACCATGACCAATTCCACTTTCCCTTATTAAAACAGCATCCCACATAATCATGGTTCACAATCATTGGAGAGGAAAAGATGATAGTTTTGAAAACCAGTCTGCTATCTGATGGATCTTTAAATTGTCTGGATTATTTTGTCATAGGGTGAATGAACTCTCTAACTTCTCACCCCGCTCCTCCCCTCCATTTTTAGAGTATGGCATTCATTATCACAGAACTGTGTATATGTGAGAAGTCTCTCATTACTTTGCCTATAGGAAAGACAGACCCAGCCATTTCTCAGTGTCTTATCCTTATCAGACAATCAATAGAGATGGAGTGATTTGCCCCCTTGAGGTGGAAAAGATTCATATTATACAAGTGTGGTTTTGGATGCCAGGTATTTTTAGGCATTATTTAGTATATTTAGGTTCTTGTGATCCAGTTCTTCTATCTTTAAAATCAATAGCTCTGACCCCAGGGTTTACTAAGAATTTTAGAAAGTATTTCCCCAGAAGGAAGTAATCATTTCCTTTCCAATTTCCCTCCCCATTTTCTTAGATTCTGAACACATCTTCCAGATCAGTTTAATATTTTTCCTATGGTATCCCTCATTGCTTATCCTCTAATACTAATGTTGGAATTTGTGACAATTTGGGGAGGGCTGGGTTGAATTTTACATTAGAGATCTTTGAAAGAATGTGCCTGCCTTGTATCAGGCACTGTTCTGGGGTACATTCCAACACCAGCAAAGAGACAAAAACAAAAAAACGAAGCAAGACAAAACAATCAAATTCTGCCCTTGTGGGCCTGAACTGAATTTATGAAGCCAAATGAACAATTTTCAATAACAAGAGATCATCTGCAAATACCTTCCAGAAGTCTTCCACTGAAGAAAGAGTTTTAAAGTTAGTTTTCTCCGTTTTGGACACCGGGGTGTCCAGGAAGAGCTGGGACATGATGCGGGTATAGTAGTACACGCTGGAGCTCATCATCCCATAGGTCACTGGAAGACAGAAAGAGCCAAATGAACTCTGCCAGGGACCTTGCACACGCACTCACACGGTCCCGGCGGACGGGCAGATAGCCATCCCGCCTTCCTTCCCTGCATCGTTGTTCCAGGATCCCTCCCCAGCTCTCTGGCTCACACAAGAAATGAATTAACATTGGCTTACATGAAACAAAACTGGCTTACCACTGAGTACCAGATTGAGATCAGGTGACCCCTCCTGGACGCTTGGGACCTCCCGGAGCCCTTCACCTTCACCTCCCCCCACCTCCCGGACGCCCTTCACCTTCACCTCCCCCCACCTCCCGGACGCCCTTCACCTTCACCTCCCCCCACCTCCCGGAGCCCTTCACCTTCACCTCCCCCCACCTCCCGGAGCCCCCTCCACAGGAGAGCCTGCGCCCCAGCCGACGCCACGCCCAGCTCCTCATCCTCCGGCTGGACCCCTGCGGCTCCCTCTCCCAACGACGGCGTGGGCAGCCCACTCTCGTTCTGTTCCCACATCAGCAACTCCCCGTTCTCGTCTGCCCTGCTCTGTACCCTGAGGCTGAGCCCCGCAGACCGACTGGACTCCCCTGCCTTCTGGTTTCCAGTGCATTCAGCCAACAGGAGATCTGGGGGCCCGAGGAGACACAGAGTTGGGTTTGTTCCCAACTCCCTCCTCCCACTCTCTCACTGCCTGGGTGCAGTTTGCTGGGGACCCTCTAACGGTGGCCACCGCTGCTGGGGGCCTCTCTTCTCCCCCAGCCACACCAGGTTCACCCCACGCCATTCCCTGCCCTTGTCCCTCCAGGCCCGGAGGTGGGAACCTTCCCCAAGAGCCTCATGTCCCCTCGTTGGCTCCTATAACCCTGCCGCCACGCCTCTGTACACGGTCCTTTCGTTGAACTCCCATAATTGCCACTGTGAGTCTCCCATCTCTTTCCTTCTGGGATGCTAACAGACGCATCTGCCTCCCACCCACCTGTCAGCTCTTGCGTGGCACACTCGAAACTCAAGCCACAGCCCTGACGTGAAGACTTGCTGATCTTACAGCCCATTCTGAATGGTCCTGGAGAAAGGTGGGGAGATCATGTACGGGCTCAGCAGGTCACAGGAGATCAGGGTTTGAGTCTGGGTCATGCCTCTCACTTGCTGTACAAGCTGTACAAGTTGCTCAGACTTTCTAAGCTTTAGTTGCCTCTTCTGTAAGGAATAATGAGCTATCTCATGGGAGTTTTGGGTGCTTAAAAAAAAATAACTAAATGGGACTTCCCTGGTGGTTCCAGTGGTTAAGAATCCACATTCCAACGCAGGGGATGCAGGTTCGAACCCCGGTCGGGGAACTAAGATCCCACATGCCGCGGGGCAACGAAGCCCACACGCTGCAACTACTGAGCCCACATGCTCCGGAACCTGTGCGCCACAACTAGAGAGCCCGCGTGCCGCAAAGCAGAGCCCACACACCGCAACAAAGACCCAGCACAGCCAAAATTAAAAATAAATAAATAAAGGGAAAGAAGAGGCAGAACAGCATTTCTTAAAAAAAAAAACAAAACTAGAAATTATCCAATACAGTGGTTGACACTTAAATGTCCAATAATGGTGGTTCTTCCTCCTTAACCAGATCGCTACAACATATCTATTAAAAATTTCAGCACTTTGACGAGTGCTGTCTTATGCTGAACTCTAATGATTGCTGGTATCATACGCTTTGATACCTACAATTAGATGACAAAACACTTCAAGAGGAAGGAAATACTTCCTTTTACGCTTCTTTTGACCACAGAGGGTTTTAGAGGTCTTTTGATCACAGTTCTCAACGCCCAGCAAGCAATGAATACCTAGCTGGTTCTGTAATAATCTTGAGGCAGCATAAAATGCATTTTAAAACCTCATATTAAGTGATTTGGGGATTACATCTTTCCTTCACCTGGTCCCCTTCCCTACCCAAGCATCATAGAGAATTAAGATTAAAAGAGAGGAGTGGATAATAGTGATCCAAACACAAGTGTGTCTGTGGGTCCAGCTCGAGCAGTCAGTGAAGCAATAAGCACACACAACCACATGGCTCGTGTGCCGCATCTAGAGGGGAAGGGACCTCTTCCAGTCCTCCATCACCTGTCATCCACGACAGGTTCCATCCCCTGTCATCCTATGACCCACTAGTTAGGACAAGAACACTCCTCTTCCAGTGTGCCATGTCCTGTCACCTCTTCAAACTGCACTGGACCGGAGTTCAGGGTTTGGACTTTTAATCCACTGATGGGACAAGGTGTTGGACATGAAGATGAGCAAGATGTGATCTCTGTCCTCAAGAAGAGGAGCTCATGGTGTCCCCAGGGGGGGCACTGCCTACCAGCTCCCACAGAGGGGTGGACAAGGTACAGTGTGTTCTGCAAAGGCCTCCTTCAGATCCAAAGCTGATACCATGCTGAAGAGGAGTCGTGAAGGCTCCCCAAAGCCCACTAAATGATTACTATATTGATTTTTGGAATTAATTTGAAATTAGAAATTTCTCTAGATTGGCTGGTTAATGTAGATCACTCTCAAATTGTTTTACCTGTGGGGTTTTTTTGGTTGTTGAAAAAGAATTATGACAAATTATTTAAATTTTTTGATTTATAAATATGCAGTATGTATGTATTTTAGCCACTGATTTTAAAATGCATCTCCTTTATTGTCCTGTACTTTTAATATTGATTGCTTTTGAAATTCTCAGGACCTGTATGGAATTTAATAGCTTCACTGAAAGGGAAGGGATACATCCTCTTGGCTCTGCAGTGCCACCTGCTGGACATCCAGAGAAACAATGCCACCTAGTGTTGACGGGGATGATGATTTTAACACCTTCAATCAGCTAACGTTAACTCCGTCCCTCCCTCGTGCCGGGCAGTGGGCTGGTCCAAGGGATATCTTCGAGTGACAGCGCCACACACTCCAGGGGTCAGCTGCATCACGAGTCCAGCTAGGCTGTAGCTAAAGGACCCCCTGGGATTTGAAATCAGAACGATTTGGGTTTGAGTTTAAGATTTCCTTCACCCTTAAGTCAGCCTCTGTGTTCATAATTGTGGGTCTCGGTATCTTGGGAACTTGGTCAAGTATTTAATTTTTCTGAGCTTGAGTTTCATTATCTAGAAAATGGGAATAATAACATCTAAGGCTTTTGTGTAGTTCACTGGGAGAAATGTATGTGAACACAGATTTTGCATACTGTTAAATGCAATAGAAATGTAAGACTGTTATATCGTTTCTCCTTTCAGTCCCTGATGGGGAAAGCCCACTTGGAAGGTAACATACACTCTTTAAATGAACTGAATTGTAAAGAAAAAAGTTACAGCATGAAATAACCATAAATGACGATCAGAAAGTAGAGGAAAATATTTTAAAAATATAAGGTAAAGGACACATATATCCTATGTGCATATATTTTTTTCTGCTATTTAGTCCTTGTCTTAACTCTCAGATTCAATTTTCTATGAAATAAGCCAGAATAAAAAAACATTATCACAGCATCACCAACTAATCAGCATGTAAACTAAAGCTGTCTTAAAACATGGTCTCATTTAAAAATAGGCTATAGACACCATTTTATTCTTAATATGGTTGAAAAAATACAGGCTTAAATACTAAAAACTATATAAAGGGGATTGCACTGTATAAACTCCAAATCAGTGGAATAAAAAACAAAGAAAAAATTTCCAATGTAACAAAAAGAAAAAGAGAAATGAAAAATAACAAGAAAGTGTAAAAGAGAGGAAAAAATAAGATGGCAGAAATTTGACAAAAGCATGAAACGTAAAGAGCTTAAACTTATTAGATGACAAAGTCTTAAATATTGGTTAAAAAATTTTAAAATGTATCTTTAGAATTTTTATGAGACCCATTCAAAATGAAGTTAAAAATAAAGGAATGAGAAAATATATATTAGATATACAAAAGGTGTTAAGTGGTATTGTAATCATCTGACAAAGGAGATTAAAAGGTGAGTACTGAGTTAAAGAAAAAGATTATCTTTTATTGATAAATGATACTTTACACAATGATATAACTATAATGAACTTTCATGTATTGAATAACAATATCAAGATATATAAAGCAATGTCTTCTAGTAATAGAAGGAGAATTACCAAAACCACAATAGCAGCTGGAAACAAATTTATACCTCTCAATCTTTGACAGAGAAAGAAGATAAAAATGATCTTGGGATATTAGGGGTTTTATATAGAACATATGACTTAATGTATTATATATATATCAAACTTTATACTGTATCAAAAGAGCTCACATTCTTTTTCAAATATCCGTGGAAGATTTAAGAAAATTAATCATATTCTGGGCCACAAAGACAACACCAGTAAATCCCTAAAATTAAAAATCAACCAGGCAGGTGTCCAGTGAAGAACGCCCAGTGAAGATGAAGGATTGGAATGATCCCGCTACACGCCAAGGATACCAAAGAGTGCAGGTAAACTCCCACAAATGAGGAAGAGGCAAGGAAGGATGCCCTACAGGTTTCAGAGGGAGCACGGCCCTGCAGGCACCTTGATTTCAGACTTCTATCCTCCAGAACTGTGAGAGAATAAATTTTTGTTGTTTAAAGCCAAAAAAAACAAAACAAACAAAAACCTCCAAAACAAACAACTCCCTCCCAAAAAAGCCCCCAAAACTAACCAAACAATAGTTTTTAAACCACAAATGCAGAAAATTATTTTAAAAGGATGAACAAAGATAGATAAAACTGAACCATTTAGAAATTAAAAATATTTTTCTGTCAGTCACTCTTGGGCCAGCCAAAGAGGAAATCAAAACCGGAGCACAAATATAAATACACCAGATGTAGAGACAGTAGGACCAAGGTGCCTCGGTCCCAGTATTCTAGGTCATCTGCCACAGAGTGACGCCATCACGTTGAACAGGAACCCTGACTTCTCTGCAAGCTCTGTGTTGTACGGTATCCTCACAGGGACACGGTGGAGATAAAATAGGAACAGATATCTGCAGGGATTCTACGAACTAAAAAGTGCGATATCAAGGCAAGGTGCTATTCAGAAACCAAAGAAAGTTGAGGCTTGCATTGCTTCAGTTGTCATATTAGGAAAAGTTCTGTTTGTGAATGAAAAGAAGTACGAGTGAACACGAGAGAAAAGGAAAATGGGCCAAGTTGCCGACACTTAGGGAGAAGATCTATGTGCCACCTCTGAGATGTGCCTGCCAGCAACCCTGGCTGTCCCCCTCCCCGGCCCCTGCACTGAGGGAGACAAGTGCGTGAACGTGTCTGCAATCCAGCGTGAGGGGCACCCACTATGGGAGCGGGCTGGCTGATACAGGCCTCTCCGTAGATCTGGCTCTTGAGCTGACCTTGAAGGATGAGGAGGAACTAAACAGACTGACAGGAAAGGGACAGCACAGTCCAAGGCCTTTTTGAGACTCATAAGTAGTTTGATGTGGTGGAAGTACCAGATATTCACAGGTCGGAAGAAGTAAGCAAAGATCATACAGTGAAAGACTAGCCTATCAGGTAAAGATTTCAAACTTTATCTCGAAGGTGAGGTGATGACAGCATGTCCGATGAAAAGAGTGACCTGATTTAATCTGGTTTCAGAGACAGCAGTCCGGAGCCAGTGCCTGGGAGTCCTAACGTCCAAACATTGGGTCCCATCCAGTCTGTGCTCCAATGGCATTCAGAGCCACTATCTTAAAATTTAAATAAATCTTACCACCCCCTACTTAAAACCCTGGCTTCCCCTTACCGAAGCCTACCGGACCTGTAGGGTCTGACCCCTGACCTTATCTGATAGCACTCTCTCCAATCACTATCTTCACTCAGCTTCTGGAATGTTCTGAGCTCTTTCCTGCCTCAGAACATTCACCCACACAGTCCCCTCTTCAACTGACTGGCTCCCATTCTTGCTTCAGGCCTCAGAGAGGCCTTCTCTTCGGGGAATCCTCTTCCCCAGCTGTCTTCTTCCTCATCACTTACCACATCTAAGGCCAGGGCTATGTATGTTCTTAATTAAATTACTCAACAGTCCATTGAATCAATAAATGAATAATCCACGAGAGAGACAATAAAGGTTAAAAAGAGGGACAACAGCAATCTACGAAAGAAGACAGATTTGAGAGGCACTACAGAGGAAGAAGTACGTGGAATGATACCACGAGAGGAGAGAGAGAAAGCATCTAGGATGATGCCCAGGTTTGGGGAGAGGCATTCATGGGGGTGACGTTAATAGTAACCCAGATGGAGAACGTGAGCAAAGCATGTTTGGATGGACAGGATGAGTCCAGGTTGAGAAATGTTAAGGGTGCCCCTGAGATGCACCAGTGGAGAGGTCCAGTAAAAGCTGGCACAAGATCTGTGGTCCATGAGAGGTCGAGAGGGACTTGGGAGCACCAGCGTACAGGACCAGTTGAAGCTGCAGGAAAGATCCCTTGAAGAGAAAGCCAAAGACCCAGTCACAGAGAACCCTCTGTCTAAACACATTTCAGAAAGAGAAAAATGAAGAAAGTGAATAGAGTAAGGAGGAGTACAGGAAGAGAGGGAGTCACAGAAGCCAGAGAGGGGAGTTTGCAGAATGCCAAATGTCTCGAGAGAAAGGCTAAAAGGAGCCCATAAAATTTGGCAATTAAGACGTCCCTGGTGACCTGCGTGAGGGCCTTTCAGCAGGCAGAGTGAGGCTGCAGAATAAACCAGAGAGGCGAATTAAAGTTACTAACACTCCCAAATATTTTAATGCAGTTTTGGTTAAAATTCAAAGGTGGGCTTCCCTGGTGGCGCAGTGGTTGAGAATCTGCCTGCCAATGCAGGGGACACGGGTTCGAGCCCTGGTCTGGGAAGATCCCACATGCCGCGGAGCAACTGGGCCCGTGAGCCACAACTACTGAGCCTGCGCGTCTGGAGCCTGTGCTCTGCAACAAGAGAGGCCGCGACAGTGAGAGGCCCGCGCACCGCGATGAAGAGTGGCCCCCACTTGCCGCAACTAGAGAAAGCCCTCGCGCAGAAACGAAGACCCAACACAGCCAAAAATAAATAAATAAATAAATAATAATTAAAGGTGTTAATAATTTAAAAAAAAAAATTCAAAGGTAAGTAACAAGTTGTGATGGAAATCTTTGAGGGACAGAGGTTGTCAACACAAGTGCTTTTGTGAATGCCTGCCTGTATTAAGTAGTGTAATTTTTGTTTTAAAACAAGAGAGAAGAGCATGTAATATTTACACAGAAGTTACCACGAAGAAATAAAGAGAGAGCTATGCACGTGGAGTGAAGGCCATGTGTAAAGTAATATTTACATGTGAATCTACCTTTCTTGTTACTGTAGGTTTTGTCCAGTACTGAAAAGGACAGAGAGCTTTCCAGCCATAGCTGGTCTTTAGCAGTTCCTTCCACGGACTGCAGCCTGTGAACTTAAGACGGCACGTGTTTGTGGGGGAAGCTCTGTGGGGAGATGAATGTCTGTCACCAGAAAAGGAAGTAGCTCCCCCAGCGTGATGATTAACCCACTGCCTTTGACTTCACTGACCTGGTTATCAACGATTAACCTGCATGGATTCCCTTACAAATTCAGAAAACGATCTCTATGCTATCATCCTTGCAAGATTTTTACAGGTAAAATAAAATATTAATTTCTTTTTTATTGACATATGATTGACATACAACATGGTGTCAGTTTAAGGTGTACAAAGTGTGGATCTGATACTATTCATTTCTCTGTTTAGAATACAAGGCAAAGTCTCCTTCCAGAGATAAAGAAAAGGAGATTCATAGGTTTCTTCTTAAAAGAGCTCTTCCTGTCCTAGGACATACCATGCTGCATTATGATTATGCTGTTTCTTTCTCCATTTTCATAACTTCTTTGGATACTAGTGAGTTTAAGGTTAAAGACTTTCCCACACTAATCGACTGTATTTTCTATGCTGTGAAAGGTGTTATACTTTCTATTCTGTAAAATATTTACTGAAGTCTTAGTGTTTTTCTCAGTGATTTGTGGGTTCCAAATGTGTTAAAATATTAATTTTTTGTCGTATTTCTTGTAAGTATGCTTTACAATTGTTTTCTGCCTTTTAATTTTGTCTATTTCTTTGACACATAGAAATATTACATTTCTACGATGCTGACTGAACTTTTTGTGTGTGATTTCTATTATTATGTGTAAGCATAGAAGATCTGAGCAATTTTATAGAATGAGTAGAGAGAGCAGAAAAAAAGAAGTGGCAACTATATTTTTATCATAGATTCACCGAAGACTTTCCTTTGTCTTTCACAGAGATCTACTATAATTCGATTTATTCCTTTCTTTAACTTCAGCATCTAACTCACACAGAGAAATACCATTACTATTTATAGCTGTAACCCATATATAAGTAAGTACTCTAATGATAAATTCATAGCAACCTTAGGTTTTAAGTAAGAATAAATGCTAAATTACAGGGAAAGTGGGATTACTTAGTTTCCATGGTATTCTGTCCTCTTGGTGAAGGAGACTGCTTTTAAAGCCACAGGGACGAGAACCAACACTGATAAGATGGAAAATAAGCTTTTATTTATTTATTTATTTTTGGCTGTGTTGGGTCTTCGTTGCTGCGTGCAAGCTTTCTCTAGTTGTGGCGAGTGGGAACTACTCTTCGTTGTGGTGCACGGGCTCTAGGCGCGCGGGCTTCAGTAGTTGCGGCTCGCGGGCTCTAGAGCGCAGGCTCAGTAGTTGTGGCTCAGGGGCTTAGTTGCTCCGCGGCATGTGGGATCTTCCCAGACCAGGGCTCGAACCCATGTCCCCTGCATTGGCAGGCGGATTCTTAACCACTGCGCCACCAGGGAAGTCCAGAAAATAAGCTCTTGATGGGCACTTAGCTGCTCCAAATGAATGTCCAAACAATTTGAACCTATAATTCTTAGAACCTACTGATGAGAGAATTCAGACATTGTCAACAATCGTCAGGACAAATTTGCTCTTATTACTATTATATGACAGACAGCATCCTAAGATGTTTTCGTGTATGATTCCTAATCCCCACAGAATCTTTCAAAATAAGTATTTTACAGAGGAGAAGACAAAGGCTCAGAAAGGTTAACTAACTTGCTTGAGTGGACCTAGTGTGTAAGTGGTAGAACTGGGATTTGAACTCAGATCTCTGTGATGCCAAAAAATCTATACTTTTCCTACTATGTCAGGCTGCTTTCAGAACCCTATCTACTGCATATAAAGTATTTCTAATATCCAAGGCACAGGGATAAGTATTTATCTCATTTACCCACAAAGCAATGAGCTTGATATTATCAGTCATTTGATGTTGACATTGCTGAGAAGATTTTAAAACTGGTAATTAAAAAGATGGTCTTTGAACGATGGGGAAAGGACTCAATCACTAGGAGCCAGCAAGGCTTTCCTAGAGGTAAATCATGCCTGCTTATCCTTTTTAACTCGGTCAGCAGCTGATAGATTAGCTAACAGGTCAGAAGAACGGTGGAGTTATTCAGACAGGCATTTGAAAAAAAATCCTTCTTATCCTATTTCACGAATAGTCTGAGCTAGATGATAATATAATTCAGTAAACTCCACCCAAAGACCTTTGACTAAATGGACTGATGTTCTTAGATCAATCCTTTTTGATTTATTGATTTACTAGGATAAGGACCTGGATGGTATCAACTCTGCTGACGCTATGAAGCTGAGGGGGATAGCTGATATATGAGGTGGATGAATCCAGATGCAAGATAATTTCACTAGATTGGAATGATGAGTAGATCACCATGAGTTGAAATTGAACAGAGCTGAAAGGGAAGGCCTGCATTATGTTCCAGGAAAATGTACTCAGATACTAGCTGGGGAACACAGTGCTTTATAAGCTTTTGGTGAAGAGACTAAGGAATGAGGTATATGAAGGGTCAGGCAATGGTAGAATGCATGGACCACAGTGTAGTATCTGGATGAGGATGCTCATGGCCCCACTGCTCCACTCTTTCATGATGAGGCTCCTGCTGCACATTCAAAGGGACTCTGATACACAGAAGACCCCGAGTAGCCAAAGCAATCTTGCGAAAGAAAAACGGAGCTGGAGGAATCGGGCTCCCTGACTTCAGACTATGCTACAAAGCTACAGTAATCAACACAGTATGGTACTGGCACAAAAACAGAAATACAGATCAATGGAACAGGAGAGAAAGCCCACAGATAAACCCACGCACATATGGTCAGCTTATCTTTGATAAAGGAGTCAAGAATATACAATGGAGAAAAGACAGCCTCTTCAATAAGTGGTGCTGGGAAAACTGGACAGCTACCTGTAAAAGAATGACATTAGAACACTCCCTAACACCATACACAAAAAATAAACTCAAAATGGATTAAAGACCTAAATGTAAGGCCAGACACTATCAAACTCTTAGAGGAAAACATAGGCAGAACACTCTATGACATAAATCACAGCAAGATCTTTTTTGACCCACCTCCTAAAGAAATGGAAATAAAAACAAAAATAAACAAATGGGAACTAATGAAACTTAAAAGCTTTTGCACAGCAAAGGAAACCATAAACAAGATGAAAAGACAACCCTCAGAATGGGAGAAAATATTTGCCAATGAAGAAACTGACAAAGGATTAATCTCCAAAATTTACATGCAGCTCATGCAGCTCAATATCAAAAAAACAAACAACCCAATCCAAAAATGGGCAGAAGACCTAAATAGACATTTCTCCAAAGAAGATATACAGATTGCCAATAAACACATGAAAGAATGCTCAACATCATTAATCATTAGAGAAATGCAAAATAAAATTACAATGAGATATCACCTCACACCGGTCAGAATAGCTATCATCAAAAAATCCACAAACAATAAGTGCTGGAGAGGTGTGGAGAAAAGGGAACCCTCTTGCACTGTTGGTGGGAATGTAAATTGATACAGCCACTATGGAGAACAGTATGGAGGTTCCTTAAAAAACTAAAAATAGAACTACCATACGACCCAGCAATCCCACTACTGGGCATATACCCTGAGAAAACCATAATTCAAAAAAATTCATGTACCACAATGTTCATTGCAGCTCTATTTACAATAGCCAGGACATGGAAGCAACCTAAGTGTCCATCGACAGATGAATGGATAAGGAAGATGTGGCACATATATACAATGGAACATTACTCAGCCATAAAAGGAAACGAAATTGAGTTATTTGTAGTGAGGTGGATGGACCTAGAGTCTGTCATACAGAGTGAAGTAAGTCAGAAAGAGAAAAACAAATACCGTATGCTAACACATATATATGGAATCTAAAAAACAAAACAAAACAAAAACAAACAAAAATGGTCATGAAGAACCTAGGGGCAAGACGGGAATAAAGACACAGCTTAGGTGAGCTGTTTATGAGAATATCAGAACCAGTTTATGTTTGTGGTTTTGGGAAAAATTATTTGTGTTGGGGAGAATGTTGTGGAGGTGAGGGGGATTGAGTTGGCGGTTATTTTCTAATTTTTTTGGTGCATTTGGAAGAAGAGTGACAATAAATGTGCCCCCTTTAAAAAAAAGAAGGGGGGGACTCTGATAAACTGGAGGGAGTTTCTATCAGGTGGGTTGTTCAAAGGCATGTCTCCGATCACATGATCAACAGCTAAGGGAACTGGAAAGGTTTAACCTAGAGAAGACTTGGAGGAGATTGAACGTCTGTCTCCAAACTTCTGATGGGTTAAATTGGAAGAGAGACATGGGAAAGGTCCCTGGTATTAGGTTGGCTTAGAGAGTAGAACTAAGAGGGGAAGTTAGATGAGGACACACTTTGATTTGCATAAGGAAGAACTTTCTAACACAGCCATAGAAAAATAAAATGAACTATTTCAAAGGAGTCAGTCCCTTAACCTGGAACTCTTGCTCAACTGGAGGCAGGATGACTGACCTTTTGGGAAGGATGTTGCAGGCGGGAATTTTAGCATTCAGTGGAGGTTCGATCCATGAGTGCCAAGATTCCTTCTTACCCAGAGATTCTACAATATTTTGAAAAAAAAACTTTGCCTATGTAAAAAATGTAGCTGATATAAGAAGAAAAAATGTGATTAGTGTGAAAAAGAACAAGAAGCATAAAAATTCTAAAATAAACAAGACAACACTAGTTAGTTATATGACAAGCTTGTTTCCTAAAACTCTAGCTATTCAGTTTATTTATCTGGCCTAGTTCCCAAACCTTGTCAGTGCATCTGAAAATTCACTTCTCTGGAAGGCTTTGATTTAGTAGATCCAGGCAAACTGTAATTATAAAAAAAATTCTCTTGGTGATTCTGATGTTCAGGAAATTTTGGGGAACACTGAAATTTTAGACTTGTAGGAGTGCTTATATTTTGCATAAAATCTACGTATGTGTCATGCTCGAAAAAAATTAGTAATAATAATGATTCTAATCTACCTGTTAAAATTTAAGGCCACTGAAGTTTAATATTTAAGCACCATTTCTACGCTGGAAGCAAACGTGACTTCAGCATTTACTCTAAGTTCTAACAGCTTAGAACATAAAAGTTAAAAAATATCACATCTCTTGCTTAATAACTTTTAATGTACTGAATAGATCATTTCTAGGTTTTCAGCATTTCTTAGATAACATGCTTTTAAAAGTAATGAGAGATTCCTTCCTAAACAAACAACAGAAAAGTTCAGAAAATTAGGAAGAAAAAAGCAAGAAAACGAATGTTGTTCATACATATATACTTTTTAGCTTAAATAACTTCTTTTTTTTTCTTTTTCTTAAGTTCCCACTTGGATAGTCAAATTCTCAGAAAATGTGAGAAGAAGTCATGCCCTGTTTGAGGCTCATTAAGAGCTTACCAGTATTAGTAAAAACCAGTGTGGGGATATTAAATAAATCAATATTCAATTTCTTAAAATTACTTAAAATTTCTTAAAATTACAAATATCAAAAGCTTAAATGTTTCCTCAATCTTTTATGTTCAACGTACACATCTTCTTATAAATCTAGTAAACAAAAAACATTTTTAAAGGAAGCTTTTAGCACTTAGTCAATTAAATTCAAGGTGGTCAATTTTAATGTAATAAGAATGGCATTATTAAAGTATTGATTAAATCATGACTCTCTCCATTTACAAAGAAGGGAACTCTTTCCAAGGCTGATGTTGCTTTTTAAGCATTCCCAAGTGTACACTGTAAGAACAAACTCCTTTCCCTGAGGAATACGCTAAGAGGTCCTGGTGGTCATAAATCTGCTTCCTGTCTGTTCTCATAAAGGGCTTTAGAGAGGACACGACAGAACACCATCATCCAATATCCTTTGATTCAGAGGATAAGTCCATTGCCCGTGACCTTCTGGACTTTGAGGCAAACGGTTTCTAAGACTTGTTTCTGGCTAAGGCATCCCTCCCCTCCCAGACAATGCAGGAATGTATTGAAAGAAGAAAGGAAAAAGAAAACAGAAAGAGATGAGTCTGCAGTAAGTTTCCTACAGAATAAAAATCTACGATTATTGAAGATTTGGAAGAAATGATTAGTTAGAATGAAGGCATCCACACAACACATCCGAATCCAAAAAAAGGGGACTTTTAAGTATAAAGAGCCATAAAAGCAATATTAGGTGACATTATTTGTATTTTCTGAGAGTTAAACTTGGAAAATATTTCCTGTGTACACTTTACATTAATTGATGTAATAATAGTGATGCTGTAATTATTGTTAAGAATCTAACACAAAAATCCTTTTACTTGGTTACTTGGTGTCTGGGCAGGTTGCCCTGTGCATCTCATAGTGAAAATGGTCACAACTGACAACAAACTGGCCAATCAAATCACGCCGAATTTTGATCAATGTTTACCAGAGGAGAGAGGAGAGCTTTACCAAATTGTAAATTGGAATTGATAACAGAGAAGAGAACTTCTGAATTAACCGTTACTGGTGCATCTACAGTTCCTCTTAATCATGATATTGACAGGTCAAATATTTTCAAAACTTTTCCTCTAGTGGAAGAAAATGTTCTACTTACAGATGCACAAGACTATGAGAAAAAGGAGATATGTGGCCAGTTCCCGTAAAACGCTTTTAAGGTATTTCTCTCGGTCAGTGCTGCTTTCCTCCATGAGTCTTGTTCCCCAGAGACCTTTAAAAGAGTAATAAAAGATGTCATTTTATTTTAAAAGTCTCATGAATGGCAAAAGGAAAAACACATAAAAAACAGTATAACTTTAAGGGAGATTCTCCTGTATTTTTTTTTAGCATGCTCTAAAGGCAACCGAGAAATGGTTTTAGCAGGAGTACCTTTAATTTAGGAATACATCAGCCTCTACTATCCCCCCAGATGTGCAAAACACAAGGCAATGATCTGATCATTGTCTAAACTCCCAACCTCATTAGAAAATATCTTAGTAAAAATTTAGAAAGAGAAGAGGAAATTTAGGTTTAATAATTATGCAAGCACATCAGTCCTTCCTATATGCGGGAGGAATTACCCTGTTACTAAATTAATTATCCTCGTTAGTACATGATGTAACACTGCAAACGATACTTTTTAGGTCACCCCTGATGAAAAGAGGTCCTGGCTGGAGCACCATTTCATTATGGAAACATCTATCAAGCTTCTAACACGCTGGTGTAAAATCTCTGCTCTGTACCCATTTTTGCCTTTTAAGAAATTCAGTGCTGACTGATTACACTAAACATGCTTAGCTGAACAGTTTTTTTAAATGCCAATTAACGTATGCTTTTTAAATTAAAAGCAACAAACTCATCCGCCTTCTCTCTCTCTTTGGAGAAAGGGTAAAAGCAGCAACTGTGCCCCATATTCCAGCAGATGGAAAAAGCGTTGGGCCGGCTGAGCGAAGATGACATAAGCGGTGGTGAGCTGGCTGGAGAGAGATCCCACAGTTGTGGACGCAGCCAGCAGACAGACATGGTGGCCGTCCAAACCCCCGCTATTGAACAGTGTGGTCAAGTCACATTGCTGGTTACTTGGAAGAGCCTTAGTGTTTTCCAAAAAAGACAAACCTCTCAGTTCTTTCTGTTAGATTAGGTCAGCTGTTAATGGCAAATTGCCTCACACTTCTCTCCCACAGACTTTAACCCCTTCCATCACAGAAACTCACAGAGCCACTGATGCCACAATCCAGCCACACAGAGAACAAGGGGAAAATGGTATATGGTCTTGCACTTGGAAGAGATGACTTCATTGCTAGTGTTTATGTACTTTTTAAGTCTTATAATCATACATTAGTTCTACTCCTAAATTGGGGTATTTCATTTCCTTTTCTTCTTTTCTCCCGAATTTCCTTTAGGAAAAATCAGCATCTGCCCTCAAAGACACTGGGTTACGCGTCCTAGGTTTCACCACGCCGAAAGGGGAGCATGACTTATGACCAGGTTTGCTTCTGCCAACACCTGGTGGTTGTCAGGGGATTGCTCACTCAGAAGAAATGCCCCAAGCAGAATGTTTGCTCGCTGAAACTCCATCATAGTAAAGAATTATTACGAACTTAGATGACATGGAAAATTGCAGCTCAGAATAACACAGAGGCAACCAAATATTAGGCTCAGTAGCCCTGGACAAAACCACACCATTTCTCTGGGCGTATTTCTTTTGGAGGCCAGGCCTAAAATATACACATAAGTGGAAATTGCTAGTCCCCTGACCATCCGGAGAGACTGCTGCCTTGTCTCACTTGGTCAGTGATTTCACTCTTTCCCATGGTTTATAAACAATTATGCACGAAGGAAAAGTCATGGTTCTTAATATTTGCAAATGGTTTTGCTTGACCTATAAACAGAAAACACCAAACTCCTATCAAATTTTCTTCAGGCTACATTTGCAATGGTCTCTGGCAATTTAATTCTAGCCCTTGAAGGAAGCATTTCAAATGAAAAGAAACAAGCCCTTTTATTTATATTGTGTGTGAGTACATTTCTATGCATTTCCTTTTTTCTAAATTTCTCTAGCTACCTCCTCAAATACTTATTGCTTTACAAATGTCATCCAGTTTCCCCGCTGGGTGTGTATGTAGTAGGGTCAGTCTCAGGATACAGGGATCCCTTCACATCCTGATGGGTGAGAAATGCTGCATCCACAAATGGAAAAAACAGCTGTCCTGTAGCCAACTACTTCCCATGTTTACTTATCATCAGGGATCACAGAATAAGAATGGTGAAGGGCAGCGTTCGCGTCCAGAATGGGAGCATTCTTCAAAAACAACTGTTGTCTTTTCCCGCCATCATCCCAGCTGCGGAGGGCGTACCTCCAGCCGCTCACGTTCAGTACATAACGTGTCTCCATCTGTTAGGAGAACATGATATGAGGGGACACGGGACAATATGCAATTTCCTTCCTGTGTAAGAAGGTGCTTAGTCAATGCCAGAGCCCAAAGTCACAGCACATCACCTCAAGAATAAGTGTTACTTATTAATATGCATATGGGAGAACGCTGAGATGGGTCATCCAAAACACCAAAAAGGTCTCTAACATAAATAACTGACTTTGAAAAAAAATGCCATTTTGCAACTCTTTTATCCAAATGCTTCCAAACCCTTTTTATTTTGCAATATATAAAAAAAAAATCACAAAGAGAGAACGATATAATGAACTCCCATGTATCCCTCACCCAGCTTCAACAGTAATCAACCCAACACCAACCTTGATTTCACGGAAACCCTCACCCAGTCGTCAATTACTTTGAAGCTAATTCCAGCGACTGTATCATTTCACCTGTTAATATCTCAGTTCCACGGTAAAAACAATTCAGTGTGGCTCTTTTGCCTCACATCAACCCTGTCCCACCTGAAATACACTAACCCACTATGACTCACTGATCCTGACGAGGTGCAGTGTGGAGGTCTGGAATCCAAGCTGTGTTCAAATGAAGGGTCAGCCCCTTAGGAGCTGTGAGACCTTACCTAACGCCATGAGCCTCCACTTCCTCGTTTGGAAATGAGGTAAGAGTACCTTTCTGTGGGGTTGTTCTGGGAATTAGAAATATTATGTGCACAGCAATACAGTGGTGGGAAGAGGCCCTTTTATGGCTTCAGAAACAGGTCCAAATCTGAAATGTCCTACTTCTGACGCCTAGTTGGTCCAGATTTGAGAATGGTGTGGAGACCCAAATCCATATGAACTTTGAAGTCATTGTGGATAGCCTGACCAAATTCTCATTGCACTCACATCATGAAAGAATCCTGTTTTTGTGCTTAGACACATGTGGGCCTTGCTTAGGAAGATAAATACAATCCTTCTTCATAGTGATTTGAATTGCAGGGACACCTTCAGAAAGGGAAGTGACTTTTTACTATTGGTCCGTTTTCTACAGAATAGTCAGTTGCTACCTTATGATACTGACGCTTGAATCTCAAATTTCTTAGGCAGCCCCCTCCTGAGACGCAGACGGGTATGCGCCACAGCTAATGGCCAGATCTACCTGCATATTCCACAGACAACTCACACTCACATGCCCCAAACTGAGATTTCTCTTTTTTTCCTTTCTCTAGAAACCTATTTGCCCTGTGTGGGTTAATGGTACTAACCCAGAAACATGGGTTTCATCCTAGAATAGGCCCTTTTCAAAACCCTCACATGGAGTTGGTCCACAATTCTGATGGTTTCTTTCATCTAGCGTTCTTCCATCCCAGCTCACAATCCTCAGTTGTACTGAGGATTGTCAGTGCAACTGACACTTCTTTATCACCTTTGTCACTTTATTCTGACCTATTCTCCCAGCATTTGGCACTATCCACCTCACCCCATTCTCTACATTCTTGCTAGAATCATCTTCAGATTGGCATGATATCATATCAGCCCCCTGCTTGAAGCCCTCACTGACTCTGCCTACAGGAAAAAGTACCAATGAGCTACAGGCTTGCTTGGTCTTTCTTCTCTATTTTTCCCTCCTCCAACTCCCCCCTGAATCCTTCAAAACATAACTCAAGATTCACTTCTTCTAACTTCCCCAGGTAGAGCTGGTCCTCTCTTCTTTGGGTTCCTCCCACACCTGGGACCTGGCGTTGCAATGATTTACTTACACTTCTCACCCCCCTACTAAACTCTAAACTCCTTGGGAGTTGGGATCTTGTATTATTCATCTCTGTATCCCTAGTACCTACCACAAGGGAGATGCTCAATAAATGTTTGTTGACTGCACCAATTCTGTTACTAGCATGGCCTTATCACACCCCTCAGAGTAGCAACCCTCCCTCAAAAAAAATCCCCATGCAATGAAAATACAAAATCTCATTTGTTCACAATTATAGTGCAAATAAAAAGGGAAAAGGAAGCAATTATGGAGTGAGGGTTGGATTAAAAATAAAGGGAAAGTCATAATAGCCAAAAGGTAGAAACAACCCCAGTGTCCATCAACTGATGAATGGGTAAACAAAATGTGGTATATACATACAAGGGAATACTATTCAGTCATCAAAAATGAATGAAGTTCAGATACATGCTACAACATGGATAAACCTCGAAAACATTATACTAAGTGAAATAAGCCAGATACTGCGTGATTCCACTAATATGAGGTACCCAGTATAGGAAAATGCATAGAGTCGGAAAGCGGAAAAGAGGCCGGGGGTGCGGGGAAGAGGAGGGGAACTGGGAGTTAGTGTTTAATGGGTAAACCTTCTATTTGGGATGATAAAGAAGTTCTGGATATGGACAGTGACGGTACAATATAGTGAATGGCAGAGGAGGCATCTATTTGTTACAGCAGCTTAGCCCACCCTGACCAATACAGCTAGTCCTTTACGATTTCTCCAGGAAAACAAACAAAAAACCAACCAAGCATATATGTCTGAAATAACAAACAGAAAGTGACTTTAGTAAACTGATGCATCCATAAAACACATTCAACTCTGGAAATTCAGAAAATATGATAACCCATGAAGAGTCTCAAATTTTCTCTCTGCATGAAGAAGCGTCTGCTAAGCAAAAAGTAAACAAGACCAGTGGGTTGGGGATTCCTTTTCGTTTTGGAGCAGTCTTTCAATCTTTCGGCCATCCTTTGCTTCTTTTGGTGCAGGCCTTCATCACCCCTTCGCTGGCTGCCTCCTACCTGGTCCTCCTGCTTCCCTGTCTCCTTCTGCAAGCTCTCCTGCCCAGCACACTGCTTGACTCAGACTCCCTTTCAACGTGCTCTGCCCCTGCTCAAAATTTTCCAACTGCTTCCTAATATTTAGGGGTGAATTCTTAATTCCTTAGTTAGACACAATGCTTCCCATAATCAGGCCTCAAACATTTCTTCGTTGCTATGTTACTCCCGGCTAAGAGGATAGATCTATTTAGCGTCCAAGGAGAGAAATGACCATTTGCTGTCCAGCTCAGATTCATGTCATTTAACGACAACACAGGGTACGCTGAAACTAGAAGGGACCCTGAAGATTAGGTTCAACTCTTCCATTTTATAAATGAGGAACAGAGCCCGGGAAGTCTGAGTGAGTTACATAAAGTCACAAAGGTTGGAGACCTCCAGGGAAGCTCCTGACCACTTCAAATTTGAGTAATTGCTCCTACCTTTAGAAATTCCAAGTCACTCTCTCTTCTGACCCTGGGCACTACTTATACAATGCATATAAGATTTTTGTCATCGGTATCCCAAGAGGGGAAAAAAAAATCACAACTCATTCATGGTTATTCATTTCACTTTCCTGGGTTTCTGTTCATAGGAGAATGGTGATCTGCTATTTTAGTTTTTTTTTTTTTTTTTTGATAGCACCTAGTATAGTCACTAATTATTTAACAAATGTTACTTAATAAGTGACAAGAATATCAATTATATTTCTTCATAAAAGAAATAAAATAAAATTTATTCTAAATTTTTCTGTAAAAAAGATTTTCATGATTCTATTCTACTAATTAGACCATTGATAAGGTTTGACTAGAAGTTTTACTGTTACCTTATTCATTGTAAATTTTCTGAAACTTTTCTTTAAAAGAGATAAACTTATACATACACTCATATATTTCATTTCATTATATTCCATTATTGAGTTTATTCAAAGAACATTAAGTGTTATCAAATACTTAAGCTGAGTTAACAGGATCATGACTTTCCATTATTTATTAACTTATAAGAAACTCCTCTCATTTCAGTGAATACTTTAAAAAGCACAATTAAAACAATTCAACAACCTTAAAAAAGTTTGAGAGTTTTTTACTCATCTACTCACACAGGTTATTCAAAAAGGATCTTTTGGTCCCCACCATGCTCTGAATCAAATTAACTAGCATAATCACTGTGTAAGAGTACCAAAATGTACACTTTTAGAATCTATGATTTAATTTCTATTTATGAAGCACTCACAACATGGCAGAGACTTGCTACACGTTTTACATTTCACCTCATTTAATCCTCCCAAGTCAAGAACTAAGTATTATGATTATCTCTTTAAAAAAAAAAATTCAAAAACGGGGGATCAGAGAGGTTAGGCAATTTGCTCGAGGTCATGTAGCCAATATGTGGTAGAACTGGGGTTCGGGTATAGGCCTGACTTGGTGTTAATCACGTTGCTGTAAAAACACCTGGATAGCTTTTGGTGCAAGATTTTCAAAACTGACAGGAAGAGGAGGGAAGGGAAATTTTCAAAAGAACTGAGAATGGAAAACTCTTAAAAGTAGAGGTTAAAGTCACTTGGATGGCAAGAGCCAATGCAACTCTTTTCCAAAGATGCCTCTGACAAAACTTTGCAAAAACAGGATCCCATTTGCTCTTGGAAAATTTGTGTCCTCTTAATAGGTACTGGCAATTTTGAAAATTCCTTTCCTGCCTTTTGCAGAGCTGGGTGCACCGAACTCTGACACATTTCCACACAGCTGGTATCTGATGACCTCACTGTCTCATTGGAATTTCAAAGAACATTAACTTAGTTATTTAAAAACATACTTTCAAGTTTTTTAAACAACATTAGCATTTCCTTTGCAACTGTTTTAGCAAAATACCTAGACTTAGAAATGGCCGAACAACTGTTTTCTTAGACATTTTATTCTATTCGTGGTGTTCTTAACAGCTCCCTCTCCCCCAAACAACCAGACACCGCCAAAACAACATCAATGACTATCCAATGACACTCCCTCCACAACTAGGACACTGTACTGCGTACCCTTTCCGGAAAGGAATAAGAGGCAATAGGGCACCCAGGACAGTGAAAGACCATGGGTACTAGCACAAAAGTTTCGTTTTTATTTAGTGAAATTCGCAAATATGCAGTTGCAACCACCATTAGTTGCCTTAGAATATTTTTTTTCCTACAAGGAAAAAAAAAAAAAATCTCCAGATGTACCCCTTCGCTCTAATACGGCTTTCACTTATTTCCAAAGGTAAACATAAGCCGACACATCTTTTAGAAGAAGGAGGTATCCAATAAATTTGCACCAACAAGGGCGCAGTGGAATTCCGTGCTGGGTACCGGAAATAGAACGGAATTAGCAGAGGTGCGGAAGACGCTTCCTAGGGAGGCGGGGACGCAATGGGAACGCGAGCGGGAGCGCCGGAGAGCTGCCCTCCGCGGGCGATGGCTCCGGCGGCGCCCGCACTTCTAGTTTGTGCATCAGCCGCCGAGGGTCGCGCTCTTACCTCGCAGCCCGCGAACCAGCCTCTCGGCCCAGGCCACTCGGGGCAGCTGCCCGTCCAGGGGGAGGTGGCGATGCAGCGGGTCCCCGCCGCCGCCGCCGCCGCCGCCGGCCGGGCTGGGGCTCGGCGGGCCCTGGTCCTCTCGCTGGCGCCGCCTCCCGTTCGGAGGGCCCGCGCCGTGGTAGCCCCCCAGCCCCCGGCCCCGGGCGCCCACTGAGCTCACGGCCGAGGAGGCGACCGACCTCCGGCTGCCCGGGCGCCACTCTACGTCCATCTCCACCACCATTCCCCCTTCTTCTCCCTCCACCTCCTCTTCCTCCTCCTCCTCCTCGGCCTCGAAGCCCGGGTTGTCGCGGCTCCACGCCTGCCGCGAGCACGACGAGAGCGGAGGAGATGGGGAGGCCGAGGCTCCGGCCGGGGGGTCCCGCGCGGCCGCCTGCCGGATGCGCTCCATCTCGATCTCCAGGCCCCTCTGCTCGCGGAGGCCGCCCGGGCCGGCGAGGCCGGCGCCCGCGGCCCGCCCGCCCGCCATCAGCCGGCCCGGGCCCGCCGCTCGGGGCGCCGGCGTCCGCTTCGCGTCCCCGGGCTGCTGCGGCTGCACGCGGCTCGAGTTCACCATCGCGGTCACTGGCGCCCGGCGCGCCGTCGCCCCGTGCCGCGCTCGGCGCTGTCCGCCGCAGGAGCCATGTTCCTTTCTTCCCGGGGCCCGCCGCCTCCTGCTCTCCGCCCCCGAGCTCCCCAGAGTCCCGCGTCCCTCGCCCGCCCCCTCGGCCCGCCTCCCCCCGCCTCGCCTCGCCCAGCGGCCGCGGCGCGCTGCAGGGGGAGGCGCGAGGCAGCCGCCCCCGCGGCCGGCGCGCTGGGCGAGCGGCGCCTGGGCCCGTGTCCCGAGTGCAGCCGGAGCCCGGGCGCCCCCATTGCGTCCGGGGGGAAGGGCTTCCGGAGCTGGCACTGCGTGCGCGACCCCGAGAGAGTGCTTGGGTCCCTGCTAGCCGCCAGCCACTTCTGCCTCGGTTGACCGCGGGCCAGGGAGAGAGGGAAACCCCTTTATGCGACGGCGTGAGCAAGCGAGACCCGGCCCGAGCCGCTCTGCAGCAGGGGCAAAAGTCTTTCCTCCGTCTGGAAACTGCCAGCAAGCTCCCAACAGAGTCCTAGCGCTGACTTCCTTGGCCTCTGGCGCGCTCACCCCCCGCCCCAAGCCTGCTGCTTTTTGCAGGGTTTCCTGACTCTCTGGTTGGCTCCTCTGTCCACGCGTTGCGGGGACCCCGAGGGTTCGGCCGCGGGGCTCTTGGATCGCTGACGCTCCGCAGAGCTCGACCGCCCCCTTCCCACCACCTCACCGTCTGTGAGTCCCGGAACCCCGCCTCAGGCTCCAGGTCCAGAGCTTTATTCCCGCTCTCCAGAGCACGTCCAGCTCGACGCTCTGCAGTTGTCTCGAACCTCACCCATCCCAAGGGAAGTTTATTATCTTTTCCCTTCTGCTTTTAAGCCTGCTTCACCTCCTGTATCCCCGGTTGAGATCTGAGGCATCCTCACTCCCCAAAGTACACTTCTTCATGATAAGCACAGCTGTCGGCGCTTCGCCTCCAACGCCTCATTTCCCCCAAATTGTGTTACTTTTGCCCCACAAAGGTCTCTCTGATTAGGATCTCTGTTGTTCATTCCCCTCGTCAATGATTCCAGTCCAGGGCCCTTAACGGCTTGTTTTATTCTGCCTTGGAACAATGGACCTGTCGACTCCACCATCATTCTTCACTTCCGGGTACCCGCTGTTTCCAAATTCTGTTCGGAACCAAACCTGCTCGTGTCACACTGATGTTCAGACACCCGTGGAGGCTTCTGACAGCTTAAAGGGTAAAATTTAATTTCTGTAGTTTGGCTTGGTAAATTTTCATAATCTGCTCCTATATTTTTTTTTGCTAGGGCTGTCGTAACAAAGTACCACAGACTGGGTTGTCTCGAACGACAGACGTTTATTTTCTCACAGTTCTAGAGGCTGGAAGTCTAAGATCAAGGTGTTGGCAGGCTTGGTTTCTTCCGAGGTCTCCCTCCTTGGCTTGTAGGTGGCCGTCTTCTCCCTGTGTCCTCACATGGTCTCCTTCAGAAGACATTTCCTGCACACTGAACTAGGAGCTGGCACGTAGAGCACAGTATGACACAGCCCCTGCCCTCAAGAGGAGACAGACAAATAAACCAGAAATAACTGTCCTGGGTAAGGGCTGTGATGTCTGCCATCTGAAGAGCCTCTACAGATGCCGGGTCCCCCAACAGAGCACTGCCAGATTGCATCTTCAGAGGATTCCCAACAGACACCTGGCCAGAGGAGAGCCAGGCCTGAAAAAAAAGAGCAGAATCTCAGCCAAAGTGCTGGTCTAGTTTAGTATTTTATTTTATTTTTTAAAAAATTATTTATTTATTTATTTATTTATGGCTGTGTTGGGTCTTCGTTTCTGTGCAAGGGCTCTCTCTAGTTGCGGCAAGCGGGGGCCACTCTTCATCGCGGTGCACGAGCCTCTCACTGTTGTGGCCTCTCTTGTTGCGGAGCACAGGCTCCAGACGCGCAGGCTCAGTAATTGTGGCTCACGGGCCCAGTTGCTCCGCGGCATGTGGGATCTTCCCAGACCAGGGCTCGAACCCGTGTCCCCTGCATTGGCAGGCAGATTCTCAACCACTGCGCCACCAGGGAAGCCCCAAGTTTAGTATTTTTAAAACATGATTCTCAGCATCAGTGTGGCACTTGTTAAAAATCCACATTCCACGTCCCCACTCCAACCTGATGGATTCAGAAACCGCAGGATTTCAGGCCTGAAATTCTGAATCTTCTCTGAGGATTCTGGAGCATCCTAAGTTTGAGAAGCACCAGTACATTCCAAATGGATGGGGTTTCATGAAACGTTTCCCTCGTATTCCTAGGGCTTCATTGTCACCAGTGGTGCCATCTTCTGCAATCCCAGGCCTAGAAGAAACTTCAGTGGTCTTTGAGTCAGACTAACTCTTTGTCTTGTGCCTACACTGTGCTACTTCTGAACCCTGGTTCAGTTCCTGCCCTGCCACTTCCTAGCTGTGTGACCTTGGGCAAGTGGCTTTACCTCGTTGTGCCGGAAGATGGAAATCATAATAGTGTTCACCTCACAGGGTTGTTGTGAAGATTAGGTGCATTAATACATGTAAGGCACGGGGAACACTGCCTGGCACGTGGTAAATGCTCAAGTGTTAGCATTATGAGCTCTTATAGCTTACTTAGGATAAGTATTTTCATCTATTATAATTGCATATTTGGAAGTCTTTGTCCTAACCAGACTATGAGCTTCTTGAGGATGGACACTCCATGACCAAGACAGAGGATTCCATAACAAATATTTATTGAGCACCTACTAGGAGCCAGGCACAACGCCAGGACAGAGTGCAAGCAATGACACTAGTGAAAAGCCCCGCCATTAAAGAGCTTGCATTCCCCGCGGATTGGTTGGGGAAATGAATGAATCTAGTCAGGTACAGTCATTTTAAGGCACACAGCTAGACCTCTCTGGCTTTGACAGGGGTTCCTAATTCTTCATGTAGAGGTCTTTTGAACTTTTGCATACCACCACTTCTCCTCCGGGCTCCAAGGGCCCTTGGAACAGCTTATGCCCACTTGAAGCTATTACGTTCCCTGCTCAAAATGCTGTTTTTAGTTTTGCGATATTTGTCTCCCAAGGATATTTTGAGTTTTTCAGAGTTCAAGGTTTAGAAGACAATAGATTTCTGCTTATTCATTTCTTGTTTGTTCTTCCTGTTTTCTGCTAGCAAGCCTAGAGTCCAGAGACATAAGGAGGAGACTGAATGGAAAAACAATAATATCAAGGAATAATAAACAAATTCATTCAAGTGCTATCTACGTATTCAGTTCAAATTCTGTGCATTTACTATGCATAGTAAATAACATTATTATTTTAGTCAGAATATACAAAACAAAATACTATTTGGACACATCCTTCAGGGAGTTATAATCTCAAGGGAGAGATACACACACTGAGTGTAAATAACAATAGATGAGAGAATATAATTTAGTGTCAAGTCAGTAGAGAAGGTTTTTAGCATGGGAGGGGTTGAGAGGAGAGATTGCCCTTGCCTCGGCTGGCGTGGGACGCACAGGTAGGCAGGCCAGATCATGGAAGTCCTCAGATGCATGGTTAGGAGTACAGACTTTATTCTGTAATTAATGATAATAACATGCCCCCTTTCTGTAGTGTCAATTATTTAAAACAAAATCTGAAATATTCTTTCTAAGACTATACCCCGTCCCTCAAAGAATGCAGATTGATTGAAAATGTGTCCGCACATACATAGTTCAGATTTAGATGTGTGCTTACCTGAAACTCAAATCACAAATCATTGAAAGAAATATGCTTTTTTAAAATGCACAGCAATATTTGTGTAATATGACTTGGATAGTGTTTGATCCAGAGCGTCTTTAAATCCTACACTGTAGGAGTTTCTCTACTAATTTCAGTCTTAGTCATCATAAACCCTTCCCCAGCTGTCCAATATATTTCCTGCTCAAATATTTATTCGTTCTTTCTGGCTTACCAATATTCTCTTTCCTGCTTTTACCTTGACTTTTTTTGCCCCTTCAGAGCGCCTAGCTTTTGCTCAAGCAGGCCCTGAGGTTGTAAATTTCTCTCCCTTCCCACAGAATTCCTTCCTTTAGTACCCATCGTAAAACTCCATTTCTCATAAGAAGTTATCCCTTATTAAATAAGTGAGATACACAAACTCATATTTTTCTTCGTCTGGTTGCTACCTCCTCTTGCCATATTACAAATTTCAGTAATCTGTAGGGCCTGAAATACTGTGTGGGGTAGATAATATAGCTTGGATACTATTTGGTTTTGTTTCATCTGTGTGGTCGATTCTTCTGGGGACACACTTATAAAAACCTCACCTATTAGTGTTAGTGCCACTGAGGACACTCAGAGAAGTCATTTAAAAGGCAACTTTAAAAACAGTCTAGCCTAATTTAATAGTAAACTGTTAATTTAAACTGTTTGTTTCCTGTCTTGCTTTTATTTTCCAATTTGAACTGATGAAGCAGACGCAAGCTGAAGTACCCATTGGTCCCACAGATTCCACCTTCAAAAGGAAATCCAAAAGGAGCCTCTGGCATGTGTGGTGTTGCTTAGCAACCCACCCAAACAAACACGTTTCTCTCTCCATTTTTTTCTCAGCCCTTATTTATTCAAGAACATTGTAAAATAAGTTTTTAATCACTTGACATCTGAAATCAGAAGAAAATTTGGTGTTTGGGGATTTATAAGAACTGCCAACCATACTAAAATGTTTACTTTATTTCTCACTTCACTGCTCTAATAATGCAAGGCTGGGATTTGTGGTATTCCTCTAAATGTCTGGAGTTTGGTTTGGATATGTCCCTGCCTCTGTGGGGGTAACCTTGGAGCCATCGTTGGTTGGCACTGTGATTTTTGATGATCTAATCTCTCTCAGTTTTCTTCTCTGAATAATATGGTTAAATACCAACTTTACAAATTCCTGCAGAATTTTCGTTGAAGACATAATGAGGGAATATTAACAAATTCATCAAACACGTATAGAATATCCACTAGACGCCAGGTACCATGTGGAATTCTGGCGAGGCAAAGATAAGACATGACTCCTACCTTCAGGGGGATCAAGTCTTATAAGTCAACAATGCCACTTACACCGGAAATTAATATAATATTGTAAATTAACAATACCTCAATAAAAAACAAAAACAAAAAAGGGTGCCTGGAAACATTTTTACATCACTCCCAAGCTCTCTTCTGCATTGAAAAGACTTATGAATCTTTCTAGACTCAGGCATCATTTCCTTTTGGAAACTTCCTTAGCCACAAACCTGGCCCCCCTGCTTGAATTTTTTTTTCTTTTTTTTTTAAACTTTTTATTTTACATTGGAGTATAGTTGATTAACAATGTTGTGTTAGTTTCAGGTACACAGCAAAGTGATTCGGTTACACATATACATGTATCTATTCTTTTTCAAATTCCTTTCCCATTTAGGTTGTTGCATAATATTGAGGAGAGTTCCCTGTGCCATACAATAGGTCTTTGCTGGTCATCCATTTTAAATATCCCCCTGCTTGAATTTGCTTGCCCTCTACCTTGCAAACCTTTATCACAACATTTACCACCTTATATTGAAAATGTCTGTTGACATAGTCTTCCTGAGTAGGGCTGGAAGCTCCTGGAGAGCAGAGACCCTGCCTCATTTCGTTTGTAGTTTAGCAGACCAGCAGCCATTTCCCTTTCTTATTATAACGGTAATCAAATTTTCTCGGGAAACAACCCTCTCCGTTCTGAGTCCCTGAGTGCCTCAGATGTGGCTCACACCACTGCTAAGCTCCCAAGTGGTGGGTGTGGATCTCAGGCTTGGCCAACAATTTTGAGTATCATGTCCCCTTGACACCTGTGAATGGTATTTAAGAACAGGCATGGGAGCTGGTTCTATCCAATGGAAATCAGAACAGAATTTTTTTTTTTTTTTGAATTCTTGGAAAAGAAAAGCTTTTCTTCCCACCAGATTCGGAGTTGTAAGGATGTAAGTCTAGACAAGTTGGCAGCCAAAATGTTTATGCTAGGGGAATAATGGAAGCCAACAATATATATGCATGAAAATACGTATAATGTGAAGACTGGAAGAATACCAAAATTGAATTAGTGATAATGTTTGGGTGACCATGCTATTCAAGAGCATTGTAAAATACATTTTTATAATTTGCCATATTCTAGTTTTGTCAGATGCAGATATATGTCTTTATCCACATTCAAAAGAATTTTGAATAATACAGGGCCAAGAATAGAGCTCTTTGGAATATTGTGTGAGGCTTTTCTCTTTACCAACTCAAACTTATTCATTATTACCATTTGGGTGTAGTTGTTCAAAAATTTTGAATACAACTCTACTTTCACTAGCCCAGATTTCCAAAGGATGTCAGATTTTTTTCCAAAGCCTTTTGTTGCCAACACGGATGATGCTTACAGCTTTCCCAGATCTACCAGACTTTACAGAATGTCTGCTTTATAACCATCTAGCATAATCTTAGATATGATTAGGGCGCAAAAGAAGTTGTCTTTGCCTTCAAGGCCCTTCTAATTAGCTTGCAAGTACAAGCTATACACAGATAAAGCAATTACCCAGTGAGTGCTGTATGACACTCAACTGGGAAGGTTTTTATTGTTGTTGTTTTTGTTGTTATTGTTTTGGAGTCTAGCTCCTAGGTGGGTCCTAGGAGATGGAGAATGACCAGGTTCTGATGACATCATCTGAGCCCCTGAAACCAGCACTAATTGAAGTTAGATCTAACCCTGGACTTAGATAGCCAAGAATTTCTCTTTTGATTAACTTATTTTAAGTTTGGGTTTCTGTCTCTTGCAACTGGAATAGTACTAACTAATAGATTTGAATAGAAGCGGATCATACAGACTGGTAAGAGTTGTGTTAATGATATGCATAAGATGCTATATGAACACACAGTTGGGCCCTCTCGCCTGAGCTAAGTGGGCTAAATAGGGCATATAGGGTGGCTAGTAGGCTAACCCACTCTGCAAGTGTTAGGAGATTAGAGATTTGGGGGGATGCCGAACCCTACTTTTCTTTCTTAGTGTCTTTGACATCTTTACTATAGGTACCGTTCCAAAGGACCTTTTAAAGATGTCTTTTCATTCTTACAGTATTTTTTAATAGCATAAGTTCATAATTTTGATAATGTCCAATTTGTGAATTTTTTTCTATGGATTGTACATTTGGTATCATATGTAAGAAATCTTTGCTTCACTTAAGGCCATGCACATTTTCTCCTATATTTTCTTCTAGAAGTTTTATAATTTCAGGTTTTACATTTCAGCACATAATCCATTTAAAGATAATTTTTGTTTATGGTGTGAGGTATGAATAGAGGGTGGTTGTTTTTTTTTTTTTTTTTTGCATATGGATATCCAATTGTTGCAGCACTATTAGTTGAAAAGACTATCCTTTCTCTACCGAATCACCTTTGCACCATTATTGAGAATCAGTTGAGCGTATATGAGTGTTTATTTCTAGATGATCTGTTCTGTTCCTTTGATTTATGTGCTTAACCTTTTAGTCATACCTTCCTGCTTTGGTTACGGTAGCTTCCCTCACTCTTCCTCACAGGCTATAGAAGAGCTTTTAACTTTGCAAATTTTAATGGTTTAATTGTATTGAATGGCTCTCTGGTTCCGATCCCTACTTTGGTATGACCCATAAAGGGCTGTGGCTCATCAGTTGATCATAGAGCATTAGTGAGCTATGTTGGGTTTCTGTCTGAATGATATTTTGAAATTACTTACAAATGTAAATTTTAATGTCAATCATCAATTCTTTAAATGAATCAAGCAATTATTTTATTAATTCATCAATTTTTTTTCAGTAGCCTTTGACTCTTCTTCTGAACGATAAAGAACATTAGCAAATGTATACTCTCCACCAACAAACACTTTTTAAAATTAACAATAACGTTTATGTAGCCAAAGTCTATAAACTTTCATTTTTTCCCTAAAATAATAAAGACAATATTTATTTTTTACATTTAAGTGTATTCAGTACTCATTACCAGTACTTTTTAAATATGCGTTCCCTTTCCTTGAGTTCCTTCTCTCGGCTTAGTTTTTTGGGATAGATTTTTTATCAAGCAGTTCTTTTTTTGTTGGGTTTTTTTTGTTTTTTTAAGGCGGACGCATTAAAGCCTCATTGTTCCCAGAATATGTACAAAATTGAGAATGCCTTTCTGTTGCCATAAACATAAAACAAATGGGCTGGGCACAATATTTTTGGCTCAATCTGTTTTTTCTTGTTTTCAGCATTCTGGAAACATTTCTCCACCTTCCTCTGCCATTAAATGTTGCTATGGAGAAGTAGGAGGTCTGATTAAACCCACATTTTTTTTTCTCTCAGCCCTAGCAGGTGACTTGATTTTTCTGTCCAAAAGTTACCTGTTTAGTGAGTTTTTTAAAGAGTACACATTTGGGTCGATCATTCTGCATAATTGTTTTTCTGGGAAATACTGTACAGGTTGAATCAGTAAATTAAAATTTTCATTTATTTTAGAAAAGCTTTCTACTTTTATAATTTTGAAATATTCTGTTTCATTTGTTTTGTTCCCTTAATCCAAGAATACCAATAATGCATACGTTGGAGCTACTGTTTAATTTCTGCATTATCCTCTTTCTAATGGTTTCTGTCATTTTCTGGTTTTGTTTTTAATAGGATTTTTACAAATCATGTCCCCCATGTTCCTGTACTTTTCATATTTTTGTAGTTTTACATGTGGCTTTCATTTCCCTAATTATTTATTTTAAATCCTTAATTCCTTTCATGAATTATGCCAGCTCACTTTTCATTTCTGCATGGTCATATATTTTATTTGATCTTTTTCATTCTTTTTTTTAAAGTTAAAATTATTTTTAAAGGATTTCTGTTCCTGGCCCTGATGGAGCAACAGAAACATATTTACCCACTTACCTTAAACAAATAAGAAACTAGTCAAAATTTATGATGAATGGTTTCAAACATTGGACAACGGGCAGTGATGAATAGTAATCCTTGAAAGAAGATAAACAAACAACGTGAGTCCTATGGTTTCTCCAGTAAATCCCTAGAGAGTGATTCCAGGTTGCTCTTCAGTCTCCCTTAGTTGAGAAGACAGAGTAAGTTGAGAATTTGGGGGAGCCAAGGTGGATGGAATTCACAGAGTACCAGAGAGGAGAGAGCCACACAGAGAAAGAGCTCCAGAGATCTCCAGGGTTTTGCCCTTGAGTCTTCAAAGCATTTGAAGAATCTGCCTGAGGCAAGAGGAAGAATTACCAGAAAGGAGCAGGTGGAAACATTCTTGATACTCTCATAGAGGGGGAATTTTTAAAATTCTTCAAACATCCAAAGCTGAGAAACCTTGCAATACATGGGGTGTTGAGTAGAAACCTCAGAAGGGTAATGCCTCAGTAGTGAAGCTGAATTAGCCTAGAATAAAAGCTTGTTTGCTCTAAGTTTTGGTCAAAATAGTCTGTTGAGTATGTCATCTATTTCCTAAGTGAATCTAAGTGATATGTTAAAATTTTTTACTTTATTATATTCTTTCGCCCTTATTTAAAGACTTTGCTTTAGATCAGTTTTAGTTTCGCAACAAAGTTGAGAAGAAAATACAAAGATTTGCCAGATAACCATCTTGCCTCACATATGCATAGCTTCCCCTACTATCAGCATCCAGATCAGAGTGGGACATTTATTACAATTGATGAGACTACGTTGACACAATATTACCACTTAAAATCTATAGTCTATATTAGCGTTCACTTTTGGCGTTGTACATTCTATGGTTTTGGGCAAGTGTATAATGACACATATCCATTATTACAGTGTATACGGAATAGTTTCTCTGCGGTAAACATTCTCTGAGCTGCGCTTATTCATCCCTCCCTCACCCCCTAGCTCCCAGCAACCACAGATCTTTTCACTGTCTGCATAGTTTTACTTTTTCCAGAATGTCACTAGTGGAGTTATACAGTATGTAGCCTTTTCAGAGTGGCTTCTTTCACTTAGTAGTATGCTGTAAAGTTTTCTCCATGTCTTTTCATGGACTGAGAACTCATTCCTTTTCAGTGCTGCATAAAATTCTGTTGTCTGGATGTACAACAGTTTATTTAGCCATTCACCCACTGATACCTTGGTTGCTTCCAAGTTTTGGCAATAATGAATAAAGTTGCTATAAACATCCATGTGCAGGTTTTTGTGTGGTTATGTTTTCAGCTCTTTTGGGTAAGTTGCTGTATCCTGTGGTAAGAGTATGTTTAGTTTTGTAAGAAACTACCAAACTGTCTTCCGAAGTGTCTGTACCGTTTTGCATCACCACCAGCAGTGATCCTTGCCAGCATTTGATGTCGTCCGTGTACTGGATTTTGGCCATTCTAATAGGTGTGTAGTGTTATCTCACTGTTCTAATTTACATTTCCCTGATGACATATGATGTGGAGGTTTTTTATATGCTTATTTGGTAAGGTGTCTGTTAAGGTCTTTGGTCCATTTTTTTTTTTTTAACATCTTTATTGGAGTATAATTGCTTTACAATGGTGTGTTAGTTTCTGCTTTATAACAAAGTGAATCAGTTATACATATACATATGGTCCCATATCTCTTCTCTCTTGCGTCTCCCTCCCTCCCACCCTCCCTATCCCACCCCTCTAGGTGGTCACAAAGCACCGAGCTGATCTCCCTGTGCTATGCGGCTGCTTCCCACTAGCTATCTATTTTACATTTGGTAGTGTATATATGTCCATGACACTCTCTCACCCTGTCACATCTCACCCCTCCCCCTCCCTGTATCCTCAAGTCCATTCTCTAGTAGGTCTGTGTCTTTATTCCCGTCTTGCCCCTAGGTTCTTCATGACCTTTTTTTTTTTTTTTCTTAGATTCCATATATATGTGTTAGCATACGGTATTTGTTTTTCTCTTTCTGACTTACTTCACTCTGTATGACAGACTCTAGGTCCATACACCTCACTACAAATATCTCAATTTCATTTCTGTTTATGGCTGAGTAATATTCCATTGTATACATTGCCACATCTTCTTTATCCATTCATCCGATGATGGACACTTAGGTTGCTTCCATGTCCTGGCTATTGTAAATAGAGCTGCAATGAACATTTTGGTACATGACTCTTTTTGAATTACGGTTTTCTCAGGGTATATGCCCAGTAGTGGGATTGCTGGGTCGTATGGTAGTTCTATTTTTAGTTTTTTAAGGAACCTCCATACGGTTCTCCATAGTGGCTGTATCCTCCTAGAGAAATGGAAATAAAAACAAAAATAAACAAATGGGACCTAATGAAACTTAAAAGCTTTTGCACAGCAAAGGAAACCATAAACAAGACCAAAAGACAGCCCTCAGAATGGGAGAAAATATTTGCAAATGAAGCAACTGACAAAGGATTAATCTCCAAGATTTACAAGCAGCTCATGCAGCTCAATACCAAAAAAACAAACAACCCAATCCAAAAATGGGCAGAAGACCTAAATAGACATTTCTCCAAAGAAAATATACAGATTGCCAACAAACACATGAAAGAATGCTCAACATCATTAATCATTAGAGAAATGCAAATCAAAACTACAATGAGATATCATCTCACACCAGTTAGAATGGCCATCATCAAAAAATCTTTGGTCCATTTTTTAACTGTGTTGTTTATCTTCCTGTTGTTGAGTTTTAAGAATTCCTTTTATGTTTTGGATGACAGTCTTTTATCAAATGTGTCTTTTAAAATATTTTCTCCCAGTCTGTAGCTTGTCTTCTCATTCTTTTGACATTGTCATTTGAAGAGCAGAACTTTTAAATTTTAATGAAGTCCAGCTTACAAATTCTTTCTTTCATGGATCACACCTTTGGTATCTTATCTAAGAAGTCATCATCATACCCAAGGTCATCTAGGTTTTCCTATTATTATGTTTTCATCAATTATTTATTGTGATTGTAATAGTTTTTGCTATGTAACATTTTGTTGCCCTGTTATTTGGCATGTAATGGTTCATAATAGTTATATCTTTATTGGACCTTTAACAGTATAGAATAGACTCATAGCTACATTGCATGCTATTTGCTTTTTAATTCTACTTCTTTGACAGTACTATTGCAATTCTTTAAAAAAAGTTTAATCTGTTTATAAGGGAAACACATAAAACAAAGAGAAACAAAAATGTTGTAGGATTTATTATTATTTATTATTATTGTTATTATTTTTATCATTATACATTATATGAATCTGTCTTTGAACAGAGGGGCTTCATTTATTTACATTTATTTTTTCCAGCATTATTGCAATATGATTTACAAATAAAAATTGTACATAATTGGGTTGTATGATGCGATTTTTTGAAAAAGTTGTACAATATGGTGATCTAATATACATATTTATTGTGAAATTATTATCATAATCAAGTTAATTAACACATCCATTACCTCACATAATTACCTTGTGTAACTATGTAGGTGTGTGTATCATGGTGAGAACACTTAAGACCTACTCTCTTAGCATATTTCAAGTAAATGCAGTATTATTAACTATAATCACCATGCTGTACATTAGATTTCCAGAACTTATTCACCTTATTACTGAAAGTTTGTACCCTTGACCAACATCTTCTCATTTCCACCACACCCCAGCCAGCCCTGGAAATGACTGGTTCTATGAGTTTGAATTTTTTAGATTCCACGTATAGGTGAGATGATAACAGTATTTGTCTTTCTGTGTCTGACTTATTTCACTTAGCATAATGTCCTCTGGGTTCATCCATATCATTGCAAACAGCAGGATTGCCTTGTTTTTTAATGACTGAATAATATTCCATTGTGTGTGCGTATATATATATATATATATATATATACACACACACACACCACGTTTTCTTTATCCATTCATCTGTTGATGGACTTATGTAGTTTCCATATCTTGGCTATTGTGAATAATGACGCAATGAACATGAGAGTGCAGATATCTCTTTGAGATATACTGATCTCATTTCGTTTCGATGTATATCCAGAAGTGGGATTGTTGGCTCATACGGTAGTTCTATTTTTAATTTTTTAGGAACCTCCATACTGTTTTTCATAAAGGCTGTGCCAGTTTACATTTCCACCAACACTGTATAATGCACTGTATGATGCATTTTGAGTTAATTTTTGTGTATGGTATAAGATAAGGGTCTAATTTCATTCTTTTGCATGTGGACATCCAGTTTTCCCAGCATCGTTTTCTGAAGAGATTATCCTTTCCCTATTGAGTATTCTTGGTGCCCTTGTCAAAGATTTGTTGACCATATATTTATTTCTCAGCTCCCAGTTCTGTTCCATTGGTCTCTGTGTCTTTTTATGCCAGTACCATAAAATAGTTTGAAATCAGGAAGTGATGCTTCCAGCTTTGCTTTTCTTTCTCAAGATTGCTTTGAGAGGTTTTGCTAGATGCATCTGTAAATACTTCATTGTACATCTCTTAAGAATAAAGCCTGATCCACTTTCATAAACATAATGCAATGATCACGCCAAAGAAAACTATTAATAATTCCATAATATCATGTAACGTACTGTGTATATTCAAATTACCATAATTGCTCCTCAAATGTGTTGTGTAGTTTTATTTCTTTTTTAATCCAGGAGTCAATCAGACTTCCTGTTTTGCCCTTGGTTATACCTGTTTAAGCTTTTAATCTAGTATCCTCCCTCACCTACGCCCTTCTTTTTCTCTCATCACATTGACTGTTTTTGTAGTACTGAAAGATTTAGAAAAGAAAAATACGCTCAGGATGCTCAGTTAATTTGAAGGTCAGACAAACAATGAATCATCTTTTAGTATCATATGCCCCATGCTTACACTAGAAGATGATTTATTGTCCGTCTGAAATTCAAATTTAAGTGAGTGTCCTGTATTTTATCTGGCAACCCTACTTTTCAGAAAGTTGAAGTCTGTTGCATTACAGAGTAGCTCAATTTCTAGATTTGTTTGTTTTCTTCTGATTTGAATGGATTAAACATTTCTTACAAAAGCATTTCATAGGTGATGGTGCATCTTCTTATTGTGTCACGTTAGAAGGTACATATCTAATAGTCCCATTAGTGAAGCTGTTTGATTACTGGATGAAGAGGGTGACTATTAAATCTCTTTAGTTAAAAGCATCTTCTTCCTTTGGAATAAGTAATTAGTTGAGTGGTGTTCTGAGACCAGGTGAATATCCTGTTCGCCATAACCTTCTGTGCAATGATTTTAACATTCATTAGGGATCATTTCCTGAATCAATACTACACTGTGGGTAGCAAAATGATTTTGTAATTTTATTATTTCTCCTACATTTATTATAAGTTGGCATTCATCTGCAAAGAAGATCTTTCTTTTATGCTCTCTCTTGTAGTATCACTATATACTAACGGAATTAAGAAATCCAGTTTGTTATTATCTATTACTGCCATTATTCTTTTTACTCTCAAATTACTCCAGTTTTGGCCAATGGAAGTTCCCTTCAAGTCTGCTCTTCGGTCCCATGTATATGATTCCATTTTGTCTTTGAATGCTTTCTTGCTTTCTATTATTAAAGAGGCTTCCCAGGCTTAATTTTTAACTCATTTTGCCCAAGACCATGAATAAGCCTTTTCCTCAAAGAGCCTGCGACAGCTCTCAGTTTACTGCTGTCCTTCTCAGAGCCCATTGCCTCTGTCCCACTTTGTAATACTGGAGTTGGATCCTGTAAGCATGTTTCCTTTGCCAGCTGGCACAACGGCAGGCTTTGTCAGCAGAGGGCACTGGAAGGACACTGCAGGGGACGGTCTGCTTGTGCTGGTGTGTGTCCTCTCTTTTTGCTCCTGAAGAACAGCTGCTGTGACGTGCTTGCAGAACGTCCAGTACAGCTGGTTTTGCTGGCATCCTGGCAGGCGGTTTCCTGCTCAGTCGTGGACCGTCAAGTTTCCTGCTTGCCAGCCTCAGTTTACTGGCACTCCGGTGGGAGGTGCCCTGTTTGGCGACTTCAGCCCACCAGCTATGGACCGCAAACTGCTCTGTCATCCCCTAGACTCTTTAATGAAGTCTGATCTCAGTCTGGGGGAGAGGGCGCCTCTCTCCAAATCGTTCCTTATTTGAGTACTCTCAATCCTATGGTACTGTTAAGGCTTTTTTTTTTTTTTTAATCTCCTGTGGTTAACCCCCTGTTTCTAGAGTTAATCATTCTTTATGTTAAATTTTCCCTGTTTAAATTACTGGTGTGTTTCTTGTCTTCTCACTGAACCTTGACTGATACAGTACAGAGGATGGTCTTTAATGGTACCACCATTCAAAAATGCAATTTCAGGATTATCTTGGTCATGCCCTCGGATCTGAGTACTGCGCTGAGCCGCTTGCCGATGGGAAATGGGATCCTTGTGTTTGATGGCACGCCACAACACAATTAATAAAGCAATCACCTATGGCTGATTGTGATGAAGTGCCAACAAAAGCAAGTACGTTGGAAGCCCAGTGCACTTGACTAATGATGACGACAGGATGGTGGTGTCTTAGTCTGTTTGGGCTACTACAGACTGGGTGCCTTATAAACACCATTTCATTCTAACAGTTCTGGAGGCTGGAAAGTCCAAGATCAAAGTGTCAGTAGATTTGGTGTCTAATGAGGACTTGCTTTTTGGTTCACTCTATTTGCTGGTACCACAGTGTTTTCATCAGAGAGGCTTTATAGTCTGATTGAATATTTGTTAGGGCTAATCCTCCCTTATTGCTTTTATCTTTCAGGATTTTCCTTCATATTGTTGCATGTTTTTTTTTCCCATATGAACTGTAGAATTAGCTTGCATCGCTCCAGGGGGAAAAATTTACTTTTATTTTATTTAGAATCACATTGCATTTATATATTATTGAGGGAGAATTGACATCTTTATGATGTTGAATTTTCCTATATGAGAACAAACAATGTGTTTCTATTTGTTTAAGGCCTCTTTTTTGTCCTATAGGAGTGTTTCACAGTTTTCCAAAACAGTTTTGGCACATTTCCTGTTAAGTATTTTATCGTTTATTTTGTTTGTTTCTATATTAAATGACATTATACCTTTTGAATGGTCACCGTTAGTACTTTTTCTGTATATGTTCTTAGCTAAATTTTATACCATGCTATATTTCAGAACTGGTTAGTTTTATTTTTAGCACTGATTCTCTGTTTTCTAGGTGTTGTATTATATAATCTACATAAAGATATAAATTAATTATTTCTCAATTCTTATGCATCTAAATGTTTATTATTATTAGCTTATATCTCCAAACCTATGTTATATAGTAGTGGAGAGAAAGGACATACTTGCTTCGTCCTTGATCTTAATGGGAATGCCTGTAATGTTTCTTCATTAGGTATGGTGCAGGTTTGGGGCTGAGATATAAAATATTTCATCATGTCAAGGAAGTGTCCCTTAATTTTTATTTTATTTTTATGAAATTATGAATGAGTGTTGAAATTTGTCAAGGGCTGTATTACAGTTTATTATTTGTTCACGATTCTTTTTTCCCTTCCTTGTTCATGTGTGGGGACTGTACTTAACCTGCACATTGATATTGGGTTTGATCATATGACTTGCTTTGTCTTTAATTTTTTTAACTGAAGTATAGTTGATTTACAATGTTGCAGGTGTATGGCAAGATGATTCAGTTATATATATATATATATTCTTTTTCAGATTCTTTTCCATTATAGGTTATTACAAGATATTGAATATAGTTCCCTGTACTATAGAGTAAGTCCTTGTTGTTTATCTATTATATAGTGTGTATCTGCTAATCCAAAATTCCTAATTTAGCCCTCCCCCCCTTTCCCCTTTGGTAACCATCAGTTTGTTTTCTACGTGTATGACTTGCTTTGAACAATGGGATTTGATCAAAAGTGACAGTGTGTCAGTTCTAAGCCCAAAGCATCATATGTTTCTGCTCACCTGTCTTCTGTTCCTGCCTCTACCATCAGAAAGACAGACATGCCCTGGATAGTTGATCCTAGATAGAGAGACGTATGGAGCAGACCTGAGTCCATCCTGCAGCCTGAAGTACAACCACCCCTGCAAACCCACAGACTGTTGAAGGAGAAAAAGAAAAATATTTGATGTCCTAAGCTACTTAGATATTGAGGGTGTTTGTTACTCATTATTTTCACAGGAATAGCTGACTGATACAAATTCTTTTTTATCATCTATAAGTCTAATCATTTGACATCTTTCTCCCTAGATCTAACTATATGGTGAATTATAGGAATGAATTTACCAATATTGAAGCATCATTGTTTGGGTATAAATCGCCCTTGATTATGATGCCTTCTTTAAACTTGATTTTAGATTCTGTTTATTTAGAATTTTTCCACTGCTACTTATGAGTGAGACTGATTTATACGTGTGTGTGTGTGTGTGTGTGTGTGTGTGTTTGCAATCATTACCAGGTTTGAGTGTCAAAGTAATACTTGTTTCATAAAGATCATTTGAGAGTTTTCTTTTTCTGCTACAATTTAAATGGTATTAGGGTTATCTGGTCTTTGAAGTTTTGATAAAATTTCACTGTAAAATCATTTGGGTCTAGTTTTTATAGTTAGTTCTTTGATAACTTTTTCTCTTTCCACTATAGAAGTTTGTCTATTTGTGTTTTCTATGATTAGCAAAGTTAATTTTGGTAAATTTTATTTTCCTAGGAAATAATCTATTTCATCTAGGTTTTCTGTTTAACTTGTACTGAGTTGTGCAAAATATAAGTTGCTTCTGATTTGTAAAACTTCCTCATGTCCTTGGTTATCTCCTTGTTTTTATTTCTTATTTGTGCTTTCTACCCTTCTTCCTTTATTGGGTTAGCTAGTGGTTTATCTGTGGTGCTGATTTTTTTTTTTAACAAAGAACCAGCATTTTGATTTATTAATTTCTACTATTTTTTCTGTTCCCTATTACTTTTAACTTTATTATTTCCTTCCCTGTGCTTTCTTTTGCTTTACTTTGTTGCTCTTTTCTAATTTTTAAGATGGCAGCTCAGTATCCTTATTTTCATTCTTTTATTTTTGCTGCAAGAATTTAAGGCTATGGATTTTCTGTGATCACTGGTTTAACTGTACTCTATTGAGTTTATGTTTTCATTAGAACTATTTTTTAGAAATTCTGCAATTAAAAATTTTCCCCTTTTGTCCCAAGAGTTGTTTAATAGAGAATTTTTAGATTTCCAATGAGATTTCTAGTCTTAAGAAGAGCAGAGGAGCAAGGCATAGAAATAAGGCACTTGCTCCACTTCAGGTTTCCAGAACTTTTAGTTTTGAATGGAGTTGAAAATTTTGATTATTAGCTTTTAGGTTTTTTCCAGTACAAAGGGACTATTTGTTTATTATCTATAAGTGATCAGAATAGCTATGGGACTTACCAAGTTGTAGTCCAAGGGCAAGAAAGCATAAATTCACTGAGGAAATGAATGGAGAATGGTAAAAAACAATAAAATTGATTTGTGATTGCGTCTAAGCTTTCATTAGCTTTTACATCAGCTTTGTGAAAATTAGAAAAAGTTTGCTCTTACTCAGTGGAAGTGGCCTACAGAGCCCTGCATAGTTGGAGGAGTTCTGGCTGAATATCAACCTCCACTTGACTCCTGTTTCCTTGACTGGGAACTTTAGCTCAGCCAGGGGCTGTATGTTTGATCCAGAAGGTCTTAGATTGCTGTCTACTAAGTCCAGCACATTAATTAAAATGATTACATGTATTAATTGCTAGGCAACTATAGGGAATCAAATAAGAAATGCAATTGACATCACCAAACTCTCATTACATTCGAGATATAAGATTTATTCACACCAACAAAAATAATCACAACAAAATATAAACTAATTTAAAAAACAAAAGATCATAGTGACATGAAATTTTATATTCTCTAAGTGTGTAAAAGTTTTTTTTGCTTCTACGTAAACTTCTTTTCATAAAAGGGTAGCAAACATTAAAATGCAGTGATGGTTTGCATTTCTTAGATGGAAAGAACATAGGCTAAACCCTGAAGCTTTTAGTTTACAAGGGTGTTACCATGAAGTCACACACTAAACTAATGATCAAAACCATGATCTGTTTCCAGATCCACACACATATACATTCACCAACTAAGCAGAGAAATAAGCATTTCATATTCTGTCCCACTCTGCTATAATGTATTTTTTCTTTTTACTAAAAGCAAAGTAGGAAACTGTATTTTTCTCCTTTTAGTTGACCTTGGAAGAGGCACTATCCAATTCATGAGAAACGCGAAATTTCAGGTGTTTGTCTTCTTCACTCTTAAGGTCTGGGACTAGCTTGTCTTCCCGGCTACGGAATTCTTGGCTGTGGAACTCATGGCTGACTTTGGAATTATCCTGACTCTCAATCACGTCGGAACGCTCACTGCTCTCATCCTCGGCCTTCAGCTGGAATTCTTTGGAATGCTCGCGGCTGTGGGTTTCCACACTGCGGTCGTCCGGCTGACTCGTCTCCTGACTGTCCTTCCCGCGGCTGTCCCAGTCAGAAGACCTGTGGAGGCGCTGGGCAACCAGGATGGCCTTGGGTGCATCACCCACCTCCTCGCTCTCCACGTGTGACGTGACGTCCTCCTCTGTGGCATCTGGATACTGAATCACAGCACAAACGGGAGAAGAATTCAATAAACAGCCAGAGATGGGAACACTGTAATTTTCTTCTGCTTTCTAACTTTCAGCCCAACGTATTCTCTAAAAATGTCTAAATTTGGCTGAAGCAAAAAAATAATACTAGCATGTTACATTTTTTCAAACCAAGTCCTTTCATTATGTCATCTCCTCTAGTTCAATAGGTACATCAATTTTGTATGAGAGGAAACCCATGAGGAAGGTCTCATTATCTGTTTTACATAAAGGGAAAATGAATCGAAAGTTAAAAGTAAAGGGACTAGTACATGGCAGGGCTATGTGCTAAATCCAGATCCTTTTTTAATTTAAAAAGGTGAATAGAGGGCTTCCCTGAAGGCGAAGTGGTGAAGAGTCCGCCTGCCAGTGCAGGGGACACGGGTTCGAGCCCTGGGCAGGGAAGATCCCACATGCCGTGGAGCAACTAAGCCCATGCGCCACAACTACTGAGCCTGCGCTCTAGAGCCCGTGAGCCACAACTACTGAGCCCCTGCGCCACAACCACTGAAGCCCACGTGCCTAGAACCCGTGCTCCGCAACAAGAGAAGCCACTGCAATGAGAAGCCTGCGCACTGCAATGAAGAGTAGCTCCCACTCGCCGCAACTAGAGAAAGCCTATGCACAGCAACAAAGACCTGACACAGCCAAAAATAAATAAATAAAATAAATAAATTTTAAAAATAAATAAATAAAAAAGCAAATAGAATAAGTGCTTTATAACCAGGATTTGGAAAAATAGCATTGTGACTGAGAGACAAAATTAGGGAGAAATTATGTGGACTTTAATACAAAAACCACCAAGTGGGAAAAGGTTTTGTATTCAATGATCATAAAGTAATAATACTTGCTGAATGAATGAACAAATGAGCATGCAGACCCTTGTTCCCTAGAACTGGGCTCTACTCATAACCATCTCATGTGTCTTGTTCAAGGATTTACCTGGACTTCAGATCTACGGAACTTCTTAGATTTCGACCTCAGTCCATAAGCCACACTATCACCTCGGCCGTCGTATGTGTCTCCGGTCGGGACAGGTGGAGTGAAAACGGAGGTTGCTGGAACGTCAGTGGGAAAATCAGTGACCACTTCATCAGATTCATCAGAATGGTGAGACTCGTCGGAATGGTCAGCGTCATTGGAGTCATTTGCGTCAGTGTCCTGGCTGTCTCCATCGTCTTCGTCATCCACAGTGTCTGTGTGCTCAGGGCTTTCATTGGACTTACTCGGGAGGGTCTAAAAATCAAGATGGCCGGAAAAATTGGTGTAAGGGTTTTTATTTTCCTTTAGCCTTTACGGTGCCTTAGTCTTTTACTATCTTTATTTAGTTTCAGAATCTTTTTTTTTTTTTAAGTCTTTATTGAATTTGTTACAATATTGCTTCTGTTTTATGTTTTGGTGTTTTGGCCATGAGGCACGTGGGACCCCAGCTCCCTGACCAGGGATCGAACCCGTACCCCCTGCCTTGGAAGGCGAAGTCTTAACCACCAGGCCGCCAGGGAAGTCCCAGTTTCAGAATCTTTGTATTCACGACAAAGCACTCAATGGCTTTTAAGAGCTAAAGTGAGCATCTTCCAATGTCCCTTTTAACACAAGGATAAATGGAATCCTATTCTGAGGCATTTTTCTTGCTTTTTCATAAACATTATTTTCAAGCCAAATGTATGAGTTATAAATTTATATCGATAACATGTTTTTCCTTGTCCATTTTAAACACTATTTAATTTACCAAATTCAATAATGCAGTAAATAGAGATACATAATTGTGAGATTGTTTTTTTTCTATGACAATTCTCAGGAGATCAGAGCATCCATGTATCAATGCTTATCCCCAAACCTAAAACTCCTCCCTATTAGCCTGGATAATCAAAAGGCGACTTTGTTATCCATGTGTATAAACTGCAGCTCAATTAACCAGTTAATGTCTATCACACTTCTGATTGCAAATATATTGGGTCATTTATCTCACTTTCCTTATTAGAAATTCTTAGCATCTTCAAATAGAATCTTAAGGAAAACAAATTTAAGTTATCTCTTTGCTTAGCAAATATATTAATAATTCCAATAAAAAGAATAGTTATTAAATAAACCATGTTAGCAACGGAAACGTTCCTGGAGTCAAAGTCTTGGCTTTGGTAGGCATTAATTAGATGCTTACCAGATATTAGATGACAGCAACAAAATATCTTAAATAAATTGCAAGAGGCTTAGTATTTCAAACAACAGACATTAGTAAACATTTCCTGCCACACTAAACTTATTTGAAACCTGGTATTTCTGACATTTAGTAAATACTTGTGTTTTTTGTGAGCAAGTTTTAGACAGGAAATTTTTTTTTTTTTTTAATGGTTGGCTGAGCTCATATTAGGAAGGGAGGGTGGGTCTCAAGATGCAGGTTTTGAGGAGAAAGTTCCTAGTTCCTATTGTTCCCTTGGATGGTGGTGGCAGAGTCACTCAGAGAAATGAGACAAATATGAATCGGGCTACCAGGAGCCCATCCCATAATATTTCTCCTATACCCGCACGTCCACTCCACTCAGTAAAGGCTCTACTTCCACCATCCCTGACCTAGAGCCCACCATACTGTTGGCCCAGTATAATCAGGTCTGCAGAAAGTTCAAGGCTTTGGGTAGGGAATGTTATGCACCCCTGGAATTTCAGGCCAGTGGATAGACAGGGCATTTACTGGAGAATTTTTTAATGGAATTTTGCCAGAATTGAACCCAGGCAATGTCACTAGGAGAAATAATTGCTTCCTTAGTCCCTACCAGACATGATGGACCTTGGATTCAAAGTGGAACCTCACCTCTTGCTTGTTGTCAGCAGTTTCCTCAGAGGACACAGTATTCTGAAGAAGGAAGGGTACAAATCAGTGTACATCATACTCTCCTAACTTTTTAATTCAAAAGTTAGCCTTTTCCATACAAAGCAGGTCTTATTTTTTAGCCTCATTGGTGGATGGCTTAAGCGGGAAGACAACATGACAAATCAATTGCTGCCCTAAGTTCACGTTTACCAATAGGCAGGAAAGATCTATTTAACAAGCCCAATTGGCCTGCTTGGTGGCTATTTTTTGTGGTGGTTGTTCTTTAATTGTGAGAATTTTAATATTTAGAATTAATTAAAATTAAAGATACCTGTGGTGCTAGGAGAGTCTGCTTCTGAGATGGGTCAGGCTTTAGCCATGTGGCTATAGCATCTGGGTATTTGTTGTAAAGCTACAAAAAAAGAGTTGCATATTTGTCATTATTAAGAAAAAGAAACAGGGATCTCTAAGTGATAAGCTGAAAAAACAACTATACTTCCCCAGTCTTGATCGATAAGCATAATATGCATTATTCAGTCAACTAGAGCCTTAGCCGTATCTTTCATAATTTATTTTTTCTGGTAGAGTCATTTAACAAACCGTTACATAGCACTTATCGTGAGGCAGGCACACTTTCAAAGTAATTTACAAATGCTAATTCATTTCATCCTGGGATAGGTATCATTATTATTACTCCCATTTTACAGACCAGGAGAAACTCAGTCACAATGAAGTTAAGTGATAGTAAGTAGCAGAGCCAGGGTTCAAATCCAGTGGCTGTCCACATTGATGATACACTGTGCTTTTCTGTTCTATGTTTGTTAGCGGAAATTACTCTCAGATGAAACACAGCTAAAGCAGAGGTGCCCTTAATTTGTGTTGATCTTCCTTGTTTCCTGTCTCTGTGGAACAAGGAGAAACTCTCTAAGGCTGTGCTGTCCAGTATGCCATTCTCTAGCCATGAAACACGTGGCTATTCAAATTTAAGTTAATTAAAAAAAATTTAGTTCCTCAGTTGCACTAGCTATATTTCGAGTGTTCAATAGTCACATGTGTCTAGTGGCTACCTTAGTGGGCAGCGCAGAAATGTAATATCAACACCGTTGCATAAAAGTTCTATTGCTTTAAGGTGCCAAAGACATGAATGGAATGGCTTTTCACTTGGCCAAGTCATTTATCTGGAAAATGATAATAATATGCTAGTGCAGAGGAGTGGAAATTGCTCTGAATTAAGTGTCATCTGGTGGGCTGTACAGCCCAGGGCAATCACTTCACATCTCTGTAAAAGTTACCCTGGGGGTTCCAAGAATTCCTTCACAGCCACAAAGGAGGGGAAGAGCAGGAAGGAAACCAGTCGTAGCACTTTGGGTTTCCCCATGGTTGGCTCTAACCAGAGCAGCTTCATATTGGGCTTCTATGACAGTTTTTGCTGAAAGAATGGGTTCCTTGACTAAAAAATGTGAAAACTACTGGTCTAGATGAGTTCAAAGTTTCCCTTTTTTTTTTTCTTTAAAATATATATATTTATATAAATATTATACAGATAAATGTTATGATTGATTACATTGAACGTACATATTTATTCTGATGATACCTGTAATACAGGCTTTATCTGTATTTATAAGATAAATTTATAATGTTTAAAAAGTAATATGAAGAACAAATAGATGAGAAAAACAAACTAAAATCTACCCAGTAATCATATCATTCCTAGATAACCGGTGTTCATCTTCAGGGGTGTCTCTTTACAGACTTTCCATTTTTCCTACTAGCTCTAGATTTCTAGGATTCTAGAAGGTTGAGCTCTTCACTTATCTCCTAAATAACATTTAACCACTTATACTGCCGTGGCTTCATGTGCCATATTTTATTCTATTAAAAAGGCACTAATTGTTGCCTCAAAAAGTGTGATCACTATTTTCTCTGGAAATGTTAATTTTCTGGCTTATTGTTGTGATTGAATACTTGTGTTCTTAAATCACTTGGAAAACAGACACACTTACTTATACCCACTTGCACACCCAAACACACGCAGCAATACTTCTCCTAACATCTTCATTAAGCAATCTAACTGCAGTGACCCCAGGCAGCTCTGTGTTGGCCTTTATTCTGTTTATCTGGAATTGAACTCTGTGTGCCTTTTTGTCCAAGCTCCTTGGGACAATGCCCGTTTGTTGTTTGGCTGGCACGGTTTCACCCTGTGGAGGGGCAGGTACATCTATGGTGCTGGTCGAATAATTATAATAAAGAATTTGATTTGGTCTTATGTTTGGCTAGAAAAATGTGATCTAAAGTCATCTGATAAGCACAATAGATACAAACAGCATAAACAGACTTTCTTTTTATAATGGGCTTCTTAGCAAATATCTTAGGAGATATTGTGAATATTATGGTTATGCCAACTCTCCAATATGTGAGGTGAATTTTAAACTTAGCTTGCCACTAAGTAAAGCAAAAGATGGAATTTTTTACTTCTAGAACAGTATGTTGACTCATGGAAACAAAAAGTCACACAACTTCATAGAACTCATTTTACATAAATGATAGGCCTACAGCATCATTTTATTGTATTAAAAAATCTAGTTTGGTTTTAAGAGACTATATTAATTAAAAGCAATTCTGTGCTTGGTACTGGCCTAGAACCATAGCAGGCACTCAATAAATACTTATAAGTTATTTTGTTTGACTATGAAAATAAGTAAAATTGCCATACGTTTGTAGCACATCTTGCAGCAGTTAAAAAAATAATTTAACTATATGATAAACCTAAAAGATGCTCACCTGCTTTTCCTCAGAGCTGCCAGAATCAGTGTGTTTAACCTTGGAAACAGAAAAGGTGAAGAAAGATTACAGTGTGAATGTGTTCCTAGCACCTTGAAACACACAATTCATTTATTTTGAGGAATTTTCTTTAAGAATCAGCTGTACTCACTGGAAGGGCGGAGGCAATGCCCAAGAGGCAGAAGCAAATCACTGCAATTCTCATCGTAATGAATGTTCCTGCAAAATATTTTGTAAGAAATATTTGATCTTTTCCTAGGTTAAAACAGTGATGCTTTTTTAGGCTACCACATTACAAAATCGTCACAAATAAATATATATTTTCTGTAGAAATACTCTCTACTTCTTAGAGAAAAATTTCTTCTTAATATTATGATGTTTTGAGTTAGTATTTGTAATGCCACCTCCTCTATTCTCCATCTCTTCCTATTAGGCAAGGAGACAGGAATTTTACAAGTCTATATTTATTCAACTTTAAAATTTAGAGTTTCAGAGATTATGCTGTTGCTACCTCATGTCACCAGCCATCTAAACCTAAAAACAGATCAACAGTAATTGAGTTCAAATAATAAGCTGGAATGGGAATATTTATTTTTCAGAGAAGAAAAACACAAAGAGAAAGAGAGAAAATAAAACTGTGAAAGAAACTTGCTTTATCCATTTTCCAGCATGCATTTCAAATGTGATTTTCAACTTAAATTATTTAAAAGGTGTTACTTAGGTGAAATGAAGCTGTCTCTAAAGTTAGTAATTTAAGTAAGGTATTCTAGAAATTTGAAACGAAAAAGAAAAACACTGAAAACAGTCAACAGCTTTCCTATTTGTAAGTCTAAATTGTGTCATACAGGTATTTTGGATAAATTTTAACAGCTAAATACAGAGGTGAAAATACTCAGAAAGGTTTTGCTCCTTGAAAACAAGATAAGTCAAATCATTAAATAATTAGCATGATCATTTGTTTACATTAGCACTAAAAATCATTTTCCTTTTAAATGTCTCCACAATCATCTATCCATTTAAAATGATGTAGATGTAATCATTCCAAAGGGGCACAGACATTTCCTTTTTTTTTCTGATGGCAAGAAGTACTTTCAGTTCTTTTGAGGATGGCGTGGAAATATTTTTTAAGTTTTGTATTCGACTGTCTTTCAAAATAGCCGGCCGCCTTTCCTGCAGGAGATCTGCCCTGGATCTGGCATGCTTATTCCGAAGACTAGGGCCGTTTAAGTCTGATGAACACCTTTTACTGTTCAACTCTTTCCCTTACAGCTTGACCTTCCCCATGAAATGAAACAGTGCCTACGTAGGACAGCAAGCAAGCAGCAGACCGCAGCCTTACCTTGGTCTGCGGCGGCGGAGAAGAGCCGGGTCCCAGGCGGTGCTGATTCTGTCTGTGCTCAGTGCTGCACTCTGGCCGCCTCCTCTCCCTGCTGCTGACAACCAGGACCTCTCAGAATTTAAAGGCTGCTCCAGACGTTCTCCACCAACGCAGGGGGCGGAGAGATGTGTCATGAGGTTTTTTGCCACTGCTCAACCCACTTGCTCCTACACTTCCCCCTCTGGTTTTGTGGTTACAAAACAAACACATGCACACACACACATACACACACACACACAGACTACTCTGCAGTTAAAACATTACTTACGCACAATATCATTAACCAGCTTTTTCGTGTATAGGATTGGCTCTCAGCATCCTGGAAGGGTATCGAGGGCGTCCCATAGAAAGGGAAGGAGGGAAATGACTAGTTCTTACCAAGACTCTATAATTTCTGGATTAGAATAAAAATATAATCTAAATCAGTCTTAAATAAAATGAAATAGAATGGATTTTTGTTTCTTTTGGTTTAAATAACAGATGAAGGTAATATATGCAACCAAATTTGCCTCACAGTTATACTTATTTAAGAGCTACCAGCCTGTTGTTCAGATACATACAAAGAATTCAGAAACCCTTCCTCCATTTTCACTTAAGCTCTGTTTTGTGATTTCAAGTGTGTAGCAGCCTGTCATTTAAACAAATGGCATTAGTAACATTAAAATCCAGGTTCACGCTCATTAAATTGGATTTACATTGACCTTTCAAGGACGTGGATTTTTGTCGCCTTGTTTGAATTGTTTGGAAGTGATGGATCTGCTAATTGCTATATAAAACAGAAGAAAGGTAATTTATTCTCAATGCGGCAGAAGTAAAGCAGCTTCTGACCGAGAGCAGGGTTACTGCTTGAAAGTGCTGCTTCAGGAGCCAGAGTGTGGCTTTGAGTTCCACTCTGCCACTGATTAGCTGTGAGACCTTGGGCAAATCACTTAGCCTATCTATACCTGTTTTCATCTGTCAAATGCACAGTTTGTGGGCGTTTTGAGAGGTTTAAGTGAGTTAGTATGTGTAAAACTAAAAATACTTGGCACATATATGCAAATACCCTGCCTATTTTAACCAGAGTATGTGTGTTAACTATTATTAAGATTTTTAGGAGGAGCAGGTAGTCATGATTGGTAATACCTTTAAACGGAATAGGTTATTGGAATGAGATCAGATGTAAGATTTTTAAACTGTGTACATTGACAGGATAATTCGCACACCTCTGAAGGGCTGGATTAGATTTCTGAATTGTCTTTTTCTAATTTTTCTCCCAGGATATATAAAGTTGGTTACTTAATAAGAAAATTAAAAAGAAAATTCTATATTAAAAAAAAAAAACTTTACAGGGTATTCAAAAGGTGTTTGAAAAAAAATTACAGTTGAAGGTTGAATATTGGAACAGAAATTAGGGTTTGCAGAGCTCTGAGTCCACTTTAAATATTTAATATTGTCTTGAAATTACTTAACCTCTTCATCTACCTTTCTCGGTTGTGAAATGGAGATTGCACTATTAATTTATCTCACACCTCCATTGTAAGAATCATGTGTAAAGTGAGATTAAAGTTAAATGTTCCTATTTATTATTGGTTGTATCTAAGGTGTCAACTCCTATTTACCAAGTATTGCTTTTTTAAAAAAATAAGTTTATTTATTTATTTTTGGCTGTGTTGGGTTTTTGTTGCTGTGCATGGGCTTTCTCTAGTTGCGGCGATGGGGGCTACTCTTCCTTGTGGTGCGTGGGCTTCTCATTACGGTGGCTTCTCTTGTCGTGGAGCACAGGCTTTAGGCACGTGGGCTTCAGAAGTTGCAACACGCAGGCTCAGTAGTTGTGGCTCGTGGGCTCTAGAGCGCAGGCTCAGTAGTTGTGGTGTACGGGCTTAGCTGCTCCGTGGCACGTGGGATCTTCCTGGACCAGGGCTCGAACCCGTGTCCCCTGCATTGGCAGGCGGATTCTTAACCACTGTGCCACCAGGGAAGCCCCCAAGTATTACTTTTAATATAAATACGGGTGAATAATTTTTTGCGGTGTTAACGTAACTAATCCATAGGTTTGTAGACACTTGGTGGGAGGAAATGTATCACTTTTAAATTGTATGTGTTTCTAAGCACACATTTTAATAATTCAGATGTCAGCTATCTCTATAAAATAGAAAGCACACGGGTTATAACGTTGCAAAAACAGATTTCTTATTTCTGCTCTTAAAAACTGTTTTTTTCCCTTTAAACACATAACCCACTTCAGTTTGTCAGATTGTCAGTGTAGCGGAGGGAAGTTCACATATTCTAAAAAAAACCCCAAGATTTCCACAGGATCAACTATGGTTTACTCTTTGCCCGCGGGAGTGATTTAATAGGAACTTAGGAAGTTATAGGAATAGATTCAGCTGGCGCCCAGCCATGTTGAGATGAACCACATGACCTATAGGGCTCTTCCGGTCATAGCGCCAACGTGCCACATGGTGGCAGCGTTTCCGAGGACTCCAGACCACAGTCCGGTTCCGTCAGTGACTCCGGCAGGATGGAACGTTCATGCGTTTAATGACTGAGCCATAAAACAACTGTGAGGGCCTCCATTTCTTGGAACGTCAGGTGAGGAAATATTTCCCAACAATGAGCCGCTACACATTAACAGGGAACACAGAGGCCAAGGGAAGCAAAGCATTCTTTTCTGCTTTGTTGTCTTCAGCAAACCCAGGTGAACGCCATGGGCTCCTTCCCCGTTTCCCACGCTTGCTCAAGAGGTTGCTGATTCCGAGGTTCACTCAGAGTAAAGGCTTGTGAATTCATGGTTAAAGAACGTGTCTGGGATGCTTCAGAGATGACAGGATGAAATGATTTGTGATAGAGGCAGTTCTGTAAAGTATGAGATGGATAGTGCGTCATTCTGATTTTTGGAGAGGCCCATGCTTCTTGCTTTTCGTCATTACACATGCTGCTGACAGTTTTTTCCGAGTAAGATTTTCCAGCTGTCAGAATTAATGTGTTAAATGATTTGAATCAGAGAGGCTTGATCTGTAGCATTTCCACATTATTTCCATTCTCGATGAGGTTAATCCTGGGTTGTTAAAATCAAAAGGTCGACATGATCAAATGCCTTCTAAATCTTGTATGTGGAAAGGAAAAAGTTTAGTTGTTAAACTGGAATGAAGAGTGGGTTGTGATCATAAAATATAGACACTATAAGAGGATATGTGGAAACACAAAAAACATATTTTTTTCTCGAATTACATGAAAATTCTCATATAATATGAAAATTTAAGTGTCCAACTGTTTTGGTGGACTTTATTATACTGACTTCTAGTTTATTTGGATATTTCTATTTTACTAAGTATAATAAACTATTTCGACTCTTTCAGCTCTGCAAATAATTATTTTTTCCCTTAAGTCAAGGTTCAGATAAAAGAAGCTGATCTTGGTACCATTGCCAATCTGTCAGAGAAGTTGGAAATTATATCTAATAAGAAGCCTACCACTCATCATTTCATCATATATAGACTAGGGAAGCAGGGAATTATTTATTAGAGGGAGGAAAACAAGGGTTGAAAATAAGAAGGTTTTTTTTTTTTTTTTAAGTTCAGACATGAAAGTAGAACATTTCAGAAATACAAAATAGACGTGCCATAAAACTTTTTATCCCATTGCTCAATAAATTAGTCAACAAAATTTAAAAAATGGTCTTAAAAATGGTCTTACTATCAGAAACATTAACATCACTTAAAACAAAAGAAAAAAGTTTCATTTTAGACCCATAGAATTGTTATAGAGTAAATAATTCTTCAATAAATTGTTAATGATTAACCACTCAACTCTCCATCCATAGCAACTAATTCTGAGCATATGTTCTTGCTTATCAGTATAATGCATGGGCACTATGCTTGAGTCCATATATCGTATATTGATAGCTATTATTTGCCAGTACTCAAGAATCTAGCAGTATTTCTTTGTTAAATTATCATCACTAACTTTGAGGCCATTCTAACATTCTTTAAATGATAGATTCTTTAAAGTGGACTTAAATTATTAATTTTTTTCTTAAAACAACACCCTTCTTACCCTCCTGGAACCCATTTATTCATGAAGATCAACTAAGAAATTTACAACCTGTGCAGCCAATGGAGTGAAGGGGGCGTGGCTAAACAGTAAATTCAGTGGGATGTGGACAGAGAAGGCACAGGGTGGAGACCCTGTGTCTACACTGGTGTTGAAGGGATGGGTGTTTTGGGATTGGCATCAAACAAGAAGTGTTTCTTCCCATCCAACAGCAATCAAAGCAGCATGGGACTCTACACCTGCAGCAACATGGGCAACAACCCAGGAGCCTGCAGTCAGAGAGGACCCAGAGAGGGGCAGGTGGAAAGCTGAAGAGATGTAGAAATAGAAAGTCTAGCAGCTGCAGACCCTTGTAAGTTCTGGTCACTGGTTGCTGCACTAAGCAGCCAGTGACAGGCATTTTGCAGAATGTATTTGAGGGGAGAAAATCATTCTCTGAAATCAGTTTATGAGAATTCTTATTTAAAATCCGATGTTGGAGTAATTTTTGGTAGAGAATTCATTATGAGGTTGACATGAAAAAGTGACCTTTTCTGTACAACACAGAAGAAAATCGGAAGAAAGGGGACAAAAACTGGACAACAGAGGAACCAGCTACATCAGGTATTTTTCTAGCCACACTTGGCTACGAGTTTTTGTTTGTTTTGCCAATTCCAGTTAAGGAATACCTCACATGAATGTCCCTATTCCATGGCATAACATTTACGTTTTTAAAAAACATTATTTAAAATAATCAGTGACTAAAGTTTGACTTCTTATTTAATGCTGGAATTCCTCAATAGATGTCAGGTCTAAGACATTCTTATCCCTCGTCAGTTTACGCACCAACAAATATTTATGCAGTTAATGAAAAAATTTAAATCTATAATAAATGTGTATAATTCTTATGTAAGTTGAATAATTTATGATGATTATTTTCTGTTGCTTTCATAAAACCCCCAATTGAACTTATCCTCTGGGTCGTATAAGAAGTTGCTATCAGGAAGAATGGATTAGGCCTGAGAACTTCAGGCGTGATTCCTGCAACCAAAGAAGGCTGGCCAGGTGAATGCTATTTTTTTTTATAGGACATGAGGTCCTCTGAGATCCAGCATCCTCTGTCTCTCCAGCCTTCTCTGCCACCAGCTCCCCTCCTTGTACACCACGGGACAAGCACACGGAGCCCCCTGGCGCTCCCCGTTGTGCCACGTACTCTCAAGTCCCCATGCCTCTGTCACAGCACGTGGCCCCCACGTCTAGAATATCCCTCCAGTCCCATTCACACCAGCCTGTGAAATACTTTCACATCTTTCCAGACTTAGTTCACATCAAGCATAAAGGCATCCCCTATCAAGCCTTTTTTGACCTAAATAGAAATAACCACTCCCACCTTTGTACACCTAAGGCACGCTGTGCACGATCGATCTAGCACAGCCCCTATGATACTTCATTGCCCGACCACGCTTGTTTCCTAACACTAATAAGTCAAGTCCCTCGAGGAGCGCCTGGGTCTTAATTCACGTTCGCATCCACAGTTTCCTACTAGGACTCACTCAATGTCTGGGCAACAAGTGAATGAAGGAGCGCTACCCTAATAATGCTTAAACCTATGGGGCCTGCAGCTAACACTTGCATTTACTATCAGCTCCAGGGAGCTGCAGCAACTGCTGGGTTCTCAGAACAATTTATATACACATTCAAAAATGCTATTGCAGGATTTGAAGAGCCAGGGCCTTCTTTCCTGCTCTGAGGGGTTTTGGCCAAGCCCTTTAACTTGTCTGGGTCTCAGGTTTCTTGATAAAGTTAATTGAGATGATTTTTAATGTCAGTTTCAGCTCTAAAGGTCTGCAATTTTATGTTATTTTGAAATCCATGAGCAATGAAATATTGATATTACAACAGGAAGAGCAAACAGTTTGTAGAAATAGAGATGGCATCAAGATTGTAAGAGAAGTTTAGGTTAAAAACCAGAAAGGGAAGATTTGAACACAAAAAATCTGTAATGTGAAAAGCTGAAGAGTCTTCAACATGTTTTTGAGTAAGCTATCATGTGTGTTTTGCTATATTTTAAATCATGGATAAAAAAATTAATGTACTTTTTATAATAATATTAATAAAAATAGAACCTTTTTTTTAAAAAAAGGAGGGAAATCACTTCCAACATATGACTCTAGCAAGTCAATCTTTGATGTTCTGAGAATCTTATATTCTTACCTCCCCAAAAATGGGTTTTCTAGAAGCATTTTCTCAATATGGGTCACATGAATTTCTTTCAGATTCTGTTACACCAAGAATAGGAGATCAAGGACAACGTAACTGAAAAGGTTGGCTTGTTTCTTTCCTGGAAAATGCCGCCTGTGGTTTTAGGAGGCAGTTTCGTTGCCAAACAGATCAGGAACATCAGGCTTCTCCATAATCTGGAGGTGTTTTTAGACTTCCCTCTCCCACACTCACTTGTCTTCATCTCCAAGCATCTGTGGATGAGATTGGTTTAAACAACCTATTAATTTCACTTTGTACGTGATGAAATTATTCAAGAATCAAAGTTGGTGACCAATTTCTCTCCTCTTTTCACCCATTTCAGGCTTAACAAATTTCTACTGCTTGTTTTTTTCCATAAGAAATACTTCCTTGTAATTTACCTTTTCTATGGTAACAAAGAGTAAGCCCAGAACTTCTGCCTTTGCTCATGAAAAGAGACCTATTCAAAATAATAACAATAAGAATGGGAATTATATATGTTTTCATGGAACTCCTATAATGTACTAGATTTGAAAGTATATGTTATGTCTAATATGCTTAACAATCTATGAATTCAGTATTATGATCTTAATTTTTCAGTTAATTATAATAGAAGCCATCTACTTGCAGTCACTTCTATATACAGGATTATCTTCAATCTTTGCAAGCACAGGAAACTCTGCTCAGTATTATGTAACAATCTAAAGGGGGAAAAGAATTTCAAGAACAATAGATATATGTATACATATAACTGAATCACTTTGCTGTACACCTGAAACTAACACAACATTGTTAAATGTACTCCAATATAAAATAAAAATCAAACAAAACAAAACAAACAAACAAACAAAAGAGACTGAATAATCTTGTCTCTAGTAGGTTCAAATGTAATAAAAATGTAAAGCTTTATTTTTCCACATATGCTACCCAGCTAGTGTCATGATATGGTCGTGACACAATGTGAGAGAATGTTAATGCATCTCTCCTAATCTCACACTGTTATGAATCACCAATTCAAAATACATGATTGCTGACTGTGGGTTAATATCGTTGGCTTCATACTTAATACATACAATAACCTTAAATATTAGTTGTCTTGATTAGCTAAATTTTTTTTTTTTTTTGATTAGCTAAATTTTGAGTGAATTGCTCACCATATTTTAACAGGTACAGAAAATCTAGACAAAGGCGTATTCCATGGTTAGCCTTATGTCTTACTACATTTGGTACTTATAGTATCTACCATAATAATTGTGGTAGGTACCGCTGGCTGTGCACAGAAGATTCATATTCTTCAGAGTCGTTGCTGGGAAGCAGCTGGCCAGATGAAACTACATTTCCCAGCCTTTCTTGCACCTGGGTGTGGCCATGTGACTAGCTCTTGCCAATGGAATGTGAAATAAAGTGATATGTTTCACATCTAGGCTGAAGTGCCTAAAAACTAAGCGTGTCTCCTCCATAGTCTTCTTCTTCACCATTTGACTGAATAGAGAGGACTCTGAAGCATTTTTGGAGGGCAGAAATTCAAGGAGGAGGTAGCTTGAACTATCTGCTCACTGGGAACCCTGGTATTGGATAGTGTATGAACCAGAAACATGCTTCTATTGCCTTATATCACTGTTATCTGTTATAATAGCAGGTGTTACCTTAATTAATGTAAACTTGTACACATAATAATGTTCAATCCATAGTTTTTGAATGTTAGTATCTGTGTGCCAGATCACTAGACACATGAGACTGGATTTAAATTGTGGTGCCATAACACACACACACACACACACACATATATATGATTTCTATATTATAATTCCTATCTATATAAATTTCTATTCATTTTTGATTCCCCATTTCTAAAGCACTGAATTAGTCCTTGTGAAATTCTCATATATTAAAATCGGAGTTGATTATTTTATACAATAAGTACGTCACTCAATTCTAAAAGGTGATGGTGTGTAGTACCAGTAGATATCTTAAGTGATTAGGATACCAGGTTTCTCTTGATCATCTGTTTTTGTTTTTCCCACTTTTACCAGAAGAGAATTAGTCTTGATACAGGTTTTAGTGGATAGAGTCCAATGTTGGAAACCTGGGAAACTGAATTCTTTCTTGATTATACTGCAAGCTCCATTAAATGTTGTTACGTTAGTTTGCCTATGAGAAGACAGAGGCTACAGTTATCTCCAGTAAATAATAAATTGATCTTTCAACTTCTGATTGTTCACACGGCATCATTTGCTTTTATTTCTTAATTAGACCACCTGTCTTTTGAGCACCTTTTGTTTTCTGGCCTTGTGTTCACCAAGGGGCAGACGGGCAAGTAGAGATGAAGTTAAGAGCAATTTACCTAGTTATATTTGAGAACTTGAAGTCGTGTTCTCTGAAGGTTTTGGATGACTTCTGTTCCCTGCTAGGAATGTGTTTACAGATTAATTTTAGTCTTCGTTGCCTTTTACCAGATCAAATATTGTGTAAGTGGTGAATTCTAGGAAACTTGAAGAGTTTTAAAACATTTCACCATGGTTCCCGCTATGGAGATGACCATAATTAGAGGAAACGGTAGGTTAAGTTAGAAACTGTGTCTGTTTGGGAGCTGGAGTTTTGACACTTCCTTGTATAGTTCACTGATATTCCCCAAACCGTAGTGGTCTTTTGGTCTGTGGATCATAGCTTGGCCAGGGGTGAGCCAGAGTTCTTAGTGAGGCAGTGAAACAGGTCGTGTAAGGCATCTCAGCAGAGCTGGAACGCCCACTCATCTCGGTTGGGAGGAAGTGGAGGCTGGGATCAGGAAGGTGGCCTTTTCCCACTTTTAGACAGTGCCAGAGCGTCTCGGGCTGGGGTTTCACTTTACTTTGTTTATGTGGAGTTGGTTCAGACACAAGTGAAATTGTGGTGTCTTAACCTCTAGAAAGATTTCAAACATACATCTTGCTTCATCAAGCTTGGTCACTTAAGAATCCAGTTTATATTTTAGAGATGATGGCATTCTGAATTTAGAAAGATGAAAGTGACACACTTTCATTTAAATCTCATAATCTTTGAAAGTTTGGGAATGTAAATTAATGAAAACATTTAACTTCCTTTTAAGAAGAAGGATAAGAATCATACACACAGGAAGTCTATTTGCCTAAAATATGTTTTACCTTCATAGTAGTTTCATAAAATTGGGCAACTTATTTAATTCTTGGGGTCCTGTCTTCTATCCTGAGTGCTAACCATGTGAGCAGGAGAACTAGGACTGGGAAATAAAATCAGTTAAATTTGATTCTACTGTACGAGCTACGTGTGAACCTATGGCTATCTGTGTGTAGCTCTTTCTCTCACACGAAGGACTGGAGTTTTTTATAACAAAAATCCATGAAACATAAAAATACACAATAAATATTTCAACGATCTGGGAAAAGAATGCTACGAAATTAATAAAACTTATAAGTGTTTGAGTAACTTTAGCACAAAAATAGAAAATGTCTAGTTATATGGACTAGACATGGACTTATAAATATTAAATTTAGTTGCCTTGAAGCAACATAATTTTAGTATCAAATGCTTAAAAACACTAATTTCAGTCAATAGAGTTTAAAAATACGGATTGTAGGTACTTGATTGGCTAATAAAAAAGTATCTTTGAAAAAAAAAACAGGTAGTAGGAATCCCAAAAGATAAAGAAGAGACCTCTATTAAAGATAGCATTTCCCAATCTAGTACTATCATTCTAGTCCTAGACTCTCCCAAGCAGCTGGAAGAGGAATGGTAAGAAGACAGGTCATGGAGAAAAAGAGGGGCAGTTCTTAACTTGTGGTTCTCTTTTAGTTCTAAGACAACTCAGGTTCTAGATGGGCAGAAAATCAGTAAAAATGGCAGCAGTTTTGGTTCAAATAAAAAAAGATATCTTCTGTGGTAAATATATATATACGACGTATATACATTGTGTGTGTGTGTGTGTGTGTGTGTGTGTGTGTATATATATATATAATGCGATATTACTCAGCCATAAGAAAGAGTGAAATAATGCCATTTGCAGCAACATGGATGGACCTAGAGATTATCATACTAAGTGAGGTATTTGTCAAAGACAAATATCATGTGATGTCACTTATAGGTGGAATCTAAAAAATGATACAAATGAACTTATTTACAAGACAGAAACAGATTCACAGACATAGAAAAGAAACGTATGGTTACCAAAGGGGAAGAGGGGGGAGGGATAAATAAGGAATTTGGGATTAAGAGATACACATGACTATATAAAAATAGATAAACAACAAGGACCTACTGTATAGCACAGGGAACTATATTCAATATCTTGTAATAACCTATAAAAGAAAAGAATCTGAAAAAGAATATATAACTATAAATGTAACGGACTCACTTTGCTGTACACCAGAAACTACACAACATTGTAAATCAACTATACTTGGATAAAAAGATAAAAATAAATAAATAAATATATCTTCAATGATAGTCAAATCAGTGTATTCAGAAAGCAGCACGGGAATTGTCATGAGCTAGGAGATTTTTTTCTTAGTATCTAAGTTTTTTAATCAGGTGCCAAATTGAAAGACTTCAGCTGTACTCATCCTTTGTTTTACCCTTCTAGATCAGGCGTCAACAAGCTCTTGGGTCAAATCCACTACTTACTTTTGTAAATAACGTCTTACTGGAACATGGCCATGCCCACTTATTTATGTAGTGTCTATGGCTGCTTTAGTGCTACGACAGTAGAGTTGAGTGTCTGGGAAAGAGACCATCTGGTTTGCAAAGCTTAAAATATTTACCATCTGGCCCTTTACAGAAAAGGGCTCACTCCTGTTCCAGATGAAAGCTCTTTCCTTTTTTAATCTATTCTTTAACTCAAGCATGTAAGTCAGTCTCTCACCCTAGTTCCAACACTGTCATTTCTAGCTACATCAAGCCATTTTGTGGTCTGATGAACGGTATTCCATGTGTAGTGTCAGATACAGGGACCTGGCTTTGAACCATGCAGTACAATGCTTTCTAGTTTGTTTTCACTCATCCTGATAATGCCTTGCTTTCAGTCAGCATAGGACACTGAATCAATTGTATTAAGGATGTGTTTAATGATCTTTTGAACTCTTTCTGCTTATGAGCAATAGCTCATTAGACACAATCTTGTGAAAGTACTTGGAATTTCTGCCATGTGTAAATAACCCTTCTTACATGTGCTCATCTGACACCTGTCACTTTTCCTGCCCTTTCCATATAGTCCCTTGTGAGATAATTATGTAATGATACCTATTGTTCTCATCTTCTGCTAACTCAAAATCTTAGTATCTTTTGTAAATCTTGGAATTTTAGTATGAATAATGATCGTACTACCTTTATTAATGTCTTTTAAACATTTAAAATGCTTTCAGATTGATGATATGAATTGATGCTTGTAATGGTGTTTGCCTCTGGGAAGGGGATCTGATTGGCCAGAGACAAGGATGGGAAGGAGACTTAAATTTTCACAGAAATAACTTTTATAGCTTTTAAATTTTGTATCATGTGTGCATTAGTTACCTATTACTGTGTAGCACTATTACCACAAATTTAGAAACTTAAAGTAACACACATTTATTATCTCAGAGTTTCTGTAGGTCAGGTAACCAGGTGTGGCTTTGCTGGGTCCCTTGTGTCAGAGTCTTCACAAAGCTGTAACTGAAGTGTTGGCCAAGGCTAGGGTCTCATCTGAAGACTGGACTGTGGAATGATCTACTTCCAGGCTTACATGATTGTTGGCAGGATTCAGCTCCTTGAGGATTGTTGGACAGAGAGCCTCAGTTCCTAGTTGTTCATTGGCTGGAAGCCTTTGTTCCTCTCCAACATGACAGCTTGCTTCATCAAAGCATGCAAACTGAGAAGGCAATGGGAGGAGTCTGCTAGTAAAACGCAAGTCAGAATTTTACATCCTACACTTCTGTGGGACATCCAATTACCTCTGCCTTTCTCTGCTTGTTAATACAAGTCGTTAGACCATCCCACACTCAAGGGTAGGGAATTTCTCGAGGGCATGAGTACCAGGAGTTGGGGATCATAGAGAGGCTGTTTTAGAGTCTGCTTGTCACAACTGTGTGTATTATCTATATTTAGTAAAATTAAATAAATAATTTTAGACATTCAAGACTTAAATGAAAATGAAAGTCTCAGTATAATGTGTGAAATATGATTTCATTTTTCTAAATAAAAATGACATGTCCATAAATACATGTATATCTATAAATGCATACAAAATGGTGGGAATGATACAGATCAATGATTAGTGTCTTTGTCTGTTCAAGGTGCTATAACAGAATACCATAGACTGGGTGGCATATAAACAACAAACATTTATTTCTCATAGTTCTGGAGGCTGGGAAGTCCAAGACAAGGCACCTGCACATTAGGTGTCTGGTGAGAGCCCACTTCCTTGTTCATAGATGGCCGTCTTTGTGCTGTGTCTTTACATAGCAGAAGGGGCGAGGGAGATTTCTCAGGTCTCCAGTACCATTCATGAGTGATCCACCCTTATGACCTAAGCACCTCCCAAAGACCCTATCTCCTAACACCTACATACTGGGGATTAAGTTTCAACATATGAATTTTGAGAGGGCAAAAATATTCATACTATAGCAGTGATTACTTCTGTGGAAGGGAGTGAGAGAGGAATGGGTGTAAAGGAGCTTTCATAGTTTAATCTAGGTCTTTGTTTTCTTCCAAGAAAAAGGAGCTAGGATCATTTTATAAAGTTATAGAGGATAAATGGCTTTCCAATGGCCATTCATATTCACTTAATCGTAGGATCAGGACTCAAAACATAGTTTTCCTAAATGTCACAGTTTTTTTTTTTCCTATTTATTTATTGAATTATTTATTTATTTCTAAACTAAATTGTTTAAAATAAACACTAAACTAAATAAGTTCAGAAAACTTATTAAAATTATTTATGAGAATGATAGATATTAGTTTGTCTGTTGATTCCTGGCTAATCTTATTGGGTGGCCATCTCTACTCAGTATGTCTGGTAATTAAGCCATTTTTAAAACCATGATAAAACAGAAATCTGTATTTAATCCTATTATGGGGTTACCTGATTTAGCAAATGAAAATATAGGAAGTCCAGTTAAATTTGAATTTAGTGTTTTGGGGTCGTTTTTAACATACCTTAAGGTTTTTTAAACTATAAGCTATAATGAATGCTTAAGACTAGAATATTTTTCTGAAAATTGAGAAATTAAAAAAGTTTTAAAGAGTTCAAACATTGCATTATTTTCTTTGAGTCTTCATCATCTTTTCTACTCTTCTGAAATAGTCACTGAAATCTCTCTGTGGACGTATAAAGAAGTAATGTAATTTTGCAGAATGTGATTTACTGGCATAAGTTAGCCAAATTTGACTTTATGAGTATATTCCAGGAAAACAGAAAAGCAAAACTCAATAAGGAAATAATCTGCAACTAAATTTCAGTAAATGTCCCAGAGACAGAGCTTTGTGTCAAGATCCTTTGTACATTGATTTAGTAGATTTTTTTTTTTTTTTCTGTTTTAAACACATTATTCCTTGAAGTTTATCTCGATGATGTAACATAATTGGATGACCGACCAATTACCGCATGAGTTCTAAAGTTCCACTCTTTTAGATTGAATAACAGCTCTCTGGTGGGGAAAAGGTGACTACGCGTAGCCGCAGAAAAGTGGAGGAGAGAACGGGAGTGTGCCATCCAGGGCCTGATTGCTGTCAGCTCCAGTCTTCTCATCCGCTGGGCTCAGCTCTGGATCAGAGGGAATGGCCCCGGGGGCTGCGTTCCCAAGCCTCCACTCATCCCGCCTTTGGCTCGTTTCAGTCAATAGATGGCGCTGACAGGAGATAGGCAGGCGGGAAGAAGGCAGTAGCCTGGGATTTCTCCTTCTCTCTCTCTGCGTCAGGCAGCATCTCTGACAGTGCCTGTGCCTTCCTCCTGGCCTCAGCCTTCCCCTGGTGGCCCCAGGCCCTGGGCTCTCGTACCATTCCCATTCTCCCCTCTGGTTTTGGGAGGGCAGTGGCCCCTGATGGTGTTGCCTCATGGACCCTATATGGCATCTCAGATCTTCCATCTTCCATGGTATCGATTCCCTGTGTTAAAATCTTCCTGTTATATGTACTGGTTTCTGGTTTTCTGGATAGACCTTGCTCGATACAGGGAACGTGGAAAGTTTTAGGAGAATATCAGAAAATCAAACATCCATGTTTCTTTCTCCTTGACATCGTCTTCAGGGTGTTTCAAATAAACAAATGAGCAACTGTTCCTTTAGCGCTAACGCTTTCTCTGTTTCAAAGATCAGAGGCTGCTCAGGGTCTTCCAGAGCAGATGATTCCTAAGAATGTTTGGCTAGTAGAGCATGAACCTGCCCTTTTCCTCAAACCAAGTTTTCTGTTATTTTCTCCGGGAACACAGACAATTTCCCTTTTTTTTTTTTAGTGGAAGGGAGAGGCCATCATTTCTAGGTCAATAATTCTTAAAATCAATCTGTGCAGGAAAAGAGAATAAAGAAAGGCAGAATGAAATGGGGAAAAAGAGTTCAGAGATAAGGGGAAGAAAACAGGAAGACGACATGGAATCAGATAATGTAACTATCCTCTCAGAGAGAAAGGCAATAGCTTTGATTAAAGGGGGATTAAAAAATCTATTTTCTCAGAAATGTTACTCATAACGCTGTAGTTCGTTAACACATTTCAGATATTTGCATGAAATCGTAAGCCATAGGCATATAGGAAATGATGTTTGCTATAGACATCATAAATACTAATAATCACAACCTCTCAGTGAACTCTTTTTTTGCCAGCAAAGGAAAGGAAAAATCTGTCACAGTGAAAGCAGTGAGCTTGACAAATAGGCAGCAGTGACACAAACCTGATGGAGGTGAGGGGCCAGCATATTGCCTTGGTTTGTGTAGGTGTAAAACTCCTTACTCCAGAAAATTTACCTTCCATCTTGTGAGCTAAGGGCCTTATTAGCTGGCCTGTTAGGCAAGTCAAACCTAGAAGTAGAATTTATGTAAGTCACAGATGGGCTCACTGCTTTCTGGAATCAAATATGAACACCTTTCTTAAATGTCCCAAGGCGTTATTGCTATACAGTGTACCGTTATCCTCAAGAGCAAGGGTTTTGCCGTTGGGCTGCTTTGGTCACTTCCTAACTGAAGCATCTTGAGCAAGTTAGTTAACCTCTCTGGGCTTCCTTTGTAAAATAGGGACAGAAACAGCACTCCTTCAGAACGCTGTAGGGAGGATTAAACATGAGCATACGTATACAACTTAGACCAGCACCTGGAATTCAGTAAACACTCAATAAAAGTTAAATACTATTATCGCTCGGAAATGATACCTGTGATTTTAGAGCTCTGTTAAATTCAACGTATGGAAAATACTCTTTAGATAAATGCATAAAGTTATATACCACATTAAATGTAGGAAACCATGCTGGTTTATAATTTCTATCTTACAAGCCAAAGGAGACGAAAAAATACTATATTGACAGTTGGGAGATTTGACGAATAGGCAGCAATAGAAAAACATTTAAAACATTGAAAAATGACATTTCTTTCTTCAGGAGCATTCTGCACATACATATTGAAAAGAAAAGTGACTGTATGTTATAGTAGCAGAGAAAGCAGAATAACTGGGGTTGGGGAATTTGCAGCAAAATAAAGTCACCACATTTAGCTGGACAGTATATTGGGAAATAGTAGGTCTGAAACTGTGATTAACATTCAGCTGACATTCCCTCTGTTTCTTGAGAATCTTAGCTCACTTAAGTCAAATGACATTTTTTTACAGATGGAAAATTATGACCTGTTTAGGGAAATAGCATATGTCTTAACTGGGCAACATCACCTTTTCCATGAGAAGTGTAAATGAAACTTTAAAAAAGTGTTTAGATAGAAAACAATTGATAGAAACTTTCTCTCTCTTTCCCTCCTTCTCTTCTTCCCTTTCTCCCTCTCTCTTCCTTCCTTGAGATGGGTGTAGGTCCCAATCTTCATATTAACAAATATCAATCCAGCAATAAAGGCTGCCAGCTGTATTTTGAGTGGACATGCATTCCATCAGTATCATTGTTGAAACACCAATTTTGTAGCAGGTTCTGACCAAGTCCTGCTAGAGTGACTTTAATGGGGGATCGGGTCCATGTAGGATTTCCCATATGAGAACTCTGGAAATGAAAGACTTAATTGAAAATAGCTAAATGTCACTGTTTGTAAACACATTCAGGTTTAGGAAAGTGTAAATAACCATGCACGTGCTTTCAGGAAATTTATGATCATAAATTTCCCCTCTAGAACAAAGTTAATACTTGGTGGCTCAAATAAGCTGGTGTTCCCAACTCATCTGACTGAAACAAGTTTACAAGCCAGTGTGGGATGGCCCTATGAATCTTCTAGGAAAAGATAGGAAGTATTGGGTTAGCCAAAAATTTCATTCATTTTTTTCCATAAGATGGCTCTAGTAGCTCTTAGTTGTCTTTAACTTCATTCAAAACAATTTTGTTAGATTGCATGTGACAGCTGTCATATCAGTGTGCATTTTAAAAAAAGACATCAAAATTGGTGAATTTTTGTGTAGCCATTTTAATATTGAAGATGGAAGAAAAAAAGCAACATTTTCGGCATATTATGCTTTATTATTTCAAGAAGGTAAAAACACAACTGAAATGCAAACAAAGATTTGTGCAGTGTATGGAGAAGGTGTTCTGACTGATCGAACGTGTCAAAAGTGTTTTATGAAGTTTCGTGCTGGAGATTTCTTGCTGGACAATGCTCCATGTTCAGGTAGACCAGTTGAAGTTGATAGCAATCAAATCGAGACATTAATTGAGAACGATCAACGTTATACCATGTGGCAGATAGCCAACATACTCAAAATATCCAAATCAAGCGTTGAAAATCATTTGCACCAGCTTGGTTATGTTACTTGCTTTGATGTTTGGGTTCCACATAAGTTAAGCGAAAAAAACCTTCTTGACCATATTTCTGCATGCGATTCTCTACTTAAATGTAATGAAAAATTCCATTTTTAAAACAAATTGTGACAGGTGATAAAAAGTGGATATTGGGGACTTCCCTGGTGGCACAGTGGTTAAGAATCCGCCTGTCAATGCAGGGGACATGGGTTCGAGCCCTGGTCCGGGAAGATCCCACATGCCGTGGAGCAACTAAGCCCGTGCGCCACTACTGAGCCTGTGCTCTAGAGCCCGCGGGCCACAACTACTGAGCCTGTGTGCCTAGAGCCTGTGCTCTGCAACAGGAGAGGCCACCTCAATGAGAGGCTCGTGCACCGCAACGAGGAGAAGCCCCAGCTCACAGCAACTAGAGAAAGCCCGCGCGCAGCAACGAAGACCCAATGCAGCCAAAAATAAATACATAAATAAATAAATATATTAAAAATAAAAGTGGATATTGGACAACAATGTGGAATGGAAGAGATCGTGGGGCAAGGGAAATGAACCACCACCAACCACCAAAGGCCGGTCTTCATCCAAAGGAGGTGATATTGTGTAGATGGTGGGATTGGAAGGGGAGGGCTCTATTATGAGCTTCCAGAAAACCAAACAATTAATTCCAACAAGTACTGCTCCCAATTAGACCAACTGAAAGTACCACTCGATGAAAAGCGTCCGGAATTAGTCAATAGAAAACGCATAATCTTCCATCAGGATACTGCAAGACCGCATGTTTCTTTGATGACCAGGCAAAAACTGTTACAGCTTGGCTGGGAAGTTCTGATTCATCCACCGTATTCACCAGGCATTGCACCTGCGGATTTCCATTGATTTTGGTCTTTACAAAATTCTCTTAATGGAAAAAATTTCAATTCCCTGGAAGACTGTAAAAGGCACCTGGAACAGTTCTTTGCTCAAACAGATAAAAAGTTTTGGGAAGATGGAATTACGAAGTTGCCTGAAAAATGGCAGAAGATAGTGGAATAAGAGGGTAAATACGTTGTTCAATAAAGTTCTTGGTGAAAATGAAAAATGTGTCTTTTATTTTTACTTAAAAACTGAAGGCACCTTTTGGCCCACCCAATATATCTGTGATTTTGAGCTCATAAGCGTTGAGCAGTACTTCTTCACAGTGAACCCATTGATCTACCTACCTGTGGCACTTTAGGTAGCAGGCAGGCCATTTTTTCCCACTTTCTGTTTTATTTTACCAACAACAGCCTCACTTACCTCAACCATCAATGTTTTTAAAAAATTTTTATCTATTTATTTTAAAACTCTATAGTGCTTTACAATTTTTAAAGTTTCACGCACATGATTTCCTATAATCCCATAATAACCCCCTTTTTTGAACCCCTTACCCATTTATTGTTCCTCTCCCCTTCCCTCTCCCCACTGGTAACCACTAGTTTGTTCTCTGTGAGTCTGCTTCTTTTTTGTTTTACTCACTAGTTGGGTGTATTGTTTAGTTTCCACGTATAAGTGATATCATACAGTGTTTGTCTTTCTCTGCCTGACTTATTTCACTCAGCATAATACCCTTGAAGTCCACCCATGTTGATGCATATGTTTTGACCCCCATCCCTCCTCCTTAGCATTTGGAAACACCTATGGCTTTTGACTAGTTTAATGCTCTCACCTTCTCAAGTGTGCAGTGCTGGCACAGAAGATTTATTAAAGATGATGGCAGAGCAACATTTATAGTCTAGAAATGAGAGCACATGTTTGTAAGTAAGAGCAGTGAGGGTGAACAGTCATTATGTGCCTGGGCTAGAGGGGAGATGGGTCGGGGGGCTCCAAAGCCCAGCTCACAGTCTTTCTCCTGGTTTTATTTGCACAGCCTGTGGAATTGCTACCACACCACTGCTCCTGGACCCCCGCCTACTGTGAGACTCTGTGCCATTTTGCAAACACTCAGAAGGATGAAACCTCAGAGCAGCTAAGGTAAATGTGATTAATCACAACTTCTTTTCAATCACTAGTTTGTGAACAGAAGAAAGAAAAATGAACATAGTGAAGGCAGTGAGGTTTGACAGATAGGCAGCAATATCACAATAGAGGAGAGGAAGCTGGACTCAAATGGGACAGCTATTCCCTTCGTCCTGGATGTTCACACTGGTTGCATGAGACACCTAGACAAGAAGGAATGCCGTCTCTCCCACTATGTGAAAGGAACAGCATGTCTCCTGCACAATTTTTCTAGGTCATCCGCAAAGTAGTAATATTTCTCTCCTCTGAATTACCATAGAGCTTTTTTTTTTTGAGAGTTTTATTTTATTTTATTTTTTTACTTATAAACAGCAAACATTTATTTTTCACAGTCCTAGAAGCTGGTTAGTCCAAGATCAAGGCACCGGCAGATTTGGTGTCTGGTGAAGGCCACTGCCTGGATCATAGATGGCAACTTTTCAGTATGTCCTCACATACCATAGAGCTTTAAATTTGCTCTTATTATGGTAATTAACATCTCTTCTCCCTCTCAGTTGGATGAGAGTGGGAGAAAAGGGAAAAAATAATACAAAAAATGAATCTAAATAAAAAGATGTGGTAATATCAAATAAGTTATTCTGATGGTGTGGTCAAGAAAAGCCTCTTTGAGGAGATGATATATAAGCTGGGATCTAAAGAATGAGCAGGGATTGGCTATAAAAGCAGAGAAAAGAATGGTCCAGAGAGACAGAACACCATGCACAAAGGCTCCAAGAAAAGAAAAGACCTGGGGTGTGTATGAGGCCAGTATGAGGCTGTAGGCCAGTCTGACTGGAGCTCAGTGAACGTTCATAGCAGAAGAGAGCCTTAGGGAAGGCAAATCCATATCAGGAATAAGTGTCTATTCTAGCAAGGACGAACCACCGCCCCTTCCGTGATGGAGATGCTCCCGTGTGATCAACCAGATACCAGGTAGCTGGCTGGTCCCCCGGGGGGAATGGCACCATAAGGGAGCTCAGTGTTGGTGTCTGCTGAGTGGCTGCGGCCACTCAGGTGGGCCTTGTCGAAGGGCTGCCTGTGCTAATGAGGCCGTGCATAACCTCCGGCCCCGCCACCGTGGCCGCTTCGCTCACGAGCCCACTGGGTGACTACAGTGATGGCTGGGGAAGGAAGCTGACTGGTGTCCACAGAACAAGTTATCCTGTCCCATTGATTACTAGAGTCCTCCTCTGCTGGCGTCACCCTTAGGTGAGCATTCACGTAGGACACAGACACCTTCATGATCTTTGGCTATTCTGGTAAATCTGTCCACATTACCTCTTCTCCGAATTTCTTCGTCCCCAATTTCCCAATCATGTTTCTTCCAAGTCCCTGATCATCCAGCCAAACCATTGGCCATAGCAACATCCCCTGACCCCCCCCCCCCCCAAAGAAAGAAAAGAAGAAGACAGCCTGACTACTACATCTAATTTAATTGGTCAAAATGGTTTTTAAAAATCATTTTTTTCTGGAATGTATTGCTTGACTAGACACAGTAGATTTATCCATATTATTGAGCATGCTCTGTCCAATGCAGATAATACAGAAATGATTTCTTAATTACTGGAAAGCCTGAAACATAAAAAGATAATTGTCCATTAAAGATATTTCTACTTAAACTTTGGTTTTGTTCATAAGGTATATGGAAGTTTATGAATGCATTTCCATTTAAAAATATACTTAAAGTTCAAGACAAGATAATCACTTATTTTTGAAAAATGTATCCTTTTGTTATCTCATCATCTTGAGGGAAGTATGATCTTGCCAAGCATCTTTATTACTATGTCTTCTATTTTTTGCCTTTGTGTTTGAAAATCATGGAAAACCAAAGCTAGAGAGTAAAGCAGTAAGTGAGTAATGTACTACCCAAAGTGGTCACGAAATATCTTTTGATTAATTCTGTTAAAATTTACAGTCATGAAGTGAGAGAAATATTTTATTTTGTATCTTAATTTTATGGGGCAATTAATTTAATTATTTTTCTAGAACAAAAGAAATGTGATACATAAACATATACTAGTAACTATCAGAAATTCATTCATTCCGTTAACAAAACTGCAGTGAACCGTGCAAAGCCGGGCCTTCAAAGAGTTTGAATTCTAATGTCAAGGCTAACTACTACAAATAAATATACAATATAACATCGTGTAATGATAAATGTATTAAAATAGTGGATTGTGTTCATAGTGTTAATTATCATAATCCTTATCTTCAAATTTGGCTGTCGTTTTAGAAAATCATGGATAGCACACTGTTTTGTAAAGGAATTTGCTCCCTGTTATAAGGTATAATAATTTGGAAAGTAACTTGGAGCTAAGCAAGAAGGTATCAAGCAGTTATTTTTGGTTCTAATTTATGCAATCTTTTTTTCAAATATGTGAAGTTTGTGAAGAAAGCTCTTGTCTCTTTAACTTCTTGCTTAAGTAGTAAAACAGAAGTCTAGGAAATTCTATGACCAAGCGAAAATGACAGTTTATTTGTTGGCGAACTTTGTTTTTTTCCTGCCCATAAGCGTAGCCTTAGGAAGATGAAACCTTCACCACAACATATGTGTACATTTTGCTGACCTGACAAAAATTGTGCAATCCAAATCCCAAACTTACAAGTTAGGAATTACACTGGAAAACCTAACTGAAACTGACAAAGACTACAATTATAACAAGAGCAGTACTTGAGCCCCCCAAAGTCGGTTGTTTAGGATAGTAATTACTAAAGGCAAAACTCAATAATAACAATTTTCTTCTTCTGAAACTGGTCACTAGGGACTTCCCTGGCAGTCCAGTGGTTAAGACTCCACGTTTCCAATGCAGGGGGCATGGGTTCAATCCCTGGTCGGGGGAACTAATATCCCACATGCAGCCTGGCACGGCCAAAAAAGAAAAACAAAAAAAAAACCCTGGTCATTAGGTGGAAAATTCTATTCCTGTTATGTAGAAATCCTTCTTTAGCTGGTTGGAGAAAGAAAGTGTAAAAATAAGTAGTCTGTTCCACAGTACTATGTTTTGCGTGTTAGACAAGACAGTTATCTAATTGTGTGTGCTTTAGAGGTACTGAAACATTTAGAATGTGCAAGAATCTTTTCAGTCCATTTTCATTCTTTTCACTGTCTTTCACATCAATGTACTAGGATATTTATTCTTGGTTATGTACCAGGATATTTATTGTCGATTATGTGGCAATCTATCAAGGCAAAGATGAGTGTTGAGACGCTAGTCTAATCAGGGCTACTTGCTATTGAATTTAGGAGCAGAGATGCAACACACATCACCTAAACTCCTGTTTTCTGCCAATGTTATAGTAGCACAGTGTTGACTATTTACTTCATTGGAACCTTTCAGAAGGAATCTGAGCTCCTTCTCAGTGGGTCTATGTAACTGTCTTGGGTTAATATGAGATTCTGTGTAAAGTAATACGCCAGATGGTAACTACCTATTAGACATTTTCCTTTTTTCATATCTACTTAAGATTCACTTTCTAGGCACTCCACAATCCCTCTGGGCCCTTGAGGGTGGAAACCTACCTTCTCACAGGGCATGCATTCAGTACTGTCTGGTTATGCCAGCAACTCCAGGAGCAGCTGTTGGGATGTCATCAAGTCTCCATTGTCTCCTGTTGCTCTGATATCTGGATCTGCTCAGTTTTTAGTTGTTACCTTTCTCTTGATTCTTGAAACTGCAATCCTTTTTCTAAATCACTTTTCTCCATTCTGAACTCTGCCCCCATTCCTTCATTGACCAAAATATCAATAACACAAGGCATATTTGTATTTAGCAGACCACGCTGAAGCTTTGAAGTTGTGCAGTGGAATTACATTATTACCGACTACAAGCCAAAAGTTAAAATTTAACATTTTTCCACCATGGCCTCCATTGGCCATCCATCCACCATTTCTTACTGGCTGTCTCTCCTTTGGCTTGCTGCCTTCACTTCTCGTCATAGCCACACCCTCCCTCTCCTGTCCTTTCCCTATATTCTCTCATATTAGTTTGCTCAGGTTGCAGTAACAAAATACCACAGACTACGGAGCTTATCCAACAGGAATTTATTATCTCTCAGTTCTGGAGTCTGGAAGTCCAAGATCAAGGTGCTGGCAGGTTTGATTTCTCCTGAGGCCTCTCTCCTTGGCTTGCAAATGGCTGTCTTCTCCCTGTGTCCTAGCATGGCCTTTCCTCTGTACATGCATCCCTGGTGTCTCTTCTGTGTCTTAATCTCCTCTTCTTATACGGACAACAGTCAGAACAGATTAATGTCTACCCTAACAGCTTCATTTTAACTTAATTATCTCTTTAAATATCTGTCTTCAAATGCAGTCACATTCTGAGGGTTTAAGGCTTCAACATATAAATTTGGAGGGAGGGGGACACAATTAAGTCCACACTATTTCCCAAGTCCTTTCTTTTCTGTTCCATTGGCAGTTTCCAATCCCCAAGTTTCAGTTCCTTTTCTAAAGCAGAGCAACTTTGTTTTCCATTAAAAACCTGTCTGTATGTTTGAAGCAAAATGATATCTACATTCAGACTTCATTTTTTCTAGCTCAGGTGAAAGTTTTAATAGTATAGTTTCTCATCCAATACAAATAGGTTCCATGGCAGGACTCCATCAGTTTTTGTACATATGAGGGACAAACATGATTTATTCTCCTTGTCCCAGAGTTCCCTCGGGACCACTGGATGGGACAGAGTTGGCTGAGACGCTTGGTTTTTCCTTCTTCCAGCTCATATATTTTCTCTTGAATTTATTCACTTACGTTATAAAAAGAAGTTGTAAAAATTAACTCAGAGAGAAAAGGAAATACCTTGTCAGCTGCTAATACATAGGTCTCAGGAATTTTTTTAAACAGAAGGTTATCCGTTGCATAACTGTTACCCACCATCCATAAGCCAAAGTAATACCTGAGTCACCATAGCTCCCCATCCCCAGTCTCTCCTGGCAGCTCCTCCTTCAATTCCACTCTTTTAGAGACTTCCTTTTCTTTTCCTTTTTAAAAATATTTATTTACTTATTTGGCTGCATCGGGTCTTAGTTGTGGCACGTGGGATCTTCGTTACCGCATGCGGGATCTTCGTTGCAGCATGCAGGATCTTTAGTTTTGGCATGCGGGATCTAGTTCCCTGACCAGGGACCGAACCCGGGCCCCCTGCACTGGGAGCCTGGAGGCTTAGCCACTGGGCCACCAGCGAAGTGCTGAGACTTCCTTGTCAATTCAAGGGCAGTCTCAGCACTCATCTCTCAAGAAATCTTTGTTGGCCAATTGATCTATATTGTCTTTAATCTTTACAACATTCCTGTAAGGTAGATATTATTAAACATATTATGCAGATGAGAGCTAATAGGTCAAAGTCTCAGTCTTGTGCTATTTAGCGACAGAACCTGAATGTAATCTGTGTCTGCCAGGTCCTACTGTCTCTGCTCTTTACGCTGCACAAGAACAGCAGATTGACAAGAGTCTGGAATACGCAACACTCTTAGCCTTCTCTTCAATATTTGGATACTGTAAGGTCTATCCAAGTTTATGTTCCTCTTGCCCCTTTTTTAAAAATTACAAAGAATATTTGGGGGAATTATCTCTAAAGCATAATCCGCTAAGATTATTCTTATTAATTTTGCATTTTACTTTCCCATGCTGGTTGCCATTAGTTTACACATTGGCAATCGTGGCTGTCGCCTCCTGGCTTTGGCAGGGAGAGAAGAGAGTCATGCCAGTCAGGGCCCTACACAGCAGCAGGAGGGGCACAGCAGTGGGAAGCCCTGAAGGGAAAGCGTCCTGGGTCAGTACCAAAGGACAGTAAATAAGGAGACACTATTCCAGGAAGCCACAAGCTAGTGAAAGTTTTGGGAAAGAAAGGCAACATTCATGAACCAAGAGGTAGTTCAAAAGGTGAATCAAGATGAAAAGCCCAGTAGGAGAGGCGAGAGAATAAAACATAATGGTTAGGGTCCAAAGGAAATAAACAGAGACAGGTTGAAGGGAGGGTTTAAGAACAAAACCTTTGATTGTGCTGATATTGTCCTTTATGCATTTCTAAGCGTGCATCATTAGGGCCCAGTTAAAATGTCACCAGAACTGGAATTTTTGGACCTACCTTTCTATAAGAAATGATTGTGTTATAGGTATCTAAGGTAAATGCTTGGTGAGTGTTATTTGGTTCTTCTGAATTCCTTTTTTCCCCCTAAGTCATCATGGTGGGAAAGAGAGACGCAAACATAATCAGTAGTTAATTTTTATTGAATGCTTAAGTTCTCCTAACAACCCTACGAGAGAAGTATGTTATTATTCCCATTTTACAGATGGGAAAAATGGAGGCACAGAAATGCTAAGTAACTTTCCCGTGGTTGCACAAGGGTAAGTGGCATGGCAAGGATTTGAATTGATTACTCTGCAGCTTAAGAGATAAAATAATGACACAGTGTAAACAAATGAGGATTCAATGTATTCTGCTTGGATGAGGATTAGGGAGACCTCTGCCAATGAGATGACGTGTCTCCTGTGGATCATCCCACAACTTGGTACCCATGTAGATATTACCTCTGATTGTGCTCTCACAGAAATATTACCGTAGGTACTGCTCTCATTACCCAGACACTGAAAGTAATACATGAACAAGGATATGTCCGGATTTTTCTTTTACCAAATAACCCCAAGTCTTAAAGACGTTCCCACTCCACAGGGCTGGGATGTTCCATTCAAGTGAGGGTTTGTTTCAGAAATTCTAGGTATCAAGTGCTACCGTGATTCATCGCTTACACTGACATTTTTAAAGAACTAGTAGAGATGGATAACGTGTTAAAAATCCACGTGATGGTTTTTATACCTCAGGCAGTTTGGATAAGAGGAGAGGGTACTTTCTGAACAAAATGTTTTCCTGGAAGTAGTTCTTCTTGTACGTATTATCCTAAAGGTAAGAGTAGACTGGACTAGACATATTAGTTCAATTCTCTTTTCACTCGCATGGTTCTTTAACAGAACTCCCCACGAGAAAAGTCTGACAGAATAAGGAAGTATGATTAATTTCTTTCTCAAAACATTTATCAGTGAGTATGTGGTTTTTTTTAAAATTAATTAATTAATTTATTTATGGCTGTGTTGGGTCTTCGTTTCTGTGCGAGGGCTTTCTCTAGTTGCGGCGAGTGCGGGCCACTCTTCATCGCGGTGCGCGGGCCTCTCACTATCGCAGCCTCTCTTGTTGCGGAGCACAGGCTCCAGACGCGCAGGCTCAGTAGTTGTGGCTCACGGGCCCAGTTGCTCCGCGGCATGTGGGACCTTCCCAGACCAGGGCTCGAACCCGTGTCCCCTGCATTGGCAGGTGGATTCTCAACCACTGCGCCACCAGGGAAGCCCCAATGAGTATGTTTTTATACATGTTTGCTAACAACTTCTTTAAACGTTTGCTAATACAAGTGGCAGAATTCTTCTGAACATTTCCAGCATACCACTGGGGAATGAAGCTGTGTGGATGAGGACATGTAGGACTCGTCGCTTCTAAATGTAAGTGATAAGCTGTGTGGAAAGCCTTGGCTGGATGTTGAGCAGGGTGGTGACATGCTCAGACTCGCATTTAAAATTCTCCTTTAGTGTAACAGTTATTAATTTTTGAAGATTTAAAAATATTCAGCAGTAATTAGCATATAGGCTTCAAACTCTCCATATAATAGAAATATACTAAATAATCACCCCCTTCTGAGAAGAAAAGCTAGCTTAAAAACAGTCCCAATACTTGAGTAATTATGCTTTGCTCTGTGGGTCATATGGATGATAGAGTGTGACTGTATTTGAAGAGGTAACTAAGTTAAAATGAGGGCATTTGAGTAGACCCCTAATCAAGTATGACTGGAGTGTTTATAAGAAGGGGTGATTAGGACATGGACGCAGATAGAGGGAAGACCCTGTGAGGACACAGAGAGAAGGTGGCCATCTCCAAGCTAAGAAGAGAGGCCTCAGAGGCAATCAACCCTGCTGAAACCTTGACCTTGGACTTCTGTTCTCCAGAACTGTGAAACAATAAGCTTCTGTTGTTTAAACCAGGGCTCCCCAAGCCTGGGCCGGAACCGGGCCATGCCGCAGGAGGTGAGCTGCAGGCGAGCGAGTGAGGCTTCACCTGCCGCTTCCCATGGCTCGCATCACCGCCTGAGTCATCCTCCCCCCGCCCCCCGCCCCCGTGGAAATATTGTCTTCCATGAAACCTGTCCCTGGTGCCAGAAAGGTTGGGGACCGCTGGTTTAAGCCACCCAGTCTGTGGGTGGCTAACGAATACATATCTCAACAACAATAACCATGAGGAAGGAACCATTATTATCTCCATTTTACAGATGAAGAAACAGAGGCACAGGGACGTTGAATATTTGCACAAGGCCAACAGGCAGATGGGAAACTTGGATTTGAATCTACATAGTTGTCTCCGGAGTCTGAGCTCTTCTCCATTCTTTTACTCCCTCTCTGATGGGACATTCTCCGTCTTTGGGCAGGGCTTGTTTTCTAACAGCTGTTATTCCTGGAGCTTGACTGGGGGGTTGAACTGCCTTTTTGATTAGGACACTCCTTCGTGTCTATGACTCTAGCTCTTTTCTTTATGGCTGGTTAACTTCTCCAGAGAGGAGTCCTTTACTCGCCTACATGGTAGATATATTTCTGGCTCCCAGCATTTGGAATCAGGGCCAGGGAAGGGGAGAAGGCCATGAAGTCCTACAAGTCTCTATGCAGACTTCACTTGATCTCATTTGCAGCCCCAAGTCTCTCCATACTCATTCTAGCCAACGTTTCCAAACCTGAAGCCTTTCTGATTGAACGCCTCCAGGGAATATACCTGTGGTCAACGCAGTGCAGTGTGGATGGAGGGGATAAGGAGGGCTGCTTGCCCTGATCAACAAAGTGGAGGAAACTACCTGGTCCTTCCAATACAGACTTTCAGCTGGTCTTCTGGTGTCAGCCTCACACATTAGTCCCACCATCAATAACTGATGCTTCAGCTCCTGGGCGCCTCTCATCTTCGTCAGGAGTGTCACACTTCCTCCTGGGGGTGCCACCCCTGCATCAGCCGTCCCGGTTACCACCACTCCTTCTACTGCCCTTCTTCCAGTGTGTTGGCATCTTTGGTCCACCGTTGTTTCCTCTTCTATTTTCTCTCTCTGAATTTACAAGCTTTGGTTTTTTTACGGCCATGGTAGTGAGTTTGAGAAGAGAAAGGGGATGTCTTTGATCTATTTTACTAGATTTTCTGACACTACCTGTTCCATGACGTTGTTCGAGTACTGGGTTTGGTTTCACTTGCACTTGCTTCAGCTTTCGGCTTGATTAAAGCAGTTCTAGTAGATGGGAGGCACATACAGGTGGACATCTTTTTATTTAGTTCAGACTTGCTTAGCCAGTGTGGAACTAGGATGTATCATATGTGTCTGTTGTTAGAACCACACAGAGGTGATTCTGAAGAAACAGCTCTTTCTCAAAAGAATGCTGTTCTGGCTCAAGTAGATGGCCTATACAGACCAGCTTTACCCAACCCATAACATTATTTGACTTCCTTTTAGTAAAGTCTTTTCTAATAAAACAAACAATCCAACCGATCAACCAACAGACTTTTCAGGTGGGTGGCAGACAGGTAGGAAAAAGCACTCCCACCGCACTGTCCCTTCCCCCCACCACACAGACACACTGTTGAGTTTGATTACACTTCTCATTTATGTAACAACAGGAATCAGAAATTATGAGAGTGGTGTGCCTGGAGATGGGGAATGAGAGCGAGTAAGTTGGCTTTTCTTGGTGCAGGAACTGTGGGTCTATTCAGTCCCTTTTGGGGGGATGAGGGCTCATCAGTGACACCAAAGCAGGATATGGTCGCCCTGAAACTAGAAACCGAAATTTTGCTCTTTGCATTTTTTAAATAAAATATTTATTTATTTATTTAGTTGTGGCAGGCGGGCTCCTTAGTTGCGACATGTGAACTCTTAGCTGCGGCATGCATGTGGGATCTAGTTCCCTGACCAGGGATCGAACCTGGGTTCCCTGCGTTGGGAGCACGGGGTCTTATCCACTGCGCCACCAGGGAAATCCCTGCATTATTATTTTTTTAATTTCAGAGGATTACATCATCGATTCAGAAGTAAAGTCTGTGTGTTTTCATTTGAATCATAAAATACTAATGTGGGGTTATTGAGGGTCTTACATCAAACTTGAATCAACTTTGCCATTTGTGGGGAGAAAACAACACCCCCCTAAAAACTAATCGACTACCACTATTACCACGGAAGTCTTATTCCTTTGCAAAGGAACCGTCCAAAAACCTGGAACGTACTGCACTTGCCAACAAGAGAGCTACAGAGGATAAACACTGAAAAGAAGGAAGTATCCTTTATCCCTCTACTGAAGGTACATTCTGTATTGTTAGCACCAATGTAAACTTTGAGGATCTCATTTCTTGATCAGCAAGCTAAGGGTGAGGCATCTGGTGCTGATTCTAATATGTTTCACTAATTTAAGGTTCATTTAGGACAATATTTAATTAGAGCACTAATAGAAGAGCTCTCACTGGTCACATTTTATCTCCGTTTACTCAGTTCCCTTATTGGTAGTAGATTCGAAAGCTCCTCTACCAATGCTTCCCATTGTGCTGTTTTTAGTGGTACTTTTTCATTTGCAACATTTAAGGGCGTATACAGTTTCTCAAATTTTGGCTGAAGGAAAGAAAGAAAACTTTAAAACACTGACTGTGGATCCTGGGAGAAATCACCTTCTTAGACTTGCTTATTGCAGCTCTAAGGCCGTGGTGTCCCAGGAAACGTGGACTATTGACTCCTTGCAAAAGCTGTAAATGTACGTCTTACCAAGCAAACTCCTCCTAGAGGTATCCAGGACTGGACCTTTAGCTTTTCTGGAAAACATCCTAGAGAACACCATTTCCAGGTGTTTTGAACACTCATGATCTATAGAAGACACCAGAGTATAATATTCTAATAGTTAAATTAAAAAATTTTGATGCTCATAGACTCAGAAAGTGGTGAGCTCCTGCTATACCATATGTGAGGTCATGTTGATGAAAAAACATTTATCTGTTATTTTGATGAATGATGTATCCAGATCCTGTTACATCATTATTAGGCCACAAGTAGAAAAGTGAGAACAAATGGGATTAAATTATAAAAGTGTGTTTACAGAAGCTTTTAGGGGGCATTTTGAGTCTTCTCTTTTCCCATTAAGTCTCTGAGCATCCCAGCACGTATAATGTAATGACATTGATGCCGATTTTTATTTATTTTTTTCTTTGTGGAAGGCCATGGTTCTTGAATTGTTTACGGCCATGATTTAAATGTTCTTGGAGTCCCGTGAGTATCTTGCAGTAGAATTAAAAAATACTTCATATAGAATTATTTTGGGGGTGATTCTGCAGTTTTTTGTATGCTTAAGTATTCATTTTTCCGGAACAAGAAAAATTCTTTAGGGATTTGCATAATTTCAAACCCTAAGAAGAGAGTGTGAACAGGCATGTAGATTTCAAGTGTAACATCTATTGAGTTAAATAAGGTGCCATTTGTTTTGATAACTAGAGAGGAACCGTTGACTTTGTCAAAAAAATATAATGCTTGGGTGTTTTTAAAATTCAGTAAAACACAGTTTCCAACTTCGGGCTGAAAAATATTCTCTTACTAGTTTTTTAGCCATTATGCAACTGGGAAGAGGCAAGCAGAGAATGCTTTCTTTGTGCTGGAGCTTGAAAAATGTAGAAAGCTGCATACCTTGGGCAAATTACTTCTCAAAGTGTGTGGAGAAGTCTGCCTTTAATTAAGACCTGATGGAGTGAGCTGCACTATTTTTATAGCAAGGGTGATTTAAAAAATATTCCTTGTGAAAATATTATACGAAATATTTTAGTTTTAGTTCTTGTTACAATAAGATTTTATTGACTTTCTGTCCGAGGGATGTGAGGAGCAGGGCAACTTCTCCTCTGAATACAGTCTTCCAATAGTAGTGCCTCTTAAATAATGTCTAAAAAGTGGTATGTTGACATGACTGTTAAGACTATTATGAAAAGACTTGAGAGGAAGCAGCATGAAAGCAAGAGTGACAGACTTACCGAGAGGGAAACAAAGGGTGGTCCCTTTGTTATAAGCTCACTTCTGCATTATCCAAGGGTTTGCACACATCATTGAAATATGGTTAGGTGTCTGCTTTCTGAGTATTTTTATATCAAGGCATCACCGTGCTTTATAAATACAGACTCCAGAACAAAATACCTTTAAGACTCTTACCGATTAAGTACAATCTGTCTCAGCTGCAGGTTGACGGAATAATGGGACATCCAAATCCAATCATTTTTCCTGGACCTTTTTTTTCATGTCTCTTGGGACTACCCAAGACCTGGCCTCTGGTTTAGGTCCGTCACAGTCACCACAGAGGTGCTACTGGTCTGAACTCTTATCATCATTCTCAGATGGGAAACTCCACTGGCCCCCCTGTGCCGAACTTGGCCATCAGCACCTTCACCGCATGACGTGACGGTGATGAGTGACTTAGTTCCAGAACCACGCTGCCACTCCATTCAGAGGTCTGGCAATCTCCAAGGGCGCTGCCCTGGATAGAATACAGAATTCTGCTTCTTACGGAAACCACCACTTAAGCATCCTTTTAAACTCGAGGAATCCAGCTGTCTCCTGGAGTGAGATCAGACCTCCCTTTGACTTCAAAGCCCAAGGTCCCCACCAACCACTAATTGGGCAATTTACTTTCTTCCTTCTCTACGCTTGAACTCCACAATGTATTAACACCTCCCGGGGCAAGAGATCCCAGCATTCATAAAAGAGAGGTCAGGTATTATTTCTCTTTGAGGAAATAACCTTTTCATTCTTTTGCTAGTGAGTCCATTTAGCAGTGGGGGAAATTCATTAAGATTTTGTTTTATATTTTACCATTTATCTATGGCTGTAGATTATCACAGATGTAATAAAACGGTAATACAATTGCAGTTGCAGTTCTGAACAAGGTATCTTCACTGGAGCAGGAAATAAACATTGCCCCCTGCCTGGTGTATAGCTATTGACCTAGTACATGCTTTTTTGGCATTTTTATCAGCTAAATTCACAAGGTGTAGTTTGCTTTCTAGTAGCAGGGATAGCAGAATACTGACTTGCCTAAGGGCCATCTAATCTATGTCAACCCACTTCCTTCCTCTTATAATGTGGTTCAGGGGGAACTTGATCACCTTGATACTTTATAGCACATTATGCTAGTGCACTAGGTTGATGAAATTATGCTTATTGGACCTAGTGAGCAGGAAATACCAAGCACCTACATGCCTTCATAAGACAGACATGTGTCAGGGGGAGAGTGAAAAGCCCTGCTGATTTCAAGGACCTGTCACATAGGCGGAGTTTCTAGATAGCCAGTCATCTTGGATGCATTGGGACATCCCTTCTAAATTGAGATATAAGTTTCTGTGCTTTGCTTGGCCCACTGCAAAGAACAAGCACAACATTTTGTGAACCTCTCTGGAACTGGGAGACTGCATATACCACAGAAGGAGATGCTAGTCTTCACATTTGTTGGAAAACCTGTAATGCTGCCAGTTATGAGCAGAGCTTGGAGTAAGAAAAGCAAGGAAGGTTCTTCGGCAAGTCTGTGCTGTTCACACTTGTGACCTGTTAGACCTGACGGTGTTAAGCATTTGTTTTGGACAGAGATGTACAGAGCTTCTTTCAAGCTCACAGGTGCAGACCCTTAGGTGTTTGGAAAACTTGACCTCTTCTGACAACTATTCTCCACTTGAAAAACATCTTTTAACTTGCTACTGGGCATGGTAAAGACTGAACACCTGATCTTTGAATATAAGTGAATATGTGACCCAAAATGCCTATTATGAACTGGGTGTTATCTAAACTGTTGCACCGTAAATGTCGACGTGTGTGGACCATTCCAATAAAAAATGAAAATGATCTATGTGAGACAGGGCCAAAGAAAGTCAGAAGGCACAAATAAATGGCATGAATGAATGGCTTAGACTCCCGTGGTTGCTGCACTTAACTGCTTTCCTGCCATTCCCTCAGACTATACCTACCATCTAATGGGGGATTTCTTTATGACCAGCCGAAAGGAGAAGAAAAAGGATGAGCTTGGTTTGTGAATGGATAGTATGTGGGCATCAAACAGAAATGGATAGTTGCCACATACAGCCTCACTTAGGGGTGGCACTGAAAGACAGCGATGAAAGAAAATATTCTCAGTGGGCAGACCTTTGGGCAGTCCTCTGGTTGTCCACTTAATATGGAAGGTGAGCTAGGCTGCAGTATGGATTTACATAAACTGGATAGACCAGCGGTTAAGGCTTTGGAAAGAAAAATATAGGAAAACTAGTGATAAGGTCTCAGGGAGAGGTATGTGGATGGGCCTTTCAGCATAGCAAAGGTGGGAGAATATTTGTGTTCCATGTAAATGTCCGTTCAACGGTATACTGGTGGTGAATGTGTGCTTTTGATAATTAAGTGGATAAGACGATCTCTCCTAGGGATGTCAGTCAGCCTCTTTCCCTAACCTTTCATATGATTGGTCAGTGGAAGTATATGAAGTAGGTATGGTGGCAGGAATGGAGGCTGTGGGTGGGCTCACCAACAGGGGTACCCTCACATCAAGACCGATTCATTTGACACCAAGAATGTGTCCAATCTGCCTGTAGCAAAGGCCATTGCTGGGCTCTCAACATGATACCATTCATGGTGTTCATGTCATTCTCCTGGAATTGTGGGATGGCATCTGGAGGCTCACTTTGGGCACCATCAGGAGTAAAATCCTGTAAGGACAGGGTGCTGTGTACAAGATTCCGTGTACACCTTCAACCAAGGCCAAAATAGGGTACCATCTTCCACGTATCCATGTATCCAGGAGCTGGAAGTGAGAATGGACTTTCCAATTATTATACCAAATATATAATTTGAGGAATTTTTTTGTTCCCATCCATGCGAGCTTGGTCTCAATGGGTTTATAGTGCTGGAGGGAGAAATGCATCCATTAAGGAATTCAATAATAGTTCCATTGAATTAGAAATGAGCCTGCCCGCTGGTCATTTTAGGCTACTGAAGCAATAGACAGAGAAGAGGTTATTGTACTATTTGGGGTGATGATCCTATTTATCAAGGGGAAATTGAGTTACTGCTATACAGTGCAGGGTGAGGAGAACTATTTCTGGAACCCAAGTGGGACTCTTAGCTACTTAGGACTCTATTACCCCGTGGCCCTTGGCAATAGAAAACTGTGGCAACACAATAAAGACAGGACCACCAAAGGACCCAGCTCCTCCTACAGGACTAAAGTTTTGACTCAAGTGATCAGGTTAAGAACCTGTTCAAGCAACGTGCTTTAAGAAAATAAGGAAAACATGGAATGGGGATTTTGGAAGAAAGTCACTATGTTAAAAATTTAGGCTTAGTGACCAGTTACAGAAGCAGAGATTGTAACACCTTTGCCTTGTAATAATTGTTTCTTTCCCCCATGTTCCCTCCCACTCCTTTTATGAAGGGCACTGTTTGTGGTTACCATTTTAGGTTGCAAGTGGTGATGTGAGTGAATTGACCTGGAAGGGATGGTAGCTGACCGGGGACACAAGCTTTTCACTTAGTCAAAGGACAGGAGTGGTTGCTGAGGGGCAAGAGGAGTGGAGAGTGCTGGGCACTTTCTGCTGCGTCTCCATCCTTACTCCTCGTTCTCTGTGTGGATCTTCATCAATGGGCTTCTTTGCTTTGGACTCCTGAGTGGGTTGGGCCAGTGGGATGCGGGGTAGCGTGACGTGCTGGCTTCTCCCCTTTGTGATGCTGCAGATTGTCTGTATCCCTTTCCTGAAGGTTAAGGCTCTTTTCAGCTGACGTTCTCCATGTAACTACCTTCTCTGGGTTTGGACAGCCAGTCCTCTGAGGCTTTGGGCTCCCTTGTTAACAGCCCACAGGTACTGAACTGTTTCTGGTGTGTTCCTTAAAACCTACTCCTGGCAAATGGTCTCTTTTAAAAATTCTCCTCAGATTACCCAGTCTCAGTATGTCCTGTTGGAACCCTGACTGATTCATGCACAATACTTCATTTAATCTTTATAACCGCTCTATGACATAGATTGAATAGATCTTGTCACTTCCGTCTTTGGAACATTCCAGTGGCTTTTCACCGTACTTGAAAAAATAGCACGGCTTATAAAGCCAACCTTGATCTGGTTTCTGCCTCCTTTTCCAAGCTGATCTCGTATCACTCTCCCTCACCCCCACTGCACTGTCCACTTTAAGACCCTTCACCGCTCTTTCTCCTGAGAGCCTCATCCCAAATATCCGCCTGCCTGTAATTCAAATTTCAGTTTAAATGTCATCGCCTCAGAGGGTCTTTCCTTAACCATTCAATCAAAAGTAGTGGTCCAGATATTATCACATCATCCTATGTTAACTCTTCTTATAGAATTTATCACTCACTGATATTTTCTTATTTATTTTTATACTTATAAAATCTCTCGCTCTCCCTCTCACTCTTTTCTAGAATGTAGATTTCCTGAGAAGTGGCTTTTAACGTTTGTGGATGTTGAATAACAAAGCAGGGATTAACTCTGTTCTATTGATAATGTAACAGAAGTTCAGAGGTTTAAAATTCCTCAAGGATTCACAATTATTACTGGAAGAATCAGCACCTGTGACTTCTGATATCCATATGCCAGGGTCCATTACCCATCTGATTGACTGAACACGAAAATGCCGTGGATTACTCAGCCATATAAAAAGAACAAAATAATGCCATTTGCAACAACACAGATGCAACTAGAGATGATCATACTAAGTGAAGTAAGTTAGAAAGGGAAAGACAGATACCACATGATATCACTTCTATGTGGAATCTAAAATAAGATGCAAATGAACCTATCTATGAAACAGAAACAAAATCTTGGACATAGAGAACAGACTGGTGGTTGCTGAGGAGGAGGGGACTGTTGCGGGAGGGATGGAGTGGGAGGCTGGGGTCAGCAGATGTAAGCTTTGATATATAGAATGGAGAAACAACAGGGTCCTACTGTAGAGCACAGGGAACTATATTCAGTATCTTATGATAAACCATAAGGGAAAAGAACATAAAAATAAAGAATGTATATATATATATATATATATATATATATATATATATATATATATATATTTAACTGAATCACTTTACTGTACAGCAGAAATTAACACAACATTGTAAATCAACTATACTTCAATAGAAAAAAATATTGATTAAAACAAATGCCGTGGAAGAGAGAATGCCATGAGAGAGGGTGTAGTGGGTACACCATCAACTAATGTCTGATCCAAAACTCCTGGAAAAAATAATTCTGGGTCTCTTATCTTCTTAGCCCATTTTGGGTTTGGAAATGAATTGTTTTACTGGATATTAAATTACCATTTCTCCCCAGAAACAATTCAGTAAGATGTTAGAAGTGTTCCATGATTTAGTGGCCAAAATAACTTTGTTAAATACTGAATTAAGCACATCTCTTTACTGTAGGAATTCCCAGAGCCTTTAATATGTACATTGTGAATTTCCAGGAGGCAGATGTACAGCTACCTAAACTGATTAGCATAGAAAATACTTTTATGAGAATCCTGTTAGCATCTCATAGAACATGCATTTCCTGGAACACAGTGGGTAAACACGGAATTAAATCTTTAGTGATAGACATCGCGTTGGCAGAACAGTTTCATTGCAAAGATAAATATTAAAAAAATATTTTGTGTTTAGAGAAGGGAAAATGAGTACGTTTGTATTGGCATCTTCTAAATTTTGTTCATATGTGTGCTTTATTCAGTTTTGTGAAAGTCTTTTTTTTTTTTTCCAAGTATGTGTCTGCCAAATTTTTATTTCTCTGGTCAAACCACAGATTATTTCTGACAGCCTGACTATTCTGGTAGAAGTGTTGAAACATTCGTAAGTCTATTACGGATGTCTTCTGCCTAGATCCAGACAATTTCTAAGGGAGCCTGACGGTCAGTTGTCTACCTCCAGTTCAGTCTGCACAGTTGTAGTTTGTAGTCTGTTCTGTAATATGAGTTACGTTTCTAAGAAGACTCCAGGGGTTAAAAAAATTGAATAATGCAGATGTTTCAATGAGAAAAAGGGACTTGGGACTAGAATGTGTAAGGATAGCAAGAATAAAGTTATTTTTTTCTCACAGGAATTTTAATAATAAAGTGTTTTCCAAACTATAAGACTTTATTATTGCATGCTAAATAAGTTGGCTTATCAAAACAGACAGAAACAGAAACCAGACTTAGAAGCATATTCTTTACCTTTTCATCGATCTAAGTTAAGAAGCAGCCTCTCAGTTTCCTCTGTTACCTCTAGCTTTGCCTTGCTCTTATAATTGTGTTTGCAGCACAGTTTAAAATTACTACAAACTTTAAATAAAAGAATTTAAAAATGCATGAATAAAGAACAGGTGTGGAACTGAATAGCATGTCCCTTGTGTGGTTCTTTGTATCTGAACCCAGTTGCCATCCAGAGGTCCACGTCGTCTTCAGTATTTAAGAAAGACTACCCCGAGGGTATCCAAAGCTCTCCCCAAGATTTCTGCGAATTCTCAGGGCCTCTTCCATTTCCTGGGCTCCTGTGTTCTCAAGCTCTTGAGAAGTAAAATATTGCCTGCTGTATCAGTAAACAAAGGATGTCACAGTCATCAGCGATTGCAGCCACCTCCGACAGTGAGCTGGTGAGCCCTGAGGGAACTCAGGAAGGAAACAAAGAATACCTGCCATCTAGCAGCCATCAGACTGCAGCCACGCCCCAAGGTGAGCCCTGAGCAAACTCAAGATTTGAAAACCTGGGATACTGGCCCCAGAGAGCTGAGGCGCGTATCAAAGGAATGACTTCACTGAGCCCAGATTCTTGCATCTTGCAGAAAAGCGCTAAATTCCTTAACTTGAGATACCTAGTTGTCTTTCATTAACAGTAATCTTTTGTTTCTACTACCCGCCCTTTGTTGCAAAACTCCTATATATCCTAGCTCCCCCCTCGCCTCCTCGGAGCAATTTTCCCAGGGTTACTTGAGATGTTGCCTCCCAGGCTTGCTGTCCTCAGTACGTCCGCTGAAGAAAGCAGAACTCTCAACTTTTAGGTTGTCAATTTTCTTTGAGTCGACGCTCCGCACCATAACGACCCAGATGTGATATTTAATCCTTTTGCCAATTTAGACTTCTTTCCTTCTTACGCAACCACAACATTCAGTGGGTATAGTAGACGCCACTACCAAAATGGAGGAGAAAGGGATCACATAAAGTTCCAGATAACAAACCACTTAAATTTGCATATGAGATACTTCTCTCTCTCTTTCTCCCTCCCTCCCTCCCTCTCCCCCTCTGGAGTGGCCAGAGGGACACTGTACATAGTGGGTTTGTGTCACAGACGAAGAACTCCAAGCTTAGGAAACACCAAAATATTATAATAAGCTTTAAGCAGACCTGCCAGCCGCAAACCTGGAGGGAGACATTATCGTTACTATAGTGGCCAGAAAGCAAACCCGAGCTCCACCCTGGAGGGAGACACTATCTCAATCTTCCAAATCTGTTCACTCTAAAACCATCCTTGAAAAATAGTCTAGAACCAAAAGACAGTTCCTACCTCTGCTCACAAGACATTCAGAAACACCTACGGAGAATTCTTTCCCAACAGCTCTGTCTCAAGTACCTTTTGATACGTAAATTCTCCTTCTATCTATTTTGCCTCTGTCTCCTCCGCCCTCACAGCTTCTTTGTGGGAGAAACTGGTACAGTAGAACGGTAACAACCTGGAATTTGCCAGCTGAATCTGTGGTGTCTTTTAACCGTTCTCCTCCTGTGTTTCCTATAAATTGATATAATCTTGATCAGATTCCGGTTTCACCTTTCACAGGAACACTGTGTAGGTGGTGGTGTCTGAAGAGCCACCACGCTGGCATGTGTCCTTTCTGTGATGTTAGACGCCATCGAAGATCATTTATTCTTTAGGGGTTACAAAATGGTGATATTGTAATTCTTTAACACTTCCTTCGTTGATTAGCTGCAACACTTCCATAAAAACTTTCATAAACTCTTTGGTTACTTTGAGATACAGTTCACATAGAAAAGGGAGGTTAAATGCTTGATTCTTTCCCTTTATTTAATAGCTTTCAAAATGATCAGTTGGTGCCCTCACGCCCTGCTTAGATAACCAGTGAGTATCATTATAAACTCATGAAATTAAACATACTTGCAATTGCTGTTATTAGCCACGTTATTATTGTTTCCAAGAGTTTTTTTGGTAAAAGGTGAATCTAAGATGCAAATGGAAATGGTAAGACACAGAATATACACTCATGAGCAAAAATGAGGTGAAAGGATTTGCTTTATTAGAGAGCAAGACTTATTGCTAAGTGACAAAAATTAAGTATGTTATTGGTGCAAGAATTGACAAGTAGACCAAGAGGATGATTACCGAGTCCCCAAATAGATGGGAATATAAATTGGTACAATCACTTTGGGAAAAAGTTCGGCATTATCTGCCACAATTGAAGATAAGCATACTTATGACAAGGGTGACCAAATAATTTTTTCTCAAAACAGTGCACATGGGTTCTATTTTATTCCTCAACCTCATCAGCCTTTGTTGGTGAACATCTTTTCATATGCTTGCTGGCCACTTGTATGTCTTCTTTGGAGAAATATCTATTCAAGTCCTTTGCACATTTTAAAATCAGGTTATGTAGTTTTGTTGTTGTTGAGATATCCCTTATCAGATAAATGGTTTTCAAATATTTTCTCCCATTCTGTAGGTTGCCTTTTCACTCTGTTGACTGTTTCCTTTTCTGTGAAGAAGCTTTTTAGTTTGATGTAGTCCCATTTGTCTATGTTACTTTTGTTGCCTGTGCCTCTGTGTCATAACCAAGAAATCATTGCAAAGACCAATGCCATCAAGTTTTTCTCCTATGTTTTCTCCTAGGATTTCTATAGTTTCAAGTCTTTATTCCATTTTGAATTGATTTTTGTATACAGTATATGGTAAAGATCCAACACCATTTTTTGCATGTGGCTATCCAGTTTGCCAACACCATTTGGTGAAGAGATTATCCTTTTCTCGTGTTGTAGTCTTGGCACCCTTGTTGAATGTCATTTGAATGTATATGTGAAAGTTTGTTTCTGAGCTCTCTATTATTTTTTTCTTCTGGGTTTATTGAGATATAATTGACACTTAGCATTGTATAAGTTTAAGGTGTACAGCATAATTACTTTACTTACATATATTATGAAATGATTACCAGAATAAATTTAGTTAACATCCATCATCTTATATAGATAGTAAAAAAAAAAGAGGAAAAATTGTTTTTTTCCCTTGTGATGAGAACTCTTAGGATTTATTCTCTAACAGCTTTAAAATACATCATGCCTGGGCTCTCTGTTCTGTTCCATTGGTCTATGTGTCTGTTTTTCTGCCAGCACCATACAGTTTTCATCATTGAAACTTTGTAATATGTTTTGAAAAATGCAAGGCCTCTAGCTTTGTCCTTTCTTGGGATTATTATGGCTATTTAGGGTTCTTTGAGATTCCATATGAATTTTAGGTTTTTTCCTATTTCTGCAAAGAGTGCCATTGGCATTTTGGTAGGGATTGTATTGAATCTGTAAATTACTTTGAATAGTAGGAACATTTAACAATATTAAGTCTTCTGATCCATGAACATGGAGTGTCTTTCCATTGATTTGTAGCTTCTTTAATTTCTTTCAGCAATATATTGTAGTTTTCAGTATACACGACTTTCACCTTCTTGGTTAAGTTTATTCCTAAATAGCTTTTTTGGATGCTATTATAAATGGGGTTGTCATATTAATTTACTTTTTAGACTGTAGTGAAACACAATTAATTTTTGTGTTAATGTTTTTATCCTACAGATCTGCTGAATTTGTTTATTAGTATAACAGCTTTTATTGTGTGTAGAATCTTTGGGGTTTCCTACAAACAAGATTATGTCATCTCTGAACAGAAGTATTTTTACTTTTTCCTTTCCAGTTTGTATGCCTTTAATCCTTTTTTCTTGCCTAACTACTTTGGCAAGGACTCCCAATACTATGTTGAATAAAAGTGGTGATAGTGGGCATCCTTGCCTAGTTCCTGATCATAGAGGAAAAGCTCAGTTTTTCACCATTGAGTGTGATGATTTTTGTGGGCTTATCATATTAGCTATCATTATTTGAGGTAATTTCCTTTTACTCCTAGTTTGTTGAATGTTTTTATCATGAAACCATGCTGAATTTTGTCAAATGCTATTTTTGCATCAATTGAGATGGTCATGTGATTTTTACCCTTCATTCTGTTAATATAGTGTATTACATTGATTATTTTTTGTGTGTTGAGCCATCCTTGCATCCTAGGCATAGCACCCACTTAGTCATGGTGTATAATCCTTTTAAGGTACATTTGAATGTGGTATACTGAGTATCTTGTTGAGAATTTTTGCATCTATATTCATTAGAGATTTTGGTCTGTAGTTTTCTTATCTTGTAATATCTCTGTCTGGCTTTGGTATCAGGATAATGCTGGCCTCAAAGAATGAGTTTGGAAGTGTTCCCTCCTCTTAAATTTTTTGGAAGAGTTTAAGAAGGATTGGTATTAATTCTTCTTTAAATATTTGGTAGAATTCTACAATTGAAGCCTATTGGTCCTGGACCTTTCTTTTTTAGGAGTTTTGATTACTGGTTAAATCTTCTTACTGGGTATAGGTCAGTTTAAATTTTTTATTTCCTCATTATTCTAGTAATTTATCCATTTATTCTAGGTTATCCAATTTGTTGGCACATAATTTTTCATAGTAGACACTTATAATCTTTTTATTTTTGCAAATAAAAGGATTTATTTTATCTTTTATCCTTTTATCTTTTTTCTTTCTGATTTTTGTTGAGTCTTTATTTTTTTTTTAGTTAGTCTACCTAAGAGTGTCATTTTTTTGGATTTTTTCAAAAAAACCAATGTCATAGTTTCATAATATTTTATTTCTTGATTCAGGTGGTGGCTATATGGGAATTTATTTTGTGAAAATTCATTAAAAATTTTTTTAAAATTATTTATTTATTTTTGGCTGCATTGGGTCTTCGTTGTTGCATGTGGGCATTCTCTAGTTGCTGTGAGCGGGAGCTACTCTTTGTTGTGGTGCACGGGCTTCTCATTGTGGTGGCTTCTCTTGTTGCAGAGCATGGGCTCTAGGCACACGGGCTTCAGTAGTTGTGGCACGAGGGCTCAGTAGTTGTGGCTTGCGGGCTCTAGAGTGCAGGCTCAGTAGTTGTGTCACATGGGCTTAGTTGCTCCACAGCATGTGGGATCTTCCCAGACCAGGGCTCAAACCTGTGTCCCCTGAAATGGCAGGTGGATTCTTAACCACTGCACCACCAGGGAAGTCCCTGTGATAATTCATTGAATTTTACATTTATATTTCACATATGCTGTGAAAGACATAATAAAAAAAGGAGTTTAAAAAAACAAGTCCCCTCTGGCTATCCCATTACCAGAGATTTCTTCATCTCAGTTGCTCCTCTTCTACCTGTCTTCTTTGATTCTCATGTCCTCTCTTTCAGAGCCCTACAAATAAACATTGGTCTTTCTTTATTATACAGAACAATTCATCTCTCTCTAAACCTTGCTATCAAACTTGGATAGCCAATCTCATCCAATCAAGGTATTCAGGAGTCAAGAATCCTCCACTTAACCAGTTTAACTACCTTTTTAGAAGGCTGTTTTAACCCTATACATATAAAACAAAGTATTTCCTGTCATATGAAAAGCAACTTCCTTTGCTTTTGAGTGATACTTACTTCCGATCACAATTGTGTATAACCAAATGCACTCTTAAAAATGTGGACCTATCGTAACCAATTTGTCTACTGAAAACTCCTATCATTCAGGAAATGCCTATACTTTATTTTTCTTGTTTAGCTTTAGACAATCAATCAGAATCAAGAGGAGTAAAGCAGAACTTATTAATGTGGGCTGCACATTACTCAGAATATGTGAGGGAGGGGAACCTATTAATTAGTTAATTAGTAGGCATCCAGAGTGATGTTTTCCTTTGCAGAATGTCAGTGAGCAATGGGTAGTTAGATAAACTGGAAAGACTGATTCTTTTAGTTATTTGTGAGCAATCTCAGCAACTCTTTAAGTGGCAAAATAACTCACAATAATTTCCTACCGCAAGAATAGCTTAATAAGTTTGGAGAATCAGACATAAATTATTGAATCTATTGGATTCCATGTCCTAGCTAGGTTGGATTCTGCTTACTCAGTTCATAGCATTAATTCATGGTATTTTAAAGAGCTTTCTGAAATCTGTTCATATCATCCTTACTTCCTTGCTGGAATACATGCCCCAGGAGAGCCGGAATCTTTTTCTGTTTGTTCACTGATGCATACCAACCACCTAGAACAATGCATTCCCCACTCCACGTGCTTGATCATGATTTTGGGGTAGGAGACAGCAACGTACATCTCATTGCACATATGAATGTCATCAACTTTGCTGCCACAGTTTCAATATTTAACGTGATGAGAACAGTTTAGAAAAAAGTAAAAATTGCTACAGCCAAGTGTGGAGACGGACAATAAAAGTTCGTTGGTCTAAGTCGTCTTTCAAGCACAATTGTATTATGACTAATAGATTTGTGTAAGAGGCTTGGGGAGGCTTTGTGGCTTCTCCTTGGCATCACATGGCGTGAGAGAGGGGAGTGAGTCAACCAGGTTAGCAAAGCACTTTTGTCTATAGACAGCAGATCTGTGAGTAGCCCTAGACCGTAGAAGCCGCTTGGAAATGTGGGCATGGCTCTCCACTGGCTATATATTACTATTACCTCCATTTTACAGATGAAGGGACCAAAGCACAGGATATTAAATAATTTGGTCAGGGTCAGATAATTGCTTGAGTAGAATAGCTGGGATTTGAACCAGGGCAGTCTGGCTCTAGAATCCATCCTTTTGCCTACATACTGTAGATTCTACAGAGAGTGATACCCGTCACTGGTGATATTTAATAAGGTTCTAGGTAACTGCTAGTGAGGGAGATGTGAAAGGTCTTTTGCTACTTAAAAGATGGTTGGTCATCTTTCTCTCCTCCTTCCTGTCGGATGTACGTGGTCAACTGCTCTGTGAAGAACTTGCAGTTATTCCCTGTTGGGGTGTGTTTCTGGCTACAAGTTTCGAAATCCTGTTCTCAAGTCTTTCTGATGATGCTGTGAGCTATCGAAAATACTTTCATTAAAATTTCTGCTTAAACTAGCCATAGTTAGTTTCTGTTGTTTTCAGATGAGAGCTTCTGAGTAACAGAATTTAAAATGGAAGAGAGCAGGTTCAGGAGATGGAGAGAGACCAGGTCTTCATGACATCATATGGGTTCCTGAATCCAGCTACAACTGAAGCCAGCACTCCCCTTGATGTTTCAGTTACATGAACCGATGAATTCTCCTTTTCCTTAAGCCAATTTGGGTTGACTTTTGAAACTTGCAAAGCAAATAATTCCAGCTGTTACTATATTGTACTCTTCCTCTCTATTCTCATGCCCTTTTCTATCTTTTTATGATTTTTGTGATAAACTTTAAAATGAATAATACTAAAAAGGAAAAACAAACAAACAACCCATTTAATCCTCATATAAGCTGTTCATTACTGTGATCCAAAGTTCTATTAACAGGGCCAGGCATCTGTTGCTCTTTAATATGAGATGAAGTCAGGACAGAATTTGACAACTATTGATTCCATTTTTCTTTCCTATAAATTCTTTAGTTGTTTGAGCTTTTCATTTTCTTTTTAAGACTAACTCAGGGGAAGTGAAATAAAATGCATGATTTTCTGTCTGACTTCTAAGTTCCATTAACTGAAAAATGGGCTTGATACTTATTCATACTTAAATATTAAAAACTCACACAGTTGTGTACACTTTTATTATTTTATAATCTGCCTACATTGCATTGTAAAAACATAAAATACACATTCAATCAAATTGATGGTCTCCTCCCAGTGGAAGAGTTTCTAGAGTGCAGAGTGTAATTGGCTGAAATGTTTGACATCAGGTTCCTTTTTTTGTTATTAGAATTTCTGGCACATGCATTTTACACAAATGTTGGTCAAGGAATGTTGCTCCCTCCTTCCCAAAGTTATTGCTCCTCAATGTTTATGAAACACAGTTACACAGTTAAAAATATTTTTTTTCAGAACAGGGTGGTGTGGGTCAGTGAGTTTACTCACTGGCATGTGATTTGGACTTTCATCAAACCAGTCAACCAGAGTCTTCCCTGGTGGCACAGTGGTTAAGAATCCACCTGCCAATGCAGGGGACACGGGTTTCCCTGGTCCGGGAAGATTCCACATGCTGTGGAGCAGCTAAGCCCATGCGCCACAACTACTGAGCCCATGTGCCGCAACTACTGAAGCCTGCACACTCTAGGGCCCATGTGCTGCAACTACTGAAGCCCGCATGCCTAGAGCCCATGCTCTGCAACAAGAGAAGCCACCGCAATGAGAAACCTGCATGCTGCAATGAAGAGTACCCCCCCTCGCCGCAACTAGAGAAAGCCCCTGTGCAGCAGCGAAGACCCAAAGCAGCCAAAAATAAATAAAAAATTTTAAAAAAAGCAGTCAACCAAGATGAAATCAAAATGAAAATGTCAACTTATTTGAATGGATACATCTGTGTTATTTAGAAAAAATTTAAGAGCGTGTTGGCATAGCATACTGACACAAATATAATGTTGGACTTATTTTTATTCTTTGGGTTTAAAACTGTAGTTGATTTTTATGATTATAAAAAGTGAATACATGAACATTGTTAAAAAGACTAAAAACTGTAGAATTCAAAAAGGAAAAAGTATGCATAATGTTACTATCAGATATAACCATTGTTATTTTTGGAAGTGTCTTTATATCTTTTAGCCAGACATAGATATTTTTATATATATTTTCTTTTTTGAGATAAGCATGTCCATATGATTTTGCATAATGTTTTTAAAATAACTTTAACATAAAAAATAAAGTAACTTTATGATAAAATATTTTAAAATGTTGAGTTTTGAATCATCTGTTATTTTGATAAATTAGTTCATTGCCTGAAATTGTTACTTTTTCTTTTGAATATGGGAATGTATAAAACTATGGCACTATAATTATAGCTTGTAATCATTACAGATCTAGAATAAAGTCTTAATTTTTATAGTCTTACAATATACTTGGTATTATCAGGTTTAAAAAATATAAACCATCCCATTTAATTCTCTAAATGACTTTAAATGGTATATAAAAGAAGTAGCATTAGCCTAAATGGAGTGGGGTTGGGTGGAGAAGTTGGATAAAATACATACTAAAGGAAGTCAGGAGACCTAGCCACCCAAAACTAATCAACTCTGTGACCGTGATGAGTACATTTTTGTATCAACTTTGCTAGACTATGGTGCCCAGTTGTTGGTCAAACACAAGTCTAGATGTCGCTGCAAAGGTATTTTTTTAAAGATGTGATTAACATTTATAATCAGTTGACTTTAAGTAAAGCAGATTGTCTGGGAGGATGAAGAAGTTCTGGAGATGGGTAGTGGTAATGGGTGTAAAATAATGTGAATGTTCTTAACACCACTGAACAGTACACATAAAAATGGTTAAGATGGTAAATTTTATGTTATGTATAGTTTTCCACAATGAAAAAAACGTAAAGCAGATTACTCTTTATAATGTGGGTGAACCTCATCTAATCAGTTGAAGACCTTAAGAACAAAGGCTGAGGTTTCCTGAAGAAGTAGGAATTCTTTTTTTTTTTTTTAAAAATGTGATGATCCATTTATTTATTTATTTATTTATTTACTTATTTATTTTTGGCTGTGTTGGGTCTTCGTTTCTGTGCAAGGGCTTTCTCTAGTTACGGCAAGCGGGGGCCACTCTTCATCGCGGTGCGCCGGCCTTTCACTATCGCGGCCTCTCTTGTTGCGGAGCACAGGATCCAGACGCGCAGGCTCAGTAGTTGTGGCTCACGGGCCCAGCTGCTCCGCGGCATGTGGGATCTTCCCAGACCAGGGCTCGAACCCGTGTCCCCTGCATTGGCAGGCAGATTCTCAACCACTGCGCCACCAGGGAAGCCCCAGAAGTAGGAATTCTGCTTCAAGACTGCACCATAGAAATTCTACCTGAGTTTTGGACATTTTAACTCAAATCTGATGGCCTGCCCTACAGATTTTGGACTTGCCATTCCCTGCCATCACACGAGCCAATTCCTTAAAATAAATCTCTCTCTCTCTCTCTCTATATATATATGTACTACATATATACATATGTGTTATGTTTTTCTGGATAACTATGACTAATACAGAGAACTTGGCTAAGAGACCCCGAGTTTTCATTTCTTCAGCTGAAGGTTAGGAGATGGAATTAGATCAGTGGTTGTCAAATTACAGACTGTGGATCAGTGTTCATTTTGGACAAAGCTCTACCCAGTCTGTGATAAAAAGAAAAAACAAGTCGGTAAGTTTTTTAGATAACCAAATGTGTTCAGCTATATTTTTCTCTCTGCTGCCCCCTCCCCCCGGGAGTAGAGAGCCTTCCCCTCTCTTTTGGAGTGGAAATAGTCTTTCTTTTATGAAGTGATGTTGCTGATAGTTGGTAGTTGCTCGTTCTGTCTTATGTTTTAATGTACCAAGGCAAAATACAAAGTTGGCAACTTTAAATCAGTTACCAAATTTGGGAAATTCTTACTCGTTAACGTAATTGAAAAATCTGGGAGCCACTGCCTTAGATGATCTCTTCCAACTCTAAAATTCTAAAGCTCTAAGATAAGATATTAAGGACTCAGAGCAGTAAATCTCCACCTAGTTAGAGAGTCAGAAATAAACAAAAACAAAAGCAAAACAGAAAACCCCACAAAATATTATGAAGACAAAGAAAGAAATTATTTGTGGACTTTTAGCCATTTTAGATTACTAATGCTACCCCGTATTCTGTAAACACAATAGACGGCAGTGACTGTGGGTTCGTACAATATAACTTCCCTGTTCTGCTGGTGAAACTTTCAGCCTCAGTTCCTGGTAGAAGTTAACATTTAACATGTCTTTAGTTGAGCCTTCCAATTTATTTCATGGTTAGATGAAAGAGATTATCTAAACCAGCTTCACTAATCTCAGTTTTCAATTTTAATCTGACGGAGCAGGGTAACCAGAAAGCCAGACTCTGTGGAGAAAGAGAGGGGACATTTCCTTTTCCTTTTGAATAGCTTAATATCCTCATATATTAACAACACAAACAGCTGAAAAAAAACACCTGGTGTTCCGTATATAGCTGGTTTTAAAATTCAGCCTTGCAGCTCACTAGGTAGTAAAAACCACTGAGTAGTCCTTTGATAGATGACTCTTCAGTGGGTGTAGAGGTGAAATTATAACTTGTAGGCAAATAATAGGTGAGCTTAAAGAACTGTGCAACCAGGATTCAAATCAGGGCTTCAGTGGCTGCATTTGGGTAGCTCAGTCACTGGTCTGTCATAATTCCTTATGGATTATCACTGTTCAGGGAAGAATTCAAATTAATTCACTTAACTATAATATTCTTGAGGAGAATCATTAAAAGCTTTCTTCCCTTATTGTACACTAAAAAAAAGATTTATAAACCTTAAGTAGAGTTTAAGATAATTTTCCAAACTAAAATATATACTTTTAACTACAGTGTTATATTTAGGGTGGGAGTGTCTTCCAAATATTTCCCTCTGATTTATACTGAATTCTTCACTTTTGTTGATGTGATTCAATTCCATATAAAAGGCAGAGCTTATCACTATAGATCTAGGTATATATTGACAAAATATAGTCGATCTTCATTTAAAAGTTCCAAGTTTCATTTTCTTGTTCATCAAGAATGTCTCATCTTACACAGCTTCTGTGTTTGCATGTGTGTAACACAAAGAGGTTTTGAGTTTCTACTTTCTCTCTCTCTCTTTTTTAAAAATATGGGCAACAGAAAAAGTGTATTTAATTCTTTCTTGTCCCATTTCCTTATTCTGTCCAGGGTTTCCATTCATATGGTTGTCGTCATAGTTGGTATCAGGATATAAATATATTTACTACTCAGCAATAGAAATGACTTTTTTCTCAACAGGGACTGTCAAATTAATGGCTCTGGCTAAATGATGTCTTTGTCTGAATCTTGCTTTTTAATATTGACCTCAATTACGTTTCCATTAAGTCTGGCAAAGATGCAGGGCACCTTTCCCAAGGACACTTAAGTAGAGGTAAACAAAGTCGGCGGGAGGTAATGAGAAGTGATATCACGGTGAGTCACAGGTCTGGTGCTCCAGCTGACAACTGAGGATGTAAATTCCTAGAATGGGTCAATTTTATAAGCATATAAGAGAATAAAGAAATGTCATAAGACCTCCAGAAAATCTCTTTTCAATCTGTTTTGTTTATGGCAAGGGGCATTCAAGAAACAGGCAAGACCAGAAAGTAGCAAAGCAATCAGCTGTAAATAAAGCCTGTGTTTATTCGAAGACAGGGTGTTCTGTAAAGCACCCTGAATGTTTGGATTCTTGCAAAGAACTGTGTCTAGTTTAACTGAAATTTGCAAGTGCAGATGAGAGAAGAAAACATATCCAGGAGAACATAGCACACCATATGGGTGTTTAGTGTCCTGTCCTGTTTTGTTTTTGTTCTAGTCACAGGATAAAAATTTCCATTTTGCCTAGAGTGGCAGCTATTGCAGGGCTGCGCCACAAATTCCATTAACATTCATTCACTTATCTGCTGTGTGCCAGAAACCGAGGCCTGAGGATCTGCAGGAAAGAAGCATATTCCTGCCCATAGTCTAGCAAAAGAGAATGAGAGAGAACTGAGAATTATGAATTATAATCCAGGGTGATGAGTGCTAAGTAGAGTGTGATGTGGGAAGAAAAGTGAGGGCTTAGGGTTACTGACTCATCCTTGTTTGACTGGTAGTTTTCTGGTTGTAGCACTGAAAACCCAGTCCTGGTTTTGACTGGGAAACCCCTTCATCCCAGCCAGACCCAGACAGCTGGTCACCTTAGTGAGGTACCCATTTGGGGGTAACTGGACGTATTAATGGGGATTAGAATGATGAAATTTCCCAGAGGAGAGAAAATATGTAAGCTATGTCTAGAAAGGCTGAGGTAGAAAAACGTAGGTGTTATAGGCTGACTCATGGTCCCCAAGTTATCAGGTCCTAATCATTGGAACCTGTGAATGTTACCTTATATGGCAAAAGGGATTTTGCAGATGGGATTAAATTAAAGATCTTGAGATGGAAAGAGTATCCTGGATGATCCAGGTGGTTCCTAAATGTAATACTAAATGTCCTTATGAAAGGGAGGCAGAGGGAGATTTGACAACAGACGAGGAGATGGACACAAGAGGCTGGAGTAATGTGCAAGGAAGAGGCCACCAGCCAAGGACTGTTCGTGGGCTTCGAAAGCCGGAAAAGGAAAGGAAATGGATTCTTCCCTGGAGCTTCCAGAAGGAACCAGCCCTGCTGACACCTTGATTTTAGCCCAGTGAAACCGATTTCAGCTTTTGGTCTCCAGATCCTAAGAGAAAAAATTAGGGTTGCTTTAAACCACTAAATTTGTGATAATTTGTTACAGCAGCAACAGGAGACTTAATATAGTGGGGAACCCAGAGAAGGGCATTCTAAGCAAGGGAACAGTATAGCAAAGGCTGTTAGAGAACAAGGGCTGTTCAGGATATTACAAGGCTCCAGCCTGGCAGTTTGGCCGCAAAGCATGTGTGGGAACACAGTGGGAGAGGAAGCTTCAGGGGTGGGCAGGGCCTGGAACCCAAACGACCTTGTAACTCACATGAAGGAGTTTTTCTTCCATCTGGAAGACAAATGAAAATGTATTCAGTGATGTAAAGCAGGGCCGTAATGAGGTCATTTTTGCATTTAAGAAAAGTCTTTTTGGTAGCAGGATGGAAAGTGGATTATTGAGAGGAGGAAGAAGATCCAAAGAAGCAGGGAAATCCATTTAGAATGATCATATCGTCCAGGCAAGAAAAGGCAAGAGTCTTGATTGCCAGTGGGGATGGAAAGCAGGGGCAGTTTCTAGGGATTCTTAGAGGGTGGATTATACTGGACTTGATGACCAACGAGGAAAGGTTGAAATTTTCATTTGAGTGCTACGGAAGACAGAGCTGTCATAAGTGAGATGGGGAATCCAGGAGGAATAGTGTGTGTATAGGCTGTGGGTGGGAATGATGGGTTAGCTTCTAGACACGTTGGATTCGAGGAGCTAGTGCTATATACAAGTAAAAATTGAAGAGGACAGTTCAATGAAGAATTTTTAAAAAGCTTTGAAAAAAAAAGTTGTCTTTGGGACATGGGGGCAGTGAAGGCAGTAGAAATGGACCAAAGACAAGATGGTCGGTAATGCAGACTTGCCCTCATGCATGGCCTTTTCTCTCTCAGTATGTCCAGCCATTTCTTAAGCATCACCATCCAGTGTTTTCCTGGCTGTGGTTCAGATAAAAGTCTCAGTTGACCTACTTCATTTGGTCTCTGCATCTCTTACCTTGCTGCTCTCTTGTTTGTCCTCATGCCACTCCTTAAGCTCTGATCATGCTGCACTGCTGCTCAGAATTCTTCCGTAGCTTCTCCAATCAAGTGGCCACCTACCTTTCAGCCTGGTTACCACTACTCTCACTCTATATCGGCAGATAAAAATTACTGAAATAAATTATTGTTTAAAAAGCTAATGAGATGAAGGTGAAACTAACCAAATGTAAATGAAGAAAATAAGTATAAGATTTAAAAGTTGATTTTTTAAAAATATAACAATCTTTAACAATGAAATCCATTAATTGTACCAACATTGAGTTATGTGTAAAGCTCTTTCTGATCTTGCACTAGTAGGGAAATGGTGAGGCTCTAGTTATATGCTAACTCCAAACCGAAGTTGTCCATTATCTCCATTTTTTGTTTAATAATGTTAAAGACAACTTTGTGTACAACTTTTATGCATATGAGGGTGTATGCTAGTGTGTGTTTGAAGATGTTTCAATTGATAGCCAACTCTAGTTTTTGTTTTAAAGAGGTATTCTGATCTGTCTTTATCTCTTTAGTTCATTAGGTATAGATGGGATTTCTGATTAATAATTACTTATATAAATTTAAATACTACCATATTTACCTTCTGGTTCTTGAGCTAGAGTGAAAATCACCTTGTCATAGAAGCCTTGCTTTGTCCATTGTCATTTTCTTTACCCTCTTGAGAATTACGGGGAAATGAAAATGCTTTTAGGAGATGAGTGCTTGGTTCAATTCAAAATTTTAATCATTTGGGTACTTCTCAAGACATGAAAGATTAAGATTTCAGTTTAAAAAAAATCTCAGTTACAGTATTATATCACATATTAAAAACACTATGAAATATTTAAAACAGCCATTTTAATCACCATTATTCTGTTTTTGACTGTTGGAAATGTACTTCTATTTAAAAGTTCTACTTTATTTTCTCTTTTTCTCCACTGAAATCAATCTTTGTCTCCTCTGTTTTCTAAAAGTATCTTGTGTAATAGATATCTTAATATTTATCTTATTTCTTCTTTTAGGGAGATAGACTCCTTAAAGGTAGGCCCATGTCATAGGCAAGTTTGCATCCTCCTACTGTATGGTATAGTAACTACACACAGCTGCACTTGATAAATATTTGTTGAACTCAACTATTTACCATTATTCTTGCTCATAGTACAGCTGACCTCACATTTCCCAATGCCTTACTGTACCTTTCTCATCATAACTAGGTGCTAACGTCACTTTGGTATAAAGGCATAGGTCTTGCTAAGAAAAAAAATCTAGTTCTGTGCTGTACTAATGTTCCTTTATTAATTTTCCACTGTTGTCAGATTCTTTTCAGTGATGAAAATTTCCACAAACATTTAAAAAAATTTGACCTAAGAGTTTGTATTTAATGTCTTTAGGACTCTCTCTCCTTTATGAACAATGGAGGAAAATTATAGTTGTAGAATTTCTATTATTTATTTAAAAATTTATTTCAATTAATTTATTATTTTTGGCTGTGTTGGGTCTTCTTTGCGGTGTGCAGGCTTCTCATTCTGGTGGCTTCTCTTGTTGCGGAGCACGGGCTCTAGAGCGCGAGGGCTTCAGTGATGTGGTGTGTGGGCTCAGTAGTTGTGGCTCGTGGGCTCTCTTAGAGCACAGGCTCAGTAGCTGTGGTGCACGGGCTTAGTTGCTCCACAGCATGTGGGATCTTCCCGGACCAGGGCTTGAACCCATGTCCCCTGCATTGGCAGGCGGATTCTTAACCACTGCGCCACCAGGGAAGCCCAGTTGTAGAATTTTTAGATTGACTTTTAAAAGTCCTTAAAACTTCCTGCTAAAAAAAAAAAAGTGATTTACACAGTGCAAAGTGGAGTGGTTCAATAAGTCCAATTATTTAACAAAATTGTCAGAAGAAGAGATGGGATATTTTTAATGTAAGGTGCAGAGACTGACAATCTTAATAATCACTTAAACTAAGATTACTTTTGTCATTTGAGTGAAAAATCCATTTCTTTTCCTTTTCATTGTACGCTTCACACTTGATTAATATGTCTTCCCTGAAATGTTGAAGGTGCCAGGAGATCAAGGACCATCGCTGATTTGTTCCAGGTGACCTATTCCTGGCTGAATCCCAGTGCCAATGAATGTACTAGGTAGCCAATGATTGTGGGAGGAAGGAACGGAGGCAAGGAGCACGATAGGCGTAAGAGGAAGGAAGAATCAAATGACAATTTCCTTGTCATTCCACCATAATATATGGGCAGCATTTTAACTCTAATTCCTTTTAAAAACTAACATTGAGTCATATTTGAAAGAGTCATATTTGAAAGTTCTCTTTTACTCTTTGGAAATTAAGATATTTTTATTTTCTCAGAATGAGGTTTCGAGCCTGTGATGTGATCCCTCCACTAGAATTTTAGTTATTAATGATATTAGCCTTTTTATTTTATTTTCTGAACATTGTGTTCCCATCCTGATTCACTCTCCTGGCCCACTATCTTGTAAATGTCACCACAAGGGAGATATGATGGAAAATAATTGTAAACAAAAGTAATTTTAAACAAATCTTTTGCGGATCAATAGGTTCTTTGTCGTATTTAAGGAACGTGTACAGAATACCTTTCAATTTGAGAATCAGGAAATGTATATGCAGTTCTGTCACTGACGTGCTTTAACACTGAATAAAGCTCTTTGTAAGTTTTTTCTTTAAAGCCAAACCTCTCAATAACTATTTTACACTGATTACTTGATGACTATTCTTAAATGTCAGGGACATCCAGGAATAAAAATTTCTGTCTCATTGCAGAATGCTCTATTACTTACATTTCTATATAAAACTTATTGTGGAGATTGTTTCTTCTTGTCATTGAAAGAATAAAGCTGGTGTCAACATTTTCCACCGGAGACTGTGATTTTAGGATAACAAAGGCCCACATATTTTATGGTTATATTTAACTAAAATGTCCAGATAGGGAAAATCCATAGAGACAGAAAGCATCTTAGTGGTTACGAGGGCAGGAGGGAGGGGAAATGGGGAATTATTGCTAGGGGGACGGGGCTTCTTTTTAGGGTGATGAAAATGTTCTAAAATTAGATAGTGCTGATGGTTGTACAACTCTGTGAATACACTAAGAATTGTATACTTTTAAGGAATTTTATGGTATGTGAATTATATCTCAACAAAAATGTATTAAAAAAGTCTCCTCCCTCCCCAAAATATAGACTTATAAAGTTAGTATTTTCCCCTTTAGAATCAGTTTTCAAGGAGGATGATTCAGTCATTTAAATTAGATTAACAGTACTTAAAATGGGATTGAGCTCTCCCTTTCACTTGACCTCTGAACTGTTTCTCATTCTTTTTAAATTTTATTTATTATTTTTTTAAACATCTTTATTGGAGTATAATTGCTTTACGATGGTGTGTTAGTTTCTGCTTTATAACAAAGTGAATCAGCTATACATATACATATATCCCCATATCTCCTCCCTCCCACCCTCCTTATCCCACCCCTCTAGGTGGTCACAAAGCACTTAGCTGGTCTCCCTGTGCTATGCGGCTGCTTCCCACTAGCTATCTATTTTACATTTGGTAGTGTATATATGTCCATGCTACTCTCTCACTTTGTTCCAGCTTAGTCTTCCCCCTCCCCGTGTCCTCAAGTCCATTCTCTGTGTCTGTGTCTTTATTACTGTCCTGCCCCTAGGTTCTTCAGAACCATTTTTTTTTTTTTTAAGATTCCATATATATGTCATTCTTTGAGTATACTCTTTGATGGCAAGTTTCCATACTCTGGGGATGAATATGATATTGAAAACAACTAAAGGTCATTGCAGCCAAATACAATTAATGAGGTGTAAGTATAAAATGACACTTCCTTGTGTGCTCATAAAATAGCTCTGAATGTTACTTCCAAAAATTATTTCAGAAACAGTTGGAACAAGGTCAGCATGTTTGAATTCAACATAAAATCACCCATGGTGACCTTCTGGAAATAACACACTTACTTCCCCTTATATTTTGATTAGTGAAAAAGTACTCTTAGTACTTTATAGTTCTACCTCTTGGTCATGACAGATGATGTGACAGCCCAGGATTATAATTAAACAAATGTGCCTGGGTGAAAAGTGTAAAGGTGTCCACCACCTCCAGGCTTACTGGGTACAAGAAGCAAATTCCCTTCCTTTTATGAGCAGAAGAAGTGCTTTGGGATGAGTGTGATGAGAGCCTTAGTAAAGCAGGCGTGTGTGTGAATGGAACTTTCCCCCACTGAGGTTGACTGAACTCACCAAAGAAGAGGAGGAGGTGACTTGATGCTGTAATTTCTTGTCCTAGGTCCTGCCCTGGGGACTTCCATGGATTTCAAAGCAGCCAGGGCATAGGGTGTTGTTTGTGCCTATTGGTGGTCAGCAGTCAGCTCTCTTAGCCTTCGTAATGGACAGAGTGCCCATGTCCATGCCAGGGCAGCTACACCACCACTTGCCTTCCTGCCCTGTGAGAAAGCACACGTGGGTAGCTCATAACTTACAGGCCTCAGGCAATATAGCGGTTGTATCTGGATATGTCACCTTACTGATGCCGTCACACGTGGTGGATTCTCAGAGTCATGTTCTGTTCAAGAAGCCCAGTTCTCAAACATGTTTTAAAAAGTGTTCAATTTATTAATTGAGTATCTCGAAAAGCATTAAAGTGCACAGAACTTATGGTTTTTTTGGACTCTTTCTTGGACCCTTCTTCCTCCACATTTCATTCTGTTTCACACTCCAGATTCTCATTTGGCAACCCCAGTTCCCTCTCTCTTGCTAAGCCTTTCCCTTCCTCTTGGCTCCTGGGTTCTGTAGTATTCTGTCTGTTCACCAATTCTGCGTTCCAAAAAGCTAGAAAAGAGTTTGGCAGAGATAGACTACTTCAGAGAAAGTGAATAGAAATTGGACTGATAAATCAGGAATCAGTTGGCAATTTTTGAGGGGTAGGGAGGAGAGAGAATCTGAATACTCCCTTATCAATATTTTTTTTGAAGTATAGTTAATTTACACTGTTGTGTTAGTTTCAAGTGTACAGCAAAGTGATTCAGTTATACATACATATATGTATATACTTTTTCAGATTCTTTTCCATTATAGGTTATTACAAGATGTTGAATGTAGTTTGCTGTGCTATACAGTAGGTCCTTGTTGTTTATCTATTTTATATATAGTAGTGTGTATATGTTAATCCCAACCTCCTAATTTATCTCCCCCCACCCCTGCTATCCCCTTTGGTAACCATAAGTTTGTTTTCTATGTCTGTGAGTCTATTTCTGTTTTGTAAACAAGTTCTTTTGTATCATATTTTAGATTCCACATATCAGTGATATTATATGGTATTTGTCTTTCTTTTTCTGACTTACTTCACTTAGTATGATAATCTCTAGGTCCACCTATGTTGCTGCAAATGGCATTATTTCATTCTTTTTTACGGCTGAGTAATATTCCATTGTATATATGTACCACATGTTCTTTATCCATTCATCTATCAATGGACATTTAGGTTGCTTCCATGTCTTGGCTATTGTAAATAGTACTGCAGTGAACATTGGGGTACCTGTATCTTTTCAAGCTTATCAATATTTTTTTTAACATGTTTAGTTTATAATTCTAATATCTCCCACCACAGGTTTTAGTGTCTGTGCTACTTTCCCTGTGTTGTGTCATATGTTCTATTCCTTTCCCACAGTATTGTAGCTAACCATCCATTACAAAAGTGTTTTTTGATTGTGGTTGTTGTTTTGATTACTCCTTTTAGTTCTGCTATGTCTCCGACCTCTCTCTATCGCACTGCATTGTCTTCTTCTTGTGCCATGATTTAGCATATCTCCCCAGATTTAAGCCATGTATCCTTTGCCCCTATCCTGCATTGTCTGGTTGCTGGGACAGGATGGAACTAATAGATAAAACAGGAGCAGAGCAAAAGGAGATGCACCAGTTTAGGCAGGGAGGGGTCAGCACGGCAAGATGTAGCTGCAGATAGCAGGAGATAAGGATGGAGGGTTTGCCTCTGGGGAAGAAGCTCATCTAAAGACTGTGCCACAGGCTCCCAGAACAATTCAAAAAGAAAGAATCTAAAAATGACTTGGCAAATGGAAGCATCTTTGAATAGTCTCATAGCCTTTCAATGGGACTACCTTGAAGGGGACAAAATTATTGGGCTGGCCAAAAAGTTCGTTCGGGTTTTTTTGGTAACATCTTAACCAAAAACATATTTGATGTTGTACGTTATGCTGCATTTAGGAAAGAATCATTTATATGACTCTATAGTCATGTCTCCTAATTTCTGTGCCATTATCTTTCATATCTGAAATAAAGGTTGACAGGCATCACTAATTATGCAAATGTGGCCATCTTTCCTTCCTTCCTACCTCTCACCCTTCCTTCCTTCCTTCCTCCCTTCCTCTTCTGTTCTTCCCTCCTCCCTCCCTTCCTCCTTCTCTCTCTCTCTCTCTCTCTCTCTCTCGCCTGAAAGACTGGACAAGGGGCTAAGGCACTAAAACATTTCCAAAATGTACATTGGCTAGTAGCTATCTAGGAAACCTAAATGCACTGCTGTTTTACTTTCTCCTGCAGGCCACTGAGAGTTGTTTCTTGCCCTAGTGAAAAGCGTATGGGGTCCTCCAGCAAGAATCAAGAGGTTAAAATAGGGAACAAAAGAGCTTTCAGAGATTAGGTTCTCAGGAACCTGAACAATCAAGCACTCATCTCTTCAGCCCTGCCTCTCACTGTTTATCTGATACAAGTTCATTTCTTGCTCTTTGCTTTTACATCTAAAGCACGTCTTTCGACTTCTTTTACCTTCCCAGATCACTCCATTCTTTATGGTTCAGATCAAGTCCCAACTCTCCCAAGATTCTCTCTGCCCTGGCTCACATTAATAATTATGTTCTCTGAAATCCTATAGAAGATTTTGGTTCTTGCATCATTTAGAACTTACACAGTGTAAATGTGGGAACGCATAAATGGGGAAGAATTGAAGAACGAAAGGACTGAGAGAGGCTTTGCCAATCTGCCTGGTTGACCTCCCATAATTTGACCCAGTTTTTCTTACATTAAGTGGCAACTGCTGCCTAGCTTTTAGATCCAACCACAGTTATACCCTCTTAAGCTGTTAAGACATTACTCATCAAAGTGATCAAATGGAGCATTAATCAGATTAATGGGTGCTGTGCGAAGTTAAATACAAAACAGGCAGATCTAGAATACGACAGTAACCATGATGGGCCAAGGAGGCAATGAAACTAAGGTTGCATTAACTCCAGAATTAAAGAGCTGTATGAAGATGGCACAGTCTGCATATATAAAGTGTTGACAATGTTTTCTGAATCATTGGTTAAAAACACATCTGTATGGCAGAGCAGGCAAAAAGGTTTGCTCCCTTTTCTCTTTCTTTAAATGTTAAAACCCAGGGCTGAAAGGGCAGCCTCTGAAGCGTTGTGTTCATTTTTGTTTTGGTAGGTGGAGTTCACTAACCGAAATGACAACAGACACTTGCAAATGGGAACTTACTCTATGGCATCAGTTCAAACTCTTAAAACCAGGGATGTTTTCCTGTCTGGTGGATAAGCCACCAAGCACAAACTAAAAACATATGCTTCATGGTTCTCTGAGGATATTTATAGCTCAGAATCTATACTTCCCGGTCATCTCTACAGCAGAACCATCTGAATAGGTAGTGAACATTTTGCAATAAGTCTAGCCCCATTCTAGCAAATTGCGACTTCCCTGTTTTGAAATGAGACTACACGTTTTCTTTCCTCAGCGGAAAAAAATATCTTTGCAGAAAGAAGTTGAAGTATTTTCCATACTACATATGACCTAGTTACATACTCACAAGGTTTGATATGTTAACCAAAAACAAGGATGGTTTTAGGTTTATGTACTTAACTACCTTCCTTGATAAATTCAAGCATTTCAGTATAATCTGTTCTTCAGAACAATAAGTTGAAATATGAAGCACAGCAACATTCATAAAAATAGAATGAAAAACATTAGGGTTTCCATTGGAGGACATAAATATGCCATTTGGATTTATAAATCTATTCCACCAATATTTATTATGTGCAATGTGCATAGAGCCGGTGTTATGGGGATTCAATAAAGAAGCACCATTGGTGCACTTTAACTTCACTGAACTCACATCATTGGGAAGAGAGCACTTGAAAATGGAAGTTGATAATAGAAAATAATACGACAGGTGTTGCCTATATGTATACAGAAAATGGCAATTTGGGAGAGGGATTTTAATTTAGCCTGAAATTGTCATTCTTTTTTTATTAATTAATTAATTAATTAATTTTTGGCTGCACTGAGTATTCGTTGCTGCGCGCAGGCTTTCTCTAGTTGCGGCAAGTGGGGGCTACTCTTCCTTGTGGTGCGCGGGTTTCTCACTGCGGTGGCTTCTCTTGTTGCGGAGCACAGACTCTAGAGCGCAGGCTTCAGTAGTTGTGGCTCGCGGGCTCTAGAGCGCAGGCTTCAGTAGTTGTGGCTCACGGGCTCAGTAGTTGTGGCTCACAGGCTCTAGAGCGCAGGCTCAGTAGTTGTGGCCCACAGGCTTAGTTGCTCCGTGGCATGTGGGATCCTCCCAGACCAGGGCTCGAACCCATGTCGCCTGCATTGGCAGGCGGATTCTTAACCACTGCGCCACCAGGGAAGGCCCTCTATCCAATATTTAACACAGAATCCACTAAGCAGATGAATGCTTCAGTTAATGATTGGAAGTTATAAATAGAGTGCCTTAGACATTTAAAAAGGAAGTTTCATTTTAACATTTGTAAGTCACAGCAGGGCTTATTGAGAAAGTTTCCAACCCTAAAGTAGAATACTGGTGTCATCTTTTTTTTTAAATGAGACGTTTCAAATCTTTTCTCTTTACCAACTTAAACAACTCAGAGTTTTTGAGTATGTTAACAAAAATGATTCAGTAGAAGTGAAAATTTTTGTAAAGTAGGGGACACAGGGGGAGTAATGGAACCTAGAAAGATTCTAAGGGCACAGATGTGGCAATAGGACCCTAAAACTACCTAGGCATCACCTAGAGATTTCAGTTACTGCCAATACCTCCATTGCTCAACCCTGAGATGTCCATCTGTTTCTTTTTATCAGAAAATTAGGTTTCCATGGAAGGCAGGGTCAAGTTTGCTCCTGTACCCCTCCTCCACTCTCCATTTCTTTTTAGCCAGCAAGCTATACCCCAGAGAAGTTCACAGAAAGAATAGCCCCTGAGGTCACTGCTCCTTTTATTTCATTGACTCTAAAATGGAGGAATTTCTTATCTGAACTTCTTTTTCCAACTTTCTATTGAAAGTTACTAGTAAGAAATCCTCACCAACAGAAAAAGTTTAAAGTTTGCTTTTCATGTTGGAATTGCATAGGCTTTGGATTCAAGTCTGTGAATTTCTGTCCTTTGTTCCTACCAAACTATTTGGTCCTAGGCAGCTTACATGACTTGCTCTTCTCTTAGTTTATTTACCAATCAAATTGGAATAAAATAAGGAATCATTATTTCCACCATAGACACTGAACTCTAGTCTTCAGAAAGTATGGCTTACTCTGGAACAGTTTAGAAGCTAGTGTTGGCCACTTTCCTGAGATAATCAAGCTGTAAAAATGAAGTTGATAATGGGTCTCAAGATGCACAGATGACATTGGTGTGAATTACTCGGCACCACCTTCCGCCTGTTGCACGGTGGGCAGCTCTGCTAGTCGGTGAGAACCAAGGACTCTCAAAGATGCCCATTTCGAATCATGAATTCACCTTAGACACTGGTAGCTTTGTCGTGTGGATTCTTTGATGGTACCTTTGGCATGTTTCATTGGCCATACTCCATTTAAACCGTTGTTACTTTGGAGTCCACTATTCTGTCTCTACAGAATTTTCTCTCATTTGGAATAATGCTTCTCAAAAATATCTCTAGCTTAACCTTCTTTAGTCTTTTGCTTGTCTATCAAGAATGATAATGTTCTCGGGGGACTTCCCTGGTGGTCCAGTGGGTAAGACTCTGCGCTCCCAATGCAGGGGGCCCGGGTTTGATCCCTGGTTGGGGAACTAGATCCCGCATGCATGCCACAACTAAGAGTGTGCATGCTGCAACTAAGAAGTCCGCATGCCTCAACTAAAGATCCCGCCTGCTGCGACAAAGATCCCACGTTCCGCAACTAAGACCCGGTGCAGCCAAAATAAATAAATATTTTTAAAAAAGAATGATAGTGTTCTGTTAATGATATTAGTCATGGTAGTGTTGATATATAATAATAGCACTATAAGTGGCTGAGACTTATGTACCATTTACCGTGTGCCAGATACAGTGCTTGCCATATGTTAATTCTTTGAATCCTTCCAATAGCCCTCTGAAGAAGGTACTACTATAATTACCTTTTTACAGAGCAGGAGACTGCCACAGTTTGTTAGCCATGTGTGCAAGTCTTATAGCTAGTAAGTGGTGGGGTGGGGATTTGAACCCAGGCCATCTGGTTCCCAAGGTGTTACTCTTAGCCTCTATGATGCACAGCTTCTTTTTTTTTTTTTTTTTTTTTAAAGCTTTCTCTTTTTTTATTTTTTTTTATTTTAATTGATTAATTTATTTATTTATGGCTGTGTTGGGTCTTCGTTTCTGTGCGAGGGCTTTCTCTAGTTGCGGCAAGCGGGGGCCACTCTTCATCGCGGTGCGCGGGCCTCTCACCGTCGCGGCCTCTCTTGCTGCGGAGCACAGGCTCCAGACGCGCAGGCTCAGTAGTTGTGGCTCACGGGCTTAGTTGCTCCGCGGCATGTGGGATCCTCCCGGACCAGGGCTCGAACCTGTGTCCCCCGCATTGGCAGGCGGATTCTCAACCACTGCGCCACCAGGGAAGCCCCAGCTTCTTTATTAATAATGACAAATACTATTTATTTTGTGCTTTCTTTGTGCCTGTCACTGTTTTTAAGTAGTTTATATGCAACATTTCACTTATTCTTCAAAAGAACCCTATGAGGAAAGTTTTTACTTCTAGCTTTCAGATGAGAAAACTAAGGCTTAGAAAAGTTGAATATCTTACCCAAGCTCACATAGCCAGGAAGTGGCAGAACCGGTATTCCCCAAAACCCTTAGCCTTAACTTGACTACAAAATTGTCCAACGTGCATGCTCCTAGCTTCCTCCAAACTGAATGGAAAATTCCATTTAAGTTATTCGTCACTTTTTATATCCTCTCCATAACGTCGTATCAGGAAGATGACTTGAATCTGAGGCAAACAATTTTTAAAAAATTCAAATATTTATTCTTAATTTATAAGTGGTGAGAAAATACTTTCTGAATAGGGAGGAATTGGTATGTTCATAAGTAAAAGTTTGGGGCATGTGTGGTGAAAAGTAAGTTATGTGTTTTGACTGGAGACTGTGGGAGGGTAATAAATCTTGAAATTATACAGGAAGTAAGCCTGAAGAGTTAGGACGTGGCCAAATCATGGAGAGCCTAGAAAGCCTGGTTTGCAGTTGTAGCAAACTGTATATACCGTGAGGAGCCACTGAGAGCTCTGTGGGGGGCCAGGGCCCGGGCGGACTTGGGGAGATTCCTGGGATGGTGGAGAAGCAGAAGTAGGAGATTAGGTAAAAGGCTATTGCATAGTTTTTGTATATCCACCAAAAGATGTACAAGAATGTTTATGGTACTTCATTCATAATAGCAGCTTTATTCAGTCATACTGAGTGAAGTGAGTCAGACACAGAAAGACAAATATCATGTGATATTGCTTATATGTGGAATCTAAAAAAAAAGGGTACAAATGAACTTATTTACAAAACAGAGGTAGAGTCACGGATGTAGAAAACACACTTATGGTTACCAGGGGATGGCAGGGGAGGGATAAATTGGGAGATTGGGACGGACATATACACACTACTATATATAAAATAGATAACTAATAAGAACCTGCTGCATAGGCCAGGGAACTCTACTCAATACTCTGTAATGGCCTATATGGGAAAAGAATCTAAAAAAAGAAAAAAGAGTGGAGATATATATATATATATATATATATATATATATATATATATATATATATGATTCACTTTGCTGTACACCTGAAACTAACACAACATTGTAAATCAACTATACTCCAATAAAAATTTTTAAAAAACCATAATGGAAAAGAATATGAATAAGAATGTGTATATATATATATATATATATATATATATATATATATATATAGCTGAATCACTTTGCTGTAAATTAACACAACACTGCAAGTCAACTATACTTCATAAACATACATAAATGAAAAACTAGCAGCTTTATTAGTGAAATCCATAGAGTGGAATAATAAATAGCAATAGAAAAGAACAAACTGCTGTTATACACACTGATATGAATGAATCTCACAGACAGACAAAGGCTGAGGGATAGAAGCCAGACACAAAAGAGCATACCCTAAAAAAAAAAAAAAAAAAAAAAAAAGAGCATATTCTGGATTCCAGCGGCAGGAAGTTCAAGAATAGGGACAACAAACCTGTGGTGAGAGAAGTCAGAATAGTTACCTCCGTGAGGGCAAATGGTATTTATTGACTGGGAAGGGGCATGAGTCTTCCGGCCTGTTGGAAATATTTTATCTTTTTATCTGGGTGGGATTACACGTTTTTTACACACATGCACACACACACACATACGTATGAACCTACGTATATACGTAAAAATTCATTGAGTTGCATACTTACCATTTGTGAACTTTATGGTACATATGTTATAACTCAATAAGAAGATTTTTAAAAAGATTATTGCATAGTTCAGTCAATTCTTCTAATAATTGTAGACACTTTCCAATGGAGGGTTTCCTTTTATTTTTCTCTAGTTAAAATAAGAAAGCAGGGATTTCCCTGGCGGTCCAGTGGTTAACACTCTGCACTTCTACTGCCGGGGGTGCGGGTTCCATCTCTGGTCAGGGAACTAAGATCCCACATATCACAAAGCCTGGACAGGAAAAAAAGAAAGAAAAAAAGAAAAAAAGAAAAAAAAAAGCATATTTCTTCTCTTACTTTAGATTTTCTTCCCGTGATTCATTGAATCGGTGGCAAGGGTGGTGGGATTCAGTAAGAGGTGGAGAAAGGAGAGAAGGCTTCCGAGGTGACGGTGGGGAGGAGAGGAAGTGAATCAGCCTCGCTGGGTGTGATGCAGAGTTGGCGGTCCCACTCAGAGATGGCTTCTCTTCCTCGGACGGTGATTTCAACATAGCTTCCCTGTTTTTATTTCCCTCCACCAACCACTGTCCCCTGTGAATGAAAAACGAGTCAGGTCACTGTGATTAAAATAACCAGGGACTATTTTTTTTTTTAAAACCTGGAAGCTAATTGGTAATTTGTATCTACAGCAAAGTGGTTCAGTTATACATAGATAGTCTTTTTCATGTTCTTTTCCATTATGGTTTATTACAGGATATTGAACATAGGTAATTTGTATGTAAAACATACAAAGCGTTTGTAGTGATTAGCCCATACGAATGCCTACAGTGTGTAAATCGACAGCAAGCTGATTTTCTTGCGGGATTACCTATATGGAAGCATGTTTCTGAGATGAACACACAGTTTGGTAAACAAGCTGGTACAAGCCAGACTCAGATACATTTATATTTTTTGCAACCAGTGATTTTGAAAATTCTTTCAGATTCAAGTACTTGCTGAGCAAATTCTATGTGTAAGACAAGGCACTGTTGTTGTTGGGAACCCGAGATAAATGGGGTGTAGTTCCTGTCCCCAAGGAGGATGTAGTCTAGCAGAGAAGATCAGACTGGTGCCCAATAGTTGGCTGGCAAGAAAGTACGTGATAACTACTAAGAGAAAAACGCAGACTTCTTGGGAGTTCAGAGAGAGATGGTAGGATTTCAACAGAAAAAGTGAGCAAGAATCTTTGGAGAGAAAAGGGAATGATGGCATCTGTAGCAACTATTTCTTTTTTCTTTTTTTTTTTCTTAAAGATTCTGATTTTATTTATTCATTTATTTTGGCTGTGCCGTGCGGGGTCTTAGTTTCCTGACCAGGGATCGAACCCATGGCCCCTCAGTGGAAGGGTGGAGTTTTAACCCCTGGACCACGAGGGAAGTCCCTGTAGCCCTATTTCTATGGTACACTGTACAAGATGCTATCACATACTTTCTCACTGAGTCTTTAGAAAAACTCTGTAAGTAGCTATTGTTCACTTCATGTTCTTGATGAGTAAACTGAATCATGGAGAGGTAGTGACTTTCCCAAATCAGAAGATGCAGGACCTAAACCCAGGTCTCTCTGACTCCACGGCCCTTCTTAATAAGGGCAGACAAATTACCCTAAAGTTAAGAAAATGGACACTTGAGCTAAGCTAACTGGCCCTGAATTGCAATCCTTTTACTTCCTTGCTTGGGGACTTCTTGAAAATTCTTTCTTTCTTTCTTTCTTTTTTTAATACATCCCTTTCTTCATCTGTGAACCAGGGTTAAAAATAAAAATGCACTTCAGTAAGATTAAATGTTTACCTACATGAAGCATTTAGAACTGCTCCTGTATGTATGAGCAGTACACAAGTGCTTGCTACTATTATTTTTTTGAAAAAAAATGTTATTATAGGGACTTCCCTGGTGGTGCAGTGGTTAAGAATCCACCTGCCAATGCAGGGCACATGGGTTCGAGCCCTGGTCTGAGAAGATCCCACATGCCGCGGAGCAACTAAGCCCGTGTGCCACAACTACTGAGCCCACATGCCACAACTACTGAAGCCCGCCCACCTAGAGCCCGTGCTCCGCAACAAGAGAAGCCACTGCAATGAGAAGGCCTCACACCGCAACGAAGAGTAGCCCCCGCTCTCTTCAACTAGAGAAAGCCGGCGTGCAGCAACGAAGACCCAATGCAGTAAAAAATAAATAAAATTTAAAAACAAAACAAAACACCTGATTTACAAAGAAAAAAATAAGAGACTGTGCTCCCAATGCAGGGGGCATGGGTTCAATCCCTGGTCAGGGAACTAGATCCCGCATGTGGCAACTAAGATCCCGCGTGCTGCAACTAAGGTCCTGTGCAGCCAAATAAATAAATAAATATTTTAAAAAATTTATTATAAAAATAATGTATACTCTATAGAAAACTGGCAAGTGACGTACTAAAGAGTTTGACACACTTGCTAGAGGCAAGACCAACACATAAAAATCAATAATATTCCTTCACCCAGCAGTGATCTATTTGAAAATGTATTAGAAAAAAGATATAATTCAAAATAGCAACAAAAGCTATAAAGTATTAAGGAATAGAGTTAATGAAAATGTGCGAAATGTTTACGGAGAACTTTTGGAAAACACCAAGATAGGTTGTGTTGGGGAGGGAAGACATTGTAGATAAAGGGAATATCGTGAGCAAAGAGAGTGAGTGGGCATTTTTAGGGAACAGTTTGGTGCAGGGTGGGATACACACAACAGGGAGTGAGATTAAGGCAGAAAAATCCATTCTGAGTAAGATCAGACTAATGATTTTGCAATTAATAGGTAGCAGGAAACCACCGCAGACTTACGAACAGGGAGTAGGACTGACCTCAGAACAGGATACTTCAGGAGAAAAGAATTTAAACAAGAGCCTGGGAATTGCCCCGGGGGTTGGGTAAAGTTTAAAATGTATTGATTTTAGAATGGTTAAAAAGGAAAAATGAGCCCTTTAAAAATAATTCTAAAGAATAAATCTCGATTATATATTCTTATCTGTGAATTACTATTTTTTTGTAGATGTGTGTTGAATCTGAGTAATCAAGTAAATTGCTACTTGGTTTACCATCTGAATATCTCTTATGGTCATCAGGTAATGATAAACTTGGAGGTTTATATTTACCTTGGTTTGTTTTGGGAATATGGCAATGTGGTAGTTATATATTAACGTGCTCTATATGAGAATGTGAATAGTTCTACTCAAAAAAATTCCTTGGCAAAAGTTGGAGATTTTTGGAGGTAGCAATACCAAGGAATAACATTAATAATTTTTTATTTAATGGGATGGAATGCAAAAGACAGGGGTTACATAAAGGCAGAAAGGAAAGGAAAATGAAAATGTAGTGAATGACTACTATGTGCTCCATTAGCTAATTTAATCCTGACAACAATGCCGTAGGGTAGGAATTACAGTATTATCCCCATTTCACAGATGGCAAGTTAAACAGGCTTGTTGTCAACTTTCCCTTTCATTATGTATTAACAATCCATCCTCAGTAAATTACTTAACCTTTTTAAACCTATTACCTCACTGATTAAAATGGGGGAATAGTAATGCCCGAGTCCCAGGGCTATTGTCTGGATTAAATACAATAACACACATTAAATCCTTAGTCCAATGCTTGGCTCACAACAGCTAACACATCCTGACTTACCATGGACCAGGCACAGGGCTAAGAAATTTAAATTCATCATCTCATTAAGTCTTCACACAAACTTGATTGTAGGTACCCAATTGTTACTATTGTTCTAAGAAATAATAAAGTTTATTCTTATTTCATTGTAGTTCAGAGAGATATATCCAAGGTCACATATCCAAGGTCAAGAAATGAACAAGTGGCAAAACTGACATTCAAATTGAGCTTTGAGGGCAAAACCCAGAAACTTTTACGAATACTCCACATCAGAAAATAATAGAAATACTAATAAATTACCTAAATTTTTTTCTGATTTGGACTCTGTTGAGAGAATAAGATATTTACTAGGTGTGCTTTGAACATGAAACAGGTATCATATATTTTAATTTTTTTCTAATGTATGTTCTTTTATTAGTAAGGAAGATTTCCTTCCCTGTCCCCCATATGTCATATTCTTTCAAAATAAAGAATAAGGCAGGAGTAGGACAGATGAGATGAGGAGACAAACGTGCAGTTACACGTGACAGGCAGAGGAAGGCTTGGGGATGCCCCCAGACAATGCTCAGAAAGAAGAATGAGGGTAAGTGATGCAACAGAAATATAAAATGTTTGGGGACAATTGGAGAGGGAGTGGGGGGTTTCTGGGAGGAGGAAGGAGAGGACACAAGAGAGCAGATGGGATGAGGGCGGAGGGAGAGGCAGAAAGAAAGACATGGTGACAGCAAGGCAGGGCAGAACCGCGCAGCGTAGTGACCTGCGGCGTGCAGTAACGTGGGGTAGGAGACAAGCCTGGAGCCCCATCCGATCCCAGGCTCTCTGGGCTCTGTATTGCATCCTCAGTGGAAGAGGAAAAGTTGGCATATCTTTACTTACCCGACTATACTTTCTCTGCTGACCTTTTATCTCCTTCAAGTACACTCTGTTTACTTGTCTAATTAATTGCCACCCCAAACTCGCATAGTTGGATAGTTAGAACCTTTCTCTTCTGACTCATGAAAGGAGTGAACATCATAATGTAGCTGACTTTTCTGGAGCTATTTGTGGGACTGTTTGGTTTGCCTGGAATAATGGCTCTTTTCTTTCTTTGTTTCTCATCAGCCAGTGTGGTTTGTGATTTAATAACCAGGGAGAGCACTGAAATTAATACTGGTCAATTCTTAAGCTTGAAGGAGGAAAAGGGAGGCAGGAATTTTAAATTGTTAGTTCTCTGTTTGTGGGCAGCTTACTGTCTCCTTTGGAAAGAGTTTAGGCCAGGCAAGATCTTACCAACAGTTTTAAAAAATGAGCATGAGAGGGGACATGCCGCTGTTCCTACGTTATTTTCCCTTTGCACACAGTTCCTAGATAAGAAGACAATTTTTGCCACTCTGTACACTTTAAGATGTATCCAAAATGAAGTGATGGCTTGTGATGATTAATTCCCTAAAAAATACCCCTTTGTTTCTTAATTTTTTTGGATGAGTGATCTAAAGTTTTTTTTTTTTCAAAATTATATCAGTGGAAGATAGTTTTCTTTTGTGTGAGTAGGTGGTGTTGGAGAGCTCAGATAAGGAGATGAGTGTGAAGAATTAAGACTTAGATGTCTAAGCAGGTGTGCTTCACCAAAGTAAGATTCACAGCCAACGTATGGTTCCCTTTTTCCTTAACGCCTTGGAAGAGAAGCTGTCTTTTTTTTTCTAAAAGAGAACAATTTTTCCTCTTGCATCGGTAGACCAAGAACAAAGGAACAGTTGACTGTTCTTTATTTAGGAGAGGACCGTTCTTTATTTCCTAATAGCTACTAGGAAATATTCATAGGATACAGAATACACATTTTGAAAAAATGAACGACTGCACTGGACAGTCAGTGTTAAAGAAAATGGACATTTTCCGGTATTGCTTTTGCTGATATATGGTAAATATCATGTTAGTGGACTTGCCGTAGCACTGAATGAATGATTGTGCGAACTCCCTCAGCTAACCCTTCCTTTTTTTTAAAAAAAAAATAATTAATTAATTAATTTATTTTTGGCTGTGTTGGGTCTTCGTTTCTGTGCGAGGGCTTTCTCTAGTTGCGGCAAGTGGGGGCCACTCTTCATCGTGGTGCCCGAGCCTCTCATTGTCGCGGCCTCTCTTGTTGCGGAGCACAGGCTCCAGACGCGCAGGCTCAGTAGTTGTGGCTCACGGGCCTAGTCGCTCCGCGGCATGTGGGATCTTCCCAGACCAGGGCTCGAACCCGTGTCCCCTGCATTGGCAGGCAGACTCTCAACCACTGCACCACCAGGGAAGCCCTAACCCTTCCTTTTTAAAACATTTATTTTGGGCCTGTTGTTTAGATTTTTTCATTTTTCATTTAAAAAATATTCTTTGTCATAATATATATTACTTGATTTCATCTCAAAAACCATATAAAGCTTGGTATGATTGTCCATATTATGCTGATGTCGAAACTGAGGTTCTGAGAGACTAAATAAAGGACAGAACTGGGGTTTGAACCCTGGGCTTTCTAACCCTATACCATATGCTTTTACTAGTATATTCTACCCTGTTTTCCCCAAGGCAACTATGTGTATATAGTAGAGCCATTAGTGACTATTTGTTCACCATAAAAATAATTCGGCATCTTTCAAGATTAAAAAAACAAGTAAACCTATCCAACGTGGCTTCAGGAATCTCCTATTGAAAACTCAAATGGTTCCTGCTCCCATCAGACATGACCATAGGAATCCAGTCATTTTATCAGATTCTTTTTCTCTTACTCTGTCTGTTCTGACTGTTGTTGACCATTTCCCTTAGGTCACCTCTTACCATCTGGTAACTGACTTTGCAGTCCCCTTATAGATTTTCCCCAAACGTGGATGTGAGCCACTTCCTTACTTCCCCAAAGCGTAACAATCACCAGATAGCTGCATATAGAAAAACTCTTGAAAAGGCTCATGAATTACAGAGGGAAATTACAATGCAGAAAAGAAAGAAAACCGTGAAACTCTACATTAGATCAACAGATGCAAGTTCAAGGTATTTGTACCATCTGTCAGCCTCACACCTTCACAGAAAGTCGTTTATTTCTAGGTCCCACCTGCTTGCTGGTGGCAAGCCAGGTGCCATTCCAGATGGCTGTGCCTCTGTTCTCACGTTCCAGTTGCCCACTCCCAAGGGAAACAGACTGCGCATGCCTGCCCTCAAGTTAACATCTGCCTCCTCACGACGGTCATTGCTGAGCTCAGAGACCGCCCTGAAGACTGCTTTCCACATGGGGACTTAGAGCTGTTTGGCCCCTCATCCCCGCACCCCTCCCTCCAGCTGAAGGCTGGGCATTCACTTTTGCACAACCGGAAGACCCATTACGTTTTGTGCCAAATCCAGTCTTTCCCCAAAGAGAAAGTCTCTCGCTGCCCAGAGCAATCAGAAACTACGGGTACAATTAAACATTTCTCCGGCTTTCTTTACAAGTATAGGAATATTGAGGTCCTAGCTCTGAGAATCTCAATACCCAAACATAATGGCAAGTCTGTTTTTCTTTGTTGTTGTTTTTTTTTAGGCAAAGTTAATGCTTTAGTTATAATACATTACGAAATATCCAGGTTATTTTATTTTGGTTGTGAGTGGAGGTGATAACTTTCTAGTATTTTTAAGTAAAGAGCAAATTACTGTGTGGAATATGAGGCACGGAGGGGGAGATGTGCAACACTTGCTGTCAGTGGATACCTTGTAGAGGTCTTGGATCTCAGTTGCATGTGGAACGCTGACATTTTCCTGTTGAAATGTTTAACAAATGATTGCTGTTAGATATGTCTTCAGGATTCGTCAAGAGCTAGTTCCCTTAGCTGGTTAGAACACAATAGTCTTAAAACAAATGGGTGAATGATTCTTGAATGGATAAGCTTGGTTCTGTTAACTGACCACAGATTCTCCTTAAAAAACAATTTAAAAAATGGATAGTACTGTAGTTTTACTTCTTGGATTCAAACCAGTTGTTTACTGTGTAACCTTGCGCACATTACTTAATTTCTCTTTATCTCAATTTTCTTGTTTGCTCATTGACTGTAATAATAATACTTGCCTCAAAGAATTGCTGCAAGGATTAAATAATAGGTATAAGGCCTTAACCCAGTACTTAGCACACAACAAGTACTCAAACAATGTTGACTATGATTACTGGTATTAGTAATACTGCTAGTAGTTTCAGCTGATAGGGGTCACTAATTATTCACTCTCTCAATAAGAATATAACAGGTGGGTGATTAAATGATGTCATATCCAGAAGAGTTAAGATTTTTGAGTCTTCTGGCTTCAAATCTTCATTTTATCACTTGCAAGCTGTGTGACTTTAAGCAAATTGCACAGCCTCTCTGTGTAATGAAAATGGCACCTACCTCACAGTGTGTTGTGAGTATTAAATGAGTTTATCCATGTAAAGAACTTGGTGTAATGCGTGGCATAGACTAAGCCCTGAAACATTAGCTCCTTCTCTGTTCACGTCCTTCATTTTATCTTTCTTATGTTATTATTCTTGTTACCTGACTTCTACTACTGTGAATAGTGGCAATATCCTGAAAGGATTGCCTCTTCCAGGGTACAGAGAGTCATGTAAAAGTGTGCAGGGCTGAGAAACACTTGCAGGTCAAGAAGTCAAGAAAAGGTATCTAGTTAAAATTCTCGGAAAAGTATTTTTCTTCAACCAAAAGTGACAAGTTTAGGTCAAAGAGAAATTGCTGAGAAGGTACTAGGGGACCTCCTCTACATATTCACAGAAATAGTCAAGGATGTGGCTTATTGCCTCACCTGAACGGTGGGTTTCCCTGCCCTCCTGGGCTACAGTCAGCTCTGAGTCACAGCTGTGTCACCCCCTCCTCCCAGCCCAACGCCACTTCCTGAGGCTGGTGAGGATTTTCCTCCAACAACGCCTAGGCCTGCAATGACCTTGCTATTTTAAAGGGACACCGGAGGTAGGATGATGTTGTGAAACACAGCTCCAGCTCAGGATACTGGGAATTTGGCTCCTGGCCCCAACTTCAGCCCTGATTTGTCAGTTGACCTTGGGCAAGTCATTATCTTTTTGCCACTTCATTTCCATTAAGTGTAAAGTAGAGAATGATGTCTACCCTTCTGAACTCGTAGGATCATTTTGAAGATTCCATAACGACATGTGCAGATACCTTTACACATTTAAAACATTCTTGGGCTTCCCTGGTGGCGCAGTGGTTGAGAATCTGCCTGCTAATGCAGGGGACATGGGTTCGAGCCCTGGTCTGGGAAGATCCCACATGCCGCAGAGCAACTAGGCCCGTGAGCCACAACTACTGAGCCTGCGCGTCTGGAGCCTGTGCTCCGCAACAAGAGAGGCCACGATAGTGAGAGGCCCGCGCACCGCAATGAAGAGTGGCCCCCGCTTGCCGCAACTAGAGAAAGCCCTAGCACAGAAACGAAGACCCAACATAGCAATCAATCAAAATAAATAAATAAATCTTAAAAAAAAAAAAAAAAAAAAAAAAAAAAAAAAAAAAAAAAACATTCTTATTTACCTGTGTAATACAATTTAGTGTGATGGAGAAAGCAGAGGCTTGGAGATGAAAAGACCTGAGATCTAATTTCAGCGCTGATACCTGCTAACTTTGTGACCTTAAGTCAATCCCTTACTTTCTTTGAGTCTCATTTTGCTCACTGGTAAAATAAATATAATGATTATCTCATGGGTGGTTGTGAGTGTTAAATGGAATGAAACTTCTGCAAAATGTTAGTTTTTCTTTTTCTCTAATGACTATATCCAGGTTTTTTTCAAAAATAAGCCTTTTCCCTTCTTATTTGGTTCACTAAAATTTGTATAAGTGTGATATGGAGTATTTCTTATTCCTTTTCCAGAATTGTACGTGTATACGTATATACACGTATATATACATATATATTTATTTATATACACATATATAAAGTATATTTATAAAACTACTTCAGCTTTCCTGGGATTTCTTAAGTATATATGTTTATTTATCAGTATAAAAATATATTTTACTTAAGTGTTTATGTGTATGTGATGTGTTTGATATATATATCTGTATCTATCTATTTATCAATAGATATAACACATCACACACACATTATATAAAACATATGTATATAATGACACAACTCATAGACAGTTTTATAAATATAGTCTTAGAAAACAATCCATTTAATGATTCATGGGTTGCCTCTAGATCCTAGCACAATGAGTGACACATAGGAACCTTTCAGTAAATTTAGTAAATGTATTTAGTAAATGTATTCTTTTTTTAAGTAATAACCTAGTATTCTATAAGGACCTAATGTGTTTCTATTTAAAATGCAAATTTGATTATTATTCATAATTCTCCATCTTAAATTCCTACCCAAATTGCCTACTCTCACCTAGTCAGCCTTCTATATTTAGTTTAAGAAATATTCTACTAATATAAATATTAACTTTTAGGTTCTTGTACATGCTCCTAGTAATAGAAGTTAATATCAGTGTAATGTATTATTTAATAGATTAAGAATTCATGGTTATATTTTAACTCTTTCCCAAGGAACATGGAAAAACCAGGTCTTATGAAATTGCTATATTTTGTGTTCTATTTGATAGGGACACAAATTCCTTGAATTAAAATTCATTTATTTTTTTTTCTTAGTATTAACATAGAATAAATTTTGGTTTCTGATTACTAAGTCTCAAAATTATCTTTAAATTCAGCTTTTTATGACTTTTTTTAAAAATTAAAAAAAATTTCCCCTTTTACAAGTTTTATTTTTTCATTTAAAGTTATCTCCATTTATCACGTTATACATTTTATTTTTTGAAATTTTTGTTTTCTTTTTAATTTTACAAACAATACACATTCATTGCAGACAACTAGAAATACATAAAAGCATAAAGTAAAAATTAATAATCACCCATAATCCCCAGCCCCCAGATATAACCATCATTGGTATTTTGATTCATTTTCTGCCAGTGACTATATATATTTTTAATTGAAGTATAATTGACCTACAACACTATGTTAGTTCCATGTGCCCAAGATAGTGATTTAATATTTCTATACATGACAAAATGATCATCACCATGATATATCTGGTTACCACTTGTCAGTATACAAAGATATTACAAGATAATTAACTATATTCCCCGTGCTGTACATTTCATCCCCATGACTCATTTATTTTGTAACTAAAAGTTTGTGCCTCTTAATCTCCCTCACTTATTTCATCTATCCCCCAACCCCCCTTCCCTCTGGCAACCACCATTTTTTTCTCTGTATATATGAGTCTGCTCTGTTTTGCTATGTTTGTTCATTTGTTTTGTTTTTAAGATTCCACATAAAAATATAATCATACAGCATTTGTCTTTTAAGTCTGACTTATTTCACTCAGCATAATACCCTGTAGGTCCATCCATGTCACAAATGGCAAAATTTCATTCTTTTTATGGCTGAGTAATATTTATATATATATGATATATATGTGATATACATACATATCACTTCTTCTTTATCCATTCATCTATCGATAGACACTTTGCTTCCATATCTTGGCTATTGTAAATAATGCTGCAGTGAACATAGGGGTGAATATATCTTTCTAAATTAGTATTTTTGTTTTCTTCAGAAAAATATGCAGGGGAGGAATTGATGTATCCTTTGGTAGTTCTATTTTTAATTTTTTGAGGAGCCTTCATACTGTTTTCCATAGTGGCTGCACCAATTTATGTTCCCACCAACAGTGCACAAGCATTGCCTTTTCTCTGCATCATCACCAACACTTGTTACTTGTTGTCTTTTTGATAATAGCCATTTTGACATGTGTGAGGTGATATTTCACCGTGGTTTTGATTTTCATTTCCCTGATAATTAGTGATGTTGAGCATCTTTTCATGTGTATGTTGGTCACCTGTATGTCTTCTTTGGAAAAATGTCTATTCAGGTCCTCTGCCCATTTTGTAGTTTTTTTTTAATGTTGAATTGTATGAGTTCTTTATATATTTTTGGATATTAACATCTTATCAGACATGTCATTTGCAAATATCTTCTCCCATTCAGTAGGCTGCCCTTTTGTTTTTCTGATGGTTTCCTTCACTGTGCAAAAACTTTTTAGTTTGATGTAGTCCCAGTTGTTTATTTTTGCTTTTGTTTTCCTTGCCTAAGACACATCCAAAAAAATATTTCTAGGACAAATGTCAAAGAATCTACTGCCTATGTTGTCTTCTAGGACCTTTATTGTTTCAGGTCTTATATTTAAGTCTTTAATCCATTTCAAGTATATTTTTGTATATGCTGTAAGAAAGTGAGTGTTTTGCATGTAACTGTCCAGTTTTCCCAATACCATTTATTGGAGGGGTTGTCTTTTCCCCATTGTATACTCTTGCCTCCTTTGTTGTAGATTAGTTGACTGTATAAGTGTGGGCTATTTCTGGGCTTTGTATTCTGTTCCATTGATCTATATGTCTGTTTTTGTGCCAGTACCATACTGTTTTTTTATTACTGTAGCTTTATAGTATAGTTTGAAATCTTTGTCTACAATTTTGTTCTTTTCTTTTCAAGATTGCTTTGGCTATGCTGGGTCTTTTGTGTTTCCATACAAATTTTAGAAGTATTTGTTGTAGTTCTGTGAAAAATGCCACTGGAATTTTGATAGGGATTGCATTGAATCTGTAGATTGCCTTGGTTAGTATGGTCATTTTAACAATATTAATTCTTCCAATCCATAAGGCCAGTACGTCTCTTTATTTGTTTGTGCTGTCTTCAGTTTCTTTCATCAATATTGTGGGTTTCCAAGTACAAGTATTTTACCTCCTTGGTTAGATTTATTCTTAGGTATTTTATTCTTTTTGATGCAACTGTAAATGAGATTGTTTTCTTAATTTCTCTTTCTGACAGTTTTGTTATTAGGATATAGAAATGCAACAGATTCTGTATATTAATTTTTTATTCTGTAACATTGATGAATTCTAGTAGTTTTTTGGTGGCATCTTTAGGATTTTCTATATATAGTATCATGCCATCTGTAAACAGTGGCAGTCTTACTTCTTCCTTTCCAATTTGGATTCTTTTATTTCTTTTTTATGTCTGATTGTTGTGGCTAAGACTTCCAATACTATGTTGAATAAAAGCAGTGAGGGTGGGCAACCTTGTCTTATTCTTGATTTTATAGGAAATGTTTTCAGCCTTTCTCCTTTGAGTATGATGTTAGCTCTGGGCTTCCCATATATGGCCTTTATCATGTTGAGGTATGTTCCCTCTTTACCCACTTTATTGAGAGTTTTTATCTTAAATGGATGTTGAATTTTGTCAAAAGCTTTTTCTACATCTATTGAGAGGACCATATGGTTTTTATTATTTAATTTGTTAAGTGGTGTTAATTGATTTGTGAAAAATAAACTTTTTACTTTGAGATAATTGTAAGCTCACATTCCACTTTCTTTTGGCCCTATGAATTCTGATGAGAAATTGTCTGTCATTAGAGTTGTTTTTCTCATATATAAAGAAAAAGTGTCTTTTCTCTCTGGCTGCTTTCAAGGTTTTCTCTTTGTCTATAGTTTCCAAAAGTTTAATTATGATATACCTTGGCATGGATTCAGCTTCTTGAATCTGTAGGTTTATGTATTTTGCCAAATTTGGGACTTTTTCAACCATTATATTTGCAAGTACTTCTTTTTTTTTTTGGCCATGCCACGCGGCATGTGGGATCCTAGTTCCCCAACCAGGGATCGAACCCACACCCCCTGCATTGGAAGCACAGAGTCTTAACCACTGGACGCCAGGGAAGTCCCTACAAGTACTTTTAAAGTTTGGTTTTTTTCTCCTCTCCTTCTGGGACACTGATGACACAAATGTTAGTTCTTTTGGTATAGTTCCACTGTTCCCTGAGGCTCTGTTTATTTATTTTTCCATTTTCTCTCTGTTGTTAAAAATGAGTAATTTATATTGTTCCATCTGCCAGTTCACTGATTCTTTTCTCTTGTCTTCTCTGTTCTATTTTTGAACCGATTCACTGAGGTTTTCATCTGGGTTATTGTACTTTGCAGTTCTAAAATTTATTTGGTTCTTTTTTTATTTCTTTACTGAGGTTTTCTATTTTTTTTTCATTTGTTTCAATTGTGTTGGTAATTTGTCCTTGAAACATTTTTATTATGGCTGCTTTAAAATCTCTGTCAGATAATTCTAATGTCTCTGTCATCTTGGTGTTAGTATCTATTGATTGTCTTTTTCCATTCAGTTTGAGATCTTCCTGTTTCTTGGTATAATGAATGATTTTTTAATTGAAAATTGGACATTTTCAGATTATTCTATGTGACTCTGGGTCTTTTTCAAACCTTCTGTTTTAATTGGCTTTTTTGGACTGTTAACTTGCTTTTTTTTCCAGTACAGGAAACTTCTGCCCATTACTGCCAGGTAGAGGTAGACATCCAGGTTCCCCATGTGGCTTCCATTGGAAGATACATATATATATATATATATATATATACACTGAAAGGTTTTGGGGGCTCCTCTTTACCACTGGGCAGTTCTGGTTTCCCATGTGGTCTCCAGTGACACCATGGGTGCTGGCCTCATTACTGCTGGGCAGTGGTCAAAGTCTTGACTCTCCACTAGGCTTCCTCTGGTGAAGGAGGAGTGCTTCGTTACTGCTGGGTGGAGGCAGAAGTCTAGATGCCCCACAGAGTCCCCATTGATGCCATGCGAAGGGGTGTGTAGGGGATCTTTATAGGCCAATGCAGATGAAAGCCCTGGCTCTCTACTTGACCTTCTCTGATGCCACCCTGGGATTAGTGTGCCTTGTAACAGCCTCTTAAGGGTGGAAGCCTAGGGTTCCTACTCAGTCTTTGCTGGTGTGGGAAGGAGTGGGGCATCAGTTTTTCCATGGTGTTCAGTTGGAGTAGAGTGGTTGTTGTCTAAACGTTTTCTGTTTTGCTAGACTGCCCCTTTCTTCATTCTTTGGTTAGAGAGAGAGGGCTTTTGTTGGGGCTTGTAGTCTGTTCCCACTGGCCTTTCTAAGTTGCTGGATTCTTCAGCTCCAAGTCTGGTATGTATGAGACAAAAAACAAAACAAAACAAAACAAGGGCACTTAGCACTGTGTTGTTTCTCAGGTCCCAAGGTCCCCAGCCTGTCTGCCTTTCAGTCTTCTTATGTTTGTCTTATATATAATGCCCAAAGTTTTTAGCTGTCCTAATTGTCCTTAGTGGGAAGAGTATGGAAAAGTATGGCTGTGCCGTCTTCCCAGAAGAGAACATGCCACGTATTGTTTTCTAAAATAAAAGTCCCATGAAAATGTTCAAAGTTATAACTTACTCATCTGTGCTGTCCCTTTCAATCAGTTTTTCCTTAATCCAAAGTATTCCTAAAGTGACTGAGATGGAGATTCACAGTCTGAAATGTGTTTTTATGATTTTAATAAATCTCACAAGTAAAAGGGTGGATAAGTTTAGGAAAACTGTGCTAAGCAGTTTCCTTTACTGGTGAATTTCTGAGGACTTTTAATGTTAGTGCATATTCCAACTTTCCCAGGTAATACATTCCTGAACAGGGGAATAGACTGATAGATTTGTTATTTAGAGGAGCAGGCAGGTGGTGATGTACATAATAATATAGATAACTAAGTAAAGTATTATTTAAAAATTTTTGCATTGAGATTAAAATAATATTCTCACCCCACCCACCAATAGACAAAAGTATGTATTAATATGCATGAAAGAAAGTAGAGACTTTAAGTCACTTTGTGGGAAGATTTTTTCATTAGACCAGCATGTACCACTCCTGGTTTCATTCCCTTACCCCATCCCTATCTTTGGAATATCTTGTTAGTTTTCAGAGATTTAGAACACACTTTCTGGGCTCTATCTCCAAGATTCCTTAATGACTCCTCCATATAATTAATGAAATGGAGAAGTTGAAGGAGTAATATGATGACTGAGTGGAAATTAAAGGCACATTTGAAGGTCACTCTATGTTGGGTTTCAATTAAAAAACAAACAAGAAACAATGGAATGCTCTGGTAACCTTGCAGAGAGGTGCTGTTTTCAGCCTTCCGATAAACTGGTCAGTCTGGCCTTTGACTGCAGTAAAGATTTGATTAATAAACAAGACTCGTCAGAAGTAATCCAATGTATTATGAATTGAAAGGTGATTTCTTACAGTGACATGTGGTATAGCTGGGCAAAGAAAATAGTATGTTTTCCTTCCTTTGGTACAAGTTTGAAGGGGGAGAAGAATGCATGAAGTGGAAGAGGAAAAAGAGGACCCCTAAGGAAGGATGTGGTGAGACGGCGTAACCGAAGAAATTCCACGTGAAGGAAATGACCAATTCTACGTGGTCATTGTCCTCAAAAGCATCCATTTGTCTGGGCCAAAGATTACATGTTTGTGCTGGAGCGCTATGCATGCTCCTTTCTGAGTTCAAAACCATTTGGAAAGCTGAAGAGGACAGTTGGTTCCTCTCCTTAAATTATAGTTTTCATTTGGCTTATGAACCAACGTGGTATGTTTTCCATACCATCTGGCTCCTGTTCTTGCTCTTGCCTAAAATCACAGGCAGAGGGCTTGGAAGGGAGCCTCCGGGCATTTAGTGAGCTTGTGGCCATCATGTAGGAACATTCAAATTTCCTAAAACCATCCTCTTTAAATGTATCCTAGTAGTTCGGAAGGAATATTCCAAAACATCTTAATGCAAACTTTTTCTGTGTTCAAATGCTTGTGGAAAATTTCAAACCTGTAGAAATACAGAGGGCAGTAAAGCAAACTTCCATGTACCTCTCAATCAGCTTCAGCAATTAACAACTTGTAGCCAGTCTTGTTTCTTCTATACTTCTGTTCCCACCCAGCATATTTTGAGGCATATCCCAGGCATCATGTCGTTTCATTTATAAATATTTCACTATATACCTCTACAAGTACTTTCATCAAGAGGCACACGTTACCTGGCTGTCTCCCTTTTTGTAAGGTTAACAAGTATTGATGACCATTGTCTAGATCTATTAATTCATTAGGGGTGCAGAATGATGATATTATTTCATTGACTTTTAATCTCCCTTTAGCAATAGAATGACTTACGTCCTGCTCTTCCCTCTCCCAACAAGAATCAAGGACCTATTCATATTTTTTTAGTAACTAAAGAAATCTCAGTTTTTCACAAATCTTTGAGTACAACTTAGAATTAATGTTCATAGACTTTAAAAATTTTTTTAATTGATTAATTAATTTTTACTGAAGTTTAGCTGATTTACAATGCTGTGTTAGTTTCAGGTGTACAGCAAAGTGATTCAGTTATACATACAGATATATCTATTTTTTTTCAGAACCTTTTCCATTATAGGTTATTATAAAATATTGAATATAGTTCCCTGTGCTACACAGTAGGTCCTTGTTGGTTATCTATTTTATATATAGTCGTGTATATATGTTAATCCCAAACTCCTAATTTATCCCTCCCCTCCCCTTTCCCCTTTGGTAACCATAAGTTTGTAGACTTTTATCAACAAGTTCCTTGACACAACTACATGGGTTTAGAATTAAGGTCATGTGTTCCTGAAATACAAGAATCAAAGTAATGTATTTCTTCTTAATAATGTGGTACCTTTATAAATTTAAGTCATAAGAAAAATTCATGAATTAATCAATTCAGCTAGTAAGCACCAAAACAATTTATAGGTTATTGGTTAGGGAGTTAGTTGGTATTTTTTAAGTATGATTTGGCAAGATCTCTCAAAATTAAATATGCAGAAAAACCTATGAACTAGAAAGTCCACTTTAGGAAATTTATCCCATAGATAATTTCCATAAATTTCCAAGGATATATGAACAAACTGTTCATTAAAGTACTATTTATAATAAAAAAGTGAGGGGAAAACCCCTCAGTTTCCTTAGCAGAAGACTGATTAAATAGTTTTACATCATAGTAGATGAACTACTATGACATTTTTACAAAGTATTAAGTAAATCTCTACGTACTGATATGGAGAGTTTACAGTCTGTGAACTCAGTGTTTGTGGCCTGGCAGGAAACGGAATTCTATTACTACGAACTGTATACAATCCTACATTTTTTAAAATATGAAAATGTATTATTTTTTAATAAAAACAAAATCTAATAAGTAATTTACAGCTTTAGATAAGATGGGGAAAAGGAATTTGATGGAAGCTCAGTATTTCTGTTAAGGACATTTAATGCACATGCAGAATCTTACGGTTGGCAATTGTTAAATCATGAGGGACAGTCTCACTTTTAATGCTGAGCATAATTAACCAATGACAATCGACAATGATTAGGAGCTTTAGCTCTTTGGATTGATGATTCACATCGGTTGGACCGAGGTCAGAGCACTGGGTTAGGGCATGATATTATGTAAGTGATAGAGGGACCAGTGAGTTCTAGCTGGAGAATGATCGGAGATGAGATGGGGAGATTTAAGCTTGACTTTTGTGCATTGGGATAGACAGGACAAATGTGACTGGCATTTCAGACAGAGATGACAAAGATATAATTATATGCTTGGAGAAGGTGAGCAGACTGCTTTGGTTGGCTGATGGGTTCGTGCAGGTACGCTTAGAAGGATATATCTGGAGCTTGAAACCTGGTTTGGGGGTGTGACCTTTATTCTACAGGCAACGAGAAGGCACTGAAAACTTACAGGGTTCTTCATAACCTTTTTTTTAGATTCCATATATATGTGTTAGCATACGGTATTTGTTTTTCTCTTTCTGACTTACTTCACTCTGTATGACAGACTTTGTGACCACCTAGAGGGGTGGGATAGGGAGGGTGGGAGGGGGATGCAAGAGGGAGGAGATATGGGGATATATGTATACGTATAGCTGATTCACTATGTTATACAGCAGAAACTAACACACCATTGTAAAGCAATTATACTCCAATAAAGATGTTTAAAAAAAAAAACCAACTTACAGGGTTGATCAGTGGAGGAGAGATTCACCGAACTGCCTCGAATCAGGGAAGAGTGATTGCTAATCATATTTTATAAGGCTACAGGCATGAAATCACCCTTGAGGCCAGGTTTGAGCAAGAAGAGAAGACTATCCCCCTTTGTACTCTCAACCAACAGGAGCTTTTTTTTTTTTTTTTTTTTTTTAAAATTTTTTTATTTATTTATTTATTTATTCATGGCTGTGTTGGGTCTTCGTTTCTGTGCGAGGGCTTTCTCTAGTTGCGGCAAGCGGGGGCCACTCTTCATCGCGGTGCGTGGGCCGATCACTATCGCGGCCTCTCTTGTTGCGGAGCACAGGCTCCAGACGCGCAGGCTCAGCAATTGTGGCTCACGGGCCCAGCCGCTCCGCGGCATGTGGGATCCTCCCAGACCAGGGCTCGAACCCGTGTCCCCTGCATTGGCAGGCAGATTCTCAACCACTGCGCCACCAGGGAAGCCCCCAACAGGAGCTTTTAACACCTGCCTGCCAAAGGAAAACAGTGACAAGAAGGCTGTCACCTTTTGCCTTTTGCTTATTACACTAAATGGCTATTTTAGTGAAAACTCCATTCTGTCTCTCAGCACCTCTAGTTGTTGTAAAGTTTTCCACTGGAGCAAGGAGAGATATCAGCTGACCACTTTAATCATCGGAGTGACAGTGTTAGCTTTCCACCTTCCTAATGAAATTCTCCAGTTGGCTGTGAAAATAGCAGGAAGCCAGCTGTATTTAGCAAAGGAAAGCAACAAGTCTAAGCAGTGTGCAGAGAAGGGGAAAAATAGAAGCACTAAGTCTTATGATTAGTGCAACAAACAGTACGGCTTACAATTTTCCGTATTTTGTAACTGGCAAAAGCAGAATATTTTATTTTGCTTTTTAAACCAAAGTCAAGCCTACAGCTTCCCTCACTATTATGTCTAAATAAAATATTTTATTCATTCAAGGGGCAGGGTAATTTTAGATTTCAAAAGAATGACAGAATAATGTGCTTTTTTGAAATAAACCAGCCAGTAAGTATGATCATGCTCATATTCAGTAATTTCTATTTGATTAAAGACATTTCAAATCAAGGAACTGGCATAAGTATTTCCAGTCAATTTCCTGTAAGACTTCTACTCTCCCATAGTCCTGTATTAAATTATCTCCATTTCTGTGAGTTCTAGCAACTTCACTTGAATTGAAAGTTTTAGATTGTATTCACAAGACTTAATGAGACTTGGAATATAATATTTTTTCATGCTTAGAATTTCAGATCCTTAGCACCTCTATTGTAACCTTTCATCACCACTCTGGTATTTCCTGAGAAGCTGCCTTTTGTTTAAACCTATAGAGGGAGGCATGGAGGAATTTACCAATTTATGAGATCAATTCTATTTTAATTGAAAAGTTCTTCCTTTTATTGAGCTGAAATCTTTCTTCTAATTTCCCCTTAGAAGCGCTGACCTCTTCATAAAAATAGACAGTATCTATTCATAATACATAGTAGCTTTTCAAATTTTTGAAATAGGTATAATCTGATCAGAGTATATGTTTAATAGGCTCAGATAACTTCCAGCCTTTTAACACATGTCCCACCTTTGATTCATAATGAGTGTATGGTCAACTCATCTTCCTAGATTTTAAATTAAAGGGCACAGGTGTTGTACACCTGTGTGTTCAATTAGAGGAACATCTTTCTGACAGTTTTCTAGGGCATCTTCTTTGTGAATACAAGACCCATTGTCCAGAGCATCTGGTCGATTCTTGCAGTGTGGACTCAAATTAGGCAGACACAGAAAGTGTTTGCTTAAACCTTCAAAGGGATAATGTTTCTTCTTCATCTGTGGTTTTACTCTGCATCTCCAAAGTAAACAACTAAATTAAAAAAGAAAATTGAAAGGTTCTATGTTTACTCCAAGGCTAACAAATTGTTAGTTCATTAGTTTGTCAAGCTATTAATATTTTTTAAAGTACGGTTCAGAGTAGTTTTAGACACATACTTATTGCATTTAACTGCAAATTATCCTCCCTAGCATTGGGTTTATTTTTCCAAATCATTTCCTCTTTGGTGGGCTGCTGTAGTTGTTAACTTCAGGAAGTCCCTGAAAGCTTGATCAAAGGAGGATAAAGGGAAAAATCAACAAAATAATGCTTAATCACTAGTCCCAGTGTCCTCATTATTCTTGTCAAGCCTCCAGATGTCACCAGGGGACAATTATTAATAGAAAATCATCTTCCTGGATAATATAAAACACAAATCTTTCTTTAAGACATTTGTACTCTTTAAAAAGTCTAGTACAAAGTGAGAGCAAAATCTGGCAGAAACGATTGGAGTAAATCTTGAACTTTTTCTTAGAATAGGTTTAAATTATATTTGCTTACCATTGGTAATGCTAGTGTTCATTTGAATATGTAAACCTCTCACTTCCTTTGTGACATTTTTCAGTGTTTACATAATTATAACTGGGTGTTCTGAGCTATCCCTCAGGAAAGGCTTGTGTCATATTTTAACATGTGTCTAACCCCAAATCCTAAATACACAACTACTATATTTAAAAAGGGAGGGAATTGTGTGGGTCCTCCATGGGTGCCAGAGTGGCATCCGCAGACTATAAAGTATATAATTCTTTTCCAATTTGTAAACAACAGAAGTCATCGGAGTCTTGGAAACCTTTAATTGCCCTATTATGTCCTGGGTCCAGCTAAGGGTTGAGTTCATAATGAACTCAACATACTGAGTAACCCTTTAGCTCCTCCTGGCAGGGGCTTCTCCTGGCTTAGACAGACCGTGCCAGTCCTGTTCCACAAGGGTGGCTGTGGATGGCAGTTGGGATCAAGTCTTCAATTTCGCTCTAGAAAGTTCTCCCTCATCATCTACACCCTCAGCAATCTTTTCCCCTCTTGAACAAGTGGCCATGCCTTGTTCACTTAGCCCTACATGCCTCTCCGCCAGCTCTTGGGTTGTTTCAACATATCCTTTAACTCATTTTGCTCAAGAAGTTTACATGTATTTGTTTGTCTTGGTTGCCCAAGCAGACGCTAACTTCTTGAGCACCTTAACTCGTTCGATTCCCCACAGTTTTTAGTTTAGGTGTTCAGTGAATAATTATTGATTTTACTCTTTCTGGCACAATTTGGACCAGCTTTATTTTACCATCAGTTTTCTTACTATTATTGTATGTATAAAGTGCTTTCATAAAAGCACACATTTTTGATATAATACAGTGTCATAGTCCTCACTTAGGGAGGAACCTTCTTAGACTTCTGAGTATAGCAGTATAGAGTTTTGTGATCTTAAGAAACGGTTTTTCACTGTTTTCCTACATCGGCTTGGAATACCGCTTCCTGATTTATGAGGGCAAAGCAAGTAAAGAGTACTTGTTTTCATAAGACATTTTCGCTCTAAGTGGCACTTCTCAAAAACACCATGATTCTATGATTTTGGGTTCTCATATTTATTTTAAGTCACTGTTAGGAAAAGTTCCATATTACAATAATGAAAACTAAGTGCTTTAAGATAAATGTTGGCCCTTGTTGGAGGAATTAATAAAAAGCTGCAATCAATTTCCCCCTTTCCCTACTCCCTTACTGTATTTTATGCTGTCCTTTTCCTTTACATTTTATAAAAAACCATTTGCAAAAAAGTAGCTGGATGAGAACTTTATAGAACTTGAACCTCAGCTCTGGGGTCAGTGCTACATGTGGAAGAGGAAAAACTTCATGAGCAGACCCAGCCTCAAGAGTTAGAACACAGCCAGGAAGACAAGATTTACAGGCACATAAAAAGTATAGAATGAAATAAGGGCATAAAGTTATAGAACATAATTAAGTGCACAGTGAGTAAAATACAAGTGTTACATTTTACATTCACATAACTTCTTTTTTTTTAACATCTTTATTGGGGTATAATTGCTTTACAATGGTGTGTTAGTTTCTGTTTTATAACAAACTGAATCAGCTATACATATACATATATCCCCATATCCCCTCGCTCTTGTGTCTCCCTCCCTCCCACCCTCCTGATCCCTCACCTCTAGGTGCTCACAAAGCACCGACTGATCTTCCTGTGCTATGCGGCTGATTCCCACTAGCTATCTGTTTTACATTTGGTAGTGTATATATGTCCATGCCACTCTCTCACTTCGTCCCAGCTTACCCTTCCCCCTCCCCGTGTCCTCAAGTCCATTCTCTACATCTGTGCCTTTATTCCTGTCCTGCCCCGATGTTCTTCAGAAACATTTTTTTTTTTTTACATTCCATATATATGTGTTAGCATACAGTTATGTTTTTCTCTTTCTGACTTACTTCACTCTGTATGACAAACTCTAGGTCCATCCACCCTGCTACAAATAACTCAATTTCGTTTCTTTTTATGGTTGAGTAATATTCCATTGTATATATGTGCCACATCTTCTTTATCCATTCATCTGTCAATGGACACTTAGGTTGCTTCCATGTCCTGGCTGTTGTAAATAGAGCTGCAATGAACATTGTGGTACATGAATCTTTTTGAATTATGGTTTTCTCAGGGTATATGCCCAGTAGTGGGATTGCTGGGTCGTAGGGTAGTTCTATTTTTAGTTTTTTAAGGAACATCCATACTGTTCACCATAGTGGCTGTATCAATTACATTCCTACCAACAGTGCAAGAGGGTTCCCTTTTCTCCACACCCTCTCCAGCATTTATTGTTTGTAGATTTTTTGATGATGGCCATTCTGACTAGTATGAGGTGAAACCTCATTGTAGTTTTGATTGGCGTTTCTCTAATGAATAGTGATGTTGAGCACCCTTTCATGTGTTTGATGGCAATCTGTATATCTTCTTTGGAGAAATGTCTATTTAGGTCTTCTGCCCATGTTTGGATTGGGTTGTTTTTTTTTTTGATATTGAGCTGCAAGAGCGGCTTGTAAATTTTGGAGATTAACCCTTTGTCAGTTGCTTCATTTGCAAATATTTTCTCCCATTCTGAGGGTTGTCTTTTCGTCTTGTTTATGTTTTCCTTTGCTATGCAAAACTTTTAAGTTTCATTAGGTCCCATTTGTTTATTTTTGTTTTTATTTCCATTTCCATTTCACTAGGAGGTGGGTTGAAAAGGATCTTGCTGTGATTTATGTCATAGAGTGTTCTGCCTATGTTTTCCTCTAAGAGTTTGATAGTGTCTGGCCTTACATTTAGGTCTTTAATCCATTTTGAGTTTACTTTTGTGTATGGTGTTAGGGAGTGTTCTAATTTCATTCTTTTACATGTAGCTGTCCAGTTTTCCCAGCACCACTTGCTGAAGAGGCTGTGTTTTCTCCATTGTATATTCTCGCCTCCTTTATCAAAGATAAGGTGACCATATGTGAGTGGGTTTATCTGTGGGCTTTCTATCCTACTCCATTGATCTATATTTCTGTTTTTGTGCCAGTACCATACTCTCTTGATTACTGTAGCTTTGTAGTATAGTCTGAAGTCAGGGAACCTGATTCCTCCAGCTCCGTTTTTTTTTTTTTCTCAAGATTGCTTCAGCTATTCGGAGTCATTTGTGTTTCCATACAAATTGTGAAATTTTTTGTTCTAGTTCTGTGAAAAATGCCATTGCTAGTTTGATAGGGATTGCACTGAATCTGTAGATTGCTTTGGGTAGTATAGTCATTTGCACAATGTTGATACTTCCAATCCAGGAATGTGGTATATCTCTCCAACTGTTTGTATCATCTTTAATTTCTTTCATCAGTGTCTTATAGTTTTCTGCATACAGGTCTTTTGTCTCCTTAGGTAGGTTTATTCCTAGGTATTCTATTCTTTTTGTTGCAATGGTAAATGGGAGTGTTTCCTTAATTTCTCTTTCTGATCTTTCATTGTTAGTGTAGAGGAATGCAAGAGGTTTCTGTGCAGTAATTTTGTATCCTGCTACTTTACCAAATTCATTGATTAGCTCTAGTAGTTTTCTGGTAGCATCTTTAGGATTCTTTATGTGTAGTGTCATGTCATCTGCAAACAATGACAGCTTTACTTCTTCTTTTCCGATTTGTATTCCTTTTGTTTCTTTTTCTTCTCTGATTGCTGTGGCTAAAACTTCCAAAACTATGTTGAATAATAGCGGTGAGGGTAGACAACCTTCTCTTGTCCCTGATCTTAGAGGAAATGATTTCAGTTTTTCAGCATTGAGAATGATGTTGGTTGTGGGTTTGTCATATATGGCCTTTATTTTGTTGAGGTAAGCTCCCTCCCTGCCTACTTTCTGGAGGGTTTTTATCATAAATGGGTGTTGAATTTTGTCGAAAGCTTTTTCTGCATCTATTGAGATGATCATATGGTTTTTCTCCTTAAGTTTGTTAATATGGTTTATCACATTGATTGATTCGCATATATTGAAGAATCCTTGCATTCCTGGGATAAACCCCATTTGATCATGGTGTATGATCCTTTTAATGTGTTGTTGAATTCTGTTTGCTAGTATTTTGTTAAGGATTTATGTTCATCATAAATGATGAATATCTATGTTCATCAGTGATATTGGCCTGTAGTTTTCTTTCATTGTGACATTTTTGCCTGGTTTTGGTGTCAGTGTGATGGTGGCCTCGTAGAATGAATTTGGAAGTGTTCCTCCCTCTGCTATATTTTGGAAGAGTTTGAGAAGGATAGGTGTCAGCTCTTCTCTAAATATTTGATAGAATTCGCCTATGCAGCCATCTGGTCCTGGACTTTTGTTTGTTGGAAGATTTTTAATCACAGTCTCAATTTCAGTGCTTGTGATTGGTCTGTTTATATTTTCTATTTCTTCCTGGTTCAGTCTCAGAAGGTTGTGCTTTTCTAAGAATTTGTCCATTTCTTCCAGGTTGTCCATTTTATTGGCATATAGTTGCTTGTCGTAATCTCTCATGATCCTTTGTATTTCTGTAGTGTCAGTTGTTACTTCTCCATTTTCATTTCTAATTCTATTGATTTGGGTCTTTTCCCTTTTTTCCTTGATGAGTCTGGCTAATGATTTATCAATTTTGTTTATCTTCTCAAAGAACCAGCTTTTAGTTTTATTGATCTTTGCTCTCATTTTCTTCATTTCTTTTTCATTTATTTCTGCTCTGATCTTCATGATTTCTTTCCTTCTGCTAAATTAGGGTTTTTAAAAAATTCTTCTTTCTCTAATTGCTTTTGGTGTAAGGTTAGGTTGTTTATTTGAGATTTCTTTTGTTTCTTGAGGTAGGATTGTATTGCTATAAAATTCCCTCTTAGGACTGCTTTTGCTGCATCCCATAGGTTTTGGGTCATCGTGTTTTCATTGTCATTTCTTTCTAGGTATTTTTTGATTTCCTCTTTGATTTCTTCAGTGATCTCTTGGGTATTTAGTAGTGCATTGTTTAGCCTCCATGTGTTTGTATTTTTTACAGAATTTTCCCTGTAATTGATATCTAGTTTCATAGCGCTGTGATCAGAAAAGATACTTGATACGATTTCAATTTTCTTTAAATTACCAAGGCTTGATTTGTGACCCAAGATATGATCTATCCTGGAGAATGTTCCATGAGCACTTGAGAAGATATCTGCTGTTTTGGGATGGAATGTTCTATAAATATCAATTAAGTCCATCTTGTTTAATGTGTCATTTAAAGCTTGTGTTTCCTTATTTATTTTCATTTTGGATGATCTGTCCATTGGTGAAAGTGGGGCGTTAAAGTCCCCTACTATGACTGTGTTACTGTCGATCTCCCCTTTTATGGCTGTTAGTATTTGCCTTATGTATTGAGGTGCTCCTGTGTTGTATGCATAAATATTTAGAATTGTTATATCTTCTTCTTGGATTGATCCCTTGATCATTATGTAGTGTCCTTCTTTGTCTCTTGTAATAGTCTTTGTTTTAAAGTCTATTTTGTCCAATATGAGAATTGCTACTCCAGCTTTCTTTTGATTTCCATTTGCATGGAATATCTTTTTCCATCCCTCACTTTCAGTCTGTATGTGTCCCTAGGTCTGAAGTGAGTCTCTTGTAGACAGCATATATATGGGTCTTGTTTTTGTATCCATTCAGCCAGTCTATGTCTTTTGGTTGGAGCATTTAATCCATTTACATTTAAGGTAGTTATCGATATGTATCTTCCTATTACAATTTCCTTGATTGTTTTGGGTTTGTTATTGTAGGACTTTTCCTTCTTGTGTTTCCTGCCTAGAGAATTTCCTTTAGCACTTGCTGTAAAGCTTGTTTGGTGGTGCTGAATTCTCTTAGCTTTTGCTTGTCTGTAAAGGTTTTCATTTCTCTGTCAAATCTGAATGAGATCCTTGCTGGGCAGAGTAATCTTGGTTGTAGGTTTTTCCCTTTCATCACTTTAAATATGTCCTGCCACTCCTTTCTGGCTTGCAGAGTTTCTGCTGAAAGATCAGCTGTTAACCTTATGGGAGTTTCCTTGTATGTTATTTGTTGTTTTTCCCTTGCTGCTTTTAATATTTTTTGTCTGTTTTTAATTTTTCATAGTTTGATTAATATGTGTCTTGGCATGTTTCTCCTTGGATTTATCCTGTATGGGACTCTCTGTGCTTCCTGGACTTGACTGACTTTTTCCTTTCCCATATTAGGGAAGTTTTCAACTATAATCTCTTCAAATATTCTCTCAGTCCCTTTCTTTTTCTATTCTTCTTCTGGGACCCCTATATTTGAATGTTGGTGGATTTAATGTTATCCCAGAGGTCTCTGAGACTGTCCTCAATTCTTTTCATTATTTTTTCTTTATTCTGCTCTGCAGTAGTTATTTCCACTATTTTATCTTCCAGGTCACTTATCCGTTCTTCTGCCTCTGTTATTCTGCTATTGATTCCTTCTAGAGAATTTTAAATTTCATTTATTGTGTTGTTCTTCATTGTTTGTTTGCTCTTTCGTTCTTCCAGGTCCTTGTTAAACGTTTCTTGTATTTTCTCATTCTATTTCCAAGATTTTGGATCATCTTTACTATCATTACTCTGAATTCTTTTTCAGGTAGACTGCCTATTTCCTCTTCATTTTTTTGGTCTGGTGGGATTTTTCCTTGCTCCTTCATCTGCTGTGTGTTTCTCTGTCTTCTCATTTTGCTTAACTTACTATGTTTGGGGTCTCCTTTTTGCAGGCTGCAGGTTCATAGTTCCCGTTGTTTTTGGTGTCTGCCCCCAGTGGCTAAGGCTGGTTCAGTGGGTGCTGTAGGCTTCCTGGTGGAGCGGATTGGTGCCTGTGTTCTGGTGGTTGAGCTGGATCTTGTCTTCCTGGTGGGCAGGACTGCATCCGGTCGTGTGTTTTGGGTTGTCTGTGACCTTATTATGATTTTGGGCAGCCTCTCTGCTAATGGGTGTGGTTGTGTTCCTGTCTTGCTAGTTGTTTGGCATAGGGTGTCCAACACTGTAGCTTGCTGGTCTTTGAGCGGAGCTGGGTCTTAGCGTTGAGATGGAGATCTCTGGGAGAGATTTCGCTGTTTGATATTGCGTGGAGCCGGGAGGTCTCTGGTGGTCCAATGTCCTGGACTCGGCTCTCCCACCTCAGAGGCTCAGGACTGACACCCAGTGGAACACCAGGACCCTGTCAGCCACCCGGCTCAGAAGAAAGGGGAGGAAAAAAGAGAGAAAAAATAAATAAATAAAATAAACAAAAAGTTATTAAAATAAAAAGTTAAAAATTTATTAAAAATAAAAAAATTAAAAAGTAAATAAAAAAAGAAAGAAGGAAGAGAGCAACCAAAACATAAAACAAATCCACCAATGATAACAACTGCTAAAAATTATACTAACAACAAAACAACAACAACAAAAAAGGACAGACAGAACCCTAGGTCAAATGGTAAAAGCAAACCTATACAGACAAAATCACACAAAGAAGCATACACATACACACTCACAAAAAGAGAGAAAAAAAAAAAATATATATATATATAAAAATAAAGGAAAAGGAAGAGAGCAACCAAACCAATTAACAGATCTACCATTGATAATAAACTGTAAATACTGAACTAAGATAAACATAAAACCAGAAACAAATTAGATGCAGAAAGCAAACCCCAAGTCTACAGTTGCTCCCAAAGTCCACCCCCTCAATTTTGGGATGATTCGCTGTATGTTCAGGTATTCCACAGATGCAGGGTACATCAAGTTGATTGTGGAGACTTAATCCACTGCTCCTGAGGCTGCTGGGAGAAATTTCCCTTCCTCTTCTTTGTTCGCACAGCTCCCGGGGTTCAGCTTTGGATTTGGACCCGTCTCTGCGTGTAGGTCACCTGAGGGCATCTGTTCTTCGCTCAGACAGGACGGGGTTAAAGGAGCAGCTGCTTCGGGGGCTCTGGCTCACTCAGGCGGGGGGAGGGAGCGGTACGGAGGAGGCGGGGTGAGCCTGCGGCGTCAGAGGCGTCGTGACGTTGCAGCAGCCCGAGGCGCGCCGTGCGTTCTCCCGGGGAAGTTGTACCCGGATCACGGGAGCCTGGCCGTGGCGGGCTGCACCGGCTCCCGGGAGGGGCGGTGTGGAGAGTGACCTGTGCTCGCACACAGGCTTCTTGGTGGCGGCAGCAGCAGCCTTAGCATCTCATGCCCGTCTCTGGGGTCCGCACTGATGGCCGCGGCTCACGCCTGTCTCTGGAGCTCGTTTAGGTGGCGCTCTGAATCCCCTCTCCTCGCGCACCAGGAAACAAAGGGCAAGAAAAAGTCTCTTGCCTCTTCGGCAGCTGCAGACTTTTTCCCGGACTCCCTCCCGGCTCGTCGTGGCGCACTAGCCCCTTCAGGCTGTGTTCACGCCGCCAACCCCAGTCCTCTCCCTGCGATCCAACCGAAGCCCGAGCCTCAGCTCCCAGCCCCGCCCGCCCCGGCGGCTGAGCAGACAAGCCTCTCGGGCTGGTGAGCGCTGGTCGGCGCCGAGCCTCTGTGCGGGAATCTCTCCGCTTTGCCCTCCGCACCCCTGTGGCTGCGCTCTCCTCCGTGGCTCCGAAGCTCCCCCCTCCGCCACCCGCAGTCTCCGCCCACGAAGGGGCTCCTAGTATGTGGACACCTTTCCTCCTTCACGGCTCCCTCCCACTGGTGCAGGTCCCGTCCCTATTCTTTTGTCTCTGTTTTTTCTTTTTTCTTTTGCCCTACCCAGGTACGTGGGGAGTTTCTTGCCCTTTGGGAGGTCTGAGGTCTTCTGCCAGCGTTCAGTAGGTGTTCTGTAGGGCTTGTTCCACATGTAGATGTATTTCTGATGTATTTGTGGGGAGGAAGGTGATCTCCACGTCTTACTTCTCCACCATCTTGAAGGACCACCCACATAACTTCTTTCTCCAAGTTTCTCCAAGGAATTCAAGGTGTGAATTGTAGGTGCTAACAATGACTAACACTTACTCTACGCCATATGCTGAACAAAGGGCTTTGGATGCATTATTTATTTACTACCCCACAACAATCTTTCTAGGTAAGTATTATTATTATTTCTGCCTTAAAGGCGAGCACATCAAAGCCTACTGGGGCTAAATCACTTGTTCAGTATCACAGGGCTCTTAGGGTAAAGTGTGCCCAAGTTTGACCCCATCTCTGTCTCTGGTTCAGACCCCATAGCTGCTCTCAACCTTATTCTTTGTTCTTCAAACTGCAGGTCCCAGCTCACTATTGTGTCATGAGAACAATTTAGTGGGTGACAACTATAATTTTCAGAAATAAAGTAAAATAAAAATGAGCAGAGTACATTCCACATATTGTTTCTTGAGACTCCTGTGTGTAAGTGGACTGAGTCATGATGTGAAATGTAATGCTTAGTATGTGTTCGAGGCAAAGAAGTTTGAAAAGTACAGCCTCTCCGGGAAATCTTAATCAGGATTAAGAGATTTATTATTGGAAACAGAGATTTATTATTATTATTTTTAGTTGATGGATGAAGAGGTTGAGGACCAGAAGAAAGGCAGGACAACTTTTTTTTTTTTGCCACACCTTGTTGCATGTGGAATCTTAGTTCCCCAACCAGGGATAGAAGCTGTGCCCCCTGCAGTGGAAGCGTGGAGTCCTAACCACTGGACCACCAGGGAAGTCCCCCAGGACTACTTCTTAAAATGAGAAATATATGGAACTGGGACTTCAGTTTGGCTTCAGTTTTTTTTTTTTTTTAAATTTTATTTATTTATTTATTTATGGTTGTGTTGGGTCTTCGTTTCTGTGCGAGGGCTTTCTCTAGTTGTGGCGAGCGGGGGCCACTCTTCATCGCGGTGTGCGGGCCTCTCACTGTCGTGGCCTCTCTTGTTGCGGAGCACAGGCTCCAGACACGCAGGCTCAGTAGTTGTGGCTCACGGGCCCAGTTGCTCCGCGGCATGTGGGATCTTCCCAGACCGGGGCTCGAACCCGTGTCCCCTGCATTGGCAGGCAGACTCTCAACCACTGCGCCACCAGGGAAGCCCTGGCTTCAGTTTTGACAGCAAACTCACTGTACTATCCTAAAGGCTATGGTGAATGTAAAGATATTAAAAGTGCTCCTTCCCACCCCTCCCCCGCCCCTGGCTTCCGGTCTAGAGGAACAGGTAATGTTAATGGGGAAAGAGATGATGCGTAAGAGGGGACTCGGAAGTATTATGAAGAGGCAGAGTACGTGTCACCTGAGTGACTTATTCTTTCGTGATTTGGGGTCTATTTGGAGAATGCTTTTTAAAATTTCATGGGAGGGAGTTAGGAAAAAAATATGTCTAAAAAGTCTTCTTGGGGGAGGCAATAATAAAGAGAAGGTTGTAAAACACTAATGTAGACCAGGTAATTGGGAATGCAAAAACCTGAGAAGAAGTTATGGGTGGCAAGAAGTTATGAATTAAAGGTCAAATTTAGTATGTACAGAAAAAATTAGAAGAGACAGAAAGAAAGGAGGTAATAAGTCAATGGGCTTCAGGGAAAACATTCAGGGGAGTATAGCAAGTAAGACCCGGGGGATCTGTGGGGAGAGAAGAAATGAATGCAAGAGAAACGGCGAAAGGGGGTTAAAAAATATTAATGTGGATAGTGAATAAAACCCCTTTGACGCTGGTCTAAAGAAGAAGTAAGGATTAGAATTACACTTACTTAGTTTTGACTTTTGAACTTCAGTGGTGGCATTAAGAAGTCAATTCTTTGGGATGAATAATCTGTGCTTTTTAAATATTATGTAAAATGCTACAAAATGCTGTTATCATAGGTTCTCTGGCACCCTCCTGTAACACAACTAGCTAAGCCCATATTCCTTAGAAGCCACAGCAATTGATTATGTTTCTTTGAAAGCAGGACCTGAGGAGACTGGGCCTCATGAACCCTGGACTTTATTTGGGTTATGGAGTTTACGTAATTATCTCAGAGTCCTTTAGGCTGAATGGTCTGCAGGGTGTGTGGTTCATTTCTTTAGAGCTGCCTCAAAGACATTCAAGTGTATTTTGTGCAGCTTTGAACACCTATCTGTATGAATGCCACCAGTCCAGAGAAGTCCAAAGATCTAGTGTCAGAGTATCTACAAGGGAACCAGGCATCCTCAGTTTTTTCTTGTCCTTAGGGGGGAGCTATGTCTTCTAATGGTGTAGAGAAATGATCCTTCAGAGATCTTGCTGCAAAATCAGTGTCATTCTTGGGAAATGAGTTGAAGTCTACCTTGTTCCACTTACTAACTTAAAATGATAGGATCCTCCTTCAAATGAATAGTAATATGGTCCATCTCCCACTGTCAGGGATGCACTCAAAATCATTCATTGTATTGTGAATAAAGTCTTTTTGTTGTCAGAGAAGGTTTACTTCAGTGTACTAAAGGATGAGGATATTTGTTAAATGGACTACAATACAAATGCCAAATTAGACTTCTCAAAAATAATGCCAGACCCCAAAGTCAGAAAGGCATAGGGCTTTTGCCTTAAATTAGGAGCATAGCTGTTCTAGTTGATTTAATAAGGAATGCCTTACCAATGATAAATCCCTGAACTACCTGAATCAATTATATAAATTAAAGGAGCAGAATATAGCTAGAATTAAATGCAATTGAGTTCTTTCTTAGTACCTTTAAAAAGTGTAAGAATATTTAACATGAGATCTAGCCTTTTAACAAATTGTTAAGTGTAGGATACAGTGTTGATAACTTAGACATGATGTTGTATACCCATCTCTCATCTTGCATGACCGAAACTTTATACCTATCAAAAAACAACTCCCCGTTTCCCCCTCCCCCAGCCCCCAGCAGACAGCAGTCTACTCTGCTCCCATGAGTTTTTTGAGGCTATTCTAGATACCTCATGTACGTGGACTCCTTACTACCTTTAGGTTGGCATATGAGTGTTGGTATAGGAATGAGAGAGAGAAGGGAGAAAAAGGAGCAAAATAATGGTCAAGGGCAGGCAGGGACTTCCCAGACATAGTTTGGAAGTATTCCAAAGTGTGTAGTTAAAAATAAATAATGGTTTTTGCAAATTTCTTTTTCCCAGTTGTGCATTGTCTGATGTGATCATGACCTTGTCAGCAAGTTCTATTTTCACTGTGACTGGAAAATCTTTTACCTCGTGCTCACTTTGGGGAAATTTTAGTCCTTACGGTTATAACTTCTTCCTTCACTAATCTGCCTTCTCCTCCTCTGTCTCCTCCTCTGAGAAGCTTCATGGAAAGTTCAACTCATTTCTCTAAGAGGTTCCTCCTCAGGGTCATTCTAAAATTTCATTGTATTATATAAATTTTATTTTAGTCATTTCTATTTCCCTTACAATAAATATTGTTCTTTATTGCTTGAACCTATGTTGTGAAGCAATATAGCTGGCCCAACCTCAGTTCAGGTGGTATCAATATGATTGGAGTAGTGACAGAAGAATTCTGTCACTGGAAATGGAAAAAATACCTGATATTTTAAAAATGGATTTTATGATATCCCCAGTTCCTCCTGATACTATTAGGGAGTTAGTATCAATTAAACTTTGCTTTGTTTTGAAACTTTTTCAAGAATTTCAGAAAGTATCTCCAAATGATTTAAGAAAATCTGTGAGGTACCACAAATGGGCCCAGAAATTAATGGATTAGAAATACAGTAACCTCACTCTGATACTCTCACTATTTGCACATACCAGATTTGTGTAACACTGTAAATTATCCTATACTGGAGTAGTTAGGCAAGTGCATCAAGGTTAAGATTTACATTTAAAACCGGCTTCATTTTTGGGGGAAATGGGGACATTTATATGTAACTTTTGTACATTCTTCTGCATTATGATACATAGTTAAGCTCTATTCAATATGGAATTAGTCCCATGTTTAGTGCTATAATAAAGAACGTAGGAGTTACAAAGAACTAAGTGGTTTTCTGCCAAGGAGAAAATTATCACTGAAAAGATAAGACAGCACTCACATGAAACTGCTTCAGGGAATTAGAGAAACTTAGTTTCATAGCTAGTATACTCCTTTAAATCACCCATGTGTATTTTGGCAAAAACCTAAAACATGATGAGAAAATAAATTAACCTTCAGTTGTTCAATAGGCAGTATTTTTGTGACTGTCTACTGAATTAGACATGGTAGCCACAGGAAGCGTAGGAAACGAGGTGGGATAGAGAGTGGGTTGGGATGATGATAGTTCTGTCCTACTGTGTTTCAGTGAAGTTTTGTATAAAGTGGGCTTTAGGATGTTTGCTGAAACCCACATACGGGAAATGTTTGGTTTGAACTTGAGGTAAAATAAGCTGCCATGTCCTGGACTTACTGGCTGGCCTCAGTAAGCCAGTCAGGAAGGAGCTATCTCCAGGAACCTCCCTGCCTCTCACCCACTGAAGAGGTCTTACTTTTATTGCCCAACTAATACACCCCTTCTTGGCATTCTTAATCTTCTTCTTACTCTTTGTCTGTGGCCATACCACCCTGAATGCGCCCGATCTTGTCTAAATCTTCTTATTCTTTTATCTAGGAGGAAACAAATATTAAGAATATAAGAAGTTTTCAGAGCAAAAAGAAGAGACAAAGACAAAGTCTGTGACTTTTATATGCATCAGTGGAACCTGGTCGTATCTGAATGGCAGTGATCTCTTGCAGGGCTGGCTCCGTGGGCAGGTGGCTGGCCTGTGCTGTCACACAGACGCCACACTCAGAAGGGACACACACTTGGCTTAATGCGCTGCTGTTGCCATCTTGAAATTCTTAATAATCGTCTTCGAACTTGTGTTTTGTAAGTCAAGTCTGATGGGACAATGCAGGCTGCTCTTGAGCAGATGACCTGTACAGGAGAAAAGAAGGAGCTTTATAATTTAGTACCTTTCCCCTGCTTTCCCTGCTTTCTGAATAAGAGGTCTTGCATTTTCATTTACATTGGGCTTCGCAAATTATGTAGCTGGTCTTGTCTCTGTAGATCTTTACAGTTTTTATCCTACTAATTATAGCACACCTTTCGAGAGTTTTCTCCTGTAAGTGGTCATGTTCATCTATTAAACTTGTATCATAATGTTTTGTTGCAAACATTCTTGAGACTAATAGCTAGGAGTAAGTTGATTAGAATCGTTGTCTTAGTCTGTTTGAGCTGCTATAACAAAGCTACCGTAGACTTACTGGGTGGCTGAAACAATAAACATTTATTTCTCACAGTTCTGGAGGCTGGGAAGTCCAAGATCAAGGCAAGATTCAGTGCCTGGTGAGAGCCCACTTCTGGTCCATAGACAGCCATCTTTCTGTAACTTCACATGGCATAAGGGGCAAAGGGGGTCTCTCTGGGGTCTCATTTATAAGGGCACTAAATTCCATTCTTGAGGACTGGGCCCTCATGCTTAACCACCTCCTAGAGGCCCCCAACCCCGTTCCTGTTCCTTTGACCAGAGAGGGTAGGCTTTTGTTGGGGCTTTTTTTTGTCTACTCCGGTTAGCATTTCTGGGTTGCCAATATCTTCAGCTCCAAGTCTGAGATATAGGAGGCAAAAAGAAAACCCAGGGAATTTAACACCTTGTCATTCCTTGCGTCCCAGGGTCCCTGGCCAGTCTGCCTAATTCTCTCCACCTTTCAGCGTTTTCACTGGTTTGTTTTACATATATGTCCATTATATATATAACGTATGTCCATATATATTAGTTGTACTCAGCAGGAGGAATAGGGAAAAGTACCTCTAATCCATCTTCACTGAAGTAAAACTCATCTATTATTGTTATTTTAAAAACCTTTTTAAAAGAGCAGTTTTAGGTTCACAACAAAATTGAGAGGAAAGTACCAAGATTTCCCATATACTCCCTCTCCCGCCCAAGCATAATATCCCCCATTATCAACATCACTCACCAGACTGTACATTTGTTACCAGGGATCAACTTACATTGACCCATTACTCAAAGTCCATAGTTTACCTTAGGTTTCACCCTTGGTGTTGTACATTCTATGGGTTTGGACAAATGTGTAATGACTTGTATCCATAATTATAACATCATACAAAATATTTAAACCACCCTAAAAATCCTCTTTGCTCTGCCTATTTATGCCCCCCTCCCCAACTGACCTTATTGTTTCCATAGTTTTGCCTTTTCTAGAATGTCATATAGTTGGGGTCATACAGTACATAGCCTTTGCAGGTTGACTTCTTTCACTTAATAATATGAACTTAAGTTTCCTTCATATCTTTTTTATGGCTGGATAGCTCATTTCTTTTTAGTGCTGAATAATATTCCACTGTCTGGTTGTATCACCTTGTATTTATCCAGTCACTTACTGAAGGACATCTTGGTTGCTTCCCAGTTTTGGCAATTATAAATAAAACTGCTATAAACATCCATGTGCAGGTTTTTGTGTGGACGTGTTTTCAAATTCTTTGGGTGAATTTCAAGGGGAGTGATTGCTGGATCATATGATAAGAGTATGTTTAGTTTTGTAAGATCTTGCCGAACTGTCTTCCGAAGTGGCTGTACCACATTGCATCCCCATCAGCGGTATATAAGAGTTCCTGTTGCTCCACATCCTGGCTGGGTTGGTGTTGTCAGTGTTCTGGATTTTGGCCATTCTAATAGATGTGTACTGGTATCTCGTTGTTTTAATTTGCATTTCCTGATGACATATGGTGTGGAGCATCTTTTTATATGCTTATTTGCCATTTGTATGTCTTCTTTGGTTGCACCTCTGTTAAGGTCTTTGATCCATTTTTTTATTAGGTCATTTGTTTTCTTATGTTGAATTTTTTTTTTTTTTAGAAATTCACATTCTTTTATTTATTTATTTATTTATTTATTTATGGCTGTGTTGGGTCTTTGTTTCTGTGCGAGGGCTTTCTCTAGTTGCGGCAAGTGGGGACCACTCTTCATCGCGGTGCACGGGCCTCTCACTGTCGCGGCCTCTCTTGTTGCGGAGCACATGCTCCAGACGCGCAGGCTCAGTAATTGTGGCTCACGGGCCCAGTTGCTCCGTGGCATGTGGGATCTTCCCAGACCAGGGCTCGAACCCGTGTCCCCTGCATTGGCAGGCAGATTCTCAACCACTGCGCCACCAGGGAAGCCCTCTTATGTTGAATTTTAAGAGTTTTTTGCATATTTTGGATAACAGTCCTTTATCAGATGTGTCTTTTGCAAATATTTTCTCTCAGTTTGTGGCTTGTCTTCTAATTCTCTTGACATTGTCTTTCACATACCAGAAGTTTTTAATTTCAATGGTCTAGCTTATCGATTATTTCTTTCATGGATTGTGTCTTTGATGTTGTATATAAAAAGTCATTGCCATACCCAAGGTCATCTAGGTTTTCTCCTATGTGATCTTCTAGGAGTTTTATAGTTTTGCATTTTATATTTAGGTCTATGATCCATTTCGAGTTAATTTTTGTGAAGGGTGTAAAGTCTGGGTCTAGATTCAATTTTTTGGCATGTGGATGTTCTGTTTTCCAGCACCATTTGTTGAAGAGACCATCTTTGCTACACTGTTTTGGTTTTGTTCCTTTGTCAAAGATCAGTTGACTATATTTATGTGGATCTATTTCTGGGTGCTCTATTCTGTTCCATTGATCTATTTGTCTAGCCTTTTGCCAATACCACACTGTCTTGACTACTGTAGCTTTTAGTGAGTCTTGAAGTCAGGTGGTGGTCAGTCCTCCAACTTTGTCCTTCTTCAATACTGTGTTCACTATTCTGGGTCTTTTGCCTCTCCATGTAAACTTTTGGATCAGTTTGTCAATATTCATAAAATAACGGTATGATTTTGATTGAGATTGCATTGAATCTATAGATCAAGTTGGGAAGAACTGGCATCTTGACAATATTGAGTCTTCCTTTCCACGAACATGGGATATTTCTCCTTTTATTTACTTCTTTTTTGATTTCTTTCATCAGCGTTTTAGAGTTTTTCTCATGCAGATCTTGTACATATATTGTTAGATTTATACTAAATGTTTAATTTTAGGGTGTACTAAATGGTATTAAATTTCAGATTCCACTTGTTCATTGTTGGTGTACAGGAAAGTGATTAATTTTTGTATATTAACTTGAATCCTGCAACCTTGCTATCATCACTGATTAGTTCCAGGTTTTTTTTTTTTGTTGATTCTTTTGGGTTTTCTATACAGATAATCATGTCACCTGTGAACAAAAACAATTTTATGTCTTCCTTCCCAATATGTATACCTTTCCCCCACTTTGTTGCCTTATGGCATTAGTAAGGACTTCCAGTATGATGTATGAAAGGAGTGGTGAGAGGGAATATTATTTTTTTAAAAATCTACATTATCACATTTTTGTGTAGTTTTGTTTGTACGATTCTGATTTTAATAGTATTACTGATCTTATAGACTAGGAAATGCTGAAGAGCACAGGGGAGTCAACATCATCATGCAACAGGGCACTGTCCTAGCCTCCACCCTGTTCAAAATTCTTACAGATAGCTGAGATGAATGCCTAAAGGTAATGATATATTTGCATCTCAAAAAACTGAGAGTGATAGTTAATACCTAGGATCATAAAATCAAGGTCCAGAAAACCTTGATAAAATTGTATTATAAAATATTACATTAGGAATTTTGTTTCTGAAAATAAATTATATAATATGGTATAAAGGGCAGAGCTGGTCTAATATTGGTTCTTATGGAGTAAGCAACAAGCAAACAAAAACAGAAGGAGGGTAGCACTTATATAATTAGAAATTAAATAAGAAGCAAAGGAAACTGATATTAATTCAGCCTGTAAATGGAGCCAAGCACTGGCAGAGGCATTTTGTAGGTGCCAAGGAATCTAACACAATCCTAGACCATATTAACAGGAGTTAGTAGCCAGAATACGGGAGGTAACTGCCACACTGTGTGCTGAGAGGTGTTGGTGATTTGTGGACATGGTGCCCAACTAATTGAAGGTGACCAGCATGGTGACAGGTCACACGAAAGGTCATTGAAAAAGGTTTAATTTGAAAGATGTCAGGTAGAAAAAAATGAATTATTCTGTCTAGAACCAGAAGTACAAGGTAGTATGTTCCCCGTCAATGTAAGTATTTAAGCAGTGGCAAAATGACCAGCTGTTAGGGATGAAGGAAAGTGATCTGCTTTAGGTGAGCATTGGACTAGATGACCTCTAAGGTTCCTTCCAAGAATCTAGGTACGTCTTTAGGCCAAGTTAGAAAAAGAATGGCGGAGCATTCATGTCATGGGGGTTTATCCTCACCGAACTGAGCACAGCTGGTCTTCAGCTTTAATGAGATTCAGACAGTGAGAAAGAAAAGAGGTATTTCCAGTTAAGATAAATTCCAGCTATTATCTTAGGAAACAGGAAATTCAGGGTTTTACAGGAGAAATGTGTGCCAAAAAAAGCTGGAGTTAGTTTCTAGGGGGACTATTATTCAAACAAAAGAGCCCTTGTTTTTGATTATGGAGTTCAAAAGTCATGGGATATGGGCATTATAAAAGAGAGGCACCTGCTTGTGTATTAAAAAAAAATTAATTTCCTATATGGAAATATTGTCTCCGAATTTAATCATGAATGAGAAGGAAAAAGACTCAAGTGCTCTGCTTAATTTTGTGTTAAAAATAAAAAAGTGATTGAGGTTGCCACCTAGTGACTGTTTTCTGCTTTTCAATTTTAGCTCTTGAACATGGGTCCCGTGGCAGTGATTTCGAACCTGGCTGTGCATTAGTATCACCTGGAAGTTTTCCTAAACTTTTGATTTCCAGGACCTACCTGAAGCCGAAATCAGAATCTTTGAGGTGGGGCTCTAGAGGTTCTGCTCTATTTTAAAGATCTTCAGATGACTCTACTGGACCTAGTCTACCACCAGTGTTAGGAATTAACTGCCCTGGGGACATATTGTGTGTGGGATGAAGTGTCACAGAGCCAAATTTAAAGTGCAGTATTTACCTACTTTCTGTAACAACTTGGTTTCAGCAACATGCAGCTTGGTGTTGCACCTTTGTACCTGAAACTTAAGATAGGCTTAGCATGGCTAGAGTTTACCCTACTACTAAATACAAAGATACACAATCAAAGATGTTTATTATAACACTGGTTTTAATAATGATTAACAAAAAACTGCTTCAGTGTTCATCAATAAAGTTTGGCTAAAAAATAACAGTAAATCCAAACATTGAAATTCTATACAGCCACTTAAAAAGAATGAGGTATTTCTCTATATGCTGACACCCCAGATGTATTATGTGCAGAAAGCAAGCTGTTATTTCTAGGAAAGAAGTGATTCTGATGTAGGTGGTCTGGAACTGATCTCAGAAACACTGAATTAGTGAGTAGAGGGAGTAATAGTTGTGATACAAGGCCATGAACGGGGTCTAGGGGTTTTCATTTTTAACGGGTTCCTCAAGTGATTTTAATGCAAATCAAAGTTTGAAATCACTAGCTGGTATCTTTCCAGTGACCCTCAAATCAGTCTCCTAGTTTTCCTCTAGGTTTGTGGACAGTCCAGATCTTCCTCTGTGTTAACCTGGCCCTGTGGGGATGCTTTCAGTTTATGATGAAGAGATACTGTGCCTTGTGGCTTGTCTCTATCAGAAAATGATGAAAATATGATTTAAAGTGAGTTTATAAGATGTCTTTCAAACACAGACCTTTAGACAGGCTCTTGCAAAACGGAACATTTTCCCAGTTTGTGGGTGGGGCTTCCCCAATTCACCCCAATGTGGAAAGTAATCTGGTGGCTCTCAAGCTGTGGTGAGCCATCAGGTCACGTACAAATCAGTCGTTCTAGCAGGATATGACCACAGCATATGTCTCTGTAAAAGACAGAACAGAAAGTGTGACAAGGAAACAAAGAAGGAACCGAAGGAGCAAAAGTCAAAAGTGCAAAGGGTCGTAAAGGGCTGATTTGAGATGTGTTTGCTGTTTTATGTTTCCCAAAGGCTTGGGTTCTGGGAGATTGTCCCTTGTTATTTGAATTTTCAGCTGGTAGAATTTGCGAGCAATAATCCATGCGTCTGCAGTGTTCTCCTACAAAGTCGCCTTTGCGCCCTGTCCAGTGTTAGGTTGGTGAAAGGAACCAGCCCCTTACAGGGGAGGTCCCTCAGTTGGGCTCACGTGTTTTATAGCAAGGGGTGGGAGATTGGAGGGATCCATGAAGATGGAGAATATGAATGTGAAAGCCTCCTTGGACCCCCAAGCCTCCCTGCAGCCAGTGGAAACGAGCCTTTACTCTGACTCTCCAACACATGGTGTTACAGGGATTACATAGTTGATTTTGGTTTTTTTGGATGTGGACCATTTTATAAAGTCTTTATTGAATTTGTAACAATACTGCTTCTGTTTTATGTTTTGGTTTTCTGACTGCGAGGCATGTGGGATCTTAGCTCCCTTACCAGGGATGGAATCCGCACCCCCTGCATTGGGAGGCGAAGTCTTAAACACTGGACTGCCAGAGAAGTCCCAGGGATTATATAGTTTCTTTTGTTTTGTTTTGTTTTTGTGTTTGTTTTTTTTTAACATCTTTATTGGAGTATAATTGCTTCACAGTGTTGTGTTAGTTTCTGCTGTATAACAAAGTGAATCAGCTATATGTATACATATATCCCCATATCCCCTCCCTCTTGCATCTCCCTCCCACCCTCCTTATCCCACCCCTCTAGGTGGTCGCAAGGCACCAAGCTGATCTCCCTGTGCCATGCAGCTGCTTCCCACTAGCTATCTATTTTACATTTGGTAGTGTATGTATGTCAATGCTACTCTCTCACTTCGTCCCAGCCTACCCTTCCCCCTCCCCATGTCCTCAAGTCCATTCCCTACATCTGCGTCTTTATTCCAGTCCTGTCCCAAGGTTCATCAGAACCACTTTTTTTTTTTTTAGATTCCATGTATAAGTGTTAGCATATGGTATTTGTTTTTCTCTTTCTGACTTACTTCACTCTGTATGACAGATTCTAGGTCCTCCACCTCACTACAAATAACTCAATTTTGCTTCTTTTTATGACTGAGTAATATTCCATTCTCTATATGTGCCACATCTTCTTTATCCATTCATCTGTTGATGGACACTTAGGTTGCTTCCATGTCCTGGCTATTGTAAATAATGCTGCAATGAACATTGTGGTACAGACTCTTTTTGAATTATGGTTTTCTCAGGGTATATGCCCAGTAGTGGGATTGCAGGGTCATATGGTAGTTCTATTTTTAGTTTTTTAAGTAACCTCCATACTATTCTCCATAGTGGCTGTATCAATTTACATTCCCACCAACAGTGCAAGAGGGTTCCCTTTTCTCCACACTCTCTCCAGCATTTACTGTTTGTAGATTTTTTGATGATGGCCATTCTGACAGGTGTGAGGTGATACCTCATTGTAGTTTTGATTTGCATTTCTCTAATGATTAGTGATGTTCAACCTCTTTTCATGTGCTTCTTGGCAATCTGTATATCTTCTTTGGAGAAATGTCTTCCAACCATTTTTGGATTGGGTTGTTTGTTTTTTTGATACTGAGCTGCATGGGCTGCTTGTATATTTTGGAGATTAATCCTTTGTCAGTTGCTTCATTTGCGAATATTTTCTCCCATTCTGAGGGTTGTCTTTTCGTCTTATTTATGTTTTCCTTTGCTATGCAAAACTTTTAAGTTTCATTAGGTCCCATTTGTTTATTTTTGTTTTTCTTTCCATTTCCATTTCTCTAGGGGGTGGGTCAAAAAGGATCTTTCTCTGATTTATGTCATAGAGTGTTCTGCCTATGTTCTCCTCTAAGAGTTTGCTAGTGTCTGGCCTTACATTTAGGTCTTTAATCCATTTTGAGTTTATTTTTGTGTATGGTGTTAGGAAGTGTTCTAATTTCATTCTTTTACATGTAGCTGTCCAGTTTTCCCAGCACCACTTACTGAAGAGGCTGTCTTTTCTCCATTGTATACTCTTGCCTCCTTTATCAAAGAAAGGGTGACCATATGTGCGTGGGTTTATCTGTGGGCTTTCTAGCCTGTTCCATTGATCTATATTTCTGTTTTTATGCCAGTACAATACTGTCTTGATTACTGTAGCTTTGTAGTATAGTCTGAAGTCAGGAAGGCTGATTCCCCCAGCTCCATTTTTCTTTCTCAAGATTGCTTTGGCTATTCGGGGTCTTTTGTGTTTCCATACAAATTGTGAAATTTTTTGTTCTAGTTCTGTGAAAAATGCCAGTGGTAGTTTGGTAGGGATTGCATTAAATTGCTTTGGGTAGTACATTGCTTTGGGTAGTACAGTCATTTTCACAATGTTGATTCTTCCAATCCAAGAACATGTTATATCTCTCCATCTGTTTGTATCATGTTTAATTTCTTTCATCAATGTCTTATAATTTTCTGCATACAGGTCTTTTGTCTCCTTAGGTAGGTTTATTCCTAGGTATTTTATTCTTTTTGTTGCAGTGGTAAATGGGAGTGTTTTCTTAATTTCACTTTGAGATTTTTCATCATTAGTGTATAGGAATGCAAGATTTTCTGTGCATTAATTTTGTATCCTGCTACTTTACCAAATTCATTGATTAGCTCTACGAGTTTTCTGGTAACATCATTAGGATTCTCTATATATAGTATCATGTCATCTGCAAACAGTGACAGCTTTACTTCTTCTTTTCCAATTTGGATTCCTTTTCTTTCTTTTTCTTCTCTGATCGCTGTGGCTAAAACTTCCCAAACTATGTTGAATAATAGTGGTGAGAGTGGGCAACCTTGTCTTGTTCGTGATCATAGTGGAAATGGTTTAAGCTTTTCACCATTGAGGACGATGTTGGCTGTGAGTTTGTCATATATGGCCTTTATTATGTTGAGGTAATTTCCCTCTATGCCTACTTTCTGGAGGGTTTTTTATCATAAATGGGTGTTGAATTTTGTTGAGAGCTTTTTCTGCATCTATTGAGATGATCATATGGTTTTTATTCTTCAATTTGTTAATATGGTGTATCACATTGATTGATTTGCATATATTGAAGAATCCTTGCATTCCTGGGATAAACCCCACTTGATCATGGTGTATGATCCTTTTAATGTGCTGTTGGATTCTGTTTGCTAGCATTTTGTTGAGGATTTTTGCATCTATGTTCATCAGTGATATTGGCCTGTAGTTTTCTTTCTTTGTGACATCTTTGTCTGGTTTTGGTATCAGGGTGATGGTGGCCTCATAGAATGAGTTTGGGAGTGTTCCTCCCTCTGCTATATTTTGGAAGAGTTTGAGAAGGATAGGTGTTAGCTCTTCTCTAAATGTTTGATAGAATTCGCCTGTGAAGCCATCTGGTCCTGGGCTTTTGTTTTTTGGGAGATTTTTTAATCACAGTTTCCATTTCAGTGCTTGTGATTGGTCTGTTCATATTTTCTATTTCTTCCTGGTTTGGTCTCAGAAGGTTGTGCATTTCTAAGAATTTTTCCATTTCTTCCAGGTTGTCCATTTTATTGGCATATAGTTGCTGGTAGTAATCTCTCATGATCCTTTGTATTTCTGCAGTGTCAGTTGTTACTTCTTTTTCATTTCTGATTCTATTGATTTGAGTCTTCTCCCTTTTTTTCTTGATCAGTCTGGCTAATGGTTTATCAATTTTGTTTATCTTCTCAAAGAACCAGCTTTTAGTTTTATTGATCTTTGCTATCATTTTCTCTATTTCTTTTTCATTTATTTCTCATCTGATCTTTATGCTTTCTTTCCCTCTGCTAACTTTGGGGTTTTTTTGTCCTTCTTTCTCTAATTGCTTTAGGTGTAAGGTTAGGTTGTTTATTTGAGATGTTTCTTGTTAAGGTAGGATTGTATTGCTATAAACTTCCCTCTTAGAACTGCTTTTGCTCCATCCCATAGGTTTTGGGTCATCATGTTTTCATTGTCATTTGTTTCTAGGTATTTTTTGATTTCCTCTTTGATTTCTTCAGTGATTTCTTGGTTATTAAGTAGTATATTGTTTAGCTTCCATGTGTTTGTATTTTTACAGAATTTTCCCTGTAGTTGATATCTAGTCTCATAGCATTGTGTTTGGAAAAGATACTTGATACGATTTCAATTTTCTTAAAATTACCAAGACTTGATTTGTGACCCAAGATATGATCTATCCTGGAGAATGTTCCATGAGCACTTGAGAAGAAAGTGTATTCTGCTGTTTTTGGATGGAATGTCCTAAAAATATCAATTAAGTCCATCTTGTCCAATGTGTCATTTAAAGCTTGTGTTTCCTTATTTATTTTCATTTTGGATGATCTGTCCATTGGTGAAAGTGAGGTGTTAAAGTCCCCTACTATGATTGTGTTGCTGTCAATTTCCCCTTTTATGGCTGTTAGTATTTGCCTTATGTGTTGAGGTGCTCCTATGTTGGGTGCATAAATATTTACAATTGTTATATCATCTTCTTGGATTGATCCCTTGATCATTATGTAGTGTCCTTCTTTGTCTCTTGTAATAGTCTTTGTTTTAAAGTCTATTTTGTCCGTTATGAGAATTGCTACTTCAGTTTTCTTTTGATTTCCATTTGCATGGAATATCTTTTTCCACCCCCTCACTTTCAGTCTGTATCTGTCCCTAGGTCTGAAGTGGGTCTCTGGTAGACAGCCTATATACCGGTCTTGTTTTTGTATCCATTCAGCCAGTCTATGTCTTTTGGTTGGAACATTTAATCCATTTACATTTAAGGTAATTATCGATATGTATGTCCCTATTACCATTTTCTTAATTGTTTTGGGTTTGTTATTGTAGGTCTTTTCCTCCTCTTGTGTTTTCTGCATAGAGAAGTTCCTTTAGCATTTGTTGTAAAGCTGGTTTGGTGGTGCTGAATTCTCTTAGCTTTTGCTTGTCTGTAAGGTTTTTAATTTCTCCGTCAAATCTGAATGAGATCCTTGCTGGGTAGATTAATCTTGGCTGTAGCTTTTTCCTCTTCATCACTTTAAATATGTCCTGCCACTACCTTCTGGCTTGCAGAGTTTCTGCTGAAAGATCAGCTGTTAACCTTATGGGAGTTCCCTTGTGGGTTATTTGTTGCTTTTCCCTTGCTGCCTTTAATATTTTTTCTTTGTATTTAATTTTTGATAGTTTGATTACTATGTGTCTTGGTGTGTTTCTCCTTGGATTTATCCTGTATGGGACTCCCTGTGCTTCCTGGACTTGATTAACTATTTCCTTTCCCATATTAGGGAAGTTTTCAACTATAATCTCTTCAGTTATTTTCTCAGTGCCTTTCTTTTTCTCTTTTTCTTCTGGGACCCCTATAATTCGAATGTTGGTGTTTTTAATGTTGTCCCAGAGGTCTCTGAGACTGTCCTCATTTCTTTTCATTCTTTTTTCTTTATTCTGCTCTGCAGTAGTTATTTCCACTATTTTATCTTCCAGGTCACTTATCCGTTCTCCTGCCTCAGTTATTCTGCTATTGTTCCCTTCTAGAGAATTTTTTATTTCATTTATTGTGTTGTTCATCACTGTTTGTTTGCTCTTTAGTTCTTCTAGGTCCTTGTTAAATGTTTCTGTATTTTCTCCGTTCTATTTCCAAGATTTTAGATCATCTTTACTATCATTATTCTGAATTCTTTTTCAGGTACACTGCCTATTTCCTCTTCATTTGTTATGTCTGTTGGGTTTTTACCTTGCTTCTTCATCTGATGTGTGTTTCTCTGTCTTCTCATTTTGCTTAGCTTACTGTGTTTGGGGTCTCCTTTTCGCAGGCTGCAGGTTCGTAGTTCCCATTGTTTTTGGTGTCTGTCCCCAGTGGCTAAGGTTGGTTTAGTGTTTTGTGTAGGCTTCCTGGTGGAGGGGACTAGTGCCTGTGTTCTGGTGGATGAGACTGTATCTTGTCTTTCTGGTGGGCAGGTCCACGTCTGGTGGTGTGTTTTGGGGTGTCTGTGGCCTTATTATGATTTTAGGCAGCCTCTCTGCTAATGGGTGTGGTTGTGTTCCTGTCTTGCTAGTTGTTTGGCATAGGGTGTCCAGCACTGTACCTTGCTGGTTGTTGAGTGGAGCTGGGTCTTGGGGTTGAGATGGAGATCTCTGGGAGATTTTCGCCATTTGGTGTTATGTGGAGCTGGGAGGTCTCTGGTGGACCAGTGTCCTGAAGTTGGCTCTCCCACCTCAGAGGCACAGCCCTGACACCTGGCTGGAGCACCAAGAGCCTGTCATCCACACGGCTCAGAATAAAAGGGAGAAATAAAAGAAAGAAAGAAGAAGATAAAATAAAATAAAATAAAATAAAAAAGTTATTAAAATAAGAAATAATTATTAAAAATTCTTTTTCAAGTAATTAAAAAAAAAAGAAAGAAAGAAAGAAAGAAGAGAGCAACCAAACCAAAAAACAAATCCACCAATAACAAGCACTAAAAACTATAGTAAAAAAAAAAAAAAAAAGGAAAGACAGAACCCTAGGACAAATGCTAAAGTAAAGCTATACAGACAAAATCACACACAGAAGCATACACATACACACTCAGAAAAAGAGAAAAAGGGAAAAAAATATATATATCGTTGTTCCCAATGTCCACTTCCTGAATTTGGGATGATTTGTTGTCTATTCAGGTATTCCACAGATGCAGGGTACATCAAGTTGACTGTGGAGATTTAATCTGCTGCTCCTGAGGCTGCTGGGAGAGATTTCCCTTTCTCTTCTTTGTTCGCACAGCTCCCGGGGTTCAGCTTTGGATTTGGACCCGCCTCTGCGTGTAGGTTGCCTGAGGGCATCTGTTCTTCGCTCACACAGGATGGGGTTAAAGGAGCAGCTGCTTCGGGGGCTCTGGCTCACTCAAGCAGGGGGAGGGAGTGGTACGGAGGAGGCGGGGCGAGCCTGTGGCGTCAGAGGCGTCGTGACGTTGCAGCAGCCCGAGGCGCGCCATGCGTTCTCCCGGGGAAGTTGTCCCTGGATCACGGGAGCCTGGCCGTGGCAGGCTGCACAGGCTCCCGGGAGGGGCGGTGTGGAGAGTGACCTGGGCTCGCACACAGGCTTCTTGGTGGCGGCAGCAGCAGCCTTAGTGTCTCATGCCCGTCTCTGGGGTCCGCGCTGATCGCCGTGGCTCGCGTCCATCTCTCGAGCTCGTTTAGGCGGCGCTCTGAATCCCCTCTCCTCGCGCACCAGGAAACAAAGAGGTAAGAAAAAGTCACTTGCCTCTTCGGCAGCTGCAGACCTTTTCCCGGACTCCCTCCCAGCTAGCCGTGGCGCACTAGCCCCTTCAGGCTGTGTGCACGCCGCCAACCCCAGTCCTCTCCCTGCGATCCGACCAGAGCCGGAGCGTCGGCTCCCAGCCCCGCCCGCCCCGGCGGGTGAGCAGACAAGCCTCTCGGGCTGGTGAGTGCTGCTCGGCGCCGAGCCTCTGTGCGGGAGTCTCTCCGCTTTGCCCTCCGCACCCCTGTGGCTGCGCTCTCCTCCGTGGCTCCGAAGCTTCCCCCCTCCGCCACCCGCAGTCTCCGCCCGCGAAGGGGCTCCTAGTGTGTGGACACCTTTCCTCCTTCACGGCTCCCTCCCACTGGTGCAGGTCCCGTCCCTATTCTTTTGTGTCTGCTTTTTCTTTTTTCTTTTGCCCTACCCGGGTACGTGGGGAGTTTCTTGCCTTTTGGGAGGTCTGAGGTCTTCTGCCAGCGTTCAGTAGGTGTTCTGTAGGAGTTGTTCCACATGTAGATGTATTTCTGATGTATTTTTGGGGAGGAAGGTGATCTCCACATCTTACTCCTCTGCCATCTTGAAGCTCCCCCTGAAGTTGTTTTTGAAACGCAGGCTTCATAGTGTCTTAAAAACTAATGCATCTTGAGTGTCTACTTGGTTGAAAATAGGTCCTAATAAGACTGAGTGGGAGGGACTTCCCTGGTGGCACAGTGATTAAGAATCTGTCTGCCAATTCAGGGGACATGGGTTCGAGCCCTGGTCTGGGAAGATCCTACATGCTGTGGAGCAACTAAGCCCGTGCCCCACAACTACTGAGCCTGCACTCTAGAGCCAGCCATCCGCAACTACTGAGCTCACGTGCCACAAGTACTGAAGCTTGTGAGCCTAGAGCCTGTGCTCTGCAACAAGAGAAGCCCTTGCGATGAGAAGCCCACACACTGCAATGAAGAGTAGCCCCCGCTTGCTGCAACTAGAGAAAGCCCGTGTGCAGCAACGAAGACCCAACACAGCCAAAAATAAATAAATAAAAATAAGTAAATAAATTTATTTAAAAAAAAAGACTGAGTGAGGAGGCAAGGTTGTTTCTTATGGATTATAGCAGTTGCCCTTTGGTTGTCCCTACATCCAGTCTTCTGCCTTCCAACTCCCCCTACCCAGTCTTTCTTAAGCTCTAAAATATATATAGTATAATTTAAAGTCATCGACTATCAAGCCCTCATTTGCCCGTTAGAGCTTACTGTCAGCAGCCCTTCTGCATGTGTAATACCTCAAGGAAAATGGATTTTACTAATCTTTGCTCTTTCCTTCAGCTAGAGTTCATCTCTTTCCTCAGAACTCCTATAATCACTTTATGTTTCTATTATTGAACTTACCACAGTCTGCCTTGTATCTTTTCTATCCCTTTCTTCTTGACTAAATTACAGTCTTAATAAGAGCCAGGAACATCTCTTTTCTTCTGATCCCCATGTAGTTTTGTAAAATGTGGTCATTCAGTAAATGTTCTTCAACTGACCTGAATGTTATATCGAACAGGATCAGGTATCTTGACTGGCTGGAGTTGCCAAGAACAATTTAATTAGGGCTGCAATATCAAGGTAGATATTTACAAGCTGAGAAATCTAAAACAGTGAGGCTGGAGAGAGTAGCAGATGCGGAAATAAATTCCATAGCCTGGTGTGATCTTTTCTTTTTGGGCACAAGGTGGCAGACTGTGCCCATTTCAGTAATTGCATGCAAGGCAGCTTAGTGAGGCTGAAATTTTCTGCCCTATTTTGGAAATCTATGTTTACTTAAAAAAAAATAAATAAATAAAAGTGAAGCTGGTGAAGCTTGGTGGCTGAAACCTGGGTTTGGATGAAGCACAGACCCACTATCTGACTGCAGGCTGTGCTTCCGGATCTCTGGTCCTTCTGTTTGGGACTCACCCCTCCATGTCTGCATCATCCCTTAGCAATGTATCATGGATATTGAAACATTTAGAGTTTCCCTTAAATGGATGAAGCAAATCAAACGTTGTCAGTGTTTTGAATAAATATGCATGAACACTGAGGCTTGGAAGGAGGAAACAAAATCTGACCAGAGAATTGAAATGTACAGTTTCCACACTAGGTAGCAGACTAGGACAGATAATCTTTGGAAGGTCCCACCTATAATCACCCAAAGAAAACATTGGTTTTTCTCTATCAGCTCATTTTTTTGTCTTTACAACAGCAAGTGTGTTTCATGTGATCAGACCATTCACATGTAAAGGTCTGATACAATCTAGATATAACTAGCAGGTTGATTTCAATTCATTTATCTGCAATTTAAATGCTAATATAGTTTTCTTCACTTCATTAATTGCCTTCAGTTGTATGTGTGCGTGTGTGTGTGTGCACCAAAACTGTCTTATTAGAAAAAAGCAAAGTACCTGTACTAAGGATAGTTTATTCGGGAATTCTGATTGTGACTAATTTATTAGGTGATATGTTAAGTCTTTCTATTGATACTCGTTTCTGTTATACCCAGAAGATGGAGAAGAACTGAGGGGGAAAATGTATTCCTTGTGTGCAGGTTCTAAGAAGCATTTCTTTCAGGTTCTCTCTCTCTTTAGAGATATATATGTATGTGTATATATATATATATATATATATATATATACACATACATATATATGCTTACATATTCATATATGTGCATAAATATATACATACACTCTCCATGTGTATGTCTATATATACATACATTCATATATATAATGTATATTATGTATTATGTCTATCTGTCTGTGTGACATACATATGGTAGTACAGTGAGTGTTTAAGAGCAGAGACACTGGAGCTTGACTGCCTGGATACAAATCCTAGCTTACTAGTTGGATCATTTTCTAACAGTTCTATGCCTCAGTTTTCTCATCTGTAAATGGGGATAATAATACTACTTGTGTAATAGGGTGGCTGTGCAGATTAGAGGATTTAACAGAGCATGGCACATGTTAGCCATTATGATTTGAGTGTAACTGATTTATTCCATAGCTTACACTACAGCTTTTATTTAGTAAAAAAAAAAAAAAAAAAAAATGTACCTTCTATCTACCCAATGTGGGAGTTTAGATTTTTTGAAAGCACCGTAATGTTGTATTGACATTGACTTGTATTCGTTTGTGTTATATAGATTATTCAACTCGGTAATTAAGGTGCTGTACAGAAAGTGCCAGTCATGATTTCTATTCGGGAACTTTCGTCTCAAAGAGACAAGAGAAATAATATGCACCTTGATTACTGTATTCCCTATCTCTCTCTCTTTCTTCTTCTCTTAGCCCTTCTCCTTGAGAAGAATGTCAAAAATGGAGAGGTGTATTCATTAGGAATTCAACTCAGCTATCAATAACCACCAAAAGAACAGTTGCTTAACAAATCGAGAATTGTTGAAGGAAAGAAGCTGATGGGGCTGGTTGAGAGACATCTCTGTGATTCTTCTGTCCTTTTGTGTTAGAAAACCTAGACTCCTCCTATCTCTTTTACTCTCACACTGCTATCACATTCACACTTCTGACACCAGATGTGTGGGGTCTTTTTCCCCACACCAAGTATGTCTGTGACCCTAGCTGGGTGTCCCCAAATTTAACTCAGTTCTGACACTATCTACCCAGAGATAGTGTCCGATCCCACAGATTAGGGGCTCAGTCCTACAAGACTGCCTCCCTCCCCCACTTCAGATGCCAATGGCAAGTCCATGTTGTCACTTGTGCTTCCAACCTATTGCCTGTTGATTGGAGGTTCCCAATACCCCCTCCTTGGGTTCCATTAATTTGCTAGAGTGGCTCACAGAACTGAGGAAAACAGTTTATTACTGTTTACCAGTTTATTGTAAAGTGATATGATAAAAGATACAGATGAGCATCCAGATGGAAGAGACGTGTAAGGCAAGTTCTGTGGGAAGGGATGCAGAGCTTTCATGCCCTTCTGGGTGAGCTGTTCTCCTATGATGTGTTCACACAACCTGGACGCTTTCTGAACTCCACATTTTGGGGATTTTTATGGAGGTTTCATCACATAGGCATAATCAACTATAAACTCCATTTCCAGCCCCTCTGCCCTCTCTGCAGAATAGGGGGTAGGGTTGAAAATTTCAAGCTTCTAATCATGGCTGGGTCTTTCTGGTGCCCACTCAGAGTCACCTCATTAGAACAAAAGACACTGCTATCACCCAGGAAATCCAAAGGGATTTAGGAACTGTGTGTCAGGATCTGGGGTCAAAGACCAAATATTAGAACAAAAGATACTCCTAGTGTTTTTATCACTTAGGAACTTACAAGGGTTTTAGGAGTTCTGTGCCAGGAACTGGGAACAGATACATATATATATATGTGTGTGTGTGTGTGTGTGTGTGTGTGTGTATACACACATATATATACACACACACACACACACACATATATATATATTTTTTCATATTATCTCATGCCCTTCCTTCATGGTCACAAAATGGCTGCTGCACCTCCAGGCATCATGTTGATGTTAAGCAAAGAGGAATAGGGTAAGAAAAAAAGGACGGGTGGTATTAACTGTATACAATCTCTTACCAAGAAGACAAAAAGCCTTCCAGAACTCCGCTCCTCTCTCTGACCAGGAGACTTAAGGTTAATTTCCAGAATGGTGTCACAAGGCTATTAGCTGGAAAAGCATCTACGCTAAAAGTCAGAAAAAAGAAATAGGGCTGAGATGATTTGGAATCAGCCAATGAGTAATATCTGCCAAAGTAAGTTTTTGTCTTGGTTTTGCATTTGTGCTTCTCCTTCTCAAATTCTCCCTGTTGCCCTCCCTCCACCCCATTCACCTCTTTGTCTAGAAGGAGGTAGAACTGAGAAAAGTGATAACCTGGAGAGTTGCTTCAGGAAATAAAATTTACTTTACTAGAAGTTATAAACGTGCAACAGAGGAAAGAGCATAGAAGGACATGAAGCAGGATATCTTTATTAGAGCAGAAGCAAAAGGAACTACTGGCTTGAGCAGAGTGGGATGTAGGGAGGCTCTCAAGCTTTACCCAGTGGATTAATTTCATAGCACTGCCTTTGCCAGAGGCAGAACTATTCTTGTTGCGTCTGAAATGAAGCACCACAGACAACAGACTTCCTTATAGATCATTTAATTACAGATTATCGTATGAGAGAGATTGTTTTTCACGTCTACAGAGCAAACAACAAAGGAAGGGTTTTGTGACACTCACAACCTATTTTTAAATGATATCTATTCAAATGTTACCTATTCCATGAATCCTTAATGAATTCTTTTTCCTTAAAAAAGCATCATAACTTTGAATAGAATTTCATAAAGCATCATAACTTTGAATAGGATTTCATACTGTGACCGTTAAAATAGCAACAGTTCTCCCCAGGAGGATGGGTTTCTTGGCTTATTCAATTCCTGGCTCTGTCCATCTGATCTGCTATCAGGTGGCTCCCCTTTATACTGTTAAGTCACAGTTGACTAAGTATTCAAATCTTTATCCTGCTGGGAATTTCTAGTCACCATCGCTCTCACTGGAACTGCCACTGTCAGATGATTCACTACTGTCATGCTTTTTAGGGGGGCGAAACCTCCTATTGGAATGGGGCTTTCTGTAACCCCAGGAACCTTTGCTTTGTGACACACCCTTGTTCTGCATAGAATTATGGGGCACGTAATAATTTTTCCTGCTGTGTGTTATTATGGCCCCTTCATTATTGGGACCATTATGGGAACCTATTTCATTTTTAATTTCATTATCAAGACCACGAGAAGGAATGAACTGGCCCTGACCTTTGCCCTTACTAGGAAATCTTTGTTTTTCATTTGAGGTTGCTTGATTCCTATTAGAATGTTCTGTGTCTTTTCTACTACTACCTTTGCCATTTTTCGGAATTTCATTAGTACTTTCAGCTCCATCACTACTGCCATCTTTTCTTTTGTCTTCTGTGGGTGCGTGAGGGTAATGAAACTCTATTTTCCCTTGATGAGCATTTTGGCTGCCGCCATCCACTCTGCTTCCTTCTTTTCCAGGGAGTTTCTTAAAATTGGTGCTACCTATAATGTTGTTGCTGCCCTCCACTAGGCTTACATCAGCAGCATTTGCCTTTTGGGCTGTTTCATCCCTGGTTCCAATGGTATTTCCACCATTCCCTTCTTTCTCTGGGATCTCATTATAACCTGGTCCTCTTGCATCAGGATTAATGGTCCCAGCTTCACTCGGGCTCGAAAACTCTGTTTGAATATCTGCACCTTCTCGGTCAGGACGAATAGCATCTCCTTTACCAGAAGTGTCCTTAAAAGGTGGACCATCTCCACTGAAAGGAGAGATATCATTGTCCTCCTGCCCTTGAAGGTCTGGATAACCACTGCCTTCAAAATCACTGGAGACCTTTTTGACTTTGGGGAGCTGTTTTAGATAGTCCATGTTGTGTTGGGTACGGTGGGTACTTTTGCTTTTTACTGGAATATTCTGGGCGTGTGAATCTCTTTGATGATTCTTCTTAATTTTTGAGGGGGCTTTAGCATAATTGGCACCTGCTGGAACTTTGCTTAAAACATTCCGGGGTTTGTTCTCTTTGATCTCTTCCCTCAAGAGTTCAATCACAGCCCCTGGCTCCATTGTGTGGGGCATGTTATTTCTGATGAGAGCTTTGCCAGATTCTTCTTGGTCATGTAGTTTGCTAAGAGCATTGTCTCCATCCTCAGTCCCGTGATTCCCGGTTGATTCAGGAGAAATGGACATCTTCAGGTCATTGTGGGCATTTTCTTTGTTACTAATCCTGTAGTCTTTCTTCATTGTCTGTCTATTTTCCAAAAGACTTTGGGATTTAGTGCTTTTGTTATTTTCATTGGTTCCAGGGAGGGACAAGTCTTTCTCTTTTTCTTGGACAATGTTTTCTTTAGGTGCTGGCTCTTGATTTCTTCTCTTGCCAGAATGGGGAAGAGCAATATTGTCTTTGTTTTTTTCTTCCTGCTGAAGTGTAATTTTCAACATAAAGTGGTTATTTTATGTTAAACTTTTAAAATTTAATAACTCTTAGGCAATAATAATAAATTTAAAAACCCCACCAGATACTTAATAAAAAGAGTCTTTTAACTCAGTAGAGATTTGTTGGTAGAGATAATTCTGGAATGGCCAAAGCAGGTTTCATGGAAAAAGAAGAATGAGCAAGGCTTGAAGAGTGGGTAAGATTCAAATACATGGAAGGAAAATGGTGAGACTATCTTAAGAGTAAGTGGCATATTCAAATGTTTGGAAACAGGAAACATTTGAAAGATAATATGAATAAAATTATAAGGCTAGAGTAGAGAAATCCTAAAGAGGATAATAAAGAAGAGAATCCAAATAAGAGAAATAAGTTTGGAAATATAGATTAGGGCCTGATTTTAAAGGAGGAGCTGACTTTAAAAAAGACAGAGTGTAGTCTTCATCTTGTGACTAGTGACACATTGCAAGTGAAATGAAGTTCATCTTTCAAACATGATTTTTCTTGCTCTCATTCTCTCTCTCTCTCTCTCTCTCTCTCCCTCCCCCCCACCCCCATTCTCTCTCTTTGCTTTTGCCCTGGTCTTCAAGGTATAAATCTTTTCCTCTTCTCTTTTTTCTCAACAGAAAATATACAAATAGAAGAATCTAGGTTCTGACATCCAAACAAAATATTTTGCAGCAGGTGTTGGCCACCCTAGCTTTTGTCTGAAAAAGGATTCATTAATTTTATTTTTTTCCCTCTTTTGTCATGTAATAAACCAGATTTGATAGTCTGGGTCAATAGTTCTCAAATTTAGCATTTCTCGTAACTATTTGGAAGGCTTACTAAAACAAAGACTGTTGGACCCAACGGCCAGAGTTTCTGATTCCGTAGGCTTGGGGTGGGGCTCTGGAATCTGCATTTGTGACAAGTTCCCAGCTGATGCCGGTGCTGCTGGTCTGTGACCACCTTTTGAGAACCACTCTTCTGGATCCTAAATTTAAGTAATGAGGTCCGGATGAGAAAAGTCCCTGAGAGAATAATGGGATGAAAAAGAGAAAGTGGAGAAGAAGAGTAGAGTGTTTATGCTTGTATCTCAATTTGTCCTTTTTTGCGGGGGAAAGGTCTGTAAAATGCTGCTTCATAAGCTGCACCTTACCAACTCGAGGTACAGCGAAGGTGCAAGAAGCTTGAACAATGTGGTCAAGAAGAAAGAGGGGCTGAGATTGATTTTGCCCACACCACTCACTGTTTCTCTGTGGCACAGGCTAGATATGGAAGCATCTGAGAATGGTTAGGAGCTTTCCAGAGGGAGTGAGGTGGCTCTAGAAGGAGCAAAGTAGATGGAGCATATATACAAGGAACAAATGTGGGTCATACGCGAACAAAGAGGGGTCTACATTGTCCGTGAGAGCCCGGAGAGCCTGAATCACCACTGCCCCGAGGCTGTACTGTTTGGTCCTAAGCTATTGTAGCCAGTGACTTCACCTTAGGGTACCAGCAGGGCAAGCAGTACACAAGGGGTCGAGCGACATTGTCCCATCCATGTCCGAGGATCCCACGTCCTCCTCTCCACTGTGGCTTGAGCCGTGTGTGTGCATATGGTATATGGTATATGCTGGATGGCGTAAGCCACCCCCAACTCCCTCACATGCGTGCACGCCATCTTAGGGGGAGAAGGAGAATCTGAGCATTTTTATCCAAAAGGGACTGAAGGGCTTCCTTAAAGAACTATTTCCATGATTAGATACCCTTAAGTTTAAACAGGTTGAATTTAAATTAATTTCTGCACGCTCCCTACCCTTTTGTTAGACCACGGGTAGGAGCTCTTGAGCAACAGAACAATTATAGACAGAATAAATACCATACTCTCCCTCCACCTCAGACATGTAGGGTGAGCTGAAATTTACACCACCACTACATAGACCTTTGAACTGGCGGGTAAAATGAGATCAAAATGAGAGCTATTTATTGAGGAACTGGGACATGTAAGAAGTTGGGCTGGGCGCTACATGTTCTAAGCAATAGCTGATGATTTATTGAATGGCAGAGACAGCAGTCCTGCAGGGGTATGGAGGGTGGGTGTGAGGTGGTGTGACAGAGACCTGGTATTCAATCAGGGTCTGCACAGACAGAGGGGCAGAGCTTTGTAGAACCTGGGACTCCAGGCATAAGAATCTGGTTTTATTTGGCAAGGGATGAAGAGCTACTGAAAGTGCATGACCAAGAGATTAACAAAATAAAAATCAGAGGTTTAGGAGGAACTGCGGTAAGAAAGCACGGTCAGGAGGGTGCTGGATTGTCCGGGAATGAGGTGTAATCGCTTGGATTAGGATTCTGCCAAAGAAAAACGCCACAAAGAAAAATCGTCTGCTGGTGCCCAAATAGAAGAAGGCTTAATAACTAGAACGTTGACATGCAAAAATGAAGACAAGAGAAAAAGCTAACTTTAATATTAGATGTGTTGATGTCTGTGGGATATAGAACCTAAGCTCAAAAAGCAACATCCAGTTAGAGACAGAGTTGGGTGTCACAGCCTCCCAGCCCACGTCCTTCCCAGTTTCTATGACCTATGGTCAGCTTGAACATCCTTGAACATTTTATGAGCTAATTACTTGTTACTTTTCATATCAGATCTTTTCATTTATGGATATTCTAATTTTTTCAAATTTTTTTAAACCTGCAGCTAGTAACTAGTATCCTTTTTTTTCCTGATGCAGCAATCCTTAAGGTTATTTCCTCGTTCATATAAAACCCTTCCAGGAAAGTCGAGGTTTTCTCCATATTCACTGGGTGCTTTCTCTTCTCCAGGTTGACACGTGCATATGGCTCTTATTAGGTCACTATGTTCAGATCCATCCTCAAATAGGAGTACTGTTCTACTCGGAAGACTGCCTGCTTTTATACATAAATTCTTAGTCATGTTGGAAGCTGTGGGGAATTGTTGACTCAGCTCACACTTGAACCTCAAGATAAAAATGGTTTACAGAAGTGCCCTCTATTCTTACAAAGCTGGCTCATATGCAGTATACAAAAGTTCCAAAGTGTACTATTTCTAAGATATAATTTGAAATGACTTATTTGGGGGAGTTATCATTATTCACTAATCTTTTATATTGGCAGATATATTCTGAAAATAGATAAGGTTTTCTCATGAGGAAAAGTATAATAGAAAAAAACTTTATAGTGAATTATTTCTGGATAAAAAGTATTTAAACATCTGACCTATTTTAAGACATTACATCTGGGAAATTTTTACACAGACATTTGTATTTTCCTTTGCAACTAAGTTCATTTGCTCACTGCTAATATACACTTTTGAGTTAAACAGGTGCATTATAATAATCCCTTCTTAATTTTTTTCCCCTCCCTGTTCTGAAGTGGGAAGTTTTGTTTTACCTTTGGTGCTTTTACTGCTTTTAAAACAGTAACGTGTATACTAATGAATTGTGTACATGTCTTTAAAGACTGAAGAGTTCTTTTATAAATGAAACATGAAACAACTTTTAAATTGTGATGCGTGATGGTCAATCATTTTTGCACTGCTTATGTTAAATGACTTCCTATGGCACTCTTGATTGTATGATGGTTGTACAGTCAACACATCAGTTGGCTGAACTGCTTTCCTGTCTCCATGCCTTAGCTCATATTATTCTTTTCATGGAGAACAGTCTCTCCCACACAAATGTTTGCTCAAATCCTACTCATCCTCCAAGGTCCAGTTCAATTATTTCCATTATGTAGCTTTCCCTGAACCCCACACTAGGAACTAATCTTTTCTACTCCAAGCCCTAAAGCATGATTTTTTGGGTACCACTCACATAGCACTTTGCACATTCTGTCTCGGGTTATAATAATCTTTGTAAGCACCTTTTGTTTCTTTTCTAACTCTAAAATCCTGTAGAGAAAGAGTTAAGTTTTCTCAATCATTTAATCTCTCATAATATCTTGCACAATAGGAAGCTCTCAGCATGTATTTGTTACAACCAATAAGTTTAAAAGGCAGCTAGCCTTAGAGGTGCTAAGTCTTCGAGATGCATATAAAGAATATTGAGCAGAACAGAATAACATTCTGAAGGGAAACTACTACTTTCATGGGGAATGAAGCCAGATTTGAAGAAAGTAAATAGTCCTTTTGCTGATGGCATTTTAAACTGTTTCTAGCTCTGTGGCCAGTGAATCTGCAAGAAAGGACTGAGTGAAAAGAATTATTGTTTTATTCCAGTGACAATGCCCTTATTCTTTCTCTTCCAAGCATCCTGACACAGATGGCATCATCTGTGCAATGAATTTAAGGGACACTAAAATGTGCCACTTTTTAGGCCAAAATGATTTCTTTCTAATCCATTCCCCCCTGCCCCATTAGAGCATATGGTAGAATATGTCCAGAAAACCCCCTTACAAAGAATCAAACTTTATTCAGAAGCAATAACATGAAAAACTCAATGGGTGTCCAGTATGCACCAGCACCACATCTGCTGTGGCAGGTCCTGAAGCAGGGCAGGGTTTGGGCCAGGGCATGTGGTAGCCCATCTGTGTCAGGAAGACACTGGGACACAGAGTTCCATAGCAGAGACTCTCCAGGAGCCTGGGACCGTGGGAAAAAGATAAAGGCACCAGCCATAGACAGAAACCCCAGAGAAGGCAAAAGTCAACTTTGTCTTCCCTACAGTTTCTCGTAATGTTTGTCCAGAGTTTGGCTCATGATAAAATCACTAGGATTCTGCTTACCTTCACATCAGTTTGATTTTTCCTCCCAGACGAGGTATAAACATACTTAAAAACATAATACCCATGTTTCTCATGGTGGCCTTTGTACATTATCTACAAAAACACAACATTGGGCTTCCCTGGTGGCGCAGTGGTTGAGAATCTGCCTGCCAATGCAGGGGACACGGGTTCGAGCCCTGGTCTGGGAAGATCCCACGTGCCACGGAGCAACTAGGCCCATGAGCCACAATTACTGAGCCTGCGCATCTGGAGCCTGTGCTCTGCAACAAGAGAAGCCGCGATAGTGAGAGGCCCGCGCAGCGCGATGAAGAGTGGCCCCCGCTCGCCGCAACTAGAGAAAGCCCTCGCACAGAAACAAAGACCCAACACAGCCATAAATAAATAAATAAATAAATAAATAAAATTAAAAGAAAAAAACCAAAAAACCCCACAACATTATATTAAGGTGGGTTTATCTCTTACTAAGAAGTTTTCTGGCTCTCTTTCTGATAGTACAAGGTATTTTTAACTTGGGTCAAGTCTATTTCTGCATCTAACAAGTGGTAGTACATCTGATAACCACAGGACGGCGTGTGTCAGCCAGCTCCTCAAGAGAGCAGCTTGTTCCTTTCTTTTCTATCTCTAAGTCTGTCTTCCCTGAGGATGACGGTCAAACAGTTCTCTCCCCCAGAGTGTATCAATTTTATTACCAAATTTCAATGGAAATGGAGCACTTGGAAATATTTTCAGGTAGGAGGAGGCGGGGGATGAGGAGAAAGGCAGACTTTACAGTATTCATGCTGATGTCAAATTGGCAAACTCACAGCATGAACATTCAGGCTCTTAAGCGTGTGGTTTTTGCCTTTGCAATTTTCAGCTGAGATAGAGAACGGAAGATTGTTAGTTTTTAGAACAGAATTTTCTGAGACTGCAAGGAGAAACCGTGGTAGGCAGAAGTAAGTTGCAATTTGGTGACACGAAAAGCTGAAGGTACTTATTTAACTTTCTGCTTGCATATGGAAAACTAACTCCATGTACACAGAATTCCCCCATGAAGACTTGTTAACTCGCTTCCCTTTGTTTTCTCCCTCATTTATCTCTCTGTTCTCATGTACACGTGTGGGAAAATATTGTTTGCTAATAACAATATCCCAGAATTTTTACTCATCCCTCTGAAGGACGAAATCATTGAAGAGAAAGAATTCCCATTCAGAAGGCTTTTCTCTTTTCTATCACACATTGTGTGAATTAAAGTGCCAAAATTGTGTTGTATGGTTTTCCATTTCCATTCTAGGTACACAAGAATATTTTGACAGTTAAAAATTTCCTCTTATTGACTTTTCTCTTTACAGAGTTGGAAGGGGTGTATTTGAGAAGAATAATTCTGTTTACCCTCTGTTCTTCCACAGAGTCCTGCTTCATTTTCTCAGCCTGTGGTTGCAATGTCTGAAAGGAAATAAGAAATAAAACTTCACTAAACACTTCTTTCTTTCATTTCTTCAAACAGTGAATGTTTCCTTTCTTTTTTTCTCTCACTGGGGTGTATTATTCAATGTGGAAAATCATTCTGACTCATAGAAGATGGGCACACGCATCACATTTGTTTCTGTATTGAAGGAGAATGCCGACCTTCCTCCCCCAGAGGGAGACAGTGCCGGCTCCACTACGGAACCACGTTCAAGTGCGGGAGAACAGCCGAGTTGGGAGGGGTGGCACTCCAGGTGAAAAAGCTTGGATGTCACTGGTATCCACTGAACAAGTTTCCCCTGGCACACTGGGAGTGTTTAGTATCAGTGAGCCCAAATCAGAGTTGAGTGATGTGGATTGTATGTGCATTGATTGTATAAGTTCAGTCATTGCTCTTCGAGTTAAGATGACCTGCTGGTCCAGCAAGAGTGAAACCATAGCCCTGCACCTAAGGGGAAGGAAGACACCTGAGGATGGGACTTCACTGTTGCCAGTTACCTGGGCAGCTTTTTCTTTCAGGGAAAGGGAAAATGACATTTTGAAAGGTTGTATTTTATAGAATGTGAGATACAGAATGACACTATAAACCATTAAGCTTTCCATTACTTCCACTATTAAAAATCCAGAATTTTACCTACCATCAAAGCCAAGAAAATTACTTCTTTTCAATTCCACAATAATTTTTCTCCCCTAACTGCATGTTTTATAATTCTACCCTTTATTGCCCTCTGCTGATGTCGGTTCTTGTGTGCTCTTGTGCATATAAATTTAGAGCATTGCATCACTCCTCAGAAATATCAAAACAGTTAAAATAGTTCTGGAAATGGGGGTATAGGAAAGAGAAAATATAAAAAACGAGATGGGTAGATATTAAGCAAAAGAAAGAAATGACAGTTTGGGGTATTCGGTATTTTCTTACAGAACACACACACAACATGTATTAAAAACCTACTTGATGGTATGTTTAATATAGTTCACGATAATAAATCATGAACTTACAACTAGGTAACTTATAACAAAGGCTTCATAGTCTAATTGCATATCAATGAATATTAATTGAATTGCATGGCCCAACAATCATCTTTTATATTCTTGCACTTAAAATTTTGTTTTTTAAGGAAACAAGAATGTTACCCTTAAATATGTCTTTTTGACATAAAGATTATTTTGAGCTGAAGGCCATTAAGAAGTAGAACATGTGGAAAGACCTTCCCCTTTTCTGCCTAAAGGCAGGAAGTAAATTCTCCTTTTACTAGAGACAAACTCTTATCAGTCCAGAGATGGCACAGAAGAATCTGGAAACAAATCTTGTTAAACTAACCCTAATCTTCCTAGTTAAGGAAGACAAGGACTCCCTAGTCCTAGTTGGACTTCCCCTAGCCCCTTTATCTTGTCAACTCTTCACAAATGTATTGTTTCTTTGTCTAAAAGGTATAAAAGCTTCCTGCTCAGGTCACTTCTTTGGGTCCTCATTCTTTTGTGAAGGCTTTCATGTACACGTAAAACTTTAATACAATTTGTGTGCTCTTCTCCTGTTAATCTGTCTTTGTCAGTTGAATTTTCAAACCCAGCCAGGGACCCAAAGGGAGTTGAGGAAAACCTCCTCCCCTAGAGTTTGAATTTTGATTATGATTCCAGAACATATGTAAGTGGCTTAGTACGTACTAATTTCTGATACCACCAATCTGTAATTAAGTACTTTAGATAATTACTCAAATAGAATCCATATCTGAAAGAAAACATTGCATTTAGCCATTCATAATTCCAAATTTGTCTCTTGTGTCCTTGCCGAACCTCTTTCATTTGAAATCTGCCCCCGTCCTTCCCCACCCGCCACCCCCCACACCCACTTGGCAGCTCTCCTGCCCTTGAACGTGACCCTGAAATGGAGACGGCATTGTTTCCCTCGAGTGAAGAAGACTGGCATCCTCTCTTGACCGGTGGTCACTGGGCTGGTGTTGACACAGCACATTTACTGGAAGATGGTCCGAGATGCCACTGCAGCTGTTCTTTGGAATGTGCCGCTCAAAACAGGCTTGTCCTCAGCTGGTGGGATGAGCTGGGTCAGCGGGGCCACGCCATCCTCCTCACGCCTAAGCCCGTGCCTCTGTGGCCCCGATCGAGCAAAGTCAGTTGTGTGCATTGGGCCTGGCAGATGTCTGTTTCAAGCAGCACGTCCCCCAGAGGACTGTTAGAGCACGTGTGCTGAGAGGGGACACGCTTTCCTCAGCTTCTGCTCTCCTCGCCGGTTGGCATAGCTCGTGCTCGTCAGTGCATTTCCCAGTTCGTTGCCCACTCGCTCAGGACCTATGTGTAAGTTCTTCTGACAACAGAATGACCGCTTGCTTCCACGCTTTTCCAACTGAAAAGGTTACTCCGGGAAGTTAGGATGTTTTTCAGACACTATCTAATTAGCAGTGTGACTCCTTTGCAGAAAATATCTGTAGCACTCAGCATTTTCACAAGATGACTTAGTCACACCCTGAGCACTCATCTGGGTGAATCAGAGGCAAGAAAAGACACAAAAGGAAATTGGAGCTTGATTTGGGTTAAGCTGAGGGGGACTTCTTCCCATCTTTAGCCTCGCTGGTGAAGACAAGATCGCTAGCAGGACCGCACAGTGTTGGAGTGTTGCAAGAATTACAGAAAAGGTCTGGTCCCTTCATGTTATCATGTAGTTAGAAAGTCTAGTTGCTTAGTCATGGAACATTCAAGTCAAATTCTCTCAGTTTTTGGTAAAATATTGAGAAATTCTTTTGACAGGTTATAATTTGGGTATATTTACTCACAAGCATTAGCTGATTGAAACACTGTGGCTGGTTATTGGTTTTCTCAAAAATATTTTTACTGGTGTCTCTCCAAAGGCAACACGTAGACATCTTGTAATTCTTCTCACATGTTTGTTGAGGGCTTCCTTGGTGACAGACATTTGTGTCAAGTGTTGGATGCGTCCTCTTTGTGTGGTACTTTATTGTAACTGAACTAGGTAAGTGCTACTAATTTAAAAAGACATCGCTTAAAAGAAAAATAGATGAAGAGAGCAAGAGATTATAGGATGCATAACTGAATCTGTAAATGCTTACTGGTGCTGCCAGGGTCAGGCTGAAAAGGAGCAGTCCCAAACAGATGATTCGCATCTTTGAGAATCTCTGTAAAAAGACAATAATATTTTACCCTAAAGCATTGCCAGTTATGAACTGCAGCCATAACAATAAATAAAACAGAAAAGTCTATACAAACCTCCTTCCCCTTAGCAGTCCATTTCCTCTTGTTTAAAAAAAAACTACATATAATTTATATCCAAGTGTAGAAACTTTAATCGGAGCTTTCATATGTCTAATTATTCCAATGTGAACATGAAAATTGTCCAATATTATGAAAACAATGAAGTTGGTTAGAAATGGAGTTCATAGACATATTTATTTGCTCTATTGTCAGCCCAAACTTTTCCCTTTTATCTTTAGAGAGAGACCATTTAATTGAATTATTTATATAATTCAGAATAACATTAAGCAAAGAGTCAGTAAACTTTAAGGTAGATCAATAGAAATGATGTAATTTGAACAAGAGAGAGAAAAAAGGGTTTTTAAATGACCATTCTTTTCTTTCAGTCCTTTATAAATACATTCTACTTCCTCAGGGACCTGTGTGATGGTAGCAATGGTCAACTCAGAATTCTATCTCTCAGAGAGGAAGTAAAGCAAAATTGTTAAGAAATAGGGTTTGAAAGTTAGATCTGGGTTTGAGTTCTTGGCTCTGTTATTTCATAGCCAAGGGACCCTGGGCAAGTCATTTAAACTCTCTAAACTTTGGTTACCTCATTTGTAAGATCTGAATAATACTTGTATCTGATGAAAAAATTCTTAGTTCTTTACACAGAGCCGGGCACATAGTAAGTGCTCAATAAAGGTTAGCTTTTGTCATTAAAAAAATAAACAGTTAAAATAAAAAAGAATAACAGTAGGTTAGTGTAGGAACTCATAACAGACTCTAGATGAATCTGCCAGGGTAGCAGGCTCTACTGTGAGGAATGAAATCTTGTTCACCACCGGCCCTGTGCCTGAATATATATCCTCACACTCATTAGCAAGGTATATGAGGTGGAAGCCACCTGTGAGCTGGAGACCAAAGCAATTTATGTAATAGTTATATTAATAGCTAACATTATCGAACACTAAAATGGACCAAGCACTGTTCTAAAAATTTGACATATATTCAATTAATTGAGCCTCACAGTGACCCTGTGAAGATAGGTGGCATTACTAGTCCTGTTTTACAGATTAGGAAATAGACACAAAGTCAAGTAACTTGTCCCAGAATTCCCAGGTGTTCAGGGGCAGAACTGGGATTAGCATCCAGCCAATGTAGCTCTAAAGCCAGACTCTACACCACCTTGAATAAGTTTCTACTCTTTTATCTTATTACAGAAAAATCTACATGTAGTTGATGTAAAGCAAATCATAGTATTTTCCTGGGATCCACAAAATGATGTTTAAAACACTAACATTTTCTTATGGATAAAGGTACATGTTTATATGCTAAGAGGATCTAGTGAGTTCATTTAAGTCAAGCAGCCATTAGATTGAAAAAGAAAGTCAACATAATTTTGGATGACTGATCTGTTGGTTTTGATATTAAGTATTTTACTAACTACCACACAGACATATAGCAACCAACATGAGAAGTAAAATTTTATACCACTCTTTGATATTACTTGAGAGAAAAGTACTTTTAATAGGAAAAATAATCTAAATACTGTTGCAATCTTTAACCAGCTCAAGGTAAAAGCTTTTATTTGGAGAAATAAATATAACTTTTAAATGTATTCTAAAATCCTGGACTATTCTCTTCTAAATTAATACAATTTTAAGGACCTTAATCCTAGCTATAATGTAGCTTCCAAGCGTTTTAGAGGTTAGGACAGTACAAGTCAAGTATCAAATGACAATGCTGATCAGTAGAAATATCAGTCCAGATGAGGTTTGAAAGTATAAGTCTGATCATATTATCCTTATTCTGTCTTATAAGCAAAGGTGTAGAGTAAAATTGAAGTCTTTGAGTTATTGTGGAGCTTGATAATGTTGGTAGTCAAATCAGAGGGAAAGTTGCCACCAAACCACCAATTTTAGTTGATCATTTCTAGAGCTTGGTAACACACTTTCTTTTTCTAAAACAAAGCACTAAATAGTACACAGGTGTGCTCAGTAGAGAACACTTTCAATATGCATTCATTTTCAAAAGCAATCTCCCTACCTGGATGGCATGCATCTTAAAAATGTGAACTACGTTATAAAGTTGTTATCAAGAACATCAAGAGAGCCAAATTACCTGGGGATCTTTGACCTTCAGAATACCTGGTTTCTTCTGCAGAATTAACAGTGTCTGGGCATTCTGCTGAAATTTAAAGTTTGTTAGAGTTCCCAATGGCCAATCAGCACTGGCTCACTTAGCGCTAGCAAACAATTTGTTACCAGTGCCCACAGATAACCATAGGGGGCAAAGTAATTTTAATCTAAAAATGTTTTTGTGGTAGAAAGCTGCTATCAAATGTTCCAGAAAGTGGGATAAACAGAAAATATAAATACCTCAGCTTGGTTTATCATGTTGTCAAATAATTAAAATTGATTTCAGAACTATTAATTAGGACTGGCTGAATAACTCACAAGTTTATAAATAGAAAACATTTTAGCTATCCTTTTATGTCAAAAGCTTATAATTTCAACTGTGCCTGAATGAACTTCAGCAACATTTAACAAAAGTGCGTTGAGTGCCTATTATGTGACCAGCATTAGGGAAACAGCAGTGAATGAAAGACAGGAAAAAAAAAATCCCTGTCTTCGTGGAATTTATAAGCTGTCAGGGAGACAGACAATAAATAAGATGAGTAAGTAAAAAATGTTATGTTAGGTAGCGACAGAGCCTAAGTCTAAGAAGAAAAAGTGTTGCAGGGAGGAGACAATAACAAGCATTGAGAGTGGAGACATTGGGTTGAAATTTTATTTTTTTAATTTTTAATTGTTTAATTTTTATTTTTGTGCTGCGCCACATGGCTTGCAGGATCTTAGTTCCCTGACTAGGGTTTGAACCCGGGCCGTTGGCAATGAGAGCATAGAGTCCTAACCAGTGGACTGCCAGGGAATTCCCTGGGTTGAAATTTTAGATAGTGAGGCCCAGGAGGGCCTCGTTGAGAGAGTGACTTTTGAGTAAAGACCTGTAGGCATCTGACTTTCTAGGGGAAGAATATTCTAGGCAGAAGGAAGAGAAAGAGGAGAACCCCTGGGACAAGAGCCTGCTGGCTTGTTCCAAGACAGAGAAGGGTCAGGTTGGCTGGATGGACTGCAGGAAGGGAGTAGCAGAAAACAAGGTCAGAAAAGTATTAGATGGCAGATGATGTAGTGCCCCTGGGTCATCGCAAGGCCCTGACTTCACCCTGAGTGAGAAGGAAGCCCTTGGAGGTCTTGGGCAAAGGAGGAACTGAAGGAGGGACTGAGTAGGAAAAGGCAGAGACTGGTGAGGGAGCTCTTGAAGTAATCTGGTCATGAGACAATTAGGACTTGAAACACAAGGGGTGGTGAGAAGTGGTCACGTTCTGAATATACTTTGACAGTAAAGCCAGTAGGATTGGCTGATGGTCTGGGTGTGGCTGGGAGAGATAATCAAGAATCAAGGATGGCACCAAGGTTTTTGCCTTGAGCAACTGGAAGAACGAAGTTGCTCTTTAGTATTGTTATGCGGGAAACTGCAGAAGTGGTTTAGGGGGAAATTCTGAGAGTTTGGGTTTGTATGTGAATGTTATAAAATGGTCAATTTAGGACGTTGACTTTTTCAGTGAAAAGAGTAGCACACGCATATTGGAATAAGCCTTTCTAGGGCAGTAGTTGGCCCAGTCTGGCTGCCAAAATCATGACTGCAGTAGTTCAGGAGGTTCCATTCAGTCTAAAATATTATACGACCTGGAGGGGTAATTAGAACTTTATGTGAAACATCAATAAAAGATAATATAAGAATTGTTTAACCCATACTAAGGGATAAGAACTACCTATAGCTAAACACAACTTTAACAGACTATAAATGATATTTAATGAGATTTAAATGTAAACTCCCAATTTCTCCTAACTTTCAAAACAGACAAAACCCAAGATAAAACAAAGAAAGCAGCTCTTAGGCAGCTTTAGCTGAGAGAATGGTTTCTTTTCTAGTTCAGGCTGAATCCCTATTTTTGATTCTCTTCTGAGTGTACGTAGCTGGTTCTTAAAACTCTTGCCAGGATTAGAATTTTAGCTGTTAGGTTGGGGGCACTGCTGACTCAACAATCATTCAACCATGGGGTTTAGAGTATTTGACATTGTCATTGACAGTGGAGACGTTTAACTGGTAGCTTTGGAGTCAAACAGACCTGAGTTCAAATACTGACTCTACCTCTTGTTTGCTGTGGTCAATTGCTTAAGCAACTAAATTGAACTTCTGTGAGCCTCAATTTCTCCATGTGAGAATGGGAAGCATAATAATAAGCTGAACTTTCATTGAATGATTACTATGATCCAAGTATTACTCTAAGTGTGGTATATTAACTCATTTAATATTTACAAAAACTCTATATTGTAGCTCTTATTATCACCCTGATTTTAGTGATAAGACATAAAGCAGTTAAGTGACTTGCTTAAGGTCATATATCCAGCAAATATAAAAAGCCAGAATTTATAATTAGGCAATGAGGCTCCAAAATGAGGTTTGAAAACCACTGCACTCTACTGTAACTTAAAGTCTGCATAAACATTAAATCAACAAATGTTCCGAAGTCTAAACTAAATGATAAATACATGATAGCTACCCACCCCACCCATTCTTCCCATCATTATATAATAATCTGGCATTCAGAGGACATCCTTCTGTATCTCTTTTCTGTCCTCTCTTTATTTTCCAACCATGTCTTCTTTTACGACTCAATTGATGAAGGGAAAAAAAATCAATGAAATGGTGAAAGAAATAATAGAGTTGAAGTTTAAGAGCAAACGGTGGGCTATTTCTCTAGACATCACAAATATTAATGACCAGAATTTCAGCAAAATGTAAAGGACTTGGCAGACATAGAAAAAGGCTAACAAGAAAATGGAAGTAAAGGAAAGGAATGGACAAACAACAGTGTTCAGTCAACCGTAAGACTGAACAGAAACATACAGCTATATAAACAGTAGACAGATGTGAATACCACAAAAATCCTCACTTTAATATTCTCTTCAAGCAATGAATTATTCACAGATCTCTATAACACTTAGAAAATCCGCAGCGTTTTAAGGTTTTACACTCTTCCGTAACTTTATAGTTTATAAGTAACTTTATACTTTTGAATGATCAGGTAGAAGTAAGCACCTGTTATGTGCCTCATACATGGGGCAGCTTTAGAAAATGTTAGAATTTTTCTCATTAATATTATAGTTTCAGATTATTTCCCAAGTGTGCTTTTTCTTTGTCTTTCCTTCTTTCCAAAGAAATTTAGTAAGAGATTTCCCCTTTATTTAAGTGATGGGAAAGTGTTTAATTCTATCTAGATGAATCTGTGTTCTATAAGAGAAAATTCATAGAATGTTAAGAGAAAAGTTGACTTAGCTACCAATCCTACCAAGGAGTAAACTGGCAGTAGCTAAATATATATATATACTTCCAAAGCTAAAATGAATGCAAAGCTCAAAAAATAAAAATGCAACTTGAGCTTTAAATTTAGAACCTACAATTGACTAAAGCAGGAAGAAAAAAAAAGAAAAAAAATTGAGCCTATTCTGTCTAAAAGTTTGCTGAGAAGAAACCACGGGGAGAAAAACAGAGAATAATCATTTGCTAAAGTTCTGTGAAGTAGAGGTGTTATTTCTACCCTCTTAAAACTTGCCCCCTGGGTTGAGCTTGAACTTCAAAAACTCAACAGAAGTTTCCTAAATGTTTTTGTGTAATAAACAGTTTTGCCATAACATTTCTTAGGAACCAAAGATAAAGACCAGGGTTCTGTAAAAAAGGTAATCTAGCCTCACACTATTTCTATTTAATTGGAAAAGACAACAAAATAAAACAAAATTAAGAAGGACTAGAGAAGAACAGGAAATGGACACGAACTTTCTTCTGGTTCTCAGTTCATGGTTCAAGAATAGACATCTCCACCGAAGATGCACCTAGCCTGAATCTCCTGGGCCAGGCTGACACAAAGAGTTACTCCTCAAAGAGATTTTCAGATGAAAATAGTCCACGAAACTTGTTTCATCTTGTGCTGGCTTTTTCATTTCTTACCCTTCACTTTATTGAGAACAATCATATAAAATATGAGCTAACTAGGAACCCACACTATCTGTTCCAGCTACTGGACCCTCATCCAGGAGTAAAGCTTTGTGTTTTTGTTTTGTCTTGTTTTGTTTTTCCATCTATTTCTGGAACCTCCCATCCATCTTCTCTATACTTGTGCTCTAGGTCCAATTGTTTTGATATACATTTTTAAAAACTTAGGATAGTAGGAACTCTTTTTATTTTCTGGGATCTTGGTCCCCAACTTATTCTTAACATTATTAGGTGACACATTTCTCCGTATTATCATAGGCAGTTAGAGATAAATATATACTATTTATATTTCCATAGGTTCTGACTAACTGAAATAATGCTCTATTTTCTAATTTATATATGCAACAAATACTGAGTTTTCCCTTCTGAATCAGTGGGGGGATCTCCACAGTGTTGTGAATGGAAAAAAAGGGCCCTTGTTGATGTTGTTGAGCATCTCCTCTTTACCATATGGACCCTTAAAGATTTGTCAAGGCTTTAGGCATTTCATAGAAGCATTTATTCCCCATTCATCTCCAGAAGAGAGTGTGAAATGCGTGTGCTGGGACTTGCCCTGTTTTTAGCAGAAGAAAATGTTTGTTTTAAATATGTTCATTCATGAGGATCAATATTCATCCTGAGTTTAAAAAAGGTCACTTTTTAAAACGTCACTTACAACCAACTTTCTCATCTACCTCCAAATTATGGGGTTTTTTTTAGTTTTTATTATTTTTTTCCCTTAGTGTTTGGGAATTTCAACAGAAGTACATAAAAATTTCGGCCAGATACGGAACCACAAAGGGTCACGGAGTAACATGAAACTAGCTGTGTTCATTTCTCTAGGCTATTTGTTTACCCATTCAGCTATTACTGGCAAAGGGAAGACATGTCAATATAATTTGCTTTTATTTTTATTTTAGAAAGATGTCTTACTACACCTTAAAGTGTAATTCAGAGGGTGTAGTTAAAATGTAATTATAATGATACCAGGCTTTTCCTTCAGGACATGGTGACATTGCTGGAAGTAGCTGTAAAGCTTCATTGTGTGACCTCAGGAGGGAAATATCTCTCATTCCCAAATAGTTCTTGCCATTTTGTTTTGCAGGACCAAGTATCCTCTTAAGAGACAGAACATGATAACATATACCAGCTAGCTAGTTATTCATTGTATTGGACACATACTATTTTCTTACCTAATTTCGGCATATCTTGTCTTCTCAGTTTTTAAACTTCGTGTTTATATGTATTGCGTTATCATTTTATTTTAGCTCTTCTCTCATGACTGTCTTAATTCTCACAAATTCTCAGAATTTTTTCTATGCTTGTCTGTTCTTGTTTCAGTTATCTATTGCCATATAACAAACTACGTCTAAACTTAGTGGTTTAAAACACCCATTGATTATTTTCTCTCAAATGTCTGTGGGGTGACTTGGCTCAGCTGTGCCATCCTCAGATCTCTCATTTGGGACACTCAGGTGGGATGGGTGCAGGACTTCTCTGAAGACTTGATTGGGCTGCACATCCAAGACGGTGCTTTGGTGCTTCTTCATATGACCTCTCTCTCCAGCAGAACCAACTGGACTTCCTATATGGTAGCTCAGGACTTAAAATACTCAGTGGGTTAAAAGCTCATTAACTGGATTTGTTGGTCTAATAGTAGAGGTTCCCATGCAAATTACATTCTGTTCTTTCTCAGGAGGCTTCCCTACTCCTGAGACCCTCTAGGGTCTCAAGAGCAGAAAGCAGAAGTAAGCTAAGCCTGGAACTGTTAAGAGTCATCGTCATGATATTGGTCAAAGCAGTCAGATTCAAAGGAGTAGGTACATGTTCCACACCTTGGGGAGAAGTGGCAACGTCACATTGCCAAAGACTTGTGGAAAGGGAGATAGTGTCGAAGCTGTCTTTGGAGAATACAGTGTGCCTGAGTCGGTCCCGATAGCAATGCAGGTATTGAGAATTCACTGAAAATTCCTCTTAAAATGTTTGGTGTACTTATATTAGTCTGTTTCTCTCCAGAGAGACAGAACCCATAGGTTATACATATAGGAAGAGATTTATTATGAGAAATTGGCTCACATGATTACAGAAGCTGATAGGTCCCATGACATACCATCTGAAAGCTGGAGACCCAGGAAAGCCAGTGGTGTAAATCCAATCTGAATCACAAGGCCTGAGGGCCAGATGAGTAGCTGGTGTCATTCCCAGTCCAAGGCAGAAGACAGATGTCCCAGTTTAAGCAGCCAAGCAGGAAGCTACCTTTTTGTTCTTTTCAGGCCCTCAATTGATTGGGTGATGCCCACCCACACTGGGGAGGAAAATCTACTTTACTGAGTCCACCTATTCAAATGCTAATCTCATCCAGAAGAATCTCACAGACACACCCAGAAATAAAAATGTTTAATTTGGGCACCCCTTGGCCCAGTCAAGTTGACACACAGAATTAACCTTAGCAGTACTGGATTTGGTGATCACTCATTCTACACGGCCTCAGTGATGGTTTATGTTGTGCTGTTGATTCCGCTTCACTATCCTATAGCTAGAATCGAAATCAAACTTTCCCTCAGCTGGCTAAGGGGTTAGACATACCTGACAATCTCTGTCACAAAATTTCAAAAGATAATTAGGATAATGAAAATATTATCTTCAAATATTATTTATTAGAGATAAATAAGATTCTTGATGTGTTCAGGTCCAGGAAGTGTCAGAAGCATTTTATTAAGCAGCTGCAGAAAGGAGATAACTCACAGATTGCTGTATCAAATATGAGAAAATTTACTGCATTTTTAGTGAGTTCACTGATAGTTTGTTTATATCCTAAGTGATTAACAACAGCTAAAATTTTAAATTAATCAGTTCTCTATGGTTATGACTTTGTAGTCATCTGAAATGGGAATCAGTAAACTATGGCCTGTAGGCCAAATCTGGCTCAACAGCTGTTTTTGCAAATAAAGTTTTAACGGACCACAGCCATGCCCATTTGTTTACATTTTGTCTATGGTGGGCTTTGCTACAATGACAGATTTGAGGAGTTGTGACAGAAACCATATGGCCTGCAAAGCCAAAAATATTTACTTGTCTGGTCCTTTACAGAGAAAGTTTGCTGACCCATGACTAAAATAGTGAAAGTTGAATTTGTGCTTTAAAAAGCAATAAGACAAAATTCTGTACACACTGATGGAGGTCTTATCTTCTTGGACCCAGGGAGTTATGAAATACAGGGGGGAAAGCCTCCCGAAAAAGAACAGAATACAACTTGCATGGAACTTTTATTCTTAGAACAACAAACCAAGTTAATGAGTATCTAACCCACTGAGGGCAGAAAATATTTACAGGTATTTGCACTTGGATAAACAGGTCCAAGTGATTGCTTCATGATTTCCTTTTAATTAATATTGATTCTTTTTTTAAAGTAAGACTCATATTTCTCGACATTAGACTATCCTTTTCAAAAGAATGTATTTATATTTTTCTGCTTTTCTCACACTTTCATTACTTTTTCTCTTTGTCACTCAGAGGGATTCACTTTGCCTAGAGATGGATTGGGATTTTTTTTTTTTTTTTGGCTGTGCTGGGTCTTAGTTGCAGCACGTGGGATCTTCATTGCAGCGTGTGGGATCTTTTAGTTACGGCATGTAGGTCCTTAGTTGTGGCATGTGGGATCTAGTTCCCTGACCAGGGATCGAACCAGGGTTCCCTGCATTGGGAGCACGGAGTCTTAACCCCTGGACCACCAGGGAAGTCCCGGATTGGGATTTTTTTTAATAAGAGGAATCCAAATGGAAAGAAAGTCAATGTTTTGTTTTTCAGTTCTGAATAGGCTCTTGAAACTCTCAGCAGAAGCAATCATTTTGAAAACCAAAGCTTTAGTTTTGCAAGATGAAAATCTTGTTAGGAGAGGAAAGGGTGATAGGAAATCAGCAGGGTCAGCCATGAAAGAGGCAGGGTATAGAATTTATGTAACAATAATACATTGAAAAGGGGAAGGGGGATATTCAGTGCTCCCTGCGGATTAAACATGGCTTACCCTGGTTGCCAGCTGGGGAGGATATTGATTGAGGCATCATGTTGGAGGAGGTGAGAGGGACTTGAAGTGAGGGGATAGGGCCTAGGGGGACCACAGGGAGAGGGGCAGAGTCATCTGTCAGAAGCAGCTACCCTGTGGCCACGCTAACACCCAAAGACCATCCACCCCTGGGGTGTGGCCTGAGCTGGGAGGCGAATCAGCATCCCATTGCTTGGTGAGGGCCTACATGTCACCATGAAGCATCTCACATAAGTAGCCCTCTCTCATGCTAAGCCCATCTGAACTCCCCGTGTGGTCAATGTTCTGTAAATGGTCTAGGACACTCATAAGTCTCCCAAACCTTGGTATCTGGAAGAGACACATGGGAGAACAGCTCTCTGACAACCTTGCATGGTCTCCTTATAGACCATGTGGGCAAGAAATGACTGCAGTCCAACCCGAGTCTTAGCAAAGTGCCCTGTGGCTGGCCAAATCTAAGATTTGATGATTCTATGATATATTGAGATAGTTTGTGACAATGTCACAAATAAAGAATAAAGATTACCTATATTGCCAAATAAATAGTATTTATCACACTGTTCCCAAGACTTCCATCTCATCAAAAGCTGTTGCTTATAAAGAGGCATTAGGACAAGAAAAAAATGATCTATGAGTTCGCAAAAGACAGTTTTTATGGCCAGGTAATTCTGTTACAGTCAGATGCACCTAAGTGTTAAGATGGAGAAAGGAAGGGACTGGAGAGGAGAGAGGTGATGATCAGAGTAGCTCGTAATGGGTCGGACTCTAAACAGCAACCCACTGAGTATACTGCACATGTAGGAGGTGAGGGAACAAAGACTAGGGAAGAAAATTCATTTACTCTCGATAACACCATCATTCAAGCCCACCTAACTCCAGGGCTCATGCATTTTGCACAATACCAAGCTACCTATATAGAAAGGTATACCAGAATACCTGAAAAATATCAGAGGATCCTTGCTTTGAAAATATTCTTTAGGGCTCACGTCATAAAAAAACATAGTTGGTTCTAAGAAAATTGCGATAGAGGACATCTCGTTTTTTCAGCAATGCCCTCATCATTAGAGATTTCCTGTCCACTCATGGCTCAACATCCATTCCTGATGAATATACACTAATGAATATAACATTCCTAATGAATATACACTAATGGTCAAGAGAACAGATCCTAAAGCTAGGCTGCTGCTTCGACGTTGTGACCTGGTGCAAGCTGCTCAACTTCTTTGTGTCTCAGCCCCTTCGTCAATAACATGGGCGATAACAATAAAACCTACCTGACAGAGTTTTGTGAGGATTAAATGAGTTAGCAGTAAATTACATTATTGGAATAATTGGGGAAATTTGAATATGGACTGTGTATTAGAAAATATTATCATATCTAGGTTGAATTTCTTGAGAATGAGAATAAGAATGGTATGGCAGCCATGTAGGAGAATTCCTTGTTCTAATACTAAATGCTGAAGTATTTAGGGGTGAACATTGTGATGCCATGATGTCTGCAATCACTCTTTAATGGTTTGGCAAAGCAGTGTATATATATGAAGAGAGGCACACAGAAATAGAAAGAGGTAAATATGGCAAAATGTTAACCATTGGTGAATTTAGGTGCTCATGTACTAGTCTTCCAACTTTTCTGAAGGCTTGGCATTTTTCAAAATAAGAGTTAGGAGATGGTGGGTTGATGTTTGTGCGTATGTGTAAGAGTTTTCTGCCCCATTCCGCTGCCACGCCACCTAGAACCAAATCAATAGGAGTAGGGTTGCCAGATGTAACACAGGACAGTCAATTAAACTTGAATTTCAGATAATGAATCATTTATTTAGTATAAATATGTCCCAAATATTTCACAAATGCCAAATATTGCATAGAGCATACTTATACTAAAAAGTTACTCATTGTTTATCTGAAATTCAAATTTAACTAGGCATCCTACATTTTTACTTGTCAATTCTGGCAACTCTAGTAAAAGCTGTTTATTTCCCTGATATATATGGCTGAGCCCGCCCACAGGCATGTCAAAATCTTAGTTATGTTGATTTATCCATGAAAAAATGTCTATCGTCCTTCTGAATTTTTAAACCATAGAGGAAATAAGCTTTCATACGTTAGCTGAATCGTCATCCCACTGGTCTCACTTTTTTTCATTCTGAATCTCTCATTTTTCTTCTTAATTATAACACATTTGAAGGATTGCATTTTTATTTGTGATAAAACCCATCGATAGAATATACATACAAGTCACATAAAAATACATGAGGATGGTAATGAAACCTAATATACAGTGATGGATAGGTAGTGCGATTAGAGAACTACACATTTATTGTATACAGTGTTACTCATGTCAGTGAATCTCTTCTAAGAAGCACCTCTCCATCAAAGGGTATGTTTTAGCAGTTAGCGCAAACACGTTAAAAACACTATTTATAGAACTACAACCTCAAAATATTCAGTCACACACGATCTCATGCATTGGTTAACCACTTTGGAACGGCAGCGCCATTCCACATTATAATATGCACATTTGTTATATTGCACCTTCCTGAGTTGAACTTTGAAAACGGTAACCGCACAAAGTGCCAGAACGGATGAATTCGTCCCAGGCCGGGCCTTCACTGGTGGTAGTAATCTTGACCGTCGTAGCCGTCGTAGCTCCGCCCTTTATAGTAGCTGTACTCATCCTCATAGGCTCGGTAATTGTCCCCACGAGGTTCCCCATTTTCGTTTTCGTAGATTTCATATCCATTGTCGTACTCATTGGTGCCTGTTTGTTCATACTCCCCCTCATATCCAGGGGTGGTAGTTTCCCCAAATGGTGGTGGGGTAGTCCCGTCGATCTCCTGGGGTGGAGTTGTAGGTCCAACTCCACCATTTGGAGAGGTAGTTGCCTTAGAGCCACCATTGTCCTGCCCTCCAGCCACTGTGGTTCCTTCTGTGTTGGCTTCAGTGACACCTTCTTCGCCTTCTTCCTCTCCATTGTCCCCACCACTGCTGCCATGGCCATTGTCTATCTCTGTGCCGTTGGTGCTAGTGCCATTTATGCCTTGCTCATTATCATCCGCTTCTGCTTCATTTTCATTTTCTTCCTCTTCTTCTTCATCACTTTCCTCCTCTTTTGTAACCTTCTTTCCTATATCCCCAGCCTATAAGGAAAAGTTTGAAGGAATCCAAATTTAGGTGTGAAAAACATAAAACTTAAGGCCGTTATTTCATCCAACATAGGCTGTACTGACAGCCTTGTTCTACATGTAATTCTTAATTGAAGCCAATTTAAGTTACAAAAGAATTGGTGGGTTTTTAAACATTCAGAATTAGTACCTTTGTCATTGGGTTTTGAGGGAGAAAAAGGTACCTGATAAATAAGTCTCTGTGGGAGATGCTTTCTATAGCTTTGCTACTCACTTTCTCTGTCTTGGAATCCTCTTCCCAGAAATGCTATGGCATCTCTCAGGACCTTTTATCCATTGCTAAGATGCTTGTCCTTAGTCTTCTGTGATAATATTGAAAGTCAGTATAAGAACATGGGAGAGAACGTCCATGGGAAAAACCTTTCCTTATTTGTAAACAGGGACATTGTACCTGCTCTTACTTTTTCATTGAGTTAGTGAAGATAATATAAAATACTGTGTGTAGAGTGTCAAGATAACCTCAGACTTCAGTAAAGCAATGAGAGCAGATTGAACATCTTGGAGGGATTGTTACCTTCGTGGGAAGCTGGATGGCAGCTAGACCTATATTCCCTGTTCCAGGTGTGGTCTCCTCTCCATAACCAAGTGTGGTGATGGAAAGGGTGGTGTTCTCAGCCTCCGACTCTTCGTCTTCATTTCCATCAGAATCTTCGTTCTCTTCATTGTTTTCTTCTTCATTTGAAGTCTCCTGGGGTAAGTGTCCAGAGCAAGAAAATGTATTTAAGCTAGAAGATAACTCAAGATTTGTTGAAGTCGTGAACCATTATCAGAAAAAACCTTCTCCGTACCCCTCAGACAGCTTGTCACCCAGTGTTGACAATTCTGCTTCCTCTTATGCCGTTTGCACTTCTCACTTCTCAGAACTCAATTCAAAGTTTTCTCATACTACTTACCTCACTATAGTGTGTTTTAGATATTTATGTATTCCGTTTAATCAATTCAAAAATATTTGTGTAATAATTTCAGCATATCTGACTATATGATATCATACAATACATGGCTTAGGCTCTTGAAGTCTTGTTAATAGCAACTACGACATGATAGTTCATTAATTATTGTATTTGCTGACAAATAAGCTGAGAACTTTATACCTATTTTTTAATTCCTTAGAGCAGTCTTTTAAGGTAGGGTTGTAACTCACACCCTTTAGAAAAGAAAAGTGAGCTCAGAAAAGTTAAATATCTTGTTTAAGGTCTCATAGTAAGTGATGAAACTGTATCTTTCTAATTAAAAAAAAAAAAACCTGGGCCCTTTCTGTGCACCATGACATTCTTGATGACAAGGAGGATTTATGTGAATTGTCCACATTATACCTAGGATAGTTTTTCAGAAAAGAATTTTTTATAGAAGCCCCTCTCTTCAAACAAGTTGATTGCATGTCATATTTACTATCAAAAAGAAGTGAATGTATTTCATTTACTTTCAGGAGTATTTAAAGAAAAAGAGACATATTAAATTCAAAATCCATCTGCCAATATATAAGCCAGTTTTGAGCTGTGTGCAGTATTCAAAAGATGTCAGGCATTTGACACACAATTCTTCTGTGCAAAGAAGAAATCAAACACTCCAAGAAATCCTTAGCGATATATTATGTTATTGCAGGAAGATGTTTTTTAAAAATTGCTACTCCTCAATGAATGTTATTATCATCTTTAACATTTTACTATTTTGCCTTTACTCCATGTTGTTAGGCAATTGTTTGTTGATGGAGTTAATCTCTCAAAGTAATTCATAGCTAATATTGAAAGTCAGGAATTCATACACAGAATTTATTTACTTTAAATGAGTACTGGAAAACTGAAATTATTTCAATGTGTTTTTAAAGAGATTGTGACGTTAGGATAACTTTAACTAGGCATCCTATATTTTAAGACTTCAAAACAAACAAACAAAAGCCAGATTTAGCCTGCCTTATTACTAAAACAAATGATGTTTGTTTCATCAGATTTGTAAATTCCACTGTTTTAATGAACTCTTGGGACTACTAGAGTCCAGTCCAAAACAGTCTCCAAGCTAACTGTGTCAAATATCACACTAACACCATACTATTTATTTTTTCATGTTTATATGCTTTAGTCCAACAGACTAAATCTTTCAGGGAAGAAGGAGGAAAGATCCTTAGAGTAGGAGAAGATACAGTTTGGGTCCTGCACCATTGTTTCACAGGTAAAGAACCTGAGGGTCCAGTGGGATAAATGACTCACATGAGGTCAAAGATGTGGCAGTTCATTAGCAGCAGGGTCATGACTACAGACCCAAACTCCCAACTCATAGGATTCTCCATTTTCTCCTAACAACACCCTTTCTTTTCCTAGTACTTGTTCTGCTACAATAAGTTAAAAAGGAAAGTAGGTCAGTCTTTTTATGGGTATGAGACCTCAAATATCTTCTTGAATAGAAAACGTAGCAATCATTTGTGCTTAAAAAAAGTATTATTAACCCACCAGAATAGCTAAAATGACTGAAAGAAATACGTGTTGGTGAGAATGTAAAGCTACTGGAATGCTCATATATGGATAGTGGAAGTTTACATTAGTACGTCGTCTTTGGTAAGCTGTTGGTGGCATCTCCTCAGGAAGAACATATGCAGACCTTTCAACGTAGATATTTCATGTCTAGGTAAAGTGGCCTCCAGAAATGAATGCATATGTTCACCAGAATGAGTACTAGAAGTTCACAGCAGCACTCTTTTGTCATAGCCCAAACCTGAAAACTCCCCAACTGCCCTTCAACAGAAGGGTAACACATTGTGGTACATTCACATAATGAAATACTGACAATGAGAATGAACGATTTTCAACTATAGAAACATATGAACCAATCTCTGAAGCTGAGAGTGGAAGAGGTCACATGCAAAAGAGTATATGCTGCATGATTCCATACGTGTATGTATGTGTATGTGTATGGAACACAAAAAGAGCCAAAAACAATCTATCTGTTAGGAGTCAACATAGCGGTTGCCCTTGGTGGTGGTTGGTTAACGGATGGAATGGAGCACAAAACATGTGCTGCTTTTTTCTATGGGTGCTGGTTACCCTTAAGTGTTCAATTTCTGAAATTTCAGTCATCTATAAACTTATGATAATTGTGTTATGTACATTATATTTCAATAAAAGTTTTATAAATGTGAGACTGAATAATTTAGGAGAAGGGAAAAAAATGTATGATCACCAAATAGAAAATATGCCTAAGCACCTTCTCATGGGAATACAATTCCTGGAGACTCTGTATTTAATCTGAATTGCCAGTGAAATTTTCGGGAAGAGATGGGGAAAAAAGAGGCTCTAAACTCTCTTCAGGATGGAAGACTCCCAGGTTCATTCATCCAGTTTTCCACTATCAGTTTGAATGAATGGTCTTTGGAGCATTTATTCCTCTGAAGTTTCAAAATCAAACCACCAAATATTGACTGGGCACTATATATGTATAAGAAACTGGGCTGGGCAGTGTGAAGAGATGCAAAAGAGGGTACAGCACTGTTCATCTTCAAAGCAAGGATTGTTACCTATGGTCTCTAGTCTCCTGGGTCATGGGGAGTTTGCAGATAAGTTCTGGGAGGACCAGAAATGTTCAGAGATTGTTGGTAAAATATTGAGTACGTGAGATTTCATCAGAGTTCTAAAGGAGCCTTAATGTTTCTCCATCCCAACCACCATCGCAACAAATGAAGAACCATTGTCAAAAGATATGCAGTCTAATTGGGAAATCTAGCTGGTAAGGCAATTTTACAATCTCTGTACAGCAAGCAGCTGTGGTTGAATGGATTACCCTAGCTTAGTTCTTGTGTAAGATTACTATGTGGAACTCCAGGCAAAATTTTGTGGGATTTAGTAGGTGGCATTTTTCCTGGTACTGGCTTGACATTCCTGTTAAGGTACCCCTTTAAAAGCTATTAGGATAAATTGTGGTACTAAAAAAGTTACTTTTATGGTTAAAAAAAAAAAATCAGACTAATTATGCGTCATTTTTTTTTTTTTTTTGCGTCACTTTTAAAGTTCCCACACCATTTTGTTTTCAAGAGAGCAGACGTTTACCCATTTTCTTTGGACTGTCATTGTCCCTTCATAAATAGCATCTAAGAATACCTGAATTTAGAAGGTTCCCAAACCAGTGGATGGCTATAATTGACTACCCAGGAAAATGTACCGAATTCGTATGTTTCTATGGGCAAGAATGTCAGTTATAAACATGTTAGCACAATTTCCAAGTTATATAGATAAATTTTAGCCCTGAACTACACTAATTTGTAGTACTATATAGGAAGGTATTTATACATCTTGAGCATTTGCATTTCTATGAAAACATGAATTTTATTAGTAGGCAAAAAGACATGTAAAACTCCAATCAGAAAGAACAGCCCTACTTTGTGAGTCAAGAAAGGCAGATGAATCACAATAACACTGTAGAGGATATGAGATTAGCTTTCTTATACTACCCACTGATTAAACTGAATTTTTAAAGTTTAGTCATTAAAACAAGTATTGCACTAAGTTTAGGATTATTATATATTTGTCTTTTACCATCATGCTCTATCCACCTAAATGTAAATAATACTTTCTTTCCTTCTATCAGAATTTACATTTCTTCCACTTAAAATGGAGATACTTTTGTATTCATGTACAACTTACAGGTAACTTTATCCCCAAACTGTAATAGTGTTTTAAGCAGGTCATTTTATTTAATCCTAATTTAAATAGTATTCTCCTTGTCCAAAATAGAAGACTGGGCAGTTGGTAACCTGGCAATGTCTATTTGCTGAGTGTAGACTACAGGAGACTAGTTTTCTATTTGTTTTTTGTGCTGCCCGGTTTGCTTTGAAAAAACCTGCAGAAATTCCTTACCTCTTCTTCCTCCTCTTCTGAGCTATCATCATTTCCATTTTCTTCAGACAAGTCACTACTGCTCTAAAAAAAAAAGTATACATGAATTCATAGACATATGAATATATATGTACATACACATTTATTTACTTAGAACAGTTCTCATGCTACTGTGAGAAAGCTATGAGGAGATTGGACATATGCAAAACAAGGTTAGAGACAAAGGGGCATTTTACAGTGATCAAGATATGCATTGAAATACTCCATTTTTAACCTCGAAAGCATTGACAATGTGTTGAAATATTTTGTATGTAAAAACGAGAGCAATGAATGGCAGAATGGCTTAGCTCTGAGAGAATGAGAATTATCTGGTCCAATTTTTTTATTTTACAGAGAAGGAATCTGAAGCCCACACGGTTGTGAATTCTCCAACCAGTTCAACACAAGTCTTGAGCTAAAACATCGATCTCATTGTTTTATTTTCTTTATAAAATATGAATGAAATGATAACGAGGCTTATTACAAAATATAAGTTGTCACTGGATGATTTTCATAAATAATGAGCTCTCTTTGTGAATTTAACTTAGAATTTGACTTGAAATTAAATTTGCATATAATTTTTAGTACCTTTTAATCTAATTAAAGCTAATGCCTAAAATGAAGTATGTGTGTGTGTGTGTGTGTGTGTGTGTGTGTGTAAAGTTATATAAGAGAAAAATTCATTTACTCATTTAGGAAATTTATGAGTACCATTCCTCTAAAAAGCTCAATATTGAAGAGAATAAATTATACCAAGGAGTCTGTATATAAAAATAAAATTATAAGTTAATGAGCTTTGCTACTTTTTAAAAGGAAAGGTATATCTAAACATGTTATCTGAGCCTTTAAGACAGTGGAGGAGATTTTTCCTCTTTCTCCCAATGTTAATCCAAATTGAACTTTCCTTCTTTTTTCTGCAACCACTCCTTAATGACACTAAGTATACAAGTAGATACCTAACTTAAGATTCTGTCATTTTCTGCTCTGCAAATTTATTTTTCATTCTGGTGACTCAGTTAAGTACTGTCGGTCTTAGAAAACATAGCTGCAGAAGAACCTTAGGGTTAAGAGATCAACATGAGGGAATATTCATGTCCCAACCCTGCTCAGGGCTCTCCATGTTGGGCTCATTCTTCAGATGGCCAAGCCATCCACCCAAGGAAAGGAATGCTTGTCTCCTTGAGCCAAGAGTAATCTTGGGTGGAAAAGAGAATAATTAGACCTGCTCTTCCACTGCCATGACCTTAATGGCTGTGTCTTCACTAGCCCAGAGGTGAATAAAGGATTAGATTCTATTGGAACTATTTCTATTTGTTAGTTAAATTATATATAGAGGACAGCATATTTGTGCAGCATATTTTGTCTCAATGGGAATGTTTTAGTCATTTTACAAGCTTTCCTTACCTCTAGCTTTCATCTTACTCCAACCATTTCACTCTTCAATTAGTATCTGCAGTGAGGACAGTTTTAAAACTGCATGAAATGCCTTGAAGACTTAGCATTTCTTATTTTCCTTTTTTTTCATTTACGCCTTATTACCAGCTTGTCAATAAATCCTATTGATTCTTCTGGAAGTCTTTCATATACTCCTTCCAACTTCTATCCCTACTGCATTTATTCAGTTCCAAAATATATATTCCAGGCATTGTACTGAGAATGAAGGTCGTAGCAAGAGAGGAAGTTGGAAATATGGGCAGTTCCCCATGTCAAGTCCTGTGATAACTGAGATGAGTCTGATAAAAGAAATTTAAGATAAAGTCCCTGCTGTCTAAGAGTTCACACACTAACCAAATATCATTTTAATCATAAAAAAAACAATTTCCTCAGTTAAAAATGCTTAGGGTGTTAAGCTTATTTATACTTACATTTCTGTAGCCAAGCAGATAAGCTACAATAGACTGACAGCCTTGCAATCAACATAAACTATTTCATGCAAGTTGGTATTTTAGAAAAGATTATTTATAAACACAGATCAGTTTGAATAAAACATGAACTTCAAAGCCAGTGCAGCTTAATGCATTTGGGAGTGATAATCTGAGCACTAGATACTTAACAGACTTAAGAAAATAAATAATAAGGAACTATGGAAACATATAAGTAGACATGTAAGGAGAAAAATATTGGAAATCAAACTTTGTAAAGTGGGATGATAGATCATAAATACCAGATCAGACTGTTGGATCAGGAGATATATTTTATTGGATTATATTTTGAAACAACTGTCTTATTTACAAATTCTACATTGGTTGAGATAAATCTATCTGCATATAATCTATAGAAAATTTGTATATTAAAGATCTGCTTAAAAATCTGTGAACTTTGGCTCTATCAGTAAGGAAAAATATTACCTCTCCTAATATCTTTTCACTACAGACATTTGAATTGGGCCACATGTAGATATCTATAAAAATTTCTAGATGGGAATACCTCCAAGTATATGATATTTTAGAAAAGTTGAAGAGGTAGTCCAAAAGGTAAATGTATTATCATTTCCATTTAGTTTAAGAAAGACAACAAAGTTTCAAATGAGCAATGTTTATTTATGGGGAAACCAAAGAATGGAAGGCAATTCTGAAAACCCACAACTCTTGTATCATTTGTGCTCATATTTCTGTGGCCATACACATTCCCCATAATTATTATGGTGCTAGAAATACTTTAAGATGATCATTTCCTACCATTGTATGAGTTGGAAGTGGGTTAGTCCAACATATGGCAGGATACTATGCCAAGCCACTGTGCTAAGGCATCGTTTTCAGCGTTCTTACTGCTTTTAGTGTCTCAGGAGACTGGGGTCAGATGCTGCATAATTGGTGCCCTGAGCCCAGACTGTATAGTAATAAAAATAGCACAATTCTGGTTTGTTGTCTATTTAAAATCAGCACCACACCCTCTAGTTTTCAGAACCCTCTTCACAGGTAACTCAGTAAAAACAGAAATTCTTATTTTTAGTGTTTAGTTATTTTTTGTTTGTTTGTTTACAAATTTTAAGGATGTTTTGTTTTTCTCACAAGCTTTTTAGTTTGCTTCATGAATTTCTCTCTTTCCTCTGCATTCTTGATCTACACTTTCCATCAGAGGTATGCTCCAATATGATGTATTGTTCTAGTGAACTACACAGGTCAAAGGTTAAGAAACTCTTCAGCAAACCAGTGATTATCAGGAATTTTTTTAATGCTCTTTGTTGTTTATGAAGTCATTTTTTTCCCCTAAATTAAAAGAGTCTAAATTATTGGCTATAAAACAGCTATATGACTGTATAATATGGCAATCAGTGGCCTTAGCACTGACTTAAATGTCAACAACTGATAAAATTGTCCACTTTTGTCAGTGAATTAGACAAAACACCTGAACTCAGTGTTCTGCAGGGTGTGCTTTCATTATGTCATTCTAGACTGGGCCCAAATGAGTTTACTCTCTATGTGTGTGGCTCTGCTTTACAAGAAAACCTTAGGAATAAATTTTATTTTATTATATTAAAAACAAACTGTTTGTAGTAAGTGGTCTTTCCTTCTGGCTGAAATTCAGGGAGAGTTGAATTTAGGTGTTTTACAGTTAAACTGGATTCCCTTTCAATTGTAATGGGTGAGAAGGAAAATTAATTTTTATACTTACCTGAACCGGAAATCGTTTTAGAGGAGGATAAAAGTAGGCATGCTTGTAAAGATAATATCGGGTCCTGTACTTAAAGACCTGCATGAACACAATAAATGATACATTCATGTTTCATGTGCAATAAATCTAGAGGAAGTGCAGTCAAGCCAAGGAAGTATGCTAAGGTGAATTACCCCATTTTCTTCAGAATCCTCTAATTTGGCTCTTCGATGCAAATTTTTCATCTGTTTAAAAGAGCATTTAATTATTATATATTCTCTCAATATAAAAAGACAAAAATGGAAATAACTATAGGTTTTTAATAAAGAACTTACCGAGAGAGCACAGGCCATTCCCAAAATGCTGAGCAAAATTAAAGCCGTCTTCATTTTGCTTCTGGAATTAATGAAGTGGTAAAGTTAATGAGTAAAACTAAGAATGTACCCTTTTTTGCTCATACTAGGTGATGTATTTAATTGTTTTCATTTTTGTCCAATTAGAGCTTTGACTAAGTAGGACCAAATTTCTGCTTTTGTTCTAAAATTGTTCCTTCTGTTTAAGTGGTAGAAGACTGACTTTATCCATCTATTTGAATAATCATGAGTTCCATATTTGGTTTTAACCTATCTGCTCTGATTTGTCAGTGGAAGACCATTTCATCACTGCCAGGGGCTTGCGTGCTCAGTGTACTTCATGTTGGGGCGTGGAAGCCTCCTGATGCCCTTGACATAGGAACATTAGCTAGTGTAGTTATGGGACCTGTTTGTTTTGTTTATAATTAAAAACTAAGCAAAAACTGAATACATTCCGATGGTTGCTTTTATGCCAATTATCCTACAGGCTCTTTCCAGCTTCTCTATAGCTTTTGAAGTAAAAGTTTGTTTGTAAAATGAAGAGTAGGAGGCATTTTCCCATGGATATCTTCGAATACTTGATATTTTTTATGTGTGTGAAAAGATCCATGACATGTGAAATATTATTCTCATAACATGTAGCACCCAACATCCATGTTTAAGGATGATTCTATGAGAAGAGTTATCAGAGTGCATCGTGGGATATCAGGGGGAAATTTCCTCAAGTTACATTGTTCTCCAGCTCCATTTAAGCTTTCCATCACTGATGTGGGAGGTTGTCATGGAATGGATGTGGGGCTCTCCAAGGTCAGGGTGATAGTTGTGATGGAGATGTCAATTTTATGGAAGAATTGAAGATGTAACTCTCAGAATAGGAATACATTGTGAACAGTCCCGGGGTTTGCAGCCAGGCCAAGATCTCAGTTCCACATAGATTCCTCAGAGGTAAAAGGAAAGCGATTGTGAAATCGTATCTTAATTTTATTCTATTTGATAAAATCCTATTTTAATAGAAGTTGAACAAACTTAGCTGAAAGCCACTAACACCCAGCACTTGCCCTGACAAACACATTTAACTGAGAGTGCTTTCTCCTCCAGAACGACAGTTTTGGCAACATTTTAGAAGCAATATGTAATGGTAATGGGAATTTCCCCATAAACACACTGGGAAAAGTAATATTTAAAATGTATTAAACGCATGTCATATACTATACTCTGAAGGTAGATTCTGCATTTTATCGTCACTAGCCACGATTTATTGCATCCTTATAGAGTATCTGACGCTAAAATAAACATTACACAGAGTAAGGCTAGAGTCCTGGAGAAGCTGTCTGGGGTCCTCTGTCACCTCTCTTTGTGGCAGAGTGGGTCTTTGATTTTGATGCCTGCAAACTTGCTCACAGCCCTGTCTACTTTAGCAAAAGTTCTTGATGGCCACGCGGGGATAAAGAGGTTTCCCCTAAAGGAGACCCATCTGTTTAAGAAGCTCACATTGCTACTGAGGTGCTCTGAACAATACTTTGACCTTGGCCACCCATGATGGAGCCCATCACCAAACAGGAAGATTATTGCTCTTCAGCTTTATGAAAAGAGTTGGAGTAATTACAATATCTTAAAGAGCTAAAAACTAAAATACGTAGAACCGTAGAAAGAGTTCAGAGTATAAAATTTTCTCACTACAAACCATAAAAACAACTAGATGAAAACACAACAGGAATAATATTAAAAAGAACCAAGTGACTCATGTAGGTAGCAATTGGCTGCCTACATAAATCTCATTTTATTTACTTTGTGATTCATCAAAAGCAAAGACCTCTATAGTGCCCATTACTAACCCAGACAACAATTAAAAAAATTTTAAAGGATTGTTTTGAGAATCTAATTGCAAGTTTTTATTGGGAAGAGTATAAACTAACAACATCTCTTATTTCCCTAGTACTATGCATTTTTCCATTCTGCTTTTAGAGCTATAAGATATTAACACTTTGAAACCAAATATATAACATATTGAAAAATACTGTTTATAATTGAAGTACAAGTTAGGCATAATTGATGGAGAAATCAACATACATCGAGGCAGATTTGTAAATGCAAAATAGTATTTCAGTCAGATTATCTTGAATGCATCAGAATGAGTAAACAAACAGTTATCTGTGAGGTACAGAGGTAGAAAGTAGGAAGCATAATTTTCTAGTTTATGTACATAATAGTAAGAACTTATTTACATGCTTAGGTTAATAAAGTCAGCCTTTTGGAAAGAATCTAAAACATGAGGTACTAGTTTAATGATAAACAAGTGTTAAGTTACTTAGCAATTCTATACAATGTGTTAATATCTATATTTAAATAAAAAGTTCAAAACCAAGCCCGGAGATGTGAAATGTGGCGTGTTTGATTTTAAGATAATCAAGTTGTCATATTAAACCCTACCCTTTTGCAGTCCTGGAGTGAGAAGGCAGCCTCCCAGGAGTGAGTGACACAGATTGAGTACTTCCTCTGCTGTCTCACTCACTCATTCACTTGCTCTTGCAGGCTATAAACTCTTCTTTGCCTTCCCACAGCCAATCACTGTCATGGTCAAGGTGATGTCAGAATGTGGATTCTCACCAGAAAACCCCCGAACTTCCACACTTTTTCAAGACACAAGCTCAGCTGAATAAACATGAACTGTGGTTCTAGTGCCAAGAGGTTTGCATTGTGGAATTTAATTGAAGGTTTAGATGAAGATGAATAGTTTGGGTTCTGAATATATATAATAATATACTGGATTTGAATGAAAATAAATAGCAAAAGATTTAACCATTTTAAAATTTCATAATTATACAAATTTTCATTATGTTGAAAGGAAGGAAAACTTACTGTAATCAGATACAATCCTACATTATTAATTTAGTAAAAAAAGAAAGAAAGATACTAAATAATAAAGGAGAGGAGCTGGTAAACAATGAATACTTTAATATCAATTATTTTATATTTTTTTCCTGAAATATGCTTCAGAGACTCATAAATTAAAATTGGTATAATTAAATGTCAAAATGTGTAAGATATATTTCCTGAAACATATTGCTGAGTATAAAGGTTTTACACTAAGTTTTTGAGGATTGTGCTACTGATAGTAGCACGGTGTACGATACAGTGATGGTAAGTATGCCCTGGGTTGCATGGCTAGTAAATGGGGAATCTAGGGCTCAAAGTCAAGTCTGTCTAATTCCAGAGTCTACTTTTAATCACTATATATCCTTGCTGGCACATTCAGAAAACTTCAGTGATTCAGTAGATTGGAATATACTGAGTGGAGGTAGGGACAGATGAGGATGGTCAGGTAGGCAAAGACCAGGTGAGGGAGTAGACTTAGGCTGCACGAAGGAGTATGGACTCCATCATGGAAATGAGAGACTCCCAAAGGGTTAAAGCAGAAAAGCAATACATTTAGATTTGCAATTTGGAAAAATCTTTTGTTGATAAGGCAGAGCTGCGTTGAGGAAGACAAGATTGTTATGGAGGAGAGGAGTTTCAAGAAGCTATTTTAGTGGTCCAGGAAAACAATGATAAAGGTCTAAACTAAAGCAGTAGCAGTGGGGGATGGAAAGGGTGGAACAAAGGAAAGCAATGTTAAATAGATAAAATTAACAGGACTTAGTAGAAGTAAGAGAAGTGGAGAAGCCTAGGATGATTTCTGGATTTAGGGCTTGGGTAATTTTGAGAATGGTGCGGCCATATCTCATGCAATACCTAGCAGAGCAATTGGTATACTATAATCACTCAGTAAGTGATTAATAGTTAATAGTATAAGATATACTATTCAAGTTAATAGTATTAACTTTAATATTAAAGTTAATAGTATAAGATATAATAAAAGGAGTAGAGAACTGAGAATCAAAAGATTGAAAGTTTGTCCTACGAATATGTGAATCACTCAACCCCAAGGAGTCTTCAGTTTAAGCCATCTTTTAAAAATAAGGGGATTTTCACACCAAAAAAACCCAGCCATTGCATTCCTCCATCACCTGTGAAGTATTCGTCCCAAGCAATAGAACTTGAATCTGATGAAGCTTCTATATCTACCAGGTTAGAGAAAATACAGGGAACAGAAGACTATGTAAAATGAAACCATTGGGCTGCATTCAGCAAAATCCAGAAAGTGGGAAACTTCATCAGACATATTACCTGGCTTCTATCTTATTAGCAGAAAAAAATACAAAAGGAGGAAAGGGAAACTGTCGATTTAAGAGACTTCAGAGACATATTAGAGAAATTATGGAACAACTGGAGAAATGTTGAGTCCTGACCAGATATTTTCTGGTATTAAGAAATTGTTGTTAATTTTTTAGGTATGATGATATTATTATTATTTTAAAAAGAATGCTCATCTTTTAGAGATTCAACCTAAAATATTTATGGATGAAACAGATATCTTGGGGTGGGGATAAAGATGAAACAAGGTTGGATATAAATTGATAATCATCGGGACTTCCCTGGTGGTACAGTGGTTAAGACTCTGCGCTGCCAATGCAGGGGGCCTGGGTTCGATCCCTGGTCAGGGAACTAGATCCCATGTGCATGCCACAACTAAGAGTTCACATGTCACAACTAAGGAGCCTACCCGGCACAACCAAATAAATAAATATTTTTTAGAAAAAGGACTTCCTTGGTGGCACAGTGGTTAAGAATCCATCTGCCAATGCAGGGGATACAGGTTCGATCCCTGGTCCGGGAAGATCCCACATGCCACGGAGCAACCAAGCCCGTGTACCACAACTACTGAAGCCCGCGCGCCTAGAGCCCATGCTCCGCAACAAGAGAAGCCACCGCAGTGAGAAGCCCACGCTCTGCAACGAAGAGCAGCCCCCGCTCGTCGCAACTAGAGAAAGCCTGCGCGCAGCAATGAAGATCCAACGCAGCCAAAAAATAAATAAATAAAATTTGATAATCATCAAATTGATGATAAGTCAATGCAGATTCATGACACTATGCTCTTCACCTTTGTATACGTTTGAAGTGACCTATACAGTTTTTTTTTAATGGAAATGGTTGAACTAAGTGATGTCTAAGACTTTTTCTGTTTCTAATATTCTGTAATCTCTTATCTTCAATGAGTCATTTAAGCCTGATATATCCTTTCCAACAGCCCTATAGCTACTCTAAATTGACTAGATTTATTCATGCAAGTTTATTGGAACATTCTTTCTAAGAAGTAGTGCTAGAGAAAAAAAAAAAAAAAACCAAAGATTCTTACTGCTTTTTTTTTTGTTTTTTTTATAACTAGGGCTGTCCCAACAACACATTTTGTTAAGGTCTCATCACCACAATGGTCTTCTTTATTTAAACAGGCTGTTATGAACTGATTCTCTTAGATGGCATATGAACACACATTCATGTCATTGATGCCACAACCAAGTTTCACTGTGTGATGAGTCATTTCTGGAAAAACCCTACACTCGTTGTGATGTACTCTTCTTTCTTACCTGCCACATTTACTCAGTTATCAAATCTTATTAACGCCACCTCCACAGTTTCTTTGAAATCCATCCTCCTCCCTCTTTTCTTGTTGCCTATGCCTTTGTTCAAGTCCTCATTACCTCTTGCCAGGTTAGAATATCAGTAGTAATATCCTAATTGTGAGCATGTTGCCTATTTCCCCTTACCAAAACCTCTGTGACCACAGGATTTAGAATCAAAGATTGAACTGAAGTCCTGGTGCTGTCTCTTGCTAGCTTTTGACCTTGGGTAAGACTCGCTCAGCCCAAAAAGTCTGCCCCCAACTTTCCCTTCCAATATCGTTTATTACTTCTTGCCTGCTAGAATATATTTCAAGATGCTCTATATAGACTTATTAATAACTAAGTCTAAGAAGTAAATAAATACTTTTAAGACATATTTTCATGTGAAGTCTCTTTGCAGCTCTTAATTGAAATCTTAATAACCTAGAATTTTCTGGAATAAATGACAAAATTTCCTCTTTTCTATCAGAAAAATGCTAAAATTCCTGGCTATGCCAATATTCTAGTTCTTACTAAACCTTAAAGGGTTCCACATCTTTCTCATCCACTCTTTCTCTATGAAACCAAAAGGTAGTATGTAGTTTGGACAACAACCTTCACACCTATAGTGTTCTTCTCCTGAGCTATCCCACCGTCAGACTTGTTGCTCTTTGATACTTCATCATTGGACCCTTTTCTGCCCAATCTAAGGTGTCATACCCCTTTAACCTTCTGATATTCAGTATGCATTTTGCCCTCCATCCAAGCCTACCTATTCAACCTTTGCCTAGTTTTTCCATCAGTAAGTCTCTGGATCTAGGACTTTATATAATCAGTCAATTGCTGTCACTCATTTGGTAAGCTTGGGTGGTGGGGTCCAAAAGAGACAGGTTTTTTCCCCTTAGAGCTTGTAATCTAGTCAAGCTCTCCCTCCCCTCTTCCCTCCCAGACCTCCCCTGTTTATGTGAAAGCCAAGTAATGCTTTTCCTAACCCCACTCAATTTCCCAGCAAAACTTTCATATATTCCATAGCCAGAAAAAACAAATACCAAACATGTACCTAATATAAATTCCTATTTAAGAGCCATCATGTTCTCTTACTATAATATTGTGCCCTTGTGTGGTAATGGTGGTGGTAATGTGTGTGTCCGTGTCATCTGTTTTTTATTGTGAGATTCTAGAGGGCAAGGACTGTATCTACTTAAACTGCTAGATACAGAGTCAGGAAAACCACATCTACGGTTATTTACATGAGACTGATGTTCTCATAGATTTTGACATCAGGTGAACATTAATGAGATGTATCAATTAATTCCTTTCACTTTGATAAAGAGAAGGTGAAGATTAGCACACAATGCTATTAGCAGGTAGTAGACTGAGGGCAGAGTACTTATAGACTGTTCTCTGTGACGTGGTTCCTGTCTCCAAGTGGAAGATTCTGAATTTGTGTGTTTCCTTCCAAATCTTCTTTATTCAAGATTTGGAAGAAGTGAATGAAGGTTAAATCTGGTTGGATCTCTCTACAACCTTCCCAGGCACTTCTCTTTCTACTTTACCATCTACTTCTCCCTATTGGCTCTCTTTCATTGGAATTTTAGAGTCTTTTTTATAAAACAAAGACCAAAAAAACCCTCCTTCATCCATACACATTCCCACCCAGCTACTCATATATTTCTCTCTTCCTCTTCACAGTCAAATTTCTTGAGAGTTGTCAACATTTAATAACCCACCTTCTTCACCTTCTACTTGTTTCTCAGCCCCCTACAATATGGCGCTGCCCCCATAACTCTGTAGAAACTTATCTCATAAAGGTTACCAATGACTTCATTCTGGTTAGCCAATGAGTTCTGGCTGGTGAATTGCAATGAACACTTTTCAGTCACTTTCCTAGGTGGTGTCAGTAGCATCTGATGCCACTGACTGTTTCCTCCTCTTTCAATACTTCTACTTCCCTCCCGCATGCATGGTACTGCATTCTCCTGTTTCCTCTTCCCTCCCTGCCTGCTGTTTCTCAACTGCTCTTACGTGCTCCTCTTTCTTTAGCTGTCTTCTGGATGTTGATATTTTCAGGGTTCTGTCCTTGTCCAGCTCCTCTTCACATTCTCCAGAGTCTCTCTGGATGAGCTCTTTCATTCCCATGGCTTCACTTACCCATCTGCTGTTTTTTTTTAAAATTCGAATTTTCCTCCTGGCTTCAGGGTCATAACGTATTATCAAACTTATAATGGAAATCTCCCCCTGGAAGTTACCAATTACCTCCAATTCCCAACTACCCTTCCTTCTATGTTTCTGTTCCAGTTGCTCAAGCTAGGAATGCAAGTCATCCTTATCTCTTGTCTGTCCCCTACCCCCCCCGCCCCAATGTGGTCCTGTCAATTCCACAGCCCTCAAATCTTACTTCTGTCCACCCTCACTACAACTATTATCTTACTTGAGGCCACTGTTGTCTCACCTGGGTTACTGCAAGAACCTCTTTATTTTCTTTTTCTCCAATCCATTTTTCACACCTTGGCCAAAATAAACTTTCTAAAACATATTTTCAATCATATATTTTCAACCTCTGCTAAAAATTCCCCATGGCTCTCGGATCTTCAGGATAAAATTTAAACTTCTCAGAGCTGCATAGAAGGCCATTCATGATCTGACTCTTACATATGACTCCAGCCCCACCCCTTTACTTTCCTGTCTCACACTAAGCTCAAGTCATACTAAAGTATTTCACTTCTTTCCCTTTACACCACGTCTTTTTCCCTGGGCCTTTGCACATGCTATCTTTGTCTGCCTAACTCTGACCAGTCATCCAGGACTCAGTTCTGATGTCACATCCTTCAGGAAGCCTGCCCTTATTCCTAGCCTCACTTTGGCTAGGTTGGTACCTCTTCTATGTTTCCAAAGCACTCCTGTGATAGTAATGACCCTTCTCTCTTGGGGCTGATTGCTTATCTCTTATGACCTCTGAATAGATTAGAAGTTTTTGATGACAGGGGCAGGGTCTTATTTACCATTATATCTCCAACCACTCATCAAAGTGCCTGACATAGGACATTTAGTCAATAAATATTCTTGAAATAATTGCTGACTGATTAAGAATGAATACTGAAAGACCATTATCACAGTGTTTCTCAACTCTTTTTTTCCCATTATTGTCCAATAAGGAGAAAAAATTAATTTCATTTAATGTCTCCCTAAGGAGAGAGATTAAATACTAAGGAATAATAGAGTTGAGCTTTGAAGGGCCACGAACTATTGTAATATCTAAGAGAATGGGAAAGGGAATCTATATGATTTCCAGAGGGCTGTCATGTCTATATCTCTATCAGCCATAGTTAAGGAAAAAACAAACATTCTTTTCTACATATGGACAGACTGAGGGATCATTTTGATCTTGCTTTTTATTAAAAAAAAATTTTTAACCCTGTTTGTGTTTTGAGCTGGAAACAAATTTTTACCTACCAAAGAGAAGCTTTCATGCTATTACTTGATTATTCAATTATTTTGTGAAAAACCTGAATGTTCCCTGAATGTTTACTTTGTGATGTTAAAATGCCTAATATTTTTTTGTCAGCTCAGCACATTCTTTAGTGAGGAACTGAGAAATGAGTTCTCAGAAATCATCATTTCAGGGATTGCACAATTGACAAATATAGTCTTTTAGTTACTAGCTGGGGTTGGTTATATTTTTGGTGTTCCTTAGGTTTTCCATTGCCTTGGACCTTCTGCAATGACCTGCAATAATAACAGTTTGTGATTCCACAAAAAACAAATCACTGCCAGTCTTTGTTGTGGTCTTGTTGTAATTTTGTATGGTATGGCTCATTCCACTGCATCATCCGTAAAGGTTACAACACTCATTGGACGTCTGAGGCCACCTGGTCACTTAGTGGACATTTATTGGGATTTGCTTTGGTATTTTCTGCTTGACTGTGTCGAATGTGGATTCCTTGGGATACCTCTGGCCCAGTGCATTCCAAGCAAGCTTCTTCCTTTTCTCCCTTTTGGAAGAATAATCTCTCTATGTATGTCTCATTTTCGTCCAGCTGATTTTTTTCCCCCTACCTGGGCTTTCATCTAGAACCTCGGTCCTAAATTTTTTAGTTTTAAGGTTTCTTTTTCTTTTTCTTTTGATATTTTCTAGTTAACTCCCTGGTTTTCTCTATTCCTAAATAACTTTCTGTATTGCTGTCATGGTACCGCACCTATAGAAAGAATTTATTAGATACTGGGTGTCTGACTAAACGACTGATTTTCTTGTACTTGTTACTAAGGATGAAGTCTGCCTACCATATCAGAATTTGAGCTCGGGACATAAGCTCCTTCCTCCTCTTAATCCTATGCACTACCCTAAAGAATAAAATATCAGTTATTTAGATTCAGAGTTTTAATGCATAAGAAATGCATATCTTAGAGAGATTTTAAACGCAAGATGGTTATCTATATCCTTGTATTCTCCAGGAGCAACCACACTCAGAGGCAAAGGATAAGATCACATGTCTCGCCTCAATTTTTAAAATCTAAAGAAATTTAAACAATTTATAATAAAATCAGATGGAATAAAGTGATGACAAGTTAAATAATAATAGGCCAAGTCAGAAATAAAATAAATCAGATTAAGCAAGAAATTTAACAACTCTGGAAAACATGAGCTCTTGTCACTGTCATTGCTCTCACCATCAAAAATGTTGAAATGCCTATTTTCACCTGAAACCTGGCAAAGTCTCTCTTTTGAAAGAATGACATTTATATGCAAAAAAAATATGGGGGTTTTGGCATATTTTAGATAGAAATATCTAAAAACCTAGACATAGTTATTCCTTGATAGAAATATAAAATTAAATAACAGCCAAAATAGGCCATGTTCAGTATTCCCAATAGTGAAAGGAAAGTAGTGATTACTTAGTTATGGGACGGTGGACTGGAGACGCCATTAAAATTCAAGTTTTGTGATCTAATTCTACAAAGTTAGAAAATCTTCTAAAATACATGGAACTTCTTATTTTTCTTTAGATCTGATGAACTGGCATCAAGAGAGGATGTCCTCCCTTGGTCTTGTGGCTTTACGTCTAGGGTGGGGGTCAAGGGATTTGCCTACAATTTCAGGCTGATTCCAAACCAGAGTCAAGTCCTCCTTGTAATTATGTTTTCCTGTAATAGCTCAAGAGCTCCTGCTCCACATTCAAGTTCATACTTTATTAAGGTAGATGGGCTGAGTCTTTGCTTTTGTTGGTGTTACTGTGTCAAACAGCGAGAAGCCGCCACCCGTAAGAGACCAGAATTGGTCTCTGTGGTAGAAGAAGTGTTGGTCACCATGAGAGACAGAAGTTCTCTATGCATTTGGATGTTTTAAATTTGGTGGTAGATTCTATTCAGGACTCGAGGGAGACCTCACAAAAGAACAGGTTATTTGAGAAAAACCAGATCTAAAGGACTGCAAAGAAGGAAGCAGTGTGTATCAAATGAGGCATTGGATTGCAAAGGGACCACTGTCCAGCTCAGGGGCCCATGGAGAAGTCACAAGCATAATACCAGAGGTGGCTGGGGTAGGGGGGGTGAGGGTGGGAAGTGGGAGCAAGGAGAGTTGCAGAAGAAGATGGATCTAATAGAAAAACTAAACACTTCACTGTGTCTAATCATAAGAAAGGCCCAGAAATTCAGACCTTCACCAAGCTCCTCCATGACACTGGTGGGAGAAATTTTTTTGCTTCATTTGTTTCCTAAAATAAAATTCATATTTCAAGAGAGAGTTTGGCTAATACAATCTAGCCATTTGTCCCAAAATTTGAAGAATGGTTATAATTTTCTAAAACACACTCTTGCTAAGCAATAACATTCCACACACACCAAAAGGCTGTAGATTACTCATCTACCTAATGGTCGCAGAGGCACCTGTTGAAGTAGGAGATTGGTAGCCTTTTATAATACTTCTTCACTTGACATTTCTTTTTTCTTTCTCAAAGAACAGATAGCAAACTTATCAAAACCAAATAAAATAAAGACATTCTCAGGAAACTTTTTAAAGATTCCCAAGTGGGTGTTAACTGTGAATTTAGTTGAAGTGAGAGATATTTTTTTCATTGTTTTAGACCTGTGAAAAATACTTTCACCAACTCCAAAATACATGAATTAATTTCATTACCAGAGGATTGGAAATCAATTTGCCTGCCTCTTACTACAGGTTTTCTTCTATTATCCCACCATCATTTTCACATTCACATTATGCTTTAGAACCATAGCAAAGTTATAGGCTATACAAAAGGAATTACGTGTTTAACATGGACAGTAAGGAAAAAACCTGTGATCCCACTTGAAGCTTTCAGACACCCTTATGTATATGGAGAACAGTAGTCACTGCAACATCCAACCTGCTAGACAACACTGTATGCACAACTATGGTGCTATTTTCAATTTAACTCTGTAGACCATCTAACTCAGAAGAGTACGTTTTCTTTTTGTTTTCCCTCTGAATTGCACCATACTTTGGCCAATGGTTCTGTGGTTGTTTCCAAGTAAGGCGGCGAATTGATGCAGTAAATTAAACGTGCTTGCTGGGATGCACTTAACATTGTTTCAAAGCTGTTAGGGCTTAAGGTAGCATTAGAATTCAGATCAGGGGCTTCCCTGGTGCCGCAGTGGTTAAGAATCCACCTGCCAATGCAGGGGACACGGGTTCGAGCCCTGGTCTGGGAAGATCCCACATGCCGTGGAGCAATAAAGCCCATGTGCCACAACTACTGAGACTGCGTGCTACAATTACTGAAGCCCGCGTGCCTAGAGCCTGTACTCCGCAACAAGAGAAGCCACTGCAATGAGAAACCCGTGTACTGCAACGAAGAGTAGCCCCTGCTCGCCGCAACTAGAGAAAGCCCGCGCACAGCAACAAAGACCCAATGCAGCTAAAAATAAAATAAATAAATAAATAAAAAGAATTCAGGTCAAACCTGGGGCCTTTAACAAACTTGGTTTCTTAAAAAATTAAAGTGTTGGGCTTCCCTGGTGGCGCAGTGGTTGAGAATCTGCCTGCCAATGCAGGGGACACGGGTTCGAGCCCTGGTCTGGGAAGATCCCACATGCCATGGAGCAACTAGGCCCGTGCGCCACAACTACTGAGCCTGCGCGTCTGGAGCCTGTGCTCCGCAACAAGAGAGGCCGCGATAGTGAGAGACCCGCGCACCGCGATGAAGAGTGGCCCCCACTTGCCGCAACTAGAGAAAGCCCTCGCACAGAAACGAAGACCCAACACAGCCATAAATAAATAAATAAATAAATAAATAAATAATTAAAAAAAATAAAGTGTAAATACATATAGTAAACTATGTGTATCTTACGTGTACAGTTCATTAAGCTTTGATAACTGTTTACACCCAAATCAACACATAGACAATTGCATTACTCTAAAAGTTCTCTCATTTTCTTTTGTGGTCTGTTCCCTCTGTTTGCCAGAGGCAAACACTATTCTGCTTTTAATTCCATAGATTAGTTTTGCCATTTCTTGAAGTTTATAGAAACGGAATTGTACAGCAAGTCTTCTTTTGTGTCTGACTTCTTTCACTGAGCATAATACTTTTTAGATCCATTCATTTTGATCATGTATCAGTAGTTCATTGTTTTTATTGATGAGTAGTATTCCATTATATAAATATACCACAATTTGATTATTCATACTCCTGTTGATGGGCATTTAGTTAGTTTTTTCTGTCATGAAAAAAGCTACGGTGAACATTGGTGTACCCATCTTTTTATGGACATATGACATGTTTAATTTTAAATTTAAGCTATAATGAAGTCAGAGCACTGATACCTAAACTTTAATTAAGTGGCCACTTTGAGTAAAATCAGAGTATAAAGAAGATGGATTAGGAGATGGATACATTTAGTAGGATCTATAACCAGGGGGGGGAACCAGAACACACCAAGGGCTCCACACTGCACTGTTCTCATTTTAGCTCTGAGCACTTCAGCCCAGCTGTGTGTGAGCTGTCATGGGAGTAAGTAGACATCAGTTAGAGTTATACGTGAAAAGACATACTTAGAGACAGACATACGTGGGTTAAGTTCTGGCTCAGTAACTTAAGACAAATTAATTGACCACTCTGAGCCTTAGTCTTTCTCGTCTGTAAGACAAGGTAATTCCCAATGTGATAGGTATAAATATTAAATGGGATGTAAGAGTTAAGGTCATAGCACATTTAATTTGTATAAAATATTATTAGAGATAGCATAATTTGTGTATCATAACGTGACAAAATATCTTGAGGTTATAATTTGAGTCCTAGCTCATACCCTATAGATAGTGGGATGATTTAAATTTAAAAAGAATTTGTTGGATGTTAACTAGACTTATTGTAGTGATCATTTCACAATATATAAAAATATCAAATCATTATGTTGTACATCTGAAACTAATATAATGTTGTATGTCAATTATACCTCAGTAAAAAAATAATTTTTGTTTTAAGTAGGTGATTCTGTGGTTAAGCTTACATAAGGCAAACTGTTGCAATAAATGACACATACTCTGATGGATAAAACCCCTAACATTAGTGACAATAAATAAAATCGCATTTCAGGATCTTTTCCTTAAATTTTGCCAAATGTTCAACATTGTTGTTCTCTATCATCGAAATTGACTGCAAAGGGACATCGTTAATGAAATGAGATTCTACATATTTCGTCTTTGAAAATGTCTTTTCACACAGATAGAGCCAGCTAAATACTGATATCACTCCATAAGCATGTGATTTTAGTTGAGCGTATTCATTACTTGGAAGACATCGATAGAATTCTATTAGATTTGTCTCTTGATATTTGCCTTTTATCCTGTCATTACATTGCAAATTAATTACCCTCAATTGAAGTTAAATGGAAGCTCCTCAATTTCATTAGTTAAATAAATTTTATATTGTTATTAAATACATTTTGAAATTTGAAAAATTTCCTTCATACTTCCATGGAGGTCTGAAAAATGCTGCTGGAACTACAGTTTGAGCTTGGAAAATATATCTGTTGCAAATTTTTGTGAGAATGGAGATCTCACTACTTGTTTGAACATTTGATGGCCTGGGAAATGTATAAAGCATTGCAGGTGTAACCAAGAATTATTGGTCCCCATTGTAGTGATCATTTCATAATGTATGCAAATGTCAAATCATAGTGTAATACACCTGAAACTAACATAACATCATACATCAACTGTATTTCAATTAAAAAAATAATTATTGGTCCCTAATAACTTACATTTTCATTTACTTAGGTGGCCAAATCATACTGATAACTGGAATTTTCTATTAAATGTAGTAAAATACAATATAATTCTCAACTTAAATTAATGTTTAATTAAATTATTTCATATACAACACAATTTACTGAATGACTCTCTGAAACATTTTTTCTCATATATTATTTGTCATAATAATTATTTATTATGTTCTATAGCCCTGTGGGATACATTACCTTTTCTATTGTTTTCCTGATCCCAGCACCTTTCTTTTCAGCCTCCATTAAACTCCTGGTTTGGGCTTTTCTATTAAGGATTTTGGGAAAAAAAAATCGACAAAGAGCATTAGTGTTGTCATTCAAAATATTGTGTTGCCAATTTCTCCTATATTGTCACTTTTAAATCATGTTGTAAGAGCAAATAGCAAATGTAGAAATTGTTAACATAACCATTCATCTTTTATTAGAATTAAAACTCATTTTAGCTTCTCTTAGTCTCAGTTTCCATATTTTTAATATGAGGATCATGATAGCTACTTTAAAGCCCTTATGAGCAATAAGATAGTGCACACGGAGTGTCTGCTACTGTGAGTCTTCAATATATTTCACTTCTTGGATCTTAAATTACTTAACCGTAACATTAAACATTCCTTTTATAGATTTTGCATACATATATTCCTTTTATTTTTAAACACCTCAAAAAATTTGCTGTTCATATGACAGTTCACTTTCATCATACTCTAGGGAAACGTAACAGTATAGTTTTCTGAATCACATGTGTATGAATTTAAAGTATCCTTAAAATATACGTGTGTGTGTGTGGGGGGGTGTGTGTATCTAAACACAACATGTTGTGCATATATTTAAAACAGTCTTTCCTCTACTGTTTTATTATATCTATAAATATGTTGCCTTTTCACTAATTAAACATTTTAGTGAGAAAATTAGGGAGGAAAATGAAAAAAATATCAGCCATCATTCCTTGAGGCATATCATTCACAGACCATAGAGAAAGAGCAAAACAGTTTGTGGACCACTGCGGCCTGAAACCAACTATTAGCAAACCAATGCTTTTCAAACGCAGAGGGTCACGGGGAACCCAGTACGATCTGCTGTTTCCAAGGATCTCTCAACAGCAACACCCCATGCAGCAATGTTTTCTCTGGTGGCATCTTGTTAACTCATGAGCCACAAACTTTCGTGCTTAAAATGTGGTTGAAAATTTAAGCAGAAACTTGTAAATGAGTAGTTTAGTGTCTTAAAACCATATACTTAGCCAAATGAAGGCGTGGCCCCATGATGTTTCTCTTTAGATGCCCAAACTTTGAAGAGCAAAGGGTTAGATCACTTTTAGGCATTTCTTGCATGTAGGTAGAGGCTCCTCTCCTCTTATTTTCTCCCCCAAATATTATTTTCATAGCTTGGTGAAATGGGAGTCACCTTCTATATTTGCCACGTTTGAATATGAAGACTGTGGTGGTGGTTTTAATAACTCAGGAGTATTCACAGGCTTCCACCCTGGAGCTATTCTAAAGAGAAACCACAGTTCCAGAAATAAGCAAAGCAAACAAAACAAAAACTAATGTGATGTCTTTTAGATTGCAGGTAGTAAGGTTACTGGTAAAACAATGTTTGGCTCTGCAAATATATTTCCCCCTGCCATTAAGATGTAAATATAACTAGATATTTCTGCTCGGCTTTATTTTGGGACCCTCTGAATGTCAGTGGCAGGTCAGAGGGGAGATGGAATGAGGAGCCCTGGGGAGCTGGAAGACCATGCCTGCTGGCCGGCTGTCCTGGCCTCAGGAGCGGCTCATTCTGTTGGCCTTTTCTCCTGGTCCTCCTTTGAATCTTGGTGAAAAGAAGGCCAATATTTCCTTTATTGCCCGCCCCCCCACCCCTTTCTCATTTCTTATCCTTTCTGATGCCCAAAGACTCTAGGGCTTCTTGCTACTATTACCTTTCTGAAGACCAATAAAGAATGAGTTATTTATTCATTTGTTTATTCATTCAACAAGTATCTAGAGATCATCTACTATGAATATGGTCACAGAGTTCTAGGCTAGGCATTCAAGGGTATAAAAAGAAATGAAGGGAGGGCCTTCAAGATGGCAGAGGAGTAAGACTTGGAGATCACCTTCCTCCCCACAGATACAGTAGAAATACATCTACACGTGGAACTGCTCCTACAGAACACCCACTGAACGCTGGCAGAAGACCTCAGACCTCCCAAAAGGCAAGAAACTCCCCCCGTACCTGGGGAGGGCAAAAGAAAAAAGAAACGACAGAGACAAAAGAATAGGGACGGGACCTGCACCAGGGGGAGGGAGCCGTGAAGGAGGAGAGGTGTCCACACACTAGGAGCCCCTTTGCGGACGGAGACTGCGGGTGGCAGAGGGGGGAGCTTCGGAGCCACGGAGGAGAGCGCAGCCACAGGGGTGCGGAGGACAAAGCGGAGAGGTTCCCGCACGGAGGCTCGGCGCCGAGCAGCGCTCACCAGCCCGAGAGGCTCGTCTGCTCCCCCGCCGGGGCGGGCGGGGCTGGGAGCTGAGGCTCGGGCTGCGGTCGGATCGCAGGGAGAGGACTGGGGTTGGCGGCGTGAACACAGCCTGAAGGGGCTAGTGCGCCACGGCGAGCCGGGAGGGAGTCCGGGAAAAGTCTGCAGCTGCCGAAGAGGCAAGAGACTTTTTCTTACCTCTTTGTTTCCTGGTGCGCGAGGAGACGGGATTCAGAGCGCCGCCTAAACGAGCTCCAGAGACGGGCGCGAGCCGCGGCCATCAGCGCGGACCCCAGAGACGGGCCTGAGACACTAAGGCTGCTGCTGCCGCCACCAAGAAGCCTGTGTGCGAGCACAGGTCACTCTCCACACCGCCCCTCCCGGGAGCCGGTGCAGCCCGCCACGGCCAGGCTCCCGTGATCCGGGGACAACGTCCCCGGGAGAACGCACGGCGCGCCTCGGGCTGGTGCAACGTCACGACGCCTCTGACGCCGCAGACTCGCCCCGCCTCCTCCGTACCGCTCCCTCCCCCCGCCTGAGTGAGCCAGAGCCCCCGAATCAGCTGCTCCTTTAACCCCGTCCTGTCTGGGCGGGGAACAGACGCCCTCAGGTGACCTACACGCAGAGGCGGGTCCAAATCCAAAGCTGAACCCCGGGAGCTGTGCGAACAAAGAAGAGAAAGGGAAATCTCTCCCAGCAGCCTCAGGAGCAGTGGATTAAATCTCCACCATCAACTTGAGGTACCTGCATCTGTGGAATGCCTGAATAGACAATGAATCATCCCAAAATCGAGGCGGTGGATTTGAGAGCAACTATAGACTTTGGGTTTCCTGTATGCACCTGACTAGTTTCTGATTTATATGTTTAACTTGGCTTAGTTTTTGGCGCTTGTTGTCATTGGTGGATTTGTTTATTGGTTTGGTGGCTCTCTTCTTCTTTTCTTTTAATTATTTAAAAAAATTTTTATTTTAATAATTTTATAAATTTAATAACTTTATTTTATTTCATTTATTATTTCTTTCTTTCTATTTTTTTTTCTCCCTTTCCCTCTGACCTGTGTGGCTGACAGGGTCTTGGTGGTCCGGCCGGGTGTCAGACCTGAGCCTCTGAGGTGGGAGAGCTGAGTTCAGGATATTGGACCACCAGAGACCTCCCGGCCCCATGTAATAGGAATTGGTGAGAGCTCTCCCAGAGATCTATGTCTCAATGCTGAGATCCAGCTCCACTCAATGACCAGCAAGCTCCAGTGCTGGACACCCTATGCCAAACAACAAGCAAGCCAGGAACACAACCCGAGCCATTAGCAGAGAGGCTGCCTAAAATCATAATAAGGTCACAGACACCCCAAAACACACCACTGGATGTGGTCCTGCACACCAGAAAGACAAGATCCAGCCTCATCCACCAGAACACAGGCACCAGCCCCCTCCACCAGGAAGCCTACACAACCCACTGAACCAACCTTAACCACTGGGGGCAGTCATCAAAAACAATGGGAACTACAAACTGGCAACCTGCGGAAAGGACACCCCAAACACAGTAAGTGAGGCAAAATGAGAAGACAGAGAAACACACAGCGGATGAAGGAGCAAGGTAAAACCCCACCAGACCAAACAAATGAAGAGAAAATAGGCAGTTTACCTGGAAAAAAAATCAGAGTAATGATAGTAAAGATGATGCAAACTATTGGAAAAAGAATGGAGAAAATACAAGAAACATTTAGCATAGAACTAGAAGAACTAAAGAACAAACAAACAATGATGAACAATACAATAAATGAAATTAAAAATTCTCTAGAAGGAATCAATAGCAGAATAACTGAGGCAGAAGAGTGGGTAAGTGACGTGGAAGATAAAATAGTGGAAATAACTACCGCAGAGCAGAGTAAAGAAAAAAGAATGAAAAGAATTGAGGACAGTCTCAGAGACCTCTGGGACAACATTAAACGTACCAACACTCAAATTATAGGGGTCCCAGAAGAAGAAGAGAAAAAGAAAGGGACTGAGAAAATATTTGAAGAGATTATAGTTGAAAACATCCCTAATATGGCAAAGGAAATAGTCAGTCAAGTCCAGGAAGTGCAGAGAGTCCCATAGTGGATAAATCCAAGGAGAAACACACAAGACTAATTTTTAATAGTTTGATCAAACTATCAAAAATTAAATACAAAGAAAGAAAAAATATTGGAAGCAGCAAGGGAAAAGCAACAAATAACATACAAGGGAATCCTCATAAGATTAACAGCTAATCTTTCAGCAGAAACTCTGCAAGCCAGAAAGGTGTGGCAGGACATATTTAAAGTGATAAAAGGGAAAAACCTACAACCAAGATTACTCTACACAGCAAGGATCTCATTGAAATTCAGCAGAGAAATTAAAACCTTTACAGACAAGCAAAAGCTAAGAGAATTCAGCACCACCAAACCAGCTTTATAACAAATGCTAAAGGAGCTACTCTAGGTAAGAAACACAAGAGAAGGAAAAGACCTACAAAAACAAACCCAAAACAATTAAGAAAATGGTAATAGGAACATACATATTGATAATTACCTTAAATGTAAGTGGATTAAATGCTCCAACCAAAAGACACAGATTGGCTGAGTGGATACACAAACAAGACCCGTATATATGCTGTCTACCAGAGACCCACTTCAGACCTAGGGACACATACAGACTGAAAGTGAAGGGATGGAAAAAGATATTCCATGCAAATGGAAATCAAAAGAAAGCTGGAGTAGCAGTTCTCATATCAGACAAAATAGACATTAAAATAAAGACTATTACAAGAGACAAAGAAGGACACTACATAATGATCAAGGGATCAATCCAAGAAGATGATAAAACAATTGTAAATATTTATGCACCCAACATAGGAGCACCAAAATACATAAGGCAAATACTAACAGCCAAAAAAGGGGAAATCAACAGTAACACAATAATAGTAGGGGACTTTAACACCCCACTTTCACCAATGGACAGATCAACCAAAATGAAAATAAATAAGGAAACACAAGCTTTAAATGATACATTAAACAAGATGGACTTAATTGATATTCATAGGACATTCCATCCAAAAACAACAGAATACACTTTCTTCTCAGGTGCTCATGGAACATTCTCCAGGATAGATCATATCTTGGGTCACAAATCAATCCTTGGTAAATTTAAGAAAATTGAAATCATATCAAGTATCTTTTCCAACCACAATGCTATGAGACTAGATATCAATTACAGGAAAAAAACTGTAAAAAATACAAACACATGGAGGCTAAACAATATGCTACTAAATAACAAAGAGATCACTAAAGAAATCAAAGAGGAAATCAAAAAATACCTGGAAATAAATGACAATGAAAACAGGACGACCCAAAACCTATGGGATGCAGCAAAAGCAATTCTAAGAGGGAAGTTTATAGCAATACAATCCTACCTCAAGAAACAAGAAACATCTCAAATAAACAACCTAACCATACACCTAAAGAATTTAGAGAAAGAAGAAAAAAAACCCCAAAGTTAGCAGAAGGAGAGTAATCATAAAGATCGGATCAGAACTAAATGAAAAAGAAATGAAGGAAACGATAGGAAAGATCAATAAAAGTAAAAGCTGGTTCTTCAAGAAGATAAACAAAATTGAAAAATCAATAGCCAGACTCATCAAGAAAAAAAGGGAGAAGATTTAAATCAACAGAATTAAAAATGAAAAAGGAAAAGTAACCACTCACACTGCAGAAATACAAAGGATCATGAGAGATTGCTACAAGCAACTATATGCCAATAAAATGGACAACCTGGAAGAAATGGACAAATTCTTAGAAAAGCACAACCTTCCGAGTGTGAACCAGGAAGAAATAGAAAATATAAACAGACCAATCACAAGCACTGAAATTGAGACTGTGATTAGAAATCCTCCAACAAACAAAAGCCCAGGACCAGATGGCTTTACAGGTGAATTCTATCAAACATTTAGAGAAGAGCTAACACCTATCCTTCTCAAACTCTTCCAAAATATAGCAGAGAGAGGAACACTCCCAAAGTCATTCGACAAGGCCACCATCACCCTGATACCAAAGCCAGACAAAGATGTCACAAAAAAAGAAAACTACAGGCCAATATCACTGATGAACATAGATGCAAAAATCCTCAACAAAAATACTAGCAAACAGAATCCAGCAGCACATTAAAAGGATCATACACCATGATCAAGTGGCATTTATCCCAGGAATTCAAGGATTCTATAATATATGCAAGTCAATCAGTGTGATACACCATATTAACAAATCGAAGGAGAAAAACCCTATGATCATCTCAACAGATGCAGAAAAGGCTTTCAACACAATTCAACACCCATTTATGAAAAAAACCTTCAGAAAGTAGGCATAGAGGGAACTTTCCTCAACATAATAAAGGCCATATATGACAAACCCACAGCCAGCATCGTTCTCAATGGTGAAAAAGTGAAACCATTTCCTCAAAGATCAGGAATGAGACAAGGTTGCCCACTCTCACCACTATTATTCAACATAGTTTTGAAGTTTTAGGCACAGCAATCAGAGAAGAAAAAGAAATAAAAGGAATCCATATCGGAAAAGAAGAAGTAAAACTGTCACTGTTTGCAGATGACATCATACTATATATAGAGAATCCTAAAGATGCTACCAGAAAACTACTAGAGCTAATCAATGAATTTGTTAAAGTAGCAGGATACAAAATTACTGCACACTGGGCTTCCCTGGTGGCGCAGTGGTTGAGAGTCTGCCTGCCAATGCAGGGGACACGGGTTCGAGCCCTGGTCTGGGAGGATCCCGCATGCCGTGGAGCGACTGGGCCCGTGAGCCACAAATACTGAGCCTGCGCATCTGGAGCCTGTTCTCTGCAACAAGAGAGGCTGTGATAGTGAGAGGCGCGCACACCGCGATGAAGAGTGGCCCCCCACTTGCCGCAACTAGAGAAAGCCCTCACACAGAAATGAAGACCCAACACAGCCATAAATAAATAAATAAATAAATTAATTAATTAAAAAAAATTACTGCACAGAAATCTCTTGCATTCCTATACAATAATGATGAAAAATGTGAAAGAGAAATTAAGGAAACACTCCCATTTAACATTGCAACAAAAAGAATAAAATACCTAGGACTAAACCTACCTAAGGAGACAAAAGACCTGTATGCAGAAAACTATAGGACACTGATGAAAGAAATTAAAGATGATACAAACAGATGGAGAGATATACCATGTTCTTGGATTGGAAATATCAACATTGTGAAAATGACTATACTACCCAAAGCAATCTACAGATTCAATGCAACCCCTATCAAACTACCAATGGCATTTTTCACAGAACTAGAACAAAAAATTTCACAATTTGTATGGAAACACAAAAGGTCCCAAGTAGACAAAGCAATCTTGAGAAAGAAAAACAGAGCTGGACCAATCAGGCTCCCTGACTTCAGACTATACTACAAAGCTATAGTAATCAAGACAGTATGGTACTGACATAAAAACAGAATTATAGATCAATGGAATGGGTTAGAAAGCCCAGAGATAAACCCACACACATATGGTCACCTTATCTTTAACAAAGGAGGCAAGAATATACAATGGAGAAAAGACAGCCTCTTCAATAAGTGGTGCTGGGAAAACTGGACAGCTACATGTAAAAGAATGAAATTAGAACACTCCCTAACACCATACACAAAAATAAACTCAAAATGGATTAAAGACCTATATGTAAGGCCAGACACTATAAAACTCTTATAGGAAAACATAGGCAGAACACTCTCTGACATAAATCACAGCAAGATCCTTTTTGACCCACCTCCTAGAGAAATGGAAATAAAAACAAAAATAAACAAATGGGACCTAATGAAACTTAAAAGCTTTTGCACAACAAAGGAAACCATAAACAAGACCAAAAGACAACCCTCAGAATGGGAGAAAATATTTGCAAACGAAGCAACTGGCAAAGGATTAATCTCCAAAATATAGAAGCAGCCCATGCTGCTCAATATCAAGAAAACAAACAACCCAATCCAAAAATGGGCAGAAGACCTAAATAGACATTTCTCCAAAGAAGATATACCAATTGCCAACAAGCACATGAAAGGTTGCTCAACATCACTAATCATTAGAGAAATGCAAATCAAAACTACAATGAGGTATCACCTTACTGGGGTCAGAATGGCCATCATCAAAAAATCTACAATCAGTAAATGCTGGAAAGGGTGTGGAGAAAAGGGAACCCTCTTGCACTGTTGGTGGGAATGTAAATTGATACAGCCACTATAGAGAACAGTATGGAGCTTCCTGAAAAAACTAAAAATCGAACTACCATATGACCTAGCAATCCCACTCCTGGGCATATACCCTGAGAAAACCATAATTCAAAAAGAGTCATGTACCACAGTGTTCATTGCAGCACTATTTACAATAGCCAGGACATGGAAACAACCTAAGTGTCCATCGACAGGTGAATGGATAAAGATGTGGCACATATATACAATGGAATATTACTCAGCCATAAGAAGAAATGAAATTGAGCTATTTGTAGTGAGGTGGATGGACCTAGAGCCTGTCATACAGAGTGAAGTAAGTCAGAAAGAGAAAAACAAATACTGTATGCTAACACATATATATGGAATCTAAAAAAAAAAAAAATTATTCTCAAGAACCTAGGGACAGGACAGGAATAAAGACGCAGAAGTAGAGAATGGACTTGAGGACACAGTGAGGGGGACGTGTAAGCTCTGATGAAGTGAGAGAGTGGCATGGACTTATATACACTACCAAATTTAAAATAGATAGCTTGTGGGAAGCAGCTGCATAGCACAGGGAGATCAGCTTGGTGCTTTTTGACCACCTAGCAGGATGGGATAGGGAGGGTGGGAGGGAGACGCAAGAGGGAGGGGATATGGGGATATCTGTATATGTATAGCTGATTCAGTTTGTTATACAGCAGAAATTAACATGGCATTGTAAAGCAATTATGCTCCAATAAAGGTGTTATAAATAAATAAATAAATACATCAAAAAATAAATAAATAAAAACAAAGGGAGGAGGTCAACGGGAATGACAGCATCCAAATCAACAATTTATTCTGCAGCTAAAACTTCGATGAGGAAGGCAAAAAAGTCCCCCTTTCATAGGAATATTCAAGGGAAATTCAGGATGTGCAATTGTGAAGAAGAGCAACACAAAACGTTTGGTTTTTTCATGGGTGGGGTTAGGGGTGCAAATCTTTGTTTAAAAATAAAAAGCTTACCTTTTAGTCAAAAAAAAAAAAAAGACATGAAGTGTACAATCTGGAACTTGCTGTCTGGTGAGAAAATACTAAGTAGAAAATTTACATTACAATGCAAATGCATAAGTTAGATGAGAAGGTAGTGGTCAATGGAAACCATATTGTCTAGCAGGGTGAACTTGGGCATGATCCGAGTGGCAGGTGTAGAAACCAAAGTGTCTGGAAAAAGTAGGTCTGTATTTTGTGAAGCATCATGTGTTTTCAAGAACAAATTCTCTCAAGGTACCTCAAAAAGGGGGAGCTGTAGAGCAATACGGCAAAACTGGAATGTCAGAGGCAGCCTCTCTTCTCTCTAACTTGGTCTATATCTCTCTTTCCATGCCATCTCTCCTATCCTGTCTGTTCTGCATGATTCTTGGCTTCTGATCTTCCTTAATGTCAGCTTGTATGTACCTTGTTTGCCAAGAACCCAACTCCAATTCCAACCTTGGAAATGTGCCTAACATATACTCAAGAGTGGTAATGACACCAGTCTATGATTTTGTGTTACTTTTTCAGAAGCACTTATAACCCAGATATAGGAATGGAGAAGCCAGGCAGTAAAACCGGATGTAGGACTGGCAGGAGGTAGGATGAATGTGGTGAAAGTAAATGGAAGCAACGACGTTACAAGTATGGAAAGAAAGAATTTAAACGAATGAAATCAAAACTGTGTTAGGAAGTTGAAAGGGACAAAAACATTAGGAAAAAGAGGAAAGTTCAGGGACCTGGAGAGGAGATATTAGATCAATAAATGGTATTTAGTTTTCCATTTGCAGTAGACTTCCCCTTATAACTAACTTACACAAGTTACTTTTTCTTGCTGAAAGAGTTACTGTGGTAAGTTGATGTGTAACAAATAATTTTCCAGGGAAATCATCTGTGTTTGAGACAATGGAGTAGAGTGGGAGTTAGCAGGTGTTACGATGGCTATTGTAGAGCTTGTGTGGGAGTAGACAGATTTATTTTAAGTTAATGCCGTGGTGGGAGGGAACAATATGCCCTCCTTTTGGGGGTGAGTACCACCGAAGGTTCTATCCGCGGTGGGAGGGCACCGTATGCGCTCGTCTTGGGGGTGAGTACCACCGAAGGTAGTATCCGCGGTGGGAGGGCACAGTATGTGCTGGTCGTGGGGGTGAGGACCACCGAAGGTTCTACCCGTGGTGGGAGGACATAGTATGTGCTGGTCTTGGGGGTGAGGACCACCGAAGGTTCTACCCGCGGTGGGAGGACATAGTATGTGCTGGTCTTGGGGGTGAGGACCACCGAAGTTTCTACCCGCCGTGGGAGGGCACAGTATGTGCTCGTCTTGGGGGTGAGGACCACCGAAGGTTCTATTCTGAGAGGAAATTGTACTTTTTCTTCGACTCTTGGTTTAAGAATGGTGAGCTAAGTACTTTGAATTTTAATCTAGTGGGTGGGAAAGAGCTTGTAAATTAAAGTGTGGGTGCTAGTCTGATATAAGTTATCTGAGGAGTCTGTATAGCTGGAAGATGTCGATTCGGAGCATACATTTCTACAGTTGCTGTGGGTAGTTTATTCCCTAGTATAGTAAGAATGTGGTCATTTTTGAGGAAACCTCTTTGGATGTGAACATGAGCTCTTTTTCTGACACACACACACACACACACACACACACACACACACCTCTGAAGTCTGTACTTACTCCCATAGGTCTTTCTGGGTATGTGATCACCAGGAGTGCCAGGACATAAGTCTTGAGCTAGGAGACTCAAGGGCTAGGAGAGCTGCTTCTGGGTTTAAGGCAATGTGTTACAGCTTAGATTTTCAGAAAACGATGGGTGAGGACTTTATATACCAGAAGGACACGGTGTCCTGCAATATTGAGGACCTACCAGCTGAATACATAAACATTACAGACATGACTGCATCTCTTTTAGTCACTAGACTACAGTTTGTGCCAGGGAGGGTAAGCCATATCTTTGGAAGATTCAAAAACTGGATTTCAAAGGTAACCTAAGAATATAATTAAAGTAGATGATCTCACACCTGTCTACACATGTTTAGAGTAAGCTTCCAAGTGGCTGTGACTCTTGAGTTAAGCTTGGAAATAGCATGCAGAATATATTTGTCTGTAACATTCTTTATGCCTTTTTTTAAAATTGAAGTTTACTATACATAATACTAACCATTAAAATTTTATAATTCAATAGCATTTCATGTATTCACAATATTGTGCAAACATCACCTTTATGTAGTTCCAAAACAGTTTCATCACCACAGAAGGAAACTTGACACCATTAAGCACTTCATGACTTTTCTGCATTCATACTATTTCCACCTTCCTGAACATGCTCCCATCTCCTGCCCACGTGTGGAAATTCAAACCAGCTTATGCTGGAACTAAAAAACTGAAAAACAAAATGAGATAGAAGCAAGGCTGGGGCTGGGACCAGGAGGTGGAATTGTTCCCAGGTGGACTTAATGCCATGTTCTGCCTTCAGTTGGAATTTTTCTTGGGAGACCTGTATGTTGGCAGTAGGCTCTGGTCCTCTATTGAAAAAAAAAAAAAAATTTATACATGGGAATAATTTTATATGAATACATGATGCAGCTTGTATTATAAATGCTGGTTATTTTAAGCTCAGTCTTGTTTTTCACCTTTTTGGTTCTCATTTTCCCCTTCTGTCGCACTCAACCTTCTCCCCCCTCCTGCATATACCATGCTCTCATTCATAACAACTTAGTGTGTATCCTTACACTTCCTCACCATGCTCATAGAACCCTATACAGACATTTATCTACTATACAATACACATAAGTTTTTAACATTTTTCTTTTATAAAAATTATCATAAAATGAGTACCTGTATAACCACCCATCTTATGTATTTTACTCAACAATGAATAAAATTCAGCTTTGAACCTTTCTGGTCTTGCTGCCTTTTTCAGTGGAGGATATTTAAATGCCCTTCTAATATCTCTCAGGTAATTGATACTTTTGAGTTTTATATTTATCCTTGGGTAAATTTGGGTAATTTATATTTAGCTAGTAAACAGTTGATTTTCTATAGATTTTCAATTTTGTTGCTATGGACAACTTAATCTTTCCTGTATCTGTGGCTATGAATGATTTCTCATTCTTAATGTGGTATATTTTTTTCCCCTCACCCTTTCTAAATTATGCTCACTTGGGCACATCTTATTGGTTTTTAAAAAACCAATGAGCTAGCTATCTCATTGGTTTTTAAAAAACATTGCATGTGTACTTGTTCCTTTTTAGTATTTTATTCTGCTTTATTAGTTTCATCTTTTTATTTTAAAAATTCCATCTGCCTGATAACTTTGGATATGTTGTGCTTCTTTTTCTAATTTCTTTACATGAGTACTTTGCTCCTTTTTTTTTCTTTTGGTTTTTCTTCTTTAAAAATGAAGTCAATCACAGTTACAAATTTCCCTCTGTGTCCCACTGGTTTTCAGAAGAAGGGAATTCCTCTTCATTGCTTTCTTGATGTAGTTTCTAGTTTGATTTTCTGTTTGGTCCAAGAATTCCCCAGGATTATGATTCTTTATATTCACATAATTAAGATTTTGGTGAGAGCTTCTTTCATTATTTATTTCTGCTTTTAGATTATGCTAATCAAATGTAAGCTATAAAATCCCTAAGTCTTTAGGTTTTAAACTTTTCTTTGTGAGTAAGCACACAGTTGATTTTTGTAAATGTTCCATAGACAAAGAGAGAAATGTAAATCTCTACTGGAGGGATACTTAATTTCTCCATGTGTTTGTTTAATGTTTTTTGGCTATAATAACCATCCTATTCCAGAGAAGTATATTGAAGTCTTTAACTGTAATCATATTTTTACCACATTTTCCGTGTTTTCTGATACTTCAATTTGATATATTGGGTTTCTATATTGCATGGTATAATTCTGCAATTCCCTAAATTGTGCCTTTAATTGTTAAATAATTATATGATTATTTATACGATTTGATGTATTGGGATTTTGAGTAGCTATTCAAGTAAATAGCATTCCTCTTCTCCACCTAAGCAGAACAAGTTAAGAAATAAAAGTTAATGGATGGTATATGGAAGACGGCCTTCCTCATTTGAGGGCTCAGTGCAAAATGAAAATATGAACCTATTTGTTTAATAATCATTAAGAATTCAAGACAGGGACAACAGAGCATTAAACCAAGCCCAGGGACCTCTAAGCACAGGGACCTTCTAAGCACAGGGACCTTCTAAGCGTGGGGTCCTGTGCGACTGCTCAGGAGGCAAGCCATGCGGCCAGACATAGTATATGGAAGTCTAAGTACCAACCTGGTTACTAATGGAGCTGATGTAGGAGAATGTGTGAGAGTGAAATGGGCCTGCTAACTCAGACTTACCCTGCTGGTGACTGACCAGTACCACATTTTCCTCTCAATAGTCCAACTCTGTAAGTGTTCAAAAAGTGAATCACTTACAGATCTGGTAATACATAAAACTACGTTAAGTGATGACATATCATAGATAATTATGTATCATAAAGGAAAGTTCTGAGTAATGTCATTAAGTCTCCTCTCACCTGTTTTTTGCCTATTATACTTTCTCTTAACTTTTGCAAAAAGATTTGCTACTGAGCCATGGAAGCTAGCTGTCCCAGGAGATGGTGTCGCCTTCCTTCTTCACGTGCTATGAATAGCACAGGCACTGGCCATATGCACTGAGCCCGCAGCAAGCGAGCGCTGGGCTTCAACCCTGTAGTAAAGAGGCCACCCCCAGTGATGGGAAGGAACTTGTCCTTCATGGCAATTTCATTCTTGGCTTTTCTTCTGAGAAGACACAAGTGAAGGACACAATTAGTGTCAACAATGATGGGGTGTGTTTATTTTTCATGGTGTGGACACCCAACTTCTGGGACCAGTTCTGAGGTCAGTACTCGAGTGGCCACCCAATGGTTTCTTTCTTTTTGGTGTTTGTTGTCCTGGAGGAGTTAGAACTAAAAAAGTAAGGGTCGTGACATGCCGGAAATATGGCATGTCACAAAGAGAATAAAATACAGTTATGTGATACACCAGTTGCACACATGAATTCCATCCAAGTCCTCACATTGAACCAACTACTAGTAGCAGTTATGCCGTGAATAGGTTCAGACACAGCCTTGAGATCTGAAGAATCCAATCAGACGTTCTAATATTATTAAGAGTTGTATGCTCCAAAAAGTCAGGAAAAAGGAGAGAATAATGAATTCTGTTAATGATTTTTAGCCAGTGGATAAGAAGACATTTACATATTTTAAGAGCCAATGAATTACAAACTTCAATTAAGTGTGTACCTGCTGAATAAGGATTACAAACTAACTTTATTTGAAAATTGGGAATAAAATAATTCAAATCTGAGAAAATAGGTATGTACCCAACTTTTCCTTTATGTTTGGAGTCATTGATATAGCAACTATAAAATGGTTCACTGTGTCCCATCAGTGTCTCAAACAAGGACCTAGTGGCACACTGATCGATACCACTGGTACTTTAAAAACAAACAGACTACAAATCCGCTTGCTGAGAAAGAAGCCTAACAATATTTTCCTAGGAAAAAACACTCAAAATTATTGGGAGTGGCATAATTATTTTCCTAGTGAGTATCCATATTTTAAACTTGGAAAATTTAATATTAAGTATACAAGTTGTAAAGATAATTAAACCTGTATTATTCATGTTTTGAATTAAAGAATTAACATATTTGGCATTCTAGATATTTATAAGGTTGAAGAGAATTTTCTAGACAAAAAGTCAACCTTGTAATTTACTATAAGGAACAAATTTTTGGTTGCTGGTCAGTTGTACCTTATATTTGCTTTCTAGCTCGTTGATTGATGTTCTTATCTTTATTATTTCCTTCCATTTTCTTTTCTTTTAATTTATATATATATATATATATATATATATTTATTTTTGGCTGCATTGGGTCTTCGTTGCTGAACGTGGGTTTTCTCTAGTTGCGGCGAGCGGGGGCTACTCTTCGTTGCGGTGCGTGGGCTTCTCATCGCGGTGGCTTCTCCGTGGCATGTGGGATCTTCCTGGACCAGGGCTCGAACCCGTGTCCCCTGAGTTGGCAGGTGGATTCTTAACCACTGCGCCACCAGGGAAGTCCCCCTTCTATTTTCTTTAGATTCAATTTGTGTTCATTTTCCACCTCCTTGAGTAAATAATTAGATCATTAATTTTTAGCCTTTCTCGTTTTCTACCATATGTATTTAAGGCTATATATTTCTCTCCAAGCACAGCTTTAGCTGTATCTCATAAGTTTTGATAAACAGTATTTTCATTATTTTGCAGCTAACATTTTTTTTCTGATTTTTATTATGACTTTTTTCTTTGACTGATGGATTATTTAGGAATAAATTGCTTAATTTTCAAACATATGGGTATTTTAAAGTTTTCTTTTTGTTTTTCTATCTAGTTAATATCTACCATGATCAGAAATAGTATTCTGATTTCAATCCTTTGAAATTTGTTGAGAATTGCTTTATGTCCCAAATTTGGTTGATTTTGATAAATCATCCATGTGCATTTGATAAGATCCTCTCTTCTAGAGTTATTGGGTACAGTGTTTTATATATATTCACTTTGGCCAAGTTTGTTATGCATGCTATTCAAATATTCTAAATCCTTTTTTCTTGCTGTTGTCTATTTCTTCTATGGGTTACTGAGAGAATTGTGTTAAAATCTCCTACTAAGAAAATGAATTCATTCATTTCTAAGTTCTGTCATTTTAAAATTTGTATTTTTCAGGTTAAGTTTCTAGGTCCATACAAATTTAAACTTGTTGCATCTCTTGGTAAGCTGGTCTTTTTATTATTATAAAATGTCCACCTCTATCTCTAGTAATAGTTTTCAGTTTAAAGTCTGGTGTCTCTGATATTGGTATTGCCCGCTCTCACCTGGATGAACTTGCTATTGAAACCCCAACTCTGGTTAAATCCACCTTTCTGCCTACTCCACCCCTGGATCTGTTCAACTAAACGTGGCCAGAGAAACACCACATTGGTTGCTCTTGCTTCATCATCATGACCATGAATTTCAAGGGGCCTACTAATGCTGCCTCCCAATCATTCTATGTTTCTCTAGTTCTTTCATTCTTTCTCTCTCTGCTAACTACTGCTTCATGTCTTCCTCTCCTTGATCCACATTCTCAGCTGAAGACCTGCTTTGCTAATTCACTAAGAAAAAATGAAGCACTCAGAAGATAGCAGGCACAGATTTCCAGCATCCCACCAGCCCACGTTGTAGCATGTGTGCCCATGTATTCTTCTGTTCTATATGCCACTATAGATGAACTTTCTGTAATCCTGTCTAAGGTGCACTAAGATCCACCTGCTCTAACCTGCTCAAGCCTCCACTCCAGCAATCCTCACCTGTCTCCTAATTTAAAAATTCCCTGCTCCCCTTGAACATTCCCAATAGCACATAAGCATGCAGGTTTCCCCATACTATCTCAAAAAAACCTCTCTCTGACCCTATACTGATGACAGATCAATCAAATGCTTATGCATGGGGGGAAATATTCTACTTTCACCTTTTATATTGGCAAAAGTCTAAAATCGGATTAAAGAGTCCCTGTGGAGTATTGGGTAGGAACACATTTTTGAACACATTTTTGGACTTTTCTATCCTTCAGTTTCTTCATTTGTAAAATGAGAATCAGAATTATACCTACCTCATAATAGTGCCCATCAATAGGGCACCAGTAAATAAGTTAGATCCATCCATTCCTGGAGAATTCACCTCTAACTGTCTGTGTGTGGATAAGGAGATTTTCAAGTTATTTATATAACAAGATATATTTTTTCAATAAAAAAGCATGGGGCAGAATAGTCTTGCCTAGGATGCTACCATTAGTGTAAAAAAGAAGGATAAAAAATTAAGTTTTGTATATACTCACATATGCATAAAGAAGCTCTGGCAATCTCAAAAAACTAAAAACAGAACCACCATATGACCTAGCAATTCCACTCCTGGGTAGATATCCGAAAGAAACAAAACACTAATTCAAAAAGATGCATGCACCCTAAAATTCATAGCAGCATTATGTACAATTGCTAAACAAACAAATGAAATTTTGCCATTTGCAATATGCAACAACATGGATGGGCTCGGAGGGTATTATGCTAAGTGAAATAAGTCAGACAGAGAAAGACAAATACTGTATAATGTCACTGATATGTGGAATCTGAAAAATACAACAAACTAGTGCATATAACAAAAAAGAAGCAGACTCACAGATAGAGAGAGCAAACTAGTGGTCACCAGTGGGGAGAGAGAAGAAGGGAGAAGCAAGATAAGAGTAGGGGATTAAGAAGTACAAACTACTATGTATAAAATAAGCTGCAAAGATATATTGTACAACACGGGGAATAGAGCCAATATTTTATAATAACTATAAATGGAGTATAACGTTTAAAATTGTGAATCACTATATTGTACACCCATAACTTATATAATAGTGTACATCAACTATACTTCAATTTAAAAAAACTTTTAAAAAGTAAAAATAAAAAAGGAGCGCTGGCAAAATTCACAAGAAACTATTAGCAGTGGTTTCTTGGGGTAGTAGGCACAACGGGAGGCTGTGAGATCATAGTCATAGGAGTAGGAAGAAAACTTTTCACTGCATGCCTTTTCATACTTTATGATAGATAGATTCACATTATGATAGATAGACTGGAAAAAATGCCAGAACATTTTAGTTCTCTGCTTACAATTCTCCAAATAGCTTTTCACCTTTCTTAGAGAGCAATTTGGGCTTTTTTTTTTTTTAACACCTTTATTGGAGTATAATTGCTTTACAATGGTGTGTTAGTTTCTGCTGCGTAACAAAGTGAATCAGCTGTACGTATACATATATCCCCATATCTCCTCCCTCTTGCATCTCCCTCCCATCCTCCCTATCCCACCCCTCTAGGTGGACACAAAGCACAGAGCTGAGCTCCCTGTGCTATGCGGCTGCACTGTTGGTGGGAATGTAAATTGAGCAATTTGGTTCTACAGTGACCTACAGGGCTCTGAGTCCTTTGGTTCTCTTAGTTTCCTCCAACCTCTCCTTCCTCTCTGGGCACCCGCTCTCACAGTCATGCTGCTCCTTGCCATCCCTTGAAAATATCAAACACACTTCTCCTCGTTGCTGTTGTTCTCTTGGTTTCAGTGCATTTCCTTCAATATACTTGTGGCTTGGGCTATCATTTCCTTCAGTTATCCGCTCCATCAGATGCTTCTCCTGATCATCCTATGAAAAGAGCATGCCTCTATCTCAGTCATTCTTTAATAACCCCCGAGACACACACACACACACACACACACACACACACACGCACGCATGCATGCACACTTTATTTTTCTCCATGGCCTTTACCACCACCTGATATTATAATGCGTACATACATGCGTGCACACACACAGATTTGTATACACGTTGATTTCTGCCCCACTCCCTCAATAGAGGATGAGCTTCATGAGACCAGGGACATTATCTTTTTGGTTCACTGCTGTATCCCTGGTGTTTAGGAGAGTGATCAGCACATAGAAATAAGTGATTGAAAGTGAAACCGGGCGTTCCAACATTGTGAACAGGGCTCCCTCCTGATGTGAAGCTATCCGCTTCTTGGCTCTGCTTCCCTCTGTAGTTTGGCCCCAGTCTTAACAGTTGGCTGCCAACAGTTTCTTATTCACATCCTCCCATTTTAGGAGCTCCAAGCCAAGTAAGTGGTTTGAATAGAATCACTTGGAGACACTGGGGATAGTTGCAAGAATGGGAAATCATCATTTGGTTTCCCAGATGAAAGTTCTTTCTTGTCTGTGGCATGAAGATATTTTAAAGATATTGACCACTCTTTTTGCTTCTGTGTTCCTACTTATCTTTAGATTGGCTGTAATTTGTGAGGTATGAATTCTTCAAGATCTTAAAGAACTTCTCCTTGAAGAATGTGTTTTCTGAATTTTTGTATTTTCGAAACAGTTTACCTCTTTTCTTTATACGATAAATACAACTTGGCTATGTAGGAAATCTTTGGGTCATGTTTTCTTTCTTTAAGAATTTTGTAGTTATTGCTGCATTACCTTGTCACATGTAATTTTGTTGTCAAGAAGTCTGAGAGCACCCTGATTTTTTTCCTTTGTAAGTTAACTGATCTGTTTTGCCTGGATACCCAAAAGATTCTCTATTTTTGAAGTCCAATAAGCTTAATATTCTTCAGGGTTGACCATTTTTGATCAACTTGATAAACTTCTATGGGAGCTGGATGCTGTGTTTTTATACAACCTAATTTTTTTTTAATTTAATTTTAATTTTTATTGGAGTATAGTTAGTTTACAATGTTGTGTTAGTTTCAGGTGTACAGCAAAGTGATTCAGTTATACATATACATATATCCATTCTTTTTCAGATTCTTTTCCCATATAAGTTATTACAGAATATTGAGTAGAGTTCCCTGTGCTCTACAGTAGGTCCTTGTTGATTGTCCATTTTATATACAGTAGTGTGTATATATTCATCCCAGACTCCCAGTTTACCCCTCCCCCGACCTTTCCCCTGTGGTAACCATAAGTTTGTTGCTCCTCTCACTTTCTGCACCCCAGCCATACTGGTCTCCTTTCTCTTCCTCAAACCCGAAAAGCCCTTACTGCCTCAGGACCTTTGGACGTCCGCTCTTTTCTGTCTGGAATAGTGTTCTTCACTTCTTCACTAGCCAACTTCCACAAACACCTCAGATCTCAGTTCCTTATCCCTGACCCTGCCAGCCAATTAAATCCTCCATTGTTGGTCTCAAAGTTCTAGCCTCTTTACTTCATAGCAATGGTCACAATTGAACTGTTTATTTATTTTGTGATCATTTGATTACCCTCTGCCTTCCGCATTAGGCTGTCAGGTCAATGAGCAGTGAGAACAAATCTGTACCCTCATTTTATTCACAGTGACCCAGGCACATAGTAGACATTCAAGAAATTATTGAATGACTTCAGAAGTCTTCCCAAGCGAGTCTTCACTCTGGTAATAATGGTTGGCACTCTCTGAGCGCAAACTCTCTGCCAGGCACAATTAGAAGCATTTCTTATGTGTGTTAGCCTGTTGAACTCTCCCAACAGCCCTGTGAGGTAGGCAGTGCTGTTACCATCTCTGGTCTTCAGATTGGGCAATAGGCCCAAGCCTCACACAGCGGCAAAAGGCTCAGGGTCTGTGTCTCCACAGCCAGTCTGCACTGCCTGGGAAGTCTGTTCCAGGTGAGCTGCTGCGCCCACCAAAGAAAGGCGGCGCGGACCCTTTTCATGACAAACTAGATTTAATCCATATCGAATTTTATTAGTTATAAGACCATGGGCAGCTTGCATACCTTAAATTCTCATTGAATGATGCACATTCTCCATTCATTATCTAAGGAGTGTGTATTGAGCACTTAGCATGTGCCAGAATGTGTACTAGAAATTAAGGAACATGAAGGAGAATGAGAGAGTCCTTGCTCTTGAGATGCCCCCAGTCTGGTGGGATAAGTGGAGACAGAAGGAAATCATTCAGGATAATTTTATGGGAACAGTGATGAAGATGTCTACAAAGTGCTGGGAGCTGGAGGGAGGGACGAAACTCAATGTTCCCTAGCAGGAGGTGTGGATGGTCAAAAAAAGAATTTGCTACCTCTTGGAGTCTCTATAGAAAAAATGACTGGTGTGAGGTAGGCCCTTGTTAAGGATTCCTAATGCCCTTTACTCTATTTTTTTACTCGAATGCCCTTTTTTTCACTCAAATACCCTTTATGCTATTTTTCCACAGCCCCAGTAAGTTTGCAGGGCTGCCAGGACAAAATACCTTAAACTGAGTGGCTTAAACAACATAATTTTTTTCTTTCACAGTTCTAGCAGTTGGAAGTCCAAGATCAAGGTGTCTGGAAGTTGGTTCCTTCTGAGGGAAATGAAGGAGAATCTGTTCCATGCCTTTCTCCTAGGTTCTTACAGTTTGCTGGCAATCTTAAACCCTTCAAAGAATAAGAAACATCATTTTACTTTACTCTCTTCAAGCCTGTCTTGCTTCAGTGGTTACGTTGTATTAAGCATAAATTTATTCATTTTCGTTATAGTCTTTCCATAAGAATTGCTCTTCAATGATGTAATATGAATGGGATTAAAAATATATGTACATAGAATCCTGCTTTATAGATCCCCTCCCAGAAATGCAGGCATCCTTGTCTAATTTCAGACGCCTGGTTAGTGTACCCCAAAAAACACAACAGCAACAAGAATCTTTAAATAGGCAAAACCTACTGTGCTCTGTATCCGGTGCATTGCTCCCCCTCTGCAGGAAAATGACCAGACTGTCACGTTCTTTGGGAACAGTCTACACAGTGTTTCTTTTCTGCCACCTCTGTGCTTCTTTAGTTGATTGCAGCCCTGATTCTCACATGTACTTTCTTGGATTTTTCAGATATAAATATGTTCCCATCAAAGAATCTTTTTCTTATGTTCTGTTTGTCTCTCTCTCTGTGTCCCTCATTTCAACCCATCTGTAAACCCCAAACCCACCCAAACATGGCTGATCTGTTTCAACGTACTTCTATAAAATATCTCTAAAAAGCAGGAGGGACGCTGCCCAGACGTGTGGATTCCTAGCTCCATGGAGCGCGAGTGGCATGCGAAGCGGCAGCCTCTGTCACCCGTCCACCGTCCACAGTCCCGTGGGGCCTGGGTCCGCCGCCCACCCACCACCTCGCTGGAGCTGGCACATGCCTACGGTCCCCACCCGTGGAGCCTTGGCGCTAGTACCAGAGCTGCCAGAGCTCAGACCACAGGCCCGAGCAGTCAGCCTGTGTGGTGGTCTCCGGCAGTCCACACCCCATCACCATGCATTTGAGTCGCCCTATACTCTTGGGCTTCAGTTGCCGTCTCCTGGTCAGCAGGCCCTGCCCAGCTAAGAGGCCCGCCCACAAGGTACTTTTTACTGCACGTGGAGCTTCTTAAAAGGTCAGGCTTATTAAGGTATAACTTACATACAATAAGGTACAGTTTTGACAAATGCATACAATCCTGGAACCGTCACCACGACGTACGTATGATATTTTCATCACGCTGAAAAGTTTCATCAAGCCCCTTTGCAGCCCATATCCTTCTCCATCCCCAGATTACAGTAGGTAATGAATATTTGATGAGCAAATTTTAGTGACCTACTGCACTCAGTGAGTTCTAACGTCCAATAACTAGAACGCAGTCCAAATATCACAACTACGAAGAAACCAGTCATTTAATCCAGGAAACACAAAATACATTGGAAAAAAAGAACAACAACAGAAAAAGAAGAGAGAAATAAATTTTCTCATGAAATGATATATTTTGTCAAACCACAAACTTTTTTTTAAATGAAGTTCTATTTTTAAAAATTAATTAATTAATTAATTTTATTTTTGGCTGCATTGGGTCTTCGTTGCTGTGCACGGGCTTTAGTTGCGGCGAGCAGGGCCTACTCTTTGTTGCGGTGCGTGGGCTTCTTATTGCAGTGGCTTCTCTTGTTTTGGAACATGGGCCCTAGGTACGCAGGCTCAGTAGTTGTGGCTTGCGGGCTGTAGAGTACAGGCTCAGTAGTTGTGGTACATGGGCTTAGTTGCTCCGTGGCATGTGGGATCTTCCCAGACCAGAGCTCGAACCCGTGTCCCCTGCATTGGCAGGTGGATTCTTAACCACTGCACCACCAGGGAAGTCCCTGAACCATAAACTTCTAAAGCTCTTGAAAAAATCTGGAAATCACTTCAGAATAGCCATTAAAGGGCCTCTCTGCCTCTTCATCCTACTCTGATTATAACCATTTTTCTCAAATATTTACAATAAGATTTAAAACATTTATTGATTTGGAAGTTAATTACTAGTATAGTCAGTATTCAATTTTCATACGGGTTGTTCGCAAGTCCAATTGTAAATCAGTTGTTTCTATCTCAGCAGGTATTTTTTTATATATGTATATAATGTTATAAAAAATGAGTGTTTAAATATTGTTCAAAAAGAGTATTCTAATATTTGTTCTTTGCTTGAATTCTAGGTTCTGGAACCTGGGGAGAGACACAGTAAATATTTAGGAGGGAAAATGATGAGGACTTGAAACATCAAGTTGGAATATAGGAGATGACATTTCTGGATGAATAAAATAATGGCTCCTATGATTCGGACTTGGCAGTGCCACCCACTGAAAGAGAGAAAACACAGTATGAGGAATAGAACAGGAGTTGAGAGGACGGCAAATTGCATTTGACATGACTGTGGAACATCCAAGTAGAGAAGCCCAGCTGGAGTTGGAAACAGAAATCTGAAATTTGGGGAAGAGGTTATCTGTATGTGGGTGGTCGTTGAAACCAGGAGACAATTAGATTCCTAAAAGAGTATAAAGTGTGAAAAATGTAATTCACCAAATATCTAATGACTCAACACTCTCTGAGGAGACATCAGTATATAATACATGGTCAGATAAGAGAAACCCATAAAGAGAGAGAGGGAAAAATTCAAAGATTCTGTTTGGAGTATCATTATAGTCTCAAAAGAAAAACAATTGAAAACACTCTAAGTAAATCTGACTCAAATGCCACATAAACCTGAATTTGAAGGAGGTCATGGGACAAAGGCGTCAAGCTTTAACAAATCTCCGCTTCCCACCACAGTCTGTCAATCTGCCAGCCAGCTGTACCATCATCACCTGGGAAGCTTTTTAGAGATAAACGTTCCAAGCCCCTTGCCTGTGTATTTTGATCTAGGGGGTCTTACGTGAGGCTCAGACTCAGTATTTTTAGAAGCTTCTTCAATCCAACATGCCGCCAGCATTGGAAACTTCTTCCTAACACCTTCAGCCCTCACCACCTCAAGGTGCACACTTCATTTTTTTTTTCTTACAGAAGAAAATAAGTCTCGGTGTATTTCTTGAACTTGGAGACGCATGGCTAAAGACAGAAAGTACCTTCTGTTTTCCTAGTTGTCACGAACTTTTGTGACTAAGAGAAATGTATAATTGCCAAACTCAGAAACACCCGGAAATAAAAGAGGTTATTATAAAAATAAGCACCTGTAGACAGTATTTATTTTACTGAAAAAATAATGGTTTAGAGGAAAAATCAAAGCTATAATAAAATTAATTATTGTTCTGTAAGCCATCCTAAAGGAGGGTTTCCAATAAAAGGGGTTCATTGTCACCATTCAGCTATGCACATGGCTGTCAGGGAGCTAAGGGCTGCAGCTGCTCTTGGATGGGCATTATGTGATAACCTGGAGGGTTCCAAATAGGTTTACCCACCCAGGAATCCACAGAGCACTGGTCTTCCTCAAGATGTTACTAGGTGGTCCACGAAGTAAATGTCAAGTAATTTTTTTTTAAAATAAATTTATTTATTTACTTATTTTTGGTTGTGTTGGGTCTGCAGGGTATGGGTCCAGATGCGCAGGCTCAGTAGTTGTGGCTCACGGGCCCAGTTGCTCCGCAGCATGTGGGATCCTCCCAGACCAGGGCTCAAACCCGTGTCCCCTCCATTAGCAGGCAGATTCTCAACCACTGTGCCACCAGGGAAGCCCTGTCAAGTTATTTTTAAAACTGCTCTTTACTCCATCCTTTTTTGGTGTTTCACAATGAATATTAGCATACGAAGGGCCCTGAATAGTCCGGCCATCAAGAACCCATTAATTTTCTTTATTCTATTGGTTCCCAATTTTTTTTGACCACACTTTACTTTTTATATAAAACACAGTCATGGAAATGGTGCTCCAGGCAATATCATGGCAAACTTTATAATTCCAATGAGAGCAAGAAAAGAGTAAATTTGTGATCATCTATGAGCAAAAATGAGGAAAGCCTTAGGATAATTTGGAATAATAACATTTGACTGTTAATCTTGATAATACATAGTTTCTGGGTTAAGATAGAGTATGTCAGCATGTTGTAATATAAATGATAATTCAAAGAAAATATTTTAGAAATTTAAGGCACGCTACTAACTTTATTTTAGCAATATTCATCTCCTTAAATTATTGGGATAATTTAAAATATCGTTACCTATTCATTGAAGGATAATAATTCCTAGGAGCTTTTTCTTACTAATGCTAGTAGCATATGTTTGCTTAAAAGTATGAAGTTCATGCCGTTCAACATCCAACTTACCTTTCTGGATGCATCTCCCATTGTTTATGCCATGCTCTAGCTTGCTACACTAAACTCCACAGCACTCTCAAACATGTAATGAATTTTTTTTTTTAAAGTCTATTGAATTTGTTACAATATTGCTTCTCTGTTATGTTTTGGTTTTCTGGCCGCGAGGCATGTGGGATCTTAGCTCCCGGACCAGGGATCGAACCGCACCCCAGTCATTGGAAAGCAAAGTCTTAACCACTGGACCGCCAGGGAAGTCCCTGTAATGAATTTTTAAATTCTAAATTCTCTACACATTTGCTCACACTGTCATCTTGGCCTGGAATGTCTTCATCACTCATCTCTCAAAGCTTCCTTCAAATCTACATTTCCTTCTCAAACTACTCTTGGTCCTGACCACATGGTATTAAACTTTAATCTGTCTCTTCCACTAAATTGTGAATTCCAATAGGACAAGAACTAAATCATGTTTACTTGGGTAACACGTAGGATTTTAAGGCATTTTCCACTGTAATTAAATTTAGAATACGCGATAATACAGTTCCTTCCCTAATTAAAACACATCCTCCGGTGGTCTGAGTTAATGAGATCTGGTAGAAGGCATCAAACGCGTCTAGCCCTCACAGTGTTCCTTCATCTAAAGTTTGAGGCCATTTGGAGATTTTATTGCTAAGAGTTTGTCGAAGCCTGGCTGTAAAACACTGAGGAGGCTCCTTGAGACACAATAGGGTCGATTAGGGATGCAGAAGCTCTGGCCCAGCAATAACACTTTTCGTCCTTGAGGCAGAACTTAAAATTTGATAACAATGTAAATAACAACGGCAACAACAGAGTAGCAGTCCGGGTACTATTCTAAGGGCTTTACCTCTGTTCATTCACATAATCCTCCCAACTACGCCATGAGGTAGACGCTATCATTACGCTTCCCACTTAAAGGAGGGGAAACTGAGGCACAAAGAGGTTAAGTAACTCGTCCAGTGTTACCCAGCTTATAAGTGGTAGAACCAGAATTCAACTTCTAGATTCATTTTGATGGACAAAACAGAATCAGTAAATGCCATAGGTGTGGAATTTCTGGAACAAGACTGCCTGTGTTCATAGCCCAATTGTGGCCTTGGGTAAGAAATTATCTTCTGTGGTCTCATCTATAAAAATACCTTGTAGCAGTTTTAATTAGAGTGAGCTTTTTTGCTGTGCCAATCTGACTGCCTCAGGTTCTACCTGTTAGAATGAGTTCCTTTGTCCAATCTTTCAGGGTCATTTCTGAGAACAGAGAAGGATTTTTGCAGGGAAGGCCATACCACCTTAACAGTCCATGAGGTCTTTTGCAATACAATTCCATTAAAATTGCATTTTAAAAATTTTATTGAAGTATAGTTGATTTACAATGTTGTGTTAATTTCTGCTGTACAGCAAAGTGGCTCAGTTATACATATATATTCTTTTTCATATTCTTTTCCGTTATGGTTTATCATAGGATATTGAATATAGTGCCCTGTGCTATACAGTAGGACCTTGTTGTTTATCCAACTAGTCAGCTGATTGTTTATCATGTTTTCAAAACCCATATCAGTGACAGAAAGCTTTTCCATCACACTCTGAATCTCAAGTTGAAGCAGGGCCCCAATCCTCATGGCTTCTTCACAACGTAAGTGAACACTCTGTCCTTTCTGCTAGCGTTGAGCTTTACAGAATCAGCCTCAGGTTCTGTGACAAGCCAGGCAGTGGTGACAAAGTGGGGCTGATCTGTCCCAGAATGCTCTGGCCTCTCCTGGGCTGTATTCCTGCCCATTTGCTGGTCAGTGAGAAGCATCAAGTCTTTGGACTGGCAGTGGATTTGCAGCAGAGGGTGTTTTTTGAAAGAAGATCAGTGCTTCCTGACTCTTCTAGCTTCCCCCAAATATCTCCATTTCAAATACCCCAAATCCCTCATTTCCTTCAACAAGGCATTTACTTTTTTGCAGGTCTCAGGGAATTTGGCACTTGCCACCCAGCAAGGCTTTGGTCATCTCAAGCTTCGTGGCCTTCCTTAGCTAGGCCTCAGATGGAAAATGGCTTTTCTTCACAAGGCTCTGCACTGAACTGATGTCCCGTATCTGCTTTCCAACAGGCCCACCTGAAGGGAGCTCCTGTCTCTCTGCAGTCCTTGCTGGAGCTCACCTTGCCTACAGCTTCTAACACAGGCACCCCGCCAAGTTGCCAGCAAGCCTCAGTGCTCCAGTGTTAGTGGCATGAAGTCTGAGTCCCCAGAGGCAGCAGGATGTTTAGGCTGCTTGCTTTGCTGCTGCATGAGACCTGCGGTTTCCCATCGTCCTACGTGAGGGCCAGCGAATCCTCAGTTCTTCTCACCTGAACTCATCAAGCTCCACATGTTGGGGTCTGTCTTTTGCAGCCCCTATTTCTTTTATATCAAGTTCTAATTAGTATTTTTCGGTTGCAAGTAAGTGAACCAAATCTAGCTAGCTTAAGGAAACGAGATATTTATTAGAAGGCTATTAGGATAATGGATAAAACTCAAAGACAGAAATGCAACTGGGTTTCAGGAACAAACCAAAATCAGGAACTCAAAATTGTTAAAATTCTCTCCATCTCTCTTTTCTATCCAGCTCTGTAGGCCAGCTTCATCGGTCTTTCTCTCTGTATCTTAGCTCTCTGTTTCCCAATCTACATTTCAAAGAAGAAAAGAAAGTAGCCAGTGACAGCTTTGAATTTTATAAGCTATAGGTGTAATCGCCTCTCTTCTACTCTTGCAGCTGTTGATGAAGATACCTTTTAAAAGGAAAGAGCAGTGGATAAATTCTACATAATTTTTCCTTGATTCTTTAAATTACATTTTAAAGAAGTATTTAATTTTAATCAGTCTCAAATGTGCAGAAAAGTTACAAGAAGGGTGCCAGAAAGACTGTTTTATCCTGAACCATTTGAGAGTAAGTTGCCAAAATACCTCATCACCCCCGGACACTTTAGTGTATAATTCCTACTAACAGGGATGCTTTCCTATATAACAACACTATACCATTAATATTAGGAAATTAGTATCAACATATCACTACATCTAACCCCCAGACTCCATTCAGGTTTTCCAATCATCCCAATAATTGTCCTTTATGGAAAAATTATGTAGTCCAGAATCACATGTTACAATTAGACATCTTCAGTCTGGACCAGTTCTTCAGTCTTTCCTTGACGTTCATGCCTCTGACACTTTTAAAGTTTACAGAGCAGGTTACATATTGTAGAATGTCCTTCAGGCAGAGTTCGTCTGATGTTCCTTCAGGATTAGAGTCAGATCACGCTTCTTTGGCAGCACTATCCTAGAAGTGACGCTGTGTTCTCATGGCATCTCTCAGGTGGCACGTGGTTTAATTTTTCTCATGACTGGTCATATTAACTTTGACCACTAGACTCAGGTGGTTTGCCAGACTTCTTCACTGTAAAGTTACTCTTTTCCCCTTGGAAATTAACAAGTATTTTGTAAGACGGTATGTTGAAACCATGTAAATGCAACACCCCTCAACAAAATTTCATTGTATTCATTCATTCATTTATATCAATATATTCATTTTCTTTCTCAGCTTCTTTGGGTAAATAAATTATTAGCATTCTGTGGCAACAGTGCCAGCTTATAACCTAGGGCTCCTCTGATGCCTATACAAGCCAAAGGCAACGCAGCTGTCTCCTCGGGGCTCTTTTGGGCTGCAGAAGCATGCCCTTGCTCAGGGAGAGCCAGAAGAACTGGGAAGTTAACATCCCCGAGGACAGTTCTCTTTCAATGAACGGCGAAAGCTCGCAGATCAATCCCGCAGCTTTCTTGCTCCTCAGGTTGGACAACTCAGAGTGTTCTACACTGTTTCCCAGAGTTCCTCAGAGGGACTGAGCCTAGTTACCTGCATCAGTACGTTGCTCGGTAGCACACCCTTTATTATTGGCTTCCTTCCCTTCTTGTCTAAATTTCCCACCCTCCCAAGAACCTCTGCTTCCTGCTATCACGTCCCAGTAAGCTACTTGCATTCTAATCCTTTTCTCAAGATCTGCTTCCGGGGCGCTGATCCTAAGACACATGTCATTCCCACACGACAGAACCTTTAAAGAGATTTTTCTGTGTTTGCCACAAATTCGTGATCTGACAATTTGGTTATTAGTCATTCTTTGAAGACTTTGTTTTTCTCTATCTAAATAAAGGGGTACCTCCCCATGATACCAATCTCCCCACCAAAGTGTGGAGTCAAAAGAGATGGACAGGATAAATCAGTGATATTAAAATGTTCCCTGACTCCTTGCAGCTGTAGAAAATCAGGCCAACCTGTGTCAGCAAAACACCATTAAAGAAGGTACGTCCATGTCATCTGATCGATCAGTGCCTTTAAGTCAGAGTGCTATGCAATTGCTTTCCTGTTCTCTGTGTTTCCATGGTACCTGAAAGTCCGTCCCTGAGTCTGAGCAGAGCATCTGTTTCCCATCCGCCCTAGTGTACTTCTACCGGGAATTACCATTTTTACTTCATAAAAGTAAATGCATACAGCTCATGGCAGTTTTTGAAGAGAGGGCTGAAAACAGTAATGATGTACTTGGACTTGCTATTCTTAACCCCTCCTCCCAAAAAACCACTCAGTACAAACAACAACAGCTAGACCAACTCCGTCTGGGAAGAGCAGATTTAGAAAGAAGGGAGACACTATATACAGTACCACAAACGAGAAAGAAAATATAACGTCTCAGCCTGATACACTGTGGGATGCTGCCGGATGTTGACTCACTTCTCAAAAAACTAAATAGTCTTTTATGCAATGAGTTCAGCTCAAACAAATGTCTCCTGACCCTGCATTGCTACAGGACTAGATGTCGCCAGTTTTAATATCTGTATTGGACACTCTGTGTAATTATTTTTCCAAAAGGGCAGACCAAACAAGTTCTGAAGTAGAGAAAACTCTCTGTACACACAGTACTCTCCTGTGCAAGCAACAGGGATAGTTGGACAAAGGAAAAGAAGCAAGAAATATTGATGACATTTTAAGAATAAACACATAGTTCCTCCCTAAAAAATAAGATATTTGCAAATAGCACAACCTGTTCAATCTTGCTCGCCATCCATCTCTCCTGAGGGAACTTTGAGTTTTCCGGAAGGAAAGTTCCATAGTTATAAATAAATGTTCCAAACATCTCTATAATTACTTGTTACTTTTAAAGTATTATCCGGGTGGAAATTCATTTTACCTAAAGCATATTTTGCACCTGACCAGCATTAAGGAGTTTACTCCGAGAAAGGCACGTTTTTACTTTAGGTAGAAAAAGTTATATAAACACACCTCCCTTTCTACAGTGTGGGATCATTTTTCCTTAAGCTCTACCTCTCATCAGAGTGATCAGAGGCTGACAAATAGGACTCATGGATCAGGAAACGACCTCTACACCATTCGCTTCTCTACAGAATCTAAAATGAAAGGACCCTTCCCACTCAAACATAAGTGCTTTTCACAAAGAAACTTATTTGAGGAAACTAACACCCAAATCTTTTCTGTCTTTCAACTCCTTGTTTTTGGCCTTGGGAAGATGTATGCAGTTCCAATGAGGGAATCCTGAGAGAAGAGAGAAGAAGCTCTTTTTATTTGTTTGTTTTATGGTCTTTGAATAGCCTGGATGTTTCTACAGTTATTTGCACAGGAGTCCAAAGAGTGAATCATTGGTTTTCCTGGACTTTCTGGTCCTGTACAAACTGCCAGTTCTGATGATTCGGCTTCGTGAAAACATCCTCTCCCACTGATATCTTCTTTCATAACATTAAAAGTGAGTGTGTGAAATGAATGAATCATACTTCTTAAAGAAAAGAGAAATAGAAAAATGGCTTTAAAGATAACACTTAAGATAACATAGTCAGAATGGCTATCACCAAAAAGAACACAAATAGCAAATGTTGGTGAGGATGTGGAGAAAAGGGAACTCTCGTACACAGTTGGTGGGAGTGTATATTGGTGCAGCCACTGTGGAAAAAGTATGGAGGTTTCTCAAAACTCTAAAAATAGAAGTACCATATTACCCAGCAATTCCTTTCCTGGGTAGATATCTGAAAGCCACAAAAACACTAATTTGAAAAGATACTTGCACCCCGATGTTCAAGCAATGTTATTTACAATTGCCAAGATATGGAAACAACCTAAGTGTCCATCAACAGATGAATGAAAACACTCCCATTTACCACTGCAACAAAAAGAATAAAATATCTAGGAATAAACCTACCTAAGGAGACAAAAGACCTGTATGCAGAAAATTATAAGACACTGATGAAAGAAATTAAAGATGATACGAACAGATGGAGAGATATACCATGCTTTTGGATTGGAAGAATCAACATTGTGAAAATGACTATATTACCCAAAGCAATCTACAGATTCAATGCAATCCCTATCAAACTACCAATGGCATTTTTCACAGAACTAGAACAAAAAATTTCACAATTTGTATGGAAACACAAAAGAACCCGAATAGCCAAAGCAATCGAGAAAGAAAAACGGAGCTGGACGAATCAGGTTCCCTGACTTCAGACTATACTACAAAGGTGCATTAATCAAGACAGTATGGTACTGGCACAAAAACAGAAATATAGATCAATGGAACAGGATAGAAAGCCCAGAGAAAAACCCATGCACATATGGTCACCTTACCTTTGATAAAGGAGGCAAGAATATACAGTGGAGAAAAGACAGCCTCTTCAATAAGTGATGCTGGGAAAACTGTACAGCTACATGTAAAAGAATGAAATTAGAACACTCCCTAACACCATACACAAAAGTAAACTCAAAATGGATTAAAGACCTAAATGTAAGGCCAGATACTATCAAACTCTTATAGGAAAACATAGGCAGAACACTCTATGACATAAATCACAGCAAGATCCTTTTTGACCCATCTCCTAGAGAAATGTAAATAAAAACAAAAATAAACAAATGGGACCTAATGAAACTTAAAAGCTTTTGCACAGCAAAGGAAACCATAAACAAGACCAAAAGACAACCCTCAGAATGGGAGAAAATATTTGCAAATGAAGCAACTGACAAAGGATTCATCTCCAAAATTTACAAGCAGCTCATGTAGCTCAATATCAAAAAAACAAACAACCCAATCCAAACATGGGCAGAAGACCTAAACAGACATTTCTCCAAAGAAGATATACAGATTGCCAACAAACACATGAAAGAATGCTCAACATCATTAATCATTAGAGAAATGCAAATCAAAACTACAATGAGATATCATCTCACACCGGTCAGAATGGCCACCATCAAAAAATCTACAAACAATAAATGCTGGAAAGGGTGTGGAGAAAAGGGAACCCTCTTGCACTGTTGGTGGGAATGTAAATTGATACAGCCACTATAGAGAACAGTATGGAGGTTCCTTAAAAAACTAAAAATAGAACTACCATACGACCTAGCAATCCCAGTACTGGGCATATACCCTGAAAAAAACATAATTCAAAAAGAGTCATGTACCACAATGTTCATTGCAGCTCTATTTACAATAGCCAGGACTGGAAACAACCTAAGTGTCCATTGACAGATGAATGGATAAAGAAGTGGCACATATATACAATGGAATATTACGCAGCCATAAAAAGAAGCAAAATTGAGTTACTTGTAAAGAGGTGGATGGACCTAGAGTCTGTCATACAGACTGAAGTAAGTCAGAAAGAGAAAAACAAATACCGTATGCTAACACATATATATGGAGTCTAAAAAACAACAACAAAAAAATGGTCATGAAGAACCTAAGGGCAAGAAGGGAATAAAGACGCAGACCTAGTAGAGAATGGACTTGAGGATACAGGGAGGGGGAAGGGTAAGCTGGGACAAAGTGAGAGAGTGTCATGGACATATATACACTACCAAATGGACAATAGATAGCTAGTGGGAAGCAGCTGCATTGCATGGGGAGATCAGCTCGGTGCTTTGTGACCACCTAGAGAGATGGAATAGGGAGGGTGGGAGGGAGGGAGACACAAGAGGGAAGAGTTATGGGGATATATGTATATGTATAACTGATTCACTTTGTTATAAAGCAGAAACTAACACACCATTGTAAAGCAATTATACTTCAATAAAGATGTTAAAAAAAGACAACAGATGAATGGATAAAGAAGATGTGGTATGCATATACAATGGACTACTACTCAGCCATAAAAAAGAATGAACTTTTACCATTTGCAGCAACATGGGTGAACTTGGAGGGCATTACCCTAAGTGAAATAAGCCAGATAAAGACAAATATTATATAATATCACTTATATATGGAATCTAAAACATACAACAAACTAGTGAATATAACAAAAAAGAAGCAGACTCACAGATATAGAGAACAAACTAGTGGTTACCAGTGGGGGGGAAGGGCAACATAGGGGTGGGGGGTGGGAGGTACAAATTATTGGGTGTAACACAGGCTCAAGGATGTATTATACAACACGGGGAATGTAGCCACTATTTTGTAATAACTGTAAATGGAAAGTAAACTTTCAAAATTGTATAAAAAAATAATAATTCTTACAAAATAAAACATTTCCCAGTTTCTTGATGAGATTCAAGGAAAATATTTCAGTGAACAAAATTTAAAAATTCATAATAGAAACAATAAATAAATATTAAAGTCACATTTTATATGTTGTTCGTCTAGAGCTTCTCTTCTTATAACAAATATTTTTGAAGATGAAATTAACACCTGAAGTATTATCTTTTGATCAGTACTGATTCAGAGGCAAAGGGCTATTTTCCTTAACTATCATACTATCTAATTAAACTCTATACTTTGCAATTAAAAAATTCTGATTCCAATGGACGTTGATAAATAGCAAAATATATAACATAAGTATCATATATAATTTGCTTCTTATCAGTCAGTCATTTGGCTATTTAGTAAATACTCTTTTGTGTCCAGGTTTGTTCTGAGTTCTGAGGAAATGTGTAAGTAGTATAAAAACACGATTTAAACTTCAACGGATTTCCTGTGTAATTGGGGGGAGGGATGCAAAACACAATTCTTATTATATCATTTCAGAAACCTCCTATGATCCCTCTCTTACTATCCAATGACATCATTACACACTCCCACGGTATTTAGGGGCTTCCACCATGTGCCTGCTTCCCACAATTCTCTTTGATATACTCTAAAGTCCAGGCAAACCATGGCTACCCGTTACTTTGTGACAGTCCCTCACCGAGCTCCGTGCCTGTGTTCAGACAGAGCCTGCCAATTAGAAACCCCCTTCTCTCAACACCTCCTGTCTTCTTCCTCAGTTGAACGAAATCATTGTCTTTTCCTTACTGCCTTCTAGGTAGAAGTAATTCTTCCCTTGTCTGAATTCTTTTAGCTCTATTTCTCACTGTATTTTTCTTATTCAACATAGTTTCATAGATACTTCTGTGTATTTCTTATTTGCCCCACTAAAATTACCCTAAAGCATTTCAAATAGCTTGTTTTCTACATATCTCCATACCCATTGTCTAACTCAGTGTCTGGTTTATAACATGTACTCAAACCCAGTAGTTGAATAGATGAATGAATGAATAAATGAGTACTTGAAATAATTAGGGAATAATTAAGAATAATAATTGTGTAGCAATGGATGCAGAGTACTAGGAGGGTAAAAGATATTGGAAGGAGGGAGTAAAATAGCTTGAATGTGGGCTGGGCTAGTCTAAGACTAAATGGAGGATTTAAACGTGATTTGGGCCTTTAAGGATGATCAGGTCAAACAGTGGAACCAGAGCGGCTAAGAACAATCCGAACCAGAAGTCTGGCTGACTGATTAGAAGAGAAGAAAGAAATCAAAAGGCAGGTTGTGAGAGGAAAGTTTCAGGAATTACCTCATGTAAGGCTGAGCAGGAAATACACAAGCTACAAGATAAAACCTGATTAGCTGGAATCCCAGAAATTAAACTCTGTTTCAAGCACACAGGCTGTTTGCAGAGAAGAAATACATTCAAGACAAAAGAATGGGTTTTGAATTGAGAAGGGCTGGGTTTGCTTTCAGTTTCACTATCTATTGTTTTTGTTGGGCATTGGATTCTCCAACCCTCCACTTTCTCATCCATAAAATGGGAGTTATAATTCCCACCCAATTGGGTTGTGTGCAGGTTAAGTAAGATGGTATGTGGAAAGTGCTGGGCACGTATAGGAGCTCGGTAAATGGCAAGTCTGGTTAATTTGCTCTGGGCTCCAATTTGAATGTTTGTTAGGTATGATTGTCCCTAAGCCATTTGTGGCCAGAGGGTCTCTGAGACTTGAAGCCTGTTCCTAATTGTTCTACAAGAAGGCTTTCTGGAATCGACGTGGAGACCCTAAAAGAGGTAACGACGATTATGATGACAGAAGAACCTATAGCGGCTAATATTTATTGACTAGCAACCATGCTAAGTGCCCATAAGATTTATTGCATTTAATCCCAACAAAAACGCAAATGGTAAATAAAGCAACTGACACTGGTTTTGGGGTTTTTTCACAGGGATTCTCTTGGAAGAAAATGTGTCTGGATCTCAGGAATCCCAGTCAATGGGAATATAGCAGAAGTCAGAAGAGGGAGTCCAGGGGCAGTGAAAAGGCACGCAGATTCGGAAGCTTACCCTGACAGTGGAATCCAGGATACAGTAGTTACAAGGGGCGGTAATCTCAGATTCAATCCAAGCAGGCCTCTATACCAGGGACCCCAATCCTGCAAGCAGCCAGGGTACAGGGAAATCTAAGCAGCAGGCACTACTCAAAGCCAGACAGGTGGTGGCGCTGTGATTCTCAGCGGGACCCTTATGGCAGCAGGAAGCATGATACAGCCGTCTTGGGGAAGGAATTCTTATGAATTAGGGCAAGAATGGCCAAATTTTTTTCTTTTATATAATTTCTGAGCAAGCAGATGGTTGTCTAAAGCCTTGTGCTTGAGACCAAATTTAGGCTAAGCAATAAAGAGTATCATGATCAATTAGTGATGTCTGCCACGAGGCACGAGGGGAAGAAGTGGCAGCAGACCAGTTCTGACTCTTGGGTTTAATGGAAGAATCAGGACAGACTTGAAGATAAAGGAAGAAGAGATATATAAAAAGGGACCATTATAAAGGGACCTTGCATAATTTTTAGGGGATACAGGGAAGGAGAGACTTGGGGCCCATCAATCCTGCTCAGAACTGAATAGAGGGAGTATGCCTAGGGTAATTATATATATCTCCTTTCCCCAGTCTGTTGCCTTCTTAAGAATTGACTGTAGTGTTTTAACGCCCCAGCTGCCCATGTTTCCCCAAAGTAAAGGCTTGGAGTTAGGTGCCCCATGTTTCCAATTTGTTATTTATAAAGATCCATGGGCTTCTCAGAAAAAAAATTCAATATGCATTCTCAGGAGATAATGATATTGAAAAAAACAAATATATATATATATATTTCTTCTATATATAAATACATATATAGAGAGAGAGACAGACAACAGAAGGTTAAACACATTAAGTATTTATTATTTTTTACAACAGAATTTGGTAGTGCTATTGTTTGAAATACATCAAAATAGTAATTGTATTTTGCTAAGAGACCTCTTCGAGAACTATATTTAAATTTCAATATAGTTGTATTTACTTATTTAAGTAAGAAAATACAAATGCCAGCAAAAAGAAGGCAACATCTCAAAAGTCTTTCAATATATATTACAGCAAATTATTCTTTTTTTTAAGTGAGGAACAGGGAGGTGGCTATTTGAACATTTTTTATCCTTGAAACCACATTCCTGTGGCATTACTCAAATTAAATCCTGCAGTCATTGGAAGTGGAAAGAGAAAATGACTATATTAAAACCAAACAGAAAATAAATCTGGATCTTTTTATTATATTTTTCTAGGTCTGTAACTTCCCAACCTGTTCTGTTTGTGAAAATAGACAAATATAACTCTCTACAAGAAGAAGCAGCTGTCAGTCTCACAAGTCCTATTTCTTAAAGCAGCCTTTGTTTTGAGGGACCAAGAGTAAGGTGACTATATGTAGACATGCCTATTTGAAAACCCTTGTTCTATTGTGGTAACCTCCTAATTTATGTCTTACTCTAGGAGAAAAAAAGAAAGCCACATATGAAACAGATTTTTAAAACATGTTTTTTCAGAAAAGAAAAAGTCATGTCAGGAAAAAAAAGCAGTAAGTTAGAATGATTGCATAGCTTTTCTAATTGTGTTGTTTGATTTAACAACTTTTGAACAATTTTTTTTTAAACATCTTTATTGGAGTATAATTGCTTTACAATGGTGTGTTAGTTTCCGCTTTAGAACAAAGTGAATCAGTTATACATATACATATGTTCCCATATCTCTTCCCTCTTGCGTCTCCCTCCCTCCCACCCTCCCTATCCCACCCCTCTAGGTGGTCACAAAGCACGGAGCTGATCTCCCTGTGCTATGCGGCTGCTTCCCACTAGCTATCTATTTTACATTTGGTAATGTATATATGTCCCTGCCACTCTCTCACCCTGTCACATCTTACCCCTCCCCCTCCCCATATCCTCAAGTCCATTCTCTAGTAGGTCTGTGTCTTTATTCCTGTCTTGCCACTAGGTTCTTCATGACCTTTTTTTTTTTTTTCCCTTAGATTCCATATATATGTGTTAGCATACTGTATTTGTTTTTCTCTTTCTGACTTACTTCACTCTGTATGACAAACTCCAACTCCATCCACCTCACTACAAATACCTCCATTTCGTTTCTTTTTATGGCTGGTAAAATTCCATTGTATATATGTGTCACATCTTCTTTATCCATTCATCCGATGATGGTCACTTAGGTTGCTTCCATGTCCTGGCTATTGTAAATAGAGCTGCAATGAACATTTTGGTACATGACTCTTTTTGAATTATGGTTTTCTCAGGGTATATGCCCAGTAGTGGGATTGCTGGGTCGTATGGTAGTTCTATTTTTAGTTTTTTAAGGAACCTCCATACTGTTCTCCATAGTGGCTGTATCAATTTACATTCCCACCAACAGTGCAAGAGGGTTCCCTTTTCTCCACACCCTCTCCAGCATTTATCGTTTCTAGATTTTTTGATGATGGCCATTCTGACCGGTGTGAGATGATATCTCATTGTAGTTTTGATTTGCATTTCTCTAATGATTAATGATGTTGAGCATTCTTTCATGTGTCTGTTGGAAATCTGTATGTCTTCTTTGGAGAAATGTCTATTTAGGTCTTCTGCCCATTTTTGGATTGGGTTGTTTGTTTTTTCGTTATTGAGCTGCATGAGCTGCTTGTAAAACTTGGAGATGAATCCTTTGTCAGTTGCTTCATTTGCAAATATTTTCTCCCATTCTGAGGGTTGTCTTTGGTCTTGTTTATGGTTTCCTTTGCTGTGCAAAAGCTTTTAAGTTTCATTAGGTCCCATTTGTTTATTTTGGTTTTTATTTCCATTTCTCTAGGAGGTGGGTCAAAAAGGATCTTGCTGTGATTTATGTCATAGAGTGTTCTGCCTATATTTTCCTCTATGAGTTTGATAGTGTCTGGCCTTACATTTAGGTCTTTAATCCATTTTGAGTTTACTTTTGTGTATGGTGTTAGGGAGTGTTCTAATTTCATTCTTTTACATGTAGCTGTACAGTTTTCCCAGCACCACTTATTGAAGAGGCTGTCTTTTCTCCATTGTATACTCTTGCCTCCTTTATCAAAGATAAGGTGACCATATGTGTGTGGGTTTATCTCTGGGCTTTCTATCCTGTTCCATTGATCTATAATTCTGTTTTTGTGCCAGTACCATACTGTCTTGATTACTGTAGCTTTGTAGTATAGTCTGAAGCCAGGGAGCCTGATTCGTCCAGCTCCGTTTTTCTTTCTCAAGATTGCTTTGGCTATTCGGGGTCTTTTGTGTTTCCATACAAATTGTGAAATTTTTTGTTCTAGTTCTGTGAAAAATGCCAGTGGTAGTTTGATAGGGATTGCATTGAATCTGTAGATTGCTTTGGGTAATATAGTCATTTTCACAATGTTGATTCTTCCAATCCAAAAACATGGTATATCTCTCCATCTATTTGTATCATCTTTAATTTCTTTCATCAGTGTCTTGTAGTTTTCTGCAAACAGGTCGCTTGTCTCCTTAGGTAGGTTTATTCCTAGGTATTTTATTCTTTTGGTTGCAATGGTAAATGGGAGTGCTTCCTTAATTTCTCTTTTGGATTTTTCATCATTTGTGTATAGGATTGCAAGAGATTTCTGTGCATTAATTTTGTATCCTGCTACTTTACCAAATTCATTGATTAGCTCTAGTAGTTTTCTGGTAGCACCTTTAGGATTCTCTATGTATAGTATCATGTCATCTGCAAACAGTGACAGCTTTACTTCTTCTCTTCTGATTTGGGTTCCTTTTATTTCTTTTCCTTCTCTGATTGCTGTGGCTAAAAATCCCAAAAGTATGTTGAATAATAGTGGTGAGAGTGGGCAACCTTGTCTTGTCCCTTATTTTAGCAGAAATAATTTCAGTTTTTCACCATTGAGAACAATGTTGGCTGTGGGTTTGTCATATATGACCTTTATTAGGTTGAGGTAAGTTCCCTCTATGCCTACTTTCTAGAGGGTTTTTATCATAAATGGGTGTTGAATTTTGTTGAGAGCTTTTTCTGCATCTATTGAGATGATCATATGATTTTTATCCTTCAGTTTGTTAATATGGTTTATCAAATTGATTGATTAAGCAGTGTCACAAATATTGATGCATTGTATGATAAAACCAAATGCAATTCATGAATTTCCCAATTAATCTATCCTTTCTTAGACATCACTTCATTTGGCTATAAGTGTAAAGTAATCTTTGTGTATACAAAGTAGAAATACAAAGTGGAAATGTGAGAGAGAAGTTCATGTTCTCATCTTTCTGAGACCCTTGGCTACCCCAGATATACATTTTCTCTTTAATCTTTTACAAATTAATCTTTCTCTCCACCTCATCAAAATGTGTCAGTCAAGGTTAAAGGAAAACAGCATGGGTCTATATTTAGATGAGAGATTTAAAGAGGTACTTGCAGTAAGCTAGTATAACTATTATTGATACAGTGGTTGTGTTGGATTACAGAGGGAGTCCTTGAAATGTCTTTCAAACATAAATCAGCTTCAAAACATACTTTTCCCCCAACTAGTATATCTTTACTCCCTTAAACACAGGAGCATTTCAAGTGCAATGTGAAACATTTCGAGTTGTTTTATATTAATTTATGCTTGTCAAAACATTATTTTCAAGTAATTAATTATAGGCAAATGTTCTCCTGAGCTTTCCCCCTTAAGGAAGTTAAAGTGAAAAGGTCAAATTGTAGTCAGGCTATTTAATTCAGAGTTGTAACTTGATCAACTCTCATTTTAAAGTGTATGTTTCTCTAGTCGTTTCTCCCACCTCTTCATTCTGTATCATCCTTTGCAATTGTATTTATCTGTCAATATTGCATATTTTTAACCGAAAACTTTAACAGAGTGATGAAAATATAAACAGGTTTAGATATTTGAGAGTGTGCCTAAAATATTGTTCACATCATATTTATATGTAAACATGTATTATATATACATATGTGTGTGTGTACATATACACACACACACCCACACACATATGTATATAGAAAGTTTTAGCCTTAGCAAGATACTTCATGCTGCCATAGTCTCCATTTCCTTTTACCTAGAAATGGAAGAGAGATGACTTTCCTATAACTGATAGTGTCCACATCATCCTTGCTTCCTTACCTTTTGGTTTTGGCCAATGAGAAACAGCATACCAGGAGATTAGCTGGTGAGAGGAGAGAGAGGTCAGTGTATTAATCTGCCCATTCCCTCCCTGTCCTGCTGTGGTTTGGACAGCAGTTGCCAAAACCTATCAGGCAACCTGTGTCAGACAGCCTCTCTTCCAGAGTGCAACCTCTTCCCAGGCTTGAAAACACTATTTCATCCTCTTGAGCCTTCAGTTCTATGAGTGGTAACAACTTCTCATTGTTGCAAAAACCTAACTGCCTCACCATCCCTTGCTGTATTTTACCCCTGCCCATACATCTGTAAACTATCCTTTCATTAGGTTCTCTTTAGTTGCATCTTTTTTTTTTTTTTTTTTAGAAATTCACGTTCTTTTATTTATTTATTTATTTATTTATGGCTGTGTTGGGTCTTCGTTTCTGTGCGAGGGCTTTCTCTAGTTGCGGCAAGTGGGGACCACTCTTCATCGCGATGCGCGGGCCTCTCACCATCGCGGCCTCTCTTGTTGCGGAGCACAGGCTCCAGACGCGCAGGCTCAGTAATTGTGGCTCACGGGCCCAGTTGCTCCGTGCCATGTGGGATCTTCCCAGACCAGGGCTCGAACCCGTGTCCCCTGCATTGGCAGGCAGATTCTCAACCACTGCGCCACCAGGGAAGCCCTAGTTGCATCTTTTTAAGGGTGCCATCTCTTTCCTCCTTGAACATAGACTGACGTGTTCCCATGTGACCCCAGGAAACAGACCCTCAGTGTAGGTTCTGGATTGGTTGTCATGAGCCCCTGACAATTTTCTTAATAAGAGGAAATGTGCCATAGGTAAGCTATAACATACAAAGGCATTATGTTAACTCAAATTATCACCAACCATAGCATGGGGTAGAGTACAAGCAGAGAACAAGGCTTGGACACATTGTTATAGCTTCAACGACAATGACAAATCTATAGGGTTGATATAACTATTTCTGACTGCCTTGTGAAGTTTTTTAGAAAAGATAAACTTAAATTTTTTTTTTAAAAGATAAACTTAAATTTTTAAAAAATTAACTAATTAATTTATTTTCTTTGGTTCCTCTGGGTCCTAGTTGTGGCAGGTGGGCTCCTTAGTTGTGGCATGTGAACTCTTAGTTGAGGCATGCCTGTGGGATCTAGTTCCCTGACCAGGGATCAAACTCAGGCCCCCTCCACTGGGAGTGTGGGGTCTTAACCACTGTGCCACCAGGGAAGTCTCTAAACTTAAAGTCTTAAACATCCAAATCAAGGTTTAGGGGGAGAATCTAAAATTCTCTATAATGTCCTTAAATAAAATCTTTGTCTCATGTAGCCGTAGGAAAGACATAGCTAAGGATCTTACCCAAGATCTGATTGTACAGATTGCCGAGTTTGCAAAACCAATTAAATAGTAATCATATCAAGTTACACTAAGGTAAAGGCCTTGGTTGGGGAAAAGTGGAATTCTGAAACAGTATGAGAGCATTTGGGCAGGAACAGACCATGTTGAGAATGCTAAAACCACCAAATCTCTCAGACTCTTCCTTGCCAACTAAAGCCACCTTTCAAAAAACAATAATTGCTGGAGAGGGTGTGGAGAAAAGGGGACCCTCCTACACTGTTGGTGGGAATGTAAATTGGTACAACCATTATGGAGAACAGTATGGAAGTTCCTTAAAAAACTAAAAATAGAGCTACCGTATGATCCAGCAATCCCACTCCTGGGCATATATCTGGAGAAAACCATAATTTGAAAATATACATGCACCCCAATGTTTGCTGCAGCACTATTTACAATAGCCAGGACATGGAAGCAACATAAATGTCCATTGACAGAGGAATGGATAACGAAGATGTGTTACAGGAGATTGGTTCAAGATGGCAGAGTAGAAGGACGTGCGCTCAGTCCCTCTTGTGAGAGCACCAGAATCACTAACTAACTGCTGAACAATCATCAGCAGGAAGACACTGGAACTCACCAAAAAAGATACCCCACATCCAAAGACAAAGGAGAAGCCACAATGAGACTGTAGGAGGGACACAATCACAATAAAATCAAATCCCATAACTGCTGGATGGGTGACTCACAAACTGGACAACACTTATACCACAGAAGTCCACCCACTGGAGTGAAGGTTCTGAGCCCCACATCAGGCTTCCCAACCTGGGGCTCCAGCAATGGGAGGAGGAATTCCTAGAGAATCAGACTTTGAAGGCTAGTGGGATCTGATTGCAGGACTTTGACAGGACTGGGGGAAACAGAGACTCCACTCTTGGAGGGCACACACAAAATAGTGTGTGCATCAGGACACAGAGGAAGGAGCAGTGACCCCAGGGGAGACTGAACCAGACCTACCTGCTAGTGTTGGAGGGCCTCCTGCAGAGGCAGGGGGTGGCTGTGGCTCACCGTGGGGACAAGGACACTGGCAGCAGAAGTTCTGGGAAGTACTCCTTGGCGTGAGCCCTCACAGAATCTGCCATTAGCCCCACCAAAGAGCCCAGGTAGGCTGCAGTGTTGGGTTGCCTGAGGCCAAACAACCTACAGGGAGGGAACCCAGCCCCACCCATCAGCAGTCAAGCAGATTAAGTTTTACTGAGCTCTGCCCACCAGAGCAACAGTCAGCTCTACCCACCACCAGTCCCTCCCATCAGGGAACTTGCACAAGCCTCTTAGATAGTCTCATCCACCAGAGGGCAGACAGCAGAAGCAAGAAGAACTACAATTCTGCAGCCTGTGGAAGGAAAACCACATTCACAGAAAGACAGAGAAAATGAACAGGCAGAGGACTTTGTAACAGATGAAGGAACAAGATAAAACCCCAGAGAAACAACTAAATGAAGTGGAGATAGGCAACCTAACAGAAAAAGAATTCAGAATAATGATAGTAAAGATGATCCAGGACCTCGGAAAAAGAATGGAGGCAAAGATCGAGAAGACGCAAGAAATGTTTAACAAAGACCTAGAAGAATTAAAGAACAAACACCTAGAAGAATTAAAGAACAAACTAACAGAGATGAACAATACAAAACTGAAATGAAAAATACACTAGAAGGAATCAATAGCAGAATAACTGAGGCAGAAGAACGGTAAGTGACCTGGAAGACAGAATGGTGGAATTCACTGCTGTGGAACAGAATAAAGAAAAAAGAATGAAAAGAAATGAAGACTGCCTAAGAGGCCTCAGAGACAATATTAAATGCAGCAACATTTGCATTATAGGGGCCCCAGAAGAAGAGAGAGAGAAAGAACCAGAGAAAATATTTGAAGACAGTATAGTCGAAAACTTCCCTAACATGGGAAAGGAAATAACCACCCAAGTCCAGGAAGCGCAGAGAGCCCCAGACAGGATAAACCCAAGGAGAAACATGCTGAGACACATAATAATCAAATAGACAAAAATTAAAGACAAAGAAAAATTATTGAAAGCAACAAGGGAAAAACGACAAATAACATACAAGGCAACTCCCATAAGGTTAACAGCTGATTTCTCAGCAGAAACTCTACAAGCCAGAAGGGAGTAGCACGATATGTTTAAAGTGATGAAAGGAAACAACCTACAATCAAGATTACTCTACCCTGCAAGGATCTCATTCAGATTTGATGCAGAAATCAAAAGCTTCACAGACAAGCAAAAGCTAAGAGAATTCAGCACCACAAAACCAGCTTTACAACAAATGCTAAAGGAACTTCTCTAGGAAGGAAACACAAGACAAGGAAAAGACTTACAATAAGAAACCCAAAACAATTAAGAAAACGGTAATGGGAAAATACATATCAATAACTACCTTAAATGTAAATGGATTAAATGCTCCAAACAAAAGACATAGACTGGCTGAATGAATACAAAAACAAGATCCATATATATGCTGTCTACAAGAGACCCACTTCAGACCTAGGGACACATACAGACTGAAAGTGATGGGATGGAAAAAGATATTCCATGCAAATGGAAATCAAAAGAAAGCTGGAGTAGCAATACTCATATTAGGTAAAATAGACTTTAAAATAAAGACTGTTACAAGAGACAAGGAAGGACACTACATAATGATCAAGGGATCCATCCAAGGAGAAGATATAGCAATTACAAATATATATGCACCCAACATAGGAGCACCTCAATACATAAGGCAAATGCTAACAGCCATAAAAGGGGAAATTGACAGTAACACAATCATAGTAGGGGACTTTAACACCCCAATTTCGCCAAGGGACAGGTCATCCAAAATGAAAATAAATAAGGAAACACAAGCTTTAAATGACACATTAAACAAGATGGACTTAACTGATATTTATAGGACATTCCATCCAAAAACAACAGAATACACTTTCTTCTCAAGTGCTCATGGAACATTCTTCAGGGTAGATCACATCTTGGGTCACAAACCAAGCCTTGGTAAATTTGAGAAAATTGAAATCATATCAAGCATCTTTTCTGACCACAACTCTATGAAATTAGAAATCAATTGCAGGGGGGAAAAAAAAGGTAAAAAACACAAACACATGGAGGCTAAACAATACGTTACTAAATAACCAAGAGATCACTGAAGAAATCAAAGAGGAAATCAAAAAATACCTAGAGACAAATTACAATGAAAACATGATGATCCAAAACCTATGGGATGCAGCAAAAGCAGTTCTCAGAGGGAAGTTTATAGCAATACAATCCTACCTCAAGAAACAAAAAAAATCTCAAATAAACAATGTAACCTTACACCTAAAGGAACTAGAGGAAGAAGAACAAACAAAACCCAAAGTTAGCAGAAGGAAAGAAATCATAAAGATCAGAGCAGAAATAAATGAAATAGAAACAAAGAAAACAATAGCAAAGATCAATAAAACTAAAAGCTGGTTCTTTGAGAAGATAAACAAAATTGATAAACCTTTAGACAGACTCATCAAGAAAAAGAGGGAAAGGACTCAAATCAATAAAATTAGAAATGAAAAAGGAGAAGTTACAACAGAAACCACAGAAATACAAAGCATCATAAGAGACTACTACAAGCAACTCTAGGCCAATAAAATGGACAACCTGGAAGAAATGGACAAAATCTTAGAAAGGTATAACCTTCCAAGACTGAACCAGGAAGAAATAGAAAATATGAACAGAACAATCACAAGTAATGAAATTGAAACTGTGATTAAAAATCTTCCAACAAACAAAAGTCCAGGACCAGATGGCTTCACAGGTGAATTCTATCAAACCTTTAGAGAAGAGCTAACACCCATCCTTCTCAAACTCTTCCAAAAAATTGCAGAGGAAGGAACACTCCCAAACTCATTCTATGAGGCCACCATCACTCTGATACCAAAACCAGACAAAGATACTACAAAAAAAGAAAATTACAGACCAATATCACTGATGAATATAGATGCAAAAATCCTCAACAAAATACTAGCAAACAGAATCCAACAACACATTAAAAGGATCATACAACATGATTAAGTGGGATTTATCCCAGAGATTCAAGGATTCTTCAATATATGCAAATCAATCAATGTGATACATCATATCAACAAATTGAAGAATAAAAACCATATGATCATCTCAATAGATGCAGAAAAAGCTTTTGACAAAATTCAACACCCATTTATGATAAAAACTCTCCAGAAAGTGGGCATACAGGGAGCCTACCTCAATGTAATAAAGGTCATATATGACAAACCCACAGCAAACATCATTCTCAATGGTGAAAAACTGAAAGCATTTCCTCTAAGATCAGGAACAAGACAAGGATGTCCACTCTCACCACTATTATTCAACATAGTTTTGGAAGTCCTAGCCATGGCAATCAGAGAAGAAAAACATATAAAAGGATACAAATTGGAAAAGAAGACGTAAAACTGTCACTGTTTGCAGATGACATGAAACTATACATAGAGAATCCTAAAGATGCCACCAGAAAACTACTAGAGCTAATCAATGAATTTGGTAAAGTTGCAGGATACAAAATTAATGCACAGATAGCTCTTGCATTCCTTTACACTAACAATGAAAGATCAGTAAGAGAAATTAAGGAAACAGTCTCATTCACTATTGCAACAAAAAGAATAAAATACCTAGGAATAAACCTACCTAAGGAGGTAAAAGGCCTTTACTAAGTAAACTATAAGACACTGATGAAAGGAATCAAAGATGACACAAACAGATGGAGAGATATACCATGTTCTTGGACCAGAAGAATCAATATTGTGAAAATGACTTTGCTACCCAAAACAATCTACAGATTCAATGCAATCCCTATCAAATTACCAGTGGCATTTTTTACAGAACTAGAAAAAACAATCTGAAAAATTCTATGGAGACACAAAAGACCCCGAATAACCGAAGCAGTCTTGAGGAAACAAATGGAACTGGAAGAATCAGACACCCTGACTTCAGACTATACTAGAAAGCTACAGTAATCAAGACAATATGGTACTGGCACAAAAACAGAAATATAGATCAATGGAACAGGATAGAAAGTCCAGAGATAAACACACCTATGGTCCACTAATCTATGACAAAGGAGGCAAGAATATATAATGGAGAAAGGACAGTCTCTTCAGTAAGTGGTGCTGGGAAAACTGGACAGCTACATGTAAAAGAATGAAATTAGAACACTCCCTAACACCATACACAAAAATAAACTCAAAATGGATTAAAGACCTAAATGTAAGGCCAGACACTATAAAACTCTTAGAGGAAAGCACAGGAAAAACACTCTCTGACATAAATCACAGCAAGATTTTTTTTGATCCACCTCCTAGAGTAATGGAAATAAAAACAAAAATAAACAAATGGGACCTAATGAATTGTAAAAGCTTCTGCAAAGCAAAGGAAACTACAAACAAGACGAAAAGACAACTCTCAGAATGGGAGAAAATATTTGCAAACAAATCAACGGACAAAGGATTAATCTCCAATATATATAAACAGCTCATGCAGCTCAATATTAAAAAAACAAACAACCCAGTGCAAAAATGCGCAGAAGACCTAAATAGACATTTCTCCAAAGAAGACATACAGATACCCAAGAAGCACATGAAAAACTGCTCAATGTCACTAATTATTAGAGAAATGCAAATCAAAAGTACAATGAGGTATCACCTCGCACTAGTTAGAATGGGCATCATCAGAAAATCTACAAACAACAAATGCTGGAGAGGGTGTGGAGAAAAGGGAACCCTCTTGCACTGTTGGTGGGAATGTAAATTCATACAGCCACTGTGGAGAACAGTATGGAGGTTCCTTAAAAAACTAAAAATAGAAGTACCATATGACCCAGCAATCCCACTACTGGGCATATACCCAGAGAAAATGATAATTCAAAAAGACACACGCACCCCAATGTTCATTGCAGCACTATTTGCAATAGCCAGTTCATGGAAGCAACCTAAATGCCCATCGACAGACAAATGGATAAAGAAGATGTGGTACATGTATACAATGGAATATAACTCAGCCATAAAAAGGATGAAATAATGCCATTTGCAGCAACATGGATGGACCTAGAGATTGTCATACTGAGTGAAGTAAATCATACACATACAAATATGATATCGCTTATATGTGGAATCTAAAAAAATGGTACAAGTGAACTTATTTACAAAACAGAAATAGAGTCACAGATGTAAAAAAAAAACTTATGGTTACCAAGGGGGAAAGGTGGGGGAGGGATAAATTGGGAGATTGGGAATGACATATACACACTACTATATATAAAATAGATAACTAATAAGGACCTACTGTATAACACAGGGAACTCTACTCAATACTCTGTAATGACCTGTATGGGAAAAGAATCTAAAAAAGAGTGGATATATGTATATGTATAACTGATCCATTTTGCTGTACAGCAGAAACTAACACAACATTGTAAATCAACTATACTCCAATAAAAATGTTTTAAAAAAGCAACCTTTCACTTTCTCTAAGAGAACAGAATTCCCCTGCATAAAATAATTTCAAAACTTTACCTATGGCATTTTCCTTCAAGATGAGGTACTGATTCTCCTCAGGATCCGCCCTATACCCCCTTGCTTCCAGATCCACAGTAGATCCCCATGTAATGTGGGTAGAGAAGGTCTGCTCCAGGAGGAGATAGCATGGACACTGGAGAATTGTAGGGTCTGACTAATCCGTAGTGATGATTCTGGAGACCTTGCATGGAAGTGGATTCCAAGGGTGTTAAAACAAAGAGAATGAAATGGACATTGGATTGGACCAAATTCATCAATGGGGGGTGCACATTTCTGTGAATTGGACTTAATGTGTTGCTTCAAGCACTTGGCAATGGTGCCAAGGATTTGCTGAACTGTTAAATGAAGCCTTGACTCAATGGTAACTTATTGCCAATATGGTTGAGAAATTCTGGCACACTGTAGAGAAAGGAGTACAAGGCTTAAGGATGTGAGAATACTGGAAAAACCTATTATGTTTAATCTGCTCACCTCCTCTCTAATGATATCCTCCAGAGGGACCGGTGGACCCTTCTTCCCCAAGACATTCATTTGGTGACAGCAGCCTTTGAAAGACAGGTTCTGGTTTGCCCCTAGAACTGGTAGAGATTGAATGCCTTAGCCTGACACACCAAGCAATTACGTAACCAGTTCTTACTGTCATGAACTGATGTTATCTGTTCCACAAATCATAAACTTGGATTTGGATAACACCATTCTATTATTACCTGGAAATGGTGTATGAGACCAAGTGTAAGCAAGTCCATAAAGAACAAATAAATTACATAAGCAGATGGCTCAGAATCTCAGTAGGCTCTGGTAACAAAATTCTCTCCCTTGGAACCTTCCAACCTAAGAGTGACAAATATGTTCCACTTTTGCTAGTACCCGGCTACCTCACCATCCTTTTTGGGATCCTTAGCCCTGCCCCAAACTCTGTAGGTAATCTCTTCACTACATTCTTTTCAGTTAAACCTCTTTTGAGTAAACTAGCTATCTGCTACCTGCTGGGACCCTGACTGATTCACTGTACAAAATACACACCCATGCATGAGCATACAAGTGCTTGTGTGCACATGTGCACACATACACACACACACAGTATTCTCATTATCCAAGATTATGTCAAAAGAATAAAAGGAGTCTGAATGGGTCAAGAGAAATAGTGTGCTGCTGTGAAAAGGAAATGATCTCTTGAGTTACATAACCTGAGATGTAATACCCAACGTCATTTGTCTTTGGTTAATGGGTAAGAGAAAAGTAAATTCCTTTCCCCTTTGAACCTCAATTTCTTAGTCTGTAATAAAGAAACTAATAGTAGCTCACTGATTCATTGTGATGATTAAATTAAAAATGTAATGACATGTAAAGCACCTAAAATCATGGGTTGTACAGTCAATGTTATTTCATTAGTTGTAGAAGTAACATAGAGGATCATTTATCCAGGAATCTAAACAATGGAAGCATCCAAACTATGGAATTTATGTCAAAGCATTTGCTTTAGGAGCATTCATTTCTTTAAAAATCACAGCAGTCTAATAACTGAAGAACAAGTTGCTATGGTGCATCTCCATGGTAACGGTGAATTTCTGCCAGACAGCCAAGGGCCATCCAGCATTACAATCCACACTGTCCTCACAGCATGGTGGAAAGCACAGTGGGTGAGTTCAGCCACATCTTGGTGATCTGGCTGGTACAGCATGACTTGTGAGAGAGTTTGTAAACAACATGGCCATTCGTTACATGCTTTACCACATCATTTTATGATCATTTCTCTTGAAGGTGAAATATCAAAATTTTAGGAATAATTGATTGAGAAGAGTTTGGGTCCTTGACATTCCAGATAAACAAATTTTTACCTCATGTGCTTTGCAATTGCTGGCTGCTGATAAAATCTATCACCTGGAAGTCTGCAGGGGATTATTTTCCCCCTAAAAGAAACATGATGCCCAATGAGAAAATTGTGTTTCTATTTAATTTAGTTTAGCCCTGTCTTGTTACTATAAAAAGATTTGCAAGAACTTACAAAAATACACAAATGGGAAAAAACTAAACAGATGAGCAAATCTGAGTGAAGGGGAAATAAGGATAGGAAAATAAAACAAAGCTAACGGAAAGGTTAGTACATAAAAAATCGAAGTCATAAATTATTATGCACTTATTAAAGTTGAACCACAAGTATGTCTCTAAAATTTCTGGTAGCTGAAAAGGAGAAACATTGGTTACAGGATTCACAGAATGGATGAGTTTAAAATAAATCAGCTGCCCAAGAGACACTGCATTTCCTAGTAATAAAAACTTCGAGTAATTTCTCTATGCATCAACATAAGGGAGACCACAGGAGATTATGTCCTTCACAACATTATCTACAATAAATATAATAAATGAGTGTCATCTCAGATAACAATTTCGTGTAACCTTCTTAAATGTATTCAATAAAAGTTATTCTATGAAGGTCAGTCTAGTCAAAGTTCATAGGATATGTATGGTCTTATTTGGAAGGAGAATAAAAGTAAAACACTTCAAAAAAATTAATGAACTATTTACCCATTGTTAAGAATTAACAGAGAATTCAAATTGATATTCTTATGATCTAATCTAATAACTGGAATGGTAGAGATTTGGTGTTGCTGAACTAAAGACAGATCCACATGCTTTGATCATCAATTAAATGGTGGAAGATAGGTTTACCCACATCCAAGAAAGTTAAGAACCCAACTAAGACCCATGGCTGACCAACTGACCATCCTACCTTTGTAAGAGGTAGACTGAGAATTTACAAGGAAGAACAAGGATTTGACATGAGAAATCTTGTAATTAAATAATTTCTATAAATGTTCTGTTGCTCTTTTCCATTTATTTCCAATTTATACTCTTTAAGAAGCCTTTTGATTAGAGGCTGAACTGGCATAACAGGTTTCCAAAGTATGCGGTGTTTCCTTTCTTCTTTCTTCACTCTGACATTAATTGGTCTCCTATTATATATCAAGCACTGTGTTGGATAGTGGGAATATGATGAGGATGACATTATTATTGCACTAAAAGCCTAGAAGCCTAGACATATGTAAACAGCCATTCCAATAGAGTTTACAATATTATAGGAGTAAATAGAAAGAACACTTAGCTTTCCTTGAAAAAGAAGTTCAGGAAATACTTCACAGAAGGAGAAATGACTAAGATGAATTTTGAAAAATGGGTGAGAGCTTGCTGAGTGAAGAGGAGGAGGACGTGTCCTTCAAGTACAGAAAATAGCCCATGGAAAAGCACAAAGTGAGAAAGAGTGCTTCAAGCGCAGAACATAGGTCATGGAAAGACACAAAATTGAGACATGCATGGCAAATTTGGGCAACAGCAGGTAATTTAGCAACGAGGATGTACAAGGACAGGAAAGGAGAGAAGAGGGGCTGGGAGGCAGGGGCTTTGTAGACTATGCAAGTTGAGCCTTTCAAAGATATTTAAGTAAGAAAACACGACCTTCAGACTTGGACTTCAGAAGGATATCTCTGGCAGCAGCTGGAAGGACGGTGCACAAGAAAGAGTTTGACCACTGCATAGTTTGAACATCACTGCAATGGTGGTGTGACATATTAGATAATATTTAGAATATAAAACTGGTGTGACTATGTGATCAATAAGGTTTGATAGGGAGTGATAAAGAAAAAATATAATTGAGAATAATCTCCAGGTTTCCAGCTTGGGCAACTCTGTGAATGATGATATTATTCACAAAGATAAGAGGAAATAAGGAAGAGTAAGTCTCAGTTAATGAGTTCAGATTGGGTTTATTGCGGATGAAATACTGTGGAAGATGAAAGAAATACGTAGTGTCTTGTCAGACATTGGAGAGATAGCAAGGCTGAAGAGAGCTAATGGTGGTGGAAACAGGTGTGTGGATAGATGGTGGAGAGAGAGTATATAGAATCAAGGACAGCATTGAGGCACATCTGTATTTCAGAGGAATAAGACCCCATAAAAGAAAGCAGTGAGGACTGGTCAGGCAGGAAGAGAACCAGTTACTAAAGAGGAGGAAATACCATAAAAGAAGGAGAGGTCTGTAGCTTTAAATGTATGAAAATTGAAAATAAAATGGTCCAATTGGCTTTGGAAATTAGATTTTTGGCGACCATGTTTAATAGCCTGCATTCAAAATACGTTAGGGGACTTCCCTAACGGTCCAGTGGTAAAGAATCCACCTTCCAATGCAGGGGACGCGGGTTCAATCCCTGGTTGGGGAATTAAGATCCCACTTGCCGCGGGGCAACTAAGCCCACGTGCGGTGAGCTACAGAGCTCACGTGCCCTGGAGCCCGCAGGCCACAACTAGAGAGAAGCCTGCGCGCTGCAACAAAAAGATCCCGCATGCTGCAACTAAGACCCGACACAGCCAAAAAAATTTAAAAATAAATATAAAAATAAATAAATAAATAAAAGGTTCCCCCAAATACAGTTAATGGCCTATATGGGAAAAGAATCTAAGCAAGAGTGTATATATGTATATGTATAACAGATTCACTTTTCTGTACACCTGAAACTAACACAACATTGTAAATCAACTATTGTGCAATAAAATTAAAATTTTTAAAAATAAATAAAATAAAAACAAAACCAAAAAAACCCAAAATACATTTAATGAATGCCGTACGTACTCTGAGACACTCTCATAGGAGCTCGGAGCATAGCACTGAAGCTAACAGACACAATCCCTTTCATCATGAAACTTACACTCTCAGCAATAAACAATAAATGTGTTAACTGAGTACAAAAGTAAATGTGACACAACCTAGAAGATAATAGTGTTATGGAAAATATAAGGCAGGGTAAGAAAGTAGAGTTGGGGACAGGAGGGCACAGAGAAGGATGGTCTGGGTAGGTCTCCTGGAGGAGACGATATTTAATCAGACGCTTGAAAGAAATGAGGGGGTGAGCCATGAGGATATCTGGGAAACAGCATCTCAGACAGAGGAGTAGCTCATGGAAAGGCTGCAAACGTGCCTGGCATGCTTGAGAAGCAACGAGGAGACCCGCACGGCTGGAGTAGCATGAACGAGGAGGAAGCACTGGGAGATGACGTCAAAGAGTTTAGGTCTTCTAAGACCTTGTGGGCTATTGTAAGGACTTTGACTTTATGCAAAATGGCGGGCCACTGGAGGGTTTTGAAAAAGGTTTACTCTGAATGCTGTGAGGAGAATAGACTTGCAGCCAGGGGCATGGGAGCAAGGGTGGAAGGAAGGACGTTAGTTAGGAAGCTATTACAATCGTCCAGGTAAGAGATACTGGTGATCAGACCATGTGGCAAAAGTGGTGAGGAGTAAGCAATTTGTAGATATTTTCTCAAGATAATGCCGTCAGGATTTTCTGATGGATCAGAAATGGTTTGAGAGAAAGAGAGGAACCCACATTTTTGGCCAGAGCAACTGGAAAAACGGAGATGCCATCAACTGAGCTCGGGAGAATGTGGGTAGAACAAGTTTGGGAAGGGGCAGTAATCAGGAATTGAGTTCGGGACAGGTTAAGTTGATAAGCTGTTGCATATCTTGGTGGAGATGGGGAATGGGCAGTTGGGTATACTATTATAGATCCAGAGGAGAGATCTGGACCGTAGATATAAATGCTAAAGCTGTGGCCACGTCCATGGTATTTAAAGCCATAAAATAGGCTGAGCCCATCAAGGGAGGATGTGGAGGAGAATAGGACCAAGGACTGAGCCCTGGGACCTGCAAGGCTAGAGATGGGGGGGAAAGAGGAGGAGCCAGCAAAAGCACTTAAAGAAAGTGGTCAATGAGGCGGAGGAAAAACCAAACGAGTGTGGTATCCTTAAAATCAAGTGAAGAAAATGGAGCAAGAGGGGGCTGGTGACCAGTCCTGTCAAATGCTGCCATTAAGTTCAGCAGGTTGAGGAAGGAGAATTGATGCTTGGATTTAATAATGTCATCGGGGACTTTGACAAGAGCTTTCAGTGTGAGAGGCAACACCCTGCTTAGGGTGAGTTTAAAAGAGCATTTTGAAATAGTGAGGAGTTTTGTTGCAAAGAGGAGCAAAGGAATGATTAGTTGGCAGAGTACATGCGAGCAAGAGAGGTAATCTTCTTGTCGTTAAAGATGGAAGATGTGCACAGATGCGACTGCAGTGGGTTGAAGAGTGAATGGAAGTTGAAAAAATGAAGACAAAGAAAATAATGATTGTTTCAGAAATCTTGGTTGTAAAGGGATGGGGTGAAAGAAGGTACTAGCCAAAAGGTTACTCAGGGCAGAGGAAAAGTTAGCTTCCTGTCTACTTAAGATGTTCTAAAATTTTGAACGTGTGTCTGTGCTCATAGAAAAGAACCGGAAGATAGGAACAGGGAAAAAATGTTGAACCGCGGTTCCTGGGAAGGTGGAAGGGATAGGGCACAGGTAGACGGCTGAGCCTTAGACAAACTATGTGCAGGTCTTGAATCAGAGTGGTGGCGATAAGGATAAAGATGCGGGTAGTGAAAATGCTTGTAGATTCGGGGGTTGATTGATGAGGGAGATTTTGCTGGCTGATTTCTATTTTCCTTGCAGAGTAGAAGAAAAAGTAATCTCTAAGAGTAAGGAGAGGGAGGGCAGAGATGTAGGAGGGAAACAAGATGTAGAGGGCATACAATTTGGAATGTTTGTTATGTGCTCTCTACTGCCTGCTGAATACAGCTTGCTTTTTCCCTACCTAAGCACACAAATGTATACACATATGGACAAAAAAATAGGAATATGCAAATTTCCTTCTAAATACAATTTCTCAGACATCCCATTAGAATTGTAACCTCCTTTATTCTTAGTCATTATGTAGCATGTGCTAGGTGTAGGGCAGAATTCTAAGGTGGTCCCACTGAAACTTACCTTCTGATACCCATGGCCTTGTGTAATCCTCTTCCCTTGAGTGTGAACTGGATCAAATGGCCTGCTTTCAACAAAGAGCCTACAGCAACAGTAATGGGTAGATCACTTCTGAGATTAGGTTATGAGACTGTGACTTTTGCTCACTCCTTCTCACTTGCACTCTCTGATGGAAACCAGCGGCCAGGTTAGGAGCTGCCCTTTAAAGAGGCCTGCATGGCAAGGAACTGAGGGTGACCTCCAGCCAACAACCAGCAAGGAGCTGAGGCTTTCATGCAACAACCTGTGAGGGACTGAAAACTACCAATCCCCACATGAGTGAGCTTGAAGCAGACCCTTCCCTAGTTGAGACTTGAGATGATCACAACATACATTTACTGCAGTCCATGAGAGCCCCCTAAAGAGAGGACCCAGCTAAACCAAGCTGAGGTTCATGACCCACAGAAACTGTTAGACAGTAACTATTTTGTTGTAAGTCACTACATTTTGGAGGTGATCTGTCACTCAGCCATAGATAACTTATACGCTCGGAGATTTTTAAATTTCTGCTTCTAAAACAGGTCCCTTCAAATAATTAAAAATTACCTCTGTCCCCAAGTATTTACTGTGGCAACAAAAAAAAATAAATACACTGTATAGGATGGGAAAGGACAGGGCAGAAAGTGGAAGAGAAGTTTAAAGGAAAAATGGGGGACTAGATTGAGGTGCAAGTCAGTAATCTCACCTCCAAGGGAGCCGACGTAGGATATAAGACAACCCAGAGGACCAAAAGAGTGAAGGAGAAAAAGAGAGTGTTTTGAACCAAAGGGACAGAGGCATATTGGGGACAAATCCTCCCCAACTTGCTAGGGACTTAATGCTTATTGAAGGAAGGGCTGAATGTGTAACCCTTGCCAGATATCAGCCAAAATTTCACAAGGCACACACTTGGATTTTACAGACTGTGAACTAGGAAATTATGATGTAGAGGCAAGTCAGTTGCTCAAGATAGCTCAGTGCCTTTTTAGTGGAATAGAGCATTGGGTTAAGTTCCTTAAAATTTAGTGCCTTTGCTCTGCTAACCCACAAGATCTTTTAGTGCAACAGTGACAATATCAGTTATTTCTTGAACTTTAGGAGAATATATAGAGCATGTAGTATATCTACACAGTCTATCTAGTTATGATCTGTTTCTATCTCTTATTGGTTGTCTAGTATCAGTAATATAGGTAATGTTTCTTAAATAAACTAAAGTAAAAACAGAGGTTCAGAGAAGTGACTAGTTCAACAGAGCAAAATTAGACTCATATCTAGAACTCAGTTTGGTCCTGCACGCTGTCTGTATTTATGCAAGGAAAAAGGTAGAATATTTGGACTGAAGCCTGACTTCATTATATTTTCAGTATTTAAAGGGACCTTATTAGTATCTCCTCTGAGTGTTAAATATCTTTATGATTCAGGTATGGTTTGTGACATTGGGCATAGGGAAAATTGTCAGAAGTAGAACTAATCCTCCTGGAAAGAAAGTTGTTCTTAGGTTCTTTTTAAGGTTATAAGATTCACTATGTGCTTCAGCCAGGAGAAAGAAGCCAGTTTAGAGCTGGTTCTAAGAAAATTAAGTTTCAAAATTTAAGGCAATTTACTGAATTATTAATATGAGAATATAAAATCTAAATTAAAATCTTTCCTGACCTATATTCTAATCTGCCCCAAAAATCCTACTGGACCTTCCAAGCCCATTCAAAATGCCCTACATCATCAAGTCAATCTATCACACTCATCATCTAGCTCTAATGCTAGAGCTGCCCACATTTCTGTCCAAGGTTAACCCATGCACCTGTGCTCTGAATTCCAGACTCTTCTGGCCTCTCGGGGACCACAGCAGCGAGCAACACTGCCACCTGCTGGGAGTTTGAGAAGTTACAGAATGGGACTACCCAAATATTCTTGAACTTCAGGATTTGAAGCTTTCTTAAAGAATCTTGTTCGTAAAGAAATGTAGATAAATCCCAATTGTGTTTAATGATAATTCTTATCTTTTAGGTCATAATGCTATTACATTACGACTCTTAGACTTGAACTCTGGAAAGGCTGCAGTTTAGGAATTGCTCTTCTCAGGGTAATTTACATTTTTACTCTAGTTGGTGCCATTAAATTACCAATATTAAATCAAGCATTATAGCCTAGTTGAACGTGTATTTCAATAGAGGGAGGTTAAAAAGACACATATAACTCTCCATTCAGACGGGGTGGAAGAATCCGTGTAGTTAAATTAGAAGGCGTCTTGCTGTAGGGAAAACATTTTCATGGCTGTTCTTGATAATGGATGAATTTAAAGTGATAGTCAATCTAAGATTGCTAAGTAACAAATGATATTTGCATAAAGTTGTTCATTGCTTCATTTCAAATAGTAAAAAGAAAAAAGAAGAAAGATATGGTAACTTGAAACTATAAAACGTAAAAAAATATGTTAAGTGAGAAAATTAAAAATCACTGTAACTGCAACTATGGAAAAGATATGCATGCTTACAGAGTGGTGGCCAGGAGGTCAAGCTATACATCCATTGATGGAACTCAGCATGTTTAAATCGTGTTAGGGTGAACTTCTAGAGGATGGTAAACTTTTACATCACCTCTATGGTTCCCCTGCTCTATATCAGATTCTGAACCACATGAACCTAGTTTTGGCCAAGGTCCAAAGCATCCTGTCTCACTCTCTTGTGTAGGACCTTCTTTTGGCTTCTGACCTCAAGTGGACCATATTTCAAGATGCCATAATCCCTCCGACTTACTGCGTCCTCCTTACTCCTCTCCTTAGTATTTGAGAAGTCAGGAAGGTACGGTCCACTCCCAGAAAAAAAGATTAACATTACCCCTTCAAACACACATACAATTTCTGAAGGACAGTGAAAACAGTTCTCTACTTTGCCTTTCAAGACATTTATCAACCCATATGGAATCCATTTCCCATGGGCATAAGGGGGTCCCTTCTCTCTGGTCTCCCTTCTCTGTCTTCTTCTTTCTCCTCTCCTTTTACCCCCTCATTATTTTAGTCCTTTTTCATCCCCTGGAGTTATTTGACTCCTTCAAATTTTCCCCTTAGTGAAGCTGGAACAGAGACAAGTAGGGAGCGTAATTCATATCCTTTAAGTCCTGAATAAGGCAGGATAAAGGACAGTGTACTTTGAGGTCCATCCTCAGAGTGGAAACATCTAAAGGACAAAAAAACCCTTTCTCGTAGTAATATTGTCACCATTTTAAAGCATAGCAGAGCTTGTCCTTTCTCTACCTATGTAAGCTCCCTATTTATTGCCATAGCTTGTATTGACAGTGGGAGTGGGGGAATAGGTTGGGGGTAGGGAAGCACCCGCTCCAGGAAGGAGACGAGACAGCTTTGAAATTCTGTGTGGGGTGGAGTGTGGATGTGGTCCCAGTGACAACGTCCCAGACAGACTTTCTGCGCCCTCCCTTCTGCTACTTCCCTTCTTCCCCATGGGGGACTTCCAGACAATCTGCTAGACGTACAATTCATAATGACCTGTGTTATGTGAAAGGATGGTAATGGTCTCTTTCATATCAGTTACACAATAAGGTCTGTAACCAAACACTACATTTATATTCAGTTGCTTAAAATAATAGTCATGATCTGTGCCAAAAAAGAGAAAGCCAGGCTGTTTTGTGTGTCTGACCACGAGACCTACAGTCTGTAGATGTTTCTCCTCCTATAATCTCTTCCATCTGTGGTATTGTGGTGCAAGGACAGAGGGAAACCATTCACGAGCTCAAGTAAGATTTATTTTGATGACAATTCAGATGCTGATAGAAAGCCAACTAGAGTAAACCTCAGAGATCTTATATTCTGACTGGCCTTGGGGTGGGCAGTTTACCAAAAAGCAAAAAGAGCCTTACATTTTTTTCTGATGACTGATTATGTCTTAACTAGTCACTGACTGAGAGCTGATGAGAGCTAAATGCTCCAGTCACTCAAATGTTGGGTCCATTTATGTGCTGGAAGAGGAAGCAGACAAGCCTGTGTAATTGATGTAAGAATTCAACTCATCATATTAAATAGGGTTGGAATTTGGTTAGTGTTTTCCTTCCAAAATGAGACCTATGCCTGGAACTAAAGAATGGCCAAAATTTTGCAGAATTAACTACTATATTATATCAGGGTTCTCAGTGCTGGCTACACTTTGGAATTGCTGAAGACTTTTTAAAAATACCAGTGCTTAAGCCTAATCCCAGACCAATTAAATAGGATTCTTAAAAAAAAAGAACTCCTCAGTTGATGTGCACCAGGGCTGAGAACCAGTGCTATTAGACAGTGTACAATGGAATAGAAGCAAGTTTACAGCCTTACCTCATTTTCATTACATTCATTAATAACAGCCAGATTTGCAAATTACACTTGAGTAATCAATGTCTCAACTTGAAATTCTGACCAATAATTTCAGTCCTAGATGTAGAAATTTACCAAATGGTACCTAGCAGTTTCGTGAAATGATAAAATTTCTATTTATTCCCAAAGAATAGTTTATATACTGGGGCATTCTCTTCATTACCCATATTTGCAAAAGCTAAATATTCCATTCACTTTAACAGTAAATTCACAGTCTAAAAGTTAATTTAATCTAACTAATACTAAAACTTACTGAGGATGCATAACGATATTCTGAGAGCACAGTTGGAGAACATGTTTTCTTCAATTATTAAATAAAGGAAAGTGAGACTTCCCTGGTGGCGCAGTAGTTAAGAATCCGCCTGCCAATGCAGGGGACACCGGTTCGAGCCCTGGTCCGGGAAGATCTCACATGCCATGGAGCAACTAAGCCCGTGTGCCACAACTACTGAGCCTGCGCTCTAGACCCCGCGAGCCACAACTACTGAGCCCGCACGCACCACAACTACTGAAGCCCGTGCACCTAGAGCCCATGCTCCGCAACAAGAGAAGTGACCCCAGTGAGAAGCCCGCACACCGCAACGAAGAGTAGCCCCCCCCTCGCCACAACTAGAGAAACCCCGTGTGCAGCAAGGAAGACCCAATGCAGCCAAAAAATAAGTAAATAAAGCTATTAAATCTGGTCAAAAGTATGGATCTTTTAAAAAATAAAATAAAATAAAGGAAAGCTAACTCAGTGTTTCTGGTGAGAACTCTAAATTATATAGTCTCTGAATATATACATATATTAATGAGGATGTAGATTAAGCTGCTGTAATGTGGAAATCCCAAAATACAGCGGATTAAACAATATTGAAGTTTATTTCTCTCTCATGAAACAACCAAGAGGAGGGTACCTTTTGGTACAAGGAAACTATTTCTAAAGTTGCCAATTTCTAGCCAATGGGGAGAGAGGAGAGGAAAGGAAAGAGGCCAAGCACATCACTTCCGCTCACATGCTGTTGGCCAGAACTTAGCCACATGTGCGTGCCTAGTTGTACGGAAGTTTGGGAAACGGAGTCTCCATCTTGGCAGCCATGTGCCCGACTGAAAACCAAAGATTTTTATTACTAATACAAAGAAGAGGAAAAGGGATACTGGGGATAAATCTCAACTTCCGCAACATCTACATACAGTCCAGAATCTAAATATACTTGGAATGCAAAGGAACGATATGGTTGAAATTTTTACTTTGAGAAAATTTATTTTCATGATGTGTTCTATATCAACATTTAAGAAGTTTAAAATTTGTATTCATTTGATCAAAAAGATATTTTATGATAGACTATCTTCCTTTATACAAGCTTTAGCTATGATATGCAAGTGATGTATAGCAAGTGATGCGTGTAATATGACGCATGCTATACTCTCAACACTATTCCTCAGCACTGACTTGGGCTTTTCCAGAACACAATAGTTCCACAGAACAATGTTCAGACAGATCTTATATGATTGTCAGTGTTATTTCCTTTATTTAATTGAATAGATTCTGGCAGCTTAGGCATGGACTCCTTTGAGAATCTGATGAAAATCGTGGATCCTCTACTCAAGTATATCAACGATTTAGCAAATAATTTTAGGGGCATTAGAAACACCTTGCCCCATGAAGCCCAGTTTCAGAGTGTCTTGATTTCCCCCCTGTCTTCCACAGAAGCCTGGGAAAGTATAGATAAAATCACTAATCCCTCTCTCTGGGACCCACCAATGGAATTCCTGGAGCTCTGGCCCAAGGCGGACACCTAGCACAGGACCTGAAGCGTACTGATGCTAAATGATGTTAGTTCCCTGGTGTTTCAAAGCTCCTTTGCTCCCTGTAAGAACTCCTTGGTGTGCTGACATAGGTGAAAGTAAACAAATAAAATTATTGTTAATTAAAAAAAAAAAAAAAGAATTCCTTGGTGGTCCATGCATTCCCCTTGGTATTAGTGTTGCTTCTCCCATCTTCACCAACATGAATCACAACCAGAGCCTTGGTGGTTGACTTGATCATTCCCATGACATTAATGCCGCTCCTCCTTTTGGCATGGACACGGACCTTCTCCCCATCAGTGGGATGTTTCTCAATCTTTTTGCTCACCCAGCATCCGAAGCACCTTCTTACATATATTGCCTCTTTATACGTTTGGATGAGAGACAAAATTCACCTTGTGATGTTGAAACTGAAAACGCAAGATACTTTCTCTCTAGGGTCCCTTCTAACTATTGCATGGGCACTTAGTATAGGCTCTGACAGGTTTATGCATCTGCCACAAACTTTGAACTGAGAGCTAGTGATAGAACACAGCAGGGTCCGTGGAGAACGGTCTCTGGCAGCAGTGACAGCTGGGATCTGCAGTACCAGTGTTATTGTAATAGTACCGGTGTTATTGTAATAGTACCAGTATTACTGTAATAGTACCGGTGTTATTGTAATAGTACTGGTGTTATTGTAATTAATAGTACCGGTGTTACTGTAATAGTACCAGTGTTATTGTAACAGTACCAGTGTTACCGGCAGCATCCAGAGTCATTACCAGTGGGAACAGCAGTACAAGCCAGTGTCTTGTGCTTTGTAGTAGAATCGGTGGCTTCCAGGCTGAATGAGTTCTCCTGCATATTAAGCCATGTTTCCTAAAGCCTTCAGTATAAGCTTCCTCTTTTGGACACCAATATTCCTAGCTTCTCCAGCAGCACTATGATATTTCCTTGTACAAAATCTTCAGTAGAAATCTTCACTGTGACATAGATCTACATGGGAAACTTTGTGGGAAATAAGAATGAATTTCTCCACTGAAAGGGGCAGGTCTAGGAAAATAAGCCATTAGAAAATGACTGAGAGGCTCTTGGGTTCTTTCCATGCTGAGAGCAAGCAGAGAATATAGCATTTCCTTTACTTATATTTCAAGCAGATAAGGCCATAATCGTATACTCATGAATCTTATTCCACGGCTTGAAACTTTCAGTGGTTCATCATCAAACTGAAACGGAAGCAGGTTCTGTCATTTTTTGGATTTTAAACTAGAATAATTAACTTAGCTTTTCTGTGTTTCATTTGCTCTTCTTTATTTTTTATATATTTTTAAAGGGGTAAAGAGTTTGTAATATCCATGAAAGATGTTTGTGATATGTATGATATATAATACATGAAAACCTGGTGCCAGAAAGGCACTCCGTAAAAATGAAGTTTATTCTCCTTAATCTGGCATTCAGAGGCCTTCACTTTAGATTGTGATCTGCCTTTCCAATCTCTTATCTTATCACTTCCCTTCCCTCTTCCTCTCTTCCAAATGCTTTGGTGACACCAGATTTTAAAAATCATACCTTAATGTGCCATAAACAATTCCATATATCTACTCCTCTGTTCTCTCTGCTTGGAATGTGCTTCTCCCTTGTTTTCTTTTTCCACTCTCCAAGGTCCACCTATGTTGTCCAGTACTTCCTCTACTTAGCTGTTAAGTTAGCCAGTGTTCCGAGGTTATATGACCTAAGTTCATGAGTCTGAATCATTAGGCTTTTTGGTTGCAAGGAACAAAGATGTCAGAAAGGTGGGTGTATTGTAAGGACACAGGTGGCACTTAAGAGGAAAGAATGTCACAGGGATCTAAGAAAGCCTGAGAGGCAATAAGAGAGTCAGGATCCAAGCATGAGAGGAAGAGGATTACGATTTACCCCCCAGCATCAGGAGTTCAATAATCTTCAGTTTTGTGCTCCACCATTAATGGACTTAAGCTTTCTCCTTATTCCTGCTTCTCTGTATTTTCCCATCTGTTTTTGTTCAGACCACTTTCTGACATCTCTCTCCCTAAATATCCAAATTTACAGAGAGGGAAAATCAGATTAGACCCCAAGCCACCATCGTTGTTGTTCAGGCAGAGCCTTTGTGCCACGCCTCCTCTGAGGCTGCTGGTCGACTTCCCTTGGCTTGGGTGCTCGTCCCACACCATCACCTGTGGTGAGGCGGGGCATCTGAGCGGCTAGAACCTGGTCACCTATGTCTCAAGCAACCAGGAGGTCTGTGCATGGGCAGTTCTCCTCAGAAGACACTGTGGGTTGGTAGGAATCTGTAGGTTAATAAAGCCAGGTAAGTAACCCAGAGAGTCAGAGAACCCAAATGTAGGTGTGCAGATGGGCTACTTCAGAACCTCCTGGGATCCTTTTTAAAATGCAGAACTTGGGGTTTCACTCCAGATCTACTGAATTAAAATCTGAAGGGAGAGGATTAGAGAACTATATATATTTTATCTCCGCAAGAGATCATAGCTTTGACGTTATGAGGGAACAGCGCTATGTGAAGGATGGGAAGGGTCAGGCTGAAGGTTAGGAAATCTTCTTGATTCTCTGAATGAATTTGTAGGGGAATTTTGATGTGCTCTAGTAGCAGTGTGTGTGAAAACACATTTGAAAAGTGGAAGTGCTGAGGTGAGGTAGTTTCCTTCAAAGAAATACAGTGTAAGGAATGTGTATCCCTGTAGTTTCCAGAGTTTACACTTATGACTCAGAGACACCAGCAAGAACTAATGTTAAACCCAAACACCATGAACTTTTGGCATGGCCTTATATAAAAGCTGAGAGCTTGCTTCCTTTTTTTAACCTTATCTATAACAGGTATATTTAGTGAAATATCATAAGCAGCATGTAAAGTAACTTTATCAAAATGCTGCCAGAAGTATAAATAAAATCAAATTTTCAGGAAATAATTTAAGAAAATCTTTTGTTTTAATGGGAGAAAGCTAATAGACTATTTTGCAATGTTTTAAAGGAAGAGTCATTTCATATAAATATATCCTAAAAATTGACATCCCTATAAAAAATAAGCACATACTTCTTCTGGATATTATTATCTTTATTACAAAACAAATATTTTATGTTGAGGTAACATTTCAAAGGGTATTCGGCAAAAATCAATTGAATTCTATACACACAATTTTGCTACGTGCAACACAGGCAGAGGACTCTGAGAACAGGTTTTCTAACATTGCACATAGACTGATCTTAGAAAAAATTAAGCTGAAAATTGTCTATTTAAAGAGGAATTTTCTTGTTCCACGCTCCCCAACCCATTCCTCCACATCACCAGTGGTCAGGGAGGTGATTCTCACTGGAGTTCCACAAAAAACATTGAAAAGGATCAATTAATTGAAAAAATAAGTTTTACTTATCCAAAACACCTCACTGTGCCATAATTTGAAAGTGTTTTCACAAACTAAATATTCATACAGGATTTTCTATTGCTTATACCAAGAATAAATAGAATTGTCTTGTCTTAAATGGAGAAATCCTATGCAATGCTCCAACTCCAGTGTCTTTTCTGCTGTGAAGCCTTCTCTGATTCTCTAAGGCAAAGTTGGTCCCCGCTCTGTGCTCCCATATGTTCGGTTCATACCTGTGTTATAGGACTCACCCCACTGGATAGTAGTAATTCTTGCTTCCGTCATATGTATCCCTCTTTAGCTTTATTTATCCCTCCAGAAGCTCGTCAGGAGCAAGAAACAAGTCTGAAGCTTCTTTATATCCCCAGCACCTAGCACAGTGCCTGGTACCTCACGGAATCTCAATAACTGTGTGTTAGGTTAATGAGTTAGGAACTATTTCAGCTGTGAAGCTATAATGCACATCTTTCCTTGCTTCGGGTCTCACTGAGGGTATTCTAGTGAAATTCCCCCTTATTGAAACCTCTATGGTTTGGTGACATCCTAGAAAGAAGTATAATGTCCAGTATTTCCTTTCATAAAGGAATGGTCTCTGGTTATTCTTCTGATACAAACATCAATAAATTACAGTTATAATGATCTCCCTAGTCTCCAGCCCCCAAGACACCTGTGTGAGAGAGGCACCGAGGAGCGCCCGCGCTAATAGCCGTCTTGGCAGTCATTGTCATCTTGATCCCCGATGGGTTTGTTGTGATAAGCATCGACTGTTAATCTTCTGCTTTCCATCTCAGTGTTTTTGGACTGGATTTCTTCCTCGCTGCTTGATGTGCTCTCGGTTGAGCTGCTCTCTTCTTTTGATTTGCTGCTGTCCTGAGAATCGCTGCCCTGCTCTTCCTCAGACGGGCTGTCCTGGCTTTCCTGGCTCTGGCTCTCTGTTGAGGTGCTGGGAGACCAGGGGCCCTCCTGGCTGGAACTGTTCTCCTCTTCAGTGGACTCCGGGCTTTCCTCCGAGGATCTGGTGCTCTCACTGGATTCGCTGTCAGTTTGCTCCTCTCTGGATTTGCTCTCTGAACTGGAGGGTTTATCCAAGCTGTCCTCTTCACTGGAGTCACTAGCTTCCTGTTCTTTTGAGTGACTGGTAACGTTATTGGGGTTGTCACCCCTGGACTCACTCACTACCTCTTCCTGAGATTCACTGCTGTTTTCTTGAGAAGGCAGGTCAACCTCTTGACTAGACTCACTGCTGGGGTCTTGGCCATGCTGACTGTCTTCCGGGGACCGATTCTCCTTGCTCTCCTGTTGAGAGCCGCTCTTGCTGTGTTCCCTGGACTGGCTGAGACCAGCCTCTTTGGAGCCGGGGTGTTCTGTGGAATCACTCTTGCTTTCTTCCATTGTGTTGCTACCATCAGGCTCACCTCTGCCATCTTCCTCGGAGATGCGAGACGATCTGAAGAATTTCCTACTGGGATACCTCACTGATGGGCCTTCACCAGAATCCTGAGTGCTTGCTTGCTCCTTTTTGTTCCCTCTCGAATCTTTTGACTTGAGGCTGGCACTGCTTATTCTGGAATTGCTTCTCTCACTCCTGAAGGTGTCCGGGCCATCACCCTGCATTCCTTCATCGTCAAACTCAGAGCCATCCCCGTGGCTACTAACCCCCTCACTGTCGCCTCCCACCCAGAGCTCTTCACTCTCGCTGTCTGGAGTGGAGTCGCCTCCCTCAGGCCTGCTGGGCCCCTCGTCCTCACTGCCGAAGTCCCTGCTCTCACTGGTGGTGTCTTGGGCGCTGTCTTCCCCCTGTGGGACACTCTCCTCCGTGGATCGTGTGGTGTCAGAGGACTCCTCATCACTTCCGAGTCGGGAGTTCCCTCCTCGCCTCTCTTCAGGTCCTGGGCCATTGTCATCATCAGCCAAGGTGTCATCTCCACTCTCGTCTTCATCGTCATCTTTATCATCTCCTTCTTTCCCTCCACTCCTAGAAAGGCCACCAGCTGGTCTATGAACGTATTGCTGATGATCAAGGCCCAGGCCCTCCTCTGATTCAGTGCTGTCGCTGGAGTCTTCATTTACCTGGAGTTTGGGGTTAACAGACATGGTTAGTACCCCAGGAGCTGCTCTCAAGGGTGCTATTTAATGCCCATCTAGGCTCTTTTTGCTTTCTTCTTCCTATGTCCCTCATCAAAGCCATGTTCAATTTTATGGCTCAATAATGTTTCAACCAGGGGTTAAAAAGGAAGGAAGAACAGTTGAAAGTCAAGTCATTCCATTTTACACAGGCACAGTTCACTTAATGCTGCAAAAATTTTCTCAAAAATTTTATAGAAATCACATTTATGGAACTCAATATTTAAGTGGGAGTCCTTAAAGGATACTTTTGGAGAATTTTTTGTAAATTAAAGAATTGGTTTATAATACTCACTCATCAAGTTGTTTGGTTTAAAACAGAGTTTTTTTTAAAATACTGGGTGATTTTTAAAACGACTCAAATTTTTTTTTCTAATCAACTCTGGGGGGAAAAAATGTATTAGGGCAGGCGGATGAAACCTTTCGCTAAAATGAAAGTATAATATTGTAGTAAGGTATAAATCTCACCAAAACCATGCTTAGACCTCATTTGCACAGGCAGAGAGCTGCCTGTAGAAGGCTTAGCTGAAAGCCTGTAACTAGTGTGACCACCAAGGCGGCTTAGTTCTAAGTGTGAGCTCAGAGAGGTGATTCCCCAGAAGTAAAACAATTGGATGCTCTACTCAGATAAGGAGGGATAGTGAATCTTCCTTCATTACGCTCTGGAAAAATCTGCTCTCTCTACCATATCCTATGACAGAACATTCTTGCCAACTTTTTTTTTTTTTTCCCCCACATGTCCCTACTCATCAATGTCTGAGTTTCCAGTCAGGACTACAGGGTGATGACACCTTTTCCCATCACTAGCGTTTACACTGATCCATTGGAACTGAGCATCTATTTAGTTTTCCTAACCTCGATAGGCACATACTGCACCCCTCCCAAGGTGCTGTCATCATCTGAGAGCCCAGAGAACACTGAGGCAATAAATCACAACGTCCCCAGAAAAGAGCATTTCCCCAATTCTACGCTTATAAATCTGTAAAATGTTCCTCTGACAATCTTTAGTAAATAGTGGTAAAAAGCCTAAATTCATTTTCCAACTCTGATTGAGTATAGAATGCAACATGGGTCAAAGTTTCAGGGAGAAACCTGGTTCCTAGAATGTCTGGAGCCCCTCGGGGTTGAGGTTGGTCAAAATGATAGGACAGATAAGAAAGCAGTGACACTGTCTTAGAAAAATGAAAAGAATAAGGAGGAGGAGGAGGAGGAGGGGGAGGAGGAGAGGGGGGAAGGGAGAGGGAAGATGGGGAAGGGAAAGAGGATAAGAAGAGGAAGCTGCCAAGTTTTCTATTAAAGTGATACAAGCTAAGTCAGCTTTCCCCTCTCCCAGGGCCACAGATGAGACGATTTTAAAGATGTCTTTACTAAAGCGTGAAATCACTTTCACACTCTTACCATCATCTCAGGCCATTTGGAAAGTAGTAAATCCAAACCACAAGCGATTGATGTGTGTTCTATTTTTTTCTTTATTCAGGAATTACAAACATGAAGCAGCTGTCTCCTTAAAGGTTCCTCAGGCCTCTCCTATTCTCTCCTCCAACAGGATTCTGGGCACAGAGGTGGTCTCCAGGCCCAGCAGGCATCTCACGTTAACCAGAACTCTTTGCTGGATCTGAACTGCTCCAATTGTAAAACCAACATTTGAGATTTATGAGTGAGCTATTCCTTGTCTTACAGAGTCTATGACCGTGTGTGTGTGTGTGTGTGTGTGTGTTCTCTTTAACTAGAGGGACATTTAGGGCCACAGTGTCTATCATCTGGCCCCAGTGATAAATATGGAATGAAGAGCATGTCTACCTCTGAATTCTCCCACTCATTTTTCCCTTCCTATTTTACGGGACAATTTAGCCAGCATAACCAAAGGTTAGAAAATATTATATTTAGAATGGTCACTAGGTAATTTAATCTAACATCATTTCCTTTGATTCCTAAGTAGCCTGGAAAGTTAAGAAAGGTTTGTTTAATTACCTGTTCCTCTGAGCTAACTTTATTTTCTTCTGATGACTCACTTCTCTTCTAAAAAGAAAAAAAAAACGTTTATTTTTCATGTTCATAATTCCTGAATAAAGAAAAAAATAGGACACCCATCAATCACTTGTGGTTTGGATTTACTACTTTCCAAATAGCCTGAGATGATGATAAGAGTGTGAAAGTGATTTCATGAGACGTTTATGATAAAAAATCAGTGATATAGTTACCAAAGGTGGTGTTGGTGTCTGAGCCAAATGACCCTGTAAAGAAGGAAGGAAGACAAGTTACTCTTTCACAGATGGATCATATCATTGCAAACATTTAGGATAATATTAGGGTTTTTTTTTAGTATATTGATATATATTTTGTATTCACATGAATATTAATGCTATTTTATAATGCAATGGCTAAAAAATGAATGTCAGATGACCAGTGGCCTGAAAAGACCTTGTGATATAAAAAACCTGGAAGATTTTTGTATTTCCAATACTTAGACAAAAATACAATTTCTTTGAAGAAAAATATACAGCCTAGAGGAAATGTAAGAGAGGAAAAACAGCCCTGGAACTCACAAACCCAGATTTAAGTCTCAGCTCCTTGGCTTAGGTTTTAGCCCTGAAAACTGTCTTGATGCTAGCACTGAAATTCATGTGTTCCAGGAAACATCTAGCCTCAGGTAAACTGCGATGGTTGGTCACTCTATGTGAATTTGCACAATTCACTTCACCTATCTGATGTCAGTTTCTTATTCGTAAATTAAGAATATTAGCAACCACTGTGCTTATTACACATGGTTGCTGTGAGGATGAAATTGGCTAATGCCTATGGAAGCATCTTGAAAAGTATTCAGTATGATATAAGCTGAAGAAGTGATCCATTTAGAGAACATCTACTTTATAAAATTCAATAGCGGACAAAACTGAATTGAAAAAGCCATTAAACCTTTCTTGAGTCACATAAGATCACCAAAATAACAAATGCTAAATCTGAAACTTAGTCATAGTTCTGATTTATTTCACTTTCTTTAATCTGATGAGAACTCTAAGAACGCCTGTACCACCTCTGGTGCCCTCTCCCCATCTACTCTCCCCCTCCCCTTGAACATGACGAAATCCCAAATCCCATGTGGCTCAAAGCCACTGAGCAATGGGTATGAAGACCCAAGGTGCAGAGTAGAGCAGAGGGTAGCTGCTGTCAGCATGTCTTCAACAAGCCTCTCAGCGATGCTGGGCCGGGATAGCTCCTAGAGGAAGGGCCTGTCATCACTTAAAGTCTTTGCCCTGTGACACTGCAGCAAGCACCATGGCAGACTCTACCCCAGTCACTTAGCATCTGGAATTAGGAATGGGAGGGAGCAAGACATTGGTATTTTTCTCATGCCAAGGCTAGACTTGAGAACACAGTGTGTTTGGGGTACTCAGGCTGAATGAAAGAAGGGATCCACCGCAGCTGCTTTTAAATAAACCAGCCTAAGGACGTTCCTGATGAAAGTTCATGTAAGAAATCCTGCAATATCTATTCCAGCCTCAAGCAGGGGCAGGACCCCATCTCAGGCCTCTGACATTATCTGGCCATCACTAATAGCATTGTGCCCTAGCTGTGTCATACGTAAATGCCAGCAGGAAACAAGGTAATGAAAAAACATTCTGATTTAGGTTGAGATTTTAAGCCTTACTCCTAGAGTCAGCCCTTTATCTTCATGGGTTCCACATCCATGGATTCAGCCAAACTCAGATCAAAAATATTTTTAAGAAAAGAAAGAAAGAAAGAAAGAAAGAAAGAAACCTCCAGAAGTTTCCAAAAGGCAAAACTTGTATTTGCTGCACTCCAGCAAATATTTACATGGCATTTACATTGTATTAGGTATTATAAGTAATCTAGAGATAATTTAAAGTACACATGAGGATGTATGCAGGTTACATGCAAATACTACATCATTTTATATAAGGGCCTTGAGCATCCATGGATCTTGGTATCCGAGGGGGTCCTGGAACTAATGCCCTGCGGATACAGAGTGACAATTATAGTTCCAGTCTTGAAAAGCTACTGACTTCCTAGACCTGACCCCTTCCCAAGAGGGATGTAACACCCCAGTAAAGAAAATGAATTCTGCAGTCAGAGCGACCTGGGTTCAAAGTCTGGCTCTAACGCTAATTAACCACATAACCTAGACAGACTAGGTTACTCTCTGTGTCTCAACACAGAAAATACAACACCTAATTCACTAGGGGTACTGTGAAGATTGAGAAAGTTAATACATGCAAAACACACAGAACCGTGTCTGGCAGTGGTTGTTGAGCTATTGAGAGTTAATAAAGATTGGGTTATTCAGAGCCAACACTCAATAAACATTAGCTATCATTCCGAAGACTCTAGCATTCTCTCATTCTTCCTTCTCTTCTCACCTTCCGGGACTTGATCTCCTAACCTCCTGCCTACCAGACATCTGATAAAACAGATTTCTAGTCCTAACCCTTCAAGGACAATCTTTGTTCACTGTCATCCATCCCCTTGCACTACTATACAGACCAACCACAAAAATAAAGCTAAAGGAAAAAGATGTTTCCTCACCAAATTATACTATTAAGTTGGAGTTGAAGCATTATATGGACTACATCTTCTTATAAGAACTAGAAATTATAGTCCTTACTCCCTATATCTTAGGTTATTAATGTGTTCATTAAGTCATTAGTAGTTTCAACATTTGCAATGAAGCCATCTTGGTTATACTAATAACATATTAAAATAAAAATATTTCAAAAAAACTTTTCTACTCACCTTCCATTCTTCAGAACTCTTAGATTCAGTATTTTGATCCCTGGCAACCTAGAAAATTCAGCACAGGTGGTTGGCCCACAGAAATTTCCAAAGCAGCAGCTATTAACACTTCACATACTTGGGAGCGGTATTAGTCAAATTTTAGCATGCATCAGAATCACCTGGAGGCCTTGTTAAGACACAGATTGCTGTGCCCTATCCCTGGAGAGTCTGGTTTAGTAGGTGTGATGGGGGACCAAAGAACTTACATTTCTAACAAGGTCTTAGTTGGTGCTGATACTACTGGTCTGGGGAATGAGGCTTTGAGAACCACTGCTCATGAGGAAGAAACAAGAGCAGCCTAACTATATGAACAGCAACTGAACAGAACAAGGAATTATTCGGATGATATTTTATAGAAAAGAGCTTCCTAAGAAGCTACATTTTCATCTGACTGGAACATACACAGCCACTTTGGCTTATAGCCAATGCAATTTGTGCAGTTTTAGGTATAAACAGTTTTTTTTTCATGCATCCCTACCCTGATACTTACTGGGAGAGCACAGGACAATCCCCACAAGAACATAAGCAGGATGCTGGTCTTCATTGCTGGGTATGTCACCTCTACCTGTGATGAAAGACAGAAGATGCTTTTCTCCACCCTCAAGAAATATAGAAGCTTCAACTTTTTAACACCTTCTTTCTATTAAAAAAAATAAACTCATCCAAATGTCCATCAACTGAAGAATGGATAAACATAATGCACTATATCCATACAGTGGAGTATTATTCAGCCATAAAAAGGAATGGAGTACTGATACACACTACAAAGTAGAGGAACCTTGCAAACATTATACTGAATGAAAGAAGCCAGACACAAAAGACCACATATTGCATGATTCCATTCATATGAAAAACCCACAATAGGCAAATCTATAGAGACAGAAAGTAAGTGTTTGCCCAGGGCTGGAGGATATGAGCTGATGGGGTGACAACTAAGGGGTGAATTTTGAACATAATGAAAATGTTCTAAAGCTGACTTTGGTGAAGGTGGAATAACTCTTGTGAATATATGAAAAACCATTGAACGGTATACTTCAAATGGGTGAGGTATATGATGTGTGAATTATATCTCAATAAAGCTGTCTTTAAAAAACCTCACTCCTAAGAGCTAAATTGAAAACTTTTCAATGAGGAGCTCTGTAAACACTTCTTCACTAACACATAAACTATGACAAATGGAGGAAAAGTTAAGAAAAAGCAATAGAGAAATTTCTGACCATTCACTTTTTTTCTTTTTAACATCTTTATTGGAGTATAATTGCATTACAATGGTGTGTTAGTTTCTGCTGTATCATAAAGTGAATCAGCTATACATATACATATATCCCCATATCCCCTCCCTCTTGTGTCTCCCTCCCATCCTCTCTATCCCACTCCTCTAGGTGGTCACAAAGCACCGAGCTGATCTCCCTGTGCTATGCGGCTGCTTCCCACTAGCTATCTAATGTGGCAGAACAGACTGGCAAATATCTTCCGACCAAAAAACTACATTTATTGATACCATTGATACCATTGATACCATTGATAGGTGGTGGGCATTTGTCTTCACACACACATGGCTCCTCATTCACGTTTATAACCACATAATAACGTCTAGACAAAATAGCTTGGTTTTGCATTGTTTTCTTCATCTTCAAGAGATGCATTATGGCAGGCTTCATATTACAGCTCCAGAAAGCATTTAATATCCTCTGTGCTACTTTTAGTCATACATTATACATGATTATGCTAAATTTTTAAAGTGTCATTCACAATACTGAAGGATTCAGGGAAGATTAGAGGTTTGGGATACACTTGTGAATCACACTGAGAGAAACTTGCCAAATCAAACTGTATTTTCCTGGAGGGTGGCTTCATTTCACACTTCAAGAACTGGTGGTTTGGAAAACAGTTTGTTCTATATCTAAAAATAGACGTCCTATATGCTAATGTAAAAAGTTATTGAAATGATTTAAAAGGAAAATAATTTGCCCTGCACTCGTAAGCCCTTGGGCTGCCCTAACAGACTTGTCAGATGGACATCCGTATACTCTGTGGAAAATCCTGCTGGCTGATTTCAGACTTCACTTTTGCTGATTTGTGTCGTTTTTTTTTTTTTTTTTTAACTTTCGGATTGATTGATTGATTGATTGATTGATTGATTTATGGCTGTGTTGGGTCTTCGTTTCTGTGTGAGGGCTTTCTCTAGTTGTGGCAAGCGGGGGCTACTCTTCATCACAGTGGGCGGGCCTCTCACTATCGCGGCCTCTCGTTGCGGAGCACAGGCTCCAGACGCGCAGGCTCAGTAATTGTGGCTCACGGGCCCAGCTGCTCCACGGCATGTGGGATCTTCCCAGACCAGGGCTCGAACCCGTGTCCCCTGCATTGGCAGGCGGACTCTCAACCACTGCGCCACCAGGGAAGCCCCTGATTTGTGTTTTTAAATGTTAAATATATACTATGCCAGTGACAAAAGATCTAAGCCAGAGATCCCCAACCTTGGTTGTATATCAGTATCACCTGGGGAGATTTAAAGCAATACCAGTGCACAAACCCACCACGGTGTAATAAATCAGTTCACTGGGGGTGGGAACAAGCATGGGTTTGTTTTGAAGGTGCTCCAAATGATTTTAACCTCTGATCTAAGAAATAATAGTACCTCGCTCCATAATGTCTGAATACACTGAATAATGTCTGGAACATTGGGCTCAAGAAGTCACCTAATCTTATTTTTTTTATTTATTCAAGAAAACAATAGAAACCCTAAGATAAGACTGAGAAGGTTCCTCATTTCTACCTTCATAAAGCTCAAATGGTCCAATAGAGCCTCTCCTCCTGTATCTTGAGTGTTATACCTCATCAACATAGCTATTCTTTGGTTATTTTCTTTATCCAGCATACTTCGTATCAGTCCTTGTGTGTTGATATTATTTTTATTTCTTTTTCAAATCTTTCCCCTAATATCAACAGAGAAGACATATGAAAATGTTCAGCTGCCCCTAAAACAAGCCTAATTCGACAGATATTACTTCTGAAGGAAACCAGAATATCTCATCCCAAAATACGCCTCTTTGACATAAAAATTATCTTGAGCTGAAGGTACTTGAGAAACTGCAGATGCAAGAAGGGTGCTCTGATCTTCCTTCTTTTTCCCGGAAGCAGGAGATAAATCTCCCACGTGAAATGTGCCCTCCCTCTCCCAGGAGGAGGGAAGACCTTCTCATCACCAGAGACGGAGTCAAGGCTGAGGGAAATCCCTGCAAACAAATCAGTTAAACTAACCCGAGCTTCCAGGTTACTTCTCCACGATCTGCTGCCCCTGTGTCTTGTCAATCCTTCACAAATGTATTGTTTCTTTGCCTAAAAGGTGTAAAATCTTCCACTCCGGTCACTTCTTCGCGTCCTCATTCTCTTGTGAAGGTGCCCATGTACATGTAAAAATTTTAATAAAACTTGTATGCTTTTCTCCAGTTCATCTGTCTTCTGCCAGTTTAATTCTTAGGCTCAGCCAGAGACCCCAAGAGGACAGAGGAAAATTTTTCCTCCCCTACACTTCCCTTTAGTTCCCATAATCAAAACATTTTCTTTTAAGTTCTCAGGTTCATTTCTTAAGGAAAGGAAAGTTTCTCCCAAATATGACACTCTCAAAATAACTGTGTACCAATGGTTTTGGCTTCATAGGCCAAATAATCATGAGGTGTCTCACATTTTCATTTTCAAAGTGAAATTTGAATAGAGTGATAATCTCATGGTGCTCTAAAAACCAGCAAATGTTCCAAGAAGTCAACGAATATTGAGTTCTTCTCTTGTATTTTCTTTTGCTTCTCTCTTATCTAAATAACAAAAAAATGCTCTACACCAATGAATGTTGTGTGTTTTATGAAGGAAGTGTGTGCTTCCAGTGTTCAGTTTCTCAGGGGTGTAATATTATGAAACATAAGGAAGATGCAGTGACTCGTTCGTGCTTCTAGAAATAACATTTAGCACCCTGACTCAAAGTCATAATTTTCCAAGTAGAAGTCTGGCAAACTAAAATAAAATACAGCCTGAGGTCCCGAGAGAGCCGATGTTGCCAACCATAGAATATAGTGTGCCATCAAGCATTACAGAAAGTCAGAGCTCAAACACTATACGTATTAGGTTTTCAATTAGTATTTTTGATAAGAATAATTATACTTGTGTGAAGTGTATTCCAAATGAGAGCTCCAAACTTTCATAAGCTTTTTACCTACCACCCCCAAAAGAGTAGAAGCAAATATGCAGTAGCCCTATTCTGAGTAATAAGTGAGCAAAATAGCTACAAGCCTAAAAGATGAGTCCAGAACCCTAAGTTCTTCTTCAGTGATTGGTAAATGTCATTTATACATTGCACGTGCTGTCATTCTACAATGAGAACATGTAACAAAAGGAAATCAACAACCTCAATTTGAGTTCCACCTGTATGGAAGGCAATGTGTGTATCAGAGCTTTTCAACCTTTATGAGTTGTTCTCCCAGAATTGAAAAGATCCAAAGTGTTTAGGATCTGGAGAAGTGGATTGCAGTCCCTTCTCTCTCTGGCCACCCTCAAGTGTAGCCAGAACTTCTTTGTGCTCTCAAGTAAGAGACCTTGTTCCAGAACTTCCTCAGAGTCAATATTCACTTTTAAAGTATATATTTTCTTTTATGTAAACTAAAATGAAAGAGGTAGGCTAAAGGAAGGAAATGAAAAACTTGAAAAATCATAAGCTCAATTTATCATGCTTAGTTTGCTTATTTTTGACTTCATGTTGTTATCCTTAATAATACTAATGAATAATATATCCATTTATTAGCAGTCAATAAATAGCTGTTGAGAACATCCCATGTGCCAGGCACTGTTCTAGGTGCTTGAGTATACAACAATGTGTAATAATGATAATATGCTTGTCTTACAAAAGCAAAATTACCCAGAACCCAACTAACCAGAACCTCCATTAGCTAGAATTTGTTTCTTTATTACTCTTCGAAAATAAAGGGACATTTGGCCAGGACATGAATTCTATCACAAATTCAGAAAACCAAATAAATAAATCAATAAAAATTTCCAAACATTCCAATTGTAATTGTCTTGAGGTCTGTTATAATCAATCCCATGTTATACGCTTTCAACCACAGTAAAATAACTCCTAGGTGTCCCCAAATTAAATATAGATGTGGGAGGACACAGAGCATCTGAGACACATTGGTCCACATCACCATTTTGGGGATCTCTAGCAGACTAACACCGTTAGAAAATTGTTTGTTTGTTTAAATATTTTAACCAACCAGATCGAAGTAGCATAGTCTACTTGGCTCTCAGTTAAACAGAAAGTATGGGTCACCAGAAGTTATAGCTCTTGAAGAAGAGGAGTGCCTGAAGTGTTGCTATTACACGTGGGATCTTCTAGATGTCATGCAGAAAGCATTGCTTGACCACAGCTCCCACTCTGTTGTGGAAGACAGACACTTCTGATATAGATGAAGAAATGGAATAAATGCAGCAAATAAAAATACACATGGGCAGGAGTATATATACTCCTAAGTCTTCTACACTAGGAAAGGTTTTTTAAAAGACAGTTATATTCAACATTTACTGACCTCTGACTGTATGCAAGGCATCATGCTAACATGAATACCCAGCCAGACAATAGAAAAGCAGTATAATTATCACAGCCATGGTTTGTTTCAGAAGTCTTAACATCTCCTTTCAGCTACTCAGTTCTCAGGAATATTATTGGATGAATAGCATTATCTGATTTTCAACTTAAGAAACCATATTTACAAAGTTGTGCCAGTCTAGTTTAGATTCTTTTATAACATCTTGTAGGCCATGAGCATACCTATATCCATAAAATCTAAATGTAAAAGCTGTATTTGTTTTGATAATTAAAGCAAAACTTCAGAATGACCTTCCATCTGACACCTAATTAGTAAAATTTCCCTTTCAGAATACCATGCAGAGATCTAATTAAAGTATTACTGAGAAGAGCACCTGTCTCTATTGACTTAACCTGTCATTTTAATATCATTATTTACTGTGGCATAAACAACTGGAACAAAATGGAATCGTTTTTACCCAAGGCACAGCTCTCCCCATCTTTCTCTGCATGACATAATGCCGCTCAACATGTACACATGCTTAATATTTTCCAAACAACACAGTAGAAGTCATTTTAAAAAATTAAACAACGAGAATGTCTTACCTTCTTCAGTTTCACAAAGGCTTTGCCCCAAATGTCTCAACAATCAGGCTGATGTTCTCACAGAGGAAATCTGTGACAATGAAGCCACTCTTGTGTTGAGGTTCTGAACACTTCTTTGATGGTGCAGGAATTTAAACTCTGCTTCGGCTCTTCCCAGCCAATCAGCTGCGGCCTGGGGGTGACTGACATCACAAGGTGTGACCGGGACTCCAGTACACCCACACTTCCTCCAGCTTACAGAAGCAGATTTTCCCTAAAAAGCTCTTGTGGTTCCCAAATGACTAGACTAGTTTCAATTAAATTGAAGATCTTCCTAAAGCTTTATTTTGATTTCTAAATATATGTCATTCACATCCATGCAGGCTTATGAGCATTATAAACAATGACAATATCTTCCACCCACTGGCAGATCCCAGTAGACACAAGGATGGGAAAAGGAGAGTCAAGGAGTAGGTAGAAAGTTTCCTGTTAATGTACATTTCCAGGTTGCACACGAAGAACCTACTAAAATACTAGATTTGCCTAAATTGTTGGTGTTGAGAAGATGGGCTTTCATTCTTGCCCTTTTCATCTTTTAACAACTCCCATTACTCATCTCCTTTTCCTCTCATCTCCCTACCCTCCTATACACACAAAGGTCCAAAATTCTTACTAATCTAACAAAGTAGCCCCTTACAGAATTCTGTGGTGATTGGAAATGTTAAAGCACCTCTCTAAGTAACTTTCATTTTTAATTGAAAATAATTTAAATCCAGCACTTCATTACTCCCCTCAACTGCCTGCCACATTTTGGTTTTAACGCTGGTGACTCTGAAATCAATATTGGATTAAAAGAAAGACTAGTTGGGCAGCATCCGGAGAAACCAATTTCCAAGGGACTTTCTGCCATTCCCGAAAAAGTAATGAAATGAATAAAATGGTATTGACCAGGACTCTTCAGAGAGTGTGCTGAAAGTTGTGTAGGGAGCTGGAAGTGAGGTGGGCAACTCCCAAGGAGCATGCTCAAGTAACAGTAAAAAGACCACTGGACAAATATTTAAAGAATATAAGCCACCTGAATTTAACTTCCTCAAGAGTGGGATGTTTGCTTTAATTACTCGTGTATATTGTCCGAATATCTAGGTGCCTGGGTCATAATAAACACTCAATAAACAGTTTTATGAATGAATGAGTGGCTTTTAAATTGGCCAGACTATTAGCTTGCCTGCGGTACCCACATGATTCACTCTGACTTTTTTTGAAAGAGTTATGATTGTTGGAAATTTTAATTGATGCTCCTACCAACCTGGTTCTGGAGAATTGGGTTGCCCAGCGTTATCCAGGAAACTAACATCTAACTCGCGGGTTTTTAACTTTCTCACTGTGAGCTGCGATGAGGCCGGGGCAGAAAATGTGGAGAGGAGAGTCTATTTTCATACAGGGCTGATTAAAAGACCAAAGTTCATAGGCGGAAGCTATAAATTCCCTATGTTCTGATCTGGTTCTGAATTACACTTCCTGGTGGTTTCATAGGTCTTGACTGAGGTCTATCCTAGAAGAAACTTATAATCTAATGTCAGAGCGGATTCTGGGAAGGTTTTGGCAAAGGGTATTACAGGACGTTGTTTTAGGATCTCTCCAAATTCCCACATAAAAACAGACAGAACAACTAGATAACAAGACTGAAAACCATGGACAACATGTACAACAAAACTAAATGTTTTAGTCCTATTGCTGCCTTAAAAACCATTTCACTACTTTATATATTAACACAACAACTATTTTGTTATCTCTCATAGCTAGGGCTGCAGTCATCTGGGGACTCAACTGAAACAGAATATTCAATATCGCTCTCATATGGTTGTTTCTGGGGAGCTGGAACGGTTATCCTGAGCACTTTAGTTCTCCCTCCCATGGCCTCTCCTTGTGGCTTGGCCTTTTCACATGGTGGCTGGAGTCCAAGAGCTGCCCGAATGTCACTGTCTCCATATTCTAATGGTCAAATCAATCACAGGGCCATCCCAGGTTCAGAAGGAGAAATCGTCTCTATCTTTTGATGTGAAGAGCAGAATGAATGTACAGGGAGCAGAGGAAATGCTGAGGCCATTTTAGAGATTGGTTACCACACTACATGACAGGTTGTAGCCACAAACTCCAAACAAAGTGGCTGAGGACAAGCCACCAACTGCCACAATTCCTACATCATCTGTGCAGGACTAAGCAGAGGGAAGCAAAAGGACATCTGATGGACATGCGAACAGGAAACACCAACATAGTCAATAATTGTTGCTGGTAGGTGCGAAGGGAACATAATAAAATCTGAAAGATCTGGAGCAGTCTAGCCCCTAAAAATTCTCAAAACAGACACCACAGCTGCCTTCCAGGACAGACCCACATAGAGGAGAAATTGCTGGGAGTGGAATAAAAATTTCACAGAATAGGTAAAGTAAAGGAGGCACGAATAAGTGTGGGAGAAGGAAATGGAAACAGCAAGTCTTAGAAAGCAAGCTGCTATATTTTTTAACACAATATGAGAACAAGAGAAGAGGGTGAAAGCTACCCTGAGCTATACCTCCTTCCAAAAGTTCAGGAAAACCAATTTCATATGAAAACAGCGAAAAGCTGTGAAGTTTAGATTAGAGCAGGAAACAAACAACCTTACAGACAATGAAAGCATGCTGAGAATATATCAACACCGTGACATTCTATTTTAAAAATAGCAAAAAGACATTATGAAAATGGCACAATAGATGAAAAACAACATAAATAGAAATTAGAATAATTCAGAAATTATTGAAAGTCATGAAAAATTTGAAATAAGAGAAAAATTTTGAAAATGAAGACTAAACTAAAAGGAACAAAAGAGGGAATAAACACAACAGATAATTCCTTAAGAGAACTAGAAGGCAAAAAAAAAAGAGGAAAATGTTTTAAATTTAAAAGAAATGGGGGGGACCTTCAAAATGGCAGAGGAGTAAGACGTGGAGATCACCTTCCTCCCCACAAATACATCAAAAATACATCTACATGTGGAACAGCTCCTGCAGAACACCAACTGAATGCTGGCAGAAGACCTCAGACTTCCAAAAAGGAAACGATTAAAATGTCCACAAAATTGCACACCCCCATGCACTATAAAGCAAGCCATGTGGCTGACAGGGTATTGGTGCTCCGGCTGGGTGTCAGGCCTGAGGCTCTGAGGTGGGAGAGCCGAGATCAGGACATAGGTCCACCAGAGACCTCCCGGCTCCATGCAATATCAAATGGCAAAAGCTCTCCCAGAGATCTCCATCTCAATACTAAGACCCAACTCCACTCAACAGCCAGCAAGCTACAGTGCTGGACACCCTATGCCAAACAACTAGCAAGACAGGAACAAAAACCAACCCATTAGCAGAGAGGCTGCCTAAAATGATAACGTAACAGTCACCCCAAAACACACCACTGAACTTGGTGTTGCCCACCAGAAAGACAAGATCCAGCCTCATCCACCAGAACACAGGCACCAGTCCCATCCACCAGGAAGCCTACACAACCCACTGAACCAACCTTAGCCACTGGGGGCAGTCACCAAAAACAATGGGAACTACAAACCTGCAGCCTGCGAAAAGGAGACCCCAAACACAGTAAGTGAAGCAAAATGAGAAGACAGAGAAACACATAGCAGATGAAGGAGCAAGGTAAAAACCCACCAGACAAAACAAATGAAGAGGAAATAGGCAGTCTACCTGGAAAAGAAATCAGAGTAATGATAGTAAAGATGATCCAAAATCTTGGAAATAGAACGGAGAAAATACAAGAAATGTTTAACAAGGAGAACTAAAGAGCAAACAATGATGTACAACACAATAAATGAAATTAAAAATTCTCTAGAAAGAATCGGTAGCAGAATAACCGAGGCAGAAGAACGGATAAGTGACCTGGAAGTTAAAATAGTGGAAATAACTACCTCAGAGCAGAATAAAGAAAAAAGAATGAAAAGAATTGAGGACAGTCTCAGAGACCTTTGGGACAACATTAAATGCACCAACATTCAAATTATAGGGGTCCCAGAAGAAGAAGAGAAAAAGAAAGGGACTGAGAAAATATTTGAAGAGATTATAGTTGAAAACTTCCCTAATACGGGAAAGGAAATAGTCAATTAAGTCCAGGAAGTGCAGAGAGTCCCACAGAGGATAAGTCCAAGGAGAAACACGCCAAGACACATATTAATCAAACTATCAAAAATTAAATACAAAGAAAAAATATTAAAAGCAGCAATGGAAAAACAACAAATAACATACAAGGGAATCCCCATAAGATTAACAGTTGATCTTTCAGCAGAAACTCTGCAAGCCAGAAGGGAGTGGCAGGACATATTTAAAGTGATGAAAGGGAAAAACCTACAACCAAGATTACTCTACCCAGCAAAGATCTCATCCAGATTTGACGGAGAAATTAAAACCTTTACAGACAAGCAAAAGCTAAGAGAATTCAGTACCACCAAACCAGCTTTACAACAAATGCTAAAGGAACTTCTCTAGGCAGGAAATAGAAGAGAAGGAAAAGACCTACAATAACAAACCCAAAACAGTTAAGGAAATGGTAATAGGAGCATACATATTGATAATTACCTTAAATGTAAATGGATTAAATGCTCCAACCAAAAGAGATAGACTGGCTGAATGGATACAAAAACAAGACCCATATATATGCTCTCTACAAGAGATCCATTTCAGACCTAGGGACACATACAGACTGAAAGTGAGAGGATAGAAAAAGATATTGCATGCAAATGGAAATCAAAAGAAAGCTGGAATAGCAATTCTCATATCAGACAAAATAGACTTTAAAACAAAGACTACTACAAGAGACAAAGTAGGACACTACATAATGATCAAGGGATCAATACAAGAAGAAGATATAACAATTGTAAATATTTATGTACCCAACATAGGAGCACCTCAATACATAAGGCAAATACTAACAGCCATAAAAGGGGAAATCGACAGTAACACAATCATAGTAGGGGACTTTAACACCCCACTTTCATCAAGGGACAGATCACCCAAAGTGAAAATAAATAAGGAAACACAAGCTTTAAATGATACCTTAAGCAAAATGGACTTAATTGATATTTACAGGACATTCCATCCAAAAACAACAGAGTACACTTTCTTTTCAAGTGTTCATGGAACGTTCTCCAGGATAGATCACATCTTGGGTCACAAATCAAGCCTTGGTAAATTTAAGAAAATTTAAGAAAATTAGCAAACCCCCCCCCAAATTTAGAAGAAGGAAAGAAATCATAAAGATCAGATCAGAAGTAAATGAAAAAGAAAAGAAGGAAAAAATAGCAAAGATCAATAAAACTAAAAGCTGGTTCTCTGAGAAGATAAACAAAATTGATAAACCATTAGTCAGACTCATCCGGAAAAAACGGGAGAAGACTCAAATCAAAGGAATTAGAAATAAAAATGAAGTAACAACTGACACTGTAGAAATACAAAGGATCATGAGAGATTACTACAAGCAGCTATATGCCAATAAAATGGACAATCTGAAAGAAATGGACAAATTCTTACAAATGCACAACCTTCTGAGACTGAACCAGGAAGAAATAGAAAATATGAACAGACCAACCACAAGCACTGAAATTGAAACCGTGATTAAAAATCTTCCAACAAACAAAAGCCCAGGACCAGATTGCTTCACAGGAAAATTCTATCAAACATTTAGATAAGAGCTAACACCCATCCTTCTCAAACTCTTCCAAAATATAGCAGAGGGAGGAACACTCCCAAACTTATTTTATGAGGCCACCATCACCCTGATACCAAAACCAGACAAAGATGTCACAAAAAAAGAAAACTGCAGGTCAATATCGCTGATGAACATAGATGAAAATATCCTCAACAAAATGCTAGCAAACAGAATCCAACAGCACATTAAAAGGATCATACACCATGATCAAGTGGGGTTTATCCCAGGAATGCAAGGATTCTTCAAAATATGCAAATCAATGTGATGCACCATAAAACAAATTGAAAGATAAAAACCATATGATCATCTCAATAGTTGCAGAAAAAGCTTTCACCAAAATTCAACACCCACTTATGATAAAAATTCTCCAGAAAGTAGGCAGAGAAGGAACTTACCTCAACATAATAAAGGCCATATATGACAAACCCACAGCCAACATCGTCCTCAATGGTGAAAAACTGAAACCATTTCCACTAAGATCAGGAATAAGACATGGTTGCCCATTCTCACCACTATTATCCAACATAGTTTTGGAAGTTTTAGCTACAGCAATTAGAGACAAGAAAGAAATAAAAGTAATCCAAATTGCAAAGAAGAAGTAAAACTGTCACTGTTTGCAGATGACATGATACTATACATAGAGAATCCTAAAGTTGCTTCCAGAAAACTACTAGAACTAATCAATGCATTTGGTAAAGTAGCAGAATACAAAATTAATGCACAGAAATCTCTTGCATTCCTATATAATAATGATGAAAAATCTGAAAGAGAAATTTAGGAAACACTCCCATTTACCATTGCAACAAAAAGAATAAAATACCTAGGAATAAACCTATCTAAGGAGACAAAAGATCTGTATGCAGAAAACTATAAGACACTGATGAAAGCAATGAAAGATGATACAAACAGATGGAGAGATATACCATGTTCTTGGATTGGAAGAATCAACATTGTGAAAATGACTATACTACCCAAAGCAATCTACAGATTCAATGCAATCCCTATCAAACTACCAATGGCATTTTTCACAGCACTAGAACAAAAAATTTCACAATTTGTATGGAAACACAAAAGACCCCGAATAGCCAAAGCAATCTTGAGAAAGAAAATCAAAGCTGGAGGAATCAGGCTCCCTGATTTCAGACTATACTACAAAGCTACAGTAATCAAGACAATATGGTACTGGCACAAAAACAGAAATATAGATCAATGGAACAGGATAGAAAGCCCAGAGATAAACCCACGCACATATGGTCACCTTATTTTTGCTAAAGCTGGCAAGAATATACAATGCAGAAAAGACAGCCTCTTCAATAAGTGGTGCTGGGAAAACTGAACAGCTACATGTAAGAGAATGAAATTAGAACACTCCCTAACACCATACACAAAAATAAACTCAAAATGGATTAAAGGCCTAAATGTAAGGCCAGACACTGTAAAACTCTTAGAGGAAAACATAGGCAGAACACTCGATGACATACATCACAGCAAGATCCTTTTTGACCCACCTCCGAGAGAAATGGAAATAAAAACAAAAATAAACAAATGGGACCTAATGAAACTTAAAAGCTTTTGCACAGCAAAAGAAACCATAAACAAGACCAAAAGACAACCCTCAGAATGGGAGGGAGAAAATATTTGCAGATGAAGCAACTGACAAAGGATTCATCTCCAAAATTTACAAGCAGCTCATGCAGCTCAATATCAAAAAAACAAACGACCCAATCTAGAAATGGGCAGAAGACTTAAATAGACATTTCTCCAAAGTAAATTTACAGATTGCCAACAAACACATGAAAGAATGCTCAACATCACTAATCATTAGAGAAATGCAAATCAAAACTACAATGAGGTATCACCTCACACCAGTCAGAATGGCCATCATCAAAAAATCTACAAACAATAAATGCTGGAGAGGGTGTGGAGAAAAGGGAATCCTCTTGCACTGTTGGTGGGAATGTAAATTGATACAGCCACTATGGAGAACAGTATGGAGGTTCCTTAAAAAACTAAAAATAGAACTAACACATGACCCAGCAATCCCACTACTGGGCATATACCCTGAGAAAACCATAATTCAAAAAGAGTCATGTACCAAAATGTTCATTGCAGCACTATTTACAATAGCCAGGACATGGAAGCAACCTAAGTGTCCATTGACAGATGAATGGATAAAGAAGATGTGGCACATATATACAATGGAATATTACTCAGCCATAAAAAGAAAGGAAATTGAGTTATTTGTGGTGAGGTGGATGGACCTAGGGACCATCATACAGAGTGAAGTAAGTCAGAAAGAGAAAAACAAGTACTTGCTAACACATATATAGGGAATCTAAGAAAAAAAAAAAAAAAGGTCATGAAGAACCTAGGGGCAGGACGGGAGTAAAGATGCAGATCTACTAGAGAATGGACTTGAAGATACGGGGAGGGGAAAGGGTAAGCTGGGACAAAGTGAGAGAGTGGCATGGACATATATACACTACCAAATGTAAAACCGATAGCTAGTGGGAAGCAGCAGCATAGCACAGGGAGACCAGCTCAGTGCTTTGTGACCCCCCAGAGGGGTGGGATAAGGAGGATGGGAGGGAGGGAGATGCAGAGGGAAGAGATAGGGGGATATATGTATATGTATAGCTGATTCACTTTGTTATAAAGCAGAAACTAACACACCATTGTAAAGCAATTATACTCCAATAAAGATGTTAAAAAAATAAAAAAGAATATCTATTAGTCTACTTCCTTTCCTGAACACATAAAATTACATGCATAAATATCAGTTGTGATCTATGTGCTTGTTTTAGTATATTTCCTAATTCTATTTCAGTAAACTAATTTTGCATTTTAGTTTTCTACTCTTCAATTTCCTTCTCTCTTCTTTCTTTAGCTGCTCCCAATAACTTCACTTTTTATTATCTGTTAATATCTTTAGGGCTAGACAGACCCCTATAAGACACTTTGTAAAAGATAATATTTCTTCTTTCTTTGCATAATTTAAAGGAATAAATAGCTTTGTCCAACTTCCTATTTACTACAACTTAGGTTGAACCATTTGCAATTGCTTTTTTTTAGGTTAAAAAAAGAACAGTTGAAATGAAGCAACCAGCACTGTCCTACATTACAGCTGAACAATGTGGGTTTAGGGGCGCCGACCCCTGCACCGTTGAAAATCAGCCTATAACTTAGAGTCAGCCATGCATGTCCTTGGTTCCTCTGTATCTTGGGTTTTGTATCTGCAGATTTAACCAACTGGGGATAATGTAATACTATAGCGGATATTTATTGAAAAAAATCTGCGTATGCAGTTCAAACCCAGGTTTGTTCAAGGGTCAACTATACATCTTTCTTATCTCTCCATCTCATCTTCTTTTTTGTAATTTCTCTATGGATCCTATACTTCTGGCATCCTCATCTATTCCTTCTACCCCTCAATACATTCTGCTTCTAATCAGTGGTTCATCTGACTCAGAATTCCCTCCTCGCCACCGATTGTATTAGTCAGGGTTCACCGGAGAAACAGAACCAATAGGATATGTAAAGCTATATAAGAGATATAGATGTAGATATAGGAATAGGCACATGATTATGGAGGTTGAGAAGTTCCATGAAAGTTAACAATACTGAAATACTGATATAAAGTCAATACATTTTCTTATGTTACATGACAAGGGAATAAGAGAGGAAAGAAAACAAAGATATTTGAGATATATATACACATATGTATATTCACACACAAATGTATTCATAACAAAATAAGGAGGAAATGCTCATGACAGGTACAGTCTTTATTTCTGTAACTGGTCATGTGGTCATAGTTGATATTTGTAACTATCTTCATCTACTACGCATTCTATGTCTTTTGCCTCCAGCAAGCACCTCAGCTGGTCATGGTTCTTACCTGGTGAAGTCACACAAATCTTCATTCCTGAAGGGTCTGGGCCATTTGTAGTCCTGCCTAAATTGGGTGGTTGTAGTTTTCCATTTACCTTAATCACAAGGCACGATAATACTGAGACACCCTAACAGATCTCCTGTATTCCAGACATATGTTTCCTTACCTCCATTGTGGAATAATAATTCAATCTCCCCTCAGTAATCATGATCTGTCACCCCAGCCAACACTGTAACTCTATTCTTTACCTGTTGTTTCAGAGGCATGAGGAGCTCCAAGTGGCCAGGTGCCAGTACTAACCTCCAGTTCAATGGAATCATTGTTGAGTCCCCTGGTGGAAGCATTGCCCCCCTCTGGAACTAAGATCTCTAGGTCACCAAAGCATAAAGTCACAGAAACAAAAAGCAAAAATTTTGCTAGTGGGTCACTAGGGTTAGCAGTGAGTGGTGCCCCTACAGTTTCTACCCCTTGATCACTAGACTCATGAATCTTGGCTATCATATAAATATGATATTGCACCATATATTGGATGCTGATTTAGAGCATATGCAGCTTTCTGTAGAACCTTACCCCAGCCCTGAAAAGTATTACCGCCTAGCTGGCTTCGTAACTGAGTCTTCCAAAGGTCATGCCACCATTCTATCAAGCCAGCTACTTCAGGATGGTGAGCAACATAGTAGGACAAGTGAATTCCATGAGCATGGGACCACTGTAGCACTTCTTTTGCTTTGATTTGAGTTCCTTGATCAGAAGCAATGCTGCGTGGAAAATCATGACAGTGGACAAGGTATTCCGTAAATCCATGGACGGTGGTTTTGGCATAAGCATTGCATGCAGAGAAGGCAGATCAATATCTAGAGTAAGTGTCTATTCCAGTGGGAACAAAATACTGCCCCTTCCATGGAGGAAGCAGTCCACTTGATCAGCCTGCACCAGGTAGCTTGCTCTTCACCCCGGGGAATGATGCCGTATGGGGGCTCAGGGTTAGAATTGGCTGCTGGCAGATTGGGCACTCAACAGTGGCCACGGCCAGGCTGGTCTTGGTGAGAGGGAGTCCACGTTGCTGAGCCCATGCATAATGTCCACCCCTGCCGCCATGGCCACTTGGCTCATGAACACGTTGGGCAATGACAGGGGTCTGGGGAAAGAGGCTGACTGATGTCCACAGAACATGACATCCTATCCTACTGATGGCTATAATCCTCCTCTGCTGACGTCACCCTTTGGTGAGCATTTACCTAGGACACAAATATCTTCACGGTTTTGCCCACTCAGAGAGATCTGTCAACATACTTCCTCCTCAGATCTCTGCATCGCCGATTTTCCAGTCACGTCCCTTCCAAGCCCCTGATCAGACCACGGCCACAGCCCATGAATCAGGATATAGTTGCACACCTGCCCTTTTCTCCTTCTAAGCAGAGCGAGCAAACAGGTGCACTGCCCAAAGTCCTGCCCACTGGGAGGGTTTGTTTTCACCACTATTTTTAAGGGATATCCCAGGAAGAAGCTGTAGTGCTACAGCTTTCCACTTTGAGGTGGTGCTTGCATGTTCTGTAGAACCATCTGTAAACCAGGCCTGAGTCTCCTCTTCCTCTGTCAGCTGGTCATAGGGAATGCCCCATGAGGTCATAGGTACAGGCTGGGAGAGAGAAGGCAGGGTAGCGGGAGTAGGGACCACGGACATTTGGGCCACTTCTTCATGTAATTTACTTGTGCCTTCAGGGCTCAGGCCCAGTCCTGTGTACACCACTTCCATCTGATGATGGAGGGTTGCTGTGCATGACTAACTCTAGAGCTTCATGGGTCAGTTAACACCCAGTTGATAATGGGATGCTCAGGTCACGTGGTAAATTGTTCAATCTCTACAAAGGCCCAGTAGCAGGCCAAGAGCTCTCTCTCAAAAGGAAGGTAGTTATCTTCAGATGATGGCAGGACCTTGCTCCATAATCCTAAAGGTCTATGCTGCAATTCACCTGTAGGGACCTGCCAAAGGCTCCAAACAGCATCCTATCTGCCACTGACACTTCAAACACCACTGGATCTGGTGAATCATATGGCCCATTTGACAGACCAGCTTACACAGCACAAATATTCAGGGTACAGAGAGTAAGCAGCGAAAAAGAAACAAATCCCAGGAGTGACACAAAATCCAACAGGTGGTGATCTAGAATGGGCAATATTTAAAGAACAGGCAGGCATCTAGAAGTTCTGCCAGAATTTAGGAAAAGGACTGCAAGATAAGCAGACTTTTGGTTTTAGCAGAAACATATCTCCTGAGAAAGCAAAAATTAGCTTGGACTGAAAAAGTAAAAATCTACCCACCATTTGTCAGACTGGAAAAACAGAGATAAAGCCAGCGGCAAATATTAACAGAAAATAACATCTCTCTCAAGGACACTGAATCTATAAAGTGTCATGACAACCCCCTACTTTGAATGACTCCTGCTTTATTAATCACTGAGAAATTTTATTCTCTAAAATCATAGATTAGCAGAGACTTTGCTTTTTAAAATTATATCGGTAAAAATAAAACACCCAACTCTTGCCTGGAGGGTCTGAGGCACTTTGACACAAAGACTCCGTCTCAATTTACAAGCCAGGGGCAGAGATTCAGATACAACAGTCCACATCCATCTTAACTTTACTTTGCACCTTCCCAAGGACACAGGAGCCTGGGTCTACTTCACAGTCCAAACCTGATGTGGACCCTTCAGCCACAGCCCAGCTTTGCTTTGAGTCTCTCAAACATTGCTTCATTTAAATATCACCTCAGTTCTATCCTTTCCCCAAATCCTACATTAGTTCTATCTTTTCCTTTGCTAAGGCTCCAAATTTGCTCTGGTGGGCAGTGTCCTTCCTTGCACTGGGTCCAGAAGCCTGATGGTGTCAGACAATTTGCTCCTGGTTGTCTTAGGCTGATTGGGCTGGGACAGTTCTAATCAGTGTACATGCTAGAATGAGATGAGGAAGATATGCAGAAGCCCAGTTAGAAAGATCACAGGGGATTGTTGCTTGAGGACAAGGTAAGGACCCACTTAAGGGAATCAAGATATTAGGACAAGACAAGAGGTAAATGTGCTTTGGTGCCAAGCCTAAATGTTGGTCTGTTACAGCCTGAGTATCTCCTGCCTTCAGTTCAGATTGTGTTAGAACAGCAAGGAAGATTCAGTGGCTTCAACTGAGGAAAGTACTAGGGTGGTAGGAGCTGGGAACCAGTTGGTTTTGACTGAGATCTCGGGAGCAGGCCAAAGAGCCAGTGAGGTGAGCTCGAGCACAGCAGCCCTTGACTAGGGGCTTGGACTGGGGCCTCACACTGGACGATGTCTGGGAATTAAATTTTGCAAGTGTTTTCTTCCCACAGACACATCTTCATCTCTCTGAAAAGAAAATTCTAGGGAGGAAAAGAAGGAAAGAGGAAAGGAGGGAGGGGTATAGCTAGTGGCAAAGCCCAAAATAATGGACGCGGGAGTAAGGGAAGCAACTTATGATACAGCTCTCTGTAAATGCAGCGTTTCATGCTAGAGCTGGCGCCATGCAAATTAATGGAAAACACACTGAGTCTAATGTATTGGTGACCTTTAGACTTCATACCATTTTCTGAGCTACATGTGTGCCCCATAGGAATTGACTCTTTTTTTCCTTTTTTTAAAAATTTCTTACTTCTTTCTTCTTTTTTCTTTTTTAGCATATAAACCCAAGGTCGCTGTTCAGAGGGGAGAGGTTGGGAACATTGAGTTGTTGGCTTGTTTCACTCTCTGGAGGATTTGCTTGCAAGCAGCAGTGAATGGATCACTGTGAGAACACAACGATATTTTCATCTGTGAACTGAGCTATTCTATTCTGTTCCTGTTCCTTTTAGGGAGAGGAAAATTGTTCCTAGTTATTTTGGTCTCAAGTTTTTCAGAACTTCCATTACAAACCATAAAGCAAGTTTGACTTCTGGGAAATTCTATTCCAATTAATAATTTAAAATGTATTTATATGATGAGGTATGGATTCTTTAGAGGTTATCTTTTTATAATCTATTTTAGAAAATAGATTTTGGACTTCCCTGGTGGTGCAGTGGTTAAGAATCTGCCTGCCAATGCAGGGGACACGGGTTTGACCCCTGGCCTGGGAAAATCCCACATGCCGCGGAGCAACTAAGCCCGTGCGCCACAACTACTGAGCCTGTGCGCCTAGAGCCTGCAAGCCACAACTACTGAGCCCGCGAGCCACAACTACTGAAGCCTGCACGCCTGGAGCCCGTGCTCCACAACAAGAGAAGCCACCGCAATGAGAAGCCCTCGCACCGCAACGAAGAGTAGCCCCCGCTCGCCACAACTGGAGAAAGCCCAAGAGCAGCAACGAAGACCCAACGCAGCCAAAATAAATAAGTAAATAAATAAATTTTTAAAAAGTGGGAAAGAAACAGAGGTTTGTAAGGAGAAAAGTGAATGTGAAAAGTAAATGTAATGTATAGCTGATTCACTTTGTTATAAAGCAGAAACTAACACACCATTGTAAAGCAATTATACTTCAATAAAGATGTTAAAAAAATGACAAAAGTAAATATACAATGATTACTAGCAGTAATAATGTTTTATAACCCTTTTCTAAACCAATGGCTTTCACATCTTTTTTTTACTGCAACCAAGAGTATATGCATACTTAGACATATTTGTGTATGTATGTATATAGAGAGAAATGACACTGTTTCATAAAACACTACACTTTATACACTAAATATTTTTCTTTTTTATTCTTTCATTTTACAAAATGCTGGTCATTTTGTAAACTGATATCATGACCTACTAAATGAGCGGCAACCTGCAGTTTAAAAAAATACTACTCTCATGGGCAATATTAGCAGCTTCTTCATTAATCTTTAGTCCAGAAAATAACCTAAAAGCAATTTTATTTTCTAATACCAGACTTCTTGTGTTCAAAGGATCTACCCTTGAGAGTAGACACTCTTTGGGAGTGTCTCCTTCATTTTCACCTTGAAGTTACGGACGGAGGTCAACGAAGATATTACAGTGGAAGATCAGGACCATAGTCTTCCATCATGGTTTCTGACATCGGCCCTAGATTCTGAGTATCTCCTCTCCCCTGCCCCAGAAATACTTTTTAAGGTGAAGTCTTTATAAGAACTGGCAGGAACTTTATCCCGCTTGACTCAGGTGACACCTGCAGAGACTCTCATTGGACTAGAAATGGAAAGTGATCAAAAATAGGGACAGGTGAAATACCTAAGGCATTTCATAAAATAAAATACGACACAGCTTTGAATAAAGAACGTCAATCTGTGTGTAACGAACCAATATTCAAGGTATAGTTTTAGGTTAAAAAGAATAAGTTAAGCACACTGTGTGTAGTAGACTTCCATGTGTTTTTAAAAGGGGGACATACGTGCTTATATGTGCATAGAATATTTCTGGAAATTTCCACAAGATATTAGTAATGGGAATTGCCCCTAAGGAAGAGAAATAGAGGACTGGGAGTCTGGGATGATAGAGATTTAATATTTTTGCCTACCTTTTCATAGTGTTTGAAATTTTTATTTTGTGTATATATACATATTATTTTTTCAATTAAAAAAATAACTAATTTTAGGGAATTCCCTGGCAGTCTAGTGGTTAGGACTCAGCACTTTCACTGCCAGGGTCATGGAACTAAGATCCCACACGCCGCACGGCATGGACAAAAAAAAAAATAATAATAATTTAAAAAAATATGTTGGAGGAAGTAAGTACTCACAAACTCATTAAGATGAAGGGAGTTTTCCTTGTGAACAGTCCTAGAAATAGATGTTTATTATAGCACCAAAATTCATTATCTCTTTCATTTACATATATTATATAATTCACAAAGAGTTTCATATCCATTGCCTGACTTAGTGCTCATAACAACCTTCTGAAATAGGTAGGACAGTTACTAGAAGCCACAAGTTACAAATTGGAAAAAAACAGAAGGGCTAAAGGAGTTAAAAATCTAGAGCATAGTTTAAGGAAAGAAGTTTGGAGTCAGGTACATGATTATGATATAGTAGAAACTTGAAATTTTACAGTATTATGAGTTACCAAGTAGTTTATAAATAGCAGTATTTTTAAAGCCTTCAGCAAAATTACTTGCAATACTGATCTCTTAACTAAGAAACTCATGCATAAAGGAGGAAGGAGGCAGGAAAAAAAAAAAGCCTACTGAAACTCTTTGTGTAAAATATGCCCTATAATAGAGCATAAATTTTCAACCAGTCAGCTAATGACTGGCTGAAAATTAACATTAAAGAAGTTGCATTCAAAACTTCGCCATATAGAATTTTACTTTTGAATTAGAACAAATCTAAAATAATTACCTAAGTGGAAGAGAGAAATTACAAATCATCACTTACTAAATCTTGAATAATACCCTAAAGGCTTATGCTTATGGTCATTATATCTCCCAGAGTCCCAGATAAGCCAAATTTACACCTCCAGTCCCTGGGGAATTATTCATAGCAGCCCTTTCACTCTCAAGGGTATCCTAGATTGGGGATAAATGATATATCCACCGTATTAAATATCACACTCTAGTTTCATACACCTTTAAGATCCTCATGTTCTAGGGTTAGGGCTTCATCTCAAAACTAAGAAGTACCCTCATTCATGCAAAATCTGAAGAACCCATGTTCAGATTTTAGCAGCATGTATGACTCTCAGATAAAAAAGAGTAGTTTCCAAAGCAACTGTGGGCTTTACTAAAGAGATTAAAATAAGAAGGGAGTCTCAGCGTCTGATTTGGAATTTTTGGTTTGTAGGGGTCTAAAGGCAAATGTGAACCAAGTTTGGCTTGTTGAGACTGAGGTGGAAGACAGATAACTGATTCCACTTAGCAGACTTCTGAAGAGTTCAAAAAGTGCATCCCCTCCAAGAGCACTTCATTCATGAGTGTGTTTATTTATTAATAGTTGGAGCATGTTCTAAGCACTGCCTCAGTTTTGTCAATAGTTTTGGGGACCTTATGCTCCATTTCCAGCACTTTGCAGGAATGTGATACTATACACAAGGTTTTGTTTAAACCAGCCTCTGAATTCTTTCCTGCTTAGCGCTCTTTAGAATTTCCATAATTTGTAATTACTCTATTCACTAATTACAAAGATTATTCCCATGGTCCAGGTAGGTTAAATCGTTGCTGTGATTTTTTTTTTTTTCATGTTGCAAGTGAAACAAGCAGATGAATTGTAGCCAAGCTGGAGATCATGGTAACAGCATCTTTTCCTCAGCAGTAAGCAGATCATCTGTCCAGAATATATAATTATTGAAAGATTAAGGCATTAAGATGTGTTTACTTGCTACATTCTCTAAAGCACTTGGCATTTAAATTGAAGTTATTTAGTATGTGATTGCTTGAGGTTTCTGTGTAAAATACTAAAGAATATTTTAATCATTCTTCTATGTTTATATTTACACTTTTAACAAAATCTTTTCAGAATATATTCAACACGCGGGTACACAGATTCTCTCTCTGAGGTGTTCGGACTTGGTTCTGAATCTGACAATTTGACTCTTTTCTTGTTGTTTCTGTAGATGTTTACATATGTCTTCTCTTTTATTTCTCCCCTTTCTTTACTTTCTTGGAAATCTTTATTTCCTATCAATTACTCACCAGATTGTTCACAAAAGGAATCTTGTGGAGTTTTCTTTAGTTCTAATCGTCACTGGTTGAGTGATTTCTGTCCCTGCCTTCACTGTCACTATCACTGTCACTACCACCTCCATTGTTGTTGCCGTTGCCAGACTTGCTCTTGCTGTCACGCTCATCACCACTGTCAGATGCACTGTCGCTGCTGTCACTATCACTGCTGTCGCTGTCACTACTGTCACTGCTGTCGCTGTCACTGCTGTCACTCCTATCTGATTTGCTGTCACTGCTGTCACTACTGTCACTGTCTGATTTACTGTCACTGTCACTGCTGTCACTACTGTCACTGCTGTCACTGTCGCTGCTGTCACTGCTGTCACTGTCACCACTGTCACTATCACTGCTGTCACTGTCACTACTGTCACTGCTATCACTACTATCTGATTTGCTGTCACTGCTGTCACTACTGTCACTGCTGTCACTGCTTTCACTACTGTCGCTGCTATTGCTGCTGTCACTGCTGTCTGATTTGCTGTCACTACTGTCACTGCTGTCCCACTCAGTAGCCTATGAAATTACACACCCCTATAAAAACTGACAACCCCATACCCTGGGGCCTTTCTCACCTTCTGAGATGGCCCGCACTCTGTCTGTGGAGTGTATTTTTCTCTAAATAAATCCACTTCTTACCTATCAAAAGAGAAAAAAAGAAAAAGAAAAAGTGGGTAGCTATTCATTGCATGCTAAACAGGACTAACTTTTATACTTTTCAGCAAATATTTGGTTGGAATAGTTCTGTGTGGGCTATTGGTTTGAAGGGGCAATGGTAAGATTGCCCAGGCTTTGTTCTGCTAGGTTATTGGTACAATGAGGAATTCAGTTCAAATTAGTCTGTTCTGCCATAGTAAAGGAAATATTTCCATCATGACTATTAATCAGTTGTTAATAACATAGCGGTGTTAGGAGAGGATAGACTGTGCTGCTAAAATAAATAAGCCCCAAATTTGGGGGCTTAGTACAATAGAGGCTTATTGTTGCTTGTGTCACAATTCAAAGTAGCTCTCCTGTAGACAATGACCCAGGAACCCAGGCTGTTTCCATCTTATTTTTCTATCATCTTGCAGCTTCAATCTCACCCTGGCACTACCCATCTGAAGTTGGGGAAGGAAAGAAAATGAGAGTGAAAGACTATGCTGGGTATTTTAGGAATCAGACCTGGAAATGGTTCTTTACTTTTGTCCACATTCCATTGGCCAGGACCCAGTCACAGGGCCAAACCAACTCCAAGGGAAGCTGGGAAATGTGGAGGAACATGTGGATACGAAAGATCACGAATAATCTCTGCACAGACAGAGAAGATTCTCCAGCCTTCATGCTGGAGAACCTCACATTTCTGCAGGGGACCTGCATCCTGGTTGATTAGATATGGCTGAGAACACTTCTAGGTAGCTTGGAAGCACTGTTTAACTCTCTATCCATGGTTGTTATGAATAAATATAATATTAATAAATATTATATTATAGTTATTGTCTTTAGCAAAATATTTGAGGTCCTCCCTAAGACAATTTTAAAGATGGGACTAACAAGGAAGCAAGCCCACAGTGTGGATTACTCCTGCGTACATCTCATAAGACCTCGAATTAACATTTTTCATAACGTGGCTCCTAGGTAACTTGAATCTGAATCACCTTGATTCAGACTGTTAAATCTGAATTTGTTTAAAATACAGATTTCAAGGAGCCACCTCTGACCTATTGAATCAAAATCTAACTAAGCGGAGCTCAGAAATCTGCATTTTAAGATGTTTCTTAGTTTGTTCCTGTGTGCACTGGTATTTGAGAACCACTGCCAACAGGAAAACTGAACTATCTTCCACCTGAAAGTTGAATCTGCCTGTGACTGCAAAGTAAGCTCAGATCTAAGAGCAAATTTCAATCTTCTTTTCTAAACGAGAAGAGCCAAGCATAGCAGATTCTAGGATTTAAATTGTCATCATGCTGGCTGAAACAGATGATGACAGAGCCCAGATGATCGAGGCCAGAAAAGGAAGAAAGCAGGACAGGCTTAACTTGGACACCAAAACTCCTCAAAACTTTATTTTTGATGTGTGTGTGTGTGTGTGTGTGTGTGTCTGTGGGTGTATAAATCTCATCTCTACAGCTTCCTTTCCCACTACGTTTTCTAATTCAACCCTTCCCTGCCCTTTAAGTGCCTACTGAGCAAAAAGCCACCTGCCTACCTAGCCTTTTTGCTAATATGAAATGATGTAATAATATCCTCATCACAGGGCTGCTCTGAGGATTCAACAAGATAATGTGTGTGACGTGTTTAACTCAGTCCCTGACACCCAGGAGGCTAAATCAGTTCCAGCAGTTATCAAAATCTAACACAACCACTGACAGACCTATGGCATTTCTGGGCTCTCAGAGTAATCTCACAGACGGCCAGGAAATTGAAGGCCCTGATATATCATTACCCCAGGAAGGGCTGTAAATGGGTGATATAGGTGTCCCCAGTAGGTACATTATGGCATCCACCAGGAAATGAGCTAGGAATGCCAGGTCACCCAAGCACAACCTGCTCTGTGGAGGAGTGCCAGGGTAAATGATACGTAGGCCAACTCCACCAGTACTACCACCCAACACACCCACTCAGAGAAAGTTTTAAGCCAAATGTAAATCAGTGGATAACTTGCCTACATTTGCCTCTTATAGACATAGCCTTGGAGTCTCCTCAAACAACGAACCACCTATCAGTTCAGAAAATGACAGGGTTCAATTTGAATGGGTCTATCTGCTCCCTCACAGGGATGTAGCCAGGAAGAGAGAGAGAGACAGAGAGAGAGAGAGAGAGAAGTACCGGATGTGGGTGCTAAAATGCCTAAAGCCACAGGAAGAATTATGCTATGATGTTTTGCACAAGCTATTATAAATTTAAATGAGCAAAGACTAACTAAGACAACTTCCCCTTTAATTTTGGTTCGTAAGATCTGAGCAAAGTTAAAAAGAGGACTGTTGGTTAGCATGGAAAAGAAAGATTCTTCCACAATATTAATGGAATGGTCACAGGAAAGGGAAAATAGCATGTTGTGTTTTTCAAACTGTAGGTCGCAACCCCCATTAATGGATCATAAAATCAATTTTAGTGTATTTTTCATGAAAGAATAGAAGAGAGCATCATACATAGTAATGGTTTTTGAAAAAAAATGATTCAGTTTGTATGTGTATTTGGGTTACAAAGTAATATTTATTTTTTATAATGGATTATAGTAGGGAAAGTTTTAAAATGTGTAGCAGAAAACTAACTGCTCTAGATTCACAAGGAGTTTGAATCCAGGCCCCAACCCTTGCTAATTTTATGACTTATGACAAGCTTCAATTTCCTCAGTTGTAAAATGGAAATAATACCTACAAGAATTCTTGGAGAGTGAAATGGGATCATGTATATAAACTTCTTTAGCACAGTGTCTGCCACAAAATAATCACCTAATAAATGTCAGTTTCCTTCTTCTTTCCACTTAAGGTATTACGTATATAAACAGATTCTGGCACCACAGCAACAGTCATTTAATTTCCCTTGGCCTCCGTTTCTTCATTCTGAAGTAAAAGAGCCGAACTAGACGAACTAGTGCCTTGCCTGCTCTACAACTGTCTGATTTAATTAAAATGGTCATTCCATTATCACATTAGAGAGATTCTCTCTGAAATTATTGCAAATCCCAAGTGACAAAGAGATTTTTTAAATTCATCTTTTTGTTTTGAGGTAACTGTCGATTCATATGCAGTTGTAAGAAATAAAACAGAAATCTCGTGTGTCTGAGATAGTAAGAAATAATACATGGACTTTGTCTCCGATTTCTGGCACACAGCTTCTAACGCCTTTGGAACTTCCCAGTGAATTGCGTGTGTTTTGTATGCTAATGCGATGGCTGGGGGCTGGGGACTCCTGGATGGATGGATGCTGGTCGCAAGAAAGACCAAGGCATGATTAGAGCGCTGCAAATTTCAGCCGTGCCCCCTGCCCTCAAGAGAGGGGAGAGGGGCTGAAGATTGAGTTAATCACCAATGGCTAATGACTTAATCATTCCTACATAATGGAAACTCCATAAATACCACTAAATCACAGGGTTCACAGAAGTTAGTGAAAAATCCAGGTGCTGGGAGGGTGGTACACCCAGAAAGGGTATGGAAGCTCCCTTCATCCCTTTCCCATACCTTGCCTTATGCATTTCTTCTATTTGGCTGCATTTGAGTTCTATCCTTTATAATAAACCAGTAAGTATGGTGCCTTCCTAAGTTCTGTGAGCAGTTCTAACAAATAATCAAACCTGAGGAGTGGGTCGTGGGAACCCTCGACTTATAGTTGTTCAGCCAGAAGTTATGGGAGGCCTGGGACTTGTGATTGGCTTCTGTAGTGGGGGGAACTTATGAAACTGAGCCCTTAACTTGCGGGATCTGATGCTAACCTCAGGTAATAGTGTCAGAATTGAATTGAACTGAATTGCAGGACATCCAGCTGGTGGAGGAGAATTGGTTGGTGTAGGGAAAAACCTTGTTTTGTCGGTAAAAATAGCTCTGGAGTACCCTTCACCCAGTTTTCCCCAGCGGTAATATCCTACAAAACTGTAATACAATATCTCAACCAGGATATGGACTTTGATACAATAGCTGATCTTATTCAGATTTAGGTTTCTTTGTAGGTGCCAACTGGGGTTGACTAGTAATGGCTAGACTACAAGCTTGGAGGCTGCTTTGAGTCCTGATTTAGAGGAAGCAAATGTTTCTCACAATTAGCAATGTCCACCCAGGATTGAGAGAGTGGTGACATGATTGCTACAAATGTGCTGACTTCTGCAATAAGTGAACAAGACGTTTAAATTAAACATTTCGAGCTGGTGCTTAGTGAAGTAAAATATCTCTGTTTTTATATATTATAATGTTTTAACATACCAAGATCCAAAGAAAGAGCATAAAGTTATCTCTTCATCCTGAAATTATATGAGTAGTTCCAATGTAATTTTAGGTGGATAACCTACTCACAGCAGAGAGAGCAAGCTTTCAAAAAATCAATGGTAAAGTTTTTCTTTGGGCCTCTTTGCATAATTGAACTATTTTCATGTTAGTGCCTGAATTACTGCTTTATGTTAAAGGACAAAGGCAACCTTAATTGGGAACATGTATTTGTTACATTTTTGTCTACAAATTCTGCACGAAATCATGAGATTCATCAACTCAATTGAAAGATGAATGAAAGAATTTGGACAGAACAACCAATTTAAATAAATTTTTTCCTCAAAAGTCTTTTTAAAGTAGGCTTAACTACGAGGTAAGAGGTTATAGGAAGCGTTGCTTTCAGGAAATGTAAATCTGATATTGGGCTTTCTCACATCAAACAGACTGGAGAGCTGCTTTTGAATGTCTGAGATTTACTGTTAAGAATGGCAGTTTTGGGCTTCCCTGGTGGCGCAGTGGTTGAGAATCTGCCTGCCAATGCAGGGGACACGGGTTCGATCCCTGGTCTGGGAAGATCCCACATGCCACAGAGCAACTGGGCCCATGAGCCACAACTACTGAGCCTGCGCGTCTGGAGCTTGTGCTCCGCAACAGGAGAGGCCGTGACAGTGAGAGGCCCGCGCACCGCAATGAAGAGTGGCCCCCGCTTGCCGCAACTAGAGAAAGCCCTCGCGCAGAAACGAAGACCCAACACAGCCAAAAATAAATAAATAAATAAATTTATTAAAAAAAAAAAAAGAATGGCAGTTTTATATAGTGAAAATGGAGCATACCTTTGGTTATTTTTGTCTCAGCAAAACGCTATCTTAAGTTAAAAGAACTATGCGTATAAAGCAGTGCCTGGCATATAATAAGTATGAGACAAATGTTATCACCTATGACAATGATGATGATGATACCACATTCTTAGCTTTGTAAATTTTAGTAAACCACTTAACTTTTCCGAGCCTCAGTCACTTCATTCTCAGAGGTGAGGTGGAGTGAATAATAACAATGACTTTTATGCCTACTTCACAGGGTTACTGTAAGAATCAAACAAGATTATGTTTTTGAAAATACTTTGTAAACAGAAAAGAACTGTAGGTGTGTTATTTATTGGGTTGGCCAAAAAAGTGCTTCCGGTTTTTAAGTAAAAATAAAAGACACGTTTTTCATTTTCACCAAGAACTTTATTGAACAATGTATTCACCTTTTTGTTCCACTACCTTCTGCCATTTTCCAGGCAACTTCATAATTCCATCTTCCCAAAACTTTTTATCTTTTTGAGGAAAGAACTGTTCCAGGTGCCTTCTACAGTCTTCCAAGGAATTGAAATTTTTTCCATTAAGGGACTTTTATAAAGACTGAAATAAATGGAAATCCGAAGGTGCAATGTCTGGTGAATATGGTGGATGAATCAGAACTTCCCAGCCAAGTAACAGTAACAGTAACAGTTTTTGCCTGGTCATCAAAGAAACATGCAGGAACTTCCCATATTAGGGAAGTTTTCAACTATAATCTCTTCAAATATTTTCTCAGTCCCTTTCTTTTTCTCTTCTTCTTCTTGGACCCCTATAATTCGAATGTTGGTGCATTTAATGTTGTCCCAGAGGTCTCTGAGACTGTCCTCAATTCTTTTCATTCTTTTTTCTTTATTCTGCTCTGCGGTAGTTATTTCCACTATTTTATCTTCCAGGTCACTTATCCGTTTTTCTGCCTCAGTTATTCTGCTATTGATTCCTTCTAGAGAATTTTTAATTTCATTTATTGTGTTGTTCATCACTGTTTGTTTGCTCTTTAGTTCTTCTAGGTCCTTGTTAAACATATCCTGTATTTTCTCCATTCTATTTCCAAGATTTTGGATCATCTTTACTATCATTATTCTGAATTCTTTTTCAGGTAGACTGCCTATTTCATTTTCATTTGTTAGGTCTGGTGTGTTTTTGCCTTGCTCCTTCATCTGCTGTGTGTTTCTCTGTCTTCTCACTTTGCTTAACTTACTGTGTTTGGGATCTCCTTTTCTCAGGCTGCAGGTTCGTACATCCCGTTGTTTTTGGTGTCTGTGTCCAGTGGCTAAGGTTGGTTCAGTGGGTTGGGTAGGCTTCCTGGTGGAGGGGACTAGTGCCTGTGTTCTGGTGGATGAGGTTGGATCTTGTCTTTCCGGTGGGCACGTCCACGTCTGGTGGTGTGATTTGGGGTGTCTGTGGCCTTATTATGATTTTAGGCAGCCTCTCTGCTAATGGATGGGGCTGTGTTCCTGTCTTGCTAGTTGTTTGGCATAGGGTGTCCAGCACTGTAGCTTGCTGGTCGTTGAGTGGAGCTGGGTCTTGGCGTTGAGATGGAGATCTCTGGGAGATTTTTGCCGTTTGATATTACATGGAGCTGGGAGGTCACTTGTGGACCAGTGTCCTGAACTTGGCTCTCCCACCTCAGAGGTACGGCCCTGATGCCTGGCTGGAGCACCAAGAGCCTGTCCTCCACACGGCTCAGAATGAAAGGGAGGAAAAAAAGAAAGAAAGAAAGAACACAAAACAAAATAAAATAAAATAAAGTAAAATAAAATAAATAAATTTATTAAAATAAAAAATAAAAAATAATTATTAAGAAAAAAATTTTTTTAAGTAAAAAAAAAAAAAGAACCCTAGGACAAATGGTAAAAGCAAAGCTATTCAGACAAAATCACACACAGAAGCATACACATACACACTTACAAAAAGAGAAAAAGGGAAAAAATATATATATATTGTTGTTCCCAAAGTCCACCTCCTGAATTTGGGATGATTCGTTGTCTATTCAGGCATTCCACAGATGCAGGCACATCAAGTTGTTTGTGGAGATTTAATCCGCTGCTTCTGAGGCTGCTGGGAGAGGTTTCCCTTTCTCTTCTTTGTTCGCACAGCTCCCGGGGTTCAGCTTTGGATGTGGCCCCGCCTCTGCGTGTAGGTCGCCTGAGGGCGTCTGTTCCCCGCCCAGACAGGACGGGGTTAAAGGAGCAGCTGCTTCGGGGGCTCTGGCTCACTCAGGCGGGGGGAGGGAGGCGTACGGAGGAGGCGGGGCGCGCCTGCGGCGTCAGAGGCGTCGTGACGTTGCACCAGCCCGAGGCGCGCCGTGCGCTCTCCCGGGGACGTTGTCCCCGGATCACGGGAGCCTGGCCGTGGCGGGCTGCACCGGCTCCCGGGAGGGGCGGTGTGGAGAGTGACCTGGGCTCGCACACGGGCTTCTTGGTGGCGGCAGCAGCAGCCTTAGCGTCTCATGCCCGTCTCTGGGATCCGCGCTGATGGCCGCGGCTCGTGCCCGTCTCTGGAGCTCGTTTAGGCGGCGCTCTGCATCCCCTCTCCTCGCGCACCAGGAAACAAAGAGGTAAGAAAAAGTCTCTTGCCTCTTCGGCAGCTGCAGACTTTTCCCGGACTCCCTCCCGGCTCGCCGTGGCGCACTAGCCCCTTCAGGCTGTGTTCACGCCGCCAACCCCAGTCCTCTCCCTGCGATCCGACCGCAGCCCGAGCCTCAGCTCCCAGCCCCGCCCGCCCCGGCGGGGGAGCAGACGAGCCTCTCGGGCTGGTGAGCGCTGCTCGGCGCCGAGCCTCTGTGAGGGAATCTCTCTGCTTTTCCCTCCTCACCCCTGTGGCTGCGCTCTCCTCCGTGGCCCCGAAGCTTCCCCGCTCCGCCACCCGCAGTCTCCGCCCCGCGAAGGGGCTCCTAGTGTGTGGACACCTTCCCTCCTTCACGGCTGCCTCCCAGTGGTGCAGGTCCCGTCCCTATTCTTTTGTCTCTGTTATTTCTTTTTTCTTTTGCCCTCCCCGGGTACGTGGGGAGTTTCTTGCCTTTTGGGAGGTCTGAGGTCTTCTGCCAGCGTTCAGTGGGTGTTCTGTAGGAGCAGTTCCACGTGTAGATGTATTTCTACTGTATCTGTGGGGAGGAAGGTGATCTCCGCGTCTTACTCTTCCGCCATCTTGAAGCTCCTCTCCTTTATTTTCTGTTGACTAATTCCATACGCTTTTTGTGGTGCTTTCAGTTGGTCTAATTGGGAGCAGTAGTTGTTGGAATTAATCGTTTGGTTTCTGGAAGGAGCTCATAATAGGGGACTCCCTTCCAATCCCACCATATACACAACATCACCTTCTTTGGATGAAGACCAGCCTTTGGTGTGGTTGGTGGTGGTTCACTTCACTTGCCCCACGATCTCTTCTGTTCCACATTATTGTACAGTGTCCACTTTTCATCACCCGTCACAATTTGTTTTAAAAACGGGATCTTTTCATTACATTTAAGGAGAGAATTGCATGTGCAAATATGGTCAAAAGGGTTTTTTTCGCTTAACTAATGTGGAACCCAAACGTCAAAGCGATGAACGTAACGAAGCTGCTGCAAATGATTTTCAACGCTTGATTTGGATATTTTGAGTATGTTGGCTACCTCCTGCATGGTACAACGTTGATTTTTCTCAATTATTGTTTGAATTTGATCGCTATCAACTTCAACTGGTCTACTCGACCATGGAGCATCGTCCAGCGAGAAATCTCCTGCATCAAACTTTGCAAACCATTATTGACACTTTTGATCAGTCACAGCACCTTCTCCATACACTGCACAAATCTGTTTTTTTTTTGCATTTCGGTTGCGTTTTAACCTTTCTTGAAATAATAAGGCACAATATGCTGAAAATGTTGCTTTTTTTCTTCCATCTTCAATATTAAAATGGCTACACAAAAATTCACCAATTTTGATGTCTTTTTTAAAATGCACGCTGATATGACAGCTGTCACATACAATCTAACAAAATTGTTTTTTTTAAGTTTTAAAATTTATTTTTGGCTGTGTTGGGTCTTCGTTGCTGCACAGGCACTTTCTCTAGTTGCGGCGAGCGGGGGCTACTCTTCATTTCAGTAGGCGAGCTTATTGAGGTGGCTTCTCTTGTTGTGGAGCACAGGCTCTAGAGTGTGCGGGCTTCAGTAGTTGTGGCATGTGGGCTCAGTAGTTGTGGCTCACAGGCTCTAGAGCGCAGGCTCAGTAGTTGTTGCGCATGGGCTTAGTTGCTCCGCGGCATGTGGGATCTTCCCGGATCAGGGATCGAACCCGTGTCCCCTGCATTGGCAGGTGGATTCTTAACCACTGCGTCACCAGGGAAGTCCCAAACAAAATTATTTTGAATGAAGTTAAAGACAACTAAGTGCTACTACAGCCATCTTATGGAAAAAAACAAACAAACCTTTTGGCAAACCCAATACTATTATTGTTATTAGGTTTTCCCCCCTTTCTCTATAGAAAAGGTAATTACACATAAAATGTCCTTGCATCTAACTCTAACATGATTCTCATGGTAGATCCCACTGAGTGAAAGCCCATGGTAGTATTTTCCAATCTGCTGTCTCACGCTCTTTTTCCCAGCCCCCACCTCCTGCGACTACTCCTTCTCCTACCACCTCGTGAGCATTAGTGAAATGCCCACCTCTACTGGGACTGTGGCCCTCCTGTGTTCTGGTGTGGAGGTGGCAACAGGAGCAGATTGGCAGACAGAATAGATGTGGGCACCAAATCAGTGGACAAGGAAATTACAGCAAATTGACATGCACACATGCAGAATGTTCAGAAGAGACTGTACTGTACCAAAGACCATCGCAAAGTAAACTATTTCTATCTAAAATTAAAACACTGTCAAAGTTAGAAAACATAAATAGGGGAGACCTTCAAGCTGGCAGAGGAGTAAGACGTGGAGATCACCTTCCTCCCCACAAATACATCAGAAATACATCTACATGTGGAACAACTCCTACAGAACACCTACTGAACGCTGGCAGAAGACGCCAGACTTTCCAACAGTCAAGAAACTCCCCACGTACCTGGGTAGTGTAAAAGAAAAAGAAAAAACAGAGAAAAGAATAGAGATGGGACCTGCACCTCTGGGGGGGAGCTGTGAAGGAGGAAAGGTGTCCACACACTAGGAAGCCCCTTCACTGGTGGAGACGGGGGGGGGGGGGGGTGGCAGGGGGGAAGCTTCGGAGCCACGGAGGAGAGCGCAGCCACAGGGGTGCGGAGGGCAAAGCGGGGAGATTCCCGCACAGAGGATCGGTGCCGACCAGCACTCACCGACCAGCACTCACCAGCCCGAGAGGCTCGTCTGCTCCCCCGCCGGGGCGGGCGGGGCTGGGAGCCGAGGCTCGGGCTTCGGAGTTCGGATCGCAGGGAGAGGACGGGGGGGTTGGCGGCGTGAACACAGCCTGAAGGGGCTATTGCGCCACAGCTAGCCGGGAGGGAGTCCGGGAAAAGGTCAGGAGCTGCCTAACAGGCAAGAGAGCATTGTTTTGGGGTGCACGAGGAGAGGGGATTCAAAGCACCGCCTAAACGAGCTCTGGGTTTTCTCTGGGTTTATGTCCAGTAGTGGGATTGCTGGGTCGTATGGTAGTTCTATTTGTAGTTTTTTAAGGAACCTCCACACTGTTCTCCATAGTGGCTGTATCAATTTACATTCCCACCAACAGTTCTTGCTTATATCTTAAGGATAACTTTATTACAGGATTTGAGGGAAAAAAATTCAGAATAGAGAAATTATGAGCTCCCAAGACTTTTTTTCGAGAGATGCTGATTGTGATGTGTGTGTGCGTGTGTTCAAATCCTGGAAATACTAAAATAGCTGTAGAAAGAGGAAAGGAAACTTGAGATTAAAAAAAAAATTATTGTTTTACTATGGAAAGTGGTAGGGAAAGGAAATAGGAGTTTGGAAAAGTGTCTTTCCATACAAGCAAAAGTTTCTATCTGTGTACTTGAGAAGGAAGTAATAACCGCAGACGAAAGAACATGGTATGAAAGCAAACAGTGTGACATTTGTAGGGCACAAAGACCGAGTTCTTTCTACTCAAAATAAAATGCTTAAGTTATGCTGTCTGGCAAAGCCCACTGATGTTTGTACTGTGCTTATACCTGGATGTCTTTGTTTCCTGGAGCCCCTAAAAATAAAAGGACATATTCTATGTGGCATTTAGAATTAGTCATCAACTCACCCTGGGCTGTTTTCACTAAGAACCTGCTGCCCTTTAGTTTGGGCAGCAATGAGTCATCTTTTCTTCCAGCATTCATGAGCTGATAATCATGAACTTGGAAAACCTTGAAAATTCAAGGTAGCAAGTTTTTTGAAGAATTTTAACAAGAAACTTTAAAATCATGGGTCAATAAGAACTTCTGCACTTTCTGTGAGAAGGAGTATTTTCTGTGTTCTAGTTTCATTACTGTTGGGTGATGTTAGAACATGATTCTATTAATTGCATTGGTATTTACTGAAGATAGTAGTGTAAATGAATTAAAGCCACAGGCTCAAGAGTCAGACTGCCTTGGTGACAATCCAGCACTGTACTTATTGGCTGCATAAACCTGTGCCTTGGTTTCCCACTTGTAAATAGGGGTAGTAATGAATATAACTCATGGGGATATTGTGAATTCAATGAAACAATACATACGGAGAGCTTAAAATAGTTCCTGGTATATAGTAAGCATTTAATAAGTTATTTTAAACACACACATAGAAAGACCAAAAAAGAGACTTTTATGCTAATTCAACATTCATCTAACTGTTTTGCCCAGTTTCAGTTCCAATACATTGGAAATAAACAATGCCAGGGAAAAGGGGGCCATTATTAAAGAGTATCAAAAAAATGACACAATGATTCTCAAATTGAGGCACTGAGGATCCTGGCATTTCATTTAAGAATATTACTATTTTTACACAAATGCTCTCTTAGGTTTTTTTAAATTTAAATATGTTACCAGAGACTTCCCTGGTGGACCAGTGGTAAAGAATCCGCCTTCCAATGCAAGGGACGCAGGTTCGATCCCTGGTTAGGGAACTAAGATCCCACATGCCGTGGGGCAACTAAGCCCGCGTGTCACAACTACTGAGCTCTCGCGCCTCAACTAGAGAGCCTGCATGCCTTAAACTACAGAATCCACACGCCCTGGAGCCTGCGTGCCGCAACTGGAGAAGAGAAAACCTGCGTGCCACAACTAGAGAGAAGCCTGAGTACCATGATGAAGAGCCCGTGCGCTGCAACGAAAGAGCCCGCGTGCCGCAGCTAAGACCCGACGCAGCCAAAAATAAATAAAATAAATAAATAAATAATAAAAATTTAAAAAATGTTATCAGTAATTTTACTTATTACTTTGTTAAAATGTTATAACCTGAGATTACTTGAAATACCCTAGGATAACCAAATTAGGAATCACTGTTGTATATAAGAAATGTTCACCAATGGAGGGAGGTGGGATTGGGAGAGTGGGATGTTGGGAGGCAGAATTACTTGGAAAACTTTTCAAAGTACAAATATCCATCCTCCCTACTCTTCCTATAGGTAAAGAACCACTCATACCCTCAAAAGAGGGTAAACAACTTAATAGTTGAAATGTTGGAAGTATAATGGCAGTGGCCTCAAATTCTCCAACTTTTGGAATTAACTTTTCCCTTAAGTTACAAACTAAGCACTGCAAACCACATTTTGCATATGATGGGAAAAACAGAGGCTTCTCCGATGTTCCTATGATTTGTTGTAAAGGGAACTTGTGTTCTCCTAGATGCCTGTCACCACAAATTCCTGCTTCTGCCGAATTCTGAATCCCCACTCCCTTCCTGTGTTCTCACCCCACTGTAGCCATCCTGCACTTGCTTTCTCCTCATTCACCCCGAACACTACTGATACAAATCACCCCACGTTTGGCTCTCCCTCTCCTTTACTTCATTTTTGCCCTAGCATTTATCATCAGCTGAAAAATTATATAGTGACTTCATGAGGACAGACACTTGGCCTGCTTGGTTTGCTGCTATATCCCTAGTGCCGTACCCCATGCAGTAGGAACTCAATGAATGTGTGTGTAATAACTGAGTCATGGATGAAGACATTTATTATTATTATTTATTTTATCTGTGTAGCAGACCTTTATTGTGGACTTCAGTTAATGGAGGTTACTTACAGCAGAGCTCAGAACAGGAAACAACCTAAAATGGACCCCTTAACATCTCTGTTTTCCAAGCTCCTGGACCATCCCCCCCTCAGGGAATTTCTCACAAACCTTTCTCTTCAGGCCCTGTTTGTGACTTTCTTTTTTTTTTTTTTTTTTTTTTTTTTAAATTTATTTATTTATTTATTTATTTTTGGCTGTGTTGGGTCTTCGTTTCTGTGCGAGGGCTTTCTCCAGTTGTGGCAAGCGGGGGCCACTCTTCATCGCGGTGCGCGGGCCTCTCACTGTCGCGGCCTCTCTTGGTGCGGAGCACAGGCTCCAGACGCGCAGGCTCAGTAATTGTGGCTCACGGGCCTAGTTGCTCCGCGGCATGTGGGATCCTCCCAGACCGGGGCACGAACCCGTGTCCCCTGCATTGGCAGGCGGATTCTCAACCACTGCACCACCAGGGAAGCCCTGTTTGTGACTTTCTTGAGGCTTCTTTCCCCTTCTCTTTCAGACACCATTTTGTCTCTCCTCCTGTCCCAGGTCCAGGACTCTTCTTGCTCTCAATACTGATACAACCGGGAACATTTCTGCACAATTAAAAGTCCAATTGTTGTGTTTCCAACACTAGGTGCCTAAAAACTGATTAATCATAATCCTTGGTCCATGACACAGTGTAACCTTGGTCCAGGCATGGCCTTTATTTATTTTACTTACATATTTTCTTGTTAAACAATAAATACCTGTATATGTACCACCCGGCATGGAAATGAGAACATTCATCATTTCTAACGTACACCTAAGTTCTCCTCCCTCTCCTGCACCCTGCCTCTTTCCACTGGAAGTCACTATCTGGCCACTTCTACTATTATTCCCTTAGCCTTTTAGAATGATAGTTTTAACACAATATGAATATTTCTTTAAGGTACATTGGGTAGTTTTAGTCATTTGTAACTTTTTTTTTTAAAAAATGAGGGGGTATATGGTTATATCTAATGTTGAGGGCTTACTTTTTACTCAAATTATATTTCTAGGATACATTTACCTTCATTTTTCTTTGTAGTAAAATATTTCATTGTCTGAATATACCACCATTTATCAGTTCTCCTATTACTGGGTGTGTGGATTTTCCCTAAGTTTTTGCTGTTTCAAACAGGAATGCTTCCATGAACACTCTTGTGTATGTCTCCTAATGTATGTGGAAGAATTTCTTTTGAGTATATATCCAAGAGTAAAATTCTTCATCATAGAGTATATGAATCTCTAACTTTAAAAGATAATGCCAAATTATTTTCCAAAGTAGTTGAACCAATTTACACTCCCACCAGCAAAGTATAAGCTAGTCTATTAATCCACATTCTCTCCAATATTTGATGATATTAGACATATTCAATTTACTAATGGATTGGGTTTAAAATTGTATCTCACTGTGTTCTTCTTATTAGGTTGTAAATGTGCCTTACATATTCTTACTATCAATTCTTTGCAAAGGTGTTGCAAATATTTTGTCTCCATTTAGTTTTTTTCACTTTCTTAAAGATATCTTTCAATATAGAGAACATTTTAGTTTAATATGTCGAATTTATTTTATGAGAGAAATCTGCTATCATAAATGTTCAAGGGGTAGCCTTGAAAGATAATAAGGGAAGTCCCCCCAGGTGGGTAGTGCTTCAGGTCGTGTACCTGATCGTCCACTTCATGTGAAGAAAGAAGCAACCCAAGGTTAGAATATACCTGGATTCATGGTCAGTGGCAAATGCTTGGTCTGCTGGTTAGGGACTATGCTAATTTCCTAGAGCTGCCATACAAATTGCCACAAGTTGGTTGGCCTTTTAAAAGCAGTCCTTCATAGTTCAAGGTGGCCAGAAGCCTGAAATCGAGGTATCAGGAGGGTTGGTTCTTTTGGAGGCTCTGAAGAAGAAACCATCCCAAGCCTCTCTCCTAGCTTCTGGTGATTGCCGGCAATGCTTAGCATTCTTTGGCTTTAGACTTATCACTTCAATCCCTGCCTGTATCGTGACCTCTCCTTCCTCTCCTTGTGTCTCTCAGTGTCCTCTCCTTATAAGAGAACCAGTCACTGGACTTAGGGCCCACCTTGATGTCATCTCAAGATTTTTAACTAGTTACATCTACAAACATACTATTTCCAAATAAGGTCACATTCGGAGGCTCTAGGCAGACATGAATTTCTAAGAGAAACTGTTAAACCCACTACAAGGCCTAAAAGGAGAAAGACTAGACTATCAGGAAAAAGAAAGTCCAGGAAACAGGCACATCACTGGACATGAGAGAACAACCATGAATTATGAAGAGCTTTATAACTCACAACACCCACCCAAGAGCACCAACATGGAAGGGGCTCTGAACAGCCAGGTGGACAAAATGACTGAGCCAGTGCCTGGCCGGCTGTGACATTAGTCGTTCTCTGCCACCACCATCCACTGCCAGCACAATGGGCAAACGAGTGAAGTAGCTTTGCGTCAGGGAGAAAGGCTGTGCACATGACCAGCATGTAGCCCCATTCACTAAGGTGACTTAGCTATTGTCCCTGCCAAATGCACAGGCTGCAAGCAAGAGAGACCAACGCTGAGGTGCCATATCCCATCTTGTTTACCTCACTCAATAATAAATCGTGGAAATTGCTGGAAATCATTTGGAGTAGCTCTAATTGATTATTTTTAATAGCCACATAATACTCCAGGGCATTCCAAGGCTTTTCCTGCTATGGCCTCCCTTCTCATTGCAACACGCTATTAAATTCCTCTTGTGGTAGGAAAGTGTGACAAGGAGCCAAGAGCAATAGATGGTGAGGATACCTGAGAAGAACCTGTCTGAGCAGCCCCTCCCCCATCAAACAACATGCTTCCTCTCCTCCTGCTCCAATTCCGCATTACATATCTAAATTTAACAGCTCAGAGAAGAGTTGGATTTCTTCAGCTGATAAATTTAATTCTGGGGATTGAGTTATATATATATATTTTTTTAAATTTTTTTTAAGTCTTTATTGAATTTGTTACAATGTTGCTTCTGTTTTATGTTTTGGGTTTTTTTTTTTTTTTTTGGCCACGAGGCATGTGGGATCTTAGCTCCCTGACCAGGGATTGAACCCGCATCCTCTGCATTGGAAGGTGAAGTCTTAACCACTGGACTGCCAGGGGAGTACCCGAGTTATATATTTTAAAACCATTTTTGGCCACAAGTTAATAAAGCTACTGTTCTTTCATATAAATGATGAAAACAGAGAAACTCTTTGAAAACCTTTCCATGAGACTTGGCCCTAAGACAATATTGCTGAGAAAGTTAGCTGCAAAAACATTCTCAGAGTCGCTGTAAGCAGAGGAAGGTCAAAAAGCAAGCACACAAATTCTGGCGTGAAAGTTCACGTAGGTCCTTTTGAGATCCCTGTATATGCACACATTTCTCTTACTGATAAACCTCCGATCGATTTAGGAAGGGGAAGTAGAGATGGTGAAAGAGACACACTGGTCTACCTTCCAGCTGTCCACAGAAAAGCAGCTGCTGCCTCCGGTTGCCCTTACATGGCATCGTTTCCTGTTGTCCCCAAGTGAATTCTGCCAGGACACACGGGGGCAAGTGGTACTTGCCATTTCCTGGAAGACAACCACAGGCCAACTCTACAATTACTCAGAGGCCCTAAGTACCACAGCAGTAATCAGGCATCGGTCACCGGAAGAAAAGACGTATTGGGCTCTGGGTAGATATGTTGGGCATGGAGGGTGAAAGGTCCAAACCGCACCTGGTCAGGTCCTACCAGGAAAGCGTTGCCTCCACAGATGCTGTGAGAAACATTTCTACATGAGACAGTTGATGACCACCTCAAACTGCTCTGCTGTCCAGAATATGTGAGTGGGAGCAAAATTTCATGGAAGCGAACAAAGATTTCTGGAATGTTTAGAGATGCAGTTTATATTGGCAACAAACCGTGTGTTAGGTTAAGCTAAGTAGTTTTGCAGCTGCCTTGTCTTGCATAACTGGATCTCAGACTGAAAAAATCACTGCTCTACCAGCTAACAGCTAGTTTTAAATGACTTCGAGGAAGAATCCACCAACAATTTTATTTCCCTGCAATGCAACAAGCAGTATATTAGCTATGCTTAACATCAGCATCTGTAATTTCATAACAAACCAATTTTGATACCATGTCGAAAACACTAGGCTATTTGTAATCAGTTCCCTTGGAAGTTGTAACCCTTCATTACCATAAATAATAATTCAGGTTGCCTTCTAAAGCACAGCTACTGGGAATTCCCTGGTGGTCCAGTGGTTAGGACTCTGCTTCTACTGCAGGGGGCACAGGTTCAATCCCTGGTTGGGGAGCCAAAAAAGAAAAAAATTTAAAAAGTAAAGCACACCTACTTTTCGTGATTAAAAACTAAATTATTGTACATGATTTGAATTTTACCGTCTCAAGAAATTTCTGTAAACTTTTAAAAGTGGTTTTTGAACTTTATCCCAGAAACTCTTTCTTCATAAGAAATCTTCCCAGAGGGATAAACAGATAAAAGCAGAACTGCTCTGATTAAAGCATGTTCTCCCCTCCTTGCATTATTCCCCACAAAATAAAATAAATAAATAAATAATAAATGGTCATAGTTGATGAGTTAATGTAATCCTTATTTTTTTAATTTTTATTTTGAAATAATTATAGACTCACAAGAAGTTGCTAAAATAGTACAGAGAGGTCCTGTGAACCCTTCACCCAGCTTCCCCCAAAAGTAACATCTTATATAACCATAGTGCATTATCAAAACCAGGAATACTGTTAACCAGACTACAGACTTTACTCATATTTCACCTATACCCACTGTTTTGTATGATTCCATAGATTTTGTTCACATGCATAGATTCCATCACCACAAAACTCCCCTGCGATACCCCTTTGTAGTCACAACCTCCCTCTATCCCCATCCCTCCTGAACCCCTAGCAACCATTGATCTGTTCTCTCCTGACCTGATCCCTATCATTTTGCTGTTTCAAGAATGTGATATACATGGAATCATATAGTATGCAACCTTTTGAGATTGACTTTTTTCCCTTAGCGTAACGCCTCGAGATCTGTCCAGGTTGATGTGTGTATCAATAATTCATTCCTTTGTATTTCAGAGTAGTATTCCACTGGATAGATTTACGTCGGTTTCTTTATCCATTTACCTTTCGAAGGACATTTGGGTGTTTCCAATTAGGACTGTTAAAATTAAAGTTGCTAAAAAATTTGTGTACAGGTTTTTGTGTGAACATAAGTTTTCATTTCTGTAGGATGAATGCCCAAGAGTGCAATTGCTAGGTTGTATGGTAAGTTTATGTTTAATTTTCTAAGAAACTGCAAAACTGTTTTCCAGAGTAATTGCCCCCTTTTGCATTTCCACCAGCGATATATGAGATCCAGTTTCTCTACACTCTTGTCAGCATTTAATATTATCAATATTTTCCACCAGGCTAATTGGTGTGTAGTAATCATGTATTTTTAGATCAATATAACCTTTCCTTTCTTTGTACGTCCAATTTAAAATTGAGAACTGTTTAAATAATCAAGAATAGTACTTCCCAGTCGCATAGCACAGGGAGATCAGCTCAGTGTTTGTGACCAGCTAGAAGGGTGGGATAGGGAGGGTGGGAGGGAGGGAGACACAAGAGGGAAAAGATATGGGGATATATGTATATGCATAGCTGATTCACTGTTATAAAGCAGAAACTAACACACCATTGTAAAGCAATTATACTCCAATAAAAATGTTAAGAAGGGGCTTCCCTGGTGGCGCAGTTGTTGAGAGTCTGCCTGCCAGTGCAGGGAACACGGGTTCGAGCCCTGGTCTGGGAGGATCCCACATGCTGCAGAGCAACTAAGCCCATGTGCTACGACTACTGAGCCTGCGCGTCTGGAGCCTGTGCTCCGCAACAAGAGAGGCCGCGATAATGAGAGGCCCGCGCACCGCGATGAAGAGTGGCCCCCACTTGCCGCAACTAGAGAAAGCCCTCGCACAGAAACGAAGACCCAACACAGCCATAAATAAATAAATAAATAAATAAATAAACAAACAAACAAACCCAAAGTTAAAAAAAAAAATGTTAAGAAGAAAAAAAAAAAGAATAGTGCTTCCGAAACATAAAATTAGCATAAAAATACATGTAATGATATGAAACCAAGGATAGCTGTTTCAGACCGAATCTCAATGGATGGCTTTTACTGAGGTCAATGATCTGGTCCCAGCTATAAAGGTTTAGAAACTTTATATTTTTCATTGACCTAAGCAGGCATTGAGCCATGCCAAATAATCTGCTAAGAGACTTATCAGCAGGCTAGAATATCAGGAATAACAAAATCAGGCAAACTTTGCCCATTTCCTCTGGCATGGTGGGTCTACATAAGATCCCAAAACTCAGAGCAAGAAAGAAAGCACAGGGCATGGATGTTGCTACAGGCATTTTTATAAAGCTATCCTAGCCTGATAGAAGGCTCCCTTCACCTTAGATACTCCCTAGTGAATCGCAATCCCAGTCTATAAGATGAAATCATCCTTTGGCCATGACAATCTAAAGACAAAGGTCCAATTTTAATCCCCTTTCTACAGCGGGGTCACTTACCTTCTTTTGGATTTGACGCTGCAACATGAACATGTTTCTTTCAATTTCCATTAACATGCTAATTCCGAAGTGTACTGACTAATTTTCATTTATTACATTTCAAAATGCTGACTTCCTAAGGATGCTTGGACTCACTCTCATGGTGGAGTAAATACCTCTCAACTGGAAGATAATTCTAAACTTGTAAATAATCAATCGCAACCTTAGCATGTAATTTTTTAAAGATTGTCTTATATATAAAAGCAGTACAGGCTCACAGTAAATAATTCATTGCAAATCTTGAGTTTGTCTTTTCCTGATATGATTGTATTGACATTTTTGTTGGCATTTTAATAGAGTTATCTTTTATCCTAAATTTTAGTGTCTATTATACTTTGGTGTCTACATCACTCTATCCATGGACTGATGATGTTAAAACCCTAACTATAGGTTATGTGGATAATCACATTGGTACTTGTTCGAATTCTAGCCACACAAAATAGTATCTAAACACAAATCCCAAAAAGCTCTGGTAATTGATAATATTCCAAATATAGCTGTAAGTTACTTCTGATCACTAGAGCAAGGCCTTCATCATGGCACAGAGTATGAGAAAAAGACTTGGAAAATGTTTTAAAGCTCAAAATATAATGTGATCTCTTAAATTTAAATTGATCTACCACAAAGGCTGATGTATTTCCTTTCTAAGTATGTCTTCATTACATTCAAACTGATTTAAGTTGTCTTCCTTTATGATTGTGATTGAATACAGTGCCATTTTTATTGAGTTAATTTGGCTGTATTTGTTATAGGCTAAGAGATCCCAACGTCTAGTAGCTAATGCAAGATAGAGGTTTGTTGCTGTTTCACATGTAAAAGTCCAGAGGTAGATGGTCCAAGGTTGATAGGGCATCTCTGCCATCCTCATTATGAACCTTCCATCCCTGGGTCTAAAATGGCTGCTTCGGAACCCTCCATCATGACTACACCCCAGTTAGTAAGAAGAAAGAAAGGAAAAGAAGTGTGCATTACCCATTTCTTTTACTGGTGTGACCTAGAACTGGCACACATCACTTCCGTTGTCATTCTGTTGTCAAGAATTTAGTCATAAGGGCACAGCTAGCTACAAGTGGATCTGGGAAATAAAGTCTCCAGCTGAAAAGCAGAGTGCCCAGCTATGACCCAGGAGTTTTAATATTAAAGAAAGAGGGACAGAATAGATATTGGTAGACAACTCAGGATCTCTTCTGCAATGACTAGCTATTCCTCAGTTATAACCAGCTCCCCATCCCTTTTGTTATTTTCAGTATGTCACCAAGTCCAAGTACAAATGAAATGAACTGGAGAACTGGAACTTTTGCCCTCAAAGATGCTATTCAAATTACAACCCAAGGAATTTCAATACTGCTTCTATAGTCAAGAATCTGAAGTGCATCCTCTTCCTCTAATATCTTGAAAACATTCACTCATTTCTATTGATAAGTGATTGCACTTCAGTGATAAGCAAAGGAATATGGATAGCAAGGTGAAGGAAATTGCTTTTAAAAACTGTAAACAGAAGTCTGCTTAAGAGTAAAGTTTATGGGTTTTTTTTCCCAAACTTCTCACATTGTCTAGTAATATAGCAGTAGCAGCAGAAGCAACGGTGGCAGTAATAGTAGTAGTAGTAATTGTAGTGTTAAATAAGAGTAATAGAAGATGCCTTTTATTGCACACTTGTTATATGTCAGGTCTTTCCTAAGTTATTTGCTTATACCATTTTGTTGGATCCTCATAAGAGTCCTCTGCAGTAAGTAATTTGCCTCTTGAAAATGAAGCTGAAGCAAAGTAAGGTGAAGCATCTTGTCCCAAGTTGCACAGCAAGTAAGTAATGAAGCCAGAATTTTAATATTGATTCCTTTCCTCCAAGTCAATCCAGAGCCCAGGCTCAGAGCTGTGCAGCCTATCAGGCTCTCCATCCTGGAGAAGAACGCACACACTGATATGACCTTATCATCTTCTAATAACATTTCCATTCTGCTTTCTAATTCATTCAGGACAAACTGGGATATCAAGTTCAAACAGCTTCCCAAGGACGAACAGGTGGGTTTGTAACACTAGATTTGTTTTGTCTGATGAGTCATCTTTGTCTCATGTCTGGTAAAGATGAAGTTGTTTTGTCTCACTGTGGCCCTGAGAGGTATTTAAGGTTATATCCAGAGATATCTTGAGTTTGTCATATTTGTCTGATGATAAAAATAGAACCAGATGGCATGCTGCAGGTACGAATAGGAGGGTTGAGTGCAGAGAGGCGGAAGGTACGAGAGATCAAGTGTGTGGCGCGTAGTTTCTCAACCACACCATTGCAATGTTTTCCCTTTTCTCTTCTCTCCCTGTCACACACACATTCCTAAGATCCACTGGAAACAGTTGCCTAGCAGCGTCTATATCCAACCCTTTTCCTGCACCTCAGATGCCCATCAGCAAGGTCAACCCTAGGAAAATTGATGAAGTGCAGTACATATCACTGCTTCCCCCCATCTCTGTCTTCTTTCTGCACTTGTTTTGTGGTGTCTTCAAGCTGTCCTCTTGACGATCACAAATTCCTCATGAAGGCTCCTGCCCTAACTACAACTGTCCCTGCTGTGTTTAACCAATTCATTCTTTTACTAATCAAACATGTAAGGAGTGGCTACTGTGAGCTGGGGACGGTTCTAGGCTCTTGAGATACATTACTGAGCAAAACAGACAAAAATCTCTGCCCTTGAGAAGCTTACATTCCAGCAGAGGCAGACAGAATATAAACACGTCGCATCATAAATGAGTAAATTACGTAGTTTGTTAGAAGATCATTACTATTGTGTAAAAATGGACAGAAGTTGAGGAGGGGAGAAGGGGAGAAGGATCAAGAGAGCTGAGGGGTGAAAGCAAAGGTGTGGTTTGCAATATTAAACAGCAGTCAGAAGAGGTCTCAGGGAAGAGAAGTTGCAGCAAGGATTTGAGGTTGTGAGGGAATGAGCCAAGTGGATAAAATAGAAAAGAACATTCCAGGCATAAGAAAGGACAAGTTCAAAGGCCCCGGGCCGGAGTGAGTCTGAAGGGTTTGGGGAGCAGCAAGGAGGCCAGCGCTCTGGAGCAGATTGAGAGGGTGAGGGGAGAGGAGCGGGAGGTGAGGCCAGCGAGACCAGGCTCGTCATAGCCTCTGGGCTTTGCAGACCGATGCCAGGACTTTGGACGTGAAATGGGTGCAAATGGAAAGTAAATACATTTTCTCTTGAATGTAATTGATCTAGACGACTATTTCTCCTTTTTCAAGGAAACATATAAAAACCTAAGAAATAACATAATGGGAGGACCAATGACCTTCCCAACTCAGTCTTCTACATCCAAAGTGTTTCCAGCTTGCTGAGTGGAAGAGCCTTGTGCTAGGTCCTAATCACTAAACTCCCCTTAAAAATCTTTTGACAACTTAAGTAGAAATGCATATATGCTCACCTTAAAATATATTATTTTAGTTTGCATAACTCTGTGAGAAGATGTTCTGTATGTTGAAGCTGGAAGGTTCCAACCCTTCAAGCTTACCAATTGGGTTCTACATTTGGGTAGCAGTCACTATTACCATGCCCGCCCTGTGTCCCTGTGAATCCAAGACCTCTATAAAATTAAAAAACAAGCAAACATAGTTACTTCAAACAGCAATTTGACGATTTAGGTGTCTTAGACATTAGGATCCTAGTTTAAAGCCACAAAGTTCTCTTTTCAGCCCCAGGTTAATATTTAGGTGAAGTGATTCTTTTCTTTGGTTTTCATTTTTTAAGCTGATTGCTGTTTATCCATTACTTAAATAAGAAGGACGAGATGGGGTAAAATTAATAAACATTCAAGGGGAAATATTCATGTTAAGACGAAGAACAGTTTATTCATCTAAATTTGTCTTATAAGGACACTATATTTGTTCAGGAAAAAGTGCCCACAGGCTTCTTGGGTGAAGTGTGAGACCCCAAGGGGATGCTTGAGTAACAAAAGATAGTTGATGAAATAAGCAGAGAATTAAAGGAGAAGGGATGAGAGGCTGGAGCAAAGCTATCCTTCAGGAAGAGAAAGGAGGCAGGCAAGCCAGAGAAAAGGACAGAGAGGGAGGAAACGCTGTGGAACAGGACAGCCACGGAGAGACTGAGAAGAGCAAACAAGGCAGCTGTGGATTTTCCACGTGGATTTCTGCACTCTGTGTCTTGTGACCTTCTCTCTGTGACCCCACAAAGGGACAGCTGACATAGAGGTTATAAGCACGCCTAAATTATTTAAACTTTAAAAAAGCAGGCCTGAAGCAATACAGCCACAAAATCTGGAGACATATAATTCTCTCTTAATAAATACTAATAATTCTCACACTTGGGGATTTTTAGTGCTTGAATGGTTTATGGTGCTTTATGGTCATTATGTCCTCCCAGTGAAGGAGGAAATGGGCACCTGTTATTAACCCTAGGTTGCATATGATGACATCACCAAGAAAGCAAATGGCTTGGAAAAGAAAGAGGAAAATGCTAATTATGTTATCGGTAAGGGTTTCTCGACCTCAGTACTACTAGCATTTTGGACAGGAAAATTCTTTGTTGGGATGTTGAGGGGTAGGGGATCCTATCCTGGGCATTATAGAATGTCTAGCAGCATCGCTGGCTGATGTTAAGTAGCACTCAGATGCCAGTAGCGCCTTCCTAGTCATGACAATCACAAATGTCTCCAGACTTTGCTAAATGCAAAATCCGCCCAGTGGAGATCGGTTGTCACAGGGTGACCCTGCTGTGCCATACATAATTCTTGGTTCATGCTCACCCTCAAAAAACAATCAAAAACGAAAAGGAGGCTGATGATATGCATGGAATTTTGAAAACTACAACTGATTAAAAAGTTAGCAGAAATAAAAAATAAATTTCAGAATTCTGATTAGATAGCATCCTAACGCCTTTGCAGTGACTATGTTGATATTTTGCATAGAAAAGAGACTATTTTATATAAATTGGTGTTTGTTGATGTGATCAAGAAATGTAAACCCCTTTGGAAAAAATTTATCAATTGCTGAAGGAACTGAAAGTCTGAATCTTTTATTCCCTTGGTCGAAAGGTGAGCTTATCCCTTCCCCTCTTCCTTTTAGTGAAATAAAGACATAATCTGAAAACACACCTACCCATTTGGCTCAATGGTTAAGTCTTGTCTGGCTGTAGTGTAAAAATAGACATTCCTCTGTCTGAACATGAAAATAGTACTTCCCCAACAAAAGCCAACATCTTAGAGCTGCAAAAGATGTTTACTTTTATATAAAAGCCTTTTCCTCTGGTGTTTATCTTGGGATAGTGTAGGTGTTCTAGCAGAGGTAAGCAGGTATATAAGGCTCAGAGACAAACCTATAGGCGCATGCTTCCTGCAGCAGGTGAGAACGTTGTGATGGTCACTATTTTCTACGTGTTAGGTTGAGAATATATGCTGGTATAATGGCTATCGTCACCTTTCAAAAAGTTGTAGATGTATTAAAATAATAATCATGATCATAACTAACCATCTAATCTTTGTGGAACACTTTATATTCATTCATTCATTCATTCAACAAACAGTTATTGAAGACTTCCATGCACATTTCAGGCCACACTGTTTCTCACTCTGCCATTGTAGGGTAGAATCAGCCATAGTCAAGACATTAAAAAACGAATCTGGTTGTGTTCCAATAAAACTTTATTGACAAAAACAGGGGGTCATAGTTTGTCGACCCCTGAAATAGGGTAAAAGGAATCAGAGTTCAAGGGAGCCATCAGTTTTAAACAGGATGATCAAGGTGAGCCTCATTGAGAAGGTAGCATTCAATGAAAAACTAGAAGGAGGTGAACAAGTCAGACATCTGATCATATAGAGGAAGGGCATTCCAGGCTGAGGGAGGAGCCAGTGCCAAAGTCCTGTGGCAGCAACGTGTCTGGTGTGTTTAGAAGCTCGGGAAGGAGCTCAGTCTGGTTAAGACAGAATGAGTGAGTTACTCTATTTGTAACCACTCTCAGCTTGTATCTCCAATTCTTTTTCCTCTTTCTTCCCTGGTTTCCCCCTCTGTTAAATGAAACGTGTTTTACTACAATAAGTAAGGGCTCAGGAACAGGTCTTTCCTGACCTAGGAACGGTAAGTAGCTTTGATACATGCTTTGTTTTCTTCCCATTAAGGCCTTATTTCAACTCAATCCTGAGAACAGGGGCGAGAGAAGAAGACAAGAACACCAAACCACAGAGGTTTCCTCTAGGAATCTTTTACCAATGCATTCTAATCCTCAGCACAGCTGTCATAATGAAGGCTTATAATCAAAAAGGAACTATAAAATACTGCCTTCTTATTCACTTGGCCTGTTTATTCCTGTGTGTCTGTAAGAGGCCACTGATGGTAATAGTTTACGGAACCAGAAGACAGGGCTATTATTTCTAAATTGTATATAAACCTATCTTCTAGGAAGAACTCTCTAATTATTGATCCTGATGTGCTGCAAAGGAGGAATCACGTGAGCCTCCAAATGCCATCGGAGCAAAGCCAATCTGTGTTCTCAAGTCCACGGGCTCACCCAGAGTGGGCCTGTACACCTGTGTCGGTGAGTGAGACCCCACGTACGTGAGCAAGGCTTGGTGGAGGTGATACATGTGTGAAATCATTTTTCATGTAATGTCTGATGGAGGCAGCTTGTAATGCAGTACAAGTATTGGAATAATGCCTTTTCATGTATTCCCCATCTTGTTCCATAAAAACATGTTTATTATAAAAGAATAACGCAGACAAGAGATAGAGGGTGAAACACAAGCCTGGGTAAGTCTGCCCAAACCTCGGTGCCCTCTCAAGCCTTGCCCCATCCCTTCCCCACCTGTACCTACACTTCCGCCCTCCTGGAATTCCTCTTGCAGTTGCCAGAATGCACGGTGCTGTCCCCTTCTGGTCAGGAATGCCAGTGCCCCACCCCTGCTACTCAGGTCACTCCTACTCATCCTTGGGTCCAAAGGGCACTTTTTCAAATTAAGTCCAGTCCTCCTGTTATGTGTCTCAAGCTATGAAGTTTCCTTTCCTTCATAGTGCTTTTCAGTTTGCAGTTTACACATTCACCTGAGTAAATAATGAATATCTGTATCCTCCATTAAACTGGAGGCTTCATGAGGACAGAAATCCTCTCCTTGTCCTCCCCATCAGAGCCAGCAGTGCCTGGCATAGAACGGGCACTTCATAAATATTTGTTGAATAAAAGAAGCCTCCCAGCAGTCAAAGGAAAGAGAGAAGCATGATACTTTAAGACATTTCCAAAGTTAATGAGTAAGAGCAAACAAGTTTTCCAAGCAAAGCACAGCTTTTCCTGTGTTCTGAGTTTTGAGCAGATTTTCTCCTATAGGTTCTCATAAACAGAACATTGTGTGAATTTGTAGATAATACCTTTATGTTGATATAATAATTCATTTTAAAGAGCTGCCTCTTAAAGCATCCCTCAGTACAGGCCTATGACAACACGCCAAATCCCAATTCAATATAAATAATTGTTAAAGGGGAAGAACAAGGCGATCCATGAGTACAGTTTCCTCAGGGTTCTGGTTTAACGCAAAGGTAAAATCACGTTAGTGAAATTGAGGGAGAGGGATGGCCTGTCCTTCAGGCCCTCCTCCCTTAAATATTTTTTCCAATTAGGATTAAGGTATGATCGGACAGCTGAGAGTTGAAGGTTATATTCTATGTGAACGTATAAAGGGCAAACCCACACTCATTCTTTGGCAATCATCTGGAAGGAGTATGATTATTCAATTGATTGTTGTTCAGAATGGAGCGTGAGTTCAGCTGGAGAATGATTCATCAGTTCCATTCATCTGTGAAAGATGACCATGGTTCATACTCCCCTCTTGTGGCCACTTTCAAGTTTACTGGCTTTCAAGTATACTGCAGGAGCTCAGTAAGGCAAGTGAGAAATCAAATTCCTTTAGGTAACCTTGGAATCACTCCTTCTTCAGTCATTCTAGAACGTCAGACCAATTTTTTTTTTTTAATTGGCAGGACGTTTAACAGCATCTTAAAACAATGGTCAATAGACTTTGTATTAAATCCTTAGTAATCAGTGTTTTAAAATGTTTTGAAAGCTCAACATTTGGGGCGTCCCTAGTGGCGCAGTGGATTCGCCTGCCAGTACAGGGGACACGGGTTCAATCCCTGGTCCAGGAAGATCCCACATGCCGCGGAGCAACTAAGTCCGTGCACCACAACTACTAAGCCTGCGCTCTAGAGCCTGTGAGCCACAACTACTGAGCCTGCGCTCTAGAGCCCGCGCTCCTCAACAAGAGGAGCCAACGCAATGAGAAGCCCACGCACCGCAATGAAGAATAGCTCCCGCTTGCCACAACTAGAGAAAGCCCGCGCATGGCAACAAAGCCCCAACGCAGCCAAAAATAAATAAACAAAAAATTAAAAAAAAAAAAAAAGCAAAAAATGCTCAACATTTGAGCTAAAGCTGGTGGAGAGTTTGATGCAAATACATTAGAGGTCTGGTCATTCCTTACACATTACCCTTCCTTAATTATATTTGCCTTACCTCAATTTAGTCCCCCTCAAGTAGCACATCAGTAGATGTGGAATTTGGGGGGAGCGTGGGAAGGAATGATCTGGTGGATGAAGCAATCAATAGAGTTACAAATGCTCATATTACAGATGTTTATTGAGTACTTGCCTCACAGGGAATCAAGGTTATATAAAATATAATCCCTGCCTTAAAATACTACCAGGTAGGGGAGAAGGGGACCTGTATACATATAACTATATTACATGATAAAAAGCAATAAATTCTAAAGAAAAAATTAAATTAATATGCTGTTCCCCTCTGACACAGGGCAAAGCCAGAGATGGGGAGTGTAGGGGACAGTAACGCGCTGCTTCTTCTGAACCAACACGTTCCAGTGCAGGGCAAATATGGACAGAGCGCTTACTCTGCATCAGGCGTTCTAAGCACCTTATCAAAAAGACTATGTGATTCACTTCACACCCATCAGGATGGCTAACGGCAAAAAGAAAATAACAAGTGTTTGCAAGGATGTGGGGAAACTGGAATCCTTGTGTCCTATTGTTGAGAATGTAAAATGGTAGAGCAACTGTGGAAACCGGTATGACCATTCCATTCCTCCAAAAAATTAAAATAGAATTACCATATCATCCAGCAATTCCACTTCCGAGTATATTACCAAAATAATTGAGAGCAGGGACTCAAAGAGATAGTTGTATACCCATGTTCATAGCAGCAAAAATAAGCAATAACAAAAGTGTATTGAATAGAAACAACACAAGTGTCCATTGACAGATGCATAGATAAGCAAAATGTGGAATATACATACAACAGAATATTATCCAGCCTTAAAAAGGAAGGAAATTCTGACATATGCTCTGACGTGGATGAACCTTGAGGGCTTTAGGCTAAGTGAAATAAGCCAGTCACAAAAAGAACACAAATACTGTGCATTTCCACCCATATGAGGTACTTAGAGTAGTCAAAATTGTACAGACAGAAGCAGAATGGTAGTTCCAGGACTTTGAGGGATGAGAGGGAATGGAGGGTTACCGTTGAATGGGTATAGAGTTTTAATTTTACATGGTGAAGAGGGATAGAGATGGATGGTGGCAATAGTTGCACAACATGATGAATGCATTTAATATCACTGGACACTTGAACATGGTTAAGATGGTAAATTTTACCTTATGTGTATTTTACCACAATTAAAAGTTCTTTTGAAAACTATGCTATTGGGACTTCCCTGGTGGTCCATGGGTAGAGAATCTGCCTTTCAATGCAGGGGACACGGGTTCAATCCCTGGTCGGGGAAATAACATCCTGCATGCCGCGGGGCAACTAAGCCCACGCGCCACAACTACTGAGCTCTCGCACCTCAACGAGAGAGCCTGCATGCCGCAAACTACAGAGACCACACGCTCTGGAGCCCGCACGCCACAATTAGAGAGAAGCCAGTGCGCCGCAACTACAGAAAAACCCGAGCAGACAGCGCATCGTAACAAAAAGATCCCGCGTGCCTCAACAAAGATCCTGTGTGCCGCAACTAAGACCCAATGCAGCCAAAAAAATAATAATAATAAGGAAAATAAATAAATTAAATTAATAAATATTTTTTTAAAATATGCTATTGAAGTTCAGAGAAAGAATAACTTCTTATCAGAGGTAGCAGAGAAGGCTTCTTGGAAAGGAAGGATCTATTTGGACCTTGAAAGATTGGTAGGATTTAAGCATGAAGGTTTCAGGTAGAGGAAGCCACCTACGCAAAAGGATAGAGGCAGAAAATTACAGAGCAAGTAACAGAGATGACATTCAGTGAAGTGAATGGAAGATAGTACATACTGTGGCAGACGGCTTTCCATGCCTGCCTCATGTGTTTAGATGAGACTTGGAAGGCAGTGAGAAGCTATTGAAAGCTTCTAAGTGGGATAGTGACATGATGTGAGTTACACTGTGAAAGGATGAATTTTCTTTTTAATACGGTTCAAGGTGGATTGAATTGGAGAGGGAAGAAGTATTGAATACCTGGAACTGAGGTCAAAAATTACTGTTCAGTGGCTCAGTCCAGCTCATAGACCTGTTTGATTTGGCCTAAGGAGTGTTGGTCAACATTTAAAGATCAAATAAAGTTTCAGATTTCTGGCTTCTCTTTAAAACAACAAAATGGTCTGGCAACACGGGACGGTCATTTCCCCATGGCAGTAAGGATGCAAGAGCAGAGCAGCGGCTGCCTCCTTTAGATGGACCATACTTTCCAGTTCCCAAGTCCCAAGTCCTCCCTCTTATCTTCCTGACGCAAGGCCGTGTCAGCTGCCAATCATCGTTGTCTTAGGTGTGTGGCTTTCTTACTTCTGACCTTCCTTATTAATTCAAGTGACCTCCCTGGCCCTTGGGGCAATCATGTTTGTGAATGTGAGTCCAGAGGGAGAAAAGAGTTAGCTGTGAGGTGACCAGGCCATGCCATCAGGAATGTGATCGTAGGAATGAAGAAGAGCATGTGCTAGAGATATTTGTCCTGCTGTTTTTGCTGAATCTCAACTAACTATTAACATACAACCTGAGAAGAGCTAACAAAATGGAAAAAATTTATAATTCTGAAAAATTTAACTATATTTTCTCAGAAAATAACTATAATATTTTCAGAAAGTTTTTCTGCCTTGTTCCTTTATAAGAGTTTTTAATGAATGCTGTTCAACAGGAAAACATAAATGACTCCAACCGTAAGTTTCTCCAACCATGAATTATAATAATCAATTGATTATACCACAGTAAATTGTATCTTTTTAAGCATGAGGTATGCTGAAGTCAATTGGTGAGGCTCATTAGTCAAGGGGGCAAAACTGATTCTTGGGAGAGGCAAAAAATCCTAATATTTTTATATATAAAACACAGCTATAGATATAGTACATAAATGAATATACAGTATATCCATTGTCACAATTTCATGAGTTGGGGAGCACTCAGGAAAAAAATTGTTCAAAGGGCCCTTAGGAGAGTGATAATGAAAAGAAAATTTTGAGAAATACCAGACTAGAGAGAACAGGCATTGTTCAAATCATCCTTTGTGTCTCCATTTGAGTTGCCAGCCAGTTAATGGCAGTGAGACTCCGATCAGCCCTCATCAGGCTCTCTTACCATTTGCTAGAGATGGAGCCTCAGTTGTCGTGCTGCCAGCGCTCATGTGTACAACCAGCCCATGCGAAGCCTCTATAGCAAAGCCAATGCTCTTCCACAACTGAAATATTGACAAAAATGCAAATGCCCTTGCTCAAAACCAAGAAGAAAACAACCACTGGAACACATTTCCAGAACAGGATTGCGTCATTACACAAACAGTACTTCTTAGTCTAAAGCATCTTGCTCTGGGAACTTAACACTACAGCCAAAAAAACATCAGGCAGATTTAGAGGAGGGTGGCTTTTGGCTAATAACAGCAAAATGATCTCACCCGTGAGAAGGCCCCAGTATAAACTTCTTGGTCAACAAGAGACATCTTGCAAGTCAAATGTACAGAAATATGCACTGGACGAGATCCAAATACTGAGCAATTTGATAGATTGGGCTGGTGTATATCCCAAGGTGAGGTCAGAATGAGAGCAGCCACATAGCTCACATTGCTATGTGCTATCTGCACAGCCAACCCAGGTTCCCCCAAACTAAATGAGGGCTCTGTCTGGGAAAAAACGACGACATAGGACTCCAGGGATTGATGGGAGCAGCTGCTGTGTTTGCAGAGCTTAACTAAAAGGATGTGTTTCATCCCTCTGCCTGAACATCTGCATCCCTCACAGGGTTTATTAGCAGTTTGTGTGAAAAGAGGAGGCGCTCTAATTTCTATTACAGAAGCCTCCATGACACTCTCCAGCAACATCCAGCTTCCTTATTGGTGGCCTTCACCATCACCATGATCTTCATTATTATTATAAATTGAGGAAGAGATGGTGTTTGCATTGGACAAAGCATTATGCAAACATCATCTCTTCCTCAAAATCACCCAGTGAGGTATTATTAGCATCCTCATTTGACAGATGAGGACTTGAAGACCCAGAGAGGTTAAGCAACTTGCTCAAGGTCATTCAGCTGGGAAACATCAGAGCTGGGGCTTGAATTCAGGTCTGTCAGATTCATCAGTTCTCTACTATACTTCATCCAGGGAGAAGAAGGAGTTTGAATATGTGCTCCCTCCACTGAGGGCTTGATTGGTATAAATCATATTGAGAGGTAGTAGAATTTGTTTCTGGTAATATTCAATCGTATCAGTGATTAGCAATATCCTATCAGGGCTTTCTGATGTCCTTTGATAATCTGGCATCTGATAGGAAGATGGGCACAAAAGATTGAAGGTAGAAGAAAATGGTAGGCATTGAATTTCAACTCCTAATGCCCTTCAATTTAGAATTTACCAATTCTGAATCCAATCATTGGCTATATGTATCTACAGGTAACTTTTTGGACTGGGACTCAGACACGTAGAATTTACCAATTCTGAATCCAATCATTGGCTATATGTATCTACAGGTAACTTTTTGGACTGGGACTCAGACACGTGACTTGCATCTTAGTAATGGATTCAATAGTCCATGTTCATAGTCAAATACCATCAGACTAGGTTCTTTTGGAATCTTTCAGTGGTGATTAAAACTTCTCAGAGGACAAAAAAAAGAGAAAAGAGAAAAGTTTTCTTGCTATTGTGATGAAGGACTTCAGGAACACAAAAAAGGAGACAGATGCTTAACTACTAAGTGAAAATCTGCTCACACACAGGTACAAAAATATCATCATGAACTAGGCTGCATTAAAAACAGCTGTAGATTTTAAGCTGAGAATAAACTTAAGCAATTACAGAAGAAAAAAATATGAGTTAAATGCTCCTGTTTCCTTCCTCAGGCCACTGTAGCTTTATTTCTTTCACTTTCAACTTTACTCTTTAAACTCAGCCTTCCACCTCAAAGTTATACTCAATCATTATTTTCCTGATGTCCTCAAAGACTTCTCATGTGTTCCTAGATTTTCAATGATCACGTCTCCAATTTTGTAATCTCTTGCCATGGCTCCTCTGGAGTTACCCACTGCCTCGGAAGCTACATGACATCAGTCCTGCTCTGAGGTCCACGATTGGGCTATCTCTCACCAGCCACTGCGCCCTCCTGTTGAGTTCCACTTTGTTTGCCAGACACTACTACCTCTACTGGGCACCACTATTACTGGCTAATGCCACCAACCTCAGCAGGCACTCTGCCTCTGCCAAACACTGTCACTACTAGTTAACATCACTATTGCCATCACCCCAAGGGTCTCAACTGTGCACTGTTGCCTGTGGCTGAGGACACTGAGATGCCAAAGTAGCTCTGTGTGATCTGGGGTCATCCATACACCAAATCCTGCTACGCCTTGCATTACACTGAGTCACATGGGTATGAAAGCAGGGCTGCCTATTTCCTGGTTTTTCAAGAGATTTGATCAAATAGCTTGTTCCCTTTAAACCGTGTGTCCCCCTCTTTCCAGAGTACTCTTGAGCCCATTGAGGACTGGCTTAGGGTCAAATCTAAGGGAAATAAACTATTCCGCCACTCCACTTGCTATATATTTTTGGGCTAATCTTATCTGCCTGGTTTTCTGTTCCCTTAGAATGAGTTTTTCCCAAGAAGTCCTTAGTTCTTCCTAGAGGACCCATCCCACTCATCCTTCAGACGTGCCCAAATGTATTCAGTTGTGAATAAAACTGGGTGCCAGCTGAACTCACAGAATAGAGATCAGAATTTAATTGCAAATAGGAATTACATTGTTTTGGAGTTTTGCCACCATCAAAACTGAAGAATAAAAGGCAAACTATCACAGATTGTTTGTTACTGTCTCACAGAATTTCTCTTACTTAACTGGACTTTAACCTTTTCCCACTACCTATTCACCTTAAGATGTTGTAGGAAACAGCCAAAAGAAATGTGATATTGCAAGAAGGCTATAAGGGTACCATTTGCTGCTCTACAAAGTGTCTTATATGTTTTTTCTGAAATTTTTTACATTTTGAATTCTACCACTAATCATCTTTTCCTCATTCCTTTGGTCAATCAGAAGTTTAGAGTCAAATCTGCAATCCACCTTGTAGTGGGTTGAATTGTGTCCCTCAAAAAGATATATTCAAGTCTCAGCCCCTGACACCTGTGAATGAGACCTTATTTGGAAATAAGGTCTTTGCAGATGTAATTAAGTTAAGATGATGTCATACTGGATTAGGATAGGCCTTAGATCCAGTGACTGGTGTCCTTGTAAGAAAATAAAACACACGGAGACTCAGAGGAGACACACAGGGGAAGAAAGCCATGTGAAGAAAGAGGTAGAGATTGGAATGATACAGCTACAAACCAAGGAATGCCAAAGATTGTTGGAGGCCACTAGAAGCTGGGAAGAGGTAAGGAAGAATTTTTCCCCAAAGCCTCCTTAAAGAGCCTGTGCCTGCTGATTTCAGACTTTTAGCCTCCAGAACTTTAAGAAAATAAATTCCTGGTTTTTTAAGCCACCCAATTTTTGGTAATTTGTTATGGCAACTGTTGGAAATTAATAGAAGTTTTGGTTCTGAGAATGGGGTACTACTATACCAAATTCCTAAAAATGTGGATGTGGCTTTGGAATTGGATGTTGAGCAGTGGTTGGAAGAATTTTGAGGCACATAATAGAAAAAGTCTAGGGACTTCCCAGGCAGTCTGGTGGTTAAGACTTGGCACTTCCACTAAAGGGGGCATGGGTTCGATCTCTGGCCGGGGAACTAGGATCCTTCAAGCTGTGTGGCCAAAAAAAGAAAAAAGTCTAGATTGCCTTGAAGAGATTGTTGGTAGAAATATGGACATTAAAGGAGATTCTGGTCAGGGCTTAGAAAGAAGTAAGGAGAACTATAGAGAAATCTATCATCTTAGAGAATACATGTATTATCACAAACAAAATGGTGGTAGAAATATAAATGTTAAAGGTGATTCTGGTCAGGTCTCAGGAGGAAATGAACATGATACTGGAGACCAGGGAAAAAACTACCCTTGGTTAAAGCAGCAGGAACTTGGCTGAATTATCTTCTGCTGTTGGGTTGGAAAGGAGAACTTGTAAGTGATGAGCTTAGATATTGAGCTAAGGAAATTTCCAAAGTATGAACAGTACACCTGGTTTCCCCTTGCTGCTTATGGTAAAATGTGAGAGGAAAGATATAAATGGAGGAAGAAACTATCAAGCAAAAAAGAACCAGGACTTGATTTTGAAAATAGCCTCCAGACAGCAAAAGACCACAAAGCATTCTCTGGAAAGAACATCAAGCATACCTATAGCTAGGCAACATTTTGCTACAGAGATTAGGCGTGTGAATGTGATCTGTGGATCCAATCAACTTTCTCAGTAGAAGCCAGGAATCAAGATGAATTTATCCAGGAAAGATCTGTGGAGGACCCTCTTGTCTGACGGCATGAACCCCCATAGATTTCACAGGAGACCAACAAAATTTTTGAGAATGTTATTGAAGCAGAAATACTTCCACCCTGGGCTGAGAGAGAGAGAGACAGAATGGAAGGAAGGCTGTCAGACTTCCAAAATTCTACATGGCTATAAACAGGTGTTATCCTTGAAGGAAAAGAAAAAAGGACTCCCATTATGAGCTGAATTGTGTCCCCCCAAAATTCACATGTTAAAGTCCTAACCCCTAGTATCTCAGAATGTGACTGTATTTGGAGATAGGGCCTTTAAAGTAATTAAGGTAAAATAAGGTCATATGGATGGGCCCTAACCCAATATGACTGCTGTCTTTCTAAGAAGAGATTAGGACACAAACACAAACAGAGGGGAGATCCTGTGAAGACAAATGGAGAAGACAGTCATCTGCAAGCCAAGGAGAGAGACCTCAGAAGAAACCAACTCTGCCAACACCTTGATTTCAGACTTTTAGCCTCCAGAACTGTGAGAAAATCGATTCCTGTGTTTAAGCCACCCAATCCGTGGTGTTTTATGGTAGCCCTACCAAAGTAATACAGCTCCAAAGGCTGGTGGGACCTCCACAGACCCAAAGGGTCGAACCTCTGTGGCCAGAAGGAAGAGTACTGGGCCACAGAGGATTATTCTCAGGACTTGAAACCTTATAGAACTTACCCTGGTGAGTTTTGAACTTGCTTAGAACAAGTGACCCCTTTATTCCCTCTATTTTCTCCCTTTTAGAATGGAAATGTCTATCCTATGCCTGTCCCTCCATTGTATTTTGGAAGTAGATAACTTGCTTTTTAGTTTCATAGGTTCACAGATGGACAGGACATTTGCCCCAGGATCGAGCATACCTAGAGTCTGTCTCACCTGTGCCTGATTTAGACTATTTAGATGACGAGATTTGGAACTTTCTGAGCTGATGACAGAGGAGATTTGGGACTTCGAGTTGATGCTGGAATGGGTTAAGACTTTTTTTTTTTAAGTAAATTTATTTATTTATTTTTGGCTGTGTTGGGTCTTCGTTTCTGTGCGAGGGCTTTCTGTAGTTGTGGCGAGCGGGGGCCACTCTTCATCGCGGTCCGCGGGCCTCTCGCTATCGCGGCCTCTCTTGTTGCGGAGCACAGGCTCCAGACGCGCAGGCTCAGTAGTTGTGGCTCACGGGCCCAGTTGCTCCGCAGCATGTGGGATCTTCCCAGACCAGGGCTCGAACCCGTGTCCCCTGCATTGGCAGGCAGATTCTCAACCACTGCGCCACCAGGGAAGCCCGAGTTCAGACATTTGAAATGGATTAAGAATGTTAGGACGAGGCGAATGTATTTTGCATGTGGGAGAATCATGAATCTGGGGCAAGGGAGGTGGACAGTAGACTGTAGTGAGTTGAATTGTGTCCCCTCAAGAGATACGTTCAAGTCTCAATCCCTGGTACCTGTGAATGTGCCTTATTTGAAAATAGAGTCTTTGCAGATATAACCAGGTTAAGGTGAGATCGTACTGGATTAGGCAGACCCTAAATTCAATAACTGGTGTCCTTACAAGAAGAGGAGAGGACACAGAGATTCAGAGGAGACACACAGGGGAAGAAGGCCACGTGAAGATGGATGCAGAGTTTCATATGGTGCTGCTGCAAAGCAAGGAATGCCAAGAAATTCTGGAAGCCACCAGAAGCTACGAAGAGGCAAGGGAGGATCTCTGCCTTCCTTGGTAACTTGTGCCTACTTATACCTTGATTTCAGACTTTCAGCATCCAGAACTTTGAGAAAAGAAAGTTCTGTTGTTTTAAGCCACCCAGTCTGTGGTAATTTGTTATGACAGCCCTAGGAAACTACCTCTTATTTTTACCCTACTTCTTCTGTCTTCTGCCCTCTTATTTTTTTTTTTTATTCTCCACATATTTTTAACTTTGCTTCTGCCCCTTTTATTTTCTTCTCTTCTTTTTTCCTAATACTTTTTTTCCCACAGTCTGTCCTATCCTCCCCTTCCAATTAAAATCTATTTTCTGGTTCTCTTGCCTATGGTTTCTCTTCTCTATAGGAGGACTATACTTCCCCCCGCTGTCGAGCTCAGTTGTGGCCACATGACCTGCTGTGGTCAATGAAAGGTGGGCAGAAGTGATGTGTATCACATCCAGGCAGAAGCTTTAAGAACTGAGCATAGTTTGCTGTATTTCTTTTTCTTCTGCCAAGGGAACGCGTTTGTCAGCCTGGATCCTGGAGTGAAGATAAGGTAGAGGAGAATTGCAGTAGACTACAATAAACATGGAGCATGAATGAAAAACAAACCTATGTTGTAAGCCCCTGATAGTTTGGGGTTCTTTGTTATTGTAGCATAATCTAGCCTGATAGATGTATTTTATGTTATTTCCTTCCTACTCTTTCTAACCTCCCAGAGGTCCCTTTTACCTAAAGAAAAAAAGTCAAACTGCTTAGCCTGACATACAAAATTTGCCTAGCCCTAACCAATCTTCCTCCTTTTATTTTTTATTTTTATTTTTTTGCTTTCAAAGTTATAATGAGACAAATGGCAGTTAATCACATTCGCCACATATTTAGCAAAATATTATGCATATTTGCAACTTGTACTTATTAACTACTTCTGTGAGTCAAGCCTCTGCTTAAGACCTAATAGAGGGTTTGACTAAGCCCATAGATGTGCTGGGCTGGGGGGGGGGGGGGATGGCTAGAATAAACTCCTGCAAGAATCCATAGTCAGAAATTGACCCAGTGGGTTGATAACCAAGACAGAGCTGAGAGATCTGAAATGATCCCGTGCTTAGATATGATGGTAGTGCAGGGGAATGGGGGAAATTGCATAGAAAGAGGTCAGTAACTAAGCCAGAATTGAGAAATGAGTGTGGTTCCCAGAAGTAAAGCCACAGAGAATTAAATGTCAAAGTCTGAAAGATATATGGGGTGTTACAGACTGAACTGTGGCTCCCCAAAATTCATATGTTGACGCCCTAACCCCCAGTGTAACTAGGTTTGGAGATAGAGCCTTTAAAGAGGTAACTAAGGTTGAACAAGGTCATAAGGGTGGGGCACTAATGTCCTTATAAGGTCTAGTGTCCTTATAAGAAGAGAGAGAGAGACACCAGGAGTACATGAGTACGGGAAAAAAGGCCAGATGAAGACACAGTGAAAAGACAGCCATCTCCAGCTAAGGAGAAAAGGCTCAGGAGAAACCAACCCAGACAGCACCTTGGTCCTGGACTTCTAGCCTGCAGAACTGGGAGAAAATTAGTTTCTGTTATGTAAACCACCCAGTCTGTGGTGCTTTGTTATGGTAGCCCTAGAAAACTACCACACGGCATAAGCAAGGAGAAGGGTCCTACAGGCCAGGTCCTGGCCAAGAGAATTGTCAACACTCTGTTGTCACTGCAGCTTCCCTTCATCCATACTCACTTCCTAACTTGGGCTCTCCACTATGTGAAATAAAATTCATATTTTATGGCAAGACAAGAAAAATCTAAACATAAAAGTTCTTCTCTGCCCTTTGGCCTCCTCTCTCCCTTCACTGTGCACTGTGTGTGTGCATTACGCATCAATCAAACCTCCCCATCGGCAGGAACACCTGCTCAACCATAGAGAGCAACATTCTCCCAGCACCAACAAGACAACTCCTTAAAAAAATCATAAAGCTTTTTGATCTTGTACAGGGTCACGTGACCTACCATGATGACCCTTAGATCTGGATCATGTAAACTGTCAATAATACATAATTTCTGACAAAGCATTAATCTCCAAAATTTACAAGCAGCTCATGTAGCCCAACATCAAAAAAACAAACAACCCAATCCAAAAATGGGCAGAACACCTAAATAGACATTTTGCCAAAGAAGACATACAGATTGCCAACAAACACATGAAAGGATGCTCAACATCACTAATCATTAGAGAAATGCAAATCAAAACTACAATGAGATATCATCTCACACTGGTCAGAATGGCAATCATCAAAAAATCTACAAACAGTAAATGCTGGAGAGGGTGTGGAGAAAAGGGAACCCTCTTGCACTGTTAGTGGGAATGTAAATTGATACAGCCACTATGGAGAACAGTATGGAGGTTCGTTAAAAAGCTAAAAATAGAACTACCATATGACCCAGCAATCCCACTAATGGGTATACGCCCTGAGAAAACCATAATTCAAAAAGAGTCATGTACCACAATGTTCATTGCAGCTCCGTTTACAATAGCCAGGACATGGAAGCAACCTAAGTGTCCATCGACAGATGAATAGATAAGGAAGATGTGGCACATATATACAATGGAATATTACTCAGCCATAAAAAGAAACGAAATTGAGTTATTTGTAGTGAGGTGGATGGACCTAGAGTCTGTCATGCAGAGTGAAGTAAGTCAGACAGAGAAAAGCAAATACTGTATGCTAACACATATATATGGAATCTAAAAAAAAAAGAAAAAAAAAGGGTTCTGAAGAACCTAGGGGCAAGACAGGAATAAAGATGCAGACCTAGAGAATGGACTTGAGGACACGGGGAGGGGGAAGGGTAAGCTGGGACAAAGTGAGAGAGTAGCATGGACATATATACACTACCAAATGTAAAATAGATAGCTGGTGGGAAGCAGCCGCATAGCACAGGGAGATCAGCTCCGTGCTTTGTGACCACCTTGAGGGGTGGCATAGGGAGGGTGGGAGGGAGACGCAAGAGGGTGGAGATATGGGGATATATGTATATGTATAGCTGATTCACTTTGTTATAAAGCAGAAACTAACACACCATTGTAAAGCAATTATACTCCAATAAAGATGTTAAAAAAAAAAACATCATTTGATGTACAGCCCTCTGTCTCAAAAAAACTTATATCACTGTGTCTTAAAGTCTAATGGGTGGAACAGTTCTCAGAGCTTTCTGAGATGCTCTTCCTGGGCTATAATCCTCAAATTTGGCTCGAATAAAATTTTCCATTTCTTTCTGAAATCAACTGATTAATTTTTCATCAATGACTACTCCAATGGAATCGTGCCCCCTTTTGACAATGAGTATATTCTTGTCTCTTAGACTTCTTATAGGCAGGAACTATGATATTTCTCTCCTATCACCCAGAGGTTTGTGCTGTGTATAACAAAAGGGCTCACTTGGTGCTCAAGCACTGATGAAAGTGTTCTCTGGCCCTGCACCTGAATCAGAGGTTCTTAACTTCATGGAACCCCTGGGGTAGGGGTGTGGAGGGCGGTTTATGGATGAACTTTAGGAGCTTGCCCACCGCTTTCATCAGACTCTCAAAGGAAATCTGAGCATTAAAAAGTTGAAAACACACTTCAACTTTGATACTGACTTTTGTTAGACCCTTCTGACCAAAGCTGATGTTATCTGGTCAGTTCACATGCAGGAATGTAACAATCTTTTTAATCAAAGTTCTCTCATCACATTTAGATATTGGATAAGTTTCTAAATCTATTCCACAGCTCCATCTGTTAAGTGGGTATTGGTGTAGGTTTATTGTCCTCAGCTGCATGAGCTGTAAACGATGTTAGAAATGACAGCTTCAGAAACAATAAAAGTTTGGATATCTGCCCATAAACATTCCCAAAATAAAGTCGTACTTAAAAGACATTGCGGATTCAAGGTCCCTTTACTAAAACACACACACACACACACACACACACACACACACACTTTTCTCTATTATCTAGTTACAAGAAATACAGTGGATCCTTTTAACCATGTTATAGATTAATAAGACCTAGAGCAAACATCCTGTATAACTGAGAGTCAAAATTCTCAAGCTTTGCCACCTACAAAGGAACTCTCAAGGTACCTATTCACATTTGAGAGATAAATCCAGTTTGCTCTAACCAAGTTATTTTTTATGTTAACATAGATTTCTGAAAGAAATTTTATGATCATTTTGCAAAGACATAAAACATCAATTTTAGTATTAGAGAAAATACTTTGGTTGGTCAAATCGTTTTCCCATAGCCCTCTAGCTAAAACTTTCTCTACATTTTCACTGAATTGCTGTAGTCCCCTGAAACCAATCTCATGAAGCTATGTCAAGTAAATGGGGAATGTTGTTAGAAGAAGTTAGCATTTTGAGTTCCAGAGAAAACCGCCTTTAGCCAAGCCCGGGCAAAATCATCAGAAACGCTTGTCCTACATATTCCGCAATAGTCCCACCACACCTGTGGCCCTCGGGAGCCACTGGAGAAATGGTGCCTGTGTCTCCCACACTTCCCAGACCATGTGCACAGAAGCAGAGTGCCATCAGAGTCAAACACAGCCCACTCCTTTGATCCTTCTCTGCAGAGACTGCTCACACCCTAGACCTGGGCTAAGGAAAAACATCCCATTGTCTGAGGCCAAAGGACATCACGTCATTTCATCCTGTGCCTGGAAAGGCGGCTTGGAACAAGTCATCCTGATTCTGGAGATGTTGAGACGATCCCAGCTGCACTGTGGCCTGTTTTCAGTTCCCAGGCAAATTGCCCAGTTTCCTCCGCTCCCAAATTTCCCCAACTGCAATATTGAGATAATTCTTGTTCCCTTTCTCTTGTGCTGTTCTGAAAAATAAATAGGGCAAATGTTTCTAAAGTGCTTAAGGACAACTGTCCGAGGGCATATTTGCCTAGAACGAGAGGTGGGGTTTTTCTTTATTTTTGTTAATGTTGTTTTGCTTTTGGCCTGACTTTGGCATAAATGTAGAAAAATCCAAGTTAAATTAAAATTTAACCATTTATCTAAGGTTAATGGAGCATTTACAGTATGTAAAGCACGGTGCTAGGCACATGGAGAATACAGAGCGGGCAGGTCCCCACCCTCAAGGCGCTCACGGCTCCCTCAGAAGGAGGTGTTACAGCCTAGAAGTTGAGTAACACAGACGCAGCAGTCAGCCGAGATAGCTGGGCTGGCATCCTGCTCTACAACCTACGAGCCAGAGACCCTGGAAAAGTCACTCAGGTTCACCAAGCTCGGGTTTCCTCATGCAAATCATAATCACTAACATTTGAGTGTCTGCGGGGTGGCAGGAGGCGTTTACCTGCTTAAAACACAGGACAGCCACCTGAGGTAGATACTAATATCATCCCCTTATTTGTACCCGTGTCTTATAGATAAGAATTCTGAAGCTTAGAGACATCACCTAACTTGTCCCGGGTCATATCCAGTTAGGAACCAAGATGCAAACCCAAGCTGTGTAGCCTCAAACATGGAGACTTTCCCACTAAACCACACTATCATCAAATGGGTGTAGTACTCACTTCATGTAGACTTGTGAGGATAAACTGAAATGGATGCATTAAAAAAACCGTTAGCCAGTGTCTGACGTAGTAAATGTGCAATCAACGTAGACGTAGCCGTGGAAGAGATTAGATACATACATAAATAACCAGAACGCCAGGTCTATTTCATGGCAAAACTCCTTCTTCCAGACCAATCATCATACAGAAGGTTGTGGTAGGGAGCTGTGTAGGGGGAAGAATAGTCTACGAACTGTAACATTCCTGAATCGGCTTATAAATGAGCTACACTACGAAGGAGTAATGCTTCACATACATGTACATTTCTGAAGGTCACTTAAAGAAAGGTTGAAGTATCTGCAGTATCCTGCTGTTAACTAAATTCAGGCATATTCGTGAGAACAATTTTTGCAGAAGCAATGTAAAAATGCATCTGCTGCAATTATTCTTACCCCGTCCTTAAACCCCACCCCCACCGATTTCCTTTAGGAAGAAACCACAGCATGGAGTTTCTTTTCAGTCTTAAAATAAAAATTCCCCCAAAAGGGATCTGGCTTGTAAAACCTTTTAGAGTTGTTTGAAAAAGAGAAGAAAAACAGAAAAAGGCCTAAGGAGCCAAGTGCTTATATTCTGGCCAAGTTACAAGCCTCTGAGCACAAGAGCTTGAGGGGAGGACTGTTAACGCGCTCTCTCCGGCAGAATGAGCTCTTTCCCTGTGGGTCTGCGCTGCTCGTAAAGGTCAGCGCGCCCTCGCCCTTGGAGTGAGAGGCTAGCCCGCTGGAGAACTGCAGGAATCTGCGACAAAAACGATGACAGTCTGAAATACGTCCCTGTGCCAACCTCCAAATTCGTCTGTCACCTCAGACCCTGAGCAGTTGACAGAGCAGCAGAATTTCAACTCCAATATAGACCTGAATGTGTTTCTGGGCAAAGAAGCAGGGCTAACGAGGAAAGCGATTTAAAGAGTATTGGGCATTTGTGAAACTTATTTCCTGACTGTGTGCAAGGACAGGATTCAACTTCAATTTTCTGCCAAGGCTCTGGGTCCAGCCACCTACCTGAAGGTAAATTTTAATAAGTTTACTGTATTTGTTAACCTGATTTGCATGATCTGATAAAGATGTCTAATATTTTTGCCTAATACAAAGCCATTTTTTAACAACAAGAACAAAAAAACCCTTTTGCATGATTTACAGAAAAGCTACTTACTAGGGAATGTTAACACTTGAATTCATGTTTCCTTTTCTTCTCCAAGATTAAATAGTGAGAACTAATAAATGATGTTTAGAAATGTTGCTGGCCAGACTAGCATTCAGATCTTGGTGAAGTCTGAAATCCTGAAATGTGTTTTGTAGAAATAGTTTACTAAATATATTAAATAAATCAAAAGGAAAGTAGTTGTTAAAAAAAAAAAACTTTCAAATCAAAGTAATTTGGGTGTTTTCCATGGTTAAATTATTTGAAGTTATTCAATCACCACCACTATCCCAGTCTGTACCTAACAGCAATGTAGAAATGGAATATTTTGCTTTTCCATAAGGTAAGAAAATCCCTATAATACTATATTTTCCTTTGATTATTTTTTAGTTATTATGATTATTTTTTCCTGACTCCCTTTTATAGTTTTCTGACTCACTGTCTCTTGTCCCCTTCTATCATTTTTTAGGATACACACACACACACACACACACACACACATACATAAAATTTCTAATTCCTAACGATGTCTAATTTAGGAAGGGAAAAAGGAGGGAGGGGAATCGAAGAGCTAAAAAATTATGATAACTCCTATATTGTAAGGGACCTTCATTTCTGGCTCTATCTTCTAAAATAAAACAATAATGCAAGTCATGCTCCCTCATTCCTCCTGGGTATCAGAGGTCACCCTGCAGGAGAAAACCATGCTTTCAACTGCAGATCGATGCTGTTGATACTATAACCAAGAGGTAGTGCAGAGAGAATATCTCTTTTGAACTGCCTTTAATCTGGCACAGAGGTTAAATATGTCACCTTGGCATTATATCTGAGCTCCCCTCTGGCCCAGGGCCTAAGTACACTGAATAGAAATGTTCACTTGGTCCAACTCAGCAGAAATCTTTTTTTTTTTTTTGATTCTCCCCTTTCTCATGGATACCAGTTTTTTTCAATTCACAGCTCATTCAGCTAAACGTTGATGGGTACGTTAACTATGAATATGAAAAAAAAAAAAAAGGACACCCCTCTCAGGAAAGACTTAAGTTTATATTTCTGTCCATTTAACAAGATCCAGCAAGGCACAGCAGTCTGTTTCATCTACTGATCATCCAATCAAACAATGCTGCTTTCCACATTTTGGAAAAGAATATGTACATGTTATTAATGAATCTTGCCTTTTCTCTTTCAGGGAATTTTTGTACAGCCATTTACCAATTTGAGTACTGGGGTTTCCTTCCAGGTCCTTTGGTATTTAATCCCCAATAGGCTCTTATGCACAGTTTCGCTTATCAACTAAGTAAAAATAATAAATAGTGATGACGGAAATGAAATGAATAGTGATATATCTGGACAACTCCAAAACATTCTTCATTTCATTTCCTCTTGACTGCTTATTATTTTTATTCAGTTGATATGTAACGGTCCACAAACATTGCTATTTTAGCTAAGTTTAGCACAAGGTCCAGAACGTGTTGGGAATCTTTTTCCACCAAGAACGTGAGCAACTGTTTTTCAGACTTCAGATGGCTTCTGGAACACCCTTCAGTGAAGGAGAAGGGGGGCCCATAAATCCAGGAGAACTTCCCCAGTAGGTCTGGCTGCCCCAGAGATGCCCAGTTAGGCCAGGGTCTGGTTCAAACGGGGCCCACCGAGCATCTTCTCCCAAAGGCTGGGCTTGCACAGGTAGTACCACCTGAGGCTAGCCTGATTTTTATCCTGGGCATCAAAAGATGATCAGAAGTTTCGGGAACAGAGTGTGTGGTCTTGACTGATTGTAGGGAGATGGTGTAATAAAGTGAACAAGATCACGGGCTCTAGAAACTTACAGATCTGGTTTATATCTGGGCTTTCCCAGGGTCTGTGACTTTGCACAAATGACACTTTGAACCTCTGTGCCCTCATTTGCCAAAATGGGGATCATAAAATTAGTTACAACCTTAGAGATTTGTTGTGATAAACGAGGAAAACAGCTATGTCTGGTACATTTGAATCAATCTATCGATCGTAGCTGATATTAAAGCACTAGTCTACCTATATGTCCTGAATGGAACTCTGTAGAAAGGGAATTTACTCTAAGATTTTTCCTCAGGGTTTCTTCCTTGTACTTACACACTTTGCTGTATAATAAAACGTCAATGCCAGGTCTATGCCTCAGAGCCAGCCCGACAGAGCAGATAGAGCATGGGTTTCAGCGTCTAACATGCCTCAGTTTGAATCCTGGCTCTGCCTCTTACAGGCTATGCGAGCTTAGGTAGTCACTTCACACCTCCAGGACTCAGTTTACCCATCTATTAAGCAATTAGTGATAATAATACCCACACTGGGGTCACTGTAGGAATTAAATAAGATGTTTTTTAAATGTCAGGTATAGCACCTGGCAGAGTACTAGACACACAGTGAGGAAGTGTTTGATTACACACTTGGAATAATTTTTCTGGCAGTAATAGTGGGGGTCAAGAAGGAAATATTCTTTGAATTGTCTTTTTTTATCCAAAGAAATGGAAAAATAAATCTGACACTACCGTATGCCCCTGAGAGGGCCTCAGCATGAAGTATTTATTACTGAGTCCTTACTGCTTCATCCATTAGTAGCTTCTTAATGGCCAAGTCAAATGAAACCAGAGTGAGTCTTCTGTTTCAGATTGCCATTAAGAGGAATGAGGCGAAATGCTGCTTTGCACTCAATTCTGTATTATCGGCCTACCTGGAGGGGGGGGAAAGGCCCCAACATTTCTCCTTTCTTATCTTTTCTAAAGGTAGGAATTTCTAAAGGCAGGGTATTTTTTTCCTCTCTAACTGAAATTCAGACAAAAGGGTTTGTTTTTTGTTTTTTGTTTTGGTAAACCTCTCCTCTACGCTCCTAGAATTGAAATGTCAGCTGCTTTTTCTGGCTACACGTAGCAGGAGCAGCCTGTCGTCATAGCAATGAAAGGGTATAGAGAGGCTCGAGTTTCACAGCCCTCTCCGTGAAATAACTCTTAGTCTGCTTTAAAAATCCTTGAGAAATGAAGTCTCCCATCCTGGCTCGTTTCCTTCCTATTATGCAACCAACTTACGTACGCCAAACATTTCCTTTAAAGAGTCAGTGAATAGGTGTTAAGAAAATGAACAAGAAAGCTACGAAATGGTGACCAGCTTACTGTGGAGTGCAGGGAAAAGCAACCGGGAAGGCAAAGGAGGAGAAAGAGACAGGACCGCACTTTGTAGGACAGGCTGGGCCCTACAATAAAGCCATTTTCCGAGTCCCCACTACCGCCTCCCACCTTCACGATGTGCTTATCTGGGTGGTTATCAATAGAGCGGACTCAGGGCCAGGGTGCCTGGACCGCCCTGGCACTTACACGCTCTAGTTTTTTCTCTTAACCACTCTTTGCCTCCTCTTCTCACACGTAAAAGAGAGACAATAATGGTCATAAAATGGTCATGGGAATTGAATGAGATACTCTGTGTAAGGCTCTTATTACAGGATCTGACCAGTGGTAAAGGTTGGCCGTGAAGTTCACCAAACCTCAGTTTCCCCTACTTCTTCAATGGGGACAACAGCTAATTCATAAGACTGTTGTAGGTTAACTGAAACAATAGATGGAAGTGCTCAAGAAGTAGTCGTTCTTTTAATACTTTTCTCATTGGGTCTAACTCTGATAAGAATGGCTTTTTTGAACTTGGAATCTCCCAGTGAGGAAACTGCAATGAAAACAGGCCTCAGAATTATCCTGGTATAAACATGAACCATTGAATTTCTTAAGAGAATAAAAGGGAATAATTAAGGATTTTTACATTTATAAGGAGTAAAAGAGATTCTTCTCATCTTGATTAACGCTAGGGCAAAATGTATCAAAACATCTTATCTTTCCTTAAAATACTTTTTGTTAAAATTTCTGTTTTAGTTTCTCCAGTGTTTTCCAGGTCATGAAATAAGTAATATTTTTATTTTATGTCTCAAACAACTAATGTACTCAGTTCTATTCTGTGTGAAATGCCAGGGATGCTACAGGAACAAACAGAATGGCTGTGCTCTTGTGGCACTTACTACGTAGTTAGGGAGACAGTTGTTAATCAAATTATCACATTAATAAAAACTGCATTCGTGAAAAAGAATATATATGTGTGTGTGAGTGTGTGTGTGTGTGTGTGTGTGTATAACTGAGTCACTGCTGTACAGCAGAAATTAACACAAGATTGTAAATCAACTATACTTTGATAAATTTTTTTTAAAAAGTACATTTGCCCAAACATAAGGTGACCTCAAATACAAAGCCACCTTCATTTTTCTAATAAAAAGATCCTCAGCCAAAATCTTTGGCCAACCTAAATGCACAGATGGATAATATTGTAAGGTATGCTTAGGACACTTACTCTATTGTTACAAATACATTATTTTAAATCTCATTTCATTTAAAATATTTTGTACTTATAAAAATGATTTTTTTATCCTCATACTTCATGAAATGATTTTGTTAAAACTCTCTCTATGCCTCTTTAACATCACTGTCTGTGTTCACTGGATCCACTCTGTAATTGTCTGATAGAGAGGAGTGCATCATCAATCCTCCGCAAGTTGTTTATAACTCCCTTCTCAGAAATCTGCTAGTGCTGCAAATTTGAGCCCCAAGCATAAATTCTCATTCCATGGTGATGATCTCTACATATTAATTACCTCCTATATGGCTTTTTCCAGGGCTCTTTAAAGGGCTTATTGAAGACCTCTTGAGTCTATAAAGTGTGGTTTTCTAAAATTGTGTTAATTCCAACAGTTGAAAAAATGGAGTCATACCTCAAGAATAATTGCTAAATCTGCTTTAAATATCTTTATCTCCTTTTCTATTGTCCGGGTGACCTTCTTAAGAACAAAAATAAGCATTGCTTGAGATCATTTCAGGCTGTTTGCCTGAAATGGTACTTTGTTGTTCAAAATGAAGTAATTGAGACAATATCCTTTTACGCGAGAGACCTCAGAAGTGCTAGAATATAAGGCACATCGCTTTTTGTATAGCATGATTTTGGGGGGTGAAAAAGTTCACATTATATTGAGTGTGTATTGTATAATTATATGCTGAAATAAGTGTTAAGAAGGAAAAGCGCCTTTCTTCTAAGAAAGCATGTAAGGATCCTGACTTCCACTCAAGGTCAGGGATGGCTTTCCTTGATCGGAAGGCTAAAGAGAGGTTAGCCCTGTGGGAGGTTTGTGTGCTGGGCAGTGGTAGCTGGAGCAAGTGGATGCGGACGAGAGAAGTCTGAGCGTGCAAAGACCCTGTGGCAGGAGGGACCGTAGACTGCAAAGACCCTGTGGCAGGAGGGACCATAGACTGAGGAACAGAGAGAAGGCCAGATGCTCTGAGAGGAAGGGGCAGAGCAGTGGGAGATGTGACGCCCTGAAAGTATTTGTCCTCTGCTTGATTCATGTTTAACGTTGAATTCTGGTTCGACGCAGAGTTCCGATGGGCATGAACCGTATCTACCCCTAGCCTAGACTCACACAGTGGTAGCTTCAGTTAGGCAGGATGCCGGCAGTTGCAGGTCAGAGCCCTAGAAAAGTCTGCATCTTTGAGTCTGAGTGTATCATATACAGTGGCAGGACTGGGACACTTTGAGGTCAATGGTGACTCCGCAGAGAACTCAAAATAGAAAGCCATCCTTCTTAAATCTCCAGATGAATTTAACGCCAAGCTATAGAGCTCTCCCCAGAGACTCAGTCATACTTTAAAAGCCCTAAAGCATCAGTGTTAACTCTGGATCAGGTAACAACATGTATACGTTAGCCAAAATATGACTAAGGGGTTTGCTCCCTGATAATGAAGCCTTTGGCCATCATGTAAAATCAGGGTGAAGGAGAATGTGCTGTCTGACTCTGATTATGAAGCACTTATAATAATCATTTTGTTTACTACATTTCCCTAAAGGGAAATTTTTCCATAGTTATAATAATTACTAAAAATAGTCGCCTACAGTCTTCGCCTGATATAAACAAACTCAACAAAAGGTATCTGGCCTTATTTGGAAGTGTAGATGTACATACTCCAGGCAATAAGATGCCAGTCGTAAGAAGAAAAGTAAAGTAACAGGGAAAACAGTCAGGGCAAACCTCTCCTTTTTCTGCACATATGTATGTCATTCTCAATTCTTTTGACCTTAGACAAGGTAAGACAAACAGATCAAGTAGTCATCGTCTGCCTTGAAAACCAAAAATGCTGAAGGGAGTTTCCTTGGTCTCCAAGAGAAGGAGGAGGACTTATACATTTGGCTGAGGCTGCCAATGAAGGAGCCAACAACTGGGGGTGGGAGAGCAAGGGGGAGGGGTTAGGGAAAATACTGGCCGCCTGAGGAGCTCCAGGCAATATGAGGGAAATTCAGTTTAAAAAACTTGAAACGATAATTACCAGCATTAAAATTTCCAAGGAGTCATTGACAGAGCCAATACAAGAGATGGAAAAGGGTAGACTCCAAGCCTGTTCCTGCCTTTAAAAGTATGGATGGCCATGTTTCCACTCTGGTTCAGTGGTCAGACAGCTTGTTAACGCTTAGGAGAAAAAGGAAGAACAAGGAGATAAGAAGAGAAAAGAGATACAGCGAGACAAGGAGTGCCCAGTGGAGATAGATGGTTAGATGAAGTAGATTTACGTGGCAAGGCAACAAGCGGAACTTCAAAAATAAAATTCGCCATTTTAAATGTGAATTTAAATTAGCGTTCTTTTTAAAAACTGTAACAACTGAAAAGAAATCAAATACAAACACCTACTCTGACATAACCGCATTTCAATTTAAACTTCTAGAAAATATTATGGAAACTGAAATGGAACCAATACAACTAAGAACTCAAAATGAACCACAGTACCCAAAATATATTCTGGTTGTTTGTGTAAGTTCATTCCTAAACCTAGATGGAGAACGATGTTCTAGAATGTTCCAAAGTTTAGATGCCCTCCGCTTCTCTAGGAGATAGAAGTTTCAGGACGCCAAGAGACAGAGAGATCAAGAGTCAGAGGGTTTCATTCGGAGGAATGTCCTATGTTTCCTACCAAATGCCAAGAAATCTTTAGCTGTCACTTGCATTGCTTTCCACCCTCAACCTGAAGGACCACGCACTCAGTCTTGAAGCCAGAGTTGACATTGTTCCATCAGAGGTCGGGGGACGATGACACACCCATGGCCCATTCTGCCCGAGCCTTTCAGACCAACCTCTGCAGGCTTGGCTGGCTACCTTTCCAGCCAGAGGAAAGAATATTCAGGCCCTTTTCTCTTTTTTTTCCAGGGACAGAACTCGTAGACCTGCTGAGAAATCTAATTACAACTTCCTTTCATGGTGAAATCCAGTTACAGCCTCTCCCATGGTGAAAGCCAATCCTTTTGATACAAAAGGAAACTAAACAAAGGGGTTTCAGACACGGGGATGTGTCTGTGTTCTGCCTTCTCTCTTAGGCAACTATGCAGAAAGGTTGCAGTGACCTTGACCAGCCTTACTTAGGAACGATGGTCATACTATTACTACCCCCATTCCCATAAGAAGGAAAAATATGTTCATATCTAATGCCAGGAGTTTCTGGAGATTTCCTCCAGGATCCATTAGCTGAGCAAAGCAAAATCCTCTACATACACATTTTTGATTCAGCAAGATGACTTCTCTTTTTGAATTTGGAATGTCATGTCAAACAATAAAAAAAAGTAGTGAGTTATTTAAGCCAGTATCCTCCTATAATCTTTTCCTGACATCTTTAACACCCTGTGCCACCCTTTCAGCCAACCTATTCTCTTGAGGATAAGGAGAAACTGCAGTGCTGCTTAAAGAAGGGTCATCCCAAATTCCTAAAACTTAATTGAGATAAATGGAGATAGTTCTCAAAATAGTCATTTATGGAAATACATATTTTACAAATACCTGGCAAAACTCTATAATTGTTGAAACAATAAAACTACCAACCACATTCTAATCGAATCTCTATCACTACAACGTAATCACTGTAGTCTACTGAATATGTATAAAACCCAGATTTGCAGCTTATCCCCCCAAATGGGCAAAATTTTTAGAAGGAGCATCCAATCAACTCATAAGTTTTTAACTGAATATGAGTGGAATATGAACAGGTAAATGCTTTTGTTTTGTTTTAATAGGATAAAGTTTACCATAGGTTCAATGATACTGATATGCACATAGAGTTAATAAAAAGTAAATAAACAAGGATAAGAATCCACCATTCATAGTTACCCTCAAAGAGCACCAAAAGTAATGCATTTTTACCATACTTGGTTCAACTTGAGTTACCTAATCATCTATATAATATGATAGAGACCCAGTAGGAAGGTGGCCTGAAATCTACAAAAGTCAGAAGAATTGATCTTGATTATGGGTCAAAGAAAACCTGTAGCAGGTTTCAAGACACAATGATTGGTCAGATCTTCATTCTGTCTTAGCACAATGGAATCATTTTTAACTCTCAAGCCATTTGTTCAGTGGATTTCCCAACCTTTTATTGGGGACCAAGCAACTTTGAGCTAACTTTAAATCTACACAGCATTCTGTTGGAATTCAGAAGAAACAAAACACAAATGCTGAACCCCAAGGGTCTTCTTCCCTTCTCCTTTTCTTCCCTGCTCCCCAGTTCCAGCACACGTAACAGGCTTTCAGGACCTCATAACGGGGTATAGATGAAGCTCTTTCTAGGAAAACTTCTCAGTAATTTCCTAAAATATAGGTAGAGGAAACTACTGGACTTTTGCTTTAAACTGGGAGCTTAAAGCTTTTGGCATAGACCTTGGCACTCCCAGTGACCTTGCATTCAGTAGCTTCTTAGATAGGCATGGGGGAGGGAGGGGTGGGAAGTACAGCATCAGTTCACCGAAAAAAACAACTGGTTGATGTCTTCTTGTGATAGGAAAACAATTTAAAGTGATTGATTTCAAAAGCAAATAAATGTTTTCTTATACTTTGAAAAATACTCTGGGTAGGAATGCAGGAGGTTATTATAGCCTGAGATCTGGATATGACTAACTTCTTTTCTTTTCCAAAAGATGGCACACAAAAATCCAGCCCATGCTTACCCTACATTTGGTTCTCTGTTGTTTTATGTTTCTTAAATCCGGTGTTTAGATGGTGGCCACAGTAAGGTCTGAGGTTGTGGTCATGGCTGGAGCTAGCTGCCTCACCTTATGCGTCCCAGCATCTTGTTAACAGGGTTAATATCTGTAGAGGTCCATAGCCCAGCCAGTTACTGAATGTGGTATGTACATTTTAGTGCCATGAAACCCAAAATAGTCATTATCCAAAAAGAATTAACAACAGACTCCCTTGTGCAGCATTATTCATGCAAGATACAGTTTTGTTTTAATGTGGCTAATTAGACTACTCTCTCCCTCTCTCTCTCTCTCTCTTTTTTTTCCTTTGGCTACACCATGCAGCATGTGGGGATCTTAGCTCCCTGACCAGGGAAGGAAACTGTGCCCCTGGCAGTGGAAGCGTGGAGTCCTAACCACTGGACTGTCAGGGAAGTCCTAATTAGACTACCCTTGATTAGGCAAATTTCTACACATTCTGGGACTAACAAGCCAAAACCAGTATATTTAGAACAATGTTTAAAATGTTCAATCAGACTAAGCTAATGAATTGGGCTTCCTTTGGTGTGGGAAAGGGCTATAATGGAAGGGAAAAGAACAGAGAGACTGATTTACTTCCCAAGCCTCCAGAGTAATCCTGGTGTCATAACATTCGAGCAATTACATGAAAAGAGAAATAGGAGGGTAAAGTGAAAATGCCAAGTTCCAACACAAAACACTCCCAGAGCTAGATGCCCATATTTCTTTCTAAAACTCTTCGATTCTATAACACCTTCAAATCCTGGGTGAAATCAAGTTTACTGAGTGCTAATCACGTGTTAATACCTTGTAACTTTTGATTCTCTCCAAAGGTGAGGACTGCTATGTTCCATTCACTTTGCTATAAAGCAGAAACTAACACACCATTGTAAAGCAATTATACTCCAATAAAGGTGTTAAAAAAATTTTTTTTTAAATAAATAAAAAGAAATATGTGCACCTGCTAAGGCAATGTAGGGGAGGAAAAACTTTTTCCTCTACCCTCTTATATTCAGTACTTGGGGCCTGCAAATTAAACTGACAAAATACAGATTAATAGGAGAGAAACGTTTATTTATATGCATAGAGAGGCCAACAAAAGTAGCTGGCTCCTTAAACTGTTAAAGGCATACCAACCTAATTTGGTAGGAGAAGGGAAAGGGGAGAAACAGCTTCTGTGGCAAGAACAAAAAGATTTTTTAGGAAAGACAAATGGGTTTTTAGAACAAACTAGAGATACGAGAGTTTATGGTATTTGTCATAAAGGTATAAGTGGTTTTTCTGTCTTTTTCAAGGTGATAAAACTGCCCTGGAGAGGAAATTATGGTAGATTTACCCTTGTTCTCTCTACTGGGAATAGAGCCACCCTGAAGAGGGAATTTATGGTAGTTCTCATTTCTCAGAAGTTTCTGCTTTTAGTCAGACAAGGGATGCTCTGAGAAGGCTTCACTGTTGGATCTCAAATGTCTTCATCTTAAAATAATCTTTATACAAACCCATAGCAACTATAGAAAGACTTGAAACAGGGCAGCACTGGGGAGCAGGAGACAGCTTTGCTGGCAGGGGATCTGAATTATATTCAAACCCATGAATCCTAAATTTGGATCAAGTGCTGTGGGTCAAGGTCTAGCAAGGAAATGACAGATCCGGGCAGGAAAACTGAATTTGGGGATTTGAGGAGAGTGGAATTAAGGGATGATTGACCAAAGAATGGGCAGGGCATAGAGAAGTCACAAGGTGTTGTAGGAATAGACTAGTAAAAACTAAGCTTGTACGAGCCAGGGAAAGAAGAACTTTTTGAGCCCAGACAGAAAATGCTGTGTGGAGAGGGACACTGAGAGGGGCTGTGGCCTTCCGGAGAGGGACACAGTCACAGAGAGGGCGCTGAGAAAATACACCCCCTGGTTTTACTCTCCTCCTTCCCTCAAATCTCTCCTGCCAGTACACCCCATTGGCTGAGCCCAACAGAAACCATCGTGCAAGAGAACCTGATGCTACAGTTCACACAGGCCCTGGGACAGCTCAGGGCGGAGAAGGCAGGAGAGTGGGTGTGGAGTGGATTTGGGGGAGCAAGTGGAAGATATCTGGATATTCAGAGAAAAATAATCTCTTCCCAATGTGGGAAAGGCAGAATGTACAGCTGTAGACAAGCCGTGTCTTCTTCTTGCTTGAATAAATCTTCCAGGGCTTTCCCTCTGAGGGCATAAATAAGCGTAGGTTTTCACCCTATTTTCAAAGAACTCCTCAAACCTCAGCCACAAAATCCGCTGGGGTTTATTGTATCTGCTTCTTTCACAGAAGGCAGGTAATGGGTAACATTGGACCACTGGGTGAGCCGTCTTTCCCTATTCAGTGTGTTGGCTCTCAACAAGGCACACGAGAAGCGTGATGAATCCTGAAGGCACTTCTGCTTGAAGTGAACGCTTTCATTAGCGGTTCGCACAAAAGCTACTCATCAAAGCCCACCGCTGTTCCCCAGCGGGTCCCCACGCCATGAGAATGAGGTTACTTGGAACTGTTCTTAGGTATGATTTGCTGTTTTTCTTAATCCCGGAAGAGAATTACCCCAGTAATTCTTGGTACTTTCACAGAGCTGAAACACTTGAAATTCTTCTCCCAACCAGCTGAACTTAACGACCGACTTACTATATTAACTAAAGAAGAGAGACAATTTCCATTGAATCCAAAGACGTTTTATATGCTGGTAGAGTTTAACTAATAAGGGAAATTCAAATAAGAGGAGAAAGCTAAGAACCTGGCATTCAGAGAAAAGAAATTTTAAGAAGGTTGAGAATAAAATAACTTAGGGGGTAGAGAGAAGAGCTAAAGGCACAAAAAGAATAGGACTCATGTAACTGATCCTTTTAGGGGCTAGGGAGGTTTCAAAAGGTGAATTGCCGTGCTGTTAGGACTATGAAGCAAATCATTCAGATATTACTCAGTCCTGCAACATGACAAATGCCACAGGCATTCAGGTGAGCCGTACTAAGGAGCAGATTCACCACTTGTGAACCAGAGGTTTACACAATGTGTGGGACCTTCTTTTTCATTTTTATTTTTTTATTTTTTAAATATTTATTGATTGCTTGATATTTCGGCTGCATCGGGTCTTAGTTGCAGCATGAGGGATCTTCGTTGCGGCATGTGGGATCTTTAGTTGTGGCATGCAGACTCCTAGTTGTAGCATGCATGCGGGATCTAGTTCCCTGACCAGGGATCGAACCCAGGCCCCCTGCACTGGGACCGTGGAGCCTTAGCCACTGAACCACCAGGGAACTCCTGGGACTTCTTTTTTTAAAAAAAATAAAAACATAAAAATAAAAGAAGAACCTCATTTTAAAACATGCATGCATGGGCTTCCCTGGTGGCACAGTGGTTAAGAATCCGCCTGCTAATGCAGGGGACACAGGTTCAAACCCTGGTCCGGGAAGATCCCACATACCATGGAGCAAATAAGCCCATGTGCCACAACTCCTGAGCCTGTGCTCAAGAGCCCACGAGCCACAACTACTGAGCCCGTGCACCACAACTACTGAGCCTGCACTTTAGAGCCTGCATGCCACAACTACTGAAGCCTGTGTGCCTAGAGCCCGTGCTCCACAACAAGAGAAGCCACTGTAATGAGAAGCCTGCGCACCGCAACGAAGAGTAGCCCCCGCTCGCCACAACTAGAGAAAGCCCACGCAGCAACAAAGACCCAACGCAGCCAAAAATAAATAAATAAATATTTTTAAAATGCATGCATAATTACAGTAACAGATTCCAATATAAATCTTTCAAAATCTGACAGATCTAGAAGATAAAAATTTAGCTGGGACATAGAGGATCTGAGTATTAAAATCAACCAGCTCAATTTAATAGATGTGTATAGAACTTCGAAACCTACAAATACAGAGCATGCTTTTTTTTACCTTATGTCAATAAAACATTTGTATATTTATGTATATTTCAATATCATGTATATTTCTATATCATATATATACATATATATATATATAGCATGTACTTGGCCACAAATAAAACTTGACAAATTCAAAAAAGTGAAAAAAAATAATAGAAAGATCAAAATGAGGCATAGGGATTTGTAAGGAGCCTGTAAAAGTGAGGAGCCCTGAAACTTAAGCTTCTTAGCTTTGTGGTGCATCCACCTCTGGCCATACTCAAAAGTCTATACCCCAAAGAATATGCAAAAAAGCAGGGAGGAATAAATAGATGTAAATATGAGAAAGCCCCGCATTGACAGAGAAAGAGGAACTTAAAGGACAGATATCAGAGTATGATTTGGGCAAAGAGAATTGAAGGTGGCCAAAGTCATTCCTCCCCTACACCCCAGGGCAGGGAGAGGTGGCGACTTTCTGAAGGAATGGCAAATGCCTCAGGAGAGGAGCAGAGCACTGCCTCCAGGGGGCCATCCCGAATGAAGCTGTGAAATGAGACCCAGTGACATTAGTGAGTGGTGGGTGACACAGTAAGACGAGGAACTCTGAAAGGAATGATGAAGAGGTGTGGGAACAAGGCTATCGAACAGTCTTGCCTAAGATAAGCCTGTGGGGATCCTCTAAATATAGTTAAAGGAATCCCTCAGTTACACATTATAGAATAGGCAGAATATCCGAATTTCTCCTGAGCTAGAAGGAGAGAGATCTTTGAGAATGTCAAGGCCACCCCTTTGGAAATTCCTTTGGCTTCCATGTTCCTTACTCATGACTGGGCACAGTGGCACAGAGGGATGTGCAGCAAGCTCTCATTGGATGGATGGATACTCTATGAAGTGGAGGTGAGGTGACAGGTGGGAATATATGGGTGATGCATGGGTGATGTACTTACCATAGTACCTGGCACATAGTAAAATCTCAAAAAATATAAGCCATTGCATTAGCTACTATGTTAAACAGCCAATGATAAGAACCTACTTTTTCAATAAAATAATACTTTGATGAACATAAGTTATTCTACTTCTAATGAATATTTCACTCAAGATATTTAATGTTCAGTCCAATTCTTCATTGCTGCTTACAAATTGTGACTGTAAACAACAATTATTACATAATTTCTCAAGATTTTGTGCATTAGGAGTTTGGGCAGGTCACTCAGAGGTACTGAGCTGGCAGGTGAGCCACTCTGGAGGGTCCAAGGTGGCTCCACTCATATACACTGTGCCTTTGCAAGGACACGTGGATAGCTGGGATCAGGGACCATGAACAGTGTCTTCTGTGGTGTGACAGTCTCTTACAAACTGGCTTGGGACTCCCAAAAAAGTATTCCGAGAGATTAACGTCAAAAGTCCAAGGCCTCTTATGAGCTAACCTCAAAAATCCCAGAACATCAATTCCACCTCAATTGTTTGGTCAGGTAAGTGACTGACTAAGGCCAGTCCGGATTCAAGGGGAGGAGAATTCAACTTCACCTCTCAATGGGAGGAACAGCAAAGAATTGATAGGCATCTTTACTTTACCATACTGTTTATACATATTAAATGAAAAATGTTAGAAACTGTGTCAAGACAACTATTCGCATGAGTTGGAATAGAATTGACATTCGTGGGTGTTTGTTTAGTTCTTAATGGAAGACCTATTTCTGCCATGTCAAACGTTTCATCTGGATATTCGTTTTGATGGTATATGGGCCAGCCAGTAGAAGGACTGCAGGCATTTGAAATTCTAAATCCTGGGCTTCCCTAGAAAGGCCATACCTAAAAAATGGAGTCTAGCAGTCATCTTTTAAAATTCCAGATGAGGTTCTCCTAAAAGTTTGGTAATGAGACACTTTGTTCCTAAGAGAAGGAAAAGGCTCTCCTTGAATTTCCCCACCATCTCTCCTCTTTAACCTCTCTAGACCCATGAAAAGAAACAATGGGACAAAGGTAAGAAAAAAATAACTTAAGAACTGTAAGTAAAAGGATGAATTAGGGGCTTCCCTGGTGGCGCAGTGGTTGACAGTCTGCCTGCCAATGCAGGGAACACAGGTTCGAGCCCTGGTCTGGGAAGATCCCACATGCCGCGGAGCAACTAGGCCCGTGAGCCACAACTGCTGAGCCTGCACGTCTGGAGCCTGTGCTCCGCAACAAGAGAGGCTGCGATAGTGAGAGGCCCGCGCACCGCGATGAAGAGTGGCCCCCGCTTGCCGCAACTAGAGAAAGCCCTCGCACAGAAACGTAGACCCAACACAGCCATAAATAACTAAATTTTAAAAAATGTTATTAATAACTATTAGGCACTACTAGAATTTTTTAAAAAAAAGGATGAATTAAAGTCTCTGTGGATTATTACTTATTAGGGTTATTAAGCCATTTTTTGCCTCATCAATGTTTCAAAGAAATAATATCTTTCATTTCATATTGACAGTTAATAAAATTATCACATGACTATCTGATCACATTTGAGTCTCAAAACAACCCTAGAAGATAAGTAGGAAAGCTACTATTATTTTTCCTGTTTTGTAGATGAAGAAACCAGTGACTTGACCGAAGTCTCTCTGCTGGTAAGAAGTAGTTTAAGTCTGGACTTAGATCTTCCAATTCCATACCACGTGTTCTTTCAGCCATACTGCTGGCTTTGAATCAGCTCACACATTTGGGCAAAATAATATTCATCTAATTTCACATCACCACTGCATATTTATGTCTTCAAGAATAATAACTCTATTCAAAAATTTGTCTCACTTCTGCATTTTTCATATAGAGTTTCATTTGCTCTTTCTGCAAAAATAACAATCTGCATCTTGTAGAGAGTGCACACAAATTCAAATGTCTCAAAATATATGACGTTTTACTTATCCAAGAATGAATGGTATTCATCATACTTAGCAAGAACATCATGGGTTTCATTTTCGAAGTATTTTGCAAGCATCAGCTAATTAAGACTCCTGTAGTCTTCAGTTTGACAGTTGTTTTCAAAAATCTCTTGTTTCCCAGGAAAGTTCTCCCCTCTGTCTTATTTATACAAATCAGCACATTTGTTCGGTTCTTAAAATAAGAAGCTAAAGGCTGTGAAATTATTTTTGATCAGTGTGTGACAAATACAATGAGCTCAGTGAGATAAAAATGCCCAGTGACTGGTCTGAAGGACAAATTGGAACACAGCAGAACTCAAGGTCTTCTACATTCTAAATAGATACTGGATTGTTCCACAACGTCCTATCTTTAAAACTACAGCACAGGCATCTGCTTTACATTTAAAACTTGAAGTGGTTTCCTACTTGGATCATTCTGTATTTTTGTTTGTTTGTTTGTTTGCTTGTTTTAACATCTTTATTGGAGTATAATTGCTTTACAGTGTTACTTTCTGCTGTATAACAAAGTGAATCAGCTATACATATGCATATATCCCCATATCTCTTCCCTCTTGTGTCTCCCTTCCTCCCTCCCTATCCCACCCCTCTAGGTGGTCACAAAGCACCGAGCTGATCTCCCTGTGCTATGTAGCTGCTTCCCACTAGCTATCTATTTTACATTTGGAATTGTATATATGTCAATGCTACTACCTCACTTCGTCCCAGCTTACACTTCTGCCTCCCTGTGTCCTCAAGTCCATTCTCTATGTCTGCGTCTTTATTCCTGTCCTGCCCCTAGGTTATTCGAACATTTTTTTTTGAAGATTCCATATATATGTGTTAGCATACGGTATTTGTTTTTCTCTTTCTGACTTTCTTCAATCTGTATGACAGACTCGAGGTCCATCCACCTCACTACAAATAACTCAACTTCATTTCTCTTTAAGGCTGAGTAATATTCCATTGTATATATGTGCCACATCCTCTTCATCCATTCATCTGTCGATGGACACCTAGATTGCTTCCATGTCCTGGCTATTGTAAATAGTGCTGCAATGAACATTGTGTACATGTCTCTTTTTGAATTATGGTTTTCTCAGGGTATATGCCCAGTAGTGGGATTGCTGGGTCGTTATGGTAGTCCTATTTTTAGTTATTTAAGGAACTTCCATACTGTTCTCCATAGTGGTTGTATCAATTTACATTCCTACCAACAGTGCAAGAGGGTTCCCTTTTCTCCACACCCTCTCCAGCTTTTATTGTTTGTAGATTTTATGATGATGGCCATTCTGACTGATGTGAGGTGATACCTCATTGTACTTTTGATTTGCATTTCTCTAATGATTAGTGATGTTGAGCATCCTTTCATGTGCTTGTTGGCAATCTGTATATCTTCTTTCAGGAAATGTCTATTTAGGTCTTCTAGCCATTTTTGGATTGGGTTGTTTGTTCTTTTGATATTGAGCTGCATGAGCTGCTTGTATATTTTGGAGATTAAACCTTTGTCCGTTGCTTCGTTTGCAAATATTTTCTCCCATTCTGAGGGTTGTCTTTTCGTCTTGTTTATGGTTTCCCTTGCTGTGCAAAAGCTTTGAAGTTTCATTAGGTCCCATCTGTTTATTTTTCTTTTTATTTCCATTTCTCTAGGAGGTGGGTCAAAAAGGATCTTGCTGTGATTTATTTCAAAGAGTGTTCTTCCTGTGTTTTCCACTAGAGTTTTATAGTGTCTGGCCTTACATTTAGGTCTTTAATCCATTTTGAGTTTATTTTTGTGTATGGTGTTAGGGAGTGTTCTATTTCATTCTTTTACATGTAGCTGTCCAGTTTTCCCAGCATCACTTATTGAAGAGGCTGTCTTTTCTCCATTGTATGCTCTTGCCTCCTTTATCAAAGATAAGGTGACCATATGTGCATGGGTTTATCTCTGGGCTTTCTATCCTGTTCCATTGATCTATATTTCTGTTTTTGTGCCAGTACCATACTGTCTTGATTACTGTACCTTTGTAGTATAGTCTGAAGTCAGGGAGCCTGATTCCTCCAGCTCCGTTTTTCATTCTCAAGATTGCTTTGGCTATTCGGGGTCTTTTGTGTTTCCATACAAATTGTGAAACTTTTTGTTCTAGTTATGTGAAAAATGCCATTGGTAGTTTGATAGGGACTGCACTGAATCTGTAGATTGCTTTGGGTAGTATAGTAATTTTCACAATGTTGTTTCTTCCAATCTAAGAGTATGGTATATCTCTCCACATGTTTATATCATCTTTAACGTCTTTCATCAGTGTCTTTTAGTTTTCTGCATACAGGTCTTCTGTCTCTTTAGTTCGGTTTATTCCTAGGTATTTGATTCTTTTTGTTGCAATGGTAAATGGGAGTGTTTCCTTAATTTCTCTTTCAGATTTTTCATCATTAGTATATAGGAATGCAAGAGATTTCTGTGCATTAATTTTGTATCCTGCTACTTTTCCAGATTCATTGATTAGCTCTAATAGTTTTCTGGTAGCATCTTTAGGATTATCTGTGTATAGTATCATGTCATTTTCAAACAGTGACAACTTTACTTCTTCTTTTCCAATTTGGATTCCTTTTATTTCTTTTTCTTCTCTGATTGCTGTGGCTAAAACTTCTCAAACTATGTTGAATAATAGTGGTGAGTGTGGGCATCCTTGTCTTGTTCCTGATTTTAGAGGAAATGGTTTCAGTTTTTCACCATTGAGAACGATGTTGGCTATGGGTTTGTCATATATGGCCTTTATTATGTTGAGGTAAGTTCCCTCTATGCCTACTTTCTGGAGAGTTTTTATCATAAATGGGTGTTGAATTTTGTTGAAAGCTTTTTCTGCATCTATTGAGATTATCATATGGTTTTTATCCTTCAGTTTGTTAATATGGTGCATCACATTGATTGATTTGCATATATTGAAGAATCCTTGCATTCCTGGGATAAACCCCACTTGATCATGGTGTGTGATCCTTTTAATGTGCTGTTGGATTCTGCTTGCTAATATTTTGTTGAGGATTTTTGCATCTATATTCAGCAGTGATATTGGCCTGTAGTTTTCTTTTTTTGTGATATCTTTGTCTGGTTTTGGTTTCAGGGTGATGGTGGCCTCGTAGAATGAGTTTGGGAGTGTTCCTCCCTCTGCTATATTTTGGAAGAGTTTGAGAAGGATAGGTGTTAGCTCTTCTCTAAATGTTTGATAGAATTTGCCGTGAAGCAATGTGGTCCTGGGCTTTTGTTTGTTGGAAGATTTTTTTTTTAATTAATTAATTTATTTTATTTATGGCTGTGTTGGGTCTTCGTTTCTGTGCAAGGGCTTTCTCTAGTTGTGGCAAGCAGGGGCCACTCTTCATCGTGGTGCATGGGCCTCCCACTTTCGCAGCCTCTCTTGCTGCGGAGCACAGGCTCCAGACGCGCAGGCTCAGTACTTGTGGCTCACGGGCCCAGTTGCTCCGCGGCATGTGGGATCTTCCCAGACCAGTACTTGAACCCGTGTCTCCTGCATCAGCAGGCAGATTCTCAACCACTGCGCCACCAGGGAAGCCCTATTGGAAGTTTTTTAATCACAGTTTCAATTTCAGTGCTTGTGGTTGGTCTGTTTATATTTTCTATTTCTTCCTGGTTCTGTCTCGGAAGGTTGTGCTTTTCTAAGAATTTGTCCATTTCTTCCAGGTTGTCCATTTTGTTGGCATATAGTTGCTTGTAGTAATCTCTCATGATCCTTTGTATTTCAGCAGTGTCAGCTGTTACTCCTCCTTTTTCATTTCTAATTCTTTTGATTTTAGTCTTCTCCCTTTTTTTCTTGATCAGTCTGGCTAATGGTTTATCAATTTTTTTTATCTTCTCAAAGAACCAGCTTTTAGTTTTATTGATTTTCCTATCATTTCCTTCATTTCTTTTTCATTTATTTCGGATCTGATCTTTATGATTTCTTTCCTTCTGCTACCTTTAGTGTTTTTTTGTTCTTCTTTCTCTAATTGCTTTAGATGTAAGGTTAGGTTGTTTATTTGAGATTTTTCTTGTTTCTTGAGGTAGGATTTTATTGCTATAAACTTCCCTCTTAGAACTGCTTTTGCTGCATCCCATAAGTTTTGGGTCGTCATGTTATCATTGTTATTTGTTTCTAGGTTTTTTTGGATTTCCTCTTTGATTTCTTCAGTGATCTCTTGGTTATTTGTAGCATATTGTTTAGCCTCCATGTGTTTGTATTTTTTACAGTTTTTTTCCTGTAATTGATATCTAGTCTCATAGTGCTGTGGTTGGAAAAGATACCAGATATGATTTCAATTTTCTTAAATTTACCATGGCTTGATTTGTGACCCAAGATAGGATCTATCCTGCAGAATGTCCCATGAGCACTTGAGAAAAAAGTGTATCCTGTTGTTCTTAGATGGAATGTCCTATAAATATCAATTAAGTCCATCTTGTTTAATGTGTCATTTAAAGCTTGTGTTTCCTTATTTATTTTCATTTTGGTTGATCTGTCCTTTGGTGAAAGTGGGGTGTTAAAGCCCCCTACTATGATCGTGTTACTGTCGATTTCCCCTTTTATGGCTGTTAGCATTTGCCTTATGTATTGAGGTGCTCCTATGTTGGGTGCATAAATATTTACAATTGTTATATCATCTTCTTGGATTGATCTTTTGATCATTATGTAGTGTTCTTCTTTGTCTGTTGTAATAGTCTTTATTTTAAAGTGTATTTTGTCTGATATGAGAATTGCTACTCCAGCTTTCTTGTGATTTCCATTTGAATGGAATAGCTTTTTCTATCCCCTCACCTTCAGTCTGTATGTGTCCCTAGGTCGGAAGTGGGTCTCTTGTAGACAGTATATATATGGGTCTTGTATTTTATCCATTCAGTCAGTCTGTGTCTTTTGGTTAGAGCATTTAACCCTTTTACATTTAAGGTAATTATCAATATGTATGTTCCTATGACCACTTTCTTAATTGTTTTGGGTTTGATTTTGTAGGTCTTTTCCTTCTCTTGTGTTTCCTGCCTAGAGAAGTTCCTTTAGCATTTGTTGTAAAGCTGGTTTGGTGGCACTGAATTCTCTTAGCTTTTGCTAGTCTGTAAAGGTTTTAATTTCTCCATCAAATCTGAATGAGATCCTTGCCAGCTAGAGTAATCTTGGTTGCAGGTTTTTCCCTTTCATCACTTTAGATATGTCCTGCCACTCCCTTCTGGCTTGCAGAGTTTCTGCTGAAAGATCAGCTGTTAACCTTATGGGGATTCCCTTGTATGTTATTTGTTGTTTTTCCCTTGCTGCTTTTAATATTTTTTCTTTGTATTTAATTTTTAACAGTTTGATTTTTATGGGTCTTGACGTGTTTCTCCTTGGATTTATCCTGTATGGGACTCTCTGCGCTTCCTGGACTTGATTGACTATTTCCTTTCCCATGTTAGGGAAGTTTTCAACTATAATCTCTTCAAATATTTTCTCAGACCCTTTTTGTTCTCTTCTTCTTCTGATACCCCTATAATTCGAATGTTGGTGCGTTTAATGTTGTCCCAGAGGTCTCTGAGACTATTCTCAATTCTTTTCATTCTTTTTTCTTTATTTGGCTCTGTGGTAGTTATTTCCACTATTTTATCTTCCAGGTCAGTTATCCATTCTTCTGCCTCAGTTACTCTGCTATTGATTCCTTCTGGAGAATTTTTAATTTCATTTATTGTGTTGTTCTTCATTGTCTGTTTGCTCTTTAGTTCTTCTAGGTGCTTGTTAAAGTTTCCTTCCATTTTCTCTATTCTATTTCCAAGATTTTGGATCATATTTACTATCATTACTCTGAATTCTTTTTCAGGTAGACTGCCTATTTCCTCTTCATTAGCTTGGTCTGGTGGGTTTTTACCTTGCTCCTTCATCTCCTGCATATTTCTGTCTTCTCATTTTGCTTAACTTACTGTGTTTGGGGTCTCCTTTTCACAGGCTGCAGGTTCGTAGTTCCCATTGTTTTTGGTGTCTTCCCCCAGTGGGTAAGGTTGGTTCAGTGGCTTGTGTAGTCTTACTGGTGGAGGGGACTGGTGCCTGTTTTCTGGTGGATGGGGCTGGATCTAGTCTTTCTGGTGGGCAGGGCTGTGTCTGGTGGTGTGTTTTGGGGTGTCTGTGGCCTTATTATGATTTTAGGCAGCCTCTCTGCTAATGAGTGTGGTTGTGTTCCTGTCTTGCTAGTTGTTTGGCATGGGACATTCAGCACTGGAGATTGCTGGCTGTTGGGTGGAGCTGGGTCTTAGTGTTGAGACAGAGATCTCTGGGAGAGCTCTTGCCTATTGATATTACTTGGGGCCTGGAGGTCTCTGGTCGTCCAGTGTTCTGAACTTGGCTCTCCCACCTCAGAGCCTGAGGCCTGACACCAGGCCAGAGCACCAAGACCGTGTCAGCCACACGGCTCAGAGAAAGGGAGAAAAAAAGAAAGAAGAATAATAACTAAAAAGAAAAAATAATTAAAATAAAAAAATAAAAAAGTAATAAAAAAAAAGAAGAGAGCAACCAAACCAATAAACAAATCTGTCAATGATAACAAGCGCTAAAATCTATACTAAGATAAACATAAAAATCAGAAACAAGTCAGTCACAGACAGCAAACGCCAAGTCTACAGTTGTTCCCAAATTCCATCGCCTCAATTTTGGGATGATTCGTTGTCTATTCAGGTATTCCACAGATACAGGGTACACCAAGTTGATGGTGAAGATTTAATCTGCTGCCCCTGAGGCTGCTGGGAGAGATTTCCCTTTCTCTTCTTTGTTCGCATAGTTCCTGGGGTTCAGCTTTGGTTTTGGCCCCGCCTCTGCGTGTAGGTTACCCTCAGGCTTCTGTTCCTGCCCAGACACGATGTGGTTAAAGGAGCAGCTGATTAGGGGGCTCTGGCTCACTCAGGCCGGGGGGGAGAGAGGGTTACGGAGGAGGCGGGGCGAGCCTGCGGTGTCAGAGGCTGGCGTGATGTTGCACCAGCCTGAGGGGTGCCATGTGTTCTCCCGGGGAAGTTGTCCCTGGATCACGGGGCCCTGGCAGTGGCGGGCTGCACAGTCTCCCAGGAGGGGAGGTGTGGATAGTGACCTGTGCTCGCACACAGGCTTCTTGGTAGTGGCAGCAGCAGCCTTAGTGTCTGCCCATCTCTGGTGTCTGAGCTGATAGCCGTGGCTCGTGCCCATCTCTGGAGCTCATTCAGGCTGTGCTCTGCCTCTGTGGGCACACAGGGAAGGAATCCCCTCTCCTTGTACACCCCGAAACAATGGTCTCTTGCCTCTTAGGCATGTCCAGACTTTTGCCCGGACTCCCTCCTGGCTAGCTGTGGCACACTATCCCCCTTCAGGCTGTGTTCATGCAGCCAACCCCAGTCCTCTCCCTGGGATCTGACTTCCGAAGCCCGAGCCTCAGCTCCCAGCCCCCACCTGCCCCAGCAGGTGAACAGAAGCCTCTCGAGCTGGTGAGTGCTGGTCAGCACCGATCCTCTGTGGGAATCTCTCCGTTTTGCCCTCTGCATCCCTGTGGCTCTGCTCTCCTCCATGGTTCCGAATATTCTCCCTTGCCCAGCTCCCGTCTCCACCATTGAAGGGGCTTCCTGGTGTGTGGAAACTTTTCCTCCTTCACAGCTCCCTCACACTGGTGCAGGTCCCGTCCCTATTCTTTTGTCTCTGTTTTTTCTTTTTTCTTTTGCCCTACCCAGGTAAGTGGGGAGTTTCTTGCCTTTTGGGAAGTCTGAGGTCTTCTGCCAGCATTCAGTAGGTGTTCTGTAGGAGTTGTTCCACATGTAGATGTATTTCTGATGTATTTGTTGGGAGGAAGGTGATCTCCATGTCTTACTCCTCCAGCATCTTGAAGGTCCCCCCCACTTGGATCATTCTAAATGACATAACCATATACTGTCTTTAAATTGTTTTTGATTTCAGGATGGAAATAAACATGAGACCCCTAAAAAATAGTTCCAACCTGGGACACAGTAAATAATCAGGGACCATGCAGCAAAAGTTGGGGTTGACTCCCAAAAATCCTGCACAACTGGCCGCCTAAGCTCATATGACAAACTCTATACTTATTCTGCCTTCATATGTCTTCTCCACAGCTATGCCAAGAATCTCAGCATTCTGTAGCTCCTTTAGGTTAAGGCCAATGTGAAGATACCTCTTACCAGGACTAGAAAGGCATTAACTTAGAAATTTTCTTATCTTCTACCTATGGATTCGATGCATGTAGAAAACTAGAATTTAAATATGTGGAATATAGGACATGTGAGTTTGTTTCATTGAGTGAACTAAATGTGAAAATATTTTGGAACTAGGACTCCTGGGTAGCTTGATGTCACCAAGGGGAAGAAGACATGAAAAGAGGGAGGAGAAAAAGTAAGGAACACTAAAGATTCATTTCCCTTATACCACACTAAATATAAGACATAAATGGCTATAATGATAATACTGATAACAGCCACCAGGCAGAGCAATGGAAATAATAATCACTTCCACGTGTATGTTATTTCAGAGTTTGCAAAGAGCTTCCCCACTTCAATGGCTCCCTTTGACATTGGAATTGTTATTCCCATTCTATAGATGAAGTTTGGAGACATTAAGTAATTTTCTCAAAGTAGCATTTAGGACTTGGCAGTACCAAAGCCAGACTTCTGATGTCTAGTTTGCAGCCTGTTCTGTGCGACCATGTGAGAACCCTGGATTCTGAGTCCACAGCGCAGCGTTCTAATCTGTGCTCACCTCTTAAGTCTTGCACATTTAGCCAAATAACTTATATTCTTCAAGCTTCTGTTTCTTTATAGTTAAGTGTTATCTACCCTCCTTTTCTTATTGGATAAAATGAAACAGTATACAAGAAAATCTTTTTTAAACTGTGAAATGCTATATAAATGTGAGGCAGGTGTAACTGAGTCCAACTTAATGACGGATATTTCTAGGGGCCTCACCTCAACGTATCCTTACAGTTAAGCTTTCCTCCCTTTTGTCTGGAAGAACAAAGAGTCTCCTTCTCTTCAAAGTTAAACCTTCCACCTGTGTTTATATGAGACCGGCAAATATTTATCAAGGGCTTACTGAGAGTCTATCGCCTCACTTAATCTCCATCATCATTTTACAGATAAAGAACTGAGGCTTCTAAAAGCTGAATAATTTACCCAAGATTATGCAAATTAAGTATTAGAGCCCAGGAAGTCCCATTTCAGAGCCTATGTCTTTAATCACTGTGCAATATTGCCTCCCCAATGACTCAGGCAACTTCTCTGTTTTCTCCCATTTCAGTTATCTATTACTGCATAACAATCCAACCCCAAATTAAATGGCTTAAAACCAGTCCCCCTATTTGCACATGATTCTGCAATCTGTACTGAGCTCAAATGGGGCATTCTTCTGTTGACTTTGTCTGGAGTCACTCACGAGGCTCCAACCAGCTGGGAGCTTAACTGGGGCTGAACCATCCCTTGTGGTTTCTCATCCTCCAGGGTTCTCTTCATGTGACTGCTTATCATTCAGTGGTCTGGACTAGCCTCTAGTCCAAGCATTTTTATAGCATGGCAGATGGCTTCCACAGGAGGACAAATCCCACTTTGCAAGTGCTTCCCAGGCCTCTGCTGGCATCCTACTTGCTAATGTCCCTTTGGCCAGAACTAGTCACAAGGCCAAGGGCAAAGTCACAGGGTATGAAACCCAGGAGGTGCAGTTCCCTGGAGGCCATCATGTTTACCACATCTCCTCTCTTCCTGTCTATCTTCTCATTCATTACTTATGTTTCCCCCTCAGCATAGAAAAGACTTGGACGACCACATCTGAATACAAGTAAAAGTTTCCTGTGACTGCATTTCCCCTTTAGCTACCATCTCCATCTTACTCTCTTTCCTTTCATAGCCAACCATCTTAAGAGTGGTCTAAATAAGTGGTGCTGGGAAAATTGGACAGGTACATGTAAAAGTATGAAATTAGAACACTCCCTGACACCATGCACAAAAATAAACTCAAAATGGATTAAAGACCTAAGTGTAAGACCAGACACTATCAAACTCTTAGAGGAAAACATAGGAAGAACACTCTATGACATACATCACAGCAAGATTCTTTTTGACCCAGCTCCCAGAGAAATGGAAATAAGAACACAAATAAACAAATGGGACCTAATGAAACTTAAAAGCTTTTGCACAGCAAAGGAAACCATAAACAAGACCAAAAGACAACCATCAGAATGGGAGAAAATATTTGCAAATGAAGCAACTGACAAAGGATTAATCTCCAAGATTTACAAGCAGCTCATGCAGCTCAATAACAAAAAAACGAACAACCCAATCCAAAAATGGGCAGAAGACCTAAATAGACATTTCTCCAAAGAAGATATACAGATGGCCTACAGACACATGAAAGAATGCTCAACATCATTAATCATTAGAGAAATGCAAATCAAGACTACAATGAGATATCATCTCACACCGGTCAGAATGGCCATCATCAAAAAATCTAGAAACAATAAATGCTGGAGAGGGTGTGGAGGAAAGGGAACTCTCTTGCACTGTTGGTGGGAATGTAAATTGATACAGCCACTATGGAGAACAGTATGGAGGTTCCTTAAAAAACTACAAATAGAACTACCATACGACCCAGCAATCCCACTACTGGGCATATACCCTGAGAAAACCATAGTTCAAAAAGAGTCATGTACCAAAATGTTCATTGCAGCTCTATTTACAATAGCCAGGACATGGAAGCAACCTAAATGTCCATCGACAGATGAATGGATAAAGAAGATGTGGCACATATATACAATGGAATATTACTCAGCCATAAAAAGAAATGAAATGGAGGTATTTGTAATGAGGTGGATGGAGTTAGAGGCTGTCATACAGAGTGAAGTAAGTCAGAAAGAGAAAAACAAATACAGTATGCTAACACATATATACGGAATCTAAGGAAAAAAAAAAAAAAAAAAAAGGCCATGAAGGACCTAGTGGCAAGACGGGAATAAAGACACAGACCTACTAGAGAATGGACTTGAGGATATGGGGAGGGGGTGGGGTGAGATGTGACAGGGTGAGAGAGTGTCATGGACATATATACACTACCAAATGTAAAATAGATAGCTAGTGGGAAGCAGCCGCATAGCACAGGAAGATCAGCTCAGTGCTTTGTGACCACCTAGAGGGGTGGGATGGGGAGGGTGGGAGGGAGGGAGATGCAAGAGGGAAGAGAAATGGGAACATATTGTATATGTATAACTGATTCACTTTGTTATAAAGCAGAAGCTAACACACCATTGTAAGGCAATTATACTTCAATAAAGATGTTTAAAAAAAAAAAAAAAAAGAGTGGTCTACACTCACTGTCTTCACTCCATTACTGTCTATCTACTCCCCAGTCACTGGAGACTGGCCTCTACCAACACTGTTGCACCAAAACTACACTCCCTCAACTCTCCAATAACCTCTGCATTTCCAAATGCAGTGGTGAATCCCTAGACTTGTTTACTTTGACCTCTCTGTAACATTTAATGTTTTCTTTTTCTTACGTGACTCTCCTTTCTCTCATCCTTTGTATGTTTAGTTCTTCCCATCCTCTAATGGCACCTAATGGTCTTCACTCACCAGGGTTCTGGCTCCTGCCCTCTGTTCTACTCACTGTATAGCTTTTCATGCGAAAAACACTCAAACTATACCTTTAGCCCCAAACTCTATGCTTACCTCCAGACCCATTCATTTAAGTATATCTCTGCTCAAATCCAACAAGTCCAAAACGAATCATCATCTTTCTTCTAAAACTCTTATAATCCCTTATCTCTGTATTACCACCACCGTTTACCCAGTTGCCCAAATTAGAAATGTAATAGCCCAAGACTCTTCCTTCGCTTCTTCCCACAGTACACAATTTGACATTGTCTTATATGTTCCGGCTTTAAATATTTCTCATAACTATCCAGTGGTATACTGGCAAATGTTTATCTACCAGCTTTTGCAGGGGATGGGGGATTAGTAGCATTTGATGATTTCCACGGTGTAATCCTCCCACCATGGTTGATTTCAAGCTACTAATGTGACATCACTGAATAGAATTGGGAAGAGAAGTGCATTACCACACATTATATAGTATTTCCACCTACAGATACAACAGGCATAAATAACCTCAAGAGAGTAGTAGCAGTAAAAGTAGTAAAATAAGTATAAAATGATGAGTTTTGAGTATTTGTTTCTTTTGTTTTTAATATAACTGAACTGTAAGTGTATATACTTTAATTTTCAATGATGGCTTTGTTTAATAGCCAGCTCACAAAATTCCTGGAAATTTAACAACTGGCTCTCATGAGCCAGTACAAGCTGGATCTATCCCTCTCTTTCCCATTCTCAAGACCAGAGACAAAATTTAAGACTCTGACCACCTGTCATCTTGATATTGCAATTTCCTCCTAGTAAGTCTTTCTACTCATCTGTCCCCCACATCGCTGTCCCAAGGACCCTTTCTAACACTCAAATCTGATTATATCATTCCCCCACTTACAGTCATTGAAGCCCCATAGCTTTTCAACTGGAACTTAAAATTCCTAGTTTAATGCACAGAGACTTGCCTTGTTTTGAGCCTTATCTCCCTCTGCTTCAACCACTAACACCCTAGCAACTCAAACATATGCTGTCTTATGACTCTGGACCTTCCCCCATGCTGCTTCCACCCTCTAGATTGCCCTTACATCTTTCACACAGCTAACTAGTACTGAGTGGTTTTTCAAATCTCAGGTCAAGAACTCCCTCCTCTGAAAGTCTTTTCTATACAGGGGCAGTATAGAGTACTGATTAAGAACACGGACATAAAACCAAACAGCTAGGTCTCTAATGTCGGTTCTGCCACTTAACTGAGTAACCTTGAACACGTTACCTAACCTTAGTTTCCTTACTAATAAAATGATGAAAATAAAGTGCTACCTTGTAGAATTGTTGGGAAGATTCGAAGAGTTACTACGCGCAAAACCCTCAGAACAGTGCCTATAACTTAAGCCCTTAGGACTCAGTAAATGTTAGCAATATTAATTACCTAATTGTAAATACTTCTTATCTGTATTTCCACAGCATTGTGTACACACTCATCACATGATACTAAATCACTGATTTACTTGACTTCCTCCTTTGTAACTCTTCAGACAGGAACCATGTGGCCCTGTGCTTAGGCAGTGTCTAGTAAGTGCTCAATAAACGAACAAAAGAGTAGATGAGTGATGCAAGTTCTGGCCAACTGGGCACATGTTTCTTTTTGACTCATTCAGATGCATTAGATTTAAGAAAGTGAAGGGAATTTGTGAGATCTTGTGATCAAATCAAAGGGAAATATTTTCTCAGATTTAATTAGCTATACATGGTGCTATAAAAACTAAAATCAGAAGGAAATTAGTTATAAAACCCACAATGCTTTTGCTGATTTTTGCTTCCTCTTTATGTTGCTACCATTTATAAGAAATGTGGTAACGGTGCCTTAGCCTAATTCCATTGTTATTTGTGACAAATGTAGGAAAGACTCCTCGAGTTAAAGAGAGCTTTGGTAAATGTGTGGGCAAAAGAGACTCTAAATGTCCACTGGAAAATTATTCTGACCTCACAGCAAAAATTAAATTCTATTATTTTCTGAGGCTCTAAGTTGTTTATCTAAGAATCGCAATTTGACTTTTATGGAAAATGAAAAAAGAAAGAAGAAAGACGTATTGAGCATCTCCTAGGTATCAGGTATTTTTACAAATACTGCTTCTTCTAATCTTCACAAAACTGAATTAGATGTTGTATTAGGGTTCTCCAGGGTGGCAGGGAATAGATATGTGTTTATGTTTATGTTTATATATAGAGAGAGATTGATTATAAGAAATTGGCTCTTTCAACTATATACACTGATAAATTTCCATGATTTGGCTTCTGCAAGCTGGAGACCCAGTAAACATGGTGATCTCAAGTAACTCTGCTGTTCTAGTCTGAAGGCCTGAGCACCAGGAACACTGATGGTATATGTTCCAGACCAAGGGCAGGAGAAGACCAATGTTCCCGCTCAAACAGTGAGGCTGAGAGAGCAAATTCTCCCTTATTCCAACTTTTTATTGGCCCTCAACAGTTCTCATGAAGCCCACCCACACTGGAAGGGCAATCAGCTTTATGCAATCTACTGATTCAGATGCTAATCTCTTCTGGAAACACCTTCGCAGACACATCTAGAAATAATGTTTAACCAGATTCCTGGGCATCCCACAGGCCAGTCAAGTTGTCGCATAAAATTAACCATCACAGATGTTATCCCCATTTTCAGATGGGGAATCTGAGGTTCAGAGGGTTAAGTAATTTCCCAAAGATTACATGGATGGCAAGTGTGGGTTCAAGTTCAAATATATGTGTTTCTAATCCTAAAGCACCATGTTCCTTCTACTAAGACAGTAGTTCTAAATCAGGTGAATTTGCCCTCCAGGGTCACTTGGCAATGTCTAAAGACATTTTTGGTTGTCATAACTGGTGGGGATTGAGGGACTTGCTACTGACGTGCAATGGGTAGAAGTTAGGGATGTTGCTAAACATCCTACGATGCCCAGGACAGCCCTCACAACTGAAAATCATCCAGCCCAAGATGTTAATAGTGCCAAGATAAAGAGACCCTGCCTGAAACTATACTATTTTAACAGTTTTCCAAAACAGTAGACTAGTAATAATATGCTGATCTAAAATATAAATGACTAGAGTTCCATAAACCTAATAAATACTGGTGAAAAGAGTGAATGAATGTTAAATTCTAGATTATGATTTATTTTAATAGCCTCACCTACCTTGGAAAATGTGGGAAGAATAAGTGATGGGTACATGGGAAAGTACTTTGAAAAGGGAGGCAATTTCTAGGTCCAGACAAAAACAAAATATTGTTCAAGAAAAGAAATGTAAGTATTATTCAACACAAGAAACTGCTACTTGGCTCAGCTGTGACGAATATTTACCTGGTCATAATGTTAAATAGTGATTTAAATAAGAATTGTGATACAATTATTTTAGGAAGGGGGGAGGGGAAGGAGGAGAAGAAGAGTACTGTGCGCATGTGTGCGTGCATGTGTTGTGTGTGTGTGAAGTGATAGCTGTTACAGTATTAAATTAGTTGAATAATGTTAAATATTAAGATAGTTTTAAATACCCGCTTAAGCATTTATTTAAAAATATTGAGTAACTAGCAGAAGAAATTGCTCACTTTCTTTATAAACATCAAAGTAATATTTAAAGCTCTATGGATGTATTTATATAGAAAACTATGACTCTAAAAAATCATTTAAAAAGCCATATTCTAGTTCTGGGATATCCAGAGAATCTCTATTAAAGAATAAAAAGTGTACCCCTAATCCCATTCAGAGTTCAGACTACCAGGCTTAGGGATACTCTGCAAGAAAATGTAGACAGCCCACTATTTTAAGAGTTCATGTGGAGGCCAACTTACTTAGCCTCTCTGAGCCTCACTTGTTTCATCTCTAAACTAAATAAGTTCATTTGGAACTAATTAAACTCAAATGCATGGCAAATAACAAAAATGAGACAGACCAGGTACAACTGCCAGCATCACTTATAGATGATAGTCTCAACTCAGATCCAGCCAGCGGTTGCCATAAAGACATATTGGTGCTAAGAAGCCCAATGGTTCAAGAGAAGCTACAAATCTGAATTTTCACATGAAAGCTCCAGGTTTTAGAATGCTAGTTTAAAACACACAGTGCCTGCCAAACCCAATCCATCTGCAAGCCACCACCAGCTCACAGGTTCCCAATGTGCGACCTCTAAATTAGTGAACATGGCTGGCCCCTGTAGGGCAGTGCGATGTCTCGTTTCTAAAAATCTCTATTGAATGTATGAGTTTCTCCAACACCAAAGAAGCAGTTTGTTTAATCCAAACCTGACCCACTATATTACTTCACTTTGTGACTTTTACATTCTCTGTGAACACTCACAAATCTTCAGACCCAAGATCTGCATAAAGCCTTTATCCAAGAAAGCATAGTCATCAACAAAGCTAGGTGGGCTTCCCTGGTGGCGCAGTGGTTAAGAATCTGCCTGCCAATGCAGGGGACACGGGTTCGAGCCCTGGTCCAGGAAGATCCCACGTGCCGCGGAGCAACTAAGCCCGTGCACCACAACTACTGAGCCTGCGTGCCACAACTACTGAAGCCTGCACTCTAGAGTCCGTGCTCCGCAACAAGAGAAGCCACCGCAATGAGAAGCCTGTGCACCGCAACAAAGAGTAGCCCCCGCTTGCTGCAACTAGAGAAAGCTCACGCACAGCAATGAAGACCCAATGCAGCCAAAAATAAAAGAAAATAAATAAATTAATAAAAACAAAACAAAACAAAGACAGGTTCTGCCAAACACAGCTGGGCCAAAAAATCAAGGAGTCGTTCTCAGAGGGACATGATTGGGTAAAAACTGTCATTAATCGGTCTTTTCAGACGTGTTAGTCCACAAAGACAACAATTGCCTTTAAACACAAAGGACAGTATCAAGTTCAATATTTGCTAAGCAGAATATCTTTTAATCTTTTACAAGGAAACTTTTACCCACTACTGCTAATTATCTTCTTCGTTTACAGGTCTAGAAAAATGAAGTCTGTGATTTGTTTCCTGTTCATTTTGGGAACTGCAGTTGCAATCCCGGTAAATATCCTTTCTTCTATTGTTACATCTCTCCTTCCTGACATTCAGTTTAGAAATCCTCCATTTAAAAGAAAATGTTCTTCAGCTTGCGCTATTTACTTAGTAGCATGTTAATCATATCACTTGTGAGGTGGTTTTGATTTTATATAGCCCTAAATTTTTAAGAAATAAACAAATCAGGGACCACCCTCCCAAAATAAATAAATAAATAAATAAATAAATAAAATGTTCTTATAGAATGGTTTGAAGTTCTCTTTTTTAATTTTTTTATGTTTATTGGAGTATAGTTGACTTACAATGTTGTGCTAGTTTCAGGTGTACAGCAAAGTGAATCAGTTATACATATTCACATGTCCACTCTTTTTTAGATTCTTTTCCCATGTAGGCCATTACAGAGTACTGAGTAAAATTCCCTGTGCTATACTGTAGGTCCTTATCAGTTACCTATTTTATATATAGTAGTGTGTATATGTCAGTCCCAATCTCCCAATTTATCCCTTCCCCAACTTACCCGTACCCTGGTAACCATAAGTTTGTTTTCTACATCTGTAACTCTATTTCTGTTTTGTAGATAAGTTCATTTTTATTTTAATCAAATTACTTTTTTCCCAAGCAAGGAATGAATGACTAGTAAAGATGAAATAAGGTACTTTAAAAAAATATATTTCTTGGGAATTCCCTGGTGGTCCAGTGGTTAGGAATCCATGCTTCCACTGCAGGGGGCCTGGGTTCGATCCCTGGTTGGGGAACTAAAATGCCGCAAGCCGCGAGACACAACAAAAAAAAAAGGTCGACAAAAAAAATATTTCTTTAAGAGCTAACAGGTTCTACAAGATACAAGTATGCAGCTGAAAGTGTTGACTAACAGTCTACTAGTCAGGGAATATGCCCAAATACCAAAGAGAACAGGAAGAAATAAATTCTGCTATGGAAGCTCACCAGGCTAATATGAGAAATCTAAGAAATTAGTATGAGAAATCTTGGAGCAAATACCCACACTCGCCAGCAGCATTTTCTTCAAGATCAATACATACTGGCTGAGAAATTCTGAGTCTATAATGAAAGCAGGACCCAATAGGTTAGGGACAGGAAATGATATGGTAACCATAAATCAGCTCCTAACTCACACTTGGGGGGGGGGGGTACGTCCAAGCAAACATGCTGAAAGCAGACAGGACTAGAACTTTCTTTTCTTCACAGCCAGATATATTAGCCCCACCATTCACACTGCAATAATCAGCCACACACAAATCAGATCAGCTGAGCCGATGTCAGCAGCCTCAAAATACATGAAAGTTGTCTTTGTTTATTTAATGGGACCGTAGCTTGGATGATCATTTGTATATCTCCAAAAGGATCCATATCATCCTTAATCAGACTAAAGGATTTGTGCCATTTTTTCCTTTTCACCAAATGGATGAATCAACCTCCTTAAAAAAGACAAAGCAATTTATCTCTTGTCCCTTCTCTCCTTCCCTCTCTACTGCGTCTAAGATTCTGTCCTTGCTTTTGTTGCTGTTGTTGCTTAAGGATTTATTTTTTATTTATTTATATATTTTATTTATTTTTGACTGCGTCAGGTCTCAGTTGCAGCACGCGGGCTCTTTCTTTGTGGTGCACAGGCTTCTCTCTAGTTGTGGCGTGTGGGTTTTCTCTTCTGTAGTTGTGGCGTGCAGGTTTTCTCTTCTCTAGTTGTGGTGCGCAAGCTCCAGGACACGTGGGCTCTGTAGTTTGCGGCACACGGGCTCTAGTTGAGGCGTGTGAGCTCAGTAGTTGCTGCGCGCGGGCTTAGTTGCCCCGCGACATGTGGGATCTTAGTTCCCTGAGCAGGGATCGAACACGCGTCCTCTGCATTGTAGGGCAAATTCTTTACCACTGGGCCACCAGGGAAGTCCCTGTCCTTGCTTTTTGGATAGCTTCTGGCTGACAGATGTGTCAGCAAGGATAAACACCATGCCACCCATACCAAGTAGTTCTTAGAAAAAAGAATTTATGAGCACTGCTAAGAATCAGGCTTAAGTAGTGAGGGGCTACTCCAGCTGTAATTATAAATTTTCCTCTGAAATTACAGAAGTGGGATAATTAATATGTTCAGCACAGAGAGAAGTTCCCACAGAACCATTGTTTTCTCCTGAAAATGCGGTTTGCCCTTGCAGCTGTTGCCACTATGTAAACAAGCATCAAAAGGGTCTTTGAACCAAATGTTTGAATGACACGCCTGCATATAGACATGTTCCAGATGTTTCCCTCTTAGGAAAATTTTTTTTCATACAGACTCAGTCCCGTGTTAAAAAACTAAGTATCTTCTCAAAGGATATACCTGTTAAAAATCTTGTTTCATTTTCCCTGCCTGCCTGAATTCTCCAGAAATAAGTGGGTTCTGTATGGTTCGGAGAATCCACACAGATTTCCAGAGGGTATGTTGTTACAAATATACATGTGGAGGGAACGATGAAACAGAATTTCACTTTCTGAAAATTTCTGAAAGATAAGCTGCTGTGTTTCTGAAAGATAAGCTGTTGCATTTCTTCCAGCTTGCTGAGGGGGAGTGGAGGAAGAAAGGTGCAGAGACGGGGAGCAGTTCGCCATTAATAAGCCTAAAGTCTCCTCCACTATTGTCCTCCGTCAGGCCCCTGCCAGCAACTTGCCAAACTGGCCACCGTTCTTTCTCCATGCTCCTCTTAAAAATGGCTTCTCCGGAAATTTTTTCAAATATGATTATTCCTTTTAGTTGAAAAGGTAATAAGAAGCAGGAGAAGAAACCACATCTAAAAAAAATCCTGGGGGTGGAGGGATGAATTTGGAGATTGGGACTGACATATATACACTACTATGTATAAAATAGGTAACTAATGAGAACCTACTGTATAGCACAGGGAACTCTACTCAGTGCTCTGTGGTGACCTAAATGGGAAGGAAATCTTAAAAAGAGTGGATATATGTATACGTATGGCTGGTTCACTTTGCTGCACAGCAGAAACTAACACAACGTTGTAAAGCAACTATACTCCAATAAAAATTAATAAAACAATACAGGACTTCCCCAGCAGTCCAGTGGTTAAGACTCTGCCTTCCAATGCAGAAGGCGTGGGTTTGATCCCTGGTCAGGGAAATAAGATCCCACATGCTGCGGGGTGTGGCCAAAAACTAAATAAATAAATAAGTAAAATAATAGAATAGAATAGAATAAAATAGATAACCAACAAGGACCTACTGTATAGCACAGGAAACTCTGCTCAATATTATGTAACAACCTAAGTGGGAAAAGAATTTGAAAAAGAATAGATACATGTACATGTATAACTGAATCACTTTGCTGTACACCTGAAACTAACACAACATTGTTAATCAACTATACTCCAATATGAAATAAAAACTTTAAAAAAGTAATTTATATTTTACTTTAAAATTAAATCAATCAATAAATCAATCAATAAAATCCTGTACTCTATGACTTTCTTTACATTATATAATCAGCACTACAGGACCTGGTAATGGAGTAAAGACAAGTCAATTCAAATAAAATCTGAGTTTTATACTTACACCTGGACCTGTCTGACATGAGTGTTCACAGTATCTCTCTAATAAAGATCTGTGATGAGCACCTGCCTAAGATATCAGACAGCTCATATTATTACCACTGTGTGATATTACTACTAGCTATAGTAATTTTTCACTTGGGTTACCCCTTAAAATTCACAAAATGTCTTGTATACATAGCCTTATCTTGATATTTCTGCTCACTTCACCTTGAGAGATGAAAGAGTACAGATGAGCAATTTGTCAAACCACCACACATAGTAAATAGCAGAGTCAAGACTTGAAGGAAGGTCTCTTATCTCTACGTCCAGTTATTCAACTTCTCCATCATGTATCACTGCCCAGCTCTTCATCTATGTCTCTAGTCTTGCTAGAAATAGAGCTATTCCTATAAAGGAAATAATACTCCATAGCTGTTCAGCCCTTCTAGACTTCGTGTCCTGTTTCATACAGTTTTTCAATTAGCTCAAGATTTAATTATTTTTTTACTACATGATTTCCTGATGAATATAAGACTGAGTTAGGAAAGTACACAAATATTGAATAAAGGGTTTATAACTTTTTCTGTGAGTACTTAAAAGTTAATTTAAGAAAATGCACAGTGCTATAGCCTCTGGTTAATTTGATTTCAACTTTATGCTAAACAACATTTTTCAAAATTATAAAGTATAAATGCTTTGTAAAAGTTTGAAAAACACAGAAAATAATTCCAGAAATCAAACGTTGCTATTATTGAAATCATTTTGGCCCTATCTTCCCCCATTCTCTGCATATATAACTTTTTCTTAATTATGATTGGATTTTGTTTTCACTTAAGATTATATTCTGACTATTTGCTTGTATCTTTAAAAATTCTAGAGAATATTTTTTAACTGATGTTATAAATGAAATATATTACTACTAACAATGATGACAAGAAAAAAGTAGCTAGAAATTTTAAACATTAACATTTAGGCATGAATAACAAACCAGTTTTTAATTTTTTCAGACACAAGCAAGGCTCCTATCTGATCATTCCAACCCAACTGCTGATTCCTTGAGTTCCTTCCAACAGGCTGAAATGTTGGTAACATCTGAGCACACTGCAATCCCCATTGTAAGGGCTGAAGATGCAGAAAATGAAAAGGAAACTGAAGTATCCATAGAAGACCATCCCACTCATAAGGTAAAAGTAACATGGTTATATTAGTACAGACTTTTGTCTCCCAAAGTCTCAATTCTAAAGCGTGGTCAAAGAGACTACCTTATTCACTCTAAGTTTAATTTTTTTAAGATGATGATCACATCAACTGCCTCTAATCTCTAACAGAATTGTAAGGATTAATGAGTTTTACTTCTTGGGCTGAAGTGCTACATAATTGTTTTATTTCACAAAATTCAAGTTCAGGTTAAACTTGTAGCTATCGAATGTGAAGAACATCAAAAATAAGTTTTTAAGACATTATGTGAAGAAAAAGAATTAAGAAATATTCAGTGTTGGCTTATGAATTGTAAATATGATGTAGATATGACATTATCATTTGTTTCAAGGATAAACTTTTTTCTTTTTAGCCTGAAAAATCTTCAGTACTAAAGTCAGAGGAGGAAAACCATGACCCGCCAGCAGATCAGGACCAGAGTTACAGCCAAAACCTGGGATTACAGGATCAAGAGAAAAGTGAAAGTGACTTAACTGAGAATTTGGAGTATACACCAACTGAAGGTACATTGGACCTAAAAGAAGATATGAGTGAGCCTCCAAAGGAAAAACTCCCTGAGAGATTCCTTGGTCATGATGTTAGTTCCATTGTAGATTCTAATCAACAAGAAAGCATCACAGAGACAGAGGAAAACCAAGAACAACCTATAAATGACTCACATCCTCAGTTGAACAGGAGCAGCAAACATAGCCAAGACCTAAGTGTTCAAGGAAACCAAGAGCAGGATCCAAATATCCCAAATGGAGAAGAGGAAGGGGAGAAAGGGCCAGGTAAAGTTGGTACCCACAATGATAACCAAGAAAGGGAGAGAGAAGTTCCCAAGGAGCATTCCAAAAGCAAGCAGGAAGAAGACAGTACACAGTCTGACGATATTTTGGAAGAGTCCTATCAACCAACTCAAGTAAGCACGATGCAGAAAGATGAATTTGAACAGGGTGGCCAAGAACAGGAAGAGGAAAACTCCAACGCAGAAACAGAAGAGGACACTGCCTCAAAAATCAGTAAGCCCAATCAAGACAAAGAATGGCAGAGCCAAGAAGGAAAGCCTGGCCTTGAAGCTGTCAGCAACCATGAGGAGATGGACAAAGAGACTCTTTCTGAGACTTTGCTGGTGGAGCCTACGGATGATGGTAACATCACGCCCAGAAATCATGGGGCTGATGATGATGGCGATGATGGCCCCAGACACAACGCAAGTGAGCAGTACTCCATCCCAAGTGAGGCTTTCCTGGAGAATGAAAGAGCTCAACCCAATTACCATCACATTAAATATGAGGAGCAAAGAGAAGAAGCACATGAGAACGAGAATGTAGATACCAGCGAACCTGCAGAAAACCGAGGGGTGAGATTAGTTACAATGATGCTTGTCTGATAAAGTGGTTAGCTTTTCAAAAAATAGCCATGACCTTTCTCTGTGCTCTGGCAATCCCTTGTGCTTATCTCTTAGTACCTTACTAAAATATATTATAATTATTTATTTTTCTCTACATCTCCATCATTAGTCTGAAAATGCCTGTTTTATTTGGGTTCCCCTAGAAGAATATCCTGGATTTTAGTGCAGTTTGTTTGAGAAGTTCAGGGAACAAAGAGGAGTGGAGAAGTGATACAGGGAAGGAAAGGAAGCTCATCAACGGTACATAATTAAAGCCATGTAAAGCACATTCCTCTGAATTATCCCCTTTGGAAAGTGAGGGAGCTGAGGATTACTAGGAGAGGTGTTAATTCCCCAGCACTTCCAGTCTGTCCTTGAGCAGGCCATATAGAGTGCCGTGGTTTTCCAGGCACAGAGATGCAGATACCGGCAGTTGAACGTCCCTGGCACTAAATAGAGTGGTAAATTCTGATAGATAAGAGGGATGGGGGGCATGACAACTGCTGCTGCTCTCATGCCTTGATAGCAGGTGCCAGGTCATAGTCAAGTTGATCGCCAATGTCTAGCAAAATGCCTCTAACATAATAACGTAAGAGATCCAGCAATGTTTATTGATTTAGCTATAAAGGCAAAGAACAAAGACTTCAGCTACAGCTTTATGAAGCAAACACACACCAAAATGATAATCGGGAAACGGCAACAGGGTGAGGGAAGGGAAGAAACATATTGTTATTTGGTTGTTTAATCATTTGGAGCTTTCATGCAAAACTCTGGCAGCCACCCGCCAGGAGTACCCGGCACAGCTTTTGGTGGGCAAGGTGAATACTAACTTCGATTCCTGAGAACTCCGCTGCCAATCTAAGGCAGGAGTTTTCTTACATTTTAGAAACCTGGTAAGAAACTTTTCCCAATAGCGTCACAGAGATTACTAATGTAATCATGTCTTAACTATAGAATCACATGGTAATACCGCATTTCTACTGTTTTCCCAAACCAAAGGGGGGGTTCCAACCTCGCTTCTGATGTTAGTTCCAATGTTTATTGGGTAATCCCCAGAGATATAGCACTGAACCCAGTTCATAAAGATAGAAATGGCTCCTGTTCTCAGAGGGTTACTGTCTATTTCCACGGTTGCGGCTGGTGTCTCCTCCTTCTGAGATCTGAAATGATCGGAGTATGAAAAGATCTGTGAAGGTATGCACAGTGGAAATATAAATTATGTAAAGGCTTTCCCTAAAATAGACTTCAACTTCTGCTCTTGTTATTATAAAGGCCGAGAAAGCAGAAAGCTCACCGAATGAAGATGACAGTTCAACTGAAGGCAACACAAGGGTGCACGGTGTCGGTGAGTACGGGCTAAGCAAGCAGTCTGTGACTATATGAGGAGAGAGACGGAATGGGCTAAGTTGGGCTATCCCCACACCTTCATTTGTGACTACTGCACAGAAGTTTTCCTCTCCCCACTCCTCCCCAAGGAAATGCTCCCATAAATTGTTGACATTCTCGTGTGCACATTTGATCTACAACTATGGTAACTGTGTTTACAAACTGGAAATTCGGTTGCAATATTACTGCAAAAGCTAGAATTCTTTTTCTCTAAGTCCTTTTGCTTCAAAGAAGAAAAATTGATTCTACCTTATTTACACTCAAATCCATAACTTAGAATTGAGATCCCATATTTAATAAAGACTTAATTCTTAATCACATACCCCAATCACAAAATTTTGAATTTCAACCATAAAATTCTCGTGGCTTTATTTAACTTTTGACCAACTTGCACAGCACTGCTCTGTAGACGTCAGACTATGACCATTGCAGGCAGGTCAAGAAGAGTTGTTTGTTCTTTTTAAATCCCCAATCCAAACTGCAAAGAAATCTAGACTATTATGCAAAATAGTCTGGAGCCAGAGGGTCCCACCTGAAAATTAACGCATCCATTAAAAAGGCTTCTAATGTTTTCCCAAATTTTCTCTTATTCATGAAAATGGAACTGTTTGGATGAATTTGAGTTTACGCACTCAGTTTAGCTTTGTCCATGTTTCCTGTCCAAACTTTTCTGTCAGATTCTTGCATGAGCTTCCAGTGTAAAAGAGGACACGTCTGCAAGGCTGATCAACAGGGAAAACCCCACTGTGTTTGCCAAGATCCAGTGACTTGTCCTCCTACAAAACTCCTTGACCAAGTAAGGATTCTACAAAATGGTCTTTAAGGGACATCAAACAGTTAGTGATTTGAATGAAAGTAATTTGCAATTGAAATCTTCTGTTAAAGAAAAAAGTAAATGCCCAGGTTATCATCTAATATTTAAACAACAGTCAATAGAAACAGCAGTTCATTAGACAGACTTTAAGCAGAGTGTTTTCCCAATGAACATTCCCAAGCTTGAGGTTTTTCTCCTACTTGTCTTTCCTAGGTTTGTGGCACTGACAATCAGACCTATGCCAGCTCCTGCCATCTCTTTGCTACTAAGTGCAGACTGGAGGGGACCAAAAAGGGTCACCAACTGCAGCTGGATTATTTTGGAGCCTGCAAATGTAAGAGTCCAACCACCACTTCTGAAAGTGTTTTGGGTGAATCTGAATTATATACAGATATATATGTACTCATATATATGCAGATGACAAAAATAAAAAGTTAATGTAGTTCTGGATCCAGGCTGCATATTAAAATAACTGGGAAGACTTTTTCAAAAATTAGAAGAATAATGCCCAGGCTTTAACTGTAAGAGATTCTGATTTAATTGGACTGGGTTGGAACCTTGGCGTTGTTTTTTCACTTGTTTTTAAAGTAACCGAGACAATTCTAATGTGCAGCCAGGGTTCAGAACCACTATGATAATGTTATCCGCTTAATAACTGAGATGAATCATTGGAATTTTGTTAAATTAGTTGTCCTCTTCCCAAGCTAAGCCTTTGCCAAGAAGTTTTAATGACAGCATGGTCTTCCAGAATTTTTTGAAATTGTCTTCCTTCCCCAGGATGCTCTCAATTGTGTTTGGATCTCCTGGTCGCTAAGTGATTCTCCACATTAGCGGTGCTCACTAACCTCTCCTGTCTTTCCAGACTCATGAGAGGGTTCAGTTTCTCAGCCCCCTTGATGTTAGATGCAGCCATATGAGTTGCTTCGCCCAGTGAAACCTGAGCAAAAATCATCCATGGGAGCTCTGGACAGAGCATTTCAGAGCTGGTGTAAGGCTCTCCATGCCCTCTTCACCTCGTGTTATGATGCTGAGATGGCGGTGTCTCCCCCATCCTGAGCCCCAGGGAGACAGATGAGCAGAGCTCTCCTGCCAACTGACAGGGGACACGTAGCAGGATGGAGAAGTAAACGTTTGATGTGATGTACAGCATAGTAGTCAACGCTGCTGTGTGGTGTATTTGAAAGTTGCTAAGAGAGTAGATCCTGAAAGTTCTCACCACAAGGAAATAAAAAATTCAAGTAACTATACGAGGTTATGAGTGTTTAACTAAACTTGCTGCGGTAATCATTACACAATATACGTTATGTCAAGTCATTATGCTGCACACCTTAAACTTACAGTGTGGTATGTCAGTTGTATTTCAATAAACCTGAAAAAAATGTTTGTTCCTTTAAGCCACTGAGATTTAACATTATTTCCACAGCATAAGCTAATGTCTGCCTTCTTCTCTTTTCTCCTAATAAATAGCTCTTGTGACCTCCACCTCTGAATTCCAGCTCTCTGATTCTAGAGCAGTGGTTCTCAGCCCTGGCTGCACCTCACAATTACTTCTGGAGCTTTTTAAAGCATCCTGATGCCCAGGTTCCACCCCCAGATCAATCAAATCAGGATTTCTTTGAATGGAAGCTGGCATCTGGTATGTTTTTAAAACACTCCTGGCAATTCTGTTCTGGCGCCAGGGTTAAGGACCACTGTTGTGACGGAGGGGCAGTGAGAATGCTGTCAGTCACCGGAAGTTGTTAAGCGTCCTGTTATGAGGACTTTCCTTGGGACCGGAGTAAGACCCCCAAATTAAAATCAATTTACTTTCTGCCTGGAACAGCTATTCCTGTTTGTACGGACTTTGAAGTGACCCAGTTTCCTCTAAGGATGAGAGACTGGCTCAAGAATATCCTCATGCAGCTTTATGAACCTAACCCTGAGCACGCTGGATATCTAAATGAGAAGCAGAGAAATAAAGTAAGTTATCCACGGCCAGCTACCTAAGCGTCTGTCTACAGGGCTTGAGGGAAAAAGCGTCAGGGGACCGGGGCGGGGGAGGGGGCCGGGGGAGGGGGGCGGAGGAGGGTATATCAGCCCTTCCTCTGCATATCAGCAGCCACTCCTGGTCAACACCCATGGAGTAACAGAATAGTAGTGGTCATCGTTCACGCCTCAAAGTCTGGGACACAGCCAAACCACCCGATTCCCACACGCAGGGCAGGGGCCTCAGCAAGAGCTCTGGAACTCATCCCTCGAGCAAACTCTGTTGAGCAAAGTGAACCTCAGTTCAGCGTTTATATGTTCAGGCCCAGGCATATGATTTAAATCTAAACGTGTTTTTTGCCTTTATAGGCCAGACATAGATTTATCATATAAGGGAAATCCATTATTAACAATGTCAGTAATGTATTAAGATTAAAAAGTGCAGAATATTAATCCTAGAAGCTCCCAGGGAAAATTTGTTCATCAGATAGTTATTGAGTGTATGCCAGGTACCTGGAATTGATTTACATGCTGGAAATACAGCAAGGGACCAAACAAAAATCTCTGCCTTCATGAGCTTACATGCTAGGCAAAGAGACGATATATAGTTATATACACAGGTATGCAAATATGAACATACATGCAAATGTATAAATATATGCAAATAAACATTTATGCAAATATATTATGTCAGGTGGGATGAAACATGCTATAAAGAAAAAAATAAAACATGTAGGAGGGTGTGCATTAACTGTGTCAAATGCTGTTTACGGGTTGTTGAGATGAGGACTGAGAGTTGGCCCCTGATTTGGCACATGGCAGTCATAGCTGACCTTGACAGGCGCTGTTTTTGCAAGAGAAAAGCCCGAATGGATAGGGTTCAAAAGAGAATAGGAGGAATGATGTAAAAGCAGCAAGTATAGAAGACATTTTGCTGTAAATGGGAAAAGTGAAATGGGTGGCAGGTGGAGAGGAATGCGAGTTCAAGGGTCCTATCTACCAGCGGAAGGTGGTAGAGGGTGTTTGTATGCTTCTGGAAATAATCCAGTAAAGAAGGAAGGGTGCCCACCTGCCACAGAGTACTCTTGAGTAGATGAGAAGGGGTGAGCTTCTAAGCACCAGTGAGCGGCTGGGCTTAGTAGATGGGGAACGAAGGAATTCCATGCATGGTGACAAGGCGGGAAATTGGTAGATGTGTTCATGAGAACAAGTAGAAGTTCTGTTCTGATTGCTTCCAATTACTCAGTGCACTAATAGGTGACGTCACAAGCTGGTATTTTTATATGCATTGCCCCTAAATAATTTCTATCCTCTCTCTTTAACAACACATTGCCACAGACAGCCTTGAGAGCATTAGATACAAAACAGGGAAATTTCAATGGGGGTGCCAAGCAGCATCACGCCAGGGCTAACCTGAGCCGCAGCAGGCACTGGATGGAAATACATAAAGGATTAAGAATGGAGTATGCCACGACTTCCCTGGTGGTGCAGGGGTAAAGAATCCACCTTCCAATGCAGGGGACGCGGGTTCGATCCCTGGTCAGGGAACTAAGATCCCACATGCCGCGGGGCAACTAAGCCCGCGCGCCACAACTATTGAGCTCACACGCCTCAACTAGAGCCTGAGGGCTGCAAACTACAGAGCCCAAGTGCCCTGGAACTGGCACGCCACAGCTGCAGAGCGCACGCCACAACTAGAGAGAAGCCTGTGTACCACAACGAAGAGCCCACGTGCCTCAACTAAGACCCGATGCAGCCAAAAATAAGTTTAATTAATTAATAATAAATCTTAAAAAAAAAAAAAAAGAATGGAGTATGCCAGTGGGGAAGAACAGAACTTTCCACTAACAAATGAACAATTTTGTCTACGTCAGTTCAGCCCTTTTCATTAAAACCTTTTCATAGTTTTAAGAAATGGGAGGAACATCACTTGGTTAAAAGATCCAAAAAAGACTTAAATTTCTTCTGAAAACCCCAGGGTTTTTTTAATGTTAGCTGTTATTCTATGCAGAAAGCTGTAGTGTTGATTAGAAGGCATGTAATTTGTTCTCAAATAACGTTCTGGGTTTGTTTTCCTCTGTCATGTTAGGATTACTCTTCAAGTAAAGTTTAGCAAGTGATAATTCCATTACACTTGCCTGATTCTCTAATGATCATCTCCCTTCCTAATCTCAGGTCAAGAAAATTTACCTGGATGAAAAGAGACTCCTGGCTGGGGACCACTCAATTGACCTTCTCTTAAGAGACTTTAAGAAAAACTACCACATGTATGTGTATCCTGTGCATTGGCAGTTTAGTGAACTGGACCAACATCCTAGGGACAGGTAAAAACTTTCCACCTTCCCATTACTAGGTCACCTCCCTGATATAATGTGCAGTTATCTATACCCAAGAATTCTAAACAGATTTAGGAAACTTCCCAGTGCCATTTTAGAGCACAGAAATGTCAAGCAAATACGGTTATGAGTCTAAACACAAAGCTGCTTTGAGGGACTTCCCTGGCCGTCCAGTGGTTAAGATTTCGCCTTCCAAGGCAGGGGGTGTGGGTTTGATCCCTGGTCGGGGAGCTAAGATCCCACATGCCTCGTGGCCAAAAAACCAAAACATACAACAGAAGCAATATTGTAAAAAATTCAATAAAGACTTTAAAAATGGCCCACATCCAAAAAATTTAAGAAAAAAAGAAAAGAGCTGCTTTGAAAATAACAGAATATGGCCACAATTCCACAAGCTCTCAAGTTTACATGTTAGGGTCCAGCCTCCCGAGAGGCTCTTTCCTCTCTTTCTCATTCTTGATCCTAAATTCTGAAGCTAACCTGATTGGCCCCAGTTGGATTAAGCACCTACATCTGGAATGATCCGGTATGGCCAGTGGTAAGAGCCAGGTTGTATAAACATGATTGTTGGGATGCACCCCTATAAGTTTAGGGTGGAGGGAGGATAGTTCCTAGGGAAGAAGGAAACCTTATGAATTGACCTCCCAAAAGCTGTCTGTCTTACCCACAAATAGTGTATTTCATTTGTAGCTCTTCATGAATGCACTACTTATTTGCTGTCCTCAGCAACCTTGTGGAAGAAAAATGCCCTTGGTGATGCTAAGAGTTAGCTCTTCATACACAAGTTAGTTACCCAGTTAATTGGCTGCCATTTATCTCATTGCAGAGTCTTGACCCACTCTGAGCTCGCCCCTTTGCGGGCATCTCTGGTGCCCTTGGAACACTGCATAACGCGCTTCTTTGAAGAGTGTGACCCCAACAAGGATAAGCACATCACCCTGGAGGAGTGGGGTCACTGCTTTGAAATTAAAGAAGGTAAATTCATCATCAGCCCAGGGAGAGGGGTGTCCTCTTCTCCAGATAAGCCCTAAGCCCTGCAGCCCTCATAGACAGGTCCTGCTGTGTGTTCAAACTGAAACCTAGAGACCACAAGGGGGCAGACTGCAAGGTTATTTCTTACCTCCTTTATGATCTCTGTTTCAAAGTGTAGCAAGGGTGAACATTTAAGCGGTAACTGCACTGAGGTCTCAGAAATTGGCTAAGCCTAAGAAAGTGATGTGAATCCAGAGAGCTGAGCCAAATCTCCGAAGGCTACCTTTCTACGGAAGGAAGGAGGGACTTTATATCCTTCCTTAACCTGAGTATTGGGCCAAACTTTAACAAATCATATGTGAAGAGTAAAACAGCAAGCTTGATTCTGAAAATGCGAGATGCCAGAAGAATCTTAGAATTTATTACCAACACACTAAAGATTTTCACCAGTTGTGCCCAGGTGTTATTCCTTTAATCCAAAAGGAACTCCCCCTGCAGGGGAGGAATTTAAATTTAGACATTTGTTTTGCTAGGTTATGTCTTAATGTACTTCCTTTTCTTTTCCTAAGTTACAGTTGATTTTTACGAGCAAGCCTGTTTTTAATAATCGAGATATGAAAGATGTTCAAAAAATGAGCAATCAAAACTGCTCACAGAATGTAAATCAACAATGAACATCAAATCTCTAAAGTAGAGGTTTTACCCATGTGTTCACGACATACGTATATGTAGGATGACTATGCAGCCAAGAAATAAAGAAAAGTAAGTTCATCAAAGGTCAGAGTTTCCCCAAAAGAGGTAACTTGTGTGAACTTCACTCTAAAAATATTCTTTATGCATACGTATGATGGCTTGAAATTGGAAAGAAAGAGTTGGAATATGAAGACTTAGTTATTTATTGATAAATAGATAAGCAGAAAAGGTCCTTTTCCTCTACAATGTTATTCTGTGAAATAAGTACAACTGCAATGAGCAAAGAATGAATATTTTTGTAAGCACCTCGTTCTGTGTGTTAGGTGTCTATTTCTGCACAACAAATTACCCTAAAGATTAGAAGCTTAAAATCTCTCTCCCAGTTTCTGAGGGTCAGGAATCCGGGAGGACCTTACCTGTATGGATCTGCTTTAGGATCTGCTCTGAGCTCACCTACGTGGCTGTTGGTAGGAGGCTTCAGTTCCTCACCATGTGGCCCTTTGCACAGTGCTGCTCATAACATGGTATCTGGTTCCCTCCAGAGCAAGTGATCAGAGACAGAGACAGAAAGAGAGAGAGTCCAAGACAGAAGCCACAGTTCCCTGTAGGGCTAATCTCAGAAGTGACATATTTCTGCCATATTCTGTTTGTCACACAGTCTAACCCTGCTACAATGTGGGGGGAGACGGCAGGAGATGGGGATCATTGGGGGTCAGAGTGGAGACTGGCGACCACATACTGTTTACACCCTATTAACATCAATAGGAAATTAACAGGCAATTAAGACCCAGTCTCATGCAAATAATGCCAATTTCCTTCCTAACACCTATTCTATAAGCACAGTACTTACAAATTCATATACAGCCCTAAAACTGGCTAACAATGTTTTTTTCCAATTCCCATGTTGAAAAGATAAAATGTACCCAAGGACAGCTGCCCCGACCCCTCCCCTCCACCATTATCAAGAAAAAAACTTAGCTGGGGCAGGACATATTTATGTATGCCCTTTTGTATGGCACGTGATTTTAAAGGAGTGATCCAAAGGCAAATTTAAAGAGAGACCATTTAAGGAAACCAGTTGCACTTCACTGTTCCTTTCGAAATTTCTGGCAGCTCTTCAGCATATGGGCCTACGCAGGCCCTGTGCTGGGTGGTTGTCTGGGAGAAGCAGGAAGGGCTTAAAGTTCTGTGACTCGCAAAGCTCCTAATGTTCTTGTTTGTTCACTGTGGTTTGGTTATGATTACATTTTGAAGAAGGGAAAGAATTATCACACAATAAGCCAATAAAGCAGATATTAAATATTCAGTCAGGACACGTAAACAAGTTACTGCTTTGGGATTCAGCTAGGGAAGGAAAAAAAAAATGTCTATTTGTAAGCATACAAATTTATTCCCCCAGGACGGAGAAATCCACAGGACAAGATAAATTGTAGCCAGTGTCGTCCTGAATTTTAACCTCCTTTGCTCTGAACTAGATGTGCTCAAATAGTCCAGCTCTGTTATTAACTAGCTATGCGAATTAGGGCATGCCACTTATCCTCGGCAAGTCTCATTTTCCTTGTGTGTAAAAATGGGATTCAATTACGAGGTGAAGGAGTCTTATTTACTTAGTGCCTATGACATACTGTGGATTAACATATATCCACATTAATCTTTAGGAAAAACTTCCAAGCTAGACGAACAGGGGAAACGAGTCACATCACGCAGGTCCTACTAAGCCAGTTAAAGACATTATCCCCACCGTACTGGAGGATCCCCAAAGGGTTTTTAACAAGGGAGTGATTTCACTGGATTTGTACTTAAGGAAGATTCTTTTGGTTACGTTGTGGATAAGTCAGAGAACTGTTGTGGTGAATCCAGGCAAAAGTTGATGAGAACCTGAATTAGGGCAGTTATAGTAGGGAAAAAGAAAAGTAAACATATTCAAATATATTTTAACATATCAACATATTCAAGATATAGTTGAGAATATAAACATATTCAAGATGTACCGTATGCAGAAATAATAGGACAATGTTTCATAGGAAATACGTGGAGGCAGGAAGCAGGCAGTTAGGTTGAGAGGAAGAGAAGTACAATGCCTCGGTTCCTGGCACAGGCCAGGCAGGGTAAGGAGAGGTACCTTCCACTGAGACAGAAAACACAAGAACGGAAGCAGGTTTGGGGGGAAAAGATAAATTCCATTTGGGACACATTTAATTTTGAAGTCGTTGGGTGACAACGTACACTTGATAGTTGAGGGACTTCCCTGGTGGTCCAGTGGTTAAGACTCTGCACTTCCAATGCAAGGGGCGGGGGTTCGATCCCTGGTCAGGGAGCTAAGAGCCCACATGCTGTGCAGCACTGCCAAGAAAATAAAAATGAAAAAAAAAGATAGTTGAATATATGGGTCTGCTTTTCAAGATGGAATTTAGGAATTGAAAGACATGTGGGGATTGTGAGCATACAGAAAATAATTGATACCAGGGAAGGAAATTAATTTTCTTAGGAAAATGTGTTGAGTTACATGGAAAAGGGTTTTGGGTTGAATACCAAGGAACATCTAGATGATGGATACAGGAGGAAGAAGGAGTACATGAGGCAGAATGAAAAGTCTTCTGAAAGGAAAAAGAAAAGAGGATAGTGCCATATCTAAGGAGGTGTTTCAAAGAGGAAGAAGAGATCACAGTGCTAAATGCTGCTGAGATGTCAAGTAAGGTAAAAGACAGAATATTCATTGGACGTAGAAATAAGGATACCCTGGATGGCCTTGGAAGAGCAGCTTTTGTGGAATGGTAGAGATGGAAGCCAGACACATGAGAAAGAAGAGGAGATAAGAAAGGCTAAAGAGTGAAGGTGTGAAGGCAGGAATGAGCTAGAGAGGGATATAGAGTTGAGGGAAGCATTTTTGAGAATAAAAGAGGCTTGAGCTCTTATCATTTACTCATGCATTCATTCCTTCAACAAGTCTTTACTGGTGGTCTACATAGTACCAGGCACTGTTCTCAAGGCTGGATATGCAGCATATTTAAACATTAATGGGAAGGGCCTGGTAAAAAAAAAAAAGGAAAGATTGAGGATATAAGAAAAAAAGAGGAAAATAGGGGAGAATTCTGAGATCGGAAGAGATCCTGAGCACAGGCAGAGGATTAGCCTCCAAGTCAACAGGAGGGACACCTCTCAACTGAACAGAAAGAAGACAGCAAGGTGGCGGAGTAGAAGGACGTGCGCTCACTCCCTCATGCAAGACGACTGGAATCACAACTCACTGCTGGACAGTCATCGACAGGAAGACACTGGAACTCACCAGAAAAGATACCCCACATCCATAGACAAAGGAGAAGCCGCAATGAGACAGTAGCAGGGGCACAATCATGATAAAATCAAATCCCATAACTGCTGGGTGGGTGACTCAAACTGGAGAACATTTATACCACAGAAGTCCACCCCCTGGAGTGAAGGTTCTGAGCCCCACGTCAGGCTTCCCAACCTGGGGGTCTGGCGATGGGAGGAGGAATTCCTAGAGAATCAGACTTTGAAGGCTAGCAAGACTTGATTGCAGGACTTCAACAGGACTGGGGGAAACAGAGACTCCACCCTTGGAGGGCACACACAAAGTAGTGTGTGCATCAGGACCCAGGAAGGAAGGAGCAGTGACCCCACAGGAGACTGAACCAGACCTACCTGCTAGTGTTGGAGGGTCTCCTGCACAGGCGGAGGGTGGCTGTGGCTCACTGTGGGGACAAGGACACTGGCAGCAGAAATTCTGGGAAGTACTCCTTGGCGTGAGCCCTCCCGGAGTCCACTATTAGCCCCACCAAAGGGCCTGTAGGCTCCAGTGCTGGGTCACCTCAGGCCAAACAACCAACAGGGAGGGAACCCAGCCCCACCCATCAGCAGACAAGCGGATTAAAGTTTTTCTGAGCTCTGTCCACCAGGGCAACAGTCAGCTCTACCCACCACCAGTCCCTCCCATCAGGAAGTTTGCACAAGCCTCTTAGATAGCCTCATCCACCAGAGGGCAGACAGCAGAAGCAAGAAGAACTACAATCCTGCAGCCTGTGGAACAAAAACCACATTCACAGAAAGACAGACAAAATGAAAAGTCAGAGGACTATGTACCAGATGAATGAACAAGATAAAACCCTAGAAAAACAACTGAATGAAGTGGAGATAGGCAACCTTCCAGGAAAAGAATTCAGAATAATGATAGTGAAGATGATCCAGGACCTCGGAAAAAGAATGGAGGCAAAGATCGAGAAGATGAAAGAAATGTTTAACAAAGACCTAGAAGAATTAAAGAGCAAACACCTAGAAAAATTAAAGAACAAACAAACAGAGATGAACAATACAATAACTGAAATGAAAAATACACTAGAATGAATCAATAGCAGAATAACTGAGGCAGAACAACGGATAAGTGATGTGGAAGACAGAATGGTGGAATTCACTGCCATGGAACAGAATAAAGAAAAAAGAACAAAAAGAAATGAAGACAGCCTAAGAGACCTCTGGGACAACATTAAACACCCCAACATTCGCATTATAGGGGTCCCAGAAGGAGACGAGAGAGAGAGAGGACCCGAGAAAATATTTGAAGAGATTATAGTTGAAAAATTCCCTAACAGGGGAAAGGAAATAGCCACCCAAGTCCAGGAAGTGCAGAGAGTCCCATACAGGATAAATCCAAGGAGAAACATGCCAAGACACATAGCAATCGAACTGACAGAAATTAAAGACAAAGAAAAATTATTAAAAGCAACAAGGGAAAAATGACAAATAAATTATTAAAAAAAAAAGAAGACAAAAAGTATGAGTGCAAATATGAGTAAATTTATAAGTAAGGAGACTATTATCCCTACTTTACAAGTGAAGCCAGTGCTCACAAGAAATACAGCAAAAGTCTGTAATCTTTCCGTCTCCTGGGGCAAGAGGAAAACTTACATTGGGCAGGAAAACTACTTAGTGTCCCAGACAGGGTAGTATGCTTCAGATTAATCCGCTTTAGGGATCTGTTCAAGAATTATTGAGTAAGGGTGGGCCACAATGCTAAGGAGCAGTCTTATATCCCCCAGAGGATGCTGTCTTCTTCCATTAGTGTGGCAACAAGTTCTTTTACAATTACATGATTGGAAATTTGATATAACTGGCACTATACTTCTATTTATTTTGGTTACATTTTAGCAACCCTTACAGATTAGTATACTTGGCACTTCTTGCCTGGTTTCCCCTCAACCTCCTCTATCAGTGGTTCTCAACCCTACATCAGAACTACCTGCAGAGCTTTCTAAATGTATACATGCCATTGGCCCACCCATGGGGATGCTGATTCGGGGGGGGGGGCGCAGGAGTGAGGCCCAAGGATATACAGTTCTTAAAGCTTCACAGGTGATGTTGACGCCCTACCAGGATGGAGAACCACCATCATACCGCCTTATTGATGGGTTCTCTGATCCCCTAGTTCTAACATTGTTTATATTACTGCTCTGGCTACTTTCTAAAAGTATGTTTTGTTTTTGTTTTTTACAGAAGACATAGATGAAAATCTCCTGTTTTGAATTAAGATGTGAAAGCACTCAAACTACCCAGCATCCTCCTTTGTTCTGACCACTTCTGAAGTATATGCAGTGTGAAACTTGTAGATTTATATTTAGCAAAATGCTTGCATGTCTGAGACGACAATGAGAGTAACTGCTTGATAACAGTATAGGCACCAGGCATTTAACATTAACTTTGGAAATAAAACTTTAAAATTAAGTAAAGTCAATATATGCAAAATATTATATACTGTTTGTGAACAGGAGTTTAACTCATCACTCTGCATCCATTTATGAGATACTTAAAGATTATAAAACTCGAAAAAATAATACATTCATTTTGTCCATAATACCGTGTGCACTTCAAAAAAGTGAAGTAAGGCTCTTTGTTGTTGATGTGTGTTATTTTCAGTATCTTAATATCCTAATAAAAATCCAAATGTTTACTCAAGTTTATTTCCAGTCATTTACTTGAACAATTATATGTGAAAGACCAACCCAGGGCTCATACTTCATATCAAACTATAATCACGCTTTCTAGACCCTACTGCTTAAAAAAAAATAGTATGAGTGGTTGGGGAGCTGTTTCTTATGGGAAACAAATATTCAGTTGTTAAATGGTAGTTGCTCATGAATGGTTTTTGTCATAATTTAAGTTTAAACAGAAAAAAAAAAGAATTCAAGTGCTTTTCACCAAATTCAATTTAAAATATGGGTGATTGTGCACTGCTGGATGCAACTAATTTTAGCTTTTGTGCAGATGTGCATGTGTGTCTGGGGAAAGGGAGGCCCAGCAAAATCTCTACACATTTCATGTCCTCAAAATAAAGGGAATGTAAAGGTAACAGACAGTGGAGAGCCCTGAAGTGTCTTGATGCCCAAGGTAGTCAGAGGTGAATAGTACTAGAATAACTTGATAGCAAGACAATGTGTCATAAGAGAAAATTTGTGTCTTTCTTTGGTCACTATTTTTTTTTTTTTGGCCACACCGCCACACTGCATGTGGGATCTTAGTTCCCCGACCAGGGATCGAACCCTTGCCCCCTGCAGCAGAAGTGCAGAGTCCTAAACCACTGGACTGCCAGGGAAGTCCCCACATATTTTCCTATCTGAAATGGAATATATCAGTGCAATTGTCTTTATTTTCTTTCAACTAATCAAAAATTTGTTGTTGTTGAGAGGCTTAACTGTGATAGTCACTTAAAGAATATGCCCCTAGGAATTTTATCTTAAAGACACTTATGGAAGAGTTTGTTTTTTATCAGAATAATCTCTGATTAATTTCAAAATTGTATTTTATCTTTTACACTGTATTGTCTTTTCTTAGCTCAGTGAGTCACTTGTTCTTAACCAGACCACATCACACCAGGTCATGTGTAAATAATTAAGTTCAATTTGATTAATTAAAATCTAATTAAGCATTATTTATAATTTCTTCCAACTACAGAAATAATTTTAAGAATTATTACAAAATTCAGAATGTTTTTACGTGTACTTGCAAAGAAATGTCATGGGAGGCCCTAACTAATTCGAAACCACGTTTCTAATTGTACATTTGTTCGGAATAGTGAAATTAAATTTGGAGGCATTAATTAGACCTAAATTACTATGTTTAATGTTTTAAATACTTTAAGTGTTTTGGAATAGTGAAAAGTGATTTTAATGCTGAGGACACTACCGATTCACTAAAAATGTTTTATTTGAAAATAATTTTCATTTTGAAATAAAAATATTATTTAATAATAGAAAGTTTTAGAACCTTAAATTTTTCTATTAGTTAAGACTTCCACATGTATAGCTGCCCTGGATGATATATTGTAAAAGCACTTTAATATTCTTAGTGGTCATAATTTTTAATTGTGAGTTGTTTGCAGTAAAGACATTACTCTAATCCCAACCAAGGAGATGAAGTTATTTCTCAGTAATCGGTCTTTAAGCCTATCTATCTCTGTGTAACTGAAATACTTTAGAAGTTGGTGTTCCTAGTCTAAAACCAATTATTCAATTTTGCATCAAATTCTGTGACTCGTATTACCCATGAGCACAAAGGCATTAGTAATATCGCTTAAATACGAGATGGGCATAGAGATTCTAGATCACACTGCTCTTTGAATTTGTTGCCCAAGGACCATTTGAAGCAAAGGTAATTGAAAAGACACAGTATAATTTGGACTGATTCTATCGCACTAGGTAAAAGTATTGTTTTGGATAATTTAATGAATAGGTTCATTTATCAAAGGAAGAAATAAAGCCAAGGGTTTGAATCCAGAAGGAAGAAAAATACAAATAAGAAACATGAAAAAGGGAAAGGGAGATAAGCTGCCTAATTTCAGGCAAAATGAAATAGCCTGAAGATAAATCAGAGTTGAATTTCAAATACATATGTATAAAATAGTTGAAGAGTGACTTATAAAGGGATATGACTTTCTTCAGATGATGGGGACAAATCTTAAAAGGAATATGATGAAATTTATTTTTCTTCCAATATTCAATTCCAGAGTACAGTGATTTAGTTTGAAACTCCTAAGGTAAGTTCATTTGAATTAAATGTAATTTAAGGCCATATAAAGCTTTGCTTTCAGAATCAGCTGGCCAGTAAAGATCACATTGATTTGCTTCATTGAATTTATTCATACTGTGTTTATTCTCTACCAATCCATTATGCCTTTCAAGATTTTTCCTATATCATTTCCTTCTTGAGAAATTGCAATTGTCAGTAACAGCACCCAGACCATGTGAAGACCTGGTAGATCTCATGGTGGGTAGAAGCTCAAGGTGGATTTACTTGTATATTACATAAGAAATCTCACTTGAGCCAGTGGTGTTATATCTCCGATCCTAAGTATGATACGACATTGTTGTTTGAAGATTTGTGGGTCGAGATCACAAGTTCAAATAACTTCAGGGACCAAAGAGTACAGGTTGAACTGTGAGATTACAAGGAAGAGTAGTAAGTATATGCAATGTTATGAGCCACAGAATGCATGTCTTGTCTAAAGACAGGTGGTTTTTAAAAGAAATATTTGTTTATTTATTCATTTATTTATTTATTTGGCTGCGCTGGGCCTTAGTCGTGGCACACGGGATCTTTGTTGCTGCATGCGGGATCTTCACGGCGGCATGTGGAATCTTTTTAGTTGTGGCATGTGGGATCTTTTTTATTTTTCGGTAGTTGTGGCACACGGGATCTTCGCTGCAGCATGCAGGATCTTTAGTTGAGGCATGGGAACTCTTAGTTGCGGCATGCATGTGGGATCTAGTTCCCTGATCAGGGATCAAACCCCGGGCCTCATGCATTGGGAGCGTGGAGTCTTAACCCCTGGACCACCAGGGAAGCCCCTAAACACTGTTTTTAAAGCACTGATGTAGGTTTACAAAACCTGGATCAAGAGACAGAATTTAGTCTGACCACTATTTAACACCTCTAACTAAACAGTCTATTTATAATGGGAATAAGACTTAGAAAAAACTAAAAATGATCTCCTAACCCTTCAATTCCAGACTCCTCCTTCAGAATGAAATTTCTTATCCTTGCTGGCCTTTTGATCACTGCCACTGCTCTGCCCACCCCTGTGAGTACTGTTCCTCAGTTTTCCACTCCATTTCCATTCTAGAGACATAGTATTTCCGGGCTAGAAAGCATTACCTTTACCTTTTCAGTTCACAGAAGAGGAAAGTGGACTCCAGGAAAGTTGTAGAACCAGGAATTTACCACTCTTCTTCAGTCCAAGGGTCTTCCCAGCACAAATCCCAGCTCTACATGCTATTTGAAGCTGCATGACCTTCAGTGAGGAACAAACCCATGGCTTCCCAGCCTGTAAAATGAGTTGTAAGAACTACCTCAGAATTGTGCAAGGATGATAAAAATGCATCTAATGCACTTAAAGAGTCCTAACTGGAACATAGGAAGCTCTCGAATAAACTTAGCAATATAGAGCAAGTATTCCACAGTGACCTAAGTCTTAATTAGGCAGTTTGAATTGAGTATCATTTACAATACCCTTACCCCAAACTATCTCATGTTGATTATAGACATGCGTCCCCATCTATACGAATGAGATCTATGAGTTTAAGCTCTGCTTATTATAGTCTGACTAGGTAGGGTACCTAGTAGGCAGGAACACCTGTCCCCTAAACATTTTGTAACAAAGGAGCCTTCAAAGAAGTGAGGGAGCTTTCAAAATCTGTACCTGGGGATACAAACTTTAAATTTACACTTCCATGCTCTCTCCACTTTGAACTGATAAATGCTGAGAATTAAACTGAGGACACTATTGATTTGAAGATGAAGAGGCATGCAATATGTAATTAATCTTACAAAATGTAAAAGAAAAAGAGAAAGCATTCTTTGGAAATAAGTTTAAAGGTAAAAAGTACAAGTTCTAAATCACTGGACAAAATTAATTCCACTTTTCCCTGTTAGACTCAACTGCTTTTTATTCCAGGACAGCCGCATCACTGATGAGTATAATGCTCAATAGTGGCTTGTTACCTATTCTCATTTAGAATAAAATCCCTTTGTAATGAATAACGTATTGCCATATGTTGCTTTACCTTGTTGCTGTTATTGTTTTACAAGCTTGAACAATCTGGAGGAAGTTCCAGTGGTCAGGTAAACTTCTGGTTGTATTTTCAAATGACATGTTCATCATTTTAAAAGTTTTCAAATGTTTGGAATGACTGACATCATGTTTCTTATTATAGAGATTTAACTTTTACGCACCACAAGGACCACTAATTTTTCCTCAGATCCCATTTCTCCCACCTCCACAATTGCCCCTGGTAAGCATGGGTTTGGGGAATCTCAAACTGCAAAAAGTATTTATTAGTTGGATGATGGTTATAACATTTTCCAAGTTTTGACACAGAAATATAAGAGGCCACCAGGCATCAGCTATTCACACTACCCTCCCTGCATAGCTTGTGGTGAAGTGTGACAAAGGAGGAGCAACTTTCCCTCTAAAACTTCAGTGACTTCTTCCAATCTCTCTCTACACTTGCTATCAAAAAGACGTTTACACTGAATTACCCCGACTATAATGAGCTTAGTTACTCTTCATGAAGGGAATGCTAACCTTTTTCTATATTACCTGTTCTTTTTCTTTTTGTAAATAGCCTTGCTGCTTTCTTTCCTCTAAAGTTTTTTCCCCAGCTCTCTCTAGCTTTTTTCCACAGGTCAAACAATATAATTATTTTGCTCTTCTTGTACCCTCTCCAATCTCTCCTAATATCTGAATTCTTATAATATCTTTTTAATAAAGGCCAGAACAATGTTAAAATACATAATAGAGTTACCTTTTTGGTACAGACAGCATTCATTTGGTTAATATTTACTGAGTGTCTGCCAAATAATGGGGTCTACAGTGAGTCCTGGAAAAACAAGAAGTATAAATAAGTTCACAATCTGATGAGGAAGAGAGATTTATAAATGAAAAAACAATGTAATTCAGTAAGTGCTTCTAGACGCAAATACAAAACCAGCTGACTTAGGCTATGTGTCAAAGAGTTCATAACAGAGGAGGGGAAGCCAAGCCAGGTCCTGAGAAGTGGGAGGGGCGTTCCAGGCAGAGCGAACAGCAAGTGCTGAGAAGGACATGGCAACTTGGGGAAAGGATGACCAGGGCAATGAGGCTGCCACACAGGTTGGGACATGTTAAATAAACAGTATTTAGGCAATGATGTTTTGAAAAGTTCATACACATTTTAAAATAGCATCTTGTTTAACTTCTTGTCTATCATCTAAAAGTTTTAAAATATGAACACAATTTTGCATAGTTTTTGTTTTTATATCTAAGTGTAACGAAACACCTTCCCTTTGCTTATATTTAATTTCAAACTGTTTACTTCTCAACTTAAAGTCTTTTAGAAATTGTCACTAAAGTTACGGTCCTCAATGGAACATTCTTTCCCTTTAATGTTTTCACATGGCCTGACTGACTGTTAGACACTACATTTCTAAGTTCTTGCATTTATAATTAATTGCTAATTATTTTGGTTCTAGTCAGGGTTAGGTGCGTTGGTTCTTTACTTTTTCTGAAATCCATAAGATTTGGATTTTGCGTTAATTTGTAAATTAACGCAAAATTCTGGAGTCTTGGTTTATAATTAGAATTTAGGAATTGCTACTAACGTCTTATGCTTAAAATTATGTAAATTTTTGTGGCAATAAAAAGAATCACTAGTATTTGAAACAGAAGCTCCTCCTTCCACCAGATGGCAGAATAGTATTAAAAATCAGGCAAAGATGGCTTACTGTAGAAAAACTGAAGGATTTGCAAGAACTATCGACACATAAGACAGATTCCTAGGCTTTAGGTTTGACTAATTAAGCAAAATAAGCATACTTCTTGAAAGAAAAACATGATTTGAAATTCACTAGAATCTAATCTCCATCAACTAGAAGGTGAACTGCCTGAGAGCACGTAATTAATTGCTCAATAAATACTGATGGATGGAGGGATGGATGGATGGAGGGATGAGTAAATGAATATATGAGAAAAAAAGCTAAAACAAAATGTTCCACCTTATTTTATTCACAATTCACTTTTTTCCTCCTTTGTGTAGATTCCAATTCCTTTTCCATTTCCTAATAATCCAAATCAGGTAATTATACTTAAAGTTTCCTTTAAGAAAGTATTTAAATGAATACAAAACAAAAACTTGAAAATTCTTTAGATTTATTTGGAAAGGAAGCTGATACCAAAAATAATGGTTATTATTCTCCTTTGGGGACAATTAGTGATTGATATTTTGTCTGATTTGAGTCATTTAATGTAAAAATCTCATATATCCTTGAAACCTGAGACCTGAAACTTTCCTTGATCATGTGGAGGGAACCCAGGAGACCAGTAGAAAAGCATTTGAAGTCAAATAATCTGGGGATGCAAGCTCTGTCATTTAACACTTTGGAATAATCTTAAACTCCTTTGTGTCTTACTTCCCTTTAGAATTATAAAATAGTGAAAATGAATGATTCATGAAGCCCATTTCACGTCTAAAATTTTTCACTTATATTTGCTATTAATGGGGGGAAAATTCATTCTTACTGAAATGGAATCTGTCCCAGAAGCCTTTGAACTAGATTTAAGGTTATGGTCAAGGTATAAAAGGATTATTTGAATTTTACTTTTGACAGGATTTTAGTGAATGAGGGGAAATTACATAGAACAAGACTGACTCAGTCACAAGCAAAAAAATAGAGTGTAACATAGCATATTAATTCTAAATTTTTAAATGATACTTCGGTTACAATTATAGGAGATGATATTATTAAAGTTTTTTTTCATAAAGAAGTGATCCCTGGGAATTCCCTGGCGGTCCAGTGGCTTTCACTGCCGGGCCTGGGTTTGATCCTTGGTCAGGGAACTAAGATCCCGCAAGCCACGTGGTGCAGCCAGAAAAAAAAAAAAAGGGATTCCCAAATACAGTCTTTTTTCCAACCTCGTAAGCATGAGTTTAATTATCTTTCCAAGAAGTCCCTGCTACGTTTGGAGTCCACACACACACACACACAGAAATGTGGACTCATGTTTCCTGAGATAGTAGGTTTGAAGGGGGTGGGTGGGTACTAAAGGGTGGAGGGGTACTTAAATATTAGCGAATGTGACTCTTACTGTTTATAAATGCTAAGAATTCTAAAAAGCATGTTTTCATTAATCAAGCTAACAGAAAATATATAACATAGAAAAGATAGATAAAACACTGAGTTACAACTCCTTGATTATTTGATTGTATTTCCTTTTTTCTAGGTCCTGACACTTAATGATCGTATAGTGGTAAATACTGCTCTGTTAATCTATAAAGTTTACAAAAATATTACATTCGACACTCCATTTAAGGTGAGCCAGTTCATCAGAAAAGTTACTGTATTTATTAGTCCAATTCATTTGGAAACAAAATTAAGAACAGCTGTTAAATTCAAAGCCAAAATAACTAACTTGATACATGCACACAGTTCTATATTCATTTATTCAACTCATCCAAACTATAAATTGACAAAACAACCTCTTCTATCATTGATAAGGATGAAGGTGAAGAGTCTTAAAAGACTTAAGAGTTACAGAATAAATTACTTTAGCAGAGCTGAAATAGACTAGTTTATTTCTTCACTAATGAAGCACTAGCATAAATGCATAATACATTAAAGATGATCAAATCTAAATCCCAACAGATAATTTTTTTTACTGAACTGCACATAATTCAACTATTTAACAAGGCCCTTTATTGATATATGTTATTCAGAATATTAGTTTATAAAAACACAGGAGAAATACTTGAAGGGAGTTACAAAAGAGAACACTAAAAATTTCATTTCCCATATACTTTTCACACTTAAACATTTTCTGAAATCAAGATACATCTCACAACAGATGCATTTAACCTAGAATCTCCTTTTTCTTTAAGATTCATCATTAACTAAATGGTACACTTTACAGTTGATTGTATCTCAAGAGACCTGCAGTATTCGTAAAAATGTCAAAAAGTTAGGCCTAAAAAGTTAGGCCTAAACCATTGTGTGCCTGAGGTAAAAATTTTCAGGATTCTTCACTACAGATTATTTAAAGTCAATCAATCACCTTGAAGAATATTTAAGTGTGCCAGAAACTTTAAGGTCAAACTAAATAAGAACCAGAGTCAAAAAAGAAAAAAAACCTAAGTCAAGTTCAAATAACTAGTGTTAAAAAAAAAAAAAAAAAGCTAGTGTTCTTCCCACAATCCACTCTGTTTAAGAGATTCTATAGTCCATTTCCAAATGACAAATTGTAAAAATTCTAGCATCTTTTAATTAGAATGCATTATATATATGAATATGAATAGATATTCTAAAAATGTTTTAGGAAACTACCGTCAATAATTAATTATTGATGATTACAAAATTAGCAAGTTCATCTTTACATCAAAACATGGCTAAAAGAGCCCTGGCCTGTGGTGGGAAAGCCTAGATTGTAAGCTCATCTTTAAAATTAAATTAGCTCTGTGACCTTGGGTATATGTATTCATTTACCTCCAAAGTCTCTTCCAGGGAAAATACTGACTCCTCAGACATATGACTCATTCAAATTACCAAATCTGAATACTTAATACCTATTTACACTTTATTTTTCTGAACTTTATTGAAAGTGCTGTTGGCCACAAGCCATCCAGAAAGGATCCTGACAGAATAACCTATAGAACTGCCATATCTTCACAGTGATGAGAAGTTTTTTCTCCCAGTGATTGTGATTAAACCAAGAAGCAGGAAAACGTACCCTAAAGGAACAAATGCTACCTCAGGGCAATTGTTCTTGCCTGAGAACAAGCAGGACAGTGTTTAGCTTACATATTCTTGCATACGTGCTGGGACGGACAGCTCTACAAATAGAGGGATTCACCTTGTTGACACAGTGGTCAATTCCTTGAGCAAGCTGCCAGTCTCTTAAAACAGGACCACATGAAAGCTATAAAGCAATACTTAACCAGTGAAATTGCTTGTGTAAGTAAACCCTCGAAGCAAAGTCATAGCTGTCCTAAAATTTTGGTTCAAGTATCATTCACAGAGGGAATTCACATAATTTAAGAAAGATAGCACTTGTATGGAAGTGTTTACAGTGAGTTTCTCAACGATTCACATCAATTTTCTGTATTTCAGATATAGTGACTACCGTTACAAGGCAGTTACAAGAAAATATTTCTGTGAATTAAGGGAATTTAAATCTAAATATTGCATATTCATTTAAAAATCTTACCTCATGTAAATAAAACACAAAGCAGTAAAAATGGAATTAATTTTTCAATAAAAACAAAGATTTTCATACAGAAAGTATTTAGCTTATATATGTACTAAGTTAAAAATAAGCTAAAAGGTAAACCCATTGATATCACTGATCATTGATTTTTCTTCTTTCACAGTTAATCATTTCTCTTCTGAACCAACTTGGGGTAAGTCCACATTAATTTTTAAGCTATTATAAACTACAAATCTACCTAATGGACTGAAGATAGTATCTTATTAATTTTTTTTAATATCTAGGGCTTCTTTTGGGTAGAACTTTTTTGCTATGGTTATATTGATAAAAGCAAGTGACATTTAATCTCAGAAAAGGTAAGAATAATTCTTCTGAACCATAAAACCATATGGCAGAATGGAACCCAAGTGATTTACCCAAATTAAAGCTCATGAGTTATAAACTCGATTTCCTCCAAGATCTTTTTTTTTTTTTTTTTCTGGCTGCGCCATGCAGCATGTGGGATCTTAGTTCCCTGACCAGGGATCAAACCTGCGCCCCCTGCATTAGAAGCATGGAGTCTTAACCACTGGACCACCAGGGAAGTCCCTCCTCCAAAATCTTTAGATCAGAATTCCTGCAGGTCTAAAAATGTATTCTTTTCATAATGCCCATAGCATTTGACAAAATTTCAGTTTACAGAAATTAGGTTAAGAAATTTCAAACAGTAAATTTTACCTCAAGCTTACTTTTGGCTTACGAACTATTCATAGCAAACAGTGAGAAAAGCCTGCTGTGAAACTTCCAAATCTAGAAATGCTCTCATCTCAAGGCAATAAGTCTCCTTAACACAAAAGCATCAGCTCTCTTGATGGAAAGGCTACAAACCTTGAGACTTCTGCTTTGACTCTCACCCAAGTTTGCTTTCATCTAAAATATATACAAAAGAGAGAGAGAGATCAAAAAGGTATATTCCTTTTTAAAATATCTGAATTAATGTCAATTAAAATTATAGACAGTGTGTATTTATTTTAACCTACCTTGAGAGTAGCTGATGAATCAAAATATTCTCAATCCTAATTTTGAGAAAGAAATTGGATTTCACGCAAGTTTTCCTTCTGAAAAGTTTCATTGCCCTCAAGTGCTTATTCTGTGTTTCTTACCAATTCAAATGCTCTTACCAGCCCATCAAGGGTGAAGTGGGAGAAATTAAGCTCTATGTTGCAGAAAAGACAGTTGATGGTTCAATTTCTCAGCATTTAGGTATAAAAGAACCACATTATTTGCTACCTCCCAACATTACATGATTGTACCCATACTAATCCATCAACATTAAATAAACATAATATGGGAGACATGGATGGAGGCAAAGAAAAAATATGGCAAAAATACCTTCATATAGTAACTATAATCTGTATTGTTTATTTTGGCAGAAATAATTCTCTTACTACTATGTCAGAAGTTATATACGGTTAGTAAAATCTCCAAATATCTTTTGAGCATTATTATACATTTTTAAATACTTCTATCCCAAGAGTTTAACAGCTTCAGATTGTGCCCATATTGGTAAGTTAGTAATATGATTAAAGGAGGTGTAAACAAGACCAAATTAATTACAAGTGCTTTCTTCAAATGATGTGTTTTGAAATCAATTTATTTATTAAAACTTCACAAATATTTTAGAAAATAACAGCAACCATCATAAGTCCTCATACTGTAAGACAGAGTAGCATTTAGCCTCTAAAAGTGGTTAGAAATTTTAGGTGCCCTCTTTAGCATGTTTAGTACCTTGCTTCTATTTGAGTTGGAAATGCTTTCAAATCTCAAGAACACCTGCAGGCAAGACACACTGATTGCAGCCGCTCATCCTTAGGTTAAGATATTATCAATAAATTGTCTCTGGGCCAAAATTATGTAAACAAGTTCAACAAGGCTAGCCAAATCAGATGTGGCCCTTAAATTTCAAGTCACAAACCATAAACGTATTACTATGGATAACATGAGTATTGCTTAAGTAATATAGAATCTTCCAAACTACAAACTTAAAGTAAGAAATCATAAAAGCTTCATAAACTTAGTAGGGAATACAGCAGACAGAGAATTGGCTCTGGAACCCTGCAGACCAGGATTCAAAATCCAGCTCTGTTGCTTACTGAATAAACCTTGGGGCAACCTTTCTAAATATCATTTTCATCTGTGAAATAGGAATAATACCACCTAACTTCACAGGATTGTTGTGAGGATTAAGTGATACAACGTAGATATTCAATAAATGGTATCTATCAATCACTGTTTCAACTGTCTCTAAAAAAAAAAAACCAAAAATATTCCTTATATCCGAAATATAAGAAAAGTAAATATGAAGGCAATATCACCTAGTGATACAGGAGCAGATATTCCTCCAGAAATGTCTTCAACTAAAATTTTAATCTGTTTTTTTTCTATTATAGATGGTGCTGGATACTTACAGTTAGAAGATTATCTACTTCTACCCTATCTATAGGGTATAGTAGTTTTATCATTTTGCACACTTTGTAAATGTTCCAATGAAAACTACAAAATGACACAAAAAAATTGATTATCTGCGGATCATGTGCTTTAGTCATTCTTTCTTTAAATAAAATTTTCATAACATAATATCTTTACTAATGTCAGGTTAGATGTGTCAAAACTATTAAAACATAAGTAAATGTCATTCTTTAGGCAACTGCTCAAACTTTCTCAGGAGCTTCTGTAAGTAGTTTCAATTTTAGAGAATTCTATTCCATGCCAGGAAGAAGCAATTTCTTCCTACCTAACAGTAAACGTAGAATCAGATTCTTTCATGCTGGGACAAGGTTATCCTACCCCTCACCCAATGAGCAGATCATTCTTGTCAAGTACAAGTCCCTTGTTACGTACCCAAGGACCAGGATTTTATGGATTTCAGGAAATTAATACTGCACATAAACCTTATAACTCTTCCAGAGAGGTTTGAGGCAGCATCCTGAAATCACACATTCTAATGTTTCTCAGCAAAACTTATAGTCACACTAAGGGGAAAAAAGCCTCCTGTCAGTTCAGTGCAAATTTACCCCAAAGGAGTTTTGACACTAACTCGGGGTTGGGGGGAGAGAAAACAAAAAACAAAAAACACCTTTTCGATTGATTTACCTCAGCCCTAGTTCTGTCCTCTAGCTACAGAGTAAGCATAATACTCTTTTCAAATATCTGAAGGAAACAACCATGTCTCTATCCCCTAACCCTCCTTTTCTTCAGATGCCCCACCTGTAGTCCAACTGGAAGATGGAATTATGACAGTCCCTGCCTCAGGCTGACAGGAATTAGTATCATGAGACTTTCCCAATGGATATCTTGGCCAGAATGTGATACACATGCGACAAGGCAGTGTTATTTTCCTTCCTCTTCCCTGCTTCCAAGAACACGTGGAACACCAACTCTTTCCTTTCCTCTGGGTATTACAATGTTAATAGTGAGTCTCTCAAAAACCTATGTCAGTCTTTAACAATCTCTTCCTAACAAAAGACACCAAAACTCCCAAAGACCTCCTCTGTCTCTGATTTCAGTTCCTTTCTGAACATCTATTTTTAATTCATTTATGGCACATACAGTTACAGTAGAGTGAAATGCATATAGCAATTGAAATTACTAATTTCCTGCGTACATTTTTTTAATTCAGAATTCTTGGAAATGAGAACATGAGCTCTTGTTCGCTGATCTTGACCCTTACCAACTAAGAGTGAATGAAATTTCCTCATAAAACTCACAACTCTAAAGGCAAGAATACATCAGGCTTCCACTTTTGAAAGCAGCTTCAACAAGATCATGTAAAGCAAAATGCAAAGCAAATAATTTAAAGATAAATCAGATTAAACAACGGTGATCGGTGCTCTTCTGAAAGAAGCTTGATGTGACAGGAACATCCTTCAGACCTCAGAAGATCAATGGGAAAAAAAAAAAATGACAAACAAGAACTACATGGAAAGCAGAAGTTATGGCTGAACAGAAATTTACCTTTATTTAGATTCTGATTCTTCAAAGAGCATCAGTTGTTAAATTTGGTTTAAGCCATGCTTAAATAAAATGCATACAAAATATGATTATTTATAGCTCTTTTGACTGGAAAGCAGAAAATTCTGTGTTCTGTTTCACCGTATTTGCTAATTTTATTCTGATGCAAAACCTTCTAAATGCAAATCATTTTGAAAGTGAATAAAATACTTCGCAAGTGATCTACCCTGCCCTTTTGATATATGAGTTCTGTGATGCTGCCCTCTTTTCAGCACATGTCCCTTTGCTGCCATGGGGCTTACACGGAGATTGCGAGCTATAACCCACGGCAGTCGGTTTCAGAGTCCTCACTCCAGTGGGCATCTCGTTTCTCTGCCACAAGTTGGATGAATTGAGAGTGACTAGCGTAAAGCTTGAGTTTATCACTCACGTCCACCCATTTCACTTTTCCAGCATCATCTCCAGCTTCTAAGGTAAGGTTATCCATTATCTCACCTGGTTACCAAAGAAAAAACATCATCAAGAAAAAGTAATTTATTCATTTCTTTTTCAGCATAATTCTGTATCTTCAAGTATTACTATAACAATCTTAAATCATCATTATATTAAGTGGCCAAGTGAATTAAAAGCTAGAATATTCCAAATTTCCCAAATGTCCAAATTTTAAGTGACGGTACCAGTAAGAAAGCTTTTCTCTTTAAAAAGTAAAAATATTACCCTTAAAAAAAAAGAGAGAGTTCACATTAAATAAACATGAAAACTCACATCAAAATTCCAGAAGGATTACAGATTTCAATGTTAAAAAAAAATGAAAGAAAACAATTATTGATGACTCACTTTAGAGTCTTAAGGTAAGTGGACTTTTCCAAGTATGACACCAAACCAGAAACCATAAAATAAAATATTTAGTTGGGGGATGAGGTGGTGGTGGGATGAATTGGGAGATTGGGATTGACATGTATACACTAATATATGTAAAATAGAGAACTAATAAGAACCTGCTGTATAAAAAATAAATAAAATAAAATTCAAAAAAATATTTAGAGTTATATTTATAAATACATATAAATATATTTATTAAAATATTTATAATTATCAAAAATTTAAAACAAATGCTTTCAATCACTGTTGGCAATCTAAATGGCATATTTCTGTAGGACAATTTGGCAATGTTTATCAAGAGCTTTTAAAAAGCAAATCCTCTTTGATGAGCATTCATTCAAAAAATATCAGAGTGCCTCTTATGCACCAGACTCTGTACTAGGCACTGGGGATACAATAAACAACCCAGCAATTCCACTTCAAAGGATTTATCCTAAGGAAATAAAAAGACAAGGCTACTGAAGTATTCAAGGCAACATTATTTATAACCAAAAAGAGAAAAAGGGACATAACCGACCTTTCCATCTAGAGGGCACAGATTATTAAATAAATGATAAGACAGCTACACAATGCACTCCCATTAAAAGTGAAGCCGTTCTATAAATGCTGATATGGAAATATGTCCATAATATATTTTTAAGTGAAAATTCAAGTAACAAAACAGAATGTACAGTGTGAGCCCGTCTTTATTTTAAAAACAGCTATATAAAATCTGGAAAAAGATAAATCAAAATGCTAACAGTGGTATCTTTGGGAAATGAAATAACTGGTGCTTTAAAATTTTTTCCGCTTTATGTCACCTATTTTCTAAATAACTCATAATAAACACTACATCCTTTATCTTTATAATGATTACCTTTAAAATAATAAAATAATAAAGCTGTTTCTTAAAAGAAAAGAATCAATTGAATATTTCAGCGTAACAGGTTTCTAAATCCCAGTGCTAAAATGACAGCCCTTTGTGTATCTCACAGCAACTACAACATCCAATTTTCAATGGAGAACGAGAATTAAGAAGTAAACCTGAATCTAAAAGTTAAATTAAAATATCTGATAATCTAAATAACAGTGTCGTCTAACATGCTCTTTATCAGATCTAATAATGTCTGAAAAGCATCCTCCCCTTCTGGTCACCTAATAAATTACACAAAACAGAATTCTAAAAAGTTTAAAGTTTATAGTCTGACATGTGAAGAGCCTGGAAGTCATCACTCCCATCTTCACACAAAAAAAATCTGAACAAACTGAAAATCAACAACTCTTTTTGGATCCATCAGAGAATTGAGGTCACCGGGCACAATGCCACCCTGAAAACTGGAGAGACAGGCAAATACAGAGAATCACAACTTACCAGGAACAGAATCCCACCTCTGGAGCTAGCAAGTGGTAGAAACATTTAAAAGGTAACTGACTAATTTTTGGAAAGTGATCTGTGAACTAGCTTGAGAGAGAAAATCTCCTGGAGGCACAGTCTTGGGGTGGGAGGGTCACACTTTCAGGAATGCCACCAGGTTCTCAGGGTAAAGACAAGAAAAACCCCCACTTGCTTGCAGCAGGGAGAGGGGAAAAGTAACCATTCTGAAATAAGACAGCATTCTGCCCTTAAGGAAAACTATTTCACCAGTCCTAACCAGCCTGGGGGAAGGGAAATACCCAACTCTAGCCTTCCTGTCTCACCTAAGGAGCGTTGAGGGTGGAAGGAAGAAGCTGAGAAGCCGCAGTGAAAGTCACAGCCCAGGGGCCCAGGCTCACTGAAAAACTAAGACCTAATCATTGGGTTCTCCTATGATTCTCCTCCAAAACCCCACAAACCCCCTCCAAATCCCACAGCAACAGGGATTCCATAAAATAACAGGGAGTGTAGCTGAAAGAACTGCCTGGCTCAGACCTTATTTAAGTAGTCTCTAAAGAAACCCAAAGACAACAGAAGAGACGAAAACAAAAGCACGGGAGGAAATTTTAGCCTCTGACACCTACATTTACAGCAAATAATAAGTACAGCCTAACTCCTAGTCAACTAAACATAAGACCTCACACTAAAGATCTATTTACCTCAGTCTCTTTTACTGGATACATCATGTTCACCTTTCAAAAAAACTAGAAGGCATGCTACAAGGCAAAAAGCACAGTCTGAAGAGACAAAACATCAGAATCAGACTCAGATATAGCAGAGATTTGGAATTATCAGACCACAAAATTTTTTTTAAGTTCAGAGAGAAAATAAAACAGTGAAAACAGTGATTTGAACAACTCAAACACTATAAAATCAACCTCTAGAGGGTCAGTCATTGTTTTTTAACTCCAAAAATAAATAGCTAACAAATTTATCCGTACTTAAGTTGTAGAGACCTGCTTGTAAATTATATTTGCATACTTCTCCTTCTGAAATATTTAAGTTCTCAATACCAGGATGAATTATCCTAATACTTTGGTTAGAGTTGTTGTTTGGAAGTAATGAAATTGGTGCTGGGAGTTTTCCGAAGTTCAGCAAGAATGTAAAAGTGACAGATCTTCTAGTTCCAGCCCATTTTGTAAGGAAAAAACTGAGTCCAAGAGAATATGTGATTTGCCCAAGGTTATACTGAGACAGGAAGGGGGCAGGGCACAACCTTTAAAAGAATGACAAAACCATTGCGACACTACATAAACTGGTTAGAACCAACTAGGTCCAAGATGGCGGATGATTCCACTTCCACTAGATCTTGAGCCTCAGTATACGCTCATTGTAATACATCAGCACACTAAATGACACACCCACAGGTGCCATAACAGTTCCGAGGCAGACCATAAAAGGAAAAAAGTGGGTGGTGACCCAATTCTTGGAAATCCCCACCCCTTCCCCAAAATAGCTGGAATAATCCCCCCACTCATTAGCCTATGAAATTACCCAGCCCATAAAAACTAAATGTCCCATATTTTGAGGCCGCTTGCCTTCTGAGATGGCCCACGCTCTGTCTATGGAGGGTGTATCTCCCTGAATAAATCTGCTTTCACTCGGCTTGCTCTTGTATTCCTTCCCGCATGAAGCCAAGGACCCTCACTTGGCAGCCCGTCCCAGGGACTCGCCTGAGACCTGGGACATGACCATCCACTCGGGCCCTATTTTTCCTGCAACAATACAACTTAGAAAGGAGCCATGAGTGGAACATTCAGTTCTCTGACATGGTACCCTCATTTCATTATGCTACAGATGAAAACAAAATATTTAAAATGTCATCCAACTCAGCAATAAAATATGTTTCAAAAGAAGCCAGCCATTCAATGTATGTTAAAATCATAATTAATTTTTAAGATAGCAGATTCCCACCCACCCCCTAAAATTTTTAAATCCATTGACCAGAAAAAAAACATTCATTTAAAATTTTTTCAGTACTTGGAATTTTTTTGGTATTGTTTTGTATTTTAATAATGCATGCTCTTATAAAATTATTTCAAACACTAAGACAGATATAAATCCCATTTCCTTTACCACAGCCATACTTCCTACCCAAATCTCCAGTTGCTTTTGTTTTTATTTTACACAAATGGAGTCATACAAACAACTTGACAACTTTAAGGCACGTAATTTTAGTCTATAAATTTAACCTTAATTTTATATGCTACCAATGGATTAAAGGATATTAGTTACTGGTAACACTTTTAAAGCTTTCTTCTACGTATTCTTTTAATATAAACAATCTGCTTTCATACAAATATAATCCTATAACCAGTAGTTGATTGACTTAAAATGCTAAAATAGTCCAGATTTAATTGTGCCCCAGTAGTCTGCTTCACTTAAACTGGATCCTCTAATTCAGTTAGCTTAATAAACATAAGTAAAATTACCTGTTTCATCATGGTAATTCACAGCTTCTGTCTCCATCCATGCATTATCAGTGTTTCGAGGATCATCAACATAACCTTTATATATCTATTTTTAAAAGGAGACAGACCGAAAAAAAGTGTAGGGTGAATAGGAATGGGTAGAGAAGAGCATGCTACCTTCATTAGAATCAGAAATATCCTGTTGCAAACAATGCACATTTAATTAACATTAGTGAATTGTACACTTAAAAATGGTTAAGATGGCAAATTATATGTTATGTGCTTTTTATCACAAAAAAAAGAAACGTAAATATTACAGGACCTTTAATGTAGCATTCCATACGCTTGTTTTACATTTCCCAGGGAGGGAATTCCCTGATGGTCCAGTGGTTAGGACTCAGTGCTTTCACTGCCAGAGCTCAGGTTCAATCCCTGGTCGGGGAACTAAGATCCCACAAGCCACGCAGCTCGGCCAAAAAATAGTAGATGTGAAAATGAAATTAAGAAAACAGGGACTTCCCTGGTGGCGCAGCGGTTAAGACTCCACGCTTCCAATGCAGGGGGCCCGGGTTCAATCCCTGGTCAGGGAACTAGATCCCACATGCATGCTGCAACTAAGAGTTCACATGCCACAACTAAGGAGCCCGTGAACCGCAACTAAGACCCAGCGCAAGCGAATAAATAAATTAAATAAATAAATATTTTTTTAAAAAAGAAATTAAGAAAACAATTCCATTTACAATAGCATCAAAAGAATAAAATATTTTTTTAAATAAATAAATAAATTTCCCAGGGAACAATATTCTCAAGAACATTTTAAGGCAGCTTTAAAATTCATAAAACCCTCAACACCTCAGACTCCAATTTCAGAATTTGAGAATGGTCATATTTGGGCCATATGATTTTTTTTAAGACTATAAGTATTTTTCTGTTTTAATAACTTCTGTGATTATAGTTTTAGACATACAAAGATAGATTCTTCTAGTTAAAAATCTATAAATAAGGTTAGTAAAGACTAATATTTAAGCTATTAATACGTGAAAAGATTTGGATGTAGCCATCTAACACAAATGTGACCCGAAACCCAGACAGCATATTGATAGATAAATAATTAAGAAATCCTAATTCTAGAAAGAAAACAAAGCAATTCAAAGAAAAGCCAATAAAACAGAAAAGAAAATCTACCCTTTTCCTTATTATTAGTGCACATATACCTTATAAAGTGATTTTTTTAAATCACAAAGGTTATGTAGACAAAACAGCCATGAGACTTAAATGGGTATGAACAAGAAAAACTCTGAATAACATAATTTAAAATGTAAATGTCCTTTCAAAAAAGCTGAATTCATGCAAATTTTTTAAAAAAGAAAAGATTTTCCGTTAGATGGGTGAACTCAGTGTCACATTAGCTCAAACCTAAAGAAAAATTAAGAGGAAAAAATGTATTATAATAAATGATGTAACTGGCCTAAAGTTGGACTATAAAAATTTAAGTAGAAATCTATTTACAGTGAAGAGCTACTACAATTTAATTTGTTTTTATGAACGTGTATTTCAAATATACAAGTATTTCACTTTATTGAGAAAATGATCTACCAGATTTCCAGGTGAACTTTAAGTAATTTTCATTAATCCCCAGGACTAAATCCTTCCTGGAAATCTTCATTTCTTACCACTAGATGTTCCTGGCTGAAGAGCTTGTGCAACTTTTCCTCTAATTCTCTCTTTTCAGCACCAGATTTCTGTAAGGAGTTGAGAGCTTCCTCACCAAATTCTCTTTTCAGTGTGGCACTCATCTTCTCTCCTGGATCCACCATTCCCTAAGAGTCACATTTTTGTTTAAAAAAAGTAATAAGCTTTAATTCAATCAACAGATATTTACTGAGTGATGCAGTGGACATATATTGCTGTATCTGCCCATAATCTTCTGTGATATGTTCTTCTCTAAATCATCTGTTTCTAGTAGAAGCAGCTTAGCAGCGTATCCCATATACTCAACCATAGTAATTAGTCCAAAGTTAGCCTACGGTCAACTGAGCCAGTCAGACTCCTTTCCTGGTATCTTCCAAAGTCAAGCTATGGAAGGAAGGGATGGAGGCAAGAAAGAATACAGCAAATTGATACTTTCCCCATTGGTCATTCCATTCCAGCCAAACTGACCTCCTCAATGTTCCTAGGATGTGCCAGACATATCCCAACCTTAAGGCCTTTGTACCTGCTATGACTTCTGCCCAAGATGCTTTCCCCAGATATACACATGGTTCACTCGTTCACCTCCTTCAGATCTTTACTCAAATGTCACCTTCTCAGGAGACCTTCTCTAACCACCCTATCGAAAATTGCAAACTCTCGAACACTTCCTAATCCCCTTCCTTGCTTTAGTTTTTTTCTTAATATTGATATTTATCACCTTCTAACATGACAGTAACTTGCTGATGTTATATTATCTGTCTCCCTCACTGGAGCGTGAGCACCAAGAAGACGAGGATGTTTGTTTATGTTGCTCTGCTGTATCCTCAATGGCTAAAATATTAGCTGACAAAAGGCAGATGCTCAAAATATACTGAGTAGATCAACGACTCTCAAAGTTATATTAACGACAACAGTTCCCTGACTGATCAGAATTTCAAATGACAATAAAAATATAAGATCCTGTGATGATATCATTGTATTCTGCATTCGGCACTGAGTGAAGTTTGACTATTTGGCTCTTATGATTAGCCTAAGCTTTTGTCACAGTCAGCTACAACCTTCATTTTCATTCCATTTTACCCTACAAAGAAAAAAAGCCATTCCTGCAGATAGGAGAATGTGTATATAAAGAGCCATCCTCTCATCAAACTATCTCCATTTCACAATATGGCATAAAATATAAAACCCACTACTGAACACATACACATTCTTAAAAGCCCCTTGCAATATACTACTGACATGAACCCAATAGAAGTATACTCTTCCTGATGATATTATGAAAACTCAAAAAACTACAAGGAACAGTAATAGTGTTATCTTTTTAAAAATACTAAAAATCTTACCTTGGGCTTGGAGTAGGTGTTGAGTTCTGAGATGAAACCCAACATTAGTGAGTATCTACAATACCAGGTGCTTTATATGCTATCTCTAATAATCCTGTGAAATATATATGATTATTTTTAAAACAAAGGTCTGAACTCCATATCACTCAGCTCAAAGTGGAAAGGTCAAAACACAAGCCCAGGTCTAACTCCAAAGTCCATGTTCTTTCCCAAGGGTTTTAGAATTAGACTCAGATTCTAACAGCTTTGTTGTATTATCCTACATTTGTCATTGACAGTGATACTTCATTGCAAAAGAATTACTGGGGAGGAACGGAGAATAAATGAGGTAGAAAAGATCCATACACAATAACCTTGTAGTAAATAAAGCAACTAAAAAGAACTTACAACACTGATTTGACTTAATTTTAATGCTTACCCCTGGGATTGCCCATTCTCCACAGTCTTTCCTTTTTATTGCAACAAACTGTAAGATGTTTTTCCCAGAAATGGGATGGGTAATTCTATTTCCACTTCTGTCCCTTTTCCACCTATAACAGTAATGTAAGGTCATAACTGATTTAGAACAAAGACCAAGGTTCTATTTCAAGCTTAAGACAAAGCTATAAAGATAATTTTTCTTTATAACATAGTATATATAAATTAACCTCAAATCAGCTAGTTTTATAAAGAAATACTGTTTTGTATTAAAAATATTCTTTATTTAGCACTGTTACAAACCAAGACAAATGTCTACTTTCCATAAAGGGTATTATAGTCTCCATAATAAAAATTCAAGATATAAAGTTTTTACTACTTAAAGTAAAATTTATCAAAGAAAATTAAAAGCAGAACAGAATTTAAAAGAAAGGTCATAAAAGTTTTTTTTTTTTAATCCAAGGATCCTTTTTAAGAATTTTAAGTAGTGAAAAAGATCTGTAATATTTGCTTTTAACAGTTCGCCCTACGTTTTCAGAAAAGCAGATTATATGATACAGGTTCAGCTGGTCTCAAGAAAAGTGCTTCTCAATCTTTATCCCTGCTTTTGATAAAAGCAGTCTCACACTATCCTTTAATTTAATTTTATATTTCAAATTGAATTGCATTTTTTTAAAGCATCGAGGCAACGTTAATTTCAGAATGTGCTTTTTCTAACCACAGCCTCCTTCACAAAGATGTTGATAAATCTCCCCTTCTCTTTCCCTACACCCACCACATCTACCTCCTCCTGCCGAATTTTAAGAATAGTTTTAATAGTCCCTTAGGCAAAGATAAAGATTTTGAACTTCCAGTACTAAACCAAAAAAGAAAGCCTATGATCTAATCATCAATCTGCATGAGACTCAATAAAATATACTAGTTTAGAAGACCTAAATAGACATTTCTCCAAAGAAGATATACAGATTGCCAACAAACACATGAAAGGATGTTCAACATCACTAATCACTAGAGAAATGCAAATCAAAAGTACAATGAAGTATCACCTCACACTGGTCAGAATGGCCATCATCAAAAAATCTACAAACAATAAATGCTGGAGAGGGTGTGGAGAAAAGGGAACCCTCTTGCACTATTGGTGGGAACATAATTTGATACAGCCACTATGGAGAACAGTATGGAGGTTCGTTAAAAACTAAAAATAGAACTACCATATCACCCAGCAATCCGACTACTGGGCATATACCCTGAGAAAACCATAATTCAAAAAGAGTTATGTACCAAAATGTTCATTGCAGCTCTATTTACAATAGCCAGGACATGGAAGCAACCTAAGTGTCCATCGACAGATGAATGGATAAAGAAGATGTGGCACATATATACAATGGAATATTACTCAGCCATAAAAAGAAACGAAATTGAGTTATTTGTAGTGAGGTAGATGGACCTAGAGTCTGTCATACAGAGTGAAGTAAGTCAGAAAGAGAAAAACAAATACCGTATGCTAACACATATATATGGAATCTAAAAAAAAAAAAAAGGTTCTGACGAACCTAGGGGCAGGACAGATATAAAGACGTAGAGAATGGACTTTAGGACACGGGTGGGGTGGAAAGGTAAGCTGGGACGAAGTGAGAGAGTGACATTGACATATATACACTACCAAATGTAAAATAGATAGCTGGTGGGAAGCAGCTGCATAGCACAGGGAGATCAGCTCGGTGCTTTGTGACCACCTAGAGCGGGGGGAGAGGGAGGGTGGGAGGGAGATGCAAGAGGGAGGGGATATGGGGATATATGTATACGTATATAGCTGATTCACTTTGTTATACAGCAGAAACTAACACAACATTGTAAAGCAATTATACTCCAATAAAGATGTTAAAAAAATTTTTTTTAATATAGTAGTTTAGATATGAGTGCCCAGATTTCTTTATATTGTTGGTGAATACCATATCTAACCCATAATTCCCCCCCAAAAGAGTTCATAGTCTAGCAGTGGAGCTAGACATGTATGTGAGTAAACTACAAGAGTGACAGCTTGATGAGTACAGTAAATAGAAATGAAAGAATAATTGGTATAAGAAGACAACATCTGTTTTTAAGGATGCCAGAGAGAGGAAACAAAATTATAAAGTAAAATAATGTATTCAAGAAACTGAAAGTATATGTGGCAACATAAGCATCAGTGAGGGAAAGATAGATGGTGAGGCTGGAGAAGTATGCAAAGAATTCATCAAATTCATCCGCTTAGAGAGCCAGAGAATGTTTTTTAAGCAGGGAAAAAGCCATTAGCAATTTGTATTTTAGAAAGCTCACTCACTTTGACAAAAGTTTGGAAGTTGGTTTGGAGGGAAGCAAGGCTGGAGGCAAGAAAACCAGCTAGAAGACTGTTACCATGGTCCAGGTACAAGACGATGAGGACAGGACTGAAGGCAGAGACAGTGAAAATGGAGAAAAGACACATTTTACCTTTACTTTTTTTTTTTTTTTAGCCTTTACTTTTTAAAAGTCATTTATATAGCACTTATTATGGACCTGATACTGTTGTGCTTTAATGTATTTATCCATTTAAGCCTCAAAACCAGCCTATAAAGTAGCTGTATTATTGTTTTTATTTTACAGATGTGGAAAATGAGGCGCAGAGAAGTAGATAACTTGCCTGAGGTTGCAGAGGAAAAAAGTTGTGTAAACCAAGATTTGAACCCAGGCAATCTGGTTCCAGAATCTGCACTCTTAATCACTATACTATTTTACTTAAATTAAACAAACAGAATTTACACTAATTAGGTAGGAGGAGGGAGAAGGTGGCAAATGATGGTTCTGTCCACTCACAAATGTTTACTAGCACCTACTACACCTCACGTGCAAGGAGCTGGGAAAACAAAGACTAACACAGAGCCTCTGCTTCTCAGACAGCCAGCCAGCCGGCTGTCATGGCTAGAGCACCGGGAAGAGAAGCTGAATAGAGAGAGATGCTGCTGGGCGAAAAGGCAGGACCACACAGATGATGAAAAGCTTGCATATCACGTTTACGTTCTCAGATTTTATCCTCAATGGACTCATTTAAGGATTTTAAACAGAGTAGTTTCTTGTTATGTTTCTGTTAGTACCAAATACATTGTCACTAAATTCAAAACAAAATTTCTTGATACAACAGAAATAATATATCATTTTAACTAGTGAGCCTCATGAACATTTATTAAATGCTAATGATATTCCTATGTACGATTGATATTCCCTCCCTACTTCTGATGGTCCACACCTTCCTGTTTCTAACCAAAACAGGAAAGAAAATCATACCACCATTAACTTTTGACCCGAGTTTATTCACAATAATATATGAACACTTCCCCTCTCATTTCAACTTTAAAAGATATACAGGAACTTCTGATAACTCCCCATTATATGTGGGAAGTCTCTAGGAGAGGTATCTGGGAATCTAAAAATTTAACACTTTCCCTGGGGATTCTGAACAAGAAAGTTTGTGAAATTCTGCATGATTCAATGCTATTTTGCGTCATGAAGTACCTGGAAGAAAAGGGGATAGAATCTTTGCTTTAAAAGTGCCTGTGTGATTCTTATGATTATTCATTAGTGAAATACTGGTATAAAAGAGAAAGCACAATATTTGGAGCCAAATACCCCTGTTTCAAATTTCAGATCTACAAGATTTAGGCAAGTCACTTAACCTCAGTAAGTCTCCACTTTCAGAACTATAAAATAGATATGTTAATACCTACCTTGAGGAGTTCCTGTGAGAAACAAATGTAAAAACTAATAATAGCACCTAGCAGAGTACCTGGAGTAAGCAATATTTTTAACAATTCATTTAATCTTGTTGATTCTTTCTTCAACATCCTTCATTCTTCTCTTCCTTCCATTTCTACTGCCACTCATCTATTTGGAGGGACTCATCAGTTAATAATATATGCATTACTGAGATAGCAAAGAAATCAATTTAAGATTACTGTTGAAAGCTAGTTTCTGCCACTTGTGGGCTCTTTTATAGCCTTGGACCCTTTCTAAGCCTTCAGTTTTCTCATCTGTATAACAATAAAGTTCAAAAAGGCTACCATTTCAAAACGACTTGACACACAATCACCATGTTTACTCTCAGTTGCTATTTGGTTCACCACAGATAAAGATAAGCTAATTAGAGACTAGCTTAACTTTCAAGACTCTGGCTTCCCTCTTCTGCCTCTTGTCTCTTTGCTAGCGTTCCTGCTTCAAATATTTCACACCTTCCTGTTTTTAGACAGCCTCACCAAAATCAAAAGAAACTGATACTACCATGAATATTTACTTATATTATTTTAACTACATTCATTAATAAGAATATATTAACTCTTCTCATCTCACTTAAACCATAAAGTTTCTGAAGGAATTCTAGATGGATAGAAGTAGGTCAGTAGGTAGGTAGATAGGCAGGCAGGTAGATGGGTAGATGGATGAATGAATAGATGGAAAATAAAACTGCGGTTGGGTGTGGGGTAAAGATACCTTTTGTCAGAGGAAATTGGACGGGCAAGTACGAGAATAAGATGAGTAGAGAATTGGCGCCTCCCCCAGAAACTTGAAAATAAGCTTCCTTAGAGTTAAACTATGAAATCATTATTATATCCCAGATCAGAGAGAACAAAGTCTCCTGTAAGAAAGGAAAGCCCTCAAAATATCAAAACTAAAAAAGCAAGAATATTGAGGGTATCTGCATTATTTAAAGAAGGAAAATGACAATCACATGTGAGGAGAGAGGTTGTCAGTGAAGAAATCCTAAAAATAAAAAATAAATAAAAGAATGACAGAGATGATGGAATATTCCACATGTGTTGGGAAGACGACTCCAGTGGAGATGGCTAAGTCCATCTAAACACTACATTCCCCTACCTCCTTTACTGTGATTCATGCTGACCAAGAAACCCTCTGACTATGATTTGGCTTACCAGATAGATCTGCCTCAGGAAGAGAATGCCTTCCCCCGTCCTGGAACCTTCAATGGCTCCATTTCATACTCCTTAGCTTTGGCATTTTATATTCTCCACAATAGAATGGCATAAAAATTAATTTTAAGTCTAATTTATCATCCACTATTGTCTTACAAGAATCTTCTGTTTCAACCAAACTGGTCTTTTCACTGTCCCTCAATATGCAAACAGATATTACTACAAGCCTTGTTCCCAGGCGTCCCCCCGTGCCCCTATCTAAGCCTCTAGTTCAGCTCCAGTCTACCTCTTCATAACACCTTTCTTGGGTGCTCTGGTCTACCATCATTATGTCCCACACATCTGATTCTCTACTTTTCTGAAGCATCCTATGTCATCCATATCACTTTGACATGTTTCCTTATTTAATATTTTCTATCTTGCAAATGAGAACATAGTTCCTCAATGACAGGAAGCAGAAACTTAGGACTGTTACACCTTTTCATGTGCACCAAAGCATTTAATTCTGAGAACAAAGAGATGCTCAATAAATGTGTGGTGAACTAACTTTGTTTAAATAATGCCTAACCTACTCACACAACATAAAACTACAGCTTTACACTTGAATCACATCACTATAATTTTACATAAAGTCCCTTTAAAATAGAGATTTCATGTGTGTGCATATGAATGTATATATACGTGTGTGTGTGCACACACACATATATATACACGTATATGCAGTCAGCTCTCTATCCATAGATGTGGAACCCATGGATGAGAAGGGCCGACTGTACTACCCCATTTTATGTAAGGGACTTAAGCATCCACAGATTTTGGTATCTGCTTGAGGCACAGGGGGTGGTCCTGGAACCAATGCCCCAGGATACCAAGGGATGACTCTATATAAAAACACATACGTATACATACATACATCTGTGTGTGTGCATGTACGTGTGTGTATAATGGACATGTAAAAACATGGTTACAGTCTGTTTTTATCCAATTACTTAGCTCTTTGCTACTGAAATGTGTTTTTAGTTCTTACCTGGTTATGATGGGATCTGCAGCATGATTGGGGCCCCATCGCCCCAAAAGCCCCCGGCCAACCAGTCCTGTCCGTCCTGCAGGATTTCTGGAAAAAAAAAAAATCATAAAATCAATTGAATGTGCTCATCTTTTTTAACACTTGATATGGCCCAAAACAAGGTAGTAAGAGCAATAAGAAGGAAATAATATCTCTACACAAATCCAGCAGCACTATTACATATTCGACACTCAAAGTACAGATTTCCTTATAGTGTTATTTAACTTTTCTTTCGTGCTTGTGTTAAGCTTTGGCCTTGATCCAGGAGGAGGATCTCATTTCCATAGCTGTTCTACAATATAAGAATTTGTTTCAGTTTTCACCTATACTCCAAAATTCAAACTAGAACCTTACTGGACTCAAATCTGGAAGAACGAAATGCTCCCCACGTAATCATCGTCTATCTCTGCGACAGCAATGCTTTATCACTGAGGACACCCACACTTCACTTTCTCAACATTCTCTTTTCCTACTCCACTCTCCTACAACCTGTCTCACTCAAATAGTTTTGGTTACATTTTGAAATCCATTTTTTCACAGTGGGTTCTAGATTTTTGTTATCAGTAATAGATATTTTGTAGCATATAATGAGGTAGAAGTATTTAATATTTCAAGATTTCAAATATACCAAATTCAAATTTTTAAAACAATTTTATAAAAATGCCAACTACTATTTAACCTAATGCCACACCCAATGTTAAAAAGTCTGTCCGATAAACATAGCAACACTCATGCCTGAGTGATTTTCTTCCAGTGTCTTCCAATATTCCTTAAATGTTCAACTTTCATTATGTAAAATGAAATGCCCTAATCTGCAATCTTACCTATTTAATGTTATATCTTTGATCCTCCCAGTATGTCAAAGTAAATAAACAACCTGTCAAATTTTCCTGTTCAGCCATCTCTTTTTATTCTGGTCTTTCCTGTGACTTTTATTAAAGTTGAGTGAATCTTTATATTGTTTTATACTAGACTCAGAAATATTTCAGCAAGACTTGCAAATAAAAACAGAAAGACAAGACACCTGGCCAGGTGACGATAATTCTACTTTTCAAATTCAGGAGGAGGGGCAGGGTGGTCAGCAGATATGCTTTATTCCACGTAACCATACACCCCTGAATACAAATGATCTAAGCCACTATTAAGAGAGAGAATGTTAGTTTTTATAGATGACCAAGCCTGTTACTTATAAACTAGAAGCTGTAGAAAAGACACATAGATTGTCCTATAGCCTGAGCAGCAGAGAAACTTGTTTGCAGAAAAAGAAAACCAAAGGCAACATATAAAGAAAAGCAGACATAAAGCAGAGAGACAGTTCTAATGGATTTCCAACTCCACCCTTTCCTAAAGCTAGCTGCATTTCTGCTCTGGGCTTGAGATGATCCTATAGCCCTGTGGTAAAGTTCACTTTTTCACTCAGGCAAGCTAGAGTTGGTTTCCATTAGTCAGAGAGTCTTGACTAAAACAATAGGCTATCTTGCCTTTGCTGACTATCCTTTTATGTATGTATATGTCTTTTAATATATTTTACCCAGAAAAGAATCTGAGGAGTAAGTCAAATGCAAGGAGAGTTTGACTTGAAAAGGTTTAATAACATAGAAAGGCGAATAAGTAATGAATAAAGAAAGAATTTAGCAAAACTGAAAGACCAGGCTGGGGTGAGAGGAGCTCTACTATCTCCAAGTCTTAGAAGAACTAAAAATATTCTTAGTTTTTGCAACATTTTTACGAGGTAATAAGCATGATTACCAAATCTGTGATCCTTCTTTTGTTTTATTTGAGGCATGCTAATTTTTACATTTCTTCCTAACTTGTATAATGTCTTCTTAAGGAAAATGGCAAATTTTGGAGTTGTGTAGAAAAATCATTTTTAGAAGTACAAAAAGAGAGACTTCCCAGGCGGTCCAGTGGTTAAGACTCTGCGCTTCCACTGCAGGGGGCACAGGTCCGATCCCTGGTCAGGGAGCTAACATCCCACATCCCACTCACATGCTGTGCAGCGCGGACAAAAAAAAAAATTAAAAATAAAAAAAGTACAAAAAGACACTTGATGTTAAATTGTTGGGTTATTTTTATTTTTACTCTTATATATTTGGACAAATTCTTACTTTAAGGTATTACCTCATTTTATAAATAACTACTGAAATAGAGTTTTTAATCCTTTCCTTCTCTGTTAATTTATTCAATTACAGTTGACCCTTGATCAATGCTCCCATATAAACTTATAGCTGGCCCTCTGTATACACGGTTCCCCTGTATCTATGGTTCCACATCCAGGGATTCAACCAAACTCAGATGGTGTAATTCTGTAATATTTACTATTGAAAAAAAATCCATATATAAGTGGGTCTGTGTAGTTCAACCCCTGTTTTGTTCAAGAGTCAACTGTAATTATTTCTACTTCAAGGTAAGGTTACAAGAAGATGCGTTCAAACCCTGTCTCTACCACTTACTCACTGTGTGCAAACAACTTACACTCTCTCTCCTTATCTGTAAATGGAACTAAAAATATCCACCCACAGGGTTACTGTGGTGATTGAATTAGATCACATACATAAATTCTTTCATACAATGTCCGGCATATACAAGCACTCAATAAACATTAATTATATTGATAAAATAAAATGTATATTTTAGGGCTTCCCTGGTGGTGCAGTGGTTGAGAATCTGCCTGCCAATGCAGGGGATACGGGTTCGAGCCCTGGTCTGGGAAGATCCCACATGCCGCGGAGCAACTGGGCCCGTGAGCCACAACTACTGAGCCTGCGCGTCTGGAGCCTGTGCTCCGCAACAAGAGAGGCCACGATAGTGAGAGGCCCGCGCACCAAGATGAAGAGTGGCCCCCACTTGCCGCAACTAGAGAAAGCCCTCGCACAGAAACGAAGACCCAACACAGCCATAAAAATAAATAAATAAATAAACCCAAAGTTTAAAAAAAAAAAAAAAAAAGTATATTTTAAGGCAGGACAAGAAAATTTAAACATAAAATTTTCTGTGTCCGTCTGGGCCTCCACTCTCCTTCCTTAATGTGCAGTGTGCATCTGCATTGCACATTAACCAGACCTCCTCAAAGATGGGAGTGACTGCTTGACCATAAAAATCAATTTTTTTCCCCTTTCTTCTGACACTAGCAATGTAACTTCTTAAAAGAATGGCATTCTTTCCCAACTCTGAAAGATGTCATGGTGACTTGCTGCTTGCTTTGTATGTGCTCACCTGGACCATGTGTCTTCAGTGAACTTTATGTAAAATATCGGTATGTCATTTTAATGTACAATCCTTCGTCTTGAAAATGTATATGACTGTATCTTCAAATAGGTAGAACAGTTCTCAGAGCTTTCTGAGAGTCTGTCTTCCAGGTTATAATCCTCAGTTGGTTTGAATAAAATTCCCTTTATTCTTCTTACCTTGATTGCTAATTGAATTTTCGTTGACAGTATTTTCTACCTTTCAAAGACCCATTATTGTAAGATGTCCCATCCCCAGTACCTACCTAGGTCTTCCATTTTCAATCTCATACAGGCCATTCTGGCTCTTTCTCTCAACATGCCCATCCTTTTCATTAAACTTGGGTGAAAAGTTGCTTTCACTGTAATGAGAATACCAGTGCAAAATAAGAAATAATGACCCAATACTACCAACAGCTTAATAATGCCAGTCAGTTATTTATAAAAGCAGTATCCTTGAAACTAAATTCTTAGTTACAACTTTAGTTAGTTTTCATTTACAAATTCATCAACTCCTTCAAAACAGTTTCTGGAAAAAGAAAATTTGTTTAACCAAAACACCTTGTAAGACAAGGATATGTGTTGTAACCCCTCTGGGAAGGACTAATGGCAGGCAAACTGGAGCTCCTCCACATACTACAAGAAAGTCTATGTTACTATTAGCAAAGTGGAATTGTCCATGGGCACAATATGGCAATTAATGGTTCCTATAGTTCTAAAAATAAGATTCCTTCTGATATTTTGTCATTTCTACTGTTTCAAAGTAATTTTAATTTCTTCAAATGTACACTGAATGATACTTTTATCAAAGTAAACCCACAAAACATGAATTCACCCACAAACTGCATAATAACCATGATGTAGATTAAAATAGATATAATATGCTGGAAATGTTCCAGATTTGATCTGGATATAGCTCTGGATTACAGAGTTATATAAATATAAAATCTTACTGAGCTACACCTGCATACTTAAGAAATGTATACTTTACTGCATGTATGTCATACTCAAAAAAAATTTTTTAAAGCTATAAATAAACTACTTTCCTCCCCATTATGAAATCGCTGACATAATTGCACTGACAGTGAATATTTATATAGCACTGGACAGTTTATGGGCAGTTCTGACATACGTTTCACTTTTTTTCTTGCTTTAATTCCAATAAGCAAGAGAATAGATATATTTGTGCTCTGTTTTGGAAATAATTTCCAACTTGAATGATCCAGACATTTCCTCAAGACTTCTAACCATTCTTCCATTGAACACACATGTAAAAATAATTAAATGGTAAAAATCATGAAATTATAAAACCAGAGTTACAATGCTCTTGGGACTCTAGAAATTCACCATTATATGTGGAATCTAAAAAAATGGTACAAATGAACTTATTTACAAAACAGAAATAGAGTCACAGATGTAGAAAACAAACTTACGGTTACCAGGCGGGAAAGGAGGCGGGGGGATAAATTGGGAGATTGGGGTTGACATATTCACACCACTATATATAAAATAGGTAACTAATAAGGACCTACTGTATAACACAGGGAACTCTACTCAATACTCTGTAATGACCTATATGGGAAAAGAATCTAAAAAAGAGTGGATATATGTATATGTATAACTGATTCACTTTCCTGTACACCTGAAATTAACACAACATTGTAAATAACTATACTTCAATAAAAATTTTAAAAATAAAAGAAAGGAAACTAAATAAATATTGAATACTATTTAATGAAATACTTGTTGAAGTATATAGGGGGAGATGTACTGATACATCAAAAAAACAAGATGGAAGGAGGAGGGATAGATGGATATATATGTGATAAAATAAGTATAATAAAATGTTGATAAAAGAATCAAAGTGGTGGGTTTATGAGTGTTCCCCATAAAGTTCTTTCAAATTTTCTGTATGTTAGAAATGTTTCATAATAAAATTTTAGATGAATAAAGGGAGCCATCTTTTGGGGAAAAAAAAAAAAGCATGACTAGTTATAATTGAAGCATTAACGTTAGTAATAAAGCTTGATTTAGATAGTGATACAAATTTAACTTTTAAAACACAAATTGAATGAAAAATAAGAAGATGTATTGTCTTCCTCTGTTTACACTGTATAGCACCCCTGGCAACATCATTAATTTTAATTGTACATAATGTGTATGTATAATATATGTGGAAACATGTATATCATCTAAAACGAGGGAAATGGAACTCATTTACAGCTAATAATTTCTCCACAAGTTAGCTTCATGATTAACTAATAATCCAAGTACTATCACAAACACACCTTTGGATTAAATAAGGAAACTGTGGGCTGAAATCAAGTCACAGAAATAAGTGACCTGGTAAAGTTTAACAACCTAATGAACTAATACTGGATAATTCCAACTAGCAAAATTTCTTATTTAACTGACTAAATAAGGCCTTGAGAGGACTATCATTTATAATAAATTTACCCATTAAATCAAACTTATAAAATGTTCCAAAACTAGGGCAGCAGTTTAGCAGAGTAGTTAAGGGCATGAAATCTGAAGTCAGACTGAGTTCAAGTCCAAGCTATATCATCTACTAGCTACATGACCAACCATATGCAAAGGACAAACTTTCTGTGCTTCCATTTTTTGTGTGTGTTTATTTTTCTATACAGTAGAAATAACAACCCTGTCTGCCTTCCAGAATAGTTATAAGAATAAAATAAAACAATGGTTATAAAACATTTAGTACAGTGCCTAGCTCATAGTTAGCACATTTTACAACTCTATCATTATATTTATCAAAAGAAGCATAAATATAAAACGTGAATCAACACAGCACTTCTCTGAATTTAGTCAAAACATTTTTGCTTGACTTTTTTTCTTTCCTCTTTCTCTCTCCTTTTTCTATCCCTTTTCTATCTTCTCACACTGGTCTAATTTTATCATCATCCTGTTCTTAGTAATCTGGAAAAAGTTTCTGAAAAATATTTTCACTATTCAAATACAAGCCTAGCTATGTTGGAAAATAACCACAAAAGGTGTTATTGATAACCCAAACAAAAGAAATGAAAACAGAGACCACCACTTGTCATTTCATAAAATAAAAAACTCCACAACAAAATAGATTTACCTATTTGGAAAGATCATCATAAAACCCCCAAAAGAATAAACAAAAATGAACTGAATAGCTTTGGCAAGAATTCAAGCAAATGTGAGGGACTTCCCTGGTGGTCCAGTGGGTAAGACTCCGTGCTCCCAATGCAGGGGGCCTGGGTTCAATCCCTGGTCATGGAACTAGATCCCACATGCATGCCACAACTAAGAAGCCCGCCTGCCACAACTAAGAGCCCGTACGCTGCAACTAAGAGCCCATGTGCTGCAACTAAGACCTGGCACAGCCAAAATAAATAAATAAATAAATATTAAAAAAAAAAAAAGAATTCAAGCAAGTGTGGAAACTGAGTTATAATAAAGTCAAGCACTGGATAAAAACTATTTTTCAACTATCAAGTGATAATTTACAAATACAACCATTACCTTCTCCAAAAGTCTTACACCCAGCTAACACCAACTAATTTACTCACCTGATCTGAGGATCTGCCCACCGAGGTCCAGCCAAGACAGAGACTGCAGTGTATTCCACAGGATTATAGTCTTGCCACTCAACAAGCCAGCCTACCTTTTCATTAGGAACCTGGCTGCGTTGAACTTTTGAACCTGGGTAAGGAGATGTCCGAGCCTTGTTGTGGGAATTCTCTTTGGTACCATTAGAACCAGACATCGTGTTGGAGTTAAGATGAAATCCACAGGATGAAAATGAGTTACTGGGAGGAAAAAGAAAAACGTTTTATATAAGTACAAAATTAATTAATTGAAGAACCTAATTCACAGACCCCAAAATAGAAATTTTCAATTTCAAAGACTTAAAAATCAGAAAATTCTAAATTTGATGCATATTAGTGTAAAGATCCAACATCTGTGAGAGATTATTTTCAAATATTAAAATATTGCTAGGGACTTCCCTGGTGGTCCAGTGGCCAAGACACTCTACTCTCAGTGCACTGGGCGTGGGTTCAATCCCTGGTTGGGGAACTAGATCCCACATGCATGCTGCAGCTAAGAAGCCTGCACGCTTCAACTAAGAAGCCTGCGTGCCTCAACTAAAGATCCCGCATGCCACAACTAAGATCCCACACACGGCAACGAAGATCCCGAGTGCCGCAAATAAGTCCTGGTGCAGCCAAAATAAATAAATAAATATTTTTTTTAAATATTGCTAAATCTTATTAATTGAAACCTACTCATTGAATTTATTTTCATTGAGAAAAAGGGACAGAAGTTTACTTTTGTTAGCACAAATGCTGGGGAAGAGAAGTTTGTTATAAAAATTCAACCACAAAAACAAATGTAAAGGAAGACTCTTAGGTCTACATGAAAGAATCAATTTTAAAAAATAGTTTATGGTCTAACATACATGTGTAAAAAATGTATGGCAAAAATAGCCCAAAAGAATAACAGGAAATGGAAATATACTGCTGTAGGAGTCTTACATTATACACAAAGTAATGTAATATTACTTGAAGTCAGACTGTGATAAATGTACAAATTATAAACTTTAGAGTAAAATAAGAGGTGTAGAGCTGAAATAACTAGAAAGCATATACAAAAAAAAGGAAAACAAAAAACTGAACCTTAACCTTTACCTCACAGCCTACACAAAAATTTTTCATTTCTCCTCCTGACTAAAAACTTAAATGCCTTCTCATTATTCTTAAAGATTAAAATTCCTAATGACTCTAAATTAGGATATTTAATATGATAAAGGGGATTCTGAGAACATGGTAAACTGATGACAGCTCCCTTCCCCTGCTCTCACAATACTGTAACAATTTGCCCTTCCTGAGACAAATGGTGTATGGGACAAACACCAACTTTATGGGGTGGTGAAATAAGTCAAATTCATGTGCCTCTTGATATCATATAGTGAGAAGCACAGAGCAATCATTTCTGAGGTATTCCTTACAAGAATATATGACCTGAGCCTAGACATGAGGAAATATAGGACACACCCACGTTAAAGGATAACTTACAGACTAAAGGTCCATACTCTTTAAATCACTAAGGTCATGAAAGATAAAGTTAGAAGAACTCTTCCAGACAGAGACATGAAAACTAAGTGCAATCAATGATGAATATACTTATATCCTTCAACTCAGTAATTTCATTCCCGGTAATCTAGCCCATAAAAATGAAATAACCAGTTATATGTACAAAACATGTTTATTTCAGCAATGTGTAATGGGAATTAAAGGCAATGCCCAATAATGTGGGGATGGCTTAATAAATATTGGAACAGCTACACCATGGAATGAATATTAAGTAGTTATTAAAAATAATGACACCAAATGACTTGTCAATATTTTCATAAGGTATTGTTGAAAATGAAAAGCAAGATGAAGAAAAGTGTATATAATATGATCCCATTTTATAAAGTAATGATGGAAAAAATAAATAAGTACATATATTCAGGTTACAGGGCCTTTACACATGCTACTCTTTCTGCCTGCAACAGCTTTCCTTCCTCCTCCAAGTAGCTAACTTGCGCTTATCCCTCAGATCAATTCAAAATTCACTTTGCTGTACAGCAGAAACTAATACAACACTGTAAATCAACTATACTCCAATAAAAATTAATCTAAAAAAAAACCCAACAAAGTTCACTTCCTCAGGGAACTCTTCCTCTTAACTCCCTAGGAGAATTAAGGTTCCTCCTGCCATATGCTATGCTATCAGAGCTCAACTGTACTGTGAATTACCACGATTGTGATTTTACATTTATTAGGTTGAAATCTGACTGTAGCAAATGGAGAACAGGTAGCACATCTGTTTTATTTCAACACTTATATCCTGTGTCTGGCATAATGCCTGGCAAACCATATATACAGGAGATCCTCTGTCATATCTGAAAGTAACAGAAAAAGGCCACATAAATCGTAGAGACCAAAATTTCATTGTGATTACTGAAAAGGAGTTTGATTGGAGCTTCATCTTTAAAAACGAAATTTAAAATTATGAAGATAGGGGTGTGGCCAAGATGACAGAGTAGGAAGACCCTGAGCTCACCTCCTCCCACGGGCACACCAAAATTACAGCTATCTACAGAGCAACTACTGATGAGAAAGACTGGAAGACTAGCAGAAAACCATCTTCTACTAAAGATATAAAGAAGGAACCAACCACAATGAGACAGGTAAGAGGCACAGAGACATGGTATAGTGAAGACCCATACCCCTAGGTGGGCGACCCACAACCAGGAGGATAATTACAACTGAAGAGGTTCTCCCCAAAGATCAAGGGGTCCAAGCCCCACATCGGGCTCCCCAGCTGGGGGGGTTCTGTACCGAGAAGATGAGCCCCCAGAATGTCTGGCTGTAAAGGCCAGCGTGGCTCACTTTCTGGGGAGCTAGAGAGCGGAAATAGACTCCACTCTCTCACGCTCTGGGACCCAGGGCAGAAGCAGTCATTTGAAAGGAGCCTGGGTCAGACCCACTTGCTCATCTTGGAGAGCCTCCCAGAGAGGCAGAAGCAACCGCGACTCACCCTGCGGGCACAAACACTGGTGGCAGTCATTTTGAGGAGCTCATTCTACCACAGGGACTCTATAGATTCCACTTTGGAATCCTCCCTCCAGCTTATTAGACCCTGGACCTGGACCTACCCACAAGCCTGTCAGCAACAGTACTGGGACATCACAGACCAAGCAGCTAGCTAGGTGGGGACACACAGCTCCATCCACCAGCAGGTCAGCAGCCTTAAGCTGCCCTGAGCACACAGCCACCTGGGGGACGGACACTGTCCACCAGCGGGCCCAAGACCCGGCCCGCACACCAGTGGGTGGGCACCAGCCCTGGGATCCCCTCGGTCCCAGCCTCGTCCACCAGGAGGCCAACACTAGATCCGGGACCCCAGCCCCACTACCACCCAACCCAGAACCTGGCTCTGCCCACAAGTGAGCCAACAGCAGAGCCTTCCAGGGCTCTGCAGCCAGCTGCCTCCTGACACAGCCCTGCCCACCACTGGCAGGCAGCTTCTGCAGGAGGCAGAGCCTGGCAACCGATGGATGTGGGCCAGCCACATGTACCAGAGTGCCCACAGTAGTGGGCAGGCCCACATTTTTTTTTTATGCAGGCCCACAGCCTGCCATAAAAGAAGGACCCACACAGCCCACATGAGGGGCACCCTTAGAGCTCTAGTGACCAGAGGGTAGTGCACAACTGAGACTCACAGGACGTCTCCTATAAAAGGCCACTTCTCCAAGGTCAGGAAATGTAACCAACCTACCAAATACATAAAAATAAAAACAGCAAATTAGGCAAAATGAGGCGACAGAGGATATGTTCCAAATGAAAGAACAAGATAAAACCCCAGAAGAAGAACAAAGTGAAGTGGAGATAGGCAATATCCAATAAAGAGTTCAAGGTAATGATCATAAAGATGATCAAAGAACTTGTTAGAAAACTGGATGAACAGAGTGAGAAGTTAGAAGTTTTTAACAAAGAGTTAGGGGCTTCCCTGGTAGCACAGTAGTTATGAATTCACTTGCCAGTGCAGGAGACATGGGTTTGATACCTGGTCTGGGAAGATCCCACATGCCACAGAGCAACTAGGCCTGTGCACTCTACTACTGAGCCTGCGCTCTAGAGCCCACGTGCCACGACTACTGAAGCCCGCGCGCTCTAGGGCCCACGTGCCACAACTGCTGAGCCCACGTGCTGCAACTACTGAAGCCCGCGCACCTAGAGCCCGTGCTCCACAACAAGAGAAGCTACTGCAATGAGAAGTCTGCGCACCACAATGAAGAGTAGCCCCTGCTCGCCGCAACGAGAGGCTCATGTGCAGCAATGAAGACCCAATGTTGCCAAAAAAATAATTTAAAAAAAGAGTTAGAAAATATAAAGAAGAACTAACCAGAGACAAAGAATACAATAACTGAAATGAAAAAATATACTAGAAGGAATCAACAGTAGACTAGATGATACAGAGGAATGGAATATCAAGCTAGAAGACAGAGTAGTGGAAGTCACTGGAGCAGAACAGAAAAAAAGGAAAAAGAATAAAAAGAAATGAGAACAGTTTAAGAGACATCAAGTGCACTAGCATTTGCATTACAGGAGTCCTAGAAGGTGAAGAGAGAGAAAGTGGCAGAGAACATATTTGAAGACATAACAGCTGAAAACTTCCCTGACCTGGGAAAGGAAACACACAACCAGGTCCAGGAAGCACAGAGAGTCCCAAATAGGATCAACCCAAAGAGGACCACAGTGAGGACCAAATCAACATCATAATTAAAGTGGCAAAAATTTTAAAAAGAATATTAAAAGCAGCAAGGGAAAAGCAACAAGTTACATACAAAGGAACTCTCATAAGGCTATCTGCTCATTTTTCAGCAGAAACTCTGCAGGCCAAAAGGGAGTGGCATGATATTTTTAAAATGATGAAAGGGAAAAACCTACAACCAAGAATACTGTACCCAGAGACTTCCTGGTGGTCCAGTGGTTAAGACTCTGCACTTCCTCTGCAGGAGGCACAGGTTCAATCCCTGGTCAGGGAACTAAGATCCCACATGCCACACAGTATACCCAAAAAAATAAAAAATAAAAAATAAAAAATAAAGCTGGTGTAAATATGGGAAAATATAAATTCATATACACTATTAGTGTGCAAATAGATACAATTAAAAAAAAAAAAGAATACTGTACCTGACAAGGCTTTCATTCAGATTTGATGGGAGAGATCAGAAGTTTTACAAACAAGCAAAAGCCAAAAGAGTTCAGCACCACCAATCCTTGTGTAAATTTACTTTTCACTTCTGTTTCATTATTTTCTAATACAGTTCATTTTCTAAACAATTTTATTTTCAATCAAACCCAGAAAAATTAAGGGACCTGCAGTTCTAAGAGGGAAGTTCATAGTGATACAAGCCTACCTCAGGAAACAAGAAAAATCTCAAATAAATAACCTAGCCTTACACCTAAAGGAACTAGAAAATTAAGAATGAACAAAACCCAAAGGTAGTAGGAGGAAAGAAATCATAAAGACCAGAACAGAAATAAATAAAATAGAGACTAAAAAAACAACAGATAAATGGAACAGAAAAGAAAGCCCAGAAACGACCCCACACTTATATGGGCAATTAATCTACAACAGCAGAGGCAACAATATACAATGGAGAATGGCAGCCTCTTCAATAAATGTGAAAGAAACAAACTTGACTACTCTCTCGCACCAGGCACAAAAATAATTTCCAAATGAGTTAAAGACTTAAATGTAAGACCTGAAACCATAAAACTTCTAGAAGAAAACATAATCAGTACACTCTTTGACATTGGTCTTAGCAAGAATTTTTGGATGTGTCTCCTCTGGCAAGGGAAACAAAAGCAAAAATAAACAAATGGGACTACATCAAACTAAAAAGCTTTTGCAAAGGAAACTATCAACAAAACAAAAAGGCTGCTGACTGAACAGGAGAAGATATTTGCAAACAATATATCTGATAGGTTGTTAATATCCAAAATATACAAAAAACCCATACAACACAATGTCAAAAACAAACAACCCAATTTAAAGAATGGGTGGAGGATCCGAACAGATATTTTTCCTAAGAAGACACAGAAATGGCCAACAGGAACATGAAAATATGCTCAACATTGCTAACCATCATGGAAAGGCAAATCAAAACCACAATGATGGGCTTCCCTGGTGGCGCAGTGGTTAAGAATCTGCCTGCCAATGCAGGGGACACGGGTTCGAGCCCTGGTTTGGGAAGATCCCACATGCCGCGGAGCAACTAAGCCTGTGCGCCACAACTACTGAGCCTGCGCTCTAGAGCCCACAAGCCACAACTACTGAAGCCCGTGTGCCACAACTACTGAAGCCCGCGCGCCTAGAGCCTGTGCTCTGCAACAAGAGAAGCCACCACAATGAGAAGTCTGCGCCCTGCAACAAAGAGTAGCCCCCGCTCACTGCAACTAGAGAAAGCCCGTGTGCAGCAGCGAAGACCCAATGCAGCCAAAAATTAAATAAATGAATAAATAAATAAATGTATTAAAAAAACCCAAAACAACCACAATGAGATATCACCTTATACCTGTCAGAATGGCTATTATCAAAAAGACAACAAATAACAAGTGCTGGTGAGGATGCGGAGAAAAGGGAACGCTTGTGTGCTGCTAATGGGAATGTAAATTGGTGCAGCCACTACAGAAAACAATATGGAGATTCCTCAAAAAAATTAAAAATAGAACTACCATATGATCCAGCAATTCCACTCCTGGGTATTTATCTGAAGAAACCAAAAACACTAATTAGAAAAGATACACGCACCCCCATGTTCACAGCAGCATTATTTACAACAGCCAAGATACGGAAGCAGGCTAAGTGCCCATCAAAAGATGAATGGGTAAAGATGTCTCTCTCTCTCTTTCTCTCTCTCTCTCTCTCTCTCTCTCTCTCACACACACACACACACACACACACACACACACACAGTGGAATATTACTCAGCTATAAAAAAGGAATGAAATCTTTCCATTTGTGACAACACGGTTGGACTCAGAGAATATTATGCTAAGTGAAGTGTCACACAGAGAAAAGAGAAAGACAAATACTGTCTTTCCACTTATATGTGGAATCCAGAACACAAAACAAATAAACAAACATAACAAAACAGAAGCAGAGTCATAGATATGTAGAACAAACAGGCTGTTGCCAGACGAGAGGGTGGTAGGGGGAGGAAAGAAGTAGAAAAGGGAGAAGATTAATTGAGGTACAAACTTCCAGGTACAAAATAAATGAGTCACGTGTATGAAATGTAAGATGTGGGGAATAACTATGTTATCTTTGTATGGTGACATAAGGTAACTAGACTTACCCTGGTTATCAAGTTAAAATGTATGGAAATATCAAATCACTATGTTGTGTAACAGGAACTAATATAGTGTGGTAGGTCAATTATACTTCAACAACAAACTCAGAAAAAGCAATCAGATTTGTGGTCACGAGGCGGGGGGGCGGGGCTAGAGGGGAAACTGGATGAAGGTGGTCAAAAGGTACAAACAAACTTCCAGTCATAAGACAAAAACGTACTAGGGATATAATGTACAACATGATAAATATAATTAACACTGCTGTATGTTATATAAATATATGAAAGTGGTTAAGAGAGTAAATCCTAAAGTTCTCATCACAAGGAAAAATTTTTTTTCTATTTCTTTAATTTTGTATCTATCTGTGATGATGGATGTTCACTAAACATGTTGTGACAATCATTTCATGATGTATTTCAAATATTTATGCTGTACACATTAATCTTACACAGTGCTGTATATCAATTTTATCTCAAAAAAACTGGAGGGAAGAATTATGAAAATAAATTGTATATTATAGGTATATAAGTATATAGATTTGGTTATAACCTAAGTCTTCAAACAAGGAATTAATCAAATTTGTTTTTATTATATTTCTATTACATTTTATTTATAACTACATTATTCAGCAAACTTCACTTTTATACCTTCACAGTCAAATCAGAGTGGATAATTTTAGCAAAAGTATTAGAAGCCTTCATCAAAATTTCCCCAAGACCTCCCTTATTCCTTTGATACTCAAACCATTCTTGCTTGAAACACTATCTGTTCATTGGTTTTGTCAACTTTTTTTTTTTTTAACAAGAGCATTATGTCTTTTATTTTCCATGCACCTGTCCCTGTGTGAATTGAGGAAAGGATACTACCTGCCTTTTTTTTTTTTTAATAGACTTTATTTTTTAAAGCAGTTTCAGGTTCACAGCAAAACTGTGCAGAAAACACAGAGCTCCCATATACCCCCAGTCTCCCCGCCACACACACATAAAGCGCCCCCCATATCAACATGCCCCACCAGAGAGTTACATTGGAAATAAGTGGACCCAAATGTCCCAAGTGAGCAGTGGGGCAGTAACCATGGAGATCAGTCCTCCTCCCTCCCTACCCTACAAACAAAAAGTCGGTATTAGTTGTTTGTCCCCAGGATAAAACCAAAAGTTAAAGAAAATGAAGGAGTAGAACCTCTATTGTGAATTAGGTATTAGAGAACACAGCAGAAATTTAGGCTTAATATCTCTGTAATTCACACTGAGGAAATTAACTTAGGGCAGCTATGTTCAGCGGGGAAGCTGCTGCACAAGTGTCAAGTCTGGAACGGGAAGGGGGACGTTTCCAGCCTGACCGCCTGCTGCCACCCGCCCACACACCCTCAGCTGAAACCGCCCGGTCTAGGTGCACTGGAACATGGGGGCAATATTCAATCAGTGCTCCTTCTAAAGAGAACAATGCCTATTATCTACATTAATCAAAATATAAATAACCAGCATCCGTCAGATGTTTGAGAAAAAAACAGAAGGAAAAAGGACCAAAAAGGAACAGAACCACTGACCCAGAAGGGTCAGACAATTCAGGAAACAGAAGATAATTTTTATTCTAATGATCATTTTTACAGATTCAAAAGACTTTTATAGCCATAAAATAAGAAAAGGCTATTAAAGAGAGCAATGAGGGGGAAAAAGTTATTGTCAAAATTTACAATTCAATAGAAGAGATGACAGAATGCACAGGACGGCAGTCTGAACTAGTAATCTAGAAGATAAATTTGAGGGAAATCTCTAAGAACTTCATACAAAAAGACAAACCAATGGAAAATTAAAGAAAAAGAGAAATAGAGGCTCTACCCAGAAAGTCCAAAAGCTATCACTGGAGTTCCCGGGGTGGGGAAAAAGGACAGGACAGAAGAAAAAATGGGGGAAAAAACAAATAGAAGAAAATTTCCTCGTGCCGGAAGTAAACATGACATGACAAGCAAAAAAATAAATAAACAAGAAACAAAAAACAAACAAAAAAACCTCCTAGGGGCAGCCTCATAAAACTTGTTTATTACTCCGCGCCTAGCATGGGCATGGTACCTGGGACACCGTGTTTAGAAACCAGAAGGAGAGAGGAATAAAAGGAGGAGGCAGTGTGAGCTACCATAAATGCCTGAATTTATCCAAGGCAAATTTTTTTAAAAAGGTAACTAATAAATATATTATCTACACTGAAATGGAGACGTGGAGGAGAGCAATAACGACTTATATTTTTCCTTTTACAGCATTTATACTGTTCGCATCTTTAAACTACGTGCATGTTTTAATTTTAACAATAATGTTTTAAGTATTCACCAAAAAAAACAAAAAAACAAAAAAAAAAATGGCACGGAACAACACCACACCCAAACATGTGCTATTTAAACTCTCTGGAGACAAGAACGTTAGTGACTCATGGAGGATGGCAAAGTTCGAATATCATAAGAAAGGTCACTACCGCTTGCTTTTCTCAAAAGGCAGGTAAAACATCTTAGCGCCTTTTTAAAAACGTGTATATGGCTGTAAAGAGCTGGGACCCACGCAAAGCCTGCTGAAGCCGCCCGACCAGAAGCTGCTTCCCCCTCGCAACGCAAGGACTCGGGACAAGGAGCCAGCAGTAGAAGAGGTAATACCTGCACGCCGCGATGCTGCAACGGCCCAAGGACTTGAGAGTCACAGAGGCCAAGGCCACAGAGAGAGACACGGTGGCTAAAGTCTTCCCCAGGAAGCGTCCGGCCATCTGCGGCCCGCGGGGAGATGTGCGGAGCGGGGTCGCTGTTAGCTTGGGCCGCAGCCTCCGGCCTCCCCACACCCCTGGGCCCCGGGTATCCAGCGGGCACTAGGACCGGGCGGCCCTCGGGTTCCGGAGCGGGAGCAGCCAGTTTTATCTCATCAACACACAGGGGACCAAACGCCCTCCCCAAACAACAGCCCAGCTCGACACGGCCCGCCAGGGGACGCCCAAGCGGCCAGCGCCAGCAGTCGGGAAAAGAGCCAACCGCGTCGTGACGCCCCCGGTGCGCGACGGCACTTTACGGCAGCGCCGTAAAGCGAAAGACGGCGCAGGCTTCGTAGCGCCGGCCTCGTTCGGCTTTTCGTCCTTGCTCAGCTGTGTTTGGGACCAGGTTGGGGAGGCGGCTGGGGAAGCGCCGAGAAAGCAAAAGAGAGAAGCGGAAAGTGAAAGGAGCCGAAGAATTGGAAAGGGAAAGAAAGAAAGGGGGTTGAGAGAAGTGTGTCGTCCTGGCTGTTCCGGCAGGAAGGGGTTACAGGCGGCTGATGTAGTGAGCCACGCGTGTCCCAGCCATATCTGAGTTATGAGTGGTTGCAGGGAAAGGAGGCAGGTGAGAGACTTGCAATCCCCGCATCCGAGGCTTTTCTCTTCTTTTTCTACCAAGTTGTTCACTGCAATGGGTGAAAGTCCCAACCCGCGGAGGAGTAAACCAGTTGTGAGATAGACACAGAGCCTGGAAGAGAAACCGAGGGTTAAGACGCGAGATAACTGCAGGGGCAAAACTTGGCCACACGGGAAATTGGAAATCAAGATTGTTCAGAAGTTTGTAATGTGGTTTTCATGGTTGATATTCGTTGTGTTATTAATGTGTGGAAATATATAACTTGCAAGTGCATAAGCCACTGGTTCTGTGGTGTGGTGTCGACACAGACCGTATAAAACTTTTGACCATCTCAAAAACCAGATTTATCAAACCTTAACAACTGTTCTGAAGGCTGTAGAGCTCTCGGCATATGAAGGCTCCCTCTGAACCTCTGCACTGAGACTTGTCCAAACTCTTGCTGAGGAAAATTCAATTAACTGTCAAGTTAAGAAGAAAAAAAGGGAATTTTATTTGAGCCAAACTGATGGTGATAACACAGGAAGCAGTCTCAGAAAGCTCTGAGGACCATTCTGCCTGTTAGAAGTCGAAGGCACGGTCATATACATTTTTGAAACAAAGGATCATACATCAAAATGACCGACTAATATTTTACATAAACTTCACCAAAGATACATAGTCCAGGTAAGCACATGCCAAGCAAGCATCTAATCCCTATCCACCCCACGCCCCCTCACCTAAAGAGCTGGGAAAGGACACTGTTCTTTTAAGAAGTTACATTGCTAGGGTCAGAATAAAGGGAAAAAAATGATCTTTGTGGTTGAGCGGGCACTCCCGTGTTTGAGAAGTTCTGGTTAACTGTAATAAAGATGCACACTGCACATTAGGGACGGAGGAGGCCCAAACAAACAGAGGGAGAATTTTATGTTTAATTTTTTCTTGTCCTGCCTTAAAATATAAATTGTATTTCATCACTCTATTATGGCTTCTAGCAGCTTAAGGTCTTGCCCCTAGGGTGATCCTAGCGCCCCACCCCTTTAAAGTACCTGCCTAGAAAAGCTCAACACTGCCCGAAGAATTTGTGATTTGTTCCAGGCAAAACCTGGATAGGCAGACAGACCCCAGAGCCCTCTCTTGGAGCAGCTACTTTAGAAAGCTTGCAATTTAAATTCTTTTCTCTGCCCTTTGTGATATAAATCTACCATCCAGAACTGTTTCCTTAAGGACTTGTGAGCCCCTCTCTCTAAGATGCAGATAGTCAGGGAGATAACTCCGTGCTAGCTCCCAGTCCTTGTGGGAGGATAAGGACCTACCTTTCTTCAGCTTGCGCTACTGCTTCCTCTCATAAAGATAGAAGTTTCTTTCTCCCCTGACAAATGCCAGTTAACAAACCCAGATGGCCTAGTCACGTGGATCACCCACCCACCCCTTTACCACCCCTTAGTGACTTTCCCTTAGCACACTCCAGCCTTTGAAATGTCTTCAGCCTTCTGATTCAGGGAAGTGGAGTTCAGTTCATACTGTAGTATTGCTGAACAAAATATGTCCTTACCACTTTCGTGTCCAGCTTTGTTTATGTCTAACAATCCATCCAGGTAGCAAAGTTCTATTATTAAAATATGCTTGCTTTTTAAAAAATAAATATTTGGACTTGGCTTCCTGTAGTCAGATAAACTTTGCTCTCAATGTTGTTGACCGCCCTTAACCTCTGCTTAAGCTGGTATTAAAAAACAAAATTCAACTGAGTGAATTTGAAGACCTAATTGGCTTTATTAAATGATTCATGAATCAGGCATCATCCCATCTAACAAATAGAAAGGAGCGCCAAGGAGCTGTACAATGGAAGGTTTTTTAAAAGCAGGAAGGAGGGGACAAGGAAGTCAAAAAGAAAAGAAAGGATTATTTCAGGCAAGGTCACCTTCTTTTGGGAGAAGGGTAGGGGTTTATCATGCAGATCACCTCACTAGTGTTGATCAGGAAATTCCAAACTGATTGATTTAAAATTACATTTCTCTGGGTATATACCCAGTAAACATACATACAATGGAATATTACTCAACCATAAAAAGGAACGAAATTGGGTCATTTGTGGATGGACCTAGAGAATGTCATATGGAGTGAAGTAAGTCAGAGAAAAACAAATATTGTATATTAATGCATATATGTGGAACCTAGAAAAATGGTATAGATGATCTTATCTGCAAAGCAGAAATAGAGACACCGAGGTAGAGAACAAATGTATGGATACCAAGGGGGAAAGGAGGAGGTGGGAGGAGTTGGGAGATTGGGATTGACACATATACATATTGATACTATGTATAAAATAGGTAACTAATAATATACTGTATAGCACAGGGAACTCTACTTAATGTACTGTGGTGACCTAAATGGGAAGGAAATCCAGAAAAGAGGGGATATATGTATATGTATAGCTGATGCACTTTGCTGTACAGTAGAAACTAACACAACATTGTAAAGCAACTATACTCCAATAAAAATTAATTTAAAAAAAGAAAAAATAAAATTACATTTCTCAGGGACTTCCCTGGTGGTCCAGTAGTTAAGACTCTGCGCTCCCAATGCAGAGGGCGCAGGTTCGATCCCTGCTCAGGGAACTAAGATCCCACATACTGTACGATGCGGCCAAAAATAAAAAAACCCAAAATTACATTTCTGAGCGAGGCTGAAACTGCACTTAGGTGTTAAGTTTTAGTTTGCTTCTGTGGGGCTTAACATAAGTGACTCCACTTTGGACCTACTGTGCCTTTTTTAACACTGGAAATGTATTAGGCAGGCTCTTAAAAAGGCTCAGCTCATCCAAATTAGTTCAGCTGACAAATTACTCATTAGGGAGAAGAGGAGCAAGGTAGTGTGATTCACAAAACCTCTGATCAAAGAACGGGAGAAACAGGAGTTCTCATAGGAAGTTCCTCAAGCCCTAGTCTTCTAACGCTTCATTCCTTAAGGGGAGGTTGGAGTGGACTTAGTTTAAAGAGCTACACAACAATGCAAACAAAACCAACTCCCTGACACTGGGCCTGCACCACAACTGGCTCAGACAGCCAGGTCTCCTAGGTTCCTCCCTTCAGGGACATGTACTCCCAGGTCTGCAAGAGCATAGTGTGTGTGCTGCAACCCACTCTTGGGCAGAACAGAAATGCCGTCTTGAATATTTACTGTTTTATATTACTCTTTATCTACCCACATCCCAAATTAAATGGGTGTCATCAGAACTTAAGAAAGTGAGGGCTTTTGTTTTTTATTTTATTTAGAAACCAGATACCAACATTTAAGGGCATCTTGTAATAGCTGGTGAAACAGACAAAAGATGCTGAGAAATAAATACTTTTAAATAGAAAAGCATTGTATGTGATTAGTGGAATTGATATGTTTGCTAAAAATAAGAATTCCAATTGTTTCCCCCCTTTTCCATTTATTTTGTATACAACAAATATTAACTGATTACTTACTATTTACCAAGCACTGCCCTAGATGCCGGGAATACAACTGTGAATGTAATGGAGGAAAAACTTTTTCTCTACCCTTCTTAATTTTTTTTTTGGCTTATTTATTAATTAAGACAGATTAACAGGGGACTTCCCTGGTGGTGCAGTGGTTAAGAATCTGCCTGCCAATGCAGAGGACACAGGTTTGATCCCTGGTCCGGAAAGATCCCACATGCCGTGGAGCAACTAAGCCCGTGCGCCACAACTACTGAGCCTGCGCTCTAGAGCCTGCGAGCCACAACTGCTGAGCCTACGTGCCACAACTACTGAAGCCTGTGCACCTAGAGCCTGTGCTCCGCAACAAGACAAGCCACCGCAATGAGAAGCCCGCTCACTGCAACGAAGAGTAGCCCCCGCTCGCCGCAACTAGAGAAAGCTGCGTACAGCAATGAAGACCCAACGCAGCCAAAAATAAATAAATAAATACATTTATTTAAAAAAAAAAAAAAGACAGCAAACTACATTTGCATCCCTTAACTAGGGAAGGGCAACCATCAAGTTTCAAGGAAGCATCTGGACTGCGGACGCTGTCAATTAGCCTTGTAACTTTAAAAGGAATTTATCAAATTTAGCAAAACAAGTGACGACTAACCCTGCAAGATCGGCTCAGGAGACCAGGAGAAAGTGAGTAAAAGATGACTCTGGCTGCACACCTAGTCGGGGCTGCGGGACCCAGGACTAGGAAGCTTTGCTCTCTGGGTTTTGTCCCTCCCAGATTTCTGAGCTGACGAGCAGTCGCTCCACACTGCAGCTTGAGCCAATTGTGAAAGACCCAACCAAGCCCAGCCCAGCAGAAGGAACGGTTTCGGGGCTGTGTGTTTCTCTTTGATAAAGGAGCCCTTCCTTGTTCTTGCTTTTACTCTCTCTGGTATTTGATGGAACAACCCCCCAGAAGCAATTTAGAGTGACTGGTAAAACAAAGTATACCAAAACCTCGCAGCAACCAGAAGGATGAAGCTCTTTCTGGACTGCCTCCAGCTTCTGTCCTTACTGCTCATCTGCACCTTAAGAGTCTCTCCTGAAGCTTTTCATTCCTAAGAAGAGAAAAGCAGTCACCGGAGAAATCGTCCTGATTACTGGAGCTGGACGCGGAATTGGGAGACTGACTGCCTATGAATTTGCCAAACTTAAATGCAAACTGGTCCTGTGGGATATAAATAAGGTAAGAGTGCTTGCTGTGTTTTACTTTCTGGTACCTTTAATCTGTGTTGCATTTTGCTGTCAACAGCCCCCTACAGCATCTCTGTTAAGCATGAAGAAAAAAAATTACTAGTTTTGCCATTTTATAGATGGGGGAAAAACATGGATTAATTAATGTGCTGATGATCACACGATAAACGAACTTAGAGGATATGATTCCCAGTTACTGCCCATCACCAATTTGACATCGTAAATTTATCTTCACTTTTGCCCTGAAAATAATTTGTAATCTCCTCCTGAACCTGATTTCACTGATCCTGCTGTCTTTTTTTCTTTCTTTCTTACTTTTCTTTTTTTTTTTTTTGGCCGCCCTGTACAGGCATGTGGGATCTTAATTCCCCAATCAGGGATCAAACCCTTGCCCCCTGAATTTGGAATGTGGAGTCTTAACCACTGGACCGCCAGGGAAGTCCCTGATCCCTCTATCTTAATCATATGGAAAAAGTCATAGTTTTAGCTAGTATATTAAGAGTAAGAGGTTTGCACCTATTAAGAGAAAAATCTTACAGTTACTGAGGAAAGTGCATTTAAAAGATAGCCAACAGAAAGCAACATTACTATGCCATAGTAATTGCCAAAAGGAATTTTTAAAATCACCTTTTAGTTAAAAACAATGAAAAAGAAAAAAAAAAGAAACCTTCAATGTAATTCCCAGAATAGGTGTACCTTAAGGAAGGGAGGAGGACTTAGACTCTTACCTTTTATTATTCGGCCTGTATTAGATGGACAGAGGGGTTTCTGGGAGGCACTTGATGGCGTAAAACACCATCCCGTACACATTAGTCAATATCCAATGCTGTAAACAAGAATTCAGGGGATTGAGGCTGGCAGAGAGCTAAGCAGTGAGCGGGTGACTGAGATGGCATCAAGTACCCATTGACTGTCTGTTACCTAGGTACTAAGAACACAGTGGCGAACAGGAGATAGGGTCCCCTGCTCTCAATCTAGCAGGGAAAATAAACATTAAACAATTACACGCGCAACGAAAGGTAGGAACTAGGCCCAGCCTCATTTGACGTGGTCACAGCAGCGCGTGGCGCGCACGGTGGTGTGGTCAGACGCAGATGAGCTCTGCACTTCATGGCTAACCTACTCAGCGTCATGGGCAGCTTCCTAGAGCCTTGGGTTCCTTTTCCGCAGAACGTACAAAGTAACGGTACTTTCCTTGGAGGGCCGGGAGGATTACACCAAATAATGCACGCAAAGCGTATAGTGCAGTGTCTGGCACGTGGTAAACACACTACGATGTTAGTTATAATTATTCCTTCACAAAGGGAAGTTTAAGCTAAAATTCAAAGATGTATAAGAGTTCGGTTACGCATCTGGGGTTGAGACTCCCAGTGCCCAGTGCTGATTTGTACAAACGTTTTTCCGATCTGGAGTTAAGTGCATTTACCCAATAAATAGTTATCGAGCACTTACTATCTGCCCGGCACTGTTCTAATGCAGAACGGAGGATACGGCAGTGAGGAAAGCCTTAATGAGCTAGGGACAATAAACGAGACATGCTGCATAATAAAATGTGTAATTGTTGGATGTTGGTAAGTGTAAGGAGATGTTGTCGGATTGAAGATACACCAGCTAAATATAGGGAAAAAATAGTAAGGTCAACCGAAGTTCCTGCATGTGCTAAGTTTCCAGCCAAGGGTGGTTCAGCCTGTACCTGCCCTGGCTTCAACTATAGATGATGCCGGTAACAATAAGAAAGAAGGAGGGAGTAGTCAAAAAACTCATGTTATTCATACGGGGGAAAGCCGTATCAGGTGCTCTGATCGTCACAGGCACCAGCCAGTTTCCGAAGCCACCAATAATGATGGGCGTGACCATAAAGAAAATTATTACAAACACATAGGCTGTTACTACCACATTATAAATTTGGTCGTCTCCGAGCAGTGTTCCAGGTCGACCTAATGCAGCAAAAATTAATAGGCTCAGGCCAGTGCCCACTATTCCGGCTCAAGCACCAAATAGCAAGTATAAAGTACCGATGTCTTTGTGGTTGGCTGAGAATAATCAGTGGTTTATGAACATAGGTAAGATGGCCTAGCAGGCATTAGACTGTAAATCTAAAGACGGGTTAAGTCCTCTTCTTGCCAAGCCCTGTGGTGAATTGTTCACATTGAATTGCAAATTCAAAGAAGCAGCTTCAACCCTGCCGGGACTTCTCCCGCGTTTTTTTTTCCTGCGACGGGAGAAGTAGATTGAAGCCAGTTGACTAGGGTATTTAGCTGTTAACTAAAAATTCGTGGGAGATGTATCCCTCCAATCTAGTGAGGATTTAGCTGAATTAAAGTGTTTGATTTACATTCAACTGATGTAGGATATAGTCTTGCAGTCCTTATTAGGCCGGAATTAAGTAAATTATACTTGCTGAGGACTTTGAAGGCTCTTGGTCTGATTTAACCTAAATTCCTACTCCAACGCTGATAGTATTGGTGTGAGGGGTAGAAGGATTGTGGATATTCGATTATGGTTGGTAGGAGGATTATTGGTTTTGTAGAGTCAAATTGTCATTTTATTTTCATGTTGTTTGTGGAGGGGAGTATGGTCAGTGCCGTGGGGTATGTGAGACGTAGGTAGAAGTACAGGTTAAGTAGTGCTGCGATGGCTATAAGTGTGGGTGAGATAATATTATAGTGTTTTGCTATTTCTTGAATAATCATTCATTTAGGCATGAAACCTGACAGTGTTGGGAGTCCCCCTATTGATAGTAGGGTGGTCATGGTGAGGGTTGTGATTACAGGTGCTTCATTTCATGTGTGTGATAGTGAGAGTGTAGCAGTGGCCGAGCTGTGAATAAATAGTGTGAATATAGTGAGGGTTATTGTGAAGTCGATTGCTACATTTAGAGTTGGTATGGTTGGGTTTTATAGTAAGACAGCTGTTATTCATCCGATGTGGGCGATTGATGCGTAAGCCATGATCTTTCGGAGTTGGGTTTGATATAACCCTTCTCACCCTCCGATTAGAATGGAGAGTATGGACAGGGATAGTATTAGATTTAGGTTGATTGATGGTGAGATTTGATAAAGGATAGATAGAGGTGCAAGTTTTTGTCATGTCAATAGGATTAGGCCTGCCGTTAATGGGATGCCTTGTGTTACTTAAGGCACTCAAAAGTGAAAAGGGGATAGTCCCAGTTTTATGGCCAGGGCTATTGTTATTACTGTTGATGCTGTTGGAGTATTTTTGTAATGGTTCACTGGCCCGAGTACAATAGGGTAATGATGACTGCTATTATAAGTAGTGTGGATGCGGTGGCTTGTGTTAGGAAGTACTTAGTAGAGGCTTCTATGGCTCGTGGGTTAAAGTTTTTTATTATAATGAGGATAATGGCTTGTATATTCATCTCAAATCCAATTCAGGGTAGCGACCAGTGGGAGCTGGTTATTACAATTATAGTCCCTAAAACGACGGTTGTTAAAATAATGATAGAGGTAATGGGGTTTATTAGTACGGGAAGGGTATAAACCAACATTTTCGGTCTATGGGCCCGATAGCTTATTTAGCTGAACTTACTGTAGAATGTGGTGTAATATGGTAGCACAGAAAACTTTGAATTCTCAAGGGTAGGTTCAATTCCTATAATTCTAGAAATAAGAGGGCTTGAACCTCTATTATTTACTCTATCAAAGTAAATCTTTTGTCAGACATATTTCTTATGTTTGTGGGGGGTTGCTTGCCGTTATGATGGGTAGTGTCACATGTGTCACATGCAAGGGCTGGCGTTAAAGGTAGGAAGTTTTTTCAGAGTAGGTGTATTAACTGGTCAAATCGGAATCGAGGATAGGATGCTCGAATTCATAGGAAAGATATTGTTAGTAATAATGTTTTAACGGCGAGGTTGATTGTGTATAGCTCTGGTGTATATGGGTTGTGAAATGCTCCTAAAAATAGGATTGTTGTGAACATGTTTATTATAATAACGTTGGCGTATTCTGCTAGGAAAAATACGGCGAAGGGGCCTGCTGAGTATTCTACGTTAAAGCCGGGTACGAGTTCGGATTCTCCTTCCGTTAAGTCGAACGGAGCTCGGTTAGTTTCTGCTAGGGTGGAAATAAACCATATCATGGCTAGTGGTCATGATGGGAAGATCAGTCATAGTTGTTCTTGTGTTGTGGTTAGGGTTAAAGACCTGTTTATTAAGAGTACAGATAAGAGGATAATTGCTAGTGTTACTTCATCTGAGATCGTTCGTGCTACTGCTCGTAGGGCCCCAATTAGTGCATGTTTTGAGTTGGAGGCACTGAACAGTTCAAAGTGTTCAGAGTTATATATATATATAACTGAATCTGTTTTGTACACTTGAAACTAAAACGACACTGTAAATCAACTATACTTCAATAAAAGTAAAAAAAAAAAAAAAAAAAGAAACAGAAATAAGCAAGAGGAAAACAGTGAATTAAGGCAGCAGTGCCCCTCTAGCTGAAGGAATGTAAAGGAAAAGGGACTTCAAATGGTGGCTTAGAATCCCAGTTTACAAAGCAGCTTCAACAAAGAGTAGTGCATTTGTAGACAAGAGAGAGGACATGGGAAGCAGATTTAGGCTTTCAAGGGCAGCAAAATGTGGGAAGTTAAATCCACAGAAGAGAATTAATGGAGTGAGGTTTGTTCGCAGATTCCTCTGGTGTCCACTCTGGGCTTAAAGCATCTGCATCCACTAAAATGAGAAATTATATCCCACCTCTAGGCAGAAAAGGAAAATTTTCTGGGTTTTCTTCTTAATTGCTTTCTGCTCAGAATAATTTTTTATGTCAAAAACGTTTATTTAGTGGTGACATATACTAGTTTCCTTCAAGTGCAGCTTACAGAGGAACGATTATCAAATGTTAGGGTGCACCAGGATCACCTGGTCGGCTTTCTGTAACGTGGATTGATTTCTTGACTCCCCACCCCACCCTGTGAATTTCTGCTCAGTAGGTTGGAAGTGGGGCTTAAGAATCAGTAGGTTGAATACATGTGTGCATGGTCCTGATGCTGCTGGTCTGGACAGCACAGTGGAGACCCTGGGCAGACCCTGCTTGCAGAGGGGTCCTCCCTGTACCTTCTCCACACCTCCGCCTCCCACTGCCCCAAATTTTTCTTAATAGTGTCATCAGAGACCCAGGTTTCCAAGCCCACAGAATAGTCTCAGTTCAGCACCCAGGACGCAGGGGCAGGCTAACTTGTTAGCTCAGAACCAAGGCAAATCTCAGACCCTTCATAGTTCTTAACATGTACATTCTCAAATGTTTTACACCAAACTTTGTAAAGGCTTTTACTCCCCGGATCTTGATTTTTCAATGTCCTTCACCAATAAAGGCAGGTAGGGTGTCATGGAGAAATGGTTGGAAAGAACGAGACTGAAAGCTCACGTCTGACAGCAGGGATGTGTTCGGAGACTAGTGAGGCCCCGCCAGAAGGATGCAGAGGCAGGGCAAAGGCCTCGACAGGCCCAATGCAGAGCACCCTGGACCTCAGCAAAGAAGATAAGGGGTTATACACATTGGAGAAAAAAGAATTCACGAGCCCAAGAGGTACCTTTAAAAAGGCCAGAGGCAGAGTCAGGGAGGGAAAGGTCTTCTTTAGAGAGGATGCCAGCAGTGAAGTGTAGGCATGCAGAATTAGAGAACCACCATCTGCTACCCACAATGCCACCACTGAGCCAGCAGGAATCCTCACTGGTGGTCAAAGTCTTTGTTAGGGAGCAGGGTATCAGGGACAGACCACTTGGCCTGTGATGATGAAGGAGAAAGGGACCTTTATCACGGAGACATGCCCAGACACCACTTGAACCAAGTGCCCAAACTGACATTGTGCGTCCCCTAATGGGATGCAGTGGGAGGAACTCTGCGTCGCCCAGGTGATGTCCTGGACAAAAATGTTCAATCAGAATTGAATCACGAGGAAACAGTGAGGCAAATCTAGAATGGGGAACACTGCAGGAGACACCTGGCCTCAAGTTTTCCTAAAAGTCGATGTCTTGAAAGACAAAGAGGGGGAGGGGCAGGAGCAGTGTTCGAGGTGGAAGATAATACGGGGGGTGAGGAGTGTTTTCATTGCCTTGATGGTGCTGGTGCTTTCATGCATTATACCATGTCAGCCCCCATGAAACTGTGCACCTTAGTGTGTACTTCATTGCTTGTCAATCATACCTTGATAAACATATTTTTTAAAAGAGGGAAACTTTTCTAGATTAAAATAGCTGAAACAAAACGACAATGTACGAACATTAATTGAGATCTGAATTTTGAAAATAAATGTAAAGATGGCTTTGCAACGATTGGAGAAATGAACGTTATGTATTAATTAAAAACATATTCCTTCATTACAGTAATGATATTGTGATTCTGTAGGAGACGTTCTCATTTTTAGGATGTTGAACTTGAATATTTAGCAGGTGTCTGAAACTCCCAAATGCTTTAGCAAAACAATTTAAGAGATAAATAAAATGGATATATGGAGAGAAATAATACACTGTGACCAACGTGTCCATTTGACAGTTGGAGGGATAGGTATATAGGTGTCAATTTTACCATTCTTTTCATTTTTCGGTAGATTTGTAAATATTTTTAAAAAGAGTGTGGAAAAATAGGAGTGTTTGCTTCTTGCGAGATCGATTCCTGGGATTAAGTGAATTGGTGACTTGGAACAGACTCAGACAGTTACTTTTTAAAAATATTATACCTTACCATATTGTATGAGTTACTTCGTACAGTAAACTAATGAGGATATATTATTAAATTATGTGGAACAATCTCCTTCCCATCTTTGCACCCACTCTCACTCCTCAAAATCAGAATGTTAGAAATGATTTTAACACCATATGATGTGTACAGATCGAGCAAAAATATACCTAAGTTCTAGGCACTTCTATAAGTGTATAGTTGATAACATACCTTAAAAAAAATAAAAACGAAAGCTAGAAGTAAGGTTTTGGGATAAGTACTTGCTAAGGTCTCCTTGTCCTCTGAGTTTTTTATAATCTACTAATTCCCTAACATTTTCCTTTTTTGGGAGGCTGATCTAACGCTAATATAACTTACAGAGTAACTGATTTATGCCCGTTACGTGGAGAATATACATCTACACTTACTATTAAAAACATCACTGTGACTTTTGACTTATATTTATTTGGCAGAGAACTGAGATCACCCCAAAGCTCAAGCTCATTCTGCTTCCCCTGCACATGGCTTGTCTCTCATCCTTCCATAAATCCTCCTTGTATGGAAGTCTTACGAATCATGCTTTACCTCTTTTGGGACTTTTTTTGGGAGAATATTCTCAAATCAGGAATTAGCACGTCAAGGAGGAGTAAAGGTACAGATCTAAGTATTTTGAAAGAGACAGGCTGTTGTCACAGCCCAGAGAAGTGACATTCCCTCTGGGTGGCCCCGAGTAAATCACCACTCTAAGCCTCCCTTTCGACATTTGTCTATGGGAGACAATTCTTCCTACAACAGAGAATTCTCATGAAGTTTTCATGAGAAGTTTGACTAAAGCTTAGAGCAGAAGGTCTAAACTATAGTAAAGTACTCAATAAAGGGTAGCTTTTATTTTAAAATGAGAGAGCAAAGAATACTGGAGGAAAGGCTGATCTAGTGAAAGGATATCCTTCCTCCAAAAGCTTTCTTTTCCCATCATGAATACAACGCTTTCCATTTAAGCTTTTTTGCTCACAGTTGACCCCCCCCAAATTGAAATATTTGTGTGGATATGGGATAATTTCTAAGACCCAAAGTAAGTGAAAAAAGGGGCAGGGGTGTGGTTAGAGAACACTTCTCTGAGTTGTGGTTGAGAAGGCATAATGGACATTCGCCTATATGTGCAGAGACCACTTCCAGTATAGACCTAGAGCTGGAAACATTCAGCTCTGACACGTGCTGCAGTGGCCAGTAGAGGACTGAACACCCTGCATTATTTTTCATCTATTCATATCAGTTTGGTTGTTCAAAAGCTTTCCAGCAGATGGTGCTAGACACTATTCAGTGCACAAGTCCTTAGGACAGGAATTTGTGTCCACAATGGAAATAAAAGCCGTACCCCCTCTCCTGAATGGAAGGTCATCCACACTGAAACAGGGCAATAACTGCATTGCTTTAAAAAATAAATATTGAAATATAGTTGATTTATAATGTTTTGATAGTTTCTAGTGTACAGCAAAGTGATTCAGTCATATTATTTTTCATATGTGTATATATATACATATGAAATATATATATTTATTCTTTTTCATATTCATTTCCATAATTGTTTATTCCAGAATATTGAATATAGTTCCCTGTGCTATACTGTATGTCCTTGTTGCTTTTCTATTTTATGTACACTAGTTTGTATATGCTAATACCAAACTCCTAATTTATTCCTCTCCCACGCCATTTAACCTGTGGTAAACATAAGTATGTTTTCTATGTCAGTGAGTTTATTTCTGTTTTGGAAATAAGTTCATTTGTATCATGCTTTAGATTCCACATATGAGTGATATCATGTGATAAATGTCTTTCTCTGCCTGACTCACTTCACTTAGTATTATAATCTCTAGGTCCATCCAAGTTGTTGAAAATGGCATAATTTCATTCTTTTTTATGGCAGAGTAGTATTCCACTGTATATATGTACCATATCTTCTTTATCCATTCATCTATCAAGGGACATTTAGGTTTCTTCCATGTTCTGGCTCTTGTGAATAGTGCTGGTATGAACAGAAGGGTGCATGTATCCTTCTGAACTATAGATTTGTCCAGATATATGCCCTGGAGTGAGATTCCTGGATCATATTTTTAGTTTTTTTTTTTTTTTAATTTATTTATGGCTGTGTTGGGTCTTCGTTTCTATGAGAGGGCTTTCTCTCGTTGTGGCAAGCGGGGGCCACTCTTCATTGCGGTGCGCAGACCTCTCACTATCGTGGCCTCTCTTGTTGCAGAGCACAGGCTCCAGACGCGCAGGCTCAGTAATTGTGGCTCATGGGCCCAGCTGCTCCGCGGCATGTGGGATCTTCCCAGACCAGGGCTCGAACCCGTGTCCCCTGCATTGGCAGGCAGATTCTCAACCACTGCACCACCAGGGAAGCCCATATTTTTAGTTTTTTAAGGAATCTCCATACTGTTCTTCATAGTGGCTGTAACAATTTACATTCCCACCAACAGTATAGGAGGCTTCCCTTTTCTCCATACTCTCTCCAGCATTTGTTATTTGTAGACTTTTTGGTGATGGCCATTCTAACTGGTGTGAGGTGATACCTCATTGTAGTTTTGATTCGCATTTCTCTAATAATTAGTAATACTGAACAACTTTTCATGTGCCTATTGGCCATCTGTATGTCTTCTTCGTAGAAATGTCTAATTAGGTCTTCTGCTCATATTTTCTTTTTTTTTTTATCATTGAGCTGTATATTGTGGAAATTAAGCCCTTATTGGTCATATCATTTGCAAATACTTTCTCTGAGTCCATATATTTTCTTTTTGTTCGTTTATGGTTTCCTTCACTGTGCAAAAGCTTATAAGTTTGATCGGGTCCCATTTGTTTATTTTTGCTTTTATTTCTATTGCCTTGGGAGGCTGACCTAAGAATACATTGCTACAATTTATATCAGAGAATATTTTGCCTATGTTCTCTTCTAGAAGCTTTATGGTATCCTTTCTTACATTTAAGTCTTTAAGCCATTTTGAGCTTATTTTTGCGTATGGTCTGAGGGAGTGTTCTAACCATTAATTTACATGCAACTATCCAGTTTTCTCAACACTGCTTGCTGAAGAGACTGACTTTTCTCCATTGTATATTCTTGCCTTTTTTGTCAAAGATTAATTGACTGCAGGTGTGTGGGTTTATTTCTGGGCATTCTATTCTGTTCCATTGATCTGCTTTTGTTCCAGTACTACACTGTTTTGATTACTGTAGCTTGGTAGTATTCCTCTGGAGTCTGGTAGGGTTATGCCTCCAGGTTTGTTCTTTTTCTTCAGGATTGCTTTGGCAATTCTGTGTCTTTTGTGGTTCCATATAAATTTTAGGATTATTTGTTCTAGTTCTGTGAAAAATATCATGGGTCATTTGATAGCAATTGTATTAAATCTGTAGATTGCTTTGGGCAGTATGGCCATTTTAACAATGTTTATTCTTCCTATCCAAGAGCATGGGACATCTTTCCATTTCCTTGAATCATCTTCATTTTTCTTTATCACTGTTTTATAGTTCTCAGCATATAAGTCTTCCACCTCCTTGGTCAGTTTTATTCCTAAGTATTCTATTCTCTTTGATGCGATTTCAAATGGGTTTTTTTTTTTTTTTTTACTTTCCATTTCTGGTATTTCATTGTTAGTGTAAAAAAAATGCAAAGATTTCTGCATGTTAATCTTGTGTCCTGCTACTTTGCTGAATTTGTTTACCAGTTCTAATAGTTTTTGTATGGAGTCGTTCTGGTTTTCTATATAGAATATCACGGCATCTGCATATCATGACAACATTACCTCTTCCCCTCCAATTTGGATACGTTTTATTTCTTTTTCTTCTCTAATTGCTGTGGCTAGGACTTCCAATACTATGTTGAATAGAAGTGGTGAGAGTGGGCATCCTTGTCTTGTTCCAGATTTTAGCAGGAAGGCTTTCAGCCTTTCATCCTTAAGTATAACATTGGCTGTGGGTTTGTCATAAATGGCTTTAAATATGTTGAGATATGTTGCTTCTATACCCACTTTGGTAAGAGTTTTTATCATGAATGGATGTTGAATTTTGTCAAATGGAATTTGTTCATCTATTGAGATGATCCTGTGGTTTTTGTCTTTTATTTGGTTGTTATGTATCACATTGATTGATTTGCATATGTTAAACCATCCTTGAGACCCTGGTGTATGATCTTTTTTATGTGTTGTTGGATTTGGTTTGCTGATATTTTGTTGAGAATTTTTGAATCTATACTCATCAGAGATACTGGCCTGTAATATTATTTTTTGGTAGTGTCTTTGTCTGGTTTAGTATCAGGGTGATGATGGCTACATAGAATGACTTTGGGAGTGTTCCCTCTTTGTAAATCTTTTCGAAGAGTTTGAGAAGGGTCAGTATAAGGTCTTCTTTGTATGTTTGGTACAATTCCACAAGGAAGCCATCTGGTCCTGGACTTTTGTTTGCAGGGAGTTTTGTCTATCACAGATTCTATTTAATTTCTAGTGATGGGTCTGTTCAAATTAGCCATTTCTTCTTGATTCAGTTTTGGTGGGCTACATATGTTTCTAGAAACTTGTCCATTTCTTCTAGATTGTCCAACTTGTTGACATATAACTGTTCATAATATTCACTTGTGGTTTTTTTATTTCTGCGGTATCAGTTGTTATTTTTTGTCTTTCATTACTTATTTTGTTTATGTGGGTCCTCTCTCTTTTCTTCTTGGCAAGCCTGGCCAGAGGTTTGTCGATTTTGTTTGCCCTTTCAAGGAACCAATTCTTGATTTTATTGATTTTTTCTATTGTTTTTATTTAATCTTTATTTTATTTACTTCCTCTCTGATCTTTATTATTGTCTTCCTCTGCTGACTTTAGCTTTTCTTTGTTCTTCTTTTTCTAATTCTTTTAATCAGTAGGTTAGGTTGTTCATTTGAAATTTTTCTTGTTTTTTGAGGAAGGCTGGTATTGCTATGAACTTCCCTCTAAGGACTGCTTTTGCTGCATCACATAGATTTTGTGTGTTTCTGTTTTCATTGTCATTTGTCTCAAGATACTTTTTTATTTCCTCTTTGATTTCATCATTGATCCATTGTCTTTTTTTTAAATTAATTAATTTATTTTTGGTTACATTGGGTCTTCATTGCTGCATGCGGGCTTTCTCTAGTGGCAGTGAGCAGGCTTCTCATTGTGGTGGCTTGTTATGGAACACGGGCTCTAGGCGCATGGGCTTCAGTAGTTGTGGCACACAAGCTCAATAGTTGTGGCTCACCGTCTCTAGAGCACAGGCTCAGTAGTTGTGGCACACAGGCTTAGTTGCTCTGCAGCATGTGGGATCTTCCCAGACCAGGGCTCAAACCCATGACTTTTGCACTGGCAGGCAGATTATTAACCACTGTACCACCAGGGACGTCCCTGCGTTGCTTTTTTATGTTTCTTCTCCTTAGATGGTAGGATCCCCAGTTTGGATAAAAGCTATTGTCTCTGTCCCTGGATTATAATGATTAAGTGAGTAAAAGAGAACTTAATGCTAGTTGAGTGGAGGATTAGGTAAATAAGCTGATAAGAAGATGATTGGATCTAGTAAGATGATGGAGGCAGAGCACAGGGCTGAAGTTCAAGATCCTGCAGCTGTTACCACTTAGCTGTCAACTGAAAAGAGTAGTTTGTGTTTGAGCTGACCCCAGGATCTCTCAACACATCAGAATGTTTTGAAAATACGTGCTGCTCCCAAAGTCCAAATCTGGTATATATCCCCTAAACAAGTCAGCTTCTACACCCTCCTTACTGTGCCCTACCAGGACTTCCAGCTTCCTCTGACCCTCCAGAAAGTGGAAAGGCCCCAAGGAAGGACGCTACTTACAGGAATTATAAAAGGAAACCAGGTCAAGTTCCCACCTCCTGGATGAGCAAGCAATGGGCCCTGCAAGGAAGGGGGAAGCAGCACCAGGCTGAAGGGATGTGGGGTCACTCCTCACCCAGAGCAGAGAGGGACCGGTTGAGCATCCCTTGGCCTCAGGCAAGCGGACTCAAGAAAGGCCTGGGGACTTGAGCAGGTCCAAGCGGGGACAACTTTGGCACCCTAGGCTGGGAGCGGGGCAACTGGCAAGAGCACCTCCCCATAGACTCAGGGTGCAAGGGAGGGGTCCTCAGTGTCGCCCAGGAAACAGAAAACTCAGTTTTCCGGTCCCTCTCTCAAGGGGTCTGCTGAGAAGATCTTCAGGCGGAATACCCAGTTATGTCACAAGCCTGATGTTGTCAAGGGAGCTTCCCACCAGGAGGAGCAAGAAGAAACACCAGGAAGAGAAACCCTTGTGTGAGAAGCGCAAGCAGGTTCTGAGCCTGTTCTGTGAGAAGGACCTGGAGCTGCTGCGTCCCCAGTGCAGGGTCTCCTCTGACCCCCACCATCACCCCCTGGGACCCATGGAGCAGGCTGCAGCCTGTCACAGGAGGAGGCTCAAAGGCTACGCTGAGCCCCTGGAAAACAAGTCGAAGACACTGAAAAGGTGTTAGAAATGCAAGTCTCAGAATCTCTTGAGTTGTTGTGGAGGGTGGAGAATCAAAGGGGGCTTTAAAATTAAGTTGTTTAAACAATTTAGGAGTTTCTTGGAAAAGAGAAGGAAGTAATTCTTTACAAATTACAGTTAGAAGAAAATCGAAAGAAAACAGTAAAATTCTCAGAGCATGAGTCCACACTGAAAAAGTTACTGATTGAAATGGCAGAAAGGTGTATGCAGGCAGACCTGGAGTTCCTCACATGTATTAAAAGTGTCTGCAAGAAGTTTGGAAACGTAAACACTCTGGCAGTCTTTCCATATGAATTAAAGAAAAAGTGGATTGATCTCCTGAAAACATTTCAGCCTACAGAAAGTGATCAACATTTTCAAGCTCAATACGATACTAGATATTGAAACTGAGCTCCCCAAACTTATCACCTTAGAAGACAGAAAAGGGGTAGCATTAGGAAAGGTGAAATCATGCTTTCCTTCCTTACAATATCACAATGTTACATTTTTACCAGCTGTCCTGAGCCTTCAGAGGGTTGTGTCTGGCAGGCATTATTGGCACGTGGAAGGAAGAGGCAGTGGTGAATGGGCCATGGTGTCTGTAAAGAGTCTGTTCCCTGGAAGCTATGACCTTGCCGTCCCCCAAAGGCGGAAGCTGAGGAATCCTTCTCTGGTCTTAACACCTGTGTTGCCTTGGATACAATAAAATCCAGGACGATTGGTATTTTTCTAAATTATCAGTTGGAAGAGGTTTCATTTCGTAATTTAACAGTTCCTTTATCAATACATTAGTACTTTCCCTGATAGTTTCTAAGAAAAACTTAGGGCTTATTTTTACACCAGGCCTACCTGGGAGACATTTGCAGGTTGATATTTTGAACTCTGGTTCATGAGAGTATTATGCAATTAATTATTGTGGGATGATATAATCTCAAGAATTAGATGGGTTTTTGTTGTGAATTTTTAAATTTTAGATTTTTATTTTTTTATAAATTTATTTATTTTATTTTATTTATTTATTTTTGGCTACATTGGGTCTTCGTTGCTGCACGCGGGCTTTCTCTAGTTGCTGCGAGCGGGGGGGCTACTCTTCATTGAGGTGAGCGTGCTTCTCATTGTGGTGGCTTCTGTTGTTGCGGAGCACGGGTTATAGGTGTGTGGGCTTCAGTAGTTGTGGCATGTGGGCTCAGTAGTTGTGGCTCGCAGGCTGTAGAGCGCAGGCTTAGGAGTTGTGGCGCATGGGCTTAGTTGCTCCGCGGCATGTGGGATCTTCCCAGATCAGGGCTCAAACCTGTGTCCCCTGCATTGGCAGGTGGATTCTTAACCACTGTGCCCCCCGGGAATGTTGTGAATGTTTTAAACTTTAGGTTTTGAAATAGTTGTACATTCACAGGAAGTTGCCAATTTAGTGCAGCATGTTTTGGTTTTTATCACCTAGAAGACCTTTTCTCTGTTTCACTAACTATACCATGTTATTTACCAGGCTTATTTTACAGAAATGTTGCAAGAAACAAATGCAAACTGCTTTTGCAATTCCAAAATAAAATATATAATAACTAAAGTTTTTTCTAACACTGTCTTTTCAAATTTTCATAAAGGCACTCACCGCTCACAGCATTTATAATTTTCCTATATAGTCTCCATTTCTAGAAATTCACCAGTTTATTAAATAAGGTGCAAATACCATTCTTTCAGTATATTGGAGAAAAGGACCTTTTACGTTCTGTACTGTTGGAGACTGGGAAGCCCACTTAATGCCTGAAAGTGTTTCGAGCACTAATGAAGAACCATGTCTAAAGGGAATGGTCGGAGTGGAGGAGATAAGGCAGGAAGCCACTTGGAAGGGAATGTGACCAGTGATGTCGTGGTGACGGCTGAGGTCCTCCAGCCTGGGCTGACAGACTCTCCTCCCAGCATTAAGTCAGCACATAAGTGGTCACGTCAGCTTAGTCTACAGGACTCTCGGAAGGCGGGTGGAGGCCACTGTGCCAACTTGCAGACCTGCCCTCTTCAGCAGTGGCCGAGGCTGCACTGAAGCCCCCTTACGAAAATCTAAAGTAGAAAAAGTATCACGTTTGACTTTTTGTTTGTCTTTCTTTAGACAAATTCTTTTCGGAATTCTAATTGTTTTGCTTTTGTCTCATGTTTAAAATCATGTCTGAATATAACGTTAGTCAAAATACCGCATGGATGTGTTGCATTACATTAATGCTCAAGCACCATAATTTTAGAAAACCCTTATATTTGGAGGCCTGTGGGTATACTGTTTACAGTTTCTGGCAATAAAGAGTTTTGCCATCCTATATTTGTGATTTGTTTATTTCTGTGTATTTGTTTATTTCTCTCTACTGTGAGAAAGGTGCTCAGAGAGCTTCTGAGAACCCATTTCAGTGAGGTGAGAGTGACCCTGCACCGATCAGGATAGCCATGCTCGGCCGTGGTCGTGTCTGTTGCTTAGCAAGACGGAACCTAGTACTTACTTGTGTAAAGTGCAAGGCGGGTCAGCAGGGCGCGCTCCCTCGCCCCGCCCAGCGGTCTCCCTCCCTCAGCCCTGAGATGCTGTGGGTCAGGGTCACTGCAACTAACAAGAGGAGAGTCGAGGGACCAGGTGAGCAAACTCACACGCCCAGCGATGATGGCTGAGCCCCACAGGAAGAAGAAATATTACTGAACCACATTCGATTTGCTGGATGGGCAGCTAGTCAGAATGCTGAGATGCGGGCAGCAAAGAAACAGTTTTTTCTCAAGGCCACCAAGTGAGAGGATGGGAGAACATGTCTCATATAGGTCTCCCTGCAGGTGAGGTGCTCAGGGTATTTATAAACAAAGCAGCAGGGAGGTGTGAAGCTTGGGGAGCCTGGGAAAGGTGGTTGAAAAAAGGTGCAGGAACGGGTCTTCTGTGCATGTGTAACTTAGCTACAGGCCTCCCAACCTTCTGAGGCTGGAGTTTCAGGCTGCCTGACGTCAGAAGGTCTTAGATCTTATACTTGCACGTGACCAGTGGAGGGGCAGTGGTCTCATGTAGTCTATTTTTGTTTTTAATTGAAGTATAGTTGATTTACAGTGTTGTGTTAGTTTCAGGTGTACAGCAATGTGATTTGGTTATATATGTGTGTATATATATACACACATATAGATATTCCTTTACAGATTCTTTTCTCTTATAGGCTGTTACAAGTTACTGAGTGTAGTTCCCTGTACTATACAGTAGGTCCATGTTGTTTATGTATTTGGTTATTTATTTGATATATAACAGTGTGTATATATTGATTCCAAACTCATAATTTATCCCCCATCTTCCCCTTTGGTAACCATAAGAATGTTTTCTATGTCTGTGAGTCTATTTCTGTTTTGTAAATGAGCTCATTTGTTTCTTTTTTTTTTCTTTATTTTTTTAGATCCAACACATAAGCGATATATGATGTTTGGAGTTCTCTGACATACTTCACTTAGTGTGATAATCTCTGTGTCCATCATGCTGCTATAAATGCCATTATTTCATTCTTTTTTATGACTGGGTAATATTCCATTGTGTGGGTGTGTATATATATATATATATGTATGTATATATACACACCACATCTTCTTTTTCCATTCATCTGTTGATGGATGGTCCTATCCAGTCTTAACTGGCTCAGATCGAACTAGACACTGCTGACTCCAAGTCCCTGGAAAATCACTGGGGCCAACATCGTATTGTTTGTGGAGGACATGCAAGTCTTAAAACGACCTTGATCAGTGAAAGCAGGTGAAATGGATTAAAGCCACAGTTTCAGAAAGACATGTCTTCTTTCCTGGCAAGGACTTGATCAGTGAGAAACCCTGAACTCTTTGCTACAGCCCTCCCAATGTCCTTTCTGTCTATAAAAGAGCTCTCCTCTCCATCTGTGCTGGGGACTTGCACGTGGCTCGCCATGGTGGCAGATCCCAAATGGCAATTCTGTGAGAACCAACCCATCTTTTCTGGAGAAACTTCTGGCCATCTATTTGTTTCAGGTTAGCAAGAGGGAGCTTTAAAATGGCACACTGAGACTTAAAAGCCAACACCAGGAGGGGACCCACATTTTCTCTTATTCTGTTCTCTGAAACAAATTGCAAAGCCCCACTCATCTCAAGGGGGCTGTAAAGGTATATGTAACAAGGGGTAAGAAAAAATAATGTTAACCACAATTCTTGAGTCCAATTAGACACTCATGAAATTTACATTAATACTGAGGGCTAGAAATAAAACTTTCCAAATACAACTTATAAATACATAAACATAGAAACTGTTAATAATTTTGGCTCAATTTGATAGCATTTGTTCAATAAGTTCATAGAAGATATTTCTTTTAAGTAAAATAAGCCTTAAAACAGTTTTCATTAGGAGAATTATAAAGCATTATTATTATGAAATTTTGGTGATTCGTCAGAAAAAAATCACGGAGTGTGATGTCTAAACACAATGGAACGAAAGAAGAAAAATCTCTTAACTGAGAAAGGCTTCTGTGGAGGAGGATCTAGGAGCTACGTAGATGACTGGAGTGACGTGCTGAAGACCAGAGGTGGGTGGAGGTACGTCCCAACCAGAAACACACAGTCTCACACACACACACACACGTTTCGTGCTTTGCGTGGTTCTGATACGCACAAAGTTCTGTCACGCTGGTTAGTTAAAGAACACATCCTGCAGTGGATCAAATGTCATCAATAGTTAACCAGGGTATATTAACCATATTTCCATAAAGTATAAACTATCTGGACCCAGAGGGTGGGGTCCCCAGCCAGAGAGGATTACTCCCAGACCTTGAAAGCTCATGAAATTGTTCTGCTGGATTTCAAATTTGCCCTAGCAACGTGGTGCCGCCACACCCTGGTCTTCTCTCCAGCACACGTTGTCTAACAGCGACTCTCCTAATGTTAGCTATTTTTGCAATCTGGGTAGGCTGAGGATCTCCAAAATCATCAAGTCCTGCTTTTATTTTATTTTATTTACTTATTTATTTTCTGACTGGTCCCCTTAATCGATGTCCCTCCTCTCACATTTTTCTGTAAGCAGCAAGAAGGAACCAGGACACACCCTCAACACATTGCTTGGAAATCTCAGCCAAATATCCATGTGATTCCCTCTCAAGCTCTGCTTTCCACACAGCTGTAGGACACAATTCAGCCATCTTTTTCCCCCACGATATACCAAGAGTCACCTTTCATCCAGTTTCAAGTCACACGTTCCTCATTTCCATCTGAGTTCTCACCAAAGCACCTTTAAAATTCATGTTTCTGCCAACATTCTCCCTAGGACAGTATGTGTATTCTCAAAGGCTAAAATTATTCGTCATGAGCTCCCTGTTGGGCTGGTTAGTGACACTGTCATACCATATGGGTTAGAATACAGAGGACTAACAATACTAGTAGGGAAAACCAGAATCCTGATGAAATGCCTAAAAGGGACAATCGTTCCATACAGTTGAATCTCCTAGGATAGGTGATTTGAAGAGTTGATGTCCGTCTCCTCTTCACACTTGGACCCAGAGCAATCGGACATCAGACCTTATCACTCAGTTGACACTGTTTTCAGAAATTTCATAAGTGATCTGGAAGTCAAGTCACTTGACTTTAGCTCTTTTTTACTTTTCTTTGCTTATTGACTCTGTTCTTGGCCGCAAAATTGACAAGAATCAACTGTGATTTTATACCAGTTCTCTGCTTGCCAGGAATCACATGAACAAGAACTTTTCCCATTAGAATTCTGTGGCCTTAAAGTGGGGGGTTATGGAGGAGGGGCCAGAGCAGGGGCCCTAGGACAGCGGTGTGGGGTGCAGTGACATAGTTTCAATCTAATGCCCACAGGACTTGCAGTTGGACTGATTAGTTGGGATTAAGGAATGAGAATTCGAAGATTCTTCCAAGAATTTCTGCATTTGCACTTGGGCAAATGATAGTTCCATTACTGAGATGTGGAGAGTAGGAAATGAGTAGTTTTCTGAATTGCAGAGGAGGTTGGTGGAAAATAAGAGATACATTTTACCGATTAGAGGGAAAAATCATTTCAAAGATGCAGAGACAAGACAGTGTGGGGAATTGCTGTTGTTCGTTACTGTGTTCCCATCTCCTATAATGGTGCCTAGTTATTAATTAGTAAGCGCGCAATAAATATCTGTGGTATTCATCAACTAGCTAATTAATTCTAGAATATGCAAATCTTATACGTCAAAACCATGGTCCAGTGCACACCTTGTTAATTGATTTTGTCTGCTTGGTGCACTTGTAAGGCCAACAGTCTCTCTCCTTTCCTGTAAGGTGTGACTAAGCCCTTAGCTCTCATCACAACAAATAAAAAGTAAAGTCCTCATTTCGCTTCCAGTCACTGCCACTTCCACTCTCCAGTGCAGACTTTATTTATGCAAAGGAGAATATTCCTGACGTGAGAAAAAGCATGCTGGTAACTGGGTCTTGGGCAGGGCTGCGGCCTGCCTAAAGATGGGGCAGCGCTGAGGACGGGAGGGGCGAGGTCATTCTAACCTCTGCTGCACTGAAGCCACGGGGCACAAGCAGGAAGCAGAGTCAGCAGACGCTCAGAGGGCGCCGCACCGCGCGCGCTGCTGCCCCCGGCCCGGCCTTCCCGCCGCACCGCGCGCGCTGCTGCCCCCGGCCCGGCCTTCCCGCCGCACCGCGCGCGCTGCTGCCCCCGGCCCGGGCTTCCCGCCGCACCGCGCGCGCTGCTGCCCCCGGCCCGGGCTTCCCGCTTCGTTCTGCACCGTCCTGGACGCTCTTTTCTTCCCAAGGGGTCCTTCCCAGCAGCGCCTTCACTTCTTGGAGAAAATCAGGCTGGAAACGTGCACCGCCATCAGCACCCCTGTCTCCTGGGCTGGGACTTTGCACAGTTTGTCTTCTGTGTGTCAGGCACGTCCAGAGCTGGCCCGTGTACACTGCCCCCTCTGGGATGGGGGGCCCTCCAACCCTGGACTAGGGACCCACTTGATCCGTGGGCGCAGGGAACATAGGATGGACTCAGCCAGACCCCTGAACCTGAGGGGTGCAGGCCCCTCCACATGCCCGGGGTGCCAGAGACTGTGCCCCGGAAGAGCAGGGGAGCCCGAGGGTCTGGCATCACACCTCCCCAGGGAAGAAGCGGACAGCCTCACAGAGCCTTTCAGATTTCAGTTCCTGATCAGTAAAGATGGGGTTAAGTGGCCTTGAGAGGATCATGAGAAGATCACAGAGGTGCAAGAGACCTTGTTATCACCAGGGCCAACTGTGCCTGACCTCATCAGAGTAGACCCTCCCCTCCTTCCCCCTCCCCTCCCCTCTGCTCCCTTCTGGGCAGCAGGTCTGAACACCCTCTTCCCTCACAGGACCCCATTTCCCCAGGGGGAGGAGCCACAGTCTTTAGGGTGGGACCCCAATAGCTCCATCCTCCTCCTGGGGGTGTACATAAGCCCGGGTCACATCCTGGACCACACCGTCTGGTGAGAGAGCAGCCTGAGGACCCGGCTCTGTGAACCAGGAAAGAACCGCAGCCCCAGATAAGTGGGGATCCAGGAGGGGGCACAACTGGGGGCTTCCTGATCCCCTGCTCTGGGCCCAGCCTAGGGATCCACCTCCAAGGGAATCCAGACTTGGGTTTGGCTTATGTAAGAACACTTCCTTTATTAGGTTTCCCAGTCCCTCAGCGGGCCTCGTCCTAGGTCACCTAAATGCTTGCTGAGAGGGCAGATGCCCAGTTCCCACACTGTCCAGGGCCCAAGGATGGAGAGACTGGTATCTTTTGTGACAAAAGAAGCTGGTCTGAAGCCCCTGTGGGATCCCCCTCCGGGATGTCTCTGTCAGAGGCAGTTTGTGGTGTCAAACAAAATTTCAGAAACCCAGACCTGATTGAATTAGAGATGTTTATTTGGGGGTTGTTAGAACTGCAGCCCTGGAGACCCAGATTAAAGATGCACTTGAATTGTCATCCCCAGGCTACAAAACGGGGAAGGCTTATAATGGCAGAAAACTTGCAAGATTACATAAATCGGTAATCAAGAATTAGGATTGGAGCTGGCAAGAAGTAAAGGTGCTTGTTAAGCAAGGAGGGGTTGGCTGGGGTCGAGACGATTACATAGTTGGGGGTGGCTGTGATAGTGAAACCGCAAGGTTGCCTCTAGAGCTGTTAGCAGACGCTCTTCTGAAAACGGCTGCTGGTGTCCTTCGGTTTGAACCATTTCAGAAAATTCAAGTCCTCAGTGATGAGGGGAGGCATTTGAAACCACAACGACAATGGCCACCTGGGTCCACTTTGATTTTTAAATGACTTTAAATCCATCATCAGTGTGTAGGTGGGGAGAAGGGGATTAGAGCTATGGGGCCCGGTATGAACTTGATCTTCCTCAACTTCACCACTGCCTGCTTGCACACACACAGAGTATAAGTAAGTTGCCCAAAGTCACTCAGTTCCTAAGGGAGACCAGAAACCTGGCCAGGGTTTTAGTCATTCAGCAGCTTAGCCGGGGACTGAGGTGACATTTGGAGATGCCATCATGGCGGGTTCACACGGAGTTGACAGTCACGTGTGGGAGGCAGATTTCCAAAAGCTGTGTAAATTTACAACACCAGAGCGGAAAGAGTTCCTGACCCTGTCCTTACAGCTCTGGCACATTTTGTTGGGGGAGGTGACTCCTCATGGAGTTGGGAAGCTGGGATCAGGAAGAAGGGACAAGTGAGCTCTGAGCTGGGCAGCACAGGAGACAAGTGAGGGCTCTGCTAGTACAAAGGCACTGGGGCCAGAGGGGGCTGAACCTGCAGGAAGAGGGCAGGAGGCTGAGCGCTGCAGAGGGCTTGGTGCCGGGAGAAGCTGGAGCTGAGGGAAGGACGCAGTTCCTGTGCAGGGAACGGCAGTCCCGCAGGAGAGGGTGTGATTAGATCCTGGTGTGGGTGGGAGGAGACTGGAGGGGCCCAGCGGGTGGTGGTGGGCTGGGTGGTCAGAGGCTGGTGCAGGCACCCAGGGGAACATGTAGGGGCTTGGGCCAGGTTGTCAGTGGGGACAGCAGAAGGTGTGTTCTTTGACCACAGCATCCTGAGCATGGCAAGTCTGGGGTTTTGTTAGCTGAGTACCATGAGCACCGCCATGTGCCAGGCCTGCTGCTAGGCACATCTTCCCCTCCTCTGTAAACCCTTTCTGACCTGTCAGAGGCCACAGGGCCACAGACGGAAGAGCCAGGATCGCAGCCCACGCAGCCCGGCTCAGAGTCTCTGCTCGCCCCACCCCACCAGGCTTCCTCTCCTTCTGGCTCCACTACCCTGTCTGTGGTCTTTTACAAATCTTGGCCAATCAGACAAGGCACAAAGAACAATCTCTCTTGTTTTTCACACTGATGTCTCTGAATTATTAAAAATGATCTGCTTTGACTTCATAATTGGCCATCTGTTACTCTTCTTTACCCATTTTTGTATCCTGATTGTTCATTATGTTTGCTTGAATTGCTTGATACAAGCTAATTAAATGCCTGAAGCAATCATGTAGTTTTCTGATTTTCAAAAATTTGCCTCCTCGGCCAAACAGATTGAACATATTTCTCTATAATTTATTTCTATAGTCTGTGGTTTTATGGTCACTTTTGCTTTTATTAGACATGAACATAGAAAACTGCATAAGCCTGTAACCCTACACCACCACCCAGATGAAGAAATAGATTGTTACCAGCACCCCTAGAGCCTTCTCACCTTCCTCCCAATCACTAGCCCATCCCTCCTCCCCCAACATGAGCACTAATGCTGAGGTCTAGCACCATGAAGTCATTTTTCCCGCACACACGGTGTGTATTCTTTTGTGCCTGGTTTTTTGTCACACCATGTTACATCTTTGAGATTCATTTCAGGTTTGGGGTGAAGAGTACTTAGTGCCCACCCAATGCTGATTAACGTCCCACTGTATGAATAGATGGTAATTCATTTACGCATTCTAATGTTGTGGAACTTTGGGGTTATTTTCAGTTTGGACTTGTGGAAAGTGTTGTATTGATCCTTCGTAAATGTAGTTTTATGCACAGTTTGTAGCCCTTCTAGTTTATACTCTGGATGGTTACACAGCCTGAGTGACATAACTGAGTGTATGTTCTAAGATAGTTAATAATGCAAAATAGTTTTCAAAAGTCGTTATGCCCACTTACCTCTCACCAGCTGTGTATGAATGATCCAGTGACACCACAAATCTCCAAGACGCTGTATCTTAACACTTGGAAATTCATTCTGGGGTCTCTGGACTCAGAGATTGTCTTAAACCTATCAGGGCTGGAGACGATCAAATCAATAGACACCCCTCCCCACTCCGCCCATGAATGCTCACTTCCAGCTTTGGGATCACTTTGCTGATCCCAGTGGAAAGTCTGGAGTGTCTACCAGGACACGTCCTCTGCGGGTGCCCTGAACTCCAAGTTCTCATCCCTGAGAGCCGGCCTCTCAGCCTCCTTGAGAATCAGCAGCTGCTCCTAAGGGGAAGCACCACACCTTCTTCTCAGGATCTTGACCTCACAAATCCTCACTAGTTGGTAGCTCGCCACTGTGGTCAGGGAGTACATTTTTATGTGTGTGTGTTTCTCAGCTTCAACTCAAATTGAAATACTGATCTCAATCTCATTCTACGCTTGATGTGAAAAGTCAGTTTTGGGAGGGGGCCCAGAGCAAATTTCATCTAGCCCAAATCCCATCCACTTACGCACACAATTTGATACATCCTGTAGTTGAGAAGCTTAAGTGAAAAGTAAATTTTGATGTATTATGAGTTCAGTGCTGTCAGGAATATCTGTGGTTTAAGCCAAGAAATACCATTCTTTTATGAGATTTTTTAGAGGATTAAAGTGATTGAAGCCGGAATTTTTATCCTTTAACCAGATTCTCTTAGAATTGGGATGTTATGCAACTCTCCCCGGGTCCCCAGATAGCAGGTGACTGAGTGGGGACTCTCACCCAGGGCCTGGCTCTTGTCCCCAAGCGCACACACTTTCCACAGTCCCAGGACCTGGTCCCATCAACCTGTGGTCCGTGTGGGTGTAGGTGGGTCGTGGTGGAGGGGAGGACCGGAGGATGCCTCACGGTGGCAGTGAGAGTCCCTCAAGGCACAGGGCACTTCCTTTTCACAGGAAGGATTATTTTCTTAACCCCAGGAAGGAAAAGGAACTTTGGAGTTGTGTCTGCTTTCTGACCCCGACAGTTGCTGAGCTTGGCTTCACAGCCTCCAGCTGCGGAGGGCAGCAAGTCGCCCAGAGGCTCTGTGATCGGCTGCAGGGGTGAAGGAAGCCCCTCTGGGCGCCTGGCTGCACACCAAGCCCTGCAGGGCCTGTAAGACGTCAGCGTCAAGGACGGCGAGCAGGGAAACCCGAGCGCGCGCCTGCCGTGCAGCGCAGAGACCCTGCAGCCCGGCCTCCCGAGAAACCCGCCCCAGTGCCGCCCCGATGGCTGTGGCCGCGGCCCTGGATGGAGTCCGGGCGGAAGCCAGACGCCCGGTCTGTCTGGAGGGCCTGAGAGACCCCGTCACCGCTGAGTGCGGGCGCAACTCCTGCCGCTCCTGCATCCAGCGGTCCCGGGCTCACCTGGAGGACAGGTTGCCCTGACCCGTGCGCCGCCACCCGTGCCAGGGGCGGCAGGCGAGGAGCAACGCCCAGCTGGGCAGGATGATCCAGGCGGCCAGGCTGCTCCCGAGCAGCTAGAGCACCCGGAGGAGGAGCGAGGAGCCGCGCCTGTGCGAGCTGCACCGCCAGCTCCTGGGCCTCTGCGGCGAGGAGCACGCGGAGGTGCTGCGTCTGTGCCCTGTGCGCACGGACCCCTGAGCACCAGGGCCACTTGGTGAGGCCGGTGGGCGAGGCCGCGGCTGGCCACCGGCAGAGGCTCGGCGCTCACGTGGAGCCTTTGGAGAGGCGGGTGGCAGGTGTCCACAGCCTGGTGGCCGCGCAGGACAGAAAGCTGCGGGAGCTGGTGCAGCGCCAGCGGCTGGAGCTGGCCTCGGAGTTCCGGCAGCTGAGCCGCGCTGTGGACGGCGAGCAGGAGGCCGTCCTGGCGAGGCTGCTCCAGGAGGAGCAGGACATCCAGGAGCAGCTGGGCGCCAACATCACCGCCTTCTCGGACCACATCTGCGAGCTGCGGGGCCTCCGGCACGAGGTGACGGAGAAGCGTGCTGCCTGCAGCCAGGCTGCTGAGCGGCATCGGGGGCGTCCTGGGCAGGGGCGAGCGTCTGAGGCGCCCCGACGTCTGCTCCTTGCAGCTGAGGCGGGAAGGCTGCAGCCTCGCCTCGCCGCACTCGGCTCTGCAGAAAAGCATTCAGACGTTCCGGGAGGACGTGACACCCTGGACCCCGAGACGGCGCATCCCAACCTGCTCGTGTCCGAGGACAGAAAGTCGGTGACATTTGCGAGGAGCAGGCAGCTCTTTCCCCCAAGCGCGCAGAGATTCTGCCCGGAGCCCGCTGCGCTGGGCTGGTGGGGCTTCGCCAGCTGCAAGCAGTACTGGGAGGGGCGGGTGAGCGGGGCCGCGTGGGCCGTGGGCGTCTGCGCAGACTCCGCCCCCAGGAGCGTGGGCCGTGGGCGTCCGCGCAGACTCCGCCCCCAGGAGCGTGGGCCGTGGGCGTCCGCGCAGACTCCGCCTTCAGGAGCGTGGGCCGTGGGCGTCCGCGCAGACTCCGCCTTCAGGAGCGTGGGCCGTGGGCGTCTGCGCAGACTCCGCTCCCAGGAGCGTGGGCCGTGGGCGTCTGCGCAGACTCCGCTCCCAGGAGCGTGGGCCGTGGGCGTCTGCGCAGACTCCGCTCCCAGGAGCGTGGGCCGTGGGCGTCTGCGCAGACTCCGCCTCCAGGAGCGTGGGCCGTGGGCGTCTGCGCAGACTCCGCCCCCAGGAGCGTGGGCCGTGGGCGTCTGCGCAGACTCCGCTCCCAGGAGCGTGGGCCGTGGGCGTCTGCGCAGACTCCGCCTCCAGGAGCGTGGGCCGTGGGCGTCTGCGCAGACTTCGCTCCCAGGAGCGTGGGCCGTGGGCGTCGGCGCAGACTCCGCCTCCAGGAGCGTGGGCCGTGGGCGCCTGCGCAGATTCCGACCCCAGGACCGGCGCGGGGCCTCCGGAGAGACACAACCGCCTCCAGACTGCGGGGCTGCGCTGAGGGGAATGTGAGGCCCGCGGGCCGGGGAGCGCCGTTCCGCTGGAGCTGAAGGAGGAGGCTGCCGGGAGCGGTGTGTATCTGGACTGTGAGTTGGGCGCGGTTTCCTTCTGCAGTTGGAAGGACGGGTCCCGCACATCCACTCTTTAACCGATAAATTTTCTGAGGTCCTAAAGCCCTCTTTCTGTATCGGGTGCGGAGGATAATCAGTGATTTTGCTTCCTTTTCTTCCTGAAATTTATGGACAGTAGGTAAAATATTTACACCTGTTCGTACATCTAGCATCGAGACATTATTTTTTAATGCTTATTTTACTTAAAGCCGTGAAGAAACTTTCTCATTTTGTTTTCCGTTTTGGTGGTGGTGGTGTCGTCGTTTCCATAGCAGTAGAGATGTTGCCGGAACTAACAGGGACGCGGAGATTAACTGTAAAGTGTTTCTGGAATTCTAACGTTGGAGCCTGTAAAACTATGATTACACAGCTTCAATAAATGTGTGAACATTTGCATATTTCCTATAACCACACATTTACCTGTTCATAAACACATTACAAGTTCCAGGTTGGGAGAGAAGACACAGCTGTGCGGAGACAATTCTGAGAGGGCCTCTTGCTTGGGGTCGAAAAACTGCCTGATCCAGACTGTTTCCCAGGATGTTTTTATTATGGGAAACAGCCTTGAAAGATAGAGGTGGTGTCTCCATCCAGACTTTAGGACTCGCCTTTCTCTCTTCCTTTTCCGCACACCTGGGAAAGATGATGGGAAAGCCTGAGAGCGCCTCCTTTGGTGCAGGGGGCAATGTCAAAACAAGCGAGACCCCAGTGGTGCCAGAAACCTGACACCAGCCCCACACAGTAACCACCAAAACAAACAAACAAACAAAACCCAAGCTAGTCTCCTTTCTCTCTCAAGTTACCTGGGGTCTACTCGGGTAACCACCGTTCTCTCCCCATAAACCTTATTATATGAGTAGTAAACATTTTCATATTCCTTTGCTATGTGTGGCATCATTGGGTGCCTGACACTGAACCAAATTCTGAGTGGGGATCCACCGTGGCAATGCAACCTGGTCCTAACATTTGGCATTCCGAGCAGGCTTTTGGTGATGTTCACCACCATCCATTTTCAGGGTGCTTCTCCTCTGTTTTTTGTTTGTTTGTTTTTGGCTTCTGACTGGCTCTGATGCCCCAAACAAGCGTGCGCTTTGAGCGTTTATACTTTTACTTGCGAATCAGCTCACCCTTAAGGGGGTCCTTAAAAAAAAAAAAAAAAAAAAAAAGTGAGACAGAGAAAAGAAAGGAACCCGGGGAGGATACAAAACTAGAACAGAGATCCACAATTTGACCTAATTGGAAATCCACAATTTACTAAAAGAATCGATAGAACAAAAACGTTAAAAGGGGGAGATTCTCTTTTGTGCCTCCCTAAGCTAGATGCTAATTTGGTAGGATCCCACTAAATGTAAACATGGTACCTCCGGTAATGTTAGTCTGTTACTGAAGATAAAATGGACATCAAAGAGGTATGTCTCATCTTAACCACTGGAACCGTGGTTTTGCCTAAATTCCCCATGGTCATAGCACATGTTGTCATAAATGTCCAAGAGAAGGCATGGATAATCTGACCCACTGACAAATAAATTGAAATCAGATCAAGCCATTGGCACTTACACATTGGGTTCATGAAATAGGACGTAATAGGTGTCTCCACCTCCAGTTGCAATAGATAATAAGACTAAATGTTAATTAAAACAAGGCATTCAAGATTTGAAATCCATTATGCATGATCTATTTAGTGGAAAGATTAATTATTCCCACTGCTTCTCTGTTTTACTTAAATTTCACCTCTTCTTTAACATGAAAAGAATGGATTGCATCTCACAGTGAGTTACTACAACCCAAATGCTGTGTTCTCATCCAGTGTTGTCTAATTACTGATCTATCCAAGCAGCGACTGGTAAATATCTGGCCATTATAGATTTGGCCAGTATGTTCTGTTCAGGGCTTATTTCAACAGCTTCCCAGCTATAATTTTCCTTCACCTCCAGAGGGAAACCAGGCAATCCCAGGTACACCAACAGCCTTGCCCTGGCAGGCAGTGTGTGAAGGCAAGATTTTTACTTCATCCAACTTATTCTAGGAGAACTATTATGATTTACATTGATGACATCCTTCTTCAGAGATTCATTTGAACACTCAACCTTGGTTGATTTCCTGATAGTTACTTGGCATACTGAGAGCACCTCTATCCCTAACACTGTCAAGAAATAGCTCTTGATCCTCTCAAAACCCACAACATGAAAACAAACCCAACATCTTCTAGGCCTTTTGGGATTCTGGAAGCAACATATTCCTTAAATTTCACTTAAGGCCATTTTTTTCTGTTACTTGCAAATCAGCCCACCTTTAATGATGCCCCTTCCAACGAAGCTGTCTAGAAACTAAGTTGGAATTCTTTGGGTACTTCTATTAGTGCCCCCAGAAATATCTTCACTGTAGGGGCTTTAGCAATTTCCTCCTGCTTCCTGGAGACTCTGGACCACCATGACCACCATAGGTTTCCCCTGGGCTCCTGTGCTGACCTGCTTAGATTTGTGTCATTGCCATTGCCAGTCACATGCTGGAATTTATTGGACATAGACACTCTCACAGTGGCAGAGACTGTAACCCTCCCTACCCAGCTCCCCACAATGCCTTGAATTATGGGCCGAGAACCCCACCAGGTCACCACAGCTACCTAGACCTCCTTACTACCAGATGGAGCCAAACTCGAGCCCTCTGGCATATTGCCCCTGGGGGAGGGGTGGTCTTCACTGTTCTCAGTCTCTTGCCAGATGCCATGGTGCAAAGGAGGTACATATAAGTGCATCATGTATTTGTTTATCTTTTTCAACTATCACAAGATAGTTTTTGTCTCTCTTTTTATATAATCACCTATGTATTAGTCTGCTTGGTCTGCCATAACAGAATATCATAAACTGGGGGGCTGAAACAATAAAGCTTTATTTTATCATAGTTGTGGAAGCTAAAAGATCCCAGATCGAGGTCCAACAGTGTCAGTTTTTGGAGATAGCTCTCTTCCTGGCTTGTAGGCAGATGCCTGTCTTCTCACTATGTCCTCACATGCTAGAGAGGAAGAGAGAGCTACCTGGTGTCTCTTCTAAGGACACTAATCCTATCAGTTTAGGGCACATTTTTTTTTCTTAAAGATTTATTGATTGATTGATTGCTATGTTGGGTCTTCGTTTCTGTGCTAGGGCTTTCTCTAGTTGCGGCAAGCGGGGGCCACTTCATCACGGTGCACAGGCCTCTCACTATCGCGGCCTCTCTTGTTGCGGAGCACAGGCTCCAGACGCGCAGGCTCAGTAGTCGTAGCACATGGGCTTAGTTGCTCTGCAGCATGTGGGACCTTCCCAGACCAGGGCTCGAACCCGTGTCCCCTGCATCGGCAGGCAGATTCTCAACCACTGCGCCATCAGGGAAGCCCTCCCTCTTGCTTTCTGTTGACTAGTCTCTCTAGGGGGAAGCCAGTCACCATGTTAGGAGTCAGGAACTTGGGAGTGGCTTGGCTAGTTGTTTCTGGCTCTGGGTCTCTCCTGAGGTTTCAGTGCAGATGTTGGCTGGGGCTGCCGTCCCCTGAAGGCTGCCTGGGACTGAAGGATTCACTTCCAAAGGGGTTCACTCACATGCATGGCAAGTTGACACCACTTATGGCCAAGAGGCCTCAGGTCCTCCACGCCTGGGACCCCCCCCCCACAGGCTGCCTTCTTCCTTCTTTTCTTCTTTCTTTCTTCTTTTCTTTCAAGGATATAGTAGCCTGCCTGCAAGGTGGCTCCCAATGATCCCAGCCACATTGCAAACAAGTGGTGTCGTGTCACTAGAACTAGCCAGTAAAATGAGTGTAGACATGATGTGTGTTGTTTCCTGCCTGGCACGTAAGAGCCGCAGACCATCACGGTGTCGCTCTTTCATATAGTATTTAAATAACTTTGTTGTTTTATCATAGTTTTAGATTTACAGCAAAGTTGCATGCATACTAGAGAGAGCTCTCATATATACAGACATTCCTTGGTACCTGAAGGGAGACTGGCTCCAACACCCTCGAGGATACAAAAATCCACAGATCTCAAGTCCTTTATATAATATGGCATACTATAACCTATGCACATCCTCCTGTATACTTTAAATCACCCCTAGATTACTTACAGTACTTCATACAATGTAAATGATATGTAAATCGTTACTGGGTATGGCAAATTCAAGCTTTGCTTTTTGGAACTATCTGGAATTTTTAAAAAATATTTTTGATCCACAGTTGGTTGAATCTGTGGATGCAAATCCCATAGATACAAAGGGCTGAGTCCTCCATACCCAGTTTCCCCATATTACTGTAGTACATTTTTCACAACCATTGATACATTAGTAACTGAACTCCGTATTTCATTCAGATTTCATTTGTTTTTCCTTAATGTCCTTTTTTTGTTGTTCCAGGATCCCATCTATGATATCACATTTCATTTGGGCGTCATATAACCTTGGGCTCCTCTGGTCTGTGACAGGTCCTCAGATGTCCCCTGACAGTGTACAGGAATACTGGTCAGGTTTTTGTAGAACGTCCCTCAATTTCAGTTTGTTCTATGTTCTTATGGTAAGATTAGGGCTATGAATTTTGAGAAGAAGACCACAGAGATGAAGTGCTGTTTTTATCACATACCAAGGGTACCTGCTATCGACATGATGTATTCCTGATGGTCTCCTGACTAAGGTAGTATTTGCATGCTTCTCCACTGTGCAGTTACTTTCCATGCTGGAATACTGGGAGCAAGTCACTGTATGCTCTGGAAACCAGACCTGCTACTCTCCTGAGTTCTGCTGCAACAGCTCTGTGATGGTGGTGTCACGAGATCAGAGAATATGGATCTCAGACTCACTCAGTGCAGTCACAGCTCCAGTACTGGATATCAAAAGAGCAAAACATAAATTTTGTGGGCCAAGCCATTGAGATGTCAGTGTTCACTTGTTACAGCATCAGAGCCTAGTCACATTTAACCAATAACATCTTTACTCTGTGCTTGCTTCCTATTTTGTTCTTCTTTTTCAACACTGTTTTGGCTATTAGGCATCTCTTGTAATAGCTTATAAATTCTAAGATCAGCTTTTCCACTTCTGGAAAAAAAAAAAAGACCACGGGGGTTTTGATAAGGATTGCATTGAATCTGTATATTGCTTTGGGTAGCATTACTACCTTCATATGAAGGCTTCCAATCCATGAACATGAGATATCTTTCCATTAATTCAGGTCTTTTATAATTTCATTCAGCAATGGTTTATAGTTTTCAATGCATAAATCTTAAAACCACCATGGCTAAATTTATTCCTAAGTACTTTTTTCTTTTTAAGGCTACTATAACTGGAATTATCGTAATTACTTTTTAGGGTTGTTGATTGCCAGAATATAGAAATACAACTGATTTTTGGGTATATGTGTTGTATCCTGCACCTTGGGCTCAGACTGCACTTTCTCAGTCTGTTTAACAGGTTACCTTTCCCTCTCAGCCCTCTCAGATGTATGTGATTCCCAGGTTTCTTTCCTGGCTCTCTTCTCAGATGACATCTTTGGATCTTCACCCCACGTTTCCCAGGATGAAGAGGGCCCACCAGACAGTTACATCCTCCATCACACTGCATGCCATTCAAGGGGGCAGCATGGGGCTGGGAGCAGATCCAGGTTTCCCTACGTGCTCAACAGCAGAACCTCTCAGTTGAGATAGACTGAGAACTCTGATATGTTCTACCATGGCTCCTGGTAACTTCATTCACACTGAGGCTGATGATTCACCAATCCCAGCAAGACATCTCATTTAATTATTCATCCAGCAGCCCTTACATAAAATCTCACTGCGATGTGAGGCACTGAGCTAGAAGCCTGGATGCTCAGATCCCACGTAGAGTCTCGGCCAGCAGACTGACAGTCCACAGAACAGAGACACTATATGGTTTGAGGACTTCCTCCGTGGGGATGGCCGTCCATTCAAGGAATAAGATAAAGGTCTTTCTTTAAGCAGGCAAAACTAAAACCTGGATTCTAGCAATTTTCCACTGAACATCAGATTTATTTGTTGTGAATTTCTGAAGGGAAAAGTATAGATAAATGTAGCAAAAATTCACGTGGAAGTAGGGTACACCAAAAAGCAAACTGTTCTCTCACCTCAGACGCCCAGGCCTCCTAGCACCTTCCCAGCATTACCATTATTAAGTTTCTTCTGTTTTTTTTCAGAAACATCCTATTCATGTACACATATGCAAGAATAGAATTTTTTGTTTCTTTATTTGTATAGTATGAGCGTGCTATGTGTAGCATTCTGTACATGGCTTTTTATACTTAAATATATCTAGAGATTCTTTTTCATATTCACCTACATGGATTACATTATCTATATTTTTTAAGTATTTACTGCTTCTTCAACATAAAGCCAAATGTGACAGATTACATTTGTGGTATATTTTGAAGAACCAGTAATGTATTCTTTTATTTCTTACAAAGGGTTTTATCTAGAATTGCACAAGATGTCTAATAAATACCCACATCTTTCCCAAGAGAAATGGGGAATGAGAAAATGTCATAGGTTGCTAGGGACAGAATTATGTCACTCCACCCCAAATTCATATACTGAGGCCCTAAACCTCAGTATTACTGTATTTGGAGATAGAGCCTTTAGGAGGTAACTAAGGTTAAAGTTAATATTAAAAATGTGCCCTGGGCTTCCCTGGTGGCGCAGTGGTTGAGCATCTGCCTGCCAATGCAGGGGACACGGGTTCGAGCCCTGGTCTGGGAAGATCCCACATGCCGCGGAGCAACTGGGCCCGTGAGCCACAACTACTGAGCCTGCGCGTCTGGAGCCTGTGCTCCGCAACAAGAGAGGCCGCGATAGTGAGAGGCCTGTGCACCGCAATGAAGAATGGCCCCCGCTTGCCGCAACTAGAGAAAGCCCTCGCACAGAAACGAAGACCCAACACAGCCAAAAATAAATAATAAATAAATAAAAATAAAATGACTAAAAAAAAAAAAAAAATTTTTTTTTTTTTAAAAAGAGGGAAGCTGAAGCCCTGTTCTGCCAGCTGTTCCCAGAGCACAGAGGGCTTTATTTTAGCTCTCCACCTGAACTCCTTTCAGGAGGTGTTGAAAGTCAGCAGCTGCAGCAGCACAGGATTTAATCCTTGTAGAAGGAGATGGCAAGTGACAATGGAAAATGCCAACTTGTAGTTGACAGCTGGCCCCTGGGGGCAGCAGGGAGGGGCAGGAAGTAGACAAGGTGAAAAACGGCCTTCGTGAGTCTCAGATGGTGGGCAAGAAACGCTGCTGTACTACCTTTAAGTCAAAAAATGAGGATCGGGGTCTTTATCAAGTGCAAAGGAAATCCCGTGAAGCATTATGACATGATATAATAATATTTGAATTTTGAAAGGCTGACAATTCAGGAAACAGGTCTTTTGATGTCTTTAAGAGATCCAAGAAGTCGTGCATGGTGAGCAGTTAAATACAGGTGCGAGTTAGAGAATCCTCAACAGATTTTGTTAAAGTTGTGGTTTCTAAACCTTTGTTTTTGGTTTTTTAACATCTTTTTTTTTTTTTTTTAAGGATTTATGCTATGTTTATTTACAAACATATCTAGGATGCTGAGTTCAAGAGTTTGATCCTTTTTTCAAAGAGACTGCACATCTTAAAATGTTCCTCTTCGTATCTGTCTCATGGATTATTTTTTAAGCAGTTGGTGTCTTACTATATAGAAAGGTGCAGCAAATCCAGACCCAAAGTACAAAGTCATCATAGCTAGTAACCGCCACTTGTTTTCCACTGAAAATGGTATATTCTTCCCTGGACCCTCCTCATAGTGGCTCCTACGGACCACAGAGGTTGTGAACCTCCGGATGCTTTGTCCCAACATAGCGCTGTTGGAAGCCCTGCGAAAGGCGCAGAAACTTAAGGCGGAAGAAATGGCGGCAGCACACCCAGCACTCCTTTCTTCACGACCTTGTTCCCCTGTGGGCAAGGACCGAAAGGGCGGTTTTTTAACATCTTAATTGGAGTATGATTGCTTTACAATGGTGTATTAGTTTCTGCTGTACAACAAAATGAATCAGCTATACAACAAAATGAATCAGCTATACATTTACATATATCCCCATATCTCCTGCCTCTTGCGTCTCACTCCCAACTTCCCTATCCCACCCCTCTAGGTGGTTACAATGCACTGAGCTGATCTCCCTGTGCTATGCGGCTGCTTCCCACTATCTATTTTACATTTGGTAGTGTATATATGTCCATGCCACTCTCTCTCTTCATCCCAGCTTACCCTTCCCCATCCGCGTGTCCTCAAGTCCATGCTCTAAGTCTGTGTCTTTTTTTTTAATGTAAGATCTTTACAAAGATATCTTATTACTCTTTTTTTTTTTAATTTTTATTTATTTATTTATTTATGGCTGTGTTGGGTCCTCGTTTCTGTGCCAGGGCCCTCTCTAGTTGTGGCAAGCGGGGGCCACTCTTCATCGCGGTGTGCGGGCCTCTCACTATCGCGGCCTCTCTTGTTGCGGAGCACAGGCTCCAGACGCGCAGGCTCAGCAATTGTGGCTCACGGGCCCAGCTGCTCCGCGGCATACGGGATCCTCCCAGACCAGGGCTCGAACCCGTGTCCCCTGCATTGGCAGGCAGATTCCCAACCACTGTGCCACCAGGGAAGCCCACGTCTGTGTCTTTATACCTGTCCTGCCGCTAGGTTCTTCAGAACCAATTTTTTTTTTTTTTAGATTCCATATATATGTGTTAGCATACAGTATTTGTTTTTCTCTTTCTGACTTACTTCAACCTGTATGACAGACTCTAGGTCCATCCACCTCACTACAAATAAGTCAGTTTTGTTTCCTTTTATGGCTGAGTAATATTCCATTGTATATATGTGCCACATCTTCTTTATCCATTCATCTGTCGATGGACACTTAAGTTGCTTCCATGTCCTGGTTATTGTAAATAGAGCTGCAGTGAACATTGTGGTACATGACTCATTCTGAATTATGGTTTTCTCAGTGTATATACCCAGTAGTGGGATTGCTGGGTTATATGGCAGTTTTATTTTTAGTTTTTTTAAGGAACCTCTATACTATTCTCCATAGTGGCTGTATCAATTTACATTCCCACCAATAGTGCAAGAGGGTTCCCCTTTCTCCACACCCTCTCCAGCGTTTATTGTTTGTAGATTTTTTGATGATGGCCATTCTGACTGGGGTGAGGTGATACCTCATTGTAGTTTTGATTTGCATTTCTCTAATGCTTAGTGATGTTGAGCATCCTTTCATGTGTTTGTTGGCAATCTGTATATCTTCTTTGGAGAAATGTCTGTTTAGGTCTTCTGCCCATGTTTGGATTGGGTTGTTTGTTTTTTTGATATTGAGCTGCATGAGCTGCTTGTAAATTTTGGAGATTAATCCTTTGTCAGTTGCTTCATTTGCAGATATTTTGTCGTATTCTGAGGATTGTCTTTTCATCTTGTTAATGTTTTCCTTTGCTGTGCAAAAGCTTTTAAGTCTCATTAGGTCCCATTTGTTTATTTTGGTTTTTATTTCCATTCCTCTAGGAGGTGGGTCAAAAAGGATCTTGCTGTGATTTATGTCATAGAGTGTTCTGCCTATGTTTTCCTCTAAGAGTTTTATAGTGTCTCGCCTTACATTTAGGTCTTTAATCCATTTTGAGTTTACTTTTGTGTATGGTGTTAGGGAGTGTTCTAATTTCATTCTTTTACATGTAGCTGTCCAGTTTTCCCAGCACCACTTATTGAAGAGGCTGTCTTTTCTCCATTGTATATTCTTGCCTCCTTTATCAAAAATGAGGTGACCATCTGTGCCTGGGTTTATCTCTAGGCTTTCTATCCTGTTCCATTGATCTATATTTCTGTTTTTGTGCCAGTACCATACTGTCTTGATTACTGTACCTTTGTAGTATAGTCTGAAGTCAGGGAGCCTGATTCCTCCAGCTCTGGTTTTCTTTCTCAAGATTGCTTTGGCTATTCGGGTTCTTTTGTGTTTCCATACAAATTGTGGAATTTTTTGTTCTACTTCTATGAAAAATGCTGTTGGTAGTTTGATAGGGATTGCAATGAATCTGTAGATTGCTTTGGGTGGTATAGTCATTTTCACAATGTTGATTCTTCCAATCCAAGAACATGGTATATCTCTCCATCTGTCTGTATTATCTTTAATTTCTTTCATCAGTGTCTTACAGTTTTCTGCATACAGGTCTTTTGTCTCCTTAGGTAGGTTTATTCCTAGGTATTTTATTCTTTTTGTTGCAGTGGTAAATGGGAGTGTTTCCTTAATTTCTCTTTCAGATTTTTCATCATTAGTGTATAGGAATGCAAGAGATTTCGGTGCATCAATTTTGTATCCTGCTACTTTACCAAATTTATTGATTAGCTCTAGTAGTTTTCTGGTAGCATCTTTAGGATTCTCTATGTATAGTATCATGTAATCTGCAAACAGTGACAGCTTTGCTTCTTCTTTTCCGATTTGGATTCCTTTTATTTCTTTGTCTTCTCTGCTGTGGCTAACACTTCCCAAACTATGTTGAATAATAGTGGTGAGAGTGGGCAACCTTGTCTTGTTCCTGATCTTAGTGGAAATGGTTTCAGTTTTTCACCATTGAGGACGATGTTGGCTGTGGGCTTGTCATATATGGCCTTTACTATGTTGAGTAAAGTTCCCTCTATGCCTACTTTCTGGAGGGTTTTTATCATAAATGGGTGTTGAATTTTGTTGAAAGCTTTTTCTGCATCTATTGAGATGATCATATGGTTTTTCTCCTTCAGTTTGTTAATGTGGTGTATCACATTGATTGATTTGCATATATTGAAGAATCCTTGCATTCCTGGGATAAACCCCACTTGATCATGGCGTATGATCATTTTAATGTGCTGTTGGATTCTGTTTGCTAGTATTTTGTTGAAGATTTTTGCATCTGTATTCATCAGTGATATTGGCCTGTAGTTTTCTTTCTTTGCGACATCTTTGTCTGGTTTTAGTATCAGGATGATGGTGGTCTTGTCGAATGAGTTTGGGAGTGCTCCTCCCTCTGCTATATTTTGGAGGAGTTTGAGAAGGATAGGTGTTAGATCGTCTCTAAATGTTTGATAGAATTCACCTCTGAAGCCATCTTGTCCTAGGCTTTTGTTTGTTGGAAGATTTTTAATCACATTCTCAATTTAAGTGCTTGTGATTGGTCTGTTTATATTTTCTATTTCTTCCTGCTTCAGACTCGGAAAGTTGTGCTTTTCTACGAATTTGTCCATTTCTTCCAGATGTCAATTTTATTGGCATATAATGGCTTGTAGTAATCTCTCATGATCCTTTGTATTTCTACAGTGTCCGTTGCTACTTCTCCTTTTTTATTTCTAATTCTATTGATTTGAGTCTTCTTCCTTTTTTCTTAATGAGTCTGGCTAATGGTTTATCAATTTTGTTTATGTTCTCAAAGAACCAGCTTTTAGTTTTATTGATCTTTGATACTGTTTACTTCATTTCTTATTCATTTATTTCTGATCTGATCTTTATGATTTCTTTCCTTCTGCTAACTTTGGGGTATTTTTGTTCTTCTTTCTCTAATTGCTTTAGGTGTAAGGTTAGGTTGTTCATTTGAGATATTTTTTGTTTCTTGAGGTAGGATTGTGTTGCTATAAACTTCCCTCTTAGAACTGCTTTTGCTGCATCCCATAGGTTTTGGGTCGTCGTGTTTTCATTGTCATTTGTTTCTAGGTTTATTTGATTTCCTCTTTGATTTCTTCAGTGATCTCTTGGTTATTTATTAGTGTATTTTTTAATCTCCATGTGTTTGTGTTTTTTACAGATTTTTTCCTGTAATTGATATCTAGTCTCATAGTGCTGTGGTCGGAAAAGATATTTGATACGATTTCAATTTTCTTAAATTTACCAAGGCTTGATTTGTGACCTAAGATATTATCTATCCTGGAGAATGTTCCATGAGCACTTGAGAAGAAAGTGTATTCTGTTGTTTTTGGATGGAATGTGCTATAAATATCAATTAAGTCCATCTTGTTTAACGTGTCATTTAATGCTTGTGTTTCCGTATTTATTTCCATTTTGGATTATCCGTCCGTTGGTGAAAGTGGGGTGTTAAAGTCCCCTACTGTGATTGTGTTACTGTCGATTTCCCCTTTTATGGCTGTTAGCATTTGCCTTATGTATTGAGGTGCTCCTATATTGGGTACATAAATATTTACAATTGTTATATCTTCTTCTTGGATTGATCCCTTGGTCATTATGTAGTATCTTTTTTTGTCTCTTGTAATAGTCTTTATTTTAAAGCCTATTTTGTCTGATATGAGAATTGCTACTCCAGCTTTCTTTTGATTTTCATTTGCATAGAATCTCTTTTTCCATCCCCTCACTTTCAGTCTGTATGTGTCCCTAGGTCTGAAGTGGGTCTCTTGTAGACAGCATGTATATGGGTCTTGTATTTGTGTTCATTCAACAAGTCTATGTCTTTTGGTTGGAGCATTTAATCCATTTACATTTAAGATAGATATCGATACGTATGTTCTTATTACCATTTTCTTAATTGTTTTGGGTTTGTTACTGTAGGTCTTTTCCTTCTCTTGTGTTTCCTGCCTAGAGAAGTTCCTTTAGCACTTGTTGTAGAGCTGGTTTGGTGGTGCTGAATTCTCGTAGCTTTTGCTTGTCTGTAAAGTTTTTAATTTCTCTGTCGAATCTGAATGAGATCCTTGCTGGGTAGAGTAATCTTGGTTGTAGGTTTTTCCCCTTCATCACTTTAAATATGTCCTGCCACTTCCTTCTGGCTTGCAGAGTTTCTGCTGAAAGATCAGCTGTTAACCTTATGGGGATTCCCTTGTATGTTATTTGTTGTTTTTCTCTTGTTGCTTCTAATATTTTTTCTTTGTATTTACTTTTTGATAGTTTGATTAATATGTGTATTGGAATCTTCCTCCTTGGATTTATCCTGTATGGGACTCTCTGTGCTTCCTGGACTTGATTGACTATTTCCTTTCCCATATTAGGGAAGTTTTCAACTATAATCTCTTCAGATATTTTCTCAGTCCCTTTCTTTTTTCTCTTCTTCTTGGACCCCTATAATTCGAATGTTGGTGCGATTAATGTTGTTCCGGAGGTCTCTGAGACTGTCCTCAATTCTTTTCATTCTTTTTTCTTTATTCTAGTCTGTGGTAGTTATTTCCACTAGTTTATCTTCTAGGTCACTTATCCGTTTTTCTGCCTCAGTTATTCTGCTATTGATTCCTTCTAGAGAATTTTTAATTTCATTTATTGTGTTGTTCATCATTGTTTGTTTGCTCTTTAGTTCTTCTAGGTCCTTGTTAAACATTTCTTGTATTTTCTCCATTCTGTTTCCACAATTTTGGATCATCTTTTCTATGATTACTCTGAATTCTTTTTCAGGTAGACTGCCTATTTCCTCTTCATTTGTTTGGTCTGGTGGGTTTTTACCTTGCTCGTTCATCTGCTGTGTGCTTCTCTGTCTTCTCATCTTGCTTAACTTACTGTGTTTGGCGTCTCCTTTTCACAGGCTGCAGGTTCTCGTTGTTTTTAGTGTCTGCCCCCAATGGCTAAGGTTGGTTCAGTGGGTTGTGTAAGCTTCCTGGTGGAGCAGACTGGTGCCTGTGTTCTGGTAGATGAGGCTTGATCTTGTCTTTCTGGTGGGTAGGACCACATCTGGTGGTGTGTTTTGGGGTGCCTGTGACTTTATTATGATTTTAGGCACCCTCTCTGCTAATGGGTGGGGTTGTGTTCCTGTCTTGCCAGTTGTTTTGCACAGCGTGTCCAGCACTGTAGCTTGCTGGTTGTTGAGTCGAGCTGGGTCTTAGCGTTGAGATGGAGATCTCTTGTAGAGCTTTCACCATTTGATATTACATGGAGCTGGGAGGTCTCTGGTGGACCAATGTCCTGAACTCAGCTCTCCCACCTCAGAGGCACAGGCCTAACACCCAGCCAGAGCACCAAGACCCTGTCAGCCACAAGGCTCAGAAGAAAAGGGAGAATAAAAGAAAGAAAGAACCAAACAAAGAAACAAAAAAATAAAATAAAGTTATTAAAATAAAAAATAAAAAAGTTATTAAAAATAAAAAAATTAAAAAGTAATTTAAAAAAGAAAAAAAAAAAGGAAAGAAGAGAGCAACCAAACCAAAAAACAAATCCACCAATGATAACAAGCACTAAAATCTATACAAAAAAAAAAAAAAATGGACAGGCAGAAACCTAGGACAAATGGTAAAAACAAAGTTATACAGACCAAATCACACAAGCATACACATGCACACTCACAAAAAGAGAAAAAGGAAAGAAATATATATATATTTATATATTTAAAAAAAAAGGAAGAGAGCAACTAAAATCAATAAACAAATCTACTAATGATAATAAACTCTAAATACTAAACTAAGATAAACATAAAACAAGAAAAATATTAGATGCAGAAAGCAAACCCCAAGTCTACAGTTATTCCCAAAGTCCACCGCCTCAAATTTGGGCTTATTCGTTGTCTATTCTGGTATTCCAGAGATGCAGGGTACATCCAGTTGACTGTGGAGATTCAATCCACTGCTCCTGAGGCTGCTGGGAGAGATTTCCCTTTCTCGTATTTGTTTGCACAGCTCCTGGGGTTCAGCTTTGATTTTGGCTCTGCCTCTGCATGTTGGTCACCTGAGGGCATCTGTCCTTCATTCAGACAGGAGGGGGTTAAAGGAGCAGCTGATTCGGGGGCTCTGGCTCACTCAGGCCGGGGGAGGAAGGGGTTCGGAATTCAGGGCGAGCCTGCAGCGGCAGAGGCCGTGTGACGTTGCACCAGCCTGAGGCGTGCCGTGTGTTCTCCCGGGGAAGTTGTCCCCGGGTCACGGGAGCCTGGCCGTGGTGGGCTGCACCGGCTCCCGGGAGGGGCGGTGTGGAGAGTGACCTGTGCTCGCACACAGGCTTCTTGGTGGCGGCAGCAGCAGCCTTAGCGTCTCATGCCCGTCTCTGGGGTCCGCGCTGATCGCCGCGGCTCACGCCCGTCTCTGGAGCTCATTTAGGTGGTGCTCTGAATCCCCTCTCCTCGCGCACCCCAAAACAATGGTCTCTTTCCTCTTTGGCAGGTCCAGACCTTTTCCCGGACTCCCTCCCCGTGATCTGTGGTGCACTAGCCTCCTTCAGACTGTGTTCATGCAACCAACCCCGGTCCTCTCCCTGGGATCTGACCTCCGAAGCCCGAGCCTCAGCTCGCAGCCCCGCCTGCCCCGGCAGGTGAGCAGACAAGCCTCTCGGGCTGGTGAGTGCTGGTCGGCACCGATCCTCTGTGCGGGAATCTCTCCGCTTTGCCCTCTGCACCCCTGTGGCTGTGCTCTCCTCCATGGCTCCAAAGCTTCCCCCCTTCCCCCCTCACCCCGTCTCCGCCAGTGAAGGGGCTTTCTAGTGTGTGGAAACCTTTCCTCCTTCACGGCTCCCTCCCACTGTTGCAGGTCCCGTCCCTATTTTTTTGTCTCTGTTTTTCATTTTTTCTTTTGCCCTACCCTGGTACGTGGGGAGTTTCTTGCCTTTTGGGAGGTCTGAGGTCTTCTGCCAGCATTCAGTAGGGCTTGTTCCACATGTGGATGTATTTGTGGAGAGGAAGGTGATCTCCACGTCTTACTCCTCCACCATCTTGAAGGTCTCCTCTAAACCTTTTGAATTGCTGGTGCCATCAGCTTCCCCTCTTTTTGTTTGTTCTTTTACTATGGGATGAGTATTTGGTTTTAATTTAAATACTCTAAGATACAAAATATGACTCATTCCCTATCACAGTTCATGTCACACAAGATTCCTTAAGACAGGAACCCCGTCAGTATGATACTGAATCCTGAAAGGCTGGCCCTGCTTTGTAAGGTACAGTGTAATTCAACAGGATGGGGCCAGCCTACCTGCTAGATGCTAGTTAACCTAAAGAGTTCATTGTTATGCATTGAATCTTCCTTTGGACCCATTGCTTTTAAGAATTACCATCGTCTTCCCTACAAGACTACTTCCGAAGTTATCTGGCTTTTACCCTTACACCTCCTGTGTAAAAACTGAAACTGTTCTAAATTTATCAGTGATCTAGTTTCTCAGCCAAGGAATATTTTTTATCTATGTTGCTCTCTGAGACACTTTACAGTCTTGAGCTCTGGTTGCTCCAACTTGTTTTAGCAAGTTGCTCTTCCTCTCCTTCCCCTTCCTGCATATGCCTGCAAAGGCACGCAACAAACTTTTAATATGTAGTGTGAAACATATATATGTATGTGTGTGTGTATGGGCACACACAGGCATGTCTATGTGCATTTATAGATATGCACACGTACATTATCTATAAATTCATCTAAAAATGCCTATATCTGTTTCCTGCAGAAGTGAGATTTAGAGGGAGCAGGTCTAAGTGTGCCATTTTGTTTTGTAAACCATTTTTTAAAAAAACAAAACAACACTAAAATGTATTTACTTTCTTTGCAATTTGAAAACAACTTTTTAAAGAGAAAAAGCCAAGTTATTTTTGTTATTTTTGTTGCAGGAGAATGGCGTGAGAGAGGATGGTCATGTCCCAGGTCTCAGGTGAGTCCCTGGGATGGGCTGCCAAGTGAGGGTCCTTGGCTTCCTGCAGGAAATAATTCAAGAGCAAGCCATATTAAGTGAAAGCAGGTTTATTTAGAGAGATACACACTTCATAGGTAGAATGCAGTCCATCTCAGAAGGCAAGAACAGCCCTGGGAGATAAACATTTCAAAGACAGAATGCAGTCTGTCTCAGACGGTGTGAGCAGTCCCGAAATAATATACAGTGGTTAGTTTTTATGGGCTGGATAATTTCATATCTAATGAGTAGATATGAACTATTTGGGGGAACTATTTTGGGGAAGCGGGCATTTCCAGGAAATGGGGCACCATCCACTTTTTGGCCTTTTATGGTTGGCCTCTGAACTGTCATGGCACCTGTGGGTGTGTCATTTTGAAACCATGCAACTCAGATTGGGACTTGGACCCACGGGTCAGGACTTGAACCCAGCCAAAACCCAGATCAGGACTTGAACCCCCTGTCTTTTTTTTTTTTTTTAAATTTATTTATTTATATTTATTTTTGGCTGTGTTGGGTCTTCGTTTCTGTGTGAGGGCTTTCTCTAGTTGCGGCGAGCGGGGGCCACTCCTCATCGCGGTGTGCGGGCCTCTCATTATCGCGGCCTCTCTTGTTGCGGAGCACAGGCTCCAGACGCGCAGGCTCAGCAATTGTGGCTCACGGGCCTAGTTGCTCCACGGCATGCGGGATCCTCCCAGACCAGGGCTCGAACCCGTGTCTCCTGCATCGGCGGGTGGACTCCCAACCACTGCGCCACCAGGGAAGCCCCCCCCCGTCTTTTAATTGAGATCACACACCTGGTCTCAGGACTTAATGAAGCTTAGGTTCTTGGTGTCTTGTTGCAGAAAGAATTCAGTGAGAGACCAGGGGAAGGTAAGAAGTGAATTTATTTAGAGTGATACCCATTCCATAGACAGAATGTGGTCTGTCTCAAAAGGCAAGAACAACACTAGGAGAAACATACTCCCCAGAGTGTGGGCCATCTCAGAAGGTGAGAGGCCCCAAAGTATGGGGTGGTTAGTTTTTATGGGCTAGGTAATTTCATAGACAAATGAGTGGGAGGATTATTCCAACTATTTTGGAGAAGGGGGTGGAGATTTCCAGGAATTGGACCACTGCCCACTTTTTGAGCTTTTATGGTCAGCCTCGGAACTGTCATGGCACCTGTGGTTGTGTCATTTAACATCTGCTAATGTATTACAATGAACATATAATGAGGCCCAAGGTCCACTGGAAGTTAAATCTTTCACCATCTTGATGCTGAAAGCTCAGCTTCTCTGTATGTTGGTGCTGAATCCAATCTCAGAGACAGAGTTTTGGGTGAAGTAGAAAAGGAGAGCTTTATTACTTTGTGAGGCAAAGGGGGACACAGCAGGCTCCTGCCTCGAAAAACTCCTGCCTCGAAAAACTATGCGTCCCCACTTGGAGAGGTTAGTGAGAAGTTTTATAGTAATGGATCAAAGAGCGTGTGATCAGCTCGTGGACATTCTTCTGATTGGTTGGTGGTGAGGTAAGTAGGAGTCAGCATCATCAACCTTCAGGTTCCAACTGGTCTGGGGTCTGCATGCTTGTGGGCAGCATACCATCGTTAATTGTTAACTTTTCCCACCTGGAGGGGGTTTCAGTATCTGCAAAACAGCTCAAAGATATTGTTGTGTGTATCCATCGAGGGGAAACCAGGACGTTGCACCAAGGCTGCACTACTGTTTCTCTTGACTCTTTCTCCCTGGTCTCGCATCCCCTCCCTTCTCTAATTAACAATTGTTTGAATCTGCGGGTTGGAACTCAGGGAGGGTCATGGTGGCAGGTCATGGAGGCCCTGCTCAGTATCAATCTTGGACCTAGTTGGTTCTAACCAGTTTTTGTCATGTCCTCAGCAGCTATGTCATTCTTTTAAAGGTTGTACCCTATCCCATTCCCTCCTATTTCAATTTAGCATATGCTAATGTATCACAATGAGCATATAATGAGGCTCAAAGTCTACTGGAAGTCGAATCTTCAGCCATCTTGGGCCCAGTAGGTTCTAACCAGTTTTTGTTGTATGCTCAATGGCTATGTCATTCTTGTAAAAGTTGTGCCCTGCCCTCTTCCCTCCTGTCTCATTTTGATACAATTATTTTTAGAATAGTTAAAATATTCTGCCTAAATATGACAATAAACAAAAGAAAGAGTTTTATTTTATGCAGATATTTTTTCTCTTTAAAAGATAAGTAAACTGAATAATTTTTAAAAGTCCTTGAAAGGAGAGGAAAGAAAATTGAGAGGGAATGAAGCCAAACTTTGTTGAATGAAGTATGAGTTGTACATACAGAGAAATACACAGGTCTCTGGTTAAGTAAGCTGAGTGGTGATCACTACACTGATCTGCCTCAGTGCAAAAAGTGAGGCCAAACAAACCGAAGTGGAGCTTGGAGCAGAGAAAGGTTTATTGCAGGGCTAAGCAAGGAGAGTGGGTGGCTTGTGCTCAAAAAACACAAACTCCCTGATGGTTTTCCAGGAGAAGTTTTTATAGGCAAAATTTGGGGTGAGGGCTGCAGGGTGTGTGACTTTCTTTACATTGGTTGGTGGTGAGGTAACGGAGCAGTGCTCCAGGAATCTAGTGCTCAGCCTGAAGTTACCATCCTCCCCTTGGGTTGAGGCCTTAGTTCCTACAGAACTGAAAGATATAGTTATGTATAGTCCTTCAGGAGGAACCAGGACTGTGCACCCATGGCTGCACTTGTTTCTTTTTTTTTTTTAATAAATTTATTATTTATTTATTTATTTATTTATTTATTTATTTATTTATTTTTGGCTGCGTTGGGTCTTCGTTGCTGCGTGTGGGCTTTCTCTAGTTGCGGCGAGCGGGGGCTACTTTTCGTTGCCGTGCGCGGGCTTCTCATTGCAGTGGCTTCTCTTGTTGTGGAGCATGGGCTCTAGGCATGTGGGCTTCAGTAGTTGTGGCACGCGGGCTCAGTAGTTGTGGCTTATGGGCTCTAGAGCACGCAGGCTTCAGTAGTTGTGGCTCACGGGCTTAGTTGCTCCACGGTATGTGGGATCTTCCCAGACCAGGGCTCGAACCCATGTCCCCTGCATTGGCAGGCAGATTCTTAACCACTGCACCACCAGGGAAGTCCCTGCACTACTGTTTCTTGACTGCTCCTCCTTTGTTTTAGCATTCTCTCACTTCCTTGATTAGCACCTATTTGAATCTGCCCTTTCGTACTCAGGGAAGGTCTAGGATGCTGAAGCCTTTTTTCCTACAAACAAGAAACAGGGGACACAGAAAGGATTTGTACCCAGGGAGATCCCACAGGTCCTGCTTGATTTCAAAGGCATAAACCCACGAACCAAAAATTTTTCTTCATTTTTCAGTTGCAGGTCAGGAAACTAATTTTAATTTCATGTTGTATAATTTGTGGCTTTAATAAATAGTTTAAAACTTCTCTTATATCCTAGTGCTTAAGAGCACATTTTGGAAGGCGCTTGGCTTTGTATTCCAACTACTACGATTAATTTACTAGCTGTATGTAGCTAATGTTACTCTCATTTTCTTAGTTCCCGTTTCCTCATCTAAAAACTGGCAAAATGATACTTAATCCCATAAGGTTTTGGGGAAATCACTTTGCAGAGGCGGAACCCCTTCTTTTCTCCCTTCTTCTGTCCTGTCCTTACTAACAAGTGCACTTTAAATTAAACCTAGATAATTAAAAAAAAAGGAAGAGGGCTCAAACACTCTAAAAACAGAACACCAAAAATTACAATATGAATAACAGTCATCTAAAGTCTTATCACAGGAAAGAGTGTTTAACAGAAAACACAATTTTTAAAAATCAGATTGCAAGTTTAGAACTGTTTTTCATTTTTCAAAGCTAATATCATTAAGAGATTTTTCCAAATGCTGAAAAATTGGAAATATTTTTGTTTTGGTTTACTTATAGTATTTGAACTTTTCATGACACTTGTGGCTCAGTTTATACAAGTCATATTTAGTTAAGCATAACTATTTCAGTTATGAAATACAAAAGCTTCCTTCCTTTGGAAGGAAGAAAATAGTGTGCAAACTGACCTACTAACACATCATCACAGGAAACATTATATTAAAAAATAGAAAAACAAAAATGGTTATATACCAAAATATTCTTTGCTCTTAATACCAAGTTAAAGACTTTGAAGAATATTATATGGCCATTTCCATAGCAACTGCCACAAAACAGTTGATATAAGGTATTATGAGAACTTGCAAAAATAGAGTAATGTGATAATCCTGAAAGTGTACAGTCAGGAGGTGGTGTAGGTAGTTCTTGTGGATTCTTAGTGTACAATCAGATGACAAATTTCCAGAGGAGGTTGATAGGACTTTTCTGCAGAGCAGCTGACAGGGGCCAGAGCCTCAAATTATCAACCACACTGTCTCTTACCAAGACTCATTGGAATCCAATTATATGATTTTATAGTAGGATGAGAGCTTAGATATAAAAAGAAGCTGGGGCTAGAATCCAGTGTTCTTTCCTTGATCACTCTGGCCAGGTGGAAGCCAAGAATGGAAGATGAAATATAGATCTGGAGTTTAGGGAGTGAAGTCATTTGTTGAAGTGAGAACAAAGGGAAGAAACAGAGGGTTGGAATTCAGGCTCTAATGTGTTAAAACAAGGCTATAGTTACTGACAGGACTAGAATTAACAATTTTTATCTTTTTCCTTAGGCTCTGACATGGCTCAGCTCATCCTGTACTTATCTAAAAGCTTGATATTTTGTTCATTGTCCTTTTTTTTTTTCAAAAATGATGTTAAAAATGGTGTTACTTGTCTTGACTACTGAGGTTTTGGGCACACCCTTAAGTTTTGTGCCCACTTATTCTAGTACTGGCGCTGGGAAGGAGAGTGAAAATGATGAAGGGACCAAAGCCCTCACTGATTTCACGGAGTTTGGAAGGGACTGAGCCAAGAAAGAAGGGATCAACATTTACATCTCTTCTTTGGTCCACTACTCTCTATCTGCTCACTTCACTGACTCACCCATGCCTCCAAATTGAGGTGGCACCATTACTTCTGATACCCTTAGCTATCTTGATTAAACTATATAAAATTTCTTTCCCTTTGTGTTCTGAAAATGTTAGAAATTGCAAAGAACTTTTAATAGAAAAATAATAAAACAAACACCAAATCACAGAGAAGGTAAATTTTCAAGTACACATATTTGACACTCCTCTGGTCTCCCCCTTCACCTTGCCAGTGAATAAAATATGCCTACACTGCCATGGACTTATTCTGGTGTGTCACTTTCAACATACATGCCACTGGTTATTGAGTTTTTAAATAAATTTTGAGAGAATCTTTGCCTTTCCTCTGGTAATCTTGAATTAGGTAAAAGATCTGCATTGACAGGGTATGATCAGTCTTAAATGCCCCAATGAAAAGGAACAATAGAAAAAGAGACAAGTACAGGAACATTTCTACCATGCTGTGCTCAATACTCTGAACTTACACAAGTAAGGACAACTAGACACTCAAATCACTGAGTGTTTTATTGAACAGTTACTGAAGTTGTATGAGCAGAAATCTATAACCATTTAATTACGGCTGGTTTTAAACTTTTTCTGTGAATGTGAGACTCTGATCTTGCAAAAGTGTAGGTTGTATTCCATGAGATGTATCTGAGCTGTATGGATCTTTTCTTTTTTTGTACAAATTATATAAACAAGTACATATATGTTTTCTACAAATATAATTGTTAATAGCTATGTTTCTACTTAAATGCACTTGTGCAAAGGAATTATAATTCATTTAGAAAACCATTTAGAGTTCCCCCCAAATATCCAATTTAAATAATGAAATGACATATTTCATAAAACATCTTTTGTTTGTGTGTAAATTTAATTACAGTACTTTTGTAAGCACCTCCCATCCCCCCAAAACACTGTTAACAAGCTATGAAAGGGAGACAAACTTGCATGTATCAGAATTTATATTTCAAATTCTTTATATATAAATCTCAGTTTTTTATTTTGGCAAAATAGGGATTAAAGGTTTATGGCTTCTCCCACTCGAGAATGTTTACAAAGTAAAATTTCTAGTCAAGATATGAATATGTAAATTTCATATCTAGCTTTAACTTACAGTAAAATAATTAAAACTTTATGGCAGTGAGCTAACAGTCTTTGAATAAATACAAATTAGGAGCATATTTAACAACTTGAGAACAACTAATTATCAATACAGTTCAGACTTAGGATAGTGTCCTTCTTTGGTAATCATATCCTTAAATTCCCTCTGAGTTTTTACTTACATGTCTCACCACCACACCAAAATAAAGCCTAGCAGACTGATGAGCACTCGTGTAGTGGAGACAGCGCTCTGCTTGAGACTTTATTGGCATAAGTGTCTTTTAAATTTCAATTTTAAGTTGGCCTTTCTAAGAAGCTGTCTATACAGATGAATAAAGGGCATAAAACAGAACTTCAAAAGAAATCAGACATTGGCTTCTTATGACGACATGTTGAAAAATAGGTTCAGAAATAAACATTTCAGCTGTAATATAAACTGAACTACAATTAGTATTTCAGACTTTATTTTACAACTATAAATGGATATTATTCAAAGTAAAAAATACCTTCATAAACATTAAAGCCTATTATATAACATTGGTAGCAGTTAATAGTTTCTTTCTTTGTCTCTCTATATAAACAATCAATGAACCAATAATTTTCTCCCTATTCTGCAAAGCCAAATAGCCAATGCAACTGATTTCAGATTTAGGATTTTTTTTAACAATCACTCAAACATATAAAAAGTAATTTTAATACCTTCGGAAAATTATAAGAATATGAAAGGACAATTTTAAACTCCTACACTTTTTACTGTTAGAGAATTCTAAGACATTAAAGAGTTTTTCTTCTTAAACCAGGTAAGAAGAATAATGTGCAGAAAAAGATAAGAGAATTTTGTTATGCAAGCAAATAATTATACTTCAGAGTGGAATTGCTTTTGAATTTATTTTCTCTCTAAAGAGAAACCAGGAAGAAGAGAATCGTGTGAAACTAATAAACCATCCCATTGCTTTCAAACAATTCCTTTTCATACAGAAACTTCTAAGCAATCACACTATTACGTGGGTGGGTATCTTTTCCTTCACTCCTCTTCTGGTAGACCTGGAGAAGTTAGATAGAGAAGACCTAGATTTGGAAGCAAAGGAGAAAGAAACAATAAGAAATGCTATCCAGCAGACCAATTTACTCATGCTTAATTTCTTTTTATAGCCAATGAATTATGAAAAGTTACCACGGTTTGTCAGTGCTGAAAGCAACTTCATATTTTCTTACCTTTCAATATAAATACAGCACTGTATTTGTTTAAAAGTCTGAATTTATCCTATTAAAGAGGTTTTACATTAAATTATTTTTCATCTAATAATCTTTATTTGCTCAGTGACCCACATTGGTAGTCTCAACTATTTTTTTTTTAATATTATGGATATTGATTCCTGATATTTATACCAGCTAAGAAAGTTATTTGGAGCAGGTCAAAGAAAGATATCAGAACCAAAATCTTACTTCGGGGTATTTTATTTAACAAACAGAATGGTCCCAGAGAAAGACAAATACTGTATGATATCACTTATATGTGGAATCTAAAAAATACAACAAACTAGTGAATATAACAAAAAAGAAACAGACTCACAGATATAGAGTACAAACTAGTGATTACCTTTAGGGACAGGGAAATGGGGAGGGGCAAGATAGGGGTAGGGGATTAAGAAGTACACACTATTATATATAAAATAAACTACAATGATATATTGTACAACACAGGGAAAATAACCAATATTTTATAACTATAAATGGAGTATAAACTTTCAAAATTGTGAATCACTATATTGCATACCTGTTACTTGTGTAATATTGTCCATTAACTATACTTCAATTTTTAAAAATTGTTCTGAGGAATCTTAATACTACAAGACTATTTAATAATTAGTACTTAGCAATACATTTTAAATATATGGTAGGGGAAAATATAACTAATTTTCACTTAAGAGGATAATGGATCTTTTACAGGAAGAGAATTACTGGTGCCAGGGTTTCCCTAGGCAGTATAAATTTTTTTAAATTTACTTCCAGCTTTAATAGAGATAATTGACATATAACAACATTGTATAAGTTTAAAGTGTAAAAAGTGATGATTTGATACAATTGTACATTGCAATATGATTACCACCATAGCTTTAACATCTCCATCATGTCACTTAATTACCATTTCATTTTTGCTGTGAGAACATTTAAGATCTACTCTTCTGGCAAATTTCAAGTATATAATATAGTGTTATTAATTATAATCACCATGTAAATCTCAAAAACTTATTCATCTTTTTAAAAAAGTATAAATGACTTAAAATATATTAGTTTTAGGTGTACAACATAGTGATTTGATATTTTTATACAATACAAATTATCACCACAAGTCTGGTTACCATCTGTCACCAGACAAAATCATTACAATATTATAGACTATATTATTTCCCATGCTGCACATTTCATGCATATGACTCATTTATTTTGTAACTGGAAGTCAGAACCTCTTAATATACCTCACCATTTCACTCAACCCCTGATCCCCATGCCCTCTGGCAACCACAAGTTTGTTCCCTTATTGATGAGTCTGCTTCCGTTTGTTTTCCAGATACCATATGTAAGTGAAATCACTTGATATTTACCTTTCTCTATATGACTTATTTCACTTAGGGTAAATACCCTCTGGTCCATCTGTGTTGTCGCAAATGACAAGATTTCATTCTTTTTTATGGCTGAGTAGTATTCCATTGTTTATACAATCTTCTTTACTAATTCATTGATCAGTGGACACTTATTTTGCTTCCATATCTTGGCTATAGTAAATAATGCTGCAATGAATATAGGGGTGCATTTATCTTTTCAAATTAGTGTTTTTATTTCCTTTGGAAAAATATCCAAAAGTGGAATAGCTGGATTGTATTGTAGTTATATTTTTCATTTTTTGAGGAACCTCCATATTATTTTCCGTAGTGACTGCACCAATTTACAATCTCACCAACAATTCCTAAGGGTGCCCTTTTCCCCACATCCTTGAAAGCACTGGTAATTTATTTTGATAATAGCAATTCTGAGAGGTGTGAGGTGATATTTTGTTGTGGTTTGGATTTGCATTTCCCTAATAATTAGAAATTGTTGAGCATCTTTTCATATGTATGTTGGCCATATGTATGTCTTTAGCAAAATGTCTATTCAGGTCCTCTGCCTATTTTTTAATCAGGTTGTTGTTTTTTTTTGATGTTGAGTTGTATGAGTTCTCTGTATATTTTGGATATTACCCCTGATTGGATTATCCTTTGAAAATATCTCCCATGACTAGGCTACCTTTTTGTTTTGTTGGTAGTTTCCTACACTGTGCAAAAGCTTTTTAGTTTGATGTAGTCCCATTTGTTTATTTTTGCTTTTGTTGCACTTGCATGAGGAGGCAGATCCGAAAACATATTGCTAAGACTGATGTCAGAGAACATACTGCCTATGTATTCTTCTAGAAGTTTTATGGTTTCAGGTCTTACACTTAAGTTTTTAATGCATTTGAATTTATTTTTTATATGGTGTCAGAAAGTAGTCCAGTTTGATTCTTTTGCATGTAGTTGTCCAGTTCTCCTAACACCATTTGTTGAAGGGGCTGCCTTTCCCCCATTGTATAATCTTGCCTTCTTTTTTGTAGATTAATTGACCGTAAGTGCATGAGTTTACTTCTGGCCTCGCTATTCTGTTCCATTGGTCTGTGTCTGTTTTTGTGCCAGTACTATACTATTTTAATTACTGTATCTTTGTAGTATAGTTTGAAATCAGGGACCATGATACCTCAAACTTTGTTATTCTTTCTCAAGATTGTTTGTTTTTCATGTTTCCATACAACTTTTAAAATTATTTGTGAGAAAAATGCCATTGGTATTTTGATGGGGATTGCATTGAATCTGTAGATTGCCTTTGGTAATATGGTCACTTTAACAATATCAATTCTTCCATTTCATGAGCATGGTATATTTTTCCATTCGTTTGTGTCGTCTTTAATTTCTTTCATCAGTGTCTTAAAGTATTCTGAGTATAGGTCTTTTATCTCCTTGGTTAGATTTACTTCTAGGTATTTTAGTCTTCTTGATGGAATTGTAAATGGGATTGTTTTCTTAATTCCTCTTTCTGCTAGCCCATTGTTAATGCATAGAAATGCAACAGATTTCTGTGTATTAATTTTGTATACTGCTACTTTACTTAATTCACTGATGAGTTCTAGTAGTTTTTTTAAATGATATCCTTAGGATTCTATGTATAGTATCATGTCATCTGCAAGCAGTGACAGTTTATTTCTTCCTTTCCAATTTAGAATCCTTTTATATCTTTTTCTTGTCTGAGTGCTGTAGCTAGGACTTCTAGTAGCAAGAGTGGGCAACCTTGTCTTGTCCCTGATCTTAGAGGAAATACTTTCAGCTTTTCACTGTTGAGGATGATATTGGCTCTAGTTTTGTCTTATATGACCTTTATTATGTTTAGGTATGGTTTCCCCACTTTTTTGAGACTTTTTATCAAAAATAGATGTTGCATGATGTCAAAAGCTATTGAAAAGATCATATGACTTTTATTCAATATGTTAATGTGGTTCTATCATATTGACTGATTTGTGGATATGGAACCATCCCTGTGATAAATCCCACTTGACCATGGTGAATGATCCTTTTAATAGATTGTTGAATTCGGTTTGCTAATACTATGTTGAGAATTTTTGCATCTATATTCATCAGTGATATTGGTCTGTAATTACCTTATTTTGTGTTGTCTTTTTCTGCTTTTGGTATCAGGGTGATCCTGGCTTCATAGAATGAGTTTGGGTGTTCCTCCTTCTTCAGTTTTTTACATTACTTTAAGGAGAAAGGTGCTAACTCTTCTTTAACTGTTTGGTAGAATTCACCTGTGAAGCACTCTGGTCCTAGACTTTTGTTTGTTGGGAGTTTTTTGATTACTGATAAATTTTATTACTGGTAATAAGTCTGTTCATATTTTCTATTTTTTTCTGATATAGTCTTGGGAGATTGTACATTTCTAGGTATTTATCCATTTCTTCCAGGTTGTCCATTTTATTGGAGTATAATTGTTCATAGTAATCTCTTATGATTCTTTGTATTCCTGTGGTGTTAGTTGCAAGTTCTCCTTTTTCATTTCTAATTTTACTTATTTGGGCCCTTTTTTTTCTTGATGAGTATGGCTAAAGGCTTATCAATTTTCTTTATCTTTTCAATGAATCATTTCTTAGTTTCATTGATCTTTTTTATTTTTAATTTTTTTGTTATTATTTCATTTATTTCAGCCCCAATCTTTATTATTTCTTTCCTTCAACTAACTTCAGGTTTTGTTTTTCTTTTTTCTAATTCCTTTAGGTGTAAGGTTAGATAGTTTACTTCAGATTTTTCTTGGTTCCTGAGGTAGGCTTGTCTCACTATAAACTTCCCTCTTTGAACGGCTTTTTGCTGTGTTCCATGAATTTTGGATCATTGTGTTTCCATTTTTCTCTGTTGCAAGGTATTTTTTGATTTCCTCTTTTATTTCTATAGTGACCTATTGGTTGTTTAGTAACATATTGTTTAGCCTACATGTGTTTGTGGTTTCTTGCAGTTTTTTTCTTGTAGTTGATTTCTATATTCATACCATTGTGGCTGGAAAAATTACTTGATGATTTCGGTCTTCTTAAATTATTGGCATTTGTTTTGGGACTTAATATGTGATCTATCTATCCTGGAGAATATACCATGTTCAGTTAAAAAGAATATGTATCCTGCTGCCTTTGGCTGGAATACACACACGCACACACACACACACACACACATATATATAAAGTTTATATAGTTTGTAAATATATTTAAGTCCATCTGGTCTAATGTGTCCTGTAAGGCCAGAGGATTTTAAAATCCCCTAATATTACTGTGTTACTGTCAATTTCTCCCTTCATGTTTATTAATATTTGCTTTATGTATTTAGGTGGATATATATATTTACAATCTTTATATCATTTGTTGGATTGATCACTTTCATTATGTAATGTCCTTCTTTGTTACTTTTTACAGTTTTTGTTTTAAAGTCTATTTTGTCTGATATAAGTATTGCTACCCCAGCTTTCTTTTTGTTTCCATTTGCAAGGAATACCTTTTTCTATCCTTTCACTTTCAGTCTGTGTTTTTAGATCTGATGTGACTCTCTTGTAGGCAGCATATATATTGGTCTTATTATTTTTTTAATCTACTCATCCACTCTTTTTCTTGGAGAATTTAGTCAATTTACATTGAAGTTATTTACTGATATGCACTTATTGCCATTTTGTTAATTGTTTTCTGGTTGTTTTGAGGTTCTCTTTTGGTCCTTTTTTCTTCTTTTGCTCTCTTTTCTTGTGATTTTATTGACATATCTTTAGTCAATCAAATCTTTGGACCCCTTTCCCTTTTTTGTGTGTGTATATACTTTAGATTTTTGGTTTGTGGTTACTCTGAGGTTCATATATAACAATCTATTTGTAAATGTGATTTTTTTTTAAGTTGATGATCCCTTAAGTTCCAACACATTCTAACAAATCTGCACTTTTACTCCCCACTCCCGCAACATTTTTGACCTCACATTTTACATCTTTTTGCTTTGTGTATCCCTTAACTACTTATGGGTATAGATGATCTTACTACCTTTGTCTTTTATTTAACCCTACCACTAGCTTTTTAAGTGGTTGATCTACTTACCTTTACTGCATGTTTGCCTTTACCAATGAGACTTTTCCCTTTGTAATTTGCATATTTCTAGCTGTGGTCTTTTCCACTTAGAGAAGTCCCTTTAACATTCTTACAAAGCCAGTTTAGTAGTCAGGAATTCTTAGCTTTTGCTTTTCTATAAAACTTTTTATCTCTCCTTCAAATCTGAATGATAGCATATTCTTGGCTGTAGGTTTTCCCTTTCATCACTTTCAGCATATCATGCCACTCTCTTTTGGCCAGCAAAATTTCTGCTGCAAAGTCAGCTCATAGACTTAGGGGGTTCCCTTGTATGTAATTAGCTTATTTTATCTTGCTGCTTTTAAGGTCATCTCTTTATCTTTAATTTTTCCCATTTTATTTGCAGTGTGTCTTGGTGTGGACTTCTTTGGGTTCACCTTGTTTGGGACTTTCTGTGATTCCTGGATTTGGAAGTCTGTTTTCTCTCCCAGGTTAGGGAAGTTTTCAGCTATTATTTTTCAAATAAGTTCTCTGCCCCTTTCTCTCTTCTCTTTCTAGGACCCCTACCATGTGAATGTTAGTATGTTTGATGTTGTCTCAGACGTCTCTTAAACTGTCTTCATTAAAAATGAGGTATCACCTCACACCAGTCAGAATGGCCATCATCAAAAACTCTACAAACAATAAATGCTGGAGAGGGTGTGGAGAAAAGGGAACCCTCTGGCACTGCTGGTGGGAATGTAAACTGATACAGCCACTATGGAGAACAGTATGGAGGTTCCTTAAAAAACTAAAAATAGGGGCTTCCCTGGTGGCGCAGTGGTTGAGAATCTGCCTGCCAATGCAGGGGACACGGGTTCGAGCCCTGGTCTGGGAAGATCCCACATGCCACGGAGCAACTGGGCCTGTGAGCCACAACTACTGAGCCTGCGCGTCTGGAGCCTGTGCCCCGCAACGGGAGGGGCCGCGATAGTGAAAGGCCCGCGCACCGCGATGAAGAGCGGCCTCCGCACCGCGATGAAGAGTGGCCCCCACTTGCCGCAACTAGAGAAAGCCCTCACACGAAAACTAAGAGACCCAACACAGCCATAAATAAATAAATAAATAAATAAATAAAGTATTTAAAAAAAAAAAAAAAGCTAATGGAAAACTGTGCTAAAAAAAAAAAAAAAAACAACTAAAAATAGAACTACCATATGATCCAGCAATCTCACTACTGGACATAAACCCAGAGAAAACCATTATTCAAAAACCATAATTCATGCACCACAATGTTCATTGCAGCACTATTTACAATAGCCAGGACATGGAAGCAACCTAAATGTCCATCAACAGAGGAAAGGATAAAGAAGATGTGGTACATATATACAATGGAATATTATTCAGCCATAAAAAGGAATGAAACTGAGTCATTTGTAGAGATGTGGATGGACCCAGAGACTGTCATACAGAGTGAAGTAAGTCAGAAAGAGAAAAACAAATAACATATGTTAATGTATATATGTGGAATCTAGAAAAATGGTATAGATGATCTTATTTACAAAGCAGAAATAGAGACACAGACATAGAGATCAAACGTATGGATACCAAGGGGGAAGGGGAAGGTGGGATGAATTGGGAGATTGGGATTGACATATATACACTACTGTGTATAAAATAGATAACTAATGAGAACCTACTGTATAGCACAGGGAACTCTACTCAGTGCTGTGGTGACCTAAATGGGAAGGAAATCCAAAAAAGTGGGGATATATGTATACATATAGCTGATTCACTTTGCTGTACAATAGAAACTAACACAACATTGTAAAGCAACTATACTCCAATAAAAAATTTTTTTTTAAGTTTTTTTTTTCTTTTCAGCTTGGGTGATATTCACTACTCTCTCTTCCTGTTCCTTGGTACGTTCCTCTGTATCATCTCCTCTACTCTTGATTCCTTCTTGTGTATTTTTTTTCACTTCAGTTATTGTATATTTCAGCTCTCTTTGGTTCTTCTTTATATTTTCCAGCTCTTTGTTAAACTTCTCACTGTGTTTATTTTCTCCCAAGAATGTTGAGCAACTTCATCATCATTGCTTTGAACTCTTGATTGGTTAGATTTTTTAATCTCTACTGCACTTAGTTCTACTTCTGGATTTTTATCTTGTTCCTTTGTTTGGAACAGATTCCTTTGTTGCCTCATTTTGCCTGATTCTCTGTATTTATTTCTAGGTCTTAGGTAGGTCAGTTAATTTCCCAATCTTGGGATAAGTGGCCTTATGTAGAAGACATCCTATGGGGCCCAGCAGCACACTCCTCTCTGGTCATCGGTTATATGCTCTAGGGGTGTCCCCTATATTGGTTGTGTGAGTTCTTCAGTTGTGGCAGGGCTGAGTCCTTTGGGCATGTTGGTAGGTGGGGCTGACCCCCTGCTCAGTTGGCTGTCAGGCTCTGCTTCACGTGGTGGCTGCCAGTCCACTGGTGGACAGGGCCAGGTCATGGTGATGCTGGCTGTGTGGCCTATGTATCCCAGGGCTTGTACCAGCCAGTTGGTTTGTAGGACTGGATACGAGCATGGCTGGCTGTGCATCCAGGGGATTCCTGGGGCTTGTCCTAGACAGTTTGTTTTGACCACTTCCCAAAGACATGAAAACAGTCTCTTGCTTCATTTCTAGAAGCTTCTTTCTCCTTCACTTTCCTGATAGTCCTGTTGGAGTGTCAACTATAATTTAGCAGTAAGAATATGCAGGTATGCCTCTTCTAGGAATCATCTCTCAACTCAGACTGTCTAAATTTTGAACATAAAAAAGAGATGAGTTTTTTTGCTTATGAGCTAGGCAAAAATAAGAAGTATTGATAATACTCAGTGTTGGCAAGAGTATGGGGAATACACATTCTCATGACTTGTTACTGGAAATGCAAAGTGGTGAAGCTTTTCTAGAGAGCAATTTGCCACTAAGTACCAATGTTTAAAATATGCATAATTTGCAGAGTACTTAAAGTGGTGGTATAAGGAACTCTGTGGTCCTTCTAACCTGTGAATCAACTATAGCTGGTGAAATTTTTTTTTTCAAAGTATTTAAAGTTTACAGAAATTGTCTTAAGGAAATAGCGCAAACAGAGAAACATTTATTCAGGTGCTATAGGATGAATGTTTGTTTTCCCCCAAAACTCATATGTTGGAACCTAACCCCAGTGGATGGTATTTGGAGGTGTGGCTTTTGGGAGGTGTTTAGGTCATGAGGGTGGAGCCCTCATGATTGGGATTAGTGCCCTTTTAATGTAGAAACCAGAGAACTCCCTACCACCATGTGAAGACACATAAGAAGATGACCATCTATGAACCAAGAATAGGCTCACACTAGACACTGAGTCTGCTGGTGCCTTGTTCTTGGACTTCCCAGCCTCAAGAACTGTGAGAAATAAATCTCTGTTGTTTATAAACCACCCAGTCTATGGTACTTTGTTAAAACAGCCTGACAGACTAACATATCAGAAAAATCTACTAATGACAAGAACCAGAAATGATAAATAAGAAGGTTGATATAACAACTCTATAAATATATACTTCCTTTCCTTTATTCCCTCAGCTTTAAAGGACCTAAAATTGTATAAAGTGAAAATTACAACAAAGTTGGATGTGTTATATATGTGTGTGTGTGTGTGTGTGTGTATGCAATATGTATAACTATAATAGAATTAAAAGGGAAGAGACAATAGCACTATATATGTATTTCTACATCTTACTGGACTTAAAGTAGTATAATCTGAATTAGATTCAGATAAGTTTAGATATGTATTGTTTAAGTCCTAGAGCAACCACTAAGAAAATAATGTAGTGAAAAAAAGTTAAAAGAATTAAAATATTACACTAGAAAATATTCACTTAATGCAAAAAAAAAAAAAAAGTAAAGGAGGAATGGAGGAACAGAGGGAAAAAAATACGTGAGACATAGAAAACAAAAAGTAAAATATCAAGTATATGCCCAGCCATATCAATAATTATACTAAATGTGAATCTACTAAACAAACCATTCAAAAGGTAGATATTATCAGACAGTAAAAGAAAAATGATCCAACTATATGGTCTACAAGAGACACACTTTTTATTCAATGTCACAAAACAGATTGAAAGTAAAAGGATAGAAAAAGATAATATGCAAACAGCAACCATAAGAGAACTGAAGTGGATATACTAATGTCAGATAAAATAAACTCTAAGACAAAAATTATTATTACAAGATATTTTGTAATGATAAAAGGGTCAACTGAGAAAGATAAAATAATTATGACGATATATACACCTAAAAACAGAGTCCCAAAGTACATGAAGCAAAAACTGACACAATTGAAATGAGAAATAGATGATTTAACATCAGGATGAAATTAGGAATCAATAGCAAATAAATCTGGGAAATTCACAAATAATTGGAAATTAACAACACACTTCTAAACAACCATTAGATCAAAGAAGAAATCACAAGGGAAATAAGAAAATACTTTGAGATGAATATGAAAACGTATGGGATGCAGCTAAAGTTGTGCTTAGCTGAAAATTTATAACTAAACATCCATATTAAAAAAGAAGATCAATAAAAATAAATAAAAGAGAAGAAATATGTCAATCAATAGGCTAACATTCCACCTTAAAACACTAGGAAAAAAAGAGCAAATGAAACCTAAAGCAAACAGAAGGAAGAAAATAGTAAGGAGTAGAACAGAAATGAATGAAATAGAGAATGGGAAAAGTGTAGAGAAAATGAACAAAACCAAAATTTGGTCCTATGAAAAGGTCAACAACATTGACTAACCTTATCTAGACTGACCACGAATAAAAAGGAAAAGACTCAAATTGCTAAACTTGGGAATGAAAGAGAAAACATCACCACAGACCTTATAGAAATAAAGAACAAATTATAAATATTCTGTATCGTATGCCAGAAAGTTAGATAACTTAGATGAAATGAACAAATTCCTGGAACAACACAAACTAGCAAAAGTGACTCAAGAAGAAACAGTGAAATCTGAATATACCTTTAACAAATAAAAACATTGAATTAGCAATTTAAAATCTTTGACAAAGAAAAGCCCTAGGCAAATGGCTCTACTGGTGAATTCTACCACACATTTAAATAATTAGTATTAATCCTTTACAAACATTTCCAGAATATAGAAGAGGTAGAAACACTTCCCAACTCATTCTGTGAGATCAGTGTTACCCTGATACCAAAACCAGAAAAGGACATCACAAGAAAAGAAAACTACTACAGACCAATGTGAATGTATTGATACAAAAATATATTGAAATACTAGCACACTGAATCCAGCAATATATAAAAATCATACCTAGTGGGATTTAACCCAGGAACGCAAGATTGGTTTAACATCCAAAAATCATTTACTGTAATATATGATTTCAATAGAATAAAGGATGAAAATGCACAATAGTAATAGATAAAGAGAAAACAGTTGACACAACTCAACACTCTTGTTTCATGATAAAAATATTCGACAAACTAGGAACAGAAGGGATCTTCTTCAACCTGATAAAGGACGTCTACAGAGTTCCACAGCTAACATCATACTTAATGGTGAAAGACTGAATGCTTTCCATCTTAGATCAGGAATAAGGCAAGGATGTCTGTTCTCACCACTTCTATTCAACATTGCACCAGACTAGTTAGGGCAATTAGACAAGGAAAAGAAATAAAAGGCATCCAGATTAGAAATGAAGAAGTAAAACTACATCTATTTGCAGATGACATGAGCTCATACATAGCAAATCCTAAGGAACCAACTAAAATCTATGAGAATTAATAATTTCATTAAGGTTATAGGATATAAGGTCGATAAGCAAAACTCAATTACAGTTCTATATATTAGCAATGAATAATTCAAAAATATAAATTAAGAAAATTCCATTTACAATAGCACCAAAAGAATAAAATATCAGGAGTAAGCTAAACAAAAGAGGTATAAAAATTGTATTCTAAAAAATTATAAAATGTTGAGATAAACTAAGTTAGATCTGATTACAGTTGACCCTTGAACAACGTGGCGATTAGGGGGACTGACCCTTCACACAGTTGAAAATCTGCGTATAACCTTACAGTTGGCCCTCTGTATCTGCAGTTCTACATCCACAGATTCAATCAACCATGGATTGTGTAGGACTGTGGCACTTACTTAGTGAAAAAAATCCACATAAGTGGACCTACACAATGCAAACCCATGTTGCTCAAGGGTCCACGTTCATGTATAGAAAAACATAATTGTGAAGATGGCAATACTTCCCACATTGATCTACAGATTAAACATAATGCTATCCAAATCACAGCTGGCTCTTTGCAGAAACTGACAAGCTGATATTAAAATTCATATGGAAATTCAAGGAACCAGAATAACCAAAACGATCTTGAAGAACTACAAAATTGGAGAACTCACACATCCTGATTAAAAAACTTGCTAAAATAATGCAATAATCAATAGAACTATTATAGGATTAGTTCAAGGATTGACATTACATCAATGAAATAGAACTGAGAGTCCAGAAATAAACCCTTACACTAGTGGTCAACAGATTTTTGACAGTAGTGCCAAGGTAATTCAATGGAGGAAAGAATAGTAATTTCAACAAATTGTGCTAGAACAATTGGATATCCATATGCAAAAGAAGTTGGACTCCTTCCTCACACCATACACAAAATTTAACTCAAAACGGATCATAGACGTAAGTGTAAGATACAAAACTATAAAACTTTTCGAAGAAAATAAAATGTAAATATACATGACCTTGGATTAGTCAATGGTGTTTTAACATATAAAGCACAAGCAACCAAAGAAAAGATAGACAAACTGGACTCTAACAAAACTAAAAACTTTTGTTCTCAAAGGGCAACACCAAGAAAGTGAAAGGACAATCAATAGAATGGAAGAAACTAATTTGCAAATCATATATCTGATGAGGGCCATGTATTCAAAGTATCTAAAGCATTTTTACAACTTGACAATAAAAAGACAAGTAAGTCAATTGAAAAACATGGGCAAAGGATTTGGGTAGCTGTTTCTCCATAGAAGATAGACAAATGGCCAATGGATACATGAAAAGGTGCTGTACATTGTTAGTCATTAGGGAAATGTAAATCAAAATGACGAGATACCACTTCACACGCACTAGCACGGCTATAATAACAGGTACTGGTGAGAATGTAGAGAAATTGGAACACTTACATATTGTTGTTAGGAATGTAAATTGCTGTAACCACTGTAGAAAATAGTTTGGCAGTTCCTCAATAAGTTAAACATAGAGTAACCGTATAATCCAGCAATTTCACTCTTGGGTATACACCCAAGAGAACTGAAAACATATGTTCAAACAAAAACTTGTACACGAATGTTCAGAACAGAATTATTCTTAATAGCCAAATAGTCATGGTGGCTTACTCCCTTGCCATAGCAAGCTCTGAATAAATAGGCTTTGCTTGTTCTCATTGAGATGATCTTCCTTTTTTCCTGCAGAGTATTACCACTCCGCGTGAAGAGGTAATTGAGGACAAAGGAATGGCTGAAATGGAGCAGGGGAGAGTAGAGAAACTCCGCCATGCAAGTCTTTCCAGGTAAGATAACACCTGCCTAGGAGCCAGAGTCAGCTGAGAATTTAGCAGAAAAGTGTAAGTATGGTATCCTGGAATTTAAGGGAAGGGATTTTTGCAGATTGAGTGTAGTCAGTTGCTAAATTCTGCTGAGAAATCAGAGGGAAAGCTAAGCAAATGAAGATGATTGACGTTATTTTAAAGAAGGTGTAAGATTAGAGTAGGTTGAAATGTGAATGGGAAATCATGAATTGGAGACGAGGAGTACAGAAGACTCACCTGAGAGCCCTGACTAAGGAACGTGTGCCAGTGTTGTTTTACTGTGTAGTCTCACCAGCGTTTACACCTCAGTGTTGACATGGCGATCCAGAGGGCAAAGAGAATGAAGACCGTGTGAAAGTGGCAGTTTGAGATTCCTGAGAAGGTGGCAAGGGAAGGGATCCACACACAGATGGAGCAACAGTCGTACCTTCCATGAAACCCAGAGGAAGAGGAGGGTCGGGGTGGGCAGAGTAGGAGGTGGATTAGATGGGAGTCTTGTTTTATACTTGGAGGCTGAGGGGTATACCGTGTGATGACTTCTCTTTTCTCTGTGATATGAGGCAAGGCCATCTGCCTTAAGATAAGGGCCTAAAATTTGAGGTGAATAGAAAAAGAAACAGTTATTGTGGAGCGCCAGGCAGCAAGTTGACCACAGAAATGTAGGTTTGCTGTACAGTTTGGGATTCGATGAAGAATCTGAAGCATTTCCAGTGTGACTTCTTACGTATTCTCCAGCAGCAATAACATGCCTGTTTGAAGACTTCAGGATTCTTCCAGAACAATAAGACAGAGCAGCAGGAAAACCTGTGATACTGGCAGCAATTACGGAACTAATGAATTATACAATCTTAGCGGAGAAAGGGACCAGTCAAGGGTCAATGCTCTGGAAGGCCTGATGGGGTTAGAATAGTGGCAGTGGCTGACCCAAGCTCTAGACATGACCACAGGTGTGCAGGGCTAAGACCAGTGAAGGAGGCCTTGGGAAAGCCTGTCTATTCTGCCTATTTTTCTTCTCTAATAGAATTTTAGCAAAGCAAAGCAGAAGACGTGTGGTTTGCATTATTATTTTATTTATAAATATTCCGAGTGGTAACAGGGAAACTATCAAGGATTTTAATTATAAATTGGCAATATTCTGAGGAATTATAGATACACTGACAAGATTTTGAATGTTTCTGGTGAAAATTGCTAATAATTTTGTTAAGATCAGGAAAGTTTAGAATTCATCTAACATTTTGATATTATTGGTAGTGTGGAGAGAATTGTGGCATTGAATATCACACATCACTATTAAAAAAAAATACATCCAAAAGTGGAATGTATTGAAGAAGATAATAAGTGATTTTGTCTTTCTCAAGTCACTTAAAAAATATTCTCTTGTTATTGTCTAAGGATAATATATTTTTCGAATACATTACTGTTATGCAATAATAAAGTTTACCTGATATCACTAGGTCACTAATTGAATACATAATTGAGAACAAACAAAAACTTTATGCTACAAAGAAATTTTAGATTCCTAAACATGTTAGACAACAGCTACCTTAACTAAATATCTGCAAAAAGAATTATTACACACTTTGTAATGAGAAATCAGTTTCCAAAGTGAAGAACACTCTGCAATTTGGCTTTAGTCCATCATATGCATATTTTGCATAGGGGACTGTACATTTATTATAATAATATGTATGTAAAACATAGCTGTATATTTAAATATTCAGTATGTTATATTGTATATATTATCAGAAAGGCATCAGGGTCTTTATAAAAAAGTTTTATTTCATCGGTAAATTAGGAACGTTAAGGATTTTCCCTGACGTGGTCTTTGGACACTAGACTATGATTAATTGAGAAAACAGTAATTTTCTATATTTTATTTAGTCTTGAGCAAGACGTCCTACAGATACTACAGTCCATGCCAGAATCCCCTGTACTTCAAGCTGCTCTCCGCTATTCACGCACTATAAAGGTTTATAGTCTAAACTTTAGGGGCCAAGTCTTCTCTTCAAGGAGCTCACATTCCAGTACTGGTAAAATTTGATGAAATAAAGTAGAATATGATAAATGACTTTAAAAGCCTACTGATAAAAATGCAGTGATTGTTGAGAGTGGGAAAGTATTTTACGCTCTTTGGATCAGGGTGGGCCTCATATAGGAAATGGAGTTGGAAGAGAACCCTGGGGGAGAGGCAGGGTTTGCACTTGGTGAGATGAGGGAGCAAGAGTTCAGTCTGGCAGTTAATACCAGGAAATAAAGCTGAAAATGTGTGTTGGGGCCTGATGGTAGTACCTCTTAAATGCTAAGACAATAAATAGCGATAAAAGTTTCATTTCATTTCTTTGAGTAAAAGTTTTGGAGTGTCTGCTGTATTGCAGGCACATTTTTCGGCTGAAGGTAGGAAGATAAACACATACAGCCCAATGATGAGAGTCCAGCTAAGCCGCCCCATGGCGCTGCTGCCAGGAATGCACTTTGTGTGCGGCTTTAAACTGACGCCAGCGCCTCCCACAAACGAAGCACAAGCCCTGGAGAGCAGTGCAGGGTCACAAGCAAATGGAAGCTCCTGACGTGACTTCCCCAGCAGCCCTCGTGATCAACAGTCTCCCTGTCTCCCAGGGCCCGCTTACCTTACGTGCCCCTTCGATGAGACCCCCTGGGGCTTACCAAAACCATGCTCTTTTGGTCTGAATCGACTTATCAGGCCCTTGCCCAGGAATCCAAAGGACTCCACCACAGACCCCGCTAAAGGCACGTGTGTCCCCCAGGTCCCCTCTCTCCGTCTGCGCTCTGCCTTGGCCTCCCCATGTGGCCCCTTGAGGCGTGCCGGGTGCGTCCTCCAGGACTGTAATAAACTTCTCTGTTTCAGCGTATCTGTGGTCAGCTGTAGCAGTAAGGCTCGCTATTCTGTACTCTGTGCTCCACTTGACAAATGTTAATTGAACAAAGTCGGAGCACGCACACTCTGCCTTCCGAGAATTTCTAGCGTGCGGGGGGCGGTAGGGAGGAGTCCAGTCCGGTCACACGTTATTACAGGGCGGTGAGTCGAGTATTTTGACAGAAGTATGCAAACGGCGCTGAGAGCAAAAAGTGGGCATCTAACAAAATTTGTAGGGGTATCAAAACCAGGGAAGGTGTCTTGAAGGACTTGATAGTGAGGAAAAGAGTAAGTAGGCAGAAGTGTAGCTTGAGGAAGGGCAAGAGGTGAAGAATGGACTGACTTTAAAGCCATGTTAATAATTCTAGCTGCTATCTGTTTAGCACTTACTATGTGCTAGGTACAGTTACGATAAGGTACATACCATTACCAGCTCCATTTTACAGGTCTGGAAGTGAAAGGAGGCTTAGAAGAGACAAGGGACCTACCAGAGATCACCAGTGGGTGAGCTGTGTGGCCAGAGCTAGAACCTAGGCAGTCCCGTCTTAACTCTTATCCAGTCTGAGAAAGGGCAGGGGAGAAGAGGTGATGCCGCAGGGAGGTACCCTTTGTGATGTGTCATTTGTTAAATTATGGGAGTTCTCACTGTCTTGAAGGCTACAGAGACAGTTAAGGATTTTAATCAAGGTGTGACATGATTGGCTTTACAGTTTAAAAAGATCAGATGATAAAACAAAAAATGGACTTTCCAGAAGAGACCTGGAGGCTGGAGTGATCAGTTAAGGTGTGGCAGTCATGTTGGAGAGCTATAACAGGCACTGAAATAGTAGTAAAGAGACGAAAAGGAGGAAGCAGGTTGTCAGGTAGAAATGACAGGCTGAGCAACCAAACAGAACTGGACACTAGGGCACTCTGCTCAGAAGTTTAGGTTGGGACAGTACCACGTTATGTTTCACAGCACAGTGCCTAATACACAGTAACTTTGAGAACACAGGAGAAATATTTGAGGGGAAGGAATTAAAGAATTTACTTTTAGCTATTCATTCAGTCACTCATCAGATATTTCTGAATAGCTGATGACCAAAGCAAAGTTCCTGTTCTCATGAAACTTACATGCTAATGAAGAGAGGAAGATGCTAAACAAACAACAGAGTAAATATATGTTCTGTCACATGGCATCAAGTATTATGGAGAAAAACCATCCAGGAAAAGGAACATGGAAATATCTCGGGCAGGGTGAAGAATTGTTTTAAGACTTTATTTTGGTACTGCTATTTTACATAAAGGATCATCAGGGAAGTCCTGCCTGATGACATGCCTGGTATCGGAACAGAGAGCTGAGCCACAGGAATAGCCGTGCGGAAGCCACGGTGGAGATCTGCACGTGCACTGTGGCCATGGGCTTCAAGTATCTGCGGGGCAGCTGACGTGATTCCGGGTAGGCAGGTGGACACCCTGTTCAGGTCCTGAAAGGAATAGTGGTTTATTCCAGAGATGGTCAGAAGGGGGCAGGGTATCTTTGAAACCAAGGAAAATTCATTCTACAACTTGACCCACGGAGACAGCTGATGTGTTCACTGGATTTGAGAAGAAGGAAGTCACTAGGGACCTTTCCCAGAAGGCAATGGGAACAGTGCATTGAAAATACATGGGAGGAAAGGAAGTAGCCACTTTTCAAGACATTTGGCTGTGCAGAGAAGAACCTGAGCTGCTCACTAGAGAGCACTATGGGGCCAAGGGTGCACCTTCTTTCTTTTTCTTTTTTTTTAAAGATGAAATGGATCAGTTTTGACATACTGAATATGCTAGGGAAGAAAGGGAGTAATTGTTGGATCGAGGTTCCTGAGGTGTGGAGAGATTAACGATAACCAAGAAAGGAATCTCCTAATGAAAGACTAGGAGGGGAAAACAGAAGACGCTGCAGATGTAGATGTTTGTGGTTTGAGGGCAGGGTCTGGTTTTGAAGCTTGATTACCTCCATTTTCGCTGGGAAGAGGAATCATCTCTGGCTGTGAGTTGGATAAGGAGGTTAAAACGTTTAAGGAAACTGGAGGTCATTAAAGGCTTGAAATATTACTGAATGGGAATCAGAGGTGCTTAAAAGTAAGAAGAGTTATTTGCAGAGAGCGCCACTAAAGTTGGAGGTGAAGTGCTCCACTAAAGTGGAGATTCTGTGCTGAAGGCAGAGTTGGCTTTCGATAAGACAAAGAGGCAGAATAGAGTGAGAAGGGCCAGGACAATAGGACAGTTGCATCAAGTTTGGAGGCAGAGCCGAGATTTGGTCAGGGGTGGGGGGATCATGACTTCAAGGGCGTAGGAATAAGGCAGACAGTATAGAGGCTGGTTGTCTGGGTGTGGAGAAAGCACACAAAGACCCAGCGTAGGAGTGGAATGAAATAATACAACTGAATCTATATACAAAACAGACTCACAGGCATAGAAGACAAGCTTATGGTTACCAAAGGGACAAGTGAGGAGTATGGGGATTAACAGATGCAACTACTATATACATAACATAGATAAGCACCAAGGACCTACTGTGTAGCACAAGGAGCTACATTCAATAGCTTGTAATAACCTACAGTGGAAAAAAATCTGAAAAAATATATAACTGAATCACTTGGCTGTACACCTAAAACTAACACAATATTGTAAATCAACTATACTTCTACAAATAAGTTTTTTAAAAAGGCAGAAAACAGAGAACTAGAAGCATTTACATTTGAATGGTCATCAAGGGTCTCAATTTTAAAAGGTAACTTTACCAAAAATATTTTCATAGCCACTACCTCTGGGAAGGGAAAATGGGCAACAGAGGAGGGTGGAAGGCTTTTACTTGTGACTTTACATTCTTCCAGACTGTTAGAAAAAAATGTTATACCATGAACATGTATCATAACTATTATTAAAAAGCTAGAAAGAGTATGTGTTAGCGGAGTGTGCCGTTACCTAGAGCACATATTTATCGATACAATCAGGGCTGTAGTGAGATGATACAGTTGGAAGGGGACATCATTAGAGTCCCTACCTCATTTCCACATCAACCTATAAGCTCGGATTTCCAGACACCCTTCTTTTGCTTTCCTTCACTCTAATTCACTTAGGGCTGAAGGTAATGCCAAAATATTTGTGAGAAAAAAAAGTATCAGAAAATAAATTTTATATGGCAAGATTTTCTATTTAATTACCTCAACAGTTAGGAAATCTCACTGAGGATCTTTGAGGAGGACTCTGTGAGAAGGAAAAATTGACGGAGTAAAGGTAATCAGGCTTTCCCATCAAGTGAGCTGAAAGTCTAAACCACTCTAAAAGGTTAATCTGTAAAACTTCAAAGTCAAATGTTTACCTTACCTATCCCTTTACAGTCTTCCTTGACCCTAACTGAATGAAGTCAAGACATGTGATTTTATCTAAAGCATGTAGAAAACAGAGGGGGACAAATGAAGAGAGATTCAGCCTCAGAGTTCCACTACTTATGTCTATAGTGCCTTTATCTAGTAGTCAAAGTACCTTTGTTGCAAGACATATAAAAAATATGCAAGTATTTAGGGCAGCGAGAATCATGCTATCAAACTTGAAGATAGCACTTAGAGCACTGGTTGAGCAACATCTTGGGAAATTATCTTTTTTTTTTTAATGTTTAAGAAAATTTTATTGAAGTATAGTTGATTTATAATGTTTTAATTTCTGCTGTACAGCAAAGTGATTCAGTTATACATATATATATATATTTTTTCATGTTCTTTTCTATATGGTTTATCACTGGATATTAAATATAGTTCCCTGTGGGGAAATTAACGTTTTTCTTTCAATGGCTCTCATACTAATGCTGGATTCCAAAATGTGACTTTTACACATTCGTCAAAGAACTGTAGCTGGAATGTAGGACCAGTCTAAACACTGAGAAAATGGATGCTGTAACCTGAGCCGTTCTTTAAAAGGATTACCCAACTTTTGTAAAGGATTGCTATTATTAAATAGTTTATATGGCTTCGACTTACGTTTCCCTTTGGTTTACAAATTTGGTTTACAGGTCAAAATTTTCCTTAACTTTGACAATTCAAATTTCACTACTCCATCTTGTTTACTTACAGCCCTAGTTTTTATGGCAGGTGGTTTGTGGAGAAAGCCAGTATAACCTGTGGCTGACTAAGGGCTTTTGTGTGCATTTGTGAGGCATCCTTTCCTGCATATGCAGGAATTCCCTTGCTACTGTGAAATGCCTCTTTGTTATCTGTGGAGGAGCGCTGGAAAAATCTTGAACTTCTCCACTCCTCCTAAGCACAGATTTTACCGTTATTTATATGAGAGACTGAAATTCATCACCGACATACACCAAAGGATTTTTTAACATATAAAACACTTTTAAAGCATGTTTTAGTCCCTATGAATTGGCTTCTCAAGAACTTCCTCTTGTATCTTTCTGGATTTCTCCACCAAATTTCTTTTTCATATTTTGATAGCAAAGAGTAATTTGTTGCAGATGCAGGCGTAGAGAACTTGGGTGTCTGTCTCAGTCCTCTTGGTAAATGCTTATTACTGAACTGCTCTTCCTTTATTTAATATCCTACTACAGGGTCTTCACTGGTTTGAAAAGCATGTATTAAACACCAGGCACAGCAATCATTCTTTTCCCTGAATGCATAGTGCCATAAATGCTCCAGTCCACAGGCCAGATGAATAGGCTAATTTAGCAACCGCCTGTGTTATGTTAACCAGCTGAGGGATATTTCTATGACTTTTTTTTAAAGGAAGATATATTTCATGTGAATTCAAGGGCTTAAAATAATTACAATGGATTGTCAAGTTTCTTATTTTTTAGTGTGAAGTAACAAACTTGGGCGGTGTTTGATGTTAACTGATTCAAGCAGTATTACTGGTGATGGGGGTAGTGTAAAATCAGGAACAAAATTCTATTCAGAATTTATCCTTAAAGATGCAACCATCAAGACCAATTCTGTTAGTGAAGCTGGAAAGCTGCCATGTCATTAATATTAAGTTTGATTTTATATATGAAAAGAAATATTTTCAGGAAAAATAAATTACTAAGTATTGAGGCTAATACATCATCCATTTGGTGGTGGTGGGCAAACGTGTCCGAATGCTTTCAAGCATAGAGTGGTGTTAATGGGAAACGTGCTTGTTCTGGAGAGCATAGGGAGCTGTTCAGAGATTTTCAAAACACGTGTTTAAAGATACCTTTATAATTCATTACATTCTCCTCGTGCCTGATTTTTTTAATTATGAAAAATTTCAAACACACCCAATAGTATTAATCCCCATATAACTATCACTCAGATTCAACAATTATCAAGATTTTCCTACATTTTCCTCCTCCATCCCATTAAATGACTAAAGCCATTCCCAAACATCATTTCATTTCACTGTTAGTATGCAAACCATTAGTATGCATTCCTTAAACTGACATCACTCTAAAGCCATTTAAGCATTCGTAGGTATATCTAATCTGGAACATGGCCTAAATGTAGTAAAACTCTTTCGGTCAGAAATACCTCAGGGGAAGGGCACTCGTGAATGGAGAGGCATACATCTTCTCTGAAGGCAGTTGTACCTGTGCAATTTTCTTCTCATTGCCAAATTAGCTGGAAAAAAAAAAAAAAGGAAAATATCAGGGGCATTTACAGAAAATTAGTTGTTGTTTAATCTGAAGACTGTGAGGGAATACTTTCGATCCAAATTATACTGCGATTATTTGCTATCTGTTCAGATGTGATTGTGATATAAAAAATTAATGGGATGCAAATTCAGGACAGGTATTCCTAACAGTTCATTGTTGATGGTGGGATTTAATAGTAAAATTCTTCTCCTACATGACTTCTTTCTAAATGTTTCTAGACTTCTTAGTTTACGTAGTGAATTAATCACAAATATTTTACAAGACTATTGTCCAAGTTGCTCTGTATTTTGAGAGGAGAAACGATTTGAATAGCAATTGCTATAAACAGTAAGAAGGGATCAGCTGCTTTCTGAATTGCTAATTTGAAACTTTTTTCTTATTTATGTAAAAAGGTCAGACCAGGAAGCATCATTTGAAATAGTCTCAGTGATCAAACTTCTAACTAAAAGGCAGAGACTGAATGTTTAACCAGTTATGCACCATTTTCTGTTGTAAATGGAGAAGTATATTATCAAGTGAATAATCTAACATATTTAGATATAAATGGTGTCATCTTTCTATTTAAATTTGGGTTGGCTTTTTCCTTAGAAAACTTTCTAATTTTTTTTTCTTTTTTACTTGCCAGCGCTTTGAAATCTTAGATATTTGGTTTTGAAGTAAAAGCACTTTAAAAAAATAACTTTGTTTACTAAATTCCTGTTAGTTAAGAACAACACGACTGATACAATCCTTGAAAAATGTGTCAAGTAAATTAATATTATTTATCTTGACCATACATATTTTTGACTTTTTTTGGCTCTGTAAGCACAGTAATACTAAAATGGCACTTTTTGAAGTGACACATCTAACTATATATCTAGAAATAACAGCTCTCTTTTTACTTATAAGGACACCATATCTATGATAGCTTTGGGATCAATTTTCTTCAAATTTAGAAAAATAATGGTCAAATATTTATCATCATTCTAAAATCCAGCTATTTTTTAAATATCCAAATAACAGACCTAACGGGATAGATAACATACTTCTGAAATCCTACACACTCACCCCCAAGCACACCTACGCGATTTTCCACAGACACAGTCATGCTCAGAGGCCCATTCACACAAACAGGCACGAAAACAAGTCACTCGGTACAAATCCGTCCAAGTCCTACCTGGTCTCTGTCCGTGGATAGGTAGAAGACTCATCATAAAAACAAGGAACAGAAAAAAGAATTGTTGCAATCTCATTTTTCTGCCGCACTACGGTGGAGCAAAAGCTCGCAAGGTAAACCCAACAGCCTTTGAACAGTTTCTGCGGTATCTGTGTGGCTCTCCTCACATTCTGAGGACAAACCTCAGAGCACAGCCAGCTGCGTTTTCCAGAAAGGTTAATGATCCCTGCAGATAAGGTTACTGGTGCTGTTTTGCGGTCGGAGCCCCTCGGCCCCAGACCCCTCCTCCCGCCCCGGCCACGCCCCTTGATTTCCATAAGTAAATATTGGTGAAATAAACCAGTCAAGAGTCCTGTGACTTGGGTGGAAACGTCCGCCGCCGGCTCCTAGGAGAGGCGGACCGCGCCCCGAGCAGGTTGTGGAGAGTGTGTAGAAGCACACACTGGCCTGGCTCCCTCCCTCACCATTTACATCTGTTTACATTTTGCATCGTGCACCTCCGTGTCACATGCAGAAACCCAGAGGAATGACAGGAAGTCTCTTGTCCCTTTCAGAAGGAAATCTGAAGCGCTAACTTAGACTGCCAAATGCTTTGTGGCAGAACATGTGCTGAGATGCTTTCTCTTTTCCAAACGTACTGCAGAGTGGTGCCTGTTTGCCCCAAATCTCTAAATTGCTTAATCTGTGTGGATTTACATCAATAAACGTTCCTGGGATTTAGAATGTTCTGAAATAAATCTGAAAAATGTTCATCTTTTTTATTTTGTAAAGTGCAATTTCTAAAGTAATAGAGATCATTTTCATCTGCAGTACATCCAGGATTTAAAAAAAATAAGTTCAGGCAAGCCACAAATTCGTGAAATCTGGGTTCTGTTAAAAGTTTTATATATGGTGGCTGATATATTTCGGACACAGAAATGAGGAATGAGCTCAGAAGACAAAAGCAGTCTCGTGTCATCTTTTGCACACATGCTCCAAGATCACTTGTGGTTTTAAGTGTTTCCTTGCCTGTCATATGTAGCTGTTACAAATGAAAATGACTGTACTTAACTATAAAGTAAATGGAAATGATAGTGTAGACACACTCAAATTCAGGTAGATCCCAAATACCAAATGTAAAGCATCTGCAACTTGTGAATTGCCAGGAATTTTGTTGCATTTCACTTTTCTAGATTCAGGTGGTTGGTACACAACCTTGGGCTTCCTAAGGTTTGAAAATAATGCATGATTTGCTTATCTTAGACATCAGTCAGTAAGAATCCCTGCCTGCCTGCTTATCCAAGAACTTTATAACAGGCAAGAGCATACAGCAGTTCTTAAAATCATTTTCTTAAAATCCTGAGAATATTTGCCCATCCGGGGGTTAAAGGGCACTCTGCAGCCCTGCTGCATTTATACATCATTCCGTAACATCAATTGAATCCAAGAGTATGGACTCATGATATAAAAGTGCCTCACGAATAGCAAAGGTAATGTTCAGATTTTACTCCTCCTGTAAGGCTCTCAGTACAGCACCCTGGAAAACCAACTGCAAGCTGACAAAACTGAGTGTTAAATCGAGCAAACCAACAGGAGACCAATCTAGATTTTGACAGTATAACTTCAGGCCAAGTCTTAAGTCTATTCAAAGGTATTACTATGGTCAGCCTTCTTTGTGGATAAGATAGTGACTACCACAAACTGCGTAACTGATTCAGATTTGTATATTTCATTACCAGGTGGCCAACAATGAACTCCTAGAATATGGCTAATATAAGCACGTACTGTGGAAGGTGTTCCCACCAGTCAGGATACAGCGAAGTGTTGTGTTTAAGTCATGTAAATAAACTACCTGGTTTTCCACCTGAAAGAGTTATAAAGTTTTAGCAAGATAATGTATTACAGATTTATGAAAGTTAAGGCATTATTTACATATATTTTAAATTGTTCTTTCCAAAAATAACTTAAGAAGAAGTTGACGATGAGGATTAAGCAGTTGGTTTTCGGAGTCCAATAATATAGTGTATAAAGCTGGTGGGCAAACTGAAGTGCTAGACTTTGGACAGTGGCCAGTGGCCTGGCATTTCCATGGGACCTGGATCAAGAGCGGTGGCGAGTCACTTGGGTTAGCACTGAGCAAGCTGGCCTGGGGAAGTCGTAGTGGCAGAGTGCTAGATTGTAAAGATGAGAGGGGCTCTCCACGTAGTGCTTTCGGCCTGTGTCCGGATGAATGGTGAGTCACGTTCACATGAGCAGAAACTTTGCCCTCCCCCTATCCACCCCCCCACCGGCACCTGCAGCACAGGTTAGCCTCCTTAGAGTGAGCTGAGCACCATCCCTCTGGGCCAGTACCATGCAAAGTGCATCACACGCATTACTTCCCTTAGTCCTCCCCAAACACTCTGAAGTTCTGCCCCCTGTTTATCAGATGAGAAGACTAACCACTAAAGAGGGTGTAGCCTCCGAGGCTACACACGTGGGAAGAGGAATAGATGGAATTCAGATTTCCTGACCTGGGACCTCAACCGTTTTGTTCCCCTCCCCTCTAAGGCTCAAATCCTAGTTCTTATAATAATAGCCTGTCGAAGCTATTATAAAAATAAGAATAAGTTAGGAATATACTTCTTATGCTGGGTTGAAATTCATGCCAACCTGGAACCTCAGAATGTGACCTTATTTGGAAATGGGGTCTTTGCAGATGTAATTAGTTAAGATGAGGTCATAGCGGGGTAGATTGGGCCCTAAATCCAATATGACTGTCGTCCTTGTGAGAAAAGGAGACACACAGAGACACACAAGGAGGACGCCATGTGACAACAGAGGCGGAGATTGGAGTTAGGCGACTATAAGCATGGGAACACCAAGGATTGCCAACAACCACCAGAAGTTAAGAGAGAGGCAAGATTCTCCCTCTGAGCCTCCAAGAAAAAATCAACTCTGCCAACACCTTGATTTCGTACTTCTGGCACCTGGAATGATGAGAGAACACATTTCTGTTGTTCTACACCAGCAGTTTGTGGTACTTTGTTACAGCAGCCCTAGAAAATCAGTGTATTGGGTTGGCCAAAAAGTTCGTTTGGGTTTTTCCATATGATGTTCCGTACTTTTTGGCCAACCCAATACTGCTATATATTCGTCTTTTCTATGAGTAAACATATTCTCTATGTAATTCTATAGAAACATACTTATTTTTATGGTGGTATACTGTATATATCAGGTATCTAACAAAAGTTGTCTTATGTAGACATGATAGGGTGATGTAGGTTTCATCTCCATTTTACAGACGAGAGAACACACTCAGAAGGAAGTGACTCGCCCCCAAAGCGAATAGTTAATGGCGAAGCCGAGATGAGGCCTGTGTCCACCCAGCCCAGGCTTCTTCCTCCTGTGATTTTGGTCCTGGGGTCCTACCCCACCTGTCCCGTCTTCCTCCCCACTTGGGTCTCACTCTTTGTTCCTCTAGCTCTCTCCCTACCATACTGCTCTCTCCAATCTGACACTTCTCTCCTGGGCCCCTTCTTATTAGCCTCACTCAGCCAGACATCTGAATTGAGTCTGCCTGGTTATCTTACTCCTTCCCCCATTTTCCTTGATATGGGGCGCACGCTTTCACCACGATGCTGAAACCAGCGAGTCTCATATAAAATCATTAAGCTTTCAAACGGGCCTTTTCTGTAAACACTTCATCCAAATTAGGCTACCCTCTGCTCACATTTTTCTCTTTTCTTATTTTTGCTCATGTCGTGTCTTTCTTTTCTTCGAAAAGACCTGCTCTGTTTGCCCCAGTTTTACTTAATTGAAGTCCTCCTAGTTGTCCAGGATTTAATCCAATCATTCAAGATCAGTTCAACAAATATTTGTTGTGTACTTAAATTATTACCACATTCCAGGCTCTGGTTCTAGGTACTAGGGATAAAATGAGGAATCAGACACAGTCCCTACTCTTGAATTTAATGTTTACTCATTAAATTTTATCTAATTTTATTTAATTTTCTTATAAATTCATTAGATTTCCTCTATAAGCATTTCCCGATGCCTGCCAACTGAAAGCAATTTCAGTTCTGTTCTGGGAATCTGGAAACTGTCCTCTGTTATCATAGCCTTTTTACCACCACAGTACATAATGCCTCCCGTGTGGGCCATCATAACATTCATCCTGGTCTGACAGCTTCTTGAGGACATATGGACTCCTGCAGAAATAAAATCTCCTTGAGTGGAGAGACTTGCCCTTTCTCCTTTTGATGTCTTCTCTGGAGCCTAGAAATATTGAATTCATATTGATTTGAATTGGATATGGGAATCATGAGATATTAAAAAAATGAATGAGAACTTAAAACCAGAATGGCTCCAGAAGTGAATATAGGAACAAAGAAAAGGAATATGTGAAAAAAAATTTCCTAGAAAAAGTGAATAAGAAAAAAAAAGAGACAAGTTCAGGAATTAATTAGAGCAAATGCTAGGATAGCTGTTTATGGAAGTGGACCTAGATAAGGATAGAAATTAGGTTACCTTTCAAGTCTGAAAAGTTGTGTTCTGTAACTATGCTCCATGACCTGTATTTACCTACCTCTATAAAATGTAAACTCCATGAGGGTAGGAAATCTTACCTGTTTTCTTCATTATTATATCTTTGTTATCTAATTTATTGTTGAATAAAATTCCACTCTAAGTATCCTAGTAAAGTAGATCTTAATATTGTCAGGATCTGCTCTTGATTCCTGGTTAACCACCTGTCTCTCTGTGTGGCGGGCTTAGCTCCTGCCCATAGATGGAAACATTTAAAACTAATCCTGGTGGAGACAGACTTTGGGTTTAGAGTCTCTCTTCCCAAGAGTGTTTCCTCTTTGATTCTTGATTGCTTGGATGGGTGGTGTGTCAACTTCCCCTTCCCAATCTTGCTCTGACTTCAGTTTTCTGCCTGAGACCTCATTTCCTCCTGGCTTCCCATTTCTTCCCTTTCTCTGCTTTCCAACTCTCTGGATTTCACACCAGGCCATTGACTGACCTCTGGTTTGGTATGCATCTTTCCTTTGATCCTTGGTTCCATTGTGACCACTTCTGGGTCTAGACCAATCCCATGCTTTTCAGTTTTCGTTCCCTACATTAGTTTTCCTAGGCCTCCCTTATTTATCTACTGCGATTCTTGGGTCCCAAATTAACACTGAAGAAGAAACTAACAACAGAAGTTATAGAAAACAGAATCTTAGCAAATAAAAAAAACTATTGGTTTTGAAAACAGGTGTGACCAAAATTGGCATTCTCCCTGCTTAGAGGAAATGGTGAATTAGACATGTTAGAGATATCAAATGTATACAGTTAGAACACTGAGTATGCTAAAGCATTTATTCAGTACAATGCTCACTCAAAAATTTTCCCAGGATCTTCTTGGGCACATGTGCTAGTTGAAAAAACATTACTGATCATAAATGCTGCATCAAGCTAATATCTGAGCCAAAACATATATTTTCACAAGAAACCATAACTCCAAAAAAGGCACACACTATTGACAGTATGGATAGCTTTCTAGCCCTCATATGCCTGGCAAACCTGAAAAAAAAAAAAAATTAACACAGTCATGGGTTTAGTAGACTTTCAGTTATATCAAGTACAAAAATAATAGAAGTTGCAACATGTGTGGAACATTCAGACACCCCCCTACATTGTGGTGATTCTTACCCAGGCTACTGGGTTAAAGTGATCGACCAAATGGCATCAAGAAAACTTTTGTCATTGCGGTAGGTTAAAAAGGGATATTTGTAATCTTTACATATTTTTGTAATGAAGAGTGAATTAGGTAAAAATCATTCAATTGACATAGGAGAAATCCCAATTAGTAATATTTCTCTCTTAAAAAAAAGAAAGACAGAAGTGAGATATTTTGGATTTATCTTCTCTACCCCATTTTTAACCTTGTTTATATGCTTATTTTTCTCAAAAACAGTCTCAAGAATTTTCATAATAAATCCAAATGATTCCAAGACAACAATTATTGTTTATTGGATGAATTACTGGGTTGGCCAAAAAGTTTGTTTGGGTTTTTCCATAATGGGAAAACCCAAACAAACTTTTTGGCCAACCCAAGATATATATGCTATAAAGCTACTAGTAAACCTTGTGTTGGAATTCTTTGAGGGTATATTTAAGACTTTGAGAGTCATGGAATTTTGAATCTCTTTTGAACCACAGAGCTTGAATGGTCTAGAGTGTAACTGATAGAACAGAAACTTGATATTTGAATCTTGGCTTGTGAAGATTTTGTTCATCTCCAAAAGTGAAGGCAGTTTGGTGTAATGGGACTAGCATGACCTTAGAGTCAGGCAACTTGAATTTTTAGTCCTGGCTCCTGTCACTAAGTCATATGGCTTTGGTCAAGTTGTTTTATCATATGCTTCATTTAAAATGTGAGGTATTTAGTCTTTAAATTTACACATTCTTAAGTTCTCTGAAACCCTGTTTGTCTCTACTTCAGTTTCCTCTGGCTGAAAATTTAAGAGGGATCACTAATTGATTTAATAAAGATGAAGTGAACAGTTGGTATATGCAGGGATTTTGTTGCATTTTATAAGAAAGAAAAATATAAGCCCAAAGCATCCATGTCTTAAATTAACCTCTCGGTGGTAACATGCTAACTGATGTGTGGTTGACAAAGTACAGAAAACTTTGTTGATCAATTTCTAAGCACTTCATCCTTTCAATCTTGACCTTTATTTCACTCCCTAGTAACATCCTGCGAAATATCATTTCTCTTTCCCAGAGAATCCAGTCCAATTAATGTTATCCCAGGGTGCTCTGGTGAGTTGTCTAGCGTTGCTACACTTTGCCTGACTTTCTTCCCAATAATCAGTCAAGAAGAATTTTCAACTCTCTTTTATACAGTGAGTGCCCTCATGAGCTATTTGACAAGGATGTTGGGTACAGTTCTCTGTCATGTCTCTTGACCTGGCTGGAAGGAGAATTTTATTATTATTTTTTATCATGGTGCTACCTCTGCCTTCCCCAAACTTGGCACCTGAACTAGAAATGTTTGCGATCAGTTACTCAATGACTGTGACTGTTTTAGATTTGTTAAGCCCATATCACACACAACAATATTTAAACTAGTTTATGTGCTACTGAAGTCCAATAAACGTCCTGGAAATGTAAATATTCTATGTGTATTATATATATATAGAATGTTAGAAATGAAGTCCTATCTCTTCCTTCATACAAGCAAGATAACTGGCATTAACTGGCTTGCAGAGGCCAAAGCAAGTTAGTGATAGAATAAGCATGCACCATAATAGTTCTTGTTAGAGACAAGTTCAATGTGAAAGGTCTTCTGTTTGTCACCTCCTATATACCAAGCATTATTGTAAGAACTTTACTTGAATTAACTAGTTTAATACTCACAACAACCCTCTTATGTCTGTTTTACAAATTAGGCAACTTAGGTGTAGAGAAACAGAGTTTTCCAAGGTTATGTAGCTAGAATCCAGACTGGATTCTCTGGGAAAGAGAAATGATATTTTGCAGGATGTTACCAGGGAGTGAGATGAAGTTCAGGATTGAAAGGATGAAATATTTGAACCTAGCCAGTGAGACCCTGGAGTTCCTCTTCTGAGTTGCTAGCTACCTCTCCACAGCTGCAGAAATAAAACAATCTTTTTGATGTGTTAAACTTCGTGGAGCCTTCCTTAATATTTATAGTGAAAGTGATTTGCATTTTTAATAAAGCTTTATTTGAATTTAAGTTTTATTCATGCTCTTGTCTTCAAGTGATCAAATCATATTAGATCTCTGACTGATGAACTCCCAGTCAAATGTTATTTTTCAGAAATCTAATGGTTATGGAGTTATAGAGTATGTATGCATGCATGTAGGTGCTTAGAGACATTTAATAATTTAGGTTAGGCTCCTGCTTTCTTGCGGACAGCTTTAAGACACCCACTTCCCCTGTAACACAAGCACAAGTCTCTGTAGAAGATGTGATACTCACTTGCCAAGAAATAAACTAGGTGGATCATTGTAGGTGTGTCTTTTTACTTCTGCCCCTTTTCTTACTGAAATCAGAGCCCCACGCTGAAGTTAATTTCATTGAAATATTCTGTAAGGCAGGACATATGGATCCAATTACTTGTCTGCAGAGTTGTAAGGGCAGTTCTACCAATTTCAGCAATTTTGCCAGATTTCCACTGCAAACTGAAGGATGGCTCCTCTAACTGACCCTTTGTCCTTTTTGGAGGAAGCCAATCAGTAGCAGACACTGTTGGGTGAGTGGTGCCAGGTGTGCCTGTGTGTGTGTGTGTGTGTGTGTGTGTGTGTGTGTGAAGGAAAAATGTTTATGGTAAGCTAGCCATTTGAAAGGGAAAGGAATAAAGTGCCAAGCAAAAGGGAAAAATGGGAGAGAAAGAAAGAAGGGGATAGAGGGAGACAAAGGGAGAGAGCTTGCATGTTAAGGAATTTCAATGGAGTCTTTATTTGTTTACTTTTAGGAAAAGCTGTTTCACAGATTTAATCACCACACAGCATGAGTGCTCCTAGTAAAATGTAACACTAAGGCCATATCATGTTAAATGAACTTAAGGAAGTGGTAGAGCTGGAATTACAATCTTATGGAAACAACTTTAAATTTTGAAAATACTTTGCTAGGCATCTAATCACACCTCAGCATGAGAGGTAAAGAGGCTGGTTTCCTCCTGATTATAGCAGAGGGCAATACAGTGTCATTTTCCATAAAATCTCATCTTAAAACTAAAATTGACAAAGGTGATCAACCTCTTCACTTTAAGTTTTCTGCTGAATCTCTGCTCTGTTTCTCTGATTCCTTTTTAGTCTCATTCTTTTTAAAAATCTAATGCAAGAAGATTGATGTCAGCAAAATAGGGTGGAAGGAAAATTGCAAGGCAGAATTACTAAGGAGATGGCTTTCTCCTTCACCCTTTTGGAGAACATATTCCTTTACTTTTAATGATTTTTCAGTGCTACCTACAGATGAGGAATGAAGCACACACAGAGAATTGCTAGGTGGAGCCCACATAAACTATCCCTCAAACGGTCATGAGGGTCTGTGTTAGCAAGATTCCTCCTGCCCTCATAGCCTCACTATTGTTCATTAATGACAGGTAATATGTTTTTTATTCCCACACTACTGGCTTTTCCTTCCCTCACCTGGGAGAGCTGATCATATACTAGCTGGCCCCTCTTGAACACAGACCAAGACCAAATATTTTCAGCATAAATACAGTATTCCCAAGTGGTGCTATTCTATATACTAAGTAGCATATTACATAGGATACACTGATTAATAAATAAGATGCCAACGTGGCACGTTGAAACTGAGTCCCCCTAAAACCAAGTTCCCTTACCAAGTTTATGATGAATCTCTCTATCCAAAACGTCAGTCCCTTTCTTGTCCCCTCTGACCTCAGTCCTTTGCTAACTGAACACTAATCAACCAGAATCGGATGACTTAAATTGCTGCTGTCAATAACATAGTTAATGTACTAAAACTGCTCTTATGGATATCATCATTAACATATAAACTCAGGCTGTTTCTCCAGGGCAAGATGAGCTCACAGACCCTGAGCTGTGGACCACTTGGCCAGAGAATCTAAACCAGAGACATTCTGACTCCTGAACTAGATTAAGAAATGTCACACGATGATGATTAATCCAGCCTCTTTGTTTTAAAACACCCCCAACCCAAAGACCAAGTGGGAGTGGATCTGAGGCTTGTCTCGCACTCCCTTGCTTGGTGTCCTGCAGTAGACCCTTACCTTGGGGCAAACGCCCACTGCCAGAGTTTGGCTTTCTGCCCTGCGGGCACATGAGCTCTTTGCTTGGTTATATCTAGTCTAACTTCAACTGAGGACTTAAAAAGCAAGAGTGCTTTTTGTGGTATTATTATAAGACAGTGACTTGCCACGGGTGCTGTGTACAGCTTTTGGGAAGTTAAATCACTATCCTTGATATATTATCATTTGGCATAAAAGTTCAGTTCACCAATAACCAGTGTTTTAATAATAAATATAGCAACCATTTACTGAGCTCATGATATATGGCAAGGGCCCTGAGTACATACATTATTCTGCATTATCCATAACAAGACTAGGATGTAGAAACGATTGTTTCTCCATTTTATGAGCAGTGAAATTGAGCCACAGAGAGGCTAATAACTTGCCTGTCTTCAGAGGGTTAAGAGGCAGAGTCAGGATTGGAATCTGGAGCTCACATTTCTAACCACTCTCCTGACCTTCAGCTTCCATCCATGTAGATAGTTTGCCAACATGGAAATTATTCCCGAGCAACATGGTTCAGCTATGCTGGACATGTACAAAGGTGAATAAACAGGAGGAATGTCAAAATAAACATGTCATGAGCTGGGGTAAGATGGAAACTTCCATGGGAAGGGTGAGGAGAGAGTAGAGGAAATAGCTTAAAGGTTGCCTGAGCTTCCAAAATAGCACGTACAACATGGACTCATCTTGACAACAAAAACAAGAAACAAGCAAAAACCCTACCCTATATATGTATATGAAAAAAAAAAAGATGTAGTATTATACTGTAGTTATCAGTAGTTTTCTCTACATAGAGGAATTGTGTTTTTTCTTCTTTGAGGTTTTTTTTTTGTATTATTTACAGAAAGCATGTATTGCTTGTGCAATTAAAAATTAGTTGATCATTGTTGAAAACTGGGGTTTGTTATACTATTCTTTCTTCTTTTGTTTATGTTTAAAATTTTCACACTAAAGAGCTTAGAAACGGAGTTAGAAAATAATCACGTAAAACACAGACTAATCCTTCATGTGGCTACTGGGACTTGTTGGGGTAAGAGTGGTGTCAATGAAAAGAGTCAACGAACAATCTATGGTAGGAATAGAAAAGAGTTTTATTTGAGTCAAAGAGTTTTATTTGAGGACTATAGCCCGGAAGACGGCCTCTCAGATAACTCGGAGGAACTGCTCCAGGGAAGCAAGGTTTTCAGTACGGTTTTCCTGTCTTCTCAGAACAAAGAAGATCGAACAAGTCAGGGATATATACCTTCAAGGTTGCAAGAAAAGCCAGATCAGCACATACACAGTGAGTCACTATGACCTTGGTACCTGGGAAGGGAGTCTTACTGTGGAAGAACAAGCACGGGCGTCCCAGGAAGGGAGACATTTAATCTTTACTTTTAACATGGACATTCTTTACTTCTGCTCAATGTGCCCTTTTCTTTACTAATTAAATCAGATGTACAATGTATGTTTGATAGGCCACAAACAGGCTGTTCTAGTTAGGATAAAATTCAAGTTAACGCATGTATAAGCCAGAATGACTTCTCCATTCCACAATATGGGAAAGTTTCTTTTATCAGTGGCCAAAGGAACAGCCTAGAGTAACAGCTTATAAAAAAGAGGCTCCTCTTGAACAAAGATCCCTTTGAGTCTCAGAAGCAAAGTCATAAACGGTGAGAGGCATTTGGTATAGATTTCCCTCAGAAGAAAATCTAACGTGGCACCAGTTCCTTCCACATGCTGTGTCGTGTGGCCCGTCCTTGCTTCCCACTCCTCCTTTCCCCGCGCTGTGTTCCATGGCTTATGAAACCCACACATTTTCCTGCTGCAGGGTCTTTGCACCTGTCCCCCCACTTCTTGGAATTCCCTTCCTCAGATCTTCACATGGATAGTAATGGGGTTCCGGACACAGTACCCCAAAATATGGCATCTGGCATGTCGAATATTTTAAGCTGAAGGAATTTGAGAAAATGGCAGCAGGAAGGTCACTGTGACTTTCCCTCTTCCCATCTCCCATGAAACAGGTTATAAAACCCTCATCTGAGAGGTGCCCTCCCTATATCTGGGGGAAAGAAGCATCCTTATCTCCTAAGACAAAGGGACAGCGAGAAGGATGTTGACAAACAGACCTTGCCATTTCCCCCCATTTACGACCCCGAGCCCACACTCTCTAACCTACTGTACTCCTCCGCCACTGCCCGTTCCTCGTCAAACCCAGCGTGAACTACCCAGAGCTCCCCTGTTTCTTCACGTCTCTATTTCCCTCAGCAGGCTCCCATGTCACGTAAAACTTACGTGAAATAAACGTGTATGCTTTTCTCCTGTGACTCTGTCAGCTTCATTTGCAGACCCAGCCAGGGATCCTAAGAGGGTGGAGGTTTCCTGCCTACAGTGGCTTTTCCTTCTGGTTTTGGCTACTCCCTCTAGGTATACGCTCTCGCACTGTCCTATTTTCTTATCTTTGGAATATTCAAATGTGCTCTTAAATGTTTAAAATATATTTGTTTAGTGAGTCTCTCTCCACTAGAATATAAACTCTGTGAAAGTGGGGATCTTGTCTCTTTTGACTCACAGACCTTGGGACAGTGCATGGTGCATAGTAGTCACTCAATAAATACTTGATGAATAACTGAATGAATACAAAGAGGCTCTGCTTGAGCTCTGCCATCTGCTGCTCTGTATTCACCCTGTCAATCAGACGTGAACACCCAAGCTCCCCCACAAGAACACCAGGGTGAATTATGGGTGTGGAGAAGGAGGATGTAAAGATTTTGTTGTCACTGCAGGAAACTCCTGGACTTTTGCTATAATATTGCATGATAATACCTTCATCGGTGTTCATAAATACTAACCTTCATAAGTTCAAAAACCTTACTCTAAGTAACAAAATACAAATAAATAAATAAATAAAAACTATACATACATATAAGGGAACTAATTTATTTTTAATAATCATAAGGCAAAGAAAGGTTAAAGGACAAAGAACAAGCAGAATATAATTTAACATTTCTGCAACATTTCATAATAATTTAACATTTCTGAGGGCCTTTACCAGACTGGGAAATGATATTTTCCAGAATAAATTTCATCTTCCTTGTATATGCTTCTATATTCTGACCACCCAGGCTATAAGCCATTTTTATGACTCAACTATCCTTAAGTTCAGGGGAAAATGTTTATACTGTAATGTAGTTGGGAAGTTATTTTTCTCACTATGTGAAAGCATCTAATTTGCACGGCCTGCAGACAAATGTAAGGGTGAAGTCCCACAAGAATACTCTGTCACTGTCTGCACAGAACAGAGAATACAACCCCGGGCTGACTCATTGTGTGCTGAAAGAACTGTCTGGGGGATTACAGAATGCCAGACCCAGGGAACCATTCAAACATGCCATCCCCTCCCTTTATGTCCAGAGAGTCAGAAAACAACTGCCAACTGACAGAAGTCACCTCTGGATTAATGACTGGTAGGTTTAATTTTATGCAAATGTGTAAAGCTTCAATCTTTGTGCTTTACAAATTAGATTAACTGTACCCATCTCAGGGATTTTTGTAAGCCCTGAGAAACGAAAACACTTTGGTCTGAAGGAATCAATTACTTTGGTTTAAAAACTGTGTCCAGGTTTTCAGATAACGAACTACAGAAGGGATGTTGGAAAGGCCTTTACATTTTATTTTTACTTTCTCTGAAATCTTCGAGTTTAAACACAAGCAAGTATTTTAATTCAATTATTATTTTATCATGTTGGCAAAACCGCCTGTCTTATTCTCCATGGAAGCTGCCTGCACCAACAGAAATGTCAAATACAGGATGTTTGAGAGCAACTTACCGTATGACTCCCAACGAAAAACATCTGAGCCTCTTCCATTCTGATTTTGGAATTTTGAATCATAGCTCTTTCTGTACCCACCCTAAATTTAATAAAGCTGAGTGAGTATAGAAAAAATATGAGAAAGAAGAAAATATGTCTCATAATTCTACATTTGGAGGCAGTCGCTATTAAAATTTTGAAGTATTCCTTCCTTTCTTGAAAAATATTTTCCCCTATTCTTATTCTCACATTGTCCCACATTCTAATGAATATGTCACTCTACATTTGGTGAGTGACTTGTTCTATCGTTTTGTACTTTAGAGCATGTCAGACACGAGAGCGCTGGTCTCACTAACTTTTGTCCTTTAATGAATAGCCTTAAAAAAATTGTGCTTGGCTTTTGGTTGTTTTTCTTTTTTTAAATGATAGCTCAGAATAATTTATAAAAAAAATATTCTGCTATGAAATTGCATTCCTCCAAATTAGGATAATATGCCCTATACATTTTTAGAGAGAGAAACAAAAGCTTAGGAATGGAAAGGAACAAACTTAAAAAAGGTTCCCCGTAATTAATGGAGTTCCTTTGGGAAAGAATCCAGGTTTTGAGTAGAATATATAGTCAAAGAATTAGGAAAGAACAGTTAATGGTTTCCAGTTAATTAAAGTTGGTGCTTGGACTGCTCACTAGTTTTCATTTGTGTATAAAAAATAAAGTTGTGAATTAAACCTTAATTCATTGAACAAGAATCTACCAGAATGGCTTAACTCCATATACATGGTTCAGTTGCAAAGTTGTTTTTGTTTTTCTTTGTCCTAGCATATTCTAAGATAAATGTAAGTGCCTTTTAGTGTAGTTGGTGTTAGTTTCACCTCCATTAAAAGAGAAAGATTTATCCTGATCTTATCAAAATGCGTGGATTATGGTGAGATGGACAAGTCAGGCATGCCTCGGCAGTGTGTGAGAGTGTGTGCCTGTGTGTGTGAGTGTGTGTGTGTGTGAGGGACAAATTCAGACTTAACTGAATTGCCCGCCTCCTCTTTGACCATCACTCTTCTCAGACATTTCCTTCTATGGAATTTACATATGAAAATTAATTTGTAACTTAGAGAAAATTAAAAGTATAAGATGCTCATCATTTTTTAGGACTAGCATGAATTTCTAGAGATGCAAGAAGAAAAAGAGCCAATATTATTTCTATTACCTGAAGGGAAGGGGAGGAGGTATAGTCAAGACTTTTATGCAGAAGGAAAGGTTTTGTTTTTTTTTTAAATCTCCCCAGATAACTCCTCACCCCGGGGAATGTTAACATTACATATCAGACAAAGATCTACCTTGCAAAGTGTTTTCATATTGACATCCTTAGTACTCTTAGTACCCAGTAAGTGTATTGAGTAAAGCATTTTGAAATAGATGTGGCTATTGTCACAAAATAGTCAACAAACATTAACTTTAAAAAACAACAGATAACTTTATAGCTCTCTTATTAAGGCTGCCTGCAGTATTTTGGCATCAGGTACTTTGAAGAAGGTCAAGTTTTAAAGACATTAGTATTTCATGATTTAGAATAATCCAAACAAATTTAGCCATTTGTCTGTGTTTTTATTTCCAAATGTTTCCATCTGATTAAACGGGCTATAACTATCAGTCTAGAAGTACCTAGTAACCCAATAGCAGTGGTCAAACTAGGGAATAGAAACAAATAATCTTTGCTTTTTTCAGGCAGTAATTCCTTCTCACGCTCACTGACTTCATTCAAATCGTCCTCATCAGGGAAGACTTATCCATAAATACTCTGAAAAGCATCACTTCTCAGCCTTGGAATGCGGATAGCAATATATATTATAATGTCCCCCAAGAGACTGATGCTTGTACCTTTCATTCCTTCTTTGTGTTGCTGATCTTGATGCTTGCTACTAAATCAAGAAGCAGTAGAACATTGTAACTTGCAGCGGGAAGGGCAGATACTTATTTTCCAGTGGAAATCAAGTCAGGGGAGAGCACTAAGGAGTCATCCACCATCACTTCTTCCAGACCATCTGGGTCAGCAGACCCAGCTGGATACGGCATTCACCCAACTGCTGGCCGTACATGCATGTAGTGTAGAAAATGTTTTATTGATGTCATTTACAGTCACATGTTGTGTATGTGGCAGGAAACATCATCTGCATATTTCACATGGGAATGGAATTTGCCTTTACAAAAGAATGCAGATAGCATCCCCTCATGCATTTATGCATTTCTTTCTTTTCCATTCCTCTCTCTCTTTTCATTTATTTTAATTTTTAGATATACCAATTTATTTCAGTAAAGACAGTATAATACAGTAAAGAGCTCTATAATCTGGCCTCAGAAAGATTGGGTGCAAAACTTAGCTCCACCACACATTAACTGTGTGCTCTTAAGTTTCTTCTCGGTAAGCAGAGATCAAGTCTAATAGGAAAGGAGTGAGGCATAAATGAGAGTGCAGAGCAAGCCCTCAGTGCAGGGCCTGGTGAGCGAAATGCCACCTTTTGCTCCTGGTTACATTTTTTTATTTTTAATTGAACCATCTTTTTCCCTTTATTTATTTATTTATTTATTCATTATTTTTGGCTGTGCTGGGTCTTCGTTTCTGTGCGAGGGCTTTCTCTAGTTGCGGCAAGTGGGGGCCACTCTTCATCGCGGTGCGCGGGCCTCTCATTATCGCGGCCTCTATTGTTGCGGAGCACAGGCTCCAGACGCGCAGGCTCAGTAGTTGTGGCTCACGGGCCTAGTTGCTCCGCGGCATGTGGGACCTTCCCAGACCAGGGCTCGAACCCGTGTCCCCTGCATTGGCAGGCAGACTCTCAACCACTGCGCCACCAGGGAAGCCCACTACTGATTACATTTTAAATGACAGGCAAGTTGAGACAACCATGGCTCATAGTTAGTGTGAGTGGGACCTGCAGGACATACAGTCCCTTTCTTCCTGATGACATGACCCGTTAACCTCAGTGCTGCTGCCTGTGTCACCTGTCACCTGAAGATTTGACAACCAGAGGAAGGAGCAAAACAGAGGCATTTTTTATCTGGTGGCAGGACCTAGGGGGACATAGCATCACACACTGAACTGGGTAATGTGAGGCTTTTCATGATTCCAGGGGTCTTAACCATCTTACTATTAATACTATTCATGATCATCTTTCCAGAGCTCTGCCTCAGCCCTCCACCAGAAATGCGGTGACATCTCCTTGAAACTCAGCAGCGCAGCTTCCATATTTCCTTGGTCCTCTTCTCCCCTGAGTCACCTCGGTGTTCTTGCTCTTTCCCGTGGCCAGGGACTTTGAGTCTGCCTTCTCCGTTGGGTGGGGATTTGACTCTCGACCACAGCAAATAGCGTCTCAGTTCCTACATTTCCTCCAGCCCTTCTCTTCCAGGTTGCCTTCCCTGGGGGTGGATGGCGCCCAGGGCAGAAATACCCAGAGCCTTGCCACCCATGCAGAGTAAGAACTAACATGAGCCAAACCTAGAGAGCATGGCGGCACAAGCACCAGATTAACAGAGAATTTCGGCAACAGTCTCAGTCCTGTCACGTACAGGATGAGACCTAGGATCCTTTTCCTGTATGACCTTGAGAGACCATGAAATTGCTTTGAGCCCCACTTTCATTACCTGTTAAATGGGTTTATTACTTATCCATAGTCTCCTAAAGGATCACTATGAAATACTGAAAAATGAGAAGATAGATTAACAGAACTCGGTCGCGTGTTTATTACATGTCATGCAGTAAGACAGTTTACACAACGGGAGCCCATAAACTCAAAAAATAAATCAATAAATATCAGCTAGTACTTTTATTATCTGTGCATTTTTTTATGAGTCAGTAAGATGTGGAAAAGTAGCATCCATATGTTGGAATAGAATTTGAACTTTAAATGCCAGGAAGGACTGTGGCTGGGTACAGAAGAAAACCCACCGACACCTCCCACTGTAGTTTGGGTGCTGGGCTGGCTGGATCGGGCCCTCGTGGGTGCCTGGTTGGAGGCAGGGTGACTGTGGACGCCTGCTTCCCTCTCTGCTGATACGGCCGATGTTCCTGGTTCCAGGGAGTTGCTGATGATATAGATTCCAGGGCACAAAAAGCCCACGCTTTTCATAATGGGTTTCAGGCCCATTACTGGTTATAATTTAAAATTGTTTGAATTCATGGCAAAAGAGAGATGCTTCTGCTTTTCATTAAGTATCACTGAGCAGGTGCTGAGTTCTGCAGGCTTTAATGACTGCCAGCCTCTAAGTCGTAGTTAAAAGTAAAATATTTGAATTCCTCCCAAACTTCAATAGTCCCATTAGTGAGAGACTTCAAACGAGCACACATTTTATAATCTCTATTTTGCACCGTTAGGTTTAGATTTCAGTGACAACATTTTTCCTCTTCTGGTAGAATTATTGAGTAGGCATAAATGGTTGGAAAAAAAACACAAATTTGTCTTTATTACATATGTGGTTGCAAAAAAACTCTGGGAACACCAGCCTTCTTTTTTTTTTTTTTTACTGCACCAAGACGTGTTGAAAGGAGGGCTGCTCTGTGGGTGAATGTTTGACACAGACACCTTTGTGCCTGGGAGACGGCAGGTAATCGAAAGACAAATGACTCGCATGTCCGGCTGATTCAAGGAGGGCTCAACTAAATATTCCAAGCTGTTATTCAATCTGTTTACTCACGTTTATATGAGGCTAACAAGTGCCCCAGCCGCCTTTTAGGCACTCATTCCCAGGTGTCTTTTGTTGAGCTGTTGGGCCCATTTGAATTACTTTATGAGGAATATTTAGAAAAGAGAGAGAGTGCGGTGATCAAGGGTGACTTGGGCTTCTCACAGCCTGGGGAGAATTCTCTGTTCTCCCGTTCCTCCCTGCAGCTGTGGTGCAAAAAAAGTAAAATCTTGTGGTTTTTACTTGTGATATCTATAATTTCTTCTAGGCTTGCTAGAAATTTTACAGGAATGAAGAACTGAGTCACTGAAAGATCTCCTTTGATTTTGAAGACTAACAGCCTTATTTATTTACTTATTTTTAGAATTTTAATGAGACAACTAAAAACTTCTCTAAACTAGGTGTACGTGAAGTTTGGAGTAATGATGATGTTGGCGTAGATATATGAGAACATCTCAATTCTTAGGAGATATCTGCTAAAGCATGTAGATGTGGAGTGGTATGCTGTCTGCAACATATTTTGAAATGTTTTAGCAAAAACGTAAAGTGATAGATAAAGCAAATGTGACACATTGTTAAGATACTGTTGAACCTGATTGTTTGGTAAATGTTTATATATTGTTCTTCCAATGTTTCTGTGTGTTTGTAAATTTTCATAACAAAAAGTTGAAAAAACCCTTCTATTGATAATCACAAAATGCTAAGTTAAGACTCAACTGACAAACTTGGGAAATATTTGTTAAATATATGTCATATATAGGATTATTATCATTAAGTTATAAATCACTTATGAATCAATGAGAACAAAGATGAACAGTCCAGTAAAAAACAGGCAAAGGAAATGAAGTCAAGTCAAGTCAAGGAAAAACAAAAATGGAAATAGATACAGAAAACTATTTATATAATTGCATATCGATCTCACTATCAATAAAAGTATAATTTATAGCAGATAAGAAGACTTATAATAGCTATCAGGCAGTTACTCTGAGTTGGGCATTATTCAAGTATTTTCCCTCTCTTTTCACATTTAACTCTGGCAAAAGTCCTATGATAGAGAAACTATTATTATTTGTATTTTGCTGAAGAGGAAACTGAACCTGCAGAAGTTAAATTCCTTGCCCAAGACTACAGTGGGGAAATATTAGTAAGTATCAGATTAAGATTCACACTAAGACCATCCCTGTCTAGACCCTGCTCTATTTGTAAATGCTGCATGAGATCTGATACCCCTAAGGGTGGACATTCGCAGCTGGTGTTGTTAATAGAAACCACATTAATCCCCTTTCTGGGGGACAGTCTGACAATATTTATGCATCAATTGCCTTAACATTTGACTCAGTGCATAACATTTGACTCAGTGATTCCTATCTAGGAATTCGTCTAAGGAAACAGGACAAGTGTGTAATGATGTTTATACAAAAATATTAATCCAGCACTGGGTATGTATTAAAAAATCAAAACGAAATGCCCAATAAGTAAAGGACTGGTTAAATAAGTTATGGCTCAGCAATACAACGGTATGTTAGGCTGCCATTAACAGGTCTATATTAATTTTTTAAAATGTTTATAAAACATTGCAAATCGAAACAAGCCAGTTACTGTAGAGTATAATCCCATGTTGATGAAAAAAAGAAGTACATACAAGGCATACGGTATATATATATTTTATATATATATGGTATATATAAATTTTAACAACATTTGATCTTTAAATGGTAACAGTAGATTTTCCTCCTTGTTCTTATATGTACTTTAGAACTTTTCCCGCAAAAACGTATTTTTAGTTATGTAATAAAATTTTAATGCAGTATGTGCAGTAAAATGCAGTGAATATTTGGCATGATGAATTAAAAATTTTTATTGTGTTAAGCACACTTCACATGCAATCTACCCTCTTAACTGATGTTTAAGTGTACAGCACTTAAGTACAGCATTGCTGGGTATGGGCGTAATGTTGTATAGCATCTCTAGAGTTTATTCACCTTGTATAAGTAAAACTTTGTACCTGCTAAGTAGCAAATCCCTGTTTTCCCCTCCTCCCAGCACTTGGCAACCACAATTCTAGTCTTTGCTCCCATGAGCAGACTTCGTGACTATTTTAGATACCTCAGATAAGTGGAATCATGCAGTTATTTGTCCTACTGTGACCGACTTATGTCACTTAGCATGGTGTCCTCAGGGTTCATCCATGTTGTCACGAAGGGCAGAATTTCCTTCTTTTTTAAGGCTGAAGATATTTCATTGTATGTGTGTGCCACGTGTTCTTTATTTATTCACCATCAATGGAGATTTAGGTCGTTTCCGCATATTGGCTACTATGAATAGCGCTGCAGTGATCATGGGAGTGCAAATATCAATTCATGATTAATTTTTTTTAGGAAAGCATCTCAAAGTATAATCTTGGAGACTAAAGACTGTGTGGTCCACAAGTTATTTACTGCAGTATGAATGATCATACTTGATGTCGCATTCTTTCCTCAACTCAGCCGTTCAAGGCTGTTTTCTCATTAATGAAGCAGAAATACTAACTGAAAAAGCAATGACCAGCTAGGTGTACCGCAGCTACGCACCCATGGAGTGCTCTGCCTCCTCTCTCTATGGCTCTCTTCAGTTTTTCTCCACTGGCTTCTTTCTTAAGGGTATAAACATGCTCAAGTCTCTTGCACTCTTAATGAAAATGAAGCAAAAATCTTCTCTGAGTTCCCTTGCTTCCCTAAACAAATCTTTCACTTTCCCTTCTTGAAATAATTGTCTTACTGACTTTATGTATTCCTCTTTGTTTGCCCTTCAATCTGCTGAGATATAGTTTCTGCTTGAAACCAACCTGGCAAAGCTCTTTATTAACACATCTAGTGCCTTTGTCTCAGTATTTTCCCACGAGCGTCTCTATTTAACTCAGTCAATGGACACGGTTGACTAAGACATCCTTGAGTTTCCTCTTTCCTTGCATTTACCATTTTTTAAATTCTTTTTTATTACCCCCTCCATTTTAGTTTCCTTTGTGGCCATGTATGGTGGACTGAATAATGGCCCCCAAATATATTCGTGTCCTAATCTCCACAACCTGTGAATGTTACCTTATATGAAAAAAAAAGAGTTTGTAGATGTGATTAGCTGAAGGGTCTTGAGAGAGGAGATTATACTGGATTAACCCACAGGCCAGATGTTGTCCCAGTGGTCCTCTTCAGAAGGATTCGGCAGCAGTCAGAGCTAGAGTGGGGGGAAGGCAATGTGATGGTGCAAGCAGAAATTGGAGTGATGGAGGAAGGAGCTGAAAGCTCAGGAGTTCAAGAAGCTGAGGAGGCAGGGGAACGGCCTCCCTTCAGAGCCTCCGAAAAAGACTGGCCCTCATCTCAACTCTAGCCCAGTAACCCAGTAAAACCGATTTTGGACTTCTGACCTGCAGAACTATAAGGAATAAATGCGTGTTATTTTAAGCCAGTAAGTTTGTGGTAATTTGCTACAGCAGCAATAGAAAACTAATATACTGTGTCTTTATCAATTCTTTCCTAAACCCTTGGATTACGACAGAGCTCCACCCATGGCCCCGTTTTCTCCTTACTCTATATGTTCTCACTTGGACATTTCACCTTCTGTCCAGGTTTCAGCCATGACCAATGACTCCCAAGACCATCTCTCTCAATATACAGACTCATCATTTCAGCTCTCCACACAGCATTATCTTGCAGGCAACTAAAACTCATTAACTTCTGTGCTGTGCAAAGGAGGATTTACTAGGAAGCTAATGAAGCTGAAGCTTCACATTTCTTCACTTGCACAAGTCTCTTCTAAGATCATGGGAGGGCCCTAGAAATTTGTATTTGAATTTTATATTATTTTTCATAATAAAATTGCTCATGGTCATAAAGGCAGTGTCATAGTGGTTCAAGCTGCTGTAACAGAAATTCCACAGACTGGGTGGCTTAAACAACAACAATTTATTCCTCACAGTTATGGAGGCTGAGAAGTCCAAGATTACCGCTCTGGCAGATTCCAAGTCTGGAGAGAACTCACTTCCTGTTTCATAGACAGCTGTCTTCTCACAGTGTCCTCATGCGGTGGAAGGGGTGAGGGAGCTTTCAGTGGTCTTTTTCATAAGGGAACTAATCCCATTTGTGAGGGCTCCACCCTCATGACCTAATCACCTCCCAAAGGCCCCACCTCAAATACCTTCACATTGTGAATTGGGTTTCAACACATGAATTCTGGGGACACAAGCATTCAGTCTACAGCAGGCAGTAAGTTACATTTTCCTTCATAGTTCTGTAAGTACACCCAGCATTTGTGTATCCCCAGGTTTGTACAGCTGCTCATGTTTATGAAGCACTTAACCTGACGTGCAGCAGGTGGTCAACAAGTCATAACAGTGTTGTCCTCAGATGCTTTATTTTGGTTATTGGTATCACAGTCCTGCCCTACAAGAGTCAGAGACCTCAGAATTACCCTGACACTCACATACTCAATTCCTGTATCCAAGCTGGAAAGTCCCATTGGCTTTGCCTTTCTAATTAAGCCTTTGCCTTGATTCTGACTCAAAGTATCTAATCACCACAATCTCTGACTTTTTTCAAGCCTTCATTACCTATTTCTTGGTTCCTAATAGTAGTTTCCTAATTTGTTTCCATGCTAAACTTACTCCAGTGCAGTCTCTTTGCTGCTGACAAATATATCTTCCTAAAGCCAAAATGTAATCACATCTCTATAGCTTAGTGCTTTTGAGACGTGGCTTCAACATAATTGACTATTGAGCCTCATGACAGTAGGGGACCAACAAGCAGGACAGCCACTGACTATTAGTGTTCCTGTACCAGGTATTGTGTTTCATCCAGAATGAGTTTTTTAGTTTCAATTTCATTCCTTCAGACAAGCTTTTTCTGGTGCCACCAACCAACACAGTCATGTCGCCTATGTTGTATACTTCATAATTCACATCTCAATCAATAATCATCTTGAATATTGGTTTGTTGTTAGTTTACTTATTTATTATCTGTCTTGCCCACTAGAATGTAGCTCTGTGAGGAGAGGGAGATTTTTTTTTAAACTTTTGTTCACTGATGTATCTCCAGTGCTTACCACTGCACCTGACAAAAAAGCAGAATCTCACTGTTACGGACTGAATATCTATGTCCCCCTAAATTCATATGTTGAATCCTTAATACCCAATATGATGGTATTAGGAGTTGGGGCCTTTGGGAGGTAACTAGTTCATGAGTGTGGCATCCCCATAAATAGGATTAGTGTCCTTATAAGGAGAGACACAAGACAGATGATGTCTTGCTGTCTCTAACATGTGAGGACATAGCAAGAAGGCAGCTGTCTGCAAACCAGAGAAGGTCCTCACCAGAACCCAACTATGCTGACATCATGATCTTAGACTTAGAGTCGCCAGAACTGTGAGACATAAATATTTGTTTGTTGTTTAAGTCACTCTGTCTATGGCATTTTTGTTACAGCAGCCTGAGTTGACTAGAACACTCACTGAATATTTGCTGAAGCAAAGAGCTAAGCTAGGCTATTAAGAACAAACAAACCCATAACCCCAGCACTATCACACTCATTTAATAAAATAAATGATATTATAATGCCACAAAGTTAAGAAGATCATGATTGCAGAATAAAGGACATTTAAGAACTGAGTCAGAGTTGCGTTACAAACAGTCCCTACATTTTTTTTGTGGTAGAACTTCCCTTGGATGGTACAACCTTCTCATGCCTAGTCTCTGGCTGACAGCAGGACAAGCTTTTGGGAGTGTAGGAAAAATAGGACCTTTGCTCTTCTCTGAAGAGATGATACCCTAAAACTGGTGAGTGGCTGGTATAGAGAGCATAGTAAGCTCACAGTACCATTCACTGTCTCTGTGACTTCACATGTGACTTTGTGCTAAGTACAAGTTTGCCCAAGTGTTTGAGGACCTCCCACTTCTCTCCTCCAGCCCCTTCTTGAAGTTTAATTTTTAGCTGAAATGTCAGTTGCTTTACTAGGACTTCCTGTGTACCTTAGGTAACTTGGCCTATGACACTTGTCCTAATAACTCTGGTTAAAGTCACCACTCTTGCCCACTCTCTCCCGGGAAACTACATGTCATTGGAACCAGAACACAACCTTGTGGCAGGACCTTACTACGTTTCCCCAGCCCAGAGGTGGTCAAGCATTAACCTGCATCAGAATCACCTGTGTTTTACACTGATTGCTGGACCCCACCTTGAGTTTCTGATTCAGTAGGTATATTAGCTACTTTTAGCAAATTACCTCAAAACTTAACACCTTACAAGAAACCAACGAACTTTTTTTTTTTTTAATCTCACACCATTTCTTCAGGTCAGGAATCTGAGAGAAGCTTGGCTTGGTTCTGGATTAGTATCTTTGGTTAAGTTGCAGTCAAGTTATTGGCTTGGACTGCAGTCCTCTGAAGGGCTGGGGGATTTGTTCCCAAGCTCAGACAGGTGGCTGTTGACATGTAGGCCTCCCCATGGCAGCTGGTTTCTTACAGAGCAAGTTATTAGAGAGAGATGGGGGGGGGAGGGGGGGAGAGAGAGAGAGGCTGCAGTCTTTTAAGCTTCTGTCTTATTCTATTGGTCACCTAGACCAGTGTGAAGAATTGTACCCTGGTACAGTGTGGGACTAAACAAAGGTATTAATATCAGTATACAGGGATAGTTAGGATCATCTTGGAGGCTGGCTACCACAACAGTCTAAGGTGGGGGCTGAGAATTTGCATATTTAGCAAGTTTCCAGGTGATGCTGCTTCTGCTGGTCCAGGAATCACACTTTGAGGTCTACTGTCCAAGTCAGCAGTCTAGTCACTCTGCAAACCAGTGGTTTCTAACTGCAGTCCATTAGCACTTGGAAGCTCATGTATGGAAACACAAAAGACCCCAAGAGCCAAAATGATCTTGAGAAAGAAGAACAGAGCTGGAGGGCTTCCCTGGTGGCGCAGTGGTTGAGAATCTGCCTGCCAATGCAGGGGACACGGGTTCGAGCCCTGGTCTGGGAAGATCCCACATGCCGCGGAGCAACTAGGCCCGTGAGCCACAATTTAGTGAGCCTGCGCGTCTGGAGCCTGTGCTCGGCAACACGAGAGGCCGCGATAGTGAGAGGCCTGCGCACCGCGATGAAGAGTGGCCCCCACTTGCCACAACTAGAGAAAGCCCTCGCACAGAAACGAAGACCCAACACAGCCAAAAATAAATAAATAAAAATAAATAAATAAATAATTAAAAAAAAAAAAAAAAAAGAACAGAGCTGGAGGAATCACGCTCCCTGACTTCAGACCATACTACAAAGCTACAGTAATCAAAACAGTATGGTACTGACACAAAAACAGACACATAGATCAATGGAACAGAATAGAGAGTCCAGAAATGAAACCACACACCTATAGTCAATTAATCTGCAACAAAGGAGGCAAGAATACACAATGGAGAAAAGCCTGTCTCTTCAATGAATGGTGCTGGGAAAACTGGGCAGCACCATATAAAAGAATGAAATTAGAACATTTCTTCACACCATTAAAAAAAAAAAAAACACCTCAAAATGGGTTAAAGACCTAAATCTAAGGCCAGAAACCATAAAACTCCTAGAAGAAAACATAGACAGAACACTCTTTGACATAAATTGTAGCAGTATTTTTTTTAGAACTGTCTCCTAAAGCAAAGGAAACAAAAGCAAAAATAAACAAATGGGACCTAATTAAACTTAAAAGCCTTTGCACAACAAAGGAAACCACTGACAAAATGAAAAAACAACTTACAGGATGGGAGAAAATATTTGCAAATGATATGACTGACAAGGGGTTAATATCCAAAATATATAAACAGCTCATACTACTCAATATTAAAAACGAAAAAAAACAACCCCATTAAAAAATGGACAGAAGAGCTGAATAGACATTTTTTCCAAAGAAGACATGCAGATGGCTGACAAGCACGTGAAAAGATATTCAACACTGCTAATCATCAGGGAAATTCAAATCAAAACCACTATGAGGTATCACCTCACACCTGTCAGAAGTAACAAATGTTGGTGAGGATGTGGAGAAAAGGGAATCGTCTTACACTGTTGGCGGGAATGTAAATTGATGCAGCAACTGTGGAGAACAGTATGGCAGTTCCTCAAAAAACTAAAACTAGAACTGCCATATGACCCAGCAATTCCACTCCTGGGTATATATCCAAAAAATAAAAAATAATAATAAATAAAAACATTAATTTGAAAAAATACATGCACTCCAATGTTCATAGCACCATTATTTACAATTACGAAGATATGGAAGCAAACTAAGTGCTTATCAACAGATGAATGGATAAAGAAGATGTGGTATATAAACAATGGAATACTACTCAGCCATGAAAAAGAATGAAATAATGCCATTTGCAGCAACATGGATGGACTTGGAGGACATTATGCTAAGTGAAATAAGTCAGACAAAGGAGGACAAATACTGTATAACAAACATTACTTATATGTGGAATCTGAAAAATAAAGCAAATCAGTAAATATAACAATAAGGAAACAAACTCACAGATATAGAGAACTAGTGGTTACCAGTGGGAGAGGGATAGAGTGGGGGGCAAAAGAGGGGTGGGGGATAAAGAGATACAAACTACTCTTTATAAAATAAATAAGCTACAAGAGTATAGCATCCAGCACAGGGAATATAGCCAATATTTTATAATAACTATAAATGGAATATAACCTTAAAAATTGCAAATCACTATGTTGTACACCTGAAATTTACATAATATTGTACATCAAGTATACCTCAAAAAAAAAAAAAAAAAGACTTGGAAGCTCAAGTAATTCTAAAGGAATCAATTTCCATATCCTAAATTTCCATATATGTATTTCCTAAAATTCATGTGCTTCAGAATGCTCCTGTGCAGGAGGAATGAGAGTTTCTTTTCTCTGTTCTTTTTTCAGAATTATCTTTCTTCTACTTACAAAATAAAAGCATCTCTTTTTCCTTTTCAGAATCTTACTTTAATATATTACCCCAAAAAGAACAATAAAAATTGTGGTGTCAGAGAAGATCCTTTAATGCATTAAGAGATGCATTTCCAATAAAATTTACATTTTACTTTTAATAATTTTAATTAAAATTATAATATATTTATTTTGTGTGATATTGTGACTTATAAAAAATACATATTTGGTTATTCAGATGACCAAAATATATTTCTCATATACATTTAGTCCTTGTCTACTGTTCTTGTCTCAGCTTCTAAAACCCTTGGAATTTCCTGAGCTATAAGAGCAACAGGAGATTAATACTTGGTCTTTTGCCCTCAGTTCCTGACATCACTTAAGAGCCATAAAGGTGAAATGGGTATCTTGTTATTTATAAGAAGCCCCTTTCTACTACTACTAGATTTATGTAATGAGGTGACTTTGGGAAAACACCTAAAGATGGTCGCTGGTTGCCAGGGGAACCAACATGAATTGAGGGTTGGAACTTCCAGTTCCACTGCCTGATTCCTGGGGAGGGGAGAGGGACTGGAGGTTAAATCAATAATCAATGATCAATAATTTAATCAATCACGCCTATGTAATGAAGCCTCCATAAAAACCCAAAAGGAGAGCTTCTGTTGGTGAGCTTATGGAGATTTGGGGAGAATGGGGCACCCAGAGAGCATGGAAGCTCTGTGTCCTTTCCTCATAGGCATCTCTTCCATCTTCCTGAGTTATAATCTTTTATAAAAAACTGGTGATCTAGTAAGTAAAATGTTTCTCTGAGTTCTATGAGCTACTCTAGCAAATTAATCAAACCTGAGGAGGGGAGGAGGTCTCTGGAAGCTCCAGTTTATATCCTGCCAGTCAGAAGCACAGGCGACAACCTGGACTTAACGCTGTGTCTGACGGCGAACGGAGGGGAGAGGTGCCAGGCTTTAGGACTGAACCCTTAACCTGTGGGATCTGATGCTATCTCCAGGCAGAGAGCATCCAAGAATTGCTTAATGTGGGGAAAACTCCTTCATGTGTTGTAACTGTTGATAAGAATCCTTGGTTTTATTAATTGTATATTAGGAACAATGGTTAACAAACTCAATACAGAATAATATTTTTTAAACATTTATGAGCCTTATGACAAGGAACCATTTTGATTTAAATACTAGTTGTTGCAGAGAATGATAGTGATTAATAAAAGACAGTCAAACAAAAATATGTTAAATTAGAATAAATTCTATGGGGAAGGTAACTAGAAATACTATTTCAAGGAGAAAAAAGAATAATGTAAATTATTCTGTTCAAGAAGAGGCTTGTATTATACTCACAGACAAAGAAAACAAACTTATGGTTACCAAAGAGGAAAGCGGGGGAAGGGGGAGGGATAAATTAGGAGTTTGGGATTAACAGATACACACTACTATATATAAAATAGACAAAAAGGACCTACTGTATAGCACAAGGAACTATATTTGATATCTTGTAATAACCTATAATGGAAAAGATCTGTACACCTGAAACTAACACAACATTGTAAATCAACTATACTTTAATTTTAAGAAAAGAAGAGTCTTGTGATATATTTTTTTAAATGAATGATTCTGTATATCAGATTTTTATGCTAGTTCGATTTGTTAAGAAATAAATATCCAAAGCATGCAGGCTATAGGATGATCACATGGCTTTTCAATGTTGTATTGAAGCATTGTCTAACATGCTTACACATGAATCACTGATTTTTCTAAAGCTATGTACCTTTTTTGGTTTACTATTTACTGTTGATCATAATATTTTATAATTCTTTAAGTGTATATGCTACATTGTAGAAAACTAATAGCAATGCAAAGATTCTTGTCCAATAGAATTGCAGATGAATTTTGTCCAGTAGAGGTATGAATGATTTCTATTGAAAAGATAGGTCAAAGGTTATATTTTTAGTGCCCTGTAGAATGTTAACAAGTTTTATAATTAATGTGGCAATCTTATTTCACCATACTTCCTTTCAGAGACTATGAACACTCTTTTTCTGCTATAATCCTTTGAACCTGCTTTAACATCCTGCTGCCTTCCTCATTAATGAGACATATAAATCTTTGACACATGCTCACTTTATATTTGTATAAGTCATGGGTTTTTTGTTGTTGTTATGATTTTTTAAAGAAATTTCAATTTTTTATAAAATTTTTAAAGGTTACTTTCCATTTACAGTTATTACAAAATATTGGCTGTATCCCCTGGGTCGTACAATATCTTCTTGAGACTGTCTTACACCCAGTAGTTTGTACCTCCCATTTCCCCACCCTTCCCACTGGTAACCACAAGTATGTTCTCTATATCTGTGAGTCTGCTTCATTTTTATTATATCCACTAGTTTGCTGTATTTTTTAGATTCCACATGTAAGTGATATCATACAGTATTCGTCTTTCACTGTCTGACATATTTCACTTAGTGTAATGTCCTCCAAGTCTATATATATTACTGCAAGTGGCAAAATTTTGTTATTTTTTTATGGCTGAGTAATATTCCATTGTATCTATATACCACACCGTCTTTAGCCTTTCACCTGTTGATGGACACTTAGGTTGCTTCCATATCTTGGCAATTGTAAACAATGGTGTTATGAACATTGGGGTGCAGGTACCTTTTTGAATTAGTGTTTTTGTTTTTTTCAGATATATTCCCAGGGGTGGAATTGCTGGGTCGTATGGTAGTTCTATTTTTAGTTTTTTGAGAAATCGCCATACTGTTCTCCATAGTGGCTGCAACAATTTACATTCCCACCAACAGTGTAGAAGAGTTCCCTCTTCTCCACATCCTCATCAGCATTTGTTATCTATGTTCTTTTTGATGATGGCCATTCTGACAGGTGTGAGGGGATATCTCATTGTGGTGAGTCATGTTTTTAATTTTTGTAAGTTACACTGACATAGTCCAATGTCTACCCTTTAAAAAAGTAATATAAAAGTTTTATTTAAAATATTTATGTTTACAATGTACCAGACATTACATCCTTAGCAACTTTTTAAACTCACAATGAAGAATTATAAATGCTAACTTAAAAATGTGTGAGGACACAGTTTAAAAGAATTACCTTACAGGTGATTATTGCATTACTTCTTTCCCCTCAAACTTTCAACACCTTTCCTCCTTTCTGTTAATCACTCTCAGTTTTTGTCTTGCTTATTTACTATTTCATGATTTAAAGTAGGAGCAATGAGACTAAGACACTAAGCTGGCCAGAGGGTAGCAATGATGCTGGGGGGTCAGGGAAGTCGAGTGTACAAGGACTGCCAATGGTGAGTGGGCAGAGAGCAGAAATCACCTTACCATTGGCAGTCCTTGTACACTCGGCTTCCGTGACCCCCCAGCATCATTGCTACCCTCTGGCCAGCTTAGTCTCTTAATATTTATCGTTATGTTTACATGATAACGATAGTCTTCCTAATCTAGAGCCAACCCCTTCTGTTTTTGTCTATTATACCTTTTTATAATACCTGGCATCCTCATTTATGCAATAATCTTCACTTATTGATAAGCATATTAATATTTTTCAGAGGTGACAAATGAAAAGGGGTCATGAATTGGAAAAACCATGAATGTGTGTTTTTGTGTGTTTGTGTCTGTGTGAAAAAGAGACTGTGTCAGGGAGAGAACAAATGATAGCAAATAATATTGATTCATTTCTAAAGACAGGGATCAGAGGCAGAATCAGTGCTGTATTTCTGATTTCACTCTTTCTACTACGTGTTTATTGAAGTTATAAAAGGAAAAAGAAGGCAAAATTGGCATAGGTAAATAAGTTTTATTGATTTACCACAAACCCCATTCTGTCCTTAGGTCCACCGGGATGTGAAACTTCCTGGATGGTATGTGGTCTTATTTCAGTGCCTGACACACTGTTGTTATTCAAAAAATATTTGCTAGATGAATAGATTAACTTATTTTAATTGCCTTTTATATATTATTTTCTAAAGAGATAATTTATATTTTTCAAATGTATTCAACACATTTATTAAGTCCTGACTGTGTTTTAGGTACTTGTCTAGATCCTGGAGTTAGCAAATGGTGAACAAAGACAAACATGGTTTAAAAATGTTCTATCTATTCAGGGCTTATAAATTCTAAGAGTATGGTCTAGGTTAAATATTTTATGCTGTGACTCAATAGACTTAATAAATCTCATAGCTGGCAAGAAGTTTGGGTATAATCTAGTCTAATGGCATTACAGATGAAGTAACTAGAGTCAAGAAAATTTAAGGGATTTGCCCCAAATTACACAGTTAGCTCATGTCATAGCTGTGAACTCCAACCCAGAGCTTTGTCCATTACCATCAACCTTGATGCCAAGTAGATACATCAGTATAATTAAAGAGAAGCATTTGAATGTGTAGACACGTTTTTTGGGGTTTTTTTGTTTTTTTAATAAATGAATTCTTATGAATTGTGAATTGTTTGTATGGCTGAATTTAATACTACCTTCAACTTTCAGGTATATGTGGTCATCTGCTCTTTACAGTTTGTCATTTATAGAATATTTATGATAATATCTTCATTTGGGGAATAGAAGACTGTTTATCATTAGAGTCCCTCAGAAATGCTGATTCATTTCAAAAAGAAATGATTAATCTGTTATAGCAAAGGTAGGCACACTGCACACCATGGGCCAAATCTGTCTTGATGCCTATTTTTGTACAATCTATGAGCAAAGAATGATTTTCACATTTTTAAATAAATGGAAAAAATGACAAGAATAGTATTTCGTGACGTGAAAATAATATGAAATCCAAATTTTAGTTGTTCATTAATACAGTTTTATCAGAACACAGCCATGCTCATTCAAGTGATGTCTATGGCTGCTTGCTCAATACAACATCAGGACTGAATGATTGCAAGAGAGACCATGTGGCCTGCAAAGCTTAAAATATTTACTCTCTGGCCCTTTACGGATAGAGTTTACTCACCCCTGCATCACAGCAACAAATATTCTATAGTACTTTCCTATTGCTCCCAACACTTGCAGGACATTTAGATAGCTAGTTAATAGGAGCCAATGATTTCAGTAACTTTGAGGACATGGAAGGCTTTATCCCTAAATTGCACGTAACCCAAATTAGGTCCAGATTTTTCCTTACTTTCTCTTCTTGCTTAATACTGTGTTGATGTCTGTATAGTCTTCTCCTGAAAAAAATTAAAGCTTACAGCGGTGTTTACATTTGGCAGAAATAAAAGCTTTCTACAGCCAGCAGCAGAAGGTCTGCACTGAGATAATTTGTAATGGTACAGCGGGACCAGACTCCCGGGGATCTGACGACATTGTCTGCAAGGGACAGATGTTTTTTTAATAGTTACTGGGTTTCAGACTCCTTATGCTCTATGTCTAGATGGTTAAAATTAAACATTTTACATGGATTTAAAAGCTTAATGTTCATTGAGAAGGAAGTTCTGTGCTGATAATAGAAATAGTCAAGAAAGTTTCTTGTTTTACTTAAAGAGATTTCCTGAGCTATTAAAACACATTGTACCACTTCACCTTTGACTCCATAAAGTTTACTAACAGCTCAGTGAAAAGGAAATACACAAAACAAATACCCATACAGAAATGTTTACCTTCATTAGAAGTTAAATAAATCCAACTTAAAACAGTGATAAAATACCATTTTTCGTACATTAAATTACAAAGAAAAAGATGACACTTTCTAATATTCACCATTGGGTAATGACATAATAAATGTTGATACTCTTTTGTGAGGCAAACTTTATTTTTTGACACTTAAAGTCTTTCCAAAAATAAATTTCTTCCAAAATAATTCACTTGAACATTGCAGGTTTTGGTGCACTATAAGAAATACCAAATATTGAACAACAAGGGGTCAATTCACATTGTAAACTAAATCCCATCTTGGATACATGGTTGTTATCTAAAGCACGAATTTAACATGCCACTCCTGTTTAAAATCCTTTGAAGATTCCCCGGAATCTGCTGAGCAAAATCCAGTCTCTTTCTAGAGGCATTAAAGTCTTTGTCATCTTGGCCTGGACCTTTCCCCCTCTTATTTCCTGCCATTCTACCTGCATAGTAAATCCTCTCCCGCCCTCACCCGCTGAAACTCATCCCTCCAGAAACTGGCCCCCAGTCTCTTCTGTAACATTGATTTTCTTCCCTCTTTCCTGGATCATTTGCAAATGCTTTACTTTCTCCCATCTCAAAAATTCTCTCTGGATCTCAGATACCCTCCAGCTACCATCCTATTCCTCTCCTTTTCTTTAAAACAAATTTTTTTTGAAAGAGTTGCCTAGGGAATTCCCTGGTGGTCCAGTGGTTAGAACTCCGTACTTTCACTGCCATGGGCCCGGGCTCAATCCCTGGTCAGGGAACTAAGATCCCATAAGCGGTGTGGCTTGACCAAAAAAACCCCAAAAAACAACAAAAAAAACACCAAGAGTTGCCTATATTTTATTGATGATTTGTCTCCAATTTCTCTCTTTTTTTCTCTTTTTAAAATTTGTTTGACTCTTTATTATGGAAAATTTAAAAAGAAACAGAGAATTGTGAAATGAACACCTGTATACCCATCATCCAGCTTCTACCAGATTATCTCAAAGCCAATAGCAATAACAGGTATATGAGCATATTCTAAACAGCCTTTCAGGCTTACCATCCCACCAACTGCTCTTTTCAAAGTCAACAATGACCTTCACCTTAGTTACTTTGTGCAGTAAAATACACACAAACATATATTGTTCTGAAAACAAAGCAATAGCTTGGATTGAAAAATATACATATTTATTAAAAATGGAAAACACAGGAAAAAAAAAATCAACAAATTCTACCACTTAGAGGTAATCACTACTGACATTTTAGTGAATTTAATCCCAGATTTTATGTTCTGCAAATTAATATGTATTTTTAAAAATAAGATTATACTTTTAAACAATCTTTTATTTTTAATGAATTATGATGTGCCTTTTGTGTTCAATAAATTATAGGTCTAGATAATTTTTTAAGCTCTATAGCAGTCTGTCATTGTTATGTTTGTTTGTTTTTTGGCCACACCGCGTGGCATGTGGGATCTTAGTTCCCCTTCCAGGGATGGAACCCACACCCCCTGAATTGGAAGCACTGAGTCCCAACCACTGGACTGCCAGGGAAGTCCCCATTTTTACGTTTTATAATTTATTCAAATAACTCTCTGTATTAGTACATTTTATATTCCAATTTTAACTCTCACATACAGTATTTTAATGATCATCCTTATAAAGCATTTTTGTGCACATGTGCTGTATTTCTTCAGGATAAATTCCCAGAAGTGGAATTTTGAGTAGTACATGTTTATAAAGCTACAAAGCAATGCTTTTTCAAAAGTATAAGCATTTAATCTGTAGGGTGCTAGCTGCAAAAGAAGTGTTCTTACTGGTAACAGGAGGTCATGGGGGGATACAAAGAAGGATTGAGAAAATGCAGTGCTTCTCCACATCTTCTGCCATGTACCAAGAAGACTCTACGGTCAATGGTTGATGGGCCTGAGTTAGAAGTTTCGCCAAATCCCATATGCCTCTAATAGAGCAGAATAAACTTCATCTATAAGCAGCTTCAGATTCTCCAACTGACAACTTTTCAGGTCATGAAATCTTCCTGGCTCTTTGCTGAGGATGTATACTTGACTAATGGGAATGGAACATCAGAAACAAAACTGAGAATGAGCTAGTTTAGGAAACAGATTTTCAGTTCCATATTTCACTTTCAAATTAATCTCATTAGTCATAATTTGTTTTACTTGTGGGGTCTTAAGAATACAGTCAAGTTTAAAAAATGGCTAAAGAAGATTTGAGAAAATATCAACAGTACCTCCAAAGAAAATCCCTAGACTTTAATACCACAAAAGTAAAATAGAAACAAAGACCAAAAGACTTGTCACCAGAAGACATTCTCCAAAGAGCCTTTGAAATATAACAAGTTACCTGTTGAAGCCATCTAAGGAACTTTTCTTTGGGGAAGGAAAAACTAATTTTACTCAGGAAGAGGAAGCTGGATCTCAGTGCCAAGATCTAAGGTAAATGTGTTTTATATTTAAAAATACTAAAAGGAAGACAGACTCTTACATTTCTGAGGAAATAAAGAGTTGTCACAGAGCCTGTTCATCCCTCTAACTTAAATTCTCAAATGGCCTTCAAGTCTGAAATTGTGGAAAAGAACCTTAACACTGCCTTGTGTCTGACCCTCTAAGAAGTAGAGCCTAGTAAGGGAACATTTGCCCAGGGTTTACACAGATAGTCATTTCCATCTGCTTTCAGAGAAACCTCTTGAAATGAAGAATGTCAAACCAGCCTGGGCCATTGATTAGTGTAGTTTGAATGATAATAGTAACTTTAAAAAAATCAGTCACCAATAAATTACTGTTCTACTCTCATCACTGTCATTTCCAATACCTAAGTAACATTTTACAAGTGGGACAGCCTACATGTTTTTTTGTAAATCACATTTTAGTGTAAGGGAGGTAAGAATTGGTGGGACTGGATTCTCTGTCTCCCAGTGTGCTTTGATTTTGAAATAATTCCTTTAATTCAGGATATAATGTGAGTTTCAATTTCTTGGGATAGATGGATTTTGGATTCAGTCTGGAGTTTAGATAAGATGTTCAGTGAATCTTGAGTGCTCAGTTTATGCGAGCTGAGGAGTTGGTCTGATCCCCTAAAAAATGCTTTTTGTGGGGAGTGGTGAGGAGTTTCCTAGATTAGATATTATCAGGACCCAGCCAACCTTAGGATTCTCCTAGTCAATATACTGACTTCATGGTTGGGTGGGAAAACGAATGGCCGTGGTGGTAAATGCTGGGTTACAGTGGAGCGTTTCTTGTATCATTGAAACTTTCTGATGGACCTAATGAGACCCAAGCCATAACTTTTCATAGAATTATAGGGCTGATAGGTACTTTAGAAGTATTAATCTTCTTTTCACCCAGTGGAAGAATTTATTTTGCAATATCCTAGAGAGATTGTTACCAAACTTGGGTTTGGCTACTTACTGCTCAGAAAACCAATACTTGAGAGACACGTGTTGGTTGGAAAGGAAAGCCTGCTTTATTCAGGAGGAGAGGAGGAGAAGGTGGACTCATCTCCAAAAACTAACTCTGAAGATTCTGCTCAACCATGAAAGTTTTTAAAGGGGGAATCATGGGGGTGGGGGAGGGGAGGATGAGAGTCTTCATTATTTTTTACTGTGTACAGACTTTCCCCTGATTGGTTGGTGGTGAGGTAACAGGGTGCTGCTCCAGAAATCTTGTGCTCAGCCTGATGTTACCATCCTCCATCTAGCTGGGAGTCTTAGTTCCTACAGAAGAACTCAAATATATTGTTATGTATATTCCTTCAGGATGAACCAGGACCCTGCCCCAAGGCTGCACTAGTGTTTCTTGGCTGCTTCTCCCTTGTCTCTGCGTCCCCTCCCTTCCCTGAGGAGCAAATGCTTGAATCAGCCCTTTGGGACTCAGGGAAGGTCAAGGAGGCTGAATGAAACCTATTTCTTACAAACAAGAAACAGGGGACATAGAAAGGATTTGTACTTGGGAGGACCCAGCAGGGTCCTGCTCCAACTCAAGATGGTTATCCTCGACTCTTCTAATGAGAAACTTATTTATTTCATCATGAAGAATCCCATTGAACAGATTTACATTTTTTAAATGTATTTTTAATTACAAAATTTTAATAAAAATTTTCTAAGATGATAATGAGTTATATCTTTCTGAAATATCTAGCTAGTGTTTCTAGTTTTGAACTTTGTGGTGTTCTAGAATAAATCTAGTTCCTTTAAAAAATTTTTTTTGATTAAAAATATCTTTCAATATTTGGAGAAAAACTCTTGCCTCTCCCTGAGCCTTTCTCTATTTTGCTCAAGAAACCTTTATATAACATGATCTCCTTATGTTGTCCTTTGCCATTCTGAGGGGCCCTAGTTTATTCCTGTACCTTTTAAATGTAATTTTGATGCTGAAAACTCAGCCTCTGTGCACTAGTGCTGAATCAAAACTTGAAGATAGTTTCGGGTGAAGTAGAAAAGAATAGTTTCATTGCTTTGCCAGGTAAAGGGGGACACAGCAGGTTCAACCCCTCAAAAACTGTGTGTCCCAACCTGGGGGGATTTGGTGAGGAGTTTTATAGCAGTGGTTCAAGGGAAGTGTTGTTGATAAGGATCAGGGTCTGTACGGGGCCTGCATTCCTTTAATCTGGCCTCAGGTGGTCTCCTGATAAGCTTGTGTGGTTCTAGAGGTTATCAAACTATGACCTTTTCTCTGGAATGAAGAACGCTTCATCAAGTAGTTCATCTTCCATTTGTTGGGGGGTCTTAGTTGTGCAGAAGAGCTCGAAGATATTGTTATGTGTACCCCTGGAGGTGGAACCAGGACCCTGCCCCAAGTCTGTACTATTGTTTATTGACTGCTTCTCCCTTGTTTCTGCATTCCCTCCCTTCCCTGATTATCAGCTGTTTGAATCTGCCCTTTGGAATTCAGGGAATGTCATGGAGGCTGAAGGCTATTCCCTACAAACAAGAAATGGGGGACACAGCAAGGCTTCCATGCCCAGGAGCCCCACAGGATCCTGCTCGGTTTCAATGTCAAAACCAGAAAACAAGGCTTTTACAGTAGCTAGGAACTCATTCAGGATCATATCGTTAAAAAACAGAATTCAACTAAGTAAATTTTAAAGATCTTATTGGTTTTATTCTGCGATTCATGAATTGGGCATCTTTCAAGCTAGCTGAGAGAAAGGTGTTCCAAAGAGCTGTATAAGGTAAGAGAAGTTATAGGCAGAAGGGAGCAGAAACAAGGAAGTTACACTAGGCAGAAAGCAGATTGGCTATTGCAAAGTTACTTTCTTTATAGGGAATGACAAGGGTCTATCAAGCAGACTACCTATTAGTCTGATATGGGATTCCTGATTAACTGGTTTAAGATTCCATTTCTGTGAGAGCTAAAACTATAAGTTTCAGTTTGGTGATGTGGGGCTTAGTATAAGTGACTTCATGTTGGGCCTGTTGTATTGCCTTTAATAATATTAAATATTTGTTGCTGTCATATATGTGTGTCTGTGTATGCTACAGATATATTTATTAGTAGTTGATCTAATAGAGCCAAGTACTGATTTTTATCCTGCTAATTTCACTAAGTTGTAGGGGAACTGAATTTGCCACCCTAAAATATGTCTCTTTGGCATATTAATTATTTTAAGCTGGTTATTTTCTGAGAGAGGGCAGAGATGGGAAGGGCTCTGAGAACAAAGTAGGAGTTGCCCTTTTGTAAGAAACATTTACATTTGTAAAGGAAATCTCCATTTGTAAGGGTGCCTCCCTCTCTATACCAGGAAGAGGAGAAGGATCAAATCTCTAGAAACTCTTATGAAAAGAGAAGGCGATGACTTAAATCTGCATCACAATCACCCTTGTTTACTGTGACTTTTCTGGTAACTTCCCATAACTGACTTTCTTTACCCAACATCCTCTTTTGTCTTTAGCTGAAGATGGTATTGAAAGTGAGGGCTTTGGCCATTTTGGTGAGTTACTCAATTTTCCTGGGTATTTACTATGTATACATGTTATTAAACTTTTGTTTGATATTTCTCCTGTTCAATTTGTCTCGTATCAGTTTAATTCTTAGACCAGTCAGAAGAACCTAGAAAGGTAGAGGAAAATTTCTTCCTCCACAGCAAAGTAAATGTCTCTGCTTTTCCTGTCTGGCATTGTAAGCAGATAAGTTAGGGGGTGCCAGGAGAAAGAGAACCAGGAATGGCTTTCTTGACATAGAGAAGCCATTTTGGCCTAAAGCATTTTGTGATCTAAGCGTGGCTGCAATGCTTGCCCTTGAACAGGTGTCAGTAATTAATGATCTTAAGGGAACAAAGGAATGCAGGAATGGAGAAAAGGCAGTCAAATAATAGTGCAGTGATAAAGCAGAGTCCTAGTTTCCCCTTAAGGGATATACGTAATAATATACCTTTGAGTTCTGTAGGAACTAAGGCTCCCACCCAAGTGAGAATGGAATGATGATATTGACCCTCCTGACTTCAGTCAACTAAAGCTTGGACTCTGTTGACCTTTGCCCCAATTCTATGCAGAATTCTCCTCTGCTGAAGCCCCTCCATGAATATGCATGTACCCTTAGCTTAAAACTTCCCCAATTTTGCAGTCCAGGGAGACACTGCTTTGGGAAAGATCCCCGGTGTTCTCCTTACTTGCTGCAAGTAATAATAAATCCTTCCTTCTCTCAGTCTTTGGCTTGGTTGTGTCTATTGGCTCAACATCCACCAAGAGGTGAACCCAGTTTTGGGGTAACAGCAAGAGGCAAAGATGCAGTTGATTTTTAAAAGTTCACTTTTTCTGATTAGATAACACATGTGGTAAATATTCAAGTATTACAGAAATGTTGATTTAGAATGTGAACTTGTCTGTAATCTCTCTCCTCCACATAACAATGTAAACAACTGGTAAATACAACATTACAGATGTGTTCTCCTATGTATTTATATTTAGTAGCACATATAGGAAGAGGACTCATTAAGAGCTTGGGCTTTGAAGTCTGGTGGTCTTAAATTCTGACTCTACCATTCACTAGCTGATGCTCTGTTTCCTCATTTCTAAAGGGATGATAATAATATACCTACCTTATCAAGGTGTTGGGAATAGTCAATGAAACGACACATAAGACGCTCTGTACACATGGCTTACATTAAGTTTTCATTTAAAGTTAGCCACTTTTTATGCTTATGTAATATGTATGATGTATTGTCGATGAAAATTCAATTAACAATCAAGATAAGAAGAACAAAAAAAGAGAATTTTATTTGAGCCGAGCTAAGGATTATAACCTGGGAGACAGACTCTCAGAAGCTCTGAGGACGCTTCCATTGGTCAAGAGTTAGAAATGCAGTTTTATACATTTTTGAGACAAAGAATTATGTATCAAACTGACAGGTTAACATTATACATAAAGTTCATCAGAGATGTTCTGTTCAGGTATGCACGTATAGAGCGAGATTTTAGGTCAATGCAACCCCTTGTATAAGATGAGAAAGAAACAATAATCTTATAATTACAATGCTGGTGTCAGAATGTTGCAGGAAGAGGGACCCCTTCCAGGGCCTGAGAGTGGGCTCTTGTCTAACACTCAGAAATGAGTTGTCCGAGGAGACACACTTGCTGACAAAGCAAGAGACTTTATTGGGAAGGGGCGCCCGGGCGGACAGCAGCAGGGTGAGGGAGCCCAGGAGAACTGCTCTGTCATGTGGCTCGCAGTCTCAAGTTTTATGGTACTGGGGTTAGTTTCCAGGTTGTCTCTGGCCCATCATCTTCCTTGGCCCGTATTTGGTCTGACTCATGGTCCTTTCTGGTGGCGCGCTCATCTCTCAGCCAAGGTGGATTCCAGTGTGAGGGTTTCTGGGAGGTTGGCAGGACGTATCATCTCCTCCCTCCTCCTTTTGGCCCCTCCCGGATTCTTCTGGGTGAGTTTTACAAGGCATACTACCGGCTGCCGTGTCCTCCCTCCTTTCAGGCCCTCCCAAATTCTCTCAGTTTTTGGAGGCAGCACCGTGTTCCCTGTCCGGACCTCTTATCACGAGACAGCTCATGCAAGTGGTTATCGTCATGCCTGGCCAAGGCGGGTGGGTTCAGTCCACAGTTCCCTAAGGAGAAGACAGGGACCATTTTTCTCAAAGTTGCTTACACCCTTCTGCCTTGAGGAGGTCTGGTTAATATACATGCAGGTGCACATGGCACACTGGGAAAGGCCTACCACAAAGCAGGGCATGTGGAGGCCTGTTGTGTGTGTTTTAATTCTGACTTTGATTTTTCTGCCGTAGAGAAATTCGTGATTTTTCCTCATCAATATCAATGTGATAGATATGAGAATTACAGAGAATTTTATTTTTTCCTATTTAATCATATCCACCTTGAAATTCTTTTCATATTACAAGTATTCCCCACTTTTTGAAAGTTTGCTTTATGTCACTTAGCTTTTACAAAAGACCTACATTAGCAGCTGTTTTGCTAACCAAAAGAAATCTGAAGAGGATTTTTGCTTTTATGAAAAAAGGAGAAAAGTGACAATAGCGGTCAGCACTTGTTCAGCAGTGAGACTTTCCGGGGCAGCAAGCACCCTCAGCAGTGGGAGTGACACCACCAAGCTCCTCCCCCGGAAATGCACTCAGCATCTCAGCGTCAAGCTGCCATAGCTTTGAACTGTGTCTGTGGGCATCTGTGCTTTAACTTGATTTATTTTGTGCACCCATTAGCAAGATGTGTCCTAAGGTAATTGCTTCTTCACTTTACTCCATTTTGGCTTATGACAAGTTTCATAGGAATGCTCTACTTTCAGATAGCAGGGGAAACTATATTATATATCCAAATAATATACTATATATATATTAATAGTGTAGGCGTTCAGAAGAGAATTCCCAAAATGTGCCACTTTTGCGTGAGGATTATTTTGAGCTAAAGGCAATGAGACCCTTCATGTTCAAGAGAAACTACTGCCCTTCCCTCAACTACCTAGAAGAAATTAAATTGGGGACTTTTCCCAGGAGAAAGTTATTTGGGAGATACATTTTATCTAAGAGGCCCCGTGTATATGGCAGGGAAAACATCTAACAACCCAACATCTGCTCTCCTTATCGTCCTGTGAATGACCCTCCTGCCCTTAGAAGCCCCAGGCCCCCATCCCATTCCTTAGCTCAGGATGGCATATATGTCTCATTTTACCTTTCTGTTTCAAAACCTCTCTTGTATGTGAGTTTCCCATATGGATGAAAATAAATTTGATTTTCTCCTGTTAATCTGTCTCTTGTTAATTTAATTCTTAGACCAGCCAGAAGAACCTAGAATGGTAGAGGAAAGTTTTCTTCCTCCTCAACAATTATAATTAGCAATTTCTATCACATTCTTTTAATGGTTGCACAATGTTGACGGTAATACTATAATACTGTATACATGTACCTCGCTTTATAAACAAAGCTTATCCAGTGGGCATTAACTGTAGTCCCAGTGGTATGTGGAAGGTTGTGTATAGCAGCTCGTAAGAGCTTATTGTCACATCTCTTCCTAACTCTGTGCCCAGCTGACATCATGTTGGTAGCTTGAAACCAGCCATGGTAGGGGTACGTATACCATGGAAATTGGCAAATACTGCATGAGGATCACCTTCCTTTTCCCCACCTTCACCTCCACCCGCCCATTTACAAGTACACCCCTGTGTTGTTCTCAGTTTTTTAAAAAATTTATTTATTTATTTATTTATTTATGGCTGTGTTGGATCTTTGTTTCTGTGCGCGGGCTTTCTCTAGTTGCGGCAAGCGGGGGCCACTCTTCATCGCGGTGCGCGGGCCTCTCACTGTCGCGGCCTCTGTTGTTGCGGAGCACAGGCTCCAGACGCGCAGGCTCAGTAGTTGTGGCTCACGGGCCCAGTTGCTCCGCGGCATGTGGGATCTTCCCAGACCAGGGCTCGAACCCGTGTCCCCTGCATTGGCAGGCAGATTCTCAACCACTGCGCCACCACGGAAGCCCCTCAACTTTTTGTTATAACATATAGTGAACATATATATTTGCACACTGGTCAGGGTATTTCCAAAAAAATATCCTTAAAAAAAAAAAAAAAGAAAGGAAGAAAGAAAAAATCTCCACCCCAAAACAAAACAACAGATACCCCGTGTAAAATGTTTTTAATTTATTCCTGCCAGTAGTTACTTCCTTCCTGGCACCAGGTAATGAATCAGAAACTGAAGGAAAGTGGCTTGACCTCTTTTTAGGACCTCCTTCCTCTCTTCTGCCGGATCCCACTGATGCTATTCCTTGTTTCAAGGAATTAGGGTAGCTTGGCATTAATATTGTCATTACTTTCAATTAATGTAATGTTCACAGAAAGGCTTGATTCAGATCTTCGGCCTTTAGAAATAACTATTAGATGTTCACTGGGGAGAAAAAAAAAGATGGTGTTCCAGACATATTTCCCTTCAGTTTTTTCCTTCTTTAAGTGGATGGGTCATGGAGGGGAGGTGAAAGGAGATGCAAATTTGTACCCTTACTAAATTCTGCCCCCATTCTTATTACAATGAGAAAGTTGCTAATCGCATCACAAAACAAACTTCTTTTGCTTTAGTCTCTGAACACAAAGTGGGCTTGTAAAACGCAGATTTGTTCTTAAAGGTACAAAGAGATATACAATGGAGAAGATCTGTCAAGGAAACATCAGGCGGGCTAATCAAAGATGAACAAAGAAGAAAGTAAGCTAATCCCCTGAGGTCACTGCTGTCACCACCTCCCTGCCCTCCACCCCATGCAGGAAGGCATTGTAAAAGCAGCATAGAATGGAATGAAATGGCTGGTTTGTGCTCAATGGTTTTGTGCTATTCATACTTACCCTACTTATTTTGAAAAACTCAGATAATTCACTTGACAGTTTTAGATAGAGTTGTCACTTAGGGGTAAAAAGGAGGAAGAAGAAAAGCCTAGGATCTAGGATCTGGAGTAAGTCTGGCTGAGCAGCCTGAAAGGAACGGGGACCAGGATAGAAAAGAATATGTTGAAACCTCATTTGCATATCAGGGCTGCACAGTACATTGACTTAGTTCCAACCTAAAGTACACAGTGCAGTTTTAATAAGAACACAGTTATATAGTTAGTTTATAACAAAATTCCAAATTAAAATCTTCACATTTTAGAGAACAAAAATATGAAAGCGACCATGAGTACACAGTCTTATTTTAAGTGAACATGAGAGCAGCTAGAGGGGGAAATAGAAAGAAGAGAAACGAGTAATTTCATTGTATTTCGTAACATCATAGGATACTTCCTCAAGGGCATCGCAGACCTTTACGTGAGAAGTTAAGACCTCCCTGTTTTCCTCCTGTTTTTATATTGAGATTAATGTGATTTTTGTTCTCATAAAGCGAAAACAGATTTTGCTAAAAAGTTATGTTCTCTGCTTCTAATTGCTTGGAGAGCAAAATAGTTGAAGTCAGAGTGTGTTTACTGTGGACTGAGGTGAGTACAGAATTGTGAAAAAGGTTGAAGAAGTTAGAAAATTGCTGAGCACTAAAATTGTATTCTTCTCCAGGCAATGCTAATGAGGACTTGGCTATACATAGATTTTGAGGAAACCAACGTGGACCTGAAATGCTACTTACAACGTGAAAAAAAGTTGACTTTAACCGAACCATTTTTTGTTTGCACTTGTGACGTTTCAGACTTACCTTTTGTTTCCAGCCCATGAAGTCTCATCCCTGTGATCCTTTAGCAAGCTGAGTGACCTCCAACAAAACTCAGTCACAGGTGGCGTTTAAATAAGCAGGAGAACTTTTATAGGGCTGTCGTTTTTTGACTGTAGTTACCTATTATCAGCATTTATTACTCCTGTAAATAAATATAGACCGTGCTTTGGCCATGGCTTGAGTGGGTGAGATTTTCTAATATCTCTCCAGGTAGATGCTGGGATCAGGGCAATCCTTAGCAAATCAAAGCTGGTAAAAGCAGAGGGATGCCGAAAATATTTGTAAGATATCAACTACAAGTTTTCTTCATCAGTTTGTGACAGTGACAATTCCTGAATGATTCTCCTGTGTACATGGAGAATAAACCAAGTCCTGTGTGGTTACAGGAATAGAATGGTTACACCATGTAACTAGTATAATTCTTTTAAGTAGGGACTGCTTCCTCTGTTTCCTGGCTAGTGTGTATTTCAGGTAACTTTTTTTTGGGTTTTCTTCTACACCCTTTTGGCATAGTTTTCTTTGACTTTAAGGTGTGCTTATTTTGAATGTGAATAACAGTTAGCATCTATGATGATAAAGATACTGCAAGAAGGCATGAAACGGCCAAAGTAAACAGAGCTGTGGCCATCTCTAGTGGACTAATCACAGCTCTAATGAAATCATAGTCTTGTAGTTTTAGGCTGAGAAGTTTGCCAATGAGTTAAAAATGCACAATTGCTCCTTTTTCTTCCTGTCATATAACCGACGATATTGTTATCCTGATACACACACACACACACACACACACACACACACACACACACACAGAGTCCTGAGCACCGTAGTCGTTTGAATAGTCCTCCCTTGTTCCAAATAAAGGGAAGTTTTCCAGCTTTCCATCAGCTGTTCTGCCTGCTTTTCATGCTGACTAAACAGGATTGAATGTGGCTGGTGTTAGTATTGGTGGTCAGGGCTGTTGGCTTGCATGTTTTTTTTCCATTATGCTTCCCAGCTGCTTTCATATTTCCAAGATCTTCGGAGCAATATCACTTCACAAAAAATAAAATAAAATCTTTCCTCGCTGCTCATGATGTGTGGGAACGGGAAAAGGAGTTTAAATTCTCTGGCATTTGAGTGATCCTAGAGGTCCTTTTATGTGTCTACTATGTATAAAAAGTTTATGGCATTTCATTGGAACAATGAAGAAATAGTTCTAAAGAAGAATTCCATTTTTCTGTTTTTTGTTGTATAGAATTAATAAAGAATTTAACTAACACAAACAAAACTGCCCTGAAAACAATTTAAACCGTGGGCATAGAAACACTATCAAGCTATTTCATAGGATGGATACTGATTAAGGCTACCCTTTCCTGATCTTTTCCTGTGGGCCAGTCACTGAGTTTTATATACACGACAATCTTTGCACTTCCCAACAGGCGTGGGAATTGGCTATGAATTATGATCTTCATCTTCCTCATGAAGAAAAAAGACAGGGTGGGAGAGATGCAATAACTTGTCCATAGCCTTAAAGACAGTAGGTATGTAATAATTTACTTATTTATAAAATATAAAAATAAAAATAATAAAACTAATCTTAAGCAATAAAATACTATTAAAAAGGTGGGTTTGAGAGTGTGAAACATTCTGGAGAGGAATGTATTTTCCTGGAAGGGAACAGCAGTCATTCTCAGGGGCCTCTTGCACAGCCTCACATTTGGGCAGACAGATGCTTTTATAAAAGAAGTGTTTGGATCTTTAGTTCATGGCTCGAGTAATGTCTTTCTCTGGTCAGAAATTAGACCCTTAAATGCATAATGTTCTTTCCTGTGTTCTCAGGTTTTGAGTGGACAATTTGGGGTGTCACATACATTAATTAGTGTATGATCTTCTGGACTCTGCTGGAATCCATTTTAACTCTGAAGCCAGTTCTTCTGAAAAGCAGCATTTCCTCTTTTGAAAACATTTAACCTAATTTTAATTTAAATTGGGAGATTTTACCTTTTAGTCACTTTATGTGCCTTTACTATTTCTCCTCCCTCCCCCCCAGACCTGACCCTGACAGGTTTACTCATCTGTTGAACTACAGTACACATCTCCCTACCTGAGGCTCACTTTTGGGAAACAAAATCTTTCAGTCAATATGTTATGGAGATTTTCTGGCCTGTACAAATACTGGGACATTGTATATTTTTAAGCTAGAGCACTACTTATTTTTCTGAATGTGCTTTGAACTTGTGTACGAATGTTTGCTAAGGGATGAATTGAATCCTCCAAGAGCTTAAAGCAGCCTCTGTATGTGCAGTGGCTACAAGATATTAAGGCATCTACCATGAGGAGGAAAAAAGTGACTAGAAAATGGTCAGCAGTGCTAGGACACACTGGAATTCAGGAATTATGGTTTATTTGTTTCTATGTTCCCTGAACACAGAACTCTTCCTGCCTGATGTTAGCATGTGCTTGTTTACTTTTTAATTGAATAAGTGAAAGTAAAAGATTTTTCGAGTAGCAAACCAGGAAATACTTTGACAATAAATTTCCTGATTAAGTTATATGTTGGTACATATTGCCATTACTTTATTATTAATACACATTTTTTATTTTTTAAAAAGCTACTGAACAGCCAAATACAAGGTAGAATGTAATATCTTAATTTTTATTCTCTCCAAGTGCATTTTATATAAATAATGTGAAGTTTTCCCCCTTTCTGAGCCATAATACGATTCCACATCACATATGAAATTTCTTGTCCCTCACATTAAGGCCTTTCAAGATTAAATAGTGAAGTGACAGTGTAGTTGAGCATATAGTAGCCTGAAATGGTAGGTAAAATAGCTAATCTTGATCTTATTAAAATGATTAATTTGTTGCTATTAGAAAAATTTTAACTACTTTATGCCTCAAAATCATCACAAAAATGTCTTTGGAATTACTCTGTCATTACCATATATGATGGTGATAACCACATTTTAATAGATCTTTCCTTTGTATTTTTAAAAACATTTGATTTTCAGTTTCACGCTATACATATGGTTGATTTTTAAAATGACAGGCTTTTGCAAGGTGAGCTGCAGCTAGGGTTAGAGACTTCAGTGCATGTGTGTTTTCATTTGTTACAACTCCATGCTCTTATTTTCATTAGCTATTTGGCATTTATATTTCAGGAACTGTTGATTTTAGCTATCAGGTTATCAGTTATAGAATTTGAGTTTGTATCTTTTTTTTTTTTTTTTTTGCTCGTAAGTCCTCACAAATCTAGTTTAAAACAGTCATTTTGCAGATAGGAACAAAAGCACGGTGGTTTATTTGATAAATTATCAAAGCCTGGAAATTAAAAAGAAATTAAAGATATTTAAATTAAAAACAGTAGATCCATTAGTAAGCTTTGTGATATTAATATAATCTAGTAACATTTATTGTGAACCCCCTGACCCTGACAGAAACTCATTTTTTATTATTATTATTTTTGTTTTATTTATTTATTTATTCTTTTTTTTGTTGACAGTCATTTTATACTGAAGTTAAAATAGAATGGATTCCTAGGTTCAGATAAATCCAGTTCTCAATGATATTTTATTCAGATTATACTCATCATGCTTTCAAAGAAGAAATAAATCACAGTTCTTCCATCAAAGTCAAATAAGTGAATGAATATTTTACCACCAAGTTCACTATTTGATATATTCCTTTAAGACAAGACCCAAAGCAATACACAGAAGCCTCAATAAATTTACTAGTCAATTTACTGCCCGTCTCTGTAGATGCTTTAAACAGTCTTTCCTAAATTACTGAGGAAAAATGTGGAGTCTATTGACCAAATTCCCAAACCTTCTGCCACTCATTTAAGAGACACTAAAACAATGATATGAGGTTTATTTAACCATTGTTCCCTGCCACCATCAATAACTAAGAAAGATAAGTAAACATTGATAAGACATCAGAGGGCCTTTTACAAGTGTCTGAGTTCTTGGAAAAGCTTCAGGACCAATAGAAGAGAAAGAAAACTCTTCTCCTCCTCCCCCTCCCCTTCTTCCCTCGTCTCCACTCCTCCCTCTCTCCCTCCTCCTCCTTGATATCCACGAGTACACCTGTTTTTCAGGTGGATGAGGGGCTTGGTTTCTTTAGATGCACTTCCAATTCAAGAGATCAAACAATGTGAGGTCCCTTTGCTAACCTTGGCGCAGGGTAATGACAGACAGATATTGCAATAGGCTCAAGTCAGCCTTCACACACTGGCTGGTTACCCACACGTGAGCCTGGCAGACGTTTCCCCATCTGAGTCTCACACTGTCTGCCATCATGTTGCTGCTCTTTCATAGGATACAGATTCAGGTGTATTACAAGTTAAAACCCTGCCACGTGTGAATGGTAGCTTTACCTATCAGCAGGAAATTCAAATAGAATTTACCAGGGATTTATGCAAAACATAGGTCATTGGCATCTCTGAAAAAGTACCTTGAATGATGATTAGGCGAAGAGGGACGAAAGAACATTTCAGGCAGAAGGTGGGCACAGCCTAGGGAGTGCCAGGGACTTCAAGATGGTCAGGGGGCCAAGACCAGGAGGGAAGGTGAGCATGGTCTGAGATGGAGGAGGAGACTTCACAGGCACGGATTTTGTAGGGCTTTGCTGGCTGACTCAAGGAGTTTTAGCTTTGTCATGAACATGGTGGAAAGATACTGAAGAGTTTTAAGGTGTGTCTGTTGTGGGTTAGAGGATGTCTGTGGGTGGCTGGGTTGACTGGAAGTAGGGTGAGTGCTGACAAAGTTTTGAGCAGATCACTCCGATTCCACGGTGGAGGACAATGGGAAGAGAGCCAGCGGTGCTGGGAGACGCCCTTCTGTGTCTGATGAGAAGTGAGTGTAGCTGGGACTCAGGTGGTGGTGCTACAGGCAGGAGGAGTGGATGCATTAGATCTCTAAGGTCCTGGGAGTTTCAAAAGTAGGTGAAAAGACAAAGGAAAGTCGTTTGATGAGTAATGGAAAAAATACTGAAGAGAAACTGGGAATGATTAGGATTTTTTTTTGGTATGTGGCATGAAGCCTAGTTTTTAATGTGAATTTTCTAATCTCTAATGCACAAGAGGCAAAATGTTATAATTCAATTTAGGAAACCTGGAAAAAATATCTAACTCAAATCAGTTTCTATCCAACAACATATTATACTGAGAAATTAAGATGAATGTTCTTTTTAGACAGTTAATTTTAAATATCTATCATTAGGCCAAGGAAGATATATTGTTGTATTTGTAGCAATAGTTTAATTGGAATACTTAATCAGAATTACAGATCCTTTTTTTTGAATTCTTTTCTTACAGCGTGATACTATGATACAATTGGTGAAATTACTCTTATTTGACCCATAACATTAAGGAAAGTGCAAAGTTGAGAAGCCTGTATAAGTTGGTCTACAGGGTGCTGACATGTGTTCTCCATGCCGTCTAAGTTGTTTAGAGTTTTGTTAATTAAACCACAGTAAGAATAGCAGCAACAACAAAGTGACTTGTGCTTTTGGGGTTTTTTCCTAAGTGTAAAGAAATTTTTTCTTAATAAAAAAGTGTGTGCTGTGGCTGACACTTCATCACTCAGTTCCTGCATTGTGCCTTTAAGAAGGACTATCCTTTCTTTCTTCCTTCCTTCCTTCCTTCCTTCCTTTCCTTCCTTCCTTCCTTCCTTCCTTCCTTCCTTCCTTCCTTCCTTCCTTCTTTCTTTCTTTCTCTCTCTTCTTTCTTTCTTTCTTTTTCTTTCTTTCTCTCTCTCTCTCTCTCTCTCTTTCCTTCTCTCTTTCTTCCTCCCTCCCTCCCTCCCTTCCTTTCTTTCTTCTTTTTTTTTCTTTTTTCTGTTAAGACATGGAACTGATTCCAGGACTGTCAGGGAGACAATGAGCATCTTCTGTTTCTTTCTAGAAAACTCCAAGGTCATCCTCTCTTTTCCAGACTTTTATTTAAAATGCGTCTGTTGAAAACATAAGTTGTTTTATTATTTCTTCTTTTTTGTCTTTTTTTTTTTTTTTGGCTGCACCGTACAGCTTGTGGGATTTTAGTTCCCCGACCAGGGATCACACCTGGACCCTCGGCAGTGAGAGCAAAGAGCCCTAACCTCTGGACTGACAGGGAATTCCCTTTTCTGTCCTTTTGAAATGCACATATTTTCACCTCCCAGCCCCTCCCCTCTCCTCCCCTCTCCTCCCCTCTCCTCCTCGCCCCTCCCCTCTCCTCCCCTCTCCTCCCCGCGCCTCCCCTCTCCTCCCCACAGCCCTGCTTCTGGTCCGAGGACCTGTAAGGCAATTCTGAGTCCTTTGCTCAAAAGGTGTTGGTTGACCCTCCATGGCTGCCACCTTAGGGACCTCTACAGTCAGGGCTCTGCTGCTTTTCATGTGAACCCTCAAGGAGCAATTCGAGTCTCCTCTGCCATGTATTAAGAGAGTTACTAATTCTTTCGAAGAACCTAGGTAATATTATGAGATATTCATTCAAGCAACACTTCCCACCCCCAAACATGCACAACTGCCTAAGATCCTAAAATCCTGCCTGGAATGTTTCCAAGGAACTGGGTGAGGGGGCACAGAAACCCCAAGATTAAACCTCTGAGGTTGAAATTTTCATCAATTCCCCTATAAATATAAATTTGTGGTCTGAGGTGTATGGATTTCTGTCCACACCTACAAATTTTTTATTTATGATTTTTGAGCCAATTTCTACCTCTCCTTTGGAAAATACCGTTTTCCTCACTGAAAGGTCATTTGAAATTTTCAATGTGAGTAGGAAGGTTCTTCTTATTTCATTAATAATTTGACTACTTTACTAATTAAAGTCATTTAAAATTTTTAGTTTCTGAATTTAATTTCTTTTTAATTAAAAAAATTTTTTTATTAGAGTATGGTTGGTTTACATTGTCGTGTTCGTTTCTGTTGTACAATGAAGTGAATAAGCTATATGTATACATATATCCCGTCCCTCTTGGACCTTCCTCCAAGCCTCCGCATCCCACCCATTTAGGTCATCACAGAGCACCGAGCTGATCTCTCTGTGCTATACAGCAAGTTCCCACTCACTATCTGTTTTACACATGGTAGTGTATTTATGTCAAACCTAATCTCTCAATTCGTCCCACGCTCCCTTTCCCACACCATGTCCACATGTCCATTCTCTATGTCTGCATCTTTGTTCTTGCCCTGCAAATAGGTTCATCTATACCATTTTTCTAGATTCCACATATATGCGTTAATATACGATATTTGTTTTTCTCTTTCTGATTTACTTCACTCTGTATGATAGACTCTAAGTCCATCCACATCTCTATGAATGACCCAGTTTTGTTCCTTTTTGTGGCTGAGTAATATTCCATTGTATATATGTACCACATCTTCTTTACCCATTCCTCTGTTGATGGACATCTAGGTTGATTCCATGTCCTGGCTATTGAAAATAGTGCTGCAGTGAATATTGGGGTACATGTGTCTTTTTGAAGTCTGGTTTTCTCAGTGTATATGCCCAGGAGCGGGATTGCTGGGTCATATGGTAGTTCTATTTGTAGTTTTTTAAGGAACCTCCATACTGTTCTCCATAGTGGCTGTATCAATTTACATTCCCACCAACAGTACAAGAGGGTTCCCTTTTCTCCACACCCTCTCCAGTGTTTATTGTTTGTAGATTTTTTGATGATGGCCATTCTGACCAGTGTGAGGCGATACCTCATTGTAGTTTTGATTTGCATTTCTCTAATAATTACTGATATTGAGCAGCTTTTCATGTGCTTCTTGGGCATCTGTATGTCTTCTTTGGAGAAATGTCTATTTAGGTCTTCTGCCCGTTTTTGGATTGGGTTGTTTGTTTTTTTAATATTGAGCTGCATGAGCTGTTGATATATTTTGGAGATTAATCCCTTGTCCATTGCTTTGTTTGCAAATATTTTCTCCCATCCTGAGGGTTGTCTTTCCGTCTTGTTTATGGTTTCCTTGCTGTGAATTTAATTTTTTAAAGTCTTCTGCCATCTGGCCTCTAATTACTTGTCTTTCCTGAAGCTTTGTATGAGCAGTGACGAGCCCCCGCAAGCGTTCTCTTGCGTCCATGCCTCAAGGCAGGAGAGACTCCACAGAACAGGACTTCCTAGATTTGGCAGCATGGCAGAGTCTCCTGGACTTTGCAAAACTACACATCCCTAGATTCCACTTTACACCTAACAAATCACACTTCTGGGGTGGGGCAGGGGTGAGGTTTGAGAGTCTGCATTCTTAAAATGCTTCCCTAGTGATTCCGATATAACCGTCCACTTATTCACAGATTGCCTTTGGGAGCCCTGTAAGCCTCCAGGGGCAGGCGGTAGTATTAATGTACTTAAACGTCCTCTATCTTTGGAAGTGGAAACCATTTTAGGATGTTGTTATGTGCAGAATTGTGTCCTCGTCCCCTCCCCACTGCATGCCCTGAAATTCATATGTCGAAATTCCAACCTCCAGAACCTCAGAATGTAACCTTATTTGGAGACAAGGTCTTTAAAGAAGTGATTAAGTTAACATGAGGCCATCAGAGGGATGCCCAAATTCAGTAGGACTGGTGTCCTTACAAGAAGAGGAAGAGACAACAGGGCACCAGGACACAGAGGGACCCCCCCCCCCCCCCCGTGAAGAGGCAGCGATAGGGCAGCTACCTGCAAGCCACGAACAGAGGCCTGGAACAGATGCTTCCCTCACGACCCTCAGGAGAAGCCAACCCTGCCCACACCTGGACCTTAGACTTCTGGCCTCCAGAGCAGAGAAAAAACACATTTCTGTTGGTTAAAGCCACCCAGTCTGTGGTATTTTGTTATGGAAGCTCTAACAAACTAATAATATAGATGTTATATACTTTAGGGAAAGGCCATATAACAGTGAAAAAATAGTTTTTAATTTTGGTGGCAGTCATGTTAATTAAAAATTTTTAAAAAATCTAGTATCAGGAATTAAATTCATTATTTTGGGTTCTCAGGTATTGAGTTATGATAGGATGGGATTAAACATTTTAAAAATGGAAGTCTGTCTATAATGAAGTTTTACCTTAAATCTGAGAAATTAAATGGAAAATCCACTTTTAATGATTGACCATAAAAGCTTAAGCAGCAAATTGTGCTTTGATGAATTCAGATAGTCACATGTTGAAGGTATAACTATATCAAGTTACTAATAATCAGGCTCATTGCTTATAAGATTTAAAATGTATAGAGTGGTCTAATTGTTGATCCAGCTGAGCTGCAAGTCCATGCTGTAACTTTACAAATAGATAAAACAAAAGAAAGAACTCACTTTGCCAGCAGTCTGTAATCTTGCTGGAAGGAGAGAGAACACTGAATATATTCCTTAGCATAAGGTATAATATTAGGTTCCTTGAAAAGAAATGAGATTGACTTTGTAATGATAACTTCTTGGGACCTAATTTAACCCAGTACTGTGTGTTGAGTTGTTAATTATTTCAAGCAGAACTTTTGCAGGAAGTTCTTCCTATTCTCTCTCTTTTCCTCTCCCAAGGACTCCCAAATTCACTGCACTTTTTTTTTTTTTTTAATTTTATTTATTTATTTATTTATGGCTGTGCTGGGTCTTCGTTTCTGTGCGAGGGCTTTCTCTAGTTGCGGCAAGCGGGGGCCACTCTTCATCGCGGTGCACGGGCCTCTCACTGTCACGGCCTCTCTTGTTGCGGAGCACAGGCTCCAGACGCGCAGGCTCAGTAGTTGTGGCTCACGGGCCCAGTTGCTCCGCGGCATGTGGGATCTTCCCAGACCAGGGCTCGAACCCGTGTCCCCTGCATTGGCAGGCAGATTCTCAACCACTGCGCCACCAGGGAAGCCCTCACTGCACTTTTGACAGCATACACATTTATCACAATATATTATAAATATCCGTTTATGTCTCTTAAAGACCATAAATTCTGTGAGGGTAGAATCACACCTGTCTCTTCCTTAGTTTGTTTCTATCACTCCCCACAATACCTGGCACATTGTAGGTGCACAATAAATATTTGTTTAATAAATAAATGTATAACTGAAACAAGTTTAATTTAATATATTTTACTCATATTTTATGTGATAAAGGTAAATGTAGAAGTGAAATTTAGAAGAGGAGAGGTCCTTTGAGGTAGATAAATAATATCTTTGTATCAATTAGCTAAAGCCAACTGATTACATAAAGAACACTGTTGTAGAAAAAAAAGGAAAACAGTGTTCTTTTTCTGTAAGACATTTACAATTTCATTAAGGAAATAATGTACATATACAAAAAGTTAATTCAGAATAGTATATGGAAGTTTGTATATGAAAGTTTGTATAGTGCATGAAAGCTATGCACTATTTTTCACAATCATACTTCATTAATTTCATAAAGATTTCACTAAATTTTTAAACAGTTTGTACTTGCTTATCTGTTTCTTGAGTGCATATTTGGCTGTTGGAAATGTAGGAGGGTTAGCCCGAAAATCTGAGAGGTTTTGAGAATCCACTTAAGGAAGCTCAGAAGAATGTTTCTTTAGAAGAAAGACATTCTTTTTTTTCTTTTTTTTACGTTTGTGGTTTTTTTTATATATATATAAATTTATTTATTTATTTATTTATTTATTTTTGGCTGTGTTGGGTCTTCGTTTCTGTGCGAGGGCTTTCTCTAGTTGTGGCAAGCGGGGGCCACTCTTCATCGCAGTGCGCGGGCCTCTCATTATCGCGGCCTCTGTTGTTGCGGAGCACAGGCTCCAGACGCGCAGGCTCAGTAGTTGTGGCTCATGGGCCTAGTTGCTCTGCGGCATGTGGGATCTTCCCAGACCAGGGCTCGAACCCGTGTCTCCTGCATTAGCAGGCAGATTCTCAACCACTGCGCCACCAGGGAAGCCCCAAGACATTCTTAAAGAAAGATATAAGTTAAAATGGCAACTTTGCATAGATTTCCAGAATACCCACTTGAGGCATATGTGGATATTCTGATAATAGTAATAATCTATGGCAGAGTATTTGGAGTTTGGCAGCATTGAGTAAAATCATTACTGAAATGTATTTAAGTTGTGTGTTTTCTTGATTCTTTAATGGGACAGAGACAGTACTGTATGTTTACCAAATCATTTTCTTTTTGTCTTGAGCATATGGGAAGATGTATTTCCCAGCTCCTTTGCAGCTAGGTAGTATGTCATATCACCAGTTCTGGCCAATAAAAAATCAGTGGAAGTGATGTATGCATTTTCGGATCTGGTACATAAAGTCCTCTCACCCACAGTCCTCCTTTCTTCTCACGGACGACAGGTGTTGAAGTGTAATGCATGAGATGGAAATAGCCTTGTCTCTGAGTTCCCACTGGGACCTGAGTAACTCACCCACCCACAAACCAAACTGTCAATCATATTTAACTATTACAGGAGAAATAATATATTGTTTCAAGCCACTGAGGTTTTTCTTCTTCTCTTTTTGTATTTTTGTTACAACAGCATAGCATAGCTTACCCTGACTTATTCTGTCTGCATATTAAGGGTAAATAGATGTGGTCGTTCTATCGCTCAGCATTTATCATATACTCTGAATTGCTCTCATGTCGAAATAATACTTTCCCAAACTTTAAAGTCTTCATGAATCCTTATCAAATTTGGCTGTATACTTCATTTTCCATGTACTGTGGAGAGCTTTGTGTATTTCTAAATGTTAGGCAACAATTGTAGGTAGTTAAAAGATAAATTAAATGAAAATAAGGCAAGAATTGCCAAAGGTTGAAGAGAGTTACAATAGGAAGTAAATGGCAAATTCTAAGGGAATAAAAGTTTATATTTGGTAACTCAAATTGGATTTCTTTTTTGTTTTAGAAGAATGAACTTGAAGGAAGAACTATTGAAGAACACTTCTGAGGGTTGATTCAATGTTTTTTTTGTTTTCCCTTTAGTCATTTTTGCAGGGCTAGTAAATGAAGATGTAGTCCATACAAATCAAAGGTCACAGTGTTTTTAATTTTAAAAATTTAGTTTAAATAATTAATTTAAAAAATCATTTATACATCACACGGTTCAAAGTTCAAAAGACACAAAATTCTGTACTTTGAAAAGCCCCCTTCCCACCCTTATTCCCCAGACCCTTAGTTCTTCTTATCAGGAGCAAGTCAAGCTACCAATTTCTTATTTATTCTCCCAGAGGTTTTGTGTATTTACAACGAATGATATATCTATATCACCCCCATTTATTTTTTAAAGCACACATTACTCTTAACACTTAATTCAGCAATGATTTTTTTGATATCATTTAAAATATATGCAGAATCCAAATATATATTACCACTTCCTCTCCTAACACCTTGGTTTGAGCCCATGTCATCTCTTGTTTCTAGTAAAGAAATAGCCTTTTGCCTAGCAGATCAACCAGCATGATCCCTTGGGAAAACAAAGTCAGGTCATGTTACCCATTTGCTGTGAACCCTCTGATGGCCCCCCATCATACTCAGAGTGGCCGCGTTGTTTGCCTTAGTGTGCACTATGGCCTGATTATCCTCCTCCCACCGACTCTCAGATCTCATCTCGTACCTGTCAGCCCTCATCGTCAAGTAGCTGCCACACCGGCCTCCTTGCTGTACCTTGAACATATGTCAGGGATTTTGTACCTGTCCTCTATCCCTGGATGGTTCTTTTCCCAGATAGCTGCATAGCTAATTTCCTCACTTCTTTCAGATCTCTGCTCAAATGCCACGTTAACGTGGAGAACTTCCTTGACAACCCTAAGTAAAATAGCGACAATCCTGCGCCCCCCATCCTCCTTACATTTGGTTTTACCCCATTGACACAATATCGATATATCCATTCTTATTTGTTTATTGTCGTTACCCCACGTAAGCTGAAACTTAGTTTTGTCCATTGTATTCTCTTTGCCTAGAACAGTAGTTGGGGTCCAGGTGGGCACACAGGTTGGGTAGTGAAGAGTCACTTCTGAATTATACAAGACAGTCTGAGGCTGGGAAAAAACACACCTCACTAAGTGCTCAATAAGGCTTTGTTAAATAAGTAAACAAACGACTTGCCGTATTAGTATGTAAACGTGTATCTCATTCTTTATTTAATGGTTGCACAGTATTCCACTTGTGTGTGGAAGATATGTACGTACCTTACTATACTTAACTAAGCCCCCAACCAAGAGATATTTAGGTTGTTTTCAATCTTTTGGTAAAAAGAAAATACTTCAAAGGATAACCTTTTACGTACCTATTTTTAAAAACTAGATTACCAGTTTATTATAAAAGAATACAACTCAGGACAATTAGATGGAAGAGGTGCAAGTTATGGGGAAAGGGCATGAAGCTTCTGTGTTCTCTGTGAGCACCCCACTCTCCCCGAGTCTCCACATGGTCACCAATCTGGAAACATCATACATACATCATTTAAAAATATTTAGGTAATATGGATCTCTGGGATAATTTCCTAAAGGTAGAAATGCTATGTCAAAGGGATGTGCCTTTGTGATTTCATTAGATATTGCTAAATTGCTTTCCAAAGAGATTGTATCAACATATAATTTCATCAATCACACATAAAGGTTTTTGTTCCTCCACACCTTCAACAACATCATGTGTTACATTTCCACATCTATGTCATAAGACTTCTTTCCTAGGAAGATTGTCATATTCTCAAAAGTTGAATGAATTCCAAGGGACATATGGAGAAATAGCATTTTCTAAATCAGCTTCCCAATAAGGTGAAATGACTAGAGCAAAGACAAACATGACATGACACATCAGATTAAAAAAAAAAAACTGGAGATGATAATTAAATGAAAAATTAATAGGAGAGAAATTATTGGAAACATTTACCAACATAAACCTCATGCAAATAAGCATAAAAAGAATAGGCAGAGAGTTAAAAAATTTTTACTTAGTGTTACCACCTCAGAGTGTTGAAGTTTTTCTACACATCTAGATAGTCCCTCCAGTTTTCATTCCCCCCAACCCCGCATAAATCTGAGGTAGACTTTCGGAGACTGAGAGCTTCTTTCTTGGATTATTATTACTTTTTGCTTCAGTCATATACCAGCAGCATTTCTCATCTGGCATTCTATGAAAGAATTAAACTCTTAATTATCTAAGGCAGAGGTCAACAAACTTATTCTGTAAAGGACCGGGTAGTACATATTTTTTGGCTTTGAAGGCTGTGTGGTTTCTGGTGTAGCGATTCAACTCTACCATGGTAGCTCAAAAGCAGCCATAGACAATGCATAAATGAATGAGTATGACTGTGTTACAATAAAGCTTTATTAACAACAACAAGTTGGGCAACTGGATTTTGCCCGTGTGGCGGTAGTTTGTCAACACCTTCCCTAAGGTACCGATTAACATAATGAATGAAGCACTATCCTATGCCATTAGATGGCACTAGCTATCGCTTACCTCTGGGAGAATTGAGAAGATAGTCACTCAAATCATTTTTTATATGGCTAATTCTTTTGCAAACTGTAGATGAGAAGGGCAATGGGACCTAGAAAACCACCTTGTAATTGAAGTCAACTAATCCCAGTGAAACCTAAAAGCTGTGCCTCTGTCAATGGCGGGCAGTGGTCCTCTTCATCCCTACTTAACGTCTTTGGTCTGTGGCTCCTTTAATTCCTCCTTGCCCAGCCCTGAAGTGTGGTTGAAAATACATGCTGCTGCATCCCGTGTTCTCTTTTTAATTCCCTAGTGCACCCATGGCTTGATGTTCTCATAACTTAATTGGTACCAACAGTATTTTTCAATAAACCCCTAGCCCCTCTAGTAGCTTTTGTTAGTTTTGCGCAGTGGGTGGAAAATGAATGGATGGAGCCCTGGAGATATTTCTCACTCCAGGGGTCAGGGGCAACATGTGATTTCTGGGAGAAAAATCAGTGGCTAGAAGACAAAAGACCCAAGCACAGTAGCATGGCATGTGGGGTTCAGGTGGGCACACAGGTTGGGTAGTGAAGAGTCACTTCTGAATTATACGAGACAGTCTGAGACTGGGAGAAAACACACCTCACTTGTCTTTTCATCTTTTCCTTTCCATTTTTTGTTTTCTGCAAGCCTGCTAGTCTTCTCTTTGTAGTTTTACATCTTTTCCAGAAGCACATAGGGTTGAGAGAGGAAAAAGTTAAAACTTAAGCTAGTTGGTCTAGTTTCTGGTTACTCTTCAAATAATAGATTAAGTATGAAAGAAGTTCAAAACCATTGAGTAAAGTTGGCTTTTGTATTATTTGTAAAATTTAGTTATTTTTTATTTCCAGGTAGCACAAATAATGCATTGTTGGTTTTACTCTTAGAAACATTTACTTCAGTTTTCAAGTCAGTAGATAATGATTATTTTACTTGGCTGGATAAATGCAGAGGTAGCATTTTGAACCCATCTGTGTATTTTATCACTATCATGAGTGTCTGAAATACAAAGATTTTCTTAGAAATATAGTGACCCAGAATTCCTGTCCTTGGCCTTTCTTCCCAAATCAGGCCAAAGAGAAATAAAATACCTAGTCTTTGATCAGTTAAAATACTGATAGTTGGGAAAACAACAAACAGTAGATTGTTTTCCTACCCATTGTGAAACAAAATAAAATGTTTACCTATAGGGAACACTAGATCGTCTTTTAAGTCGCTCTCTCCTATCTTTTCTTCCTATTTTCTTGATGGACTCAGTCTCTTACCTGAGCAAACATCTTTCTCTGTTTGGCTTCTCTTCTCTGAGTGGACAGGACAGTGACCCATTAACTGCAGTGTGGGCCCTGACTTTTTCAGGAGCAGGAGTTTGAAATACAACTCTTATCCATCATATTTCTCCAATTCTTAGCTCTCTTTTACTTTTGAACACTTCACAAAATGGAAAACCTATTTGAATAAAAGCAGCTAGTATTTTTGGAGATGCACAAGGAAAAGCTATGAAGAGAAGCAGGGTATTTTTCTTTAGTATGTGGCTGCTTGAAAGTTGCTGTTACATCAAGAGAACTTTTTTGTTAAGTGTGATTAGAATTTGAACAAAGTCTATTTCTAACATTCTCATTAGGGAAAAAAAATAAGGTATCTATAGCTATATATTTATAGTAAATTTCAGAGGGCAAGTGTATATTTAAACCTATGTTAATTGCACATCAAAACAGGAGGCATATGTAGTGGGTGCATTCCAAAAGGTCTTAGAATTACAATAAACATTCCAAGTTTCATATACTTATCCAAATTCTCTCATCAAGCATCCAGAATGTGAAGCTTTGAGAACAGGATTTCTTGAGAGAATACCAATACATTCCAGTCTCTGGGAGACTCAGAAGATTCTTACTCAATTTATTATTACTTTGGCTGTAAATCAGAAAGAAATGAAAGAACACTAAAAAAAAGTACAAGATGGAAAATTTGTTAAAATATTGAAAAAAAATTTGTGCTTGATTGGGGTAAAGCTTAAGAAAATGCTATTTATCTGAGACAGTTTCTTTACTACTTTATGCGGACATGAAATGGCATACTTTTCATTTTTAGTGCAATGTCTCTGTTCTACAATAAAGGCGATGAGGGGTACAGTTGCTTCTGAAGCACCTTGAATTGATTTGGTAGATTGGTTATGCTCTAGGTAACAAAATAATGGCCTGGGGATTTGACAGTTATTCTATGAACCTGTTGGGATATTTTATTTCATGTCTCTGCTTTGCCATCTGGCCCAAAATATTATTGATTGATTGTTAAGTGCTTCCCATTTCCGGTCAATGCAATTAAGGAAACTTAAAGGTCTGAGGGAATATCAATGCTTTCTAATAATAACAGCTAGCTTCACTGAACAACTATCCCAGGCACTGAATTAATTGTCTCTTATCCATCCATCAATCCAGCAAAGAGATAACTAATAAGGACCTACTGTATAGCACCGGGAACTCTACTCAATACTCTGTATAGTGGCCTATATGGGAAAAGAATCTTAAAAAGAGTGGATATATGTATATGTATAACAGATTCACTTTGCTGTACACCTGAAACTAACACAACATTGTAAATCAACTAGACTCCAATAATTGTTTTTTTTTAAAATCCATCAAAGAAGGTCTTTTTTTTAATCTTCATTTTCCAGGGAGAGCACCAAGGCTCAAAGAAATGAAGTGATTTGCTCAAGGACATGTAATAAGGAAAAGCTAGAGCAGATTCAAATCCAGTTCTGTTTGTCTTTAAAGCATCTGTTCTATCCCTCTCTAACTTAATTCACCCTTTAAGATTTTTAGTATTCTGACCTATGCCCTGGGTGACTGCTTGGGTAACTTTTCTAAACAGTATGTTGATAGTAATATGCATACGTACCTATGACATTTGCTTGAGAGGAAAATGTACAGGGCAGGGACAAGTATGGATGAATTGGGTCTTTTACAAGACTGGAACTCAGTAACAAGAAGTAACATAGACCTAAGCTACGATCCTTACTAGATGCAGGTTAGGTATCTTTGGTAGTCTGGTGGAGTCCTTCCTGCCACTGCGACGCTGTCAGCACTGATTTTACTCTAGAAAAAAATAGACATGGAATGACACTTTTCCCTGAGTGCTTACACGTTATAAATTTGCATGGTACTAGGATCAGAGGTTCACAAAGACTCATGTCACTTAAACCATATTGCTTTGGAGAACTTAGACACTGCTCTTTTAAAATCCACTAAAGCAATGATATTATTTCTATTAAATGTAAACCGTTCAAATGTTCCGACTTAAGTCTGTAAAAATATGTAGTGTTCCTTCTCTTTCATGTTTATTTCAGACACAAAAGCAATAATACAGTTAATTGTAGTTTCCACCATCATGTGCTAGGAGAATTAAGGCTTATGCATTACTCTATGAGTCTCAAGTTTAAAAAAAGTGATTAAATGTATTGTCGTTTCTCTCAGCAAATTTTAACACATGTTGTTTGGGCTCTTTGACCCTTTGTACTATCATATTGTTGTCACCACTTTGGACATGTGTCTTTGTGTATTTCACTGCCCCTACCATGATATATTGCTCTTAATAAGTATAATAAATATTTTTTTAAAAAGCTGAGTCACAAAAAGTTTACAAAACTCTTTCCCTGGTATTCAGTTCATTAATGGTTATGAGACCAGCATGTCCGACAGTAAGCGCATCTCTTAATTTTCTTGATCATCCCTTAGTCTTATTTACTGTGGGCAAGTGGCTCCCATGGGTCACTTCCTCCACATCATCGGTGGGAAACGTCTGCGGCTGTGGCATCATAGGTGGCATCTCTGAACCTAAATAGCTTCAATTTGGTGCTCTTCCTCCGAGCAATTTTTCTTCTTTCCAGACTTTTTTCTTTTCTTTTTCTTTTCCTTTATTTGGTGTTCTTCCTCTATAATAAAAAAGAATTTAGAAAAAAGGATTGGGAATTAACAATTTGGAAGAGCAGAAATTAACTTTGGTCATGAAAGGACTTCGATACTCACTAGCACAGCTTTTCCTGTTGGCTAAGGAAAAGAATGGCACCTAGGGAAAGAGGACAAGGCAAAGAGAACGCAGAAATCTGCCCGCTGAGAAGCGCTTACTGAGCACTCGTTTCTTCCCGGGTGATGTTTCTGTTCAATACCACGAAGGCTCATAATGTCCTTTGTAAGACGTGAAGTGCCTCCCAGCTATACGAGCATTTAGATTGATGTTAAAATTAACTGCATGTATGTGCGCTGCCCTGCGTGAAACAGAGAGCTAGTGGGAACCTGCTGCATAGCACAGGGAGCTCAGCTCGGTGCTCTGGGGTGACCTAGATGGGTGGGATGGGGGAGGTGGGTGGGAGGGAGGTCCAAGAGGGAGGGGGTACATGTATACATAGAGCTGATGCTGTTCGTTGTACAGCACAAACTAACCCAACATTGTAAAGCAACTATACCCCAATAAAAAATAAATAAATAAATAAAATTTTTAAAAATTAAATTAAATTAACTGCATGTGAGAAACACGTCATCTATGGGACAGAGGAGGCTGTAGCGGGCTGAGTGCTTAAGACAATTGGTGATAGATCCTGGGAGCCCACTGTGCTCTGACCCATGAGTCTGGGGGTCATTGTCATTTGGTCTGGTGGCCAGTCTCAGATTGTTGGGGGCTCCTTGGAGCTAGTGTATGCTCTCAAGATACCATTTCTTTAGACATTAGTTAACATTTCTTGGGAGAAATAAGTTAAATACAATTTAGATATAATTACGACTATCCTCCAGAGACTCAAGAAGTCTAGGCTAAACTTAGGGAATAGCTAAGAGAACCAGTGAAGAATTGGAGAAGACCACTAAACCAAAAGAGCTAGATTTTCTTTATTCTTTGCCATGAACTAGCAGTATGATCTTTGATAAATCGTTTTATTTCTCTGGTGCTGTTTTCTAAATTTTTAAATGAGTTGTATTGGGAAAGCTTAAAAGCAGCTTATGGCTTTGAAATTCTATTTCTGTAAAACTTGATCACTTGTACTGTCCATGTTTATTATTTAGGGTAGATGGGAATTAGCATCATTAATCACTCATTCCTTCCTTCCTTCCTTCATTCATTCAGCAGTTACTGAGTGCCCCACCACCCCATGCCTCAGGCTCTGTTCTGGATACCTGGGATACATCAGTAAATAAAACTGACAAGGATCCCTGCCTCCTTCTCCCCATATCCCCTCTAAGATCACATTCTTGCAGACAGAGAGAGACAAAATAACAATAAAAAATAATAAGAAAATGTATGCTATATTGGTAAGTGCTACATAAAAAAATAATAGAACTTGGCCAAAAGGATCTGTAGTAGTGAAGTGAGAAGACTGAAAATAAATGTGGTAGTGAGGGTAAACCTTATTGAGAAGGTGACATTGAGAAAGGACTTGAGGAAGGTGAAGGACGGAGCCTTGTGGACATCAGCTGTCAGAGTGATCCAGGCAGAGAGAATGGCCAGTGGAAGAGCCCTGAGGCAGGAGCAAGCCTGTGTGTTATGGAAACAGCCAGCATGGCAGTGTAGTCAGTGGGCTCTGGGGGAGAGAGATAGGACTGGAGATCAAAGGCTGGTGGGTGGGGGACACTTTTGGCTCTGTGGGCCATCATAGGGATTTGGGCTCTTAACTCTGAATGACCTAGGAATCCATGATGAGGTTGTGAGCCAAGGAAGGATGTGATCAATTACTGCTGTACTCTCCGTGAGAGATGATGGTGGCTTGGACCCAGGTGGTGGCAGTGGGAGCTTCATAAGATGGGACCAAACTTGGGCTATATATTTTTATTTTAAAGCTAGCGCCAACAGGCTTTACTGACGGCGTTGATATGGGGGAAAGAGAGATGTGCCTTGAGCCCCTGGAAAGATGGAGTTGCCAACAACCTGGAAGGGAAGGTGACCCGTAGAAGAGGGTTTGAGATCAATACCAGGAGTCAGGCTTTGAAGTAGAGACGCTGAGCATAAAAGAGGCCTATAAATATAAGTAGAATAGTTAAATAAACAATAGTACAGCTATACAATATAATGCCATGCGGTCACCAAAAGAGATAAAGTAGAAGCCTATGCAGGAAATATTTCCACAGTCTTCAGTGTAAAAAAGCAAGGTATAGTACAATGTATTTAGCACAATCATATTTTTGTTAAAAAAAACAACAAAAATTAAAATAAATGGATAAATACAGAGATGAAGAGAAAGTATATATATATATATATATATATATATATATATATTTAAATCTGGAATAAACAGAATGAGCTATAGCTTCTTAACATAATAAGCTCTAAAGAGTGAAACTGGAAAAGGGGAACTTTCATTTCTTACTTCATGTATTTTGCAATGAGAAAACAAAATACTAATAAATCTCTATTTCTACGCTGCAATTTCTAAATTCAGTTACCTAATTGTCCAAAATTTAATTGCTACTGGAGGCAATGTTGTTTCATGACTTCGAATTAGAAAGATCTAGGTTCAAATCACAGATTGGCTTTCTGACTCCTCGGATAAAATGCTTAATCTCACTAAACCTCCAATTTTTCATCTATAAAAAGGGTTAATAATATCTACCTCACAGGGTTGTTGAGAAAAGCAAATGCTTAATAAGTAAATTAAGATTATATTTTAATCAACTGTATATACCTATGCCTTGGCATATTATAAGCAATCAATAATTAATTATTAATTATAAGCAGTTAATAATGCATCTGATAACCATTTACTGATTGATTGAACTTGCTAGGGCTGTATTATTATGTCCTTCCTTACTTCTTCCCTTTCTCTCTCTCTCTCTCAATTTTTTTCCCCCAAAGTCCATTAAATATGTTCCTTCTACTAGAGGTGAAGTTACACCTTTGCAATACACTAAAGATTTAGAAAAGTAGGAGTCCACACTATGCTAAAGATGGAAGTGACTTGGGGAATATAAATTCTCCTTCCTTTAGTTTTCCACCGTGGAGCACATTTTACTCTAATCATTGTGCAGGTGTATGAGATGAGGTATGTAGAAGAATTTCATGATCTTTGCAGGATATTTTTTAATTGTGATAAAACACACACATTAACATAAAACTAACCATTTTAAATGTACAGTTCAGTAGTGTTCAGTATATTCACATTGTTGTGAAACAGATTTCTGGGACTTTTTCATCTTGAAAAACTGAAACTCAATACCCCTTAAAAAACAACAATTCCCATCTTCCCCTTAATCCGAGCCTCTGGTAACCACTTTTCTACTTTATGTTTCTTTGAATTTTATTATTTTAGATACCTTCTATAGGGGGAATCATACAGTATTTGTCTTTTTTGTCACTGGCTTATTTCAGTTAACATAATGTCCTCAAAGTTCATCTATATTGTAGCATGTGAGAGGATTTCTTTTCCTTTTTAAAGCTGAATAATATCCATTGTATGTATGCACCACATTTTGTTTATCCATTCATCCACTGATGGACACTTGGATTGCTTCTACCTCTTGGTTATTGTGAATAATTCTGCTGTGAATATGGGTGTGCAAATATTTCTTGAGATCCTACTTTCAATTCTTTCAAATATATAACCAGAAATGGGATTGCTGGATCATATGGTAGTTCTATTTTTAATTTTTTGAGAAATCTCCATACTGTTTTCCATAGTGGCTGCACCATTTAACATTCCCACCAACAGTGTACAAGGATTTCAATTTCTCCGTGTCCTCATTAACTCTTGCTATTTTCTGTTTTTTTTGTTTTTTGTTTTTTTTAATAGTAACCATCCTAATGGGTGTGAGTTGACATCTCATTATGGTTCTGATTTACATTTCTCTGATGATTAGTGATGGTGAACATATTTTCACCTGCTTATTGGCCATTTATATATCTTCTTTGGCAAAATGTCTATTCAAGTCCTTTGCCCCTTTTTAAATTGGACTATTTAATTTTTTGTCATTGAGCTGTAGAAGTTCTTTTTATATTCTGAATCTTAACCCCTTATCAAATACATGATTTGTAAATATTTTCTCCCATTTCATACGTTGCCTTTTCCCTTCATTGACTGTATCCTTTGATACATAAAAGTTTTAAAGTTTTATGTAGTCTCATTTGTCTATTTTTTTTTTAACATCTCTATTGGAGTATAATTGCTTTACAATGGTGTGTTAAGTTTCTGCTTTATAACAAAGTGAATCAGCTATACATATACATATCCCCATATCTCCTCCTTCTTTTTGTTTTTACTGCCTTTACATTTGGTGTCATGCAAGAAATCATTGCTAAGTCCAATGTCATGATGCATTTCCCCTGTGTTTTCTTCTCGGAGTTTTATAGTTTTGGGTCTTACATTTAGGCCTTTGATCTATTTTGAGTTATTTTTTTGTATATGGTGTGTTATGGACGAAATGTTTGTGTCCCTCCAAATTAATATGTTGAAACCCTAACCCCCAGTATGGCTGTATTTGGAGATGAGGCCCCTAAAAAGGTAATTAAGGTTAAATAAAGTTATACAGGGGGGGCCCAATCCAATAGGATTAGTGTCCTTATAAGAAGGGACACCAGAGAGCTCATTTTCTTTCTCTGAAAACACAAAGAAGAGGTTAGTGGGCACAAAGCAAGATAGCACCTACCTACAGGCCAAGTGCAGAGGCCATAGAACTGTTCTTTTTCAAAATTATTTTGCCTATTTGGGGTCCCTGAGATTCCATATGAATTTTAGGATAAAATTTTCTATTTCTGCAAAAAAAAAAAAGTCACTGGATTTTAATAGGAATGTGTTGAACCTGTAGATGGCTTTGGGTAGTTTTTGTATAGTTCCAAGTGATCTTCCTTAGTCACAGTTCAGATGATGAATTTACCAATTAAAACTGCTAAGTAAAAAAATTCAGTAGTTTGAAATGTCACAAACTTTAGACAAATTTTGGCAAATTTCTCTACCTTTTAGGAACTATAACCTTTGCTTTATGTTGTTCCTTTCCTTAAAGTTCATATGGAAACTTCTAATTTAATTAATTAATTAATTAAATTAACTATGACAAAGAGTATAACCTATAAAAGTATTGAATCACTATGTTGTATACTTGAAACAAACATTGTAAATCAACTATACTTCAATTAAAAATTTTTAAAATTAGCTATGAAAAAGTAATTGTTGAAAATAATTCATTGATAAAATTTACATAAAGCTAAACCAAATTAGTTTCCTAAAGGGTGGAGAAATTTGGCAAAATGCTGCACACATAGGATGTTATTTCAAAATACCCCTTTGTCTTTTTAATTAATGAGTTGTACACGTTATTAAAGAAAACATGATCTTCGGTTATCTCCCCCTTTTTAGACAACTTTCAACAACTTTGGAATAGATTAATGATAATCCAAAACTTTGCTAATCAAAGTGTAGTCTGTGTCCCAGCACCATTACACTACAGTAAGTCCCCTACATACGAACCTTCAAGTTGAGAACTTTAAAAGATGCGAACATGTGTTTGCATGTCCAATCACGTTGTTAGTTCAGGTGTCTGGAGTACATTGTCACGTGCATGTATGTGCTACAAGTGGTTGTGCTTCTGTGTACTTTACTGCACAGTACTCTATAGAGTACAGTAGTACAGTGTCTTTATTTCAAGCCCAGAATGTCCAGAAGTAAGCATAAAAACAACGGTGGTGTAGCTGGTACTGCTAAGAAGCACCAAGTGATAACAATGGAAAGAAAAGTGAAAATAATTGAGAGTGGAGCAAGGTGAAAAGATGTTAGACATCACTTGTTCTTATAACATGAATCATTCAGACATCAGCATGATTCTAAAGAACAAAGACAAGATCATGGAACATGTGAAGTCTGCTGTGCCAATGATGTCAACAATAATACATATTGAAGAAGCGTGGAAAAGTAATGGAGGAGATGGAGAAACTTCTCAGTGTGTGGATTCAGGGTCAGCATCATCGTCAAGTCCCTCTCAGCTTAATGCTGATTCAAGAGAAAACTAAAAGACTTTATGAAGACGTGAAGAAGAAACACAGTGAAGAATCAGAAGATGCATCTTTTAATACCAGCCGTGGCTGGTTTCATCAGTTCAACGCTAGAGCCAACTTTCACAACTTAAAAGTAAGTGTCGAGGCAGCGAGTGCAGATATGGTAACTGCCTGGGAATTTCCTGAAACGTTTTGAGAAATTATTGATGAAGGCGCGTATTTACCCGAGGATGTTTTTAATGTGAATGAGACAGGACTGTACTGGAAGAGGATGCCAGACCAAAGTTACATCAGTAAGGAAGAAAAGTTGATGCTAGCCTATAAAGCAGCAAAGGACAGGCTAACTCTGTTCTTTGGTAGCAATTCTTCCAGTGATATGAAGCTGAAGCCTTTTAGTTTATCATTCAGAGAACCCAAGAGCCTTTAAAAACCTGGCCAAGGGCTCTCTTCCTCTTCTGTGGAAGAGTAACCCCAAAGACTGGATTACACAGGCCATTTTCCAGGACTGGTTTTTCCACCACTTTATCCCGGAGGTAGAGAAATATTGCTTGGAGAAGAACATCCCATTCAACATTCTTTTGCTGCTAGGCAATGTTCTGGGCCACCCCCCATTCATGGATGACTTTCATCCCAATGTCAGAGTAGTACATCTGACACGGAATACTATGTCAGTCATCAGGAACAACTTTGTGACAATTTTGGAAGGACTACAACATCTACAAGGCCATAAAAAACATTGACGTTGCTTGGCTTGAGGTTATGGACCTCACCATGAATGGGGTTTGGAAGAACCTTTGCCTGCAGTTCACAATTTTTGTGGATTTGAGAAGGTAGATCAGGAGTCCAAAGAGGTCGTCAGCAACTTAGTGACCCTCAGCGAGAAGCTGGAGTTAGATCTGCAAGAGGATGACTTCATGGAACTCCTTGCTGTGCAACACGAGGAGCTTACTAATGAAGACCTGATGGAATTGGAGGCCCAGAGAAAGGATGAAGAGAGACAAGAGGAAGAAGAAGTAACTGAAGAACTGAAGAGATTCACGATGCAGGAAATGGCAAGGGGATTTTCTTTATTTGAGGAGGCACTGTTAGTTTTTGAGGCACAGGACCAGAACGTAGAATGGTACACGAAGGTTGCAGCAGCTGTTCAGAATGCAATCCAGTGCTATCGTGTCATCTATGACAACAAAAAGAGAGCTACTACCCAGACATCACTGGATCGTTTATTTCAAGAGGGTAGATAGAATTGAATCAGCAAGGAACCAGAACCTCTGCCATGAATGTCAGGCATGAGTGAAATTGCAGCTTGTCCTCCATCTCTTATTGCTAAGGATCCTTCAGCTCTACCATCTCCCACCTCCTCTCCCTCCTCCAGTCAGTAACTCTTCTTGCCTGTTCACTCGATGCCAGCCCTTGTGTGCCAGCTGTTGTACTGTACTACTGTACTTCTCAAGGTATTGTATTGTAAGATTAAAAATGTTTTATTTTTTGTGTTTGTTTTTTAAGTATTATTTGTGCAAAAAATATTATAAAACTAATACAGTACAGTATTATACAGCGGATTGTGTTAGTTGGGTACCTAGGCTAACTCTGTTGGACTTACGAACAAATTGGACTTTCGAACGCTCTCTAAGAACAGAACTCGTTCGTATGTAGGGGACGTAGTGTATTTGGGAACTTACTGAAAATGCAGAATCTCAGAGACCCACCCAGATCTGCTAAGTCAGGATTTGCATTTTAACAATATCTTTAATGAATCAAATACACGTTAAAGTTTTAAGGAGCACTGACCAATGCATATCTGGTTCAATGGCACTTTATGTAGTAGGGATCTAAAGCATCAGCTTGCCCCCAGCTCACCCAGAAAATCTTGAGCAAATGACAGTATTAAGAGCAAAATGTTTGAGAATCACTTTCACAGACAATTAGTGTAGACTACTTAGTTTAGGAATGAATAAACTACTAAAATACAATTTTTAAAACTCAGTGATGACGTCATGCCTTTTTTCATAGTAGGCAAATAAATTTGTGTATTTAACATAATTAAATAGTTTAATGACAATTTTAATGACAAACATTAATCTACTTAAACATAGTAAATTTATTGAGAATAAGAAAACAAAGGTCAAGGTAACATTAGAAGTAAGTATAAAATTATAATGGAAGTGGGTGGAAATAACACATGGTCAGTTAACAAATAATCTTATCACTTGTTGATTGGCCATCGGTATTTTCTTTGGGCCAATGTTATTCTAAAAGTTGTTAAGGCCTTTAATTATAATTTCTTGAAATAATCTACATGGGATTTTTTTCACATTAAAAATATATACTTATGTGTCCTTTTCAACATGGAATCTAGAGGTGAAAATAGACTTTTTCTAAAAGTGTTTTGACTGAAACATATTAACTGTAAATATTCTAAAGGTTGAGTAAAATCTACTCCTGTATAGTCCATAAAGTAAAACTTTGTTTTAGCTTTTACATAAAATTGATTTTAGTCACTTTGAGGTTTTCTGTTTTTCATTTGTCGAAAACTATGGTTAGTGAAATAATGAGTAAAACCTGATTCTTATTTACTTCATTTATAACAATAAGACTTCATGAATATTGAGTGAAGTCACTTAAAGTGACTCATATGTTGAAATTTATTGAATTACTTTAATAGGAATTTCAAAATCTGAAGGGAAATAACTCAATTTTCAGAATTGTTTTAATACTTGAGTGGAAATCCATTTAAAAAGATTTTTCAAATACAGTGTCATTCAAGTGAGTGATACCAGGTAAAGAAACTGCTTAGCTTGTAAGTTTTTCAAATTTCCTGTTTAGGTGTTTTAGTCATCATAGCGTTTCATGTACATTTTTAAAAGCAAGGGTTTTGCTTAGCAAAAGGGCCTACAAGAATCCTGATGCTGTATGTAGCCTACCAAGGACTATGTTTCATGCTTATCTGATTGCCTTTTATTTATTGTGAGAGAGAAGTGGGCATACCGTATCGAAAGGGAAGCTGACGTGGTCTCCAAATGAATGCATATGGGTGTCTCAGCGTTTTGAGTCCCCTTCTCAGCAGACCTGGATTCCTAGTCCTTTGCTACATCGGAAGGAACATTCTGCATAAAAGGGTTAGACTGATCTGACATATCACGGAAATACTGAAGTGGGCACAGAGCATAAGGAACCTGGGAAAGAAATACTAACTTCAGCTTTTGTCAGAGAAGGATAAAAGATTAAAAACCAACTTATTCTCAAGAATAAGAACCATCTTCGGGCTTCCGTGGTGGCACAGTGGTTGAGAATCCGCCTGCCAATGCAGGGGACACGGGTTCGAGCCCTGGTCCGGGAAGATCCCACATGCCGCGGAGCAACTAAGCCTGTGCGCCACAACTACTGAGCCTGTGCTCTAGAGCCCATGAGTCACAACTACTGAGCCCGCGTGCCGCAACTACTGAAGCCCACGCGCCTAGAGCCCACGCTCTGCAACGAGAGAAGCCACTGCAATGAGAAGCCCACACACTGCAACGAAGAGTAGCCCCCGCTCACCGCAACTAGAGAAAGCCCACATGCAGCAACGAAGACCCAACACAGCCAAAAAAAAAAAAAAAAAAAAAAAAAAGAACCATCTTCACACGTTGCTTATCTCTGAGTTGCAGAAATGTTCTGTGGTGATGCAAACACAGTGGTGAAAAAGCATCAGAATAATAAAGATTTAATTAAACTCTTACATATCTGGTAATGGCTACGAGATAAAATTGATTTGCATTTCACTCTTTTTTAGTTATAAATCCTAAATATAGGTAGGAGCAAGACTCCAGAGGTCAACTTACCAACAATTATACACTGAGACTATCATGCCTCTACCCAATGAAGTTTCTTGTAGAGTTGACAGCTATTTTGGTAGGTATGAATGAAAGTGCAATTATATAAAGAGTTCATGTTAAATGGCAACATGACTTTTCTGTAAGTTTCAAATCATTAAGTTACTCCTTAATCTAATCCATATAGGTATTTGACCAAATTTTTAATACTACATATGGAATGCCAGTATATATAAAGGAGAAACTCCAGGTCTCTGCCTAAGTGGATTCATCAGACTTGTGCTGCCTTCGTTTCTCCTTCAACACGCTTAGCGCCAGTGCTCTGAGAGATCTGGTTCTGCATTCCAGAACCATCCACTTAACTCTCCGCAGATCCCGGGAATGCACAGACTTTTGGAGGCTGGAATTGAAGCTGACTGAGGAACTCTTTATGATAATTAAATTACTTTCCAATTCTTATTGTGTGTTTCAGGAAAAGAAATTCCAGGAATGGTTTCTTTTGATATTTTTTATTTCCCCAGATCAATAGAGTTTTCCACGCAAGAACTTCAGAATTGCACACAAATCAGTTTTTTTGTTTTGGTTGCTTCTTAATTGTCAAGTTTCATGCATGCCTCAGAACTCTCCAAATTTTCTGTTAAGACATAAAATCAAACACTTTTACTTTCTAAAATGGTAAATTTTGTACTGAAATATAAGAATACCACAGAATACTATTTGAAAGTGATTTCAAATTTCTGAAAAAAAAGGGATGTAAAATATTGTATGTGTTTCCTTAATTTAGCTCAAGAAAAGAACTTAATATTTGAAAGAAAAAGAATTTTATGGATTAAGACTAGACACTAGAAGTTAGTTGATTTGAAATATTTTTCCTTCAGTATTATTGCTAAGGCACTAATTTCTGTGACTTTCTCTTTTTACGCAATGGAAATTCTAATATTTTCCACAGATTTACCACATAGGAAAACAAAGAGTATATATAAGATATTGGGGGAGAGGCAATATTTATCTTCGTAAATAGTGTTACTTATCAGAAGAATTGGCTCTAGTGAACCTAAACAGGTAGAGAGAGCAGTATTAAAAGATTGTTCCAAATCAGGACCAGTGGGTTCAGTGACCACTGGTGATATTTGTATTACTGCCTCAGAAAAGCAAGGAGTTGAAAAGACACCTGAAAAATATTTATGCAATCCCAAGTCTTCGTAACAGTACAAGACTGAGGATGGTGGGGAGAGTCTTTAAAAGGTATTGAACAGGAGCTGAGCATGGCGCCTAGACTGGGGATGGTATTATAGGCCTGAAAAACTGCCCATGACACATGCCCCAAGCTCATACGTATCACATAAATAACTCTGCCAAGGATGCTAAAACACAAGTATGTGTCTAAACCAGAACCTGATGCTATGTTCAAAGGCCTTCTCTTAAATGGTTGACTTAAGTCCTAAAGAGACTAGAACAGAGCAGGATGAAAAACAGACCTATATTCTTGGGCAGCTGAGAATGTGCATGTTTATGTAAAATGTACTTTTTAAAGAGGTATGAATTTGGCGGTCAGGATTAAGAGATCTAGAGTTTCCATTATCCAAGTAAAGCGAGTCTAGTTCATGACATTTGAGAATCAATGTCAAGGAAGAAAGAGCACAGAGCACACTGGTCAGCTCTGAATTTATCCTCTAGTTTTGGCTTTAAAAAAAGGCCCAAGTGCTTAGTTTTAACTTGTAATCAAAAGAAAAATGTAGAGAAAGAAAGGAAAACAGGAGAGAAAGGAAGAAAAAGAAAGGAATGAAGGAAGGAAAGAAGGAAGGGAGAAAGGAAAATTAAAATACCAGATGAATACTAGGTTTATCCTCTGGAAAATATGCATTTCTTTCTCTCAACCCCTTATAATAGTTATAAAAGTCTTGACACACCATTTAGTATGTCCCCTAGTGTTGTCCAGGGAATAATAACATTCGTTCCAATCAATAGCTTATTTGTTAAAAGTAGTTTTAAGAAATATTTAATGAAAACTCTGAGATGTAAACAAAGAAAACTGAAAATTATTAATATATAACCAACTATCCCAGAGGGTAGGACTTACTCTCATTTCTCTTCCCTTCATTTTCAGTCCTCAAAAATTTCTGGAAAATGTTCTTTAGTTCATGCAAAGAATTTTGTATCAACTGTAACCTCATGGCTTCACTAGGGATTCCAAGAACAAAGTTTGAGCTATGATTCCTATTGGTTTGTGTGTGCTAATCTAAGATCCAACAACTTTTTTCTTATATATTTTTGCATCCTATACATACACATTTATATTTTAAAAGGCACATCTGGGTGAAGCCAAGTGGGCTCCAAGCCTCTTAACCCAACCTAGTGGGTCAGAGTGTTCAAACAAGGCAGTTGGGCAGTGATTTTTGCCCAACTGACTTTGGGCAAAAGTCAATTCAGCTGTTGACCTGGGTTGGGTTGGATTCTTGACCTAGAAAACCTTGCCTCTATCCTTTAGGCACAAAAGAAAAACTTCAGTAGCTGAAATGTGAGAATGTTTTCTAAATAACCAGTTTTTGACCCAAGAATACTGGAAGAAAGCCCTAGAATTCTAGAAGAAAATATACTTATAAACTAAAATATATTTTCAAAAATGAGCAATTATGAATCTCTCTGTCTCTTTTTTTTTTTTTTTTTTTTTGTATTTCTAAATCCTCTGGTCTCTGGCAATAATTCTGACTACCGAGTGACAGAATTTTAACTACCCATAAGGAAGTGTAGTTATGAAGACTTCCAGGAAGATGTCACCGATGTAGGGTCTCACCTGTATCATAGGCTGCGCCCTGGGAATAGCTTCCCGGCAGCTCCTGAATGGGATATTCAGTATCTCCAGGGATATATAATTTCAAGTAATATAATTATTACTTGAAACTGGAGCCACAAAGGCTTTAGCTGCTGGTGGTTAGAGCTGGTTTACTGAGCAAAAGTCCCTCAACTAGGATTCAATTCCTGGGCAATTGGGTCATACAAATAAATTCTGTTACATTTCCCAAATCCATAAAGTTGATTTTTTCCTTAGAGTTATAATTTTATATGTAAATTTGATATTGGTTTATTGTACATACATACTTTTTAAAAAATGCTTGTCTCTTGACCATCTCAGATGGGAAACCACAGTTTATGTGGTCTTTAGGGACAACCAGTATTCCTCATACTACAACATTTTTACTATCTACAAATTGTAGTTTGGATAGAGCTTATGGAGCTGAGAGGATCTATCTGTAGCCATGACATTTAATTATCTATTCCAAATGAAACTCTGCTTCTACTGTAAGAAAGTATCTGATTTTTATAATTCTTATGTAAAATATACAGATCTGTAGCTCAAGAATTTATCTCATTAATGAACTAAATATTACTTAGTGCCTAGATAAATGATTCTTTGAATATGATTTGTATTTGACAGTTTCCAGGGTTCACTTGAATGCATCATCTCACTGTATCCTCACTGTATCACCGCAATGAGAAGCGCAGACTTCTCACTGCGGTGGCTTCTCTTGTTGCGGAGCACGGGATCTAGGAGCATGGGCTTCAGTAGTTGTGGCTCGCAGGCTCTAGAGCGCAGGCTCAGTAGTTGTGGCGCATGGGCTTAGTTGCTCCCCAGCATGTGGGATCTTCCTACACCAGGGCTCGAACCCGTGTCCCCTGCATTGGCAGACAGATGCTTAACCACTGTGCCACCAGGGAAGCAAAGTGGTTAAGTGGTGTTACCTCCATTTTACAGAGTTGGAGATTGAGGCTTACAGATGTTTGACGATGGACCCTAAATTTCAGTTAATGAAGTTTTTGAGAAGTAAAGCAGTGTAAAACAACCAAGACAGCTAACGAAACCCATTTTGGAGTGATTTTTAAATGCTTCTGTCCTGAAAAAAGTCTTTTCTTCTTTTACTAAATGTTATAAGACTATTAGTACAATTCAGGGAATTAAAAAAAAAAAAAAAGAAGAGCTCCCCCCAAAACAAACAAACCAGCCCTGAGGAGCAGCTGATAATAGCAAAGACCTTTTTGTCCAAAGGTGCCCACGGCACTCTATAAAATCAGCTGAATGAGCCCAGCTGTGTGGCACATCCCTTTGAAATGGCCCCATGCTGTTTCTTGTTTTGATTCCCAGGTGTGTACATAAGATGCAAGATTTCCAAACTAGGCTATTCTTACTTGCATCTCAACTCCTGAGAAAGTAAACTGTTTGTGAATCTTATTTCTCCTAAAATCTTTTGTCCTCTCTTAAACAGGAGTCAACAAACCGTATTCTTCAATTTATTGGTTTAGTGCTGGGTTTTCATTCTTATGAAATTTATTATGGTATAGCTAATCCCACCTGTTTGGTTATTTTGCCATCTTTTGAAAGTTTTCTCATACCCACCAAACATCCTTTTCTGCATTAGAAAAATATCCGCATTTGTGGCATTTTCTAATATCGGGAACCAGTGGCATCTAACAGATTTACCAACCGCAAATTCAATGGTTGTTTATTTCCGAGTTCAAGCAGAGTGGCAGCCAGGCTTCGGTCATTAGTCTATAACTCAAAGGCAGTACTGGGAGTCAAGCCTGGAATGTCTTTGTCCTCTAATCATGTATTTTACATCTCTCCAGGGAGTGGTGAGGAAGAATTGATGTGCCCTCTCAGCTCCCACACTATGTGTCTCTCCAACTGGGCCTCTGCCCCCAACTTTCTTCTTACTTAGCTCTACTTCTAATTTTTATTTTTGGGGCCACCATTCTTGGTTTGATTTTCAGCAAGCGGTGTGTGAGCAGCAGAATTTTTTTACTCTGGTCAGGGGAAATCATGTCTGGAATCCTTGTCATTTCTAAGTTCCTAAAGCAATATCTCGCTAGTTAATTTAACAAATGTTAAGTTGCTAAGAGAGTAGATCTTAAAAGTCCTCATCACAACAAAAAAACTTTTTTCTAACTGTGAATGGTGACAGATATTATTAAACTTTTCATGGTGATCATTTCACAATGTGTACAAGCAGTGAATCATTATGTTGTATACCTGAAACTAATATAGTGTTATATGTCAATAATACCTCAATAAAAAATGTACGTCATTCGAAAAGACAAGCCTCAGAATGGGAGAAAATATTTGCAAATGAAGCAACTGACAAAGGATTAATCTCCAAAGTTTACAAGCAGCTCATGCAGCTCAATATCAAAAAAACAAACAACCCAATCCAAAAATGGGCAGAAGACCTAAACAGACATTTCTCCAAAGAAGATATACAGATTGCCAACAAACACATGAAAGAATGCTCAACATCATTAATCATTAGAGAAATTCAAATCAAAACTACAATGTGATATCATCTCACACTGGTCAGAATGGCCATCATCAAAAAATCTACAAACAATAAATGCTGGAGAGGGTGTGGAGAAAAGGGAACCCTCATACACTGTTGGTGGGAATGTAAATTGATACAGCCACTATGGAGAACAGTATGGAGGTTCCTTAAAAAACTAAAAATAGAACTACCATACGACCCAGCAATCCCACTACTAGGCATATCCCCTGAGAAAACCATAAGTCAAAAAGAGTCATGTACCACAATGTTCATTGCAGCTCTATTTACAATAGCCAGGACATGGAAGCAACCTTAGTGTGCATCGATAGATGAATGGATAAAGAAGATGTGGCACATATATACAATGGAATATTACTCAGCCATAAAAAGAAATGAAATTGAGTTATTTGTAGTGAGGTGGATGGATGTAGAGTCTGTCACACAGAGTGGAGTAAGTCAGAAAGAGAAAAACAAATACTGTATGCTAACACATATATATGGAATCTAAAAAAAAAAAAAAAAAAAAAAACATGGTCATGAAGAACCTAGGGGCAAGACGGAAATAAGATGCAGACCTACTAGAGAATGGACTTGAGGACACGGGGAGGGGGAAGGGTAAGCTGGGACGAAGTGAGAGAATGGCATGGACATATATACACTACCAAACGTAAAATAGATAGCTAGTGGGAAGCAGCCGCATAGCACAGGGAGATCAGCTCTGTGCTTTGTGATCACCTGGAGGGGTGGGATAGGGAGGGTGGGAGGGAGGGAGATGCAAGAGGGAAGAGATATGGGAACATATGTATATGTATAGCTGATTGACTTTGTTATAAAGCAGAAACTAACACACCATTGTAAAGCAATTATACTCCAATAAAAATGTTTAAAAAAATGTACATCATAAAGAAAACTGCTTCTTTAGTTAACATTTTCTAAGGTTTTTCTGTATAAGTAGCTATACAGAAATGCATTCAAGTGAAGTGAAAACATTTGCCTGTACAGATGAAAAATTAATTACTTTCAATCTTTTTCTATAAAAATCTGAAGAATACTCTTTTCTATATTGGTAGTTTTCATACAGAAATTAATTCAAAATAGACAATAAATTCATTTTATTTAAATGATTACTGTAAGCAAATGATTATAATGTTTTTTAGAATTTCCTTTATGTACAGATAGACACACTTATTTACAGATAAAGAACTTTAGTTAAACTTTGCAGTACTGTTGATATGCTATATTGGCATTTGTGTATTAAGTTCTTTAATATTTGACATGAAAATTCCAGACTCTGCCATTCAATGCTAAGTTAAACATTATTCTTTTAAAGTTTACATATCTCAACTATGGTATTTATTTTATATGCTTTAGAGATAAGGTGATGTTTTGTATGCTTTTTAAAATTTATTTTTTAATTTACACAGACTACAATTCACTTTTTTTGGTAGGTAGTTCCAAGAGCTTTGACAAATGAAAAGACAAAAGCATCACCATAATCAGGATACAGAACAAGACCCTCACTCCACAATTTCCCTGTGGTGTTCCATGCAGGCAAAACTTCCTCCCACCATTCATATTGGCACCCACTGTTCTATAGTTTTCTGTCCCTATAGTTTTCTTTTCCGAAATGTCATGTAAATGTGATCATACAGTGTGCAACATTTTAAATGCAGCTTTTTTCACTTTAGCACAGTAGCTCTCAACTGAGAACAATTTTGTCTCCCACAGAGGATATTTGGCATATTTGAAGCCATATTTGGTAGTAAAAACTGGGAGGAGTGGGGGAGGGCTACGTGCTCTAGTGGGGAGAGGCCAGGGACGTTGTGAAACGTCCTAGAACACAGGGACCGCACCCACTGCAAAGACGTCTCTGGTCCACATCGTCAGTGGTGCCAAGGCTGGGCAACGCTAACTTAGCGTAATGCGTTTAAGATTCATTCATATTCTTGCATATATCAATAATTAGTCCGCTCTTTTTTATTGCTGAGCAATATTCCACTGTGTGAATGTGCTATAGTCTTTATCCATTTACCTGCTGAAGGACAGTTTGGTTGCTCCCAGTTATGAGCAATTACAGAAGCTTTTGAGTGAACATAAGTACTAGGGGTAGGATTGCTTGGTCATATGGTAAGCGTATGTTTAACTTTATAAGAAATTCCACACTGTTTTCCAGAGTGACTGCACCAGTTTAGTTTGCATTCTCCCCAGCAACATGCGAACATCCAGGGGTTCTGCATCTTTGGCACAGTTTGGTATTTTTATTGTTTGTTGAAATGTAGTCGTTTTAGTAGGTGTTTAGTGGTATCTCATTGTGGCTTTCAGTTTGTCTGTTTTGGTTAATTTTTAGAATTTTATAATCTAATGCACATATTCTGAGATTACAGAAGTAGTATTATGTAAATGAGGTATTGAATAATTAGCACACGGTTATCAATGCCTGTGGACCACTCTGTTCTTCCTCACTGTAGAGCTGGGGGTCCTTTTACAGCATCTGTTGTAAGAGAGACCAGTTTTGCGACACTCGGATGTGCTGATCTACCAGGTCTTCTCAGGACATGCCTGGCCCAGGGCTTGAGCCAAGGAGGAGGAGAAGGGAGAAGCCATCCCCTTTTTACGTATAACTAAGGGATTATCTTCCTGAGTGGACACCTTCCTCAGAGTTCACTGGGAAGGGACAAAGTGAATTCCACAGAAGCAGCACCTGAGCGCAACACAGCAAGACTGCTTTCTTGGATGCAAGTGTTTGTAAAACATTTCCCTCTACTGGCTGGCTGCTGAAAGTACTCCTAAGAAATCATAGGAAACAATTCGCTACCTGCTCTCAAAATCTGCTCTTATGCCCACCTCTAACAACTGAGTATTAAATGCTTTCTTACATGTTTTCCTTCTTTTACAATATCCCTTTGATCAAATATTAAATTGATCCACCTATTTCCCTCAATTAGGTGTGACAAGAGTATTGATGCAAAGAGGATGCTATGATTTCATTTACAACGAACTTGAAATTTGCCCTCAGCAATAAGCAGCTGTAGCCCTGAATCATCCCATCAGGCTCCTGGCTTCCAGGTGGAAGGAACAGAGAGGGTGACCCCAGTCCTGCAGTGGCCATGCATTCTTAACCTGGGGTATGAATCATAAGCGCCCAAGGCTCATGGTGCCCAATGGGAACATAAGAATTGCAGGAAATACCACTATGTGTAAAAACAGTGAATCTGCAGACTGGCCAGCCATCTCAAGTGGTCTCTTGCTAATAGGGGCTTTCCTCACTTTTATGAAGTGAAGGCAGAGGAGTCCAGTTTGGGATCCACACACTCTGGCATTTTACTCCCAACAGTTTAACTGGAAACCTAGGTGCCTGTGGCCTTCGGCACCCGCAGTGTCACAATGTGATATTAGTTCAGCACATCCAGTAGTTCAACCACACAGCACGAGTGAACCTGGGGTGACCAAAACACCAACCCAACCCGAATTCCTAGAGAATCGGAAATGAGCACACACTGTCCTCACTGACATTCTTTAAGAGCCCACAGTTATCCTAATGCTGAACTTCCCTGGGACCAAAAGACATTTAATTTACATTCCAATTTCGGTAGCTTATTTTCAAACTTAGGTCATTGCAAACAAGGCTTTAAGGGAGTCAAGAAGCCCTCAGTTGAAAATGATGTAGTTGGTACTCTGGTTTTCCATTTGTACCATCCATTCTCAATACTATTGATAGTTTTACATTTTCTCAGGGTGGGAGGCTACTTTTTTTTTTAATTCACAAAAAGCTCAGAGTAAACAATGGTGGATGGTCTTCGCTCATGGAATTGAGGTGTAAGGGTTAATTTGGCAACTCGCCCTCACAGAACTAGCTGTGGTGCCCTCAACCTCACAGCTGGTTCTGAATGAATCCCACTCTCCACACGCACGTCTGCATGCCCCGTGCTGATTAACAGCGCGAACTGCAATCATGCTCCAGACCAAGACCCTGCCTCTTCCCAGCTGGGGCCTTGGGCACGTTGCTCCTGGGAGTTTCCTCTCCTCAGCTCTCAAGCAGAGATGATGATCCACTTTTACAACGTGGTCATGAGTCTCGAACAAGGACTAAACATGTCAAGTGCTTGGCATGAAGTAAGCACTCAAAATCATGTTATTTGCTCTGTAGATATCATCAGTTCTTGCAAATGCGTTATTTTACAGACAACTCAAATTGTGTACAAAGGGGAATAACCTTGTATCAAGTCAAATTACATGGGTAAAATCTGCGCGCTCCATACTCTGTTTTTGCCTCACTGCTCCTGACGCTGTAAGGACCGTGTCTTTTGGCTACTTGTTGACTCTAATTTGTAAGCCAGGTCTAGAAAAAAATGTAGGAATTTTCTTAAATGATAAATGTATTGTACTTGGTGCTGTTTGATTAGCATGGAATAATTGTGGGGTGATTTTCCTTTACAGATATCTTCATATCAACCCTTCTTGATCGGCAGATCCATGAAACTTGCAGAGCAGAGAAATTTGTTCTAAGGTGAGAAATCTATTCACTTTATGCTCATCTGATTTCATGGTTTTTGAAATTATTCTTTTTTATTTCTATTTTTCAATGACATTTCTTTCAAAGTCCCAGTGGTGCTAAGTGGAAACACATCCAGTGACCCTTCCTTGCCCAGGCTACTTCTTGCCAGGCTACCTCTTAGAAATGCATACCTAATCACCTCCCCCCACCCCTACCCACCCAGCTTAAAATCATTAACTGCTGTCCCTTTGCTCCTGGGGTAAAATCGGAGATCCTGAACTTGGCCTCCAGTGCCCTGACCTCCTTTGTCCCAGCCACCCTGCCTGACCCTCTGTCATCAAACCACACTAGACGTCCGGGTAGTTCTTTGTGTCCCTTTCCATTGAACGGCCTGCCCATTCAGTGACCCCAGAGACGGAATGTGGTTCTCTTTCCTCCTCCCCCCCTTGCCTTACGCTAAACTAAGTCAGCCTTCAGCTTGTATGTCATTTGTCCAGAGATGTTTTTCTGACTCTCCTCTGTGTAGTCAAATTTCCATATTATACACGCTTTGCCACTTTGTATTTCTTCCTAGCATTTATCATAGCTGTAACAAAATAGGTACGTGGTTAGATATTCACCCAACACTGTGTATGTAAGCTTTATGAGGGCAATTTTATTGATTGAAAGAGTCAACATCCACCCAAACCAAACATTAGTTTAGTGAACGCAAACTAAACTTTCAATCAATATTTGTCAAATGCATGATTGAACGGCATATTCAGTACCACACTGTCAATGTCTAGTATATAGCAGATGCTCAACAAACGTTTGTTCAGTGAATAAATGAAAATTTTGTCTGTTCGGAAGGAAAAGGGGAGCTACCGCAGTGTGGAGAGAGCTGCAGGGGATTACAGTGAAAGGATCTTCTGCGTGAGAGCCAGAGATCCTATCTGCGTGACCAGCAGTTCACAGGGCTTTCTGGGCAGAGACTTCTGCTCACCTGGGAGTGTACGGGTCACTGCACTTGTGTCAGGGCATATGGTCTGCCGCTGTGTAACTTCAGGAAGTCACGCGTCTCCATTTCCTACTTACGGAAGGACACAGGGCTCTTCCTGCCTCCCCACCCAATGTCACAGGTTTATGCGAGTCCGGAGAAAAATGTGAGAGTACTTTGTAAACTCCAAACAGCTCTAGATGTTTGAGTACTGAACTGTGAAAGCCTTTATAACATGTTAGGAGGAAAATCGTTAACAATCAATCAGTTCAGAAGGGTGTAAAGCCCCTCCTCCCAATTCCTCCGTCCAGAGTTACCCACTCTTGCCAGTTTCTGTGTGTTCCTGTCCTTGTCAATATGGTCAATAGACTGATTTATCTGTATATACGTACAGATAAACGTATACATATATACATATACTTATAAACACACACACAAATACCTATGTAAACCTAAAAGTACGAACCGGATCTCACCCCGTTCAGCGGTGTTCCGCTCCCCTTGCTGCACTGTGGGCGTTTCAGCGACAGTGCGTGTGGAGGTTTCCCAGCCACTGCATAGTAATCCCCCTGTGTGCGCCTGCTGTGATTTGTCGTTTCCATACTGGTGGATGTCTGGCTTGTTTCCATTTTCACCACTGTAAACAGGGCTTCAACAAACATCCTTGTCCAATTTGATTTCCTACCTTCTCTGCTTAAAATGACTGAATAGTTTCCTCTTTTTACACTCTGCACTTATATCTCATGCCACGTGACAGAAGCCTGGTGCTTATTTATGGTATAGCTGTAGAACCAAAGTTGTCTTTATCATATTACCTCTAGCTTTGGGGCAGCTTCAGAATTATCTCTGGTATAGCCTACCTACTCTGGCAAAGTCGGGCTGTTTACTGCTTATGAATTTCCACATCTGTCTTTTTGCCTTTACCGCTTAAATGGTGGTGCCTTTACCAAACCCTGCTGAAACATGTTTCCTGAATTCTCTCTTTATGATTTTCCATATGTTTTTTCTTCCCTCAAGAAACAGCCCCAAATCCACTTCCTCTCAAAAGTCTGCATAGGCTAATTCCATGACAGTTTTCTGATGCCTTAAATGTTCTTGTTATTTTTTAAAACAAGCATTTATTGAGCATCCATCTCACTACACTGGAAATGCATGTGGGTATGAGTACCTTGTAAGATTTCTTCAGCTATTCCTTGTCTATAAACTGCCACATCTAAGTTAACGATGGGTAACAGGGGTGCCATAGTCTGCCCTTCAGAGCTCTGCTGTCAAATTCTATCACCATCTAAAATTTTCCCTTTGCTACAGCTAGGTGCATGGGGCTGTCTGTGAGATGGCATGATATGGCCAAGGTGGGATGAAGTGAAGAAGAAAGAGGAGTTTCTTAGCATCAGATCAGTACTAAAAGATTATGTGTTCACTGCAATGTGCAGGAATTTTGCCTCGTGAGTTTCTGAAAAGCTTGTGGTCAGGGCAGTGAGGTGTCTGATCAACAGTGACGTACACGGGTCCAGCTGTCCGGGGAAGTAACTATGGAGGCCTTTGTAGGCTGTGTAAGAGGTGACTGGGCCGGAGCCATAACTGGGCTATAACAACTGCTCTTTGTGAACGCTGTTTTGATCTGTTCAATGTTCCTCTACAGACAGAGCCACCTAAATTCTAGAATTCAAAAATGTACTGGGAACAAATTTTTTTGGCCATTCAGCGAGTCTTTCCAGACCAGAGGAGGTGTCTTTTCTTCTTCTGAAGAAAGGTCATGTCTGCTACGGATCTCCAAAACAAAAAACCACAATGAGAACAAAATCAGAATAGCTTATAAGTCACTGTACAAAAGAGTCTTACTTCAACATAATTCTGCTTCTGTGGAGCAAATAGACAGCATGTATAGGAGAAATGCCAAAAGAGTATTCTATTAACAACAGCAAAGCATCAACCTAGCAGACAGCGGTCTCCCTAACTGCAGCAGGCTGGTAGTTACAGAGTCACGGACAGTTTCACCCTACAGACAGCAGATTACAGACACAAACCAAAGAACAGTCAGAACAACAACAGCATAGTAATAAAATAATGAAGGCAGCAGCTACGATTTCATTCTTAAAATACGGAGGTAGTGCTTGTTTTAAATATTTCATCGTATTCTAATTTTCACAACAGCCTTGTGTGGGCAACTACTATCATACGGATGAAGTGAGCCTTGGAGCATTTACGCAGTTTGCTCACGTCACACTGTGAGCGAGTGGCAGGACAGGAGTCCATCCATTTCTCTCTAACACGTAGATTCTAACCCTCGTTTTCTACTGACCCTCCATCCAGTCTCTTCGGATGTAAGGGTGGGAAGGATCCGTCATAGGGCTTTTTGCTCACATTGACACAGCTGGACAACAGCAGCTGAAACGTCTGAAGGAATTCTTTTTTTTTTTTTTTTAATTATTTATTTATTTATTTATTTATTTTTGGCTGTGTTGGGTCTTCGTTTCTGTGCGAGGGCTTTCTCTAGTTGCGGCGAGCGGGGGCCACTCTTCATCGCGGTGCGCGGGCCTCTCACTGTCATGGCCTCTCTTGTTGCGGAGCACAGGCTCCAGACGCGCAGGCTCAGTAGTTGTGGCTCACGGGCCTAGTTGCTCCGCAGCATGTGGGATCTTCCCAGACCAGGGCTTGAACCCGGGTCCCCTGCATTGGCAGGCAGATTCCCAACCACTGCGCCACCAGGGAAGCCCTGAAGGAATTCTTAACAAAGTTTTTGAATCTTAATAAAGGGTTTCAATATAATTTAAAATTTTTCTTAATGAGGAAGGTGGCTCACCAGCCTTGGGCTTAATTTCTCTCTCTCAAGCTCCCTGTATCACGGGCGGAGTCACCAAGGCTCTCACCTGGCAGCTCCCACAGGGTCTCGCACGGGGAGGGAGTAGTGGGGGGGGGGTTGGAAGCCCCTGTTTGTCAGGAGGCTGGACACACCTTTGATGAAGGATCATTACCTACCCAGGATATCCTTAGCATTCCCTGATGGGTCACTTACATTTTATCACTTCCTATTGGTCATTAGAGCAGACAGCTTTCAAAGACAGGGCCTGGTGCAGGTGGACAATATAATCCGGGCAGGAAATAGCTGCATCACACCGTGCTCTCCTCTAAAGGGATAAGGAGGCCGTCACACTTAGCTCTTCTAAACTTATGCCCCAGCTTCACAGTGTTCAACTTGAAAACTAAGGGATGATAAAATGGGTGGAAAATGATTCTTCATAATTCAAGGAAATAAAAGGAAGCAGTTGTCTGGATGATAAAAAAATTGGAAGTCCACAAACCCTTCATACCTGACTTTGGCATGCGTTAATAATTTCTTCTGTCCAGCAGGCATACCCCTCCTAGTTATGTTTTATTTGACTGAGGTTAAAATGTATTTTCCGTTCATTGATATATCAAACCTGAACGTTATAGAAGGGTGATCCAATGTACAGCAAGCACACGAGCCTTTCTCTGCTGAGTTGTGTTTTCTGAGGTCGTTTGTGCTGCGTGATCACTGAGTTCTCAAGAAGGAGGTTTATAAATATTTCAGAGGCCGTCTCTGTACACAAACCAGCTTCATCACGGCAGTTCTGTTGATTCACCAGTTCATGGGACAGGACCCTGTTTATAAACGGCATTCCAAGTGGTATTCTTTTGGGATTTTAGATAGAGTACCATAGAAATATCTACCTCATAAGTTTAATATGAGGATTAAATGATGACTGTACATAAAATAATATGAGCTATTAGTAGTAGCAGTAGGAAAAGCTAGAGAATGAGTCAGAAAGATGATGTATTATGCTAAAAATATTTGGTACTCAAGTTGAGCCTGTCTAAAGAACTAAGCTGTAGGTATTTATTAATTCATTCAGTCATGAATTATTGAGAACCACCTATGTCCCAGGCAGTGTTGTAAGTTCTGGAATGAAGCAGTGACTAAGACAGACCCAATCTCTGCCTTATGGAGCCAATATTCCAAGGGACACACAAAGTGGCTTTTCTTACTCTCTTTAAAACATGCTTTTGGTGGTTTACTACCTTATTTTTTTTTCTATGAAAAATCCATACAGAGATAAAGAATTTTATTTTGATGTGAACAAGAATTACTATTTTTTACTTTTCTCTACCTATTTCATCTCTCCTGTAAGTCTCTAAAGTTTAAGGGCAAGACTGGAGATCAGTTAATTTTTTATTCTCATTCCATGCCTAGTAGTGTCTTTTTGTAAATAACATGAAATAAAAATATTTTTTCTGAATAGCCAACCAATTTCAGTAACAAATTACGGAAATCTCTCTCATTATTTTGTAGTTGCGTTTCCTATACACACAAACATAATGAATTTTTCCAGGCACCACAAGCTTGGTTTACTGTTTTTCACCTTTTAGACACTGAAATCTCTCCGCAGAGAATCAGAACTAGCTCTGTGTTTTAATCTACTTATGCTGGGTGTCACAGAAGGGGAAAGGTTGGGCATGTGGCATTACTCCCTGCAGGGCAAAGCCTGCCTCACACATACACCAGAGCGGATTCATCTTGCCTGGCCACGTGATCCAGGGACTGGGGAACAGTTCTCAGGGCCAGGCTAGGGAGATACAAGGTGATAAAGATAAGCACCATATTAATGATACATAAAAGATGTGCTATGAAATTCCCCAGGAAGAGAGCTCATTTGGGGTTACAGTGAATACAGAAGAAAGGAAATGAATTTAGGCTTGAAGAATAAGATTCCGGTAGAAGAGAAGGAGGAGGGCATTATTAGTAGGTAAGTGGAAACCTCCCACTTGGACGAATACCAAGAGCCTTGGGAATTTTTACTTTATTCTCTAGGCAATGGTAAGTTAACAAAGGTTTCTGCCTGGGAGATTGACATGTGGCTTGTGAAAATGGTCTTCCCTGCTAAACTTGATGCTATTGCCTGAACTTAGAATGGAGAAATGATTAGAATTTAATGGAATATGATAGAACTTAATTGGAATTTAATAGGTCACATAGTCTACTAGGTGGATTGCCATCAGCGTTAAAAAAAAAAAAGAAAAATAGAGTAGAAGACAAAGTATTAAAATATATCACCTGTAGTGAGGCTAAGTATTTTTTTATGAAACTTTCCCTTTTGCACATGTGGGTAAGTGGGTGGGTAGGAAATCCGGAAGTGGATTTCAGCCAAAAAAGTTCAAAACCACCGAGGTAGAGTCGCTCATGAGATTCTTTACTAGAGAGCTCTTGTTTCTTTTTTCCATACCAGAAATAGTTGTATTCCAACTAGCAACTATAGTATTTTATTTTTATCATATACATATCAGCTTATCCTATAAGGAAGGAGATTGTGCGATGTCAAAGACAATAACGAAGAAAGCAATGATACTGATTTTATTCAGTCTATTGCGATAGGGAGAGCGCCCCAGATCTGAGATCACGGACCCTCGGCAGCTGGTTTCTCCTTAGCTTAACAGGGAGGAGTGGAGACGCCCCAGGTGGGATGCTTTACCCTATGCATTGTTCTGTCATCAAGGGAAGTCTCCATCAGGTAGCTGTGCAGGAAAGGTTTATCTCTGTGTCTAGTTAATTTCAGGGGGACAAACAGTTCTAATCTCAGCTAAGCCATCCGTGAGACAAAGAACAAGGAGCTGTCTGTCTTTGCCAGCGTGTGCAGGTAAAAGGGGAAAGGTCTGTGTTTGTCCCTGCCATAGGTAAACAACGGGGTCCTCAAGAGTCTCTGGGGGTCACGAGAAAGAGTGGCCAGCAAGTTTTTCTCACATAGTATGGGAAAGGTTGGTCTTTGCGGTCAGCCATTTCCTGGAACACAAGAATGAGGGGATTTTGGAAAACAAAAGCTTGGGGAATTTCCTAACTAAGAGCTCAGGTAAACTTCAACATTGTCAGTTTTCTCCTCTGGATTGGCTTTAAAGAAAGCACAGGGCCAAATTTCACACCCACTTCCTACAAATGGGTAGAGCGTGAATCCAGCTAATTTCTTGGATGATAATTGATGGTGGTTAACGCTGCTGAGTGCATAATTCTGTAACAGGAAACTTCTTTTTAATCTGAGAGTAATTAATACTGAAAATGATCATGTAAAGTGGATCTCCTTTCAGGGCAAAATTTAATAGAAGACAGAAAAAATAATTTGAATGGACATTTATCTTGAAAAATGACACTTAAAATAATAAAAATAAATTTGCTGAATCACTTATTTAATAAAAGGCAATTTATAATTGCAGCTATAAGCTAATTTTAGCACAACGAATGGATGAGGCATTGATTTGAAGCCATAGCTTCATACAACACACTTTACTTGTGATTTTCACAGCACAATTTTATGAAAGATACCATTTGCAAAATATATTCAAGACTTCTTCAATTTTCTGAGATGTCTCAGTCTCTCGATGTTCACTTTATTCCTTTTTGAAGTTTCTGTATATCCTCTTCTACATTTGGTAGGCAGTCTAACTCTATTAAATGTTCATTTGTCAATGGAGTCCTTACCGTTCCCTGACATCAGGTTTTTATCTTTTCCATGTGATGTCATCTTGTAGTTCATTGGTATTGAATATGTTGTATTGCTGGATATTTAAAACAAATATGTTGACTCAGTGTGTGGACTGACTGAGTAAACATTTTCTGGGTTCTGCAGTAAATATTTTCCTTTAGTTTAGGATGAACCTCATTGTTCTATTAAATTCCTAATCATGAAGACTTCAAAACAACTCCAAATAGCAGCCTCCCCTCTGCATTTTCATGCTTTAGTTCAGGTAATTCTCACTTCAACTCTATGAGGCAGGTGTCATTATTATACCTAGTACATGAAAAATGAAGGCTTTGAGAATTTGTGTAATTTTCCCTAAATCCCACAGTCACCAATGGCAGAGCCAGGACATGAACGCAGGAATCTTAATAACACAGTTTTTACTCTTGGCTGAAACGAGATGCTAGCCTTCTCCTCACCAAGACTAACCACTTCTATTTTTCCTACTTTTATTTTTCCCTTTGCCTGGATTTCTTTATCTACTTATTGGAAATTTAGTTTTATCTTGTTATATATTTTTAGCCAATTTAAATTCTTTGTAGGAAAAAAGAGAGGTACATGCATTTTTAAAAAAGCAAATAACTTTTTCAAGGGAATCTGGAGAGAAAGTGCACAAGGTTCTGGATCCTGTGACCTAGAGCCTCACTTGGGATCTTCACTCATTAGCTGAGTGGCCTGAGGTCAAGGTTAGAGCTCCAATGTCCTCACTTGTAAACAGTGAAGTTATTATTACCTCTCTCATAAGGTTATTTTAAGATTAAACACAGTAATACATCTAAAGTGCTTGGCATCTTGTCTTTTACATGGAAGGCACCTAATAAACATTTCTATCATCACTGTTTTTATGCTGACAGTGAGACAGGTCTTCCAGGAAACAGTGTCCTGGGCTGGGAAAAAGCAGCCCTACTTCAGTCTAGTTCCACTACCATTATGTAACATTTATTTTTCTCAATTTTTAAGTCACGAAGATGAGACAACCATTATTATTTTCAGGTTGAGTGGATTCCTAAAACTTCTTTGGAGAGGCACCATCTAAGTTAATTCTGTAATGATCAAGTTACAAATATTTTATTAATTTGAAGATAGACAATATGGCATTGATGTAAGCACCTATGACTCTCAAAGGAGAGCAGTACAATCCTGGGATGACTAATTCTGGGTGCTCCTGTAATGCTAGAACCTGTTGGTGTGATTAGAAAGTCCATGGGGGGGCTTCCCTGGTGGCGCAGTGGTTAAGAATCCACCGGCCAATGCTGGGGACATGGGTTTGAGCCCTGGTCTGGGAAGATCCCACATGCCATGGAGCAACTAAGCCCATGCGCCACAACTACTGAAGCCTATATGCCTAGAGCCCGTGCTGTACAACAAGAGAAGCCACCACAATGAGAAGCCTGTGCATCGCAACGAAGAGCAGCCCCCGCTCGCCGCAACTAGAGAAAGCCTGCATGCAGCAACAAAGACCCAACACAGCCAAAAAAAAAAGAAAGTCCACATGGGACCATGCTTTTGATCACGGTGGTGGTAGGTGAAGCTTCCTTGCCCAGTCAAGATTTCTTTTGGGCTACATGATTTTCTACAGTGACTGATTTCTGTTATTTGGACTCATATTTGCAAACAAGCACTATATGTTATGTTTCACCTTTAAATTTTAAAATATATCATATGGTCCAGAACAAAAGCAACATTCTTAAGTACCTCTGAAAGGTCAAAGGTAGATGATCTATGTAAATTCAGTTAGGGATCAAAATAGCCAGACTTCTTCCAGTGAGAAGAATTGAACTGACAGTCTTTGAAAATCTTTCTCTGGAGACTTCTTACAGTAACAGGGAAAAATGTGGGTTCTTGGTCAGTTTCTCAATAAATACAATTTTCTGAAATATCTCAGGGCTTGGTCATACCTTATACCCTCTTTTAACAAAGAAAGTTGTCTTAACTGTTCCCTTATAAAAAGGCTAGAGTAAGAGAATTGAGAAATGTTAATTACAAATGAGATAGTGGATCTACAAACTATTAAGAGCTGCAGAAATCTTGCAATACTAAAATATTCTGATTTTTAAAGAGTGACTCTCATAACCAATAAGGACCTACTGTATAGCACAGGGAACTATACTCAATATTTTGTAATAACCTATAATGGAAAATAATCTGAAGAAGAATATATATATATATATATATATATGAATCACTGTGCCGTACACCTAGGACTAACACAACATTGTAAATCAACTATACTTCAATTTAAATTAATTAATTAATTAATCTAATTAAATACAGTTTTTTTCCTAAAAGAATAAGAATGGCTCTCAGTGACTCTCAACTCTTCTAAACATATAAAATATTTTCTTGGGGCTTCCCTGGTGGCGCAGTGGTTGAGAATCTGCCTGCCAATGCAGGGGACACGGGTTCGAGCCCTGGTCTGGGAAGATCCCACATGCCGCGGAGCAACTGGGCCCGTGAGCCACAACTACTGAGCCTGCGCGTCTGGAGCCTGTGTTCCGCAACAAGAGAGGCCGCGACAGTGAGAGGCCCGCGCACCGCGATGAAGAGTGGCCCCCGCTTGCCACAACTAGAGAAAGCCCTCGCACAGAAACGAAGATCCAACACAGCCAAAAATAAATAAATTAATAAATTAAAATAAAAATAGTTTCTTAAACCTTAATCCACCCACTCCTGACATGTTAGGACCTGAGGCAAGACTGCGCCGGAGGCCGAGGCCCTCTCCTCCTGCTCTGGGTCTGCCCTGTGCCCCGCAGGGCCTTGCTTACCGGACGGAACCTGGGCGCCCAGCCACGTAGCCAAGCTCCCTCCTCCCCTGCTGCACACAGATGAGCTTGGCCCCCTGGGGCCTGCAAGTGTCACATCTGTGGCTGGGCTAGTCTTCTAGACCATGGTCGTCACCTGGAAGCTTGTTAGAAATGCAGAATCTCAGGTCCCACCCACACCTACTGAACAGTAGTCTACTTTTTCATAAAATCTCTAGGTGACTTATGTGCAAGTTAGAGCTTGAGAGCCTTTGCTCTCACGTGGGAGGTTGAGGTCAGAGGCACCCATCTCAAGTTTAAGAGACTCCCTGTTAAAATGCTTTGTTCGTCTTTTGACCTCTGAAAGACTTGAGAAGATTCTGGCCAATGATCAGTTCTGTTCAATTCCTTGTTGGGCTTAAGGTACATTCCAAACTATAGTTGATTTTTCATCTTATACATTTAATTTTTTTCGGTCAGGTAATTTTCCTTAAGCTGTTTTCTTAGTTGGAATGCACCCCACCCACCCTACTCTGTCAATATCACCTGCACCAGGGTGGCCGTCTCTTCCGTGAAGCCCACCGTGATACCCCTGAGGAAGAGCTTCCGTTCTGACCCCATCCTCCTTAGTTAAAAACTCTGGTAGCCCATTCACTGGGTCTGCTCTGGTTATACAACTGAATCCCCACGAGACTATCAGCTCCCTAACATAGGAGCTGAGTCCCATTCAGATTTAGATTCTCCATTACCCATAGCTGAGTCTATTAGATTTTAAATAAACATGTGAAATTAAATCTGCCTCTCAAGTTTATTTTTGTGGCTCCTGCAATTCTCTGCTTGTGCCAGAAAGGATATTAAAATAGTCCTGCAATTTTAATGAAGGTAGATTTTACTCCTGGGGCTTATCACATTTAGGAAGGTGTATACATTTTGTACTTTTATGCAGAATTGTGCTTGGCACCGACCTGGTGGTCACGAAGGGAAGCAAGGGTGTTCTTCGATGAGAATTCTTGGGCAGCTGGTTCTAGTTCTGTTAGTTAACAGTATTCAAATGGAGGAATTGCTTTAGCTTGGAAAGTAAACATCAGATATAGGAGGAATAGAGCTGAAGAAAAAGGAAATTATGAAAAACGGAATACAGAAGTGTAAAGGAAAGGTAAATTTCTATGACTGGCCCAGTCTTCTGGCTCTCCGTGTCCATGCATCATAACTGGGGAGTCACGGGGGTGCAGAGAGGGGGCAGGAACTTGGAACTGGGAGTCTCTGCTCTAGTTTTGGCTCTTCTGCTAATTAACTGAGCACCTGAGAAACTCACTAAACATTTGTGGGCCTCTGTTGTCACATCTGAAATATGAATAGTTGGTCAATGCTTCTTAACCAGAGATGAAAGCTAGAAAAATGGGGGGTAGGGGGGCTTGTTTAAAGACACGTGGCCAGGTGGGACACCCAGAAATGCCTATTTGCTGGGTTTGTGATGGGCCCCAAGCATGAGGTGCCTTTCTGATATTCATTTCTGGTTAAGCATCAGTAAATTAGATGCTCTCTTAACATTCCTTCTAGCTCAAATATTCCCCGATTTAATGACTACCAGCCCCGTAGTGAACGCATGGTTAGGAGTCTACGTGTCTGGCAGACACTGCTGGTTGTACCCCTCTTCCTTTAGGAACAAAACCCAAAGTTTTTGCTCCGCACATGCCTTCCAGAATAACTGTTACATTTCCCAGCTTTCCTTTGGGTATGTCCATGGACTAAATTCTGGCCAAAGGGAAGTGGTAAGTGTAGATTCTGGGGGCGCTCTTAAAAGACAGAGGCGTGCCCTCTTCCTTCTTCTTGCTGACTGGCACGCATAGATGATAGTGGAAGACGGGCAGCTGGGTCAGTGCTGGACATGGGAGCTGCCATCGGACATGGGAGGGAACCAGGGCGGTGTGGCCTGGGTCCAGGACACCAGGGAGTCGTGTCAGGCGGGAACTTACTACCCCCAGGCTTCCTTTATGTGTGACAGAAAGACATTATTATCTAGTTAAAGTAACTGCAATTTTGGTTTTACTCTTTCTTTCAGCCAAACCCATTTTAAACTAAAACAATATGGAGCATGAAAAAGACTTTATGGACTCCAATTATGCTTCCCAATCTTCATGTCAGCACGAATTGGAATGTCTATTTACTGTGGCTTCTTGTTTTCTACTTCTATAAGTGTACTATGCTTATAAGACAGAGAATAATATTGTCTTTTACAGAGAGCACTTCTTTCACAGCCAAAAATTGATGGAGAGGTATCATAATTTTAGGAAACACAGTTTTCTTTTTATGATTTTATCTTATTCTCTACAAATATATGTTATTTCCTTGGCATATGCCATATATATTTATATATATATATATAAAATTTTTGCCCTCAAACATGGTCAGTCACCATTAATTTTGTGTGAAATTTGGTAGGACCTGAACTACAGTGAAATACCAAGAACTGCCATTTAAATTACATATTATTGCTAATAATTGTTATTATTGGCAATGAGCAAACATGTGGTGTTGAGTTTTTTAAACGCTTCTACATTTTTTTTGAAAGTTTGGGCTTTGTCAAGAGGTCATTAGGAAAAAACCTTTAATTCTTTTCCTTCCCATTTATAGTTGAACAAAAACGCACACCCACACACACCATATATGTATACGATAATGGAATTTGTTTCTTGTGAACTTGCATTTAGCCTGTGAAAATTACCTTTAACGACTTTGAAAGATATTTTGCTTTTTGCACATGTTAAGTTTCTGATGGGGGACAGGGATGAGGGGCAGGGATGGGAGGATGGTGAAAGAAAAATTATACATATACATATATATATGTATATATATACATATAATTCAGGGCATAAGACCTGCAAAATTCTGGGATTAAAAGTCATGTGAATAATCATTTCCATTTCCAAACCTTTCTTAATAAATAATGGTAAAATGCCACAGTAGATATTTCAGGCTATTTAATAAAACTCTCTTTCTCTCTCTCTCTCTCTCCTCTCTGTCATACACACACACACACACACACACACACACACACACACAGACCCCACACCCCAAAACAAACTCATTCTCACATACAGAATAGAAACTAAACCAAATCAAATCATAGAGAATGAAGATTGGGTGGGGAAAGGAAACGGGGACTATTATGAAGAGCTCTCTCTGTTTACCTTCATTCCTCTCATCCGGGTTAGTGTAGATGGAAGCCAGAGTAAAGAAGGAAAAGATAACAAAAGCCAATAAAATGAATGCCATCTCCAGGTTGGTAAACGGAAGCTCCATGAAAGACCACAAACTTCTTCGCCTGCAATAGAAAACAGACACTGGCTTAGTATACTCTGGTCCAGAGAGAACTTGTTGAGTAATAATTTACTGTAGAATGAGATTTACTAAAACTTTTTAAGATACTTCTCTGCACCTGGAACAATACACTTGGCACTAGCAGAAATGGAGGGTGCTCTCGTTTTTTGAAATTTGGCATCAGTATTGGTGTAATTGAACTTAGACTCTTCTGTGTAGATTGGAGGAGAACATGGAAGTCTGAATGGCAGAGTCAATTTATGTTTTATGAGTTTTTTGGACAAAACCCTGGGAGTAAAGATAGAGTATATTTCATATCATGAAGGAAAAAATAGTGTTGGTTTCTATCTCACTGACCACACCCAAGTTCAGAGTAATGTTCTTGTGCCTGAAGTTACCCAGCGTTTGCCAACCAGGTGATAAATCTACAATTGAAGCAATTTTTAGTGAAGAAACCATAGTCTTCAGAGTAGCTGGATCAAACTCAACCCAAATAAAGATAAATGTGTTAACAATTCAACCATGAGAACTTCCAATCTCAGACTCAAAAAAGGAGAGCTCATGTACCTAGAAAGGAAAGCATAGTTCCACTGGGGGGAAATTATAACATCTAGTTGGAAATAACCTCATCTTTCTGTCTTTCAATGTTTACTACATAAATGTAAAATATTTAAAACACTGCAGACATATGTGGGAATGTTATAATTTTAAGAAGACCCAGAGAAAGAGATTTCACATCCTTCCACTGCAACTCATTACAAATTCTTTATTTACTGTCTATTTTAGGGAAATAACTTATTGGGGTCTTTCACTTAAGGGTTCAGCCTCCTTTAAATATATTTTTAAAATGACTTCATCATATCCTGTAGTTGAGAGACAAGATTTGAGGTGAGAGTTAGGTTTGCTCTCTTTCCTAATTGCAGTCTTCCAGTGTTGCTGTAACAGAACAGAGGTGGGTGAGGGGATAATAAGTTCTTAAAAATCTGCTGGTTTTGAACAGATTTCTGATTCTTTTTTTTCTTTTGGACATACTTCTTACAATTGACAATAGTTTGGGGGAATATTGATCAGAAGTCTGTAGCTTTTCGTAGTTTTGTAGGACAGAAAATTGGACATGGAATTTATGTGTCATAGGTATGCACATTTTAAGATAGGAAGAATACTACCAAGGGGGTTAAGATGTATCTTGGAAATTTTTCACATCAGTGCACATTGGTTGAGCTTATTCTGGTTACTGGGACCTGAGCATTCTGGAGTATGGCTCTACTGTCATTTAACCACTTATATTGATGGGAATTTGGGTTCCTTCTAATTTTTTGTCATTGCCAACAACACAGCAGAAAATATTTTTTTGTAAATGTAAATTTGCACACAGGTACAGATATCTCTAGGAAAGATTTATAGAAGTAGAACTGCTGGATGTATAAAATTTTGAAATGTTGCTTCACAAACTTCCCTGAAATTTACAACCATATCAATACTATATGTAAAGAACTGGTTCCCAAATCCTTCCTCAACACTCCCTCTTTAGGTTTTTTCCCCCCAATTTGAAGTTAAAAATACTATCTCATGTTTAAATTGACTTTTCCCTGATTTCTAGTGAGGTTGAACATTTTTTTCATGTGTTGATTTATTATTTATACAGTTTGCTCTGTGAATAACTTGTCTTTATCTTTTGCCCAGTTTTAAACTGGGCATTTGTAATTTTCTCACTGATTTGTAGACACTCAATATAAACTTTGGATAAAAAATTCCTTTCAATCTATCTCTTGTCTTTGTTTATGATGCTTTCTGTTATTCAGATTTTCAAAAATTTAATTATTAATTTTTTGGGCTGTGCCATGTTGGGCAGCTTGTGGGATGTTAGTTCCCCAACCAAGGATTGAACCCGGACCCTGGCAGTGAAAGTGCCAAGTCCTAACCACTGGATTGCCAGGGAATTCCCTCAAAAATGTATTTTTAACAAAGTTAAGTCCACCTTAACTGAAAAGCTCTTGTCCATCTCTGCTCTCATTCCTAGCTGTCTCTGGTGTCTTGCCATGTCTGGGGTAGGGATTAGAGGTTAATTATTACTTATGACTGCCAGCGCCTTGTTAAAAACTTGATGGTGCCAACACATCTGCCTCACCATTGCTCATTGTCATCTGTCCCCTGCCGCACTGAAACCAAGCTCACAGTTACACACTCGGATGGAGAAGACGTGGGGAGAGGTTGTCCAACACAGTGATTAAGGAAAACAGAAATGGGTGTTCCAGGTGGTTCAGGGAAATCAGTGTAGGAAAAAGTGATTATGTTATTCTGTGGTATGTCCAGATCTATAACAGTTGATGGATTCTGTTTATTTCTCTAAGAATGTATTGATTTTTAAATTATTTATTTATTTATTTATTTATTTATTTATTTTGGCTGCATTGGGTTTTCATTGCTGCACGCGGGCTTTCTCTAGTTGCAGCGAGCGGGGGCTACTCTTTGTTGTGGTGCATGGGCTTCTCATTGCGGTGTCTTCTCTTGCTGTGGAGCACGGGCTCTAGGCACATGGGCTTCAGTAGTTGTGGCGCATGGGCTCAGTAGTTGTGGCTCGTGGGCTCTACAGCACAGGCTCAGTAGTTGTGGCACACGGGCTTAATTGCTCCGTGGGATGTGGGATCTTCCCAGACAGGGCCTCAAACCCATGTTCCCTGCATTGGCAGGTGGATTCTTAACCACTGTGCCACCAGGGAAGCCCTGTATTGATGTTTTTCATTACTATTGTGTTCCCAAAACCCAAGGTATATCTGTTAGTAGAGACAGAGGCTGTCACATCATGTTGACGTTAAGAATCTGGGCAGTATTATGGGAACTGGCTGTTAGTAAGTCACCTTGGCATAAGTAAGTAGAATTTAGTGATTTATTCAAATGCACAAGTCTTTGCAATAAGTAAAAGAATGTTTTGTGATTTTTATAGTTAGTCAACATGTTATTGGCTGCTTCCAAAGTCACATATACATTTTTCTTCTTACATCATTTATATATTTAAAGATAAGAAACAGCCTTAGTTTTGTAGCACAGTTTTCAATTTACAAAAATATTAAACAGCACAGAGAGGTCGGTGTACTCTCCCCCTGTCTCTGTGATTTCTCTTATTATTAACATCTTGCATTAATGTAATACATTTGTTACAATTAATGAACAAATACTGACACGTTATTAACTGAAATCCATAATTTACATTGTTTAATTCTTTGCATTGCACAGTTTTGACACACGCACGTCAATCCCCGCTACTGTATCGTACAGAATAGTTTCTCCTGTGCTTCCTTTACTCATCCCTGCCCTCCAAACTTCTCAAGTCCTGACAACCACTTATCTCTTTACTGTCCCTAGTTTTGCCTTTTCTAATTGTCATAAAGTTAGAATCATATAGTCTGTAGCTTTTCAGACTGTCTTCTTTCACTTAACAATTAGTATTTACTGTATGTCTTTTTATGGCTTGATAGCGCATTGCTTTTTACTACTGAACAATATTCCATTAGATGGATGTACCACAGTTGGTTTATCCATTCACCTATTGAAAGACATCTTGGTTGTTATCAGTTTTTGGAGATTATGAATAAAATTGCTGTAAACATTCGAGTGCAGGTGTTTGTGTGGACGTGATTTTTCAGTCTAGGAGAATGTTTGACGGGTCATATAGTAAGACTATGTGAAAACTGCCAACCTGTCTTCCAAAGTGGCTGTACTCTTTTACACTTCCACCAGCAATGAATGAGTCCTCCAGTTGCTCTGCATCCTTGTATCAACTTGGTATTGTCAGCTCTTTGAATTTTAGTCATTCAATTGGATGTGTAGTAGTGTGTCACTGTTTTTTAAATTTGCATTTCCTTAATAATATACAATGTTGAATATCTTTTCACACACTTATTTGACATCTCTGTATCTTCTTTGTCAGATCTTTACCTATTTTTAAATTGGGTTGTTTGTTTTCTTACTGCTAAATTTCAAGAGTTCTTTGTATATTTTGGATCCAAGTCTTGTATCAGGGAAATGTTTTCTAAACAATTTCTCCCATTTTGTGTCTTGTCTCTTCATCCTTTTAACAGTGTCTTTTGCAGAGCAGTTTTTAATTCTAATAAAGCTCACTTACTACATTTTTTTCTTTTATGGATAATGCTTTTAGTATTTAGTGAGTACCCAAAAACTCATTGCCAAACCCAGGGTCATATACATGTTCTTCTATGTCATCTTTTAGAAGTCTTATAGTTTTGCCTTATTAAAGGCAAAGATTCTTTAAATCTAAGATTCATTTTGAATTAATTTTTGTAAAAGGTATAAAGTCTGTGTCTAGGTTCTTTCCATTCTTCTCCTTCCTTTCCTCCTCTTCCCCCTTCTTCTTCACATATGGATCCCCAATTTTTCAAGCACCATTTGTTGAAAAGACTATCCTTTCTCTACAGTATTACCTTTGCTCCCTTGTGAAAGATTAGTTGACTATTTGTGTGTGTCTATTTCTGGGCTCTTCATCTGTTCCTTTTTTTTTTTTTTTTCATAGAAACTTATTTTGTGGCGGCTATTTTATAACACTTTGAGCACCGTCCTTCTTGTCCTCAGAACTACCTTCATATTAATTATTTTAAGATATCTCAACAAACTGAGGCCAGCTCTTAATCCTGGGTTATCAGCCCTCGCCCTGGAGAGCCTCCGTGCATGTCCTCTGTCATGATGTGTAAAAGCAGCCCCCAAATTCAATACTGAGCCAAACTTGCTTTTTGGTAAAAAGAAATTCAGATGGCAAACAAAAATAGGGAAGTAGGTATAAAAGTAGTTGAGTTCTGTAGCACCTTAACAAGACCCTTCTACCCTAGTTCTATTCATCCTTCACCTCCCAAAGGAGCTGCACCTCCTCTTCCAAGTCTTTCCTGACTACTTCAGCCCCAAGCGTTCTCATTCTTAGATGGATTTCCCTAGCACTTGATTTCTATCGTCTATCTTACTTTCCATAAGGAACACACATTAGTAAATATTGACTGCACCTCTCTTTTGTCCCATTTCCCTCTGGGTGAGGGTAAAGTTCTTGAGGACAGAGGCTCTTGCTTTTTTGCCCTCTCCATGGCACCCACTATGATTTCTGCCCAGAGGTTAACACCTAGAGTTGGAAAGATACAATTAAAAGATTGATAGAGAGCACAGATTAAAAAATTAAACACATATGCAATCATGTGCATAAGAAATATAAAAGAAAGTAGTGATGTTAGTTTAGGAAAGAAGGAAGGCTTCAGGGAGAAATCTGGACCTTAAGCTTGGCACTAAAGGAACCCCAGTTTTCAGTAGAGAAGAGAGGCAAAGTCAACCCAGAGAGAAAGGAGTAATTCATTCAACACATGCCTTTTGAGCTTGGCATTATGCTAATTTGTGTGGTGAATGTGGTGTGTTCCAAGGAAAAAGAACAAGATAAACTCGAAGGGCCAATATTGCCAGAACAAAGAGTTACAGGACTCCTATCACTCTGTCACAGTGTGACCATTGCAATGTCCCAGAGCCCTCCCAAGCAGCATGCCCTGTCCCTTTCCCATCCCATATAAGGAAAGACATTGGCCCCATTTTTCTCCCGCTCAGCACACTGAAAGTATACATACTCTGCCCAGTCAGCAGATGACTTGCAGGTTCCCTGGCTATAAAAACAGACAGGCAACCCATGCTTATTGTCGACTTTCCCTGGCTACCAGGAAGTCAGCCCGCTGTTCTTGCAGGGACCCTTCTCTTTAACAAAGCTCTATCTTCCTTACATTCTGCCTCATGTCTGGAAATGCTTTTCCAACCCATGCTTGGCCCACGAGATGGTGAAGTGAGGTGATGTGAGGAGAGAGCTGCAGGAGGGGGACACAGGTGAGATGTAATTAGCATTAAAAGGGGCCACGCACTGCTTTAGGAACATCACTGCTTTTAACTCCTTGACTCTTCATACTAACTCTGTAAGGTAGATACTCTTATTGTCTCCATTTCGTAAGTGAGGACCCTGAAATACCAAGACAAGTAAAGCAACTTATCTTAGACCATAAAAGTAGGCAGAGTTAGACTATCAAGTCTGGCAGCCTTGTTCCAGAATCTTCACCCTTAATCAATGTACTATACTGGCACTCAACCCACCAACTAAACAAGCAAGCTAACCAAACCCACCCTTATTCCTTTCTCTCTGGGTTGACTTTGCCTCTCTTCTCTACTGAAAACTGGAGTTCCTTTAGTGCCAAGCTTAAGGTCCAGATTTCTCCCTGAAGCCTTCTTTCTTTCCTAAACTAGCATCACTACTTTCTTTTATATTTCTTAAGCATACAATTGTGTGTGTGTTTAATTTTTAAAAAAATTAGTATTGGAGTATAGTTGGTTTACAATGTTGTGTTAGTTTCTGCTGTACAGCAAAGTGAATCAGTTATATACATACATATATCCACTCTTTTTTAGATTCTTTTCCCATATAGGTCATTATAGAGTATTGAGTAGAGTTCCCTGTGCTATACAGTAGGTCCTTACTAGTTATCTATTTTATATACAGTAGTGTGTATATGTCAATCCCAATCTCCCAATTTATCCCTTCTTCCCCTTCTCCCTTGGTAACCATAAGTTTGTTTTCTACATCCGTGACTCTGTTTCTATTTTTGTAAATAAGTTCATTTGCACCATTTTTTTTAGATTCCACACATAAACGATATCATACGATATTTGTCTTTCTCTGTCTGACTTACTTCACTCAGTATGACAATCTCTAGGTCCATCCATGTTGCTGCAAATGACATTATTGTTTTTAAACCTGTGCTCTCTATCAATCTTTTAATTGTATCTATCCAACTCTAGATGTTAACCTCTGGGCAGAAATCATAGTGGGTGCCATGGAGAGGGCAAAAAAGCAAGAGCCTCTGTCCTCAAGAACTCTACCTTCTCACAGAGGGAAACGGGACAAAAGAGAGGCACGGTCAATATTTACTAACCTGTGTTCCTTATGGAAAGTAAGATAGAAGACAGAAATCAAGTGCTAGGGAAATCCATCTAAGAATGAGAACCCTTGGGGCTGAAGTAGTCAGAAAAGACTTGGAAGAGGAGGTACAGCTCCATTTGGGAGGTGAAGGATGAATAGAATTAGGATAGAAGGGTCTTGTTAAGGTGCTACAGAACTCAACTATCTTTATACCTACTTCCCTATTTTTGTTTGCCATCTGAATTTCTTTTTCTTACCTTATGCTAGATAGTGGAAAAGATCATATTGAATAGGCAAAGGACAATTGATAGAATTTAAGGTGAGACCTTAGTTTTTATTTAAATGCTATTAGAAAGTAACTATAGGTCTTTAGTAGCACGACGACATAATGAAGCAGCATTTTGAGAACGGTAACTGCATCTCCATGTGAAGAATGGATTGAAGGAAAAGAATCATATTTGGAAAAAACTTGGAGTGACTTAGCTCTGCATTAGGTTCAGCAATTGAAATAGAAAGGAAGGGGTGAAGCTAAAGCCGCTTGGAAGGAAGAACAGGAGGGGTTTGGAGGTTTGCTGGCTATATGGGGTGCACGGGGTGCCCCGACACTAGTTAAGATGCCATACAAGGAGGAAGAGGGGAGATGAAGATCACTGGAAAAAAAGATCCATGGAATCATGGGAATTCAGCAGTAGAGAATATTAATTTCTCAAACTTGCTCAAGGTTAGTAGAATAAATTCTCATATGTTTCACAATCCTTCAACATTTGGAAATTATATTGATCACGCTCGTGCTTCTTCAGAGAATATGAGGACTATTCCGTCTGTTACAGCAGCTCAGAGAACAAAAAATAATTTTTATTGCCAGTACCTTATGAGGACTGATTGTTCCTGAAAAAATAGAAGGAAAATAACAGAGGAGAAAAAGAAATGATGCCATCTAGCGGTGACCAAGTGCTGTAGGTCGGAACAAGAAATGAGGAGGAAATACCCAAGGTCGCTAACGTTTCATTACAGTACATGGTAACCGACACACACCTATGCAAACAGTCTCCCATAATCTTGAGCTGTCCCACACCCAGAATATCCACTGACTTTAAGGTAGCTGTTTCTAGCAGGAGGCATCCATTAGCATTTTCTACACATGTAGATCATAGACTGTGAGTTATTTCTAGCTCCTCATACTGGATGCTGTTATTCTAGGCATAACGAACACAAGGTTTTCATTGGATTTTAAGTAGAAATTGAAAGTTGAGTGAAAGGATGTGGTAGGTAATACGTATTGTTAGATATCTGTGAAACCGAGTTCCCTTACCAAGTTTATGCTCAATCTCCCTGTCCAAAACTTTATTCCCTTTCTTGTGTCCCCTGACCTCAATCATGTGCTAACTGACTGCTAATCAACCAGAGTCAGGTGACTAAAGTTGATGTCGTCAATAACATAGTTAATGTAATAAAACTGCTGTTGTAGGTATCATCGTTAACTTACAAACTCAGGCTGTTTCTCCAGGGCAAGATGAGCTCACAGACCCTGAGCCGTGGACCACCTGGCCAGAGAATCTAAACCAGAGACATTCTGACTCCTGAACTAGATTAAGAAATGTCACACAATGATTAATCCCAGCTTCTTCATTCTTCCCCTTTAAAACAGAAAGTATCTCTGACTCCTTTAAGCATTCTGAACAAGACTCACTTGCTGCAGGGAATGATTGCCTCCTTTACATGGTCTGAAACCAGGAACATCTCTTTGTGTTGTATGTGTGGGATGTAGATGGTGACACACATGTTTCTGTCATGTTGTAAATATCGTCTACCAAACAAGGCCTTGAACTGTAATCCCTTCCATCTCTGAGACAACAATAGCTACACATCAGTCTCGTATATATGCTCCTGAATTCCCTACTCAGCCCATGGGCTCACTGTTAAGGACTGGATGTCTTTGTCCTCCCAGAATTCACATGCAGAAGCCCCAACGTGATGGTGCTGGGAGGTGGGCCCTTTGGGAGGTGGTTAGGTCATGAGGGTGGAGCCCTCAGGAATAAGATTAGTGTCCTTACAGAGACCCAGAAAGCTCCCTCACCCCTTCTGCCATGTGAGGACACTGTGGAGAGATGGACATGTAGGAACCAGGAAGCAGGCCCTCACTGGCCACTGAATCTGCCAGTGTCTTCATCTTGGACTCCCCAGCCTTTAGAGCTATGAGGAATAAATGCTTGTTGTTCAAGCCCCCCAGTCTGCGGTGTTTCTGTTACAGCAGCTCAAATGGACAAAGACACTCATGGTGGAAAATGGTTTTCTTGGTTACACTTGTACTTGCTAAATGATAAGCGATATGTCCCCAGCTCCTGTCACTGATGCTTCTACTTACTATTTTCACCTGCTAAATGTCTCTTTGATATTCTCAATCTTTATTTTGGATTCCGTCATATTGATTTTTCTCTTTTTTGGACAACTCCATATTTCAAGGCATCTTCTCTTTTAACTTTGACTTCAAAGCCATCTTCTCCTTGAGAATTTTCCCCTAAATCATACTTCAGGTTTGAAAAGAAACTAAAGATCACCTTGCCTATACACTGTGCAATGGTTGATCCTCCTTAAACTGTTTTGGTGGAATAGATGTCCCGCCTAAGCTTGAATTCCTCTAGTGACAGGGGACTCACTACCTTTGGAATCAACCTATTTAGCCTCTGAGTAGCTCTGCTGAGTAGAAAACTCTTTCTTCAGATGAACTGAATTCCTTGTTCCTGTGGCCATTACCACTTAGTTCCTGAATGCAGAACTGGCAAGCTCCCCTCTCATGTGAGGGCTCTTCAAATATTTGAAGACAATGAATGTATACCGTGTTGCTTGCCCTCCCCTTCTGTCTTAACAAACACTCCTCCTATGACGTAGTTCTGTATCCCTTTTCGCCTGTGGTTTCTCTCCTTTGCTTCCACATCGTTCTGAAGTAGGGTGGAGTGCTGAGCTGAAGGCACTGACCAGGGTGAGGCGGCCAAGGGTATCAGGGCTGCAGCACCCACTACATCCCAGCTCTCTCATTGGCCAACGGTCTGGTTGTGCTCAGGCCGAATTTAAAAAATAGTATACTTACTCTCAGACTAAACCCCCTGTGTCTTTCTCATCTGCATCTCTACCAAATTGTCAAATCACAATTCTTGTATTTGACACTTTTATAGTTGGTTGCTTGGTCCTCAATATTTTACCCACTAAATTTCCTATTGATAGATTCAGCCCCTCTATCCTACCTGTTTAAGATGATTTTGGCTTCTTCTCCTACCATCACACGTAGTTGCAATTTCTTTCAACCTCATGTCATCCACAAGTTCAACGAGTGGGTCTTTTATGGCTGCATTTAAATCTTTGGTGAAAATACTGCCTGGGACAAAGTTCTCTAGTCCATAAGAACAAGCTAAATATACTGTGACTATTGGATTTGCTTAATCTACTAGTTTAGAGACCTTTTTTTTTTTTTTTTTTGAGTTTTAGGGAGAATGGTATGAGATAAAGCACCTTGAATAATCCCTTACATTTGGTGGGTGCTTAATAAATTAGTTATTGAAATATATCTCCCTTACTGAAATTCTTAAGTCTGATTTGCCTTTGCAGATCTGTTCTTTATAAAAAAAATAATGCCTTTAATTTTAATCTGTGTCTCTATTTGGTCCATCTTTTTTAAATTCTCAGGTTTCAGCTACGTACTTATTTTAAAAGTATACTTTTTCTCATCCCTTCTAATGTATTTATTGGTTTTAAATTTATTTAATATCACTTTCTGGGTTTCTAAAGGGTGATTTTAAAATAACATTTAATAAATAAATTAATTAATTAATTTGGTTGCACCGGATCTTAGTTGTGGCTCTCGGGCTCCTTAGCTGCTGCATGCATGTGGGATCTAGTTCCCTGACCAGGGATCAAACCCAGGCCCCCTGCATTGGGAGCGCAGAGTCTTATCCACTGCGCCACCAGGGAAGTCCCTTAAAATAACATTTAATTTGTGACTGTAAAATTTATATTTGTTTGAGAATTTTGTAAAATAAAGAAAAACAGGGGAAAGGAAAATCATAGAAGGGTGTGTGTTTTTATTTTGATACTCTCAGTGAATTACTTAGGATTTATAGTGCTGAAAGCAGCATTACCAAATTTGCATTTCTCTAAGGTGTGGATTTCCCAAGGTTTCTTTTTCCCTTCCTAAGGGTATATATACTGTATTTAACTCAAGTTCATGCTAAGAATACTAACTTTCATTTTTTTCTTTAGTCTTTTTGTCTCTAGTTAGATATTCATCCCCTAAGCAAAACCAATCAGAATCCCTCTGTGATTGAAAAATAATAGATCTCCAAAGTCTTTTCATCTCAGGGCCTTTTGAGCTCTATTTTTGCCTAAGGAAAGCATGAATGCAGGTATCTTTAGATTTTTCTCTTTACTTATTCTTCAAAGTACTTCGCTCCTCTAGGCAGTGCAGAAGTAAATCCACCCACAACTGAGTAACTCCATAGCCCTTCAGCCTCATAGAGTTTAGATGACTCGTGCACTGCATATAAGCAAATGTTTCAAACCTTGTTTTATGGGTGGGCTCTGATTAGGCGCTGTTGAATATTTTCAGTCCTTTTGGTTGAATTAGACATTTATTGAATCATTTTGGTTGTATTGTATATTCTTTAAAATAGAAGAAGGTTTTATTTAGAGCATTATACCTATACTTCCAGTGTCTCGCATTCCAGGTTGATGTTTGGTGTATCCACAGTTTTGGGACTCCCTAAAACTTTGCAGGGGCTGTCCTGTTTTTGCCATGCTTATTGCCATTTTAAGGCAGACATATTTACAATCACCTCCCAAACATAAGCTTCACGTTTCAGAGTTTCTGTTTAAAGTCAAAGGTGGTTTCCCATTTTGTGACTGCTTGGCCCTGCAGAGTGTTTGCTGTGGGCGTGTTGGGAATGGGGAAGTCTGGCTGGGGTGGGGTGGCTCTCTCCCAAGTTCTCCTCCCTCCCGTTAACCCCTCCTGTAATCCTGGAACTGGGAGCCAAGACAAAGCACCAGACACTTCAATAAATCAAGTCTGATGTCCTGGGTAGGGGTTACCTGTCGCATCTCATGGAGTTCTGTGGTAGTGGGCCACAGCAGAATCTTACTGACCTCACTCTCTGCAACTAGAGACCCTATTATCAGCATGAGTATTTGACTGTGGCTTTTTTTTTTTTAATTGTGTGAGTCAAGGCTGTGCTTTCTAGAGTGCTAGATTTCAAAGGGCAGAAATTCTTCCTATTTTTGTAATTACCTTTGTAAAATTACAAGATAAGCCCTGGAAGGTTCAAAAGCAGTTTATAAATAATTAGTTTGTGATAACAATGATGGCTTAATAATAAAGATAAGATGATCATATGAAGAATAGAAGTCATTTCAAGAAAACCATTTAATTTGTCACATGGAACTCTTAAACTGACATTTTTAGTTTATTTCTTTGTATTAGTAATAGTCACAATAATATTTCTCTGATAAAGTTATACTATGACACGAAGCTCAATTACTAGTGTTATAAATCCTGTGACTATTTTTTTAGGAAGAGTTGGCACTCAAACAGTGTACATGAAAATATGGTAGGTCTCTAAATGGGCAGAAAAACAACCAAGGCACTTTAACCCTTTGGCTTAAGATAGCAATAAAACCTTATCATAGCTGAGCAATTGTGCTTAGACAAAATATATAATAACAATATTTCTAAGCTGCAAGGAACTTAAGAAATTTTATTAGACAATAATCTCGTGCATCCTTGGAATTTTGTATACCATTTCTCAAACTTAACATGTTCAAAACTGAATTCCCACTTCATCTCACTCCTAACTTTTCCATTCATAGTACTTCCTTTCTCATTTTACAAAAACTCCATCCTTCTGGTCTCTCCAGACAAAATTCTTCAAGTCATCCTTGACTCTTCTCTTTCCTTTACACTGCTTATCTTCTTCCATCAAGAGATCCTGTTGGATTTATCTTGAAAGTATATTCTGAATCCCATCACTTCTATTGCAACCACCCTGATTTGAGGCACTCTTAACTCTTATTTAGGTTGAATGAAATAGGCTCCTAACTGATTTCTCACATTCTTCCCTTGCTTTTCTTAAGTCTATTCTGAAAACAGCATTAAAAAAACTCATCATACTACACTTATCTGCTCAAAATTCTGTTATAACTTCCCATTCCACTCAGACTAAAAACTAACATCCTTTTAATGGCCTCTTAGAGGACTGTACGTAATCTGGTTCTCCTTGTGTCTGTGACTTTCTCTCCTACTTTTCTTCCCCTCACTTACCCATTCTAGATACACCCCACTTAAGCCAATGAATAGGTCATACAGACAGAAAGTCAAGGAAACAGCAGCCTTAAATAAACTATTAGACCAGATGGATTTAATAGAATTGTACAGAACATCCCATCCAAATGCAGCAGAATACACAGTCTTCTCAAGTGCACATGGAACTTTCTCAAGAATAGGCCGTATATTGGGACATAAAACAAATCTCAATAAATTTAAGAAGATTGAAATCATATTAAGCATCTTTTCTGATCACAGTGTTATAAGACTAGAAATAAACTGCAAGAAAAAATCACAAATATGTGAAGACTAAACAACATGTTACTGAACAGCTATCGGGTCAATGAAGAAATTACAGGAGAAATCAAAAAATTACCTGAAGACAAATGAAAATGAATATGCAACACACCAAAATCTATGGGATACAGCAAAAGTGGGACTGAAAGGGAAGTTTATAGCAATAGAAGCTTACCTCAAGAAACAAGAAAAATTTCAAATAAATACCTAAAGGAACTAGAAAAATAAGAACTAATGAAGCCCAAGTCAGTAGAAGGAAGGAAATAATAAAGATCATAAAGGAAATAAATGAAATATAGACTAAGAAGACAGCAGAAAAGGCCAATGAAACTAAGAACTGGTTCTTTGAAAAGATAAACAAAATTGACAAACTTTTAGCTAGACTCATCAAGAAAAAAAAAAAGGCTCTGATAAAATTAGAAATGAAAGCAAATAATAAGAGACTATTATGAATAGCTATCTGCCAACAAATTGGACAACCTAGAAGAAATGAACAAATTCTTAGAGTCTTACAACCTTCCAAGACTGAATCATGAAGAAATAGAAAATCTGAATAGATTGATCACTAGTACAGAGAGTGAAACAGTAGTCAAATCAAAAAGCACCCAATAAAAGTCCAGGACCAGAGGTCTTCACAGATGAATTTTACCAAACATTCAAAGAAGATTTGAAACCTATCCTTCTCAAACTGTTTCAAAAAATTGAAAAGAAGGGAACACTCTTAACTCATTTATGAGGTCAACATCACCCTGATAATAAAACCAGAAAAAGACAATGCAAAAAAAGAAAATTAAAGGCCAATATCTCTGATAAACAAAATATAAGCAAACCAAATAAAACAATACATTAAAAGGATAATACAACATGATCAAGTGGGATTTATTCCAGGGATGCAGAAGTGGTTCAACCACAAATCAATCATTGAGATACACTACATTGACAAAATGAAAGATAAAAACCATACGATCATCTCAATAGATGAATAAAAATATTCAACACCAATTTATAATAAAATTTCTCAATAAAACGGGAAGGAACATACCTCTACATAATAAAGGTCATATATGACAAACGCACAACTAACATCATACTCAAATGGTGAAAAGCTGAAAGCATTCCCTCTAAAATCAGGAACAAGACAAGGATGTAAACTTTCACTACTCTTATTCAACATAGTATTGGAAGTCCTAGCCAGAGCAATTAGGCAAGAAAAGAAATAAAAGGAGTCCAAATTGGAAAGGAAGAAGTAAAAGTGTCACTATTTGCAGATGAAATGATTTAATACATGGAAAACCCTAAAGAGTCCACCAAAAACTATTAGAAATAATAAACAAATACAGAAATTTCAGGATACAAAATCAACATACAAAAATCTCTTGCATTTCTGTGCACTAACAATGAGCTAGCAGAAGGAGAAATTAAGAAAAAAATCCCATTTATAATCATAACAAAAAGAATAAAATACCTAGGAATAAATCTAACCAAGGAGGTGAAAGACCCATACACTGAAAACTATAAGACATTCTTGAAAGAAATTGAAGAAGACAGAAATAAATGGGAAGATATTCCATGCTTATGAATTGGAACAATTAACATTGTTAAAATGTCCATATTACCTAAATCAATCTACAGATTCAATACAATCCCTATCAAAATCCCAAGGACATTTTTCACAGAAATAGAACCAAAAATTCTAAAATTTTTATGGAGGCATTACAGAACCTGAATAGCCAAAGCACTCCTGAGAAAAAAAAAGAACAAAGCTGGAGGTATCACACTCCCAGATTTCAAACTATGTCACAAAGCTATAGTAATCAAAACAGCATGGCATTGGGAGAAAAACAGATACATAGATCAATGGAACAGAATTGAGAGCCTAGAAATAAACCCACACATATATGGACAATTAATTTATGACAAAAGAGCAAAGACAGTCCTTAAAGAAAAGACAGTGCTTCAATAAATGGTATTGGGAAAACTGCATAGCCGCTTGCAAGAAAATGAAACTAGACCACTATCTCACACCATACACAAAAATCAACTCAAAATGGATTAAAGACTTGAATCTAAGACCTGAAACCATAAAGCTTCTAGAAGAAAACTTTGGCAACATGCTCTTGAACACCAGTCTTAGCAATATCTTTCTAGATATATCTCCTCAGGCAAGGGAAACAAAAGCAAAAATAAACAAATGGGACTACATCAAACTAAAAAGCTTTTGCACAGCAGAGAAAACCATCAACAACAAAAAAAGGACAATTTACTAAATGGGAGAAGATATTTGCAAACAATATATCAGATAAGGGGTTAATATCCAAAATATATAAAAACTCATACAACTCAACAACAACAAAAAATACAACCCAATTTAAAAATGGGTAGAGACACTGAATAGATGTCTTCCCAAAGAAGACACAAGATGGCCAACAGACACATGAAAAGATTTTCAACATCACTAATCATCAGGGAAATTCAAATCAAAACCATAATGAGATAGCACCTCACCCCTGTTGGAATGACTACTGTCAAAAAGACAAGGATAATAAGTGTCGACAAGGATGTGGAGAAAAGGGAATTCTTGTGCACTGTTCATGGGAATGTAAATTGGTGCAGTCATTGTGGAGAACAGTATGGAGATTCCTCAAAAAATTAAGAAAAAACTACCATATGATCCAGTTATCCCACTGCCGGATATTTATGCAAAGAATATAAAAGCACTAATTCAAAAAGATACATGCACCCCAATGTTCATAGCAGCACTATTTACAATAGCCAAGATATAGAAACAAACTAAGCATCCATCAACAGATAAATGGATAAAGATGTGGTGTGTATATACAGTAGGATATTACTCAGCCATAAAAAAAGATGAAATCTTGCTATTTGTTACAACATGGATAGACCTTCCTCTGATGGAGGAAGACAAATACTGTATGATTTCACTCATATGTGGACTTAAACAAACAAACCAAAATAAATGAACAAACGAAAGCAAACAAAACATACACATAGATACAGAGAAGAGAATAGTGGTTACCAGAGGGGGAGGGGGGCTAAATGGGTAAAGGGGGTCAACAGTATGGTGACAGATGGAAACTAAATTTATGGTAGTGAGCACACTGAAGGGTATACAGAAATAGAAATATAATGTTGTACACATGAAACATATGATGTTATAAACTGATGTTACCTCAATAAAAATAAATCTAAAAAAATAAAATGATAAGCCTTCTAGCGCAAAAAAGATAGAAGAATATCTTTGCAACTTGGGAATAAAAAAAGACTTTTAGATAGCACACGGAAATTAATAACCATACAAAAATATAGGTAATTAGACTTCATCTAATTTAAAACTAGTGCTCGTCAAACTACATATTTAAGAAAATGAATGGGCAAGCCACAGACTGGGAGAACATAACTGCATATTATATATCTGACAGGACTTTCAGCTGCAATACATACTTACAAGAACTCCTCCAACTCAATAATAAAAAGAAAAGCCACCCAGTTTTTTAAAAAATGAGCCAAATATTTAAATAGACATTCAACAAAGGATGAATGACCAATAAACCCCTGGGGAAATGCTTAGCAACATTAGTCATTAGGTAAATGCAAATAAAACCACAGTAAGACAGCATTACCCAAACACCAGAACAACAAAAATTAAAAGGGCTGACTACCTCAAAATTAGCCGAGATGTCGAATAACTGAAGTGAGGGAGATGAAATGATGTAATCCTTTTGGAAAGGCTCTGATGGTGTCTTATAAAACTAAAATTATTAGTACATTATGACCCGGCAATTCTACTCCTAGGTGTTTACACAAGAGGCTGAAAACATCAGTCCAGTGAAAGATACATGTAAATGTCCATAGCAGGTTTCTTCATAATAGCCCCAAACTGGATAAAACTCGGGTGTCCATCAACAAAAGAATAGATAAACTGTGGTACATTTGTACAATGGAATACTATTGGAATACTACTCATAGTAAAAAAAAAAAAGGAATGACTTACTGATACACTCAAAAACATGATTGAATGTAAAAAGAATCATGCAAGTATACTGTATGAAGGAGGAGAATAGTGTTTGCCTCTAGGGTGGGGAAAGGGACTGACTGGGCAGGGGTATGAAGAGCCTTGCTAAATCTGGAGTAATGGTGGTGCTCTATATCTTGACAGGGGCTTGGATTACACAGATGTATATATCAAATGGTATCCTAAAGATACGCACATTTCCCTGCACGTGAATTTCACCTCAAGGAATAAACAAGTATTGAACTCTAGTTAGCGATATGTATCCCGAAGTATTTAGGGCTATACTTTAAACACTTTAAATTGAGATCTGCAACTTTAAAATGCATCATAAAAGTAAATAAGACAAATTGATGGATGGATAAATGGATATTGGATAGTATGTGAAGAAGCCGATATAGGAAAATGTTTTTATTTTATTTTTATTATTTTTAAATTTTTTTTCTATTTTCCCACACCACCCGGCTGTGGTATCTTAGTTCCCCAACCAGGGATAGAACCCATGCCCCCTGCGTTGGAAGCGCTGAGTCTTAATCACTGGACCTCCAGGGAAGTCTCGGGAAAATGTTAATTATAGAATCTGCATGGTAGGTATTTGGGTGTTCATGGTATAATTATTTCATTTTCCCTGTATGTTTGAAAATTTTCATAATAAAGAGTCTTTGCTGCTAAATCTTAGGTAAAATGGCTCTAGGTTGGGCCTGTAGATATGAAAAACAGCATTTTGCCTGTGTTTGTATAGGTTGATTATAAATATTGCATCTCAGGGAAATTTTGTTTTTAATTGTTGATAACGAAGTTGCTGCTCTGTCTCAACAGACAGTTGTTCTGTGAGCCTGGGTGGATTTTCTGTACCTTATTACACGACACAACAGGCAATGACGTCAGTTTGATCCAACCTGAATTTTGAGGCATATCCCATAACATTTTACCTCAGGTTGTTGGTTGAATATCTAGAGCAAAATTATGTTGGTCACAGGAAGAAATGTTATTGTTTATCTTTTTAATTCTAAATTAAAAATAAATAAATCATTATTTAACTCTGTTCCTCAGAAATATTTCTCTTGAAATTATTTCTTGCTTTTACCAAAATATAGCACTATATTTCAACACAAGGAAAGTATGGGAACAGAGTGAGAGGTCTTGTGATTCCACTTAACTTGCTTAATTCCACCTTGGAATTAAATGAAAATACATATCTTCTAATTTGGAAAAAAAGAAAAACTAGCACAAAGAAACCAATCATAGCAAAGGAGAAGAACACTATTCAGAGGGGCTGTTCTACAAAGTGGAGATTTCTCCTCCACCTTTTAAGCCATATTTCTTTTACTTAAAAAAAAAATCTCCAGGCAAGAACAATAAGTGGAATTTCAAAGTTACGGCGATGAAATATATTACTGGTTAATATAGACTAATAAAAAAGAATTTCATTTTGAGATTAAAAAGTATGAGGAGTTTATAAAAACTTACCAGAAGTATTCCTGTCCCTGGGAAAGGCAAGGAAGAAACCCATGAGTCTGGTTCAGACAGAGGCTTCAGTGTCTTGGGATCAGGACGGGCCGGGCCACGTCTGTTAATAAACATTTCACTGAACTCGACTAGTCCGTGAAAACACAGGCGTGTCCTTGTGCCCCTTCATTAACCGAAGTTTAGTAATCTCCTAGTTGGAGTTTTAATTAGGATTTGTCCAAGGAGAATGTGTATCCCTAAAGGGGAAAAAAAAAACCCTTCTGACGAATCAAGAAGGAAACAGGAAACGGTATGAATGCAATTCAGTTATTTACTTTTTCTATCACACCCTTCTGCAAATACCACTATATATACAGCTCTCAGCAAGCAGAGACAGCCCTCAGCTGACACTCACTGGAGGTCCAGCAGGTGGTTTATAGGAGTGACGTGCCTGAGCACAGGTCAATTTCTATAGCCTTCTTTAAGGATAATGTAGGCTGAACAAATATGAGTTTGGTAAACAATTAACTCGACAACCACTTGGGACTTTACAGCTAGTTGTCAGCTTGTCTTGTTCTTTATTGTTGCATTTAAAGTAACCCTTTTGCTGTTTACTTCACCAGGAGGTCTCATTCCTTTACTTTCTCTTATTCATTTTTTTTTTTTACCTTAAAAGCATTAATGAATAAATTAATTAAGGAGTAAGGGCAACACTTATGGAAAGACTTTAGCAATTTTAAATGTTCCCACACTGAGGCCTTTGAATGGAGGGAGTTATTACAAGGGGCTGCTAAATTCTTATGTCCAGTGTATAAAAGTTTGTGATCTCTCCCAAAACGCCAGACATACCACATTAAGGTCCAAAAAAGCAGGGGAAACTTTTTTTTTTTTTTTTTTTTTTTTCACACACACACACTGTATTTTATTTTTACAAGAGATAATGACCACAACAAAAGCAACAATGATTGCAATTACCAAACACGAAACACACTCATACTATGTCATAGTATTGACATTCAGTCCAGTAATCCTCCACTGTAACAGCTCCTTTACTTTGCAGTGAAAATTGATTTGTATATTCTTTGCCTCTGAGTCCTTGTGGAATTTTTTTTTTTTTTTTTAATTCAGACAGAAAGTCACAAAAATTATACTCATCCTCATCAGTTCACTCAGTCCCATGTAATTAATTTTTTTTTTTCATCTTGATCTTTTGTTAGCACTTTTATGAGTTCATCAGTTTTTCATTAGAGTTCTGAAAATGCTTATTCATTCAGTTCAGCAGTACAGTCCGTTACCAGAAACCTGTACTTGTCAGAGTCTTTTCCATGTATTTCTTGAAGATGAAACCCTTTTATAGGAACATATTTGCAAAATCATCAGAGTACACCCAGAACTGTCAAGCAGGGGAAACTTGAAGCCCTCTCACAGACCACATTCCATCGGGTTCTAAGTCAGCCTCTTCACTCTTCAATAATACTTCCATGACCGATACCCGGCAAGTTAGGAATGGAAAGAATCTTCCTCAATCTGATAAAAGGCATTATAAAAACCGAGAGCAATCATTATACTTAAAAGGTGAAATACTGAATGCTTTTCCCCTAAGGCAATCCAGCCACTTTGGATGTTATACTGGAAGTTCTAGCCAGTGCGGGATGTGCCCTTCATAATATTTGCACATAGAAATTTCCTTCTTTTGCTCCAGCTTCCAGCATCGAGAGACACGCTACTTCTGGAGGTGTTCTGTCCCATGTTTGTAGAGTTCTGACTGTTAGAAAAGATGAAATTATATCACAGCAAATTTCGTTGCCCTGAAATTTCTTCCAGCAGAGTTTATTTTTATCCTTTCAGGCACACTGATCATTTCTACTTCCTCTTCCACCTGGAGCAATTGGGATGTCTGAGGACAGCTACCGTTCCATCTGAGATTTCAGTTTGCTAGTTCTTTTCCCTGCATTTGCGCTCCGTCATGAATTCAAATCCCCTCAGAATCCTGGTTGTGTTCATTTAAATCCTTTCTAGTTTGTCAAGGGTCCATCTAGGAGGTGTGGTGTCCAGGGTTTCGCATCTACAGGGCTTCAGCTCTGTACACAGTAGAAAGGGAATATTGCCTCTGCGTTCTAGGTAATGATCTTTCCATAAACAGAAATATCATCCTTGCTATGAGCCAACATTCCCAAGTCTCTTTTACACCTGCTGCAGATAAACCAGACCTTCCGTATCTGCGCTAGTGAAGACAATTTCTTTGAAAATAGGTGTAAGTCTTTACATTTCTTTCTCTTAATTTCCATTTTATTAGTTCTCACACAATGTCAGGGCCATCTATTTCTGTGGTATAATGTCTACTACAGCTTTGTGTCTTTCACAAAATTGATAAGCGTATTTTTTTTTGTTTGTTTTTTTTAAATAAGGGGAACACATGTTGAGTCAGATAATGGTTGAGTGGTAATCCGGCAACGGGAGATCAGAATGATTGGTTCTGTCATGACTGGTTCTTTTTTTTTTTTTTTTAATTTATTTATTTATTTATTTATTTTTGGCTGTGTTGGGTCTTCGTTTCTGTGCGAGGGCTTTCTCTAGTTGCGGCAAGCGGGGGCCACTCTTCATCACGGTGCGCGGGCCTCTCACTGTCACGGCCTCTCTTGTTGCGGAGCACAGGCTCCAGACGCGCAGGCTCAGTAGTTGTAGCTCACGGGCCCAGTTGCTCCGCGGCATGTGGGATCTTCCCAAACCAGGGCTCGAACCCGTGTCCCCTGCATTGGCAGGCAGATTCTCAACCACTGCGCCACCAGGGAAGCCCAAGCATATTGTTTTCTCTGTCTAGTTGCTGGTAACACCCTTGAATTCAAAGCATGGGCTGAAGATAGCACTTGAAATCTGCAAAATGATTTAAATCTATTAATCAATATTCTTTGGTTATGTTGTTCAACTAACTATTAACCCTCATACCAACATTGCCATCCACTTAAGCTTCTCTATTTAATTACAGAGCATTATGAGGACTCTGTCAAGGACTTGCTGACAGCCATTATGTTCTTTTTTTTTTTTTTAATAATCATTATTTGTTTTATTTATTTATTTATTTACTTATATTAAAAAAATATTTTTTGGCCACACTGCGCGGCATGCGGGAATCTTAGTTCCCCGACCAGGGACTGAAATCACACCCGCCACGGTGGAAGCACGGAGTCTTAACCACTGGACTGCCAAGGAAGTCCGTATACTCTTCTGTTGATTACTCTAAATTAACTCTGGGAAATAAGTTTGGTCCAAGACCATTGTCCTTGATGATACCCTGTGGTCTCAGTGACCAGAGCTTTCTCTTCTGGGGTTTGACAATTGCTCCCTTTAATAGTGAACCCTTTCTGGAGATGAGATACTTCTGGCTGCTGATTAGGGACCTGGAAACCTTGGACCTCTTAAACCATGGTGAGGATATAGGATGGGGAGCAAACGATGACTTTTTTTTCAGAGTAGAGAACTTCTGGTAGTTTGGTTTTTCTCAGTGTTTAAGTTGTGTTCTGGACTTGAACCCTAAAGAGATTATTTGGTTCTGTGAACCTCTTGAGTTTTATTTCAAGGAAAATCCTACTTTAACATGTGGTGCAGGTAAGATATATAAATATTAGGGATGTGTTTATAACATCATTACTCTGAAAGTTACACAGAGCAAGAGCAAATTTTCCTTAAGTATGGACTTTGTTTTTAATTAGCATTTTATGTTAAGGTTTAAAATTCTAAAGTTTCAAAAGGGAACATACACAAAGGTCTTCCTCTCATCCCTATTTTTTAGCCATTTACTTATCTTCACTAAAGACAACCAACTTCACTAGGGGGGGTGTGTGATTCCAGAGATATTTTATGCATATACAATCAAATATGCAAAAATACTCTGCTTTACTTTTAGTACAAATGATAGACTACTACATATATTTTTCTGTACTTTGATTTTTTCCATTTCATATATCTTGGAGATTATTCTAAGATATAATTTTTTTAGATAAAGTTGTGAGGGCTTGTTCTTTTATTTTTATTTTTTTAATTATTTTAAATTCTTGATAATTGAGAAATTAAAACACGTACACAAACAGATTCCAATGTACCCACTATCCAACTTCAACAATTATCAACTCAAGGTCAGTTATCAACTCAAACCAATTATCAACTCAAGGCTGACCACTCCTTATCATTTTTTAAGAATAGAGTTATAATTAACATACAGTATTATATTAGTTTCAAGTGTACAGCATTGTGATTCAATATTTTTATACTTTATAACATAATCACCACAAAAAGTCCAGTTATCATGCGTCACCATACAAAGTTGTTACAATATTATTGACTATATTCCTTATGTATACATTACATCCCCATGACTTATTTATTATATAACTGGAGGTTTTTACCTCTTAATTACCATTCACCTGTTTCACCTGTCCCCACCCACCCCCTCTGGCAACCACCAGTTTATTCTCTGTGTCTATGAGTCTGTTTCTGTTTCATTGTTTGTTTGTTTTCCAGATTCCACATATAAGTGAAATCATAGGGTATTTATCTTTCTCTGTCTGACTTACTTCACTTAGCATAATAGAGGGTTTGTTATTTTAAAATGCCTTATTAAAAGCTTTTCCCTTGCTGTAGTTATTTGTTTTTATTTTAATATTAATATATTATTCAATATCACATAATTTTAAAGTTAAAATATTTTAAAAGTTAACATAGACCACTAGATGGTGCTGTCATCACAAAGAAATGAAAAATATACATAATACTTTAAAAATAATTTGCACATTGTAAGGAAAAAACCCAACTACTATAAAACTGTACAAAGCAAAAAGTATAGGCTAAATTTCGAAGTACTATTCTCCAAAGGCAGACAATGATAACATGGAGACGTTTCTCTCTTCCCAGTTATTTTATCCATACTTGTATATCTATATCTATATATTAATTTCTCAATTATCTATATATTCTTTAATAAAAAATCTCATACACACATTGTTATTTTGAAACTTACTTTCTTAAACCTAATAATATATAATGGAGTTCTTTCCATGACAGTACATATAATTAATTTCATTCTTCAGTAAACTGTGTCGAGTAAATTGTTTTAAATGATCAGAATATTATAAAATGTTATAATGATATCTTACTTGTATAATTATTATACTTATTTAATGATACGTTTATTTGTTATAATTGATTTCACTGCTCATAATAGATATTTAGGCTGTTTCTGAATTTTTGTTTATCCAAACAATAGTGCAGAAAACATCCTTGCGCATTTATCCTGGCGCGCTGGCTGCAGAAGCCCATGTTGACATCATTTTCTCTTGGAACCTTAGAGGCATGATCTCCTTGACTTAAAGCTTCTAGCCTTGCTGTTGAGCAGTCAAATGTGTCATTCTTATTCCTGATTCCATTTAAACCCTTTGAATCTGATCTCTTCTCTCTGCCCATCCCACTCCCTTTCTCGGCTTTAGGGACCATTTCTTCTGAACACTCTTGACCATGTCCCTGGGTGCCATTCTTTTCTTCCAAACATTGTTTTGGGCCCCCAGTGAGCCCTTTCAGTCCTTCTTCCTAGAAAATGTTCTTGATTAGTTCTTTGATAATTTCCTCCCCTCCATTTTCTTTCAAGAATTCCTATTATTCAGATTAATAATCCTATCAGAGTCTACATTTTTAAAAATATTTTTCTCTTCTATTTTTTTTTATCTTTGTCTCTTTGTTCTATTCCTACTTCATGTCCTCAACTTTATTTTATAATCCTCCGGCTTTTTATTTCTGCTGTCGTATCTCTTTTTTAAAATTTATTAATTCTTATGTGCCATATAATAAATGAGACTGTGGATGAAAATGAAGTGAATCAAGCCGCAGCACTAAAATAAGGTTCAGATGAATGTTTTAGTCATTTGTTGTGCTTTATGAGACCAAGTGTGGCATAACAGAGAGGGCGCTGGCTTAGGGGTCAGGAGGTTTACATTCCTATGCCAGGTAAGCCAATAATTAGTGGTGTCAGCACATCTCTGGGTCTCATTCCTCATTTATTCGTTAATTTATTCAGCAGATATTGTACTCAACTATTACTATGAGTCAGGCACCAGGTTATAAGAAGAGAAGGTTGAACCAGATGGTGTCTGAAGTGTTTTCCTCCCTCTGAAATTCCAAGGCCCTTGGATTCTAAGCCCCTTGGATCCTACCTCTTAGCTGGTTCCTTCCTTTCTTTTCCTACTTTCACCACCTGAGGTCGGGACCTTACCTTCTATTGAATAAATTTCTGCACCACCTCTTAGCTGTTTTTTTGATGTCACAGCAGGAAAGACTAGGGAAGGAAGAGAGGAAGCAGGGCACATGGCGTGATTCGGTGAGCCTGTGGGATTCTGGAGTTTTCTAGTCTCACCCCATGTTGCTGCCGTCATATTTTTAATTTTATAGAGCTTTCTCCTTTTCTAGCGGGGTCACCAACTGTCCTGGTTTACCTGGGACTGTGAGTTTCCTGGGATGGGGGACATTCTGTGCTAAAACGGAGGCAGTCCGGGACAAACCAGGGTAGTGGTCACTCTACCTCTGGATATTCTTTTTTGGTAGCAGCTTTTTCTTTTTTCTTAGTTGCAATCATTTTTTTTCCCCCTCTGCAAATATTAATTATAGGTTTTTTTTTCCAAAGGTTTTTGTTTTTCATAGTATTATGTGCTGTCTCTGCTTCCTTTGAGCTCCTCTGGTTTACTTACGTTAGTCTCTCCTTTGCGTTGGAGACTTTTCACAAATGTCTTGTAACAGGCTGATGACATTTGTGAGTATTGACTGGATGCTCTAGGAGGTTGGTGGGGTCTGTCAGCCGCTGGGTTTCACTGTGGGGGGATTGGGGAGGGACCTGGCATATCACCGTGAGATTGCCAAATGTCAGCCTAGAGAGCTCCTTTGTTTTAGGCGGGCCAGTTTTCCCAAACAGAAACCCTCCGTGTGCTGCTGGGCGGCTGCCCTCCTTGGGGAGCAGGGGCCGGAGTAGAGGGTGCAGTAAGCAGAAGTGTCTGGTAAGCAGAAAGTCCTGGTTAGCGGGCTTCCAGGACCCCTGTTCTCAAGTAAGGGCTTCGCTCTCTCTGTTGTGTCTCTGAGACGAAATGCTCTGTAGTTCAAACTTTTCAAGAATGTAAACCTCTAGTCTGCCCCTGTAGCTGGAGAGAGGTTCTTTCCTAGCTGTGTTGGAAGAGGAACAGTTTCTGGAAGTCAAACTGTTCTTTTAAGATGACTTTCAGTTTAATTAACTCCAGATTTCAGCTTCAAACACTTGCAAGTCTCCTTGTCTTATTCCAAAAACCTTGCGGTGGTGTCCTAGTTATTTCCTGGTTACCTCCTAAGGCCTGTCCTTAAGCCCCCTCCCCAAACTAGCTCCCACAAGCCAGGCGCGGTCCCAATTCAGGACACTTATATTTGCTGTGCCATCTTCCACCAGGTCTTCACATGACTGGCCCCTCAGCTCCCTCAGTTTTTGCTCAAATGGCACCTTTTCAGCAAGGGCTTTCCAGATCCCCATACTTTAAGACACACTGCCCAGACCACGACTACCTACCTGCGTTCTGACTTTTTTCCACAGCCCTTGTGACATTTTATATATATATATATATATATATATATATATATATATATATATATATATATATAATAATTATATTTAATTATATAAATAATTATATATTATAATAATTTATATATATATATAAATTAGAATGTAAGCTCCCTATTAGAAGAATTAGAAGATTAGCTTCATGAGGACAGGCCTTTTGGCCTCCTTATTTCACACTTTTCCCCCTGTAGACAGGAGTGCTTGGCAAACAGAATGATTTGCATTTCATGTCTGCCCTGCCTTTGCACTTCAAGTAGCAGCTGGAGCCTCGACTCCTGGGTCTTTCCAGAGCAAAGCAAATAGGCTTGATTCTTCTTAGCTGCCCCACTTCCACCTGCTGCTTCCCGTAGGCACTGAATTTTTAGACGTCTCTGTTCTAACTCAGTTACCACTTTCTTGTCTGCATTTTGATTCTAAAATTTTGTGATCTCTTTGGTCTTTTGTTGTCTCATTTCATGCTCTCTTTGTCTTTACAAAGGTCATAAAAAATCCTCCACGGTAATTTTACTAGGGGTTTGGGAAAGGATGGAGAAAATCATATGTGTTCAGCTCGTGTAATTTAAGCAGAAATCCTAAAGCATTGCTTTACCTATTTTGGCTACTTGTATTTACTGTTTTGTGAAGCACCTGCTTATGCATTTTGCTCTATTTTCTTTAGTGCCGTTCTTCTTTTGCTGCTTGATTGTGATTTCTTTTGTAAATTAAGAATATGAGCTCTCTCTTTTGTGCTGCAAAGATTTTCCTCAGAGAGTTGTTTGGTTTGGACTTTGTATGATTGTGTGCTTGCTGTTTCATGAAATTTTGTTTGATCACATCTTTTCCTATGTATCAGTTGTTTTCATTCTTTGATTCCATTTCTGAATTCTCTGGTATGTTTGATCTGCTTGTGTTTTTGTTTGTTTGTTTTATGTATGGCTTTGTTTTTTGCAATAAACACGTAAAGTTTACAAGAAGAGTACAAAAAACTCCCCAAATATTTCTATCTTACCACATTTGCTTTATCTTTCTATTATTGTTATTATTATTTTCTGAACCATTTGAGAGTAAGTTGTACACACAAAGACTCTTTACTCCTAAATATTTCACTGTGTATTTCCTAAATCTTAAATAGCCTCAATATGGTAATCAAAAGGAAATTAGTATTGACTTAATGCATCCATCTTGAGTAAAGACCTTATTCAAATTTTGCCTATTCTCCTAATAATTTACTTTATAGCAATAAGGAAAATGAAAATGAAGTCCCCTGCCCAGGATCTCCCCAGGCATGTGCTCTGCTAGTTGTCACCCCTTCTTAGTCCATAATCTGAAGCAAGCCCTTAGCTGTTTTTGTGTTTTATGATTTGACACTTTGAAGAGTACATTTTCTCTGTTGAGGTTTGTTTGACATTTCCTCAAAATTAGACACAGTGTATGCTTTTGGGGTTGGAACATGGAGTAATGTTGAATACTTCATAGTGATATTAACATTGATCATTTCATTGAGGTAGTGTCTGACAGGTTTCCCACTGGAAGGAGATTTTGAGACTGTATAAATACCTTGTTTTTTATTACTGTAGAGAGTCTAAAGACAGCCACCACCAAATCCTCCTATACCACGTTGCATGCTGCTCCGCACAGCAAGAGGTAGAATCTAATTTTCCTCCCTTGAATCTGAGCTGGCGGTGATGAACTGCTTCACCAATAGAATGAGGTAGAAAGCATGTTCTGGTGCCTCAGAGGCTAAATCACAAGTAGCTTCCCAGCCTCCACATGGATATCTTGAAAGGCTTGCTCCTTGGATGTTGCCTCTCAGAACTCAGCCATCGTGCTGTGAGAGGCCCAGGTTACGTGGAGGGGTCACGTGCAGGTGCTCTGGGTAGCGGTACCAGCTGAGCTCCCAGCTGACAGTCAACATCATTTACAAGTGAGCTAGTTTAGGGGTTCAGTCCACACGGTGACTCCAACACCAGATGCCATCTGACTGCAGCCATATGAGTGACCCTAAGTAAGAACCACATAGCTGGGCCCTGACAAGCCACAGGGCTATGAGAGGTAATGATAAAGTTTTGTCTTAAGCCTCTAAGTTTAGGTTGATTTGTTGCACGGTAATAGGTACATGCAACAAAAGTTATCTGGAACTGGGTTTCTGCTGTAATAAAGACCTAAAACTTGTGGCATTGGCTTTGGGACCAGGCAGCAAGCAAATACTGGAAGGGCCTTGAGGACAATGTTAACGAAACCTGAGGGACAGTTAGGAAATTATTATTGGCAGCTGGAGAAGTAAGGACTCTTGCTATGTAGTCTTAGAAAGTTTGGCAGTAATGTTGCCTCCAGAAATGTGGCAGGTAGAAATGAGCTAATGGATTTGGCCAAGGAGATTCCATGTAGAATGTTGAAAGTCCCTCCTGTTTCTTTTAGCTACATATGCTAAAAGTAAAGGATAGGAAGAATTGAACTAAAAAGAGGTACTCTTAAGCTTTGGGACAGTACCCCAGGGAATTAAGTTTTCTCAAGATAAGGAAGGGCCTCTGGGGAAAGACCAAATCTAGGACATTAATAGTAGCACTTGTGTCAAGGTGAAAACATAGTTAAGGGTGCAGCTGTAATCCCCATCGCTGAGCCGTCAGAAAGACTTAAGGGTGTGCCTTGCGGACGCAGGGAGGTGGACAGTTGCTTCTAAGAATCTTAAGGACATTTTCCCACAGTGACCTGACTCTCAGGCCAAGGTAGGGAAGTAGGTGCATCCCAGAGAGCTTTGGTTGTGGCTTTTGTATAAAGGTGTGAATCCTAATAAGGTTAGTGGGGAACATGCTAAGTTTTTAAGAGGCATTTTTAGAAGCACAGTCTGCTTGGATTGAAAGGACAGAAGCAGTTCAAGCTGAAAAGGGCCTTGAGAGTCCCCAGCCAATTCAGGCAGAATACATTTTGAGAAAGCTACTCAGCCATCAAACATGGATAATTTCTTATAGAAAAGGAAGACTGGCTCACAGAGAAGAGCAGAGAGTCCAGTCCAGTCTCTCTTTTTTAGATCTTAATAAAGACATTTAATCTCATTAGAGTGTTATTTCATTAAAGCATTCCCTCTATGAAGTTAATTGATACATTTTTCTATCTTTATTATATTGTTAAAATGTCTTTGGAGTGCTTTAATGTTTGAAATTATTTAGACTAAATATATTAAATAAATGTTAGCTTAGATCTACAATTTTATAGAAAGCCCAAGGACTTAGATGGATTTTGTATTCAGAATCTTCTGTTTTAGACAGGTACTCTGTGTTATATAACACTCTCAGAGGAGGGCTAGGAGAGTGGCCAGTTATCCAATCTATTAACAGTTCTACAGTAAAACTTATGGCTAAGAGGAACGAAAAATGACTGAAAGTAGTCAAGTTTTATTATCAAAGGAATCCCAGTCAGGTCATGTTTCAGCACCAAATGAGTTATGGAAAATATTTTCAATTTTCAGAGTTGTTGGATTTTGAAATTGCAAATAAGAGACTGTGGACCAGCACACTTTCTTTGTGCTTGAATTCTTTGTGTGTGTCATGCATCAGTAACCTCTCCTTTGGAACCTCCAAAGAATTAGTAATTAGTGGTTGGAGTGCAGAAGTGAATGGACTTGCTCAGGGAGGTACTCAAAGTGACTGGGAAACATCTTGCTGGGTTTCTTAGAACCCTCATTAGAAATCGCATGTTTGCATGTTTTCTCATTGGTTTCATTTTTTCATTCCTCATGAGATTTTTTTTTTCCGAAATAAGAGACAACAACTAAAATCAATTGCTGAAGTTTTCTCTTGCATAACAACATAAATGCTGCCCAACCTAGACAACCTAGTAAGATATAGAGCCAATAATTTGAACAGAGTGTCCAAACCTAAAAAAAAAGCTGATTTAGAATATGACCCAAATTCTCTTGGAAAAAAACATAGAGAAGCTGGTAAAATGCCAATCTGGTGATTTTTTTTTAGTAGCACCAACTGTTAATAAAATATAGTCTAATGTATCATTGGGTAGAGGGTTGTAGCATCCAGGAATATTCCTCCTCAAATACTCAGATTTAAAGATATAGAGTCACAGACCTGTGAATATTCACTGGATATTATCAAAAGGATGGCCAGAGTTTATGTCCACCTCTAATCTTATGGCTTTGGGGAGAAGTTGGAGAGTATAATTTATGCAGGTAGGTGTGAACAGAGTAGGGGGTGATGAAGGGAAGATAACTGATTAGAGAGGTAGAAATGTGATCTATGTTTTCAGTGAATCCACAGAGCTAGAAAAAAAGTTACACTTTTTTAACAACAACAAGAATAACAATCGTGATCCTTATATTTTTGATGCCAGAATTTGATAAAATCTATGGATCCTCTCCCCGCATGAGATGTACTGAAGCACATCCACCAAATTTTGCACACCATTTTATAGATGATTCACATATTAACTCATCCATTGTCCCTGGATGCCTGGTTTAAATACAATCTTGTAATTATCTAAGCTGGGATATAAATCCTAACCTTTCTCTGCTCCAACCTAACAATAGTTTTTAAAAAAATGTAAAAGAAATAAGGAAATGGCAGTAACTTTCATTAATAATGTTTATTATGACTTAATTTTAGAATATTAGAACATCCTGACTACTTTTGGCTATTGGGAAGGGATTAAGATAATATTTCTTTTAAATTATATTTTTGTATTAAGTTATAGAATTAATATAACATTATAGGCAATTTAAGAGGATGAAAAATTATTTAACAGGCTTTCTGTGCACACTTTGATGCATTTCCTTTTAGTTTTTTCCTCAATTCCAAAAGTAACTGTTTCAAACTATATAACAGACAATATGATGACAAATATCCAATATCCATCACCTAGTGTGGCAGATATTATTTTTAAAAGATGGCTGGGGGCTTCCCTGGTGGCGCAGTGGTTGAGAATCTGCCTGCCAATGCAGGGGACACGGGTTCGAGCCCTGGTCTGGGAAGATCCCACATGCTGCGGAGCAACTAGGCCCATGAGCCACAACTACTGAGCCTCAGCGACTGGAGCCTGTGCCCTGCAACAAGAGAGGCCGCGATAGTGAGAGGCTCGCACACCGCGATGAAGAGTGGCCCCCGCTTGCCACAACTAGAGAAAGCCCTCGCACAGAAACGAAGACCCAACACAGCCAAAAATAAATAAATAAATAAATAAAAATTAAAAAAAAAAAAAAGATGGCTGGGACAGTATCTTCTATCTCAAATGCTCTTCTTACAATATGACTTTGCCACTCTACCATCAAAAGCTGGAGTCTATGATCCTTCCACTTGACCTGAGTGGACCAGTTGTCTACAGTAGAAGTGAAGTGATGCTGTGTAACTTCTATATGGTAAAAAAAGAACACAAGGCTCATGCTGGTTTCTTTTGGGACCTTGTTCTGAGAGCCTCAGCTACCGTGTAAGAAGTCTGTTTTCTCTGAGGTCACCAAGGATAGAAACCACTTGGGAGAGAGAAGGAGAAGGGGTGAGGGACGGAGAGGAGGAGTCCAGCTCTTCAAGCCCCCATCTTTTTGTGTGAAGAACGACCCAGGTAGAGCCACCATCTGACTACAACTGCAGGACAGACCCTGGATTCAAGACGACCACCAAATTTATGAGTAAAATAATGATTGTTATTACTTTAAGACCTTGTTTCTACATGGTTTGTTTAAAAGCAATAGATAACTTGAACACCTAGATATAAAATTATTAACAGATTTCCATATTTGTTCATCTAATTTTTTTCTTTGCAGGAGAATTTTAAAGAAAATCTCAGCCATTGTAGTATTTCATCCTTAGCTCATTTTATTTTTGTTTATTTAATTTTTTTTTCATGCCTTGGTTTAAAATATATTGGTAAATATGATGCTAGCTACAGAAAGGAACTAGCAGCCAGGCTATAGGGAACTGGAGTTAGGGTTTATACATTTTTTTAATCTTTTCTCTGCTTAGCTCATTTTATATTCCTAAAAATTAAGGACCATATTCCCCCACAATGTAAAGTGTAATATATATTTACATAATACAAAGGCCAGTCCATAGTCCGTATTAAAAATTCCATTATTCCCAAAATATCTTTTTACATTTATTTTGTTCAAACCAGATCCCAAACAAGATCCACACATTGCATATGATTATTATATCTCTTACATTTATTTTCATATTTAATAACCCCAATTTTAAAATGTCATTGACTTTAGGAAAAACCACATTTATATTTAAAAATACTTTAAAACTACAGTGTTTATAAATTTATGCAAAGCACTTCAGTAATACAATTAATTTTTTTCATGTTGCTTTATAATCTGTGGCTACAGTATATACCACTGAATTACTACATCTTGGTTTGCTCACTCATGCCCCTAATGTTGGATATTTTAAATTGACTATCTGTTTCTATTCCTTTACTATTTTACTGACTACCATCAAATTCATTAATAAATCTTTTTACTGGACTCAGACTTATTTCTTTAAGACAAACTCTCAGAGATGAAATTATTGAGTGAAATGTTGTTTAATATTTTTAGGACTTGTCAAAGAGAAATCATACCAGACACTTGTTAAAAATGTCAAGACAAATTTTATTTGAACTACTGCATAAAGTAGAGAGACTTCAGTGTAAAACTGAACTCAGGTCAGAGTACAAGGGCAGCTGGGGATCAGAATGGTTAGAGTGAGGTAATCAGTGGATGGAAGATTACTGAAAGAAACTTGATGAGATACCAAGGAGGAGAGGAAGAGAAGCTGATTATGTATCAATAGTGTAGGGGATGAGGAACTTGATTAGATATGAAGGGTAGGGGGTTCTTGCTAAAGTAAGCTCAGCAGGTCAAGAACCACAAGCCAAGAATCAGGTCCAGTCAAAAAGATGGCTCAGGAAGGTGTGACCAAGGTGGTGAAGTAGGAAGACACTGAGCTCTCCTTCTCCCATGGGCACACCAAAATTATAGCTATTTACAGAGCGATTATTGATCAGAATGACCTGAATATGAGCAGGAAAGATTTTCCACAACTAAAGATATAAAGAAGGAACTACAATGAGATGTGTAGGAGGGGTGGAGATGCATTATAGTCAAATCCACACTTGGTAGGCAACCCACAGACAGGAGGATAATTACAATTGCAGAGGTTGTCCCCAGAAAGCAAGGGATCTGAGCCCCACATTGGGGTCCCCAGCCCAGGGGTCCTGCAGTGAGCAGACAAGCTCCCAGAAAGTTTTGCTTTGAAGGCCAGTGGGGCTTGGATTCAGGAGAGCTGGAGGGCTGTAGGAAAGAGATACTTCACTCTTAAAGGGTGCACACAAAATCTCACATGCTCTGAATTCCAGCCCAGAGACTGTAGTTTGAAAAAAGCCTGGGTCAGAACCATTTGCTGATCGTGGAGAGCCTTCCGCAGATGAAGGAGGCATGTGGGACTCCCCTGGGGACATAGATGCTGGATGCAGCCATTCTGGGGAGCTTGTTCTACCATGTGGACAGTGGTGCTGGCACATGCCATTTTGGAGTCCATTCTCTAGACTGTTGGCACTGGGATGCAGTCAGTTGGCACCCCCCAGGGCAGGACCCCCCAGGCCAAGCAGCCAGGGACCTCAGTCCCGGCCACAAGCAGGCCAGCACCAGCCCTGGGCTCCCCCAGGCCTCCCAGCAAGCTGCCCCAGGACATGACACTGGCCCCCAGTGGGCTGGGGTCACCCCCAGGAGACTTGGGCTCCATGGCCAACCATACTGGGACCCCAAGCTGAACATAAACAACAAAAAAGAATTTAAAAAATGAGGATATTTTAAGAGATGTCTGGGGCAACATCAAGTGTACTAACTTTCACATTATAGGGGTCCCAGAAGGAGAAGAGAGAGAAAATGGGGCAGAGAAAATTTTGAAGAGAAAATAGCTGAAAAGTTCCCTAACCTTGGAAAAGAAATAGACATCCGGGTCCAGGAAGCACAGAGAGTCCCAAACAGGATCAACCCAAAGAGGTCTACACCAAGACACATTGTAAATAAAATGGCAAAAATTAGAGATAGAGGATGTTAAAAGCAGCAAGGGAAAAGCAATTTAGTTGCATACAACAGAACTCCATAAGACTATGAGCTGACTTTACAGCAGAAAATCTGCAGGTCAGAAGGAAGTGGCACAATAAATTTAAAGTGATGAAAAGGAAAACCTACAACCAAGAATACTCTACCAGGCAAAATTATCATTCAGATTTGAAGGAGAGTTCAGGAGTTTTACAAACAAGCAAAAGCTAAAATATTTCAGCACCATTAAACTGGATTTACAAGAATTGTTATAGGGACTTCTCTAAGAGGAAAACAGAAGACAAATGTAGAAATATTAAAATCATAAAAGGAACAATCTCATTGGTTAAGGCAAATATACAGTAAGAATACTAGATCAATCACTTATAAAGCTAGCAGGGAGGTTAAAAGTCAGTGGTAGTAAAGTCATCTATATCCACAATAAGTAGTTAAGTGATACACAAAACAAAAAGATGGAAAATATGACATCAAAAACATTAAATGTGGGGAGGGGGAGTAAAAATGCAGAGTTGCTAGAATGCATTCAAACTTAAGATATCAACTTAAAATAATCATATAAATATAAATATATAAATATTTATATATGAACCTCATAGTAACCTCCCAAATCTATAATAGATACACATGAAAAACACACAGAAAAATGGAAAGGAGTTCAAACATAATACTAAAGATGGTCATCAAATAACAAGGGAGGAGAGCAAAAAAAGAACAAAAAATAACTAGAAAAACAACCAGAAAGCAATTAACAAAAGGCAATAAGTACATACATGTCAATAATTACCTTAACAGTATATGAACTAAAGACTCCAATCAAAAGACAGAGTGGCTGAATGGATAAAGAATCATGACCCATATATATGCTGCCTACAAGAGAATCACTTCAGATCTGAGTATACACACAAACTGAAATTGAGGGGTTGGAAAAATGTACTCCATGCAAATAAAAACAAAAAGAAAGTTGGGGTAGCAATACTTACATTGATAAAATAGACTTTAAAACAAAGACTGTAACAAGACAAAGAGAGACATTACAAAATGATAAAGGGATCATTCCAACATGAAGATATAACAATTGTAAATACATATGAAGCACCCATATACATACATAATGCAAATACTGATACAAAAAACAAATGTTAACAGACATAAAAGGAGAAATTGATGGTAACACAATAATAGTGGGGGACTTTAACCACCTGCTTACATCAATGGGCAGATCCTCCAGACAGAAAATCAATAAGGAAACAGTGGCTTTAAATGACACATTATACCAGATGGACTAAATAGATATATATAACATTCCTTCCAAAGACAGCAGAATATACATTCTTTTTTAGTACATATGGAGCATTCTCCAGGATAGATCACATGCTACGCAACAAAACAAGTTTCACTAAATTTAGGAAGATTGAAATCACATCAAGCATCATTTTCTGGTCCCGGAGCTAAAGACTAAAACTCAACTACAAGAAAAAACTGCAAAATCACAAACACATGGAAGCTAAATAATATACTACTATAATAAATAATATACTACTAAACAACAAATAGGTCACTGAAGAAATCAAAGAAGAAATAAAAAATGCTAGAGACAAAGGAAAATGGAAGCAATGGAAACAATGGTCCAAAACTTATTGGATGCAGCAAAAGCAGTTTTAAAAAGGAGATTCATAGCAATACATGCCCACCTTAGGAAACAAGAAAAATCTCAAAGAAATAAGCTAAACATACACCTAAAGACACTAGATAAAGAACAAACAAAACCCAAAGTTAGTAAAAAGAAAGAAATAATAAACATCAAAGCAGAAATAAATGAAATGGAAACCAAAAAAAAACACAAAAACTAATAGAAAAGATCAATGAAACTAACAGCTGGTTCTTTGAAAAGATAAAGAAAATTGATAAACCTTTACCTAGACTCATCAAGAAAAAAAGAGAGAGAGCCCATATAAATAAAATCAGAAATGAAATAAAAGAAGTTATAACCAACACCACAGAAATATAAAAGATCATAATATTTACTATGAATAATTACCAATAAATTGAACAACCTAGAAGAAATGGACAAATTCCTAGACGTATACAATCTTCCATGACTGAATCAGGAAGAAAATGGAAAATATGAACAAACTGATTACCAGTAATGAAACTGAATCAATAGTCAAAAAACAACCAAAAGTCCAGGACCAGCTTCCCAGGTGAATGCTACCAAACATATAAAGAAGAGTTAATACCCATCTTTCTCAAACTATTAAAAAAACGAAGAGGAAGGAATTCTTCTGAACTTATTCTATTGATACAAGGCCAGCATTACCCTTATGCCAAAACCACACAAACACAATACACACACACACAAAATAAAATTACAGGCCAAGAAGAACATAGATGTAAAATACTCAAGAAAAAATTAATAAACTGAAAGAATTTCCTCTGAGATAAGGAATAAGACGAGGATGTCTGCCAACACCACTTTTATTCAACATAGTATTGGAAGTCCTAGCCACGGCAATCAGGCAAGAAAAAAAAATAACAGGAGTCCAGATTGGAAAGAAAGAAGTAAAACTGTCACTGTTTGCAGATGACATGATACTATTCATAGAAAATCCTAAAGATGCCACCAGAAAACTACAAGAGCTCATTAATGAATTCAGTAAAGTTGCAGGTTACAAAATTAATATACAGGAATCTGAGCATTTCTATACACTAACAACAAAATTTCAGAAAGAGAAATTAAGGAAACAATCCCATCAAAAAAATAAATACCTAGGAATAAATCTACCTAAGGAGGTAAAAGACCTATAGTCTGAAAACCGTAAGACGCTGATAAAAGAAATAGAAGAAGACACAAACAGATGGAAAGATATACCATGTTCTTGGACTGGAAGAATTAATATCTTTAAAATGACCATACTACCCAAGGCAACCTACAGATTGAAAGCACTCCCTATCAAAATACCAATGACATTTTTCACAGAACTAGAACAAATAATTCTAAAATTTGTATGGAAACACAAAGCACACGACTAGCCAAAACAATCTTGAGAAAGAAGAACAGAGCTGGAGAAATCACACTCCCTGACTTTAGACTACAGTACAAAGCTACAGTAATCGAAATAGTATAGTACTGGCACAAAAACAAACACATAGGCCAATGGAACAGAATAGAGAGGCAAAAAATAAACCCATGCACCTATGGTCAGTAATCTACAACAAAGAAGGCAAGGATATACAATGGAGAAAAGACAGTCTTTTCAATAAATGGTGCTGGGAAAATTGGACAGCTATATGCAAAAGAATCAAAATGGAATACTTTCTCATACCATATACAAAAATAAACTCACAATGGATTAAATACTTGAAATGTAAACTTCTAGAAGAAAACATAGACAGTACATGCTTTTATATTGTTCTTAGAAATATTTTTCTGGATCTGTCTCCTCAGGCAAGGGGAAAAAAAAGCAAAAATGGGAACTAAAAATCTTTTGCTTAGTGAAGGAAACTATCAACAAAATGAAAAGGCAGCCTACTGAATGGGAGAATATATTTGCACTGATATATCCATTAAGAAGCTAATATCCAAAATATATAAAGAACTCATACAACACAACATCAAAAAAACAAGTAACCCTATTAAAACATGGGCAGAGGACCTGAACAGACATTTTTCCAAAGAAGACATATAGATGGCCAACGGACATATGAAAAGATGTTGAACATTACTAATCATCAGGGAAATACAAATCAAAGCCACAACGAGATATCACCTCACACCAGTCAGAATGGATATTATCAAAAAGACAAGTGTTGGTGAGGGTGTGGAGAAAGGGGAGCCCTCACACACTGTTGGCACAAATGTAAATTGGTGCAGGCACTAAGGAAAACAGTGTGGAAGTTCCTTAAAAAGTTAAAAATAAAACTGTTATACAGTCCATCAATTCCACTTCTGGGTATTTTTAGGAAGAAGCAAAAACGCTAATTCAAAAAGATACATACACCCCTATGTTCATTACAGCATTACTTACAATAGCTGAGATATGGAAGCAACCTAAGTGTCCATTGATAGATGAATGGATAAAGAAAATGTGGTGTATATATATATATACACACACACACGCACAATGGAATATTACTTAGTCATGTAAAGAATGAAATCTTGCCATTTGGAGCAACGTGGTTGGACCTAAAGGGTACTTATGCTCGGTGAAATAAGTCAGACAGAGAAGGATAAAATATATGAGTTCACTTATACGTGTAAATTAAAACACAAAACAAATGAACAAACATAATAAAACAGAGGACAAACAGGTAGTTGCCAGAGTTGGGGGTGGGGGAGTGAAACAGGTGAGGGACATTAAGAGGTACAAACCTCCTGTTACAACATAAATGAGTTCACGAGGATGAAATGTAGAGTGTGAGAAATACAATAAAAAATACTGTAATAACCTTGTATGGTGACAGGTGGTAACTAGACTTATCATGGTGATCATTTTGTGATGTATAGAAAGATCACATCACGGTGTTGTGCCTCTGGAGCTAACATAATGTGGTAGGTCAATTGTACTTAAGATAAATACATTTAAATAAACTCATACAAAAAAATAAAATTATCTTTCCATGAAAAAAAAAGATAGCTCAAAGGGGCCTCATTAAAGTTTGGTTAAGAAGGGATTCCTTCAGACTCTTGCTGCATATTATCAAGTTCCTTTGTAAAACTAAGATACAAGTGATAAACAGGGGGCCATTTCACCAACACCATCTTGGTAAGGTTTAAAAAATCATTTATTAGATAAAAATGATACCACCTGCACTACTGATACTTGCTAACACATGGATGAACTTGAAAATATTGCTAAATTAAAAGGGTGAGTCACAGAAACCCACATATTGTATGTCCATTTATATAAAATGTCCATAATGAGCACATCTATAGAGCTAGAAAGTAGATTAGTGGTTGCCTAAGGCAGGGTGGTTTGCGGGGAAATATGGTGCTTCTTTTTGGGGTGATGAAAATATTCAAAAATTGACCGTGGAGATGGTTGTACAACTTTGTGAATATAACAAAAGCCATTGAATTGTATGCTTTAAATGATGAATTGTATGGTATGGGAATTATATATCAATAAAATTGTTTATAAAAAAGGTGGTACCACTTTCTTAAGTGTTTTTGAATTTTGTTTATCACCAATAAGATTGAAAATGTTTCCATATGTTTCCTTTCTAGATGTATTTCTATTTTTAAAAGTTTGTGCTAATTTAAACAATATATTTTAAAAGATTTTTTGTTTAAAAATTATTAAAATAATCTATGTATTGTAACCAATGTAAAGAGTAAAAATAAGCACACCTTTTAACAGAAAAAAATGGTGCTATTGAAAAATGCAACACATTTCAATCCTTGGGAAAACTGACCAAATTATTATAATATTGAGGCTGTTTTGCATTAAAGATACAACAAAGAGACAATATCTAATATTCCAGAGCAATAGAAATTACAATCAAATACAAAATACCTTAACTTAGAGATGGTCTGTTCACTGCCATTTTCACTCAAATTTCTTCTTTTTAACTGAACCAATATTTTATTGCCATTTTACCATTATATTTAAAGTTAATCTTTGTCTTTTGAAATGTAATGGATAGCGTTTTAGAAAAGGGGCCCATTATGCATTTATCAAGTTCAGTACTTTCTAGATGTGTATGTTTGGAAATACTGACAGTGAATAAAAATAACAAAGGAACAGAAATTGAGATTTATAGAGGGAGTGGTTTCATTGTGTGGAAGCGTAATGTCAGAGCCCTGGTGGTTCTCAAGGAACGTAAAATAAAAGTATTTCTTTCACCTACTTTCAGGCTTATTAAGTGGTGTCGTGTGAAGACTCAGGAATGACATTTATCCGATAATTAGATATTTAACTGCTCTTTGAGGCACTGTTTGGAAATAAGTAATAAACAGCTCAATCTCCTGCTTTATTAGACAAAACCCCAAGTGACAACAAATCTCAAGCCAATTTCTTTCAGTTCTTCTAGGGTATTTTGAGCTTCATTTAATTCAGAGGGGTCAGGAAAGGTAAAGATAGTTGCCTAACGTGGGAATTAGACATTGCAGTAGAGGATTATCTAGGAAAGTAAGCCTTAAACAATTTGTTATTCATTTTAGAATGATAATCCTAAGAGGTTTTCGCCATTCCCTGCCTGCTACTCTCTCCCCAGCCAAGGTCAGAATGGTTGCTATGATAGGCAGAATTCCAAGGCTGCCCACTGTGATGGACTTTCCTCCTACGATTAGATTATCGTATCGTATCGTATCGTATCGTACTCTGTTGGCCCTAAACCAGGGAGATTGTGTGTCTTGGTCTGACCTAGTCACAGAAGTCCTTTAAAAGCAGTTTTCTCCAGCTGGTCACAGAAAGGAAGTTAGAAACTTCAAGTGTAAGAAGGATTTGATACACCATTGCTGGTTTAAAGATGGAGGGAAGCATGTAGCACAGAATGAGCCTGGAGCCCCTGAGAGCCAGCAAGGAAATGGGGGCCGCTGTCTTACAACTGAAAGTTGCGATTGAATTCTGCCAAAAGCGAAAAAGAATTTAGAAGTTGGTTTTGCCCAGAACCTCCGTATGAGAACTCAGTCGTCTAGCTGATACCTTGATTTCAGCCTTGTGATACCCTGAGTAAAGAATCCAATCCTGCCATGCCAAACTCTGACTTGTTATGGGAGCTAATACATTGGTGGTGGTTTTTTCCTCTATTTTTTGTTCATTCTTCAAAAATTTTTGATATAAAAATTAATTCAAGCATACAGGGAGATTCAGAAGACTATGTTACTCATCAGCCAGATCATTTTTGCCATATTTGCATAAGGTCTTTTCTTAAAAAGTTGTCTCCTTTTTAAAAATATTGTGGTAAAAAACACATAATATAAAATTTATCATGTTCACCATTTTTAAGTGAACACTTCAATAAAGTACGTTCACATTGTCGTGAAACAGATTTCCAGAACTTTTGCATCTTGCAAATCTACACCCATGAAACAACCCTGTCTCCCTCTCTCCAGTTCCTGATAACCATCATTCTGCCTTCTGCTCCCATGCACTTGACTAGATTCCTCTGTGGGTGGAATCGTACAGTATTTGTCACTTTGTGACTGGCTTACTTCACTTGTCATCGTGCATACCTGTTGCAGTAAGTGACAGGATTTCAGCCAGGGTTTTTTTAAAGCTGCTAACGTTCAGGTAATTTTTATGCAGCAATAAGAAATACAGATGCTTTATCCATTTTCGCTTTATTAAAAGTGTCTGTCTCTAATAAAAAAAAAAAAAAGAAAACTGTCCCAGTAGCTTGATTCGTAGGCCACCTAACATGTTTTGGTTGAAGAGGGAGGGCTGAGCTGAGGTGTACTACCGCCTCCCACTGGAGAGAACCAGCCGGCGGCCGTAGGGCCTCACCTTTGCACACGGAGACTCAGACTTTGAAAAGCAGTTTCTAAACGTCTCACAGGCAGTGCTACCCTCATGAGTGACTTACATGTTTACACGTTTAACATGTCTGTGGTTTCAGATTCGGCGCTTTAGGCATAACTCAACATCAGGGATGATTTAGCAGTTGGGTTTCCATCCTAAAAGTATAAATATATTTTCCTAGACAAATTCCTAGTGGGTCTGGACTTTTCCTTTGGACGTTCAAGCATGTATTTAATATTGAAAAATGGTTAAAATTTGTGATTAGGTATCATATCCTGAAAAATCTTTGAAAATGAAAAAAAAAGTGTACATGAAAGTGATTTTTTTTTTTTTTAACCAAAACATCTATATCAACAGAACATGTTTCTATTTTGTGAGGCAATCACCAATGTTTTCACATTAACAGATTTCTAATAATTTCCTGGGTTGAATATTTACTCATATTGGATAATGAAGGTGCTCATATTACTAATGAATGTTTATGTTTAAGAGGCATTCATTTTTAGGCAAATATCATTTTCCATGTACTCAATGCTGGTCTTATTAGTTGGAATATACACAAACGTACACATGTTCTAAGAATTTCATTGAAAAATATTGCTGCCCCTTTGACTTTTATTTCCTTAATGCAAATCCATTGATTCTCCCTTATTAACTCCCTAAGAAATTTTACCTGGGCAACACTAGAGTGTGGGTGTCTGGGATCTGAAGTCTGGTCGAAGTGGCCCATTCATTTATTCTCCCCTTCCTCCCTGATAACAGACCCTGCATTTTAATTGTATACATTGCAGTACAGAATAGAAGACTTTTCCAGCTGCCCCTGTGGCTAGGTATGACCATACGTCATGGTCTTATGGCACTTAAAAGAAGATATCTGAAAGGGTGCATACTCCATTGGGGGTGGTTTTTTTTTTTTTTTTCATGCCTCTTTCCTTTTCCTTCTTACAACTGTTCAGGGGACATAGTGGCCGGAGCTCCAGACCCTTCAGGAGCCATATTGGACCTGAAAGTCATGAGCTTGGATAGTGGGACAGAAAGACAGGAACCTTGTCCCTGTTGACACCACAAATCCGCCATAACAGCCACAATCTATTCAGCCCTAGTTTCTCTTACACGAGAGAGAAACAAACTTTTATCTTCTTAAAAAGACTAATCTTTTTGGTTAGATGTATCTGAACCTAATCTTAATTATCACAGAATAGAATCTGGGCTTTAGCCTAAGAAAGGAACATCCTACTTTCTTCCTTCTTCACCTGGTGAGCTACTCATCCTTCATATCTGAGCTCAGGTGTCACCTCCACCAAGAAGCTGTCCCTGCTTTCCTCAGTTTAGGTCAAGTGCTTCCAAGGTATCTTACACACACCAGTCAACATGATGTGCTGGGATTCTTGGTTTACTGACTATCACTCCTCTTAAATGATGAAATTTTTTGAGGAGAGAGATAGTATATATACATACATATATATATTTATATATTTACTTTATAATGCTTAAAAATTAATAGGACTCAAATATCTATCGAATTCCAGTTTTATTATTTACTATTTGCATAATGTCAAGTAATAATCTTTCTGGCCCTCATTTTCCTCCTAAGTAAAATGGGAAAGTTAATATCTGACTGGTATAACAATTAAATAATACAAAGAAACTTATACAAAGCTCATTGCCTTGCATTTAGTGGGTATGTAACTATTAGTTCCTGTCTTCTTCTCTTAAAAGTAGCAAATGGTGATTCATATAAATGTATTCATAAAACTTAAGCGAAACTCAAATCAAAATATAATTAACCCTCCTACACTGTTAGTGGGAATGTAAATAGGTGCAGCCACTGTGTAAAACAGTATGGAGATTTCTCAAAAAACTAAAAATAGGACTGCCATGTGACCCAGCAATTCTACTCCTGGATATATATCCAAAACCAAAGAGACTAATTCAAAAAGATACATGCACCCCAATGTTCATAGCAGTGTTATTTACAATTGCCAAGATATGGAAGTAACCTAAATGTCCATCAACAGATGAATGGATAAAGAAGATGTGTTGTATATACAATGGGATACTACTCAGCCATAAAAAAGAATAAAAGTTTGTCATTTGCAACAATGTGGATGGACCTAGAGAGTATTATGCTTAGTGAAATAAGTCAGACAGAGAAAGACAAATACTGTATGATATCATTTATATGTGGAACCTAAAAAATACAGCAAAGTAGTAAGCAAAACAAAAAAGAAGCAGACTCACAGATATACAGAACAAGCTAGCGGTTACCAGTGGGGACAGGGAAGCAGGGAGGGCAAGATAGGGGTAGGGGATTTAAAAAAAAGGATTATTATGGGATTATATGAAATCATGTTTGTGAAACTTGAAAACTGTAAAGCATTATAGAATTTAAATAACCTTTCATTTAATAATTTTTTTTAAAAAACAACAAAATATAATTTCAAAAACCTCTGTTTTCTAAGGACCAATTTCAGATACAGTGGAGAATACAAAGAAAACTCCAGAAATACTACAGTAAAAAGTCAGCCTCTGGTTGCATTGTTGGCTGAGCTAAGAGGATCACGGTCAATGACTCCCACGTATGAAGGTTTCTTAAGCAAATAAAACAAAGAGCAGCAGAATCATCTACCTCAAATTAGTGCTGAGAATATCCCTCTCCTGGAGCCACAAATTACATCCATCCGTGAGGTGCACTGGCAGGACATCCTCACAAGAGGGCGCCCTTGCTCTGCTCTCACCGCCTTGACACCAGCAATGCTGGTGGTGGTTTTTAATCTTTTAGTAAATTGCACAAACTCCCATCCTCTGAGAGGCAGGCTTTTCAGAAAAATGTATCAAATTACTAGATGTAAAGTCAGCATTAAGGAGTACCAAAGGGAAGCCGAAAAGTGACGGCTCTGAAGACAATTCAGTATGAAAACACTTTTCTTTCATATATATATCAAACGCCAGTGAAAAGTCTCCAGTTTTAGTAATGAGTTCAACTACCAGTGCAGTTTTAATAAACCAGAAGAAAGCTGATGAAAGTTGGGACTGAACAGGAGGCAGATTTAACATATGCTATTTTATATTATCACCAGAAAACATAACCACAACTAAAATCTGTAAAATGTTATATATGGCTTTACAAAACATTTTACATAGTAGTTCCCGCTGTTCTGAGTAGATTATTCAGCTATTTTTAACCCTACTTCATAGAAAAATTAGAAAAGTTAATTAACTTGTCCAAAGACTAACAAGTTTGTGGCAGAATTAGGACCTGCGCTGAAGCAGAATAAGTTCTTGTTTTTGTTTTTGTTGTTGTTGTTGATTTTTTTTAATCCATGAAACTACACATGCAATATGCTTTATTGCTCAACCTAAGGAAGTTTCAGAATTCTGTAAACAAGCCTATGCCACATTTCTTGAAAGTTAACAAGCCCCATAACTGCTAAAATAAGCATGACTTAATTTTAGCTCATGACTAGTGCTTCCTTGCTAAAGAGTCTAATCTGCATTCATCATTGATATTATCAGAAAAAGAGTATCAATACACACAATTCTATTATAAATAAATTACTTACCACCAATTAACAAGGATGTGAAAACAGCTTGCCTAGGCAACAAAGATCAAGATGAATGAAGAACAGAATTTGACCCCTAGACCACTGTAGCTTTATGAGAGAACCATCTGCTGCAGAGTTTCTGGGCGATGAACCTCCAAGCTGAATATCATGACAGTAGCTCAAATTATCTTTAGAAACCAAGTCAGAGGTCACAACATCAAATGCCTTTAGGCGCTAGACAGATAACCCAATGATGATGTGGAACAAGCGTAAGAATTTGTTTTGTGTCTTTGAAATACTCACTCCTCTTAGTAGCTTTCATTTTCCAACTTTCAATAGAGACTGTTGTGTAAGAAAGACTTCACTCTTCTCTCAGCTCTGTCCTAGGAAGAACAAGCACACAAACAGCCTGACAGCGGTGCCTGGAACTCCGGGCGTGGGATAAGCCCAGAATTCCAGCCTGGAATAAGGGTTACGGTGATCTGGACTGAACATTCCCACCTGAGGGGGAGCTACTTCCCAGCCCTCACCCTTTGCTAGCTCGAAGGCATGTGGATTCAGCCTTACTAGATTTTCAGCTTTTCTTGATTTTCAACTTTTCTTCAAAAAGTTGAAAATCTGGATTTTTAGGTGCAGTCTTCTCATTTTTAAGGTTTCAACTAACACACAAAAAATTTTTAAATGTGCTGAGTAAGTCTGTGGGCAGAAATTTGGCCACTGGTTTGCAGTCACTTAGCTGTGCCTTAATTTCTGGGGGAGATGTGTGTCCTAAGTTCCTGACCAGAGTCATCCATCACCTACTAGACTTCCCTACTGAGGTGTTTACAGTCCTCATAAGTTTGACATACATGTAAAAGCAAACCACAGTCTTCCCCGGCAAACCCTCTCTTCCGCTATTACTGCATCGGGTCCACAGCAGCCCCATCTCCTCAGTGGCTCAGGACCCCTCTACCTTGCCATCCACACGTGGTCCGTAACCACGCTGTTAATTCTTCTTCTTAAAACTCTGACAACTAGTGCTCATTTCTCCATCCCCACTAATCTGTGCTGCCTCCAGCCGGACGTGTGCCACACTCCCCGACTTTCTCCACTTGCCCTTCCTCACTCTCCCACCACCATCATCTTTAAACCTGAAATCTGATCATGTAACTTCCGAACTTGCAACCTGTTAATGACTTCTGGTTGCTATTAGGATGGAGTCCAAAGTTTAACCTGGTTTGTGGGGCCTCCAAGATCCGAACACCATTCAACCCTTCACTTGACAAATATTTACTGAGCGCCTGGCAGGCACATTTTGAGCTCGTTTACTTAGCAGAATATAAAACAGTGTGCAATTTCGTCTTCCTTATTTGTCTCCCCCATATTCAGTGAGAAGCAGATTTGCACAAAATGACAGATCCCAGGCACCCAGCCCCAAATGGAGTGTCTAATTGTGATCCATGGTCATGATATTTCAGCTTTAGCAAAGATGGCTGCTCACAGGGGGACACCATACAGGAGCAAAACAGGAGGGAACAGGATTTTAGGAGCCATAAGTCAGTGAGAGAAGGGGGAGGGGAGGGTACGGATGGAATACACCCTCTACCCGTCAGCGGCAGCATGATTTCACCTCAGACTCAATCAGAACTCTTTTATATTGTTTTTTTTTTTTCTTTTAGAATGAATATCTAAAGATCATATGTCTTTGTCATTTGGGAGCCCAATGGAGACTCTTAAATCAGATGAAATCTAAGTTAGTGCTTGTTTCACCAAGATAGCCAAATCCTCCTCGGAAGACAAATCAGAGGGAGGGAACATAGAGGCTTTAATCTGATCGGTTGTTTATAAAATTCCGTTAAAAAACGGAATTTCTTTTTCTTTTTTCTTTTTTTTTTTTTTTGATGTTACTTTGAATTTTTATCAGGAGTTGGATTATCATTGGATCAAATTTGGAGAGAGGCCGTGCAAAGATGATTAGTTGTCCTACACTGCAGTTATATTGTTAAGGGGGAACCATTACAAAATCTTACTATTTAAGAAAACATGAAGGGGTTCAAGGTTTAGGCCACCTGTAAAGTATTTATTTCAATAGTTAAAAAAAAAATACATATGTGTTAGAGAATTAAGGCTAAATTCTTAAAATTAGAAAGAAAACAGATGCATCAAAGATAGGAGGGAGTAGAAAGTAATTGGAGACAGCACTTAAAATAAGATATTTACTCTAGCTAGGACCCTAATTGCCAAGTTTGATGAGCCTATAGGTGTGCAATTACTCGGGTCTCTGACACTCAACATCCCAATCTAGGTTCAGTCACCCAAGTCTTTAGCTTGAGTTGCTCAGATAATCCCTGAACCCTCTAGGAATCTTGAGTTAGGAAAGAGAGTCAAACCTGAATCCAAAGCTAGTGGGATTTCCCTGCCCTGAGTTAAAGAGCTGGTGAGAAATGTTCCAGTTAGAGAGTCATTAGTGCTCCTGAAAGAACCCTGGGCCACACAGCAGGGGGAAGTTGCCCCCATTCTCCTCCAAGACACAGCATCCTGACTGATTACTTGTTCCTTCTGATAGCTCCAGGAAGCAGTTAAATACAACCTCTCATTTTGCTAAAGTGAAAAATGAGACAAAGACCTTGTAAGACATTGATTTCATGCCATAAGTAAAGCCACGTTCAGTTCAGGCAAATAAATAATCCCTGAAAAGTGTTGTTCTGTTAGAATAGGAACTCAATTTGAACGAACTTGAGTTAAAGGAGGATACGAGGGTCTCTTGACTCTAAGAGTGGGGATTCTGCGTGGCCTTTGGAGGGCGATATTGAACTGGAGTGCTGTGGAGATCCAGGAAGCCCCCTTTGTGTATCTGTTTTACTCTTCTTTTATTTTTGCACATCACTTTTCTCTATTTCCAGCCCAAAAGGTAGTTCCAAATACATTAATGAAGGCCCAAGAGTAAAATACAAGGACTGGGTGGGAGATGCACACAAGAAAATCCAGGCAAGTGACAGAGGGTTCTGGAGGTCAAGGGACAGAGCAACGGTGACAGAAGAGGTTGACATAAATTCATAAAAAGACCTTAATAAGCCTAAACAAAACAACAGCCATCACGGAAGCCAGAGGTGGGTGCTAAAATATGTGTGAATCCCTTTCTATTGTTCAGTGGCTCAGAGATCTGTCCACTTTCACTGGAAGAGTTTAAGAGGGACATTGTGTCCCCAGGGAAAACCCAGGCTCCATCTATGGTGAGGAAGCACAGTGATTGATCTTCGGAGGAGTGTTGTTCATAATTCTGTGATGCAAGGATTTGCGGAGAGGCTGTGTGGAGTTTGCATAAGAATGCAGATAAACAAAAGAGACATCCCTAGATGGTTGACTTTTCTCTCCCACCAGTCGCTTTCTTTCTTCTTCTGTTTGGCTCAATTTTATTACTAGAAGTAAAAAGTGAGCAGATTAGAATTTTATATTCCTCTCACAGTTCATAAACATGATAGACATCCCTAAGTAGTTGGGGAATTTTCAGTTTTCATGGCATATCCTGTGTTGAACACAAGCATCTTTCATTTGGCCATAGCACTATTTAATTTCCATTGATTCTTTCCTGCGGAAGATGTTGCTGAGGGATCCGCATGGAGGCTTTTCTGCCGAGTCAGGGTCAGCACAGGCGTGACGCTGCTCACGGTGTCCTGTGCTGTGCTGAGGGCCTGCCCTGCTCGACCTCATGGCGCTCTTGTGCTCCTGCGTTTCTGGTGAGGACACTGAGACGTTCAACAACCAGCCCTGGGCCACACAGGGCGGAAGTGGGGTGTGAACCTCAGCATGCGGACTCCAGTGCCTTCTCTTGGTCTCTGCTCTCCCCCCAAAGGCTACAATAGAAGTGCCCGCATCAAACAGCGGTTTATGACACACACACAGAGGGTGGTTTTCCGTAAGGGGAGAAGGCATGGCTGATTTCCTGGCGTGTGACCTGGCCTCAGGTAGGGTTGAACTGTTGGGGGCCATGAATGCTGAATTTAACTGTTAGACCACGGGGACCACTTGAGGGTTAGAGACTTTGCAGCAAAGAAGAAAAGCTATCACAGCAATGCTTCGCATGTTTGGTAGCCTGGGAGGGAGGTTTAGTGGGGAGAGCCAGGCGTGGGAGTGAGGGGTTTGGACCAGTCTCACCATTGTCTCGGTGTGCAGTGGTTTGGGCTTGAGACAACGTGATTTCAGGAGACGGGAAGATAAAGAGATCAGCCTTAATACTTTCCCTTTTCCTCAGCTTTTCTTCCTTACCACACACTTAATTCTTCTGTTTCCTTTCCTATGAGAATTTCCCAGCGCAGCCAAACAGTTGTGTTTTCCTTTGATACCCAAGGCTCATCAGGCTCTGTTCTGCTGTTTAGGACTTGAAAGCAACTATGCAGGACAAATGGAAGCCTGATCTTCAGTCTGTCTCTCTGATGGCAGACCCCGTTCAGTATCTTCAACAGCTTCTGTGATTTTTGAGGTACTCTGGATATTTAAACATAAGCAGAGCCTTCTGAAGGCCTGGATGATGTCACCTCGTCTCCAGAAAACGACAGGGTACGACCCAATCTCCCAAGGAACTACGTAACAGGCAAGGGTGCACCTGAAGCTCTTTCTATTTCTGCCCTTTCTATTAGAGGATTGCCCTCCTGAGGGAAGTTAATGCCTTTATATCCTCCAGTGCTTTACATTTTGATTTGTATAGCTTGATTTTCTGCTAATAATTCTTACCAGGGCTTGTTGTAGTGTGTGGTTCTTTGCTTTGTTTTGTTTCTTCCTGGACTTCAGGCCACCTCTTTTCAAAATGTGTCATCCTGAAACATTACATGAAGTGAAATAAGTCAGACGTGAAAGGAGAAATACTGTGTGATTCCACTTATATAAGATTCCCAGAATAGTCAAATTCATAAAGTTGAAAGTAGAATAATGCTTACCAGGGGCTGGTGTAACCAGATAAGGGGGGAATGGAGATTATTGTTTAATGGGTGCACAGTTTCAGATTGGAATGATGGAAAAGTTCTGGAGCTGTCTAGTGGTGATGGTTGTACGACAATGTAATGCACTTAATGCCACTAAACTGTGCACTTAAAATGATTACGATGGCAAACTTCATGTTACATATATTTTATCATGATTAAACGAAAAGAATCATACTAACTTACCCTATGCCACCACCCCTTGCAGGATTGATCTGTTGGTGGGTTGGTTTCAGGGATCTCACTAATAATTGTATATTGCTTGAAATTCCTTTTGTAAAATGAGCAATCTATGAGTATTTATTAAACATTGATCAGAGCCCAACACTCACTTCCATCCAGGTAAATAAGTGGTCCTCTTTGCCTAGTAGCATTCTGCAGACCTTATTCTCCTGAAAATTAGATCCACAAGGTGTTAATAAGTGTCATGGAAAAAAATAATTAGAGGAATTCTAGAGCTTGAGGAACTGAGAGTTTAAAATACTCAAAAATATATCTTTGCCATCAGACTTCTCAGAAATTTTAGTTGTACATAAAGAATATTCAAGAAGGGAGCATAGTGTACATATTTCCCCCAAATTTCTGACCACACATCTGTTTAGTAACAGAAAATATCTTGGGATTCCTTGGATAACAGTTTTGAGCAATAGAGGCCTTACAGAATCAAACACAACTATTTAGTATGATTTCCAACATATTTCATGAAGATTTCAACTAAAACTTCACGTTTTCTCACATTTTTCCTCACTCCCATAGTATGTAGTCATATTATACTTCTCAATGTTTTTGAGCATAATTCTCACTCTTGGCTCCCATGCACTTGGTCAGGCTCTGTTTGGAATAAAATCCTCTCATGTTTATTCTCTAGAAACACTTAACCTCATTCACTGAGAAGTTTTCCCTTGTCCTTTAAGTGTAGAGGAAGTATCTTCTGTAATCACTTTAGCGGGCCTCTTGTGTGAGCATTCATGCATCCCACCTGGCAGGACTGTTAATTGTTCACAAGCCTCTTAGCTACTCTGGGTTAAATTTCATGAGTGCCAGGTTAGACTGTCTTCTTCGTCCTTGCATTTTCTACAGCCTGTTGTTATTCACATCAAATAGGCACCCAATGTGCATATATTTGCAAACTTGACTTTAATTACTAAAAGCAGTACCTATGATATATAGAGCCCTGAATCAGGTTTAACTGCCAGGATTAAAACATATTGGTCACAGTTTCTGTGTGCTAGGAGATAGGAAACCAACATATGCAGAACTGCAATGATTTTGGAAAAATCACAACGTGAAATAGCTGATGCAAATGGTGGAATAGATATAGAATATGTGAATGCCGAAGCAATGAACAGTTAAAACTAATCTAAGTTGGCTGGTTTAGGGATATCGTCTGAGCTGAGTTTTAAAGGAAATGATGGACATGGTTCAGTGACAAAGACCAGAAATGCTGTCCTTTGTTGTCATCCTACTTTATATTATCATCATCAAAGTCACCATTCCTATCACCATTTTGTTAGCAAAGAGCTGTCCATGGTCCTACCTGCTGAACTTCACTCATCCCCCTAGTGTAACTGGACTTCCAGGGCTGGTAAGATATCTGTACTCTGTCTCATTGATGATGCCATTTTCTTCTTTGATCCTGAAGATGGTGCATACATGACAAAGGGAAAATGATAGAGATGTTTTATACTCTAGCAAGTCATAGGGTATCACCCACATGATAATTCTGATGTAAACTGTTGTTTCATGAATCATTAATGTGACCTGAACCTTAATGCCATGTTGACACCATATTCTGGTGGTAAAAAGACTCATAGGTTTTTTTTGCCTTGGTATAATTTACTTAAATAATTCTGATTTTTAAGACACCAAAGAAGTCTTCACAAGTCTTGCTTTACGGAAGCCTCCTGAAAGGGGTTTAGCTGCCTAAATGACCACTGACCTTCACTTGACCGTCACTGGGCCTTCACAAGCACCATGGACCTTCCTGCCGTTGCTGGCGAGTGCAAAGGGGCAGGTACTGCCACAGGCTGTCAGTAGCAGGGACAGACTGATTTTAACAGCTCCAGTGACGAAAATTTTAAAGAAAAAATTGTTGAAAAAAAATTAAGGTGCCTATTTGGTGGCATCACAGAAGTAATGGGAACATTCAGACCAGGTAAAAAGTGCCCAGAGACATACTTGCATTTAAAGGATTGGCCATCTCGTTTGATAAGCCTCCTGTCGTCCACCTTCTCCAAACTGGGCATGTGTCTCATTTACTAGGTGAAAGGCCAGGCGGGCTTGCTCTTGCGAGTATTCAGCATAAGAGAGAAGGCCAGCTTTCCTTAACACATACAAACCTCTAATATTCCTTTCATTGGAATACTTCTTTTTTTTTTTTTTTAATTTATTTATTTATTTGTTTTTGGTTGTGCTGGGTCCTCGTTTTCTGTGCGAGGGCTTTCTCCAGTTGTGGCGAGTGGGGGCCACTCTTCATCGCGGTGCGTGGGCCTCTCACTGTCGCGGCCTCTCTTGTTGCGGAGCACAGGCTCCAGACGCGCAGGCTCAGTAGTTGTGGCTCACGGGCCTAGTTGCTCCGCGGCATGTGGGATCTTCCCAGACCAGGGCTCGAACCTGTGTCCCTTGCATTGGCAGGCAGATTCTCAACCACTGCGCCACCAGGGAAGCCCCTGGACTACTTCTTTTGAATGAGATATTGAGCTATTACATTTAACCAAATAGCGCATGGGAAGGTGCTTGGTAAGCAGTAGAGTGATTCCCTAAAGCTATAACAGAATAACACTTTCTGCATTATGACATACGTCCAGAACTCCATTACATATGTGAATGCTCTTATTTTCATTATTTGAGGTAATTTCTTGCATTGGAATTTAGATCTTACTCGCATTTGGTTTGTGAAACAGATTTCCCATATTCATTTGATACAGGTGTGAGAGATGGAAAAACATTGGCCAAATGTTAAAAATGACCCAGGGGCAGTGGTGGTGGTGGTGTGTGGGGTAATGAGAGGGGCATGATAGTAAGGCCGGTCCTGAGAACGGGTACCATTCATTCAATTGCCAGAATTTTTACTGCCGTAAGAGCCCTCATTTCAGAGTAGCACCCCTGGAGGGCACTAAGCGCAAAATCACAGGAGAGAGAAAAGGAAGGGGACGGCAAGGGAGTGGCAATCATTACTGAGTGAATTTGCCACTTCTGTTTTCCTTGCCTGTATAAACAATGTTAGAAATAAGTCTAAATTCAGCCTATTCTATATACACCTGAACTGAGATTATATCTTGAGATATTATTTGTTGAGGTCTTTCTCTCAATGTACCTCCCCTTATAGTCAATCAGAGACGTCCCTTTGCTCCAAGAAGAAGAAATATTATAAAAGGAGTAAAAAGACAGAAAAGAGTGAGTGTTCCGTTTTCTTGACTTTTAGCACAGGGCATTGATCTGCACGAGGGAAGAGCTGGTGCATGTGGGGAACCAGCAGTTCACACAGCGGGAGGAGAGTGGATGAAGAAGTTGACAGTGGATGGATAACGTTATTGTAGACTGGGGTCACCTCCCCCGCTGGCCTCTGGGCGGGAGCTAGAGGAATGGCTCAGGGTCAGCATCAGGGGGCTTCAAATAGAAGTTTGGCCAATGCTGGAAACCAGACCAATCCCCTGAAGACACTGACCGTCTGCTGAGGGAGTTTCTGCCTGCCACCAGGGTTAAGGGATTGTGACGGTGCCCACCCTGTCCTGAGGGTCCTATCAGTATTAGCTGCTGACACAGTGTTCACTTGTCATTTTGCAGAAAGATGTCAGGCTGTATCTAAACTGTACCATCCCACCTCCATCCCTTTAAATAGCCCATTAGAAACTCCCAAGTTGAGTGATTTGCACAAGGGAATACAGCCAGCAAGTCTATTGCTAGGATTTACCCCAAATGTACGGTTAGGATTCAAATGCAGTCTAATCCAAGGGACGGAGCTGTTAACCACGGTGAATAGAGAGAAAGATCCAAGAAGCAAGTTGTAAGAACCGTCACCAGTTCTGGACTGGGCAGCCAGCTGCTTAGAAGGGACACTTTTCACTGGTTGTGATCTTGTGAAAGTGAAAACTTTATTTTATTTACATTTGGAATGGCTGTTTTTATAGATGTTGGTGATAATAAGCCCTATTTAAACCCTAACTCAAGAAATCGTCAACTTTCTATCCTTTGCTATTCTCTGAGGCTCAGTGTTTTTCACTTTGTAAAATTAGAAAGAAACACCTACTGTACAGCGTTATGAGGATTAAATTAGATAACATGTCAAATGTCAAAGCACTTAGTGCAGTGTCTGACACGTACAAGATCTAGAAAATTTTAGTTATCTTCTCAAAAAAAAAAAAAGAGAAGATATTTCTAGGACCATTTTCATGTATTAACCACATAAAAATGTCAGGTTCCAGAATGAAATATATAACATTTCTATTTAATGACCATAACTCCTTATTTGCTTTGGAGATTTACCCAAAGGCATTTTTTTTCTGATAGGCTGATTCTGTTGAGGTCTGAGAAGGGGTTTCAGTGATTTCACAGATGGAAATGAAATAGGAGGCAAGGCAGCCCATCTGCACCATCCTTCCTGGACCACACTCCAGAAGAGCCAGAGCATCTGCGTCCCTTCAGCCCCAGCCAAGCCCTGAGCTCTTTCCCCAGGATGCCAGAGCCACCAACCAGCACACACCCTGATGCCGGTCTTTGAGATTGTATATTGAGTGAGAAACCCCAAACTCACATGTTTTGATTCCTTTAAGATTGATGTGCCTTTACACAATCTTTCTTCTAAAGACTCCATGGAATTATAACTAGGGAATTTTATCTTCATTTATGTCTTTCTTTGGTGTGCAAAATTGAGGAGGCTAAGAGGGGAAAAGGGATTATTTGACATTACACAGGAAATTCAGCCAAGTTCTTGCTCTTTCTGGAGGGTAGCGTAGAATTCACATAGCAGGAGGTTTGATGCTTACACACTAGGACATCTCAGAGGTGAAGGAGAAAACCATTGTGTGTAATTAGGATAATCACTTTTCATTACCTGCTGCTTAATTCAACGGTTCTAAAATTCAAGGCCCATATTAGTCTCCTTCAACACGATAGCTACGTTCATTAGAAAACATTTCTTATTTCATCTTGATGAGTTCTTCACAATTGTCATATTATGGATAATGTAGTAAGGATAATTTTGTTTTAATACCTAGACCTATGATCCCACCATTGTTGTTGTTGTTATTTGTAGGATAATAAACTGCTGTTCCAATATTCTAAAAGATCACTAAAATGACGGAGCATCTGTTAGTTTGAGCTATTTCTTCCCAGGGCATCAGTTTGAATTTTTGTGAGCTAAATTTTTCTTGGTTGTCTGTGTTTGTTGAAGCAGGAGTATTTAAATCTTGATACAACTTTTCTTTTCTTCATGAGAAGGAATTCCCAAAGAGTTTACATGTTCCTTTCCACCTCCATCTGCCCAGCCTCGGGCACCTAAAGGGGTGCTGGTGAGGGAAATGGGAATTTTCTTCACTCTGTTGGAATGGGAAAAGACAAGTCCTCTGGGGGAAGAGAAGGGCCTGGCACTGGTGATATTTTCCTAGTCTGTGGCTCAAACCCTTCCTGAAATAAATAATTCAAACTGTCAGGGATGTTTCAAAGCCTGATGTCAATCCAAGGTGAGGAAGGGCCTGTCTGTTCTCTGCTGCCAATAGAAGACTTGCTTATCGTGAACGTACTAATGGGGGAAACAAGAGCTTGATCTGTTCAAATCTTATAGAGCAGATAAGAACTAGTTCACATCTTGGAGTAAAATCCCAGACTTCCTTTGATAGTACTGTGGGAACAAATGAGAAATAAAGCAATTTTTATAAAAGTAGAAATGCTGTGAAGATTTCGGGCACATCCCTGATGTGTTTCTGGACTCTTCTGTCCAGAGCTTCGCTAGAATTAATTGCTTATCTCCTACAATCTGCTATGCCCTCAGCTCACCTGCCCACATTTACAACCACCTGTCTTGACAGAAACAAGCAATTGCTTCAGGATTGTCTGCTAGACCAGTGCTTAGTATGACTAGTCTACTACACCAGTTAGAATATTTCCTTTGAATTTTGAGAAAGCTAAAAGTTATATTTCATTTTAGTTCAGCATGTCTCAATAATGAAAGAAGTCACCCTCAAACCTAGCTTCTTGTTTCCTCTTAGAGGCAAGTTTATAATGTGGAGAAACTCATAGGTCCTTGGACAAAATATGCAGCTGCTGGTTTTCACTGAAGAGGTTACAAGCTCTGGTTTTATCCTCCAGTTTATTTGGGTATCTACTTTATTCTTTACAGAGGAAAGGAATGTGGATTAGGGCCCTGGAACAGGAATGAAAAACTGTGATTTTGTTAAAAAAATCAACAATTATAGGGCTTCCCTGGTGGCACAGTGGTTGAGAATCTGCCTGCCAATGCAGGGGACACGGGTTCGAGCCCTGGTCTGGGAGGATCCCACATGCCGCGGAGCAACTGGGCCCGTGAGCCACAACTACTGAGCCTGCGCGTCTGGAGCCTGTGCTCCGCAACGAGAGAGGCCACGATGGTGAGAGGCCCGCGCACCGCGATGAAGAGTGGCCCCCACTTGCCGCAACTAGAGAAAGCCCTCGCACAGAAACGAAGACCCAACACAGCCAAAAATAAAAATTAAATTAAAAAAAAAAATACTATGGGATCCTTGATTTAAAAAAAAAAAAAAAATCTATGGATTCTCAGTGTTTATCCTATACATGTGGTTTAACACAGCATTTCCCGAAGTATGAGATGTGAGCCACTTCAGGAATGGGAGATGATCTTCGGGGGTTCATGCTCATACAGTTAACTAAAGTTGAATCCTGTGATGAGAACGTCATGTCCATGTCAATGCTTTTTCTATGCAGATTACCTCCAGTTACACATGAAACAGCTCCCTAAGACAGGCTAACCACACTTGGTAACAGAGAACACACCTCTCAAGAGCAGAACTTTTAACAAGCAAATATATAATTTAATAATATAGTATTTATTTTTATAGTTAGCTTTTATTTATGGCGTGATACTGACTTTCCAGTGATGGTAGTAATATAATTTGTTCTTTTAAGTTAATGTATTAAAGTGAAAAAAGAAAATTTATTTAAAGAAAAACTTCAAGCGCATAATATCAATAGTATGTGACAGGCAAGTGGAGCAGAATGGTGGCAGTAGGAGCTGTGGTGTAGAGTGCCACCAAGCTGATACACAGGACACAGAGATCTGGAATCCACCCCTGTAGCTTAATCCTCAGTCGGTTTATTTAATGATCGTCAATGAGTGGAGCATGAGTTCTGAATGAATGTATGAATACTGGTAATGCAAAGAGTTACAGAGTGTTGTTAGATGTAAGAGCACTGACTTGGATTCTCCTAAGTGCCTCAGTGTCTCTGCTGGAGAAATCTTGCAGGTGGTCCAAAGCAGTAGTTACCAAACTTCAGGGTCAGGACGTCAGGTTCACATGGAAGACTTTCTAAAACACAAATATAGCCTTGCATCTCCAGAGTTTCCGATCCAATAGGGCCTAAGAGTTTGCATTTCTGAGTAACTAGGTCCAGAGACCACATCTGATCTAAGCCAAGTCTTGGGCTAATTACTTGTAAATTGTCTGGGGCTCAATTTTCAAAGGAAGGTTTTGACTACATATCACAGACTCATAATTTTTTAGAATTGGAAACAACTGATCCTGTGTTTCCTAAAGCATAGTATGGTTTTCACTGGTGGTATTTGAGAAGGATTTAGATGCTATACAAAAAGAATACTATTTTAGTTTTGTTATGTACTTATATTAACGTGTACTAGAAAAATGTGGTCCATCAAACCTATGATTTCACTGCTTCAAGATGAGGGTTAATGTGAGTCAATAAAAAATTATTCAGTAAATAATAATATGGGTTTTTCTTGGATTGTGATGGGAAACACGAATAATGGAGTTGGGAAATTCTGGTTTATGCTGTTCACTCTGATGATTCTTAAAGCCATATCTCCTGAATAGCTCTCCCTCCTAAACTTCAGTTTCAAAAAGCCAGTAGTCTAATTGACTGCTCTCAGTTATATTTATTTTATTTAGTTCAAGCCTTCAGTAATTCTGTCTTTTCTCATGGCAGGTGCTTCCTAATTGCCTTTCTTCCACCCTGGCCCCTCTCCACACCACTGCCAGAGGCGTCTCCCTGAAACACAAACAAGAGCGTATAACTCCCATGCCCCCAATCCATCAGTGGCTTCTAGTGGCTCGGAATAAAGCTCAGATTCCTCAACATCTTACACTAGGCGCATGAGTCAGCCTTCCACCATCCCCCTCCCACTCTTCTCCCGCATCTACCTGGGATTCACTTTTACTGAACTACTGCGCATGTTGGGGACCTCCCCTCTCCCCGGCCCCTGCACCTTTGCACAGGCTCACTGTCTGCCATAAATGACTTTGCTGTTTCATCTGACTGATTCCTACTTAGTCAAGACTCAGCTGACCCCATCCCCCATGGTAAGAAAATGTGCATACGTCAATCATGATATCTATCACACTATTTTTTTTTTTAATCAGTCATCAATTTTATACACATCACTGTATACATGTCAATCCCAATCGCCCAATTCAGCACACCACCATCCCCACCCCACTGCAGTTTTCCCCCCTTGGTGTCCATATGTTTGTTCTCTACATCTGTGTCTCAACTTCTGCCCTGCAAACTGGCTCATCTGTACCATTTTTCTAGGTTCCACATACATGCGTTAATATATGATATTTGTTTTTCTCTTTCTGACTTACTTCACTCTGTATGACAGTCTCTAGATCCATCCACGTCTCAACAAATGACTCAATTTCATTCCTTTTTATGGCTGAGTAATATTCCATTGTATATATGTACCACATCTTCTTTATCCTTTCGTCTGTCGATGGGCATTTAGGTTGCTTCCATGACCTGGCTATTGTAAATAGTGCTGCAATGAACATTCGGGTGCATGTGTCTTTTTGAATTATGGTTTTCTCTGGGTATATGCCCAGTAGTGGGATTGCTGGGTCATATGGTAATTCTATTTTTAGTTTTTTAAGGAACCTCCATATTGTTCTCCATAGTGGCTGTATCAATTTACATTCCCACCAACAGTACAAGAGGAATTCCCTTTTCTCCACACCCTTTCCAGCATTTGTTGTTTGTAGATTTTCTGATGATGCCCATTCTAACTGGTGTGAGGTGATACCTCATTGCAGTTTTGATTTGCATTTCTCTAATAATTAGTGATGTTGAGCATCTTTTCATGTGCTTCATGGCCGTCTGTATGTCTTCTTTGGAGAATCACACTATTCTCCACTTGTGGAATGTGTAACTGGAAACTTTCCAAATGTTATACAAGTGTAATTTCCTTTCTCACTTTTCTCCCTCAAGGTAGAACTGTTAATAGTTCAGTGTGTTCTCTAGACCTTTTTATCTGCATTTACAAACATACATATAAATAATGGAATCTATGAAAAGGTTCAGCAGCTTGCTTTTTTTTCATTTCATATCTCCTGGGCATCTGTGTATGTCAGGGCTTGAAAATCCACCACATTCTTTTTAGCAGTTGCCTTTTCTTTAAGGAGAGATCAAGGGAAGAGACTGATTTTCATGTCTCCAGGGTTCTTTAGGAATGTTAGAAAACCTTCATTTAATGCAGCAACTTGTCTTTTTTTCCTCCTTATTTCATGTCCTTGAATAAAATATCTACACTGTTTTCCCAGAGTAATTTCAAGCAGGATGTAGTAACTGACATCTCTTGTATTATTTACCTACACATTCACTTATTTATGTCATCAATCTTTCCCATCGTAATGCAGGCTTTTGTCCTTGTGACCCTCTGCCCCTAGGACCCATTCCTTCATTTTCTATATTTGAATGAAACATTGGAATGTTTCAAGAATATTATTGAATTCAGTTTTCACAGTAACTCTGTGTGCTAAGCAACATAGAATTATTCCTATTTTACAAGGAGAAAGTTGAGGCTTAGAGAAAGTTGCCTAGCTACAGCGTGGGCATCCTGTTCTACAATATGCCCTGTGTCCACATCCTCCTACTTGCTTGCTTAGGACTCACCTTTGTGATGTCCCAGCAGGTATGCTCTGAATTCTTCTTTCCACACCCTCTGACATAAAAAAAAAAAAAAATCTAGTTTGTTTAGTTTTCTTTGGATGAATTAATTTTCACTGAAAATATTCACAGTATCAGTGACTTACTGTGTTACCCCTCCCAGAGTCATTATCATAGGCGTTGGTGAATTAACGTAAACAAATGAGAAACATGGTGGGAATTGTTGAAGAAAATAATTTTCATTGGAATAGACCTTTTGGTACACCCAAACAATTTTACGTGGAAGAGCCTCCAAATCCCCATCTCTTTACGAGGTCACATCTATTGCTTATGTGTTAGGAGGACACAGCTCTAACAATTTTTTTTTTTTTGCATATCTTGCTTTATTTTTTCCACATTTTTTTCTCTGATCCATTCCAGTCAATATTTCAAATAACCCTGAAAGGAAATTCAGACGTGTCTAATTTCTTTGAAAAGTCTTCTTCAGAATAGCTTACAGAGTTTTTGAACTGTTGGTATTCATTTTTCAAAACAACCCTTCGTGGAAATGACCAAAATAATTTTCAGAAAATAAACCACTGGAACCTCATTACTTTGCAGTTGCCACCTGACTCTTGAGATCTCATTTGAATTCTGTGAATCTGAGATTTTTATTGCTAAATGGTGACCGGGGAAACTAACAGCAATGTCTTCAAAGCACTTTGAGGTTTTTAGGGGCCATTTATTGTTTTAGTGTAATATCTTCTCCTCCTGGCATGTGTGTATATTATTGTTTGTAAACAGTGGGGCCCAAGGAGGAAGAAGACTCGTCCCTGGCAAAGTTTGCCTTCTCTTCCTTACATCTGCAAGAAAACACGACTTTTTTCAAGAAAAGTGTTAGCACTGAAATCTCTAAACTTTATTCAGAAAGATGACTTTTTTAAAAAAATAAAGAACTAGGATGCATCTTTATCAGCAAGATTTTTTCACCCCTGTGGTGTTTTTAAATACACGTAGAAAGACGGTCAGTGGCTCTGAGAAGACGGCAGTGCTGTTTCCTGTTGGGAGTGAAGGAGAGCCAATAACATCTGTCCCCTGAATAGGGTCAGGGAGATGCAGGTGATGGAAACGGGGGTCGGGGTGAGCTGATCAATTCAGGAGAGGACGCCAGGAAATAGCATCTCTGGTTTGCTCTAAGAGATTTAATCAACTTTAGGAAACAAATGAAAAATCTGGGAATTACCTAGCGATAGATCTTCTAGTGTCCCCTGTTGTCGTAGTTGGTGAACAAATCACTCTTTAAATCAGATCTTTGTCTTAACGATGATCAAGTGATGAGCGATGGGACAGATGATCATTTACAGAGTGTCCGCCGGGGCCAGGCTCTGTGATAAACATGCTGCATGTAGATCGATCCCCTTCAATCCTTCCCATAGCATGTGGGGCAGGCACTAGGTGAGGATGCCGCACCCCAGAGTTTACAGTCTGCTCAAGGATAAAGAGCTGCAGGTGCAGGGGTGTGAGCCAAACTGGACACGGTCCCCCTCCCTTCTGCTGGCTGGCCTTTCCAAGCCGTGGACTGAGCTGCAGTGCCTGAGGGTGAAGTGGCTGTAATGAAAAACCGAAGTTACAAACGAGCAATCCTCCTGGCCTGCTGGGACCGAACCCTCCAAAGCATTAACAGTACTACTAACAAAATAAATATTCCCGGGGCAACAGTTCGATATTTTAATGTGTTCTTTGCGCTACCCATCATTTAGTCAGCCAAGTTTAGAGGACATCCGCTTTGCGAAGCTCAGTTAAATATCGCGTGTACTTGCAAGAGAAATAAAGGATCGCTGTTTGACGTCTGGAAAGTTATATTGCGACGGTGACCCTGGGAGATGGGAAGAGGGTGAATGGATATGAGAGCATGAGGTGAATGTCTATTTTCACACTGATGTTGCTGATGGTTTGAATACTCTAACAGTGATTCACATGACATAAAACAGAGCAATCACGTAGCAATTGCTCAGTTAATTTCACCACCGAAACCCCTTAATTGAATAAAGTGTGACTCCCTAGTCACCTTCCCCGGTCCCCACCCCTCCCACCGTGTTTATTTGCGCTGGTGGAAAGAACACTGCCCTGGACGTGGGGAGCCGTGGGCCGTGGTTCCAGGGCCACACTCCGACTGCATGACCTCAGAGAGGCACCCTGCTGCTGCGGGGACGGCAGAGGTGGCCAGAGTCACCACCGTTTGCATTCACATCCTTCGGTCATACCCTCCCCCACTGGTCCTGGGCTGGACCGCATGCCTGGCTTTGAATGATGGACTTGAGCAAAGGTGACATTGCGGACGTGCAGCATGACTGCACATGCGGCTTACTTGCCTTTGCTGCTCTCGGAGCTCTGACTGCCAGGTGAAGAAGCCCGGGCTGGCCTGCAGGGCGAGGACATATGTGTGGCCAGGTGTCCTGCCGTCTGGGCCAGACGTATGAGAGAGGTTATCATAGTCAGCGGCTGCTGGCTGCCTCACTAGCCGGCCCAGCTACAAGTAGCTGAGGAACCTGGCCAGCTAATTCGCAGGATTAGAGCTCAATCAATGGTTGTTTCTTTAAGTCACTAAGTCTGGGGTGGGTTGTTCATAGCAAAAAGGTAACAGAGGCAAAATCGAATTAAAAATCATAAACGATCAGTAACAACATAGGCCCTGTCTACCCCCATGGCCTTCCTGGAAAGAGCTGGTCAACGACCACGCTGTGACCGGCAAGGCTCCGAAGGGCAGAGCCGAGAGGAGGAAGGTGGGGCAGGCGCAGCAGGTGGAGGCCCTGGGTGGACGGAGGCCGGGACGGCGGCCTCTCTTGTCTGAGGCTGACCAGCAGAAACTCCTCCGAGTTTCTCGCCACGGTCAGAAGGACATTGCCAACTGCTGTCTTTCCCTTCGACATTAACGTTTTCTCAGTCATTTGACTTTTATCCTCTCTTTCTTTATTAAAATACTCAGCGTATCTGGATTCTATCTGAACATCATTCGCATGGGAATAGACATAGAGTCCATAATACAAAAAATTCTGAGAGCCCAATATAGAGAAAAGGAAAAATTTTTTTTTTTTTTTTTTTTTTTTTCTGGAGCATCAAGTTTATTAACTAGAATTGGAAGAACCAAGGAGTTCTTGGAACAAGAACTATCCCCCTCCCCCACCAACACGGAAGACAGAAGAGTGGGGGAGGGGAGACGTGCCCCAGGAATGACAGTCCCGTCTCTCAAGTTTCACCCAGGTGGGGGTTGAGGGGCAGACCTGCAGCCACGGTGGCCTCGCTTTTGGTCGCCCGGGCTGCTCCGGACCATCTTCTGAGCTGGCCAGGGTCTTGGATACGATGCTTCTGAAGGCCGCGCAGAGAACACACTCCTCTTCCCCTGCACCGGGCCCCAGGGAGCGCGGCGGCCTGACCTTCCTGCCTCGGTCTTCCATGGGGTTCACATGGGCTCACTTTATTATGACACCTCATGCTGGGCAGCTTGCAACAAAGATGTTTCAAAATAAAGTTCCAGATTCTCCCAGCCACCCCTTGCTTTTTCTGGCTCTGGCCAGAGACAGTGGATGAGGACACACCCTCAGGCTGCCCAGCGTGGGAGGACCCTCCAGTGTTGGACACACCTGGGGGGCAGCTGCTTCCCTCTGGGGCTCCAATCCCGCTGCTGCTGGAGGTGGATGTCCCAGTGCCACACTGGGGGGCTGGGCTGGGGGTGGCAGTCCTCGCCTCCAGGCTGGGTGGGGGACAGGCAGACTCACCGGTCTTCTGCCCCGCCTGCTGGTCTTCCTGCAGCTGCACACTTTTTCTGTGGTAGAGCCACCTGGTTTGCAGGGAGGACACCACAGGGCTTGGAGGAGGCTCAAGTTCACTGCCACAGAGGTCCCCGCAAGAGAAGGGCTTCACAGTTATGATGGAGACCTCCACCTTGGGTTTCTTGGAGCTCACACTGCCTGTCCCAGTGTCCTGGATCTGGTCGCAAGTCAAGCCCAGAGTCCTCACCATTGTCACCTCCAGGTCCTCTTCACAGGGTGGCTGGAGTGGCTCCTTCTGGCCCATGTTGACCCATGGATGCCTCATGAGGTCAGGTAAGGTGCCTCTGTCACTGGGGTTGAGGGCAATCATTTTTTGTAACAGATCCCTTATCTTCAAAGACAGATAAGGTGGGATGGGGTATTGCCCTCGTAGGACTTGCTTCCGCAGCTCCTGGAAGTCTTTTCCCACAAAGGGCCGGGACCCAGTTACCATGGTGTAGAGCACTACTCCCAAGCTCCACACGTCCACCGCAGGGCCGCTGGAGCTCTGCCCCAGGAGGAGTTCCGGGGCAGCATAAGGGGGTGTGCCGCAGATCGTGTTCAGTGGGAAAATGTCATCACACTTGTTGCTGAGGCCAAAGTCTGTAAGTTTGATATTCATCTTGGAATCAAAGAGGAGGCTCGGTGGCTTCAGGTCCCGGTGCACGATGCCCCTCCGGTGGCAGTGCTGCAGGGCGGAGAGCAGCTGCCGGAACGGGCCGCGGGCCTGCGCCTCTGTCATACGGCCATGGGTCTTCAAGTAGCGGGACATGTCCCCCCCACTGAGGTACTCCATCACCAGGATAAATGCCTCCTCTGTGTCAATCACCCCCAGCAGTTTCACAATATTGGGGTGATTCAGAGCCTTCAGACTGCACACTTCCCGGAAAAGTGCCTGGGCACTTGAGAAGCTCTGACGCCTTTTCCTTATGACCTTCACAGCCATCTGTGTCCCGGTCAGAACGTGCCGGGCCAACTTCACTTTACCGAAGGTGCCTTCACCAATGGTGCGGAGGATCTCGAAGTCATCAATATGAGCCTTCTTGCCAGCAGATTTGGCCGTGAGGCCCTGCATCCTGGTGATCTGCTAACTACACTGACTGACAGCACTACCTAGCAACGCTAACTACGCTAACTAACAATGCTAACTGTACTAACAGTGCTAAGTGTGCTGTCTCTACTAACAACGCTAACTACGCTAACTGTACCAACAGCGCTAACTAGTACTAACTACACTAACTATGCTAATCAAGTATTAACTATACCAACAATACTCACTATGCTAACTGTAGAAAGAACAATGACACAAATAAAAAAGAGTAGAGAAAAGAGAAACGAAAATCAACAAAATGGCAGAAACAAGGAAAACACAAGCTAACTGTAGGTCCAAGGCCGTCAGGTCACCAAAAGCAGCTTCCTGGGCTCTAAGGACCAAAAACCTGGGCCCACCTTTCTCTTTCATAGGGCTTTGTGAAGTACATCACAATGGTGCACTCTGAGGTCAGAGCAAGAAATGGACCCATCACCGCTGGGGATACACCACAGTGGTTTTCTCACTTTTTGAGTTCAAGGCCCCTTTACACTTAGGAAAAAGGATCCCAAAGAAATTTTTCTTTATGTGTGTTACAAGATATTGGTATTCACTTTGTTATAAATAAAAATCTGCAGGATACTTCAGTGGCCTTTTTATTTCTAGTTTGAAAATGTGTAATAATTTTAGAGACCTCATAATGTCTACACTTGAAATGTTCAATTCCTTTTCCTTAAATTCTGGTCTCAAAATAACGTTACAACTTAACTGACTTCACGATACTATACAAAATGTTCTGTTGCATAAGACATGATACGGTACATTATGAAAGTCTATGAAGCTGAGAGAAGGTTTGCCAGGAAGGTCATTGAGCAGATTTCTCATCAGGAGCCTCGGAGGCCAGATGGCCTGACTCAATGTACTTGAAGTGTTGAAGGAAAGAAACCGTCAACCAAGAATCCTATATCTGGGGCTTCCCTGGTGGCGCAGTGGTTGAGAATCTGCCTGCTAATGCAGGGGACACGGGTTCAAGCCCTGGTCTGGGAAGATCCCACATGCCGCGGAGCAACTAGGCCCGTGAGCCACAACTACTGAGCCTGCGCGTCTGGAGCTTGTGCTCCGCAACGAGAGGCTGCGACAATGAGAGGCCCGCGCACCGCGATGAAGAGTGGCCCCCGCTTGCCCCAACTAGAGAAAGCTCTCGCACAGAAACGAAGACCCAACACAGCCAAAATTAAATAGATAAATAAACTAAAAAAAAAAAAAAAAAAATTTAAAAAAAAAAAAAAAAAGAATCCTATATCTAGCAAAACTTTCCTTCGAAAATGAGGGAGAAATCAAGACATTTCCAGTTAATCAAGAGTTGAGAGAGTTCTTAACCACCAGACCCGCCTGCCACAGGGAGTTCTTCAGGTTGCAGTCAAGGACCCTGGACAGTAGCTCAAAGCCTTATGAAGAAATAAAGACCTCTGGTAAAAGTAGACAGACGGGCGACGAGAAGAGCTAGTACTGTTGTAACTTTGGTTTGTAGCTCCACTTTTTGTCTTCTATTTGATTTGAGACTAATATATAATAAAACACACACATACAAATCAAAAAAAAAAAAAAGATCACCTCTTCACCTAGAAAAGTTACTTCACCCCCACTTTAGCCTAACTTTGGGAATTCCCATCAACAACATTCTTCTTTCCACTGTAGGAAGCAATGCTGCCAGAAGCTATGGCAAGCAGAGCCTCTTCTAAAATGCCTTTGATGACTGCAGCAACATGGATGCAACTAGAGATTATTAAGTGAAGTAAGTCAGAAAGAGAAAGACAAATACCATGTGATACCACTTACATGTGGAATCTAAAGTATGGCACAAATGAACCTATCTATGAAACAGCAACAGACTCACAGACATAGAGAACAGACATGTGGTTGCCAAGGAGGAGGGGGGTGGGAGAGGGAAGGGCTGGGAGTGTGGCATTAGCAGATGTAAACTATTATATATAGGAGGGATAAACAACAAGGTCCTACTCTACAGCACAGGGAACTAGAGTCAATATCCTGTGATAAACTGTAATGGAAAAGAATATAAAAAAAGAATGTCTATATGTGTATAACTGAGTCACTTTGCCATACAGCAGATTGGCACAAGATTGTAAATCAACTATATGTCAATAAAAACAATAAAATAAAATAAAAAATGCCTCTGATGACGTACACAGCCCCTGCTCCTGCTGACTGCCTCTCTGCAGCACCCAACACTGTGAAACCCCACCCCCAGCTGAGGTCACTCCAGTCCTGTGTCTCCTTCCTTTGTCCTCTGTCTCCCACCAGTGTTTCTCTAACAGAAACACAAAGAACTGCTGTGTTTTCACTCAGTCTCACTGTTCACGTTCCCACGCTTGATTTGGGCATCAGACCTGCAAGAGTTCAAAACTTACTGGGTGGTAGAACTGCCATTTCTCTGCCTGTCTCTCATTATAAAGAACTTCTCTGAAATTCTGAATTCACTGGTCTGGTCATCCATTCACCAGCAAGTATCTGGGTACTGGGGTTAAGAGCTAGGAATGAGATACAGTTGTTAGTAAAGAAACAACAAACCCCAAATGGAGTCACTTGTGCTAAGTCCCACGTCAGCAAACCAAGACTTAATAGCTAACCTAATTGCAGTTTCAGCCTCTCTCAGGAATGGGACCTTTCACCAATAGATCTGGAATTACCTGGTCAGCACTAGAGGGGTGACGCCCCACCTTCCCCCAAAAGGAAGGTGACCCTGCCTGAAACAATCCACTCTTAGCTAGAAACTTCCCTTTTCTGCCCCCTCCTGCCTGTAAAGTTCTTGCATTTTTTACAGCTCCGCAGAGCTCCTTTCTACTTGCTCAATGGGATGCTGCCCGATTCATAAATCATTGAATAAAGCCAATTCGATCTTCAAATTTACTCAGAATTTTATGTTTTTAATACAGTGATGAGCAAAACAAATAAAAAGAGAGGCATCAAATTCTTCGGAGAGTGTATCCCATTATCCCTCACACTCTTGGAAGCCTGGGTCAGCAGAAATGGAGGAGAGCCAGTGACAAGAAAAAGCCTCTTGAAAACCAAATCAGAGGTCCTGAAATACTACAGACTTACTTGTACAAGTGGGTGGGAACAAGCAGAGAGTAGCAGTTGTTTATTACTGTACACTGTAATCGAGGGAAACATTTGGAGTTCAAGAATAGAGATTTAAAGATGAGATGCTAAAATTCATAACAACTTGTCCAAAGCAGGCCAGAAAACCTTAAGTTTTCGCCTTGTTTAAGAGAAGTCCTAAGTAAAGGGAAAACCAAATATTATGAAAAATTTTGGAGACATCTCACACACCAACCTTCCCTTTATTTGAATTACTTCATTATCATTACTTTAGAGTTATGTACACTCATAAAAGTTCATTTATTCTGAGTTGAGAAGTCCATTTTATCATCATGTGTATTGTGCTTACATTTTAAAATCAGAAACAACTTCCCCAAGATAAAACTGATTCTTCATCTCTTTTGGTTTTACTATTCCAAAATAGATTAGGTGACTTGGGGTATTATTTTTACCCTATGTTGATTTGCCTACCTTGTAAAGGAGCAAGGAACTTTTCCTTCAACCCTTATTTTCCTAGTGATTTGTTTAAAATGAAAGGTAAATATGTGTTTATGGGCATATAAGTGTGTGTGTGTACAATCATTTTTATATAGAGATTTATTATCTCTCAATTTATTTTGTACAAGAGGTTTGTCTCAGAAAATCAGTGTCTTCTTTTTTTTTTTTTTTTCACAATTCATATCTTTAATACTCTCTGAGAGGCAAGTGAAAAGCAACAATGGATTTTTAAAAGGACCATGTCTGACACATGTCTGACAACACTGAGAGTGGGGGAGGAGGGAAGTTAACCAGCTAGCACAGTGCCTTGCATGTAGTAAGCACTGCAACATTTGTTAAATTGCAATGACTTGAAGTTGAAGATCATGATATATATTTTTTTTTTAGATTTTTAGAAATTTCATGTAATGTCTGAAACATTTATATTAACATATTTCCATACAAATAACCCAATGAAAGTTTAGTATTAGTTGTTTTGTTTGTTTGTTTTTTTATACTGCAGGTTCTTATTAGGCATCAATTTTATACACATCAGTGTATACATGTCAATCCCAATCGCCCAATTCAGCACACCACCATCCCCACCCCACCGCAATTTTCCCCCCTTGGTGTCCATATGTCCATTCCCTACATCTGTGTCTCAACTTCTGCCCTGCAAACCGGCTCATATGTACCATTTTTCTAGGTTCCACATACATGCATTAATATACGATATTTGTTTTTCTCTTTCTGACTTACTTCACTCTGTATGACAGTCTCTAGATCCATCCACTTCTCAACAAATGACTCAATTTCATTCCTTTTTATGGCTGAGTAATATTCCATTGTATATATGTACCACATCTTCTTTATCCTTTCGTCTGTCGATGGGCATTTAGGTTGCTTCCATGACCTGGCTATTGTAAATAGTGCTGCAATGAACATTGGGGTGCATGTGTCTTTTTGAATTATGGTTTTCTCTGGGTATATGCCCAGTAGTGGGATTGCTGGGTCATATGGTACTTCTATTTTTAGTATTTTAAGTTCTCCATAGTGGCTGTATCAATTTACTTTCCCACCAACAGTGCAAGAGGGTTCCCTTTTCTCCACACCCTCTCCAGCATTTGTTGTTTGTAGATTTTCTGATGATGCCCATTCTAACAGGAGTAAGGTGATACCTCATTGTAGTTTTGATTTGCATTTCTCTAATAATTAGTGATGTTGAGCATCTTTTCATGTGCTTCATGGCCGTCTGTATGTCTTCTTTGGAGAAATGTCTATTTAGGTCTTCTGCCCATTTTTGGATTGGGGTGTTTGTTTCTTTAATATTGAGCTGAATGAGCTGTTTATATATTTTGGAGATTAATCCTTTGTCCATTGATTCATTTGCAAATATTTTCTCCCATTCTGAGGGTTGTCTTTTCGTCTCGTTTATGGTTTCCTTTGCTGTGCAAAAGCTTTGAAGTTTCATTAGGTCCCATTTGTTTATTTTTGTTTTTATTTCCATTACTCTAGGAGGTGGATCAAAAAAGATCTTGCTGTGATTTATGTCAAAGAGTGTTCTTCCTATGTTTTCTTCTAAGAGTTTTATAGTGTCCAGTCTTATATTTAGGCCTCTAATCCATTTTGAGTTTATTTTTGTGTATGGTGTTAGGGAGTATTCTAATTTCATTCTTTTACATGTAGCTGTCCAGTTTTCCCAGCACCACTTATTGAAGAGACTGTCTTTTCTCCATTGTATATCTTTGCCTCCTTTGTCATAGATTAGTTGACCATAGGTGCGTGGGTTAATCTCTGGGCTTTCTATATTTTTCCACTGATCTATGTTTCTGTTTTGGTGCCAGTACCATATTGTCTTGATTACTGTAGCTTTGTAGTATAGTCTGAAGTCAGGGAGTCTGATTCCTCCAGCTCCATTTTTTTGCCTCAAGACTGCTTTGGCTATTCGGGGTCTTTTGTGTCTCCATACAAATTTTAAGATGATTTGTTCTAGCTCCGTAAAAAATGCCATTGGTAATTTGATAGGGATTGCATTGAATCTGTAGATTGCTTTGGGTAGTATACTCATTTTCACAATGTTGATTCTTCCAATCCAAGAACATGGTATATCTCTCCATCTGTTGGTATCATCTTTAATTTCTTTCATCAGTGTCTTATAGTTTTCTGCATACAGGTCTTTTGTCTCCCTAGGTAGGTTTATTCCTAGGTATTTTATTCTTTTTGTTGCAATGGTAAATGGGAGTGTTTCCATAATTTCTCTTTCAGATTTTTCATCATTAGTGTATAGGAATGCAAGAGATTTCTGTGCATTAATTTTGTATCCTGCAACGTTACCATATTCATTAATTAGCTCTAGCAGTTTTCTGGTGGCAGTTTTAGGATTCTCTATGTATAGTATCATGTCATCCGCAAACAGTGACAGTTTTACTTCTTCTTTTCCAATTTGTATTCCTTTTATTTCTTTTTCTTCTCTGATTGCCATGGCTAGGACTTCCAGAACTATGTTGAATAATAGTGGTGAGAGTGGACATCCTTGTCTCGTTCCTGATCTTAGAGGAAATGCTTTCAGTTTTTCACCATTGAGAATGATGTTTGCTGTGGGTTTGTCATATATGGCCTTTATTATGTTGAGGTAGGTTCCCTCTATGCCTACTTTCTGGAGAGTTTTTATCATAAATGGGTGTTGAATTTTGTCAAAAGCTTTTTCTGCATCTATTGAGATGATCATATGGTTTTTCTTCTTCAATTTGTTAATATGGTGTATCACATTGATTGATTTGCGTATATTGAAGAATCCTTGCATCCCTGGGATAAATCCCACTTGATCGTGGTGTATGATCCTTTTAATGTGTTGTTGGATTCTGTTTGCTAGTATTTTGTTGAGGATTTTTGCATGTATATTCATCAGTGATACTGGTCTGTAATTTTCTTTTTTTGTAGTGTCTTTGTCTGGTTTGGGTATCAGGGTGATGGTGGCCTTATAGAATGAGTTTGGGAGTGTTCCTTCCTCTGCAATTTTTTGGAAGAGTTTGAGAAGGATAGGTGTTAGCTCTTCTCTAAATGTTTGATAGAATTCACCTGTGAAGCCATCTGGTTCTGGACTTTTGTTTGTTGGAAGATTTTTAATCACAGTTTCAATTTCATTACTTGTGATTGGTCTGTTCATATTTTCTGTTTCTTCCTGGTTCAGTCTTGGAAGGTTATACCTTTCTAAAAATTTGTCCATTTCTTCCAGGTTGTCCATTTTATTGGCATAAAGTTGCTTGTAGTAGTCTCTTAGGATGCTTTGTATTTCTGCGGTGTCTGTTGTAACTTCTCCTTTTTCATTTCTGATTTTATTGATTTGAGTCCTCTCCCTCTTTTTCTTGATGAGTCTGGCTAATGGCTTATCAATTTTGTTTATCTTCTCAAAGAACCAACTTTTAGTTTTATTGATCTTTGCTATTGTTTTCTTTGTTTCTATTTCATTTATTTCTGCTCTGATCTTTATGATTTCTTTCCTTCTGCTAACTTTGGGTTTTGTTTGTTCTTCTTTCTCTAGTTTCTTTAGGTGTAAAGTTAGGTTGTTTACTTGAGATTTTTCTTGTTTCTTGACCTAGGCTTGTATAGCTATAAACTTCCCTCTTAGAACTGCTTTTGCTGCATCCCATAGGTTTTGGGTCGTCGTGTTTTCATTGTCATTTGTCTCTAGGTATTTTTTTATTTCCTCTTTGATTTCTTCAGTGATCTCTTGGTTATTTAGTAACGTATTGTTTAGCCTCCATGTGTTTGTCTTTTTTACGTTTTTTTCCCTGTAATTCATTTCTAATCTCATAGCGTTGTGGTCAGAAAAGATGCTTGATATGATTTCAATTTTCTTAAATTTACTGAGGCTTGATTTGTGACCCAAGATGTGATCTATCCTGGAGAATGTTCCATGCGCACTTGAGAAGAACGTGTAATCTGCTGTTTTTGGATGGAATGTCCTATATATATCAATTAAATCTATCTGGTCTATTGTGTCATTTAAAGCTTCTGTTTCCTTATTTATTGTCATTTTGGATGATCTGTACATTGGTGTAAGTGAGGTGTTAAAGTCCCCCACTATGATTGTGTTACTGTCAATTTCCTCTTTTATAGCTGTTAGCAGTTGCCTTATGTATTGAGGTGCTCCTATGTTGGGTGCATATATATTTATAATTGTTATATCTTCTTCTTGGATTGATCCCTTGATCATTATGTAGTGTCCTTCATTGTCTCTTGTAACATTGTTTATTTTAAAGTCTATTTTATCTGATATGAGTATTGCTACTCCAGCTTTCTTTTGATTTCCATTTGCATGGAATACCTTCTTCCATCCCCCACTTTCAGTCTGTATGTGTCCCTAGGTCTAAAGTGGGTCTCTCGTAGACAGCATATATATGGGTCTTGTTTTTGTATCCATTCAGCCAGTCTATGTCTTTTGGTTGGGGCATTTAATCCATTCACGTTTAAGGTAATTATCGATATGTATGTTCCTATGACCATTTTCTTAATTGTTTTGGGTTTGTTTTTGTAGGTCCTTTTCTTCTCTTGTGTTTCCCACTTAGAGAAGTTCCTGTAGCATTTGTTGTAGAGCTGGTTTGGTGGTGCTGAATTCTCTTAGCTTTTGCTTGTCTGTAAAGCTTTTGATTTCTCCATCAAATCTAAATGAGATCCTTGCCGGGTAGAGTAATCTTGGTTGTAGGTTCTTCCCTTTCATCACTTTAAGTATATCATGCCACTCCCTTCTGGCTTGCAGAGTTTCTGCTGAGAAATCAGCTGTTAACCTTATTGGAGTTCCCTTGTATGTTATTTGTCGTTTTTCCCTTGCTGCTTTCAATAATTTTTCTTTGTCTTTAATTTTTGCCAATTTGATTACTATGTGTCTCAGCGTGTTTCTCCTTGGGTTTATCCTGTATGGGACTCTCTGCGCTTCCTGGACTTGGGTGGCTATTGCCTTTCCCATGTTAGGGAAGTGTTCGACTATAATCTCTTCAAATATTTTCTCTGGTCCTTTCTCTCTCTCTTCTCCTTCTGGGACCCCTATAATGCAAATGTTGTTGCGTTTAATGTTGTCCCAGAGGTCTCTTAGGCTGTCTTCATTTCTTTTCATTCTTTTTTCTTTAGTCTGTTCCGCAACAGTGAATTCCACCATTCTGTCTTCCAGGTCACTTATCCGTTCTTCTGCCTCAGTTATTCTGCTATTGATTCCTTCTAGTGTAGTTCTCATTTCAGTTAATGTATTGGTCATCTCTGTTTGTTTGTTCTTTAATTCTTCTAGGTCTTTGTTAATCATTTCTTGCATCTTCTCAATCTTTGCCTCCATTCTTATTCCGAGGTCCTGGATCATCTTCACTATCATTATTCTGAATTCTTTTTCTGGAAGGTTGCCTATCTCCACTTCATTTAGTTGTTTTTCTGGGGTTTTTTCTTGTTCCTTCATCTGGTACATAGCCCTCTGCCTTTTCATCTTGTTTATCTTTCTGTAACTGTGGTTTTTGGTCCTCAGGCTGCAGGATTGTAGTTTTTCTTGCTTCTGCTGTCTGCCCTCTGGCGGTTGAGGCTATCTAAGAGGCTTGATGGGAGGCTCTGGTGGTGGGTAGAGCTGACTGTTGCTGTGGGGGTCAGAGCTCAGTAAAACTTTAATCCACTTGACTGTTGATGGGTGGGGCTGGGTTCCCTCCCTGTTGGTTGTTTTGCCTGAGGCAACCCAACACTGGAGCCTACCTGGGCTCTTTGGTGGGGTTAATGGCAGACTCTGGGAGGGCTCACGCCAAGGAGCACTTCCCAGAACCTCTGCTGCCAGAGTCCTTGTCCCCACAGTGAAACAGAGCCACCCCCCGCCTCTGCAGGAGACCTCCCAACACCAGCAGTTGGGTCTGGTTCAGTCTCCCCCAGGGTCACTGCTCCTTCACCTGGGTCCCGATGCACACACTACTTTGTGTGTGCCCTCCAAGAGTGGGGTCTCTGTTTCCCCCAGTCGTGTCGAAGTCCTGCAATCAATTCCCACTAGGCTTCAAAGTCTGATTCTCTAGGAATTCCTCCTCCTGTTGCCGGACCCCCAGGTTGGGAAGCCTGACGTGGGGCTCAGAACCTTCACTCCAGTGGGTGGACTTCTGTGGTATAAGTGTTCGCCAGTCTGTGAGTCACCCACCCAGCAGTTATGGGATTAGATTTTACTCTGATTGCGCCCCTCCTACCGTCTCACTGTGGCTTCTCCTCTGTCCTTGGACATGGGGTATCCTCCTTGGTGAAGTCCAGGGTCTTCTTGTCAATGATTGTCCAGCAGCCAGTTGTGATTCTGGTGCTCTCGCAAGAGGGAGAGAGAGCATGTCCTTCTACTCCGCCATCTTGGTTAATCACCCAGGAAAAATGTTTCTAGTCTGTGGCAACACAAGGAATGCAAGGTCAATAAACTAGAGGTGTTCAAAACGGGGGGAAATTCTTCCTCAGCTAAAAATGTACTTGACCCAATTGGGTCTGTAAGTGATAGATTTGTGTGTGTTGATTTACATTTGTCAAGTGAACAAGTACTTTTTCATAATCTGGTGCTACTGTGAAATATAGGTCGTATAGAGAAAAGTGCACAAAACCTAGAGGTACCATTTATTGAAAAATTATAAAGCAAACACCTCTGTGACCACACTCAGGTCCGAGGAGGAGCCTTGCTCACACACCAGCGTCCCATCCCATTCACACCCAGTGTTAACCACAGCCCTGACCTGTATGCAGTCAAGTCCCTGCTTAACTGGATAGTTTTACCACCTCTGCAGAGTTTAACCATCCATGTGTGTATCCTGAAACATGACAGTTCAATCTTACCTGTTTCAAATTTTATATAATTGAAGTCATTCTCTATATATTCCTTTTTGTCTTGCTTCTTTTGCCTAATGCTCTTTATTTCTTGCTTTGTGTGGCTGTAGTCTATTCATTTTCATTGACAAGTATTCCATTCTACGCATACGCTGGAAAATTTACTGTGGAAAGACACATCCGTAGTTTCCAACATTCGGGTCTTACAGGCAGTGTTGCTGTGACCATTCTTACACATCTCCTTGTGCACATGCACACACGTTTTTTGAGGGAGTGCCCTTTTTGGGCCATAAGATAAATGTCTCTTCAAATTTAGTAGAATAGGCCGAAGTATTTTTTAAAGTGGCGTGACCATTTCAGCTTCAGGCTAATAGCAGGAGTGTTTCCAATGTTCCATATCCCTGTCAACACTTGATTTTGTCAGACTTTTAATTTTTGCCAGTCTGGTGGGTGTGTGGTAAAATTTCCTTATGATTTTAATTTGCATTTTTTAATTATTAATGAGGCTGAGCATCTTTTAATATGTTTTTAGCCATTGGATTTCTTTTTTGTGAAATGCTGGTTCAAGTTTTCTTTTTTTTTCTATCGTGTGACCTTTTTCAATGCTTTGTAAAACATGTTTTGAATATGAAAGTTTGTCTAGTTTTATGTGTTGCAGTAGCTTTTCCTGTTTGGGTTTTTTTTTTTTTCTTTATTAATATGTGTCTTTTTTTTCTGGTTGCTTGTTATATCTTATTTAAGAAAACTTTTCCTGCCCTGAAGTCACAAAGATAGTCTCTTATATCAGCTACTAAAAGCTTTACAGATTTGTCTCTTACATTAAATGTGTAACACACCAGGTGTTAATTCATATATGTGTATAAAACAAAGCTGTAATTTCATTGTTTTCCATATGGAGACACACTTGTTCCAGAACCATTAATTGAAAAGAACACAATTTCTCCTCTGCCCTGTCCTGCCATCTCAGTTGTAACGCAAGTGTTCACATACCCATGTGTTCATTTCCGGCCTTCTTATTCTGCTTCCCTGGTTAACTTGTCTATCCTGGCACTAAGGCCGCATTCTCCTAATTCTCATGGCTTTATGGTAAGTCTTGATATCTGGTAGCATATATCTTCACACCTAGTGCGTCTTCGAGAGTCTTAGCAAATCCTGGTCTTTTCCATTCCCATGCATATCTACAATGAGCCTGGGAAGTTCTGCTCACACACACAAATTGTTTGTTGCTGGCACATGGAAGTGTTATCACATTCATTTTTATATGTTGAATTTGTATATTTTGACGGGAAAGTGACACAATCAGAGTGTTAAAGATAACTCTGGAGGTAATTTGGAGGACTGGATGGGAGGGAAAAGACAACTGCAGAATCTACTGGAATTAGGACCAGGGCAACAGAGGAGACAGGGGAGCTGGTTTAGGAGCCGTTTAGGAGACAGTGGGGAAGAAAGCCAAGCCATTGCCTCCAAGTGACTGATGTAAGGAACAAGGCTTTGGGGGAGGAAGATTATATGAATGTACCAAAAAAAAAAAAAAAAATTAGTGAATGGATGGGAACTTCACAACAGGCTGCCCACAGGCTATGTGGAAATTTTTACAACAGTAAAATTTCAGGAAAAAAAATCAGAATTGTAGAGAACTTTGAAAGAACAGAGATTTGCGGTTGATATGAAACTAGTGATTGACAAATATGTTAACACAGGAATTATGCCTGGGTTGACTTTGTTTAATATTTTTCCATTTTTGACATTCCTAGCAGCAGGTTTTTTGATTTCTACATCTGGTGCCTTTCAGGTAACTTGATTTCTGTTTGTCACATCGTACATCTTGCTGAAAATGCATTTAAATATTTTTCAGTTGATAGTATCTTCCAGGGTTTGACTCAGCCTGTGTTTTCTTATAAATGCTTATTTTTTCTCCTACGCTGAATTTTTTTTTGATATGTTCTTTAACAAGTTTAAGAAGAGCAGATCAGACAATAACTCGACTAGTAAGTTTCAAATTTATATTTGGTCCTGTTCTTGTTAAGAGATTAATAAGATACATATTAGTTTGTGACCACCAGGTGATGATTAGGGAAATTTCATTTGCTTTGAAATATATGAATATTTAACGTAGTCATTGCCATCAGATATTTCACACTCAAGATCACACTTTCTCCTTCCATTCCTTTGCCTTCTGGGTTTTGCACTTTTGAAGGAAATGGGCCCTCTGGAGCATGACAAATTTGATTCAAAGGTATCTACGATAGGATGTTATTTTATCTGTCAAAAGCTAATGTAACTGTGGTCTCTCTCTTCTCAGTTTGGGACTCTTAGGCTTGGGAACTGTTAATATAAATTCTAATCTTAGGCATGTGCATGGCAAACATGGAGAAACCCCTCAGATAATCGCCCAGGAGATACAGATTAGGGAGGATGCAAGATCCGCAATTAAGACATTTTTGAATTTAGTAAATTATAGCCTGATTTTCAAAAGCAATGGTGGTATTTGCAAATGAGAGAAGGGGAAAAAAAATGATAAGATGTAGGAATAAACACAACTCAGAACTCAGACGTAACCAAAACATTTGTGCGTGTGTGTGATAGTGATGTGGGTGAGAAAGGACATGTGAAATTTTTGCTGTTAACCTTTCAAGGTGAAACATCAAATTTCTGAAGCAACGGTGACAGGATGCCTAGAGAAGAAAGAACCAGAGCCTGAGTGCTCCCTAGGAATGGATGACAGGCTGACACACATACGGATGCCACGGAGGTGTGTCCTCCAGACTCGGGATTTAGTGAAAGTCACAAGACTCGTACTCAAAGCCCAATTATGTTTTTGGATATGTCATTTCATCTCTGTGTTTCGACTTCCATAGAACATGGTTTGCTATGGATCTATGACTCATCCCTTACTGTTTACTCAACAGTGGATGAAAGGGAATTCTTTAGCCATCTAATGTCTAATTTTTTTTTTTTGATTTTTAAAAATTAATTAATTTATTTATTTTTGGCTGTGTTGGGTCTTCGTTGCTGTGTGCCGGCTTTCTCTAGTTGCGTTGAGCGGGGGCTGCTCTTTGTTGCGGTGCGCAGGCTTCTCATTGCGGTGGCTTCTCTTGTTGCGGAGCATGGGCTCCAGGTGCGCGGGCTTCAGTAGTTGTGGCTCGCGGGCTCTAGAGCGCAGGCTCAGTAGTTGTGGCGCATGGGCTTCGTTGCTCTGTGGCATGTGGGATCTTCCTAATGTCTAATTTTGAACCTATTTTAGACCCCTGTTGTTCTATGTAAGTTATTCTCTCTGCCCATTTTTTGTCACTCATAAAATGGATGTTTCCAAGTGGCGAGCCAGTCACACTTTCCCTCGAGGAACATGGTATTAGGAGTGGAGCTGACCCACCAAACCACTCGAAGGGTCTGTAGCAGCCTGGGTGTAATTGGGAGACAGAAACTGCAGAGTGGGTTAAACAAGGGAAGTGAAAAATGCTGCCTGCCATATCAGTAACCAAAGGATGTTGCAGCCCTCAAGCCACTACAGCCGCCCCAGGGACTGTGAACCCGGAGGGGACTCAGCATGGGGACGAACGGGCTGCCCACTGCCAAGCCCTCAGTCACTGCAGCCACCCAGGTGGTGCACCTGAGGGGATTCAGGATGGGAGAGAACAGGATCCGGGCCCCAGAGAGCTGAGGTGCATCTCAAAGGCATGGTACCAGTGAGACCAGACTCGTGCATCTTCCCATACATAGAAAAGCACTAAATTCCTTGACTTGAGACGTCTGGTTTTCTTTAACGAACAGTCATCTTTTGAAACTGTGACTCCCTGGACTTTGTTGGAAAACCTCCTGTACATCCCAGCCCCTCCCTGACCTCTGCAGAGCAGTCTCTCTGAAAGGCTGCATCCTGGCCTTACGTCCTCGGTTTTGTCAGCCAAGTAAAATATAATTGTCAACTTTCAGATTGTGCATCTTTTTCAGTCGACATTAGTATAAGAATTTTAACTCTAATTAAAGAGCAACTGTAAGACACAAGGAAACTCTGTCTAGTACCAAAGGGCTGAGGGAGAAAACCCAAGGGAGGCCACATGTGGAAGGAGTGCAGACTTCTTGCACCAAGTGTGCCTTGGTCCCCCAGTAGCAGAGAGGTTGGCTGGAGTGGGTTTGGGGGAGACAGCAGGCAGCCCTGCAAGTGCAGATGGGGAGCAGGTGGTCAGCAGCAGGTCGTGGAGGGCTGCACTGGGGGTCTGGAGGCCAGGGGGGCAGGTGCCCTCCGAGGGCGGGATGCTCGGGGTCCTGAACAGGCTATCGCCAGGCCACGGTGGCCAGGCTGCAGACGGACTGTGGTCTGGCCCCGCGGCTCGGGCAGGCTCCTTCCACGGCGGGAGACGTGGCCTGCCTCCCCACCTGTGGTGGGAATTGCCAGAAGCCTCTTCCTCTTGCTTAACATCATGCTCTGCAAAGGAGACGTGCTGAAAGGAATTCGTGGTCATGAAGCATTATATTCAAGGCTGTGTTTGGACTCATGAGGCAATAGACTGATAACTGATGCAGAGGCCAGGAACAGGGAAGAGCGTTGCAAAAACGATCAGGGGCGCTTTCCTGTCTGCAAAAGGAGAGCCTTTAAGAAGATGCTGGCAAACAAGCTTTTTTTCCGGTTGACCAAAGACTCAAAAACTTTGATATTTCTTCAGTGTACTCTGGCGTATTCATTTGTGCATTTCTAAGTAGAGCAGTTTCTTATCTGTATTTTTAAAAATACGTGCAAACCTTAGAGAGTAATATTCAAACAAGCATGTCCAAATAACCAAAAGTACTGAAAACATTCAGCCTCTGGAAAACAATAAAGGGAATGCGATGCATAAACCCAGGGGATGCTTCCCAGGCCCTCTGCTCCTCTTTCTCTCAATTCTTTTTCATAGCACTTTACGCGGAGCCCCGCATCTGCAACCCTGCCCTCCCAGCACACGGCGAAAGGTCGCAGAATAAACCCTCCTTTTCTCCAAACCCTACGACTTACTCTCCTCTCACACCTGTTCTCTCCCCCCCGCACCCCCCGACTTTGTCTCTTTTTCACCCTTCTACTTACGCTTCCTTCTCTCCGTAGGTTCTCTCTCCATCTCTTCTTTTGCATTCTTAGCTTCAGTCCTTCTTGGCCCATTTCCTAATTCAGCCTCACGAGAGTCCTTGAACTGGTCCGTCAGAAGGCAGAGGCGGGGGAGCGGGAGGGCGCTCGTTCCCCTCGCTGGGGTGGGTGGAGGCTGGGAACCTTCACCGATGATAAATCCTGCCCCCTTCACACTGTCTCCTCATCAATCTTTGTTGACTCCTGCAAAGAGATAGTCAACATTCAATATGTAAATATCCTTCCAGAAGTTCCTTGAATTTACAATCTAGGCCACCCTCTTCTTTCTCTTTACTGGGCTGTACATAATCTCTCTCGGTTCCTTGAAAGGGCAGCCGGGTGAATTGTGAGCGTACACCACACACACACACACACACACACACACACACACACACACACAGACACATAGCACTCTCCCTTCTAGAAAGCCTTGAACATCTGTATTAACATCTAAACTCTTTGTCCTTTAGAGGAGTGCCTGTGCCCCTCATAGTCTGCAAAAGACTGTGCACCCTGAGTCCCCGTGTTCGCAGTTCCACGCTCTTTGCGGGCACTGAGACCCTGCCTGCGCCCGGCCCTCCCACACTGGATGCGGCACAGAATGCATGAGACTCCATGCTGAGCCTTCAGGCGGCTTTTACTTACTTACAAACCAAGAAAAGGAAGTTTCTAGGCTTTAAATACATCTTAGTTCGTTATTCTTTTAAGATGTATACAGGATTTTATTGTTTTAATGGAAATCAGTCAGGATTTACTTTCTAAATGTGGTGGTCCATCATCGTTCATGAAGTATTTGAGCTTCCTTTCTCTTCTGGACGCACATTGAGATTGTGCATTTCTGCCCCAGAGCACTGAATTGCCATTGCAGTGAGCTCTCTTTCTCTTTGCCATGGTGACTGGTCACATTCGAGACAGTGGCTGATCCATCAGCCAGACCCCAGCATGGGAAGACATAAAGCAGAAAACTCTTTATAATTTCTCCCCTTTGTTGTTCTAAGGAACTAAGAACAACTTGGCGTTCTGTTATGTGGCGTAAACTGTTATGTGGCGTAAACTGATGCTTTTCTGTTTAGCCCATCCTTGCCAGCTCCCTGAACTTGAACATTTCTCCTTGCCCTAATGATTATATTTTTTAATCTTGGCTAAGTATCTTAATTAACTATAGATTGTCGCAGCGATTGTACAAACTTCCCCATCTTGTGATGTTTCTGCCGTCGTTTTTTGAAAGAAACATTTATGGAATTATATAAATAAAACTATTTTTGCAGCAAGGATTCCCATTTATAGGCCATGACTTTAATGTGTTAAAATTATTGCAGAAAGAGAGCTTTTCATTAGAGTACATCTTCTCTAATTTTTTGTACTAACTTCCAAGTGATTTCCTTCATTAGCTTTCATTCACTCATCTATTCATGAATTCATTCATTTATGTTTTTGCTCAGTAGACTATACTGAACGCCGGGCGCGGAGCCAGGCTGGGGGTATCAGTGTGAATAAGACACAGTCTCTGTCACTATTCTTATATTAAGTTACCAACCCATGTCTTGTTTAGAAAGAGTAGGAATATTTAAAAGTGAAAAAGAAAGTCACTTCTAAATAATCCGGCATTTAAATATATACAACATCTTGTACACAGTGAGAAGGTTTAAAGCTATGAAAATGTATTATAGACAGGGAGTCTCTCGCCGGTTCCACCCACGTTTATACCTTACCAATTTGGGAGAGCTAACTTGGAGTACTCTCTATATAGGCAATACTAGTTTTCATGTGTATTTGGTATAATTGATATGACCGATCTGGAGATATAACAGAAACTTGGTAAACTGTGGAGGTAACTTTTTTCATTTGCCATGGCAGCTGAGCTGGTGTCGCCTATTTCCCACTCTTAAGGGCAATTGTAAAATACCGCAATAGCGCCCTCCAGTGGTTGAATTCACTCATTTTAGGCGTACTCGGCTCTCGTGCTGGTGCCTGCTGTGTTCTGTTTCTGGATGGCTTCCCACCACTGAGTATTCAGTTGGTTTAAAAAAAAAAAAAAACCTGCAGATAATACTTGCCAAGACAAAAATTGAATTACGGAAAATCAACACCGAAAGAGCAGAGCCTTCACAGGTTGGGCCCTCCTAGGCAGGAATGTAGAGGAGAAAGCATATTAGAAAATGTTTACTGTGTGGGTGATGAGATTTCAAGGTAAGAAGTGGCGTGGGTGGGTCAAGGACATGATGATGATAAGTCTCTCCCACAAACATGCCTTCTGGCCAGTTTTCAGGTAAGTGCTTCTATTCAGGTTGACTTATCACATCTTCGGTGAGGGACTATCTATCTGCTCTTCTCTCGCCGTCTCTTTATCTATGTATATCCCCCCCATCTCAGTGATAATCCTAAAAATGTCTGAAGTGTGACAGAATACATGCTACAATGTATGCCACACCTCAATGTCATATTGACGTTTGGGAAGAATATATCATTCTATAATGCTACCTTGAAGCATTTAAATGTGAAATAAAAACGTATTTCTCTTCTCCTATATTTGTCACCAGGGATGCTTTTGGTTTTTCCAGTGAGGTTTTAAAGGGCTTTTTAATCCTACATTCTTGCCAGTCCTTCAGATAACAGTTTGTTAGAAACGTTGCAGCCTAGATCAGGTCCTGGGGGACGGAGAAATAAACTATAGTCCATTCTGCTGAAATTATCCTGTCCCTTGGTACTAGAATTATAAAAACAATAAATTTGGCTCATGCTGATAAGTACAGGTGGTAAAGAAGGTATAAAGGACATACTGTGTCCTTTTTTTTTTCTCCTAATAAACCTATAGAGTAGCAGTTCTGATCATGAAGAGTGAGAGGAAAAGGGGGAAGAAATGGGGAAGATGGCAGATTGTATGTGACATCATTCCTCGGGTGGATGCCTTTTGCAGAAGCCAAGTGGAATTGTTATATTTCCATATACATAATATTTACCATGTATTTAAATAAGATTTAAATATAGTAGAGAAATTGAAAACTATCTGAGAGATCATGGCCCTCTTGGAGAGCTATGGGTGCACGTGTAATGACATAACTGAGAGCTACAGATAAATGAAATGAAGCTATTTCATTTCTGGCTCACATTTTAGAGAAAGCTGTTTGAACACACACGTGCACACACAAGCACATTCATTAACCATTTGTTCTGAAATCAAGGAGCAGAAACATAAGCCTTTAGCCAATATAGCCAATAAATGCTAAAAAGCACATTTCGATCCTCTGTGGGTACCATTTAAAGGTGAGAGAGAACAACAGAAATGCAGAGAAGGGCCAAGGCTCTGAGATGCCGAATGAACAATGCTCCCACGCCAGCTGGCTGGGCCTGGAATTTGAGCATCACCTAGTGTCCAGGAGGATGAAAATGATAGCTCTCTCACCAAACTTTGCTCATAGTTCTTTAACTAATCTTATTCTTTTTTTAAAAAATTTATTTATTTAATTTTGGCTGAGTTGGGTCTTCGTTGCTATGCGCAGGCTTTCACCAGTTGCAGCGAGTGGGGGCCACTCTTCTTTGCGGTGCGCGGGCTTCTCATTGTGGTGTCTTCTCCCGTTGCGGAGCACGGGCTCTAGGCGTGCAGCCTTCAGTAGTTGTGGCTCGTGGGCTCCAGAGCGCAAGCTCAGTAGTTGTGGCGCACGGGCTTAGTTGCTCCGCGGCATGTGGGATCTTCCCGGACCAGGAATCAAACCCGTGTCCCCTGCATTGGCAGGCAGATTCCCAACCACTGCACCACCAGGGAAGCCCACTAATCTTATTCTTAAATGGAGAGGTTGGTTTGGAAAGAATAGCTCCAGTTCAGCCAAAGCTCAAGGCGGAGCTCTCTTAGATACACTGATTTTGATACAGCAATGCTACATCACGGTACACCTGCTAAAGGTGCTTAGAGTCAAGACAAGGGCTGGAAAAAGCAGATGGGCTGAAGGTCCCCCAACCCCACTTCCAGACCTGCCCCTTCCCCAGCTCTGTCTGGACTATCCAGTGGAAAATTCTTGCAATGAGAATTAAGATTCTTGCTGTGCCATGTTGCAGCAATATCACTGCCACTTTTGGGGGTGAATTGACCTATTTAAGCTGCGGAACAGTGGACGTTGATAGTGGTGCCCTTCCTTGCTTACTGCCTCATGTTAAAGAATTCTGCGTGAGACATGTAAAGGAAAAATGTTAACACATATTTCTTCTGGGTGAAGGGTACATGAGTGTCTATTTTACTCCGTATAGTTTGCTGTATGTTTGAACCATTCCAAAATTTTTAATGAGAAAAAAAAAAGCAGTGCTGAAAAGTTAAAAAAAAGAATTCTGAGTGGTTTCAGAAGACTGTGAGCTCCAGGGCCATCCCTATATCAATATTATCTACATACTTATAACCATTGAACAGTCCTCTGATGCTTATTGAGTGTCAGCCACTATATTGGCTATGGGCATAACTTCGTGAGCACACAGACATGTACATTCTCACCTCTGTGTCTTCCCTTGTGCTAGAAAGCCTTCCATCTTTCTCACGGTGTTTGTTCTACCTGAACTTCAAGGTCAAGCTCAAGTCCCCACCTGCCCTGTGAAGCTTTCATGCACCCCTGCTTTCTAGAAAACTTTCTCTACTACATGCTTGGTGTTTAATTGTATCCTGCCTGAGCTTCCTCTGTTTTCCTATTTCCCTTAGCACCGTGCTGACCATGGAAATTACCCAGTAAGCACTGCAGGTTGATTATTATTAGAGGCAAATGAGACAATAAAAACAAGGTGCTTTGGACACAGTCAGATTAAAAAACGCAGTTGGAAGTCTGATATCTGGCAAGAATGCCATGATCTATAACAGAAAAGAAAAAAAATTAGCTTGCCCATCAAAGTGAAGTAACAAAGGTTCTGCAAGCTGCTACAATTTTGTAAGAACAATAATGGTCCTCTCTAATGTGGTTTGAAAATTCTATATTTGTACCTGAATTGTGTTTTGTTTAGTTGCAACCTGGATATGTGAGAGTAGACAGTATCTCTGAGCCTTACTCTTTGTTTTTTGACTCTGTTGCTAAATGACTGCTGCATGCAAATATGTTCTCTGTGCCCAAAGCAATAACTAGATGTTTAAAGAAAAGATAACCCTGCCAGAAGAATTCTGGTTGGCTGTCTATCACACAAATTAATTCTTCCAAAAACAGGCTATTTTCTCATTTGCTTTAATGGTGCTCAGAGCAGGTAGCTGTGATTTTCTCCTGGATCTTATGCTCATGAGCCCTCTGAGTATTTTATTTTGTTATGGCCCATTAAAGAGTGGGCTTGATAATGTTCCATCATTACGCAATCATGCAGAGGATGGATTTCTTCTTCAGACAAATGGAGTTAGAACACTATTATTCTTTCCCCACTTTCTTCCCCAACTAATGGATCATTTAAAAGCCATGGGGGAAGAGGATCTTAAAAATCTCCAAGAAGCATTTTAATAGTCATAATATATTCAAGACATAAATAAAATAAAATAAAATAAAATAAAAAGACATAAAAAATCTTGTGGGAAAATATTTCCAGTTAGTGATTTTTCTTTGTTCTTCCACAGGGTGTGTTTCTCCACAACATTCAAGAGACCCAACACAGAGACTCAGCTCAGTGTTAGGTTAAGTGTATTGCAGCCTCCTGATTGGATAGTGCAATCATTAAATGCATACAGATCAGCCAAACTACTTGATTCAGGATGAATCAGGTACTGCAATCATCAGAGTTGTCCATTTGTATTTAAACCAACTGAATAATAATGAATCAATGTAATTTGAAAAGACTGAAACTAAGAAAGATCATGTGACCACTTCAATATTTTCTAAATGAAATAACTCAATAACAGGACTTACACAGAATTCGTATTCAATGGTTTTGAACTTTATTTAAGAAAGATTAAAGAGAGCATTTTGTAATACCTTGCAAATATCACCTATTAGATACTTATATATATCCTAACTAAGGAATATTCTCCCTGATGAGTATATAACTTCTCAGAGAGCAGTTATGAATAGTGATAATTTTATATATGTCCCCTCCCCCCGAGGTGACATTGGCTCAGGAGCTCTCTTTTAAAGGCGGAGGGGTGTTCGCAGGCCATCAGGCAATGCATTTGTTGACATTCTGTCACTGGCCAGTAAGATCATTATTCGCATCTGCTCTTTCCATTTGCGTTCCCTTTGGTCAGGTTAGAGAACTATGTCATCTTGGTGTTGTATACCCCACACCCGTGATATTCAGCAGGGCATTTGGCCACTCCGTGAATGTTTATTGAATGGAAACATTTGGGAAATCTTTGGTCCAGCACAAGAAACCACTGCTCATTTCTTTTACTGTTTTTGTCTCTGGGATAAGCATGGATAGTATTCTTTCTGCTTTTTCCATTGGTGAATCACAACCAATATCTGTGTCTTCTTTGGCAAAATGGGAGGCCTTGGAGTTATAATTGAGTGATACTATCTTTGCATCTAGGACTAAAGCATGAAAAGTGCACTTAGGAGGAGGAGGAGACAGGACACAGAGGCCTGTCTGTGGGACCAGCTGAGCCTTCCTTAGGATGGTGTCTGTGGTCATGATTCCCCCCTGCTCTCCAAGTCTAGGCCAAGCTGCAACGGGCAATATGAACATCCTTACTTCTGATTTGGATACATTAAAATAACACCCACAGGGATGCAAAAGGATAGTCCAATAGGATGTAAGTCAAGAGAGATGCTATTAAATGAGAAAAACCACATGTTTGAAAAGTATAGAAGACACTGCATTTGTGGAACATGATGATCTAAAGCCCTGGGGGGCCGTGGAAGCAGTAGAGGATCAGCATTATACAGTAGAAGCTTTACAAATGTGAACTTAGAATTTAAAACCAATAACTAGAAACAACCAAGATATCTTCCAGCAGGTGAAGAGTTAAACAAATGTCATATACCCACACCGCGAAATACTCCTCAGCAATAAAAAGGAACAGACTACTGATACACACAACTTGGGTGGGTGAATCTCCAGGAACTATATTGAGTGAAAAAAAGCAATTACCAAAGTCACATACTATGTGATTCCATTTATGAAACATTTTGAAATGGCAAAACTATATAAATGGAGAACAAACTGCTAGGAGTTTAGGAGAGGATGGCGGAGGGAGGGAAGAAGGGTCCTTGTGGAGGTGGAATGTTGTATCTTGATTGCATAGACGTCAACATCCTGGTTGCAATTACCGTGCGGTGATTTTTCACGATGCTGCTGTTGGGGAAAATGGGGTAAATGTTACGTGGGATCTCTCCATTACTTCTTACAATTTATGTGAATCTAAATTATCTTGAAATAAAAAGTTTAATTACAAAAATTCATAATAATAGGAGGATGAGAAGAAAAAATACTATCAAATAGAATAAGTTGCTTAGATATCGTCCTCTACTTCCTACCTGTAAAAAGAAAGGGAAATTGTGCTAAGCATTGCTTTACAATGAAAATAACGTGTGAGAGAATATAGAATGGGAAACTCATTGATAATATTGATTCCTGTAGCCAAAGTAAGACAGAAGTAAGATAGAATCCTAGTGTGATTAAATAGCACCATTATTTGCATTATCGCTAAATTAGGGGTATTTTCAGCTGCTTAATTCTCTGTCATTTCTCTTCTTCACTTTATGTAGATCAAAAACACTAGTAGTGCTATTGTATGAGAGAGAAATCTTAGTTGAAGGTATATTTGTAACAGTACTAAGACTCAAATTTAAACGATGCAAAACTGAGGGTTCTAAGACACTGCTATAAAATTGATGAAAAATAGAATTCTACCGTTATATTTATTCAAAATCAAAGTGATGTAGGGTGATTTGAATGAAGTAGGTCACTGCATTGCAAAATGATGTTGCTGGTTGCTTACAATTTGGGAGAGGGAGGAATCTAGCCATACAAAATGGCTTCAAAACCTGCAACTGACTTGGAGGACAATTTATATTTCAAATTTATTTTTCAGGTGGAAAATAACCTATATAAATCTTAGTCACAATAGTACACAAACATGCTCTCAACATAGAATCATCTAACCTCACAAAACTTTTAGATCAGAAAGACATTATTTGCATTTATAAAATACTTTTATTTTTCTGAAAAGAAAACAAGAACACTTGATTTGATTGCTTATAATACCGCACATGCAATGTAGAAACACACCAATGTCTGAACTAAGAAATACATTTCCCTACATTTCTGCAGCAGTTTTATTCACTTTTGTTTCCTTTTAGTGTGTAATCAGTTAGCTTGTGGTCCTCTCTGGTGACAATTTTCCATGCCACATATATCCTAGTCAGCTGGCATCAAACCAAAATAGCAGGTCGAAATAGCTGGGCATATTTATTTCCAGGCACTGTACTCAGACTTTACATGGATTATCTCATTTAATCCTCACAACCACCCTATGAAGGGGACACTATTATTATCTCCATTTTCCAAACAAGGAAACAATGTTACTTTCTGTTTTGGTATCTTGCACAAAGTCACACAGTGCCTTGGTCTAATGATTTGATGTATGATTTAATGTGGCAATTTATATTCTTCACACCCGTTTCTTCTTAAAAAGCCAAGGGGGCTGTATTTATTGTTGCCTGATAGTAATTGTGGAGTCAGAAGTCTGGATTAAAACTCAGGCAGGTCAGCTACATTCATCTTCCCTTCAGATGGTGCCTCTCCCAAAGTAAAAGCACCACGGAACATCACTTAATAGAAAGAGAGAGAGACTCAGGTATCTAGGAACTCCATCTATGGTGACACTCTGGTTGGAAATCACATTTTTTGGCAGTACTGGTGAACATTATTTACATTACTTTTATGAAGGGAGTCTCTAAAGCTAGATTAAAAAAATAAATCAGAAATCATGAATTATGGTTTCACTCTTATAAGTGATGAATTATGTGATTACAGGAAAGTTATTTAATAGACTAGCATTTCAGTTTCCAAAACATCTTAGAAACAAAATCTACATGCCTACAAGCTGTTCCTGACCACATTATGGTGTTTAGACTTCTAAATGGGTCAGCTTGAAACATTTCCAACTGCCTATGTGGATATCTTACTGACATCTGACTCTCAGGTTATTCAAATCCAAGTTTCCACTTCTCCCAAGACACATCCACTATCCATTGCCTTCTCTCTCTGTCTGGAAGATGCCCTGGGTTTTCTCGCCTCTCGTCGGTATCTGTGGTTGGAATGCCTTGACAGTCGCCCACCCTCCAGACCTGACACGCGGATTCTCCCATCAGCACTTGCGAGCCTCTCGGACTCAGGCCCTTTCTCCTGTCCAGGACCTGCCTCCTATGACTCAATGATGCTTTGCTGTTCCCACTTGAAGCTCTTCTTTACACCGTGCCCTCACCCCATTCTCAAAATCATGCCCATTTGTCTAATACCCACTCTAAATACTACGTTTTCTTTCCCCAAGCATTTTTTTATCCTCTAAATGGAATTCAGTATCTCTTTCCTTTGATATCTCATAGCATTTAAATTGAGTATCACTAATCATAGTGACAGCTAACATGGATTGTTTCTAATGTGCCAGTATTAAGAACTTGCATGTGTTCACTCATTTGATCCTCACACAAAACCTGTGATACACACTTTCCTGTTGCCCCCGTTTTCCAGATGGAGGCAGGGGGCCACCACCAGGACACATAACCTGCCCGCACTTAGAGCATAGGCGAAGGGCCAGCCAGCAATCAGCATGATTGCTCTTAAACATTTCTCACCTCCTCACAAACCCTTTGACAAATTAACCTCCCTTACCCCTTTCTGTGTCCGCTGTAGAGCTTTATATAGGGTCTAACAGATATTTGTTGAATTAAACTGAATCTTTTTCAGTGGCAGTTATAATAACTCTCATGGACGTAGAATAAACAAAAATTCCAGGTATTTGCAACAGGTAAAAAATGCATCTGGAAACACATAATTCATATTGTACAAAAAGAATTACTTCTTCCACTCAGTGCTCCATCTTTCCTGTTACTCTCCCCCGTCTCATGTAGATACATGAAAATACACCTTAAACTTTGGGAGGATATGAGCCTACACACTGTAATGAAAAGAAATATCAACATAAGGGATAATGTTTTCTGTTCTTTCTTTGTTCTTCATTGTCTTCTTTTACAACGAGGCAATTACTTAGCTTTGGTCCTACCTGTACTCAGTATGTGTTCTTATCAAACATAACTATGTTTTGTATAAAAGAAAGTCAAATAGTTATTTCATATTCTTATGTAATAAATAGACTTGATCTTTTGCAGGTGTTTTCCCCACACCCCGCAATTTAAAAATCTCACTTAATAATGGGCAGAGCTGCCCTTAGCAGCCTTCAATTCCCTGCTGGTCTTTACCATCTGGCACATTTTCTTGGAGCTTGTGACACAGACATAGATTTTTGAATGTCAGAGCAGGAAAACTTCTTGCTAGAGAGACACTGAGCTGTCAATCATCATTAAAATAAAGCTCTCGAGTGACTTAAGTCAATTCCCACCAATGGAGGAACTCCTGCCAATCGATGTTAGCATCTGTATTAGGTTAGTAAAAAGCAGGGGTTAGAACCTGTCAGGCCCTCATCTTCTCTGTGACCTTAACTCCCAGCCTTAGTCATTTAAAGAGTCTTTTTAAATTCCTGTATTAGTGTGCATATATGAAATAGTAAACTAATAAGGACCTACTGTATAGCACAGGGAACTCTACTCAGTACTCTGTCATGCCCTATATGGGAAAAGAATCTGAAAAAGAGTGGATATATGTATATGTATAACTGATTCACTTTGCTGTACACCCAAAACTAACACAACAGTGTAAATCAACTATACGCCAATAAAAATTTTTTAAAACTTCCTGTATTAGAAGACTACTTATGAATTCATAGTTAATTTTCCAATACCACTGTGGTTATCAGAAAAATAGCTCAAACATGGAGTGTGTCTAAGTCTATAGCGGTGTTCCAATCCCAGCAATTTCCTACCCAAAACCTAGTCACAAAGAAAATTGTTTTCATATCTCCCAGAGTATGAGTAAAGGATATGCCCATCTGAGGGGAGTAGCTGCAGCCATCCTCCTTGCTTCTTACTGAGAATCTCCACAACACAGGGGCACTAATCAGTGTAATCCGTGCATGGTCCCCACCCCATGGAGCCCATCATCTTGTTGACCAGTTACAGCGTGTATGGGAAGATAACTATAATACAAGTCAGCGTGTGATAATTTTGGTGGTTTGTAGTGATAGAGTAGTTGTTTTGGTTCACAGACTTGTTTGATTGTCTTCCGCTTATTATGGGCAAAATTCTCTATGAGCCCCCAAAATCACTGACTGTCACTTTCCAGGGGAAAGAAAAATGGGTTGAAAAAAAAGACCCAGAAGAGAACCAAATAAAGCCTGTTGGTACCAACATATATGAATCACTCATAATTTATATTTATGATGATCTGGGTTCATGCCTTTAACTTTTATAAACCAATTCTCTATAAAATGGCAATAGTTTACACTCCATTTGGTAATATGCGATAAATTATTAACTAGGGCAAATTCACAGACCACACTAATCAGCAAATTTTGAGAAGAATACAAAATGATCTGTTTTAACAGTGGTGTAATGGATGACTAAAAAATACAGGTCTTAAGTTCCAGTTATTTGCACAAATATACATTCCTACCCACTATCGACTTAACCAAATAATCTTAACAAAACTAAGGTGAAATATGTAACTTTTATTAAGAAGCCACTACGTTCCATCCCCTATTCTAAGTGCCTGACATGTCCTTCCTTTAATTCTGTGAGAAACAGACCCAGAGGAAACCCCAGCAAGCAGTGGTCCACTCCAGAGCTGATGTACTCTAAGCTGTGTTGCTAAAAATCCAGTGATGATTATGAGTTTATAAGTGAAAAAGGGAAATAGCAGCAACTGGGCACCATGGCCCCATGGAAGAAAGCTGCTCTGATGATGTGTCAGGGACCACGAACGTGGGCTAGCGGAAACTTGCACTGTTTTGTGTGCTGTACATGAAGGGCCTTGGGGCAATAGCGTCCATCCTCCTTGTTTCTGGAGTAGAACGTTGAATTCATGTTAGTGGAACGTTGAATTCATGTTTTCTGTGAACTTTAATTTAAAATACCAAATTTTAATACACTTGACTCATGAAATCCCTATCCCCGAGTAACATGTAAAAGTAAAATCCCTCTTTTGATGAAAGGCCTTAAACTTTTGGACCAATGAGTGGCTCAGCAGAAGAGACCCTCAGGGCCCATAAGCAGCTGTGGACAGCTTTTTAAAAAGAATTTCTAGCTCAGGAGATGGGAGTGCTTTAGTTTGAGACAGAGTTGTATTCTAATGGAGACGGTGCCTTCACAGTGTATATGACTTTGGGAAGCTACTATATTCCCTGAACTTCTGTTCTTAGTTCCTCACCTGTAATATGGGAATAATAATACTATTTGACTCACAGGACTCTTGGAAAGATTAAGCGAAACAGTCTACAAAATGCTCTTATCAAAGTGGTGGGCAGCTGGCAGGGGCTCTGTAAATACTAGTTTTCTTTCCTGCTCTGAATCCTATGAGAAAAGTCTTTAATGACACTCAAAAAGTTATGTGATTTGCCGTGTCATTACGTGGTAGGCAAACCTGTTTTATTTTGTTTTTCACATCCTCAAATGGGAAGCAGCCAGACTGGGGAGCCCCTGAATTGAGAGCTAAGAGCCCTTGTTCAGGCACTGCCACTGGGGATACTGTCTGATCCAGGGCTGGTGACTCTGCCTCAAAGCTGTCTTCAGTACTTGTTAAAAGAGGGTGGGGGGAGCCCGATAATCTGTAGGCCCTTACAGAAGATCACATTCCATAGGGGAAGTACAATTTGGAAATATAGATCTCTTCAATTAATGGCAAACAGAGTTTTATGTTCTTGAAAACTGAATGTCAGCATTGCTGTGAGGAAAAGGCTTATGTGGGTTTATGAAGTTTTGAGCAAATGTGTGTTTCAAGACTCCAAGGTTATGACCTTTAGATAAGAAATGAGTAGTTGTTTCATTCCAGTTTTTCTACTGGGCTATGGAAGAACAAAATGGTGAGTAGGATTTTTTTCTGATGATGCTGAGTGATCTAGTTGTATTCCAGAGTAAGCAACCTACCCTGAACCCATCTCTCAGCTGGTCCCACTTCACCACTCATTCATTCATTTGCCCATTCATTCATTGTTTATGTTTTTACGATATGCCAGCATTGAGCTAGGCACTGAGGTCACAGTGAGAAGCAAAATGGACATGGTCCCTGCTTACCCCATGTTTACGATTCACCTGATGAGAAAGGCAATTAACACTTAATAGCAACAATAAATGATAATGTGCTATATTAATAGAAGTACAAGTCACCCACTGTAATCATTACTAAGTATTTGATAGGTCAGGGAAATCTTCATGGAGAAATTTGAAAATAGGTAGGAGACGATTGGTGGTGGAGAGGGATGGGAAAGAGTGTTTCTGTTTCCAAGATTCATATAAATGCAGATACCAAATTATTCCATTAGGAATAGCAGGTTTGAAGATTTGAAGAACATATGAGGCGGGGAGTACTAAGCAGTCATTCTGGAAAAGTAGATGGCTCCAGAGCTTGGGGGTGGGTGTCTTGTAAGCCTGTGAGATGTGTCCTGAAGAAACCACGAAAAGAGGCAAGATCATGTCAGATGTTAACAGGATCCCTCAGGCTTGGAATTGAGAAGGATGATTTGGAATAGGAGCAAATTTGGAAGCAGGAAGACAAGATAAAATGCGATGGTCAAATAGGATAAGGTAGTGGCAGTGAAGAGAGAAAGGGAGAGAAAAGGAAAAGGAGAGAGAGGGAAAGAGAGGAGAGAGAGGAAGGCTACTTAATTGCGAGGGGGTAAGGGAAACATCAGTGATGGCAGGTCTGGCTTGAACAGCTCGGTGGCTGATGGAGCCATTTGCTGTCAGAAGGCTGGAGGAGGAGCCGACTGAGAGGAGGGGTGGGGGAGGGAGAGCTCCGATGTTTAGTCTTGAACAAAGTAGTACATCTGCAGTATGAGTGTAGTGGGTTGCATGGTGTCCCCCTACCCAAAACATATCTACGTCCTTCTCCCTGGAACCTGTGAATTGACCTTATTTAGAAAGTGGGTCTTTGCAGATGTAATTAAATTAAGGATCTCGAGGTGGTATCATATGGAATTATCCAGATGGAGTCTAGCTCCAATGACAAGGGTTCTTATAAGACTGAAAGAAGACAAACAGAGGAGATGGCAGAGGTTAAACTCAGGCCAAGTGAGGAGGCAGAGACTAGGATGGGGCCGGGTGAGGAGGCGGGGACCAGGGTGGGGCCGGGCGAGGAGGCGGGGACTGGGCTGGGGCCGGGCGAGGAGGCGGGGAATGGGGTGGGGCCGGGTGAAGAGGTGGGGACTGGGGTGGGGCCGAGCGAGGAGGTGGAGAATGGGGTGGGGCCGGGTGAGGAGGCTGCCACAAGCCAGGGAACACCCAGAGTCACCAGAAACTAAACGAGGCAAAGAATAGTAGGGCAGCCCTGCTGAACCTTGATTTTGGATTTCCTGCTTCCAGAACTAAGAAAGAATAAATTTCTGTTGTTTTAAGCCACCCAGTTTGTGGAAATTTGCTATGACATCAAGAGAGACTAATACAGGGAGAAGACATCCAAGCTGAGAAGGCAGGAGTGTGGTCTGAAGTCAGCAAAGAAGTCAGGGCTGGAAGTGCACATTTGAGACTCTGATCATTTAGATAACAGATAAATTATGAGCGCGGAAGGAAGCACATAAAGAAGACTCAGAGGAAGAGGGCTGCCTCCACGTGGAATGCTCATCCCCGTCTCTATAGGCAAACTCATCTCCTTCAGGACTTCGCTTCATTTCTGGGGGCCCCCTTTGAGCACCCCATTTAAACTCCTGCTGCCTCCTACAATTCCCCTTCTCCTGCTCCACTTTATTTTTCTCTATAATGCGATTCTCTGAAGTCTACAGGATGGTTTGCTTATTCATTTATCCATCTGTCTGCCTTTACTGGGATATAAGCTCCATGAGGATAGGGGTTTTGTCTGTTTGGGTCACTGGTGTCTGGTGCATCATAGTTGCTTAATAAATGTTTATAGAATGAATGAATTGAGTGAGTATAGCATACACAAGGGAGATTTTTGTAAAATAAGCAGGAAGAGAAGAGCATGCCTGAATGCTGAATGCTGATGAGATGGAGCCAGGAGAAAGAGGGAGGTCAAAGACAGAGGGGAGAAGGGAAATCTGCAATGTCCTGAGGTCCCTAAGGAGCTAGGCAAGGATGGGATCTGAGCACATGGGAAGAGACTGACCCTAGTAAAACAATGAATTTCTTCCACTGTAACTAAAGGAAGAGGAAAAGGTGGCTGCAGATGCTGTGTCTTTAGATTCGGAGGCAAGAGGGTAAGAACCCCAGACTTCCAGTGGCACTTTCTATGCTGCCTTGCAGTTCTTTCCGAGCTGTGCAGAACAGCCTGGTGACAGGTGCAGGAAGGGTGAGGGCTGGATTCAAACAGAGATGAGGCTGTACACAAGGAAAGGACAGAAGAACAATGGAGAAAGAGCATTTGGCAAGGAAGTGGCTGAAATTGTGGGCTAAGGATTTAAAAGTAAACTCTATTGAAGTCTATAGTGCAGATGGAAAGGTGCAAGTACCATAGAAGGATAGCAGGAAGAATCCTTACAAAATGAACACACCTGTGTGACCAGGATCTTATCACAGGCTGTACAATTTCGTGCAGAGCAGATTAGAGTGAGGACAGAAAGGAGAAAAAGTATCAGAGACTATAGAGTAATAAGATAAGGTTAAAGAACTGAGGCAGAAGTTGAATTTGTTTACAGTTTTTAAAAAAATTTTTAAAACATTTAAAAGTTTTTATACAAACTTTAAATGTTACACTCCATTTACAGTTATTAAAAAATATTGGCTTTTTAGGGAATCTTCATACTGTTCTCCATAGTGGCTGCACCAATTTACATTCCCACCAGCAGTGTAGGAGGGTTCCCTTTTCTCCACACCCTCTCCAGCATGTATTATTTGTAGACTTTTTGATGATGGCCATTTTGACCAGTGGGAGGTGATACCTCATCGTAGTTTTGATTTGCATTTCCCTAATAATTAGTGATGCTGAGCATCTTTTCATGTGCCTCTTGGCCATTTGTATGTCTTCTTTGGAGAAATGCCTATTTAGATCTTCCACCCATTTTTGATTGGGTTGTTTGTTTTTTTGATATTGAGCTGCATGAGCTCTTTGTATATTTTGGAGATTAATACCTTGTCAGTGGCTTCATTTGCAAATATTTTCTCCCATTCTGTGGGTTTTCTTTTCATTTTGTTGATGGTTTCCTTTGTTGTGCAAAAGCTTCCAGCAATCACATTCCTGGGCATATATCTGGAGAAAACCATAATTCAAAAGGATACATGCACCCCAGTGTAAATTGTGCTCATTGCAGCACTATTCAATAGCCAAGATATGGAAGCAACCTAAATGTTCGTTGACATTTAGGAGGAATCGATAAAGAAGATGTGGTACGTATATACAATGGAATATTACTCACCCATAAAAAAGAATGAAATAATGCCATTTGCAGTGACATGGAGGGAAGTAGAGATTGTCATACTGAGTGAAGTAAGCCAGAGAAAGACAAATATCATATGATATCACTTACATGTGGAATCTAAGAAAATGGTACGAATGAACCTACTTACCAAACAGAAATTGAGTCACAAATGTAGAAAACAAACTTACGGTTACCAAGGGGGAAAGGGGGGGGGAGGGAAAATTTGGGAGATTGGGATTGACATATACACACTGCTATATATATATATATAATAGATAACTAATAAGAACCTACTGTATAGCACAGGGAACTCTATTCAATCCTCTGTAATGAGACTCTGACAATGGGCTACCACGCATTCAGAGTTCTGGATCATCAGGTGGCCTTGTGGTTTGAAGACGAATTCCTTTAAAGCTCATTTCTAAGCAGAGTCCAACCTTGAGGAGACCTTCAAGATGGCAGAAGAGTAAGACATAGAGATCACCTTCCTCCCCATAAATACATCAGAAATACATCTACATGTGGAACAACTCCTACAGAGCACCTACTGAATGCTGGCAGAAGACCTCTGACTTCCCAAAAGTCAAGAAAATCTCCATGTACCTGGGTAGGGCAAAAGAAAAAAGAAAAAACAGAGACAAAAGAATAGGGATGGGACCTGCACCTCTGGGAGGGAGCTGTGAAGGAGGAAAAGTTTCTACACACTGGGAAGCCCCTTCACTGGTGGAGATGGGGGGTTGGCTGGGGGGAAGCTTTGGAACCACGGAGGAGAGGGCAGCCACAGGGGTGCAGAGAGCAAAGCAGAGCGATTTCTGAACAGAGGATCAGTTCCAACCAGCACTCACCAGCCTGAGGGGCTTGTCTGCTCACCCGCTAGGCTGGGTAAGGGCTGGGAGCTGAGGCTCGGGCTTCGGTCGGATCGCAGGGAGAGGACTGGGGTTGGCTGCGTGAACACAGCCTGAAGGGGGCTAGTGCGCCACGGCTAGCCGGGAGGGAATCGGGGAAAAACTATGGACCTGCTGGAGAGGCAAGAGACCTTTGTTTTGAGGTACACAAGGAGAGGGGCTTCCTGCTCCGTGTGCCCACGTAAGGCAGAACACTATCTAAATGAGCTCCAGAGACAGGCGCAAGCCACAGCTATCATCTCGGACCCCAGAGACGGGCATGAAACACTAAGGCTGCTGCCGCCACCAAGAAGCCTGTGTGCGTGTGCAGGTCACTCTCCACACCGCCCCTCCCGGGAGCCTGTGCAGCCCGCCATGGCCAGGGTCCTGTGATCCAGGGACAAGTTCTCTGGGAGAGCACACAGGGCACCTCAGACTGTTGTAATGTCACGCCGGCCTCTGCTGCATCAGGTTCATCCTGCATTCCAATTATGACTACCGTACACCTCCCTCTCCCCAGCCTGAGTGAGCAAGAGAGCCCTAATCAGCCACTGCTTTCACCCCCTCCTGTCTGGGTGGGTAGCAGACTCCTGAGGGCAGCCTACATGCAGAGGCGGGGCCAAAACCAAAGTTGAACCACAGGAGCTGTGTGAAAAAAGAAGAGAAAGGGAACTTTCTATGTGCAGCCTCAGGAGAAGCAGATTAAATCCCCACAATCAACTTGATAAACACTGCATCTGAAGAATACCTGAATAGATGATGAATGTTCCCAAAATGGAGGCGTTGGACTTTGGGAGCAACTGTAGACTTGAGGTTTGCTTTCTGCGTCTAATTTCTTTCTAGTTTTATGTTTATCTTAGTTTAGTATTTAGTGTTTATTATCATTCCTGGATTTGTTTATTGGTTCGGTTGCTCTCTTCCTTTATTTTACATATATATATATTTGTTTCCTCTTTCTCTCTTTGTGAGTGTGTTTGTATATGCTTCTTTGTGTGATTTTGTCTGTATAAGTTTGTTTTTACCATTTATCCTAGGGTTCTGTCTGTTCATTTTTTTGTTTTTGTTTTTGTTTTTCTTCTCTCTTCCTTTTCTTCTGAGCTGTGTGGCTGTCCAGGTCTTGGTGCTCCAGCTGGGTATCAGTCCTGAGCCTCCGAGGTGGGAGGGCCGAGTCCAGGACATTGGACCACCAGAAGCCTCCCGGTAATATCAATCAGCAAGAGCTCTCCCAGAGATCTCTGTCTCAACACTAAGACGCAGCTCCACCCAATGTCCAGCAAGCTACAGTGCAGGACACCCTATGCCAAACAACTGGCAAGACAGGAACACAACCCCACCCATTAGCAGAGAGGCTGCCTAAAGTCATACTAAGTTCACAGACACCCCAAAACACACCACCAGATGCAGCCCTGCCCACCAGAAGGATAAAATACAGCCCAACCCACCAAAACACAATCACCAGTCCCCTCCAGCAGGAAGCCTACGCAGGCCACTGAAGCAACCTCACCCACTGGGTGCAGACACCAAAAATAACGGGAACTACAAACCTGCAGCCTGCAAAAGGAGACTTTAAACACATTAAGGTAAACAAAATGAGAACACAGAGAAATATGCAGCAGATGAAGGAGCAAGGTAAAAACCCACCAGACCAAAAAAATGAAGAGGAAATAGGCAGTCTACATGAAAAAGAATTCAGAATAATGATAGTAAAGATGAGCCAAAATCTTGGAAATAGAATGGAGAAAACACAAGAAACGTTTAACAAGGACCTAAAAGAACTAAAGAGCAAACAAACAATGATGAACAACACAATAAATGAAATTAAAAACGTTCTAGAAGGACTCAATAGCAGAATAACTGAGGCAGAAGAATGGATAAGTGACCTGGAAGATAAAATAGTGGAAATAACTACCACAGAGCAGAATAAAGAAAAAAGAAAGAAAAGAACTGAGGGCAGTCTCAGAGACCTCTGGGACAACATTAAACGCACCAACATTCGAATTATAGGGGTCCCAGAAGAGGAAGAGAAAAAGAAAGGAATGCAGAAAATATTTGAAGAGATTATAGTTGAAAACTGCCCCAATAAGGGTAAGGAAATAGTCAAGCAAGTCCAGGAAGTGCAGAGAGTCCCATACAGGATAAATCCAAGGAGAAACATGCAAAGCCACATATTAATCAAACTATCAAAAATTAAATACAAAGAAAAAATATTAAAGGCAGCAAGGGAAAAGCAACAAATAACTTACAAGGGAAACACCATAATGTTAAAAGCTGATCTTTCAGCAGAAACTCTACAAGCTAGAAGGGAGTGGCAGGACATATTTAAAGTGATGAAAGAGAAAAGCGAGCTCCGTGTGGTTTTGGGGGTGATTTGCTGATGTGGGGTGAAGGAGGTCATTTAAATCTGTTGAAGAACTTAGAAGCCAGTCGTTGGGCAAGTCATCTCTCAAATATTCAGTCATCCAGGACAATGGAAAGACTTCAAAGTCTTAAATGCGTATGCAGTAGTGACCTGGAGTTCAACAGAAAACAGCGAGGAAAAGTGGTGACAAGGGAACAGGAACAGTGGCAAAGCTTCAAATAAACAAGAGAATGAGGAGAGAGGGAGAATGAAGGACGAGGGGACTTGAAGCAGCAGTCTGGTTTGGATAAGGTTGTGACTCCACCTTCAGATTCTGTGGAATTGGGAAAAGAGCAGTGTCTGCGCGAAAGGGCTGCAGGCGATATTGAGCCTCTGGGCAAAGCCAGGCTCAGCGAGGGCCAGGGGGTCAGGGAGTGGAGTGGGATTTCCGGGATAAAGGCTGGGGTTATGAGAGTTTGGAAACCCATAACTGAATTTCCACAGAATATAGGCGGGGGCAGGAAGGAGACAGAGGAAGATGCAGTAAGACATTTGTCTTTTGATCAGGATTACTGTTCACTTCTAGAGGTTGTTTCTGCCCCATCGATCATCTCTTGAGGGGAGTCCTGATGTCTGGTCTCACCTAGGGATCCTCTGTCACCTCATTCATTTTCTAAGTGTTCTTCAATGTGACTTTCATTTCTTCCTTTTAGAGTCTGTATTCTTTGTAAAATTCAAATTACTTCTATCTCCTTAACCTCACTTTCAACTTTTATTTGACCTTTAATGCCTTGTTTGGATAAACTTTTAAATTTCAGGTATTTTGGAGTAAGATTTAGGAAAATTTGGTTATCTAAACGACAAAAAGGGAGCCATTGTCTCTTTTCTACCTTTTCAAGTAACTTAGCTCTTCCCCCTGCCCCTCCCTCCTTCCTTTCCTTCTTCCTCTCCTTATTCGGACGATAACATTGTGGTGTAAGGATCACAGTGCCTCTTAGCAGTTCTCCATGAGTGCTCTATTATTTTAATTGCTACCTTTCTCTCAACATGTTAAAACACTTCCTTCCTTCCCTTTGCACAGTATAGAGGACCTAATACCTACAGACTCTGCTGTGATGGTGGGTTGGCAGGTGTTATTTCTAAAACTAAAAGGTGTCTACCGCTAATGAATGGGCTTAAATTCATGAAAAGGATTCTGGTTTGAGGGAGAAAGCGATGCTGAACTGAATAAGATAATTAGGGACCTACTATCAAAATTAACTGACTATTTTAGAATCAGGATGATAGTCTTCAATAACACCTCCTGGTTTAATTATGCATAATAAATACAGATGAACTCTAGGTTTACTCTTTCCTGTATCTCTAATCATTATATGATGTATTCCCATTTCTAGAGGGGAATTTAAGTTATTTGCATCCATGTGCTACAGATGGTATCTAATGTTGCAAATCTTCTTGGAACATATTTATTTAACATCGAGTAGAGTCAGGCACCATGCTGGGTGTAACATTAAGAAAAAATATAAGGTTATAACGTGGAAAAAGAAATGTGAAAGCATTTTCACATCTCTTTTCCTCAAGTAATCTTATGTACTTTAAAATATACCTTAAGGTTTTAAAGCCTGTAACATTTATTGCTCTGTTTTAAGTAAAGGCAGAGCTTAAGAAATTCTGTTTTAAAGAAGTCACCACTAAAACACGTTTTGTATACTGTCTCCTTCAAGACACCTTAGTACATTAATGAGTGACATAAATAAATAGATGTAAAAGATGCATATTACAGACACACTCAAAGTGTGAATTTATTATAATCAAGTGTTATATTCTTGAGGAGGAAGTTCTGCTAATATTTTTATGTTCTTTGTGTGTGGCATCAACCGTGTTTCCCCTCCTTGCTAAGTACTAGCAGTTGTATGATCAAGTTATTTAATTTCCCTCCAAGTTTTATTTTATAGTTGTAACATAAATATTGAATTATTTGAATGTGAGAATGTCTCACATTTAAAGCAGACATCCTATTCTGGTGAGTTTTCTATTTTCCAGGTTTAAACATTCTCAGGGTTTCCAGCTGCCTCTTTATAAGCACAGTTTTTAATAATCTGATTGTCTTTGTCTCAAGAAACCTGTTTGCTAATCTCTGATTAAAAGTTTAACACCTAGAACCGTGTATAATACCCTTAATAAGGTCTAATTAATTAATCAGAGGTTTCATTTTCCACCTTTGATACACTTTATTATTATTACTAATGTAGTAGAATTTATATTAGTTGGTTTGTCAATACATCACTTATATTTTATTCACTGTCAACTAGAGTTCTTATGCTATTTTAACTCGTGTTAATGAGTAATAACCATAACAGTTGTAGCTAATAGAGTGTTTAATAGCTGACAAAGACTGTTTTAAACAGTTTGCATGATTAACAATTTTATTCCTTTAGTAACCTTCTGAATTAGGTATGATATTCTTTCACTTTTTTTTAACATCTTTATTGGAGTATAATTGCTTTACTTAACAGAAATTGTTTAGTTTCTGCTGCATCACAAAGTGAATCAGCTATACGTGTACATATATCCCCATATTCCCTCCCTCTTGTGTCTCCCTCCCACCCTCCCTATCCCACCCCTCTAGGTGGTCACAAAACACCTAGCTGATCTCCCTGTGCTATGCAGCTGCTTCCCACTAGCTATCTCTTTTACATTTGGTAGTGCATACATGTCCATGCCACTCTCTCACTTCGTCCCAGCTGACCCTTCCCCTTCCCTGTGTCCTCAAGTCCATTCTCTACGTCTGCATCTTTATTCCTGTCCTGCCCCTAGGTTCTTCAGAACCTTTTTATTTTTTTAGATTCCATATATATGTGTTAGCATATGGTATTTGTTTTCCTCTTTCTGACTTACTTCACTCTGTATGACAGACTCTAGGTCCATCCACCTCACAACAAATAACACAATTTCTATTCTTTCACTTTTAAAGATGAGTAAATTCAGACATTGCATAGGAAGTTAGCAGGTGGCAGAACTGGGATTAAAATTAGGCAGTCTGTCAAAGAGTGTTCTGCCTATGTTTTCCTCTAGGAATTTTATAGTATCTGGTCTTTGATCCATTTTGAGTTTATTTTTGTGTATGGTGTTAGGGAGTGTTCCAATTTCATTCTTTTACATGTAGCTGTCCAGTTTTCCCAGCACCACTTATTGAAGAGACTGGCTTTACTCCATTGTATATTCTTGCCTCCTTTGTTGTAGATTAATTGAACATAGGTGCATGAGTTTATTTCTGAGCTTTTTCTCCTGTTCCATTGATCTTTATTTCTGTTTATGTGCCAGTACCATACTGTTTTTATTACTGTAGCTTTGCAGTGTAGTCTGAAGTCAAGGTGCCTGATTCCTCCAGGTCCATTTTTCTTTCTCTTTTTTTCTTTCTGTTTTGCTTTGGCTACTCAGGGACTTTTGTATTTCCATACAAATTTAAAATATTTTTGTTCTAGTTATGTGAAAATATGCCATTGGTAATTTGATAGGAATTGCACTGAATCTGTAGACTGCCTTAGGTAGTATAGTCATTTTGACAGTATTGATTCTTCCAATCTAAGAACGTGGTATATGTTCCTATATGTTTGTGTCATCTTTGATTTCCTTTGTGAGCATCTTATAGCTTTCAGAGTACAGGTCTTTTTGCCTCTTTAGATAAGTTTATTCCTAGGTATTTTATTCTTTTTGATGCAATGGTATCTTTTTGGATCTGTCTCCTAAAGCAATGGAAATAAAAACAAAAATAAACAAATGGGACCTAAGTAAACTTAAAAGACCTTGCACAGCAAAGGAAACCATAAACAAAACAAAAAGATAACCTACAGAATGGAAGAAAATATTTGCAAATGATGCTACCGAGAAGGGATTATCTCCAAAATATATGAAGAGATCATACAACTCAATATCAAAAAACCAAACAACCCAATTAAAAAATGGGCAGAAGATCTAAATAGACATTTATCTAAAGAAGAAATACAGATGGCCAAGAGGCACATGAGAAGATGCTCAACATTGCTAATTATTAGAGAAATGCAAATCAAAACTACAATTAGGTATCACCTCACTCTGGTCAGAATGGCCATCATCAAATGTCTATAAATAATAAATGCTGGAGAGGATGTGGAAAAAAGGGAACCCCCCTACACTGTTGGTGGGAATGTAAATTGATACAGCCACTATGGAGAACAGTATGGAGGTTCCTCAAAAAACTAAAAATAGAGCTACCATATGATCCTGCAATCCCACACCTGGGCATATATCCAGAGAAAAACATAATTCAAAAAGATGCGTGCACCCCAATGTTCATTGCAACACTATTTCCAATAGCCAGGTCATGGAAGCAACCTAAGTGTTCATTGACAGATGAATGGATAAAAAAGATGTGGTATGTATACAATGGAATATTACTCAGCCATAAAAAGAATGAAATAATGCCATTTGCAGAAACCTGGATAGACCTAGGTATTATCTTAATGAGTGAAGTAAGCCAGACAGAGAAATACAAATATCGTATGATATCACTTATGTGTGGAATCTAAAAAAAATGATACAAATGAACTTATATACAAAACAGAAATAGATCCACAGACACAGAAAACAAATTTATGGTTACCAAAGGGGAATAGGGGGAGGGGTAAATTAAGAGTTTGGGATTAACCCATACAAACTACTATATATAAAATAGATAACCAACAAGAACCTACTGTATAGCACAGGGGACTATACTCAATATTTTGTAATAACCTATAAGGGAAAAGAATCTGAAAAAATATATATATGCATGTATAACTGAATCCATTTGCTGTACACCTGAAACTACTACAACATTGTAAATCAACTATATTTCAATTAAAAAAAATAGTTAGGCAGTCTGGATCTAGACTCATGCTTGTATCTTGTGGATACTCTTTCTATATGATCTGATTTACTCACTCAGAAACTATAGATGCAATTATTACTACTTTTAAATAAACATTTTATTTAGAATAATTTTAGATTTATAAGAAAGTTGCAAAGAAGCACATAGAGTTCCCATCAATCGTGCACCCTGTTTACCTATTTAACATCTTACATAACCACCTGTAAAAACTAAGAAACCCACATTGGTGTATTACTATTCATTAATCTCCAGACCTCATTTGAATTTCACTAGTCTTCCCACTAGTACCCTTTTCTCTGTCCCCAGGTGCCATCTAGGACACCACATTACATTTAGCCATCTGACTCCTTGGTCTTCTCTGGTCTGTGGTAGCTTCTCAGTCTTCCCTTGTTTTTGATGACTTTGGCGGTTTTGAGAAGTATTTGTCAGGCATTTTGTAGAATGTCTCTCAATTTGGGTTTGTCTGATTTTCTTTCTCACTGTTAGACTGGAATTATGAATTTTGGGGAACAGTGGCATAGAGATGAAGTGCCCTCCTCATCACATCATTCCAGTGGTACATGATATCAACATGATTTATCCCTGGTGATATTGACCTTGACCACTTGGCCAAGGCAGTGTTTGCTAGGTTCCTCCACTGTAAAGTTACTTTTTTTCTCCTTTCAGTATTCTGATCTATGGGAGCGATTTACTAAGTAGAACCCAGGCTCCAGAGGCCAGGAATGAAATTATTTTTAATCTATAAGTTTCAGATCATAACATAAACCTTTCCTTCCACATCATTTCAGGTATCCTCTAAGCATATCAGTGGCTTAAAAAAGTCAATAAGAGGAATGATTATTATGCCTTTTATGAATGACATGAAACTGATAAGGATAAGGGATGTATGAGATGAAAAAGCAAACATTTACTCAGGCTCCTATACAGAGCTATTTTAACCTGTATTTTTTAAATTGGAGATTTTGATCCAGTGTTTCCCAGTGTGCGTTATACAAAAATCCTAGCTTTGTGGAAAGTTAATTGGCATTACTTGAATTAAGGAATCCATTACCAAATAAATATGAAAAACCTTGGTAAAACAAAGGTAACAATTTTTCTTTATTGAGTACTTTTCAGAGCTTTAAAAATGTCTATATACATTGTACCTCTCCAAAAGAATATAATATGCAGTGTTTCCAAATTTTATATGATATCACAACACTTAGAGTATTAGAGTATCTCAAGGAACTAGAACTTTTGCAAACGTTTCAGGAATAGCTGCTTTATTTTAGATCCAGTGAAGCCTTCTGGGTCCATATGCAGCTTGGTGACTTAGACGACATTGTGACAGAGAGTCACCTGCAAAGGCCAGCTACAGATACTAATTATACTTTCTTATCATGTGGATCAAATTATTTACAAGATGCCTTGTGACTTGTCTTTAATTGTCACTATTTCCATTAGCAGTCTAATTCAGTACATTTCTTCCAAAGTTGTTCACTAATAGGTTATAGAGTAAGCATTACAATAGCGTAGTCATTATTAAACATTTCTTTGGAACTGTTATTTTGGAGCATCTATAAAAGCTAGTAAAATACCTTTCATAAACTCACTGTCAGCAAATTTTCATTCATAATTTCAGAAGCAGTGAGAGTAACTGAGAGAAGGAGCAGTGAAGTCAGTGATCAAGCTGGGTAGTACAGATTTGAGATTAAAAAAATGCGACTATAAAGTAAGTAAAGTGATTTTTGTGTGTGTATGTGTCTTGAAAACTATTCTTGATGTTTTTTTCAGGAAAGGAAGTCCAAACATTTTTGGTAGAATCACAGGAATAGCTATATAACCTCTAAGGTTTGAGAGGTCTTTAAATTGGCATGTGAGGAATATTTTAGATCAGTGATTTTATCCAAGGGATAAGGAATAGCCATAAAACAGCTAGGAGGGGCTGATGTCCAACTAGCCAAGACAGTGCCTCACCTTGCTGCAGCCTCCCCTGGCACCTCGGTGAGGTCTGCACTCTGGATCCCCTTGGTCTCAGCTCCCTTCTTTGCACAACCGACTACTGGAAGATACACCGATTTAGATGCACAAGTATTGGAGAATGTGTGTGTGTGCACATGTGTGTATGTGCTTTGTCTTATTATAATACCTGGTCATCAAGTCTTCTGAACAACTGAAATGAAAGAACAGTCACAAATGTATTCAACGTAACTTTTAATTTTTTTTTTTTTTAAACATCTTTATTGAAGTATAATTGCCTTACAATGGTGTGTTAGCTTCTGCTTTATAACAAAGTTAATCAGTTATACATATACAATATGTTCCCATATCTCTTCCCTTTTGCATCTCCCTCCCTCCCACCCTCCCCATCCCACCCCTCTAGGTGGTCACAAAGCACCAAGCTGATCTCCCTGTGCTATGCAGCTGCTTCCCACTAGCTATCTGTTTTACATTTGGCAGTGTATATATGTCCATGACACTCTCTCACCCTGTCACATCTCACCCCACCCCCTCCCCATATCCTCAAGTCCATTCTCTAGTAGGTCTGTGTCTTTATTCCCGTCTTGCCACTAGGTTCTTCATGGCTTTTTTTCCCCTTAGATTCCGTATATATGTGTTAGCATACTGTATTTGTTTTTCTCTTTCTGACTTACTTCACTCTGTATGACAGACTCTAACTCCATCCACCTCATTACAAATACCTCCATTTCATTTCTTTTTATGGCTGAGTAATATTCCATTGTATATATGTGCCACATCTTCTTTATCCATTCATCTGTCGATGGACATTTAGGTTGCTTCCATGTCCTGGCTATTGTAAATAGAGCTGCAATGAACATTTTGGTACATGACTCTTTTTGAACTATGGTTTTCTCAGGGTATATGCCCAGTAGTGGGATTGCTGGATCGTATGGTAGTTCTATTTGTAGTTTTTTAAGGAACCTCCATACTGTTCTCCATAGTGGCTGTATCAATTTACATTCCCACCAACAGTGCAGGAGAGTTCCCTTTCCTCCACACCCTCTCCAGCATTTATTGTTTCTAGATTTTTTGATGATGGCCATTCTGACCGGTGTGAGATGATATCTCATTGTAGTTTTGATTTGCATTTCTCTAATGATTAATGATGTTGAGCATTCTTTCATGTGTCTGTAGGCCATCTGTATATCTTCTTTGGAGAAATGTCTATTTAGGTCTTCTGCCCATTTTTGGATTGGGTTGTTCGTTTTTCTGTTATTGAGCTGCATGAGCTGCTTGTAAATCTTGGAGATTAATCCTTTGTCAGTTGCTTCATTTGCAAATATTTTCTCCCATTCTGATGGTTGTCTTTTGGTCTTGTTTATGGTTTCCTTTGCTGTGCAAAAGCTTTTAAGTTTCATTAGGTCCCATTTGTTTATTTGTGTTCTTATTTCCATTTCTCTGGGAGCTGGGTCAAAAAGAATCTTGCTGTGATGTATGTCATAGAGTGTTCTGCCTATGTTTTCCTCTAAGAGTTTGATAGTGTCTGGTCTTACACTTAGGTCTTTAATCCATTTTGAGTTTATTTTTGTGCATGGTGTCAGGGAGTGTTCTAATTTCATACTTTTACATGTATCTGTCCAATTTTCCCAGCACCACTTATTGAAGAGGCTGTCTTTTCTCCACTGTATATGCTTGCCTCCTTTATCAAAGATAAGGTGACCATATGTGCGTGGGTTTATCTCTGGGCTTTCTATCCTGTTCCATTGATCTATATTTCTGTTTTTGTGCCAGTACCAAACTGTCTGGATTACTGTAGCTTTGTAATATAGTCTGAAGTCAGGGAGCCTGATTCCCCCAGCTCCATTTTTCGTTCTCAAGATTGCTTTGGCTATTCGGGGTCTTTTGTGTTTCCATACAAATTGTGAAATTTTTTGTTCTAGTTCTGTGAACTTTTAATTTTTACACAATAAATATCAGTGTTCCAAATTTAGGAAACACAGAATAATGGATGTTGAAGTCAGTGTCTTGAATCAGGAGGCATCTCCTTGCAGCTTCAGGAGAATGGCTCGTTTGTCGCACCTGCTGTCTGGTCAATACTGCTGACTAAAGGGAGGGAGTTTTTATTACTACCTCATTTTTAACTGGTAAAGAATCAAGGACTTAGAAAATGCTACATTCACTTTGAAGAACAAAACGATACTGAATACTCTCCAGAACTGGGATACAAATGATTTCTCAGCATGTGTGATGCTTTGAATTTAATAATGACACAGAGAACTGAATATTATTATGATATTATTTAAAGCTTCATTTGGTTTTATTTTTAATACCATTACTTTTGGTAATGCTAGTAAAATACTGTTTGTTTGTTTGTTTGTTTTGCTTTTTGCATGGGTTTTCTTTTATTTTTTTGGTCTTCTTATTGAATGAAGGATGCTTTAAATTCTATACTGCTTTACAATTTTCGAGTTGCACACAAATGATTTCATATAATCCAATAATAACCCTTTTTTCTCCTACCCCTATATTGCCCCTCCCCTCTTCCCTCTCCCCACTGGTAGCCACTAATTTGTTCTCTATATCTGTGAATCTGCTTCTTTTTACTTTATTCACTAGTTTGTTGTATTTTTTAGGTTCCACACGTAAGTGATACCAAGTTTAATACTATTACTTCTAACTTGTTCCCAAAAGTTCAAATAATACATAAGTTTATAAATAAGAAGTGAAATCCCTGCATACCAGCACCTAGTATGAGAAGCTGTTCACAGTTTGAAATGTGAGCTGCTAGATAATATTCTATGATTATACAAATACTCATACATAGGTGGTTTAAAAAAACTAGTATGATGCTAAACACATTATTTTGGAACTTTTTTTCCCTACTTAGTATATTTTGAGCATTATTCCCTGTCAGTATATATAGATTTTGAAGGCTGCATAGTATTCCACTGTGTGTGTACAACACAATTGAAATATCTGTTCCCATGTTGATCAAAATGTACTTTGTATCATCTTTTTTTTTTTTTTTTTTTTTTTTTTTTTTACAATTTTAATCAAAGCTGCATCAAAGACCTTTGTTCATATATCTTAAGCACCGTAAATAAAGTTTCTGTCAGGTACACTTCTAGGTGCTCATGGTTACATTTTGTTAGAGCGTGACTGTTCTCATGGACCGAATGAGCAGCTTGCCCAGATCACGCAGCTCCAACCAGCTCTACCTAACCTATGCTACCCGGTGACCTTGTGTGTTACCAGAAGGATGTTTTCTCTAGGGCGGCCATGGCACACGGAGTGAGGGCATCTTGCCTCTCCAGCTGATTCCTGGTGCCCTCACTGCATAACTGGTGCTGTAGTGGATGTGAAGCCTGGAGGGCAGTGGAATTGTCATCAGGAAGTGAGCCTGTGTGTTGGGCAAAAGGACTGTGTCGGGGTGAATGTTGAGGAAAATGGGGACGTTTCTATTGTGTTTCTGGGAGAAAACTGCTGCAGTTCTGAGCTTCTGAACTGCCTCTGCTTTCTTCTCTAAATTCCTTTCCTTTGGTTACCCTGAACATTTAATTCAAGTGATCACAGGGGTTTTCAGACTTCACCAACGCTGTTATTTTCTTCAAAATTTTAAATAACCCTAATAAGCACAGTTATCTCATACTTGATGTTTTTACTTTCAATATATATTTTTGTCTGCTGAAGAAGTTAATATGGCTAAAGGTAATGCCATGAAATTCACTGAAACAACATAATTTCAGTGAGACCAAAATGATTTCATTCAAAATAGGTCCATTCTGGAGAGAATTGCATTTTCTTTACATTTTCCCCCCTTCTTAAGGTATTCCTATGCCTCTGGTCTTAAACTGTTTACAGGAAGTCACCTTTAAAAGCTGTTTTCTGCCACAGCCTATTTTTATCCCTCGCTTTTGAATTTATATATATACATTTTATATATACCACTGTTCCATACCTCAAATTATTATTATTTTTTTTAATTAATTAATTTATTTATTTATTTTGGCTGTGTTGGGTCTTCGTTTCTGTACGAGGGCTTTCTCTAGTTGCGGCAAGCGGGGGCCACTCTTCATCGCGGTGCATGGGCCTCTCACTATCGCGGCATCTCTTGTTGCGGAGCACAGGCTCCAGACGCGCAGGCTCAGTAGTTGTGGCTCACGGGCCTAGTTGCTCCGCGGCATGTGGGATCTTCCCAGACCAGGGCTCGAACCCGTGTCCCCTGCATTGGCAGGCAGACTCCCAACCACTGCGCCACCAGGGAAGCCCCCAGTGTCAATGCTTTTAAATGATTTTCAAATTTTAACTGTAGTTCTTTAGTCTGTATTTCTGGACATCAGAAGGATCCAGTGACCTGATTATAGGTGTTTCACACAGATTACAAAGTGTGGGAATTGAAGGATAAAATTGGAAGATTTATGTTTTTAAACCTATTCTGCATTTTAAAATACAATTTGGGAGGAAGCAGCAGATATGTTTTGACCTACTGAATCATGGGAGTTCCCAAGGTCAATTGTTGCTTATCCTTAATTCATATTTCCTCTGGGGACTGAAAGTTCTCATCTGGTTGTCTGAACAAAGTATGCTATTAATTCTTTTTTTCTTTTCATGGCTTGATTTTTCTCTGAGTTGGTAACTTAGATCAGATGCAGGAAAGTAACCCTCTCTGGAAAAAGAAGAATGTTTTTATTTATTCTAACTTGGGTCATCTGAAGTCTGTTCTATTTGGAGCATTAAAATATTATGTGCTTGACCAATCAAGAATGCAACCATTCAGCTACACAGAAAATCTGTATGGAAAACTTTCTCCCTGTGGCTTTTATAAAGCACACACAGTATAGTCAATATGACTACAGTTCAGTATGATACTTGTTTTATGTAATCAAATGAATAGTGCATTTATCCAGACAGTGCTAATGTAATAGCATTATTATCAGCAAACAGGAGACTTTTATATCCATGCTATAATGTAATAATGTATGTGAAATTTCAATAATGGCCTTCTCTGTCGGGAAAGGGCGGTCATTAATTGAGTTGGTTTCCCATCAGAGAGTGGGTAATGGTGTTTTCCAGTGGTGTTGATTTTAATATGAACACAAAATACCAATCCATATTATTCTTACTGACATCTACAGTAATAATAGGGGTATTAACTCAAGTTCCTCTTTCATTTTCCAGATCTTTATATTTACAGTTTAGTCACTCTGTTTTTGCTCAAAAGGAATAAGTACAGACCTCAAGGGAAACAGATATGAGTCAGACAAAGACAATGCCTTGGAGGAGATAGATGTGTCAATAAATAATTGAAATGAATGAGTTAAGTGTTATGTCCACTTTTCACCTCACTTTTTCCCCTCCTTCAAACCCATCACTTTATCAAAAGCTAAATCCAATACACGTTTCTGTCTTAGCTGACCTCCTGGGTGCATTTCCCATCATGAGCCATTTCCATTCCCTCAAATTTCAGATACATCTCCCAAGATTATTCAGACAGAATTTTCCTCACCAGGATATTTTTGAAACAGAATATCTTTGTGGAAAATCGTATACAACTTTGTGAATTTTTTCGCAAAAGTTAAATAAGAAGACAAGCTGAAGGACTAACCATGAGAGAAACTCTCAAATGTCACAGTGACCTTGTTGAAGTATAACAAACAATTTGTAGAGAAAATGAAATGAAATAAAATAAAAGCAATAGCAATCACCCAACCTCTTGAAGACAAATAGCCCATGTCCATCTTTTTTTTTTTTTACAGTGTGAGCCTTTGCCCGTTAGCATTATGTTATGATCCCTCTTTTCTACCAGGCATTCATTTTGTAGCAGCTGCATGAAGAAAGTGGGTGAGCAAGCGTCTCAGGGTTTACGCTCAAGGGTTAGCAAACTTTGGAATCATTCTTGGCTCCTGCCTCTCACACCTCACATCCCACCACCAGGAAATCCTGTGGGTTTTACTCAACTCTGATCACTTCTCACCATCACCACTGCTGCTACTGGCAGCACCACCATCTCTCTCCTGGGATACGCAATAGCCTCTTTCAAGGTCTCTCCGTTTCCACTCTTTTCTCTATAATCTATTTTCAGTACAGCAGTTGGAGTAATGGCTGGGTAAGTAAATCAAGTCACTTCATCCCTCAGCTCAAACTCTGCAGCGGTTCACTCAGAGTAAGAACTGAAGTTCTTATAACGATACCAGGTCCCAGCTGAGGGCTCTGATCTCAGTTATTTCTCTGACCTCACCCCCTACACTTCTCTTCCTCAATTATCCCACAACAGCCCCACTGGTCTTTTGCCTCTTGAATGGATCAGGAAACTTCTACCTCAAGGTCTTTACTTGAGCTCTTCTTTTTGCTTGAGATGCTCTTTCGCTGGATGCCCACCTGGAATCTATCTTCAAATCTTTGCTCCAATCTTACCATCTCAGTGAGGCCTCCCCTGCCACCTTATTTAATGATGCAACCTATCCCTCACTCTCCACCCCTGCATTTCTTATGCCCTGACCCTGTCTACTATTTTTCCCTCTATGGCACTTACAACCTTCTACCATACTACATATTCTTTATTATATTTACTGTTATTGTTAGTCTCTGCCCTGCACCTGCTCCTTCCCCCACAAATATAAGCTTCATAAAAGCAGAGAGTTTGTTGGTTTTATTACCTGATATATACAAAGGACCTAGAACTATTCTGGACACATAAGTTTTCAATAAATGTTTGTTGAATGAATGAATAAAAGTTATCTGTGTTCTCTGAATGGAATGAGAATCTGTGCCTGCTATCAAATTCCTTATCAAACACTCGAACATTATTTTAAATTAGTTTTTTAAATAAGCAATACCAACACATGATACACAATTTGGAAGGCACAAAAGAATATTTAGTAAAACCAAGTCGCCTTCGCACTTCTCCTTAGGCCATCCCTTAAGAGAAAACTAATTACTAATTTCTAAAATATTTCTTTTCAAAGGTATTCTATACATTTAGAAGTATATAGGCATTTATAGTCTTTATATTAACACAAAGTGTAACATTAAATTTAGCTTGCTTTTTTGTATCTAACAATATATCTTGGTGACTATTTTATTATGGTATACAAATGAACTCTTATTCTTTTTAATGACGGCATAGTAATCCATTTATTGATGGATTTATTGATGTACAAGTGATGGGCAATTGGGTAGATATCAATGTTTGCTCTTATATAATACAATGACTATCCTGTGCATATGTCAATACAGCTGTAGGATAAAGTTCTAGTAAAGGACTTGCAGGATCAAATAACATATGCATTTCAATTTTGAAATACGGTGCCAAATTTTCCTCCATGGAAATGTTACCAATTAACACTTTCTCTAACAGTGTATGAAGATTTTTATCCTATTACTCACATGTTATCAAAGTTATCAAAGATTTTGTGTTATCAGAGATTTTGATATTTAATAAATTTATTTCAAATCAATGCAGGCTAATAGTAAAAAATAAAAACACTAAAATAGTACAGAAAGTATAAAGTGGTGAGTGAAAGCACCCAAGTCTTTCAGATCCTAATTGGCGACCTGTAAAGGTGACCATATTCAGCAGCATCATGCATATACATTCAGAACCTTTCAATACATATATAATATTATATACGCATGTTTATACACAAGTATAAACATAATATAATACTTTGCAACTTACTTTTTCATTTGATAATATATCATGGGTATTACTCCAATCAATAAATACAATACTGCTTTATTATACATATTTTTTAATGGCCACTCAGTAGAATATGTACCATAGCTTTTAAACCTAGTTTGTATAGATGAAAGTTTAAAACGTTCTGAGGATTTTAATTGCAAACAAGGCTGCAATGAATGGCTTTATATATGCATCATTACCTCATTATTTGTTAGTGCAAATACGCTTCTAACAGTCAAAATATATGTGCATCTAAAATTTTGATAGTTCTTTCCAAGTTACCCTCTAAAAAGGTTGAGTGCTTTTCTTGGAATTAGATATTTTGTTTCTCTACACACTTCTGTCCTTTATCTTTGTTAGCTGTTTTGTTTGCAGAATCAGTATTTGTTCAGCTGATGTGGAATGGTGGTGTTCTAATGGGATGTGACACTGGGAAAAGAAACAACATTTCCACCACCGCTGGGGATTCTCCACAGTTCTGAGACTTACACAAAATGCCATGTGTAGCAAACCCAGTGCATTTCCGATCTCTGGAGAGGCCTGCATTACAACTGGCTGCCTAGGAGAAAATGACAGCATGGCACTTATGCTACTGAAGTTAACAGAAAACTTTGTTACTTTAAAAATTTTGTACTCATAGGTCACCCTCCTACTGAAATTGTTTCCCATATGTGTCCTCAATTCTTCATTGTGACTCAGAGTTACTATTACAGAAAATGAGTTGTCATGAATTTTGCATTATTGTGATCACCCTTAAATGTCTTTGCTTGCTGCCTAAGCTCAGGAGACAGAGTTATTTACATATATTTTCAGTCTATTTAAAAATGATATATACATAGTAATCCAATGGCTCATTTATTCTATGTTCTTGATAGGAAAGCTAGGCAAACATAATGCAATAGTTTACTCATTGATTGCACGTATACAACAGAATGAACTATAAAGTAAATTACTTCTTATACAGATTTAAAGGTTGGCAGGCACAAAATCCAGCAAAGTTGTTGTTGTTCTTATTTTGTTTTCCCAGGGGTAGGAAGACTATTTATTGAGTGTCTGTGCCTGATCTATTTTATCTGTCAAGTGACTTCCCTTTGTTTACTTTGGAAAGTGTTTTCTTCCACCATTTTAGAGTGAACAGCTTAGCTAGTTAACGCACTACTCTTTGTAGCTTCTAGACTCATAGGCACTGCTCACGACAACTTAACAGGGCAGTTAGCTATTTCAATACCAGGCCAGAGAATGGAGAGTAGAAGCAATCATTAAGTATAGTCACCTTGTTATGCTGGAGATTGGGCAGTGGTAGAATAGGGGCAGATAGAAGGCATCCTGTCTGGTATTCAGTTCAGTAAGAGGGCAGTTTGGTAAGAAGACTAAAGTTCCAGGAAGGTCAAGATCAAAGGAAGTGAGGCAGGAGGACTTCTGGCTTAAGTCGAAGGCAGTGATTCCCATGTTGAGTGATCATAAAATCATAGGATGATGTTTGTTACAAAACAGATTCCAAGATCTCACGTTGAGGCTCCAATTGAAAAGTCCTTTGGGGGTGGGTGGGGAGAGAGGTGTGACTAGGAATCTACATTTTAGCAAATGATCCTGCTGCAGAGAGTCTACCTACTGCATGTAGAGAGATACTCAACATCTGGGGAGTTGTCTCCGTCTAGCGGGTCAGAGGTTTAACTAGAGCATCACTGGTAAGCAGGGTTGCTGCACGCCAGTTCTAGATGGAGGGTGCATCTTGCATCTGGTTTCATCTGCCTCAAAGATTTGAATCACCCTTGCACGTGAATCTGAGCTCTCATGGAGAGAGAGGTGTAAATATTAGGGTAACCCACGTCCAATACCAAACAAAGGTAAGGTTAATTAGTGCAAAGAGTCTCCCACTTACAGTTTAACTGAGGATTTTTCAATGTGTGAAAGTGACAGGCATTCAGTAGGAACTGTTCTTTGAATGTTGATATTTTTCCAGGCTAGCGATCTGGTGCAGGTCCTCTCCTGTGATGCCGGGCAGCGACGGTGAGCGCAGCTTTCAGTCAGCCCCCCAATCATGGGGGCAAACCACCCGCACACTTCAAACCGTTCTGCTTTTCATTTTCAGTCCTGTAGTCAATAAATTACATGAGATATCCAACACTTTATGATAAAATAGGCTTTGTGTTGGGTGATGGTGCCCCACTGTAGGCTAACGTAGGTGTTCTGAGCACGTTTAAAGTAGCCAAAGCTAAGCTGTGATGTTCAGTAGGTTAGGTATATTCTATGCATTTCAATTTACTGTATTCAGCTTTCGCTGGGAGTGTGAGGACATAACCCATTGCACACTGAGGAATATCTGTAGTTTTAGTTTAGTTGTGCTGCTTTGACATTTGTGATTGGATCCAGACCTAACCTTGGACAGCTGGCATGGTATTCACTTTTACTCAGCTTTTCCGATTTAAGAAACTATTTTGGCTCTGGGTCCAAATTCTCCCCATCCAAGCCTCTATTTGTACAGCTTCTGTGTGTTGTTTTTTCTTCCATCCTCTTCCAAACGTAAGTCTGTTTTCTCAGTAGGAATAGACAATTGTTTTAAATCAGACAACTCAGAGAACTACTAGTTTCCATGGATTCATGGCTGACCTTAATCAGAGGGTTCAAACTAGAATGTTTTCAAAATCTGTGTGGGGAAGAGTGTATGTGGGGAACAGAGAGGTGAATCAGAAGGGAATGGTAGAAACTGCAAACTGATAAATGTACAACCTGCCTAAAAACATTAAAAAATCAGAACAAGGCACCATGTCAAAACAAAACAGGTCTTCAGACTAAATTCTGATGCTGGCCATCTATCCATGACCTTGACTTAAATTCTCACATTGGTTGGCTTGCAGCCCCTGTCTCAGGTGGTTATGACTTCATGGTGACACTATTTTAGCGACACTACAGTAAAATGTGGTGTGCACATTAGAACACAATATGATACAAGACAGACACTTTGCGATACATTGGGAAGACCAAGAATAAGCATGGGGTAGGGAGAAAGAGAATATACAAGTACTTACTTTAAATAAGCTACGAAGCTTCTCTAAGCCTCTGTTTCATGTGTAAAATGGGCATAAAATTTCTGTCTCAGAAGATTGTCTTAAGGTTTAAATGAGATGATACTTGTAAAACTTTATTCAATGCTTGATACATAGTAGGCACTAGATAAATAATATGTGGCAAAATTTACTGGGAGTATTCTGAAGAAGATGGGATTTCTCTAGCGCTAATATAGGTACTTGGTCATGAAATGTGATGTACAGATGCCTTCCCTCTTGCCTCGACAAATTTGTTGATTTGACTCTTGTCCAAGGCTAAGTGGAAACGTCCAACAGAGCTTGTTCACAGCTGAGAACTACATCCTTTACCTACTAAATTTGAAGGCGTATTCTTACAGTTTTTTTTTTCCTTTTTCCCTTTTTCCTCACTTCTTGCTTCAGGCATGGTACACAATTCTTTTCTTGCGTTTTCTGAATGACAACCATGCTGTTGACCATCTTAAAGAGACCCTCTCATTCCACCCCCCTATTCCCTGCCACTCTGGGTCGGGGAATAAGGAGGTGGAATGAGAGGGTCTCTTTAAGATGGTCAACAGCAGGCTTCAAGGAGGGCTCAGCTGGGCACCTTAGGCCCTCTAATATGCCTCACAGAAGAGCCAGATTCCTCTCAGAGAACAGTTTGAGTTCCTTAACCTTGGAAGGCTTCTATAGCCTTGGAACAGCTGTTTACTCAAATGAGGATTGGCCAGATCCATCCTATGTCCACCAACGCCCCACTCCCTCTCTGCCACACCTGAGCTCTATGAAAAGAGGGTCACCAGCTAGAGGGTGAAGAGACCTGTGGGAAAGAGACAGTTACTGAACTACCATAGGGATATCTGAACTTGATTATCTTTAGGAGATAAAGTGTTCAATCATAAGTGAGGGGAAATTTGTTGGATTGGATTGAACATAGTGCAACAGGTAGAATAAGTTTTTTGGTCTGGGTAGGGATGGAAGGTGGAGTGATACATGAAGTTTTGAAAACACAGCAAATTCAACATATATTTGACAACATATCTGATGTTTTTACTGTTCAATTCATACATGCCATGCATATTCTCTGAGAAATATTCTCTGCTCTCTTTTTGGGTTTACCTTGTAAGTAGCTGCATGCAGGTTATAGTTAGAGAATACCAGCATGGGACAGGCATACAGCATTCATTTCTGCTTAATTTCTATGGTTATCACATCAACAACCTTGACCTCAATAAATAGGGAGTCAAAAATATTGTCTGAATACCTCATGTGAGTTGAGTACTGGACTATACTCAGTTTTGCATTTCTTCATTCAAGAGCAATATTTATTGAGAACCTACTTTGTGCCAGATACTCTTTCAGGTGCTGCAAATGCATCTTTGAACAAAACAAAGTCCCCAGTTTTATAAAGTTTACACTCCAGTGGAGGAATGAAGACCAAAGGAAAAAAAATCAATGGCAGGGGAGGTGGCACTTGAGCAAAAGGCTGAGACAAATAGTCGGGAGCTATATGGAGAGCCACCTGCTATCCACACGGCTCCACGGCAGAGATGACAGTTCTACAATGGCCTTGAGGCAGGAGGGCACCTGGCATGTGTGAGGAACAGCAAGGGGACCCATGTGGTTGGACGTGAAGAGGCTGGTGACAGTGGAAGTAGATGACACCTGAGAGGTTCTGAGGGGCCAGGTCACAACAAATCCTTGTAAGATTTTGGATTTTATTCGACTGAGATGGAAAGACACTGTAGGGTTTGAATAGAGAACTGATGTTTTAAAAAGATCATGGCTACTGTTGGGGGGAAAGGTCAGTTGTGCTAAGCAGGCCACAATGAACATTTTGTCATCTTGTTTGCACACACAGGGATGACTTATAAAATCAGTCCACAGATTTTCTTCCATATTTATACGACAAAGTGGGCTCCACAATTGTTATTCATAGTATGAAATGCTACACATGAGGATACACCTTTTGGGATGAAGCGCCTGAAGGATTTTTTTTCCCTCTAAGTGTGTCTTTAGTTTAAATCCATACAATGGTCTGTCCTGCTTTCGAAAGTTGTTGTGATACTGAAATCTGAAGTTCTGTTCTGCCTCGTTCATTCTTTACATGTCATAAATGCCTTATCATAGAGTGGTCTATTTGCTAGAATTAGGGAATGGTGGTAGATATCTTAGTTTGCTAGGTTCTAATTTACAGTAATATGACTTAAAAAATTCCATGTTCAAAAACTGGGATATTTTTCAAATATTATTAAGAAGTTTGGGATAATGTCAAAAGTAACTATCAGATGAACAATCCAGCTGGTTTCCATAGAATTACAAATTAAAGAACTCCAGAGGTGAGCAAAGTCAGACAGTTTTGAAAAAAAGAAAATAAAACGTAAAAGAAACAATTTTAAAAAGTTATAAGGACTCAATTATGACCAACAGAGAGTTTGGGTCAAAGGTAAAGGGACAGGTGTGAGCCAGGCAGGGACTTCCAGGAGACACCGAGACATCACCAGCTTTAGACCATTTTTGAAATATCTTGGTGATGCTCATTAAATGTTCTTTATTTTTAGAATAAGCTGAAATGTTACTGGACTATCATGAAATAGCTAAAAAATAGAATAACATATTCACCAAATAAGTTAGGAAGGCCGTAGGGAAAGAGAATATGACATTTTCCCTCACAGCTGAGTCTCTTGGTGAATTAAGCTCTAAATGTCTGTGAGAAATTATTACTGAAAAATGAAATAACACCCAAATACTAAATAGAATATATTGGCATTGAAGACAAACTTGCATCTTTTATTCTTTCCTATAAAACAATAAATTAATACCCATTTTGTCAGTAATGCACTATTAGTGAGCTAAAATTTAATTTAAAATGAGGGAATTAAGTCAATTTATTCTATTAGGGAAATTATAAATGAGAAATATGACCTTTCCAACTTAAAGAGGTTAAAGTTTTGATATTTTGATAGATGTCTTTTTAGGAGATGCACAACTTTTCATAATTTATACTATTGTTTCACCATTTTTGACCATTCCAATCAATGTCAAAATATTTTACAATTAGGCCCTGAACCAACATGGCAGAGTAGAAGGACGTGCTCTCACTTCCTCTTGTGAGAACACCAGAATCACAACTAACTGCTGAACAATCATTGACAGGAAGACACTGGAACTCACCAGAAAAGATACCCCACATCCAAAGACAAAGGAGAAGCCAAAATGAGATGGTAGGAGGGGTGCAATCACAATAAAATCAAATCCCATAACTTCTGGGTGGGTGACTCACAAACTGGAGAACACTTATACCACAGAAGTCCACCCACTGGAGTGAAAGTTCTGAGCCCCACGTCAGGCTTCCCAACCTGGGGGTCCAGCAAAGGGAAGAGGAATTCCTAGAGAATCAGACTTTGCAGGCTAGCAGGATTTGATTGCAGGACTTCGACAGGACTGGGGGAAACAGAGACTCCACTCTTGGAGGGCACACACAAAGTAGTGGGGAAGGAGCAGTGACCCCATAGGAGACTGAACCAGACCTACCTGCTGGTGTTGGAGGGTCTCCTGTAGAGGCAGGGGATGGCTGTGGCTCACCGTGAGGACAAGGACACTGGCAGCAGAAGTTCTGGGAAGTACTCCTTGATGTGAGCCCTCCCAGAGTCCACCATTAGCCCCACCGTAGAGCCTCGGTAGGCTCCAGTGCTGGGTCACCTCAGGCCAAACAACCAACGGGGAAGGGAGCCAATCCCACCCATCAGCAGACAAGTGGATTAAAGTTTTACTGAGCTCTACCCACCATAGCTACAACAAGCTCTACCCACCACCAGTCCTTCCCATCAGGAAACTTGCACAAGCCTCTTAGATAGCCTCATCCACCAGAGAGCAGACAGCAGAAGCAAGAAGAACTACAATCCTGCAGCCTGTGGAACAAAAACCACATTCACAGAAAGGTAGACAAGATGAAAAGGCAGAGGACTATGTACCAGATGAAAGAACAAGATAAAACCCCAGAGAAACAACTAAAAGAAGTGGGGATAGGCAACCTTCCAGAAAAAGAATTCAGAATAATGATAGTGAAGATGATCCAGGACCTCGAAAAAAGAGTGGAGGCAAAGATCAAGAAGATGCAAGAAATGTTTAACAAAGACCTATAAGAATTAAAGAACAAACAAACAGAGATGAACAATACAATAACTGAAATGAAGACTACACTAGAAGGAATCAATAGCAGAATAACTGAGACAGAAGAACAGATAAGTGACCTGGAAGACAAAATGGTGGAATTCACTACTGCGGAACAGAATAAAGAAAAAAAAGAATAAAAAGAAATTAAGACAGCTTAAGAGACCTCTGGGACAACATTAAATGCAACAACATTTGCATTATAGGGGTCCCAGGAAGGAGAAGAGAGAGAGAAAGCACCAGAGAAAATATTTAAAGAGATTATAGTCGAAAACTTCCCTAACATGGGAAAGGAAATAGCCACCCAAGTCCAGGAAGTACAGAGAGTCCCATACAGGATAAACCCAAGGAGAAACATGCTGAGACACATAGTAATCAAATTGGCAAAAATTAAAGACAAAGTAAATTATTGAAGGCAGCAAGGGAAAAGCGACAAATAACATACAAGGGAATTCCCATAAGGTTAACAGCTGATTTCTCAGCAGAAAGTCTACAAGCCAGAAGGGAGTGGCATGATATACTTAAAGTGATGAAAGGGAAGAACCTACAACCAAGATTACTCTACCTGGCAAGGATCTCATTCAGATTCGATGGAGAAATCAAAAGCTTTACAGACAAGCAAAAGCTAAGAGAATTCAGCACCACTAAACCAGCTCTACAACAAATGCTAAAGGAACTTCTCTAAGTGAGAAACACAAGAGGAGAAAAGGACCTACAAAAACAAACCCAAAACAATTAAGAAAATGGTCATAGGAAAATACATATCGATAATTACCTTAAACGTGAATGGATTAAATGCTCCAACCAAAAGACACAGGCTGGCTGAATGGATACCCAAACAAGACCCATATATATGCTGTCTACAAGAGACCCACTTCAGACTTAGGGACACATACAGACTGAAAGTGAGGTATAGAAAAAGATATTCCATGCAAATGGAAATCAAAAGAAAGCTGGAGTAGCAGTACTCATATCAGATAAAATAGACATTAAAATAAAGAATGTTACAAGAGGCAAGGAAGGACACTACATAATGATCAAGGGATCAATCCAAGAAGAAGATATAACAATTATAAATATGTATGCACCCAACATAGGAGCACCTCAATACATAAGGCAACTGCTAACAGCTGTAAAAGAGGAAATCGACAGTAAAAAAATAATAGTGGGGGACTTTAACACCTCACTTACACCAATGGACAGATCATCCAAAATGAAAATAAATAAGGAAACAGAAGCTTTAAATGACACAATAGACCAGATAGATTTAATTGATATTTATAGGACGTTCCATCCAAAAACAGCAGATTACACTTTCTTCTCAAGTGCGCACAGAACATTCTCCAGGATAGATCACACATCGTGGGTCACAAATCAAGCCTCAGTAAATTTAAGAAAATTGAAATCATATCAAGCATCTTTTCTGACCACAATGCTATGAGATTAGAAATGAATTACAGGGAAAAAAACTTTAAAAATACAAACACATGGAGGCTAAACAATACGTTACTAAATAACCAAATGATCACAGAAGAAATCAAAGAGGAAATCAAAAAATACCTAGAGACAAATGACAATGAAAACACGACAATCCAAAACCTATGGGATGCAACAAAAGCAGTGCTAAGAGGGAAGTTTATAGCAATACAAGCCTACCTCAAGAAACAAGAAAAATCTCAAATAAACAATCTAACCTTACACCTAAAGGAACTAGAGAGAGAAGAACAAACAAAACACAAAGGTAGCAGAAGGAAAGAAATCATAAAGATCAGAGCAGAAATAAATGAAATAGAAACAAAGAAAACAAGAGCAAAGATCAATAAAACTAAAAGCTGGTTCTTTGAGAAGATAAACAAAATTGATGAAACATTAGCCAGACTCATCAAGAAAAAGAGGGAGAGGACTCAAATCAATAAAATTAGAAATGAAAAAGGAGAAGTTACAACAGACACAGCAGAAATACAAAGCATCCTAAGAGACTACTACAAGCAACCCTATGCCAATAAAATGGACAACCTGGAAGAAATGGACAAATTCTTAGAAAGGTATAACCTTCCAAGACTGAACCAGGAAGAAACAGAAAATATGAACAGACCAATCACAAGTAATGAAATTGAAACTGTGATTTAAAATCTTCCAACAAACAAAAGTCCAGGACCAGATGGCTTCACAGGTGAATTCTATCAAACATTTAGAGAAGAGCTAACACCTATCCTTGTCAAACTCTTCCAAAAAAGTTGTGGAGGAAGGAATACTCCCAAACTCATTCTATAAGGCCACCATCACCCTGATACCAAAACCAGACAAAGATACTACAAAAAAGGAAAATTACAGACCAATATCACTGATGAATATAGATGCAAAAATCCTCAACAAAATACTAGCAAACAGAATCCAACAACACATTAAAAGGATCATACACCATGACCAAGTGGGATTTATCCCAGGGATGCAAGGATTCTTCAATATATGCAAATCAATCAATGTGATACACCATATTAACAAACTGAAGAATAAAAACCATATGATCATCTCAATAGATGCAGAAAAAGCTTTTGACAAAATTCAACACCCATTTATGATAAAAACTCTCCAGAAAGTGGACATAGAGGGAACCTACCTCAACATAATAAAGGCCATATACGACAAACCCACAGCAAACATCATTCTCAATGGTGAAAAACCGAAATCATTTCCTCCAAGATCAGGAACAAGACAAGGATGTCCACTCTCACCAATATTATTCAACACAGTTTTGGAAGTCCTAGCCACGGCAATCAGAGAAGAAAAAGAAATACAATTTGGAAAAGAAGAAGTAAAACTGTCACTGTTTGCAGGTGACATGATACTATACATAGAGCATTCTAAAGATGTCACCAGAAAACTACTAGAGCTAATCAATGAATTGGGTAAAATAGCAGGATACAAAATTAATGCACAGAAATCTCTTGCATTCCTATATACTAATGATGAAAAATCTGAAAGAGAAATTAAGGAAACAATCCCATTTACCATTGCAATACAAAGAATAAAATACCTAGGAATAAACCTACCTAGGGAGACAAAAGACCTGTATGCAGAAAACTATAAGTCACTGATGAAAGAAATTAAAGATGATACCAACCGATGGAGAGATATACCATGTTCTTGGATTAGAAGAATCAGTATTGTGAAAATGACTCTACTACCCAAAACAATCTACAGATCCAATGCAATCCCTGTCAAATTACCAATGCCATTATTTACAGAGTTAGAACAAAAAATCTTAAAATTTGTATGGAGAAACAAAAGACCCCAAATAGCAAAGCAGTCTTGAGGGAAAAAAGCAGAGCTAGAGGAATCAGACTCCCTGACTTCAGACTATACTACAAAGCTACAGTAATCAAGACAATGTGGTACTGGCACAAAAACAGAAATATAGATCAATGGAACAAGATAGAAAGCCCAGAGATAAACCCACCCACCTATGGTCAACCAATCTATGGCAAAGGAGGCAAGGATATACAATGGAGAAAAGACAGTCTCTTCAATAAGTGGCGCTGGGAAACCTGGACAGCTACATGTAAAAGAATGAAATTGGAACACTTCCTAACACCATACACACAAAAAAACCTCAAAATAGATTACAGACATAAATGTAAGACCGGATGCTATAAAACTCTTAGAGGAAAACATAGGACGAACACCCTTTGACATAAATCACAGCAAGATCTTTTTTGATCCACCTCCTGGAGTAATGGAAATAAAAACAAAAATAAACAAATAGGGCCTAATGAAACTTCAAAGCTTTTGCACAGCAAAGGAAACCATAAACAAGACGAAAAGACAGCCCTCAAAATGGGAGAAAATATTTGCAAATGAATCAACAGACAAAGGATTAATCTCTAAAATATATAGACAGCTCATGCAGCTCAATATTAAAAAAACAAACACCCCAATCCAAAAATGGGCAGAAGACCTAAATAGACATTTCTCCAAAGAAGACATACAGATGGCCAAGAAGCACATGAAAAGGTGCTCAACATCACTAATTATTAGAGAAATGAAAATCAAAACTACAATAAGGTATCACCTCACACCAGTTAGAATGGGCATCATCAGAAAATCTACAAACAACAAATGCTGGAGAGGGTGTGGAGAAAAGGGAACCCTCTTGCACTGTTGGTGGGAATGTAAATTGATACAGCCACTATGGAGAACAGTATAGAGGTTCCTTAAAACAATAAAAATAGAATTACCATATGATCCAGCAATCCCACTACTGGGCATATACTCAGAGAAAACCATAATTCAAAAAGACACATGCACCCCAATGTTCATTGCAGCACTATTTACAATAGCCAGGTCATGGAAGCCACCGAAATGCCCATCGACAGATGAATGGATAAAGAAGATGTGGTACATATCTCCAATGGAATATTACTCAGCCATAAAAAGGAACGAAATTGGGTCATTTGTTGAGACTTGGATGGATCTAGAGACTGTCATACAGAATGAAGTCAGAAAGAGAAAAACAAATATCATATATTAACGCATATATGTGGAACCTAGAAAATGGTACAGATGAACCGGTTTGCAGGGCAGAAATTGAGACACAGATGTAGAGAACCAATGAATGGACACCAAGCAGGGAAAGCGGCAGGGGTGGTGGGGGTGGTGGTGTGATGAATTGGGAGATTGGGATTGACATGTATACACGGATGTGTATAAAATCGATGACTTATAAGAACCTGCTGTATAAAAAAAATAAAATAAAATTCAAAATTCAAAAAAATATATTTTACAATTAATAATCATAAATATATTTCTTCCAGATACAATTACATATCTTAGTTTCCACATGCAAGTATTTTATATTAAAAATATGAAACTTTACCTGTAATGACTTGTTACTACTGCCCTTCAGTGTGGTGTAGTGATTCCAATCCCCAAATAACTGGGCTATTAGAGCTAAATGAAAAGAAATCCTTTGTATAAATCAGGGAAATGGAAACCCAGGTAATGTATAACCTCAGGCAATTGGTTTGATCTCTTTAATTGTAATTTTCTTCATCTATAGAAATGCAGTTACAGAAAGATTAAATGAAATATTATTTATAAACATCTAGTATGGTAGATGCTACATAAAATTTGAGTTCTCTTCCTGTACTATCTAATGAGTCAGTTGAGGTATATCATGATGGTAGTTACATATAAAATACAGAAATGGCCCTTAATTGGTAAATTCGCGGATTTAAGGCAACAAGGGACTGAATCACTCTTCCCTGAACTATAATCTTAGTGCTAACATGACCTATTTCTCACCTCCAAACACAGGCAAATTTGGAGTGAATGGCTTGTTTTGGTGCCTTCAGCCTTCTTATTTTGTACTCATTTTCTTGTTCTGGTGTTCTCCCTTTGTTTGCTTCTTGAGAAAACTATATGATAGATTCACACACTCTTGGAGTATGAAAAACTCTTAGATTGGAACGTGAGAAACCTTTATTCTGATGCAGGAATTCCTTTCACAGTACATCAAACAGGTGTCATCCATCCTCTACTTGCATACTTTCAACAGAAGTGAGTTGAAGCCTGTCTAAACATACTAATGTAGAGCAGTGACAGTTTTCACAGACTCCTTTGAAGTTGGGTTTTCACTGCTCACTATACTGATCCCAATGGAATGTGAGCAAAAGTGATACACACAATTTTAAAATCAGAGATTTAAAATATTGAGGTTTGCATTTTCCATACACTCTCTGTGTACTTCTTATGAGCCAGAATGTGGATGTATCTGCAATCAGACAAAAAAACAAAAACAAAAACAACACACCAAAACCCAAAAATCCTAAAAACAAGGTTGAAGAAACGGGTCCTGAATGACATCCCTCTCTGTCTAAAACACCAAGCAAGGATTGTTATGCAATAGAAAAACAAAATTATATCTTCTTTAGGCCACTGAATTAGTTTTGAGTCCCTGATACAACACCCTATTGTTATCCTAACCCATGCAGGGATACTTCACATTTTCTATTCTCTGGAAGAGATTGGTTAAGATTGGATTTATATATTCCTTGAATGTTTCATAGAACTTCATTTCATAGAATGCTTAAAAGATCATCTAAAATGATGTATTCGCTGGTAGAGGATTGTAAAGATCAGATTTAATTTATTTAATGAATATATGACAAGTCTTGTTGTCTACTTCTTCTTGAGTCAGTTTTGGTAAGTTAAATTTTTCTATTTTGTATAAATATTAAAATTTAATTCCAAAGTTTTTCATAATATTCTCTAATTTAAAAAATCTCTGCTACATCTGTGGTCATATCTCCCTTTTCTCTCTTGATGTTGTTTATTCATTTAATTTTTTTCTTTATATTCTCACCAGTTATGATTTTATATTATATTTGTCATTTCCAAGAAGCAACTTTTGTTTTATTGATTCTTTGTTACCTATTTGATTCCAGTTTTAACTTTGTTATTTTATTCCTTATTTCCTTTAGGTTTAATTCTATTCTTTTTTCTTAGTTATTAAGTGAGAAACTTGGTTAATTAATTTTTAGCTATGAAACCATGAATTTTATAGAAGTACATTTTTAAATTTCAAAATTTAGAAATGGAGTAGTTACTTCAAAGAATCAGTATCAATCATTGAGAAGGCTCTGTGTTAAAATCTATCCTGATATTAGATTTGTCCGTTTCTCCTTGAGGATCAATCTTTTTTTCTTTATATATTTTGAAGCCATGTTATTTGGTGCATATAAAAAAGTATATACACTTACTGTATTTGGTCTGTTTGGAGTTACTGCTATCTCTCATATTTTAAAAGCAGAGATTTTGGAGTGTCTGGTATATATCACTGATTTCCATAACTGATTTCCTTTCTTTTAGGTGCAGAAGTTAGTAGGGGAAACAACTCAGTGTAAAAATCATGAAATGCTTCATGGACTTGGTGGTAACTTGGAAGATGAAGATTTATGCTCTTATATAGCCTAAAAGTAGTGAGAATTAAATATCAAGACAGGAAACCAATATGTAGGTTAGAATTTTTAACCAGAGCAGTTGGTGTTGCCTTTGCAGTGGGAGAGAGACCACATTGAATAATTTGACACTGAAAATAATATATGTGATCTGAAATTGACATCAGGCAAGTTAACGCACTGGGCCTGACAGGTTCCAGATCATCCGTAAAGTCAAGAGTAGCCTTGACCATGGGCTAGGCTTGTTTAAAGGAGTAGCCTAAGGAATGAAGTCAGGCCAAGAAGCCTGAGTTTCCGCGGCTTGTGCATTTGCTCCAGGCCCCCTGGAAGGAGAAGCAGAGTGGAGTAGATGGGACGAGGTTTACTCTGTGAACAGAATCACAATGGGCTTAGAGAGTTCATCTCTGCTCAAACCAGGAGCTGTGGGCAGAGTGGGTGAGAGAATTTTCAATTTGGAAACAGTCCAGTGTACTTTTCCTGTTCCTTTAATGTATAGAAAATAGCTCAGAAAAGAGGCAGAGGACCAAATCTCCTAACTTTTGTGAAGTATAACATTATTCTGAAGTGGCAAGTCGATTCAGACTGCTCTTAAACATTCACAGACCACAGACATGGGGCAAAACTATATGTTAATTTAGGGAGCAGTGGAGCGGTGAGTCTTTATTTACAATCCTCCTCCTAGCTCTTTACCTCTCTAGTTTCTGTTGCATATCAAATGAAGGGTGTTTGGAAATGGTGGTTGACTTTCTGACTACAGTTACCTTGCAGTTGTGTTCTCTCTTTCAAAGACAAGGGAGGCAGCAAAGCAGAAAAAAGAAAGCATTCCCAGGTAGGCACAGGCAGTTAGGGCAGCACAATTGGAAACAAACCACACTTGGAACATTTGCCATCAAGCTGTGTCAGCAAATAGAAAAAGAAATGCAAGCCAAATATCACCCTCAACTTCACCCTCTGTGCTTGATGGAGCTGAGTGTGCCTCTCAAGCAACGTCATCCTCAACTAAATTCCACGTTCCTCCTCCCCTTTGTGCGTCTTTAAATGCCCTGGTTAGAAACGTCTCATTCAGCTTTTATCAAGGAGAGAGATTGAACTTTGTGGCCAAGGTGAGGATAATTTGTAGTCGTTTCTGATGTCCAGAATAAGGTTAACAGGTAAAGTGCCTCCTTTATGGAATGCTCCCTGCACAAAGCCTGTTCTTGTGTGTGTGTGTGTGTGTGTGTGTGTGTGTGTGTGTAAATCTTGCGAGGCATCACCATTGTATATAATTCACACATTAAAACTGCTGATAGAAGCAAACTCAGTCAGGAAAATAATCTTTTTGGTAGCACTGTTACGTAATGAAAAGAACAATAATACATTCTAGTTTTTTCCACTTGGTTTATTGCTTTCGTCACAATCCTGCTCCAGTATACTTTATCTCCTTCTCCTTTTCATTCCAATAAACTTTCTTTATCTGCTCCTATGTATTCTGTTATCTCTTTTCTACCTCTATGCTTCTAAGTACTCCTTTCATTTATTTGGAGTTAGTTTTCCTTTTTCCTTTGAAACTCTATCTCAGGAACTGCCACAGGATTCTGGGTGGCTGTTATTGACCTGCCAACATTGTTATTGATCAGAAGTCTGAATTATAATTTCAATTACATGGCTGAAGATTTACCTACTAATTGACTTGGAATATGAATTCATTCCTCAGGTGAAAGAAACATGGCTGGTGAAAAGCCTCTAATGGGGGGGAGAAAAGCAAACAAGACAACATGGAATTCTTACTTGTTCATTTCTAGAGCAGTGTAGGAGAGATATGTAAATAATGGAGCTACTTATATCAGCTGTCACTCTGCTTTACCCGCGAAGTAACTTTGCAGCTCCTTTAAATAATTCTGCTTGGCATCTATTTGGATGGTTGATAATTGTAAAACATTTCAGTGTCAAGACCTTTACATTTTAATGCTATTTTTTATTTTAATGGAGTTGGAAGCTTTGAGAACAGTCCTGATGGAAATCTACAACTAACCCTGAATCCACTGTTACATTATACAGTTAAAGGAAAAGGCAACTATTTTGTCTCTGAAAATACATAATCATGTGCCCAACCAATTTTTAATTGAGAATGAAAGAAAAATAACTTTAATGTTTTGGAACTGATTAGACATATTTCCCACTGGAGACAGGATTTTCCCAAATTAAAAACACAAACATTTTGGAGTATTTAAAATAAGTTTGTTGTTGTTTTGCTAACTATTTGTTGACACATGTATCAATATTTTGCTTTTCTGGAAAATGTCCTCTGCTCTAGGCTATGTGATTCCTTCCAAAAATTTCTTTTAGTTTAGTAAATGTTTTTATTGAGCTGATTGGTCCTGTGTTTGAGAAAATATGTTTTTATGGTTTTATGAAAAAAACCAATTCATTTCCCTTCTCCTTGTCTTTTATATTTTTGACTACACTTTAAAAATCCAAAACATATGAAGCTAGCTCACTGAATATGTATTTAGAGATGATGGAATGTAAAAATTTAATATTTAATTCTTTCATTGATGCACCATATTAAAAAACTTTGTAAATAGTTTTTGTTTTCTTTTGTTTCCATCATACAATTGGATATTACAAAAATTGATATACTTTGTAAATCATTTTGTTTTCTTTTGTTTTCATTCTACACTTATGTATTATAAAAAATTGATACTGTGCCTGTATGAGGAAAAAAACCTCTCTTTTCATTTTCAGGACCAGGAGGCCTGGTTTAATTTATTTTTCAATGTGCACGATACAAAAAAGAACAATTCTGTCTCTTTGAAAGTCTTGCTGTGGAGCTGATGTTATGACTTTAGAAATGCACAATCTTTAGTGTAAAGAATGCATATAAATTGTAACCTCGTACAACTGGTTAGTGAGATTCCAGCCACAGCTCTGCACATTCTGGCATCATTTCACTTATCGGGGTCGCGTTTTCCTCACTGGTAGAACTGGAAGCCATACTGGCCTTAATTTGCAGGGTTTTGAATATAAAGTAATCGATGAAAAATATTTTGCAGTATGTAGCTCTTTCCCAAGGCAGGAATTGAGATAGCCTTTAACTTTGCATATCTTCACATGATAGCTCTTCTGTGACCTGGGAAGCCCATGTGATGCAGTTGAAAATAAATTAAAACTGTCTGGTAACCCAGAAACAAAAGTGCTTACTCTAGCTATCTCACTCACTTGTTAGTGATGCTGGCAGTTTATTTCACTTCTCTGTCAGTGGTTTCAAATATACTGTCAAGATAAGGAGATTGACTTGTCTTACAATACTACTGTGAAGAATAACCAATAAAAGAGACTTCCTCTATTTAGAAAAATCAGGAAAGACATCATAAATGCTACACAACAGTGCTATAATTCTACCTTCCCATCATAGCCTCTGGGATTAATATATTCATGAATACAAAATAATGCACTGACTTTAGTACAGAGTAAGCAAATGTCATTTTCCTGCCCATTCATGCCATAAAAATGCTCTTACTTCCTGAAATAGTTCATTCAGATTTTCAAGATTTGATAACAGTTGCATTTCACTGTACATGTGCAATTCCATTGCTTAACATTTTCATAAACCTAGAGAATTCACAAACTTGTAGTTCCTAGTTTTTCACTGTTATTGGAACAAAACCAAAAGCACAGCTAAATGATGTTTAGAAAACATTCCTGGAAATGCCCTCTGATCATGGGGAGAAAAATAAAATCTTACATGGTCAAGCCACTTTATTTGAAATACTTCACTTATCTTATATGGGAGTACCAATCTGCAATACCATGAGGTAAGTGGAAAGTCGAAGAGATGCACAACTCTGTCTTCTAAATCTCCAAAAGGACCAGGTGAGATGGAGGATAGGATAGGACTCCTATTGGAGTTCTTGGGTGTGTTTGAATGACAAAGTGCTGTGTTCTTATCCTGCATCTACCTTGAAGTAGAACTCAGCAACTTGCCTAATCCTCTTCCGGCATGGCCCTGCCCACACCAGACAAAATTCCACTGCTCATTAGCAAGCTAATTAAGTTTTACCTATGGTTTAATGCAGAATATGGAGGGTGTTTAAATTGGATACCACAAGGCAAACCTCACAGAAGTTCCCCTTGGATGTCCTCCCCTCCCCAGTTCTCTCTCACTCTGCGCTGCTCCACCATTTTCCTCTCCTTCTCCCACAGCTCCTCAGTACCCCCAAGTAAAGCTGCATTTTCTGAACAGTTTCCACATAGCCAACCGAGTCATTGCTGCCTGCCCTGTTTAGCCAAACAGAAGCCCCAGATGTCCCAACGTTGTCTTTGGAAAGCAGGTCAATGCCTAGAGAAGCCTGCCCCGGGGAGCTGTCAACTGCCCCGACCACGGCCTGGCAAGTCCTGCCTCTGGGAGGCTCAGGAGGGAGCACAGAAAGTCCCCAAGTAAAAGATAGTGTTTCTCCTGTAACTTATTGCCAATCAAAAAGTATTTATTAAGAACGTACTATTGTGGAACAGACACTAAGTCAGGCATTTGAGTATGGCAAAATAACAACCAGTAACAATATAGCAAAACCAGAAACAAGGCTGGTGCCCATATAGAGGTAGCCATTTGGTAGGAAAGATAGTAACCAACCAAAAGGAGACGCAGATGTATGTACAATCATAATGGTGATAGGAATGAAGATGGGGAGGGTCACACTGTGCTATTAGCACATAAAATTGACCTGGCCAGGGATAGCAGGGGGAGTCTTCTCTAAGAAGCTTAGACACGAGGGAAGAGTAAGATTTAAGTAAGCAAAGGAAGGGGTAAGTGGTGAGTTGTTTGAGACAGTGAGGACAGCACAGGCAAAGGAGAAACACGATATTCAATGAAAGGAGGTGAGTGTGGCTGGAAAGGGCGCAGGAGGGTGGCATGAGATGAGCTAGGGAGAAGCAGGGGCTGGTCTTAGCAGGTCCTTGTGGGCCAAGTCAAGGGCTTTGGTCTTTAAGTCCTTTGAAGGTTGTTAAACTGGAAGGGGGCATGGAGAAAAGGGATGCCACACACCATATTTATATTTGGATGCAATAGCTCTGAATAGAATTAGAGAATGAATTGAAGTGGGCAAGGGTGGGCAAGTGGATATGGCCAAGTAATTGGAAAGCTGTGGCAGTGGTCCAGTGCAGACAACAGGGTCTGGCACCAGAGGGTGGTAGCTGAGATGGAAGGAAGTGAATGCATGCGAGCATTAACTTGGGTTTGATAAGGAAAGTGAGGAAGGGAAGTCTTAGAGTAACTGATGGATTTGAGCCTTGCGTTAAGAGGACGAAGGCAGGTGGCATGTGTGTTAGATGGAGATACTACTGGAAATAGGTCACTTGGGAAGGGAGGCCAGGATGGCTTTTTTAATGGGCTGATCCAGAGATGCATTTGAGAAATGCATGTGGAGATTGGCTGTATGAGTCTGGAGTTCAGAGCAGAAATCTAAGTTGGACATAAAATTTGGGGTCATTTCCATATAGTTGTTTTGTTGTTACCATTGTTGTTAATTTAATAAAAAAATAGATTTACTGAGATATAGTCCACATGCCATAAAATTCACCCGTATAAGGTATATAATTCAGTGGTTTTTAACGTATTGCAGATATGAGCAACCGTCACCACTGCAGGGCAAGACCATGGGCTTATTTAAGGTGATGTTTATGAATTTATAGTGTAATCAATCAACAATCAGATATTTATTGTCGCCTCTTCTGGCAGTTTCCCAAAACTCTTTAAAAATGGGTTACTTTCCTTCCATCACAGTTCATAGCCTTGAGCATGAGGTTTGTACCTTATTAGTGGTTTTAAGATAACAGGGAATGAAAGTTGCTATATCAAGAAGATCCACTCAGTGGTAGGTTAATCACACCAGAGAGAGCTAGTAGCTAAAATCACAACTTTTTGTGTTGTTGGACCTCCCTTTTCCTACTCTACTTCTGTCTTATCCACTACCACTCATTTGCTTATTTATTGATTCAGAAATGTTTGTTTAGTGCCTACATGTGCCAGGCTCTCTATTACTTCAGACATTACCTTTTCCTCCCCAGCCCTGCCTCAATTCTTCTCACACTAGCCTTCTCCTTTTCCTTTATACTCTCTCTTTTTTTCTCTTTGTTTCTGTATCTCAGGATGGGAAGTAGGAGTTATCAATATTTTCCCAGACTCTCATAGCTTTCATCCATGGACAGAGGAATATGTCAAGCCTTGAGGTGACATCCGTTACGACACACAACTGAGGTGTCTGTGAAGCCTGTGTTTCTGTGATACCCATACAGACCTGGGATTATGCAGAATATGTCACATTTGAATGGTTTATTTATATATTCTCCTTACTAGACTGCTAGTTTTTATGATAATTTCTGTATTTTATTAACCACAGTTGTTTATATAATAAATATTTATTGAACTACTATGCACAGGAGGGGATGAGGGAGGATAGAGTATTTAGAAGAAATGATCTTTTACAAGGAGCTCAGAGTTCCACAGAGTAGATACACAGGTGTACATACATGAACATGATGTGACATAAGGCCATAGTATAAGTATGCAGGAGAAAAGAGTAACACAGAAGAGTTTGGGTTAGTCAGGAAATGCTTTTTGGTAACAGTTAAATTCAAAATAGATTTTGAATGGTGAATTGTTTACCAGGGACTAAGAAGATGGGGCCAAGTGAGAGAGACTTGTACCTTATAAGCAGATGGAACTATTAGAACTGCTAAGGCCTGAAAAGTATGGAAAGATTGACTTGAGACAAAGCAGAAAACATAGGCAGAAGCCAGATTGCAAAAGGCCTTTGATCCATGCTAAGTGTTTGGGCTTTGCTAGGCTATAGAAAATGAATAAAGAGCTTCAAGGAGTTGGAATGTCATAATCTTAGTTGTCTTTTGGCAGAGTCATTCTGGTGGCAATGTGGAAGACTGCCTAGAGAGACCGAAACTCAAAAGAAGAGGATCAGTTAAGAGTTTAGACAAGCGATAAAGAAGTCCAGAACTAGGTTGTGGGAGTGTGAATGCTAGTCTTCAAAGCCAAATGTTCTGGGGGTTTGTCTTTCCAGATCCCCAGGCTAGGGAGCCCAATGTGGGAGAACCTCTGCATTGTAATTATTCTCTAGTTTGTGGGTCACCCACTCAGGGGTATGGGACTTGATAATGTCATGAGTCTTCCCCTCCTACTAGACTCATTGTGGTTTCTTCTTTATGTCTTTAGTTGTAGATCTTCTCTGGTAGGTTCTGGTCTTTTTCATTGATGGTTGTTCTGCAGATAATTGTGATTTTGGTGTGCTCATGAGAGGAGGTGAGCTCAGGGTCTTTCTACTCTGCCATCTTGGCCACTCTCCAATGACGATTCTGAGCACTAAGTGAGGAATAGGTTTGGGGAGAGTAAAAGACCAGTTTTATATCTGTTAATTTGGAAGGGCCTCTGGAACATCTGGGTGGAGATACAAAATAAGCAAATTTACAGAGCTTAGGAAAGAGGTCTGTGTGAGTAGTAAAGAATTGTAATTTGTTAGCCTAAGAATGATAATCAAAATCATGAGAGCCAATGAGGTTGCTAGGAAGAGGTAAGAGTGAAAAAAGAAGAGAATGTAATGAGGAAACCTGAAAACTACTGGTATTGGATGGTCTGGTAGAAGAATAAGATACATATAACACTGTAAAGGGGCTAGTGAGGTAGCAGAGAACTAGGAAAAGCCAGTGAAGGTGACAGATTAGAGGAAATCGGTGATAAATGTGAAAAATAGGTAATGTAGGAATTTAGTCTTGTCCATTGGTCTGATAGTTAGCATATCTATCCTAAATGTCTTTTTTTTTTAGAACAATTCCAAAGGTAGGCATGAGGAAATAGATTGGTAAGAAAAATCTATCAGTAATCAGATGTTACTGGGTTGAGGGATAAACAGAAAGTGAGGAAAATAACAAATGGAGTGTAGACATTTTTAATCATAGCACAGCCTAGATGATGAAAGGGTAAGAATATTCACTGTCCTAGGGGAAGGGCTCATTAGGCTTTTTTCTTTTAAATACTCCGAGGGCAACAGGTGGAGGTAGGAGGTTTTCTGCTGTGTGTTCCACATGCTACTACTGTCAATGGTGAATGACTATTACCAAAAAGAAGCTCTTCTAATAATTAGCAGTTTTATAACAGGAATGTCCTTCTTAATAAAGAAAGAAATTCATTACCTAAGATACGTTAAGAAGATGCTGAATAGCCACTTGTCAGAACACTGGAGAGGCAGGTGCTGCATCATTTAAGGGTTTGAGAGAGTCTTCTTAACATGAGGGTCCATTAAATTATTACCATTTGTTTATAAAGGCTGACAATTGTAATGCGAATTAAATTAAAACTCTAGATTTCAGTTCTCTTGACTTGCTTTATAATTCTCTTCTTGTCTATGTGCTCTCTTTTCTCGTGAAACCTTAGCTTGTGTTTCCAAGAAACTCTTTCTCTTTAGACTTTGTCCCATTTTTTACAAAGCCTACCCAGTTGACTGGAATGGTCTCTCGTCTCATCTGTATCAGCTTTCTGTCCTTCTTGATGCCTGTCCTTCCTCAGACTAGTCTTCATCTGGTTCCTGTCACATGAGTTACTCAGCCCACTGTGTCCTGGCATGGGACAGGTCCACAGGTCAATGATGCAGCCACTGCTTGTCAGAATGTCAGCAAACACACAAGTGCTTTTAGATGAGTCATTTGCTAATTTGTCTAGCAACAGCCATCCTAAATCAGCAGCCTCTAAGTCCATGCAAAAGTTAACAAATGAAAAAAAGATGGACTTTGCAAACCAAGAGCAAATGGAGAAAGGCGATTATTTTATATGCTGAACACCTTGTTCTTTAGATATGTTTTCATATGAGGGAAAAACCCAAATTCAAATAAATAAAAAAATGATAATGTGGAGGGTACAACAATGAGGATTTGATTACTATTTTCTACCTATTTATACGAATTCATTGATTGATCAGCGATAGTCCTGAACTTTATCTACTCCTGTTTTATGTGCATTCATAAATGGAATTTTTATGAATTCTGTTCATACTTCTTAAGCTGGAACCATTTTAGGTAAGTGTTTTTCAGATAATTGAGGGCTTGCATTTTTGAGTATAAACACTGCTTTATCTTTCTGAAATAGACTATACCTTACATTTCTTTCTTAAAATGAAAATGCTAAATATAAATCTGACATTTTGCTGATTCAGAATTAACATTATATGATCAACTGATACACTCATCTCATGGAATGACTCAACCTTTTTTGGAGCCCCAACCAGCTATCAAAGACCAGGTTGGGCTCTGAGGCTGTAGCGTGGAGGGCTTGCTTGCCCTTGATGGCCACAGTTGGCTCTGATTTCAGACTTTGCGTTTTAGACTACCTTACCATCAGGCTCCTGGTTTTAGCTGTTTTTGAGAGTGGACTCGCCTCTAAGCAACACCTTCCTTCACCTCTAATATTTGGGTAGATTTTATGTATATATAATAAAAATGAATATATTAATTAAGTCTATAAGTTCAATGCAAATCTGCCGTGAGTGTCCTAAAGGGGCTCTCTTTTGAGTAACTGCATAATTCTAAGCCCGAATGTGTCATCAGTTTTAGGTGCTGAGAGGCCACACATACGTATAAAAAATAGAAACTAGAAACATTGTTTCTACTAAATTAAAATAGAAACAGATTGTTCAAGGGAGCACAAACCGTAATTGATCATGTAGTTGCCATTGCTTTTTGCTTTCATTAAGATCGTGGATGTATAATCAATATTTATTGAATAATAATCTTTGGTTTTACACTCAAAACTTTAGATTTTTTAGCATTCTTCCATTTACTGGGTACAACTTGACTGACGTAACTGAGATAGAGAAAATTGTATTCATAGAATTTGGGGGAGGTTGGGTTTGCAAAGATAAGAAGTAGCTCCCTGAGACTAAGTGGTGTTATAATTCCCAAGCAGTTGTGGACATTGGGGAGGGTGATGGGGAGGGAGTGTGGGCTTTGGAATATAACCAGGCATAAAGGGAGGTGAGGACGCAGTAAACTTACCACGCTGCTAACATTGTGTGGTCAAATATTTCGTGGAAACAAGGATGGGGCTGAGCTTCATTTCTGAGATAGAACCTGAGGAAATAAGGTTAGGAATTTGCAGAAGTCACAAGGATGATATTTCTGGACTTTCCAGGCCAAAATATTGGCTAATTAATCCAAATTTACTTAAATTTTTAAGGGGAAGAGAGCCTCAAATGATTATTAAGTTACACTTAAAGAAGAGTTAGTGCAAAAGTGAAAGACAAAACAGAGCTATTGTTCATGAACTTTCAAATGGTTTTTAACTGCAAGTATGCATAAATTGGTAGCTACCATATGGGTAGGTGTTTCTGTCATTTTTCTTTTTATAATGTAAACATATGGTTTTTTGTTTGGTTTTTTGTTTTCTTATTACTCCTATTAGATTAAATTGGTAATTCTGGAGAGGGATCTACTAGGTTTTCCATTCTTGCAACTCCTCGCAGAGTCTAGTAGAAGCGTAGTTAATTAATGTCGTTGATTGTTCCACTAACTGAATGACAGCAATAGTAGGTTTCTGTTAGCCTGAGTGAACCCAAATATGGAAAGAACAGCAGCATTGACAAGAGAATTTGAAAGATAGATAAAGGAATTGGTAGAAAAGAAATGGTATTGAATACTCTAGATCTCCACAATGGAATTACCTAAATATTAAGGTAAATATCTTGATTTTGACCCACATTATGATATGTCATTAAGGTTTCAATAAGTAATGTATGTCATTCATCAAGCAAAAAAAACAAAATTAAACAAAATCCAAAATTCTATGGCTTAAATAAATGAAAAAAGGGAGGCATTTTAATAAGAGGCAAACTTAGGTATGGTCTGGTGGGATATAAATGGAAACAGGGGGCTTCCCTGGTGGCGCAGTGGTTGAGAATCTGCCTGCTAATGCAGGGGACACGGGTTCGGGCCCTGGTCTGGGAGGATCCCGCATGCCGCGGAGCAACTAGGCCCGTGAGCCACAACTACTGAGCCTGCGCGTCTGGGGCCTGTGCTCCGCAACAAGAGAGGCCGCGACGGTGAGGGGCCCGCGCACCGCGATGAGGGGTGGCCCCCGCTTGCCGCAGCTAGAGGAGGCCCTCGCACAGAGACGAAGACCCAACACAGCCAAAATTAAATAAATAAATAAATTTTAAAAATAAATGGAAACAGCCTGTGTTTCTCAAAGTATGATTCTCAGACCACCTGTATTATAATCAAGTGATGCACTTGTTAAAATGCAGATGTATGAGACAGAATTTCTGCAGAGAGCGTTCAAAAATCTGCATTTTTAATCTGTACCCCCAAATTATTCTGATGTACTCAAGTTTGAAACCTGGAGTACAGATTTCAGTATGGTGTCAGAGTTGATGGATATGACTGATATTATAGGGTAGGGGGAAAATGACAAGGGAGTATTTGCTGGGAACCAGATAGGCAGGATTGTGAGGCAGTGAAATGGGCTTTATAAATAAAACAGACCAGGATTTGACTACACGATGCCTTGAGGAAGACATTTAATTTTCCCAATTCTCTGTCTTCCTTCCTGGAAAATGCATGGAAGAGTACCCCTGTAGGAGGACTGTGGTCATGAAAAGAGATAGTTTGTTTAAAGAGGCTGACACCTCCAGGGTCCTGATAAGTCAGTGCTAAAATTGGGCCTTGCGAAAGGAGATTTTACTGTGCTTAAATTTTGTAACCCCAGGTCCCAGAAAACTGCTGAGAAGCAGGAAAATGGCACATTTGAAGAAAATATTTTGTAAACAGGTCCCCTAACCCAATCCAATCATCATCAATGCCACATACATGGAGGACAAATTAGAAATTCATGGCCTCAGAGAGAAGGAAATGAAACCTGTTGCAGGAACATGGTAGAATAATGCTAACTTGCTACTGCCTTGAACCAGGACATGATTACAAATGAAATGTGTAACTTCCTGAAGAGCAAAAAAGAAATCCTTGTGACTAAATTTGATGGGCTAGAAAAGATAAATGCTGCAGATAACAAAGAAACTAAAATTATAGCTCCAAGGAAGCAAGAGAGGAACATCAAATTTTTGTTGTGTGTGTGATTAAATCTCAGAGGAGCATGACGAGAAGACCTGAAGTGAGAAGAAGAGAAATGGTAGGTAAAATGTATAAATCTTCAGTGTCCTGTTAGCAAATTGGAACAGTTCTGTGTTTGTCTCTATGAGGAAATCACATTTCCAGGCATTAGGCCCTGGTGAAGACAGATTACAGGTTATGGTTGAGGTAAAACATTAATGAAAAGGACTTTCTTAAAAATGGAGCATATTTAGTCATTTTTCTTCTCAAATTTTAAAAATGAGCATTTGGACATTTGAAGGATTGTCAGAGGTAGATCTTAATTTTTCCAGTGTTTTTCTTTTAATCGAGCAGAAAGGGGGAGCAAGGAGGAGGTATTGTCTTCCTAGACAATGTGAGTAATTATTTGCAGTTTATTGTGTGGTTGTAGCTCCTGTGTTCAACTACTAGAAAGAGAATATTCTGGTATTTACATTATTGGCTTCAGGCAATTAACAAAGAAAGTAAGGCTTTCTTATAAATCAGTTCATGTAGTTTTTATCCCCAGCTTTTTAGAGTTAAAATTGACATATGACCTTGTATAAGTACATGTATATACATTCATATGTTGCAAAATGATAACCACCTAGCCTTAGTTAACACCTCCCTCATGTCACATAATTAGTATTTCTTTTTTTGTGTGGTGAGAACATTTAAAACTGCTGTCTTAGTTCCTTTCAAGTATATGATACAGTATTATCAACTATAATAACCATACTGTATATTATTAGATCCTCAGAACTTATTCCTCATATAACTGGAAGTTGGAAATCTTTGACCACCACATTCCCATTTCCTCTAAGCCTCCAGTCCCAGGTAATCACCACTCTACTCTGCTTCTATGAATTTGTCTTCTTTATATGTTATATGTAAGTGAGATCATACAGTGTTTGTCTTTCTCGGTCTGACTTATTTTACTTAGCATGATGCCCTCATGGTTCATCCATGGTCCACCCATGTTCTCTCAGATGGCAGGATTTCCTTCTTACTCGTGGCTGCATAATATTCCATTGTATATATCTACCTCATCTTTATCCATTCACCTGTTGACAGACACTTGGATTGTTTCCATATCTTGGCTATTCTGAATAATATTGCATTGAATATGGGCATGCAGATATCTCTTTGAAATACTGATTTCATTTCCTTTGGATATATATAGAGAGAAGTTGGATTGCTGATTCATACAGTAGTTCTATTTTTAATTTTTTTGAGGGACATTTATACTATTTTCCATAATGGCTGTATCAATTTACATTCCCACTAACAGGGGACAAGGATTCCTTTTTCTCCATATTCTCCCCAACACTTGTTACTGCTTGTCTTTTTGATAATAGCCATTCTAACAGGTGTGAGGTAATATCTCATTGCCATTTTGATTTGAATTTTCCTGATGATTAGTGATGTCAAGCACCTTTTTGTGTACCTTTTGGTCATCTGTATGTCTTCTTTGAAAAATATCTATTTAGTTATTCTGCCCATATTTTAATTGGGTTGTTTGTTTTTCATTTATTAAGTTGTGTGAGTTCTTTATACATTTTGGATATTAACACCTTGTCAGGTATAGGATTTGTAAATATTTTCTCCTGTTCCATAGGTTGCTTTGTCATTTTGTTGATTGCTCCTTTTGCTATACAGAAGCTTTTTAGTTTGAGGTAGTCCCACTTGTTTAATTTTGCCTTCATTACTCTTGCTTTTGATGTCAAATCCAAAAAATAATTACCAAGGAGCTTATTTCTTTTTCCTCCGATTTTATTGAGATATAATTCACACACAGTACTGTAAAAGCTTAAGATATAAACTTAATGATTTGACTTATATATCATGATGAGTTGACTTATATATCATGAAATGATGACCACAATAAGTTTAGTGAACATCCGTCATCTCATATAGATACAGAATAAAGAAATAGAAAAAAATTTTTCCTTGTAATGAGAAGTCTTAGGACATACTCTCTTAACAACTTTCATATTTTTAATATACATCAGTGTTAATTATATTGATCATGTTGTACGTTACATCCCTAGTACTTATTTATCTTAAACTGGAAGTTTGTACCTTTGGACCACCTTCACCTAATTTTCCCTCTCCACACCCCCTGCCTCTGATAACTACAAACATGATCTCTTTTTCTATTAGTTTGTTTGTTTTTGAAATATAATTGACCTACAAGACTACGTTCCTATCACTCAGCATAGCAATTCTGTATTTCTATACATTTCAAAACGATCACCATGAAAAGTCATTACAGTGTCACCATAAAAGATATTGCATAGTTATCGACTATATTCCCCACACTGTACATTTTGTACCAGTGACTCCTTTATTTTACAACCAGAAGTTTGTACTTCAATTTTTCCCACCTCTTTCTTTGCTCTCCCCACTCCTCTCCCTTCTGGCAACCACCTGTTTTTTTCTCCATATCTACAACTCTGCTTCTGTTTTGTTATATTTGTTAATTTGTTTTATTTTTTAGTGTCCACATATAATTGAAATAATACACTATTTATATTTCTCTATCTGACATATTTCACTTAGCACAATACCTTCTAGCGCCATCCATGTTGTCACAAATGGCAAGATTTCATTCTTTTTATGGCTGAGTAATATTCCATTGTGTGTGTGTGTGTGTGTGTGTATATATATATATATATATATATATATATATATATATATATATATATATATATATATACCACATCTTCTTTATCCATTCCTCTATGGTGGACACTTAAGTTGCTTCCATGTCTTGGCTATTGTAAATACTGCTGCAATGGACATAGGGGTGCTTATATATTTTCTAATTAGTGTTTTTGTGTTCCTCAGATAAATACCAAGGGGTGGAATTGTTGGATCTTATGGTAGTTCCTATTTTTAATTATTTGAGGAATCTCTGTGCTGTTTTCCATGGTGGCTGCACCAATTTACATCCCATTAACAGTCCACAAGCGTTTCCTCTTCTCCACAGCCTTAACAAAACTTGTTATTTGTTGTCTTTCTGATAATAGCCATTCTGACAGGAGTGAAGTGACATCTCATTGTGGTTTTGACTTGCATTTCCTTGATGATTGTGATACTGAGCATCTTTGTGCCTGTTGGCCATCTGTGTGTCTTCTTTGGAAAACTGCCTATTCTGGTCTCTGCCCTTTTAAAAATTGGGTTGTTTCTTTTTTGATGCTGAGTTGTGTGAGTTCACTCTATATTTTGGATATTAACCCCTTATCAGATACATGTTTTGTAAATATTTTCTCCCATTCAGTAGGTGGCCTTTTCATTTTGTTGATAGTTTCCTTCACTGCACAAAAACTTTTTAGCTTGATGTAGTCAATTTGTTTATCTTTGTTTTTGTTTGCCTTGTCTGAGGAGACATATCCAAAAAATATCTTTGACTGTTGTCAAAGAGCATACAGCCTATGTTTTCTTCTAGGAGTTTTATGGCTTTAGGTCTTATATTTAAGTCTTATATTTAAGTCTTCAATCCATTTTGGATTTATTTTTGTGCATGTGTGAGTAAGTAGTCTGGTTCGATTCTTTTACATGTAGTTGTTATATTTTCCCAACGCCATTTACAGAGGAGGCTGTCTTTTCCTGACTGTACGTTCTTGCCTCCTTTGTCATAGATTAATTGCCATTTAAGTGTGGGCTAATTTCTGGGCTCTCTATTCTGATCTGCGTGTCTGATTTTGTGCCAATATCATACTGTTTTGATGACTGTAGCTTTTTGTATAGTCTAAATTAAGGGATATGATTCCTCTAGTTCTGTTCTTCTTTCTCAAGATTGTTTGGCTATTTGAGGTCTTCTGTGTTTCCATACAAATTTTAGAATTATTTGTTCTAATTCTGTGAAAAATGCCATTGGTATTTTGATAGGGATTGCATTGAATCTGTAGTTTGCCTTGGGTAGTATGGTCATTAACAACATTAATTCTTCCAAACCATGAGGATGGTATATCTTTTCATCTGTTTGTGTCATCTTCAATTTCTTTTATCAGTGTCTTATAGTTTTCCAAGTATAAGTATTTTATCTCCTTAGTTAAATTTATTCCTAAGTATTTTATTCTTTTTGATGCAATCATAATTGGGATGGTTTTCTTAACTTCTCTTTCTGATACTTCATTGTTAGTGTATAGAAAGATAACAGATTTCCATATATCAATTTTGCATCCTGAAACATTTCCAAATTCATTTATGAGTTCTGGTACTTTTTGGTGGCATCTTTAGGATTTTCTATGTATAGTATCATGTCATCTGCAAACAGTGACGGTTTTACTTCTTCCTTTCCAATTTAGACTCCTTTTATTTCTTTTTCTTATCTGACTGCTGTGGCTAAGACTTCCAAAAGTACGTTGAATAAAAGTGGTGAGAGTGGACATCCTTGTCTTGTTCCTGATCTTAGAGGAAATGATTTCAAGTTTTCACTGTTGAGTATGATGTTAGCTGTGGGCTTGTCATATGTGCTACTTATTATGTTAATGTATGTTTCATTTGTTCCCACTGCATTTTTTAAATCATAATTAGATGTGGTATTCTGTTAAAATCTTTTTCTACATCTCTCAAGGTGATCACCTGATTTTTGTTCTGAAGAACAATTGAAATTTTTTAATGTGGTATATCACATTGATTGATTTGCAGATATTGAACCATCCTTGAATCACTGGGATAAATCCCACTTGATCCATTGTTTGATCCTTTTAATGTATTCTTGAATTTGGCTTGCTAATATTTTGTTGAGAATGTTTGCATCTATGTTCATCAGGGATTGGGCCTGTAGTTGTGTGTGTGTGTGATATCTCTGTCTGGTTTGGTATAAGGGTGTCTGGTTTGGTATCAGGGGGATGCTGGCCTCATAGTATGAGTTTCCTCTGCAATTTTTTGGATTAGTTTGAGAAGGATAAGTGTTAACTCTTCGCTAGATGTTTGGTAGAATTCACCTGTGAAAGAATCTGGTTGTGAACTTTTGTTAGGATTATTCTTTAATAACTGATTCAGTTTTATTACTGATAATTCATCTGTTCAGGTTTCTATTGCTTCCTGTTTCAGTCTACAAAGACTGTACATTTATAGGAATTTGCTGATTTCTTCTAAGTTGTCCATTTTATTGGTGTATAATTGTTCATAGTAATCTCTTAATGATCCTTTGTATTTCTGTGCAGTCAGTTTTAACTATTCCTTTTTAATTTCTGATTTGATTTATTTGGGCCCTCTTTTTCTTGATCAGTCTGACTAAAGATTTATTGATTTTGTTTTTTGCAGAGAACCAGCTCTTAGTCTCATTGACCTTTTCTATTGTATTTTTCAGTCTCTATTTCATTTATGTCTGCTCTATCTTAATTATTTCTTTCCTTCTACTTACTACAGGTTTTGTTTGTCTTCATTTTTCTAGTTTCTTTAGGTATAAGGTTAGATTGTTTATTTAAGATTTTTCTGTTTCCTAATGTAGGCTTGTATTGCTACAAACTTCCCTCTTAGAACTGCTTTTGCTGCATCCCCTAGATTCAGGATCATTGCATTTTCATTTGCATTCATCTCCAAGTTTTTTTCATTGCTTCTTTTATTCCTTCAGTCACAATTAATTGCTTAGCAGCATATTGTTTATCCTCTACATGTTTTGAGTTTGTTGCAGTTTACTTTTTTCTTGTAGTTGATATCTGGTATAATAGCATTGTGATTGGAAAAGAAGCTTGATATGAGCTCATTTTTTTTTAACATCTTTATTGGAGTATAATTGCTTTACAATGGTGTGTTAGTTTCTGCTTTAACAAAGTGAATCAGCTATACATATACATATGTTCCCATATCTCCTCCCTCTTGTGTCTCCCTCCCACCCTCCCTAACCCACCCCTCTAGGTGGTCACAAAGCACCAAGCTGATCTCCCTGTGCTATGCAGCTGCTTCCCACTAGCTATCTGTTTTACATTTGGTAGTGTATATATGCCAATTCTTAATTAGCATTAGCTGATTATCCAGGTAAATGAACTTTGCTCTCTTTCATGCTCTGTTTCTGGCAGGTTTACAGATCAAAGACAAGTAGGTTAAAGCAACATTTACAAGTTAAACATTTTTGTCACCTCAATCACTCATTTCACAAGTAATAAAAGTTACTACCATTTATTAGTTAACCATGTGTCAGTCTCTGAGTGAGGACTCAACCCACATTAGCACACATTTAACTTCACAGCAAGTCTATGAGTTAGACATAATCCTAGTATTATAGGTGTGAAAACTGAGATTTATAGAGGCTGAGATCATATAGCTACTTAGTGGCAGAGTTATGTGACTCCAAAATCCGTGCTTGTAAACTTATACTCTTCTACGAATTCAATGAACACTACTCTGCTGACCTCTAAGAGGACATCAACTATTTGGGGCACAGGCTTAAACTAATCATTAAAGCTATGTTTGAGTTTGTATCTTGATCTTATTTGCTCATTTTATCTTTGATTTTTTTTTTTTATCTTATAAGGAGAAAAAAGTTAAGAGTAAAGATTAGGCTTATATTAATCAAATCTCATCCTAATACAGCCATGATCACAGCCTCAGGCAAACCTACCAGACTTCCACAGTTGGTTTCCCTCTCCAAAATGACCATCTTATTCATCCTCCTCTCTCTTCTCTGTTTTTTTCACGGCTCTGCCATTTCACATCCCCTGACTCAGCTGATAAGGTAGCTTCATTTTCTTTTAGGAAATCAGTACAACTGGAAACCTCTCACCTTCCTGTTATAAGCCCTACCCCACTTACTGCACCTGAAACCTCTACTCCTTCTACAAAGGATGAACCATCTGCCCTTGTCAAGGACACCCCCATTGGAGTCCTGGATCCCAGTGACTCTTGCCTTTCAAAGATCTTCCTCCTGTGTTTATCCTCTCTCTCCCGCCCCATTGGTTTCTTCCTTTTACTGAATTGTTCCTACTTGTATATAGACATACTTTCACCATGAAAAAGCATCCTCTCTTTAGCCCTCAATACCCTGCTCTTCATAGCAAACTTCTTGAGTGTTCTGTAGTAACTGTCTGTATTTTCTCACCATCCATTTTCTCCTCAATGCACTCCCACCAGGCATACGCAGTCTCAATCCTGTGAGACTGTGCCTGACACAATGGCCGACGAAGTCCATTTCCCAAATCCAGTCATCACTCCCACTGACACTGACTTCTCAACAGCATTGGACACAGCTGAGCACTCCCTTCTTTTTGAAACATTTTCTCCTCTTAGCTTCCATGACATTTCCTTTTCTGGGTTTTCTCCTACTTGACCCTCTGTCTCTTTTAGCTTCTCCACTGGACCTATAAATGTTGAGCTGCCTTTGGGCTCTTCCATTTACACACACTTGCTTAGCCGATTTAATGGCTTTGATTGCTCTCAAAATATCCCTAGCCCAACCTTTCTCCAGGATCGACTCACCTACTTAACACGTCATTTGTCTCAGAATAAATGTCTCAAACTTTTATTTTTTTTCTTCCTGTTCTTCCCCTGATCTTCTCATCTCAGTAAATAAAATCATCATCCTCTGAGTTACTTAAGTTATTCTTGATTCACCTCTATGTCTTCTTTCTCCATATCCAGTATATCTATCAGAATGGTTCTTGGTTCTACCTCCAAAATATATTCTGCCCAATACTCTCAATCATTACCACTATCACCTTAGGACAACATGCTGGACTACTGCTATGGGTCCCTCACTATCCCCTGCTTGTCTTCTCTACAAGTGACTTTTTGCACTCACCCACCTAAAACATTCCTCAGTACCGTCAAAGAAATCATTTTTTAAGCTGCAGAGCAGATGCACTCCTAATATAAATACTACTTTTTTTCCATGAAAGATTCAGGTGTGTATATCTTTGTAGATGCCCCATGATTACTACAGCTAATTTGCAAACTGCTCAAAAGAAACTAAGACATGAAAGAGCACAGTGAACAAGTATCTGCATCTTTTATTCTTGAGGAAATAGATTTAGGTTTCAAATATCTTACATACCAATGACATTTTCACTATGATTTATTTGCCATGCAAAACTGAGAAACAAGCTGATGCTAATGGATTCCTACTTAAATGCCAAGAGCATAGCCCACTGACTATAATGAATTTTGGTGCATTACCATGACTGTGAATAAACAAATGGCAAGCCACCACTTCTACAACTGTAAATTCCTCCCATTTCATTTTGTTTTTAAAAAATCAGGGTATCTGTCTCTTTATTTCTACTGTCTGGCCATGATTGCAAACAATTACAACCACACACATAGTTATTATTTATAAGTAAGAATTTTTATAAATACATATTTAACTTGTAGATGAGAAAAGCTGCTTGGCTTATGGGCTGAGTAGGAGGGGAAATTGAGGGTTCACACTCTACCTAGGTGTGTGCCTTCAGTAAATGCTGTTTTTTTGCTTCCTGACATGTCTTTTGATGGATGTCAAATCAATAACTCTTAATGCATAAGAGAGCACAAGAGGCTAAACACTTCTAAGGAAAAAAATATATTTGTATGAGGGTACTGGATTCTAAACATAGTAAGAAGCAGAAGCTCAGTACTGAATTTGGTTACGGGATGGAGGTTGGGTGACAGGGATTCTGAAGCTGATCCCCAGTAACAGCCTCCCTCCCTCATAGGTCTGTGGATCTAGGAGGGTCTTCAGAGGCTCCTGTCTAATTTGTGCTCCCCTCTGGCAGTGCTCACACATAAGATGGTCTAGGCATGCCTGTTTGGGCATTCTGTGGTCTTTTGCTTGTTCTCTTTCTCAGTTCTTTGATTCATCCTTTTTCCTGAATTTTCAGACCCTGGACATAACTAAATTAATGGCTTATCTCATAATTAGTCCTCTGTTTATTCAGTTTAAAGAACCAGAGGAAAGAAAGTGGGGAAAAAGTGTTAACACAGCAAACTATCAATTGACTGCCCCTCTAAAATGTATAATGAAAAGCACTTTCAAGTTTTTGTTTGATTTTCTAAAATTGCATTGTGGTTTCAATTCCCTAGCAATATGACTATTAAGTGAGGAAGACCTCTATGGCTGTCTCTTAGCAAACCAGCTAACTGGAAGGCAAATTTTTTTCAAGTAGTGTGCAGGTGTAATAGGGAGGAACAAATCTGACTCCATATTGGATCTGTTTCTTTTACTTTAACCTTTGTGTTCTATTGCTTTTGCTGCAAGGATGTTGGTTGCCTGTAGCCTAAGATATACAGGATAGCCCATTCTCAACTTTATGACCTTTAAAGCTATAATACTTTTCCATTCATATAGAGATAAAAAGTTGCAGAACAGAGAATAACATCTGCCTTGTGGGAGATTTACAGGAACATTGTGACTGGACCTACCTGGACAGTTGCAAGAACAAAGGATTCTGACACCAAGAAGTCTGCAGCAACCAACCACAACCCCTCCCCTTTTAGTATAAAACAAGCCTGAATTCTAACTCGGGGAAGATGGTTCTTTGGGACACTAGTCCACCATCTTCTCGGTCTGCTGGTTTTCTGAATAAAGTTACAATTCCTTGTCCCAACAACTCATCTCTCTTTTTTTTTTTTTAAGACAGGATTTTGGTTTTCTTTTTAATTTATTTATTTATTTTTGCTGTGTTGGGTCTTCGTTTCTGTGCGAGGGCTTTCTCTAGTTGCGGCCAGCAGGGGCCACTCTTCATCGCGGTGCGCGGGCCTCTCACTATCGTGGCCTCTCTTGTTGCGGAGCACAGGCTCCAGACGCGCAGGCTCAGTAGTTGTGGCTCATGGGCCTAGTTGCTCCTCAGCATGTGGGATCTTCCTAGACCAGGGCTCGAACCCGTGTCCCCTGCATTGGCAGGCAGATTCTCAACCACTGCGCCACCAGGGAAGCCCACAACTCATCTCTTGATTTATTGGCCTGTCGTGCAGTGAGGAGTAAGAACTTGGACTTGGTAACACGGTACTTATGCTAACAGAAGAGGCATCTCGAAGCTCCGCTGATAATGATGGGCATTTAATATACAAAAGGATACATGCAATATTTATGGTTATTTTTAAATTCCTTATTAAATTATTTACTATATAGGCCTCAATAAGTATTCATTACTGGCTCCTTGATGAGGGTGGTGTGTTTTATATACACTTTTTTGGCTACTCCTCACGGTTACAATATAGGCTGACTATAGTTTAAGTTGTTTTTTTAAAAGCTTCTTGGATATTTTGGTTCCAAATTCTTCCAGGGCTGACTAAGAGTGCCTAAGTTGTTTTCAGGTATTTTTTTAAGAGGCAAATAATAATTTATATTATTAGTGGTTATATAGAATTTTTCTTGCCTTTCAGAATTGGAGAACTCCCTGAGGCTGGAGTGAGCATTTGGTGGCATGGTGAGACCTTTGTGCTAAATTTGCAGTTGAGCAACTAGTACCTGGGGGGATGAAAGACAATTTCAATGGTTCCTGGAATTCAGGTGTTCTTCTTGAACCCCTGTGTTATAGAAAAATGAACATGGGAGCTTCCTCTATCTCCGGTCAAGGTAAGAGGTTAGGGATGATGGTTGGGAAAAATTATTTCATTTGCATCATATTGGGGGAAAAACTAAGAACTCCTGTGATCATTTGAGAAAACTGTGTATGCAGACACTTGAACCTCTCCTTATGATATATATGCCCTCAAATCTGTAATAATATCACCATGCTTTCCTTTCTATAAACTAAACCTCTTCCCTCTGATCATTGTGAATATTTTGCTATTTATCTGTTTAGTTCTGTTAACTATTCCACTTCTGTGGTTAAAAAAATCCTCTGTTATTCTTCAAGTAAGTCACCTTATGGAGATCGGTGTGTCTTATTATAAGCAATGGTTCCCAAAAGTAGTCTGCAAGAGACTACATCAGAAATTACAGTCTTTTAATGTATGTATTTTCCCTCCCTCATATGTAGGTGTGTGTGTGTGTGTGTGTGTTCCTGGGTCTTACCTCATTTATCTGGCAATTCTTGTACAAAAGGCTGTGTGGAAAACCCCCTAACTAATGTCACATTCCAAACCCCCTCATTCGGCCTTTATAGAAAGATGTAGGAAGTCCTCATGTTATCTGTTGGGTCAGGTTTTCAGACAGTGAGGTTTTTATGTGAGTTGTGAAGAGACAGAAATTTTTATCTTAGTTTAAGAATATCACTCTTGTAGATTTTGTGTCTTTTACGGGCTTTTCCTGTAGGATTGGGGTGTTAAAATGAAAGCAAGTCTTCTCCAGCTTGTGAAGATGTGCTAAAATCAGGCCAGGGCTCAGGAGAAAGTAGGCAGGGTGTTGTATCTAGGTGGGCTTTCATCTAGGGCAGGTCTTGAGTTAGAGTGGAAACAAGCAGATTGGGTCCTTGTGGCCTTTCTGAGGTTCAGGGAGCAGAGTCCTGGCTAGTAACAAAATATTTATGTGCCTGGAGGACATCATCTTTGTTGTAAATACTGCCGGGGAACTTGCTGGTGTGTTACTGAACCAAACTTCGATCCACTTGCCCCTGGGCAGTAAAGCCAATCTACTGACACCGGGTTGGGGTGAAGGAGAGTGCAGTATTTATTGCAGGCGCCAAGCAAGGAGTCCGGGGCAGCTAGTGCTCAAAACACCCGAATTCCACTTGGGTTTCAGCAAAGCATTTTTAAAGGCCAGGGGTGAAGGGGAGTCCTAGGGTATGTGATCAGCTCTTGCACAATTCTCTGATTGGTTGATGGTGAGGTAACGGGGTCACAGGGGTTAACATTATCAATCCTTAGGCACCAGTAGGTCTTGGGGCTCATGGTCATTAAGTAGTAAACTTCTTCCATTTGCTGGGGCTTTTAGCATCTGTAAAACAACTCAGGAATGGGCATCAGATACTGTTATCTAGGTCCTTCAAAGGGGCTACGGTACAGGGTATGGGGAAGGCATCTGTCCCGGGAAGGCATCTGTCCCAGGAAGGCCCCGTATGGTCCTGCTTGGTTACAGGTGTCTCTGCACCCTGGAAGGTAGGTTACAGAATTGGTGGAGTTAGTTAGAATTCTGCTCTCATGTTGTGGGAGACACCAATACTCACCAATGCTGCAGAAAGGAAATGTGTACCTGCAGTCAGCAGGAAGTAACCGTCCTCGAGCGTCCTGAGCGTGTCATTACCTAGGAGACCTTAACTTTTCTGACCTGACATGTCACGTTACAAAAGCAAAGCAAAATAAACAAGATCCAAACCTGTTATAAAAAAAAATCAAGGTTATCAGTATTAAAAGGCCCTTTTAAAGTCTTGGCCTTGATCTGTGCTCTTGGACTGTCACTACGGACTCTCTGCTCTTTAATTCCTAAAATGAAGTTTTGTTTGGGTCACATCTGACTTAGGGCACTCAGAACCCCAGCACTGCTGAAATGCAACACCCACTGGAGAGAAAGGAAGGCTTGAGGAGCCTTCCCAGGCCTGCGCGCGCCTGTGGAAGGGTTCACGAACTCTCGCAGAGGGATGGTTTAACCCAGGTGTCATCCTATTTGACTTGACCACTTAAAGGGCTGATCTTCTTTATACTGTAGCAACTCGAACAGATTCCACATCTCTTTTATCACTGAACTGTTTTCTTTCCAACTTGTTATTTTTTTATGTGTGAAAGTCTTTAGATCAGATACTGAGAGGCTCATAACAGTAAAGGGAGCTTAATTAACATCAAAGGCAAATTCACAGTAAGAGAAAATAAAAGCAGCCAGCAATAGAAAGCATAGAAGCTAGACCTACATGCCCCTCAGGAGTAAACCCACGAGGCTTAATGCCCTGAAGACAGTGTACCAGATCAAGGGGGGCAGAATAAAAAGTTGAATCCAAGTTAAAAGAGAAATCCCCTCATTGCTAATCCCAAATTCTGCATTCAGTATATCCTTAGGGCAGACATCCCACAGGGGCAAATCCCTTTTCTTTTTTCTTTTATATTTACATTAAACCAGACTTTTGTGATCCCATGGCATGTGATGGGGCAGGCCTCTAAGGAAGCCTTTCACAGGTGGACGTAGGGGCTTGGTTTGGGAGTGGAAGGGTGACTTGGAGTATGATCACCTTTGTGGCCTTTATCTCACGAGCAGAGTGTCCGTGTGGATGAAGCCGGGAGAAACATAGCATCTTAGCATATGCTGGGTCTACAGCAGCTGTAGATTCCTTGGGTCACTGTCCTCTTCTGAGTTTCTAATGGCCTCGGTCCATCTTATTACTCAACTCTTTGCTTGGTTTGAGCCTTCGGTGATGTGACATGGCACACTGAACCCAGGCTAATGAGAACAACACAAGGGGCTGAAACGAACAAGATCTCTAACATTTTAAGATTTTCCTGCAGTCTCTGATTACGTTTGCCGTTTGAGGATCATGTGTGTTCCAAGGCCTAGGTTATAAAAAGAATCATACATTTTCCACATGGCCATTTGGCGGTTAGAAATTCTGATAGAAACCCCAACAGATTTTTTATGCACATTACATAGGTTGCCGTGGGAATATCATGAGCTTGCAGTCTTTCTGGTAGCATAGCAACAATTCCAGGCATGACGTCTCCTCAGCACATGCAGCAAAGCAGCGCCTTCAGTGCTTTCCTGTAACTTGCTAGTGGCTGAGCCGACATCTGACTACAGGCTGGCCTTGACTGATTATGCTGTGGGCGGTGCTAATAACGTGAACAGTAACAGAACTCTGCTTCAAAGCCTTTCCCTCTTCCTAAGAATAAACCTGTGTTTAAGGGTCTTTGTTATTATTTATGTCTATACACATGAAACATACCTTATGATATTAAGACAAAAGGGATCCTCTTATATTTCATTTAAGATGTTAATTCCATAAATGATTAAATATTTACTGAAAAAGCAGAGAGGTCCATTGGCGTGATTGTCTGGACATTATTTTACAATCATTGGTTTAATGTGCTCCCCTCCCCTCGACAGCGATTTTCTAAAACAAAACAAACCCAAACCAAATCCAATCAAAACAAGACAAATAAAACCCTGCAACAACAACAAACAGCTAACATTTGGGCATGCTTCCTATCTGCACGAATAAAACTAAGCATTTCACTGATATCATCATGAACCCGTTACCCCCATTTTGCAGATGCAGAAACTGAGGCTCAGAGAAATTGAATATGTTATCAAAACTACAGAGGAAGTTAGAGGTGGGATGTGAGCCCAGGTCTATCAGACTCTAAAACCTGTTCTACAAGCCACCCTCCCTCTTTCTCCAGAGACTGTGATCTGTCATTGTACATCCAGCAGCGGGTACAGCGCCTGATGCTTTAGGCATATGGTAAATATGTCTGGAGTGACTTGATCCAGCTCCACACAGATATTCAGTCAGTCTGAAGAGTTTTCTGTTTCTCTAGGCACTTTAAATTATGTTTGGAATTCCTTTTGGGAAGCCCGAATTCCAGGAACTCAGTTTAAAACTCAAGGACCCTGTAACTTTGGTACAGACAGCAGTCTTACTTGGGGACTTAGTCCACGCAGCCTGCCTGACAAGTTGGCAAATGAGAAAAGTGAGGGGCATTTTGCTGAAGGACTGGAGTGAGGTGAGTAAGCAGGGAAGGGAAATGGATAAATTTGTTGTTGCCTCAGAGGTTAATGGAAAATGTCCGTGCTTTGCTGAGCATAACTCACTGAATAAAAGACGGAGAAAAGTTGCTTCACAAGGTCACTCAGCTCTGGGGAGATTTTGGATCTATGCTCAATCAAAGCCTTTCACCTGCAGTGGCCGATCAAACCTTGCAAGTGGAGTCAACCAAATTAGTCACCCGGAATTCAAGTGCCTGGATTGCACTTTCTTAGGATTTAATTCCTGTTACTGTCACACCTGGGAATGACACCTCCTAATTGAGTGTCTTCAGTAATGCCCAGAGGCTCCTCTGTGATAAGCCCCAGAGGACAACCATTTATCTTATTTAGATTCGGACTACTTGCTGAAGAAAGGCATTTGTGTCAGCAGAAGAAGCCAGCTTTGGAATATAAGGAGGACCCCAACACTGTATCACCTTCTAGATGAACAAAAAAGAGGCACAATTTTTAAAATTTTTGAAAGGCATAAGCATAGGGTTAAGAATTAAGACCAGCATTTTTGGTCTCAGCTGCCATTAAGGAGCAGAGTACCTTGGCCCAATTCCGAACCACTCCAGACATATGGTGTTTCTACCCAGAGTCCAGAGTAACAGGGAGAGATGTCAAAAACACCTATTTACTGCGATGGTGGATTATTTGCGTTCAGTTTCCTGGAAATCCTTTAACCTTGCTATTTTAAATATTATGATAGTGAGCTGTGATGACACGTCTTGCCTGATTCTATTTCTGCAGGTATTACAGCATGTTGACTACACACTATGATGCTCAAGCAAGACTCGTTTCCATAGCATTAGATCTGTTGACTGCGTGTAGAGCAACTCAGTTCTTCAATAGTTGTCCTCTTGGCTGAAGAATTGGGTTTAATTACATACCGTTCACCTGAACTATTGAGATTGTACTGTAACTGGTCTTCTCAACTTGTTTCTCCCCACACCAATTATTCCTACTCATCGCTGAGATATGAATCATAACTTTGCCCAAGACACTTTTTCTGCATGTACAATTTTTGTCTCCCTAATGCTTACAGAATGAAATCTAAAAATCTTAACGCAATTTTCCAATTATTTGTCGCACACATTCAACTATTCTGCAGTGAAATCTAGATGCTTTTTCTGTGTGCAACATATATATTTTTCTTCCTTATTTTTGTCTGTGCTTTTACTGTCTCCTGAAATTCTTGTCTTCCCCATCTTGAGGACATTCTTTCCATCTCTAAGTCTATCTTTTCCATGAAGTTTTCTGATGTTCTCAAAAAGATGTATTTTCTTCCTTTGAATCTGTGTACTTAGCACTTCTCATGGTAATTATTCTTACAGTTTATTTTTATTCTTTATTTATTCTATCTTTATCATTGTTTATAAATTCATATCATCCTCTAATCAGGTTGTAAGTAACAGGAGGTTAGGGATTATGTCCTATCTTTGATTTGCATGTAGTAGGATATCAGTTAAAATTTATTGAACTGATCTCCTGCTAATAAGACTGATTTAATTTTTCTTCTAAGTCTCCACTTGTTTCCTTTCCATCTAGAAAGCAGTGTGTGTCATTGGTGATAATCTAGCACCTGTAAATTCTTTTCAGTAGTATGTTAAATACCGATGTCTGTCAAATGTGATCCATTTCTAATGTTAAAAGGAAGTGGGTTAAAGCCCATGGGAAAAGGTTACATTTGTGCTTGAATTTCCCCCTAGTTTTAATTCTATTTGTCTTCAAAGGAATTACCCCTCTGCAGCATTTGATTACTTGTAACATTCCAAACTACTTGACATTCCACAAAACTAGTTAAACACTGTGTTTTGTGGAAAATGATACAGAAAACTAATTTTCATGTAATTTTCCATATATTTACTCTGAGAGGAACTAGAAAATGAGACTGTATCCAGTAGCCCTCCTACATTTAATTTGCTGTTGTTCTCATTGCTGTTTTAATTCTCAGCATTCTCCTCTGGCATTTAAATACTCCAGAGTATGAAACTGACATCTGTGAATTACAATGGTTTGCCACTATACTGAGACTTGACTGAAGCATTGTAGCATTTCAAACAGAATTGAAATAAAAATTAATCAGTGGCATTCATGCTTCAGCAGGATTCACAGGACAAGAACTTGCTAAATGTTCAATGGGCTCCTCAGTGATACCTAGCTCTCTCAGGTTCACAAGCTTGAGGCTTAAAAAATTTCTCAGAACTACAATGAAGTTTCAAGCAGAAACATAAATTGGAATTAACCCTAATTTGAAAACTACTATTCAAAATTATTCTGACAGCTTAAAAACTGTAATTCAAGCTTTCCATATAAACTTTTAAATATCTAATATGGTCTATTGTCTTGCACCTGTAGAGACTCAACAAAAACTAATAAATATATGAAATTATTAACTTCCTTACTATGATGATATCTTATTTTGTCACTTTTGTCATCCAGGGTTTTTTAGGGCTGTCTAGAACAATTAACTAATTTGAAGAAAAAACCCTCTTTATTGTTAGGCATGGGCCAGATACCATTTTTTAGGACTCAGCAGACTCTCTGAACTACAACTTGAGAGTGAATCTATTTATATATGTCTGTAGTTACCATCAACAAAAAGGTGATTATTTCCCTTCCTGATGATTTTAGAACTCGTGTATTTGCCAGCCTAATGCAGCTTTGAGGTGTTGTCATAATGGGCTTTTTACAAACTCTCAATTTCTGTTATTACTTTACCCTTTATTGGAATGTAGCAGCAAAATAAATGACCTTTGAAATAAACATGCGCTAATTTTAGAATAGTTTCTAGCTGCTCTAGAAATGTTAATACTTTCTGCAGGGACAGTGTCTGGAGACCAGACTTAGCTTGGTCCCATCCCCGCAGGATGTCAGGCACTCTTAGTGGATGTCGGTTATCCCATAGCCACATGACGCTGTAGTGTGCAGAAGGTTTGCGAATATGCTCAGGGATGTTGTTTCATGATTGTTAGTATCAGAGGCAGGTCCCAGATGAAGAAGCAGTGATCACCACAATCAGTCTAGTTAACACCCATCACCATACATAGTTACAATTTTTTTTCTTCTGATGAGGACTTTTAAGAACTACTCTCTTAGCAACTTCAAATATACAATACAGTGTTATTAACTATAGTCATCTTGCTGTACATTATACCCTGATGCTTTATTTATTTTATAACTGGAATTTTATACCTTTTGATCCCTTTCACCCATTTTGCCCTCCCTCCCACCCTCCACCTCTGGCAACTACCAATCTGTTCTCTTTATCTATGAGCTTCGTCTTTTGTTTATTCATTTGTTTTTAGATTCCATATACAAGTGAGATCATACAGTATTTGTCTTTCTCTGTCTTATTTCACTTGGCATAATGCCCTCCAGGTCCATCCATGTTGTTGAAAATGGCAAGAGCTCATTTATGGCTGAATATTATTCCACTGTGCGTATAGATGTGCTATATATATAGATACATAGATATCACCTTTTCTTTATCCAGTCATCCATTGACAGACACTTATCCATACCTCAGCTATTGTAAATAATGCTGAAATAAACATGGTGGTGCATTTATCTTTTCAAATTAGTGTTTTCATTTCCTATGAATAAATACCAAGAAGAGGAATTGCTGGATAATATGGTAATGTTATTTTTAATTTTTTGAGAAATCTCTGTACTGTTTTCCATAGTGGCTGCACCAATTTACATTCCCACCAACAGTGCACAAATGTTTCCTTTTCTCCACGTCCTTGCCAACACTTATTATCTCTTACCTTTTTGATAATAGCCATTCTAACAGGTGAGCAGTGATTTCTCCTTGTCATTTTGATTTGCAGTTCCCTGATGATTTGTGATGTGAGCACCTGTGTATGTACCTGTTGGATAAATAAATAACTTTTGAATATTTTTTTAAAAAATCAATTATTTATCTCAACTTTATAAAATGGTAAAAATGCATAATTGACAATGTTTCAGTGTACCCTAAACTATCTGTTAGTTTTTATTTTCTTATGAGAGAACAAATTTTTCTTTAAGAATATTAAAAGTAACTTGATTTTTCTGGTGGTCCAAACCAAACTGTTAATGGAAAAAAGTTAATATTGTGGAGACAAGCCTATCACAATGTGAAGGGTGGGTGAAAAGTGTTTACTTCACTGTTTTTTGTTCACAGGCATTTCATATAGTCTTCCCTGGGTTAGTTCTAGGTTAAAAAATAATTTGTGCTTATGCATCTTTTGGTCAGAGTCTTGGCAAGAAACAGGTGAAACTCTCTTTGGGGTAATTGAAGAGAGTTTAATGAAGGGATTGTTTTAAAGTCGTGAGCAGCTTAAGATAACCAATAAGAAACTTAATAGTAACTATGGGAAACCGATACCATCTTCAGCCTGATGAGGAAACAAAGGGAGTTTTTACTGGAACCCTGGGAGGGCTATGTCTGCAGGAAAGGGACACCCGACAAAAGAGGTATGCAGCAACTGTCAACCATTTTGGCACAGAGGGAGCCCAGGGAGGAAACATATTCTCTTTCCAACAATATTCCAATATCCTGCTGTGTCCTCCGCTGGCCAAACCCAACTGGAAGCCAGAGGGAAGAGAATTGGTTAATATGATGCTTAGTGGTCGGCCTTCTTGGGCCATAGATCAGGGCGGCAATGGGTAGAGTGTGGATCTGGTAGGGCGAAAGGAATGCCAGCACACCTATTGTCAAATCTTTTAAATAATGATAATGCACAATTCATTCACATGAGTTGATAGAAAACCTGGCAAAATATCTCAAAACCTTAAAAATTCCAATTTTAAGAATGTATTATAAGAAAATGGCATAAATAGACACAATAACTAAGCTACAAGAATGTTCTTCAAAATAGTATTCATAATAGTATAAAGCTGGAAGTAATCTAAATGCCTTAAAGCAAGAAATTGATTAAGTAAACTGTTTTTTATCAATACAGAGAAGTAAAATTAAGTCATAAAAAATGATGTTGAACTATATCTTATGACATGGTACTACATTGCATCATAGCTTTTTATAAGATAGACTTATGGTTGACAATTATTTTGTATATAAAGAAACAAGATATATGTATGTAAAGCAAAAGGGTTAGAAAGATTGTCATCAAAAATAGTTTTTAAAAAAAACATAGTGTTTTTTTCTGGTAGACTATAGATGATTATTTAAAGTAAACATATTGGTTTGTCCATAATTTTAATATTTTATTTATAGTGAATATCTATATTAATTTGGTTATTCAAATAATATTTTCAATATGGTCAAATGAAAGCTGTTCTGTTTAAAGGGGAGCTCTTGAGGTCCCAATCAAGAAGGTAGAGTAGGAAGATCCTGAGCTCACCTCCTCCCATGGACACGCTGAAACTACAAGTACATGCAGACTAACTGTCCCAGAGAATGACCTGAAGACTAGCAGAAGAGATGTTCTACGATTAAAGGTATTAAAAGAAGGCCACATGGAGACAAGTAGGAGTGGCAGAGACACGATCCAATCAGAACCCCCATCCCAGTGCAGTGACCCACAAGGGGTATCACAACCGCGGAGGTACTCCTTGAGGAACAAGGGTCCAACCTCCACATCAGGCTCCCTGAGCCCAGGGAAACTGCACTGGGAAGACAAGCCCCCATAATATCTGGATTTGAAAGCCAGCAAGTTTACACCTGGAGACACAAAGGATTATGGGAAACCGAGACTTGGCTCTTGAAGGGTTCATGAACAAACTCACTCTGAGTCCCAGTGCTGAGGCAGCAGCTTGAAAAGCACCTGGGTCATATGAGGAGATTCAATGACTAATTTTAGCGCATGTGGGTAGAGATCTGGTAGAACTTTCTCTGGGAATGGAAGTGTGATTGGTGCCATCTTTTTAATACTCCTTCCACCTAGCTGGCCCAGCCATTTCTGTCGCTCTTCAGCAACCTAGCTAACATCATGCCCTGCCCCAGCAGTCTCCTGAGAACCTGCTCCACCCAACCTATCCACCCCAGTCAGCCTCTCCAAAGCAGTTCTTACTCCACCCCACCTGAAAGGCAGCCTCAGCTGACCCTGGAAACCCTTCAAAGCAGCTCCTGCTCTGGGGGCCAGCTATGCACACCAGTGGGCCTGCAACATTTGTGGCTGGGCCTCAAAGGCAGTCACGCCAGAGGAAGCCTGGCACTTCAGCATGCCTGAAACAGTTGTGGCCAGACTGTTCAGCCAGGTGGGCCAGGGATCAGCCCCCCCACCAGGGTATCTGCATCACTCACAGCTGAGCTACATAGCTAGCTGGACCAGGGCTCAGCCCTGCCACTAGCACACCTACAGCAATCATAGCCCAACCACAACAGGAGGGCATGCACAACCTCACAGGGGATACCCTTGGACACCTGGCTCTAGTGACCAAGGGAGATTGTGCCATAGGGCCCCACAGGACACCTTCTACATAAGGCTACTCTTTCTCAAGACAGGTAGATGTAACTGATACACCTAATATACAGAAACAAATGAAGAGAGTTAAGCAAAATGAGGAGACATAGGAATACCTTTCAAACAAAAGAACAAGACAGAATCTCAGAAAAAGAACTAACCAAAGCAAAGATAAGCAGTTTACCAGGTAAAGTGTTTGAATTAATAGTCATAAAAGACTGAACTTGAGAGGAGAATGGATGAACTCATTGAGAACTTCAACAGAGATAGAAAATATAAAAAGAACCAATCAAAACTAAACAATACAATAACTGAAATGAAAAATATACTAGAGGGACTCAACATCAGATAAGAGGATGCAGAAGAATGGATCAGTGATCTGGAAGACAGGGTAGTGGAAAACACCCAATCAGAAGAGTAAAAGAAAAAAAACAGTTAAAAAAAAAAAAAAAAAAAAAAGGATAGTTTAATGGACCTTTGGGATAACATCAAGCATTCTAACATTTGCATTGTAGCATTCCTAGAAGAAGAGAGAGATAAAGGGACATCAACCGTATTTGAAGAAATAATGTCTGAAAACTTCCTTAACCTAGCAAAGGGAACAGATATCAAAATCCAAGAAGCATATAGAGTGCCAAACAAGATGAACCCCCAAAGACCCACACCAAAACTCATTATAATTAAAACGTCAAAATTTAAAGACTGAATCATAAAAGCAGCAAGAGAAAAACAACTAGTTATGCACAAGGGAAACCCCATAAGACTACAGGTTGATTTTTCAGCAGAAATTTTAGGGGTCAGAAGGGATGGCACAATACATTCAAAGTGCTGAAAGAAAAAAACAGTACAACCAAGAATACTCTTGACAACCAACAAGATTATCATCAGAATTGAAGGAAAGATAGTTTCCCAGACAAGCAAAATCTAGAGGAGTTCATCACCACTAAACTGGTTCTTTAAATGTTAAAAGAACTTATTTAAATGGAAAAGAAAAGGCCATAACTAGAAATAAGAAAATTATTAAAGAAAAAATCTCACTGGTAAAGGCAAACATATAGTAAGTGTAGTGGATCAACCATCTATAAAGCTATTGGATTGGCCAAAAAGTTCATTCTTTTTTTCTGTAAGATGGCTCTAGGAGCACTTAGTTTTCTTTAACTTCATTTGAAACAATTTTGTTAGATTGTATGTGACAGCTTTCAGATCAGCATGCATTTAAAAAAAGACTTATCAAACTGGTGAGTTTTTGTGTAGCCATTTTAATATTGAAGATGGAAGAAAAAAGCAACATTTTTGGCATATTATGCTTTATTTTTCAAGAAAGGTAAAAACAGAACCAAAATGCAAAAAAAAGAAAAAAATATATTTGTGCAGTGAATGGAGAAGGTGCTATGACTGATCAGATGTATCAAAAGTGGTTTGCGAAGTTTTGTGCTGGAGATTTCTCGCTGGATGATGCCCCACAGTCGGGTAGACCAGTTGAAGTTGATAGCAATCAAATCAAGACATTACTTGAGAACAATCAATGTTATACCACATGGGAGATAGCCGACATACTCAAAATATCCAAATCAAGTGCTGAAAATCATTTGCACCAGCTTGGTTATGTTCATTGCTTTGATGTTTGGGTTCCACATAAGTGAAACAGAAAAAAACCTTCTGGACCGTGTTTTTGCATGAGATTCTCTACTTAAACGTAATGAAAACATTCCATTTTTAAAACGAATTGTGACAGGAAATGAAAACTGGATACTGTACAATAATGTGGAGTGAAGAGGTCGTGGGGCATGTGAAATGAATCACCACCAACCACAGCAAAGGCCAATCTTCGTCCAAAGAAGGTGGTGTTGTGTATATGGTGGGATTGGAAGGGAGTCCTCTATTATGAGCTCCTTCCGGAAAACCAAATGATTAATTCCAACAAGTATGGCTCCTAATTAGACCAACTGAAAGCGGCACTCTACAAAAAGTGTCCAGAATTAGTCAACAGAAAATGCATAATCTTCCATCAGGATAACACAAGACTGCATGTTTCCTTGATGACCAGGCAAAAACTGTTACAGCTTGGCTGGGAAATTCTGATTCATCTGCCGTATTCACCAGACATTGCACCTTCGGATTTCTTTTTATTTCGGTCTTTACAAAATTCTCTTATTGGAAAAAGTTTCAATTCCCTGGAAGACTGTAAAAGACACCTGGAACAGTTCTTTGCTCAAAAAGATAAAAAGTTTTGTGAAGATGGAATTATGAAGTTGCCCAAAAAATGGCAGAAGGTAGTGGAACAAAAGTGTGAGTACGTTGTTCAATAAAGTTCTTGGTGAAAATGAAAAATGTGTCTTTTATTTTTACTTAAAAACCAAAGGCACTTTTTGGCCAAACTAATAGTATGAAGGTTAAAAGACAAAAGTAGTAAAGTCATTTATATCTAAAATAATAAAGTGACACACAAAATAAAAAGATTTAAAATATGATGTCAAAAACATAATATGTTGAGGGTTTAAAATGCAAACTTAAGTGACCATCAACTTAGACTGCTATATACATAGGTTGTTATATATGAACCTCATGATGACCACAAAGAAAAAAACCTTTAACAGATACACAGAAAATAAGGCAAAAGACATACAAACATAACACTAAAAATAGTCATCAAATCAAAAGGGAAGAGAACAAGAAAAAAAGAAAGTAACAGAGAAGAACTACAAAACAATCAGAAAACATTTAAAAAATGGCAATAAATACATATCGACCAATAATTACTATAATGTAAATTAACTAAATGTTCCAATTAAGACATAGGGTAACTGAATGAATAAAAAAACAAGACCCATACATATGCTGCCTATGAGAGAATCACTTCAGAGCTAAAGATACAAACAGACTGAAAGTGAGGGGATGGAAATATATTCCATGCAAAGGAAACGAAAAGAAAGCCAGGGTAGCAATACTTATATTGGGCAAAATGGACTTTAAAACAAAGACTGTAACAGGAGACAAAGAAGGACATTACATTATAATAAATTGATCAATCCAACAAGAGGATATAACATTTGTAAATATCTATGCATACAACATGGAGCACCTAAATCCATAAAAGTAAATATTAACAAACATAAAGGGAAAAATTGACAGTAATACAATACCAGTAAGAAACTTTAAGATCCTACTTACATCAATGGACAGATCATCCAGACAGAAAACCAATAAGGAAACACTGGCCTTAAATGACACATTAGATCACATGGATTTAATTGATAGAGAGATAGAGAGATAGATGATAGCTAGCTAGATGATAGCTAGCTAGCTAGATAGATAGAAAGCAAGAACATTCTATCCAAAAGCAGCAGAATACACATTGTTTTCAAGTGCACATGGAACATTCTCCAGGATAGATCATATGCTAGGCCACAAAGCATGTCTCAGTAAAATTAAGAAGATTGAAATCATATCAAGCATCTTTTCTGACCACAATGGTATAAAACCAGAAATCAACTACAAGAAAAAAACTGCAGAAAACACAAACATGGAGGTTAGACAATATGTTACTAAACAATGAGTGGGTCACTGAAGAAATAAATAAGAAATCAAAAAATACCTGGAGACCAATGAAAACAGAAACAATGATCCAAAATTTATGGACCACAGCAAAAGCAGTTCTAAGAAGGAAGTGTATAGCAATACAGTCCTACCTCAGGAAACAAACAAAAAACCCTCAAATAAACAACTAACCTACACTAAAGGAAGTATAAAATAAAAACAAACTAAGCCCAAAATTAATAGAAGGAAGGGACAATAAAGATTGGAGTGGATGTAAGTTAAATAGAGAGTAAAAAAAAAAAAAAAAAAGAAAATATCCATGAAAATAGATCTGATTGTTGGAAAAAATAAACAAAATTGATAAAACTTTAGCCAGACTAATCAAGAAAAAACAGACAGAGGACACAAATAGATAAAATCAGGTATGTAAGAGGAGAAGTTACAACCGACAGCACAAGAAAACAAAGGATCATAAGAGATTACTACAAACAGTTATATGCCAATAAAATGGACAACCTAGAAGAATGAATAAATTCCTAGAAACATGAAATTTCCCAAGATTGAATCAGGAAGAAATACAAAATATGATCAGAATAATTACCAGTAATGAAATTTAATCAGTAAAAAAAAAAAAAAAAACTCCCCAAAGCAGAAGTCCAGGAACAGATGGTTTCACAGGGAAATTCTACCAAACATTTAAAGAAAAGTTAACACCTATCTTCAAATTATTCCAAAAATTTGAAGAGGAAGGAATACTTTAGAACTCATTCTACAAGGGCAGCATTACCCTGATACCAAAACCAGACAAAGGCATAGAAGAAAAAGAAAATTACAGGCTGATATCCCTGATAAACATAGATGCAGATATCTTCAACAAAATATTAGTAAGCTGAATTCAACAATACATTAAAAGGATCAAACACCATGACCAAGTGGGATTTATTTTAGTAATGCAAGGATAGATCAATATCTGCAAATCAAACAATGTGTTACACCACACTAACAAAGCATAGGATAAAATTCATATGATTATCTCAACAGATGCAAAAAAAAAGCTTTTGACAAAATTCAACATCCATTTATGATAAAACTCTCAACAAATTGAGTATAGAGGAAATATGCTTCAACATACTAAGGCCATAAATGACAAATCTATAACCAACCTTATACTCAGTGGTGAAAAGCTGAAAGCATTTCCTCTAAGATCAGGAACAAGACAAAGATTCTGACTCACCACTTTTAATCAACATTGGATTGGAAGTCCTAGCCATAGTTGAACTAAGACCTGAAACCATGAAACTTCTAGAAGAAAACATAAGCAGTATGTTCTTTGACATTGGTCGTAGCAATATTGTTTGAGATATGTCCCCTCCGGCAAGGGAAACAAAAGCAAAAATAAACAAATGGGACCTAATCAAACTAAAAAGCTTCTGCACAGTGAAGCTGATTATCAAGTCTAGTCAAATCTATCCCTTATTATTATTTGATTTCATAATCCCTTTTCCTTTTCAATGGTCTTTGATCTATTCTCATCCATCTGGGTTATGTCAAAGGCTACCTAGGAGATCTCCCTGACAACGAATTCCCATCCTATAATGCTGCCTCTATATTGGCACTAGAGTGACTTTTATAAAATGCATAATTAATTATGCTCTTTCCTTACATAAAAAGTCTTGAATGACTCTCAGGTTTGAATATAGCCCTAATAACTTAGCTTGGTGGACAAGGTTCTTGATTATCTAACCTCTCTCTAGTGTTTGAACCTCATTTCTCAGCATATGCGTTCTTGTTTGTTTATTTTTATTTTGGCGTTCCCAGTTTAACAAGGTATTTGGTTGGCCAAAAAGTGCCTTCGGTTTTTAAGTAAAAATAAGATACATTTTTCATTTTCACCATGAACTTTATTGAACAACATACTCACACTTTTTTTCCACTACCTTCTGCCATTTTTTGGGCAACTTCATAATTCCGTTTTCCCAAAACTTTTTATCTTTTTGAGCAAAGAACTGTTCCAGGTGCCTTTTACAGTCCTCCAGGGAATTGAAATTTTTTCCATTAAGAGAATTTTGTAAAGACCAAAATAAATGGAAATCCGAAGGTGCAATGTCTGGTGAATACGGCAGATGAATCAGAACTTCCCAGCCAAGCTGTAACAGTTTTTGCCTGATCATCAAGGAAACATGTGGTCTTGTGTTATCCTGATGGAAGATTATGTGTTTTCTGTTGACTAATTCTGGACACTTTTCATAGAGTGCCGCTTTCAGCTGGTCTAATTGTGAGCAATACTTGCTGGAATTAATCGTTTTGTTTTCCGGAAGGAGCTCATAATAGAGGACTCCCTTCCAATCCCACCATATACACAACATCACCCTCTTTGGACGAAAATTGGCCTTTGGTGTGGTTGGTGGTGGTGCATTTCGCTTGCCCCACAATCTCTTCCATTCCACATTATTGTACAGTATCCACTTTTCATCGCCTGTCACAATTTGTTTTAAAAACGGAACATTTTCATTACATTTCAGTAGAGAATTGCATGCAGAAATATGGTCAAGAAAGTTTTTTTCGCTTAACTTATGTGGAACCCAAACATCAAAGTGATGAATATAACCAAGCTGGTGCAAGTGATTTTCAACGCTTGATTTGGATAGTTTGAGTATGTCAGCTATCTCCCACGTGGTATAACGTTGATGGTTCTCAATTAATGTCTTCATTTGATCATTATCAACTTCAGCTGGTCTACCCGAACATGGAGAATCATCCAGCAAGAAATCTCCAGCACAAAACTTCCCAAACCACTTTGGACACGTCCAATCAGTCACAGCACCCTCTCCATACACTGCACAACTCTTTTTTTTTGTTTGTTTTTCAGTTGTTTTTTTACCTTTCTTGAAATAATAAAACATAATATGCTGAAAATGTTGCTTTTTTCTTCCCTCTTCAATATTAAAATGGCTACACAAAAATTCACCAATTTTGATGTCTTTTTTTAAATGCATGCTGATATGAGAGCTGTCACATACAATCTAACAAAATTGTTTCGAATGAAGTTAAAGACAACTAAGTGCTATAGAGCCATCTTATGGAAAAAAACAAATGAAACTTTTGGCCAACCCAATACAAGTAGTTTCCAATGTGGCTTTCTCTTACCTGCCCAGTCTTCGATCCTACTGTTATTTCTGCTTGGGGTACTCTCCCGTTCTGACAATCTCTGACTTGTCCTATACAGTCCACTAAAGCAGTACTGTAGCGGGTGGGATTGTGGCCTTCCGAACAACATCTTGAAGTCCTAAACCCTGGTACCTATGAATGTGACCTTGTTTAGAATAAGGGTGTTTGCAGATGGAATTAAGGTAAAGATCTCAAGATAAGAGACTCCTGAATTAGGCTCTAAATCCAATGACCAAGGTCCTTGTGAGAAACAAAGGAGAAGATACAGAGACACCCAGGAGGAGTCACGTGGGGAAGGAGGCAGAGCTTGGAACTGTGCTTTCACAAGCCAAGGAACACCTGGAGTAACTGAGAGCTGGGGAGGAAGGGAAGGATTATCCCCTGGAGCTTCCAGAGGGAGCACCGTCCTGCCGGCACATTGATTTTGAACTTGCGGGCTGCAGAACTGTGAGAAAATAAATTCTGTTGTTTTAATCCATCCAGTTTGTGGTAACTTGTAATAGCAGCCCTAGGAAACAAACGCAAGCAATTCCTTAGGAGACCTCTCTTTGGGAAGCAGTATCTAATTACAGCTGCACATGAGTACTTAGGTTTCAGGCAGACTTGTGTTGAAAGCTCACCTTTTTAAGAATAACTGTGATTTGGGACTAAATAAGTAACCTCTCTGAGCCCAAGTTGTTTTTTTTTTTTTTAACCTGTAAAAAGGGGTAATAATATTTACCTTATAAGATTGTAATAAGGAATTAAATGAGACAATCATGGGAAATGCCCACAAGATATAAGAGCTCAATAAATATGAACTGTGGTGTTAGTCTTCTAAAACCCCACCCCTGGTCAAAATTAAGTCCCTCCTTTTTCTGAGTTCCCGTAGCATCTTTTATCAACCCCTCTTATGGGGTTCATTACTCTGTAATCTCCTTACTTTTAAGTAAGATATGTTTATAAATCTTTCCCCCCAGCTGCCTACTAAACTCAATAAAAGCAGAGCTATGTCTTATTCCTTCCCGTCTGCCTAGGGTGTTGTACAAAGCCAAGCCGATGGTAGGCAGGCAGCACAACTGAATTGAGGGACTGTGGCAGCATGACGCTTTCCAGGTAGGGCCTGGTACAGCGCTATGAAAGATGACAAGATGCTTAACAAATATTATTCTCTGATGCTCTACAATAGGGGTCCCCAACCCCCAGGCCATGGACAGGCACCTGCCCATGGTAGGAACTGGGCCGAACAGCAGGAGATGAGCGGCAGGTGAGCGAGCGAAGCTTCATCTATATTTACAGCCGCTCCCCATCGCTCGCGTTACCGCCTGAGCTCCACCTCCCGTCAGATCAGCAGCAGCATTAGAGTCTCATAGGAGCGCGAACCCTACTGTGAACTGCGCATGCAAGGGATCTAGGTTGCGTGCTCTTTATGAGAATCTAATGCCTGATGATCTGAGGTGGAGCTGGGGATTGGCTGCAAATACAGATTATCATTAGCAGAGAGGTTTGACTGCACAGAGACCCTAATCAATCAATTGCTTGCAAATTCATATCAAAACCCTCTCAGTGAGTGGCAAGTGACAATTAAGCTACATCTTAGGGAGTAGACTGGACATAAGCAACACACGTTGGGTATCACTGTCTCCCATTACCCCCAGATGGGACCATCTAGTTGCAGGAAAACAAGCTCAGGGCTCCCATTGAATCTGCATTACGGTGAGTTGTATAATTATTTAATTATATATTACAATGTAATAATAATATAAATAAAGTGCACAATAAATGTAATGCACTTGAATCATCCCCAAACCATCCCCCCACCCCGGATTGTGGAAAAATTGTCTTCCACGAAAACAATCCCTGGTGCCAAAAAGGCTGGGGACCGCTGCTTTACAAGACTAATGGAAAAACTCTTGAAATTTAGATAGAGACAACAATTGACCCACATAACTCCATTTATTATTTTATTTTATTTTTTAAATTGAAGTATGATGGATTTACAATGTGTTAGTTTTAGCTGTACAGCAAAGTGATTCAGTTATACATAAATATATATTCTTTTTCAGATTCTTTTCCATGATAGGTTATAACAAGATATTGAATATTGTTCCCAGTACTATACAGTAGGTCCTTGTTGTTTATCTATTTTATATGTAGTAGTGTGTATCTGTTAATCCCAGGCTCTTAATTTATCGCCCCTTCCAGGTTCCCCTTTGGTAGCCATAAGTTTGCTTTCTATGTCTGTGCTTATAACTCCATTTATTATTGAACTACTTTATTTTCAATTTTAAGATCACAGAATCTTAAATGAATATGGGCCTATGTGCTCATGACCTTGCTCAAGATAACCAACAAGGACCTACTGTATAGCACAGGGAACTCTACTCAATATTCTGTGATAACCTATATAAGAAAAGAATCTAAAAAAGAATGGATATATGTATATGTATAACTGAATCCTTTGCTGCACACCTGAAACTAATACAACATTGTAAATCAAGTATGCCCCAATAAAGTAAAAAAATAAAAATAAATAATTATTTTTAGAAAAGAAAAAAATAATTCCTTGCTCTGTGGAATTCTACCTCCCCTCCCCAACCAAGTTAGTTATTTCCTGTTGTACTTTGTGTATGTTTGTGCTCTTCTGAATAGTCCATACTTACCTCTTTAGTTGTCTAGGCTGTGCACTGCTTGAGAACAAGCTCGTTGTGGTGTTCTTCTCTGTATCCTCAGCGCCTAGAAGGTGTTTAGGCGCATAATAGGCAACAATGAATATTTCTTGAATGAACAAATGAATGAATAAAATCCCATTGTTTACAGGTGATAAAAAGCAAGATCCAGAGATATGGAATTGCTCATGGTACCTATTTGAAAATTTGGGATCAGAACTCAGAACTCCTAGTATCAAGTTTTGTGCTTATACATTGAAAGGCAAATACTCTTTGGGAGAATACTGAGTAAATATCCAGTATCAGTTCTAATTCTCAGAGGGAGTTTTATACTCTGCAACAAAGTTAATCACTCATCACTTCCAATTTATCAGCCCACTGAAACTTGGAACACAGAGGAATCATAAAGCCCGAATTGCTTGTCATGGACTAAACTGCTCTCTTCCCACGAGGTTGTTTGCCCACTTAAATCAAAATTCATATGCTGTGCTTTCTCGATTTAGGCTTCATGGAACGTCAAACATTTTTTTATCATTGGTTGCATAATGCAGCCCATTTATGAATGGCAGTGGGTATAATAATCTTTTCCATAAGGCTGGTCCCACAGAGGGGAGGATTCTGTCATGACACTGTGATGAAAGCTAATTATGTTCCCCCTTCCAACATCCTTCTTCCATTATGCCAAGAATGACTATCAGGAGATTGCCAGCTGGACCGCTCTCCTCTTTCACTCAGACTCTGTCAAGAAACTTATTTACCACGGAGATGGAAAGTATCTTTCCTCTTGCCTTAGGGCTTCTACATATAATTTTGACAGCCTTTACTTTATCAAAGAAATTGTGTCAATTTAAAAAACCATAGCCTCTCTTACTCTGGTTGAATATCAAATTTTAGACACAGAACGATCTCTTGAATGCCACATTTGAAAAAGACCTTGAGCCCAAATGAGTGAAAATTTATACTTTTGAAGTGCCATTAGTGTTATAATGATCACTGTGGCCTTCCTTCAGAAGGATTTCCTTAAGTTTGAATTTTCACTGTACACCACTATCGTTTAAAGCCGTTAACAGGTATACCTGCCACATGCATGCCAGGCTATATATATATATGTGTATATATATATATATATATATATATATATATATATATATATATATATATATATATATATACACACACACACACATATATATATAATCCCAACCTGCATAACTTTAGGCAAGGATTTCTGATGGAAACACAGAGCTAAGCATCTCTGAGGCTGATGCATCTCAACAAATGCCAGAGCAGGTGCCACTAAGGATTTGATGGATCCTTTCCAAATAGCAGCAGAAGTGTCCTTATAGACCAGAGCATACCCTGTCTTTGTATTTGGAATTTTTTTCCTGCTTTTCAGGGGTTCTATGTCCTGGCTGCACATTAGAAATATGTGCACATTATAAATACCTGAGGGAGCTTTTTTAAAAGTTTGAGAATTGGGTCCCGTCCTAGTCCAATTAAGTCAGAAAGTCCAGGGATGAGATCCAAGCATGGGTACTTTTAAAAAGCTCCCTGGGTCATTCTGTTGTTCTTTAAAGCCACATCCAAGCTAAGTTTTAACTTGCAGTCACATTAGGGGGCTGACATAGTCCCCAGAAATGCATTTAAAACATCATAGCACGAACTTCCACTGTCAACGAGCTACCAAAATGGTTATTAATGGTGTTCTTTTGCTTCAGTCCCTTCCCTGCTCACCGCCTCAAACTCCCTCCCCAAGGCACAGTTTCCAAACAACTACAAATTTAAGTGAAAAGTCAAATCAAAGTAAGACCAGGGTGAACAGAGGAGCCAGCCTTATACTATGCCCAGAACAGCCTCTAGCTTGAAATGCCTAAACACACAGAAATGACCAGAGGGAGAGAAATGGGGCAGCAGAAATATTCTAGGCAGACAAAAGCCTTTTCTCAATTTCAGCTGCTCTTATTTCAGTCTAGTCAGATTGTGAGGGCTGTCCTTGTGTTTCTCGTATTGCTGCACCGTCTTTTCACTGATGCTTCTGCTTAATTGGTTGCTCCTTCCCCAGAATTTGAATTCAAGGTAAAGTTACTACGAAAAACCTTATCTGTCCTGAACCAGTTATTATGGAAAGAAAGACTTTACGTGATCAAATCAAGCCTTTCTTCTCAGCTATCAACCATAACGCCTGGTCCACAGCACTCCACAGAAGTTGACTCCTGGGGCTGGGACCCATCTCTCAGGGCCATGATGTCTGGTGACCTGAAAGGAAAAGTATTTGGGCTGCTCCTTCCTATTTAAGATTCACTACTTGTGCTGACTAGAGTAGACAGATTGCAGCTGTGGTAAAACCTCTATTTGTTCGAGTTGGTTCTTTCACTCTCTACTGGGCCATCTTTTAAATTGGCAGTTATAAGTAATGACAAGGAGACCCCCTCAAGGTTGGCAGGTAGGATGAGTAAGTAACAGGCTGACATATCACCTGCACTAGAACAATCTCTCAGCTGTCCCCCTGAGATGGAAAAAAGCCTATTCACCTTTATCAGCTCCCCGCAATGAGTCCTGAAATCTCAGCTTCTCTTCACCATGAGCCTTGACCCTTGGTTTGATTTAATCTCACAGCAGCCTCTATTTTCTTCCTCTAATAAAAGCCTAAGCTATTTAACAGGAAATGCAGTGAGCTGGCATACCTATTGACTTCATTTTGGTAGGTAAATTCACTGGCTGACGGAAAATGTAATCCACCAGGATGGAAAGAGAGACGGATGAGCAACCCTTGGACAGATTAGCAATTCAAGGTTGGCTTGGATTACAGCCATCAGAATCAACAACCCAGAGTGAAATCCACCAATTCATCGTTGATTAAAAAAACTCACCTGTTTTATAGAGTCATTGTCATTTTAAAGTTGAATCCACTCTATCAACGTGTCATCTATTTAAGTTTAGAAGAATAGATGTATTATTTATTTATATTTATTTTATTTAATTCTGTTTTGTCTATGGCATCAAGGGCAAATGATGTAGCTTTTAATCTGGTTTTTCACATGGTCCACTTCCTGAACGTCAAGCACTAGTAACTGATTTTCTGGACTATTAATCAAATAGATTTAAATTGATGAGGGCCTTTGGTTTGGGAACATTGTAATTCAAACTTTGTTTTTTTTTTTTGAGTGGCTATCGGCCCTGATGTGTTTTTTAATTTTGTTTTGTTTTGAGTTACCACTGTAGGCATATTTCTGGCACTAAATTCAATAATAAATTCTCTTTACTAATCTCCCAGAAAAGTCAATTTAATTTTCATATACTTGGATTATAATAGCTTTTGAAAGCAATATGGATTAAAAGGCAAGGTTCAGAATTCCTGACCTATTATTAAAAAGAGCTATAATCATTATTACATCTATAATATTGTTAGCGACTCTTAATCCAGTGATCATTCACCCACTAGACCAAGAATTAGTCACACTTCTTTAGAAACATTGTGATTTATCATCTTAATAGGAATTTGAGTATTTTAGAAACGAGATGGGCTACAGCATCAGGACTCTTTTCTGCTGTTGCCAGAATGGTTATTCACTGGGAGGTTTATATAATGAACAATTAGCAGGCTATGCCCAGTGAATGCTACCTCTGCTGCACACCTGGAATTGCTTTTCCATTTTTCTTATAAATGCCTCTAGGCATTAGGCCACTATGGAATAATGACCAATGATTCATTGCTGTTAAAATGGAAAGGGCCCCAATCCACCTCAGCTTTGTGCCTTTCTCCTTGTTTTGTATCACATATAACCTGATACCTCCAGTTATTATCTTTTTAGATGAAAACCTCCTCTCTTGTGGTCTTCTTCATGCCCGTAAGCAGTTGCTCATTCCCAACTCTTGGAACCACAATGGAGAGTAGAAGAACAATGCCATGGTTATGGACCAGGCACAGATTTGGCTTACAATAAAGTGGAATCCTGAAGTTCTCAGGAAAACTATTGTGGAAAACAAGATTATTTCAACATCAAAGATCTCTCCTACTGAGTGTTTAGTTCTCTGTTAAAGAGAAGGCCAAGGGTGTCATTGGCTCCATTTGGTTCAGATTCTGGAGGTCACTTGGGACATTGCTCTGGGTTGGTAATAGAGAGGCATGTCAGCATTTCTAGGATCAAGACCAAGTACATCTAAACCCTGTATGGCCACGAATAAACAGTATCAGCTTTATTGATGTTTGACATAAGAGTCAGAAGCAATGCGTATTGCCCTGTAGCAGTAGCTGGCTTAAAGCTAAAGTTGGAAACAGTGGTGTTTTTTGTAATGGAAAGGCATTGTTTTGTCCCTTCCCTCCCAGGAACAGATTTTTCCCTTCTTTTGGGGAGCTGCATTTCCTTCCACCTCAACTAATTATTTCATTTCATTCTCTTAGTCACAGGAGTAATAGCATAACCCAAGCTGGAATATTTAGAGTACTTGTTCATTTCTTATTTTGTTGCTTGTGCTTTAGGTGTCATAACTAAAAAGTTTTTGCCTAGACCAATGTCAAGGATCTTTTTCCTTATGTTTTTTTCCAGGAGTTTTATGGTTTCCAGCCTCACATTTAAGTCTTTAATCTGTTTCAATTTATTTTTTGTGATTGGTGTAAGATAGGTTCTAGTTTCATTCTCTTACATGTGAATATCTAATTTTCCCAGCACCATTTATTGAAGAGACTGTCTTTTCTCCATTGAGGATTCTTGGTTCCCTTGTCAAATATTATTTGACCATATGTGCATGGGTTCAGGCCCTCAGTCCTATTCCATTGGTCTATGTATCTGTTTTTATGCCCATTCCATTCTGTTTTGATTACTATAGTTTTACATTATACCTTGAAATCAGGACGTGTGATGCCTCCAGATTTGTTCTTCTTTCTCAAGGTTGCATTGGCTACTCAAGGTCTTTTGTACTATCCGTGATGGATTTTTAAAACATCAGGGCAAATAGGCACTATCACCAAAACAAATACACTCAAACCAAAAGGGTTTTATTCTAAGTATTTTTCCTTAACAATAAAAATGTTTGTTTTGGGGCTTCCCTGGTGGCGCAGTGGTTGAGGGTCTGCCTGCCAATGCAGGGGACACGGGTTTGAGCCCTGGTCTGGGAGGATCCCACATGCCGCGGAGCTACTAGGCCCATGAGCCACAACTACTGAGCCTGTGCATCTGGCATTGAACTCTCAAAAACCTGGATTTGAATTCTAGTTTTAATTTGTTAGCACAGGGAACTCTACTCAGTGCTCTGTGATGACCTAAATAGGAAGGAAATCTAAAAAAGAGGGGATATATGTATACATATAGCTGATTCTCTTCGCTGTACAGCAGAAACTAACACAACGTTGTAAAGAAACTATACCCTAATTTTAAAAAAAATAATAAAAAGAGTATTAGGAGCCCTGGTAGCTCAATATGAGGGCAATTTGGTTTGCATTACATTTTTAGCAAGATCATATATCTGTGAAGAACTTCCTCAGTTCTACATGTGGATGACCCCATGGCACATAACAACATATCAGCCCATTAGTGTCTCAAAGCACTTTCTGAATTTTAAGTAAAAATCAAATATTTTATAAATGCATATAAATACTTTGTGCATATGAACATTAACAATAATGTAATTGTATGTAATGTAAATACTTTTCTACTTCTAATGCAGGAGGGACTGTAAGAGTTCACTAATCTCATGTCTAATATGGCAGCAGCTTTTGCCAACTGGCGTTTCTCTAGAACTATTACTTGTTAATGTTCCGAAATGTGCTACTATCATTGCTGTCCAATAACAGAACATTCTGCTGTGATCTGAAGTGCCTACATTGAACTGAGAACAACACACTGCCCTCGCTTATGAATTATTTAATTTTTTTATGTAGGTGGAAAATATAACTGAACCAAGTAATAATTATTAGTTATTTATTTAAATATATCTCATAGTCTGTAGAAGTCTTTGACAATCAAGGGCAGTAGTTGCTCATATAGAAAATTTGGAACTAGTTTTTCCAGTGAAAAGAAACTTTTACTAAACCCTAAGCTGTTTTCTACATTAATCCACATTTTTGGAGATATATTTATCTTTTCTAAGAGTATTGTCTCATTATTTATATTTTGTGCAGTTCACATATGAAACAAGTCTTCAGATAAGACTCAATTCTGTTACGCACCTTGTTTACTCTGTAATGAAACTCATTTACTGAGGGAAATAATTATTCATAAAGTCTTCAGAGTTTTTCCAGGAAGGCACACAGTAAATGTGAAATATTCATTATAATGGGAACATTTCAACATTTTTCTGTGCTTGTTATTTTGCTGCAGAGAATATCTACCAGTATCTACTAAGAAGTTCACATTTGACCATTTTTAAGAAATTTCAAAAAATTGGTGATGTTGAACCTAATTACTTTTTCTTCTTTTTTTGCAAGCGTCACATTAACCCTTTTGCCTCCTAAATATTTATTTTATTAAAGTTAGGCCTAGGTCTGCCACACCGTGGAGTATCTTGTGGAAAATCATAGAAAATTAAACTTGGTTATCTATTGTTGATCTGATATTTAGTAGAGTTATATTAAAATCTATCTTCATTGACTGCTTTCTCAGAGGTCATAAATCCCAGCTTCTGTAAGGCACATCACTGAATTGCTTTTCTCATATTATTTTGCAAAATAATATATTTCATATCAGGGAGATAAGTTAAGATGCAGCTTATTGAGGCCAACTTGATCAGATTACAATAGTTAATTCAGCTACTATATATATATATATATATATATATATATTTTTTTTTTTTTTTCAAAGTGGTTGGTTTATAGTCAGACTAAGCATCAAGAAACTGTATTTATCCAATTGTGCACAGCAGGGGCAGGAAGGAATGTACATAGGACTAAGAGCCCTGGGGGAAATCAAACAAAATTCAGGAGTGATAGCATCATATTCACACGGAAAAGTAACTATTGATTGATTGAACTCTATAATGTAGCATCAATTTTATACATATGAAAGAAATATGGAATACTTCTTAAAAGTATCAAAAATATAAAATATTTATAGAGCTAACAGTTCTTCCAGTTTTCCATAGTGCTCAGAAATATTTTGAATTTCTGTTTGGTCCTTTCTGTCTGTAGCACTTATACTATGTTCATCCAGAATGAGGAAAGAAATTCCTTAAATATATGGGTCGACTTCTGAGTCACAATGAAAAGATTTACTATTCTTAACTACTTAGTGTATGTTTTGAAATGTACCATAATGAAGATAATTTCTTTATTTTTGCATTTTAAATGAAATCTTAGTTAAAGCTGAGTAGCTAAGATACAGTCAACTCCATCATTCAAAGGGGAATCATCACTTAACATTCTGATTATAATTCCATGTGAAATAAGCAAAAAAAAAAAAAAAAAAAATCTTTTAGCATCCAAACAATATGGAGAAAAATCACTTACTTCTTCATTGAAGCCAAATGCTTTAAAATTCTATTTACTTTTCTAATTACTGGCAGAGGGCTGGTAAAATAAATTATGGCATCTTTGCAAGGGAAAGTTCTGTAGCTTACTGGGTCCAGGGCAGGCCACCCCTCAATGGCATATAGGTTATTTTGAATTAAAGATACTTAAGAAATGGCCAATGCAAGAGGGATACTCAGACCCTCGCTTGTATCTCCCTGAAAGCAGGAAATAAATATCCCACGTGAAAGGTCCTTTCCCTGCATCTGGACAGCCTACCGTTAGAGATCGGGAATTTGGGCAGAGAAGCCTGTATAAACAAACATTGTTTCTTCTTTACTACTCCAAGCCCAAACTTTGTTTAGATTCTTCCCTAATTGAGCACCCAAAGCCTAAATCCTTTGTCCTGTTAATTCCTCACAAATTTGTTTCTTTGTCTAAAAAAGTGTAAAAGCTGTTTGCTTTGGCCACTTCTTAGGTCCCATTTCTGAGACCTCCATGCAAATGAATTAAAATTTCTTTCTTTTTCTTCTGTTAATCTGTATCATGTCAATTTTATTAGTCCAGCCCCAAGAATTTAAGAGGAGTCAAGGGGGAAATTGCCCCCTCCCCAAAACTCATTAAAAATAATGGAGTAGATCCATACTTCTAGGAAGAAAGCAAATGGTGAACTAATATGTATTGTATAATACTAATTGTTTAAACGAAGTTTAAAAGGTTGCCCTTTGTACGTCTTTTATCTTTGTGTATGCTAACCATTTTCTAGAAGGGACTTTAGACATTTCCAATGAAAATTTGGGCTGTCGATTTGAGTGGGGAGACTTTTATATTTTTATGTAATGTTGGTTCATGTTCCTGCTTTACTTGTATAATTTAAAAAATGAATTAGTTTATTTTAAAGATGAGTTGGTTTTCTCAGATCCTACTTCCTTAATGTTGCACTCTAAGGTGGGAGCTTTAAAATTACAGAAACTCAACTTAAGCCAGTTTATGTAGAAAGCAGAAAGGATATTTTTTATATTTCATATTTTATTTCCGCTCTTCTCTCTGAGTTGGCCTCCTTCCAACTTTACCACATTGTGAAGGAAAGAGGTGCTGTCAGCAGGTAGGCTGGTACCCTCATGGCCTTTCCATTAGTCTCTAGAGGGCTCTTCGCCCCAGTCACAGGAAGGAACTCTGATTATCCCAGCTTGTGTCACTTGCTAAGGCCCTGGACCAACCCCTCGCAGAAGGAGTGGTGTTTGCAGACATATGCGATGTTATTGCCTCAAGACTCAAGGCCCATTATCATGGCAAAGGAAACACAACCAGAGCAAAAAGAGGTAGCCTGTTTCCCAAATAAGGGAGAGGTGCTAGGTGGGCAAAACCCACAACATACACACATACACACACATAATATTTGGGACATTTATCTAGATATTATTTTGACTAATAAAATAGAAATCATTTAAATGTATTAATAAATCAGTAGTAGCTTTTGTCAGTATAGATTTTATCAAACACTAGACACTAAAATTATAAGTTTCTTTTTGTAGGAAGGAATAAACAACGTTATAACACTTTAAAATTTCCTCATGTTCAAAGAGTTGAAATCACTGGTCGAGGTCTGAACTAGACTGTCGGTAGTATTAATGGAGAGCAGGTGCAGATGAAGAGATGTTTTGGTACAGAAAGTAGAGAAGTTGGAAACTGTCAATTATGGGGGCAAAGAGGCGTAAAAATTACATTCTTTCAATGTCCTGCTAATTATTTTTAAAACTTCACAATAAAACAAGAGTGTCCAGATATATGACAGTCAAGAATCAAACTTAGTAACAAATATTCTGCCTTTCTGCTTTGTATTTTACTCAATACACTTATGCAGAAATAATACATCCTTTATTATTGTTTATTTTAGACAAGAGGGTTATCGTGTGTAATAGTTTGGGAATGCCAGACCTGGGGAGAACTGAGCAGGTTAGGGAGACATGTACTGGACTTTTGGACTTGGGCTTGGTTTCTGCAAGGAGTATATAGTGAATGCTTGATGGTACAACCAAAATGCTTTTGGCAGAACAATACAGAGAAAACCCCACTGGCTTCCAAGGACAGGAAAGAGTGATTTTATAGTGACACTGTGTCCTGGGCTGCCCTTTTGGTCAGATAGTGAGTACACTTGCAGCTGTGAGTGAACTGAGGTGCTGAGAGGTTGAAAGGACCAGCGAATACATTTGAGAAATGCTTTTCCCTGTAAGAAACATCACCACCATCGTGCACAATACAAACATATTTTTGAATACCTACTATTTGATGTAGCTCTTAGGTTTCTGGAATGAATTTGAATTGCCTTTTGCTTGAAACAAGGACATTCGTTAAGGGAGAATATGCCATCAATCTCTGCTTCCTAATATAACTTAATGAATACCTAGGCCATACAAATCATGGGTAATTCAATGCTTAGTTAATGTTTGTTGGCTCAAAGAGAAATCAATCCTACTGGGACACATTACGATAAAGGGTGTTTTCTGGGACGGTCCAATATGTGCTCTAGAATATTCCCTGAAAATGGTAGATTCAGTCTATTCTTGACAAATTTTTGGAAGAACTATTTATCCTAGGATTTTAAAGAAAGCCAAAAAAAGAAATTTTAGTGTTCCATTATTAAATGTCCTCCTGACTGCTGTGGCTGGGATAAACAATAAATGGCTGTGTGAGCTGGGAGTGGGCGTTCAAGCACCTCGTCCTTGGGGGAACAGAGGGAGGCTGGTGGCAGAGTGGCCATGGATTTGCTGGGGCCCAATAGAGGCAGTCACCTGCCCAGGGAGGCATGTGTCATGAGGTGAGGGTCTTGCATTATCCATGGCTCTCCTGGTTGGTGGCCCCATTGCGGTAGGAAATGAGAAGTGAGCAGGGAAGAGAAAGACAAAGGAGGAGGTTCAGTTGGTAGCAAAGGGTCACCAGCTGTAGCTTCAGGCCCCGCAGGCCTAGGGCAGAGATCTGGCCCCCTCCACCTTTTTCAGATGGAAGAAGAAAACAAACACCCAAGGGTAATCGAAATTGTGATTGGCTCACCAATAGCCCCAGGACAAAGTCAGAGATCACTACCCAAGCATAAGTTTTCCTAAGCTGCAGAAATAGAAAGACTTGCTGAGCATGTCATAGGATGAATTATGGAAGACACATATGCTTCCTTACAGCAGTTAGATTGGCCCTGCCCCACTTGTGCCCAGCAAGTGTAAGCTCTCCTGGAAACTGGTCCTCTGGACAAAGACCAGAGAAGAGGAGCAAAAGAAGAAACAAACACATCAATAAAATATTGCAAAAGCTAAGCAACTGACAAAGGATTGAAGGAATAAACAGGCTCTGCAACCAGAGCAAAATCATTTGATTATTAATCTCTGGGAGGAACACTAAGATATCTTCTTTGGATTTTAATGAAGATATTATTTAGTAAATGAAGTCTGACCATATGGAAACATTGTGTTAGTTCTAAACTCAGTACCATAGTAACTTTTAAGCTTGGGTGTTGTTTAAAAACAAAATCCAGCTGAGCAAATTTGTAGATCTACTTGGCTTTATTTAATGATTCATGAATCCAGAAACATCCCATCTAGTAAATAGAAGGGCATTCTGTGGAGCTATACAACATGGAAGGTTTTTATAGAAATGGTGCGGGACAAGGAGGGTATTAACAAAAAAAAGAAAAGAAAAGAAAAAAAGAATTGTTTCTGGCAAGGTTATCTCACTAGTGCTGACCAGGAAATTCCAGAAATTTTATTCCTGGGAGAGATTGAAACTGCAATTTAGTTTTGGTTCGCTGTTCTCTGGGCAAGTGACTTCACCTTCACTTACTTACTTACTTTCTTTCTTTCTTTCTCTTTCTTTCTTTCTTTCTTTCTTTTTCTCTTTCTTTTTCTTTCTTTCGTTCTTTCTTTCTTTCGTTCTTTCTTTCTTTCTCTTTCTTTCTTTTTCTTTCTTTCTTCCTTTCTTTTTTCTTTTTTTCTTTCTTTCTTTCTTTCTTTCTTTCTTTCTTTCTTTCTTTCTTTCTTTTTCTTTCTTTCTTTCCTTCCTTCTCCTTCTTCTTCTTCAGCAATTTACCCCTTTTAATCAAACTGTAAGCCTAATTGAGACATATGATCAACACTTAAGGCACCAGGGTCACTCTCAGCTACTGCTCTGTATTTCTCATGGCTTTATTGATCTTTGGTTGGTAACCATAGGTCATGATGTTTTTGCTTAGTCCCTGTGGCATTCACAGGTCATGGTTTCAGGTTCATAATGCTTTGCTTCTTCTCTGATGTTCCAGTCCTAGAGAGATTATTTGCTTTGTGGTTAGCAGCTGTGAACATGCATTTAAAGCTTTTGAGAGAATACAACAAATATGCCAGGGGGATTATTAGCAGGATAATTCCAAATGTTTGGAGTGTAGTTTGGAGCCATGGTCACCAAGACACAAACCAGTCAAAGAAAGACCCTCATGAAGGGGTCACCCTTTTAAGGCAAGTGGCTTTCTCAGGGATCTTACATAAATTAGTCTTAACTTCCCCAGAAATGTCAATCCAGGTGCAGCAGGTGGTGCTGGCCACAGCACAGACACCTCCTTGCTCAGCTAAAAGATAATCAAGGGCTGTTCTATTATCAAGAGGAAACTTGGCCAGAAAGTCTTAGGATTGTTGCTGGGCAGCTAGTGTCTTAATGATGGAATCTGCAATATCTCTAAGAGTTAAGAAGAGGTGTCTGATCACATTCTCATTTATCTCTACTCCTAACCAGAGAATGGATTTATTCACAGGGATTGCTGCATTTACCCATTCAAGCCAGGGGTCAGTCAGGTCTTTAGCACATGTGGGAAGAGATTTTCCTAGCCTAAAATAGTCATCCTAAATGCCTTGCAAAAATGGGTGCTGCTGGTGAGCTCTCTCAGTGAGTAGGGGCAAATCTGGTCTAGATAGCTATGGATAGATCAGAATCTTTGTGACAAACCCAGAAACTTGAAAGTTTACCCCCGTTAGCAATGGTCTGGGAGATACAGATGAGGGTGCTACCTTTCCATGCCAATGCCTGAGTAAAGAAACGGAAAAGAGGAGAAAGGGTGTCGTGTTTAAAGCATGAAGTGTTGATCCATTACCTTTGGCAGAAGCAGTTGTACCTCAATGTCAGCTACTTCTCTTCCCCATCAATTTGGTTTGGAAGTCTCCAGCATTTGTACAAGACTAGGTATCAGGTGGGGTTCTTCTTTGGTTTTAAGATGGGTATCCAAGGTTCAAGTCCCTGAAGTTTACTGCCATCTGGGTAGTAAGGAGGACCTAGTTCAGTCCCTTCCAAGGAGATTTAAGAGCAGTCTTTGTTTCTAGTGATTCCAAATATGGAGGGTGGGAGAAAATTGGAAACATTACTTTGGTGAGTTATAGACAAATATTTGAGGAAACTAGAAGAATTCAGGATCCAGTCTGGTTTACAGTTATATAACAAAACCTCAAAGACAATTATGAGGATTAGACTCTAATATCCAGAAAGTTGCAAACATAATTTTTCTCTCTATAATTAGTCCCCTCCCCATTTTTCACCAAACATAATAAAATGAATTTTTCTGTATTAAACTTAGCTTGATTATTTATATAAGTGCAGATAAAAAATAGTGATTAACCATCTTTTAAAGACTACTTTGTTGAATCTTTTCATAAGGAGTCTCAGACTGAACCTTCAAAAGCCTCTGAGGCAAGGAAGCCAAGTCAAGGATATACACATTCAATTTTACCTGTAATACAATTTCAGTCAAAACCTTGGTAATATAGCCAATGTTTTCAATTGTGTTCTATAACAAGGAAAATAGATTCTTACTGAACTTATGCAAATACAACTATATATATATATATATATATATATATAGTCATAAAAATAAGAATACTCACTGAGAGTTTCCAAATGCTGGAGGAATCAGGTAGGGAGAGAAATTAAATGTTTCATCTTTGTTCATAAAGGTATACTTTACCAAATTGGTGATAACTTAAGAGAAAAGATTTCTTTAAATCTGAAAAATATTAAAGGACAGCTATATTTTAAACACAAAATCATAAAAAATGATAATTATCCTCATTAGTTAATTCAGTCTCTTGTTACTAATTCTTGTTCTGCTTGAGTCCAGTTTTTTTCATTAGTTCTCTTGACCTTGCCTGATGATTGAATGTGATAAGGACAATGATAATTCCAAGAAGTTTACAAGGTTGCCATTAAGGCTCGTATGATTTGTCCAGTGAAGTGGGTGCCTTCAGTGTTGGAAATTGTGTAAGATAAACCTCAAATGGGAAACACATTTTCTAATAGTTAATTTGCCACTGTGAGGGCATCAGCCTTGCAGCCTGGGAAGATTTCATCCAATCTGGAAAATATACACACAATAACACGAACATATTGATAACCCATACTAAGTGACAGTTGGTTGAAGTCCAGTTTCAGGTGCTCAACTGGTCCAGAGGGAGGACATCTGAGGCTTCTGAGGACAAAAATAGTTTTTCCAGAATTATGGACCTGAAAGGTTAGACATTGGTGGTAAACCATTTTTTAAAGAAGTCTTTCCACCAATGTATATTTACAATTGGAGTCATCTTAAATGCACTATGGTGGGTGAAGAAATGCAAAAGCTGCGTTTGCTAGGGGGCCAGGAAAAATTGAACAGCTGTCTTGGGTTTCCCATAGCTCTGACTGTGTGTTTAATTAACAGCAATTATATACCCATCTTAATTTCTCTGATTTAGGAGTAGACTGTTGTCATGTTACAAGGAAATCAGGATGGTGAGAGTCTGGCAATAAGGGGTTATTTTTTGCATAAGCAGCGTGGACTCAATCTACATGTACAGCAATCTTTTTAGATTCCATTTGTTGCTGCCTTTGCAGTCAGACAGGGCACTTCCCTGATACTCAGGTTTTGTTCTTTTGGTGTGAGCTTCAATTTGGATGTCAGCAATTTCAAAACGTTACATAGTTATGAGAAAACTTACCTCTTTTAATGTTGAGGGTACTAGGTTTAGGTAATCAAAGGCCTGATAAACTCAGGAAATTATTTTGGCAAAATACAGAATCCTTGTGTTCTAGGCAGATTACTTTAAAAGCTAAAGAAAAACCTTTCATAATCTCTTATTATCAAGAGTAGACCAACAGTCCAAGAAGCCTTTGACCTTTTAGCCAATGAAAGGAAATAAAGATCTAGTTTTACATCACTATACTATTAATATTAAAGCTCATTCTTAAAATCCCCACAGTAACAATTCAATTTTAGGCAACTTGATTACACAAGATTTCTTCTCTCTCTCATTTTCTCCCTCTTCCCAAATTTCTATGTCCCTAGATTGTCCTTCACTTTTTTCTTCCCATTCTGAAATAACCAAAAGTTTTATTTTAGATAAAATTACTCTCATTTTCCTTAACGAGAATGCATCTTTATACCTCATACCTTTTCTTAGCCAAAAAACACATCCTACTGCCCTTCCACAGAGAATTGTTTCCATTATTAGTGCTAGTAGTTTTAATTAGGCATATTAATTAGAAATATTAACCCCTAGAAACCTTAATTTCTAGTGAAAACTAAGAACTAAGTAAAGATGAAATATGTCATACAAGCACTTTTTTAGATTTACAAATTTATGAATATATTTTATAATTTCTAGAAATGTGTGCTTCTTCACAGCATAGCCTTTAAAGATGACACAAAACATGTTTACTAAGAGACCCAAATTTAATATTTCTGCAATAGGAAGGCAAAAGTATATAAACTTACATTCTATAATATATGTTTCACTATTTTGCCTTATCTGGAAATAACATAGCAAAACTCTAAAATTACAAGTTACCAAGAAGATTTTGGAGCTATTTTTAAGTACACATACCAGAAAATATAATTGCTACTAAAAAAGTTTATTTTTAAACTCTTACTTCACTTACATATATCTAAATCATTTGCTACCACTAAAGAAGAAAGAAGGAACAAAAAAGAACTGCAAAGAGAAAACAATCAACAAAATGACAATAAGTACATACATATCAATAATTACTTTAAATGTAACTGGACTAAATACTCCAATTAAAAGACATAGAGAGGTCCCTCTGTCTTGCCTTTGTCCCAGAAAAAAAAAAAAAAAAAAAAGACATAGGGGGGCTGAATGCATAAAAAAAAATAAGGCCCATATATATGCTGCCTAAAAGAGATTCATTTCAGATCTAAAGAAACTCTGATTGAAAATGAGGGGATGGAAAAGGTATTACATATAAATGGAAACAAAAAGAAAGCTGGGGTAGCAATACTCATATCAGACAAAATTGACTTTAAAACTGTAACAAGAGACAAAGGATATCACATCATGATAAAGGGATCAATCCAACAAGAAGATGTAACAACTGTAAATATCTATGCATCAAACACTGGAGGACCTAAATACATAAAGTAAATGTTAACAAACATAAAGGGAGGAATTGACAGTACCACAATCATAGTAGGCGACTTTAACCCATTGCACTTATATCAATGGACAGATCCTCTAAAGAGAAAATTAATAAGGAAGCACTGGCTTTAAATTACACATTAGATCAGATGTATCTATATCTATATATCTATATCTATCTATTATCTATCTATCTATCTATCACATTCCATCCAAAAGCAGCAGAATACACATTTTTTTTTCAAGTGCACAGGGAACAATTTCCAGGATAGATAATATGTTAGGCCAAAAAACAATTTTCAATTAATTTAAGAAGATTGAAATCATATCAAGCATCATTTCTGATTAAAACATTATGATACCAGACTACAAGAAAAAAACTGCAAAAACCAGAACACTTGGAGGCTGAACAAATACTCTACTAAACAACCAATGGGTCACTAAAGAAATCAAAGACGAAATTTAAAAAAAACCTCGAGACAAATGAAAATGGAAAGACAACAATCTAAAATCCACGGGAGGGACTTTCCTGGTGGTTCAGTGGTTAAGAATCTGCCTTCCAATCCAGGGAATGCAGGTTCAATCCCTGGTTGGGGAACTAAGATACCACATGCTGTGGGGCAACTAAGCCTGCAGACTGCAACTACTCAGCATGTGGGCCACAGCTTGAGAGCCTGCATGACTCAACTACAGAGCCCACACACTCTGGAGCCTGCGTGCTGCAACTACTGAGCCCACGTGCCACAACTAGAGGGAAGCCCACGCACCACAACAAAGAGCCTGTGCACCACAGCGGAGGATCCCACATGCCACAATGAAGATCCCGCATGCCACACCTAAGACCCGACGCAGCCAAAAGTAAAAAATAAATAAACAAATATTTAAAACCCATGGGATGCAGCAAAAACAGTTCTAAAGGGCAAGTTTATAGTAATAAATGCTTACCTAGGAAAACAAGAAAAATCTCAAATAAATAACCTAACTTTAAACCTAAAGGAACTAAAAAAAGAACAAAATCCAAAGTTAGTAGAAGGAAAGAAATAATAAAGATAGAACAAAAATTAATAAAATAGAGACTTAAAAAACAATAGACAAGATTAATGAAACTAAGAGCTGGTTCTCTGAAAAGATAAACGAATAGATAAAAAAGAAAAAAAGAAAGAAGGACCAAATATATAAATTCATAAATAAAAGAGGGAAAGTTACTACTGATACCACAGAAATACAGATCATCATAAGAATTACTACAAGCAATTATACACCAATAAAATGGACAAACAAGAAGAAATGGATAAATTTCTAGAAACATACCATTTCCCAAAAGTGAATCAGGAAGAAATCCAAAATATGAACAGACTGATAACCAGTAATGAAATTAGATCAGTAATCAAAAAAACTTCCAACAAACAAAAGTCCAGGACAAGATAGCATCTACCAAACATTTAAAGAAGAGTTAAGACCTATTCTCAAACTATCCCAAAAAATTGAAGAGGAAGGAATGCTTCCAAACTCATTCTACCAGGCCAGCATTATCCTGATACCGAAACAAGACAAAGATGTCACACACACACACACACACACACTACAGGCCAATATCCTTGATGAACACAGATACAAAAATCCTCAACAAAATATTAGCCAACCAAATTCAATAATACATTAAGGGATTATACATCATGATCAAAAGGGATTTATCCCAGGGGCACAAAAATTGTTCAATATCTGGAAATCAATCAAAGTAATACACCCCATTAACATACTGAAATATAGAAAACATATGATAATCTCAAAAGATGCAGAAAAAGCTTTTAACAAAATTCAACATCCATTTATGATAAAGAATCTCAACAAAGTGGGTATAGAGGGAACATATCTCAACATAATAAAGGCCTATTGACAAACCCAGAGCCAACATCATACTCAACAGTGAAAAGCTGAAAGCATTTCCTATAAGATCAGGAACAAGACAAAAATAAGTCAGATAGAGAGAGACAAATCCTGTACGATCTCATTTATATGTGGTATCTAGAAAACAAAATAAACAAAGAAAGCAAAATGAAAACAGACTCATAGATACAGAGAACAAGCGGGTTGTTTCCAGAGGGGAGGAGGGTAGGATGGGGGTCACCCAATGGATGAATGGTTAAGAGATACAAACCTCCAGTTATAAAATAAATAGGCCATGGAGATGTAATATACAGCATAAGGACTATGGTCAACAGTATTGTAAGAGCTTTGTATGGAGACGTTGTTAATAGACTTATTTGTTGATCATTTTATAATACATGAAAATGTCGAATCACTATATATTACATCTGAAACTATTATAGAATTATACATAAACTATATTTCAATAAAAAATAAATATTAAAAAACACTTAATTGATAAACCATAAAGAGAGAACTAAGTAGATGGAAAGGTAAATCATATCCATGAATAGGAAAGCTCAATATCATACAGATATGTATTCTTTTCATACTGATCTATAGATTCAGTTCAATTCAAAACATCATTTCAGCATGGTTTTGGAGGAACTTGACAAATACATTCTAAAATTTATGTAAAGAGCAAAGAGTCAGTGATAAAAGACAACCCTGTAGAAGAGAAATAGAGCAGTCTACTTAGTAATAAGGCAGTGAGGGTGCTGGCCTAAAGATAGGTAAATAAAAATAAAAGAAAATTGAGAACTTAAACCTATACATTATATATAATAGGGATTGTGTTTGCAGATCACTGGGAGAAAGAAAAGACTATTCAGTAAAATATTTGGCATTATCACATATCCTATGACACAGAAATTTCTTCCTAGATGTATTTTCTGATAAACTCCTGCACAGAGATGTACAAAATGTTCATATCAGCACTACTCAATAGCAGTAAATAAAACCATTATTTCTATTTCACTTTATAGATTCAATTTACGTTTCTGAAAGAGTAAGACTTAAATGTAGAAACAAGATCTCAAAATTTTAGGGAACAATACTGAGAGAAAAATCGTCATAATTTTAGTAATAAGAACAACAAAAGATAAAATTACTATGTTGACACTAAGGACTTATTTCCTTATTAAAGATATGATAAAAAGTGACAAGACAAATACATAAGATATTTACGATATATACAACTGCCAAATAATTCATATATATCAATAAGAAAACACACAGAATCAAATGGGAAAAAGAACAAAATATGTGAACAAGCCTTCCACAGGAAGAAGACATGAATTATAAGTGAGCATCTGAAAATGTATTCAACCTCATTAATAAATAGAGAAATGAAATGTAACATGATTTACAGCTACTAGATTTGCAAAACTTGAAATTAGTTAGTATCAAGTGTTGCAGAGAATGTGACTCAATGGAACATCTTATATGCTGTTGGTGGGAGTATAAATCAGTGCTACCAAATGGGAAAAATATTTGGCATTATCATCTACCCTATGATACAGAAATTCTTATTTTAAATGAATTTTCTAGATAAACTCCTACACAGGAAATATTCAAAAATGTCCTTAGCAGCACTATTCATCATCATAATAATTGAGAACAACTCAAATGCCAGTTAAAAGTAGAACTGGAAAAAAAATTTAGACATTGATGAGGGTATGTCAAAGGGGCACAGAAGCCAACTCAAAGAGCTCCCAGTGGCCAAAGCAGTATTTGGTTATAACCCCAAATTAGAGTTAGATAGTGATAAATGTTGCACAACATTATGAATGCACTAAATGCCACTGAACTGTTCACTTTAAAGTGATTCATTTAATGTTCGTGTAAATTTCACCTCAAAAAGAGGTACTAGGCTGCAGGATTAGAAGCAACCTCTGAAGAGCAAAATAGTAATAAAGTCAACAAAGTAGCATGACATCACTCCACATTCTTCCATAACATTCTCTGTTTTCTTATATTTCTAGAAAAAATAAACGTTATGGTGGGAAATATTTAATTTCCATGGTAAAGAAGCAACAGCACGGAGCATTGATATTTAGAGATGTGCTCTATTTGGTGTATACTTACCAGAAAGTGAAGCTTGGGTCATAACAACTAAAAGTATTAACAGTTGTTATTAATGAATAAAGCGATCACACATTTACTGAATTTGCTTACAAAAAAGTGGTACACTAAAAAGCTGATTGGAAGTCTTTGCACATGCATGGGGCTTGTTAAATGTCGAGTGTTAGCAGGGACACTGAATGTCAAAGTCTTTAGGTCTTTCCTCATGGGCTGTTCAAATTCTTCAAACAAGTAGGTTGCCAGATTTAGCAAATAAAAATATAGGATGCCCAATTTAATATTATTCTATTTAAGCGAAGAGTAATTTTTAATCATAAATGTGACCCAATTATTAATGGGGATATAGTTACATTGAAAAATTATTCATTCTTTATCTGAAGTTCAAATTTAATTGAGCATCCTGAATTTTATCTGGCAACCCTATAAACAAGCCTCTTATAATCTCCTGCCTGGGGGTGTAGAATCCTTGCTGCCGACATTCTTGGAGCTAGGTTCAACCAGAAGACTGAGGTTACCATATTTCTTATATAAGTTTTCAAACAAATGCCTGTTTTGAATATAGTTTCTTATGGTCTGTTTTATTCCCGCCGAAGAATAAAGTTACAGTGTTCTGCTGGGGTGGAGAAGACCATTTGGCAATTCAAATCTTGTTAATCTACTTTAAAATTTTACATCTATTTTGAGTTCCTTGTTTACACCTACTTCACTTCTACACCCTCACTTCTAGACGTACTTGTTACCACCAGTTCCTGAGAGTTTTGCCATCTGTGGTGGAAATTGTGTTTCTTCTTGGCTTTCTTTGAAGCCAGTTTAGGATTAAATTTACTCCAGTCTTCTGTGACAGTTATCACTTATCTACCTATTTTTCAATTTTATAAATCCATCCATTTGGGCAGGGAGAAGAAGCAAATACACGTCTTCAAATCTTCTTTAAATCTTCAAATCTTCTTTAACTAGACTGTCTTTGTCTGTTCAGGCTGGTGTAACAGAATACCATAGACTGTCATACTGGTCATAACAATAGAAATTTATTTCTCGTCGTTCTGCAGACTGAGAAGTCCAAGATCAAGGTGCCAGCACACTTGGTATCTGGTGAGGTACTGCTTCCTTGTTCATATACAGCTGTCTTCTCCCTGTGTCCTCACATGGTGGAAGGAGCAAGGGAGCCCTCTGGGACCTCTTTTATAAGGACACTAATATCATTCATGAGGGCTCCACTCATTAACCAATCACCTCCCTAAGGTCTCAACTTCAAATAACACTACACTGGGGATTAGGTTTCAACATATGAATTTGGGGGGCACACAAATATTCAGGCTATAGGACAGATCTAGATGTTTTAGTAGTGACAAAGAAGAGATAATCTTAATCGTAAATAAACTCTTCTTGAGAATAAAAAGTGAGAGAATAATTACTGACTCATCTTATGAGGGAATATAATTTTATCCAAAAAATCAGAAAAATATTTACAAGAAAATGAGTTTAATTTTTCTCACAGATATTAAGAAACCATGCCACACAATTTATTGTGTATTTTTTATATTAAAATACTTTAAAACAACATCTTGAGCAAGTTGAATTTACACCAGGAATATAAGGATATTTTTAATATTCGAAAGTCAGTTAATGTAATTAATCAAAAGACACAAAGAAAAAATATATAGCTATATCAGATAGAAGAGGCATCTGATAAAATTCCCCATCTGATGTAATTCAAGAGAAAAACTCACAGTAAATCAGAAATTTAAAAGCAGGGATAACCATATTTCTACCAAATAATCAAGACTAAATTTCATATTTATCTACCAGATATCAAAAATAAACTTAATATTTATCGTTAGTAGCATTCTAGTTCATGTCAAGAACAACAAAAGGATGCCCACTATCTCTACTGCTAATCAAATTATACTGGAGGCTTTGATCAATTCAGTAGTTTGGGAGTAAGAAATAAAAGGTGTGAGAGTATTAAAAAAAATAAATACACACTTTACAGATAGAAAGATGGTCTACAAGAAAATTCAAAATAGTCTACAGGCAAATTATTAAAACTAAGAGTGCAGCACAACTAATATTGCACAGAAAATATGCAAAAGATAATTGCAATTTAATACATCAGAATTTTTTAAATTAAAAATGTACTTTTTGAAAGACAGAGGAAATGTAAGTGCCTAGATAAAATCTAACAAATGAGGTTTTAGACTTTTATAGGGAAAATTATAAAACTCTATGAAAAGACATATTAAAATACCTGAGTAAAATGATGTTTAAGTTTGGAAAATTTAAATGAACAAAATGTAATTTAGCTTCTAATTAATTTTTATTTTTATTACAAAATCCCTTAAAGTTCCAATAGAGTTTTTGTTATTTTATATGGAAATTTAAAAGCTGATTTAAAAATTCTCTTGTATCAGTAAAGGGTTATGAATAAACCTAAAAATTTGAGGAATACAGACAGTATGGATTCACCTTAGCAGATATGAAGACTTTTGATGAAGCTGTAAAAATATAAAATGTGACAAATTGATGCAGAGTTTGAATGCTAAGTCATGCAACTGAGAGCTAAGAATGAGACTCATTCATATGAAGACACTTTGTATATTATAGAGGTGTCATTACAAATCCAGGAAGGAAAGATGATCTAGTCAATACATGATGCTCAGGTATTGGAACAATAAAATTAAATCCCTGTCTCACAGTATATATAAATTAATTTCAGATGGACTAAAGGCCTAAATGTGAAAAAACAACACTTTAGAGTATTTAACAAAAATATTGAAGAATATCATTGTCATTTCAGCATAGAGAAGGCTTTCTTAAATAAGATGCAAAAAGCACAAATCAAAAATTAAAAGAATTTATGATTTGATTTATATCAAAATTATAAATTTCTGCATTTCTAAAGACACTATAATCAAAGACAAGTCATGTCTTGAGAAAAAAAAAATATTTTCAACAAAAGATTAGCATCCAGAATGTTTAAAGAAATGAAAAGCAATAAGAAAAAAGACATCACACAAAACTCATAGATTAGTAAGCCCAAATTGGTGGTAAAAATATAAACCTACATAGTTATAAGTCAAGGAAATAAAATATTTCATACTCATCAGATTGGAAGTTTTTTAAATATGAAAATAGTAAATGTTGTTGAAGACGCGAAGAACAGGAACACTCGTACATAGCATGAAGAAGGTGAGAGTGTAACACTACAACCATTTTGAAAAATAACTCGATCATATTTAACCCAGAAACTTCACTTCTAGGCACAAGTCTTTATTGAAGCATTGTTTTTAAGAAAGGAAAACTGAAAGCAACTTAAGTATTCATCAGCTGGAAAACAGATACATGAGTGTGGTACTTTCATACAGTAGAATACTGTTCAGCAGCTAAAATGAATGAGCAGTGCTATATGCATGAGCATTGACAATGCTCAGAAAGACCATAGGAAAGGAGGCGGGACTCAAGGTGGCAAAGCAGGAGGACATGGCGCTCCTTCCTTCATGAACACATCAAAAGTACATCTACCCCCTCCCCCTGGTAGCCATAAGCTTGTTTTCTACATCTGTGACTCTACTTCTGTTTTGTAAATAAGTTCATTTGTACCATTGTTTTTTAGATTCCACGTATAAGTGATATCATATGATATTTGTCTTTCTCTGTCTGATTTACTTCACTTAATATGATAATCTCTAGGTCCATCCGTGTTGCTGCAAACTGCATTACTATGTATAAAACAGATAACTAATAAGGACCTGCTGTATAGCACAGGGAACTCTACTCAATACTCTGTAATGACTTATATGGGAAAAGAATCTTAAAAAGAGTGGATATATGTATATGTATAACAGATACACTTTGCTGTACAACAGAAACTAACACAGTATTGTAAATCAACTATACTCCAATAAAAATTAATTAAAAACAAAAACAAAAATACATCTACATGTGGAACAATTCTCACTGAAAACTAACTGGAGACTGGCAGAAAGACTCCCATACAACCGTGGCTGTAAGAAAGATACACAAAGAATTGGGTAGGAAGGGGAGGAAAGCAATCAGACCAGGACCTATGCCCGTGGGAAGGGACTCAGAGGAAAAAGGAGATTACATGGGTGGAGATCCTCCCTGGGAAGTGAGTGGCTCAAGCCACACACTGGGAGTCCCAGCCCTGGGGTCCGACACAGGGAAGATAAACCCCTTTCAGTGGTTGGAGGGCTAGTGGGGCTAGGAGGAGGGCTGTGGGAAGCCTGGACTCTGCTCTTTAGGAGACAGACTCACTTGCTTGCTCCTAGAACAAGACAGAGAGGGCAGGTTCAAACCACATGTGTGGCTGACTGGTCTCTTGTGACCACCCCACTCTGTGCCCCAGCCTGGGCCAAGCGAATGCTCCAACACCAATCAACCTAAGTACTCATATATATATATGGACGTATATATAATGAAATATTACTCAGTCATTCAGCCATAGAAAATAATGATATTTTGCTATTTGCAACACTGTGGATGAACCTAGAGAGTATTATGCTTAGTGAAATGAGTCAGACAGTAGAAGACAAATGTTATCAGTTATATGTGAAATCTAAAAAATAAAACAAACATATATAACAAAACAGAAACAGACTCACATCTGTAGAGGCCAAACTAGTGGTTACCAGTGGGGAGAGGGAAGTGGGGAAGGGCAAGATAGGGGTATGGGATTAAGAGACACAAAGTACTACGTATAAAATAAATAAAGACAAAGATATACTGTACAGCACAGGATAATATAGCCATTATTTTGTAATAACTTTAAATGGAGTATAATCTATAGAAATATTGAATCAATATGTTGTACACCTGAAACCAATATAATGTTCTACATAAGTCAACTATTCTTCAATAAAAAAATAAAAATAAAAAAATTTTTTAATTAATATAAATTAAAATAAAAAGAGCTAGAGGCAAAGAAGTTTCAGGCACATTATCAGCATTTTCAGCTAAAAGGAAATGAATAAGGAAATTGCTTCATACCTTTTGGCCATTTAAAAAATTAAAGTCTTTACAAAAAAATAAAGAACATATAGAATCAAAAATGCAAATTAAGAAATAATATGTAAAGTTTAACAGCATTATAAAGTCATGTGTAGTAAATCAAAATATTGTTCTTGGATACATGCACAAGTAGCAAAATTATAAAACTATACATAAAAATGATAAATTCCAAATTCAAGATAGATGTTATGTCTGGGGAAAGAATGAGAAGGAGGGAAACCAGAAGAGATATACAGTAGGCTTTACCTGTATCTGAAATGTCTAATTTCCTAAAATCCTCCAAGGCAAATTTAGTAAAATATTAAGATAGACAAGATTGTTGTTCAGTATATTATTCTGTAGTTTTTCCTATATGAAATATTTAATAATACAAATTATTATTAAAGACAAATACTGTATGATATCACTTATATGTGGAATCTAAAGAATACAACAAACTAGGGAATATACCAAAAAAGAAGCACTCATAGATATAGAGAACAAACTAGTGGTTACCAGTGGGGACAGGGATGGGGGAGGGGCAAGATAGGGGCAGAGGAATAAGAGGTCCAAACTATTAAGTATAAAATAAGCTGTAAGAGTATATTGTACAACACAGGGAATATAGCTAATGTTTTATAATAGCTATAAATGGAATATAACCTTTAAAAATTGTGAATCACTATATTCTACACCTGTAACTTATATTGTACATCAAATATACTTCAATAAAAATAAAGTTACTGATATAATCACGCACACCCCCCAAAGATTTAGGCGTAAAAATAAGAAACTTCGGGAGATAAATGAAAGTTATTTGCTCCATCATGCGACAGGTCACTCTAAAAATGTTTAGCCTTCTTTCTTCACTTTTTTCAGTGGGCAGTCTTTTTCTAGCATGCCTCACTAATGAAGAAACACTCATCATATTTTAAAAATCTAGATCAAGTCTTATTATAAGTCACTGGGCCCATCTAAATGCACTTAGTCCACTTGGCCACCCTCTCTCCTGTCTCCAATAGTGGTCATTTCGTTATCTTTACCACCCTTGTCCCAATTTCTCTCAGCCCCACTCTTTTTTGTCCTTGCCCAATGACCTGCCCCTGAGAGGCTTCTCACACACCTGCTCCTATCCCTGCCTTTCCCTTGAGGCCCAGAGGATGTCAGGTCCCTCCTTTTATAAGCTTGTTGCTGCACACTTAGGCATCTCTCAAACACTTTTCCTTGTTTTACTGTGTCTTTCTTACCTTCTCTGAATCTGTTCTCTTATCTGTAAAATGGGGGCAATAAATACTAATTTCCAACGTTGTTATAATGATCAAGTGAGACCAAACAGAGAACCTATGTCAATGCTAACTTTTACTGTATAAGCCATATGTCTTAAAAGAGTTGTAATTTATAATCTAGGTTTTTAAGTGTAGGAAAATTTTATTGACTTCTTAGAAGAGTTCTATTTATATAATATTTGTTTCTAAAATACCTACAAAAGCATTTGCAAAAATAAATTCATGAACATAAATCAGGGAAGGAAAAGAAAAGTAAATGTGTACCAAGTGTTAAGATGGGACTGCAGGAAAGATTTTTGAAAGTTTGCAGAGAATCATTAATTTGATAGTCATTTTGGTTTTTCTCTCCACTCTACCTTTTTCCCATAAGGTGATATTTTCTCCACCAGAACTAGTCAGAAGAATGTTTGAGTTTTGAAAGAACATGTTTAAAATTGATAAAAATGATGAATTATCTTATGTTTGAATTAGTAAATTGATAATAATGCTTTGAATGAACAGCAGGACATCAAAACACTTTTGAACAGTATTATGAAGCATTAAAGATGCTTCTTTTGGACTAACTGCTCATTTCCTAAATAAATTTGATAGCTTTTCTCATTTAATAAAAGGGTGAATTGGAAAAATATGAACAGATTGTAATAACCAGAAATAAATGAACTCAACAACCTGGAAGAGGAACGATTGCCAACAGACTGAATAATAATGTAGACGAACTTTGGCATGCACAATCTACGTATGAATAAGAAATATAATTTTTGGCATTTAATTTTAGAACAGACTGCTTAGAAGTGGATTTTGGAAAAAATAACCTTTTTAATATCCTAAAAAATGTTTTTCTAAGATATATAGTCAACTGTTTTACCTAATAATTTAAAATATCCTGTATCTCTCTCTCTCTCTCTTTCTTCTTTTCTTACTTCATTTCAAAAATGCAAAACAAAACAAAAAAATCCTGTAAAGTATGACTATAATGAAGATTATAGTTCTTCCTATTTTGATTCCATAATACACACAAAAAGTGGAAATTTTGCTCTTTTGCTTAAATATCTTGATTATAGTTGATATCTCTGAAAAAAGAATCATTATCTTAATAGAAAACTGGCATTTTCATTCCAGCCATTTCCTGCTACCTGTGCAATTTTGTGCAAGTCACTTAACATCTCTAAGTCTCAGTTTCCTCATTTATAAGAAGAAAATAATCAAGAGTGTTGTGATAATTAAAATGAAGTAATGCATCTGACAGTATGTTAAAAACTATAAACTTTACAAACCATGCAAAAATAATATATTTTACATATTTTCACACATTATTATTTCCCCATTGGAATTGTCTGGCACCATATATTAAGAGCATCCAGGTAATGAGCTTTTATTTTTCATTCACATATTTGTCATTGTGTAGAAACATCCAAGCAGCCATAAACCAATTGAATCTAGTTAAGCATTTAAGTAAAGGGCCTCAAAGAGGTGGTCTACTCTCTTCATATCATAGCTAAAGAAACAAAGGCACAGAGAAGTAAAGGGAGAAACCCAAGGACAAACCAATAGCTCGGTAATAAGAGCAGGACTTTGGGCTCAGGTGTTCCAAATGTCTTTTTACTATTCCGTACTACCTTCATTTACATAGGATAGGAATGGAAACCAGTGCTTCCTGACTGTGAGTACTGTGTTAGGCGTTTTATGTACCTTCTTCCAAACATGAAATGTTTGTTGAAAACATACCGTGATAGGCAATGGGAATTGAAAAATAAAGATAAATGGTGGGGGAGGGATGGATTGGGAGTTTGGGATCGACATGTACAACTGCTATATTTAAAATAAATAACCAACAAGGACCTACTGTAAAAAAATTTTTTTAAAGAAAATAAATAAAAAAGAAAAATAAAGATAAATAAAACAACCGTTGGCCACAAGGAATCACAATGCAATGAGGAACAAATATATATGAAAAGAACAGCAAAAAACCAGGATGTGGGCTTTAATAGAAGTAGGTTAAAAAAAAGGTTCATTGACGATACTGAAAAAGGGAACAGAGAGGTTGTGGTCAAGTAAAAAGGGGAACACTTGACTGATTTGGATGAGGAGTTTGCAAATTGTGTGTGTGTGGACATGGGGTTGGAAGGACCTGGTGGAGATTGCTGGAAGAGAACATCCCAAGTATAAAAGGAAGACACGTGCAAAAGTACTGAGGAAGCAAAACACCTTGGTGTGTTGGTGAAACAGCAGGATGTGGAGTGTGAGGGAGGGGTCAGCAGAAGAGGGATTTAAGGAAAGAAGAGGTGGAGAGAGGTCCGCCCCGTCCAGCAGACCCGCGTTAAGATGTGGGAATGAAGAGGAAGAGCAGGCACTACAGTGTGGAGTTCTTACCGTCAAAACCGGTGGAAAGATCTTCATGGCTTTAATGTAGGCAGACAGGCCTCACTTAAATTTTTTTTTTTTCCAGTTAAAAAAATATTACTCCCTGGAGCAGAATGGAGAAAGAATTAAAGTGGTAGGACTTCCCTGGTGGCGCAGTGGTTAAGAATCCGCCTGCCAATGCAGGGGACATGGGTTCCATCCCTGGTCCGGGAAGATCCCACACACCACAGAGCAACTAAGCCCGTGCGTCACAACTACTGACCCTGCACTCTAGAGCTCGCAAGCCACAGCTACTGAGCCAGCGCGCCACAACTCCTGAAGCCTGCATGAACTAGAGTCCATGTGCCGCAACTACTGAACCCACACAACAACTACTGAAGTCTGTGCACTCTAGGGCCCGTGTGCAGAAACTACTGAGCCCGCGTGCTGAAACTACTGAAGCCCATGTGCCTGGAGCCCGTGCTCTGCAACAAGAGAAGCCACCACAATGACAAGCCCACGCACAGCAACGAAGAGTAGCACTTGCTCACCGCAACTAGAGAGAACCCGCGCATAGAAACAAAGACCCAATGGAGCCAAAAAAAAAAAAAGAAAGAAAATAAATTAAAGTGGTGAAAAGTGGAGTGGGAAGGCAAGTTAGGAAACTACTGAGAGAAATGACGGGGGTTTGATCTGAAGTAGTGGCAGCAGGGATGGGAAAATGGATAACAAAAAGGATGAGGGTGTTGATATCCCCATGCTTCAGGTGAACAAATGGAAGCTCAGAGAAGCTAAGTAATTAACCCAAAGTCACACATCTAGTAAGGAGAAAAATCAAGATTGACTCTAATGCCAGGACCAGCTTCCAAGCTGCATTCCCTTGGTGGGTCACATCTACATAGAGGATGGAGACCTCCAGGTTGAGGTCCTCTTTCTTAATCAGAGCAAGGGGACCTCTTTCTTAATCAGCAAAAGGCACTTAATGAGCCCAAGAGCCATGTTCGAACATAACACTGTTTCTAATGTGGCACCATGTGTCCTGGGTCAGACATTTTACTTTAGCAATTTTATTTTATTTTGACAAAACTACTACAAGAGTACATATGACTTTCTTTTTGGAAATGCTATTCCTAATGATTAAGTAATATCTCTGAGCTAATCTTGGTCCCTGAGGGGGGAAAAGAAAATGTTCTTTAAAAAAACTATTAATACAACACGTCTTTACTTCGGAACAGGCTTGCTAATCCTAAGTAATTTGCTTAGGCTCACTCCCTTCCTTCCTTCCTTCCTTTCTAACTACCTCCCTCCCTCCCTCCCTCCCTCCCTCCTCTCTCTCTCTCTCTCTCTCTTAGAGAATACTGGGAAATACAGTCAGCCCTCTGTATCCACAGGATCCACATCCTTAGATTCAATCAACTGCAGATGGATTTGCTAGAACCTGAGGATGTGGAACCAGCGGACACAGAGGGTCGACTGTATTACTGCACTACTGTCACTTTATATAAGGGATTTGAGCAATTGAGGATCTTGGAATCCATGGGGGATCCAGGAACCAATGCCTCCAGGCACCATGGGACTATGGTAATCTGCAAAAATTATGGAGGTAGAAAAAAGTTAATAGAAAGTCTAAAAAAATCAAAGCCTTGGTTAGTACTTGGAATCATTTTTTTTTAAACATCTTTATTGGAGTATAATTGCTTTACATAGTTGTGCTAGTTTCTGCTGAATAGCAAAGTGAATCAGCTATATGTATATATATATATATATATATATATATATATATATATATATATATATATATATATCCCCATATCCCCTCCCTCTTGCGTCTCCCTCTCACCCTCCCTATCCCACCCCTCTAGGTGGTCACAAAACACCGAGCTGATCTCCCTGTGCTATACAGCTGCTTCCCACTAGCTATCTCTTTTACATTTGGTAGTGTATATATGTCCATGCCACTCTCTCACTTCGTCCCAGCTTACCCTTTCCCCTCCCCTTGTCAAGTCCATTCTCTACGCCTGCATCTTTATTCCTGTCCTGCTGCTAGGTTCTGCAGAACCATTTTTTTCCTTTTTTAGATTCCTTATATATGTGTTAGCACATGGTATTCGTTTTTCTCTTTCTGACTTACTTCATTCTGTATGACAGATTCTAGGTCCATCCACCTCACTACAGATAATTTAATTTCGTTTCTTTTTATGGCTGAGTAATATTCCATTGTATACATGTGCCACATCTTGTTTATCCATTCATCTGTCGATGGACACTTAGGTTGCTTCCATGTCCTGGCTATTGTAAATAGAGCTGCAATGAACATTGTGGTACATGACTCTTTTTGAATTATCGTTTTCTCACAGTATATGCCCAGGAGTGGGATTGCTGGGTCATATGGTAGTTCTATTTTTAGTTTTTCAAGGAACCTCCATACTGTTCTCCATAGTGGCTATATCAATTTACATTCCCACCAACTGTGCTAGAGGGTTCCCTTTTCTCCACACCCTCTCCAGCATTTATTGTTTGTAGATTTTTAGACAATGGCCATTCTGACCGGTATGAGATGATAACTCATTGTGGTTTTCATCTGCATTTCTCTAATGATTAGTGATATTGACCATCCTTTCATGTGTTTGTTGGCCATCTGTATATCTTCTTTGGAGAAATGTCTATTTAGGACTTCCGCCCATTTTTAGATTGGGTTGTTTGTTTTTTTGATATTGAGCTTCATGAGCTGTTTGTATATTTTGGAGATTAATCCTTTGTCAGTTGCTTCGTTTGCAAATATTTCCTCCCATTCTGAGAGTTGTCTTTTCATCTTGTTTATGGTTTCTTTTGCTGTGCAAAAGCTTTTAAGTTTCATTAGGTCCCATTTGTTTATTTTTGTTTTTATTTCCATATCTTTAGGAGGTGGGTCAAAAAGGATCTTGCTGTGATTTATTTCAAAGTGTGTTCTTCCTATGTTTTCCTCTAAGAGTTTTATAGTGTCTGGCCTTACGTTTAGGTCTTTAATCCATTTTCAGTTTATTTTTGTATACAGTGTTAGGGAGTGTTCAATTTGCATTCTTTTACATGTAGATGTCCAGTTTTCCCAGCACCACTTATTGAAGAGGCTGTCTTTTCTCTACTGTATATTCTTGCCTCCTTTATCAAAGATAAAGTGACCATGTGTGTGTGGGTTTATCTCTGGGTTTTCTATCCTGCTCCATTGATCTATATTTCTATTTTTGTGCCAGTACCGTACTGTCTTGATTACTGTAGCTTTGTGGTATAGTCTGAAGTCAGGTAGCTTGATTCCTCCAGCTTCATTTTTCTTTCTCAAGATTGCTTTGGCTATTCGAGGTCTTTTGGGTTTCCATACAAATTGTAAAATTTTTTGTTCTAGCTCTGTGAAAAATGCCATTGGTAGTTTGATAGGGACTGCATTGAATCTGTAGATTGCTTTGGATAGTATAGTCATTTTCACAATGTTGATTCTTCCAGTCCAAGAACATGGTATATCTCTCCATCTGTTTGTATCATCTTTAATTTCTTTCATCAGTGTCTTATAGTTTTCTGCATACAGGTCTTTTGTCTCCTTAAGTAGGTTTATTCCTAGGTATTTTATTCTTTTTGTTGCAGTGGTAAATGGGAGTGTTTCCTTAATCTCTCTTTCAGATTTTTCATCATTAGTATATAGGAATGAAGAGATTTCTGTGTATTAATTTTGAATCCTGCTACTTGACCAAATTCATTGAGTAGCTCTAGTAGTTTTCTGGTAGCATCTTTTTTTTTTTTTTATCTTACATATACTTGTAAGGGTCTTTTTCAATGGCAATGGGAAACCTTGATTCCATACAAGGACCAATAAACGGCTATCTTCACTAGAACGTCTGTGTTTTGGCTTTCAGTAACAAACAGTTTCCCATTGTCTTTCTTCTTTTCTTTTGAATTTTTGAATTTTACTTTATTTTTTTATACAGCAGGTTCTCATTAGTTATCCATCTTATACATATAGTGTATCCATGTCAATCCCAATCTCCCAATTCATCACACCACCAACACCCCCCACCACTTTCCCCACTTGGTGTCCATACGTTTGTTCTCTACATCTGTGTCTCTATTTCTGCCCTGCAGACTGGTTCATCTGTACCATTTTTCTAGGTTCCACATATATGTGTTAGCATACGGTGTTTGTTTTTCTCTTTCAGACTTACTTCACTCTGTATGATAGTCTCTAGATCCATCCATGTCTCTACAAATGACCCAATTTCGTTCCTTTTTATGGCTGAGTAATATTCCATTGTATATATATACCACAACTTCTTTATCCATTCGTCTGTTGATGGGCATTTAGATTGCTTCCATGACCTGGCTATTGTAAATAGTGCTGCAATGAACATTGGGGTGCATGTGTCTTTTTGAATTATGGTTTTCTCTGGGTATATGCCCAGTAGTAGGCTTGCTGGGTCATAAGGTAATTCTATTTTTAGTTTTTTAAGGAACCCCCATACTGTTCTCCATAGTGGCTGTATCAATTTACATACCCACCAACAGTGCAAGAGGGTTCCCTTTTCTCCACACCCTCTCCAGCATTTGTTGTTTGTAAATTTTCTGATGATGCCCATTCTAACTGGTGTGAGGTGATACCTCAGTGTAGTTTTGATTTGCAATTCTCTAATAATTAGTGATGTTGAGCAGCTTTTCATGTGCTTCTTTGCCATCTGTATGTCTTCTTTTTGTATCCTGCAACTTTACCAAATTCATTGATTAGCTCTAGTAGTTTTCTGTTGACATCTTTAGGATTCTCAATGTATAATATCATGTTATTTGAAAACAGTGACAGTTTTACTTCTTCTTTTCCAATTTGTATTCTTTTATTCCTTTTTCTTCTCTGATTGCTGTGGCTAGGACTTCCAAAACTATGTTGAATAATAGTAGCAAGAGTGGACATCCCTGTCTTTTTCCTGATCTTAGAGGAAATGCTTTCAGTTTCTCACCACTGAGAATGATGTTTGCTGTGGGTTTCTCATATATGGCCATTATTATGTTGAGGTAGGTTCCCTCTATGCTCACTCTCTGGAGAGTTTTTATCATAAATAGGTATTGAATTTTGTCAAAAGATTTTTCTGAATCTATTGAGATGACCATATGGTTTTTATTCTTCAATTTGTTAATATGGTGTATCACATTGATTGATTTGCATATATTGAAGAATCTTTGCATCCCTGGGAAAATCCCACTTGATTATGGTGTATGATCCTTTTAATGTGTTGTTGGATTCTGTTTGCTAGTATTTTGTTGAGGATTTTTGCATCTATATTCATCAGTGATATTGGTCTGTAATTTTGTTTTTTTGTAGTATCCTTGTCTGGTTTTGGTATCAAGGTGAAGATGGTCTCATAGAATGAGTTTGGGAGTGTTCCTTCTTCTGCAATGTTTTGGAAGAGTTTGGGAAAGATGGGTGTTAGCTCTTCTGTAAATGCCTGATAGAATTCACCTGTGTAGCCATCTGGTCCTGATTTTTTGTTTGTTGGAAGATTTTTAATCACAGTTTCAATTTCAATGCTTGTGATTGGTCTGTTCATATTTTCTATTTCCCGGGTTCAGTCTTGGAAGGTTATACCTGTCTAAGAATTTATCCATTTCTTCCAGGTTGTCCAATTTATTGGCAGAGTTTCTTGTAGTAGTCTCTTAGGATGCTTTGTATTTCTGCAGTGTCTGTGGTAACTTCTCCTTTTCCATTTCTAATTTTATTGATTTGAGTCCTCTCCCTCTTTTTCTTGACGAGTCTGGCTAATGGTTTATCAATTTGGTTTATCTTCTCAAAGAACCAGCGTTTGGTTTTATTGATCTTTGCTATTGTTTTCTTTGTTTCTATTTCATTTATATCTGCTCTCATCTTTATGATTTCTTTCCTTCTACTAACTTTGGGTTTTGTTTGCCCTTCTTTGTCTAGTTCCTTTAGGTGTGAGGTGAGATTGTTTATTTGAGATTTTTCTTGTTTCTTGAGGTCGGCTGGTATTGCTATAAACTTCCCTCTTAAAACTGCTTTTGCTGCATCCCATAGGTTTTGGATCATCATATTTTCGTTGTAATTTGTGTCTAGGTATTTTTTGATTTCCTCTTTGATTTCTTCAGTGATCTCTTGGTTATTTAGTAACATATTGTTTAGCCTCCATGTTTTTGTGTTTTTTACATTTTTACCCCTCTAATTGATTTCTAATCTCTAGCATTGTGGTCCAAAAATATGCTTTATATGATTTCAATTTTCTTAAATTTACCAAGGTTTGATTTGTGACCCAAACCTATGTGATCTGTCCTGGAGAATGTTCTGTGTGCACATGAGAAGAAAGTGTAATCTGCTGTTTTTGGATGGAATGTCCTATAAATATCAATTAAATCTATCTGGTCTATTGTGTCATTTAAAGCTTGTGTTTCCTTATTAATTTTCTGTTTGGATTATCTGTCCATTGGTGTAATTAAAGTGTTAAAGTTCCCCACTATTAATGTGTTACTGTAGACTTCCTCTTTTATAGCTGTTAGCAGTTGCCTTATGTATTGAGGTGCTCCTATGTTGGGTGGATAAATATTTACAATTGTTATGTCTTCTTCTTGCATTGATCCCTTGATCGTTATGTAGTATCCTTCCTTTTCTCTTATAACATTGTTTATTTTAAAGTCCATTTTATCTGATATGAGTATTGCTACTCCAGCTTTCTTTTGATTTCCATTTGCATGGAATATCTTCTTCCATCCCCCACTTTCAGTCTGTATGTGTCCCTAGGTCTGAAGTGGGTCTCTTGTAGACAGCATATATATGGGTCTTGTTTTTGTATCCATTCAGTGAGCCTGTGTCTTTTGGTTGGAGCATTTAATCCACTCACATTTAAGGTAATTATCGATATGTATGTTCCTATGACCATTTTCTTAATTGTTTTGGGTTTGTTTTTGTAGGTCCTTTTCTTCTCTTGTGTTTCCCACTTAGTGAAATTCTTTTAGCATTTATTGTAGAGCTGGTTTGGTGGTGCTGAATTCTCTTAGCTTTTGCTCGTCTGTAAAGCTTTTGATTTCTCCATCAATCTGAATGAGATCCTTGCTGGGTAGAGTAATCTTGATTGTAGGTTTTTCCTTTTCATCACTTTAAACATGTCCTGCTATTGCCTTCTGGCCTGCAGAGTTTCTGCTGAAAGATCAGCTGTTAAACTTATGGGGATTCCCTTGTATGTTATTTGTTATTTTTCCCTTGCTGCTTTTAATATTTTTTCTTTGTATTTAATTTTTGATAGTTTGATTAATGTGTCTTGGCACGTTTCTCCTTGGATTCTTTCTGTATGGTACTCTCTGTGCTTCCTGGACTTGATTGAGTATTTCCTTTCCCACGTTAGGGAAGTTTTCGACTATAATCTCTTCAAATATTTTCTCAGACACTTGATTTTACTCTCTTCTTCTAGGGGCTGTATATTTCAAATGTTGGTGCATTTAATTTTGTCCCAGAGGTCTCTGAGACTGTCCTCAATTCTTTTCATTCTTTTTTCTTTATTCTGCTCTGTGGTAGTTATTTCCACTATTTTATCTTTCAGGTCACTTATCCGTTCTTCTGCCTCAGTTTTTCTGCTATTGATTCCTTCTAGAGAATTTTTAATTTCGTTTACTGTGTTGTTCATCATTGTTTGTTTGCTCTTTAGTTCTTCTAGGTCCTTGTTAAAGGTTTCTTGTATTTTCTCCATTCTATTTCCAAGACTTTTGATCACCTTTACTGTCATTTCTCTAAGTTCTTTTTCAGATAGACTGCCTATTTCCTCTTCATTTGTTTTGTCTGTTGGGTTTTTACCTTGCTCCTTCATTTGCTGCATATTTCTCTGTCTTCCCATTTTGCTTAACTTACTGTGTTTGGGGTCTCCTTTTCACAGGCTGCAGGTTCATAGTTCCCTTTGTTTTTGGTGTCTGCCCTCAGTGGATAATATTGGTTCAGTGAGTTGTGTAGGCTTATTGGTGGAGGGGACTGGTGCCTGTGTTCTGGTGGGCAAGGCTGTGTCTAGTGGTGTATTTTGGGGTGTCTGTGAGCTTAGTATAATTTTAGGCAGCCTCTCTGCTAATGGGTGGTGTTTTGTTCCTGTCTTGCTAGTTGTTTGGCATGGGGAGTCCAGCACTGGAGTTTGCTGGTCATTGAGTGGAGCTGGGTCTTAGCCTTGAGATGGAGATCTCTGGGAGAGCTTTCACCATTTGATATTACATGGAGCTGGGAGGACTCTGGTGGACCCATGTCCTGAACTCGGCTCTCCCACCTCAGAGGCTCAGGCCTGACACCAGGCCAGAGCACCAAGACCGTGTCAGCCACAAGGCTCAGAAAAAAGGGAGAAAGATAGAAAGAAAAAGAAAGGAAAAGAATATAATATAATTAAAATTTAAAAATTATTAAAATAAAAAATTTAAAAGTAATTTTAAAAAAAGAGAGCAGCCAAACCAATAAACAAATACACCAATGATAACAAGCGCTAAAAACTATACTAAGTTAAACATAATAATCAGAAAGAAGTCAGTCTCAGACAGCAAACCCAAGCCTACCATTACTCCCGAAGTCCACTGCCTTAATTTTGGAATGATTCGTTGTCTGTTCACGTATTCCACAGATACACTGTACCTCAAGTTGATGGTGGAGCTTTAATCCGCTGCTCCTGAGGCTGCTGGGAGAGGTTTCCCTTTCTCTTCTCTGTTCGCACAGCTCCCGGGGTTCAGCTTTGGATTTGGACCCGCCTCTGCGTGTAGGTCGCCTGAGGGCGTCTGTTCCCCGCCCAGACAGGACGGGGTTAAAGGAGCAGCTGCTTCGGGGGCTCTGGCTCACTCAGGCGGGGGGAGGGAGCGGTACGGAGGAGGCGGGGCGCGCCTGCGGCGTCAGAGGCGTCGTGACGTTGCAGCAGCCCGAGGCGCGCCGTGCGTTCTCCCGGGGAAGTTGTCCCCGGATCACGGGAGCCTGGCCGTGGCGGGCTGCACCGGCTCCCGGGAGGGGCGGTGTGGAGAGTGACCTGTGCTCGCACACAGGCTTCTTGGTGGCGGCAGCAGCAGCCTTAGCGCCTCATGCCCGTCTCTGGGGTCCGCGCTGATGGCCGCGGCTCGTGCCCGTCTCTGGAGCTCGTTTAGGCGGCGCTCTGAATCCCCTCTCCTCGCGCACCAGGAAACAAAGAAGTAAGAAAAAGTCTCTTGCCTCTTCGGCAGCTGCAGACTTTTCCCGGACTCCCTCCCGGCTCGCCGTGGCGCACTAGCCCCTTCAGGCTGTGTTCACACCGCCAACCCCAGTCCTCTCCCTGCGATCCGACCGCAGCCCGAGCCTCAGCTCCCAGCCCCGCCCGCCCCGGCGGGGGAGCAGACGAGCCTCTCGGGCTGGTGAGCGCTGCTCGGCGCCGAGCCTCTGTGCGGGAATCTCTCCGCTTTGCCCTCCGCACCCCTGTGGCTGCGCTCTCCTCCGTGGCTCCGAAGCTTCCCCGCTCCGCCACCCGCAGTCTCCGCCCGCGAAGGGGCTCCTAGTGTGTGGAAACCTTTCCTCCTTCACAGCTCCCTCCCAGAAGTGTGGGTCCCATCCTTATTCTTTTGTCTCCTTCTTTTCTTTTTTCTTTTGCCCGACTCAGCTATGTGGGGATTTTCTTGCCTTTCGGAAAGTTTAAGGTCTTCTGCCAGCATTCAGTAGGTGTTCTATAGGAGTTGTTCCACATGTAGATGTATTTTTGATGTATTTGTGGGGAGGAAGGTGATCACATCTTACTCTTCCACTATCTTGAAGGTCCCCCCAGTACTTAGAATCATTTAAAAATTTTCATGTATATCAGATTAAATATCCTGTTTCATATATCTATTTTCTAAGAAAAAGTAAGATGAAGATTATTGATGTTTCCTTTTACCTTGAGACTAATCTATAAATAAGAAAACTACACTCTGATTTCTTGTAGGAATCTTTTACTAAACTAAAGGAAGCTTTGTCAATGGAACTCTAAAGAAAAGAAAAACAAAATAATCCTTTTTTTTCAAAAGTGTACAATTTTGAATTGTCTAATTCAAATAGTTAATGGTTTATTTTAATCTTGGCAGACTTGAGAGGGGACAATTTTAGGGAATACAACTTTGGTGAAAGAAGTCAAAAAATTTGCAGAATCTAAGTTTGATGATGACACAGAATCAAACTGATAAATGCTTTAGTTTATAATTGCTCTTGGTAAATTTCTTGTCTGTGGAATAAACAAGCGCATGTTAAATGGTGTGTCTTATTCTTTAAGCGCCTTGGTTTCAGTTGCTTTGAACAGTAGAATAAAAAATGGGTTTAAGAAACTGTGAAAATTGACTCGGGGGTACAATTTGATTCAAGACATATTTGACTAAACTTTTTCAATTTTCTCATCTAAGAATAAATAATACCCATCTGTATTAGTCAGTGTTCTACAGTGAATCAGAAACAACAGAAATGTTGCCAGGAGAGTTGTAGTTTGAGACCAAAGGCAATCTGATGGCAGAGTTCAAAGTTCAAAGTTCAGAGGTCAGCAGTTTCTTACCCTGACAGGGATGATGTCCTCTCTTTCTTCATTAATTGTGAATTCTGTCAAAGCTTTTTTATTTTTTTGAATCATAGTTTCAGAAACGCTCAGATTCCTTAATAAACCATGTCTTTTCTCAAACAACTTTTCTGATTTCCCATTTATTGCAAGACGGTTTGAAATCACTACCTTTGTTTATGAACACCCTTGGCTCTTATTATTTTTTGCACAGACTTTGAATTGCTTGTTTGCTTCTCATGTCATATGGGAGTTCATTCCGTGTGCAGATAGTTTTGCTGTTTCTGGTATGAAAAAGCTCTATTTTGCTGCTTCTCTTTTGTCCCAAGTTCTCTGTTTCTCAGCTTTATTAATAGTTAATCTTCTAAAGGCCTCTGCTCACGCTGTAGTTGTATTTGTTCTGGGTGGAGACCGACAGGGTGGAGGGTAGGGCAGCTCTGAGCAGCTCAGTTGGGCAACTTGAGAAAATGCGGTAAAGATGTTTTGGGTACCCTCTGCGCTAATTTTGGGTTCCCAACCCTCCAACTCCTGAAGACTGCTCCTCCCTTTTCCACTCTCCAGCCAGTGCCCCTCCTCCGCTTTAAGATCCTTCTACCTCTGAGAGGCTAATTTTTATTCAAGTGTTAGGTTACTTCTTAATTTCCATTATATATGAGGGCCATAGGAAGAGAGCAATATTCAGCCCAAAGAAATATGAGTTGAATACCCAGGAATGGATAAGGTGTCCTTTCAACCATATTATATAGGTGATTACACGCTCTATTTGTCTGGGGGTCCTTAGAGAAGGTCTCACCATGAAGTAGAATGTGTTGGATTCCTGGTCAGCACACCAAATGTAACGGAAGCTCCTGGTTTCCCACTCTGATCCCCCTATCCTGCTGGTGTAGCCATCCTCCAGTTGCTTAACGTGTCAGCTGCTAAGGAATCACACCTGTACCCTTCTCAGGAGAATCCCCATCCAACAACTGAAGGCACCTAGCTTCAAAATTCCTGGGCAGTTATTCTCACTTCAGGGACAGCCCATGGCCATGGCCATGGCCAATGGCAGACTGATACACAGGACAAAATCCCAGCCACTCAGCTAAAGCTGGAACTACAGTGGGTTACCATTCAGTCTCTTGAACTCCTCATGGGCTCAGCTTGAAGCTGGTTTCAGCTGAACCCACGTCTTTGCATAGCTTCTACCCATCTTTACTCTGCTTCCTTCACCTCATAGGGTTCTCCCAAGAGCACGGCCTCAAAATCACTTGCACAAAAGCACACCCTTAGGCTCTGCTTCTAGGGGACATTACTGAAGGCCCTGAGCATATACTTAGGGAACCAGCAAAGCATGGGACCTAAAAGAGACGAGGGACATTTTTTGCAGAAAGAATTTGGTATTGCAAGTTTTAGAAAATAACATTGCAGCACTTGCCGTGAAGGAAATCAGAATTTTGACTTCTTTTTTAGAGTTTCATATTGTTTTTCTTCTGAATTACATCAGACAGGGCACCTCATCTCTTGAGTGCTTAGTTATCCTACACATCTTAACCAAGCATTGGTAGTAGGAAAGGGCATCTCTTGCACATTCCTATTTGTCTTCCATTCATTCAAAACCACATATCTCTGTGGGTTCATGAAAAGCAAAAACATAGATAAACTGTGGAATTCACAAATTTCACCATGTGCAAATCTCATAACTACAAATGAATCTTCCAAAAGAAGTGCATAGGTGAGTTGCTGGGCGGCAGCGCCTACTGTGGGGATTTGCACTTGGCCGCTCTAGGAGCCAGTTCTGGTCCAGAGAGATGTGGGAGGCTCTGATATATTCTGTATATGAAAGGAGCTCGGGCACTTCCAGAACCCAGTCACAACTGCGGGCTCATTTTGCTGGGCCTCCTGTCTAGAAAACTTCCACGAAAACAGAGAAAACCCAAAGAGTTTTTCCTTCCATGGCAGCAGGCTTCGGACTGACCATGGAACTGTTCAAGTTTAGGTGACCCTCTTATTAGATGGGCTATATCTCTTCAGTTTTTCACAACCCAGAACCATGTCTGTCTATGCTCACATCTCACATTCTAAGGCAGCCAGATTCGCCCATGCAAGGCACATTCTGTCCATAAAATTTGTACCTTCCTTGTTATTCTGCATCTTCTCTGGTTCTGCCCTGATTGAACGGTGTTACACCCCATCTCTGATCTGCCTCTGGACCTTCTCATTTGACATTGTTATTTGGGTTCACTTGGTTTTGATTCCTTGCTCCTCCTTTACTTACGCCTCTTCCCTGCCTCTTCACAGGAACTCCTGCAGATGGATAATCCATTTGGGCATCTTTCAGGTTAAGTGCACTTGACAGCAGCCCATCCCTCAGGCGCCACTGCCTCACAGTGTCTTAGAAAATGTTCCCAGTGTGTCCCTTATGATAGAACAAGACAAACAGAACACAGGGGAAACCACCAAACAGGCAGGCAGCTTTCCACTGTCAAGCTTCCAAATAGATTAAGCTCTTAAATTCTACCGCCTTTGCTCCAAGTACCGTGAGGTCCCAGTGGGGTGAAAGGTGAGCTGATTTCTTGAACCTCTCCGTTGACCTCATCTTGTCGACCAGGGTTTCTCACTAGGGGATTGCTAGCGTATAACCACTCCCCAGCCCACACCTCCGTCCATGTTGCAATTACTGGAGCTCTAGGAACAGGGTCAAAAATCTTTTTTTTACCATGACTACATCTACTGCTTGCTGTCTTTCATTGCACACCCACTATGGAACAGTTACTGTGCCAGATACTTTCAGAGTCACCATTTTTAATCCTTACTGCTATGTGCAGGCTAGGTATTAGCTCCATCCTGCAAACGAAGTTGTGGTTTAGAGGGGTTCAAGTCAGATATTAAGTGATATATTTGGATATGAACCCACATGCGTCTGAGTTCCAAGCCTTTGTGCTATTACCTCCCTTTTTATTATCGTCTTCCAGCGGCTCACCTCAGCCTAGCAACCATCCATTTGCAGAGCCCCTTGGATTAGTTACCTATTGCTGCATAACAAGCTTAGTGGCTTCAAACAATGCACATTTATTATCTCAGTTTCCATGGGTCAGGAGCCTGACCATGACTTACCTGGCTCCTTTGCTCAGGGTCTCAAAAACTGCAATCAAGGTGTCAGCTGGACTTCCTTCCTTTCTGGAGCTTGGTGTCCTCTTCCAACTGTTAGCAAAATTTATTTCCTTGCAGCTGCATGCCTGAGAGCGCTGGCTTCTTACTGCTGTTGGCTGGGGGGGTTCCTAAAGGTCTCCCCTTTTATGTCCCAGGGACCTCCTCTCCTCTCCAGTGTGTTACCATGGAGTCTTACAAATGTAACACAACCAAAGGAGTGACAGCCCAACACCTTTGCTGTATTCTATTGGTTAGAGGCAACTCACAAGTCCCTCCCGCACTCAAGGGGAGGGGATCCTACCAGGAGTAGATTATTGCGGGATGATATGAGGGGTGTCTGCCAGACTCCTTTGCCGAAGTTCTCACAGGGCTGCTGAGGAAGGTTCGGGAAGCACGGCCCAGAGCAGGAGGGATGAAGTTTCTGCTGCAGCAGCTGGTCTCAGCTGCCATTTTCCTGCCCCAGTTAAGTGGGGAGGATATTATTTATCTACTTTGCTGGGGCAGGGTGACAATTTGGCCATAGAATGCTTTGATATCCGTGATGGAAGGTTCTTTATAAAGCCAAAGTACGTTTTTCCTCCAAAAGAAAAATAGAAAGAAGTCATCTGTTGCTAGGGAAACCACAACCTTTCCCTGTGCTTATTTAGAAAAGACACATATTCAAGACTCTTCTCTGTAGGAACAGAGATTGTGCTTTATGGTGGTGAGAATAAACAAAGAAAAAAATATTCCACTCAAAAAGAAAATCCATTATTTTGTGTCTTGCGGAAAATACTTTATTCTCGGGGGGTAGGGTGGGGTTCCATTCAAAATTCACCCCTTTTCCCCCTTGCTATTTATGTCTTGTTGGCATATGAAGCTTCATTTGAAGTCGTCAGAATCTTTGGGTCTGGGCAAGACTGGAGAAGCTGAAGGGATCCTGGACAAACCAGCAAACACCCGTTCCAGGAATGCCTGGTTAAAAGGCCACGGGACTCCCCCTCGCGCCCAGACAGTCAGGAAAGAGTCTCCAAGTATTTTAAATACTCTTAGTGCATCACCATACTCCTGGATTATTGCTAAACTATCACATTCTTGTTTAATTTTCGGGTGTCTGGAATTTGAGCTAAGCCCCGCCGCCTTAGACCTTTCGATCCGCGGCATCCCCTTTGGGGCAGGGCTGGGGCTGCCTCCTCCAGCGCCCGTCACTGGCTGCCTGAGCGATGCCTCCAGGCTGCCGGCCAGGCTGCCACCGCTCCCGGCCCAAAGGAACTACTAGCTAGAATCTCTGCAGTGATCTCCTGGGGATATTTTACTTGTAAAGTGGGGAGGAGAGGCAGGATGGGGCAAGGAGGAGATAAAAACTGGAGCGTTCTGACCTGCAGAAATACTATCACATAACAATGGTGGGTGTCTAGGAACAGGACCTTGCGTAGACTCAGAGTCGAAAATGAAGAGAAAAGGCATCTGAAAATGGAGGAGAATATTATTTTGGCTTGGCCTTGCGTGTATTCTCTATGGGACTAATTCTTCTGCTGTTAGTTACTGTAGGGAAGCTATCCCAAAGCGGGTTTTATGTCTTCTCTTCCTAGGGGAGGAACTGTGTGCTCTTGGAGACTTTCCTCACCACCTCCCTCCAAAGGCCCCCATCATCCAGGGGCTGGGGAGAGGGGTGTGGACCCAGGAGCCAAGTCATCCAAAACCCATCTGCTGGGCCAGCAGAGCACTGCAGAGGGTTAGCTGCAACTGAACTAGAGATAGTCAGCTAACAGGTGAACAGTGATTTTATTCCTTGCTTGTCTCAGACAACCCTTTCATATTTATCCTTGCTCTGTGAGTCAAGGCCTGTGCTGATGGCACAATATTTTATTCATTATTGTGCTATGTTAATTCAAGCTGTTAAGTTCTCTCTTGGAAAACTTCTCAAATGATCGCAACCATAGTTTAAACTAATCTTAATCGTAAAACAATAGAAATAAGTGTGGAATAAAAAATTCATTCCTCAGTTTAACATAAAGAGTTAAACGTAACTTTTAAATCAGTGGTTTTAATCATTATTTTGCCGTAGTCATTTGAATCATACTAAGAAAGAACTACTTGAACTAGATTTCTAATGATCAATAAGGTTTAAATTTCTACAGGAAACTTTTTATGGGGAAAAGACAGCCATTTTGAACTCTGCATCTGCCCACAAAGGAAACATCACAGGAGGCCAGATGTGTGAATGACTAGAAATTATATGGAATACTTTATCTAGGGAATATAAGAAGGATAAGGGTTTCAAAAAGCAAACACGCCATTGAATTCCCTAATTTTCAATTACTATTCTAATAATTGAAGGATCAAACATTTTGGTTAGGAGTGAGAATGCTAATATTCTTCTAATTATAAGTTACGGGCAGCACAATATGTTGTTAATAGCACTAGATATTTTGTTGGTATTCTGTAGTAAAAGAAAAAAACATTAAATCCAGTCAGTGGACAGGTTCCATACCAATAAGGCATAGCTGTTTTTAAGCTCTTCTTCAAAAGTGAAGCTCACACGTTACTCAAAAACTATGTAACTATATTCTCTGCCTCGGGTTCCTATGTTGCTGGTAGATAAAAGCATCAGGAAGGTAAATGAAATGGTCAAGAAGAGAAAGAATAATTGGAAACACTTGACTGTGGTTAGCTTGTTCTGCCTGAATATAAGAGTATCATGGCTTACAGTGGCAAATTCACCAACCAAGTTTATTTCTTGGTAGTCCATCTAACTGCTATTTTAGATTGATTCACAGCCTACCTAACACTCAGGGAGAGGTAATTTCATAAACTGGAAAAGAGAACTGAAGATTAAATATATTTCTAGAAAATAATTCAAGAAAAAAATTTGCTAAGTTTGAGAAAAACATGTCTTTTAACATCAAATTAAGCCTAATTTCAGACCACACAAAAATATTTTTCTTCTTTTAAAAAACTGTTAGAAATTGAAATAACCATCAAATTATTTAGAAATCACTTAATTACCTTGAATCAGATATCAAGCCATGGACTTGGTCTGCAAAGTTACTGATTACAGGACTTAGAATTAAGATACATCAAATGAGGTTATTAGCCAGCCCATTCTAAAAGTCAGTAATTGTGTTATTTTTCAACCTTCTCCATATACTCTGTTGCCTGTGAAGTTGGCCTGAACATATTTTCAATGGGAATTGACAATTGAAATGGCAGAGAAGTTTCAAATACATGTTCAGAGAATCTCCTAATCTTTCTCATCAGACAGATAATTTCCTGTGACTTGTCAGTAAACAGTGGAGTGATGTAATTACAGACTCATTGTCTCTACCTTGTTTTGCTCTGTGGAAGGTGGGCAGACATGACATCAGATTTGTATTTTTCAAATCCCACATTTACTTTGTATAAATACAAATGCAGGTATAATATTATATCATTGAAAGGGACCTTAGCAATCAACAAATCCTAGATCTGAGACCTTGAGAGGTTAAAGTGATTTGTCTCAAGTCATGAAGACAGATAGTATCAGAGCTGAGATAGAACTGAAGATTTCCTGGTTCTTAGCCCAGTGCATTCACAACCCACTACTGAGGCATCAGGATTTGTTTTAATTGTGTGAAGTAAGTATAAAAGTACTACATTGTGATTTTCAGAACTCTTTGTGGACCTCCATAGGATGTGTTTTCCAAATGATTTTGGAAGCTTAAGTTAACACCTGCTGCTTTTAAATAAATGAAAACATTTTTATTCTTTATACATTTTCCTTGCTTCCACTGCACGTGCCAAACAACAGTACACAAGCTGTCAGTATCTCCATTACAAAATCCACAACAGAAAGTGGTTTAGAAATTCTTTTTTTTTTTTAACATCTTTGTTGGAATATAATTGCTCTACAATGTGTGTTAGTTTCTGGTGTATAACAAAGTGATTCAGCTATATGTATACATATATCCCTATATCTCCTCCCTCTTGCGTCTCCCTCCCATCCTCCCTATCCCGCCCCTCTAGGTGGTCACAAAGCACCCAGCTGATCTCCCTGTGCTGTGCAGCTGCTTCCCACTAGCTATCTATTTTACTTTTGGTAGTGTCTATATGTCAATGCTTCTCTCTCACTTCGTCCCAGCTTACCTTTCCCCCTCCCCGTGTCCTCAAGTGCATTCTCTACGTCTGTGTCTTTATTCCTGTCCTGCCCCTAGGAAGCAACATAAGTGTCCATCGACAGATGAATGGGTAACAAAGATGTAGCACATATATACAATGGAATGAAAAATTCTCTAGAAGGGATCAATAACAGAATAACTGAGGCAGAAGAATGGAGAAGTGACCTGGAAGATAAAATAGTGGAAATAACTACTGCAGAGCAGAATAAAGAAAAAAGAATGAGAAGAACTGAGGACAGTCTCAGAGACCTCTGGGACAATATTAAACACACCAACATTCGAATTATAGGGGTCCCAGAAGAAGAAGAGAAAAAGAAAGGGACTGAGAAAATATTTGCAGAGATTATACTTGAAAACGTCCCTAATATGGGTAAGGAGATAGTTAATCAAGTCCAGGAAGCACACAGAGTCCCATACAGGATAAATCCAAGGAGAAACACGCCAAGACACATATTAATCAAACTCTCAAAAGTTAACTACAAAGAAAAAATATTAAAGCAGCAAGGGAAAAACAACAAAAAACATACAAGGGAATCCCCATAAGGTTAACAGCTGATCTTTCAGCAGAAAACTCTGCCAGCCAGAAGGGAGTGGCAGCCCATAGTTAAAGTGATGAAAGGGAAAAACCTACAACCAAGATTACTTTTCTTTATCCCTGATTTTAAGAGATTTGTTTATGATGTGTCTTGATGTAACTTTTTTTTCATATAACTTGTGCTTGAGGTTTGTTTAGGTTACTGGATCTGAGGGCTTACAATTTTTATCGAATTGGGGAAGATTTCAGCCATTATTTCTTCCATTTTTTTCCATCTCCCCCCATTCAAATTTCACAGCTCATTTTTTTCTCATTCCATATTTCATGCCACAGTTCATTTTTTTTCTTAGTCTTATTTCTTTCCATGTTTCATTTTGGATAGTTTCTACTGCAATGTCGTCATAATAATTAATCATTTCTTATACAGTGTTTAATCTACTATTAATCTCATCAAGTGTATTTTTCTTCACCTACATTTTTTTTTTTTACAGAAGTTTGATCTGGGTCTTTCAACTCTTTTCCATGTTTTCCATGTCTCTTATCATGCTCATGTTTTCCTCAACCTTCTTGAACATATGGAGTATATTTATAATAGCTGCATCAGCATCCTTGTCTACTAAGCCTATCATATGTATCATTTTTGTGTGTCCTACAAAAAAGTGCAATATACAATGAGTACATAAACTATAGTAGATTGCATTTTTTCTGCTTCTTTGCATATCTGTTATTTTCTATTTGTATGCTAAACTAGATGTTGCAAATTTTACCTTTTTGGGTGCCCGAGTTTTTATTTTGTATTTCTTAAATATACTTTGGCTTTGTTCTGGGGTGAAACAAAGTTATTTGGAAGCAGTAGACCCTTTATAAGCTCTGTTAGATGAACCAGGACCGTCCTTAGTCTTGGGCTTACAGTGGCACCACATTCTTCTGAAGATTCCATGTGATGCTTCATGTGTTAGAAAGTCTACACACTCGGCTGGTTAGAACATGAACTATTCCTGGTTCTTTTTAAGCTCTGGGGATTTCTACTTCTTCAAAGTAGCTCTTTCCCCCGACTTTTTGGTTTTTTCATGGCAGGCACCGATCAGGTGAAGCCTCGAGGAAGACCCTGTGCATACCTCCACGTCTCTGTCTGGGCAGCTCTCTCCTCTTCAGTTCTCTGCCTTAACCATTCCGGCCATCTTGGTCTTCCTGAACCCTGAACTCTGTCTTCTCAGCTCAAGGAAACCAATGGGCTAGATTTGTGTTCCCCCTCCCTGCACTGCAGCTTGAGAACCTCTCTAGGCAGTAAACCCAGACATTTTTAGGCCTCACCTTTCTTCTTTTTTTCCTCTCAACACTGCTTGTTGTACAATGTTGGAAAGCTATTGTTTCATGTATTTTGTCTAGCCTTTTAGTATTTTAGGTGGGAGGAGGCAAATCTATTTCCTGTTACTCCTTAATGGATGAAAGTAGAAATTCTGGGGCAGAGGTTTTAATGGCATGTGGGAGGAGATTTTCCTGTGATATGATTTTATATCTAGGACACAAAATAAGATTGTACAGTAATGCAATTTCCTTCAAAAGTAAAATTAATTTTGGTATGTTTTTCAAATATATTCTTTGCTCTCATATCTTATGGGAATTGTTACAAGGATCATAACAGGCAATTATTTGCCTCATTAAGTAATGCTAATTTTCTGTTTAGCGTTTTCTTATAGTATTTATTAGTTGAAGAATTGAATATAATGTGTTATTTTTTTCTTTTCATATTTTTTAATTCCATAAGTTAAAAGTGTTTTAATTAAATTGTATTTTTTCTATTAGTAACTTTCCTTTAAGTGCTATTCATATTCCTTATATTTTAAACCACTAAAATGATTGATTTGTCATTTAGTTGACAGTATATAGTTATATTCTCTAAACAAGATGCTTGGATCTATGTGTAACCATATGTAATCCTAAATTTCTCCAGGAGTACTAGGTTTGGGGCACAAGTGAAATTACATTTATTTTCTGAATCGTCAGAATTCTGATGATTCTCAACAATACCCTTCATAGTCAAGCAGTGTCTCAAAGCATTTCTCAGCTATTTCTGGGAAGCCCCAAAGGCATATCTCATATATGCCTATAAACCAGTCTTATGCCAGTGAGTCACCTGCAGTTCGTCATATAGCATCCAGCATTTTTGACACCCACTGTGTATAAACTCACTCCACAAATCCTCTGACAAGGTGGATGGCACTCATGGTGAAAATATCACAGTTCTTGCCAAGGACATTAGCTCATGACTGCTACAGTGATCATGTCCTGCTGGTTTCTGTGCAGAGGCAGGGAGAATATGCTTGGGTTTCTCCCAAAGTCTCTCTTAAAAGAGGTTAATTTCTGGCATTCATTCTTCACATAGAATTTCATCAAATATTTTATGAATATAGTTCCATCAGTTTCTAGCCTTTACTTTTCTAATCAATATGATTCAAACTGGTCTGAAGGAGGCTAATGGGTAACAGATATAATAAATTCTTTTAACTATCCTTTTTCCTTTCTCCTTCAGTAAACCTGACCTAACCAAGCTACTTCCTCCTTCTGTATTATTACAAAATAATCCCCTCCACGTGTATTAAAGTATACAAATTATGCACTGAAACAGGATGGGTGCTATTCCCACCAAACAAGTCAAATTGCCCAGGTACTTTTAGAAAATTGATTCCAGAGAAGCTTTGAACACATACATTATGAAATGTCCAGTCTCTAATAAACCATGCATAATTAACTCTATTCATATATATCAATAAATGGGCCATTTCCTACATCTACACTGTGCAGTTTGCTTATTTTCCTGAATAAATAATGATTGATTATTGAGTGCTTTACATGTATTAACCTATCTAATCCTCACAACAACCTTACACATTAACACATTTATATTTCCATCTTACAACTTGCCCAAGTTTCCATAACTAGGAAGTGGAGGAGCTGAAATCAGAACCGTGTTAGTCTTGTTAGTCTTACTATGGCTATTTTGTCCCTTTTAAAGAAAAGTAGACTGTAGAACAATTTAAGTTGATTATCATTTTGATTCCACTTTGAATGCTTATATATAAATGTCTTATGTACTTTTATTTTCTGATTTTCCTTTAAAACATTATACTTCTCAAAATTGTCAGATTGTGGATGGAGGTACATAAACCAAATACCTGGATGAAAACTGAATATTTAGTAAAACAACTGGTTATTTCTAAGTACTTTATACTGATTAGGTAAGTGATTACATTATTCTTTTATTTTTAGACCTTTCATATATTGTCCTATATATATACACAAGTATATACACACATATTTCCTGACAATGCTGTATTTGGGTATTAATCTATTTTACTTGAAGATTATAAAAATATTTTTGTGTGTGGGTGTAGTGTATTGGTATCTTTTTTAAATTCAAAGTGACATAGACATACATCTGCTTGAGTTAAGATTACTCTAGTGTGCCTAACTCTGGAATAGAATAATGAACCAGGCAAATTTTTTTTTAATCCAAATACATTACTAATCCAATTTCAATTAAATGTCTTGTTTAAAACAAATGATCCATCTACAGGTTTCCCACGCTTTCTGAAAGTAAGAGAGTTCCTATGAAACCTTTTGTAAGTTGAAATCGAATAAAGAGAAGGACACATGCCACTAACGGATGCACAAAATAAATTGAGAAAAAGCAGATATGCAGCCAGACACAGCTCAAAGCTATGGCGGCTAGATGCTTGATGCTGAGTGTAGGTCCTGGGAAGGAGCTTGGTGGCGTCACTCTCCCTGCTCGGGCTGCGAGCTGCCTCTATAATGGCTCAGGTCACTGCAGAGCAAACGCTGAACACTATTTTTGATTTTTACCTTTATTCTTAAAAGCGAAAATCTCCTTCGGATTTTTATTCAGTTAACAAAAACAGGTACTACTGTAAGCCTTTCAAAAAAGCGAAATGCCAAAGTGAACTTTGGAAAACTGGGGGACACCTGGAACGCATTGTAATGTCAATAAATTGGAATTAAAAGGGTGGATCAAGAAGGGATGTGGGAGCATTCTGCATTTTATTGAGATATGAGCACAACTGGTGCCCAGGGATCAGCGCCAGCTGTGAAAAGATGATTTCATGTGAAGTTCTATAAACTTACCTGGGAAGTGGACTCAGCCAAGACTATTGCCTGCAACTATCATACGATATCCTCAGTCTAGGCAACTCTCTGTAATTATAATTGAAGGGGCTACTTGAACTCAGGTTCTTCTGCTACCAAACAGCTAGTTGTTCCCTCGTGTTAATACACTGGTGTGCAGTCACGGAGGCAGTGGGAGAAGGGGTGGTCAGGGAGAGGTGGGCAGTTCAGATCTGAGTGCGAGGGTGTTGCCGTGTGAGGCTTGGAGACGCTGTGTCTGCCGTGGTGGGACGGTTAGAAGAAGGGCTGCAGACAAAGGACAAAAAGGGGAGCATAGATGATGCTTGTTTCAATATTTCACCACACAAACTCTGTTCTCAGCTGAATTCCAGGAGGTCCGTGCTGTAAGCCACATCTTTAACTACCTTAGGTATTTTCACATATCCTAAACCCAAACAATGTTTCCCTTGTCCCTGAATTTCCCTGATAGTCATTTACTTTTTTGCTACCCTCTTTAATTCTTTGTTGATTGATGTTTAGATTAAAAATCTTTGTTTTTTTAGCTCCCCAGTAGGAAATGGATGAATCCCCATCTTGAAATATCATTTATACCAAGATTTCTTTTCAGGTCAGTTCATTAAATAGCCACCAAGTGTTAATGATTAAGTTATTTTGCACATTTGAAAAATGAGTATTATATACACGAACTATACTGAAGCAGCTGAGAAATGGCTTCTATACAGTCTTTTGCAACTGACATTGACCAACACTAGAATAATCTTTGTATCAGAGGCTAGTTTGAGGAATTTGCTTTGTCTTGTCCTGTGCATGGAACAGGGTCATCTACACAGTGTGTGAACAAGTTAAATGCCACCATTGAAGTGGACTTTCAGAAGGGTCAGGCTTCCTGCCCTGCAAGGCTGTTAGCTGTGCAATTCTTTATATAGGCTTAATGCTAATTTTCCTTATAACTTATTGAATACATTTAAGCATAGTACTGAATATATGCATTCCAGTCCTTTTTTTTCTTTGATACTTCCATTCTTAAGGAGTTTGACGATTCAGGGTAATGTACATGTGAGTTTATGTTTATAATTTTTTATGATTATAAGAAAATTAAGTGATTTCTTATGATAAATTGAATGAATACTTGTCTTTATTCAAGTCATGAGGGTTTTTGTCCTTGTATTATACATAATAAATATATAAGTGATATCAGTCATAACATATCCCTATCCATACGTGTAACCAATAGATGTGTACCATGTGTGGAAGCATGAGGATGTGCCCCTGTGCCCCAGAGATCCCCTTCAAAAGAGAGCAGCCAGCTGAGAGCCTCCTGTTGTCAACCCCTTCAGATCCTCCTCAGTTTTTGAGTCAAGGTCACACTATTTTTGAGGTGAGCCAGTCAATGATCAAGCAAGTCTGTGGAACCAGAGCTTAGCCATTTCCACCCCAATGGGATCCTTTACAGGGGTAACCTCTGCTCCGGTGCCCCCTTGGGGAAGCAGGGACTCTGTCAGACCTGTACTGCTGTATCACGGCTCCCTGGACTGATCCTGCTTCTGTTCTTTTGCTTTCAGACTCCAACTGCCATAGTAGAGTATAAAGTTCACCTTCCACTTTTGCTTTTCATTCTGATCTCCAACTTCTCACTAGAAATGTAGGGATTAAAGAGAAGATGTATACTCTTGCCTCATTTATCAAAGATAAGGTGACCATATGTCCATGGGTTTATCTCTGGGCTTTCTATCCTGTTCCATTGATCTATATTTCTGTTTATGTGCCAGTACCATACTGTCTTGATTACTGTAGCTTTGTAGTATAGTCTAAAGTCAAGGAGCCTGATTCCTCCAGCTCCGTTTTTCTTTACCAAGATTGCTTTGGCTATTCAGGGTCTTTTCTGTTTCCATACAAATTGTGAAATATTTTGCTCTAGTTCAGTGAAATATGCCATTGGTGGTTTGAAAGGGATTACACTGAATCTGTAGATTGCTTTGGGTAGTATAGTCATTTTCACAATGTTGATTTCTCAAAATTTTCTTTCTCAAGATTGCTTTGGCTATTCGGGGTCTTTTGTGTTTCCATACAAATTGTGAAATTTTTTGTTCTAGTTCTGTGAAAAATGCCATTGGTAGTTTGAAAGGGATTACACTGAATCTGTAGATTGCTTTGGGTAGTATAGTCATTTTCACAATGTTGATTCTTCCAATCCAAGAACATGATATATCTCTCCATCTGTTTGTACCTTCTTTAATTTATTTCATCAGTGTCATAGTTTTCTGCATACAGGTCTTTTGTCTCCTTAAGTAGGTTTATTCCTAGGTATTCTATTCTTTTTATTGCAGTGGTAAGTGGGAGTGTTTCCTTAATTTGTCTTTCAGATTTTTCATCGTTAGTGTATAGGAATACAAGAGATTTCTGTTCATTAATTTTGTATCCTGCTACTTTACCAAATTCATTGATTAGCTCTAGTAGTTTTCTGGTAGCATCTTTAGGATATTTTATGTATACTATCATGTCATCTGCAAACAGTGACAGTTTTACTTCTTCTTCTCAAATTTGGATTGGTTTTATTTCTTTTTCTTCACTGATTGCTGTGGCTAAAACTTCCAAAACAATGTTGAATAATAGTGGTGAGAGTGGACAACCAACCTTGTCTTGTTCCTGATCTTAGTGGAAATGGTTTCAGTTTTTCACCATTGAGAACGATATTGGCTGTGGGTTTGTCATATATGGCCTTTATTATGTTGAGGTAAGTTCCCTCTATGCCCACTTTCTGGAGAGTTTTTATCATGCAGTGGAGAAAAAACAGCCTCTTCAGTAAGTGGTGCTGGGAAAACTGGACATCTACATGTAAAAGAATGAAATTAGAACACTCCCTAACACCATACACAAAAATAAACTCAAAATGGATTAAAGACCTAAATGTAAGGCCAGGCACTATAAAACTTAGAGGAAAACATAGGCAGAACACTCTATGACATAAATCACAGCAAGATCCTTTTTGACCCACCTCCTAAAGAAATGGAAATAAAAACAAAAATAAACAAATGGGACCTCATGAAACTTAAAAGCTTTTGCACAGCAAAGGAAACCATAAACAAGACAAAAAGACAAGCCTCAGAATGGGAGAAAATATTTGCAAATGAAGCAACTGACAAAGGATTAATCTCCAAAATTTACAAGCAGCTCATGCAGCTCAATATCAAGAAAACAAACAACCCAATCCAAAAATGGGCAGAAGACCTAAATAGACATTTCTCCAAAGAAGATATACAGATTGCCAGAAAACACATGAAAGGATGCTCAACATCACTAATCATGAGAGAAATGCAAATCAAAATTACAGTGAGGTATCCCCTCACACCGGTCAGAATGACCATCACCAAAAAAATCTACAAACAATAAATGCTGGAGAGAGTGGGGAGAAAAGGGAACCCTCTTGCACTGTTGGTGGGAATGTAAATTGATACAGCCACTATGGATAACAGTATGGAGGTTCCTTAAAAAACTAAAACTAGAACTACCATATGACCCAGCAATCCCACTACTGGGCATATACCCTAAGAAAACCATAATTCAAAAAGAGACACGTACCACAATGTTCATTGAAGCACTATTTACAATAGCCAGGACATGGAAGCAACCTAAGTGTCCATCAACAGATGAATGGATAAAGAAGATGTGGCATATATATACAATGGAATATTACTCAGCCATAAAAAGAAATGAAATTGAGTTATTTGTAGTGAGGTAGATGGACCTAGAGTCTGTCATACAGAGTGAAGTAAGTCAGAAAGAGAAAAACAAATACCGTATGCTAACACATATATATGGAATCTTAAAAAAAAAAAAAAAAAAGGTTCTGAAGGACCTAGGGACAGCACAAGAATAAAGACGCAGACATAGAGAATGGACTTGAGGACACGGGGAGGGGGAAGGGTTAGCTAGGACGAAGTGAGAGAGTGACATTGACATATATACACTACCAAATGTAGACTAGATAGCTAGTGGGAAGCAGCCGCATAGCACAGGGAGATCAGCTCGGTGCTTTGTGACCCCCTTGAGGGGTGGTATAGGGAGGGTGGGAGGGAGACGCAAGAGGGAGGGGATATGAGGATATATGTATACGTATAGCTGATTCACTTTGTTATACAGCAGAAACTAACACAACAATGTAAAGCAATTATACTCCAATAAAGATGTTAAAAACACACACACACACACACACACACAAAATTACATTGCACATCTGCTTACATAAATAAATAAAGAGACGATGTAGTGTACTTCAGTCTTCTTTGGGGAACTGCTATTATTTTCCATCCTCCTTGGGCCCCTGGTTGTGTGAGGGAGTGAAACCAGTTTTTATAAATACACCTTTCCTTTCTTGGACTAAATTACTGTGATGCAAAATGAGGGTGGAAATTTTCAGACCATTAAACTTAAATTTAAGCATGATCTTTTCCTTTTCATTAAAAAGAAAAATCCAGCCTACATTTCCACCTTGATAAAATAGACTGCTGACTCCTAATTGGTCATTTTAATAAAAGAAAGTGACTTGTAATCATATAAGCTTCAGCTATTAAAAATGTTGTTTCAGTAACTCTTATACGTGCCTGCTCTAATGAACTCTTCTAGTTCTCTATGTGCTAAGACGTTCATTTGGGTCTTTTAAAGTCAATTCTATGAACCTTTAAATATGCAAAATGATGTTAGTACCCTATCCTAAGGCTTCTAAAGTTTAAACTAGGGCTGAAATGCTTTTCATTAAGTTAATTGGCTCACATGTGAAGTTTATAATTACCAAGTACATGCAGTATAGAGGCGAAAATAGATAAAATGCTGCTTTTATAGAAAAAGATAAAGCTATTTACAGCTTCAGTTGGCTAACTGTTGAGATAGTAAATAAATAAAGCAGCAAAAGACTCAGGAAATACTCTCCTTCCTGGAATATTTTTGCTCTCTAGTTTTCTAAAACAGTTATGGAATTTCCACCATAACAATTTTAAAAGGCTGGATTTGAAATCAGGATACCTGCATTTATACCATAGCCCTGCTACTCACCTTCTGTGCAAAAAATAGTATCATTTAACTTCCCTTAGATTTGTTGTTGTTGTTGTTTTTGGTCTATAAAAAACTTCAGAAGATTGTTGTGATCACCAAATGGGAAGATGTAAATGAAAACACTTTTCAAGCCTAGCAAGGTTTATGCTGGTATCAAATATTATTATTTTTTCTATATTATCAAATCTAGAAAACAGATCCAGCTTATTTTGAGAAAAGTTACTAGGTGTTTTGTAAGGAAAATGGGTAAAGTTGATATTACTATCAAGACACCATTATTACTTTACCACAAACAGCTTGGGAAGCTTTAAAAGATGTAGAGTGACTGTGTCTAAAATCTACCACTTTGTACACATTGCACCCTGTCTGTCACGGAGTGTGCAATCAGACGCTAGTCTTTGTGCCATATTCATTTGCTAAGTGACTGTGTGTCTCTGAATTTGAAATATATATATGTATATATATATATATATATATATATATATGCATGTATTTGTTAAGAACTTTTGAGTTTTTATATAATGTACTCTTGCTCATATATTCATACACACGTAAACTCTAGTCTTCCTTCTCCTTTTAATCTTCCTTTTCTGTTATATTTTTGGTTAAGGAATACTACTTGTATTGAGTCATATTTGGCCATAAGTGTAAAATTATACAGCCAGAAGCCCCTTTCATGGCATGACTTGAACCACCATCGTTCTCTTCCAGAAGGACTGCCTTTCCCCTTAACTATCCCTCTGAGTCCTGGAGCTCCTCTCCAGAGATGTCTGCAACGAACACGGGCTACCTGCGGTTGGGGAACCTCAGCGAGGCCTAGAGATCAGAGACCGCTCTGTGTCCCATGGTCTCTGCCTGGCCCAGCAAATGCTTGTTTACCAAACATTTGCTTCTCCACGTGAGTTGCCTTCCTCCCCTCTGAAGTCCACAACCACTCTCCCAACCACGGCTTTTATGTCATTAGCTGAAACTCGTATTTAAAGTGAGGTCTTTGCACATTGGCTTGAGTTACTCATTTTTCCTGGGTCTCTCCCATATCCACGTTATTAAAGTCTTACTTGATTTTTCTCCCATTTATCTGTCTCATGTCAATTCAAGTCTTAGACCAGCCAGAACAACCTAGAAGGGTAGAGAAAAATTTCTTCCCCCCCGATCCTTTGAAAGCAGCTCTTTTGCCCCTTTCCTGTTTGCCTGCTTCTGTTCCCCTCTAACCTTGAAAGAACCTAATTGTAGGAGTGAACCACTAGGCAATTTAACCTAACTCCTGACTTATGCTCTCCTGAATGCACACCATGTCTTGTCTAACCTGTTGATTATTTTCCTAGATAAAAAAGAAGTAAGAATGAAGAATTAAGCAGTTAAGAAATGACTAACTCTCTACCCCAAACAGCACCCTTAGCAATCCTGCAGGCAGATCACACAGGTAGGATAACATCTGAAGGGAGAGGGTCTGCACTCAATGGAGAATGACGCAGAACCCAACCTCCTGCCTCGATGACTCACTGAAATTCTTTCCCCACTTTTTCCCTTTAAAAACTGTCATGGTTGAGCAGAATCTTTGGAGTTGGTCTCTGGACATGAGTCCATCTTCTTCCCAGATTGCTGGTAATTAAAGCACCTTTCCTTTCTATTGACACTTGCCTCTCAAATTATCATTTTTTGAATGGCAAGCAGCTGAACCTGAGTTCGGTAACAACTTTATTAAAATTTCAAACATTACACAAGTTGGACATAAAATGCAATCTTTCCTTCCTCCTTCCTCCCTCCGACATTTCCATTACCACTCCTCAGAAGTAGCAACTTTTAACAGTTTGTTGTGCGTCCTTTCAGAGTGTTTGTGTCTGTGTGTGCGTGTGTAATACTGTTCTGGTCAGGCTGCTATAACAAACTACCATAGGCTGAGTACATTAAAAGACAGATATTTAAGACATTTATTTTTCATGGTTCTGGAGATTCTGAAATGTAAGATCAAGATGCCAGCCATTCTGATTCCTGGCAAAGATTGTCTTCCTGCCTTGTAGACAGCTGCCTCTCACTGTGTCCCTAATTAGTGGAGAGAGAGCAATCTCTCCCTTCCTTTAATAAAGTCACAAATCCCATCACGAGGGATCACCCTCATCATCTCATTTTGCCCTAACGACATTCTAAATGTTTCCGTCTCCAAATATCATCTCATTGGGAGTTAAGACTTTGACATTTGAATTTTGGGAGGAACACAGTTGAGTCCAAAGCGTATGTATCTACACACACACACACACACACACACACACACACACACACACACACATTTAAATATATATGTGTATATATATAAGACAATTTGAATCATATGAAAAGAATTGCAAAGTTTTTCACTGGAGTAATTTTTAAAATAGATTTCAGTTTTACAGAAATTTTAGTTTCAGAGCAAGATTGAGTGGGAGGTGAAGAGATTCCCCGTATACTTCCGTGCTCCCACACAGGCATAGCCCCTTCCATTGTCAACATCTTTTACTAGAGTGGTACACTGATTACAGTTGATTAACTTACATTGACATATCATTATCACCCAGAGTTCATAGTTTAAATGGGGTTCACTCTTGGTTTTGTACATTCTATGGGTTTGGACAAATTTATAATGACATGTATTTACCATTATAGTATCATACAGAGTATTTCAAATGCCCTGAAATCCCTCTGTGTTTTGTTTATTTATTCCTCCCTCTCCCCTAACACCTGGCAACCACTAATCTTTTAACTGTCTCCACACTTTTGCTTTCCAGAGTGTCATATATTTGGAATCATACAGTATATAGCTTTCTCAGATTGGCTTTTTTCACTTAGTAATATGCATTTGAGATTTCCCCATGTCTTTTCATGTCTCGGTAACTCATTTCTTTTTAGCACTGAATAATATTCCATTGTCCAGATGTACTGCAATTTATTTTTATTCATTCACCTACTGAAGAACATCTTTGTTGCTTCCAAGTTCTGGCAATTATGAATCAAGCTGCTATAAACATCATTAATGTGCAGGATTTTGTGTCAACCTAAGTTTTCAATTCCTTTGGGTAAATCCAAAGGAGTGAAATTTCTGGATTATATGGTAATAGGTAATAGTGTGTGTAGTTTTATAAGAAATCACCAAAATTTCTTCCAAAGTGGTTGTACCATTTTACATTCCCACCAGAAATGAATGGCAGTTACCGTTGCTCCACACCCTCGCCAGCTGTCAGTGTTTGATGTTGTCAGTGTTCTGATTTTGGACATTCTAATCGTTGTGTAGTGCTATCTCATTGTTTTAATTTGAATTTCCCTGATGACATTTGATGTGGATCATCTTTTCTTGTGCTTATTTTTCACCTGTTCAGTTATTTTGCCCATTTTTAAATTGGGTTGTTTGTCTTCTTATTGTTAAGGTTTAACAGTTCTTTCTATATTTTGGATAAGTTCTTTATCAGATATGTCTTGCAAATATTTTCTCCCAATATGTTGTTTGTTTTGTTTTTCTCTTGACAATGTCTTTCACAGAATGTAATTTTTTAAATTTTAATAAAGTCCAGCTCATCAATTCTTTCTTTCATGGATATTATGCCTTTGGTGTTGTATCTAAAAAGTCATTGCCATACCCAAGTTTATTTCAATTTTTCTCTTATATTATCTTCTAGGAATTTTACAGTTTTATATTTTGCATTCAGGTCTGTGATTCACTTTAAATTGATTTTTTTTGAAGGGTAGAAGGTCTATGTTTATATTCTTTTTTTTTTTTTTTTTTGCATGCATGCACATATCCAGTTCCATCACTGTTTGTTGAAATGACCAAGTTTTATCCATTGTGTTGCCTTTGTCTTTGTCAAAGATCAGTTGACTATATTTATGTGTGTCTACTTCTGGATTCTCCATTCTGTTCTACTGCATTTTTTCACCAGTACCACACCCTGTGGATTACTATAATTTTACAATAAGTCTTGAAGTTAAGTAATATCAGTCCTCTAACTTTGTTCTTCTCTTTCAGTATTGTGTTGACTATTCTGGGTCTTTCGCCTCTCCATATAAATTTTAAAATCAGTTTGTTGATATCCACAAAATAACTTGCTGGGATTTGACTGAGACTGCTTTGAATCTATACATCAGTAGTTGGGAAGAACTAACATCTTAACAGTATTCAGTCTTGCTATGAAAGAACATGGAATATCTCTCCATTTACTTAGTTTTCCTTTTATTTATTTCATCAGAGTTTTGTAAATTTCTTCATATAGATCTTGTACATATTTTGTTATATTTATACTTAATATTTCATTTTTAGGGACGCATTTGACTAATTTTAACTTGAGTAATTTTCATTGTGTAAATAATGCAATAACAACATTAAGAGAAATTGAGAAAACCAAAATCACTAAAATAATGTTACCCATATGGTTTTGTTTATTAATACTCTCTTCCAGTTCTTTCCCATATGAATATCTACTTTGCATAGTTATAATTGTATTGCACACACACTTTTGAATCCCATGCTTAAAAATTGACATTGATGTAAATATTTTCCTTGTGACTATGTGGTCTTAATAATTAGCCTTGTCAAAAATTGCAAGTATGTATATCATTATTCATTCCTATTGATAGCTGATTTTTTTACATATGACTGGGAAGTTGGTTTTAAAATTCACAACTTACTAGGAAAAGTAGTTTGAAAATACTTATATATGGCTACAAGTGTTCTGTTACTTTCTAGCTATGTGACTTTGAGTAAGTTCCAAGCTTACTAACTATGCCCTATTTTTCTCATTTGTAAAGTGAGTCCAAATAATACATCTATCCATTTCCTGGAGTGTAATGAGGGGTGACCCCATAATTCATGTTAGTCCCTTAAACTATTCCAGCACATAGAATGTGCTAAATAAATAACATATATATATGTTTATTAAAGATATTATTTACAAATGCTTATGTAAAATGTTTAACATATTTTAAATGTTAGATATATGGTTAAATTAATATCAGAAAATTTGAGGTCCACAAACTAAAATATCAACCAACAAACACTGCAATAATTCTATCAAAAGAAGTCCAATGATTATAAAGCTGTTTTTCTTTTCTGTCAGCACTTCAGTAAAAGATGAATAGACCAGTCGTGGATGATTCAACTTTCCCCATTAGGCCAAAACTTCCATTGATTCAGTTGATTGCTGACAACTATTTTCTGAATATTTGCAAAAATCACTGAATGGGTAACCTACAGAAAATATCATTGCGAGAAGACTCCATAAAAAAATGCAGTAGACCATTAAGAGTTTACTGCACTTAGCAAAAAACACAATATTCCCAGGGCTGTATCCTTGTTGGTGATGAAATAGTAAGTCTTTATACCTAAAATGCTCATATCCTAGAGAGGCGGACATCTTGTTTCAAGGTTCTTCTGAACAAGCCATGAAGAATAGCATTAGCTTACCCTCAGGGTATGATTGACTTTGCTATACAGGGCAGCAAGAGCAACCTCAATTCTGTAACCATCAATGGAGATTTATGATCTGATTATAAAAAGCAAAATGCAGAAAATGCATTAAGTGCTAATAGAATCCACATTAAAAAATACTTACAAAGTTTTGCGCACATGCACATACATGCATGCATTTTGGTTGTTGCTTTGCCAGAAAGAGGTACAGAGGAGCCTTCAGTGTACGACTTTTCTTGATCCAGAAATGACTGAAAATGATGAAAAAGTATACTTTGAAGTAAATCATAGCCTTATACCCCTTCCTTATACTTCTAATGGTCCTGAAAATTTCCCTTAATGTTTTTTTGTTGAGAAGAAAGTCTGAATAGGTTGAATCTATGCATAATTATTTTATGGTTGAGCAAAATTTTATACTTCTCTACAACCATCCAAGAGAAACTGGGATTTCTTCCAGGAACTGTCCCATGCTTCATTAATTTTAAGGCCACCTTCATCTGCAAAGATCATGGTTACTTAAGGAGAATTCTTTTATCATAAGGACAGATAAAATTACTATTGGTTATTTAGGCATTTGATTCTTTTCCAAAAGTCATAGGGAGTGTTTTCTGAAATTCTGGGAACAGATGCAAATTGAACACATTCAGGGATGGGGTGATCTTGTTTAGCCATAGTTTATATGAAAAATATTTGAGTATATTATTCATCAGAAATTGTTTCCTGCTGGAGTTAAAATAATCAAGTAGGATTTCAATAACACCATTGGCAACTTAGAGAATAATCAGAGGTCAAAATTTGGGTTACCATCTAATGTTTAATAATCTAAGAACTCTAGTCTTGTATCCACAGAACCTGGGGGAACAAAAAGATAAGGAAAATTTACATTGCATGGGGATTTTTCAGTTCATGGAATCTTGGACTCTCCTGGAGTCTGGACATCACTAGCTTCCCACCCCACCGCATTAAAAGACCATCTCCTGTGTCTCCCATGGTGTTTTTGTCATATGGTCATTCAACTTCTGCCTTGATATCCCAGTGTAGGAGAGCAGAACTTGTCACCCCCAAATGTGTCTCTTTGGCATGAGGGTGAATTTAGGCTGATTATTTTTAAGAAACAGGAGTTTAGGAAAGTTTTTCTTGTTACCTCCCTCTTAACTGCCTGAAGAACTTAGATAAAGGTCCCGTTCCCAGAATAGAGCTATTTGCACCAGAGACATCTCCAAAGAGCATGGGCTAGGTGTGGAGGGGGAAACTGCACAGGGCCTCGACACCAGAGTCCACTCTGTGCCCCATTGTCTCTGGCTGGCCCAGCAAACATTTGTTTACCAAGCATTTGCTTTTCCATGTCCACATGAATTGCCTTCCTCCCCTCTGAAGTTCCAAACTACTACCCCAACATCCTTTTTTGTCTTTGGCTGAAGATGTTGTTTATTAAGGTGAGGGCTTTGGCCATCTTGGTGAGTTGCTCAGTCTTCCTAGGTCTCTCCCATGTGTACATGTTACTAAACTTTGGTTTGATTTTCTCCGGTTAACCTGTCTTATGTCAATTAAAATCTTAGACCAGCCAAAAGAACCTAGAAGTGTAGAGGAAAATTTCACTCTCCACACCAGCAATTCCACTGTTGGACACATCTAGTTGCTGAAATCACTTATATGGAGATGAAACTCCTCCCCAAAATGCTCACTAATTTTTCCTGGATCTGCCTCTAAATAGGAGAGAAGATTTGTTCCTTTTGTTTGCTGATCACTATTTATATAATTAAAATATTATAACAGCTTAAGGAAAACTATTATGTTTTTCCCAATCTCTTCTTGCTCAGGCTAAGCAAAGTTACATGCACAGGTTTTGGAGCCCAGCTGAGATAAATTCCTTCTTGCCTCTTCCTAGTTGTGTGATATTATTGAACCTTTCTAAATCTTAGTTTTATTGTCTGTAAAATAGCTACAAAGCAACTGACCTTATACATATTCTCTGAGGATTAAATAACAATGCAGGCTCTCAACAGATGTTACCTACTATTTTTATTCTCTTTAACCATTCCTTGTGTAACTTAAATCCTTAAGAGCTAGAATAGATCCAGATAATTTTAATTTGAATCCATCTCTTTGAAAAATGTCAATGTTTAATTTCTGTAATTTTTTGAGAGTGAGAAGGTGGAGAGAGGGGGTGAAGGAGAGGAAAAGAGAGAGAGTGGGAGAGAGAGAAAGAGAGGAGAGAGGTGTCTGTGTGGTGCAGATGTATTTCTCTTGTATCTCAGGCTCTGGCATTTTAACTCCATCGGAGGCTTGCTTTGTACCATGTAGGATATGGCACTTCCTTTATTTCTCCTGGAGTCAATTAAACATGAAATTCAGCCCCTTTCTGATTGCACACATTCATACATAAGCACGCACGCATGCACACACACACACACACACCAAGTCTCTGAATATGTAGCAACATTGATAAAGGTTTGAGAAATTAAAAGGGCTTTGCTTTGCAGTATATGAAAACTTAAACTGAATATCTGACATGTTTGTTCTTGTGAGGGAGGAAAAATAATTTTCTCTTTACTCTTCTAGGTTCTTGGCTGAGGTTCCTCTGTAATAAAAAGACAGATTAACAGGGGAAAAAAGACAGAAGTTTAATAACATGTATACATTCTGGTATACAAGGGAGATACCCAGGAAAACTGAGTAACTTCCCAAAATGGACCAAGCAATCACCTTAAATATCATTTCCAATTAAAGACAAAAGAAAATGTTGGGAAGTCAGGGGAGAGTCAGTTATGAGAGATTACCAGTAAAAGCAAAGTAAAAAAGGGTAAAGTTGTTGAGTAATTTTAAATAGTTGCCATCTCCGTTGATAAGAATTTCTAGAGATTTAGAGTCAACCCCCTCTTCCTGATACAGAGAGGAAGACATCTTTACAAGTGGAGATTTCTCTTGTATATGTAAATGTCCTTACAAAAGGGTAATTTCTACTCAATTTTCATATGTCTGCTTCTTAAAAAATTAATCAGCCTATTGTGGGCTGGCAAATTCTGCTCTCCTTTGCCAATTAAAGAATGTCACTTGCCAGCTGGTTCTACAAGGATTGAGTCACTATCCACTGTAGTCGCTGACCTACAATATACCCTGGGAAGAATTTGGGGCAGGGATCGCGATGAGGCACACTGAGTCCTGGGAAAAGTGGCAGAACAGGCTCTGAGATAGTTAGATATTTACATGAGAAAATTTTATGAACCAGGTTCTGGCATCTTCCCATACTTAGAAATGAACTAAAATAATTGACTGAGTTATCTGTTCCTAGTGACTAGCAGTATCCTACTCAGATGTGTGCTTGACTGTGCATATCTCTTCACCAAAATCACACGTTTACTGGCCTCTCCCCTTACCTATTCGGAGCAGTTTCTCAAAGCTTTCTGAGAGTCTATCTCAGGGCTACAGACCTCAGTAAGTTCCCAAATAAAACTGAAACTCACAGCTCTTGTGCATTTTTTCCCCTCAATGAATGATCCTTCATTCTAAAATACTTCCTCTACATTCAGCTATGTATCTTTGCCACCTTTTCTGGTCTCCTTCCCCTCTCCCAGGAGCGAAACAGAAAAATTCCTCTGAGTCTCCTTCATTAAAGGATCAGATTCTTAAGATTCAATTGGTTAGACTCTAAGAGTACTAGTGACAGGTATTACAAGAGTGATTTGGCTCTAATTAATAAATTCCTTTTTTCAGAGATCTTATCCCTTTATAAAATTCAATAACAAAATAATGTAATCCTACAGAGAGTTTTTTGCACCGCCAATTTGAGAAGGCAGTGCAGTTATTTATGGAAGATCTTTAAACAAGAACAGTTTTTATTACTTTGAAATCACTTGCAGATGTTATTCAACATCTCTGCAATTGCCATAAGATCAAAACTAAGATATGGCACTTGTAACAGCCATCTGTTTAATGCTTTGTTGAGAAACTTTATTTCTTCTAGTTTTTTTAAGGATAATTTCTGTGAGTCCAAGTCTCTGCTAAGGTGAATGTTTAAAATCATTTTCTTCATGAGTACCTAGTACTTGTGAAACTGCTAAAATACATCTCGTGGGGCTCTGAAGAGCTCTGGTCCTTTATGTCTCAGCACAGAAAGAATTCAGTGAGAAGCAAAGTGACAGATAAGAAGTGATTTATTAGAATAGGACACTTACGAGGCTTACAAGTGGGCAGGTGAGAGGGTGTTGCACCCTGAGAACTTAGCGGGCTACAGTTTTCTAGTCAAAGGAAAAGTGGGGAGGGAGATAAGACCACCTTCTTCCTTGTTCTTGAGTAGATGTCAAGCTTCTATTATCACCTCCTCCTCCATGTCAGGTGGGGGAGTTTTCTTGTGGTATGGTAAAAAGACCTCTTCAGGTGGACAGAGCTCCTCGCCCACAGAGGCCTGGGGACAGGCTCTTATATATGGTAAAACTGGAACTGTCATGGTGCTATGGAAATGATCAAAAATGCAATGATATATACTAAAAATGGTAAATCATCTCAGATTTCAGTATAATGTCACCTTTTCCTTATACTTTTGTTTTTTAGGGTACACAGAGGAGCGTGTCTAGGAATCATTAACTTACTGAGCTCACTGGGCAGGATGTGGGTCTCATTCCACCATTGTTTTATTGTTTTAGGGGCAGGTCTCATGTTTCTGTTGCATGGCTTTTTAATTTTTCCTTTTTTGTTTTTTTTTTTCATTTTAAGTAGACTTTATTTTTTAGAATAGTTTTAAGTTCATAGAAAAATTCAACAGAAAGTACAAGAGTTCCCATGTACTCCCTGTCTCAAACACATTGCACGGTTTTGTTGCTAAGCAAGCTTGCTTGGCTTTGTGGTTAAGCAAACCTGCTTTCTTGAGTGATCATTAACTTACAGGAGTCTTCCTTACTTTTTTCTTTACTTACAATCCCCTAGTGGGATTTAACTATTTAATCACCTACTTTGTCCATTTACTCTGTCCCTATCATCCCCCCTGCAGGTGTTTACCCTTTTATGCTTAAAAGGGGGGTAAAGGGTGACAACCGATTGTTAACTGCTTCCTACTGAGAAGGGACGTAGGCCTGCCTGGGGAAGGAGTAAAACACCTGGCTGACTGTCCCTTCTCTGTTGGGAGAACTGTAAACCAATGTCACTTTGCTTAATATCTTTTAGCCCTCTTTGATGTTAAGCATTGGAGGATGAGTTTATGAAAGATGTAAATTAAAAGAAATACAGTAATAAGCATTAGAAAAGTCACTAAAAGAGATTATAAATATGATTTTGGAGATCCAAACCATTTTTTTAAAACAGTTTCCAAATCTGGAAGAAGGTCAATTAAGGTCTCAATCTGTTTGTGTTTGACTAGGTCCAGAACCTCAATGTTTCATACTTTGGGGTCTCTCAAGTCTTTTATCTCAGTTATAGATTTAATCTGTTCTTTATTTTCTGTTAATATCTTTCGGTAATAAGGGTGGCTTCCTTGTCCCTCGAGAAACAGAGGGACAATTTAGTTAGTAAGTCCCTTCCATTAAAGAGATAGGACAGTCAGGCACAAACAGAAAGGAATGTAAAAATGATCAGCTTTTGCTGTTGCACAAAAGGGGTTACAGGAAAGTGTGCCCCTGTCTCTTTCCTGACTCTCCCATTACATATTTTTTTATGATTGTTAAGACTTTCAATCCTTTGGGTTAAGACCAAAAGAGTTGCACCAGTGTCTATGAAAAATTCTTTCAAATGGCCCACCACATCAATGACCACCTGGGACTTGACACTAGTTATGTAAATGGCATCTCTAGGCAGAGCCACTTTTGGCCTTGGGTCCCCTCAGTCTTCTGATTGCAAAACCATCAAAGGCCGAGGGGCCTCCGTCACTCTCTGGCATCTGGGGAATTCCCTCAGCCAATGTCCTGGCTGTTTGCAAAGGGCACATGGATCACAATCTTTCCTCCAGTGCCCCTTTTGTCCACACGTGGTATACTGGTTTTTTCTGTGTACCCATGGGCCTTGTGGTCTACCACAGCCAAATTGGCCTGGAAAGTCCAGTCTCCTATTTGGTGGTCTCTGAGTGGACAAAGCCACTGCCATCATTTGGGCCTTTTGTATATTTCTCTGGGTGTGTTCAGCCTTTTCAGCTATATCCCTGATATTGAAAACTGAATAAGCCAATTGGAGCAAAGCGTTCATAGGGGTCTGAGGACCAGCAGTTGCTTTCTAAATTTTGTGCCTGATGTCTGGGGCAGATTGGGCAGTGACATCCATAGCCAAAAGGGCCTGTCCCTCGGGGGACGAGGGCTCCACATTCGCATACTTTTTAAAAGCTTCCTCTAATCTCCCTTGAAAACGGCCGGATTTTCATCTGGTCCCTGTTGGACTTCTTTCACTTTTTCAGAATTGACCGCTTTTATTGTAAATTTTTTCATACCCTCTATTAAACAGTTAATCATATGGACCCATCTATGCTTATCAATAAAATTTATCTGGCAATTTCTTTGTGGATCTGACTCTGGGACAGGATTGTTCCCCACCCGCTCAACTGCATGGCCCTGCTGGTCTCAGGCTGCCACTTGGTCAGCTTGGACTCTGGCTGCCGGTATTATATGCTGTTCTTTCTCAGAGATGCAGCAGTGAGATAAGATCTGTAAATCCCACAGGTGAGATCAAAAGATCTCATCAACCAGGTAAACTCCTTTGTAAAAAGTTCAGAATCCTCAGAAAAACTTCCCAATTTATCCTCTGCCAGACTTAGATCAGACATTGAAAAAAGCACATGAACTCTTATTGTCCTTGATTTCTATCAGAAATTTCTCTCAGAGGCAGAACCATAGGGGCAGTTGGTTGGTAACTTAGGCTGCTGTGGGTGCTAGTTAGGCTGAAAATGGGCCCCTTGGGTAACTCAGGGTACAAAGGAGCTCCTGGATATGGAGGTCTCTCCTCACCCTTGGGTGTGTTTTCCCCTGGGATAGTAACCTCGGCTGGAGCAAGGGTTCCCACCTGTGAGAGAGCCGTTGCTGGAACAGCCTTTTCCATGGATACGGCAGCTTCCATCAGAGCAATAGTTTTCTACTAAAAAGTTTCATTCCCTTTCTCAAAATCCACCATGCAATTTAATTAAGATTTGTAGTTACAACTATAGATGTTATCCCGTCCAAAGCAGTCTCCCAATGAGGTGTTAACACCTGAGAAATTGCCACAAAGGAATGGTACAGAAGGTGTCCCCAGTGGTGTTGACAATGAGCAAGAACTGGTCTGACTGCAAATTGGAAATAAAGGGTCAGCATTTGTAAGGGTTGGAGGGAGAGGAAGACTGACATCAGGGCTCAGGAAGTCCTCCGTTGGGCACTTCTAGGAATTAGGGGGAAAGTACCTTAAGTCTTGGAAGTTCATTCCCTTCAGTTTTCTTGGGCATTATGTACTTAAGAATATCTGATAAGAGGCTGGTTTTATCTAGGTTGGACATAGTCCTTTAAACAATTTTTGTCTAGTATGTATAGTCCCCTGGTTATAGATTATGGGCATCTAACCTTCATCCAAAGATAGATTACAGTGACCAGCATCAGAAACAAGTTTAGAATATCTTCTTAATAACTCAGTTAAGCTTTACAATAATATAACATAGCAAGAAAGAGCTATTTGAAAAGTAAGTTTTAGACAGTAGGTACTGACCTCAATTAGCAAAACTAAAATTTAATATCATCTATTAAAACATAATTTCTTTTTCTCTAAAATTACCCTTGTTCTTACCAAACATAGCCAAATTAAGATTAATTTGTTTTAAAAATGTCAGGTTAATTGATCACACAGGCTTGTATAATTTGTCCAATAAAGTGGTTGCCTTGATTGCTAAAAATTGTAGAAAGTATACTCCAAGTGAAAAACATATTTTTAACCTTTCTTTTTTCACTATGAGGGCATCAGTCTTGTAGCCAAGAAAGGCTTTAACCCATTAAATAAAAAATGAGGTTTGCCAGGAAGCTGGGAAGAGTCAAGTGACCATCTTAGATTTCTCATAGCCCTGACTGTTTAATTTATGCTATTGTTTACACATTTTATTTTCTCTCATTTAGGAGCAGACTGTAACCATACTACAAGGATGTCAGGATGGCAAAAGTCTTGACAATAGGGGTGAATTTTCTTTCTGACAATTTACAACAAATATAAACTTATTGACTTTTAGTAAAGCCAGGTACAATAAAGTATTATACTTAATGTTGAAGACTCTAAAGACATGTCTGTGTTATAAAGCAGAAACTAACACACCATTGTAAAGCAATTATGCTCCAATAAAGATGTTAAAAAAAAATATTTGAAGTAAAAAAAAAAAAAAAAGACATGTCTGTATTTATTAACACACCTTAATAGTTAAGTTTACAGGCTTGAGTTTAAACAGGGATAGATGTAGAATGTAGGAGAAAAGTCTTAGAATTAAGAAGGAGAGTATAGTTTGCTAAATCCTGTCAGAAGCAACCCAGACAGTAAAATTTCTTCCTTTTCACATACTGTTTCCCTTGTCTCCTGCACCAGCAGTAAGATCCCTTCCACATCTCTAAACATCCACACCACCTTTCTATGGCAACCCATGTTGATTGCCACCGTCCCTCTGGTTCCCTGTCTTTAGATATCCATACCATCGTTCCTCTGGTCTGTACCTAGGTACCCAATCAGAGCCCCAAAGCATTTGGGGTTGATCAGCCTGTCTAAAATGGGCAGTCATTGACTGAGTGTCCTCTCCAGTGCTCCTGGCTTGTGGAGTCCCATGGCCCTATTAGGACCTGGCCCCCGACCTTCTTATTTACCACATCCCATCTGGGTCGCCAGCTGAAACTGCTAAAACATGTCTCAGGGGGCTCCGAGGAGCTCCTGTTCTTTATGTCTCAGTGAAGAAAGAATTCAGTGAGAGGCAAGTGATAGATAAAAAGTGATTTATTAGAATAGGACACTTAGGAGGCTTACAGGCAGGGGAGTGAGAAGGTGCCTCACCCTGAGAACTTAGTGGGCTACACTTTTTATAATCAAGGAAAAGTTGGGAGGGGACACTTCTTCCTCATTCTTGGGTAGACATCAAGCTTCCATCATCAGCTTCTCCACGTCAGGTGGGGGAGTTTTCTTGTCCCTACATGGTCAAGCCAGGACTGTCGTGGTGCAATGGAAATGAGCAAAAAGGCATTAACATATACTAAAAATGGTTAATCATCTTGAATTTCAGTGTGATGTCACCTTTTCATTACATTTTTGTTTTTAGTGTGTGCAGAGGAGCATGCCCTAGGAATTGTTAACTTACTGAGCTCACTGGGCAGGATGTGGGTCTCAAGCCACTATTATTATATCATTTTGGGGCATGTCTCATGTTTCTGTTGCATGGTTTTGTTTCTAAGCAAGCCTGCTTGGCTTTGTGGTTAAGAAAACCTGCCTTCTTGAGTAATCATCAACTTACAGGAGTCTTCCCATACTTTTTCTCTACTAACAATCCCCTAGTGGGATTAACTATCTAATCACCTACTTTGTCCCTTTACTCTGTATCACTTGTGGGGTTTTAAGTCTGTCTTTACTCCTAGATGAGATTGTAAGCTCTACAAGGGCAAGAATCCTGGTGTGTTGTTCCCTGCTTTTGCTCGTCACTTGGCAAAATGTCTGGCACACGGTAGAGTTTTGCAGTGGAGGGAAAACTTTCCTCTACCCTTCTAAGTTCTTCTGGCTGGTCTAATAATTAAATCGACATGAGATAGATTAACAGGAGAAAATCAAATTTTAATTTCACATATATGGGAGTTTATAGAAATATTAGACTCAAAGAAATGACTAAAGCAGGCAGCTTTTATTCCTTTTAGACAAAGAGGCAATACATTTGTGAAGAACTGACAAGACAAAGAAACTTAGGTTTGGGTACTAATTAGTGGGGAAACTAAGCAGAGCTTGTTTACATAGCCTCTGGTTCCTGAATTCCCTGTTTCTGGCAATAAGGATGTGTCTCTACTTCCTGATCAGAGAGGGTGCCTTTCACATGGGAGATTTAGTTTTGCTTTGAGAAGGGCAGAGAGGAGGGTCAGAGTGTCTTTCTTGCATTGGCTGTTTCTCAAGTAACTTTACTTTAGAATAATCAATATGCCAAAGTGACATTTTGGGGGCAACCCCCCCGATTGCATCAATTTCCATAAATATTGGTTGAATAAATAAATGAATGAATGAACAAAATTTTTAAGATTTGTTACAGAACAAAAATGGCAAAAACTCCCTGTAATTCTTTTTTAGAGAAAGGAAATCAAGATGTTAATATCTGCCTAGTTGCCCAGTCTTTTAAAAATTAAAACCATAGTTTTAATAATTATAAACATTGTAATTACGATTTGGCACTAATCATAATCACATAATCATAATGCCTAATTATGATTTGACATTAAAATAAAATGTTATGGAGAAAAGCGAAAGAACAGACCAGCGAGGCCAAATTTGAATTATTTTGGTAACTACTGATATTTCTTTTTACGACTCACATCAGAACAATGATTATTGGTGAAAAACAGTATAGGAGTAACCTGTTATCATTTGGATAACTGTAGATAGAATTTTCACAAGACCCTTTTGTTAGAAATCAAGGCACAACTGCCCCCCTCCTCTCTCCTCCCCCCGTAAAAGGCAGTTTAACACAAGGTCCAAGAGGGTGAACTCTGGACTCAGGCTGCCTGAACCCACACCTCAGCTCTGTACCTTCCAGGTCATAACTCTCTGGGCAATCTGCACAGCCCTCATCAGCTCAGTTTCTCACTTGGAAAATAGAGATGATAACGTACCTACACCTTAGTGTTATTTACTATTTCTAGAGGTCTTGAACAGTTCTCAGTCTTCTCCTGCCTCCTCAATTCCCCTTCCTTCCTTCCTTCCTTCCTTCCTTCCTTCCTTCATTCATTTTTCTTTCTTTTTTTCTTTCTTTTTTTTTTTCTTTCTTTCTTTCTTTCTTTCTTTCTTTCTTTCTTTCTTTCTCTTTCTTTCTTTCTTCCTTTCTTTTCTTTTTCAAAGTTGTATCCCCTTAATTGCTGCTTCTTTCTATAATAATTTCCTAATCTACTTTACATTAATTTGAAACATATGAAACGTGTTCATGGTTGAAGGGAAGCAGAAAATGCCATCCCAAAATATGCCTCTTGGGCAAAAGGATTATTTTAGGCTGATTATTTTTAACACATGGCAGACAGAGGGAATGCTCTGAAAACTGAGTAGACATTGCCCTTTCGTGAGGGGTGTTTACATTTATAAGGGCGTCTCCATCTGTAGGGTGTCCCCCTCTCTGTACCCGGAAGAGGAGGATGACTAAATCTCTAGACACTCTTATCAGTGGAGAAGGCAAGGACTTAAATCTGCATAACAGCCTTTGCCTTGTTTACTGTGCTTTTCTTGGTCCTCTCCTCTAACTGGACTCCTCCCTCACAGCGTCTTCTTTGGTCTTTAGCTGGAGATCATATTTAAGGTGGTAGCTTGGGCCATTTCAGGGAGTTATTTAGTTTTCCTGCGTATCACCCATGTATACGGGAGGTATACATGTTATTAAACTTCTGTTGTTTTTTTTTTTCTCTTGTTATTCTGTCTTTTTATTACAGAGCGGTATCAGCCAAGAACCTAGAAGTGTAGAGGGAAAAATATTTTTCCTTCTCCACAATGCTTTTTGAGGACTACAAATGATAATTTATAGCCTTCAGAAAAAGATACAATAAACATAAATAAGCAGGTAAATCATGCTTAGAGATAATGTTTCAATTAACATTTGGTCTATCCTCTGTTTTCCATATAGAACTTTTTTCCCCTGTTCTGAATAGGACTATCGCAGCTATCACATTATTATCTCTATAACTTAATTTTATTTATTTTAAGATTTTTTTCACACTTCAACATCTCTGAAATTGAGATGCATTTTCCAATCCATAGAGTATGGTAACCGCTGTCAGCCATGCACCTGGCATTGTGTGTGTACATGAATTTAGTCATAGCTGTACATACTGTCCTGCCTGCACTGGGGTTATATGCATTGCTGATACTGCACATTTTGAGTTTAATTGTGATTTTAAATGTCTAAAATGTATTAATTTATAGTTTGGCCTTTTAAAAAAAGCTATGGGAAAAGCAAAGGAAACAGAACAGTGAGATATACTTCTGATATTAATGAAGCAAATATTCATTTGCTGTATCAATTTACATTCCCACCAACAGTGCAAGAGGGTTCCCTTTGCCATTTTGGTAGCTTTTTCTGTTTTTTGTTTTTTGGGTTTTTTTTTTTTCTGTAGTTCTTTTTTGTTCCTTCCTTCTTTTGCTGTCTTCCTGTGAGTTGATGACTATATTTAGTGTTATATTTGTATTCCTTTCCCTTTGGGGCATGTGTATCTTTTATAGGTTTTTGGTTTGACATTACATGAGGTTCATATAAAACAACATATACACATACATGATTATTTTAATTTGAAAATCTCTTAAATTTTATCACATTCTAACAACCCTGACATCTTACTCCCTCCCCATGTTTAATGTTTTTGACATCATGTTTTATATTTTTTTTTGTTTTTTATATCTCATAACTACTTGTTGATATAGATGATTTTACTATTGTCTCTTACCTTTCTTATTAATTTTATATGTGGTTTATCTATTGCCTTTACTGTATGTTTGCCTTTAACAAAGAGATTTTTCCTTTCATAATTTTCATATTTCTAGTTGTGCTTTTTTCCAGTTAGAGGACTCTATAACATTTCTTGCAAAGCTGGTTTAGTGGTGCTGAACTCTATTTTTAGGTTTTGCTTATCTCTAAAACTCTTTATCTCTCCATCAAATCTGAATGAAAGCATTGCCAGGTAGAGTAATTTTGGTTGTAGTTTTTTTTTAATCGCTTTAAATATGTCCTGCCACTCCCATCTGGAAGGCAAAGTTTCTGTTGGAAAGTCTGCTGACAGTGTTATGGGTTTTCCCTTGTATTTAATTTGTTGCTTTTCTCTTACTGTTTTTAAGATTGTTTAACTTTAGTATTTGCTGTTTTAATTATCATATGTCCTGGTGTGAACCTCTTTGAGTTCCTCTTTGTGGCACACTCAGTGATTTCTATGACTGTATGTCTGTTTTCTTTCTCAGGTAAGGAAAGGTTTCAGATATTATTTCTTCAAATAAGTTCTTTGCGACTTTCTCTCTCTCTTCTCCTTCTGGGACCCCTATATAGTGCAAATGTTAGTATGCTAATGTTGTCCCAGAGGTTGCTTAAACTATCCTCATTTTTTACAAATTCTTTTTTTTTTTCTTTTTTCTGCTCCACTTCAATGATTTCCCCCCACTGTGCCTTCCGATTTGCTGATCTATTCCTCTGTATCATCTAATCTACTATTGATTCCTTTTAGTGTATTTAAATATTAGTTATTGTTTTCTTCAGCTCCGTTTGTTTCTTCTTTATATTTTCTAACTCTTTGTTAAAATTCTCCCTGTGTTCATTCATTCTTCTCCTAGGTTTGTTGAGTCTCTTTATAATCCTTACCTTAGACTCTTTATTGAGTAAATTGCTTATCTCCACTTCATTTAGTTCTTTTTCTGAGGTTTTGTCTTGTTTCTTCATTTGGAACCGATTTCTCTCTCCTCACTTTGCCTAATTCTTTGTGTTTATTCTTATGTATTAGGTAGATTAGTTATGTTTCCTGATCTTTGAGAAGTGACCTTATGAGGTAGATATCCTATGAGACCCAACAGCTCACTCCCCTCTGTTCACCAGATGTATATACTCTGGAGGTGTCCTCTGTGTGGGCTGTGTGCACCCTTCTGTTGTGATGGGGCCAATTATTGCGAGTGTGCTGGTATGTTGTGCTGGCCCCCAGTCCAGCTGGCTGCCAGGCCATGCCTCATGTAGCTGCATGGCCCAAGGGATCCCAAGGCTGTGACCAGTCTGCTGATGTCTTGGGCCATCTCCTCCATGGGCTCCACGGGCTGGGGGTATGCGCCAAGTCTGGTGATGCCCCACTGTTGGGCAGGATTGGGCCCACAGGCAGCTGGCTATGGGTCTTGGGACAGGGGCAGGACTGGTGCTGGCTTGCTGGTGGGTGGGGCCTCTGGCTTTAGGGCCTGAAGGGCTTCAGAGTTGGTGCTGGCCTGATGATGGGCTGGTAAGTCCCATATACTAATAGGATAGAGAGAGGACTCTAACAGGACACTTGCCCCCACTGATGTCCTCGTTGCAGACAAGCTCCCCAACGTGTGTCCCATCATCGTTCATATCACCAGGAGCAGTCTGAGTTGTCACCTGCCTCTCCAGAAGGCTCTCCAAAATCAGCAAGTAGGTCTGACCCAGGCTCCTTTCAAATTACTGTCTTGTCTCTGCACTGGAATTTGGAGCATGTGAGATTTTGCACACTCCCTTTAAAAGTGAAGTCTCTTTTTCCCGCAACCCTCTGACTCTCCCATATGTAAGCCCCACTGCCTTCAAAGGCAGACATTCTGGGGTCTAGTTGGGGTTTTTGTGTTTTGTTTTTGTTTTTGTTTTTTGCTACAAGCCCCCTGTGATGGGGATTCTGATGTGGGGGCTTGGGCCCCTCACTCCTTGGAGAGATCCTCTGAAATTGTGATTATCTTCTTGTTTTTGGATCACCTCTCCCAGAGTTTTGTTAGATACTTCCTCTTTACCCCTCCTATCTATCTTGTTGTGGTTCCTTCCTTAGGTATTTAATAGTGGAAAATCTTATCTGGTAGTCTTCAGGTTGTTTTCATAGCTCGTTACTCTGTACAAAGTTGTAATTTTTGTGTGCCCATGGGAAGAGGTTAACTTGGGGTGTTCCTGCCATACCATATTGGTCACACCTCTTATGCGCCTCTTTTACATTCTATTATTGATTATAACAAACAAATTCAATAACTAATTTTACATTATGTCTTCTTTTATTGGGCTTTTGTCTCCCTGGATAGCATTATTCAAAATCAGGTTCACTCTTGTCACCAAACTAATTTGTAAAAATTTAAAATACAACATTAAATAATTTTTTTCTTTTCAATCTATTCTTCTGCAAATAGTAACTCCACTATGCCACTAACTGTGATGATTATGTGACACAAAGCGATAGATTTTTGCTAGATTTTAGCATAATAATTTATACATTAGCATTATGAATTTAATTATAGCACAAGTCTAAAACCATTAGTAACATGCATTCATTACTATCTCAGAGAAACTGTAATCCAGTCTTTCCCAAACTCTATCCTTCGTGGAGAACCATATACAAAATAAGTGAGGTAAATTGTGAGTACAACATTAAGAACAACTATCTACCAATGAATTGGATAACGTAGAAGAAATGAATAAAATTCCTAGAAACATAAGAATTGTTTCTACCAGGACTGAATCATGAAGAAATAAAAGATTTGAACATATCAGTAATGAGTAAAGGGGTTAATCAGTAATCAAAAGCTCCCAACAAAGAAAAATACAGGACCAGATGGCTTCAGAGGGTAAAATCTACCATATACTTATACAATAATTGATGCCAATTCTTCTTAAATGCCTCTAAAAAATTGAAAAAGAAGGAACCCTCCCAAACTCAATTTATGAAGCCACTATCACTCATATCAAGGCCAGACAAAGACACTGCAAGAAAACAAAACTATAGGCCAATATCCCTGATGAACATAGATGTAAAAATCCTCAATAAAAGACTAGCAAACAAAATTTAACAGCACATTAAAAGGACTGTACACCAAGGCCAAGTGAAGTTTATCCCTCAGAGGAAATAGTGGTTCAACCTATGCAAGTCAGTAATGTGATATAGCAACACTAACCGAATAAAGGACATTAGCATCTCCATAGATGCAGAAAAATTTTTTGACAAAACTCAACACAATTTCATGATAAAAACTTTCCACAAATGGAAGAAATTTGTCTTAACACAACAAAGACTATATGTGAAAAGCCCACAGCTATGATCATAATCAATAGTGAAAAACTGAAAATTTTTTTCTTAGACCAGGAATAAGGCAAGAATTCCCACTTTTCCCACTTGCATTCAACATAGTACTAGAAGTCTAAGATCAATTAAGCAAGAAAAATGAATAAAACGATGATGGAAAAAATTGAAGAAGACACAAATAAATGGAAATACATTCTGTGTTCATGGATTAGAAAACTTAATATTGTTAAGGTGTTATACTATACAAGGTGATCAACAGATTCAATGCAATCCCTCTCAAAGCACCAGTGACGCTCTGTATGGAAATAATAAGAACTATTCTAAAATTCATATAAAACCACGAAAGACCCTGAATAGTCAAAGCAATCTTGAGCAAGAAGAACAAAACTGGAAATATCATGCTTCTTGATTTCAAAATATAGTATATCACAACTATAATCAAAATAGTATGGTACTGGCATAAAAACAGACATATAGCCCAATGGAACAGAATAGAGAGGCCAAAGATAAACAGTCAACTGATCTTGGACAAGGTTGCCAAAAATACACAATGGAGAAAGGACAGTCTCTTTAACAAATGATGCTGGGAAAAAAATTGATATCCATTTGCAGAAAATGAAATTGGACTCTTATCTTACAGCATGCACAAAAATAAACTCAGAATGGACAAAAGATTTAAACATAAGGCCTGGAATTGTGAAACTTTTAGAAGAAAACATAGGGAGAAACTTCATGACATTGGTCTTGGAAATAATTTCTGAGATATGACATCAAAAGCATAGGCAAAAAAGCAAAAATACAAAAGACAAGTGGGACTACATCAGACTAAAAAGTTTCTTCACAGCAAAGGAAACCATCAAAGAGTGAAAAGGTAATCTATAGAATAAGAGAAAGTATTTGCACATCATCTATCTGATAACGGATTCATATCCAAAATATATAAGGAACTCCTATAACTCAATAACATAAAGATAACCAAATTTTTAAAAATTGACAAAGGTCTTGAACAGACATTTCTCCAAGGAAGAATCAACAGGGAAAAATTAAATCAAAGTCACAATAATACATCACACCTCTTAGGAAGGCTATTATCAAAAAAAAAAAAAAAAAAAAAAAACCCAAAAGATATTATCTTGGCAACACTTATTAGTGTTGTCAAGGATGTGGAGAAACTAGTTCCTTGTACACTGTTGGTGGGAATGTAAAATGGTGCAGCCACTATGGAAAGCAGTACGACAGTTCCTCAAAAATTTAAAAACTGAATTAACATAAGATCTAGCAGTCCCACAGAAGTATACATCCAAAATAATTAAAATCAGGATCTTCAAGAGATACATGCACTCCCATATTCATTGCAGCATTATTCATAATTTCAAAAATATTGAAACAATCTAAATATCCATCCACAGATTAATGAAGAAAGAAAATGTGATTTATACATACATCAGTCAGCCTTAAAAGAGAAATAAATCCTGCCATAGATGACAACATATATGCAGCTGGAGGACATTATGCTAAGTGAAATAAGCCAGTCACAGAAGGACAAATACTGCATGATTCTACTCATATAAATTATCTCAAACAGTCAAGCCCATAGAAACAAAGAATAGGATGATGGTTGCCAGGAGCGGCATGGAGGGGAAATGGGGAGTTGCCATTTAACTGGTATAATATTTCAGTATGTAAGATAAATAAGTTCTAGAGATCTGCTGTACAACCATGTACTTATGCTTAACAATACTGTGTATTTAAAATTTTGTTATGAGGGTAGATCTAATGTTTCGTGTTCTTTACCATAATGTTTTTTTTAAATCTATGGGAAAAAAAGTAGAAACCGCTATTCTGTGATTTGATTATAAAAGTAGAAACCAGTAAACATTAGTACACATTCATTAATTTTAGGGTCTAAAATTCAGAAATTTTAAAATTTTGTTTTCTTCTGGGTTCAATGCCCTGTACCTCGCAAAGAATCCTTCTAGTATTACTTCAAGTGGATTTTCCTTTTCCATACTCCATCAGTTATTTTCAGAATATATTCCAGTTTTTCTAAATTCTCGATTACTTTATCTATTTTATTTATTCTTTACCTGTGTTTTGGACAGTCGTCTGTTTACCGTCTCCACCCTGGAGGGCTTTGTTTCTGCAGGACTGCTGCATAGATGTACGTGTGGAGGGGTAAACTTCATTCCTTATCTGGATTAGATGCACTGTTTCTTAGATTACAAACGTTTCTTAGTTAACTTCCTCATAACCAGAAGTAATTTACTAAGGAATGGTTTGCGCAAAAGAAGCTTATCTTAGCATGTTGAAAAAAGGTTTTTTTCTATTTTTACATTACTTTATAATTTTAAAACCATAACAATTTAAAACAGTCTTTCCTCAGGACACTGATTTTTAGCATTCATTGTTGTTGGTGAGAAGTCTTACAGTAGTCTGGTTTTTGTTCTTTTGTAAATAAACTGTTTTATTTCTTCCTCAGAAGGATTTTAAATCTTTTCATTATTGATGTTCTGAAGTTCCACAATCATACATCTTCTCTTGGTTACTTGTTTGTATGTTTATTTAGTTACTGTTCTGGGTAGACCTTTAAATATGAAGGCTTGGGTCTTTCAATTCTAGCAAATGCTCTTATATTATCTCTTTTATAGTTTCCTTATCTACATTTTCTTTATCCTTTTTATTTAGAATTTCTAGAATTGGAAGGTGGACTATTTCATTCATGTGTGTATTTTATTTCTCATATCTTTTTTTTGTTTTTTTAAATTGTAATGAAATTGCTTTACAATGTTGTGTTAGTTTCTGCTGTACAATGAAGTGAATCAGCTATATGTATACCTATATCCCCTCCCTCTTGGACCTCCCTCCCACCACCCCCATCCCACCCATCTAGGTCATATATCTTTTGAATTTAATCAATCAAGAAATGTTCAAGCATAAGTATTTTGACTACTTGTACACTGCATTTCTTTTTTATCTTCAGTCTTGCTTTGGATTTATATTGACTTCTGCAATCATCATTTTAATCTCAGAATTTTTTCCTTTTTCACTGAACAAACATGCTGTTCTTGTTCTATGTATGCACTATGTCATTAAGTGAGTCTGAGGTACTAATTTTTTTTTTATTTTCTGTCCCTTGAATTATCCTTGTCTCCTTCAGTCTTTTTTTTCAGTTTGAAATTTCTCTTTTATGTTCAAAGCACTTAAATATTGGATACTTCTGGTTTGTCCAATGAAGGATTAAGACAAAACAAAAGGTTGATTTGAGGCTGGTGTATTGAACTTACTTTCTGATGATTAGGCATCACTTTAAGATGTTTTAGTGGTAGCTCTTTTAGCCATATTAAAGCCTGTGGAGGCCTGCTGGGAACAGGACTTCTAAAATGACAAATATGTCTGGAAGGCTGTGGTCCAAGGCCATTTTTTCTGGCTATAAGCTCTGTCTATGGAACAAGAGGGAGCGCACAACTCTTCTGAAAATTGAAGGTGTAGATGCTCGAGATGAAACTGAATTCTGTCTAGACAAGAGATGTGCTATGTGTACAAAGAAAAGAACAACATAGTAACTCCTGGTGGAAAACCTAACAAAACCAGAGTAATGTGGGGAAAGATAGCTCATGCTCATGGAAACAGTGGTGTGGTTCAGGCCAAATTCCAAAGTAATCTTCCTGCTAAGGCCATTGGACACAGAACCGAAGTGATGTTGTACCCTTCAAGAATTTAAACTTATTGAAAAGTAAATAAATAAAAATGTGGATTTGTTCTCTTGAAAATAAATAAATAAAAAGATGTTTGACTGGTAAACTATGATGGGACACTTCCTTCTAATTGACAATATTGAGACCATTGCCCAGATAAAGATCCTAAGCCAGAATATCCATCCAATTTCAGTTCATTTAGAGAAAAACTATTAGGTTTTTGTGCTTTGGTTTCTTTGTTGAGGAGAGAGAGTTAAAGAATTTGGGAGGCCATTGTGAAAGGAATATTTGCATGTGTGTTATAAATACACATATATCTGTATATGTTTGAAGTATTTTTATTGATTTTGGAACTCATTGTTGACAACAGTATATCCAGTTCAAACAAAAATGATTGAATCATTAAGCTTTGGCTTATATGATACCAAATTAAATGGCCTTGTCCATTACATTAAGTGGATAGTTAAATTAAGTATGTTATCTACATAATCAAAATTTGGATGTGGGATTGAGACTGGTGAGAACATGAAATTCATTTCTATGTTCAGGTCTATGTGTGCAAGTTCATTAATATAAACTGTCGTGATGTAAAATCACTCTAAATAGAATAGTATCCTACTTAATATATTTACACATTGAGCTCCTTTATTAGGAGAATAATTTGAGCTTCTGAGGTACAGAAGATGTAGTACTATAGTGTCCTATCCAGAATGCAAGTCAGCAGAATTCTGTGGAAGTTCTGACCATGATAGAGCTACCAGGACACAAATGAGTAGTCTGGCTAATTCCTCAGGAGATCATAAGAAAGATCTTTTCTTACTGACACTATCTAGTTTCCATCTTCTCAGCAATCAATAATACTTACTTTGTGCAGGTACTCTATAAGGCAGTGTGAGAAGAATAATAATAATAAACACAAATACCAAAATATTCCTTAGGTGTGACAAAAACTTAATATAATTTCCACTTTCCAGAAAGTTTTTTTTTTTCTGGATGCAAGCATATATTTATTTTATTGTGGTAAGAACACAATATGATATTTCGTCTGTTAAGTGTACAACACATTATTGTTGACTATGTTGTACAATAAGTAAGCTCTCTTTATTTATCCTGCATAACTGAAACTTTACATTTGTTGATTAGATACTCCTCATTTCCCCCCCAACCCCCAGCCCCTGGCAATCACTACTCCACACTCTGAGTTTATAAATGTGACTACTTTAGATACCTCATATAGGTGGAATCATGCAGTATTTGTCTTTCTGTGACTGGATTATTTAACTTAGCATAATGTCCTCCAGTTTCATCTGTGTTGTCACATATTGCAGAATTTTCTTCTTTTTTAAGGCTAAATAGTATTCCATTATAGGTATATACCATGTTTTTCCTTATCCATACATTTGTCAATGGACATCTAAACTATTTCCACAATATAATTTTGAATAGTGAATAATGCTGCAATGACATAGGAGTGCTAATATTTTGAGAACTTGATTTCAGTTCTTTTAGATAAATACCCAGAAGTGCAATTACTGGATCATAGGATAATTCTATTTTTAATTTTTGGAAAAACCTCCATAGTCTTTTCCATAGCAGCTGCATCATTTTACCTCCCGTCAAAACCATGTAACAATTCACATTTTCCCATATCCTCACTTGCTATCTTTTTGTTGTTGTTGTAGTTGATAGCCATCCTAACAGGTATGATAACTGCATCGTGGTTTTGATTTGCATTTCCCTGATTATTAGTGATGTTGAGCATTTTTTCATATATCTGTTGGCCACTTTATGTCTTTTTTGGAGAAACATCTATACAAGTCCTTAGCCTATTTTTATTTTGGGGGTTTTTTGTTTGTTTGTTTTTGGCTGCGTTGGGTCTTCGTTGCTGCACATGGGCTTTGTCTAGTTGCGGCGAGCGGGGGTTACTCTTCGTTGCAGTGTGCGGGCTTCTCATTGCGGTGGCTTCTCTTGTTGTGGAGAATAGGCTCTAGGTGCACGGTCTTCAGTAGTTGTGGCGTGTGGGCTCAGTAGTTGTGGCTCATGGGCTCTAGAGCACAAGCTCAGTAGTTGTGGCATATGGGCTTAGTTGCTCCGTGGCATGTGGGATCTTCCCACACCAGGGATTGAACCCGTGTCTCCTGCATTGGCAGGCGGATTCTTAACCACTGTGCCACCAGGGAAGTCCTCCTTAGCCTATTTTTAAATCCAGTTATTAATTTCTGTAAATTTATTTTTAATGAACCCTAATTTATTGTGCAAAGGATTTTCCAACTTATTTTGTTAGATCAAACAACTAAAATACACAGGGAAACTCATTTTTCCCTGTCATCTACCTCCTTCCCAGCTACTCTTGATTTGTTCTTAAATCTGAGAGATTCCTCTGAAGTAGAAAGGAGTAAGGGCTCTCGTGTCAGAAAGGCTCTTTCTAACACTCCCTAATTGTGATCCTGAGCAAGTTGGTGGCTTTCTCAGTCTCAATTTGTCATCTGCATAAAGATAGCAATAACAGTGACCTCATTGGATTGTTTGGAGGATTAAATTAGATAACACGTGACAGTGCCCAACATTGGCTAAGTATACAATATGGTCTTGAAAGTGAAACCCCTTTTCCAGTCGAATTTGTACTCTTCTTGTCGAGGTTTCCCATATTCCAGTTGACATTTAGCTAAGTCTTTGCAATGTTTTTTTCTCCAGCCTAGTACACAGTTTCCTTCACATTTTAATCTTTAGAGTATTTAGGTCCTTCAGAAAATAAAGCTCATCACTGCAAGATCCCATAGCCAAGCTAGACTCATTCATTCTTCTATGGACAATTTTCCTTTGTAAGAGAAGCCAAAATCAAAGTTTCCTGAAACATGAGAGTTTTCTGTGCCAAAGACCTTAAGGAATTCCTTGTATTCTCCAGTACCTTAAAAACAACAGCAACAGAATTTTTGGAGATAATTTCATTATTTCATGGCATCACTAACCAACTCTTGGTTTTTATGGGAGTAATTTTTTCATTTGTAGATTATCCTTGTCCTTGATTTCTCTGCCCTTATCTTGTCTGCCCCTTGGCTATTTTTATAGCTCATTAGTGCCTCCATCAGAGGATGGAAAACGGAAATAAAAGAAGATGAAACTCAAACTCAGGCAGCACCTATGCAACATAAAACGGACCTTCGGGGATGAAAGAAAACCCACCGGGTTGTCTGTGGAGGTCTTAATGACGGAATTATGCTTACTATTTGATTTCAGACTGTTATTCACACAGTGCAGGTTGGCTACTAAACTCGATTTTCTCACAATCCTTAAAATGGTTTATTGGTACTCATTACTACAATGATATCCCTCAGGCACCCAGGCCATCCGGCATGCTGACTGAGTGTCTTGGTCTTTGATCAGTGGGCAGGTGTCTTCACAGAGCTTTCAGTCTCATCCTGGTCTGTATGCTGATTCACATCTTCCTGTTAGGGCTTTGCATCTCATAACAACTTCAAATTTAGCAGGAACCTGTCAGACACAATGATATCCTGGGAGCCAATGTAGCTAGTGACTTCTAGGACATAGAATGAACTGACTTCACTCACTTTTCAGGCTGGAATGAAGGTAGGATTGGTTTACATTCTTGAATGATGTATTCTGTGTTAGGCTTGGCCATCAATAATTTTCAATTTTTTCCTAAGAGTTTGTTATTCTATAAATGACATAGTCCTTGCCAAAAATATAACCTTGACAAAAACTGACTTGTTTTCCAAAACATAAACATTCAGTTTATTACAACCAGTTACACCATCTATAGTTATCTTAGTGTTCTATTTTGTTAACACAGATTTGGTTGTGAAACTATAGATGTCTGTGGATTTTCAAGTAAGTCTGCTTTAACTTCTCATTAGCATGAGAATTAAGAGTGGGGTACAGTCAGCTGAACTGTGTGTAACTAAGTTATTGTTTAGAAACAGTACTAAGAAATGCTTGGCCAGAGTGTTTTTGCATTATTTAACAATATGAATTTTAATACAACTTTTGAAGCACCTATATATTAAACATTTCTTTTAAATTCAGTGTCTCCCAGGGAGTTTTCTTTCCCATAGAAACAGGAAAAAAAGAAACCATGATAAACTTCTAGTCAGACAATCTTTGGATGTTGCAGTTGCCTGAGTGGGGTTAATACTGCCCTTTCCAGTTCTCAAATCTTATTCAGATTTCCCAAAAAAGTGCACCTGAAAACTGAAATATTAAATATTGAATCTCCCTCACCCCATTAACTGAAACTGCCACAATCATCCTCTAAGTGTTGGAATGACCCTAGTAAGGAAATTGGGAGTAACCGTGGCAGTTACTCCAAATTTTCCGGCGATATTTTTGCAATACTTAGACTGAACACATTCATGACAGGACATGGTGAGGAGGCAAAGAAAACTGGGATTAGAAAGAAAAGGGAGGAACAGAAAATTAATGAGGAATTTGTATGAAGAACAGGGAACAGTAGAGCTGTAGTTTCCTAAGTTTAGGGCTGTATGAATCTGCTCTGTGTCCTGCAGCTTGAGAGACAGGTAAGCCAGTTGCTGAAAGTCTGTTCTTCTTTGAATAGCTTTTTAAATTATTATTATTTTTAAAATAATTAGGCTGAAAGGAAAATGTGTAAGGTAAGTTGGCAACGTGTAAAATTCATTTCACACCCACTACTGGGTCTTGAGAAACTGGCTCAAAGATTTGAAAGGGCCAATCACTGTATGTGTGAGAAGCAAGGACCCGGTCTTGAAGACACTGCCTTGGCAGACAGTAACCTCATTGTGAAAATTTAGGACAGCTGTGAAATTAATTAGCTGTCTTCTCCAACCGTGTGAGGCTACAGCAAGAGTTAGAACTCAGAGGAGCCCCCAGCAGTGGGCACGCACTTCACGGGGAACTAGGAAGGGGGGTACTTTTCTCTCATCGAATTGTCACATTCATGTCACAAAGAAAATGGATGAAAACAAACAAAGAAAAAAACACTTTTTTTCCCCCATCTTGAGTATTTAATTGAGATCTTAGGTTGCTTTTAAAAATGAAATATGGTGGCGCAGTGGTTAAGAATCCGTCTGTCAGTGCAGGGGACTCAGGTTCAAGCCCTGGTCCGGGAAGATCCCACATGCCACGGAGCAACTAAGCCCATGCGCCACAACTACTGAGCCTGCGCTCTAGAGTCTGCACAACTACTGAGCCCACGCGCCACAACTACTGAAGCCCGCGTGCCTAGAGCCTGTGATCTGCAACAAGAGAAGCCACCGCAATGAGAAGCCCGCGCGCCACAACGAAGAGTAGCCCCCGCTCGCCGCAACTAGAGAAAGCCCGCGCACAGCAACGAAGACCAAACGCGGCCAAAAATAAATTAATTAATTAATTTTAAAAATGAAATATGGGATAATTAACTCTCTTATCAGACAACAGCTAGACTGCAATGATTACTTAGGAGAGTTAGAAAGGACGTCTATTCTACAGTCAACATGACCTTCATTATTTATTAGGTTGTTTATCTGGTTGCTTTAAAAAGTTTTTTCAGGATCTTTTCTTTTTAACTACATGGGTAAATATCATTGTAGTCTTTACTAATTGATTTTTAAAGTCACATTCAGAGTTCCACGCCTTGCATTTGCAAAGGTCAGAAATGTTTTGAACAGAAGTGGCATTGGGAAGGGGGCATCTATAAATACTATTTCGGATTTTAAAAGATCACATGAGAAGGAAGAAAAATTTCATCTTTGTACTTTGCATGTCTCAGACATATCATGTGCTTTTGTAAATGAGTCCTTTGCCAACATACCATATATGTTCTTATTAATGCTAACCTTCCCCCTCCATAGTCTGGATTTTACTGTAACTTGGTTAGAAGGAAAGAGTATCCCTCACATGGCTCAGCAATTGATACCCATCTAATTAGGGAGATGTTTGGAACCACGAGACTTTCAAGTTGAGAAGAATGTTAAGGATTAGCTTAAATACCTTCTTTTACCAAAGGAGAGATGAAGACCAGGCATTTGACATGATTTGTTCTAGTGAGAGAACTAGTTATGTCAGAACGGAACTAGAACATAGGTACCCTGATTCCCAATTTGTACTCTTTATTGGTGCAATCTCTGTGAGCTACTAGAAATGCTTCCTTTGGAAGGAAGGGCTTCAAAAATATAATTCTTAAAAATAAAGTCCTAGTTAGAATTTATCTTATTTTAGTAATATTTTGTTTAAAATAAATCTTTATTGAAGTATGATATAAATACAGGAAAGTGTCACATGTAACATGTATAGCTTGATGAATTATCACAAAGGAAACACATTCATGGAATCAATACCCAAATAAAGAAATGGATTATGGCAAGCACCCCAGAAGTTCCCCCTTGGGTCCTTTCTCAATCACTACTACTACCTGCTCCCCAGAGACAATAACATTCCTGATTTCTGTCACCTTACATTGGTTTTTGCCTGTTTTTGAACTTCTAAGGCAAGGTTATAGAGAAAAGGGAACTCTTGTACACTGTTGGTGAGAATGTTATATAGCCACTATGGAAAAGAGTATGGAGTTTCTTCAAAAATTAAAAATGGAACTACCATATGATCAAGGTATTCCACTTCTTAGTATTTCTGAAGAAAACAAAAGCATTAATTCTAAAAGATTTATGTATCCCTGTGTTCACTGCAGCATTATTCACAATAGCCAAGTTATGAAAGCAACCTTAGAACTATCAATGGATGAATGGATAAAGAAGATGTGGTGTATATATAAAATGGAATATTAGCCATAAAAAGGAATGAAATCTTGCCATTTGTGACAACAAGGGTAGATCTAGAAGATATTTTGCTAAGTCAGAAGGTGAAAGACAAATACCGTATGATTGCACTTATACAGGGAATCTAAAAATAAACACCCAAAACACAAAAAAAACAAACTCATAGGTACAGATTGGTGGTTGCCAGAGGTGAGGGGTGGAGGATGGGTGAGATGAGTGAAGGGGATTCAAAGGTACAAGCAAACTTCCAGTTAAGAGATTAATAAGTCCTGGGAATATAATGCACAGCATGGTCACAACAGCTAATAATACTGTATTGCATATTTGAAAGTTGCTAAGAGAGTAGATCTGAAAAGTTCCCATCAGAAAAAAAAAATTATGTAACTAACTATGGTGACAGCTGTTAACTAGTCTTATTGTGGTGATCATTTTGCAATATATAAAAGTATTAAATCATTATGTTGTACATCTGAAACTCACACGTCAATTATACCTCAATAATAAAAATCATTGCTTTTTATTTTATATAAAGGTGTTATATATGTTCTGTTCAAATAAACTTTACTATATTTAATAATATTCAATATTACAACATTTGTAATAATGAACTGAAAGTTTAATTCAAAAACTACAAGGGGAAATCTTTCCTTTCTGAGGTCCTCCGCCCACAGAATATTGGCACTGAAAGCACCCATATTTTGCTTTTTCCCATTTACATTTCATATTAACTTTAACTCATCTCTCCCCTGTCCCCCTTTGTCTAATAACAGAATGGAAGCTCCACCATGCCTGCCGTGTCTGATGCACAGGAAAGGGTACAAACTTAAGTCAATGCTTCAGTGAGTGCGTTGATCTGACCAGAAGAACCAGAGTTTTCCTATTGTTGCCCCATCACTAGCTGCTCCAGAAACCAGGTCTCATTATATATACTTAGAGGCAAATATACAGCACTCTCTTTCAGACTGATGGTCAGAAAGATTCTGGGCTTAGCAAAGAAGCAGATAATGAGAGGAAAAATCAAGGAGAGCAGAGTTGGAGTCAATTCATCGTTGTTAAGAATCTTCATGGCAGAAACGCTGGCAGCACCAGCTGTGAGATTCCAGTTGAAGGTGAAAGGAAGAAAGTCTTATTTTCATTCTCCTGGAGAAATAAGGACTACAAATGGATTGGACTTGGGGAAAAAAGTGAGCAGAACATTTTCCTCTGACTGATCAGATTTCTTCATAAAGCTCCATATCTAAGATTTTCAACTTGCTCCTGGAAAGAATTGGAAACATGGAGAGATGCAAATTATAGGTGCAGTAAGAATGAAAGTAAATCCAACAAAAAGCTCTCATTTTCTTTCATTTTAGTGAAATATCTCTGCATTTCTTACCTCCTACTTTAGTTTTTATTTCTATTAAAATTCATGTAATTCGTAGTTGTGAAGATCAAATCATCAAGCCTCCATCCATGCTAATGTGTTAAATGGAGATCTTTTTCTTTTGTATCATCAGGATTTAAATGTTCCCTTGGTTATAAGTTGTCTGAAAGTGGAAATCAACTGGACGAGAGTTGAGAGTACTTTCTCACTGAAAGAAAATTTTATTGCATTTGTTAAAATCTCAGAATTTTAATAATGGAGTATTTCATGTTTAAAGTGACAGAATATAATTTTGATTTTATTTGGTATATATCTTTTAAAAAGTATCGAGTGAGCTTTACAGACCTAAGTGAGTTTTATGTGGGATCAACTATAATGAATATTGGCTCTTATATTAGGTAAGGAGAACATATGGAGTGACTTCCTTTTTTATAGGTGCTGGTAGGTGTGGGGTGAAACTTATCAGGATGACAGTGAGAAGACTCACATTCTAAACCATCTCCCCTTTGCCTGTCCCAAAATACTAGCTCCAGTCAAAATGCAAATGCTCATGTCACTGTTATCTTTCCCATCTCAATAGCAAAAAATTTAATCTTGCTGCAGATAGAGGTTGGTTATTTAGCGCAACAAACAAATTAAATCACAGAGAATATGGAAACTGCCCAGAATTCTCCAGACATTTCTAGTCATTCTTAGTTTGACCAAATGCTAAAAGTAATTCATCCTGTAGAGGTAATAACAAATTCAGATATTTAAGGTCAGATATATAGCTAGGTTGGAACTAGATTATATTTCATTAAAAAACCTTATATTTATCTAGTAAGATTTGGTTCTTTGTCCAATCAGAAAGATACAAGACCAGAAATCTCACTGAAATTTGCCTGTTTATGACTTTCTATTTTTCTTTCGCTCCAGTGAAAATAAATGTATTCTTTACCTTAGAGTCATCTATGAGTAAGTAATACCTAAAAGCTAATTTTTACTGAAAACCCACTTTAGATAGAGTTTTACAAGCACTATCTTAACGTAAACTCGTGAAAGCTTAGGAGGTAGTTTCTATTTTTGTCACATTTATTTCACATATGAGAAAACTGAGGCTTAGCAGTGGTAGAGCTAAGGTTATAAAGCAGACTTTTCAAAATCCAGGAGAAATCAGGATTGCCACATATGAGGCAATCCAGGCAGCTAGTCAGTGAATAATTGATCTAGCTGTCTCTATCAATATCTATCTACCTATCTATCTGTCTATCTATCTATCTATCTATCATCTATCTATCATCTATCTTCTATTACCTATCTCTCTATCATCTATCTGTCACTGATTTTCACAGAAATATGTACAAAATTATGAGTATATTTACTGTAAATAGATGGTATGTGTGTGTTTTTACAGCAAAGGAACATGTTACTGAATTTGCTTATCTCTCTAAAATTAACTCACGTCTCTCTTAAGATTAAATTACACAGTATCGGTTAGGGTTCTTTTTAGTTACAGGAGATGAAAGCACTTAAACTGGCTTAAGCAGAAAGAACAGTAGTAAAATACTGGCTTATGTGACTAAAAGGTCCAGGGGTGGCATGATTAGCGACGCCATCGGGACCATATTTCTCTTTATGTGGTGGTAACCTGGCTGCCATCAGTATCAGGTTTCTGTGCTCTGAGGACAAATGTACAAGAAAACTTGCTTATTTTTTTTCAGCAGATCCCCCCCACGTCCCAGTACTAATTCTGTTGACTCTGTCATGTGGCCATTCTTAAGCTATCATTGTCCAAGGGAAATGTTATGCTTTCCTTGTCCAAGTCTGGGTCATATATTTACTCCTGTAACTGGGGTTGAGGGAGTGGGCAGCCCTGTGCAATCCATGTGGACTAATGATGGACATTAGTAGGTTTTCAAATGAAATTCAGCAAATTATTATCATATAAAGAGGAATGGATACTATTTGGCAAAAAAACCCCAAGTTATACTACAGTGTTCCCAATAGTTCAAATATTTTACAAGGGATATTGAATCCCTTTGCAAGAAATTTGTGGTATTAAGGCAAAACCAATTTTTAAAATGCATATCATATACTGATTTTGTAATAAAGCATTTAAAAATGCCGAGTCTTTACCAAATACTAGGGTATGATTTTTGTGAGTTAGTTACAATAGAGTTGACGGATAATGAAAATAAGATCATCCATTATAATTGCTGACTAAAAATAAATCCTTGATGTTACTGTATAGGAGGGTAAGACATTCTACATTGAACTACTAATATGGTCTATCCTCCAGTTCAGAATTTTCTGCCGAGGGTCTTATTTTGTGGAGAAAACAAATGGTAGATGCCCACAGTATCACTTTTTCTAAATGATCTGATAACAATGTAACTGCCACGTCAATGTACTTCACAAGTTCCCTGAGTCATTAGTTCCAGGATTGTTGTCTCTGCTGGTCTATATCTCTTCTCTTGGCACTTTGGGTAATGTCCGAAATATGGAGCTGGCGTGATCTATCAACCTTCTTGCTAGCACTCTTAACAAGATTATTGGAAAAGGAGTTCAGTTAGTAAGAAAATAAACACAAATTCCAACAGCAGAAAAACATTTGCAAGCTGAAATCCTTCACGTCAACTCATGTCGGTGCTTTAGATGCATCCCACCTTATCCTCAGTGTCTGAAACGATGGAGAGACTTTTTTTGATCACTGACCTTAGAAAAGTGTACATGATTTAACCCTGGCTAGAGTAACCAACATTTCCAAGTGTTAGATTGATTCTATCCCTTTCAGGTGATTAAGATTTTTTTTTTGGTCATCTTATGGCTGTCATTAATGGAAGAGATTTTTTAAATTTTATTTTCTTTCAGCTTTATTGAGATATAATTGACATATAACTGTGTAAATTTAAAGTGTACAATGTGATGATTTGATACACGTATTTACTGCAAAAGGACTATTGCGATAAGTGAGTTAACGAATCTATCACCTCACATAATTAGCTTGTGTGTGTGGTGAACATTTAAGATCTACTCTCATAGCAGCTTTCAAGTACGTACAGGCATACCTCAGAGATACTGCAAGTCTGGTTACAGATCCATGCAATAAAGCAAGTATGTCAGTAAAGTGAGTCTCATGAATTTTTTGGTTTCCCAGTGCACAAAAAAGTTATGTTTGCACTACACTGTAGTCTATTAAATGTGCAATAGCATTATGCCTAAAAAAACAAAATGCTAACCAGTATCTAAAAATGCAGGATTGCCACACACCATCAATTTGTAAAAAAAATGTAATATCTGTGAAGTTCAGTAAAGTGAAGCACAATATGAAGTTTCCTTATCATAGAGTATGTTAACTAAAGTCACCATTGCTGTACATTAGATCCCCAGAATATATTCATCTTATAACTGGAAATGTTTACTTTGGGGCCAACATCTCCCTATTTCCCTACCCTTGCCCCCAGCCCTTGGAAACCATCATTCTACTCTCTGTTTCTATGAGTTCAGTGTTCTTAGATTCCACGTATGAGATTGTACAGTATTTGTCTTTCTCTGTCTAGCTTATTTCACTAAGAATAATATCTGCTAGGTCCATCCATGTTGTCGCAAATGGCAGGATTTAATTTAATGGAGTAATATCCTATTGCATATATATTATATAATATCACATTTCCAATATTATTATTATTAATATTATACATATATATATATCACATTTTCTGTATCCATTAATCCATCAGGGGGCATTTAGTTTGTTTCCGTGTCTTGGCTATTTCGTGAATAATGCTGCAACTAAACATGAGAGTGCAGATATCTTTTCAAGATACTGATTTCATTTCTTTCAAAAATACATCCAGAAGGATTGCTAGATCACATGACAGTTCTTTTTTTAATTTTTTGAGGAACCTCCATAATGTTTTCCATAATGGCTGTACCAGTTTACAGTCCCACCAACAGTGCACATCCTTGCCAACATCTGCATCAAGCAAGGCTATCAGGGCCATTTTTCCAAGAGCATTATTATTTTTTTTTTTTTAAGATGTTAGCTATGAGGTTTTTTTGTTTGTTTGTTTGTTTGTTTTAATTTATTTATTTATTTATTTTTGGCTGTGTTGGGTCTTCGTTTCTGTGCGAGGGCTTTCTCTAGTTGCGGCAAGCGGGGGCCACTCTTCATCGCGGTGCGCGGGCCTCTCACTGTCGTGGTCTCTCTTGTTGCGGAGCACACGCTCCAGATGCGCAGGCTCAGCAGTTGTGGCCTATTTGCTCCGCGGCATGTGGGATCTTCCCAGACCAGGGCTCGAACCCGTGTCCCCTGCATTAGCAGGCAGATTCTCAACCACTGCGCCACCAGGGAAGCCCCCAAGAGCATTATTTTAAAATTAATGTTTTTTTCTTCCAGTTTTCTTGATACAATAATTGACATACAGCACTGCATAAGTTTAAGATACACAGCGTAATGATTTGATTAACATACGTCATGAAGGGATTATCACAAGTTTAGTGAGCATCCTTCTCATCTCATATAGGTATAAAATTAAAGAAATAGGGCTTCCCTGGTGGCGCAGTGGTTGAGAATCTGCCTGCCGATGCAGGGGACACGGGTTTGAGCCCTGGTCTGGGAAGATCCCACATGCCGCGGAGCAACTGGGCCCGTGAGCCACAACTACTGAGCCTGCGCGTCTGGAGCCTGTGCCCCGCAATGAGAGGCCGCGATAGTGAGAGGCCCGCGCACCGCGATGAAGAGTGGCCCCCGCTCGCCGCAACTGGAGAAAGCCCTCGCACAGAAACGAAGACCCAACACAGCCAAAAATAAATAAATTAATTAATTAATTTTTTTAAAAATTAAAGAAATAGAAAAAAATTTTATTTTCATATACAACATACCACAGTGTTAATTATATTTATAATGTTGTACATTATATTCCTAGTGCTTATTTATTGTTTAACTGGAAGCTTGTATCTTTTGACCCCCCCTTCACCTAATTACTGCCCTTGCCCTACACCTCTGGTACCACAAATCTGATCTCATTTTCTATGATTTTGTTTGTTTTGGAAATATAATTGACCTACAACACTATGTTAGTTCTTGTTACACAGCATAGTTATTCAATATTTCTATACATTTCAAACTGATCTTCATGATAAGTCTAGTTACAATATGTCACCATACAACAGATATTATGTAGTTAGTGACTATATTCCTCACACTGTACATTTCATATCCATGCTGTTTTTATTGTTTCATTGTTTTTTTAAATGTAATGCCATTGCACACTTAATAGAGTACATTGTAGCATAAACATACCATTTACATGCACTGGGAACCCCCCAAAATTGTGTTACTTGTTTCATTGGATATTCACTTTATTGCAGTTGTCTGGAACTGAACCCACAATATCTCCCAGGTATGCCAGTATTAGTTCCAACAGTTGTTTGGTGGAATCTTTAGAATTTTCTACATATAAATGATATCATCTGCAAACAGAGACAATTTTACTTCTTCCATTCTAATTTGGATGTCTTTTTTTTTTTTTTTTTTTTTTTGACTAATTGCTCTGCCCAGAGCTTCCAGTACTATGTTAAATAGGAGTGGTAAGAGTGGGCTTCCTTGTCTTGTTCCTGATCTTAGAGGAAAAGATTTCAACTTTTAACCACTGACTATGTTGTTAGCTGTGAGATTTTCATACATGGCCTTTATTATGTTAAGGTATATTCCTTCAACCCAATTTGTTGAGAATATTTATCATGAAAGGATGTTGAATTTTATAAATTATTTTTCTGCATATAAGGAGATGATCATATCATTTGTATCTTTCACTTATTAATGTGGTATATTACATTGATTAATATGTAGATGTTGAACTATCCTTGTATCTCAGGGATAAATCCCACTTGATCATGGCATATGATCCTTTTAATGTGCTGTTGAGTTCTGTTTGCTAGAATTTTGTTGAAATTTTTTAATCTATATTTACTAGGGATAATTGCCTCTAGTTTCCTTCTTTTTGGTAGTGTCCTTATCTGGCTTTGGTGTCAGGATAATGCTGCTTGAGGGAGTGTAAAGTGAAACTGGTCCTCTTACCCTCCTCAGGGCATCTAATTTTGGATTTATTTTTCTCTAACAGTGTGCTGGAATTTCTGTGTTGGACTCCTGGACTTCCACAAAGGCTCTCTTGTCTTAGGGTGAGTGTCTAAATCAGTGTTCTTAGAGGGGAAGATGGCAGGAAACTCTTGTTCTGCCATGTTGATGACATCACTCTCTATTACTGAAAGAGATTTAAGCTAAAGTCTGGAAAACTCTGAAAAGCAATTCATTCATTACAGGGGAGAAATGTATGTTACCAGAGGTTAAGCAATTAATGGAAAGCTTGACCAGGATTCTCCCTCACGAGGCATAAGAGTACAGGATTTTTCTTTATTACAAAATTGGATTATGTTTATATTTTCATTGGGTGTAAATTTACCACCATTTCAGAATGAATAAAATGACTTTTTCATGTCTGATTGGCTTTAGTTCTCTTAGAGTCCTTTCTGTGTTGGTAATGGTTACATTTCTAAGCACTGATACGATATTACTCATAATACTATTACTAACAAATATAGCTGACTCTTATTGAATGTTTACTATGTGCTATGTATTTTGTTAAGCACTTTTTAAGACTTTTTCTCAGCCCAGACTCCTGAACAGAAATCCAAACCCGTATACCTGCCTACCAGACGTCTTCCTTTGGGTATTTTTAAGGTCTATGATAATCTTCAACCCCAAACTTTCTATTCTTCTGTGCTGTCTGGGTTAGTAAATTGCATCTCTATTACTCAGCTCTTCAGTCTTGGATCTGGACATCCTATTTGGCTGTTGTTCTCTCTCTCCATCTTAATGGATGAAATATCAAGCCCTTGTTTATAAAGCTGTCAATTCTAGCCTTGCAAAGCCGCCTATCTTTCTTCATCTCCATGCCTGTCACCTGGCTTATACCCTACCTGTCCCATTACAAGGGGCTCTTAATGGATCTTCATATATCCATCCTTGCTGCCCCTTGACCTATGCTCCACGCTGTAGCTAGAAACATGGTTTAAAAAGCCAACATATTCATGTCACTTCCTTATGAAACACCCTTCTATAGAAGAAACATTTACTTCCCCATTCTGTCGCATCTACCGCCCCCTTCCTTACCCCATACTTTAGCATTTCTGAACATTCAGGTCTTAGTTTAGAAGGCACTTCTTCAAAACATGTCCTTGATTTCTTACAATTGTTTTGGTTTATCTATCATGAGTCCACAGTGCATCTTATTTTTCTTTTTTAACTCTTCATAATTATGTTTATACTGCCTATCTTCTCCACAGGACAACTGCATAAAGGCAGGAAATACAGTCATGCTCACCACAATATTTATATTGTTTGGCATAAGGTAAGACTTCATAAATGTGTTTTGAATGAATGAATAAATCCTACACGGGTCCTCCGCTTCTAAGCCTGGCCCCTTCACGCTATGCCATTCTGCTTTTAGACACATTTTGATTTAATATTCATGTTATAAAAAGTTAGCATTTGCCTCAGGGCTTCAAGAGGATCACCCAATATATTCAATATAGACATTTACATTTTGTTTTCTACTTAGCCAATATCTCAGTTTTTCTTATTAATAAAGATCTCAAGGCTCTTTTTGAAATCATTAGCAAAAAGCTCAGAGAAGAATGGATATTTCTGAGTTAACGTGATTAAAGTATATTTTCAATAGTACTGGATTATCCTAAGGCAAATTAAAAATGTGTTTCGGGCAAAAGATTTTGAATATTGACATTTCTTGAAAAGAAAAAAGTCATCCTAATGGAGAAACCAGAAATTCATTAAATTTCCTAAAACTCATCTTGATGTTAATTATTCTTGTTACTTTTAGTTAGACAAGAGGGCACAATAATATTAGAATCATTAAAGGTCTTAACAGGACTCAATTTTGAATATTAGTGTTAAAGAAAAATACTTGATTTTCTACATTTTCTAAACCAAGTTTCTTTCAGTTTTTATGATAATAATAAAAACTGAGAAGGATTGCATCTCAGATAGTGTGGTAGGTATTTCACATGTATCATCTCTAATTCATGTTACCATGAAAGTTAGGTGTTATCCCCCAATTCTATAGATGAGAAAAGTCAGAGTTAGGATGGGAAGGTAACACAGTAACCTCCCCCGCCTGCAGGCTTTCTGCCAGGTCAAACTGTTCACTCTGTGTGACAGAGGGTGTGCCATCCTCCTCTTCGTATTCATTCTGATAAGACAGCTCCAACGCGGACAATGCAGCAGGATTGCTCCAATCTGCTTCAATTGGCTCCTGCAAACCTGAAGTGAAGCCCTAGCAGCTCAATAGGAAATCTATATATTCCAACAGGATGCCCACAGAGAAGCTGCGGATCTCTAATTTGTAACGATCAGCGTAGCAGGGAGTGTGGCAGGGCTGCTTTGGATAAATGTACAAGAGTTTCAGTCATTGTAGTTGGCAGAAGAACTGAGAATTAGTGTAGGAACTAAGCGTTTTCTTTAGAATCAGTCATTGCATGGGTCAGGAGTCAGCAGCTAAATTTCCTTTATTCATGGGTGCAGCTATGTCGCTAACCGGCCAAGAGATGTTATTTAGACAGAGACCAGTATTCAGTATTTATAATGCTATGGATAAAGTTTGAGTAAATCAGTTCCCATGGTAAAACTATTTTGATCCAATAAAGTGTATTGAATAAATCAAATGTACCTAAGAAAGTCTAGAAATAGCTAAGATGAATTGGGAAAATGCTACAGCTGTAATTTGTGGCTGATAATCCTTGAAGAGACGGTCTGTCTTAACCCTCAGAATCTCTGGCTTCCCTCCCTGAGGTAGGCCCTTGAGTGGCCTGGGTCAGGGCCAGCCGCTCTCCTTTGGTGGCATGGGTATATCCTGAATGCCTAGAAAGAATGCTGCCGCTGCGCTGGACCTGGATTAGTGTCAAGGGGAACCCAACGTGTACAAGTTAGAACGAGTTTCCGAAGAAATACATAGGAAAAGCAGTGAGAAAACGTAATAAATCATGCAGTAATTCACCAATGAACCAGCTTTACCTCAAAGGTAGAGTAATAACATTTTCCCTTAGTTTTAATTTACTAGAAAATTTCCTCTTTCTTTTTTTAAAAAAATATCTCCTTCATAATGCACAAATTTAAGGTAGCCCTTTCCTTTACAAGCCAACTTCCCCTGCTGATTACTCACCCTCTTCCATTTTCTTAATGCATTCTCATCCCCTGAGATACTGTTTGACAGACTGACTTTCCACCTGCCACCTTCTTGCCTCTTCATGTGAATTTCAATGAGTCACAGTGACTGCCTATTTTAACAGTTCAGCATGCAGCTAGTTCTGTAGTTACAAATGCATCAACTTGCTCCAAATCATGGAAGGTGATGGTTAGAATATGGTGTTCAGGATAAGTGTGCTTATCCTCTTACAGGTAAATTAGCATTACTCAGAGAAATCATCTGTTCTAAGTGTACCATTAAGGATTATATCTCTGACCCCAGGGATAGAGCATGCCATGCATATAAGGTGAAGCCAAGACTGCCTTTGACTCCTGATATCCATTCTGCTTTGACTTTAGTCAGAGTGAATAAACACAAAGGAAAAAAGCCTAGGACAGCATTTCCCAGCTTCCCTTGGAGCAAAGTGTGGTCATGTGTCCAAGGATATACTGTAGGTATGGGAGTGATAAGCTGGAAAGAGCCTGTGTACCTGAAGCTTCAGAGCAGGAAAGCTCAACCCTGCACCTCCTATGTCCAGATTTCTCTGTGAGAAAGGGATTAACCCCTGTCTTGTTTAAGCCACTGTTATTTCTGGTCCTTGTTACTCAAAAGTGAACCAATCCTAACTGATTTATAAGGCAAAAACGTGAATGTCCCAAAGACTGTTAATAAAACTGTTAGTTTTATGTAGAAATTATGTCTTCAGAATATTAGTCAAAATGATGAAATAGTTAAGCACAATACTTAATAAGTGAGCATTCAGGATTATATTTTGCATTAACTCTAACAAAATTATTTTTTCGTCAGATTAAATTAAATGAGAACAAATATAGGTCACCTGATGAAGTACCAAGTACATAGTGAGTGCTCAGTAATATTTATACTCTCCTCCTTCTAAATAAAGGTACTCTGTTTCCTTTGTAAAGCTCTTGCTACTTATTTTTATTATAAATATCATTATAAAGTAGCAAAATAGGGTTTTTTCCTGATCTGAATGAAATCTGCCCCACTATAAAAGCATTCAGATAATCTGGTTACACTCTCTAGAATAATTCTGTCTAAAGACACAAGTTGTTTATTTCAAAGCAGTAATTTTTTTCCCACTTTGCACGTGGTCACCCAAGTGGCCCTCAATGAACAATGCCTCCTGGTAGCCATACTGTCATGTGTTGATTGCCCCCCTCACATTTTGACACTGGGCTTGGCCAGGTGATTTTGCTTTGGCCAATGGGACATCAGCAAACACATGGCAAGCAGAAGATTGATATAAATGTACACATTGGAGCTTGTTCTTTTGGAATATTGCCGCTACCACTTGAAGAGGCTTGGACTAGCTTCCTGAAGCATAAGAAATCACATAGAATGAAGGGCCCACCTGTACCAGCTATCCCAGCTGAGTCCAGCCCATAATAACCCTTCAGCTGAAGACAGCTGTTTATGTGAATCTAGGTGGGATCATCAGAAGACCTAGAGTCATGAGAAATAATAAATAATCATAGTCTTACACTAGTAAGTTTTGGGGTGATTCGTTACTCATCCATAGATGACAGACATGTTCACACACACAAACTTCTTTGTGTATGATGTATTTTTTTTATAGTAAGAGATAGAATAAAAAGGTGACTTAGCTAAGTTTTACTTTTCTCCTTGTACTTTGATATAAACTTAGGAAAAAAAACTTACTTCGTATTTTGTGTGTTTGACAGCTAGAAATCAGAGGAATATTAACTATTAAATTTGTGCACTGTGTAAGATTTGACCAGTGACTGATGCTTTTGTTGGTTGCATTAGGAGCCTATCCGCATGATAACACATTTTAATAAATGTGTTATAATAAATAAATGTATTATAATACATTTTAAGTATTTTATATTTAAATTTCAGAAACTTTAGTGAAAGCTAAAGCCCAAGATGGGAGGGAGGGAGAGAGAGAGAGAGGAGACTGAGATTGTCATTCTACGCATATTTTTAAGAAGCAAAGAACTGAGGAATCAATCATTTAACTCACCAGGCTATTCCCTAAGAGTCCTGTTTGGGTTGAAGGGAAGCAGAATTTGTCACCACAAAATATGCCTCTTTTGCATATTGATTATTCTAACCTGGTTGTTTTTAAGTAACAGCACACAGTTGAAGTTCTGAAAACTGAGTAGAAATTACCCTTTTGTAAGAGACATTCTCATTTTTAAGGGAAATCTCCATTTGTAAGGTATTTCCCTCTCTGAACCAGGAAGAAAAGGATGACTCTAGAAACGTTCGATCAATGGAGCAGGCAATGACTTAAATCTGCATAACAACTTTACCCTAGTTTACTATGCTTTTCCAGGTAACCTTTCATAACTGGCTTCCTCTCCCCGACCCTGGGTCCCCCAACATCTTTTGGCTTTAGTTGTAGATGATATTTAAGGTGATGACTTGAGCCATTTCAGAAAGTTATTTTTCCTGGGTCTCTCCTGTGTTTACAGTAGGTATACATGTTATTAAACTTATGTTTGCTTTGTTTTTACTGTTAATCTGTCTTTTTATTATAGGGGTATCTCAGCCAAGAAACTAGAAAAGTAGAGGACAAATTATTTTTTCTCTCCTACAGTTTGGCAACATATGAAGGGACTTTCTGAGACACCATATTCTCTCTGAAGACCACAGCCAGGATCCTAGAAAGCTGGCAGAAGCCAACGAAGGGTAAGAATTCTTACCAAAGTCAGATCTCCTCGATCTCACTCTGTAGAGCCCAGTCAAGACAGTGTAGCCGAAATTCATCCTCTGTACACTGGCACCAAATTGGATCTCAGAGACAGAGTTTTGGGTGAGGTAGAGAAGAATAACTTTATTGCTTTCCCAGGCAGAGGGGGCCATAGCAGGCCAATGCCCTCAAAACTGTGTGTCCCAACCTGAGGGGGCTTGTGAGGAGTTTTAGAATCAAGGGGCAGGGTTGCTGGTAAGGGTTAGGGTGCCTGCAATGCCTGCATTCCTTCAATCCAGAGGTCATCTGGCATCAAGTGGTTTCATGATGGGCTTTTGTTGTTCTTGGGTTTATCAAACTATGACCTTCTCTCTGGAATGAAGAATGCTTCATCAGGTAGCTAACATCTTCCATTGGGTGGGGTTTTTAGTTCTGCAGAAGAGCTCAGAGACATTTTTATGTCTATTCCTAGAGGAGGAACCAGGACCCTGCCCCAAGTTTGCATTATTGTTTCTTAACTGCTCCTCCCTTGTCTCTGCACCCCATCCCTTCCCTAATTAGCAACTGTTTGAACCTGCCCTTTGGAACTCAGGGAAGGTCATGGAGGCTGAATGAAGCCCATTTCCTACAAATAAGAAACAGGGGACACAGAAAGACTTTTGTGCCCAGGAGCCCCACAGGGTCCTGCTGAGTTTCAAGAGGAAGGTAAAAGTTTCTTGTTCCTTTCATCCCAAATTTAAACCATCAAGAGACAATATTTGTGTGAATTAGTTCCTTGGGTATAGTAACTTTGCTAAAAATTTGTTCCGAATGCTCTTGTTTTCTATTGATCCCTTTTCTCCCAGAGATGGTCATTGTTTTCTTTTGTCTTTGTCTTTTGTGTCATTTGTCGTAAGGAGGGGAATCATAGGTGTAATGGGGTTTTCCTTTCATCTCATTCTATATCTTCAGAGTGTGGCTTTGTGATCAGTGGGAATAGTCTGTCTGGTCTCTGCCAGCTGAAGGATGCATGTATGGAAGCATCTGGCAGACAGTCAGACAGGCTGAGGATCTGAGGAGCAGCGATCTCTTCGTCCCACCTCGTGTGCTCTCTGGGGAGTTTGTCAGAAGTCCTGGTACCTAAGGGATCTCTGTTCCCTCACTGTCTCCTTACTGCCGGAAATGTCCCTTTCCAGCAGAATCTGCCCAGTGTCACAGAGTATAGGGTCTGTGACTGAAGGTGTCTCACATTTTTGTGGGAAACCAGAGACACTGTTTTCACCACACCATTCTTACCACCTGTGGCAACAAAGATCTTTGCTTTCTTGGGCAAACTTGGGGTGTAAACTTTCTGGATCTTGTGAGGACCGCATCTTTTGCGCTCTCTTTTGGGATGCCTCTTGTGTCCATGTTTAAGTCCTAAAAAGCCGTAGTGGTTTGAGTGACCATTGAGATGAATATAAGATCCTGCTGGTCAATGGCCAGATGATGGATCCTGTGAGTTAGAAAACCTTCTATCTTTGAGAAAACACTTAGAGTGTTTTCATCTAAAACAATTGTTTCATTGGTTCCTATATGGGAAGACAAAGTTGAAAAAAGGCCACGAAAGAGTATGGTGGTTAGTCTTAGGGACTGCCTTAAAAAGATGAAATTACAAAGCTCTTTTTGCCTCCACTTTTAGAAGAGTCTACAAAATTTAGAGAGGTGTTAAAAAATTCTTGGTAATTCACAGCTCCCACTCATAGGGACCTTGATTGGCTGCTAAAGGCTGATCTTTCCTCCCATGATACTGTACTTCATCAGATAAGCCAAACAGCCCCCTGGGGGCCCCCTCCCCCCCCCCCCCCCCACAGAGAACACAGATGACTGGAATTTTTCCTAGGCCTTCCTAAAAATATCAGCTGAAGGCTGATATTCAGGGGTTGACAAAAACAATAGTAGAGGTTTTTCCCTCTAAAGAGAATTGGTCCCACTTTGATTTGTGCACTTAGAAAGAAAGCCTTTGTTGAATGCTTCATACAGATTTTTGAAAGGTATACTACATCAGACTCTGAAGTTCCAGAACATAGAAATCTTTTGATTTACATCTTAGGTAGAAATCTCCCTGATTTGATAAAGAAATAAACTAAAAATTTAAAGATTAAAGAGAATATAGTTATATGGGCTGATCAGCTTTTTGATATCATTTAGTCTACAACTCAATGCTTTGAGGATTTGGAAACAAATGCTTTTGTCTTGCAAATCTCTACAAAACCAGAATTGCAGCTCTAGGAGCAATTCAACATCCACCTATCCTTACCAATCTCGAAACCTTGCCAATTCATCTCAAAATGCTTACAGGTATTGCCAAAGATTAGGATATTGGAAATAGAACTGTTCTGCACTTAAGAAGAAAACATTTCAATAGTAATCACTCTAGATCTCTGATAATACACAAATATATCCCTAAACAGTTGTGTCTTTGTGATGTAGATTTTCTACTCCCATCTTCTCTAGGACCCAAGAGCCATTCTTTGAAATACAAACTTTAAGGAGATGTTTCTCATTAAAAAGAGAAAAATGAACTATTTGGAAATGGGGCTGATAAAAAATTTTAAATGTCCTCTTCATAAATATTAGTAAAAAGCTTTAGGCATATAAGTAGGTGAATTTAACTTATTTCAACTGCCAAAACAAAATTTGGATCCAACTGTTCTTTTATAAACATTGTACTATTGTACTTGACTCATAACTAAAATTTTAGAAACAATAGTTATGTCTCTGTTTGCATCTGTCAGTATGTTTATGTGTGTCTATATATGTATGTTGTATTTGTCTTATTTTTCTACTTCTCGATGGTATTGCCAAAATTAATTTGTAAACGAGCTCTGTTTAGTTGAGTTGAAGGACAAGCACTTGCAAGGATTGGGTATTCTAAAACTCTCAGAAATATGAAATTAATCCAAATGTTTCTCAAGTTCATGTGATCTGGGACAATCTTTGGTATAAAAGCTAGTTGAAGTTTGTTTATTTAATTGAAATAGGCATGTCTTCAGAGTTATTCAATCTGGGTTTGCTATTAAAATTTGTTACCTCTGTTATAAAATCTGTCAGGAAGAAAAATAGCTTGACATGACAGCTAACTTCATCTAGTGTCTCATGAAGTTTTCAAGTGTAGTCTAAACACAATTGTTAAGAACAAGTGATTTAGATAGATGCAACTGGGATAAGAATTTTAAGGTGAACTTTTCACCTACAATTATGTTTTATGTTGTGTCTACTTAAAAACAGTTTCCCAAATCTTTTGGTAACTTCCACGGTTAGTTTTGTGAAGTTAAATAATGGAAATTCATTGAATATCTAGATCATTTCTAAATAAGATTATATATTGAACATTAATTACTGAACATAGGTTTACCTACATTTGTCTTCTTATTACAGAGGAACTAAAGATATTTGGGTTTGTTATTAAACATGTCTTGGCCACATTGAAAGACTGTAATATTTAAAAAGGGCACATGCTTCTATAAATTATTAAATATATTCATAAATTTGCCAGTCTTCAGAATGTTGGTGTAATATACAGTTTGTAACAGGGAAGAGCCAAATCGGACTACATGTTGGATCTACTACTTTAACCTTTCTTCTACTTTAACCTTTGCTTTCCGCTGCTTTTGTCCACTAAAAAGATACTGTCTATGCATAGTGGCCTACTTCAGGGAACCCTGCCCCTCAGCCTGAATGTTAAACCAAAGTGCCTTTGTTCAGGGAAACATCCGGACTCTGTCCACCTGTGGATGGCTGCAAGAAAAAAGAAATTCACACATCCCCTCCCCGACGCTGGCCATTCTAGGTGATATTTGCAAAACTTATGGCCTTTTTACTTTACTTCCTCATCTCCTCCCCCTCTCTGTGCTATAAAAGAAACTGGCATCCAAACCCCGATAAGATGGTTATTTTGAGAGTTTAGTCTGCCATCCTCTCGGTCTGCCAGCTTTCTGAATAAAGTCGTATTCTTTGCGTCAGCATCTCATCTCCCGATTTATTGGCCTGTTGTGCAGCAAGCCGGGCGAGCTTGGCCTCGGTAACAAGTTCACATTGTGTATTTCTTAGTTTTCACTAGAAATTAAGGTTTCTAAGGGTTAAGAATTCCAATTAATATATGTAATTAAAATTACTAGAAATAGTAAGGGAAATAACTCTCTATGCAAAGGAGGTAGGATGTGCCTGGGGGGGGTTGTTTGGCTTTTTTTGTTTTTTCCTTTTTTTGGTTAGAAAAGGCATGAAGTACAAAAGTGCATTTTTGTTGAGGGAAATGAAAGTGATTTTTTTCCTAAAGTAAAGCTGGTTATTTCAGAACAGGAAAGAGGAAAATGAAGGACAAACTAAATATAGACATTTGGAGAGTTACCTTGTGTAATCAAGCTGGCAAAAATTGAATTATTATAAGGGTTTTAAAATTAAGCTTTAATATCAATAGTGTACTTAGGTAAAACTGGAACTTAATTTCCTTACAAGTTCTATAAAGGCAAAGTTATATTGCACTATTGTCTGCTTTAATAAGAGTCTGTGAAAAGTTTTTCTTTACCCTTTAAGTAATCCGCTTAGAAAGAAAAGATTCTGTGTTTTATCAAAATAATTTCCTAAGCTTTATGTTGTCTTAATCATGTCTTTGATTACTTAAGAAACTTAAATCTTCTCATTATTAAAAGAGCTAAATTTTGCTTACAACTATGTAACCTTCTGTATTTGTCTTTGAAATCTTTTACTGTCACATTGGTTAAATAGATAACAAAGTATTGTTTCATAACGATCCCTGAATCTCATCTAGTCAAGTGTCCAAACTTTTTGATGTTCTTAACAAACTTCTGAAAATCAAATTCTAAATGAAATCCTTTTGACCTGGAAGTAACTTTGAGATTTTCCAAAGGGACTCTGTAACATCTCAAAAAATTTCTTCTTTTTCCTTATAAAAGAGAGATATTAAACTAATCGGGTTTATTTGATATGTTAAATTAAACGAGATGCATTGTCAAATGTGAAGAAATACTAAGCCTTCTTTATGTTGTATTTGTATTTGTATATAAGTGTTTCAGAAGTTACGTGAAATTCCTAAAATTCTGATATGTGCTGGTATAATGTTAATCAGTTATAATTCCAGCTATTATCTTAAAGTGTTATACGTAATGGAAATGAACAATTTCCTTGTCAACTGCATTGTAATGAACTCTCATTAAATTTTGAACCATGACAATTTTTAAGTCTTTTGTCATTTATAGTTATTATTATACTCTGATGCGTTTGCAAAAAATGTTCCTGCAAAAGTGCTTCATCTTCAAGGAAATTCATGGAAAGCACTCTGGCAAACACAAGTTGCTGATAACTTTAAGATCATAAAGATGAACTGGGTAAGAATTTCCAGAACTGATGGAAAAAATGAATTCAGGAGTTAATAACGTGGGGCTGAATGAACTGATGAGGCTGATTGTAATGTGTGTGACTCTTGCTTGAAACATTGATGGTTCTTCAATGGTTCTTTCAGGTTTTCTTTGTGCCTGCCGCTTTGCGGCCACTCAGAAAGTTTCGCTGAGCACCCAATTACATCATCAGAAACATCCAAATTGCAAAGGATACTTGGACCCTGATATCTAGAAATCTTTTTGACTGGCTGCCCCTGAATCAGCAACTGGTTTCTAATTTACTCCAAACGTTAACCTTTGTTTTTCTTTTATTTCTATAGAAATTCCTTTTACTAAATACCTGGTTTCTTGAATAATATAGGCCTAACTTGGGGAGCCCATCTGCATCACCACCTCCTGAAATGAGACACAACAGTTTAACTGAATTTACCAATTTTCTGTACTAGGAGAGTGTTTCAGTAAGCTGGAGCAGTCAGCTTCTGGATTATAAAACTTCTAGGGGTAGTTTCAAAGGCAAGACTTAAGGGAATCAGGATTTGTCACCCCAAACTGTGTCTCTTTGGCATATTGATTATCATAAGCTGGGTTTTTTTTGAAATAGCAGACATAGGGGAACCTCTGAAAATTGGGTAGAAGTTACCCTTTTGTAAGCAACATTTACATTTATACGGGAAATCTCCATTTGTGAGGGTGTTTTCCTCTCTGTACAAGGAAGAGAAGGACGACTCTAAATTTCTAGACACTCTTTACCAATGGAGAAGGCAATGGCTGAAACCTGACCCTTGTTCACTATGGGTTTTCTGGTAACGTCCCAACACGGGCTTTCCTCCTGCCCAGCATCTTTTGCCTGTAGCTGGAAATAATATTTAAGGTGGTGGCTTGGGTCGTTTGGGGGAGTAACTCAGCTTTCCTGGGTATCTTTTATGTGTACAAGAGATACACATATTATTAAACTTCTGTTTGTTTTTCTCTTGTTAATCTGTCTTTTTATTGCAGAGCGTCTCAGCCAAGAACCTAGAAGTATAGAGGGAACATTATTTTTCCTCCCCACAATGTGTTTATTCCATTAGCGAAAGACAGTGGTTGGAGGCTACCAGTAGATGGAATTAATTTGCAAACCAGGCAGAATTGAGTTCACATTTGCCTTTCCATCATGATAATCTGCTTTCTGGACCAATGTTTTCTAAATGTTATATCTTGAAGTATTTTAGGGCAGATAGAAACAAAGTATCATTTATATTTAGGTGGTATTTGTTCCATAATTTCAAAATCCCCTTCCCGGCCATAAACTGTCCATATCATTTGCAAAACAAATGAACTCACTCCTAATGAATGTCTTTCCCCTTGATTCAGTCTTATGATAAGTCAGACACATAATAAAGCATATATTTTATTATAATTTTGCTATTTTGTTAATTAATTTCTTACAGGTATCCCAAGGATCTTTTTTGATATGCGTAATATTGTGGGTAAATACTGAGTCTGAAAGTCAGAATTCCTGAATTCTAGACCAGATGTAACATTGTCTAGTCACATGACTTACAAGCAAGCAATTTAATTTAATTACTTTTTACTTTAAAACATGGGCTTAGTAATATCCTCTCTGTTCTCTTCAAAAGACTTTTAAAGAACAAGAGATCACATATGTGAAGGTATTAATTAACATTAATGACACCTTACAATTTAGAGTAATAATAAAATCTCTTAAATTATAACTGAAAAATTCTTCCTTAAAACCTTCTTGATAGTTCTTAAGTATTTATGCATTCTCAGTTTTTGGCACTGTACACTGATGGTAGTCCTATGGATAGTGGGCTAAGAAATAAACATTCTCTCAATGCATTTGAGAGAATATTATTGAGGAGCAAACAAAAAAACTTAAATCTGGAAAAATAAAAGCATGAGAAAATAGCACATTTTTGTAAGAGAACTTTCCAAAATCACAATAGAATTATTTGGCTTTTGAAAGTGTTGGTTAAGGATGACGTGAACTTTATTCAAAGTGACATTTGATCTACCTTGCTACATTTCAGTTATATATTAATTCCCTGCTAATAATTCTCAGCATTTGATAAGTGAAATGTTTACCACTTCCTCTGAACCTGTTTTCTTTGTACAGCAAGCACTTTGGAAAAAATATCCTAGAATATACAGAAAAATATATTACAGACAATGTTATGCATACCATCAATCTTATTTTTGACTTCAAAAACGCTACTGGAATCATTTGCATAAAAACAAGATCTTTTTGTCTTTTAAGAGATTATCTCCTCCTGCTGCTATTTATCTTACACTGGATTATGCCTTCAAGTGAGGGAAAAACAGCAGGAACAGATGAACCCTTAAAAATAAAGATCCTGTTTCCGTGCAAATACCTCTAATAATTAAAACAGAGAAATAGGAAAGGCATACACAAATTCTCTGACAAAATCCAATAGAGTTTTTCAAGAATAAAAAGGCTTTTATGTTTTGATTTAACATCTGACGTCAGTGGAGTTTGCATGCGTTACTTTGATCTTTAAAACCCTATGTGGTCCTCGGGCTGGTGACTTTCAATGAGGCCTTTTAGGCTTCCCGCAGTCCTCTTGCTTAAAAGGGCTGAGGGGAAACTAAACATAATTGTTTTCTCTCAGAGTTTAGTTTGCAAACATTTGTTGTATTTGAAGATTATAATAATAATGTGTGTGGTATATAACACGTCTACGTGTGTATATGTCTAATTGCTATAGTAATTTATATTTGATTAGCTGTATCCATAAAATATATTTCTCTAACAGAAGAGTAGCTTTCAGCCATTTCAAGGATGGGAATTGTTTTTATTATCAAATAATTTTAAGTCCCCTCTTCACATGATAAATGTTACATTTTCCTTTATTCTAACTTTGGACAATGCTTATTGTGTATATGGATTTTGAACCTCTTTTGATAGCTGTGCTTACCCCACTCCTCTTTCCAAAATAGCCAAGTCAGTACGTATTTGATTTGCTTACTTATCACTGCGCCTCTGCTCTGTGTGGTGTGTACAGGGCAGCTTGACTGGGCTGGTGGATCTCCTTCCATCTTGGCTCACCTATATGGCAGCCAAGGTGGGTGTGGGCTGGTGGCTGGGGGCCCCGCTGGCCTGTTGGCCAGGGACCTAATTTGCTTTCCACCTGGGTCTCACTATATGGTGCTGGGGCTTCTTTGCAGTTTGAAAGCTGGGTTGTAATAGGGAGTATTCATTCCACAAGACGATGGAAGCTGCAGATCACCTACTGGCTGGGCTCAGAAACGTGCCCAGCATCGCATCTCCTCCTGTACTTTATCTGTCAAGCAGTCACAGAACGCACTCAGATTCAGAGGAGGGGACACAGACCCCATCCTTTGATAAGACTGTCAAAATTTTTGGCTACTTTTAATGCACCACAGTTTGTTTGTTTGTTTGTTTATGATTCAGGATCCAGATACTGGCAACCAAGCTTTACTTCATTCCTTCAAAAAATCAGCCTCCTCCGCTACTCACTGTAGTGGGCACAGCACATTCCAGAAGGCCGACTCTGTTTCCTTTGCCCTGTCCTGTGCTAGGGCCCCTTGGGGACTGCAGAACAGTCTGCAGCTCGACACACTTCCACAGACCTTCTTCCAGGAGTTGCTCACTCACACCCCACCAGTGGGCAAGGAATTCTTCCTCACATTTGAGGTCCTTGGTGACCTTCGGGCCTTCATTGGGAATACTCAAACCTCCTGTGGGAATGGTAGCCGCAGATCAATGGAGGGAAATCCTGTAAGAAAGAAAAGCATGGGGCTTCCCTGGTGGTGCAGTGGTTGAGAATCTGCCTGCCGATGCAGGGGACACGGGTTCGAGCCCTGGTCTGGGAGGATCCCACATGCCGCGGAGCAACTGGGCCCGTGAGCCACAACTACTGAGCCTGCGCGTCTGGAGCCTGTGCTCCGCAACAAGAGAGGCCGCGATAGCGAGAGGCCCGCGGACCGCGATGAAGAGTGGCCCCCGCTCGCCACAACTACAGAAAGCCCTCGCACAGAAACGAAGACCCAACACAGCCAAAAATAAATCAAATAAATAAATAAATAAGCTTTCATTAAAAAAAAAAAAAGAAGAAGAAAAGCGTGGAATCATGAAGTACCATTGCAGCTCATCCTCTCCAGGAACCTCTGAGTCCCTGATCCTAAGGTCTTCATGCCCACACAGGCATGAAGAGAGTTGATTTTTCCTTTTTTGAAGGGTTGGTGTCACTCCATTGCCACACCTGTTTAAATAGCAAGAGGCCTTACCTGAGTAAGCTCAAACTAGGAATGCTGGACTTGGTATTCAAATGAGTGGAAGGTTGCTATTTTCTGGGTGTGAGGACTGATGGCTGACCTCTCCAAATGGTGACTGTGTGGCTTAGATAAGCTATAGCTTGTGTAGTGGCCACCGTTTCAGAGGACAGCATTACCGGGATATATGAATCATACTTGGGACAAAGGTCAACATTTGCAGGTAGCCCCTACTTCCTTCCCAGGTCTTCACCCACTTAGAGCCTCACCCAGTACCTCTTTCCTCCTGTCACCTCGGGCTTAATATAAAGTTTCCCAACCTACCTCCTTCTCTTTTGCCTTGACCCAGGCTTTTGTGGGCTTGATTTATACATATACACATCTGTTTAGTATGACTTAGATGTTTTCATTTTTAGATAGAATGGAGGTAAGTGGAGGATTTGAACTCAGTATTAAAAAAAATGACAACCATGCTCCAAACTCTAAGTTCAGACCTCTAGGCAGATTATACTTTCCTCTGAAAGGGAAATAACTGGCTGGGTCAGTCCTGAAAGTATTATGCTTCTCAATTATATAGAACTAAAAACAGGTTGTGAGAATAATCTAGTCTTATATAACCATTTAGTTTTAGTTGTTCCTGTCCTGTTTCACTTTCACGATAAATAATGAAATATGCAGAAGCAGTAAGTTGATTTTCAATTGTCCTCTTGCCTATAAATCTCACAAGAGCCATTCATTTTCCTTAAGTTGTAAATACAGGAATAGGGAAAGACATCCATAGTTCTATAATACCTTAGTAGGTCTGCATGATCGTAGCACAATCAGATGTTATCCTAAATATGTGAGCGTGGACCGTCCATGGTCAGTGACAATGAATCCATGAGTGGCACAGACTGCACTTCACACTGACCTTGTCAATCTGACCCTGGGAACATCGGACCTTTTCTCCTATTCTGGGTCATTAACTTAAGGGATCATCAATTCGTCTAGTGTGAGAAGTGCACCCGTTTTTAGATTAAACCAGTTTAAGCTGTGAATTGCTCAAATAGAATGTTAAGAATTAAAGAGCATATTAATGAGGGGCTAAAATTTCTAACATTTGGGGGAATGATTCTTCCCTCTAGTCTTCTCTCCCCCCTAATCATTTCCTCCTTTGTTCATCATAGATGTGCCAGTTTTCTTTCTTCTCTTGCTTTTCCATTCCCTTTGGATTTAGGGCAAACTATTTTTGCCTAAACTTTTTTTTTTTTTTTTTTTTGGCTGTGTTGGGTCGTCATTTCTGTGCGAGGGCTTCCTCTAGTTGTGGCAAGCAGGGGCCACTCTTCATCGCAGTGCATGGGCCTCTCACTATCGCGGCCTCTCTTGTTGCGGAGCACAGGATCCAGACGCGCAGGCTCAGTAGTTGTGGCTCACGGGCCCAGCTGCTCCGCGGCATGTGGGATCTTCCCAGACCAGGGCTCGAACCCGTGTCCCCTGCATTGGCAGGCAGATTCTCAACCACTGCGCCACCAGGGAAGCCCTAAACTTTTTATTAATGGTGCAACTTTAGATAATAATCCAAACTTTACTAGCCTAACACCTCCTGTGATCTGACTCCTAAAATAAGCACATTTTAATTAGTGTGCCTCTTGGTGCCATAGAATTGTCAAGTAGGAGAAAATTTTTTCCTCCAAAAATCTTTACCAAATGAGCTACCTGATTGACCACTGGTTATAACCAAGTCCTGTGGTGTGAGACACCCAGATTAAGAGCAGTAATAATGAAAAGGTGAAAAAAGGGAAGCCTGACTGTGTCAACTACAAAAATGAGATTAAAGTATTTCTTCTAAACTTCTATTATTTTATTAACACTATCTTTCCCTAATTTAAAACTTCCATTGGATTTGAAAAGAATAGTGAAGGCTTAAAGGAATGTCTGAGTAAAGGATCATTCTTAGTTGAATATCAGCAGAAAGCTCCCTAGAATAAGTACCTTTTACTTCTTCACCCAAAGTACTCTCACTCTGTACCAGGACATAGTCTGGTCGCTCAATCCAATCTACCCATCTACTCTGCTTCCCTACAGGGCTATTCCATAACTATGGAGGTCCACAGTATGTGTTATAAAAGAGACAACAGGCCCCAAACGGAGTCCCTGTGCTAAGTCCTACACCTGCAAACTAAGACTTAATACCTAATCTGATTACAGTTTCAGCCTTTCCTGGAAGTGTAATCTTAACCAGTCAGTCTGGAATTTCCTGGCCAGCACTAGTGAGGTACGCTACTTCTAGGCCCCTGCCTTCCCCCCAAGGAAGGTGATTCTGTCTGAAATGATCCTTTCTTTTGTTTATGACTTCCCTGTCTCACCTCTTTTCTGCCTTTATAGCTCTTTCCTTTTCTGCACCTCTTTGGAGCTGCCTGATTCATGAATACTTGAATAAAGCCAATTTGATCTTAAAATTTACTCAGTTGAATTTTGTTTTGTAACATATGGAAAACAGATACTAGCCTATTTCCCTTCTTTAATTCCTAGTTAACTTTCCCCTTCCAGTATAATAGCTACATCAGCAAAGTGTTTTACAGTGGTACAATTGTTAATTTCATGTGTCAGTTTGGTTGGGCCATGAGATGCCCAGATACTTGGGCAAACATTATTCTGTAAGGGTGTTTTTGGATGAGATTAACATTTAAATCAATGGACTTTTCGTAAAGAAAATGACCTCCATAATGTGGGTGGGCCTTATCCCCTCAGTGGAAAGCTTGAATAGAATAAAAGGACTGGCTTCCCCGAGCAAGAGAGAATTCTCCAGCAGACTCCCTTTCATCTGCAACATCAGCTCTTCCTGGCTCTACAGCAGACAGACTTCAGACTCAAATTGGGACATTGGCTCTCCTGGGCCTCCAGTCTGTGGGCCTGCCCTGCAAATTGTGAACTTGCCAGTCTGAGCCAGTTCCTTTAAAAGTAATAAAAATAATAATAAATACATAAATAAATAAAGTAAACACACACACACATCCTATTGGTTCTGTTTTTCTGGAGAATTACCACAAGTAGGTTTCCATGTGACTTCAGCTAATGTTTATTACCAATTAGCAATCATTTATACTTTAATTTCTCTTAATCTCTGTTGAATATCTTTCGTTAAATCTTTCTAGGAATATTGATACATGGAATAAAATATTTACACACTATACCCAGATATGCAAAAAATTAGTTTTCTCTTTTGTTTATAAAGGTCCTCTTCTTGCCACTGAACCACCACCCCACTATCTCTTCAAGTTTAGAACAGTTCCTTTAATGTCGTCTCAGTTTGTTTTGGATAATAATTTAATAAAATTCAAAATTCAACAGCCAGTTTTCCTCCTCTCTAAAAATTTTACCATTGCCCCACCTCTTCCTCAAAATATGCTACTCAGATGTAGGAGGAAGGTCATGGTGATGGATGAGAGGACACTGGAAGGGCTGGCCTGCCTTCTGGTCTCTGTGTACTTCTCACCGACCTCACGGAAGTGTCCCTAGTCCATCTCGGTCACTGGGCATGCTGTTGAAATCTGCCACAGGTGTACATCACTAATGAAAATCATGACCTCTCCTTTCTAAATTGGCAAGAGTCCTGGGAAGTTGGGACCTTACCCTCCACAGAGGAAGATCCATTTTGGTCCTGGCTGGCACTAAAGAGCCCCCTAGTTCTGGCTGTGACTCCCATTCAGTCTTAGGCTTGGTGGTCCACGCAGGCATTTTCCGTGCAAGAACACTTTACCTCTGCCACAGTGACCACCACTAGTCCCACCCATTGGCAAGATTGTTAGCCAAGTACTATCTGCTTTCTTCTATAGTTCCTCCTAGGCCACATAGGATTTGGGATACCTTTTATACTACACATGAACCTAGGGACATCACTCATACTTGTTAGCTTCTGCTTTATAACAAAGTGAATCAGTTATACACATACAATATGTTCCCATATCTCTTCCCTCTTGCATCTCCCTCCCTCCCACCCTCCCCATCCCACCCCTCTAGGTGGTCACAAAGCACTGAGCTGATCTCCCTGTGCTATGTGGCTGCTTCCCACTAGCTACCTATTTTACATTTGGTAGTGTATATATGTCCATGCCACTCTCTCACCCTGTCACATCTCACCCCACCCCCTCCCCATATCCTCAAGTCCATTCTCTAGTAGGTCTGTGTCTTTATTCCCGTCTTGCCACTAGGTTCTTCATGGCCTTTTTTTTTTTTTTTTCCTTAGATTCCGTATATATGTGTTAGCATACTGTATTTGTTTTTCTCTTTCTGACTTACTTCACTCTGTATGACAGACTCTAACTCCAGCCACCTCATTACAAATACCTCCATTTCATTTCTTTTTATGGCTGAGTAATATTCCATTGTACATATGTGCCACATCTTCTTTATCCATTCATCTGTCGATGGACATTTAGGTTGCTTCCATGTCCTGGCTATTGTAAATAGAGCTGCAATGAACATTTTGGTACATGACTCTTTTTGAACTATGGTTTTCTCAGGGTATATGCCCAGTAGTGGGATTGCTGGGTCGTATGGTAGTTCTATTTGTAGTTTTTTAAGGAACCTCCATACTGTTCTCCATAGTGGCTGTATCAATTTACATTCCCACCAACAGTGCAAGAGTGTTCCCTTTCCTCCACACCCTCTCCAGCATTTATTGTTTCTAGATTTTTTGATGATGGCCATTGTGATCGGTGTGAGATGATATCTCATTGTAGTTTTGATTTGCATTTCTCGAATGATTAATGATGTTGAGCATTCTTTCATGTGTCTGTTGGCAATCTGTATATCTTCTTTGGAGAAATGTCTATTTAGGTCTTCTGCCCATTTTTGGATTGGGTTGTTCGTTTTTCTGTTATTGAGCTGCATGAGCTGCTTGTAAATCTTGGAGATTAATCCTTTGTCAGTTGCTTCATTTGCAAATATTTTCTCCCATTCTGATGGTTGTCTTTTGGTCTTGTTTATGGTTTCCTTTGCTGTGCAAAAGCTTTTAAGTTTCATTAGGTCCCATTTGTTTATTTGTATTCTTATTTCCATTTCTCTGGGAACTGGGTCAGAAAGAATCTTGCTGTGATGTATGTCATAGAGTATTCTGCCTATGTTTTCCTCTAAGAGTTTGATAGTGTCTGGCCTTACACTTAGGTCTTTAATCCATTTTGAGTTTATTTTTGTGCATGGTGTCAGGGAGTGTTCTAATTTCATACTTTTACATGTATCTGTCCAATTTTCCCAGCACCACTTATTGAAGAGGCTGTCTTTTCTCCACTGTATATGCTTGCCTCCTTTATCAAAGATAAGGTGACCATATGTGTGTGGGTTTATCTCTGGGCTTTCTATCCTGTTCCATTGATCTATATTTCTGTTTTTGTGCCAGTACCAAACTGTCTTGATTACTGTAGCTTTGTAATATAGTCTGAAGTCAGGGAGCCTGATACCCCCAGCTCCATTTTTCGTTCTCAAGATTGCTTTGGCTATTCGGGGTCTTTTGTGTTTCCATACAAATTGTGAAATTTTTTGTTCTAGTTCTGTGAAAAATGCCAGTGGTAGTTTGATAGGGATTGCATTGAATCTGTAGATTGCTTTGTGTAGTAGAGTCATTTTCACAATGTTGATTCTTCCAATCCAGGAATATGGTATATCTCTCCATCTATTTGTATCATCTTTAATTTCTTTCATCAGTGTCTTATAATTTTCTGCATACAGGTCTTTTGTCTCCTTAGGTAGGTTTATTCCTAGATATTTTATTCTTTTTGTTGCAATGGTAAACGGGAGTGTTTTCTTAATTTCACTTTCAGATTTTTTGTCATTAGTGTATAGAAATGCAAGAGATTTCTGTGCATTAATTTTGTATCCTGCTACTTTACCAAATTCATTGATTAGCTCTAGGAGTTTTCTGGTAGCATCTTTAGGATTCTCTATGTATAGTATCATGTCATCTGCAAATAGTGACAGCTTTACTTCTTCTTTTCCGATTTGGATTCCTTTTATTTCTTTGTATTCTCTGATTGCTGTGGCTAACACTTCCAAAACTATGTTGAATAATAGTCGTGAGAGTGGGCAACCTTGTCTTGTTCCTGATCTTAGTGGAAATGGTTTCAGTTTTTCACCATTGAGGACAATGTTGGCTGTGGGTTTGTCCTATATGGCCTTTATTATGTTGAGGAAAGTTCCCTCTATGCCTACTTTCTGCAGGGCTTTTATCATAAATGGGTGTTGAATTTTGTCGAAAGCTTTCTCTGCATCGATTGAGATGATCATATGGTTTTTCTCCTGCAATTTGTTAATATGATGTATCACGTTGATTGATTTGCGTATATTGAAGAATCCTTGCATTCCTGGGATAAACCCTACTTGATCATGGTGTATGATCCTTTTAATGTGCTGTTGGATTCTGTTTGCTAGTATTTTGTTGAGGATTTTTGCATCTATGTTCATCAGTGATATTGGCCTGTAGTTTTCTTTCTTTGTGACATCTTTGTCTGGTTTTGGTATCAGGGTGATGGTGGCCTCGTAGAATGAGTTGGAGAGTGTTCCTCTCTCTGCTATATTTTGGAAGAGTTTGAGAAGGATAGGTGTTAGCTCTTCTCTAAATGTTTGATAGAATTCACCTGTGAAGCCATCTGGTCCTGGGCTTTTGTCTGTTGGAAGGTTTTTAATCACAGTTTCAATTTCAGTGCTTGTGATTGGTCTGTTTATATTTTCTATTTCTTCCTGGTTCAGCCTCGGCAGTTTGTGCATTTCTAAGAATCTGTCCATTTCTTCCAGGTTGTCCATTTTATTGGCATAGAGTTGCTTGTAGTAATCTCTCATGATCTTTTGTATTTCTGCAGTGTCAGTGGTTACTTCTCCTTTTTCATTTCTAATTCTATTGATTTGAGTCTTCTCCCTTTTTCTCTTGATGAGTCTGGCTAATGGTTTATCAATTTTGTTTATCTTCTCAAAGAAACAGCTTTTAGTTTCATTGATTTTTGCTATTGTTTCCTTCATTTCTTTTTCATTTATTTCTGACCTGATCTTTATAATTTCTTTCCTTCTGCTAGCTTTGGGGTTTTTTTGTTCTTCTTTCTCTAATTGCTTTAGGTGCAAGGTTAGGTTGTTTATTCGAGATGTTTCCTGTTTCTTGAGGTAGGCTTGTATTGCTATAAACTTCCCTCTTAGCACTGCTTTTGTTGCATCCCATAGGTTTTGGGTCGTCGTATCTCCATTATCATTTGTTTCTAGGTATTTTTTGATTTCCCCTTTGATTTGTTCAGTGATCACTTACTTCGTTATTAAGTAGTGTATTGTGTAGCCTCCATGTGTTTGTATTTTTTACAGATCTTTTCCTGTAATTGATATCTAGTCTCATAGCGCTGTGGTCGGAAAAGATACTTGATACGATTTCAATTTTCTTAAATTTACCAAGGCTTGATTTGTGACCCAAGATATGATCTATCCTGGAGAATGTTCCATGAGCACTTGAGAAAAATTTGTATTCTGTTGTTTTTGGGTGGAATGTCCTATAAATATCCATTAAGTCCATCTTGTTTAATGTATCATTTAAAGCTTGTGTTTCCTTATTTATTTTCATTTTGGATGATCTGTCCATTGGTGAAAGTGGGGTGTTAAAGTCCCCTACTATGATTGTGTTGCTGTCAATTTCCCCTTTTATGGCTGTTAGTATTTGCCTTATGTATTGAGGTGCTCCTATGTTGGGTGCATAAATATTTACAATTGTTATACCTTCCTCTTGGATCGATCCCTTGATCATTATATAGTGTCCTTCTTTGTCTCTTGTAATAGTCTTTATTTTAAAGTCTATTTTGTCTGATATGAGAATTGCTACTCCAGCTTTCTTTTGATTTCCATTTGCATGGAATATCTTTTTCCATCCCCTCACTTTCAGTCTGTATGTGTCTCTAGGTCTGAAGTGGGTCTCTTGTAGACAGCATATATATGGGTCTTGTTTTTGTATCCATTCAGCCAGCCTGTGTCTTTTGGTGGGAGCATTTAATCCATTTACATTCAAGGTAATTATCGATATGTATGTTCCTATTCCCATTTTCTTAAATGTTTTGGGTTTGTTATTGTAGGTGTTTTCCTTCTCTTGTGTTTCTTGCCTAGAGAAGTTCCTTTAGCATTTGTTGTAAAGCTGGTTTGGTGGTGCTGATCTCTCTCAGCTTTTGCTTGTCTGTAAAGGTTTTAATTTCTCCATCACATCTGAATGAGATCCTTGCTGGGTAGAGTAATCTTGGTTGTAGGTTTTTCTCCTTCATCACTTTAAGTATATCCTGCCACTCCCTTCTGGCTTGCAGAGTTTCTGCTGGAAGATCAGATGTTAACCTTATGGGGATTCCCTTGTGTGTTATTTGTTGTTTTTCCCTTGCTGCCTTTAATATGTTTTCCTTATATTTAATTCTTGACAGTTTGATTAATATGTGTCTTGGCGTGTTTCTCCTTGGGTTTATCCTGTATGGGACTCTCTGTGCTTCCAGGACTTGATTAACTATTTCCTTTCCCATATTAGGGAAGTTTTCGACTATAATCTCTTCAAATATTTTCTCAGTCCCTTTCTTTTTCTCTTCTTCTTCTGGGACCCCTATAATTCGAATGTTGGTGCGTTTAATGTTGTCCCAGAGGTCTCTGAGACTGTCCTCAGTTCTTTTCATTCTTTTTTCTTTATCCTGCTCTGCAGTAGTTATTTCCACCATTTTATCTTCCAGGTCACTTATCCTTTCTTCTGCCTCAGTTATTCTGCTATTGATCCCATCTAGAGTATTTTTAATTTCATTTATTGTGTTTTTCATCATTGCTTGGTTCCTCTTTAGTTCTTTTATGTCCTTGTTAAATGTTTCTTGCATTTTGTCTATTCTATTTCCAAGATTTTGGATCATCCTTACTATCATTATTCTGAATTCTTTTTCAGGTAGACTACCTATTTCCTCTTCATTTGTTAAGTCTGGTGTGTTTTGACCCTGCTCCTTCATCTGCTGTGTGTTTTTCTGTCGTCTCATTTTGCTTATCTTACTGTGTTTGGGGTCTCCTTTTCACAGGCTGCAGGTTCGTACATCCCGTTGTTTTTGGTGTCTGTGTCCAGTGGCTAAGGTTGGTTCAGTGGGTTGTGTAGGCTTCCTGGTGGAGGGAACTAGTGCCTGAGTTCTGGTGGATGAGGCTGGATCTTGTCTTTCTGGTGGGCACGTCCACGTCTGGTGGTGTGATTTGGGGTGTCTGTGGCCTTATTATGATTTTAGGCAGCCTCTCTGCTAATGGATGGGGCTGTGTTCCTGTCTTGCTAGTTGTTTGGCATAGGGTGTCCAGCACTGTAGCTTGCTGGTCATTGAGTGAAGCTGGGTTTTGATGTTGAGATGGAGATCTCTGAGAGGTTTTTGCCGTTTGGTATTACGTGGAGCTGGGAGGTCTCTTGTGGACCAGTGTCCTGAAGTTGGCTCTCCCACCTCAGAGGTACGGCCCTGATGCCTGGCTGGAGCACCAAGAGCCTTTCGTCCACACGGCTCAGAGTAAAAGGGAGAAAAAATAGAAAGCAAGAAAGAAAGAGGCTATAATATAGTGAAGTAAAATAAAGCTATTATAAAGCAAAGGTATACAGACAAAATCTCACCCAGAAGCATATACATATACACTCACAATAAAAAGGAAAAGGGGAAAAATTAATATATCCTGCTCCCAAAGTCCACCTCCTGAATTTGGGATGATTCGTTGTCTATTCAGGTATTCAACAGATGCAGGCACATCAAGTTGTTTTGTGGAGCTTTAATCCGCTGCTCCTGAGGCTGCTGGGAGAGATTTCCCTTTCTCTTCTTTGTTCGCACAGCTCCCGGGGTTCAGCTTTGGATGTGGACCCGCCTCTGCGTGTAGGTCGCCTGAGGGCGTCTGTTCCCTGCCCAGACAGGACGGGGTTAAAGGAGCAGCTGCTTCGGGGGCTCTGGCTCACTCAGGCCGGGGGAGGGAGCGGTACGGAGGAGGCGGGGCGAGCCTGCAGCGTCAGAGGCGTCGTGACGTTGCAGCAGCGTGAGGCGCGCCGTGCGTTCTCCCGGGGAAGGTGTCCCCGGATCACAGGAGCCTGGCCGTGGCGGGCTGCACCGGCTCCCGGGAGGGGCGGTGTGGAGAGTGACCTGGGCTCGCACACGGGCTTCTTGGTGGCGGCAGCAGCAGCCTTAGCGTCTCCTGCCCGTCTCTGGGGTCCGCGCTGTTAGCCGCGGCTCGCGCCCGTCTCTGGAGCTCATTTAGGCGGCGCTCTGAATCCCCTCTCCTCGCGCACCAGGAAACAAAGAGGTAAGAAAAAGTCTCTTGCCTCTTCGGCAGCTGCAGACTTTTCCCGGACTCCCTCCCGGCTCGCCGTGGTGCACTAGCCCCTTCAGGCTGTGTTCACGCCGCCAACCCCAGTCCTCTCCCTGCGATCCGACCGCAGCCCGAGCCTCAGCTCCCAGCCCCGCCCGCCCCGGCGGGGGAGCAGACGAGCCTCTCGGGCTGGTGAGCGCTGCTCGGCGCCGAGCCTCCGTGCGGGAGTCTCTCCGCTTTGCCCTCCGCACCCCTGTGGCTGCGCTCTCCTCCGTGGCTCCGAAGCTTCCCCCTCCGCCACCCGCCGTCTCCGCCCGCGAAGGGGCTCCTAGTGTGTGGTAACCTTTCCTCCTTCACGGCTCCCTCCCCCTGGTGCAGGTCCCGTCCCTATTCTTTTGTCTCTGTTATTTCTTTTTTCTTTTGCCCTACCCAAGTACGGGGGGAGTTTCTTGCCTTTTGGGAGGTCTGACGTTTTCTGCCAGCGTTCAGTGGGTGTTCTGTAGGAGCAGTTCCACGTGTAGATGTATTTCTACTGTATCTGTGGGAAGGAAGGTGATCTCCGCGTCTTACTCTTCCGCCATCTTCTCTCCTCCCTCATTGAACTTATTTATAAAGTTATTATAGTATTAAACATCATAATATGTTTGAATAAGCTGATAGTACATAAATATGGCTTAATCTACTTTGTTTACTATTTTTATATTACATATCTGGTAGTTTCTTATAATCTAGAGGTGAATGTTTCTATGACATTATTCAAAAGCATAAAAATTATTGTTGATAAAGAGTATATTGTTTAGGGTTTCTTTTTAAGGTGATGAAAATGTTCAAAAATTGTTGTGAGGATTGCACAGCTAAATATACTAAAAATCATTGAACTGTATGCTTTCAATGGGTGAATTGTATAGTATGTGAATTATATCTCAATCAAATTGTTAAAGAAAAGAATATTGTTTAATTCTGTCACAACAATCACCAGTGTTTAAGTCTATTTGCCTTAGAGCAGGACACGCTAAGGCAGAATGTCAATTTCACTTTTTTCTAGGTTGTATGTTCTCCTGTGCCATCAGTAGGCAGGTTAGAAAGGAAACAACAGGCCCTGAATGGAGTCCCTTGTGCTCAGTCCCATGTCAGCAAACCCAGACTTCATACCTAACCTAACTGCAGTTTTAGCCTCTCCCAGGAATGTGACCTTTAACCATTCTGTTTGGAATGACCTGCTCAGCCCTAATGAGGTAATCTACCTGCAAGACCTCACCTTCCCCCAAAGGAAGGGGACCTTGCCTGAAACAATCCACTCTTTGCTAGAATAACTTCCTTGTTCCACTTCTTTCTGCCTATAAATGTCTTCCATTCTGTACAGCTCCTCTGAGCCCTTTTCTATTTACTAGATGGGATGCTGATTGATTCATAAATCATTGAATAAAGGTAATTAGGTCTTTAAATTTACTCAGTTATTATTATTATTTTTTTAACAGCAGCATCAGCCTTGGGAGCCCTAATGGTCATAACAACTACAAGTGTCTGAGTTCTAATATGCCAGACCCTGTGCTGAGCATTTTGTATACATTATTTAATTCACTGAGATAGGTAGGTGTTAGTGTCTCTGTTTAACAGATGAGAAAACTGAAGCTGAGAATAGTTAAATAATTTAACTTCATTTGCATAGACGGTAAATAGTAAAATCAGGAAGGGAACCAGGTCTGCTTGATTTCAAATACCTTACTTTAAATTCCTGTCCCCTCATAGGATCCCCTCCTGTTGTGATATTCCCTTGCATTAAGATGGTGAAGGGCAGCAGAATTTGCCATGCTAAAATATGTTTCCTAGGCATAAGGATTATTTTAGGCTAATTCATTTTAAGAAACAGCAAACACAGGAAAAAAGCATTGAAAATGAGTACAAGTCACTCTTTTGTAAGAGACATTTGTATTTAGAAGAGAAATCCCTATTTGTAGGGTATCTCCCTCTCTGTACCAGGAAGAGAAGCATGACTCAATCTCTAGAAACTTATCAGTGGAGAAGGCAAGGACTTAAATCCGTATAACAACAGTACCCTTGATTATTGTGCTTTGCCTGATGGATTCCCATACTGCTCTCTCTTCCCCCAACATCTTCCTTTATCTTTAGTTAGAAATGGTTTTTAGGTGGTGACTTGGGCCACTTTGGAGAGTTACTCAGTTTTCCTGGGTGTCTCCCAGGAAACGTATACAGGAGGTATACATGTCATTCAACTTCTGTTTGTTTTTTTCCTATTGATCCGTCTTTTCTTTACAGGGACATCTCAGCCACGGACCTAGAAGGATAGAGGGGAAATTGTTTTTCCTCCCTCACAAAGGGAAATAGTTTAAATAATTACAAATATTTTCTTGAACAGCGCCCTTTCCTCCGGTAGTCATTCTTTCCATCTCCATCTCCTCCTCCCCCTCATTCTCCTCCTTGGCAGCCTCCTTTCCTCCTCCTCTTCTCCTTTTCTTTCTCCTCCTCATGCTGCTTTGTTTTGAGGCAGGAGATAGATGGGCCCCAGACTGAGCAGCTGGGATCTTGCCTGAAACAATCCACTCTGTGGACAGATACACCAAGATAAAGATAATGGTAGGAGCAAGGAGGAGCTGAGTCCTGCCCAGATAAAAGATAAAGAGACCACCTATTTCTCATTCTTGAGGTCAAGGAGACCTCCTGACTACACGTGTGCAGAAAAGCTCCTCAGGGGTCAGAAAGGAAGGGGGTGCCACCCCATAATAGGTGGTGTCAACCTTCCCACAGGCCTCTGCGCTGGAATCCATCTTGGCTAAGAGATGCGCATGCACACAAGGGAGGACCCTGAGTTAAACCAAATATGGGCTCAGAGGCAGGCAGGGCAAGAGGATTGGCAGGAGGAAATCCAGAAGAAATGCCCCATATAAGTCACTCAAGCTACCACAAGGGCGTGACTCTCTGAGCCCACCTGTGTGAGTCTATTCACAGGTACTCTTTTCCTCCTAATGAACACTTTAGTTGTTTCACTACTTTCTGTCTCTTTGTTGAAATTCATTTCTCCAAAGCAGACAAACCAGGGCCTTGTCACCAGCCATTGGCCCCTGTGGTCTAGTGGTTCGGATTCAGCGCTCTCTCTGCCGCGGCCCTGCTTCACTCTCTGTTTGGGGAACTGAGATCCTGCTTCAAGCCGCTGCAGGCCGAGGCCACCCGAGATCAGTTTGAAGCTGAAAACTAAAAGATAATGAAGAACTTTGGCAAAAAGTAGAAACCTGAATACGTAATTCAGGAGTAATGGCAGTTTAATTAAATTCTGGCTCCTTTTTGCAAGTTTTATAGAGGAAAAAGATATGGTCTTGGACTTTATCGTGTTATAAAATCTTGATTCTAATTCCTAAGAATAGACTTCCTTTTTAAGGTTGCCATCTGTCTGGGACTGGCTCAGAGTGGCCACAGATCACGCACTGGTATAGTGGGACATTCCAGATGGGAACTGGAGCAGGGGAGACAATCGCAGACTGTCCATTTTTTTCATGAGAATATTGTCCTCTTTACTATCTAGGAAGGCACCTGATGTTTCCTGTCATTTGAATCTTCTCATATTAGTAAAATTATACATCAAACGTTCATTAAGTGCCTCTCATGTACATAGCACTATTGTATAGCTTTGGGGCTGAAGGGTAATGGGGAGTCTTTATCAACCCAAAATTCTATCAGACTCTCCACCATCACAAGTGCCCCAAATAAATATATAATCTACATAAAAATGTTTCCTTTGAAAATGAAGTTTCACGAGAAATCCTGCAGTTCATCCCAACCTCCCCCCTCAACAGAAGAGGCTGCTAATCCCTTCCTGTAGAGAAATTTTGAAACTATCACTACTGAAAAACCTAATTTGTTTTTTCTTTTTTGGCCGTGATGCACGGCTTATGGGATCTTAGTTCTCTGGCCAAGGATGGAACGCAGGCCGCCCAGCAGTGGTAGAGCCAAGTCCTAATCACCGGACCACCAGGGAATTCTCTGGAAAACCTAAAACTTATAAAGTATGCTGTTTTCCTTCAATGAGCTTATAGTCTAATTGGAGAGTAAATGCATAAACTTGTGGGAAAAGTAAATAGCGTTAAAATATTTACTGAAGTTTTTTTTGGTGGGGGAAGCACGATTTTTTTATAAAAATGAGTTCTTATTTTCCACTTGTTAAAAATCACATTCAATTAGGACATGAGCCTCTTTGGGGGAGTGTTATTCTGCCTACCAGAGTGTTTAACTTGATTTAAATGTATAGGTTTAAAGGATTAATTTACATGTCTGGGTTGCTCAAAACCTGCATATTCATTACAAATGCCTATCTTCAGGAATGGCCTCAGACTGGCTCCTGGGAAATGAGTTCTGATCCATTAGAATATTCTGTCTGAGAAGAACATTTTTGTATGCTTGACATTTTGGGCCAAGTGGTACAAATCCGATTAAATAGTTCATTCTTAAAATGTGGAGAAAAAAAAAAATCACATTCAAAAATCGGCAAAATAATAATAATAATAATAATAATGCCCTGGAGCGTGAGTCATGGGAGGGGAGGCGACCCCAGCCCAGCCCAGCCCTGGGGGGAATGGGTACAACACCACATGGGGCAGCTCAACAGGCAGGACAGACCATGTGCTGGACCAGGGGGCACCCTGTGGGCAGTGACAGCAACAGGACGCGGGGCCGTGGGGCTGGACACCTGGAGGCCACACTGAATGGCCTGGGGTGAGGCGGACTGCCCGCTGCCCAGGCTGGTCCCATATGGTCCTGAGCAGGCTTCACCCAGCTTTGGGGCAGTGGGATGTCAGGGGCCAGGCATGATCCACAGGTACCTTTCTGTGGCCCCTGAGTTTGAACATTTGGGGTGGGAGGAAGAGGGGCTGCGGCAATGAGGGTGAAGAGAAGAAATTTGCCACCCCAAAATATGTCTTTTTGGGCAAAAGGATTATTATAGGCTGATTATTTTTTTAAATAGCAGACACTGGAAAAGCTCTGAGGGCTGAGTAGAAGTTAGTCTTTTTAATCAACATTTACATTTGTAAGAAAAATCTCCATTTGTGAAGGTGTCTCCCTCTCTGTACCTGGAAGAGGAGAATAACTAAATCTCTAGACACTCTGGTCAGTGCAGCAGGCAGGGACTTAAATCTGCATAACAGCCTTACCCTTGTGTACTATGCTTTTTCTGGTCACCTCCCATAACTACTCCCTTCCCCAACATCTTCTTTCTTTAGCCGGAGATATTATTTAAGGTGATGGCTTGGGCCATTCTGGGGAGTTACTCATTTTTCCTGGGTCTCTCGTAAGAGACAGGCATGTTTTTAAACTTCTGTTTTTCTCCTTTAAATCTGTCTTTTATTACATGGGGGTCCCAACCAGGAACCTAGAAGGGTGGAGGGAAAATTATTTTTTCTCTCCTGACAAGAGCAGGAACACCTGCTACCAATACTATTGCCCAGGTGGAGCGCCACCATGTCTAGGGAAGGTGGCAGGGAAGCAGCCAGTGACACAGTGACTCTCCCAGAATGAGGGCAGGAGCCAAGGTACTGTGGGAGGCCCTGGGGCCAGGGAGACAATGGGCCCTTTCCTCTACCAATTGGCTGGAGAGCAGACAACGCAGGGCTCTCTCCCCGTCACAGGAGGGATCCTGTGGGAAAATTCAGGTACCATCACAAGATCAACTGTCACAAAGTCAATAAGTCCCAGAAGCATCACAAGGAGAGCAGAGGTCAAGAACGAGCATCTGGAGCTCTCGACCTCGGTGTCAATCTGGTTCCATCACTTGCTGCCTATGTGCCCCCAGGCTTCAGTTTTCCTAGCCATGGAAAAGGGAAACCATAGGAAGCTGTGAGGACTAATTAACACACCTAAAGTGTATAGAACAGTCCCTGACAGCACAGAGTAATGTGCTAACCACCATTACTGCTTCCTGAAGGAGGGACAACCTCAGGTTGGAGTGCTCAGGCGAGCTGCTCGGAAAAAGGGAATCGCTTGGACTGGGTTTGACAAAAGACTGGTATTTGAACGGCAGGAACTTCTTAAACTGTAGAGGAGCAAACCTTGTCACCCCAGAATGTGTCTCTTTGGCTTCAGGATTACTGGGGGCTGGTTGTTTTTAAGAAACAAAGGGCTCAGGAAGAGTTTTTTACTGCCTCCCTCAATAGCCTAAAATAACTTAGATGAAAGTCCTCTTCTAGGACTTCCCTGGTGACGCAGTGGTTAAGATTCTGCCTGCCAATGCAGGGGACACGGGTTCAAGCCCTGGTCCGGGAAGATCTCACATGCCGCGGAGCAACTAAGCCTGTGAGCCACAACTACTGAGCCCATGTACCACAAGTACTGAAGCCTGCGCGCCTAGAGCCCATGCTCTGCAACAAGAGAAGCCACCGCAATGAGAAGCCCGTGCTCAATGAAGAGTAGCCCCCGCTCGCGGCAACTAGAGAAAAACCTGCTCGCAGCAACAAAGACCCAACGCAGCCAAAAATAAATAAATTTAAAAAAAGGCCTTTTCTAGGAAGAAGAAATATCGCTGTAGACAACTATGGTGTAATATAAAGGAAGTGTGGAGAAAAGCCTGTTTGATCAAAGTCTCCTCCTTGTCCCATTGTCTTTGTATGGTCCAGCAAACATTTACTTACCAAACTTTTGCTCTTTTCATCTTCCTATAAAATGACATTCTTTCCTTTGAAGACCCAAATCCTACCCCACTTCTCGTCTCTCAGATGGCATGTAATCTTCAATTGCCTAACTTGTCCTTGGGCCCCATATTCTTATGGAACCCCCATACCTACACAGTTAACTTTGGTTTTCTCCTGTTAATCTGTCACATGTCAATTTAACTCTTAGGACAGCAAGAAAAACCTAGAAGGGTAGAGGAACGCTTTTTCCTCCCCCACAAACTCAAGACTCTAAACAGCATGTGTGAAAAGAATAGAATGTGTGAAAACGGTATGGTGTTTCTTTCTGTGATGCTGCAGTGAATTCTGCCTCTTCTGTGTCTCATCCAATAATAGTTCCAGGTAAAAGTGATTAGCATCTACTATCAATGAGTAATGGTAGGAAAGTGTTAGAGAATCATTGCAGCTAAGCATTTTCACAGTGCATTCTTTATCTTTTTAAATTTAATTTATTTTTTCATTTTCTTTATTTTTTATTTGAAGTATAGCTGACTTATAATATTGTATTAGTTTCAGGTGCACAACATAGGAATTCATTATTTCTATACATTAAAAAATTATCACCATAATAATTCTAGTGACCATCTGTCTCTAAACAAATTTATTACAATATTACTATGTTGTGACTCCTTTATTTTGTAATTGGAAGTTCGTACCTCTTAATCCTCTTCACTTATTTCACTCATCCTCCTATGCCCCTCCCCTCTGAGAACTAACTGTTCGGTCACTGTATCTATGACTGTGTTTCTGTTTTGTTCTGTTTGTTCATCTGTCTTGTTAAAAAACAAAGAGTCCACATAAAAGTGAAATCATATGGTGGTTTTCTTTCTCTCTCTGACTTATTTCACTTAGCATAATACCCTTAGGTCCATCCATGTTGTCGCAGATAAAGATTTCCTTGTTTTTTTATGCATAGTAATAGGCCACTGTATATGTATACCACATCTTCTTTATCAGTTTATTCATCAGTGGGACTAGGGTTGCTTCCATAACTTGGCTGTTGTAAATAATGCTGCAATGAACATAGATAGGGGTGCATCCATCTTTTAGAATCAGTGCTTTTGTTTTCTTCAGAAAAATACCCAGAAGTAGAATTGCTAGATCATTGGTGGTTCTATTTTTAATTTTTGGAGACACCTCCATATTGTTTTCCCTACTGGCTGCACCAATTTACATTCCCACCAAAAGTGCACAAGGGTTACCCTTTCTCCACCTTCTTGCCAACACTTGTTATTTATTGTGTTTTTGATAATAGCCATTCTGAAAGGTGTGAGATGATATGATGATATCTCATTGTGGTTTTGATTCGCATTTCCTTGATTATTAGTGATGTTGAACATCTGTTCATGTGTCTGTTGCCATCTGTATGTCTTCACATAGCTGGTAGACAGAGTCAGGATTCCGATCCTTATCCATTGTATCATGCTATTTCTCTGAAGTCGTATTGGATTCTTACATGGATAATAATTAACTAGATAAGCACTTTCTTTTTCAAGCATTCATTTCCTTGTTTATATAGTAAGAAAGTGAATATCTTTTTGAGTTATTGGAACTGAATGGTTAAATAAGATAAAATATTTGTAAGACTCTTAAATAACAGATGGCAAATATTTCAATGATCAATAATTATAGGGCAATTTGATAAGGCAGTCGAAAATAAGACCAATATTTATTGTAGTAATAAAAAAAATTGGATATTTTTTCTTTTTTTAGTTAAGGTATCTTGAAACTTTAACTAAAAGCTTCTAGACCTTTCTGTTCTGTAATTTTCTGATATATAAAATAAGTGATATTTTGTTACATATGAATAAATTAAACCATTTCTCCAATTTACATTATTAGTATACATTACTAGGACATTTATAGTAGAATTTGCAGTTTTTCTGATCTCTAACCCACTGATAAATACCCTGACAATACTTTATACAATTAAAACTGTCAATACAATTTTGCTGTCATTTAGATTTATTTTAATACTAAGACAGCTCACAATATTAACCAAGCTTTTCCTTTAAATTCAAAACATGGTCAGGGCTGGGAATCTTTCTCTTGTTGAGATGACATCCCCTAGGAGAATATAAATAAATGAACTTTGGATTTGGAGGAAAATGGATTTGGACCTTCAGGGAAGAGCCTGAGATAGGGAGATCTTGGTGATCCTTACCATCACAGGCCACTGGGACTGCTCACACACCAACGTGTTTCCAGGAGTAGACGCTAAACTTTAGTTTGTAGTTTTATGATCCTTCTTTATCTGTATGCATGGGCTATGCTTTTTGTAAGATACCTTCCTAGAAGTGGAACTCTTAGGCCAAAAGTTATGCATATTCTAAATATTGAAAGATATTACAGGTTGTCTTTTTTAAATTCCATCCATAGTGTATAAGAGTTCCTGTATACTACACCCATTCCAACACCAAATTTTATGTATCTTTTAAAATTTTGCAATTGAACACCCCAAAAATTTGTATCTTATTTTTTTGTTGTTTTGAATTCCTTTGATTATTAAAATGTTAAATATATTTGTATGTTTTTATATTGACAGGTTATTTGCCTTTCTTTTTCTGCTAATTCTTTGGAAACTTCACCCATTTTTATTGGATTTGTCAGAACTCTTCAAATATTATGAAAATTTACCATTTATCTGTTACACAAACTATTTATATGTTGAAAATATTTTCCCCAAATTTTTTGCTTGTATTTTAATTTTACTATACCATTTACTGAAAAAAAATTTAAATTTATATACAATGAAATAATTTAATTTTCTCTTATGACTGCTGAGAATTGTTTAGAAAATTTCTTCCAACCTAGAATTATGTTAAAAAATAGTACCCTGTATGCCCTACTAATTTGTTTTTTTAGATTTTTGTGTTTTGTTTTGTTTTTTTTTTTTTACATTTGTATATTTAAATCTACCTGGAATTTATTTTTGAAAATTATATGAAATAAAATATAAATCAATTTTTCCCCCAAAGTACATCTAATTTCTTCAACATCACTCATTTGACATTTATGCTTTAAAAGTACTAACATATAGCTATTTTCATATGTTTATATATCTTTACATGTACTATATATTTATACACATACTACACATGAATGTTAGCAGTTTTCACATATATAAATATAAATATAAACACACACGTGTATATATATATATATATATATATATATATTGTCCCATGCATGTGTGTGTATATATATGTACATATATATATATGTTACCTGCTTATATTCATATAGAGTATATGAATATATACACATATATAATTGGGTATTTTATTTTATAATGTATATTTGTTATAATTTCTGTGCTAATAACACATTATTTTAATTAATGTATTTTATAATATATTTTGGTGTACTAAAGGACAAGTTGCTACTCATCATCCTTTTTCTCACATTTTAGGGAGTATTCTTGTACATTTAATTTTCCAGATGAACTTCAGAATCACCTTAAGGTCCATTTAAACATCCAATTAAGATTTTGATTGTGTTTGCGTTGAATTTATAGGTCAATTTGGGGAGAATTTAAATCTTTATAATATTGAGGATTCTCAACCAGAAAATTAACATAATTGTCTACTGATTCAAGTTTTCATTTATATCCTTCATTAAATAAAGTGTGTTTTACATAGGTCTTTTACATTTCTTATTATTTTGATTCCTAGGTATACCGTCTAGGACTAGATTTGGCTGAAAGTAAAAGAGACTCAAAGTAATAGTGACTTAAATATGAGGGAGATTTATTTCTCTCTCACATGAACGTGTGTCACAAAGTGCTGGTAGGTCAGCTCTCCCACACAGTCTTAGGGTCTCAGTTTCCTCTGCATTGTCCTGTCAGTTCCGGTCCTCATGACTCACAATAACTGCAAGAGTGGCAGCTGACATATCTGCATTCCAGGAAGACTGAGGAAAAGGTACACAAGAAGGAGACAAGGAGAACATCCAGATATCTTACAAACAAGGCCTCTGGAAACTGACACAGAATAATTCCACTCGTATCCTACCATTTCCCGCTGGCCAGAATAAGGTGTCACATGGCCAGCCCTCAATGGCAAGAGAGCCAGAGAAATATTTCCTTTATTCTGGGACACTATGAATCAGCTAAAAGTCCAGGCTTCTATTAATATGGAAGAAGGGAAAATGGACATTAGGGGACAACCAGCAGATTCCACCGCAGTAAATACTTTTTAGTTTCTGTTACTATTATAAACACATATTATTTTGCATACATATTTTTTCACATACATTTTCTTATGAGTATGTAAACAGATTTAAACTCAGTTATAACTTGTAAAGTAGTGCCCTCCACCAAAATCTATCTAATAAAATGTAGAATCATACCACTGTGCAGTTAGTAAAATGACCAAGGTGAGACCGTGTGACAGCCTGATCCAAATTAAATTTGGTGCTACCTGGGACAGTTCTGTATTCTTCTCCTGGTTGGGCTTCCGGGGTGTCTGAGACAATTCAAGGAATTGTCAGATCAGATGGTAACCCTTCGTTGATCCCACTGGGGAAGATCAGGCTGGTAGAATGTGGAAACACAGGAATCTACCTTTTCCTCTCCTAGAGTTCCCTGTCCAGCAATCATTCTCTTTCCACATGCCCCTCACCCAAAGGTAAAACTCGAGCCCACCTTTCATTTAGAACTGGTGCTCAGAGGAAGTGTATTATTTGCTTTGTATACAAATTCCTAACAATGCGAGACACATTATAACAGTGTTTTGGTAATACATGCACTTTGTAATAAAAGTAAAGACAAAGATAAATATAAAAAGTAGGCAAAAATCACATATAACTCCATATATTGAAAGTAGGAAATATTATTTTTTTTTCTTCTTTCTCTCCCTTTCCTTCTTCCTTCCCTTTTTTTCTTTTTCTGTAAACTTATAAGTTGACCATGAGATGCGGAGTAGATTGAATTGCACAGCTTTGCTGTTCAATCACCCATTCTTGCCACCTATAGTGTTCAAACCTTTCCCATATCATTAATCTCAACTGAGCTAGTGGGAATCGGACCCTACAAACAGTTTTTCTGCCAAAGGAGATGTCCCCAGGTGAATGTTTACAATATTTTTACCTAGTAAGCCAACTTTTTGTGTTTTTTTTTTTCTTTAAACTAAGTCAAAACAAAAACAACAATCTGTTCTCCCCATGGGCTGATAAAATGGCTCAAAATATGTTGGAATTGAGATGAAAACAAATCACCTCCGTACACCTTCAGGACTTGCAAAATCTAAACTAATATCTAAAGAAAAATGTATAAAGCAGTAGATAAAAACTCATACTTCGGTGAGTGAATATTCTTGCCTGGAGTTAGATAAAACCATTCATCACATTCCTCATGAATGTAATCATCTAAGGCTGTATGGTTTGGAGGCCAAAATGATGGGCTCAGTTGTCAGGCAGAACTGGTTTGTAATCTCTCTTTGCCTATCCATACAATCTTGGCTACATTATTTGTTCCTGCTAAGGCTTAGTTTCCTCATCTTTTGATTGAAGGTAATAACAACACTTTCCTAGTATCATTGTTCTGAGCATTAAAAAAGATAATCCACGCAAAGATTTCAGACCACAGTGAACTCAATAAACATTAGCTATTATACCACATAATAATGATAATAACAATAATTATTATCATATATTATTATTATTTGTACTCCTACCATGTGAAAATGTTAATCTAAGCTCCAGTGAATCACACTGCCCTTCATCTATGATTCCTTTCAATGCAATATTACCATTTCTCCCACAATTGGTGGAATCTATCTCTATATTCCTTGAATCTGGGCTGGCCTTGAGATTCGCTATGGTGAAAGTGACATTGGGTGATTTCCAACCCTAGACCGTAAGAATTCTTGCTACTTCCACTCTTGCTCTCTTGAAACATGTCTGCCATTATAGGGAGAATCACTATCTAGCTTCCTGGAGGATGAGACACCACGTGGAAGAGAACAAAGGCACTCTAGGCAACATCCAGTGCACACTGCCAGATACGTGTCTGAGGCCATCTTGGATCTTCCAGCCCCAGCCGAACCATCAGATGATCTCAGGAGAAGTCAGCAGAGGACCCTTCCTTCTGTGCTCAACCAAAATTGTTCATGAGCAAGTAAAATCTTTCTTGTTTTAAGCCACGATTGGTGGTTTGTTATACAGCAATAGTTAACTGATCCAGTTTTATATATTATTTTCCTCTACAAACTACTTTCACTTAAATAGTTTAAAGGCCCAAAGCTGTGCTTGTGCATATTCTTTAAAACACATATGCTGGACCCTAGGAGTAGAAGTTTCAGCTTATGCTTGCTGAGTCAACCTGCAAATGGAGAGATTTTACTTGGAAAGGAGGGAAGCTGCAAGATACAGACAGTAAATCATATGATCTAAGAAAGAACAGGACAATTTTATATTTTTTGTAATTTCTGCTTGAAATCTAGTGAGAAAAATACATTGCGCTGATGTTGAAAAAGTTAAGTAGAATATGTGGCAACATTTTAATAATTAGAATTCTCAAGGGCTATTTTCCTTAGCAAGGCACTTGAAGCATTTAAGGAATCAGGGAAATTGGGACCTGAAACAAGAAAAGCTTAACCATGCTTGGTCTCAGGGAATATCAATCATCTCTGCTTTGCAAATGACATGGGAACCAGAAGTAAACCCAGGCTAGATGCAGGAACTTAGGGAACAGCCCAGTGATAAGCCATTTCCTTGAAAACAGAAATGAAAGAAAACAGGAAAGGAGAAGGTGTAGGAATTTCAGGGGTTGAGAACTTTGAGAAAGGGTAAAAGATTGGTGTTCAAAATAAATGTGGTTCAGCCTAAAGTCTGAAAAAAAGAAAAAAAAGGAGGGAGGGAGGGAGGGAAGGAGTGAGGAAGTTTTTGTGGTCAAATTGGGAATTTTCCTAAAGTCTGTGCCAGAGCTTAAAAGGAGCACATTAGTGGAAGAATTAAGCTTCTTACAGATCAGGGTAAGGAAAGTTCTTGGGAGAAAACCAGAGAAGGGCTTCTCAAAGGTCTCAGAATCTTTGTGGATATTGTGGTGTAGTAAGTTGATTTTTCTGGTAAACTTATTTGGGCTCATGTTAAGTGACTAATCGATTCTAATTCTCATCTCACTTTGAAGAGGGTAGTTAAAGACCACTTTGTTTCTATTTTCCGCTATGTAAACCTATTCACATGAAGCAAGCAAGTTAAATATTTCAACTGTGTTTTAGTATGACAATATTTTGTTGTAAACCTAGAGAAGGAGAACTCAATCTTAAAATATAGATGAAGCCCTCTCATTTCCTCATCATGCAATGTATCAAGAAATGTATCATACACTATCTTCACTTGCTTTTCTTCCACTTACTTTTAACTCACTGAAATAAAGTTTTACTCCCCCATCAATCATTGACTCTTCTTATAAGGTCCCCAAGTTTGCAATGGAAACATTTTAGTCTCTATTTTCACGACTAGGGTAAAGCAGTTGACAGTAACGTGTACTTCCTAAAATTCTCTCTTCCCTTGATATCTATGACACAGATTCTCCACCTCTCTCTAGATTCCCTCCCTTTGTCCTTTAAATACCGTGACCCAAAGTTCTATTCTGCTGTTGGAACTCTTTACTTTTGTATTTGCCATAGTTTTTCTTGTCAATATTATCTATCCTCATCCATAATTTAAAAATATTTTTTATTATATAAGTTTCAGGTGTACAGCATTATGATTTGTAGGGTATGTGTATACCCTACAAAATGATCACCATCACAAGTCTAGTTACCATCCATCACTATACAGTTGACCCTCTTCCCCCATAGTTTTTATATCACCAGCAAGTTGTTTACTCCAAGGTCTGTGTCTTTAGCCTTTACTTCTATCTCAAGCTTAAAACTCTTATATTCAACTGTAATCTGAGCATCTCCTGGATGTTCCTGGCATCTAACACTAATTTACAAGACAGAAACTTGAGTCATCCTTGACTTTTCCCTCTTTTTTTACCTTAAACACCCAATTAGTTACCAAGACCTATTGACTAACGGATAATTAGGAAAAAATCTTTAGTGTCTCACTTCTCCAATCCAATTATAATATTGCCTTAGAGCTCTCTTTGTAAAACCCAAATAAATCATCATCCTACTAAAGAACCTTAGATGGTCTCTCATCCTCCTCCAGATAGCTCACAATTTTTTTAGCCTGGTAGAAGTGAAAGCCTTCACCAGTGGCTTCATGGACACTTCAGCCTCATTTGCACCCACTTTCACTGCAGTTAATGCTGCTAGCACAGAACTATTTTGCATTTCCTGAATAGAGCATGTAATATCGTGCTCTATACCCTTGTACTTGCTAATCTATTTGCATGGACCTTCTTCCTCTCTTCCATCTGGTTATGGAATAGATTAAGGAAGGAAACATTCCTTAAGACACAGCTCACACACTCTTTGCCTTATGAAGTCATTCTTAACAGTCTCAATTTTTCTTCCTAGTCTTTTATATGTACTTTTATATAGAACTTATCACACTGATTTATAATCATTTGTCAACAACAGGGAACTTCAAATACCCAGTCCCTAGTGCAAAGCTTGAGCGTTGGTATGATAGATAAACCAATCAGATGGTTTATTAATGAATGAGTGATAGCACTTGATATTTTTATGCCAGACTCTCACGTTCCTTATCATACTTCTAACGCAGACTTTCAAGCTGAACTAAAAATGCATGACTTTGTAATATGAATGTTTCTTAGTTAGTGTTTCCTTTCAAGAAAATGTGCTGGTAAGATTGACATTAAGAAGACAAATGTTGATGACTTGACTACTTCTCTCTTCTTCCCCCCCACCACCCCGAGCTAATTACTGAATCCCTGGGTTACTGATTATAATACTCCTGGCAATGTTGATTTTCATCTTGTTGAATGTAAATTATAGATTCAGGTCTCTAACATAATCAAGGTTCTTCTTCATCTGATTTAAATTTCCACATCATGAATAACTCTGTCACTTTGCACTTTCACTGTGTTTTGTTAACTTTGTTTAGAGGCTCCACACATGGTTTTGTATACCTCACTGAAACTTAAGTGCAGTAGTTATTTAGAAGATTTTACAGTGATAGGTGGTGTTTAAAAAGCCTAAAAACAAAGCATATATTGGCTTTTAGTAGTGATTATTGATTTTATTTAAAACACTCTTTAAAAAATTATGTCTTTTCCTGGGTCAGGTAATCAAACAGAAAATTCTGGCTAAAATAGCACTTAAAGGTAGAAATCCTGAGATTTTGCTTATATATTTTTTTGTCCTTTGAATGGTCACATTCTATTCCATTGAATAAATGAATCAAAATTTAACTAAAGGACAAAATTTGACTGGAGGACATTTGTATAGCCTCCAAGTTTTTGCCACTACCTGCAATGCTATTCTGAGCCCTTTTTAACAAAAATCTGTTGTCCGACTTTCAAATTGTTCCCAGACTGATAGAGGAGAAATGATATCTTGGAGCAGTTTTAAAATTTCATTTTCCATTATGATGGCTCAAGATCAATTGCACATCTTATTACATGTTTAAGGACCATTTTCATTTCTCTTTCCACAAATTGTTCACATATTATGCCCATTTTTCTACCTGATTGTTGGTTGTTCCTTCTGTTTTAAGCTACTTAAATATTAGGATTATTAATACCTTATCAGGGATTTCCCTGGTGGTTGGCTGGTTAAGAATCCACCTTCCAATGCAGAGGACGCAGGTTCAATCCCTGGTCGGGGAACTAAGATCCCACATGCAGCTGGGCAACTAAGCCCAAGCGCTGCAACTACACTGAGCTCGCTCACTCTGGAAGCTGCGCCACAACTAGAGAAGCCTGCGCGCCACAATGAAAATATCCCACATGCCACAGTGAAGATCCTGCATGCTGCAACTAACACCCAATGCAACCAAATTAATAAACAAATATATTTTTAAAAGCTTATCAATGATAAAATATCATATAAGTTGAATATATGACATATAAGTTAAAAAAAGTTAAAAATATTTTTCTGGGTTTCCTTTTTTTTAAATCTTGATCATGATAATATAAAATGTTTCCATACACAAGAGTACAGAATTTAAAATTTATTTAAATTTAACATTTTATTTAGTCCAACTTATGAATCATTCTCTTATTGCATCTTGATTTTGAGTAGCGTTAGAAAAGTTTTTTCCAGCCCCAAGTTATAGAAGAATTTAGCCATGTTTTCTTGTAATACTTGAATAATTATATTTTTTACATTTAAATATCCCATCTATTTAGAATCTATCATAGTATACAGGAACAGATTCAATTTTATGTTCTATTATTTTGCTGTCCAGTCATTTTGATACCATTTATTAAAATGTCCATATTTTCCCCAATGATTTAAGGTGCAGCCTTTATCATGTGCTAACTTTTTATATGATATTGATTCTATTTCTGTGTTTTCAATTTGCTTCCATTGGTCTACTCACTTATTCATGCTCTAATGCCACACCATTTTAATTACAGAAGCTATATAATATGTTTTAATATTTGACACAGCCAGCTACTTCCTAACCCCCAATTGCTTTTTTTTTTTAAATGGAGATATAATTAATATAGAAGATTATATCAGTTTCAGGTGTAAAACATAATGATTCAATATTTGTATATATTGGGAAAAGATTGCCACAATAAATCTAGTTAACACCCATCACCACACATAGTTACAGAATGGTTTTCTTGTGATGAGAACTTTTAAGAGCTACTCTCTTAGCGACTTCCAAACATGCAATACAGTGTTATTAACTATAGTTGCCATGCTATACATTACATCCCCAGGACTTATTTAATTTATAAAAAATCAAAGTTTATATCTTTTGACACCCTTCTCTCATTTTGCCCGTTCCCCACCCCATCTGGCCTGGCAACCACCAATTTGTTCTCTGTATCTATGAACTTTTTTTTTTTTTTGATTCCTTCTACATATTAAAGAGATCATATGGTATTTGTCTTTCTCTGTCTGACTTATTTCACTTAGCATAATGACCTTGGGGTCCTTATTTTTATGGCTGGATAATATTCTATTGTGTGTATATATATGGAATATTATATATTGATATATATAGTATATATACCATATATATACATATCACATCTTCTTTATCCATTCATCTATTAACAGACACTTAGGTTATTTCCATATCTTGACTATTGTAAATAATGCTGCAATGAACATGGGGGTGTGTATATCCTTTCAAATTAATGGTTTCATTTTCTTTGGATAAATACCCAGAAGTGGAGCTGTTGAATCATATGGTAGCTCTACTTTCAATTTTTTGAGGAACCTCCATACTGTTTTCCATAGTGGCTGCACCAATTTATATTCCCACCAGCAGTGCACAAGTGTTCCCTTTTCTCCCATCCTTGCCAGCACTTGTTATTTCTGGTCTTTTTAATAGTAGCCATTTTAACAGATGTGAGGTGAGATCTCATTGTGGTTTTGATTTGCATTTTCCTGATGACAAGTGAAGCTGAGCGTCTTTTCATGTACCTGTTGACCATCTGTGTCTTTTTTAGAAAAATGTCTATTCAGGTCTTCTGCCCATTTTTAAATTGAGTTGTTTATTTTTGTTGTTATTGATTTGTATGAGTTCTTTATATATTTTGGATATTAACCCCTTAAAGATACATGATTTGCAAATAGTTTCTCCCATCAGTATGTTGATGATTTCCTTTGCTGTGCAGAAGCTTTTTATTGATGTAGTCCCACTTACTTATTTTTGCTTTTGGTATCAATCTTAAATAATCATTACTAAGACCAATGTCAAGACCTAATTCTTTTTGTTTTTAATATTTTCCTGGCTATTCTCACTTATTTTTTCTTTCAAAAAAATTTCATATTCAACTTGTCTAATAGCAGAATAACCAAAAAATTAAGTGTTTTTATTATAACAATTATAATTATAATTAAGTCATCCTGTGTGCTCTTGAATCCACCCCCAAAAATCCAACGCTTCTCTAGTCAGAGCCAACAATGTCACGTTTCAAAACCCAATGGCTAAGTTTCAGTTCTCCTTTTACTGGACATACACTTAGTATTTGACACAGTGGGTCATTTCTTCTTCTTTGAAACACTTTCTTTACTTGATTTCCAGGACATCACTGTCCTAGTTTTTCTCCTACCTTACTGGAAGTCCCTTCTCCCTCTTCTCGCCTGGTTTCTTTGTATCTTTCAGATCTCTAGACTGCAGGGAGTCCTGAGACTCAGAATTCTGGCTCCTTTTTTTCTATCTAAACTCAACTCTTGGTGATTGTGTCATGCCTTACAGGTTGAAATGTCGTCTATTTGCCTATGACCCTCCTGCTTGGCACCTCTCCCAGTTTCCAGCACCTGTATCCATCTGCCGTCACCTGAATATGTGATAGTCTACACCTCCACTTAGATTTCTAAGAAGCTCAAAATTAGCACATCCCAAACTGAAATCCTGATCTTCCAACCTCAAACCTGTCACTCCTGTTCCTTTTTTCTAGTCTTGTAAATGGCAAATATATTCTTTCAGTTGTTCAGTCAGAAGTGTTGGAGACATCACTGACTCTCCCTTAAAGAAGTTACCACCATCTCTCTCCTGGATTAATGTGCTAGCCTCCTACCTGGTCTTCCTGCTTCTACCCTTGCTGCATGTCATATATTCTCAAAACAGCAGGTAGAGTTATCTTGTTAATACACAAGTCAGACCATGTTACTCCTTTGCTCAAAATTCTGTGTTCCTATTTTGCTCATCAAGCCAAAGACCTTACAATGCCCCAGATCCTAACAACATCCAGTCCTTAGTTGCTTTTCTGACTTCATCTCCCAACTCTCACCCTCTGTTTCAGCTGCTTGTACAAGGAAATGCTTTTTGCCAACACATCTACATCATTTGTCCCCTATACCCTTCAGGTCTTTCTCAGACGTCATCTTCTTTATTAAGAACTTACCACACCACAGTGCTTAAAATTGCAACTAGATTCTCATTCCTTGGTACATCCTACCCACCTTCCCTGCCTTATTTTTGCCCATGGCTTGATCATTTAACATTCTATTAATTTTATTTATTTAGTTTGCTAGTTCACTTTTGGTATATCCTGCTGAAAAAATGTAACCTTCAAGGACAGGGTATTTTTTATACTGCTCTATCCCCTGCACCTAAAACAATATCAGGGACTGTTCACTAAATATTTATGGACTGACTCAACAGCAACAACAAAAAAGTGTGTATGCTTTAATTTCACTTAATATATTATTGATTTTGTAAGATGATCAATATTGAAAATGATCATATTAACTGTTAGATTATTAATTTATTTGACTCTATTAAATAGATTTCAAGACATTTCTTTTTGATTTTATCTTCATTTTTAGCTTTCAATATTTCCTTCCTTCTTTCAGTCTATCAGAGATAAATTTTATTAAAAAGGCAAATAACTCTAACACAACATTGTAAAGCAACTATACCCCAATAAAAAAATAAGATAAAATAAAATAAAATGAAAAAAAGGCAAGTAACTGAACTCAAAAAGCTGAGCCAGTTTAATTTATAAACACATTACTAAATGAATAGACAGATTATTAAAATTTTTAAGAACATATGATTAACTAGGACTCTTTCAAGGAAATGTAAATCAAGCAAATATTTTTTCTAAGGGGGTCAATGAATCTTTAAGCGATCTGAGGTCTTTTCACTTCCAACATTTTTATGATTCCATGTGAGAAATGGCCATTGATATTTTCCAGTAGTAATGTAATGCAAGAATCTGGTGGTGAATCATCAGTTTAGTAATGTTTTCCATAATATCTGTTCTGAAACAAAAATGAAATACATGAACTTATGAGTTAAGTTCATTGGGCTCATAGATGAGATTATTCAAAATCAAAAGGGGATATTGGAAAATTTATGCCATGTGGTAATCATAAAAGGTCTTACTGCTTCCCTATATCCTGGTGAACCATCTTCAAAGTTCAAGCTAAATAAATTAGGCCAATCTATGTTCCAGCAGGTTAGTCAGCCATACACAGTGTGGTTCAAAGACAACTGAGGAGCCCCACTAACCACCACACACACATTTCCCCTCCCGAACTTCTCCTACCCTTGAGGTTCTATTTTTGAACTTTTAGTTGTCACATTAAAGGCATCTAGTAATATGTGTTTCTTGGGTGGGGTATCATTAGTTTTTGTTACCTTGGAACAATGAATTTCTCAATTTCTTAAGATGAAGAAGGATCTGGAGAAAATGGAACACAGGGCAAGGTAACTTGCAATGGTGAGAGAAGGAGACAGGAAAGACCGAAATCTTGAAGTTTTGCTTGCCTTGATGTTGGTAGTCCTCAGTAATGGAGAGGTAACATGACTAAATCAGCTACCCGTCATGGAGTTCTGGAAGGGAGAGGTTTGATAGTGACATCTGATCAGATTTGGAACATCAGCTTTGCCTCCTTCATATTTTGGATAAAGGCAATGGCAAGCAAATAGCAGAAGATGGTTTTCCATAGGTTACCCAAATAGAGGAAGCTATAGCTATAAGAAAATTATGAGGTAGTTAGCCCTCATGTAAGAAAATATCTTAACTGTTTCACATTACATCAGCTCATTCTCTTTTAGTGTAAGAGATGAAAATGGAAAATCACAACATTAAATAGCATGGAAAAAGTACTAATGCACAAGGTACATATGAAGCTGAATTTCAATTACTTTAATCTTAATGTTGTTCGTGGTAGAATTGATTATCAAGCCCAAACTCGAAAAGTGATTACCCCTGGGCAAATGCTAATGTTCTGAAGACCCCTAACATGAGTATATTGAAAAAGGTGAAAAGAGGTTAATAAATTGCATCATGAGATCATCCTTTAAGCTAGATGTGTCCACCAAAAGATCACATCTTCTCTTAAATGTATGAGTTTCCTTGAAACTATCCCAATTAGAGAAGCAGTCAGCTTTGCATGCCTGAAAGCCACAGCATAATCTGTATGTGAGTAAAATTCTTATATCCGAAGAGAAAAGCTCATTATCTCACCACAGCAGCACCGAAAGTGCTGAGAGTGACTTTGTAATGGTTCGAGTATGTTCTGAAGAGGAGGAAGGGAGCAAGGGAGTGTCATCTCACAGATGATATGCTATGCCATGTGTGACACTGGACACTGGAAAGGGTCATGCTAGAAGGTGGGGATTTACAAATATGCTTACATCATATATTTGTAAAGAGAATTAATGTTAAACGTGATGGAAAAATTAAATTTCTGTCCTAAAACTTATGCTAAGCATCAATTGTTTTCTTTTTTTTAATTTTTATTTTTAATCTATCACGGATTTATCAGGTGATTTTAGGCAAGTTGACAGACATCAGCTGGACTATAAGTGACAAAATTTGTAAAACAAGAATAATTCCCTTACTTGTTTGGAATCTCCCTGGTGTAACTGCTACATGAATATTGGGGTTTTGAAGCTATTTTAAGGAAAGTCTTATGTAAATAAATAACCATATATATTTATTTTATTGTGTCAGCCAATATTCTTTGGATATGCAACAGATTCTTCCTTTTATATTACACCTCTGTATATGGTAGTAACATAGGGACTTGAGAAACATATTAACCCCTCCAAAAATCTTACGGTCTTATATTGTAGCAAAATACCCAGTATATGACTTTGCGCCTAAATAAATAACTGTTGCCAGTTATAGGTCATCATTTGTATCCAAATCATTTCTATTCATCAACCATAGTATAAAATTTGTTCAAGATTTATTTTAGATTACTAATAAATTCCCAGTTTTCAGATAATTTCATTTTATAAAGTATCTCAAAAACGTCTGCTCTTTTTTTTTTCTTTTTGTAACAATGAGAGCACTGAAGATATAGCATTGAATAACTAACTCAAAATCACAGACACAGTAAAGGATGGGACCAAGACTCAGGCTCTGGGTTTTGGACTCCACATATTCCTCTGTTAACACTCATGTCGAAAAGAGGATATAAACATTTCAATATACTGTCCAAATTGTTTATGAGTTCAACCAAAAAGAGCAAGATTTTCCAACAAATTGTCTCTGAATGATACGAGCAGCATGAGTATGTTAGACATGAGATTTTTAGGTGTGGTATAAGCATATTTAGCATTTGAAAAAACACAGTCAGTTCTGTGTCAAACTATGTGAGAAGGGCATGTATTTCTCTCTGAAAATTATCTCCCTGAGTTTCCCACATAATACTACTGTGAATTTCTCATAATATGCTTTATAACGTTTTCACAAAATGTTCTTTAAAAGAGAGAGTTTGGAGGTAATGCTGATCGCATTCTGTCTTCCCAAAGTCAAAATAAACTTTAAAAAGTAATCCATTATTTCCTTTTCTGTTTTTATGATGTCGGGAATGAAAGGTTGGATGTTTCATGAAATTGGCTGATATTCTTATGTCAAAATTGACTGGATTTACTGGTTGTTTCAGTGGTGGGTAATGATAACTAACAAGGAATAAATAAAGAATTCAAGGAAATAGATTGTGACTTGAGGCATTATTTTCAATGGTTTTACCAGTGAAGGTTTCTTAGAGGAGGTAGCATCTGAACTGAGTCCTGAATAAAATCAGGAAGAAGATACCTGGGGAAAGAATATCATAAGAAGAGAAAACATTCAATGCAAAGGCTTTGAGGTAAGAGCATGCTTGGCTGATTGAAGAAATGCCAGAGGCCAGTGTGGCTGGAATTAGCGTTTCAGAGTGAGTGTGGTAAGGGATGTTGATGGGGAGTTAGCCAGCGCCACGTCATATAACTTTGTAAATTTAAGATAAAGACTAATTATTTTCCTAACTATGATAAGAAGATACAGAAGTGTATTAAGCAAGGAATAAGCAGCTGTAATGTCTTAAAGGGATTACTACAGTTGCTCTGGTGAAAAGACTTAAACGAGTAGAAGCAGGGAATCAGATAGGATGCTTTGATCATGTTCTAGATAAGGACAATGATGGCTTGGAATGGGGTGATAACAGAGGAGGAGACAAGAAGTGGTAAAATTAGCATTATTCTTTAACAGACTTTGTTAATGGACTTGATGTAGGATGTGATATAAAATGTGACACCAAAAATGATGACAGTGCTATTTACTGAAATGGAGAAGCCTGAGGGAGAAGTGTTGGGACTAAGAATTTGGTTTGAGAAGCTTATTGTAATGAAGACTTCTGCATATATCAGTCTGAAATTCATTAAAGAAGTTGAGTCTGAAGTGAAATTTTAAAGTCCGCAAATAAAGACTATATGTAAAGCCCATGAAACTGGATGAGATCATCCAGAGAATTAAGTGGATAGAGATAAGTTACGATGAGTATATTCCTGGAGCACTCCAGTATTTACAAGTTAGGAAAGAAAGATATCCATCACAGGAGATAGAGAATGGTCAGATATAAGAACAACTAAGGAAATATGATGTTCCAGAGGTCAAATGACCAAGTAAGGCATTTCAAGAAGGACACAACTGAATGCTTCAAATGTTCCCAAGAAGTCATATAAGATGAAGACTAAAAATGAAACATTGGAAGAAGTATGGTGGAGATTATTGGTTAACTTGACAAAAGCTGTTTTAGTTGAGTGTATGGAATGAAATTTTGATTGAAATGACTTCTAGACTGATCCACTGAGTATGAAAGTAGAATCAGGAAGTGTGGACAACGTAGGTTTTTCTTTAAAGGAGAGCAGAAAAACGAGGCAACAACCTTAAGAGAGATTTTATTTTTAATATGAAAGAAGCAATACAAGTACATTTGTATGCCAACCTCAAGATCCAGAGAAAAGATAAAAATTAATAATGCAAAATACAGTCAGAGTACTAAGAGTGGGATAGCTCTTGCTCAGATGAGAAGAAATAGGATCTAGGGACTAAATAGAGTGATACCTTAGTAGAAACAGGTGTATTTTGTCTGTTGTACACACCTGTACAAAAATACCACCTATTTTTGTGAGAATGAGGGAGTATGGAATGAGAAGTTCTTCATCTGCATGTGGGAAGGGGAAAGGGGGTTGGGAGATTCAGGAAAGACTAGAAGGTAGGAAATAATTGCCTGAGAAAGTCAGATAATTAATCGACTAAGACAATGTTGTAGGATTGTAGGCAGCGATGAGAGCTCCCGGGATAAGTTGACAAATTACAAACTTGAGCTTGATTTGGGCAAACACAGATATACAAGTAAATCCAACATAGCAGGTGAAGAGTCTGACAGCTGTGGTGTCTAAGTAGCAATCACATTTAAGCTTGGGTAAACAGCTACATTAGTTTCCCAAGCAATTTTCTGACGTGGAGGGCGCCAGGGCTCACAGAGGGATACACACCCCAGAAACTTCCTTGTATGAAAGAGATCATCTGATATTACACTTGTTATCATGATTCTAACAAAGTCAGTGTTTAGAGTAGGTCTCCATTCCAAGCAAGGAACATGGAGTGCTAATTCCAGAAATTGAGGCAGAAACCCAATCTTCAACAGGAGAAGAAAGGAAGAAGAGAAGAGTGCGTAGCTGTGGGCATTCAGGTATCCACAACCTACCCAGCTCACTGGTTCCTGAATCGAATGTAGTATGACTTGTCTCCGACCAGAAATTCTGATCGGTGGGGTCTCCTAATACATTCCTCTCCTGGTCAGGTCAGGCTCAGCGTCCACGTGGGACTGGGCCTCCAAAGAAGGGCCAAGACAGTGGCAGATAAATGGAGCCACCGAAGAAAGCAGGATTGAAAACGGAATTTTGAAGAAGTTTACAGATTTGATAAGAGTTCAAGAATGTGTATTGGAAATATAAAACTGAATGGTGGACTTCCCTGGTGGCACAGTGGTTAAGAATTCACCTGCCAATGCAGTGGACACAGGTTCGAGCCCTGGTCCAGGAAGATCCCACATGCCGTGGAGCAACTAAGCCCACGCGCCACAACTACTGAGCCCACGTGCTGCACCTATTGAAGCCCGCGCACCTAGAGCTTGTGCTCTGCAACAAGAGAAGTCACCTCAATGAGAAGCCCGTGCACCGCAATGAAGACCCAAAGCAGCCAAAAATAAATAAATAAATAAATAAATTTATGAAAAAACAAAACAAAACAAACCTGAATGGTGCCTTTAAATTTACCAGAAAAAGTGAAATGTTTTCAGGACCAGAATTGAATTACAGTGTTTGATGAGTAAATGTGATGCTGTTTTCATTCAGATTTAAAGACTAAAGAAAGAAACACAGCTTTTATCTTGTGACAACAGAAAGCAGGCACATCCATCTATGCAGATGATTTTTTTTTTTTTTAACTAAACCAAAGCATAAATTGATCATGTGTGTCCTTGGATGGAGGGCACTGAATGACAGAGGGCACAATATCCTGAAGCACAGTTTTACAATCAGTAAGGAAAGCCTGTACAATCTTCTTTTTTTTGTTGTTTTAATCAATCAATCCTCCGTAAAGATAGAGGGTTCGACACTGAATTGTAACTAAGCAGAGTCCAAGCTGTGAGGCGTGAAGATGAAGTTGTGCAGAAACTTTGTTCCTGATGGTCAAGCTGGAAGCAATGTCAGAACTGATGTCTCTCTATTGAGTGAGTAATTAACACACTCGTTATGAAACAGCTCTCAGATACCAAGTATCATAAAAGAGTTTTGTGCAGGTGTTGGAGTTCATTCATGGGTTCAAATCCTATGAGAGCTCCTAAGAGTCAGATGTTTTACACTTATGATCACAGCAAAGCCTGGTGATCAGATGCCCAGCAGGAGGGAAGATGGATGAGACAGCAGACGTGGCATCACGTGGTCCAGCCATGTAAGGCAGCTATTGTCGCAGCTCTGTGAAGGCCTCCACTTAGCCTCGGAAGAGGGGGCCACATCCACGCTGCTCACGTCAGTCCCCCCAGGGGAGTCGTAACTCTCATGTAATTTTCTGTTTCTCTGTCCATCAATGCAGTGCTTAATGATGAGTTCCTTACATAGCAGAACCTGATAAATTTGAACTCAGTATTTTATGGCTATATAGATCAACATAACAAAATTGATTCACATATTGTGAGTTGCTCCTATAAGGGGTTTTCTTATGTAGTCTATGCCAAAGAATAAAATTAAATAAAAATATTTCCCCCTTTTTGCCTTCTGTTGCTTATATATTATATGGGTTTTATCTCGTATAATTCATTACATAGAATGCCTAATTTCTATTTTGGTGTCATGGAACTCAAATTCTATTAAGACTGTGTTTTATTAAATCTCATACTATACTTTTCTTTTTCCATCAGCATGATTTTGTGGCAGATGAGTAATGACTGCTTTCCAAAAGAAGAAAAAAATTACTCTTATTTACCAAAAGCATTGAATAGATACGAGACAAGTTAAGAACCAAAGAATGTGGGTATAAAAAATATAATACTCCCCAATATAGTTACATTTCAAATAATAAAAAATTATGTTTATATTTTGATTTTTTTGTGTAGTGTTCTTTTAAAAGAAACCTTAGACATAAGATGACTCAGTTATTTTACAGAGTGTGTGTGTGTGTGTACACAAAATTTTATATAATTGATGATTTTTGGACTCATAGAAACCTGCTAGTGGCCAATTTTCATTAATTTCCTTTTTGAATGAATATCTGATTTGGAAGATAAACATTTTATGCAGTATGTTTAGTTGCTTTAGGTAGTATTTGATACACTGCATACTCTTCATGTTTTATTTTTAAAAATAGTGTGTTTTTTAACGTATTGTGGAATTAATTGTTTAAAGCTCAATGCAACACCACTTAATTATGGGTATATTGTTTCAATTTAATGTATTATTTAGTTTTGAAGTAAAATATTTTTCCTTCTATCCACATATCACCATAGTATATGTTCTCTCTACTAAGTAAAATTGAGAAGGCTTCTTCATAAAGGTTTTGAAAATTCACTATTTAGTAAAGAGACTCTAAGTCAGAGTCATAATTCTGCCAGGGGTAACCACAGAATTTTATAAAAACCTCTTAACCTTTTGGGGCCTAGTTATTTTATCTAAATATGGTCTAAATAATTTCTGAGATCCTTTTGAGCTTAATATTCTAAAATTCTATGAAATTGTCAAGCTGTGTTGAGGTTTTTATGAAAATAGATAACAATGTAATTACAGTGCTATGTTGGTATGTTATGAAAAGCTGTAATAATAAAGTACAAACATTTATCCACAGAAGTTTGTTTAATGACTGGTGTGCTGACCACCAAAAAGTTAGTGTTATGTTTTCCTCTTAAGAGGATTTAATTTTTAAAATAAACCCTCTCATGTTCTTAAATCCACGGGTGGGAGAGCTTGCTACAAAAGGAAATCCGAAAGAAATATGCTTACACAAGATATGATTACTTTAAGGATAAAATACATAATGAATATATCAGGTTAGAAAATGACTTCTTTTAAAAAGAATCATGTAAATATAAATTTCCCCTAGAAAATACCTTATTTTAAAAAAAACCCTGTAAATATAAATTGACTACCTAATTTAAATATTCAAAATAAACGTTTTTTTAATTGAAATATAGTTGATTACACTGTTTCAAGTATACAGCAAAATGATTCATTTTTACATATATATGCATTTATTCTTTTTCAGATTCTTTTCCACAATAGGTTATTACAAGATATTGAATATAGTGCCCTGTGCTATGCAGTAGGTCTTTGTTGTTTATCTATTTTATATATAATAGTGTATATCTTTTAATACCAAATTCCCAATTTTCCCTCCACCCCTTTCTCCTTTGGTAACCATAAGTTTTCCATGTCCAAAATAAACAGATTATTAATGACAAAACCAGCTCTTAACAGTTCCAGACGCCTTTCAAACGCATGTACTCATTTGATACTCACAACGTGTTAGAGCTGCAGTGCCCAGATTACCATTTCTAATACAGAAGAAGAGGGAAATGGAGAGAGAGGCATAGTGCACTTTCTAAGGACTTACTAGGGGTCCCGCACCCCTCTTCCCACTCCCTGGTGTGTGCACGGCCCCGCCTGTGCAACGGGGAGGTGAGACAGGAAATGCAGTGCCAGGCTTTCCCAAGCTGGGCCACGTGTAGGTCCGCAGCTGCATTCGCTCATCCTCAGAAGTGGGGCTGGCGCTTTCTCAGCCTCTTCTTGCTTGGGTCAGAAATCAGACACCGGCTTCTCCGAGGACTGCTTGCCCCAGAATAAAACGCACAGTTCTTTTCTTGAAGGGTCAGATTCATATTATACAAAAATATAAAATAAAATATACACAAAACAAACCCAAGAGCGTGGACCTTATTAATAGTATGGTCTATTAATATTGTCTATTAGTATTGTTTTACACAAGAAGGGAGGTCCTCCTCGTATTTTAAAGGCAGACCCTCCCTCTAACCCATCTCCTTATTTCTTCTCCAGCTCCTCCTTCCCAGAGGGTTCCCTGCCCCGACCTCTCCACGTCTCCCCGGGAGAAAGGCGTCCTCTTGGGGCCTTGTTGATGCGCAAATGTCAGCTTCAGCCCAGAGGCTGCCGGGAACTTTCCTGCTGGCTCCTTCCTGATGTTGAAGGGGGCAGGCGGGTTCTTTCCTCAACAGGCAGTGGGCTCTCACCCTAGTCTGCCTTTCCCCTCCCCCAGCAAGTCACACGTTACCTCAAACTTCAAACCTTGACCTCAGACGGTGAATGTTGATTTTCTTTCAAAGACTGCAAATGTAGTATCCCATGAGGAAAGTTTATTTGCACTATTACTGTGACTTAGGCTGTCCTCCTTTTGAGGGGATAATCCTGACTCCATGGTTCTAACAGCAGTCGACAAATTGCAGGGCCTGCTTAGGTTACAAGGACCACCTCATTAATCAGGAGTGACTATGAACCCGCTGTGGGGGGCAGGAGTCACCCCAGCGTAGATGGTTTTGATTCCAAACTTTCTGCTGACTGGGGACGAGGTTGCCTTCAGCTCCCCCTGATGATGTAGCATGTATATGAATATTATATATGTGTACACACACATATATGCATATGTCTGTATGTGTACATATAGATATAATATCCAATTTTCACTATTTCATGTTGCCTTTCAACTTGGTAAATCTCTGATTTTTGCTTTCGTGTTAATAATTACCAAGAAAGACTTTACCAGTGTTTTCCAAGACTTTCAGTTTTCCTTTCTTTCTTGCCACACACCTCCTTGAAACTAAGTGTGGCAAAGTGACTTGCTTTGGGCAATAAAATGTGAATGAAAGTGATGTGTGTTACTTCTGGGTAGAAGCGTCTGCCTTGAAAGCTAATGCAGTTTCTTCATTCACCTACCTCCTGCTATGATAAACTTTAAAGCCATATATCAAGATGGTGATATTATAAGATGTAGACATCTGTCTCTAGCTGAATCCGTGTTGGACATAAACAGTGAGTGAGAAATAAGCCTTTGCAATTTTAAGGGTGAGATTTTGGGGTGTTTTGAACACAACATAACCCAGCTTATCCTGACCATTATAGCAACTCTTACCAATATGTTTTATTTTTTCTTTATAAATTTATTTATTTATTTATTTTATTTTTGGCTGTGTTGGGTCTTCGTTGCTGCGTGCGGACTTTCTCTAGTTGCGGCTAGTGGGGGGCTACTCTTCGTTGAGGTGCGCGGGCTTCTCATTGCGGTGGCTTCTCTTGTTGCAGAGCACAGGCTCTAGGCACGTGGGCTTCAGTAGTTGTGTCTCGCGGTCTCTAGAGCTCAGGCTCAGTAGTTGTGGCGCACGGGCTTAGTTGCTCCGCGGCATGTGGGATCTTCCCGGACCAGGGCTCGAACCCATGTCCCCTGCATCGGCAGGCAGATTCTTAACCACTGCGCTGCCAGGGAAGCCCTACCAATATCTTTTAATTTGGTGATTCCTGCAACTCACCTTCTTCTACCTGACCCTTCTAATGCTATTTCACTCTATTGAAATACCTTTTTTACTTACATTGCTTTGTGGAATGTTTGTGTTTTTTCGTTTTTATACATACAAATTCTGCCACAAACCTCATGCTAAACTGGTTGTATATTTATTTTCTTCTGAATATTTTAAGTACACAATACACTTTTGAACCCAATGGCACAATTTTTAATATTGCTACAGAAGGTTTTTTTACTAATTATTTGAAAATATTTGAGTATATAGAGGGGAATAAGAAGAGGAATACACAGGCAAAACTCATAAGATGTGTTAGGTGTGGACATATAACGTGTAAGCAAGTAGCTTGCAAAATATAGTAGATAAGTAAGGTTGTAAGCAGAGCCTGTGTGAGCTGAACATAGATATAAAAAATAGAAAGGTCAGAAGGCACCTAATATTCATGGTACCCTAAATATCACGTAGTATTCGTGAGGTACTAAATAGATGTAAGCCATTGAGTGTTCATAAGGTTTTTTTTCTTCAACATCTTTTTTGGAGTATAATTGCTTTACAATGTTGTGTTAATTTCCGCTGTATAACAAAGTGACTCAGCTATATGTATACATATATCCCCATATCTCCTCCCTCTTGCATCTCCCCCCCACCCTCCCTATCCCACCCCTCTAGGTGGTCACAAAGCACCGAGCTGATCTCCCTGTGCTATGCGGCTGCTTCCCACTAGCTAGCTATTTTACACCATAAGGTTTTAATTTGGTCACTCATTGCTAATGTCCTCTGGCCTATGTCCTCCACTCAAGAAACACAGATAAAATCCACAGCTCCTTACAGACTGAGTCCAGTGATTGGTTGGGCATATTTCCCTACATCTCTGTGGCAGAGCAAGTATGTGTGCCGGGCCCAGGCCTCTTCTGTCTGTTGAGTCTATGTACTCAGACCTCAACTCGGTGCTTATAACTATACCATTAGGGGCTAGGGCAGCTCGGGAGAGAGAGATGAAAATTATATAATATTATAATGTTATATAATAGATATATGTGTCTATATATCTATTATATATTGGAGATATGTGTATATATCTATTATATAATCTATCTAGCCATCATCTATCTATCTCATCTTTCTATCCATCTATATAGAATCACCCAGAAGTTAGTTGGTGTGGTGTTCCATTCTTTACATTATCTTAAGTTCAATAACCTATGCCATCTTTCCCCTTTGCTTCTCCCTGTGTGTTTTAGCTGACTAAATAAATCGTGTTATTTGAGCATTTAAATTTGTTCTGTGAGCGTTTCTCTTCTGTGGCTTTTGGGATCTTGCCACCAGCGGATTTGGAGAATGCTGTCATGAAATAAGTAAGATAACTTACTTCATGACAGCATTTTTCATAACAGGAAATATTCTAAGGAAGGACTAATAGATATTTTAGCAATAACAGTTTGGCTGCTATATTTGATGGTCATTAATTCTGCTGCCCTGTCAGCAAAATTTATTTGTAGAAATGCATATTTGTTTTATTTTTCTGAAAAGTTACCAAAAGAAGAATGCTCTGAATGCCACAAAGCATCCTTCAGCCTATATTTCTTTATAGGAGTTGTTTTCAAAATATTTTATGACTCTTTCATAAACTTTGTTCAAGGGCCTTCTATGTGTAGTGCATTATGTTACATAATATGGAAATTACAAAGGTGAAGATATAATCTTTGTCTTCAAGAAACTGATGTTTAATGGGGCAAGGAATGTTCATATAAGGTGAAACAGTACAAAGATATAAAATGTAAAAATATGCAGAATAGAATATTATAGGAATCTAGAGGAGGGACCCAGAAGAGGGAAAGATGTCATTTATAAAAAGGGAATCTGGGAAGGCTTTCTGAATTTAGGAATAGAAGGCATGTGTAAAGATAAAAATTTGCCAAGAAAAGCCAACTGCCTGCTCAGGGAACTTACACAATAGCATTAGGTTGGAGTGAATTTACCAAGTAGTAAGGTCAGTTCAGAAGTTAATTTGATTTACCTTCAAATGCACTGAAACAGAAGTAAACTTAGTTATTATGCTACTGTAGTAGGAGCACACTGAGAATTTATAATTCTATAGTAAAATATTGAAAAACATGACTGCAAACATCTTTGGGACAGAAGGCATATATTGACCATGGAATTATCTTCCAGAGAATAATATTATGTATCTATTCTTAAAATATCCTTTATTTAAAAATATTATTGACCATCATTATTATTTACATAAATCTTATTTTAATGTCAAACTTACATAAAATTTGCAAACAATTCCATATATCCTTTATGCAGAGTCACCGATTATTTATATTTTGTCCATTTATTTTATAATTCTCTCTGTACATATGTGGGTACAATATACTCTATGTTCTATATTTTATATATGTATACACTATACATAGTATATATACTATACAAGGTATATATACTATACTTAGTATATATACACGTACACACATTTTTTTTTTTTTGAGTCACTTGAGAGTCAATTGAAGACATCATGCCTTTTTACTCCTAAATACTTTGGTGTGCATTGGTTAGGACAAAGATATTCTTTACAGAACCATGATACAATTATCAAAATCATAAAATTTAACACTGATACAATATGATACAATGCTGTTATCTAATCTATAGTCCATGTTCAGATTTCATCAACTGTCTCAATCATGTCTCCTTTATGTCTATTCTTTTCCTGTTCCAGGGTCACCAATTGCATTTAGTTGCCATGTCCCTTTAGCCTCCTTTAATCTAGAAGAACTCCTCAGGCTTTCTTTGTGTTTCTTGAACTTGATAATTTTGAAAAGTTCAGACAAGTTATTTTATAGAATGATGTCACTCAAATTCTGCTTGCTGTCCTCATTATTAGTTCCAGGTTATGCATTTTTGGCAAGGTTACTACAAAGGTGATTTGTGTCTTTCTCAGAGTATCAAATCAGGAGACACATGATGCCCATTTCCCCATTTATTAGAGACGCTGTCTTTGATCACTTGGCTTAGGTGGTGGGCACCCAGTTCCCCCACTGTACAACTGCTACTTTTTCTTTGCAATCAAAGAGTAATTGTGGGGAGATTCTTTGAGAATATGTTCTTCATCAAGCCTTTACCCACTACCTTTCATCCACTGATGATTTTCTATTCCGTAATTCCTTCTTACTAATTGGTCCATTCAAACTGATTCCCTTGTCTTTTGACATGTCTCTATCAGTGTTTGAGCACATCCTTACTTCGTGGCAGAACAAGATGTTCTAGGATCATCTTGTATTTCCTCTGCTCTGGCAATGACTCAACCATTTCACCAAGGAGTCCTATTTCCTTTTAATGGAGTATGGTATTTAAAAACCAAGATTTGGGTGCTGTGTGTGCTTACTGATACTGGTGTATTATTGCTTCTAGTTGACCATTTTATTATCTGTTCACTTGGATGTGATGGTGGGGGGAAGCAACAAAGAAAAAACAGCTTAGAAGTGGAAGGGAAAAAAAAGAGAAAGATGACCAGGACAGAGATTCCCCTCTTCCTCGATAGCTCTCTGAGTCTTCCCCACCTTCTCTTTCCTTCTATTCACTCTTCATCACAACCGTATCTCCCTCATTTAAGAAAATTTCTTTTATTGAGGTATAATTGACATACTGTTATATTGGCTTCAAGTGTACAACATAGCGATTCAATATTTGTATACATTGTGAAATAATTGTCACAGTAAATCTAGTTACCATCTGTCACCATACAAAGTTAACTTTTGGGATTTACCCTCTTGGTAACTTTCAGGTATGCTCTACAATATTATTAACTGTAGTCACCATCTGTACATTACATTCCCATGGCTTGTTTACTTTATAGACGGAAATTTGTATCTCTTGACCTCCTTCACCCACTTTGCTCAGGCCCCAACGGCCCTCCCCTCTGGCAACCACCACTCTGTTCTCAGTATATATTATTCTGTTTTGCTTTTTAGATTCCCCATATAAGTGAAATCATATGGCATTTGTCCTTCTCCTTCTGACTTATTTCACTTAGTGTAATGACCTCAAGGTCCATTCATGTTGTCACAAATGTCAAGATTTGATTCTTTCCCAGGAATGAATAATATTCCATTTTATATATATATATATATATATATATATATATATATATATATATATATCGTGTATATATATATATATATATGGTATATATATGGTGTGTATATATATATATATACTATATATATATATACACACACACACCATATCTTCTTTATCCATTCATCCATTCATCTATCACTGGAGACTTTGGTTATTTCCATATCTTGGCTATTGTAAATAATGCTGCAGTGAACATGGGGATGCATGTATCTTTTCAAATTAGTGTTTCTGTTTTCTTCAGATAAATACCCAGAAGTGGAATTGCTGGATCATTTGGTAGTTCTATTTCTCATTCTTTGAGGAAAATCCATACTGTTCTCCATAGAGATTGTACCAATGTACATTCCTATCAATAGTGTATAAGAGTTCCCTTTTCTCCACATCTTCTCCAACACTTGTTATTTCTTGTCTTTTTGGTAATAGCCATTCTAACAGTGTGAGGTCATATCTCATTGTGGTTTTTATTTGCATTTCCCTGATGATGTTGATCATCTTTTTGTGTGTCTTTTGGCCATCTGTATGTCTTTTTTGAAAAATATCTATTCAGATCCTCTGCTTGTTTTTTAATCAAATTGTTTTTTTTTTGTTATTAAATTTTATGAGTTCTTTATATATTTTAGTTATTAACCCCTTATCAGATACATGATTTACAAATATTTTCTCTGATTCAGTAGGTTGCCTTTTTATTTTGTTGATGGTTTCCTTTGCTGTGCAGAAACCTCTAAGTTTAATGAGGTCCTATTTGTTTATTTTGCTTTTGTTGCCTTTGCTTTTGGAGTCAGATCTAAAAATTCATTGCTAAGACCAATGTCAAGTAGCTTACCATCTATGTTTTCTACTAGAAGTTTTATGGTTTCAGGTCTTGCATTCAAGTCTTTAATCCCTTTTGAGTTACTTTTTTGTGTGGTGCAAAATAGTGGTCTAGTTTCATTCCTTTGCATATAGCTGTCCAGTTTTCCCAACTCCCTTTATTGAAGAAAACATTCTTTCCCCCCTGTATATTCTTGCCTCCTTTGTTGCAAATTAATTGACCATGTATGAGAGGGTTTATTTCTGGGCTCTCTATTCTCTTGCATTGAATTATGTGTCTATTTCTTTTAATTGAAGTATAATTGATTTACAATGTTGTGTATTGTCTGTTTTTATGGTTATACTTTACTGTTTTGATTTTTATACCTTTGTAATAGAGTTTGAAATCAGGAAGCCTGATGCCTTCAGATTTGTTTTTCTTTCTCAAGATTGTTTTGGCTACTTGGGATCTTTTGTGGTTCCATACAAATTTTAGGATTGTTTGCTTTCTTTCTGTAAATATGTTATTGGAATTTTTATAGGGATTGCATTGAGTCTATATACTGCTTTGAGTATATAACAATTTTGAACATTTTAAAAATATTAATTCTTCCAATTCATGAACATGAAATATCTTTTCATTTCTTTGTGCCTTCTTCAATTTCTTTCATCAATGACTTACAGTTTTCAGTGTAGAGGTCTTTCACCTCCTAGGTTAAATTTATTCTTAGGTGTTTTATTCTTTTTGATGCAATTTTAAATGGAATTTTCTTCTCAATTTCTCTTTCTGATAGTTTGTTGCTAATGTATACCAAGTTTTGTATATTGATTTTGTACCCTGCTACTGTATTGAATTTGTTTATTTGTTCTAACAGTTTTATTTTTTTTTTTGGTAGAGTCTTTAGGGTTTTCTATATATAAAATCATGTCATCTGCAAATAATGACAGTTTTACTTCTTCCTTTCCAATTTGGATGCCCTTTCTTTTTCTTTCTTTCTTTCTTTCCTTCTTTTTTTCTTTTTTTCCCTTGCTTAATTGCTCTGGAAAGGACTTCCAGTACTATGCTGAATAAAAGTGGGGAGAATTGGCATCCTTGTCTTTTTTTCCTGATCTTAGAGGAAATCTTTCAGTTTTCCACCATTAAGTATGATGTTAGCTGTGGACTTCTCATATATGGCCTTTATTATGTTGAGGTAGTTTCCCTCTCTACCTACTTTGTTCCATGTTTATCATAAATGGAAGTTGAATTTTGTCAAATACTTTTTCTGCATCTATTGAGATAATCATATGATTTTTATCCTTCATTTCGTTAATGTGGTTTGTCACACCGATTGATTTCTAGATGTTGAACCATCCTTGCATCCCATCCCTGGAATAAATCCCACTTGATCATGGTGTATGATCCTTTTAGTGTATTGTTGAACTTGGTTTATTAATATTTTGTTTTGCATCTGTGTTCATCAGGTATATTGGTCTTCATTGTCTTTTTCTTCTCTTTCTTTCTTTCTTTTTTTTTTTTTTTTTGATGTCCTTATCAGGCTTTGATGTCCAGGTAATGCTGGCCTTGTAAAATTAATTTGGAAGCATTCTCTCCTCTTGAATTCTTTTGAAGAGTTTGAGAAGGATAGGTATTAATCTTCTTTAAGTGTTTGGTAGAATTCACCAGTGAAGCCATCTGGTCTTGGACTTTTGTTTGTTGGGGGGTTTTTGATTACTGACTTAATCTCCTTACTAGTAATCTTTCTATTCAGATTTTCTATTTCTTTCTGATTCCATCTTGGAAGATTGTTGATAATAAAAAGTTATTAATTTCTTCTAGGTTGTTCAGTTTGTTGGCATATATTAAAACATTTTTAAGTATGAACTTCATACAGTACAAACGTTGCTATTGACTAAAATAAGACTTATAAAACATTACTGTCAAATCTTACCAATCTCATGAATTCTGCCACTTTAAGTATAAGTTCCACTGCAAAATATATATATAAATTAATGTTTTAAAAAAAAACTTAGGAAAATACAAATATGCATTCTTTAGGTGCAACTAGAAATATGGCAATAAAATAGCACTGCTGAAATTTTAGCTATTCTTTTCTTCCTTGTTTAGCTTTTGCTTGAGATATTTGGCAACTAAAATGGTCTTGATTTCTTGGGAATAATTAATGGTGCTATATATACAAAAGATTAATGAAATTATATACGCCTGTGTGTATTCTTGGTCAAATTTCTGAAAAATACCAGGTTTCTTCTTATCGTGCCTCTTTGCTGAAGACCGTGAGTGATTGAGCAGTGCCAGCACAGTGTGTCCCTGCAAAGTGCTGTCCATGGTGCTGAACCCAGCCTCCCTGAACCAAGTGCACAGCTTCATCATGAATCCAGCAAAGCACTTGCTCCTGCTGTACATTTATGTGACTAGAGGAATCTCAACTGCATACCCAAGAAACGGCCATCAATTTCTTATAGATGGCTCACAAATTAAAACCTATCAGTCAATCCATGTCTAATATTATGTCTCATCCTTGCATGTACTTCAGAACTTGTGGAAGAAAATTCAGGTTAGTAAGTATACAATAAACTGATCTATAAATTGGAATAATAATTTATTAATTTTCATATTAAAAAGTAATGAAATGAATGCTTACCAAGAGGATAAATGCTCATTTTAGTCAAAAATGATTAATAACCAGCATTTAGTCTGCGCTAGGCACTGTCTAAAGTGCTTCATATATATATTAGGTGATAAAATCATCACAACAAACCTATAAAATAAATACCCATAGTTCTTGTTTTATAAGTAAAAAACTTGAAGTACACAGATAGAAAATGATGGAACCAGAATCCTGCCTCAGGAACTAGTCAGGTCAGGAATATAGGCCAGGGTCAGGAATATGGGCCAGGGCCCTTATTTCTAATGCTTTTATGTGTGTGTGTGTGTGTGTGTGTGTGTGTGTGTCCTCACTAATAATAATTGATTCAACTAGCTATTTCTTTAAGTAAAGGCAATATTGCATAGTGATTACGAAAGCTCAGGGGATAGACTTCCTGGGTATTTAGAAAAATACCTGGCACATAACAAACCTCAATAAATATCAGCTATCATTATTGCATGTTTTCATGGCATTAATTACATTGCAATCAGATGTTTGATAAACCTTATCTTGTTCACAAAAATCTTGTGGCCATAGGACATGGTTTAAATATTTATTTTCTTTCTTATGCATTGCTTTTTTATAATTTAAATATAGAAGTTTGGCTGCTCTTCCACCCCCATACACATCTTCTAAATTTGGTATATGTGGCTGGGTAAACAAGAAACAACATAAATTACATACGAAGACATCCAGATAGACAGTGTTTTTCACTGTGCAGCTGATTTACAATGTATGATATTGATAACAGAAAAGTAATTACTATAAGCATTTGTATGTGAACCAAGTCAATTAAGTTAACAGAAAAATTAATGTTTCTTAGCATGTATGATTAGTTAATCATTATTGGGCAACCAAGGAAAAAGTGGTCAGTTGCCACAATAAGATGGTCAGAAGAGACACCCTGTATAAATATCAAGCCAGTATTAAATCAGGGATTTAAATAAAATAAGCGCTTTTGGAAATGTTGCAATGCAACAATTCCTCATACAAATTGTTTCATTTTAATATTAAAAGCAGTGTCATTAATTTACCAAGCATTAACTTGATTAAGAAATTATTCTAGGCTTGATAACTAGATACTCTGTTAAATTTTAATATACAAAGTAAAAAAAATGAACAAACAGAATGCAAGATGAAGTTTTCATCCCTAAAATATTTGAAACTGATGGGAGAGATAAACAAGTAAACAAATCACGGCAATAAACTCTGAAGAGGTAAGTATAAAGTGGCATGGGAATAAACACAAGGAGAGGCATGTGAGGGAGATTTCAAAGAGTATGTAGTTTTTTGACCTTCTGGACTAGCATCTTATGAGAAAGTATAGTTTAGTTTTAAAGGTGTGGGTTTGAAGCCAAGTTTAAGTCTTAATTTTACACGTTATGTTTGGGTGAACTTGTACAAACCCCTTAAGCTTCATCTCAGCTATTATAATGAGTATTAAATGAGATAATGCATACAAAGTACTTAAACTCTAGCCTACTGGTTTTCAATATCATGTTTCTATTATGAAAAATGAGAAAGAATTTGCCATGAAAAGTTTATGGAGTGTAGGTGAGTTCCTTTCGGAAATGGGAAGGAAATTACCTAAAGCAGAGATGCAGAGAGAGTGTGGCACTTAAGTAAAATGTAAGTACATGTGGGCGAGCAATAGAAGAATAAACTAGAAAATTAGAAAGAGTCTAGACTTTATTTTCAATATGAACTTTTAAAAATACACATAAAGGAAGATTAAACGGCCTGGGCAAACATATAATGACCAGGTCAGTATGAAGTCAGTCATGTTTTAAATGAGCTGGCATTTAATTAATCACAGTAGCCTAATTTTTAAAAAATAGTAGTTTGCAAATGTAAAATAGATAGCTAGTGGGAAGCAGCCGCATAGCACAGGGAGATCAGCTTTGTGACCACCTAAAAGGGTGGGATAGGGAGGGTGGGAGGGAGACGCAAGAGGGAAGAGATATGGGGATATATGTATATGTATAGCTGATTCACTTTGTTATAAAACAGAAAGTAACACACCATTTTAAAGCAATTATACTCCAATAAAGATGTTTTAAAAAATAGTAGTTTGTATATAAATGAGACTGATTAGTTCACAGAAAATTCTTGGGTGTATAAGGATTTGTAGATCATCTGCAGCACGTCTGGTTGGAAACTACTGCCAATGATGATGTAAAACACTGAAGGTATTGTTCAGGGAAATGACATGATCAGGTTTGCATCTGAGAAAGGGTACTCTGCATGGTTGAAGGATGTGCAGTAAAAGGGCTGGGGAGAGGGTGAGGCTGTAGGCATGAAATCAATTAGAGGCCATTTCAGTGGTTTGGAAAAGGGCTATGTACCTGTGTGTGTCTTGATAGGAAACAAAGGGCACAATCTGCTAGGGTTTATTACAAGACATTTTAGTAAAGGAAATACTTAGTGATAGGTGAGTAGAGTTAAAGAAACCAACAGGTTAGGACTAGCAAGAAAAGAGGCCACTACCACCCTGAAGCCTTACTACCCTTCTACTCTTAAGGTATCATGGGAGGCTGTTTGAGGGCTGAAATCCTGGGGGAAGCTGAAATCAGGAAGCAAAGTCATATCCATCAGAAGCACACTGAAACAGAGAGGGACTGGGGAAAATATCAACTCAGCTCTCTCTCTTCCCACTCTCCAAACCCAACCCAACCAGAAGGCAGGGGGCAAAAAAAAAAAATCCATGGGAGTCAACTCTCTGGGGAACCGAGAAAGACAAAGAAGAATATAGAATAGATGTAGGAGGGGAGAGAGAATATCCAGCACAAGATGAAAAGGGTCTAAATGAAGGCGATGGCAAGGGGGAGAAGAAGAATACCCAGAAGAGATTTTTGTGAAGTAGGATCCATAGGACTTGATGACTATGTCCCATCCCTTAAGACTCTACTAATTCACATGATAGCATTTGATTGGAAAACATATAATGACTGAATCATATGATGTCAGACATGTTTAAAAGGACTGGCATTTAATTAATCAAAATAGAATAATCTGTTAAATAATAGTTGTATGCGTATATATGAAATATTTTTTTTTTTAATTTAATTTAATTTAATTTAATTTATTTATGGCTGTGTTGGGTCTTCGTTTCCATGTGAGGGCTTTTTTCTCTAGTTGCAGCAAGTGGGGGCCACTCTTCATCGTGGTGCGCGGGCCTCTCACTATCACGGCCTCTCTTGTTGCGGAGCACAGGCTCCAGACGCACAGGCTCAGTAGTTGTGGCTCACGGGCCCAGTTGCTCCGTGGCATGTGGGATCTTCCCAGACCAGGGATCGAACCCGTGTCCCCTGCATTGGCAGGCGGATTCTTAACCACTGCGCCACCAGGGAAGCCCTATATGAAATATTGATTACTCCAACGGGGTTCAGTGAGAAGAGAGATCTTGCAGGGATATTTAGATTTCTTGCTTGAAAACTTGGACGAATGGTGGAATTGTTTACCAAGAAAAGAATTACAGAAGGCAGAGTAGGAAGGAAGAAGGGCTGGAGTTGGAGTTAAGAAAAGGAATGGCATGAGATTCATTTTTAACGGTTAAAATTGCTATTTTATTATACTCTAGTTGGGTTAATTTAGTTCTCAAAGGCTTCAAAGTTAATACTGCTCTAAAGTTGCAGTACTAACTTGTTTGGAGAGAGGGACAGCATACAAGTCCACAGTGGAATATAACAATTTTATAGCTAGTTATCACTTACTGTGGAAAAAATGTGTCTGCACTAAAAATTACCCTCCCACCTGATCAAGACAACTTCACAGAAAACTCTCCCACTTAGATATATGGCTTCGGGGTCTCAGATTCCCTGGCAACAACTCCAGAGAGCTTATTAATGTGATATCAGGAACTAAACTATGATTTTACAACGTTGGTAATTCTATTAGGCTCAGCAGTGCTTGAAGAATGGCATATTGGTTGCCCCAAATAATTTTTCATTGGTTGGAAGTTATTTTATCGACAACATGACTCTCGGCCTTAAAAGCACTTGTTTCCTTTTTTTAGATTATAAATCACTCTTTAATGAACATTTTGGCAGATAAAAATTTTCCCCTCTATTTCTGGTTATTTCTCTATGGTAGATTTTAAAAAAATCAACTCACTGCCTCAAAGGCTGTGGAAATTTTTAAAGCATTTGGCACATATTATAAGTTATAAAAATCTTTACTTGATACTTGAAAATTTTTACCTCAATTTCTAACTTTGAACTTTAGACTTGAATTTTCACACTTGTCTTGCCACTGGCATTTCTTTTTTTGTAATTTCTTTATGTCTTTCCTTCTCATCTACTGAGGTCTTAGTGCTTTTGTATTGATTTGTATGAACTCTTTATATATTTAATATATCAACAATTTGTTATAAATATTTAATACAGTTTATTAAACTTTAAATTTTTGATATTCAAAATTTTTTTGGTATTTTTGATATTCAAGAAGTTTTGTTATTTAATAAAATATATTACTCTTTTAATTTTTTATTTCCTTCATTGCTTATATCTTAGAAAGTCCTTTCCTAGAGATAAATGGCTACCTGTATATTCCTCTTAATTTAATTTTAAATTTACTTTTATAATGTTTAACACAAATCCTTCCAGACTTATTTGGTTCATAAACCAAATAGAGCAAGTGATTTAACCTCTTTGTGCATCAGGTTTCTCTTCTATAAAATGGGAATAATAATTGTACCTACCTTAGAAATTTGTTGTGAGGTTTAATTAAGTTAATTCATGTAAAATGCTTGGAGCAGGACCTGACACATTGTAGGTACTTAATAAATGTTACCCGTTATCATTCACAATTAATTTACTAAATTCTAAAATCTAGAAATCTCTGAATATTGAAAACATGTTCATGACTCATTTGGTACAACATGACCTGAACTGACTCATGGCTTCTTTTATCAAGCTGGATGTGAACCTTCAATATTTTACTGCAGACATATTGCTGTGTTTGATTTCAGGGTGCTTATCTAGACCACTGTGGGGATATTACACAAAATACATTATATACTCTTTTCTTTCTAAAAGGATAAATGAATAAAAACTTTTAGGATGCAGTTAGTCTCCGAATCCAGGATTTGGGGCTATATTAGTTACTGATCAGCTGCTAAATGCCAGACACCATCCTAGGTATTATCATTCTGTTATTTTACTTAATCATCATGATGATCCAGTCATATATTCACTCATTCAACCGAGAGTTTCCAGATCCTGTTCAGGGTGTTTGGGTGTAGCATTAATAAAACAAATTAACTTCTCCTTCCTTCTTTGAGATAGCATCTTATTTCTTTGAGACTTTATCACCAATTCTTGTTATAGCAAATAACTTTTCAGGAGTGATGAGAAATAACACTGTATTAAAATTACTCTAGAAGTACACACGTATCTTGATTTCAGAAACATTGCAATAAATTAAGAAAAAAATAACTTTAGTTGCCTTTTACAGGAGGAAGTGAGGTTCAGAGAGTTTAAGATATTAATCAAGGTCAATGGCAAAACTGGAGTTAGAACCTTTTCGAAAGCCACTCTCTTTTCACTGCTCTAGTTTTACATCTGTTGGAAAACTCCCCAACAGACTAGATCTTCCTTTCTTCTCTCTTCCTCTTCCTTCTCCTACTTCTTTTTCTAGTCACCAATATCAACCACGCATGATTGAATGTTCCTTCTATCTGTACAAGACACAGCTCAGGAAGCCCATTTAGATTTATTAAAACTATTACCCAACCTTTATGTCACACTTCCAACTCTACTTTCTTTTCTCATAAAATCCTCTCAAGTACGACAGATGTCATTAACTTCCTTTCCCAAATGAGAAAGCTAAGGTAGCTAGGTTAAATAAATTGCTTAAATCATAAAAGACATCAATAAGAGAGTCAGGTCCAGAAGCAAGGTCATAGCACTCTGAGCCCTTTCCATATGGCTCTCAGTGTATGGTGTACTTCAGGAATGAAAGTTGACTTGGAAAATCAGGAATGCCTACTAGGGTCTTTCCTTAGTAAATATGTTTGTTAGTGTTTTCTCCCATAATAGTTAAAAAAGATATAGCCTTAGAAAAGCAGTATGCTATAAAGATTAAGAACTATGACTCAAAAATCAGAGAACTATCTCCCTGTTGTGAATATCTCATTGTGTTGTCCTTAATTCCATGTTTATAAATGGGGTCAGCCAAGGTAATTGAAGTAATTTGAAGATATATACATGATCACGGGTGGAAATACTGAAGGCAGATCACTCATGCTATTATGACAGCTGAATACCATGAGCATTTGATTAAGAAAAATTCCCACTTATTATGATGAAGAACTAACATATGCATAGATAAATCAGCCTCTCTACTTTTCAAATACTTTTTTTAAAGAAGAGATTGTATACATACACTTTTTCAAAGCCTGCTGCTGTTATACATAACTTCCCTTTCCTTTCACAAGCAGTATGCCCATTTCAAGAGAACTTTCCCTCATCCTTTCATCCACCTTTAAACGAAAGTAGTTCCTCTATGACCATTTCTATGTCATGTTAGTGCCGGTGACCTGCTACAGACACCACAGACAGAGCACCTGGAAGATGAACATAAGAATGGGACAAGCCTCCTGCCCTGTAAAATAAGCATGTTTAATGACAGAAGAACATTCTGAAGCCAGAGTCAAGATAACATTTAATATTTATATCACATGTGTGCAATAGACTAGTTGGTCTGCTAACATATGTTATGAATATAAGGAGTCCTATTATTTGTTTACATTTTTATTTCATAAATGAGAAATTAATACAAAAAGCTAGGTTAGCAGCATACCTTCAAAGAATGATACTCTGTGATGTGTACCTTTTAACCTTTCCACAAATCCATTCAAATAATCCTTGTTAGCAGATTTGCTGAACATCACCCAATTATCAAAAAGGTGAGATAAAAAAGGATTTTGGAAAAATCTATATACTAAAACTTTCTATTTAAAGAAGCTTGCTTATACATCTGTGCCCAGGGAATATTATTTTCTATGATAAAAAACGTATGGGTCCTTTGAGATACAATGTGTAAAATGATCTATTTTCCTTGTTAATATCCACAGCAGGGAGGGAAGCCTTTGTTTGGATGGGTGATGCAGTTTGTCTTCTCAGATCCACTAGTGGACTAACTATATAGAGAAGATAGTTGCTGAGGTAGTCTTTGTCTTCATTTAAATTGTTAATGTTTTTTTCGTTTTATTTCATTTTACAGTGATCTGTCTCCAAGTATAAAATCACTGCACCTTGCTTTCTGTCTGAAACTCTTTAAGGATACATTAGAAACTAAAATGTATTTAGTATCCTGAGATTCCTTTTCTTTGTAAATAACTTTGGAAGCATTTCATTAACAGGGATAATGGAAATAAATTTTGTGATGGATTTAGTAACTGATAGCAAAGTTCACAAAGGCATATTGTCCACCTCTCTAAATAGGATATGTATATAGAAAATCATGCTTTTACTCTTTCAGAGGAAAAATTATCTAAAAGTTGCTAGTGTACCATTAGGAGGGCAGGCTTTATGTGTTTAGGCTGATATAATAAAATCTTAACTTTGACTAGTTACTGGTTTAGCTGCCTGGACAACTTTTGTAACCCCTTTAGGTATCTGTTTCCTCATCTTCAAAAGAGGTTAATAAGACATTCATGTCATGGGGCAATTTTAACGATCAAAGGGGCATATTCATGTAAGCATTTAGCACAGTATTTGACATATAATAAGGACTTAATAATATTAGTTTTGCTTCTTATGTATTAACAAATTCATACCTATGAAAGCTTGTTTTAAAAAGTCACTAGCTATTAATGAGTCTATTAATTAGGATAAAACCAGAGTGTAAAAATTTTACATTTCATGAAATCCACAAGGGAAAATACTAAAATGTGTTTATTTCCCCCCTGAACAGTCATTGATTTTGTGAAGAGAATCATGTATCAATATGAAAAAAGTGCAGCCAAGCATCAATAATTGAGGCAAAGTTAATACTTCCCCTCTGAATCTTCAGTTTCAACATTTAATATATTCACCATTTAAATGAAATTCTAAGGTTTATATGACTTCAGATGTAATTTTTTTCTAAGAATTGTGACACTTTTTTCAATGTAACAATTGGATGTTTTATCTTATTTATAGCCATCCATTTGGATAAAAATATCTTAAAATATTCAAACAGCATGACTTAAAAAATTATAAATAAAGAAAAAAGCATGTTTAGAAGTGGGAAATGTCAGTGACAGAGGCAAGGATCTTGGTAGGTTAACACACAGAGAAAAAGTTCTCGTAGAGATGTAGTCAATTCACTTTGCTAAGATCAAGGGCCACAGCGAAGGCCACAGCACAGTAATTTTAATTCTCAAAGAAGGCCAGAATTATATAACTGGAGACTCTTCCATAGGACCAAATAAATGAACACATATGAATGCATTTCATTTTTCTTAAAGTAAGAGATAGAGGTTTTGCTTTAACCCTTTAGAGCAGTGATAAAAAAAGTAAAAGTTGAGGGACACATTTTCTGATCTTTTTGGTTATTTGTCTCAGTTTCCCAGATCTGCTAAGTCCCTGTGACCTTCTTCTTGTCTCCACACTTGGGTCTTAGCCCAGAGAATGCTGAAGAACGTCAAGATAAACCGAGGCAATGAAGATAGATGGGGATCAGAGAAGCAATCTAGGAAGGAAGGTTTACAACTTGACCTTCTGATATACTTAGAACAGCATCATTAGCAGTTCTAATTAGCTTCTTTCAAGCAATTAGATCGTTTTTCTATTCTCCAAGATGGTCATTGCTTACTTTACCAAATGCTTACCTCTTTTAGTTTTTTCCATCTAGTTTATTTCCTAGTTGCCCTAAATTTTAAAAATCTTCATTATTTTGTTATTTAAAAATACTTGTTTCTAAAAGTTGTTCGTGCATTTTATATGTCCTTTTGTACTTTGATTTGAAGGAAAGAATGTCATTATCCTTAAAAGTTTATTTTAATCTAAAAAAAGTAAGAATTGTTAACGAGGATGTTAAAATACCTATTTCTAATATATATATATATATAAATGATACCCCAAATATTTTAACTTGAATATAAATAAATGCAAGTTAACACTTATAGATTTCCTACATTATTTGCAAACTATGTACTTCATGGCCTTTTGGATATATTTTTTTAAAAATAATTTCTGATCTTGCTTTCTCACAGTGTATTAACTTTACTTAAGGAAAGTCCCAGTGAATTTCACAATTTCATAATTCATAACACCTGTTGAATACAGCCCATAGCCTTCAGGTTGTTATTCTATTGAGTACTCCTCCTTGTATTTACAAAGATTAAGGAGTTCCTCATTGTACCTATATTTACAATAAACGCTGTTCCTAGTCTCTCCTTCTAAAGGATGATGGTGGATGACCCCACTGGCAGAGTCCCATGTTCCTACCTAGGCTCTCTCAGGACAGCCTGCCTCTTGTGTCTTATCCTCTTGGTAAGCATTCATTTCATTACTGGCTGTTGGTGGTCTCCTGTGCAACCTTAGTTTCTTCTAGGGGTGAGAGTGGTGGATAATCTTGAGGATCTCGATAGACTCCCTGAAGCGCTGATTAGTAAGAGAACAAACTCTCACTTGTCAGACTCTGTTCTCTGAACAGCCAGAGTTTTTAACATGAAGCTGCCCTAGACTGATGTAGGGCTGGGTCTCAGATCTGGCTGGCGCGCGTGTGTGTGTGTGTGTGTGTGTGTGTGTGTTTCCCTTAATACAGGGAAATCTTCAAAAGTACTGTTTGCTTACTCCTCTAATAAAACATGTATTGATTTTATAAAGAATATTAAGTAAAAAGAACTGATATTACATCTTTTACGGCTCTTAACGCACCTCTTGTGATTTACATGGTTTTATCAGCTAGGGCAGTCCCTGGGTGAGGCCACGAGGAAGTCACCTCTAGAGTGCCCAGCGGTGTTTGGTGGGGAGGAAAGGAGAAACAACCTAAGACCGCGGGTGAATCTCTGCCATTAGCTCCTCTTTGGGGAGCCGAGGTTTTTCCGTGTTAGTTTCCTGGGTCATCGCGCCCCCCTAGTTTCCCGATGCTTTGTTTCAGATTCTTTCACCCATAAACAGTACACGCCTTTCTTCATCCTTTCAGCAGCTCGTCGCTGAGGCTGCCGCCGGCCAGACATCCTACACGCTCTCGCTGAGGTTGGGGCTCCGCTGTCCCGGGGCTTCTGGTCATGTCCCGGGGCTTCTGGTCATTTACCGGGCTGCAACCTAGGTGTCCGTCCGCGTGCTGGGGCGCATGAACTGCTGAGAAGCCGAAAAACTTTCTGCTCACCCCACGCCTCTGCCGTCAGTCCCAGCGCCGAGATAGGAATCTTCGCAGCGGCGCCCGCACTTCTCCTCCTGGGCTCCGCCCACCCTCACCCCGCCCGCACTCACCCTCGGAGGCACCGCGCGGCGGACCCCGCCCCGTACTGCCCTTGACCCCGGCGACCCTGTCCGGGAGGGCCCCCGCTGCGCCTCGGGCCCCGTGCCGCCTCCGCCCGCGCTGCGTGCCCGCGTGCGCGCCGGCTTAGCCAGGCTTTGCGCACGGCAGATTTCCGCCGGATGACATCATGGGAGCGAGTGAGTGCCGGCTCCGCCGGGGGGACGGAGAAGGGGCGGGGGGAGAGGAGGGCAGAGGCTGGGAAGCGGAGCCGCAGCCGGGTGCCTGCCGCCGGCCGGCCGTCCGCCAGCGGGAGAGGAGCGCTCCGCCCGCGGCTGACAAAGGATGGGAGGATGCCTGCGCCGCGGGAGGCGGGCTGCGCGCAGCCGGGCGGCCGCCTGAGCGGCTTCTCCCTCCGCCGGTGAGTGACCGCGAGGATCCTCCAGGCAGCGCCGGTGCGAGCTCGCAGCCCCTCAGCCCGCCGTCCCGGAAGCCTGGGTCTCCGACCCGAGCGGGGCTCGGCGCGGCGCCCGCCCGGGAGCGCAGGCAGCAGGTGCCCGTGCCCGGTGGGTCCGCGCGGGAGCGGGAGCTCCGGGTCGGCGTCCGCGGGGCCGCTCGGACCCGCCTCCTCGGCGGCCGCCTGGGCGGTCGCCCCCGCCCGTCCGCCGGCGCTCGCCCCGTGCGCCGGCCCTTTCTGGGGGGCCCCCCGGTGCGCGGCAGCGGCTGACACCGGCTTCGTGCCGGTGCCCGACCGCGCCCCTCGGGCAGCGCGGAGTCGATGCCAGTCCCTCGTGAGGCTCGAGTGCGGGCGTGAGGGGCTCGGACGCCGGTTCCCGGGGAGGGCGCGCGCCGCGGGCCGCCGAGCGCAGCCTTTGTGTCGGGTGAGCGCCGGGGCGCTCAGCCCTGCGCGGGCCCTCGGCCGCTGTCGAGGGGGGCTCGCGTCCCGGCCCCGCCCGCCTGGCGGGGATGCCGTCGTGTCCTTGCCGCCGGCGGGACTGAGACCCCAGCAGGGTCTTGCGCCCGAGGGTGAGTGTCGCAGGTGTCCAGGTGCAGAGCGAGCTTCTTAAGCTCCAGGAAGTGAAGTGAGCGGTCGAGGCAGAAAGACGCCCGAGTTCTGTCCCCAGGTGATGTGAGTGAAAGGGCAAACTTAGCGGGACTCCCTCGCGCTTTGTTTTCTCGTTTCCGAAGCGCTCTTCCTGAGGATTGTTTGTGGCAGGTGGATGCAGTTAGAGGCACGTCCAATATGTACTTAGGGAGATGCACGTCTTCCTGGCAATCCCTTTTGTTATTCAGTAGTGCCGGAAGAGGTCCGCTTGCTAAATATTTTTGGGGTCGGAATCTGTTCTGTCACAGAGCTTTGTGGGCTGACCGAGGAAAGAGTGGGAACCTGCTCGCGTCCCTTCGTTCAGAGTTGGGCTGCCTCTGAGAGCTGCAAGCCACGGCGCCCACACCCACGCCGCCTCGCTGCCCGGGGGTTCCACCAACCTTTTACCCGTGAATTTCTTCTGTTTGGGGGAGAGTCCAATTTTCAGATCGTACAGAAGTAGCGAAACCTATTGGAATATTTGACTTTAATGTCAGTTTATTTCCAAAAGAAACACTTGGTGGAAAAGGTGAAAGAAAGTGAAAGTTTGCCACTTTGGGGTTCAGTTACTTTGTTTTGGAGTTTCATCTACTGTCATTGCCGTGTAAGATATTTAAAATTTTAAGAGCTATTTCATATTCATGAATTTAGTGTATAATAAATTATCTCGGAGTACTAACGAGATTCTTGGTATACGGATTCGCTATTGCAGCATCTAACATAGTAGGAGGGTATAAGGAAGTAATCAGTCATAATTCGGAGGGTCATTTTATTGCCTTTTTATTAAAAAAAATTTGCTGCTTTTCCTTTAGAATGTTTCTTTTCCTTTAAAGACGGGCATTCTTAAGTAAGCTTTTCCAGAACAGAAGCATCAAAGTGAGTTTTTTTGATCAGTGCAAGCTCTTGTGATAAACTTGAGGTCTTTTCAGAACAGACTTGATAGAAAATTGTTGGAGTAAGAAATGGGGTGGAAGTGAAAAAGGAACTAGGTGAGATCATAGAGGGAGGTTTTCCTAAATATAAGCCGTGGAACGAAGATGGGTCTCAGAGGATGTCACATCAGTTTTGCTCATTGTGGCTTTTACATGCTTCTTTCTCTTTCTGGGGAGGACATAATTAAATGTTTGATTGTGTTACGTTCTGTTGACGGACCCGTGATATAACCAGAGAGAGCCTATCTTTATCCAGAACTTCTGGGTTTGGAAGCAACATTTTCTCCGGTGATTCAGAAATAATTTTTACTTTATTATTTGTTTCCTGACTTCGTATCAGAAAGGGCTCCACCAGTTTCTTCAAAAGTTTTCTCTCTTTCTAACTTTGTTGTGCTCGTCTCTTTGTAGTAAAGCTTAAGGAGCTTCACGTGAAGGTTCTTAGAGAGCCTGTTGCTTATATTGGCTGTTCTCCTTAAATATAGTAATACCAGAATCTCTCTGAAACTAGCCCAGTGAATGTACGGTCTACTGATGTGCTCATGTGATGATGTGCACCGGACATAATAATGTACATTTATGTAAAACATATAATCCTGATCTGACAGTCAGCCAGCAGAGATAAGCAGGAGGTGTATGGTATTTGGCTCATGGTTTTTGCAAATGTTATTTCCTTTAACGATAAGATATTTTACTCCCTTTACATGGTGAATGAAAATGTACATAAAGGCAACAGGTTATACTTTATGTCTGAAATCTTTTATTTCAAAAATATTTATCCAAGCAGGTGAAAATGCTCTGATGCTTCACTACACACACACTAGAATATGTGAGGAAAGTCCTCAGATAGTGCAAGCATCTTAGAAATCTATATTGTTTAATATATTTGATAGGCAGTACAAAATTATTTTTCAAAATGTATGAAGTAATATTCTCATAATGTGCTTTAATATATTTCACAAATATTTTGGCTATTTTGTTACACAAGGACTCTGAATTGGGAAAAATGAGAGGAAGAAGAGGAAGTTGTAAGACAAAAACAAAGCTATAGTATGTTTTTTTTTTTTTTTTTAAAGATTTCTATTTTATTTATTTATTTTTTGGCTGTGTTGGGTCTTCGTTGCTGCGCGCGGGCTTTCTCTAGTTGCGGCGAGCGGGGGCTACTCTTCATTGGGGTGCGCGGGCTTCTTATTGCAGTGGCTTCTCTTGTTGCGGAGCACGGGCTCTAGGTGCGCGGGCTCAGTAGTTGTGGCTCATGGGCTCTAGAGTGCAGGCTCAGTAGTTGTGGCGCACGGGCTTAGTTGCTCCACGGCATGTGGGATCTTCCTGGACCAGGGCTCGAACCCGTGTCCCCTGCATTGGCAGGCAGATGCTTAACCACTGCGCCACCAGGGAAGCCCCAAAGCTATAGTATGTTGCCCAGAGTAGGTATCAGTGATGTTTCAAGGTCATGGAAAAAGAGCACTATGTCAGAAGACTGGAAGATTTCCAAGAAAAGATGATGTATGAGGATTAAGTCTGTACTATTTGGTGGCCTCTTGGTTTGTTGTTTCAATTGTCTGATTTGAACAGGTAATGTAGGATTTCTGTGATACAATAAAAGTCTCTTCACCTTCCTTGAGGCTAAATTAAATCTTGAACCCAATCAGAAGTTGGTTTTATGGTATTTTCTGTGGTGTAATTCAAATTCTAGCTTAAGGATGCTTTATGGATCACAAAGCATCGTGACTTTAACTTTTGTGTAGGCCTTGGATATTGAAGTTGTTTAGTAAAAGCCTTTTGGCTGAAAGGTTTTGGCATTTCAGCCTTTTCTTGGAATTATAATTTAAGAGTGAAAACCAACAGTATGGAATTGTTGAAAATATTCAGGAGTGTGATGATATTTATAGGGGTAAGGTAATTTTGTCAATGCAGTTTTTAAAAATAAAATTTTTTAAAAATTGAGAAAAAATCCTCAGAAGCCAGAGTTATCCCCTTTTTATGTATTGGACACATTTTGCAACTTAATGGACTCCTTTGATACTATTAATTCATCTTCTGCTTCCCGGTGTAAGAATGTTGAGCACTGGGTAAGAAAAATGTGTTCTAGCTTTGACTTTGTCATCTAATTGAGGACAAGTCTCTGAACTTCTTGGATAACACTTTCATTTTACATAAAATAAAGATAGTATCTGCTCTGCCTTTCTCACAGGGAGTGGTGTATAGTAAATGAGCTAATGTGCAAAAGGAAGTGCAAAAGTTTTTCTATTTAAAAATAGAGGAAGAACTATCTAACAAATATTATTTAGTTAACTTTTAAACCAGGTATTTTCAGTTAAAGAAGTAAATTTATATAAAGGTGAAATTAGTTTGTGATTTCTACTTTAAACATCTGGTATTTTTAATTAGTAGCATTCTTGACAACTCATTTATTATAATCTTCATAAAAATTGTTACGTAGGCTGTTATATATCTTTATTATTGCAACTTTCCTGGCAACAAATTCTCTCATTTGTGTGTGTGTGTGTGTGTCTGAAAATATTTTTATACAGCCTTTATTTTTAAAGAATATTTAAGCTGGGTATAAAATTTTTATTTGGCAGTTGTTTTCTTTCAACACTTTACCTTGTTATTCTTTTGACTCTAGCTTCCATCAGACCTCTCAATCTTGTTGTTGCTTTAAAGATAATTGGTCTTTGTCTCTGGCTGACTTTAAAATTTTCATTTGTCTTTTTTTTTTTTTTTCCACTTTTACTATGATGCACCTGGGTATGATTTTCTTTTGGTTTAACTTCCTTGGAGTTTGCACAACTTCTTGAATTTGTGGATTGATGTCTCTCATCAAATGAAATTCGTAGTGAATTCTTGATACTCTACTCCATTCTCTTTTCTTTTTCTGAGATCTCAATTATATGTTTAATACATGGTTTCACTGTGCCCAGCATGGCTCTTATACTTATTTCACTACTTTCCACTCTTTATTTCTCTCTATGCTTATTTGGAAAGTTTTCTTTGACCTTTTCTTCCAGTTCACTAATCATCACCTACACTATGCCTGTTATGCTCTCAGGCTCATCTATGGGTTATTACTCTAATTACTGTATTTTTTTTCCAGTTTTCAAATGTGTATTTCATTCTTTGTTATGGATACTAATTTATCTATTTTCTCCATCTTTTCTTGTTACTTTGCCCATGCTAATCAAAATTATTTTAAAGTTTTTTATGCTAATGCCAATAACTGGATTACTGTGAGCTTCTTTTCAGTGTCTCTCTTTACTCTTGATTTTAGTAATTGTGTATAAAAATTGTAGAGGCTCCAGACAAATTCATCCAAGACCAAAGAGTTGTCAACATTTCTTCTGCTAAGCAGATAAAATGGAGTGATGGACAGCCATTGTAATCCAGTGGGTGATAGAGCTAACTCCAGTGCAGATGGACTTCACCCCCTGCAAGGTTACCTAGCTGCCAAGGCACGGACATCCAGAGCCTTCCGCGGGTGCATTCACAAGTACTAAACACAGTCAGGGCAGGACTTCTGAGAATCCTGCTCTTCTTTTCAGAAGCTTTCTTCTTACCGTCTTAGCCTCTAATCATACATGCAACATCATATGAGCAAATGTCATGTGGGTAAAACCAGGCATGTGCCAGTTTGGTGCTTCATCATTTGTTTCTCACTGGGATCTCGGCCGGTCCTATATCTAATCTTTTATCTTTCACCGTCAAAGCAAAAATTTCTTCTGGATTCTCTATCCCATCTCAGTAGTCCTTTGCTCAGGCAAAGCCCATATTCTTAACCTTTTGCCATGTGTTTAGAATGACAAATGCCCCCATTCTTCATTCCAGGGGAGAAAAGCACCCTCAACAATTCAGTTTACTTCTTCAATGCTTCCTTTATCTGGAGTCTTGAAGCCTCTAGTCTTGGCTTCTTCAGAAGATCTTCAATAGTTTTTAACAGATTTTTTTCTTATATCTGGCTTTTCTAGTTGTTCCAGGTGGTAATGTTGGTCACTGTGAGTTACTCCACCTTAACTTTCAGCTGAAGTGAGTCATCACTTTTCACTGAGTACAAAATAGATGTGTAGAGATGCAAGATCATTACTTTGTGATAAAGCTGGAGTTAGTAATCTCAGTAATCTCAGCCTTACGGGCTCCTAGGCAATACAGCTAACTCCAAACCCATTTGATTTAAAAAAGTATTGTCATAAAAAGAGGTCAGATTCTACTAATTATATATTATAATTATACTGTAGCCATATTTTGTACAATATGATTTGGAAACAGTTTGACTATTTCCTTTTTGAGATAGAATTTAGCGACAGTGGAAGACAGCGTTTCAAATAGCTAGTAAATTGACATTCACGGTAAGTAAACACAATGAATTGGCGAAACTTCTTCCTCTTAGGAGTGATACAACACACGACACACACACACACACACACACACACACACACACACGTGTGTATAAAAAATAACATTCCTTTCTGGACATAAGCACCCCGTGATTTAGGAATCATCTTAATTTACAAATAAATTCTACATAAAAGCAGTGAATAATGTGGGAAGTCTAGAGCCTCGCTCTTTGTAGAAACAACTGTCTTTTGTTTTTCAAATTGTTACTCTGGAAAGCAAAGATACAGACTGATAGCTTTTCATATGCATGTAACAAGAGTTAACAAGTTAATAGTATATCAAGTTTTTTCTTATTGGTATATGGATGAAACTCAGAATATATTTCTTCCAGAATAAATGTTGCAAATGATGGTCAGTTGTTTTAGAAATAATGTCTTTAACAGTATACTTAAAGCATGACCTAATTTAACTATACTTCTGTGGATTAGCCTAGAAGTTGTATTGAATCTGTCTGTGGATGGATGTATACTCAAGGTGAACTAAAATATGTAATGCTATTTCTAAGTGATTATATATTCTACGTAACATATAAGAAACCACTGACGTTTTGGGACACAATCAGGTGGAAATTGGAGAATGCCCAGAATGAACTCTTTTTCTGCCTTCCACTCAGTGTCCTAGGGTCCATCAGGAAATTGAGTAATGCTTGGTGGGAGCGATAAAGTAGGCACTGTGGAGTTGCTGGCTCGCTATTTGGGGCTGACACTCTGAAGATCAGTGCTTTGATTCTCACAGGCATATCACATGCCTCTTGGGCCCTTCCTGGCCTCCCTTCAGCCTCACTTCTGGTTCTGTCTGTGACTGTGGCAGACATTATAAGAAGGCTGTGACTCAGTTGTGTTGACTTTGCACCTTGAGCTTGTGCTGAGAACCTTTTCCTTTCTGGTCTGTGATCTACCAGCATGTCTTACCCCTGCCCCTGGAAGTGCAGTGCAGCCTAGAAGTGGGAAGAGTGGGACAAGTGGGCAGTTCGGAGAGGCTTTCTGTGGGGCCTCAGAAGGTCCAGGTTGGGTGGAACCTCAGATGGCCATGATCATGACCCAACTCCATACACCCGTAGTGGCTTTTATTCTTTGCCTGTTTCACTTTACCTGGGGCTTCTTTCTTATTCGCTGAGATCACCTTATACTATTTGCACGTAAATTTTTATTTCAGCCACTGCTTTTAAAGGAAGCTTGGCCTGAAGTATGTGGTAAATTAGCTTCTCCTCTCTAGAGGAAAATGAAAAACAAACAATCAAAAAAAAAAAAAAAAAGAAAGAAAAAGAATCAGGACTAAAGCCTAAGCCACACCCATTTACAATGCGAGAAAAGTGATAAGGAAGAAGTAAAACAACATATTTCTCAAAGGTATTTTATTTACAAAGTCATCATTTTTCAAGTCACCAAATGGGGCCGTTTAAATAATTCTTTTAGTAACTATGAGGTCACCTGTTGACTTAATGATTAATTTCCCTCCTTCCCTTCTTTTCTACTTCCTTTTAATATATATTTACTGGTGATCCACTCTACATCCTGTACTCAGCTGGGTCCTGGTGATATGATGATTGAAAAATGTGGCATGATTCCTGCGTCTTTGGAGAGTTTTATTTTGTGAAATTAATTAAACACTCAAGCAGATGCACATATGGGAGAGCGAATGCACTGAAGGACAGGTACACACTGATTAGAAAGCCGGTTACAGGGGAGTTTGACTTAGTTCAGCTATTATAGGAGAGGTCTGGCCAAGCCTTCTGGAGGAGGGGACACTTGAGCTGACAGCAAAAGGTGAGAGCGAGTTAATCAGGCAGCGAGAGAAGGAAAGAGTCTTCTAACAGAGGGACAAATGGAATGTGCTCAGGGCCCTGTTGTTGGGGGAAGTTTGACAGTTTTCAAGGAGTCGTAGGCAGCCTGAAGGAGGGCGTGTGATATGGTTGAGGAGATGTGCCACGTTTGAGGGGCTGTCCCAGAATGTTCCAGATGTCGACGACTGAAGTGTGTGTGCATGTGTGTGTGTAACTGTGTTTGTGTGTGATGGTGGCAGTAAGGAGGGGCCTCATAAATAAATGAGAGGCTGTATTAGCAAAAAAGAAATATGCGAGGCATCTGGGGAGAACGCTGTATAGTATATAGATTAACAAATAGTGAAAGTGATGAATATTTGAAAAATGTGAGAATTGTAGGAACGGATCATTCTAAATTAGTGCATTTCTAAAAAGAGTTGAAAAAAAAAAAGGGAGTGAGATATTCATGTATTTGTTGCTCTATTTATTTGTCCTAGCTCACGAGATCTTAAAAACTGTATAAAAGGCTTTTTATTAATTACCCAGTCCCAAGTCACTTCCTGCACTGAGATTTTAATAAAGTTAAATTGCCTGTGTACCCACACAAGTTTGGATTCTGGTTCTGCTAATTCCTCTCTAATTTAAAATTCAAGGGACTAGAGACAAATTATTTTCCACTTAGAACCATATTTCCTTTGATATGTCTCAGGAATTTTGCCTTAATAGAATCCAAAGTTATATTCCAGACACAGTGTGAAATGACCCTTTAAGATTTAGCATAATATATATAACAGCTCTTGATGGTTATTCTGTCTTCTTGATGAGATAACTTGGTTTATTTTTATGTTACTTTTAAACTTAATCTTTTATGAAATCTCTTAATCTTGTGTGTCTCATTTTTAAAAGTTTATTAAATAAATGGATATACAAGTATTGCTTCAGCAAGTACAGCGTGAAAGAAAGATTTGTTCCAGAGAATTAGACAGAAATAGGGGAATTAATTGGGCAGATTATTAAGATATTGAATAACAAGTATAAAAGCGAAAGTCTGGGACTCTTTGATTTGTTCCTTATGATGGTGGCGGATAACCACCCCTAGACTCAGAAAAACAAGCTTAGAAAAATCCCTTCCCCTATTTTCTGTAGACCAGAAGTAAGAAAACAAGTCTTAAAAGCAATGACAATAGATATTATTTTCATGGACTTTTGCTATGGGGACGAACCATAGTTGTCAACTTACAGAAATTGTTAAAAGTGATGCAAAAAGTGTTAAGTTTTTTTTTTTAGCACATATTGCCCAGTAACCCAAAAAGCCCAAAACTGTATTTTGAGGACATGTAAAAGGGATCTTAGTATTTGAAGTCTAATTACAATAAACTGTTTTCCTTTAAACAATGAAAGGAAGTATTTCAAAATATTGATATTGGTCATAGGAGTATGGTTAGTTTATTTCCTACTTTTTATTTTCCAAATAACTTTTCAGTAAGTGTGATTTATTTTCATAATAAAAATGTAAATAAATACTTCTTGAATGGAAAAAATGAATATCTGAAGCAAACTTCAAAGTGATAACCTCTGTTAAATTTGAAGGGTTCTTTTGTGGGTGTTTGCTATTTTTTAATACTTTTCTGCATGATATATATATTTTATGATAAAATTAATCATAGAGAAAAAATGATGTGAAAGGAATCTTCTATTTCATGCTAAGTTACCCTCTATGGTGATACATCTAGTGCAAAAATTACTTGAATAATGTGCCTCTCAACAGTATAAGAGACAACGTATGTTTGGCTTTTTCTTACTGGGATCCAAAATTATGTTTGTTTCAAATAAATTGTTTTAAGGAAATTGTTGGTTATCCTAACTTGTCCTAATAAGTAAGAGAACAATTTAATATTGCCAACTTTTGCTTTTATGTGTTTTCATGAAGAGCAAAGAGTTCTCCACATTTTTTGCCTTGCTTTTTTTTTTTTTTTTTTTTTAGTGGTGGTAACAGTTGTGTGGATTACACACTCTGAACTCACAAGCCCCTTAGCCCGGATTGGGGTCCTGCTCAGCAGCTGCCGTGTAATTTGATCATGTGCACTTCACCATGTGGGTGCTAGGGGTGTCCATGCTTTTAGAGATGCAGTGCTTTTGCATTAGTTCTTCCTCAATGAGTGAAAAGTTATTATACTTTACTTAGGTTAATATTTGTTATATAAAGAAAATTTGAAAATCGGTTTTAAACAGAAAGACTCAGTATCCCTGTTAGAGGAATGGTGTACAGTGGTAGCCGGAAAAAGCTCAGACTCTTAAGTCATTGAAATTCCCACTCATTAGTGAGGTACACTAATCAAATTGCTTAACATGGTTGAATGTTGGCTTCCTTATCTGCAAAACATGGATAATAGTACCTTCCTACTAGGGTTGTTATGAGGATCAAAGGTAGTAAGTAAATTCCCTAATAAATAGTAGGTATTTAATACAAGTAGTTCATACCATTATTAAAGCTAGTATTATATACTCTCTATGTTGTCTTGGTACTTTTTAGGTGTGGATGAAATTTGAAGATTTAGTTGCATGAGAAACTAAGAAAGTTGGCAACAACTACCATTACCACCTCCAAATGAATTAATTAATGCATGTATTCATAATTGGTATCAATTTACAGTGAGTGCTTTTATTTTTCCTTTTTTCTCTTTATTTTTAAAACTTTCAATGATGAGAGCACAACACTTTGATAATAGCAATATGAAGGAAACTTTATTTGAAAGATGGATTATTTGCTTAATTATTAGTTTGTGAATCATAGACAACAAACATTCAATCTGATATCCAAGGGTACTGTTACTATATCATAGTAGGATAATAAGCATAATGCAAAAGAAAAGAACAAATGTGGATTTTTTCAGTGGTTTTGTAGCTATAAAACTACAGGGTAAAATAGGCTTGTCGTAAAGAGTTTAAACAATATGGAAATATCTTAGTAAAAAGTGAAAGGCCCTCCTTAATTCCCTCTGAACTCAAAAGTATTGACTTTCTTCCTGAGATGTAGCCAAAATATAGACATTTTATGCTCGTATATATCCTATGTATTTATGCTCAGCTGTATTAGAACATACACCTTTTACTAAACATGTATTGGGCTGTACCTTATCTTTTTATCATATCTCTTGGATATCTTACTAGTATAGTCTACAAATTGTATGACATTACATTTCTGGGAGTATTCAGTGATTTAATTTCTAAAAAGCTCTTGCATGTGGGTACAAAGAGACGAGTTTATGAGAGTATCTTTGTATTAGTTTAAAAATTCTAAAAATCATCAATTATGGTATCTCGAGGCAACTGAATACTATATAGAAGTTAAATGAATGACCTAAAATTTACATGTCTAGGTAGATAAATCTGTAAAATTTAGCTTGTGTGAAAAAGAAGGTTGTAAAAGGTAATTATTTTTTTTTTTTTTGGTTGGGAGCTCATGCTGCCATTCTTTTTTTTTTTTTTTTTTTTAATTTTATTTATTTATTTATGGCTGTGTTGGGTCTTAGTTTCTGTGCGAGGGCTTTCTCTAGTTGCGGCAAGTGGGGGCCACTCTTCATCGCAGTGCACGGGCCTCTCACTATCGCGGCCTCTCTTGTTGCGGAGCACAGGCTCCAGACGCGCAGGCTCAGTAGTTGTGGCTCACGGGCCCAGCTGCTCCGCGGCATGTGGGATCTTCCCAGACCAGGGCTCGAACCCGTGTCCCCTGCATTGGCAGGCGGATTCCGAACCACTGCGCCACCAGGGAAGCCCTTGTTAATTGTTTTTATAAAAACTCGCATGCCTTCCACATGTCACGTAGCCCAGGGGTCCCCAGCCTTTTTGGCACCGGGGACCGGTTTCGTGGAAGACGGTTTTTCCACGGACGGGGCTGTGGGGACAGTTGGTTCAGGCGGTCATGAGAGCGATGGGGGGCGATGGGGAGCGGCAGAGGAAGCTTCGCTAGCTATCTGGCTGCTCACCTCCTGTGAGGCCGGGGGCTTGGGGACCCCTGATGTAGCCTAAACAGCAAGATGTTTGCCCAGGTTTTTTTTTAGGAACTGGGAATCAGCTGTGTCCACTTTGAGCTTGAGCCTGTTAAGAACATGAACCCTCCACATGGGCTTGCGCCAGTGTCCACTTGTGACCTTTTGATGTCAGAGGGCCCAAACTCCACCCTCAGAGCGTGCGGGTGCTGCGGTTTTCTGAGCGTGCATCCCATGGGGAAGCCTGTAACTTAGTTATGTCTTCACAGAATGATTACCTCACCTTCTTCTTGTCTGCAGTTACCTTTCCCTGTGCCTCAGCTTTATCCCATAAATACCCCGAGCCCCTCACCTTCGGGTAGGCAGATTTGAGGTTTATTCTCCCATCTCACTTGGCTGCCTCGTGAATCCTCCCTTTCTTGGCTGCAAACAGACCTTAGCATCTCAGCATTTGGCTTGCTGCATTTCAGGCAAATAAGCCTGGTTCAGTAACACTAATTCTTATTTTTTTTCATTGTCTTGGCTGTCCTTATAAACTTGTCCGTATTATTTTAGAGTCTGCCTGTTAAGTTCCGTAAGACATTCTATGGGACGGATATTCTTTGGTTGCTTCTTTTGACCATTTCTCCATGGAGCTACATCCCTTGTGCTTCTTTGTCTTCTGACTAGTGGCTGAGTTTAGCCAGTGGGAGACAGCAGCAGGAGATTGGGGTGGAGAAGAGAGAGGTAAGGGAACTTATCTTTCAGGCCCCCTCTCTGGCCCTTAGCAGATGTGGCAGTAAATGCAGACTTCTGTGCCTGCAAGCCCTACACAGTGGTCCCCCCCTTGTCCAGGATTTTGCTTGCTGAGGTTTCAGTTACCGTGGTCAACCTCCGTCATAAAATATTAAACGGAAAATTCCAGAAAAAAAAATTTATAAGATTTACATTGTGCGCCATTCTGAATAGTATGATGCAATCTTGTGCCTCCCAGCTCCATCCTGCCCAGGACGTGAATCATCCCTTTGTCCAGCATATCTGCACTGAATACACTACCCATCTGTTAGTGCTATAGGAAAAAACATAGTGTATAGGAAGTTCAATACTGGCTGAAGTTTCAGGCATCCACTGGGAGTTTTGGAGCATATTCAAGGTGGATAAAAGGGGGCTCCTGTGCTACAAAGCTTCAGTTCCATCTGGATTCTGTAACTCCACACCTTCCCTTTGTCCCATCAAGCCTGGGAGGTAGTGGTGGTTGTAGTAGCCAAGGCATAGAGAACAGCATCCTTTTTTTTTTTTTTTTTTTTTGCCACACGGCGTGGCACGTGGGATCTTAGTTCCCTGACCAGGGATCGAACCCGTGCCCCCTGCAGTGGAAGTGCGGAGCTCTAACCACTGGGCTGGACCTCCAGGGAAGTCCCAACAGCATCCTTCTTTTAACTGTCATCACATCTCAGCACTTTGTCCCTTCGGTTGTGATACCTCTTTCCTTCAGGCTTCTGACATACACCCTGGTGGGACTGGAAGTGCATTTTGATCTCATAGTTTAATTTGAGAGAACTGTCATTTTTACGATAGAGCCTTTTTTACCCATATATATGTTACACATCTCTGTTTGTCGAGTTCTTCTGTGTGCTTCCATGAGGTTATATAAACTTTTTTAAAAATAAAGATCTGGCTTAGTTTTTTTTTTTCTGAGATTTATTCCCAGGATTATTATCATTTTTGTTATAATTGTAAATGAGATATTTATAAAGATATATGTTCTAAATGGTTATTGGTGATGGATATTGATTTTTACGTGTTGACTTTCCATCCAGCAAACTTACTAAACTATTTCATTTTTTCTAATAGATTTTTTGGAGGTTCTCTTTTATAGGCTAGGTAGATAATTATATTGTGTCTTTATAATAAAAATAGTAATAACAATAATTACTAAAACTTATTAAGAACTAACTTTTCTGAAAGACATACTTTAGTCACTCATTTAATCTTCATTTCAATCCTATGATATAGATATTATTATCATGCATTTATACTTAAAATTTTTATTAAAAATATGTATTTACTTTTTCCAACTTTATTGAGATATAATTTACATATAACACTGTATAAGTTTAAGGTGTACAATGTGATGATTTAATACATGTATATACTGTGAAATGATATGTTTAGTTAACATATCTATCATCTCATATAGTTTATTTTTTGTGTGTGGTGAGACATTTAAGATCTACTCTCTTAACAGGTTTCACATATACAATGCAGTATTATTAACTATAGTCACCTCCTTGTACATTACATCTCCAGGAGTTATTTAACTTATAACTGGAAGTTTCCACCCTTTTACCTTCTTCACCTATTTCCCCCAAACCCCAGCCCTTGGCAGCCATCATTCTACTCTCCGTTTACATGAGTTTGGGTTTTTAGATTCTACGGATAAACGAGATTGTACAGCATCTGTTTCTCTGACCTGTTTCACTTAGCATAATGTCCTTAAGCTTCAGTGTTACAAATGGCAGGATTTCCTTCTTTTTATGATAATATTCCCAAATACACACATACATATGTATATTAACATATTAATATCTATCCATCTCATGTTTTCTTTATCCATTCCATCTTATCAACATTTAGGTTGTTTCCATGTTTCCATGTCATGGCTATTATGAATAGTGCTGCAATGAACATGGGGGTCCAGATGTCCCTTTGAGATCGTGATTTCATTTCCTTTAGTTACATACACAGAAGTGGAATTGCTGGATCATATGTTAGTTCTCTTTTCAATTTTTTGAGGAACCTACGTACTGTTTTACATAGTGGCTGTACAAGCTTACATTCCCACCAATAGTATACAAAGACGTTCCCTTTTATCCACATCCTCACCAGCACTTGCTATCTCTTGTCTTTTTTGATAACAGCCATCCTAAGAAGTGTGAGGTAATATCTCATTGTGATTTTGGTTTGCACTTCCCTGATCATTAGTGATATTGAGCACCTTTTCATGTACCTATTGGCCATTTGTATGTCTTCTTTGGAAAAATATCTATTCAGGTCCTCTGTCCATTTAAAAAATTGGATGATTATTATATTTGTTGTTATTGAGTTACATGAGTTTCCTACATGTTTTGGAGATTAACCCCTTGTCAGATTGTTGGTTTGCAAGTATTTTTCCCATTCCATAGGTTGCCTTTCTGTAGGTTCATTTTATTATTTCTTTTGTTGTGCAGAAGCTTTTTAGTTTAATGTAGTCCCAGCGGTTAATTTATTTTTGCTTTTGTTAATTTATTTTGTACTTTTGGTGCCACATTTAAAATTTATTGTTAAAACCGATATCAAGAGCTTTCCCCCTGTGTTTTCTTCTAAGAGTTTTATGGTTTCAGATCTTGCATTTCAGTCTTTAAACCATTTTAAGTTAATTTTTGTGACTAATGTAAGATCTAGGGGTCCAATTTTACTAATCAAGAAAAAAAGAGAGAGGACTCAAAATCAGAAATAAAAGAGGAGACATTACAACTGATACCACAGAAATACTTCAGGGACATGAGACTACTATAAACAATTCTATGCCAACAAATTGGACATTTCTACCAAATGATTATGGGTGTTAAAATTCAGAACAAAATATCTGGAAAAATAACATATATGGGTATATTAAAACAGTAACAGTATGAAAAAATGGGGTTATTTCTAGGAGTACAATGAAAGTTTAATTTTTGAATACCTATTAATATAATTCATCCAATGAACATTTTAAGGATAAAATTGCCAGAAATTTTCAATAGATGCTCAGGTGATTTTTGAAAATATACAGATACATTTCTGGTTAAAAACGATTAGTATAAAACAATAGAAGAAAATTTTGTAGCATGTATGGATACATATCTAACTGGTTATAATTTCAGAATGCCTTCTGTGAAAGGTTAGGAATAATACAAAAATCTCCACTATCACCATTATCATTTAGTATTTTTCTGTAAGTGGTGGTCAAAAACTAAGAAAAATAAAATAAGCAGAAATTTGGACAGGAGTAGGCAGATTTATTATTTTTTGAAATCTGACTATCCCAGGGTACGGTAGTGGCTCCTGTGATCACTCTCCCTTCCTGGGGTGCTTGGTCCCTCTGAACAGTTGTCAGTCTGTAACAAGATTGTCTCTTTTGGGTAACTAGACTGCACCTGAAAATACCGAAGAAATGATTATGAGATAATCATGGGTCTTTGCTATAGCAAGTGATCTGAATTCGAGTACAAATGTTATGTGGTTGTAGTTAGTGATGACACAAACGATGAGGAAATTATTTTGAACTAAACTGCTCTCGAACACTTAGAAACAAATCATCCTAATTTTTTTTGCAAATGTAAATAACATGTACATTTAAATAAACATGTAAAATGTTTACAATATAAAAAGATATGCTGGGACTTCCCTGGTGGTCCAGTGGTAAAGAATCCGCCTTCCAATGCAGGGGACGCTGGTTCGATCCCTGGTCGGGGAACTAAGATCCCACAGGCCGTGGGGCAACTAAGCCCACGTGCCGCAACTACCGAGCTTGCGCGCCTCAACTAAGCCCACCTGCCACAACTACTGAGATTGCGCACCTCAACTAGAGCCCGCGTGCCGCAACTACTGAGCTCAAGCGCCTCAGCTAGAGCCTGTGTGCCTCAGACTACAGAGCCCACATGCCCTGGAGGCTGCACGCCACAACTAGAGAGAAGCCCGCATGCAGCAACGGAAGATCCTGCATACCTCAACGAAGCTCTCACGTGCCGCAACTGAGACCCAACGCAGCCAAAAATAAATAAAATAAATAAATAAATAATAAATACATCTTTTAAAAAAAGATATGTTAAAAAGCGTACTAAAATGTGTACTCTATGAATGCGATTATATAGATAACTGGCAAGTATTAGGCAAAAATGTAAATGTATTGTTACAATGGTAAGTTTATGGTTGATTTTTTCCCTTTAAAAATGTATTTAATATTGTTAAATCATCTTTTTAATAAACTGCTTCCCCCGAATCATAGTATCTGTTATGTGACTATGCAGAAGGGTCAGGCCTTGTCCTGTTGATGTAAGACAGACCCTCGCCTCCTGTGAATTTGAACACATGCAACGTAAGAAAAAGAATCACACAATTTTAACCTACATTTATGGTATTATTTAATTTTCTAAGAGATTATATTCACATGCATTATCCAGTGTAGTTATAACTACAGTCTTTTACATGCTGGTCCTTCAGCTGAAGGTAAACTTTAGAAGAGCCAGGATTATATATCCTTAGAACCCACCCATATCCTGGCCACAGTTAATTATCGGGTACAAATTCAATGGACTGTTTGTTGGGGTGGAGAACCCCTGTGAAGTATGCAGGAGAAGGATTATTCTTATTCTTATGAATGAGAAACTTGTTTAGAAAGGTTAATGATCTTGCCCTGATAAACACTGGCAGAAAGTGTTCTTTGGTATTAGGAGCCTTGTTCTTGTGCTTGCTGGGTCGTACATCACTGATCTCACTGGACCATCTCCACACTCTCTATTCAACAGGAGAATCAGTGAGGTGGAATATGCTGTAGACCCAGGGTATGCAATATAGGGAAGCACACACACATATGCCTCTTGATATTAATATAATTGCTAAATAGTGAAATACAGGCAATTACATTGAATGCCAGTCTTGTTTACAGTTCAGTGGCTGGTTCGAAGTCATCACCTGATTATTTAAACTCTTTTAAGTCTTGAATAGCCCTGACTCCACTTTTGTTCTTTCTTCCTCCAAAGTCTCATGCCCTGGAACGATGGAGATGAACTTTGGTGGCTTCTCTTCTGATGGGGTCCTGTGGATCCCTTTTAACTGCTGATGTTATCCTCTTATCTGTGATCCTCTCTTAATTTGCCAGCTACACAAGAGAAAATTTGCAGGTGTTTGTTTTGGGACCCTGGAATCCTCTTTCAAAAGATAAGAACTAGTTATATTTGCTTTAAGCTGTTTGTCAAATATTCAATATTCAGATTTTCTCACTTCTCAGTGGAAAGAAAATTGGCCTGTCTTAAATATACCTGGTTTCTGCCCTCATTTTTTGTTTTTAGATTCAGTCTGTATTTAGTAAATTTTTTATTTTAGATCATCTGGAAATGTCTTTTCTTGTACCATTTATTGGTTATGTAAAAGTTTGCCACATGTAAGTTTGAAACAGAATGGAACACATGCATGTTTTATGTATACTAAATTGTTTTCTTATGGGATTTACTATTAATAAGTCTTTTTCTGCCTGGAGTATTGGATTGTTAGGGACTATGGCAGTTGTGTGTGCAACAAGAGTCTACGTAACCTAGTCAGTAATTTTTTTGTTGTTGTGAAAAATGATTCTAGCAATTATATTTTATAGAAACACATGTTTCCAGAAAAACAATTGGGGCAAAAGTGAGACAATCTGGTAGGACTGTAAGTAAAAGAAAATAAAATTTCAAAATAAGAATTGGAACAGAAGAACACCTATTTGTAGATGATATTTGTAGATGAGTTTCTGTTTGTCTCTGTTGCTCACGAAACTGTGTTAAATCTTGTTATGCAAACTCCCTGCCTTTTTATATCTTTGTTAGTATCTTCACCTGTCATACCTGACTAGCCTTTGATAAATCGCAGATAATGTTTTAAATTTTAACTCGTGACAGAAGCACACCATTTGAACCTCAGTTGTGTTGGTTATTACTTTATGTTATAAAGGAACGTTCCTGACCTCCTCAGGGTAATAAAAGGTGCCTGTTTTCCAGTCCAATTAGTCTTAGGTGTCTGTGTGTCTATAAACTTTGGTGCAGGCCAGTGATGTAGGCAGAACTTCTTATGGCTCCTGTATGGCCCTGACCTTCATCCACATAAATCATATGCCCCTGGACTCATGTCCCTCAGACACTTACACTAACCAAAACAATTGTTGTTCATTTAGATCCTTCTGGTGTGGAATACACCACTGTTTTCTTCTAATAGTTAAGAAAATAGAGAGTTGGCCGTTTGAGAACAAAATAGATTGTTCACATGTGTTTGAAGGATTACTTGTTTTAAAGGATGTGTATCTGTGTATTACACACATAACTGTCCATAGGTTTTAGATATTATTCATTGTTCCTTAGAAAATATTTTCTATATAAGTCAATTTCTTTGTTTGTTCACCCACTATCTTTTACTTCAATACCTGAGGCATACTTAAATTTAAACTGCGTATTTGGTGACTAAGCCCTTTGATGTTCACTGAGGGGAAAAACATGAAGAGTCAATCTTAGAATCCTACAAGTGCTTAATGTACCCAGTGTGCTCCAAACATTCTGGATTTATGTTGATACTTCTGGGCCAACTAGGTAGGGATACATGATTAGAATTGTTGGTGTTCATTTTTGTAATTGAAATTAAACTATGTGTTCTGTGGTTATTACAGTACAGTGTTATGTATGTAATTTTGAAATCCATTCCAAAAGTTCATATCATTAAAGGCAAAGTTCCGCCTTAGTAAATTACCTTTTGAAATTGTCCATGTTTAAAAGTAAACCTCAGAAAGGCATGACAAGGGTTAATGTTTGATTAATAAATTCTCACGGTGAAGTGTTCTTTCTGGTATATTCACCTCTCCCTACCCAAACCAGCTTCCTATAGTTGTAGTGAAATACAGGCAGAGTTCATAGTAGCATGAATGTCTACAAAAATGTGAGAAGGATATACAAATATTGAATCATTATGTTGTACACCTGAAACTATTATATTGTTCTATGTCAGTTATATCTTAGCAAAAACAACTAGAGAGTGATTACAGAGGCAGAGCTCAAGAACGAGGAGAGAGGGAAACTGACCCTGTTTTCAGATAAGTAGCACTTGCAGTAAACACTGCAGATTTTGTGTTGTCCATAATGGAGGGATACAAATCCCCTTATGGATTTATACTGTACCAGTGCATGTAATAGTAAATTAGGAAGTGTGACAACAGCTGCAGAGAAAGGAGGAGGGTGGCTGATGAAGGATTTAATTTAATTTGAACTTTAAATAACTGTAAACAAAGAGAATAAGAAGTCTTGTAATGAGTACCAAAGGTTTGCTGTAAGGAAGTAGCTATTTTGAAAAGCAAGTGCGGAACATACAACACTGTAGGAAAGGGAAGAGAATTAGCTAATCAAACACCAGAGGAGGACGAGGGTACAGTCAGGGTTGAGCTGCTTCAGCCGCATTTAGCCAAGTGTCCTTTGTGTGAATGACTGATCCTTAGGACCAGAACAGTGCATATCGTTAGGTTCAGCTTATGTGTATTTGCTTAAGTTATTTGTCAACAAACCATATGCATATGGTTTACTGTCAGTTGTTGGTGCAGGTATTCTTTTTTTTTTTTTTTTAAATGGAGAGGTATCTTTATTTATTTTTGGCTGTGTTGGGTCTTCGTTTCTGTGCAAGGGCTTTCTCTAGTTGCGGCGAGCGGGGGCCACTCTTCATCGCGGTGCGCGGGCCTCTCGCTGTCGCGGCCTCTCTTGTTGCGGAGCACAGGCTCCAGACGCGCAGGCTCAGTAGTTGTGGCTCACGGGCCTAGTTGCTGCGCGGCATGTGGGATCCTCCCAGACCAGGGCTCGAACCCGTGTCCCCTGCATTGGCAGGCAGATTCTCAACCACTGCGGCCACCAGGGAAGCCCCGGTGCAGGTATTCTTCACTAAGTGTTTCTGTTTTTATAAAATTCAGAGTTAGAAAAAGCTTTCAGCTCTTACTATAAATGAGTATATGAAAATGATCATTGCAGTTGAAATTTTGGTGCCCATAGCTGGGAGAACAGTGCCGAGGGCCATTTCTTCAATGTTTTCCCCAAGCACATCCATGGAGAGACTTTTAGAAGGGCCGTTAAAATGCAGAGCCCTCTTCCCAGACCAGCTCTTCAGGTGGAACTGAGAAATCTACACTGAACCGTCTCTTTGGGGGATGCGTCTGTAATAGGAAGAACATTTTGTATTCTATTACAAGTTAATCACTAAAAGGATGTTGTCTATAAGCTTAAATTATACATGTGGCCCATCTCTGGGAACCCCGCTTCCCAGGTAATGAACGTTCAGCTAAAATACCTTTGTTTAGCTCACAGGAAACAGGAAACATTCTGACCAGGCCCACCTGTGAATGACTGCAGGAAGGAAGAAATGAACACATCCCGTCCAATAGCTGATGGGAATCAGGAAGTGTTTGACTTTACTCCCTCCCCTTTTAGTATAGAAGGGTCCTGAATTCTAACTCGGGGAAGATGGTTCTTTGGGACACGAGTCCACCATCCTCTTGGTCTGCTGGCTTTCCGAATAGAGTCGCTATTCCTTGTCCCAATAACTCGTGTCAATTTATTGGCCTGTTGTGCGGTGAGCGGTATGAGCTGAGACTCGGTAACACGTGTATATAATGAGCCACAACTTAATAGAATAAAGCCTGTTCCTGTTTCTGTATGACACATGCCATGGCCTGACCGAGGGCATTCTATTTCGTCTTATTTTTCTTTTCAGCCTTCTCTCTCAAACCATTTTAAAGTGAAGAAATAGTAGAGACGTAAAGATCTACAAATACCAGGAATGTTTGTTATGGATCCTCTGGGGACGAAGAATTCCTCTTCTTCTCCCTCAGTGAGGGCCAGATGCCTGAGAAGCCTTCTGCCTCTGGAAGCCTGGCAAGAGTCCACCTGCTGTGTTAAACATATTGCAAAACTTGGCAGAAAAAGAAAAATTTTTTTTTCCTCCCTTTGGATAAAGCTGGAAGCTTTTATCTTGTAAGATAAAGCCAGTGGGAGGAAAACCGGTGGCTCTGCTGGGTCACAAAGTCTTCAGTAGGATGCTCTTGGTAGTGACGACACAGTACAGTTCTCCTGGGGCGAATGTTGCGGCAGTTGAGGCCCGGTACCTGCCTGGCACACTGGTCACGTGGATGGTCCTCAGTTCCTGCTCACATTGGCTGCTAAAATATGCCACTCTCTGAAATAATGCCATTTTTAATTTAAAAGTCTGTATCAGTAGTTCTCAGCTTTTGGTGTGAATCACAATCACCTGTAGAGCTGCTAAAGATCCAGATTCCTGGGTCCCACAGCAAGAGATTCTGACATTTTGAGTGAGAACAGCAGTCTGTCACTTTCCTAGTGGCCTGTGTCTCCCAGAGAGATGGACTTACAGCTACAATGTAAGCACCTATGTTGTAGCACTATCCATACTTGTGAGGCTATTTTTTTTTTTAATTAATTAGTTTATTTTATTTATGGCTGTGTTGGGTCTTCGTTTCTGTGCGAGGGCTTTCTCTAGCTGCGACAAGTGGGGGCCACTCTTCATCGCGGTGCGCGGGCCTCTCACTATCGCGGCCTCTCTTGTCGCGGAGCACAGGCTCCAGATGCGCAGGCTCAGTAATTGTGGCTCACGGGCCCAGTTGCTCCGCGGCATGTGGGATCTTCCCAGACCGGGGCTCGAACCCGTGTCCCCTGCATTGGCAGGCGGATTCTCAACCACTGTGCCACCAGGAAAGCCCTGTGAGGCTATTTTTTAAAAAATAGACATTGTTACAGCAAAGAACTTGCTATAGGAAGAAAAATGAAGCTCTAGAGGGTGCCTTATTTATTTCATAGCACAGCTAGTACATTGAAATTGCAGCATAAATAATTTGAATGTTTTGTTGCGGGTACAATTGGTTAAACTGTATTTTCACCATGTGTGAAAATGACTATGACTAGACTAGACTAGACTAGACTAGACTATGGACTATGGTCTTTCATGATTTACTTACAGCACACCAGGAGTAAGGACTGCAGAGAAAATCTTTCTTCTCTACAGAAGCAGCAGCTAAGGGATCTGTCTTGGTGTGTAGCAGAAGTAGTAGCTTGGTCGAAGGGTTTCACTTCAGACGGACCTGCTGAAGTTTAGAGCTTTTAAATGCCTCAGACAGCAATATTGAAAACAATGGCAAATGAGAGAAAGCGTGAACTCCTCCCCAACCATCACTTCTTGAGTAGAACACTATCTCTCAGAACCCACACCCACGTGATGACACACGTCACTGGAGTTAATAGAACGCTTAAAGGCACGATGCAGACGTCCACATCTTCCAAAGGTTCTGTAAGAGCTGGGTGCAAAGGAATGGAATTGCCTTCCTTTTAAATACACCTATTGCACTAGCAATGTTCTCTCTGAATCCCCAGAAGAAAGCGCATATCTTTGTGTTATTTGAGGTTAGGGTTTGTAGAGTAATTACAGAAACTCCTTTCTTAAATGGATTGAGATATCAGAATTTATTAACATATCTTCTTCCAAACACTTTAAAGAAAAACGCTATTGCTATAAAAGTACGTGAAAATAGATTAAAAGACCTTTGGAGCTTCTTTTTACATTTCTATGTTTTTTATTTTAATGTCTGGTTGCTGAATGTCCCATATCATCAGTACTTAGAAAAAGCCAGTTCTTACAATAACAAATATTACTCAGTAACTTTTTCTTTTTTGTAAACTATGCTGAACTTGGTTTAGTAGCCAGAAAAATAGATTTAATTTTCTTGGGATGATATTAATAATATTAATCTAATTACATCTTGCTTTACAAACTGATGATCTTATTCCTTGACTTCCTTCTTCCTTAATGATACCAGCATAAATGATAAACTGCTTATATTAACCAGCTCTCGCCATTCTCATTTGCCAAGAGTCCTCTCAGTGTACACTGTCTTTGCACCCTTTTTATGTCCCCAAAGCAAAAACCGTGTTGAAAATGTCGTTTATTTTTGTGAAATTAATTTCAGATATTCTGTTTAGTAAGTCTCATTTTGAAATTCTCACTCTTCTGTTTCTTATCTTAGTTTTTTCTTTTTTATTGTTTTACAAATTTTCCTAGGTTTTATTTTACATTTTTTTAATTTTGCATTTTGATCATGAAGATAAACTAAGGCATTACCATTGTGTTTTTTAAAATTAATTTTTATTGGAGTATAGTTGATTTCCAGTGTTGTGTTAGTTTCTGCTATACCGAAAAGTGAATCTGTTATACATATACATATATCCACACTTTTTTAGATTCTTTTCCCATATAGGTTATTACAGAGTATTGAGAAGAGTTCCTTGTGCATGCAGTAGGTTCTTTTTTTTTTTTTTTTAAGATTTTTTTTGATGTGGACCATTTTTAAAGTCTTTATCGAATCTGTTACAATATTGCCTCTGCTACATGTTTCGGATTTTTTAGCTGCCAGGCAGGAGGGATCCCAGCTCCCTGATTAGGGATTGTACCCACACCCCCTGCATTGGAAGATGAAGTCCCAACCACTGGACCAACAGGGAAGTCCCCAGTAGGTTCTTATTAGTTATCTGTTTTATATACAGCAGTGTGTATATGTCAATCCCAATCTCCCAATTTATCCGTTCCCCCCCTTTCCCCTTGGTAACCATAAGTTTGTTTTCTACATCTGTGACTTTTTATTTTGTAAGCAAGTTCATTTGTACTATGTTTTTTAGATTCCACATATAAGCTATATCATATTTGTATTTGTCTGACTTCACTTAGTATGATAATCTCTAGGTCCATCCATGTTGCTGCAAATGGCATTATTTCGTTCCTTTTTATGTCTGAGTAATATTCCACTGTATATATGTTTTTCTTAAACCAAGCCAAGGTTTCTTTCATCTTCTAATTCTTTCTCTGGCACAAAGGAAGCTTCCCTTTGCTTCATATTCAGTGTTACTTGGCCAGTGACTTTCTCAGCCTTTATGCCCCTCAGTCACGTTGGTTGTCTCTAGGCTATCCACTTATGACCTCTATTTGTAGTCATGCCGAGAGATCCTGGGGGCCCCTGGCACCCATCTAAGTGTTCACTCTCCCCGGGGCTCCCTGTGCAAGGAGCAGATACCCCCTAGCAGGAGATGCTTTGCAGTCTGTTCTGAGTCACACCTCGGGCTCTAGTTGTATGCTGTGGACTGACTTCTGTAATCTCAGAGTTGTTGTGGGGGAGATGTTTGTGCCTTCCTGGGGAGTAATTCGTATTCTATTTATTGGAAAAATACAGTCACAGTGTACAATTTGTGCAGTCTTTCCCTCTCTTTCTTATGATTCTCATCTTGCCACCCGTCACCCGAGCACTGGGAATTTACAGAATCTGCAGGAGAATCTGAAACTCTTCCTGATGTTATGATCCCTTCCAGAAAATGGATACTTCCTTTTTCTTACGAGGTTTTGGGGAAAAATCATTTCTGAAGTATCTTTTTTGTACAAACTTCGTACTTAGCTGAAAGTTTTGTTTTGTCAGTATTGGGGAGGACAGAAAAAACCTAGTTTTTATCAGTTACAAGATATTTACCGATTGACGCTCAGTACTTACGATAAAATGATAACTCACATTCATTTCTCCATTGCCTCTCTCACTGTAGGATTCGGACTTTCTTCTGTATTGAAAATTGATTGAACTATAATCAGAAATTTTTCTTAAGTGTATTTTATTACATTATAATTTTTTTGAATTGGCATTTCTTATATGTCTTATGTAGGTGTGGTAGGCAGAATAATTTTTTTGAATTGGCATTTCTTATATGTCTTATGTGGGTTTGGTAGGTGGAATAATGGCTCCCTGGTCCCAAATCTCCATTTCCTAATACCCAGAGCCTGTGAAGGTTACTTTATGTGGCCAAAGAGAGTTTGTACGTGAGATTAATTTAGGGATCTTGAGAAGGGGATGTTATCTTGGATTATATGCGTCGGCCAAAGGTTATTGCAACAGTCCTTATGAGAGGGAGGCAGCAGGAATCTGAGTTAGAGAAAGAGATGTGATGACAGAGCAGAGAACGAAGTGATATGCTTTGAAGAGGGAAGAAGAGGCTGCAAGCCAAGGACCGTAGGCGGCCACTAGAAGCTGAAAAGGCAAGGAAACGGAATATGTCCTCAGAGCCTCCAGAATGAGCCAGCCCTGCCAACACCTCAACTGTAGCCCAGGGAAACTGATTTTGGGTTTCTGACCTCTGCAATTATAAGATGATAAATTTGTGTTGTTTTGAGATGTTAAATTTATGATATGTATTATAGCAACATTAGGGAACGAATACAATCAGCATTAGACTTGCCTCTCCCTGAAGATGACAGACAATATTTTACTGTACTTGGTATGATGTGAAATTGGATTGGCACACATGATTTTTAAACACAGCCTCTGTGCACAGATCAGGCAGTTTGGATATTTACAGTCCCAGGATAATACAAGTAATAGTAGCTTTTTCTTTTCTAGGATTATTGAAAATATGTGTGTGTGTGTTTGCTTAAATATTTGTGTGCTTATTATGAAACATTAATAGGTTTTAAATGCATTACAAAGATTACAATTTAATCCTCACCGTTCTGTGAAATACGTGTTGTCATCCCAATCTTATAATGAGGAAACTGAGGTTTAGTTAACCGAAGTCATTCAATCACTAGGTGATAGAGTTGAAATGCCACTTTGATATTTCTGACTTCGAAAGCCAAATATTTACTTGGCAACCGTGTTACATTGTCTTCAGTATGTTTGAAATTTCTTGAAACCTTCTGAACAATATAAGGTGATAAATTTGAAATGCACTCTTACATGTGACTTTACTGTTTTACCTCAAATGCTAAAGAAATATTTTTTTCTTCTTCCTCCTTGTTTCTCCTTTCGTGTTATATTCTTTTGCAAGTAACTGCTGTGTACTGATAAAACATCTCTATAAGTATAGTGGCTCTGATTATGATATTCGAGTTCTATAAATTATAGAGTATTTGAAGTCTTATGACAATCTTTACTCTCTAAAATTGCGTTAATTCCAGCAGCATTCCTATAAAAGGATATAAAACCTACAGTATTGGACAAACACTGGAAAATACGTACTATACTCTATAAACAGGATATACTAGGAAAAAAATAATCACCAGCGTTTCTTATATCAAGATTGGTTGTTCTGAATAAGATTGTTAGTGGAAAAAGGGTACTTCAAAATGGGGAGCTGTTGACTGGCTGATGTCTTGATATTATTAACTTTGTGCTTTATTTTAATAATACTGTCGGAGATGAGAAGAACTTGAAAATGCAGAGGCCTTGTAATGTTCTTCAAATTTTACTTCTACTCAGGAGTTGGACCAGAAAATATTCTTGTAGTTCATAGCAGATTGCATTTTTTTTTTTTTTCATAGCAGATTGCATTTTGAGAAGTGCAAAGAACTCTTTCAAGTCACTGGTATTGGTTTTAGCGGACATACATTAGATACCATGAAGTTAAACATGAACTTGTAAGTGGGAGTACAGATCTTTTTTGGAAACTAGCAGTAGATTGATCTCCAGAATTGATTCAAGAGCCCTGTCAGAGAGAAGGCTTTCATCTTCTCCCCGACCACTCTTGCACTCTGCTCTGTGTGCATCAGTACCATCCCTGTGTGTCAGGAAGAGTTAAAGTCCCAGGTAGAAGAAGATCTTCTGGTGTACAAAAGCTTTGCTTACCGTTAGAACCTCAAAGCAGGTTTTGTTGATCATAAACTAACAGTCTTCACTAGAGTATAAGGTGCTCTAAGACAGGGAGCTTGTCTGGCTTATTCTTTGTGATGGTATCTTCAGTATCTGGAAAGGTGCATGAAATATAGTAGTGTCTCGATAAGTAATGTTTGAATGTATGAATGAATTGGCCAAACATCCACTGCCATGGTCACATACAGCTAAAGACCAGGAGATCATATATTAGTTTAGGTAAGAATCACGTCCATGTTTTTCTTTTTGCTTTGTTTTATAATGCTTACTTTATTATTATTAATTCATTCTCTGACCCTAGTCTCATTTCTATGTAGAAATGATATTGTTATTAACCCCCAAGGAGCTTAGAACTTCATGGCTCTCAGACCAGGCTCTACGCCTTCTCAGAAGCGTGTGCTGTCTTCTGTTTGGGTCCTTTGTGAGGATCCCAGCACAGCAATGTCTACTTAAAAACAAGCTATCTTATATCTGTGTATTTGGCTCCTCCAGATCATGGGAACACCATGAATCTCAGAAGAAGTTGGGATGAGAGAAATCCCAACTTTAATTTATGGAGTAGAAGAGCCTTGTTCTCATAAGTAAGTATTTTAATTAAATAAAGATTATCCCTCTACTTCTCATTTCTTATTGCAACTAATCAGTATGAACTCGCCCCATTTCCCCCCAGTAAAGGTAGTTTATAAATCAGCACCGGCTGAAGTGCAGTCTGGGCTGCTGAACAAGCTTTCTGCTTTTAAATAAGGCTGATTTCCTATGAAGAAAGTCAGGCAGATTCTCTTGATGCCAATTATTGGGCAAAATGTTACATTTTTATCTCTCCCTCTTCTACCTGCTCCTAGAAAACTGCAGAAATATCAGATTACCACTCTCCACCCTGCCCCCAACACAGGCAAGTGTTCAGTTCGCTCTCATTTAGTTTGTTATTTAATTCTACCTGTTCTCCCTTTTAAAAACAATATTTTGAAGTCTAATGGGATTAGAGATAAGGCTAACTTCTTAAAAGCTGTGTATGGACAAAACGAATATATAGAATAAATTGTGTTAAATGTCATGAACAAACATTTTCTATTCACTGTATTTAGCACTAAAGTAGATTCTTTTCATTTTGTTCCTTTGACCACCTTGATTCTGGCTTTCAGTTTACTATCTCTAAATTAATGTCCACGAAGCACAGAAACTCCTCAGGGACTACAGAACTCATAAATAACAATTTTCCTTAGTACTGCTCTCCATTAAACAGCTATTAAGTGTTTTATCATATGTTTCATTTTGGGGGCTAAGATTAGGAATATGTCTTGATTCTTCTAAAGAAATGGCAGCATAGTGCAGATACAAGAACTAAATAATTTACCCACTTTGGGAAATGGGATAAGCTGCCTTTTATCAGTATGATAAATGAAAATAAAATAAAAATGGCGAAGAACAGGCAAACGAGATAAATTCAGCATCATTCATTAACATGACACAGGGGGTACAGCAGCCCCTTGGAAGAGAGTGGTGATTGAGAACAACATCTGTCCCCTTTGCTGAAAGAGACGTTTGTTTCTGGCAAAGAAAAGAACTTACCCAGTTCTCCATTGCTTCAGCTCTGTGGGCCATTCCTCAGCTGGTAAGTCACCAGGGGCAGCTCTCGCTCAGCCGTTTGGCAGGACACATAGAAATAAGGGGCGGAATCTCTGCTAATGCAAAGTGAAGGATTAAATACAAATAAAGATATTTGAAGGAGATTTTCTGGAACACACGTCACTTCTTCATTCAGCTTAGTCCAAAGTCAAGCTGTTTCCTACAATTATGTGTTCTTCATTTATTCATTCAACAAGTGGGGAGCAGCTAGGATGGGCCAGACCCAGTTCAAGAGGCATGGGAAACATCAGTAAATAAAAACACAGTTCCACTCTTCCCCAGCACACACTCACTCGGAGGGTAATCCCAATTGTGAAGTCTAGCAGAGAGTGAACTTAAAAAAACTAGAAATGTGAATGCTGGCTTATAAGTCTAAAAAAAAAAAAAAAAAAAAAAAAAGTGGGAAAATTTTAAATTAAAGAATTAAATTAGTTTTTACTTACGTTTACATTTTTTTCTTAAGGACCTGTAAAGAGGAGTAGTCCAGAGTCACTTAGGCATTATGAAAGTCACTGTAATGTATATAGCTCTGTGTAAATATGCATTCACTCACTCGTTCATTCATTTATTCAACAAAGTATTAACCCTCGTGCCAGGTACCAGTGCTAGGTGCCGCACAATGAATCCGTCTTTTAAAATGATGCATCACCATCTCTGAAGTGAAAAGACTAAGCATTTCTTACTATATTTGAGTATATGCACACTGGTTTGGGGATATCAGCTTTGACAGGATCGTTCAGCACGTGGGACCAGAGATACCAGAAGATGAGACCCAGCGCCTCCACGGCCTTTTGGTCTAGCCATTGCACATAATCTTTAAAGGCTAAATGTATGTGAACAATGCAGTTTAGGTACATAGTCTCTTCAAAAAATAATGAATTGTAGAGAATCACAAAACGTATTTGCTTTTTAAAAGTATAGGGGATTTTTATGGCAGTGAGTCTCCCTATTCAATACCAATATTTCTTTTGCCTCCTTATTACTTGAGCCCAGCTCCTAGAAGACTCATGTCCTATATCCTGATATATCTAGGCATTATCTGTTCAGTTCCACTTAGCTCATGTATTCAGAACTAAGGAGAACAGAGTCTCAGCTCTGAAACCCAGATGTGTGGTCATGGGCTGTGCACTCGCCAGGTCAGCTCTTAAGTAATGTGACTTTGTCTCAGGAGCAATCAGACCATTGGCCTGATAAAATTCATGTTACTGTTAAAACACTCTTTATATAAATACCTGATCTTACTTACCTAATTACTAATAAAGGCATTATGAATGATTTTTATTACTGTGAGAATCATTAAAACAGGTTTTAGTATATTCTTATTAAATTCTTCAGGGATCTTCCAATATTTGCAGTGTATTATCAGGCTCTGGAACTCAGAAATACTTTAGCGTTGGTGAAAGCGAGGAAATAAACAACTTGGAGAAAATGGCAACAGATGATAAAATAACAAAACTGCATTTAATAGGGAAGCCAAGTCCTAACGTGAATATTTGCAGTTAACCACAGTGCACAGTAGAATGGTAAGCAGAGTGACATCTGCTTGATGGTATTACAGCAACGATTTAAAGTCGTGGCTTATCGATTATAGATTTAGTACCTAGCAGGGTGCTTGGCACATGAAAACTGTTTAATTACTGTTTCCCACGGGGAAAAATTAACTAAATGAGTCCATGAACTGCCTTTAGTTATGAAGAACCAAACTTTTGAAACAGAGAGAACAAAAGACTTCTTTAGTTTAATAATCAGTCTCCTTAATTTGTGGGACCGGGTGGTGGGTTTGGGATAGGTGTGTTTCTTTTGTTAGAGGAGGTCAGTGAGAGGACGTGACCGCAGGTTGACCCATGAGCTGGTCCCAGGGATCCAGGTTCCCCCCCGCCCCGTCCTTGGAGTGCATGCCCCACCCCCGGTTCCCACAGTGGGAGCTGTTTTCAAGGACGCAGCCTGGAGAGAGCAATGCGTTGCCGAGACCATCTAGACTGAATATGGGACTAGGCACTGAGCCCCGTTAAGGCCTCTGTACAAGCGTTGCAGATTCTGGCTGGTGGCTGTGGAGATCTGCTTGTCTTGTGGTGCCCACGACAAGCCTCACATGTAAGTTAAAGCTGCCACCTGCCAGTCTGGAGTGGCTGTCTCTTCTGTCTCTCCTTGCTCTTTGTGTCCAGGGCCAGTTCCAAATGTCACTTGGGGAGCTCTCGAGATTGCAAACAAACCACTTTTAGACCTGTTTTGTAGGTGTGCAAATGTATGGACCAAAAGGTTAGGTTTCGCCAGAATTTATAGTTAAGTAGTGGCAACAGAACCGACTCCAAATTCATTTCTGTGTACTGGTCCATTAAAGCTAGTTGCCTTTCTAGATCCTCTTTCTTTTCCTTCTTTCTTCCTTTCTTCCTTCCTCCCTCCCCGCTTTGTCCTTTCCTTTCCTTTCCTTGAGATTATTTCATTCTCACTGTGGTATGAAAGACTGATGGGCAGAATTTCCCTGAGCCATTAAAAAGCCAGTTAATATAAATCATCCCTAACTTGTTGGATAGAAAGCTTTCTGTATGAAGCCAGCCTTATTTGAACCCCTTTCCTGTGATGGGGCACAGCCTTTGCTCTGACTCCCAACAAGAGCAGAAAAACAAAGCAACCTGGGAGTAAGCTTTGAGAGCTCACCTGCCACACCTGCAAAAAGAGGTGAGAAGAGGGCGACCTCATACTGACAGTATTCACAGACTGTGTCCTTAGAGCAAATGTAGCCTTAATACAAGTATAAGCAACTCCTACTGTGAATGAAAATGTTCTTTCAGTAGATTGGTTACAGCTTCCAAGATTCATTATTTTAAAATATGAATATTTGCTTTAAAAGGAGAGAAAAATCCTATAACCATTGCTACATATAATAAAATAAACGGAGTTAGGAAACTGATTTGTGTGAAAAAATGATGGTGGTAGTGATCTCTGGGCCCTTTGAGGCTGGTAGTTTATTTTACAGTGGATATTGCACATCCCATACCTAGCCCGAAAGACAAAATCCTTTGTGGTTAATATTTCCACTCTCTTTGCCTCAACCAAATACCGATACTACGTGACTGTTATACGACCACTCCCTGCTGTTTACTGAACACTCCTGCCTGACGTGGGCTCTCCTTCAGGCATCCCGGCAAGTCTCAGAATAGTCAGTTTGGTTGTTTAGTCTGTCATCTATCACAGAGACGGCACTTGTTTTCTCTTTGGTGGTGCGGGTAGAAAATCCTCCGTTTCACAACTGTGAACCTTCTGCCTCAGCATTTTATATTCATGAATTTGATACTAATGTTGTCTTTCGGTACAGCAAATGCAAGTTCATGAACTCCCATTGAACAAGTAACTCTGTTCTTTCCTCAACTACTTGTGTTAAGTAGAAAAAGGAAAAGGTTGCTATTGAAAATATTATATAGTATACATTACTAAGCTTGCCCGATTGGTGATTGGAGGAGAGAATATATACATATGTATATGTATATATATATACATAATTTTATAATGTTTACATTGCATCTTTATTATGTAAAATCGGAAACACAGACAATATCAGAGAGGACAGTAAAATGAACACCCATGTTTCTACTGCCCAACCATAACAGTGATCAACTTGCGGCCAATCTTTTTTTTGTCTTTCTTCCACATTCCTCCCATTCCCCCAGATTATATTGAAGCAGTCCCAGACATTTCATTTCACTCTTATATTTCAGTATATATTTTAAAATACAAAGACTATTAAATATCTATACCCACAGTTCCAAAATCCTACCTGAAAATTAGCAACATTGGAAGCACAGTTAATAGAGGCAGCTTCTAACCAACTAATTATATTGAAGTGTTCCCTTTCTAAGGCCACTTGCAGAACCTCTCACTCAAAACTACAATCTTACGATGCTGAGTTGGCATCCAGACTGTATCACAGATGGCCAGTTAATCAAGATGCAAGTGTGGCACTAATTACATTGAGTTCTAGGTGCTGAAATCAGGGCTTTTTTCTTTCCTGTGCTCCAGGCCAGCCCTAATGTAAGTTGCAAAATGCAGTAAAGCTCATCTTCTTTTCTGCATCTTGAAAGCCAGCTCAAGCCTGTATCCAGCCCCCAGGGCTCACAGTCTCTGCCTGCTGCCTACCACCTCCCTTTGCTCCTTACTCCCAACCCTGGGGCAACATCCGCTTCTCTCGGAGTCCCATGTCCAGAGTCAATTTTGGTAGAAAGGTCACATCTGTACTAATATACACCAAATGCATGAATTAGAAATAATCATTTTTTGAAAAGCAACCTTTTTTATTTTTTTAACATCTTAAATTTTTTAATTAAAAAAAATTTTTAAACATCTTTATTGGAGTATAATTGCTTTACAATGGTGTGTTAGTTTCTGCTGTATAACAAAGTGAATCAGCTATACATATGCATATATCCCCATATCCCCTCCCTCTTTTTTTTTTTTTGCTGTTATTTCTTTTTCTTTCTTTTTTTTTTTTTAAACATCTTTATTGGAGTATAATTGCTTTACAATGGTGTGTTAGTTTCCGCTTTATAACAAAGTGAATCAGTTATACATATACATATGTTCCCGTATCTCTTCCCTCTTGCATCTCCCTCCCGTCCTCCCTATCCCACCCCTCTAGGTGGTCACAAATCACTGAGCTGATCTCCCTGTGCTATGCGGCTGCTTCCCACTAGCTATCTATTTTACATTTGTTAGTGTATATATGTCCATGACACTCTCTCACCCTGTCACATCTCACGCCTCCCCCTCCCCATATCCTCAAGTCCATTCTCTAGTAGGTCTGTGTCTTTATTCCCATCTTGCCACTAGGTTCTTCATGACCTTTTTTTTTTTTTTTCCCTTAGATTCCATATATATGTGTTAGCATACTGTATTTGTTTTTCTCTTTCTGACTTACTTCACTCTGTATGACAGACTCTAACTCCATCCACCTCATTACAAATGCCTCCATTTCATTTCTTTTTATGGCTGAGTAATATTCCATTGTATATATGTGCCACATCTTCTTTATCCATTCATCCGATGATGGACACTTAGGTTGCTTCCATGTCCTGGCTATTGTAAATAGAGCTGCAATGAACATTTTGGTACATGACTCTTTTTGAATTATGGTTTTCTCAGGGTATATGCCCAGTAGTGGGATTGCTGTGTTGTATGGTAGTTCTATATTTAGTTTTATGAGGACTCTCCATACTGTTCTCCATAGTGGCTGTATCAATTTACATTCCCACCAACAGTGCAATAGGGTTCCCTTTTCTCCACACCCTCTCCGGCATTTACTGTTTTTAGATTTTTTGATGATGGCCATTCTGAGCGGTGTGAGGTGATACCTCACTGTACTTTAGATTTGCATTTCTCTAATGATTAGTGATGCTGAGCAACCTTTCATGTGTTTGTTGGCAATCTGTATATCTTCTTTGGAGAAATGTCTATTTAGGTGTTCTGCCCATTTTTGGTTTGGGTTGTTTGGTTTTTTGATATTGAGCTGCATGAGCTGCTTGTATATTTGGAGATTAATCCTTTGTCAGTTGCTTCGTTTGCAAATATTTTCTCCCATTCTGAGGGTTGTCTTTTCCTCTTATTTATGGTTTCCTTTGCTGTGCAAAGGCTTTTAAGTTTCATTAGGTCCCATTTGTTTACTTTTGTTTTTATTTCCATTTCTCTAGGAGGTGGGTCAAAAAGGATCTTGCTGTGATTTATGTCATAGGGTGTTCTGCCTATGTTTTCCTCTAAGAATTTTATAGTGTCTGGCCTTACATTTAGGTCTTTAATCCATTTTGGGTTTATTTTTGTGTATGGTGTTAGGGAGTGTTCTAATTTCACTCTTGTACATGTAGCTGTCCAATTTTCCCAGCACCACTTATTGAAGAGGCTGTCTTTTCTCCATTGTACATTCTTGTCTCCTTTATCAAAGATAAGGTGACCATATGTGTGTGGGTTTATCTCTGGGCTTTCTATCCTGTTCCATTGATCTATATTTCTGTTTTTGTGCCAGTACCATACTGTCTTCATTACTGTAGCTCTGTAGTATAGTCTGAGGTCAGGGAGCCTGATTCCTCCAGCTCCATTTTTCTTTCTCAAGATTGCTTTGGCTATTTGGGGTCTTTTGTGGTTCCATACAAATTGTGAAATTTTTTGTTCTAGTTCAATGAAAAATGCCATTGGTTGTTTGATAGGGATTGCATTGAATCTATAGATTGCTTTGGGGAGTATAGTCATTTTCACAATGTTGATTCTTCCAATCCAAGAACATGGTATATCTCTCCATCTATTTGTATCATCTTTAATTTCTTTCATCAGTGTCTTATAGGTTTCTGCATACAGGTCTTTTGTCTTCTTTTGTAGGTTTATTCCTAGGTATTTTTTTCTTTTTGTTGCAGTGGTAAATGGGAGTGTTTCCTTAATTTCTTTTTCAGATTTTTCATCATTAGTGTACAGGAATGCAAGAGATTTCTGTGCATTACTTCTGTATCCTGCTACTTTACCCAATTCATTGATTAGCTCTAGTAGTTTTCTGGTAGTATCTTTAGGATTCTCTATATATTATATCATGTCATCTGTAAACAGTGACAGTTTCACTTCTTTTTTTCTGATTTGGATCCCTTTTATTTCTTTTTCTTTTCTGACTGCTGTGGCTAACACTTCCAAAACTATGTTGAATAATAGTGGTGAGAGTGGGCAACCTTGTCTTGTTCCTGATCTTAGTGGAAATGGTTTCAGTTTTTCACCATTGAGGATGATGCCAGCTGTGGGTTTGTCATATATGGCCTTTATTATGTTGAGGTAAGTTCCCTCTATGCCTACTTTCTGGAGGGTTTTTATCATAAATCGGTGTTGAATTTTGTCGAAAGCTTTTTCTGCATCAATAGATATGATCATATGGTTTTTCTCCTTCAGTTTGTTAATGTGATTTATCACATTGATTGATTCGCGTGTACTGAAGAATCCTTGCATTCCTGGGATAAACCCCACTTGATCATGGTGTATGAGCCTTTTAATGTGCTGTTGGATTCTGTTTGCTAGTATTTGTTGAGGATTTTTGCATCTATGTTCATCAGTGATATTGGCCTGTAGTTTTCTTTTCTTGTGGCATCTGTGTCTGGTTTTGGTATCAAGGTGGTGGTGGCCTCACAGAATGAGTTTGGGAGTGTTCCTCCCTCTGCTATATTTTGGAAGAGTTAGAGAAGGATAGGTGTCAGCTGCTCTCTAAATGTTTGATAGAATTCACCTGTGAAGCCATCTGGTCCTGGGCTTTTGTTTGTTGGAAGATTTTTAATCACACTTTCAATTTCAGTGCTTGTGATTGGTCTGTTTATATTTTCTAATTCTTCCTGGTTCAGTCTCGGAAGGTTGTACTTTTCTAAGAATTTGTCCATTTCTTTCAGGTTGTGCATTTTATTGGCATATAGTTGCTTGTAGTGGTCTCTCATGATCCTTTGTATTTCTGCAGTGTCAGTTGTTACTTCTCCTTTTTCATTTCTAATTCTGTTGATTTGAGTCTTCTCCCGTTTTTTCTTGATGAGTATGGCTAATGGTTTACCACTTTTGTTTATCTTCTCAAAGAACCAGCTTTTAGTTTTATTGATCTTTGCTATTGTTTCCTTCATTTTTTTTCATTTATTTCTGATCTGATCTTTATGATTTCTTTCCTTCTGCTAACTTTGGGTTTTTTTTGTTCTTCTTTGTCTAATTGCTTTAGGTGTAAGGTTAGGTTATTTGGGATGTTTCTTGTTTCTTGGGGTAGGATTGTATTGCTATAAACTTCCCTCGTAGAACTGCGTTTGCTGCATCCCATAAGTTTTGGGTCATCTTGTTTTCATTGTCATTTGTTTCTAGGTATTTTTTGATTTCCTCTTTGATTTCTTCAGTGATCTCTTCGTTATTTAGTACTGTATTGTGTAGCCTCCATGTGTTTGTATTTTTTACAGGTTTTTTCCTGTAATTGATATCTAGTCTCATAGCATTGTGATTAGAAAAGATACTGATACGATTTCAATTTTCTTAAATTTACTGAGGCCTTATTTGTAATCCAAGGTATGATCTATCCTGGAGAATTTTCCATGAGCATTTGAGAAGAAAGTGTAATCTGCTGTTTTTGGATGGAATGTCCTATAAATATCAATTAAGTCTATCTTGTTTAATGTATTATTTAAAGCTTGTGTTTCCTTATTTATTTTCATTTTGGATGATCTGTCCATTGGTGAAAGTGGGGTGTTAAAGTCCCCTACTCTTATTGTGTTACTGTTGATTTCCCCATTTATGGCTGTTAGCACTTGCCTTATGTATTGAGGTGCTCCTATGTTGGGTGCATAAATATTTACAATTGTTATAGCTTCTTCTTGGATTGATCCCTTTACCATTATGTGGTGTCCTTTGTCTCTTGTTATAGTCTTTACTGTAAGGTCTGATATGAGAATTGCTACTCCAGCTTTCTTTTGATTTCCATTTGCATGGAATATCTTTTTCCATCCCCTCACTTTCAGTCTGTATGTGTCTCTAGGTCTGAAGTGGGTCTCTTGTAGACAGCATATAGATGGGTCTTGTTTTTGTATCCATTCAGCCAGCCTGTGTCTTTTGGTGGGAGCATTTAATCCATTTACATTCAAGGTAATTATCGATATGTATGTTCCTATTCCCATTTTCTTAAATGTTTTGGGTTTGTTATTGTAGGTGTTTTCCTTCTCTTGTGTTTCTTGCCTAGAGAAGTTCCTTTAGCATTTGTTGTAAAGCTGGTTTGGTGGTGCTGAACTCTCTCAGCTTTTGCTTGTCTGTAAAGGTTTTAATTTCTCCATCACATCTGAATGAGATCCTTGCTGGGTAGAGTAATCTTGGTTGTAGGTTTTTCTCCTTCATCACTTTAAGTATATCCTGCCACTCCCTTCTGGCTTGCAGAGTTTCTGCTGAAAGATCAGATGTTAACCTTATGGGGATTCCCTTGTGTGTCATTTGTTGTTTTTCCCTTGCTGTTTTTAATATTTTTTCTTTGTTTTTAATTTTTGATAGTTTGATTAATATGTGTCTTGGCGTGTTTCTCCTTGGATTTATCCTGTATGGGACTCTCTGCGCTTCCTGGACTTGATTGACTACTTCCTTTCCCATATTAGGGAAGTTTTCAACTATAATCTCTTCAAATATTTTCTCAGTCCCTTTTTTTTCCTTTCTTCTTCTGGGACCCCTATAATTCTAATGTTGGTGTGTTTAATGTTGTCCCAAAGGTCTCTGAGATTGTCCTCAGTTCTTTTCATTCTTTTCTTTATTCTGCTCTGCGGTAGTTATTTCCACTATTTTATCTTCCGGGTCACTTATCCTTTCTTCTACCTCAGTTATTCTGCTATTGATTGCTTCTAGGGAATTTTTAATTTCATTTCTTGTGTTGTTCATCATTGTTTGTTTGCTCTTTAGTTCTTCTAGTTCCTTGTTAAACATTTCTTGTAATTTCGCCATTCTATTCCCAAGATTTTGAATCATGTTTACTATCATTACTCTGAATTCTTTTTCAGGTAGACTGCCTATTTCCTCTTCATTTGTTTGGTCTGGTGGGTTTTTACCTTGCTCCTTCATCTGCTGTGTATTTCTCTGTCTTCTTATTTTGCTTAACTTACTGTGTTTGGGGTCTCAATTTCGCAAGCTGCAGGTTCATCATTCCCTTTGTTTTTGGTGTCTGCTCCCAGTGGGTAAGGTTGGTCCAGTGGGTTGTGTAGGCTTCCTGGTGGAAGGGACTGGTGCCTGTGTTCTGGTGGGTGAGGTTGGATGTTGTCTTCCTGGTGGGCAGGACCACGTCTGGTGGTGTGTTTTGGGGTGTCTGTGACCTTAGTATGATTTTAGGCCGCCTCTTTGCTAATGGGTGTGTTTGTGTTCCTGTCTTGCTACTTGTTGGGCATTGGGTGTCCAGCACTGTAGCTTGCTGGTCATTGAGTGGATCTGGGTCTTAGCGTTGAGATGGAGATCTCTGGGAGAGCTTTCACTGTTTGATATTATGTGGGGCTTGGAGGTCTCTGGTGGACCAATGTCCTGAACTCGGCGCACCCACCTCAGAGGCTGAGACCTGACACCTGGCCAGAGCCCCAAGACCATGTCAGCCACATGGCTCAGAAGAAAAGGGAGAAAAGGAAAGAAAGAAAGAAAGAAAGAAAGAAAAAAGAAAGAAATAAAATAAAGTTATTAAAATAGAAAAAAATTATTAAAAATAAAAAAGTAATAGAAAAAAGAAAGAAGAGAGCAACCAAACCAAAAAACAAATCCACCAATGATAACAAGCACTGAAAACTATAGTAAAAAAACCAAAACAACAACAAAAGGCAACGGACAGTCAGGACCCTGGGACAAATGACAAAACCAAAGCTATACAGACAAAATCACCCAAAGAAGCATACACATACTCATTCACAAAAAGAGAAAAAGGGGGAAAATATATATATATATATATAAAATAAGAAAAGGAAGAAGAAGGCAATCAAATCAATTAACAGATCTACCAATGGTAATAAGCTCTAAATACTAAGCTAAGGTAAACATTAAACCAGAAACAGATTAGATGCAGAAAACAAACCCCAAGTTTACAGTTGCTCCCAAAGTCCAGATCCTCAATTTTGGGATGATTCATTGTCTGTTAAGGTATTCTACAGATGCATCAAGTTGATTGTGGAGATTTAATCCGCTGCTCCTGAGGCTGCTGGGAGAGATTTCCCTTTCTCTTCTTTGTTTGCACAGCTCCCGGGGGGTTTCAGCTTTGGGTTTGGACCCGCCTCTGCGTGTAGGTCGCCTGAGGCGTCTGTTCTTCGCTCAGACAGGACGGGGTTAAAGGAGCAGCTGCTTCGGGGGCTCTGGCTCACTCAGGCGGGGGGAGGGAGCGGTACGGAGGAGGCGGGGCGAGCCTGCGGCGTCAGAGGCGTCGTGACGTTGCAGCAGCCCGAGGCGCACCGTGTGTTCTCCCGGGGAAGTTGTCCCGGATCACGGGACCCTGGCCGTGGCGGGCTGCACCGGCTCCCGGGAGGGGCGGTGTGGAGAGTGACCTGTGCTCGCACACAGGCTTCTTGGTGGCTGCAGCAGCAGCCTTAGCGTCTCAGGCCCGTCTCTGGGGTCCGCGCTGATGGCCGCGGCTCGCGCCCGTCTCTGGAGCTCGTTTAGGCGGCGCTCTGAATCCCCTCTCCTCGCGCACCAGGAGACGAAGAGGTAAGAAAAAGTCTCTTGCCTCTTCGGCAGCTGCAGACTTTTTCCGGGACTCCCTCCCTGCTAGCCGTGGCGCACTAGCCCCTTCAGGCTGTGTTCACGCCGCCAACCCCAGTCCTCTCCCTCGGATCCGACCGAAGGCCGAGCCTCAGCTCCCAGCCCCGCCCGCCCCGGCGGCTGAGCAGACGAGCCTCTCGGGCTGGTGAGTGCTGCTCGGCGCCGAGCCTCCGTGCGGGAATCTTTCCGCTCTGCCCTCCGCACCCCTGTGGCTGCGCTCTCCTCCGTGGCTCCGAAGCTTCCCCCCTCCGCCACCCGCAGTCTCCGCCCGCGAAGGGGCTCCTAGTGTGTGGACACCTTTCCTCCTTCACAGCTCCCTCCGAGAGGTGCAGTTCCCGTCCCTATTCTTTTGTCTCTGTTGTTTCTTTTTTCTTTTGCCCTCCCCAGGTACGTGGGGAGTTGCTTGCCTTTTGGGAAGTCTGAGGTCTTCTGCCAGCGTTCAGTAGGTGTTCTGTAGGAGTTGTTCCACTTGTAGATGTAGTTTTCATGTATTTGTGGGGAGGAAGGTGATCTCCCTGTCTTACTCCTCCACCATCTTGAAGTCGCCCTCTAATTATTTTTGATAACACTCTTTGGCAGGTAAAACAGGGATATCAGAGATGGAGACTGGAACAGTAGCCATTTGTCTGTCTGGGTCACAATGTGTGAGATCTGGGTGTCTTGAAAGTAGCAAATAAAGAAGACATGGCCGAGGCATGTTCTAGCCCATTATTCTCTCTTCTCTTTCTTTTTGCACACCTTTCATTTTTCTTTGTCATAACCTCAGTAGGAACAGAGAGAATAAGAAAATAAGTTAGAAGGGAAGAATAAAAGGTAGAAAAGAAAGACAGAGGTTAGGGAAATTTAGGAAGGAGATGGATTCTTTGTGGTATGTGGAACTCTGTAAGGTCCTGGCATATTTCTAAAGAACAAAAGTGTCTTTATTAAAATGATTTTTTATGATAGGAACAGGAGTTTACTTTATTGTCTTCTCTGCTATTGTGTTTGAAATGTTATGTAATAAAGATAAAGATAAGCCAGGGTATAAATATAATATGAAAGGGCTGATGTTGAGATTGAGAAGATTGAAGGAGGTATTTGGAGAAGATTTTTCTCTTTACCAGTGTGCAAATCATTTATCCTGAGAGTTGTAAGTTATAGATGTATGCATATAGAGGTAGTATGTACACACACAGACTTATGACACTATATATAAATGTGGCAAAAAGGGAAGGGACATGGGGTGAGTTAAAGCGTTCTTTCAAGTGCTTTACAAAGTGACCTGTTAAGGCCCATGATTTTAAAGAAAAAGAACGGAAATGCACTCCTATGGCATTTTAATGGCCTGGTAATAATACCTACGAAATACATGCAAGTATGCATGTAAAACATAAAAGGCTGAACAAAAGAAATTAAAATGCTAAAATCCACTTGTACAAATGACGAGTCTAGAATCAGAGATGTGCACTTCCCATCTTTTTCTTCAAAATCTTGTGTTTCAAGGTTGCTTTGTAAAGCATTTGAAAGGATGCTTTAACTCACCCCATTTTACTTTTCTTTCTTTCATGGGACCTTAATTATTCACCATTATAATTAAATCTTGCATTTATATTATTTTTTTAATGTTACTTATTTTGAATGGCCTACTATTTACTTTCCTATTACTTTGCCACCAGTAAATTCTCTAAGATTGTAGCAAAAGGTAATACTATTTACTTAGGAAAAAAAATATATGTATATGTATAAATATATATATTTAAATGAAAGGGGATAGAAGAAATATTAACTAGAGATATAAAAGACAAAAGTCATTTGAAAAATGGTTTCATCAGGAAAGTGCTAATGGTTAAACATCTCAGGCTTTCAAGCAGCCTAATTATCTACTGACACACAAAGAATATAAAGGTTTAATTCAGGAATAGATGTGCTTTTATGTGTCTGCAAGTAACATTCAAAATTGTTTTTATAGAACTGGATCATCTTTATATTTAGGGCTACCTCTGGCAAAAATGTGATTTATATTTTTTAACAAATACAGGTATAGTTTGAATGGTTGGGAATAGCCTCATTTCCCCAAATGTGGGAAAAAACCCAAATAGTGTTGAATAATCCTCCAGACAAGAGCTCTATTGCCAAGTAGGATGGCGGTGTTTTGCCTACTGGAATCCTATTCCATATCAGTCAATATTGCATTTTTGGAGACCCCCTTAATGCTTCCATGCAGAAAACCAACCATGTGTATATTTCTCACCATGTTCTTGCAGTAGTTTTACTACATCTTCACATGTGAGCAGTGTCTGTTTCGTGTACAGTAAGTCCTCTACATAACGAATGAGTTTTGTTCCTGAGAGCGAGTTTGTAAGTCCAGTTTGTTTGTAAGTCCAACGAAGTTAGCCTAGGTACCCAACTACCACAATCGGCTATATAGTACCGTACTGTAATAGGTTTATAATATTTTTCACACAAATAATACATAAAAAACAAACACAAAAGTAAAGAAAACATTTTTAATCTTATAGTACAGTACCTTGAAAAGTACAGTAGTACAGTACAACAGCTGGCATCCAGGGGCTGGCATCGAGTGGACAGGCAAGAAGAGTTACGACTGGAGGAGGGAGAGGAGGTGGGAGATGGTAGAGCTGAAGGAGCCTCAGCAGTAGGAGATGGAGGGCAAGCTGCAATGTCACTCATGCCTGATGCTGATGGCACAGGTGCTGGTTCCTTGTTGGATTCAATTCTATCTACCCTCTTGAAAGAATGATCCAGTGATGTCTGGGTAGTAGCTCTTTTTTTTTCTTGTCATAGAAGACCTGGTAGCACTGGATTGCATCCTGAACGGCTGCTGCAGCCTTTGTGTACCATTCTCCGTTCGGGTCCTGTGCCTCAGCAACTAACAGTGCCTCCTCACATAAAGAAAATCCCCTTGCCATTTCCTGTATCGTGAATCTCTTCAGTTCTTCAGTCACTTCTTCTTCCTCTTGTCTCTCTTCATCCTTTCTCTGGGAGCGTTTGCATCTTTGAAAGTTTGCAACTTGAAGGTTCATGTGTAGGGGACTTACTATATTTGTAAGGGAAACTCTGTATCAGCTGTATTTTCTACTTGATGGGTTAATTATCCTGAATTACACAACTTGCACAGTCTGAAGCCCACAGGAACTTCAAGAGGATGGCGGTGGGACCCGCCCTGCGTCTGTCACGCTCAGAGCCATGTGCTGCCGCTGGGCCTTGAGCCAAGGGAGTGATGGAGTGAGTGATGGAGGGCGTGAGTCACACGCAGTCCCAGCCTCCTTGTGAAGCGGGCTTGTCCTTGCGCTAGGGGATGAGATGTCCACCCAGCAGACTGTTCTGGAAAGACTCTGTGGGCTCTGAGCAGACACCGCACTGCCCTGTGGTTCAGGTGACAAAATAAGGTGTGCAGCTGGAAAGGCTGTTTCTTCCCACATCTCCCACAGGACCAGACAGCCAGTCGTGTGGCTTCAGAAGCGCAGGGAGACCGCCCCTGGCCTGGACTTGGGATTTTCACAAAGAGGCTTTCTCTGGGGTCACCCCAGGGGAGGTGCTGAAGCAAAAGAGGAGAACCGAACAGATGCTGTCTGCAGGGGCAGCTGGCAGACTGGTGTGTGAGCTAGAGGTCCTAGTAGAGCCCCAGGGAACACCGGGACCCTGGGAGGAGGGAGGACGTTGATACAAGTATGACTTCTTTTCCCTCTTTCTTTCCTTCCTTCCTTCCTTCCTTCCTTCCTTCCTTCCTTCCTTCCTTCTCTTCCTTTCCTTTTTGGGAGATTATTTCATTCTCATTGTGGTGTGAAAGATTGATGGGCAGAATTTCCCTGAGCCATTAAAAAGCCAGTTAATATAAATCATCCCTAACTCACTTCCTTCCTCCCTCCCTCCCTTCCTTCCTTCCTTCCTGCCTGCCTGCCTGCCTGCCTGCCTGCCTGCCTGCCTTCCTTCCTTCCTTCCTTCCTTCCTCCCTCAAGCTGGTGAAACCTGGACCACATCAACTACTTTTCTTATATTTTAATTGAAATATATACTGTTTTAACACTTTGGGCAGGAAAAGCTTATAACTTTCAAAAGAATCAGTTGTCACAGTTTCCATAAGTCAAAGATCGTCGTGGAGGTCAAGGACAGTTTCCTTTTGCCAAAGCACATCTGTTAATTTCTGATGATAATGAGGGTTTTATTTGTCTCTGGCAGTTTTTAATCTCTTTTCCAGGAATCCAGTGACAGAACTTTGTCTGGGGTGGTAAGTCCCCTTCCTTCCACAATGAGGTAAAAATGTAGAATGTTGAGGGAATCATGAAGGGATATTTAAGTTCTAAACATAGAATGCATTACACATGATTAGGTGGGTAAGGTGATTGAAACACAGCAGTGATCCTGCCAGGAAAAAAATCTTTCCTGGAAGTTTTTTCTGTGGCAGGGATGCTGAAACTAGGGATCTTTGGTGATTTCCTCCAGTAGAGTGTTACCACTGAATGCTGTAAATTAACATTTAATTTGAAAAGTAGATATTTTGTCTGTTGAAATATATGGCACATAAGCTGATACACTGACTTAGCTATACACTGGGTCTTTGTTCTTCAGTTGCCATGTTAAGCGTTAGTATTTGGCTGCTTTAAGAAATAGATAAAGGCTGACACTGCAATAAATTTTTCACACCTGACTGGGTGAACACATTCTTTCTTTAACTGTTGTAAGGTTTTGAAGTATCTCCTTGCATTTGATATACAGTTGTGGAGTGCATAAATCTAAATATTATGTCTTGCTGTTTTAAAAATAAAAAAAATAAGTATTTGAGTGTTGTTAACATTTCATTATCCTTCAGAACACATCTGGTTGCATCATTTTTCCTTATTCAGATATGAGAAAACGTCTTTAAGTGAAATATTCTAAATCTAATTTTAGAATTTTCTCCACATATATATTTTCTTAAATTTATTTATTTATTTTTGTCTGTGCTGGGTCTTCGTTTCTGTGCAAGGGCTTTCTCTAGTTGCGGCAAGCGGGGGCCACTCTTCATCGCGGTGCACGGACCTCTCACTATCGCGGCCTCTCTTGTTGCGGAGCACAGGCTCCAGACGCGCAGGCTCAGTAGTTGTGGCTCACGGGCCCAGTTGCTCCGCGGCATGTGGGATCTTCCCAGACCAGGGCTCGAACCCGTGTCCCCTGCATTGGCAGGCAGATTCTCAACCACTGCGCCACCAGGGAAGCCCTCCACATATATTTTTAAAGCCCCTTGAAAATCCATGCTCCACAGTTAGGCTTCTGCTGTTCTGTTTCTGTAGGGTAGAGGAGAATGTATATCCTCCATCGGGATGGCACAGATTTGGACTCCTGAGTCTCAACCCTGACGCTAACTGCACACTAAGCATCTTTGCTTGGACTCCCTGCATACAGCGTGCATAGGACCTGCCCCACCCTGGGCTTCTCCCCATCTGCTCCTCCTCCTGGTTTACAGGATGCCTGCACCAGCTTTCCAGCTGCACAGGCTAGAAACCTGAGCTGGAAAGTCGTCCTAGATTCCTTTGTTTCCCCTAAATTCCTGTATCAAATTAGAATCCTGGTATTAACGACAGGTTTCCTTTGTTGCTGCTTTTTGTTTGTTTTTCCTTCTCTCTACTGACGTTGCTTTAGCATAGCTATCCTCAGTTCTACTTAAATTACTGGCGTGTCATTCCAAGTGGCCACTGCTCCCAGTGTCACCTTCATACCCACAGCTCAGGAGTATCTGAACTTGTCACTCCTTGACTTTAAAGCCTTTCACAATCATGTTCGGATTCCCAGACGTACAATATCCTTCCTGTGTTGCCTCTGCTCTTCTCACTGACTTTAGCCCAGCTGTCTACCACATTCCTCCCTCTTGCCCCCAACTTAACTCCAGCTGTCACAAAAGTACTTGAGATTCTCTCTTTAATGCTGTGATGCTTCAGTCTGTCATTGCTTGCACAAACTGTGCTCTTCAGTTTTCCTTCATTCTTTAAGGCTCATCTCAAGAGTCACATCTAGCAGGGGGTTTTGCTGACTGTCATTGATCTGTGCCACCCCTCTGCTTTCTCAGACTCTGCATGGATCCAGCAGAGGACTTGTAGCTGCTGGTCAACTTGCCCATCTCCTCATCAGATTACTTGAGGTTAAGGTTGTATTTCCTATTACTTTTGTCTTTCCAGTGCGTATAGCATCGGGTGTATAGTAGACTCTCAAATGTATTTCTGCTATCTGAATACAAGATGATAACAATAGCTCACATTTATGAGTACCTGTGCGTGTCAGGGATTGTTCTAAGCCCTATACATGTTTTCACATTTAATCCCTTACAACCAGTCAGTGAAGGAAGTACCGTTATTAACCCTGTTTCACTGTTGCAGAAACTGAGACACAATAAAGTTAAGTAAAATACCCAGGGTAACAGCAAGTCAGCAGAGAATCTGAGCTTAAACTACAGGCAGTCTTTTTATTTGGCTCCAAAATTTATTCTTTTAACTCATACCTATGAATAAGTGAACTTTGTGGTTTGGTTAATAGTTACTTCAGAAAATCTGTAGTTATTGCCAATCTCGGTTATATCAACAAAACTGTACAAACAGCACCTTGAACTTGTCAGACAGGCACTGCTCTACTCTGTGTATCCTCACATGCTAGCTTCCTGTAGCACTTTGCTGTGCTCCCAAGTTCCTACCTACCAACTCGCGGGCCTTTGCCCGTTTCCTTGGTACAGTTTCCCCTCTAGCAGCCACGATTCTCCTAGCAAATTCCTATAGAGTCACACGTTCTATTATCTTTATTATTACTTTTATCTCTCCAGGCATCCAGTTAATCCTTGTTTTTAAAAAATAACTTTCCTTTCATCAGAATTTAAGTTTACTTTTGAATGTGATGTAGAACTGCTGGCTGTTTCTGGAGGTCAGAAGATGGTCTGGACGGAAAGATCCAGCCATTTTGCATCTCAATGTCCTGTAACTGTGACCACGCCCAGACTGTTTTGATGTTGCATTTAACCCTGTGTAAGAACTTGCTGTTTCCATCATGGTATCCTCAAAGGAAAGCTGTAATCCTAGTGAAGGCAAGGATAATATATGGAAGAGAGATGTGAGAAGAAAAAACATAGTTTGAAACTTAAAATAATAGCAAGCTTTATTTTGCTGACTGATGAGACAATATGATGGTTCGGGAGTCTGAAATGAAAAATATTATGGATTTTCTTACTATTAAGAAAAGTTTTCAAGCACTTTTAACTGAAAGCTTTAGAATAGAAATAAAAATGTAAAATGATGAAATGTGACTAGTACATAGCCATGGTTCCTATGTTTTTAAATCTTAATGAAAAAATTTTTTATTTCTGCTTTTATTTTTCCTCTTGCTACTAGATATCATTTATTTTGTGTATTGTATCTTTTGCTATATTATAAATTTTTTATAAAGTAGAATGTTTCTGTCACATTTTTATACATCCTGGGATTCCTCTTTTAGTCAAGAAGGTGTGATTTGTACATGTAATCTCTCAGCTATTTGGTACCCTTCTTCCTAAATTGGTTTTGTAAGTAAGTTTTCTGTAACTTAAAACAATTTTTTAAAATTCAACAATTTTTAATTTACATTTCAAATCATCTGAAATTAATTGTTGTATATGGAGTAAGATAAGGCTCCAGTGTAACATTTTTAAAAGTGTGTAGCTAGTTAAGCCAATAATTTATATGTAATCTATCATTAAAAAAACCTGTATTCAACCACAACTTTCATCAGCACCTGTATAGATACATATATATATGTATACACACACATCCATATAATATTCTTATGATAGTAACATATCAATGTGATTATCCTGTAATATCTTATAAGGCAAATCTCTTCCCTTTCATATATATATATATTTTGTTGTTTTTTTTTGTTTGTTTTGTACTGTTGGATATTCTTGGAAATTTATTTTTCCATATGAGCTCCAATATCATTTTATTTAATTACAATTTATTGATATTTTAATTCAAGTTGCATTAAATTTATATATTAATTTATTATTATTATATAAGGTGTTAACATAAGTCATCCAAAAAAATACAATGCATCTTCATTTCATTACATCTTTTTCTGAGTCCTTCAGAATTATTTTATATTTTTTTCATATAGATCCTGTGACTTTCTTGTTAAATTTAGTACTAAAGATTTTATACTTTTGTGGCTCTTGCAAATATTTTTCTTTTTTCCTTTCAAATTATTTATTGCTAAAATAGAGAATAAATATTGATTTCTTCAAGCTATTTTTATATGCAGAACTTTATCAAATTATCTTATTTAATATAACAATTTTTAAACCTAGATTCTCTTGAGTTTTCAAAGAATAAAATCATGTCATTCATTCATTACACAAAGTTTCGTATATTCTTTTCCATTCTTTACACAGGTAGTTTCATTTTCTTGTCTAATTATTTACTACAACTTCCAAGGTAATGTTGAATGATATTGTGATTTCCTGTGCAATCTCCAATTGTAATTGAAATTGTTTTAATGTTTCAATATTTGGGATCATATTAGCTGTTGATTTTTCTTAGGTAATTGTCATTATATATTTGTAGTGTTCTTTTATTTCTGTTTTACCTAGAATCCCTTTTAGGAATATATGAAATGTGTCAAATGCCTTTTCTACCCATAATTATATGATTATATGATTTTCTCCCTCTGTTTATTGGTAAAAATGATTGTTATCAGATTTCCTGAAATTGAATCACTCATATGCATATTTTTTGTATATGAGTGATTCAATTTCAGGAAATCTGATAACATAGTAATCTGTAATAATTCATATTCTTTTCATAAACCCTACTTGGGGCATGGGATATTAATCGTTTTACACTGGACTAGATTTTACTTAATATTTTCTTTAAAATTTTGCATTGAAATAATTTAAATTGGTCTCTTTTTGTTTGGTTTGATCTTTATTAGATTTTGGTGTTAAAGTTTGCTGTCTTTTTCAAATCAACTGAAGAATTTTCCATGCGCTTTCACATTGTTGAATATTGTAAATAACTGAAAATATTTGTTCTTTAAAGGTTAGAGATTAGATTGAATTTGCTATGAGTCCATCTAATCCAGATTCTTTTTAAAATAGATTTTTCATCACCTTTCCAGTCTCTTTATAGGTAATTGATATATTCCAAAATTTCTATATACTTCTTCTTAGGTCCAACTTGGAAATTTCGACTTTGCTATGAAATATTTTACTTCCTGTTCATTAAAAAAATTTATTGACATAGTTTCAATGATAAATTTTATCATGCAGTGTAATAGCTGGTTATGTCTCTTTTCTCAACCTTTATCTTCTATGTTTTTTGCTATCTAACCACTCCTTAATCAAAGGTTTTATCTGCTTTATTTGTATCTTCATAGAAGTTTTTGATTTGTTTATCCTCTCTAGTTTTAATTAATTTCTGCTTTGTTTTCTTTTCTAACTTTTAAAATAAATTTTGTTAAAGGTATCTGTGTTTCTTATAAGATCTATGTTTGTGTGCTTTCACCTTTGATAATGATAAAGGCATGAAAACTGTATGGTTTCCTAAATCAAGCTTTTTCTATGTCCCATGTATTCTGAGATGGTGTTTACTCATTTGTATGCTTTTCATATTATTTATATTCAGTTTTGCTTTCCTCTTTGATCCAGGGGTTATCTTAGGAATATATTTGTTAGTTTGAAATTGGTTAAGATTATTTGACATTTTTAAATTTATTGGAATATGGTCAGTATTTCTAAACTATAAGATCTTCATAAGAAAAAACCCACCAGGTTTCCTTGTGGCCAACTATGTGATTTATTTTTGTTAGTTACCCACGAACATACTAAAAAGTATAAATTTTCTAATTGAAGAATGTAAGGTTCTATATATATCTTTTAAATCAGTTTTCTTGATTTTTAAAAGTAAATTCTTCTTTGTATTTATGATTTCCATTTATATTTTTCCTGTTTTTAATATCAATTGTTCTTTTCATTTCTCTTTTTAAATACTATTTTTTTGGTAACAGCTTTTTTGAAATATAATTCACATACTGTACAATATCACAAATTTAGAATGTCTGATTCAGTGGTTTTTCATATATTCACAGAGTTGGCCAATAGGCACATGAAAAGATGCTTCTTATTTTACATATTTAACTACTATGTTTTGGTATCTTCAGGTTTATAGGCATCATGTCTCTTCTAATTACATAATATTCCCCTTTACATATTGTAACTGTGTAAACCTTAGGCACCATGTGATCTGATAATATTATTGCCATCCTAGTATTATTTTGTTTGCATCTATACGTGTTTTTCGTGGATAACAACTATATTCCCTCAAGGGAAATTGTCCTTCCTTAACTGTCTTCTTGCACCCACTGCACACACCAGAGCAAATTCAGAATATTTTTACTTCTCCTTTGCTGACTCCCTCTAGGCTGAAACATTTAACACTGTATTCTTCCACCCACAACTCCTTGTTTTGAAATCACTGCAATAAAAGTTATGGGTTTGTTGTGAGAATTAAATGAAAAATAAGTGCATGAAACATTGCTTTTGATGTGTAAGCAGTCAGTAAGTGTTTGCTATAATTATTACCATTAAGTCCACTATTTTCCACTTGGATTTATCTGTTAGTAATTATGTTACAGGTCATTGGTCACCTTTATTGACTGTTCTGTGTACCTTCCCATCTCCAGGTGTCTTGTGCTTTCTTTTCAGTTCTTATTTCATTTGGGGGAACATGGGTAACATACTCGCAGATCCTTTGCCTAGCTTCAAAAGTCTTCCTTTAATGCTGACAGATGAATGAGAGTGATTCTTGGGACGCTGTCCTTGAATTTCAGTCTCTCGTGTTTTTCCAATACCTTCTTGCTTCTGATGTTGCAGGTGAGAAATCATATGCAAATCTGATCACCTTTTCCTTTGCAGATAACTTATTCTTTGTATATGGAATAGTGTAATAATTTTTTCTTTTTATCCTTGGCATTCAGACATTTTACCAGGATGTATAATGATTTTTGTCCCCTTGTATCTTTTCTCCATTACTAAAATGTTTCTTTTTACCTGATTTTTCAAGCTACTAAAGCAGGTCTCAACAGGATCTATTATGCACTCCTTACATTTATCTACTGAATCCTTTACTTTGGGAATCTTTTAATTTTTAAAATGATTTTGTTAAGCAGTATTTTCTTCAGCAAGACTTTTCTTTGTACTGTAAATGCATCTCCTTAGGTATTCTGATTATAATTTTTGTTGACGTCATCAGCTGTCTTCTCCAGTGGTTCCCTATCACTGGCATGTGCTTATTTTTATCTCCCTCTTGTGGTTATTGGGTCCCTTTAAATTTCAATATACTGTTAGGTTAGTTGAAAATCATCTCTATTGGAGCAGCCCAAGTGGCGACTGTCTCTCGTGTGTCAGATCCCCAGGATCCCCCGGGTCCTTACCCCAGCACTCTCAGAGGCTGGTGTCCTCTCACTCAATCTATCATTGAGAAAAACCACACCAATTCTCTATCTTGAGACTCTAACCAACACCTCACACCTGGCTGGCCTTTGGCTCAGAGGAGACAGTGAAGCTGGAGCTGGGAATGGAGGGGCAGTAAGCCATGTCTGAAGGCCATCTCCCCAGAACATTGGTTTTCTAAATTTTATATCCCTGATCATATTTTAAGGCCATGACTATGGATTTACCTATGGGAATCTTTTGTTACTGTGGGATCACCAGTTTCAAGGGCCTGGGTTTTTTTAAAGGATCTGAATCCCTGGCTCTTTCCCGTGTTATGGTTAACTGACATGTTTTTAGTTTTCAGTCTTCTTCTCTTTGTTTGCTTGTGCATGTGATGTTCATGTTTATCTGGGATGGTGAAGGGTTTAGATTTTGTAGGTTTCATGAAGGAAACCTGTATCAGACCAGAAGCCTGTATTTGCTTACCAGTGGCTCTCAGTCTGCAGGTGGAGACTGGGGTATGAGGACGGCCTTGCTCTGTTCCTTTTCAGAGCTGGGTAACTTCTGGGACATTATGTTTATGAGAAGGAGTTCATCTTGTCCACTATTTCTCATAAATTGAGGAGCAAGAATTCCTTAGTTCTGCTTCTGGTGTTCTCCTAGGCCTTTCCTCTCAGAGATTTTAGGAAATATCTGGCAGAGAATTCTGGGATTAAATCCCTAATGAGTGAATTCTAGCTCATCAGAAAATTTTTGTGATTTCTATACACATTAAGTAGAACGCAAATTCCATGAAGATAGAAAGATTGTTTTGGTCTCCATTATTACTTCAGCATCCAAGATAATGTCTGGCATAAAGTAAATGCCAATAAATACACGTTGAATGTAAAGTTGGATTCAGTAATTGACTGAAAAAATTGCATATTGTTTTGCTCTTCTCATTCTGGGATATAAATATGACCCAGGCATGGCCCCAAACAGTGTATAAATCATTCACGAAGCCTATTATCTCATCTCTGTCTTTGTTTTCCTCTTCAAGTAAATTATCTGAACTAAAAAGTAATTCTTTAACATGAGGTTGAACTTTAATAATATAACATTTTTCATGTTCTTTCTTTATATCAAAGAGCCTTATCAATGACAGTTTTAAAGAGATCTACCACATGCGGATTTATTAAAATAGAACATTTTTTTATTAAAATATTTTTTCTCACTTTCCTCTGGAAGAACTATTGCATGTAGCACAGTTAGGGGCACTCAGCCGGGGAAGGCTCTCCTGTTCGAGGTGCTGCCTGTTTTGTTTGCTCCCTGTGGCATCAGGAAAGTGTAATTGTCTTTGGGAGTCCACTCAGTCAGGTCCAGACAACACCTGAAGAGGCTCTTTAACTCCATACTTTATAATGACAACCAAATAAGATGGGTATTATCAGGTCACAGGGTGAGCTGAAGATTATATAATTAAGAATAAAAACATATGTGTTCTCATATAGAAAAATGTTACAAACGAAATAGATTACAATTCTGGCATTAAATTTCAATTTCTCCTATAAAAAGAACTTCAGTGGCTAATATGATCTTGCATTTCCACTCCTGGACATATATATGGAGAAAACTATAATTAGGAAAGATACATGCACCCCAGTGTTTATTGCAGCACTATTTACAATAGCCAAGACATGGAAACAACCTAAATGTCCATCGACAGATGAATGGATAAAGAAGATGTGGTACATATATACAGTGGAATACTACTCAGCCATAAAAAAGAATGAAATAATGCCATTTGTAGCAACATGGATGGACCTAGAGATTATCATACTAAGTGAAGTATGCCAGACAGAGAAAGACAAATATCATATGATATCACTTACATGTGGAATATAAAATATGACAAAATGAACTTATCTACAAAACAGAAACAGACTCACAGACATAGAGAACAGACTTGTGGTTGCCTAGGGGGAGCAGGGTGGGGAGGAATGGATGGAGAGTTTGGGTTTAGCAGATGCAAAGTATTACATATAGAATGGGTAAACAACAAGGTCCTACTGTATAACACAGGGAACTATGTTCGATATCATGTGATAAACTGTAATGGAAAAGAATATAAAAAAGAATGTATATATATATATTTATAACCCATCACTGTTGTACAGTAGAAATTAACACAACATTGTAAATCAACTATACTTCAATAAAAAAAAAAAAAGTACGTTAGTGGCTAAGTGAAACATAAGGGCAGTCCTTTGTAATCCAGGTTCTGTGGGGTCTGCTGACCTTGTCCTTGTCACATTACACACATCCCTTCCTGCTTCAGGGCCTCCAGTAATAGCTGCCTAGACTTCACAGTCGGTAAAAGGACTCAAGGTTCTCCTTTACACAGTCAGCATTCAAATGCATTTCTATAGACCAACTATCCCAGTCCCTCACTGTACACAACTTGATGCAATTCCTTCTGTATTTACCACATTTAAGAATGCCACTTCTTTTGTCCTATAACATGTTCTCTCTCTTTGTAGGGTACTATTTCTTTCTGACATCAGCGTCTATGTCCTTACACATAATATCCAGTCATTTTCACGTCCCAGTTTCTGAATTATGTTGTGGTAGTATGAAGATTTTGTGCTAGCTCTCTCTTCAGAAGAAAAAAATAAATTCCAGATTGAGTATGACAAAACCCATATCTCCCCCACTAATATCAAACACTTCCTCAGACTGTGGTTTTTACTTTTTTAGCCATCAACCGCATGGTTGCAGGCTATAGTGCACTGTTTTTTTCCAGAATACAAGTCTGCAGTTGATAAGAGCTAGCATTTTTTTGAATAAATACCATGTGCAAGGCCCTATAATAAATATTTACAACTGTAAATTCATTGAATTCCTACACCAACTCTCTATCAATTAGATTTTGTTATTATCCCCATTTTTGTAGATGAGGAACCCGGGGTGGAGAGAAATTAAATAACTTGTCCAACTCACAGTTTTAGTAAAAAGAGGAACTTGAATTGAAATTCAAGCAATCAGGCTCCTGAGTTTGCACTTATGACCATTATACTACGACGCCTCTCAAGACCTTGAATTTTCACTCTTTCTGGAGTTAAAAGTAAAGTGCAATTTCTGTCCTGTCAATGGTAATGATATATTTAGACGAAGAACATGGAATCAGGCTGGAGTCCTCAATCCTAGTTGAAAACGATCCGAAATTGCACAGACCTGCGTCTGAACATGTTATCACGTGGGTCTTATGGCTGATGACTGTATCCTGAAAATTGCTTTTTCGCCAGACCATAAGTGCCTCACGAGGAAGGTACAAGTGAGCAGAGAATCAACACACAATCTACACAATCCAGTCTCCCATTTACTCAAGCCTATGCAGAGCTATGCATCCTTTGGTTCTCAGATTTTTCAACCACGATCAATACAACTGATATCCTGCCCTCCTGCAACAGGGTCGTCTATTCTGCATTATCTGATGTCCTTCCTGAGGCAGAGTCTGCTGCTGGTCTCCCAATATTCACTCTCCCTTCCTGAGCAAAAGTGGGGCTCAGCCAAGCTAGTTTCCAGCTCCACTTCTTCGTAGGAGCGATCAGGGGACCAGGTTCCTGTCAGTAAGACATGAGCAGGTGTGTTCAGGGTGTGGAAGGAGGCTGTTCTTGTTCCCCCTCTTGCCGGATGGTGGATGTTAGGATTGCAGGTCTGGCAGCCATCCTAGACCATGAAGAAATGGGGCATCCTCCACGGATGGCTGGAAGGAGGCTGGATCTGAGGACAACCTTGCGGAAGTGCTCTGCTGGCCGTGGACACCACATGTCCAGGCTTTTTAAATATAAAAGAAAGAAACTTCTGTCTTGATGAAGCAACTCTTATTTTGGGTTTCATTGCATCATACCAGCTGAACTTAACTGATTCATTCTAAGTATCAATAGAAGTGATGAGTTTTGAGCAATAGAAAAATAAAAGGACAATAGAAAATGAGGTAAACCGGTTAATAGTAATTTCCATGTGCTGTGGTTTAGAGTAGAGTTAGTTGCTTAATCTTGGAATAGAAATTTATTTATTTTACTTGTATTGCTTTTCAAAGAAAATAGTATTCATCAAAGACATGTCTTCCCGACATTATCCACCAGAAAGAAAGTATAGTGATCAAGGCTACATTAGAATAACTCAGCATAAAAGAAGTACTTTTTCAACAAAAAGATATTCTTTTGTTCTCTTACAGGTAGGTGTCTTTCACTTCTCTTAGGAAACTTTTTTGTGTTATTGTTGCTTTAACATAGGACGTGTGGAACTTGGATATTTTAAAATATTTTAGATAGGTTTTGTTATTTTTAAAAACACAATATTGGTACTAATATTTAAGCAAAACTTTCCTTACTTTCTCTTCTTTCCTATCTCTTCCTCCTAAATCCCTTATGAATTTGTTGTTCCCTAAAAATGAGCCACCTGAGATCTGAATACTAACTAGCGAGCAAAAGTCTTTTGTTATTCTCAAAAGTTGTTGCTAGTGTGACCTATTCATCCCCATTTTTACCAATCCCTTACCCCAAACACTGAAGTTGTTGCCACCTTCGGCATGACTGGCTAGCTGGGTCCAGGCGCCGATAGACATGACTTCCTGTCCTGACTCTACCACTGAGGACCTTGAGTAATGGTAGTTGCTGACATTGTTATCACTTCCAGGTTACATATTAGGAAAGTGAGTCAGAGATTAAATAATTTGCTCAAGTTTTTATGGTTAGAAAGTAAAGAAGCTAGACTTACAACTCAACCCATCTGGTCCAGATCCTGCATTCATCACCTCTACTTGGGACCTCAAGGTATATAACCTCTATAAGACTGTTTACTCATCTCTTAAATAAGGAGGCCTCTTAGCCAGTCCTTTTGATAGCTTATATTTCAGAGTTTGTTATTAACACTGTGTAGCTATACTGTTACTGGGTATCACCTGGTTTTGATCTCATATAACTAACGGTTTTCCAATACCTCCCAGTGAACCAGCCAGGTATTTTGTGAAAATAAGATTTCCTTAAAAAAAGATTTCCTGAGGCCACTGAAAGACTTCAGCTCTCTGATACAGGTCACTAGCTGGCCTGGAACATCTAGAACAAGTTCTAAATCATCAGCAAAATGGACTATGAATTCAGACACTAGACACATTTGTCTCCATATGCTATCTTTTCTTTAAAATACATCTTTATTGTAGTTTAATTGCTTTACAATATTGTGTTACTTTCTGCTGTACAACAAAGTGAATCAGCTATATGCATACATATATCCCCACATCACCTCCCTCTTGAGCCTCCCTCCTACCCTCGCTATCCCACCCCTCTAGGTCGTCACGAAGCACCGAGCTGATCTCCCTGTGCTCTGCAGCAGCTTTGCACTGGCTATGTATTTTACATTTGATAGTGTATATATGTCCATGGCACTTTTTCACTACATCCCAGCCTCCCCTTCCCCCGCTGTGTCCTCAAGTCCATTCTCAATGTCTGCATCTTTATTCTGGCCCTACCCTAAGTTCATCAGTACCATTTTTCTAAACTCCATATATATGCGTTAGCATATGGTACTTGTTTTTCTCTTTCTTACTTACTTCACTCTGTATGACAGACTCTAGGTCCATTCACCTCACTACAAATAACTCAATTTCGTTTCTTTTTATGGCTGAGTGATATTCCATTGTATATATGTGCCACATCTTCTTTATCCATTCATCTGTCGATGGACACTTAGGTTACTTCCATGTCCTGGCTATTGTAAATAGAGCTGCAATGAACATTGTGGTAAATGACTCTTTTTGAATTATGGTTTTCTCAGGGTATATACCCAGTAGTGGGATTGCTGGGTCATATGGTAATTCTACTTTTAGTTTTTTAAGGAATTCTCCATACTGTTCTCCATAGTGGCTGTATCAATTTACATTCCCACCAACAGTGAAGGAGGGTTCCCATTTCTCACACCATCTCCAGCATTTATTGTTTGTAGACTTTTTGATGATGGCCGTTCTGACCTGTGTGAGGTGATAACTCATTTTGCTTTCGATTTGCATTTCTCTAATGACTGGTGATGTTGAGCATCTTTTCATGTGTTTGTTGGCCATCTTTATGTCTTCTTTGGAGAAATGTCTATTTAGGTCTTCTGCCCATTTTATGATCGGTTGTTTGTTTTTTTGTTACTGAGCTGCATGAGCTGCTTGTATATTTTGGAGATTAATCTTTGTCAGATGCTTCATTTGCAAATATTTTCTCCCATTCCGAGGGTTGTCTTTTTGTCTTGTTTATGGTTTCCTTTACTGTGAAAAACCTTTTAAGTTTCATAGGTCCAATTTATTTTTGTTTTTATTTCCATTTCTCTAGGAGGTGGGTTAAAAAAGGATCTTGCTGTGATTTATGTCATAGAGTATTGTTCTGCCTGTGTTTTCCACTAAGAGTTTGTTTTTTTTTTTTTTTTTTTTTTTTGGGTCACTCGGTGTGGCATGCAGGACCTTAGTTCTCTGACCAGGGATCGATCCCATGCCCCCTGCATTGGGAGCATGGAGTCTTAGTCAGTGGACTGCCAGGGAAGTCACCCTCTAAGAGTTTTATAGTGTTTGGCCTTACATGTAGGTCTTTAATCCATTTTGAGTTTATTTTTGTGTGTGGTGTTAGGAAGTGTTCTAATTTCATCATTTTACATGTAGCTGTCCAGTTTTCCCAGCACCACTTATTGAAAGGCTGTCTTTTCTCTATTGTATATTCTTGCCTCCTTTATCAAAGATAAGGTGACCATATGTGTGTGGTTTTATCTCTGGGCTTTCTATCCTGTTCCATTGATCCATATTTCTGTTTTTGTGTGAGTACCATACTATATATATATTTTTTTAAAAATAAATTTATTTATTTATTTATTTTTGGCTGTGTTGGGTCTTCGTTTCTGTACAAGGGCTTTCTCTAGTTGCGGCAAGCGGGGGCCACTCTTCATCGCGGTGCGCGGGCCTCTCACTGTTGCGGCTTCTCTTGCTGTGGAGCACAGGCTCCAGACGCGCAGGCTCAGTAGTTGTGGCTCATGGGCCTAGTTGCTCCATGGCATGTGGGATCTTCCCAGACCAGGACACGAACCCGTGTCCCCTGCTTTGGCAGGCAGATTCTCAACCACTGCGCCACCAGGGAAGCCCTACCATACTATATTGATTACTGTAGCTTTGTAGTATAGTCTGAGGTCAGGGAGCCTGATTGCTCCAGCTCCATTTTTCTTTCTCCAGATTGCTTTGGCTATTCGGGGTCTTTTGTGTTTCCATTCAAATTGTGAATTTTTTTGTTTTAGTTCTGTGAAAAATGCCATTGTTAGTTTGATAGGGATTGCATTGAATCTGTAGATTGCTTTGGGGAGTATAGTCATTTTCACAATGTTGAGTCTTCCAATCCAAGAAAATGGTATATCTCTCCATCTGTTTGTATCATCTTTAATTTCTTTCATCAGTGTCTTATAGTTTTCTGCATATAGGTCTTTTGTCTCCTTAGGTAGGTTTATTCCTAGGTATTTTATTCTTTTTGTTGCAATGGTACATGGGAGTGTTTCCTTAATTTCTCTTTCAGATTTTTCACCATTAGTGTACAGGAATGCAAGAGATTTCTGTGCATTAATTTTGTATTCTGCTACTTTACCAAATTCATTGATTAGCTCTAGTAGTTTTCTGGTGACATCTCTAGGATTTTCTATGTATAGTATCATGTCATCTGCAAACAGTGACAGTTTTACTTCTTCTTTTCTGATTTGGATTCCTTTTATTTCTTTTTCTTCTCTGCTGTAGCTAACACTTCCAAAACTATGTTGAATAATACTGGTGAGAGTGGGCACGCTTGTCTTGTTCCTGACCTTAGAGGAAATTCTTTCAGTTTTTCACCATTGAGAACGATGTTGACTGTGGGTTTGTCATATATGGCCTTTATTATTTTGAGGTAGGGTCCCTCTATACCCACTTTCTGGAGAGTTTTTATCATAAATTGCTGTTGAATTTTGTCAAAAGCTTTTCCTACATCTATTGAGGTTTTTTTTTTTTACATCTATCATATGGTTTTTATCCTTCAATTTGTTCATATAGTATATCATATTGATAGATTTGCATATATTGAAGAAACCTTGCATTTCTGGGATAAACTCCACTTGATCATGGTTTATGATCCTTTTAATGTGCTGTTGGATTGTGTTTCTTAGTATTTTGTTGAGGATTTTTGCATCTATGTTCATCAGTGATATTGACCTGTAATTTTCATTTTTTGTGACATCTTTGTCTAGTTTTTGGTATCAGGGTGATGGTGGTCATGTAGAATGAGTTTGGGAGTGTTCCTGCCTCTGCTATATTTTGGAAGAGTTTGAGAAGGATAGGTGTTAGCTCTTCTCTAAATGTTTGATAGAATTCACCTGTGAAGCCATCTGGTCCTGGGCTTCTGTTTGTCGAAAGATTTTTAATCACAGTTTTCAATTTAAGTGCTTGTGATTGGTCTGTTCATATTTTCTCTTTCTTCCTGGTTCAGTCTTGGAAGGTTTTGCTTTTCTGAGAATTTGTCCATTTCTTCCAGGTTGTGCATTTTATTGGCATATAGTTACTTGTAGTAATCTCTCATGATCCGTTGTATTTCTGCAGCGTCAGTTGTTAGTTCTCCTTATTCATTTCTAATTCTGTTGATTTGAGTCTTCTCCTGTTTTTTCTTGATGAGTCTGGTTAATGGTTTATCAATTTTGTTTATCTTCTCAAAGAACCAGCTTTTAGTTTTATTGATCTTTGCTATTGTTTCCTTCATTTCTTTTTCATTTATTTCTGATCTGATCTTTATGATTTCTTTGCTTCTGCTAACTTTGGGTTTTTTCTGTTCTTCTTTCTCTAATTGCTGAAGATGTAAGGTTAGGTTGTTAATTTGAGATTTTTCTTGTTTCTTGAGGTAGGATTGTATTGCTATCAACTTCCCTCTTAGAATTGCTTCCGCTGCATCCCATAGGTTTTGGGTCATCGTGTTTTCATTGTCATTTGTTTCTAGGTATTTTTTGATTTCCTCTTTGGTTTGTTCAGTGATTTCTTGGTTGTTAAGTAGTGTATTGGTTAGCCTCCATGTGTTTGTATTTTTTACAGTTTTTTTTCCTATAATTGATATCTAGTCTCATAGAGTTGTGGTCAGAAAAGATGCTTGATGTGATTTCAATTTTCTTAATTGTACTTAGGCTTAATTTGTGACCCAAGATGTTTGTTCTATCCTGGAAAATGTTCCATGTGCACTTAAGAAGAAAGTGTATTCTGTTGTTTTTGAATGGAATGTCCTATAAATATCAATTAAGTTCATTAGGTCTAATGTGTCATTTAAAGCTTGTGTTTCCTTATTTATTTTCTGTTTGGATGATCTGCCCCTTGTGGTAAGTGGGGTGTTAAAGTCCCCTACTATTATTGTGTTACTGTTGATTTCCCTTTCTATAGCTGTTAGCATTTGCCTATATATAGTGGTGCTCCTATGTTGGGTGGTTAAGTATTTATAATTGTCATGTCTTCTTCTTGGGTTGATCCCTTGATCATTATGTAGTGTGCTTCCTTGTCTCTTGTAATAGTCTTTATTTTAACGTTGATTTTGTCTCATAAGAGTATTGCTACTCCAGCTTTCTTTTGATTTCTATTTGCATGGAATATCTTTTTCCATCCCCTCACTTTCAGTCTGTATGTGTCCCTAGGTCTTAAGCAGGTCTCTTGTAGACAGCATATATATGGATCTTGTTTTTGTATCCATTCAGCCAATCTGTGTCTTTTGGTTGGAGCCTTTAATCCATTCACATTTAAGGTAATTATCAATATGTATGTTCCTATTACCATTTTCTTAACTGTTTTGAGTTTGGTTTTGTAGGTCTTTTCTTCCTCTTGTGTTTCCTGCCTAGAGAAGTTCCTTTAGCATTTGCTGTAGAGCTGGTTTGGTGGTGCTGAATTCTCTTAGCTTTTGCTTGTCTTTAAAGCTTTTGACTTCTCTGTTGAATATGAATGAGGTCCTTTCTGGGTAGAGTAATCTTGGTTGTATGTTTTTCCCTTTCATCATTTTAAATATATCCTGCTCCTCCCTTCTGGCCTGCAGAGTTTCTGCTGAAAACTCAGCTGATAATATTATGGGGATTCCCTTGTATGTTATTCGTTGCTTTTCTCTTGCTGCTTTTAATATTTTTTTTGTATTTAATTTTTGAGAGTTTGATTAATATGTGTCTCAGCATGTTTCTCCTTGGGTTTATCCTGTATGGGACTCTCTCCGCTTCCTGCAATTGATTGATTATTTCCTTTCCCATGTTAGGGAAGTTTTTGACTATAATCTCTTCAAATATTTTCTCAGACCCTTTCTTTTTCTTTTCTTCCTCTGGGACCCCTATAATTCGAATGTTGGTGCATTTAATGTTGTCCCAGAGTCTCTGAAACTGTCCTCAATTCTTTGCATTCTTTTTTCTTTATTCTGCTCTATGGCAGTTATTTCCACCATTGTATCTTCCAGCTCACTTATCTGTTCTTCTGCCTCAGTTATTCTGCTAGTGGTTCCTCTAGAGTATTTTTAATTTCAATTATTGTGTTCATCATTGTTTGTTTGCTCTTTAGTTCTTATAGGTCCTTGTTAAATATTTTTTGTATTTTCTCCATTCTATGTCCAAGATTTTGGATCATCTTTACTATCATCACTCTGAATTCTTTTTCAGGTAGACTGCCTATTTCTTCTTCATTTGTTTGGTCTTGTGGGTTTTTACCTTGCTCCTTCAGCTACTGTGTTTTCTCTGTCTTCTCATTTTGTTTAACTTACTGTGTTTGGGGTCTCCTTTCTGTAGGCTGCAGGTTCGTAGTTCCTCTTACTTCTGTTTTCTGTCCCCAGTGGGTGAGGTTGGTCCAGTGACTAGTGTACGCTTCCTGGCTGGGGGGACTGGTGCCTGTGTTCTGGTGGGTGGAGCATGATCTTGTCACTCTGGTGGGCGGAGCAGCACCTGGTGTTGTGTTTTGGGGTGTCTGTGAGCTTCGTATGACTTTAGGCAGCCTGTCTTCTAATGGGTGGGGCTGTGTTCCTGTCTTGCTAGTTGTTTGGTGTGAGGCATTCAACAATGGAGGTATCCAGCAGTGTAGCATCCAGCAATGCAGCTTGGGTGGAGCTGGGTCTTAGTGTTGAGACAGACACCTCTGGGAGAGCTGTCACTGATTAAGAGTTCCATGGGGCTGGGAGTTCTCTGGTGGTCCAATGTCCTGGACTCAGCTCTCCCACCTCAGAGGCTCAGGCCCAACCCACGGCCAGAGCACCAAGACCCTGCAAGCCACAGGATGGGGAAGAAAAGGAAGAAGAAACAGAAAAAAGAAAAAAAAGAAAGAAAAAAGAAAAAATACCTCCAAAACAAAACCCCAAACGAATGAACAGACAAAACCCCAAGACAAATGATAAAAAGAAAACTAAACAGAGAAAATCACACAGAGAATCATACACACATGCACTCAGAGAAAGAAAAGAAAAGATAAAAGAAAAAAGGAGAAAACAAAGTAGACGAGAGCAAACAAACCAATAAACAAACCCAAAAATGAAAACAAACACTAAATGCTACACTAACAAAAACATAAAACCAGAAACAAATCAAATGCAGAAAGCAAACTGAATAAAAAGGCAATGAAAGCATAAAACAAACACAAGAACAATAAAAAAGGTAAAGACAGAAGAAAGATGAAAACAAAAGGAAAAAGTACAAAACAATGAAGTAGTACATTAAAAACAGAAAAACAGGAAATATATTTAAAAGTAAAATGAGAAAAAAGCAGAACAAAGGAAAAAAACCAACACGAGCAAAAAACACAGTATAACAAAAAAGTCTAGCAGAAATAGGAAAAAAAAAATAACATGTTAAAAATAAAAGCATGAAAAAGAAAAGAAAAAGTAAATAAAAAATTAAAATTAAAAGAATAATTAAAAAACAACAACAACAAAAAGAAAGCAGTGGTATTTTCCTGTGGCTTTAACTGTCAGTGTCCTTGCCCTCACAGTGAGCCCCAGCCAATCCCTGCCTGCCCAGGACGTCCTCCAGTAACTCTAGGTTGGTCTCTGGACCTGCTGTGGACACTTTGGGGGCCGCTCACACTCTCATCTGGTGTTACTCCCATGTGTACTTGCCCCCAGAGTCCACAGTTGCCCCCAAAGTCTGCTGCCTCAGTTGTAGGAACACTCGTTGTATATTCAGGTGTTCCACTAGTGCAGGGTTTACCCAGTTGATTGTGACTGTGGGGATTGAATCCGCTGCTCCTGAGGCTGCACAAGGATATTTCCCTGTCCTTTCTTTGGTAGCACAGTCACTGGGGTCAGCTTTGGTTGCGGCCCCGCCTCTGTGTGTGGGCCGCTGTCAGGCATCTCTTCCCCACCCAGGCGAGAGGGGGTGAAAGCAGCAGCTGATTAGGGCTCACTTGCTCCTTCAGGCCAGGGGAGGGAGGGGTATGGCAGTCACAGTTGGGATGTGTGGTGAGTGCCTGTGGCGGCAGAGGCCGACGTGAAGTTGCAAGAGCCTGAGGCGGGCCGTGTGTTCTCCTGGGGATGTTGGCCCCGGACCGCGGGACCCTGCAGTGGGGGGCTGCACAGGCTGCTGGAAAGGTGTGGGCAGTGACCTGCCTTGCACACGGGATCCTTGGTGACATCGGCGACAGCCTCTGGGGTCCAAGATAGCAGCCGTAGCTTGTGCTCGTGCTTGCGGAGGTGTGGCCCTGTTGCCTGTGAGTGCACAGAACAGGAAGCTCCTATGGTGGGTTGCCCCTCCAGCACCCCACAACAAAGGTCTCCTGCCCCTTCAGCAGCTCCAGGCGTTTTCCCGGACTCCCTCCCGGCTAGCTGTGGCGCACTAACCCCTTCAGGTTGTGTTCACGCCGCCAGCCCCAGTCCTCTCCCTGGGATCCGACCGAAGCCCGAGCCTCAGCTCCCAGCCCCCGCCCGCCCCGGCGGGTGAGCAGACAAGCCTCTCGGGCTGGTGAGCGCTGGTCGGCGCCGAGCCTCCGTGCGGGAATCTCTCCGCTTTGCCCTCCGCACCCCTGTGGCTGCGCTCTCCTCCGTGGCTCCGAAGCTTCCCCCCTCTGCCACCCGCAGTCTCCGCCCACGAAGGGGCTTCCTAGTGTGTGGACACCTTTCCTCCTTCACGGCTCCCTCCCACTGGTGCAGGTCCCGTCCCTATTCTTTTGTCTCTGTTGTTTCTTTTTTCTTCTGCCCTACCCAGGTACGTGGGGATTTTCTTGCCTTTTTGGAGGTCTGAGGTCCCCTACCAGCATTCAGTAGTTGCTCTGTAGGCGCTGTTCCACATGTAGATGTATTTCTGATGTATTTGTGGTGAGGAAGGTGATCGCCACGTCTTACTCCTCCACCATCTTGCCGCGCTTCTCCATATGCTTTCTTCCTTGCTGCAGTGTGACTACCTTCCTTCCTCATGATAATGTGCTTGGCTGGATCTTAATGCTATGGAACATAGTTCTGCATCTTGGAGTGGTTTTTACCTTGTAGAATTAGAAAACTTTGATGGAAATATTGCCCGTTGGTGTATTAAGTTCTCACATATCTACCATATTTCTGCAGTGGTTTGCTAACTGCTGTATCAAGATGGTAACGAGTCTTTTGCATTGCTTCAGTATTTTCCACAAGATGGTATTGTAATTGAAAGTTAAAGGTCTGTGGAATTTTTTTTTCCTTGAATTAACCTAATACAGAAGAAAGCTGAAGTTGGCCTTTGATGGTCTTATTGGCACTGTTCACTTGGTTTTAATGAAATCTGAAATGCTCTCTGGGGCATGGACAGTCTTGGTGCTTAGTGTTTAAAATGTAGCTTGGCCAACTCCCTCAGCATCTTGCCGTACCCTGGCCAACTCCCTCAGCATCTTGCCATACCCTGGCCAACTCCCTCAGCATCTTGCCGCGCCCAAGTAAACTGCTCGGTAATGTCATTCCTGTACCCTATTTGATACTTACTTGGCAAGTGACTTCTAAATCATTTCTGAAAGTTGTATTGTCACTGTCATAGAAAGAAGTTTTTAGTGCAAGTGTTACCAGCGAAATAGCAATTCCTCAGTCCTTGTCCTCCTGAAGGAAAGAATACAATCAGGAGACATAGAGCAGTTTTAAGTAGCAAGCGTTTTATTAAGCGACATAGAGCAGTTTTAAGCAGCAAGCGTTTTATTAAGCAAAGTCAAAGTATGCTTCCTGGAAAAAGGAGAGTGGGCTGTCTGTCTAGAAAGCAGAAGCAGCCCCACAGTGGGGGTAGGGTTGGTTTTTCAGAGTGGTGGGAAGTCCCTCCTTGTGTCCTGTATCAGTTGATTGACAAGTTGATCAACAGCTTTAGGTTGTGTAACTTTTGTCCTTGTGCACGGGTGCTTACCCATAAGCACCTGAGTGAAACCCATGGTGGGGCAAAGACTGCAATGCTAATTTATTACAAATGTGGCATGATGAACCCTGGGTTACTTTGAGCCACTTTTTGGGTCTGGTGCACCTGTGGCAACCTGTGCTGGTGGGCTCGTCTTGCTTGGTCCTGATGAGGCTGGAAACTTAGTGGTGCTCGACCACAAAAGGGAGGATTTCTGGGCATGCCCTGATCCCCGGTGTCCAGTGGGGAAGGAAACGATAACCCCAGCCAGGACAGGGCAGGGACCTGCTCATGTCTGACCTACTACCTAACACAAGCAGTCGAAGTATACATTTTCCAACAATTTCTTGACTGAGTAAAGGGAAAAGGACTTCAGAGATTTCATTTTGGTTAGTATAGTGGAATAAAATCCATTGCATTGTAAACATAGTGAACATAGCACACAGTAAGGATTCAAGATATGTTCACTCTATGAATAAGAAGTGATAGGAGATAGTGAATAAAAGGCATGATGGCAAGGGCCACATGAATAAATTACTAACAAAGGACTAACAAATACTTATGTACAATTTTTGCATGGTCTCAAAATTGCACCACATGATGTAGTCTCTAGAATATAGTAAATTTTCTAACACTTATTAAGTGTATTTTAGTTTGGTTGGAGTTCTCAGGGTTAAAGTCTCACCTACCCCAGTGGGTGCATATGGAAGTATTGACTGGCAAAACTCCTGTTCGCAAAGTAAAGCGTTGCTCATAAGCAGAACAAAGTGAATTATTTAGAGTCAGTGGCTTACATACAGTTGAGAAAACTTCTGAGGTAAAATAAACAGTTGAGTCCTTCCTTCTATCCCTTGGGTGGTGTGGAAAGAGACCAGTTATTTCCAGGTGACTTTCCCTGGAGAAGTGTGATGCACAAGATTGGTACACTTAGTTCTCTCATTGTATGGCTCTGTCATGCTAGCAAATAAGACCAAGGATAATTACCCCTGTAGACAAGGTGTGATGAACATTCCATCTTAAGGTCTGAACTTGACAGAAGTGTATTTTTCTCTAGTTTCTACAGAAGTCATGTTGAAAGAAATGATCTATTCTGACACAGATCAGAAAGTGCCAAGGAGCAATTTGGGTTAGAGGATACGGTCACAGAACATGCTGCATGAGCATAAGTGAAGGGTTCTGTGTAGAAGCTGAAGGATATTAACTTTATCTTCGAAGCAGTGAAGGACTTTAAGCAGGGGAATGTTGGAATTTGATATATTGGTTGAAGCCCTTCCTCTGACATCTGAATAGAGAATGGATTAAAATGGATGCAACTGAAGCTGGGGAAGCTGTTTTTTTTCAGGCAAAAGATAACAAAGATCAGAACTGGGGCAGATTAGTAGGTATATAGGAGAAGTAGTGAATTTGAGAATTATTAATAAGAAAAAAATATGCCAGGCCTTGATAATTGATTGAATGTGGGAGAAGGAGGCTCATTCTGACTCTCAGGTTGCTGGAGTGGGTGACTTGGGTAGATTTAAGTGTCATTCACCAAGTGAGGCAATCTAGGGAGAGGGATTTTTTGGGAAGCTGATGCATTCAGTTATTCATGGCTTTTGTTTCCTTTAAAATACACATGATTTTGGAGAGGAAACTCATTAAGCTGAGGAGCTATTTAAAGCTGGTGATATTATCATTATGGGTCTTACTTGAAACTTGGGGATCAAAGGGAAGCAAGATGGAAAAAAATTGGTCCAAAATAAAAGACAAGGGACTTCCCTGGTGGCGCAGTGGTTAAGAATCTGCCTGCCAATGCAGGGGACATGGGTTCATCAGTCCCGGGAAGATCCCATATGCTGCGGAGCAACTAAGCCCGTGCGCCACAACTACTGAGCCCGCGTGCCACAACTACTGCAGCCCGCATGCCTAGAGCCCGTGCTCCACAATAAGAGAAGCCACCGCAATGAGAAGCCTGTGCGCCGCAAGGAAGAGTAGTCCCCGCTCACTGCAACTAGAGAAAGCCCGCGCGCAGCAATGGAGACCCAACGCAGCCAAAAAGAAATTAAAAAAGATACAATAAAAGACAAGAGAATCATGTTCAAAACATTAATGAGAAAGCCATAAAGCTCCTCTCCATTTCAGGAAGAGCTTCATGACACATTTAGTTACATTAGATAGGGTCTTTCTTATTTGATGCATGAACATTGTTACAATCTAATTCCTAGTCTCCATGTAAATATGTATTTCTTACGTGAAACACATCTGCACCAAAAATTTTTGGGAGTAGATGTAACCCAGATGAGATTGCAAATCCATGACAAATTTCATCTAATCAGATTATGAAAAAAATGTTCACACACACAAAATAATCTCCAAGGTTAATGTGACTCAACATAATATTTGGAACCATAATTTTTTCTCTTAGTTCCATAGCAACTGAAAATTAACTACACTGATCTCTTTTTAAATGTTTCAGAACTTAAACACACGGTTTGGACAGATGGTCAGTGGAAAGGTTTCTTGAAGAATTGTTCAATGAATTGTACTCTTTAAGAAAATGTTATGTTTCCTTAAAATATGCATAGTAGAGACATCAGTTAATTATATGTATCTCATTCCAAGATGTTCCAAAATGTTTAACTTTGGTTACTTTCATATTGAGCCATAAAGCTAAAGAAGCTATTTCTGTAACTGAAATTCGTATTTTATCTTTCTTCTTTTTTCTGCCTCAAGATTACCTTAGAGAGTGACTGAGAGCTTGTTTAAGAGAATCTTGGGTGTTTTGAATAGTAATCCTCATAAAGATAGCTCAATACATGTCTGTCTACAATTCAGTATAGAGCACAGTCAATGAAAAAGAGTAAGTAATTCAAGAACACTCACCTTTTAGCATACTAAATAAATGATAGAGAGCAACTTCTTTGTCCCTGGAGGCAAATGCAGCATGTACAAAGCTTTTGGAATGGTTCTACCTTTTCCTTTCCCTGGAATTCTTTAAAATGAGTTCTAAGGCAAAACCTCATAAGAAGGAAAGGGTTCTTAGTGGAAAGTTTGAGCACACAATCTTGAAACTAGGTTTTTAAAATAGAATCTGTTTCTGATTTTAATGTAGACCCACAAATTGCTAAATGGAGAAGAAAAGAATCAATATTCATTCTCCACTGTCATTATTAGAAAAATTCCTAAACTGTGTGATAAATATATTTTTATATTTTTTCAATGATCTCATTTGCTTTGTTCTCTAAGTTTCCTTATGAAACTATATTTCTACTGTTTTCTTTAATGATTTAAAATTAAGGAGCTATATAATAATTTAAGCAACTAAATTTCTTGCAGGGCAAATTGTTACACATGGTAAAGGACTAAACACCATGAAATAATAAATACTTCATCTACTGTTGTAAATAAATTTCAATTTTCTGATAAAGATACAAACACATTTTCAGAAACAGAATGGTTTTAATGGTCTCTTAAATCAACATGTTCTTTATAAAAACACTTTCTTCTCAAGGTAGATCAGTAAAACTCAAATTCAATTTTCCTAATGAGTTGGAAAATAATTTAAAAGGAACATCATTTTATGTGTTCATTTTTGCACTGCCTGAGTTTGGTTTTACACATCTTCTTGGTAAGGGAGCTGTCAGGCATCAGAAAAAGAGCAAGCAACGTAATCGCTCTTTGTGATTCACTGTTAAGTAATTAAACAAAGCACAGAGTTACCATTACCTGGCTTGCCCAGAAATTCCTCATACATACTCAGTTTCTGGCTGAGTTCTTTTCCCCCTTAATATCTTCGGGCTTACCATCAAATGGATCTTATTCTGTTGAACTTGCTTCAATTCCACAGCTAGTTATTGGTTGGTTATTGGTTGGTTACCATCAAATGGATCTTATTCTGTTGAACTTGATTCAATTCCACTAGTTACTGGTTGGTTACTTGAGCTGTGCTAAGCCTTGAATATAGAAATAAAAAAGTACAGGAAGACGTCAATTTCTTCTGTCCTCAAGGTACATATAAATGTGTTAAGAGTGCAAGTCATAGTTTATTAATCCTTAACAGTTGTGATGCCTGCCACCATAGCCACTTTCCTAAATTATACTGCCTTGCCCCCAGCCCCCCGCTTGAGGATACTGTGCCTCATGTTCTTGACACAGAGGTGAACTATTGACCCACAGCACACCGTCTGTAGACTTGTAAGCAAACTCTCAGACCCACAGGAACGGTTCTGCCAAAAAGGTCTCGTTATCATTGATTTTTTCTGAAATGCAGAGGGTGGAATAGGGCAGGCACACAGAGAGAAGCAGAGACATGATACGAACACACACTCACACAAGACGCTTTATGTATATATACTATGTATGTATGTATATGTGTGTGTATGTATGTGTGTACACACACAAAGTCCTGGTTGTGAATTAACCAGCACTTGGTAGTTTCCCAGAATTATAGAAAAGAATTAAAAATTTTTTGCCACATACATCAATGGTAAAATAGACCTTCTTTAAAAATATCCAGGGCAGCTAATTCTATATAATTATATTTCTATCCTGTTTTCAAGTTTATTTGTTCTTGCTGCTTAATTTTTCTTTATGCTTAAATTGATGCTCTCTTTGCACAATATATATTTTTATTATCTATCTGTCCATCTATGTTTACTAATATAGAATTTTTATATGATGCCAAGACAACACTCTTTTTCTCTGTTTCTTATCCGGTGATCATTTTATGAGATCATACGTCTTTTAAAAAATTTATACTTTGCTTTTTCTTAAATAATAGCTTTTGTAATCATCTCACATAATTAGTTGATCTCTTCTGGAGCTTGGGTAGTCAGAGAAGTACAAGGAGTGCAGAGTGAGCTACTTTTCTGAGGAAATGATCGGGCTCACAGATCCATCTTTAGAGAACGTGATTTGAAATCAATAGATTCCACCAATGATATCATTACCATTCTCTACTGATTTCTTTGTCCTGGAATCCAGAAAGGAAAATAGCAGATAATTTATCCTCCACATATGCTTCACAGTTTAATGTAAGTATAAACTCTGAGTTAATATTTGCTGATATATCTCACATTCAATGCTAGGCTTCAATGAAATGTCAAGATCCTCTGTGAATTATGTCAAGTCATGGCATCATTGTGATTTTGTTCTACCTAGAATTAATGATATCCTATTAAGCTTTGTGATTTCTGAAAGGGTGCTTGATCTAAGTACTCTAGGTAGAGAGGCACATTTTCTGGTCCTGTCACTGCAGCTTTTCTCATATATTGCTTTTTATTCATTAGTGTATAGTTACCTCATCTGGCAGATATGAAAGAGTCGGTGTAGCTATAAGACAACTTGAAAATTTGACATGTTTAGTAGGCTCAAGTGGCCAATAATGTGAATGAAGACACATGATTTGAAAGCATTACAGCACAATAGTTTTGAAGACTTGGACATTGAGCTCATATATTCTTCCTGAAACGAGGCACATCAGGGAGTTGCACCAGCTTAGAGCTTCTTGGTCTTGTTACATTACACGTTTCCCTATAGTTTTGTTGTGCCTATACTCTGTCTCCTAGCTGTAGCACCAATTTAAGGGCATAACCTGTTTTTTTGTTTTGTTTTTTAAATTAATTTTGATTGGAGTATGATTGCTTTACACTGTTGTGTTAGTTTCTGCTGTACAGTGAAGTGAATCAGCTATACGTATACATATATCCCCTCTTTTTTGGATTTCCTTCCCATTTAGGTCACCACAGAGCATTGAGTAGAATTCCCTGATCTATTTTTAAATTAATCTGTACCTTTAGCATTTAGCACAGTCTCTTATGTAGAGGGTGACCGTCTCAATCCACAAACAGAATATTTCTGTTGCTGTTGTTGAAGTTAATTTCTCATGGGGGTCTCCATTCCTTGAGTAGCAGAAATGCAATGGCATTGGATTCAGACTTTTCCTTCCTTTTGCGCAGGGGGTTGGGGGTAGGAGGTAGGAGACAGTGGGGTAATACAGGGATTACATGGGGTTGGCATGGCCACACATACACTCATGGACCACTGACACGTCCATCACTTTATCTCAGCCTTGGAGGAGTGAACCCGTTGCTGCTAGTTTTCCCTTCCATTCCTGAGCTCAGAGCCCCTTCAGATCCACCCCCTTTAGATGCATCAGAGTTCATTTGGTTACCCCCTTTATCATGCTGGGCTCTAAGGACCTCTGGGAGGCTTTGTCTGCCTAAATACTGGAGTATATTTTTCCAAATCTTTGAAAAGCACAGCTCAGTTTTTCCCTGTTCCCTAGATTTATAAACTCATCTTAGAGTTGTGTCCTCAGTTCAGAAAATCTAGAGAAGCTATATCTTGCTGGACAAGACATGAGTTGTGGGTTGTGAGGGCATCTAGTTTCTCTTCCTTTTGTGTTCCCCGAATCTTTATAGCTACTTTATTTATTTATTTTATTTTATTTTTGGCTGTGTTGGGTCTTCGGTTCATGCGAGGGCTTTCTCTAGTTGAGGCAAGTGGGGGCCACTCTTCATCGCGGTGCAGGGACCGCTCTTCATCGCGGTGCGCGGGCCTTTCACTATCGCGGCCCCTCCCGTCGCGGGGCACAGACTCCAGACGCGCAGGCTCAGTAGTTGTGGCTCACGGGCCCAGCTGCTCCGTGGCATGTGGGATCTTCCCAGACCAGGGCTCGAACCCGTGTCCCCTGCATTAGCAGGCAGATTCTCAACCACTGCGCCACCAGGGAAGCCCTCCCCGAATCTTTAGATGTTTTGTTCAAGCAAGAGTTTTTCCTGTTCCTCCAGGCCTGAGGGCTTAAAATTCAAAAGTCAGAAGGAAATAATTCAAGATTAGAGGGCCACAGGGTAAGAAAATACAGAAAACGAGTGTGTAACATCCCTAAATATTACCTCTCCCAACATTTAAAATTACTCAATGAGTAGATGTTTCATTGATGATGATTAATTTATGGCACCTTGAATACCTAACTTTTAATCAATATCTTTTGTGTAAGAGGCTAAATTAATATTTTCTCTTTTTATTTTATTAAATATCGTCCCTCTTTTCCAGAGAGGTGATAGATGGGCACAAAAAGACTCATTGTTTTGTTTTAATTTATGAACTTTCTGGATGTGCACTGACTTACATTTTGACATTCATTCGTCTTTTAATCACCATTTGTTCACCTCAGTTTTAAGAGGAATATTTTACCGTTTGTCACAAGTATAGATTATAATCTCAGTTTAAGGAATATTAGAGAAGGGTCTAGGAGGTAACTTGAAATCAAGTGAGTATTAATGATTTCCTGAAACAAGTGAGGAGAGAATTGTCTAAAGCTGGATTGTGCAGGAGAATTGAGTCTGATGTGGCAAAGGAAAGGGGAAGTGAGTTTAGCAACAACTGTGAAACAAGGCTTGATTTCTGACTTGGACGGTGACCTTGGACTAGTCACCTTTTCTTTCTGGAATGCAGTTTCTTCTCTGAAAAATGAGCATGTTTGATTTTAGTGGATAATTTCTCAAGACCTCCTAGAATTCTATAATTCTAATAAAAGAAAACTGCTGTTTGTATGTTCTCTCCCTGCTTTTGGACCCCTGCTCCTACTTCTTTGTCTGATTTCATCTAAATGACAGCTTCATCCTGAAGCCACCACTCAACAATGTTAGTCTTTCTCAAAATATTCTGTCCTTTTCCTTCATAGTACTGACTCATAGTTTGTAAATTTTGTATCTGCGTGTATGTTGTATTTATTTGGTTAGTATCTGTTTTCCTACCTCGAGTACAATCTGCTTGAGGGTAAGGATCCTGCCTTTTTTGGACTACAATTGTTTCCCATTTCCTGGGATAGTGTCTGACATACCTAGTGCACATTAAATTTGCAATGAGTAACTTAAGGTGTGACTTGATGAATGAGGGTGTCCACTATAATCAAAGCAATGTGTTTTGGGGTTTTATAAATGATGTTGGAAACTTAGACTATGTCTACATTCATAAATCTATTCGACGAAAACATTCAGATTCACCAAACACCTAAAAATCTAAAAAGCAACTTTTCTAAACAAAAACTAAATAAAAATGGTTTATTTACTAAATTTAGCTTTCTTCTTCCCACAAACAAAACAAAAGAAACAAAAACCTGTGGACCCCGTAACAGACACAATTCTGCTGCTCAGGGACATACTTTATAAAGACCTAACATGAGAAAATGATGGATGCATCAAGAACATAAAATTTTGAAGTGAGTATTTAAGGAATCAGGAAGCATTTGTAAGTTCTCGGATCACAGGTGTTTTCATTGTACTTTAGGGAAATTACGTATCTTGTATGTGCCTTGCTGTAACCCATCTCAATATAAGGTTATTTCCATTGGAGTGAGTTAACACTTGAAATCCAAAATAGGAAACTGAGAATTTATGTAAATTCTCGGAAATTATCCTTAAAGAAATCTGAGCCATATTTGACCAATGCTGCTGACTGACTCTAAATAGTTTCAAAATGAATAAAGACACGAAGAAGTGGCAGGGAGAGACACTGAGAGGTCACACATGCTTTCTCATTTATTTCAAAATGCACTTGCGGTACAGGTAAAGGCTCTTAGTTTACATTAGTAACCCATCTTCTATGTTACTGGCTTGGTTTGCTTCTTTGGAATGTAATCAACTGTGGCTAGAGATCTCACAGTTTGCATTTTCCTCCTGTAACTTGCTCTGAGCTCAGGGATTATCTTCTGGGACGTTTATACTTGTTTTTCTCCCTCTGGTTATAGCTAATCATTTAACATAATTTCTGGCATCTCTTCTGCAATCTCCTATTTATGATCCTAATTGCAAGCTTCTGTACTACTTCGTGGCTTGCAATCTTCCAGTCTTGAGGGATTCATTCATAATTTGATTGTTTTTAAGAGTGTGTTTTAGAATGAAATAGCTTGCCAGTAGTCCATTTGGAAGGGATTCAGTAGCATGTCAGCTTGATGTCTTAAATGCCAGCAGTGGATAGGGGTAGGGGAGCTTTGCTCAGACTTACCACTCAGGGTGTTGATCATCCCAGTAATGCCCACGGGGGCTGTAATTTTCTTCTTTCCTAATAGCAACTAGGAAAATCAAATTCCCTTTACTTTGTCCTCATGAATTTCACTTAAGATCCCAGACCTGAAATGTGTGTGGGTGTGTTGGTGGCGGAGGTCGGGGGCATGGGGCATGGGTGCTTGGGGTAGTGAGGGCTTGGTGGAGTGAAGTTAAACCTATCCCCCCAAGCCCTGTGTTTAGTTAATATCACTTGTGTGGTCCAAGAACAGGTGACAGGGCATGACTACTATTCCATGTAGGGATGAAGAATGGTGATTTGTGAACACCTGCTCTGTGCCAGGCACACTGACAGGTGGTCCACACACCATCTCATTGATCCCTCATTTCATCCTGTGAGGTATCAAGGAGGAGGAGAAGGAAGCAAAGACTCAGAAAGTTAGATCACCTGTCCAAGCTGGCCCTTTTCCTCTGGGTGCTTCCAGAAAATACTCTCCTTCACCATAAAGACAGTCTTCATTTCTTAGAAGAGAAATGTGTACTCTTATTAAAAGATTGAGTTTCTTAAGGTTATTCTACAGAAACAGATCATAAAGTTTGGTCACAAATCATCAGGCAGAGAGGGGCCTACTGAGCTCCAGGGGCCCCTTATGGAAAGAAAGAAGGCAAACATGAGCTGGGCAGCTGACAGCCTGTATGTTCGCCTGTAGGCACACTGTCTTCCAAACCAGAGACAACAGCGCTCAGCTCCAGTGGCAGAGATAAAATTACAGATCCCAGCGTGGAATGCCTGGTGTCCAACTCTTCCCACTGCAGAAAGATAAACATCTCTTAGTGATTTTAAAGATCTCATTTTGAAGCCTTATTATTTGTAAGCATGAAGATATGCTTGTAATTATGTCTAACTGAACTTCCTTTTGCAGACAGAGTCCTTCTCCAGGCCTTCACTGAATATTCTTAAAGAATATTCTTAAAATAATATACAGGCCTAATTAGAATATTCTTTATAATAGAACTCATAAACATAAAAACAAGTGTTATTAGGCTTCCTCTCAGCCTTATCTTCTGTAACTGAACTTCTCAGTATTTTAGGAGTTGCAAATAAGTTTTTGTGTCACACTTCATTTTGACTCCTTTGTCAAAGTCGGCCAATTTCATGAACTCTGCCAGCTTTCAACCCTTGTACAATGTTTTTCCTTCCACTTTGGGACATTTTCATTCTTTTTGCCGTCCGTGATGTTGAACCTTCGGCATTCTTCCTTTATTTCATTGATTTTTTTTTTTCCCTGTTGGTTTTCTTCTTTGACTCTTCGGCTCTCATTAAATATATGAGGTCTTTAAATTTCTGACATTGGCCTTCTTTACTGGCTCAGTGTTTTCCCCTTGGGTAACTGCACCCACTCCCAAGGCTTAGCTCTCAGCACTGTGCTCGTGCATCCCTAATGCGCAAATCCAGCCTGGTCCGCTTTCCTCAGCTCCAAAGAGAATGCCTTTTCTATCAGATGAACTTACTCCCTCTCTGTTCTACAGAATTCGGTGCAGTTAGATCCAAATCTAATTTAAGACAGCCTTACAGATACTGTGTTTCTTGTAACTATTTTTCACCCAAGCTAGAACATACATAGTGCTCCACTTTCTTTTCCTTATTTGTCGGGTCCTGGCAATTATATCTTGAAAATACTTCTGTCTTCCGTTCTCATCTTTCATTTCTACTGCCACTGCCATGAATCGGTATATCTGGTTCCCCAACCTCGAATGCCTTTTCTCCTTTAGCATTGTCTCAGAGTCCTGGAAGTTCGTGCTCCTTTTTTTTTTTATAATTTTTAAAAAATTTTATTTATTTAAATTTATTTATGGCTGTGTTGGGTCTTCGTTTCTGTGTGAGGGCTCTCTCTAGTTGCGGCAAGTGGGGGCCACTCTTCATCTTGGTGCGCGGGCCTCTCACTGTCGCGGCCTCTCTCGTTGCAGAGCACAGGCTCCAGACGCGCAGGCTCAGTAGTTGTGGCTCACGGGCCTAGTTGCTCCGCGGCATGTGGGATCTTCCCAGACCAGGGCTCGAACCCGTGTCCTCTGCATTGGCAGGTGGATTCTCAACCACTGTGCCACCAGGGAAGCCCCGTGCTCCTTTATAAAACTTACATGTCTCCCGTTGTCAACACATTAAATAGTGAATTGTGTGTTTGGGCATTTTAAGTTCTGGTCTCACCTTAATTTTTAGTGTGTTTGTTATTCATGATATCTCTCCAAAGACCCTATCCTAGGCAAATTAGGCAGGCACATATTCACATCTGTGTGGATTAGCTTTTTCTTTTGTTTTCCCATCTTTTTTTCCCTTTCTATTCACATCTTCCATATCCTTTAATGTTCACCTTAAATGCCACCTCTTTTTTGTCACCACCCTGAGTCAGATCAGGCAAATGAGTAAATCTCCCTCTTTTATTATTTGGCATGTAGCTATCTGATGCACTGATTGGACTTATTACCTTCAAACTAGTATCACTGTTAATTTCATGCATGTTTTTCTCCAACAGTATTGTAAAGATATTAGTTCAAGGAGTGGAAATTGTCAGGAGACTGGAAAATCTCTAGAGAGGAGATTTGGGCCTTGGGGGAAAATGCCGTTTTTGAAATTTCAGGCTATATTGAGACGTCCGTGGACAGACAGAAAGCTAGGCTTTAGCATTTATAGATATCTCAAAAGCTCATTATGGCCAGCACTAAACTCCCATAAGGATACACCATTTGGCTCCAATTAGCCTGGTGTACAGTTCGTTGTCTGAAATATTGTTTCAGCCAGAGGATTTTGAAGGTGAGCTGAGAGCAGCCATTAAGGCGGATTCTTTGTGATAATGAAGATGATTATAATGATAATGATATTCTGTGCTGGGGGAAGGAGTAGGAGGGGGGAGAGAGAGCCACTTAGGGCTGAATTCAACACCTAGTCTTTTATAAATATCCTGGTCCTGGGAGATTAGGCTTAGGTAACTTAAGTTTTGACTTTTATTCGGTTGTTTAGGGATTCCAAGGCTACAAGTGGGTGCCATATTTATTGATTTAGATGTTTTTCTTCCACTGAACACACTTGTCGATAGAATTTTGTTAGATAGTGTGTGAATTCTATTGAAAATTGGGATATTTTACTTCGTATAAGACATCTATTGAAAATTGGCCCACTAGACAAGCAGCTCAACTGCTGCCCAACCTCAGAAAATCATGGAACAGAGACTGGAACAGTATTTGAGATCTAGGTTATTTTCATCAGTTGCACCAAATAGGAAAACTCTTTTGTACATCTAGGGTCTTGCAGCCCTGGCTGGAATGCTTAGATTGAGCTTATCAGATTTAATTCAGGCCGCAAAAATCCAACTTCCTTAACCTCCAACAAATTGTGCCTCCTATGCATTTGGTTACTTGATTTGTTTCGTTAAGCTAATACCCCATTTCAATAATAAAGGCAAGTTCTAAATTTCTCTCTTATGTTAAGGCCTGCAGCTTTCAGATGCAATGATTTCTTTCTATTACATTATTTCTAAGATTTCTATTTAACATGTTAAAGTTGTCAGAACTTCTAGTGCTAGTTTTTTTCCCTCCATTAAAAATAGATTTGAGAACTATAAATTATTGTGGACAATTAAGGGATTTGGCCTAGGAAGTGCTCTTAATGGAGGGAACCTAGCTCTAATGGAATGAAAATAATGCTACCTTCACCCAATAAATATTTGTTGGATGAACATGTGCTTAATACATACTTTTAAATGATAATTTTGAGCAGGTATTTGATGAGTATGAATATGTCAGGAGGAATATATTGTGGGCTAGAATGAGTGCATACTTTAAGATGTATTTTGTATAACATGTCAAGATTTAAAGGAAAATACACTTGAAATGCAGTTTTTCTATACCTTATTTTACTTACACCTTTTTATCCTAAAAAAAAAATCTAGCATTTTACTCTATAGAGGATACTACCTGAAAGGAAAGTGAATTATCTCCTATCACTTAACTCCTTATAACCATAGCAGAGTACCTCACTTTGCTTCAGTCTCTGTGTTTATTTAACTTGGAGAATAATAAAGTATAACCTCTTTCTAGAGATACTCTCAGAAGAGCAAGTCTTTCCAGGAACCGGGGTGTCATTTATCCGAAGAAGCAATAATATATTACCTATTACCTTAGAGAGGTGAGGTCTTTGTAAACGTACTACAGGACAAAGACTGTTTTAAGCTCTGCTGAGAGTTGAGTGTAACTTTGTGGAAAACAAACCTGAAAGGCCTTTAGAGAGACAGACTCATAATATTTCAGAGATGACTGTAAATCCATGCAAAGGTATTGTGCCACATCCTACTGTGTGAAGCAAAATATGAAAATTGTTTACAGTATACAAAGGGGAATTGTCCATATTCTGTGCTGTAAATCAGGTGGTAATGGGTTACTTACCATGGGTATTCACTGCCCAAACTTTGAAGAAAATATCTGTTATGGAAAGATTTCAGGGTCATAGGGTTCCTGTTTTTGTTTTCACTTGTACTCAGAAAGAGAAGTGATACTGCATTAAACTGTTCAATATGTTTAACCTCTCTTTGCAATGCGAAGCCACTCTGGAGGGGACTTTATTTTTTATTTTTTTATTTTTTTTCCTCTCTTTTTTTTAAATTTAATTTAATTTTATTTTTTTTAAACATCTTTATTGAAGTATAATTGCCTTACAATGGTGTGTTAGCTTCTCCTTTATAACAAAGTGAATCAGTTATACATATACAATATGTTCCCATTTCTCTTCCCTCTTGCATCTCCCTCCCTCCCTCCCACCCTCCCCATCCCACCCCTTTAGGTGGTCACAAGGCACCGAGCTGATCTTCCTGTGCTATGCGGCTGCTTCCCACTAGCTATCTATTTTACATTTGGTAGTGTATATATGTCCATGACACTCTCTTACCCTGTCACATCTCACCCCACCCCCTCCCCATATCTTCAAGTCCATTCTCTAGTAGGTCTGTGTCTTTATTCCCGTCTTGCCACTAGGTTCTTCATGGCCTTTTTTTTTTTTTCCTTAGATTCCGTATATATGTGTTAGCATACTGTATTTGTTTTTCTCTTTCTGACTTACTTCACTCTGTATGACAGACTCTAACTCCATCCACGTCATTACAAATACCTCCATTTCATTTCTTTTTATGTCTGAGTAATATTCCATTGTATATATGTGCCACATCTTCTTTATCCATTCATCTGTTGATGGACATTTAGGTTGCTTCCATGTCCTGGCTATTGTAAATAGAGCTGCAATGAACATTGTGGTACATGACACTTTTTGACCTATGGTTTTCTCAGGATATATGCCCAGTAGTGGGATTGCTGGGTCGTATGGTAGTTCTATTTGTAGTTTTTTAAGGAACCTCCATACTGTTCTCCATAGTGGCTGTATCAATTTACATTCCCACCAACAGTGCAAGAGTGTTCCCTTTCCTCCACACCCTCTCCAGCATTTATTGTTTCTAGATTTTTTGATGATGGCCATTCTGACCGGTGTGAGATGATATCTCATTGTAGTTTTGATTTGCATTTCTCTAATGATTAATGATGTTGAGCATTCTTTCATGTGTCTGTAGGCCATCTGTATATCTTCTCTGGAGAAATGTCTATTTAGGTCTTCTGCCCATTTTTGGATTGGGTTGTTTGTTTTTTTGTTATTGAGCTGCATGAGCTGCTTGTAAATCTTGGAGATTAATCCTTTGTCAGTTGCTTCATTTGCAAATATTTTCTCCCATTCTGAGGGTTGTCTTTTGGTCTTGTTTATGATTTCCTTTGCTGTGCAAAAGCTTTTAAGTTTCATTAGGTCCCATTTGTTTATTTGTGTTCTTATTTCCATTTCCCTGGGAGCTGGGTCAAAAAGGATCTTGCTGTGATGTATGTCATAGAGTGTTCTGCCTATGTTTTCCTCTAAGAGTTTGATAGTGTCTGGCCTTACACTTAGGTCTTTAATCCATTTTGAGTTTATTTTTGTGCATGGTGTCAGGGAGTGTTCTAATTTCATACTTTTACATGTACCTGTCCAATTTTCCCAGCACCACTTATTGAAGAGGCTGTCTTTTCTCCACTGTATATGCTTGCCTCCTTTATCAAAGATAAGGTGGCCATATGTGTGTGGGTTTATCTCTGGGCTTTCTATCCTGTTCCATTGATCTATATTTCTGTTTTTGTGCCAGTACCAAACTGTCTTGATTACTGAAGCTTTGTAATATAGTCTGAAGTCAGGGAGCCTGATTCCCCCAGCTCCATTTTTCGTTCTCAAGATTGCTTTGGCTATTCGGGGTCTTTTGTGTTTCCATACAAATTGTGAAATTTTTTGTTCTAGTTCTGTGAAAAATGCCAGTGGTAGTTTGATAGGGATTGCATTGAATCTGTAGATTGCTTTGGGTAGTAGAGTCATTTTCACAATGTTGATTCTTCCAATCCAGGAACATGGTATATCTCTCCATCTATTTGTATCATCTTTAATTTCTTTCATCAGTGTCTTATAATTTTCTGCATACAGGTCTTTTGTCTCCTTAGGTAGGTTTATTCCTAGATATTTCATTCTTTTTGTTGCAATGGTAAACGGGAGTGTTTTCTTAATTTCACTTTCAGATTTTTCGTCATTAGTGTATAGAAATGCAAGAGATTTCTGTGCATTAATTTCGTATCCTGCTACTTTACCAAATTCATTGATTAGCTCTAGGAGTTTTCTGGTAGCATCTTTAGGATTCTCTATGTATAGTATCATGTCATCTGCAAATAGTGACAGCTTTACTTCTTCTTTTCCGATTTGGATTCCTTTTATTTCTTTTTCTTCTCTGATTGCTGTGGCTAACACTTCCAAAACTATGTTGAATAATAGTGGTGAGAGTGGGCAACCTTGTCTTGTTCCTGATCTTAGTGGAAATGGTTTCAGTTTTTCACCATTGAGGACGATGTTGGCTGTGGGTTTGTCCTATATGGCCTTTGTTATGTTGAGGAAAGTTCCCTCTATGCCTACTTTCTGCAGGGCTTTTATCATAAATGGGTGTTGAATTTTGTCGAAAGCTTTCTCTGCATCTATTGAGATGATCATATGGTTTTTCTCCTTCAATTTGTTAATATGGTGTATCACATTGATTGATCTGCGTATATTGAAGAATCCTTGCATTCCTGGGATAAACCCCACTTGATCATGGTGTATGATCCTTTTAATGTGCTGTTGGATTCTGTTTGCTAGTATTTTGTTGAGGATTTTTGCATCTATGTTCATCAGTGATATTGGCCTGTAGTTTTCTTTCTTTGTGACATCTTTGTCTGGTTTTGGTATCAGCGTGATGGTGGCCTCGTAGAATGGGTTTGGGAGTGTTCCTCCCTCTGCAATATTTTGGAAGAGTTTGAGAAGGATAGGTGTTAGCTCTTCTCTAAATGTTTGATAGAATTCACCTGTAAAACCATCTGGTCCTGGGCTTTTGTTTGTTGGAAGGTTTTTAATCACAGTTTCAATTTCAGTGCTTGTGATTGGTCTGTTCATATTTTCTATTTCTTCCTGGTTCAGTCTCGGCAGTTTGTGCATTTCTAAGAATCTGTCCATTTCTTCCAGGTTGTCCATTTTATTGGCATAGAGTTGCTTGTAGTAATCTCTCATTATCTTTTGTATTTCTGCAGTGTCAGTGGTTACTTCTCCTTTTTCATTTCTAATTCTATTGATTTGAGTCTTCTCCCTTTTTCTCTTGATGAGTCTGGCTAATGGTTTATCAATTTTGTTTATCTTCTCAAAGAACCAGCTTTTAGTTTCATTGATTTTTGCTATTGTTTCCTTCATTTCTTTTTCATTTATTTCTGACCTGATCTTTATAATTTCTTTCCTTCTGCTAGCTTTGGGGTTTTTTTGTTCTTCTTTCTCTAATTGCTTTAGGTGCAAGGTTAGGTTGTTTATTTGAGATGTTTCCTGTTTCTTGAGGTAGGCTTGTATTGCTATAAACTTCCCTCTTAGCACTGTTTTTGCTGCATCCCATAGGTTTTGGGTCATCATGTCTCCATTGTCATTTGTTTCTAGGTATTTTTTGATTTCCCCTTTGATTTCTTCAGTGATCACTTACTTCGTTATTAAGTAGTGTATTGTGTAGCCTCCATGTGTTTGTATTTTTTACAGATCTTTTCCTGTAATTGATATCTAGTCTCATAGCGCTGTGGTTGGAAAAGATACTTGATACGATTTCAATTTTCTTAAATTTACCAAGGTTTGATTTGTGACCCAAGATATGATCTATCCTGGAGAATGTTCCATGAGCACTTGAGAAAAATGTGTATTCTGTTGTTTTTGGGTGGAATGTCCTATAAATATCCATTAAGTCCATCTTGTTTAATGTATCATTTAAAGCTTGTGTTTCCTTATTTATTTTCATTTTGGATGATCTGTCCATTGGTGAAAGTGGGGTGTTAAAGTCCCCCTACTATGATTGTGTTGCTGTCGATTTCCCCTTTTATGGCTGTTAGTATTTGCCTTATGTATTGAGGTGCTCCTATGTTGGGTGCATAAATATTTACAATTGTTATACCTTCCTCTTGGATCGATCCCTTGATCATTATATAGTGTCCTTCTTTGTCTCTTGTAATAGTCTTTATTTTAAAGTCTATTTTGTCTGATATGAGAATTGCTACTCCAGCTTTCTTTTGATTTCCATTTGCATGGAATATCTTTTTCCATCCCCTCACTTTCAGTCTGTATGTGTCCCTAGGTCTGAAGTGGGTCTCTTGTAGACAGCATATATATGGGTCTTGTTTTTGTATCCATTCAGCCAGCCTGTGTCTTTTGGTGGGAGCATTTAATCCATTTACATTCAAGGTAATTATCGATATGTATGTTCCTATTACCATTTTCTTAAATGTTTTGGGTTTGTTATTGTAGGTGTTTTCCTTCTCTTGTGTTTCTTGCCTAGAGAAGTTCCTTTAGCATTTGTTGTAAAGCTGGTTTGGTGGTGCTGAACTCTCTCAGCTTTTGCTTGTCTGTAAAGGTTTTAATTTCTCCATCACATCTGAATGAGATCCTTGCTGGGTAGAGTAATCTTGGTTGTAGGTTTTTCTCCTTCATCACTTTAAGTATATCCTGCCACTCCCTTCTGGCTTGCAGAGTTTCTGCTGAAAGATCAGATGTTAACCTTATAGGGATTCCCTTGTGTGTTATTTGTTGTTTTTCCCTTGCTGCTTTTAATATGTTTTCCTTATATTTAATTTTTGATAGTTTGATTAATATGTGTCTTGGCGTGTTTCTCCTTGGGTTTATCCTGTATGGGACTCTCTGTGCTTCCAGGACTTGATTAACTATTTCCTTTCCCATATTAGGGAAGTTTTCAACTATAATCTCTTCAAATATTTTCTCAGTCCCTTTCTTTTTCTCTTCTTCTTCTGGGACCCCTATAATTCGAATGTTGGTGCGTTTAATGTTGTCCCAGAGGTCTCTTGAGACTGTCCTCAGTTCTTTTCATTCTTTTTTCTTTATCCTGCTCTGCAGTAGTTATTTCCACCATTTTATCTTCCAGATCACTTATCCTTTCTTCTGCCTCAGTTATTCTGCTATTGATCCCATCTAGAGTATTTTTAATTTCATTTATTGTGTTTTTCATCATTGCTTGGTTCCTCTTTAGTTCTTCTATGTCCTTGTTAAATGTTTATTGCATTTTGTCTATTCTATTTCCAAGATTTTGGATCATCCTTACTATCATTATTCTGAATTCTTTTTCAGGTAGACTACCTATTTCCTCTTCATTTGTTAAGTCTGGTGTGTTTTGACCCTACTTCTTCATCTGCTGTGTGTTTTTCTGTCGTCTCATTTTGCTTATCTTACTGTGTTTGGGGTCTCCTTTTCACAGGCTGCAGGTTCGTAGTTCCCGTTGTTTTTGGTATCTGTCCCCAGTGGCTAAGGTTGGTTCAGTGGGTTGTGTAGGCTTCCTGGTGGAGGGAACTAGTGCCTGAGCTCTCGTGGATGAGGCTGGATCTTGTCTTTCTGGTGGGCACGTCCACGTCTGGTGGTGTATTTTGGGGTGTCTGTGGCCTTATTATGATTTTAGGCAGCCTCTCTGCTAATGGATGGGGCTGTGTTCCTGTCTTGCTAGTTGTTTGGCATAGGGTGTTCAGCACTGTAGCTTGCTGGTCATTGAGTGATGCTGGGTCTTGATGTTGAGATGGAGATCTCTGAGAGATTTTTGCCGTTTGGTATTACGTGGAGCTGGGAGGTCTCTTGTGGACCAGTGTCCTGAAGTTGGCTCTCCCACCTCCGAGGTACGGCCCTGATGCCTGGCTGAAGCACCAAGAGCCTTTCGTCCACACGGCTCAGAGTAAAAGGGAGAAAAAATAGAAAGAAAGAAAGAAAGAAAGAAAGAGGCTATAATATAGTGAAGTAAAATAAAGCTATTATAAAGCAAAGCTATACCGACAAAATCTCCCCCAGAAGCATATACATATACACTCACAAAAAAAAAGGAAAAGGGGAAAAATTAATATATCCTGCTCCCAAAGTCCACCTCCTGAATTTGGGATGATTTGTTGTCTATTCAGGTATTCAACAGATGCAGGCACATCAAGTTGACTGCGGAGTTTTAATCCGCTGCTTCTGAGGCTGCTGGGAGAGATTTCCCCTCCTCATCTCTGTTCGCACAGCTCCTGGGGATCAGCTTTGGATTTGGACCCGCCTCTGCGTGTAGGTCGCCTGAGGGCGTCTGTTCCCTGCCCAGACAGGACGGGGTTAAAGGCGCAGCTGCTTCGGGGGCTCTGGCTCACTCAGGCGGGGGGAGGGAGGGGTACGGAGGAGGCGGGCCGAGCCTGCGGCGTCAGAGGCGTCGTGACGTTGCAGCAGCCTGAGGCGTGCAGTGCGTTCTCCCGGGGGATGTTGTCCCCGGATCACGGGAGCCTGGCCGTGGCGGGCTGCACCGGCTCCCGGGAGGGGCGGTGTGGAGAGTGACTTGTGCTCGCACACAGGCTTCTTGGAGGCGGCAGCAGCAACCCCAGCGTCTCACGCCCATCTCTGGGGTCCGCGCTGATAGCCGCGGCTCGCGCCAGTCTCTGGAGTTCGTTTAGGCGGCGCTCTGAATCCCCTCTCCTTGCGCGCCGCGAAACAAAGAGGCAAGAAAAAGTCTCTTGCCTCTTCGGCAGCTGCAGACTTTTTCCAGGTCTCCCTCCCAGTCAGCTGTGGTGCGCTAATCCCTTCAGGTTGTGTTCACGCCACCAGCCCCAGTCCTCTCCCTGCGATCCGACCAAAGCCCGAGCCTCCGCTCCCAGCCCCCACCCGCCCCGGCGGGCGAGCAGACAAGCGTCTTGGGCTGGTGAGCGCTGCTCGGCGCCGAGCCTCTGTGCGGGAATCTCTCCGTTTTTCCCTCTGCGCCCCTGTTGCTGTGGGATCCGCGCTGTTAGCCGCGGCTCGCGCCCGTCTCTGAAGTTCGTTTAGGCGGCGCTCTGAATCCCCTCTCCTCGTGCAACAGGAAACAGGGAAGAAAAAGTCTCTTGCCTCTTCGGCAGCTGCAGACTTTTTCCCGCACTCCCTCCCGGCTGGCTGTGGTGCACTAACCCCTTCAGGCTGTGTTCACGCCGCCAACCCCAGTCCTCTCCCTGCGGTCCGACCTAAGCCCGAGCCTCAGCTCCCAGCCCCGCCCGCCCCGGCGGCTGAGCAGACAGGCCTCTTGGGCTGGTGAGTGTTGGTCAGCGCCGAGCCTCCGTGCGGGAAGTGCGGGAATCTCTCCGCTTTGCCCTCCACACCCCTGTGGCTGCGCTCTCCTCCATGGCTCCGAAGCTTCCCCCCTCTGCCACCCGCAGTCTCTGCCCGCGAAGGGGCTTCCTAGTGCGTGGAAATCTTTCCTCCTTCACAGCTCCCTCCCACTGGTGCAGGTGCCGTCCCTATTCTTTTGTCTCTGTTATTTCTTTTTTCTTTTGCCCTACCCAAGTACGGGGGGAGTTTCTTGCCTTTTGGGAGGTCTGACGTTTTCTGCCAGCGTTCAGTGGGTGTTCTGTAGGAGCAGTTCCACGTGTAGATGTATTTCTACTGTGTCTGTGGGAAGGAAGGTGATCTCCGCGTCTTACTCTTCCGCCATCTCCAGGAAGTGATCGGGGACTTTATTTTTAATCTATTTTTTTTTAGCATTTAGCATTTATTTTTATGTACTTGTTCCATATTTGAAATTGCTATAAAAATACTACTTGGTAGTGAGCGGTTCATAAAAAGATGCATTTATGCTTAAACTTGAACCATGCAAGCACTTTCATTTATAAGACTAAAAATTGTTAATGTGTTAGACTCCTTTTATATGTACATAAATATTTCATTTATTTATTTATTCATTATTTTTTTGGAGGTAGCTTATTAACTTTTTTTTCTTTTTTAACATCTTTATTGGAGTATAATTGCTTTACAATGGTGTGTTAGTTTCTGCTTTATAACAAAGTGATTCAGCTATACGTATACATATATCCCCATATCTCCTCCCTCTGCGTCTCCCTCACACCCTCCCTATCCCACCCCTCTAGGTGGACATAAAGCACCGAGCTGATCTCCCTGTGCTATGCGGCTGCTTCCCACTAGCTATCTGTTTTACATTTGGTAGTGTATATATGTCCATGTCACCCTCTCACTTCATCTCAGCTGACCCTTCCCCCTCCCTGTGTCCTCAAGTCCACTTTCTACGTTTGCGTCTTTATTCCTGTCCTGCCTCTAGGTTCTTCAGAACCTTTTTTTTAAGATTCCATATATATTTGTTAACATATGGTATTTGTTTCTCTCTTTCTGACTTACTTCACTCTGTAGGACAGACTCTAGGTCCATCCACCTCACTACAAAAAACTCAATTTCGTTTCTTTATATGGCTGAGTAATATTCCATTGTATATATGTGCCACATCTTCTTTATCTATTCATCTGTCATTGGACACTTAGGTTGCTTCTGTGTCCTGGCTACTGTAAATAGAGTTGCAATGTACACTGTGCTACATGACTCTTTTTGAATTATGGTTTTCTCAGGGTATATGCCCAGTAGTGGGATTGCTGGGTCGTATGGTAGTTGTATTTTTAGTTTTTTAAGGAACCTGCATAGTGTTCTCCATGGTGGCTATATCACTTTACATTCCCACCAACAGTGCAAGAGGGTTCCCTTTTCTCCACACCCACTCTAGCGTTTAAGGTTTGTAGATTTTTTGATGATGGCCATTCTGACCAGTGTGAGGTGATGCCTCATTGTAGTTTTGATTTGCATTTCTCTAATGATTAGTGATGTTTAACAACCTTTCATGTGTTTGTTGGCAATCTGTATATCTTCTTTGGAGAAATGTCTATTTAGGTCTTCCGCCCATTTTTGGATTGGGTTTTTGTTTTTTTGATATTGAGCTGCATGAGCTGCTTGTAAATTTTGGAGATTAATCCGTTGTCAATTGCTTCATTTGCAAATATTTTCTCCCATTCTCAGGGTTGTCTTTTCGTCTTGTTTATGGTTTCCTTTCCTGTGCAAACGCTTTTAAGTTTCATTAGGTCCCATTTGTTTATGTTTGTTTTTATTTCCAATTCTCTAGGAGGTGGGTCAAAAAGGATCTTGCTGTAATTTATGCCATAGAGTGTTCTGCCTATGTTATCCTCTGAGAGTTTTATAGTGTCTGGCCTTACATTTAGGTCTTTAATCCGTTTTGAGTTTATTTTTGTGTATGGTGTTAGGGAGTGTTCTAACTTCATTCTTGTAGCTGTCCAGTTCTCCCAGCACCACTTATTGAAGAGGCTGTCTTTTCTCCATGGTATATTCTTGCCTTCTTTGTCAAAGATAAAGTGACCATATGTGCGTAGGTTTATCTCTTGGCTTTCTATCCTGTTCCATTGATCTATATTTCTGTTTTTGTGCCAGTACCATACTGTCTTGATTACTGTAGCTTTGTAGTATAGTCTGAAGTCAGGGAGCCTGATTCCTCCAGCTCCATTTTTCTTTCTCAAGATTGCTTTGGCTATTCAGGGTCTTTGTGTTTCCATGCAAAATGTGAAATGTTTTGTTCTAGTTCTGTGAAAAATGCCATTTGTAGTTTGATCGGGATTGCGTTGTATCAGTAGATTGCTTTGGGTAGTATAGTCATTTTCAGAATGTTAATTCTTCCAATCCAAGAACATGGTATATCTCTCCATCTGTTTGTATCATCTTTAATTTCTTTCATCAGTGTCTTATACGTTTCTGCATACAGGTCTTTTGTCTCCCTAGGTAGGTTTATTCCTAGGTATTTTATTCTTTTTGTTGCAGTGGTAAAAGGGAGTGTTTCCTTAATTTCTCTTTCAGATTTTGCATCGTTAGTGTGTAGGAATGCCAGAGTTTTCTGTGCATTTTTTGTATCCTGCTACTTTATCAAATTCATTGATGAGTGCTAGTAGTTTTCTGGTAACATCTTTAGGATTCTCTATGAATAGTATCATGTCATCTGCAAACAGTGACAGTTTTACTTGTTTTTTTCCGATTTGGATCCCATTTATTTCTTTTTCTTCACTGATTGCTGTGGCTAAAACTTCCAAAACTATATTGAATAATAGTTGTGGGAGTGGACAACCTTGTCTTGTTCCTGATCTTAGTGGAAATGGTTTCATTTTTTCACCATTGAGAATGATGTTGGCTGTGTGTTTGTCATATATGGCATTAATTATTTTGAGATAAGTTCCCTCTCTTCCTACTTTCTGGAGAGTTTTTATCATAAATGGGTGTTGAATTCTATTGAAAGCATTTTCTGCATCTATTAAGAGGATCATATGGTTTTTCTCCTTCAGTTTATTAATATGGTTTATCACATTGATTGATTTGCATATATTGAAGAATCCTTGCATTCCTGGGATAAACCCCACTTGATCATGGTGTATGATCCTTTTAATGTGCTTTTGGATTCTGTTTGCTAGTGTTTGTTGAGGATTTTTGCATCTGTGTTCCTCAGTGATATTGGCTTGTAGTTTTCTTTTTTTTTTGTGACATCTTTGTCTGGTTTTGGTATCAGGGGGATGGTGGCCTTGTAGAATGAGTTTGGGAGTGTTCCTCCCCCTGCTATATTTTGGAAGATTTTGAGAAGGACAGATGTTAGCTATTCTCCAAATGTTTGATAGAATTTGCCTGTGAAGCCATCTGGTCCTGGGCTTTTGTTTGTTGGAAGATTTTTAATCACTGTTTCAATTTCAGTGCTTGTGATTGGTCTTTTCATATTTTCTGTTTCCTCCTAGTTCAGTCTTGGAAGGTTGTGTTTTTCTAAGAATTTGTCCATTTCTTGCAGGTTGTCCATTTTATTGGCATAGAGTTGCTTGTAGTAATCTCTCATGATCCTTTGTATTTCTGCAGTTTCAGTTGTTGCTTCTCCTTTTTCATTTCTAATTCTGTTGATTTGAGTCTTCTCCATTTTTTTCTTGATGTGTCTGGCTAATAGTTTATGAATTTTGTTTATCTTCTCAAAGAACGAGCTTCTAGTTTTATTGATCTTTGCTATTGTTTTCTTCATTTCTTTTTCATTTATTTCTGATGTGATCTTTATGATTTGTTACCTTCTGCTAACTTTGGGGTTTATTTTTGTTCTTCTTTCTCTAATTGTTTTAGGTGTAAGGTTAGGTTGTTTATTTGAGGTGTTTCTTGTTTCTTGAGGTAGGATTGTATTGCTATTAACTTCCCTCTTAGAACTGCTTTTGCTGCATCCCATAGGTTTTGGGTCGTCGTATTTTCACTGTCATTTTTTTCTAGGTATTTTTTGATTTTCTCTTTGATTTCTTCAGTGATCACTTGGTTATTTAGTAGTGTATTGTGTAGCTTCCAAGTGTTTGTATTTTTTACTGTTTTCTTCCTTTAATTGATATCTAGTCTTATAGTGTTGTGGCTGGAAAATACACTTGATACGATTTCAATTTTCTTAAATTTACCAAGGCTTGATTTGTGACCCAAGATATGATGTATCCTGGAGAATGTTCCATGAGCACTTGAGAAAAATGTGTATTCTGTTGTTTTTGGGTGGAATGTCCTATAAATATCAATTAAGTCATCTTGTTTAATATGTCATTTAAAGCTTGTGTTTCCTTATTTATTTTCATTTTGTATGATCTGTCCATTGGTGAAGGTAGGGTGTTAAAGTCCCGTATTATTATTGTGTTCTTGTCAGTTTCCCCTTTTATGGTTGTTAGCATTTTCCTCATGTATTGAGGTGCTCCTAAGTTGCGTGCATAAATATTTACAATTGTTATATCTTCTTCTTGGATTGAGCCCTTGATCATTATGTAGTGTGTTTCTTTGTCTCTTGTAATATTCTTTATTTTAAACCTATTTTGTCTGATATGAGAATTTCTACTCCAGCTTCCTTTTGATTTACATTTGCATGGAATATCTTTTTCCATCCCCTCACTTTCAGTCTGTATGTGTCCCTAGGTCTGAAGTGGGTCTCTTGTAGACAGCATATATATATGTGTGTCTTGTGTGTATCCATTCAACCAGTCTTTGTCTTTTGGTTTGAGCATTTAATCCATGTAAATTTAAGGTAGTTATCGATATGTATGTTCCTATTACCATTTTCTTAATTGTTTTGGGTTTGTTATCGTAGGTCTTTTCCTTCTGTTGTGTTTTCTGCCTAGAGAAGTTCATTTAGCATTTGTTGTAAAGCTGGTTTGGTGGTGCTGAATTCTTAGTTTTTGCTTGTCTGCAAAGGCTTTAATTTCTCTGTTGAATCTGAATGAGATCCTTGCTGGGTAGAGTCATCTTGGTAGTAGGTTTTTCCCTTTCATCATTTTAAGTATATCCTGCTACTGCTTTCTGGCTTGCAGAGTTTCTGCTGAAAGATCAGCTGTTAACCTTATGGGGATTCCCTTGTATGTTATTTGTTGCTTTTCCCTTGCTGCTTTAATATTTTTTCTTTGTATTTAATTTTTGACAGTTTGATTAATATGTGTCTTGGTGTGTTTCTCCTTGGATTCATCCTGTATGGGACTCTGCACTTCCTGGACTTGATTTACTCTTTCCTTTCCCATATTAGGGAAGTTTTCAACTGTAATCTCTTCAGATATTTTCTCAGTGCCTTTTTTTTTTTCTGTTCTTCTTCTGGGGCCCCTATAATTGGAATGTTCATGCATTTAATATTGTACCAGAGGTCTCTGAGATTGTCCTCAATTCTTTTCATTCTTTTTTCTTTATTCTGCTCTGTGGTAGTTATTTCCACTATTTTATCTTCCAGGTCATTTATCCGTTCTTCTGCCTCAGTTATTCTGTTATTGATTCCTTCTAGAGAATTTTTAATTTCATTTACTGTGTTGTTCTTCATTTTTTGCTCTTAAGTTCTTCTAGGTCCTTGTTAAACGTTTCTTGTATATTCTCCATTCTATTTCCAAGACTTTGGATCATGTTTACTATCATTACTCTGAATTATTTTCCAGGTAGACTGCCTATTTCTTGTTTATTTGTTTGGTCTGGTGGGTTTTAACCTGCTCCTTCATCTGCTGTGTATTTCTCTGTCTTTTTATTTTGCTTAATTTACTGTGTTTGGAGTCTCCTTTTCACACTCTGCAGGTTCGTAGTTCCCGTTGTTTTTGGTGTCTGCCTCCCATGGGTGAAGTTGGTTCAGTGTGTTGTGTAGGCTTCCTGGTGGAGGGGACTGGTGCCTGTGTTCTGGTGGATGAGGGTGGATCTTGTCTTTCTGGTGGGCAGGACTGCGTCCGGCTGTGTGTTTTCGGGTGTCTGTGACTTTATTATGATTTTAGGCAGCCTCTCTGCTCATGGGTGGGGTTGTGTTCCTGTCTTGCTAGTTGTTTGGCATGGGGTGTCCAGCACTGGAGCTTGCTGGTTGTTGAGTGGAGCTGGGCCTTAGTGTTGAGATGAAGATCTCTGGGAGACATTTCACCAATTGGTATTACCTGGAGCCAGGAGGTCTCTGGTGGACCAATGTCCTGTTCTTGGTTCCTATCTCAGAGGCTCAGGCCTGACACCCGGCTGGAGCACCAAGACCTTGTCAGACATTCGGCTCAGAAGGAAAGGGAGGGAAAAAAAGAAAGAAAGAAAGAAGTAAAATAAAATAAAATAAAATAAAGTTATTAAAGTAAAAACTTTTTTTAAATTTTTTAAAAACAATTACGAAAAAGAGAGCAACCAAACCAAAAAACAAATCTACCAATGATAACAAGTGCTAAAAAGTATACTAAAAAAACCCCACAAAACAAATAATGGACAGACAGAACCCTAAGACAAATGATTAAAGTAGTTATACAGACATATCACACAAAGAAGCATACACATACACACAAAAAGGGAAAAAGGAAAAAAAAATATATAAAAAGATTAAAAAAAGGAAGAGAGCAATCAAATCAATAAACAAATCTACCAATGATAATAAGCTATAAATACTAAACTAAGTTAAACATAAAGCCAGAAACAAATTAGATGCAGAAAGCAAACCTCAAAATCTACAGTTGCTTCCAAAGTCCACCTCCTCAATTTTAGGATGATTTGTTGTCTGTTCGTGTATTCCAGAGATGCAGGTACAGCAAGTTGATTGTGGAGATTTAATCCACTGCTCCTGAGGCTGCTGGGAGAGATTTCCCTTTCTAGTGTTTGTTCGCACAGCTCCTGGGGTTCGGCTTTGGATTTGGACCCGCCTCTGCGTGTAGTTTGCCTGAGGGCGTCTGTTCTTTGCTCACACAGGATGGGGTAAAGGAGCAGCTGCTTCGGGGGCTCTGGCTCACTCAGGCCGGGGGGAGGGAGGGGTACGGAATGCGGAACGAGCTTGCGGCGCCTGAGGCTGGCGTGACATTACAACAGCCTGAGGTGTTCCGTGTGTTCTCCTGGGGAAGTTGTCCCTGGATCACGGGAGCCTGGCCATGGCAGGCTGCACCGGCTCCCGGGAGGGGCGGTGTGGAGAGTGACCTGTGCTCGCACACAGGCTTCTTGGTGGCGGCAGCAGCAGCCTTAGCGTCTCATGCCCGTCTCTGGTGTCTGCGCTGATAGCCCCAGCTTGTGTCCGTCTCTGGAGCTCATTTAGGCGGTGCTCTGAATCCTCTCTCCTCACGCACCCCGAAACAATGGTCTCTTGCCTCTTCAGCAGCTCCAGACCTTTGCCTGGACTCCCTCCCGGCTAGCTGTGGCGCACTAGCCCCTTCAGGCTATGTTCACGCCGCCAACCCCAGTCCTCTCCCTGCGATCCGACCAAAGCCCGAGCCTCAGCTCCCAGCCCCGCCTGCCCCGGCGGGGGAGCAGACAAGCCTGTCGGGCTGGTGAGTGCTGGTCGGCGCCGAGCCTCCGTGCGGGAATCTGTCCGCTTTGCCCTCCGCACCCCTGTGGCTGCGCTCTCCTCCGTGACTCCGAAGATTACCCCCTCCACCACCCGCAGTCTCCGCCCGCGAAGGGGCTTCCTAGTGTGTGGACACCTTTCCTCCTTCACAGCTCCCTCCCACTGGTGCGGGTCCCGTCCGTATTCTTTTGTCTCTGTTTTTCCTGTTTTCTTTTGCCCTGCCCAGGTACGTGGGGAGTTTGTTGCCCTTTGGGAAGTCTGAGGTCTTCTGCCAGCGTTCAGTAGGTGTTCTGTAGGAGTTGTTCCACATGTTGATATATTTCTGATGTATTTGTTTGGAGTATGGTGATCTCCATGTCTTACTCCTCCGCCATCTGTAAGGTCCCCTCCATATCTGTTGGAGTCTTTTTAAGCTCTATATGGGTCTTGTGTTTTCACCCTTATCATTTGGCACTGTATTAGGATGTTTTACTAGTTTAGATTTTGTGGATTAAGACCTGACTTGTCTTGTGAAGTTATCAGAATTCAAAGCCATAAGGTCTCAAAATGAGGAGATTCATGGTATCTATTTAATACTTAAGTAAACATGCTTTAGGTAAACTGAGTTACATGGTTTCTCTATCTTATGGCTTCCCACCATTGCTTTCTGAATTCAATTTTTAAAATTTTTATTTTTTAATTGAAGTATATTTAATTTACAACGTTGTATTAGTTTCAGTTGTACAGCAAAGTGATTCAGTTACACGTATATGTTATATATATATATATATATATATATTCTTTTTCGTATTCTTTTATAGGTTATTACAAGATATTGAATATAGTTCCCTGTGCTATACAGTAGGTCCTTGCTGTTTATATATTTTATATATAATAGTGTGTATATGTTAATCCCAACCTCCTAATTTATCTGCCCCCTGTCGTGCTATCTCATTTGGTAGCAGTAAGTTTGTTTTCTATGTCTGTGAGTCTATATCTGTTTTGTAAGTAAGTTCATTTGTATCATTTTTTAGATTCCACACATAAGTGATATCATATGATATTTGTCTTTCTGGCTTCACTTAATATGATAATCTCTAGGTCCATCCATCTTGCTACAAATGGTATTATTTCATTCTTTTTAATGGCTGAGTAACATTCTTTTGTACATATGTACTACATTCTCTTTATCCATTCATCTTTTGATGGACACGTAGGTTACTTCCATGTCTTGACTATTGTAAATAGTGCTGCAATGAACCTTGGGGTATATGGATCTTTTTGAATTATGGTTTTCTCCAGATATATGCCCAGGAGTGGGATTGTCAGATCATATGGTAATTCTACTTTTAGTTCCTTAAGGAACCTCCATACTGTTCTTCATAGTGGCTGAACCAATTTACATTCCCACCAACAATGTAAGAGGATTCTTTTTTCTCCACACCCTCTGCAGCATTTATTATTTGTAGACTTTTTAATGATGGCCATTCGGATTGGTGTGAAGTGACCCCACTCACTTTAATACACTTTTTATTTTAAAATAATTTAAAATTTAGATTTACAGGGAAGTTGCAAAGCTGGTATAGACAATTCCTATATACGTCTCCTCCAGTTTTCCAGCTTTTAACATTTTCCATAACCGTGGTCCACTTATGAAAACTAAGAAACCATTAGCGTTACTGCATTGCTATAAACTGAACTCCAGGCTTTATTGGCACTTCACAGGCTTTTCCCCTAGTTTCCTGTCCAGGACACTGCATTCTGTTTAGTGTTTCCTTGGTCTCTGCTGGGTTGTGACAGTGTCTCAGTCTTTCCTTGTTTTCATAACTTAACCAGTTTTGAGGAGTACTGCTCAGCTCTTTTGTAGGATGCCTCTCAGTTTGCGTTTGTCTGATATTCTCACGAGGAACACTGCAGAGGGGAAGTGCCCTCCCCATCATGTCCCCACAGGGGTCTCTGCGATCAGCATGATTTCATCATAGCTCATGTTCATCGGGTCACCTGGAAAGGGGCCTGCTCACTAGGTCTCTCCACCCTCAGGTTGCCTTTCCCTGCCCGTCCCATACTCTTTTCTTTGGAAGTAAGTGTTAAATTTCAACCAACACTCTAGGCTCCCTACCTAGTTTTAATGACTCAGGGAATATATGGAGGAAATTTCCTTATTGCTTCCATTGAAGAGAATTTTAATAACAGTTACCATTTCTTCTCTGTTTTCTATATTCAATCCACTATACTAAACATGGTATATCAATTGTTTCTCTTACTATGACAGACCTATATATAGAGGTTATTATTTCATCTTACAGATGTGGAAACTAGAGTGAAGGATGAAGCAATTTGACAAGGTCACAGAGAACGAGGGCGTGAACCAGGTCTGCTGGGCGCTACAGCCCTTGCTGCGAACCGTTAGGTTATATAGCCTCCCTGATAGACACCCCAAACCTCACCAAATTTGGCCATGAGAAATTTATGCATACTCTTTGTTCTGGCTTCTTGGTTCCCTCTATATGCAAAGATTCATATTTGGGGCAAGTATTTGTATATCAAAAAGTTTATATAACTTGAAAATTCACCTTTTCTAGAGACTATTTATTTCCATGACAAGTGCTGCGCAATCATATATATGAGGTAAATGTGGGATCAGGGTGTAACAAAGCAACTGTATACAAGTGCGTGAATATTAAATTATGGTTGCTGAAGCTCTTCCATCAGTTAAAACTTCTTTAACCATCAATGGAATATTTGTGTTGGTTAGAGAAATCAGCAGCAATGACAGATATAGAAGAAATGTGACTCATCTTCAGCAAGCCAAGGATCCCCAGACTCTTGGGGTGGGGCTTAAGCATCACTGATTGATTTTTCTGACACTGGTCTTGGGTCATAAAACAACAATCACCACCTCAAAACTAGTGTTATTACTAATCACTTTTTAAGTTCAAACAAAATTTTTTACTTGGGAATTTCAAAATTCTTCTTGTGATTATTAAAGGTATTCTAATTATACAGCTATACAGAAACAAAGCTGGAAATTTCTGTTTAAGTGATTCCTGCTTTCTGTTGAAATGCCAGACAGATTTCTCTCCTGTAATTGATAGTGTGTGTGTGGTAATTGTTTTGCTTTCTAATTCATTCTTAATTCCTCTTCATTCCACAACACACTCTTTATCTAATCAATTACCAAGTGCTATTGATTGTAACTGTCTAAATACCCTCCCTCCTTCACCCCTTTTGCACTAGTTTAGGTCATCTTCTTCCATTTCTTTAGCAAATGCTGCAACTCACTACCTGGTCTTCCTACTACTGTTCTTTCTTTTTTCTCGTATGAGAGCTATCTTGATCATGGGGCATTTTTTCTTAAAAGTTCCAGTGCCTTCCTGTCATATGCAAAATTGATATTCAAAGATATAATGCCAAGTTGTTTAAAAACTTGAGACCTGTCCAATGGTTCTACCTTAATCCAGCAAATGCTCTCTTGGGATCTTATTCTCCCACAATATTGAATCTAGTTTAGTTCAAATAAAATCTTGTTTTATTTTTCTATGACTTTTCACATACTGCTCTCTTGTGTGAAATGTCTTCTAGTGTCCTCTATGACATAGTAAGTATTTAAGTTGTGTATTTAAGTTGTCGCACCCTGAAGAACTTTGTAATTATTTTTAAGTATACATACCACTCTGTACATTTCTTGAGACCAGGAATCATGAGATATTTTATTTGTGTTCACAGTTTCCGTGACAGTGCTGGGCATGTCAAGTAGAAGTTCAATAAATATTAAATTGAATTGGAATGTATAATATGTGCAATGCATACAGTTAATTGATGTGTGAATCTGCTAAAAATTTCTTGATTTGAAAAGATTTCATAGAGAAGACAGAAGAAGAGGATTGTAAAGGAGAGGAAGAAAAATTTAGAAAACCTTAGGAACCAGGTGGTTTATGTAGCATGTGAAAAAATATATAGTCTAGACTTGGGACAGCAAATAGATTCTACTTGTAGTATTGACTCTAGTGAGTTGGTTGTGGCTGAGCCACGTGTAAGAAGAAGGTTGAGTCTATGGCAGGATTCAGAAGGCAAGAGAGATACAGTTGCTTTGTAACGCTGCCAGGTCACGGGAGGAAGGATGGGGGGCACTGAGCTTTGAATTGGTTGAGTTGCATCTGGAGCAGTAATTCTCAGGCTATTTTGTCGGAGAACACGTATTGACAAGGGAAATTTACATGTTTTGGATCGAGGCAAAAGTAAGAGTCTTTTCAAGCTACTCCCTGTCTTGATGCTTAAATTCTCGTAATTGATCATGACACCAGAGTGACATGACATTAGGTTGAGAATTGCTGGTTTTCAGCAATGACTTCCAACTCTGGGCCTTAGATTCCTGAAGGACCCTTGCAAGAGTCCTTCATGTTTACAGGCACAAGAAACATTCTGTTAATTTTTAAATAATATCATTTGATCATATGTACTGTAATTTAAAAATTTATATATCAGAATTGTGACTCTTAATAAAAATAACATTTATATAAACAATTTATTAAGTGTATAGTAGCTTCTTGTCATTATGGGTTTTTTTGGATTAATGACCACTAAAATATTTTTACTGTCACATAAGAACACATGATATTTTTTCATTTTCAAATGGTTTCTTATACTCAGAAACAATGAAAATAATTGTTTAAGAAAAGACAGTGAATCAAATTTGACTTTCATGGGTGTTGTTAAAGAAAAGTGATGGGATGGTCGAATGATTAGTTAGGAGAAAGAATTAATATATAGTATATTAATATATATTAATATATATATAGTATATATATATAGTATCCTGAATCTTACAAGATTAGTAGAAGATTTTAGGGAGGGGTGACATTGTATAGCAACACATATGAAAAACAGTTTGCCAGTAGAGTTTGAAATGGTTACAAAATACACATACTCTTGATTTTATTATCGTAAAAACATATATGGAAAAAAGTTAGTTATAATAATATTACTGTGAATTCATGGCCGCTGTTGTTCAGTGATTCTAAGATGTGCATATAATACACATTTTAACATTTCTGAAATTGATATGCAAACTTGCAGTTGGCTATTGGCCAGTTGGAAGTTGAGATACAGTTTTTATTGCCTTTACATTGGTAGACTGAGTTATGGCATGTGTCACTCCTGGGGGCATTACAGTACAACTGTACCATCTTGGCAGTTTATAACAACCCATGTGAAAACCATTTAAGGGGGAAAATGATTCCTGTGTGTTATCTGGAAACTGTTTATTGACATCTTCTGCTAAGATCAAGAAAGCGTCAGCATCAAAACCTGTAGTGTGGGTGTAAGAAGCTTGGAGACAATAGTAGAACTATCTTTTAAGAACTGATGCTTCATCAATTTCCTTGGTGGAATAGAGGATCATTCTGTATGAAAGAAAAAAAAAATCACTTTGAATTGTAAAACATTTCAGAGACTTTAGATTCTGAATATGAAAAAGCTTTAGAAATAATCTTAAGCAATTTATTTTGCATTTATTTTTCAACAGGAGTTGGCAGTAGTCTATGTACAAGTAAATCTAGAAGAGCCTTTTCAATAAGAATTACATAAATATTCTGAGTTACAAGAAATTACAAGGTCAAAATTTTAAATAGCAGATGTGGTTTTTCCTTCTTTAGTGATACATGAAATAATGGGATATTTATAGTTGATGACATCTTACATTCAATCAAATATGGAAAATCTTTAGTAGCTAGCATTATGTAAACCAGAATCGCTCTTAGTTGATACTTCAACAAAATTTATATGACAGTCTCAATAGTATTTGTGGAAGGCATGAATGCGTAAATTATAGTAAGTATAAATGACATTAAAATACCTGAGAGAATATAATACATGTAAAGAATCCATGAATCATCAAGGAAATATGTATTTGTATTTTACTGTATATAGAATGGTAATCCAGACATCACTCTTTACAAATCAGATAATTTTGTTACCAAAACAGTGATTCTGTAAACCAGTAGTTTAAAGAAAGTTTATTGTGTTTACATTCATAGCACTACAAATAATATGCAATAAATTATTTTACTTATATGTATGGATAATCCTCTACTTACAGTGGGGTTACATCCCAATAAACCCATTGTAAGTTGAATATAGTAAGTTGAAAACGCATTGAATACACCTAACCTACCGAACATCATGGCTTAGCCTAACCTACTTTAAACATGCTCAGAACACTTACGTTAGCCTATAGTGGGGCAAAATCATTTAGCACAAAGCCTATTTTATAATAAAGTGTTGAATATCTCATGTAATTAGTTGAATACTATACTGAAAGTGAAAAAACAGAATGGTCGTCTGGGTCTAGAATGTTTGTGAGTGTATCAGTTGTTTACCCTTGTATTCGCATGGTTGACTCGGAGCTGAACTGCCAGCGTCACTAGAGAGTATGGAACTGCATATCACCAGCAAGGAAAAGATCAGAATTTCAAACTCAGAATTCAACGTGAGGTTTCTACTGAATGCGTATAGCTGTCTCACCATCAGAAAGTTGAACCATTGTAAGTTGAGGACCTTCTGTAAGTGAAAATCTATTACATTAGATCTTCTCTAAAGCAGACTTCTTCTATTACTGCAATCCAAGTTTATCCAAGTGATCAAGAACTTCATTTATAGTGTTGAATTATAAAATCAGAATGGAAAAGCTGTAACCAATCTTTCACAAATTCTTAGGTATTAAAAAATTGTAATCTGATGACATGCTTTATCATCAGCAGAGTTGGAGTTCTCTGATCCTTAATCACAGTCTCAGGGTTACCAAGTATTTTTTTTTAATTTCAGTTTAAAAATTAGAATAAACAATGGTAATACTACAGATAATCATCATATTAAAAAAATGTCTACCTAAGATTAACACATGTAAAGGGAAGATACTAGTGACATATCTGAAGCTAAAGTTATTTAGATCTATCTTCTTTGTCCTTGTTTGAAAAATGTGTATATTTCTAGAAGTTAAACAAATAGATTTTGTGGATAATTTTTCATGATCTTTCCTTCATGAGCTATTATATGACAATTTGAGATACTGAGCATAAAATCAATTCTTAGCTTTCACAAAAATGAAGTATGAATACTTTTCAAGTTATTTTCATTATTTTTCAGCATTTCCTTTTTGAACTATATGATTAAGTATTCATTGATGCATTTTATCTTTAAGCCACATAATTGAGATTCTCATTTATAAATTAGCAAAAATTAGGCAAGTAAGTAAGAATATATATATAGAGAGGGGACGTTCTTGAGTTCTTAACTCAAGCAGTCTTTTTCTTTTCCCCAATCATGGTGCTAATTTACTGACATCACAAGAGTTTAAAATAGAGAGGATTAGCTTTTGAACTTTAAGAATGGTTTTGACTTTTGAAAAGCAGTAAGTTAGTAAATCTCAAAAGTTGATATAACGTTTTTTGTAATGCAGTATCTTTTTGTTTCAATTGATGAAACTTCAAATAACGTAAGAAAGAATAGGTAGGTCTCCTTGATTTTTTATGTAATCTTAGAGACATCATTATTCATCCATTCATCAAACTTGTACTGAGTGACTGGCCAAGGACAAGTGAAGGCGCCAAGAATGCCTCTGACTTGAGAGTACATCTGTTAGTGGGGAAAACAGATATGCAGATTAATAGTTCCAATCCTTGTGCAAATGCTGTTATAGAGACATATATTATGTGCGTCAGGACACAGGGAAAGAAAGGTGTGTGTGTGCGCTGAAGGATTTCAGAACAATTTCAGAGAGACGTGAAACAAGACAAGAGAATTCCATGAAGGCATAGACTTACTAGGAAACAGCAGGTCATTTGTTAACAGCAGAAGTGTAGATCCCAGTGGTAGATGAGGCTAGAAAGAAAGGCTGGGATTACAGTATAAAGAGCTGAGTATTTTGATCTCTACATTTATAGTGATGATAAACCACTGAGGTGTGTAACGTGCGGTGTGATACGATCAGAGGTTTGAAAGGTCTTTGTAAGAACAGGATTGAGGATGGAGTGGTGGAGAGTGAATAGAGACACGAGAATTTGTAGCCTATGAAAGTCTGGTCAAATGTGGAGTAAGGGGGGTGGACGGCAAGGTTGACTCTGTTATTGCTTCAATCAGGGGAATGATGGTTTCAACATCATAAAGAAAACAGAAAATCTGTTTTCTTTAATCACTCCCCCAACTCACTAACTTCCCTCCTGCAACCCCTTGCTTGCCTCTTTCCATTACACAAAACTGGCTACATCCATGAAAATATGTTTGCAAGTCAAGCCCAACATTTAAAAATCTGTTTCATAGTGATTATAAAACCCCAGGTAATGACTGATGTACTTCACGTTCATTTAAAAAAAACTCCAAAATCCAGATATCAGAAAATATAAACCCATCTGTTAAACCACAGAATATCAAGCTACATAGAAATCTGTCCTAAGACTGGGGCCATGAGCAAGGCCACCCTTGGGAAGTTCCCAGACCTCCTGGGACTGGTATCAAACAACCCCAAGAGTGGGTGTCACTTCATTGTTAGGCTTCCATGCAGAAAGCCCCAGTTACTAGAGTTTGTTTTATATAAATGAGGCTTGATATATACTCAGCCAGAAAAATATCTGTAATAAACGAATGAGGACATCAACTTAATTAGGATAAATTGGCACAGTGTTTATTAAAAAAAAAACCCAGAAAACCCCCAAAAAACAGTATAGCAAATACCACAAAAAACAAAAACAAAACCCTTCAATATCCATAAAGTATTTTATCTGGAATAGTCCAAGTCTCAAGCATTCAAGATTTGAGTACTTTTTACCTAACTAATTCTAACAAGTACAGTGAAACAATTTGGATAGTCAAGGAACGAGAGAATTTGAAGTAATAGGAAGTAATAGGATTAGTTCATAAGTTTTCTTTATTGATGGAGAGCTAAATTAGTATATACTTCAAAGACAGTCAATTAGGAATGTTAAGTGATTTCTGAGAATTCAATGGTGGAAACTCCTCATGTTTATCTTGAGTCTTTCCCAAAGATTTCAAAAGGACTCCATCAATGAATAGAGCAGGTCTCTAGAAATGTAGTGAAAGGTGAAAATTTCACTGGTACTTACATAATAATATAACTATGAGGAGAGAATGATGATTATTGAATGGGAGGGAAATCTCTTTTGTGTTGCTTATCTTTTACATTTCATCTGGCTTGATGACTTTCTTTTTTATCTTCACTCACAATTAGTTTGCATCAATTCTGCTTTCACACCTAGAAATTGTCATTCTGTGTATTTCCTTTCTAAATTTCTTGTTCATATAGCCACCCCTTTTGTAATACTACTGAATACCACCGTGGTCTGATCTCCACCCTTGGGAAGAACTCCTCTCTGACCCACGGGGCTGTCACTGAACGTCCTCGGCAACATTTGCTTTCCTTTTCCACTTCATTTCTTGGAATTCATTCCAGTGGATTCACTTTTTCATCCCCTACTAAAAATACTCATTTTAAAAATTAAAAAATTATTTTAATCTATTTTAGAGTATTCTAAGTAGCTCTGGCTCTTGTGGTAAGCTTTTTTATGTCTGTCTTTCTTTATCCTATGCACAGTGACAGTGGCTGCTTCTAAAGTTTGTGAAAACTCAGATCTCAACGCCAAGTCTCTTACCTTGAGGATTCGCAACCCAGGATTTCCAACCATACAGATCACGGGTTTAATCTTGCCTGTGACATTTCTCTTTCCTTCCTACACTCACACAACATTTCTTTTTTAGATACTCATAAGCTTCCCATAGCAGCCTTAGTTAAAATTGTATCTTTGTTTTTTTTCTGGGCCAGTTTATATTAGCAGTTGTAGAATTCATTTTAGTGTGCTCTGATTTTCAGCTTCTCAGGGAAATACATCACTGTAATCTAATGGTCTAGTAACAAATTTCTAAGAACTTGTTTCCACATGCAAAACCTTACATAATACAGCCAACAAGAAGCTATTCTTAAGTGACCTTCTGGAATTCTTAAGAAGACAGATACTAGTTTAGTTTTCATGCGGTGCCAGCACCACTGCCATCACAGTGGTGAAAAAGATGTTTTTCTTTTGCACATCATAAAGTGAGAGAGATTGTGCAGATCTTGAAGTTTGAATAAAGGACTACTTCTTTTTTTTTTATTAATTAATTAATTTATTTTTGGCTGTGTTGGGTCTTCGTTTCTGTGCGAGGGTTTTCTCTAGTTGTGGCAAGCGGGGGCCACTCTTCATCGCGGTGCGCGGGCCTCTCGCTGTCGCGGCCTCTCTCGTTGCGGAGCACAGGCTCCAGACGCGCAGGCTCAGTAGTTGTGGCTCACGGGCCTAGTTGCTCCGCGGCATGTGGGATCCTCCCAGACCAGGGCTCGAACCCGTGTCCCCTGCATTGGCAGGCAGATTCTCAACCACTGCACCACCAGGGAAGCCCCAGGACTACTTCTCATTTAAGTTCTGCGAAGGCTGCGCTCATGGTAGCCGGGAAAAGTGATGCAGTCTCAATGACTTACAGATTTGACTGACTGGTTCTAAGGAATGCCAAGGAGTGTGTTCTCTTAATCTATATGCCCAGCATCATGTTTGCTGCTCTGAAACTGAGATCTCTGTTATAACACGACTACTCCCTCTTAAATTGTGTTGTCGTTTAGCTTATCCTGGAGGCCGTCCTTTGGAGTGACAGGCAAGGAACTTCATAGTGAAAACGATGACAGGTAGTCCTTGCCTACTTGCCCTTAACATGAGTTCATTTGCCATGAGGATGGGCTGTTTTTCCCTTGTCTCCATTCCCATGAAATCCTTGTCATATACTTGACTATTGATGGCAGTGACTTTGCAGAACCCTTGACCTGAGTGATGCAATGACCTTTAATGTAGGCTTCCACCGTTTTGCATTTTATACGATGTAATTTTATACACGCGTATGATATAACATATTTTATAACAATATAACATATGCACATAAAAATAATACATAAAATCATCTAAGATACATTTCCAGGCTCTTTAAGGAGGGATTAAGATTCATGATACCAAAGAATTGCATCAAGTTTCTGTGTGCCTCTAGAGCTTTGTACGTTTTCTAAAGAAATGTGTTATTCTGAGGAAATAGTTGGAACAAATGATCCAGTAATTATAAATTAATTGGCACTAAACATTGCTAAAATATGTGACTACATTTATAGGTAGTAGCTAGTTTCAAGGATGTTGAGGGATTGATAAAGGAAAAAAATGACACAGTTCACTGTACAGTAATGGTCATGTGCAGGGGGAAACATTTTACTTTTTAAAAAAAAATATAATGTTGTGTACTGATTTCCTGTGTAGGGGTACCAGATAAAATTCAGGAGGTCCAGTTAAATTTAAATTTCAGATAAACAATGAATAACTTTTTGTGTGTATGTATGCAATATTTGAGATATATTTTACTAAAAAAATTATTCCTCGTTAGTCTGAAATTCAAATGTAACTGAGTGTTCTGTGTTTATATTTCCTAACTCTGGCGACCCTACTCCTGTGCATGTTTATTCACCAGTTAAGAATTATCTCTGATTCCTTGCTGGAAAGTGGCTTGCCTGAGAGATGCGTTTCCAAACATACTGATCATAAGAGTCATGTGTGGGGCTTGTGAAACATTTCCAAATCACAGTTTACCCAAAACATGATGTCTACGGAGCTACATGCCATTCTCAAGCAAAGGAGTTGAGTCTGACTTCTTCCCGTCTCTGAATCTTTTCACTGAATTTAGGAAGGCTTTGTCTTCATCGTCAGTTCCACATAGTTTATTTATTATTGTTATTGTTTTCATTATTATGTTGTTTCTAGTATTTGTCCCTGTGTCTAATCATTGAATCCAGAGTTTGACCACAACACACTTAATTCTGCTTGATAACCATGTTGCACATTGCTACTTAAGAGAATAATGTTACGGGGATTATGACGAACTCTTACTTTTGGAAGGGGAGGGAAGACTAAAAATTTATCACGAATAAGAGTTTACACATATTGGAAAAGGTTTTTATACTTGTATTTTCCAGGTATTCATGCTTTAATTTTATTATATATCAGCTCTTTCCTAAACATATGCATTAAACCAAGGTGACCAAATCCACACGTGTGAACTCACAAAGCTGTATATTTTCTGTTCACTTTATGTGATGAATATTTATTTTTAATCTCAATGGTGTCAGGATATATGGAGAGCTCTACTCAAAATTAGCCTTCCTTAAAAATGAATGTGGTTTGGGTGACAAATTATTCCTCTAAGAGAATCAAGGAGAAATTTGATGTGTTATTTCAAAGAGATGAGGCAAAAATTTAAATTTTGTCAGTTAACAGAAAGAGGGAGAATGAAAGTTCAATTGTATTTGAAATAAAAATGACCTGTCATCCAAGAGACTTCATGACACATGTTGAAAGACACTGGCTCTGTCTGTGCCAGCTTTTCCTTATAACTCTATGATTCTCCACGGAAAACAGAAGACAATAATTGTTAAACAAGTCCTGTCAGGTCATTAGTTTGTTTATTAGTTTGTTAAATTAATTTAGGTAAAATGTTTTGTGTTAGTATTTTTTTCATTCCTGATGGAATTATCTGTTAATCATGTAAACTTGCAATAAGTAAGCCCTTAGGAAAAACGAGATAAGTGAAAAATAGAGTTTTATTTTAAGACTAAAACTTAAACAAATTATGTGTATCTTGTTTTTGTTTCCAATGAAATACCTTGCTTTCATTGAATAATATTTCAATGAAATATTATCTTACTTCTTCTATATTTATTTTATTTGTTTACTATTTTTGGCTGTGTTGGGTCTTCGTTGCTGTGCGCGGGCTTTCTCTAGTTGCGGCGAGCAGGGCTACTCATCGTTGCGGTGCGCAGGCTTCTCATTGCTGTGGCTTCTCTTGTTGCAGAGCACAGGCTCTAGGTGCATGGGCTTCAGTAGTTGTGGCACGTGGGCTCAGTAGTTGTGGCTTGCTGGCTCTAGAGTGCAGGTTCAGTAGTTGTGGTGCATGGGCTTAGTTGCTCCGCAACATGTGGGATCTTCCCAGACCAGGGCTCGAACCCATGTCCCCTGCATTGGCTGGAGGATTCTTAGTCACTGCGCCACCAGGGAAGCCCTCATTTATTCTATATAAGTGAGATAATACATGTATAATACTCCAGGTAAATGATGGACATATATTAAAAACTTAGAGGTTAGATACTGTGGTTTTTTATTATTCACATGATGAACTTTCGAATGCAAGTTTCATAAAAATCACACGGCCAGGGCTTATGATTAAAATTTCCCTTTATCTTTTGGGGAGTCAGACACAAGTAGACTGCTCTGCTGAATACTGGGAAATAAGTTCCATAGCTGTTTGTTGTCATGATTACAGTTTATGAAGTATTTTCCTTGTTCTTATTAGTTAAATTTAGATTTCTATATTGTTTTAAAAATATAGAAATTATTTATTGTCATTGTTTTACTTGCATGTTTAAATTAAATTAAAATATTGTCATTGTTTTACTTGCATGTTTACTCCTCCCCAGGAGTGCTGGTAGGGATGAGATGAGACCAAAGTAGTCTAGTTTGCTACTTTTTATCAGATATTCTGTTGGGAGAGCATTACCATTAAATTTTCACTTTATATAATCTGTGTCCTCACTTTGGCCTCTTTTAAAAAAATACAGTGAAGATGACACAATTACTAGGATATTCAATTTAAAACGTAAGGTAAAATAGCTTGATTAGTAAATAGCAGTTCAGTTTTTAGGCCTTTTTTTGGTTGTTATGAAATAATAGTTCCTAGTGACATCTCTTACAGTTGTCTTTGTTCTGAAGTTCTCACAGTTCTTAAAATTTTAATCATAGATATGTTCTAGTTCAGCAGGGTCAGGTAATTTTTTTGTTGTAAATAATATTTTGCACTCCCCCTTGAAGTAGTAAAACCACTTTTGTAAAATGAACACTTGCTGAAGAGACGGCAGTTGATTTTATCTATGTGATCGGTTCATGAAGGAGAAACAAAATCAGCCACCATAAATGAGTATGCATTTTAGCTAAGGTCATTGAAAGAAGCTTCACTTTTCGTAAGTTAAAAACGCAAACATATTTGGATGACTTTTTATCTAATTTTCCCATGTTGTATTTGGAAAAGTTGTGCTCAATATATATGTTGTTCTACTAGTTTTACTTCTCAGTGTGTATCAAGGAAGGAAAATTGTTGTGATGGTTGAATGTCTTTGTGGTTTTGACCCAGTTGTCTTATAACGTAGAAGGTAGTTACTGGAACCAAGCAGGCGTCTGTGAGGCAGTAGAGCGTCTCCTGGAAGTCAGAGAGTGGGACCAGCCTGTTCTTGGTTTTCATGTGTTCCCAAGTGTGTGGAAACTATGTAAAACTATTTAAAAGGTTTTCTTTTTAAAAATATCTGAGTTGGTTTCTCAGCTCCTCCAAAGTGAGTTGCTTGTTTTAAGATACGTAGCGATGACCTGAATACTCAAAGCCTTAGTTACCTAGTTGCCATGATATGTTTTATAAAGGTGTAGGTGTCCAGAAACAGTATAGGACACCCTACTTCCTGTGAGGTTTTTCTACTCCAGTGAATTGAAATAGACCAACTATCTTTTTTTTTTTTTTTTTTTTTGTCTTCTTTAGCTTAAGGACTGGAGTAAAGACAAACTGAGTGACCTCCTAAATCTCTTTCCATTTGGTCTACACTTACATGTGCATCAGAATACTCATATGAATGAATTTTCAAAAACATTTCATTCTGCATCACATCCAAACTAAGAATGTGTTTTTGCTTTTTTCTTTTTTAACATCTGTGAGCTGATTTGGATAGCCAGCCATCCATCCAAAATCTTATCTCCTTCCTCAGTCTCAGTATCTTTTATATCCAATTCATTGCTAAGTCTCTCCAATGGAGTTGATTTCAAACATACCACAAATCAATTTTAATTGTTGAATCAGTTGTCTTTTTAAAATGGCATTCTCTTACTTAACCTCAAGTAGAGTTTGACATTTAATAACTGTTTGAATCAGGAAATAATTTCTGTTTCTTCTGTTTATAACAAAACAGTTCCTTGCAGAGAAACATAATAATATACTAGACCAAATCAGAATTCAAAATCTTTTTAAAAAATCCTTCTTCCCTTGGTTGCTATGATGTTCCCTGATCCCATCACCCTCCATATACACTCCTGCCTGAATTTTCTCCGATCTTCTTCTACTGGCTTGGGTTTTTTTTGGCAACATCTTTTAAGGTTTTTGTTGGTGTGTCTGGACTCCATTATGCTTTTTTCTTTTTCTTTTTCTTGTTTTTGTTTTTATTTTCTGGCTGTGCCATGTGGCCTGTGGGATCTTCGTTCCCCAACCAGGTATCAAACCTGCACCCCGTGCATTGGAAGGGTGGAATCCTAACCACTGGACCACCAGGGAAGTCCCATTCTGCTCTTTTCTTACTGTATAAATCACTGTGGGTTGTCTGACTGTCTACAAAGCCTTCAGTGAGTACACGTGTATATACTGATGGGTTCTCAAGACTTTCTGGGCTGCTGGCACTCTTGCAAACAATGCTCTTACCCCCCTGACCCCCATCTCTTTCTCTGTGTTCTGTCTCTTAGTGCGTAGCACCATCTTTCCTCATTTCCCAGGCATCTTCCTTGAGGGCAAGGGTGGAAAAAGATAGACTTTGTGAAGAAAAGATGAGGAATTTCCTCTAAAGTGGCTTATGCATGGTGTGAATGTGGTAGGGAAGGTGTATTTGATATTGAGGAGAGGAAAATCGTGACATACTGAACGCAGAGTGGGTAAATGAAATGAATAAATAAAAGAAGTAGGCTTTTGGGACAATATTGACTTTTTCCCCAAGAATAGAAAGATGATTGGAATAGCACAGAAAGAGTAGCAATAAACCCAATTAAAGAAACTAGTATATCATAAAGGTGGCATTTCAAATTAGTGGAAAGAAATGAATTATTCAAGAAAAGGTGTTGAAACAACTGGCTCACCATTTGGAAAAAGAATAACAGTGGTTCATTCCTTGTGACATAAACCAAAATAAACTCCAGATGGATTATAGATTTATATTCAAATATTGAAACCAAATTTATTACACTTGTCAACTTGGCCCAGCAAATAGAAGGCTAGATGTTTTGTTTACAGATTTAGGTACATTTCAGGAACAGGTATGAGGCCCTTTAAGGTATAAATTCAGACTTCTGGTTTCCATTTCAAATTTCTTAAAATTTATTTTTTTCTAATATTATTAGACCCATTATACTAAGTGATTAGATAGTGGGGAAGCCAATGGATAAAACTGGAACAAATACTTCTATTTTTCTATCCCTGAGCTCATGCTACCTAACTATAAAGATTTTGGCTGTAACTTTGTACTCCTGAAAATTTCCCTGGTTCTTTTAGGACAAAACTAGTGATGACTAAGAGAATCGTTGAGCAATTATACAATACTTTGGGGAATGAAGAGAGGACTGAATGGGATGTCTTCTAAGGCTTTTATGTTTCAGGACAATAGGGAAAAAATACATTGCTTATAACCAACCTGAATACTCAGCGGCATCTGGATTCAGTTGTCTCGCAATGTCCTAGTTATTATATTTTTGTCTTTATTGTGGCACATAATCTTTCAAGAACATGAGCATCATTTATTGTGTTGCAAAAATACGTAACGACACAGAGTAGTGAGATCAGTTACTTGAAATATTCAAGCAGAAGCCTGATTGTGTCATGACTGTTTTTAATTTGTTCAGTTCATTCATGCTATAAATAAGTATTGAATAACTAACTACCACATGCCTTTTTTTCTTAAGGGCTGGGTGTGCAAGTCATAATACTTTCCATCCGAGAGCTTCCACTCAAAGTCAAAGATGACGTAGTGTAGCAAGTACTCTAATAGGGATAAAAGATGTTACGGGAGCACTGATCTGGGACTGGCGAGTAAAAGGAGGCTTCCCTGAGGAGGTGATGCCAAAGTTGAATCACGAATGACGACTACAGTTGTCAGCCAAAACCAGGAAGGCGGAGTGGGTGGGAAAGGCATTTTCAGGCAGAAGAAAAATATGTGCATAGATCTGAGGCAAGAGAGGATATGGAGTATTTAGGTGAACTTAGAGGGGTTCTGGACTAGAATATACAATGCTGAGAGGTGACTAGACAGGAGGTTCAGGGATCTGGATCACAAGAGCCCATACGTTATGTTAAACCTGTCACTTTATCAGGAGGGCACCGTGAAATACCACTGAGGGGGCACAGTGTGTGCCACCTGGGCTGCACATCACATACGTCACTGCGGGCTGTGCGGCCGCTGATTGGCCCTCCTCCTTCTAAGAGATGAGCTGAACTAATCGCAAAACGTCCAGCACTTCTGAAAGCTTGAGGGACACCCATACATTAGATCTCTCTGACTTTCAGTTATTGTAAGGTTATCCTGAGACCAGCTACGCATCCAGCTACACTGGACATCTGATGGTCCAGTGTCTCATATTTGCTTCCCTCCTTCACCTGTTCGCTCTACCCCCTGGGCCTCTTAGTTTCTAATCTATAAACTCTCTCATACATCACTTTCTTGCATGAACTGAGTTTCATTTAATGGAGTTTGTTTCTTCTCTCTCACATCATATATGTCATGGAAGAATCCTCCCTGCTGCCAATAACCACTTTCAAATCATTTTGACTCTTTGCTCCTCCAGGCCCTGCCGTCGTCAGCGCTCGGACCACCCGTTTGCACCACTCTCTGCTCGCTAACAAACATCGTCCCCAGCTCTGCAGCCCACCCATAACTTCGACTCTGCTCAGATCTTTTCCAACTTCATCATCCTGTATCCTGGCCTCCTAGTTCCTTGAACTCCTCACCTTTATCCACCTCGGTCACCCACTGGCGTGATTACACCTGCACTCTTATTATCACCAATCATTCCACCATCTCCAGTATCTCAGTTTCAACAAACTTGCACTCAGACCACCGCCTACCAACTCCCTTTATGTAGGAGCAGTATTTCCAGCTCATCAGCCCTCCCAGTACATTTACCCATATGGCCTCACCACCTGTCACCACTGTCCTGCTTCACTGCCCATAGAGGTCCTCATTATAAACACTCCCTTGCAAATGCCCTCAATTCTCTTGTCCGTCTTTCCCTCAAAAACACACAGCTGGTCTTTTGGTCAGAATGCTCTTCGTTGCAAGTGTCAGGAACACAACTCATTTGAATAAAAAGGGAAATTTGTTTCTCACAATTTGGAAATCTTAGAGTCCAGAACAGCTGGATCCGGAGGTTCTAGAACAATCAACAGGCTCTGTCTCTCTGTCGCTATGCTCTCTCTTCCTCTGTAGGAGTGTTATTCCCATGCAGTGAGAATGACTCCCCCAATAACACTAGACCTAAACAATCCTTAAAATCCATGGCCTTAGAGAAAGGAGATCTTTTCAGTCACTTATAAGTGACTCTGACCCTATTTGCATTATGTGCCCATCTTTGCATCAGTCTGGACAGTTATTTGTTGTTGTTAAGAGTTCAGTGTTTGAAGTCATATGGGCCTATGTTCAAACCTCAGTTCTGCTTTCTGCTGGATTTGTGAATTTGAGGAAATAACCTTTTTAAACTTTAGTTTACTCAATGCTAAAATGAAGATAATTATGAAATGGGTATACCAATAATGTTTCTTGTAGAATTATTGAGGGGATTAACTGAGATAATCTATGTACATACTTAGTATAATTTCTGTGCACATTAAATATCCAATGATCCATTAAATCTCATAATCTATTACGGGATGGGACAATGCCCCTTCAATTAACTTCTGTTTTAAGGTTTATTTTTTCCTATTTTTTCACTTCTATACTAACACACAGACTTAAGAATCATTGTGTAAAGTTTTCAAAGAAGGTTTTTTGGCATTTTGTTTAAGGTTTATTAAACCTATGGGTAAATTGGATGGAAACTTGGGTTCCCCTAAAACATGGTGTGTTTTTTACTTTTATATCCCTCCGTAAAATTAGAAGAGCCTTTACATTCCTTAATATATATATTTATTGGTATAAAATAATGTTGGTTGTCTTTGAAAATGGAACCAAATTTTAAAGTCTTATTTTTAACTGATTATTGCTGATAAAAAGTTGCTGTGTTTTGAATATGAATTTTGTCATCTGCCACCTTCCTAAATTTTCTTAGTTCTAGGGGTTTTCCATTGTACTGATTGGATTATCAGGTAGACTGTCTTGTGCATAGATAACTTACACTCTTCCATTTTATAGCATAAAAGTTTTATTTTGTCTTCTCTTATTTATTTGAAAAAGCTACAAGAACCTTTTGATAGACTGTACATTAGTGCAGGAATTATGTTACCTTTTTAACTATGTTTCTGACTTCTAGCACAGGGCAAGAATATAAAAATTTACTTTTTTTTTTTTGCTTTTGGCACCTGGGGAAAAGAATATATAATTGTATTATTCAAATTATTGAATAATTATTGTAATAAATTATTACAATAATTAATGTAATGTAATAAATTATTCTAATCAATACTCAAAAGATAAACTATTTTTAAAATTTCCAGAATAATACATACTTAGTTGGGTATTTGGTTCATGCTTTACAAAGCTGGTTTTAATTTGATAATATTCTATTTAGGAGTTTTCATTTGTATTCAGTACTCAGATTGGTCTGTGGAATTTTGATTTTGTTTCTTTTGCCGTATTTAGTATCCAGGTAATTTTTGCTACACACAATGATTAGGTAAGCAATACTTAGACAAAATTTTTAATTATCCCTTACGTGTTTTATCCATTACAATTTTTATTTCCTCCTAATTAAGTCTGGTATACTTATCTAAAACTGTTCAATTTATGAACATATAATTTTATTATTCCACAACTTTAAATAGAATTTCTCTCATTTTGAAAAATGTTCATTTATGTATGGAACACCTTTTATTTATGTTTGTTAAATTAGTTTTGACAGAGGTGTATTATATTGTTCTTTCTTATTTATCAATTCTGTTTTCCTATTTTTTCTAATATATTAATTTATGCACTTATTTTAAAAAATCTTTATACTCTTTTTATTTTGTTTTCTTTCTATACTTTCTTCAGTAATTAGTTCAGTTATTTTTTTCTTGAATAAAATTTTATCAGGTTAGAAATTTTAAATCTTGTGTAAAATTTTATCAGGTTAGAAATTTGGCTGTATCCTTTAATTTTTATATAGTCTAAATTTTGGCTTTTTTTCCCCCTAAACTAAGAGTTTGTAGATCACATTTTAAATTGTATACAGATTTTGGTTAACCATGTAAAAACATATGTTGATTTTTAGGTGAAATAGAAAACTGAGTTATAGTGATAAAAACTGTGAATGGGCTTAACTAATACACCATTAGGTGTGCATATGCATGTATACGTGGAGATTTTGGTAAATTTGTGTATGGTGTATCTGTGGGTTTATTTTTACCTTTCCTAACTCATTGTTTAGTCTAAATCCTGGGGAGGGGGTGGGGATACAGCAATCTGATGGTGTGAATAAGAAATCAAGTCTGTAGAGCCAAGCAACTATTTTATTTTAACTCTCCACCCACCTCAACATTTCGTTCATATAATAGATTGACTCCCAAAAGGAATTAATCCATATTGGGTTTTATCATACATGTTTCAAAAGCTACTGCTAACAAAAGGGGATCCAAGAGTAACTTTATCTGCTGCTACTCAGATACATTTTATTTCAAAAACATACACTGAAGCATTGCTGGTAGATCCTTAGGAAAACATATTCACATGTAACTTCCAATCACACTGAACCATATTTGAAAGATTTTTCAAGGTCAGCTCTGGCATAAGCTAACATTATACCACTTAATCCAGGAATTATTTTAGCATTTGATTAATGACATATGTTTGATACATAATATAATTTTGTGAACACTAAATCAAATTTTAACTTTATTAGGTTGATTTAGTGGTTTTGGAGAAAGCTTTAAATCTTTTCTGCTAATTTGTTGCTTAGTTTTCTGTTTTATGTTTTTAAAAATTCTTACTTATTAATTTTGAACCTGCCTTTTAATGATGATTCCCCTTAATTGGGAAGTAATGTGAAGGCACTACAGCAATTTGGCCAGCTTTCTGTATATGAGCCCCGCTATCCTGATTGAAAAATACATCAACTCTTTCTTTTCCTCATTCATTCCATGAACTCTTACTTTTTAAAAAATTTTATATTGGGGTATGGTTGATTAACAATGTTGTGTTAGTTTCAGGTGTACAGCAAAGTGATTCAGTTATACATGTACATGTTTCCATTCTTTTTCAAATTCTTTTCCCATTTAGGTTATTACATAATATTGAGCAGAGTTTCCCTGTGCTGTACAGTAGGTTCTTGTTAGGTATCCATTTTAAATATGGCAGTGTGTACATGTCAATCCCAAACTCCCTAACTATCCCTCCCCTCCACCCTTCCCCTCTGGCAACCATAAGTTCCATGAACCTTTATTGACTACACCTGAGTGCTAGGTACTGCAGTGAACATTGGACAAATCAGTGGTGAGCAAAAGCAGAGTCCCTGCTTTCAGGAGATTTACAGTCCAGTATGGGAAATATAAATTGTTAAATGTGAAAGTGCAATTGATGTACATACAGCGTGCAGTACATGCTGATATGTGAGCACACAATAAATGGGTGGGAGGCCGGGGTGACTGCAAAGAGAGTGGATCTTCTGCTGAGACGAAACGTTGAGCAGGGATTCGCTAGGCAAAGTGGAGAGGAGATCCTTTTTGGCAGGGGGAGGCTGCGAGCAGGGGAAACAAGGTCTATAGAAAGAACTGAGGAAAGGTCTGAGTGGCCTTTGCGGTCTGAATGGCCTGGATATTGAGAGCCAGTAGAAGGGGCGTTAAAAAGAGGCCTGAGAGGGAGAGGGTGTCTGCATTGTGGAGGGCCTTATGTTGTATGAGAAGACGTGTCCTCTACTCTCCATGCAGTGTGAAGGCCAAAGAAGTGCTTAAAAGGGGTGACGTGATCTGACTTAAATTTATCACTACATTTAACAAGTACTTATCAAGTGCCTACTGTTCATCAGACATTCCTATGGGCACAAGAAATGCAGCAGGGACTAAAACAGACAAAAAAAAAACTGTCCTTATACTGCTGGTAATGCAATGCAGTGTGTAATAGGTCAGAGAAATCCTCATAGAGGAAGTGACATGTAAGCAAGAATCTGAAGAAAACGAGGAGATCCAGGGAGGGAATGAATGATACCGAAGACCGGTGAATACACGTCAGCCAGAAGAAACCATTCCAGCTGTCCTGACTCTGGACTCTGCAGCTCAGAGGGCACTGATGAGCTCTCACATATATGTATGTGTGCATGCACGCATGTAATGGGCAGTAATTTAAGAAGTGGACATGAAGAAAATAGGCTACAGAGATAACGTAGGGTGAGGGGAGAAACAGATGAGGACAAGATTTTATGGCTGGATGGAAAAAGCTGAAGCTGCTCTGAAGATGGGAGAAAAAAGCCACAAGTATGTTGTGTGAATTCAAGGAAAAAGGAAGGCAGTGGTTTCGTCATTAAATGGTGTTGACAGGTAAGGATAAGAACAACTTATTTTGGGTTTAGTGACTGGAGGGTTACTAAATCCTGTTTTGATGGAGTTACGGAAGCCGAGTCCACTAGAATGGAGAAACGAGAAGTGGAAAGCGTCAGAATAGCTACATTTTTGAAAACTTTTCAAAGATACGAAAAGGAGAGACTAAAATAGTATCTGAAGATTATAGAATCAAGGAAGTCTTTGTTTGTTTGTTTTTAATGGGAAAGACTGTGTTATGTTTAGAACTTGATGAGATCCAATCAAGATGGAGATGTTGAATATACAAATGAAAGAAGGGAAGTTTAATAATACTGTTTAATGGGTAACTCGAACTTGGCAAATATTATAAAGTTTTGTGGAGGCACAACTACAGAGGCAGTATCTCTCTAATAATCATCACAATAATCAATTCATTTATTGTTATCACTTTAAATGTATTTTTCCAGTATCAACTAATAATCTCTACTTAACTAATGATGTTGCTTTTTAAGGAAAAAGGGAAAATACCTTTATCTTTCTCTTAGTTGAGTATTTGACTTCAATGATTTATGCTTCAATCTCTCTTCACCAAAGATAAACAAAATCTACATATTACTACCTACTGTTACAATGCATGACAGTTTATAAATAGCTAAATTTTAGGAGCTACTATTAAGTCCTTGAGTGGATTTTAATAAACCATTAATCTCTTTCTCACTTCTGTGTTATTTATCAACTTTATGTCAAAGGACAAGGACAAATTATCCAAACATTGTTTAGTACAATCATCATTAATTAATTAACACTTATCCAGTGGGGATTTTAACCTTTTCTCCCCCCAAGGGTTATTCTAATGTCAGAGTAGGATAAAAAATATCTATAGCGACCCTTACCTCTTTCCGACTTAACGTTTATCGTAAGTCAATTAGCTCTCTACTAGAAGCAAGGAGGGGAACAGCTGGTTGTGGAAGTCTGTACAGCAACAGCAGAAAAGGAACACAACTTCCAGAAAAATCCTTCCTAATTCTTCTCTTATAATTTAAAATATATGACATGATTAATGACCCATCCTTCTTTACTTTCCATTTCTTTTCTTGGAACTCTTTGTTGATATGCAGTTGCTGTACTTAGATTAAGGGCAAATAAGTCTTATCTCATTACATTTTTACAACTTTCAGAAGAGTATCTACTTTTAAAAGTGGATTCTAAAGCACACGCCGTGTGTCATGCAGAGAGTTAATAAATCCTGGACCAACGGTGACATTTCAAACCTAATCAACACTGGCATTCTTTACTTGCACAAACAGCCGTGAACAACAGGGGATTTGAGAATGGTCTTCTCACATGTAATATAACTTTCAAATTGATTTTTCTTTTAATAATTTTTTCCTGGCTGATCCGTGTGAATCCCCTTTATTAAGAAAAGTAATCTATCCAGGATTCAGTGAAGAACCAACTAACACGTTGTTAATCATTCAGGGAAATGTTGCAGGCTTAAGCACTTTTAGAGGTAGATATTGAACCAACTACTTGCTATAAGCAAACTTTGAAATACAGATAAGCCCCTGTGAGTCATCTTCATCTGCTGAAAGGATGGTTAGGCTGCATGTGCACAAATTATGATTTTCTACCCACTTGCTAACCAACAAGGAAAAGCTCCAGACAGAGTGGAACCTGAGTAAATAAGACGTGTTTGTTTCTGTAGAAAATAATTTACCACCACTGTCTAGTTAGTTTTAGACGAGATAAATTTAACTTTGTGATTTATTTCGTAAGATATTGTCTTCTCTACTGTAAAGCCTCGTGCCCAAAAGACTGATTTTGAGTGTTGGTGGCCTCTGATAAATTACCTCAAATACTGTCAGTTTGAGCTGAATATTGATTTCTTTATTCCTCTTTTAAGAACATTTTTATTTGTTTATTACTTTTTCAAAAAATTTGGAATAGATCTCATTTGCCTGTTTTCTTCTCTCTTTTCGTGGTATTAGGGATTTGGCTTGCTTCTATGAATAAGCTGGAACATCTTCAGAAATTGTTTGATTGAAAACACCACCAGTGGAGTTTCATTAAATTTTAATTACTGTGACTAGGAAACATATACACCTATCTTACTGAGATTATTCTACTGTAGTTAGTGTTATAATAATAGCTCTGTTTAAGATCAATAACTTGAATATTTTCTAAGGTTTTATACCAGTTAAGTTTCTTTCTTAGGAGGTCATATTCTATCTTACAGCTAACCAAATGAGTTTTATGTCTTAGCATAGATGGTTTACAACTTTCTGTTTATTCTTTACTAAGAATTCTGTTAAAACATTAACTCGAGGCAGGATTAAGATGGCAGAATAGGAAGACCCTGAGCTCACCTCTCCCCATGAACACGTCAAAACAGCAATTACATATAGAACAACTCTTTCTGAGAACAAACTGAGGACTAGCAGAAAGGCTCGTCTACAATTATGTATATAAAGCAGAAGCCACACCCACATGGGTAGGAGGGGAAGAAAAGTGATCTAGTCAGGACTCACACCCCTGGTAGGCAACCCAGAAGAGGAAGGGGATATCACAACCTCGGAAGTCCCCCTTAAGGAACAAGTAATTTGAGTCCCACTTTGGGCACCCCAGCCCCTGGGAAACACCTGGAGCCAGCTGGTTTTGAAAACCAGTGGGCTTGCAACTGCAAGAGCCAGGGGCTGTAGGAAACTCAGACTCTGCTCTTAAAGGACACAGACTTTGCTCTGCACAATCTTACTCCCAATCCCAACACAGAGGCAGCAGAATGAAAAGTGCCTGATGTTGTAGCTGGCCTGCCAAAACCACCCCAGAACATCCCTCAGCCCAAACTGGGCTTAGCTTCAATCCGTCCACCACTGCCAAGGCAGCGGCTCTGGTGAACCCCAGGAAAAGCCTAGGCTCTCGTGGCTCCAGCTTCACTCCCTGCCAAGGCAGCAGCTGTCAGTGTGCCCTGGGAGAAGCACCAACCTATGTCAGGCTCCAGCTCCATCCCCGCTTCACCAGTTTCAGCCCACCCCTGCCAAGGCAATGGCCCTGGTGCTTCCCAGAAAAAACCTGGCCCACAATCACTTCAGATCCAGCTCTCCCACCAAAGCCAATGGACACATGTAGTCTGTATAGGGACGCTCCTACACAAGGACAGCTTTTGAAGAATGGGATAGGTGATTGTTTTGCCTAATTTCATAGAGACAGAGAGAAAGAGTCAAAATAAGACAGACGGATATGTTCCCAACAGAAGAACAAGATAAAACCCTAGAAAAAAATCCTAATGAAATGGAGATTAGTAGTTTACCTAATAAAGAGTTCAAAGCAATGGTCATAAAAATGTTCACCGAACCAGGGGAAAGAATAGAGGAACACAGTGGGAACTTCAACAAAGAATTAGAAAATATAAAAAAGAATCAATTAGAGCAGAAGAATGTACTCACTGAAATGAAAAATACACTAGAGGGAATCAACAGCAGATTAGGTGATACACAAGAATGGATCAGCAATCTAGAAGAGAGAATAGTGGAAATCACCCAATCAGAACAAGTAAAAAGAAAAAAATAATAATGAAGATAGTGTAAGGGGACTTTGGGACAGCATCAAACACTAACATTCACATTATAGGGTTTCCAAAAAGAGGAGAGAAAAAGTAGAAGAAAATGTATTTGATGAAATCATGGCTGAAAAATTTCCTAAGCAAAAGAAGGAAAGAGATATCCAGGTCCAGGAAAGACAGCGAGTCCCAAACAACTTTAACTCAAAGAAATCCATACCAAGGTATATTATAATTAAAATGGCAAAAGTTAAAGATCAAGAGAGAATTCTAAAGTCAGCAAGACAAAGTGTCACAAGCAAGGGGACTCCCCACCATGAGGCTATCAGCTGATCTTTCAGCAGAAAATTTGCAGACCAGAAGGTAGTGGCATGATACATTTAAGGTGCTAAAAGGGAAACCAAACCAAACCAAACAAAAAAACCCAACAAAAAAACTACAACCAAGGATATTCTACCCAGCAAGATAATGATTCAGAATTGAAGGAGAGAGAAAGCTATTCTCAGACAAGGGAAAACTAAAAGAGTTCATCGCCACTAAACCAGCCTCACAAGAAATGTTAAAAGGTCTTATTTAAGAGGAAAAAAATAGTAATAAAGAACATAATAAGAAATAAGAAAATATATGAAAGGAAAAATCTCACTGGTAAAGGCAAATATATAGTAAACACAGTGGATCAACCACTTAAAAAGCTAGTATGAAGGTTAAAAGACAAGAGTTGTAAAGTCAGCTATAACTACAAAAAGATGTAAAATATGATTTCAAACAGCAAAACATGGGGGGGGGGAGGTAAAAAATGTGTTTGAACTTAAATGACTGTCAGTTTAAAACAAATATATGTATGAACCTCATGGTAACCACATACCAAAAACCTACAATAGATACAAAAAAAAAAAAAAAAAAGAAAGGAACTCAAACATTACACTAAAGAAAACCATAAAACCACAAAGGAAGAAACTAAAAGAAGAAGAAAAGAGCAAAGAAGAACTTCAAAAACAACCAGAAAACAAGAAACAAAATGACATATAAGTACATAACCTATCAATAATCACTTTAGATGTAAATAGACTAAATGCTTCAATCATAAGACATTCGGTGGCTGACTGGATACAATAAGCAAGACCCATCTATATGCTGCATACAAAAAGCTCACTTTAGAGCTAAAGACATACACAGATTAAAAGAGAGAGGATGGAAAAGATATTCCATGCAAATGGAAAGGAAAATAAAGCTGGGGTAGCAATACTCATGTCAGACAAAATAGAGTTTAAAGCAAAGTCTATAACAAAAGACAAAGAAGGACATTATATAATGATAAAGGGGTCAATTCAAGAGGAGGATATAATAGTCATAGACATATATGCATGCAACATAGGAGCACCTCAATATATAAAGCAAATATTAACAGACGTAAAGGATGAAATTGACAATAATACAGTAATATTAGGGGACTTTAATAAATGCACTTACAACAATGGCTTGATCATCCAGATAGAAAATCAGTAAGGAAACAGAGGCCTTAAATGGCATATTAGACCAGATGAACTTAATAGATATTGACACATTATTCCATCCAAAAACAGCAGAATACACATTCTTTTCAAGTACACAAGTACACAAACATTCTCCATAATAGATCACTTGCTGGGTCACAAAACAAGTCTTAATACATTTAAGAAGACTGAAATCATATCAAGCATTTCCCCAACCGCAGTGGTATGAAATTAGAAATCAGTTACAGGAAAAAAACTGGAAAAAAGCACAAACGTGGAGACTAACAACATACTAGTAAAAAATAAATCAGTCAATGAAGAAATCAAAAGGGAAATCAAGAAATACCTTAAGAGGAATGGAAACAGAAACAAAACTTTCCCAAATCTATGGTATGTAGAAAAAGCAGTTTTAGGAGGAAAATTTATAACAATACTGGCCTACTCCAAGAAATAAGAAACATCTCAAATAAACAACCTAACACTCCACCTAAAGGAATTAGAAAAAAGAAAGCTCATAGGTATCAGAAGAAAGGAAATAATAAATTGCAGTGCAGAAATAAATGAAATAGCAAAAAAACAATTGAAAAGATCAATAAAATTATTATTTTTTTTAAAGATAAACATAATTGGCAAACCTTTATCCAGAATCATGAGGAAAAAAAGAGAGAGGGCCCAAATAAATTTAATTAGAAATGGAAGAGGATAAGTTACAACCAATACCACTAATATATAAAGGAGATTAAGAGATTACTATGAACAGTTAAATACTAACAAATTGAGCAACCTGGAAGAAATGGATACATTTCAAGAAACATATGATCTCCCAAGACTGAATCAGGAAGAAATAGAAAATAGGAGTAGAACAATTACCAATAACAAAATTGAAGTATTAGTAATAAAAGTTCCCAACTAACAACATTCCAGGAACAAATGACTCCACAGGTGCATTCTACCAAACATTTAAAGAAGACTGAACACTTATCCTTCTCAAACGGTTTTGAAAAACTGAAGAGGAAGAAATGCTTTAGAACTCATTCCATAAGACCAGCTTCACCCTGTTACCAAAATCAGACAAAGACACCACAAAAAAAGAAAATTATAGGCCAATATCATTGATGAACATAGATGCAAAAATCCTCAACAAAATATTAACAGACAAAATCCAACAGTACATTAAAAGGATCATACATTATGATCAAGTGGGATTTATTCCAGGGATGCATGCATGGTTCAACATCTGCAAATCAATCAGTGTGATACATCACACTAACAAACTGAAGAACAGAATCATATGATCACCTCAATAGATGTAGGAAAAGCTTTTGACAAAATTCAACACCCATTTATGATGAAAACTCTTAACAAAGGGGATGTAGAGGTAATGTACCTCAACATAATAAAGGTCACATATGACAAACCAAAAGCCATCATCATACTCAATGGTAAAAAAGCTGGAAGCATTTCTTCTCAGATCAGGAACAAGACAAGGATACCTACTCTCACCACATTGATTCAACATAGTATTGGAAGTCCTAGCCACAGAAATAGACAAGAAAAAGAAATGAAAGGCATCCAAATTGGAAGGGAAGAAATAAAGCTGTCACTCTTTGCATATGACATGGCACTATATATAGAAAACCTAAAAACTTTACCAAAAAACTATCAAAGTAAATGAATTCAATAAAGTTGCAGGATACAAAATTAATATGCAGAAATCTATTGCATTTCCATGTTCTAATAATGAACTATCAGAGAGAGAAATCAAGAAAACCATCCCATTTATAATTACATTAAAAAGAATAAAATACCTAGGAATAAATTTCACCAAGGAGGTGAAGACCTATACTCTGAAAATTGTGAAACATTGATGAACCAAATTGAAGACAGCACAAATAAATGTCTTATAATCTGCATTTCCCTGTGCATTTATGAGAGTGAGCTTCTTTTCATATGTTTACTAGTCATTCTTTTTTCCTTTTTTGTTTATGTATTTTGCTCACCTTTTCCATTTTATGATTCCTTTTACTTGATTTTTGAGAATCCATTATATTATGTATTCTGAATATACATTCATTATATATGTTGCGAGGATTTAAAGTTTATAATTTTTCTTGCCACTTTGTGGTGTCTTCAAAATATAGAAGCTTTATATTTTAAGGCAGTCATAAATGCATTTTTCCACTTTGTGTTGCTTATTTTATGGCCTACCAAAGGACACAAAAATTCTTATTTATTTTTATGTAAAATCTTTCAGTATCTTCCTGGAACCCATCTTGAATTCATTTCTGTTTATGGAGTGAGATAGGTGATGCAGTTCAATTGTTTCACATATAGATAACCACTTGTTCTATAGCTGCTGTAACACATATCAGAAAGTGGATTAAAATAACACATATTTACCATTTTATAGTTCTGCAAGTGAAAAGTCAGAGGTGAATTTCACTGGACTAAGATAAGTTGCCACCAGGGTTTCTTTCTGGTGGCTCTAGGGTAGAACTCATTTCTTTGACATTTCTAGCTTTTAAAGACCACCCACATCCTTGTCTCACGGTCCTCTTCCTTTATCTTCACAACTAGCAATGTCACATTTCTCTGACCCTTTTTTCCTTGTTACAATTCTCTTTCTCTGCCCTCAATCAGAAAAAAGTCTCCATTTTTAAGGAGTCGTGTGATTAGATTGAACACATCTGGATGATCCAGGAAAATGTGCCCACCGCAAAGTGTGTATTCTTTTATGTTTTTTTTCTTTACTTTTTAACATATTTATTGGAGTATAATTGCTTTACAATGCTTTGTTAGTTTCTGCTGTATAGCAAAGTGAATCAGCTATACGTATACATATATCCCCATATCCCCTCCCTCTTGTGTCTCCCTCCCACCCTCCCTATCCCACCCCTCTAGGTGGTCACAAAGCACCAAGCTGATCTCCCTGTGCAGTGCAGCTGCTTCTCACTAGCTATCTATTTTACATTTGGTAGTGTATATAGGTCCATGCTACTCTCTGACGTCGTCCCACCTTACCCTTCACCCTCCCTGTGTCCTCAAGTCCATTCTCTACATCTGTGTCGTTATTCGTATCCAGCCCCTAGGTTCATCAGAACCATTTTTTTTTTTTAGATTCCATATATATGTGTTAGCATACGGTATTTGTTTTTCTCTTTCTGACTAACTTCAATCTGTAGGACAGACTCTAGGTCCATCCACCTCACTACAAATAACTCAATTTCGTCTCTTCTTACAGCTGAGTAATATTCCATTGTATATATGTTCAACATCTTCTTTATCCAATCATCTGTCGAGAGACACTTAGGTTGCTTCCATGTCCTGGCTATTGTAAATAATGCTGCAGTGAACATAGTGGTACCTGACTCTTTTTGAACTATGTTTTCTTCAGGGTATATGCCCAGTAGTGGGATGGCTGGGTTGTATGGTAGTTCTATTTTTGGTTTCTTAAGGAACCTCCATACTGTTCTCCATAGTGGCTGCATCAATTTACATTCCCACCAACACTGCAAGAGGGTTCCCTTTTCTCTACACCCATTCCAGCATTTATTGTTTGTAGACTTTTTGATGACGGCCATTCTGACCGGTGTGAGGTGATACCACATTGTAGTTTTGATTTGCATTTCTTTGATTAGTGACGTTGAGCAACCTTTCATGTGTTTGTTGGCAAATGTATATCTTCTTTGGAGAAATTTCTATTTAGGTCTTCTGACCATTTTTTTTGATATTGAGCTGATTGAGCTGCTTGTATATTGTGGCGATTAATCCTTTGTCAGTTACTTCATTTACAAATATTTTCTCCCATTCTGAAGGTTGTCTTTTCTTCTTGTTTATGGTTTCCTTTGCTGTGCAAAAGCTTTTAAGTTTCATTAGGTCCTATTTGTTCATTTTTGGTTTTATTTCCATTTCTCTGGGAGGTGGGTCAAGAAGGATCTTGTTGTGATTTATGTCATAGAGTGTTCTGCCTATGTTATCTTCTAAGAGTTTTATAGTATCTGGTCTTACATTTAGGTCTTTAATACATTTTGAGTTTACTTTTGTGTATGGTGTTAGGGAGTGTTCTAATTTCATTCTTTAACATGTAGCTGTCCAGTTTTCTCAGCACCACTTATTGAAGAGGCTGTCTTTTCTCCATTATATATTCTTGCCTCCTTTGTCAAAGTTAAGGTGACCAAATGTACGTGGGGTTATCTCTGTTCTTTCTATCCTGTTCCATTGATCTATATTTCTGTTTTTGTGCCAGTACCATACTTTCTTGATTACTGTAGCTTTGTAGTATAGTCTGAAGTCAGGGAGCCTGATTCCTCCAGCTCCGTTTTTCATTCTCAAGATTGCTTTGGCTATTTGGGGTCTTTTGTGTTTCCATACAAATTGTGAAATTTTTTGTTCTAGTTCTGTGAAAAATGCCATTGGTAGTTTGATCGGGATTGCATTGAATCTGTAGATTGCTTTGGGTAGTATAGTCATTTTCACAGTGTTGATTCTTCCAATCCAAGAACAGGGTATATTTCTCCATCAGTTTGTATCATCTTTAATTTCTTTCATCAGTGTCTTATAGTTTTCTGCATACAGGTGTTTTTTTTTTTCCTTAGGTAGGTTTATCCCTAGGTATTTTATTCTTTTTGTTGCATTGGTAAATGGGAGTGTTTCCTTAATTTCTTGTTCAGATTTTTCATTGTTAGTGTATAGGAATGTAGGAGATTTCTGTGCATTAATGTTGTATCCTGCTACTTTACCAAATTCGTTGATTAGTCTAGTAGTTTTCTGGTAGCATCTTTAGGATGCTCTATGTATAGTATCATGTCATCTGTAAACAGTGACAGTTTTACATCTTCTTTTCCGATTTGGATTCTTTTCTTTCTTTTTCTTCTCTGATTACTGTGGCTAAAACTTCCAAAACTATGTTGAATAATAGTGGTGAGAGGGCAACCCTGTCTTTTTCCTGATCTTAATAGAGATGGTTTCAGTTTTTCACCATTGAGAATGATGTTTGTGGGTTTGTCATATATGGCCTTTATTATGTTGAGGTAAGTTTCCTCTATGCCTACTTTTTAGAGGGTTTTTATCACAAATGGGTGGTGAATTTTGTTGAAAGCTTTTTCTGTATCGAGAAGATCATATGGTTTTTTCCTTTAATTTGTTGATATGGTGTATCACATTGATTGATTTAAGATTCCGTAGTGTAGTGGTTATCACGTTCACCTCACACATTGATTGATATGCGTATATTGAAGAATCTTTGCATTCCTGGGATAAACCCCACTTGATCAGGGTGTATGATCCTTTTAATGTGCTGTTGTGTTCTGTCTGCTAGTATTTTGTTGAGGAGTTTTGCATCTATATTCCTCAGTGATATTGGCCTATAGTTTTCTTTTTTGCTGACATCTTTGTCTGGTTTTGGTATCAGGGTGATGGTGACCTCATAGAATGAGTTTGGGAGTGTTCCTCCCTCTGCTATATTTTGGAATAATTTGAGAAGGATAGGTGTTAGCTCTTCTCTAAATGTTCTATAGAATTTGCTTGTGAAGCCATCTGGTCCTGGGCTTTTGTTTGTTGGAAGATATTTAATCACAGTTTCAATTTCAGTGCTTGTGATTGGTCTGTTCATATTTTCTATATCTTCCTGATTCAGTCTCGGAAGGTTGTGCTTTTCTCAGAATTTGTCCATTTCTTCCAGGTTGTCCATTTTATTGGCATAGAGTTGCTTGTTGTAATCTCTCATGATCCTAGCATTTCTGCAGTGTTAGTTGTTACTTCTTCTTTTTCATTTCTAATTCTGTTGATTTGAGTCTTCTCCCTTTTCTTCTTGATGAGTCTGGCTAATGGTTTATCAATTTTGTTTATCTTCTCAAAGAACCAGCTTTCAGTTTTATTGATCCTTGCTATCATTTCCTTCATTTCGTTTTCATTTACTTCCGATCTGATCTTTACGATTTCCTTCCTTCTGCTAACTTTGGGGGTTTTTTGTTCTTCTTTCTCTAACTGCTTCAGGTGTAAGGTTGGGTTGTTTATTTGATATTTTTCTGTTTTTCCTGAGGTAGGATTGTATTGCTGTAAACTTCCCTCTTAGAACTGCTTTTGCTGCATCCCATAGGTTTTTGGTCGTCGTGTTTTCATTGTCATTTGTTTCTAAGTATTCTTTGATTTCCTCTTTGATTTCTTCAGTGATCTTTTGGTTATTTAGTAGTGTATTGTTTAGCCTCCAAGTGTTTGTATTTTTTACAGATTTTTTTTCTTGTAATTGATAACTAGTTTCATAGTGTTGTGGTCCGAAAAGATATGATTTCAGTTTCCTTAAGTTTACCAAGGCTTGATTTGTGACCCAAGATATGATGTATCCTGGAGAATGTTCCATGAGCACTTGAGAAGAAAGTGTATTCCATTGTTTTTGGAAGGAATGTCCTATGAATATCAATTCATTCCATCTTGTTTAATGTGTCCTTTAAAGCTTGTGTTTCCTTATTTATTTTCATTTTGGATGGTCTGTCCATTGGTGAAAGTGGGGTGTTAAAGTCCCCTACTATTATTGTGTTCCTGTCAATTTCCCCATTTATTGCTGTTAACATTTGCCTTATGTATTGATGTGCTCTTATGTTGGGTGCTTATATAGTTACAATTGTTATATCTTCTTCTTAGATTGATCCCTTGATCATTACATAGTGTCCTTCTTTGTCTGTTGTAATAGTCTTTATTTTAAAGTCTATTTTGTCTGATATGAGAATTGCTACCCCAGCTTTCTTTTGATTTCCATTTGCATGGAATATCTTTTTCCATCCCCTCGCTTTCATTCTGTATGTGTCCCTAGGTCTGAAGTGGGTCTCTTGTAGATAGCATGTATTCAGGTCTTGTTTTTGTATCCATTTAGCCAGTCTGTGTCTTTTGTTTGGAGCATTTGATCTATTTACATTTAAGCTAATTATCAATATATATGTTCATATTACCATTTTCTTAATTGTTTTGGGTTTGTTATTGTAGCTGTTTTCCTTCTCTTTTGTTTCCTGCCTAGAGAAGCTCCCCCAGGATCCGCTGCTAAGCTGGTCTGGTGGTGCTGAATTATGTTAGCTTTTGCTTGTCTGTAAAGGTTTTAATTTCTCTGTTGAAACTGAATGAGATCCTTGCTGGGTAGAGTAATCTTGATTGTAGGTTTTTCCCTTTCATCCCTTTAAATATGCCCTGCCACTCCTTTCTGGCTTGCAGAGTTTCTGCTGAAAGATCAGTTATTAACCGTATGGGGATTCCCTTGAATATCATTTGTTGCCTTTCCCTTGCTGCTTTTAATATTTTCTCTTTTTATTTAATTTTTGATAGTTTGATTAATGTGTCTTGGCATGTTTCTCCTTGGATTCATCCTGTATGGGACTCTGTGCTTCCTGGGCTTGATTGACTATTTCCTTTCCCATGTTAGGTAAGTTTTCAACTATAATCTCTTCAAATATTTTCTCAGTCCCTTTTTTTCCCTCTTCCTCTTCTGGGATCCCTATAATTCGAATGTTGGTGCATTTATTGTTGTCCCAGAGGTCTCTGAGACTGTCCTCAATTCGTTTCATTCTTTTTTCTTTATTCTGCTCTGTGGTAGTTATTTCCTCTATTTTATCTCCACGTCACTTATCTGTTGTTCTTCCTCAGTTATTCTGCTATTGATTCCTTCTAGAGAATTTTAAATTTCATTTATTGTGTTGTTCATCATTGTTTGTTTCCTCTGTAATTCTAGGTCCTTGTTAAACGTTTCTTGTGTTTTCTCCATTCTATTTCCAAGAGTTTGGATCATCTTTACTATCATCCCTCTGAATTCTTTTTCAAGTAGGCTTCCTATTTCCTCTTCATTTGTGTGGTCTGGTGCGTTTTTACCTTGCTCCTTCATCTGCTGTGTATTTCTCTGTTTTCTCATTTTGCTTAACTTACTGTGTTTGGGGTCTCATTTTCACAGGCTCCAGGTTCATAGTTCCCATTTTTTTTGGTGTCTGCCCTCAGTGAGTAATGTTGGTTCAGTGAGTTGTGTAGGCTTCCTGGTGGAGGGGACTGGTGCCTGTGTTCTGGTGGATGTGGCTGGATCTTGTCTTTCTGCTGGGCAGGACCGTGTCCATTTGTGTGTTTTGAGGTGTCTGTGAAGTTAGTATGATTTTAGGCAGCTTCTCTTCTAATGGGTGGGGTTGTGTTCCTGTCTTGCTAGTTGTTTGGCATGGGGTGTCCAGCTGTGGAGCTTGCTGGTTGTTGGGTGGAGCTGGGTCTTAGTGTTGAGATGGAGATCTCTGCGAGAGCTCTCGCTGATTGGTATTACAAGGGGCCAGGAGGTTTGTATGGACCAATGTCCTGAACTTGGCTCTCCCACCTCAGAGGCTCAGGCCTGACACCCGGCCAGAGCACCAAGACCCTTTCGGGAAGTTTGAGGTCTTCTACCAGCATTCAATAGGTGTTCTGTAGGACTTATTCCAACTTCAGATGTATTTTTGATGTATTTGTGGAGAACAGGGTGATCTCGACATCTTACTGCTCTGCCATCTTGAAGGTCCTCTCAAATTAGCTTTACAAGAAACGCTAAAGGAACTTCCCTAGGCAGGAAACAGAAGGAAAGACCTTCGAGGTGTGGGTGCTGGAACCAGTCCTGCCCAGCACGTGAGAGCTGGCTTATTCCTGCTGGAGCGGCATCAGTGGTGGCTCTCAATGTGTGTATTCTTAGTCACACCTGAAAAGTCCTTTTCACTATAGAAGGTTACGTATACACAGGTTCCACGTTTGGGGGGTGGACATCTTTGAAGTCTGTAAGTCTGCCTATTACATCACTTGCCCTAACGTAATTGATTAAATTCTCCATCATTAGCTTAGTGATTTGCAGTGACATACCTATCAATTATCAAAATTCCTTTAAGCATCGTCCTTTCCTCTATTTTATTCCATAGGTTTACTTCTATTCGTACATCATGCTGGAAGGAGTTATTACTGCAGCTTTAAAATAAGTCTCAAGACTCATTGTAAAGTTTTCACTACTTTCTTTTTCCTCTTCTTTAGAAGTAACTTGACCATTTTGGCTCTTTTGTCTTCCATATACATTTTAGAATCATTTTGTTGAGTTTTAAGAAGAATTCTGCTATGATTTTGATAGGAATTTAATTCAATTCTGGATAAATTTTGGAAAATTTGTTATTGCTATGAGTTTTATTGTTTTATACACAAATAGGGTGTATCGTGTCTTTTTTCGTTGTTTGATAAGATTTTTTTTTTTTAACATGGATGAGTATTTAATTTTATCAAATGTTTCTCTGCCTTTTCTGGTTTTATTATGATAGTGATATGATTTAGCTCCTTTAATTAGTTAATGTAATATTTTACATTTATGGATAGTTATAACTATTGAAAGAACCTTGAATTCAGGGATAAACCCAATGTGATATTTATTTAACAGATATTTATTGAGTATGTCTATTATGTTACAAATACTTTAGGAATACTAGTAAATCAAACAGACAGAAATGTCTGTCATTTTGTAAGTTATACTCCAGAATTTGCAGACAGACAATAAACAAATAAACATGTATATTTATAGGTCATTAAGGATGATAAGTAAAATGCAGAATATTAAAGTAGGAGAGAGCGTGGGAGTGTAAGACTGTAATTTTAAATAAGATGATCAGGAAGGTTTCTCAGAGAACGGGACATCTGAGAATACCCTTGAAGGACATGAGAAAGCAATTACTATGTTTATCTGGGAGCGAAATCTCCCAGGCAGAAACAACCATAAGGCAAACACCCTGAAGTAGGAGCATCTTGGAGATTTTAGGGAACAGGAAGGAGGCCAGGATGACAGTGGCAGAATCAGCCAAGGGGGGGTGGTTAGAAGGAGATTAGGATAGACAATATATGGATACCAGATGGGGGCCATTTCTCAGGCCAGTGCAAGGATTTTACTTTTACTGTAAATACCATGAGAAACCATGAGAGATTCTAGGGCAAAAGAAGTGGCATAATCCATTACATGCTTTAAATGAACACTCCAGCTCTGTATTAAAGATTGATGGTTGGGTCCAGAGCAGAAGCAGAGGGGCCATTCAGAGGCTATTGCAAAAAGTTTCATGAAAAGAACAAATTACTTAAAAAAAAAAGAACATACCCAAACTGAATTAAGGAGAAATAGAAAATCTGAATCTTATCTTCTCATCTTGAATTAGTAGGTTAAACCTCCCCCTCTCCAACCAAAAAAGGAAAGCTAAAACGAAAACCAGCTCAGACAGTTTCACGCCAGAGTTCTAGTATGTAAGGAACAGTTAATTTTACTCTCACAGAAACTCTTCCAGAGACCAGAAAATAAGGCACATTCTCCACTAATTTTATGATAGTCGTATAATCTGCCCATTAAAGTTAGATAAAAATAGTACAAGAAAAGAAAATTAAAGGCATATCCCTTTCAAGAATATAAATCCCTGAATCATTAGAAAATGGTAAGGAATAAAAAAGCTAGTACATTGTAATGGACATCCCAAAGTTAACAGAAATTCAGACCTTCCCTACACTATCACCACCAGTCTTTTCTCCAAGTAAATGGCAACTTTTTCTGTCAAGTTGCTGAGGTTTCCTACTGCCTGTTTCATCACATGACATTCAGAATTGAACCACTTCTCATCACCTCCACTATAATCATCCTAGTCCAAACAATTACACATATTTTCATTATCAAAAGTTTAATGTGTAGTTTTTTCTCATACCTTTCTGGACAATCTTTTTGTACTCTAATATTACTCAGAGTCTGATCAGGAAAACAAAAGCCATGGTACATATTCCAGTAATCATAGTTTCATATCAATTAGGGGCTTATACTATTATTGGAAGAAGTAGGGGAAGTAGACGTCAGGAAAGCAGCTAGAGAAGATTAGAGTAGCTCTGTTTTATATCTGAGATCTCAGCCTAAAAGACCAGAGAGTGGGTACGAAAACTAGAGCTTATGGGGTTTCTGAAGAATTTGTGAATCCCACCTTGACTGACAGTGAGGGCTCATGAAGGGGTCTGCAAGCCATCACATCTGCCCAAGCTGCCATAGCTAATCCCAAACATCCTGAATCCGAAGACCTTCTCTTCACTTTCCTTTCCAGCTCTCAAGAGGTTCTTTCATTAGGAAACTCAAATCTGCCAACAACGCACGTGGAGGGAGACTTTGGTCAACACAGTTCCCAGGCTTAAACGGGAATGGAGGTGGCACCCTGGGCATCCAACAGGGTTTTCTTGTTCTTTTCTCATAAGTTTAATTCCTTCTTTTATTTTTTAACCACACTAACATATTATTTTATAATCTGTATCTAATAATGTAGACATTTGAAGTGTTTTCAGGTTTGAGTCTGCTGCTCGTGTTTCTGCTAACGCTTGTCGCCTTGTGTTAGTGTTACCGAGTCCAAGCTGTACTCCTGGCTGCCAATAAATCAAGAGACTAGTTGTTGGGGCAAAGAATAGCAACTTCATTCAGAAAGCCAGCAGACCAAGAAGATGGTGGACAAGTATCCCAAAGAGCCATCTTCCCCGAGTTACAATTCAGGCTTCTTTTCTTCTAAAAGGGGAGGGCGTACGGCTGGTTGTTGCAGACTTCTTGGTTGCAGGAACCCTTTGTTCACGCAGCTGTCCACGAAGGTCAGGTCACCTGTTCCTGTAAACCTCCAGCAAGACAAATGTTATTCTCTGTTCTGCAACTCTTTATCTCTCTATGAATGGAAGAGTGTTACACCTTTAAAGGTCAGAGCCTTAAGAAAGTGCTATGCTGTATATCTCAGGCTATAGGCAACATTCTTTTATGAAGGTGCAGAGCCAGCACGAGTAAGCACAGGCAACAGAGCACAAAGTTTAGAGCTAAAGGGATAGATCCAGTGTGGAGTCAAGTTTGTTCTTCTCTGTTACATTACCATGTATTTTGTGATTTTTGTCGTCAGAGACTCACGGTCTTTGAAACCTGATATATAGGTTTTCTGGAGGCCTGGTTGGATGGGGTATTCTTCCAGAGAGAATTTATCTCTACCAGACACTTTGGACAGTTACCAACCTGAGACCACTTGGAATTAAATTCTCAACTTGCAGGTTTGGGCCACATACAGGTAGTGTGTGTTCAGGCTGAAACCTGTTTGAGAGCTGAATTTTGGTAACAAACCACACAGGGACCATTCTCTATCCACTGGCAGCTGGGGCCATGGGAAAACTTACTGTCTGTCTTGCAGCATTTATTTATTTTTTATTTCTAGTTCACACTTTCACTCAGTGCATAGCATTTATGGGAGGATCTCCAAACCAAGTTTGTACTTCGTGTGAACCCTGGCTTTGCCCCCCTGCTTCCCCACCTCCCATATGCCATGGGACTCAAGGTGTCAGCCGTTACTATGGTCATCTCAAAGTCTGACTGGGGGTAAGCCCTCCTCCAAGTTTACTCACAGGATGCTTGGCTATATTCAGTTTCCCTCAGGTTGTTGGCCAGAGATAGTCCTCAGTTTCTTGCACATGGACCTTTTCATTGGGCAGCTCACAACGGGACAGCTGGCTTCATCCAAGTGAGCCACCAAGAGGGAGAAAGAGAGGCGAGGAAGGTTGGAGGGAGGGAAGTCACAATATTTTATAACCTAATTTTGGAAGTGACATCTCATTACTTTTGTTATATTCTACCGAATAAAAGTAAGTCACCAGGTCCAGGCCACATTCAGTGGGAAGGGATTACACAAGGGCATGAATACTAGCAGACAGAGATCATTGGGAACTACTTTAGAAGCAGCCACAATATCTTATCCAGAATATATCTTATTCAGGGCTTCAGATATGATCTTCTCTGGTCACTCTAATAAGAAATGACTCTTGTACATTCTCCCATCTCACATTTTCTCTCATCACAGACCTCTGTGTTAGAATCTGTGTCTGTCTTGATTTGTCATGAATACTGCACGGTGGTGTTCACAGCATTTCATCTCACCAAACCTTAGCAGCTTATTCAATCTTGAGCACGTATGTGGCTCTTAATGAATGTTTCTTAAATTGTGGAATTGAATTAGTATCATACCCCCCTTGTTTCTCAGCTAACAGGAAGAATTTATCATGTCTGTATTTTAGTGAATGGTTCTATTAAAAGTTGCTTTTGTCCATGTTATTGCGTTAGATTAGAATACAGATGTTTAATGCTAAAATAAATTGTCAAGATTTTGTTTGAGTCAGAGCTCTCAGTTTGTATATCAGACCCCTATTTTCCTATGTAAAGTTCCTCTTGAAATGGGCAACCGTTACAGGGAATTCATCAATCCTGTGTCCTTTTCTGAATGACAAAAATAAATATTTAATTTGCAAATTTAGAGAAATAAACCTGAAAGTCAAAGAGTCAGGTGGGATATGAGACCCGTTGGCACTGCTTAGCACAATACTGATAAATGTGGGTCCCAAGAACTCTGGATTAGAATCTCGGAGTCGCTATGTGGGCAGACGTGTGTTTTGAGAATGGACCTAAACAAGTGATTCAAGGCTGTCATAGATATTGATATTGTTAGTTGGAAATGTTATTAGTTTCTGGTTGTAACAATAATATTAATGATAATAACAGCTGATAGTTTTCTTTTAATAGGGGTTTACAGTTTTCCAATGCCACTTTTCATTCATCTCACTTGATCCTCAGTAACAGTTTGAGTTGGGCAAGACAGCAATGCTATGGTCCATGTTTCCTAGTCTTTATTTAATTTTAATGTGATAAGAACAGTTGACATGAGATCTACCCTCTTAATAGATTTTTAAGTATATAACACAGCATTGTTATCTGTAGGCATAATGCAGTATAAGCAGACCTCTAGAAATTATTCATGCCGCTTCATTGAAATTTATACCCATTGGTTAATAATGTCCTCTTTCTTCCTTTCTCCAGCCCCTGGAAACACCACTCCAGTCTCTGTTTCTGTGGGATCCCTAAAATCAGTGGAATCTCTCACTATTGCCCTTCTGTGACTGGTTTGTTTCACTTAGCATAATGTTCTCAAGTTTTATACATGATGTCACGTGTTGCAGGATTCCCTTCCCTTCCCTTCCTTTTTTTTTCTTCTTAACATCTTTATTGGAGTACAGATGCTTTACAGTGTTGTATTAGATTTTGCTATATAAAAAAGTGAATCAGCTATATGTATACATGTAACCCCATATCGCCTCCCTCTTGTGTGTCCCTCCCACCCTCCCTATCCCACCCCTCTAGGTGGTCACAAAGCACTGAGCTGATCTCCCTGTGCTATGCGGCTGCTTCCCACTAGCTATCTATTTTATATTTGGTAGTGTATATATGTCCATGCTACTCTCTCACTTTGTCCCAGCTTACCCTTCCCCATCCCCGTGTCCTCAAGTCCATTCTCTATGTCTACATCTTTATTCCTGGCCTGCCACTAGGTTTTTCAGAACCATTTTTTTTTTTTTTTAGATTCCATATATATGTGTTAGCATACGGTATTTGTTTTTCTCTTTCTGATTTACTTCACTCTGTTTGACAGTCTCTAGGTCTGTCCACCTCACTACAAATAACTCAATTTCGTTTCTTTATATGGCTGAGTAGTATTCCATTGTATATATATGCCACATCTTCTTTACCTATTCATCTTTCGATGGACACTTAGGTTGCTTCCATGTCCTGGCTATTGTAAATAGTACTGCAGTGAACACTGTGGTACATGACACTTTTTGAATTATGGTTTCCTCAGGGTATATGGCCAGTAGTGGAATTGCTGGGTCGTATGGTAGTTCTATTTTTAGTTTTTTAAGGAACCTCCATACTGTTCTCCATAGTGGCTGTATCAATTTACATTCCCACCAACAGTGCAAGAGTGTTCCCTTTTCTCCACACCGACTCCAGCATTTACTGTTTATAGACTTTTTGATGATAGCCATTCTGACCGGTGTGAGGTGATACCTCATTGTAGTTTTGATTTGCATTTCTCTAGTGATTAGTGATGTTGGGCAACCTTTCATGTGTTTGTTGGCAATATGTATATCTTCTTTGGAGAAATGTCTGTTTAGGTCTTCTGCCCATTTTTGGATTAGGTTTTTTTTTTTTTTGATATTGAGCTGCATGAGCTGCTTGTAAATTTTGGAGACTAATCCTTTGTCAGATGCTTCATTTACAAATATTTTCTCCCATTCTGAGGGTTGTCATTTCTTCTTGTTTATGGTTTCCTTTGCTGTGCAAAAGCTTTTAAGTTTCATTAGGTTGCATTTATTTATTTGTGTTTTTATTTCCATTTCTCTAGGAGGTGGGTCACAGAGGATCTTGCTGTGATTTATGTCATAGAGTCTTATATCTGTGTTTTCCTCTAAGAGTTTTATAGTGTCTGGCCTTACATTTAGGTCTTTAATCCATTTTGAGTTTACATTTGTGTAAGGTGTTAGGGAGTGTTCTAATTTCATTCTTGTACCTGTAGCTGTCCAGTTTTCCCAGCACCATTTATTGAAGAGGCTGTCTTTCCTCCATGGTATATTCTTGCCTCCTTTGTCAAAGATAAGGTGACCATATGTGCGTGGGTTTATCTCTGGAGTTTCTATCCTATTCCATTGATCTATATTTCCGTTTTTGTGCCAGTACCATACTGTCTTCATTACTGTAGGTTTGCAGTATAGTCTGAAGTCAGGGAACCTGATTCCTCCAGCTCCGCTTTTCTTTCTCAAGGTTGCTTTGGCTATTCGGGGTTTTTTGTGTTTCCATACAAATTGTGAAATTTTTTGTTCTGTGAAATATGGCATTGGTAGTTTGATCGGGATTGCATTGAATCTGTAGATTGCTTTGGGTAGTATAGTCATTTTCACAGTGTTGATTCTTCCAATCCAAGAACATGGTATATCTCTCCATCTGTTTGTATCATCTTTAATTTCCTTCATCAGTGTCTTATAGTTTTCTGCATACAGGTCTTTTGTCTCCTTAGGTTTATTCCTAGGAATTTTATTCGGAGTGTTTCCTTAATTTGTGTTTCAGATTTTTCATCATTAGTGTATAGGAATGCAAGAGATTTGTGTGCATTAATTTTGTATCCTGCTACTTTACCAAATTCATTGATTAGCTCTAGTAGTTTTCTGGTAGCCTCTTTAGGATTCTCTATGCATAGTATCATGTCATCTGGAAACAGTGACAGTTTTACTTCTTTTCTGATTTGCATTCCTTTTATTTCTTTTTCTTATCTGATTGCTATGGCTAAACCTTCCAAAACTATGTTGAATAATAGTGGTGGGAGTGGGCAGCCTTGTCTTGTTCCTGATCTTAGTGGAAATGGTTTCATTTTTTCACCATTGAGAACGATGTTGGTTGTGGGTTTGTCATATATGGCCTTTATTATTTTGAGATAAGTTCCCTCTATTCTTCCTTTCTGGAGAGTTTGTATAATAAATGGGTGTTGAATTCTGTTGAAAGCTTTTTCTGCATCTATTGAGATGATCGTATGGTTTTTATCTGTCAATTTGTTAATATGGTATATTTTCTTGATTGATTTGCGTATATTGAAGAATCCTTGCGTTCCTGGGATAAACCCCAATTGATCATGGTGTATGATCCTTTTAACGTGCTGTTGGATTCTGTTTGCTAGTATTTTGTTGACCATTTTTGCATCTATATTCATCAGTGGTATTGGCCTGTAGTTTTCTGTTTTTGTGACATCTTTGTCTGGTTTTGGTACCAGGGAGATGGTGGCCTTGTAGAATGAGTTTGGGAGTGTTCCTCCCTCTGCCATATTTTGGAAGAGTTTGAGAAAGGTTTTAGCTCTTCCCCAAATGTTTGGTAGAATTCGCCTGTGAAGCCATCTGGTCCTGGGCTTTCGTTTGTTGGTAGATTTTTAGTCACAGTCTCAATTTCAGTGCTTGTTATTGGTTTGTTCATATTTTCTATATCTTCCTGGTTCAGTCTCGGAAGGTTGTGCTTTACTAAGAATTTGTCCATTTCTTCCAGGTTGTCCATTTTATTGGCATATAGTTGCTTGTAGTAATCTCTCATGATCATTTGTATTTCTGAAGTGTCAGTTGTTACTTCTCCTTTTTCACTTCTAATTCTGTTGATTTGCGTCTTCTCCCTTCTTTTCTTGATGAGTTTGCCTAATGGTTTATCAATTTTGTTTACCTTTTCAAATAACCAGCTTTTAGTTTTATTGATGTTTGCTATCATTTCCTTCATTTTGTTTTCATTTATTTGTCATCTGATCTTTATGATTTCTTTCCTTCTGCTAGCTTTGGGGTTTTTTTGTTCTTCTTTCTCCATTTGCTTTAGGTGTAAGGTTAGGGTGTTTATTTGAGATTTTTCTTGTTTCTTCAGATGGGATTGTATTGCTATAAACTTTCCTCTTAGAAGTGCTTTTGCTGCATTCCATAGGTGTTTCGTCATTGTGTTTTCACTGTCCTTTGTTTCTAGGTATTTTTTGATTTCCTCTTTGATTTCTTCATTGATCTCTTGGTTACTTAGTAATGTATTGCTTGCTTCCAAGTGTTTGTCTTTTTTACACTGTTTTTTTTCCCTTGTAATTGATATCTAGTCTCATAGCATTGTGACCAGAAAAGATACTTGGTACAATTTCAATTTTCTTAAATTTACCAAGGCTTGATTTGTGACCCAAGATATGATGTGTTCTGGAGAATGTTCCATGAACACTTGAGAAGAAAGTGTATTCTGTTGTTTTTCAATGGAATGTTCTATAAATATCAGTTAAGTCCATCTTGTCCAATGTGTCATTTAAAGCTTGTGTTTCCTTATTTATTTTCATTTTGGATGATCTGTCCATTGGTGAAAGTGGGGTGTTAAAGTCCCCTACTATGATTGTGTTACTGTCGATTTCCCCTTTTATGGCTGTTAACATTTGCCTTATGTATTGAGGTGTGCGTATGTTGGGTGCATAAATATTTACAATTGTTATATCTTTTTCTTGGATTTATCCTTTGATCATTATGTAGTGTCCTTCTGTGTCTCTTGTAGTAGTGTTTATTTTAAAGTCTCTTTTTTCTTATATGAGAATTGCTACTCCAGCTTTCTTTTGATTTCCATTTGCATGGAATATCTTTTTCCATCCCTTCACTTACATTCTGTATGTGTCCCTAGGTCTGAAGTGGGTCTCTTGTAGACAGCATATATATGGGTCTTGTTTTGGTATCCATTCAGCCAGTCTGTGTCTTTTGGTTGGAGCATTTAATCCATTTACATTTAAGCTAATTATCGATATGTATGTTACTGACCATTTTTTATATTGTTTTGGGTTTGTTATTGTTGGTCTTTTCCTTTCCTTGTGTTTCGTGCCTAGAGAAGTTCCTTTAGCATTTGTTGTAAAGCTGGTTGGGTGGTGCTGAATTTTCTTGACTTTTGCTTGTCTGTAAAGGTTTTAATTTCTCCATCACATCTGAATGAGATCCTTGCTGTGTAGAGTAATCTTGGTAGTAGGTCTTTCCCTTTAATCACTTTAAATATGTCCTGCCACTCCCTTCTGGCTTATAGAGTTTCTGTTGAAAGATCAGCTCTTAACCTTATGGGGATTCCATTGTATGTTATTTGTTGCTTTCCCTTGCTGCTTTTAATATTTTTTGTTTGTATTTAATTTTTGATAGTTTGATTATCATGTGTCTTGGTGTGTTTCTCCTTGGATTCATCCTGTATGGGACTCTCTGCACTTCCTGGACTTGTTTGACTATTTCTTTTCCCATGTTAGGGAAGTTTTCAACTGTAATCTCTTCAAATATTTTTTCAGACCCTTTATATTTCTCTTTTTCTTCTGGAAGTCTCTGAGACTGTCCTCAATTCATTTCATTCTTTTTTTCTTTATTCTGCTCTGCAGTAGTTATTTCCACTATTTTATCTTCCAGGTCACTTATCCATTCTTCTGCCTCAGTTATTCTGCTATTGATTCCTTGTAGAGAATTTTAAATTTCATTTATTGTGTTCTTCATCATTGTTGGTTTGCTCTTTAGTTCTTCTAGGTCCTTGTTAAACGTTTCTTATATTTTCTCCATTCTATTTCCAAGATTTGGGATCTTCTTTACTATCGTTACTCTGAATTCTTTTTCAGGTAGACTGCCTATTTTCTCTTCATTTGTTTGGTATGGTCGGTTTTTACCTTGCTCCTTCATCTGCTGCATATTTCTCTGTCTTCTCATTTTGTTTAACATACTGTGTTTGGGGTCTCCTTTTCACAGGGGCCGTTTTTAGTTCCCATTGTTTTTGGTGAATGCCCCCAGTGGGTGAGCTTGGTTCAGTGGCTTGTTTAGGGTTCCTGGTGGAGGGGACTGGTGCCTGTGTTCTGGTGGGTGTGGCTGGATTTTGTCTCTCTGGTGGGAAGTGCCACGTCCGGACGTGTGTTTTGGGGTGTCTGTGACCTTATTATGATTTTAGGCAGCCTCTCTCTTAATGGGTGGCGTTGTGTTCCTGTCTTACTACTTGTTTTGCATGGGACATCCAGCATTGGAGCTTGTTGACCTTTGGGTGGAGCTGGGTCTTAGCATTGAGACAGAGATCTCTGGGAGAGTGCTCTCCGATTGATATTATGTGAAGTCTGGAGGTCTCTGGTTGTCCAATGTCCTGAACTCCTCTTACCTAGCTCAGAGGTTCAGGCCTGACACAAGACCGGAGCATCAAGACCCTGTCAGCCACACGGCAAGATATGTGGGGTTTTTCTTGCCTTTTGGGAAGTCTGAGGTCTTCTGCCAGTGTTCAATAGGTGTTTTATAGGAGCTGTTACACTTGTAGAAGAATTTTTGATATTTTTGTGGGGAGGAAGGTGATCTCCATGTCTTACTCCTCCGCCATCTTGGAGGTCCCCATCCCTTCCTTTTTAAGGATGAATAGTATTCCACTGAGGAATCTGAAGTTATAAGAGAGTAAGAGACTTATCAAAGCCATGTATCCAGGAAAAGGTAGACTGGACAAGATATGTATCTCTCATGAATGACCTGTGTGAGTAGAGCTTTCGTGACCCCTTTAGCACTTTATTCTAAACATGAGGTACCCACTCACTTACTTACTGATTCATTTAGTACTCTTTTGGCATTTACTGAATATTCCAAGAACTCTATTGACTGTATGTAGAAGTGAACAGAAGAGGCATGGTCCCTGCCTTCATGGCAGGAGCTGATGTTAAATAATGAAACCTTCCAGTTGTTTTAAAATTATAAATATGATGAGCTCCTATATGATGACCACACAGAGGGGAGGCAGTTAAGGAAGTCTCCCCTGAATCAGTGCCACTTAAGTGGAATTATCATTGATAATTAGTAATTTGTTAGGGTTAAAATGGTCTAGGCAAGAAAGAGCAGGTACAAAGACCTGAATATGGGGAGAGGTTGTCTTGGTCTGGGAACTGCAAATTGTCTGAAGGCCTGGATCAGAGTGATGGGGGGAAAGTGCTGTTAAATGAAGCAGGAGATGTCAGCAGGTTCACGTTGCCCTGGGCCCTGCAGGCCACGCTAGGATATTAACGTAATACAGACAACCGAGAGTATAAGCAGCGAGTGAAAGCATGATTGTATTAAATATGTATCTGTAAAAAGTTCGTTTAAAAATGCAATTTAAACATATATGGTATTCATATTTAACAAATATCAAGTGCTTACTATTAGCCTGCTACAGTCTTTAGCTACTTTGGATGACACAAATATTCTAAATTGGCAGAATTTCTTCCATGAAGAATCCAGAAAAGGTGTTCATAACAGTGTCATCTGGATATTTTATGAATTTCTTGGAATGATTTTTATCTATACTTCTTGGCAGAATTATAATTGGCTGTGAAATAGGTAATGATAATTGTCTTCTGTTCTATTTTCAAAATTTCTAATTACTTAGTAATTTCAAAATTTCTAAATACTTATCATATATATTTATCTTCAATCTCTTTGTCAAATTCTGAATAGCTTATTTCAACTTAATATTTACACTAAGGCAGGCAGTCCTGCAGCCTGTGGAACTAAAACCACATTCACAGAAAGACAAAATGAAAAGACAGAGGGCTATGTACCAGATGAAGGAACAAGATGAAACCCCAGAAAAACAATTAAATGAAGTGGAGATAGGCCACCTTCCAGAAAAAGAATTCAGAATAATGATAATGAAGATGACCCTGGACCTTGGAAAAGGAAGGGCGGCAAAGATCAAGGAGATGCAAGAAATGTTTAACAAAGACCAAGAAGAATTAAAGAACAAACATCTAGAAGAATTAAGGAACAAACAAACAGATGAACAATACGATAACTGAAATGAAAAATACACTAGAAGGAATCAATAGCAGAATAACTGAGACAGAAGAGTGGATAAGTGACCTGGAAGATAAAATAGTGGAAATAACTACCACAGAGCAGAATAAAGAAAAAAGAATGAAAAGAATTGAGGATAATCTCAGAGACCTCTGGGACAACATTAAACACAGCAACATTCGAATAACATGGGTCCCAGAAGGAGAAGAGAGAGGGAAAGGACCCAAGAAAATATTTGAAGAGATTATGGTCAAAAACTTCCCTAACATGGGAAAGGAAGTAGCCACCCAAGTCCAGGAAACACAGAGAGTCCCAGGCAGGATAAACCCAAGGAGAAACACTCTGAGATACATAGTAATCAAATTGACAAAAATTAAAGGCAAAGAAAATTATTAAAAGCAACAAGGGAAAAAGGACAAGTAACATACAAGGGAACTCCCATAAGGTTAACATCTGATTTCTCAGCAGAAAATCTACAAGCCAGAAGGGAGTGGCACAATATATTTAAAGTGATAAAAGGGAAGAACCTACAACCAAGATTACTCTACCCAGCAAGAATCTTATTCAGATTTGATGGATAAATCAAAAGCTTTACAGACATTCAAAAGCTAAGAGAATTCATCACCACCAAACCAGCTTTACAACAGATGATAAAGGAACTTCTCTGAGTGGGAAACATGAGAGAAGAAAAGGACCTTCAAAAGAAACCCAAAATAATTAAGAAAATGGTAATAGGAGCATACATATCGATAATTACCTTAAATGTGAATGGATTAAATGCTCCAACGAAAGACACAGGCTCGCTGAAGGGATACAAAAGCAAGACCCATATATATGCTGTCTACAAGAGACCCACTTCAGACCTAGGGACACATACAGGATGAAAGTGAGGGGGTGGAAAAAGATATTCCATGCACATGGAAATCAAAAGAAAGCTGGAGTAGCAATTCTCATATCAGATAAAAAAGACTTTTAAATAAAGAATATTACAAGAGACCAGGAAGGACACTACATAATGACCAAGGGATCAATCCAAGAAGAAGATATAACAATTATAAATATATATGCACCCAACATAGGAGCGCCTCAATACATAAGGCAAATGCTAACAGCTATAAAAGAGGAAATTGACAGTAACACAATAATAGTGGGAGTCTTTCACACCTCATTTACACCAATGGACAAATCATCCAGACAGAAACTTAATAAGGAAACACGAGCTTTGAATGACTTAATAGAGTAGATAGATTTCTTTGATATTTCTAGGACATTCCATCTGAAAAGAGCAGATTACAATTGCTTGTCAAGTGCACACAGAACATTCTTCAGGCAGATCACATCTTGAGTTACAAATCGAGCCTTGGTAAACTTAAGAGAATTGAAATCATGTCAAGCGTCTTTTCTGACCACAGTGTTATGAGATTAGAAATAAATTGCAGAGAAAAAAACATATAAAACACAAACACATGGAGGCTAAATAATACGTTACTAAATAATCAAGAGATCACTGAAGAAATCAAAGAATAAATCAGAAAATACCTAGAGACAAATGACAACAAAAACACGACAGTCCAAAACCTATGGGATGCAGCAAAAGCAGTTCTAAGAGGGAAGTCATAGCAATACAATCTTACCTCAAGAAACAAGAAGAATCTCAAACAATGTAAACTTACACCTAAAGGAACTAGAGGAAGAAGAACAAACAAAACCCAAAGTTAGCAGAAGGAAAGAAATCATAAAGATCAGAGCAGAAATAAATGAAATAGAAACAAATGAAACATTAGCAAAGATCAATAAAACTAAAACCTGGTTCTTTGAGAAGATTAACAAAATTGAAAAACCATTAGCCAGACTCATCACGAAAATAATGGAGAGAACTGAAATCAATAAAATTAGAAATGAAAAAGGAGAAGTGATAATGGAAACTGCAGAAATACAAAGCATCATAAGAGACTACTACACGCAACTCTATGCCAATAAAATGGACAACCTGGAAGAAATGGACAAGTTGTTCGGAAGGTATAACCTTCCAAGACTGAACCAGGAAGATATAGAAGATATGAACAGACCAATCACAAGTAATGAAATTGAAACTATGATTAAAAATCTTCCAACAAACAAAAGTCCAGGACGAGATGGCTTCAAGGTGAATTCTGTCAAACATTTAGAATAGATAAAACCCATCCTTCTCAATCTCTTCCAAAAAATTACGGAGGAAGGAACACTTCCAAACTCATTCTACGAGGCCACCATCACCCTGATACCAAAACCAGATAAAGATATTATAAAAAAAGGGAATTACAGACTAATATCACTGATGAATATAGATGCAAAAATCCTCAACAAAATACTAGCAAACAGAATCCAACAACACATTAAAAGGATCATAGAACATGACCAAGTAGGATTTATCCCAGAGATGCAAGGATTCTTTAATATACGCAAATCAATCAATGTGATACACCATATTAACAAATTGAAGAATAAAAACCATATGATCATCTCAGTAGATGCAGAAAAAGCTTTTGACAAGATTTCAACACCCATTTATGGTAAAAACTCTTGAGAAAGTGGGCATAGAGGGAACCTCCCTGAACATCATAAAGGCCATATACAACAAACCCACAGCCAAAAACATTCTCAATGGTGAAAAACTGAAAGCATTTCCTCTAAGATCAGGAATAAGACAAGGATGTCCAGTCTCACCACTATTATTCAACATAGTTTTAGAAGTTCTAGCCATGGCAATCAGAGAAGAAAAAGAAATAAAAGGTATACAGTTCAGAAAAGAAGAAGTAGAACTGTCACTGTTTGCAGATGACATGATGGTACACATAGAGCATTCTAAAGATGCCACCAGAAAACTACTAGAGCTAATCAATGAATTTGGTAAAGTTGCAGGATACAAAATCAATGCACAGAAATCTCTTGCATTCCTATACACTAACAGCCAAAGATCAGAAAGAGAAATTAAGGAAACAATCCCATTCACCATTGCAACAGAAAGAATAAAATACTTAGGGATAAACCTACCTAAGGAGACAAAAGACCTGTACTCAGAAAACTGTAAGACAATGAAGAAAGAAATCAAAGATGACACAAACAGATAGAGAGATATACCATGTTGTTGGATTGGAAGAATCAATATTGTGAAAATGACTATACTACCCAAAGCAATCTACAGATTCAGTGCAATCCGTATCAAATTACCAATCTCAGTTTTTACAGAACTAGAACAAAAAAATCTTAAAATTTGTATGGAGACACAAAAGACCCTGAATAGCCAAAGCAATCTTGAGGGAAAAGCTGGAGGAATCAAACTCCCTGAATTCAGACTATAGTAGAAAGCTACAGTAAAGAAGACAATATGGTACTGGCACAAAACCAAAAAAGATCAATGGAACAGGTTAGAAAGCCCAGAGATAAACCCACACACCTATGGTCAACTGATCTATGACAGAGGAGGCAAGGATATACAATGGAGAAAAGACATCCTCTTCAATAAGTGGTGCTGGGAAAACTGGACAGCTACATGTAAAAGAATGAAATTAGAACACTCTCTAACACCATACACAAAAATAAACTCAAAGTGGATTAAAGACCTAAATGTAAGACCAGACACTATAAAACTCTTAGAGGAAGTCATAGAAAGAACACTTTTGACATAAATCATGGCAAGATCTTTTTTGTCCCACCTCCTAGAGTAATGGAAATAAAAAGTAAAATAAATAAATGGGACCTAATGAAACTCAAAAGCTTTTGCACAGCAAAGGAAACTACAAAGAAGACGAAAAGACAACCCTCAGAATGGGAGAAAATATTTGCAAATGAATGAATGCACAGAGGATTAATCTCCAAAATATACAAGCAGCTCATGGAGTTCAATATTAAAAAAAACAAACAACCCAATCAAAAAATGGGCAGAGACCTAAATACACATTTCTCCAAAGAAGACATACAGATGGCCAAGAGGTACATGAAAAGCTGCTCAACATCACTATTTATTAGAGAAATGCAAATCAAAACCAAAATGAGGTATCACCTGACACCAGTTAGAATGGGCATCATCAGAAAATGTACAAACAACAAATCCTGAAGAGGGTGTGGAGAAAAGGGAACCCTCTTTCACTGTTTGTGGGAATGTAGATTGATACAGCCACTATGGAGAACAGTATGGAGATTCCTTAAAAAACTAAAAATAAAATTATTATATGACCCAGCAATCCCACCACTGGGCATATATCCAGTGAAAAACATAATTCAAAAAGACACATATACCCCAATGTTCATTGTAGCACTATTTGCAATAGCCAGGTCATGGAAGCAACTTAAATGCCCATTGACAGATGAACGGATAAAGAAGATGTGGTACATATATACAATGGAATATTACTCAGCCATAAAAAGGAACGAAATTGGGTCATTTGTAGATATGTGGATCGACCTAGAGACTGTCATATAGAGTGAAGTAAGTCAGAAAGAGAAAAACAAATATCGCATATATGTGGAATCTAGAAAAGCTGTACAGATGAACCTGTTTGCAAGGTAGAAATATAGACACAGACGTAGAGAACAAATGTATGGATACCAAGGAGGAAAAGTGGGGGCGGGGTGGTGGGATGAATTGGGAGATTGGGATTGATATGTATACACTAATATGTATAAAATGCTAATAAGAACCTTCTGTATATAATGTAGAATAAATTTCAATAAAAAATTAAGGCAAAAATCACAATCTTATCCTCTGCATTATGAATAAGATTTCTAATAGGAGTGTGATAATGTATGCTGTTGTAGGTGTATATGAAATAATGATAATGAATTGAGGGTTAATAATTTGTCAAGAGCAAAGCTATGAAATAAATCAAACTGAGGAACAGTTCTGCAGAATTAAAATTGATTTAGGAGCAGCTCTGACTTCCTCAACACTAGGAAAATTTGCAACATGATGGTGGCAGATCTTATGTCTCAATTTGGACACTTCCTAACTCTCCATGCCTCAGTTTCCTCATCAGCAGAAAGGAATGAATAAAAGTAAAGTGTTTCTCATATTACCCTGCAGATGATAAGAAGAGCTTAATTTTCAGTAAGTGTTTGTTTTATTGAGTGGAGCTGCCTCATCTAATCTTTGCATGGTTTTTCGTTTTAAAAAGGATAAAGAATATATTAATGCATACTAACTGTTTAAATATATATTTTAAAATATATATTCATATATAGATATATACAATTTGCAAATATCAAATGTGGTTTTGTGGTTTACACTCACAGCGCACACTTCTCTGCTCCCCCCTCCTGCCCGTTGCTTTCTAAATGTGTCTTTTCTGCCTCAACTTTCCCCTGCGATTCTCATCTCCTGGTCTTCCAAGGTTTCCCTCTGTCTGCTGTCTCTCACTTACTAATACACACACACACACACGAACACACAATTTGAAAAGTACCCCCTTCTCTTTTTCTTAGAGCTTCCCCCCAAATGTCCTTAATAAAGTCAGCCCTCGTGGGCTCCCATCCTTCTCATCCAGTCCTCTTCTTGCCCCCATTTTAACTCACTCTGTTACACAAGGAAGGGGCAGTAAATACCTCTCTTCTTTCCTGTTATCCTGATCATTACAAGATCTTTGCGGTTCCCATGGATGCAGGAGCAGGGCACAGTATTTCTTTGATTCACCATAAAATCCATCCCACTCACAATGAATACCCACTTATTCCTCCACGTTCTATAATTGAGAGATTATAACTGCCATTGTGACACACACTTGAGCATCATTAAAACTGAACATTCCGGTTCCCTGTTTCATACCCCAAATAAGTGCTGGCATCCCACTTGCCCAGAGTTCAACAAAGTCCAGTGCTGGTTCTGAGTTGTCCACCATGCTTGCAAAATGCAAAGAGATTGATTCCCCATTCACGATCATCATCTCGTGTCTACAGGTGGAAAAAAATGATTTGGTTAAAGACACAAAGTGACTCAGGCCTGACTGGGGGTGGTGAGCAGAAATGACAGAGCAAGATCCTTGCTTGTTGGGGATCTAATTTTGGTGAGCCGAGGCATATTTTCTTCCCACATGTGTCACATTGTCATGCATTACGTATTTAAAAAAATTTTTATGTTATATTGGAGCACAGTTGATTAACGATGTTGCATCATTACCTATTAACAAGCACTTTTTATATACCAGGGACTCTTCCAGTCTCGGGGTATGTGTTCACTTCTAGGGAGGTGCACAAAATCATTAAGACTCATTCTCGCATGCGGCATTCTTCTCAGTTTAACGGAAAGGGACAGTCAAAGAAAGTTTTTATCAATTGATAATATATTAGGTTGGTATAAGAACTATGATTATATATTTATACATTTATTAATACATTCTGTTTTACTTAAAAATAAAACAGTCTTCGTGGTCAGGAAGCCATTATTGTAGAAGTGATATTTGAACAGAGACCAAATCCTTGAAGTAGCTAGCTCTCTGAAGAGTGAGTGGGAAGGTATTTCAAGTAGAAGGAACAGGAAGAGCAAAGGACCTAAGCTGGTAATCCCAGCCACTCTGGGGAGAAGATAATGACTGAGGAGGAGAGGGATGCAAGAGGGTGTCAGAAAGATAGTCAAGAAGGAGTTAATGTAGAGCTGTGATCAGAGTTTGCATTTTATTCTGTGGAAAGAGAAAGCCAGTTGAAGACTTTAAGCAAGGACTTAACATGATTTGCAGTACACTTTTTAAAAGTTGCTGAAAGGAGAATGCATTGGAGTGGGTCAAGAGTGGATGATTTTGGACAAGTCCCACTCTGAGGCATCATTTCCTCATATGCAAAATGGGCATAATGATAGTATCTACCTTACTGATTATAAAGTGTACCTGTTTTCTATGGCTGCTTAACAAAGGATATCAAAATGAGCTTAACAGAAATGTATTGTCTCACAGTTCTGGATGCGAGAAGTTCAAGCTTAAGGTGTCACAGAGCATGCTCCTTGCAAACGTGCTGGGAAGGCTCTGTTCCAGGCCTTTCTCCTAGCTTCTGGTAGGTAGTTCCTTGACCTGTGCGCAGAACTCCAGTCTTCACGTGGCATTCTCTCCATGTATCTGTCTCTGTGTCCAAATCCCCACTCCCCTTTTAAAAAATAAGGACACACTCACAATGCATCAGGTCCCTCAACCAGTGCCTCATCTTAAATAATTACATCTGCAGTTTCCAAATAAGGTCCCATTTTGAGGTATTAGGTCTTAGGACTTGGTTATTTGAAATTTGTGGGAACACAGTTCACTTATAACATGAAGATCAAATGAAATTGTATAGGTAAAGAATTTAACAAAATAGCTTCCAAATAGAGAACACTCAGTCTTTATTATTTTATCATATATAGCCATACCTTTGTGTTACTGGTAGGTATGTAGCTTGTGAAAGGTAGAGTTACTCATCTCCTGTCCCCCCTCCCTCATAGCTCATGGCGTGGGACCTTTGCGTACCCCAGGTATTGAATATCTGAGGAAGGCTCTCTGGTCCTGTATAGACTGTTACACAATTAGTCTGTATGTTAATAAAGTTGATGTTTCTATGAGTATCTGTGGTCATACGTGTTTACTCCAGTAAATACCTTGAACGAGGGAAAATAGCATGAGTGGAATTGTCAGCCAGGGTTTGCTGAGCTCAGCTGTGTGCCATGTTAGGTTGGTCAAGAGAAATATCTAGTGAGGTGAGGCCCTGGAGTATGGTGGGTAGGTAAGCACACCAGGTGGAACCCAACTGGAGAGAGACAGAACAGGGATAGAGGGTTAATTTACCATTTGCTGGAGTGAAGACTGATCCGCAATTTCCACACCATTTAAGTCACCTTAAAGAGCGTGCCATTGACAGATTTATCTTTGTCTCTTACTTTGGGCTGACACTGCTTCAGAACAAAGCAATTTATTCAGCCCCGTAGGCTCATTATTCTGGAGGTTTATAGGTTACAGATATCTGGAGTTTTGTGAGCCACAGAGCATGAAGTGGGATAGGAATAGTGATGTGGGTGTTTGCAGCACCTGTGAACACAGAGGCTGAAGCTTGAGGGCTGATGACCCTGAGTTAGAGGAAAAGAGAAGATCAAACTTTATTTTAGATCCTTCTCAAAGTCAAGAAGAAGAGAACTTACCTCCACATTCTAGGATATTATCTTTTTACAACTTGGTCACTGGTTCCCACTCCTGGTTATATTAGAATCACCTGGAGATATCTAAAAAGTATGCTCAGCCCTGCTCCAAGTCGATTGAATTATTGCTGGGGGTGTTGGACTGACAGCCAGGGTTGAGAACATTGTTAGGCCAGAGGTTTTTGGGTTTTTAAAATTTTTATTGAAATATAGTTGATCTACAATGTTGTGTTAGATTCAGGTGTACAGTAAAGTGATTCAGTGATACGTGTACATATTTATCTATTCTTTTTCAGATTCTTTTCCATTATAGGTTACTACAAGATCTTGAGTACAGCTCCCTGTGCTTTACAGTAGGTCCTTGTTGGTTATCTATTTTATATATAGTAGTGTGTATATGTTCATCCCAAACTCCTAATTTATCCCCCCCTTTCCCCCTTGCTAAGTTTGCTTTCTATGTCTGTGGGTCTATTTATGTTTTGTAAATAAGTTCATTTGTATCATTGTTTTAGATTCCACTTATAAGTCTTATCATATGATATTTTTCTTTCTCTGTCTGACTTACTTCACTTAGTATGATAATCTCTAGGTCCTTCCACATGGCTGCAAATGGCATTATTTTATTCTTTTTTATGCAGTCCAGAGATTTTTGGTGGCAGTCAAGCATACGTGAATTACAGAATGGCAACTGAACGTAGTTTAACTTATCTCCAAAGAGCTGAACACCTTTAAATCTGATGGTTACTGGAAAGTGACTAAATCTATGCAAATGCCAGAGGTTATGTCCATATACTTGTTTCAAGGGTCACACAGAATTTACATATGTAACCTTCTACAAGGGTCACAGAGATTCACCATTCTGGAAGAAACCAGAAAGCTTAATAGTGCAAACTACTCAAATGTTATCCTCCTTATATTTATTGCAACTATGCATCTTGATTAATCATTACAGAAGAACCAGTGTTGATGGGTAGGTGATTCACAGGGATGGCCTGAGGTCAGCCTCTGCACCATGGGAGATTCAATTTAATACAGATTTACTGTTCATTGCTAATTTTTTTGTTAGAAATATACCTAAATCTCCTCTTTAAATTTTATAAACATAGTGCCTATTGTATAGGAAGTCCTCAGTAGGTTTTTGTCTGCTTTTTTTTTTTTTTTTTAATGAATTAACCATCTGGCATAAAGGATGGACCAACTTTTAATGACTATATACTTGATTTTATAATCTCATTTATGTTGGTCTGTAAATACTGAAATATCTTCGGGTCCCAAAGGTTAGTATCTGCTTCTGTAATTCTGAAATGTCATTATTTTTCACTGTTAATAAAAGCCTTTGACTTTAAAGATAACAATTCCCCAGAATAATCAAACTTGAGCTATTAAAGTGAGTGAGACAACAGATGAAAAATAAATCCAGACCTTTTTTGAATACATATTTATAATTAAAGGGCTACACTATATTTTGAAGCCAAAAATGGAAATGGATTATAAAGTGCCTGCATACAATGATTAAAACATGAGCCTCAAGTGCATTTCCTTGATACAATCTTCACACATCGCAGAGACTCATTTTATCAATTGCCATCCAGTGGCAAAGAACACTAAGACTCAAAAGTTAGATTAACTAGGATCCCTAGGATAGAAGATGACTAAAGCCCTGAATTAGAGAGCGTCACACCCTATTTAACTGTGGAACAGAAACCAGAACTCGGGTCTCCCCACTCTTCCTGAGATGGTGTTGCCTTCTACGAGTCCAGGCTACTTTTCTTAAAAAAGCTTTCTCGCTTGCTTGCTTTGTGGCTCTGTTTTATTGCTTTTATGCCAGCTTTCCCTTATATCATACAAAACATGAAAATATAGAAATTTAAAAAGTATTGTTTCTATCTTAAAAATTTACAAATTTTTATTTTTCTGTATTTTCCTGCAGAACCTATCCATATGCACAATTACATTTATTACAATTTTCATTTTTGCATTCTACTAAATATTGAAAAATACCTTATACATTGTGTATTTTCAATTTTTCATATACATATTTTATTTATTGCTAACCCATGTTTTACCCCAAAATATTTACATTATCTAACAAATAGTTATTAGGTCATAATAAAAGTTAGCCTAATAAAATATAAAACAAATATGTTAGAAAGGAAAAAGGAACATAAAATGGAACTGGCAATTTATTATAACATACAATCAAATATTTTTTTGTGATTGGGCCTCCAATATAGATCTAAGGTTTTTATTAGTAAGCATACAAAGGGAAAAATCTAATCGATAAAATTTATTGTGTCTATAAGAAAAATAAGATAAATCATCTAATTATGTACCTCTCTTTTTTTCAATTCTAAGATAAAATTAAGGGTATAAACATATATCGATCAGTCTGGGGGTAGACATGCTTGTGTTTATATTCTGAATAGGCAACCTTTTTTTTTTTTTTTTTAAGGGTTCTTTTTTCTCTACATCCTCACCAACACTTGTTATTTCTTGTCTTTTTGTTTTTAATACATCTTTATTGGAGTATAATTGCTTCGCAATACCGTGTTAGTTTCTGTTGCACAACAAAGCAAATCAGCCATATGCATACACATGTCCCCATATCCCCTCCCTCTTGAGCCTCCCTCCCACCCTTCTAGGTCATCACAAAGCAACGAGCCGATCTCCCTGTGCTATGCAGCTGCTTCCCACCAGCCCATGGAAACAACCTGAATAGGCAACCTTTTATCTCTGCATCACATTTTAGAGTTTCACTGAGTAACTGCATTGAAATTTTAAGTGAGAATTCATCTACTGATTAATATTTGTGATATATCCAATTTTTGTATATATTACGTGATGAACAGTTTATGGGTAGCTATTCCCTCTTTGGACTACTTCTTAAGGATAAATTCCTCTGATTATCTTTGATTTTCCCATGAAAATCTTTGATTCTTGGTGTGTATTGTTAGGTTATTATTATTATTTTTTAAAAATTATTATTTATTTATTTATTTATTTATTTTGGCTGCGTTGGGTCTTCGTTTCTGTGCGAGGGCTTTCTCCAGTTGCGGCAAGCGGGGGCCACTCTTCATCGCGGTGCGCGGGCCTCTCACTATCACGGCCTCTCTTGTTGCGGAGCACAGGCTCCAGATGCGCAGGCTCAGCAATTGTGGCTCACGGGCCTAGTTGCTCCGCGGCATGTGGGATCTTCCCAGACCAGGGCTCGAACCCGTGTCCCCTGCATCGGCAGGCAGATTCTCAACCACTGCGCCATCAGGGAAGCCCCCTAGGTTATTTTTCACAAGAGTTGTGACAAATACACTAGTGTAATCGATTCATGAATACATCGACTTCCCCTACAGCCTCACCATCTTAAAATATTTCTTCCTTTTTAAATAAAGTACACTTGGAAATAAAGTTAATAAGTGATGGGGTATGAAAGTTTAAAAAATAATTATGACCAAAATACACACCAGATTATCTGTATCACCTTATATTCCTGCCTTTAAGTATGCTTTTTGGGCATAGTTATCGAAATCTTCTTCTAATTTATTTTACAGTACTTGGTTCAGCCATGTTTTCCATTTATTCCTGGACTTATTTTGATGATTTATGTTTTTTAAAATGTTATTCACATAAACTAGATTTAGAACTTATTTTAATAATATTTTCATGGTATTCTTTATAATACTTAAGTGTTTTCTCAGTCTCTGCAATCAAGTGCCCTTTTTTCACTTCTAATAGTGCCTGCTTTTGTCTTCTTTCTTTTTTTTCCTGACTTTTCTTGTCTATTCAATTAGTTTTTTGAAAAAAACAGTGCTTTTTATATAGTCAACTCATTGGTTTTTTTATCTTCGTTATAGTCTTTTTCTCTTTTTCTTTTTCTTTTTTCCCCTACTCTTGTGTTACAAGTAAGTACACATATTCAGTCTTTTTGCTTCACCAAAATGCATTTAGGGGTATCAATTTTATTTGGATCACCACTTTGGATATATCCTAACGTTTTGGAAAACAGTGATATCATTTGCATTAAATTTCCAAAACTTGTATTTTTATTTAACTCACAGTTTTCTAAATATTATATTGTGATTAGTGATTAGATAATGACTTTTATGATATAATTAACAATTTTTTTTCCTTGAAATGCCTCTGTGGTCTACTAGATAGTCAAATATTATAAATACTCCTTCAATGTATGATTAGAAGGTATATTCTCTACATATTTGAGGCAGAAAGCAATTATGTCATTTGTTAATTATATAATTCATAACCTCAATGCATTCTTTATATTTTACAAATTTGGTCCATTAGTTTCTTTGAGAGTTATATTGTTATCAAATATGATTTATGATTTTTTGACTTTTCTGAAATTATATCATTTTTCTTTATATATTTTAAGGCTACTGTATAAGGTACATAAATATTTGGGACTCACATCATTTGTTATATTTCTTTGTCCATTTGAAGAGTTTTCCTCTTTGATTTTAATAATTCAACAGCTATTCTATTTTATCTTATGATATTACTTTTCGCATCCTATTCTTTTTGATTTTAAGTGGGTCGATTATAAGCAACAAAATTTGGATCTTGTTGTCTGTGATATTCTCCATCTTTTAAATAAGTGTCTATAACTCATTTATATGCATGGTACTGTTGAAAACTTTGGGCTTATTTTTGCCATATTATTTTGCCCTTTCTTCTATTTTCGCTTATTTATTTATTTTAATTTTTATTGCCATTTGTCTTTTTTTTTTTGAAGATAAGTGGCTTTTTTTAAACATCTTTATTGGAGTGTAATTGCTTTACAGTGGTGTGTTAGTTTCTGCTTTATAACAAATTGAAGCAGCTACACATATACATATCTCCCCATATCTCCTCCCTCTAGCATCTCCCTCCCACCCTCCTTATCCCACCCCTCTAAGTGGTCACAAACCACCGAGCTGATCTCCCTGTGCTATGTAGCTGCTTGCCACTATCTATCTGTTTTACATTTGGTAGTGTATATATGCCCATGCCTCTCTCTCACTATGTCCCAGTTTACCTTCCCTCTCCCTGTGTCCTCAAGTCCATTCTCTACGTCTGCATCTTTATTCCTGTCCCGCCCCTAAGTTTTTCAGAACCATTTTTTATTTTTTATTTTTAGACTCCATATATATGTGTTAGCATACGGTATTTGTTTTTCTCTTTCTGATTTACTTCACTCTGTATGACAGTCTCTAGGTTTATCCACCTCACTACAGATAACTCAATTTTGTTTCTTTTTATGGATGAGTAATATTCCATTGTATACATGTGCCACATCTTCTTTATCTATTCATCTGTCAGTGGGCACTTAGGTTGCTTCCATGTCCTGGCTATTGTAAATAGACCTGCAATGAACATTGTGGTATATGACTGTTTTTGAATCATGGTTTTCTCAGAGTATATGCCAAGTAGTGAGATTGCTGGGTCGTATGGTAGTTCTATTTTTAGTTTTTTGAGGACCCTCCATACTGTTCTCCATAGTGGCTGTATCAATTTACATTCCCACAGTGCAAGAGGGTTCCAATTTCTCCACACCCACTCCAGCATTTACTCTTTGTAGACCTGTTGATGATGGCCATTCTGACTGGTGTGAGGTGATACCTCATTGTAGTTTTGATTTGCATTTCTCTGATGGTTAGTGATGTTGAGCAACCTTTCATGTGTTTGTTGGCAATCTGTATATCTTCCTTGGAGAAATGTCTATTTAGGACTTCTGCCCATTTTTGGATTGGGTTTTTTTTTTTTTTTTTGGATATTGACCTGCATGAGCTGCTTGTATATTTTGGAGATTAATCCTTTGTCAGTTGCTTCGTTTGCAAATACTTTCTCCCATCCTGAGGGTTGTCATTTCTTCCTGTTTATGGTTTCCTTTGCTGTGCAAAGGCTTTTAAGTTTCATAAGGTCCCATTTGTTTATTTTTGTTTTTATTTCCATTTCTCTAGGAGGTGGGTCAAAAAGGATCTTGCTGTGATTTATATAATCGAGTCTTCTGCCTATGTTTTCCTCTAAGAGTTTTATAGGACTTTAATCCATTTTGGACTTTAATCCATTTTGAATTTAGTTTTGTGTATGGTGTTAGGGAGTGTTCTAATTTCACTCATTTACATGTAGCTGTCCAGTTTTCCCAGCACCACTTATTGAAGAGGCTGTCTTTTCTCCATTGTATATTCTTGCCTCCTTTATCAAAGATAAGGTGACCATATGTGCCTGGGTTTATCTCTGGGCTTTCTATCCTATTCCATTGATCTATATTTCTGTTTTTGTGCCAGTACCATATTGTCTTGATTACTGTAGCTTTGTAGTATAGTCTGAAGTCAGGGAGCCTGATTCATCCAGCTGTGCTTTTCTTTCTAAAGACTGCTTTGGCTATTCGAGGTCTTTTGTGTTTCCATACAGATTGTGAAATTTTTTTTTTCCTAGTTCTGTGAAAAATGCCATTGGTAGTTTGGTAAGGATTGCATTGAATCTGTAGATTGCTTTGGGTAGTATACTCATTTTCACAATGTTGATTCTTCCAATCAAAGAAGGTGGTATGTCTCTCCAACTGTTTGTGTCATCTTTAATTACTTTCATCAGTGTCTTATAGTTTTCTGCATACAGGTCTTTTGTCTCCTTAGGTAGGTTTATTCCTAGGTATTTTATTCTTTTTGTTTTCAATGGTAAATGGTAGTGTTTCGTTCATTTCTCTTTCAGATTTTTCGTCGTTAGTGTATAGGAATGCAAGAGATTTCTGTGCATTAATTTTGTATCCTGCTACTTTAGCAGATTCATTGATTAGCTCTAGTAGTTTTCTGGTGGCATCTTTAGGAATCTCTATGCATAGTATCATGTCATCTGCAAACAGTGACAGTTTGACTTGTTTTCTAATTCGGATTCCTTTTATTTCTTTTTTTTCCCCTGATTGCTGTGGCTAAAACTTCCAAAACTATGTTGAATAATAGTGGTGAGGGTGGGCAATCTTGTCTTGTTCCTGATCTTAGTGGAAATGGTTTCATTTTTTCACCATTGAGAATGATGTTGGCTGTGGGTTTGTCATATATGGCCTTTACTATGTTGAGGTAAGTTCCCTCTGTGCCTACTTTCTGGAGGGTTTGTATCAAAATAGGTGTTGAAATTTGTCGATACCCTTCTCTGCATCTATTGAGATGATCATATGGTTTTTCTACTTCAGTTTGTTAATGTGGTTTATCACATTGATTGATTTACATTTATTAATGAATCCTTGCATTCCTGTGATAAACCCCACTTGATCATGGTGTATGATCCTTTTAATGTGCTGTTGGATTCTGCTTGCTAGTACTTTGTTGAGAATTTTTGCACCTATATTCATCAGTGATACTGCCCTGTAGTTTTCTTACTTTGTGAAATCTTTGTCTGTTTGTGTCATCAGGGTGATGGTGGCCTCGTAGAGTAAGTTTGGAAGTGTTCCTCCGTGTGCTGTATTTTGGAAGAGTTTGAGAAGGACAGGTGTAAGCTCTTCTCTAAATGTTTCATAGAATTTGTCTGTGAAGCCACCTGGTCCTGGGCTTTTGTTTGTTGGTAGATTTTTCATCACAATCTCAATTTCAGTGCTTGTGATTGGTCTGTTTATATTTTCTATTTCTTCCTGGTTCAGCCTCAGAAGGTTGTACTTTATTAAGAATTTGTCCATTTCTTCCAGGTTGTCCATTTTATTGGCATATAGTTGCTTGTAGTAATTGCTCATGATCGTTTGTATTTCTGCAGTGTCAGTGGTTACTTCTCTTTTTAATTTCTAATTCTATTGATTGAAGTCTTCTCCCTTTTTTTCTTGATGAGTCTGGCTAAAGGTTTATCAATTTTGTTTATCTTCTCAAAGAACCAGCTTTTAGTTTTATTGATCTTTGCTAATGTTTTCTTTGTTTCTGTTTCATTTATTTCTGCTCTGATCTTTATGATTTCTTTCCTTCTACTAATGTTGGGTTTTGTTTGTTCTTCTTTCTCTAGTTCATTTAGGTGTAATGTTAGATTTTTTTTATTTGAGATTTTACTTGTTTCTTGAGGTAGGATTGTATTGCTATGAACTTCCCTCTTAGAACTGCTTTTGCTGCATCCCATAGGTTTTGGATTGTCGTGTTTTTGTTGTCATTTGTCTCTAGGTATTTTCTGATTTCCTCTTTGATTTCTTCAGTGATCTCTTGGTTATTTAGTAATGTATTGTTTAGCCTTCATGTGTTTCTATTTTTTACAGATTTTTTCCTGTAATTGATATCTAGTTTCATAGCGTTGTGTTTGTAAAAGATACTTGATACGATTTTAATTTTCTTAAATTTACCAAGGCTTGATTTGTGACCCAAGATATGATCTGTCCTGGAGAATGTTCCATGAGTACTTGAGAAGAAAGTGTAATCTGTTGTTTTTGGATGGAATGTCCTATAAATATCAATTAAGTCCATCTTGTTTAATGTATCATTTAAAGCTTGTGTTTCCTTATTTATTTTCATTTTGGATAATCTGTCCATTGGTGAAAGTTGGGTGTTAAAGCCCCGTACTATGATTGTGTTACTGTCAATTTCTCCTTTTATGGCTGCTAGCATTTGCCTTATGTATTGAGGTGCTCCTATGTTGGGTGCATAAATATTTACAGTGTTGTATCTTCTTCTTTGATTGATCCCTTGATCATTATGTAGTGCCCTTCTTTGTTGTAATAGTCTTTATTTTAAAGTCTGTCTTGTCTGACATGAGAATTGCTACTCCAGCTTTCCTTTGATTTCCATTTGCCTGGAATATCTTTTTCCACCCCCTCACTTTCTGTCTGTGTGTTTCCCTAGACAACATATATACGGTCTCTTGTATACAGAATATATATGGGTGTTGTTTTTGTATCCATTCAGCCAGTCTAAGTCTTTTGTTTGGGGCATTTAATCCGTTTACATTTAAAGTAGTTATCGATATGTATGGTCTTATTACCATTTTCTTAATTGTTTTGCGTATGTTATTGTAGATCTTTTCCTTCTCTTGTGTTTCCTGCCTAGAGAAGTTCGTTTAGCATTTGTTGTAAAGCTGGTTTGGTGGTGCTGAATTTTCTTAGCTTTTGCTTGTCTGTAAAAGTTTTCATTTCTTCATCAAATCTGAATGAGAGCCTTGCTGGGTAGAGTAATCTTGGATGTAGGTTTTTCCCTTTCATCACTTTAAATATGTCCTGCTACTCCCTTCTGGCTTGCAGTGTTTCTGCTGAAAGATTAGGTCTTAACCTTATGGGGATTCCCTTGTATGTTATTTGTTGTTTTTCCCTTGCTGATTTTAATATATTTTCTTTGTATTTATTTTTTAATAGTTTGATTAATATGTGTCTTGGCGTGTTTCTCCTTGGATTTATCCTGTATGGGACTCTCTGTGCTTCCTGGACTTGATTGACTATTTCCTTTCCCATATTAGGGATGTTTTCAACTCTCATCTCTTCAGATATTTTCTCAGTCCCTTTCTTTTTCTCTTCTTCTTCTGGGAGCCCTATAATTCGAATGTTGGTGCGTTTAATGTTGTCCCAGAGGTCTCTGAGATTGTCCTCAATTCTTTTCATTCTTCTTTCTTTATTCTGATTTGCGGTAATTATTTCCACCAGTTTATCTTCCAGGTGACTTACTTATCCGTTCTTCTGCCTCAGTTATTCTGCTATTGTTTCCTTCTAGAGAATTTTTAATTTCATTTTTTGTGTTGTTCATCATTGTTTGTTTGCTCTTTAGTTCTTGTGGGTCCTTTGTAAACATTTCTTTTATTTTCTCCATTCTATTTCCAAGATTTTGGATCATCTTTATTATCATTGCTCTGAATTATTTTTCTGTTAGACTGACTATTTCCTCTTCATTTGTTTGGTCTGGTGGGTTTTTACCTTGCTCCTTCATCTGCTGTGTGTTTCTCTGTCTTCTCATTTTGCTTAACTTAGTGTATACAGGGTCTCCTTTTTGCAGACTGCAGGTTTGTAATGCCCGTTGTTTTTGGTGTCTGCTCCCAGTGGCTAAGATTGGTTCCATGTTTGTGTAGGCTTCCTGGTGGAGGGCACCAATGCCTGTGTTCTGATGGATGAAGCTGGATCTTGTCTTTCTGGTGGGCAGGACCACATCCGGTAGTGTGTTTTGTGGTGTCTGTGACCTTATTATGATTTTAGGCAGCCTCTCTGCTAATGGGTGGGGTTGTGTTCCTGTCTTGCTAGTTGTTTGGTATGGGATGTCCAGCACTGTAGCTTGCTGGTCATTGAGTGGAGCTGGGTCTTAGCACTGAGAAGGAGATCTATGGGAGAACTTTCGCCATTTGATATTACGTGGAGCTGGGAGGTCTCTAGTGTACCAATGTCCTGAACTTGGCTCTCCCACCTCAGAGGCACAGGCCTGACACCCGGCCGGAGCACCAAGACTCTGTCAGCCACATGGCTCAGAAGAAAAGGGAGAAAAAAAGAATGAAAAAAGGAAGAAAAAAATAAAATAAAGTTTTTAAAGTAAAAAATAAAATAAATTATTAAAAATAAAAATGTAATAAGAAGGAAGACAGAAAGAACGAAGAGAGCAATCAAACCCAGAAACAAATCCACCAGTGATAACCTGTGCTAAAAACTATGCTAAAGAAAAAAAAACAAATAAAACCGGACAGACAGAACCCTAGGACAAATCGTAAAACAAAGCTATACAGACAAAATCACACAAAGAAGCATACACATACACACTCACAAATAGAGAAAAAGGAAAAAAAAAATATATCTATACATTAAAAAAAAAGGAAAAGAGCAACCAAATCATTAAACAAATCTACCAATGATAATAAATTCTAAATACTCAACTAAGATAAACATAAAACCAAAAAGAAATTAGATGCAGAAAGCAAACCCCAAATCTACAGTTGCTCCCAAAGTCCACTGCCTCAATTTTGGGATGATTTGTTGTCTATTCAGGTATTCCAGAGATGCAGGGTACATCAAGTTGATTGTGGGGATTTAATCCATTGCTTCTGAGGCTTCTGGGAGAAACTTCCCTTTCTCTTCTCTGTTCACGCAGCTCCTGGTGTTCAGCTTTGGACTTGTGCCCGCCTCTGCGTGTAGGTCGCCTGAGGGCATCTGTTCCCTGTCAAACAGGACGGGGTTAAAGGAGCAGCTGATTCAGGGGCTCTGGCTCACTCAGGCCGGTGGAGGTAGGGGTATGGATGTGGGGTGAGCCTGCGGCGGCAGAGCTCAGCATGACGTTGCAACAGCCTGAGCGGCGCTGTGTGTCTCCCGGGGAAGTTGTCCCTGGATCACGGGACCCTGGCAGTGGCGAGCTGCACCAGCTCCCGGGAGGGGCTGTGTGGAGAGTGACCTGTGCTCGCACACAGGCTTCTTGGTGGCTGCAGCAGCAGCCTTAGCGTCTCATGCCCAGCTCTGTTGTCCGCGCTGATCGCCGCGGCTCGCGCCCGTCTCTGGAGCTCGTTTAGGCGGCGCCCTGAATCCCCTCTCCTCGCGCATCCTGAAACAATTGTCTCTTGCCTCTTAGGCAGTTCCAGAGTTTTTCCCGGACTCCCTCCCATCTAACTGTGGTGCACTAGCCCCCTGCAGGCTGTGTTCACGCCGCCAACCCCAGTCCTCTCCCTGGGATCCGACTTCGAAGCCCGAGCCTCAGCTCCCAGGCCCTGCCCGCCCCGGCGGGTGAGCAGACAAGCCTCTCGGGCTGGTGAGTGCTGCTCGGCGCCGAGCCTCCATGCGGGAATCTCTCCGCTTTGCCCTCCGCACCCCTGTGGCTGCGCTCTCCTCCGTGGCTCCGAAGCTTCCCCCTCCGCCACCCGCAGTCTCCGCCCGCGAAGGGGCTTCCTAGTGTGTGGACACCTTTCCTCCTTCCCAGCTCCCTCCCACTGGTGCAGGTCCCGTCCCTATTCTTTTGTCTCTGTTTTTTTGTTTTTTCTTTTGCCCTACCCAGGTATGTGGGGAGTTTCTTGCCTTTTGGAAGTCTGACGTCTTCTGCCAGCGTTCAGTAGGTGTTCTGTAGGAGCTGTTCCACGTGTAGATGTATTTTTGATGTATTTGTGGGGAAGAAGCTGATCTCCACGTGTTACTCCTCTGCCATCTTGAAGGTCTCTCTTGCCGTTTGTTGATCATTGCATTTTTCCCTTCACTGGTTCAGCAGTTATAATTTATATTCTTTTAGGGGCTATACTTAGAATTTTTTTTTCTATTTTTTATTTTTTAAACTTTATATTTTGAAATAATTATAGAATCGCAGAAGCTGCAAAAATAGTACAGAGATATCCATGTACCCATCACTCAGTTTTCTCTAACGGTAGCGTTTAACATAACTACAGCACATCATTGAACCCCCAAATTAACACTGGTATATATAATCAGAGACTTTAGATTTCACAGTTTTTGTATGTTTCATTTACGTGAGTGTGTTGTTGTATGACATTTGTCATGTGTATAGACTTGTATAAGCAACACTGCAGTCAAGATACAGAGCTGCTCTGTCCACAAGGAATCCCTTTGTAGTACCCTTTATAGCACCTCCACCTTCCACCCGCCCCTGGTTAGCACTCATCTGCTTTACTCTACAATTGTGTCTTTATAAGAATGTTATAAAAATGGAATCATACAGTCTGTGCACTTTGAGATTTTTTTTTCATTCTACATCCAAATTTTGTGTGACTCTATAGTTTCTTCCTTTGTAATGCATCCGTTGTATAGGTGTCCCAGATTCTTTTTATCCATTCAGTTCACCCCTTGAAGGAAATTGGATTATTTCCAGTTTGGGGCTGTTACAAAAATCTGCTGCGAATATTTGTGAACAGATTTTTGTGAACATATGTTTTCATTTCTCTAGAATAAATGCCTAGGAATATGCTTACATTTTTTTTTTAAAATTAATAGCTACTCTGTTTATTTATTTATTTTTAGCTGTGTTGGGTCTTCGTTTCGTGTGAGGGCTTTCTCTAGTTGCGGCAAGTGGGGGCCACTCTTCATCGTGGTGTGGGGGCCACTCTTCATCGCGGTGCACGGGCCTCTCACTATCGTGGCCCCTCCCGTTGCGGGGCACAGGCTCCAGAAGCGCAAGCTCAGCAGTTGTGGCTCACGGGCCCAGTTGCTCCGCGGCATGTGGGATCTTCCCAGACCAGGGCTCGAACCTGTGTCCCCTGCATTAGCAGGCAGATTCTCAACCACTGCGCCACCAGGGAAGCCCTATGCTTACATTTTTAATACAGAATTAATCTTGTATCTTTTAAAACAATGTATAGATTAATCAGTAGTCATATCCTCCCCTAAAGAAATCAATATAGTGAATATACTAAATAATCAGATTGTACTTTTGTTGTAATTCACTACTATTTTCCTATTGTCTGGAATTTTAGTTCCAACTTCTTAAAAACATTGTTTCTAACTTGTACCTATTTAAGTATTACAATAGATTTTATTCATTCACTTGCTTTACTGTTTTTGCATCTTATTATTTTCTTCTAGCATGTTTTTTTTCTTCTTGGTTATATTTAGAAAAGGTTTTGTGTGTAGTCTATTTTCCAAGTCCTCTGGTGTCTGCAGCTGTCTTTACTGAGCCTGTCTCCCTTGAATAAAAGTTGGACTATTAGAGATCTCTAGATTTAAATTCTTTTCCTACAGCATTTTTAATATATTATTTCTATAGGTTTTGTATTTAATTTTGCAAATCATAAGATTGAAATAGTATATTTTCTTCATTTGGTATTAATCTATCATTTCTATTTGAAAGCTTTTAGCTTTTTTTCTTATCCTTTGTTTTCAAGTTGCATTTGGACTGTGTTATTAGGCCCTATTGATTTGTTTTCATCCTTTTTATTAGTCAGTGGGCTCTTTCAACTGGAGAACATGCCCTGTCCTTTACCCCCTCCCAGTTTGGAAAACACTCAGGCATTCTTCCTTCAAATATGAATTAGTTTACATTCTCACTTATATTCTCTCTTTTTTCTTCTTGGGAGCTACTTAGAGATAGATTTTGGAAACTTGTGAATCCATGTTCCCCATTTCCTTCTTTAGTCATTTATTGAGTTTCTACTATAACAATTATATTTTTCATTTGTAATCATTTTATTACTGTTAGATGTTTATTGCATTACCTTCTATGTTTATTTCATGTAAACTTTTCCCTCCTTTCTCTGAGGATATTAACCTACTTATTTTAATATGTTAATACTGATTGATTGATTGATCTTTTTGTGTCTAAGTGTTTAATGTATGAAATTTGTTGATTCTTTTGATAGTGTTACCAAACCAAACTTGCCCAAAACCAAGATTGCCCAGTAAAGCCAATCTACTGACACTGGGTTGTGGTGAAGGAAAGTGCAGAGTTTATTGAAGGTGCCAAGTAAGGAGAACAGGCAGCTTATATTCAAAAGACCCCAACTCCCTGATGGCTTTGAGGGAAGGGGTTTTAAAGGCACTGTGAGGGAGGGAGCTGCAGGCAGTGTGAGGGAGGGAACTGCAGGGTGTGTGATCATCAGCTCTTGCACAGTTCTCGGCTTGATTGGCATCAAGGTGAGGTTTTAAGAGTCGTCAACCATCTAGTTGTTTTTTTTTTTTAATATTTATTTTATTTTTGGCTGCGTCAGGTTTTAGTTGAGGCACGGGGGCTCTTCGTTGCAGCACATGGGCTTCTCTCTAGTTGCGGTGCATGGGCTCAGTAGTTGCAGAGCATGGGCTTCAGAGCGCATAGGCTCTGTAGTTGTGGCATGTGGGCTCTCTGGTTGTGGCCCGTGTGTTCAGTAGTTGCGGCATGCAGGCTTAGTTGCCCCACAACATGTGGGATCTTAGTTCCCCGACCAGGGATTGAACCTATGTCCCCTGCCCTGGGGGGCAGATTCTTAACCACTGGACCACCAGGGAAGTCCCAACCATCTAGTTTTAACCAGTCTAGGGTCTTTGTGCTTGTGGTCAGCAGTTTTCATCTGGTGAGGGTATGCTTCCTGTAAAAAACAATTTAGGAATGTGTGTTATACCTTTATAACTTTCAGGGAACTGGGAATTCGGTGATTCTGCCACACGGCGTATTTATAGTCTAAATTGTTACCAGTTTCTCCACCCAACAGCTATTCCTTGTTTCCACATCTTCACTTTCCTTATCATTAACTCTGCAGCAGCCTTTAGAGACCCAGGGGAGGCTCCAGAGACTAAAGCAAAAGCCTTTAACTTCAAAGGGCAGGGACACAGGGGCTTGTATATGGTTTCTATAGTGTTGGTCTTTCTATAGTGTTTGGCCTCCCAAGTGGCACACCTCGGAGGCTGTGTCTCTTCGGTCCTGAAGCCGGTACCGAGCATGGGCACGGCTATGGGGGCGAGGATAGACTGAGAGGACGTCCCAGTGCTTCCAGGTGGAAGTTTATTGCTAGGGCCACATCTCTCCCCTTTCCCTGGGGTTGCCTCTACTGATTTTCTTTTTCTTTTTTTAAGGATGTATACAGTTATTAATTTAAAAAATGTGTATCTCTTCTACCTTTTCTAAAGGCTTGGTGCAAGAATGGGAGAATCCAGCTTGTACCTAATTTTCTTATAAGCCGAACATTTTGACATATTCCTAGTAACAGTGGCCTAAATTATACTTAGTTCTGTAGTAAACTATCTTTCTTTATTCTGTTGCTTAAGTTATAGAGGGTAATCAAATCTCTTTGGATTTTTTCTTGGCATCCATGTACAGGGAAGTTTAAAAAAGTTCAAATCCATTTGAGTTTAGTTTAGCAATCATATTATCTCTAGAATAATTTGTGTATTTTTCTTCCCCAAACATTATTTTGTGATGCTTTATCTAAGATGAAAATTACTGATCCTTTAAGCAATCAAAATCATTTAAAAAAATCCATTGGTGTTTTGTGCCTTTTTTGAATAAAATTAAATAATTATATTTTATATTTCTCTCTTAATCTTCTTAAAATTGAGTTATCAGTGTATTATTTTGTCAGTTTTGAAATGTATCTTTTTATTCCCCCAGTGATTTCCATCCTGTTAAGAGTGTATTTATTAGTATGCAGCTATGGTGTATTCTGTTTCTATGTGGAGAATTCTGCTGGAAGGGATGGTAAGGCAATACAGAAGTGTTTTTATTTAAGCCAAGTCTTGGATTTCTCAAAATCACTGTGCATTATAAAGGAGGGAGCAATAAAAAGTTTTGTTTTATCAATACTACATAAAGTAATTTGCCTTTACCATCATCCTGATACATAAAGGGCAAAGCCATATCCATTTACACATGGTGTAAAACAACAGTGTAAGGATTGAAAGTGGTCATTGTTGCCGTGTGAATTTTGCTTTGGCCTGAGGCTCAAATTTGGCACCTGTGTGGTTGTGCAGGATTTGACAAGGAGGAGAAGGGCCAAGAAAGAAAAACTGCCAGGGCAGACATTACATTTCTTTACACATAAGCGTCCTCAAGTGTTGTCAGTCTCATGGCTTACACTGTATCTTTTTTCTATTGATCATCTCATAAAATGGCAGTAAAACATTGTGAGTTTGAATTGGGTAAATATAATTATACGTTCTGTGTTTGAAGTGGTATTATGCCTTAGAACTATGGAAAGAATGGCTTACTGTGCAATGTTAATAAGCAAAGAGCGAGTTCAAATAGATTTTGCGAGGGAAATACATTTCACAAATGAATAACTCAGCAAAGAAGAACATAAGTCTTATATTAAATATTTAATTTTGTATAATGACTAGCACATTGTTGACCATTTATTTATATTAAATCATTACGCTAGTGATAATTGTTCATGGTAATATATTTCCCTATTTTTGTTGTGGTTCTATTAAACATGGGTAAGAAATGATACCATTCAAGTCTTTTCAATTTTCCTCTCCCAGATTAAAAAAGAACAAAATGAAACAGGTAGGGAATAATGAATTTACTCGATTAGGACACATTTAGATACTCCTGGTTGATGGATTTGAAGGCCTTGATTGATTCTTCCTTGTTCATTTCCCTTTTACATTATATTTCCTCCTTTTTCTTGTTCTAGTGTTGTTAAAACACTTTCTCATCCTATTTACCTAGAGTCTAGTTATTTTTAAAAAGTTAAACTGCTTTAGTTGTAACAGATAATGCTATTGGTTTTTTAGTAATTAAAAAAACAAACTCCAATTTATCATTTTACGAAACTTATGATTAATTATTGATTTATTTACTTAATCAACCTGGGGTGACCTTGGGGATGAGAAATAATTTCTCAAAATATAATTAAAATAAATATCATTTATTAATATAATGCATGTGATATTAGTTTTATTAATTAAGAAATCTCAAAGTAGAAAATTGTGTTACCATTTTTCCTATAGATTTATTTGCCAGTTTACACAATGACATCAAAGTAATACTGGAACTCTTTTATGCAATTTTATCTTTTAAATTTTCCACATTCAGAGCATCTTCTATCTTGGCTTTGGGAGAGAAAAATTCTAAAATCTGGTAACAAGTGAAGATCTGTAAGATGTAATGATTCATTTAAGTCTTTACTCTTACAAATATTTGCCTTCTGTTTTCTTTGACTACCTCTCTTCTCTCCTTGTTTTAATGCTATGTTATACCGTTAAAGCTCTGTAACTTAATGGCTTGTATTGTGCATATGACTCACTCAAAATCTGCCTTGGATCTGCCTTTTATTGGAGCTCCAAACTCATTACCCAATACCATCCCCTGAATTTTACGCCTCTTCTTCTAACTCAGCATGACTCCAGCTGACCTCGTGGTCTTTCCTGGATCTGTCACTCACTCGCTAAGTGATCTTGGGCAAGTCATCTCAACAGCCTCAGGTTCCCCAGCCAGTGTGAGGCTGAACGAGCTAACACCAGGGACGTCCTTAGAACTGTGTCTGGAGGCTCCCAATAGTTGTTTGCTCTTATGGCCAACTCTTCCCTCCCTGACCCCCTCTCTCCGAGGAGTGAGCTTTCCATTTCTCTCAGGGCAACCGCCATCCACTCACCAGATCATCATTTTTCAGTTTGTGCTTTTCCTTGCCTCCCGTATCAAATCCATGAATTCCCACCAATTGCTTTTCTTTGATCCCAAGTGACTCTACTCTGGGTCAGGATCTACTTGCCTGGTTCATTTCATAATTGGCTTTTACTGTTCTTCCTGACCCCTGGCTCTTCCTTCTTTATTTAGTTTTTATACCTTGCTAGGAAAAACTTTTGAAATACAGTTCTGAGTGTCCTTCCACTACTCATAAATTTTCAAGGGATTCCCCAGTATCTGCAAGATAAAGTCCAACTTGCATTGTTTTAGATTCAGGACCCTCAATAGTGCGGTACCCAGGCGTTTTCCCTCTGTCTTTACTGTTCTCTTTGCAAACCTTGCCTCACATCACAGGAAGCCACTTTGATTAGACGCATACACCACGTGATTTCCTTTCTCAGACTCTTTGTTTATGCTCCTCAGTGCCTCAGAACATCTTTCTCCTGATGCCCATATGACCAAAATCATACCCATATTTTATAGGTACAACTCAGAGCCTTCCCTCTTTCTAGTGATTTCCAGTAATGCAGTTATTTCTTAATCTAAATTTTCACTTCACCTGTATGATTTGCCACTTTCTGCTTTATGTTAGTTACATGTCCTCTCTCCCCGTAAGTTTCTTGATGGCAGAATCCATATCTTCATCTTGGAATTCACTCAAGGGTAATAAATAAGCTCTTCCTATAGTACTTCATAAACATCTGTTGAATAAATAAATGGATATGTATTGATTTAGTTATCACTCATGTGATTCCCAAAAGGATTTAAGAAAATTTGTGAGGAAAATTAATGAATATAGCAATAAAAATGTGCAGTCCTTGTTATAGTAGACTTTCTGTAGTATGAGAGTGGTCTCAACATTTGCCACTCATTGCTTATAAAATACTTTGAGATGCTGAATGAATTTATTTTTACTGTGGTTTTGAATTTACATTCAGAAGTACTAAGCCAGTTGGATCTTAAAAAATCTGGAGTCAAGTTAAAAATGTGAGAATCATTCCTTTGTTTCTTTTGCAAAATGTTTTTCAAATGATATATTTATTAAGCAACCTTAGTAAGGTGGTGTTTCCCATTCAGTAAGACACGTCATAGGAGAGGAAATATTTTAATTGATGATAATTTTTAATTCATGAACAATATTTATTTCTGCATAAATATCTTGTGGAACTGGGATTTTCCAGATTTTATTGCCATAAATATTCAATGATGTTTTAACAGTGGTTTAAATTCTTAACAACTTTACTGAAAGATTTTTTACATTTTTGACAAAAGTAGGTTACGTGATTTTTAAAGAGACAGCAAACTGTTTGGAATGAACTATTCTCAACATGTTTTATGAGATGCAGAAAAGGTTATAATTGCCAATATACTTAACATTTTTGTCTAACAGATGAAATTATGAACTTTGAGGAATTTTTTTTAAAACATACTTTTCAGTGATTCATTTAGCCACAACATATTCTGCCCTTTAAAAAAGAACATCTCTGTCAGTACTCCAAATATATTCTATAATTTAAGCTTCTAATTAGGAGCTTTACCACAAAAACTTTGCATTAGGATTTTGGCATAACATAAATATTGCACATTCTTGGTTTTTCAGTTCCCAAGACATACAGTTAGCCATTTGTGTGTGTGTGTGTGTGTGTGTGTGTGTGTTGAATTCTTAACTGGTAGCTTTAATTTACTTTGAGATAATTATTGAATGTCTTAATTTTAATTACTACTTGGTTTTGTTGTATTATTAATAATAGCATAGCTTTTACTATCCTGATGAAAGTTTACATGGTAAATGTTTTATATTTTTAAAAGCTGAAGACAGAGGAAAGGGCTGAAAGCTAACCATGCTGAATTTTAGTCTCCGTGTTTTCATGTACTCACTTGTTTATTAATTCACACATTTGTATGTTCAACAAGTATTTCCTGAGTGCAGTAAAGAGGGAGTGGAGCTGCAGGATACCATAGATTTTGGAACTACCCCGACTCCCATCTTAGAGTCAAGAGGAGGAAAGGCTCAAGGCTTCCAGAGCTTGGATTAGTTGTCCAAACAGGAAACAGTGGAATCTGTGCCGAAAACCAGATCCAGCCTTTCCTTTATGCTGTGATCCATCACCACGAGGTCATTAAATCTCTGTGCCACACATTCTGTTAGGTTAAATGAAGGGAATATTCTGGATCTTTCCAACCAAAAGAATATGGTGGGGTAAATGAGATCATGTAATTGAAAGCTTTTTGAGTTTCTGTGAAGAATGATGCCGTAAAATTTTAAGGTACCATCATGTGATAGTGGTAAATTTTATGAATCCATGATCTTTTCCTCTAAATAAGAGACTTAACACCCTGATAGTATTAGCCTGTGTTCCAACAACGCTTATATTATAAATTGTTCCAGAAGTCTTATATAAAATATGAAAGGATATTCTTTTTCTGTAGTGTCTAGTTTGGTGTCAGGGTCCGGTTTTGTAGTGTTTGGTTTTGGCCACTTAAAATGAATTTGGGGGACTTCGCTGGTGATCCAGTGGTTGAGACTCTGTGCTTCCAATGCAGGGGGCATGGGTTCGATCCCTGGTTGGGGAACTAAGATCCCACATACTGCGCGGCATGGCCAAAAAATAAATAAATAAATAAACAGGAAAGTGTTTTTTAAAAATTGAATTTGTGAGTGTTCCATCCTCTTCAACCTTTTGGAAGAATTTAAGAAAGATAGGTATTAGTTCTTCTTTATATGTTTGGTAGAATTCCCCTGTGAAACCATCAGGTGCTGGACTTTTGTTTGTTGGGAATTTTTTTATTATAAATTCAATTTCACTACTAGGGAGTGGTCTGTTCAGATTATCTATAAAGACATAGAAAAAAACTAGTGGTCACCAGTGGGGAGAGGGAAGGGGGTGGGAAAGATAGGGGTAAGGGATTAAGAGATACAAACTACTGTGTATAAAGTAAAAAAGCAACAAAGATGTATTGTACAGCACAGAGAAATATAGCTATTATTTTGTAATAACTTAAAAATAAAACATAAAATATGAAAGAATAACATCATAGTCATGGAATACAAATGATGTTTAGTGATGTGTAACACGCATGCACTTGAAACAAACAAAAATCTTTGTAATTCAATTTACAGTTTTTGGTTTTGTTGTTGCTCATATTGTTATTAGCAGATTGCAATAATGAGGGAGAAAATGTTTACCTTTAATTAAAAAAGATACATCTCGTTTCAAAATTGTTAAGGTTCGAGTTCATTTGTTTTTTCACTGATCTCACGAAGTAATTTCTGAACAAAACGCCAGCAACACTTGGTAAATAGTTTTGTCTTTGAAAAATAATAATCATGTCTTTAGGGATCAGATTTGGTTTATTTACATATTCCAGTGAATTTATTATGAAATTTAGAATTTCCTCATTCTTATATATAAAATAGTATAGTGTACCATGATCTTTACTTTTTAATCCTCCGGGTTGCAAGAAGAAATCAATATAAAGGAATAAATAACAGTTGCTTTAAAAATAAGATACCCCCATTAATGTTTTTTACCTTTTCGGCAAATGTTCTTCTGAACTTACATTGCCAGTTGTAAATGCTGGGCAATTTATCATCCCCAGGAACCAACGCAGAATATATTGCATATATATTTTGATTATTAAAAATCATTATTCATTTATTCTTGTTCTGCTTACTTCCCCTCTTGACATATAAAATAATTATTTTTTATATGGAAATTTAGGTTGAGTTTCAGAAGCTGCTTTAGGATTTGCTGGAACCTTTGATAACGTGAAGGGGAAATAATGAGAGGCACAAAAGTCAATTTCTAAGACAAGTGTTATAATCACGTTTAAACCAAGAATCAGTGTCACCATCATCATTGCAATCATTATGCAACCATTACTAGGCAGACATTTAACAGTCTTTAACAATGGGACATTTACTCTCACCGTGCACCTTGGAACTGATGCATGTTAAATGTAGCTGCTGAAGTTCCAAGATGGTAAAAGACTTGCTCAAGGTCACAAAAAAATTACAGAGTTTGAGAAATAACCCATGAAATTACATTACTAGCTTAACTGTATCGGTCACAATAACCTTACTCTTCCACTAGTGTTTAATGGAAAAATTGTATGCCGTGATTGATGTATGGGGCAGTATTGCAGATGTAGTATAGGTCAAGTGCTAATTTCTCTAGGGCCTGACCTTTGTATAGCTGTAAGCAAATCATTTTAATTTCTAGATCTTTAGGAGTGTGATAATGTTCACTGATGACTTCCCATGTTTACTAAGTGTGGATTACTATGGGATGATATGGGTAGATTATATTTTTCAATATGGCCTCAACAGCATCTCATACTGCACGTACTCTTGAGCAGTGTGACTTTGCCATCTCCCATCAAGGGTAAGGGTGTAATTCTGCTCGCCTGACATCTAAGCTGGTCTTAGTCACTTACTTGTAAACAATAGAACAGTCCAAGAGTGATGCTGCTTGAATTCCCAGGCCAGGTCAGAAGAAGCCCGGCCCCTTCTCCCTTGGTCTGTTGGCGCTCTCACTCTTCTTCCTCTTAGATTTCCCCTCTGGGAACCCCAACTCATCCTGAGATTCCCATCTTCCTGAGAGGCCACATGTAGCATTTACAGTTCTAGCTGAGCTCAGCCTGTACATCGTCCCAGTTCTAAAGCCAGACTTCATTAGAGAAGGAGCCTCCAGATGATTCTAGATCCCAGCTCTTTGAGTCGTCTGAGACCCCAGGCAGCTCGTACTAGATACAAGCCACCTGCACTGCACACTGTCCAAATTCCTGACCTACAAAAATATATAAGCAAAATAAAATGGTTTTTGTTTATGCTACTAAGTTTGGGGAACTTGTTTATGCAGCAGTAGATGATTTGAACAGAGGGTAAAACTAAACTCTTTGGACAAAATAAAAATTGTCGTACTATCTATCTCTTGAGATCTCTGCTGGAGCAGAGAAGTTTTGATAGTGGAAGTGTAGAGACAGGTAACGGTGTCACCACCACCACGCATGTTGAGCTTCTTATGCACAGGGCATCCTCTCCCAGGGTGTCAGCAGCCTGACGAGTTGCACGTCTTTTCCATGAGATCAGTCATCTCCCTCACAAATTCTGCCTATTTGGATCAACAAAACTAGGAGTGTAAGCACTGATCTGTAAAGTACCTACAGCAGCCAATGGGCAGGGGTCTTTGAATTTGGGACATACCCATAGTGATTAATGATCTCTGTAGAAACTTCAGAAGTTGGAGTTTATTTTGATACAGAGGTTAGCCTCCTGGAAGACAGCAACCTGGGTGGGGGAGGGGAAGTCCCTGACCTTACCCAGAATCCTTCAGAAGGCTCTCTATGTCTAGTTGTTTCTTTTGCTACCCCTCCTCCTAGGGTTGATTTGAGTAATAGTAAAAGAGTTAAAATAAACCTCTGAAGAAAACAGCAAGATTCTAACCAATACATATACCATAATTCCACTTTTGTAAAAACTGTGTGTGTCTGTATGTGTGCATGCACACAGGAAATCTATGTGTAAAAGAGTGAAAAATAGCCTTTTAGGGAATATACCACATTGTTGGGAGTGGGTAATCACCTCTAAGGAGAGAATCATAAGAGTTGAGAGGACAGTTTAAGAAATGAGGATTAAATGTCTCTGTCTCTGCCTCTCTCTCTTTCTCTCCTCCCACCCTCCCCACTTTCTCCCTCTGTGCTGAATATGGCAGAACCAAATCATGACAACGTAGCTCTCACCTTGGGTCTCCTCGATCAGTGTCGTGTAAGACTCGGTCTCCTAGCCGACATGTATGTTCCATGTTTGATCAGGCGTCCATCGCATGTCACTAAAGATACTCTTGGGCTATTTTGTTTCAACTAGTACTGAGTCAGCCAGGTCCACGTAGGTGCCAATAGACTCACTCAGGTGCGACATGACAACCCCTCACCTTGTGCCCCAGCTACGTAACTGTGTTCCTTGCCCAAGAGCTGCTTTGTTGACTCCAAAGTGTGGGGTGCTTAGCACACGTGCAGGCAAAACTCAAGTGTGAGGGATTTAACAGTCCCTCACAGACACTTTTGACCCATGGAAAAGGGAGGCAGTAAGGAACAATTTCCCCCTTTCCCCCTCCAGGTGGAATGTCCTAAGGTGAAGTTTCTGTGGCTACTCACAAAGCAGTTCTATGAGATTGCAGTCACATTGCCACGGCCAGTTTGATAGAGCGGCCTCACATCATCTCTTCCTTCTGTCCCATTTCATTCCCCTTGTCTAGCACTGGTGTTGCCTGGGATTGCATTTCCTTATAAATTAGTAACATATGAGTCTACGCTTCAAGCTCTGCTTTTTGCTAAACCCAGAATGCAATACGTAGAAAAGAGGAATTTCTCAATTGTAGGTCTCTTGTCAAAACCTCAAACACATATTATCTTGACAAACTATTGTCAAGCAAAATTAAGACTGTGGCCAAACATTAAACTATCTAAGGCTTAAACTCATGGCATCAATGTGTTCTGAGTGACCACTGGCCAAAATATCAAATGCAAAAAGTGAAAATTATAATTTTATTTTAGTGGAAGCCATTTGTTTGTAGAGTGATTGGTGAGAACTAAGGTAAGAATGGCTTAGGACCACTTATTTCCTAAGGAATTAAGAGACAGGCAGAGGAAGAAGAAATAGTTCTTATTAAAAATGAACACTGGGAGTGTTGGGAGAAACCCAGGAGGGAGTGAGATCTGGAAGTCGAGTTCAAATGTTGCAGGAATGTAAAGTGAGATGAAGAATGAAAAGTCTCCATTGGAACTGGTCCTGGAAACTTGTCCAGGCAGCAGTATTTATTGTGGAAAATGCTCTCTAAAAAACATGGCTAAAGTTCTTTCAGTACAAAACCAAATACAATAAATAACAAAATATTATATTCACGTTACCCCTCATGCTGGTACTTAGTGGTCACTTCTAATGACTTGTTTACTACTTATATTCTAATGGAAAAATTCTGTGATCTAAAATGAGCTTGAAGAAACTCACTGAAGGGGTGGGGATGAAGCAACATGGCTGACTGATGGTACAGCTGGGCGGGAGGCCAACTCTCCTGGTTCTTATTCTGTGTGTCCCTTCAGGTCATACTGTCCTTGGAATGACCAAGTCTGTCTTACTCGTCCTATAAGTCTAGTGTCTACCTCAAGGCTTACCACCTAAAAAGTGCTTGATGAGCATTTATTGAATTAACAAATAGCTATGACCACACCATAAATGTTTAAGGCACAGATGCTCTATTGCTATATTTAAACGTGTACTAATCAATACAAGATAAGGAGGAAAGGAATGCTTTCATAGGATAATAATAGTGTTTAATTAAGAATGCTTTCTTGCTGTCAGAAAGATTTTCATCAATATGAAATCAGTATTAAGTTCTGGAAAACTGCTAAGGAAGTCAAAGGTATGAAAGAAAAACATGGCACACACACCTTTTTAAAAAATTATTTATTTATTTATTTATTTATTTATTTATTTATTACTGTGTTGGGTCTTCGCTTCCGTGCGAGGGCTTTCTCTAGCTGCGGCAAGTGGGGGCCACTCTTCATCGCGGTGCGTGGACCTCTCACTATCGCGGCCTCTCTTGTTGCGGAGCACAGGCTCCAGACGCGCAGGCTCAGTAGTTGTGGCTCACGGGCCCAGTTGCTCCGCGGCATGTGGGATCTTCCCAGACCAGGGCTCGAACCCGTGTGCCCTGCATTGGCAGGCAGATTCTCAACCACTGCGCCACCAGGGAAGCCCACACACACCTTTTAAAAAAAATTCTGTGAGTTTTCAGTTTCTCAAGAGACAGTCTATTTTAACATCAATGCTTGCTTAAGGTGTGATAGTTTTATTACTGAAAATGTTGACAGAGTCATGATTTAGATGGGTTACCAAAGTCTCTAAGTACAAGGCATTTTCAAATTTTGTCAAAACAGTTTCTTGTGCTCAAAACATGTTTGAATTACTGGTAATGTACTGCCTCCCAACAGAGCGATCTGAACACTGTGTAATCCAGCAGGAAAATCAAAGATATCAAGGACAGCTTGACTCTAGTCATGTCAAACCACACGATTTAGATGATATCTGGGGAGGCGTGTTTTGTGTTTTTGTTTTTGTTTTTTTTGACATACTACTGAAGTTTTTAAAAAGTTCTCAAATACTGAAAAGTCTCATAATAAAACAATTAACTATTGGCAGATTTTGAAATAATGTTTTTTAAAACCACAGTAAGGCCTCGAGTATTGTTACTGAACCAAACTTGGGTCTGCTTGCCTACAGGCAGTAAAGCCAATCTGCTGACACTGGGTTGTGGTGAAGGAAAGTGCAGCCTTTATTATAGGTGCCAGACAAGGAGTCCAGGACAGCTAATGCTCAAAAAGCCCAAACTCCCCTATGTGTTTTAGCAAATTATTTTTAAGGCCAGGTGAGGAAGGGGAGTCACAGGGTAAGTTATCAGCCCATGCACAATTCTCTGATTGGTTGATGGTGAGGTAACAGGACAGGGTCACAGGGGTTAAGGTCATCAATCCTTAGGCTCCAGTAGGTCTGCGGGCTATGTCCTCATGGTCATCAAGTAGTTAACTTCTTCTTCTTGGTGGGAGTTTTCACATCTGTACAATAACTCAGGAAATGTGCATCGGACACTATTATCCAAGTACTTCGGAGAGGAGAGAAAGCAGAGGATGGGGGGAGAGGTCTGTCCAGGGAAGGCCCTATAGGGTCCTGCTCAGTTACAGTATCTGCATACAGGCAGGAATTAGTAAATAAGTAAAATTATGCCTTTATCCAAACAAAACAGATTTTCCAAACTTCTTGAAGTAAAGCTAATGTGCTTGATCGTGACACAGCCACTTTGCCCCTCACTCAGAGCCGATTCACTTTTATTGATATAGATTTAAATAGAGCCTCAGTCTGCAAATTAGGAAGGATGACAGGAAAACTTTAAAAATTAAAAGATTTGACACTAATAGAAAGTCCTTCTTTTAATCAGGAATATCAGTACAAACTTGATCAGAATTTGGTTAATTAAGGTTTTATTTTATATGTTTATAAATACACATTGTTTCATTAGAGACATGGTTTCTTTTTCTGGAAACTCAGTAACTGTTTTCTAGATTCAACTGTAATATTGCTACTCTAAAAATATCTTTCTATACCATATTTTGTTAAAAGCATTGTATGGGTCAGGCCACTCAAGGTGGCTGTCCTCTTGCTCTCTGTCCATCCCCTGCCCGACCAGTGCCAGCTTCACCTACACCTACTCGCATGACTGACCTTCCTACAGACTTGCCCCAGAACCCAGCTAGTGATCGTTCTAGCTTTAGGTCAGAACTCTCCACTATACTTATCAAAGCGGTGGTGATGAGCCAACCTGATGTCAGTTCCCCCACCCCCCCCCACCCCCCCGCCCCAGTTATGGTAGATTATCAAGAAAAGCCACATAAAGAAGAGTAAGGTTGTTTTGCATATTTAGGTCATTGCCTTCTGCATTGATAAGAGGTTCTAGAGATAAGATCATCTCTGCTTCCTGGTACAGTGAGGGAGACACCCTTATAAATTGAGATTTCCCTTATCCATGTAAATGTCTCTTTCAAAAGTTTTCAGAGCTTCATCTATGTCTGCTGTTTCTTAAGAATAACCAGCTTAAAATAATCCTCATACCAAAAGGACATATTCTGGGGTGGCAAATTCTGGAAATTGAATCTTCCCCCAAGAAGTTTCATAGTCCAGAAACTAAGTTGACAGATTCCTACGTATATTACTAAACCGTCTCAGTCTTGAGAATAGCTCAGTTCAGTTAAACAGTTGTGTCTCATTTCAGGAGATGGTCTTGCATGTGGGCTTCCAAAGTTAGGTATTTAATAAGAGGCATTTCTATGGAAACAAAAGAAAAACAGAAGTTAATGATTTGAAGCAAATTATAAACCCAGTGTCTGAGTCCTGAGTGCTGCCAGTGGAGAAGATTTCTAGATGTCAGGCTCAAAGGATCTTCAGATGGAGTGAGGGCAGGTAGTGGCAATCTGACAGATTTTCCTGGTTTACAGTTTGACTGTCTCTGATGTCATGGAGTATATTGGTAAACTTTCTGAGTGAATCACACAGCAACGGGCACAAAGAAGATTGTTTAAACATGAACTATTGTAGTGATTTCATTGAAGTTTATATCAAGTTGTTCAGCTTCAGTTTGCAGAGCTTCAGGAAAAAGGGCAGCTTTAGTTCTCAATGATTCCAAGTCAAAAATATAAGAGAGAATTGAAAATGTTAATTTGGAGACTTGTAACCAGATGTTGGAGGAAAGTAGAAGAATTTAGGATCCTGGACAGTTTATAGTAAACAACAAAATCTCAACGGCAATGAACAACAGTGGAATCTAATAGCCACGGAGGTGTGCTATTGAAACATAATATTTCTCTATAAAATCATCCTCATTTCTACCAAAGATAGCCAAATTAAGACTAATTTGTTTGCAAAATAAGTCTAGATTCAATGAACTTGGCCTGGTTATTTATAAAAGTGTAGCAAGAATAGTGACTGATTGGATAGGCTCTTTTAAATGTGTTTTGCTGGAACTTTTCTAAGGAATCTCTTATTTAAACTTTAAACAAACAATCTCTTGAGGCAAGAAACTAGGCCAAATACTTGCCATCAGACTGTGCCTGAAATACTTACAGATTTGGGTGAATTTCTCTCTTCTTGAGAGAAAAATCCTGAGGTTCCTGCACCTGCCAGGAAGTGATCTTCCTTTCTCACCTGGTGAGGCTGCCAGGAGCCCTGTAAGCAAAGTATCAGGCGAATCGTTCCAAGGGTCTTTATTGGCTCCATAAAGCCAACCATAGTTCCCGAAAGCTGTGGGTTAATATCTGAATCCATGCACGTCATTCACAACTATGACATTCCAGTCAAAGCCTTGGAATTATAACCACTGTTTCCAGTTGTGTTCTGTTACAAGGAGAACAGTTTCTTATTGAACTTATGCAAATAAATATATAGTCTTGAAAATCAAAATACTAAGAGTTTTTGAATTCTGGAGGTATCAGGTAAGGAGCAAAGATAAATGTTTCATCTTTGTCCACAAAGGTATATTTTACCAAATTGCTCTAGGTCATAGGTAGCTTAAGAGAAAAGAGGAGTTTCATTAAATCTGGAGAAATAAAACATTAAAAAATGAGCAATGTCATAAAATTATAATCATCTTTAGCTCATTCAGAGCTATGTAATTAATTCTTGTTGATCTTGATCTTTCATTAGCAGTTTTATGAATCCCGTTTTTCCATTAGAATTCTGTTAATTCTTACCCAGTTCAGTGGTATGATCTTAAATTTATCATAAACCTGTGTGTATCAAAAGTCCTTTCCATGGATCTCCTTGAGATTGAAGCATTTTTGCAGGAATATTTTTACAAAAGCATCTGAGTAAAACAGTGACTCTCTGTAAATGACAAAAGACTTAAAAATTGCCATGGTTAAAGATCTGATGAGAATTTATTGTAATGGAATTAACAAAGAAATTTGATTATTTCTGTAACATAGCACATTTTAAGATAATTGGAATTATGACTGATAACATTACACCAGGATCTAACAGATTTCTAGAAATTTCACATAACTTCTGAAACTCTTATATACCTACATAAACACAGCACAAAGAAAGTTGTGTATTACTTCTTATTTGACAATGTTTCTCATGTAATTTAACATATCATATAAGCCTAATTAGTTTAACATCTCTTTTTATAGGGAGAGGGAACAAATCTTTTGAAATGTTCCAGTGGCCCTCTGGAAGATTTTGAAGTTAGTTTGAGGTAAAAAAAAAACAACTTTATTTAGAATTTGATTTTGAGAAATTTGTCAAAAATATCAAAAAGGTTTTAAAATACTTGGTCAGATAGGCTCATAGATCAGTGTGAAACAATGCTTAGTTTGTCATTTAGCCAAAGTGATGATAGAAGATGTTAAAGGCAAATACAGAAAGTTAAATCATTGTAAAAACAAACAAACAAACAAAAAACTTAGTTCTTTTAATAGAGAAGATTCAGCTTCCTGAACACAGAAAATTGTGGCAAAACACAAAATCTTGTTTTTAGACAGATTATTTTAAAAGGTGCAGAAAAACTTTTTACAGTATGTTATCAAGAGCAGACCAATAGCCCAAAAAACTTTGTTCATTCTAATTTTGTGGGATCTTACTTTTGATATTAAAACTCAATTAAATTTAGTTCAATCTTAGCCAGTCGTGACCACAAATGAAATTCATTTCCAAAGACTCCTTTTTCATGAATTTTCTTTTACTAAAAACACACATCATACTTTCCTTGCATATGGAGATGTTTTCCTTATTGTTTGTAGCAGCTTTAACCACATATATTAGATATTTTTTTTAACCCTTAGAAACCTTTAATTTCTAATGAAAACTAAAAACTAAGCAATTATGAACTGTCTTTTACATTAGCATTTTGCAGATTGGCAAACTTATACTTTTTATAATTTCTAGAAACGTGCTTTCTCATAGAAAATTTCTCAGTGTGGTACCAAATATGTTTATTAATAAACCCACATATCTTTAGTTTGTCTGTAAGAGGAAGCCAAAGTGGATAAACCTATTTTCAGTAATTAATGTTTCAGTATTTTATCTTATTTGGGAATGATCTAGGTATTCAATGGCTATCCACCATTTAATCTAACTTAACAAAACTTTAAATATTCAGGTTTTCAAAAACACATGGTGAAACTGTTTGAAAAGGTCACCTAGAAACTTTTATATCACTTACATCCATTTAATTTACTTGTTTTCAGTGATTATGTTTAGATTCCTTATGAAAATTTCCTCTGACCAAGTTATTTTCCTTACTGACAAGTTATGTAACAGAGATAACATGAACTTATTTGACTAATGAATTCAGGAAGAAAAAAAGTTGTATGTCTGCATTATAACCAATGTTGATAACTCTGAAGACATGCATATTTTAATTAAACTGACAAACTTCGACTAGCTTTAATACCAAATAATTTCTCACATCTTGTGAACCTGAAAAGCATTTGGGTTGGTTAGCTTCTATTATATTTCTGATAATTTTAGAATACCCAATTCTTACAAGCACTTGCCTTCAAGCCGACTAAATAGAGCTCTTTATATAAATTAATTTTGGTAAAACCATCTGGAGATAGAAAAATATCACACATCATATATATATATATGTATGTGTGTATATATATATATATATATATATATGATATAGATATATATGAGAGAAAGAGAGAAACATACAGATAGATGCAAACAGAGAGCTTACAACCTCTGTGGCTAATGCTTTTGTTACTAAAATATATGGAGAAGATTTTTAAGATTTCTCATTTGCCCAACTTCCAAATAGTCCCCTTCCCCCTTTATTTTTCCCCCTGAAGGGAATAATTTTCCTAAAGTTAGTATTTCAAAGAATGGTTCTTAAGTCCTAGAGCAGGTAGGGTAGAAGAACTACATCACAAAGGCACAGAGAAAGTATCTAAGTTTTTTCAAAAATGGAATTTTGGGGGCATATTTGACTATTATCAGAGGTCTAGGCTAGTTATTGTTTAAAATTATTCTTCTTTTTCTTACGTGCAGGACAATTCTATTTCTGATGTCTCAATATCCACAAGCATTTTGACATGAATAGGGGAGGTTTTGGGCTGGGTGAGACTTTGTTTCTGGAAACACACCTCTGTTTCTGTAAAGACTAGGTTTGTAAAAACAAAGGACAGCTGTTTTTAATTCCTCAGAGAATTGGCTTGTTGCCTGAGTAGTATCAGTGGCCTGATCTGCCTGTCCAACTATGTTATTTCTAATTTGCGTCTTTCTCTCTGTGTGCATAGTTTCTTAAGGATCTGCTCTTTTCCAAAGGGACATAAATTCTTTGTGGTGGGGATCAGGATACATCCACAAAAGACATCATACAGGAAGACCTGAAGCTGGCGGAGCCTGATTACAGAGCCCTGGGAAGTAGGAGGAGTTGTAAAAGACAGCAAAGCAAGCCCTACTAACCCCTCTTGAGGCTTCTGCTAAGTTTATTTCCTGGATTTTAATGTTTACACTAGTAGCTTGTATATTGCAGGCCTGGAGATCAGGCTGGAGTGCTCTCTGTAAATCTTGTAAAGGGAGGGAAATCAAAACAGGCAGCTGGGTATTTAAGGAATTCTCTGGAGAAGTTGGAGAGTTTTTGGGTTCTAAGGGAATTTGCTAAGGCAGTGGGTCTGGATTTTGAGAGGGAGTGTTTAGACAAGGGACCCAGAGATCAAAAAGATCTTCTGGAGGGTTGGGTCAGGGAGTTGTGGATAAATGGGCATAGAAAAGGGTGGAATTTACATTAGATGTGGATTTTAATTTTTATTCTAAGTTTAATTTCTGTTCTTTCATCTTGTTAAGGGAGTCTTTAAGGCTAGCGGTTATATTTCATTTTTTTTTTTTTTTTAATTTTTATTTATTATTTATTTATTATGTTTTTATTTTTGGCTGTGTTGGGTCTTCGTTTCTGTGTGAGGGCTTTCTCCAGTTGCGGCGAGTGGGGGCCACTCTTCATCGCGGTGCGCGGGCCTGTCACTATCGCGGCCTCTCTTGTTGCGGAGCAGAGGCTCCAGACGCTCAGGCTCAGTAGTTGTGGCCCACGGGCCCAGCCGCTCCGCGGCATGTGGGATCTTCCCAGACCAGGGCTCGAACCCGTGTCCCCTGCACTGGCAGGCAGACTCTCAACCACTGCGCCACCAGGGAAGCCCTTATATTTCTTTGTATCTGCTTTTTAATTTCTTTTTTCCAAAGGTACCAACGAGACAGTTGTTTAGGATGAAAGCTTTCTACACTTTTAAAGATTATAGCCAATCTAAAGCATCCATTGTCTGGATTTATTAATCTCACTCGTGACTCAAACCAATAAGCCTTTTTATGGCTTAACCAAGGATGCCAGAGGCATCCTACAAGAGAGTACAAAGAAAGCAAACCTCACAAGATCCAGAAAGTTCACTCCCAAAGATAGTCTAAGAAAGTGAAGACCTTGTTGTCCCAGGTGGTAAGAACGGTGTAGTGCAAATGGTGTCTTTGGTTTCCCATGGAAATGTAAGGTGCCTCCAGTAACAGACCCCTTAATCTGTGACACTGAGCAGACACTACTGGCATGGGAGTTTTCCAGAACTAACAAGACAATGAAGGTTTAGATGACAAAGCCCCTTGCAGACCTGAGCCCTTTATGACGAACTCCCTTGATTGCTGGCCTGGCCAGAGATGCCAGTCACAAGCCCAGGTTGTCACCTGTGCTTCTAACCAATGGCTCATTGAATCCACAGCTTATTCAGCTGCCTGCTGGATACACGCCAGTACATTAATTCTCCAGTTGGTGGAGACTGGAAAGAATATTCTCACTGGTCATAAAGCCAAGTTCTCAGGATGTAGAACCACATGGGAGAGACAGAAGACAACAGTGGCCATCGCTGGGATCAGTAGAAAACAAGAGCACTCATAGCAAGTGTTTCCCACTGTCGCTATCCCCAAGCAATTAGCTCCACAAATGTTTTTTCCTGCTAATCTAAAGTTAGAAAATGAAGAGGAGTCTCACCACTCTTTCTTCCATTAGGCCCTGCAGGCAGGCAGAGATTTGGGAGATGGAGGTGGTGACCACCCGTACCGCCAGAGGCCCCACCATCCCTGAGTTCCAAAGGCTCCGGAGTGAGCGGTATCCAGCCAGTGAAGTGTCCTGCCAGCTGTGTACACTGTTAGGGAGGAAGACTTTTCTATTCTCCCTTTCTAGGTTCTTTGGCTGGTTTAATAATTAAATTGATATAAGACAGGTTAACAGGAGAAAAACAAGCAAACGTTTAATAATATGCATACCTCCTGCATACATGGAGAGACCCAGGAAAATTGAGTAACTCCCTGAAATGGTGGAAGCCTCACGTGAAATACCATCACCAGCTAAAGAGAAAAGATGTTGAGGATGGGGATGCAGTTATGGGAAGTTATCAGGAAAAGCCCACTGGAATTTTTACTGTTTCCTCCAAAATATTTTTTAGCATCTGAAAGAAATATATAGCAGGTTTGTATTTTAATCTTTTCAAGAAAACATATTCTTGAATCATTCCTCCTTTTTAATGTTTGTAAAAACTCCATATCTGAAATGTTTTTCATTGTGTATTTGGCAACATTTAGGCCTGTCTCTAGCGCAAGCACAAAGCACTGAGCTGCATTTTAGAGGGAAGGTTTAAGGACAGAAAGAAACACGTTTTGAGAGGTGTTATATAAATATACTATAGAAAATATTATAGAAATAGAATATTATAGGAATAGAAATATAGAAAAAGAATACAGTAGACTAGGAAGGGAGTATCAGAGTGCATTGCAGTTAATAAGGAGAATTATTTTGCAACCCTTTATTTCAAGTATTTTCATGTTTCTGTGTGCATGTGTGTGTGTGTGTGTGTGTACATGCACTAAGTCATGATATAACACGTATTTGATATTGTGGGTTGTAGTTAAATGCAAAACTGTAACAATTTAGTAACACCTTGATATTCTTTATTCAAGGGAAAACAATCCATGGGTTGGGGGATACAGTGCCTCAGCACTGGGGCCCTCTTTCTGAGGGATTTTGGGCAAGAATGAGTTTTACAGAATGTTCAAAGTGGCAACGCGGAACTGGCATGAATGCCTGAGGTTGTGTATCTGACCTTAAGTAGAAAGATCAAGGGACAAGGAAGTAAGTGTAGAGCCCGGAGTTGGTGGCATTTGGGGATTGGCTGACTAAATGTACTGCACTTCTGGTCATTTACAGGTGCAGGAAAGTTCAGTTGGCTGACATGGCACCCTGGATGGGAGTGGTTCCACCTTGGGCCTAGAAATGTATTTCAACATTAGTCAAAATGTTTGAATGTCCTTGGTCTTAGAAGTGCCTACAGATAGTGGGAGGGAAGAAAAAGAGGAGATGGTTACAGAGATAGAAAAGCAGCTGCATCGAAGATCAAGTGTCAAATAAGCAGGAGAAGCACGATGTATGAGTGGAGAGAGCGTGAGGCAGCAAGTGCCCCGTGCTTAGATAACATCTGAGCCAAAGCCCCCAGAATTGGCAGGAAAGAGGTTTTTGATGTCAGTGAAGAATGAAATTTTAATTGGGCATTGGATGCGGTGGCCAGATTTTTAAAGAATTAAGGGCTAATAGGGAGATGAAGTCATGTTATCGCAGATCAGTGATGTATTCAAAGATTTGAACATAAAACAGAAAGAAAATGAATAACAGTTAAGGAACATGGCACAGTCTCAGAAAAAAGTTGTTCAAGATGGTAGGAAGTTGAGTCTATTTGAAAGGAATGCTTGGATGTGGGAATTTGAAGAACCGAATGAGAGAGATGAAGGCGGAGCAGTTATGTGATGCCGAAAGCCGTGGCGGATTTACTGGCCTGCAGTTAACAGAGGTGCACAATGGCCAGTGAAGTGGAGATGTTGGTCAAATAGGAGGATGTTGGGAATACATCAAATTAACCCAGTTTGTAGGAGGCAAAGAAAAATATGGTCTTTAAATTTCAAGGTCATTTGAAATGTGGTCTAGTTCACCGGTTGTGTACTTGTGGATTCATGTACTCACTGAGATGGATTTGTAACCCCCGAGGCAGTGCTCTCACTGTTGCCCACATGCACAGAGGAGCTAAGAATGTGAGCGCCAGATGCACACATTCCCAGCTGAGGTCAGACGAGGGGACATGCTGACTTCTGGATTTGTTACCAAACTCAGGTTCAGCTACTCAAAAACCAAACCTCGAGACACAGGTGTTGGTTGGAAAGGAAGGGCTGCCGTAGTCAGAAGGCCAGCAACCTGGGGAGAAGGTGGACTTGTGTCCAAAGAGCAACTGTAAAGATTCCGCTGACCATCAGAGTTTTTAGAGGGAGAATCATTTGGGGAGGGGGTCAGAGTATTGCTTATCTTCCACTGTGTGCAGACTTTCCCCTGATTGGTTGGTGGTGAGGTAACAGGGCGGTGTCCCAGGAATCTGGTGCTCAGCCTGAAGTGACCGTCCTCCACTTGGGTGGGGGGCCTTAGCCCCTGCAGAAGAACTCAAAGATCTTGTTCTGTGTATTCCTTGAGGAGAAACACACCCTGCTCCGAGGCTGCACTATTGTTTCTTCACTGTTCCGCCCTCGTCTCTGCAGCCCCTCCTTCCCTGATAAAGCAACTCTTTGAACCTGGCCTTTGGAACTCAGGGAAGGTCAGGGAGGCTGAATGAAGCCCATTTCCCATAAACAAGAAACGGGGGACAAGGAAAGACTTCTGTGCCCAGGAGCCCCACCGGGTCCCGCTCTGTTTCAGTTTCAGTCTCTGCTGTGGACAAGCCTCCCTTTTGCAGTCTATTTAGTGCCATGTTTTTCACACTTCTGTGAGTTTCGTCTGTGATTTCACTGTGTAAAATGGCCCCAAGTCTAGTGCTGAAGTGTTGAGTAGCATTCCCACGCGCCTTTTACAGAAGTTACGTGTGTGAGACAAGCATCATTCAGGTGTGCGTGAGAGTGCTTTGGCTGCGAGTTCAGTGGTAATGGAGCAACGGTACATATTAAAGAAGGTGTCCTAAGGCAGTACAGTTTGCCACCCCACCTGTGGCATGAGGGTTAAGGTAAGCTGATTATTTTTAAGAAACAGAAGGCTCAGGAAATGTTCTTTTTACCTCCCCCTTAGCTGCCTAAAGAATTTAGATAAAGGCTCTGTTGCTGGGATAGAGCTCATCTCCAGAGATATGTGCAAAGAATATGGGTTGGGTGTGGTAGGGGAACAGGGCCCAGACACCAGAGTCCGCGCTGTGTCCCATTGTGATCTGCAGGGCCCAGCAAACACCTGTTTACCAAACATTTGCTTTTTCATCTTCACCTGAGTTGCCTTCCTCTCCTTTGAAGTCCCAAACCACTACCCCCAAAGTCCTCTTTTGTTTTTAGCTGAAGATGGTATTTAAGGTGAGGATTTCAGCCATTTGGGGGAGTTACTCAGTTGTCCTGGGTCTCACCCACATATACATGCTATTAAACTCTGTTTGATTTTCTCCGGTTAATCTGTCTCATGTCCATTTAATTCTTAGGGCAGCCAGAAGGTCCTAGAAGGGTAGAGGAAATCTTCCTCCTCTCTGACAGTGTCTTTCAACAGAAACAGACCTAAAGCAAGGTTATTTATTGATCAGTTGGTAGAAACGTGACCAGGTGTTTGCAGGGACCTAATCCAGTGTTTCCCCTAGAAACAGAGGTTCAGTGTTTGCTAATTCTTGTTCAGTGATTGTTCATATCCTAACTACTGCCAAAGACAAGAACTGACTGTACTTATAAACAGCTCAAAACTTAGATGGATGATTAAAATGGAATATTGATAATCCTTTAAAATATTTCTCAGGTCTGTGTTTTATTCTGCCATAATCATAATATAACTATTTTTTGAGTAGGGGACATGGTTATGGATAAAACATTTTTCAGAAGTTTCTATATTAAAGCAAAGAAAATGCATTTTTTTATCTGTCCACAAAAGCTCAAACGGATTATTTGCAAGAAATTTCACAGTAATTTATTCAGTTGTTATGGATCTTTCAGATAATGAGCCATTCAAAGTGGCTTGTGTGTTAAAATGATTTTTAAACAATGTTTTTTTAAAAATATTTTAAATGGTTTTATGCCATAAATAATAGAATATCAGGATGTGTGTTTTCTTCATCTGAATTTGTATCTTTAGTGCACATCCTTTTCTAAAATGTGATCAATATTCTGAACAATTCCTTATTGTTTCCTCAGCCTTCTGTTTCATTGGTTCAACTATTTTTCCTATAAGCATTTCTGGTATAATGTTGCTGTTCGTATCATAAGCTAGAAAACCTGGTAGAGAAGCAAAAATAAAAAATAAAATAAAATAAGTTAAATAAAAGCAATAGTTTTACAGTAGTTTTTGTAGGAACTATGGAACAAAGGTGTTTGAGATCAACCTTCTTCTGCCTAGCTCTTCTGCACGCCAAGGAGAAATCACATGACAAATTAGTTAAAGTTACCACTGTTTGCGTCAGAGGGCTCAACACACAACAGGTTTCTTAATATTTAATATAGATCCTTCTGAGAATTTAACAGAATGGCACAGACTGTTCGTCAGTTTCACCAGCATTTAGTAAACCAAATGAGGTTAAGTGGAGAAAGGGGTGATAAAATAAGGTTTCTGTGGTAAAAAGGTAGAAATGATTGAAAGGAGGAGTAATCAGGTGAAGACTGCAAACTCCTTAGAGGCTCTGAGCCAGAGCCACTGGGCCGAGCGCTTCCAAATTCCTGACCCTCAGAGAGCGTGTGAGGTAACAAATACATGGTGTTTTAGTTTAGATTTCAGAATACAGGCGATGCCGTGTCCCCTTGTGTAAAAGGCCAGGGCGGGAAGTGGAGGAATGAGGCAAAAAGAAAGAATGGATTTAGCCAAATAGAGCCAAATTCCCTATATAACTGGGTTTCTTCACTAATAGCTTTGGTGGAGAAGAAGAGCAGTAAAGAAATTAGACAAGAACTTAGAAAGTAAATGACAAGAAACTTACTCTGAGGAGGTTCTGAATCCCAGCACTCATCACAGGGGAAAAATACTAGGACAACATTTTAGGGTAGGATCAAGAATTTTCCTGAAATATATGTTCTCTTGTAGTTGAAGGGGAGCAAAATATGCCTCTTTGGCATCTTGATTATTTTAAGCTGGTTATTTATTTATTTTTTTCACCTCTATAGGTTATATTATTATTATTATTTTTTAACATCTGTATTGGAGTATAATTGCTTTACAATGGTGTGTTAGTTTCTGCTGTATAACATAGTGAATCAGCTATACATATACCTATATCCCCATATCACCTCACTCTTGTGTCTCCCTCCCTCCCACCCTACCTCCCACCCCTCTAGGTGGTCACAAATCACGGAGCTGATCTCCCTGTGCTATGCGGCTGCTTCCCACTAGCTATCTATTGTACATTTGGTAGTGTATATATGTCCATGCCACTCTCTCACTTCGTCCCAGCTGACCCTTCCCCCTCCCTGTGTCCTCAAGTCCATTCTCTACATCTGCGTCTTTATTCCTGTCCTGCCCCTAGGTTCTTCAGAACCTTTTTTTTTTTTTTTTTAAGATTCCATATATATGTGTTAGAATACGGTATTTGTTTTTCTCTTTCTGACTTACTTCACTCTGTATGACAGTCTCTAGGTCCATCCACCTCACTACAAATAACTCAGTTTCGTTCCTTTTTATGGCTGAGTAATATTCCATTGTATATATATATACCACATCTTCTTTATCCATTCATCTGTCAGTGTCCAAATGGAGATTTCCCTTATACAAAATGTAACTCTTTCTCAGTTTTCTCAGAGCTTCACCTGTGTCTGTTTCTTAACCACCTAAGCTGGTTATTTTTAAGAAAGAGACAGACACAGGTGAAGCGGAGAAAACTGAGAAAAAGTTACATTTGGATAAGGGAAATCTCCATTTGGAAGGTGTCTCCCTCCTGTACCAGGAAGAAGAGGATGACTCTAAATCTCTAGAAGATTCTCAATGAAGGAGGCAAGGACTTAAATCCGCATAAACCACCTTGCCTTCATTTGCTGCGCTTTTCCCGGTCACCTCCCGTAACAGGTCTTCCTCCTCCCAACGTCTTTTGTCTTTAGCTGTAGATGATGTTTAAGGTGATGGCTTAGGCCATTTCAGGGAGTTACTCAGCTTTCCTGGGTCTCTCCCAGGTATACAGAAGGTGTACATGTTACTAAATTTACCTTCGTTTCTCTTCTGTCAATCTGTCTTTTTATTACAGGCATGTCTCAGCCAAGAAGAAGGGAAGAGGGAAAATTATTTTTTCTTCCCCACATAATAGATCTAATACATTAAAACTAATAGAAAGTAAAATGCAATATTCTAAAGAGTGAGTTGACGCTTTTGTGTAGTTTTGTTCTGCAGCGCCATCTGAGATTTGGAATTTGAGATACAGGGAAATAGGGACTATTCCCACAATCCTTGTGTGTGGAGAAGGCAGGAACTAAGCTGGATGTAATCAAGAATATTTTCTTGGAAACTTTACAATGTACACGTGAGGAGAGAGTGATCTGCAAGGACAAGCCTAGGGGGACAGTTTTAGGGAAGGTCCTTATTTAAGGCATGTGAGGAGAAAGAGGTGTGAAGAAAGGGAAATTAGAAATTAGAGCTAAGCTGTAGAAGGAAAAACAAGATAGGTGTTACAAAAGTATGGATACCTCAGCTTAATTTAAGAGTGATTAATTTGGTATAAATTCACTTAATTTGGTATAAATTCACGTTTTCGCTCTTCATCTTGTCCCAGCAAAGACTATCAGAATCTCTTTAACTCAGTAGTACCGCTGGGTAGAAATTCAGATGTTGAGGTAAAGAAGGATCCTGGTAAGGGTAGTTTAAGTGGAAACCTTTCCCATTTTATCTGACGCTGGAAATCTTTAAAAGAATTCTGTATCTGTCTTTGATTTGAGATCTTATGGTGCCTCAAAATCATATCATTTTCATTGTCTATTTCTGTGGGTTTAAGAGAGTACGGAGAATTAGTTCTAATACCAGGGCATCTCTTGAAAAAGCTTATTCCAAGTAAATCTATTATAAACTTTCATTACCTCTGTCTTTGACTGTTCCCCTTAGAAGTGCATTAAAGTTATGCATTTTGTCAAGGAAAAAAAGGACAAGTAGTCTGAGACTCTGTATTGGTCATTTATTAGGACTCTCACAGACGTCAATAAAATGATTTCACTGGCTAAAGCAAGGTTTTAACAGTTTTATTGTTTTTATGGTCATCTCTTGTTATATCATTTGAAGTTTCTGGCAAAATATATCATAGAAAAGGTAAATATGCATGACATTATATTTTTGTAGGTAAGTACCATAAATGGCTCTTGTATAGTTTATTCAGCATGTGCATACATTATAAGACATTATAAAAAGGTATTAGAAGCCTATCAAATAATTAATATTAAATATTTTTCTATTGGTTACCCAGATGTAGATAACTCTAGCTTGTTAAACGATTTTATAGCATCCAGAAGGTGATTTTTGTCCTTCATAGTAATTTTTTTTTTTTAATTTTCTTTCTTTCTTTCTTTTATTTATTTTTGGCTATGTTGGCTATGTTGGCTATGTTGGGTCTTCGTTTCTGTGCGAGGGCTTTTCTCTAGTTGCGGCAAGCGGGGGCCACTCTTCATCGCAGTGCGCGGGCTTCTCACTGTCGTGGCCTCTCTTGTTGCGGAGCACAGGCTCCAGATGTGCAGGCTCAGTAGTTGTGGCTCACGGGCCTAGTTGCTCCGCGGCATGTGGAATCTTCCCAGACCAGGGCTCAAACCCATGTGCCCTGCATCAGCAGGCAGACTCTCAACCACTGCGCCACCAGGGAAGCCCCCCATAGTAATTTTTGATAGGAGACACCTCTGATAGGAGCTTCCCAGAGATTCTCTACTTCATCTTAATTCATAGTGTCACGTAGAACTCAACTGATAGAGGTATTCCGGAAAGAGAAAATTTCTGGAATTTTCAGAAGCATAAATCCTCATTAAAAAAAAAATTTCAGAAAAAATGTCCCATCTGATTTGAACTTCAATTTATTATATTCATGTGGCAACTAAATTATAAGGAAGACTTGACTTTCTTGTAAATTAAGATATTTATAAAGTGACTTTATAGAGGTAACATTTAGATTTTATGCTTAGTTTTCTTTCTTGGTGGCGATGGTATTGGTATATCCTTTCTTAAATTTCACCAAACCTGATTCAATTTTCAAATATATAAGATGAAGGAGACGTTATTTTTCTACAGACTGAACTGACCAGGGAAGTAATATTTCAGGATCTGCCCTTTTTGGTTGGGCTAGTTGAAGAGGAAAACGGCCCCCTGGGAGGGACAGGAGACACAGTTTGATGTCCGGTGTGGGGACAGCCTGCTCAAGGCCTGGATTTTAAAGGTGTGGACACCGTCCATAGGCACCAGTCCTGCTGCATTGTGGGCCCTGAGGGGTTATGTCCAGGTGTGTCATGACAGGTAAACAGGGACAGGCTCTGATGGATGTAAGAAGAGAAATGAATAGAAGGCAGGCCTACAGCTGTGCACGCAGATTCTGGTCTTGGCAAGATCCCAGACCCTAAGTTCTACTAGGGGGATTCTTTAGGGATTTGGGATGTTGAGCAAAATGTCAGGATGCTATACCCAGAGAGATGATGTCATTGGGCAGGTTGATGAGACTGAAATTTTGAAGCAGTGAGCAAGATTGGTTATTGGTACCCTGTGAACTGAAGGGTTGTTATTTTAGAAATAAGCAGAAATCCCGTTATGAGAGTTGTACCCCAAGCTAAGAGTTAGGGATTAAACTTGCAGATAACCTTTATTCTTGTATTTAACAAACACTTAGAGGGATACTGTTAAATACCAAATACTCTGTTATGATCCTGAATCCAAGAATACTACTTATTAGGTGCTTAGAAACCTCCTGTATAATTCCAGAGTTATTTCTAAAGCACAGCTGAGCCTATAAATATGGTTCAGGGCGCATTTTGCAGAGGTAGGAGATGAGGAGGACCTGACAAAGGCAGTAGTTACACACAGTGCTGAATGAATCTCATGTTAACTAAGCAAGACGCTTTATAAAATGGGCCATAATACAGCACACGTATGCAGTTATATGTGTGTGTGTGTGCGTGCACGCACGCATGTGTGTGTATAATTATGTAACATTTATTGCATCTTGTGCTGAAATTGAAGACACAGCTTGAGTTGCATGTATACAAGATTTCTTAAATACTCCTTGATCAGCTAAGCAAAGGATATATTATTTTATAGCCACAATCCAATATAACACATGAGAAAATAGTTTTGTTACGATATCATTGAAGACCTGGATTTTTAATTTAATATATTAAGCATATTATTCATGGGTCAGAGGTATAACCACATATTAAATACGTTATTATCAAAATCTATAAATCCTTTGATGGCTGCATATAGGCCAAGGGTGAATTTGTGGTATAGGAATAGTTTTTCTAATCTTCAAGATATGAGAAACAGGGATTTATATTTTTTGGTTTATTGGTTATCACCCACTGATATCAATATGTCTGTGTCTGAGCCCTGTCATGTGTTTTTCCTTGTCATTATACCGTCTTTTGTCATCACAAGGCATTATATACTCCCCTGACTTCATTTACTCGTGTGTGTGTGTGTGTGAGATAAGATTTTATATACACAAAGACACCTAGGTAGATTCAGCTGTAGTCCCAAGAATAGTATTTAAGCATTGTGAGGAATGTGTGGTGTTTTATAGCAATGGACGTAAGTGTAGTTTGATAACTCTTTATATTAACCTTCAAAAATTAGCAGTCATTTTTGTTCAGCATTCAAGTGATTATAGCCAAAAGATGATGAATGAAAATGGTGTTGCTTGATTAAAATTAGGTTTTACTAAAATTAGTACTGCCTTTGTTCTTTGTGCACTAATCAAGCTTGTCATATAAGTGGTTGCCTTCTTTTCTTTAGAACAGACTTTATGTAAATGAAATAATATGATGATTTAATTCCCAAATTTCTCACTGGTCAGTCATTCTATTATACGTTTTATGATATTGTTATATGAGCTAACTCAAGACATTTATTGATGATATGACTAGAGGTCATTCAATCACTTTCATTACAAGGATAGAATTAGAGCATAGAAGTTGTCCATAATCAGTGATGTGTCCAAAATTAGAGTTGGTTATAGATTTAAGAACTTATTCTCCTGTCAAAATGTATTATCCCCTCTTAACCTTTATGAGTCTGACCTATAATATTAGAGGTTCAGGGAAAAGAGTATGGAGGAGAATATATCAATACTTTTTCAACAGTTTAATGTTGGGCATTTATGTGTAATTTGGGCTGAGAGCTAGGAACAAAAGACAGGACATTTGGTCTAAAGCCATGAATTTGGATCCCCAGCTTTTAGTCTCACACTGCACATAAAAATGCCCCCACACATTTATTGCTCTTTGATTCTGTTCTCACTTAGGAGTGTGTGTGTCCAGTGCTTCACAATGTGCTTTTCACATGTCTTTGCTGGACTTAAAAGCTGACATGTTAGCTATTCCAAATTTGAAGGATTTACGTGCTAATTTTTTTCTATTTCTGTCTGAATAGCAGAAGTATGTCCAAGGGGAAAGGGGGATTTGAACCTACCAAGAATCTAACATTTGGGGTTTCTAAATTTTAGCATGCTTTAAAACGTAAATTGACCAGTTCTCCATCAATGGAATTATGAAAGAAGTAAGCCGCATTAAGATATGTCAGAAATATTGTGGAAGAAAATTCTGTGGAGGCTGAACTTGATGGCTTGTATTTTTGTTCCACCTCAAAACTTTTTAAAAATTATGTTTTCTTCTTCTTTTAAATATCTCTTTTATGCTCTTTCTTTCCCCATCAAAGCAACATAGAATTAGTGTTGGGGACAGACTTTGGACAGAACTTGACAAGCTGAAGAAAATACATCATTTCTTTTTGCTCTTTACTTTAAGTACCAAACTTTTATATCCATCCACATCTTGTTCACTAAACTAGGATTCATTAACCATTTGTGTTCTATTTTTATATTTGTATTGTTCCCAGATTTCTAGGCAGCAATGCTTTCAGGGATAGGATTATTCTGATATACCAGAGATTTAAAAATTTTAGTACTATACTTATTTGAAACGACACTTCATTATTATCTCATAAATCAGTACGCTAAGCAGTCAAAGCAAATGCACATTTAAACTCTTTACCAAAAGTAAGAATAGTAGCGTGTATTAGTTATTTATTGCTGCATAAAAATTGCTCTCAAATTGAGCAACTCAAAACAACTTAAGAGGGCCTGAACTTGGTGTTTCTAGCTAAGAGTCTTCAAATGCAATTGTAGTCAAGATGTCAGTTTGAAAAATGGGCAGAGACCTAAATAGACATTTCTCCAAAGAAATTTAAAAATAAATTTTAAAAAAAGATGTAACTCTGGGTTATAACTAGATGAAGCTGAGCTGGGGCTAGAGGTTCCACTTTCAAGAAGGACCACTCACGTGACTGTTGACCAAAGGCTCAGTTCTTCATTGGCTGTCGGCAGCTGGCCTCAGTTCCTTGTCATGTGGGCCATTCCATACTGCTGCTTGGGACATGACAGTTAACTTTCCCTGGAGTGAGTGATCCAAAGAGAGAGAGCCCCACGGAAGCCACAGAGTCACAGAGATGGCTTTTATGTCCCAGTCTCTGCAGTTACATACTAGCACATGCGTCTTATCCCATTTATCATTGGAAGCAATGCACCAAGGGTAGCCCACGCTCAAGGGGAGGCAAGCAAGAAGGGAGAAGTATTAAGGAATTTGTGGACATTTAAAAACTACATGACACAACTATTGATAATAGCTACCATTTAGTGAGAGCTTATTATAAATTAGACACTGTTCTCTATAAGCGCAAAGCTAGTTCTATGTCACTTGCCTTTCTTTCTCCTTCACATTTGCCTGATGCCCACAGAAGCCCCTGCCTTAGACATCCTCACAAAACTGTGCTATCCATCTTTCCCTTGCTTCCTCTTATGGTTCTGGTTTAAATGCCAGCTTTTCTTTGTCTATTGATTTCATTACGGGCTTTCTTTCATGTATTACTCTGTCCTCTTCTCCCTCTGTTGAGATGGGGATTTGGTCTACCTGTCCCAGAGGCATCAGTTTGTTTTCCCTGATCAAGAAAGGCAATAGGTTTACACGCATTTGTTCACATGAGCTAAAAATTTTCAAGCAATCCTTAGCAAAGGGACTCGAAAATAAAACTATATCCTTTCCTATGCAATATCTGAAGGCAAGGGAATTGTGGAGGACCCTGAATTTCCCCAAATGTTCTTGTTTCAATAATTAAAAAATAAGAAATAGATATACACTCTGAGTTTATTCCTGGTAGATGCATTAGGATTAAGGGAAACATTTTTTTCCCTAAATCTTATAGATTTGTCCATCATTCAGTCTAGTGCTTTTTGGAGTAATCTCCATGGTAAACCAAATGGTCACACATGAAGATTAACTGCTAAAGAGAGCTTTTCGAAGTAAAGGCTGTTAACCATGATAATTAGTAGAATAAAGCTACTTACAACATTCCATTAAACTCAATTAAGGACATGCATGTGTTTAATTCAGTCTATGGTTATTCTCTAATAGATTAAGGAATATTTAAGATAATAGGGCCAAATAAATAAAATATAGCGATAGCAAAGTAAATTCAAGCTTCTGTCACCAAGGGGGGAGTCTGTGCCCCGAAGCTAAGCTTGAATCTCTGTAGTATTTAGATCACATGGTTTCCTGAGCTGAGTGGGTGCTTCTCTTCAAGTGTTACCATTATCGTTATCATCAAAATCATCATTTATTGAAGACTTACTATGTGAGTAGTCTTTCACAAACATTCTGCAGTTTTAACTCTAAAAACATGTCTATAAATCAGTCCCCTTAAAAAAATCCATTTTAGAGATGAGGACACTGAGGCATAGAGAGATTAAGTGGCTTGTCTAAGGTTACGTTTCGAGGGAACAATCAAGTCCAGGAGTTGTTGAGGTACCTATGTTTTCAAGTTACCTTTCCGTACCGTCCTCTGACTATACCATAGCTCTTCCTCCATGTATGACACCACCTTTACCAGCCACCTCCTGGCTCTGTCACAGGGCCACAGTGTTCATCACAGCATAATAAGGTATCTGTCTTCTCCTCAAACCCTGAGCAAAGGGAGGAGGTCCTGAAATTGGCTGAGTGTACAAATATAGATGGTTTTTTATTAGCAATCTTGGGTGGGCGCGCCAGGAAATGGTGGGATATATCCACCACTACAAGAGCACTCCTCTAGTCCTCCTTTTCCACACTATGTATATATATATACATATATTCACATTTTAATAAGGTAACACAGAAATAATATAATACCTCTGGCTAGTTTTAATATATTCGTCAACATCATGTCCTTTATCCCCAGCATAGTTTGTGTAAGGAAGTATTCCTGTCATCAAATATCGGCAAATGCCATTCTCTTCAAATTCTTTGACATCCTGACATCCTTGACCACAGATTTTGGATCACTGTTAACAGCTTTGTTATTCAATGTTCCTGGTTTCCTGTGTTTAAGATGCTGATAAAAATGGGGTGCGGTGGGGTACTTCTCCCAATCTCTATTTACTGACTCTTACATTCTGTTTCTCCACTAATTCCTTGGGGAAAATGATATTGTAGTAAAATCTGCATTTCAATATTTTCAATAATAAACCTCTTTGGCTTTTTGGCTATACTTTCTATCAACCATTATGGATGAAAATCTTTCAACCAGAAAGCAAATTAATGTCAGAGAGATCGGGGTGGGAGCTTGGAAGGAGAAAGACATATAGAGCATAGTAATCTGATGTGGTTCATGGCCCTTTGAAATGTGTTGTTTGTCTTCTATACATTAAGTACACAGTTCTATTTATTATGTTCTATTATACAAGGTTCTATTATATATATATGTTTAGTAAGGTGTATTACATTTATATACACACATATATATGTGTATAGGCACACATGTAGACACATACATGAACATCTGGTGTATTTATATATATGTAATTGCTGCCTTCATCCCCATCTGTATTTGTATATGTGTGCACATATGTAAATGGATAAATATGTGTGTATATTTGTGTGTGTATATATAATGCACATATATATGTCTTACTAGACATATTTTACAATGTCCTATTCTGTCTTCTGTGTCTCTTCTCTATTTTCTCTCATTTTTCATTTGTGTTTCTGCACTGAATTTTGCAAGAATCTTTTGGGTCAGTCTTTCATCTCAGAAATGTGATTTTCAGTTGATTAAGTCTACTCCTCAACTGATTTTTCTTGTTCTTTTGTTTTCCACATGTTTTTATTTTGGCAAACAGATTTTTCCCCCAGACAACTCCAATAATAGTTTCCTTTTTTCTGTCATAACTATCTTTGTTGTTCATTTGTGGAGGTGATAGCCTTCTGAATATCTCTGAAGGTATTATATTTACTTTACTGAGTTTTTTCTGCTTTTATTAATGATGATGTTGTTCAGAAGTTAGCCTGTTTGCAAAATTTGACTTCCCTTGTTCTTTTTTTTTTTTAAAGAAACATTTTTCATTTTCACCAAGATCTTTATTTATTTATTTTTGCCTGTGTCAGGTCTTCGTTGCTGCACGTGGGCTTTCTCTAGTTGCTGCGAGCGGGGGCTACTCTTCCGTTGCGGTGCGTGGGCTTCTCATTGCGCTGACTTCTCTTGTTGCAGAGCACGGGCTCTAGGTGCACGGGCTTCAGTAGTTGTGGCTCATGGGCTCTAGAGCACAAGCTCAGTAGTTGTGGCACATGGGCTTAGTTGCTCTGTGGTATGTGGGATCTTCCCGGACCAGGGATTGAACCCATGTGCCCTGCATTGGCAGGCGGATTCTTATCTACTGCACCACCAGGGAAGTCCCTCTTGTTCTTAATGTTAATTTTCTTTAACTTTTTGGTGATTTGAGGCTATCAGTTTATATTTGTGGTTAAAATTTTATCTTAAATAACACTGGCAGCTAGAGCGCATTTAAAGTCTAAATGTGGATTATGGAAAACCAATGTTGTTGCTCACTGGTTGCAGGGGTGAGAGCACAGCCAGGAGCAGGATAGACCCAGGGGTGTGTTTTCTGAGTGCGGAGTCTCCTGGCCTCTGCTCTTGGCCATGGTTAGCTGAGAACACTTTAACTCCAGAACCCATTTAGAGAGCCCAAGTCAGAATTACAGAGCTGCAGCTTCAGCTGTACACACAGAGTTTCAGGGAGGCTTAAAAATAATTATATAGTACTGTATCCAGGTAGCTAAAACTATACAAACTAAGTATTAAAATAAATGTAAATGAATCAATACAAACACAAACAAAAGAACTGTTGAGCATCTGCTATGTTCCAGTATCTCAAATGAAGATAAAAAGCTGATATAAAAGGGAGAGTAGGAATGAGTTCCTAGGGAGTGGATGGATATTCAGGTGAAGAGCTGGTAAATCGTAGTAAATGGAAGAGGGTCAGGCTGTGATCTCAGTTTTCATGTACTCTGCCAGTATTTTCACTTTCCTAAGCTAAGTTGGTGTTTACGTAAAGGAACTGTAAAGCATATACTTGTTATGCTCACAGCAGATATGTAGTTTCTGCAGAGCAGGTGTCAACATCTAAAGCATGGGGCAGTGCTAGAGGTTCAACCTTGCTTCCCTACGCAGACCCTAAGTCAGCATCCTCCAGGAGCTGAGTGCATCAACCTTGTATGTGGAGTTTCTGAAACATACAGATGCATAGATCACATGGTGGAGCCCAGGTCTTTATTTTTAAAAATGTCTACACTTGGTTCTGAGGGACATCTTGAATTAAGGATCACTGGCCTAAGCAAAAGAGAAGGACAAAGAGGAAAGAAAAATGAGTAGAATGTAAGAAAAGAAATAAGACCAGAAATGGAAGACAGTAAATGATGGAAGGGAGTTGGTTGTATAAAATGCATTATGTTACAGTTGATGGTGTAAAACCCCTCCTGCACTTGCTAGTTCTTGATCTCCTAAGACTATTTCCATCAATAACCTCCCTGCAAGATGGAATGAAATAACTGAAATTTAATCAGGATAAGGAGGTACTCAAAGCAGAAAATAATAGTTATGCTTAAATTTGTGGCATGCATTAAAACCAGTGGGAAATATTTCAAATGGCTGCTTAAGCCTGACAAACTTGGTGAAGAATTAGAAGTATGTGTCATTTGTAAGAAATGGCCAAACTCTTTTTCTATGTGGCTGTTCCATTTTATATTTTTATTAGTAATATATGAGAATTCCAGTTGCTTCACGTTATCACCAGGAGTTGATTTAGTCAGTTTTTTAAAAAAATGTTTTAAAATTTAAATTGAAAAATTATAAATTCTAGTATTTAGGTAGTGGAAAATATAAGAGTATGAATAACTCACAGGAAACATGAGTAGCAGGTCTTCTTAGTTAGAAAAGGCACACCCTTTCATTCGATCGTTAATATACAGTAGGATGACCTAGAAGGAATAATGAAGTCAGAGGCCAGTCTAATAACTAAGTAATACGAAGAGAACATATAATTATGATTGATATGCTCATTAGTCCTAGTGCATTTTTCCAATTTTTTTTCCATGTTTACAATCTTCAGTTTCAGTTATCAGAAGAACCCCTTAAGAGGATATCAATCTTGTCACGGGATGCCATAGGCAAAGAGAAATAGGCAGTGGGCGAAGTTTCTTGAATGCCTGTACCATTTGATCTTACCCATTCGATTTTATAAAGTTTCTTTTAAAAGTATATTGACAAAAGAGAACAAATTTGAGACAGAAAATAATCTATGCATTGAACAAATGCTTCTTAAATGTGTACTTTATAAAAGGCATTCTGTTAGACACTGCAGCAGACACAAAATAGAATGTAATTTGGTGCAGGCAGGATAAGACAGTTATACAATTAACTCTGGTCCAAAGTAGATTGTGAAATGTACCATGGGAGACATACCCCACAGAGCTTGTGGAGTTGGGAGGCAGAAGCAATGACATCTGTTAGGGGGAATTAGGGAAGGCTTCTTGACAACAAAGAAAATCAGTTTGTCCCTGAAGAATGCATAATGGTTTGTCTGTTTGTTTATTTGGTTTTAATTTTTTTGTTATGAAATTAATGTTATTGGAAAAAATTTTGAAAATCCAGATACTTAGAAAAATTTTTAAAAAACAACAAAAAACAAATCTTAGACTTCACCACCCAAATAAAATCATAATTAACACTTGAGCATATTTCATTTTAGCCTTTCTCTGTATTACTGTTACCAAACTGAGGTTCATTTACTTGCCACTCAAAAGCCAATACTAAAGAGACAAGCGCTGGCTGGAAAAGGAAAGGTTGCTTTATTCAGGAGGCTGGGAACCTGAAGAGAAGGTGGACTTGTTTCCAAAAACCAACTCTGAAGATTCTGCTCAACCATGAAAGTTTTTAAAGGGAGAAAAGGAAGTTAATCATTTGGGGAGGGGGTCAGAGTCTTCGTTATCTTCCACTGTGTGCAGACTTTCTTCCGATTTGTTGGTGGTGAGGTAACAGGGCGGTGCTCCAGGAATCTTGTGCTCAGCCTGAAGTTACCATCCTCCACTTGGGTTGGGGGGGGACTTAGTTCCTACAGAAGAACTCAAAGATCTTGTTATGTATATTCCTTGAGGAGGAACCAGGACCCTGCCCCAAGGCTGCGCTATTGTTTCTTGACTGCTTCTCCTTTGTTTCTGCATCCCCTCCCTTCCCTGATGAGCAGCTGTTTGAATCAGCTCTTTGGAATTCAGGGAAGGTCAAGCTGGCTGAATGAACCATATTTCCTACAAATAGAAACGGAGGATACGGAAAAGATTTGTATCCGGGAAGGCCCCTCAGGGTCCTGCTGCATTTCATTGCCTCATGTATTTGAGAGAATAGTATGCTTATAATTTTATATGCTGCTTTTGAAAATTAATATCATATTAACTTAGATAAATAACAGTTGCACTGTATTTTAAAACTTTTTAATAATTATTATAATGTTAATGGTTGTTTATTCCACCTTTCTGAATATTCTAAATACTGAGCCAGCCCTCTCCTATAGGACATTTAGGTAATCTCTTAGGTTTTGCTAATATAAGTTACATTTTGAACATCCTTTCATGTAAAGTCATTTTCTACATTTTAGATTTTTATAGGAGAGATTATTAGGGAAGAGGCTACTAGATCAAAGTCTGTGGAAGTTTTTAATGCTAGTGATATGAAGGTAGATTGGAGAGAGAAGGTAGGGGTTGGGATGTAAGTAAGCAAAAATGAGAGAAGAACACAAAATTAAAATAGCAAGAGAGGTAAGAAATCTAAGATATATATGGAGAGTATCTAGTCCTCCACTTTGACTAAATAGTGTTGGGAAGGAAGAAATTTTCCTCACCCTTCCAGGTTCTTCTGGCTGGTCTAAGAATTAAATTGACATGAAACAGATTAACAGGAGAAAATCAAACTAAAGTTTAATAACACGTCTACACAGGAGAGATCCAGAAAAACTGAGTAACTTGCCAAAATGACCAAAGCCCCTAGCTTAAATACCATCCTCAGCTAAAGACAAAAGAGGATGTTGATGGTGGAAAGGCAGGTATGGGAGGTGACCAGGAAAAGCAAGGTAAAGAAGGGTAAGGTTGTCATGCATATTTAAGTCCTTGCCTCCTTCATTATTAAGAGTTTAAGTCCTTGCCTCCTTCATTATTATCTCAGTTCTAGAGATTTGGTCATATTCCTCTTACTGGTACAGCAAGGGAAACACCCTTACAAATGGAGATTTCCCTTATAAGATGTTTCTTATGAAAGTGTAACTCTTACTTGGTTTTCAGAGTTTCCCTCGTGTCTGCAGTTTCTTAGAAAATAACCAGCTTAAAATAATTAGTATGCCAAAGAGACATATTTTGGGGTGGCAGATTCTGCTTCCCTGAAATAGTGTATATGGAAAGATGCTGTAAAAGAGAATCCTGGAAATGTCCTGAGGCAAGACTAAAACTTCCTGAATTGAAATATTGGTTTCTTTGGATGCTAGTGGGTAGCAGAAAAGAGTGCTCTGGGTACAAATAAATTCAGAAATTTGACAATTGAATAAGTTAATCAAATTTAAAAATGTTTTTCAGGAATTTTTAGAGCCTCTAACATGTTCGTGTGTGTCATTATTCTCTAAAAGGAGAATACAATATGTTAATAAATATGTTTCCTACATATATTTTACCAAGGAACACTCTTTTTAAAGAGCAGGGTTAGTAGTTCATGAAACACACTTTGGAAAATGGTAGTCTCTGCAGAAGGGATTTGATTGCTGAGGAATCTGAACTCAGTTTGAAGGGCATAAAAAAAATCACTGGGGTGAGCCTATCTGCTCACTGTTACAATAAATGGTGAAATTTTTATCTTTGGATCTTCTTCCCAAAACACTGGACCTAGTTCACATAACTATCTGTTGGTTGAAGAATGAATGAGATCGGTGTTTTTCATCTGCTTTTCCAAGAAGCTTGTTATTGCACTGATTATTCAATCTTTTGACTTTCTCTGGTGCCTTTTCAAGAAATGCTCAAGTCCTCAAATGTTGCTGTTAGCAGTCACAACTGTCAGCATGTGTATGCATTCACCAGTTTCCCGCTTCTCCCTTCACTCTTCTGGTTAATTAAGAATGCAGTAATACAAGCGTTTTTTCCTCCCTGTAGGTTTACTGCTGTCATTTTGCATTCCTAAAACTTCATTATTGGCTCAACTCTACAATATGTCCTTTGAGGTCTTCCTCAAATTTCCCCACACACTTTATTATTACTACTGAGTTAATTGATACATAGTTCACATGCTCTATCAAATATTGCCCTTCGGGTAGTGGAACACATATCATAAACACCGAACAGTCATAATCTGTAAAACTGCCATCAAAATCTACAATCTCTCCTTACTATTTTTGATTAGTCAGATATTTGCTATAAATGATCCATCCTCCCCCCCTTCATCCCTCCCTTTCTCTCTCCTATTTTTCTACCTGGCAGACACTGTTAGAACTCCCTATGGGAAACGCTCCCTAGGAAAATCTGAATGAAAGCTATAATTTCTGTTATCACTACAAGTCTATGCTAGTAAGTCCTTTTACTTTTACAAAATTATTTTACTCACAATCCAGTGTGCCTTCATTCATAATATACATAAATCATATATTTCATACATATACCTGAAGAACCACCTATTTTTATGATGCCTTTCTGAAATATTTCCCATAAATTAATTTCCTCAAACACATAAAGCATAAAAATCATAATCTAAATGAACAAGAAGGTAAGAGAAAATAAAAAGACACATGTCGATTTAAAATCTAAAATGCTAAAATATCAATTGCTATTCTAAAGAGTGTTGACAGGTGTTATTCAAATACATTTTCTTTTTTTTTTTAATAAAATGACAACAAAACAGCTCCCATTTGTCTTTCTACAGAGAGTGTGATAATAAAGTGTACCTGCCTAACAGATTGAATTAAAGGTCACCTACATAAACTTTCAAGCTTTCTAGCTTATTCAATTATAGTCAATTTCTGGAGGCTGTTTAATAGCAGACACCAACTATTGTTTTCCCACCCTCTTGCCTCACCAGGTCTTTTTCTTTGCTGCCTAAACGCTGATTTCTTTAAATACTGACGTATATTCCTTGAGCTCAGGGAATGTGGTTCAGAGAAGGATCACAGTTGATCCAAACCAGTCCTGGTAAGCTCATTTTCTCTTGACCTGAAAATGGACATGTTACCCGGTTTTTGCCAATAGAATGTAAACAGAGTCTGCCAGATAGTAAAGCCATCCTCCCCTTCTTCTTTCTGCTTGGAACTCTGATGTTCAGAAGGTAGCAGCAGCTGTGTGATCATGAGGCAACAGCAATAGCATAAAAACCAACAAAATATTGATGGTGGAGGAGAGAGGAAAAAAAAATGTCCTGTGTATCTGAAAGCATCACTGAGCATCTGTAACCATCCCTGGATTTCTATCTCTGGATGTCTGTTTGCATGAGAAAAATAAACTATTATGTGTTTTATTTCGTAGGCAGGTTGGTTATATTTTCAACGAAGATCATTTCTATTGGATGCAAATTTGATGCTATATATTGTTTTTTACTCAATTATGGTTTACATGAATGTAAGGGACTCTGAAAATGACATAATCCTATATTTTTATGAATTTTATTTTCTACTCTTACATCAGATATCAATTGTTATTATTTAATTCTCCCATAATTACTACCGTAATATCATGTGTTTCTCCTCAGTTATAGTTCAATTTTATTTATGTAATTTCTTATTTAATATCTGCTTTATCCATTAGATATCTGCCATCTCTGATGTTCTGAACATTGGTGCACAGATATTTCATAATGTTTAGTCTAACATAAATTTAACACAGTAATATATAGATTTGTTCCCTTGTGTTTTTAAGAATGGTTTCAGTGTGGAGATATATCCTTACTGTCAACAATTCACCAGCAAATTCATAGACTACTCTAGTTATATACACCCTAAATCGACTGTACAAAATGTGATAATCTCCCATAGTGTATGTTTAAAATTATGGACTACATCTTTTGAAGGATAAGACCAGTTTTAAAGGGAAGAGAGACTCTGTCTTTATCCCTTTTTTCCCCCATACAGTTCTTTCAGACTCCATTAGGAGGAAAAGCAGAACAAACAAAAATATTTTGAGGCAGGAAAAGATACTTGCCTAAAATGCCCCTAAAATTTTATTATTCAATGTCCCCACTGCTTTATTTTTGTTAATATAATGGACTTCATTTCTAATAACTTTGACTATGATCTGTAGAGATGAGCAATTATAATTTTCAAAAAGTTTTCAATACTTTTCACGAAATGTAATTTCCAGAAAGTAAAAATATAGCCCTCATTCAGATACAAAATGATAACCATTTTATTCAAATTATTAATTAGGTAGGGACAAATAAGATGGTAAATCTGGTTTCAAGTACCTTTGAGAAACAGGGATTTTGGTAAAGTATTTTAAAATGTTAGAATAAGATTGCTAGGTTAGACACACACAAAGTTGATTACTGTATCTTACAAGGTGATTAAACCATAACCTTAGGGATATATCTTCTTTACTGGACAGAAATCTACAAGTTAACATGTAACTTCATATTGCCTATAATTAACTATATTCGAATAAAAATGGAAAAAACAAACATAGATATATTCTCTTGGAGATTTAAGTAATCCTTGAGTGGCTTTGTTAAACTATGTCATGGTGTAATAGTAAAAGTACATATTTCCCACCATATTTTTTTGTTTTCTTTTTCCTGAGTTTTAATTACATTTTAAGAGGGTAGTCAGATACACTATACAGTTAATAACTTTTAAAAATGTACAGAGGTATTGAATTTTTAAGTAGGTCCTTTTGAGACTTGAGAGCTCTTGTTTTCTAAATCATTTTAGTGTTAATGAAGGATAGCGCAGATATTACCTCCTACTTTGTGATAACATTTTATCAGTGAGAGTGAACTGAAATTTTGAATGATCCATCCCTCTAAAATTCATAAAATGAAAAACTGCTCCAACCTAAATGTAAATACACTGGAATTTCAAGGTCTATATTATAAAACTTGATTTTATTTTGCTTTTATTATGATAAACTTGATACATGTTCTTTATATTGTTTATTACCATATTGCTTTGAAGAAAATTTATTTGAAGATCATTGGTTTTAGAATAGAGATAAAAAATACGTTCTGAACTGATTTCACAACTAGGATAAAAACAGCTTGTGAGTGTGGGAAGACAGGTATCATTTTGTTTATGAATGGGTCTTTTGTTCTTGAGCCATCCTATTATTGTTCTTTAGGCACTAATAGTGTTTACAACAGGACTAAATATTCAACTTTAATAAGGATGGACATGTACTGGAGCTGAGGGTTCTGTTCTTGCACTTTGTTCTCTAATTATTTTAATAACACTTATAAATGTCTGGGCAGAATGTGTTCCTGAGAAAGGAGTAAGCCTTCAGTACTGACATCTGACAATAAGTCTTTATCACCCAAGGTGACATAGTCATCCCTGGGAAACCCTTACTTATTTGATGGTGATTATTTTAAAATAATTTTGGGGGAAAAATTGTTTTTTTCCATACTAATAGCTTATCCTCAATCCTTAACAATACTAGTTGGCACTTTTCCAAAAAACTTTTACATAGACATTTTAGGATTTTAGCTTTTTTAAAAAAAATTGAAGTATAGTTGACTTACAATTATATATTAGTTTCAGATGTACAATATAGTGATTCGATATTTTTATAGCTTATGCACCATACAAATTTATCATAATATTATTTACTATATTCCCTGTCCTGTACATTACATCCCAGTCATATATTTTATAACTGGTGGGTGGTACCTCTTAATCCTATTCACCTGTTTCACCCAGCTAGCCACATGCCTCCCCTCTGGCCAATACTTCTCTGTTCTGTGAGACTGTTTCTGTTTTGTTATATTTGTTCATTTGTTTGTTTGTTCATTTGTTTTCTGTGTTTGTTTTTTAAATTCCACATTTAAGTGAAAATATACAGTATTTGTCTTTCTCTGTCTGACTTATTTCACTAGCATAATATCTTCCAGGTCCATGTTGATCATGGTATGTGAACCTTTTAATGTATTATTGAATTCAGTTTGCTAGCGTTTTGTTGAGGATTTTTGCATCTATGTTAATCAGTGATATTGGTCTATAATTTTCCCTTTTTTTTTTTTTTGTGGTGTATTTGTGTTGTTTTGGTATCAGGGTAATGTTGGCCTTGTAACATGAGCTTGGAAGTGTTCCCTTTTCTATATATTTTTTGGAATAGTTTGAGAAGGATCAGTATTAAATCGTCTTTAAATGTTTTGTAGAATTCGCCTGTGAATCAGTCTGGTCCTGGACTTCTGTTTGTTAGGATTTTTTTTTTTTTTATTACTGATGCAATTTCATTACTGGCAATCAATCTTTTCATTTTTTCTATTTCTTCCTGTTTTAGTCTTGGATTTGTATGTTTCTAGGAATTTATCCATTATTCTAGGTGTTCCAATTTGTTGGAGTATAATTGTTCAAACTATTCTCTTATGATTGTTTGTATTTCTGTGGTGTTGGTTGTAACATTTTCTCTTTTATTTCTACTTTTATTTGGCTTTCTCTGTTTTCTTTTTGGTGTGTTTGGGTAAAGTTTTATCAATTTTGTTGATCTTTTTGAAAAAAAACAGCTCAGTTTCATGGATCTTTTCTTTTTTGGTTGCTATTTAATTTATTTCACTGTGATCTTTATTGTTTCTTTCCATCTGCTAATTTTAAGCTTTGTTCTAGTTCCTTTAGGTACAAAGTTAGGTGCTTATTTAAGATTTTTCTCATTTCCTGATTTATGCCTACATTGCTATATACTTTCCTCTTAGAACTGCTTTTATTGTATCCTATAGATTTTGGAAAGTTGTGTTTCCATTTTCATTCATCTCAAGGTATTTCTGTATTTTTCTTGTTATTTCTTTGTTGCCCCATGATTTTTTTAGTACCATGGTTTTAGTCTTGAAGTATTTGTGCTTTTTTCCTATTTTCTTCCTGTAATTGATTTCTAGTTTCGTTCCATTGTGGTCAGAAAAGATTAATGATTTCATTCTTCTTAAATGTATTGAGACTTGTTTGGTGGCCTAACATGTGATCTATCCTGGTGAATGTCTATATGCACTTGAAAAGAATATATTCTCCTATTTTTGAATGGAATGTTGAGCAGTTATCTATTAAGTCTATGTGGTCTAATATGTCATTTAAGATTACTGTTTCCTTACTTATTTTCTGTCTGGATGATCTGTTCATTGATGTAAGTGGGGTGTTAAAGTCCCCTACTATTATGGTATTATTGTCAGTTTTTCTTTTTATGTCTGTTCATATTTGCTTTATATATTTAGGTGCATATATGTTTATGAATGTTATATCCTCTTGTTGGATTGACCCCCTTTATCATTATGTAGTGCCCCTCTTTGTCTCCATTACAGTTTTTGTTTTAAAGTTTATTTTGTCTGATATGACCATTGCTACCCCAGCTTTCTATTCATTTCCATTTGCATGTTATATATATTTTTCCATCCTCTCACTTTCAATCTCTACGTGTCTTCAGCTCTGAATTAAGTCTCTTGTAGCCAGAATATAGATGGGTCTTGTTCGCTGTCTATTAGCTCACCTTGTTTTTGGATTTGGGCTCTTAATTCATTTACATTTAGAGTGATTATTGATAGGTACTTACTTATTGCCATTTTGTTCCTTGTTTTCTAGTAGTCTCTAGTTGTTACATATATATATATGTATGTATATATATACATACACACACGTATATATACATATATATGTGTGTTGTACGTACATAGACATATATTTTAAACTGATAGTCATTTAAGTTCAAACACATTGTAAAAACTCTACATTTTTTACCCCTCTTGTTTTATGTTTTTTATGTTATATTTTACATCTTCTTTGTATCCTTTAACTACTTATTGTTGTTATCAATGCTTTTCTGACCTCTGTGTTTTAATCTTCATACTAGCTTTTTAAGTGGGTAATCCAGTGCCCTTACTATATATTTGCCTTTAGCAGTGAGATTTTTTTCTTTCATATACCTTCTTGTTTCTTGTTATGATGCTTTTTGCTTAAAGAACCCCTTTTAACATTTCTTGTAAGGATGGTTTAGTGGTGATGAACTCTTAGTTTTTGCTTGACTGAGAAATTTTTTATTTCTCCTTCAATTCTGAATGATAACCTTGCTGAGTAGAGTATCCTTGGTTGAAGGTTTTTGTACTTTAAATATACTGTGACACTCCCTTCTGCTTCCATGATTTCTTCTGAAATAATTGGCTGTTAACCTTATGGGGGTTCCTTTGTATATGACTCTTTTTCTCTTGTTGATTTAAACATTATTGATTTTTAACTTTTGACATTTTAATTGTGATATGTCTTTGTGTGAGTCTTTCTGGGTTCACCTTGTTTGGGACTCTTTGTACTTCCTGGACCTGGATATTTGTTTCCTTCTTTAGATTAGGGGAGTTTCAGCCATTATTTCATGAAATAAATTTTCTGCCCCCTTTTCTCTTTCTTCTCTTTCTGGGAACCCTATAATGTGAGTATTAGTATGTTCGATGTTGTCTCAAAATTCCCTTAAACTAACCTCATTTAAATTCTTCTTTCTTTATTTGCTCTTCTGATTGGACGAATTATACTACTCTGTCTTCCAGATTGCTGATCCATTCTTCTTTATCACCTAATCTACTCTTGATTCCCTATCGTGTAGTCTTCATTTCAGTTATTGTATTCCGATTGCTCTCGTTGGTTATTTTATATATTTTTAATTCTTTGTTGAAGTTTTCACTGTGTTCCTCCATTTTTGTCCTGAGTTTGGTGAGCATTTTTATGACCTCAGCTTTGAACTCTATTGGGTAAATTACTTATCTCCATTTCATTTGGGTTTTTTTCCTGAGGTTTTATCTTGTTCTTTTGTTTGGAACTATTCCTTTGTTTTCTCATTTTGTTTGATCTTCTGTGTTTATCTCTATGAAATTAGGTGAAACAGTTACTTCTTCAGGTCTTGAAAACATGCCCTTGTGTGGGAGCATCCCTATGCAGACTGCGTGTGACAGGTGGTTTTTGTGGGAGGGCAGGGTCTGAATCTAGCGTGGACTGTGGGTTCTCCTGGGGCACATTGGACCCACCATCTTGGCTGGATAATTTGAATTGGAAGTGGAGCCTAGTGGGTGCTAGGGCGTTTCCTGGGATGTGTCAGAAGCAACTTCCTTGGCTGGGTTGGGGGGGTGGGATTTGAGCCATAGCCCAATGCAGGCCAAGGCTTCTCCCAGGGAGTGTTGGAAACTGCCACCTTGGTGGAGGTTAACTGGAGCCAGTGGGGATAGAGTCAGGGCCCCGTGCAGGCAGGGCTTCTCCCAGGGCATGCTTGGGGCCACTGCCTCGGTGGTGGGGTTGGAGACAGAGCCAGGGGTGGGCCTGGAGATGTGCTGGGGAAACCTTGCCAAGTGCTTATCATTCTCCTGCCCCTGTGCTGTGACTGGAAGTAAGTTTGTGCAGGTGCCCTTTAAGTGCAGAGTGTCAGTTTCCTACAGCCCTCGGGTTCTCCCAGTTGTAAATCCTGCTGCTTCTCCAAACCAGTTAAGGGAGATCATCTTCCGGATCTGGTTCCCAGGGCTGGGGTGCCCAATGTGGGGCTTGAACTACTCGCTCCTTAAGGAGAACTTCTGAGTGTGTGACCTGCCAGGGGTGTGGGCCCTGACTAGTTTACTTCTCCTCCCTCCTACCAGACTCTGTGTGGTTCTTACTTTATATCCTTGGTTGTAGAAGTGCTGTTCTGCCAGTCATCAGGTTGTTCTCAAAGAGAGTTGTTCTACGTGTAGTTGTAGTATTGCTACATTCATGGTAGGTGGTGAGAGCTTTTAGCCTTTGATAAATGATAAATGAATACACAGAATCAGAGTTTTGTTTGTTCGTTTGACAAAGATCTCACATTTTTTGCCTTTAGGAGAATTCTTATTTTATTCCCAGCTAAATAAATTAATGCCTACATCAGAATCTTAGCTAGTGGGATAGGCAAGGGATACTTTTCCCAAAATGGTTTTGGGAAGTTATCTGATCTGACTGAATGAGGATATCAAGAAAAAAAATAGGCTAATCATATGTGAGTGGTAATGTAGTACTAATAGTCTGGAGTAATGTAATTCTGTTCAACGATAGGAAAGAATTGTTGGCAAGCAGTTGAAACATTGACAATTTGTTATCTTTAATAAATGAGAGTAGAAAGGTGCTTGCTCTAAAGGTTTCCATTTATTTCTCGTAGTTCTAATTCTGCATTTGTACTCCAAGGTATATTTATTTTCAGGCTATCAGTTAAATTAAAATATCCTGAATATTTCTATAATCTTTCTATAAGCATGTTTGGTAATATGTAGTTATATATTTTACAAAATTAATAAAAAATTAATATTTTTGGATTTCAATAGTTAACTAACATAGATCACAGAGAAAGGTGGAAATATTATCATCTTTTTAAAGTCAGGAATTTTCCCTGCAGCAGCAGAGACCCTTGAAGAACCCTGCTTTCAAATGGTTTTCTCATAGAATGTGACACCTGTAGGCCATAGATAATCCCTTTATTTTTCAAAGAGGTAAAAACTGAGAATGAACTATATATTCAATCATGAAGCTCAGGATAATTAAAATTTAAATATTTTTCTTTGTCAGTAATCAATCTAATCCAAGAAATGACTTCACTTTATTAATAGAAAAATTAACTAAACGTGATCATTCCATTGTTAGCAATTGGGCTCCAACTAATTAAATTTTCACTTAATTATTTTTTCAATCTGCTGCCATTTCTTATAAAGCATACGTTTTTCTGCTTTTTCCCTTATTAGCATCACATACCCTTTCACCTTATATTGGGAGATTTAATGAAATACTAATGAGACTTTCAGATTCAAAAGAATGTTTTACAATGCTATTTTCCAAGACATTTAGAATAAAGAGCTGTAATTGCACATCATTTTTCCTTTGGCTACCTGACAATTTCTTATAAAAGACATACTTTTATTTCTAAACAAATGAATCAACTGCCACTGTTAATACTTACGGTGTTTTCTTTTATAAAGATCAAGGGAGAAAATGGCTAAGCCGTAAAAGGAAATACTTCCATGTATTCAAATGTTGGCATCGTCATAAAAACATTTTTTTTCACAAAGACTTAAACATTTTTTTTTTAATACTAATTATTATTATTATTTTATATAGTTTTTATTTTTGGCTGCGTTGGGTCTTTGTTGCTGCGCGCAGGCTTTATCCAGTTGCGGCGAGCAGGGGCTGCTCTTCACTGTGGTGCGCGGGCTTCTCATTGCGGTGGCTTCTCTGTGTTGTGGAGCATGGGCTCTAGGCGCATGGGCTTCAGTAGTTGTGGCTTGTGGGCACTAGAGCTCAGGCTCAGTAGTTTCGGCGCATGGGCTTAGTTGCTCCGGGGCATGTGGGATCCTCCCGGACCAGGGCTCGAACCTGTGTCCCCCTGCATTGGCAGGCGGACTCCTAACCACTGCGCCACCATGGAAGTCCCTCACAAAGACTTTAAATGGAGTTTATGTTAGTTCTATCCTTGGGAAACATTTCCTATGTTGCCGGCCCCACAGAAAATTGAGTCCCAAGTATCCTCATTAACTATATAGGCCTTATATGAGAACCAACTTAAACACAAAAGTAATATTTTTCATACATTTTTCCCAGTATGTTCTTTGATCATTTCTAATTATTTTTCAGCAATTTTATTGTATCAGTTTTTATAGAAAAAGATAGTTCGGAGTTTTCTCTAGCATGGTTGCCTGAAAATTGTTTTTACTGTTGTTACTTTAGAAAAGTATATTTCACGTTCACAACTCATCCCTGGTAGTGCTATACAATCCTTTAGGATAATTATCAGTTTTTAAAATTTTTGCCCTAGTGTTCTGACTGTTCCTGATCAGCCTTATCTCTTCCTCCTCAAATCCCTTAAATGTTAGATTCTTCTCAACTTCACTTAATTTTGTTGTTTGAAGTTCTTGGCCAGAGTAGCACAACCTAATTATTTAAAGAGTTGAATAGTAATGAGAAAACATGATGAAGGTTTAAGACAAGAGGAATTGGTAGAGATTATGGTGAATCTTGGAAAGTGTGTCCTACCAAAATGCATTAAAGTTTTAAAAATGTACTAAAACTTTCTGTCTACCAAAAAAACCCCACAAAAACAAAAAACAGACTCTTGGCCAGAAGTTGCCCCAACAATCTACCAATGTGTGACTTGTCTTCTAAACTGACAAAGACTCTGAAAATCAGAATTTTAAGCCCTTTGTCTAATGTCACAATATAATGGTAGAGCTATGAATTGGATCTAGATTTGCCATTTACAAAATCTTTGATCTTGGCTTGATAGTACATTATTATATCATATAATCTGATATATTATTATATGATAATATAATGTAGTTATATGCAGTTAAAATGTAGGGACCATTTTCATGAGGATAATGGGGGTTCATTGAAGGGAGACACTATAACCAAAGGTGTGTTTTAGAAGGAAACTTTTTTATACTAAAAAACAGATTGTAGACTTGCAAGTGCAATGTGGTGTCATGTTAACCAGATAGGAAGTTGTTAGGAATTTGTGTAACAAGTTATCATAAATGTAGTAACTTAAAACAACATCCATTTATTATCTCACAGCTCTTAGGTCAGAAATCTGAGTGGCTACCACCCAAAACTACTGCTGCATCTTCTGTTCCTAATACTACTATTTCTTTCTATATTTTAGGGCCTATACTAAGTACCTTATTTGCTTTAGCTCATTTAAATCTCGTAACAACTCTATGAAGTAAGTTTTTAGCATTTTGCTGATTTTAAAGATGAGGGAACGCAACAGTGGTGGTCATTAGAATTGACTCCATCAGCAATGGAGTATTTCTCCCATTGAGTTTCTTTACCCACTTCACTTAAAAGTGGAAAGTAAAGAGTTTCCGGGATGAAGAAAAAAGTAGAGGAAGTTACTGCTGTGCTGAGGTATTCCCTGGAGTACTAGTGATGTCACTTTCATTTAGCTAAAATAGTGTCGTCCTTTCTCCTTCTCCCAAATATGCGAGAGTAACCTCTCACGAAAAATCTCTCAGTGTATTGCTCATCCTTCATGCAAGAAAACAAAAACCATTATAAATATTGATAACAAACACAAAGAATTTTTTACAAAAGTTTCCAGACTGCTGGAGGAAGCAGGAAGTTGATATATCCTTGATATTAATAACAGTTGGAAGCTCTTTTTATCCTGTTGGGATAAATAAAGACAGAGTGAGGAAACCAGAGTCCAAGAGCAGCTCTGCGTTGGGAGTTCACTGCTGCCCGAAACCTCTGATACTCTGCAGAAACTTCAAAGGCCACTCAAGTCTCAGGCCACACGCTGCTGACAACAGGACGGACAGACATACCACTGGGAGCAGAAAAAAGAAGTTCCTCCCTCCCACTTCTACTTTCTCCTAGTGCTTTCCATTGGTGGGGCCCAAACTAATACAGCATGAAGGAAAGTCTAGAGAATGTAATTTGTGGATTTTCCAGGTCTTTGAGATATAAAAGCAGAATAGAAAGTGGCTGGAGGGGCTTCCCTGGTGGTGCAGCGGTTGAGAATCTGCCTGCTAATGCAGGGGACGCGGGTTCGAGCCCTGGTCTGGGAGGATCCCACATGCCGCGGAGCAACTAGGCCCGTGAGCCACAACTACTGAGCCTGCACGTCTGGAGCCTGTGCTCCACAACAAGAGAGGCCACGATAGTGAGAGGCCCATGCACAGCGATGAAGAGGGGCCCCCGCTTGCCGCAACTAGAGAGAGCCCTAGCACAGAAACGAAGACCCAACATAGCAATCAATCAATCAATCAATCAATCTAAAAAAAAAAAAAAGAAAGAAAGTGGCTGGAGAGTAGCAACAAGCAAATAGTCAGATTTTAACATACTGGGGACCAGAGTTGTGGGAAGCTTGTGTAGTTCTTCAAGTTCCATGTTTCCTCTTCACACCCATCCATCACTCTTCGTCAACCCTGGGCCTTCTTCCTCTGTTTCAGGGGTTTGTTGGAAGGAGGTGTCTATTTATTTTCCAAGGGTCCTTTCGCCTGTCTGCAGTTGCTAGAATCTTCCTACTTCATAGTACAGTTCAGTCACAATCTCTGGTCCTGTTCGTAGCATCTATCCACAGTGGCATAGATCTTACTGTTTTTAATTTGGGAGAGAAAAGCAGTAAATTCTTGGATTAGTTTGTTTTGTTGAAATCAGAACTTCTTACTGAAATTGTGAATGTGAAAATGTTCAGTTGTTAAGACGTTTTCCTACATTTGCTCCATGAGCTTTGATGTTTTAGCTTTTACATATACGTCCACGAGCAACCTCAAATTAATTTTTGCATATGAAATGAGATGGAGTCGATTCATTTTTGCCATAAATATATTTCTGTTGCACAGCATCATTTATCAAAAGGCATTCTTTTCCCCATTTATTCAGCATGATATTTGAAATATTCCATTTTTCACTTTTGATAGTCTTTTAGTTATGTTTAGCCTTCTTTTTATGATTGTAGTTTTTAACAAGCATTTAAAAAAATTCTGTTTTTTTATTTGTGTGTGTGTGTGTGTGTTTATGTGTGTGTTTGTCAACCATAGAAAATCAAATAGTGTTCAACTCATATCTTGGCAGTAAGAACTGTGTCTTTTCTCCTGAAGAACAATGACTTTACTGCTGTACATTTATTTCAAAAGAGCTCTGCTTATATTCCCACGATATACTCAATTGTATATGAAAAATAAGATGTCACGAATAAGTTGACACAAAACCCTCATTTTAATTTTAATCAAGTTTTAATAATCACAGGAAAAAAGTCCAGAAAGTTATGTTAGACATTTTAATGTATCCATTGTTAGGGCTAAACTGTTAAGATCTCTCCCCAACTTTTCTAACTCCCCAGGGTGCTGGGCGTTACCCACAGTTAACTGTGTCTCACAAGGTATACAGGGGGGTGAACAGCAGAGTCCAACAAACAGGCAGGGTAACTCTGAATTGCTTAAAATCCTGTTATGTCTCAATATTTCTGTTAATGGATTGATTTTTAACATACACGTCACATTTTTTCTCATTATAAACGTCACTGCTCCTTTAGTTTTCATGTTTCATTTTTAATTTCATTTTAATTCATGATTTTTAAAGAAACAGAATGTCATGAAATGATAACTAATGACTGTCATTCTCAGGCTTAGTCATATATTTATTTTTATGTGAATATTCTGGGTAGAATATATTTACTAAAACTGACAATATAAAGTATAAGTTTTTTATTAGGGTGAAGACTATGTACATTTTATCTGAAGGTTCAAACTTAAAAACCCCAAATTACTTGTTTTTGAGTTAAGGTTTTATGAAAATTTCCATTTCCTGCTGTCCAAAAATTGTTCTTGAAAACTAGTTGAAATGGATTGCATTTTTTTTTTATTTTTCAAAATTGAGATATAATTGACATATAACATTATTTTAGTTTCAGCTGCACAACAAAATGATTTGATATTTGTATATATTTTAAGATTATCATGAGGACATCCATTACTACACACAGTTACAAATTTTTTTTCTTATAATGAGAACTTTTAACATCTACTCTGAGCAACTTTCAAATACACAATACTGTATTATTAACTATAGTCACCATACTGTACATGACATCCCCAGGACTTATTTATTTTATCACTGGAAGTTTACCTTTTGATCACCTTCACCCATTTCCTCTACACGTCATCCCAGCCTCTGGCAACCAGCAATCTGTTCAGTGTTTCTATGAGTTCATTAGTCTTAGATTTCACATATAAGTGAGGTCATATGGAATTTAACTTTCTCTATACGACTTATTTCCCTTAGCATTATGCCCTCAAGATTCATCCATGTTGTTGCAAATGGCAAGATTTCCTTCTTTTTAATTTTATGTATATATATCTCACATCTTCTTTATCCATTCCTCTGTTGATGGACACTTAGGCTGCTTCTATGTCTTAGCTATTATAAACAATGCTGCAATGAACAGTGGGGTGCATGTATCTTTTTCACTTAGTGTTTTCATTTCCTTCAAATAAATAACCAGAAGTGGAAGTGATGGATCATACTGTAGTTCTGTTTTTAATTGTGTGAGGAACTTCCATAGTGTTTTCTGTAGTGGCTGCATCAATTTACATTCTGTGCACAAAGGTTCCCTTTTCTCCACATCCTTGATAATATTTGTTTTTTTGTCTTTTTGATGATAGCCATTCTAACAAGTGTGAGGTGATATCTCATTGTGGTTTTGATTTGCATTTCCCTGATGATAAGTGATGTTGAGCACCTTTTCATGTACTGTTGGCCATTTGTATGTCTTCTTTGGAAAAATACCTGTTCAGGTCCTCTGCCCATTTTAAAATCAGATTGTTTGTTTTTCTGCTGTTGAGTTATATGAGTTATTTTGGATACTAACCCTTTATCAGATACTTGATTTGGGAATATTTTCTCCCATTTGGTAGGTTGCCTTTGTTTTGTTGATGGCTTCCTTTGCTGTGCAGAATCAAATTACATTTTAATTCATAAGATGTTTGTTATTTATCATGTACATATGTACATTTCTAAATGTACTTTCATAGAGCAGAGAATCAACATTTTAGGATAATATAATTTATTGGGCCCAAAGAACATCACATATTTGATGTATACTCTAAATTTTTCTGAAATTAGCTTCTAATGTTAACATTTAAAAATATTAATGACATAATATAATTTTATTAGAATATATTTATATATTACTGATATCACTTTTTTGTTGCCTGTTATCAATGTGCTTTAAAAATAAAATTCCAGAGAAAAGTGATTAAAGGCACGTTGAAAATTTATCTGAGTTAAGAAATGAATTACTGATGATAGGGATTTTTATAAAAATACACACATATGATATTAGCACACATACGTATGTACAGGCTTGTCCTTTGCCTGTTTGCCATCAGTCGCATTTTTGCCCTTTGCTGTTTTGCCCTATCTTTCAATGTGTGTGAATCTATATCTATATCTTTATCTATATCTAATCTGAAATAAGATAGTGAAACAAACGTGTGTCTTCTCTTAACCCATGAAATAACAAAAATTTTTAAATATAATAAATCTGTTTAACATCTCTGGAAAGCTAGAAAACAGAAAAACATATTTAGTTAAATAGCACAGGCTCTGGAGACGGACACATTGGCGTTTTCAATGTTTGACTCACCTCATCATGGCTGGATGATCTTATACGTAAGACACCTTAGGTTTCCTCATTTTTCTCCCTTGTAAAATGGCAGAAATAATGGTTCCTAGTATGGCTGTCATGAGGAATAAAGGAGGGAAATGTACGTCAAGAGATTTGCGTAGCACTTAGAACGTGGTGGGTGTTCAATAAATGTTGTTGTAGCCCCTCTTCTTCTCCTTCATATCATCTTCATCATCATCGTCATCATCGCTATTATTCATTGCTTTTAAATGAAGTCAAACACCACATGACACCACAGTAATGTTCTCCCTTATCAAGGACTTTGCTCCATTGTTTTTCTACATTATTTCCTTGATCTCTCCCTTTCCAAATTTTTTCCCATAAGTATTCAAACAAGTTGTATTGTCCTCCAACTTAAAAAAAAAAATTCATTTAAATCTACCTCTTCCCAATCACTCTAGGGTAGCGGTCCCCAACCTTTTTGGCACCAGGGACCGGTTTCCTGGAAGACAATTTTTCCATGGAGGGGGGAGGGGAGAGATGTTTCAGGCGGTAATGTGAGCGATGGGGGAATGGTTCAGGCGGTGATGCGAGCGACGGGGGGAATGGTTCAGGCGGTGATGCGAGCGACGGGGGGAATGGTTCAGGCGGTGATGCGAGCGACGGGGGGAATGGTTCAGGCGGTGATGCGAGCGACGGGGGGAATGGTTCAGGCGGTGATGCGAGCGATGGGGGAATGGTTCAGGCGGTGATGCGAGCGATGGGGGGAATGGTTCAGGCGGTGATGTGAGCGATGGGGGAATGGTTCAGGCGGTGATGCGAGCGATGGGGGAATGGTTCAGGCGGTGATGCGAGCGATGGGGGAATGGTTCAGGCGGTGATGCGAGCGATGGGGGGAATGGTTCAGGCGGTGATGCGAGCGATGGGGGAATGGTTCAGGCGGTGATGCGAGCGATGGGGGGAATGGTTCAGGCGGTGATGCGAGCGATGGGGGGAATGGTTCAGGCGGTGATGCGAGCGATGGGGGGAATGGTTCAGGCGGTGATGCGAGCGATGGGGGGAATGGTTCAGGCGGTGATGCGAGCGATGGAGAGCGGCAGATGAAGCTTCACTCTCTTGCCCGCTGCTCACCTCCTGCCATGAGGCCCAGTTCCTAACAGGCTTCGGACTGGTACTGGTCCACGGCCCGGGGGTTGGGGACCCCTGCTCTAGGGTCCTTCAAAGCAAAATTTACTAAAATAATTGCCTAAAGGTCATCTTCACTTTCTTTGTTCCAGTTCTGACTCCCTATTCCCGTATACCTTCTGAGTTGGACAGATTCTCTGGCTGTGTTTATCCTTTACTCACACATACAGTACTTCTGTCAGCAGATGTGTGGGTTTTTCCACATATCAAGCAGTTCTCTGCGACATCAGCTGAGTGTCCTACAGTTTAATTCTGGCGCTAACAGGAGTTAGTGCAGACACCACAGGTTTGGGGCTCCATCCCATCCCATAAGACTGCCCCCCATTTCAGATGCCAATTGCAAGTAGTATCCCCACACCTTCTAACTTTCTTAAGGCTCAGTATTGGATTTACTTATTTTTAGCTCTGTTAATCTACTCTCATAGCATTAAACACTATTTGTATGCCAAGGTATGCTAATATTTGTATCTCAAACTTAATATGCCCCAAACTGAATTCTTGTTCTTTCTTCCACATCTAGCTTCTATTTTTCTCCATTTCAGTTTAAGGAATCTACATTCATCCCATTGCTCGTGCTAGAAATTGAGCAGTTAGCCTTGATTTCTCTCTCCCTCACCTCCTCTATGGAACCTGCCATGACACTGTCAATGCTACTTCTAAAATGTTCTGTAGCTTTAAGCCATCAACTTCTCTTCATCTTCAGCGTTGCTGGTTAATGATGCAACCCCTCTCACACTTGGGCACATGTAATTATTTGCTTATCAGTCCATCTGTTTCCCCTCTTGTCTCTTTCTAATCAATACTCCATACTGCAAGCAGAGTGCTATATCAGTTTTTCTTTACATATTCTTCTATTTATAACTGAAAACTAAAATAGTACAGTAGAACTTACTTTTGCACTACTCATAGAAAAATACTTTCCAAGAAAAAAAGTAAAAAACATTTAATTATAGGGAACTTGCCTAACCAAGATGTTTATTCAACTAACTCATTTAAGAGTCAATAAGGCCTAATTATTTCTTTTTTCTTAACTGTGTTTTTTAAACACTTTTTTTTTCTTCTTCTAGTGGTTGAGATACTTCTCATTATTAATTCTAAATTACACATGCTTTTCACAAGACTCAAATTTTCTTCTAGAGGCCACTCAGTAAAATTAATTAAGAGATTTTTCATATTAGTGAAATATTCCAATTACAGATACATGTTAAATGAAGAGGACTGGTTATAGGAGAAGAGGCAGTGACTCATGAAGGAAAAAGGCAATTTGTAATGCTGTATTTATACAATGGGGACAATTAAAATCATTGATATGATTAAATTGTTTCCCAAGAAGACACAGTAATCTTTGCTTCCTCACTAGGATTTGCCTACATAACATCAGCTGGGCATAACTGCCACTTCTCACAGGCTGAACCAATAATGAAGCGAGTGAGGAAAGGCAAGACTCTTTACAGGTGGCATCAGATAAGAACATTGCTACAAATGGGACAAAATAGCTCTTGTTTTGTTTCATTTTGTTTTTGGCCATTCCTTGTTCTCCAGAAATATGGATCACTTTGCCTTAATGTTGGTCATTTTGTGTTGCAGAATTTCCAGAAATATATGTCCCGAGGCAGCCTTGTAGTGTCAGAGACTGTCTGGCTACTAATCCAACCCACCTCTTCTTCTTCCTGGGTCCACAGACAGACTGTCTGTCCCAGACTCCATGCAGTTAGGTAGGACTGAGCTCTAGCCAGTGGATTCTGAACTGTGAACTGTGAAAAGATTCCAGCCCTGGGCCATATAAATATCCTTTGTTTGATGTTTCCTGCTCTTTCTGAGGTTTGATATATAGGTGAGCATGGAGATCTTGGAAATCACATTTTCAAGATGACAGAGCTATCATTTGGAAGGAAATATTCCTGAATTACCATTTGGAGGAGAGTCGTCTGATCAGGAAGAACATTTTGCCCTTGACTTGAGCAGAGAAACTAATGTTAATCCACTAATATTAGTTAAGCCATTGAGATTTTTGGAGCTGTATCCATCACAATAGCGTCACCTTAATGAATGTTAATGCCATAAAATGGTGACCTGATTCTCTTGCTTTTTCATTTAAGGTTTATAATACAAGAAGCTTTTAAATGTTCAATTTTCATTATTCAGAGCTTTTACTCACTTCCTTCTGAAATAACACTGTTTTTATATGATGCGACCTGTAAAGATTCTAACCTTTTTGCGCTTGCTTGATCATCTCTTCAGTTTGTAGGGAACGGCAGTTATCCCCAGACTGATGTTATGTAGGCAAATACAAGTGGGAAGGCAAAGATTACTGTGTCTTCCTGGGAGATATATTTAAATGGCATCTAGAAACTGGACTCAGATTTAATTTAAGGTAAACTTCTGCAGTTGGTCCATGAAAGTTCGGCTTCAGGTTAAACTCCTTTCTGGATCCTTCGGCCTGGACATTAAGTAAAGCTCATGTTTCTCAATTTGCAATAGAGGCAGAAGGAGACAGGAAGAATCTAGACCAGGAAATCTGAAGAAGCCATCTTTCCTCCATAAAGCCCGTCAAATACCTTCCCATTGCATCTGAGTCAAATTCCACAGTCTTAATGTGGAATTTTAATAACCAGGCCCTGGCCCCTGCCTGTCTTTCCAGCCTCTTCTCAGATTTCCTTTATTTTGATTCAGCGACTCTGATTATTTCATTCCTTGAAGATACAGAGCTCTCTGACCTCAGGGATTTCCCACAGGCGGTGCCCCCAAGAATGCTCCTCCCAGAAACCATCGCGGGGAGGCTCTTTTCAAGGCTCTGCTTAAATATCGTGTGTTTAGTGACGTCTTTGTCTCTTTCAGTCTCAGTCAACATTGTTTCTTTCTTTAATAAGTTTTCTTAATAAAGTATGCTTTTCCTTTATTGAAGCTATCACAGTTTGTATTTGTAAATTGGCTTTGGGATAATTTGTTTAGTGCTGCGTGTTTTATTCCCATCTGCGTTTGTCCCCATTGTCTGTAACCTAGTAGTCGGAAATATTTATTAAAATGAATAGATGAATGAAGTTAAAACAGAAAATTGACAGTCTGGTAAATTTATTGGCCCACAATTGACTAAACATTTCCAAATTGGCAATGCTATACCAGTGTGATCATGTTACACAAATGTATTAGGAAATAATGTTTCTATGCATTATAAAATGCAAAACAATGATGACTTGTTTTGACATAAATATTACTATTCTTCAGTTTCGTTAAGAATGGCTTCCATTCTACTAAAATTTTATTTGGTATATATGCTACATTTTAATGGTAAATTAGTATATTTTTTATTTGGTAAAATCATATTTGTTAATCATAATTTTAAATTTGTTTTTTCCTTATTTTAATTTGCAGAGTGTTTTTGGGTTTTGTTATTGTATAATTATTACATGTATTGACTATATCCAATTAAATATGCGAATATCCTATAATTACCTATATGAAAAATTGTAACCTAGTTGTTAGTAATAATTAATTTTAAAAAGAATGAGTTTTATGGCTCTGAAAACTAAATAGACTTTATTTGAAACAAAGAAGAATGTGAAGGCTGTGTTGTAATAAGTTAAGGGGCAAAAGTTTTTCTTCTTTTATATTCTAATTCTTAGTTTGATGTCTGACATAGAACAGAATTGTGTTTAAAAATTTTGGGAAATTGAAACTTCTTTTTGTTTTGGTTTTAATGAGTAAGGATTTTTGGAGCAACTTTGGTCCCATCCAAGAGAAAGTGAGCAAATAGTACAAAGGTTTCCCTTGGTCTGTGCGGTATAAAGTAAAAATTAATCATTTCTCATTTTCACTTCTTGCCAAAGATAAGTGAGGGAGGGGGTGTCATCCTATTTTAGTGTTCAGAGCAGAAATCTAATAATCCAGAATAGAGTGACTCGTTTACAGTTTTCAGTCTTGAACTTAAATTTTATGTTTACATTATTACAGCTGAGCCTATGATTAATGGTCATTGTTGATGAAGTATGAATTCAGTTGTATCCCCTTCGGAAGATATTACTAAGAAATGTATCATTCTGAAAAGTTTTATCAAATAGTGTAGTGTGGTTAGATTTTTAGTTTTCCTTGGCTTCCTTACAATTTATTTTTACTATCTTTTTATGGTTGTAGAGGTATCTTACAGTACTTTAGGTTAATTGAATTTCAAGAACAATTAGATTTTTTTTTAAGTAGAGAATTTTGGCGTACCATATTAGTTAGATAGTCAGAGCTGAGAAATCACAGGAATATTTCAAATTTCTAGCAAGTATTTCAAAGCAAACAAACAAACAAAGCCATCGCTTCGTAGCATTGCCAAATCCTCAATGGGCAGGCAGGGTAGACCTATGTGAGTACTCATTTAGAGCACTTTTGCGTGTTTTAAATTCAGTGAGAGACTTAAAATCCTTCTTCTTATTACATAATCTTAATCCCTGTTGGAAAGAGACACGGAGCAGAATGATTTAGAGCAGGGACTTTGCTATTGTAGAGACCAAGGTTCCAGCCTGGGTTCTTTTGTGTGATTGGACAACTTATCCTGAACAAACTTTATTTTCATTTTTCAAATACAGATATCACTGTGTTGTTATAAGTATAAAATAAAAGCTCTTTGCCTAGGTTGGGAACATACTGACTGGTCAATAAATATAAGCTCTGGGCCGTTATTAAGTGCTAAAATGTAGCCACTTTTAATATATAGGTTGTTTTTCTTTCTGTCAATGGCTAATAATGTAATTAATTCTCAGGCAACCATTTTTTATACAGAATTAAGAATAAGGTTTTCATTCAGGATCAGAAAAGACTACAGGATTTTAAGTTATTAAGCTGAAGGAAAGAATACAGTAAAACACTAGAGAAAATTAAAACGTGTCCTCAAAGAAAATGTTCACGACGTTTCGATAATTTTTGTTTTAAAATAATTGAATACTATTTTGTTTAACTTTGTTTATACTGAAAGAAATTAGGTTTCTTGACTGCATAGAGACATCTAAATACTGGAGTGGTAGGAGAGAATTTCATGTTGTAAATGTAAAATTAAATATTTAATGCTCCCAGTTACGTTTACAAGTCCTTGAGGAATTCACCTTCTGGCAAAGCTGAATGAGGCTGGAAGTGTTGCTGCAGAGAGAGCCCTGAGTTCTCTGCTCAGGACACCTTTTGACACCTCCATCGTTCTCTTTGACATTCTTTTCACAGCCTCCACCATCACTGGCTTTCTGACGCTGGTCGTTGGAGGCATTTTCAGGATTCCAAGGTTTCTGAATCAGACAAGCTTCTTGCATATCTTATTAAGCACAAAGCTTTTAACCCAGAATGGTTAGATATAACTGGGTCATTGCTACTGAGTGGTGAATGACACATTTCATGTCATTTTTCACTGGCAAAATCTGCTCTGTATTTACAGTGAAATGTGACTCACACAGAATGAAAGGCTCTTATTATTTTCCCTATTCTTGTCTGAGTCAAAGAGCAAAAAGTAAAATCGTGATTTTTATTTATTTATTTATTTTTAATTAATTAATTTATTTATTTTTGGCTGTGTTGGGTCTTCGTTTCTGTGCGAGGGCTTTCTCCAGTTGCGGCGAGTGGGGGCCACTCTTCATCGCGGTGCGCGGGCCTCTCACTATCGCGGCCTCTCTTGTTGCGGAGCGCAGGCTCCAGATACGCAGGCTCAGTAGTTGTGGCTCACGGGCCCAGCTGCTCCGCGGCATGTGGGATCTTCCCAGACCAGGGCTCGAACCCGTGTCCCCTGCATTGGCAGGCAGACCCTCAACCACTGCGCCACCAGGGAAGCCCCAAAATCGTGATTTTTAAAAACAGGTTCTTTTATGGAGGTACATGTCTAAAGTCAGGAGGAAAACATTCCTCATCCCAAAGAATTTCTGTAAGTGAAAAACAGGGGTATGTATGTATGTATGTATTGATTGATTGATTGCTGTGCTGGATCTTCGTTTCTGTGCGAGGGCTTTTTCAAGTTGCGGCAAGCAAGGGCCACTCTTCATCGCGGTGCACGGGCCTCTCACTATCGCGGCCTCTCTTGTTGCGGAGCACAGGCTCCAGACGCGCAGGCTCAGTAGTTGTGGCTCACGGGCCCATTTGCTCCGCGGCATGTGGGATCTTCCCAGACCAGGGCTCGAACCCGTGTCCCCTGCATTGGCAGGCAGACTCTCAACCACTGCGCCACCAGGGAAGCCCCAGGGGTATTTTTTGACTGCTGTTATATGTTGATTTCTAATGTTTGTTCTTCTAACTATGTTCAAAATGGTGAACAATCGAAGGATATCATCTTTTACTTTGAGTGAATGACATCATCTAGGGATTTTTCCACTTAATGAAACTTCATGCAAGAAGCTTTTATTTAGCGCCTATCAACCATATCTGGACACATAAAGAAATAATAGAGCCTGTTCCTCACATCTAGGGGGAAAATATCACCTCAGAACACTTACAGTGGAGGGAACAGGTGCCAGCAGAGTTAGGTGCAGACACTACAGTGATGATTCTAGAATATAACACGTCTGTTAATACATAAATAAGTAATTGCTTATAACTGAAATTAGCTTATCTGTGGATCTGTATTTAAACACGATAGTTGAATAAAGCAAATTTTGCAAGTTAATGTAACTCAGAACTTCTGGTTTACAGGTCTGTCTGTTATCTTCTTCACTTTCTCCCCAATTTTCCTCCACCAACATGTCTATTCTCAGTGAGGGTGTTTTCCCCAATGTTCTGGACTGAACGTAAGGCAAATCTCTGACTCTCAAAATCCTCTAGTGATGGTTAACTTTGTATGTCAGTTTGGCTGGGCCATGGTGCCCAGATCAGATCATTCTTCAAGTGTTATTCTGGGTATTTCTTTTTTTTTTTAATTTGTTAACTTTTTATTTTATATTACAGTATAGTTGATTAACAATGTTGTGTTAGTTTCAGGTGTACAGCAAAGTGATTCAGTTATACATATACATGTATCTATTCTTTTTCAAATTTTTTCCCATTTAGGTTATTACAGAATATTGAGCAGAGTTCCCTGTGCTATACAATAGGTCCTTGTTGGTTATCTGTTTTAAATATAACAGTGTATATATGTCAATCCCAAACTCCCTAGCTATCCCTTCTCCCCACGCTTCCCCCTTGGTAACTGTAAGTTCTTTCTCTAAGCCTGTGAATCTGTTTCTGTTTCATAAATAAGTTCATTTGTATCATTTTTTTTTTTTAGATTCTGCATATAAGCAATATCATGATATTTGTCTTTCTGTGTCTGACTTACTTTACTTAGCGTGATAATCTCCAGGTCCATCCATGTTGCTGCAAAAGGCATTATTTTATTCTTTTTAATGGCTGAGTAGTATTCCACTGCATATATGTACCACATTTTCTTTCTCCATTTATCTGTCCATGGACATTTCGGTGGCTTCCATGTCTTAGCTATTGTAAATAGTGCTGCAATGTAAATTGGGGGGCATGTATCCTGTATCCTTTTGAACCATGTTTTTCTCCACATATTTGCCCAGGAATGGGATTGCTGGGTCATATGGTAGCTGTATTTTTAGTTTTTTTTTTTTTAAATTTATTTATTATTTATTTATTATTTATTTTTGCCTGTATTGGGTCTTCATTTCTGTGTGAGGGCTTTCTCTAGTTGCGGCAAGCGGGGGCCGCTCTTCATCGTGGTGCGAGGGCCTCTCACCATCGCGGCCTCTCTTGTTGCGGAGCACAGGCTCCAGACGCGCAGGCTCAGCAGTTGTGGCTCACAGGCCTAGTTGCTCCGCGGCATGCGGGATCCTCCCAGACCAGGGCTCGAACCTGTGTCCCCTGCATTGGCAGGCGGATTCTCAACCACTGCGCCACCGAGGAAGCCCTTTAGTTTTTTCAGGAACCTCCATACTGTTCTCCATAGTGGCTGTATCAATTTACATTCCCACTAACAGTATAGGAGGGTTCCCTTTTCTCCACATCCTCTCCAGCATTTATTGTTTGTAGATTTTTTGATGATGGTCATTCTGACTGGTGTGAGGTGACACCTCATTATAGTTTTGATTTGCACTTCTCTAATAGTTAGAGCTGTTGAGCATCTTTTCATTTCTGTTCTGTGAGGATGTATTTGGATGAGATTAACGTTTATATCAGAGAACTTTGAATAAAGCAGATGTGTTGGGGGGGCTTGTCTAATCAGCTGGAGGCCTGAATAGAACCCGCCCTGAGCACAGAGGAATTTTGCCAGCAGGCTGGCTTTGGATTGAAATTGCAGCTTTTCCCTGAGTCTCCAGCCTGCCAGTGTAGCCCATCAGATTTTGGACTCACCAATCGTGTGAGCCAATTCCTTAAAATAAATAAATCCTGTTGGTTCTGTTTCTCTGGAGAACCCTGACTAACTCACCTTCCCTAACCAGTTTAAGTTTCTGTGGAGTTTTATATCAACTTACTCTTACCCCTTGACCCTGAGGAGAGGGTACTGCACAGCAGGGTCCCACACGGCCGTTCTACAGCCATCGTCTTCCTCTGTCTTCTCCAGACACTTCTGAAGTCCAGAAGGTTCTGCCTGCCTGTCTTTCTCCCTCCCTCCCTCTCTCTCCTTCCTTCCTTCCTTCCTTCCTTCCTTCCTCCCTCCCTCCCTCCCTCCTTTCTTTCTTTCTTTCTTTCTTTTTTCTTCCTTTCTTCCTTTCTTTCTTTCTTTCTTTCTTTCTTTCTTTCTTTCTCTCTCTCTCTCTCTCTTTCTTTCTTTCTTTCTCTCTCTCTCTGCCTTTCTTTCTTTCTTCCTTTCCTTCCTTCCTTCCTTCCTTCCTTCCTTCCTCCCTTCCTCCCTTCCTTCCTTCCTTCTTTCCTCCCTCTTTCCTGAGTGTTCAGAAAAATGGCTGCATTTTATATTCTCTCTTCTCTGTGGTAATTATCATTTTTGCTTGAGTTTTTGACATGCAGACTATTCTAAAAATCCCATAAAACCCCAGTAAGTACCTGATTATAGGAATTGAAATCCAGAGCTTTCATGACTGTTGTCCATATCAAGACAGAAAAGAGAGAAAGAAAAAGCAAATGAAAACAAAAATCAGAAACTCAGTCCACTCCGTTGTTCTCTGAGTGTGTGTGTGTGTGTGTGTGTGTATGTGTGTGTGTGTGTGTGTCACTGTTTTGGTTTAATGGTAGACAGGAATAGGTTAAAATGAACTAAGAGAATGAAAATTACATTGACTACTTCAAAGTATTGTTCCATTACAATTACTGTAGGTTGGTTAAGGAAATTCAAAGGGAGAAACATGGAACTTTAGTTTTAAGCACCTTGAAGAATGCCTTTATGTTCTGCAGATGACATAAGCAAATATTTGGAAGTATTTGGGAACTATGATTTTTGTTATGTGGATACAATAGAAGGAGGTGACAGGATATAAAGCAGCAAAGTACTGTGGAAAAACAGTGGACTTTCATCAGACAAAATTAGATTTAAATGCTGGTTCTAATACTAGTTATGTGCCTTGGACAGGTTGCTTACACAAGCTAAGCTTTGATTTTTTTCACATATATAATAGGGATAATAATAAATATTTGCCTGATAAAGTTTTTTTGAAAATTAATTTTTACACATTCTAGTCTTTTAAAAATGTGTTTCAAAATTATACCACATTTCTTCTTTAAGTATTTTATTTTCTTAACAAGGATTAAGACACCTTATTTCCTGTAACCATGACCCTTAACTCCTTCCTGCCTCTGCAACCATATTTCACCCCACTTTTACCCAACCCTCTATGAGTCAGTCATACAGAACACTTTCGGTTTATGAAATCTACTGCATTCTCTCACCTTTGGGTTTTGGTGTAGATTGTGTCCTTTGCCTGAAACTCTCCTTGAACCATCTTAAAGAGATAGCTTAAGGAGCTACCTTAGATAAGGCTGACTTCTCTTCAGATCATCTCAATGTAATGCCATTTCCTTGGGCTGACTTCCCTGACCCCTAATCAAGTCAGCTCCCCAAGATCTACGCTCCCGTACTGCAACTTCTCCTTACACAACCTTCATAACACATGACATTATTTGTTGCATGTTTCTCTTCTCTCCAAGTTGCAAACTCCAGCACAGCTGAAATATTTTTGTTTTGTCCACCACTGTATCCCTAGGACCTAGTCTCTGACTGTGAATGCTCAATTAACATTTGTTTAATTGAGTAGAAACTTAAAGTATCTGGTTCAGTGGATGAAATCATTCTTAGTTACATTTTCCCTTCTCTCCCTAATATTTTGAGAAACACATTATATATTGCATTTATAGCAAAAATATTTAAAACCCTCTACGTTATACTAAGTAATTTGGACATTAAAGCCAAACTATCCTTTCGACAAACAAAATTCTGAGTTTCTGCCCCCAAATCTGTTCCTTTCCCATTTTTCCCCATTGAGATGACAGCACTGTCCCTCTAGCTCAAACCAAGAATCAAGATGTTGTTCTTAATTCTCTCTCTCCCTTGCCTCCTATATGCAACCCATTAACAATTCCTCCCGACTCTAGCTCCCAATTCACCATTATTTCCTTTTGGAAGCCACTAACAATCTCGATTGTACTAGGGCAATAGCCTCCCAGCACTGGTCCTGCTAAAAATCCATTTTCTCAAAGCAGTCTTTTAAAACGTAAATCAGGTTTCATGCCAAGAAGATGTCAGGATCTTCTGTCATTCTAAGATAAAACCCAAATGCCTTTTGGTGATTTGTAAGGCCAGTATGAGTTTCAGCATCCTTATCTCCTTCCACCACTCTCTCCTGTGGCTCACTCTTTTGAGCCAAGCTGAGCTGGCATTCTTTCTGTCCCCATACAATCCCATCTGTCGGTGTGCTGTGCCTTTGCACTGGCTGTTCACTCTGCCTGGAAAGCTCTCTGGCCCACACGCTCAGGGGTCTTAGCTCAGTTGTCACCTTCCCGGGAAGATCTCCAACCATCTGTCTGCATGACCCTCCAGTTGCTCCCTGTAACATCATTCTGTTTTCTTCACTTCCCTACTACTTGGTACTGTCTGAAATTATCTATTTTTGTTGCTTATTTATTTTTCTACTTACTCTTACTGAGATATATAAGATCCATCAAAGCAAGGATCTTTCTGGATTATTTACTGTTGGAAACTCAGTGCTGGGATTGTAGAAGACATTCCATTTTTGTAGAATGAATTCTTGAAGAAATATACCCTTTTTGTAGAAAGATAATTGTGGGAGCAATTTAATTTACAAACTTTTGTTCAGTATCTTTGTATTTGACAAGAGAACTTGAGGACTTGCTAGAAAAAAGAGACATGAACAAAGAAATACTTTATAGAACCGTACCTTGAAAGATGAATGGAATTGAACTAGTTAGGGAAGAGGTACATGCACAAGAAACAGGTACAAGATAAACTGAGAAAGTGGCAAGTCACCATCTGAGTGTAACTCAGAGCCTGACACATCAGAGGGTGGAGAGGCAAAGTGTCCCTTATTTCTCAGTTATTTTAATCCTATTGAGATTACGCCGTCCTTGATACTTCTTCTGGAAAAATCTCAAAATGACTGTTTAATGTTCACAGTGACATTTTACAGATATCTAGTTAAAAAATAGCACGACAGGCACTAGGAAACAAAAATAATATGATGGATAAGTCACTGTAGAGGGACGACGAGATCCATAGCACATGTAAATGTGGTAACTGCGGCGTACAGATCTGGGTACCATGTTTGCACTCACAGAGAAGGGGCACTTCTTGGAGACCAGAATCACCCAGGAAGGCTTAGGCAGAAGTGATATCTTAAGTGGTTCTTAAAGGAGAGGGTGACCAAAAGCAACTGGGGATTGCAAGGAGGTCCTGGGTGAAAAGCACAAGGGCAAAGACACACAGGTGCAAAAGTAGGGCACTTCTGAGGACGCTTTCAGCAGTTCGCTTCTCTGAAACACACAGCCTGGGGGTCCTGTGTGATGAGCGGGGAGACTGAACACATGCATAGGCCCCAGGCCACAGACAACCATGTGTGTCATGATAAGATGGCTGGGAAGACTTAGGGAAGCTGCTGAAATTTTAAGCAAGGGTTATATCTGTTCTTTATATTTTTATTAGAGTACAGTTGATTTAGAATGTTGTGTTAGTTTCAGGTGTACAGCAAAGTGATTCATATATATATATATTTATTTATTTATTTATCTGTGAATGGCAGAGGAGGGATAAGTTAGGACCATGGTCCTAACTTATCCCTCCTCCACCATTTCCCCCCTTTAGTAACCATAATTTTTTCCTATGTGTGTGTGTTTCTGTTTGTAAATAAGTTCATTTGTATCTTTTTTTTTTTAGATTCCACATAGAAGTGATATCATACGGTATATTTCTTTCTCTGACTTGCTTCACTTAGTATGATAATCTCTAGGTCCACTCATGTTGCTACAAATGGCATTATTTCATTCTTTTTATGGCTGAGTAATATTCCACTGTGTAATGGAATATTCCAAAAATACTTTATCCATGCATCTGTATCATTTTGTGTTAGTATTGTAGACGGATTTGTGGGGAGCAAATTAAGAGGGTGAAGTTCAGTATCAGAAGTTTATTGGGTAGCTGTGTACAAGAGAATGTTGAAGGTCTGAAACCCAGTAGTGATGGTCAGGATGTACAGAATGGAAATATGTGGGATATAAACTAGGCAAATTTTGAGACATTATTTTGAGACAGTTTACTTAAGCTCATTAGACTATCCCAATGCTCTCTTGCTATGTGTGGGTTATAGGATTTGGAACATACAGTCAATCTAAGCACATATAAGTCAGCAATCTGAATAAGATTGTTAAAATCCACAAAAATTTTACTGCGGGGATCTGGGATAACTTTTATTTACTATTTCCCATTTTATTTGAATCTATTGCTCATATGTTTATAGTAAGGGTTTCAGGAAATGTATTTATATTTGCTTAGGATTGCAACCATTTAGTTCTGTGCCTTTCCCTTTTGGTTATGTTAGATATTATAATATGGGACAAAATGATACTTCTATTCTCAATTCACTGATTGAAAAATGAGACCAAAAAAAAAAAAAGCACCCTGTGTCATTTCTTTGGAGCTATTTACTGGTGGAATTATGGCTCAGACACAAATCCCTAATGTCTGCTCTTCTAGCTCTTCTCAATGGACCAATGTATTAACTTATCTTCTTTCTGAATGTTTTCCCCTAAGTCCCATACATCTGTGAAAACATATTATAGGGGAATATTCTCTTTTAATATAGCATGTTTAGTAAATATAGTACACATGCCTAGTACCTGCTGAAAAAGATCTCAAGATCCTTGTGGAAAAACTGACGAAAACCAGTAATATTATTTTCTTTGCTTACTAAAAACAAATAAATCTCAGAAAGGAGAAAATTATTTCTCTCTAAATTGATATATATGCTTTTTAATTTTACTCCTATATACTTTGCTATAGGTAAAATTGGTTAAATCTTATGGTTTTAGTTACGATTTGACAGAACAGATACAACTGAGATCACATTATAAGTGAGAAATGGAGAATTCATGATACTTTATAACACTTGAATTACCAATTACAAATCAAGCTCTTTATTTGTGAGCTTTTTGAAAGATTTTCAACCTAAAGACAGCCTATATTGTTAGGTATTTTGGAAAACACCAATGAAAGATATACTTAGCTTTTTAAAACATGATTTTGGCATTTTACTTATTCTTTCATTTGAGAGGAAATCTCACCAAAAAGATGTCTTTTTATGTTCACTGTGTTATTTATTTTCTGTTATGAATATACTCAGGTTACTTTTCATGTAGTGTATAGATTCAAAGATAAATCATCCGGTTCCAGGTCTCTAAAACAAAGAAGTAGTGGGTACTTGTGACGAGTGACAATAGGATAGAGAGATGTTTCCTGTTCATTCACAAGTATTCATCGTGGGCACCAGGTACCATTTCTTTTCATCTCCAGTGACACATAGCTTCTTACAAGAAAGATTTTATGCTAGAATAATTTTTCTGCTTGACCCATGTTACCTGTTATTTTCTTCACACATCAGAATGGTGAATATTAACTAGGACAGCAGCTTTCTAGAGCATTTATCTATCAATTATCTTTCTTTTCTCACTCATTCTCTTCTTTTTCTTTTCTTTAATGTTTATTTATTTGGTTGCAGTGGGTCTTGGTTGTGGCAAGCGGGCTCCTTAGTTGCGACAAATGGGCTCCTTAGTTGTGGCAGGTGGACTCAGTTGCAGCTCGTGGGCTCCTTAGTTGTGGCATGCGAACTCTTAGTTGCGGCATGAATGTGGGATCTAGTTCCCTGACCAAGGATCAAACCAGGGCCCCCTGCATTGGGAGCTCAGAGTCTTAACCACTGCACCACCAGGGAAGTCCTGTTCTTTTTCTTTTCTTAAATTCTTTCCTATAGAGGGAAAGACACTACAACCCAATTAATACTTCTTGCTCTTGTTTTCAAGTAAAATAAGCTCAGTGATAAAAAAGAAAAATGTAGAAAGAAACAAATTTACAATGAAAATAATGTTAAAAAGATAAAACAAATTACAATGAACTTATTGCTAAAGCAAATTTTATGTACATTTTTGGGAAAAGAATATTGTGCTTTATACCTGATTTTATATTTTAAGACAATGATTCATAAGCCTAAAGAAACTTAATATACTTTTTATTTTTATAATATGTTGCAAATTATTTAATGATGCAGAATCATTGTCCAGAGCCAATGAAGCGTCCTCGAGGACATTACACATATATCTACTTTAGCAAAAAAAGTGTGGAAAAGAGATATCCTCAGAGAGTAATAATAAATAACAGTAATCGATAGTAATAATAACAGCAATTAAACACTATGATCTAACTCAGGGCATCGTCAGTGATACCTTTATCAGTCAAGGTATTTATCAATGTATTGATTGTTGGAAAATTGCAGCAGCACAGCTAGATTCTAGTTGAATTTTCAGCACCGACTGCTGTTTTTTATTGTTATTGGAGACCTCAATAAATTCTAGTCATAATCCAATTTTAGTTGTTCATATCAGATTTCAGTAGTCCCTAATAACTCACTTGTTACACCATGTATAAAAATAAAAGTCTACAGCATGTCAGTAAAACTCAAAAAAAGATTTATAATTTTTGATTAATTCCAAACCCAGTAAGACTTTATGTATTTGAAGTGTCAGTGGTCTACATTCAACTTTATTGCTGGTCTCAGTGGTCTGTCAGGTCCGTTTTAGTTCTGAAATTCCCTAGTTCTTTCAAAGATGAAAATGAGACCATGAGCATTTGAATTCTAAATCCTGGGCACAGGCCAGAGAGTTGAAGAATCAGAATGAGGGCACAGACTGTGTAATCCAGGGTCCCTTGTGCTACACAATGGGAAAGTAACTTTCTGTTTCTGTTTGCCATGGAAGTTGTTGGAATAAAAAATTTTGGAGATCTTGAGGTATATACTTTACTTAGTGTCACTATATTTTACCTCATAATCTGTTTAAAATATTTTTAATATCCTAAATATGTCATATTTCCATGAAAACATTAATATAAAAAGTCGATTTCGCTTTTTAAATTCTTCATTATTTTCTTAATAGTAGCATAAGAAACCTGATTTTAACACTTAAAATTATATTTGGAAAAGCACTTTCCTTTTACTCATTCAGTAAACATATGCTTGTTACATGAAAAAAAAGTGGTTAGATATTGATGGAGGTGTGGTTACAAAGATTAGTAAAAAATGAATCATGTCCTCAACCAACTTAGAATGAATGGAGTGCTGTAAGGAAAATACGTTTTCTTTTCACAGTCAGAGTAGTTTTCACACCTTTCAGCAAAGGTGTGTACATTGGTGAGTTAGAGTTTAGTATAACATAATTCATTTTAGAATTTATGAAGTACTAAAATTTTGATTTTTACTATTTGATATCAAATGGTTAAAACCATGCTTCTCTTCTTTCTTATGGAAACCCATTAAATGCTCATAGAACATGGCCTTAACATTTTGATGTTAGTCAAGAGTATCGTGCTAAATTTTGCTGTGGAATGACAGCATATAATTAAGAGATGGAGACAGTGAGTATGAAAAGCTAATTAACTGCAAGATTTGACAGACACCAGGTAATTAAAAATTAAAATGAAAATAGTTTTTTTGAAAAAACTGAATTAAGTTGTATTTCATGTTATGATGCCAAGAAAAATGGAAGGGGATATTTCCCATTAGAGAGGTTTGTTCATCCATCATGGCAGTTCTCACATTTTGCTCCCAGTGAAGTCATAATGCACTTCCCACCTGCAGAGCCCTTAATCTGTTTCTGAAAGCAATTTTAGAAATTAGAATACTGTGGCATTAAAGTTTAATACTTTGTTGGCACCATGGGCAGAAACTGCTAGATGAAGAAAAAATACCAAATTGAAACTAAAATTATGTTTCTTGCCCTTTTCTCTTTTCACAAAGAAATGGAACTTGTGTGTAATATAGTCATGAGGACAAACAATTTAATTTATGACTCACTCATCAGCTAAACCTTGTTATGTCTTGAACTCAGTTGCCCGATATTTTTATTTTGTTGATGATTCTGTTTGATTTCACCTATTTTTGAAAGAGACAACTTAATCCTTGTGAATCACCACGATCACCAGGATCTTTAAAACGGATTTTGGTCTAGAAATCTTTAGACCGCTAAAGACACTGATTTAGAACTCTTAACCACAGAAATCAAATTTCTTGGGGTATTTGACCAAGAGCCAGTTGCTTCTTAAAGACAGACTTGTTTACTGTAAGGCTCTTGGCTTGAGATTATCTGAGGAACTGGACTACTGGCCTGAATGTTACAGATCTCCCCAGAGGACTGTAGTTGACAGGGGCTGGAAGATTCGAGGCAGCATTTATTCATTCACCAAATGTTTATTGAATGTTTATGATGTGATGATTATTATTATAGCATTGAAGATGAAATAATAACAGACATGGTATCTGCCCCCAGAGAACATCCATGAGCCGTCCATGATGTTCAATGTGAACAGGATTTAAGTAAAAATGTAGAAAGTGAATATGTATCAGTGAGTGTGATTATAGCTATTTCAAAGAAACCCATTTAAATATAGGGCAAATAGGAAGTACAATTACTACTGTAAAAAGTTGGACAGTATTGGCTTAAAATAATCCATTTACCTCACGTCTCTAACATATTACTTATCATAAAAACTTTACCAAATAGTGATTTTCAGAACAAGTACAAAATCACATTTCCAGTGTAAATTTGATTAATTCTGCAATTGTTTGTAGAGAAGGGGCAAATCTCAGAGTCATTGCTCAAAATTGCACTTCTCAAAATAGAAAATATGAATAAATAACACTATTTCTGAGAAATTTGTAGAAACAGTTGCAAAGGTAATTCCAAATATTGTACTCAGAGAAAAAGTGGAACAAGTTAGCAAAATATCTTTGTTAAATGACACTGCTTAGTGCCATGCTGTATTAATTGTGTACATTGTAGAAAAGTAATTACTTTTTAACTTGTATTCTAACAGACATTTGATTTTATAGCTGGATTTATCAATTGATGTGCAGATTATGAATCAGTTCTGGGCAGGTGTCCAGAGTATGAGGGAGAAGTGTTCAGTGGTGATTCAACCCTGCCTCTTAATGTGAGGATTAAGAAAGGACATATTTACTTTGAGAGGGTTTTGCACTGAATTTTGGTTATATTGCATGTTGCAGGAAATAATGAAAATTATTATTATGATCCAATTATCACCACCAAATATTATTCTTTTCAGTATTAAGAGAACCATGTAACTTTGCTTGTCTACTCTGAGGTCAGCTGACCATTGAGGGTAAAGACAATTTCTCAAATGTTTGAAAAGAAACAAACAAAATTCAAACATTAAAACAATTGCTTCTTGATAACAAAAACACAAGTAAAGAGAAGTTCTATGATTTCAAGGGACATGTCCTAAATTAACTATCTTAGTAATGTATCTGAAGCCCTTCAAAGCGTAAACCTATTGCATCAAGACCAAATGAGAAAGATTACTTATCATGTTGATATGATATCAGGATTTCATATGAAGAACAAACTCAGTAATCAAGAATTTGACACTCTCCTGACCTCTTTCTAAAAATTTTTCTTTTGAGAAAGTATTTTTTGTATATGTTTGGGCATATGTAGGAGCCACAATGAAATGTAGCAAAAGTATAGGAAAATTATTTCCAGGGCTGTCAGCAGTCAAAAATCAGATATGAATTCCATACACTGCCCTTTCTCCTAAAAGAAAACCTTCCTTCTAGTTTTGAATGTGCCTTGCTCACTGACTTTGCATCTGAAGGAGTGCTGCAAATGACCCTCAGTGAGAAAGCACTCATAATTTCTAGGTGTTTTCGAACTCAATCTGGTTATTCGGAAGGGCTTTATAGTGCCCAAAATGATTACTACTTAGAGTAATTTATGTTGGGAAATTAGATTTTCTAATCTGTGGAATTAAAGAGAGAAGATGTGGAAGCGGACCGGAGGTACAAGCTCTGTGCTGTTGACAAGGTTGAAAATATCTTCCTTGGTGAACATGATTATAAACAATACAACTCCTATCATTATATGAAACGATTGTGACAGTCATTGCGAAAGATGATGCTTTATTTTGTATTGCTGAACATTGTATTAATTTCTTTTAATTCGCCTACCGTTGTGACCCACATCGCCAAGCGCTCAGCGGGTCCTGCCATCAGCGCTGTTGCAGATGCTGGGCTGGCCTCCTGGGCTCCGTTGATGTAACCAGGGAGGTGACAACAGCCCAGATGATTTCGTCAGTGTACTCGTCTCAGCACAGTAGGCGGCGTGAGCTTCACGTCCACGTTCGTGTCAGTCGCCGAGGTGGGGTGGTTGGGTAGATGGGTGTGTGTCACCGGGAGAAGCTCAGGAAATCCCTGAGTCGCTAGGGGACTGCTACACCTGCTGGTCCTCCATTCCCGGGAGAGACACGACCCAGCCACCCTCTAACCCAGGCGACACACTTTCTGTATCACCCTGGAATATCCCCGGGAGAGACGGGGAGCTTCACTCGAGTGCCCTCCTACAGAAGCAGATCTGTCCCTGCCCCACGGCAGCGTTGCCGATGTCCTCGGACAGAACTGTCCAAGCCCTCTGCTCAGGTGTGCGGAAACGCCAGACCCGCGGTGACATCTCCCTGCACAGGTGCATCCACTGCCCTTAAATGGTGCGCAGACGCCGAGAGTCTGAGCAAGATTCGATTATAACGTGGATTTGCACTCAAATGAGGACTGCTTCGCTCATAGTTTAAGGCTATTTGAAAACATTTCAAGTCATATTATTTTTGGTGGGAACTTCATATATATTGATTTACAAACATGAAAGCAACTCTGGCACACTTAGACACTCTCGATCTGGCCCGAAGCCTCTGGACTAACCTCCACCTACCCCGCTGATATTGAGATTAAGGCACATACCTGCAAGGCCCTGTCCACAGGTAGCAAACTGAGGACTGTCCCTTGTATTATAAATAAACCGATAACACCTAACTAATTACGTGGGAGGAGAGAAGAATGAACTCTTCTGAGATCTTTAATTGAGCTAAAACCTAAGAATCCTTGAGTAATTCAGCTTTGCCCTGAGGCTTTTACTCGTGTGAGCCCCTCACTACTAAGAAAGTGTATAAAGACATAGATCTAAGCAGATTGTACGTTTATTTATTTATTTATTATTTTTTTGGTTTAAAAAATTTTTTTTTAAATTGAAGTATAGTTAATGTACAATGTCATGTTAATTTCAGGTGTGCACCACAGTGATTCAATTATATATATATTATATATATATATGCACATGTATATTCTTTTCCAGATTTTTTTCTATTATAAGTTATTACAAAATATTGAGTATAGTTCCCTGTGATATACAGTAGGTCCTTGTTGGCAATCTATTGTATATATATTAATCCCAATCTCCCAATTTATCCCTCCCTCACCTTCTCCCTTTGATAACCATAAGTTTGTTTTCTATGTGTCTGTTTTGTAAATAAGTTCATTTGCATCTTTTGTTTTTTCTTTTCTTTTTTTAGATTCCACGTATAAGTGATGTCATATGATACTTTGTCTTTCTCTGTTTGGCTTACTTCACTCAGTAAGACAATCTCTAGGTCCATCCATGTTACTGCAAATGACATTATTTTCTTTTTTATGGCTGAGTAATATTCCACTGTATATATTTACCACATGTTCTGTATCCATTCCTCTATTGATGGACATTTAGGCTGCTTCCATGTCCTGGATACTGTAAATAGTGTGTAGTTTTTAATTACAAATGGGAGAGCTCTTTCTCTTCTCAGATTATACCATTTCCTCTCTGAAGAGGATGTGACAGTAGCGGTAGATACTAAGAAATGCTCCCTTCCAAATAAGAGCCCAGGAGATGGACTGGTCCACAGGGTGATTACTACTTGAATGACAGTTGGTGGAAGGAAGTTAGGAGCAAAGTTTCTGTTCTCAGAATTTCACACAACTGGGTCACATAGAGCTTGGCTAACAATGACACACATTCTATTAGGTTGATAGGTTTTTAAAGGGAGAGCTGTATACTAATATAACAATTTTCCTATCCTTGAAGAGATCCTGAACACTGTGGGGCTTTAGGATTGCCCCATGTTTCCAAAAGTTATTGAAACCAGAAATCAGCCCTTGTCCTATTAAACCCTCAGCTAAAATAACAGACTGTTGCGAGGAAATTTAGATAGTGGCCTGAAAAGTTTTTTGTAACTAGTTCTATCTCCCGCAATATAAAAGGAGTTTTAGTGTTTTTTTTTTTTTCCTGGAAAATAAGTGACCTATTTTTATAAATCATCTGGGTATAGTCTTATTTCAATGAGGAAAAAAAGGTTTTGTTTTTGAATCTCCCCAGAGTTTACAGCAAAGATTTGCTCTTCCTTTAAAGGAACTGAGTCTCAGATGACATGAGAACCAGCAGGAAATTTAATTGTAGAAATATATTACTTTTCAACAATCCTTATGCATCTAAGGACTTAATGTTGCTTCAAAGTGTAGGTAATTCTATAATAAAATCTGTTCCATTAATACATGGTAACATTGGATAAGAACCTTTTTGCTGTGTGCAGAACTTAAAGATTGATTAACCTTGGAAAGAAATTTTCCTAACGAAGTTATTGAATGTACTAATTGCAGTATTTTTGTCATTGAAATAAAAGCAAAATTCAATAAAAATAAGCAGTCACCTAAATGACTTATGTGTGCCATATGTGTATCACCAAATGTCAGCGTTAGAGCCTTGGTCAAAACTAATTTTGTATGCTAATACAACACAAAGCTAATCCAAACAGAAACAAGCCTCAGAGTAGGAGTTTATGTGGAATTTTTTCCGCATTTTTACCACCCATCCTGAGTAGCTAAATATAAATTTTAAAGAATTTTATGAGGGCAATGAAATGGTTTGTTTAGAATTTTATACTGTTTAATACAATTTTTAAAATTTTTGTTTTGTTTTTTAATTTTATATTTTAATTTAAAAATGTGGTAAAATACACATAACATGAAATTTACTGTCTTAACCATTTTCGTGTATACAGTTCAGGGACATTAAGTACTCTGACTTGCTATGATGTCTTTACCACCATCCATGCACAGAATACTTTTCATCTTGCGATACCAATATATATATATATTTTTTAACATCTTTATTGGAGTATAATTGCTTTACAATGGTGTGTTAGTTTCTGCTTTATAACAAAGTGAATCAGTTATACATATACATATGTTCCCATATCTCTTCCCTCTTGCGTCTCCCTCCCTCCCACCCTCCATATCCCACCCCTCTAGGTGGTCACAAAGCACCGAGCTGATCTCCCGGTGCTATGCGACTGCTTCCCACTAGCTATCTGTTTTACATTTAGTAGTGTATATATGTCCATGCCACTCTCTCACCCTGTCACATCTTACCCTTCCCCCTCCCCATATCCCCAAGTCCATTCTCTAGTAGGTCTGTGTCTTTATTCCCGTCTTGCCACTAGGTTCTTCATGACCTTTTTTTTTTTTTTTCCCTTAGATTCCATATATATGTGTTAGCATACTGTATTTGTTTTTCTCTTTCTGACTTACTTCACTCTGTATGACAGACTCTAACTCCATCCACCTCACTACAAATAACTCCATTTCGTTTCTTTTTATGGCTGAGTAATATTTCATTGCATATATGTGCCACATCTTCTTTATCCACTCATCCGACGATGGACACTTAGGTTGCTTCCATGTCCTGGCTATTGTAAATAGAGCTGCAATGAACGTTTTGGTACATGACTCTTTTTGAATTACAGTTTTCTCAGAGTATATGCCCAGTAGTGGGATTGCTGGGTCGTATGGTAGTTCTATTTGTAGTTTTTTAAGGAACCTCCATACTGTTCTCCATAGTGGCTGTATCAATTTACATTCCCACCAACAGTGCAAGAGGGTTCCCTTTTCTCTACACCCTCTCCAGCATTTATTGTTTCTAGATTTTTTGATGATGGCCATTCTGACAGGTGTGAGGTGATATCTCATTGTAGTTTTGATTTGCATTTCTCTAATGATTAATGATGTTGAGCATTCTTTCATGTGTCTGTTGGCAATCTGTATATCTTCTTTGGAGAAATGTTTGTTTAGATCTTCTGCCCATTTTTGGATTGGGTTGCTTGTTTTTTTGTTATTGAGCTGCATGAGCTGCTTGTAAATCTTGGAGATTAATCCTTTGTCAGTTGCTTCATTTGCAAATATTTTCTCCCATTCTGAGGGTTGTCTTTTGCTCTTGTTTATGGTTTCCTTTGCTGTGCAAAAGCTTTTAAGTTTCATTAGGTCCCATTTGTTTATTTGTGTTTTTATTTCCATTTCTCTAGGAGCTGGGTCAAAAAGGATCTTGCTGTGATGTATGTCATAGAGTGTTCTGCCTATGTTTTCCTCTAAGAGTTTGATAGTGTCTGGCCTTACATTTAGGTCTTTAATCCATTTTGGGTTTATTTTTGTGTATGGTGTCAGGGAGTGTTCTAATTTCATACTTTTACATGTACCTGTCCAGTTTTCCCAGCACCACTTATTGAAGAGGTTGTCTTTTCTCCACTGTATATGCTTGCCTCCTTTATCAAACATAAGGTGACCATATGTGTGTGGGTTTATCTCTGGGCTTTCTATCTTGTTCCATTGATCTATATTTCTGTTTTTGTGCCAGTACCAAACTGTCTTGATTACTGTAGCTTTGTAATATAGTCTGAAGTCAGGGAGCCTGATTCCTCCAGCTCCATTTTCGTTCTCAAGATTGCTTTGGCTATGCAGGGTCTTTTGTGTTTCCATACAAATTGTGAAATTTTTTGTTCTAGTTCTGTGAAAAATGCCAGTGGTAGTTTGATAGGGATTGCATTGAATCTGTAGATTGCTTTGGGTAGTAGAGTCATTTTCACAGTGTTGATTCTTCCAATCCAAGAACATGGTATATCTCTCCATCTATTTGTATCATCTTTAATTTCTTTCATCAGTGTCTTATAATTTTCTGCATACAGGTCTTTTGTCTCCGTAGGTAGGTTTATTCCTAGATATTTTATTCTTTTTGTTGCAATGGTAAATGGGAGTGTTTTCTTAATTTCACTTTCAGATTTTTCATCATTAGTGTATAGGAATGCAAGAGACTTCTGTGCATTAATTTTGTATCCTGCTATTTTACCAAATTCATTGATTAGCTCTAGTAGTTTTCTGATAGCATCTTTAGGATTCTCTATGTATAGTATCATGTCATCTTCAAACAGTGACAGCTTTACTTCTACTTTTCCGATTTGGATTCCTTTTATTTCTTTGTCTTCTCTGATTGCTGTGGCTAAAACTTCCAAAACTATGTTGAATAATAGTGGTGAGAGTGGGCAGCCTTGTCTTATTCCTGATCTTAGTGGAAATGGTTTCAGTTTTTCACCATTGAGGACAATGTTGGCTGTGGGTTTGTCATATATGGCCTTTGTTATGTTGAGGGAAGTTCCCTCTGTGCCTACTTTCTGCAGGGCTTTTATCACAAATGGGTGTTGAATTTTGTCGAAAGCTTTCTCTGCATCTGTTGAGATGATCATTTGGTTTTTCTCCTTCAATTTGTTAATATGATGTATCACGTTGATTGATTTGCGTATATTGAAGAATCCTTACGTTCCTGGAATAAACCCCACTTGATCATGGTGTATGATCCTTTTAATGTGCTGTTGGATTCTGTTTGCTAGTATTTTGTTGAGGATTTTTGCATCTATGTTCATCAGTGATATTGGCCTGTAGTTTTCTTTCTTTGTGACATCTTTGTCTGGTTTTGGTATCAGGGTGATGGTGGCCTCGTAGAATGAGCTGGGGAGTGTTCCTCTCTCTGCAATATTTTGGAAGAGTTTGAGAAGGATAGGTGTTAGCTCTTCTCTAAATGTTTGATAGAATTCGCGTGTGAAGCCATCTGGTCCTGGGCTTTTGTTTGTTGGAAGATTTTTAATCACAGTTTCAATTTCAGTGCTTGTGATTGGTCTGTTCATATTTTCTATTTCTTCTTGGTTCAGTCTTGGCACGTTGTGCATTTCTAAGAATCTGTCCATTTCTTCCAGGTTGTCCATTTTATTGGCATAATAAAATGTAGTAATTGTAGTAATCTCTCATGATCATTTGTATTTCTGCAGTGTCAGTGGTTACTTCTCCTTTTTCATTTCTAATTCTATTGATTTGAGTCTTCTCCCTTTTTCTCTTGATGAGTCTGGCTAATGGTTTATCAATTTTGTTTATCTTCTCAAAGAACCAGCTTTTAGTTTCATTGATTTTTGCTATTGTCTCCTTCATTTCTTTTTCATTTATTTCTGATCTGATCTTTATGGTTTCTTTCCTTCTGCTAGCTTTGGGGTTTTTTTGTTCTTCTTTCTCTAATTGCTTTAGGTGCAAGGTTAGGTTGTTTATTCGAGATGTTTCCTGTTTCTTGATGTTAGGCTTGTATTGCTGTAAACTTCCCTCTTAGAACTGCTTTTGCTGCATCCCATAGGTTTTGGGTCGTCGTGTCTCTATTGTCATTTGTTTCTAGGTATTTTTTGATTTCCCCTTTGATTTCTTCAGTTATCACTTCGTTATTAAATAGTGTATTGTGTAGTCTCCATGTGTTTGTATTTTTTACAGATCTTTTCCTGTAATTGATATCTAGTCTCATAGCGTTGTGGTCGGAAAAGATACTTGATATGATTTCAATTTTCTTAAATTTACCAAGGCTTGATTTGTGACCCAAGGTATGATCTATCCTGGAGAATGTTCCATGAGCACTTGAGAAAAATTTGTATTCTGTTGTTTTTGGGTGGAATGTCCTATAAATATCCATTAAGTCTATCTTGTTTAATGTATCATTTAAAGCTTGTGTGTCCTTATTTATTTTCATTTTGGATGATCTATCCATTGGTAAAAGTGGGGTGTTAAAGTCCCCTACTATGATTGTGTTGCTGTCGATTTCCCCTTTTATGGCTGTTAGTATTTGCCTTATGTATTGAGGTGCTCCTATGTTGGGTGCATAAATATTTACAATTGTTATACCTTCCTCTTGGATCAATCCCTTGATCATTATATAGTGTCCTTCTTTGTCTCTTGTAATAGTCTTTATTTTAAAGTCTATTTTGTCTGATATGAGAATTGCTACTCCAGCTTTCTTTTGATTTCCATTTGCATGGAATATCTTTTTCCATCCCCTCACTTTCAGTCTGTATGTGTCTCTAGGTCTGAAGTGGGTCTCTTGTAGACAGCATATATATGGGTCTTGTTTTTGTATCCATTCAGCCAGCCTGTGTCTTTTGGTGGGAGCATTTAATCCATTTACATTCAAGGTAATTATCGCTATGTATGTTCCTATTCCCATTTTCTTAAATGTTTTGGGTTTGTTATTGTAGGTGTTTTCCTTCTCTTGTGTTTCTTGCCTAGAGAAGTTCCTTTAGCATTTGTTGTAAAGCTGGTTTGGTGGTGCTGAACTCTCTCAGCTTTTGCTTGTCTGTAAAGGTTTTAATTTCTCCATCACATCTGAATGAGATCCTTGCTGGGTAGAGTAATCTTGGTTGTAGGTTTTTCTCCTTCATCACTTTAAGTATATCCTGCCACTCCCTTCTGGCTTGCAGAGTTTCTGCTGAAAGATCAGATGTTAACCTTATAGGGATTCCCTTGTGTGTTATTTGTTGTTTTTCCCTTGCTGCTTTTAATATGTTTTCCTTATATATAATTCTTGACAGTTTGATTAATATGTGTCTTGGCGTGTTTCTCCTTGGGTTTATCCTGTATGGGACTCTCTGTGCTTCCAGGACTTGATTAACTATTTCCTTTCCCATATTAGGGAAGTTTTCAACTATAATCTCTTCAAATATTTTCTCAGTCCCTTTCTTTTTCTCTTCTTCTTCTGGGACCCCTATAATTCGAATGTTGGTGCGTTTAATGTTGTCCCAGAGGTCTCTGAGACTGTCCTCAGTTCTTTTCATTCTTTTTTCTTTACCCTGCTCTGCAGTAGTTATTTCCACCATTTTATCTTCCAGGTCACTTATCCTTTCTTCTGCCTCAGTTATTCTGCTATTGATCCCATCTAGAGTATTTTTAATTTCATTTATTGTGTTTTTCATCATTGCTTGGTTCCTCTTTAGTTCTTCTACATCCTTGTTAAATGTTTCTTGCATTTTGTCTATTCTATTTCCAAGATTTTGGATCATCTTTACTATCATTATTCTGAATTCTATTTCAGGTAGACTACCTCTTTCCTCTTCATTTGTTAGGTCTGGTGTGTTTTGACCCTGCTCCTTCATCTGCTGTGTGTTTTTCTGTCTTCTCATTTTGCTTATCTTACTGTGTTTGGGGTCTCCTTTTCACAGGCTGCAGGTTCATAGTTCCCATTGTTTTTGGTATCTGTCCCCAGTTGCTAAGTTTGGTTCAGTGGGTTGTGTAGGCTTCCTGTTGGAGGGGACTAGTGCCTGTGTTCTGGTGGATGAGGCTGGATCTTGTCTTTCTGGTGGGCACGTCCACGTCTGGTGGTGTGTTTTGGGGTGTCTGTGGCCTTATTATGATTTTAGGCAGCCTCTCTGCTAATGGATGGAACTGTGTTCCTGTCTTGCTAGTTGTTTGGCATGGGGTGTCCAGCACTGTAGCTTGCTGGTCGTTGAGTGAAGCTGGGTCTTGATGTTGAGATGGAGATCTCTGAGAGATTTTCGCCGTTTGGTATTACGTGGAGCTGGGAGGTCTCTTGTGGACTAGTGTCCTGAAGTTGGCTCTCCCACCTCAGAGGCACAGACAGCCCTGATGCCTGGCTGGAGCACCAAGAGCCTTTCATCCACATGGCTCAGAATAAAAGGGAGAAAAAATAGAAAGAAAGAGGATAAAATAAAATAAAATAGAATAAAATAAAATAGCGCTATTATAATAAAAAATAAGGAAAAAATTATTAGGAAAAAATTTATTAAGAAATATTAAAAAAATTTTTTTTAAATAAATTTATTAATTTTTTATAATAAAAAATAAGAAAAAAATTAAGAAAAAATTTGTTAAGAAAAAAATTTTTAATTTTTTTAAAATAAAAAGTAAAAAACTTATTAAGAAAAAATTAAAAAAAAATTTTTTTAAATAAAAAATAAGGAAAAAATTTTTTAAGTAAAAAAAAAACAAAACAAAACAGACAGACTGAACCCTAGGACAAATGGTGAAAGCAAAGCTATACAGACAAAATCTCACCCAGAAGCATACACATACACACTCACAAAAAAAGGAAAAGGGGAATAATTAATATATCCTGCTCCCAAAGTCCACCTCCTGAATTTGGGATGATTCGTTGTCTATTCAGGTATTCAACAGATGCAGGCACATCAAGTTGTTTGTGCAGTTTTAATCTGCTGCTCCTGAGGCTGCTGGGAGAGATTTCCCTTTCTCTTCTTTGTTCGCACAGCTCCCGGGGTTCAGCTTTGGATTTGGACCCGCCTCTGCGTGTAGGTCGCCTGAGGGCGTCTGTTCTTCGCTCACACAGGACGGGGTTAAAGGAGCAGCTGCTTCGGGGGCTCTGGCTCACTCAGGCGGGGGGAGGGAGCGGTACGGAGGAGGCGGGGCGAGCCTGCGGCGTCAGAGGCGTCGTGACGTTGCACCAGCCTGAGGCGCGCCGTGCGCTCTCCCGGGGACGTTGTCCCCGGATCACGGGAGCCTGGCAGTGGCGGCTGCACAGGCTCCGGGAGGGGCGGTGTGGAGAGTGACCTGTGCTTGCACACAGGCTTCCTGGTGGCGGCAGTAGCAGCCTTAGCGTCTCATGCCCGTCTCTGGGGTCCGCGCTGATGGCCGCGGCTCACGCCTGTCTCTGGAGCTCGTTTAGGCGGCGCTCTTAATCCCCTCTCCTCGCGCACCAGGAAACAGAGAGGTAAGAAAAAGTCTCTTGCCTCTTCGGCAGCTGCAGACTTTTTCCCGGACTCCCTCCCGGCTCGCCGTGGCGCACTAGCCCCTTCAGGCTGTGTTCACGCCGCCAACCCCAGTCCTCTCCCTGCGATCCGACCACAGCCCGAGCCTCAGCTCCCAGCCCCGCCCGCCCCGGTGGGGGAGCAGACGAGCCTCTCGGGCTGGTGAGCGCTGCTTGGCGCCGAGCCTCCGTGCGGGAGTCTCTCCGCTTTGCCCTCCGCACCCCTGTGGCTGCGCTCTCCTCCGTGGCTCCAAAGCTTCCCCCCTCCGCCACCCGCAGTCTCCGCCCCGCGAAGGGGCTCCTAGTGTGTGGACACCTTTCCTCCTTCACGGCTCCCTCCCACTGGTGCAGTTTCCGTCCCTATTCTTTTGTCTCTGTTATTTCTTTTTTCTTTTGCCCTACCCAAATACATGGGGAGTTTCTTGCCTTTTTGGAGGTCTGACGTTTTCTGCCAGCGTTCAGTGGGTGTTCTGTAGGAGCAGTTCCACGTGTAGATGTATTTCTGATGTATCTGTGGGAAGGAAGGTGATCTCTGTGTCTTACTCTTCCACCATCTTGCCCAGACCCCCGCGACACCAATATTTTTATACGGCACACTCCATGCAGGTTTCGGTGTTAGTGTCCAAATCAAAATTGCTAAGAACTTGGGCTAAGCTGAGATCAAGGGGACAGTTGTTCTAATCAGGCTCAGTTCCCTCTGTGTACCAAATGGTCAGCTCCACATTGAAGTCCAGTGTTGCTTCAGGGGCCATTCCACCAAGGGAGTTAATGTTTGATGATGTCCTTGCTTACGTGTATCGTTCTCTACTGAGTTTTCATCAACTATCTTCTAGGCAAGGTTTTGCTTCTGGCTGCTGCTCGGCATTCGCGAGACTTTTTTTTTTTAATTTTTATTGGAGTAGAGTTGATTTACAATCTTGTGATGGTTTCAGGTGTACAGCAAAGTGAATCAGTTACACATACACATATATCCTCTTTCCTTTTTCTTTTTTTTCTGGATTCTTTTCCCACATAGGCCATTACAGATTATTGAGTAGTGGTGAGACTCTTCATTTCTGGCTGAGCCAGCATTTTCAATGCAGCCTGTATCCTTCTGTGTACATAACAATGGATGTGTAACTTTCGGTAGAAAGGGTTACTTTCTCTTTGTTATGGAGGCTAAAAGTGGATTCCCAGTCACCCAGTAGTGAAGATGGAAAACCTAAATGAGGTGTGTAGTGAAAGCATATAAATAATATTCACTGGAGATATTATTTTCTCAGCTTATTTCAAATCAAATCTTGCAAGTTGATACCTACAATCTGTGGGTGGTGGGGAGAGAATATAAAAAATAATAAGATTACCTAGAGTGAATTGCAGGGGCAGGAACCAGGATGTGAGGTGAGTTTTTCAACATTCAGTGATGAGTACTCTTTAACTTTTTAGTCTTTGAACCCTAAAATCCTATCACTTATTAAAATTCAGTAAAACAACAATTAGAGAAAGGAAAGTGTTTAAAGTTTTAAAAATATAAAATATGAGGAAAGTATAAGTGGGATGAGTTTATAACAGGCAGAGGGAAGGTAAAGGTAAATTGGCAAGAGTCTTCAGGCTTAAATGGTTTGACTTAAAAATGAGGGATTTAGGCCTTGATCTCTTGGTCACTTCAAATTCTGAGACCTTATCATTTGACATGAGGGGTTTTTATAAAGTGTTATGTCCAAATATTTTCTTTCTCCATTAAGAAGAGCTCAAAGCAATTGGGCTTAAATTTTCAAAGGAAAAATACGATGTTAGATTTGGGAGAATTTCAAATTATCCATTTCTGATAAAACAGGCCGACTTACATGTGTCGGACATTTCCAGGTAGTTGAGTTTGAGACCTCCCTTTTTGTTTTATTTAAAATTAATTTATTTAATTTTAAATGACAGATACAATCCTTGTAAAACCTCTAGTAGTATAAAAGTGTATAAAGTTAGGAAAAAATGACTCCAACTTCTTCAGTCCTACTCTGCAAGGGTAGTTACGGTATTGTAACTGCTTTTTCTTGCACATACATCAGACATTTTTATAAACCTACATGCATGTACTAAAAATGTGTGTATTATATATGAACGAAAGAAAAGAGAAAGAAAGAGAGAAAGAAAGAAAGAAAGAAAAAAAGAAAGGGAACTAGGAAGGAAGGAAAGAAAGGAGGGAGGGAAAGAAAGAGGGTTTTTTTGTAAAAGAAATGAGCTTACATCATCTCAAGTTGCTTCTTTTACTTACAAATGTGGCTTATTTAATCTTCCTGATACCTTTACATCTACCTCAGAAGATATGTACTGTATGACTTTTGCTTTTTGAGATATATTTTTGTATTATTTGTATCTTAAGGTGCTCAATTTTGTTTTTGAAAATATTATATGGGAACATTAGTAGGATATGCAATTGGCTATATGTCTATTGGTCAAATATATTGACTATATTTTGCAGTCGTCTCTACATTATCCTTCATTTATTCATCTTGTTAACCTGTGGTCGTCTCCCTCTGCACAGTGCCCTCCAGGGAAGTGCTCTAGAGGGACACTGGCTTGGTGTAATTTTCAAGTCTTTATGATTTGCCTTCTTAGCGTCATGTAGCTATTAATCATTTCATTGGCAATGAAACATCTATCTGTGGATTTTGTTCTTTAGTTCATTTTAATAAGTTTCTGAGAAAAGAAGAGAAAACATACCTGAAGTGTAGGTTGGCAAATGATTAATTCTGTTTACATTCAGGGAATTTGTAATGTGATACTAAAAATTGAATTTCAAGAAGCTGTGACATAGTTCTTAGCAAAAAATACGTTAACTTGACACAGAATTTAAAAATAATATTAGTTGTGCTGCAGCAATGTATAAACAAGTTGACATATCTAAAGAACACAGTCTATTTAATTATAGAACATCTTTGAATTAGGACCATATTGTCATGTTCTAAGCAGTACTTAGGCCATCTATTTGATGGTACTAAAAATATAATCACCTTCCCAAAGGAGCATCATAATTTCACACTGTTCATTATAGAAAATTCATCAAAAAACTGTGGTGGAAATAAATAACTTGGAAGTGATTTTGTTTTACAAGACTTCAGAACTATGATGCATCTTCTGTGCCCTCAAATTTGAGTCCTTTCTTTGGCCATCTAATCTGTCCTACCGTGGAATTAGTTGTAGTTCTTGCATGTAGTTGACATAATTTATACTTATCAGGCCTTAGTATGTGCCAGAAATTAGGCGTGGAAGTAGAGATAAAATTATGAACGAAAAGTAGGTACAACCTCTGCCTTCATGGAGCTTACAGTCTAGTAGAGTAAAGTAGATTTACATTCATCAAATAATCTCACACACATTGTATATGTATATAATTAATATATGTATATATCTTATATTCCTCACTATATGTGTGTGTGAGTGTGTGTGTGTGTGCGTGTGTGATATACACATAAATGTTTATGTGAAAGTGTTACAAAAGATACACAGGACTATGCTGGGAGCTAAAATTGAAGGTTGAGTAGGAGTTACCTAGTCAATGAAGGAGGCTCATGTATTCTAGCAGAGGAAGTACCCCAGCAAATGCTTTGAGGAGAAGAAAAATTGGTGGTGGTGAGGAGCGGAGGAAGGCTTAGGGGGCTGACATGGGAGAGGCGAAGGGGACCCAGCATTATGGGGAACTTGCAGGCCATACTAAGATTTTGCTTTTGTCCTAAGAGCAATAAGAGTCTAGTAAAGGATTTTAAACAAGGACATGAGGTGATGAGGATTTTAGTTTGACACGCTTTCTCTGACTACAGAATTGAAAGTAAGTTTTAGGGAGGCAAGTGGTACCTAGAAGGGATGCAGGTAGCATGGTTCAGGTGAGAGCTGGCAGTTTGGACTAGAGCAGTGCGACTAGAGATGGTCAGTGGACGTTGCACTTCTAATGGCATTCATCCCTCAAATACTAAGTTCTACGTTAATCTAAATTTAGTTACTTCCTAATTACTTACTAAATCTTACTTACAACACAGTAAGATTTAGAGTGACTTGTAAGAGACTTAGTAATCTAACTTGTCCCTGAGGTGCAGGTAGATTTAGGATACCTGCACACATATTGCTGTCTTAATGTAAATAAAAAGTTCGTTATCTGCTTAAAGATGTATATCACTGTCTCTTCTGCTACATAAGCTTCCTTATAAAGTAAAGGAGCTTCAAGGCAGTTACCATATTTTTATTTTTTTAAAAATTTATTTTATTGACATATAATTGATTTCCAGTGTTGTGTTAATTTCTACTGTACAGCAAAGTGATTCAGTTTTATATATATATATAACTGAATTCTGATTCATATTCTTTTCCATTATGGTTTATCGCAGGATAGTGAATATAGTTCCCTGTACTATACAGTAAGACCTTGTTGTTTATCCATCCTATGTATAATAGTTTACATCTGCTAATCCCAAACTCCCAATCCATCCCTCCTCCACCCCCTCCACCTTGACAACCACAAGTCTCTGTGTCTGTGAATCTGTTTCTCTTTCATTGATAGGTTCATTTGTACGATAATTTAGGTTCCACATATAAGTGATAGCATATGGTATTTGTCTTTCTCTGTCTGAGTTAATTAATTTAGTATGATAATCTCTAGGTCCATTCATGTTGCTGCCAATGGCATTATTTCATTCTTTTTTATGGCTGAGTAATATTCTGTTGTGCATATATACCACATCTCCTTTATCCATTCATCTGTTGATGGGCATTTAGGTTGCTTCCATGTCTTGGCTATTGTAAATAGTGCTGCTATAAACATTGGGGAGCATGTATCTTTTTGAATTAGAGTTTTGTCTGGATATATGCCCAGGAGTGGGATTGCAGTATCATATGACAGGCGGTTACCATATTTTAACAAAACTTACACCTCAAAGTATTTTATTGTTACCAAGCGCTATATAATTTTCATGGTCAATGTGACTTTGAAATATAATTTAAAAATTATTAGATGTAGAGTGGGTTCAAGATAGCAGAGTAGAAGGAAGTGCACTTGCTCCCTCCGGGAAGAGCACCAGAATCACAACTAACTGCTGAATAATCATCGACAGGAAGACACTGGCACTCACCAAAAAATATACACCACATCCAAAGACAAAGGAGAAGCCACAGTGAGATGGTAGGAGGGGCACAATCACAACAAAATCAAATCCCATAACTGTTGGGTGGGTGACCCACAAACTGGAGAACAATTATACCACAGAAGTCCACCCACTGGAGTGAAGGTTCTGAGCCCCATGTCAGGCTTCCCAACCTGGGGGCCTGGCAATGGGAGGAGGAATACCCAGAGAATCAGACTTTGAAGGCTAGCGGGATTTGATTGCAGGATTTTGACAGGACTGGGGGAAACAGAGACTCCACTCGTGGAGGGCACACACAAAGTAGTGTGTGCATCAGGACCCAGGGGAAGGAGCAGTGACCCCAGGGGAGACTGAACCAGACCTACCTGCTAGTGTTGTAGGGTCTCCTGCACAGGCAGGGGGTGGGTAGCTGTGGCTCACAGTGGGGACAAGGACACTGGCAGCAGAAGTTCTGGGAAGTACTCCTTGGTGTGAGCCCTCCCAGAGTCTGCCATTAGCCCCACCAAAGAGCCCAGGTAGGCTCCAGTGTTGGGTCACCTCAGGCCAAACAACCAACAGGGAGGGAACCCAGCCCTACCCATCAGCAGACAAGGGGATTAAAGTTTTACCGAGCTCTGCCCATCAGAACAACACCCAGCTCTACCCACCACCAGTTCCTCCTATCAGGAAGCTTACACAAGCCTTTTAGATAGCCTCATCCACCAGAGGGAAGACAGCAGAAGCAAGAAGAACTACAATCCTGCAGCCAGTGGAATGAAAACCACATTCACAGAAAGATAGACAAAATGAAAAGGCAGAGGACTATGTACCAGATGAAGGAACAAGATAAAACCCCAGAAAAACAACTACATGAAGAGGAGATAGGCAACCTTCCAAAAAAAGAATTCAGAACAGTGATAGTGAAGATGATCCAGGACCTTGGAAAAAGAATGGAGGCAAGATCAAGAAGATGCAAGAAATGTTTAACAAAGATCTAGAAGAATTAAAGAACAAACAAACAGAGATGAACAATACAATAACTGAAGTGAAAAGTACACTAGAAGAAATCAGTAGCAGAATTACTGAGGCAGAAGAACGGATAAGTGACATGGAAGACAGAATGGTGGAAATGGAAATCACTGCCATGGAACAGAAAAAATAAAAAAGAGTGAAAAAAATGAAGACAGCCTAAGAGACCTCTGGGTCAACATTAAATGCACCAACATTCACATTATAGGGGTGCTAGAAGGAGAAGAGAGAGAGAAAGAACCCAAGAAAATATTTGAAGAGATTATAGTTGAAAACGTCCCTAACGTGGGAAAGGAAATAGCCACCGAAGTCCAGGAAGCTCAGAGAGACCCAGGAAGGATAAACCCAAGGAGAAACACGCCAAGGCACATAGTAATCAAATTGACAAAAATTAAAGAAAAATTCTCAAAAGCCCAAGAGAAAAATGACAAATAACATACAAGGGAACTCCCATAAGGTTAACAGCTGATTTCTCAGCAGAAACTCTACAAGCCAGAAGGGAGTGGCACTATATATTTAAAATGATGAAAGAGAAGAACCTACAACCAAGATTACTCTACCCAGGAAGGATTTCATTCAGATTCAATGGAGAAATCAAAAGCTTTACAGACAAGCAAAAGCTAAGAGAATTCAGCACCACCAAACCAGCTCTACAATAAATGCTAAAATGCTAAGAGAATTTAGCATCACCAAACCAGCTCTACAATAAATGCTCTACAATAAATGCTAATAAAAGTGGGAAACACAAGAGAAGAAAAGGACCTACAAAAACAAACCCAAAACAATTAAAAAAATGGTCATAGGAACATACATATTGATAATTACTTTAAATGTGAATGGATTAAATGCTCCAACCAAAAGACACAGGCTCGCTGAATGGATACGAAAACAAGACCTGTATATATGCTGTCTACAAGAGACCCACTTCAGACCTAGGGACACATACAGACTGAAAGTGAGGGGGTGGAAAAAGATATTCCATACAAATGGAAATCAAAAGAAAGCTGGAGTAGCACTACTCATATCAGATAAAATAGACTTTAAAATAAAGAATGTTACAAGAGACAAGGAAGGACACTACATAATGATCCAGGGATCAATCCAAGAAGAAGATATAACAATTATAAATATATATGCACCCAACATAGGAACATCTCAATACATAAGGCAACTGCTAACAGCTATAAAAGAGGAAATCGACAGTAACACAGTAATAGTGGGGACTTTAACACCTCCTTACACCAATGGACAGATCATCCAGACAGAAAATTAATAAGCAAACACAAGCTTTAGATGACACAATAGATGAGATAGATTTAATTGATATTTATTGGGCCTTCTATCTGAAAACAGCAAATTACACTTTCTTTTCAAGTGCACATGGAACATTCTCCAGAATAGATCACATCTTGGGTCACAAATCAAGCCTCAGTAAATTTAAGAAAATTGAAATCATATCAAGCATCTTTTCAGACCACAACACTATGAGATTAGAAATAAATCACCAGGGGAAAAAACATAAAAAGCACAAACACATGGAGGCTAAACAATACGTTGCCAAATAACAAAGAGATCATTGAAGAAATCAAAGAGGAAATCAAAAAATACTTACAGACAAATGAAAACGAAAACACAACAATCCAAACCCTATGGGACTCAGCAACAACAGTTCTAAGAGGGAAGTTTATAGCAATAAAATCCTACCTCAACAAACAAGAAAAATCTTAAATAAACAATCTAACCTTACACCTGAAGGAACTGGAGAAAGAAGAATGAGAAAATATAAACAGACCAATCACAAGTAATGAAATTGAAACTGTGATTAAAAATCTTCCAACAAACAAAAGTCCAGGACCAGATGGCTTCACAGGCGAATTCTATCAAACATTTGGAGAAGAGCTAACACCCATCCTTCTCAAACTCTTCCAAAAAATTTGCAGAGGAAGGAACACTCCCAAACTTATTCTACGAAGCCACCATCATTCTGATACCGAAACCAGACAAGGATACTACAAAAAAGAAAATTACAGACCAATATCACTGATGAATATAGATGCAAAAATTCTCAAGAAAATACTAGCAAACAGAATCCAACAAAACATTAAAAGGATATATACACCATAATCAAGTGGGATTTATCCCAGGGATGCAAGGATTCTTCAATATTTGCAAATCAATCAATGCGATACACCATATTAACAAACTGAAGAATAAAAAGCATATGATCATCTCAATAAATGCAGGAAAAGCTTTGGACAAAATTCAACACCCTTTTATGATAAAAACTCTCCAGAAAGTGGGCATACAGGGAACCTACCTCAACATAATAAAGACCATATATGACAAACCCACAGCAAACATCATTCTCAATGGTGAAAAACTGAAAGCATTTCCTCTAAGATGAGGAACAAGACAAGGATGTCCAGTCTCACCACTTTTATTCAACATAGTTTTAGAAGTTCTAGCCCCGGCAATCAGAGAAGAAAAAGAAATAAACGGTATACAAAATTGGAAAAGAAGAAATAAAACTGTCACTGTTTGCAGATGACATGATACTATACGTAGAGAATCCTAAAGATGCCACCAGAAAAGTACTAGAGCTAATCAATGAATTTGGTAAAGTTGCAGGATACAAAGTCAGTGCACAGAAATCTCTTGCATTCTTATACACTAACAATGAGAGATCAGAAAGAGAAATTAAAGAAACAATCACATTCACCACTGCAACAAAAAGAATAAAATACCTAGGAATAAACCTACCTAAGGAGGTAAAAGACCTGTACTCAGAAGACTGTTAGACACTGATGAAAGAAATCAAAGGTGACACAAATAGATTGAGTGATATACCATGTTCTTGGATTGGAAGAATCAATATTGTGAAAATGACTATACTCCCCAAAGCAGTCTAGAGATTCAATGCAATCCCCATCAAATTACCAATGACATTTTTTACAGAACTGGAACAAAAAATCTTGAAATTTGCATGGAGACACAAAAGACCCCAAGTAGCCAAAGCAATCTTAAGGGAAAACAGAGCTGGAGGAATCAGATTCCCTGACTTCAGACTATACTACAAAGCTACAGTAATCAAGACAGTATGGTACTGGCACAAAAACAGAAATACAGATCAATGGAATACGATAGAAAGCCCAGAGATACACGCATGCCCCTATAGTCAACTAATCTATGACAAAAGAGGCAAGGATATACAATGGAGAAAAGACAGTCTCTTCAATAAGTGTTGCTGGGAAAACTGGACAGCTACATGTAGAAGAATGAAATTAGAACACTCCCTAACACCTTATACAAAAATAAACTCAAAATGGATTAAAGACCTAAATGTGAGGCCAGACACTATAAAACCCTTAGAGGAAAGCATAGGAAGAACACTCTTTGACATAAATCACAGCAAGATCTTTTTTGACCCACCTCCTAGAGTAATGGAAATAAAAACGAAAATTAAAAAATGGGACCTAAGGAAACTTAAAAGCTTTTGCACAGCAGAGGAAACTATAAAGACAAAAAGACAACCCTCAGAATGGGAGAAAAGATTTGCAAATTAATCAACGGACAAAGGATTAATCTCCAAAATACATAAGCAGCTCATGGAGCTCAATATTAAAAAAAAACCCAATCAAAAAATGGGCAGAAGGCCTAAATAGATATTTCTCCAAAGAAGACGTACAGATGGCCAAGAAGAACATGAAGAGCTGCTCAACATCACTAATCATTAGAGAAATGCAAATCAAAACTACAATGAGGTATCACCTCATACCAGTTAGAATGGGCATCATCAGAAAATCTACAAACAATAAATGCTGGAGAGGGTGTGGAGAAAAGGGAACCCTCTTGCATTGTTGGTGGGAATGTAAATTGATGCAACCACTATGGAGAACAGTATAGAGGTTTCTTTAAAAACTAAAAATAGAATTACCTTATGACCCAGAAATCCCACTACTGGGCATATACCCAGAGAAAACCATAATTTAAAAAGACACATATACCCCAATGTTCATTACAGCACTATTTACAATAGCCAGGTCACGGAAGCAACCTAAATGCCCGTCGACAGATGAATGGATAAAGAAGATATGGTTGGGCTTCCCTGGTGGCGCAGTGGTTGAGAATCTGCCTGCCAATGCAGGGGACATGGGTTTGAGCCCTGGTCTGGGAAGATCCCACATGCCACGGAGCAACTTGGCCCGTGAGCCACAATTGCTGAGCCTGCGCGTCTGGAGCCCGTGCTCTGCAACGGGAGGGGCCGCGATAGTGAGAGGCCCGCACACTGCGATGAAGAGTGACCCCCGCTTGCCACAATTGGAGAAAGCCCTAGCACAGAAACGAAGACCCAACACAGCCAAAAATAAAAAAAAAAATAAATTAATTAAAAGTAACATTAAAAAAAAAAAGAAGATATGGTACATATATACAATGGAATATTACTCAGCCATAAAAAGGAACGAAATTGGGTCATTTGTAGAGACGTTGATGGACCTAGAGACTGTCATCCAGAGTTAAGTAAGTCAGAAAGAGAAAAACAAATATCGTATATTAACACATATATGTGGAATCTAGAAAAATGGTACAGATAAATGGGTTTGTAAGGCAGAAATAGAGACGCAGATGTAGGGAACAAACGTATGGACACCAAGGGGGGACAGCGGAGGGGGGGTCAGGATGAATTGGGAGATTGGTATTGACCTATAGACACTAATATGTATAAAATAAATAATAAGAACCTGCTGTATAAAATTAATAAATAAAACTTTTTTAAAAATTAAAAAAAATTATTAGATGTACGTTAAATGGACTGCTGGAATACTAGTAGATTGCAGTCTCATGTAACTGATGTCTTGAAAGGTTAGTTGTGCTAATAAATCTTCAATTTTAGGCAAGGGGATTTTACAAACTTATGTAAAAAATTAAATGACACAAAATTCTATATCTTCAAATTTAGCACACACTGAATTTATCTAATAAATCTGTATTTATTATATCTAATAAAATTCTTACCAGAGCAGAATCCATAATTCAATATAAATTCCTAACTTTAAAAATCTATAAGTATGTGCCTAATCATGACATTTTTGACAACTAAAGTTTGGAAAAATTGTACTTGTATTTGAATTCATTGCAGTCACTACTAAAGGATACTACCATTATCAGCATCCTGTGATCTAAATCAAGAAACAGTTATTCAGCTCTTAACGATATACAAATACTAGTCACTGTTGGTGATTCAGTGGTGAAGGAAACAAAACACTCAACATCAAGAGTTTTAACATCTAGTATGGAGTTATATTTTGCTAGTCTGTCCTTGCTGTAAACAATCAGCCAGTGTTCAAATTCTCCTCCCTCTGGAAATTATTGGAATATTCTTAGGTTGAGCAAAACTTTCTTCTCGATACTTTCCCCATCTTGCTTTGTCTTTTTATAGGTTAGAGGCCATCTAATTGTTTTTAAGCAAAATTTTCTTTTGAGAAGAAAAATGTCTCCTAGAGATTTTACCAGATGGAGAGTAATTAACTGCAAATGAGAAGGCATACTAATAGTATCTTATAGGTCATAATAGCCTATAAGAATGAATGTGCAAAGTTTCCTCATTAAAGTGCCCTTTACAGTGTGTGTCTGTGTGTGTGTCTATGTGTCTGTGTGTGTATGTTTTAATTCCAGGCAATTAATTTTTATAGTTGACTTTTATGTTACTTCCTAAGATGAATTAGGAAAATTGCATTTTTCAGTGGTTTCTGTGCCACTTTGTGGACATACTGTGACTTTAAAGCTATTCAGTATTATTATACTCATGTATTATCTTATAATTCATATAACCTGCTACTTTTTCCCTTTATTTGTTCAAGTATTACATATTTTGCCATGAAGACATGGCTATGAGAAATTGAGGAGTAAAGAAATTACATTACAAGGCTGTTGGCAAGTGGTGCGTGTTAAGTCTTAATAATTTTAGGTTAGATATAATGAGAGTTTACTATATGCAGGACCCTATGCTAAGTGATTTTCTTAAAAACTATTTTGATTGAATCCTGGAAAGAAGAGGCCATGGCTTCCTCCTTATCTGTCACCTGCTGCTTCTGCTACCTGGGGTTACCTACCTGGTAATTCACTGGTTGAGAAACCACGTAAGGATCCAAAAGGCTCCTGGGGCAGTGCTGGGAGAAGAACAGGTCTCCTCCTGAACACACCACCATCCCAGGGACGGCTGCTGCTGTGTGCTTTTCTTCTCTGAAAACTGAGGCCTTGAATTTGTTCTGTAGATAACATTGCCTCACCTTTAAAAAAAAGCCAGCAAACAACTATGAGGCAAACTTCTTCCATTCACAGGAGAAACAGTACTCCATGTCTTTGTAATTCTCATTTTCCCTAGGCCTACAGTATGATTATATTCTTCTTACCACACTTTTATTTTTTCTCCTTGAGTTACATTTCTTTCTTTTAACTTCTGTAGTTAAATAGATCACTGTTTTTGAAATAAGCCAACATTTTATCATTATCTGACATAAATCTTCATTGTAAAAGAGAAAACACCAACTCCTCAGATATGGTATAGTATTAAAAATTGTAGTGATGTATAGATTTTCATATACAGAATAGCATCATCAGTAATCTGTGATTTATTCTGGGAGCATACGTCAATTACTGCTTGAGCTCCTTAAGTCTGATGGGATGTTCTTAAATAATTATAATTGTTTCTTTCTCTGTCATCTCATTAGTTCCAATTGTTAAATTAAAGTGGGTGAGGAAACCTCACTCCCACTGTATCCGTCTTGAAACCTTTCCTGCCACCAGGGTGGCTTACCCGTCTTCCTTTAGAAAACCCAGATCTCTCCTGGACCCGTAACTTTGCCCCTGCTCCCCCCTCCTCCCTCCATCTATCCTGCATTTTGGCCTCTCTGTTAGAGTTATCTCTTTTCCAGAAGCTTTCCTATCTACTCTGGCTGCATCAGCCGGGTCTAGGCATCTCCAGACTAAAGTTACTTTATCCCTTTGCTAAGAAAGACCCTCCACAAGAGTTACAAGCAGGAGATGATGCAGCTTTATTGTAGAGGGTATTTGAGTGTAGAGGCAGGTATTGTATTTGAATTACGAGTGTAATTGGGTTCAAGGATGTATTTTCAGAAAACTGAGGGGTTATTTGTGAAAGTGTCACTGTACATCAATGCCCTGTTTTAGATCCACAAGAAAAAGTGTTCTGTGACATCCCTCTAGGGCAGAGTGTTACAACTCAAGGACTCTGGTGATGGAATTACTGTCCCTCCCTGATGGGTCAGTGTGGGTGCAATGCTTATTTATGGTCTGAGGGGGGCCAGGACTACACTTATGGCCACGCTCTGTCTCCCACTCTCTCTCTTCTCTCTGTCTCTCTCTCTCATACACAAACATACACACAAATCTACATGCCATTTAACAGCATGATATTCTATCTGAAATTGTGAAAATTGCAGCCCTTTATTTACCCTGGGTTTGGGATCATCCATTTTCCTCTTTAAGAAATACAGTACTTCCTAGGTGTCAACATTAAAACTTGCTTTCATTTAACTCACATCTGGTGAGTGTGTGTTCTTCATTAAAAGATCCACCTTGTTAGAGGGCGAGAACCTGTTCTTAGTTCAACCTTAACACTAGAAGATGTGTCTGTATTGAGTCTGAAACCCTGGACATTTGCTTCTTTCCACATTCATCTCCTTTGGTGGTTACAAGCCATGCAATTCTTGGTGCATGGCAATTGCACGGTATTGGAAGTCAGAAACCTTGGGTTTTGTATTCAGTTCTGCCCCTTCCTAATGGTGTGATTTCAGCAAATAACTTTACATCTCTGTCTTGATTTGATTGCCTACAAAACGATCTCTCTTTTGACCACAGGGAAGTTACTTGCGTGAAATAATGCATATGAAATGATTCACACATTTAGTCATTTGATCAGGATTTATGAGCAGCTTCTTCTTTTTTTTTTTAATGTCCATGCTTTACTTTATTTATTTTTTCATTGTAAATGGATGACCACAACAAAAGCAACAATGATTGCAATTACCAAACACGAAACACCCTCATACTATGTCATAATATTGACATTCAGTCCAGTAATCCTCCACTGTAACAGCTCCTTTACTTTGCAGTGAAAATTGATTTGTATATTCTTTGCCTCTGAGTCCTTGTGGGATTTTTTTTTTTTTTTGTATTCAAACAGAAAGTCACAAAAATTATACTCATCCTCATCAGTTCACTCAGTCCCATGTAATTAATTTTTTTTTCATCTTGATCTTTTGTTAGCACTTTTACGAATTCATCAGTTTTCCATTAGAGTTCTGAAAATGCTTATTCATTCAGTTCAGCAGTACAGTCAGTTACCAGAAACCTGTACTTGTCAGAGTCTTTTCCATGAATTCCTTGAAGATGAAACCCTTTTATAGGAACATTTTTGCAAAAGCATCAGAGTACACCCAGAACTGTCTGTAAATGACAAAAGACTTAAAAATGACCATGGTTAAAGATTTGATGAACGTTCATAATAATGCAGTTGACAAGGAAATTTAGTTATTTCTGAGATATACATTTTAAAGTAATAACTAGTAATAGTTATAACTATTCTAGTAATAACTAGAATTATGACTTATAACATTGTACAGAGCATATTATGAGCAGCTTCTATGTGCACGCAGGTCCTATTCCAGATGCTGGTGAACGAGAATGGAACAAGACAAAGCTCCTAATTCCCATTAGCTTCATTGCAATACACTTGACACTTAAGTACTATACAAAGGTAAATATTAGAAAAGGCTGTCTAACTTTAGCGTATATTATTTATGTGACTGTTTATGCTGTCCACTTAATTAAATTCTTAGCTCCATGGAGATAAGAAACATGCCTTAATTCTGTTATATTCTCTGCAATATATATATAACAAAGTACTCACACATATGTCAAATTCAATTATAGCCAATTTTTATGAAGAGAAACTCTCCTCCAAATTAGAAACAATTAGTTAGCTATTAATGCCTTTAAAAAGGGATGACTCTTTCTTGCTCCTTAATAATTTGTCAGATTAGTTTTCTTGGTCAGTATTTTCTAAGAAGATTGTGTGGGTAGTTGGCACAGCTATACGACTATTTACTAACTGTTAAATATTAGTGTATCTATTTTTAAAGAACTGGTTTAGAATAAGATACTTTCAGTTTGACCTTTAAGCTGTGGGGAAAAAATTAAGGCCTCATAAGCTTAATAGAACCTCTTCACTGACATCCCTACAATCTTCAGAGTGACTGCTTGGAGAAGTAATCTCAACAGATCCAACAATAAGGTTGAGTTTGCTCTGCCAGCTTTTCGGATGTCTCACCACTGCTTACTTCATACCCGTGGCTGCAACCTTTCTCAAGTCTTTCTGTCGGCTGAACAACATCATAGTTGTATTTCTAATGCCTTACACAGTGTATTGTGCTGAGTCAGTCATTCCAGAGAGAAAGGAAGGAGGGAAGCTAGGAAGGAAGGAATATTCCTAGCAACACTCACTTTTTAGCTCTGCATTTTCTTCACTTCAATCTGCTTCTTTACTTCTGTAACACTCTTACTGGTGTAATTGGCCTCCCAGCAGCTGAGAGGCTCCGGAGAAGGGAATCAGTGCAATGCAGGCGCTGATGCTGTCTTTTCAGTTCTCTTCCTTTATCGTTCCTCTGCATCTCTTGCTACTGCTTTGTCACACATTGTGAGACCCAAGATTGCACCTTTGGAGCCCAACATGTGCTGAGCCATAGTGAGAAATACTTACCGTCTTTGAACTTTCTTATTTTAACGCAAAAAGTAATACTGATCAGCTTTTTCTAACAATTTTAGAAGATCGGTGGACACTGTCATGTTAGATAATTTCTGCAGAGTAATGGCTTATGATATTGCTTATCTGTGGAATCTAAAAAATGATACAAATGAACTCATTTACAAAACAGAAACAGACTCACAGACATAGAAAACAAACTAATGGTTACCAAAGGGGAGGGAGGGAGGGATAAAGTAGGAGGTTGGAATTAACATATACTCACAGCTAGATGTAAAATAGATAACCAGCCAAGGACCTACTGTATAGCACAGGGAACTATACTCAATATCTTGTAATAACCTATAATGGAAAAGAATCTGAAAAAGAATAGATGCGTATATATGTATAACTGAATCCCTTTGCTGTACATCTGAAACTAACACAACATTTTAAATCAACTACACTTCAATAAAAAAATAAATAAAAAAACTCAAAAATAAAAAATGAAACCCGGTGAGAAATTTTCCCTAGACATGGAACGACCCGTTATAAACTTGGGAAACATGTTTTAAGGATGAGAAAGGATGGAGATTGCATGTGTATCATTGTTACTTTAACCTAACAGTGTGTCTGATCTGCTATTGTGAAAGTAATCTGTGTTGATGACATTCAGTACAAATAGTCAACCTCATTCAGCTTTTGTTGGAAAGTAATGACTAGAAGAACCAGTCCTAATAAGGTGCATTTTGGGCCGAGTAATATTGGGTAGCCAGTGTTATGGCCAATTGTTAATTTTATTTGTTCTCCTTTAAACTCAATCATATTTGACATTAGATTTCCTTAGAATAGGCATCAAGAAAAAATTGCTCTTCAGGTTAAAAGATTTATTTGTTCTGGAACTTTATAAAAATTGCTCCAAGAAGTCTAAATGGAAAACGCAAAACCTAAATGTTTGGAAATAAATAGCTGGTTTCTTTTTTACTCATAACTTGAACATTGTACTTTGTCAGTTGTCACTCCATTAGATTTCAATTTTAAGAATTCTGTGAAATAACTATTATAGCGGTATTTTTAAAAATTGCTTTTTATATAGTAATCCATCAAATACACAATAGTAGAACTTTAAGATATATATATATATATTACCTTAATTTTGTCCCTTAATTTTCTTTAAAAAAGCTATTCTTGTGTGGGAATGGAGATAGTGTATTGTGCATCCTGAGTATGTGATGAAGAGGGAGGGAAAATATAACTTTTTTTACAATGTGTAACTTGCAAAGCTCTTTCTTCTATGATCTAAAATTGTTTCTGGATATAAGTTACAGACTTGGAGGCTGCAAATTGACTTTTAACTCAAATATTGGTTTGTGTGTGCTATTGGAGATTTATTATTATTATTCTAAAAATAATTTGTCATTGCCTAGTCTGTATATGGGAAGACACTGATAACGAATAAGCTTAGTAAACTCAATGAGCTTACAGTATGCTGAGAAGCAGTGGGCAAGGCTTGAATTTTTTTTAGTAATCCCTTACGAGAGAAAAAAATTAACTTAGGTCTCTGATGCTCAGAAAATATTACTTTCTAATATTCATTCTAACTTAACAAACTTTTAAGTGATTACTAGAAATGGTGTATTGTGTTCGCTGCCCTTAAAGTGATTACAGACTGGTAAACAAGAATTCGATTTCCTTATAGGTTTTGATGAACTAATTTACTTGTATTCTCCCTTCTAGTCACTAGGGAGAAGAATAAGGCCACGCAGATGGTACATTGTAATTCCTGCTCCAACAGACAAGAGAGAATGGGGGGTGATGGATGATCATGAGTTAGACAAGAACTGAGCATCAGAGTATGGGGAAAAGAAGTGATTAGTGCGAAGGTTCCACGTTGGAACACAGGGCTCACGTTTGGCATCTTAATTCTACCCCATGGCTGTGATGTGGAGACCATGGACCAGGCCTTATGGGTGGAGGTAATGGTAAACTCTGCTGAATAGAGTGGAATATTCCCTGGCCAAAACAGAATGTCATTCTTACAGAGCCATCGAAAAACTAGAGAAATACTGGATTTGCTGTAACAGCATTGTTTTCTTAAACTCAGATTTGCATATGGTTGGGAAATCTCCAGAACAGCAAAGTTTAAAGAGTCTAATGCATTTTTATTTTCTCAGCACTCATTCCCAATATCATGAGGCTGATAAGTGACAGGAAGACTCAGTATACTGAAGAACTCGATAATGAGTTTTGTTTTTTAACTTATTATTCTTTACAAAATGTACTTAAATTTCTATTAGGCTTTGGATTCCAGTAATTTGCTTTTCTTAATAAGTTTTGGGAAAAAATAATGTACCCTTACTTTTTCCTTTTAATGGCATAATAGTATAACTTTGACAAATTTTTTTATTTTTAACTCTTATTTGAAAAATAATCATCCCTAGAATCGCCTAATCACTTAATTCACTTAATGTGACACAGTATAAGCATGGTGATAATTTGTGGTCAATGGGCAATACACTTTAAAGGCAGGTAGGTAGACATAAGCACACATATATATTAATTATATTATTACTCTATTGTGGATCTTAATGTTGCTTGATTATATAATCATTTTTCTAAGTCAACAGTAAATTACAGTGATGGAAACACCCAAGATCATAAATAATCACTCTCTCTTTTTACCATTTAAGATGATTGGAATTTGTAAATCTTTCAGTATTCCCATTGGAAAGGAAATCTTCAAATAAATGGTGAAACAATTAATGTTTACTAAAAGGGCAAAAGTACTGTGCAGTGCAAATACATCATAAGACCTTTTTTCCTGGTAGGCTAGTTACACTTGCCACTCGGTTCATTGCAACATTTATTGAATCAAAGAATAAACATTTTAAAACATTGGTTGCATCCAAGGATACACATTTGTTTTTTCTAATTGGGAGCATATACTGGTAGCCAGCCATAATGAGTGATATAATTCTAGGTGAATTGCATCAGAGTTTTTTGACGTCTTTATTAAAGCGCATGGAACCATCACAGTTACTCGTGAACATCGGTAGCCTGTGAGCGTGGATGAATTTTTCATGCCAGTCGGCACATCCTAATGGCTTCTCTTCTGTGTCTGGATCACATTTACTCTCACCTCCACAGGGATTTGCTCCACCAGTTTTGAATAAATTTCTTCCTGGCATTTACCTAAATTTTATGTATCCTTCAAAATTAATTTTAGGTGTAATCTCTTGTTAATCGTGTTTAAACGCCTCTGCCCTGCTCTGCTCCTGCAGCACCACTGGGCCTGCTTCTCCCATCGGTCATCAGTTCACTGTGGTCAGTGATTGACTGGGCAACCCTAACAGACTGCAAGCTCTCTGAGGGCAGGAACTGTAGATAAACCAACATTCATTAAACACGTGCTAGGCATGGTCATGTCCGTTATCTGGTTACATTACCTCATTCAATCTTCACGGCAGCAGTGATTAGGAAAGATAACACTATCCCTGACCCAAATACAATAAACATTTGTTGAAATATTATCTATGACATTAATAATGTCCCTGGTGAGCCTGGAAGCATCAGTCTAAAAAAGAAGTTGTAAACTCCATCACCCATTTAATAGGTGCCGCTGACATTTATAACAACTCTAAAGGTATTTTCATTAAAGGCAGTTAATTCCTGTTAAGCTTCATGAACTCTACCTTTGCAACATATGCTAAGGCTTTTTATGGCCAAAACAAAGTAGTTTAACTTACTATGTTCTTAGAATGGCACACTGACATTTTCTTCAAAATGTGTTTACTGTTTCCATCAAAATATGAAAATTTAAATTTTCATGGTAAGAGCTGGCTCATACTTAGAGGACCTAAAGTGCTATCTTTTCATTTCTTTTTTTTTTTCCTTTTGTTTGGTTTTCCTGGACACCTGGCTTTCTGGGAAGATAGCTAAGAGTTCTGGCTTTCAAAATACTCCTGAGTCCAATTAAGCAGGGCCGAAAACACAGGGATCAGTAAGAGTAAGAAAAACTGGCATGCGAGGTGACCTTGCTAAATGAAGGGTAAATGTGTATTTGTGAGATGATAGAGTTTTAATTCTCCAAGTGGTTTTAAATTACTTGGCTGTGCTGTCTGCCTGAAAATGATGTATAGGTTACTAAGTGAGCGAGTCATTCTCATAGGTAAAGACGGTAAATGGGGAAAACTGGGCAACTGACGCCAGGTACCCATGGGGCAGAAATGCAACCAATGTCCAACAGCCCTGGATGCTCATGGTCTCGTCCAATTTCTGTTGTTTCAATAAATACCCTCTTTTAAATATGCTGAAAACTCTTTGCTTTTATACCTGTTTGACATTACATACATTAAAAAAAAAAACTTACATTTCTTTTTGGGGGTTTATAAATTGTCATTATGCCAACAGAATACATTTTAAAATTAAGGACAGGTTTAGAGACTAGTATTTTCTTTGTAATCCGTGTCTTTTGAAAACACTCAGCATTTTGCTATATGATTTTTTGGATAACTTGATTATATGAGTGAGGAAATAATGAAAAGCCTTTAACTAGCTTCACACTCCATTTGGACTTTGATGGAATTTTCTTAGACGGAACAAGCTCACCCAACATGCCTGTGTATTTATCATCTTGTGCATGAAATAAGGGCACCAGAGGAAAAGGCATGAAAGACAAAGGAGCGCTTCAAAGGCAGGGATCCTGATTAGGCTGATGGAATTCTATCCCCAGGTTGATTTTTGATAGGCATAAAATTCTTTGAAATTCTTATCCCAGATTCCAGTGAGAGTGGGTCTTGTTAAGAGTTGAGCATATCAGGCTCTGTTCCTTGCATGAATTAACTTCTAAAAATTCCTTGCACATGAATTGCTGCATTATTTGCTGTGTGTATTCAGACCCTGTACTTTGCTATGTGAGTCAAGCAAACAGGAAAGGGAAGGAGCAACTGGATGGTGTCTCACTCCTGTGCTGCTTTGTTCACCAAGGTCTGTGATCAGACTGGTGACGTGGCAGCCGCGTGACGCACTGGAGTAGTAGAGACAGGAGAGAGAGGGGACTGAGAAGGGGAGCGCTCCGGCTCAGCTGATGGTCTCAAAGAAAGAAGCAAGACATGGGATTTGGGGTCATCAGGAAAAACAGAACTCAAGTCACCGCACATCCCCTCCGTGCCTACCCCAGTGTTGATCCAAAATGCAGGGCCTTTCAGCTCATGCACACTTAGTGTTTTTGTTCTACAAAAGGTTCTTTAATGCGTAATCCTCATTCACCAGGCACAGTCTGCATAATGTAGTGAAAATAAAAGCTAGAGGTGTCTCAAGTCAGCTCTGCTGCCATTACAAAATACCATTGACTGAGTGGCTTAAACAACAGAAATTTATTTTCTCACAGTTTCGGGGGTGGGTGTCCAAGATCAGGGTCCCAGCATGATGGCTTTCTGGTGAGGGCCCTCCTCTTGGCTTGCAGACTGTCCATTTTCCCCCATATCCTCCCATGGCAGGAGGTGGAGGGGATGGGACACTGGGGGCACAGAGAGAGAGATGGAGACGGACAGCTCTCCCGTGTCTCTTCTTATAAGCACGCTAACACTATCAGATCAGGGCTCCACCCTTACGATCTCCTTTAACCTTAATCAGCTCACAAAGACCCTGTCTCCAAATGCACTCACAATGGGTGTTGGGGCTTCAGTATATGACTTTTGGGCCATAACAATAGATATATAAAAAGGGGGGGTAAATTAGGAGGTTGGGATTAACATATACACACTGCTATATATAAAATAGATAACCGACAGGGAACTATACTATATAGCACACGGAACTATACTCAATATTTTGTCGTAGCCTATAAGGGAAAAGGATCTGAAAAAGTATGTGTGTGTGTGTGTGTGTGTGTGTGTGTGTGTATAACTGAATTGCTGTGCTGTACCCCTGAAACTAACATGATATTGTAAATCAACAATTGTCTCTGGCCCAAAGCCTTTATCAGAAGGATTGCCAGAACCACTGCTCAAAGATTCTGTCTCCCTATTCACAGAATCCTTGAGTCTTCCAACATGTGCTCTTTGCATTTCAAGTCATCGGATCCCCTTCTCTTGGTTGTTTACTGTTCTTTCTACATTTTACTGATATTGGTGACTCCAATCCTAGCCACAGCCAGGCTTCTTTCTCTTACGATGGTATGATTCTTGTTCTATAATAGATGCTTTCTTCTAATAGTTGAATGAGTCAGGGAGGGAGGAAGGAAATTGGGGACGGTCTTACTTACCCCATTGCTGTTTTCTTATTAGAGTAAGAGAAACAAATTGTATTCACAGAATAATGCTACTCATCCTTACATGTACTACTGCATTTTATCTTTACAAAAGCACTATATGATAGAGTTATCTGTAAATGAGACTAATGACTTCTTCTGGATCATACAGTTAGAAACTAGTGGAGCCATGATTCAAACCCATGTTCATATTCATTCAAAGCCTTGATTACCCTGTCAATCCACGGAGGTTTCTCTACCACCAAATTAAAGTTATTGAACCATTATTTTCTTACAAGACCACAGTGGTACACACTTGAAACCACAAATTATTTGTGTATATGATTTAGTATACAACTCATTTCAGTCACTAAATTGTTGTGAACATTGGGCACTTCTTTTTTGTATACATAACCTTTTTATATCATCTTTGAATATGGACGGAATTTATCAGGCGTTCCTCTACTCACTGGATCTAAATGTTTATTTATTCATAATCTCAGTATATTTCATATTGTTGTGCATAAAATTCTCCTATTATCTTTTTATCATATGCAGTATCTGAATTATGTCATTTTTATCACTCCTGATATTGGTAATTTGTATCTGCTCTCTATTTTTCCTGATCTATCCAGGTAGAGGCTTTTCCTATATTATTAATATTTTCAAAGTGCCAGCTTTTAGTTCATGGATTTTTTATTTTTTTCATCTATTTTCTATTTCACCATTTTTCCTTTAATATTTATTATTTCCTTTATTCTGCTTTCTTTGGGTTTAATTTGCACTTGTTTTCCTCATTTCTTAAGAAAGAACTCAGGTCTTTGATTTGGGATCTTATTTTTCCCTTTTTTTTTTTTAACATCTTTATTGGAGTATAATTGCTTTACAATGTTGTGTTAGTTTCTGCTGTATAACAAAGTGAATCAGCTATATGTATACATATATCCCCATATCTCCTCCCTCTTGTGTCTCCCTCCCATCCTCCCTAACCCACCCCTTTAAGTGGTCACAAAGCACCGAGCTGATCTCCCTGTGCTATGCGGCTGCTTCCCACTAACTATCTATTTTACATTTGGTAGTGTATATATGTCCATGCCACTCTCTCACTTCATCCCAGCTTATCCTTCCCCTTCCCCGTGTCCTCAAGTCCATTCTCTATGTCTGCGTCTTTATTCCTGTCCTGCCCCTAGGTTCTTCAGAACCATGTTTTTTTTTAGATCTCTTTTTAATATAGGCGTTTATTCCTGTAAATTTTCCTCTAATAACTGCTTTAGCAACATTCTCCCAAATTTTGATATATTTTTGTTTCATTTACTTTCAGATCAATATATGTTCTAATTTTCCTTTTGATTTCTCCTTTGCCCCATGGGTTATTTAGAATGTGTCAACATTACTTTGTTTCATTTCCAAATGCTTATGAATTTTACAGATATCTTTGTTCTATTGATTTTTAATATAATTTCCTTGTAGTCTGAGAACATACTTTGTATTATGGCATATCTTTTATTTGAGACTTATTTTGTCACCCAGATGTGGTCTATCTTGGTAAATGTTCCATATTATCTTGAAAAAAATGTACATTTTGTTCTTATTTGGTGAAGTGTGCTATAAATGTCAACTGGGTCGAGTTGGTTCATAGTACTGTTTAAGTGTTCTATGTACTCACTAATTTTCTGATTACTTGATCTATCATTTATTTAAAGAAGGTATTGAAATCTTCAGCTGAGTCTTGATTTGTCTGTTTTTCCTTCCCGTTATGTAAGTTTTTGCTCTATGAATTTTGAAACTTCAGTTTGTCCTGTCTTTTATATTTTTATTTTCTCTCCTGCTTGACTTCTCTTGGACTGATTTACTATCTTTTTCTTTCCAAGTGTTTCCCTCTACTAATCTGAAAGTGATATAGAATAGAACTATTCTTTTAGCACTTGCTCTAAACCTTTAATTAACACACTTTAAAGTTAAACATCAAGCAGGATCATAACCTTCCTTCCAAGCACTGCAGGGAAATTTCAATCACTTTATCTCCAATTACCTTGTGCCTTACTTGCATGCTATTTTGGTTTTGTATTTTAGTTTTATCTTGATTTCTGATTCCCTCAATATTATTATGATAATTTTATAAATCATTTTTTTTTCTTTTCAAATATTACCACATAGCCATCAGTTTGTGTGGTTTTCATTTCTTCCTGTATCTAGGATCTTCTGTGTGGGGTAACTTTATTTTTGCTTGAAAACCATTCTTTGCAATTTTGATGAATTTGGTCGATGGCAAAATCTGTCCGTATTTTTCAAAATTTTTCTTAATTTATCTTCATTCATGAATGATATTTTCATGGAGTATAGAATTCTAGGTTGACATGTATTTTATTGTAGTACATAGAAAATAGTATTCCACTGTTTCCTGGCTACGAGTGTTGCTCTGGAGAAGTTAGCTGCTTAAATCAGAGTCTTTTGTGTGTGTGTTCTGCTCTTCCCCCGTAATTTTGCTTAATGATGTTTTCTTTTTATTTTTCCTGCTTTGAATTTTCTGAGCTCTTGTATCTGATAATTAGGTCTTTCATTCAGTTTAGAAAATTCTTAAGCATTGTCTCTACATTTCGCCTGAGAACTCAGGTATATATTGTTCTGGATATCTTTTTTGACCTCTTATCGACTCACCTCTAAGAGGCTGACTCGTAGGAACTGCAGTAATGACCTCCTTTGCCCTCTGGTTTCCAGTGATGTTCAAAGACGGTAAGGCACAGGCAGTGGATGAGAGAGAGGGAGGAAAGTGAACTTGGCCTCTTACTACCGTTGCTCCTCAGCCAGGCCGATGGACCATTTACTGAAAGCCGTGCTCCTGTCAGACAGCCCTTTCCCTATGGCTGTCCTCTCTGGGCCCCATCACCGCTCCCTTACCTTTCCTCACCAGTCCTAAGGAGGTAGTGCTTCCCACAGTTACTAACCTGGGGATACTAAAATGCATCATGCAGTTTCCTTAAACTATGGCCCCAAATTTATACATGGCCATTCTTAACCTCTCCCTAAACTGCCCAGTTGGACAGTACTGTTCCCAATTCAGACTCTGACTCATACCAGTGTGCATGACTCTCTCAGTCTCCAGGCCACTTAACCTGCCTGTCATAACTGGTGTCTCTATGTCTGTGTTACATTCTGAGTCATTCCTTCCAGTTCAAATCTTCCTTCTTTAGTTCTAATGATTTTTGGACTAAATGACTATACTTTGAACTTCTAAAAGTTCTATTGGGTTCTTTATCAAATCTGTTTGGTAATTGATTTATATAGTCTGTGGTTTTCATTTATATTTTATCTTCCTGGTTTACAGCTTTGAACATACAAAACATATTTCTTTTTTATGCTGCCGGATGGCTCCTGTACTCGAAGTCATCATGAGTCTGATTCTGTTGACAGTTGTTTTCATTGCCTCTTTCATGCTTTGTTTCTTTTAGTGTTTTGTGCTTTTTTGAGTGTGAATTCATATTTCTTGGAATTTAATTTATGGACATTTTCTGAGTCCTGGGATAAAGACAGTTTCCTCTAAAAGATTGGTTTTTCTTCTGACAGGTCCCTCAGTCAACTACATTATCAAGGATCACTATAAATTAAAATTTATTATTGGAATTTAGGTCATATGAGGGATGGTTCATGATTACTGCTAATTATTAGCAATAAGACAGGTGTATATAATTCATTTTTACATATGTTTATAGCCATTTGGTGTCCTAGATCTTTAGAGTGAATTTTTTCTTTTAAATCCTCTACTGAGAGAGGCTCCAGGCTTTGTCTCTTAACCTTTAAGCTATACAAGGCCATGAGAACATCACCTCAAATTTATGAGGTCTAACAGTTACCTTCAAGATGAAAGCTATCATCAGTGCTTCATTTTCGTTCCCACTTTCACTGAGGTTTGGCCTGAGCAATATTACTATCATCATTATTCTTTTATTATTATTATTTTAAATCTTATGGTGAGATTTAAAAATATGCTTCCCTAGGTTTTATCCAACATTCTTACTTTTTTTCAGTTGAATGGTTGTTTAGCATATCTTGTTAGCAAAAATGCTGAAAGCAGCAGCCATTATTTTATTCTTATCCTTTTGCCATTATGTGTCATTTGTAAAGAGCATAGAGTTGATTTTACTTATATTGAATCTGAGATTCTGTGTCTTTTAATTGCATGGTCTGTCTTCTGTTATCTTGTTATATGCTCTCTGATCTTTACAGTTCTTTATGTGGGTTATTCTTTAAAAGTTTCATGGAGAAGGTAAGCCTTAAGCTGAATTGTGATGAAAGTGTACCTGCCAGTTGGGGTTTTGTAATGAGAAAAGAACGAAAGAGCACTAGCCCTCAGTGATTGAATTCATATGTTCATTTTGGATCATGCTGTTTCCCTTATTTTAAAAGCAGCATGTAAAAAATTATGTCTTATCCAAAGTTTTTTCTTTTTTTTTTGATGTTAGTTATCTTCCTAAGCAACAAGTTTTTCTGATAATGGATATTTTAAAGTTCTTTAAGTACAGAATATTTTCTAATTTTAATATTCACATCATAAATATAAAATCAGATTATGATAGTGAAATTTTAATATATTCCTATGAAATATGGAGTTTAAAAAGTAAGAAAGTCTTCAGAATTTATCTGTGGTAAAATCGATTGTTTAAAGTTTTGTTCTGAATAAATATTTATGTTTTGTATTGCTAAAAAAAAAAAGAATTTATCTGTAATTTGGATGGCTGATTAAATTTATATTTTATACCGCTTAACAATAATAATAAACATAATGGTAATGGCTCTCTTGAGTATAATATTATGAAGGATTCTAGGGTTAGGTCCTGGCTCAGTAGGAAGGATGTCTTGAAGGAGAAGTCATGTTTTTCAGAAGCATTTTACAGGCCGAAACACTGACAGTTGCATATTTAGCCACAGTGACTACGTTCTCTGGGCTCAGGGTACAGATGGGGAGAATAAATAAGGTCCAGATCAGAGGCAGGATCTGCTGGGCTCAGGCAGCACTCAGTGGCAGAGACAGGGTTTAGCTCCACTCTGAGTCCAAGTACACTTCTCTCTCTAGTGCACTGTATTTCCCGTTAGCTAACGTTTTCCCATGTCTAATAATCTCCCCCAGAAATGTATCATAAATATTTCATTTATAGCTATTTCACACCAATTTTACAAACTTTTCTGCACACCTTTACAAATATCGCCTGGGCTAACGCAAAGCTTATACTGAGAATATTTCATCATGATTTGCAACCTCAGAAAGTCCTGTTGTTTGCCTGAGGTGAGGGAAGTCTTTATCAACTACTTTACTCATCATTTCCAACATATTTTAAAAAGTCACCGTTCAGAATAAAGTACAGGAACAAAGTCCTAATGAATTTATTCCTTTTCATTTATTCCTTATTCGTGTCTTTTATCCATATTGTCTATTTTAAAAAGTGAGAAACATTTATTTTATTCAAAGAAAAAATTAGATTTATATATATTTATCTTAAATAGTTTTATTGTAGAGAAAACCATCTGTGACTATGCAATTTATTTAACAGGGATACAATAAATATTTGCACCATTGCACCTAATCTCTAATTCCCAATAGTTTCCCGGTAACACTTTTTTTAGCTTCAACCATGTGTGTGGTATTTGACCCTTAGAGTGGCCTTATGAGTTTAATGACTTTATTATCTGAGACTTGGAGAGATTAAGTAATTTGGCCATTGTCACCCAAGAATTAGGGAAATGGAGTCTAAGTCTGTCTAAATGCAGAGTCTGAGTTCTCAACCCCAGTGATGTACTGAAATCTGAAGCACATGAATACTTGGCATAAAGCAGCATAAATATTTCTAGAAATACACATGTAACATTTCTGACCACTGTGATTATTATTGAGACGCAGGCTTATGAAGAGTGTCTGTCATCATTACATAAGTTGGCTGCTTAAGTGATGCATTTTTTCAGACTTCAAACTTACAGACATCTATGTTTATAAAACCGGATGGTATCAAAACAATTGTCTTTAAAAATAAGAGCCCCAATGAAAAGGAAATATTACTGGGATAATATCTGACAAAGAGTAGAAACAAATAAAGGAAAAAAAAATACTGGCCAAATTGGGAAAAGAAACAGACAAGAGCTCATTAGAGTTTGAGCAAAACCAACGGAAAATTAGAAGAATCTGGAAATCTCAGAGGACAAATACTTACTTAACACTTTCTATGGGTCAGGCCCTGTACCAGGTGATAAGAATTTGCAGATCAGTAAGATATGTGTCTTTCTCTGAAAGAATTCACAAATTAGTGCATAACCTCATAAACAGCTAACAATAATGAGTGCAGTCAAAGTACCAAAACAATTAAGGGTGATACAGAAGAAGGGATTAATTCTTCTGTGGAGGGTAAGGCAGGGCAGGGGGTGCAGGGGATGGAGGCAAGAATGGGATCTAAGCTGATCCTTTAAGGATGACAGGATTTGGCCAGGTAGGTAAAGGGAAGGGCATTTGAACCTGACCGTTAAGGAAAAGGCCCAGAAGTAATATTCTATGTTTTAGGGAGCGATGTGACGGGAACAAGGAGTGTTTATCCTTGGAAGGAGTAGGTATTCGTTTTCTATTGCTGGGTAGCACACTGTCAAGAATTCGGCAGTTGAAAACAGCATTCCTTTTTGTCTCACACTTTCCGTAAGACAGAAGTCCAGGCATGGCTCGGCTGGGTTTTTTTCCTAAGGATCTCAAAAGCTTAAATCAAGGTGTCAGCCACTCTACATGCTCTTCTAGAGGCTTGACTAAGGAAAGCTCTGCCTCAAAGCTCGTTAAGGTTGTGGGCAAAATTCATTTCCTTGAGGCTGTAGCATTCGTGATAGTTTGTGTCCTCAAAGCCGGAAACAGAGATAGAATCTCTGCTACTTATAGTCTATGGCTTCCAGACCCTTTTTATTTATTTATTTAAATTAAAAAAAACTTTATTTGTATATTTATTTAAATTAAAAAAACTTTATATTTTATATTTTATTGGAGTATAGTTGATTTACAGTTTTATTAGAGTATAGTTGTTGTGTTAGTTTCAGGTGTACAGCAAAGTGAGTCAGTTATACATATTCATATATCGCCTCTTTTTTAGATTATTTTCCCATATAGGTCATTAGAGAGTATTGAGAAGAGTTCCATGTGCTATATGGTAGGTCATTATTAGTTATCTATTTTATATATAGTAGTGTATATATGTCAATCCCAATCTCCCAATTCACCCCTCCCTACCCTCCACTTTACCCCCGGTAACCCTGAGTTTCATTTATTTTCAAATAGCTTGGAATATAGGAGCAAATTGATTTTCCAATCTTAAGTGCTCCAAGTTCGTTTTTTTTTTCCCAGTCTGTCCACTGTTTTGGTTTCAACCTGTACATTGGCCAGTTCATTGATGAGCTCATTCATGTTTTTAATATCTTGCCAGAGACTCAACAGAAGTCAAATGCACAAAACTAGAATTCTTTCCAACCAGTGCCTTCAAAACTCCAGATTCAGTGGCACATGTTTTTCCTTCCAAGTAATCTCAGGTGACAGCTTGAACAGGTATTTTGCCATCACATAACGTGGGTCACCATTTTTTTCAGCTTCCAGTTTATCTTCTCTTGACAATTGACAGTGAAGTCCAATGTTAGGTTTTTTTTTTTTTTACAAAAACAAACCCCTTCTTGAAGGCACCAGTTTTGGTACTAGTTATGATATGTTCACTACTCTAACTGACAATCAAAAGTCTCATCTCCTGACGCGCTGGGAGCTTAGTTCTCACAACACAGCCCGGAGCAGGTTGGCAAACGTGCGGGGGTTCGTCTCCACGCCGTGCAGTCAATGCGGGCCTTAGGTTTCTTTCATCCAAAAACTCTTCATCCTCTAGGGTCTTATGAGTGCTCTGGATCTGACCAGAAGAGAAGAGAAGGGCGGTGGAAGATTTTTGTCTAACCCTGAACCTAGCCCTAACCGTAGCCCTAACCAACCAGGCAGCATATGTCACAGACCAGGTGATATTTTTCCCTTCTACTCAGATTCTACTGACCCAACACTGTAACAAGTCCACATCTAACTGCAAGGGGTTCTGGAAAAGGATGGCCGACCACATCCTCAGGAGAAAATGGGAGTGGTTTTGTGAACACTTAGCCAGTCCCTGCTATACCTTTAGAAAATTATGTAACAGACCAGGCAAGATATGATAAAGACCTATATTAGGCACTGAAAATTAGCAAAGAGGTAATTCATTCATTTATGTACTCATTCAGCAAATATGTACTGAACATTGGCTCTGAGCCAGGTGATGTATTTCAGATCTGGCAAGTCATTCCATCATAAGTTAGATAGCCAAGGTCACCATCCTCTTAGATCTTACATTACAGTGAGGTTTAAAAGCATCGTGGTGAAGCTTATTCGGTGTCCTATATAAGGATGTCACCTTTAAATAATTTTATAGGGTATAAACCTAACATGAGCATTAATAAAAAGCACACAGTACAAAGTATTTATTGATTTAATTAATTTTGCCACGTACACTTCTGGGTATGAGAAATGGATGGTGATCTAAATCAGTGTATGTCTTAGAAGACACACAGATGGCCAAGAGGCACATGAAAAGATGCTCAACATCTCTAATCAGTAGAGAAATGCAACTCAAAACTACAATGAGGTATCACCTGACACTTGATAGAATGGGCATCATCAGAAAATCTACAAGCAACAAGTGCTGGAGAGGGTGTGGAGAAAATGGAACCCTCTTGCACTGTTGGTGGGAATGTAAATTGATACAGCCACTATGGAGAACAGTATGGAGGTTCCTTAAAAAACTAAAAATAGAACTACCATATGACCCAGCAATCCCACTACTGGGCATATACCCAGAGAAAACCATAATTCAAAAAGACACATGCACCACAATATTCATTGCAGCACTATTTACAATAGCCAAGACATGGATGCAACCCAAATGTCCATTAATAGGAATGGGTAAAGAAGATGTGGTACATATACACAATGGAATATTACTCAGCCATAAAAAGGAACGAAATTGTGCCATTTGCTGAGACATGGGTGGACCTAGAGACTATCATACAGAGTAAAGTAAGTCAGAAAGAGAAAAACAAATATCACATATTAACACATATATGTTGAGTCTAGAAAAATGGTACAGATGAACCTGTTTGCAAAGCAGAAATAGAGACACACAGAGAACAAATGTATGGACACCAAGGGGGGAAAGCGGAGTTGGGATGAATTGGGAGATTGGGATTGACATGTATACACTACTATATATAAAATAGATAACTAATGAGAATCTACTGTATAGCACAGGGAACTCTACTCACTGTTCTGTGGTGACCTAAATGGGAAAGAAATCCAAAAAAATGGGGATATATGTATACGTATAGCTGATGCACTTTGCTTTACAGGAGAAACTAACACAACATTGTAAAGCGGCTATAGTCCAATAAAAATTTTTAAAAAAGATTAGTAACCAGAATACTTCAGAAGTACATACAAATCAAAGAAGCTAAACAAGTGAAGGAAAAGTTTACAAAGGATATATGGAGGCAATTATCACAAGAAACACAAATAGTCAATAAATATATTAAAAGACATAAAAAAATAAATCAATGTATGTCTTTATCCTTCTTTACCTATGTAACTGGCATACTTTCCAAAGAAAACACTATTGAAAGTAGCTTGGTGTCCAAGGCATGTGAGGCCAGGCCAGTGGTATAGTCAATGTGACAGGATTCCTGGTGGAGGATGGTGGGGAACAGATGGAGGAATAGGAACAGCAGGTATGGAAACAAATGGGCCAGTTTGGCTGGGGAGAGGCTGCTGTGGGACACTGAGATAGGATAATTTTGCAATTAGAGACTTCTTTCATTTTCTATATTCCATGTATTTGGTTTAAATTTCCTTATAAGAGTGCAAGTACAAAATACATAGGCATTATCATTTTTAAGTGAATTTGTCCTCATCAAAATTGTACTTGTCACGACCACAAAAAAGTGCAGCGCTCATCTGATTAGATGTTGAAATATAGTAGAAACAGAGTCTAATTTAGCCAATGAAAACATTGACTTATTTCTAAGTGTGACACTGATTAAACATAAGTTTTAAGAACAAGAACTTGTCATTTCTGCTGTGTTTTAAATATAGCACCAAGTGCATATGTAATGGAGCATGACCCAATGGGCCCTTCCTGGGACACACACCCCCATCTCCGCTGCCTGTCTCTTGTTTGTAGAAAAACTTTAGCGAAAGAACAGAATCAATCAGAGAAATGAGGAAATACAGAAAATAAAGGAAAATAATCAAGCAAAACAAGATAATAATAGTTTAGTCATTAAACAAAGTCAAGGACCTTTGGTTCCTTCTCAAGGGCTATCATAATATTCTGAGCCGTATCCTGTGAGCTGTGTTGTAGATGCTGAAACTCCCCACCACGTGAAAGAAGTTAATTACAGGATGACCAGGCTGTAGACATGACATAAGCTGCTCCATCTTACACAGTTCTAAGAACTGGCCTCAAAGAAATGGCAACAAAGCGACCCTGAAACTGAAGATTAGCTGTGCTTAGAACAGTCAAGATGACGCTGATCAGACCGCCACATGACTAATTTCAAGACGACGGTCAGAGCTGACTGTGCTGTTTCTGCATGCAGCCCCCTCCCTCCATCTATACACCCCTGAAACTCCCCTTTAAAAACTCCTCCCCCCTGATCAGCAGCAGGGGAACGGCTTTTAGACATGAGTCTGCCTTCTCCCCAGGTTGCTGGCTTCCTGAAAAAAGCAACCTTTCCTTGCCTACCAACACTTGTCTCCCGTATATTGGCTTTTTTTTTTCTTTTTCTTTTTTAAATTTATTTTATTTATTTATTTTTGGCTGCATTGGCTCTTTGTTGTTGCGCGCGGGCTTTCCCTAGTTGCGGTGAGCGGGGGCTACTCTTCATTGTGGTGGGTGGGCTTCTCATTGCGGTGGCTTCTCTTGTTGCGGAGCACAGGCTCTAGGCACGTGGGCTTCAGTAGTTGTGTCACGCAGGCTCAGTAGTTGTGGTGCACGGGCTTAGTTGCTCTGCGGCATGTGGGACCTTCCCGGACCAGGGCTCAAACCCGTGTCCCCTGCATTGGCAGGCGGATTCTCAACCACTGCGCCACCAGGGAAGCCCCCGTATATTGGCTTTTGAGCAGCAAGCAACTGAGCCTGAGTTTGGTAGCACATACACATACTTCCCTATATGCTGTTGATGAATTTAGCCAAGTGAATGTAGAAGAACTACTGAGCATGGTAATGACTGAAAGATGCTTCTGAAGACTCATCCAAGAAAGCATTGGGAAACATTAAAGAATTAGCTGTGAAGTTGCATTTTTTTAATGTGTGTGATGAGTTGAATTGTGTTCCCCCCCAAAAAGATATGTTGGAATTCTAACCCACAGTAACTCAGAATGTAACCTTATTTGGAAATTGTGTTGTTACAAATGTAATTAAGTTGAGATCATCCTGGAGTTCGATGGGCTCCTGGTCTGATATGACTTGTGTCCTTTTAAAAAGATGGCTATGTGAAGACACAAACACCCACAGAAAACATCATGAGAAGGCAAGGCAGAGACTGGAGGTATGTAGCTGGAAGCCACGGAATGCTAAAGATTACGGACAGACCAGGAGCTGGGAGGGGGCAAGGAAGGGTTCTCCTATAGGCTTCAGAGGGACCGTGGCCCTACCAACACCTTGATTTTTGGCATCTAGAGCTCTGAAACTCTAAGTCTCTGTTCTTCTAAGCCACCCAGTTTGTGGTGTCTTGTTATCTGCAAACCTAGAAAGCTAATACAATGTGCAGTGGAATAAATCAGATGCACAGAACAGTTTCCAATACAGAGTAGTCTGCATTATTTTCACAAACTATGAAGCCTCTAATTTCTTAAGGAAAATATTCTGCTTTATCCTGAATGATGTTATGCCCAGAAGTTGTCTTTCAAAGTTGTTAAAATAATTATCTTAACATCAATTTTAAAACTATTGTTTTTTAAAATTTATTTCTTACTCAAGTCTAGTTGATTTATAATGTTGTGTTAGTTTCTGGTGTACAGCAAAGTGATTCAGTTATATATATATATGTGGAAAGTATTCAGTTATATATATAACTGAATATGAAAAAGAATATATACATGTATTCTTTTTCATATTCTTTTCCATTATGTTTTATTACAGGATAATGAATACAGTTCTGTGTAAAAACTATTGTTCGCTAATGCTGTTTTTTGGGTGATTCTTCAGAAGCATGTTTCAGTCATTCCTATACTTATTTTTTTTTTTAAACATCTTTATTGGAGTATAATTGCTTTACAATGATGTGTTAGTTTCTGCTGTATAACAAAGTAAATCAGCTATACATATACATATAACCCCATATCTCCTCCCTCTTGCCTCTCCCTCCCACCCTCCCTATCCCACCCCTCTAGGTGGTCACAAAGCACTGAGCTGATCTCCCTGTGCTATGCGGCTGCTTCCCACTAGCTATCTAGTTTACATTTGGTAGTGTATATATGTCCATGCGGCTCTCTCACAAAAGTACATGTAAGTTATTCTACTGTTTTTTAAAGAGTATTCATTTACAAAACATTTCACACGTATAACTCACAATGTATGAATTGTATCCTGCTCACATTTATGTTAGCTCTTGAGTGGCACAACATAATATAGAACAGGTAAATAGAGAAATCACACTTCTCTGGCTTTTTATAGTTTACAGAGCAATTTCTGAAAGTGTCATCTCACTTAAGGTAAAGTTAGAACTTCAAAAAATACATGAATATGTTAATGTATTTTTTATATTGTTGTATATATGTATATATCAGACATGTTTTATCTGATTTTTTTAACAGTATATGTATTTTAAAAATCTGAATTAAGATTTTAAAAATCAAATTATATTTTAAATGCACAGAATAGGAGACTGTTGAAAATAATCTGTGATGGATTTTTCTTTTTAATTTTGGTGATTTGTATTATGTATATTCTGAAAGTCAGCATGTTTTGTCCGTGGAGAGCCCTTTGCATAAAAATCAAATTTATTCCTAAGTGGTGATCTGTGAAAAGTCAAGCCATTCTTCCTCAAATGTGACAGATATTTTCCTTCATATGTGGCATGCTTTCTTTTTTTTTTTTTGCTTCTTGTTTGTTTATTTATTTGTTCATTTATTTTTTTAATGTTTTTATTGGATTATAATTGCTTTCTCTATTAAAAGGAGTATTATATCTATACGGTGATATAGAGATACACAGGTGATATTGTATAATATAAATTATAGTGTTTGGCTATGTCTCAACATTTTCAAACTTTTAATTTAACATCTCATATTTATATATTTGAGTTTTTCTCAAAGGTTATTTATCCCTGACACTCCCTGGTGAGGTACTTGAGGTAGAGTTATTCCTTCCACACACTGCTTTAGAAAGTTTTCTTTTATTTTAAAAGGATGTGGGTGGTTTCAAAGTAGATAAGCAGAGAATAGGTATGTTACAATAACAGATTCATTTTGTAACTCTAAGATGGTTTGAACTACTGCTTCAGTCATTGAGGGTTGGTGCATATTTGTGTATTTCTGTGTGTGTGTGTGTAATCTAATCATTATTTTTGCCTATACTCTCTCAAATTCTCTGGAAGGATGGGGGAGAAAAGTATTTTTTAAAGGCATAAGTGACAAAATGAAATAGTTTTTTAAAAATTCAGAAATAATTTTGATACCATCTTGGCTAAAATAATCTCCTAAAATAACCTCTGTGTCACTCTGGTTCCCATTGTTTTATTTTACTCATCAGCACCTGAACTTATAATTTGGTGTGTACGTCTAAACGAAAGCACCTGTTTGTTGTTTTGTTTCTGTCTTTCTCACATTCCCACTAGAAGATAAAACTCCATTAGAGAACGAATTTGCCACCCTTAGTCATCACTGCAACCACAGGACTCAGAACAGTGCTTGGCAAACGCATGAATGGATGGATACGGTTAAAGTCATATGTGCTAACGTCCACTCAACCAGCTGTTCACAGTAGGGTTGTGAAGGGTGAGAGTCAAAAACACCTAAAGAATGGGAAGGTCAGGAAAGGCACCATTTATAACAAGTTAAGTAAACATTTCATGGGATTAGTGGTTAAGAGATTTAAGGCTGTTAGCAAATAAAACTTGGGGTATGTGAGAAAAAAGCACTGTAGTCTTCTTCTCCTCTTTTAGATAAAAGCACAAAATGAAGTAATGTAGAAAACATTTAGGCCAGTGCCTGGCTTGCTGGTAGCAGCTCCAGTGGAGGAGGGAGCCTGCTTCTGCTACTTGGATGACCTTGGGGAAGGTGACGCAGCTGAGGCGTTTTCATTCAAATCCGGGAGCACAGCAGAGTTCAGAAATGGACTTGAGGGACCTCTGATTCTCAGTGACACTCAGTTCTGAGCACAATTTCCTCCATCTGGGGCAAGTGCCCAACAGGAAATCTTACTTCAGGAAAGGGCTGTTCTTCACACCGTAGAAAGGTAATTCTGTTCTGCCTTTCAGTTACAGCACATCATAGGTAAGAATAAAGCTTTGCCCGGGAACCAAGGCTGTCAGCTTTGTCACCATGGACAGAGGGCATGGGTGGCCGTTTTCATACTGTGCATTTGAACTTACAAGCAAATGGACTTGCAGGCAATCTTTCAAAATCCAAATGGAGGGGTTTCTGTGATGTGTTTCTCCTCAGAACTCTCTTAACTCTCCTGTTCCTCCTTGTCTTAGTTTTCTGTTGCTGGTGAAACAAATTGTCACAAACTTATTGGCTTAAAATAACTCACATTTATTATCTTACAGTTTGGATGTCAGAGGTCCAAAATGGGTCTCACTGAGCTAAAACCAATTGTCAACAGTGTGTTCCTTCTGGAGCATCCAGGGGAATCTGTTTTTCCTTGCTTTTTTTCTGGCTTCTAAAAGCACCCATATTCCTTGACTCCTGGCCCCTGTCCGTCTTCAAATCCAGCCGTAGCCGATCAAGTATTTCTCACATCATATCACTCTGACACTGACATTTTTGCCTCCCCCTTCCCATTTAAGGACCCTTGTGATTACATTGGGTCCTCTCAGATGATCCAGAGGTTAGCTGATTAATAGCTGTAAATAACTCCACCTGAGACCTTAAGTCTCCTTTGCCATGTAATTAACATTTTCATAGATTCTAGGCATTAGGAAACGTACATCTTTGGGAGACAATTATTGAACATCTTTGGGAGACAGTTATTCTTCCTACCACATTATATATTTTATTTATAAAGATTTGGGCTTTTCTGAAAATGAGCACATCTCTAGAAAAGGGACAATTCTACTTTCATGTCTGGTTGAAATGGCCTAGATCTAGGAAAGAAGAGCATCTAAACCTTTGTTTATTTCTAGTCAGTTTATTCTTCTAAGAGGACCAGTCTCACGGTTGCTGGAATGGGATGAGGTCAGAAATGTCACAGCTGCACTTGTTTTTTTCCAATTAGACTTTCTGCTGTTTAGAAGAAATACCTATTCTCTTGTGAAGAAAGCAATCCCATTCATTGTTACAGGTAATTACCTTTTTGCAGACACACAAGTCTCAGATAGGACTTTATATACATTGTTTTTTGGTACACTCCCTGCACTTAGTGGGAACATTTGAACTAGTGCTTTACATTTGCAAAGAACACAACACTTCAGGCACTTCCAAAGTTTTTAGAAAATAAAATTAATACCAAATCTTTTGAAATCATTATTATCTGTCCAAGTGAGATTTAATAATGACTCATATATTTGACCCCCTGTGGTAGATTCTAAATAAGAATTAATCTCTGGTATTAACTTGCAGTGGAATTTCACTTTATAATTGTGTGCAGGCAAAACCAACAGTTGCTTATTTTTTACTGTTTTTGTCAGTGACTGTTCCATCATATTGTTTTATGAGGCAATAATATAGCATCTAAGTAGAAAAATTCTGGGCACAAATAATTTATCCTATTGAATAACAGAGAGATTTCCATCAATAAATCAGGAAATCAGATTATTATTCATGTGAGGCGGGCCCAAGTGAGACACATAACTACAGTAAAAGCCATGATTAATGATGTTTGAATGTCAAAAGTTTGAAAACTTGATGTGAATTTATTAAATATCCAGAAATCTATAACGTAATCCATACCTCAAACAAGCTGTCTGAATTTCTTTACATCACTCATCCAACACCCACTACACTGGGGAAGCTTCTGATTTATCTGACTTAATTATGTCCAAAACTCTGTGAATTCATGGTGTTCCTGACCAAAAACATGAATTTTTACTACTGACTCAAATCTAAAAATAGTTGTTTTTACTGAAAGAGTCCTTGAAGCTGTTGCTAAGGAACGAGCTTTGGAAAATGAAGACAAAATATCATCGAAATCTCTTAGTTAAAAAGGAGAAAAATTCTGAAAAGCAGCCATTTCTCAGGGAAGCTGATATGTAGTGATCAACTTTTTCAGGCCTGGCCCATCCCGAGTTGTCATGCCATGAAACTGTCTTCTACTCGACTCTCTGTAATCCATGTTCTGATATTCACCAAGATGTCATCTGTTAGATTTAATAACAATTCACTTTTCAAATGTGAAGGTTTCAGAGAAGTCTAGAGTCCTCAGGCTACATTAAACACATGTGCCTGATCCTTGCCTGTAGGAAATTAAATATCATGTTAGGATATCATATATATATATATATATATATATATATATATATATAACAATTACATTAGTGTCTTTGCCCATGTTAATTGTTATGGATGGTCAGAAGGAAGAAAAGGCAACATTTGCTTGAATCTCTAAAATCACATATAGGAATTCATCTTTTCTTTTAAAAAAGTATTATTCACAATACACAGTTGTCAGTTAGCCAGAGTTTTCTAAAGGCCTTAAAATGCACTTAACAATCGTTGGCTTGGTTAATTGCATTTTTGTTAAAATGACAATTTTTCTTTTTTTTTGAGGACCTTCATGGAATGCTATAGGAGTCCTAGCTTCAGGCAGTGGCTTAAGTGGAAGCAGTATAGAAACAACCCTGCTCGCCCAAGGATTTTACAGACTGAAAACCTATTGGGAAAGCTAAGTTTTGAACAGTGAGACTAGGAGAGGGGTAAAGACTTGGTAGAATGGGGTGGTGATTAACTGAGGAGAAGATGGCTGTCCATCATTAGCAGGGATAGATTACTTAGCCAGAACCTGTGGATTATGGTGTTTTTCTGAAGAGTCTGAAATATCTGCTCTCATTAGTCAAGTAGTGTTATTTTCACGCTCACTCGTTTTAGAATTATATTCAAGAATTGAGCAAAATCCAGTGAACTCACACCATGTCAGCATCCGCTACTGGTCCTCTGTTAAATAGATTGCCTCAGTTAAATGCATATGTGTCTTCTTTACCTGGGCTCAGGATATTTTTGTTATAAGAAATTAAAAGAACTGAGTACTTATTCTCAGAACATGACTAATATCTTAATTCAATTTGATTATAAAAATTTAAATATGATTGTAATTTTAATCAAATTGTTATCATATTTGAATATTCTGTGGGTTATTCTCTCCTATATTTAGCTAAACTCTAGAATGACTTTTTAAATTTAGTTTGTGTTCATCTGAGTAATTACATGGGACAACCAGCATTATTTCTAAAGGTCACTGGAACTGTTATTTCTGTACTGTTTGGAAGGATAATGTGAAGAATTTGTATTTTTACCAAGTAGCCATCTTACCTAAAGCTTGCACATTACCAGTTGGAATGATGAACTCCATGTTGCAACTAGTAGGGATGTTTTTTAAAATTATTACTAAAATAACTAACCTTAGTGTGAAAAGTTCACTGCCTGAAGGCAGGACAAAAGATAGTATGATTTTGTCTGGTAGGGTACATACAGACTTGTTATCCTAATGGAGAGGATGGGAGAAGTTCTTTACAGAAGTTTCTTTATAAGGCTTTCCTTTATAATGAGTTACCACAAGAGAGCTGAAAGAAACTTGCTACAACTGTTTTCTTAATGAAGCAGATAAAAATTAACACTGATTGATCCCATCAAGAAGGAGTCAATAGCTGTTGCAGAGACAAATTTCAGATCTTAAAATAATATTGGACAGGGAAAGATTCTAGAAGCCATCACCCTTAGAGAATGCTTGTGGTGGGGTTTATTTGCCAAAGGAAAGGTCAGGAAGCCAGTGTTTCCCGCTGCTTCCATCACAGGAAGTAGTTGGTGATGTTTTCTCCCATTTTCTCTTAAAGATAAACTCACCAAGTGAACAACTTCATGAAGCCCATTTCAGAAACTTCCCATTGAGAAGAATAGTGTCAGGTTATAGGGGCCTGTTACTAAAAAAACCCTCAACACTAGCAAATAGGTTTAAATTCTTCTGCTAACCCTCATGAACGGTTAGAGACTTCCTGACAGGACAGTGTTAGGGCACTGTCTTGACAAAATTTAGAAGGTCATGTTCAGGTTTGTTGAGGAAGGATGTTACGATTAGTTAGAGATATCCTTATGGATGAGGGTGTAGTGCTATAGGTGTAGCCTGAGTCACTCTTAGCAACTAGAGTTCAGGTAATAAATATCTATATCCTTAACTCCAAGGGTGTTTTTTATGGTGATATGGGTGGAGAAATGTTGATGCTATTAGTCCAAAAGATAAAAGGGTTAATCCAGAGATGGAGACCTTTGATTTGTTAACTGGCCCTTAGATTCATGACATAGATTATACCTGATAAAATAGGATAATTAACAAACCTTTGTTATTGGGGGCAGGGGAAAAAAGATGAAGTGAGGTATGTCATCTTTTGTCCAGAACTTCTAGTGAATCTAAATCTAACTGAGCATTTCCTTATTTCCTAAAAGTAAATAGAGTTCATAATATATATTATACATTATTTTTGAGCATTCACAATAGGCATTAAATACACATACTTGTGTATAGTGTTCTTTGAATTTTAATTGTCATGTAGGTGTAGAGTTGGTTTCCACAGAGAATACTCATCTTCCATCTGTGTCTGTGTCCTGGCCCATCCCAAGCCCACGACGGCTGTTTGTCCTACAAGCACACCTGTACTCAGAGCCTGGGCCCTGAGTCTCAGGAGTGACCCAGCCTCCAGGGTCAGGCCTTGCTCCTCCCTCCTACTTCTGGTTGCAGCACCTGACTCTTCTTTGGTTCACTGACACTTTATCCCTCTTGTGAGAGTCACAGTAGTGCTTGTGGACAATCACATCGGTACATTTCCCGGAGTGGCGTTTGGCAAGCAGCGTCATGCATGGGACATGATTTAATAGTGCAGGTTGGGCTCACTGGAACCCAGACACTTTTCTTTTCAATGTCTTTCCTTCAACAAATGTCTTTCTAAAGATCTGGGCTGAAGTCTTAGGGGCTCCAGCCTAGGTTATTTAGGGAATAACTTCTAAATAAGCACATACATACACACTGAACAAGCAGTAGTCAAATTAATACAAAATTAAGGAAAACTTCTCCCAAAGATGCATTCATGTTAATGACCTTCTCCAGACACAATGGGAGATGACTCTCTTTATATTTAGATAATAAAGAGCCTTCTCAAGTTAGTTTTTCAGAACTAAAGAGACTCATTCCACAGACGCAACCAAAGGTGCAGCCCAAACTAGTTGTAATATTAAAATGATAGCTCCTCCATAGGTTATGCCCTTCAAGGTTAGCATACAACCAATCAAACAAACAAACAAAATTAAATATCCTGTAAAAATTTGTATTTTTTTAATTGAAATATAGTTGATTTGCAATGTTGTATTAGTTTCAGGTGTATAGCAAATTGATTCAGTTATATGTATCATATATATACACACACATATATATGTGTATATATATATATTCTTTTTCAGATATATTTCCATATAGGTTATTACAAGATACTGAGTATAGTTCCCTGTGCTATACAGTAGGTCCTTCTTGGTTATCTATTTTATATATAGTAGTGTATGTCTGTTAATCCCAACCTCCTAATTTATCCTTCCCCCCTTTTTCCCCTTTGGTAACCATCAGTTTATTTTCTATGTCTGTGGGTCTCTATATTCTTTAAAAAATTTTAACTAAAATGCATATTTTGTTTTTGTTGTCGTTTATTAACTCAGTTGTTAGTAAGTATATAGACTCTCCTGATCTCTTCACGGTAAATAACCTCTTCTCCCATAGACCTTCCACACAGCCCTTTGACCCTCTCTTGTGTCCCTGGCTTTTTAATCCTTTGGGTACTTCTGTCTTTATACTACACTGTAAACTCTATGAGGAGAGAGACAAAGTGATTTTTATCTCTGGGACTCTCGTCACACTGCTGTATCCTCCTTTCAGTAAATATGCCTCCATTTTTGGTAAATAGATGTCTTTTTGTGTAACTGTTTCTTTTTTTTAACTTTTTATTTTATATTGGAGCATAGTTGATCATCAATGTTGTGTTAGTTTCAGGTGTACAGCAAAGTGATTCAGTTATACATATACATGTATCTATTCTTTTTCAAATCCTTTTCCCCTTTAGGTTGTTACATAATACTGAGCAGCAGTTCCCTGTGCTATACAGTAGGTCCTTGTTGGTTATCCATTTAAAATATAGCAATGTGTACACGTCAATCCCAAACACCCTAACTGTCCCTCCCCCCAACCCCCCGGTAACTGTGAGTTTGTCACTGTTCCTTAAGAGTCTTGCATTATGTAAGACTGCTGCTTTAGAGCAAAATAGTAATAGAATCTCAAGGCTACTGGGCTGCTACCTTTAATGCTCATGATCGCTGACCTGGAGGTATGAGGGTGATGGTTCTCATGAGTGTAAGAATGTCAGACGCAGATGTGAGCAGGTTACTTCGCACCTGCACCACGAGTTTTCTCATCCATGAAATGAGGATGCTAATGGTACCTTCTTAGTGTGTTGTAAGGGTATTTGAAATTATTTCATAAAAAGCTTTTAGAACAGTATCAGATGCGCATGTTTCTTACTCAAGAAAGGTTAGCTGAACACTACTGACATTGCCTTGGCAGTCTGAAAGATATCTTTTTAAGTCAAGCCCCAGGGGAGGAATTAAATATACTAAAAATATACAACATCTAGCCTAGGCTTCTCTGTCAACAACTTGTTATTTGTTTAGTGAGTTCAATTCAGATATCTTAGTTTTGTGGTGTGCAAGCTGCCAAACTTCAGTAGCCCATTGACACAGGCTCGGCTTATATAGGGGCATGCTAGTTTCTAGGATTAAAAGAAAGTAAAGGTGACAATTACATAAAGAAAAGAAAAACTATATCATGTGAGAGATCAGTAAAAAAGTAAACTAATAAACTAGATGAAAAAGAACTTAAGATAATAAAATGTCTTGGTTGGTGCAGGAAGTTCTCTAAGAAACATACACACATCCTATCCCCGAGTTCACAGCAGCTGCGGTCGCTGTAGGGACTTGACCCTGAGAAGTCGGCCCTGGCTCTGTCCTCACTGCAGTGAGAAGCACCTGGAGCAGCCTGGTGACCAAGGAGCAAAGAAACGGCTGTGAATTTCAGAAATTACTGCTAGGGACAAGCGTGCTTTCAAGTCCTTTACATTGGGTTCACTTCACAACCATTTCCTCAACACCACCCTTCAGGAATTCCACTGCTATCAGTTCTTCTGACTAACTTCTTGTCATTTGTACATTTATTTTGTTTGTTTTATTTGTAGCCTAAAGATTTTGGTTCGATCACAGCAAGGGGAAATATTCCCCCAAAGATATGGAAATAGTACAAATGATTAGATGTAAAACTGGAATTTACCCTTTCATCACTCACGACGTACTCTGTTCCGTGTCATTCTCAAAAATAAGATACTGAATGTTTCTTTTCTATTGTGACATATTTTACCAGGAATACATATTTTGATATATTCTGAAAAAAAAAGAGCTATTAATATTAGATATTGGCTTAACGAACCTAATCCGTAGCATTTGGCTGAGCAATCTGAAACTTACAACTCATTAATATTGTGAAAGGACGTTGATAGCTGAATTTTCCTTGCTGCTATTAAAAAAATCATTGCTCTGTTGATGTTGCATGAAAGATATTACCACGTATTTTATCATCAAGTTTTGTCTGTCATGTTCTATTATCATGATATCATAGAAATATATTAACATAATCATTTTATTCAGAATACTTCTCCTTCTGACATATTCCGGATTTTCAGTCTACTAAGTAAAAAAGTTGTCTGTTAAGAAGACAACAACAGAAGTCCTGACAGCTTTAAAGCTGGAAAATGTATAGAATTAATAGAAAGTAGACATCAATGGTAAAAATTACCATAATACTTAGGTAAATAATGAGAGCTGTGAAACTTGAATTGAATAGAGAGAATTAAAATAGCAATATTTTTGACTAAAGTAAATTTTGTCATATGATTTAAATCTCAAAGTTTTTAGTTCCCTTTATATATGAACAGGTTATTTAGACCATTATTTCCTTTCATACATTCCTCTGGGACCCAACAAGATCTTAATATAAATCTTACTACTAACTCTCTTTCCCAGAGATGTCTGAATGATTAAGAGAGTTATGTGTCAAAAGTCTGCATTTGTGTTTCCAAGTGGTAGAATGGCATATTTTTTAGATATAGCTAGCCTATGTCACAATACTCCATTTTCTATACGCTTCTTGTCTTCCACATCATGGATTACGTTCATAGTCATGACTGTACCAGGGAAATATTGAATTTTAATAGAGCAAAGTAACTTTTTGCTGTGAGGTATTTATATGGAGCAGGTAAGCACCAGATGCTGTACATAACACCTAAGTGACTATCTTCTGAAAATGAGAAAACATTTGTCCAACTTTTTCTAAAAGGCAACCTACTGGAACCTACATCTTCTTGGTTACATGGATCTCACCCTCATTCTGGCCTTCTCTTGGCTACTGCGGTTTATTGAATCACTATGTTACCCCAGGCTGAGCACACTCGACTACTATCTTTCATCCCCATTACTACATTACTTGTAGTAATTCCTGCTACAAGTCTAGGGTGCTGATGCTTAACGTTCAGGGGTGATGGAGCAAACGACAACCTAAGGAAAAGAAAGAATGAAAACTAAGCTTTGCTGTTAAATTCTAAGTGTCTAGGAGAAAAAAAAAAACATGCTTTAAATTTTACAGGGGTCATCTCCCAGAAATACCCATATTCCTTGTTTGATAGAAGACTCATGAAATTCTTACCACTTTCCTAGGCAGAACAGTTCACTTCTCTTTATTGTTAGCCTTGTCTTAAACACTCTGCCTGGAGATCAGTCTGAGTGAAAGAAACAAAGCTATTACAATCCCTTCCCAAAGAGCCATCTATTCCAAATCATCACCATTAGCTATACAAAGACCAGGCAGAGCTTTGAAATTATAGTCATTTCCCTTTTTTTGATATCGTGCCGGATCAATATTTTAAGCTAGCTTTCCACTCCCGTTACCTTTAAGGACTGAGGAAATCCTTAATGGTACTGTACAGGAACTGCCCCTGTGAACTTCAGAAAAGAAGAGATTCCTCTTGTAAACAGGTTCGAAGCCCTCAGTGTGAACAGCACTCATTCCACAGGGAGAACGCAGGCGACACAGAGCACCACTGTGAGCCATCCACTCTCCGAAAGGCACGGGCTCTACGTAACTGTTAGTTAATCATCTGATAACCCGACTTGGGAAACGTAGGTAAGGGGCATTTTCTAGTCACTTTCTGTCTTAAGTATATATTTTCTGTTGTACTCCCATTTATTTATATTAACTATTTACTCAATTTTATGTACCATATCTCGTCAGCCAGGAGCAATTAAACCTTCCTTTTGTTTTAAATTGCTCAGTCAAATGCTTTTAAGACGGAGTAAAGCTTAAAAACCTTGATTAGGTGTATAAAAACACACAGAGCCAAAATTTTAGTGAGCAAAGTGAATAGATGTGATAAAAAATAGTTCTTATACAGTAGTACTCAAATAGACTTTTTCTCTAAGTGATTCTCATACATAAATAGCAATTCAGAGTGACCTAATTATGACTATTGACATTTTCTTTACCAAGTATATCACTCTTGATCAATAAAATGCTCATTTTAGAACCTTTTATTTATTTATTTTTAAATTTCTGTTGGAGTATAATTGATTTACAATGTTGTGTTAGTCTCAGGTGTACAGCAAACTGAATCAGTGATATATAAACATACCCTCTTTCTAATTTTTATTTATTTTATTTTATTTTTAAAAATTTTTATTGGAGTATAGTTGCTTTACAATGTTGTGTTAATTTCTCCTGTACAGCAAAGTGAATCAGCTATATGCATACATATATCCCCTCTTTTTTCGATTTCCTTCCCATTTAGGTCACCATGGAGCAGTGAGTAGAGTTCCCTGTGCTATACAGCAGGTTCTTATCAGTTATCTATTTTATATATAGTAGTGTGTATATGTCAATCCCAATCTCCCAATTTATCCCTCCCTCCCTCCCTCTATCATACAATATTTCACTTTCTGTGTCTGACTTACTTCACTCAGTATGACAGACTCTAAGTCCATCCATGTTGCTGCAGATGGCATTATTTTGTTCTTTTTTATGGCTGAGTAATATTCCATTGTATATATGTACCACATCTTCTTTATCCATTCCTCTGTTGATGGGCATTTAGGTTGCTTCCATGTCCTGGTTATTGTAAACAGTGCTGCAATGAACATTGGGGTGCATATATCTTTTTCGAATTATGGTTTTCTTCAGTTATATGCCCAGGAGTGGGAATGCTGGATCATATGATAGCTCTATTTTTAGTTTTTTAAAGAACCTCCATACTGTTCTCCATAGTGGCTGTACCAATTTACATTCCTACCAACACTGTAGGAGGGTTCCCTTTTCTCCACACCCTCTCCAGCATTTATGTTTGTAGATTTTTTTAATGATGGCCATTCTGACTGGTGTGAGGTGATACCTCATAGTAGTTTTGATTTGCATTTCTCTAATAACTAGTGATGTTGAACATCTTTTCATGTGCTTTTTGGCCATTTGTATGTCTTCTTTGGAGAAATGTCTATTTAGATCTTCCGCCCATTTTTTGATTTTTTTTTTTTATATATTGAGCTTCATGAGCTGTTTGTATATTTTGGAGATTAAGCCCTTGTTGGTTGTTTCATTTGCAAATATTTTCTCCCATTCTGAAGGTTGTCTTCTCTCTTTGTTTATGGTTTCCTTTGCTGTGCGAAAGCTTTTAATTAGATCCCTTTTGTTTTTATTTTCATTACTCTAAGAAGTGGGCGAAAAAGATCTTGTGAAAGCGTGTTCTGCCTATGTTTCCTCTAAGAGTTTTATAGTGTCTGGCCTTACCTTTAGGTCTTTAATCCATTTTGAGTTTAATTTTGTGTATGGTGTTAGGTAGTGTTCTAATTTCATTCTTTTACATGTAGCTGTCCAGTTTTCCCAGCACCACTTATTGAAGAGGCTGTCTTTTCTCCATTGTATGTTCTTGCCTCCTTTGTTATAACCAGAGGCCACATATGCACATATGCCTAACTAAAGACTGAACATTCAGGGTCAAAATGGCTATAGGAATATTTATCACGTCTAGCGCCAACCTAAATGATACCAGTGTTTAATGTTGGTGATTGAGAAGAAGGCAGAGGAAAAGTGAGCACAAGCTGGGTGAGGGAAAACCTTAGTTCTGGTCCTGGCTCTGACCTACCTCAATACATGACCTTGGGCCAGGCGTATGGTCCCTCTGGATATCTTTTTCTTCATCTGGGAAATAAAGAAGCTACAGCTCTATCTAGAGTTCCTCTATCTTAATATTCTATGGATATAGGTTTTTAAATATTATATTAAATATAAAAATGGTTTGGGTGTTTTTATCTTAAATAAATGTTTATTAGCTATTGATTCTTAAAGCTGAATTCAATATATGACTCACTTTGATTCTAATTGCTAATGCATTTGTTATGATAAATCAAACCTAAGCATTATATTCTCCCTGTGAATTGTTTACTTCCTTCACAATTTTTGCTAGTAAATGCACTTGTTAGGTGTCCACTGCTATTCTTTAGAACAGAGATTGGTTTGGTATGTTTATTTCAGCATTTGCCGTGAGTTACTCTCCAAATAAATACTCATTTCTTTGAATTTTATAGCCATTCCTATTGTAACATGATTTTATGCTTCCAAATGAGTATTAACATTTAGTATGAAAATTCAAATTTTCATTGGACTATTGGCTCTATTATTTTAGTTTTAAGTTTTAGCTATTTTTATTGATATAATTCACCTTATGAAGTCCCGTTCAGTGGTTTTTAGTCTAGTTGCAAAGTTGTGCAACCATCACTACTAATTCCAGAATATTTTTGTCTAGTTTCCAAGGAAATCCAGAATGACATTCTTCATTTTTCATTCAGAAAATCATTTTTATGAATATAAAATTAATATTAATATAAATTTTATATTTGATTTAAGCATGTAAATTAATATTTTGTACATCTTCAGAATTTAAATTTTTTAGACTTAGATTTGCCTTATGTTTTATCCAGCTTCTCTTCGTCCTGTTGGTGAGGAGAAGACTCCTGCCTTAAGGTCATGGGGCTGACTGAACACAGCACCCAATGATGGAAAGATGAGACCGACAGCAGTTTCTTAGGCACATATGCTCACAGCCCCAATGAAGATGACACTACCCTCAATGCAAGGCCACACAGGGTTGCACCCAGAGTGAGGAACCAGGGGTTCAGGAGGCAGGCTTTATAGTATCAAGAGGAGATGCATCCCCTGGTTCCTGCTGGAGGATCTGACTGGCTTGTTTGAATAATTCTGTAGGCAGGCTGGCAACTGAAACCAACTACTCAGGGGCAGGCAGGGATGGTGCCTGGTGCCCTTGGTAAGGAGGATTGTTGTCTAGGGGACTTTACCCAAGGGAACAGAGTGGGGAGAGGACTTGTAGTTAAGCCACTCAAAACCCCCTCATTTTACCAGATGTCAAGGCTGCACAAAACATCGGGCCTTAATCTTTTTTTTTGGTCTTTTTAACGTGAATCAAAGGTGCTTTAAATTTTATTGTGCTTTACAATTTTCAAAAGTTTCATACACATGATTCCATATAATCCCATAATAACCCTTTTTTCCCTAACCCTATTTTGGCCCCCCCCTTCCCTCTCCCCACTGGTAACCACTAGTTTGTTCTCTATATCTGTGAGTCTGCTTCTTTTTTTTTTATACACTGGTTTGTTGTATTTTTTAGATTTCACATATAAGTGATATCATACAGTATTTATCTTTCTCTGTCTGACTTATATCACTTAGCCTAATGCCCTCTAAGTCCATCCATACTGCTGCAAATGGCAAAATTTCATTCTTTTTAATGGCTGACTAGTATTCCATTGTATATCTCTGTCTCTATCTCTGTCTATCGTATCTTCTTTATCCATTCATCTGTTGATGGACACTGAGGTTGCCTCCATACCTTGGCAATTGTAAATAATGCTGGTATGAACATTAGGGTGCATGTATCTTTGCAAATTAGTGTTTTGCTTTTGTTTGGATACATTCCCAGAAGTGGAATTGTTGGGTCATATGGCAGTTCTATTTTTAGTTTTTTGAGAAACCTTCATGCTCTTTTCCACAGTGGCTGCACCAATTTACATTGCCACCAACAGTATACTAGGGCTTCTCTTTCTCCATATCCTTGCCAACATGTGTTATTTGTGTTCTTTTTGTTGATGGCCATTCTGACAGGTGTGAGGTGATAACTCGTAGTGTTGATTTGCATGTCCCTGAAGATTAGTGATGTTGAGCAACTTTTCATGTGCCTATTGACCACCCAGATTTCCTCCTTGGAAAAATGTCTATTCAGTTCTTCTACCCATTTTTAATATTAGGTTCTTTGTTTTTTTGATGTTTAGTTGTATGATCTGTTTATATATGTGGAATATTAACCTCTTATCAGTCATATCATTTGCAAATATCTTCTCGCATTCAGTAGGTTGTCTTTTCCTTTTGTTGATGGTTTCCTTTGCTGTGCAAAAGCTTTTAAGTTTAATGAGGTCCCATTTGTCAATTTTTGCTTTTACTTCCTTTGCTTTAGGAGGCGGATTAAAAAAAAATACTGTGATTTATTCAAAGAGTATTCTGCCTATGTTTTCCTCTAGGAGTTACATGGTATCTCGTCTTACATTTAGATTTTTAATCCATTTTGAGATTATTTTTGTATATGGTGTTAGAGAATGTTCAAATTGCATCCTTTTTCATGTAGCTGTCCAGTTTTCCCAGCACCAGTTATTGAAGAGACTGTCTTTTCTCCACTGTATATTCTTGGCTTCTTTGTCATAGATTAATTGACCGTAAGTGTGTGGGTTTATTTCTGGGATCCCAGTTCTGTTGCATTGATTTATTTGTCTGTTTTTCTGTCAGTACCATGCAGTTTTGAGTGCTGAAACTTTGTAGTCTAGTCTGAAGTCAGGGAGCTTGAATTCTCCAGCTCTGTTCTTCTTTCTCAAGATTGTTTTATCTATTTGGGGTTTTTTGTGTTTCTATACAAATTTTATTTTTAATTATTTAAAAATTAATTTTTATTGGAGTATATAGTTGCTTTACAATGTTGTGTTAGCATCTATATACAAATTTTAAAATTATTTGTTCCAGTTGTGAAAAATGCCACTGGTAAGAGATAGGGGCTACACTGAATCTGTAGATTGCCTTGGATAGTATGGTCATTTTAACAGTATAGATTCTTAAAATCCAAGAATATTGTATATATTTCCATCTGTTTGTGCCATCTTCAGTTTGTTTCATCAGCATCACAGTTTTCCAAGTACAGGTCTTTTTCAGCTTCCTAGGTAGGTTTATTCTGAAGTCTTTTATTTATTTTTTTATTTTTTTAAACATCTTTATTGAAGTATAATTGCTTTATATTGTTGTGTTAGTTTCTGCTGTATAACAAAGTGAGTCAGTTGTACGTATACATATATCCCCATATCCCCTCCCTCTTTTTTTTTTTAAATTAGTAGCTACTTTATTTATTTATTTAATTTATTTTTGGCTGTGTTGGGTCTTCGTTTCGTGCGAGGGCTTTCTCTAGTTGCGGCAAGCGGGGGCCACTCTTCATCGCGGTGTGCGGGCCTTTCACTATCGCGGCCCCTCCCGTTGCAGGGCACAGGCTCCAGACGCGCAGGCTCAGCAGCTGTGGCTCACGGGCCCAGTTACTCCGTGGCATGTGGGATCTTCCCAGACCAGGGCTCGAACCCGTGTCCCCTGCATTAGCAGGCAGAATCTCAACCACTGCGCCACCAGGGAAGCCCCCCTCCCTCTTACATCTCCCTCCCACCCTCCCTATCCCACCCCTCTAGGTGGTCCTGAGTCATGTACCACAATGTTCATTGCAGCAGTATTTACAATAGCCAGGACATGGAAGCAACCTAAATGTCCATCGACAGATGAATGGATAAAGAAGATGTGGCACATATACACAATGGAATATTACTCAGCCATAAAAAGAAACAAAATTGAGTTATTTGTAGTGAGGTGGATGGACCTAGCGTCTGTCATACAGAGTGAAGTAAGTCAGAAAGAGAAAAACAAATACAGTATGCTAACACATATATATGGAATCTAAAAAAAAAAAAACAAATGGTTCTGAAGAACCTAGGGGCAGGACAGGAATAGAGACACAGACATAGAGAATGGACTTGAGGACATGGGGAGGGGAAAGGGTAAGCTAGGATGAAGTGAGAGAGTGGCCTGGACATATATACACTAACAAATGTAAAATAGATAGCTAGTGGGAAGCAGCCGCATAGCACAGGGAGATCAGCTCAGTACTTTGTGACCATATTCTGAAGCCTTTTATTTATAAACGGGATTGTTTTCCAATTTCCTTCTGATAGTTCACTGCTAGTGTGTAGAATAGCAACAGGTTTCTGTGTATTAATTTTGTATCCTGCAACTTTATCGAATACATTGATGAGCTCTAGTAGTTTTCTGGTGGCATCTTTAGGATTTTCTAATTATAGCATCATGCCATCTGCAAACAGTGACAGTTTTACTTCTTCCTTTCCAATTTGGATTCCTTTTATGTGTTTCTGTTCTCTGATTGCTGTAGCTAGGACTTCCAAAACTATGTTGAATAAAAATGGTGAAAGTGGGCATCCTGTCTTGTTGCTGATCTTAGAGGAAATGCCTTCAGCTTTTCACCATTGAGTATGATGCTAGCTTTGGGTTTGCCCTATATGGCCTATATTATGTTGAGGTAGGTTCCCTCTATGCTCACTTTTTGGAGAGTTTTTATCATAAATGGATGTTGAATTTTACCAAAAGTGTTTTTTTCTCTATATTGAGATGATCATATGGTCTTCATTCTTCAATTTGTTAATATGGTGTATACCTGTGAAGCCGTCTAGTCCTGGACTTTTATATTTTGGGAGTTTTAAAATTATTGATTCAATTTCATTACTGGTAATTTGTCTGTTCATATCTTCTATTTCTTCCTGGTTCAGTCTTGGGAGATTGTACCTCTCTAAGCGTTTGTCCATTTCTTCTAGGTTGTCCATTTTATTGGCATATACTTATTGATAGTGGCATCTTATAATCTTTTGTATTTCTGTGGTGTCAGTTGTAACTTCTTTTTTATTTCTGATTTTATTGATTTGGGCCTTTTTTCTCTTTTTCTTGATGAGTCTTGCTAAAGGTTTATCAATTTTGTTTATCTTTTCAATGAACTAGCTTTTAATTTCAATGATCTTTTCTATTGTTTTAGTCTCTATTTCATTTATTTTTGCTCTGATCTTTATGATTTCTTTCCTTCTACTAACTTTGGGTTTTGATTGTTCTTTTTTCTGTAGTTGCTTTAGATGTACAGTTAGGTTGTTTATTTGAGATTTTTCTTGTTTCCTCAGGTGGGCTTGTATCACTATATACTTTCCTCTTAGAATTGCTTTGCTGTGTCCCCTAGGTTTTGGATCATCATTTTTTTTTTTTTTCATTTTCATTTGTCTGTATGTATTCTCTGATTTCCTCTTTAATTTCTTCACTGATTCATTGATTGTTTAGTAGCATGTTGTTTAGCCTCCATATGTTTGTGTATTTTTGCAGTTTTTTTTTCTTGTAATTGATGTCTAATCTCATAGTGTTGTGGTTGGAAAGATGCTTGTTATGATTTCAATTTTCTTAAATTACCAAGACATCTCTTGTGGCCTAGCATGTGATCTATTGTGGAGAATATTCCTTGTGCACTTGAAAATAATGTGTATTCTGTATGTGTCAGTTAAGAATACACATAATTTGGATGGAATTATGTGTATTCCATAATTCCATCCAATTATGGAATTGCTTTTGGATGGAATGCTCTGTATGTGTCAATTAAGTCCATTTGATCTACTGTTTAATTTAAGGCCTGTATTTCCTTATTGGTTTTCTGTCTGGATGATCTGTTTACTGATGTCAGTGTCATGTTAAAGTCCCCTTCTTTTATGGCTGTTAGTATTTGCCTTATATATTGAGGTGCTCCTGTGTTGGGTGCATATATATTTACAATTGTTTTATCTTCTTCCTGGATTGATCCCCTGATCATTATGTGTAGTGTCCTTCTTTTTCTTTTGAAACAGTCTTTATTTTAAAGCCTATTTTGTCTGATATAAGTATTGTGCCTCTGGTTTTCTTTTGATTTCCATTCACATGGAATATCTTTTCCGTCTTCTCATTTTCAGTCTGTTTGTGTCTGTAGATCTGAAGTGGGTCTCCAGTAGGTGCCATATACATGGATCTTGTTTCTGTATCCATTCAGCTACCCTGTGTCTTTTGGTTGGAGCATTTAGTCCATTTATATTTGAGGTATTTATCAATATGTATGTTCTTATTGCCATTTTGTTAATTGTTTTGGACTTGTTTTTATAGTTCTTCACCCCCCCCCGCCCTTTCTTTTTCTTTTGTTCTCTTGTGATTTGATGAGTATCTTTACTGTTGTGTTTAGATTGCTTTTCTTTTTTGTGTGTGTATCCATTATTCTATTATAGGTTTTTGGTTTATTGCTACCATAAGGTTTTTGTATAGCAGTCTATATACATATATATGATTGTTTTAAGTTGCTGATTTCTTAGTTTCTAATGTATTTTAAAAACACTGCATTCGTACTCTCCTCCTGTAAGAATTACTGTTTTTGCTATAGTATTTTATGTCTAATTGTTCTGCATATCCTTTAAGTGCTTATTGTGGATACAGATGATTTTACTACTTTTGTCTTTTAACCTCCTTACTAACTTTGTGGATGATTTCCTACCTTTACTGTATGCTTGCTTTTACCAGTGAGCTTTTTTCATTTCATAACTTTCTTATTTCTAGTTGTGGCCTTTTCTTTTTTCACCTACAAATGTTCCTCCTAGAGAATGTTTAACATTTGTTGTAAAAGCTGGTTTGGTGGTGCTGAACTCTTTTAGCTTTTGCTTGTCTATAAAGCTTTTCATCTCTACATCAAAACTGAAGGAGAGCCGTGGTGGATAGAGTATTCTTAGTTGTAGGTTTTACTCTTTCATCACTTTAAATATATCATACCACTGCTTTCTGTACTGCAGAGCTTCTGCTGAAAAATCAGCTGATAGCCTTATGGGAGTTCGCTTGTATGTTATTTGTTGCGTTTCCCTTGTTGCTTTTATATTCTCTCTTTATCATTAATATTTGTCATTTTGATTACGATGTGTCTTGGTTATATTCCTCTTTGGGTTAATCCTCTATGGGAGTCTCTCTGCTTCCTGGACTTGGGTACCTGTTTCCCTTCCCAGAGGAGGGATGTTTTCAGCTATAAATATTGTGTTCAAATATGCTCTCAGCCCTTTTCTCTCTCTCTCTTCTGCTTCTTGGTGTACTTAACATTGTTCCAGAAGTCTCTTAAACTGTGCTTATTTCTTTTCATTCTGTTTTCTTTTTTATGTTCAGCAGCAGTGATTTTCACTGTTCTGTCTTCCAGATCATTGATCCATTCTTCTGCCTCATTTAGTCTACTACTGATTCCTTGTAGTGTATTTTTCATTTCAGTTATTGTATTCTTTAATTCTGTTTGGTTGTTCTTTATATTTTCTAACTCTGTTGAAAACTTCTAACTTCTTGTTCTGTGCCTCCATTCTTCTCCCAAGTTTTTTGATTATCTTTATGATCACTCCTCTCAGGTAGAGAGCCTATCTCCACTTCACTTAGTTCTTCTGGGGTTTTATCTTGTTTCTTCATCTGGAGCACATTGCTCTGCCACTTCATTTTGTCTAAGTTGCTATTGATATTTTTATGTTTGCAGTAGGTTTAGTTACATTTCTCGACCTTGAGGCAGTGCTCTTCTGTAGGAGGTGTCCTGTGTGTCACCGCAGCACACTCCCTTCTCTTCACCTGATCTATATCCTTTATGGGTTCCCCCTAAGAAGGCTGTGTGGGTCTTTCTATTGCCGTGGGCTGACTATGTGGGCAGTCTGGTAGGCTTTGTTGGCCCCTAGTCCAGTTGGTTGCCAGGACCTGTCTCATGTGGGTGCTGCCGCCTGCTGTTTAGCAGGGCCTGGTCATGAGTCCGCTGGTTGCGGAACCCTAGGAGGCCCTGGGGTTAGTGCTGGCTCACTGGTGGGTGGAGTCAGGGCCAGAAGACTCTGGGGCTGTTGCTACCCCTCTACACCAGTGGGCGAAACCAGGTCCTGGGATTCTTGCCAGACTATTGGCAGGTAGAGTCAGGTCCTGAAGTCTGGCTTCAGGGCCCAGGGATCTCAGAGCTGGTGTCAGATTGCTGGTGGGGGTGGCTGTGTTTCCTGACACAGTTGGGTGTGGTGTCCGGGGTGTTCCAAAGCTTATGTTGGCCTGATAGTCGGCAGGGCTGGAGCCCAACTGGTCCCAGAGTAGGGTTTGGCCTGCTCTGGGCAGGCTGAGTCTGCATTCTGCAGGTTTATGGTTTTCTTCCCTCTGGTGTCTGCCTCTTGGTGGGTAGTTCTGGTCTAGGGGCTAGAGCAGGCTTCCTGGAAGGCAGGGCACGTGCCTGCCCACTGGTGGGTGGAGCTGGGGTTTGGCCTTCTGGTGGGCAGGACCATGTACAGAGTCATGTCTAGAGGTGGCTTTGGGCTCAGGAAGTCTTAGGCAGCCTGTGTACTGATGGGTGAGGCTGTGTCCTCACCCAGTTGGTTATTTAGCCTGAGGTATCCCAGCACTGGTGCCCCAGGCTGTTGGGTGGGATCAGATCTTGGTGCCAATGAACTAATGCCCCCCACTAGCACTGACTTCTGCCCAGTCAAATGAGCTCCCACATATGGCTGATGCCTGTGTCTTGTCCCTATGGCGAGCCACGGCCATCCCCCACTTCTCCGGGAGACTCTCCAACACCAGCAGGTGGGTCTGGCCCAGGCTCCTATCCAATTACTGCTCTTGCCCTGGGTCCCAGTGTGCGTGAGATTTTGTGTATGCCCTTTAAGAATGAAGTCACTGTTGCCTGCAGTCCTTTGGAACTCCTGAAATTAAGCCTCCCTGGCCTTCAAAGCTGAATGATCTGGGGGCTCATCTTCCTGGCCCAGGACCCTGGGCTGGGGAGACCTGTGTGGGGCTCAGAACTCTCAGTCCTGTGGGAGAGCCTCTACCAGCTGTGGGTAGTCCACCCAGGGAGTATGGGACTTGATTATACTGTAAAGTCATCCCTCCTACCTGACTAGTTGTGGTTCCTTCTTTATGTCTTTAGTTGTAGAAGATCTCTTATGGTAGGGTTCAGTCTTTTTCATAGATGGTTGTTATGCAGATAGTTGTGGTTTTGGTGTGCTTATGAGAGCGGGTGAGCTCAGGGTCTTTCTACTCCACCATCTTGGCCAGAATCCCCTTGGGCCTTAATTTTAAGCCTTATTTTGACTTAAATTGATAAAAATAATGTTTTGGCTTTTAACTATTTTGATAACTTGCAAGGTAACTTGATATTATTTTGAGAATTGAAAGAATAAACATCCTGTATGCAGTTTAGCCACGGGACTACCAGAATAGTCATTGTCAATGATGAAGAGATGTTAGATTTAATGTAGGTTTTCAAGGTGAATAAATATGAAATGTGTAGAGGGTTCATTGAATGTATAGGGGGTTAAAGTTGGAGCCAATCTTTCAAAAATTTATTTTGTGTGACATCTCTGTTGCTTTCATTAATTCAGAATATGGTATTGATTATAGGTTTCTGATTTTTTAAAGAGCTGTTTCAGTGTGCAGAAAATATCTTTTCTTAGAACCAAACTCAATCCATTTGAAAAAACAAATATAAAGAAATTTATTAAGTTAGTGGATGAATTGGACATAAAGAGAGCTTCTGCCCCAAGTTAGTCTTTCTAATGAAATAAAAATAAGCTTTTAAAAATATCATGCTGCCTCTTCTTGTTCTATTATTTTTATTATTACCATTATTATTCAGTAGTAGTTCAAGTTATCCTACATATTTCAGCAACATACCCATTCATCACAGAACATTATCGCCCATCATAATATACTTAAACTGACCCTATACTGCACAGAAGAAAATAAATGGAGATTTGATCATTGAAATTAAAGATTCCCGACGGGGGGTTGCAGTGGTGAGAGATTCTCTGCTTTCACAAGAAGAAATGCTCTTAGACTACCTTTTGAGAGATTCAATTTAACAAGAGGAAAGTTTTCTGAAATGGAAGTAGGGCTCTGTTGCTAGGGAGGCCAGAAATTCCTCTAGAAATGTCCAAAGACATGATAGAACCTCCTAAGTTTGGGAATAGTGTCCTATTGACAGTAGCAAGTAACACTCGATAATCCCTTGCAGAGACCTGTCACACACTATGTGAGGATTCTGCACCTGAAACAAGGGACTGCGAAAGCTAGAGAACCAGCCTTAGAAACACTAGTTATCCTTAAGTGTATTTTATTAGTGTTATTTAAACATAAAAAATAAATATTTTAGGAAAAAAATGGATGATATTAGTTCCCTCTAAAATTTCATGTTTAGAGACAGTTTTAATTGGTTTTATTAATATAAAAAGTTTAAAAAAATGAGCAAAGAAAAAAAGAAGAGGCTCAAGTGAATCACTGAAAAAGTTGAAAATACCATTTTAATTTATAATTAGATACAATAATTTTATGACCCATAGATGTATAGGAACATAAATATAATATATATTACAGTTTGATTCTTATAGTCATTCCTTTTTCTAGGTAGATATATCATTTCTAATGTACTTTATTATTATAGATAGAATTAATACATTGATATATTTTTAAATTTTAAATATACATTTATACTTTTTTCTTCTTTGATTTTTTTTCGTCTTCAATAGTTTGAGAAAATATTGAGGAAAAATATATTCAACTTTGAATTTCTTTGTTTCCTAGAGCTTGCTAACCTTGTTTTGCTGCAAATAATAACAAAACCATTTTATATTTTTCTGATCTTTGATTCAGTTGTATTTGAAGCAATGCTACAGGGATATACCTGTTTATGAGAAGTCATTATGACCTTGTAATGAAACCATAGAAGTAGGTTAAAGGTACATACTTACCTTCAATCACTGCATATGATTCTTATATATCTCAGGTTCATCTGGCTCAAAATATCTTTTTATTTCCACCCTCTACCTCTCCGACCGCATTGTAACCACTGTTGCTACCACACCTTCTGAAAAATACTCTTAACTGAGAGACTTACTAATCACTTTAAACTCTCTCAGGAATCCACTCCTTTCAGGCAAATAAATACTAAAATGAATCTTCCTCCAATGTTCTAATATTTCCCAAATAATAATGTTTTATCTGGTTCTCCTTAAGAAATTGTCATGATGTATTTCTCAAGTATCTAATTAATCTTCACTCACTATATTACTTTTTATAAAATAATTTATCTGTTACATTATATATGACTTATAAGTGCAGCAGTCTTTTTACACATTTTATATATTCACATTTAAATCATGTTAACACTTTATGTATTTGAGTATGTATATAATATGTAGTCATATATGTGATTCATATACATATGTATAAATACATAATAATCAATATAATAATTTCAATGATAACGTTTTTCTTGAATTCCATTTAAAGTAATCTTGGCACTGTCTAAAAATGTATTATCACATTATAAACGTGTATCGACTGTATCTTCTATGCTCTAGCAAACAGATGCGATCTTCTGTTAAAGATTTGAGAGTCATTATTCTAGGGCTTAAGTATAAAAATATTCTAATTAAGAGTCTTTAAAAGAATCTATGAGCCTAGAGTACACCCCTAAACATTCTGATTTGTTGGGACTGAGACGAAGGCTCAAGCATTTGCACTTTTAACAGGCAATTCTAGTGACCCTGATGCATATATTTACTGGATCACATTATTTAGTATTCCTATTTTAGATGACAATCACCTAGCTCAGTATCAAATGCAATAATGCATTAAATAATTAATCTTTTTTTTTTTTTTTTAGCAAATTTGGTCTTTTTTTTTTAAGATTATTTATTTATTTATTGATTGATTGATTGATTGATTGATTGATTGCTGTGTTGGGTCCTCGTCTCCGTGCAATGGCTTTCTCCAGCCGCGGCAAGTGGGGGCCACTCTTCATCACGGTGCGCGGGCCTCTCACTATCGCGGCCTCTCTTGTTGCGGAGCACAGGCTCCAGACGCGCAGGCTCAGCAATTGTGGCCCACGGGCCCAGTTGCTCCGCGGCATGTGGGATCCTCCCAGACCAGGGCTCGAACCCATGTCCCCTGCATTGGCAGGCAGACTCTCAACCACTGCGCCACCAGGGAAGCCCCAATAATTAATCTTTTTTGATGCCTTTAATAAATTTAAGCAGACCCTTCACTGAATTGTTGACTTGCTTTCATGCTAAGAGAAGTGCTAAAATTTACAAAAACCACAGTGTTGTATATTTCCATATATAATGACTTCTTTACTGTTGGTTGTGTTTCCAAATGGAACTCTATAATTTTAATTTGAGCATAGCCCCTCTCCAATATTTCTAATTTATATGGAGCCGAGGAGGCTCTGCTTGGAAGAAAGAAGACATGAGATGCACTAATAACAAACCAGGAGGACCCTGTCCTTTTATTTGAATAAGAGGATCTCAAAGACAACAGTCAAAGCAAATTCTACATGGAACTCCTTCAAAGGACACAAGGAAAATGAGAGGAAATATCAAAGGTACCTATTACTCTGCCTAGACCTGACAGATGTTATCCAGACTATGGTCAACTTACTCCGTACCTTAGTTGCCTGGAGAAATAATTGCTCACTTAAACTTGGGAAATTAGTTTTTCTCTCAGGCTGATACTCTGATAGACTCTATAATACTTGGATTTGTGCCTTGAATCTTCTGTTGTTTTTTAATTGGTAATACATGCACATGCCAAAAGAAATTCAAGGACTTCAAAAAATAGAGATAAAAGTAATTCTGTCTTTTGCCCCTGTACAGTCCTCTAGTTCTCCTCCTTGGAGACCACCCCTATGAGGCATTGCTTATGTATATTCCCAGAGTCTTTTGAATATGGTGGTGTGTGTTGGGAGCAGGCAGGAATATAAATAAATGTAGGTCCGGAAATTCCCTTGATTTTAAATTAGCAGGAGATGTGCACTAAAGAGTGTCACTGAGCAGCATATTTACCACCAGAGAGTGACTTAGATACAAGAGGAAATATAATATATCCTTCATTTAAGTATGTACACTATCAGGGTAAAAAAAGGAAAATTTTAAAGCAGGTACTGCTTTCAGCAGACAACAGACATTTAAATGAGAATGCCTTTTAGCATAATGAAATTTATCTGAGTTTTAAGATGCCCTCTTGAGACTGTAGCAACACTGGTAAGCAGTCACTTGTTCTGGCAGAAGAAGGTCACTGTGCACCTTATTGTAGTAATGTGTTTGGAAAGAAAGTAAAAGGGGAAATTGCTTCCCTTGATCCATTCATGACATTTCTTTGTAATACCAAACTGAAAAGGTTTTAGAAAGATAAAAAAAAATCATGGCCATAAAACGGCCAAGTTCATAACTGATTATTGAATAAGAATGACTTTGAAAACAAAACTTTAATTGAATATCTACTGTTTATAGTATACTATGCTAGGGTTATAAAACACCCTTGAGGAACTTTTAATATCTTTAGGAAATGACATATAGGTGAAAAAAAATAGTCTTGGTCTAATGCAGTACCCATTTAGAAAGTGAGACCATCGTAAGTGGACTCTGTGAATCAGATTCTCTTCAGACATAACCTACTCTTTATTTTTTTGGCGAAGTGCAGTGGCTTATCCAGGTTAATGAGAGGACCACCAGCTATAACAGGTGGATGGGTCATACCCACTGTTGGCATGACCCAGATGCTCCTTTAGTACATATCACATTACAAGAATTTTAGTTTTCTTTTAGGCTGTACTTCTACTAGCCCTTACCAACACCCTATGTAATTTATTTTTGGTAAAGTTATCAATAACTGATTAGTCTTTGGGCATTAGAATTTATGTAGGTCAAAAACATATCATCTTTGTTTAGGTAAAATTCCACCGTCTGTTGCATAGCACCCAGGATGCGTGTATCCTGATGAGATCTCCTTAGAAAGATACCCTAAAGTGACCGAGCTACATACAGTTTCCTTGGGTCTGCTCCCAGGTGCAGCAATCAGGCAAATTTATTATTCTTCCTTGATAGGAAGTTAATTTCAGATCTGGGGCAACTATAGTACAAGTAGTGCCTCGGACATTGTATTCTACGAGAAAGCAAGGGAGCTCAAAGACTAATGGGGTCATGTTAAGAGGAGAGATGACCCAGTTTGAAGGTGTTCCTACTGGATAAATGATGAGATATTTGAGCATCTGAACATGATAATGTCTACAATTGATTATAATATACGGTATAAAAAATCCACGAACCCTAATCATAATAAATACCTACATGTGTACCTATGTATGTACATACATACATAAATGAGAAAGGGGAAAAAACAACTTCTTCTGTGAGAGATGTGCTAGATATAAAAGTCTATGGAATGATAGAATTAGAAATTCAACATTCATACCTGATTCAGGGAAAGGTATTCATTCAGTGCTAAAACCATCATATAGATGGTCGTTGGGGAGCAGGATATTCAGATGTTGGCAAATCCAGCTCAGATTGCAAAGAGAAATTGTACATTTACTGCAGAACTGGCCGTCATCATCTGAGCCAGATGAGTGCATTTACAGTTGACTATCACTAATAGTAGGGCAGTGCGATGATTTTTCACTTTCTGATATGATGCCTCATGAAGAAAATTATTAGTATTCTTGCTAATAATGTTAACCTGAATCTAATAAAGCCTCTGCACTCCATTCCAGAGCCTAGCAAGAAGGAGAGAAAGGGAGGGAGGGAGGACAGGTGGGAAGGTTACCTTCTTTCTCTCTATTTCTGCCCTACAACAATTTCTCTCTCTTGACGTATGAATCATTTTTTTCTGCCAAGCACACAGATAGCTACCGGTTTTTGTTTATTTTGTTTTATTTTGTTCTATTGGCTGTTCTGTGTAGGATTTCTTACTGTTAGAATTTAGTACATTTCAAGGGGTGATTTAAAAATTAGTGTTAATATGTAAGATTTGTAAGTAAGTGTCCTCTTGTAATTTTTCTGGCAAGGAATAGTCGGTCAATGCATTCTGGAGAAAAGCATTTGCTTTTCTTAATAGAAATTCACATGACATGTCTTACTTGTATTCAGTACAGAAACTTCATGGAAAAAGTTACATTTTAATGTAAAGCTAGTTAATTCACGGAAGGCCACTCAAGAACTGTGCTTAAATGTGCTATTTAAAGGAGTGAATTATTATGAGCTACTCAGAGTAGCGGATGCAAGTTTGCAAACAGGGCCATCAGTAGAATTTTAAAAGGTTTGCTATCCCCTCTGATAATTAATTCTTAGAATTTCCAGTGTCAGACCTTAAAAGTACAGTCACAAATAGTTTCCTAATCTGTTTACTCGTAACCTTACAAAAGAGGCAAGTATAAATTCATGTTACTAATGTAATATTAATTTGTTTTTCTCAACCAGTGCTTAGAAACTATCTTTTTCCTTAATGAGCATTATGCCACCATTATAAAAACTGCTCTTTCAAGTTTTACGACAAATTAGGTTTACAGTTACGGGATCACATTTCCAAACATCAAATGTAATTTGCTCTGACAGGAGGAAATTTTTCCCGTAGACAAATGTTCAAGCTCTTCCATTGTTTAATGGCAAATTAAATAGAAAACTTTTCATACCTGCATGTACTTTATTTAGCTTCCTTCCATCTGCTCTGCAAATGTCCTCATAAAACTGTATCCCATGGCAACCCCCAATGGCATTTTAGCTCCCTGACTCCCAAATGAGCTAGTCTCTCCCAGGGAAACCACCTTAGCACTTCAAGGACAGCATTTTTCATTAATTTAGAAGGGGCTTGGTTAGTGAGGACCCCTTCCACAATTTCCATGATTGCATATATGTTCCTTTATGTGGATAAGAAGGTACTTGATCTTCACATGGTTTGTGAATCATGTTTCAATCCCAAAGAAGAGGATGAATCCCATTATTTCACAAAATCACTACTCTCCTGTCTGTAGACAAAGAGATGATCATTTTTATCAATGTGAAAAAGGTCTCTATCCTAGAAAGTTACTTGAAAGAAAAGCTTATAAATTTAGAATTTTACAGGGAAGAGAAAAATTCAAGTCCATTTACTTATAATACATAACTATATCATTAACTTGTTAATTATTGCTGAGAGGTTTGTGGATCCTGGGAGGGATTGTGAGCCCAAAGCAGTCAACTCAGGGTCTTCCCAGGGGGTCACTTACAGCTTTAATATTTAGAGGTTATTACTCTCTCTAAACCTCAATTTTCCAGTTTAGAAAATGGGTGTAACTTCGCAGGGTGTTGTGAAGACAATGGGAGATTCTTATAAAAACTCTTCGTTAACAACAAAGCACTATGAGGGGTTTATTATTACACTCTCCTCTTCAACATTTGATAAGTGTAAGCTTTACACAATTAAAACATAACAATGATATTGTAGCTTTAAGCACTTTATTCAAAATAATGAAATGAGTGAAATTCTAAATGAAATCATTGTTGGCATTTGAAATCATGAGAAAGGAACAGTAAACTGCTTTCTACATAGTCTTTCTTATGAAACAAAAGCACTCTGTATTTGAATTTAAAATTGCTTTTATACCTTTGAATACACATCCATATTTTAATAACTTTTCAAATCATAATTATTTTGAAAAGTGCTTTAGCATTCTGTTGTGACAAACCACTATGAAGAAACTAAAATTTATATGTGCTTAAAAAGATATGTTTATTTTTTAAAATTTTTATTCCATTTTTCCTTTCAGATGTTATCACTGGTGCTTAAATTTAGAATGATTATGTTTATAAAAGTAATGTGTGACTTTTGCATTCTAATGAGTCTTAACCAAAACATTATGCTAATTTATTTCATATGCTTTTACAACACTCTAAATTGTAAATTGTAAATATACTTGATCAAAATTCAGTAGCATAGGATTTACTTTCTAAAATAAATGTGATGATTTTAGAAAAATTTTTAAACTAAAAATTTATTTAGAACAATAATTCATTAAAAAAAACCAACATTTGCTTGTGCCAACTGATATGGAAGAAACTGGGAAAAATCTACAGTGACCCAATATTTCTGTATATAATAAAAATCATGTAGTGAGTAAAATCATATTGTGAGTACATAATAAAATTATATAATTAGCTAATACAGAGAAAAGTTCATATAAGAAGTTGGAGGTGCTTATCACCGAACTTTTCAATGACCATTCTGAGAGACTGTGGCAGCCCTCTGGATAATTTATTCTCAGATAATTCATTCCAGCTTCCAAATTAGGAGAGGCTCAAATACTTTTCTATTTTTGCTTAACTGCAAACAGAGTAGGAAAGTACAGATTCATACTAGTAAATTATATTAATTGGTTTCCTTAATCAGTGTTTCAAGCTATATGTTTTCTTAAAGAGTACTACCAAGCCATTATAAAACATTTTATCAAGTTTTAAAATAAATTAGATTTATCATTGTGAGGTTGAGTTTCCAAATGACAAATGACATCTGTTGTGACAGGAACTTCTTCCTCCTTCATCTTAATCACTACTATTCTGTTGTAGAACAGAAAGAGAAAATCCCAAAAAAATCTACATTTCCAGATGGGCTAATATTTTGCTACAATAACACTTCCAGTTTCTCCTAGGAGCCCTACTGCCTTTTAGTTGAGAGAAGTATTTAAAAATCAAGATCTACCTTCTTTATTGTCCCCTGCTTTCCCTTCATTTCCCTTCTCTTTCTAAAAATCGAGTTCAAAAGCCATCAGATGGGACCAAACGAGGAGGGCATCCCTTCTGGGGGCGGGTTGAGCTGTGAGAGGACAGAGCAGGGGTTGGAGTTCAGGAAGGGTAAAGCGGACCGTGATGGAGTGTAAGGTGTTGGTGTTGGGGACCACATCAAGGGGCAATTCCATGCCGGGTTTTGGAGCCCGTAGAGGGGACGTCCATGAGGGGAAATGGAACAGAGATGGTGAATGTTCTTTCATGTTGGCAAAGGAGTATCTTCAGTGTAGAGTGGGATCACTCGGTTGATGTGTAAATCCATGAACACTTCCGTAGGATTTTGCAGAGATGCCCTGAGTTCTCATCAGCAGTGTGTGTGTGTGTGTGTGTGTGTGTGTGTGTGCACACATTGCTTCCTTTCAGCTTTGCTGAGGTGTGCTCGCAATAATTTTTTTTTTTTTTTGCCAACCTGAGAAATGAGGGATAGTATCCTTGGGTATTTTTAAATTGTATTTTTTTTTATTATGAGTACATGATTTCATGTGTTTAAAGGTCATTTTTATATCTTTTTCTTGTGAATCCTCCGTTTATACTTTCTGAGCATTTCTACAGGCGTTTGGGGGTTTTAAATTCTTTTCTACATAGTTAGAAAGAATGTGGTCAGTACTCATAGCTATTTGTCTTAAGAGCTTATAATTTATCTTTCGAATTTGCATATGGTTCATTTTATTATTTTAAAAACATAAGTGAATGTATCTGTATTTTAAAACATAGGTGAATATATCTGTGTTTTCTTTAATTGCTTCTGGATTTTATATCATTTTTAGAAAATGTGACCTCAAAGTTATAAGGAATTAATGCATGTTTTCTTCTGGTGCATGTTTGTTTGTTTGTTTTTGCTTTTGAGTTGGATGTCTGATCTACTTAAAGTAATTCTGCTCTAGTGGTATAGATCCAGGTTTTTCCAGATGGCTACACATTTTTATTTAAAAATCCATTTTCTCCCAGAGTTATATTGATGAATCTGATTCTCGAATGTCTGCTCTGGGTATATTTATGGCCAGTACAATACTGTTTTAGTTATAGTGGCCTTATGGCACATCTTACTTTCACTAGGGCTAAGGACTCTCATTTCTTTTGAAATGTTTTCTGGCTCTTCTCCACCGTTGATTTTTCCACTTGTATTTGAGAGTCAGCTTGTCCAGCTTTAGAAGGAAAAACAAAAAAGAAAAAAACAAAAAAGAAGAAAAGATAAACCTCTCATCATTTTGTGGGGATAATTAAAAATGCATATATTAACTTGGATAAAAATTATTGTTTTATGTTTACTTTGCATCTTTCATAAGTAATTTAAAGTTATTTTTATATAGATTGCTTTTTTCTTGATAAATTTATTCCTAACCATTTGGTCTTTTTGTCGTTGTTGTTGTTTTATTGTAACTGAGATATTTCCTTGCATTATATGTGGAAATATACAGCAAGACCATTGATTTTCAATGTCCATTTTACATTTCTCTATCTTACTAAATGTGTGGTTTTAACATGGGTTGTAGCATTCTTTCAGCACATGGGTTTTGCATGCAAACCATTCCCCCACAAATAGGCATAGTCCGCTTCTTTCTTTCCAATGTTACGTCTCTAGTTCTTTTCTCCTATCTGATTACTTTGGCTACTAAATCAAATAGTAGTGAGCACCCCTGTCTTGCTCTTAACTTTAGTGAGGAAGCTTGATAATTCTCTGTTAAGATTTTGCCTGGAATGACTGGGTTGGCAACAGAACCAAAATGAATCCTTTGAGCCTACTGACTGAAAAGCAAGCTTCCTCAAACTCTTTGTAACATTAACTCAGGGAATATATAGCAGTATACCAGATTCAACATAAATGTGAATTGCTCTTTACTGAGCTGAGTACTCTGTACCAGGTAGTTGGAATTGTCTTTTTTGTAAATACGTAATTCATGATGTGAAGCAAACATTGCAAGAGAATGAGAAGAGAGGATAAAAACTGAGGGCCACCAATCCACTGGCTTCCCTGAGCTGAGATGGTTCACATCCTTACCTGCCAAGCCACATTTCTCAGAAACATGTGCCTCCTAGAAATGAGTGGTGACTGGGATTTATAAGACTCTTGACATGCATGCTGTGTTGCCTGTTAGACACCCTTTCTCCCTTTTTTCCCCAACTTTACTGAGGTATAATTGACAAATAACATTGTAAGATAGTTAAATTGTACAGCATGATGATTTGATATCCATATACATTGTGAAAGAATTTCCCCTTCAAGTTAATTAACACCTGTTACCTCACATGTTTGCTTTTTGTGTGTGTGTGTGAACATTTAAGCAACTTTCAATTCTACAATACAGTGTTATCAACTACAGTCACCATCCTCAGATCTTATTCATCTTATAACTGAAAGTTTGGACCTTTTAGCAATCAACATCATTTATGAACTAGAAATTGGTCTTGGTTAAAGCCTATTGTGTCTCATGAGCTTGGCTGTCATTCTGAGGTTACAATTCAGAGTAGGAGTTACAGTGACTTTTGGGTGAGATTATTTATTTTATGATGTTAAGTATGTATTTATCAATTCGTATCCCTAATTTTCTTATTAAGAGTGGATGTTGAATGACAAAAACGTATTCAGCACTTAAGATGACTGTAAAGTTTTTCTCCATGAATCTATTTATATGATGAATGCTGTTAATGAATTTCTTAGTATTGAACTACCTTGCATTCCTGGAGTAAATCCCACTCTATAATGATGCATTAAGTTTTTTTAATGTGCAGTTGGATTCTATTTGCTAATATTTTACTTACGATTTTTCATGAATGGGCATATATAGATCGATCTGTAGTTTCTTATGCAGTGCAATTTTATCAAGCTTTGGTACCTCTTATATTCACTTCATAAAAATAATTTTAAAATATTTCTTTGTATATTCTCAGGAACAATTTAAATAGTCTTCACTTTATTAGGTCTTTTAAGATTTGATTGATTTCATTTGTGAAAATATCTGAGCCTGGTTCTTTTGTGTGTAGTATTTGTTTTATAACTTTATTTTTTCTGTAGAAATAGCTCCACTTAAGCTTTTTTCTATGCTTTGTTACATTTTTAAAAATATGTTTGCATATGAAATTATCCATTTCAGCTAGAATTTCAAATTTATTCACATAAACTTGTGAAAAGAGTCAAGATTTTTGAACATTATCAGTTTCAAAAGTTATTCCTCCTTATTACTTCTCAGGTGGTGTCATTATGATTCTGTTTTCTATTCATTAGCTTAGTTCATGGTTTTGTTGTTTTTCTTAATTTTTTCTCAAAGAATGATTATTACTCCTTTAAAATTTTTTTTAATTTCAATTTTTGCATTATCTTTGTATGTTCTTCCTTTTGCTTTCTTCTGGCTTAATTTTTCCCCAAAATTCTGCATTTAATATTTGATGCACTTATTTTTACTTTTCATATATACTGACCTATGGATTTGAAGATATGACTTTCCTTTGATTAATGCTTTTAATATATCCCATAGATTCTGATATCCTAAGTTTTCATTATCATTATTTTTTGAAATATTTCAATTTTGGTGTAAATTATCCCTTCTAAATAGAATTGCATAGGTAAGATTTTTAAAAATTTGAGGTGACAGAGACTTTAATAATTGTTGGTATTAATTTTTAGTTTTATTTCATTGTGACTAGAAAATATTGTTTGTCTTATTTCTGCTATAAGACTTGCTAAGGTTTTTAAGGACCTAGTATATGGTCACTTCTTATTAGTATGAAGAAGATGTGCCTTTTTTTCAGGGGATGTGCAAAAAACCCTTAGCAGTTAACCCATATTAATAAAACCCTTATTAATTAATATATAAATTGTATACATTTATATTTTAAAAATATGTTTCCCACTTGCGTCTTGGTCTGAAAGTCTTGAATTATTAGTGTTTTCCTATTAATTTCTTCCTGAATCTACTTGTTTTGTTTATTTTGAAGGTGGTTCTAGTGTTATTGCATTCAGATATTTATAACTTATAAATTCATTATGATTTTTGGTCTTTAGCATTACAAAATGTTCTTTGTTGCCTGTTTTAGTGTTTTGGGATCTGAATTTTACTTTCTTACATCAGAATTAAAAACTAATGGCATTTGGCTGGCATCTTATTTGATTTGCATTGGCTGGAGCACCTTTGCCCATCCTTTTAATATTTTGCTTTTCTGGACAATTTTGTTTAGCTGTGGCTCTTGTGTACAAAATAGAATTGTATTTAGTTTTTTAGAAAAAAATACAAAAGTGAATTAAGCATCTTTACATTTATTTATATATTTTTATTTTTTAATATTTCATGGGATTTCCATCTTTTTCTAGTGATTAAATTTGTTCTAAGACTTGTTACCATGCTACCACTACTTTCCCCTCACTTATCTTTCTACTATTTGGCTTGTCAGGATTAGCATTAAATAATATCCATTATTTACCTCTTCCTACACAGCGATTAGACTAGTATTTTCCTTCTCCTCCTCTTCTCATTTTTTAGTTTAATTATTTCTACTGTAATTATTTCTACTGTTAATTATTTGTACTGTCTCTAAATTCATAACCCTTCCTTACTAAATTCTTCCACAAATGTCCCAACCTATCTTTTTGGCTAGGTTCACAAATAAATACTGTATACAATGCTCATCACTGTTTTTTTAATCAAAATTTTCCTAATCATCTCTTGATTAGACCTACTTGATCAGAATTTGCATTTTAAAAAGGTCCCTAGATGATATGTATGCCCATTAAAATGGGGAAAGCATTGACCTAGAATAATGAGAAAGTTATTATTTTTTAGTATTGTAAAATATTCTCTGAAAGTATAAATTATTCTATTATTTAAAGGAGACATTGATTTGGCATGTTGATATGGATTATAACTTTGGATAAAGAAGGACTAACAATGGAATTCAATGTCAAATTAAGCCATCTTTTTAATTCTGGCATTTTCTAAATGGCATAGATTAGTATCAATGTCAAGAGATTCAGCCCTTATTACCTTGGTTTTTCCTAATGCTTTCAAGGGATACACACACACACACACACAAATACACACACCGACATTTTGCATTTTTTTTTTCTCTAAAACAGTACTGTGCAATAGAACTTTCTTGACATGCCTTCTCTCTGCAGTGTTCATTACAGTTGCCACCAGCCACATGTGGCTATCGAGACTTGGAATTATTGAGAACTTGAGAATTTTTATTGCTTAAATTTAAATTTACATGTGGCTAGTGGCTACTTCATTAGAAAAACTCTAAAACATAAACTGGTAAACTATGGCCTGCTTTTGTATGACCCATGTGCTAAGAATTTGTTAAATGTTTTTAAAGGATTGTAAATACACACAGACACAGAATGTGCAACACAACAGTATTGTTGTGACAGTATGCAGCCTGCAAAGCCTACAGGCTCTTACCCTCTGGCTCTTCACAAAAAGTTTGCAGACTCCTGCTCTAAAATGTTCATTTTACTTAGTACAGCATGCAGAATTAAGAAATAAATTTAAAAGCAGATATTTTGGAAGGTGTACCATCATCTATCCTTGTCATCAAGAGATTTATTTGAAACAGTGCATGATAAGCTTTGAGTTTTTCGTGGTGTGTAGGCATCGATTTAACTTTCCCATGGAATATTTGTAATGTTTTAATGTTTATGATTGAGAAATATTCAATATCATTTAAAATTTAATTGAAGCCAAGGAAAGTTGTTAAGATCTTCAACCTTATAAGACAAAATCAGGTATGTCCAAAGAAATTTGTGCTGTGTTATTAAGTATTCATGCTTACAGACTAGACAGCAAAAGAATTTAGAATTCCTAAGGTTTTTTTGAGTATTTTCTCCTGAAATCAAAATTTTACTGAAATCTATTATGTTTTCTGTGTATTTTGTGGCAGCTACGGCGTCCGCTTAGCCATCAGTTTTCCCCCCTGTATTTGGAATTCAAGAATCTACAAAAATTGTACCTGTTGTCGTACCTCCTGGAAAAAAATATCTCCAAAATGTTTACATAGAAATAGTCAAAATTTCAAATGATCAAATTCTCAATAATTATATTTTGTTATACAATGCTTATAGTATGAACTGTATATAAAATAATTTGAGTAACATTTAGCATTTCCTTCAAAATTAATGATTCATTACTTTTTCAATAAATCTAATTATTCAGCTTGGTATATCATTCCTTAAATGATGTGTCATATTACTTGATGCTAGTGTTCTTAGTCTGAATAAACATTCTTTCATAATACTAACAAGTTTTACTATGATCGTTGCCAAATGCAGAAAATTTCCATTATAACTCATAAAATTTCTTTGGATGATATTCTGTACACAGTTGCCTTGCCAAAACCAAATTTATGTATATTATATGATCAAGAACTTATTATCCTTTCTTATTTTCATTTAGGGTCTGTTCTGCAACAAAAATAGTTATTGATTTTTACAAATTAGATTTTAATGTTAAGTACCTAACAAACACTGTGCTAGCTACCCAGTTCACTTCATTCATATTTACTCACTGCCTATAATTGATTTTGTTCATTCTCAACTGATTCAGAGATTTTATATCTGCAGAAATTCAGACTAACTGCAAGTTGCTTTGCATAAAGGAACCAGAATGTAGTCATTTTTTTTTTTATTTGAAAAAATCAGAGTGTATCAAATATCCCAAAACCTGAGCTATCTTTTGTATAGTCAAACTTTCTTTTATGAAATGGATGATTTTTCAGCAAGAGTAGCTCATTGATGAATATTTTAAAATATGTCTACATTCTGGGATTTTAAGGGAACACATTTGATTTGATGGTTTTTTTAGGATTTTTTTCTCTGCTAGTTTTTCTTGAAAGTCACTAGTCATTGCAGACTGGGAGATGGGCGATAATATCATACCCTGTTCCATCAATGATGACTTATGCTACATTCTGCTAAACTTAATAGCTCTGAGGTTCTCGTTCCTTTTTTCTTTTTGATCATTGAATCCTCATTCTTCAAAAATATTTTTGATGTTCCAAATAATTTCCTCTTTATTTTTTTGTGTAAGGTTTTCCACTTTTTGTTTACTAGTCTCAATGATTTCTATTATAATAAAATACGTTTATTACAATGATTATATTCTAATAAGTTTATCATAAATTTTTTTGTGTTTCTAATATTTAGGGAAAATAATAAAATAATTTGATATGCTATAATATATAACCTGTATTGGAAAGAAACAGCAACTTTTAACACAGCATTTAATAGTGGTACTGACCAACTATTTACACTAAGAAAATAGCAATTCTTGTGCTATAATGAGTGGATCATTATACAGTAATTTTAATTTAAGCCTATATTAGTATTTACTTTTGGATTATTAATGATTAATTAATAACACTTATGTAATGATTTGTGTCATATTTAAAGCACCTTCTAGATTTAAATGGGGGCTCAGCAATATCTTTATGTTTCAGTAAACAAAAACCAGATGGTGCAAACTACCATAAAATTGTATTAAGTATAGCCATTGCACTAACACCAGTGAGAGATTTTTTAATTGTGTGAATATATATACATATATACGTGCATACATCCAACCGCAGATAGATTAGATACATAGTTAGGTAGATCAAGCAGACTGAATTAAAATAGAATGATAGAAAGGTTGATGGTTGTAGCAATTTGAAACCCAGCCACTTGTTTAGAAGCACAGATTATCATAGATGTTTTTAAATCAACACTATTTTTTGATTATCCAATCTTTAGTTTAGCAAACTTATTCCTCCTTTGTAAATCCAAGTAAAGTGATGTATATTGATCCTTCTATAACAGAGCAATTTATCCCATTTACTGGAAGTTTGTCATAATAAACATGCAAATCACCTATTTTGGATTAGATATTTATAATAAAAATATACAAATAAAAATGTTTGCTATGAGTGAGGCACCCTTAGATGTGCTAGGCTCAATCTGAGGAACAAATGCTGTCCCACTTTTTTTTTTTTTTAAAGATTTATTTATTGATTGATTGATTGCTATGTTGGGTCTTCGTTTCTGTGCGAGGGCTTTCTCTAGTTGCAGCAAGTGGGGGCCACTCTTCATCTCGGTGCGCGGGCCTCTCACTATCGCGGCCTCTCTTGTTGCGGAGCACAGGCTCCAGACGCGCAGGCTCAGCAATTGTGGCTCACGGGCCGAGTTGCTCCATGGCATGTGGGATCTTCCCAGACCAGGGCTCGATCCCATGTCCCCTGCACTAGCAGGCAGACTCTCAACCACTGCACCACCAGGGAAGCCCAATTTCCAACTATCTTTATAAAGCAACTGTATTAAACCGGAGCCAGATATTATAGTCTGATTTTTTTTTTTTTAGTTTGTCATCTGTCTTTGGGGCTTTTGCTGAGTGTCTTAGCTGTTCAGCAGCACATAAATGGCATAAACAGCCTTTTTATGTCTTACACTAGAAGAGATCATTATGAACTTTTTTTATTAGAAAATAAAACTTCAGTTGACTCTTCTTAATATACTAAAAGTATTTACACATTTTGAAACTGTAAGGAGATTGATATAAATTCTTTCACATGATCTGAATATTGACATAAATGACATTGGGAACACTCCCTATTACATTATAAAGACTATTTAGATAGACCCACAATTTGTGCAACATTTGTGGGATCTTTCCATTACACAGAATTAGTTTCCTTAAAGTTAATTTTTTTTTTTTTTAAGTTCAGCCTTTATGTTTATTTATTTCAATTTTCTTTTTCAGGAAATGTACCCAAGAGGAGTTCTGAGACCATGTCCTCAGATGTTCTGCTGGGATTAAACAAGACACTGCTGTATTTTGTAAGTTCATCTATTTTTATCTTAGTAAAGAAGACTTTCTGCTGCAGAGAACCAGTTTTTTGTTTTTGTTTTTGTTTTTTAATTTGGAATTGGAGTCAAACTTTGATTTAATAGAAGACTTAATTTTAGTTTTTCAAGATTTTTTACCTAAATTTTATTCAATTTCAATGGATAGTGAAAAGCATTTCTTTGTTAGATGAACTCTGTTTCATTGTATGTATTAGCCAATATTTTAATGACCTGTGAGAGGAACTTTATCAGTTGGTGAGCTAATTTAAAAGGGCAGTGCTCTCAGTAATACCAGTTTGGCCTGGGTGAATATATTGGTAATTATAATGTCCTGTATTTCACTGAACAAATATTTTCAACTTGATCTGTAACAACTACTTCTTGTGGCCTGATAGAGGTAACCGAATACTGACCCTCTTTAGGAAACATATTGATTTTCTTTTTGTTACTAAAACTTAGATTTTACATTCCAGGATTATTCATTATGATGAGATGTGTACCACATTGTTTGGATGTACTAAAATCTGTCTAACACTTATGAGTTTTACATGATGTGAGGCAAACAAACAAAAGCTACTGTGTGGAGAGTCATGAGTGACATTAAATTGAATGTTTCCTGAACCTTCGAATTTACAACCCTTCTGATGACCTCAAAGTTGAGAATTTTGCTATTTCAGGTTCTAAAACACAGTATAAAGCAAATCAGTTTCTCCCTCTTTTACAAGCTCTCTTCTGATATTGATACAGAATAGCCCCCTTGCCTCTAGTTACTTTTCTATGACTGACTCAGGAGATTGAGAATGTAATACACCTCATGTAATCTGACATTTGCAACTTTTTCTTTTCTTTTCTGTGCTTTTTTTTTTTTTTTTTTTTGCTTTTTATTCAAGTAAACTATTCCCAATAAACAAGAGAAAAAATTGTGCTATGTCCCCCCATAGTAAGTGGATGGGGGGGGTCATCTGGATGAAATAGTGTACCTGGAGATCTGTAATCAGCAGTGCAGTGGCTATTCCAAGTGCATTCAGCAGGGGTATTTTGTTGCTCTAGTATTTTTGAACAAGCTGGATTAATACTGAGTATGGTAACATGAAAAACACACTCAAAAGTTAGAATAGATTTTAGAAATGTATATAGTATTTTGGAAGGCATAATCAGTCAAAAAGATCTTGAAACTGGTGAAGAATCACTCACAAAAAAAGAGGGAAATTTTGTAAAGATAAATATTAACATATCTCATAAATAAATAAGGATTTATTTAGAAGATTAAAAAATATAAGATTATATAGAAGACAAAAAATAAGGATTATATAGAAGATTAACAAAAAATATTTGTCTTAAATTTAAACTAAGACATAGCAATTCCACTTTTTTCAAGTCCTGTCCATTTACATTATTATTTTTCAAAATGGAAACCAGGGAATTCTCCCCCTAAAACACTGCATTTAATAAAAATGTTCAATTTTCTATTTTTATTAAGGATTTCTCTATGTATGTATCTTCCTCATAAATTCCAAGTTTTATCGTTGAATAGCAACAGCATTTAAATGACTTTATACAATTTTATATTAATAAGAAACATTTGTTGAATATTTAGTATGTATCAAGCCTTATGCATGAAAAATGGCAAAGACATTTAGTGTTGAATATGACCTGTGCCATCTGATCAGTGGTGAACATACATTTTCTATTAGGATTTCACAGAAGTTTCCTGTTCCCCTATTACTACATCAATCCCTACAGCTCTAAGAAATCCAAGTTGGGAACTACGGACGTATTATTAGAACTTAGACTAAAAAGAAAGATTTTTAAGAACCAGGAACAAATGTATTCTTGGCTGGATCACACTCTTCTTGATTTCTCTGAGCACTTGTAGTTTATTCAGCTAATGAAGAATCTGGAATGTACCAAGAAGGTACAGGGGAGAAATAAAAATTTTGATTAAATTTTCTCAGTAATAGAAGTATACTCCAATAAAAAAAAATTAAGGAAGTAGAATAATTCCATTTGAAAAAGAAAACATACTGAAATAACTGAATATTATTCTTCAGTGTATATGAAGAAATCTTACAAAAACGTGACCCATTCTTTATTTTGTAGTGATTTTTAAAAAATTCAAAAACCTTGACTATTAATAGCGCAGATTTCCATGCTGAGAGAATTTTTAAGTGCTAGAATAACTACAGATGCATCTTTGAAAATCCCTTATTTTAAAAGACTTTTCAAGCAACACAGATCCTATCTTGCAGAGACTATCTGAGAGAAAAAATGCTAATTAATTCAACATGAAGTTTTCCAAACCTAGGATTATATGATCATATGTTGGTTGCTGCTTTACATTCTGTAATAAGTCATTAGCTTCAGTCAATATTGACTTTGCTTTTCTGAGACAGTACAAAGGAGGAAGTTAACTGGTTTAGCAAAACACCTCCTGCTCCGCTGTGGTGTCAGTTGAATACTGTCTAGTCGCTAATGGAGAATTAGTACACTTTTCTCTAAGGGTGTGAAGGATGATCAAAGTGGACCCTCTGCCTTTGGAATGAGAACCTCCCTGGGAGCTCTACTCATTTCATCTGACTGGAAGTCATCTAAACAGATGTTTTAAGGAGCATATTAAAAAAAAAAAACTCAGAGCTATCTTTTTGCTGTCCAATATTGCTATTCCCTTAAGAGAGGATTATACTTCACAAGGTAATATCTATCAACAGAGAACATGAATGATTCTAGCTTAGATCATGAATGATTCTAGCTTAGAAATCACTCTATCTTCTGGCTTATAATGCTAGTTATTTTATAGACTTTCTTTTCCAAGAAACTCAGTAGCGATGAAATCAGCACTATGTTTTGTAAGATTTTTTAATTCAATCAAATGATTGAATTATTTAATTCAATCAAATGAATATTTGTGCTAAGAACTGTGGAGAATACAGGAGAATTGCAAAAGACCAATGCTTCCAAATTGCTACAGTTTCATTGTGGAGAAAAATCAATTATATAAAAATTAAATGTAGGATTAAAGTCAGTAAAAAACTCAGACTGTATTGTAACTCTCTGACTTCCTGCAACATCTTAAGTGTACCCTTGTATGCCACATACATATTTAAAGAGATGGAGAAAAGAACAATGAATGAATGAATGAAGTGCTGCAGTTATTCAGAGTCAATGTAATTAAATTTGAGAAATGAAACATAGGAAAAACTAAGGGACTCACATCACAGATCGGACAAAGTAAAAAGAGACTTGGCTTAAGAATTTACTTAGGATATGGTGATAGATTCTATCTTTAAAGGTCTTGGAAAGCGAATTTTATAAAATGAGTAGTGAGCAGCAAAGCTAAGAAGTAAGATTGGTCTAAACGAGGAAAGGTCTTAACTCCACGCTGTGCAACCTATACTTTATTCAGTGGGAGGGTCAGTCACCAGAGACATTTCAGTGAAATCCTCTCCTATCAATTCCTGAATAACTGACATGGGGGGAAGAGGTGAGAAAAATCAAAGACTATGGCATACTTCTAACTCTGAATAAGTGGAAAAAATGTGCTGAGAATGGAAATATGAAAATTAAGAGGTTGGGGTGAAGAGGGCAGTTGGTAAGGTTGATGTAAGTGGTGAAATCTTCCGATTTTGAAACATCCTTAGCTTATTTTCCAAGAGTGACTTATCTCTACTTATATTTCTTATCTCAAACCTATTCTTTTTGCTTTTAATGTTATTGGCATTTTTGATAGTAAAACAAATGGGTTGTTTGTATTCATTTATAATTTATACTGTCACTGCACCTCTAGTCTATCTAAAAGTGCATTTTTAAGTGAATAAACAGGAATTATTGAAATGGTGAAAGAAATATTCATTCATTTTGGAGTAACTTTTACTCACATAAAGTCCCGAGTTGACATTCAGGAGTAATTATTTGCTTCGTTATAGACATTGAACAGTTTTTTTTTATAACTTTGGACATTTTGTAGAAATAAAATGGATTTGATTTTTTTGTTCCATTGACAAAGATTCTTCTTACTTTCCTAAAAGACAGAGAGACACTTGGTCAGAAAGAGATAACCATGAGGTAGAGACCTAGTCATTTCATGTGTTGATTTTTCTCATCCATTAATAGATATCTATTTGTGATGTGGCCAGAAACAACTTAGACATTCTCTGAGGAAGACAGAACTATGCTTACCCTGATTTAAGGAACATTTGTAAAAATATACATAGTGTATACAAAAGAGAGTAGTACAGATGGTATAGCTGCCTACTGAGGGAAGTTGACATAAAAGAAAGAAAAACAACTTAATATTTCCCAAAGTGTCAGTGAAAAATAATTTAGAATAAAAATATTTATTAATGACTTTTCAAGAGGATTATGAAGCACAGGGAGATGTGCCCATGTGGATTCTTTTGGGGCCTTTGCAACCAGTTGTGAAAGACTAGAATTGATAACAATGATTTCAGCAAGACACATTAATTTCTCATAATCTGTTCTTCATCTGTTTTCACTATTTTGTTTTTAACATATATCATAATATATTTTTAATGTTGTTAAATATTTTCTAATCTAAAAGTTGTTTGATGATTGGCCAGAAAAATACAAACTGTGAGCCAAAAGCCACTGGTATATGATGAAGGGCATGAGCTGAGCACAGAATTGGACTGGAGATTGTTTATGTCCAAACAAAACAAATAAATATGTTGGGGAAAGCTATGGCATTTCAGAGTATAGCTTTAAGTTTGTTAGTCTAACCTTGTCTAAAAGACAGGATAACAGTTCATCAGGAGAATCATTTCTCTCCCCCATATGTTATAAGGCTGCTTATACGACTGAACCACATAATGGCACGCATTCTCAACAGCAGCTTTTTAAAATATATGAAAGGTCTTCCGCATACGGTTGGTTGTTTCTTGTATGAGCCTTTGGTAGTCACCTTGAACAAAACTTAAATGCAATTACACAAGGAAACAAAGTGATTATGGTAGCTTTCTGATTATCTACATACACAGGGAAGAAGCCTGAAGAATTGTGGAGGACTAAGTAGTTGACAGCTTATTCCTTAGACAATTCTTGAACATCAACTGTCTCCAGCAGGTTTAAGGTAGGAGTTTTATGGCAGACAACTCATAAGTGAAGTTCTACTGAGGATCTGAAGGGTGGGAATTTTTCATTCCTGACTGAAAAAACACCTCTATGTTATAGATATCAGCCATGTTGAAAATAAAGACATTTCATTGTGAAAGTTAAAGGTTATCAATTCGTTCACTTAGCTACACAGATTCTTTGGTAGCATATATTGCTGGCCATTCTGTTTATCACCAGAAGTTGAGGCACCCATGTGCAGGATGGAAATTTTTGTCAGGAAGGAACTCTAAATGCTTAGGAGTGCTAAAAGGATATCTGAAAGTTCTGTATGTCTTTGTCTTAAAGATACGGCAGAAGATCTTAAAGATACGCTACATACCATCAACACAGTAAAACCTAAGTTTTCTCTCTTAAGGAGTTTAATCTGATTGAAATTCCACTGTGATGAATCTGCTAGGGAAACACTGTGTCCAGGTAGAGTGATGGAAATGTGTGCACTTCACCCACTCTTTCTTTCCTTATCTGTGTTCTGTACTGGGAAGTTATGGCTCTTTTATTACTTGGAGTAAAGCTCTTTTAATGCCTCTAAATGGGGGAAAAAACTACTGTGTAATAATGTAAGTACAAGCAAGTAAGTTTAAGTGTAAAAATTAGAAGTCTCTAAAAGGAAAAGTCAGTTTCTTTTCAGTTTATATTCATGGATAGAATAGAGATCAACACAGTAAGTGTCAGTTCTAAAAATAACAAAATTTCATACATTATTTCTTCTCATCAGCTGTACCAGTGGTCCTTGCTTATTAGCAGAGAGACACATCTCTTCTTCTTTATTCATAATTACCATCAATTGCATCATTGGGCATCTGTGATACACACTACTATATATAAAATAGATAACCAACAAAGACCTTCTGTATAGCACAGGGAACTATACTCGATATCTTGTAATAACCTATAATGGAAGATAATGTAAAAAAAGAATACGTATATAACTGAGTCACTTTGCTGCACACCTGAAACTAATACAACATTATAAATCAACTATATTTAAATAACTTTTTAAAAAAAATTAAAAAAAGAAAATATGACAAAATCAAAAATCATTAGTTTCTCCATTTTTATTGTTTTCTAAAAATTCATACGTACATAGACACACACACACATTCCTGACATTATAGCCTCAGAAACAATATTGACAAAAATCTCCTTTTGAATAATTTAGTTATTTAAAAAAGACTTTCTTTAAGTCTGACAAACTCTTAATTTGTTTCCTCGGCATAATTAACCACTGTGACTTTCTATTTCATTTGTCTTAACATTCACGTTAATGAATTCACCTTTTGTCCTGCTTTGAACTTGATATTGAAAAAGGTTTTATGCATCATTGCTTCTTAATATGCCTCAGGTAATTGACCCTGTTACAGTAGCTTATATAATACTTCTCTGAGAAAATGAGAGGGACTTTCCCAAGAAATAGAGTTTATCTCAAACTGAATTTGTTTCAGTGAAGTCATTATGAACATGGGAGATGTTTTGACAAAGAAATATATGAAATTACAGAAATTGAGAAAAGTTTTTATACACAGACCAACAGACATTTAGTATTGTTGCATGTAGCCTCAAATCTCCTTAATATTAATGGTCTACATTCCAACTTCCTATTATTAAGTAAATGAAAATGAGCTCCTTGCAAATTTATATGGGAGCAGAATAGGACATAAATATCAATCTGCTGAAATAGACTTTTCCAGACTGTTATTCTACCTTTGCCAACTCTCTGAGTCTTCTGTGGATTAAAGAATGTGTACAACTAAGACCTTTTTTTTAATGTTGCTTAGAATCCTGGTTTCTGATTTTCTGTTGTATTTTGAGAAGACTGGATCGAAGCATTGTTGATGGTGACAAACACAGGCATTTAATTGTGTTTTGAGGGTTCCCCACCCAAACCTAACATTGGTCATATTTGAAATGCTACATCTGCAAAAGGTTATCTTTTCTGCTTTGCAGTGGTACAGAAAACTCTATATCATTTGGAGCCAAAAGGGGAAAAATCGGCTCCAAATGATGTAGAGTTTTCTGTACTTTTCCAAGGGTTAGTTTGAGTAGTTCCTCAGTGTTGTTAGTCTAAAGGCAAAATGGTCATGTGTCTAAATGCATTACTCCTTATGTTCACGGTTAGACAAGAGTTAGGAATGTAGGTATTCAGCTTCAGCCATTGCACAAAAACAGTCAAAAGAGTTTTTGCATCACATTCAAATTTCGATCTGAGTATGTCTCTCTTGTATGATTGAAGAGAGAGTGTAAAGCTCTCCATTCTAAAATGGCTGGGTATATATTGGTGATGTTATTCTGTCACTTGTGTTGTGACACAAAAAATCACATACATTTCTTAAAAAACAACTATAGAGTAAGACTGATATATAAGACTCAATATTATGCCATGGGAGAAGACTGACGTGTATTATGAATTCAACTAGAAGCAGAATTAAATTATCCCCTTGAATTGAGTCGTGGCACTTTAGAACTGCCCTTCAATAATTCATTCTCACCCTTTGAAACAAACACTTTCTGGGGCTATTTTCTGTTTTTTTTTCCCCCTTCTGCTCTCCATTTCAGGGTTGTCTTCCTGACATATCCTGACCTGAAACCATTAGATATGTGGTATGTGATTAAATATGTGACTAAATTGTGATTAAATTGTTTTATTGTGAAGTTAACTTCCATACATTCTCGACCAGAAAATGTCAGCCAGTACTTACTTTTAAAGTTAGAATAAATGTTAGCTAATTTAATGGCCTTATAGTTATCAGTGTCTTGTGATAATTCAAAAAATTTGTTTTAAAACAGGGTTTCTTAACATAATTTTTGTGCTGTATCAGTTAGTATTCCATCAGAGAAGTTGCAAGATTAGAAAAAAGTATATATTTATTATAAGAGCTTTTTATAAGGATTTACATAATTATAGGAGCTGGTTAAAAGATGTCAATAGGGCCGCTGTCTTTGCATGTGTCTAGAGTTTAAATCCACAGGACAGGCAGCTGGGAAGAGAAGATGGATGTAGTGTGGGAAGGAGTATGCTGTAACTCACAAGCATTTGGTGAAACCAAGGGAAATGGATTGGAAGTCATGTCACTTCTTACTTTTCACTGCTTTCAACCTTGGTGATACAGATGTCATTCAGGAGAAACTGGGGCCATGATCATTACAGAGCTAAACACACATGTGACGCAGGAGAGGCTGAAGGAGGATGAATAGATAAGATACACTGTGCGTGATCTACAGAGGCACCTGATGACTCAGCCCTGCCCTTCCAGATAAAGAACAACATGGCGGCGGCTTCACTTGTACCCACAAATCTCACAAAATCGTCTCCATGGCCCACACTAACTGGAATCATACAGGGTAGGGGGTTCTGAGCAATGTTTTTGTCCTTGCCCAGCTGACATAACACAGAGCCACCACAGTGCCATGGGTCCATTTGGAATTCTGATGAAGTTTATGCATCCCCTTTCAAAATAATGATTTTAATATTTTAAATGCATATAATCAAATGCTGAGGATTACACAGAGAATCAATTTTATTAGAATACAGTCATCAAAACATGAGAAATCAAATTTGTAGTGTAGTCAAACACAGGCATCATAATACGGTAAATAAGGTCTAGGCAAATGTGTAATAATAAGAGTAATTCTGAAGCTGTGATGAGTGTAAATCACACTTTACATAATTGTAATAAAATATATGAAAATATAATCCTTTGTATGAAGAAAAGTTCATAAATGTTGCTATTCCTATTGTGCTTTGTTGACTAACATCATAATTCAAGAAAATGATAAATTTTCACTTAGAATTCAGTGAAAATTTGACTTTTTTTCCCAACACACATGCACAGATCTATTCTGTTCATTGACCTCTCATAGATAAGATCTGTAAATCCTAGGATAGTATCCCTCCTTTGGAGTCACAGACTCTCTTGGTGAGTGATCTTTACCTGTACTTATTTTTTAAGGTAAAAAGTTCAAAGAAACATTTTTGAGGTCTACATGCCCGGCTGTGGGTATCACATGCTAAATGATGTCTGTAGTATAATAAACCTCACGCTAACTTTTTTACTTGTTTATAGTTATAAAGTCTTAATCATAATGAACAGCATCTCGGTATGTCTCTGTGAAAAGTAAAATCAACATTCCACAAGAACTGTCCACACTAAATTGTTAGTAGGGTCCCAGGATTTTTCTTCTTGCTATGAAGGCTTCAATGATTTTTTTCGCAGTTTAGACATAGTAAAATAGCGCCATTTAGACTCCTGAGTATGGCAGTTATTAAATGCTTTCAAATGAATTTCTTTCAATCTGTATTATATTTTATAAGGAAAATTTTTCTCTTTGCATGCGGTAAGACTGCAGAGTAATGCACAGCTTATTAAATAGATACTGCTGCAAGGATACAAAGTGAAATAATATTCAATATTAGTATAGAATGTCAAATTTCTGTCTCATTCTTTTTTCTTTTAATTCTGTTTTCTCGAACTTTGGCCGTTTTAAACTTTGTGTTCAACTTTGTTTTTGCATACTCTTAAGAAAAGAGGAAATCTACAGGTACAATTTTGTTTCTTTTCTTTTTTATATTTGATAAATTTAGCATGTTACACTTTGCAAGTTTAAGGTGTACAGTGTGTTACCTGATACATTTATATATTGTACTATGATAGTCATTGAAGTAATATTTATCATGTTATATCATTATAGTACAATATTATTATCTATATTCATTATACTGTACATTAGATCTCCATGGCTTATTTACTACTCATTACAAGTTTGTATCCTTAAATACCATCAATCTTACCCCTTCAGACCCCATCCCCTGGTAACCACCATTTTACTCTCTGCTTTTTTACAGTTTTAACTTATTTAGACTACATATAGAAGTGGTATCATACGGTACTTGTCTTTCTCTGTCTGACTTATCTCGCTTAGCATAATGTGTTCAAGGTCCATTCATATTGTCCCAAATGGCAAGATATCCTCCTTTCTCATGGATGAATACTATTCTATTGTGTACATATACCATTTTTTGCAAACTATGTATTGGATAAGGGGTTCATGTACAAAATATATAAATTAACTAATACAACTTAATAACAAAAAAACAATGTGCTTAAAAATGGGCAGAAGAAATGAAAACAGTTGATTCTTGAAGATCGTAGGTTTGAACTGTGCAGGTCCACTTATACACACATTATTTTCAATAAATTACAGCACTACACGATCCTCAGTTGGTTGAATCCGTGGATGCAGGACGGTGGAAATGGAGGGCCAACTGTAAAGTTACATGTGGATTTTCACCTGCGTGGTGGTAGATGGCCCTAACCCCTGCATTGTTCACAGGTCAACTGTGTAGACATTTTTCCAAAAAGGACATTAAAATGGCCAACAGGCACATAAAAAGATGCTCAACATCACTAATCATCAGAGAGATGCAAATAAAAACCACGAGTTATCACCTCACACCTGTTGGGATGTCTGTCAACAAGAAGACAAGAGACAAGTGCTGATAAGGATGTGGTAAAAAGGGAGTCCTTATACACTGTGGGTGGGAATGGACATTAGTCCAAACACTATGGGAAGCAATATGGGAGTTCCTCAAAAAATTAAAAATAAATCTACCACACGATCCAGTAATTTTACTTCTAGGTATATACCCAAAGGAAATGAAAACAAGATGTTGACTAGATATATGCACACTCATGTTTATTGCAACATTACTCACAATAACCAAGGTATGGAAACAACCCAAATGCCCGTCAACAGATGAATAGAGGCACGATTTTTAATAATACATTAAAAATTTTTGCTGAATTTCTATTATTACCTTATTTTTAGAATATTCTCAGAGGTAGAAAGTTTGGTGACTTGTTTACAGTAACAGATACTCTTCACAATTAGGAATTAATAATTATTATCTATTCTAATTGTATTATAACATCTAAAAATCACTTTAATATACATTATTTCATTTGATAATCTTGACACTATAGTGTTGAGAGGGAAATGTTTATTCTCTTTATTTTATGGATAAATAAGCTCCAACAAAGTGAGGGAAAATGATTTGCCTAAGGTCACATGGAAGAAACAGAAGGTGCTTGTTCTAGAATTTAAGATTTCATACTTTATGTTGTCTTTCTCTTATGATGATAATAGATTATTTGATGTTTAATTTTACACCTCATAAAAGTATTTTATAGATGAATAAGAAATTGTGGACTTTCATAATTCCTGTATCTGCTTTTGGGAATTATAGGAAAATCAGTAGCCCAATATTTAATGAAGTGGTTTTAAAACAATTCTGGTTACTCCATCAACTGTGTTCTCAGGTGTAAATTCTTTCACAATTTGACTTTCTATGTCTTTCTTGGTTTGATTTTTTTAATGTTTAGGAACTGATTCTTGATGGCATGTTCATCATAGTACTGAGGTTTCATGTTGGATTCACTGCTGTTTTTGCAGTCATTTTAATTTAATTTCCCTTTTTGTCATTGGTGGATGGAGTAGTAGAATTTACGCTGTGTAACCTATGTAGCTGGCTTCTGAATATTAGAGCCCCCTTTCCTCCCAGATGGTACATTCATCCAGACCTTTGTCACTTCTTTCTCACCCAGCTTTCCAATCTGTCATTCCTCCTGGCTGAAGTTAGATAACTCTCCACCACCGCAATTTTCCTCAGCCCTCCGGCCTAAACCTTCGTTTGTGGCTCCTGGGCTGTGCCTAGTGCCAGCGTTCTCCCATCTCTGGGTGTGCAGTAAGCTTGGTTTTATAGTCTCAATGTTGCTTTTTACCTTTATTTAAGGACATAAATGTTGTATATGTTTTAGCCATTAAAATAAAAGTTGAGTGTCAACCAGGGTTCTAAATGGTTTCTGTATGCATTCATTTAATTCCTTTAAGGTAGGAATAATTATTGTTGGTATTTACCTTCATATTCCAAAAAAAAAAAAGAAACAAACTTAGAGAAGTTAAATAACTTGGCTGAGGTAATGCCATTACCACCCAAAAGTGTTTGGATTGGAAACCAGGTAGGAGCTCCAACCTTATTCTACCACTTCAGTACATAGACTACAGTGGATTATATTAACCCTTCTAACACCATGAGGTCAATGAAAAGCTCAAGCTTTGGAAGGAACTTAAATTTAGGTCTTGACTGTGATCCTTTCTCATTGAGTAGACTTGGGTTTTGGACCAAGTACTTCCTCAATATCAGCCCAGCTGAACCTGTTGGTAAAATGGTGATGGTCAGTCTTCACCCTTTCATGGTTGTTATGTGCTTTTCGTGGCACAGAGCAGGCCTTAATAAACGTCAGTTAGATTTTCTTTATATAATGCCATGGACATTTAATTTATTAAACATTATAAATATTTAACTAGAAGGTATTTTAAAATAATGTGGCAATTACTTTGATATGTCTTCTGAATGTTAACCTATTTTTAAACTTTTCTATGACACTATTTTCATTTCCCAAGTAATATGGACATAAATTCTCCCAATATATCATTGATTCTCTATGTTTTTTTCCTTTAGGATGCTTTGTGTGTCTCTAGTAATTATTATGTATTCTGTAATGTCGAACTAGTCACTTTTGGTCTTCTTTGTCTCTGACCAGTTTTCAGAGGTGTTGAATTCTCCCCAAATACCTCAAGTTTGGAGCATTTCATTATGCGCTGCATGTGGTCAAAAAGGTACTTGATGTAGGTCCCTTGTCAGGGTTTTGCCACTAACGTTGTCACCTGGGAAAATCCATTTGGTTTCTCTGGGGTGCAGTTTCTTTTCTTTTCTTTTTTTTTTTGATAAAAGAAGAGGAATAAACTTTATAAAATACATTGTCTTTCCAAAGGCAAAGATTTCTTTATTGCACTAGCCCTTCTAACTTTCAAAGCATATTTACATGTACTCCAAATCGATCTAATGGTCATCTCTTTTTAAAAGATGAGACACCTGAACAAAGCGCTTTATGATGTGTCTAAGGTTTGATCACTGGTAGCAGAAGTAAAACCAAGTCAAGTTTTTTCACCATATCGTTACCTTTTATAAGGTATGAGACAAATAACAATATTAATCGTAATTTTATTTTCCTTTCAAACTATAGAAGTGATACGTATCAAAGTTGGAAATCATAAATTTGACCTATGTCAAGTTTGAAAATAGGGAAAACATTTTGGGTTGTATTATATTTAAAGTTATTTTAAAATTTACATATTTATAATATTTATTCTACCCATTTAAAAGCATTATAAAACTCTTTACTTTTCAATTTATCTTTCTTAGTAAAGATTTGTAATTTTTGAAATGCAGGATCTGAAGATATCTTATTTATTGCTATATATTTTAAGTTTTGATGCAATCACAAAGGAGTCCTTTTTAAATTATATTTTTAACCAGCTATTGTTAATAATTTCCATATGTTTAATGAGATCTTTAGGCAACTTTCTGCAATCACATAAATTAGCTTTATTAGGTTATCAGTTGAATCTTTGTTTCCAGGCTTAAATTCATATATATATAGCGTAATAGCAAACACAGTTACCACAATTTCAAAAGTACTTCATCTGTAGGAACTCATTTATCTTTACAATAACTCTTTTTGATACGTGCTATTACTAGCCTTATTTTACAGATGAGTAAACTGAAGTACAGAGGTCAAGTAATTATCTCAAGGTCACAAAGTTCTTTGAGTGGCAGCTAGTGAGGACTAGACCCTGGAATATAACACAGGGCATCTGCCTTTGAAGTCTGAGCTCCTAATTTCTATGCTGTGAGGCCTCTCATAACTTTTTTTCTCCTTTCCAGCTCCTAAATGTATTATTTCTGGTTAGTGTTTTGTTGCATCAACTAAAGCTTTTAGACCATAGTAAAGCATTAGTGATGTTATGGGTATCTTTTAACTATATTCAGGCTTTAATGGGATTGCTTTTGGTTGTTTACTATTAAAATTTCTATGGGGGAGGGGTGTTGTTATGATAAAGATATACTTCCTAATGTAAAATGTATTCTTATATTCCTGTTGAACTCAGAATGTTTCTCAGAAATGTGTTTTGAATCCTGTTAAACGGCTTTTAGCATCAAGATGGTCATAATCCTTTTTTTCTTTTGAATCAAAGTTATATTTTATTGATAAGTTTCTAAATAGCTTAATAGTGGTTTTTTTTTTTCAGTCTAGCAGTAGATAGCCCTTAGTCATGGCTCTGAATTCAATTTGCGTAAGGTTTGCTTTTAATATCTGCATTTATAGTCTTACAGTAGCTTTATGTCTCGTGTAATCCTTGGCAGGCTTTTATATCAAGATCATATTAGGTAATTGTCAGTCTTGGGGACTACTTGTACATGGTCTCTTATTTCCGCACCGTTGCTCTTTCAGCTGAGAATTGGTTTTAAAAAAGGAGGGCTTATGTACCCTGTGGTATCACATTCATGATGACTGCAATGTGATTACTGGCATCACTGGATGCCAGTCTTCCTCTGTGCTCTCCGGACTTTGTTAGAGCCCGTGACTCCTTCTTGGGCCAAATTGGCTGCATGTTGGGCTGGGTTGCATTGTGTAACCCTTTCCTCTTTCCCCCATTGAAGTCTTAGTTCAGTTGGTCCATACCTGTCTGCTGCCACAGCGTCATTCTCCCCTGCCACATGGTGACCCAAAGGTGTGTACACTGATTTTAATGCCAGCAGTCTACCATGTGGGAGTGGCTTAGAAATGAGAGAGGCTTAGCAGTACAAATTATTTTCTTTCCTTTGCCTAACCACAGTTCTGCCCTTTTTGGCATTCTGAGCTCCCCTTCCTCTTACACGCATGTCCTGTACAGCAGACATAAGAAGTCCAAAATGGTGATTGGAGAGTAACCTCTAGATCTTCAGTATCCCTCTCAATCAATCAGGTGTGTCCCTCCCTCATCTGGACTGAACCCTAGAAGAGTGACTTGGGGCACATGTCAGTTAGATAACAAAAACCAGTGTAGTTGCTTCAAACAGAGAAATATTAAATTAATACTCTCTTTGTTATAACAGTGTTGGAAGAACTGGAGGAACAAAAGGGAGTAAGACAAAGGTATGGGGCAAAAAGAGGAAAAGATAAAGCAACTCCAGATTTAGTAACTGGTTTCCCTTTTCTGGGCTGGAGATGCAAACACTTTCCCATACACTAAGGGTGCCATGCTGAGAAAGCTTCTGTGCTGGATTCCAGATGCCCCGAGCTTATTCTAGTCTAAAGCAGCTGCCTGGATCCTTCACTGCCATTGTTCTCTCCTCCAGTGCTGAAACTTTTCCTGTGCTGTCCTGCTGGAGATGCCTCCAGAAACTTGAAGTGAAGAGAGTCACATTTCTCTTTCTTCTGCCTTCTAAACTTTAATATGTGCCTCCTATTGGAAGCTTAACCAAGAAAATCTTAGAAGTGCCTTTTGTGGTGTCACAGAGGCCTTATAATATAACAGAGCACAGGAGGTAGGAATGGAGGTTGAGAGCAAAGGGATGAAAGGTTTCTTGGTGTCTGTTCTTAGCCTTCTATGCGTATGTAATTTCCAAGCAACAATAACAACACTTTCATGTTTTTGCCTGATGTGATAAAGCCACTGTCATACAAATGAAAGGCTTTTACCCTCTTCCCCAAAAGGAAGAAACAAGGTTAATCAGTCCTCAAGTCCATCTCTGGGAATAGTAATTCCTCTTGTGGTTTAGTAATACTCCCAATGGATCTATTTTAACTTAAAGAACATTTTAAAGTATAAAATATTAGAAGAAAAAAGGGGGGAAAAGTAAGTTAATATATTCAAATAAATAAGGAAGAAACTATATAATTTTACCGCTAATGTTCTCATTTCTATAACTTCCTTATTCACCATGGACTTCATCTTCCCCGGTTATTAGCCAGAACCCTAGTTTGTAAAGGTTCTTCTCCAGAGAAGTGACCCAAGCCTTTATTTCCAGAAGATTTTAAGCTCTGTGATCAAGAATTTATAGAACTGTTCCAGTTTTCCATTAACACTCACCATTGAATGTGGAATGATAAGAGAAGCACCAGAGAATCCCCTGGGCTCCAGACATAATCATTCCTGTCCTAGTATATATCAGTAAACCAATTTCCTTCTGTTAACTGAGATCAGTCAACCTAACCAGTAAAGCTACTTTCTTCTTTACCAATTAGCTCTACGGGAAACGAATTCAATAGTGAACTGGTGGCAGCTTCAATGTCCAACTAAATTAAAACAGTATTTTATCCTTTGGGGAAAGCATTACATCCTCAGGAACCAAGAACTCTGAACCATCAAAGGCAAAAGTTTTGAGTAATAGAACTAAAAATTCTGCAAGTAGGTTATTAGGTCTAATAGAGGAATCACTTCCACTGAATCCTTGATTTCTGGACCCAAGTATTCTAGCTCTAGGCTAGAGCATTTACCCTTGTTTACTTTATATAACACATCCTATTAAACTGCCCTCCAGCTTCACAGATTTCTTGAACTGAGACTTCAACAGTGCACTCTACTCTCCTGTCAGCTGAGCGGCCACTGAGTAACAGGGTACATCATGAGAAAAGTGAATTCCCTGACATAAACCCTTTGTTGTTCTTTGGTCCAAACCAGTGTTTCATGGGATCCACAATGGTATTAAGACCTGAGAAGTTCACAGATGCAAGGTTTGCAAAGGCATTTTGGTCAGGGAAGACAAATGCATATTCAGACCAAGTGTCTATTCCAGTGAGTACAAATCCCTATCCGTATCACGATGGAAAGAGCTTCAGTGTAATTAACCTACTGCCAAGTGGCTTGCTGGTGCAAAATTGAGGACTTATTACTGGTCTTTGCTGCGGACAAGTTAGGCACCCAGCAATGGTAGCCAGACAAGCCTCAAAGAGGAAAGACCATATTGTTAAGCTATGTATAGTTTCTATCTATCCCTGCCAACATAGCTACACTCTGTAACCCATTTCACTCTTGGGTGAGTGGAAAAAGATGACAAAAATTCACATTTTGGTTCATTTAAAATTTTTCCACCTAATTTTTGAGATCCTACACACACACACACACACCCCCCACTTTGTTAGCACTTCATGGCTCTGCTTAGATATCATTTACTCCTACAGGTTTCCCTGAAATTCCAAGAATTAGTTAGGTGCTGTGTGTCACATACTATTCACACTATATCTGTAACACTATATTGTCTCTTAAACGTCATGCCCAATTTGACTATAAAATATTTGTAGGCAGTCCATCTCTTGTTTATTTTTGAATCTCTAGTTGCTAGCCCTTTTCTGTCACATATTACTTTATGCTGATAATTATTGACAATGATTGCAAGTAGTTCTTACTTTATTATTTGCATTTACTATTTAGACCATGAGTCATATATTTTAAATTTTCAAGTGATTGTGCTTTTCTGAGTGCCTATCCAAACTTCATTATTAATAGATATTTTTGTTTAACTATATTCTTAGAATATGACATTTAATTTTTTTTTGGAATTTATTGAAATTTTATGAATGACTGCTTGAAGGCTTTGTGTTAGAAAATATTTCAACATTTTAAAATATGTATATTTCTGTTACAGAACACAGTACCTGATGTATAATAATTTTTTAATCAAATAGATATCATAAAATAATCTATATCTTTTATTTCTTATTTATTTATTTTTAATTAACAGGATCTATCAATGCCTGAGAGAGATGTGTTCAAATGTCCCATTCTATCAAATGCTGGTAGTTGTTACCAGACTATTTGGAGTGACCTGATTTCTTTCCATTTGGATACCAGTTACATTATCTCCTAGAGTTGGAGCATGAGTGCAGAGCCTAGCCCAGCTCCTGTGATCTGCTGGCATTTTTAAGGTTGCTCTGTTGTTCTGAAATGGGGTGATTTCCTTGGACCACAGCCGGGGTCTTAACCAGTCCATCAAGTGGGGTTTCCGGAGAGAATGGTCTTCACCTTTCTTCAGGATCTTCCTCTGCCCTTAGCTTTGATGTTTTACTCATGATGTTCAAATGACAGCCAACTCCCTCCCCCACCAGCTTTCTCTGAACCTTATACACTTTCTTTTTTACATCTTTATTGGAGTATAATTGCTTTACAGTGTTGTATTAGTTTCTGCTGCATAACAAAGTGAATCAGCTATACGTATACTTATATCCCCATATCCCCTCCCTCTTGCGTCTCCCTCCCAACCTCCCTACCCCACCCCTCTAGGGGGTCACAAAGCACCGAGCTGATCTCCCTGTGCTATGCAGCTGCTTCCCACTAGCTATCTATTTTACATTTGGTAGTGTATATATGTCCATGCCACTCTCTCACTTCGTTCCAGCTTACCCTTCCCCCTCCCCGTGTCCTCAAGTCCATGCTCTATGTCTGCGTCTTTATTCCTGTCCTGCCCCTAGGTTCATCAGAACCATTTTTTTTTTAGATTCCATTTATATGTGTTAGCATATGGTATTTGTTTTTCTCTTTCTGACTTACTTCACTCTGTATGACAGATTCTAGGTCCATCCACCTCACTACAAATAACTCAATTTCATTTCTTTTTATGGCTGGGTAATATTCCATTATATATATGTGCCACACCTTCTTTATCCATTCATCTGTCGATGGTCACTTAGGGTACTTCCATGTCCTGGCTATTGTAAATAGTGCTGCAATGAACATTTTGGTACATGACTCTTTTTGAGTTATGGTTTTCTCAGGGTATATGCCCAGTAGTGGGATTGCTGGGTCGTATGGTAGTTCTATTTTTAGTTTTTGAAGGAACCTCCATACTGTTCTCCATAGTGGCTGTATCAATTTACATTCCCACCAACAGTGCAAGAGGGTTCCCTTTTCTCCACACCCTCTCCAGCATTTATTGTTTGTAGATTTTTTGATGATGGCCATTCTGACCCGTGTGAGGTGATACCTCATTGTAGTTTTGATTTTCATTTCTCTAATGATTAGTGATGTTGAGCATCCTTTCATGTGTTTGTTGGCAATCTGTATATCTTCTTTGGAGATTTTTCTATATAGGTCTTCTGCCCATTTTTGGATTGGGTTGTTTGTTTTTTTGATATTGAGCTGCATGAGCTGTTTGTATATTTTGGAGATGAATCCTTTGTCAGTTGCTTCATTTGCAAATATATTCTCCCATTCTGAGAGTTGACTTTTCGTCTTGTTTATGGTTTCCTTTGCTGTTCAAAAGCTTTTGAGTTTCATTTGGTCCCATTTGTTTATTTTTGTTTTTATTTCCATTTCTGTAGGAGGTGGGTCAGAAAGGATCTTGCTGTGATTTATGTCATGGAGTATTCTGCCTATGTTTTTTTCTAAAAGTTTGATAGTGTCTGGCCTTACATTTAGGTCTTTAATCCGTTTTGAGTTTATTTTTCTGTATGGTGTTAGGGAGTGTTCTAATTTCATTCTTTTATGTGTAGCTGTCCAGGTTTCCCAGCACCACTTATTGAAGAGGCTGTCTTTTCTCCATTGTATATTCTTGCCTCCTTTGTCAAAGATAAGTGACAATATGTGCATAGGTTTATTTCTGGGCTTTCTATCCTATTCCATTGATCTAGATTTGTGTTTTTGTGCCAGTACCATACTGTCTTGATTACTGTAGCTTTGTAGTATAGTCTGAAGTCAGAGAGCCTGATTCCTCCAGCTCTGTTTTTCTTTCTCAAGATTGCTTTGGCTATTTGGGGTCTTTTGTGTTTTCATACAAGTTGTAAAATTTTTTGTTCTAGTTCTGTGAAAAATGCCATTGGTAGTTTGATAGGGATTGCATTGAATCTGTAGATTGCTTTGGGTAGTATAGTCATTTTCACAATGTTGATTCTTCCAATCCAGGAGCATGGTATATCTCTCCATCTGTTTGCATCGTCTTTGATTTCTTTCATCAGTGTCTTATAGTTTTCTGCATACAGGTTTTTAGTCTCCTTAGGTAGGTTTATTCCGAGGTATTTTATCCTTTTTGTTGCAATGGCAAATGGTGAACCTTATATACTTTCTGATTAGTTTTTTGCCACCTTGGTGTCTGCCCTGATTTTTTGGTTCCTAGTAATGATTGGCCACTCATTCTCAATCACATTTTCTCAATCTTCGAGTTAGTTAATTTCACCCAGATTTGGCCACTATATTGGTTGTTATCATGTATTTTCTGTGTTATGAGTCTTTGCCTTTTTAATATTTTCATAAGTATTTTGTTATGAAGCTGGAGAAAGTGATTCAAAAGATAACAGATTATATTTTCAACCAAAATTCTGCAAACATTAATTTTAATGGATGCCTACTATAATGTCTTAGATATACTCTTTCATGGATTTTCAAAATTTAATGCTTATAATCAAAATGACAAAAGTCATTTGTAGAAATCTCTATTTTAGATTTCTTTAGAATAGATTCACAGAAGTAGAATGACTCAGTCATTTGGTATGAACATTTCTGAGCCTTTGCTATATAGTGAGAAAATTCCTTCCACAAAGTATGAATCCATTTATGCTTACATCAATACCACATGAGAGCCTTTGTTTCAGTAATTCTCAGCTGTATTGGAATTTTTGTTGAAATTATTTTCATCCGAAATTGCATGACAAAAATGATATTTCATTGATCTAATTTATATTTTTTTAGTGATTTTTGTGCTTTATTCACACTGTTTCCTCCTTGTGTTTCCACTTTAGCGTGTTGTGTGATAATATGCTGTGCTCATTATCAGTTGACTTTTAGAATATTTCTTAACAGTAAATGTTCTGCTTCCATATGAATTACGAGTCTTTTACTATTTCTGTACAGAAATACATCTTTTAAAAATTTTAGCAGAAATTTTATCTAATTAGCATGTATTCATCTTTCGTGAATATAAGTATGACGATAAAATCTAATTTATGTTTGATTGCTAAAATTCTGTCAGATTGTTGGAGATGCATACCCAGAAATTTGTTATCTAATATTTATTTGCATGGACAATATTAATGTGATATTTTCATATTTATTTGATTCTTCCTCAAGAAGAGAAAGAAAACAAAACATTGTGAACTGAATGTTATCCGTTTTTTATAGGCAAGGGGCACTATTGCCTTGGAGAATAGCTTTTATAGTTAAGTGAATTTAAGTGGCTGTAAGGAATATAATCCTAGGAGCACTATCAGGGTCATTCTAGGTCAGATGTGTGTTTTCATGAAGCTTAAAACTGTGTCTTTGATGTTGACTCAAGAAAAAGAATCCTCCATACATTAATAAGTTGATTCTGTTTCCATATCAGCATATATCTCTTCTTAGATGTAATTTAAAATAAAGGAATCTCTATTGTATAAAACACTTTTTTCCAAGAACCCTGTCTCTCCACTTTCATGATTATCTTATCAATTTGTCTTTTGGATTTGCAGACTTTAAACAGATGCCCTCTGAGCCTTTACAACTCCAGATTATAAATACTTCTTAATTTTAAACATTTATAAATATACAATAATCTTAATAAGGAAAATATTAAATCACTGAAATTAATTATGTTTTAACTTTTCAACCTATAGAATTATCAAGCTTTATTCATAGGAACCTTTGAAAGCCAATTAATCTATTCCCTCATTTTGAAGTAGAGTAATACTTACATATTTGTTATCAGTCTATAAGTAACAAATTCTGAAAGTATCTATCTTAAAGACTAAGCACATTGGGAGAAACATACAAATGCATTGTTAACAAAGTTGGTTACCTTTTCTGACATCTAATTATCCCTGCTTCTGATTTCCTGATTTATGGTTCTAGGGAGGGGAAGTGCTTTTCTCTGTCTCTAAATCCCTTCATGTGTTGGAAGACCCCTTTTAGGTCATGTCTCAATTCGACACCTCTAACTTTCTTCTGTATTCCAGGGTCAGCATCCTCTCCTTCAAGTGTAATAGCAACTCTGGAATTTCCGGAGTGATGAGGGCCAAACAAACGCTTCCATTTCTCCAAGATCCCAGCTGGGTTTTGTGTCTGTTAGTTTGGAGGGTCTGAGAAAACTCTTCGTTATGGACTACAATGAGGATTTATTCCTTGATGACACTACAGAGCCATTTTGTCTAAAATCCCTTGGATTTATGCTAGATCAAATAATTATTTTATCCTAGACTGGTGTGCACATAGCTGGGAACTTGGGATGAAGATAGAATTGGCTTAGGAGTAAATTGTGAGTAGAGAATGTCCATATTGTATGATTTTAATTGATTCTTTGTGTTTCCCTGAGTTTAATCCACGGGTACAACCTAACTGACCTAATTGATGGGCATCACGAGAGTCTACGTAACTCCCTTCACTCCACGATCTATTTTACTTTTCTCACTGATTCTTCATATACACTTTGCCTGTCGGTATTTCTTTTCTTGTTTTTTTTTTTAACGTCTTTATTGGAGTATAATTGCTTTACAATGGTGTGTTAGTTTCTGCTTTATAACAAAGTGAATCAATTATACATATACATACATCCCCATATCTCCCCCCTCTTGCGTCTCCCTCCCACCCTCCCTATCCCACCATCACCCTGATGCCTGTCTATATTGCTGTCTCTTTATGTTCTCACTCATAACAATTATAGCTACTTTACAGGAAGACTACAAACTTTTTCCTTAAGAATCTGATTATGGTAATTGACTTATACAACATCACTCTGAAATATTTATGAAATATATTTTTGCACATAATAGAGAATAGTTCTAGCCAGCACTAGTAGAGAAAGAGGAAAATATTTAATCATAGAAATGTGCTACTTTTGCAGTTATTGATTCATTTCCAGCATTCTTAAATCTTTAGCAAAATAGATCAAAGATCAGTAAGTGTCCAAAACATCCAAATCCAGCTGGCTGAATTAACTGTGCTTCATTTCTGAGGCACAGTCATGTGGCAGCACTGGTCTCACTGTACATTTACAATTGCTAAGACATATTAATTTTCCCTTTCGTTCATTAAATAATTATTTATTATATAATACTATGCTCCACACATTGTGATTGGTGCTTCATTAAAACAATACCTTCTAAAGAAGTTTTTAAAGTTAGTTTTCATACCATTATGATCTTAATAACTTCCATTTTGTGAGTATTGTTTTAATATTTCCTTTCATTCACTTCACAGATACTCCTTCCTCTTCTCAAGCCACCATCCATCTTCCCAAAATTATATCAGTGATCTCAGTCCACATCCATGATGGCAAATCATTAACAGAGATTATTTTGAGTTCTTGATGATAATTGACATTTTTAATTAGTACTTTCAGCTAACATCTGTCAGTTCCTTAAAAAAAAAGTGCTGTGTGGTTTACTGATTAAACACAGAGTATAAATTCTTCTGCACTTGAATATCAACTCTGCCTCTTTTTTAGCTATGTGGTTTCTAATCCAAACACTTGGGTTCTTAATCTGTAGCCTGGGTAGATGAAAGAGTTCAGTGAGATAATATGCAATACGCAATTAACACTGAATGAACATCAATCTTAATAACTGGTATTTACAGTGGTAAAGCATGTTGAACTTTTCATGACTAAATGTGAAATGTATTATATTCATGAAGAATCTAAGATTATTGTTGGCCATCTATATATTCGTTAAAAAATGGCTTCATGTCTTGAAACAAAAGTGTAGTTCAGAAAAATCATAGTACAGCATGTTTTTCAAGTGATAATTGTTTGATAAGGTCCATGATACACCTCCATGGTAAATATATATTTTTAGCCAGTATTCATAAAAATTATATAGTGGTCTTAGCTACAGGAAATAAAAGTGTGCCTTGGTGTGTCAAACCTAACCAACACTTGAAAACCTGAAGCATATTTAGAAAAAGAAAAGTAAATTTTCATCCTCTAGGGCTAGTGGTGTTCAGCCTTTAATAATATTATAAATCCCAAGATTTAAAATGAACCAGCCAAACATTTTGGAAGGTTGTATTTCCAGAAGGCACATCATTTATTCTTAATTGTTTTCTCCTTCTTTTTAGTTATATTTATTAACCAAAGTCATCAATTCCTTGTAAAAATTCAATAACTCATTCCCATACAAAAATTTTTCTATAACTCATAGAACAAGGATGTTTGGCAAGATTTTTTTTCACAGTTCAATATTTACCTTGTTCCAATTTTATCCTCTCATCTCACTCTTACCCAGAAAAGTGGTGAGGAATGCATAATCATAATTATCCCTCATAATAGAAATGATTTTCATGCACCAAGACAAGGGTGGGAGGGAGATGCAAGAGGGAGGGGATATGGGGATATATGTATATGTATAGTTGATTCACTTTGTTATACAGCAGAAACTAACACAACAATGTAAAGCAATTATACTCCAATAAAGATGTTAAAAAAAAAAAAAAGAATTGCACTACAGAATTGTTGCAGATATAAAGAAGAAAAAAATCAATGGCATTTGCCTTTGAGAAAGTTGTAATAACTTCTTTTTAGGTGCCCAAGAGTTTTATTCTTGATAAGTATGTATTATTTTTAATGCACAAAAGCTCTTAAATTACAATATTCTTTCTTTAGTCTGTCCTTAATGTCAATGGGAATTTGGCAAATGAAATGACAATAGGATGTGTTTAAAAGGTAAAGTGCTTTGTTGAGAGCATAATGTGACTTATTATTATGACTTTGTACTATTGGGTTGAAGAATATAATCCTCTTGGATCTGGATATTCAGAATTTTGTTTTTTTAATCTTAGCTCCATTATGGCACTGTACATAGTGAGATAAATAAGAGATTCTCCTATAACACATGGTTTTGAAAGGGTTGAAAATCTCTTTTTATGTAACAGCAAATTTAACGTGGAGTAAATCTTGGCAATTTATTGCCTCAAAAAATCTCATAAAACTAATATTTTTGGCTTATCTAGGGATTTAAAATAAATTAGAAATCAAAGTATATCTTAGATTGATATGAACTTATATAAATAGAATTGTGACATACAAATTTTGCTGTACCTCAAATAATAGATCCACTACGTGGAAAACATTACAGTTGCTGGAAAAATAATCCTGTATTTTTGGATATGTCAAATTAGATTATGTAGATGAAAGAGGTATATTAAAAGGAAAAATGGAGAGAAAACTTAGTAAATGGTCCCTAGGTTAAGATTATGTAATTAAGCAATAGAAGGTGGCCGGTGGCAGCATAAAGAAAGATCTTCTTTGGGCTCTGTGGTCTTATTAATAAGTGAATTCCTTCAATAAAATATAAAGTATAAATATTTGATCTCATTTGTTAAAAAAATCATCATTAACCTTTATACTGTCGTGGAAGCATTGCTTCATTTTATATGTTCTCATAAAATCATCACTGAGGTTTGTTTCTTTGACATTAATAATGGTTCAAGCAATATAGCTAAAGAACGGAATCTTAGAGTAAAGAGCTGTGAAATCAAACACGTCTCCCAATTAAAACAGTGATAAAGTGGTGCTCAATTTGCAGTATTTCTTACTTGAATTTTGGAAGTCTGCAAATCTATAATTCATATAAAACACTAGAAGAGCAAATTATAAACACTTAATCTTGGAAGCTGGCAAATTTATCACTTATGTAAAATACTAGCTTAGAATAGCAAATAATAATTGCTTATTTTAATAAGCTTCTGCAACAGCTATTGCGTTTGTATAATTAAGTTATTCTCCAAATTAAGAAAGTATTTCTTACCCAAAGTATGGAAATTCTTCTCTCTTCCTTATTTAAATACTTCATCTTAAAGATAAGGTATCTAAAATGTGCCTTATCTAAAGTATGGAAATTCAATTCAATTTAATTCACCAAATATTTATTGTATACCTTTATATCCAAGAAATGAATTGGTATAGCTGGGAAAAATAATAAATAATAATCCATGATTTCATACCTTAAATAAATTATAACAAATTACAGTTACTAATGCAAGTTCAACATCTCTAAAACAGAAATTTTTTGTCCTAGAAAATTAGATAAGAGAGAGAACAATTTCAACTTCACTTACTGGCTGTATGACGGAAGCTAATTTATCCTTATTTTATGATCCTTAGTTTCTTTACCTGTGAAATGGGATAAATCACAGCTCCCTGATGATGCAGTGATGGTGCAATGAGATAAGCTTATACCCAGGTGTCTAACATAGTCCTTAGTAAATGATAAATGCTCCCTTTAGCAGCCCCTTCGCTAAGTCGGAGATATTTTGCTATGAGAGGGTAATGGAGAATACACCACAGATGCTAAAACATGTTAAAAAAAAAAAAACAAAATCACATCCCTAGGTTAAAATAATCTAAAAGAAGTATGGCTGATGGAAATAGAAATTAAATGTACTACAAATCATTTCTATATTTTTTTCTGTTTTTGTGCCTTTGTGTTTTATATCGTAGTGTTGGAAATTAGTCATAGGGGTCCTTTTGGGTCTATTTTGTGAAAATGTGGAATCAGATTTTTAAAAATGTGACTGAAGCGGAATTAGGTGGTGCTAGAATTGAATAAGGCCACCAGAAACATTTGCTCACTTTGGTTTTGTTTCCTCAGGGATCTAACCAAGTGCCTTTCCGAACCAGATCATCGGACGCAGCTTAGACTTGGGGGAATGCTGTGCAGTTCACTCCATTAAAAAACAAAGTGTATTCTTTTTGGAATAATCTGTTTGACTATTGCATCTATACTGTTTTCTGCATAAAAGCAGGGCATTTCCTTTGCCTGGCTGTTGTCGCTGCCCGCATGCCCTTGGTACCAATTCCATGTTGCCCGTTTATGAGCCGGGAATAGAGCCATCACACCAGCACTCGCCCCTAAAGTGCCCCTTTAGCATGTGCCAACATGAATCGTCGGCATATCAATTTAATTTTTTATGGCACTTGGACCAAGAGAAAGCCAGATTATGTCAAAAAGGAACGAAGGAAGGAAGGAAGGGAGTGAGGGAGGGAGGGAGGAAGGAAGGAAGGGAGGGAGGGAGGAAGGAAGGGAGGAAGGGAGGGAGGAAGGAAGGGAGTGAGGGAGGGAGGAAGGAAGGGTGGGAGGGAGGAAGGGAGGGAGGGAGGGAGGGAGGAAGGGAGGGAGGGAGGAAGGGAGGGAGGAAGGAAGGAAGGGTGGGAGGGAGGAAGGAAGGGAGGGAGGGAGGGAGGAAGGGAGGAAGGGAGGGAGGAAGGAAGGGAGGGAGGGAGGGAGGAAGGAAGGGAGGGTGGGAGGAAGGGAGGAAGGGAGGGAGGAAGGAAGGAAGGGTGGGAGGGAGGAAGGGAGGGAGGGAGGAAGGGAGGAAGGGAGGAAGGGAGGAAGGGAGGGAGGGACGGACAGACGGAACCAAAACCATAAAACTTTCAGCTGCATCCAACCTCATTTGACCATTTCTCATCTCTTACCCACCTGAGCTCCTCCTTTCCTTCAGTTTTCTGAGCAGAGACAGTGGAAGCATCACACTGGTGACTTCATTTGTCCCCTCAGAGTATAGGTAAAATGCTACGTGCTCCAAGTGAGGGGAAGGAAGGCCGGAAGTATAGTAAACGGGAGACCTTCCCTTTAAAGCCACCATTTACATATCTTTTCTAGTGAAATATAGGAAAAAAAAAAAATCTCAACATTTAAGAAGAGCTTTGAGACTTGAGATTCAGGGTAGAATAATGGCAACATGAGTTTTTAATGTGGATTCTAATTTAAGTATTCCACACGACTGGTGCTGATTTGTAGCAGTGATTTGTGAGGATGTGCTTCATTACAATCCTGTTTCTCCTCTGCTTAAAATGGGTTGCAAATCAGGATGAGGGCACTGGATTTGGCTAATTTCAAAAACGATCACATTGCTTGCTTCGTGGGTTTGAAAATGAGATACAGTTTATGAATTGGTCTATTTTTAGCACAGCCATTTCTTTGCCATTACTCTAAACAAATGAAAGTAATAATGTGATGCCCAGTTACTTGATTTTTTTTTTGTAGAATGGTCTCAAAATAATTATCTAAGTTAAAGTATAGATAGTGTTTGCATGTTTGCTTTCTAGGAAATGTGTGAAGCTTTTTAACGAAGTGAAATTTTTACTATCCCTTTCTGCTTCTTTTTCTTTGAAAATTCCCTGTAAAATTGGCATCTTCTATATTGTAAACAAATTCAAAGACATATTGAAGACCAAATTGGGGGGGAGGGCACAGATAAGAATTACTGTAAAGGTCTTTCATCTGTTGCTTCACTTCTTATTATGCAGATTTTTTGTTAAAAAGATATAATGGAGTCTATAAATTAATATATTTAAACTGATAGCAATAAGAAATATAGCATCTGTTCCTGGTGTTCTTGAGGAAAATTTACTTCGTTAATACATAATTTCATACCTTGTGAAAAAGAGAAACTCTTGACTGCTGAAGGTGAAATGAGAAGTCAGGCTTCACTGGAGAAAAGCAAACTCGTGTTCTTTGGAGAATTTGATATTTACAGGGAATATGCATATGCATATAGGGGGAGGAGGAAGCTTTGGGGAAAGTAGTCTCCTGGGGCTGTTGCCATAATTTGGAAAACACTGATACATGAATAACTTGCTCTGCTCTGCTGGTGAGGTAGACAGGATGATGCACAGGACAGAGTGAGCAAGCCTGTGTACACTTACCAGCCAGAAGGCATGAGACAGTTTCCTTTTTAGATGATGTCTTCATTCGCTTGTTTTAGTCAAGTTGACTGTTAGTCTAGTATGGCTTTAGTAGAGCCGTGGATAAAATGCAACCATAATGGGAAAAACCAAAGGCTAAACATGTCCGTAGGTAAAGGTCTAGTTACCAGATTTCCCAATCGCTCATGAGGAAAGAGAAGGACCCAAGATCTGGATTCTGCATTAGTGTGTGTGTGTGTGTGTGTGTGTGTGTGTGTGTGTGTGCAAGCTAGGAAACCTTGCCTACAGGAAAGGCATTTTTCTGAATGCCTTCTGAATGTTTCTGAATCAGAAACATTCCTGATTTCAACAGTTTAATATGTAAATAATATCTCTCAACTTCAAGAATTTATCTAGTGTGGCTTTCTTAAATCGTGATGTGCAAAATTAGAGATAACTGGTTTGACCTTTGTCCAAAAATAACTGGTTTGACTTTTGTCCAGTAACTTTTAGAGTTTCCTTGGTTTTGAAAGTAACTGCAAATTTCATTTATAAATCTCCAAAAAATTAGGGAATTCTGTGTTTTTCATGCTTTTAAAGTATTTATATCTTTTACTTTCTAAATTTTTATTTTATATTGGACTATAGTTGATTTACAGTGTTGTGTTAGTTTCAGGGGTACAGCAAAGTGATTCAGTTATACATATACATGTATCTATTCTTTTTTCAAATTCTTTTTCCATTTGGATTATTACGGAATATTGAGCAGAGCTCCCTGTGCTACACAGTAGGTCCTTGGTTATCTATTTTAAATATAGTTGTGTGTATATGTGAATCCCAGACTCGCAATTTATCGCTCCCCTGCGCCTTTCCCCTTTGGTAACCATAAGTTTGTTTTCTATGTCTGTGAGTCTGTTTCTGTATGGTATTGGCACAAAACCAGAAATACAGTTCAATGAAACAAGATAGAAAGCCCAGAAATAAACCCACGCACCTATGGTCAATTAATCTCCGATAAAGGAGGCAAGACTGTACAATGGAGAAAAGACAGTCTCTTCAATAAGTGGTGCTGGGAAAACTGGACAGCTACATGTAAAAGAACGAAATTAGAGCATTCTCTAACCCCACACACAAAAATAAACTCAAAAGGGATTAAAGACCTAAATGTATGACTGGATACTATAAAACTCTTAGAGGAAGACATACGCAGAACACTCTGTGACAAAAATCACAGCAATATCTTTTGATCCATCTCCTAGAGGAATGAAAATAAAAGCAAAAAATAAACAGATGAGAGGTAATTAAACTGTAAAGCTTTTGCACAGCAAAGGGAACCATAAACAAAATGAAAAGACAAACCACAGAATGTGATAAAATACTTGCAAACGATGCAACTGACAAGGGATTAATCTCTAAAATTTGCAAACAGCTCATGCAGCTCAATATTAAAAAACAAACAACCCAATCAAAAAATGGGCAGAAGACCTAAATAGACATTTCTCCAAAGAAGACATACAGATGGCCAAGAGGCACATGAAAAGATGCTCAACATCACTAATTATTAGAGAAATGCAAATCAAAACTATAATGAGATATCACCTCACACCAGTCAGAATGGCCATCATCAAAAAGTCTACAAACAGGAAATGCTGGAGAGGGTGTGGAGAAAAGGGAACCCTCTTACACTGTTGGTGGGAATGTAAATTGATACAGCCACTATGGAGAACAGTATGAAGGTTCCTGAAAAAACTAAAAATAGAGCTACCATATGATCCAGCAATCCCACTCTTGGGTATGTATCAGGAGAAAACTATGGTTTGAAAGGATACATGCACCCCAATGGTCATTGCAGCACTGTTTACAGTAGCCAAGAAATGGAAGCAACCTAAATGTCCATGGACAGATGAATGGAGAAAGAAAATGTGGTACATATATATAATGGAATATTACTCAGCCATTAAAAAGAATGAAATAATGCCATTTGCAGCAGCATGGATGGACCTAGAGATTATCATACTAAGGGAAGTAAGACAGAAAAAGACAAATATATATTGCTTATATGCAGAATCTAAAAAAATGATACAAATGAACTTATATCATTTACTTTTGACTCTTCTGCTAATGTGTTGCAAGAATATACATTTCACCGTTATCAAAATAAAACAGAACAATATATAATAGATTACTATTAAGTAAGAGTCTTTGAAGTCAACAAAAGGTAATGGAGAATAAGTCTTAGTAGAAGTTTGTGCTTCACTAAAGATAAATGAAGGAAGAGATTCTGTGGAAAGGTTTATATAATTTATGACTCAGGAATTTCTTCTTGTGAAAATCTATGCTCCATTCTCTCCCTCAACCTTTCCCTCCCTCATTTTTGAAATAATGAAAATACAATAAAAACATGTAATTGGATATTCGGAAATACAATAAAGATTTTATCTATTATGCATAGCCAACCACACTCCAAAGTTTATTGGCTTAAATAAATTAACTACTGTGTTTGTTCATGATTTTGCAACTTGCGCAGGGTTCAGCTGGATGCTTCTGCTGATACTGCCAGTGGTCAGTCATGTGACTAAAATCTGTTGGTGTGTTAGCTAAGGCCTGGACTCAGCTCTGATGCCAGAAAGCCTAGGAATCTGTCTTATTCCACATAGTCTCAGGACCTCTTATTCTCTTATGTGTTATGTCCGAATGGCCTCTTCAGCCAGATAGCCAAAGTACTCACTTGGTGTCACTGAGCTCCCCAAACCACAAAAGCAGAAGCTATAAGGGCATCTTAAGGCTTAGGGTGAGAATTGCACATTGTCAATTTAACTGTATTTTATTAATTAAAATGAGCCACAGAGAGAGCCCCAAATCAAGAGAATATGATTTCACTAAGGAGTGAATACTAAGCAATGACTCATCATGAACTACCAATATAATAGACAACCACACTGATACTAATATATTGTGTATAACATTATTTACTCTTTCCATAATACATTTGTAATATTAATATTATGGAAAGGTATGCAACTTAAAGTGCAAGTAAATACTTCTTTTAGTATCGTGTTGTAAAATGTGTAAATTGAGTTGTAAAATTTTATTTTATTTTGAGAATGGTCAAATTATGACTACTGCAAAGTAGATGAATAGACATAGAAAAGTAGATAAAATTTACCAAAAAGAAAAAACACACTAATCCTTTTATAAATGAGTATAAGTAATTAGCAAAGCTTCTAAACTAGAAGATTCATTGAATTTCTATGTTGGAAACGCTTACTGTTTTATTAAATTAGAAGTTATATGAGGCCACAGGTTTATTCACAGTTCTGGTAATATTTTCTTAGGTATCCATTTCATAATGAACTCTACTAAAAATAAAAAGACCTGCTGTCTAGACAAATATATTACAATAAAAATTAAACATATTTATTAACAGTATAAAGAATAGAATTTTTATAAAATTACTGACTTTGGCAGTCACTACAATTGTTGATTACTTCATGGTAAAGAAGTATAATCATTGTGATCATCTGATTTCCATTTTCAATTTGGCTGAAAATACAAACTTCTCTTTGGTTCACTGATTTTTCCCCTGTGTTTCTTAGAATAGTGGTCTTCCTGAAATAGTAGAACCATTTTTTGACAAAGAACGAACAAGGGGAAAATATTTGCCATATGTAACACACAGAATGTTAATATCGTAATATAAAATATATTTTACAGTGGAATAAGAAGCAAGTACATAATTCAATAGGAACAGAGACAAAACATCAATAAGCACCTTACAGAGGAAGATACGAAAAAGGCCATAAGTGGATTAAAAAAATGCTCAAACCTTTATTTTTAAAAATACAAGAAATGCAAACTAAAGTGATAATGGGATACAAATTACTACCTATAAAATTGGCAAGGGTTTTGAGAAAACAGACTGATATACTGTTGGTGAGATTGTAAATGTGATTTCTGAGCATCAACACAGAATTTTAGACCCAGAAATATACAAAAACATTTCTTAACAAAGAAAGTAAAATAGTCATGTCTAATGTGCTCATAAGCTAGTCCTTGAATTTTTAACTTCAGCTATAGTATTTGTTTCTAAAAGTCGTATATAATTCTTTTTCAAAAAGACTAGGTTATTTCTCATAGTTTCCTATTAACTGGTATTAATTTAAATATTGTCTTTTATTTCTTTGACCACAGTAAGCATAGTTTTCTTTGAATTCTAATATCTAATGTATTTCCAAGTCGTTTCTTGGTCTTTGTTTCTTATAGGTTTTGTTCATGGTTTCTTATTTCCTAATGTACTTAACTTTTTTTTTCTTGTGAGCTGCCTATTATTGCTATTATTTTTTTTTTTTGAAAATTGTTTGTTGGGGTTCTTTGAGTCCTAAGACAAAAGCTGGCTTTTGTCAAAAAGATATTTGATCTTCCTCTTTCGAACACCTCAGTCACTACGACAGGGAGCTGGCCTCTTAGACCCCACCCCTACCTTGGGGCACACCCTGGCATTTAATGCTCTTTCCCAATCCCTGTAAATACAGCAAAATAAAAGCATATACAGCACAATGACTATAGTTAATATTACTGTATTTTGAAAGTTATTAAGAGAGTAGATTTTAAATTTTCACAATACACACAAAAAAAGTAACTACGTGAGGTTACGAATGTGTTAACTATCCTCATTGTGGTAATCATATTGTAATATATACATAAAAAAAAGCATAAATTCATTCAATTTGGCAAATACCCTCAGGACAAAATGGAGTTATGGGTCCAGTTAATCATCTGAGTTCCAACTGTCACTTAGATTTTATTTTTTATTGAAGTATAGTTGATTTACAATATTACATTAGTTTCAGGTGTACAACATAGTGATTCAGTATATTTTTATAGATTATACTCCATTTAAAGTTATTACAAAATAATGGCTATATTTCCCTCTGCTGTACAATACATCCTCGTTGTTTATTTATTTTATATGTAATAGTTTGTATCTCTTAATCTCATACCCTTATCTTTCCCCTCTCCGCCCTTTCCTCTTCCCACTGGTAACCACTTATTTGTTCTCTATATCTGTATGTTTCTGTTTTGTATACGTTCATAGTTTTATTTTTTTTTATATTCCACATATAAGTGATGACATAATTTGTCTTTTTCTGTCTTATTTCGCTAAGCATAATATCCTCTAGGTCCATCCACACTGTTGCAAGTGGCAGAATTTTATTCCTTTTTATGGGTAATATTCCATTGTATATTTACCACATCTTTATCCATTCATCTGTTAATGGACACTAGGGTTGCTTCTATATCTTGGCTATTGTATATAATGCTTCTATGAACAATGGTGTATCTTTTCGATTTAGTGTTTTCATTTACTTCAAATATACACCTAGGAATGGGATTGCTGGGTCATATGGTAGTTCTATTTTCAGTTTTTTGAGAAATCTCCATACTGTTTTCCACAGTGGCTGCACCAATTTACATTCCCATCAACAGTGTAGGAGGGCTCCCCTTTCTCCACATCCTCTCCAGCATTTATTAGTTGTAGACATTTCAATGGTAGCCATTCTGACAGGTGTGAGGTGACATCTCATTGTGGTTTTGATTTGCATTTATCTGATTAGCAATGTTGAGTATTTATTTCTTTGCCTGTTAACCATGTGTAATCCTCTTTTGAAAAATATATGTTCAGGTCTTCTGCCCATTTTTTTTTTTTAATTATTTATTTATTTATTTATTTTTGGCTGTGTTGGGTCTTTGTTTCTGTACAAGGGCTTTCTCTAGTTGTGGCAAGCGGGGGCCACTCTTCATCGCGGTGCGCGGGCCTCTCACTGTCGCGGCCTCTCTTGTTGCGGAGCACAGGCTCCAGACGTGCCGGCTCAGGAGTTGTGGCTCACGGGCCCAGCTGCTCCGCGGCATGTGGGATCTTCCCAGACCAGGGCTCGAACCCATGTCCCCTGCATTGGCAGGCAGATTCTCAACCACTGCGCCACCAGGGAAGCCCCTGCCCATTTTTTAAATCAGGTTTTTTGTTTGTTTGTTATTTTGACATTGAGTTTTATGAGCTGTTTCTATATTTTGGATATTAACCCTTTACTGGTCATATCATTTGCAAACATTTTCTCCCATTCAGTAGGTTGTCTTTCATTTTGTCATTGGTTTCCTTTGCTGTGCAAAAACTTCTAAGTTTAATTAGGTCCTATTTGTTTATTTTTGCTTTTGTTTCTTTTGCCTTAGGAGACAGATCAAAAAAATACTGCTACGATTTATGTCAAAGAGTGTTCTGCCTATGTTTTCTTCTGGGAGTTGTAGGTCTTCAGTCCATTTTGAGCTTTTTTTTTTTTTAATATCTTGTGAAGGAGTGTTCTAATCTCATTCATTTACATGTAGCTGTCCAGTTTTCCTAATACCACTTGTTGAAAAGACTGTCTTTTCTTCATTGTATTTCCTTGCTTCCTTTGTCAAAGATTAATGACCTTAAGTGTGTAGGTTTGTTTCTGGGCTCTCTATTCTGTATTGGACTTGGGCTTAGATATCTGTTCTCTATTCCTGTAATAATGCTGTGTAACAAACAATCACAGTACTTCAGTGATATATAAAAATAGGCGCACATTGCTCACGTATCTGGGGTGGTCAGCTAGGCAGCTCTGAGGATCTTGCTGGGGTTTGTTTAGTTGCGCGGGGCCAGCTAGCAGGACGGGGGTGACTTGATGCTGCCCCTCATGGCTCTCATCCTCTGCCTGGGACTGTACAGGACCAGCCTGGGTGTGTCCCTCGTGGCTACCACAGAAGGTATTGCTACTGAACCAGGTTGCTTTGCCTGGTGTGCAAGCCAAACACTGAGACACCAAGGTTTGCAGCAGAGAAAAGCTTTATTCCCGAGGCGGCCAAGAGAGGTTGGGAGAACATCTCAGATGCACCTCCCTGAAGGTAAGAGGCCCAGGATATTTACGCGATAAAGAAACAGGGTGGTCTGAGGTGTGGGAAAGGTGATCGGAGGTACGAAAAAGGTGAAGTGATTGGTGTTCTGTGCAGCATATCTGAGTTACATGCTTCTTCATTTTATGCATGTTCAGAAAATGGCAGCATTAGCATGATCTGAGGGTGGAGTTTGGGACCCTCTGACAGTTGGAGGGTTGGTGTCCATCCTAACCAGTCTTAACCAGCAGGGACCTGAACCAAACAAGAGCTAACTCCAGCTTCCTAAAAACTTATTTAAGCCACTGTTACTATAGTGACCCGTAGCTCAGAGGAGTTATCTGTCGGGAGCTGCTAAGGAGTCTCGTGATGTATTGTCTAGGCTACGTGAAGCTTAGAAGGTATGCAATTCACAGGAACAATTAAAGCAAGCTTGGTCAGTGAAGGTGGTTTTAGGTTATTATTTATTAAGCAGATTATGGTTCAAGAGATCTAACTGATGATGGCCCTCAGTTCCCATATAAGTGAGAAAATCCAAAGCCATAAGCACCTTCCAAGCTCCTGCTTGGAGCATGCTTGCCAACGTGGCATTGGACCAGGGTTGCTGTGTGACAAAGGGGTGGATACACTTCGAGTTGAAGAATGGGGGTATAATTTACAATTTAACTTTCCTCAGTAATTTCTTACTATCTTTTCAGATCTGTGATGCTATTAAGAAGTTTATTGTTTTTATATTTATCTAATATTTTTGCTGTTTTCTTTGGTTTATTTGGTTCAAATAGAATAGCCTGAGAGAACAGAGCCTGTTTTCATTGATTTATTTTTTTTCATTTCTATAATTATTAATCTATTTTAACATTCTGAGGCAGATGTCATCAAAATAAAGCACATATAATGTGACCATTACAAATGGTGAATTGGTTGGACCAAACAGGGTAGCATTTTTTTGTTCTTATACTTAGATAAAATATTAATTTTTTTCTTATAATGACAATCAAATATATAGATTTATACAATGAAGAAAATATGAACCGTACTTAGCCTAAAGCACTGAGGAGAAATCACTGCAGATGGATTTAAAAAATAATAGGATAGTGCTGTTCATACTATATATAACTTGCTTTCATTTCACCTCAAAACACACTGAGGAAAGCTTCTCACGTCTATAAATACTCCTCCTCTACTACATACTTTTAATGACTACGTGTTATTTTATTCTGTTGTTTATCACAATTTTTTCAGCCAAACACCTACTTTTAGACAGATGGGCTCTCCTTTTTTCAATATTATAAATAATGCTGCAAGGAATAGTCATGTAGATTTTTCTGTTTTTTTGTATTAATTTCTTGAGGATGAATTACCTGAATTAGACAAATTGATTAAAGCTTGTACCCATTTTCAGGGATGGGATACATGTTTCTGTATTTGCCCCTGGAAATGCTCACCCGTCGCACACTCTATAAGTGAATGAGGACCGCTCCAGTGAGAACCGGTGGAGGATGTTTGCACCGGGCATCAGTCATTATCACCTGCCCACGGCAGTGACCCTGAGGCAGTCAGGCACGTGGGAAAGCTTTACAGAGAAAGGGGAGGTTTCTGATTGGAGGTTATGGGCATGGGAACATTGGAGGCAGGCTAAGTAGCAGCTGAGCAGTGTATGTGATTGGTTTGGGAGCATATTTAGCTTTCTCTGGTTGGTCCTGAGTTGGAAGCAGGGGAAAAGAAAAGTTACTTGTGGATTGTTGGTTAAGTCCTGACTATTCTGCATCAACAGCTGCAGAGGTTTGGCTCTTTGGCCGGATTGTTGCAGAACCTGTGGTTTGGCTTCCAGGACTTCCTGTGTGATCAGAAGTCTCTTGCCATATAGGGTCTGGCTATTGCTCATCTGTATATTCAGTCTTTTAATATTGAAAAAGTCATCTAAGAACTAATGCTTCATTTGCATTGTGATTGTATCTATTTTTTAAAAATTGCTTTTACAATTAAATATTTATGGAAAGATTTTAGCAAAATAATTAATCCATAGCAAGGTCTCAGCAAATACTAGCTATTATTGTTTACTCACTTAAGTTTAACTTTCTAAAATAGTGTGTTCATTATATTACCCTTTATCAAAACTCAGTGGATAGGGAGGGTGGGAGGGAGACGCAAGAGGGAGGAGATATGGGGATATATGTTTATGCATAACATTCACTTTGTTATAAAGCAGAAACTAACACACCACTGTAAAGCAATTATACTCCAATAAAGATGTTAAAAAACAAAAACAAAAAAACAAACAAACAAACAAAAAGATGTTAAAAAACCCCCAAACTCTATGGCATTTAATATCCTACATGGTTGTCTTAGTTCAGGCTAAAAATGTAACAGAATACCATAGACTGGGTGGCGTATAAACAACAGAAATTTATGTCTCAGAGTTCTGCAGACTGGGAAGTCCAAGATCAAGCCACTGACAGATTCAGTGTCTGGTGAGAATCTTCTTCTTGGTTCATAGACAGATTTTTTTTTTTTTTTTTCGCTATGTACTCATATGGTGGAAAGGGTAATGGAGCTCTGGGGTCTCTCTTGTAAGGACATCTATCCCATTCATAAGGGCACCAGCCTCATGACCTAATCACCTCCCAAAGGTCTTACTTCCTAATACCATCCCACTGGGGATTAAGTGTCTACATATGAATCTTGGGGAGACACAACATTCAGTATAGCAATGATGATATGAGTGTATTTAACTGATATTCAGAGACTTTCATATATATTCTGCCCTAATGTGTACATTTGTGTACTATGCATAAACTCAAGGCATGCGTCATAACTTACTCATAATGTCTACACAAGACACTGTATTACAGAGAAACTTTGCTCCTGGCACTATTTACATTATTATTTTTTTTCTGGAATTCCTTCTCCCTTTCTATGTGAATTCTTCAAAACTCACTCATTTTCATCTTCTATGTTAAGACTGGTTACCAACAAACTCTTTCCTTTGAATTTTTATTATATGTACTTGATATCACTATTACCAATTTGATATCATATGCTAACTTTTTTCCTATCCTATTTGACCAGATCAATTATGTGCAAAATTCTCACACTTGTTTATATCTTCTTTATCACCTAATGTAATAACTTCCATTAATAGGTACTCAATACATAATTTTTGATCAATTAATATTTTCTTAAGAAACCAAGAATCTAGGGCACTAATAAAGTTTTTTTTAGAGAAACTTACTTAACTTCATGGTTTTAGTGCTCCCATTTTTGTAAAGGAGATAATGCTTCAATTTCCTTTCAAAGAAATGAGAATAATGAGAACATTTAAAGTTTATCTGTTTTTAGTGAAGACACTGATGAGTGAATAATTCTGCTGATAGGAAAACATGAATAAACATTGGGAAATAATTAAGCTTTTATATTTGGTATAGGAAAAAGAAATGACCTAACCTCAGCAGTTTCTGTGTTACTTTAACTGCATGTCTCGTACAAAGCATCAAATAGGGAAGAAGTTGTGGCTTTTGCTTGTTAGAAATTACTTTGTTTTCTAGATTTCTAGATTTTGACCAGCTCAAAGTGCAGAGCAAAAAAAAACATTTTTATTACTTCTCTCTGTGGTTTCAGTATCTTTTGAAAAAAAATCTACAAATGTATGCTCATATTGTTAGCATTGGAATTATCTATTTGATATGAATTCTACTTTCTTGCTGCACTAAAAAATGCATGAGAGATACAATGAAATATTTCTCTTTCAGATCAGAGTAAGGTAGCTGGTAAGAAGAAGGAGGAAAGTTTTATTTCGTATAGTGTGTACTTACAGCAGGGACCAAACACACACAGCAGGGTGAGAATTTTAAAAGCAAAGTTTACCATCAGGGGCTGTGGGTTGTCAGTAACAACCTGAGGAGGTGTCTTATAGAAAGAAATCAAAGCAGCAAAGCACCTCAAAGGAACAAGACAGAAGTTTAAGCATTGATTGTAACAAGTTGGATTAATTTGGGCAAATGTCATTGTCTATGTTTGCTTTATTAATATTAATTTTTAAAAGCATATTAAATAAAATACAATCTTCTATTAAACACAAGTGAGATTAATAACTATAGTTTTGTTCCTTGATGGACAAAAACACTTTGTATTTTCCTACTGTGTTTTTAACTAGTATGTTTTTGTTTTTTTTTTAATGTCTTTATTGGAGTATAATTGCTTTACAATGGTGTGTTACTTTCTGCTTTATGACAAAGTGAATCAGCTATACCTATACATATATCCCCATAACTCCTCCCTCTTGTGTCTCTCTCCCACCCTCCCTATCCCACCCCTCTAGGTGGTCACAGCGCACCTAGCTGATCGCCCTGTGCTATGCGGCTGCTTCCCACTAGCTATCTATTTTACATTTGGTAGTGTATATATGTCCATGCCACTCTCTCACTTCGCCCCAGTTTACCCTTCCCACTCCCTGTGTCCTCAAGTCCATTCTCTACATCTGCGTCTTTATTCCTGTCCTGCCCCTAGGTTCATAAGAACCAGTTTTTTTGGGTTTTTTTGTTTTTTTTAGATTCCATATATATGTGTTAGGGTACAGTATTTGTTTTTCTCTTTCTGACTTACTTTACTCTGTATGACAGTCTCTAGGTCCATCCACCTCACTACAAATAACTCAATTTCACTCCTTTTTTATGGCTGAGTAATATTCCATTGTATATATGTGCCACACCTTCTTTCTTCTTTATCCATTCATCTGTTGATGGACACTTAGGTTGCTTCCATGTCCTGGCTATTGTAAATAGAGCTGCAATAAACATTGTGGTACATGACTCTTTTTGAATTATGGCTTTCTCAGGGTATATGCCCAGTAGTGGGGTTGCTAGGTCGTATGGTAGTTCTATTTTTAGTTTTTTAAGGAACCTCCATACTGTTCTCCATAGTGGCTGTATCAATTTACATTCCCATCAACAGTGCAAGAGTGTTCCCTTTTCTCCACACCTCTCCAGCATTTATTGTTTGTAGATTTTTTGATGATGGCCATTCTGACCGGTGTGAGGTGATACCTCATTGTGGTTTTGATTTGCATTTCTCTAATAATTAGTGATGTTGAGCATCCTTCCCTGTATTTGTTGGCAATCTGTATATCTTCTTTGGAGATTTTTCTATATAGGTCTTCTGCCCATTTTTTGATTGGGTTGTTTGTTTTTTTGATATTGAGCTGCATGAGCTGCTTGTAAAGTTTGGAGATTAATCCTTTGCCAGTTGCTTCATTTGCAAATATCTTCTCCCATTCTGAGGGTTGTCTTTTTGTCTTGTTTCTGGTTTCCTTTGCTGTGCAAAAGCTTTTAAGTTTCATTAGGTCCCATTTGTTTATTTGTGTTTTTATTTCCATTTCTCTAGGTGGTGGGTGAGAAAGGATCTTGCTGTGATTTATGTCATAGAGTGTTCTGCCTATGTTTTCCTCTAAGAGTTTTATAGTGTCTGGCCTTACATTTAGGTCTTTAATCCATTTTGAGTTTAATTTTGTGCATGGTGTTAGGGAGTGTTCTAATTTCATTCTTTCACATGTAGCTGTCCAGTTTTCTCAGCACCACTTATTGAAGAGGCTGTCTTTTCTCCATTGTATATTCTTGCCTCCTTTATCAAAAATAAGGTGCCCGTATGTGCATGGGTTTACCTCTGGGATTTCTATCCTGTTCCATTGATCTATATTTCTGTTTTTGTGCCAGTACCGTACTGTCTTGATTACTGTAGCTTTGTAGTATAGTCTGAAGTCAAAGAGCCTGATTTCTCCAGCTCCGTTTTTCTTTGTCAAGATTGCTTTGGCTATTTGGGGTCTTTTGTGTTTCCATACAAATTGTGAAATTTTTTGTTCTACTTCTGTGAAAAATGCCATTGGTAGTTTGACAAGGATTGTGTTGAATCTGTAGATTGCTTTGGGTAGTATAGTCATTTTCACAATGTTGATTCTTCCAATCCAAGAGTATGGTATATCTCTCCATCTGTTTGTATCATCTTTAATTTCCTTCATCAGTGTCTTATAGTTTTCTGCATACAGGTCTTTTGTCTCCTTAGGTAGGTTTATTCCTAGATATTTTATTCTTTTTGTTGCAATGGTAAATGGGAGTGTTTCCTTAATTTCTCTTTCAGATTTTTCACCACTAGTGTATAGAAATGCAAGGGATTTCTGTGCATTAATTTTGTATCCTGCTACTTTACCAAATTCATTGATTAGCTCTAGTAGTTTTCTGGTAGCATCTTTAGGATGTTCTATATATAGTATCATGTCATCTGCAAACAGTGACGGCTTTACTTCTTCTTTTCTGATTTGGATTCCTTTTATTTCTTTTTCTTCTCTGATTGCTGTGGCTAAAACTTCCCAAACTATGTTGAATAATAGCGGTGAGAGTGGGCAAAGTTGTCTTGTTCCTGATCTTAGTGGAAATGGTTTCAGTTTTTTACCATTGAGAATGATGTTGGCTGTGGGTTTGTTATATACGGCCTTTATTACGTTGAGTTAAGTTCCCTCTATGCCTACTTGCTGGAGGGTTTTTATCATAAATGGGTGTTGAATTTTGTCAAAAGCTTTTTCTGCATCTATTGAGATGATCATATGGTTTTTCTCCTTCAACTTTTTAATATGGTTTATCATATCAATTGATTTGCGTATATTGAAGAATCCTTGCATTCCTCTGATAAACCCCACTTGATCATGCTGTATGATCCTTTTAATGTGCTGTTGGATTCTGTTAGCTAGTATTTTGTTAAGGATTTTTGCATCTATGTTCATCAGTGATACTGGCCTGTAGTTTTCTTTCTATGTGACTGCCTATTTCCTTTTCATTTGTTTTGTCTGTTGGGTTTTTACCTTGCTCCTTCATCTTCTGTGTGTTTCTCTGTCTTCTCATTTTGCTTTACTTACTGTGTTTGTGGTCTCTTTTTTGCAGGCTGCAGTTTCGAGGTTCCCATTGTTTTTTGCGTCTGCCCCCAGTGGTTAAGGTTGGTTCAGTGGGTTGTGTAGGCTTCCTGCTGGAGGGGACTAGTTCCTGTGTTCTGGAGGGTCAGGCTGGATCTTGTCTTTCTGGTGGGCAGGACCACATCCAGTGGTGTGTTTTAGGGTGTCTGTGACCTTGTTATGATTTTAGGGAGCCTCTCTGCTAACGGGTGAGGTTGTGTTCCTGTCTTGCTAGTTGTTTGGCATAGGGTGTCCAGCACTGTAGCTTGCTGGTTGTTGAGTGGAGCTGGGTCTTAGCATTGAGATTGAGATCTCTGGGAGAGCTTTCACCGTTTGATATTACATGGAGCCGGGAGGTCTCTGGTGGACCAATGTCCTGAACTCGGCTATCCCACCTCAGAGGCACAGGCCTGACACCTGGCCAGAGCACCAAGACCCTCTCCTCCACATGGCTCAGAAGAAAAGGGAGAAAGAAAGAAAGAATAAAATAAAATAAAATAAAATAAAATAAAATAGTTATTAAAATAAAAAATAATTATTACAAATAAAAAAAATTTAAAAGTAACAAAAAGGAAAGAAAGAAAGAAGAGAGCAACGAAACCAAAGAAACAAATCCACCAATGATAACAAGCGCTAAAAACTATACTAAAAAAGAAAAAACAAACAAAACAAAGAGGCAAAACCCTAGGACAAATGGTAAAAGCAAAGCTCTACAGACAAAATCACACAAAGAAGCACACACACTCACAAAAAGAGAAAAAGGAAAAATTCATATATATCGTTGCTCCCAAAGTCCACTGCCTCAATTTTGGAATGATTCGTTGTCTGTTCAGGTATTCCACAGATGCAGGGTACATCAAGTTGATTGTGGAGGTTTAATCCGCTGCTCCTGAGGCTGCTGGGAGAGATTTCCCTTTCTCTTCTTTGTTCGCACAGCTCCTGAGTTTCAGCTTTGGATATGGCCCCGCCTCTGCATGTATGTCACCTTCTGGCATCTCTTCTTCACCCAGACAGGAGGGGGTTAAAGGAGCAGCTGATTCGGGGGCTCTGGCTCACTCAGGCTGGAGGAGGGAGGGGTACGGATGTGGGGCGAGCCTGCGACGGCAGAGGCCAGTGTGACGTTGTACCAGCCTGAGGCGCGCCATGTGTTCTCCCAGGGAAGTTGTCCCTGGATCACGGGAGCCTGGCCGTGGCGGGCTGCACCGGCTCCCGGGAGGGCGGTGTGGAGAGTGACCTGTGCTCGCACACAGGCTTCTTGGTGGCGGCAGCAGCAGCCTTAGCGTCTCATGCCCGTCTCTGGTGTCCGCACTGATAGCCGCGGCTCCTGCCCATCTCTGGAGCTGGTTTAGGCGGCGCTCTGAATCCTCTATCCTCATGCACCCCGAAACAATGGTCTCTTGCCTCTTAGGCAGCTCCAGACTTTTTCCCGGACTCCCTCCCAACTAGCTGTGGCGCGCTAATGCCTTCAGGCTGTGTTCACGCAGCCAACCCCAGTCCTCTCCCTGCGATCCGACCAAAGCCCGAGCCTCAGCTCCCAGCCCCGCCCGCCCCGGCGGGGGAGCAGACAAGCCTCTCGGGCTGGTGAGTGCTGGTCGGCACCGAGCCTCCATGCGGGAATCTCTCCGCTTTGCCCTCCGCACCCTTGTGGCTGAGCTCTCCTCCGTGGCTCCGAAGCTCCCCCCCCCCGCCACCCGCCGTCTCCGCCCGCAAAGGGGCTTCTAGTGTGTGGAAACCTTTCCTCCTTCCCAGCTCCTTCCCACTGGCACAGGGCCCGTCCCTATTCTTTTGTATCTGTTTTTTCTTTTTTCTTTTGCCCTACCCAGGTACGTGGGGAGTTTCTTGCCTTTTGGGAAGTCTGAGGTCTTCTTCCAGCGTTCAGTAAGTGTTCTGTAGGGCTTGTTCCACATGTAGATGTAGTTTTCATGTATTTGTGGGGATGAAGGTGATCTCCACGTCTCACTCCTCCGCCTTCTTGAAGGTCTCCCCCAACTTGTATGTTTTTAATCACTATTAATTTTTGTTTTTAAGAGAAAAATATAAAGAGAAAATATAGATTTTTCACTTATAGTTTTTATTTGTGAAAACTATTATATATAGTCTAAACCCAAACAACTCAACTGATAGAGAAGAATTATGATTTTTTTCTATTTCTTTTAAATTTGAAAACACTGGTATGTTCTTTTGAGAATACTTATTGATAGTTATTATCAAACTAAATTACCACATAAAATAAAAACCCAGATGTTTTCTCTAAAAGGGACATGAAATGCTGCTTACTTATTATTACTTTTTAAATTTGAAAAATGATGTTTGGCTTTGTTTGTAGCTCAAAGATCAAGGTCAAAATAGATTCTTACATTATGTAACTGAATATTCTAACAGAATGAATTGGGGCATTTAGTCTGGCGTAAACAGGGTGTTGTGACTCTGCCTACGTTGCAGGTATTTAGTTGCCTATTAACATACAGGAATAGAATTCTCTTTGCACTTCTTAGAAGTTCTTCCAAATGAATAATTCCTTGTTATAGAGTCAGGATAAATGTGTAATTTGTCATCTAACCAGGATCCTATTGAGAGGGAAAGGAGTAGTAACTAGATATTATGGTGGGCCAACTGGAATGGATGTGTGCCATCCCAGAGAAATCAGAACATGTGGTTGTATTCTTCAAAGAATACACATTGAAACCTTCCCCACATCTCCCACTCATCAGTCTTTTCAATGAGCCCCATTTTAGTCTTATATACACATATACACTTTAGTAAAATTCTAGTTAAGGACCTTCTCACATTCATGAGTACCATCTCAAACTTCTGGGTGGAAAGTGACCTCCACAACTTTCATAGGGTACATTAATTTTTTTTTTCATTGGCGTATAGTTGCTTTACAATTTTGTGTTATTTTCGGCTGTACAGCAAAGTGAATCAGCTATATGTATACATATATCCCCTCTTTTTTGTATTTCTTTCCCACTTAGGTCACCATAGAGTATTCAGTAGAGTTCCCTGTACTATACTGTAGGTTCTCATTAGTTTTTTGTTTTATACATAGTAGTGTATATGTGTCAATCGCAATCTCCCAGTTCTTCCCCCCCCGCCTTGGTATCCATAAGTTTGTGCTCTACATCTGTGTCTCTATTTCTGTTTTGCAAATAAGTTCATCTGTACCATTTTTCTAGATTCCACATATAGGCGATATTATACAGTATTTGTTACTCTCTTTCTGACTTACTTCACTCTGTATGACAGTCTCTAGGTCCATCCACATCTCTGCAAATGGCACAGTTTTATTCCTTTTTATGGCTGAGTAATATTCCATTGTATATATGTACCACATTTTGTTTATCCATTCCTCTGTTGATGGACATTTAGGTTGTTTCCATGTCTTGGCTATTGTAAATAGTGCCGCTATGAACAGTGGATTGCATGTGTCTTTTCGAATTATGGTTTTCTTTGGATATATGCCCAGGAGTGGGATTGCTGGATCATATGGTAGTTTTATTTTTAGTTTTTTAAGGAACCTCCATACTGTTCTCTATAGTGGTTGTACCAATTTACATTCCCACCAAAAGTGTAGGAGGGTTCCCTTTTCTCCACATAGGGTACATTAATATTGAAGGCCTTTACATATCACTTAAGTATATATTAAACATTAAATGCCATGACACTAAATTCTTTCAAAATATCTATTCTACATGTTTTGAGGCAATCGTTGCTACAACTCAGTTTTTCTGATTATACTGATGTAGAGAGGGCAAAAGTACAGTATGAAATGTTAAGAATGATATTTGGATTATAACAGTTCAAAATAAAGCCTAGAAAAATTTAAGCATGGTGAAATAGGCTCTAACTTTTGTTGAATTTGAGAGAAATAAAAAGGGGCTAGGCTAATTACGAGGAGCTAGATGATATAATGGTCACAGGTGGCAAAATCAAGCTACTTGAGTACAAGTTTACTTATCTTTTTTTTCCCCATTGGACTACTTCAACGGAAATATTCCAAAGTGAATTAAAATTGTAGGACAAATGAATTCCATCCTGAAGCACTGATTGAAGTTTTGAAGATGAACCAGTTATTCCTATTTGGGAAAACATAGTGAATGAAAGAATTAATGAAAGACCAAGATAGTTAAAGTGGGGAAAGTTGGAATTCAGAAGCAAAGTGCCCAAAAAGCATGACAATTTATGAAAGAAATTATTTTAAAAAATAGTTTATGAGCAAGTAGAAATAACAACATTGTAAGTGGGAACCAACAAGATTCTGATGTGCATGGCGTGATTAATTAGCCTTTTTTTTGGTCTTTTGTTGCTATTGTTCAACTCATAACTTGTTGGACTGTTGTAGATGTAGAAAGATAATATATATCTTGTATATATAATCAAGATGTATAATAATCTCTTACGATGACTTAGCAAAACAAATGGATGACAGAGAGCACAATGGTAGGTTAGTTGGTTGAATTTGTAAGTGATCAAACAACCATTGTCAGACAGTATCGATTAATAAATTGATGTAACTTAGAGGACCACCCTTTAGCATCATGTAACTTGTCTCTTCAACATTTTTGTTAGTGGTAGAATGGGGAGACTATTTATACGTATGGCAAATCAGAATGTGATGCATAGATGAAAAGGATAAAATACATGGTTTAGGAGAAATGCAGAGAGGAACATCTCCAGTAGTCCTTCTAAACATCCATTTCATCTTTAGAAAATTACAAACTTTTAGAAAGTTCTTAAGATTATTGAAGGAAATTTATCTCCTTGAAACTTCTACTTAGTTTTTTTGGTTCTCTCCCTTGGGGGTTATAAAGAATGTTGGACCTTATTTTCTAACTGAAAGCCATTTAATTATTTGAAAGCTCTTGTGATTGTTCCCACTTTGTCCTGGTAAACATCCTCGTTCTTTTTTCATTATTAAATGACATGGTTCTGCATTTGTGTGCAATCGTTCTTAATACCCATTGGTCACAAAATATTTTTGTACACTTTATCACATCTCATTCCAAGACTACAAATAAAATAAAAAATATTCTGAAAAACAAATATTCTCTGATAAAATTAGAATAGTGTATGATTATCTCCCTTATTTGAACTTCTGCTTTCTGTTAATATAACTTGAAAGCGTATCAGAAAGTTGTTCTCCAGTGAGGTCACTCTCTATTAAATTCTCCAATACATTTTAAAATATATGCTTATGCTAAACCATTGTTTAGATAGTAAGATTAAAGTGCAAATCCTTAGTTAAATTCTTACAATTTTACATTATACTTACGGATCTTGTATCAAAATATGGATATTTGGGGAATAAAAAAAGGACCATACTTGATTTAAAAATCCTTTATTTTGTTTGTACAAAAAGTATACTATAAGCAGAATGTGACCCAGAGAAAAAACTAAAATTATTTGGTTTTGCAAATTGACTTATATACTAAATTATCTAATTTACTTTTTGACAGAATTTTCATTCCACACATGAGAAAACTGAGACACAAAGCAGATAAACAGCTTGACAATGTTTATATCAATAAGAAGTGGCAGACTGGAGATGCAAGCAAAGGGGTTATTTACCTACCTCCCATGTTGAGTGTGTTGCAAAAATAATTTGTTTACTTAATTTTGCCCATCTTTATGAAAAATCACGGTCTAATTTTATTATCAAATTTTATTACATGAAAACAAGTGTACAATTGTAAATCATCAGATAATACAGATTTGTGAGTTTCACATAGTGTGCCATTCAGAGTGGATTCCTTCGTTAGGAGCTACCAAAATGTACCCACCATGATGACTGTGGACATCTGTATTTATTTACATCAGGTTAATCTTGATTGGAAAACATAAAAATAGTACAACTAAGCTCAGATGTTTGATTTCATTTTCATTGCTAAGCTTGATGGTGCACAAAAGCTGCAATGCCTCTTACGTGACCAGGGTTTTTTGCCAATAAATTCATATAATGCCGACAAAGCTGAAGAAGCATGTTTTATTTATCCATCCTGAAGATGTATAAATCATGTGGAATTTTTGATGAGAAGTACCAATTTGAAAAGGCAAGAACTTTATCAAAACTTGAATTTGCCTAAACACAAAAGCCTTGTCTTGAAGTATCCTACAGAATTGCCTATCACATTGCTAAGAGGAAGAATGTGTATGCATTGAAAAGCTCTCAGTGAAGTCATATGCCCTGGAAATGTCAGCGTGGTTTATGAGAAAGCAAGCCAAATCAATGCCTCTATAACAAGACATCATTTACTCCACTCCTGATATTGCTTTAATATTTTGAAGCAGATGATGGAGAAATTGGTAGTTACTTTCCTTCAATATACAACTGGAAGGAACCCTGCAATGTTCTTAGTACAAGCAGCTCTTATGTATAAGCATAAAATATCTACAAAGAACTCCTTTTCTATGAGTCCCTTTTGCAAACTGTTAAGGACATCAGTATCTTCAGATGGTGAAGAATGTCTATGCCAAGCCAGACTTCAACTGGAAAGAAAATCTTGTTGCTCTAAATAGACGGAGCACCTGCAGATTTTGGCAACATATCTGAATTTACAATTTTAGGGAACAGAGAAGTTCCACAGGCATCATTGTGACTCACTGGTTTCTATATCTGTGAATATTTGCATTAAAGACTATGCCAGCCACTCCAAGTCCATCTTTTCCGTTGTCCTGAAAGTTGTCATTTTCGTCAAAAACAGGGGTTTGAATAACCACATTTTCAAGAGGTGTTTTTTTAAATCAAGACATGGCATAAAATGTGAAGTTCCTTTTTACTGTCATGGATGAACATGGGCTTTCAGTGGATGTGTCTCAAAGAGACTGATTAGATTTTAGACATTTTAAGGGAAAATAATTGCCTTTTTTGTCAGCTGAGGTTAAGTTTGCCTACATAAAGGAAGTACAGATGTAGCCAATTCAGAGAGATGGCATTTCCATTAAGGATCTAGGCTTCTGTCTTTCCAGTTTATTATCTTCACCCATTGTTTCTAGTCACACAGCTGTCTCCTTAGCCAAGATGGTTGTTTCATGTCTGAGTTTCAACCTCTAAGAAGGATGGAAGGCAAATTGGCAGAAAAATTTCCTTCAGCTATAAGGCAACTTTCATGGAAGTCCCCCCAACATATATATATGTTTAGGTGTCAGTGGCCAGAACTTAGTCACATGACCATATCCAGATACAAGGGAGACCAGAAAAATCTAATCTGAATTATACAAAATTATGTGTCTAGAAAAATAGGTGTCTGTTACTAAGAACAAGTGGATGAAATGGAAGTTGGGTTAAGCAACTAGCAGTTTCTACCACATTGACTCAGAACAATTTGCTGGATGCAGTTCTTCTTAGCTTGACTTAATTAGTGGATCTTCTTGTGTTGTTAATGAGGTAATACTTTTCTTCAAGGCACTGCAGTCTTTATTATAATTATTACAAAGAAAAAAAAGGTATGATCAGGGCCAGCTACCTAATTTATGGTGTCCACTGCAATATGAAAATTTGGGGCGCCTTGTTCTAAAGCAGGAGAAAAAGCTTTTTGCTTTCTTCTGCAGTCTCTCTCTTTCAATGTCACTGTGTTTTTATTTGCTATTTAATGTCATGCTCCCCTGGCAGACGGCTGCTCCTGAGGTGAGTACCAAATTTCACACGTGCTGGCCACCCTCCCTGCAAGTCCACGCGGCCCTCCCAGGGTCCACACTCAAGCCCCAGTGGGGGCACAGAGGCTGCAGTTGCTGCGTCAGTGTGGGAGAGTGAGGGAGGAGCTGAGACCCTGTCTGCCCCAGGGAGTTGAGGGGGCAGGATGCAGGACCACAGGTAAGCAGAGGCCCCGGGACCCTGCTGCTGCTCCAGGGTCCCGTCGTACCTTGCTAACAAAACATAGACTCAAAGGTAAAATTATTAAGAATTTCAAGATGGCGACCACAGAGTACGAACCCCAAGTGTCATCATGGGGTCCCTGTCTGAGCCTGGAGCGAGTCCTGTGCACCTACACTGGTTACAAGCTCTCAAAGCCAGCACCGGTTATGAGTTCTTCTACCCAGTCAGTTACTCTAAACGAACAGGTTGGAAACTGATAACACCATTAATATGTATAGGTAGAATTTTCCAGTGGCAGGCCCTGACGTGAGCTCCTGTGAAAGTGGTTCACTAGGAAGTCTTCCCAGAGAAGCGTGGTAGGAGCCCGGAGAAGTGGGGTGGGAAACACAGGCACCCAAGTGACAGCCTACAAGTTCTCAAGGGAAGCTTGTCCCACATACTTGGGAGCGCTCCTGAGTCAGTGTAGGCCAGACCTCTTGAGTTGTCCTGACCGGACCACAGGAGAGCTAAGAAATATCTGCCCGCACGGGGCAGTCCCCACTTCGGGGATACCCCCCAGGAAACTAAATTCCCAGTACTTTCTGTTCTCCCAGTGGCGTTCAGCCAGGGCTGACTGGGGAGCCCTTCGGCAAAGAGATGGGAGATGCTGGTTGAGGGAGAGAAAGCACAGGGATCCACATCCCTGGGGCCCTAGAGGTGGTGACAGGCACAGGGGACATGGCCCAGGCACCAATAGCACGTCCTGCAGTAACATCCCAAACTGAATGGCTGCTTTGCTGGCAGTGGTTGGACTTTTTTTTTCTGCTGCAGGTATCTATAGCCAATTGAACGCATTACAGATTCTTTGAAGGTTACTTCTGCAAGGTGGATGCTTGCACCTTTCCTTGGTGACAAAAATGAGCAGCGTCAATAATGCAGATGTGACTAAAGAAGAACAGGTTTTCTTGCACAAAAAAACTAACACTGAAATCTAACATTCAGAGGCCTTCAGGAAATCAGGTTCTTCTTGTTACAAGCCCCATCTGGCACAGTTGATAATGGGGATATAAAATAAGGAGGCTCGAGAGTGTTGCATGCATATGTATATGTGCATTTTCCTATAGAGTAACTATAAATTTAATCCAGTTTCAAAGCAATAGTCCCCAGAGGACGATTACTCTGGGACTGTATTCTTTTCCCTAATCCATGCTACTTAACATGTGTTAAACCAAAAAGAAAAAATGTTTAAGTGGACCAGAAGTTCAGTATAAATCTACCTTTATTTATAACTCCTCTCCTTTTCAGTTTACTTATTTGTTCATCTAATAAATACTAATTTAGTGCCTGGTGCCTGTGTTCTGGGAGAGAAGGGCTCAGGGAGGATACCCTTGACCCTCCACAATCCAAGGGGCTTCCCTTTCCCCAGTGTCTCATCACTTGGTCTAGGGTTTTTGCCTTCACTGTAGTTTTCACTAACTTACTGTACCTTTTTCATTTGCTCACTTGTTTATTTTTTCATACCCCCTCAATCACGTAAGCCCCAACAGATTTAACAGAGGATTGAATTAAACAATATCCAAAGTCACTTGCAACTTTCATACTACCTGATGCTGTAAAGAATAATTTTCTAACGATTAGAGCCATCTCAAATCAAGGTGGCCTTCTTCATGACACAGTGAGTTGTTTATCGCTGCACTTTTTCAAAGATATTCTGACTGTTGACTTAAAATGCTGAAGAGATGATTCCTGCATTAGAGCATTAGAAAATGAGGTTGCGTGAGATACCCTTAAATATTATTTTCATCTTCGAGAGTAGAAGCCAAAAAAAAAAAATAGTAAAAGAAGAAGAAGAAATATAAAGTAAAACGAAGAAGGATGGCAAGGTACTTAGACTGTTTCTTTATGGGCTGAAACAGGGCTATTTCAGGAGTTTAATGGAAGAAGCATGTGGAAAACACAGTTAAGCACTACTTTAAATGCTTCCCAAGGGCTAGGCACAGTTAGGAAAAACATCTTTTTCAGAGGAAAAGTGTCCTGGGCCTTAAAACCTGAGATTTAAGTATTGCTAGTCAAACAGAAGTTTACTGTAGACAAACTAGAAAACCAGGAGATGGATTATGTTTGAACCTTTTTAATCACATGCAAATGTTGCCATGCCAAGCATCACTGTCACCATGATGTGTGCCAGCATCACGAACTGTGCCAGCGCTTTTACTATATTCAAACATGGCATCATTGAACGAGAAATATCATCAGACTCCTAAATTTCATTTCTCAAATCATATGTATGGGATTGACCCATTGAAGTGATATTATAGGTCAAAAATGCTCAAAAGTCAAGAATTTCATATGGTTTAATCTAAGTCCATGAGACATAGTCATTGATAACTTTGAAAGAAACATCAAAGGACACCCTGCCTTTTTTATGAATTCAAATAGACTTTCTTCAGACCGAATTTAGAAAAGTTTTTCACTGTACACTGTATGTTATAAATCCCAAATTTATTTCTAAATCAATATGCTTCCTCCCCGAATAATTTACTAAATATTTGGAAGAATTTAATAATTCTATTATTTTTGACTATCAAATAAGATTTAATTACATTCTCTTTTGAAAGAACTCCAAAAGTGGAAAAGATGAAGAAACTGTAAGAGCCAAAAGCAAAGAGGCCATCTGAGTGTGAAAACCCCTATTGGGAAGGAAAGTTCTACAGTGAGTTGATTCCTTTCATGGTTCTACTCTAGGATAATTTTAAGTACCTCTAGTTCGATTCTCCTAAGTAGTTTTTACCCCCATTGGTGACTACTGTGATTTCCCATCCTGGTGTCAGGAACTGGCATGAGATTTACCCGCTTGCAAGATAACAGGTTATCCTGCCACTTTCTAGATGCTGGCAGAAGACACAGGCCGCTGGGTCAGAGACAAAAGGCTGCTATTCGCAGCACAACAGGCAGAATGGGCTTCTGTAGCATCCGTTTTTTTCCCTCTGTTTCCTGGGAGTGATGAGAAGCAGCCCAGGTGGGTGCTGTGCACATAGTAGGTCTGTGTCACAGCCAAGGAACCCTGAGCTTGGGAAACCTTTAATCTTATAAGGGGCTTCTAGCAAACCTATCCAATCTTTGCCCAGGAGGAAGGCATTATCTTTATTATCCTGATTTGAGAGAGACACAGCTTCAGCTTCCAAGGCTGTGTGCTTTGAAAATGTCCTTGAAGAGATAATACAAAACAAAAAAAAAGCTGTCATAGATGTATAGAAACATCTCAGAGAATTGTCTTATAACATGGGTACCAGGATTTTTTTTTTTGTAGAAATAAAATAGCAAGCATTGTCATTTGACTTCAGCTATTTATCAGTAGGTCAGAGTCATATATATATATATATATATACACATATATATGTGCATATACATGTACATATACACGTATGTGTGTATATATATATATATCTTGATGAGGATTTTAATATCTGAAATCTCATTGTTGCAGTATTCACTTTCCACGGATGCAAATGAAAAGTCTTAGCTTTGAAAAGGCTACATTGTTAAAGTAGAAGTGTCCTCTAAAGTATTCAGAAATGCTCCATTATTTTGAAGGAATCAGGCTAATTCTCTATAAATCTTGTATTATCTCTAAAGACTTCCGTAGCCCTAATGAATTGCCTTGTTTTCCCTGAACATTACTGAAGGACATGGCAATTAAGTATCTGAACTGTGGAATCAGATAGACCTAAGATAAATGCTGGCTCCGCTGCTAACTAGTTACATGTTCTTGGGAAAGTTACCTGTCCTCTGTAAGTAGTGGGCACCTCTTCTGGTAAGGGAGAAGATATTACAACCTATTTCATCAGAATGTGAGACTTGGTAGAGTGTCTAGCCCAATGTCAACATGCAAAAAGTTACCCATTAGATTAAGAATACAAATTTAGGATATATAGAAAAGCATGAATAAGAACTTAAAATTTTTCCCCACTAGGAAAAAGCTCTATTAACATTCTGGTTTATCTGCTACATGAACACATGAACACATGCTACATGAACACGGACACACAAACACATATGGACCATATCACACCTACTGTGTTCTGAACTACTGTTCCTTCTTAAAAGTATGTCAGGTGCATTTAGCCAACTCAAGTTGGCTAAAAATTTTATAAAAGACATACTTATCTTTATGACCTAGAGGGGTGGGATAGGGAGGGTGGGAGGGAGACGCAAGAGGGAGGAGATATGGGGATATATGTATATGTATAGCTGATTCACTTTGTTATAAAGCAGAAACTAGCACACCATTGTAAAGCAATTATACTCCAATAAAGATATTTTTAAAATAAAAAAAAATTTTTAAAAAGGCATGCTTATCAGTGGCTACACATTATGATACCACAAAGATGTATTATAATCCAATTAACAGACATTTAGTCCGTTTCCACACATAAATGTATATATACTTTTATGTATACGTCTGAGATGCATCATTATATACACGATAGAATCTGAGGAATGGAATTAAAGGATTAAAGGGAGTGAGTATATTAAGATCTTTGGAAACATGGTAGCAAATTGATCTCCAGCATTGAGCAAAAGTGTGATATAATCTCTCATTTTAAAAGAATTACTCTGGTTACCACACAAATAGAAGGGCAAGGGAGGAAGCAGGGATGTGAGGTAGAATAGTACTTACCAATTTTAATTTGCCTGTGACCACATGGGGCATCATTAAAATGCAGCGTCTCCTTCAGTTGTCCAGTGGGCCTGTGACCCTGCATGTCCAGCCGTCGTCCAGGTGTTGCTGATGCCGCCTGCTGGACCACGTTTTGAGCAGCAGGAAGTTAGGTGACAATTTCAGTAATTGAGATGAGAGATCACGGTGTCTTAGATCAGAGCGCAGCAGTGGAAGTGCGAATGTTTGATGTATTTTGAAGGTAAACCTCACAAGACTGAGAGAAGACTGAATGATATCCTCAGGTCCTTGATCAGAGCTACTGGGGGGATGGAAGTGATGTTAATGGAGATGTGGAACACAGTCGGAGCAAGAGTTGGAGGGGGGCTAAAGTCAGAGTTTTAGTTTTCGACATATCCAATTTGAGGTGCCTAACAGGTATCCAGGTGGAAATATTAAGTAGCATTTGAAAATGTACATGCAGAGTTCAGGGAAGAGGTCTAGATAGATACTTGCATCAGAGACGGTATCATGCTATAAATATGTGCCTCTCTTAAAAGGTGCAAGGAGACAGTGGCAATAAAGATATAATTTCATTAGGCTTCTCAGATGTGTATGTGTGTGTATGCATGTGTGAAGTATATATGACAAGAGTGAGATGGCATAATTTCCCTTCCGGGAGCCAAACTGCTATGTTTTAATTCATCAGTTTGTTAGGAAAAACAAGTGAGGTAATTATTTTGTGATATTTTCTGTTAATTTCGTTTAGAAAAAGGGATGAACAGATGTGGCCAAGGATATGTTCTCAATGTATCATACAGAAATGAGTGTGATATACCACAGTGGTTAAGACTTTATGTTTTGTGTCAGAAGTCATGGGTTTAGTAACAGCTCTAATCCTTAATATCTGAGGAAATTCAGTCAAGTTAATTAACCTCTCTGATCCCTGGTATCAACATTTGTGAAAAATGGATTAAAATACATGTTCCCCAAGATTGTTGAGAAGAATAAATCAGAAAGTGTTTTTAACCTAATAACTAACATTAGGTTCTTACCATCTGTTAATTCATATTCAGTAAATATTCTCTTTTAATAATTAGCATATTTTTTCACTAGATTAGAAATTTTTGTGTAAGGCAATTACATAGAGTTGATTTTTTTCTGTGCTTTTTCCCCCCCATAGGTAGGTAAACGATAAGTAAAGGTGTGTAAAATATTTTATGAAGGCAGCTAAAAGATGATAAGATTTAACATATTTAAGTCAAAAAAGATGAAAAAACCCTGAAAATCAATTCTAGAAGGAATTTTCAATAGCTTTTTGTATTGATTAGACTATTGCAGTGGGAAAAATAACTAAGACAAAAGTTTTCAGGAAATTGCTAAACTAGATAAATTGAGATCTGCACATTTTTAAAAGGTCAAAGGCAAAACCTCTAAGGAAAATGCTTTCAATGTCATGATTGGGTAGGCATGAGACCAGAAAACTGAAGTGAAAAAGGAAGAGGAACTTTGAAGGTCCATAGATGCAGTGTAATATCTATGTCAAGAGAAAACTAGAGTCATAGTGAAATTTTCAGAAGTAAAAATCAGCTATGTACTTTGTTGTTTCTGAAAGAACCTTAGAAGGCCAGCACACACTAAGACAAACAGTCTGACCAGGTCATAGTGAAGGAAGATGTGCAGCAAAAGGGTGGTCATTTGACCTTTGTCTTCCTTTCAGCTCTTGCATTTTTGTGGAAGCACTCAAAAAGGAGCTGGAAGGTATTGCTAATATAAAGACTATGTTTTAGGTAATTTGATTAAGTTGTTGTTGTTGAATTTACATTCTCTCTAACATTTTCAGCCATTACTTATTTGGTCTCATTAGTTTTTAACTTTTTCCCTGTGTAGAATAAACTATTTTATATATTAGATTCTTGAATTTTCATTGTGCACTGTCATGATATGCTTCCTGGGTTAGTCTGGAATGACTAACAATATTCAACATCAAAATTTATGTGATTATGTGCTGAATTCGAAGGAATTGCCTAGTAGGTTTAAAGTGTAAATCAGAAATAAAAGTGTAGATGTGTTTAAGCTGATTTTTAAAAATTTCTATTTATAAAATTGGAGCTGAGTAATAATATATTTTTTCATGTGACCAGGGAATATGGCATCTAACTAAAGGTCATGGACCATTTTTCTTACAATTTAATTTTTATTAACTTTATGTTATATTGCATATCTATTGAGATTTTGTATTGTTTTGTCTTTTGATTTTGCTTTTTTCAGTAGAAAGAACCAAAAATATATTAACTACCATAGGCTTCTGAGAGAATTTTGGATGTGATAGGCACTGCCTTGGGAAGGAAGATGGTTACTAGAGGGTAAAATAATATCATTCACCTTTAGGAGGTACAAATCTCAACTGGGAAATGAGGTGAATAAATGAGAAAATATAATTACAAGTGCAAGGCACTAAGTATCTGCCCACAAATGGATTTGTATAATATGAACATTGGTGTTTATCAAATTAAAAATTTCTTTAGGCCCAGATACTCAAAGATAAAAATCATTTTACTTGGGATTTAGGCTAAGCCTTGAAGGATGGATATGATCTTATTCAGCAGAAATGGCCCACAGAGGTCTTTCTGGAAGACTTAAGAACAAAATAATAGTGGTTAACGAACATATGTGTGTTCAGGAAACAAAAGTGGAGAACAGATTAGAATTAGAATATCTCTGTGGTCAAATATGGGGCAGGGGGCAGTGGTAAAACCTGCAAAATTAAGTTGGGATATGTTTACAGAATGTCACTGTATTTGTTTTCTATTGCTGCCATAACAACTTACCACAGATTTAGTGGCTTAAAACAATATTCTTTTACTATCTAATAGTTTGGGAGGTCAGAAGCCCCTGTGGACTCAGCTGGGTCCACAGGTGGAGGATTCCTCTGCTCCAGAGGAGTCCCACAAGACTCAGATCAAGGTACGGCCGGCCTGGGCTCATATCTGGAGGTTCTGGAGAAAAGTCTGCTTCCAGGCTCATTCAAGACAGAAGTAATCATTGCCAGGTGGTTGTAGGACTGAGGTCTCTGTTTCCCTGCTGTCTGTCAGCTGAATGTCATTCTCAGCTGTTATGGGCATCCTCTGGCTGGGGATGAATATATATGAATGTCACTGGGATTAGGAGCAGAATCATCAAACGAGTGTTTTAAAAAAATATATTTGGATATGCCTTTAAGCCAAATTTTTTTATTTCAAATATATGAATTATATTTAATAACATTTATGAAAGGTTATATTCCCTTGAGGAATATTCATTTATTTAATATAATTAAGTTTGTGGCAGTGATTTTTGTCCTGTGGTTTCAAGTCTAGTATAGCATATTCTAACCTTCTTATAAAAATATTAATCTATGTTTAGTTTGCATTTTCTTATTTTCCACCAAAATATTCCTTTCTCGTAAACAGATCTGGAAGTACTTCATCCATAAAAGTTTTTCTTGTGAGTTCTCATCAAAATAACTGGCTGTTCTCCTTCACTCTGTCCTGGATGATCATATTTCTATAGTTATTTTCACTAATCCTCACACTAATTGTGTAATTTATCTTTCTTCTCATTCATAGACATGCAGTGGTGTCTTGAAAATAATGTTCTTCATGTTCATTCATGTATAGTAGGTCCAATGTGTTTGTAGTTTTATTAATATTATTACACTGAATTATAAACTCATTACAGGACAAGGAGGTGATTTCTGCCAATAAGCTATAATTTCTAGTATTGGGGAAAGACATATTAAGCATTTAATGAGTTATTTTAGTAGGAAAGATGAAAATTTTTATATTCACATTGGCCGTTTAAGAATATACCAATAATTAGTCTGTGATAATGCGATGAAATAGTGCTTATAATTGGACAAATTTTCATCAGTTAATAGAAAACTGGAAATGAGCACCTATTATGTGTTAGAAGATAATTCCCCATGGGTCTTTTGTGTTTCTGCACATCTTGTGAACAGAGGCACAGATAGCTTTTGTTCTGGATGATCTTTTCAAGAATATTTGTGGAGCAAACAGCCTTGGAAGATAGAAATAGTGTCTCTTCTGGGAAAGAAGGAAGATGTGTTGGCTGTCCAGTGTAATAAGGATAATGTGTCCCTCTGGGGCAAAGGCGTGTTATAAAACATTGGGATTAAGCCTGAGGTCCTGTTCCTGTAGTGCAAACCACTGTATATGCAGGTGTCACCTCCCTCTTGTTATGTCAGCCTGTGATAAGTGGGGCACAGGGAACTGGTACAAGAAAATGATCGTACTTTGGCTAGTGCAATTGCTATGAGTAATTAACTGCCTTTTGCCTTGTTTTCTGCCAGCATCCATGAAACTGAGGCAGACTGGCTTGTTAGCTTGCGAATAGGGTAAACCCATCCCTTCCTTGTTTTCGACATGTTTCAGGTACTTTGCTCCACGTCTAAGGTTAAAGAAGCTGTACCTTACCCTCATGCAGTTAATCTATCTTGGGTTGTTTTTATTTGAGACAAGAATGACGGAGAAGAAAATCAGGAGGAGGAGGGTTTTAGGGGTTTTTTTGTTTATTTGTTTTGGTTTTTTGCTATTTTTTAAAGTAAGCCACAATACTTTCATCGGTGTAATACCATTATTTCTGCATTAAAAAAAAAAAAAAGAAAACAACTAAACTAAACTTGAATAACATAACCCTAACATTTGCCAAGAGGATATCAATTTTTAATTAATCAAAGGTGTATGCATTTAGAAAGTTTAAAATTCTTTAAAGGGTCCTTTTTTTGTTGTCTTCTTGTTTTAGTTGGTTAATTAGGGGTTTTTTTTTTGAGATTTTTAGGAGTGCTTTGACTTTTGTTTTCAGTTATCATACAGTAATATTGACTCCTTTTTCTTTTGATGTCCATGTCTATGATTTTAGATATGTGTAACCAGAGCCACGTCAGTTCTATAAGCCCCCAAACTCCTAGAGGGTCCTTATTTTAATTTCCATTTTCCTGAATTACTGGACAGGTCACCTTTTCTTATATTTGCTGAGCATTAGAACCTCAGTTCCATTCCCCCATCTACTTCCAGACTGCCCTGGGGGAGTTGTTTTAGGATTAGGGGAGGGAAATATGTTATAAAATAAAAAACGATGATACAGGGTGATTTGAGGAGGAGAGAGGAGGAAGGCTGGGAGCCAGGTTCCCAGGCGTGATTCCATCATCTGCCATCCGTTCCCTCAGAGGCTAACCTCTCCTCTCATAGAACAATCATTTTAAGTAGTACTTGAATTCTTATTCCGTCTGGAGGGACAGAGGGGTCTCATCCTTGGATCCTGGCCAGGATGAACAGTCCTGAGGATGAAAGGTAGAAGACAATGGTAAACATATTTCACTCTTTCAGAAAATATTCATTAAGAGAAATAAAGTGAGAATGGTTGGTTGTGCCATCTTGCAGCAGGGTTGGGGACTGGAGACCAGTACTGGCAGTGCCGGCATGACACATCACGGGAGCGAGGAGGGGCCTTTCCTGTTCTAAGCCCAGATCGATCATTTAAACCCGGCATGGGACCATTCTTTTTCCTACACAATTCCCATCTTAATTCTAAGGCTCTATTTGGTGCTCTGTAATGACCTATATGAGAATGGACTCTAGAAGAGCGTGTATATGTATATGTATTACTGATTCACTTAGCTGTACAGCAGAAACTAACACAACATTGTAAATCAACTAGACTCCAATAAAAAATTAACTAAAAAAAGCTTAATGTTCTATGGGAGGTACAAAGAAAAGCAAATGAAAGATTATAAGCCTGCCATGAATCTTTAGACCAATAGTTCTCGAAACTTAGCCTATATCAGAGTAACCCAGAAGGTTTGTAAAAACATAGGCTGCTGGGTCCCACCTTCAGAGTTTCTGATTGAGTATATCAGAACCAGAGCTAGCATTTATAATAAACTCTTAGCTGCTGCTGTTGGTGGTGCTGGAACTACACTGTGAGAACCACAACCCCAGGCTGTTGGTAGAATGGAAAGGAAAGTACATTTAAATATTCTAATCTAAAATACAGTGCTCTTTGTTATAAGACAGGTACTAATTTGGCTCTGTGATTAATGTCTTCATCCACTCCACAAATAATTGCTAAGGACACATCAACCAAGGAATCACTGTGCTAGTAGTTATGGCAGATCATTTGAGGAGGTAGGCATACATCCCATCCACAGATGGCTTCCAGGCTCAAAGAAGAGATAAGGCATGTAGAAAACAATGATTTCCAATAGAAAGGCTAAGAGCCACAACACAAAGTGTAGCATATGGAGCTCTGGTGGGGAAAGGAGGGAGGATCTGGCAGAGATCTACAAGGTGTGGAGGTTCTGGTGACCAGGATAGGTTTCACAGCTCCAGCCATGGCCAAATTCTCTTCTTGCCATATAAGATATATTTGATTTGCATGTTTAGGTGCTGCCGTGAAATTCTCTATCTACTTGTGTGACAAATATCTGAGAGCTGGAGCTGGTTGGCTTCATAATATAATACGTGGTAATAGGTTTATTATGTTATGATTCTATTAACATTGTCATTATATATACCTATGAGATTTTAAATTAAATTTATTATCTGAGAGCTAATAAAATTGCACACTGTCAGGAAAGGTAGTAGTGAGTGTATATTTGATAAAATACGTACACGATTTTAGCGAGGTAGTCTTTCAGCATAACTCAGATTGATATTAGATTAAGCAATTCAGAGTTTCCTATTATATTCTATTATCCTTAGCTTAGAAAATGGTCACTGTTACTTTCCATGTTCAGTTTCTACACAGGAAACTCCAAGCACAAAATAAGGCCATTCCTTTAAATACGAGAGAGAAGTAAGTAACAACAAACATATTTGCTGGTGTTAAAATCTTATTTTGAGTATTAAAGAGGAAACAAAAAAAACCATTGCCATGTGTATACACAGTTCAAAATCCAAAATCATACTGATATTTAAAATATATTTAACATTCGCATCTTCTAAAAATCTACTTATCAACCATCAACACAATTCATTCCAATTCAGAAGACTAATTTAAAAAAAATTCAAACATACATATGTAAAAGTTTATATAAATGTAAAAGTTCATGAGGTGGGCTTTATTTTATCCAAGATGAATACGCATATTCCCAGCTGTTTTCCTTGGCTGTTTCTGGAAGTAGGAAATGCCACAAGGTGGAACTCAGTTTTATAGTACTCAGCAGGGGAAAAATGTACCTATTCAAATACTCCACAGGAAAGACCACTTCCATTTTCTTAAACCAGATGTCAAGAATTCTCAAAGGACTCATTTAATACTCCCTGAAACTCTACTATCATGTGGCATTGGACCACAATAGGAAACTAACATGTCTTTGATTTGTTTATCGTGTGATGATGTGGAAAGAAACAATGATTAGAAACAAGATTAACTTGAACTGTAGCAATAGTAGATGGACGTTCATACTTGGTGGTGCCTCCTGATCAGTTCTTTCTAGAAGTTACTGCAAATTCCAGGGAGTATGTGTCTTTGACCATGTGCATTGGGAAGAGTGATGGATATATTTTTAACTATGATTACATGAGTCTTGTGTCTTTGGCGGTAATAACATGAAGAAAGGACTTCTTATATTAAGGACATCGCCACTCTTCACTTAATTTTGTTGCATAGATTTTTACTGTTACATGGCAAATGCAATTTCAACCCAATTTATTTCTCCATAACTTTATTGGCATGTCAAAATCAATACAAGTTGCTACTTTGATGCCAGAAGTTCCGCAGAGAGTCAAGTTATATACCAAGCCGGTGGCTCCTATTGCTTTTCAAAGCATCTTAAAAAGATAAATTTGTGTGTATGCCCAGTAGTGGGCTTGCTGGCTCATGTGGTAGTTCTATTTTTAGTTTTTTAAGGAAGCTGCCTACTGTTCTCCATAAAAAGGAATGAAATTGGGTCATTTGTAGAGATGTGGATGGACCTAGAGTCTGTCATACAGAGTGAAGTGAGCCAGAAAGAGAAAAACAAATATCGTATACTAACACGTACATGTGGAATCTAGAAAGACAGATGAACCTATTTGTAGGACAGGAATAGAGATGGAGACATAAAGAATGGACATGTGGACACGGGGGCGATGGGGAGGGTGGGACGAATTGGGAGATTAGGTTTGACGTAAATACACTACCATGTGTAAAATAGCTAGTGGGAACCTGGGGTATAGCACAGGGAGCTCAGCTCGGTGCTCTGTGATGACCTAGATGGGTGGGATATGGAGGGGGTGGGAGGGAGGTCCAAGAAGGTGGGGATATATGTATACATATAGCTGATTCACTTCACTGTACAGCAGAAACTAACACAACATTGTAAAGCAATTTTACTCCAATTTAAAAAAAAAGATAAATTAGCAAACATCACTGTATTTGAATTTTAAAAGTAAAGCAAATATACAGAGCTTTTTCCATTTCTCTAAATGAATGACTAGAGGTGAATAGCTTATTTTATTCTCTAATCTAGTGTATACGTATCTGTGTATATGTATCTGCTCAAATTCCATATGTTAGAAGTTCATATTGACTATAAACTTGAAGGTATGTGTTGAATTAATGAGTTTTCCTTCATCTTTATCTTACTTGAGGTTACAGGTCTCCTGTAATCACATTTTATTGTTTTATTTTATGTTAGTTTATTCATAGTCAATTATATAAATTATTGATTTATCACTTGAAAACATACAATGGGAGATAATGAATTTGGTAATACAAAATTTCATAATCTCAACTCATAACAAATCATTTTAAACATCAAACAATGCCATGGGATTAATAAATGTACTACTTATAAATTAGCAAACAGTCCTCTAGACACAGGAAGAAGTTACTGGATGAAGTTGAGACCAATGGGTATAAGAAAGATGGAAAGAGAGAGATGGGAGTTTGCCAAAGGCAACCATTCTACCCTGCAATTTTCTGTACTTTGTTGGTCTCTCCTCCTACCTGAATTCAGAGTAGAGCTAGAGAAACTATTAAATCATCAAGAAAGTCTAACATGAAAAAAAGGACCACATTTTTTTTCATGACTACTTCTAGCTTATACAGCACCTGTACAAATTTTAATAAGATGGTCATCAACCTAGGTTTAAAAAATATACTATATTAATAGAAAACTAGAGGTATAGTAAGGCCAACATATCAGAGGATAATTTCTATTAAAAACACAGTTTATTACTCCCAGTTCCCAAGAGCAAGTGTCTCAGGCATATTATTGAATTGTGTACAACAAGGTGTGTCCAGTATATGCATGAAGGACATATGTTAAAGCATTGAGTTTACAGAAGTTAGAAACATGGTTAATGCATTAGACGAGTTGGAAAGATTTATCTCCAGCTAGTTATCCTGGTTGACTCTCCAGACCCACTCTCTGCCTTTCTTTGCTCTGCTCTGTGCCCTGAGAGGCCGACCTTGATGTACCACATTACTCCAACTCTCTTTCCCTCTGCTTGCAGGTAGACTCAGCAATGAGACACACCTGCCAGAGATTGGAGGTGGGAAGGAGAATGGGCCTGGCTATTTATACTATTCCAGCTCCCTCCCTTCTGACACTGTCCTACTTGTAGTTCTAACCTCTATCAGGCAGCCCTTCTGCCACCACTTCTGCTTTTACCAATATCTAGTGACATTCACATCATCCTTTTATAGTAAGGGGTTGTTATGAATTCCCATTGTCTATGTGTGCCCTGTGTGTGTTCCTATCTCTTGTAGATTTTCTGCATGTTGCACATACTTCTGTAAATACTCCCTTCAATAAATTATCTTCAATTAAAGTATGAATACACCATTTCTTTTTCCTGCTGGGACCCTAATGCGACACACTTTTTCTAGTTAGGCACAGCCCTGCCAGTCCCAGCTTGGTGAAGAAAGGTGTCCTTTGTACTAATAAAAAGACATCTCTCTTCTTTGTCCAGCCCAGTGCCAGGATGCAGAGTTTGGTAAGTAAACACAGACTACATTTTAGCTCCCGCTAGCCTTCTCGCCCTGTGCTTCACACACTGGAGAATGCATTCACAGAGGAAAGAATGTCACATGTGTGCTGCACTTACCATGGAAGACAAGTAAGGACGGAGAAATGGCAGAGTCCCCTGCCTCTTCCACAAGTGTTTATGCTTAAGGTTCTTTTTCTGTAATACAATTATACATTAATAATGTGGCTGTACTTGTTACTCACAATTTTATGTGGCAGATTTCATTCAGAGAGGAAATACTGTGGTTCTTAATGCATCACAGTCTCATGGAAGCTATGGAGATTACGTTTATGTTCTTCTGTAATGAAACATTATTATCCTTTTCTATACAAATTCACTTCTTTTGCTCTACATAAATTATGGACTGATGTATGAAGGTCATGTATAAAAACACACAACTTGTATAGATTTTTTTTTTTGGTGGAAATTCATAGGTTCATCAGTGAGGCTCATCTTTAGTGCCCAGAACTAGTATCTGTTAAAAATGATAGGATTTATGAGGTTTTAGAGTAATTTGGACAGGAAAATGGGAGCTTTCTAGTTAGGTGAGCAGGAGGGAAAAGTGAGGGATGAATATGAGGGGTTAGAGGGACTTAGACATCCAGAGAGCATATGGTGGTGCCCAGCAGTGGAAGGCTGGAGAGGAGACCTACTGGACTGGGAAAGGGGTCCAGAAGAAGTAGTTGGAAGGTGATTGACATGTATTGTATATCATTTTACATTTTCATTTCTGTAATATATTCATAGCTCTTAACATTAACTGTAATTGTAATCAGGCCCTGTATTCCAATTAAATCACACAGTCACTTTTTTTAGCTGTCTGAATCAGAAAAAACAGATTTGTTTTTTAATTTTATTGAAATATAGTTGATTTACAATGTTGTGTGTAATTTCTGCTGTACAAAAAAGTGACTCAGTTATCCATATATATATTCTTTTCCATTATGATTTGTCACTGGATATTGAATATAGTTCCCTGTGCTATACAGTAGGACCTTGTTGTTTATCCATCCTATGTATAATAGTTTGCATCTGCTAATCCCAAACTCCCAATCCTTCCCTCCCCACCCCCTTGGCAACCACAGTCTGTTCTCTATGTCTGTGAGTCTCTTTCTCTTTCATAGATATGTTCATTTGTGCCATATTTTAGATTCCACATATTAGTGATATCATATGGTATTTGTCTTTCTCTTTCTGACATACTTAGCTTAGTATGATAATCTCTAGGTCAATCGCTGTTGCTGCAAAAGGCATTATTTCATTCTTTTTAATGGCTGAGTAATATTTTATTGTGCATATATACCACATTTTCTTTATCCATTCCTCTGTCGTTGGACATTTATATTGTTTCCATATCTTAGCCATTGTAAGTAGTGCTGCTATGAACATAGGGGTGCATGTATCTTTTTGAATTATAGTTGTTTGGGTATATGTCCAAGAGTAGGATTGCTGAATCATATGGCAAATCTATTTTTAGTTTTTTGAAGAAGCTCCATACTGTTCTCCATAATTGCTGCACCAATTTACATTCCCACCAACAGTGTAAGAGTGTTCCCTTTTCTCCACACCCTCTCCAGCATTTATTATTTGTAGACTTTTTAATGATGGCCATTCTCAGTGGTGTGAGGTGGTACCTCATTGTTGCTTTGATTTGCATTTGTCTAATAATTAGCGATGATGAGCATCTTTTCATGTGCCTATTGGCCATCTCTATGTCTCCTTTGGAGAAATGCCTCTTGAGGTCTTCTGCCCATTTTTTGATTGGGTTGTTTGTTTTTTTGTTATTGAATTGTAGAAGCTGTTTGTATATTTTGGAAATTGTTGGTTACATCATTTGCAAATATTTTCTCCTAGTCTGTAGGCTATCTTTTCATTTTGTTTATGGTTTCCTTTGCTGTGCAAAAGCTTATAAGTTTGATTAGGTCCCATTTGTTTATTTTTGCTTTTATTTCTATTGACTTGGGAGACTGACCTACGAAAATATTGGTACAATTTATGTTGGAGAATGTTTTGCCTGTGTTCTCTTCTAGGAGTTTTATGGTGACTTGTCTTATATTTAACTCTTTAAACCATTTTGTGTTTATTTTTGTGTGTGATGTGAGGAAGTGTTCTAACTTCAGTGATTTACATGCTGCCGTCCAGCTTTCGCAACACCAGAAAACACAGATCTTCACAGCAGCTTTCTTCAGTCTCTCGATCCCCTCTCAAACTGTATTATAGACACAACATTGACAAGCTAATGGTATCTGTCAAATTGTTCAGAAACCGTAATTAAGGGAGATTATCCATGGGTGAGGTAGATAACTAAGGTCCCAGAACTTCATTACCATTAATTCAAACTAAAACATATATCGTTTTTAACAACTCTTTTTGGTAATAAAACCCTATTAATTTGATCTAATTCCATTAATTTTTTCATCTATATAAAGTTTACTTAGAACCAGAGAATCCACTGTGTTTGATTTTAGTACTCTCATTAAAAACATTTAATATATTTTTGCTAGTAGTTTTTCTTTTCAGCCCTGGTGATTTATTTACATGGAAATGGAATTTTATATAAACCATATATATGTATAATGGAACTTTACTCAGCCATAAAAAGAATGAAATCTTGCCGTTTGTAACAACATGGATGGACCTTGTGGGCATTATGCTAAGTGAAGTAAGTCAGACAGAGAAAGACAAATATTGTATGATCTCACTTATATATGAAATGTAAAAAAAAAAAAAAAAAAAAAACACAAACAAACAAAAAACTAGCTTATAGATACAGAGAACAGATTGGTGCTTGCCAGAGATGAGGGGTGGGCAGAATGGGTGAAGGGGATCAAAAGGTACCAAAAAACTTCCAGTTATAAAATAAATAAGTCATGAGTATGTAATGTACAGCATAGTGACTACAGCTAATAATACTGTATTGCACACTAAAGTTGCTAAGAGAGTAGATCTTTCATCTCATCATAAGAAAAAAGTTGTAATAAGGACTCAACAAAAGTTTACTGTTATTATTCTTCCTTTGTATTGGTAACTATTTTTAGGACATTAATAGTATCTGCATACCAAAAGAAGTAATAATTTGGGCAATGAAAACTTATTTCACTGTATAATCATTCTGAGCATTTTAGCTTCAAAAAGATTTTCTATTGTACTTGGTATTTTGAATGTTTTCTGAAAGTCATTTTTTTTGATGAAGCTGATGAATAGTGAGTCACATTTTAATATGTTAAAATTGGTTGCAAAAATGAACAAGGGAACATTAGGAAAAGTGCAAAAATAAGGTGAGATTAAAAGGCATGTTTTTGAGCCCAGAGTATATTTGCCACACAGGAATCATTGCGCCTCCTTGTACATATTTCAGTTGTTTTCTTTTAAGTAAATAAGATTTACGTTATATATTAAGGTGCTGCTATGTTGGGTGCGTATATATTTACAATTGTTATATCTCCTTCTTGGATTGATCCCTTGATCATTATGTAGTGTTCTTCTTTGTCTCTTATAACAATCTTTATTTTAAAGTATATTTTGTCTGATATAAGTATGATACAAATAAACTTATGTACAAAACTTAAATAGACCTACAGACATAGAAAACAAACTTATGGTTACCAAAGGGGAAAGTCAGGGAGGGATAAATTAGGAGTTTGAGATTAACATATACACACTACTATATATAAAATAGATAACCAACAAGGATCTAGTGTATAGCACAGGAAAACTGTACTCAATGTTTTGTAATGACCTATGGGGGAGGGGAATCTGAAAAAGAATATAGATAGATAGATAGATAGATAGATAGATAGATAGATAGATTTATATATGTATAACTGAATCACTTTCCTGTATACCTGTAACTAACACAACATTGTAAATCAACTATACCCCAATAAAAAAGTAAAAATAAAAATAAAGTAAATAAGATGTTGAGAAATATACTTTTAATAAAATATCTTTGAATTTGAACACTTTTTAGGTGTAATACACCCATTTTCAGGAAGTACACCTACATACATTGGAGTTTTAATTGACATAAAGCAAGCACACATTCTAAAGGAGCAATATTCCACTCCAGTCCCTTGTTCCAAGGCAACCACTGAAAACCATCCTTGCTTTTACTTTTCTCAGTGCCTGCATTTGTCGGTCTCCATTACTTATACTTTAATTCTCGCCAATGCCTTTGACTCACACCAGGACAGATGAAATGTAGCGGGTTTTCTACCCCCGCCCCCATCATTTCTACCCACGGCACTCTAATATTTTAAATGAGATTACTGTGATTCATTTTCTATTGATAGCTTTGTAACTTTATTTTTTATCATTAAATGCTTTTATTTCATCACTAATTCTCATGTTAGAAATGCAAACATTTCCAGTTAAATACATACAGAATCTTCTATTTCTTGTTCCATAAACATTAGACATTAACTTGGGGCTCTTGACTACAAAATATGAGAATTTTACATCCTCCACCGTGGATTCCATCATTTACTCCCTTTCAGCTTCCCATGAGAGTCTCATACAGGTCCATCCACGTTGTTACAAATGGCAAGATATCATTCTTTTTATGGCTGAGTAAAATTCCATTATACATATATATGGCTTATATAAAATTCCATTTTATATTTATATATATACACACACACACACACACACACACACACACACACACACACACACCCCACATCTTCTTTATCCATTCATCCATTGATGGACACTTACGTTGCTTCCATATCTTGACTATTTAAGTGATGTTGCAATGAACTTAGGGGTGCATATATCCGATGTCATTTTTTTTTCTTGTAGAATAAAGTATAGCACAGCATTCTCATATACTCAAAATTGTCTTCTCTTACCATCTCCTTCACTCCTATCCACTTACATTCTCTTCGCAGCATTTTCAATTCACACTCCAATCTCACTTGCTCAGAAAAAAAAAAAAATTACCTCTTATACCTACTGATTCGTTCATGCTGAAAATTATGTTGCAGTTACTATCCACACAGATTTATGTGTGATACTGTATTATCTTAATTGCTAAATAGATCCTGTTTTATAAGTCTGAACTCCTCTGCAGTGCTATATCCTCATGCTTTCTTGCACACCCCACAGTGCCTAATACCATTCTGGATACTCAGTAAACATTCCATAGAGTTGTTGGATTGTAATTTAAAGATGAGGACACTCAGGCCTGTCATTTGTGATTAGGCTGAATCTTTTGTGCTAAGGTGAATCGTTAGTGTCTGTAAACAGGTAGTTTGATCTTGAAGGGGATGCAAAAATAGGTGGCAGATTATTATACAAGGTTGTCATAGAGCAGCATTTCATCACTGACAGAGAATTTATGATAAGAATAAAGTCTTCTAAGGAAGAACATTAAAAATGCCTTTGCTGCACTTGGAGCTTATTAAACAATAGAAAAGGTGTATTAGCTCCTGCTCTAAATTTTTAAACAACAAGCTACATTCCCATTTTTCTCCAAAAAGCCATCTTTTGGGGGAGGGGGTTTACTCCTGTTTTTCTATGGAATATTCCATTTGTTATTATATTAAAATAATATTCTTTTCAAGTCTAAATTTTAAAATGGACCTTTTGTAAAAGATAATTAAAAGCATTGAGAAATATTATTATTTATAAATAGAGGAAACAGTAGCACATATGTCTTTTTAAATATTTCTTTTCAGAAAATACAGCTGTCCTCCAATTGGTTGTCCGTTTTCCAGGTGTTTTTTTCCATTCACTGTTGTCAGTGTGTCACTTGTAAAACCCCTATGAAAGGTAGAACACAGAAAGGAAAAAAAAGACACTTTTTCAAAATTTTTCTCAAAAGAATACAATGTTTAAAAATATAATTTGTTAAAAAACTCACGTTGATTGGAAATAAAGCATTGTAAGAAGTATCTTTGGATTTAAGGACAGCATTTGAAACTATGAAATTCCTGATGCATTTTTCATATGACTTCAATGTCGATGGCTTCTATCTACAAATCCTGGAATAAACTAAAAATTTACCCTTAGTATCATATTCAATCAACCCAAAATGTATCACTTAATAAACTTACTATAAATCAATACAAAGAAGATGAGGTTTAATAAGTTTTAATATGCCCAGCAATCTATGACCACAAACATAGGTACAGAGACGCAGCCCAGCAGCACTTCCTGAGACAAATGGAATTTTTCTGTTCTTCATTGTATGACCAGGTGATCCCTAGCCACGTGTGTCTCTTGCACACTTGAAATGTGGCTAGTGGAACTGAGAAAGTGAATTTCAGTTGTATATAGTTAGCCATGTGGCCAGTAGATAATGTATCTGACAGTGCAGTCTTAGAGAAAAGGAGGACTTGGACACAGCAACAGTCAGTTTCCTAGCAGGAAACTCATTGTACAGTCAACAGGGTTTAACTGAAAAAAAAAAAATAGTGACAATATATTGTGTTTCTGCGGCACGTGTGAAGTAAAATATGTGACAATATTGTTGTAAGGCTTTTACAAAAGCTATTATAAAGGATAGTTTTCAACAAATGGTGCTGGGACAATTGGATGTCCATAGGCAATAAAATTAACCTTGATGTACACCTCATATCTCATATAAAATCATATTCCTTAATATATCAATACAATGTAAAACTATAAAACTTCTATAAGAGGCTATTAGGAGAAAATACTTTTGTCCTTTTGTTAAGTAAGAAGTTCTTGAATACGATATAAAAAGCACACTCAAAATAAAGAAAAAAAGATAAATTGGACTTTATCAACATTAAAATATTTTAGTATTCAAAAATTTTTAACTGAAAAGACTCAAGGGAAGGCCCATATATCAAAGTATTTATAGGGGTTAAGGAAATAAGAAAGGGAAGGGGAAACCCAGAGACTACAGCAGCAGGATGCCATTTCACCAGAGTTAACGGCCAGAGAGTCAAACAATGTTAGCACAACCCAGTAAGAGCTAATACCCTGGAAGAGGGCTGCCCAAGAGAAGCTTTATTTGATGAGGAAAGTATCCACTGGAAAAACAATCTACTTCTAGCTACCTGCTACAATTATCCTACTTTGGCATCCCAAGTGGAGTCTAGAGGCTGGGGGACCTGACTGACAAAGTCCACAGAAGTCATCCCTTCAGGGCACACACAGGGAAGAACAGTAAAAGCAAGTGGATGAGAGGAAATGCGCCTAAGATTCTACTCTCTTTACCCATCAGCTTCTGTTTTTGTCCTTTGATTAATTTCAGAAAAATGCATTCCCTACTTAGAAGAAATACGAAGTCCCACAGTCACGGTATCTTTGCAGGGTGAGGCCAATCGTCAGTTAATCTTACCTGGATCTTAGATTGTACAGAAGGTCTAGGTGTATAGCTGTTTTTCCAGAGCTTTTTCATCTTGATAACTGGTCAAAACTGCATCTGGAGAAAGCTTGGGGGAAGATTTACAGTGTATGCTTGTTGCCATGTTGCATTATTTCAAAATAACCAAAACCTCCCTCCAAGTTAGTATACTGCAAGTCTGTAAACTGACTCAGGTCTAGGGTGAGGTTAATGGGTCTGTGAAACCCCAGTGGTATTTGATTCAAATGTATCCCCACCACACACAGATGCTTTATCTCATATTTTATTCAGAATCCTTGGTGAATACTCCCCTATGGAGAGTCTGGCTCAGTCCAATGTCACAGTGTCTCTTCTTGCATATAACATCATTAGAATATTTTCCAAAACTCTCCCTTGGCTCTTGACAAATGAAATTATCAAAGATCTTGCAACTCCTTCGGCATATACAGTTTCTCCTTTCGGAAAAGACTATGCACTTTTTTCCCTCTGGTTAATACTCAGATATTAATCTCATTATGAGACCAAAGGCAATGAGGGGTGATGAAGATAGATCCTGAGAATTATCTGCATATTATTTTGAGGCAACCACCCAAATGAAGTCCCTGAAACATTTCTTTGCAAGGAAGATTAGTTCCCTCAGCTGAAGGAGCAGAGCTGCTTCCACTGTCAAGAACACTGCAGGAGGGCTTTTAGATTCCACATTTCAGCTTTGTCTGCTTTTGCCTAATGTCATGGCTCCACTCTTTCCCAACAAATTTTCTTTCCTTAGGAGTAAATGACTTGGCGAGTTGTGCATTTCAGCGACATTGCAACTCTGCATCTCCTGCAGACAGACCCTGGATTTGATCTTCAGCCCTGTCTGCCCTATGCTGCTACAAATTAGGGATTATTTTAAGGCTGCTATTAAGGTTTTCTGGATCTCCACCTGTGACGTGAATTGAGAATTCAGGTTTTTGAACATATATTTATCTTTGTACTCTTCAGAACAGTCAGAAACAAACATCCCATCCCATAATCTTTGCGATAACCTTTTTTTTCTTGCCATAGCCACTAAGTGCCAAAGACTATTGATCACTAAATGGTTTGCACTCAGTAATTCATTCCACGTCACTCCAGTGAAAACCTGAAATCTGTGATGCTTCTCCGTCCGGTTATCAGTCACTCCCACATAGGAGAGGCGCCCTAAGCAGAGTCCCACTTATGGTACCAATTATTGTATCGGCTGGGGTTGCAGCAGGAAACAGAGGGCACGTTCCAAATGGTTCTAACACAAAGAATTCAAAGAAGACAGAGCTAAGTGAACCAAAGAGAGATGGTGAAGACAGGCAGTGGGGACTTGTGGTGGGAATCCTGAAGGGAACAGCCAAGAAAGCACAGTGCATCTGGAGAGATCTGGAACAGCTGGTGTACCGCCCAGCAAATGCTCTCACTGAAGAGGAGAGCAGCTACTGTCAGAAATGCCATGGCACAGAGAAGGAAGAGGGAGAGAAAAGGACCCTGGCCTCACTCTCCTCCCACCCTCCACTCCCTCCTGGTGCCCTGCACTTACAAACCCAGCCAAGGTCAGGGGATAAAGCAGTACCACTGATGCGGTCTGTGCTGTATCTTAGGATGCAGAGAAGGGCAGAGCAGAGAAGAGAGAGAGGCCAACAGGAAATAATGGGCACAGACACTTAAAAAAATTCTCAGGCAACTGCAGAAAGACCAATATGTTACCTTCTCTCGTGACTACAGATTTTAAAATAAAACTTAGGGGAACTAACTAGTAAATGGATTTTGTAGTATAATCTAGATGGCATCCAAGAGCACCCTGTCTTGTTATATTAAAAGCGTTTTAACTTGAAAACCACAATGGCATTCTGTGATGAGTCCATTATTATTTATAAAATATTTGCATTTGGTATGCATTATTATGGTAAGCAAAAGTAACTGTAAAATGCAGAAGTTCAGTTTACCAGGAAATTCATCAATTATACAACTGTATATAAATGATAATAAGCATATGTATTATAATTTTTATTTTCTTTGAATGCCTTTATTGTCAGTATATAATGGTATCTAATTATGATTTAGTTTGCTTTTCCAGATTACTAATTATTTTGAACACTGTTTTATATACTTATCAATTGTATATCTTATTTGGTGTGACATCCATTAAACTAATTTGACAACTTTATATTTGGTTGTTTGTCTTATTATTGAGTGATAAGAGATCTTTTTCATTTTTGCAATGTATAACTATGTCTAAATAGACAGAGGTTTATGTATTAATATAGATATGCTAAAATAGATATAGATGTTTATAATCATATATATTAAAAATATAGAATTAATAAATAGTATGAATGAAAAGGTAAGCTGTGGAGTGGGAGAAAAATATGTATAATATGTTATGATATATTATTTATATATTTTGTTATAACAAAATATATGCAAAATATATATATGATATAATATTTTCTCCCACTCCATAGCTTACTTTTTCATTTATTTAATAGTATCTTTCAAACATGGTGGTTTTACTTGAATTAAATTTATCAAATGTTTTCCTTTTATATTCATGGCTTTCTTCAGGCAAAAAATATTTGCCTAACGCAGCATTACAAAGTTTTTCTCCTGTGCTTTCTTTTAGAGACTTTATTGATTTCGCCCTTATACTTTGGTCTTTGTTCTCAGTTGGGTGAAATATTGTCTATGGTGTAAGCTAAGGATCAATATGCATTTATTTCCAATTACAGATATTATAGCACCATTTGTTAAAGATATATAATTCTCTTTGTTGAATTAACCTGGCATGTTGTAGAAAAATCAGTTGACCACGGATGTGTAGGTATATTTGAAAACTTCCTATCTGTTTCCCTTGGCCCATTTGTCTATCCGTATACTAATACTGCACAGTTTTGATTACTTAGCTTTATATTAAAATCTGGTAATCCAAGTTCCTCAGCTATGTTCTTATTCAAATATATTTCATGTCTTGTTTCTTTGCATTTTTATATAAACTTTATCATTAGTGTATCAATTTTTATACAAAATCTACTAGGATTTTTATTTTAATTGCATTGACTCTATAAATAAAGTTAGGGTGAATTGACATAATATTGATACTCTTAAAAAACATAATATATCCATTTATTTAAATCTTTATTTTCTCTCAGCAATATTTTATAGTTTTCATTGTATAGCTCTTACATACACTTTATTTAATTTATCCCTAAGTAATCTTGTTTTGGGATGCTATTGTAAATGGTGTTTGAAAATGATATTTCATCATTGTTTGTGTCAGTATGTACAAATACAATTGATTTTAGCAATACGGACTTTCAATTCTGTAATTTGTCTTAATTCACTTAGTTCTAGTTGCTTTTTTGTGAGATTCCTGAAGCTTGTCTGCTTACCTGATCCTGTTTTCTAAAAACAAAGACAATATTGACTAGGAATTATGAATCATCTGGTCTTGTTTCTGATCACAGGGAAGAAAGCATTTGGTTTGTTTGTTTGCTTGTGTAACATTAAGTATGGTGTTTGCCAGAAACATTTCATAATATATATATAATAAACTCCACAATGCATTGTTTTAAATAATCAATTTTTAAGTAAAAAATTTTAATGAGACAAGAAATATCTTTTATAATTACTTATAAATATACCATTTCTAGCTCTCATCATGTCTCTGTGTGGATACAGATTTCCATCTGGTGTCACTTCTGCCTGAAAAACTTCCTTTAACATTTTTTGTAATGCAGGACTGCTAACATAAATTTTGTCAGTTATTATTTGTGTGAAAATCATTTTTCCTTTATTTTGAAAGATATTTTAATTGGTATTTAACTTGACTAGTGTTTTTTTCTTCCAGATGGACTAAAGAGAAGTTGGTGTGATTCTTATTTTTCTTCTTTTGTATTAAACATGTCTTTTTCCCTCTAGCATTATTTAAGATTTTTTTTTTAGTTAAAGGTTTTCAGAAATTTGAACTTGGTGTGCTTGGGTCTGATTTTCTTTATATTTCTTTAGTTTGGGATTTGATAAGCCTTTTATATCTGTGGATTTAATTATCATAAATTTTAGAAAAAAATTTAACCATTATGTTTTAATTTCTGCCCCCCTTCTCTCTCTTTTCTTTCTGGCCCTTCATTTGCATGGGTGTTAAAATGCTTGACTTTCTCCCATATTTCACTCCTCTATTATTTTACAGTCTTTTTATTTTTCTCTCTGTGAAAAATTTAGATAATTTTTTGTTGTTATGTCTTCAAGTTTACTTATTTTTTTCTGTAATGTCTAATTTGGTTTTGAATCTATTTAGTAAAATTTCATTTCAGATATTATATTTTTATATTTATAAGTTCCATTTGCTTCTTAAAAATATTTTCATTTCTTTCCTCCTACATTTGTTTTCCTCTGAGCCAATTTATAATAGCTATTATGATGACAGTCTGCCAACTCCATCATCTCCATAATTTCTAGATTTGCCACATCACTGACATTAATCCTGACTATGAATTATATTTTGCTGCATCTTTATATGTCTAATCATGTTTTATTCAATGCCAGACATTCTGAATATTCCATTGTTGAGAATCTGGATTTTTCTATCTTCCTTTAAAAAGTACAAAATTTTGTTTTAGCTAACAGTTAATTTACTTGAGGTTTAGTATGTTTTTTTTTTCTAGAGGCTGGCTTTTAAGCTTTGTTTAGAGAACGTCTAGAAGAATTTACTCTCTTAAGATATAATTTTCCAGGGATCTCTGCTGAGTATCCGACGATTCCACAAATTCTCTTCTTTCTCACTTGCTGGATCTTGAACCGTGTGTAGCCTCTGGGATTTGCTTGGTTTCTGGCTCTCAGCAAGTTGTTCTTTCATTCCTTCTTCTTGCAGAGTGTCACCTCATGAACATGCAGATTAGTGTGTAGCTAAAGACTCGAGGAGAAACTTCTACAGATTTCTGGAGCTCTTTCTCTGAGGTCCTTTCTGGTTCTTTGGTTCACAAATTTCAGCCATCTTCATTTCCCTCCATCTCAATCTGTATCTCCTCAGTTAAAATAAACAACCAGGTTCTGGTTTTGTTCTTCTTTGTACCAGAATCCAGAAGTTGCCTCCAGGCAGAAAACCAGAAAATTGTAGGAATCTTCTCATTGTTTCCCTTTTTAAAAAAATCATGGATCTCTGTTGCCTGATTGTCCATTGCCTGGAAACATCCGTGTAATATATTTCCCCAGTTGTATATTTCTTTACAATTGTATATAGTTATATACAGTGGGAGAGAAAGCCTCAGAACAACTGAGAAAGAAATCTCCCCACCACCACTTTTAATCTCATGTTGCTTCCTTCCTCATCCTATCTAGCTTGCCTCTTGTATACCTTATTCTGTGATTTCCTTTCTGTTCCTAGGTGTTTGTAACTTAAATTATTAGAGTGCCCAGAATGTGTCATGATCTATCTTGTGCTTCGCACATATTGTATAATCAAACCACATACTTTTTAACTCTTTATGTGCTGACCTTAGATGAAGTTATTAAATGTTTTCCTAGTATTCATCTCATATAGACTCCATATAACAGTAAATGGTTGTCTTTATTTTAAAGTAATTTAAGGAATAAAATATATATTAGCCTTTTCTTTAAAAGAAAAATTAGATCAATGAACAATATGATTGCAGATGCATTGAACTCTCTGTTCTTAAATGGAAATTTTATGGTCATTACTTTCTTTCATGTCTTATTAATTTGCTAATTGTAGCTATTTTTAGAAAAATGATCCTTGGGCAATTGCAGACTCTTTTACAACAGATGAAAAATCCCCAGTTAGTTTTAAAATTCTAAACAGAGATCTATGTTTTTATTGCTTCTTTATATTGATGCAGTTTTATATAGTAGTAAACATTTTCTTAGGTAGTTGTTCTTCTGTGAAGGAAAGGATATCAAATTTTAAATTATGTAAAATGTTCATAACAGAATCATAGTTCAGATTGCATTTTATTTTCAAACCAATTATAGATATTTGTCCACTGTGTGGTCTGGGAATAAGTACTTCTTAATATTCTACTCAAGTGTTCTTTCTTCCTTGGTGGACTCCACAGGGACTAAAGATAATTTTTAAATTCCATCCAACTCAGTAATTGTATCAGTAAATATTCAACACAAATAATCCAATTTATTCTTTTTGGTAGTTTAGATGAAGTTGTTCGGTTTCTCTGTGTGTGTATGCAGACCTCTTAGGGGAGCGAATTAAGTTTGTTTTCTAAAATTTAGGTACTTATGATTATTTGACATCCAGGGTGACTACCATCTGTGAAAATTTTCAGGAAATAGTGTCTTCCCAAACGCTTATCTTTTCAGTTCAATGATTTATAATCTGGCATAAAAATAGTTTATTTTTTCCACCTTTTAAAAATTAATTTTCTAGATTTTTGGCCTGTTTTAGTATTCTCTTGGTCCCACATTCTTGAGGAAATGACCTAACAGTATAGGAGCTTGTGATGGATATATTTGTTTGCCCACTACTATGAAAGTGAAGACGTTATGATAGAATGCGTTGAGCTGGGTGTCACTGTTACTAAAGCTTTAAGAACATCCATTGACTGGCTTTGTGGTGTGGACTACAGGGATGGCGTAACCGGGGTACCATGATGAATCTCATCAGCACTCACACATCAGTATCGTAGTTGTTCTCCATTCCATCAATCCGTTCTCTCTATTAACATGTTGTTTCAAAGGTGTTTGGTGTCAGGCAGAGTTATATTTAATCTTAAGTCTGTCATTGACTATATGTGGGAACCTGGGCAAGTCATACACCTCTCAGAACCTCAGTTCCCTTCTCTGTTAAATGGGACAATTCTTCTGCCTAGAAAGCTTATAGTGAGAGCCAAGTTAGGTAACATATATATGCAGAGTGCCTGATACATTAATTGGCAGATAGTAGATGGTTCAACAAATAATAATTACTATCGTCATCATTGGTATTTTCTGCAACGTAATAATTCAGATGTATAATAACTGAACTGAACTGCTGCAACCCTCTGATCATGAAAAGTTACACTGTATAAACTAAGGTACAAGGTGTATGCTATTTTCTTATAATTCTTAGTTTTTAAAGAGTGCAATTCAACTTAGCATACATATTTATGTTTAATCAACAAGTGGAAATAATTCCCTTTACGTATGAAATATTAGGTTTTACTGTTTGAATACTCCTTTCTTAGGTAGAGTTTGAAGGAACATACTCAATTATTTCTTCTTTTTTTAAAAATAGATTTATTTATTTATTTACTTATATTTATTTATTTATTTTTGGCTGCGTTGGGTCTTCGTTGCTGCGCAGGGGCTTTCTCTAGTTGCAGCGAGCAGGGTCTGCTCTTCGTTGCGATGCGCGGGCTTCTTATTGCGGTGGCCTCTCTTGTTGCGGAGCACGGGCTCTAGGCACGCAGGCTTCAATAGTTGTGGTGCGTGGGCTCAGTAGTTGTGGCTCGTGGGCTGTAGAGCGCAGGCTAAGTAGTTGTGGCACACGGGCTTAGTTGCTCCGCGGCATGTGGGATCTTCCCGGACCAGGGCTCGAACCCATATCCCCTGCATTGGCAGGTGGATTCTTAACCACTGCGCCACCAGAGAAGCCCCTCAATTATTTCTTTAAAAAACTATATTTAATCTTCATTATTCTTTTAAGTATCAGTACATTTTTTGTGGTTGAAACATGTATTAAACTTCATCAAATATGAATGATTAACACTTACTTAGTGCTTCCTCCACAACAGGCCGCATGCCAAGAAGTCGACATGCATTATTTGATTTATTTAAGTATTTCCATAGAACTCCTGTTAATAATTAATGCTATTTAAAAATCTTACTGCCTTTGAAAGTTAAAAAATCTAGATGATTATTAATAATGTTAAAAATAAGAAGGTATTTGAATGATTACTGTGATGCTCTAATTTATCAGATTTTGGAGACCAAATCATGAATGCAGAGAGCATCCTATAAAAATGATGTAATGTCCATCTGATAAAGTTTTTGATTTATTCTTCTTAAAAAGTAGTTACAGTAATACTGTTTATTTAATATTTATTCAACAGTCCATTTTCACATATTTTATATTATTTCATACATTTTACACCCTTTAATCTTTTTATTGAATGTCTTTTCTTTATGAATTTTTTATAGTAATAACTTTAAAAAATCTTTAGTATTTCAAAGTTAACTATGTTAGGAATCTGTTCTATTATTTATGCCTCCTTTTAGACCTTTTACATGTAGAATCCGTGTGTGTGTGTGTTTTAGTCAATCATTTTTAAATTGTAGAAAAGGAATGTATAATTGAAAAGCAATATAGTCAATAACTAGACAGTTCAATTCTTTACACTGTTGCCACAAGCTGGTGATTTAAATCTTCTGTGATAAAATCTAACACCTCTTATCCCCTGTGCTTTTTTCTTTTATTTTTTTCTGCTCTTTTTTTATAGTAAGTCATCAACAGCAGCACTCTTCCTACTCATGTTGAATTCCCCTTTACTAAAATATATCGCTTCAAAACATTACTATCTTTATACAAGGAACAATCATAGGTACAAAGGATAAACACAAGATCTAATGTCACCGAATCCCCAATTAAAAAGTACTTCAGAATTTACTGAATCCAGCCTCTAAAAAGATTTTTTGTGTATTCCTTTATCATCCCAGTAAGTGGTTGTGTATCTCCTATTTGATCAATAAAGTTTGTCCCTAAACTGTAGAATAAAAAAATAGCCTGTTTTTATTTTCACAGAGCTCTGACTGTCATAATTTTCCTTCTTGTATTGGCTCAGATGGGCCTCTAACTGCTAGACTATATTCAAGGCAAGGAATATGTGTTCCGTTATTTCAGAGTACACCAGCTGGCCAGGCCACTTGAGTTCAGCCATTTACCACCCTTCCCATGCTTTTTTTCTAGCTGTGACAAGGCCCTGTAACCACACATAAGGCAACAAACAAAATGCAGACCCTGGTGTGTACTCTTCATCCTCAGGCTGCTTTTCAAGCTGTTTTTTTCTGCCCGTGGCTCTCGCTGCATTATCCTTGGTCTCCTCTTTCTATCCTTAGCTGTTTCCCCAGGACTTGAGGCCCATTGTTATCATCTGACTAATGTTTTGCTTCTTGTTAATGGTTACTCTCATTTCCCAAAAAGATACGCCATTTCAGGACCCAGTAGTTACCGCCCTTCTGCTAAGACTCCATCCCCAGGACCATCTGCCTTCACCTGGCCCTTTGTCAGCCCTCATGTCTTATGTATCGTGCCTCAGAGGCTCCCCTATTTGTCCCTCTCACGTGGGTCATTTCCTGTTGAACACACCTGCCTGATACGGAAGCCTGGACGCCCGCTGGAATATCATTTCCGTTTTCCCAGTTATCCGAGTAGCATGTCTTTCTTGATGCTCAGATTTCAGTAAATTGCTTTCTAATTTTTGTACACCTGTTATTTGCCTCTTACTGGAAAGTGTTTCTAGTTTGAAGAAAAAAGTCACTAGATTTGATGAGGAATAGAGTCTATTGTATAGAGTTAAAAACAAGGATATCTGAGTGCTTTTATTAATTCTTTTAGTCAGCATTTGAAACGTAGAAATGCAAATTTATCCTTTGAATTTATCCTTCCTTTCCTCTTTTCTAGAAAGAGATCAGACCTATCTTAGCTGTCTGAATATGGAGTAGGTAATGTTTAGCCAAAATTGTATTAATTTATCAACAAAATATGTAAGCAACCAATAGGGAGTAAAGGTTTCAGTTGTTCCTTATCTTCCATTCATGATATTGTTTTTATAATGGTAAATTGAAATGTTGACATAATGTTTTCATCCATATTAGATTATAATTTAGAGTATAACATTAATTTTAAAATCAAAATATATGCGAAGAGAATATTTAGTGAATTTAGTATACTTTTTCTCTTCTGGGACCATTATATTAGCTACTCACAATTAATAAGTAGCTCATTTCTTCTTTCATTTACTTATTTCTGAAACTCTGCAAGGAAAAACATGCTGGTTTAAAAAATAAGAATAAGCAACTTTGTTCTCAAAAGGATCAAGAGATAGTTTTGTATACTCAATGGTCTCTTAAAATACATTGTTCAACTGGGGTTATACCCAGTTATTTTCAGCAGCTCATTAAAAATTACTTATACACTTTTAGAACAAGGTTAATAGTAAAAATGATTCAAAGGACCTGTCAATAGGAGTCAGTTTCCTAGGGCTGCCGTAACAATGTACCAAAACTGAATGGCTTAAACAATAAAAAGGTATTGTCTCACAATTCTGGAAGTTAAAAGTCCAAGATCACAGTGTCAGCTGAGACGACTACTTCTCAGGACCCTATGGCAGCATCTATGCTGGACCCAGGCTTTTGGCAGTCCCCTGGCTTGTGGTAGCAGAGCTGCAAATTTCACATGGCATCTCCCTCCATCTCTGTGCCCAAATTTTCCCTTTTTTTGAGGACATCAGTTGAACTGGTCTGGAGCCCAAACTGATAACTCATTTTAAATGTATTACCTCTGGAAAGGCCTTTTCTCCAAATAAAATCATATTGTGAGGTTCTGAGGGCTAAGGCTCTGACATATATTTCTGGGGAGACATAACTTAACCCATAACATGGAGTAGTATAGCTCACTGAAAAGAGGTATTACTAAGTTCTGATGGTATTCTATGTCTTATGTCTAGAAGTCTGCAAGGAATATACATGCTGGTTTAAAAGAATTAGAGTAATCACTTTTGTTCTCAGAAAGATCAAGAGAGAGTTTTGTGCACAGAATGGTCTTGTAAAAATACATTGCTCAATTGGGGTTATACCCAGTTATTTCTCAGATTCTGTTATTTTGAGTAGAAAAACAAACCCTTAAGCTACAAAAACTGGGAAATTAGTGGTAACTGGTTATTGAAAGTAGCATATTTTTCTATCTTCCAGAAAATTTTTTAGAGCTTTTAGTGAAATGAGGTTTCCAAAGAGGAGATACATGTAATTCACAATTATACCATAAAATATATTTCTCTCAGAACAGCTAACACGGACAAAATAAATGCATCATGTGCATAAATAAATGTATTTATTACATAGCTTGTTTTTATTTAAAACATTTCTAATATACAGATTGCCAACAAACACATGAAAGGATGCTCAACATCACTAATCATTAGAGAAATGCAAATCAAAACCGCAATGAGGTATCACCTCACACCGGTCAGAATGGCCATCGTCAAAAAATCTACAAACAATAAATGCTGGAGAGGGTGTGGAGAAAAGGGAACCTTCTTGCACTGTTGGTGGGAATGTAAATTGATACAGCCACTATGGAGAACAGTAGGGAGGTTCCTTATAAAACTAAAAATAGAACTACCATACGACCCAGCAATCCCACTACTGGGCATATACCCTGAGAAAACCATAATTCAAAAAGAGTCATGTACCACAATGTTCATTGCAGCTCTATTTACAACAGCCAGGACATGGAAGCAACTTAAGTGTCCATCGACAGATGAATGGATAAAGAAGATGTGGCACATATATAAATGGAATATTACTCAGTCATAAAAAGAAACGAAGTTGAGTTATTTGTAGTGAGGTGGATGGAGCCAGAGTCTGTCATACAGAGTGAAATAAGTCAGAAAGAGAAAAACAAATACCATATGATAACACATATATATGGAATCTAAAAATAAAAAAAAAATGGTTCTGAAGAACCTAGAGGCAGGACAGGAATAAAGACGCAGACATAGAGAATGGACTTGAGGACATGGGGAGGGGGAAGGCTAAGCTGGGACGAAGTGAGAGAGTGGCATGGACATATATACATTACAAAATACAAAATAGATAGCTAGTGGGAAGCAGCCGCATAGCACAGGGAGATCAGCTCTGTGCTTTGTGACCATCTAGAGGGGTGGGATAGGGAGGGTGGGAGGGAGATGCAAGAGGGAGGGGATATGAGGATATATGTATACATATAGCTGATTCACTTTGTTATACAGCAGAAACTAGCACAACATTGTAAAGCAATTATACTCCAATAAAGATCTTTTAAAAAAATCTCTAGCTGAGACAGCATGTAATTTTGATTAAGTCTATGCATGTAGGAATTACAAATAAACACCCTTGATTTTCAAAAAATGAAAAATAAAAATAAATAAATAAAACATATCTAAGTTTTATACTCGTAAGGTTGGGCCAGATCATGGTGAAAGGGGAGGAGTCTCTGTGAATCAGGAGACCGTTCTGCATTCTCTCTGTCATCAGCTAGTCTCCAAATATGTCACAACATTCAGTCTCCTGGGACTTAATCTGGTCATCTCTAAAATGCTAGGGTGCTTTCCAATTTTACTTCCAAATATAAAATTCTATGATTCTATTTTCAATTTACACTGAATAAAGACCAGTAAGAGAAATTTATTTATAGAGAATTCAAATAAATAATATTTGAGCAGATATGTGTATCTCTACATCTGGACTTAAATTTTATTTAGGAGTCCAAAGTAATGTTACTTGTTTTGTGTTTTTTGTGCATGTGCTTGTATATGTGTGTGTGTGTGTGTGTGTGTGTGTGTGTGTGTACCTGATTAGGAATGTCAGGGCCAACTGTCCTTTGCATAATATCTTAAAACCATACAAGAAGCACTTAATTAAATTTGCTCTTTAATTTTCTGATGCATTAAGTCGGAGTTTTGACACGAATGAGGAGAAACTACTATTTCCTTCTTTAAGTCATTGAAAGTCTGAGAGGAGCTTTCCTGCTGGGCTCTGAGGAGGCGGGGGTTCCTGAGACCCTGGAGATGCTGACAGTGGCATTCCAGAATATAGAGGGCAGAACATCACTACCCGTGTGAAAATGACCCCCACCCCATTCCTTGAAGACCGGGTGGCAAGGTTCTGAAGCAACAAGTGACTTGAACACTACCGTGATTCCATCTCCCCTCTAGATGCCAGTTTATGCTTTGGGATAACTGCTTTCCATTTTCTGAAGATACGTGAAAAAATAGATATTTGCCCTAAGAGATTTGTTTTTTCTTATCTGTTCCTTGTTCAACCAGATATATGAATATTTTGAAAGTTATAGAGGACATTAGCAAAGACTAACTTGTAGATTTATATGGTAGGAGAGCAAGGCTGTTTAACTTTATTTTCCAAAATAAATCTTGGTTTTTAAACAAAATTTTAGTTCTATTTGTCTGGCCAAGAAAAAAAAATAGAACATTAAATACTCGCCTTTATTTAATCCTAAACTATGTCCACAAAGCTAAGTAAATAATAATATATGCTTATGTTCCTTAGAATTTTGATTACTTCTAACATGTCATTTTTTTAGATAATTGAACGAAATGACCTTTTTTACTTTCCCTTAGCAAATTAGAAGGGAGCAAAGATCAGTCCTATGAAATTAATAAGGAGATTCTGTTTCTGATGATATTCTTTTGTCATGAGCATAATATAAAAATACAAACTAGTACAACTGACTATTTCAGCACCTGCTGTAATTATCACACATTTTATGTGACTGTGAGGATTGCTATTGATTCTCCAAAAGACTGAAATGAATTCCTTGGCTTCATTGTAATCTGCTTCAACCTCAGAAAATAGATGTGTCCAAAATTAGGACCAATGCTTTCCAGAGAATAAAATCAAGGACTTTGAAAGTTCATCCCAGCCATCATCCTGTCTTCAGTTTCATAAGTTGATCATCTGATTGCTTCTGAAAGGTCTTCAGGGATAAAATGTCTACATTAAATGGATGTTCTTCTAATTACGAAAGATGCTTGTATATACCAAATATAATCACAAAGTGAATTCCAACTATCAGACAAAACACAGAAAAACACACCACTTTAGAAATGCTTCATTACATTGCACATTTTTTATAAACCCAGAACCAGAAATTTTAATTATTTCCCCCCTTTTTTTTTTCCCTCTCATTATTCCCGTTGATCTTATTTTGCTTGTTTGAGTTTTTCCCTAACCCTACATAACTCTATATAAGCATATGGTTCAATACTTCCCCAGTAAAAACAGCATTTTCAATCCAAGTTCCTTTCTCCTCTTTTATCAGCTATCATAAAGTCTTTGTGTGGTGCTATCTTGTTCATCCATTCTTCCTGATGACCTGTGACAGTGGCCATCCAGTGCCTTGTGCAATGGCACCTCGAAAGCTCATTCCATCCAGGTTTCCTCCCATTCAACAGGGACACGTTATGAAATCTCCTTTCCCCAGCTCAGAATGTCTTGTTTCCATTTTCAGAATTCTCTTCAAGTTCTTACCTTTATTACTTCCATGCCCTCTATCAATGCATTTACAACTTTGATACTGCTTTGCCTAGACTTTCTGTTTGAGTCCTTTGGCCTGATTTCTTCCTCCCAAGTTTCAATCAGTGTCACATTCGAATGGCCATACATGGCTTAAACAACTTGATAACCTGAAACAAATTTTCTGTCGTTTTAAAAAACGTGTGTCCTGAACTTGAACCTGCCAATCTCACATTCATCTCTATGACTTGAAGTGACTCGATCACCTTCTCTCTACTAAGCCCCAACCCGGACCCCAATTCCTCCTTAAGATGAACTATTTAGACTTATAATGATTTCTTGGTGCTCAAACCTTCTTTGGCCCTTACATTCAATATTCTATATTATGTTTTGAATGTTGATTGTATTTTACCATGTATTTTTCAAACTGACTTACCTGTGGAAGTCCTATCCCCCTAAAGACACAGCAAATTTCTTGACTACTGAGATTGTCCCACATAATTTTATATATTACCTCCTGCCCCTTAATTCCTAGCCTGGTTCAGAAAACACAGAAGATGCTCAATAAATGTTTGTTGAATTATCAGTTTCTCCAGTAAAGCATTAGCAGATGTTTACTTGGTTCCTTGTCTTTGCCTAATAATGAGTTTCTTTTCTTGCTTAATTACAATCAAACCTAATAAACCTTTTAGAGGTCATTTTTTAGTTCTTGAAGCTGGCAAAGACTGAGGTAGGTCCTATAGTAGAGGATCAGATGTATATTTCATTTTGTTTTCCTTTTAAACTAGAGACAACCGAGGCTATTGAGAGCAAGGAGAAACACCAAATCAGAACCTCTTCAGAAAGTCCGAGGTCCCAGCATTAGAATCATCAACTGCAAACCCCAAAGTTATTAGCCAGGGGAAGTAATTAGGGTACTGTCCCCAGAGCCAGGGGTTGGAAGCCAAAAGAAATGCAATTCAGGTGTGTGTGTGGAATAGCATCCAGGTAGAGAGAGAATATTCCAGGGTGGTTTCAACGATAATTATGGTCAGTAGTATCCACAAAAATCAAGTTTGGAAATCTGGATCATGTCTTATGATTGTGTATGTAGAGACAAATCAGCTGAGTGATTCTAGAATCTGGGCCTCTTCTCTGATATGGGGGCCAGTGTCTGGTCGTGCTCAGCTGTTGAGTGCACTGCTTCTTGTTTATCCCGTAGAGTTTAATTAGTGCGCGAGATAGACTGTGCTCCCACAGGAGAAATGCATTCCATTACATTTTTCTTAGCTTTGGATTGTTACATAAAGAGTCATCCCAGTGAGACTTCATGCTTCTAGCTAGGAGAGCACCCTGGGAGCTGGTTAAGCAAAGGTGTTAGATAAATGCGTCCTTGACACTGGCTGTTGTAGGTTCCAGTGTTCCAAGGCTGCACGGTATTAGAACCCACAGAGTGTTCAAAGCATTTTTTTTCCCCTGATTTGAAAATTTTAAAAGCTTAATTTGTGGCAATACCTCATACAGTACTAGGGAAGTGTTTATTAAACATCCTGATTATTAATTATTCCTGTTATGAAGCATTTAGTTGAAAATACATGATAAACCATGTTTATTATGTTAATAAGAACTAAACTCTTGTATAGTGTGTAAAATACTTGACAAGGTAAAGCTTTTTCCTGATTTATATTCTAAACTTTAAGATAAAAGAAAGCTAATTGAAATGACTCAACCACATAAACAAAATTAACTTGAAATTCAAATCTGAGTTTTTAAAAAAAACTCAGAGCAAACAAGGGATAACAGCACATGCATAATGAGGTAAAGGATTAAGATACCAGTTTAGTTAATTCAAGCTAAAAATCTCCTTTCCTGTGACTTCAATGAATATTTTAAACAAAAGTATTTAAGTCTAAATTATCTGGAAAGCTGCCTTAGCTTTTTACGGAAATTCTCATGGATGTAAACACAGACGATACTACTTTTCTAAACAGGTTCATAATTTACATTTTAGTATTTGTCACACACTATTAAATTTACAGATTTCTGTTTACATCCTTTCCTTAATTAAGACAGTCCTTTTAGATAGAGGGATTAATGGTTATTTTTAAATTAAGGAAATGCCAACCTCACAATGACAGGTCATAGGTGTGATCCTTGAGCTACAGAAATGTTTAAGCATTATGTACTTAACTTTGGACGTGGCAGTTTTGGAAGAGTTTGGCTTTTAGTCCCTTCATTAAAGCTTCACAGATACACTTTGTGACCTCAGATGATGAATAAATACTAGGTTTAGGGCTATCAAACTCTATTTTTTACTATTTTAAAGCAAGACATTTGTCACTAGGTAAACTTGAAATAGCTTATTGTTCCAAGGTTATTTTATTGATATGCTGTGGTGATTCTCAAACTTGTTTTATGTTCGAATCCTCTGTGATATATTAAAGAAGCGTCTACTTCACATTTTCCCTGCAGACTGGCTGAACATGAATCTGTCTTAAAGTGAGTCTCAGATATCCATCCCCCTGTTATGAAATCTCCCAGATGAGCCTGGTGGCCAGAGAGCCAGGGCTCCAGTGAGGGGGCAAATTTAGGCTGAAAATAGATTAAACTTGCAAGTACATCAAAGTGTTCATTTCAGTAAACATTTAAAGATTTTTAGCAATCTTTGATGATCTTTGGCTTAATTGCCAATGAGAATACTACCTTTTTTGCTCTTTATCTTTGCCCGAGTTTAAACAAATTGAATGTCGTATAGAAATGGCATTATTGTTATGGAATACAAAGCTAGTTAGAGATGAATTGCAGCTAGAGACTACTCTGAATATCTCCTATGTGATTAGGGACAAATTTGAACACGTAAGTGCCTGAAGACATGTAAAAACAACAAATTTCCTGAATGTTGCTTTTTTTGGGGTGAAGAAGCACAAAAGATAGTGGGAGATTTGATTTACTCATAACGTCTGGAAAACAGAAAGTGCATGTATTAAAATAAGAAAAGTCTGTCCTTTTAAAAACAGAATACCAAATACCCTAACAAAGAAGACATGATCACAGGAGAAAAAGGATTTTTTAAAAGTTAATATATTTTGAGAACTCACTCCACTGAGAGATTGGATTTTTTTTTTTTTTAATTTGAAGGGCAGAAATCTGGATTAAACATTCATTTTCTCCAAATTGTATATCTATAAAGAGGACAGTGAAGTCTTTAGCAGAGTCTGCTCCCTTCCTGGAAAAGCAAGGAGAAAATACTCTTGGTTGTAACAGATATATTTCCGGGAGCACAGGAGTGGCAGTTAAAGCAGAAATGGGCAGTTTGGGGCTCCAAGCCTCGGAGTAAGGATGCCTGACTCCTGTTGCCGATGTCTTACTGAGGAAGTGCAGGCAGTAGGCAGCTCTCTCTAATAACCAGCCAAAGAAAGACATTTGCACTTGTTCCCAGTCTCTTATTTTTTCAACACCTCGTTGGACGCTCTTCACTTCAAGGCAGATCCTTTGGCCTAAGCAGATTATCGCGATGCATTAAGGGCACAGCCAGCTAGCCGTGCCTTTCAGGGAAGAGATTTGGCTCCAAATAGGACACTAAGCTTTTCAGCCTTCTGCTTATTTCCCTAGTCAGCAGGATGCGGTGTCTCTGGGAGCTCAGCGGGCTCCCGGGGAATCAGGGAGAAACAAAAACAGAAGTGGCAGCCGCTGCAGATATGGGAGTCGGTGCCATTAAAGGAAGCGGTTGCTAATAAGGGCCTGTGAGACCTACGTTTCCTTGGTTTCCATGACAGTTATTAGGTACCCTAGAAATTGAATTGTCTCCCACAATGCTCTCAGGGGAGAGGGGGTGCTCCAGTGACAAAGCGGAGCGGTTATGACTTGCAGTCAGTCGTTCTTCTGAGACGCAACCCCCCCTGGATTATTTGCTCTTGCATTTCTTTTCCATTCCCTTTCGGCGTGTTTGACATTTTGGCCAGAGACCCTGGCTTCTGCTGCACAGTGTCTCAAACACTATTTTCCCCCTTTTTGTTTAGAACTGAGCTTGGCAAAGCCAGGATATGAACAATTGTGCAGGTGGGCTCCTGAGGGCGAGTGAAGAGCCACCTGCAGCTCTGCCGCTATGCCCCTCCACCAGATTTCCGTAATCCCCACCCGGGAGGCGGCCAGCAATGGGCGAAGTTCAGTGGGCAGAAACAAAGAGAAGAACAAGGAAGTCGAGGTAAGAGGAGGTTTGATTTGATCAACTAGGACAGCCAAGCCAACTGCCGCCAGCACTGCTCTGTGTGCCCCCAGGAGTGGCCAAGGCTTAAGAGCATCTGGGCTACCCCGCTCAGTGTGTGATGGTCCACTGGAAGAGGACCGTCCTCTTCGTGACCAAATCCATCATTGGTAGCGAACAGGAGCATATTAAGTGTAACCTTTATTTTCTGAATGAAGGAACCAAATCCTTGAGGACACTTGCTGCTTGAAAGATAAAAACTTCTCTTTGTCTAAACATCCTACAGAGTCCCTTTGGACTCGGATGGCGCCCAGGGGTGCCCTGGACGGCTGTGACACTGCTGTCATTCATTTTCAGACAGTGGGGCTGTTGATGGCTGCTAATTTTGCCCACTGCCCATTAAGCTACAATGTTTGAAAATAACTTTCTTAACGCAGTGACACAGAAGTGAGAGCTGTGACAGCTGTGTCGCTGATGACATAATATGAATTAGGACGGCACTTCACTGCCTCATACGATCTACTGCTTCCGTATTCGTTCTCAGGGGTGTGTGTGGATTACTTTTGTTTGATGTCTGTTTCATTTGTATTGTTTTTCTCCATGAAAAAAAAGCGTTATTTGAAACTTACATGGGCTAGAGAAATAGAATATTCAACTTATTACATTTAGGCTTTATTTTGCCTAGTGAAATCTAGTCGGGGCTGTTCTAAGTGAAACTGCTTGAAAGATGCTGGGAACTTATTTCAAAGCATTTTTAAGGAGATTGAGCAGACTCAAGGATATTACGTGAAAATATTATAAATGTTGTTGTGTTCCCCTAAAAGGGATCTTGAGACAGAATGCTAGAATCTGTAATCCTGTTGTTCCCCTCAACGTAACTGTTGTCTAGTCCTCAGGACTCATTAGCTTTGTAGAAAATGAGCTTCCCCCATGTCTAGTTCTGTATGTTCATTCTTTTTTCTTAAGAATGGATGGTAGGGACAGAAGGGGCAATGAAACAAAACCAAAATGAAAGAAACAAAGGGAGTGGAGTGTCAAGGAGAGCCTGAGAGGAAGAGAGTAATGAACTCGAATCACCTTCAAGGGAGAAAAGACATGTGTAGCCTCTTTGTACTTTCTTTGTACTGATTTTGAAAATGTGATCAAAGAGCAAGCAGATCATGACGTGTCTAGAGTTTGTAGGAAACGTCGGAAGATGTGTCTGACTCATGTAGTGACAGACGCTTTTACTCCAGTCATTGCCCTGCCATAGGCTCATGGCGTATTTGTGGAGTTTCTGAGAATGAAATATCTGCAAAGTGAGGAAATTTATCAGCTAAGTATTAACTGGACCTGTTCTCTATGATATGGCTCTTTCTTTTGACTTGGTGATGTGATTATTAGAATATCAAAGAGCCATCTCTTAAGTGTATTGGGTGGGGTGTGGAGTGAGAGACACTGGTCAATTCTGAAAATGGGTATGAAAATGCTAAAAGCAAGATTTATGAAAGTTATACATTATTTACTCATCATCTAGATTCTTTGCATGATCCTAAGATGATTTGGAAGGAAACTTCACATGAGAATACTGGGTGGCAATTTTGTTTAATATCCATAATGATCAACATCTGAACCATATTTGGAAATGAAAACACTGTTTTGATTCCCACCCCCTTCTTTGGCATTATGTCACCACCAGAAATGTCCTGCTGTTCATGTCTACTTGGCAGTGAGTCAGATAAAGCTGGAGTGGCTTATGTGACTTTTTAAATAAATCACACTTGGTTGTTTCCTTGTTAGAAATAATAATGAAATTATTCAACCTCAAATGTAAATAACCACGATCTTTATCCTGATGTTGATGTTAAGCCACATCTTTAGAAATCCTCAAGAGTCTTTTGAAAAAGTTTCCATTTATGAGCAGCTGTGTTTTCTTCAGGGGCAAACACACTTATTATGTCACAGTGTGAGTCAGTGGACATTCTATAGGAAAACTGGGTTAATTATGAGAGAAATAAAGGAAATTCCCAGCTTATATATTACTTTCTTAAAGAGACATAGTTCTGAGCATCAGAAAGGGAAGCTCTTTTCAGGTTCAAGTACATCTTAGTTTTCTATAGGATGGAGTTAAAAGTATTTCTTTAAGAGTATATTGAAACATACTGTTAAATCTTATGAGCCATTAAATTGTTTGTCTTGATGGACTAAATAAATAGTCCAGAAAAGTTGTGAATGCCATTTAAATTGGATAAATTAAACAGCATACCCTGTGTGTGGAAAGCAAAACGAATCTATTCAGGACAATGATTTCGGTAATTTCAAGTCTCGATTCTCTCCAAAGGAAGGCAAAACATCTTGTATACATGGGGACATTTCCTGATGGTTGAACAAATGAGACATATCCTCCTTTGAAGTTTCCTTAATGTATTTTGCCTGTGCTAAAGTTATCCAAATAATACATGTGCATATGGGGCAAACCATCTAGTTTCAGAATTAAGACTTTGCTAATTTAAATGTGAGTCAATTTAATTTGTTCTTTTAGAAACTTGGAGTCTTTCAAATATACTAATCTATTAACTTTATATATAGTTTTTTTGTTTGTTTTTGTTTTAAGGCATATAAAAAAAGAGAAAACGTGGAAACTATTTCGTAGCTATTATTACACTCCAGAAGATTTAAGCTGTAAAAAATACATAGATTAAGATCTTAAAAAATAATAAATCTAACCCCAAGCTTTATAATGCATATACATTTTGACATATTTTGCATGGTATAGCATTATAATCATTTATCTATTTAGTTAACTAACCCTGGAAGTGCAAAACACAAAATAACATAATCCATCCAGTTTGGACATAGTTTGTATTAGTGCTCAAGGGAAAGATGCAGATTCATCTTCCAGAGACATCGGCTCTGGAGGTCCTTGGGCAGTTAAAGGGTGGTGTGCCTCGGGCTTGCATTTCAGACACAAGATTTTATCAGCACAACCAGAGGTGATCAATCTCTTACGAAGTGAACAGACTCATCAAAATTACAGAAGGTGTATGTGCAATGCAGTTGGTCAAATTTATTAATTTGTACCTGGAGATATTTATTTTAGTGATGAAATGCTTGACTGCAAGCAGGAAAGTTCTGGAAAGGGAATTTGTAACCAGACATTCCTTCGTAGCGTGGAATCAGGAGGGAAATCAACTGGTTTGGGGTGGGGTTAGTTCATCTACACCTGGGGAAAGCCGGGATGTTGAGAAGGCCACGGGGGAAGTGCACCTCTGATGAGGTCCCTAGCTCCAGGTCTCTCCGGAGCTCTCCTTCTCTCGTTGAAGACAGAGACTGACCAGTTTGGCTTCTTTAACTCTCATTTGCCTGCTTTTCCAAATGGCCACTTTTCTATTAATCCAGTCTTCTCCTTTTTTACATAGATTAACATCACTTATTAGGCTGCAGTTAATTCACACTAGGGATCTGGGCCTATAAGACATCTGTCTCTTACAAGGGGAATCAAATTCTTAGACCTCAGGGGTATTTTAATTTCATACTCCATAACAGGAAATTATAAGGATTGTACAAAGTCCAGTGTTTAGTTAACCTGTAGCACGTACTCCCCATGACCTTCTGGAATTTATAAGCAAATGTCCCTAAGATCCATTGTATTGCAAATGTGGAGATAAACCAGGGACCAAGCGCAGTGTTCCTACTACTTGCCCTGCTGCGTGCTGCCAGGCCTCTATCAGCACAATCCGTCATTCCTCAGATGATGGGGGCCGCGTCGGAGGAGAAAAGGCTGGAACCCTTTCCTTCCAACTTTTCCTCACTCTCAAACTGACCGTGCATGACAACCATGCTTTTGAAGGGTTTTGGGGGGAAGAAAACCAAAACAAATAAACCTTTGTTTATATGTACATTTTCCTTCCCTGCGTTCACAATTTTATATTTCTCTACTTCAATCTTCCTTTTTTTTTTTTTAAAGAATCTTTAACTTCCCTTCCTCTTTCCTAGGATACCCCTTTCAAGATCTTCTATTTGTCTTTCCAGTGATAGCCCAAAGGGACACCTTTCCTTACTCCAAGTAGCGGCTGATCTCTTACTTGGCAATCCCTTCATGAACTTTGGCGAATTGAAAAAAATATGGCTTTTGGAATATTAATCATTTTGAAATAGTGGATATATTATAGATTTATTAGTTCTATTTTTAGAATTAGAAAAAGCATAGAAAAATCATAAAAGTTAAATAACATATTTAATCTCAGGGCCAGAGGCTAATTTGAGATTAGCCAATCTAATTCCAAATTCTATGTGTTTCTTTACAATTAAAGTACCACAGACTTTTCCCATTGCTTAACCAAAATTTGTGGATCAAAGGGTTCCAGAATCAGAAAGTCCCTTAAAAAGTCTTTTTCTTAATTCCACAATTGAAACCCACAGAGGATGAATAACTTACTTACGTCATACGAGTAGTTAGTGGTAAAGTTGGGACAAAAACATGGGCCTTCTGACTGCCAGTTTCTTTGTCCTTTCTATTATTACCGAATTTACTGATTTTTTTCTTTCAAGGCACAAAATTACAATCCCCAAACTTAGAAGAGTTCATGTAACCCTCGAAGCTGCTAACCTCTGAACGGGGAAGTTTGGGTTTCTTGTTGTGAGGGTTAGCTGCCCATGACTCATAGGTTAGATGCAATACAAAATGGGTCCAATTTATAGAATATACCTAGAATTAATTTTATTAAAATTTAGAAAATAAGGTAAAAATAAATAATAATGCTCAAAAGAGTTTGGTAGGGAGGATACTGTACTGAGATTCAGAGTACCTGAAATGCAGTCCTGGCTTCCCTAAAGCCTTTTAACCTTGAGAAACTCACTCAACATCTCAAGCTTGTCCCCTAGAGAAAAAAGTACGTTTACTGGTAAATGCAGAAAAAAGTAAGTTTGCTAGATCTCATTTCAAAAGTAAGAGCCTTGGGCTTCCCTGGTGGCGCAGTGGTTGAGAGTCTGCCTGCCGGTGCGGGGCGCACGGGTTCGAGCCCTGGTCTGGGAGGATCCCACATGCCGCGGAGCAACTAGGCCCGTGAGCCACAATTACTGAGCCTGTACGTCTGGAGCCTGTGCTCCGCAACCGCGATAGTGAGAGGCCCGCGCACCGCGATGAAGAGTGGCCCCCACTTGCCACAACTGGAGAAAGCCCACGCACAGAAACGAAGACCCAACACAGCCATAAATAAATAAATAAATAAAATTTAAAAAAAAAAAAGAGCCTTTTATCTTCTTCTGTTACTCCTTTAATATAACCATGTGATCGTGCTTCACTCTGGACACCCAGGGACGCGGTTGTCCCCAAAGGCAGGTTTAGCTAAGGCAGGATGGGACACCTGCTTCAGTGGACACCTGCTATCTGCTGCCCACCATTCATTCTGCCTTCTAGTAACCGTGCTCAGAGAACCAGCCCTGCCATGTTCAGCCGAGTGACTCAGGACAGCCTTGATGGGCTTAAACCGATCGTGTATCGTAATACTCTGTCATAGGAAATGGCTCAGGACTGGAAACATAACTCCATCAGAATCGATAGCACACGTGGAGCCTTTAGTAAACTTCCTGGGAAGAGAAGCCTTACTCTTCCTGAAAGCCTCTGGAATAGACTAGCTCTCTTCTTCTGAATGGTTTGTGTGAGGACTTCAGGTCTGTAACAGGATATTGTGAGGGAAAAGGTTGGCGCTTCAAGGGGACCAGAGATGCGGTGGATGCTGAATCTGACTTGGAAACAGGCAGGACAGAAGGAGAGAAAGAAAACGTACGTTCTACGTGATGTCGGTTGAGCCATGGGGTCAGTTCTTGCTAGAAACCAAACCTTGTTCAAAACCAAACAAAATGATTCAATATATGTTCTTTATTGTTTAAGTCATTTTCTTGTTTGGATATTAAGTCACTTACAACATGACAGGGTCCTAAATGATTCTTTGCCAAAGTGTAGCAGCTGACTTCTGAGGTTGGAGAGAGCCGGGTTCTAGGTAAAGCCATCACAAACGTTAATTTATGAATAACCTGTGCACATTTACCCAGAATGCTCTGTATTATCCAAGTGAAATGCATTTTGAGCAGGTGTGAGCCTGACGCTACAGGGAGAATGCCAGGGGGTAGAAAGGCTAATTCACTTTTCATTTTTCCAAAAGTACACTTTCCAAGGACTCTCCTGAGTCTAAATTGTGTATGAGAGTCCCATGTGCTTAGTGTGAACTCCACTGGGCATGCTAATAGTATTGAAAGACTTTTCTATAATGAAAACCAGGAAATTTCCGTATTATTATGTGCTTTCAGAAACAAAATTAGCGTAATTCACATTAATTTTTCTTGTTTAAAACAGATGTTGTGGATAATTGCATTAATCAGTAAGACTGAATAACACATTTTATTGACTATTAAATGAAAATAGTAATTGCCGACACACCCTGGTCAGTAGTTTTTAAATTGTGGGCTCAGTTAGGCAGGTAGATTGTTAAAACTCCTCGGGTGTGGATTTTGGAAATTATTATGAACTTATGGCTGATTTAATGAGACTCGATGTGATCACTGTGTTTGAAAGATTGTAGAACAAAATTCTTGATGCGGAAGTGTCTAGGAGCATGGGAGGAACAGGTGTCGCTATCCATGTTTTATTAATCAGGATATTTAGAACTTGCTGATTAGCCCACATTTAACTCGATTCTCTGCAGCACAAAGGGAGCACTGAGGATGCCAACATGCATTTAGAATCTCTCGGTTTGAGGGACCGCTGAAGGGGGAGGATGGCAGTGAGAGCATTGCTTTCCCCGGCTCATTCCTACGACATCACCTCGAGCCACTTGCCGCCGCCTTCATAACCTCCAGGTGGGGATGAGAAATGACATCTATTCAGTACTGATTCTCTCCCCTGTCTCTGCAGCCCTGTTAAATAATTGAGATAGGCATGACACGAGGGTAGGACTGGTGATGAGACTTGGCTCTTAAAAGAGGACAAGAGGCAGAAACAACCAGAGTGCTTCTGGGTGTGGAGTTCCTGACATGATGGCCCCATTCATCATCTGGTGCAAATCTGGACGCGGCAGGCAAGGAAGACAATTGCAGAGGGCTCTCTTCCCCCAGCCGCTGCCGGAGAATACACAGTCTCTGACACACAGGAGCGCTTGGATTTGTGCTTTCGTTAGGATGTGTGCTTTTGATGTCAACATCAAAAAGAGCTTCTTAGGAAAGCATTCTGGCTCCAGGAAACTGCTGGACCCGCAGTGCCGCAGGGCACTGGAAAGCTCAGGCGGGAGATACAGAGTGAACACACAGTGGTTAAGTGAGGCACCGGCTATGTTTTCACAGATGGTCACATTTTTTAACAGAGAGTAATTATTCCTACCTGTAAACCTGAACACTTAATGCTAAGCAAGTTCCACACGGTGGTATAGGGCTGTGAATGCTTCGTGGTGGCTGAAGGTTGGGTTCAGGTTGTTCAGACTTAGATCCACAGCAGTTTTACTTTCCAATTTTATTCAAAATGAATTTTCATAAAGTTACAAAGTAGGAAAGGGATTTGTTATTGTAAATTTTACAAAGCTTTAAAAATTCAAATTCCAGCAAGATGGTTTTGTTTTAATCTGAAACGACTTTCTCTAGGACCGTTTACTATGAAACGACTACTGTAGTACATTCAAGTTTCGGAAGAAGTGATTTCTGCTCATCATTAGCCAATAACACAGTAGAGGATTTGCCTGTGACTGGCAACGTTACCTTCTTACTCAGGCATTCTGTTTGGTGTCCAGTGAGCGCATAATAGAAGTGTCATGGCTTAGAATTAGAACAAATCTCTTGCATGTTACATGTGGAGAGGCTACAGAGCAAGGTAGTTAAAAACGTGTCTGGAAGAAAACTAATGGGGTTCAAATGTGAGCTTTGCCACTTTTAGTAGTGGGACCTCGGCAATACTACTTGACATCTTTGTGCCACAGTTTCCTCATGTGTAAATAGTGACAAATGTGAGACGTACCTCAAAGTTATGAGAATTAAAATGAGTTAATAGTTCTAAAATGCTAGGAAGATTCATTGGGACAAAATAAATACCATTAAGTGTTTGATAAATAAAAGTGGAAAAAGGAATCAAATCCCTGTTTTTCATCAACATAGTTTATTATTTGCAGTGAATAAGACTCATTAGTTAGTACCTTCCCTTAGTGATGAAGTGATGAAGACCCAGATCGAGCCTGTCATAATAATGGTGATGATAAAAAATAATGAAAATAAAAAGCTAACTCATTGCTATTCGAAGTTTGCCCACACTCTGACCTTTATGTGTTTAGACCCTCTGTTTGCCTTAGATAAGTGAAACCTAACCTATGGCTTTTCTTTACTGTCTGAATGTCAGTCTCACAGCTGCTAAACCAAGAATTTTCTAGAGTCAAGAATTTGTAGAAAAATGCATGCTGTCTTTCACTTCTGTTCCATGTACATATTGCCAAGTGTTCTTTACTTATGGTACTATTTCTCAACATTTCATGGGCCTTTAAATTTAAGTATTGTAAATATCTCTTTGATAATTCTTTTTACTTTTCTTCATCTCTAAGGGGGTGATGCTCTCAATTTCCTTTTGTTTTAACAACTCTTTAGTTATTATGTAGAATAGCCCATGCTATGAAAAACTAAAATAACCAATGATACTGAAAGGGAAAGTTTGTTGAAAGTTTACACACATAGGATTGTCTTGTGAATATCTGAGCACTTAGGGAAATGGTCATTTTTTTTTTTTCATTTTTCTAAATCAAAATAACACTCTTCTTCACAAAGTAACATTGTTCTGAAGATCTTTTAAATGGTCTTCAAGTGCAGGATGAAGACTTTATTATAACTGTTGAACCTACAGCATTTACCTGAGGTACTGGCCTGGTTTAATTCTAAGTGAATTGCTCTATGAAAAGTTTTATTTTTTTTTCTTCTGATATTCTTTAGGGACATTAGTGCTTTCAACTTCAGTGAAATAACTTGGAGAGTAGAAATGCCTAAGAAAAAGCCACTACCCTGAATTTGAATTGGGATAACAGAATATGAGATCCTTGGGAGTTGATTTACAGGGACTGGCTAATGCTACGGGTGATGTTTAATAGGTGTCAGTTACTCTGCCTTTGTATGATGTCAACAAAGGAGGTGACCATTTTCTCCCAGGTGCCTCAAGCTGCAGAAATTCTGGGCTTAGTATGTAATTTCTGGTAATCAGCCTTAACAGATAATCTCTGTTCCCAACCTGCTAAATGAATGTGCTATAAGGGTAAAGGCAGTTTTCTCTAATCTCGACATTAATATAATATATATAATGTATTTAATGTATTTATAATAATCATCGTTACTATATCTAATATTGTTAAGTACTACATGTCCAATAGGAATAGTTTTATGTGCTTTCCATGGTAACTCACAACTTCTCTATGAGATCATATTCTGGTTGCTCTTTCTGTGTAATGAATTGCCCCAAAATTTAATGGGTTAAAGCAACCGTCTTATACTGCCCATGAATTCTGTGGGTTGGGTATTCGACAGCACAGAGTGAAATGCTTTGCTGTGTGTGTCTCTGACTTCCAGCCTGTGACTCCCAGTCTATGACGCTGAGGTGACTCAAATGCTAGGGACTGTCTGAGAGGTCATTCACTCAGATGTTGGGCACCCGACCTGGGATTATTAGAAGACTAGGACCACCAACTGAATAACCTGCACATGACCTCTGCATGTCTCTGCATCTTCACGGCAGGCGTGGTGCTTCAGGGTAACCAGACTTCTTGCATGGAGACACAAAGTGCTAAGTGTGACTTTTCCAGCAAACAAATCAGAAGCTGCATTGATTTTCATTTTCCAGCATCTCTTAGGCGGTAACCTATTAGTCAAAGCAGTTGCTCACATTCCTACCCAGATGCAAGGACAGTGGATATAGAGCCCACCTTTTGATGGAAATCGTGTCAAATAAATTGGAGCTCATGTTTTAAAGCCACCACAGCTCACCTGTGGTCACAGTTACTTACACACCTTCCTTTGCATTCCAGGGTGCAAACTACAATGATTCCTTTCCCCAAGCCCTCTCAGGTCTCAATCCATTTTTTCATCAACTAACAAGTCCAGGATCTTGTCGTCTAAGCTATCTAGGTGCAAGTGAGGCTTCTTGGGTGCAGTTCTTCTAGGATGGTTGTTTTCAATAGGATGAATTCTAAAATAAAGAAACACACTGTCTCTCTGCTACACACTCAACACTCAAAGGTTGAATCCCCTCCATAGACACTCCTATTCACGAAGAAAGAAATAAGAGACTCACAGCAGACCCTGGTCCATAATAGTTCTGAAATCTGGGTACTTGTTGCAAATTCTTTGACTAGGGTTTGTTCCTGCCTCCCAGAAGCAGTTTCCTGAGGCTCTTGGTTCTGCTGTCTAGGGCTTGGTTATTCCCTTTTCCTTATTCTTTCTTTTCTATAAGATATCGTCTGTCCTTCAAATGAAAAGCCCTCTCAAGCTTGCTTCCTGCTCACAAAAAGTGGCCAAGGCCTCTTTTCACTTTGGACTGTCTCTGTCCTTTTCAGTCAAAGCTGACCAATTTCCTTAAACATTTTGTAGGTCTCCTGTGTTTTGATTTATAATCCATTTAATTAGACAAAAGTCATACGCAAAATTTTCTTCAAGATCAACTCAACTATGTCGGCTTCCTGTGAGACAGCTGGACACAAGGATCTTAACCTTCTCAGAATCCCCATGTTTAACAGGGGGAACTTTCCAGGGATGCTCTTAAGATCCTTAGAGGGCTTTTCTCTCTTGGAAAGGGTTTACAAGGCACTACTTCTAATCCTTCTAAGCTCTTAGAGTTGTTGTTTTTTTTAAATTTATTCTTATTTATTTATATATTTGGCTGTGTTGCATCTTAGTTGTGGCATGCAGGATCTTCTTTGCCGGCTCCTCTCCAGTTGTGGCGCGTGGGCTCAGTAGTTGTGGTGCGTGGGCTCTCTAGTTGTGGTGCACGGGCTTAGTTGCCCTGCGGCATGTGGGATCTCCACTCCCCAGCCAGGGATTGAACCCGTGTCCCCGGCATTGGAAGGATGATTCTTAACCACTGGACCACCAGGGAAGTCCCCCTGAAGAATTTTTATAATCATTCCCTTGAATTCGTTTTAACTCAGAGATGTTTACCTGAGAGGAACCAGGATTTGATATTTGCACTGAGGCATTTTCTTAATTTGAAACTCTTCTGCTGAGAGAGACTACGTATAGAAAAAATAAGTTTATTTCTAAGCAAAAGGAGCAAGGCCTGGTTCTCTTATATTTCCTCTAAATTTTGCTTCAAAACTGAAGTTCTCTTTCCATTTGTCTCTACATTGGTATCTTATCATATGCAGCCTGTAAATCTCTTCAGCTGCTTTCTCATCATAAGTGAGCGTGTTGCCAAACTTTCTGCCACTAACAATGTTCACCCTTTTTTTCAACCTCCAATACCAATTTCTTCCTAAATTTCCCGTCCTTGATCAAATCTCCTTGAGATCTTTCCATCTGTCACTAACAGTCTCTTAAAGGTTGGTATTAGGGTTCTTCAAAATACCAATATATGGTCAAGCTTTATGTGCTAAAGCCTGCCTTTACACTTGATAAATTTGTACAGCTTGTTCATTAGTCCCTGAAGAGGTTAAATACAGATTTTGTGCTTGCCACACTGTTTTTTTAAAGGATATGACAACCTATTTTAATACCACATTTATATATAGAAATCATCTCTGCCATTGCTGGATTGGATAATCTCAGCTGCTAAATTAACTTTACAACTGTAACAGTTACTCTGATAGTGACTAATTCTGATTCTTCCAAATCGAGCCCTTTAGATTTCCATACCTAGCTGAGCTCTTAAGACATATATTTAAGACATTTTTTTAGTACAACTATCCCTTGCAATATGAATAAATCTAATACTTAGAAGTAGAGTGGGGCTTCCCTGGTGGCGCAGTGGTTGAGAGTCTGCCTGCCAATGCAGGGGACACGGGTTCGAGCCCTGGTCTGGGAAGATCCCACATGCCGCAGAGCAACTAGGCCCGTGAGCCACAACTACTGAGCCTGCACGTCTGGAGCCTGTGCTCCGCAACAAGAGAGGCCGCGATAGTGAGAGGCCCGCGCATCGCGATGAAGAGTGGCCCCCGCTTGCCGCAACTAGAGAAAGCCCTCGCACAGAAACGAAGACCCAACACAGCCAAAAATAAATAATAAATTTAAAAAAAAGAGTGTATTTTAATTTTTTATAAATTGAACAATATCAAATGCAAACTGCAGAATCCTTTTGACAGGGCTCTTTCCCTTGGCTAATTCATATTTCACTCTTTTTATAATATTCTGAATGACAATATAAAAGGCATACATACTTCTTAAATATGTAATATCGTATTTGGAAGACTCAATGTTAGACAGTATCTGAAGAGATCAAATCTTCTCACCTAGCCCCTAGACCTTTAAATATAGTAGCTCTCCAGCACACCTTTTTCATGGAGAGTGTATTTTTTCAAACGTACATGGGTGAAGACTCTAAGTCTTTCCTTGCCCCATGCTCTCCACCAAATTTGATTCTGTGGGATTTTCACTAACAGGACCAACCTGTCTGGCAAATCTACCGTGATAAACTGGCACTAGCCTAACTGTCAATCACTACAATTACGTTACATGTAATAAAACTGTCCCCTGGGTTTTCTTTGGCCAGTACCTGCGAGCTTTTCTTCAGTTTTGGGTACATGAAGCTCATTTCTGCCTCAGGGATAGGATTTACCGTTTCCATTTACCTGTGATGCTTTCCCCCTACTTCTTTATATGTCTGGCTCTGCCCACCTGTCTGAATTTGTCTTAGTACTGCAGCTCCCTACCCCACTTTCTGTCCCACTCCTTGGTATTATTTACTTGGTTAATATAGATCCCAATCCAAAATTACCTAACCTGTCTACTCCTCCTTGAAAATAAGATACAGAAGGGAGAAGTGCTTTGCCTCTGTTCTTGTTTATAGCCACAGCGCCCAGAGCTGGGCTGGTGCATTGCAGCCCTACGGTAAATATTTGTGGGAAGAAGAAACTGTGTGTAGCACTCGTGAGCTGATGATCTTCCTCCAGTCTGTACTGTTCAGAACTTGCAACTTGCTGGCAGTGTTGGGTTTAGTTCCAACTGTTGCATTTTAAAAGCACTGTGGACAAACCAAAGCATTCCAAGAAATGGACAACCCAGGGAGGTGAAGAGGCTCAAAACAATTTTTCTATAAAAATTTAAGAGCATATGTAGAGTATGTATGTCTTAGAGAATAAATATTATGCATAAAATCACATTTTTTCCCGAGTATTTGGAGAGTTGAGCTAGGGGAGGGATTAAATATGTTCTATCTAGTACTAGAATGCATAACCTAGAATTAAGAGGACACAATGTCAGAGTCTGATGATAATTCAGATTAAAAGTAACCAAACTCCTCTTTTCAGATTAAAAAAAAAAAACAAACCAGAGTGTTGATATCAAAATATGCCTTAAGATGTCACAAATTTTGAGATGCATGTAAAACTAGAATCCAGGTTTGCTGGCTCTCGCTCATTGTTCTCTACATTCTAACATTCCTTCTTTCTACGAAACAGCACTTTCAAGCCTTTGAGACTCCATTCATTTGTCATTCATTCACTCATTCCCTCACTCAGCTAACAAAGACGTATTGAGCTCTAACTATCTGCTAGCATGTAGCACTTGGTGATAGAGTCGTTCTGCACACAGACGCATTCCTGGTCCTCATAGAGTTCACATGCATCCTGTGGGAGAAGAGGGATTCCGCTAAGTATGATTACGGAGGTCAGAAGTAGGCCTGTAAGGAGGTAGAATCTTTTTTCACTATACATAAGGACTTATAAATCTTGAGAACTGGCTATTTCATTCTGACAAGAGAAGGCCTGGTTCATGAAGCAGAAGGGCTCCTGAGCCACTGAGGGGTTCAGTCAGGCAGGGAGAGGATTTGGAGGGAATATTCTAGAGGGGATTCAACTTCCAAATGGGGAGACAGTCCTGTTCTTTTTCCTCCAGAGTCTGCTTTGCTGTGTTTTGAAGCATGCCCCATGCATGACTGATCTGTCATGAAGGACTTAGGGGACGATTCAGTGTAGTTCCTGGGTGGTCGGCTTGGTCCCAGGATCCTCCAGGACCCAGGGGAGAGCAGAGTAATGAGCGATTCTCCACTCAGACAGCTTGATGCAGTCCTGGATCACAGTGCATTCCTGTTCTCAATCAGATGATACTCAAGGCAGTAAAAATAGAGGTCCACAGCTTACTGTAACTCTTCAAGCTAGTAGGTTTACCCCAAAGAATTATTTTTATTTTTAACTTTAATTTTTTTTTTAATTTTATATTGGACTATAGTTGATTAACAACGCTGTGTTAGTTTCAGTTGTACAGCAAAGTGATTCAGTGGTACATATACATGTATCTGTTTTTTTTCAAATTCTTTTCCCACTTAGATTATTACAGAGTATTGAGCAGAGTTCCCTGTGTTATACAGTAGGTCCTTTTTGGTTATCTATTTTATATATAGTAATGTATATATGTCAATCCCAATCTCCCAATTTATCCTTCCCCATGTCCTTCTTTCCCCCTTGGTAACCATAAGTTTGTTTTCTACATCTGTGACTGTATTTCTGTTTTGTAAATAAATTCATTTGTTTCATTTCTTTTAGATTCCACATATAAGCGATATCATATGATATTTGTCTTTCTCTGTCTGACTTACTTCACCCAGTATGACAATCTCTAGGTCCATCCATATTGCTGCAAATGGCATTATTTCATTCTTTTTTATGGCTGAGTAGTATTCCATTGTATATATGTACTACATCTTCTTTATCCACTCCCCTGTTGAAGGACATTTAGGTTGCTTCCATGTCCTGGCTATTGTAAATAGTTCTGCAATGAACATTGGGGTGCAAGTACATTTTCGAATTATGGTTTTCTCTGGGTATGTGCCCAGGAGTGGGATTGCAGGATCATATGGTAGCTCTATTTTTAGTTTTTTAAGGAGCCTCCATACCCGTCTCCATAGTACACCTACTATTCTGCCCAACGCCATGAAGACATGACGTGAACGGAACCTGGAAAGGTGTCACGCCGTCAGAGTAATGATGTCGTTGTGTCTTGTGTCTGAGGCTCTGTCTCTCTGTCTCTTGGAATGAGTGAGAAGAACTGAGCCCTGCTCTGTCCTATCACCCTCCTGCCCTTCTCCTTGCCAAGTGTCACTCTGGTGAAGTGATTTAATTACAAATTTGACTCTAAGTCCTGTTTATTTAAATAGTGGTCGCACATTTCAGATTATTTTGAGACTGTTTGTTGCTGTTCTCCTTAATTCTTCCCCCAAATGTGTGTTATGAGCTTAATAATTTCCGTTCATTTCCTCTCCCACTTCATTTTCCACTCGAACCTACGTCTGTTTGCCGAATGGTAAATGCATTGATTGATAAGCTACATGGCATCAAGTTTAAGAAAAATTGGATGATAGAAACAAGTTGCATGTAGCATGTATTTCTGTTTCACGTCATTTGTTTTGATCTGTTGCCCATCCAGATGGACTCCAACATATGCCACTTTATCCCAAAAGATAAATAATGGAAAGATGAACTTCCAGTCTGAGGAAAACCATTTTCACTTTTACATTGAATACAATTTAAGTTTCTGTAAAAGGAGACTGTTAAAATACATATCCCTGTTATCCTGTCACCTACCAGCTTTATTGTCAAGAATCAATTCCCCAGAAAGCGTTATTTCTTCCCTGAAATCTATCACCACTCTGACTGAGATCTCTTTGAACAGATTTTAAAGCATTTTTATTCCAGCACAAAATTTGCTTTTAACTTGTAGAAAATGCCGTAGGAAACATACTGAATTTCATAGCGCTGCTCTTATATTTTCTTAATTGAAACGGTACTCTTACATATTGAGCTAGCACAGCACGTGAACGTGCAAACAAACACAGTTTGCCAGCTGTGCGTGTGTGTCTGTGTGTGTGCGTGTGTGTGTCTGTGTTTCTGTGTGTCTGTGTGTGTGTGTGCGCGATCCCATTTCTCTGGCAGCGTGCAGGCTCCGACTGTCTCTCAGGAACCGCCCCCCACGCCTTTCTTGTCAAAGCTCTTGGAGAAACAGGAGATCACTCTGGAGAGCACCTGCCCAACCTGCCCCACTGGGTCTCTGCTGAGAGTGAATTCCGGCCCTGTGCCTGTGGCTAGCTGCAGCCCCTAGCGGCTTCCCCGTTGTCACCTGCGGATCCTGGCGGTTCCCAGGACCTCGAATCCTGCGGACCAGGCTCTGCCACAAAGCCATCTTCCTCCCTGCTTTGCGTGGGCCAGGGGGAGTAATTAAGCTTAGCCCTCCTAATTAATGCACTGTGGCTAGACACCATGGATTTGGATAAACAATTCCTGAGCCAGGAAGTCTACTTTTTGTTTTGTTGCATTTTATTTTCCAGGGCTGATTTCATTTCAGAGCTGTTTGTTGGCTGAGGGGCAGATGGACGAGGAGTGGTGCTGAGTGAGAGAGGAAATGATTGCCAAATATTAGGATTTGGGGGTTTGCATCTACAATCCCAGGCTTCTCTTAAGTGCAAATGATGTGGTGTGCCCAACTGGGAATGATGCCCCGGAGCTGTCGGAAAGCAGAAAGCCTTTATTCAGTGCTGGGCACAGAGTAAGAGCTCAGCAAATGTCCGTGAAGTGTAATGGTGTTTTTGATGAATGCTCTTTGTATGCTTTAAGTGCTCTAAGTATTATTTAATAATGGTAATACATGCACAGTGATTGACTTTTTTCTGTATTCAGAGAAAAACAACTACATGGTGGTAATCATTGTCTTTGAAACAAGTAGTAAAATGTTTCTAAGTGCCGAATTTGGAAATTACCCAGGTAGAAATTTAAGTCTAACTTTTCCTCTTACTTTATTTATTTGTGCCCTGTTTCCATAATAGGAGTGTCTTTAAGTGAGCATTAAAATGCCTTTCAACAACCAAAACAAGACTTGCATTTTTCATGGGTCATAAGGTATAGTGAATAGGGTCCAAGGAGCATACAAGAAGCTATTTGCAAATAAAGGATTCTCGTGCAGATGGGTACAAGGAGCCTTGAATTTGATGCTCTCACTAGGGGAATACTTGCAGCAAATGAATACTTCCAGCAGCAAATACCAGTAGGATGAAAGATATTTCCAGCCATGCCAGGGGGACTCTTATGAATGCTTAATGGATAGCATATCAACTAGAAACATGAATGACCACTTCGATTGTTAATTCCATGTGTTGAATTGGATGTTTTTCAATGAGATTAATATTTAAATTGGTAAGCACATTGCTCTTCATAATGTGAGTGGGTCTCATCCAATCAGTTGAAAGCCTGAATAGAATGAAAATACTGGGCTCCTCAAGGAAGAGGAAATTCTCTGGTAGACTGCCTTCAACCTTATCTGCCATATCTGCTCTCCTGGATCTCTGCCTACTGGTCGATGCTGCAGATGTTGGACTTCCCAGCTTCCATCATTGCATGTGCCAAGTCCTTACAAAAAAAAAAAATCTCCGTATATTATATAAAGAGATTTATATACATACTATATAATACAAAGTGCAGTATGTTAATGCACTGTATATATATTATTTTCTATTTATATGCATATGTACATATATATCTCCTCTTGGTTCTGTTTCTCTGGAGAACACTGACCCGTACGACCACCACTAGCCTTTGAACGTCTCTCTTTGTTGCACTGGCTGAAGGAAGTAGTGGGGCCTGGGGAAACTAGCTGGGTGGTAGGGCAGAAAGTGAGAGCGCAGGAAAAACACTGGCAGCTGCGGATTACAGCATGGCTCTGGTACTGTTTTGATTGTATTAGTTGTGCAAATTGCGAAAGTGATTTGCATTTCTTCAAACATGTCTTCAAAGTTAAAAACACATGGGCCAGGAGGAGAGCTGTAGCGCAGGGAGATCAAGTATTGATCCCCGATGGTCATGGTCGCTTATTTCCTCTTCCTTCCTCTCACCGCTTATTGCTCCTGACTCCTCTCTGTCAAGGACCAGGCTTGACTCTGTCAACAGGTTAACTTCGTAGAAGATAATTTGACAATATCACGCCTCTGCTTAAGTGACTCTGATTACTTCCCACTGTCTTCCCCATAAATCTAATTTCCTTGTCATGGTACACAAGGTCCCTTAATGATTGGATGCCAAGGACATTTCTCCTTCCAGGTCTCACCAGAGTCATTTCACTCTGATTGCTGTGACCTCATTGCTCTACTGGTCACTGCCTGAACAGACAGCCGTGCTGGCATTTCCCCCTCTACCCTGTGCTTGAATTTTTCCCCAACTAAAAAGGGAAAATATTTTCCCTCAGCTGTAAAATATTTTCCATTCCAGAGAATCAGAAAAATCACCTCCTTTTTGCTGTCAGAGCATGTTTTTGCATGTCTGTGATAACACCATCACACCAATTTTTAGCAGACTTCACTGCGTACACGGCTGGTTTTTCTGCTGGAGCAGACAAACCTGGCTTGGAAACTCAGCTGTGCTACGTGATAGCTGGGTGACATGGAAGGTATTTCCTCCTAAGGCCCATTTCCTCATCTGGAAAATTGTGAAAATAGTACGATTGTTAGGAAAATTAAATGTTTTAATACATGAAAGTATTTAGAACAGTGCCTGGCATAAAAAAAGAGTTCTAAAATATTAGCTTTAATTCATTTATCTATTGATTCTTCAAGAAATATTTATGGAGTATCTGTTATGTACCAGGCATTAGCATGATCACCCTTATAATTACTGAGTTCACATTCATTTTTTTTTTTTAGAAATTCACGTTCTTTTATTTATTTATTTATGGCTGTGTTGGGTCTTTGTTTCTGTGCGAGGGCTTTCTCTAGTTGTGGCAAGCGGGGACCACTCTTCATCGCGGTGCGCGGGCCTCTCACCATCGTGGCCTCTCTCGTTGCGGAGCACAGGCTCCAGACACGCAGGCTCAGTAATTGTGGCTCACAGGCCCAGTTGCTCCGTGGCATGTGGGATCTTCCCAGACCAGGGCTCGAACCCGTGTCCCCTGCATTGGCAGGCAGATTCTCAACCACTGCGCCACCAGGGAAGCCCTCACATTCATTTTTAAATGCTGAACACCTAGCCCAGTAAACGTCACATAGATGTTCATTATATGTTTATCAACATAAAAATTGCTTTGGTCATTAGGCTTAACTACTGGGAAATTGGATACTCAGTTTCCATTCTATTTATTAGGTAAAAAGATACTGCCTGTAGCTATGATAAACATGCTTTATACACGAATGCTGTTTTCCTTAATGGTTCAGAATTTAGATAACCTAATTAAGATAAAACAATACCTTCTTTGTATGCAAAATAACTATACTTATGAAGATAAAACCTTATGAAATTATATTGGAAACACCAATTTATAAATGGTATGATTGTGTGTTTTCGTCTTAGTGTAATAAAGTTTAGTATAATTAGATATAAATTGTAACCTTTGAAATATTAATAATCTCAACTCTTTGAAACTAAATCAATATAACTTTGCAAGAGCTACATATATAACCTTAGCTGTTAGTAATAACACACGACCTCAAATGCCAAATATACTCAAATTTTATAATTTTTACGTTATTGTGTCTAACATCTCAGTCTCTGGTATTTTATAAATTACACTGAAAATTGTGAGAAATACAAATGAAAGTATGTCCTTTTCCACATATATGTATCCTTACGTATACATGGAGGTAATGCATACGCTCTTAGGTATCAAATACTGGACCTATTAAGTGAATGGACCACAGTCTGTTACATATGCAACTTTACTATATAACTCATTCAGTTACTCATTTAAAAAATGAGTAACAAAGCAGACTCCTTGTTATGTGCTCTATGTGGTTTTCCACAGGACTAAACCTGTTCATTTGGGGATAATTGGTGTAGATCAACTTGGTTTAACTCTACAGTGTTATAGTCTTTTCAGGCTAACAGTACAGATTTTATAAATTCAGAGCTATTTTAGAGGTGAACCTGTCAACTATTCTGGTAAAAGTGTCATGTACAGTACGAGTAGAGCCAAGAAAGAGACAGATCTGTGTTCTTAATGCTGCCGTTTGGAACTGTTTTAGAATTGTACTGTCTCATTGCCTTAAAAGAGAGCGTTGCATCCTAGTCACAAGGACCCCAGTCTCTAGGACCAGTCTGCCCAAGTTCAATTCTATTAACGTATTCTCTGTGACTCAGTTTCCTGATCTGTGCAATGGGGATGCTGAAAAGAACAGTCTCTACCACACAGGGTAATCATGAGGATTCAGTGGGTCGATATATGTAAAGTATGAATATATAAAATAGTGCACATCTAGCCCTGTGGCAAGCATGTGCCTGAATACCTCACTCTAATAAGAGAGATCTTTTCTATGTTTGAACAGAGTGCTTAGAACCTCCATAGCTTAGAGCAAAATCTCATCCATCCCTCTTGTCTTCCCCGAGTCTGTAAGTAGCTGTGATTGTGCCCTATTCAGCATTCTCCCTGGTTCTAGTTAACAGAGGAGCTTAACAAATGTCTGTCGTTGCCTATGTTTTCTTGGATTTTTGTTTGTTTTTTTAATTAATTAATTTTAATAATTTTTATTGAGTATAGTTAATTTACAATGTTGTGTTAGTTTCAGGTGTACAGCAAAGTGAATCAGTTATACGTATACATATATCCACTCTTTTTTAAGATTCTTCTCCCATAAAGGTCATTACAGAGTATTGAGTAGAGTTCCCTGAGCTATACAGTAGGTCCTTATTAGTTATCTCTTTTATATGTAGTAGTGTGTATGTGTCAATCCCAATCTCCCAATTTATCCCTCCTCCCCATTCCTCCCTGGTAAGCATAAGTTTGTTTTCTACATCTGTGACTCTATTTTGTAAATAAGTTCATTTGTACTTTTTTTTTTTTTTAAATTCCACATATGTGATATCATATGATATTTGTCTTCTTCTGTCTGGCTTACTTCACTCAGTATGACAATCTCTAGTTTCATCCATGTTGCTGCAAATGGCATTATTTCATTCTTTTTTATTGTTTTTTAAATCACTTGAAAATCAAATATTGGTGTTTTTTTCCTTTTCAGTTCACAGACATAATTCTTAAAGTTGTATAGAATCCTTGGCATGTAGCGCCATGGCAAAATGATCAATAATTCACACTGTACATTGAATTTTTATTTACTTTTACCTAAAAACAGTTGGGTACCAACTCTGTACATCAGGCACTGTGTTCTTGGGCACTGATGGTACAAGAATATACTGGTATAATCTCAACCCAGGATGAGCTCAAACTTGATCATTTAATGCTGTATTTCTGAATCAAAAGTAGAAGGCAGTGGGAATTTTGGCATGTTCTGTATGTTTGGAGGACTTTACATGGAGAGGCAGGGATGACCTAAAGGCACTGCCCATGGAGAGGGTTGTAAAGCAGAGAAATCACAAAGGGGAGCAGCCCAGGATGAGAAATGGAGAAGCATAGTAGACAAACTTATTTTTACCTGATTTATAATTTGGGGGGGACTAACAATCCTAGAAAATACTGTTTGGGGATTATCTTCACCCTGAGGTTCTCAAAATGTGGTCCGGGACCTGCAGCGTGAGCGTCACTTGGGAACCTGTTAGAGATGCACGTTCTTGGACCACATTTCAGACCTTGTGAATCAGAAACTCTGGGGGATGGAGTCCCCCCAATCTGGTTTTCACAAGCCCTCTAGGTGGAACCCCGGTCATAACCTAGCCAGATGGCAGGTAGACAGTCATTGACGTTCAGTGCTTATTAGGTAAAGGTAATGAAACAATTTTAAAAATATCATTGTAATCTCTACATAACTGCTGTAGATGGAGGTCGTGCGTTTCTGCTCGTCCTGAAGATGAAGAAGCAGCTATATTCTGCTTTCTTGTTAGAGATAAAGAAGTTATAAATAGACAGCTAACCATCCAAAGCAGTATTTGCTTAGCATCAGATGATTATTTTTTGTAATAAATACTATAGATATTCAGAGGAGGTGGTGATACCCACAGGGCAGGTGACTGTAGACAAAGTCAGGACAGAGCATTCAGTGGAAGTGGGTCGTCGTCGTGTTCCGGCTCTGGTTTCTAGGCAAGTCTCCAGATGATGTATTGCTGAGTAAAAAATCACCCCAAACTTGGTGGCCTAATGCAACAATGTATTATTATCTCTCATAGTTCTGGGTTTGCTGGGCTCAGCTGGGAGGTTCTTGCCTGGGGTCTCCTCTGCATGTGCAGTCGGATCGTGTTACTGACCAGGGTTCTTGGCCTCCTTAATCCATAAAAATTGATGAGAGGCCAGACAAAATATTCAGGCAAGGCTTTTTTGGAGCCCCTGCTGCACCAGCGGGGAGCGAGAACAAACAACAGTTTCCCTTGCTTGCTTGCTTGCCGAGGAGGGAGTGAGCTGGTTCCTTATATGGGGTGAAGGTAGGGGTGTGTCCAGGGATCAGGCCAGAGGGGTGGCTTAGGTGTTTTGACCACCCCTTTGGTGGTGCTGAACGCAGGGGGTATGTGCTTTTGCTTTTGCTCCAGATACCCTGCTTTTTGGCTCTTCAGAAGTGGCAGCTGAGTTTTTTTCAGTCTTTTTGTATCTTATTGTCCATAATTTGCACCAACTGTGCATGCACACGGTTATTTTTGGTCCCTTATAGTTTCTTTGTATTTTGTTGCTTGAGGAGATATTTGTCCAAGTGCAAGCACTGCGGCAAAGGGTCCCAGGTCCCAGCCTGTCTCAATTGCAGCTGGGCGGAGTTCTCCAAAAGTCTGAGGAGGATGGATTCAGTGAGCACTTTTGCACTCACAGGTCGTGACCTCTCTCCCTCTGCCCTCAGTGTCCAGGACATCTCCACGTGACTTGGGCTTCTCCCAGCGTCCAGGTCTCAGAGTCAAAGCCGTCACAGGTCAAGTCCCAGTTTAAGGGGAGGGAGGGCACAGGTGTGACTACTTGGAGGGCCATCTTCTGGAGACTAACCGGTGACCACAAGTCGCTGACAAACCCTGGAAAATGTTGGCTATGGCCTGGATGACCTCTGGAGTGTTCTTTCTTGCAGCTTCACCTCTTATGACCTTCCAAACTGGCCTCCATAAATGGTAATTCACCAAGGAGAACAGTAAGATATATCTAAAGTGGATATTGTCAATTTTCTCTCCCATGGCGTTTGGTTTTCAATTGGTTACCAGTATGGACTGTTGAAGTACACAGAGAAATTTCTCTTCAGGTTATAAAACTACCAGCAACCTCCCAGAAAAAATATATCCTTATGTTGGTGAAGCATCTTGGCTTTAATTTCATCTCTGTAATCAGACCACACTAATCATAATCTCGAAGTGGTGATATATAACCAATGCATGTGTGTATGTAAGTTTCTTAAAGTCAATAATGTCCTATAAATTCATTTTAGTGTACTTAGGGGAACTTTTAGCCCATTACAATCATTATTCCTCAAAGAATAATGGTTCTATTCTGACCCAGATGTTTTGCAATATAAGGTTCTGTAGAGAAATGCAGTGCCTTCTAGGAAATCCTGATGAGTGAAAATAAATGTGGATTTTCCTATAATTTTATGAATGTACAGACTCTCTTGCTCAGAGTATCTCATGAGATCAAGCCAGATGCTATTCCTTGTATGAAAGTCATTAAAATTTTACCAAAGAAGCAAACGAAAAATTTAAGCTCTAAATAATTAAAAATTACTTTAAAAATTGCTTATTCTCTAAAAAAGTAGTAAAGGATTTTTATGTTTAAATTTATACTAAAATATTTATAAAACGATTCTTCATCAGAATGCCAAAAACATGTCTTCTTTAATATATTACTATAGCATCTAAGCTTTTAAAATGAAAGAGAATGGGAATGTTTATATTTTATTTCTAGACAGTTTCTTTCTTTTTTTTTAAACACTCTTCAGATTTGAATACCTAAACAGAACATTTTTCTTTATGGTTATAGTACACTGTAGTATAATATACTATACTACCTGCTATTCAAATTTAGGTCACGGGTCATAGTATATTTTTTAATCATTCTCTACATCAGTTAACTAGGGGCTGTGGACTTGTGAATTCCCACAGATGGCATTTTGCTTTATCTTTCTCATCCAGCCACCTCCACCTTGAAGCCTTCCCGGAGCGCTCCGTATAAGTTGCCCCCACCCCTCTACTCATCTTATTGCTTCCAGCATCTAGCACGGGCCTGCCATAATGAATGTGCACAATAAGCATTTGGTGAATGAATGAAAACCTTTGCCTCCTTAATTGGATGGAAAGCATTCCTGGTCCCAGATGACTTCAACTTGTACCTGAGTTTCTAAGATCACCTGGATTAGGGATGACTCTATCAGTTTTTTAATTGCAGCTTACCCTAATTGAAAGCTTTGCAAAGCCTAGGTGATTGGGTTTTTTGGGTGAAAATACTAGAAAAAAACATTTTAGAAATGAAATTTAACATAGATACCAACAAGTTGTATTTAGTATTAACTTTTAAAACATTCTATTTTTACAGATTAGTTCAAATGACAGTTTAAACATTTTAACAGACAATGTTTCCTAATTTCAAAGTAAAAAAGGAATGTTAAAATTTTCCTCTTTGCCCCCAGAAATCTGGGCCATATCAGTAAAACGAACAGAAAAAATGAGAATCGCTAGAGCATCGAGAAATGATGAGTATTCTCTTCTAAAAAATGATAATATGTTCTGCTAGTTACAGCCTTTCATCAAGGAGTTCCAAGTGTGCTAGTGAAAATTAGCACAGGTGTCCTCAGTGCATTAGTACCGTTAGCCTCAGGATGTATTTTTTTGTTTTTTAAGAAGTTTTTTTTAAGAATCTTTCTTATTTATTTATTTATTTTTGGCTGTGTTGGGTCTTCGTTGCTGTGCGTGGACTTTCTCTACTTGCGGTGAGCAGGGGCTACTCTTTGTTGAGGTGCGTGGGCTTCTCATTGTCATGGCTTCTCTTGTTGTGGAGCATGGGCCCTAGGTGCGCAGGCTTCAGTAGTTGTGGCACATGGGCTCAGTAGTTGTGGCTTGTGGGCTCTAGAGCACAGGCTCAGTAGTTGTGGTGCATGGGCTTAGTTGCTCCGCAGCATGTGGGATCCTCCTGGGCCAGGGCTCGAACCCATGTCCCCTGCATTGGCAGGCAGATTCCTAACCACTGCGCCACCAGGGAAGCCCAGGATGTATTTTTAAGTACAGTATTTAAGAGAAAGTATTTTTAATCTTATTTTTTAACTTTGGTGAAAAGGAGTCAAAAAGAAGTTACATAAAATATTAGCTCAAAGAATAGCAAAGTCATTTGCTGAGAAAGAGATGAATAAGCAAGTCTCTGGACCAGGCTGGCTGCGTGTCACTTTGATCATTAATGCTGCTTCAGCTGATGGCAAACTGTGATAGGATAAGAGTCTGTCCCGGTTATGGGCAAGGGTAGCACATGACAAGTTTTAAGGGAATGGTACCATGTAACTTTCTTTTATTATTATTTTTTGCTTCCATTTAAGGGAACTAGTGGTTAAAAAACTCAATGATACTCAGCTAGTCTCACACAATAGCAATGGTAGAAACATTTGACTTTTATCATTTTAAATGAAAGCATTAGTGCTCATTTTAAATATAAGAAATAGCAATGTCACATATGTTAGTCGTCCCTAGGACTATTTTTTTTTTAATTAATTTATTTATTGATTGATGGCTGTGTTGGGTCTTCGTTTCTGTGCGAGGGCTTTCTCTAGTTGCCGCGAGCGGGGGCCACTCTTCATCGCGGTGCGGGGGCCTCTCACTGTCACGGCCTCTCTTGTTGCGGAGCACAAGCTCCAGACGCACAGGCTCAGTAGTTGTGCCTCACGGGCCTAGTTGCTCCACGGCATGTGGGATCTTCCCAGACCAGGGCTCGAACCCGTGTCCCCTGCATTGGCAGGCAGATTCTCAACCACTGCGCCACCAGGGAAGCCCATCCCTAGGACTATTAATGCTTGGCATTTATTATATGGAAGGTCATTATGGGATTAATTGCTACTTAATAACTCTTCTATAGCCATAAGTTCTCTATTGCTGCTGTTACGGATTGAATTGTGTCCCCCCAAAATTCATAATTTGTATCCCTGCCCCCCAGTGTGACTGTATTTGCAGATAGGGCCTGTAGGGAGATAATTAGGGTTAAATGAGGTGATAAGGGTGGTACCAAATCCAGTAGGATTGATGTCCTTGTCAGAAGAGGAAGAGACCGAGAGTGTTCCTTCCACACACATGGGGAGATCCTTCCACACACATGGGGAGAGTCAGGTGAGGACACAGTGAGAAGGCAGCCGTGTGCAAGCTAGGAAGAGAGCTCCCACCAGAAACCAGCCCTGACAGCACCTTGATCTTGGTCTTCCAGCCCCCAGAACTGTGAGGAAGTAAATTTCCATTGTTTAAACCCCCAGGCTGTGGCATTTGGCAGCCTGAGGGGACTGATACGGCTACTGAATGAACCTCTCTGAGTTTCACTGGCTCAAAACAACCATGATGCTCTTTGCTCCCCAGTTCCGAGGATCAGGAATTTGTGTCCAGTTTGGCAAGGACAGCTCTCCTCTGCCCGCTCTGGTGTTGTGCAGGGCAGACCAGCTGGGCAAGGAGACTCCCAGGTGACCCCATGCTCACGTTGGGGCCCAGGTGCTGGCTGTTGGTGGGAGGGCCACAGTTTTCTCCACGTGGCTTTCTCTTCCCGCGTGTTTCTAATTCTCAAGGGATGGGCTGACCTAGACTTTGTTACATGGAGATGGGTTCCCTCTTTGTGAAAGTAGGATCTGTGAATCCTTTTGAAAGCTCAGAATCAGAACTCCTAGAATGTCACTTTCACTATTTTCTTGGTCAAAACAGGTCACTCAAAATAGTCTGAAACTACTGGGAGATTTTGTGTGTGGTAAAATGAAACAACATTTTCAGGAATGAACTCTCTTTTTTTTTTCAATAATTTCAGCTGGCTGTAGACTGTAGTACACTTTAAAAGGCCAACCTAGGTCACTAAGCAATAAAAATAACATAAAGAAAATTTTAAAAAATCAGAGTGAAGAATATGGTTTTAAAGTTGCTTATTACTCTTTTCCTGAGAAAGGCTAAATTTTATCTGTTTTATGTTGTATGATCCCAGTTTTTTCTCCATATGTAGGACAGTCAATATCTTATATGAATAAGAAAACAACTTAAAGAATGTATAAGAATCAAAGGAGAATATATTAATTCATTGATTTACAAAATTAATAATTACCTGTTACACGCTTACTATCTATTATGTTACAAGCTTCCGGACAGTGGACATACCGGAGTAAACAAAGTCGCCAGCCTTGTTTATTCCCTAAGAATGCTCCTAACACTGTCTTCAGAGCTATAACTTCCTAGTGGTTAGATAACTAACAAACACTTATGTATTAAGTCACATCGTAAGGGCGATTATTAAAAACAGAAAAAAAGATAAAGTGATTAAGAGGCAACTGGGAAGGGAAAGTTTGATATTTTAAATGAGGTAGGTTAAAGCTGTCAGAAAAAGGTAAAATTTGAACATCTGAAGGTAATTAGGGAGTTAGATCTGCAGTGTCTGGAGGAAGCTCCTTCTGTGCAAAGGTTCTATGGCAGGAATGCTCTGGAATGTTCTAGCAAGAATGGCTGAAGCACCATGAAGGAAAATGGAGTTGAGAAGTATCCAGGGGCCAGACGTGCAGAATATTTCAAGCTATTGTAAGGCTCTGATTTTTATTCTAAGTGTGATTAGAAATTATTTAAGTTTTTAAAAGGCTCTCTGAAGGCAGTGTGGAAAATAAACTGGAGAAACATGAGTTGAACCGAGAACCCATTAGGAAGCGTTTACAGGAGTCTGGGAAAAGTGATGATTCGTATCAGACCGTGGGTGATGCTTGTGGATGTACAGCAGGCTCTCAGATCCACGACACAGAGTGAAAGCAGAGTAGATCTACTTACAAGAAGGAGGTTGGGTGTGAGGATATAAATAGTCCAAAATAACTTAAAAATGTTTGGCCTGGGCAACTCAGTGAAAAGTAAGAGCTCTTTCCTTAATTGGCATAATGGGAAAAGAGCAAGTTTCAGTATAAAGGAAAGCACGAGTTTAGCTTATATGTGGAAGCAACTAACACCGTATCTGGCACACATTTCAATAAATGCTCAGGCAATTTGATAATCATCTTTCCCTCTTTCATAACTTTTTTTTTTCCCTACAACATAATAAAATGTATCCTTAAAAAAGAAAAGAAGAAAGAAAGGGCAGAAAAGAGCCAAGCTGTTGACTTACCAGCAGAGCAGAGCATTCTGGGTAGGATTACCAGCAGAGCAGAGCATTCTGGGTAGGATTACCTGCAGAGCAGAGCATTCTGGGTAGGAGTTTTCATATATTCAAAGAAAATTTGAAATCAGCGGATGGTATGGGTTCCTGCCATCCGCTGGGTTTGATACCAATTTGGTTTTGGTTTCATGAACTGAAATAAAAGAAATCCTAAAACCACTGCTAAGATTAATTTCTCATTATAGTCACTACACATCTACACAGAATTTCAGAAAATAATTTGTCACGTTACATTAATGATTATACAATTTAATAAAGTATTTAGAATTTAGTATCACAGTTTAATTACACAGCTATATTTTTTCCCAAAGAAAAACTATTCTCAGCTGTAACTATGAAGTTTCTGTTAGTAGATTCAAATTTGTCTGTTAAAACATGCAGAAATTCTATTATATACTTTAATACAGTTCTTAAACAGTTGAAAATAGTTATTTAAGTAATAAAAGCTACATAAAATTTCTATATTTGGAGAAAAATAAAAATTATTTTCTGAGTTTCTAATAATATAGATGTAATGTAGACAAACATTCTGGGATAAGTGGAATGAGTAAGCAGGACAGATTCTTATTGACTGAATACTTATATACTTATTGGCTAAATATATAACCAACACAGTATGTGCAGTTTTGAAGTCTTCTGATGAAGAAACAACCTTACCGGGATTATTTCAAATTGAATGATAAACATACTATTTAAATGCTTATATAGATCTTTACTATAGAAAGTCACTTTGCCATTTCATAATCTACTTGTTCATTTTGCCCCAAATCATTTGTCAGTTATTTCAGCACAGGAATTATACTATCTAAAATAATTTGTGTATCATATATTAAAATTTTACTCTTAAAATGTTAAAATAATATGGTATATTTTACTGACATCTTTCTTATTTTGTTGCCCTTATAGAAAATGTTCTCCTTGGTATTATCTTTATTTGTTGCTTAAAGAAACAATTAAGTAAGATAAAAATCTTCTTACAAATTAGTAGTGGGCTGAAGGTCTTATTGTCTGGTGTGTCCACTCGAACAGGGGCATTCTGGCAACGGTACTGACTTCCTTCACTGGCCACCTCCACAGTGACTTTAATGATAGGATTTCCAACTCCAGAGTGATCACGTGCTGTGTTATTCCTGTAGCAGTGGTCCACTCAACAAATACCTTTGAGGCCCTACTATATGGTAGGCATTTCAATAAATATTGAATGACTGAATGAGTTGAGGATATCTGGCTTGTCACTATGAGTTGAGCAGAATTTTTCTTTGACTTTTTACTTTGGAATAATTTTAGATTTACAGACAAATTATGAAGATGCTAGAGAATGTTCACATATACCCATCATTCAGGCTCCCCTAATTTAACATCTTACATAATTGTAATTTTTATATATTGTTTTTGTCAAAATTAAGAAAGTTAGCATTGGTACTATTCTAGTCACTACAGAATTTTTGAGTTTCACCATTTTTTCCATTCATGTCTATTTTCATGTCCCAGGATCAAATCTTGGGTTTAGTCATCATGTCCCCTTATCTGTTTCTACCTGAGACAATTTTTGAGCAAACTTTTACATCTATGTCCAAGTAGTTGAATGGTTGGCATTTCTAATGTATTTTATACAGAAATGAAATCTGTTTCATTTATTTATCAACTCATTGAACACTTATTAAATGTCTATTATAATACACTGTTCTCGGCACTGGAATATAAACATGATGAGATTATTCTTATCCGAGAGGGGCTCATAATCTGCTGTGAGCAAATAATTCCAGCAATGCCGTAAGTGCTTAGGAGAGGAATTGGGAGGATGTTAGGGGAAGGATCTGACTCTGACTGGAAACAGAGGTCAGGTCCTCAAGGAGCATAAGTGAGACTTCTGCGGGTAAATAGGGTTGTTCAGACAGAGAACAGCATATGCAAAGGCACAGAGGTGAGGAGCACGGCACAGTTACTCATAAGACTGGCACACGGAGTGAGAGGATGAGTGTGAGAGAGTAGGACGGCATGTGGGGCGGTGGGCACTCAGATCCCGAAGGACTCGTCTGTTCTGCTAAAAAGTGTGGGCTTCATCTCATAGGCAACGAGAGCCACTGAAGTTTTTTTTTTTTAATGGAAGCTGTAAAAATTTGTCTCTATATTAGGTGACAGTGACTGTTAATAAGATCATTGGATCACTCTGTGGAGTTATTCTTGTCTATTAGATTTTTATTCAAAACAGTGTCTTTCTCAAAGTAGTTTCATTTTCCCTTAATGTTTAACTAGGATTAGGAAAGACTTTAAGACTAAGGCTATCATTCATAAACATTTTTAGAAGTTATTTTTCTCCATAGGTAAATTTTAGTAATAACCAGTAAAAACATACCTACATTTCACATCCATTGTCCAAATTTCCCATTTTTTTTTCTTACAAGTAAGAGATATAACGGGACACTAAAAGCAAAGGCAACAAAAGCAAAAATAAATAAGTGGGACTACATCAAACTAAAAGGGTTCTACATGGTGAAGGTCGCCATCAACAGAATGAAAAGGCAACCTCCTGATGAGAGAAAATACTTGCAAATCATATATCTGATAAGTTGGTTAATATCCAAAGTATGTAAAGAACACGTACAACTTGACATCAAGGAAACCAGCTGATTGAAAATGGGCAGAGGATCTGAGTAGACATTTTCTCAAAGAAGATATACAGATGGCCAACAGGCACATGAAAAGGTGTTCAACATGGGTAATCATCAGGGAAATGCAAATCAAAACCACAGTGAGATATCGCCTTACACCTGTTAGAATGACTATTATCAAAAAGACAAGAAATAAGGGTTGGCGAGAATGTGGAGAAAAGGGAATCCCTGTGCACCATTGGTGGGACTGTTAATTGGTGGGTGCAGCCACTGTGGAAAATAGTACACATGTTCCTTAAAAAATTAAAAGTAGAACTACTTAAAGATCCAGCAATTCCACCTCTGGGTATTTATCCAAAGGAAATAAAAACACTAACTCAAAAAGATATCTGCACCTCCATGTTCATTTCAAGATTATTAACAATAGCCAAGACATAGAAGCAACCTAAATGCTTATCAATAGATGAATAGGTTAAAAAAATGTGGTATATATATACAGTGGAGTATTATTCAGCCATTAAAAAGAAGGGAATCTTGTCATTTGTGACAACATGGATTGATCTTGAGGGCATTATGCTAAGTGAAATAAGTCAGACAGAGAAAGGCAAATAGTGTATGATCTCACTTGTATGTGGAATATATTTTAAAAGACCCAAACTGATAGATTCACAGAACAGATTGGTGGTTGCCAGAGTGGGGCTTGGATGGTTGGCGAAATGGCTGCAGGTGGTCAAAAGGTACAAACTTACAGATATAAAATAAATAAGTCCTGGGTATGTAATGTACAGCATGGGGACTACAGTTGAGTTCTCATCACAAGAAAAAAAAATTGTAATTACTTGTGGTGATGGATGTTAGCTAGACTTCTTGTGGTGATCATTTCTCAATACATACAAATATCCAATCATTATGTTGTACATCTAAAACTAATATAATTTTATATGTCAATTATATCTCAATAAAAAGTACAATGGATGTGGACAGAACAGAAGACAGTAGAGGAACACAAAGAATGTTGCTACAATCTGGAATTGGTTTTTAAATGTGGAACAAGGTGTGACTTTTGCAAAAGGATTAACATTTTAAAATCCCAAACAGTATAATAGTTTGTTGAAAACTCCAGGTCATGCCCCAGAGGAAGGAATTTTACTCTGAATTTATGCCAGGTAAAAAGAACAAAATTATAAATTCTCAGACAAGGCTATGCTGTTCTTTTGTGTGTGTTGGAAGCCAGTATTGTTTAGACCTTGCAACTCACTGTGTGATAAGCATCCCCTGGGAGCTACTGAATCAGTACCTGCGTCTGTCACAGAATCCCCTGTGATTCATGTGCACTTCAGGTTTTAGGAGCACTAATTTAAGACACTGTTTATTAGATTTTAAATTTTTTATGAACAAGAATGTGATGGCCAAAAATAAAATCATGGCTATAATTTATTTTTAAAAGAAGAAAACTTGTCAAGACTATGTGCATGCTAAAATTCTTCTAGAAAGGAAAGAATATTGCTCATGACTATTGGTCTTTTTAAATATGAATTTTATTTTTACCTGAGAGCATGCAGGGGACAAAATGTCCCCTCATTACATTTCACTCCTTCTGATTATGCATTTTTAATGACTGAATGAAATTTATTATATCAATCTTCCAAGAAAGTTTTAGATATGGAATGTTAGATGCTAAATTCTTTCAACTACCACTTAAATATTTGGGTTTGTGTTAAGCATGACTTTTTTTTTTTTATTTATTTATTTTATTTATGGCTGTGTTGGGTCTTCGTTTCTGTGCCAGGGCTTTCTCCAGCTGTGGCAAGCGGGGGCCACTCTTCATCGCGGTGCGCGGGCCTCTCACTATCGCGGCCTCTCTTGTTGCGGAGCACAGGCTCCAGACGCGCAGGCTCACTAGTTGTGGCTCACGGGCCTAGATGCTCCACGGCATGTGGGATCTTCCCAGACCAGGGCTCGAACCCGTGTCCCCTGCACTGGCAGGCGGATTCTCAACCACTGCGCCACCAGGGAAGCCCCAGCATGACTTTTTTAAAATTCTGAATTTCTTGGGAATTTAATTATGATATCTTAATATTCTATATGATTTCTGCAAGAACTATAATTCCCTATGTGTATTTTAAGTGAAATTTTAGTAAATGAAACTTAGAAATTATTTACCTTTCACAGAACCTGTGTCCTTTATCTAATTATTTCTTTATATATTTAAAAGTATCTACTTAGGGCTTATTATATTCAAAACTGCTGTTAGAGCTACAGTGATTTTTGCCTTCAGGAAATTTGCATCAAAGTCTGGGACACTTGCTCATGAATCATTCTGATTCAGTTCTCTCTTGTTACTAATCTAAGACAGGGGTCAGCTGTCTTTTTCTGTGAAGGCTGAGTAGTAAATATTTTAGGTTTTGTAGCCCATATAATCTCTTATCTACTCAACTTTGACCTCTCAGCATAAAAGGAGCCATAGCCAGCACATAAACAAGTAAGCATGAACCTGTCCCAATAAAACTTCATTTGTGAACATGGAAATTTCAATTTCATATAACTTTCTTTTTCTTTTGATTTTTTTCAACCACTTTAAAAATGTAAAAGCTGTTCTTAGCTCGAGGGCTTCACGTAACAGCCAGTGGGCTGGGTCTGATCTGCAGGCTTGGTTTGCTGGCTTCTGATGTAAGTCACTGAGTCTATGAATGGGTATTCAGGGTGGTTCACTACTGACTATAGATTCCATAGGAACCTGATGAGTCCTGGTACCTTAACTATGACATGGGCTTATGTTTTTGTTGATTTTAGACGAAGACCAGAGACTGAAAGAGAAAGAGGTAGAAGCAAAGAGAACTAAAAGTCATTGTGACTCTGCTATGTACTAAACCCCGTGTTCAGCCTCTTATATCTTCATCTTGTTTAAACTTCACCACACCTCCGTGAAGGAAGTAACATCATTGCCATTTGACACATGAGAACAATTGAGGCTTAAATAACTTTTCCAGGTCATTCAGCAAGTGAATGGCAGAATTAATCCAAGTCTGATTCCAAATCCCGAGAGATTTGCACTATACCACACTGGCCGCGTGACTCCCCCAACAGGAATGCACCCAATATACTAAAACAATATATTTTTAGAGGAAGATGAGGGAGAGTGTCACATAGAATGTAATGCTTGTTTGGAACCTCGGAGTGGAACTCTGACAAGTAGTTTGGAAGGTAGAGGAAGGCAATCCAAATATAGGGGTGCAAAGCCAAGGAGGAGGTATTTGGAGGCTGAAAAATAGGCAAATGGGAGACCACTTTTAAATTCCCAGTGGATGTGACATTGTCTTTCCTTTCACTCCCCTTCATTTAACTTCCTCTTCCCTTTGTAATTTTTAGCCTTAGTAGCCTGACCAAAAGAGAATTTGTTCACATTCTTCTTTTTACTTTTCTGTCTCTGTTCTTGGATAAAATTTTTCAGAAAGTAAACTCATGGCTGTTCACCTGGCAATTCAAGTCCCCAAGAAAAATTTCAGAAGACGCCTCTAATCTCCAGCAGTTGTACTTGGCAGTGGGCTGTAATCAGAGACAAAGGAGGCAGGTCATAGGGGTTGTGTCTTCCATACACCATTGCCTTCTGTACTCTCTCAAAGCAGATTACAGCCACATAGCTCTTTAGATGCTATGCACATTATATCTGGTCACAGTATTTGAGCTGGGTGATAATTACTATGGAGGTGGAGTGGTGAGTATTTCATTAATACAAGTATGCACCTTATGCAGACTCTGTTGGGTAGTGAGAGTGTTGAGAAACACAGTCTACCTTTTCCTCTTAATAATGCAGTTGTATTTAATATCCACTTATTCTTTAGGCATTTTAATTATTCTTTGTTCAGGAATCCCTCACAGCCGAAAGAGCTGAGGTAAGACAATGAAGAAATTAGTCCAGAACATTTGCACAAGAGTCTACAGTAAATGTTAGAAAAATGATATGAGAAAGTTACACCCTAACAGAGATTTCACATGTCGTTGGGTTGGCGTCTTCTACAGAGTAGGATAATGAAAGAATAAAAGTATGTGTGGAAGAGTCTATGATATTTAACAGCATTCAACTTTGATTCAGGAGATAGAAAATATAACTTTGTATTTGGAAGATCAAATGCAAATATTATGTTTCTCATGCCCTAATGTTTATCTAGAGAAAGTTAAGCAATTTTCATGGAGTCTTAAAGAGGTAAGAGATCAATAGAATTTTTGTTGCTACTAATGACTATTTTCCAAGATTAAGAAATGTTCTATCCTTTATAAATGTTAAATTATAGGTTGAAATGGAAAATGAGGAAACAGGCAAGAAATATTTTATAAAAGTGTTGACTTCTGTAATTCACAGTATGTAGCATATTTTGCAATAGTGACCTGGGGACTGTCTGCTTATGAAAATATTATTCTAAGGTGCCTTTAGCTATAGCTCTTTGAAACAGCAAATGTTTGGGGAGCTACAGCCATGAGTCCAACTGTTCCTTCCTAAATGATACTCTGGGATGATCTAAGCTGTCCCTAGAGCTTTAAACTCAACTGACTCCTCCACACAATCTGCCCAGGCAGGACCCAGAGAGCAAGCTGTGAACCTCAGTACTTGCTTTTGACAATTATCCTGGTCCCCTTTCTGCTTTATCTTTCTGCTTTTTCTCTTGCTCTTTCCTCCTTAATTCCCAGATTTCAGTTCTCACTCCCTTGGAGCCTTCATTTCAGGACTACCTTCAGTTAGTCATGTAGGTTTTCTCTCTATTTGCCAGGACTTTACTTTCTTCTTGGTATTTGCTTTGGTTTTAGTTTTGGCCTGTGTATTTTCCACAAGGATGAATTCTGTTCACTTCAATAGGCACATTTTTCAAGCTCTACTATCCCTAACCTTTCCACAGGGTTACACTTAATGTTCATGGTTTTTTGCATCTATATAGCAATCTGTTTTGTGGGTGAAAGTTCAGGACAAGTGTTAATTTAAAGGCAGTGGAGGGAGAGTAGGAGTTGATGATAGATTTAAAGACAAAATTGCAGATATGGTTAAGAATGAGTACAAATACAGTTGACTATTTCCAGAAGTAATGATCCTTTTTATCTACTTTTTTTTTATTTGAAGATCAATTTTCCCTCTTTTCATCTAATATTTCAGATGAAGTTTAACACATTTATCAGAATACCATCAAACTGAGTGAAGTAATATTTTTCTGTGCTTTCATTTTTTTGAGAGCTAATCTGTTCAGTCTATGTGACTTGACTCTGGCCAAGACTATGAGATCTCAACCTTTGCAATAACTGCAGTAATCTATAAATTATTAAAAGTCACTTGGCTCATTGCCTCCCTTGGAAAGTGTTCTGTGGAGCTGATATCAAGGTGAGGTTGCTTCTAATGTCAAGGAGAAATATTTATTTAGATTAATTTCTTGAATAAACTTACACACTCATAAAATACAAATAACCCTATAAATTAATATCTTTTATCACCCTAAGAAATCATTTGTAATAGTTAAGCATCACAGCATGAGCTACGGGAATTTCATGTGTCACATGTCGTAGATCCTTGAAGGGCCAGGTGGCTCCAGGATTAAAATCTTCCTATCCATTCACACTCTCTAAACTTGGGGTTTCTGGTGTTTGGTTTTCACAATCTTAAACCCATTGTGCTAATCATTGTTTTTTAATGCTTTCATCACTTCTGCTTTCTTGCTCAAGTTTCCACAGTGTTTCCAAGTTGCTGCTGACTGCTCCACTAGTTGTGGACTTCTCTTCTTGTTTATTCTAATTGTCCACTATTCCTCCATACTACAAAGTCATCACAGTCCTGTGCTTAGGTTTTTCTGTGTCTTTACTCTTGTTGTTTGTCTACTTGGAATATCTTCTCTCCTCTTCTACACACAATTTTAAGTCCAACTCATGTTCTGTCTACATAAAAGGCTTTCCTGAGAAACACACTCTCTTTGATCATCTTTCTTTATGCATACCATTATGACTGAAATACCTGGCAATTCATCATGTACTACTTTTTTCACTAATTTGTGTTGTTTCCCTAACTTGATTGTAAATTTCACATAGGTGAGGAATTAAAGTTTTTGCTCCCTAAAGTCCTAAAATACTAGGCATGTAGCAAACTCTTAGAAGACTGCTCTTTCTAATGAAAATAAATGTGCTCTCTTTACTATATTAGGGCAGCTACAATTAGCTTAAACTCAAAGAATTTGCTTCTTAATATGAAAAAAGTGTAGCCAATGATACTGTCTGATTTGACAGGAGTATTGTTAGTGAACCATTGAAACGCAAAATGCACCATGTACTGCCATTTTAGGACACTGACTATTAGTTTAAAATGCTATTGTATGTTTTGTGCCTTTAATTTTATAGCTAGATTTTGGTTTTGTACATTATGTAGACTAATAATGTGCTGTAGCAGAGGGAATAATATGGAAAAGTAGATGGTAAGAAGGCAGAACACGTAATCAAAGGGAGCAGTGATGGTTGGGGATGTTACCCAGTCCAAGCTCATAGAGTTCACTGCACGACAGGCCAATAAATGGAGAGACAAGTTGCTGGGGTAAGGAATAGAGACTTTATTCAGAAAGCCAGCAGCCTCAGAACATGGTGGACAAGGGTCCCAAAGAACCATTTTCCCTGAGTTAGAATTCAGGCTTCTTTTATACTAAAAGGGGAGTGAGTGTGGTTGATTGTTACAAACTTCTTGGTTTGGAATCCTTTGTTCTTGCTGCTGTTTACATAAGTCAGGTCACTATGTTCCTATAAACCTCCAGCAAGACAAATGTTATTCTCTGTTCTGCAACTTTTTATCTCTATATGAATGGAAAAACACTATACCTTTAAAGGTCAGAGCCTTGAGAATGAGCTATCCTGTATATTTCAGGCTATAGGCAACATTCTTAACTTGTAGCAAAAGCAATAGAACACAAAGTTTAAAGTAAAAGAAATAGGTCCAATATGGAGTCAGATTTGTTCTTCCCTATTACAAGGATGGAAGCAAAGACGTCTGCATTGGGGAATATTACTGCATACCTTTAGAATTTTGATAATAGTCAACAGAAGTAGAAACAGTTAAATCATGTTTATTTTTCTCCTAAGAAGCTATAATAACTACAAAACAGCTTTTAGTACCCAGATGTGAAAAAGAAGATAAATAATTATGAACTAAAGGTGGCTCAGCATACACAAAAGGAAACTAAGCTACCTAAAAGGCAATATAAGCTATGCTGCTAGTTCCTATTTCTAATGTAAAAAATTACCACAAATTTTGTGACTTAAGTCAAACCAAAAATTTATTATTTTATGGTCTGAATGTCGGAAATCTAAAATTGGTCTACAGGGCTGTGTTCCTTCAGGAGACTAAAGGAAAGAACACATTTCTTTGCCTTTTCTAGTTTCTAGAAGCTGCATGCATGTCTGGGCTTGTGCCAACACATCACTCTGACCTCTACATCCACTGTCATTTCCCCTCTTTGACTCTGACCCACCTGTGATTATAAGGGGTTCCCCTGGATAATCCAAGATAATCTCCAATCTCAAGATTCTTAATCATAACTTGAAAACCCTCTTTGCCATATAAGGTAACATAGTCATAGTATTTGGGGATTCAGACATGGACATCTGTAGCGGGACAGTATTCTGGCCACCATAGCTACTAAGGGTATAAGGACCATAGCTCATCATCTTCCTACTCTGAGTACCTGGAAAAGAGTCACCAAAAAATGTTTAAATCTGCAATTTTTAGACCATCTTTTTAGTAAGTTATTATCATATAAAGTGAAATACCTTTCTCCAAGTGAATTTAGTGATGATTTTTCTCAAGTCACAATCTTCAAATGTATTGTTCCACATTTATACCATTTCTTCATGCACATGCTGATTCAAAAATGTTCAAATAATTATTCACTGTTTGATGAATGTGCTATTTTTATCCATATTTCAAAAACATGTTTGAAAGGCAAACGCTGCCTACATTTTAAAAATTCTGTAAATAGGTGCCCTGTATTTAAATACAGATCTGGACTTTCGTTATCTTTGTAGAATTTGGTAGAATTTTCTAACGGTATAGAGGTAACATCTCAACAGAATGTCGCAGTGGTATTTAAGGGATATTTTAATACATAATGCAAATTCATCCCATTGAAAACAGATCATGGAAAATGTAATCATTTTTAATTACTGAGAGGGACGATTAAAATGCTACTGTGACTTTAAAAAGCATGACCACAATCAGATAAAGTTCGAAAGATTACTTAAAAATAAATTAATTAACATCGTCCACTGTGCTCAGCATAATCTGAAGCCTTTTGGGGAACACAAAAATAATAGAAGCATGACCTTTTCTATTAAGCTATTTGGAGAGATTAGGTAGATATTCAAGTAAATTAAATTGCCGTAGAAATTGGGAGATAAACATAATTGTCTTGTCTTAGAGGAATCAGCAACCTTTTCTGGAGGAAACTACTTTACACTGATGAATTGGATAGGCGAAAATGACACTGTGGACTTAGATATGCAGTTGATAAAAAAGAACAGTGTGAAAAGAAAAGCAGGATATTATGGACTCTATTTTGGATGGACACAATGGGGTCAGATTAAAAGGTTCTTTAAGGGCAGTTAAAAAAATTTAGGCTTAATAATACAGGATATTTAAAAATCAATCAAACAGACAAAACCCTGGAGTGTAAGGTCTCCCCACCCCACATGCACACAAGAAAAATATGCAGTGATGGGGATTTTTGTTTATTTTGTTTATTTTTTGCTCAGAATGAAGCTTGATATACATTTATTGAATTTTATTGAATGAATGAATTACTTGAATTCATTTTCTGTGTAATGCTTTTGTAAACAATCAACTTTAAAACTAATGGTTTTCAAATGTAAAATAGATAGCTAATGGGAAGCAGCCGCATAGCACAGGGAGATCAGCTCGGTGCTTTGTGACCACCTAGAGGGGTGGGATAGGGAGGGAGGAAGGGAGACACAAGAGGGAAGAGATATGGGGATATATGTATACATATAGCTGATTCACTTTGTCATAAAGCAGAAACTAACACATCATTGTAAAGCAATTATACTCCAATAAAGATGTATTAAAAAAAAAAACCCAAAAAACGAATGGTTTTTGTGTAAATGATTTAGCATCAATTTGATGCCATATAGGATTAGGTTTCTCCTTTTTCCCTAAGTGTACTAAAAGTACAGGATGAGGAGCTGAGTTACATATTTTCCATACCCCAGACCTAAGAAGTAGGGAAGCTGTGAGACACACTGAACTGTCCACTTAGCATTAGAAAGATGATTCTGTTTGGGCTTTTCTTTAAGGCTGAACCATCCTGGACTCTCCAAGGCAGAAAGAAACCTTTTCTTGACAAAAGCCTGTTTCTTAAACTGACCAGAAGGCAGAGTATTCTAACAGCTTTCCATAATATGCTGGTGAATTCATCCCTTTTTTCTTTATTTTATCCTTTGAAATATCAAGATGACTCAATAAATGAATTAGGTGTACACAGGGGCAGCGCAGTTTTCCATTAGATTCATATGCAAAATATTGAGTTGCCAATAATAAGCTAGTATATAGAGCTAATGAAATTTGAAACTGATGTAAAGATCTGTACTTGCAGCATTGTGGGGGGTTGAGCTCAATAATTCAGAAAGACCTAGGCTTTGGGGGTTTTGTTGGTAACTTAACTATTAGACAATCTAATTTTGAAGCATTATTAGTGATGATCTTTGATGCCATTTGAAAATTATACTACTTGCACCTACCCACCATAATGAACCCCAAACAGATTGACAATCATATATATTATGCTTATCATAAAATTTCTCATCTTACACGACAGTAGAAATTTTTGGCTACCTTTTTTCCTCCTTGGAACACCTACTCTCCAATTAGTGACCCAAAATAACTCAAAAGTTTTCATGACAAAGAATCCCAGAAAAACATATGGCTGGTCTACAACCAGGAGTTCAAAGAAAATTGAGAAAAGCATAGTTTTCTGTAAAGCTAGAGATAACAGATGAGACATTATTTTCCTGACATCTTTGGGAGTAGAGGCTAAGGTAGGAATTATAGGGGCATTTCATATAGCTGAGACTCAGCTTTTGTGAGTGTTGTTCATGTGTGTAAGACAATATCATTTTGTATTTTACCTGTACTGCTAGGACTGTACCATAAAAAAATTGGTTTATGGAGATGGAAGGGTGGGCCACTCCTGTGCTTGGAGTCCCATGGATATGATAGTCAATTGATACAGGTGACTTCATGATTTCTGTCTTGCTGCTGTATCTAATCGTTTTAGTACCAATTCCTGCAAGACTCAATCAACCAAATTGTCATGGAAGACTGACATCGGGCAGAATGGAAGAGTAGAAACAACACTGGATTTCCCGTCAAGAGACACATGTTCTAATTATGTCTCTGCCTCTAGTTAATGTGACTTTGAACAAGTTCCATTATGGGTATTGCCTCAGTTTACAAGTGTTACACGTTGGACTTTCCGGAGCAGGTGTTAAGGGGAGTTTAGGGTGGAAGATGTTTCTTAGACATCGACACTTGACACAAAGGAAAGAAAGTAAGAGGAAGCAGGGTTGAGTCGAGGAAGACTTTGAACTGCAGTGCAGACCCAACACTGCTCTGGCCGACTAGGCTGAGATCTCAGGAGGGGATGCTGCAGGTGAGGGTGCCCTGCGACCAGCTGGAATCACGGGGAGTTTATTCTGCACCTTGCTTACTCAGTCACTGGGCGTGAACGGCGCCCGGCAGGGCCTGCCATCAGCGAGGCGGCTTTCTGCTGCAGAAGCAGACCATAAAGGGGGTGCCAGCTGGAGACTGCCTGTAGCCCATGCTCACCCCAGCGAGATGAATCCTTCCTTAAAGGGAAGCATATTCCTGTGTCTGCTACCCTGGGTTAGTAAATGGCAGAGTGTGATGAAGGGCTGTAGTGAAGGCATTTTGGATGAATGGTAATGGGTGAATTATAAGATGAATATAAGATTTAACATTCTATAAAATGTATGATTGTGACCAAATTAAGCCCAAGGTCAAATTCCCAAGTAGTCTCTAGAACCAGCCCAAGGACAGAGGTGCGGTTTGAAACACTATAAGCATTTACAGAACACAAATGCCAGCGTATCCATTAGTGATACTCTGAGTTGAGTTGTGTTTGTCTAGAATCCAATTCTTTTTTTCTCCTGAACAAAACCTTGATTTTCTTATGGAAAATCACAGCTCTCCTACTGTTGTGGTCCCGTGCTCTGCTGTCTCGCTGTCTCCTGGCCTAGATGTAGGCACGTAAGACTAGTTCAACCAGTAAGATGCATTCCCCCTAGAATTTGAATTTTGGGAGGAATGACAAGAGTAGGAAAGAGATGGTTGAGGCTGATTCATCAAGGTGGCAGCTTTCTGAAAAGATTGCCCTCAAGCCTCAGGGCCTGGTTCTTGCTCTGCTTGAGATCTAAGTGTTAAAATGCTGCTTTGATTCTGTGAGTGATGTAGTAGTATTCCAATAAATTCCTTACTTATTTTCTCTTAGTTGACAAGAGTTGGTTGAGTTGCTTATAAAGTGGTCCCCTACAGGTGGTGCCCAGGCTAATCCCAAATAATAATGATAATGATAATAACAACAGTGTTGTTTTGATGATGGTGATGATGATGGTTTCTGAGAATGCTGAAGGAACCAATATACCCATTTTATTCTTTTTTTGAAGGAGAGTTCTCCACCAGATTAACACAGTTCCACATTAGAAAGGTGGTAATGGTGGGTGGTGTAGAATCCAAAGGAATTAATGTATGAAAACAAGGAGAAATCTTATTTGAGAGGAAATAATTTCAACTTATTATAAGGGAGAATTTTCTATCAAAAAACCTTTCCAAAATAGATCTGGGGAGGTAATGAGTGCTCCCCTATTCATCCCCATCAGGAGGAAAAAAATAGAGTAGAAAAATGTCCGGCTTGCAAGACGGTTGGTGAGGATGGATTGCCTGTCAGTTTTCCCAATATGGTATATCCACCACCATCTCTCCGCCCAGGTAATATCACACCTGTTCCATCAGCTCAGGCTCTCAGGAGCCCTGCCTGGTACCATATGTAGCACAAGGTCAGGAAGCTGCCCAAGAGGCTTACAGAACAATCGCCTTATTATCTTGATGTGAGTCTTAACAGGAGCTACAATTAGAGGAACAACTGGCTTAGCCAGGAGGACATGTTTCTAGAACTCCTGGATATGAAGGAGATTGTTAAAACCCATGACTACTTTCTTTGCTTTACTACTTCATACTACTGCACTTTGAGGATGACTTCCAGGTTGGCCATGGTAAATCTGACCACTTTTCCAAGGTGAAGATGATGTGGAACATTGCAGCTTCACAGATATTTCACAAAATCAGGCCATGACTCATGAAAGTTGTAATATAAAGCAATAGAAAATAAATATTTTAACATGCTGTTTTGTTGTTCATGACCCCAAAGACAACAGTTTTATTGAGAAAGTGTTTCTAGTTTAACCAGTCCTTCACACTGAATTTCATATATTGTGTATATGACTTTGACCAAAAAGTAAACACAGAAGAAAGTTCTTTGGCTTAAGAAACATAACATGGAAAGAGGCAGACAGGTTTTACTTTATTTGTTTTTTATCTGAAGTATTTCTGAGTGTAAGTTAACACTTTTAAAAATTGAATCATAAATTTAAATAGTAATTTAAAAATACTTTCATAGCATTTGCTATATGCCAAGCACTGTTTTACATGCTTTACATGCATTGAATCCTGTAATCACTGCAACAGCTCTGTGAATCTCCTTTCCACAAATGAGAAAACGGAGCTACTTAGGTAAACTGTTCTTCAAGGAGCAACCAGAAAACTGAGGAATGTCTCTGTAAAATCAGTGATAAAGGGAAATCTGCCCTTTGGGCAGAACTTAGAATAGTATATTTTGTTGTCGGTTTTGTATGGGTTGGGAAATACCCAAAAAGGTCCCATGGAACTAAGTAGCAGGACCGCAGCTGGAGAGCAGGGAGGGTCCCACACAATCCGAGCATGTGTCCTTCACTGCTGTTTAGCACACAGAGCTACTTCTAACCCGAAGGCTGTGTTTCCTTACTGCTGTCACATCCGCAGCATTGGTTCGTGCCCTAACCGTGGTCCATGCTCTTTCACTCTCGTGGTTTCTTGGAATATCCTTTTCCTCCCTTTACCTTATTCGCCTCCATCCAGCACCCAGCTCAACCCCAGCTCCTTCACAAAGCCTGACTTGACAACCATAGTGAAGACAGTGTTTGCCCTTCTTTTTCCTCTTGCTACTGAGTCCAAGCTCGTACTGCTCACTGCGTGACGGGCCAATAGATGGAGAGATGAGTTGTTGGGACAAGGAATAGTGATATATTCAGAAAGCCAGCAGACCGAGAAGACGGTGGACTAGTGTCCCAAAGAACCATCTTCCCCGAGTTAGAATTCAGGCTTCTTTTTTTTTATTATTATTTTAAATTAATTAATTAATTTATTTATTTATTTTTGGCTGCGTTGGGTATTCGTTGCTGCATGCAGGCTTTCTATAGTTGCGGCGAGCAGGGGCTACTCTTCGTTGCAGTGTGTGGGCTTCTCATTGCGGTGGCTTCTCTTGTTGTGGAGCACGAGCTCTAGGCGTGCAGGCTTCAGTAGTTGTGGCACAGGCTCAGTAGTTGTGGCGCACGGACTTAGTTGCTCCGTGGCATGTGGGATCTTCCTGGACCAGGGCTTGAACCCGTGTCCCCTGCATTGGCAGGCGGATTCTTAACCACTGCACCACCAGGGAAGTCCCCAGGCTTCTATTATACTAAGGGGTGTGGTTGGTTGTTGCAGACTTGTTAGTGTCGGAATCCTTTGTTCTTGCAGCTGTCGGTGCAGGTCAGGTTGTAGGTCAAGTCATGGTGTTCCTGTAAACCTCCAGCAAGACAAATGTTATTCTCTCTTCTGCAACTTTTTATCTCTATATGAATGGAACAGTGTTCCACCTTTAAAGGTCAGTGCCTTGAGAATGGGCTATCCTGTACATTTCAGGCTATAGGCAACATTCTTAACTTGTAGCAAAAGCAATAGAAAAAGTTTAAAGTAAAAGAAACAGATCCAATATGGAGTCAGATTTGTTCTCCCCTTCAGTGTCCTATCTGGCCACCACACCAGGCTCAGCTCTCAACCCTCTGAACTGCAGAGATCAATACAGGCTCCAACGTGGCAGCTTTCTCAGGGGGACCAGCCGGCCGCCTCGCTGTCGAATGATTACACCGAATACCTTCCAACAGGGGGAGGCAGTAATTTGCCCTTACAAAATGGGACTGTATTCTGCATATATATTTGCTTTCCCTGTTTAAAACGCTTCTATTAGCACCAAAATCTATGGTCTTATTTACTTTCGTTATGTTCCTAGGACATTGCCTAGGACTAAAATACTCATTTCACACAAAGAGGAGTGTTCCGGTGGGCTCATGCCCATAAAATTATCTGGCCTTCTTCATGCACTCCTTCAGTTTAAAGTAGGTACCCTGATCAAATGCTGGAATGGTCTATTTAAAACTTAATTACAGTGCAGTTTAGAAATTATACCCTTAGAAAACTAAATTCTATTGTGTAGGATGGGTAATATGTTTTGAATTGGTGACCAACATATCATGTCATTTTTCTCTAGCTAGAGCTAGAGCATGGGTCTGATAGTCAAGGAGTGGAAGATGAGTGGTATCACTCACTATTTCACTTAATAACCCTTTTGCAGAATTTTTGCATTTCTTTCCCATAACTTAGACACTGCTGGTTTTAATTTCCTAAGGGAAAAAAAATTTCACCGGGGGACACAGCAATGGTTTCACTGAATTAGAAATTGACTGACACCTGGCCAATTTGTGCCTCTCCTGTCATGAACCAAAAGGCAGGTTATTACAGTGGCTGACATGATTGATCCTGATTACAAAGAAGAAATTGGGTCACTGATATGTCAGCAAGCCTGAAAGATGATCTGTGATGCCTCCACCCAAGGGCACAAGTTAGTGGGAAATTATAGCAAACCCAAATATTAGTATACAAGACCACTGAGGATTTGGATTTTTTAGGAATGAAAATTTAGGTTGGCCTAAATTTGTCATTGCTGCCAATGACAAAAGGTCTATGGACTTGATAGTAGAATAAAGAAGTTACAGAAACCAGTTACAGCTCCATAACCAGTTACAAAATGATAACGCCTTTTAGTAACTGTTAGTGCAATCAATATGCATATTTTATTAAGTACTTGGCTATATGAGTATGCATACATGTGTATATATGTTTGTATGTATGTATTCACTAATTTCTTTTTTCTTCTCCCTTATTTTATTTATTATTTTACTTAAAACTTGGTGCTGGTGGTTTACTTCAAAATTTAGCCTTTAGGTTACAGAATATTCAGAATATTCAGTGTGACTGAAATAGAGCAGTAATGAAAATCTCTAGAGAGGTGTAAACTACTGTCTCTAGAGATGGATACATAATGGTTTGGATTTTGTACCTCCCTTTTTAGGGAGCAGGTGAGAGTTCTTTCATTTACATGGAATCTATTTGCAACTTGTTATACAGAAGCATAAAACTGGTACTGTTTAGACTGGGGATGGATTGTGTTCCAAACCCACTCTTAATGTATTCTGCTTGGAGATGCTGAACCTGAGATTCTGAAAACTACCTTCTCCTTTGTCAGCTGATTCCCTGTGAGCTCACCCAACCAGAGACCCTGGAGGGAGGTGGAAAGGCAGGAAGAAGAATCTCTTTCATGTCAGTATCATCCTAGCAAATGGTGTTTCACTCAATCAGCAGCAGTTGGTTTACATCTCAAGCTTCTTAGTCATTTCCAGAACCAGCCTGAATGTTCCCACTCAGAGATCCCAGCAGCAGGGGGGTAGCATCTGCTCCCCTGAAGTCTCATAAAGACTCTATCTGCAGATAGAGTTACATTGGCGGTTAGCTTTCAACCTATGAATTTGGGGGGAACACAGTTCAGTTCATAGCATTCCCTGGCCCCCTAAAATCTGGGTCCTTATTGCACAGAAAATACATTCATTCCATCCCAACAGCCCCCAAAGTCTAAAGTTTATTCCAGCATCAACTCTGCAGTCTAAAGTTCAAAGTCACATTTAAATATCGTCTAAATCAGGTTCGGGTGAGACTCGAAGTATGATTCATCCTGAGGCAAAATTCCTTCCAGCTGTGAACCTCTGAAGCCACACAAGTTACGTGCTTCTAAAATTTGATGGTGTGACATGCATAGGATAGACAGACATTTCCCAGAAACATCCAGAATAACATTTGACCAAATTTCTGTGCACCGTGGCCCCGCCAAGTTGACATGTGAAATCAATTGTCACATAAGACATCACATCATCTTTAAAGGTCTGAGTCCCAACTCTTCTGGGACCCTTCTTTGGGCTTCTGAGGTGCCAGTAGCAGCCAGTGGTACTTTTTCTCCAAACAGTTTGAATCTCAGGTCTGTGGCGCCCCTCCGCTGAACTTCTAAGGATTAAAAATCTCAATACCTTTCCTTTAATCTCCCTAGTCCAGGAAGTGATAGTTGATTCCGGCAACTATTGTCTGACTATACTGTTCCCTTTTTGTTTTTCCAGTTCTGTAACGCTGTCTAACAAATCCCCCATGTTAAGTTCTGCATATTAAAATATTTGATGCCATTTCTATTTTATCTGTTAGACCATGGTGGCCGATACACCATTACTGTCTTTAACATAGGTGGTGTGGCTTATAAACAACAGAAATTTATTTCTCAAGTTTCTAGAGAATGGAAGTCCAAGATTAGGGTACCAGCATGGTCAGGTTCTGTGAGAGTCCCCTTCCTGATTTGCAGGCTTTGTTCTCACATGGCAGAGAGCAGAGAGTGGGGCAAGATCTTGTGTCTTCTTGTAAGGACACTAATCCTACTCATGAGGGCTCCATCTTCATCACATAGTAACTTCCCAAAGGCCTCACCTACTAATATCATCACATTGGGGATTAGGATTTCAAACATAATGGATTTTGGGGGAACACAAATATTCAATCCATTTCAATAATTCTGGTTTTCCTGGGACTGTCCTAATTTATGTCTGTTTTCCCATTGTGTTTTTAACTCTCATTGTCTTTTACTCTCCAAAGTATCCTAGTTAAACAATAAGCGATACAATCATGCTAAAGGTTTAGAACAGCGTTCTAGTCAGGACACCTGGGATCTAGCACTGACTGTAAAAAATGCATGTGACTTTGAGCAATCACTCAAATCCACTCTGAAGAGTAAATGACTATTTCCACCATTTATTACAGCTCCCAAACTCTCAGATCTTGTAATCTATCATGGTATCATACAATTTATTTATCCAAATATATTCAAATATGTTACCATTGAGATATTGACATAAATCTGAGTAGCATTAGAAGGTGCCAGAATTGACATGAATTTTGAGCAGTCTTCTAAGAAACAGAAAGCAATCTAATTGACAAAGATGAACAACCTGAAAAAGGGTTGTTAAATCAATCCGATCACTTCAACACCCAAATTATTGCAGCAAGAAAGGATAGAGATATTTGATAAGTCTAATGTACATACAACTATATTATTATATTACTATTCACTAATTTTTTTTTTCTCTGTACAGGCATTAGTTTAAGTGCTTTGCATATACAGGTTGACCTTTGAAAAACATGGATTTGCACTGAGTGGGTCCACTTATATGTGGATTTTTTTCGATAAATACTGTAGTACTACACGATCCAGAGCTGGTTGAATCCAAGGCTGTAGAACTGCAAATATGGAGGACCAACGATGAGACATGAGCATCTGTGGATTTTGGTATCCCTGACGGGTCCTGGAACCAACCTGCTCAGATACCAAGGGATGACTGTAATTATTTAACTTTGACAATAATCCTGTGAAGAAGGCATTATTATTATCTCTATTTTATAGATGAAATATTCAGAGAGGTTAATCAACTTGTCTGAATAGACATAGCAAGGAAGTGCTGATTCTGGGAATTGCACCCAGTAATCTAGTTTTATAACTGCTATACCATAATTTTAATTATCAAGACCAATACAGCTTTATGTGGCATGATGGAGGTATTAGCTAACCCTACCCTGGTCATCATTTTGCAACAGATAAGTGAATCAAATCAATGCATTGTATACCTTAAGCTTACACAGTATTAAATGCTGTTTATATCTCAGTAAACCTGGGAAAAAAGAATATAGCTAGATAAAGAAGAAATATAATTACAATGCAAGTTTGATTAGAGAAAATCTTCTACTTAAGCTCTGTTAAAATATATGTGGATTGTTCTTTTTCAGAATTATAAGAAAATATTCCTGTGAAGATGAGAGTCGTAGAGTATATGGCTCTAGACTGTCTAAAATTAATCATCACATTCCTGAGCCTTCCCCTTGGATAATCCTGCAATAATCAGATGTTCTGATTCAGTAGGCCTGAAGTGAGGCCCAGAAATCTGCATTTTAATTACATTCCCAGTGATAGTTTTGTACCCTCAAGTTTGAGAACAACTATTTTCTAGCTTTTGGAACATGAAGAAAGCAATGAAGTACCCGATAGGCACGCTGTATTTGTGTGCTAGGGCTGCCATGACAAATAACACAGGCTGATGGCTTAACCAACAGAATTTTATTTCTGGAGGCGAGAAGTCTGAGGTCAAGGTGTTGGGAGAATTAGTTTCCCCTGAGACCGCTCTCCTTGGTTTATAGACAGACATCTCCCCAGCCTGCCCCCTCACAGCTGTCCCTTTGTGCCTGTGTTATCTGTGTCCCGACCTCCTCTTCTTATAAGGACACCAGTCATATTGGATTAGGGCTCATCCTAACAACCACTTTTTAAATTAATTACCTCTTTAAAGATCCTATCTCCAAATACAGTCACATTCTGAATGACTAGGGGTCAGGACTTCAACATATACATTTTGGGAGACACAATTCAGCCTATTACACCCCTGACCATGCATCCCATCTTGTTCAGAATAACCCCAGTTTACATCTGATGTGCTGGGATGATTTTTATTAAAGCCCCCTTTCCATCTCAAGAGTATTCTAGTTTGGACCATAAGTTATGTGGTCTCCCTATTTAAAGGTTACAAAGTTACTTAAATAGAAATATAGCTCTCTTATTTTTCTATTTTGTCCCACTGGTATCTTGAGGACAATTCTTAAAGTATAGAAAATATTAGATCAGTGAACTTACAAAAGTTATATTAAGGCAATAATGTTTTTTAAATTATATTAAAAAGCATAATTAAAATTAAAAACCCAGTGAAAGGAAGTTAAAGTGCTTATAGTAGATTTTACCACTCTCTGCATGTGCTATTTTTCTTGATTTTCTTACGTGACATATTACTTGTTCATAGCTAGTCTTCATAATATTAATATATGACTTAAGTCAGGATTTTAAAGTTTTTGTTCAAAGGCTGCTACAGACATAATTGAAATGTCACTTCTAGCCAGAGTTTTCAGTCAAAAAGAATATAGCAACTGATCTTTCTGAAGTTGTGATGATGCCGGTTAGATTACCCCAAGTCAATTAAATTCTCTTTGTCCTGGTTTCCTCATCTGTAAAACCTGAGTCAAAATATCAACTACCTTAGAATTATAAAATTGTAAAGTTCACACAAAGGCTAAGAAGATACCTCTGCCCCCATACCTAACTCTTCTTCCTTTTCATTTTCTCCCAGCACTTGTCATACTGCTTTATCTCTTATCTTTGTTTTGTCCTCGCTATTGGGGTGTTGGCTTGGGGCAAAGACACCGTGTTGGTGTGTTTGTATTCCTTGGGCACAGCAGATGAGCGGCCTAGAGATAACAGTAAATATTCATGGAGGGATAAGTAAATTAACACAGAAGGAATGAAGGGTTGAAGTTGGCAAAGGCAATTTGCTTCAGTTGTCTCTACTGTAAAGAACTACATAAAAGAATTGCATAAGAGATCATTCAAGGACTTGAACATCTAATTGAGACTTTTCTAGTATGAGCAAACTATACATACACAATTCAAGCATCAAGTGCTTAATTCAGAAGTGGGCAATCAGAAAGAGAGAACTTTCTCTCAGCAGATAAGTGAAAGAAAAATGTACAACTTTTCCTTCCTCGTATTCCCTTTGGCAAAGAAAAAAATTTAAATCTTAGTATTGGTACGAAAGCCTTTTGCTCGTGAGTCTTCACTTGCATAAATGCACACGTTCCATGTTTAAAGAGAAGTTAATCTGAAAGATCAGCTCAATCCCATAGTTCATCTTGGAATCCTTACAGAATGGATACACTGTAACTGCAGAGGACATTTCTGATGTTACCAAGAATTCATAAGAATTCTTCTGTCTTTCTTTCTTGAGTACAGTTTTATGTTATTTGCTTTAACTTTGTATATAGTCTATTCTGAAATTACTCTGCCCACTAACCAATGAACCTGTTTCATTTCATTTCTCTTCATTTCATTTTATTATTTTATTTTATTTTATATCATGTCATTAACATTTCCCAATTCTATTAAAAAACGATGATGAGCAGATTTTATTTAAAGAATTCCAGGAAGGCATTTTACACCTTTGTACTTTCCCTTTCTCGGTGGGGCGCTTCCCCTGGCACCTGCCTGTGTGGCCAATGCTAGTGCTGGTCATGCAGGTGGTAAGAAACTGTGGTGTCTCTCTAAGCTCTCTGAGATGCTGATTCTCCCTGCCTCTCCCTGCCCTCCCACCTCCCCCCGCCCCACGTCTCTTGGGTGAACCAACTTGGCCAAGTACACACGTAATGTGCCACCCCTCCCTGCGTTGCTTTGTTTAAACTAGCAAATAAAGTGGTGCCCTGGGCAGAAGCTGGCAACCCCAGCATTCTGAGATTCCAGACTTCCTTGCAGTGAAGATGAAAAGCCTGGTGCCCCTTGCGTCATGGGACACACGTGTAGCAGTGGCAGTGGTCCCTTCTGTGATTTGCGGCAGAGTTTTTAAATGTCACGACTTCTGAGCTTATTCACTAAGCCTTGGACTTCAGCAAATCACTGTTTTGGATTGGTTTGAACCTGTTTCATTTTAGAAGTGGAAAAGCTGTTTCTTGAACTTGTTAGGATCATTCAACATGAAGTATCAGAATCATGGAGTCATACACAAAACTCTCCTAGATGCTCACTTTGAAAATAGAAAGGAGGCCCCTGCAAGACTTAACGCTTGCCTGGTTTCATGAGTGCAAAGCAACCTCTTCTCGTTCTCTTCTTTTTCTTTTGTGCAAGTGTTTTTAGGCCAAGTATGATACCCAAATTCACACACTAAACTTTAGTTTCAATGGATGTAACTATTTTTACCAGTTTTTTACAGTTCTTTGATACCTCAATTAAAAAGTTTACAAAGCATATTCTATATGACTTGGTTTTATTTGCATTCTGTACTTGAATGCAACTAAAAAAACTCAAGAGTACTTTGAAACTAAATACTTCTGGGGGTAGGAAGAGCTTTGGAGAAGTATTTCCAAATTTTAATCACTAACTTTCTTTTTTATATTAGACATTTTATTTTTCTCCATTACGAAGATGCATTTATTAACGTCAAAATTTCTGTTTAGGTTTCAATGAACAAGTAATAGATTATTAACTAATAATTTAACTGTAACCCCCCAAATAAGCAGTTACTCCAAGAGATTTGGTCTAGTAAAGGTCTGTCACACTTCAATCTTGCCTACCTAATATGTTCTACCCAAATATTTATCTTCTATTTTCACATGAAAATTGTTAGATGTTTCTGAAAGCTCTGTCTCCAAGCTTCTTTGAAAGGGTGACAGATACAGATTTTCATAATTATTTCTTTTGAACAAAACTCTTTTTTTTTTTTAAACTATTCTTTTTTTTTTCTTAATCTATTTATTTATTTTTTGGCTGTGTTGGGTCTTCGTTTCTGTGTGAGGGCTTTCTCTAGTTGTGGCAAGCGGGGGCCACTCTTCATCGCGGTGCGCAGGCCTCTCACCGTCGCGGCCTCTCTTGTTGCGGAGCACAGGCTCCAGACGCGCAGGCTCAGTAGTTGTGGCTCACGGGCCCAGTTGCTCCGCGGCATGTGGGATCCTCCCAGACCAGGGCTCGAACCCGTGTCCCCTGCATTGGCAGGCAGACTCTCAACCACTGCGCCACCAGGGAAGCCCTGAACAAAACTCTTGATATATCTCACTTGATCTCTGTAGTTTTTTAAAGCATCTCACCTGTTGAATACACAAAATAATGTAGCAATGGGTTGATTTAGAAGAATAATTTCAATTGCCAGATAACTATTTCTCAACAGTAAGTATAGAGGTGCTCACTAGGGAGCATTTCCACCTGGACCTTCATGGAACATTCACTTACTGAGTTATTGAGGTGTCCGAGGAATGGACATTCTGTACAGAAGTAAACGTGTGGGCCCCTGGGTGCCCAACAAGTGCTGCATGTCTGTGCTTTTGAGTTGAATGGCTTCGCATACGAACAAACCTTCTACTCATTTTCTTTTATTACTCTTTTCCTTCCCACTCTTTACTTTTTCTTTTTTTTTTAAATTGAAGTATAGTTGATTTACAGTGTTTCAGGTGTTCAGCAAAGTGATGCAGTTTTTCAGATTCTTTTCCACTATAGGTTATTACAAGATATTGAATATATAGTTCCCTATGTTATACAGCAGGACCTTGTGGTCTATCTGCTTTATGTACAGTGGTGTGTATCTATTGACCCCAAACTCCTAATGTATCCCTCCCCCTGCTTTCCCCTCTGGTAACCATAAGTTTGTTTTCTACATCTGTGAGTCTGTTTCTGTTTTGTAAATAAGTTCACTTGTATCATTTTTTTAGATCCCACATATAAGTGATATCATATGGTATTGTCTTTGTCTGATTTACTTCACTTAGTATGATAATCTCTAGGTCCATTCATGTTGCTGCAAATGGCATTATTTCATTCTTTTTTATGGCTGAGTAATATTCCATTGTGTATACCACATCTTCTTTATCCTTCCCTCTCTTGAATGGAGTATCTGCCAGGAATTATTGTCAGGTAGATAGAAAAACAGATTTCAAAACTGACGGTCTTTGGCCAAACACGGTCACTTCCTGTGACAAGTTCTTTAAAGAAGCTTATCAGTGATTTCAGTCCTTCCTGGAGAGACCAAATTCAAGTCCACTGGAGAGCTAGAACGGGAATAACCTGTGCCTCTGGGATGTTAGAAAACTCATTGAAACTTGAGATTCTGCAGAGTTTCACTCCTGAGTACGAGCCATTGTCATGTTATTTTATACCTGTACCCATAGGGCTGGACCAAAAATCAATTGGCTCATGGAGATAAAGGGGTATCTATGGAAATACCTTTGTGTAAGTATGTATTATGTTGCTGTTCAGTTTCTTTTTCCACAAGTTTATTACATTATGAATGAATTATAAATGATGGGGTGGGGGGATGGCAGCAGAGCAAGTGCTTTAGAGATTGGACTTTGAAGCAGAACTTTCCGGTTTTGACATCAAGTTCTAGGACCTGCTAGCTGTGTACCCCAGCCCTTCAGGTTTCCATCTTCTCCACCTACCCCCATTTCCTCATCTGAAATGTTATACCCACCTCGCTGTGTCAAAATGATCAAGTGCATTTATGTTTATGAAGTTGTAAGAGAACTTCTTGGCTCTAAATGTGCTTTGTTAAATAAAATAAGTGAAACCTCCACAGAAATTGAGTAAAGAAAGGGAAACTCCTTTATCTGTTACTACACTGTTTTCTGTTGCTGTCCCTTGTTCTGTAAGACGTCTGTGCCCTCGAACCTGCATGCGTCATGTCACACTTGCTGAGATGCTGAGATGCTCTGTCCCTCGTGCCCCTTCCCTGCACTCCTTCACTTGGAATGTTCCTTCCTCTCATCCTTGCATGTCCAAGGTCCAGCTGACCTCGAAGACTTAGCTCAAATATACGACTCCTTTCATTACTCTCTAAATGAGGATGTGAATTTCTTCCTCCTCTGCGACGTAAAGCTTATTGTTCTACTATAGCATTTAAGTTCTTTCTATCTTGTGTTATAGCTCCTTGAATATGACACTTCATCTAGATGAGAGGTCTGTGGAGATGTTGTGCAAATCCTTCTATATACTTCATGAGTTGAGCACTGTTCTTTGCCCAAAGTAGATGCTCAACAAATACTTGTTGAATGGATTAATGAATCTTGATTTAAATATATTTTACAACTAAAATATATTGTTTTTAAAAATGAAATATTCTAAGAATATCTATTTATAGGACAAAATACTCACGATATAATGTTAAGTGATAGAAAACTCTATAAGCAGTATGACTCCAATTTTCTAAAATAAAATATCTATCCATCTATTTACCTCTTATCTATCTATCTATCTACCTACCTACATATCTATAAATTCCTACCTATCTATTCTGAAAAGACTGGAAAGAAACTTCACAGATGTTGACAGCATTTATGTCTACATTATAAGATGCAGGTGATTTAAATTTTCTTTTAGTTTTTGATGAAATCTCTACAATCCCAGTACATCAACTTTATAATTATAAAAGCTTAGTATTGCAACAACATAAATGCTTATACAAAAATAAGATTGCTTTAGCCTAGAAATATAAGAACACACCATCATCTTTGAATAGTTTAGATTAAATAGATTAAAATAAATTGATTTAATAGATTTATCTGCTGGCTCTTCAGCATATAGACCTTAGACATCCTGGGGAGAGACAGCATGTAAGACAGTTTCCCTCTCTCTTGCTTAATTCTAAGTGCAATAAATAGTTTGTAATAAAAACTGGAATGTTCAGCTTGGAGAAGTAAAAAGTAATTTCAATAAGAAATCTTAAAAGAACTACTAAATATTTTCCATACAGAACTTTTAATTATTGAAAGCAAAGTGTATTTTTGACTTGCTCTAAATATGCAGAAAGCAAAAAGCATGTAGAGAGAAATTAAGAAATACCAATAGGGAATTGAAAGGAAGCTGGCCATATATATCTATAGAGTGTTTTTTTTTAAATGATTCATTTTGAAAATGGATTTTATAGTGCACACATAAAGGGATAATGCATATCTATTTTGTTGATATGAAGGTAAAATATTTGTCATTTCAAGAAAGCAATTAGAAATGAGTTCAATTGATCATCTAAAATGTATCTCCAAGAGGTTATTCTATTAAGTAGACTTATCTTGTGTTGTTAAGCAACCCTGGGTCACCATTACTGTGCTCTTCAAATACTTATTTTAACACCTTTTCTCAAAAGGACTTTCTTCCAGTCCTGTAAGAGGTACACACGTCTGTCATTTGGCTCCTTAAGGAACTTCTTCATCTTTGACAAAATTTCCTCTATTTCTCTAGCTTTTCTTAGGATAAAATTTTCTTATGGTTTACTTGGTTGAGCTGAATTTGACTTTATTGGTGAGAGATTTTTCTCTAAAATAGTGCTGAAGAAAAGTTTGTTGAAAGAAAATGCACTTTTATGTATCCATGGAAAGAAACAACCCCACAGAGATAAAATGGGAGCAGAGGAGTTGTTTGCTCAGTGAAGAATATCTGTTGATGTGTGTCTTTTGGCATTAAAAGGAAGTTCATTACTTTTCGTGAATGTCTTTATTTAGCTGAAATATCTATCTAATGTCATTATGAAAATACATTAGAGAGACGTTTCGGTAAAGTACTATAGGCCGGCACAACTCACTATACAATAGCCAGAGGAAACTTATGTTTTGTTTAGTACCGAAAATGGGTCTAAAGTGAAAAACCCAGTGTTCCTGTTGTGTTCTTTTTTATATGGTGTGGGAGGTTCAAAGTACCTTTCCAAGTGCTCAAGATTCCTGAGAATTTTTTCCCAGTTTAAAAGTATACTAGCTAATTTAGAAGAATGAAAGAGAAAACAATCACTTTTCCCTCCCAAAATTTAATCCTGGCTTTCCCAAGAATTAGGCAATTCTGAAAAATCAAAAATTGATTTTTTCTTTATCATGGTATCAACTTTATATCTTTTTTTTAATCCAAAACAGCTGTAATATTCTAAGAAAAAAATACACCACAGAATTCTTCCTGAAGTATGTTCTTACTCTTTCTTACCTTATTAAATATAATTACATTGTCTTACTTTGCTCTGTTACCATTCTGAGTCATCATGAAAGGGTTCTAATGATGGTCAAATTGTTTATGAACACCACCATCCATGATAATTCCCATTTTTAGAATTCACAACACATTACCCTTGTATTGAAGGCAAAAATATAGCATGAGTGTAAACTTCTATATCTACTTGCTTTCTTTTGAGCCAGTGACTTAAATCGGCCCCAATACAGGCTCATAAACATCCTAAGTCTGATACCATGAGAAGGTTTTTAGTGTCATCCTCAGGCAAGATTAACCTTAAGCTACTGCAGCTGAATGAGGGTCTCGTCAATTTCCAAACATCCACGGGGGAATCAGATTCCATCACAATTCATAGCATCATGAGCAGTTTAAGAACATTCCTATCAGGCTGTTTTCTTCTTCTCATTTAAATTTCTTATTCGGTATCTTCAATCATTTTAGCCTAACTTTGCTCTCCTTAGAAACAAAGACAGTTGCCATCATTCTGTTTGGAGAACAGTATTTGATATAATTCAATATTCAAACCTGCTACACCTTTCCAAATTATATTTGTTTTCAAAGTTAACATTATTAAAACTTTATAACTTTTATTTTCTAAACTGTAGCCAGTTTGGTGTTTTTTGTTGAATCCTTTGTACTTTTTATGAGTTTCTTTTTTTTTAACTTTTTATTTTATATTGGAGTATAGTTGATTAACTATGTTGTGTTAGTTTCACGTGTACAGCAAAGTGATTTAGTTATACATATACATGTCTCTATTCTTTTTCAAATTATTTTCCCATTTAGGTTGTTATATAATATTGAGCAGAGTTCCCTGTGCTACACATTAGGTCCTTGTTGATTATCCATTTTAAATATAGCAGTGTGTACATGTCAGTCTTAAACTCCCTAACTATCCCTCCCCCCGACCCTTCCCCCTTGATAACCTTAAGTTCCTTCTCTAAGTCTGTGAGTCTGTTTGTTTTGTAAATAAGTTTATTTTTATCTTTTTTTTTTTTTTTGGATTCCACATACAAGTGATATCATATGATATTTGTCTTTCTCTGACTTAGTTCACTCAGTATGACAATCTCTAGGTCCATCCATGTTGCTGCAAATGGCATTATTTCATTCTTTTTTTATGGCTGAATAATATTCCATTGTATAAATGTACCACACCTTCTCTATCCATTCATCTGTCAGTGGACATTTAGGTGGCTTCCACGTTTTGGCTATTGTAAACAGTGCTGCAATGAACATTGGGGGGCATGTATCCTTTCAGACCCTGTTTTTCTGCAGATATATGCCCAGGAGTGGGGATTGCAGTATCATATAATAGCTCTATTTTTAGTTTTTTAAGGCGCCTCCGTACTGTTCTCCATAGTGGCTGTACCAATTTACATTCCCACCAACAGTGTAGGATGGTTCCCTAGTTTCTGTTTATAAGATTCTTACATTGTTCAAATCACACTAATTAAAAATCTGCTCAGTCCTGGAAATTCCAACCCATAACACAGAGGCATCGTTATTCTTAAGACTTATTTTTGCCAGAAGACTAATTCATTTCGCTCAACATAAAATTAAAATTTGACATTATGGCAAAAATGCTTCCAATTCTAGCAGCTCCTGACCAACCAGGAGAGTTCTTATGCAGACTAATTCTTGCAAGAACGTGAACCAATCCATGGGTATCCTGGTTCTTACACGTGGACAGTGTTTAGCCCATGTTTCCAGCTGGCTGTTTATTCTGGGTAAAGAAAGCAGAACTTGACCTTCGATCATTTCTAAGTATACCATCTACCATTTCCTCACTGATCTGGGAGCCACAAAGTGGATATACCTTCTCTGCGCCAGATCCTACATATGTGGTTATCTCATTTTAAATTAGTCCTTCTAATAATCTTTCTAAGAAGCCCATGAAATATTAGTTATTCTAATTTTGAAGGTAAAGATATACAATTATGAAGATTTAATTTCTTACCAAAATCACACTCCTTGACAGGAGCTGGATTCAAATTGAGTTGTGCTCTCTTTCTTAGTGAGACATCTGTTTTCCTGTAGATTGCTAGATCTAATGTCTTCCAGTTAATATTAAATGCCATTAAAATAGAGGGGTCCTTAAGATGTAGTGTTAAAGTCAGTTCTCAGTCCAAAGGACTGGTTAAAATATTTCTGGATATTTTGAGTTATTGAAACATCTTAGCAAACTTTTTTGAAAATAAATACATTGATATAAGAGAATTCATGTCCATACTACAATATATACAATTCATTAGACTGAGCTACATAATTGGGTGTAATGACAGGAAAAATGGAAGTCTTTTAAAATGTATGTTTTTAATTTTTTTTTTTTTTTTTTGAAAATGAGGCTTTATTTATAGAGGTTTTTAGTAACTTATAAAACTAACAGCGTTTGACAAAGTTGGCCAAGCTTTATAGTCAGAGATCAAGGGCTGTCCACAGCAGGGAAGAACAGTTTAGAAAAATTATGAGCTATCCTATTTTTAGGTAGGTTATGAATGTTATCTATCTGAGTGAATTCTTATGCCTTGGTCAGAGGTAATAGCTATACAAAGGAGTTGCTTACCTTGGCTTTCAAGTCTGACTTTTGTGTGTGTGTGTGTGTGTGTGTGTGTGTGTGTTAGCTTCTGCTTTATAACAAAGTTAATCAGTTATACATATACAATATGTTCCCATATCTCTTCCCTCTTGCATCTCCCTCCCTCCCACCCTCCCCATCCCACCCCTCTAGGTGGTCACAAAGCACCGAGCTGATCTCCCTGTGCTATGCGGTTGCTTCCCACTAGCTATCTATTTTACATTTGGTAGTGTATATATGTCCATGACACTCTCTCACCCTGTCACATCTCACCCCACCCCTTCCCCATATCCTCAAGTCCATTCTCTAGTAGGTCTGTGTCTTTATTCCCGTCTTGCCACTAGGTTCTTCATGGCCTTTTTTTTTTTTTTCCTTAGATTCCATATATATGTGTTAGCATACTGTATTTGTTTTTCTCTTTCTGACTTACTTCACTCTGTATGACAGACTCTAACTCCAGCCACCTCATTACAAATACCTCCATTTCATTTCTTTTTATGGCTGAGTAATATTCCATTGTATATATGTGCCACATCTTCTTTATCCATTCATCTGTTGATGGACATGTAGGTTGCTTCCATGTCCTGGCTATTGTAAATAGAGCTGCAATGAACATTTTGGTACATGACTCTTTTTGAACTATGGTTTTCTCAGGGTATATGCCCAGTAGTGGGATTGCTGGGTCGTATGGTAGTTCTATTTGTAGTTTTTTAAGGAACCTCCATACTGTTCTCCATAGTGGCTGTATCAATTTACATTCCCACCAACAGTGCAAGAGAGTTCCCTTTCCTCCACACCCTCTCCAGCATTTATTGTTTCTAGATTTTTTGATGATGGCCATTCTGACCGGTGTGAGATGATATCTCATTGTAGTTTTGATTTGCATTTCTCTAATGATTAATGATGTTGAGCATTCTTTCATGTGTCTGTAGGCCATCTGTATATCTTCTTTGGAGAAATGTCTATTTAGGTCTTCTGCCCATTTTTGGATTGGGTTGTTCGTTTTTTTGTTATTGAGCTGCATGAGCTGCTTGTAAATCTTGGAGATTAATCCTTTGTCAGTTGCTTCATTTGCAAATATTTTCTCCCATTCTGATGGTTGTCTTTCGGTCTTGTTTATGGTTTCCTTTGCTGTGCAAAAGCTTTTAAGTTTCATTAGGTCCCATTTGTTTATTTGTGTTCTTATTTCCATTTCTCTGGGAGCTGGGTCAAAAAGAATCTTGCTGTGATGTATGTCATAGAGTGTTCTGCCTATGTTTTCCTCTAAGAGTTTGATAGTGTCTGGCCTTACACTTAGGTCTTTAATCCATTTTGAGTTTATTTTTGTGCATGGTGTCAGGGAGTGTTCTAATTTCATACTTTTACATGCATCTGTCCAATTTTCCCAGCACCACTTATTGAAGAGGCTGTCTTTTCTCCACTGTATATGCTTGCCTCCTTTATCAAAGATAAGGTGACCATATGTGCGTGGGTTTATCTCTGGGCTTTCTATCCTGTTCCATTGATCTATATTTCTGTTTTTGTGCCAGTACCAAACTGTCTTGATTACTGTAGCTTTGTAATATAGTCTGAAGTCAGGGAGCCTGATTCCCCCAGCTTTGTTTTTCTTTCTCAAGATTGCTTTGGCTATTCGGGGTCTTTTGTGTTTCCATACAAATTGTGAAAATTTTTGTTCTAGTTCTGTGAAAAATGCCAGTGGTACTTTGATAGGGATTGCATTGAATCTGTAGATTGCTTTGGGTAGTAGAGTCATTTTCACAATGTTGATTCTTCCAATCCAGGAACATGGTATATCTTTCCATCTATTTGTATCATCTTTAATTTCTTTCATCAGTGTCTTATAATTTTCTGCATACAGGTCTTTTGTCTCCTTAGGTAGGTTTATTCCTAGATATTTTATTCTTTTTGTTGCAATGGTAAATGGGAGTGTTTTCTTAATTTCACTTTCAGATTTTTCGTCATTAGTGTATAGAAATGCAAGAGATTTCTGTGCATTAATTTTGTATCCTGCTACTTTACCAAATTCATTGATTAACTCTAGGAGTTTTCTGGTGGCATCTTTAGGATTCTCTATGTATAGTATCATGTCATCTGCAAACAGTGACAGCTTTACTTCTTCGTTTCCGATTTGCATTCCTTTTATTTCTTTGTCTTCTCTGATTGCTGTGGCTAACACTTCCAAAACTATGTTGAATAATAGTGGTGAGAGTGGGCAACCTTGTCTTGTTTCTGATCTTAGTGGAAATGGTTTCAGTTTTTCACCATTGAGGACAATGTTGGCTGTGGGTTTGTCCTATATGGCCTTTGTTATGTTGAGGTAAGTTCCCTCTATGCCTACTTTCTGCAGGGCTTTTATCATAAATGGGTGTTGAATTTTGTCGAAAGCTTTCTCTGCATCTATTGAGATGATCATATGGTTTTTCTCCTTCAATTTGTTAATATGCTGTATCACATTGATTGATTTACGTATATTGAAGAATCCTTGCATTCCTGGGATAAACCCCACTTGATCATGGTGTATGATCCTTTTAATGTGCTGTTGGATTCTGTTTGCGAGTATTTTGTTGAGGATTTTTGCATCTATATTCATCAGTGATATTGGCCTGTAGTTTTCTTTCTTTGTGACATCTTTGTCTGGTTTTGGTATCAGGGTGATGGTGGCCTCGTAGAATGAGTTTGGGAGTGTTCCTCCCTCTGCAATATTTTGGAAGAGTTTGAGAAGGATAGGTGTTAGCTCTTCTCTAAATGTTTGATAGAATTCACCTGTGAAGCCATCTGGTCCTGGGCTTTTGTTTGTTGGAAGGTTTTTAATCACAGTTTCAATTTCAGTGCTTGTGATTGGTCTGTTCATGTTTTCTATTTCTTCCTGGTTCAGTCTCGGCAGTTTGTGCATTTCTAAGAATCTGTCCATTTCTTCCAGGTTGTCCATTTTATTGGCATAGAGTTGCTTGTAGTAATCTCTCATGATCTTTTGTATTTCTGCAGTGTCAGTGGTTACTTCTCCTTTTTCATTTCTAATTCTATTGATTTGAGTCTTCTCCCTTTTTCTCTTGATGAGTCTGGCTAATGGTTTATCAATTTTGTTTATCTTCTCAAAGAACCAGCTTTTAGTTTTATTGATTTTTGCTATTGTTTCCTTCATTTCTTTTTCATTTATTTCTGACCTGATCTTTATGATTTCTTTCCTTCTGCTAGCTTTGGGGTTTTTTTGTTCTTCTTTCTCTAATTGCTTTAGGTGCAAGGTTAGGTTGTTTATTCGAGATGTTTCCTGTTTCTTGAGGTAGGCTTGTATTGCTATAAACTTCCCTCTTAGCACTGCTTTTGCTGCGTCCCATAGGTTTTGGGTCGTCGTATCTCCATTGTCATTTGTTTCTAGGTATTTTTTGATTTCCCCTTTGATTTCTTCAGTGATCACTTCGTTATTAAGTAGTGTATTGTGTAGCCTCCATGTGTTTGTATTTTTTACAGATCTTTTCCTGTAATTGATATCTAGTCTCATAGCGTTGTGGTCGGAAAAGATACTTGATACGATTTCAATTTTCTTAAATTTACCAAGGCTTGATTTGTGACCCAAGGTATGATCTATCCTGGAGAATGTTCCATGCGCACTTGAGAAAAATGTGTATTCTGTTGTTTTTGGGTGGAATGTCCTATAAATATCCATTAATTCCATCTTGTTTAATGTATCATTTAAAGCTTGTGTTTCCTTATTTATTTTCATTTTGGATGATCTGTCCATTGGTGAAAGTGGGGTGTTAAAGTCCCCTACTACGATTGTGTTATTGTCGATTTCCCCTTTTATGGCTGTTAGTATTTGCCTTATGTATTGAGGTGCTCCTATGTTGGGTGCATAAATATTTACAATTGTTATACCTTCCTCTTGGATTGATCCCTTGATCATTATATAGTGTCCTTCTTTGTCTCTTATAATATTCTTTATTTTAAAGTCTATTTTGTCTGATATGAGAATTGCTACTCCAGCTTTCTTTTGATTTCCATTTGCATGGAATATCTTTTTCCATCCCCTCCCTTTCAGTCTGTATGTGTCTCTAGGTCTGAAGTGGGTCTCTTGTAGACAGCATATATATGGGTCTTGTTTTTGTATCCATTCAGCCAGTCTGTGTCTTTTGGTGGGAGCATTTAATCCATTTACATTCAAGGTAATTATCGATATGTATGTTCCTATTCCCATTTTCTTAAATGTTTTGGCTTTGTTATTGTAGGTGTTTTCCTTCTCTTGTGTTTCTTGCCTAGAGAAGTTCCTTTAGCATTTGTTGTAAAGCTGGTTTGGTGGTGCTGAACTCTCTCAGCTTTTGCTTGTCTGTAAATGTTTTAATTTCTCCATCACATCTGAATGATATCCTTGCTGGGTAGAGTAATCTTGGTTGTAGGTTTTTCTCCTTCATCACTTTAAGTATATCCTGCCACTCCCTTCTGGCTTGCAGAGTTTCTGCTGAAAGATCAGCTGTTAACCTTATGGGGATTCCCTTGTGTGTTATTTGTTGTTTTTCCCTTGCTGCTTTTAATATGTTTTCTTTATATTTAATTTTTGACAGTTTGATTAATATGTGTCTTGGCGTGTTTCTCCTTGGGTTTATCCTGTATGGGACTCTCTGTGCTTCCTGGACTTGATTAACTATTTCCTTTCCCATATTAGGGAAGTTTTCAACTATAATCTCTTCAAATATTTTCTCAGTCCCTTTCTTTTTCTCTTCTTCTTCTGGGACCCCTATAATTCGAATGTTGGTGCGTTTAATGTTGTCCCAGAGGTCTCTGAGACTGTCCTCAGTTCTTTTCATTCTTTTTTCTTTATCCTGCTCTGCAGTAGTTATTTCCACCATTTTATCTTCCAGGTCACTTATCCTTTCTTCTGCCTCAGTTATTCTGCTATTGATCCCATCTAGAATATTTTTAAGTTCATTTATTGTGTTTTTCATCGTTGCTTGGTTCCTCTTTAGTTCTTCTATGTCCTTGTTAAATGTTTCTTACATTTTGTCTATTCTATTTCCCAGATTTTGGATCATCCTTACTATCATTATTCTGAATTCTTTTTCAGGTAGACTACCTATTTCCTCTTCATTTGTTAGGTCTGGTGTGTTTTGACCCTGCTCCTTCATCTGCTGTGTGTTTTTCTGTCGTCTCATTTTGCTTATCTTACTGTGTTTGGGGTCTCCTTTTCACAGGCTGCAGGTTCGTAGTTCCCGTTGTTTTTGGTATCTGTCCCCAGTGGATAAGGTTGGTTCAGTGGGTTGTGTAGGCTTCCTGGTGGAGGGGACTATTGCCTGTGTTCTGGTGGATGAGGTTGAATCTGGTCTTTCTGGTGGGCACGTCCACGTCTGGTGGTGTATTTTGGGGTGTCTGTGGCCTTATGATTTTAGGCAGCCTCCCTGCTAATGGATGGGGCTGTGTTCCTGTCTTGCTAGTTGTTTGGCATTGGGTGTCCAGCACTGTAGCTTGCTGGTCGTTGAGTGAAGCTGGTTCTTGATGTTGAGATGGAGATCTCTGAGAGATTTTTGCCGTTTGGTATTACATGGAGCTGGGAGGTCTCTTGTGGACCAGTGTCCTGAAGTTGGCTCTCCCACCTCAGAGGCACAGCCCTGATGCCTGGCTGGAGCACCAAGAGCCTTTCATCCACACAGCTCAGAATATAAGGGAGAAAAAAATAGAAAGAAAGAAAGAGGATAAAATAAAATAAAATAAAGCTATTATAATAAAAAATAAGAAAAAAAATTATTAAGAGTAAATGTATTCAGAAAAAAATTTTTTTTTAATTTTTAAAAATAGATTTATTAATTTTTTATAGTAAAAAATAAGAAAAAAATTTTTAAGAAAAATTATTAAGAAAAGAAAATTTTAATTTTTTAAATAAAAAATATGAAAAAATTTATTAAAAATTTTTTTAATTTCTAAAAATAGAAAATACAGAAAAAATTATTAAGAAAACATATATTAGGAAAAAAAAATTTTTTTAAGCAAAAAAAAAAAAAAAAATGGACGGACCTAACCCTAGGACTAAAGGTGAAAACAAAGCTATAGAGACAAAATCTCACCCAGAAGCATACACATATACACTCACAAAAAAAGGAAAAGGTGAAATTAATATATCCTGCTCCTAAAGTCCACCTCCTGAATTTGGGATGATTCGTTGTCTATTCAGGTATTCAACAGATGCAGGCACATCAAGTTGTTTGTGGAGCTTTAATCCGCTGCTTCTGAGGCTGCTGGGAGAGATTTCCCTTTCTCTTCTTTGTTCATACAGCTCCCAGCGTTCAGCTTTGGATTTGGACCCGCCTCTGCATGTACGTCGCCTGAGGGCGTCCGTTCCCCCCCCAGACAGAACGGGGTTAAAGGAGCAGCTGCTTCGGGGGCTCTGGCTCACTCAGGCGGGGGGAGGGAGCGGTACGGAGGAGGCGGGGCGCGCCTGCGGCGTCAGAGGCGTCGTGACGTTGCAGCAGCCTGAGGCGCGCCGTGTGTTCTCCCAGGGAAGTTGTCCCCAGATCACGGGAGCCTGGCAGTGGCGAGCTGCACCGGCTCCCGGGAGGGGCGGTGTGGAGAGTGACCTGTGCTCGCACACAGGCTTCTTGGTGGCGGCAGCAGCAGCCTTAGCGTCTCCTACCAGTCTCTGGGGTCCGTGCTGATGGCCGCAGCTCGCGCCCGTCTCTGGGGTCCGCGCTGTTAGCTGTGGCTCGTGCCCGCCTCTGGAGTTCGTCTAGGCGGCGCTCTGAATCCCCTCTCCTTGCGCGCCGCGAATCAAAGAGGCAAGAAAAAGTCTCTTGCCTCTCCGGCGGCTGCAGACCTCCTCTCCGGCTCCCTCCTGGCTCGCCGCGGCACGCCAACCCCTTCAGGCTGTGTTCACGCCGCCAACCCCAGTCCTCTCCCTGCGATCCGACCGAAGCCCGCGCCTCAGCTCCCAGCCCCGCCCGCCCCGGCGGGTGAGCAGACAAGCCTCTCGGGCTGGTGAACGCTGCTCGGCGCTGAGCCTCTGTGCGGGAATCTCTCCATTTTTCTCTCTGCGCCCCTGTTGCTGTGGGATCCGCGCTGATAGCCGCGGCTCGCACCCGTCTCTGGAGTTCGTTTAGGCGGCGCTCTGAATCCCCTCTCCTTGCGCGCCGCGAAACAAAGAGGCAAGAAAAAGTCTCTTGCCTCTTCGGCAGCTGCAGACTTTTTCCTGGACTCCCTCCCGGCTAGCACCAAAGCCGGAGCCTCAGCTCCCAGCCCCCGCCCGCCCCGGCGGTTGAGCAGACAAGCCTCTCGGGCTGGTGAGTGCTGGTTGGCACCGAGCCTCTGTGCGGGAGTCTTTCCGCTTTGCCCTCCGCACCCCTGTGTCTGCGCTCTCCTCTGCGGCTCCGAAGCTTCCCCCCTCTGCCACCCGCAGTCTCTGCCCGCAAAGGGGCTTCCTAGTGCCTGGAAACCTTTCCTCCTTCACGGCTCCCTCCCACTGGCGCAGGTCCCGTCCCTATTCTTTTGTCTCTGTTATTTCTTTTTTCTTTTACCCTACCCAAGTACGTGGGGATTTTCTTTCCTTTTGGGAGGTCTGACGTCTTCTGCCAGCGTTCAGTGGGTGTTCTGTAGGAGCAGTTCCACGTGTAGATGTATTTCTACTGTATCTGTGGGAAGGAAGGTGATCTCCGCGTCTTACTCTTCCGCCATCTTGCCCCTACTCCTCTGTTTTTAATTTTTTTAATTACGTTAATGTATTTATTTCTAACTATAAATAGTTTCTATTTGTCATACAAAATCAGAGAAAATAAAGCAAAATACAGAGAAAAAAAGCAATACATACATAAACTTTCCAGTTCAAGACATTGTCATTTTTATATCCTTCCCGATCATATTGGTAAAATATCTTTTTTAGTTAATTTGTAATTTTCAGTACAATATTTTAGATATTTCATATTTTACTTCCTTTTTTGAGAATCATTTGTTTGCATCCATTTTCCCATGTGTTGTTAATTGTTTTCTTAATGGAAGTTCTTACTCTCACCTTCTCGAAGGACTTCCCCTTCTCTTTCGTCAGCTCTGGCCAGCTCTAACATCTTTCTCCAGTATTTTCACAATGGATTTTAAGCCAACAAAAACTGCTTTAACATTTGCTCTTCAAATGAAATCCAATCCATAATAGCGTCCGTGAGTCCGTGGCCACTCTCTGGATTCCTGCTCATGAAATCAGTATCATCTCGTGGACAATGTGTCAGTATAGTTTCTTAAGTTAAAAGGAAAGAGTAGCCTTTTGCTTTAGAAATGTTTATGACCTTGCAACAACATATCTCCCTATAGGAAAAAAACAGAAACAAAAAAAACCCAAAAAACAAATATGTTAAAAACAACTTAATTTCTCCTGAGTTCATACCACAGGAGAAAGAGTATCTATTAAGGCCAAACCATTACCAACATCCCTGCACAAAATCCACACTGATGAGGAAACACATATAAATTGATGCAGATAGTATATTTCTTTTTATCACAGAGCTTATCTTGAACAAATGATACATTGCTCCTCACGGCTGATTTCTAACCAATTAATTCCCAGTTAATCCACACATTAGCAAAAATAAGCACACAACAAATAAGTAAATGAATGAATAACAAATAGACTCCAGGTATAAACTTCTTTATTGTCTGAAAGAGTAAAATGTTAGACATATTTTGATGGACAAAAACGTCCATAGTTATGAAGTAAAGTGGTGTATTTCCAAAGATGCAGTTTTTTCACATCATTCTTTATTGCCACACACCTTTCAAACGAAACATGCTAGATTTTCCCCAACATTCTCACATTTTGGCCTCCTTAACTTTAGTTGATTGCAAGTACTTTCATATATTTCTCCACCTCACCTTGTGTTCTCTTAGAGTACATCCTATAAAAGATACAACACAGTGAAGAGAACGATAAGACAAGCCACAGATTAGGAGAAAACATTTGCAAAAGACATATCTGATAAAGGTCTTGTATTCAAAATGTACAAAGAACTCTTAAAATTCAACATACAAGAAATGAGAAACCTGATTTTAAAATGGGCCAAAGAAACAGTACCTCACCAAAGAAGACATATAGATGGCAAATAAACATATGAAAAGATGTTCAGCATTATAAATTGCAAATTAAAGCAATGGATACCTATCAGAGTGGCCAAAACACTGACAGCACCAGATACTGGTGAGGATGTAGAGCAAAAGGAACTCTCATTCACTGCTTGATGGGAATTCAAAACGGTACAGTTACTTTGCAAATCAGTTTGGCAGTTTCTTGTAAAGCTAAATATACTCTTACAATAGATCTAGTAATCATGCTCCCTGGTGTTTACCCAAAGGAGTTGAAAACATATGCCCGTGCAAAAACCTACACACATATGTTTATAGTAAGTTTATTCATAATCGCTGAAACTTGGAAGCAACCAAGATGTCCTTCAGAAGGTGCATGGATAAATAAACTGTGGTCCATCCAATGGAATATTATTTGGCACTAAAAAGAAATGAGTGATCAAGCCCTGAATAAACATGGAATAACCTCAAATGCATATTCCTAAGTGAAAGAAGCTAGTCCGAGAAAGCTACACACTGCATGATTCCAGCTATATGATATTTCGGAAAAGGCAAAACTATGGAGGCAGTGAAAAAGGATCAGTGGTTGCCAGGGGCTGGGGAGGAGGAAAGATGAACTGGTGAAGAACGGAAGGTTTTTAGGGCAGTGAAATGATTCTGTGTGATATTTTAAGGGTGAGGGTCATTACACATTTGTCAAAACTCACAGACCGGACAACACCAAGAGTGAACCCTAATGCACACTGTGGCCTTCCTCTGGGTAACAGTGATGTGTTAGTGTAGGTCCATCAGTTGTTAGAATGTGTCCCTCTGGTGCAGGACTTTCCTGGTGGGAGCCTGTGTGTATGTGTGGAGGCAGTAGGTATATGAGGAATCTGAACCTTCTGCTTCATTTTTCTGTGAACCTAAAATGTCTCTAAAATTAAAGTCTATAAAAAATGAAGCGCAGAGAAGTCACCTGTAGCCTGACTTGTCTGATAGGGCCATAGAGAATTTAGCGCACTTAGTGGGCTAGTTTCTGTGACTCATGGGACCATCAGAAAAGCAGTGATCATATTTCTGGCCATTTGGAGCCACACATTCAGCGCTGCCTTTCCTCTCAATTCCTTCTCCTTGCACTCCTGTGCCCTCACACACCTGTACACCTGCCCCCGTCTTGTCTCGGATTCTGACCTGCCATGGTTCTTGGAATGACCTCTGCTGGGCTAGAGTGGACAAACTCGTCATTTTGGTGCCAGTTTTCCTCACCTGGGATCTAGGGCTGGGGTAAGGGAGGTCCCTCGGTCTGGGACAAATGTATTAGTGCCTGGAGCAATTTATGGGGATCCATCTTTCGAAAGACTGTGGGAAAGTAACATTAAATGAGAAAGGGATTTCTGCTTTCTACCTACCCTGATCTAGCTCCACAGTTACAGGTACTGATACACATTTTTTTCCAGAGATGCAGGTAATCCTGCCTGATCCTGGTGTTTATGGGGCTCTGAGCCCCATAGCTTCTCTGAGAAGTTTGCAACAGATTTAGCTCAGATTCTTACAGGGTTCCTTGGGAAGACCTGACTGTCCTAGTGGTAGAATTAATTTCTGTCCTTTATAACCCCCCAGTGGAGTATTAGAATTAAGTGTTTTATACCCTAGTACTTAAAGCAGAAGGTTTTTGGATCTAACCACTAGTCAAGTAGGAAGTCAGGCCAACGCTCGCAGATCCTACCAGCTGCCTTTTTAGGGACCACCTAACTATTCTAACAGCAATCCCTATTTTAATAAATACAGTTCAATAGACTATGTATTCATTTTTTATTAACAGACTTTATTTTTAGAGTAGCATTAGATTTATAGAAAAATTGAGCAGGTAATACAGAGGGCTCCCACATACCTCTCCCACTGTTTCCCCTATTATTAAAATCATATTACATTAATATGGTACATTTGTTATAATTAATAAGCATTTATTAACATATTATTAACTAAAATCCATCGTATATTCAGATTTTCTTACTTTTTATCTGACGTCTGTTTTCTGTTCCTGGATCCCATGTGGGATACACATCACATTCAGTTGTCAGGTCTCCGTAGGCATCTCTTGGCTGTGACAGTTTCTCAGGCTTGCCTCATTTCTGATGGCCTTGACAGTTTTGAGGTGTACTGGTATGGTGCTCTTCTATTGGATTTATTCCTGATATTTTTAAAAAAATTCAACTGGGGTTATGGGTTCAGGGGAGGAAGATCACAGAGATAAAGTGTCATTTTCATCCCATCTTATCAACGAAGCAACTATTTCTTTTTTTGTTTTTAATTTCAAAGCAACCTAGGAATTTTCTTTATTTCTCTTTTCCTCTTCACTCCCCCTTTCTAATCTTGCTCTCTCACATTTTAATCTTCACATAAGAGCAAAATGTACTTTTTTCTTTAAAGGAAACAAAGCCTGTTCTCCTTTAGCCACCCTCCCCCCCCATACATCCCACTGCTCTTAGAACAAGATATACAAAGACCTCCCTTGTTTTGCGACGCCCTGCGGTGATCTGGTCCCTGCCTATCTCCCCAGACTTATTCCAGCTTCTCCCCTGCCCCATTCTGCCACCGCCGTGCTGTTCCTCAGACCAACCAGCTCCAATTATTCAGCATAGTTATCCTGCAATAACAGCTGAAGGACTCACTGATAATACGCAGTGTAGACTCAGGCTCCAAGGAACAGTTCACACCTCCATGAAGCAGAAATGACAGTGAAGCAGAACTCAAGTCCGAACAAAACACAGGAAGATTTGTTTAGCAAGGCTTTTATCATCTGCCAGCTTCACTCATCATTCTTTTATTCCTCCCAAAGTTTTAGGTGTTCTTATCTGCGAGTTTTCCACATAAACTTTAGAAACTCATCAGTTTCTTAAAGAAAAAAAAAAAAACACTGCTGGTACTTTGATTGGAATTACATTATATTTATAAAATAATTTGAAATATTTGATAGTTTTATTGTACTTGCCAGAATGTTGTACATTTAATTATTTTATTCAAAACAACTAGCATTCTGATATATAAATTTTACTTTTATTGATATTATTTTTAAAAATAATTTTAAAATACTTGTTTTTTTAACTTATTAATTTTGCTTTCAATCTTTAATCTTTCTTTTCTCATATCTTCTTTAGCCTTGTTCCTAGTATTTTGAAATGAGTGTTTATTTATATTCATTCTTATATATTTATAAATAAATAACTTCAAAAAAAAAGAATTTGCTCTAAATATAACCTGGTCACTTCCCTTAAGTTTTATTTGTAATTTTTTGGATATCATAATTTTCTTAAAAATCTGGTCTTTGCTTTCTCTTCAATCAAAAGTATTTTTAAGAACAAGCCTTTTTTTTTTTAATAAAGGAACTTGTTTTATTTTAAGAACTTTTAATATAATAGAAACTTCTATTTTATTATGTTGTTTAAAATATTATACCCGTATAAGTTCTGATTTGGGGAATATTTTCAGGCATTCTTAATGGCTTGATATCTGAGTGATCTGTTAAATTTTTAGCATGTGCTTGAAAGGTACTCTTAATAAGGTACAAAGCTCAATTTCTTTTTCTGAATTTAATCTTAATCATCATAAAACCATATACTCTATTCTTTTTACTTTCTGGTGTTTTTTAATATTGAAAAAAGCAGCCATGTTTTAAATTCCATACCTTAACAATTGTATTTGTTATCTCCTTTTATACCTGACAGTTTTATTGCATGTCTGTATTTAATAGTATGTAGGGAGAGGATTAAAATTTTATGACTATTTACAGGCATTCTCTTCTCTTACATCCATTGCTTTCTGAAAACATTTGTAAAAGTCAAGCAGTTTCTTTCCCAGAGAGCTTTAAAACCCTTCGCTTATAGTAGGGCAGAATTACAGTTGAGAACCTTTTTTAAAGGTTTATCAAGATTATATCCCTTGTAAAAAAGTGATCCTCACTTCCATGAAATGGTACTGTACCAAAGATTTGATGAGAATGTCTGTAAAAGAAAAGAACATTAGTCCATAGTTAAGAAACATTTTAAAGGATGTAAACGAGGTTGTAAAAAGTCACTTGTAAATTGAATTTTTCATAAGTTTTGATATCCATTCTCTCCTAAATAGAGAATAAAAAATTTCCGTATACTATATAAATTATGTAAAACTTGAATAATAACTGCCAAAAAAAGATCTTTATTCCTACGAATGCACAAAGAACAAATCCAAGAATGGAGACCACCTTGCTATGGTCTCTGATGTCACCAGCCTCTGTCTGCTGTCATAGCCTGCCACCACCCGCTGTGCAAATGTTAAAGAAACAAATGTATAATAAGGGGAATGAAAGGCAGAAGTCTAATCAGTTAGCGTTTATTGATGCCCAAGATATGCTGGGTTTGTGCACTTAGACTGTGGTGACGGTTATAATCAGTGACAGTAAGAAGTGTCAGGGGGAGGGACACCAGGGCACCAGTGTCCAGAAAACAGTGAAATTGGTGTTATGACAGCTTCACACATCCAATAAAAGTGTGGCCATTACAGAACAGAGCTCAGTTTCTCTTCAATTATCTTCCTCTTTATAAAAAAAGTGTTAAATATAGACTAGCAAGTTGTGTGGGTTTAATACCCTAGTTTTTAGTGCACATCGTGGCCTAAGGCAAAGGGAATTTCCTGGCACTTTCCCATGAGTAATGTAAGATTCCACAGAGGTAGTGGGATTTCAAGACTTGTATGCAGGGAAAATAGAAAGTTTCCTTGATAAGGGAAGAGGGTTCTAGACATGAGAATATAGCCCTGGAAAAGATGGTTACTGTTTCCACAATAGGGTCTCAGAAAAGGCTAGACTCTGAGTACAAGGCAGTGTTTATTTTCATTACAAACTAAAGCAGAAGCAAATCCCTCTTTGGGGGCACAAGCATTAATCAAGAACCCTATAATCATCAAAAATAGAGACCTGAACAGCAAGCCCTCAAGCTTATGTTGAACATCATTACGCATGTGTGTAATTCACACAAAATGCAGAAAACATATGGGTCTTCTAGCCCTGCCCCTTGGGGCACTTTGATTAGTTAAAGAGAAATAAGTAATAAGATCTTCCACTTTTGTATAACTTTGTAATTTAAAAAACGCAAGGCCTTAATCTCTAAATGTCTCAAAAATCTGTTCAGATACCATTTATCAACAGACTCTGTTCCACAAAGGAAACTTGTATTTGATTGCAAACTGTAAAGAAAAGCAATTTAACATTCGTAATGTATGATTTATCTAGGAAAAATGACTTGTTTCAAATTAATGAGTGATTTGCTTTATAATAATGTGTCTTTTAATTTACATAGTTCTATTTGTCACAGCATTTTTACACACTTTGTTTCCTGTGACATTACCATAGTGACTTCCTAAATAATTTCTCTTATTCCTGCAGCATTATTTTTTGATTTCCATGGATTTTAGACCAGGGTTAGGGCCACTAGACAACTTTGCAAATGCCAGTCTTACACTGACAGGCTTATTCCACTATAACAGACAAGAAGAATGATGGTTAGCTGTCTTAATGATCAATGTGGATCACCACATAATTGAGTTGAAGCTAAGCAAATGGTAATAACCAGGAAAATGTCAAAGCCATCAAATTAGCCTCACTGAAGTCCAATTCAAAAGCCAGCTCTTGTGGATTTTAAGGATAATTTCTTGTATGCAAATGTCTTTTTCCACTCAGATCTGTCTTTGAAGACAATCTGAATTATCACTTGCTTCCGCATTCCATGGAGCTACCTATAATACTCTGGATAAACCTGCATTTAAAAGTTACTGGTTCTTTAGGGGATAATTATGTAACATTTCTTTCTTTAGTTGGTTCAGATCCAAATGAAAGATGGTTTCTTTTTTTCACTATCTCTTCTCTTTTTTTCCTTAAGTAAGAGAACCTTGAGTTTTGAGCTGGACAGATGACTTCCTAAAATAATGGCCACATAGTACAGTCTCCTTTCCAGCAACTACGTGTGGTGATATATCTTCGTTCTGCCGACGGTTTGTAAGCAGAAATGCTCTTACACCAAGGATGCCTGGTTTCTCTCCTGATTTTTCTTCCTCTTGGCTGGAATGCAGATGTGATGGCTGCATCTGAAACATGGAGATAACCTGTATTCCTGAGGGCTTCACAGTGCTGGTTTACCAGCTCCAGACGAAAGATTTTGTTTTCATAAGAAAAGCCATATCTCTTGCTTAAGCCACGCTGCATTAGATTGCAAGGGCTGCCATAACAAAGTACCATAGACTGGACGGTATAAACAATGGAAATTTATTTTCTCACAATTCTGGAGGCTAGAAGTCTGAAGTTAAGGCATTATCAGGGTTGGTTTCTTCTGAGCCTTCTCTCCTTGGTTTATAGATGGCCATCCTCTCCCTGTGTCTTCACATGGTCTTCCTCTGTATGTGTCTGTGTCCAAATTTCCTCTTCTTCTACGGAAACCAGTCGTATTGGATTATGGCCCACCCATATGACCTTACTTTACCCGAATTACCTTTTGAAAGGCCCTCTCTCCAAATACAGTCACCTTCTAAGGTACTGGGGTTAGGACTTCAACATATGAATTCTGGCAGGACACAATGTAACCCATAGCAACTCTTTTCTCTCCTTTTCTTTTTTAACCTGTTGCCAAACGTATCCCTGACACTACATGGGGATATTCAAATGCTGTAATTACTGATGGAAGCTGGGTCGGTAGATGGCCTGGCTTAGATGTCTGGACGTCAAAGGCCTCCTACGTCTTTGCTCCTCAGTAACCTGACTTCTCGCCCAGTCTAGGCACACACCACCCCCTGGAGGGCAAAACCTGTCCTAGCAAGTTTATCATTGCTGGGTAGAGAGCGAACAGGAAGTGTGTTTCCTGTGCTCCAAGAAAGAGATGGGACCCAGGAGACACTAAAACATGTGCGTGAACTTCTTCTCCCAAACCCACCAGACAGATGGCTCAGTCACTGCACCCTCTGATGATAAGGTATGAGCAGAGAGGCACAAACCTGAGGCCTCTCATTAAAAATTCTCCACGTGCAAACATGAAGCTAAGGGAAATGACTTTGTTCTCTTTTCTCTAATGCTGGATAAACTACCTCTCACGTACCTGGTACTACTGACTTTTAAAATTTTATTTTGCATTTAAATTTTTTTAAAGGCTGATAACATTGCAAGCCAGAAGTCTTGAGCACATGGCCTATGAGTTTATCAAAGTTATTATTAATTACTCAGACTGTCTCTTGTAGGAGAGACTTTTCACCAGGCACTTTGGAAGATTACTATTTGGGAAACTTGGTAAAATTTGGAGCACTCGAGATGGTATATTGTAGGAGTCACAATACATAAGGAAGAGAACATATTGCTGGAACTTAAAGCCACTGGCAGTGCTGTGGTCTCAGGATTTAGTCCATTTGCTGGCACGGACCCAAGTTTGGCAAACTATGGCAGTTTCAGCCCTTTGACTATTTTGCCAGTAGTTTTATTGGAACACATTGTTTATACAAGGTCTATGGCTGTTTTGTGCTAAGACAACAAAGTTGAGTCATTATGAAAGAGAACGTATTGTCCACAAGGCCTAAGATAGTTATTGTGTGGCCTGCTCTGGAAATATTTGCTTTCCTGGGTATAGAAGAGAGTCATATGTGATACTTTCATTTTTAGCCATTAGTTTGCCCCTTTAAAATGCCAAATTATCATATGTAATTGGTTATGTTTAGTTTAGTTATTCATAGAAAAATTTTATGGATTAATTCAGATATAAACTGATGAATTCTACATTTCTTCACAGAAGAAGGTTTTGGTCCTTATATGTAAAATGTTCTGCTATGCTTAGAAAATTGTAAAATGCCTCTTCATGTAGGCTAAGAACCAGTGTTCTAGTTAAGATCTGATCAGATAATTTTATTTCCATTGCACCCTAATGGGAAAATGGGTTGATAATTTTTTAAACAGATGTAAAGTGTAGCTAGTGAAATTTTTTCTCAGTGAATTAATGGTTTAGGATACTTATTCACTAACATGTCTCAGTTTCACTAATATGAAATACAAGCTAACTCTCAGATCATTCTCCTTTAAATATGTGTATGCAAATAACTTGATGGTTTTCCAGGGCACAGTTAAAAAAAAATCTCTGAAGTAACTTAAGCTGGGTTACCTAATTTTATTTTCTATGAAACTAAAGTTCTTTAATTCTTCAAAATCTAGTCAGATTTCAATCACTAGTGTAATAGATTAAATTAAGGGAGATAAGCCTTTATTTTAAGCTCATAAATCTGAATAAAACTTCTGATTGAATGCTGCTTAATGAAAGAAAAATGAGATTCAGTGTTGTATTGTAAAATATGCCCCTCCCACTGGACTGTTGAACCCACTCTCTTATAGAGGGCAAACATTTTCAATTACAGGCATAGAACGCTTTCTCTCTCCCTTGAAAATATTTGTAATGTTTCATGGTAATTATAGTGTGAGTATGGATTAAACATGATTGTAGGTGTCATTCATACTTACCACAGTAGGATACAATTTATGGGCTTGCAATGAGAGAAATGCTATGTTTATGCATATAAAAGATAATGTTAAGCCTCTGAAATCAGGATCCTGGAGTGCTACAAGAGTTTATTATCATCTCACATTTAAACATTTACTGTTTGTCTTATTGCTGGTAGTTTTCCATAGTAACCACTACCTGAACACAATTTAATTACCTTGTGTAGCAATTTAAATTAAGTTAATCCAGAAGGGGCTGTTTAAAGAAGGATATTATACTATAGTGTATAAATTAACACTTGTTAAAAGTAATTTTTAAGCCTAGGAGTGCCACACAAAAACTGCATTACTGGGAAAAATTATAATGTTAAAAAAGAGAAAATAATGAAGTGTGTTATTGATTTTCTTAATGTTATATTCTGGCAGAATGAGATAAACTTTATTGATCCACTGGTTTTACATTCTCTATAGACTGTTATATCTTTACTGTGTGTTAATAAAACTGTTTAAGAAAAAAGTATATAGCCTTTAAATCCATTAATTCCACTTCTAGGAATGTAAATGCAAAACTTATATGGAAGGATGCCCACCATAGATTATTTATGATAATAAAAAAAAGTCAACCTTGGTAATAAATTAATTGAGATCCAGTCCTATGATGAAGTACTGCACAGCCATTTAAAAAGAGGTTTAATATGAATTTCAATTAAATCAATAAAAGCCCATAAAATTATAAATGCAATATCTATACACACACAAATACATATATATATACATTATATATGTATATATATATATATATATATATATTATATATATATACACACACACACACACACACACACACACACATATAAATGCTTAGTAGTTATCCCTAGATTGTGGCTTTTACATTTTTTTCTTTTATATTTTCCTAATTTTCTACAGTGACCATGTATTATATTTGCTACTGGCTAAGAAAACTGTGAAATCTATTTAAAATGTAAAAGTATTGATCAGTTATGAATTCTAGGAACACTTGCTCTGTGTAGGGCAGAATTTTTTCTATGGTATGCCTGGCCTGTTCATTCTTCCAGAGATATATGAACACACCCCATAGTTATCTATTTACAACTGTCCTTTCAGTTTGACCCAGTGATGTTACTTACCTCTGTTCAGAGGCTGCAGAAAAGATACATTGTGCCTATAGTGACCATTTCATCAGCATGTCAACCATTTACGGAAATTGAAACCTTTTAAAGAAATGGGCTTTTTCACCTCAGGTAAAGAAGCTAATAGAATCAATAAACTTGGTAACTGGAAATGATCTCTTTTAATCATGTTCTCCCCCTTCTTATTTCTTACCTTATTGCTCTGGCTAGGACTTCGAGTGTTATATTGGTGTGAGTGGTGAGAATGGGCACTCTTTTCTTGTTCTTGATCTTAGAGGAAAAAGTTTCACCCTTTTACCATTGCATATAATTTGTAGGCTTGTCATATATGGCCTTTAATGTGTTGAGGTACTTCTCTACCCAATTTGTTGAGAGTTTTTATCATGAAAGGGTGCTGAATTTTGTCAATGCTCTTTCTGCATCTATGAAGATGATTATGTGTTTTTTATCTTTCATTCTGTTACTGAGAATTATCATGCTCATTGATTTGTGTGTGTTGAACCAACCTTGCATCCCAGGGATAAATTCCACTTAATCATGGTATATAATCATTTAAATGCTCTGTTGAATTTGGTTTGCTAGTGTCTTTTTGAGAATTTTTGCATTTATATTCACCAGGGATACTGGTCTATAGTTCTCTTGTAATGTCCTTATCTAGCTTTGGTATCAGGGTAATTTTGACCTCATCAAATGAGTTTGAAAGTGTTCCCTCCTCTTCAATTTTTTGGATGAGTTTGAGAAGATTTGGTGTTAATTCTTCTTTAAATGTTTGGTAGAGTTTACCTGTGAAACCATTCGGTCCTGAGCTTTCCTTTGTTGGGAGGTTTTGATGATTGATTCAATCTCCTTACTCATTGTTGGTCTGTTCGGAGTTTCTGTTTCTTCATGATTCAGCTTTAATGGGTTTCACGTTTCTAAGAATCTATCTGTTTCTTCTAGGTTTTCCAACTTGTTGGCATATAGTTGTTCATAGTAGTCTCTTATAATCCTTTGTATTTCTGTGGTATCTCATAAGTTTGGGTATACTGTGTTTCCATTTTCATTGTTTCAAGATATTTTAAATTTTCCCTTTCAATTTCTTCTTTGACGTTTTGGTTGTTCAGGAGTATATTGTTTAGTTTCCCTTTATTTGTGGATTTTGCAGCTTTCCCCCTGTTATTTATTTCTAGTTTTATTCCATTGTGATCAGAAAAGGCATTTGATATAATTTCTATTCTCTTGAATTTATTGAGACTTCTTTTGTGGCCTAACATGCAATATATCCTAAAAAATGTTCCATGCGTTGTTGAGAAGAATATGTATTTTGTTCCTGTTGGAGGGAATGCTCCATATGTGTCTTTTAGGTCCATTTATCTATGGTGTTGTTCAGGTTTGCTCTTTCTGTATTGAGTCCCTGTCTAGATAATCTATCCATTGTTGAGAGTGGGGTACTATAGTCTCCAATTATTATTGTACTGCTGTTTATTTCTCCTTTTAGCCCTGTTAGTATTTGTTTTACGTATGTACATGCTCTGATGTTAGGCGCATGAAGGTTTTCAATTTTCATATCTTCTTCATGAATATATATAATGAATGTATAATGACTGCCTCTTTTGACCATTTTTAATTTAAAGTCTCTTTTGTCTGATATATATATATATAGCTTTCTTTTGGTTATCATTTGCTTGAAATACTTTTTTGCATCTCTTCACTCTCAGTCTATGTGTGTTCTTCAGGCTGAAGTAAGTCTCTTGTAGGCAGCATACGGTAGGATCTTGTTTTTGATTCATTCGGCCATTCTGTCTTTTGATTGGAGAATTTAATCCACTTACATTTAAAGTAATTGTTGATAGGTAAGGACTTATTATTGTCATTTTGTTAATTTTTTTTTCTGGCTGTTTTGTAGGTGCGTGTTCCTTGCTTCCTCTCTTGCTCTCTTTGATTTGATGACCACTTGTAGCCGTATGCTTTGACTCCTTTATCATCATCTTTTGTGTATCTCCTCAGTTGGACAAGGGTCCAGAGTTCCTCGTCAGTGTGCTCCAGGATTGGATGGAGTCACTGGCTGGGCCCCCTGCCTAGGCAAGGTCACAGGCTGCATTCAGCAATCAGGCAAGGCTGTTGGGATGTAGTCTGGGCCTCATGGCTGGGTTGTACAACATACTGGGTGCTAAGGCTGTCCAGGGTCACTTTCAGGCTCCATGGTTATGCAGGGCCAGCAGCTGTACTTAACAGCTAGGTGGGCTGCTGGCTCAATTCCTTGCTCAAGTGCAGCTGTAAGATGGGCTGTGAAGCGGTCAGGATTCTCCGGTCAGGCTTCCTGGTTGCATGGAACTGGAGTCTATATTCAGCTGTTGGACAAGGCTGCAAATTTGCTTCCGTGTCCGGGCAGGGTGTTAGACTTCCCACCAAGCTCCAGTCAGAGCCACTGGCTCTGCTTTGCAAATGAGCAGAGTTGTTGGCTGGGATTTCTGCTTTGGTGCTGCTGCAGATATATGTAAGATGGGCTACTTAGCTGCCCAGGTTCTCTGGACAGGCTCTCTGGTCAGGCTGGACTGAAAGCTATACTTAGCAGTAGGCGGGGCTTTGAATTTGCTTCCCTGCCCCGGTGGGACTGTAGAGCAGTCTCCATGGCCAGTATAGCCCCGTTGGCTGGACATGAATCAAGCGGAACTGCCCACTGAGCTCCCTGGCCAGACTGGCTCTGCTGGGTAGATGGGCAGAGCTGCTGGCTGGGGTGTCCGCTCAGGTGCAGCTTCAGGGAGGAATGTGGTCTGACAACATCTGAGCACTGGTTCCCTTAAGCCTGCCCCACCTCTCCGTTTCTATCTGATCCTAGGTGATCAAGCCCCACAAATTTCCTCAGAGATCCCTGTGAGGCAAGACCCAAGTAGACCTCCTAGGAAGTGCCCCTCGATGCTGGGGAAGCTGGATGTTCACCTTGGGTTCTTTTTTTTTTTTCTTCTTACTGGAGAAACCATAGGCCAGCTGGTTCCCCTTGGTGTGTCACTATGCCGGCCTGGGAGGGGTGATGTAGTTGGAGTTTAGCTGCTCCTCTTACCCTTAGAATGCAGTTGTTTCCAGTCTCTGTGGTCCAGGAAGGAGCATGCTTCAGCCTCATCCCTGGTTTCTGGATGTATCTTGCCATTGTGATGATATCACTCCTAGCTTGTAAGTATCTAGGACTGAAAATATGAATTAGTATAGTATATTTTTGGTCTCTTACTCTTTCTATCTCTTTCTCCCACTCTCTTTCTCTCTCTCTGATGGTGTCAAGAGAATATCTTTAATTAATGCATGCTACAAACATTTTGAATGTCATGGGTACATGGTTAATACTGTTGACTGAAACCCATTACCTATGTCAAGGTGAATTTTCATTTTGGTATGTGCAGAAGACGGTGGCAGACTTTCATATTACTAGCTGGTTAAACTCTTTTGTTTGGGTAGGATGTGGGCTGACTGTTGATCTTCTTCCTCTCGATTACTGAGCCCTATTGCTGAAGTCATCCCGTGAGATGAGCCGCCACCACTGCGCGTCTCCTCATATGCGTGCCATGTGTAGATGTCGGCTTGTAGGAGCATTTGGAGACGTGTCTGGGGAACATGGGAATTGAGTGCATTTGGAGAAGTGTGTTGTGTAGCCAGTTGAGTTGTGGGATGCAACAGATGTATTCCAACACCAGTCTCCAGGTCCCTTGTTTTATTCTCTAGGTACCTCACTTCCATCGGTGTTGGAATATAATGGGTGACCCAGGTGCTGAGAACTCTTTAACATGTATTGTCCTAAATTAATAAACCTTGGTGAAATTATTTAGGGAGTAAGAATTTCTTAGTAAGTGGCATAGTTCAGCTTGATTTAATTTCTAAATAGGAGAAATGAACCAAAATGGACAGGGCAGACTGACCAGATCAAATAAGAAATTACAGTTCCAATTCATTCCAGCCTGTCAACTCATCTAAACTTTGTTCTCCCTTATACACCATTATTATATTATTTGATTAAAAATTCAGTCTAGAAGTTAAAGTTATTGCAGAATGTTCTGATCTCAGATCTCTATACAAATTGTACCTGATTGGTTTAGAATGAAATGTTTTATTCTGTTATGATCTGGGTGCTTTGTTTGGATGGGAACATTGCCAGACAAATAAGGTAACCTATACATCTCCTAACCTATACATTTTCATTCAAAGCATTACTGAGTTTTATATTGTAAGCTATTACTGCTCTTACAACTCATTCTCCTGTATACACCCTATTTTTTCTTAAAACAACTAAACAAAATGACACAAACACACACACAAAGCCAACCAGTTTTTACTGACATGTAAAGTGTATTCCTTTCATTTACGGTTTATTTTCTTAAGAAAGGTATAAAACAAAGATCTTACAATAGAAATATAAAATTAAAAAGTCATATAAATAAGAAATGCAAATGTATAAGAAAAAACTAATTCATACGATTAAGCATAAAATTTAGCTGTGAGCTTCCAAAAACAAGGCAAGTATGGAAAAAGGACTGCTGTGTAATTCTTACTATCAGACCAGATAAAATGCATACGTTATTGAAGAAACTCCATTGTTTCTGACATTCTATAAAGAAATTGATCACATGGATTCAAAAACAAGAGTTAAAGACAGTAGATGATAATATCTGAACAATGGATTGGTAAAAGATGCAAAAAATGTTCCTAAAAATATTCTATCTATTGATTTTCAAGGAAAGCCAAAGCAAATGATTAAATTAGTACTGAATAAAATTATGTTGGTAACTTGGTGTGTGTGTGTGTGTGTGTGTGTGTGTGTGTGTGTTTAACCTGATATCAAAGTCAAGCCTTAGATACCTGATCTCTAAAAGACAAGAGATAGCGTGTCCCTTAAATAGTCTTTGTCAAATACCAGTGTTCTTACTGAGGACTCTGTTGGCTAAAGCAACACATGCAACATGAGAGCCGTGAGTGCAGTTTTATTTGGGGCTTACTGAGGACTATAGCCTGGGAGACAAGCTCTCAGGTAGCTCTGAGAAACTGTTCTGAAGAGTAGGGGGAGGTCAGTACGTCTGTGATTTTGGTGAAGGGAGTACATGCGCTCAAGCGCACATCTCAGGACAAGCTTGCTGCTAGCCTCGAGGAGCAGAAGTCTCTGTGAACAACTCAGTGCTTTTGAAGGTATAAGAAGATGGAAGAAATTGGCTTCATAAAACCTTCTCCTGAAATTACCTATATCTATCTGAAGGCCTGTTTTGCCAGTTTTTTCCAGAGCACAGAGGGCCTCATTCCTGATCTTCACCCTGAACTTTCAAGGTGTGTTAAAGGTCAGCAACTACAGTGGCTAGTGACTTCATTCTGGTAGAGTCAGATGGCGAGCGGCATTTTTTTAGTTTCAGGACCTGGAGAGGCATCAACAGAAAGTTAAGCTTCCTGTTCATAGCCTGAGGTGCAAAACAAAATACAAACCTGGTTTATTGCTGATAAAAGGAGAAACATGTTATTTGGAATCTAGCCAGATACATAACAAGCTTTCTCTTCTCTCTTCTTTATCTCCTCATCTCCGTTCTCCTCTTTTCTTTTGTTCCCTTGAACCTGAGCAATATTCTTGCCTCTCCAAGGTAAATCCTAATGAGCCCAGATACATCTCAGGTTCTCCCTCAATACCCCCTTTATTTCCCCAGTTACACATTAAGGCTCAGGAGAGATGCTTAATTCTCTGTGGGTAGTGGTTGGTGGAGAAGATGAGTATAAACCAGTGTTCAGCAAGAATTTCCTCCTGTGGAAGATGGAAAAAAAAACTATTACTACACATCCGCTAACAGTTTTGTACTAAATAAACTATCCTTTGTTCTACTAAATTTCAGAGGTAAATTATAGTGATATTGCTTCATGTATCCATTGGATAAATCTTAGGCTTTCCACAAAATACCACAGAGATTTAGTATCAATATCTTTTATCTGTCTGAGATGCATGGAGTTAATACGAATGATTAAGCCACATATATTAACAGGGAAAAGTATGAAAACCATTTTTGAGCTTTCCTTGCAGGTTGGGAGAGCCAATGATAGAGTTTGGATGGTAACAGGTTCAGCTGATTATATGGCTGGGATACATTGTCAGCAGAAGAAATACATTCGGTCGCGCTATTATCCAGTTTCTCTTCCAGAGATCAGACGGGAAAGGAAGCATTGGTAAATGGGGATCTTCCCACCCAACCAATTAGCTTAGGAGTCTGAAATCATCTTAGCCTTCCCACACCTCACAATCGCCATCAGAAGATGCTCACAAGTAAAGCAACAATACAGGTTGCCTGAATCTGTGGCAATCAGAAATTAACTCTTCAGGGATTTCGACTGGACATCATTTACATAGCAGAACTGTCCTTACCCCGACTTTCACCAGAAATTCCTCCCTTAAATACTTTATTTCCTCTTTGTCTATGATATCTCAGCTATATATCCTTGAAAATATTTGCAAAATAAACTTCAGATTGAAGTGAACTCAATATTGGGATAGTCATATTCTATTTCAGAAGTTCAAGCCGTTAAGCTTTAGATAAAAGGTTTAGAGAAGAATCATTAAAGGAGCATATTAAGTTTGATTAAGATTCAGTAGGTAGTTCAAATAGGTCATTAATTATGTGAGTCAATGTCCCTAATGGGTGCTCAATAAATATTTGGTGAATGAAACTGAACATCATAATAGTCTTGTCATTTAGAATTATTTAATTTTTTTCACTTTGTTGGTTCAAAATCAAAGTACAATAATGTTCATTACGCCCTAGTTTCTTCATCTGTAGTATTAGACATACCTACCTCCTCAAATGGATGATTGTAACTTTATTAAAGTAGTATCAACATAAGGCACCTAAGAAGCATTGTTCAATATACTTGACATATTTGCTCTAAAATATGAAACATAAAATTTTTATTAATGACATCGCTTAAAATATAGAAACAAATTGTGTGAAGCATAATAGAAACAATGTTTTAACTTTTGTAGCAGAGCAGGTTCTAATTTGCTTTCCTTAAGCAATGTGAAATACAATATTGGAGTCGTATGCATCTGTTAACACCAAGCCAAGAGAACCAGCACTGGGAGATTCAAAATGAGTTTAAAAGTGCATACATACTCACACACATATGGTTTTTTAAATTTAAAACTATCTAGAATATGCATTAACTGTTCCTCTGTCCAGAATGGGGTGTAGGACTGTTTGATTCCCAGTAGTAGTGGGTAGTAGTGGGATCTTCACAAGGTAAGCTCTTTGCAGACAGTGCGATCATTCTGTATTCAGTGTCAGCAGCCTTGGTGAGCAGACAAGTAATGAGGGCATTTCAGCTCGGGACGCTGAGGTTTACTCATTTCTGGGTCTGCTTCTCAAAGTTTTAGTTCAGCCTTGGAAATGGCTGCAGCTTATCTCAAGATATTCCTGTGAATTAGAGATGGTTTAGTTGGCAATGATTTCAGAAATACCTGTTTAACTCTTTTAAATAGAAGAAGGTAAGCATACAATGGTTCAGTTTGCTGTTGTAGTTGAAAATTGTATGACTATTTTAAATAAATGAACCTAAAATCCCCAACTAGTAATGAACATAAAGTTTATGTAGAATATTCAACAATCAGTAGAATAACAAGGTTTTTATTCTACCTAAGCTTTTAAAATGTCTTCTTACTGTGTAATGAATTAAATAAAATATGCCTAATTTATAATTGAAATGTACTTAAATCAAATTTATCCTATTCAAAAGTACAAATATAGATCATCTGAAGAGCATGACCCAGATTACAGTTACTTTTTGTTTAATGTATGTCACACTTGTAAGAATCATGAAACTTTTCCATGTGGCTAAAATGGCTAATTCTTACAAATGCAACCCTTTTAGAATTCAGCCTTGAAATCTTAATACAACTTCTTTGAATCATAGAACTCCCCCCAAATTACATGCTTAACAAATTCAAGTTAACCTGAGATTAACTAAGTTCTAAAATGTTCAGTTAAGTTGGAATCTTCTCTGTTTCTTAGCTCCTGAGAATAACCTTTTTATCATGGTTATGTCAGGACCATAGTAGTATTGAAAGTTTAAGATCCTTGGAAAGGAGATACATAGAGAAATCTTAAAATGTGAAATATCTACTTTAATGGGGTAGGTGCTGAGTGTTAAAGGCAATCAGCTAAAAAGGAAGAACAAGATAGTGGGTGTGTCAAATAGACAGCCTTCAGACATCAGGAAGGTCCAGCCAAAGAAATGGAGTGTTTGCTGCAGAGGCTGGACACAGCTGGAGAAAATTCATATTGGGTGATACAGCCCTTGGCACTGTAGCTATTAGGGAAAGTCTGTTGTCACTATTCCAAAGTAGAGAATATTTATTTATCATTTATATCACCTGGTCCCAGGCTCTAGGTTTCTTCCCTGAAGGAGCTTATATTTTATTTTCTCAGCATGGTTTTCGGTAGTGTATGTGTGTACACATGCATAAGGGAAGGAAAATATAGGAAAGATCATTTAAAAACCAAAAATGACTTCACCTCCAACACAAAAGTTAAACATTTGAGACGATCTTTCAGAGACTTCAAGTAAGCCTTCCAAGATTATGTAATTTGCCTGAACTGACAGTAACCTGAGAATTCTGGCTCCTCAATCCATTTTGAAGACATAGTAGTTATTAGGGATCGTTTTAGAAATGGGGGTCACTGGGGACGGTCTGCAGAGGGTGAAGGGGGGAGAGGCAGTGGGTGTACAGGTTGAAGGCGGTGGGTGAGGACAATGACAGCCCTTCAGCCGAGGGGAACAGGCAGGGTTTGGAGAAGAAGGACCACAGCCCACGTTATGCTCTAGTTCTTACTGTAGCCCCAAAGCAGGCGTGATGGTAGAGTCGACAATAGCTTTGGAAAGTGTAGCTGCAAGTATAGCAGGGAATTAAGGCATACGATGTTTGGGAGCTGGACAGAGCACTTATTTGCAGAGGTAACAATCAAATAATCATATGTTTATTGTGATGGATAATAGGATGCTTTCTAGAAACAAAGAGAGTCCATTATAATTATTTCCTTCTGATAGAAAGACTAAGCTCTTGTTACTCCGTCTCAATCAGGGAATCTGGAATATGACAGTTTTGGCTTTTCTAGAACAGCACACGGAGGAGTTCCTATCTGAAGCTCTTTGTTTAGGGATGAAAAAGTCATTAAAGATGCAGTAGGTGGTTTGAACAAATGTATGCACATTACATTATGATGGAAATCGTGTCTCAAAGATTTTCTCATTAACAGAAGGGCCAACAATCAGTTCATAGAAAACACTTCATGTCTGTAGTCTGATATACTCACCATTTCAGTGCCACTTAAGGTACTCTGAGAGCCAGCGATAGCATTATCCTGGTCTATATGATCAACGGTCTCTAATTAGGGCATCAGATCACTTGAAAAGATGTGTATTGCCTTCTTAATATTTAATTAGATTTAAAAAATTAGCCTCCTGTGATGGTAATGTGGGCACATCACAGCTGGTAGAACTCACTGAGAGAGCCCTGTGGGGTTAAAGGTGTGCTCAACACCAGTTTTAGAACCTTCTCAAATGTAACAAACAGTGCTTTTGACGTATCCTTTCCCATAGGCTTTTCATCACCCCTCTTTGTGGAGTATTGGGGGATATGAAAATTACCAGCGGGCAGGGTTTCTTCCCCACTGGCAGCGTTTTCTGCTCATCCAGAAATTTTACAGCAGAATTTCTCACTGAAGTGATGTGGGTATAATTCCATTTGCTACAAGTGTTGGAATTTACTTGATATTAATTTTAAAGAGCTAGAGCTTTTGAACATCAGGACAACAGAACCAAACACTAGAGGCAGAGCTATATTTGCCCTGTGGTTTATTCTGAAGTTCCTGAAATGACTGCTTCCGTAGATGGGATAAAAGGGGAGATTGTAGATATTTAGTTGTTCCCATAAATTTCGCAAAAACCTCCGAATATTTGAAATAGGACACAGCAATTGCTCTAGCAGGAAGAGAAATGTCATTCTTGCCCATTTGTTAGTCTGTGCTTTTCTATAACAATTTTAACTCTGAAAAAATATCCTCAGGGTCAAAATCTTATTAAAGCTCTGTGTGGAGTAAGTGTGCTGCCTTGGGCGCTCTATAGAGCTGCAAAAAGAGAGAAGGTTGGTCCTGCTGGTAGGGGCAGTAAATCTAATAAAAGCCACAGGCAAATAACAAGGACTGTATTACAAATAACCATATTATACCAAGAACAGGGCACACACTATTGCTACTGCTATTACTAATAGTAAATACCCTGAAATCCTCTTATGCTAGGCAATTGACTTAGCTCATATTAAGTCTTTACCACAGCCCAATAAGATAGTATAATTATCAACTGAGAAGAAAGGTAACTGTTTTTTTTATTAAGACTATTTTTTTTTAATTAATTTATTTATTTTTGGCTGTGTTGAGTCTTCGTTTCTGTGCGAGGGCTTTCTCCAGTTGCGGCGAGCGGGGGCCACTCTTCATCGCGGTGCGCGGGCCTCTCACTATCGCGGCCTCTCGTTGCGGAGCACAGGCTGCAGACGCGCAGGCTCAGTAGTTGTGGCTCACGGGCCCAGTTGCTCCGCGGCATGTGGGATCTTCCCAGACCAGGGCTCGAACCCGTGTCCCCTGCCATTGGCAGGCAGATTCTCAACCACTGCACCACCAGGGAAGCCCCTAAGACTATTCTTTTTAAGGGCAATTCAAGGTTCACAGCAAAATTGAGGAAGATACAGAAGTTCCCATCTACTGCACCCACACATGCACAGCTTCCCCTATTGTCGCCATCCCCCGCTAGAGGGGTACATTTCTTATAACTGATGAACCTACACTGACATGTCATCACCCAAATTCCACAGTTTAAATTGGGGTTCACGTTTGGTGGTGTACATTCTACAGGTCTGGACAAATGTATAATGACACATATCCATCGTGATATGGGCGTGGATACAGAGCATTTTCACTGACCTAAAAACCCCCTGAGTTCCACATATTTATCCTTCCCCCCTACCTCCAACCCCTGGCAACTGCTGATCTTTTTATTGTCTCCGTAATTTTTGATTTTTCCAGAATGTCATATAATTGGAATCATACAGTGTGTAGCCTTTTCAGATTGGCTTCTTTCACCGAGTAAGATGCATTAAAGTTTTCTCCATGTCACTTCATGGCTTGATAGCTCATTTCTGTTTAACATTGAATAATATTCCATTGCCTAGATGTACCACAGTTCATTTATCCATTCACCTACTGAGGGACATCTTGGTTGCTTCCAAGTTTTGGCAATTATGAATATAGCTGCTATAAACTTGTGTGCACGTTTTGTGTGAACATCAGTTTTTAACACCTTGGGGTAAAAAACAGGGAGCACGATGGCTGGATCCTAGGACAAGAATATGCTTAGTTTTGTAAGAAACGGCCAAACTTCTTCCAAAGTGGCCGCACCATTTTGCATTCCCGCCAGCAGTGAATGAGCATTCCTGTTGCTCCACACCCTCACCAGCATTTGGTGGTGTTGTTACTGAACCAGGTTTGTTCTGCCAGATGCACAGCAAGTCAAAACAGTGAGACCCCGAGGTTTGCAGCAAAGAGAGGGTTTATTCTTAAGGCAGCTGAGCAAGGAGATGGGAGAACAAGATCTGCCTCCCTGAAGGTGAGGGGATTGGGATTATGGAAGAACGAATAAAGCAGCAGGGCGGCCTGAGGCATGGGGAGTGTGGGGAAAGGTGGTAGGGAGAAGGTGCAGGAATGGTCCTTCTGCACAGGTGTAACTAAGCTACAGGCCTCTACACATGGAAGAGGTTACAAGCAGAGACTAGTGCATGCCTGGCTAGCGGGGCAGTGGTCCCATCCAGTCTTAACCAGCTCAGTGCAAACTAGAATTAATTAACTGACTCCAAGTTTCTAGAAAACAACTCAGGCAGACATCTTAGTATTTAGGCTACATGCCACTTGGAGGACCTGCAACTCTTAAAATGATCTTGATTAATGAAGGCAGGTGACATGAATTTAACCTCCGGTTTCCTTGTCAGTGCTCTGGATTTGGCCATTCTAATAGATGTATAGTGGTATCTTGTTTTACTTTGCATTTCCCTGATGACACATGATGCGGAGCATTTTTTTTATATGCTTCATTGACATCTGTAGATCTTCTCTGGTGAGTGTCTGCTTAGGACTTTGGCCTTTTTTTGTTTTTTTTTTTTAGAAATAGGAGACTTTTTTTATTAATTAATTAATTAATTAATTATTTTTGGCTGCTTTGGGTCTTTGTTGCAGCACGCGGGCTTTCCCTAGTTGCGACGAGCAGAGGCTACTCTTCGTTGGGGTGCACAGTCTTCTCATTGCGGTGGCTTCTCTTGTTGTGGAGCATGGGCTCTAGGTGTGCGGCTTCAGTAGTTCTGGCACGTGGGCTCAGTAGTTGTGGCTCGCGGGCTCTAGAACACAGGGTCAGTAGTTGTGATGCATGGGCTCAGTAGTTGTGGCTCATGGGCTCTAGAGCGCAGGCTCAGTAGTTGTGGTGTACAGGCTTAGTTGCTCCGCGGCATGTGGGATCTTCCCCGACCAGGGCTCGAGCCCGTGTCCCCTGCATTGGCAGGCGGATTCTTAACCACTGCACCACCAGGGAAGTGCTGGCCTATATTTTTAATCAGGTTTTTTGTTTTCTTATTGTTGAGTTTTGAGAGTTCTTTGTTTATTTGGGGTAACAGTCCTTTACCATATGTGATTTTTGCAAATATTTTCTTCCAGCCTGTGGCTTATCCTGTCATTCTCTTGACATTGTCTTTCACAGAGAGAAAGTTTTAAATTTTAATGAAGTCCATCCAGATTATCAATCTGTTCTTTTATGGATCATGCTTTGTGTTGTATCTAAAATTCATCACCATACTAGATTTTCTCCTATGTTATCATGTAGGAGTTTATAGTTTTATTTTTACATTTAGGTCTGTGTTCCATTTTGAGTTAATTTCTGTGAATGGTGTAAGATGTGTGTCGAGATTCAGTTGTTTGCATGTGGATGTCCAGTTGCTATAGCACCATTTGTTGAAAAGACAGCTTTTGCTCCATTATATTGCCTTTGGTCCCTTGTCAAAGACCATTTGACTGTGAAAAGTAAGATTTGAAGAGGCAAATTTACTTAGCAAAGATCACCCAGATGGTGGGTTCAATAAATTATATATCCCACTGGGGTTAAAGAATTGTTAGGGTCAGATACTTGAGGTAGAGAGTTGAAAGATATGAATTATTGGGAAAAGAGTAAGATGTCTGACCTTGAGATTAAGGATGTAATGTAATGACAAGGTATGTATGCATATACGGTGACTCAGTAGCGATTGGCCTTGGGAGGGTGAAGATAAGATAAAGGGACTTAGAGGCCGCTGTGTTGGAATGGTTATCTCCATGGATTTTGAACTTATCAATGTTCAGGAGTTGTGGAGAGAATGAGCAATGAGATAAGCGCTCAAATATTCAAGAAATTAAGGGGAGTAGACCAAGGGTGAATTGATTGTACCTGAATTAATGTGGATGGTGTGGTTTGGTGATATACATTTGATGACTGAGGAGATTCAGAGAGGAAAGCAGGACAATTGTCTAGAAACATGGGTGGCACCCATCTCCCAATCCTGTGGTGCAAGGGCTGGGGTGGGAGCGTGGGAAGTCACCATGGTACAGGTAAGATAATAATTTCGTATTTTGTTCAATACTCTTTTTGATGCACTTGAGAAAATTAACTATTTTTATTAGGATAGTGTCAGGATCAGAGACAGGTATCCAGAGGACTGATTTGCCAACTGTAGTTAAAATAGATTAGAGACAGAGGAGAAGAGAGAGATCAAGAATAATGCTATTTATTATACAACTGCTAGTGAGAAGTTACAGGCATATTGGAAGAAGGGATGACATAGCAGGACAGTTGGAGGAAAACCAAGAAAGACACTGTATAAGGAAGGAATTCCAAGAAGAGAACGGCCATCCTTAGATTCTCAGAAATCCTAGACACAATAAGGGGTGGAATGCCTTATATTGACCATTTCCAGATCTGAAAACTGAAGCACAAAGAAATAAATGATTACTCTGAATTGCGTGACTGATTCCAACGTGGTAGAGCTGGAACCAGAGTTCAGCCTTCCTGACTATTAGTGCCATAGAACAAACAAAACAACCAAGTCCCAGCTGAATCCCGTAGTGTCTGTTCTTGGTTTTATCATCACTATAATTGTCGTTATAATTAATCGCATGCTAATACATCCTAACTTGAACAGAAAATTATTCTTGATTCTTTTTTAGCATAATGTATATTTAACATAAATTCAACAGAAAACAAGAAGACACAATCAAAAGAAAATATAAAAGTATAATCAGAGGGAAGTGTTTGCACACTATATTTTATAATTGGTTATAGAAAATCATTTTTATTTCACAAAACAGTGATTTCAAAGTGTCTATCAGTGCTACTCACAGTGAGGTAGTTGAGCCACTTTTGCTGGGAACTTTTCTTTCCCTGTTTGCAGTTGCATGTGTGTTTATTGTTGGATGGTGGTATCGTGCGTGCTGCGTGACTGAACAGCGATGGCCAAAGGGAGAGTCAAGGATTAGTTCTGAGGGAGGCGAGGGCCATTGTCCCTCCACTCCCTGCATGCAAGTGGTAACTCAGCGTTCACTGAGTATCCCCCCAGCAGTGTATGCAGTCAAAGCCTCTACTTATAATCAGTAAACCAGAAAATACAAAGCAAAATTAGCTACCCCCACCCTCCATGTGCAACCTGGTCAGCACAGAAGAGCTTCAATCAGGAGACTTCCCTCAGTCTGCGAGACTACAGGCTTGGAGATGGAAACCCTCAAACCCATCAGCTGTCCTTCCTGCCCCCATCTGCACTGTGCACCGTGCACCTCAGACTTCGGAAGGGCAGGGGCCGACCACATGAGCAAGGAACCCGAGAAATACATTCAGCCCCTCTTCTGGTCCAGGTGGCGGGTGTTAGGTTTAGGTTGAGATAGTTTCTTTTACGCAGCAAACACGGTGCTTGTCCTTGGCCGGGCATCACTGTTTGATCCAGTTCATCAAGCACCCAGGAAGTGTAGCTGTCTCAGGAGAGCAGCTTGTCCTAAAATGATTTATTCCTTTCTAGCGGAGAGTTTAATGGGCACTTTTAAAGAAATGAGGTAGTGGGGGCAATAATGAAGCTAAACAATTCCAAGTAATTGCTACCCTAATTGTAGAAGTACACAACACAACTTAATCATTTAAATTGCTGAAAACTTTGGTGCTGTAGACTTTCTAGCTATTGCAAATGCATTGTTATACATGCTTGTTTGTAGGTAAAACTACATATATGTGTGCATATGTAAATGAGTGTACTTCTTATCTTTCAGCAAGATGATTTTAAAGTGCCTTCAGTATGTACCTATCTTCATTCTTACAAAGGCTGGCAGTGAAGCTTATCTCTTCATTAACTGATCATTCATTCATTGATTCTGCATATATTTATTATAAATCTAAATAGCTTTGTACTGAATGTTTGGGGTATTTAGCGAAGGTTATGGTTCAATTCTTGCTTCAAATTTTCTTATATAGCTACGTGGAGATTTAGACAATAGACAACTACAATATAAAGTGCCGAATGCTACAATTAGGGTACTATAATAACATAGAGGAAAATTGCCAAACCAATCCAGCCTGGAAGGAAGGTTTACTCTCACAGTTAGCTGAGTCCTAAAGGATGACAGACTTCAACCCACTGTCCCTAATAGGAAATAATATTAATTTGTACTTGAGAGTCAGTGGCCTTGTAATTCTGAATCACCATCTTTTTTTAAAAGCAGCTTTATTGAGACATACTTCACATATTATGTAATTCCCCCATTTAAAGTGTACAATTCAATGAATATATACTGAGTCACCATCTTGCACTGCTTTATTTTCTGGGATTATGCAAGAAAAATGAGGACGTGGGTGAAACAATTTATTTGAGGTACTTAAAGTCAGCCTTAATCCAAGTTATCGAGGAACATCATGAGTGTTCCTATGCCATTTGACCAGTGATCAAACTTCGAGTAGGTAATCAGTTTCTTTTCTGGCTGAATCATCCACACTGCCTGTGAACACTTCTTTGATGATGTTGGCTCCTGGCTGACTGGCATCTGGTGGCTCCCTGGTTCACTCTTACACTCTGTAGTGAGACTTCAGTGAATGTTTTAGGGAAGCTACTAAGTGTCCCTTCATCTTAACCTAAAAGAAAAATCATTGCTATTTATTCATACTTTTATTCAAAACACATTTGTTAAGCTATGTGTGAAAGGCTCAGTACAGTTTCCTAATGTTTTCTCATATAAATTTTAGAAATAGCAATTAGCTATTCAGACAAGTGAAGAGAATATTATGTAAATGTTTGATAATTATTTACCCAGGTTCCCTATCCATTTGTGTGCTTAATGAGTTGGAAGAAAATTATCCATGGGTGTCTTGCATTTCTGCACATCTTGCCAGTGGATGCATCAACTATCTTTGTTCCAAACTATCTTTTCAAAGATGTTTGTATAGCAGATGGCCTTGAAAGGTATAAATGGTATCTCCAGCCAGAGCAAAGGCAGGTTTGTTTACTGTCCATTATAGTAAAGATAATGTCTCCCTCCAGGGCTTACTGCCTTTTGTAAAAGATCTGGGTAACCTAGTTCAGGGTTCCTCTCCTGCTGGGCAACCCAATGTGTGTACAGATATTGTCAAATCCTCTTTGCCTTAGCGTGTGGAAATTTGGGTTCAAGGAACTGGCACAAATATTAATCCTCTGGCTATGGCTGTTGCTGTGAGTAACAAAGTCACTTGCCCCCGATCCTGGAATCCCATGTCTTATGCCAGCATCCATGAAATTAGTGGCTAACTAATTAGCTTGCAAATACACCCTTCACGGTTCTTGACATGATGTTCTCTTAAATTACCTCTTTTCTACCATCATCTTGTTTCCTTATGGTGAAATAAATAAATAAATAATAAATAAATAATTCCCCTTTTTCAGTTTTTTAATTGAATTATAGTTGATTTACAATATCGTGTTAGTTTCAGTGAACAACAAAGAGATTCAGTTATATATTTTTTTCAGGTTATTTTCCATTATAATTTATTATAAGATAGTGGATATTGTTCCCTGTGCTATATAGCAAATTCTTGTTGCTTATCCATTTTATGTACATTAGTTTGTATCTGTTAATCCCATACTCCTAATTTATCCCTCTCCCATGTCCCTTTCCCCATGGTAACCATAAATTTGCTTTCTATGTCTATGAATCTGTTCCTGTTTCATATATAGATTCATTTGTATTATTCTTTAGACTCCATATATAAGTGATATCATATAATATTTGTCTTTATCTATCTTACTTCACTTCGTATGATATTTCCTATGTCTATCCATGTTGCTGCAAATGGCAATATTTCATTCTTTTTTATGGCTGAGTAATGTTCCATTATATATATATATATATATATATATATATATATATATATATACACACACACACACACCACATCTTCTTTATCCCTTCATCTGTTGATGGACCTTTAGGTTGCTTCCATGTCTTGGCTATTGTGCTGCTATGAACACTGGGGTGCATGTATCTTTTCAAATTATGGTGTTCTCCAGATATATGCCTAGGACTGGGATTGCTTGGTCATGTGGCAGCTCTATTTTCAGTTTTTTAAGGAGCCTCCATACTGTTCTCCATAGTGGCTGCACCAATTTGCATTCCTATCAAAAGTGTAAGAAGGCTCCCTTTTCTCCACACCCTCTCCAGCATTTATTATTTGTAGACTTTCAGATGATGGCCATTCTGACCAGTGTTAGGTGATACCTCATTGTAGTTTTGATTTGCATTTCTGTAATAATTAGGATGTTGAGCATTTTTTCATGTGCCTGTTGGCTGTCAGTATGTCTTCTTTGGAGAAATATCTATTTAGGTCTTCTGCCTATTTTTTGATTGGGTTGTTTGTTTTTCTGATATTGAGTTGTACGAACAGTTTGCCTGTTTTGGAAATTAAGCCCTTGTCAGTTGCATTGTTCACAAATATTTCGTTCCATTGTGTAGGTTGTGTTTTTGTTTTGCTGATGGTTTTCTTTGCTGTGAAAAAGCTTTTACATTTGATTAGATCCCATTTGTTTATTTTTTGCTTTTATTTCTTTTGCCTTCAGATACTGATCTAAGAAAATATTGCTATGATTTATGTCTGAAAATATTTTGCCTATGTTCTCTCTAGGAGTTTTATGGTATCATGTCTTATATTTAGATCATTAAACAATTTTGTGTTTATTTTTATATATGATGTGAGGGAGTGTTCTAAGTTCATTGATTTACATGAAGCTGTCCAGCTTTCCCAACACCACTTGCTGAAAAGACTGTTTTTTCTCCATTGTATATTCTTGACTCTGTTACTGATTAATTGACCATAAGTGTGTGGGTTTATTTCTGGGCTCTCTATTCTTTCCCATTGATCTGTGTGTCTTTTGTGTGTGTGTGTGTGTGTGTGTGTGTGTGTGTGTGTGTGTGTGCTAATACCATGCTGTTTTGTTTACTGTGCTTTGTAGTATAGTCTGAAGTCTGGGAGGGTTATGCCTCCAACTTTGTTCTTTTTTCTCAGCATTGCTTTGGCAATTCTGGATCTTTACTGATTCCATATAAATTTTAGGGTTATTTGTTCTAGTTCTGTGAAAAATGTCATGGGTGATTTGTAGGGATTACAATAAATCTGTAAATTGCTTTGGGTAGTATATCCATTTTAACAATATTAATTATTTCAATTCAAGAGCATGGGATTTTTTCCATTTTTTTTGCATCATCTTTCATTTCCTATATAGTTTTATAGTTTTCAGCATATAGGTCTTCCACTTCCTTGGTTAGGTTTATTCCTAGGTATTTTATTTTTTTGACACAATTTTAAATGGGCTTTTTAATTTACTTTTTCTTTCTGATATTTCATTGTTAATGTAAGGAAGTGCAACAGATTTCTATATATTAATCTTATATCCTGCTATCTTGCTGAATTCATTTATTAGTTCTAATAGTTTTTGTGTGGAATCTTTAGGGTTTTCTATATAGAATATCAGGTCAATAATTCTTTTTTAAAAAACTCATTTAATATGTCTCTTTTCCTTGTACCTGTACTCTTTATGACAAATATTTGCTAGATGATAATAGCTATAGCAGTGTGTACCTTCCCAAGTCAAGCAGCATATTTCTTAAGGAGTATTTTTTAAATTAAGCTGTACAGAGCCTCAGTGGGCCTTGTGGTTGGATTGTGAGCAACTTGAAGGGTCTGTCCCATTTCAAACATGGCAGTTCCACTCTTATATGTTCTATGTGTTACATGTCTGTCTAATGTTTCAGGCTGTAAATGAATAAAAGAAAGAAAAAATGAATGAATATAGGAATATGTAACAAGGAAATATTTTAAATCACTGTTCTATATGACGCATGTAAAAGGTTTCTAGTCTGGGAGAGAGCTGCTTAGGAACTGGTGCTCATGCTTTTCCCACCTTATTTCCCTTGTTAACTTAAAAATGTGAAATTCAGTGAGTAGATGAGACCATCTGACATTTTTTTTTTTAATTTTCTACATGTTCAAAATTAACTTGTTAAGATGACAATGGGCTGAGGGTTCTTTTTTTTAGTTTTTGTTTTTTTAAATCTGTGGAGACCCTTTACTGCTTCATTGAACAGGGTCAGGTTAATAGCGTCCAGTCTCATTTGATGATGGTGAAGTAGAAAGCAGGACACGATCTTGTACAATAATTATTTGCCATTGTGTGTGTTATTAATCACCACTTGGAGGATGATTATCAAGTCATGCATGTCAGAGGAGAAGAAACAAAGTGCAGGGCAGTTTGCTGTGCTTTCTGCCATAGTCTGCTTTGGCTCTAGTTGGATTAGCCCTGAGAAGGTGAAGGGAATCAAAGCTCCCCTAATTCCCAGTGGGGAGCAGGTCCAGTCCTCAGGTGGCAGAGGTCCCATCCTGAGGGAGCGGGGCACACATTTCAGGGGACCAGTGGACAGCCTCTGCTTGTCCTGTGTGATGAGGACTGCTTTTCCAGCTTTTTGTTTCATTTTTGTGAGTTGAGAGAGTTCATAAATTTCCATAGGCAAAAGTACTCCTTTGTGAAACATATTTTGGAATAAATGCTTTGGATCTATATCCACTGGGAATTTATTTTAAACTTTAAAAATGAGAAAACAAAGCACAAAGCAGGAACAATGTGCAAGTAATTTAATTGGGAATCTCAGTTTTGCGTTCTTTAGTTAACACCTTTTATTCTAGATTTTCCTCTTAGACAATCAGGTGTTAAAATTATTCAACATATGAGCTAGTGAAGCCATTTATCTTCATGGGACCTAGGCAAGAAATCAGGAAGACAATTACTCACTTCTTAGGGTGAAAATTTAATTACTGTTTGTATGCTGCCAAGATAAAGCATGGAAATAATTATTACTAAAACATATACAACAGAGTGGTCAAAATTGTGACCTGACAAGATTTTGGTGACCTTTCCTTTCCTCACATGGTGTCCCCTGGGCTTTGAAGCTTGATATTGTCTTTGGTGGTTGAGATATAGGTTAATTATACTAAGTAGTATGAAATCAGAAAAATAAAATGAATATAAGCAAGAGTAGCATATTTCAAACTTGCCTGACAAAATTCTCTGAATATTTATTCATTTGATTAGGCACAAGTCTGTTCCTGGTGTTGAACTAGGAAGCAAAGAAAAAAAAAAAAAAAAATAAAGAGGCCAGGTTTGAGATCCAGCAGAAATTTTACTAGTTATAACAGAGAGCTGGCTTATCCCAGGTTAATGACATTTCCAGAATTTAAATATTATGACTCCAAAAATACACAATTATTATAAAAAGCAAGGATTGGTTAAAGATGGCAGAGTAGAAGGACGTGCACTCACTCCCTCTTGCGAAAGCACCGGAATCACAACTAACTGCTGAACAGTCATCGACAGGAAGACACTGGAACTCACCAGAAAATATACCCCACATCCAAAGACAAAGGAGAAGCTGCAGTGAAATGGTAGAAGGGGCGCAATCACAATAAAATCAAATCCCATAACCGCTGGGTGGGTGACTCACAGACTGGTGAACACTTATACCACAGAAGTACACCCACTGGAGTGAAGGTTCTGAGCTCCACATCAGGCTTCCCAACCTGGAGGTCCGGCAACGGGAGGAAGAATTCTTAGAGAGTCAGACTTTGAAGGCTAGCGGGATTTGATTGCAGGATTTCGACAGGACTGGGGGAAACAGACTGCACTCTTGGAGGGCACACACAAAGTAGTGTGTGCATCGGGACCCAGGGGGAAGGAGCAGTGACCCCATAGGAGACTGAACCAGACCTACCTGCTAGTGTTGGAGGGTCTCCTGCAGAGGCGGAGAGTGGCTGTGGCTCACTGTGGGGACAAGGACACTGGCAGCAGAAGTTCTGGGAAGTACTCCTTGGCATGAGCCCTCCCGAAGTCCGCCATTAGCCCCACCATAGAGCCTGTAGGCTCCAGTGTTGGGTCGCCTCAGGCCAAACAACCAACAGGGAGGGAACTCAGCCCCACCCATCAATAGTCAAGGGGATTAAAGTTTTACTGAGCTCTGCCCACCAGAGCAACAGCCAGCTCTACCCACCACCAGTCCCTCCCATCAGGAAGCTTACACAAGCCTCTTAGATAGCCTCTTCCACCAGAGGGCAGACCACAGAAGCAAGAAAAACTACAATCCTGCATCCTGTGGAATGAAAACCACACTCACAGGAAGATAGACAATATGAAAAGACAGAGGACTATGTACCAGATGAAGGAATAAGATAAACCCCCAGAAAACCAACTAAATGAAGTGGAGATAGGCAACCTTCCAGAAAAAGAATTCAGAATAATGATAGTGAAGATGATCCAGGACCTCGGAAAAAGAAAGGAGGAAAAGATTGAGACGATGCAAGAACTGTTTAACAAAGACCTAGAAGAATTAAAGAACAAACACCTAGAAGAATTAAAGAACAAACAAACAGAGATGAACAATACAATAACTGAAATGAAAAATACACTAGAAGGAATGAATAGCAGAATAACTGAGGCAGAAGAACGGATAAGTGACCTGGAAGACAGAATGGTGGAATTCACTGCCGTGGAACAGAATAAAGAAAAAAGAATGAAAAGAAATGAAGACAGCCTAAGAGACCTCTGGGACAACATTAAACACACCAGCATTCACATTATAGGGGTCCCAAAAGGAGAAGAGAGAGAGAAAGGGCCTGAGAAAATATTTGAAGAGATTATAGTTGAAAACCTCCCTAACATGGGAAAGGAAATAGCCACCCAAGTCCAGGAAGCACAGAGAGTCCCAGGCAGGATAAACCCTAGGAGAAACACACCAAGACACATAGGAATCAAATTGACAGAAATTAAAGACAAAGAAAAATTATTACAAGCAACAAGGGAAAAATGACAAATAACATACAAGGGAACTCCCATAAGGTTAACAGCTGATTTCTCAGCAGAAACTCTGCAAGCCAGAAGGGAATGGCATGATATATTTAAAGTGATGAAAGGGAAGAACCTACAACAAGATTACTCTAGCCGACAAGGATCTCATTCCGATTTGACAGAGAAATCAAAAGCTTTACAGACAAGCAAAAGCTAGGAGAATTCACCACCACCAAACCAGCTCTACAACAAATGCTAAAGGAACTTCTCTAAGTGAGAAACACAAGAGAAGAAAAGGACCTACAAAAGCAAACCCAAAACAATTAAGAAAATGGTCATAGGAACATACATATCGATAATTACCTTAAATGTGAATGTATTAAATGCTACAACCAAAAGACACAGGCTCGCGGAATGGATACCCAAACAAGACCCCTATATATGCTGTCTACAAGAGACCCACTTCAGACCTAGGGACACATACAGACTGAAAGTGAGGGGATGTAAAAAGAGATTCCATGCAAATGGAAATTAAAAGAAAGCTGAAGTAGCAATACTCATATCAGATAAAATAAACTTTAAAATAAAGAATGTTACAAGAGACAAGGAATGACAGTACATAATGATCAAGGGATCAATCCAAGAAGAAGATATAACAATTATAAATATGTATGCACCCAACATAGGAGCACCTCAATACATAAGACAAATGCTAACAGCTATAAAAGAGGAAATCGACAATAACACAGTAATAGTGGGGGACTTTAACACCTCACTTACACCAGTGGACAGATCATCCAGACAGAAAATTAATAAGGAAACCCAAGCTTTAAAAGACACAATAGACCAGATAGATTTCACTGATATTTATAGGACATTCCATCTGAAAACAGCATATTACACGTCCTTCTCAAGTGCTGATGGAACATTCTCCAAGAAAGATCACATCTTGGGTCACAAATCAAGCCTTGGTAAATTTAAGAAAATTGAAATCATATCAAGCATCTTTTCCAAGCACAACACTATGAGATTAGAAATAAATTACAGGGGAAAAATACGTAAAAAACACAAACAGATGGAAGCTAACAGTACATTACTAAATAACCAAGAGATCACTGAAGAAATCAAAGAGGAAATCAGAAAATACCTAGAGACAAATGACAACGAAAACACAATGATCCGAAACCTATGGGATGCAGCAAAAGCAGTTCTAAGAGGGAAGTTTATAGCAATGCCATCCTACCTCAAGAAACAAGAAAAATCTCAAATAAACAATCTAACAATACACCTAAAGGAACTAGAAAAAGAAGAACAAACCAAACCCAAAGTTAGTAGAAGGAAAGAAATCATAAAGATCAGAGCAGAAATAAATGAAATAGAAACAAAGAAAACAGTAGCAAAGATCAATAAAACTAAAAGCTGGTTCTTTGAGAAGATAAACAAAATTGATAAACAAAATTGATAAACCTTTAGCCAGACTCATCAAGAAAAAGAGGGAGAGGACTCAAATCAATAAAATTAGAAATGAAAAAGGAGAAGTTACAATGGGCAATGCAGAAATACAAAGCATCCTAAGAGACTACTACAAGCAACTCTATGCCCATAAAATGGACTACCGAGAAGAAATGGACAAATTCTTAGAAAGGTATAACCTTCCAAGAATGAACAAGGAAGAAATAGAAAATATGAACAGACCAATCACAAGTAATGAAATTGAAACTGTGATTAAAAATCTTCCAACATTTGGTAATTGCAATCATTGTTGCTTTTGTTGTGGTCATCCATTTACAATTCTTGGTGTCAGTCTATTTATCTCTTGTAAAAATAAAATACAGTGTGTGTGTGTGTGTGTGTGTGAAAAAAAAAAATCTTCCAACAAACAGAGGTCCAGGACCAGATGGCTTCACAGGTGAATTCTATCAAACACTTAGAGAAGAGCTAACACCCATCCTTCTCAAACTCTTCTAAAAAATTACAGAGGAAGGAACAGTCCCAAACTCATCCTACGAGGCCACCATCACCCTGATACCAAAACCAGACAAAGATACTACAAAAAGAGAAAATTACAGACCAATATCACTGATAAATGTGCAGCAAAACTCCTCAACAAAATACTAGCAAACAGAATCCAACAACACATTAAAAGGATCATACACCATGATCAAGTGGGATTTATCCCAGCGATGCAAGAATTCTTCAATATATGCGAATCAATGTATGTGGTACTCCATATTAATGTGTATTAATATGGTACACCATATTAAATTGAAGAAGAAAAACCATATGATCATCTCAAGAGATGCAGAAAAAGCTTTCAACAAAATTCAACACCACTTATGATAAAAACTCTCCAGAAAGTGAGCGTAGAGGGAAACTACCTCAACATAATAAAGGCCGTATATGACAAACCCACAGCAAACATCATTCTCAATGGTGAAAAACTGAAAGCATTTTCTCTAAGATCAGGAACAACACAAGGATGCCCACTTTCACCACTATTATTCAACATAGTTTTGGAAGTCCTAACCATGGCAATCAGAGAAGGGAAAGAAATAAAAGGAATACAAATTGGAAAAGAAGAAGTAAAACTGTCACTGTTTGCAGATGACATGATACTATACATAGATAATCCTAAAGATGCCACCAGAAAACTATTAGAGCGAATCAATGAATCTGGTAAAGTCTCAGGATGCAAAATTAATGCACAGAAATCTCTTGGATTCCTATACAGTAACAAGGAAAGATCAGAAAGAGAAATTAAGGAAACAATCCCTTTCACCATTGCAACAAAAAGAATAAAATACCTAGGAATAAACCTACCTAAGGAGGTAAAATACCTCTACTCAGAAAACTATAAGACACTGATGAAAGAAATCAAAGATGACACAAACAGATGTGGAGATATACCATGTTCTTGGATTGGAAGAAGCAATATTGTGAAAATGACTATATTACCCAAAGCGATCTACAGATTCAATGAAATCCCTTTCAAATTACCAGTGGCCTTTTTTACAGAACCAGAACAAAAAATCTTAAAATTTGTATGGAGACACAAAAATCCCCGAATTGCCAAAGCAATCCTGAGGGAAAAAAACAGAGATGGAAGAATCAGACTCCCTGACTTCAGACTATACTACAAAGCTACAGTAATCAAGACAATATGGTACTGGCACCAAAACAGAAACATAGATCAATGGAACAAGATAGAAAGCCCAGAGATTAACCCACGCACCTATGGTCAACTAATCTATGACAAAGGAGGCAAAGATATACAATGGAGAAAAGACAGTCTCTTCAATAAGTGGTGCTGGGAAAACTGGACAGCTACATGTAAAAGAATGAAGTTAGAACACTCCCTAACACCATATACAAAAATAAACTCAAATGGATTATAAGACTGGACACTATAAAACTCTTAGAGGAGAACATGGGAAGAACACTCTTTGACATAAATCACAGCAAGATCTTTTTTGACCCACCTCCTAGAATAATGAAAATAAAAGCAAAAATAAACAAATGGGACCTAATGAAACAAAATCTTTTGCACAAAAAAGGAAACCATAAACAAGATGAAAAGGTAACCTTCAGGATGGCAGACAATATTTGCAAATGAATCAACAGACAAAAGACTAATCTCCAAAATATATAATCAGCTCATGTAGCTCAATATTGAAAAAACAACAACCCTATCAAAAAATGGGCAGAAGACCTAAATAGACATTTCTCCAAAGAAGACATACAGATGGCCAAGAGGCACATGAAAAGCTGCTCTACATCACTAATTATTAGAGAAGTGCAAATCAAAACTACAATGAAGTATCACCTCACACCGGTTAGAATGGGCATCATCAGAAAATCTACCAACAACAAATGCTGGACAGGGTGTGGAGAAAAGGGAATCCTCTTGCACTTTTGGTGGGAATGTAAATTGATACAGCTACTCTGGAGAACAGTATGGAGGTTCCTTAAAAAACTAAAAACAGAATTACCATATGACCCAGCAATCCCACTATTGGGCATATTCCCAGAGAAAACCATAACTCAAAAAGACACACGCACCCCAATGTTCATTGCAACACTATTTACAATAGCCAGGTCATGGAAGCTCCTCAAAGCCCACTGATAGATGAATGGATAAAGAAGATGTGGTACATACATACAATGGAATATTACTCAGCCATAGAAAGGAACGAAATTGGGTCATTTGTAGAGACATGGATGGACCTAGAGATGGTCATACAGAGTCAAGGAAGTTCAGAAAGAGAAAAACAAATATCGTATATTAACACATATATGTGGAATCTAGAAAAATGGTACAGATGAACCAGTTTGCAAGGCAGAAATAGAGACACAGATGTAGAGAACAAATATATGGACACCAAGGGGGGAAGCAGGGGGAGATGGTGGTGGTGGGATGACTTGGGAGATTGGGATACATATATACACTAATGTGTATAAAATAGGTAACTAATAAGAACCTGCTTTATTAAAAAAATAACAAAATTCAAAATAAAATTAAAAAGCAAGGCTACTCTATCACATGACATATCAACCACAACTGCAGTGAAAAATTAAAAAGTAAATAATAAGTATGTAATAAATATATAATTAAGAATATGCCTCTGTCTAATTAGGAAAGTAGAAAATGCTCTGAGTATTTAAACAGAGGGAGTGTAATTCAGGGAGCTGGTACTGCAGGTAAGGGAATTGCTGATAAGCCGTTCCTCACTCCTCTCTCTGTTACGTGATATAATTCCTAATTACTTTCAGATCACCATGCCTCCTTCTTCCCTAAAAAAACACTAGCATCGAAGCTCATTCTATCACAATGTACTACCTAATAACTCTCTTTGTTATAATCACCTACAGGCCATTGATCTATCCCCCTTATTCCTTGAACATGTTAGCTCCTGGATAGCAATCTTCAAAATTGTTCTCTATTCTGTGTAGAATTGGTATGGCTCTTAAAATTTGTTCCTGTAATAATTGATCCTTCCAGTGATCTTGTGTATCATTTATTTGTCCTTCAATATCCTAGCCTCCATCCTAACTAAGCCATCCCTTCTTATGGCTATATCTTACACCAGTTCTGTTCAATAGTACCTTCTGCAGTGGTGAGAATGTTCTGTACCTATGCTATAGACGGAATGTTTGTATCCTAAAACTTATGTTAGAACCTAATCTCCAACGTGATGGTATTTGGAGGCAGAGCCTTTGGAAGGTGATTAGATCATGAGGGTGGAGCCCTCATGAATGGAATTAGTGCCTTTCTAAAGGAGATCTCAGAGAGCTTCCTCATCCCTTTTGCCATGTGAGGATAAAGCAAAGAGATGACCATCCATGAGCCAGGAAGCAATTTCTCACCAGACAGTGAATCTGTTGGCATCTTGATCTTGGACTTCCCAGCCTCCAAAACTGTGAGAGATAAATAGCTGTTGTTTAAGCTCCCCAGAGAATGGTACTGTATTATTGCAGCTGGAACAGAGTAAGAGTAAAACAAGTAACCAGAAACCACATGTGACTATTGAGCACTGACATGTAGCCAGTATGACTAAGGAAGTGAATTCTAATTTTACTGAATTTTAATTAACTTAAATAGCCACATGTGGCTACTCTCTTATACAGTGCAGCTTAGACCTTGTCATTAACAATAACTATACCCACTTCTTAATCTCATTGCCATGTACATCTCTCTCTGACCACCCTGCCTGTATTTCTAGCTCACTCTCTCTAGAATCCATCTCCAACAATCTTTAGATATCCTCCCCTTAGACCTTGAATCCATTGATCTTACCACTTTTCACTGTCTTTAGCCCAGTGAGCTTCTCAGTGTCCTTCTTACATAACTTAGATTCCTCGATCCATCGTTGTAATCACTCCCTTGTATGTACCATTCATCTTACTTGCCCTTCTTTTCCTTCTAGTATTTGGTTGGAAAACTTCTAAGTCTTGTTAAATCTAATTCTTTGCCTATTCTGGACATTTAGCTGTGCCCTGAATGCGACTGAAGAAAAACAAGCCTCCCACGCCTGCCTTTAACTTCCTGGCCACTTACCACAAGCAGACCCATAGAGCTACTCATCTGTCCCTATTTCTCTAGCTCACCCACTCTCTCACTAACCTAATCAGCTATTTTATACCTTCACCCTGAGACCCCTGAGGCCTCCTCTCTCATCCTCCCTCTCAAGTGATGTCCTTGCTCTGTTTCTCACCAGAATAGAAGCAACCAGAAGAGAATGTCCATGAATCCACAAGCCCTTCCACCATCACCTACCTCCACTGCTCCATGCCCATACACTTGATACTTCCCTCTTTTGGCTGAGTAGTTAAGAGTCCACGATCTCAGCTGAGGCAATGCCTCAACTTGTGTGTTAGATACAATTTCCTCCATCTTACTGAAAGTCACTGGAGAAATTCTTCCAGAAATCATCAGTATGTCCCTTGTACTCCATCATTCCCATCAGCATTCAAGCATGTGCCATTAATCCCATCTTAAACAACAACAAAAGACCTCATAACCCAACATACCATTCCAGCTAAGCCCATTTCTCTATTCCCATTTACAGAAAAAAAAAGAAATCCTCAAAAATTGTCCATATTTTCTGCATTCAGTTAACGCCTTCCCTTTCTCTCTTGAGCCCACTCAAGCAAGCTTTCTCCTTCTTCATCAAAACTGCACTGTCATGGTCACCAGTGACCTTCGCCTTCCTAATTTAATGGTCAAGTCTCAGTTGTCTTCTGACAGAGCATTTGATCTATGTGGTTAATTCCTCCTCCTTATAACTGTCCCCCCAGTTGACTCCCAGGACACCCCACTCTCTCATGGTCAACCTCCTCCTCACTTCATTAGCTGCTGTTTTTCCTCAGACTTCTTTACTGGCTCTGCACATTCTCCTTATTTATCAACTGTGGACTTCTCTGGGGCTGAATCCTTAAACCTCTTCTCTGTTTTTACTTATTCCCTAAGCGATTTCATCCATCTCTTGGCTTTAAAACTCAGCTACATGCTCATTACTCCCAAAGTTATACCTGCATCCCAGATCTCTCTCCTGAAATCTATACTCATGTATCTAACTCTCTTCTTGACGCTCTTCATGGAGTCTAATAAACACTGCAAATTTAAATATGGTTAAAAAAAATTTCTAATCTCCCCCTTCTCAGAAACCTAATGTTTTTGGTTTTTGTTTTTGGCTGCATCAGCGGCATGCGGGATCTTAGCTCCCTGACCAGGGATCGAATCTGCTCCCCCTGCAGTGGAAGTGCAGAGTCTTAACCGCTGGACCGCCAGGGAAGTCCCAAAATCCTAGTGTTTTATATTGCTCCCATCTCATGAAATGACCGCTCCATTGTCCTAATTGCTCTGATCCAAAACCTCAGGGTCATCCTCTATTCACCTCCCTCAAACTACATCCAAACAGATAAAAATAAATCCAGAATCTGGCTACCTCTCTTCACTGCTTACCCAAACCATCGTCATCTTTCTACCAGATTACTGCAAGTGCCTCTTCATTGGTTTTACTAAATTGCCCTTCCTCCCTCATCACAACAAAGTAACTAGAGCAAAACTTTTATTGACAAATTAAATGTCCACTCCTTGGCTCATTCCCCACTACTTTCCAAGCCTTGCCCATTCCATGCTCAGTCTCCCTCTGCTCTGGCCACACTGGTTTTCTTGCTTTTCCTGGAACAATATCAGACATGTTCTTTTTGCATTTTCCCTTCCTTCTGTATGCCGGGATGTCTGTTGTTACCTTCACATCATTTCTATCACATTTCTTAAAAGGATTCCTCAACATCACATTTCTTAAAACCTCTTACCTTAGATGGCTCTGGTTTAGAGTCTACCAGTAGAGCTTCTGGAGTTCTTGAGATTCAAGTCGTAAAAAGCTATTCAGTACTGATGGCCACGATCTTTGGCAACAGATTCCCTGACCTTCCCTCCCCAGCCTTTCCAAAGCTTATGCAAGTCTCTAGTGACTTACATGAAAACACTTCATACTTGGAATACAAAGAATGGCTTCTGTTTTCCTGAGTGAATCTGACATACACTCTGCAGGGAAATAATCTTCCTCTTGAAGCTATAGCCTTCTTCATTTCCTTCAGATGTCTCCTCCCTACTCTGTATTAAATAACACCCCCATTCTCCAACCCCCTTTTCTGCTTTCTAGGCATTGGTTTATCTCCACAGCACTTATTACCAGCTGACACACTTATATTGACTCATTTGTTTAGTGTCTGTGTCCCCGCAATAGAAAGTAGGCTTCTTAAGGCAGGGATGCTTTCTCTTTAATTCAGTGCTACATTCTCATTGCCAGAAGCAGCTCCAGCATATAGTAGGTTCCTAACACATATTTGTTGAATGAAAGAAGGAATAAATCTGGTTGTACTTGAAAAATGAACATAACACTAATGTTTAAATAGTGTTTGCTATTTGCCAGAAACCGTTGTAAGGGCTTTATATAATATTAATTCATTTAATCCTTCCAACGACACAATGAAGAAGTCATTTTCACTCCATTTTACAGGTGAGGAAACCGAGGCACATGTAGATCAAGTAATTTGCCCAAAGTCACACAGTTAATGGAGGTCAAGGGTCAAGGTTTGATCACAGTCAGTCTGACCCTAAAGCCTTATGTCTGGCATTTTATTGGGACTCAAAAAACAAAGAGAGAAACAATAAAGAATAAAAATGGCGAGGGGGGCTCATTTTTAAATTTCAAAACGCCCTGAATATTTTGTAATATAAACATAGAAAATTCTTTTTACTTACTAATTCTGACACAGAAACATCAGAAATTACAGCATACATTCCTACATTTAAAATGTAGCAAAAATAGTATATGGTATTTATTATTAAGATTTCTTTTTGATCTGTAGATAGTGGTCTGAAAGTAATAACTTAAAAGGTGGATTTTTTTAAGGGCATGTGCAGAAGTGTAATAAGAGGCTGATACAGTTTTCAGAGTCACCAGCTTGGGAATGCAGGACTTCTGGTCTATAAAATAGAGTATAAAAGGGAAATAGGATCAGGACATGATTCTCATTGCACGTGAGGGAGGAACAAACGTTACTCAGGAGATACTCAGGCAGTCCTGGGGCTAAGGTCTGAGAAATTTAATCAGGATCTCTTCTGTCAATCTTTTATCTATTATCTTAACCTCTTCCACCATGTAACATACATTTGTCAAATGAGTTTGGCTGTACTGTATGGTGGTGAGACAGAATTCCTGCTCTACTTACATTTATAATTAAGTAGGAACACGTAAGAAATCACCATATAATGTAGCCTCTTTGTTAAAAGTGAAGCCTCTGGACTCCCACACCCTGGGTTTCGGTCCTGGTTCTAAGACTATATCTGAGCAAGATATTTAACCTTTCTGTACCTCAGTTCTTTATCCCTAAAGTAGAGATGAAAAGAATATCTACCTCATAGGATTATTAAAGAATTAAATGGTTTAATATTTATAAAGCACTTAGAACAGTGCATGGCACATGGTGAAGACTCTATAAATGTTACTTGTTATTTTAATGCAATATACATAATATTACACTAAATTATGATAAACCACTTGTGTCCCCGGAACACGGCATTTCATTCCAGATAGCTCTAGTTTCTCCATTCTTTTCCTTCTCCTAACATTTTGTATTGCAAAAGCCTACAGTTCTCTTTTTGGGTCCTAGCTTTATTGTCACACTGCTGTCACATGTACAACGCTTCCGATGCCAGATGTATGGGAGCTTCCCCCCCCCCGACAATCAGTTCTCTGTGGTACCAGCTGGGTGTGCTACAATTTAACTCAATTCTGACACTTTCTACCTGGAGACAGCATCAGAGCCCACAGGCTGAGGGCTCTGTCCCGCAAGACTGCTCCCACCCCACCTCAGGTGCCGATCACATGTAGTAGGTCCCCAGGCTCCCCATAGCTTCTGTCTGACTTGGCTACAACCCCCTTTTCTGGTTCAAATAATTTGCTAGGGCAGCTCACGGAACTCAGGGAAACACATACATTTACCAGTTTATTAAAGGATATGATAAAGGATACAGATGGAGAGACACATAAGACCAGGTCTGGGAGAGTCCCGTGCGTAGGAGGTTCTGTCCCCGAGTACTTGGGGTGCACCACCCTCCCAGTATGTGGATGTATTGAGCCACTTGGAAGCACCTAGAAACCTGCGCTATGGGCATTTTTATGGCCGCTTCTTCACATAGCCATGACGGATCACGACCTCTGTCCCAGCCCCTCTCCCCTCCCTGGAGGATGGAGAATGGGGCTGAAGATTCCAAGCTCCTAATCGTGGCTTGGTCTTTCTGGTGACCAGCCCCCTTCCGGGAGCCATCCAGGGGCCCACCCTGAGTCGCCTCGTCAGACCAAAGACGCTTCTAGTGCTCTTGTCACTTAGGCAGTTACAAGGGTTTCTGGAACCCTGTGCCTGGAACCAGGGAGCCGAAGACCAATGTATAGATTTTCTGTTTTCTCACACAGGTCCTTCCCTGATTCCTCATTAACTCCGCCTTGTTACTGAAACTCAGGTAAAGCATCAACTCAGAGCTCAAATAGCATTTATTATAGCATAGGTAGTAGTTGATACAATTTACTGTGGATGTTGATTTACTTAGATACATTTTTCTAGCTCGCAGGGACCGTAATGAATGATCTTGCACCCTCAGCATCTAGCACAATGTCTGGCGTGTAGTGCAGGAGTTAAGCAGGAAAAAGAAAACAGTGCTTGCTGAACACAAAGCAGTGAGGATATTGGAGTGGTATTATGCTCTCCAAGAAGAGGGCCTTAGGCTACCTCCCAAGAAACCTTCAGAAGTCTTGTGTCTTGATGAATTTCCACTGTCTATCTGAGCCTCAGCCTTAAGAGCTTAGAAAACGAACTGGAATGCACACCAATCCGTTATTCATTTCTCAGGAGTGGACTCTGTCTGACCTAATTAATCAGATTGATGAAACCAGACGGCAGTTTATCAATTAACTGTGAGAAATGACTCTCACACAGACAGGAATACTCAAAGTGCAAAAATGACTGTGTTTTCTTGCTAAGGACAGACGTTTGGGAGGATCTTCAATAAATACATGTAGAATAAAGAATGAATTCAGGTAGAAATACTCAAGGGAGAATTTTGGGTTGGGAAGTGTGGTATTTGAAGGTGTCGAAATGGAAAAGTCTTTTAGGCATGAGAATTTGGGGCTGGGTGAGAAGAGGCTTCAGAGCAAAAGTTTAGGTAATCCTTGACTTTTTCATCTTATCTTTCAAAAATACCTCTTCATCTTACAGGGGGAGAGTTCCTTGTGTCTGAAACCTGACATGGGCTTTGAACTTTTTAGCATCAAGGATCTTTCAGACTTTCTCCTGCTAAACGCCCCTTCTTTCAAAACCCTCATCAAGGAAAATGAAACTTGCCTTTCACTTTGGAAGTGAGAAATCGTATGTAGGTTCTCTCCAGTCACAACAGGTTTTTCTTCCTTCAATTACATTTACATTTTCTACATTTTTTTCTCTATATGAACAGAAAAATCTCCAACCCCCAACCTCTTCTTTGCTTACTATACTGACCTTACTTAATCTCAAGATTTGGGTGATTTTTGGTAATGCCTACCTAGCATCTATTTTCTTTACACACTGCCTCACCATAGCTTAAACTAGGGGTCTCCAAATTTTTTTTAATTGAGTCTCTTTATTCTTTAAAAATATTATCACACATTTCCAAGTATATTTTATTTTGCTATATTTGTTAATAAGCTATATGGTGGATCATTGCATTCGGTAGACTATAAAACACATAAAAATAGAAATTAAAAAACTGAGAGTGGTGAAAAAATTATACATTTAAAATATATTATATTATTATATTTTAAATGTTATCCATGATGATGATGTCATACAATTATTTAGTTAATATTTCAAAGTCCAAAGCACAGAGATAGCCGGGCACACCTCCGGTGATAGAGGAAGACGGGAAACAAGTTTGAAATCATAATCCTAAAGTTTGTTGTTTTTGTGACTCTAAGATCTGATTAAATCATCCCTACTTTGTAACTGTAATGTGCCTGATGAAGGGCTTGCTATCCCTTTTTACAATTATTTTTTGCTTGTGTTACTTTATTATTTTCAATCTCTGGTTTCTTGTAAGGTAGCTATAAGCCACTTGTCCAATGAATGAAGGTTAATTTACTAAAGCAGATTAAATAACCTTGAAATCCATTTGACAGGGCATGTCTAAACTAAGGGAGGTTGAAATATGCTGCAATTAAATGGCTGAGTGAGGCAGCCGCTGTCCGTTCCTCCCCAGGAGGGATGCTCTCTCCTCCGGAACCTGGGTGATGTGATGTGTGTTACCAGTGTGGGAAGGGATGCTGTGCCGGTCACTGACTAGTACAGCTTAGTTTTCTTTGTTGTTACATGTGTGCACATACCTATTTTTTTCATCCTAAGCCCTACTCCCTGCCTCATTTGTTTGTTCTACTGCGGACTCCCACTGATTTAAATGCAGTACTTTTCCAAAATTATCCCCAAAGGTCACCAACTGCAGAGGAAAGCAATTCACACTCCTGGAGATTTGGGCATTAGCTTTAAAAGGACAGTCACTAAAATTTTTTGAAGTTTTCTCATTATATCTTTAAAAGTCCTTAAAAGTAAAATAGCTTTAGCATTCATCATCATATTGATTTTTAGATAAAGTGTCTTTTCAATAATTAACCATTTTCTAAAACCATGTCTGTCTTCTGGCTTGGTCTGTCTCTTGGCAAATAACTATGTTTATGTAAGTTTGCAAGTTTAAGGATTGCAGTTTTGGAACAAAGATAAAAGAGATCTCTTTAAATGTGTTCAGGGTAATTTGAAATCGGTTGGCTCTGTGATATTGATGTTTCAAAACCCTGGTGACACCAGCAGCACCTGTGACCTTCTCAGTACCAAGGGATCTTGGAACCGGTGTCTCTCAGTAAACATGGAGATGAGGGGAATAGGACAGAGGTGCAGCCCCACTGCTACTTTATCACATTTGTACCCATGACCTCTCAGAGGGAAGAGAGGCTCAGACCCTCCATTTTAAAATTTTATTTATTTAGAATATTAAGAAAAATGAAGGAATACTCAAATATGGTCATAAAATGCAGTTCATTTTAAGACAGAAAAGGAAACATTCTATATTCAGGTGACACGAGATACCTTTATTTGATAATTATTGAGTTTTCTTAATATGACTGCTTTCTCCTTTCTTTCTAGAAATACTTTAAGCAGGGATTTGGGCCCCAGGTTCCAGGGGACCTTATGGGGGCCTCTCAGGGTACCACTTAGGCTGGATCACTCTACAAAGTTACGTTTCCCTGGATTACTAAGTGACTTGGGCACATGTGACAATCAACCATCAATCTCTTTATTCAGAAACCAGTTTTCAGACACTATTTATGAAACCTAGTAAATCACGTATTTCTCCCTCCTTGAATAAATAAGGAGCTGTTTTTTATTTCAGTACAGTAATTGCCAGAGGAAGTGGTTAGTAATCATGGTATTTGCAATTCAGAAACACCAAACATCAATGAACATCAATTCGCTATTTTTTGACAAATCTATTAGATGTCCCTAGATTAGACACAGACAGGGGCAGGCAAAGAGCTCAGTATGGCAGTATATAAGTTGGATATTTACTAGCAGTACTCGGTAAATAGAGTTGCTAGATTTAGCAAATGAAAACATAATACATCAGTTAAATATGAATAGCTGATGAAAACAAATAATTTTTTAGTACAAGCATGTCCCCCACAAAATTTAGGGCATGCTTATACTAAAAATATTCATTGTTTATCTAAAATTTAAATTAAAGCAGGCATCTTATATTTTATCTGGCAGCCCTATCTTAAAGCCTCAGGGAAAAAAATATCACAACCATAATGTCCTTCTAAAATTTCCAATATTGGCAGTCAATACTCTGTTACCAGATAGTACAACATCTGATCATTTTTTATAACAAATCTTAAGATTCCTTAATTAAGAGTTGGATCGCTTACTGGAACCTTTCAGCAAGTCAAGAAACAATAAAGAATATGGTTAAGAAACCTTAATGACTAGGTGATTATGAGCCCTCAAATCTTCATACGTAAAATGGAAAAAATACCTCTGTATGTAATTCTCAGTTTTTAAATAAGTATCAATAATAAGTTAATTAAATGGAATTTATTTGTATTTATCAGTGGAATGGAACGTATTACCACTGTTCATACTCAGTGAAGGAAAGTGGAAGGAAAGAGATGTTAACATCTGCTTTCCTTTTCCAATCTCAGTTCAAAAACAAGGCTTAACATTAAAAAATATAGAGTCAAATTCTTAATCGAATTTCCTGCCTTTTATCTGTGATATGGCAATCACCCATTTCTAGCTAGATATCCTTCCAAAGCATCTTGAATGTGTTTTACTTTTGACTTTGGCTATGTTTAAAACACCCTAAATTTCTATAAGGTCAGACCTATGCATGTTCAAGTCTAAGTATAAAAATGCATTTCAGAGATTATTAGGTATGTATGCCATGGTAGTAAAATGGATTATTTGGAGGAAAGCAATAGATCTGACCCACCAGACTTCACCAGGCATCAAATTCTCACGTGAAATCAGCAGATCAGGCAGAAAGGTGCCAATGTCCACATGTCAGAGTGGAATCTAGCGGATACAACATAACCAAAGTCAAACCGGGTGCCAGCATCTCTGGGCATCTTAGTTTGTATGAATGATGTGTGGTTGATTGAGTCTCCTTTTAATAAAGTTGTTTTATAATCATTAGGTATATGTGTCTATTTCCAGTGGTGGGGAGCTGTACAGGCAGGGCACACAATAGCAAAGGGAGCTACTCCCAAGCCTCTAGGACAACCAGAAGTTACGGTATGAGGCGAGAGCAATGGGCTTGTTTCCTGCACAGCTGGCTCCCAGGTGCTGAATTATGTATATTTCACCTCCTCTGGAATGTAAACTATGTGTTCATGAAATTATTTTTTAATGTTTTTATGTGATTTCAACATTGGACATCTAATATAATAGTGAGAGGAAAAAGAAAACTTACCAAAAAAAGTGAGCTAACAGTGGTCTTCAACAGGCTGTGTCTTAAGAGGCAGAAGTCAAAATAGAAAGACAATAATTTAGACAATTTCTATAGATGATGAAATTGAAGAGATTTGTTTATACATTCATAATCCCTTTAATATGCTGTAGCTGCTTAGCTGACTAAAAGGGCATGTTTCCTCCTGAAGACAAGAGTTTCCCTGGGACCCAGGAGCTCTCAGGCTGTTTGGGTTCCGACTTTTTAAACAAATTTTTATTTTATATCAGAGTATAGTTGATTTACAGTGTTGGGTTAGCTTCAGGTATACAGCAAAGTGATTTATTATACATGTTCATATATCTATTCTTTTTCAGATCATTTTCCCATATAAGCTATTACAGAGTATTGAGTAGAGTTCCCTGTGCTATATAGTAGGTCCTTGTTGATTATCTATTTTTCTAATAAATCTTTATTGGAGTATAATTGCTTCACAATACTGTGTTAGTTTTTGCTGTAGAACAAAGTGAATCAGCTATACATACACATATATCCCCATATCTCCTCCCTCTTGCAGCTCCCTCCCACCCTCCCTATCCCACCCCTCTAGGTGGTCACAAAGCACCGAGCTGATCTCCCTGTGCTATGCGGCTGCTTCCCGCTAGCTATCTATTTTACATTTGCTAGTGTATGTATGTCGATGCTACTCTCTCACTTTGCCTCAACTTCCCCCTCCCGTGTCCTCAAGTCCATTCTCTATGTCTACCTCTTTATTCCTGCCCTGCCACTAGGTTCATCAGTACCATTTTTTTTTTTTTTTTTTAGATTCCATATATATGTATTAGCATACGGTATTTGTTTTTCTCTTTCTGACTTACTTCACTCTGTATGACAGTCTCTAGGTCCATCCACCTCACTACAAAAAACTCAATTTCGTTTCTTTATATGGCTGAGTAATATTCCATTGTATATATGTGCCACGTCTTCTTTATCCATTCATCTGTGAGACGTGTACCACAATGTTCATTGTAGCACTATTTACAATGGCCAGGACATGGAGCCAACCTAAATGTCCAACAACAGATTATCTATTTTATATATAGCAATGTGTTAATCCCAACCTCTTAATTTATCCCTCCCCCCCACCTCTCCCCTTTGGTTGGCTTCTGACTTTCTGATCATCCTCCGTGGTGCAGGTAAGCATTACTGTGTCACCTTAGCACTGGCAAAAAGAGGTTAAGTGAGCTCACTGGCTTAATATTACCAGCAAGTCCCAGAGATGCAGTCCTATGTTTATTTCAGTGACAGAGTCTTCCCCTAATAGTTAACTCTTTTAAAATCAGTTTCAAAACCAGACATCCAAAACCTTGCTCTTCCATCTCTGCCCTGTGAAGTACTATATTTCTGCAAATTTGAAAGAGAAGCAAATCTCTTGACCTGTTGAAAACAGAAAGAAATCAGTAAATAGGATCTGATACTGCAGACAGTACCCACAATTCATTGTTTATGTAGCTTTCTTCATGAAGTGACAAAGAACTTACGATTTTATTTATAGATGTTTTCACTGGAGTAGACTCATAACCAAGTTATTTTATTTTCCTGACACTCCCTTGAGGGGATGACAGTAGAGAAGCATTAGACTGCCTTGTTTCCTCGTGTACAAGAGGTAGTGTTCAGATTTAATAAATCGTGTCTATCTACATGGCTTTGACTGTTATTATTGGTGTTATGTGCCCAAGTAAAGTTCATAGATATGTTTCTCTTCTTAAATCTTTTTCATTGATTCCTGTAGAGTAGCTCCTATATTTCCCATATTCCTTATCTTTTCTCCCCCTAATCCCAGGCAGGTTGACTGGTTTATTATTTCTCTTCCCCCTCCCCTTGTTATACATTCAGTTATTTCGTAGACGAGGCACCCTGAGGGCAAGAAGCCTGTCATGTGTCTTCTCCCCCGGAGCCCAGCAAAGGCACAGAGTGGGCACCAATTATGCGTTTGCTGGATGGTCTTATTCCTCGTGCTTCACAGAGTGAGTCAGATATGTTCTGAGTGTAAATGTGCACTTGGATGCGATGGGTGACGAGGGCGTGAGGCTGTGCAGATTTCCAGCTCCCCCATGTCTGCCCTGTGCTGTTGTCCTGATAATGTCACTGTGCCTGTCTCCTCAATCCTTTCTTTGTCTCTATTTATGTCTAATTCATTCTGCAGTCAAATACTTCCCTCCTCCTCAAGTGAGTCTGTCAGTGTGGAAGCCTGGAGGCTCGCTCACAAGGGGATGAACGGGATACTTGGAGCAGGAGCTCAAATGGAAACTCAGGATATATGTGGAATATTTAACAGTTTTAAATCCAGCTAATGCATTTAAATTAAATATACCCTCTTCCCCTACATTAAAAAATACAACTTTATGCAATAAATTGCTTTTAAGAAATATAAAGCTATATTTTTATACAATGATGAATTGACAGAAATTCACAGACATATTAATTTCACTATTTCTGCTCACGTCTACGTGTTCTTCATTCATGGATCAACAATGTTTGGAGGAATAATGCAGTAAAACTTTCTTAATTCATATCTTATTATGTATTTATTCACAAAAAGTTATTTTCTTGCTTTCAGCAAAATAATTTATGTTGTTACAATCAATATTTTTTATATAATTTGGGTTTCAGCAAAAGCAATAATCTAAATGATTAAAAGAGTAAAACGTAACTGTATTCAAAATATAGAAAATTCAAATATATTATAACAATGTCCTTTAATGTAAATGTAAAATATAAAATTTAAATTATTTTCATATTACTTAAGAATTATTTTTCTAAATATTCAAAGTTGCCTGTTATAATTAAAAGGTAAATTATAAATTGTATTTATAAACTTCAAAATCTGAAAGGAAAATTATTTGAAAGGTGAAAATTTTAAATTTATTTTCTGAAAAGTTTCTGGCATTTTATTAAATAACTTTATAAACCTAAAAGTATTTTCAATTCTATATCAACCTCTTTGCTAATGTATTGATCAGCGCCAGATTTCATATATAACTCAATCCACACATATTTATATATACACATACTATATGCATACAGTATTGGTTGATTAAGTATTTATAGTATTTACTTTAGTACTATATATGTACTATTATAACATTTAAGAAGATTATAAATTGTTTAGTATTGCAAATTTTTCCTTATCCATGTGGGCGACCATTGCAAATGCCCTGCCCATGGTCATTGCCTCAAGCACTGTGTGTGGGAACCTTAGGACAAGCGAAATCTCCAAGTACCCCTCAAACTATATCCACTAGCTTTTATCCTCAAACTTTTGATTTTAAAAACTATATACACACACACACACACAGACACACACGGACACACACACACACACACCACTCCAACTCCTTTGTCTAATAGATTAGTTTTGAATTACCAAAATGACATATACTCCTTGTAAAATTCAAACAATATTTAGCAGATAACATAAAATCTGAAGACCATTTCGGTTACTCCACTCCCTCCATAGTTCACTTTTCCAGGAACTGTTGTTGAAGTTTGATATAAAACGTCCTAGATATTTGCATGTGTATGTAACACACGCAGATACACATGCACACACATACACACGCTTTTCTTAAATGGAGGGGATGGTACTATCTTGAGCCTGAAACTCGCTTTTTTACTTTAAACGATGCATCATGAGTGTCAGCCTCCTTCTTTGTTTATAATGTAAAATTGATTTAATTGTATCCCGTGAAGGACATTTAGATCGTTTCTACTTTTCTATAACTATAAATCATGCTTCCATGAAAGTTATATTTGTATAAATGTTATATAAATGTAGCTGGTGTACGGGTACACTTGTGCCACCTGACAGCCATGCTGGTGTCCTAGGCACCCTGGTCCCCAGGGATCCCATCTCATCGCCTCAGTCGCCCCAGGACCCTGCACTCCTCCCCCTGATGGGGAAACTCCAGAGGCAATGTGTGGCCCACAGGCAGTCTCCAGGACTCTGCTGCGATGTGCTCAAGTTATACCAAATCCGAACAGCCCTTTCAGGGTCACCTGAAAAATGCGTTCCCCTCCTCAACTTCTTCCTTGGGGACAGTCTGAAATTTCTTTCTGTTAATAGTCGAATGCTTCATTTTGTTTTACTGTGGAGCCAGATGGTCCTTTGTTCACTGTAATCTCTCAGGGCACAGATGTGTTGGGAGCCTCTGTATTACGTGTTGCCACTGCAATGAAGGTGCCCACATCCCCCGCTGAGTCCAGTCCTGAACATGGCATGGTGGAAAGGGGCATCAGGTAGCAGCCAGAATAAATTTACCTGGTGAGCCTGCCATGGCTGGTACAAAACCCGACTGCAGCTGGTGCACAGGTGATGGTATCTATAATTTATTTTTTAATCCTACCTAAGCCAAAAACTGCTGAGGAGACTATTTGATGGCTTAGGGAAAGAGTCCTTCAGTTATGTGAACAAAGAAGCTCTACAGTCCTCCTCAGCACCCACCAGAGAAATGGACTCACATGTCCCAGTCCTGCCTAAACTTCACAACAAAGTCATGGGGCGGGATTAATCCAAAAAGGCACTGAGGGCCTCCCAGATCCCGAGTTAGGAAAGCCTTGCAAGGGCCAGGATGATACCCTAAAACCCAGGAAGCCCCAAAGCTGTGCCTAGCAGGTCACAGTTTCCATCAACTCACTGTCCGAGCACAGGTCAAAGTCAGAGCAATTACAGATTCTAGTGGGTGACCAAATATCTTTTTTTTAATACCAATACCTCCCACATCTGCTGCTTACCTCCTCCGGTTTAATGCTCACCAGAGTAAAGAAGCTGGTGCTATGCAGAATCAAACTTGTTCTTGGAAAGCATCTGCCATAAATGTATGTGACCGCAGGGCATTTGGCAGAATTCCTGCAGACGTTTGCCAAACGAGGTCAAGGAAAAAGGGAGTACACGAAAGAAGCAGAGGGCTCTTTGCTCCTGATGAAGGAGCTGGAAGAGAAAAGTGAGAAACATAGGAGAGAACGTCTTCAGATAGCTTGAGAAACTTCCTGTGACTCCATATCTCAGAGTGCATCCCCTCCTCTCCCTACCCTGCACTTTCATGCCTGTGTGTATATGTACATCTAGATGCGCACACGTACTTGCATGGACATACATGAAGACCACGGGAAGAGACTGGGCTTCATTCTCAGTATAACCAGATGGTTGGAGGGTTGTACGCAGAAATTATCCAATTTACACTTTTTATTTATTGTTTTTAAAATTGCAGTATAGTTGATTTACAATGTTGTATTCATTTCAAGTGTACAGCAAAGTGATTCAGTTATACATATATTTTTTTCAGATACTTTTCCCTTATAAGTTATTACAAAATATTGAGTACAGTTCCCTGTGCTATACCGTAGGTCCTTGTTGTTTATCTGTTCTATATATAGTGTGTTTATGTTAATCCCAAACTCCTAATTTATCCCTCCCCCCCTCCCCTTTGGTAACCATAAGTTTGTTTTCTATGTCTGTGAGTCTATTTCTGTTTTGTAAATAAGTTCACCTGGATCATTTACATTTTTAAAAGCTTGTTCTGCCTGCTCTGTAAAGACTATCCTATCAGAGGACAAGAATATAAGCAGTGATATCAGGGTGGCAGCAGTGTAACTAAAATCCAAATCCCACACTTTTTAGCTATTGTGCGTGTAAGAAGGTGGACGGTGCAGATTTCGGAGAGGAGTGGTCACGAGTTTATTTTTGGACATGTTAAGTTGAGATATCGAAGAGGAACTTGGATTTATTAATCTATACATGAGGAAAGTAAGACATTGAGGTGAGATAAAATTTGAGAGTGTAATAGATTATTTTCCAGAAAATGGGAGAGAATGTAGAGCAGTGATTCTCAGCCCTGTGTTTTCATTAGAAAAAAAAAAAACAAAAACAGTGCCCACATCCAAATACACATTAATTGAATAGAAACGACTGGGATGGGACTGAGGCAATGGTAATTTTTTAAAACTCTCCGACTGATTCTGATTTGCAACGAGGGTTAAAAAACATTGTTAAAGAGAGAGAAGAGGACTAAACCCTGGACATGTAGGAAGAAAGAGATAAATGGTGAACGTATTGGGATTAAATCACTGATGCTTCTGTCACTTAGACATTTAATCAAAAACATTTCTGTAGCGATGAAAATAACTGATCTTGAGATCACAAGTGATGACAGATGAAAGGGGCTTATAATATAAGGCTGTCATTATCATTTATACAGTACAGTTCTTAATACAGTCTCCATAGAGTTAAGCACGGATTAATAGCTATTATTCCAAAACCTGTGGAGTTTTTAAAATATAATTTGGGGCTATTTTCTGCTCCCTAGAACTTTAAAGAATTGATGCTAATTAAAGAATAATTTGAAACAATTAAATTTATGATTGAATCCATAAAGTTATTTTAAAGTATCTGATTAATCATCAAACACCATTAGCTGAGAATTTATGATTGCATCCATAAAGTTATTTTAAAGTATCTGATTAATCATCAAACACCATTAGCTTAACATTTTGCTCTCTGTCATCTTTTCAGCTATCAATATTTCTTCTTGTAATTATTTGGAAAGTCTGGCTGGTTAATTTTCGGATTTAACTAGTGAATTGATGAAAGAATATTCCATATCCACATGGAAGATGGGAGAATGTAATCAGCAGTAGACTGAAAAAAAGCAAAAGATATCACTTTGTATTTCTATCCTCACCTCTTCCTTTTTCACCATCCTGTTTTGGGGCAATACCATGTATTTCTTTTCTTTTTTTTTTTTTTTTAACATCTTTATTGGAGTATAATTGCTTTACAATGGTGTGTTAGTTTCTGCTTTATAACAAAGTGAATCAGTTATACATATACATATGTTCCCATATCTCTTCCCTCTTGCGTCTCCCTCCCTCCCACCCTCCCTATCCCACCTCTGTAGGTGGTCACAAAGCACAGAGCTGATCTCCCTGTGCTATGCGGCTGCTTCCCACTAGCTATCTGTTTTACATTTGGTAGTGTATATATGTCCATGCCACTCTCTCACTTTGTCACAGCTTACCCTTACCCCTCCCCATATCCCCAAGTCCATTCTCTAGTAGGTCTGTGTCTTTATTCCCATCTTGCCACTACGGTCTTCATGACCTTTTTTTTTAGATTCCATATATGTGTGTTAGCATACTGTATTTGTTTTTCTCTTTCTGACTTACTTCACTCTGTATGACAGACGCTAGATCCATCCACCTCACTGCAAATAACTCCATTTCGTTTCTTTTTATGGCTGAGTAATATTCCATTGTATATATGTGCCACATCTTCTTGTTACCATGTATTTCTATGGTTTCTAATATTACTTCTATACCAATAACTACCATTATTTCTTTACCAATAAGTACAGTCCTAGCCCTGATCCCCATCCTGTTTCACAAGAATACGTCACACCCTTCAGACTGCCGCTGAGCTGGAGGCTCTTCTGGCATCTCCCACCCCATGTGCGGAAAAGGGGGACCAGTGAGTAGGCTGTTTAATAATCCAAAGGAGAGCTGAGGAATTGGAATCAAGCCAGCGGGAGCAGGAGATGGAGAGAAGAAACTGGATTTGAGATGCATTCTGAAATCAATCTTTATAATCTGGGGGCTGCCTAGACATATGGGGAGGATAGTATCCATGGGTGGCATCCACATTTCTAGTTAGGAACCTGCGGGGATGGGAAGTCTGGACAAAAATGGAAGTTTTAGGTGACAGAACAATTTTGAGGAGAAGGTAAATCCATTTTAGACATAGTAATCCTGCCATTCTTTTTTTTTTTTTTTTTTTTTTTACAAGTCCGGTAATTTCACATATTACATTCAATATATTTTTTTTAATTTTGATTTTATATTGGACTGTAGTTGATTTACAATGTTGTGTTAGTTTCAGGGGTACAGCAAAGTGATTCAGTTATACATATACATGTATCTATTCTTTTTCAAATTCTTTTCCCATTTAGGTTATTACGGAATACTGAGCAGAGTTCCCTGTGCTATACAGGAGGTGTTTGTTGGTTATCTGTTTTAAATATAGCAGTGTGTACATGTCAGTCCCAAACTTCCAATCTACCCCTGCCCCCAGCCTTTCCCCTTTGGTAACCATAGATTCGTTCTCTAAGTCTCTAAGTCTGTTTCTGTTTTGTAAATAAGTTCATTTGTATCTTTTTAGATTCCGCATATAAGCCATATCTGTCTGACTTACTTCACTTAGTATGATAATCTCCGGGTCCATCCATGTTGCTGCAAATGGCATTATTTCGTTCTTTTTAGGGCTGCGTAATATTCCATTGTGTGTGTGTGTGTGTGTGTGTGTGTGTGTGTGTGTGTATACACAGGACATTGTATGTATCAAATGTATCCACACAGGACGTTGATGTGGATACATTTGCAGTTAGCTGTTGAGTCTGGATTTGGGGAAACAGGTTAGAGCTGCATTGTAAAATTTGGTGTTCCAGTGTCGTGTCAATGTATGCTGTCTAGAGATTGTCAAGACAGTTTCTCTGGGAATTTCTTCATCTTTAAGATGAGAAGAATGTGTCTAGTAAGGGCTAATAAGCAGTAATAATATCTAATCAGTAATTTAATAAGGGCTTTTAAAATTCCAATTCTGATAGTTTGCTTTTCTTTATCTACACATGTCTTTATGGTTCTGTGTTCCCTAATTTTCTACCATTATCTCTGCCTGAAATCTACTTTCTTCCCTCTTCCAAATACTGATTGGTTACCCAGCCTTCCAAGGTGTGCTAAATTGCCTCTCAGATCTCCTGGTCAGAATCATGGACTCATTGCTCTGGATGGGGAACAAGCAACATCCCCCAGGCAGCCTACTGAATGAGAGAAATTAACCTGACTCTGTAGTATTGTTTGCACAAGTCTTCACAATTTACAAAAACCCTAATAAAGCGGTTCAGTAAAGATTTTGTAGTTTGGTTTAAACATGGAAAAACTGAGTTCAGTTTTCACACGTTGGTACCTGCCATACAAGGGGGACAAATAAAGGTTTCGACATTTTATTCAAAGCAAAAGGGAAAGTTCATGAGCCCAATTTTCCTCGTGTCATTGAGCGGGGTGGGTCATGCTGTGGAACATGGGAGCAGTTCTCGTTGCTTGCTGTGTTGGGGAATGTAATCAAGGGAGTGAATTTTCTTTCAGATTGTGATTATAATCTTCACCATTTTAAGGCAGTTTTGGAAGAAATTGTGACAGCTTATTGAAATTTGGCATATTTCACTGCTGAGTCTTGCTGAGTTGCTTTTTATCACATCAGTGACTTTGGAATTAAAGAGTTCCAAGAGACTCAAAACTGGGGGACCTCCCAGTGCGTCACTCGTGTTTGTAACAACATTTGTATGAGCACATTTAACTGAAGACTAACTGAAGAAAAATTTTCAAAAAAGCATCAGTGATGTGTTAAAAAGAAGTGCAGGCATTCAGGATCAAATCCAATGCAGGTTTTCAGGTAAGACCGATAAAATAGAGCTCAGTCCACCATTATGAATTATCCTGGACAGACAGAAATCACAGAAGGAGGCAGATTATTGAGATATCATGTAGACACAAAGTCAAAACTTCCGAAGAGATTCATAAATCTTACTGCATATAAAGATACTTCATATCTCTGTGGTTGAAGTGCATACCTCAAGGCTGTGTGCAAAATGTTGTTCTTTTTCTTTTTTCTATACATTTGGATCCATTTCAGGAAGATTGGGTAGAAAACTTTCCTTAAAGGAGGACAACATAAAGGTGATTATATAAAGTGCAGAAGTTTCCTGAGAATTTAAGTAATCCCATGCTTCTGCACAATAAAATCTCAGTCACATGGATATCCATTTACTTATGTGTCTTTGGGACTTATAGTATTTGGCGTGCAGACTGATACGACACACCAGGACTACCAGACCAGCTATTAAAATAGTGCAATACCTCTGCTCCAGGTGATAAATAATGCGGACCTCAGCCTTCTGAGTGAACTCTTGCCACCTGGCTGCCCTAGCATCTCTGGTAATCCAACATCCAAGAGGATAACATCTGCTGTAATTGGTAGTCCTCATGCCATACTGGTCGTTAAATATTTTGAATGTCACTCAGTTGGTGACTCTTGCTCTAATCCCTCTATTTATCTGTTTTGCTAGACTAAGAGCTCCATAACGACTCAGCCTGGACTATTTTCATGTGTATAGCCTTCCAATGCCTGGTATATAGAAGGGAATGTTTGTTAAACTGAATTTAATTCTTTTAAATTCTTTAAAAATAAGAGTTGACATCAAAATTCAGGTTTCAATTCCTGTGTCAGCCCAGGCAGTCTAGGAAAAAGAGGCTGAAGCAAGGTTTACACGCTAATGCTTTAGTAGGGGTGCAATTGCAGAACAGCACAGGGGAGGGAAAACACATAAAGATACTGCATTATCTTTCTTCCCATAGCTTAACAAGGAAACGTGACCAGTCGGCTTGCACAGAGGAAGTGTCCAGCTAGAACACGTAGAACCACTGTGCCTTAGAACAGTCCCTGAGCAGGGAGGAAGGGCAAGGAATTCGTGTCACGTTCTCTCACTAATCTTAGTTTCCCTACTGGGCATTAATTCCCACACACTTCTGGATGGTGTCACCAGGTGAAGATGGTGTTCCCCAGATGCTGGGGAACCAGAGCTCCAGGGACCGGGGCTGTCAGAGCAGCTGCAGCTTCCATCACAAGGAGCCTGGTGGGCGCCAAGCGCAAGTCCAGCCCTGACCACTGCCTCACTCTTGAAAGGAGCTGAGATCAACCAGAGGTGTCAGGGAATGAGGCAATAGCAGCAGAGGCCAAGGGGCTCTGATGTGGCTCCTAAGTCCCAGGGGCCAAGGGAGCCTGGATTGACACATAAATAAGGACCAGAGCAATTTCTAAGAGGCTTTGCATTTGAACACTTAAACTCAGTCACCTCTACCCCACCCTAATCCCCACGACCACTGCGTGAGTTGTGGACTTGGTAGATAGGAAGCTTAAAGGGAAACTTGCCTTAGGCTTCAATTTTGTCAGTCTGATAGAAAGAGGAAGATTGTCTGCTACCTGAAAAAGAACCTTAAGAGGTTGATTTTTTAAAAAAATTTCCAGTGAATTGGGTCTTCCCAGGATGACTTTCTTATTTTTAAATAAATGCTGAGAAATATCACAACATATGGCCATATATATACACATTTCTGGTATTCTGGTACAGAATATCTTGAATGTATCTTTTTTTAAACAACTTTTTGTTTTTTTTCCAGCTTTATTGAGGTACAATAGACAAACAAAATTGTATATATTTAAAGTATATGAGATGACAATTTGATATACGTATGCATTGTAAAATGGTTACCACAGTCCATTACTGCAGATGGTTACATGTCTCTTGGCAAATGTCAGGTGTGTGATACAGTGTTACTAGTTCTGGTCACCGTGTGATACATTACATCCTCATGACTAAGTCATCTTGTAACTGAAAATACGTGTCCTTTGACCAACATCTGCACTTCCCCGCCCCCAACCCCTGGCAACACCATTCTACTCTGTCTCTCTGAGTTCCACAATTTTTTCTTGAAAGTATTTTGAAAGTAAAATATGAATTGTTTGTTTTGGCCAAAATACTTTTTGAATACAGGTAACTTGTAGTTGACCATGTTTATCTTTTTACTTAAAGATATAGCATTATTGTGATATCTCTTCTGATGTATAAGCAAGAAATGTGTCTTTCTTATTGCAGAAAAGGAAAGCATGATTATCAAGTATTTCTTACATCAGGTATATTCTTTGCTGAGAGCTTTTAGCCTCCAATGAACTTTGCAAAGATTCTGCTTTCATCTTCTATTGTGGATACAGAGTTACCATTCTTCAAGGGTCTACTTGTGTAGATGTAAATGAAAAGTTAAGTGTTCTTTGGCATTTCACACTAATCAAGTGTTGTTTTGGTCTTCCCTTTGGGAAGGCAATTAACTTAGTTTCAGTTCAAGGTGATGGACTTGCTCAGACAGCTCCAGTGAATGTTTTATTCACTTTACATATGACATAAGTATTGGCTAAAAGAATGCAGGATACCTAAGGTTATTTTGAATTAGAATTAAATATCGCTTACACCGACATATTTAGAACTTAGTTCTGCTGTGTCTAGTAAAACACCCAACTTCATGTAATGGTTGGTTTTATTGTATTACTTCTCTTAAATTTTTTCTCTTAAGCATCTTCATTTCGAATACTTTAAGCTGCTTTTTGACTAAATTAATTAATAACGAACTCCAGTATCAAATATCCTTCTTGGCTAATAAAACTCAATTGTTTTGGACATTATAGGTCATGAAATTAGTCATTTTAGTAAGCTGTCTAAAATAAACTTTTCCTACATTTAATTCTGGATTACTCATTAACTGGGAATTCCTGGTCTCAAATACTGACAAATGAAGATGTATTGTACAGATGGAGATATCAAATGCATATCCTGTGACTATTACCTTCTATGTGTGGTTTCTTAGAGTCACATACATATACTTTAATGTAATTAACCAAATTTAAAATGTGTCTTTCATGTCAATTCATTCTTCTATCCTGCCTTTCACTTTCCTACACCTTTTACTGTGAAGCCCTCTAGAGAGCAAAGACTGTGTTTAAAGTTCTCTGAATGAGCCCTACACAGCACCACAGGCAAGAAGGAACTTAAGGAGTGCAGTTTTGATGTTGGGATAGATAGTATTAGGCATAACACCAGTCAAATACTAATCCTGTTATTATCCTCTACCCAAACAAGTTTTCCCCCTATTAGATCTTTCACTAAACACCTCCAACTGTGCCATACCATGTAAAAAATAGTGCTGTTTTGTACTGACTCTTCAAATATGACTGGGGATAAGAATCTTACCATAATACATAAGGGGAAAAAAGTACTTTGTTTCTCACGTATGAAAACCCATGATTTATGTTTCATTGATTTAAGAAATTTTTAAGTCACCTTAATCTTCCTCTGAGCTGTGATGAGAAAGGCAACGTCTCTAGACTGACAGTTTCTTTAAATTCATTCCACTTTGCTTCACTGCAGTGTTGGGTAAATGTGACAGCAATCAGGAAGAAATGTGCACTTCAGATTCTTTGTCATGTAGGTTAATTAATTGAAAAAAATATTTCCCTTCTGCAGTACGTAAAACACTATTCATAATATGCCAACAAGCGAAACCAAGCCAAACAAAAAACTTGGGTACTAGGCAGAAATGCAACATCTCTGCTCTGTTTTGTCTATATCATAAATATATTTGGGCAATGACAAGAGTAATAGAAAATAGGATTGGTTTGAATGACAAAGCTTTTCAAATGGAAAATGTTTGTGACGCATCTTACTGACAATAGTCATTTGGAACCACAAGACATTTTAAATATAATACAGAAATTTAGAAAAAATTCTATATACATAATCGAAAAATAATTCTTTCTATTTTGAATTTTTTTCCCTTATATTATTGTACTTGAATCACATAGAAATTCTGTTTAGCCAGAAAATTGACTGTTAAACAGTCTGAAGTGTTATATGTTGGACCTTTGACTCAGTAGCTAAATTGAGTTTCAGATTCCTAGAACAAGACCAGTATTTGAGTATGTATTGAATACATTTCTTAGGCTTAAGATTTCTGTAATATTCAAAGACAGTCTTGGGAGAGTTCACTATTTTGCAAGATGCCTATTTCCAATATTATTTCCACCAATCTTCTTGCATGATGACTAAAATCCAGCTTGAAATTTTGGTGCATGGACAATATGTAGTAATGACAAGAGAGTCTTGACTTTAACAGTATAAAATCTGGACAAGGTGTTATATTAACTCACCTAAATCATGAGACAATTAATAAATATCGCTACATAATGTTGTGTAATATAGAGTAATTGTTGGTTTCATATTACTTAATAGCCTTAGTGTTTTCTTATCTGAACAAAATAGACTTTTATAATGTTCTTTAATAGATAAACTGCTGGAAAATGCTCTCTTATTTCAGGATTATTCTATTCCCCTTGGGTTGTCAGACAGAAACTATATGGGGAGAGTTTTCAACAGTAGCAACATATAATGTGTAACTTGTGTTTTTATTTGGTGGCGAATTCTGGGATCAAAGAAAGCAAGAGATGAATGGCCCCGAGGCAGACCTTACGCCTTTTCTGGAACTGCAGTATCTCTGGTCAGGGTTTCATTTCTCAACCTACTGAATGAGCACATTGAGTCTGCCTGCAACTTGTCCGAGCAAATCCATTGGGTAGTTCTTGTTATTGGGATTTACCATCGACAAAGGTCATGAAGCATCTTTACAGTAAATTCCCTAAAGAATATCTGCTATTTACACCTGGCTGTTCAGAAGCCACAGTTAGGCCTGCATAAATCAAGCTATCATGGATCTAGATTATGATTGGGAAATAAGGCATGATACCTCAGCTCAATCATGTAATTCCTTCCCGGGTTTTTCTGTAGATATCCTTTTTTCTTTGGCTACAGTGACCTTGTTCCTTTTAAGCTATTGTTTAAAGCTTCAGACATTTCTTGTGCATTGTGAATTAAATTTTAAGAAACTATTTAGCATGTTGTAGAGGATCTATTAAATGTTACAGAAAAGTGTGTGGTCAGGAATCTGGCAGGAGGACATAGTGTCATATTAGAACTTTCTATTTCCTATTCTGGAAAAAAAAAATGTTCTTAGGGTCAATACTCCTTGCTTGTCATCACACAAGCAATCTATGGAGGGATATAAAGTCAACCAAAGTCCCTTTTTATTTTATTGTGTCAAAAGCAAAGTTTCCTTCTTCTTTTATGATCAGTTCAACGTTTTTTTTTCCACAGTGGAGCAGGATACATTTTAAATGTCAAATTTATCTTCAGATGGATCTTCACAGATTCTGTTTTAAAACTTACTATTCACATATCCAAATTTAGCTCTCATGGAATCAGTTCCAAATTACACATTTGCTTATGTATATACATGCATGTTCTTTTCTCTTTTGTGGTGAAATTAGTGGCATTAGAACTCTGCAGAAGCTCATATCTTTTTAAATGTATTTTATTCAAGTATAGTTTATTTACAGTGTTGTGTTAATTTCTGCTGTACAGCAAAGTGATTCAGCTATACATATACATACCTTCTTCATATTCTTTTCCATTATGCTTTATCACAGGATATTGAATATAGTTCCTTGTGCTATACAGTAGGACCTTGTTGTTTATCCATTCTATATATAATAGACATAATTTTTTGATGCATTCAAATGAAGTTTTAATTTTTCCCTTTGAGAATGAACTGTTGAATAGTTTTCTCTATCTTATATTCTCTGGTTTGGTGCCAACTTCCTATTTGTCATAAAAGTAGTTTGTAGTTTTTGTCATATCCTGACAAAATGACTTCTCTTTATGACTTTAATTCTAACTTACATTTTTATGGCATTCTTTTTTTTTCTTTTCACTTTTGGCTGCGTTGGGTCTTCATTGCTGTGTGCAGGCTTTCTCTAGTTGCGGTGATCAGGGGATACTCTTCCTTGCGGTGTGTGGGCTTCTCATTGCGGTGGCTTCTCTTGTTGCGGAGCACGGGCTCTAGGTGTGTAGGCTTCAGTAGTTGTGGCTTGCGGGCTCTAGAGCACAGGCTCAGTAGTTGTGGTGCACAGGCTTAGTTGCTCCGTGGCATGTGGGATCTTCCCGGACCAGGGCTCGAACCAGCGTCCTCTGCATTGGCAGGCAGATCGTTAACCACTGTGCCAGCTGGGAAGTCCCTATGGCATTCTTATACATAATGTATGTGGACAGTATGAAAAGATGGCTCAGCATTGAGTAATGTTTTTGCTTTTCATTAACATATGGAAAATATTTTCTTTATTTTGACAACCTGCATTTCTTCTTCCTATTTTAATATTCATCTAACATTACTGAGTATCTGCTTTGCGCTTTGATTTGGTTTTGGTCCTAAAGATACAAGAGACTCATTTGAAGACACCCTCACCGCTTTCTCAGACTACCCTCAACACAGGTAGAGAGGCAGACAATGAACAAATAATAATGAAATGCAAAAGACTCTCTGATGGTGGAGTAAATAAACCGCCAAGTTCTCATAGACGGGGAAGCAGGTAAGGAACCAGGCAAGATATCACAGGGTTACCGCTGAAGTAGTCTAGTGTAGACTGATGACAAAACTAGGAGAGCTGAGAAGAGACATCGCAGGGAGATGAACACAGAAAAGGAGACTACAAGGAGGCTTACAAGGATCAGCTTCTCAGAAAAAAAAATTCAAAAGTGATTTATTAAAAGTTAATATACCTTTTCACACTTTGAATTTTGGATATCACTTTATAATCAATTAAACTGTGATATTTAAAACCCAGATATTACTGAATATTTAAGGACAAGTCATTTCTGGGAGTGGCAAAGATTAGTTTGTGGCAAATAAGTGTACTATTAAAAAAAAAATCTTGGTAGTCGATATGTGAATTATTAGTCAGGTCAAGTGTCCAAGATAAAAATAAGACTGAGTATACAATAGCATACTTATTGTATTTTTGACACTGAAATGTAATTCTGATTAGGTCACATGCAATAATTTTAATGTTAAAAATAAATAAATTCTACTGTATTATGGACACCGTATGTTCAGTTAACCTCATATATGAAAGGAAATCCACAAAGAGGCTTCCATCTGTTTAATATTAAAAATTTTTGCTTACAAATCTTATACTTACGATGATTATTACTGGTTATTTAAGAACTTAAAGAAATGAAGATGGCAAGTTTAAACAATGAAATATTAGAACCGTATGGCCTTTTTTCTTCATTTAAAAATAATTATTTATTTGTTTATTTATTTTTGGTTGCTTCATTGATGCACGCGGGCTTTCTCAAGTTGCGTCAAGCAGGGGCTCCTCTTCATTGCAGTGTGTGGTCTTCTCATTGCAGTGGCTTCTCTTGTTGCGGAGCACGGCCTCTTGGCGTGTGGGCTTCAACAGCTGTGGCACGTGGGCTCTAGAGCGCAGGCTCAGGAGTTGTGGCGCACGGGCTTAGTTGCTCCGCGGCATGTGGGATCTTCCTAGACCAGGGCTCGAACCCGTGTCCCCTGCATTGGCAGGTGGATTCTTAACCACTGCGCTACCGGGGAAGTCCCTCTTCATTTTGTATAAGTATCACAATTGGAGACTAGATAGAAAGGGAAGAAGGCGGTTCATTGTGAGTGAGCACTAAGTTTACCGATTCTTGGTATATACCTGCAACTAAAAATCTGTTTTTCTGAATGTACCTTTATAACTTGCAAAAGAAGTTTGAATGAGCTGCAAAGATATATTTGGAACATCAGGTAAAAATGTAGGCATTTAGGGAACTAGAAGACAACTAATAGTATAATTTAATATTTTCTGATGTTTCTAGTATACATTTTACATACTTAGTGTTACCCTGAGCATTAATGAGGTTCAAACCTTAACAAGTGATCAGGGTTACACTAAGTACATAAAAAATATACTAGAAACATCAGAAAATATTAAATTATACTGTTAGTTGTCTTCTAGTTCCCTAATTGCCCATGTAAAGAGAGAAACATGCAGCTCTTTTCAAACAGTTACAGTGTCAAAAAGATAAACTCTCTCTTTGATTATAAAAATTGAATAGAAATTTCAGCTGGTAATGTAGGAAAAGGAAGGCATAGAGGTCCACAGTCCCACAGTGTGGACAAAACAAGGAAACTGTTTATGAAATTTTTACTACCTTTACATAAATGATAAAAGTCCCCAAAATAAACCTAGAAATCCAGGCATCTCTGTATTTATATTCTCATATATATGTTAGCCGTGCAGAATGTCATTGACATTAAATGACGTATTTTGGTTTTAAGGGAGAAAATGTTTAAAATATTTGATGTGAAATGTTCAGTACCAGCTACTTGTTACAAATGAATATGCCTTTCAGAAAGTTCCCTTGAGTAATGCGTGACACAATCATCTTGAAATCAGCTCAAAGACCAAGAGAATTAGAAAAGAAACCAGTATTCCTGGAAGCTATATTTTCAGGCCCAATGAGGATGGTAAAAACTATATATTTGAAAATTTTAAGCAAAACACCTAGACATTTCAATGACTTTCAAGATGTAAAATATAAATCTCTGGGATGGATTACGAAGTTACTACAATCAGAAAAAATTCACATGGCAATGTCTTTTCTCAATAAATACATACTTAAAATATACTTAGTATTAAGTGAGTGGTTTGCTAAATTTTTATGATAAAAAGATAGATAAAAAAATGTTTTCACACTGGAAAACTTTGGAAACCCATATTTTATTCAAACACCTTTAAATGTGTTCACAAAGCTACTCAAGAAACCCAGAGTTCCTTTTTTGTTGTTTTGTTTTTCATTCTTATACGATCTCACTTTCATGCTCTTGGTAAACAGAATTCTTGAGGAAGTGGATATGTCTGATGCACATAGCAAAATGTGTACTTCAAAGGCATCGCACTCAATTTTATGAATTTCACTCTTTCACTAAGTTCCCTCATTTCTAGAGAGATGAGGCTGGAAGTTAGGCTATTTTCAACCCAGTGGTGATTATTTTGTTTGGAAATTTGGGTAAAATCAATGTGGTCACTTTTGAATCCCAAACAAGTAGTACATACTCTTCTGCCATTCTCTTGTAGTTATTTATTTATTTCTCCTAAGAAGGTAAAAATAACTCCCGTCAAAATTTCTAACTTCATCTACAGCCTTTCTCTGTAATAAGCATCCGAACCATGTAATTTAGAACAATTTGTTGGACTAATTAAATCATTAGTCTTTGGAAATGTGCACTTTCCTACTGGTTATTGATTAGAACTGTATGGTGAAATAAATTGTAGTTTTCACAGACCTGAAAAATAAAATCCACATTTTATTTTTTAAAATAAACTTTTCAATTTTATATCACTTTTAGATTTACAGAAAAACTGTGACATAATGCAAAGAGTTCCCATATACCCTGTGTGCAGTTTTACCTATTAACATCCTGTATTAGATTGGCACATTTGTTCCAATTTATGAACCAATACTAATACATTAAAATTAATTAAAGTCTGTACGTTATTCGGATTCCCTTCATTTCTTCCTAATGTCACTTTTCCAGCATCCCGTTCAAGATACATTACATTTAATCCTCATGTCTCCTTAGGCTTCTCTTGGCTGTGGCAGTTTCCCAGACTTGCCTTGTTTGATGACCTGAACAGTCCTGAGGATTACTGGTCAGGTATTATGTAGAAGATTCCTTAATTGAGATTTTTCTGATTGTTAGACTGGGGTTATAGGTTTTGGAGAGGAAGACCCCAGAGGTAAAGTACCATTGTCATCATATCTTAAAAGGATACGTACTATCAATATGACATCACCATTGATGTTGCCCTTAATAACCCGGCTAAGGTGCAGTCCGTCAGTTTTCTCCCCTGTGAAGTTACTCATCTTTTCCATCTTTCCATATTGTACTCTTTGGAAGGAAGTTACTATATACAGTCTGCAATGGAGTGGGGAATTATGTTCCTCCTCAGCCTTTGAGGGTGGACTACCTACATAAATTATTTAGAATTCCACATGAGAGCTTTGTCTCTTCTTCATGTATTTCCTTATTCAATCATTTATTAATATCAATAAAAACTCATAGATAGTTCACGTATGCTTTGGGTTATACTCTGATTCTAGCTTTGGCCATTGGGAGGTATTTTGTTTGGCTCCTGTGTCCCTTTGGCAAACCCATAATTGTGTTTGGTTGGTTGCTTGGTTGGTTGGTTTTGTTTTGTTTCTCAGCATTTCCTCACTTTCTGGCACTGCATACGGCTTCAGGCTTATCTTGTATATTTCCTGTGTCCGTCCTAGAATCAGCCATTGCTCCCAAAGCAGCCCTTTTATTGGAGAATAGTATTAGAAACCAAAATCTGGGCACTAGGGATATTCATTGCTTCTAGGCCCTCTCAACTGATAGAGCAGGGAGATATATGTATATGTAGTAATCCGTGTATATGCACATGTTTGTAAATATTTCTATGTGCAATTAAGGTAAACATGAGATCATACTGATGTTTGCATCTCTAACACCATGTGGCATACCTTTTCATACTTTGAATTTTTGATATCGCTTTGTAAACAATTAAACTGTGATATTTAAAACGCAGATATTACTGAATATTTAAGGACAAGTAATTTCTGGGAGGGGCAAAGATTAGTTTGTGGCAAATAAGTGTACTATTAAAAAAAAAATCTTGGTAGTCGATATGTGAATTATTAGTCAGGTCAAGTGTCCAAGATAAAAATAAGACTGAGTATACAATAGCATACTCATTGTATTTTTGACACTGAAATGTAATTCTGATTAGGTCATATGCAATAATTTTAATGTTAAACATAAGTAAATTCTACTGTATTATGGACACTGTATGTTCAATTAACCTAATGTATGAAAGGAAATCCACAAAGAGGCTTCCATATGTTTAATATTAAAAATTTTTGCTTACAAATCTTATACTTACCATGATTATTGCTGGTTATTTAAGAACTTAAAGAAATGAAGATGGCAAGTTTAAACAATGAAATATTAGAACCGTATGGCCTTTTTTCTTCATTTTAAAAAATTTATTTATTTATTTTTCGTTGCTTCGTTGCTGCACGCGGGCTTTCTCTAGTTGCGTCGAGCAGGGGCTCCTGTTCACTGCGGTGTGCGGTCGTCTCATTGCAGTGGCTTCTCTTGTTGCCGGGCACGGGCTCTCCCCCTGTTTATCTGTAACCTCCCACTCCAACACTGAGAAAGCTCGCCCTCCTTACTTGCCAACCGCTTACTTTGCTGTTCAATCCCAGCATACCTGTCAAGCTGTGTCAGAATTGTCAACTCGTACTTCTGTGGGGAACAATTATATGAACTAGAGCACAGTGCTGATGTACAATATTTTTTGCTTTAATCCAACAGATTCCACTATTTCTAAAGTTCTTAGGTCAGCACATTTTCCCTCATGCTCTTCGGTGAGGTCCTTTCGTACGTTTGTCACGTATTTAGACTGTATTTTTCACATTCCATCTTGGGATCTCCCAACCTTTTTTTTCTTTCGAAGGCAGACTTCTTTTTTTGTTTGTTTGTTTATTTATTTATTTTTGGCTGTGTTGGGTCTTCATTTCTGTGCGAGGGCTTTCTCTAGTTGCGGCAAGTGGGGGCCACTCTTCATCGCGGTGCGCGGGCCTCTCACTGTCGCGGCCTCTCTTGTTGCGGAGCACAGGCTCCAGACGCACAGGCTCAGTAGTTGTGGCTCACGGGCCCAGCTGCTCCGCGGCATGTGGGATCTTCCCAGACCAAGGCTCGAACCCGTGTCCCCTGCATTGGCAGGCAGATTCTCAACCACTGCGCCACCAGGGAAGTCCCCAACCTTTTAAATGACATGTTTTAATTTGCATCCATTTTCAGGTTTACACTTTGTGCTGTGAAATTCTATAGACTGTCACAATCCCACAATCTGTTACCGTGTCATACAGAATAGTTTCACTGACCTATCACTGATTATTTTACTGTTCCTATAGTTTTGTCTTTTCCAGAATGTCATATAACTGGAATCACACATAAAGTAGCCCTTTTCAGACTGGCTTCTTTAACATGGCAATATGCTTTTAAGATTCATTTATGAATCTTTTTATGGCTTAATAGCTCATTTCTTTTTATTTCTGAATAATGTACCATTATATGAATGTACCACAATTTGTTGATCTCTTCACTGACTGAAGGATATATTAGTTGCTTCCAGCTTTTAGCAATTATGAATGAAGCTACTAGAAAAACTTGTGTATAGGTTTTTGTGGAAACATAAATTCTCAAATCAGTTGGATAAATATGCTTTGCATCCTTGGCCAGCATTTGGTGTTATCAGTTGGGTTCAAGCCATCCTAATAGATATGTAGTGGTATCTCATTGTTTTAATTTGCAGTTCTCTAATGACATATGATGGTGACCATGTTTCATATGCTTATCTGCCATCTGTATATCCTCCTGGTGAGGTGTCTGTTCAGATAATTTGGCCATTTTTTGCTGGGTTGTTTGTTTTCTTGTTATTAATTTTTAAGAGCTCTTTGTATATTTTGGATACAAGTCCTTTATCTGATAAGCAGTTTTCAAATATTTTCTCCAAGTTTATGACTTGAGTTTTCATTCTCTTAAGTCTTTCAGAGAATAGAAGTTTATAATTTTAATAAATTCTAACATCAGTTTTTCTTTCATGGATCATGATTTTAGTGTTTTGTCTAACACTTCATTGCTGAAGCCAAAGTCACTCACATTTTCACCTTTGTTTTCTTCTAGAAGTTTTATAGTTTTTATTTAAATTAGGTCTGTGATCCATTTTGAATTATTTTTTGTGAAATGTGTAAGGTTCTGTGCCTAGATTTGATTTTTTTCATGTGGATGTCCAGTTCTTCCAGAACCATTCATTGAAAAAACAATTTTTTCTCCATTGCGTTGCCTTTGCTCTTTTTCATAGATGAATTAATAATAATTATGAGTTTGTTTGAGTTTGTTTTTGGACTCTCTATTCTGTTTCATTGTTTTATATGTTCATTCTTTTGCCAATATCACTCTGACCTGATTACTGTAACTTTATGGTAAGTTTTGAAGCTGGGTAGTGTGAATCCTTCAGCTTTGTTCTTCTTCGCTATTGCCTTGGCTATTTTAGGTGTTTTGCCCCTCCATGTAAGCTTCAGAATAAGTTTGTCAGTATCTACAAAACAGCTTATTGGAATTTTGATTGGGATTGTGCTATAGCTCAAGTTAGGAAGAATTGACATCTTAACAATATTGAGTCTTCCCATCCATGAACACAGAATTTATTGGCATTTATTTAGATGTTCTCTGATTTTTACAATCAAGATATTGTAGTTTTCCACAAAGATTCTTTAAGTATTATTTTAGATTTATACCTAAATATTTCTTTTGGTGCTATTGAAAATGGTATTGATTTGTACAAATTCCAGTTGTTCACTGACAGTATACAGGCCTTCAGGTATATAGGAAAGCAGTTGACTTTTGTATATCAACCTTGTAGCCTGCAAATATTTCTTCAGCTTTGTTATCTTTATTTCTTCTTCTGGTATTCCAATTATGCCTATGTTACATCTTTTGAAATAATCCCTCAGTTCTTGGATGTTCTGGTCTTTTTTTTTTTTCCCATTCTTCATGCTCTTTGCATTTCTCTTGGGAAGTTTCTACTGTTCTCTCGTCGAGCTCATTGATGCTTCTCTTGGCCATTTCCAGTCTGTTGATGAGCCTGTCAGACACATTCTTCGTTTCTGTTCCAGTGTTTTGATTTCTATCATTTCCCTTTTTTTCTTTCTTGGAGTTTCCATCTTTCTGCTTACCCCACCTGTCTGTTCTTGTATGTTGTCTACTTTTTCCGTTACAACTCTTAATACATTAACTATAGTTATTTAAATTTCCCTATCTGGTAATTCCAGTATCTTTCATATCTGAATCTGGTTCTGATGCTTTCTTATGTCTTTTCAGACTTTTTTCTTGCTTTTTAGTATGTTTTCTAATTTTTTTTTGTTGAAAGTCACATATGTTGTTTTAAGTAATAGAAACTGAAGTAAACACACATTAAGTGAGTTTCTATTATTCTGGCTAGAAATAGGGCTGTATTTAATGTTTGCTATCACTACCAGATGCTTCAAATCCTTCTAGCATCCTTGTGTTTGTTCTGTTGACTTTGAGCCTTCCCTAAGTGCTCCTCCTCCAAGAGAGTTTGTATCTTGCAGTGTTTTCAGTTATAATCTGCTATTATTATCCTGGAGCCCTTTTGGTATGGTGGGAATGTAGAGTAGAAGGAAAGTATTCTACAATTGTATGATTAAATCTCCAAGTCTTTTAGTGGGCCTGTGTTCCTGGGCTGTGGCCTTCACGGGTGTTTCTTAGCTTCCCTCCCCACCTTAGGTGAGGCAGGAAGCCTAGAAATACCTGGAGTGGGAACAGTGCCCTTCACTCAGGTAGGTTAATATGACTCTGCTAAGATATTTTCCCTGAAGAATGGGTCTTTGTATAAGAGTGTTCTAGGGCATTTCATGATGGTTACTCTTCCCTCCTCCCTAGTAGTGCCACAGTGGCACCTTTCTGAGCTGTTCATCATGAGATCTAGGTCAGCTTCCTGGTGGTGAGACCCAGGAAACTCTGGGGCCTCCACTAAGAATGCAGCCTCCAGGAAGTTCTCCTTCTCAAGCTAGGCCATATTGTGCCTCCAATAATACATCAAAATTACTGTGTGCTAACACCAGTTTATGGTTCTAGCAGCTTCTCTGCATGTATTCTGAAATTGGCCATGCATCTCTGTAGGCATCTGTCTCTCCATATTTGGGGGTAGTAGTTTTTTATTACAACTTCATTCTCTGATGGTTCCAAGAAATATCATTAATTTTCAGTTTGTTCAGGTTTATCTTTTTGTAAGGATGGGAGTGATGGTTTCCACACTTGTTACATGTCAGTGTTTAAACTAGAAGTCCCTCACACTTCACTTCTGATGTCTCGAAGATTGGCCCAATGTATATGCTAAGGGTTGAGTGACTACCACACTCTCATGAAGAGGCTTCTTAACCATCACTAAAGAAGAGCTCCTCCATCTCTGGTGTGGAAATGTGTGTGTGGCCTTCCCTTCATCTGCATCTGTATTAAGACTGGAGTAGGGCTTCCTTGGTGGCGCAGTGGTAAAGAATCTGCCTGCCAATGCAGGAGACACGGGTTCGAGCCCTGGTCCGGGAAGATCCCACATGCCGTGGAGCAACTAACCCTGTGCGCCACAACTACTGAGCCCGCGCTCTAGAGCCCGCGAGCCACAACTACTGAGCCCATGCGCCACAGCTACTGAAATCCGCGCGCCTAGAGCCCATGCTCCGCAACAAGAGAAGCCACCGCAATGAGAAGCCCTCACACCACAACGAAGAGTAACCCCCGCTCAGCACAACTAGAGAAAGCCCGCATGCAGCAACGAAGACCCAACGCAGCCAAAAATAAATAAATTAAAAAAAAAAAAAAAAAGACTGGAGTAGTCCCTGCTATTATAGTTTTCCCAAGGTTGCTGACCTGGAAGCTGCCCCCTCCTCCTTTTCTAATGACCTCAGTGTTACGGTTCATACTGCTACCAAGACTGTCTCTTCAAAACCCTTCTCTCTGCACTGCCCCAACAGAGGGGGAATAGGAGCCCCCTACCTTTTCTGTGCCATTTCTTTATTCACCCCCAGGCTTCCTCACAAGGCTAGAGTAGCTTGTAAGACTTCACAGAAAGACGGGTGCTTCTAAAAGGAATTGCAAGGTAGAGGGAGAGTTTTTAAAAAGAAAACTATGTACTAAATATATCTTTCCTATAGTCCAAGCAAAAAAGCACTTAAGAATTTAAACATTCTCTATGAGTCACCTTATGGTGGTTCCTATTTCTTAACTTTACCCAAAAGGGGAGAGCTCTTCTTTATTTTCTCATTTATTTTATTGTCAACAGTTATTCATTGGGCTCTGTATCAGTCAGTGTTCCACATCTTAGAAGGCAGCTACGAACCTCTCTGTGCATTTGGGAAACCTCACACCCTTCTCATAGAGATCAGAAGGCCCTCAGGACATATTTCCATTTCATAGCGGTAAATGTAATAAATAGTTACCTCGTGTAAAGACTACCTGGTCTGAAGACTTCCCAGCAGGCAGTTCTTGATGGTTGTTAGGACTCCATGTCTCCAAGGACAATTCACAGTTGTGTGTGAGAACTTCAAAACATCCACGGAGGCATCCAGTGTAGCAGTTGGTGTGACTTTTAGGCATGTATGTTATAGTCTTCTGAGGGTCTAGAGAGTACTCTTGGAGCACACACACACACACACACACACATACACACACCTTTTCAAAAAACAAACATTAATTCTCAGAGATATTGCAGCCCCCTGAGGAAGGGAAGCATGTTCTTAACTGTCCCTTCCTTCTCTTATTTGCAAGTTGTTTCTTTCATAATGGAGATTGATCTTCAGGTTTATTCTGGTGGGGTGAGGAAAGTGTTCAATTGTTGAGACATTTTTCTTAAGGATACTTAGCTAAAGAAATATATAGTCAAATCTCTAAAATTTTCGTTTGAAAAATCCTTTCAAATTCTTTAAGACAAGGACTATCCTCAAGTTTCCAATTTGAGGATGGTTGTGTACATGAGGAGGTGGGGGAGACTTTCTCAGTTACATGTATGTGGTGAAGAGGGAAGGACTTGACTAGGCCCTTAACTATACTGTACTGGATATGGCAGGGAGTGGGCAATGTTTTAGGAAGGAGAGAGTTGAGGAGGTAGACAGGCAAGGTAGAGGCAGGCAGCTGCGCTTTTTTTCTATGAGAAAAAAATGTTCTTTTTTTTCTTTAACATCTTTATTGGAGTATTATTGCTTTACACTGGTGTGTTACTTTCTGCTGTATAACAAAGTGAATCAGCTATACATATACGTATATCCCCATATCCCTTCCCTCTGCGTCTCCCTCCCACCCTCCTTATCCCATCCAAAGCACCCAGCTGATCTCCCTGTGCCATGCGGCTGCTTCCCACTAGCTGAATTACATTAGTTTTGGGGTACAGTAAGGTAATTTTAATAAGCTCACCTGGAGAAATCGTCTGGCCCTTCTTTCCGCCAGGCAGCGTAGCTGCAGGAACGCCACTCACATGGCGGTTACGTGGAGCGCACCTCTTGGAGCGCAGTGCCATTTACATGGATTACAATGGGAAGGAGGCCCCCTAGCGTTGTGTAGCAAAGCTGGTTGTGGCAGCCTTTGGAGTAGTAAGAATTTTAATTTTCATGTAAGTTATCTGTAGTTGTATTTTCTTTGGAGAGTTGTCCAAAATCAACAGTCTCCTTCAGCTGATATTAAGTCAAATGTCTGTTCTCAAGGTCTTCATAGTACTCATTGCACTGCTATCATAAGTTGATTGACTTGTCAGTTTCCCTCTACCTGGAACTCCAGATCGCTTTAATCCCTTGACCAGTAGTTCCAAGCACGCTGTCTGGCACAAAGGAAGGGTTTGCTAAATGTTTCTGAATTAAAAGTAATTATTCTCTATGACATACACCCAATTGCCCTGCAGTTTTTTCTTCCTAATTTTAATTTGTTGTCAATTTAGTTCGCAGAGAATGCACTGTGTTTCTATTTATTAAATTAAATATCTCCTAGGGGTAGCATATTAAAAATTAAGCTTAGTTAAATCTCAATTTCCTGTGATCATTATATAAGCTGCTCATTGCTGCATCTCATATTAGCTTGGTTCAATGGTTAGGTGGTAATTGACATGAATACTTAATGACCACTTTTCCATTCTGATATATTACTAGTGATACTTATAGTTTAAAGTGCATTAGGGTTAATTATAAATGCTGATCATTTGCCCACCCTTCTGACTGACAGTATATTCTTACACCTCAGAATATGGTGCGCACTCCAGACCTGTGTAGGAAGAATACTGGTCTTCAGAGGCTCAGCAATCACCATTATTAACCCTTCCGTTATCTCAAATCTATAACCTAAACTGTTTCTGGAATCTCTACTTTGTCATCCATGTTGCCAAAAAAGATCGTTGTGAAGTGTAAGCTAAAGTCTGAGTGTTTTGTGATAACAGAGAAGAAGATGTTATCTTTAGCAACTATCACAGTCTCTTACCCACAGGAATTTGCAGGATGAGGCAGTGGACCTCTCCTTTCTTCCCTGTCTCCCTCTCTTTCAACTCACCTGCACCTGTGCTGCTTCCTTGGGGGCCACTGAAACGTTGGTTTCTTTCAGATACGATTCTTCGACTCAAAAGTAGCTGGTAAAGTGGGTGGATGCACCCACTAAGCACGTCATTAGACAAAAGCTTTTCTCTTACAAGGTGATGTGAGTGTCCACATGTAGTAATGTAACCATCAGAGGCCTTTCTTATACTCTCACGCATTCTTCATTCATATGATAAAAAGGTGAAGTGATGCTGTCTAGTTAGATTGCTCTGGTCATTTCACACGTTTCACTTTCTTTGTGAATATTCCTATGAATGTGTCCAAGTTCAAAGAGAAGCTTTCCAGTCTTCCAGACCATGGCCATGTATCATGTTTCTTTTCTGTTTTCCCACAACAGACAGGACAGTGTCCATGGTAAATATTCGATGATGATTATTTAGGGAAAAAGAGTATATATTTAACTGGTTGAATTATTTAACCTACTTAATCATCCTAGAATTAAGATAATATCTGTTCCATGCAAAAAAAAAACTAGAACGCAGCTGACGTTTTATTATACTACATCAGCAGGTGTAGTCCAAAGTTTAATAGCCCTGTCACGATGACTTGTTCAACAAAACAGTTCAGAAAGATGGTTTGCACAAGCAAACTTCAGGGAGGACGTCTAAGATCAAAAGGGGCAGGCAGTCACCTTGGAGTTGAGCATATAAGTTCACAAATTCAAAAATTAGGGAGTCCGGAAGATCCTAGTTATGCTTGGGTTTTAAAATTCTCGAGAATATTGCATTGAATCTGACTCAAATCAAAAATGAAAGTCATCTTCCTCTTAGGGCTTTTCCATGCCTACTTCAGTACCTACAGTATAGTAGAGGCTCAAGAAATACTTAAGGATTAATGTTGACTGAATAAGGAGGAATATAGCTATGACCACCACCATCACAAGAGAAGGCTGCAAATGAAATTAAACTGCTTTATTTAATCTCAGAAACTGAATAGGAAATAAGAAGCCGACTGCTTTAAAAAACATATCCCAGAATGGGTACTGATGATATAATTTTTGTGGGCCACTTTATTATGCTTTTTATTCATGCATGAATTCAACATTTTATTATAAGCACTAAAGTGATATATTTAATTATGGAGTTAATTTTTTTTTTTAATTGCCAAATGACTTACAAGTAGAACATTTGTTTGTACTTGATTAAACTGTTTTGGTCATTGTGTATCATTTCACTCCCTGCTTTTGAATAAAGATACTCATTTTCATTTACTGTTAGTACACTTCAAGAAATGTAATTAAAAACTGATGACTAACCAAGATACTGTGTACCAGGAATGTGGAAATATTTACTTTCTGTGGAATGCAAATTAGTTGGGTATGCAGATTTTGCATTACATAGATCAGAGTTTTCAAATAAAATCTCAAGCAATGTGTTTGAAAGGGCAAACATTAATAATTTGTTGCTCATTCACACAATTGTTTTGAAGCTCCCCTCCCCATTTTCCTGCACCTCAGATGAATGATTCACTCATATAAGATTGCCAGTCTTATTTAAAAGGCCATTCCATTGAGTATCTTAAACTTAATTTTTATGAAAATTTTTAAAAAATAATTTCCAATTTACATTGTTCAGGTCCATTTCACTTGAGTATTTTGTCATTTAGAGTAATAACTCATCAATCCGCTAATGCAAACGTTCTTAATGTTACTTTTCTTAGTCCTATGAAATGTGCTATTTTGAACCTCTGAAATGTTATAAACCACCAGATTGTTAATTGCTTTGGATGCTGTGAAAAATAATTACTCCACATTATTTTTGATATTTAATTGACAGTGTAATGCATTTAACTAAAGATCTGCAATGAACTATTTCTAATTACTGAGGGTGGTGGAGTGGAAAAACTAGGCTGTAAAACTTTACAAGGAAACAATGTTTTCTTCATTACATTAAAAGTTATTGTTGATATAACTTTTTCAGAGACAAACAAAAAAATTCCTTAAATGGGAAGTTCTGGAAAGCTAGAAAGAGTTGTGGAATATTTTTATTCATGATATAGTAAGGAGATTTTTAAAATTATTATTTTAATAGATTGGTGATGGGTGTCATATACTAATTTTACCATGCTTGCACTAAAATTTCTCGTTCTTTAGTTGGCAGAATTTTATGAGAGAGATAGTCATGCCACTGCCAGAATGAGTAATGTTCATCACTGGCCTGTGTTCAATTCATTCTGCATCTGTAGGACATTCAGCTGAAAAGCTATGCCAAATTTTAGATATTGAAATATGTAGATATATCAGGAACTGAGTCTGTTCTTAGCTCTCAAGGTAAGAACTTCTTGTTAGAAACTGATCTTTGAAAATAACTTAGAACCTGATGCAAGGAATTCCCACCATCTACAAGTGTCACAAATCGGGGTGTAAAACGTTAGGCTCTTTGAGTAAGACGTGTACTGTTTTCATTGCCTGTGGTTCTGAGGTCATTAATGATCAGTGTATTCTTCTTTTCTGCCCTGTAACACCTGGCTAAAATAAAGTGCCTCCACTGGTATTACATTAAATTGCTTATTTCATTTCAATGATGTACATTTTCCAAAAACAGACATCTAAAACAAGTGACCTGTTTCAGGGAATGTAAATTATTTTCAGAATTTCAGAAATTGAAAAGGGATAAGAGGAAGGAGAAAATGCTGGGCTGGTGTGAAGCGATAGCGCGTAACCCTCGCAGGATCCCAAACAACACGCGGACCCCCGAGGGCTCAGAGGAGTGGGCTGACGCCTCGCAAACCTCCACACTGGTGAGTGCAGCCGTGGTACCTCCGATGGCTTGTGCGAACGGATGCGGAGGGAATGGGGAGGGGGCCGGGGAGGGCTTCCTCAATGGTTCTCTGCTTTACAATGTATTATATTGCTCATGTAGACGTCGCTTAATCAACAGGTGGTAATAAGAACATCTTAATTTCATAGAATCTAGAGTTTAATTCAGATTAACAATTTCTTTTTTTCTTTCTGTTTCTTTGGACATCGCCCGTCCGTTATGTCAGGGACCTTACAGAGACATTTAAAGTTTATACCTTGCGTTCTACACTTCGGTAATGGCATCAATGGAGCAAAACAAGTAACGTTATCCAAAAATAATGAAAAATCAGAATCCTACCTTCTGTATTTTCCTATATCGAATCCTTTTTAAAGGCATTTTTAAGAATATATAGGATTCAAAAAATTATAATTTTGATATAAAATCGTGAATTAATTGCTAAAATGATTTGAAGACCAAATCAATAACATACTCGTTCTTGTTTTGTTTTCTGCTTTAAGTTTACATGTTCGGCTTCAGCTAGCTTTTATTTCCCAGTGATTAGGAAAAGAGAACTCATTAGCAAAAGGAGTTTTATAAGTTCTTTGTTTAGATTTTGGCTGCAACATACTTCATTTTGATTTAAGGAAGGAAAATTCCATTCAATCTCTAAGTTTCAAATTGACATGTTAGTTGTATTTTAATTGCTATTTTACCATTTTATAAGAACACCTACTTTCATTAGCCTGATTTATTAGTTGATGAACATATAATTAAATATAAGCAAAGGTTTTAGGTTTTTTTTTTTACTTTTGAGTTATTTGATAATTTCTATCATTTTACATAAAAACAATGGTCCTGAGCAAACATTATTGAGTGAATTTCAAGAGAAACCATCGAAAGGAAGAGGCTTTCAATTGAGAAAACATAGAAATGGGAATTCTGTTTAATTCCATCATCTTAGACTGTAGGGAGAGGGCTGAGGGTATGAAGAAAGTATGCAATGTGATTGGACAAAGTTCTAGGGAATACATTCTTTGAAATTATTATCTGCAGTGTTTCATCTCACTCATATGCTCTTTTGTAAATTACTGTTTTCAATAAAACTGCTTGGCATGAGTTAACACCATTTAAATGCACATGTTGCACAATATTTATACATAAAGCTGGATTTTGTAGGTACCATGCAATAACTAAAATTTTTTAAATAAAAATATTACTTCTGTGATGTCATTAGAGTGGCTTTAGTGCTTAATTCCTATTTCATAGAACCATAGATCAAAACCATTAAAAAAATCTTGAGCAAACATTTGGCCTGACTTTCTCTTATAATTTTGGGTAACCTAATATTAGCTTCATTTTACAAATGTGTAGTGGCCCAGAGAAGTTAAGTGACTTTCCCAGTGTCACTTAGCTAGTAAGTGTCACTTCTAGGATTACTAGAAGGCTGGCTTCTGAAGGTAAGGCATACTGTATTAGGGCAATAGTCTTCAGTCACTGTAACCTAACCCCCAAATCTCAGAAAAATAAAATATTCCTTATGTCAAAGCTCATGTGTCTGGGGCAGCTCTCCTTGGGGGTTCACTGTCAAAGGTTAACTGATTATTCAAAGACTCCATCCATCTTTTTATGCTGCCTTCTTAAGTACATGGCCTCTTAGGTCACTGAGGAAAGGAAAAGGCTATGCAGTCCATTGTGCATGAGCTATTACGGAGCAACCTGAAACGTGTAGACATGCTTCCATTTGCCAAAACCTAGTCTCATAGCCCCATCTGAACTGCAAGGGAGGCTGGTGAATATCAGGAAGCCATGTGGGCAGGAAAAGCAGATAAGGACATCTCTGCCAAAGTCCACTCTTCTGGTCGCCAAACATTCATGTCATGTTTCCACTCTTTCATTAAGAAGGTTATTATTTTCCAAGAGAGATAACTAAAAATTCTTTCAGTCACTGGATTCAGTTCAAATTCATGGTCTCTGGTTATTCATTGTCCTCATCTAATGATGATGAGGGTGAATCACCTATAAATAAATGACCTAGAGGTCAGGGAGGATCCTTGAATTGGCCTTGACCCTGCTCCCTGGGAGATCTCCCTTGTCCATGCTTTTTTCTAGCCTCTGGATACGCCCTCTGGGAAGTTCTTCCTTTTCTATTATTCTCCTTGTCCACATTTAAAGTGCCTAATGAAACTTGTATAGCCTTAAAATATTTTATTTTCCTGTTTGGGGAAAACTATGGAACCAAGAGTTGTTTTAAGTCTTAAGGATTTCAAGGCTCATACTGCTGGAATCATGGTATTTCAGTACGACAATCCTCTGAAATCTGCCAGGGTTCTGATCTCCTTGCTTCCTGATAGTCCGTGTGCCTAGCAAAGTTCTATCTTGGTCGCGCTTGATTTCCAGTTCTTCATGTCTCTATCTCAAGATGATCGTATCTTGAAAAACAGGCAGGAGGACCACATCTTTAACCTCTTTGTCCGGAGATGCTTTGTTCAACTGAGAGGGTCCACTCGGTATCAGCTCTAAAAATCATATTAGCCTTGAGTCACTTTATTCAAATGTAACTTTTCATTGGACCTTTGTTACTCAACACTCACTTCAATGGCAGGTCTACCAGTTGGGGTTTAGAAGAAGCCAGGCATTGGGTCCAACAAACCTTGAAACTTTCAGCTTCTCTCTATTCCTAGTCAGATCTGCTTTCACACAATCCACTTACTTCCTGAGCTCACATTTCTCCTGTAACACCTTGCTGAATGTAGCTGATAGCAGTTAACATACATTATTAAGTTCTGTTTTTCAATCTATTTTGAGTGTTGCCAGCCCAGCAGGCCCAGGGTCTGCCTCTTGAGTTAATTCAAGTAGAGATTTTGCCAATAGTTTTGCCCAAACGTCATGCAGATAAATAGCTTTCTACCTTTGTAATCAGTTTCCCCCCTCCCCGTTGCTTACACATGAAACAAATGCCACATATTTTAGACTTTTCTTATGATAGCACAGACTTTGGCTGCTGATTTCTGTATTTGGATAGTTGTAAAAGTTGGGGTATAGTCAAGAAAACAGAAACAGCCAATTTTAACGGAATATATAATGTGAAAAATTATTTAATCTGCTATTGGGAGATTGAAAATGTCAGAAAGGTACACACGTTTGGAAACTGCAAGAAGTAGCGACCACCCATGCAGAGGAGTCACACAAGGAGGAGACTAGAGCTACTCAAACCTAAAAGGTTGACGGAGGGACCCCTCAGAACTGCACCCCGACTCTGAGGACGGACGCTTCTCAGCTGATGCAGAAACCTTGGAGCTCAGAGGAAGGGCCCTGAAGATCTAGGACGCAGACCCCTGAAGGGGATGCACTTCTCAATCCTTATATATTCAAGTGGGGGGAAGGGGCTGGTGCAATAAAGGTAGTTCAGGGACTGTGAAAAAACCTTAGAAACTGGACCCACCTTCCACTGCCGACTTAAGTCTTGTGGGATAGCACTAACAGAAACGGAGCCCTCTCTCTGCTCTTGTCTTCTGGTTTCTTTTAGCACTAGCATTGGCAGAGCCTGACCAAGAAGTAAATGTCAAAGGAGACATCTGGTTTGAAGGCTCCCAGCTCCAGCATCTCGGCGTAGAGTACAGGAGAACGGATTTAGGGCTGAGTGATATCAGCTTAGTAATCAGTATGGAAAATTAAGAATGGAAGCTTTAACGAACTCAGAAATTTCATAGGCTTAACATCATAAAGGTTTGTTTTCACTCATGGCTCAGTCTGATACAGGACATTTGATCCTCAGACAGTGAATGCAGAGATCTCTGCTGCTCGCATCTCCCAGGGCTGCTGTCTTAAACACAGGCCTGCTAGTAGTGAGTTTATCAGATAAGGAGTGGCGTCTGAATGGGTGACTGTGTAGGTATCAGTTTAGGTTTGGAAGTGCTAAGCATCACTACCCTGATGCCGTTGGGTGGAACCAATGACATACCCCAGTGTATCTGTCAGACTGATGGGAAATAAGGTCTTCCTATATGACCAGAATAGGGAAATTGAGAGCATTTGGCCAGCCTCTACCACAAATGCGTTCATTCTTTGAGTGCTAGCAGTTTTGTACCTGCCTTTCCATTTTATATCCCCAGGCTTTAACTCTATTACTCTCTGCTGTCACCCAGAGCATTTGAGGCTTTTCTGTACAAATCATACCCCATCTAATGATGATAAGGAGGGGGGGAGGAGAAAAAGGAGGTTGAGGAGGATGTGGATGAAGATTGTTTGCCAGGAGCTTTTCTAAGCATTTCACACACGTTCCTGTTTGTAATACTACAAGGATCCGGTGAGGTAAGCATGATTATTATCCCTATTTTGTGGATAAAGAAACTGAGTTATAATAGAGAAATGTAAAACCTGCTGAAAGTGACTTAGGTCTTCGGACTGGTGAAGCTGAGATTCCAACAGTCCAAGCAGTCTAAAACCAGAGGGCTGCTCTCCTGTCTCTCAGGTTGGGGGAAAAAGTCATTATTTGAATTGTATACATTTGGTCAAACACAAAGATTGTAAAGGAGATAATAATACATTACAGTGTGTGACATAAAAACAAACAGGGCCTTTTCTTTATAATCTCTTGATTACATGTGTCTGTTAGATTACTCTCTCCTCTGCATTGACTGACATATAAATATGGCCAGTATCACCATTGCATCCTCAATAACTGACCTAATTGAAAAAAAATAGCACTTTTTTTCATCTATAATGCAGTTCAAACTATCTGCTTTTTAAATTCAGAAAGTGCTTACTTAGCCTAAAATCCCTTAAGTTGAGTGAGAACATTGAAGGGTTTGAGAGATACTTATTAAGCAACCATCTTCATAGTTTTAACCTATGGGGTGAGGGAGCCCTTTGTATAACAGGCAGGGAAGAAACCTTTCAAATTTATTGTAACACAAGTTTACATGTTAAAAACAAAACAAAAAAATACCTTGTACTGACTATACCCTTAAGCAATTTCTTGAATCAAAACAGAGTTCAACATTAAATTCAAAATGAGAGCAAAGGATATCATAAGAAATAGAAATAAGAAGGTGAAAGATTTTATGAGGAATGGAGTTTAAAAAAAAAAAAATCTGTGGAAGTCAAAATAAGGAGATCGAAAAATGTCATTTCAGGTAGTCATCAATGACTCCAGAAAAAATTACTTTCCTCTAATCAGTGATGGTTCTTTAAGGCTATAAATAGACTATGGTTAGGTAGAAAAGAAGAACAAAGTGTCACTCTGTGTTAGATGAGGTGATTTGCCACTTTCAATCATGTATGCCTCAGCTCAGGACACATTTTCCAAGCTTCTGTGTCCATGGTCTGGGATGAGGTACTTGCTGCTCTAGAAAAGGCTGAAGATACTAGATAAGAAAGCTTTCAAGGAGAAGTATGTTTCATATATATATACACATATATGTATATAATTATTTGTAATAAGACATATATTTATAAAGCTTTATAATTTTCAGGCAGTCTTTATGTCCATTGTGTCATTATAACTCACAATCATACTGAAATGCAGGAGTCCCCAACCTCCGGGCCACAGACCTGTACCAGTTGATGGCCTGTTAGGAACCAGACCACATAGCAGGAGGTGAGCGGAGGGCAAGCAAGCGAAGCTTCATCTGTATTTACAGCTGCTCCCCATTGCTTGCATTACCGCTGTATTTACAGCTGCTCCCCATTGCTTGCGTTACCGCTGTATTTACAGCTGCTCCCCATTGCTTGCGTTACCGCTGTATTTACAGCTGCTCCCCATTGCTTGCGTTACCGCTGTATTTACAGCTGCTCCCCATTGCTTGCGTTACCGCTGTATTTACAGCTGCTCCCCATTGCTTGCGTTACCGCTGTATTTACAGCTGCTCCCCATTGCTTGCGTTACCGCTTGAGCTCTGCCACCTGTCAGATCAGTGGCAGCGTTAGATTCTCATAGGAGCGCGACCCCTACTGTGAAGTGTGCACGCGAGGGATCGAGGTTGCGCGCTCCTTATGAGAATCTAATGCCTGATGATCTGAGGTGAGGCTAGCGCGCTGGGGAGGGACTGCAGATACACATTATGATTAGCAGAGAGGTTTGACTGCACAGAGACCATAATAAATCAGTGCACTTGAATCATCCCCAAACCATCCCACCGCCTGGTCTGTGGAAAAATTGTCTTCCACGAAACCAGTCCCGGGTGCCAAAAAGGTTGGGGACCATTGCTGAAATGTACACAATACAATTTAATTATTCAAATACATAATGAAGCAGAGATGCTGTTAAGAGTTTAAGTAGTTCACTCCAAATCATAAGGACCCAGGTCTTCTAATTTCCAGGTTATTTATATACCACACCCATTATGAGAAGTTGATAGTGTTTTTGGCATAATATAAGTGAAAATAGTGCAACTCAAAAAGGTGAAGTAATTCACCCCGGTGGCAAATCAGAATTTGTGATTCTGATTTCTGTCTAATTTTAAACCCCAAGATTTTTCCAACTTGCTGTAAACTCTTTCTAGGAATAATATAACTTAATAATACACATTTTAGAAATCAAATTTTCAGCTACTGGACGACTAAGTACCTCCTTACATAGCCTGATAAGTATTTATTAATGAAACAAGCAGCTGAAAAGATTCATGCTTAATTACGGCATAACCTTATTTTCAAAATAAGGTTATTTTCAAAATAGAACAGTTGTGTTGAAGGTTAAAGTTCCATAGTTATTAAGCTTATGAAAAATCAGAAATTAAAATGATGCACTTTTATTTTTGCTTCTTTTTGTATGTTTTCATTGAAAAGCCATACCATCATCAGCTTTTTTGTTGTTCTTGTTGCTCATAGACTTTACTAGTATTTTCTTTGGTTTATATTAAACCAGCCCACTTGGACATTTGTGTAATATAGATGAAATCAGCCCCTGAACTTGAGACTTCTGCATCTGGGATCCCATTCTTTATGATCTAGTGAACAATGGCTGGATATCATACAGAAAATGAATGCATGCCTAGAATTTATGTAACTTTAATTAATTACAAGTGAGCCTACCATTTCAAAGAACGATAATATCACAAAAGAGCAAAATTAGATGAAAACATAAAAGAAAGTCAGGTAGAGCTTTTGCTATAGACAGATGGATATAACATCTTTTTCCTTAGTCTGTGCCAAGATTTGTAATGTTGATATCATTTGCTGCTGGAAATAGCCATATTATCCAAGTCTAGTAGGTTGAAGTATTTTGTATTCAAAATTAACAAAATGTTTTAAATCATTTGCCTTCTATGCGTAACTTTCAGCAACGGTGTTGTTTGAATTGATTAGAGTATGGTGTATTGAATGTAATATATAATATTTAATCATTAAATTGGAGTGAAGAAATACATCCTTTTGATCAATGACCATAATATTTGATCCAAGTCAACTATCTTTATGCAAGAATGGTAACAAATAAAATTGAGGGAAAAAGGAATCTGCTTCATAAATTAGTAATATGGAGATGATGTTTATTACGCAAATGAAGGAGATGGGAACAGGGAGTATATGTGTATTCCTAATAGATCTAGATTATATGCCGAAAAGCTTCTTTTCGTAGATCCTTGCATGGCTAGCTTCTTCCTTCAAGACTTGGCACATCTACCATAGCAACTTTGACTGGAGCTACTCCTGATTTTCATCCAACTATACCTCCCCCATTCCCTCTCTACACCAATTCTGATTTTCTTTTTTCTTTTTAATAGATTCATCCTAATCTGAAAATAGTTACAGAAATATGAATGCATGTTGGTTTATTTTCTGTTTTCTACACTAGGATATAAGATGAAAAGGGAAGATCTGTCCTGTTTACCTCTATATCCCTGGTGCTTGGAACAGAATAGGAACTTAATAAAATTTGTAGAATGGATAAACAGCTTGAGCAGACAGCATAAACTGAGAGAAAGCAAAATTATTTTTTGTTTACAAAATTCTATTAAGTACGATATCTCATATTAAATCCCTTCTTATTAGAAATGCCTACGCCTTAAAATATGGAAAAACTAGTCTGAAAGATCGAACAATTCTGAGATAGTTTCTATGACAAAAATACATAAAGTTTTGGAAACTGAAATCATGATTATAAAAACTACATTCTGTTGGAATAAGGCTCCCCTTTGGTAAGAATTTAAAATATTTCAGATAGCTTCCCCAGTGCATGAGACAACGAAATGTAAATGTGTCTTTATTAAGAAAACACATTTACCGATTACGGTTTACCAGAGTCATCTTCCTTACTTTCTTTCTTTCCAATTATCCCCTTAGTCTATTTTTAGTCTTATCAGGCTGAAGGAAATCATATATCTGCCTACAGCAAATGGACTGGTATTGCCCCACAAACATAACCTCTCTTAGAAACCAAATAAATGGTAAATAAAAAGAGGAGATTGAGTATATTAAATTTCTCATTAAACATATTGACTTATTTTCAATAGGTTCACCCTTATTTCTTTCAGTCTCTGAGCAAGTGGGCCAGCTTCTCATTGTGTGATGGCCTGTACACATTCTGAAAATAAATAAGTCAGGGCAGATAGAGTTTGCAAGGTTTTTTTAACCTCATTTTCTTCCTCCCTTGGATTCTTTCTTATTTGATCGTTTATCAGTTATTGCATTTAATTGCTATTACAAAGCCTTTACTTAGTACTGCCAAAGGCAATAGTGAATGAAATCTAAATTTTTATTAGAATAACTATAAAAAACAAAGGAGGGAAATGGCATAAAAGACATTATGCCTTTCAAAACCTTTGATTTTTGTAAGGAAGTAAATCATTAAAAATATATCCCAGTGGTTTTTATGGAAACAGATTGAACTGAAGAATGCAGAGGGGGGAGACTGGTGCCTCAAACATCACATCACAAAGAAAGGTTACATTCGCTGTGCAGCTTAAAGTAATGCATTAACTTTAATTGTATAGTTACTGAACAATGTCAAAACATGATTATTCACAATAGTAGTGATTGATCTAAAAATGCTTCTCAGAGGAAGAGATCTTTTCCTCTACAGAGTAAGTCACGAGATCAGATTCAGAGCTGTTCTTTGTCAAAACGTGTCATGTCTTTCTGTTTCATTTAGATATAAATTAAATTGTGAGCTCCTCAAAAAAATGTTTAATTCTCAATGGTTGTTTAATTCTACTGTCTGTGTAGTATTTAGAACGTACTGATTTTCCAATATACTGATTTAATTATCTGAGACCCAATGGTCACTTTCGTGTGTACCCAGATAGACAAGTGTGGAGTTGAGGTGCCTTCTTTCTCTCCACTCACAAGTGATACAGACAGCAAGTTGTCTTCTTTGTGTTGGTTTTTGTGGGAGTGTCGTCATGTTTTATAGCAAGGAACCAGGCAGGACACATTGATGTGATATTTGTCAAGTCAGCTTGTTTTGGCCTCAGAATTAAAAATTGTACCTGGAAATAAGTGGAACATGTCAGAGTGGTCCTGAAGAATCCAAGCTATTTCTGTGCAACAATATTCTTACTCAATCTTCTTACTCAAATAGGATAGAGTTCATTTATATCTCAGATACATTTATATCTCAAAACACAATTACCAATAACATAGTAAGAGTATTTTTAATGCCTGTTCTATGCTGACGAGTTTAGATGTGTATCTCAAAATGTCCTGGTAACCCTGAAAGCAAGTACTGCTGTTCTGATGACACCTACAGAGAAATGAAGATGCAGGAAGATTAGAAACGTGGCAGAACAGGAATCCAGAGTTCTATGCTACTTCATAGAGTGTATTTTGTTCATTGAAATATTTGATAGTCACATCATTTAATACAATGATGCTTAACCTAGAGCAACTACCCTACTAATTCATCACTATGGTCATTGAAAGGCCTGATGAATGAATTGTTTGACACCCAGGGCTGTCCATTGTTGAGTTTCAGTTTGGGACTCCAGAGCTGTCTGTTGTCATGGAACAAAATAGGGGTAAGTAAGTCTCGGGGGAAATTGAGTGAGTCAGAGCTATCTGAATCACAGTTACCACCCAGCTTATAACGTGTCTTCATTTATTCATTTAACTACTCTGTATTGATAGTTAGCTTTGTGTGAAGGCGTGCACTATGCAATAAATATACAGTACTGAAAAAAAAAAGACAGTCCTTATCCTCAAGAATCTAGGGAAGAAAACAAATAAATGAGTCAGTCAAAGGTAGGATAGGACAGGGAGTAAACATAGGGTGTTAAGACCCCTTAGGTGACGCTGGTCCGGCTGTGGGAGTTCAAGTTCCCCGTAGACACTGAGAGTTGGAGATATGAAGAGGACAGTGGTAAGGAGGGACGAGAAGGGGCATTCCATGACCCTGTGTAAACCATTTGTCATGTGAAAATTAAACTCCTGAATTTCGTTTACTTTTAAAGACATATTATCTATTTTGTGTAGTTAGTAAGCAGAACCATCTTCAGGAATTGAGTTAGAGAAATACACGTGACCTAGCACAAGACTGTACTTTTGTTCCTGGTGAGTGTAAGGTTCTTGTCTCCTCACAGAAAGAATTCAGAAATGAGACAGGGAGTTTAGGAAAGTAAAGTGAGGATTTATTTAAGCAAGAATATGCTGTCAGAGGGAGAGTGGGCAGACAGGCGAGGGGCTGCCCTGGGTTTCTTTGGCAAGCCGGTTTTGCGGGGCGTAGAAATGAAGGGGCAGAACGTTCATTTGGGAGAAGGAGTTTGGAGGTTGTATTTCCTGATTTTCATCCCAGCTCCACCTTCCCGAGGGGAGGAGGGATTTTTGCCCTTATTTAGCTTAGATCAGAAGTGTCATGGTGTCGGTGCATGATGGGTACTTCTTATCTGCAAGGCTAATTTTATTGTAATGAGAGCATAATGAGCAACAGGTTACATTCAGACGCAGGAGAGTCCCGCCTTTCCTCACCTTTCTTTGTCTCTAGGACACTTATTACCCCAACATGCATGGTTTCCTTTCAATCTGAAGGTTCCTGCTTTTCTTTGTCCATGGACCCCTGCTGTTTACAAGCTATGTGGTTTCCTGCCACCTGGCCCCTGTCCCCCTTTTTCTGCTCATATCTAGCTACCTACCTGCTGTAACACTTTCTATAGGTAGTGGAGTTAACTAAATATTTTTGTATATTTTATTCAGCCTTAATATCCAACATGTTATCTTATATATACAGACTGTAATAATTTGGTGGCCCCATGAAGGTAAGTTCCTTTGAGAGAACAGTGAGACTTCCTAGTGAAGAGAAGCTGTGTGTCAAAACACATCCTTTGGGAAGGAAACAAGGACATGTAAATGTACTTGTATTTGCTCACTTGGCAAAGCACATGGTGGGAAAACAATACAATAAAAGCTAATGTTTGTTGAATACATACTGTGTACCAGGCTTAGTTCTGAGCACCTGACATTGTAACAACCCATTTAATCCTTACTACAGCAGAGGAAAGAGGTAACTTGCCCAAGTTTATTTTGCTAGCAAATCTTATTCTAGAATCCATGCTGTATTACACTTTTCTATGCTGCAAAGAATATGCTCAGGAAAAGATAAAAACACTGACTTTATTAGAAATAAGCTTAATTCAGATTCACATTTAACTCTGAATTTGTTGCACACTTTGAACACATTTTATGTACATATATACATAAATATATATTTTATATATATATATTGTATGTATATAATAGTATTCTCTAAGCAGTGTATGATTATATTTTATATTATATATAATATATTTTTTTAATTAGAAAAACAGCCCTTATATTCCCCATTTCACAGATAAAAAAACTTAGGTTTTGACTAAATATCTTGCCCAAGGGGATTCGTCATCATCTAAAATAGCTCAATTTAGTGCATTTTTATAGGAGTGGTAATCTCTTCTGAGTTTTTTATTTGCACCTAATAAATGTTAAAGGGCAAATGCAAAACAGTTTTAAATAGTGTTTAAAATGAATTTGGAGGTAAGAAGCATACTTGTTGGATCTATATTTGAAATCACTGGTTGATTATCCTCATGTTCTAATAATTATCAATGACATTTCTGGAGGAAGGGATAAGGTTATTTCATAGATTCTCCTGTGTAGGCTTAATTCGTTTTAACTATTTAGCGCAATATCATCCAGCAAATTATCTGTTCTACATAGGAAGCGAGTCCTTTAGGTTAAAAGCCAAAGCAACCTTTTAGTTGATGGTCTGTTAAAATATTTTTATATCACCACAGTAATTGTCAACTGTATTATTAGGTGAAATAATCCATGGGTACAGCCCTGTGATCCCACATTAGGAAACCAGCAACTCAAATGCAGATATGGGAACTTACACACCTGGTTTCTATGTGTCTGATACATCCTACAGGAATAAAGTTTAATTTAACAATCCAGTAATTCTTTGAAGATAAAAATGAAATAGCTTTCACATTGCAGTTACCAACCGTCAACTTTCACAGACACAATGTCACACCAACCAAATGCTATTACACATATCGCAATGAGACTGCAAACAAAAATGTGTTGTCTTGTTTTCATGGGTTGAGTAATTTCACCTATGGAAATTAGACAAAGCAGCAATATCCATCGAGAGTAACATTGCCGATTTGTTACTGCCTCTCACTATGCAAGAATAAACTCAAAAATTAGTGCAGTCGTATGCATAGTGTTTTATCAAAGCCCAGAACCACATTATTCACTATATTTTCTGAAAAGTCTTAGGATTAGCTCCACTGCCACTGGTTTGTATTAATTCTTTTACAGAGACATATTTACACTTAGCGAAAGACATTTAAGAAAACATGTTCTTTTACCCAGTCTTTATGCAGTGTATGCTTATCTTTGCACTACTATAATACATTGATTTAGGGCACACAAGTAAATGCAGAGTAGAGGTTAAAAATAAGTTTGCTAAAAAAAAAAAAAAAGTTTGCTTCTTATAAAATTATTTACAAATTTATTTTAAAAAATGATATACTTTCTGATTTAAAAGGAATCAAGTGATGTTTTCTTATTAGATTAAAAGTGTCTCTCTCAAATCACCTGCTTTTCTTTAAAAATAAAAATACTTGCCTTTCTTCTCAAATGTCTATTTCCCTTTCAGGGTAGTGATTCACCCCCTTTTCTTCCTGAGATCCCAAAGAAGGAATATATAAAAATACAAAAAGGAATAAATCCATAACAGCAAAAAGGGATTTCAACAAATTTCAGAAAAGTGGAAAGCAGAATTTATCTCCTTTCTGTTTAAGTTTTGATAAGTCATGTTTTTCTAGAAATATGGTAATTTCATCCACATGATAGTAGATTCTGAAATTTATTAGTGTAAAATTGGTCATTTTTTTTTTAAACACTTACAGGATCTACAACATCATCTTTTCTTTCTGATACTGGTATTTGGGGCTAATCTCTTTTTATCATGATATTTCTTGCCAGTTTTGACCAGTATTTTCCAAAGAACAAATTTTATACTTTGTCAATTTTACTTTTTCTTAATATCTCTATTGAGATATATTTTAAATACCATTAAGTCAACCCATTTAAAATGTACAGTTCAGTGGTTTTTAGTGTATTTACAGAGTTGTGCAGCCATCAGTATAATCTAATTTTAGAACATTTCTAACATCCCCCAAAGAAACTTGTACCCATCAGTAGTCACTCAGCAGCCCTCCCTCCAGCCCCCACGCCTTGGCAGCTACTAATCTACTTAGACTCTATAGATTTGTCTATTCCGGATATCTCATATAAATGGAATTGTACACTATGTGATCTTTTGTGACTGACTTCTTTTACTTCGTGTAATGTTTTTGAGTATTGTCCATGCTGTAGCGTGTATCAGTGCTTCATTCCTTTTTATTGCCAAATAGTATTCCATTGTACAAATACACCACATTTTGTTATCCATTCATCAGCCGATTTGGGTTATTTCCACCTCTTGGCTATTGTGAGTCATGTTGTTATGAACATTCATGTACAAGTATTTATATGAACATATATTTTCATTTTCTTGGTTAGATGCAGGTCGAATCAATTGGTCATATGGTAACTCTTTCTTTCACAACTTAAGGAACTGCCAACATGATTTTCATTGTGACTGCACCATTTTAAATTCCTACCAGGAATATACGAGGGTTTCAATTTCTCTACGTTCTCTCCGGCACTTGTATTGTCTGTATTTCTGATTGTAGCCATCGTAGTGGGTGTGATGTGGTCATGATTTTGATTTTTAATTTGCTCACTAGTGATGCCGAGCATCTATCCATATATTTGTTAGTCACCCGTGTGTCGTCTTTCAAGAAATGTCTTTTCAATTGTCTTTTTTTTTTATTATTATCTTTGGCTGTGTTGGGTCTTCGTTTCTGTGCGAGGGCTCTCTCCAGTTGCGGCAAGCGGGGGCCACTCTTCATCGCGGTGCGCGGGGCTCTCACTGTCGCGGCCTCTCTTGTTGCGGAGCACAGGCTCCAGACGCGCAGGCTCAGTAGTTGTGGCTCACGGGCCTAGTTGCTCCGCGGCATGTGGGATCTTCCCAGACCAGGGCTCGAACCCGTGTCCCCTGCATTGGCAGGCAGATTCTCAACCACTGCGCCACCAGGGAAGCCCTCAATTGTCTTTTTTATTACTGAGTTGACAGAGTGCTTTACATGTTCTGGACACAAATCCCCTACTATAAATAGGATTTTATGATAAAAATATTTGCAAATATCCTCTCCCAGTTTGTGGATTGTCATTTCACTTTCTTGGTGGTGTCCTTTGAAATCTAAGTATCAATATTCTGTTTTATTGCTTGTGCTGTTAGTGTGACATCTGAGCAATCACTGCCTAACCAAAGATTGCAAAGATTTACTCCTGTGTTTTCATCTAAGAGTTTTACAGTTTTAACTCTTACTTTTAGATCTGTGAGCAACTTTGAGTCAGTCTTTGTGCATGGTGTGAAGTAGGGATTCACATTTATTCTTCTGAGTGTGGGTATTCATGCAGTCTACTTGTTTTAGCTCCATCTGCTGCTAACTAGAAAGACTAAATAGGAAGACTGTTCTTCCCATCGACAGACAAATGGATAAAGGAGATGTGGTACATATATACAATGGAATATTACTCAGCCATTTAAAGGAACAAAATTGGGTCATTTGTAGAGATGTGGATGGACTTAGAGACTGTCATACAGAGTGAAGTAAGTCAGAAAGAGAAAAGTGAATATTGTATATTAACACATATATTTGGAATCTAGAAAACTGGTACAGATGAACCGGTTTGCAAGGCAGAAATAGAGACACAGATGTAGAGAGCAAACGTATGGACACCAAGGTGGGGGAAGTGAGGAAGACTGGTGATGGGATGAATTGGGAGATTGGGATTGACATATATACACTAACATCTATAAAATAGATAACTGATAAGAACTTGCTGTCTGAAAAATAAATAAAATTTAAAAAAGAAAGACTATTCTTTCCTCATTCAGTTGTGTTGACCTTTGTATATTTGTTTTTAATTTAATTATTTTGTTCTTTTGATTTACTGTTTTCTTTCTTCTATTTACTTTGGGTTCAATTTGTTGTTTATTTTCTAATTTATGGAGACAGATACTTAGATCATTGAATATCAACTTTCTTCTTCTCTAATATGGGAATTTTAAGGCTATAAATTTCCCTCTGTGCAGCTTTTACTTTATGACTTATTTGGTAGAGGAAATATATTTTTTAAATTATCATTTGATGTAAAATATTAATAGTTTCATACTTTCATTACAATTTTTTTTATCTCATAGGATATTTTTTGGATGGATTTTTCTTGTTTTCCGTTATTTTGTTTTTTGCTTTTTATACAATTTTTAAAGGTTACACTCCATTTATAGTTATTACAGAATGTTGCTATGTTCCCTGTATTGTACAGTACATCCTTATAACCTGTCTTACACCCAATAATTTGTACCTCCCACTACCCCACCCCTGTATTGTCCCCACCCCTCACTGGTAACCACTAGTTTGTACTCTCTCTCTGTGAATTTACTTCTTTTTTTTGTTATATTCACTAGTTTGTTGTATTTTTTAGGTTCAACATATAAGGGATATCATCATTTGTCTTTCTCTGTCTCATTTATTTCACTTAGCATAATGCCCTCCAAGTCCATCCATGTTGTTGCAAATGGCAAAATTTCATTCTTTTATATGACTAAGTAGTATTCCATTGTATACATGTACCACATCTTCTTTACCATTCTTCTGTTGATGGACACTTAGGTTGCTTCCATACCTTGGCAATTGTAAATAAAGCTGCTTTGAACATTGGGGTACATGTATCTTTTCAAATTAGTGTTTTTATTTTTTTCAGCTATATACCCAGGAGTGGATTTGCTAGGTCATATGGTAGTTCTAATTTTAGTTTTTTGAGAAACCTTCATAATGTTTTCCACAGTGGCTGCACCAATTTTCATGTCCATCAACAGTGTAGGAGGGTTCCCTTTTCTCCATATCCTTACCAACATTTGTTATTTGTGTTTTTCTGTTTTGATGATAGCCATTCTGACAGGTGTGAGTGATATCTCCTTGTGGCTTTGTTGCAGTTCCCTGATGATTAGCAATGTTGAGCATCTTTTCATGTGCCTGTTGGCCATCTGCATTTCCTCTTTGGAAAAATGTCTATTCAGTTCTTTGCCCCATTTTGGCAAAAGATATGACTCATAAGGGATTAATATCCAACATGTATAAACAGCTCTTATAACTCAACATCAAAAAAACAAACAACCCAATTAAAAATGGGCAGAAGAACTCATAGGCTATTAGAAGTATACTTCTTAGCTTTCAAACAATGGGGGGGGGGGATATTTCTGGTTATCATTTTATTATTGATTTCAGTCCTTTTAAATTTGTTCAGATTGCTTATATGCCACCAAATGGTAATTTTGGTAAATGTTCAAGGTCCCCATTCTCTTGGAAAGAATGTACATTTTACAATTATCAGGTGCAGTGTTTTATGAAAATCAGTTAGCTCAAGCTAGTCAATAATGTTTTTCAAAGATCTTATACCTTCGCTGATTTTCTTTTTGTTTGTTTTTTCTAGCAGTTCCAGGGAGGTTTCTTACTATTTTTCACTATGATTATAGGTTTATCTTTTTAACTTTGCCAATTTTGCTTTAAATAATTTTTATTTTTATTTATTTATGGCTGTGTTGGGTCTTCGTTTCTGTGCGAGGGCTTTCTCTAGTTGTGGCAAGCGGGGGCCACTCTTCATCGCGGTGCGCGGGCCTCTCACTATCGCGGCCCCTCTTGTTGCGGAGCACAGGCTCCAGACGCGCAGGCTCAGTAATTGCGGCTCACGGGCCCAGTTGCTCTGCGGCACGTGGGATCCTCCCAGACCAGGGCACGAACCCGTGTCCCCTGCATTGGCAGGCGGATTCTCAACCACTGCGCCACCAGGGAAGCCCCCAATTTTGCTTTATATAATAATTTAATTATTCATTTCATAAAATTTTAATTATATCTTCCTTGTGTAGTGACCATTTTATAACTATAAAATGTTCTTATTTAATCATAGTAACAATTTTTTCCTTAAGGTTTACTTTGATGTCTGTTTAGCTACACCAACTTTCTTTTTGTTAGTTTTTGTTTGATATATCTTTTTTGAACTATTAATACTTTCATTTTTCTCTATTCTTATATGTAAGTTGTGTCTCTTATATAGAGCTTTGAATAGTTGTACTTATTTATCCACATGGAAATATTTGCTTTTTAATTGAGTTTAATCTGATGACTTTTAATTTTGATGTTTAAATCTACTATCTTAGTCTTTTCGTGTGTGTGCCAACTGTTTCTTTGTTCCTGTTACTTTAATTTGAATTATAACTCTGTGGCTTCCTACTTGTATAATCATGGTCAAATTCAGGCTCAGTATGTTTAAATGATTGGATCAAGTCTAATAGTACTGGGATTGAGAATTCAGTCCTGCCTTCTCCAAATACTGCCTCTAATTGTGATTTATGGTATTTTCATTTTTGAATCTGCCACTGACTAATGGTGTGTCTTTAAGTTAGATACTCAACTTCCCTGAGATTGTAAGAGTGCGGTCTTTTTAATGTCCTCCCTACCAGAAAAAATATTGCATTCTTATCTCTCCAAAACAATCCTGTGGTATATTTAGAGCAATTATTAAAACCCACAGTAGAGTGGTTTGCTTCAACTTGCTCACCTAAAATTCAACCTCCTCAGTTTGTTTTCCAGTTACTCTGAGAGTGTTCAGGGGGGCCGAGTCCTTTAGAGCTCAGAAATAACTCTCTCAGATTCTCCAGTCACAGCTCTCTGGTCAAGCAGCCTCTGAGCTTTTTGCTGCCAGGGGCCACTTGGTATCCCTGTTTTGGGGGAAGACAGTTTCTTCTGCTGATGATTACTGTTTCTACTACTCTGTGAGCTTCGGCCATTCCTCATTTCTTGTCTTTGTCTACCTTATTCCAAAGGTGACGCTTGATTCCTCATAACAGAGAGACTGGGGTACGTGTTTTAACAAGCCCTAAGTGCAGGGTAAAGAATAAGTGTGCATCAGAAGATAAATTACAGCTATTAGGTAGGTATGGATCTGAAGATGGGTCCCTACAAAGCCAGCTTCTTCCAGTTACATGGAACTCTTCCTGCAAACACTCTAATTAGCTTCATGCTAATTCCTGACACTAGAAAAAGAAGTAAATATTTCATTCAATCTGGCCTGAGACCACCATATGTTGTTCATAACCAGCCTATCCAAGGGAACTGTGCCAAGCCAAGTCAGTCCATTTTTATTTCTTCTTTCAAGAGACTCATTGTTATGTTACTTTTCCCATCTCACAGATGAGGAAGCTGAAATGAAGACGTTTGAAGCAAATTTTTCCTTGTCACTAAGCCAGGTAATAATAAAGAAAAAGAATCTTTAATTATATTACATTAACTCTTTACATAAGGTAATTATATATGCTTCTGTAAACCACATGTGAAATCCTCAAGTTTGAGATAAACAGCCCAAATCCATGGATGACTTGCATCACTCCTCTGTCTGCCTGTCTATAAAGACTTCTGACTCTGGGATTCTAAGAACCCTGGATGTGGCCTTACCTGTTCCATACATTGATTATAAATGATAATAAGTATTCTGTCCTAGTTATTATACTGGACTTTATTTACTATAAATATAATAATATAAGTATTGAATATTTATTTGCATTTATAACAACAGCATATGTCTACCTATCCAGAAAGCTGCCCTGACCTGAGTAGACGCCTATGAGGACAGGGTATAAATATAGAGATTGACTTAAGATCTACTATGTGAAAAAAAGTTTTATTGTCTCAACACAAATTGACCAAGCATAACATATCATGCACGTCCAATTTTAGTTATATATAACACAAAAGTTGTTTGAGAGTACACAAAGCAGTCTGTGTAATTTCTCTAATTAGTAAGGTTATTTGACAGGTTTTATCAGGTGACCAATTCCTGCTACTTATTCTCTTAAAGTTACAACTCTGATGTACCTAAAGCAAGGTTGTTTTTTTACATACTTTTGTTTCTGTGTCAAACATGATATTAACTCAGGTGCTGACTTACAGATATTTGTTTTGTTTTGTTTTGTTTTGTTCTTGATAAAGAACGTATTGACTCTTTCTCTTCGAAAACAAAGGAGCGCAGTACAAACACATGGTGTAAATTTTGTAACACCTAAAATGGCTTATGTTCATTGCCTTTTGCTTGTCAGAATGGCTGAAGAATGAGACCAGGTTCCCATGTGTGCCTGCTGTTCACTTGTGGACATGGACTTAATAATGAAGTTGCAGTTCCCTGTGTGTTTCTAATTGCTTCTGGAAAGCTTTGACTGATGTTACACAAGGCTGCGCACGATAAACCGAAGTGCGTTATTCCATGGTAATTGTCCCCATTTCCATGGACATCTCTGACTCATGTCCACTTTACTCAGTTGTCTTTCTAAATAAAATAATGGGCTCCAAACCATTATTCTTTTTCATCCAAAAGGAGCCCAGCCCTCCCGGTCTGAGGTTAAAAACAATAAATAACATTTTGGATCAAACTTTAAACTGAGCTAGATGAAGGAAATGAAATTTAATTTTTCAAGGTTGGGAACTTTTTACAAACATTTCTAGTTTTTCCAAATGAGTTAAAAATCACAATCAGGAAAAAACAACTTAATCTTCATGTCCCTGTCACATGAGCTCCTTTTCTTCGGACATGAATTTCATGTGTGTTGGAGGACAGATGTTCTTACCTCCATTATACAAACAAGAGGGACTTGAAGATTAAGGGATTTATTCAGGGTCACACAACTCATCAGGAACAAGACCAGCTCCAGAATCATGTAATCCTGACCTTCTACCTTGCTGAGTCCTACCTTGTTCTTTTTTTTTTTTTTTTTTTAATTATTAGCACCTTTAATTAATTAATTATTTATTTATTTATTTTGTCTATGTTGGGTCTTCGTTTCTGTGCGAGGGCTTCCTCTAGTTGTGGCAAGCGGGGGCCACTCTTCATCGCGGTGCGCGGGCCTCTCACTATCGCGGCCTCTCTTGTTGCGGAGCACAGGCTCCAGACGCGCAGGCTCAGTAGTTGTGGCTCATGGGCCCAGTTGTTCTGCGGCATGTGGGATCTTCCCAGACCAGGGCTCGAACCCGTGTCCCCTGCATTGGCAGGCAGATTCTTAACCGCTGCGCCACCAGGGAAGCCCCCTACCTTGTTCTTTATTCCCATGAATTCCATGCCTGTTCTATGTCTTTATAAAAGGCATCACACTTTATCCATTTGTGCACATTAGAAAGTGCATCCTTTCCTGTCGTGTACCTCCAGTCTCTCACTCACTGTTTCATCAAATTTACCTGATAACGTCTTTTTTCCTTTACCTGATAATGTCTTTTTTACCTGATAACGTCTTTTCAGTCCTCATTTCCGCTCATGCCACCATCATGTCTGCCCTGTAATAGTTCAGTAGTCTCCTAAGTTGTCTTTCTGTTGCTAGGTGTTATTGTTTCTAATATGTTTTGAACTTTGCTTGAAAGTTGTCTTTCCAAAACAATAAATAGAACCAGTGCCCTGAGACCATCAATGCTCAGCTTTGCCTGTAACACAAACTCCGAGCTTGTTAGTGTGGTGTGTGAATGTGGCTCTTCAAGTTCAAGCTCTGTATTTACTACCACGAATTCCTTTAGTGGCCCAAGCTCTGCCACACCAAAGTGTTGCCACATACCCTGAAAAAAAAGACCACAGAAATGCTGTCTGGAGGAAACTCTATACCTGAGAAAAGGAAGTACAGAAGGGAGAGAGGTGAATCTGGGGGCTGAGAAATTCCTTTGGACCATTGCCTGTTACGTTTCTGCATGAATTAGCTTTCCTGCTTCCCTTTTCCCTGAAACCTCCGTTTTGGCCATTGGCTTTCTTTTTTCCTTTAATTCTGTTTTGATTTGGATTTAGTAAGTAGACTGACTTTGGACCATAGATGTGGTTCTAACCCGGCATCACAACACTCTGGGTGTTGGGCCAGGAAAAGTTCCTTGGTTCTAAGAACAGAAAATTCCGTTGAGAGCCTCCGGCCCTCACTCCCTTTATCAGTCAGGGCTCAGTACCAGAAACAGAAACGACGCGAGGAAGATCGTTAAGATGGGACTTAAGTTGTTGGAAGGGCCGAAGACTATTTGGGCTGAGCTTCTTGGACATACTCCCACGACGACACTCTTGTCCCCATAAGGGGGAGGTCACTCTTTGTCCGGAACCAGGCTGGAGCCAGAGCCCCATCTGCACTATCACAGCTGCCTCGCAGCGTCTCCGAAGCTCATAACAGGTACTTCACTGCTGCTGTTGGGACACCCGAACATTTTCACACTCCGGACTGAAAACAGCCACTGCCACACAAGCACCAGAAAGGAGACCTCGTTTCCACTTTTCCAGATCTCAGGACGGCGTGTCATTGATGGGCCTAATTTACATTGAGGACCCTAGCTGCAAGGGAATCTGGGAAAAGCAGTTTGGGGCTTTTCCAGATGTAGAAGGAGGGAGGACTGTGGGTTGAATGAATCAGTCCAGGGTCCTCAGTAACCTTCCAGCTCCAGCTCCCTTGCAGCTCCTCTGTTGGCCTGATGTTCGTTTCCTCTCCCTGCTGTACTTTCTTTTTTTCAGGTATAGAGTTTCCTACAGCCAGCAAAGGAGGTATAGAGTTTCCTCCTTTAGTCCAACTTGACCCATCAATATAGTATGATGGTACTGACAAAATACATGGATTTAAACACAAGCAGAAAAAAAAAAAAAAAAGAAGAAGAAAAAGAAACATTCCTAGGTAATATGTGAAAACTTGGGAGTTTATCAGGCATTGTTAGATCTAGTTTGTATTTATCTTCCAAACCGGTAAAGCAGATACGAAACTGAACTTAACTATAAAATGAATACAATTCCCAGAAAGCGCACACATTTTGAATTAAGCTTTTGGAGGTTTTAATTCAATTGTTTACAATTCGACCTTACTCACAAAATCCTGACATTTCATCATTGCTCCAGGCTATACACAATGTGTTTTAGAAGCTAAGCCCAAAACTGGATTGGCTAGATACAATCTATCTGCTATTTAAAAAATAAGTCTCAGAAAATTCGGAAGTCAGGCAAGGCCACGTTATTAACCTGTCTGCTGGAATAGGTGAGAGGGTTACCTCCCGTGCACCCTGGACTTCAGTTCAATTGTTTGTCTAATTAATTTACACGCAAACATAGCTGCGCACATTCCCCTCGGTACAGATCTGTAGGGAGGAACTTAAATTCATAAAGTACCTCTGCACTTATAAAAGCAATGCTGGCAGAAACAGCGTTTACAAGCGGAAGTGGGGGTTTTTAATGCTGGTGCGGATGTGGTCACCATCCTGCCCAGGAGAAGAGCTGCCTCCCTTCCTTCTGCACTTTCCTGTGGGCCTTTGTGCACTTGCTAGAGATCCAGGGAAGGGGGCCCTGGGCTGTCTGGCTGTATGAGCTGTATGGAGATTTGGTAATTTCTGAATATTTAAGTGGGTGACTTGAACTGCCACATATGAAAATGTGTAAGTCATAAGAGAGAGTCACAAATATGCTAGTGACACATGGTGTCTAGAGTAGCTTCTAGGAGATGTGATTCAAGCAACTTGAATCTTGGTTTTATGTTAACTGATGCAGGTCTTCTGGTCTTTCTCTGCCTCTTGATTGCAGAGTAAATATGACAAAATTCTTATCATCTAACTTGTCACTGTACGGTGGTGTTTCACAAACTGTTTTGGGTTTCTCTTAGTAAAAGGAGTTCTTAGGCGCTGAGTGAGAAAGTATGCATCTGATGGTCAGAAATCACGCTGATAAAAATGGATCTTTCTTTGGAGTGCCCTTTCCTCTTGCACTTTTGCGTGTGAAGGGGCTCTGACGGTGGCCTGCAGCACCCCTAGACTCGAGGGTTGATTCAGCTGCTCAACTTGAGTGCCTGGGGGTCCCTGCCCCATCTTTGTGCTCCTTGTGTGTCCTTCCTGGGCCTGTATGTCTGTTCATCTGTAGAGAATTACGTTACCAGGATAAGATGTGCTTCTGTTCTTCAGTCAAATGTAAAAGTAGCTCTGTACTCCCTGCCTGGGATCCCCAGACTGTCTTCTGCTTTTGTTTAACAGGAGATTCACAGTGTGAAGTTATAAATGTTTCTGATGAATTTGTCTCCAAAACAAATCTAGAACCCAAGCACTTATTTTTTGACCCCTTTTCTCCTAATGTATAACACAGATTCACACAGCCAGAATAGCCAAGGTTCAGGGCTGAGGGAGAAATTAAAATGGTGTTTTATTGGCCATAGTGAGTTGCTTTACCAACCATTTTTTTCCTTGTAAGTTGTCTTTGAGGCTTTGTGTGTATGTGCATATAAAACTGAATACATATTTTTTCTGTTTTTAATGTAAATGCCCCTTTATTTCTCCCTTTCTTGACATCAGCTTTACTTGCCTTACAAAAAGAACTCCAGGCATCAATGAATACGTTTTTACCAAAGTTTCTTTAAAAATGTTTATTTAAATTCCTTGAAATGTGCCTCCATTCAGCTGCCTCATGTAGAAGTCACACTTATATAAGAAAAATCACCACAGAACAAAATTCCATAATGTCTGAGGCATTAGGTCTTATTGTAAAATGAGGAAAAGAAGAATAATATAAAAGGTAAAATCAGGTATGCAAACCAGGACTCAGTTATTTCTTATGTTTCCTTTGACTCTTTCAACATGCTTCTATAAAGTTAAGAGCAAGTATGAAAGAAATAAGGAACGCTTTAAAAGTAAACCAAAGGCAAAAGTTTTTGATCAGGACGGCCATAGGATCACATGAGGAATCTGTGTGTGTGTGTGTGTGTGTGTCTGAGTGTGGGTTTGCTGGTTGGAGAATACCCATAGTTGTGCCTCTCTCAGATCCACTGAATCGACACCCATGGTGTGCACTCTATAAACTCACTTACACAAGACAATGATTTCAGTTCAGGTTTGTGCTTGTTTAGCTGTATTGATCTAAAAGTCTCCAAGAAAAAGAAAGGTCTTGTTTTCATTGGCTGTGTGTCTCATTGTATGGTCCATTTCAATACTGCAAAATTGCAAAATAAAGTTCAATTAATAGTGTACAAAGAATGAACAATATTACCTGTAACTTACAAAACATCCTTGGAGTATACCCAAGATTAGCTAGTGCACAAGCGTTTTTCTGTACAGCCATATCTTACTGAATACTCACCTCACCACGTGGCAGGTGTGGGCTAACCTGAGGGCCTTGCCTTGCTTTCATGAAGCAAAGGAACTTGGGCCTTAAATGAACTTATAGTCTAAAAGGAAACATTTAATTCAGTGTCAGAAATAATTCACTAACCGCTATTTTAACCAATCTATCTATTCAACAGATTTATAAATCATGTCAGTGAAAGTAGAAGCATAATCTCAGCTTTTTCAAAGACGTTATTTGACATAAGTTCTTATTTTTATAATGGAATTAATTAGAATAATCTCCTACAGAAGTGTCAGGTGTTGTAATCTTCAGATAGTTTTTGATGCCTTTAATGTTGAGGTCCCTCTCCCTGACTCTCCCAAGCCAATGGGAAAAAGTCAATATGTTGGTCAGAAATCTGATTTTTGAAAGTTCCCTAAAGCATCAACATGCTTAGAAGAGGTTTGTATGTAAACAGTTCTATACCACTACATATCTTATTTTTAACCTAAGGTAAAAGGAGACATGCATTCCTATCTGCCTCTCAAAGCTGCTATAAGAATGAGTATAAAAAAAAAAAAAAAAAAAAAAAGAATGAGTATAATATGAATACTTTTAGTTTCCATTGGGAATGGCAGCAAAAAAAGATATATTTTTATTACTGATTCTCTTTTTCATTCTAAAAAATGAAAATATTCATATCTTCTATATGCAAAGGGAACATAAGTTTATATAACCTTAGACTGTAGAAAATATTCTGTAGTCATTAATTCTGCAGAGAAAAGTGTGAGGAAACCATAAATTTTACCTAGTTTTTCTTTCTGGGAATTGTGGGAAATGCCTCAGTATTGTTATTTATAAGTTAGGTTTGCTAATACTATTTTATTTCTCTGTTGTGCTTCCTTTGTTCCTCTGCTGGGAGCAACCCCATACACTTCCTGGCCACTCCCTGAATTACCCATGGAGATACAGAGCTAAGCATAAATACTGTTATCTTTTCAAAAAATTTATTTTATTGAAGGACAGTTCATTTACAATGTTGTGTTAATTTCTACTGTACAGCAAAGTGATTCAGTTATACATATATATGCATTCTTTTTCATATTCTTTTCATATGGTTCATCATAGGATATTGAATATAGTTCTGTGTGCCATACAGCAGGACTTTGTTGTTTATCCATTCTCTATATAATAGTTTGCACCTGCTGACCCCAAACTCCCAACCTCTCCCTCCCCCAACCCCCTCCCCCTTGGCAACCACAAGTCTGTTTTCTGTATCTGTGAGTCTGTTTCTGTTCATAGATAAGTTCAATAAATATTGGATCTTCATGACAGCCTTCTATCCTTTCAAAGTAGGGATGCCCTTGTTATTCTGGCAATACCTGTTGTTTGCTCATAGCACTGACTATATTTTCTAATTATTTAATCAATATATTGTCTTACATTTTGTGTATTCCCCTATGAACTCTGTGAAGCAGGGTGCATGTTGATTTTGCTAAATGTTGTACCTTAGTGCCTAATACAACACTTCTAGACTCTCAGTGAATATTTATTAAATGAATACATACCACTTGAATATTCTGTAGTTCAGTGAAACCTATGTTTATGTACAACTTTAAGGTATTCATTTTCATAACTGTATGAATTTGGGGAATCACTTTATCAAATATTTCAAAATTTTTCATCAAGAAGGATAATGAAAATATAAAATCTTGAGTGAAATTTTTAGATAATAATAAATTGTGATTATTTTTCTTGTGTTGCCTTTTTCCTAAACCAAAGAGAGAAGAAATGACTTCTCTGATGCTTTTTGGGCACTAATAGCTTTCTAAGATACCTTTATAGCTGTTGGATATGTAATGTGCAAGTAAATTGCCAAAGCCAGATTATAAATGGTACTACAAAAGTTGTTAAATACTAGATAATAATCTAAATAAATTAAACTAGGTTAATTAATTAACTAGAGAATAACACATTTTGTCAGTTTTTTTTTTTTAATTAATTAATTTATTTTTTTATTTTTGGCTGTGTTGGGTCTTCGTTTCTGTGCGAGGGCTTTCTCTAGTTGCGGCAAGCGGGGGCCACTCTTCATCGCGGTGCGCGGGCCTCTCACTATCGCGGCCTCTCTTGTTGCGGAGCACAGGCTCCAGACGCGCAGGCTCAGTAGTTGTGGCTCACGGGCCCAGTTGCTCCGCGGCATGTGGGATCCTCCCAGACCAGGGCACGAACCCGTGTCCCCTGCATTGGCAGGCAGATTCTCAACCACTGCGCCACCAGGGAAGCCTTTGTCAGTTATTTTTAACATCTTATAAAATCGTATTGTTTTCCAACTGGTCCATTTTCATCATTTCATGTCTGTAAAAGTTTCATGACGAAACAGAGACCTTTCAGTGCTTGATGCTTAAGATTGGCTCAAAACCTATTGGTTCCTATTTTCACTCATTGATCAAAAGTAGTTTTACTCATAGGTTGAGTAACCATAGCCAATCCACTCCCACACTCTCCACAGGAAGTGTGTAGGAGAACATGTATCCTGTCCGGATAGCCAGACGTAACTAGCTTCGATAAACCCACGTTCATCACAGGAAGAACTGAAAGAGGAATTGGTAGGAGCTGATTCAAGTTATTATTTCACTGAAAATCTGAAATCAGTGAGTATACCTTAAAGGAAACATGTTTTAGTGAAGACTAATTAATTATTAAATAAATAATTTAAATGATCAATTGCGTAAATAGTTATGAAGTATTATGTTGGCATTTATATTTCATTCAAGATTTTAGAACTGAATAGTTTATAAGCTCAGAAAGGACAGACTGTGTTCAAAGATAATTCATTAATTTAATGGCAAAATCCTATATAAGTGAGAAGTATTGCAAAAAGAAACAATAAAGCACCTTCTTGAGTGGTAAGACTTCTAGGTTACATTAACAACCGCTCCCTATGACATACGAAAATCAACAAAATAAGGTTCAGTGTTGGTAAAAAGTGGAAAAGAAAAGTACCTCTGAGTATACAGATCCTGAGAGCATAAAGCACCAAAAACACATGAGGTCAAAGGTCACTGTTTCTCATAAACGGTAGTCCTCCTTTATCCATGGGGGAAATGTTCCAAGACCCCAAGTGGACCCCTGAAACCACAGATAGTACTGAACCCTATATATACTGTTTTTTCCTATGCATACAAACCTATGATGAAGTTTAATTTATAAATGAGGCACAGTGAGAGAATATCTGAATTGCCAGCCTCACTACTCTTGCGTTTTGGGGGCATTATAAAGTAAAACAAGAGTTCCTTGAACACAGGAACTGCAGTACCGTGACAGTCAACCTGATGAACAAGATGGCTGCTAAGTGACTAATGGGCAGGACATGCTGGACAAAGGGATGGTTCACGGCCCGGGCGGGACAGAGCAGGACAGTCAGATTTCATCACACTACCCAGAACGACGTGCAATTTAACACTAGTGAATTGTTTATTCCTGGAATTATCCATTTAATAGTTTTAGGTGGTTGTTGACTGAGGGTAACAGAAACCCCAGAAATCAAAACCACAGATAAGGGGGGGACTGGTGTAACAGGTTTCAGACCCTCAACACCTAACAGGACAGGTGTTCATTGTGCTGATCATACAGCCTTTAGTACCTACCGTGAGCATATTTATAATTCAATACTGACTCCACGCAGTGATCTGATGGAACCAATGGAAAGGAAAAGTGAGAGATCAATAGCACAGAGAGAAGCTGGTGTTGGGAGTCCCAGAGCAGGAAAGCCAGGAGAGCAAAGAGAAACGCAGAAAGAACACAGCTCATGTAAGCGATCCCAGCACGGTTAAGGCAGGCTGGGCTAAGCTGTGATGTGCAGTAGGTTATGTGTAGTAAACGCATTTTCAATTTACAGTATCTCCAATTTACAATGGGTTTATCAGGATGAACACACAGTAAGTCAAGAAGGATCTCTATATGACTTTAATTTAAAATAAACACATATAACACATATGTGTGTGTGTATATATATATATATATATATATATATATATATATATATATATACACATGAACTTTGAGTGATGACATTAAATATTTATTGGAATGATCAAAAACTGATTCTGTGTACTAAGTCTAAATTGCTCATTTGTTTATGTGCTTTTTTTGTAATCCCATCCCCTCAAGTTATAGTTTGGTTTTATTTCTACTCTTCCAGAAATTGTGATCCTGGGACTTCATCCTTTAGATAAAGACTGAGGTTAAGGGGATTTTATGATTTTTAAATTTTTATAAGAAGGGAATATATTATCCACACTGGCTATAATTTCTTTTTCTCAATTTCTATTGTTGAATCTCTAACTTAATTTTCAATGTACTTTTGGCTCAAAGTCCACTGATTGTGTTTTATTAAATGTAGAAACTGAAATATAATTTTCCTGAAGGTTTGACATGATTTGATCATCCTCACCATTAGTTTCCTACTGGTCACATTATCTCAGCATACTTTAATTACTTCTGATCATTCTGCTTTGTAAATGTTTATGCCCTAGCAGCGATAATGCTGAAATGGTTGAATCAGGAGAGAAAACTATCAACTCAGTTAATTATCTAAGACTAATTTAATGACCACTGGTGTGGTTTTCAAAACAACAGCAATGGTTTATATTTGATTAGGAATTTGGTTAGGACATTATTTTACTGTAAAATTAGAAGAATAATGGTTCTCTTAAATCTCTACTATCCTAATGTATACCTTTTATCTTGCATTAGGTAAAATTCAAGTAGTGGACAGAACAAGATGTTTAGAATTGATTAGATTTGTGTGTAGATTCTGGTTCTGCCATTTATCAGCTGCTGGATCCAGGCCAACTTGTCTTCAACTCTCTGACACTGTTTCTTCATCTGTAACAGGAGGGTAATGATGCCTTTCTTGCTGGGTAGCTGTGAGTTAGTGAGATGGACAAAGCAGCTGGCAAAGCACTCAGCATTGTAATGGGTTTTTTGACACAAACTTGAGACATCAGAACACTTTGGAGGTCTAAGTGGACATGTGAAGGAAATTCTTTGTCCATTCCCTTAATCCTCTGACTTTTGGGGGTCTATAATTCTATCACTTTCGTAGGTGTTATGGGTACAGATGGCATAAAACTAATGAACATATAGTGAGACTATTTGTGTTGGAAGCACGATGGATTTAACAGCAGGTGAAGAAGACTGTAAGTAGTTACACTCTTAGAGTCTACAGTCTTTAACAGGGTTTCTACACTCAGATCCATGAATGGAATTCAGGACACTACAAATCTCCTGATGTTTTATGTAAAATTGTACGTGAAGAGTACTTTTCCGGAAAAAGGAGTCACAGATTTCATCCTATTCTCAATGACATCTATGACCTCCACACCTCAAATAACTGGCTTAAAATCTAACACTTCTTTTTTTTTGCCTTACCATTCAAATAGTTGGCAAATAAATAGATGGCAGTGATGCTTTTAATAATTACTTTTGTATTTTCCCAGTTGTGTATGCATGTTGCAGCAAGTAGAAATAGTTATAGATCAGGTGACTTTCAGAATGGAAGGTCAGCAAGAAGGAGTGAGCCTCCTTAGTGAAAAATAATCATGTGATGTGTGCACAGAATAGATGTTCATGAAAAGGAATGCAAGCCTTTACTCTCTATAGTTACATATTCCTTTAGATTCCCTACTTAGAAATCAAACAACAGGTGATTTCTATCTAAGAAATGCAAAGTTGAGAACATGGCTGAAAAAAAAAAAACAGGTTAAATGAAAAGTAATTAAGTCTTTGCAAAGCATAAAAAGTCATGCAAAGTTATGCTTTTATTAACTTTATCTAACGACATTATCTCATAACTCTACCAATTTCCTTGCATGTCTCCTGCTGGTGGCTGTATGAGGAGAAGAAGTTATAGAGGGAAGTTTGCTCTGTGCTTTCTTTTGCCAAAGGAGCTTCTGTTTTGTGACAACAGAGCCACAGATGATGCTTTCCTGAAGTGGGATTGCAACTGAGTAGTTTTTCCAAGGCCTTGACAATAAATGAGAGGTTCAGGATTTGAAGCTGGAATTTTCTACTTTTGCAGTCTTTTGTTCTACAAAGGACAGCTTTTCCTTGATTTGTGGAACTAGTCATTTCTCAGTCGAATTAGGAAAGAGATGAAAATTAGGGAGAACCTAAAAACTAATTAAAGCAATCATTTTTTTTTAATCGTGATAAAATTTTCATGATTAATTTTTAGTTTACCTTCTTTGAACTTTTCAATTTTGGCCCATAGTATTTTTGATTTACCTCTTAGTGTCAGTGATTTAATTTAACCACAAATTTATCAGCCTGGATAATTGAAATTACTTATGTTTAATATTGTTCCCCAAATATTCATTGAATGCCTACTGTTGCCAACTCCTATACTAAGCATTGGCCATACATGGTTCTTGACCTCATGGTCTAGTTAGAGAAATAGCCATTAACTAAATTACCGAACACACACAAAATGTAAAATTGAAATTGTGATGAATACCAAAGAGGAGTGGTAATTGAGGTAAAAGTGTATATAATTAGAAAATGAGACTGTCTTGAAGAAGTGGCATGTATTGAGAGCTGAGAATTAGAGCTCACTAAACAAAGAAGGGAGGGAAGTGTGCCCCAGAATGAGGAAACCGTGTGCAAGCACCCATGGAAACGAAGACTGTGAGTGTATCTGAAGACCAGGAGGCCCAGTGAGATTGTCAAGAGTAGTCCAAGATGAAGGTGGAGAGGTAGGGGTGGGCCCAGGTTGGACATTGCAGGCTGAATTGATGAACTTTCATTTTATACTAAGAGCAACACAGAATTTTAAGCAGGTAAGTGGTGTGATTCCATTATAGTTTCATTTTAAGCTCCTCCTGCAGCATAAAGAGTGAAGTGGCACAAGAGTAGAAATGGGTAGACTACTTAGGAGCTTATTTCAATAACCCAGGAAGGAGATGATGATGATAATAGACTAGAATTCATGGGAGGTGGTGTTTGTGGAAACAAAGAAGTGGATGTGAATGAAACTTGCAAAGTCAACTTTACAGGATTTAGTGAGGGGTTGGATGTGGAAAGAAGGGAGAGATGCAAAACCACCCTCGGTTTCCAGCCAGCATAATTTGGTGACTGGGTTACTGTTATTAGAAGTAGAGAACACTGGAACAGAGCAGGTTTGGTGGGCTGTGAGGAAGAGAGTAAAATTCATGGTAGGCATTATGAGTTTGCATGTTCAAACTAAGACGTCAGTAGACTTTGAGTGAATGATTTGCAGAGTAAAGAGTGGCCTGCAAAGTGTGGCCATGTATTTGTATACCATTGAATCTGTGAGCGTGAATGATTTTCCCAGTGAGAAAGAATAAAATGAGAAAATGAAAGGACCTAGAAGAGCTGGAAATCCTAATGTTAATGGCCAGGTAGAGAAGGATGACTTCTAAAGGCGACAGAGAGGAAAGCTGGAGATTCGTAACAACCAGGAGAGGGTCGTGTTGTGGAGGTTTATAGAAGAGAATGCTTCACTGAGGTCAGCATTCTAGAAGGCTGCTGAGAGGGCAGGTTAGAAGAGTGAAAAGTATCGACTGCAGTTGACGATGTAAATGCCAGCACTGACCGTACCAAGAGCTGTTTGACATAGCCTGGAGAGTAAGTGGGGGTGAGAATGTGGAGACAGTGGGCACAGATAACTCCTCTGGGGAATTTGGCTGTGAAGGAGAGAGGGCACTAGCTGGAGGGGAACATAGGGTCAGTTTTCTGTTTTTTAAAAATATTATTTAGATATATTTTCTTTTCTTGATTGCACAGACTTGTGCCAATTTGGAGATGTAGAAAGTTATCAGAGGTATAATGAGACTCAAAAAATTTTGAAATGGTTGTGGTGAATTGGAGAGGAGGCTTTCAGAGAGACAGAGTCAGGTTTACAGAAGATACTTCAGGGCATTTTTGAGTTTGCTAATCATTGATTTATAGTGGATTGAATATGTCCTGTTGTGAAACTCTCCCAAGCAGCACTCAGCTGCTCTGGGGAAACCACAGAACTCAGATGTGCAGGGGTTTCATTACAACCAGTAGTTCCACCATCAAATGTGATGACAAAAGAGAGAGGCTGAGACACCAGAAAGTGCATTATTAAAATAAAAAACTATAGAGTATCAACTTGATAATGAGAGAAGTAAAGAACATAAAGAGGACCAAGGACTGGGATGTCCAAGAGCGGTTTAAAAATGATTGTAGTGGGTGCAGTCGAATAATAAAGGTGGATTTGGAAGTGCATTTGTTAGAGGTGAGCACCAGTCTTGGCTGTAACTCTGGCGTGCTGTCTGAAGCGCCAAGGTAGAGAAGCGCACTGGGGTCAAGGAGGCCACGGTGATGCTGGGTCATTAGGGTGAATGTTGTCCTCAGGCAGATGAATAGCAGGCTCTGGGCCAGGAAAGTAGACTGTGAGCCTGGTACCTGAATCTTCAATGAAAGTAGAAATGTGAGCAGGATGTCTGCAGACATTAAGAGTGAGCACGTGTTGAGCATGATGGCATGGGCTTCAAAAAGAGAAGTAGCTGCCTGGGAGTTCTAAGTGAAAGTAAGAAGAACGTCAAGTTCTCTTCTTGACCATGAGGTTCACAGGATGGTGAGAAAATAGCCAACACTGAAAAACTAGTGTCTTCAGAGGCAAACCAGAATTCAATTAAAACATGGAGAGGACACAGCGGGGCTTTGCTGCTTTGGGAATGGCAGTTCCAGAGGGTGACATGGCAGGGTTTGGGTAAAGGGGGAGGGATTAAAGCCTGAGTTTGGGACAAAGAAAACAGAGCAATATGGGAATGAGGTACTTGATTTGAAATGTTCCAGTTTTATCAAGAAATATCAGAGAATAATTTTCTAGCTAAAAGTAAATATTAATTCACGTTGATTTAAAAACAAATATTATGAGATGTATCCCTTACATCAGTTAGGCTTCGTGAAACATGGATAAAAGAATATTTTGCAAAATCCCATAAGATCAACAAGATAGAGAATCTTTTATTATCTTCCCCTTAAAAAAGGAAGCAGATTAAAACATAATAATGAAATAGGAAAAATTGAAATATTAGTAAATGAAGCAACATAGAACAAAGTAAAACATCTGAGTAATAATTTCATTGCAGATACCTTCCCAAGTAGTTTCAAAATGTATGTAAATTCTTGACAGAAATGCCACCCAATCCTGATTGATATGTAAATTGTATTTTTAATTCACCTGAGCATACATACTATTTGGGCGCTATTCTGTTGGACACAGACATATTCTTGAGTGCAACAGACCATGAAATGTGGCTTACAATTGTATAAAACTAGCTCCTTTTAAAGAGTAAAGAGATATACTGGTGAGGGCATAATTTTACATCAGGGAAAGATGATATGCTTCTGAAACGTATGATACACATAAAACAGGAGAGCAACCAGTGCTGAAGGGTATAACACAGTGAATAGTGGTATAACAGACATGGTTTATTGCAATCTTGAGTGAGTTCTAATTATTAAAAACACGTCTGACCTTGTTTTTCATCTTACGACTATTTCCAAACCATTCTGGCATTTGATCTCATGCAACTAATGTAAAATTGCTGAGAAAGTAACTGGCAAAGCCAAGGCACAGAAGAGTAGACAGGGAAGAGGTTTGGGGTCAGAAAGACCTAAGTCATAGTCTATTTTCACCACTTGGTAGCTATGGGCCTTGACCAGGTTTGTTAAATCCTCTGAACCTCAGTTTCCTTAGTAAAATACAGAGCATCGTAGCTACTGGGAGCTTGCTTTCTGAGCCAGTTAAGTGAAGTGCCGTGGACAGGGTATGGCCAGTGCCTGGCACACAGGAACTGCTCTGGCACTCTCATAGAAGGTGTGTAATGTGACCACTGAGCCTGTGCCCGGAAACCAGACTGCTGGTTTCAAACCCCAACTCTGTTACTTCCCAGCTATGTGCAAGTCACTTACCCTTCCTGAAATTCAGTGTTCTCATCTGTAAGTGGAGATAACACCACTTATCTCAATGGGCTGTGGTCAGAATTAAATAAACCTTTTCCTCTTTGAACACAGCCTGATACATAGCATCCAATAAATATTTATTTGTAGAATTGTATTAAAATTAATTATACAATAGTATTGACAAATAAATTATTATTAATAGTATCATTAAAGACTTTTTGGTTAGGACATGCAGTCAAGAAGGGGAAAATGTATGAAGATAAAGAGTTTTAGCTGAACCACAAGATATTTTTAAAAATCACACTAAGGTAGTATTTCACTCATCTGATGTGGTCTGTGTACTTCTTTGAAGATCAATGTAATTTGTGGTAATTATCTGCCAACAAGTGCACAGGACCATATGAGAAGTCATCTCCTGCTTATTGATCAGCCTCAGGTTTTATTCCCTTTTCTCAGCTAGTTTTCAACACCTTCGCAGCAGTTTACATGTAATTACAAACATCTGGTCCCACTGACATCCCCTTAATTTTACTGTGTTATTGCTCAAGCTCCAGACATTCCTTTGAGAAGTCCCATTGTATTGTTCATTTAGTAGAAATGAGGCAACTCTGAGTACAATATGGTTGCTATGAAATAGAAATTTCTGGCAACCCATAGAGACAAATGTTTACTACTTTGGTCTGGTAAATACGTGTGTTTGCATTTTCCTTGAACATATAATATTACTTGGAGATTATATTTACTTTTCTCCAGCCACAGAAAGGGAAGATGAAAGGAGTTAATATGATTGAAAAAAAGATGGTTGCTATTTTAATTTTCATTTGGTTGGCTCATTTCCCCACATTTCTGCATTAATTGTTAGGCCGATAGTTCCCACAATTTTTTCTGGGAAGGAAGAACTAAGTGCTTTTCTGGAATGTCTCTTTTTTTAATCATTTGTCATTTTTATACAATTTAAAGGTTACTTTGCATTTACAGTTATTACAAAATAATTGGCTATATTCCCTGTGTTGTATAGTACATCCTTGGCCTATCTTATACCCAATAGTTTGTACCTCCCCCTCCCCACTGATAATCACTAGTTTGTTCTCTCTATCTGTGAGTCTGCTTCCTTTTTTGTTATATTCACTAGTTCGTTGTATTTTTGATTCCTCATATAAGTGATATCACAGTATTTATCTTTCTCTGTCTGACTTATTTCACTCAGAATAATGCCCTCGTGATCGATTCATGTTGCTGCAAATGGCAAAATGTTGTTCTATTTTATGGCTGAGTTGTATGGAATGTCTCTTACATAATGTTCTCATATCTTATACAATCTGCATAGACCGGTCATTCAAATTATTGAGTCTTGGAAGATTATGATAGCCCTAAATCTTTGACATCTTTGAAGAAAAGTCTTACTGTGTGGAACTATAAAAGCACAGAAAGATAAGACTGTGGCAGATTGCAAAGAAACTGGGCCTTAGGCCTGGTATTTGAGGGTTGGACTCCTGTCTTTTCCATCAGACAGCCGTGGAATCATCATGAAGGTATTTCATCTCTCTGAGCCTCTGTACAGTAGGACTAGTTAATACCTATCCAGGTGTTATGTGAAGATTTCATGCAATCGTGTGGATAATGCAAGAATACCAGGCATTACTCATAATTGATGTCCTGTTAAATTTCTTCCTTTCTTTATCAGTAAGAAAATATAGCACCATTTTCTAGATCTGCCACAAAATAAGTTTCTTTCAAAACTTCAGTATGGTTACTTGGGTGTTAAAGGAATAAAGACTGAGACCATTTTATTTATGAATATGTACATGTTCACTAGGATCTTTGGGAGTTTTAAAAATCTTGGCTTAAATGGAAAACTTGTGAGAACATGTTACAATAAAAGTAAAGTATCCAAACTTATTCTTGTTTAACATGTTCATATAAGATTTAAGGTAGAATGCCAACTTGAACTTTATTATAATAATATTGCCCTTACTACTCTATGTTCTGGACAAAGAAGCCAAACATGATAAAGAAAATTCTTTGTTCATGAATATATCTGGTTAACAACTGTGGCCTTTTCATTCCATCTTAACTTTTAAAAAATGATGTTGACCATTTTCTAGCATAGATAAACTTAATTGCAAAACCAGTAGAAAAGAATCTTCAAAATTTCAAACTTGTACAAATGTATTTTTTTTTTTTACAATAAATCATGAGTTTCTAAAAAGAGATACTTACATTTTTTGGCATTATAGAATTTTTAAATTATTTTAACTTGTTTATATCATTTCAACATCTCACACTCCTTTAGTGTTTGTTGATAGTTTTTGCACAGACCAGAAAACTAAAATAGAAAGAAAATATAGGATTTGCCCAAAGTCCCACGACAAAGAAGCTTTTGAACCAGAAATAATAAGTTTTCTGACTTGCAGTCTGTCTCAATTTACATTACATTGTACTGCAAAGTTTTCTTCCCCCAAAAAAGTGTGGTTACAGCAAATAATTTTCTAGTCATATGAAAGTAATTTTTTTCAAATATGTTACTTATTGGCTTCTAGGATGTGTGGTATTTGCAACTAATTTAGTCATTTTATAGGTTTATTTTAGAACGAAACTGCTTAACAAAATAATCAGAATCTTGTACATAACAAAATTGAGTGAAAGTAATTTATGTATTAAAATATGGGCAGATGTGATGCAATTTCAGCTTTTGTTCCTTAATTTCTTTTTAAAAATATAGTTGACTACACAAGCTTTGTAGAAGTCACATCCACGTAATATCCTAGTATAGCGTTTTGGTTGGGTTAGCAGTAATGCATGTTGTGTATTGTCCTGAGGAAATCTGAGGGCAGAATAGTCCCATGAATAATAATGCTTATTTACAGGTGACCAACCATGATAATAAAGTACGTTAGCAGAATCGAAGCAAGATATCAACTAACATGCAAAAAAACTGACCTAAGAGTCAAAGCAGAGTCTACATGTTGGGATTGGACAAATATGGGTTTGAATTCCAGGGTTACTTAAACACTCTGGTCCTTGGATTCCTCTTCTTTGAAGCCACTGAAAGTGGCTTAGGGGCAAGTGCATGGGCTTAGAAATCAGCCTGACTGTTTAAGACTCAAATCTATCAATGACCAGTCATGTAATTTCCAGCATGTGGTAAGTCCACAATTCTTAAATCCACAAAGCTCTGAAATCCCAATGATTTTTATAGCTCTGACTACAGTACCACCCGTCCTGAGCTGACATGAGCTATTTATAATGTTTACTTATCCCACTTAGTGTGTGAAGAGTCTATGTTTGCTGGTATCACCCTATATGCTATTGTGAGGTTGTACGATTTATGGTTCATGTATGATGTTACCTTCTAAAAACAATAATAAATGATAACATTTCTGAATTTCAAAGATCATTTAGCTCCAAAAGGTTTTAATCAGACACTGTGGACCTAGGTCTAATATCTCTAAGCCTCAGCTTCCTCATCTGTGAATGAGGGTGAAAACCACAGCTGAGTTACTAAGTCGTTGTGGAGATTAAATGGGATGATCCAAGTGAAGCACAGCGCCTGGTCCATTGTTAAGTACTGAATAAGTAGGAATCATGATAATTATACTAGAGTTTCCCCAATTTCTCAGATTGTCAGTTCTTTTCTAATAAATTTTCTAGGTTTGACCTTTACCTACAATTGAATTATATTCTTCTTTCCTGCTCACATACAATTGCCACCAAGGCATCAGAAATTTGATTCTGCTATTTACACGTCTCCCTCTCCATTTCGGTTTTCTGAAGACTAAAGGTATTGAGGAAATTTATTTTGGCAATCAGGGACTCTGCATTGTAGCCTGTTGAGTGGATTGAAAGCTTAGAACTTGGGCCTGTCTGATGTATAAATATTAATATAATTTTGCAAAGGAACAAAGTTTGAAAATTAGACAAACCACATTCTGAGAGTTTGAAAAAGTCAAGAAAGGAACAACTCCAGATTTGACTAGATGAAAGACTTAAGGTCTCATCTGTTGTGTCCTGGAGAAGAAAAACAGGCAAACTGACAGATTTCCAATAAAATGGCCCTTTACTGCAGTGAAACTTCTTTGCGCTATCACAGATGTAACCGATAAAACAGAAAAGCGGTGATACTACCACTCCTTGACATTGACAGTAGTGCCTGAGTCACTATTGCTTAAAGATTTACTCAAGCAAATTCAGTGGTTTTGTGGGTATCTTTGGAAATGAGGTGAAGGGGGATGGCTTCAAAGTGATTTCTTAACCGTGGGTGAAATTATAATTGTCAATAGGTCATATTTATATTCACTTAATTAGTGGTAAGAATTCAAAGACATTTCTTAAACATATTAACATTTCAGATTTATAAAAATAATGAAACAATCAAAAATATACTTAGCTAATTTTAATTTTAAATTCAAGCAGTATTTTGGTCTGTGAATGAACTTTTTTTAAGGGTAAGAACTTCAGTTTTAATTTTAACCTAGAAAAAATGTTCATACCATCATGGAAATTATTGTCATATGAAAAATATGCTGAGCCATTTGAGACCACATGGACGTGGTAAACCCAGAAAACTGTGGGCCACAGAGACAGAGATGGATTCACCTGTCGACCTTACATGCTCAGGCTCCGGAGACGCAGTAGAACCTGATTTTTTTCAAGATTTGTTGAGATAGAATTGGTATACAAAATACTGCACATGATTAGTATATATATAAAACTCGGTGAGTTTGGACATATGTATACACTTGTGTTACCTTTACCATACTCAAGGTAAGAAATATATCCACCACCTCTAAAAGTTTCCAGTATCCCTCTGGCTTTCTTTTCTGCTTTTTTTTTTTCACGGTAAGAACACTTAATCTGAGATCTGAACACATAATTTAAGTGCACAGTGCCTGACTGTTAATTACAGGCACTAGGGTGTACAGGAGACCTCTGGCACTTGCTCGTCTAACTTTTTACCCAGAACCTGATCATTTTTGAGTGAAAGTTTGTATTTACTACCTTGTAAAAGAACATTGAATGCAAAAAGAAGACCTCATGGGAAAGTTCAAAATATTGCTGGGTATTCTTTTTTAAAATTTATTTATTTATTTATTTTTGGCTGTGTTGGGTCTTCGTTTCTGTGCGAGGGCTTTCTCTAGTTGCGACAAGTGGGGGCCACTCTTCATCGCGGTGCGCGGGCCTCTCTTGTTGCGGAACACAGGCTCCAGACATGCAGGCTCAGTAGTTGTGGCTCACGGGCCCTGTTGCTCCGCGGCATGTGGGATCCTCCCAGACCAGGGCTCGAACCCGCGTCCCCTGCTTTGGCAGGCAGACTCTCAACCACTGTGCCACCAGGGAAGCCCTTGCTGGGTATTCTTAAATGTGTTTATCATCATTTTAAAATTATTAACAATTTTTTAAAATACTATTGACTTACAGATAGTGGAAAGCACCATGATGGTTCTGAGTTTAACACTGCTAAAGATCTTTAGTCAGCCCAGAGCGGGGGCTTCCTCAGGCCGATACACTGACTCTTCTCATTACCCCCCTCTTTTTCCTTCACTTTATACAACCTTGGCAGCCTCAGTTTGTCCACATCAAAGGTGGAGTCCACACTTGGAAAGGCAGTCCTGGAGACTCACTGTAAATGGTTTAATTGTGGGCTGCCAGGTTCCGTGTCAGTCTTTCCCGGTTGTCTTGGGGGTCTGGCATTCAAACTAAAGGTGTCTCCCAACCTGAGAGTTTTTGCTCAGAGCTTTTAAAATGGTATCATTTACAAGAAACCTTACCAAAGACAGAAAAAGAAAGTGAAGCTTTATAGAAGTTACTGAACTAAGCGAAAAATCTATAGCCTTTCTTCTTTCTATCACTGCATTATTTATACAATAGGAGTCAGTCCTTTAACATTTTAAAATTATATTCTTATTTTAAAATATTTTTATTTTGACCAAAAACTTACCACATATATTATATATATGTCTGTGTTTGATTTTTATATAACTTATATGTATATCCACACATATATAAAAGTAATGGAAACGAAAGAAAAGAAAATATATATATATCTTTTTCACATAATAATATCCGCAGCAGATACTATGAGCCTCATGCAGTCCTGGTTTTCAATATAAATTGTGACCTTTCCTCTGACTTATTCTGAAATCATGGAGGACTTTATAATAAGAGAGAGTGAACCAAACAATTTAACATTTTCAGTTCTTGGGGAAATTTTTTCATACCGAAGATGTGGGCAGAACTGGTATTTATTACTAAAGTGCTATTTTGAAATAAATAGAAGTGTGAAATATTATAGATGTCATTATAAAATGCAAATATCACTGCAGAGTGGATTAGACATTGAGGTCTCAGCTGGATTTTTCTTGAACCTATTACTTTATAAACACTGGTAAAAAGTTTTTCTTTTTGCGGTTAGTAAACTGCTCTGCATAACCCATAGCTAGTCTAGTCTTACACAAATCATGACCCCTTTTTAAGGTTTCGCATAGAATAGGTCTTAATTGGCTTAACAGTAACAAAGCCTTTTTAAATTTTAAATCATGTGTTAATTATCATTTGTAGGATTAAAGTCAGGGAGGGATGGTGAGTGAAAGCTGGGAGTCAGCTGCTAAGATACAAGAAGGGAAGGGGGCAGGCAGAAGGAGGGAGGACTTGCTGTGTTCGGGGTGCAGTGGCAGAGATGGTGCGGAGTTTTGAGGTCCCGGCTCTGTGTGAAATGAATGAGGTGGTCTAATCTGGCCTCCACCCAACCAACGTACCTCATTTTCTCCTTAAATACAAAAGTGGATTTGAATGCATTTCCGTGTGACCTATCCCTCATTTTCACATCTCCTAGGCCTCATTCAAGTGATATCAGTGATCTCTCTGACTCTAATGTACACACTGCTATGTTTTAAATGGATAACCAGGGACTTCCCTGGCGGTCCAGTGGTTAAAACTTCGCCTTCCAATGCAGGGGGTGCAGATTCAATCCCTGGTTGGGGAGCTAAGATCCTACATGCCTTGTGGCCAAAAAACCCAAAATACATAAAACAGAAGCAATATTGTAACAAATTCAGTAAAGACTTTAAAAAATGGTCCACATCTAAAAAAATCTTAAAAAAAAAAAAAGGATAACCAGCAGGACCTACTGTGTAGCACAGGGAACTCTGCTCAATATTCTGTAACAACCTAATTGAGAAAAGAATTTGAAAAAGAATAGATACTTGTATGTGTATAACTGAATCACTTTGTTGTACACCTGAAACTAACAAAACCTTGTTAATCAACTGTACTCCAATAAAAAATAAAAAGTTAAAAAAAATTAAAAAACACGTCTGTTAACCAATATTTAATTTCCAAAATTAAATATAAAAGATGTTTTAATTGATACTTATATTTGAAATTTTCTTTCAGCTGTAGCATTTCCAATTCAGGCTGCAGAACTTCTGCTAAACTAGGTCAATCAAGCTGGAGCGGACTTGCCGATTATGTACTTGAATCAGAAAAGCTTATATAGAGAAGCCATGGAGAAAGGACGGTCCAGTCAGGATGTGATTAGTGAAATGGATGTTTTATTTTATGTGAGCAGGAGTTATAATTGGGTTTTGGTTAGCTGTGGTTTTTGTTGCAATTACATTGCCTAGTTAGAAGAAGCTAATGTCACTCAGTATCTGCATATAAGTAATTGTTTTTTCTCTCTCTCAAAATACTGCATCACAAAATAGCACAACAGGAAGCTAGCAGTTCAGGAAATGTGTGTAGGACTGAGGGGAAAGAAGCCCAGGGAAGAGGCTGAATTTTACTATGATTACCCGAGACTCTGAATAATCACGTCAGAGTCGATTCTGTAATTCAGAAGCAATGTTTTAAAAATACTGCTAGAAAAGTGTTAAACCTTTGCATATAACAATTTTATAACAAAAATAGTAAATACTGATTGGGTAAAATACAGAAAATCATAAAGAAGCAAATAAAAATTACCTATGATTTCACTACTCAGAGTTAAGGACTATTAAATTTGGGGTATATTTATTTCCACTATTTGTTCTATATCTATGTTTAATGTAATTGAAATAATTCCATGTGTATAATACCATACTCTTCTTCTTTACACTGAAGCAGAACCATTTTTATAATCTTACTATAAATTCTTCATTAGCATTATTTCAATAGTGAAATAATAATGAATGGATATGTCAAATTTTATTTAAAGTGCCCCTTTTATAATACTGGGATTACTTCTAGTTTGTCACTTCCACAATCATCTTTAGGCAAGAATTCTTTGGGTAATTTTGAATTATTTTCTTGTAATAAATTCCTAGAAATGAAGTTGTAAGATGATAATTGGAATGAAGATTGTAAAGGCTGCTTGGAAAAAGTACTGAATTGCTTCCAAAACAGCAGTTTACATATCCATAAATTGTGTATAAAATGCTCATTTCACATGTAGGCATGCGTATGTGTGTCTCTAAATTATAACACACACACACACAGCATATAACATTTGACCGAAAGCTGTAATTTACCTTACATTTCTTTGTATCAATGATACATTTTTAAATGTTTATTAGCCATTTATGCTTTCTCTTTGTGACTTGTCTGTTTATATATCTGACCTATTTTAATACTGGAAACATTGTTCCCATCCTTTATCAATTTATATAACCGTTGTACAGAGTAATCACTTTTTGAAATTTTTAGTAAATATTGTGCTATGTTTCTTCTGTCCAATTATGTTTTTTGTTTAGGATTGTGACAAACAGAAGTGCTTACAGAGTAATACACTGTACAGAGTAATCACTTTTTGAAATTTTTAGTAAATATTGTGCTATGTTTCTTCTGTCCAATTATGTTTTTTGTTTAGGATTGTGACAAACAGAAGTGCTTATTATTTTTGGTTTTCCGTTTTATCTGACATTTCCTTTGTATCATCTTTCATTTTCAAGCTTGGAGAAAAATTTTTCATCTGATATTTATGAGACATACCTTTTTGCTTTCTTTTAGATTTTATGGTATTGTTTTTACATTTATCTCCTTAACCCATCTGAAATTTAGTTGGTTGAGTAATGTTTTATTAGTCTGGAATTTTTTTATTGTGAGTGATCACACTGTTTTGGACTAAAGTGGGCAGGTTTATTCTATAAAATTGGGAAGGGAAACATTGTACCTGGGAATAAGAACAGTTGGAATCAGACAGGATGCTGTCTCCCATCTCTCCTCCTCTCTGCATACTGGTTTCCTTTTCTCTTTGCAGTGGGGAAATGGTGCCCATCTATTTGTATCTTCAGAGCTTTGCCACCAGAGAATAAGTCCCTCCCTGATAAAGCTTTCTTAAGAAAGAACGTCAGTTGTCACTTCATGGGCTATGTGTCTACCCCAGTGGCCGGAGAACCAGGGTACTAGGGTTAGTGGTCCCCACTGGAGCCCATAGCTGGAGTGGAACAGCAGTAGTTACCAAAAAAACAAAACAGAGGATGCTGCAATTAACAGGAAACGAGAAGGTGCTAGATGGATGGAAAGGCACTGGAGCTCAGAGGTGGGACTGAGACGTTCCCTTCAATGTTCTGTTTCAGTTTGTTTCCCTTTTTGGAGTTTAGGGGCTTGCTAATCACGCTGTCATCCCTCCCATTCTTTCCACTCTCCCAGAATGTGAAGCCAACTGAGAAAGAAAGGAGGTTGTCAGATAGATGGCACTTAACACGTTAATGCATTGCCTATAAAGTGGATGGGAGAAAACTATGTGCCTGTTTGCCCTACAGTTGGGTTTTACGTGTAACTCCTAAACTGAACCTATTCTTTCCTGCTACGGGCCTGCCACTAGTAAGGGCAGAGCCCCCTGGTAAGCCCAGCGCATGTATAAGCGGAGAATCCAAGCATCTCCCCTGGGACAGGCACTTCCGAGTTTGCAGATTGTTCCCAAGAAAGTGAATAAAATGAAATAATGTGTGTATCTTCACACATTATGTATCTACACACAAATAATGTGTGTATCTTCACAGATCTCCATCTTGCCTTCATGGATAATGCAGGTAACCAGTTGTCTGGGCCATTATCCAAAGGTGAAAAAATAAGCTTTTCAAAGCCTCCTTCAGAATGCATAACTTTATTACAGTCATTTCAATATTGGAATCATTGAAATTTCCAAAAGAGTTGTGTTCTATCATTAAAGTGAGTGATTTGAAACACAAGGCACTAAGAGGCAATGACAGACATGCAGCTAAGAATGAAGACAAGACAGGGAACAGATCAGACAGGAATGCTTCGAAGAAAAATAGAGGTGCAAATAAGTCATTTCTACATTTTTATTGTTCTAATGCACCAGCTAGTGGGCATTAGTACAAACTTTGGATTTCTACTCTATGAATGACTCATTCACCTTTGCATGGACTGTTATTTTATTATAGTCATAGATGTCTGGGAGATAAAACCTCTTCTATTTTCTCACAAGAGGTGGGAAAACAGGAAAGTTTTAATTACGTTGATTTAGTCTGGTGATGTTTTTGCTTAATTTAATTGAAAGTTTAATTACCGACCTCTAATTTTTCTTTCAGAGCTTCTCATATTCTTTTAGTTCAGTATTCCTTTTTTTTTAGGTTTCATAGAAAAGCTTTAATTCAATTCAAAGTAATAGACAATAGAGAATTTTGTTTTGCAAACTATATACAACTTGATTTTTTAAAATATTTTTTCTACTTTCTTTTTTATTGAAGTAGAGTTGATTTACAATACTGTGTTAGTTTCAGGTGTACTGCACAGTGATTCAGTTATACATGCATATATATATATATATAAAATATATATATAATATATATTTTCCCTTATAGCTTATTACAAAATATTGAGTATAGTTCTTGTTAGAGTAGGTTCTTGTTGGTTATCTATTTTACATATAGTAGTGCATATATGTTAATCTCAACCTTCTGATTTATCCCTTCCCCCTTTCCCCTTTGGTAACCATAAGTTTGTTTTCTATGTCTGTGAGTCTGTTTCTGTTTTGTAAATAAGTTCGTTTGTATCATTTTTTTTCGATTTCACATATAAGTGATATCACATGATATTTGTCTTTCTCTGTCTGACTTACTTTACTTAGTATGATAATCTCTAGGTCCATCCATGTTGCTGCAAATGGCATTCTTTCTTTTTTATGGCTAAGTAATATTCCATTGCATATTTCTATTAATGGTGGTTTGCAAACTTTGGTGTGCTTCCGAATCCCCTGGAGAACTTGTCCCCAACCCTAGAGTCTCTGATTGAGTAGGTCTGGGTGGTACCTCTCAAGTTCTCAAGCTGATGTTGACAGTGCGGATCTGAGGACTGCACCTAGAGAGCCAGCGCTGCAGAAAACTGACTGTGACTCAAAAATAAAGGTCCTTGATGTGGTTACTTTTCAGATATTTCAGTTCTTGGTTTTAAAGTCAACCGTGTCTCTGGATGTTGGCTGCTTAGAGTTAGAAATTTGTGGGACCCACAGGAATACAGTTTTATGAGTGAGTGAGGATGTTATGAGTAGTGCTATTGTGGTTCCATAATGGCAGTTCTTTAAACAGATCATCTCACTATGATCTTAGTTTGGCTCAAGAGCTGCTTCTCAAAGATGATTTTGTCTCAATCAAGAGTGCACTTTAAGCATTAATATGAAAAGTAAGGTCATACTGGAAGTAAATAAATAAAATCATGCCTGCCACGCTGCATGTCTTAAGAAGCTACTGTTTCAGCTGCAGAAATGAGAAATCCAATGCTTGGTTTACAAGTGATTTCAAACAACTCTTCCAAGATAATCTCTTATATTTGTGTAAGTACAAGAATATACTTATATAGAAATATTTTGCTAAAATACATTCTTGACTTTGCAATGGTGATTAAAGACTGAATTTAATATTCTCCCCCAATCCACATGGAATTGAAACGAAAAGATACAAAAGACCATTACATTGGGAGAAAGACTGACTTAAGCTTCAAGTAGAGATGCCTACCACCTTTTACTAACAATATAATAATCTCAAGTGGGCACTGCACTTGAGCTGTATACAAAGTATTACATTAAGGAGAGTGTGATTGCAAAGTTAAGAGCTATTTAACACTTGGCGGATCTAATTAAAATGCAAAGTTTAGAGACACCTCTGAATTCAGGAGACTCTTCGAATACATGTTTTACATTAAGAAAATATTATTTTAAAATATTCAAAATAGATTTACTTCCCAATGTTTGCATAGCTATGAAGACTACTTCTTCCAGAAATTCCAACTGGAGTTTTAGCAAGAATTCAACAGACATGAAAGTCTAGAGTCAGAGGAAACACCTTAAAATGAGGCTTAATGGGGTGAATCAGGTAGTAAATGAGTGTTTCCTTTACCGCTTGAATGTGAGGCAAGAAGTCATTTTTGTACATGAAAGAGAAGTTCTAAATTAGTATTAGGATCATCAGGGCAATGACTTTATATTAACACTGCATTCCCTGTGATTGGAGCAAAGCACCTAGATTTCTTTAACTGATTCATCTTATTATTCTCACCAGAGGAAAGAGAATAATTTATCTTTTTTATAAATCAAATAAGATCCTGTTAGTATTATGTTCAAAGTTACAGAGTACAGACCCTGGGCAAATCAAGGGAAATTTTGGTCAATGGTTTCCTCTCAAGAATTGAATGTATCTAATGTATGTTCAAAATTACTTTTGCTTTTCAATTTCAAATACCTTCTCTCCATTACAAAGAAATCCTCTTAAAAATACTCCTGTAAAAAATCCTGAAACTGAGAAACCATATTCTGAATATAGCAATTAAAACTAGGAATGAAAAACATACACATGCAGCACCATGTATGAGTTTCAAGATCTTGTGTTGAGTGAAAGAAAACAGACACAAAAAGTGTATTCGTTGTTATTCTATTTGTATGAAGTTAGAGAACAGGCAAAATTAATGGAATGTGATAGAAGTACAACTAATAGTCACCTCTTAGGAGGAGGAATTGACTGGGCAGAGGAAAGAGCAAGCATGGGTTGCTGAAGATGTGTATTTTGATCTGGCTACACATGTTGGTGTGTACAAATGTAACACTTCATTGTGCCGTATACTTAAGTTTAGTACATCTTGCCAAATGTACGTTATACCTTAATAAAAAATAAAGTGAAAACAAGTCACTGTAGGTCGTTCAAGTTATTTCAGTGACACAACTCAAAATATTTAAACATAGCATCATGAAAATAGAACAAAAATCAGAGTTTATTTAGAGATTTTCAGGAAACTGGTAGGTAAGTAGATACCCAGGGACATTTTCTTCAGAAACTGGTGCCTCAAATATTACAGCCCGTCCCTGTGTTGACTTTTGGACGATTCCTAACAGTCCATTTGAAATCCTTCCATGATCAAAAATTCATGGATTGTCTGTAACTAAAAACAAACAAAAAAAATTAGGATTTGTCCTTTATAAGTTCTGGGTAAAAGATTAGCCAGAATGTATAGGTGGCTTCTTCTTTTTTTTTTTTTTTTTGGCTTTCTTTAAAAAGCAAAGTATAATCTTTGTTCTCTCTCTAATTCACAAGTGATATGGCGATGGTATTACAGATTCTTTAAGGTTTCCAGTGGAAAGATGAGAGCGGTAGTGAGTCTGCTCTGTGAGCGCCAGTTATAGCCGAGGTGGTATTCTTCCCGTGAATAGTTCAGTTCATGGTGCTGGGCTCGTCTACGGAACTTAAGAGGGAGATCACTGATTTCAGAGCCACCTCGAGCTTCTCAGTTATTATCTGTTTGTTTGCTGGTGTGAAATCTGGCCTTGTTCCCTGGAGTTTGGAGTAGTTGAAGACCTCTTACCCAACGTCTTTTCCCTGATGGAACATCTACAATGGTATTATCATTTAAAAAGTTTTCAACTTCTTTTTGCAATGATTCTTGATGTTCTGCAGAGTCAGAAGACTTTATCTTTGAAAAATCAGTTTTAAAAGTAAATCATGTCATAATAATTATCTAAAGTCTCAATATCAGATGATACTTTGTTGTTTCTTGCTTAAACGTAGGGAAAAGGAAGTCAAATATATTTTATCATAGAATATAGCCTAGAATTATGTTTATAAATTTTTTGATTGTTACCAGGATCCTGTGTTTAAGACTATTGAGAGGAGATGGGAGAGAGGTGTTTTATATGGCTCAATGCCTATTAATTTGTATTTAAGGTACTATTGTAAAGAGAAAAGGAATTATATGTTGCGTGTTTTAATAAAATAGAGTACCAGAGGAAAATGATGTTGAAAAGACAGCATATGTGCCAATAAAATAATAAATACTAGTTTATAATTAATAACATAATTTAAAATAATAAAAATTAAAATTAAGACTGTTACAGTTTTTAGTTTAATTCTTCATGATTAAACATCAAATAATGGTTAGAGCCTCATTTTTAAGCTCTGTAAAGATATTACATGTTGTGAAGAATTTTTTCTTAGAATCCAGTGAAGAAACATCAAATATTAGTAGGTGTGGACATTTGTTTTTTTGTTATTAAGCTTCAATTGACTTAGACTTATGTACCTTTATACATGCTCGTTCATACTTGCCTGATTTAGCAAATAATTAAATCTAATATTTTATTTGTGCCTTTTTGAATATTCTCAGACATTATATTCACTTTTAGAAGGGTATACAACATTTTTGCAAGCATGCTAGAAAATGTACATTCTTTCATCAGTAGAGCTTAGAAATTAAGGAGTGCCCAGAGACAATGCTTTGTCAGAATCATCAGAAATTATTCACTAAGAATCTCTTTGAAGGCACTTAGATGAGCGCGATCTCACAGAACTTCTGTGATGATGGAAATGTTCTGTCTGTACTACACCGAAGATAGCTGCTAGCCCCATGTAGCTATCAGGCACGTGCAATGTGCCTAATACAAATAGGAAAACAAATACTTAATTTTATTTAATTTAAATTTAAATATCATGTGGCTGGTTGCTATTGCATTGGACAGTGCAGCTTTAGATACAAAAAATCAAGCAGAGGGCTTCCATGAAGATAGCAGTACTACCTGACACTATCACTGAGAAGATGAAATGACCTGAAATGGTGAGGTGCCTACATAGTGCCTGGTCCATACTAGATGTTGTACATAAGTCACTTTCCTTCCTTTCCTTTTGTAATTCGATACTTAACCGATCCTGCTGATCCTTGAGATTCTTGACTTTTCTACTATTTTTATAGTTTGTTCCCTGTTCTCCCTTTATGTTCCCCTAAAATTCTCTCTCTTGTTTAACTGAACAGTCCATTTTACTTTTATTTCTACTTATCTACTCTTTTGTTTTCTCCTTCCCTTCGTGACAGGAAAGGCTACTCAACAATTACTTCTCTTTCCCAAGATGCTCTATCCTGAGTATAAATATGACCTGGAAATGAACTTGCTTGATTAGAATTTGGCATTGAGTGCAGGGAAATAAGTCTGCCCTGATAACGTGTAACCATCTCCCAGACCTCATGTAATGTAGGGGTCCAAATACCCCCTCAAAATGAGAATCAAATGTAAAGTGATATTACATTCGTAATGCTCCCAAGTGCAAATACATATCCACTCTTAAAGAATACACCTTCAACTGAGGCCTCCAAGAACTTCCAAAAGTTCCAAGAAACGTGAGCTTTGAGATTAAAATCACACACAAAAACAAACTCACAAACTCTCACAAGAATGCGTGCAAGCAGCAACAAGGACCACAGAATAAGGCCCAGAAAATTTAGAAGTTGAAATGACCAGGCACAGAATATTAAATACCTATGTTAAAAAAAGCAAAAGAGAAGCTGGAAATTATGCGTAAGAAAGGAGAGATTATTTTAAAAATCAACAGAATTAGAAAAGAGTCAAATGAAATTCTATAAATTTAAAAATATAATTAAGACTAAAAACTCAATGGACAAGTTAGAAACAGATTAAATGTAGCTCAAGAAATTAGTGGAGTATCAAACCAAATACCCAAAATGCAGCAGAGAGAGAAATACATGTAAATTATAAAAGAGATTTTAATCAAAACTGGGAATACTGTCTAATATATATCTATATATATCTAATATATATCTAATGTCTAATATATATCCATCTTGAGTTCTGAAAGGAAATAGAGAGAAATAGTATGTGGCAATATTTGAAGAGATAAATTTGGCAACTTCAAGAGTTGTTGAAAAACACTAATCCCAGATCAGGAAGCCCAAATAATCTCAAATGGAATAAACACACACACACACACACACCATATCACAGTGAAGCTGCATAATACCAAAGACAGAAAGAGCTTAAAGAGCATCCACAGAGAAGAGACAGACCCCTTAGAAAGGACCACAGACTTCCTGACAGCAAGAATGGAAGCTTCAGGCAGTAGAAAAATATCCTCAATATATCTGGAGGAAAAAAATAAACTCAGCAAATATGAACTACATTTCAAGAATGGGGTGATAGTGGCAAGATGGGAATAAAGACACAGACCTACTAGGGAATGGACTTGAGGATATGGGGAGGGGGTGGGGTGAGATGTGACAGGGTAAGAGAGTGTCATGGACATATATACACTACCAAATGTAAAATAGATAGCTAGTGGGAAGCAGCCGCATAGCACAGGGAGATCAGCTCGGTGCTTTGTGACCACCTAGAGGGGTGGGATGGGGAGGGTGGGAGGGAGGGAGATGCAAGAGGGAAGAGATATGGGAACATATTGTATGTGTATAACTGATTCACTTTGTTATAAAGCAGAAGCTAACACACCATTGTAAGGCAATTATACTTCAATAAAGATGTTTAAAAAAAAAAAAAAAGAATGGGGTGAAATAAAGACAAAGAGAAATAAAAGAGTTTGCTACCAGTAGACCATTATGAAAGGAAATTCGCTGGTATGCCTCTGACATTAAAAAATAATCCTAAATAGAAGGAATTAGATAAGACTAGCATAAAGGTGTGAGATGTGGTCAGATTTAAAACATTCTTAGGACATTTATTGTTTAGGAGGAAAGTAAATGTGTTCTTATACTTCATACTTTATTAAGTAGGAAGGTTAAAAGCTGTATAACTAATAAAAAAAAATAAGAGCAAAGAATGTAATTACCAAAGAGTGAAGGGAAAAGAATAGAATGAGGAGTAATCCAAAATAAGTCCAGAAGAATGGTGGGAATAAATATCAAAATAGATATAAATGAAATATACTCACTAATTAAAAGAGAAAAATGTCAGACTATATTAAAACATACATAAACATAATGATGTACTATTTTTAAGAGATGCACCTAAAACTTGACACGGAAAAGACAAAAGATAGCAAGGTGGATGTAAAGCTAAACATCACCCCTTTAACCTTTCTCTGCTCCTGGCTAAAACAAAAACAAAAACTGGTGTGGCAGTAGTAATATCAGACAAATTAAACTTTAAGTCAAATTTATTGCTAGAGATAAAGCCTGGCTACAGTTGATAAAAGTTTCAATTTCCTAGGAGAACATGATAACTATAAATTTACATATGTTAAATATTCTTCATAACTTGACAGAATTACATGGAATAGTTGATAAATCATCATCATAAGGGAAAAATTTTAACATACTCTATTAGTAAATGATAGATGAAAGGAGAAAACAATAAAGCTAAAAAAGACCTAAACAACATAATGTGAATATTTAACAAGATTGCACTTCTATACAGGCATACCTTGTTTTATTGTGCTTCCCAGATATTGCATCTTTTATAAATTGAAGGTTTGCAGCAACCCTGTGTTAAGCAGGTTTGTCAGTGCCATTTTTCCAACAGCATTTACTCACTTCAGTCTCTGTGTCGTGTTTTGGTTATTCTTGCAATATTTCAAGCTTTTTCATTATTATTACATTTGTTATGATGATCTTCAGTGTTACAATTGTAATTGTTTTGGGGTGCCATGAACCGTGCTCATGTAAGATGGCAAACTGAATCAATAAATGTCATGTGTGTTATAAATGAATTCTGTAAAATTGCAGGATACAAGATTAATATTCAGAAATCTGTTGTTTCTCTATACACTAATAATGAACTATCAGAAAAAGAAAGTGAAAAAAATCTTATTTAAAATCATATCAAAAAGGTAAAATACTTAGAAATAAGCTTAACCAAGAAGCTTATACTCTGAAAATTACAAAACACTGATGGAGGCATTTGAAAGTGATACAACAACACGGAAAGATATCCAATGTTCTTGGATTGGAAAAATTAACATTGTTAAAATGGCCATACTGCCCAAAGCCATCTACAGATTTAATGCAATCCCTATCAAAATACCCATGACATTTTTCACAGAACTAAAACAAACAATGCTAAAGTTTACATGGAACTATAAAAGACACCAAATTGCCAAAACAATTTTGAGAAAAGAGAACAAAGCTGGAGGTATCACACTCCCTGACTTCAGACTATACAACAAAGCTATAGTAATCAAAACAGCAAAGCACTGGTCCAAAAACAGACACATTGATCAATTGAATAGAATAGAGAGTCCAGAAATAAACCCACACACTTATGTTCAATTATTCTACAACAAAGGAGGCAAAAATATACAATGGAGAAAAGACAGTCTCTTCACTAAGTGGTTCTGGGAAAACTGGACAGCTACATGTAAAAGAATGAGATTAGAACATTTTAGCACACCATATACAAAAAATAAACTCAAAATGGATTCAAGACCTAAATGTAAGACCTGAAACCATAAAACTCCTAGAAAAGAACATAGGCAGAACACTCTTTAACATAAATTGTAGCAATATTTTTTTGAGTCTGTCTCCTAAAGCAACAGAAACAAAAACAAAAATAAACAAATGGAACCTAATTAAACTTAAAAGCTTTTACACAGTGAAGGAAACCATCAACAAAATGAAAAGACAACCTCCTGAATGGGAGAAAATATTTGCAAATGATATGACTCAAAATCAAAATAATTAAACAATATGATTAAAAAATGGGCAGAAGCCCTGAATAGACATTTTTCCAAAGAAGACATACAGATGACCATCAGGCACATGAAAAGATGCTCAGCATTGCTAATCAACAGAGAAATGTGTATCAAAACTACAATGAGTTACCACCTCACACCAGTCAGAATGGCTATCATCAAAATTTCTACAAATAACAAATGCTGAAGAGGGTGTGGAGAAAAGAGAACCCTTGTGCACCATTGGTGGGGATGTAAATTGGTGCAGCCACTGTGAAAAACAGTATGGAGTGTTCTCAAAAAATCAAAAATACAACTACCATATGATCCAGCAATTCCACTCCTGGTATATATCCGAAGAAACTAAAAACACTAATTCAAGAAGGTACATGCACCCCAAGGTTCATAGCAGCATTATTTACAATAGCCAAGATATGGAAGCAATCTAGGTGTCCATAAAGAGATGAATGGATAAAGATGTTTTGAGATATATATAAAATGGTGTATTAGCCATAAAAAAGAATGAAATTCTGTCATTTGCAACAACATGGATAGACATAATTAGTATTATGCTTAGTAAAATAAGTCAGAGAAGGAAAAATATTCTGTTATCATTTATATGTGGACTTAAAAAAAATAAAACAAATGAATATATATAACAAAATAGAAAAAGACACACAGATATAGAGAACAAACTAGTGGTTACCAGTGGGGAGAGGGAAGGAGGAGGGGCAAGATATGAGTAAGGGATTAGGAGGTATAAACTACTACGTATAAAATAGGTAAGCAACAAGGATATACTATATAGTACAGGGAAATATGGCCATTCTTCTGTAACAGCTCTAAATGGAGTATAATCTATAAAAATATTAAATCACTATATTATATATCTGAAACAAATATAATATTGTAAATCAACTATACTTCAATAAAAAAAATAAAAATAAGTGTTGTGTGTTTTCTGACTGCTCCATCGACTTGGCATTCCCCCATCTCTCTCCCTCTTCTCAGGCCTATTTCCAGAGGCACAACAATACTGAAATTAGGCCAGTTAATAACCTTACAAGAAAGAGTCACATGTCTCCCACTTTAAATCAGAAGCTAGAAATAAATAAGCTTAATGAGGAAGGTATGTTGAAAGCTGAAACAGGCCAAAAGCTGGGCCTCTTGCACCAAACGGCCAAGTTGTGAATGCAAAGGAAATGTTCTTAAAGGAAATGAAAAGTGATCCTCCAGGGAACACACAAACGATAAGAAAGCGGAACAGCCTTATTGCTGATATGGAGAAAGTTGTAGTGGTCTGGATAGAACATCAAAGCAGCCACAACATCCCTTTAAGACAAAGCCTAATCCAGAGCAAGGGCCTAACTTTCTTTCTTTTGTGTGTGTGGTCAAATAAAAGATACTACAGTTTGTTATTAACAATTAGAAAATGTCCACATCCTGCTCCAATTACATAGATTTAGCAAATTCTCCAATTACTATGTATTCTCCAATGGGATGAACTGATTTATTGTTACCTTCCTGTGTCCCTTCAGGTCTTTTTTAACATCTTTATTGGAGTATAATTGCTTTACAATGTTGTCTTAGTTTCTGCTGTACAGCATAGTGAATCATCGATATGTATACATATATCCCCATATGCCCTCCTGAGCCTCCCTCCCACCCTCCCTATCCCACCCCTCTAGGTGGTCACAAAGCACCGAGCTGATGTCCCTGTGCTATGCAGCTGCTTCCCACTAGCCATCCATTTTACATTTGGTAGTGTATATATGTCAATGCTACTCTCTCACTTCATCCCAGCTTCCCCTTCCCCTAGGTTTCTTTAATTCTTTGAAGGCTGGCAGAGATTAAGAAACTGCAAAAAAAAAGGTTGAAGGCAGCAAAGGTTGGTTCATGAGGTTCAAGGTAAGAAGCCATCTCCATACATGAAAGTGCAAGGTGAAAAAGCAAGTGCAGATATAGAAGCTGCAGCAAGTTATCCAGAAGATCTAGCTAATTCATGAAGGTGGCTACACTAAACAACAGATTTTCAATGTAGACAAAACAATCTTATACTGGAAGAAGATGCCATCTAGAACTTTCATAGCTAGAGAGGAGAAGTCAATGCCTGGCTTCAGAGCTTCAGAGGACAGGCTGACTCTCTTGTTAGGGGTTAATGCAGCCAGTGATTTTAGGTTGAGCAAATGCTCATTTACCATCTGAAAATCCTAGGGCCCTTAAAAATTATGCTTAGTCTACTCTTCCTGTGCTCTATACATGGAACAACAAAGCCTGAATGACAGCACATCTCTTTACAACATGGTTTACTGAATATTTTTTTAATAGATCTTTATTGGAGTGTAATTGCTTCACAGTACTGTGTTAATTTCTGTTGCACAACAAAGCGAATCAGCCATATGCATACACATGTCCCCATATCCCCTCCCTCTTGAGCCTCCCTCCCATCCTCCCTATCCCACCCCTCTATGTCATTGCAAAGCACCGAGCCGATCTCTCTCTGCTATGTGGCTGCTTCCCACCAGCCAACTATTTTACATTTGGTAGTGTATATATGTCAGTGCTACTCTCACTTCACCCCAGCTTCGCTCTCCCAGCCCATGTCCTCAAGTCCATTCTCTATATCTACCTCTTTATTCCTGTCCTGCAACTAGGTTCATCAGTACCATTTTTTTTGTTGTTGTTGTTAGATTCCATATATAAGTGTTAGCATATGGTATTTGTTTTTCTCTTTCTGACTTACTTCACTCTGTATGACAGACTCTAGGTGCATCCACCTACCTACAAATAACTCAGTTTCATTTCCTTTTATGGCTGAGTAATATTCCATTGTATATATATGCCGCATTGTCTTTATCCATTCATCTGTCGATGGACATTTAGGTTGGTTCCATGTCCTGACTATTGTAAATAGTGCTGCAATGAACATTGTGGTACATCCCCAGTAGTGGGACTGCTGGGTCATACAGTAGTGCTATTTTTAGTTTTTTAAGGAACCTCCATACTGTTTTCCATAGTGGTTGTATCTATTTACATTCCCATCAACAGTGCAGGAGGGTTCCCTTTTCCCCACACCCTTTCCAGCATTTATGGTTTCTAGATTTCTTGCTAATGGCCATTCTGACTGGCGTGAGGTGATACCTCATTGTAGTTTTGATTTGCATTTCTCTAATAATTAGTGATGTTGAACATCTTTTCATGTGCCTTTTGGCCATCTGTATGTCTTCCTTGGTCAAATGTCTATTTAGGTCTTCTGCCTATTTTTTAGCTGGATTGTTTGTTTTTCTGATATTGAGCTCCCTGAGCTATTTGTATATTTTGGAGATTAATCCTTTGTCTGTTGTTTCATTTGCAAATATTTTCTCCTATTCTGAGTGTTGTCTTTTTGCCTTATTTATGGTTTCCTTTGCTGTGCAAAAGCTTTTAAGTTTAATTAAGTCCCATTTGTTTATTTTTATTTTTATTTCTGTTATTCTAGGAGGTGGGTCAAAAAAGTTCTTGCTGTGGTTTATGCCGAAGAGTGTTTTTCCTATGTTTTCCTCTAAGAGTTTTATAGTGTCTGGTCTTACATGTAAATCTTTAATTCATTTGGAGTTTATTTTTGTGTGTGGTGTTAGGGAGTGTTCTAATTTCATTCTTTTACATGTAGCTGTCCAGTTTTCCCAGCACCACTTATTCAGGAGGCTGTCTTTTCTCCACTGTATGTTCTTGCCTCCTTTGTCATAAATTAGGTGCCCATATGTGCATGGGTTTATCTCTGGGCATTCTATCCTGTACCACTGATCTATGTTTCTGACCACAACGCTATGAGATTGGAAATCAGTTACAGGAAAAAAAACTGTGAAAACCCACAAATACATGGAGGCTAAACAGTGCAGTACTAAATAACCAAAAGATCACTGAAGAAATCAAAGAAGAAATTAAAAAATACATAGAAACAAATGACAATGAAAACACGACGACACAAAACCTATGGGACTCAGCAAAAGCAGTTTTAAGAGGGAAGTGTATAGCAAGTCAGTCTCTCCTCAGGAACCAAGAAAAATCTCAAATAAACGATCTAACCCTACATTTAAAACAACTAGAGAAAGAAGAGCAAAGAAAACCCGAAGTCAGTAGAAGGGAAGAAATCATAAAGATCAGAGCAGAAATAAATGAAATAGAAACAAAGAAAACAATAGCAAAGATCAATAAAACTAAAAGCTAGTTCTTTGAGAAGGTAAACAAAATTGATAAACCCATAGCCAGACTCATCAGGAAAAAAAGGGAGAGGACGCAAATCAACAAAATTAGAAATGAAAAAGGAGAAATCACAACTGACACTGCAGAAATACAAAGGATTATAAGAGACTACTACAAACAACTATATGCCAATAAAATGGACAACCACGAAGAAATGGACAAATTCTTGGAAAGGTACAATTTTCCAAGACGGAACCAGGAAGAATTAGAAAATATAAACAGACCTATCACAAGTAATGAAATGGAAACCATAATTAAAAATCTTCCAACAAACAAAAGTCCAGGACCAGATGGCTTCACAGGTGAATTCTATCAAACATTTAGAGAAGAGTTAACACCAATCCTTCTCAAAGTCTTCTAAAAAATTGCAGAGGGAGAAACTCTCCCAAATTCATTCTATGAAGCCACCATCACCCTGATACCAAAACCAGAAAAAGATACTACAATAGAAGAAAATTATAGACCGATATCACTGATGAACATAGATGCAAAAATCCTGAACAAAATACTAGCAAACAGAATCCAACAGCACATTCAAAGGATCATGCACCATGATCAAGTGGGATTTATCCCAGGGATGCAAGGATTCTTCAATATCGGCAAATCAATCAATGTGATACACCACATTATCAAATTAAGGAATAAAAACCGTATGATCATCTCAATAGATACAGAGAAAGCTTTTGACGAAATTCAACACCGATTTATGATAAAAACTCTCCAGAAAATGGGCATAGAGGGAACCTACCTCAACATAATAAAGGCAAGATTTGACAATCCCACAGCAAGCATCATACTCAATGGTGAAAAACTGAAAGCATTTCCACTAAGATCAGGAACAAGACAAGGATGTCCACTCTCACCACTCTTATTCAACATAGTTTTGGAAGTCCTAGCCACAGCAATCAGAGAAGAAAAAGAAATAAAAGGAATACAAATTGGAAAAGAAGAAGTAAAATTGTCACTGTTTGCCAATGACATGATACTGTACATAGAAAATCCTAAAGATGCCACCAGAAAACTACTAGAACTAACCAGTGAATTTGGTACAGTTGCAGGATACAAAATTAATGCACAGAAATCTCTGGCATTTCTATACACCAACAGTGAAAAATCAGAAAGAGAAATTAAGGAAACACTCCCATTTACCATTGCAACAAAAAGAATAAAATACCTAGGCATAAACCTGCCTAAGGAGGTGAAAGACTTGTACTCTGAAAACTATATAACACTGATGAAAGAAATCAATGACATAAACAGATGGAGAAATATACCATGTTCCTGGATTGGAAGACTCAATATTGTGAAAATGACTATACTACCCAGAGCAATCAACAGATTCAATGCAATCCCTCTCAAACTACCAATGGCATTCTTCACAGAATTAGAACAAAACATTTTACAATTCATATGGAAACACTAAAGACCCCGAATAGCCAAAGGAATCTTGAGAAAGAAAAATGGAGTTGGAGGAATCAGGCTCCCTGACCTCAAACTATACCAGAAAGCTACAGTAATCAAGAGAGTATGGTACTGGTACTGAATATTTTAAGTGCACTATTGAGGCCTACTCCTCAGGGGAAAAAAAAAAAAAAAAAGATTCCTTTCAAAATATTACTGCTCGTTGACAATACACCTGGTCACCCAAGAACTCTGATGGAGATGTACAGCTAGATTAATGTTGTTTTCTTGCCTGTTAACTCAACATCCCTTCTGCAGTCTATGGATCAAGGAGTAATTTTTATTTCAAGTCTTATTATTTAAGAAATACATTTCATAAGGCTGTAGCTGCCATAGAAATTGATTCCTTATTTAGATCTGGGCAAAGTCAACTGAAAACCTCTGGAAAGGATCCCCCATCCTAGATGCCATTAAGAATGTTTGTGGTTCATGGGAGGAGGTTAAAATTTCACCATTAACCAGAGTTTGGAAGAAGTTTACTCCAACCCTCAAGGACAGTTTTGAGGGGCTCAAGATTTCAGTGGAGGAACTAATCGAAGATGTGGTGGAAATATCAGGAGAATTAGAATTAGACATGGAGCCCGAAGATGTAACTGAATGGCTGCAATCTCATGGAAAAATTTTAACACATGAGGAGTTTCTTCATATGGATGAGCAAAGAAAGTGGTTTCTTGAGATGGAATCTACTCCTGGTGAAGATGCTGTGAAGGTTGCTGAAATGACAATAAACGACTTAAAATATGACATAAACCTAGTTGATAAAGCAAGTGGCAGGGTTGGAGAGGACCGACTCCAATTTGGAAAGAAGTTCTACTGTGGGTAAAATGCTATCAAAGAGCATTGCACGCGTGCTGCAGAGAAACTGTCCCTAAAAGGAAGAGTCATTGTCTTATTTTAAATAATTTCTCCAGCCGCCCCAGTCTTCAGCATCCGCCACCCTGATTAGTCAGCAGCCATCAACATCAAGGCAAGACCCTCCACCAGCAAAAAGATTAGGACTCACTAAAGGCTCAAACGAGGGTTAACATTTTTTAGCAATAAAGTATTTTTAATCAAGTTATGTACATTTTTTAAGGCATAATGCTATTGCAATATAGTGTGAACATAACTTTTATATGCACTAGGAAACCAAAAAATTCATGTAACTTGCTTTACTGAGATATTCATTTTATCACGGTAGTCTGGAATGGAACCTGCAATATTTCTAAGGTACGCCTATACAAGTACAAATTTGTTAGAAAATATTCTTAAAATACCTGCAAATTAATCCAACCAAAAATGTGCAGCATCTTTTTTTGAAACACACTGAAAAAGATTAAATAAATATAGTTGGATAGAAAAAATCAATTTCAAAAACAGATTTTTATGAATTTGTAGACACAATTCCATTCCAGTGTAGTTTGTTCTGCAAATTGATAAAACGAGTCCCAAATATATATGGAAAGAAAATAGGTGAAGAATAATCAAGACATATTAGGAAAAGAAGAACAAGATGAAGGGCAGTGTTTAAAGTAGACAAAGAATTTTCTATTTCTTAATCTTGGTGGACTTTTAAATCTGCTTTATTATATTTAACACCCAAATTATTTTTTATATATATTTTTATATACTCTATTTCAGAACTTTTTAAAAAAAAAACTAACAGTATAAATCTGAGGCTCATAGCTCTGAAGAATTGACAACTAAAAATGAGGATATTTTACCATTTTATATATGGAACTCAATAATTGTTATTCACTCTTTAAAGTAAAATATATTTTAATATAAATGGAATGCATGTGTAATCAAGGAAATTTGGAATATACAGAAAGTATGCACAAATAAATAAAAATCATCAGGATCCAGGTTAAGCATCATGAATATCATTATACTTCTAGTCTTTTTCTCTGCGAATGTGTGCATCTGTTTGTGAATTTGTGAATTTCTACAGAGTTACTGTTTCATTATATATCCATTTGTGTTACACTTTTTCATTGACTATTACAAATTTATTATTTGATGTGTTAGGAATTTTGAAAAAGTATACCTTTTATTATGAAAAAGTATAGTTGAAACTGATGTGCTTGGTCAAGCAAACCTCTTCAGAAATAGCAATATTTTAGAAACTAAAACTTGAAAATGCATCGGAGGTTACGTCCCCTGAAAGATATATAATGTGCAGGAAGTATATATTTTTAGTAATCCAAAAAAAAGGGGGGGAAAGACAGGGGAAGCATGTATTTCATACACTAATGTCAACCTGAATTGTCAGCACGCTGCACCACAGCTGCTGCTTTTATTTGTTAGTTATTAAAATGAAGGAATAAGGGTTTTCCGTAAGCAGTTCCCTCTCAGAGGCTGTCCCCAATAATTTTCATAAATGACACTTATTTTAACAATTACTGAGAGAGAAGATAGCATAGTGAACTTAATAGTGTGACCGAACACTTTCTACACTGTTCTTTCTATCACAAAAATCAAATTTATTTTCAAAGCCAGGAAATATCTTGAGTAGTGTTTCAAGGGAGAGGAAGGGGACATTTCTTAAAGGTTGAGAAATTCTTCCCTTGAGGTCCATATCTTTTCGTCCAGCTACTTGGGGAGAATTACAGGCCTGGGGATGGATCTGCCCTCCAGCAAGTAACTTTATGAATCCACCAATGCCAGTCACAACTGAGACTTTTCTAAATACTGTTTTCAATCTGTGAAATATATTCCTGTTACTACCTAAGTAGAGAGAATAGTAGGATGATATTTGCATTGCCATGGCAACTTGCATCCCTAGATTGAGATGACATTTTTGACTGTTCTACTTTTCATTTAGGGATAACATTTTTTTACTGCCTTTTAATCGAAAATGACACATGGTGTTCAAACAAAGGGAGACTAAAATTTACTTAACACCTGCTATATGTCAGGCATTGAGTTGAGTTGTTTGTACACACCATTGCATTCAGTTCTCCAAGGACTCTTGGACGGTAGTGCCATTTTAGGAGGAGACAGAGAAATTTCAGTACCTTGCTGTGCTTGAGGTCAAGTTATGTAGCAATAGAACCAGGGTCTATCAGAGCTGGTGGCCCTAATTCCCAGGCCAGGGCCTCTTCACTGCTCCACACTTCTTCCTCCAAGCTTTCTCCCTGGATTCCTAGTCTAACTCTCCCCTGTAACTGACAACAGTCACCTTGTGAAACACCAGTATGTGCGTTGCAATATACATGTTTTAAGTGGTGTGGTTTTTAGTGTTTAATTCTAAATTCCATGTATAGCAAATTGCATCTAAATCAGGATTGACTTGATTATGTTTTACTTCTCAGTTAAAATAGTTATTCAAATGCTTTAATTGCATGCCACGTGCATTAGAAGATGATACCAATGAAGTAGTTAGGACTTAGCTATACATATGATGGGGATTTAGTTATGTCACTATGGAAGAATTATATCGATACTTTAATACAAATTTACAGAAGTAGATTGTGTGAAATGTGCATTGCAAATATTAGATTTTGAAGATCAGCATGCATTTGTTGAACATAAGAGGATGTCTGTTTGGATCAGAAGAGCAAAGGAACAAACATGAATTATATTTATAAGCCATCAAATTAAAATTAAGCTAATTGCTAAATTCTCCGTAGAATCTAAATATTGTTTACTGAAAATTGGATATCATTTTCTTTACATTTTGTTGCAGAGATTTTTTTTTTCATCTCAAATAAAAGAATGTAAAGACTTATGCAAAGAGAAGATCCTTTGTGGTAGACTTGAGGAGATATTTAAATAGTTTTGTTGTGATAATCTGTTAACCTAGAAGCAACTGCAGGAATGAAACAGTGAAAATTCTGTTCATGGATTCTGTCTTTATGAAGCAGCAAGTGGGAGGAAGTGTTTTGATAGTAGAAAAAAGGTGACACCATGGTTTAAGAACCACACTTTTTTTTTCCCTCTTGATTCCCAGCAAGAAAAGTTCTCAGAAACAGTTACTATTTGGGCAGTTGAGGGGCATTAGTATTTGAACACAAGAAAATTTCAACAAGAAAATTTTTACTAGAGTGACATGGGCATAAACGCAGAGAGGAAGCTTTTAAGGATTGGTGGGCGATGAAAGCAGAAAGCACAGGAGAAGTTTAGGAGTGAAGAGTAAATCAAAGGAAAGAAACAAATCGAAGATGCAAGATTAGGTTGGAAAAGTTGTGTTGGTCTTTGGAGCCAGGAAGGAATGCCTGGGTGACCAGATTTGCTTTGTAAAGAGGAGGGGACCCTGTTCAGGAGCCAGGGCCTCAATCCTTCTTCCGTAGTCCCGTAATACCCACCCTTGTTGATCAGGGGTGAGGTTTACGCTGGTATGATGTCATAGTCTAACATAAAAACACTTTTGATTGACAAGTTATTCTGAAGTTAATATGAATGTGTATAATTTCCAGAGTACGAAAAATACTAAGATGTTACGACTCATATATAATTTACCTTTGTCAGCTAAAAAAAATACACAGCCTAAAAGTTGAGTTATGTTTTATTCGGTGGACAAATCTGAGGACTTAAGCCCCAGGACACAGCATCTTAGATAACTGAGAAACTGTTACGAAGAGGAAGGGAGGGAGCCAGGATATATAGGAGTGTTTTGCAGCAAAACCAGGTGGTCGGAACATAAAAAGATTACTATTAATAAAAAATAATATACAATACGATAAAACCAGCTCTCTCATGTTAAGGGATTTAGCGCTTTTCTATGTATGAGAAGATGCAAGAGTCTGGGCTCATTGAAATCATTCCTTTGATATGCACCTCAGGAATCTGGGGCCAGTATCCTGTGCTTCTCATCCTGAGTCTCCTTAGGGGGTACCATCAGGGGTGACTGCAACAGCTGACTGCTACATGGCAGGTATTCTTTGCTTCCATCCTGAGCTCCCTCAGGGCTCACTGTCGGGGAGGCTGTAATGTGGTGGCTTGATGGCTGCAACATCCTTTGTTCACTGATGTGGCAGGAGGCATTCTTAGTTTACACGTTTAAATGAAACTGTAGCCCTCAAGATAATTACACTAGGATATTCTTTGGGACTTCAATCCTACTATATATGGGCTTGGTTTGTACAAGGGACACATTATGGAGAAAACCCATCAGTGATGGAATAAATGCAGGAGTAGCACACAAAATATATAACAATGGCCACATAGCCACACACCTGTCGTAAGTCTCTAAGTCAGAGGTGGTTCATTTTCAGCTAGAAGAAGAAAACATTCATATATGCTGTAGTTCAGGGAGTGAGTAAACGTGCTCTTACCATGTTATTTTCTTTATTGTGCCTTCGGAACTCTTGAGGTACCGTGGTTTTATGTTCTTATTCTGAAGTCGTTGTCAGAATGCCTTCCATGCTAAACCAGAATCAATAAATGAGTAATTTTCTCATCCCTTTTTCAAACATATATTACAGGAGACTTAAAATGAGGTATTTGCATTGCTAGGAGGTGTTAATGAGACTCCTGACGTAAAAAACTTGCCCCTTAATTACATTCCTTGCACGCTAACAGCGTCTTCAGCCAGGTCACGAGCCGCTGCAGAAATTCTGTTTTCAGCCCTCATCCCAGTGTGAGAAGGTGGCTTCCCTCTCACCCCCTACGTCTCATGTCACTGCCGCCTAAGAAGACACTCTCCCACCCCCAGGCCCCAGCACTGCAGGTTCAGTTTCCAGTCAGCAGTGCTGTTAGTGGATGAAAAACGTATGCTGTTACAGGTCCAGACTCATCACTCCTCTGGGTCCTTTTGTTGCAGGAAAGGGGCCCCCTTCTGGGTCCCAAGAGTGGGCTCTTGCCTAACACTCAGAAATGAATTGTCCGAGGAGACACACGTGCTGGCAAAGCAGGAGACTTTATTGGGAAGGGGCGCCCGGGCAGAGAGCAGCAGGGTAAGGGACCCCAGGAGAACTGCTGTGCCGCATGGCTCGTGGTCTCCGGTTCTGTGGTGATGGGATGAGTTTCCAGTTGTCTCTGGACAATCATCCTGACTCAGCGTCCTTCCTGGTGGTGCACTCATCGCTCAGCCAAGATGGATTCCAGCGAAAGGATTCTGGGAGGTTGGTAGGACATATGGGCTGGCGTCTTCTCTCTCCTTTTGACCTTTCCCTTCCAGTTGGTGGTAGCTTGTGAGTTCCACATTCCTTACCAGGACCTCCTGTTGTAAGATAACTCATGCAAGTGGTTACTATCGGGCCTGGCCAGGGTGGGCGGTTTCAGTCAGTGGTTCCCCTAACAATTTTTCTAAGAACTCTTCTTTCAATCCATCAGTTTCTAGGATAAGCTGAGTCTGATTTTACTCTGAGGTGCAGGTGGTTTTTATTTCAGGTCTTTGTATAACCGAAGAGACATATTAGTACCTAAGTGAAGTTTGTGTAGAGAGGCGAAATATTCTGCCTTCTGAGCCCTTGTGAATATCCATCCTATGAATAGCTATGTTAGAAGGAGGACATGGGTTTTTGTTGTTTCAGCATCTTCTATCAAGTGGTTCGTTTTCATCCACATCACTAAGTAATTTAAAAGAGCCACTACCATTTGTCTTTTCAGGGCTACAGACATTTGATTTCATGAATATCAATAAAGGCTTATCTGACCTTTTGGGAAGATTAAAACAGTAGGAAAATAAAGCACTGTTAAGCTGCAAACTTCTTTTAAAATTTCCTTATTGAACACACTTAGCAAGTAATTACTATACCTTTACTTCTCATATTTTTTAATATCACTAGGGCCCAAGAATGCCAAGATCACAAAAAGACACTGTGCTGTCAGTCATTGACACTCTCAGTGAGAAAGGTCTCTGCATATATACATTAAAGGTGAAATAGTACATTTTGTAACGTAACTTCCCAGGCCCTACATGGGTCAATCTTAACTTGTGTTTCATTCAAAGAATTACACCCAGAAGTAAAAAGATTACATTTCTATTTAACCATCTCAAGGAAGAGTAATGGAGATTTAATGTAAAACTCATCACATTTCTCAAAATCTTCCTTTTCTCATTCCTTCTGATCTCAAAGAACCCAAAGCCACCCCAAAGACTCCCTTTCTTGATGCTTCACTTTTACCTCCATGTCAAAATGACCTTCCAAACTCGTTCTGTGCTGCATTTCTTTCTCTTTCTGCCAACCTTCACCACCATATTTTTTCTATTATCTTTATTAGCTACATCAAGTTAGCTTCTCTGGCTTCTTTGCTTTCTCTCTGAGATTTACCCACTCATCAGAATTCTCAAAACAACTCAAGCCCAGAAGCTGACACAGAAAGCAAGTATCTTTGTTCCTTATAAATTGGGTCAAGAGGAAAGATATGAACACGCATGTGTCAAGGATTTTTACCTGGTTTACATACATCAACACACATGTGCTAAAATACATTTCAGAAACTGTTGCTATGTTTCCATAGTTTCAGTACCAACTGTAAGAAATACATTCTCACATTGTATTAATGAACTTTTTAAGTTGACTAGGAAGTGGGTGTAGTCTACAACTTTAACAGGAATTAAACTTCAGCACCAGCTAACATAAGTCTTAGCAAACCACATAGAGTCTTTGCACATTAACTGAACTTTGAGGGAGGTACCTTATGCACATAAGTGCTAAAAAATACATCTATGATGTTTCTAATTCGTGTTAACAAATTTGTCTTTGGTTAGATATGTCCTAAACAAATGAAGTTGATATCTAAGACATTGAGTTATTAAGAATAATAGGAATAGTGATAATAATAACTTGCCAAATATTAGGCTTGTGCCAGGTTTTTTGGTACAGAATTTAAATGCACTATCTTATTGTATTTTCTGGGATTTACAGGGGTAAAATAACTTTCCATTGTCATAGCTAGCAAAAGGCAGAGCTAGAACTCAAACCCCATTTATAATTCTTTTTTTTTTTTTGGCTGCGCTGGGTCTTCGTTGTGGTGCGTGGGCTCTTCATTGCAGCACTCACGCTTCTCTCTAGTTGTGGTGCGTGAGCTCCAGAGCACACGGGCTCTGTAGTTGTAGCGCGCGTGCTTCTCTCTAGTTGCAGCACGCAGGCTTAGTTGCCCCTCTTAGTTCCCCGACCAGGGATCGAACCCCCGTCCCTTGCATTGGAAGGCGGATTCTTAACCACTGGACCACGACGGAAGTCCATATTATAATTCTTTTTAAAGTTCCCGTGAGTGAATGACCACCTTTTGTAAGCATCCTTTGCTTATACCTACCGAGTGCTATAATGAAACCAATAAGATGGAGGACAATCAATAAAGTATTTGAAAAGATGAAAATTCTCCTCACCGTAGATATTTATCATGCACATTTTTTGTGTGTGGTTGTTCTTACTGAACTGGTGCTTCTTGAACTTGTCAATGTTATTTTCAAATTTGAAAGATATGATTTTCACTCTTTTACTTACATAATTCATGACTATATTAAATGAAGCAGATGTAACACTGAACTTATGGCATTCTTAAACTTTTTCTTAATACATGACCTTTTCTAAACATTTCCCCTTAAGGTCCTCCAAGCAAGTTCCTACAAATCCATTTATTCACAAGTAGAAAGAAAGAAGGAAGCTCAAGTACTATACTTTTTCCCACATATTAAACAAGTGATATTATTGATGTTTACTTCAAGCAATATATATCAAACTTTTTCATGTGTACATATCAGAATCACCTGGCATATTTATTAAAATGCCAGTGTTATACCCCACCACAGACCTGCTAAATATACAAATACAAAGATACAAATATATGGAGGGAGGGCCAAGGATCTGCATTTTATCAGGTTCCTCAGCTGAATCTGACATGCATACCTTTACATTTATTTTTAATATTTTACAGAAAGAATTTATATCATTTATATTTCTATCCCACAGTATTTGCATGTTTTAAAATATGAGGTTAAAGAGCAACAAAATTTTAAATGAGAGTTTTAGATTCTAACCCAAAGAATAAAATAAATATCCATGAATCTCTACTGATATTAAAAAATGTCTGAATATATATATGAAAAGAGACATATTGTTGCACAAAAATTTCCAATTAAAAAATGCAGAAAAAATAAGAGAAATGTAATATCACCATTAGAACATCCCAGTAAGAATTGCTGCTGTCAAGATTCACTAATAAATGCTCAAATTAGTGGGAAAAACTTTGAGGAGAAACAGAATATTTGCATAGCCTCAAAATATCACCACCAAAATATTAATCATGTGAGGCTTCTAACATATTTCCGTGGATTCATTGATTCTGCTCCCTGCAGGAGGTGAAGCTGAATCCCCCACCTCTGGAGTGCAGTCTGGGTTTAGGGAAAAATACTCTGCAGAAACCGGGCAGACACCCTGTACCAAGTGATCAAGGTTAACACCAATAGCAATAGGTCATATGGATAGCACACCCCTGCTGATGGGATGCAATCAGAAAGGCCCTTCATCTCCATGGTGTTCCTTTCCCAAGAAAAAATAAGACAAACCCCAACTGCTGGACATTCTATAAAACACCTAGCTAGTATACTTATAAAGTGTCAAGATCATGAAAAACAAGAAAACACTGAGAAAATTTCACAGATCAGAGGAGACTAAGGAAACATGATGAACAAATGCAATATGGTATCCCTGATTAGATCCTGGAACAGAAAAAGACATTAGTGGAAAAACTAGTGAAATCTGAATAATGTCAGAAATTTAGTTACTATCAATGGAGCAATGTAAATTTATTCATTTTGATAAATATACTTAGGTAAAATGTTAACATTGGTTTAATGTTAGAAGATTATGCAGGAACTCTATCATCTTTGTTAACATTTTATTGTGTTTGTAACCCCAAATTGTTAGAAAGCCAAAAAGTTTTTTAATATATAATAAGTTTAACATTTAGTTTTCCAGGAATATTGGCAAAATTCATGATTTTGTGAACACTAAATATTTATTTACTCTTTTTATTTTATATATTTACTATAATGTCTTATTGTCAACGTTTAAAAAGCAAATTTAATAATTTGCATTACTATTTTATTATCATTCATTATTTATGTGAAAAATTTGTATAATTTTAAATATTATATATAATTTATATATATATACATAGAGAAAAGATTTCTACTTAATTGCTACAATTAGTTTGAAGTGCCATTTTAGGAATAATTTTCATTGTCTATATCTTCAAATCTATCCCAAATACATAATCTGAATTTTAACACCCTTAATTTAATTTCCATTAGAGATTTATAAATATTGAAATTCAAAAAGTAGAGGTGTGATTGAGTGAATGTATGAGCTTCCTGTTGTAACAAATAACCACAGACTGAGCGGCTTGAAACAACACAAGTTTATTATCTTACATTTTTGGAGGTCAGAACTCCTAAAATCCAGATTCTAGCAGGACTGAATTCTTTCTGCAGGTTCTAGGGAAACCCATTTTTTGCCTTTTCCACCTCTTGAAGCCACCTGCTTTCCTTGGTTCCAGACCACTTCCTCTATATTCAAAGTCTGCAGCATAAAGTTTGCAAATCTCCCAGTCTCTCTGTCTCCCTCCCCACCAACCCCCTCTCTTTCTCCACCCTTGGTGTCCTCATATCATATCTCCTTCCCTGACTCTGACCCTCCTTTCTCCCTTCTAAAAGGACTCTTTTGATTATACTGGGCCCACCAAGATAATCCAGAATAATCTCATCATCACAAAAGCCTTGATTTAATCACAGGTGCAAAGTCCTTTTTACCATGTGCGGTAACATATGCATAGGTGTTGAGATTTGGATGTGGACCTCTGTAGGGGGCATTATTCTGTCATTAACAGTGACTTTTCTTCCTCTGACATCCATTAAATTGGGGTAAATGTGTTACTTTTAATCAGATACTGTGGGAAGATATTTGACAGACACTGCGGAAATATATTAGTATTATCTGCCTCTTCTAACAAAGTGTAAAGCAGAATCCTTTATTCTTCAATTAATAGCCTCTAACAGCATGGAATATTGTTCTCCCATGTATTTTCACATTGTGTTTCATAAGTAAAATTTTTTTTTTGAGAATGAAGAAAAAAAGCCACTGTCTTCATTTTATTTCAGTTCTACCTAAACGAGAATAATAGAAGAATAAATTGAGATCAGTATTTGACAACACCTCTATTAGAAAAGCCTCCTTAACTATGATTATCAGGGTGTGAAATACCAGCTGCTTTAGATAAAATACCTGAGACACACTTTGAATCAGAGCAAACTATAGACATGGGCAAGTAAATTGTGGTCCTCTGTATGAGAAACTGTGGAGAAATTTTCAAGTTATAAATTAATATATTTGGAGAACTAATGCTATTTATGTCATTTTCCTATGTGGAGAACTACAAGTTGAAATACTTAATTTTTCATCATGCTAAGTTCTCAAATCTGTGATTCTGATTTCTAGCAGCACTAGACCTACAAACTCAATGCAACCCAAATGTAACTATTTTAATGTTTTTTAAGACTAATTATTCCTCTGGTATTTTTCTTGTCCTAATGCTGTGAACACATTTCTCCACTCTGCAGTCAATATCTTGGCTGGTACAAAAGGATATTGATTGAGATCAGGCAGTGTTTTACAAGAATGAAGTTGAGAGACCTACAGATCAGATAGAAATCTTTGCGTGCAGTGTTTGAATTTCTCAGTGAGTGCTGGGGAGATATGCAAATCAAGAATATCTAAAGTGGAATATCTACTGGTGGGAATCAGGTTTTTCTATCAAAAGTTGCTATTTGGGGAAAAAAAAAAAACCTTCATTTGAAATTAATCACTAGAAGAACGTATATATTGATTGCTTATTCCATTCTTTATTTGCTAAGCAGTTAAGGTATTTAACAATTATGGACTTCAGCAGTCCCTATGAAATAGCATTATCTCCCAGTTCTTATTTTTCCAGAAATGGAGAGCCAAATAGTAAGCAAATTATCAAAGATCTTATGTCAGCAGCGTAGGTAGAAACAGACCTACTAGCTGAGTTTTCAGACTGTGACTTGGCTGAATTGCTGTGGTGCTCCAAAACAAATTTGTCCTGGAGCTCCAAAAAGTTCAATTAAACTTAGGATTCGTTAAGGAATAAAAATATTCTTCCATCCATCAGACCATTTCATCTTCCTCCTACGAGTATCAAACAACACCCCAAGTGAGAAGATAACTCCATCTGAAAGAACTTGGTCCTCTTACGGGTATAGGTTAGCTGATATTGTAATACTTTTCAAAATGAAACTTTTTTGTCATCTTTTGTCACTTAAGATAGGACAAAACATTTCAGGATATCTGAAGTTTTGGCCATAAACATTAATTTTACAAAACTAAAGAACATCAATGAATATTAAATAGAGTGGCTGTCCTCTTCACCAACAAAATCAAGACCAGTGTTTGGTGGATTCATTGAAAAAGTTGGTTAAAGATGTAACAATTAAAAAAAAAAAAAAAGATGTAACAATACAAAATATCTATATACACCTTATATTTTTAAAAATAAAATTACATAAATGCATATCATTCACTAAGTTGTTTTTATTAACATCTTTATTGGAGTATAATTGCTTTACAGTAGTATGTTAGTTTCTGCTGTATAACAAAGTGAATCAGCTATACGTATACATATATCCCCATATCTCCTCCTTCTTGCGTCTCCCTCCCACCATCCCTATCCCACCCCTCTAGGTGGTCACAAAGCACCAAGCTGATCTCCCTGTGCTATGCGGCTGCTTCCCACTAGCTATCTATTTTACATTTGGTAGTGTATATATGTCCATGCCACTCTCTCACTTCTTCCCAGTTTACCCTTCCCACTCCCCCATTCACTAAGTTTTAGACGACACACACTTCCTTTGGATTGGAGTTTGTATGCCCTCAGACTTTGTTTCAGAAGTGAACTGGGAGATATGACTGGTGCAGGTGGCAGCAGATGCAGTGTGTTTTTGGGGTACTGTGGTGAGACAGGTTTATCATTAAAGCAGAAGAAATGTGATCCTGGTTCATGGGAGTCTGCAGCTTACTTGTCAGGCCAATTCCATGCTGTGTTTCTAGAAGCCGTCTTATAAACTTGACCTATAGCCAAGGACCCCATCCTTTCCAAGGATTCTGTGAGCTGCATCATATCTTACATTAAATCTCTCCCTGTTTAATCTAGGTGGAGTAGATTCTGCTGTCTAAAATTTAGAACTTTGATGGTCAGAAATTTTGACTTTGCCATTTGCTAGTTTCCATTAAGGTTACTTTAGTCTGAGCTTCAATTTTATCATCTGTGAAAGGGTAATAATAATTGTACCTTATGGGTGTAGGAGAGGAAAAATATCTTTCTTGTTTACCCTTCTAAGTTCTTGGCTGGGGCCACTCTGAAAAAAGGACAGATTAACGAGAGTAAAGCATACACATTTATTAAATATAAGTTTATTAAAGTTGTACATGGCATGGGAACCCTCACATGGAAATGAAGACTCAGAGAAGCAGTTAAACCTCACTGTTTTTAGGCAAAGTATGACGAAGAGTGGAGAGTCATGGAAAAATGTGATAGGACAAAAAACGGTATGAGCTAAGTGTAGTAAACTGGAGGAAAGAGCAAGGCCCGTTCATTCAGATTCCTCTCGGCATCTTGGAGATGAGGATGTTCCTTTCCTTCAGGTATAGGGCGGGCTCCTCTCACATAACCTGCTTCAGGAGAAGGTCAGAAGGTCCTTCCTACACAAGCCATTTCTTAAATTCCTCTAGCTTAAATTATTCAATATGCCAAAGTGCTACATTTGGGGGTTATTTGGGGCTTATTTTGAAAATTAAGCATTTACATAACAACACAGTGCAAGACATACATTGGATAATTGTGGTTTGTTAACATTATTTGTTAATTTGGGGATTTAAGTCATCCAAGCATCTGGATCTTGCTCCATCTCTAATTTAAAATGACCAATGTAATTTCCCTTGTTCTTTTGTCCCTGGTTTTGCCTGACACTACTATTTTAATAATCAGGGTCTCTATTCTACCATTTTCCTCCCACTCCAAGTTCTTTACCTTGATAGTCTACTGGGCACCTCGGTTCCAATGAGACTCAAATTCCGCACTTCCCTTGCATGGCTATTGAAGACTGGAGTCCTAAATCGCAGTACTAGTACTTCCTGTTCTTTCTCCCTGATGCCCTTGGATACATGCCTATCTTCACAGCACGCCCGTGGGTTCACACTCTCCATCCCTGTGCCTACGTGCCTGCTTGCCCATGACCATGTGCAGGACATTCCAGTGCCTACTCAGTCTTGACTGTCATCTGCTGCCCGTTGCCATACTGGCGGACAATGCCAATCTGTCTCATCGTTACCCCGAGATATGCCCTGGGCACCGACCTCATCCCAGAGAGTTTACCGGGTCTCTGAATCAGAGTGCCTCTGCTTCTTCCTACTTAATTCCCATTTTTTCAGGGGTTGTCATAATACTAAAGCTATTCTGTTCTCATTTAGAACATATTGTTTTTTCTCTTTTGAGTCAATAGTAATAGTTTTCTGCAGATAACCATGGAAGAGGGCTTTCCCTTAATTTTTAAGATATATACATATATTTTTCTAGATAGTTGAACACATGCACAAAGAAGCTATAGAGTGTTACTGTGATATGAGGGGACCTATAACTTTTAGTGGTCTTAAGATGAACATCATCTATGTGACTCAGACTGTAAGCACTGACCTTATCCAACTTTACCTGGGCAAGGACTCTGGAATGCCACAGGTGGTTTTGTTAGATTAATGGTCAGATGGAGATCTTAACTTTGTAAAGGCAATCTCTAACCATAAATAGGTATAACTCACATATGACCACTCCAAACTTGGCCTCCTTTGGCCTTGGGCCCTGTATCAGAAATGTTTTCCTATTATCTCTCTCCTTTCTCTTTTTTCTCCTTTATTCTTGCTGCAGAAAACACTGAACCTGTGCAAGATGGCCTGTGGGAATTCACTACTCTCAACACAACTTCTGCCTATTTTTTCCTCTCCCTACTCCTTAAGCAAACACGGATCACTTGCCAAATTTGAATCCTACTTTCAGCTGAACCCCCTGAACCCCTTGGCCATTAGTGACCTTAGCCCATCTTCCCGCCCAAGGCATCAGTCAGGACTCCTTTCGTTCCAAATGACAGAATGTAAAATGATACCAGATAAGTCATGCTACAGGCTCCCTCCACACCCTGCAAATGTGGCCATGGACAGAAAAGTCCAAGACTACATCTGGCTCCCTGCCTGACAGAATCTAGGTCAAGACGTTTTCTCTCTTCTTTTAAACTGACCTTTCCTTATGTCTTCCAACAGTCAAAGCTCATACCCCACCAGCCTGTTGATCCCAGTAGTAAAACAGTGTCTTCCACTTGGGCTCTGGCAGAAAACTACTGAAGAGGGACCTGACTCACCCCGCTTCAAGCACGTGCTGTTTCTCAGACAAGCACTGTGGCCAGGAGGTGTGAGGTGTAGCACTCTGATTGGCCGGGGCTGGGTCACATGGATGCCGCTGTAGGAGATGCAGACAGTTCTACCGACCTCGCAAGAGAATGATTTCCTTGTGGGAAAGGGGGTTCTCTCATCAGAAGGAGGAAGGCGTGCTTGGAAATCAGAAACAACAATCCACTCATTGCCCAGTATCCATGCACACTTGTTTCAAATGTGATCTTCTCAAGTGTCCCATTCACATAAACCAACTAGTCTTGTAAAATCCAAGTCAAAGTTCCCCATTTCCTAAAGGAAATTCTTTTCTCCTCACTGCCTTCACCTTTAAGTCCAGGACCACTGAATTGTAAGCCTTCCTATTTTTTTTTTTTAATACATTTATATTTATTTATTTATTTATTTATTTATTTTTGGCTGCATTGGGTCTTCGTTGCTGTGCGCGGGCTTTTTCTAGTTGCAGCAAGCGGGGGCTATTCTTTGTTGTGGTGCACGGGCTTCTTATTGTGGTGGCTTCTTTTGTTGTGGAGCATGGGCTCTAAGCACACGGGCTTCAGTAGTTGCGGCACGCGGGCTTCAGTAGTTGTGGCTCGTGGGCTCTAGAGCGCAGGCTCAGTAGTTGTGGCGCACGGGCTTAGTTGCTCCACGGCATATGGGACCTTCCCGGACCAGGGCTCGAACCCGTGTCCCCTACATTGGCAGGCAGATTCTTAACCACTGTGCCACCAGGGAAGTCCCAAGCCTTCCTATTTCTATGAGCTGCAGAGTGTCTCCTCGTGAACAGTTCTTGTAAGATGTTATAGCTTCCTTTTATGATTAGAAATGACATCTGGAAAAAGCTAAATACTTTCGCTTGGGAATTACAGAGAATTAATGGCAGATTTAGAATTCCCAGCCTGACTGATAATTTCCATTATCTGATCAGTTAACTTTTTCAGTATTCTGCTCACATCGGGGTTTATACTCGATTCTACTTCATGAGAGTCACAATTCAGTAAAGGACAATCTGCAGAACCTCAATAATATGTTTCCGAACCAAACTTGGGTCTGCTCGCCCGTGCGCAGTAAAGCCAATCTACTGACACCGGGTTATGGTGAAGGAAAGTGCAGCCTTTATTGTAGGCACCAGACAAGGAGTTCAGAGCAGCTAATGCTCAAAAATCACCTGAACTCCCCAATGGGTTTCAGAAGAACAGTTTTAAAGGCAAGGTTAGGGAGGGGAGTTGCAGGGTATGTGATCAGTTTGTGCATGATTCTCGAATTGGTTGACAGTGAGGTAACAGAGCGGTGTCATAGGGGTTAACATTATTCATCTTTAGGCTACAGCTGGTCTGGGGGCTATGTGCTCATGGTCATCACATAGTTAACTTCTTCCATTTGGTGGTGGTTTTAGCATCTGTAAAACAACTCAGGAATGTGCATCAGATACTGTTATCTATGTCCTTCAGGGAGGAACTAAAGATTCTGTGACTGCTATATGGCTGATTTACTATTTAAATTCTTATCAGTTTTCCTGGCCCAACTGCTATTTTTGTCACTACATGTTCACATCCTTTCAATCGGTCATTCTTGAGCCAGGCTTTTGTGACTCGGGGAGGCCTGGGAGACTACAGCTTTGCTACAAACAAGAAGCAGGCAGAGGGCATGGGGGGAGGAGTTCGTCCTGGGAAGGCCTCAGAGGGTCCTGCTCGGTTACATATCTTTTCATCTTGAAAAATGAGTTCTAAAAACTTGATAGGTCATGCGGGAGACAAGGAAAAGACACCAAGACACTGTTAAGCATCCAAAAACTTTTGGAGTGTCTAATACGTACTAAGCATGATTCTAGTTGCTTGGACAGAATTCTTGCCTCTTATACCTTACATTTCAGTGACTTTCCCTGTGCATCCCATTGTAAGAAGGCAAAAGCAAACGCGGTAGAATCATCCTGTATTTATTCCTTACCTATGAACAAAGATTACGGGCATAAGAAAAATTCTCAAATAATCTTTTCAGGACTCAGACCCCTTTATTAGAAGTTAGTTTTGGTTGTGAGTACATTTTAATATTTGAGAGAATATTAAATGAGAGAAGTCTGTTTAGCAAAATGTTAGATTCTAACAACGTGTCCCTACATTTGTGAATAAGAGTGGATAAGTGTTCTCAGGGGTAAGTCAGAGAAATGTCTGATCTAGTGATCTATGTGCAGTCGGTTTACCCGCTGTCAACTCCATGAGCCAATGCAGTTTCCTCTAATCGGACCTTTCACCACTCATACTGAAGCAGGGGTGAGGTGGATTGGTGATGGAGGGAAACAGTTGTTTCAGGGCACAGACAAAAAAGGCAGCATTCCAATCCGTTTTCTGAAGCCAACAGAATACTTCAGAATAATGACACCTTTGGAAAAGTGGCCATTGGTAAAGTGGATCCAGGGTCGTTTAAATGTTTTGAAGTAAATGCCATCGTTTGTCACTACTGTCTGGATTGTAGCTTGATTGGTGTAAACACGTTTTTTTAAAAAATCATGTTCAATTCCTACCTTTACCTGCTGTTTAGAATACTCCTACATTTCTATGCTTCAAGTTGGAATGCGAAGCTAACAGAACTACCAGTGTTTCATCGTAAAGAAGAGTCAGGTTTGTGACATCAACCTGTGAAAAAGAAACTATAATTTTTTAGCATCGTCTTTATACTTGTTACTGAGCTAAATACTCAAGAAATGCCCAGTAGCTGTTGGTTGGGTTGCCCTATTCTTGCTTCTAGGCAGTATGTAATTTACAGCTTTACTTATAAGAAATTATTAACATACTGCGTCCAGAAGTCACACCAATCTGAGGTATACAGAACTGTAAGGAATAGCCTAATTAGCCACTGAAGTATTCTCAGTAAATTAATAAACAGAATTTTGCATTGAAAAGATTCCTCACAGCCAGATGTAACATGGTAAAAAAAAAAAAAGAGAAAAATACTCTCCTGGGGTTTCTTAGAGATAGTATTAGGTTTAGGGAGAGAAATTAATGTGTATTTAAAGAGCCTTATAAAGAAGTCTATCATTTTGTCTGTTCAAGACTCCAGTTCTCAAAATTCTACTCAAGACTTAGTCCCTAGGCTGTGGGAGTTCAGTGACCAGATCTTGTTGCTTGGGTGGCAGACCTGAGGGGGCAATGGCAGGTGAAAGTCAATCTTTTGAAGCCAGATTTGGGTTACTTTCTTTGCTTTACTGCATTCTTTTAAAATAAATGATGTAAGAAGACAAGTAGTCCTCACAAATGGGCAAAAGATTTGAACAGACACTTCGCCAAAGAAGATATATAGATGGCAAACAGCCCATGAAAATATTCTCAGCATCATTATTCATTAGAGCCATACAAATTAAAATCAAAGTGAGATACCATGGCACACCCACTAGAATGGCTAAAATTTGGAAGACTGACAATGCCAAGCATTAGTGAGCATGGGATCCTTTTGAGATGATGTAAATATTCAGAATTATTACTGTGATGATCATTACCCAACTATACACATTTGTCAAAACTCAGCAAATTGTACATTTAAAGTTGGTTATATTGTGTGTAAATTACAGTCAATAAAACTGACAGTAAAACGGTACAAACTATGGTGAAGGAAAACCTTAAGTAAAAGTATCATCACATGTTCGGATAGGCTTGCCTCTTGTGCCTGATATCCTAATACTCTTGAACATTTTTCACAAAATGAGAATAAAACATGCTAAAATAAATAAACAGAGAATCCCTGAATAAAACATATGGTCTCTCAGCTGATCCCACGCTCTCGGTTTTCAGTGTTTATCACTGTGGTATTAAGAAAATATTTTTTTAAAGAATCAATTGATAATAACCCATGTAATTTTTCCACAATAAGCATGTAATATATTTCAATAGAAGTTTTGAAGCAGAACCCAAAACATCCACAGAAGCCACCAGAGACCTTAAAATGATGCAATGCAGACATCTGAGAGAAAAACAGATATGCAACTCCGTGCTATGTTGTTAATTTTAGAACACAGCCTTTCATCATTAAAAAAAAAAAAGGAAGGAGTAAGTGGTCCATCGTTAGCAAAAGAAAATATCTTTTTGTGGCCTTTACGTTCTCATTAAATTCCAGCTGCAAGGCTGCCATGTGAAAGGCCCCTTTATCTTCAGGGAAGGCACAACCTTATCCTCATGGAGGTTAGCATGCAACTTAGACTGGATCCATCGACCTACGCTTCCGAGGAGGCGGTGTCCTGACCTAGATGCAGATCATCATAAAACGCTCTGACCTCCATCACAAGGATTGAAAGTCTATGTGTTGTCCCTTTAAATATCAATTACAAGTGATTTCCTTTGTAAAGAGGTTGAATTAAAAAGCCAAAGAGGCTAGAGCAAAAGGGTTCATAAAGAGAGTACAGTGGCAGTGTATCTTGAGGGTAGAAAAATTGCCACAAATTGTTCCCATCTCTCCAAATGACTATTTTATCAACATTTTAGTAGAGGATCTCTACTTTCAATTCAAATCTTTTTAGATAGTCTAAATTCTGTGATCAAACCCAGCCTCTCTACAGTAGTGATGATATTAGCAAGTTGCCTCCGTAATACCTCTTTGGATTGTCTTGTTTCTAAAATTTTACCTATTTTTCACAGAAAATAATTTGCATATCTTCTGTGTATAAAACAATATGCTGAGTCTTGGCGATACAGAGCCATGTGAGAAATGTGTCATTCCCCGGTGAATGGATAATCTAGTGAAGAGGAAAGCAGGAGAACAGTCAAGCATCACAAAAGGCAAAATGCATTAAATATTCAAATAAAAGTAAAAGCTTAGCTCCAGCTGGGACATTTGAGCATTTTCTTGGATACACATTTTTTTAAATTTTCTTCTTTCAGCATCTGTTAGGTTGGCGAATCTCAGCTATATAAACAGCAACCACAAAAACTGAACAAGAGAGAATGGGGGAAGTGGATGCTGAAAGGTAGATCTGGACTTGAACACTGATTTGTAGTTGGATCTAAATAAATTGCTAGTTTTCTTTTTTTCTCCACCACCCCCCATGCCCTTTCATATCCATATGGCCTTCCTGGCAGAAATATAGCCGAAAGTTGCACTCTTTCCAGGACATGGTTAGCAATGTTTCCAGGGCGGTTCTTTACCTGCATTCTCACTGCATCGTTACAACCACTTTGACCACCTGCAGACACTGATAGCACTTTAATTAATTAATTAATTATTTATTTATGGCTGTGTTGGGTCTTCGTTTCTGTGCGAGGGCTTTCTCTAGTTGCGGCAAGCGGGGGCCACTCTTCATCGCGGTGCGCGGGCCTCTCACTGTCGCGGCCTCTCCCGTTGCGGAGCACAGGCTCCAGACGCGCAGGCTCAGTAGTTGTGGCTCACGGGCCCAGTTGCTCCGCGGCATGTGGGATCTTCCCAGACCAGGGCTCGAACCCGTGTCCCCTGCATTGGCAGGCGGATTCTCAACCACTGCGCCACCAGGGAAGCCCCTGATAGCACTTCAGACAGAGTGCAAACCCTCTCTCCTTGACCATCCATCACAGGCTGCTCTAAATGACCCCACCACCTGGTCTCCCCCTTTTTTCCCTCTTTTCTTTTATACTCGACTCAGATAAATTTACTCACCATTTCCTCCTTGGAAATATTCTGCTTCACCCCAAACTAAGCACTTTTTCTAACATCTGTCTTAAGCCCGCCATTCTTATTATTATCTTTAAATCTGTGAATCAAGTCCTTTAATCTGTCCCTGAAAATTATATCTGCTCTATGTAAAGCCCTGGCTGGACTGACGGTTGGCCACAAATACCTCTTAAACCTTCCTGAGCTGAATTTGAGACTTTTACGGCCTGGACACATAATGCATGTTCTCCTTTGATATTATAAAATATTAATAATTCATATATTCATGCAACAATATTGGAGTGACTACCACATGACAGGCTTTGTTCTAAGAATAAGGGGCATAGCACTGAACAAAAGAAAGCCATATTCTCATGCAGAGAGACAGGAGACAGACAACAAACAGGTAAACAAATACATAAATAAGTACTATGATGAAATATGAAGTAAAGTAAGGGGAGAATGATTAAAGGTTTGTCTGGTACGTTGACATTTGAGTAAAAATATGAAAGAAGTAAGCAAGTAAAGCATGCCGATGTTGGTGGAAAGAGAATTCGGGAAGAGAGAGCAGCAATGTAAAGATGGAAAGCAGGAGCTTGCCTGAGTGTAGCTGGAGCAGAGTCGGGGTAAGTAGGCGGTGAGGTTGCAGCAATAGCTAACTCAGGACCCTCCTAGTAGGAAACAATAATGGTTTGGGATGTTACTGAGAAGAGAGGAGAATCCATTAGACACTTTGGAACAAAGACGTGACACGACATGACTTGGGGGAAAAAATCAAAGCGAAGTGTGGACACAAATTCCAAATCTCTTACTAGATAATGCTGAGATATCCCCACATTTTTGAGGCTCACTTTCTTTTTTTTTTAAAATGGGGAAAATAACAACTGCCTTGTCAAATTGAGAAAATTAAATGAGTACTTACCAGAATGCCTAACACGTGATGAACCCTTTATTAAAAGTACAATACTAAACCTTATCGCATGTGCGTTTGTCAATATCAGCTTTACCTCTCTCCATAATAATGATTTTCTTGGGATCACATCTAAACAACTGTGGTCACTTTGGATAGATACCAAAGATACCCATGTCCTTATGCTTTATGTATGCAATCTTGAGTCATCTCAAGCAAAATCCCCAAAATATTTGGATTTAAGGGAAAGCTGCAAAACCAGGTATGATTCTAACTTACTGTGAATACTGACTTGACCTGTTTTATATGGTTTTAGAGGCACCATTCATGGCTTTAAGTGTTTTTTTATTGTAAATGAATTCATGAAAACCTGTCTTAAGGGAAACAGACATGTAGAATCTTTGTCTTATTCTCACTGATTAATTCTCAAATAGACTTTTCTTCAAAACCTTACGTAAAATGTCAACCCTTTGCAAAGTATTTTGGCAGAAGTTTGAACCCAGGGGAAAAGGAGATTATTATGTATAAAACCATAATAAATTTGAATTCTTTCTTTTTTTTCACTGAAACTCAAACCTACTTTTTAAAATTACATTATAAGACTACCTGTCTATAATGGGAATCTGCTTAACGTTTTCTAAAATTATTATTCAGTAAACAAAAGCAGAACATTGATCTAAACCCAAAGTGAGACAGCACAGCATTAACAGAGAGGCCTGACAGCGAGGAGTAAGGCAGAAACCTTGCCCTCTGCTTGCCTACAAAGGAGCAGGTGTCAGGAAGCAAGATGTGGAGGACCAAGGCAGCCCCAAGGTCAGGAGCCTGTGAGGCATGTGACAAACGGGGTGTCACCCATTGCTGGTGTCACCCATTGCTGGTGTCAGCCCCATACCTCACCGTCTCTTACCTGTAATGAAGTGGGAGGGAAGATAAAGTCATTTCCCTCTATTCTGTGTTGTTAGAACATCATTACCATGAATCTGTCAAGAGAATCTTCACTCTTAGCCGGGCAACCCCAGCCCTGGCCCCAGAGCCCCAAGGAGCAGGATGAAGTGGTGACATTCTGTGGCTTAGAAAAGTCTGAAAAACTTCATTCAGTGCCGTCATCCCCCTACTTAAAATCCTGAAGCTCACAGGAGGTGGGAACCTCTCTACTTCATGTTCACTTTACAATAAAGAGGAAACAATATGTTAGCAGATTTCTCCTCTGGGTATCGCCTGGCTTGGGGTACCCAGCCTCCCGCTGAGGACGCTGGTTTCTGGGCTGCCTCGTGCGGGGGGGGTTCTGCGTCTTCCTCCTCTCCCCGCTACGTCAGCCCATGACGGCTCCTCCCTCGTGTAGAGCCCCCCACTCCTCTGGGGCACATCCCGCCTCCCGCTGGAATCTCTGCTTTCTCCGGCAACATTTCTCTCATTTGTTTCTGTTAAACTTCTCCCCCGTTGCCTGTAGCAGCATCTTAAAACTTTCAGTCGCCTTGAAGCTTTGAAACTGAAACTTTTAGCAAATTAAACACTAATGTGACAAATAGAATAGAGGTCTGCAGACATCCTGCACCGCACAGCCAGATTTACGTTTACCATCACACCTTCCTACCTCCTTCTTTTTTCTGATGCCACAGAGGTTGCCCTTCCATGTGGGGCTCATCACCGCAGGGACTCTGTGTGACAGGCAGAGTTGTCCCCCAAGATTCCCTGCCCACCCCCAGCATAATCCTTGTGGATGTTAATATATGGATTTTATTTTCATGGTAAGGTTATTTTATGGGATGGTTGACTTTAGGAAAGGGAGTTTATCTGGGTGCCAGACCTAATCACATGAGAAAAGCAGAGATTTTTATCTGGTTCCTGGCAGAAAAGAAAGTCAAAGATTCAAAACCTGAGAAAGGTTCAGTGAGCTATTGCTGACTTGAAGATGGAGGGTCCCATTGGCAAGGAATGTGAGTGGTTAGAAGCTGAGAGAAGACCCCTGCTGACAGCTTTCAAGGAACAGGAACCTCAGTCCCACAACCACGAGGAACTGAACTTTGCCAATAAGAAGAATGAGTTTGGAAGTTGACTCTTCTCTGGAGCTTCCAGACAAGCCAGGCTCATACCTGGTTTCAGCATTGTGGTACCCCAACAAAAAACCCAGTCACACCTGCAGAACTGTGAAATAATAATGGATATTTTAAACTATTAAGCTTGTGGCAACGTGTTACACAGAAATAGAAAACGGATACACTCTACATCTATTCTTATCTTTTTTTAGGAATCTTTTCATTAAATTGTTTTCAGTCTTCAACCTCTCCTTGCTGCCTCATTTATACTGTCATCCCCACCAGCACCACCACCACCATCACCACCACCTCTAATAGTGAATGAATATGCTAGACACTATGTTTAAATTCTGCCAATGTATTATTTAAAGTTTCACAAAAGCCAGGGCTCTTATGAAAACGCAGATTGCGTCTGTGGGTCTAGGTTGGGGTTTGAGATTCAAACCAATTCCCAGGGGATGCCTCATAGCTTTGTTTGTGGATATAACTCAAGAAATTCAACTAAAATTTGTAGTTGCATGGCTAACCCTGTTGAAATGTGTAATTCCTCTTAGGCACCATTCTTATAAGTTAGATAATGGTCATCAAGTGGTGTTGAATTGACTTTGATTGAAGTAACTACATACTCAGTCTGGTGTTTCTCAAAGTGTCACCTGAGAGAGGGGAGTGGAATGTAACCTGAGGAAAATAACCGGGTGCTGATTCCTGAATTCCGTCTCTACCCCTGAGATGAGAACTGCTGGATGCAGAGCCCAAGAACTTGTATCTTTAATAAGGTCCTCAGATGTATCTTATGTTACTCAGAAGCAGGGTTTCTCAACCCCTGCACTGTTGATGCTTTGGATGGATAATTCTTTTCGTGAATGGCTGTCCTGTGCACTGGAGAATGTTAATAACATTTCTGGTCTCTACTCAATCGATGCCAATAGCACACCCCCTCCCCAGTCATAACAACAAAAAGTCCCTCCAGACTTTGCTAAATGCCCCCAGGGAGCAAAATCCCGCCTGGCTCTAAATTTCAAAGATTGTTGATTTAGGCTTTATCTAGAAAAGACATAACTGAAAGTGTGTTTAGCACAGGACTCAGTCACCTTTTTTTCTATAAAAATAGAATAAATGTATATCCATAAAAATACGCTATGAAAGTTATAGCATGACTTAACTTGTTAGATAGACACTAATTTCTAAGTGCAACTTTTTTCAATCAATCCTTGCTTAATTCAGTTTGAACTTTGCAATAATTGACTTTAAGTTGTGAAGTCCTGGTTAATACTCATGCCTTTATAAGGCTTAGCAGTTCTAGTTTTCAAAAGACTGTAACTGTCTGATAAAAGCTATGAAAAAGAGTGCTTGTTAAAAAATTATGTCCTCAACATTTCTCATGAACCATGAAATACTGTTTCCAACCCTTCTCCATTTTTTCCCAACCAGTTTAGTGGTCCTTTGCTTCTGGCAAATCTCTCTGCTGAATAGCATGTCACACTTTTCTCTCCACAAATGAGACAGATCAGTAAAAATCTGACTCTGAAACTTTCTACGGGTCTGTGTAATTCCCATCACTATTAAATGACTATGTGTGTGTTTTCAGTGAGGAAAAATGTATTCTGACGACCATGCTTCTGTATCACCAGTAATAATGCCTGCTTTGAATTCATATTTCATGTTGAAGTTTATTGTTAAGGCAATCTAGCAAATAAGCCATGTGTGTATCTGAGTAACTTCAACTCCTCATTTTGCCCTCCTTACGAGACACAATCCTTTCTTTTCCAGCTAACTATTTTCAACACAATTGTAAGGTAAAATCACTAAAAGCGTGATTTTAAATATGTACACAGTGAAATAGTCTGTGTGGTAGGTGCAATTACTCATTTAAAAGTAAGTCTGTCTCTTTGATTGGAGCATTCAGTCCATTTACATTTATGGTGATTATTGATATGTATATTCTTATTGTCATCTTGTTAATTGTTTTGGGGTTGTTTCATAGGTATGTTTTATTCCTTTCTTCTTCTTTTGCTTGTTTCCCTTGTGACTTGATGACTATCTATAGTGTTATCTTTGGATTCCTTTTTCTTTTGTGTATGTATCTATTATAGATTTTTTTTATAAAGAAGTTGTGAAATCACACACACAAACACACACAATGGAATACTACTCAACCATAAAAAAAGATAAAATTTTGCCATTTGTAACAAGATGGATGGACTAAGAGAGCATCATGCTGAGTGAAATAAGTCAGATAGAGGAAGACAAATACTGTGTGATATCACTTATATGTGGAATCTGAAAAATAAAACAGGGAATTCCCTGGTGGACCAGTGGTTAGGACTCCACGCTTTCACTGTCAAGGGCCCAGATTCAGTCCCTGGTTGGGGAACTAACATCCCGCAAGCTGCATGGCAAGCCAAAAATAAAAATAAAAAATAAAATGAATGCATGAATATGACAAAACAAAACCAGACTCACAGATATAGAGAACAAACTAGTGGTTACCACTGGGGAGAGAAAAGGGGGCAGGGCAAGATAAGGGTAGGGAATTAACAGGTACAAACTATTATGTATAAAATAAGCTACAAGGATGTACTGTACAGCACAGGGAATATAGCCAATATCTTATAATAACTATAAATAGAGTGTAACCTTTAAAAATTGTGACTCACTATGTTGTACAACTGAAAGTTATAATATGGTACATCAACTATATCTCAATAAAAAGAGAAGTGGAAAAAAACTTAAGTCTATCCCAGCTACTGCTAATTTCTCAAATCCAGAGGCCATCCTAGAAGAAATGGTTTACTGAGCAGAGTTTAGTCACTCTGTTAAAGGTGGCCTGAACACTGCTCCTTTATTCTCATGTCTGTCACTTAGCATTTATTTGGAAAAACAGTGCAGAGGAATGGAATTAGACATGGTCTTCAGAGTAGACAGACATGGGTTTGAGTCTAGCTGTGTGCACCATTTTGGCAAATAACGTAAATTCTCTAAATCTTAGTCCCCTCATTTGAAAAGGGGATGAACCAACCTCACAGATTTCTTGTGAAGATAAAATGCAATAAAATAAGTTCAGTGATTAGCACAGGACTAGGCCCATGGAAAGTATTCCATTTATGTTATTAATAAATAATAATACTATTAACTAATAATATAGTAATATCATTTTACTTCTCCTGATCTATTGCCTGTCTGGCTATTTGTTTTCCTTAATCTTAGGGGTAGACATAAAGGCATGGCTAGATCAGAAATTTGTTTGTTCATATTAATTCTTATATATATATTTTTACATATATACTATATATGTAATTAACATATACATTTATATATAGCTATAAGTCACTTGTTAAAATATCCTGGTCTGCTTTTAAAAAGCACAACAGAAAAATCATCTCTACAGTGGCCTTTTGCTAATTGAGGAAAAACAGGACTTATTATTACTTGGACTTTTCACATAGTATGCAGTTTAAGATATATATTCACACTAAATATTTTCAGGATTATTGTAGACACCAATATGTCCAGATATTTAAGACACAGAGATTTAATGTCAATTGAAGAGCTAATGGCTTAATGAAAAAGAAAGTACAGGAAAGTTCATCCTATTTCTACAGGCAGGAAAATTATTGACTTTAAGTTTTTACTTTGCTACTTGTTTGTCAAAACTCAAACCAAAGAAACGAGCCTCGATTTGGTTTGTAGAATTTTCAGAAACTCACTACAAAGTGCAAAAGTTACACTGAATAGTTCCATAATAAGCATTGTACTGAAGATGACTCACTCCGTCTTTGACATTTATTCAGGCTCTTGCAAAATAATAATTACCTACATGTTGCTGAAGAAAAAAGAAATGAAATTATTGTAGCATTGTATTAATAAAATATTTCAAACTTTTTTCACCTGACTTTTTAGATTGAGGGCAACTGAATGACCTTCCCTGTTAGCAGCACTTTTCCTGTTGTGTTTTTCCCTCAAAATCAGAGTAGAACTACCCATACTTCTAGCTAGTTTGAATCATGTTTATGATACATTCATAATTTTTTAATGTAGCCAGTTCAGTGTGTCTCTGTAACTCACTGAGGTTGTGTTCATAGTGTTCTTTCAGCATGAGGGGTTTAAACACATTATACTGATAATTATGACTTTTTTCTAGTTCTTCTACCTTTTAAGAATTTCAGATTGCATTATAAATGACACATGAAATTGTAAGATATTTAAAGTGTACATCGTGGTGATTTGATATACATTGTGAAAAGGTTCCCCTATCGGGTTAAGAAACATATCTATCACCTCACATATTTTATCATTTATTTATTTTTTGATGGGAACATTTACATTCTCTTCTCTTGGCAAATTTCGATCACACTAGACAGTGTTGTCAACTAGAGTCACCACATTAGAGCCTGAGACTTCTTCATTTGACAGCTGAAAGTTTATACTCTTTTGCCAAGCTCTCTGATTTTCCTTTTAATCTAAGAATATGTGGCAGTTGAAAGGGTTTTAAAATGTTTCCTAACATTAACCAAATTAAATCCAATTCCACATTTCACCTGTAATTTTTTTTGGAGGAATTCCTGTCTGATGACACAGAGGGAAGAGAAAGTTAGACCAGCCAAGAGGGTCCATGTCTCTGCAGAGAGAACCAGATGAGATTTCTCTTCTGCGTTTATGTGGGGAAAGAATGAGGCATCCTGGAGATCAGTTAATGCAACTCAGATACTTAGATCCTGTTTTGCTTATTGGTAACATTTGGACTATTTTAAAGAGAAAACAGGATCTGTCCTTTTAAAATAATACAGTGGTATTTTAAAGGGAAAATGGGACCTGTCCTTTTAAAATAATACAACGGTATTTTAGAAGAGAATGTTGTTCTGTTTGGGAGAGAAGCAGGTCTGAGTGTCTGAGAGTTTTATTGTGTTTTAAGAGTCAGAGTGAAGATCTCCAACTGGGGAGCAGATCTTACAGTGAAAGCAAAGGGTGAAAAAAAATTTTTTTAAGTAAAATTAAGAAAAAATGTAGTCCAAAATGCTTCAAGGAAGCATTATCATAGGTTGTGCAAACTCCTAGACACTCTAGAGAGTATTCAGTTCAACTTCAACACCGAGAAAATCAAACCTTACAATCATATTTTTAAATTTTTCCCTTAAATCTTTTAATAAATATAATTGCTCATTTTCAGCTTTTTTTTTAATGAAGAAGTTTTGTTTTGTTTTGTTTTGTTTTGTTTCATAAATGCATTCTTTCTAGATAAATCTGGCCATACAGAGAGCTCCAAGCTGAAAATTTAAACCGAACGGGTAAAACCCCAAATTTCCTCCTTGGTAAAAGGAGATGATTGATGCCAATGTGCAGCTACAAACATCGGTAGCAACATTTATAAATCACATAAAATTAGGTTCTTTCATTCTTAGTTTAGTTTTTCTTTTTTTTTCTTTTTAAGAAAATCCTGTTTCGAGGTCTAGTAATACTCACTGAAATAAAAGAAGTAAAAGCAAATTTTGTAATGTTAACTTGAGGGAACAGATAAAACCACGCAATCTGTAGATAAGGATAGAGCAGAACATTAGGGCAGGGAAAAGGCCAGCCTAACGTTTGGTGTCACCGCTGGGTCAAAAAATGGCAATAATGGGGCTGAAGACAGGGCACTGTGTTCTCTACTGATAACTAGACAGAACCAAAATTCCTCATATTTTCACTGGTTATTAAAAAAGCAGTATCCTCTTGTCTAGATTGCTTTTCCTCCCCAGTGGGAATGAGTGGAATTTCTAGGAAGGAAACTTAGAATCAGGCGGATATCCACACTGACAGGCTATCCCCCCTTGGGCGAGACATTTAACTTTGCCACATCTCCGTCTCCCTATCTGAAAATACACAGCAGCATGTACCCTGAAGATGTTTCACAGGGGTTAAATGAGATAATGAAAAATTGTACGTCATAATGCTTGGCATTTGGTAATTATTATTTTTACAACCGATGATAACAATCTAGGTATTACGTTAGAAAAATCCCTCAGGAAAACTTTTTTACGTATAGATAAAAGTTGCAACATTTCTATAGTAGATGCAAAAAGATTAAGAAAACTCTCAATGTTTCCATGGCTTGGAAACATTGTATAATACCAGAGGATTTCTTTTTGTTAGTAAAAGGTAAATAATCCATCTAGCTCGAAAAATGAAGCAAATGTTTAATTGTCCCTTTGAAAGCATTTCCTGTTATTAGGTAGGTAACCTGTGTCCTGCAGTGTTTCTGTGACTGAGTGAAGGATTGTACGAATTAACCCGCAGAGGTACGGTTTTCTCCCTTATTTGGGGGAGAGGCCTTTACTTTCGCAGCCAGGGCCCCAGGGTACGGTGGGCGGTCTACCAGTGGGAGGGGGTGGACACGAGAGGGGAACAGGGTTGACAAGGCTGGGAAGGCAGCTTCTTCAAGGACCTGTGAGGGGGGCACTGATAAACCAGCTGCTTTGGAACGCTGATGCACAGAGAGGTAGGAAATTCAGAAGCAATCCCAGTCTGGTGAATTTGAACCTGCCTCTTAGATTTAAGGTTATTGGAAGTCAAACATGTACACTTGGAAATCAATGCAGTTGTAGTTTATCTTATTTAAGAGTGGTTTTGAAAAGCCTCTTTTGTCTCATCTCTGCTAAGAAGAACCAAGTAAAAGATCTTTGGGCCCTGTTTTGTTTGTTTTGCTTTTCTAGCCGTTTGTTTGGAGTTTGGTTGTTATTTATTTATTTATTTATTTTAAAGAAATATGTGCTGTGCTAGTTTTTTTTTTTTTTAACTTTTGGGTTTATTTATTTATTTATCCATTTATGGCTGTGTTGGGTCTTCGTTTCTGTGCGAGGGCTGTCTCTAGTTGCGGCAAGTGGGGGCCACTCTTCATCACGGTGCGCGGGCCTCTCATTATCGCGGCCTCTCTTGTTGCGGAGCACAGGCTCCAGACGCGCAGGCTCAGTAGTTGTGGCTCACGGGCCCAGTTGCTCCACGGCATGTGGGATCCTCCCAGACCAGGGCTCGAACCCGTGTCCCCTGCATTGGCAGGCAGATTCTCAACCACTGCGCCACCAGGGAAGCCCGGTTGTTGTTATTTTTTTAACAAAGGGGAGTATTCCCCTGTGGGAGCAATCCCCCTTAGGTGGGGTTCTTGATGGCAAAATACCACCGTGAGCCTATTCTGGCAGCTATGCATTAATAATGAGCCAGTAGGTAATGCCCAGCTGCTCAGAAATAGAACAAAGGTGGAATGTGTTAGTCTATTAAAAGGTGTGGGGTGCCACCCTACCTCTTTTTCCTCCTTAAGACTGACTCACCTGATGAGATTGAGCTTCAAAACGTTAGATTCTGTCCCTTTTCCCAGGGGCTCATTTTAAAACATGATAGACCTGCAATTAGATTGTGCATTCAAATAAAGATATTTCTTGAGAAGCCATGATCAGCCATTTATATTTTACTTTTAATATGATGTGCTAAATTCTCAAACCTTTAGAAGTGTAGATAAAGTGTAAATATGGGGTGAGAAGAATTGAGACAGAAAAGCATTCTCTTCTCCAATTTACATAAGCATCCGAAGACTTCTGGATCTTCTTACTTTCTCCAAGGTTACATTTGTTTTCTCTGGACGACATTTTCTGTGTACATTTTTCCTTTAGTTTCTCCAAGTGAGAATAGAAATCTCAAGACGAATGCCTAGATGATATATAGGTGTCACCATACCTCTGGTTTAAAAGTATCATCTTCTGTGATATACCATTTAGGAGTATTTTATTGTTTTCTAACTTGTCAGGAAGTTGCTGAAGTTTGACTCATTATGATTGCATACTCATGTGAGAACTCATTGATAATCATAAAAAGAAACTCAAAACATAAATTAAGGTAAAAAGCAATCTTAAACCTGTCATTCAGGATTCAGAACACAGAGAGGAAAAAATCCTTCTCTGAAATCCATGGCAGACCTCCCTCAATGCCATTGCTCTTACCACTTCGGTGCACCGTTTTTCTCTTACCTGGGACAGGGAAAGAAGCCTCCAAGCCCACAGTCAGCAGTTAGCAAGAAAGGAGAATCTGTGTGGCCAGGCAGTGGCAAGTTCACCAAAAGTCCTAAGTTCTGTTCTCAGCTCTGGCAAGGAATAGCTGCGCACTGAACACAAGTTATGCCGCACACAGCGATATCCTCAGCTGTGTCTCTTAAGATAATGATACTTTCCTATCTATTCACGAACTTTATGGGGATCCATGAGATGTTATGTAAAAAGGTATGAAAACTGAAAATTCCATATAAATAGAAGGTATCTCTTCTAGCCCCTAATCTGAGAAGTCAATTAGACTTGAGAAAACTTTATATGATATGAGAATAAAGTCAATAAAATGTTCATATGAATAATATTATTTTCTTAGTTTTAATTACCCATCTCATTTTCTTCTAATATAACAGTTGAAAATTATGACTGCAGAGATAGGGAATATTCCATGAATATTTATTGAGTTATTTCATAATACAGCCAGCTAGTTCCAAATGTTGCCATTTGTACGCTAGGAAAGGGGTCAAGCCATTGGTTCTATGCCTGAGACAGTGGTGTTTAATAGGTATTCACCCAAAAAAAAAAAATCTGCATACCTATCCGTATATACATTTATTACAAACTTTACTGACATGAAGGATCTGTAGCACACAGTTTACAAATAATAATGTAATATGTAATACTTTTATTGTAGATTCTATGTAGTCAGTTGATGATCATAGAATGCTTTAATTACTTTTTGTGATATGTTCTATCCATAGATAACCTATGGCTGCAATTGACAGATGAGTGTTGTTCCAACAAAAATGCTGGTTGATGCTTTTGTTTTATTTGACAGTAGGATGAAAGTGAAACATCAGAATTGTATGTTGGAGGGTCATGTATTCATCAATGGTCAGTGATGAATGTTTTCTTTGGTAAATTGGAGAATACTCTTCAAATACTGGAAGAATATAACCTCAAATTTTTATGTTACTTAAACTATAATGGTTACAGACAAAACACACTTTTAAATTTAATCTCCATTATTAACATTTTCTCTGCAATCTTAAATCTAACAATCAAGGAAACAACAAACCTTGATTTGTAGCTTTTGCCGATTTCAGTGGTATACGCTCGCCATGACTGAGATCAAGCTACCAATGTGACCTCATTAAATGCAGAGTTGAGAAGAGAAGCACAGTAGCAAACACCATTATATAGCGTTTCCACCATACAGATATAATAGTCATCAATAACCTCAAGAGCTCAGGTAATAGTAAAATGTAGTAAAAATTTAAGAAATAGTGAGATTGAGTGTTTATTATTTTTGTTTTAGTATAACTTATTTAGTTGTGACTTTACATAATTTAACTTCTTAATAATGCCTGTGATTAACAACTGCTCACAATATTCCTGAAGCTTTAACAGTTGGCTCTCATGGGCCAATACAAACCAGCTCCAACATACTGATACTATTGGTCCCAGTTGTGGTGTCATAATGACAACCTGCAACAAAGTGGGAAATGGTTGAAACTAATAATACTCAGCTGCTGACTCACCACTATGTCTAATCTCCATTAGAGATTATAATCTTATAACCCCTCTTGGGTCTTCTGTTGACACATTTACATGGTCACTGTAGTTGTCACAGTGAACTTGAGACCTTGAGACCATATAATATTCAGAGAAGGGTATATTTTAGGAATTTCTCTAATCTTAGTGGATTTCCACTACAAAGATAAATTTTCTCAAAGTGAAAAATGGTGTTGGGCAGGAAAAATTTTCCTCTACCCTTCTAGGTTCTTTTGGCTGGTACATTAATTAGATTGTTATAAAACAGATTAACAGGAGAAAAACAAATTTAAGTACATACATATGGGAGCTTCGGAGATTTGAGACCCAAGGGCAAGTTGAGCAGTTGAGACTACATGAATCCTGAGCTAAGAAAGGGGTAGGAGCGGGGACTTCAAAGAGGTTGAGGGCATGAGAGCAATTCACAGGAAGATAAAAAGAGCAGATGTTTATTAATTACATGTTTGCCCTGCCAGGCAGATAGGTCATTCAGATGAAAGTTATCTCTGGTCTTAGCTCTCTCTCTAAGCCAGGTCCATTATCTAAATTCTTTTAGGTAGTTCAGGGGGAGATAAAAAGCTCTTCCTGAGTCTTTTGGGCCTTGCTTGTCTTCAGCTCAAAATAATCCACTTGCTGAATTGGCACAGTTTGGGGAGGCTCATTCTGAACCCCTTCAGTGGCTGGCAGTGAAGTTCTCTTATGCTTTTCTGTGGACACATGTGCCACTGTTTCTCCAAAGAATTAGCAAATAGAGAAACCTCTATTTGGTTTTTTCCTCTGTGCTCAGACCTCAATTTTTAGTGCAATAAAATAAGAATTTTAGCCACTGAAAATATTTTACGGAGCTTCTGCTTCTGCTTTCTACCCTTTAACATATTCTTCTTCCTATATTATTTGTCTTATTAAATGTCACTTCTGTCCACCAATTATCAAAGCAAGAAACCTGGATGTAATACTGGGTTCTTCTTTTTCCCTCATTTTTACAATGTGTAAATTGCCACAACCTGGTGTTTCTTCTTCCTAAATAGTATTACCGTCTATTACAATCTAAAGCGCTAGAACAATACATGGACCTAGGAAGCCCCCAATAACTCTTTTGATGAATGTGTGGTTCAGAGGGGTTGACTCAGGCTCAGGCCAAAAAAAAAAAAAAAAAGAAAAGAAAATGAATTGGGTCTATTCCTTGTGGTGAAGGAGTAAAGTCTTGTATTTTTGGCCTTAATTGCCTGCACTGGCATAGACTTGGAATGGTGTTTATTTCTTCATGAAAAATTTAAAATGACAGATTTCCAAAAAGGTGGGGTAATGGGGGTTATGTGACTCTAGCCTTATAGCTGGTATCATTTGAAAACAGATTTTAACTTTTTTTTTTTCCTTGAGTCTAATTTACTTGCACGCTTCATACATGATATTTAGGACTAAATAATTCACTGCCTGTATAACAGTCTGACTCAGTTAAAAAGTAGAGTTATGAGTCCTTAATATCAGAGCCTTCATTGTTCTCCAGTACAAAATGTCCCCAAACAAGGTGTGACTGTGGAATGCCACGCAGTGTATGAAGACTTTATTAGCAGACGGTAGAATGCTGAGGGGAAGTCGTTCAGACATGCTCTAAAGCAGTGATTCTTAAACTTTTGTTGGTCGGAGTTCCAGTGAGGGTCTTATAAAGACCTGGATTCCTCTCCCCAGAAAAATGAGTATCCCCATATAACAGACAATTTTGCATGAATTACACAGGGCATTTTACAGTCTACAGATTAAACATGCTCCAGAGAAACTCAGTTTAGGCAAGCCTTGGCAAATACAATTAATGAATGTTAAGCCAGGGGAGGGTTAATTCTCCCCTAGACAGGACGAGAATGCTGCAGCCCTTTAAATAAACATTTGTTCACTCCTGCTCAGTGAACAATAATGCGGGAGCAGGTATGGAAACAAGGATAAGCACAGGTCATGAACTCATCTACTCGCTAGAGGCTTTCCTAGGGCTTCCCTTGATTTCTGTCCTCAGACTTCATTAAGGGTAGAATGAACTGCAAAGGTTCAAGTGCAGGAAAGAGCTGCATCCTGACAGATTTCTAAAGAAATAGGAACCATAAAGTCTTCTCATTTAAGCTTTCCCTTTTACTAGGCGTATAAAAAAAAAAAAAAAAAGTTAAAATTGTGCTCAGAATGCAATAAGCACATTTGATGTCCCAATGCCAAGAGCACTGCATTTTGCCTCAAGGGGACAACAAAGGGACAACAGAGTTTATGTTATCCCTTCAACATTTCAATATAATTAGAGCCTTGTTATGTGCAGTAGGGAGATACATGATTATTTTATAATGAAGAAGACTAGAGTAAGCTTATCAAGTGGCCATGTATGTTTTCATTGTGGCCCTACTCTTTTTATCATATTCATAATGAACATCAGGGAAGTGTCTGGTAAGAAAATTAACCCCAAAATAGTCAATACATAATGTCCAGCTAAGATACATGATCACATATTAACCCTCTAAATAAAATATATATATATTTATATATAAAACGCTGCACCAAGGTTTCACATATGCAACAAATATATGCTAGAAACATTTTTAAAGATTTCTTAATTATTAAAGTGTGCTATTTGTATAATTTTGAATCTTTATAATATATATTTACAATGATCAAATAAGTGATAATAAAGGATGTATTTTCTTCTAAAATATTCTAGAATATAAAAATCTTCATTCTTAACATTTAGATTGACTTTGATTACATATATCTAATATATATATATTATAATTTATCTAATATGTAAATATTATGTGAATATATTATATATTATATAAATATTCTAGGTATATATTTCTGTCCAACTTTCTGTGCACATAATGGGATCTGGACAACCAGGACAATTTTGAAGATAAAGTAGCCCAAATAATGCAATTTTGCCTTAAATATCCAATTTAAAAGGTATTTTTTCTTTGTACATGATCCAGGTAATTGTTGGAATTCTTCTCTTGATTATGTACAACACATTCATAGTTACTTTTGCCATTTTCTTTAAAACAAAGTCCAGGTTATACATTTTTTCACCATCGTTAGAACAGAATTTTCTGAAAGCTGGTTTCATAAAAAGCTGTGTATTAATCATATAGGCCAGACATACAAATGTGAAACAAAATAATGAATAAATGGAAACATCTGAATAATACAAAGTAAGCAAGCTATTTTGGGAAGAATAAAATTCAAGTGAGAGAGGCTTTTGAAAGAAAAACCTGAAATAACACAGATAATACCTCAATTTTCTATTTCATTTTAGCTAGTAAAAGTATTGCTCTACTCTGTCAAGGGGTACCTTAATTCCCGTCCTATTCCCTTATTTCCCATTTCTGAAATAGAATAAATTACTATTTGGCTTGAAAGACCAATGACATCTGACAATATACTGAGAAAGAAAAATGATAAATCTAAAGTTTTTATCAGTGTTTTTTATCCCAAAGAAAAATATTCTATAATGTGTATTTCAATAAAACAACTCAATACCCACACTGAGTGTGGAGGAGGGAAAGGGGCAAAGCAAGGTTATGTGTTGTTCTTATGGTTCGAGACTCACCAGAGATGAATATTTTGTTGGAACGTAAGTGTTCCCGGACGGTGTGTGGCGGCTTTGTAACGTGGCCACTTGGCAAGTTGCACAGACTCCCTGCACTGTGTGTTTCCAGGTCAGCTGAGCAGCAAAGGGCGACGGTGGGACTTGAGCAGGGAGGGCTAGGCAGCTGCCCTTAACATCGTTCTGGGTCTTCCTTTAGCTTCTGCTCCTCCTGGACTCGATGACAAAGGGCCTCAGGTTCTACAGGACACCAGTATCTTCAAGGGCAGAGGCAGCAAGAGCTGAATGGGTTCTGTTCTGTTCTCCTAGGACTGAACCCATGCTCGTAGCTTACAGCTTACCCTCGCCCTCCCCTTCTTCACATCTATCTTTCCTCCTCCACTTCCTGCTCCATAGACTTTAAGCTCCAGCATCAGACACATAAAGGAGAGAAACTGCTTCACCAGCTCCCATAACTGTGGAAAGTCAAATCTGTATAACAGAGTCAATGCATGTTAGCTGAACCTATTGTGGTAATCATTTCACAATAGGTGTAAATCAAGCCATCACGCTGTACACCCTAAAATTATACAGTGATGTATGTCAATTATTTCTCAATAAAACTGGGGGAAAAACAGCCTCCAAAAATAGTAGTAACAATAATAATAAAGGGGATGGCAGGAAACTTCGGGAAGCAATGGATGTGTCCATGGCCTTGGTGGTGGTGATGGTTTCACAGGTGTATACTTACCCCCAAACTCATCAAACTGTATACTTTAAATATGAGCAGCTTTTTACACATAAATCATACCTTAATAAAATGGGTTTTTAAAAATGAAAAATAAACCTGTCTAACAAACCTTTTCATCTATAAATATATATTCTAATGTCTCTGCCTGTCTATTAAAATCTGACTGATTGATAGACTAAACATCTTAGCCTCAGAACTTCTTATATTTTTTTAGTTTTAAAATGATTGTCTTCCAAATGCAAATAATTTTATGCTTGCATTATCACTATCCTAGTAGTAATCCTTTATGGTTATTTTGTTGGGTACATTTTATTTGCAGAACATTGCTAGACACTTTCTTTGGAGTCTCAAACTTAGAGTTGGATCAAAATTGCAAATTCAACAAGCAGTGCCTAATGCCCTACCTATTTGAGTTTAGCAGAAATACATTTAACTGATGAAAAATAAACACTTTCCACTTTCCAAAGAAAAATAAGATGGAAAATGAATTTATAAGATGAAATATTAGCCAACCCATAATAACTAAGTTAGTGGCTTTAAAAATTGGGTATACTGTAAGACCCATAGTGAATTTCTGAGTTAATTTTTAAAAAAAAACTTCGGCCTTTCCATGCAAAGAAATGGAATTTTATATGAACTCAATTCTACATTGCAGTAATACCCAATGAAAGAATCTTTTAACGTAAGTCTCATCTCCAGTTCCTCATCCCTTGGGAAAATCTGTAACTAGAAACACTTGTCAGCATATGTGCAAACTGGTAAACATCAGCCAAACCAGAAAAGAAAACATTTCATGTTACTCTGAGAGGAAAGGAAGGGCATCATTCTACTCTCTACCCAAGCATTAGGATGAGAATAAACCGGTTACAATGTGTGGAGGATAGAAGAATGGCCTCCCCAAAATGTCCACATCCCAATCCCCAAAACTTGTGAATATGTCATGTGACACGGCAAGAGGGAATAAGAGTTGCAGATGGAATTGAGGTCACTAATCAGCTGATTTTAAGACAAGGAAATTATCATGTATACTGTGGGTGGACTCTGTGTATCACAAGGGTCCTTTAACAGAAAGAGGGAAGCAGAAGAGCCCTAATCAGAGATAGCATCATGAGAAAGACCTGATCAGTCACTGCTGGCTTTGGGGACAGAAGGGGGCCACAGGCCAAGGAATGTGGGCAGCCTCTAGGAGCTGGGATAGCAAGGAACAGAGTCCCGCCAAGAGCCTCTAGAAGGAACACCATCTTACTTATAGCTTAATTTTAGCCATGAGACCCATGTCGAACTTATGATCTCCAGAACTGTAAGTTAATAAATTCATGTTGTTTTAAATCACTGAGTTAGTGGTAAATTTTTACAAGAGCAATAGGTACCTAATACACATGGCATCAGAACAAAATGAGTGATTGAAGTCTGCAGCTTTGAGAGAATGATGTGCTCACATCAGCTCTCTCAACGCTACTAAAAATCAATGGGGAAAATAAGAATAAGTGTGCAGTTAGACAAAATTCACATAAAGGGAAGTGTACCCATAATGAGAAGAAAATCATAAGGAAATGTTGTTTTCCCAGGTTTCTAACTTTTATAAAAAATAAAGGAATCAAAAGAGAAGGAAAAAAAATTTAAATGAACTTGTGCAACACTGACTGACTAACATCTCCGTATCTCCCACTGCATTATATCTTTTGATTATGCAGAGTTCATTTCAGCTCAATGTAGATTAAATCGAATAGTGACATTCCCAACAGGACAACCAGATGGAATCACATTTTAATTAACTTTTCAACCAGCATACAGATGTGCTTTTGTGATCATTATCAAGAAATCATTTGCAAAATGAGAAGCCCTGGTGGCAGATTGTAGTTTAGAATGATTGATCACATCGTGAGATCATTAACCTTAAAATGCTTTTAATCATTTATTGACCAAATGAAGAAAAAGCTTATAAACCATTATTGAATATATCTAAGCCAAATTATCATGTACCTTTCGGGAGATTAAATTAAAGGAAATATTGACATGATAAAATAATGATCCATGCATGTATATTATATTATTAATTTCCCCAGAAAGCCACGTGGTTTCTAAAATTATACTTCCATACATTAAGAAAAGCTCATACCATAAGAAAAAGAACTTACCCGCTTCCACCTTTTGTTCTCCATCACCATAAAATAATTCCAACTCATATTTGACGCTTTAAGAATAATAAATAAAGCCCCTACCTTCCAAACCTTTACACTTTGAAAACGATCACCGGCATGAATAATTTGTTCTTAAATAGAAAAATAAAGTGAATATAAATGAAACATAAAAGATAATTAAAAATTACATAAAGATGAAACAGCTTGTGCATATACAACTTATTATTTGATTTAATGTTTACTTCAGTTCTTTCAAGCTGTAACTAGTAGCTCTAGTAACTAGGATTCTAGTAATTAAAAGCACTAGTAATAAGAAGACTTTCCTAATATTTGAAAAACTTTTACTTGCTTATTCCAAAATTTATAGGTGAAAGTCAACATGTAAGACATTGCAATTATTATCATTGTGGACCGAAATAAAAATGTTCAATGTGAGAGCTGTGAGTGTCAGTTTTATTTGGGGACTTACTGAGAACTGTAGCCCTGAGACAACTTTTCAATGCTGAGAAACTGCTCCTAAGAGGTAAAGGGAGAGGCCAGTATATATATGTGATTTTGGTGAAGGAGGGTACATGTATTCAAGCACACATCTCTGTAGAAGGAAGCACACATCTCAGTGACTGCTAGTCACAAGGAACAGATATCTCAGTTAGTGACCTTAGTGCTTTTCTAAGTATGGGAAGGTGCAAGAGTCCAAGAAATACATAAAAATTTCTTCTGAAATATTTCTAACTATCTGAGAGTCTATTTTGCTCGGTTCCCCAGAACACAGAGTACCTCATCCTTGTTTTCAGGGTGTATTGTAGGTCAGAGACTGCAGTGGCTAATAATTCAATCCTTGTAGAACTGGATGGTGAGTGACATTCCTTAGTTCGCAGTGCCCCCTGTAGGTCATATCAACCAAGTTTTGGGAGGTATTTCATGACCAATTTGTCCCATGGGGCTTAGGAAGACCCATTCCTAGGTCTGGTAAGGGTTTCTTTTGCTGGGGTCATATCTAAATTGCACTCAAGTAGCCTTGAGTCCAAGGGAATCCTAGGGTACATCTTCCTATCCATCCTGGCAGCAGCCAGGGCCATAAATTGGTACCATAAAGCCGTTGAGTTCCATTAGGTACAACCCAGTATATCCCTTGTCATCTGATCCAGCCTGTACCAATTGCTATCTTTAAGGATAATAATACACTAGCATTTTCCATTAGGCACCCAGCCCAATTTCTTAGAGTTACTAGGCTTATTATCCTTAGTATGATTTAATTGTTCCCAACATAAAGGGACCTTTAAACTCAAATGGCCATAGCCTTGTGTGATCCATATAAATCCATCCCATAATTGCAGGAGGGTTCCTCCTAATAAGCAGGAAGTTATGGTTTTTGACTGAGATTCAGCTCTTTGTTCTGACTGAGTTTGAGAAGGTATTTTTGATCAGCCAAGTGATGGGATCCCATCTAGTAATATCAACAGTGGCCTGAATAGAACTATAACTTCTTTCCTCTAAAACGAATTTTCTGAGGGCCATCCAGTCAGAGCCTTGGAGAGAATAAATCCACCAAGGTAACCAGAAGTACTGGGTGTAGATAATTGACTATAAACCCAACAATTGGATTGATTTCTAAAATTTGCATAGGATCATGCCCATGATAGAAAAACATTTGATTCATATGCAAAAGTCTAAGAAAACACTATAAGTGATCATACGGCTGAGGTCTGGCATCTTCTTGTCTTGGTGTGGGTGTCATTTATCCTCTGTTTGAGCATTCTTTTAAGGTGATTTTGAGGTCAGCAGTCCTCTCCTTAGACCAGTCCAGTGCAGATTTTTGGTAACTTAAAACATATGTTAATTAGAAATCTCAACTCTTGAAAACCTTAACTTCTAGTGAAAACTAAGAAGTAAGCAGTTATGAACTGTATTTTCCATAAGCATTCTGTAGCTTGGCAAACCTATAAACATTATTTATAATTTATAATTTCTAAAAACTTGCTTTCTCATAAAGAATGTCTTAGTGTGGCACCAAACATATTTATTAATAGTCCTAAATATCTTTAGTTTCTCTGTAAAAGGAAGCCTGTGTTAAGCAATTAATGTTTCAACATCTTATTTTATTTGAGAATGATCTGGATATTCAATAGACTTTCATCATTTAACTTAATTTTGCAAAACTCTGAAGTTTCAAGTTACCAAAAATCTGGAGAAACTATTTTAAGTAGACATACCATAAAACATAACTATTCCTAAAGAGGTCACCTAAAGAAACTTCTTACCTTATTTATATTTAATTTACTTATAAAAATTTTTCATACCAAGATACTTTTCTTGCTGACAAATGTTGTAACAGAAGTAATGTCTTATTTGACTTCTAGAAAACCTAGGTACAATAAAAGTACTTTTGTTGATGACTCTAAAGACATGTCTGTATTAATTAAACCAACAAAATTAAATTTTTTTTTTCTTATTTATTTTGTTTTTGGCTGCGTTGGGTCTTTGTTGCTGCGCACAGGCTTTCTCTAGTTGTGGCGATGGGGGCTACTCTTCGTTGCGGTGCGCAGGCTTCTCATTGCAGTGGCTTCTCTTGTTGTGGAGCAAGGGCTCTAGGCGCATGGGCCTCAGTAGTTGTGGCTCACGGGCTCTAGAGCGCAGGCTCAGAAGTTGTGGCGCATGGGCTTAGTTGCTCCGCGGCATGTGGGATCTTCCCGGACCAGGGCTCGAACCCATGTCCCCTGCTTTGGCAGGTGGATTCTTAACCACTGCACCACCAGGGAAGCCCCCAACAAAATTAAAGTAACTTTAATATCAAATATTAATTTAATATTGAATATTTCTCAAATCACATGAACCTGAAATTCATTTGGGTTAGTTTCTTTTGTATTTCTGAGAATTTATGTAAGTGCTTAATTTTCTTTAAGTCAATTAAATAGAGCTCATTTACAAATTAATTTTGTCAGTACCATCCAGAGGTAGAGATATATCATATCTATAACATACTCCAGACATATAGACAGACACAGCCAGAGATCTCTTAGCTTTATTTTGAAACTTAGTCATGAATGAGGTATTAAAACTCACTAATTTATAAATAACAGTTGAGATAAGTTTTAAAAAGGTCTCTTTTTCTTTGTCTTTTTTTTCTCAGTCTCAGGAATTAGAGATGATCTAGATAAGAGTAAGATAAGCGCTCCTGAGAGCCCTGGTAGGACATTTACATCTCAAAGGCACAGGGAGAAAAATGTAAGCTCCTCCAAGAAGGACTTTATCCCTTAGAGTAAGAATTTTGAAAAGATGCTTCATCAAGCTGGCTTCCTCTAATTGCGTATGCAAAAGTCAGTTGTCAAATGTGAAAAGAGCCCCAATTTGACCCATTTGAGGTTGGGATCTCCTTTAGTATAGCTTCCCCAATTAAATAAGTCCTTGCAAGTATAAGTTCCGTGTCTACATAAACCTGGCAGGGGTGTTAGTTGGAGGTTGGCTCTTTGACACCCCTCATTTCTCTGTTTGAGAAACATTTTTCCCCATTGTAATGTTGGTTTGTTGGGATAAAATTACTAACTGTATGCAACTGTATGGTGAGTTGGTGTGCTGTGTGTGAGCTTAATTCCTCTAGGTGTCATGCTAGAGTCATTTCAGCTCTTTTATGTGTCCCTCCAGCAGTCGAAAACGGCTGTGGCTCTTCAGAGCACTGAGTGACCAACTCTTACATTGTGCATCCCTGAAGCTAGTTTTTAATTAATGAGGGGGTTAACCTATAAGACTGCTGCTCAGTGTGAGGGGACTTGCCTCCGTCACTCCCATAAATTTCTCAGGTGTCTGAGAAAGCCATAACCAGGTGGGAGGACCTTTCTTTGGAGCAGAGAGCTCTTATACAATATGTTCACTTTTATCCTAACAAATTCTGTTAAATGGTTAACAGAATTTGTCAAATTGAGGAAAGATGTTAGGCCGGCCTCCTACCAAATCATCCGGTCCAAACCACTCAATGTCTTTCAACTGAGCAAATCTTCCTAAGTGTCTCAACTGAGAAGTCATGTGCCTTTTTATCAACCACCAAATAAAACTCAGATTGTCAACTAATAACAGGAGATCTGAAAGCAGAGGAGACTCACACAAATTCATCTGGACTTGCCAAGGGGGTGGATGGGAACAAGGGACCCTTACTGATACCAAGGCCCCAGATCTTCATAGAGTTCAAGGGAAGGAGAGAAGTCTGCTCTGGGTCCCTTCATGGTTGTCAGAACCGTTGCCTGAGATAAAAATGTACAGTGTGAGAGCCGTGAGTTTCAGTTTTACTTGGGGACTTACTGAGGACTATTGCCCCAGAGACAGCCTCTCAGATAGCCCTGAGGAACTGCTCTGAAGAGGTGGGAGGGAGGCCAGTATATATTTGATTTTGGCAAAGTGGTTCATGCAATCATGCATGCATCTTTGTAGAAGGATACTGCTAGTCACACGGAACAGATATTTCAGTTAATGATTTAGTACTTTTCTAAGTATGGGAAGATGCAAGAATCCAAGTTCATAAAAATTTTCTCTATAAGATTTCTAACTATCTGAGAGCATGCTTTATCTTTTTTCCCAGAGCAGAGGATAGTGCTTCATCCAGATCTTTGCCCTGAATTTCTTTCAGTGTGTACTGTAGGTCAGCGACTATAGTGGCTAATGCACTATAAATCTGCATCTTTATTCCTGTCCTGCCCCTAGGTTCTTCAGAACCATTTTTTTTTCTTTTTTTTTTTTTTAGATTCCATATATATGTGTTAACATACGGCATTTGTTTTTCTCTTTCTGACTTACTTCGCTCTATGACAGACTCTAGGTCCATCTACCTCGTTACAAATAACTCAATTTCGTTTCTTTTTATGGCTGAGTAATATTCCATTGTATATATGTGCCACATCTTCTTTATCCATTCATCCGATGATGGACACTTAGGTTGCTTCCATGTCCTGGCTATTGTAAATAGAGCTGCAATGAACATTGTGGTACATGTCTCTTTTTGAGTTATGGTTTTCTCAGGGTATATGCCCAGTAGTGGGATTGCTGGGTCATATGGTAGTTCTATTTTTAGTTTTTTAAGGAAACTCCATACTGTTCTCTATAGTGGCTGTATCAATTTACATTCCTACCAACAGTGCACACTTCCTTTTATACCACTGATCTCTCTAAGAATAGAAGCTATTTTGGTGCAGTAGAAAAAGCCCTGGAATAGGAATTAGACAGATAGGGTTGGATTCTGGCTCCAGGTTTACTAGCTCTATGACTTTGCATAAAGCATCCTTTTTGCTCTGTACCCCAATGTTCATTCTTGTCTAGGGGCTATTGTGATGGTCTAAGTATAAATCGTATGTGAAAGTATTTGTAAGTGCAATGTTGCTTTAAGTGTTAAGTAGTACTTGAGTTGCTTTGAGGAGTCACAATTGGAGGGGTAAGGTTGCCACCAATATAGATCTGATAGTAGCTAAGGCCCAGTAACTTGGATTCAACTGTAATACCCTTTACTTCCCTGGAATGACAGAGCTTGTGTGTACCTTTATCTGGTTCTCTATGTCATCTAGGAAATTTCTCATCTAGCACCAAATTTATTGAGCTTGCTCATGCAATCTAAACCTCACCAAGAATTTATATTCTTTACTAGCTCCCTTGTTATAATAGAAATACAGCATTGCTTCCTCAATTATTTGGGTGATTTTATTTTCCTTTTCAGATGCTCAATAGTCCAAAGGTGCCTGGACCAGCCAAACAAATCGTTTCACCTCTTGAGTCCTTTTCTTTTAGGAGAAAAGTTGGATCTTTGCTCTGTGGCTCACTTTTTCTTTCTTTCTGCATGATCTGCTCAAAATGAGAGAGGGTCAGACACAGCAAGACAGCTGTGTTCACTGCTGATGTTAAGTTTGGAAATTAAATTGACGGAAAAAACCAGAAGTTCCAGTGTTGTCAGGGACTCAGCATGCAAGAGAACGTTCATTATATATATTTGTGTCTGTATTTGAAAGAACACATGGAAAGAACTTCACATATCATCAGTCTTTTGAAGAACCTTGCATAAAGGGCACGTACCTTTAGCTTTATTGGTAACGAAAACTTATTTTGCAAAGAAGTGGTGGCAATTTAAATTCCCACTTGCAGACTACTAACCATAGCAATACATTCGTACCAAGATTTCATATTTTTAAAATATTTAGTTTTTGCCAATTTAAAGGAAGTAAAATACTATCTTATGGATTTGCTTATCTTTTATGATTACAAAATGAGGTTGAATGACTTTTCACATGCTTATTGAACATTTGTGATATTTTTTCTTTGAAGTGCCTATTTAGACTATTTTTGTCAATTTTTCCTGGCAGGGAAAAGTTGTGTGTGTGTGTGTGTGTGTGTGTGCTCATGACAGCATTGCTTTTTAAAAAAAAAAAATTATTTATTTATTTGTTTGGGCTGGGTCTTATTTGCGACAGGCAGTCTCCTTAGTTGCAGCAGGCAACCTCCCTAGTTGTGGCATCAGAACTCTTAGTTCTGGCATGCCCTTGAGATCTAGTTCCTTGACCAGGGATTGAACCCAGGACCCCTGCATTTGGAGCGTGAGGTCTTAACCACTGCGCCACCAGGGAAGTCCCCCTGATAGGGTTTTTGTATTTCATTATTTTTTAAGTATTCTATGTATATTCTGTATATTAATCCTATGTCAATTATATGTTCTGCAAACTTTGTATTCACATTTGTGATTTGTCTTTTCTCCCTTTTATAATAATAACATTTAACACTTATGATGATCCCACAATATTTGTCTATTTATTTATTTTTTTGGTTGTGCTGGGTCTTAGTTGCAGCAGGCGGGCTCCTTAGTTGTGGCATGCGAACTCTGAGTTGCGGCACACATGTGGGATCTAGTTCCCTGACCAGGGATCAAACCCGGGCTTCCTGCATTGGGAGCACGGAGTCTTAGCCACTGCGCCACCAGGGAAGTGATCCCACAATATTTGAATGAAGCAAGTGAGGCCAAAGTTACATTAAATCTATGTATCACTTGAGAAGTGATATTCTTCAATATTGTATCTCTCAGTCATGAATATTAGGTATTTTTCTCTATTTATGTAAGTCTATGTTACTGTGTTTCAATAAAATTTTATAATTTCCTCATAAAGCTCTTGCTCACTTGATGTTATATCTATTCGTATATCATATATTTTAATTTTTGGTAGTACATAAATTTGCATTTTATTGTCATATATTAATTTTATATCTAGGAATTTTCAAAAGCCTTTTTTAGTTAATTATGATTATTTATTTGTAGATACTTTTGAATTTTTCTGTTTAAAATTGTATCTCCTGAAAAAAATGGCTATTTGATATTCTCTCTCCTCTTTTCTGTCTTTTTTTTCCTTTTGTTGTGCCTTTTCTCATGGCTCAGACTCCAAGACAATGTTACATAGAAGTGGTGGCAGCTGATATCCTTGTCTTGTTCTTAATCTTGAAAGAAATATTTTTAGTGTTATACATTAAGTATAATATAAATATGCCCTGGTTTTTTTTTTTTTTTTTTGGTATCTGTTCTTACATCAGTTACAGAAAATTCAATTATATTCTTATTTTACAAAGAATATTTATCTTGAATTGATCCTGAAGTTTATCATTTTCCTATATCTTTTAGTATAAGCATTTTAAATTTGTTAATGTGGTAAAATGGAAAAATTCTTTCTAAATTTAGTCTACTCCTACATACCAGAGAGAAATACACATTTGTTAATTTTATTATCTTGTTCTATATCCATAGATTTGGTTACTAGCATTTTGTTTAGAATTTTGCATCTATGTTTATGAATTAGACTGTCTTTTAATTTTTTCTCTTAACTGTTCTAGTTTGGGTATCAAGGTTACGCTAATGTCATAAAATGAGGCAGAGGCATCCTTTGTTATTTTTCAGAGGAATCTGTCTTGCTTGAAACTATTTTCTCCTTGAAAGTTTGAGAGAACTCATAAGTAAAGCCATCTGAGTCTTGTGTTCTCTTTGTAGAATATTTTTCACTATTGATTGTGTCTTTAATAGGTATAAGGTGTTTGGGCCTGGGATCTCTAGGAAGCAGAATCATCTTAAACATTTCATTCACAAGAAGCAAGAATGAGGGACAAAAGGAATGAAATAGAAAAGGACAAGGACAGAAGCCAATACTTGGATATATTAATGATTTAGCCTCTGTTAAGTGCTTCTGTTGGCTGATTTCACAAAACAGTCCCTGAGAATCTATATAACCACATCATACCACCAACTCAGTAGATTCAGAAGGTACAGTTGACAAAATTTAATAACTGTTCATGATAAAAATTCTCCATAAACTAGAAATAGAGAAAAGAACCCCCCAATTTAATAAAGACCGTCTACAAATACTTATAGCTAACATTATACACAGTGGTGAAGACAGAACTGCCTAAGATGTGGAAAAGGCAAAGATGAATACCCGCATCACTTCTCTTCAGCATTTTACTAGCGCTCACTGCCAGGGCAAGAAGCAAGAAAAGGAAATAAAAGTCTTAAAAATCAGAAAGCAAGAAGCTAATCATTTTATTTACAAATGAGCAGATGGTGGAGAAAATCTATTATATTTCTCTTTATTTATGAAAATAATTTTAAAATGAAATAGAAAATCAATACTATTTACAATGGCATTCAAAACATAAAATACTTGGGAATAAAGTCAACGAAATAATCCACAATACCAGTACACCTAAAACTATGAACACCTGCAGGGAAAAAGATTTAAATAAATATGAATAGATATGCCACATTCATAGATTAGAGACAGGAAATCACAAAAATACCAGTTCTTCTCAATATGATTGTAGTTGCAATGCAATACTATTAATAATCTTAGCAAGCATTTTTTTTTTTTAGAAATTAGCAAAAGGATTCTAAAATATACATGGAAAAGTAAAAGACTAGAAGACCTCACTCTGTCTTTTCTGGCTAGATAGATCTTACACCTTCTCACTCAGTTATTCATCTCTGCACTTCTCTGTTGTATTTTTATTTCTTTGCCATATTCTAAAAAATTTATTTATGTTATCAGCAAATCTAATTTATTGTTAAACCCAATCCCAGAGTTTTTAATTTAAATTATTACATTATTATATATCATTTTAGTTCTAGAAGTTCAATTTGATCTCTCTTGGAATCTGCTGGATAATTTTTAATAGACTTTTCTTCTTGAGTCATATATTTAATTCCTTCATTTATTTTATTAAACATTTAAAATATATTGTTTATTTCATACTTCCAGAATTTGAAGACTTTGTATGTCAAATTCAGCTGTCAGTTAATTTGCTGATTCTCATATATGATACCATGTTTTCTTGTGTATTTTGAGTTTTGACTGTGAGCTCATATATCTTGGAATATTACCTGTGGGAATTGTTTTGAGATCTAAAACTAAGTTCCATCAGAGAAAATTTATATTTGCTTCTGCCAATGCCTCAGGGCACTACCAGCTTGAGATCACTTTAAAATAAATTCTCAGCTTGAGGTATTTTGGTCCAGCCAGATAATGTGAATTCAGGGTCGTTATAGTTACAAATTCTCTGGGGAAAGTACTTTCCCCTCTTATAAGTGCTATGCTTCATGAAAGACAATTTTCTTTATAGTTCCCTGAAAGGAGGTGAAATTTTTCTATTCCCTCATGACACTGGCAATGTAAGCCTTTAATGCTTCAAATTATGTGTCTCTCCTATTAAACAGTGCCATTGGCAGACTCTGAACTTTGTTTCCTGTACCTCGGCAGGGTATGATGTTAGAAAATGTTGATCAAGTTCACCCAGCTTTGAAAATGTGCTCAAGGTCAAAGACCATTTTAATGGTCTACTTATCTTTCTTACTTTGTGCTTCTGAGTAAGAAGCCTCAGTCTACAAAACTCCCCCACTGCTGATGTACCATGAGGATGAGGAATCCTGAGATGAAGTCACTTTGCTAGCTTATGAGTAGCATGGTACGGGTGCCAGGTGCCTTAGCCTATGTTTCTGAAGAAATAGAGCCTGAGGCAGAATAATAAATGCAAAATTCTAAGTGAAAGAAGCCACTCTGAAAAGGCTACATAATGTATGATTCCAGCTACCTGACATTCTGGAAAAGGCAAAACTATGGAGACTGTAAGAAGATCAGTGGTTGCCAGGAGTTAGGGAAGATGGATGGATGAAACAGGCAAAGCACAGAGGATGTTTAGGGTAGTGAAAAATACTCCGTATGTTACCATCATGGTGGATACAGGTCACTCCAGACTTGTCCAAACGTATAGAATGTACAACACCAGGAGCGAACCTTAATGTAAACCACGGGCTTTGGGTGATAATGATGTGTCAATATAGGTTCATCAGTTGTATCAGTTGTAAGCTGTACTACTGTGATGCAGGTTATTGATAGTAAGGGAGGTGTGCCTGTGTAGGATCAAGGAGTATATGGGAAATCTCTGTCCTTTCTGCTCAGTTTTTCTGTGGACCTAAAATTGCTCCAAAAAATAGTTTACTTTTTTAAAAAATGAGGGTGTCTATTACAGAACCTTCCCAGCGTCGCAGCAGCCCAGCTTCTCTCAGGTGGAAGGGAATTCCTAAACTCCTCAGAGGAGAAGAGCAGCGTCTTGCTTGCGGGATACTCCTTGCTGTCACGTTAGCAGCTCCTGAGTTTTCCCATGGCTTGCTGCTGGGATGGGCAGCTGAAGAATGCCACTTTTGATCCGATGATGCACTGCTTGAGCAGAATGCGTGAGAAGGTGCGAAGGGTCAGTACAAAGCTTTGCGAGAGCTGCACACCGGGAGTCAGCGTGCCTGCCCACCTTCCAGCAGAGGGTGTTCGTGGGTTAACCTAGCATTATGGCCGCATTAAGGGATCTTCCCTACAATTTTTTTTCCAGTTTTTAAATTGCGGTAAAATGCACATAGCATAAGACTTAACCACCTTTAACCATCTTTAAGGGTACAGTTCAGTGGTCATACATAGATTCATAATGTTATGCTACCATCACCGCCATCCATCTCCAGAAGACCTTGAATCTGGTAAAACTGAAACTCTATACCTAATAAAGAATAACACCCCATTCCTCCAACCATCCGGCCCCGAGCAACAACCCTTCTCCTTCTACTTTCTGACTCTATGATTTTGACGACTCTAAGGACCTCATAAAAGTGGAATCACACAGTATTTGGATATTGTGTTTGGCCTATTTCACTTAATGTCCTCAGGGTTCATCCATGTTGTAGCATATGTCAGAATTTCCTTCCATTTTTTAGCTGAGTAGTATTCCACTGTGGTAAATACCATGTTTGCCTATTCATTCATTCATCAGTGCATACCTGGACTGCTTCTACATTTTAGCTCTTGTGAATAATGCTGCTGTGAAGATAAGTGTACAAATATATCTTCAAGACCTTGCTTTCAGTGCTTTGGGGTATATACCCAGAAGGGAAAGTGCTGGATTATATAGTAATTCTATTTTTAATTTTTTGAGTAACTGGCATACTATTTTCCACAGGAGCTAGAAAAAAATCTTACATTCCCACCGACAGTGCACAAGGATTCCAATTTCTCCACATCCTTGCCAACACTTGTTATTTTCTCTTTTTTTTAAAATCCATAATGGTGTTAGGTGGTATCTCATTGTAGCTTTAATAGTAGTGATTAGTTATGTTGAGCAGCTTTTCATGTGTTTATTGGCCATGTGTATATCTTTTTGGAGTAATTTCTATTCAAGTCTTTTGCCATTTTTGTATTGTATTTGTTGTTGTTGTTGAGTTTTAGGACTTCTCTATATATTCTGGATATTAATCCCTTATCAGATATGTGATTTACAAATATTTCCTCCCATTCTGTGGGTTGACTTTTACTCTGTTGATCAGGGCTTTTGATATACATTAAAAAATTTTTTTTATCAAGTCCAATTGTATTTTTTATTCAGTTGTCTGTGTCTTTGGTGTCACTTCCAAGAAATTATTGCCAATCTAATGTTGTGAAGCTTTTACCCCGTGTTTTTTTTCTAAGAATTTTATGCTTTTAGCTCTTACATTTAAGTCTTTGATCCATTTTGAGTTAATTTTTGTGTATGGTGTTAGGTAAGTGTCAAACAATTCTTTTGCATGTGATATTGTTTTCCCAGAACCGTTTGTTGAAAAGACTCTCCTTTCTCTATTGAATTATCTTGGTACCTTTGTCAAAAATCATTTGACCATATGTGCAAGAGTTTATATCTGGGTTTTCAGTTCTGTTCCATTGATTAATATATCTGTCTTTATGCCAGTACCACACTATTTTGATTCCTATAGCTTGTGGTGAGTTTTGAAATTAGGAAGTGTGAATCCTCCAGGTTTGTTCTTATTTTTCAAGATTGTTTTGGATATTTGAGGCCCCTTGAGTTCCATATTAATTTTAGGATGGGGTTTTCAATTTCTGCAAAAAACAGAATTGGGATTTTGGTAGAGATTGCATTGAATCTGCAAATCACTTTGTAGTGACATCTAAACAATAAGTATTAAGTTATTGATGTCTTAACAATATTACCTTCCAATTCATGAACATGGGATGTGTTTCCATTTTGTATGTCTTTTTAAATTTCTTTCAGTAGCATTTCAGAGTTTTCATTGAACAAATTTTTCACCTCCTTGGTTAAATTAATTCTTAGGTATTTTATTCTTTTTGATGCTACTGTAAATAAAATTATTTTCTTCATTTCCTTTTCGGATTATTCATTGTTTGTGTATAGAAATGTAACTGATGTTTTGTGTGTTCACTTTGTATCCTAATATTTTGCTTATTTATTTATTAGTTCTAATATTTTTTTGTGGAATTACATTTGACATCCTGAAGTTATAACACACCAATTTGAATTTATACCAGCTTTACATCAATAACATACAAAAACTCTGTTTCTTTACAGCTAACTCCATCCCCACCCCTTTCAGTTGTTGTTGTCACAAAATTATATCTTTATACATTGTGTTTCCAAAAACTTACACTAATGATTGTTTACATATATTAGTTTTTTAAAAATTATGTAGAAAACAAATTGTAGAATTACACATCAAAATTATAATAGTGCTAGCTTTTAAACTAGTAATTTTTTTTAGTGTACTAATCTCAAATCATCTAGAAAATAAAAACTGGATTAATAGCCATTGTTATAAAATACTAGATGTTATAATTGCCCATGCATTTATCTTTACTGAGATCTTTTTTCTTCATATGGCTTCAATTAGCTGTTTAGCATCCTTTTATTTCAACTTACAGGACTCCCTTGAGCATTTCTTTCAGGGCAGATCTGATGGTAATGAACTTCCTCAGCTTTTGTTTATCTAGCAATGTCTTAATTTCTCCCTCACTTTTGAAGGACAGTTTTTCCAGATATAGAATTTGTGGTTGACAGTCTTCCTTTGTATACTTTGAATATATTGGTCCCTTGTCTTCTGGTCTCCAAAGTTTCTGATGAAAAATCTGCTGACAGTCTTACTGAGGAGCTCTTGTATGTGATGAGTTTCTTCTCTCTTGCTGATTTCAAGATTCTTTTTTTTTTTTTGTCTTTGTCTTTGTCTTTCAAAAATTTGATTATAACATGTCCCTGGAGGTCTCTTTGAGTTCATCTTATTGGAGTTTGTTGACCTTCCTGTATTCATGTAATTCATGACATTTGAGAAGTTTTCAGCCATTCTCTCTTTGAGTTCTCCCTGTGCCCCTTCTATCTCTGCCCCTTCTGGGGCTCCCACAATGCATATGTTGGTCTACTTGATGGGACTCAAAAGGTCTTTAGGCTCTGTTCACTTTTCTTCAATATTTTTTCTTTCTGTTCCTCAAACTTGATCATTTCCTTTGTCCTAAATTTTAATTTGCTAATGCTTTCCTCTGCCAGTTCAAATTTGTATTTGAATCCCTCTAGTGAATTTTTCATTTCACTTACTATACTTTTCAGCTCGAGAATTAATTTTTGGTTTCCTTTTCGATTTTCTCCTTATTGATGTTTCTGTTTTATCCATACATAATTTTCTTTCCACATCTTTTTCAGCTCTTTGAGCATCTTTAAGACAGTTGTTTTAAAGTCCTGGTCTAGTAGATCTGCCATCCAGTCTTTTTCTGGGACAATCTCTGTTGGTTTTTTTCCTTTGAATAGGCTATACTTATCTGTCTCTTTGTATGCCTTGGGATATTTTGTTGAAAACTGGACTTTTGAATCTAATAACATGGTAACTCTGGAAATCAGATTCTCCCCCTTCTCCAGGATTTGTTGAAATTTTTTGTTTTTGTTTATTTTTTTAAATTATTGTTGTAGGCTGTCTTTGTGCTGCAGATCAGCCTGAAGTGTGAACTCAAGGTCATCTCAGGTCTTTTCTGAGACTGCTCCTTTCCCTAGGCACATATAGTAACTTTCTAATTTCTCCCATTTATGCAGTTACTTTTGAATGTCCTAGTCGCTACTGTCTGGCTCCCACAAGAGAAAAAAGAGAAAAATGAAGGGAATGGGGAAGGATGTCAACCATTTAAATCCCCTGGGAGCCCCTTCAGCTGGAGGAGGAGGAGGTGTGTGTAACCATTGGGGTTTGGGGTGCAACAGTAGCCACCTGCCTCTTTGTCCTCATGTCTGAGACCAGAAACAGGAGAGCTGAAACTGACCAAAATTAACCATCATTTACCATCCAAGCTTTCCCTTGGAAATTTTAAGCTTTTAATGGACTCCAGAGTTCCAAAATCATTCCAACAGACGGATTCTGCCAGTGAAATTGTTGTCTAGGTGGGGAGATGGATTCTTGGACCTTCCTACTCTGCCATCTTCCCAGGATCCCATTCCCTCTGTGTTTTTGAGTGTGTGATTGAGTAGATTGCCCACTACATTACTATGTCCCTTGAAAAATAAGCCATACAACAATTTTTGAAACTAAGTGTTAGGAAAATTTTCATTTCTGGTGTGAGATTGCTAGGTTTTTAAAATAGGTAATCAAAGTTTGAAACTGGTTTTGTTTTTCTTTTTGCTTTGGTCACTCAGAGCCAAATTTTCAGCCTTATTTAGTGGAAAAAATGTAGAACTTAATGTCTATTTTTCATAATCTGTATATTATCTTACTCTCCAGTTTTACACTTTTTAGTCTATCAATATATTTTCTGGCTCAATTTTACTTTCAGTTTTATTGTGGTTTCTATATTTTTATAAGTTGTCTCAATCCTCTGTGAAATGAGGCAATCTACATACACATACATAAAAGGAGCCTTACATTTTACTTTAGGGCCAATTTATGGCTGGGCTCTCACCTTTCAACTGTGATGTAAACCATACACAATCAAGCAGCAGTGGGGGGAAATGCTCTACACATATACTTCTTCATTTGCCAGGTGTTATTCTAGGCACATTTATATCTTACAAATTTGACCTTCACACAATATTTACCAACAAATTAGGTATTTTTCTTTACCTTTTCAGACAAGACAACTGATGATCAGAGAGCTTAAGTAACAGTAAATTCTAACTGACTCTATAATACAAGCTCATTTCAATACATGGTACTGATATTTATCTAGACAAGACCTGAGGAAATGCTTATTATATAGAGAGTCTATTGAACTCAGATGAATAACATGCTATTTTCCCATGTTATTCTTGGAATGTGTGGACTTTTATTATAACTCTGCACCTGAAATATGCAAAGCATCACCCTAAACAGAATAAGATAAGAGTAAGATGTCTATTTCCTTTTGTACTATAGAGAAAAAAAAGACTTTGGTTTGATAATACAAATAAAATTCTGTGAAAAGTCACCCAGTGGGTCCTTGGAGTCTTCTCGTAGTAACAAAATATTCCCATACTAATAAATCAATCAGTGCTCCCAGAGAATGGGTTAAGTACAGTCATTTTGAAAACTGCTCCAGCACCTGCTCATGAAGTAGAAATTGATTTGAAAATAGATGTCAGGTTTTAATTTAATATTTTATGGAATAATTCTATTTGAAGTATTTCTCACTAAAACTAAGGTGATTTATTGCATATACTCAACCAAAGCTGCAACTACAGCCACAATGTATTGTCACACATCTGAGAGTCTGAATTGTGATACAGAATGCATATTTCAGTACCACATTCAGGGTATTTATTTGTTATACTTTTTTTAAGTCTAAGAGAGATTACCAATTTCAGCAAATTGTTTAGCACTACTCTGTGAAAGAAGGTGTATCACCTTTCCATTTTTTATTATTAATAATTGAATCTATTTAAACGGAGAAGCAAAATTAGGTGGGGTAATTAGTGTCCTTTTCTTTATACATTAACTTTACCATAATCAGCCACAGAGATAAGAGCCTCAGTATTACCTCTCTCTCATATACCATCTTATTTGCCTGTCTCTGATTACCATAGAGAACAATCTCCTGACCTTGACTTTATTAGTCCTGATTTCTACTGACTGAGCTATACAATCTGAACTATTCCCATCTGTTTGCATTCCTACGGTGCAGTTGCCCTCCAGGAATAATCGAGTAAATGAGAGTTTCTCATAAGGGGTCCCTGTGGAGCTAATGCCCACATAATAGTCCCAGAGATGTTGCTGGAAATATCAGGAGGGTAAGGAGTGAGGGGTGGAGCGTGGTGACTGGAGATCAGACTGGAGCTCCTCAGTCTGATGCCACCAAAGGAAGAAGTAGGTACTTCTCCTGTTTCCACAAAGCAGAGCAATGCATATTGCATTTATTACTCAGAGCTTGGCAATTGGTCTTATCAGGGAAGGAAAGAAAAATATAACTTTAAACTGAAGATCACATATTTTTCCTGGAGCCTATTGGCCATAAGTGTTCCCAGAGGTGAGGCCTTCTCTCTCCATTGCTTGTAGCCGACCTCCATGTTTCAAGGGCCAATTTCTCTCGCCTTCACTGGAATCCTATTTGACCTTCTTCTCTCAGGTCAGGATCCAAAACCAAACTCTCCTCAACACCAACTATAAAAAGGATTCTTCTCAACCCCAGGACAAGGCTCCATCCTTCCTGCTCCAGGATAGATGGAGAGAATTCCGTCTCCCTCAAAGGAACCCTCACTGCCACCTCAGCGCTCATGCGTACATTCATAGCGTGGTCTCATGTCCTCTAAAGCCCAGAAGGACAGCCACTGGAATCAATAATACATGCCTTAATGTCTAAATTACTCAATCTATTGGGACACAGGAGTCAGCAAGAACCTCCACTGAGATTAGTTATAATTCTAATTATTTGAGGACTGATTTTGAATTACTAATTTAATTTATATTAGTAAGCAATCTATGACAAAAACATAAAAGGAGTGAATTTGTATTACTTCACAAATCTAGAGACTGTCTATTTACATGGGTAAATACTTTTCTTACATTAGCCTTGCTTAAAAAATTCATCAATTTCTGCTTGACAAATAAGGTCATCTATACCATTTTCCTAAATGGGAGGGAAATCCAAAAGGGAAGGGATATATGTATAAGTATGGCTGATTCATTTTACTATGCAGAAGCTAACACAACATTGTTAAGCAACTATACTCCAATAAAAATTAATTTTAAAAAAGTTCATCAAGTGTCATGTTAAAATTCAGAAAATATTTTGTTTCTTCAAATGCCCATTTTCTAGTTTCAATCCTTTGAAGCGTCTAATTCCAGCCAATACGTAGAAACATGTGTCAGCCTTAAAATGGCATTTAGGGCTTCCCTGGTGGCACAGTGGTTAAAAATCCGCCTGCCAATACAGGGGACACAGGTTTGATCCCTGGTCTGGGAAGATCCCACATGCCGCGGAGCAACAAAGCCCGTGTGCCACAACTACTGAGCCTGCGCTCTAGAGCCCGAGAGCCACAACTACTGAGCCCGCGAGCCACAACTACTGAAGCCGGCGTGCCTAGAGCCCATGCTCCACAACAAGAGAAGCCACCACAATGAGAAGCCCGTGCACCGCAAAAAGAGAAGCAACCACAATGAGAAGCCCGCGCACCTCCATGAAGAATAGCTCGCCGCAACTGGAGAAAGCCCGCGTGCAGCAACGAAATTGCAACACTTGTTTTCTCTGTCTCAACCTTTCCTGGTGATGTGACGGGTCCTAATCTTTCAGAAGTAGAAAGTTAATCCCCTTTAGGACTGGTTGGTTGCCTGTCTTGTTTGTTTGACTTCGTTCAGTGTTCCCAGCGAGCCCGAGGAAGAGGAATGAGAAGAGAGAGTACCAAGGGAGAGCACAGCTCACCCGGTGGATTTGGTCTAGGGTCATAAAGAGCACTTCTGTCAGCTGTGGTCTCCAGGATTTGGGGTCATGCACCCATGAAAAAACTTTGGAAGCACACCCTTGGTGTGCTATATTTAAAAAAATAATTCAAAAATGAATACACTACTGTGTTGATTCATTATATAGATAATAAGCATATATAAAAATAGAAATGACAGGATGAGATAAAGGTAAGTAGAATTGTGCAACATGGTGAAGGTGCTTAATGCCACTGGATTGTACACTTAAAATGGTTAGAATGGTAAATTTTATATCATATATATTTGATCATAATAAAAAAATGTTGACATAAGTAGAGATAGTATTCAAACATATCTGTCCAGAATACCTGGTGTGCCCTGTGGTGGCTGGCTGGAGCAATGAGAAAAGCTTAAAGCCAGAGTGAACGTACCACAGTCCTGGTCCCCACTATTAAAGGCCAGACCTCCTGGGAGACAGACTTCCTTCCGGAAGCATCTATGACATCGGAGGGAAACCAGCTATGTGATCTTGTGCAAGTCACTTAAACACCCTGATGTTAGGTTTCCTAATTCTTTTAATGGGAGGTAAGAAATGTTTACATTTATCTACATCAAATATGTACTAGGGTAATTTACATGAAATATTTCATAAACCCATGGGGACAGATGGTTACTAGACTTATTTTGGAGATTGTTTTATAATGTGTGCAAATGACAAATTACTATATAGTACACCTGAAACTAACATAATAGTGTATATCATCTATATTTCAAAAAAATGCATGATCTTCAGAATAGCTTTATTTTTTAATTTTTTAATTTTTTTTAAAGATTGATTGATTGATTGATTGATTGCTATGTTGGGTCTTCGTTTCTGTGCTAGGGCTTTCTCTAGTTGCGGCAAGCGGGGGCCACTCCTCATCACGGTGCGCGGGCCTCTCACTATCATGGCCTCTCTTGTTGCGGAGCACAGGCTCCAGACGCGCAGGCTCAGTAGTTGTGGCTCACGGGCCCAGTTGCTCCGTGGCATGTGGGACCCTCTCAGACCAGGGCTCGAACCCGTGTCCCCTGCATCGGCAGGCAGATTCTCAACCACTGCGCTACCAGGGAAGCCCCAGAATAGCTTTATAATATAGGTTATTATTCAGATGTTTTAATGAAAAAACAAAGATTAAGTTAGGTAACTTAGCTAAGATCACTAGTTCAAAGGGGGCAGACCCAGGATCTGAATCCATGTCTCTGCTTTCAGTGCAAATCCGTATTCCACCCCTTAGAGGTGACAGGAGGTATACCCACTGGCAAGGGTTTTTGTGAAGATCAATCAAAATGATCAAGGTAATGTATTATGCACAGTTACTAGACAGAATAGATCCTTTTTGAAAACTTTCTAGCAGACAGTTTCTTCATAATACACTGCATAATAAGTAAGTTAATAAATAAATGAAGATTTGGGTTTTCCTTAGGGAGCAAACTAGGGGTGACGTTAAAGGCAAATTAATCTCTCTCTCTCTCTCTCTTCCCCCTTCTCTTTTATTCTCTACTCCCTCATACACACACACATAATAACAATCCTGAGCAATTAAACCGTGAAACCATGAATAAAAGAATAACTGGGGTAATAGAACGGGGCTGGAAATGGAAATGTGACTTCTTCATTTTACACAGAACACTTGAGACTCAGTGATTTTGAATGACTAACCAAGGTCACATAACTCATATGTAGAAGAATTGAGTTTAGAAGCCAGTCTTCTGACCCCCAGGTAGTGTGCTCTACATCATACCCTCTGCCCTATAAAGAGTAGTAGATAAAAGAGTAACAGAAAGAAGAAAAAACAATGGAGAAGATAGTTCACAAAGGGACAAGGGTCTAAGTGGAAGAAAGGAGAGGTCCCTACTGACAAGCGTCATTTATTAGAAATGGCAAGGCTCTTCTTTGCAGTAGATGACGTGGAATCTCCTTTTCCCCAGTTGCCCCCGTGTGTCTTCTGGTTGCTCTTGAGTAGCAAGATGCATAGCTTGTTGTGAACTACCTGCCTTAGAGTTTCTTCATTTCACTCTTTACCTATTCAGGGAAGACAACAAAAATGCATTACAGTAAGTTAAATTAATGTTGGAATACAAGTCTCCATGAATCTCTCGCATTTCTGTGCATCTCGCTAGGAGAGGCACTATGTTCGTACCGTCTCTCCAAGGATAATATATAGGAAGAGCCTTGGAAGAGGGAGACTATGTGTCCCTCCAAAGCACCGAACAGGTGTGCTTTCCGGCCGTTACCAGTGATTCGGGTTCCTAAAGCCCAGGGTTGCTCTCCTGTTACACATCCCCCTGAGTGTAGACACTCTCTGGCTCCCTCCGCTTTGTCCAGGGTAAATTAGCCATGGGCAACCAGCATAAATGCTGGTACTCTGACTCCGAGTAACAAACTGTCTTTGTCTTTGATCCACAAGTCTTACATCTTCTGCCTGCATCAGTGAAACAGGACCTGTCCTGGACCGAAGCATGTAATGGTAGGCGACACCAACAAGGGTGGCCTGCATTGCGGGGGGTTAGTGAGAGCAGAGTAGCCTGGCAGGAAGGGGACAGTGGATGAGGTTAGCTAGTTTTTACAACGCCATCGGTCTTTATCAGGGGCTAAAACTGAGCTCGCTCTCAGGTGGTGTGCAATCATCAAGTCTCTCATTTCAAATGACTGTGAATCAACGTCAGGTCAATCGTGCAACCTGCCTGTAATGACCAGGTAATATACATGTTGGTAAGTAAATGGCAAAAAGTGATTGCAACAAGAAGAAAGTGAATCACAATTTATTATTTCTTTTACCACCATTCAGGCATTCTGACCTATGAGTGGAATGCCATATCAGAGGGAATTAGGACTCCACTGAGAAATGAGAAAAATAGAGTTTTTACTACAGGACAAGATGCTTTGAAGTCTTAAGTGATGATTGTTACTGTATTTTAAAGAAAATGGACTTTAATCTTAACATGAAAGTGTGAGTAGAAATTATCTCTGAAAATTAGCATATAAAAGAAGTTTAAATGACTGAAAACTTTCCTCTTGAGAATTTATTCTGAATGTCGTGTTAGTGAATTTTATTTGATTATCTCTTACACTATTTTAGTTGTTAAATAGCAAATAGTGTTCTATTAAAGGCTTTTAAAAGTGTGTGTAGTGGGCAGTGGTTTGAGTTCATGGCATTTCAATTTAGTGTTCTTTTACTAAAGATATGGTGTACTTTGAAATTACCGTTCTGTCATTCACACATACAGTTTCGTCATTCTGCCTGGCATAAATGTCAAGAGAAGGCACGCCCTTTTCATCATACTGAATTTTCTCATATATAACAATTAGCCTCCATAATCTGTGAATAATCACTTGTTCCATGAATTAGTCTACTGTGTCCTTTTATGATTTGTCTAGTTGTCCTCGTATTTCCATGTATAAAGTCTGATTCAGTGACCACCCTACCAGGGGTCTTTGTAATGCATCACATGGAGGAAGAGTATAAAATCTATTTACATTCAGTGTGTTGTACAGGGTTGTAAGATTAGCTGAGATGCAAACAAATATTTATTCCACATGTAAACTTTTTTTAGAGAAAAGAAATGAAAATCAAAATGCTATCAAATTCTATTTTGTAGAATATTTGCTTGATTTTTGTGACAGACTAGTATTTTCTTCCATAAGGCAAATATCAGTAATCTGACAATAAGAAAAAAGCCTTCTGAAATTTCAACCATGGGCTTACAGATCTCTTTTCCTTTTTTCATCCACGGATTCTCATCAGCCACTGATACCTCAGCTAAAAATTAGTTAGGAAGGAGGTAAAGGTTAGTTACTGTGCCTGAGTGTCAGGAAAATATATGATGTTTGAAGCAATTTGTAATTTAAAAAGATGCTTCAGGTTTTAAAGTTTCATGAGTGCTTTTTCTTGCCATTTATCCAACTGTGGTTTTGTGTTTATAGCAGTGAAATGTTTTTCTCAGGCTAAATCCTGAACAGAAGAATGAAATTCTGTTCTGCTTTGCATTTGTGAGAACTGCAGTTTGGGAGATGTTAAAGCACTCTCTAAAAATACCATTTTGAATAAGAAAAATAGCCCTTTATCACGTACATAAAGACATTTGGGGCATGTTTTGGTATCTAATACGAAAGTACCAGGTGGCAGATAATACATTACTTTTCAATTTGAAGACGCTTTTGTTGCATAAAAATGTATAGGCTCATGTGTCATATTACCTAAAAGGCAATAATAGATGATGCAAATAATCTTTAAAAAATATGTAAAAGTTCTCTGATGCTAAATATACTTTGGGATCTGATAAGGCTTGAGTGAAACAAAACCCCAGGCCCATAAGCATTCAGCTTTGTTCTTTCAAAGCCCGAAAGAAGGCTTTGGTTCTCTGGTGGAAATTTCTAAAATCAACTGAGAAAGACTCACGTTTGCTTCAAGGGCCTGAATTGAATATAAAATATGCCTTTGGAATTTTTCTGTTGACTCTACTAATTAAGGCCAATTTGAAAACAGACTCAGATCTCCTTCAGCCTTTTCTGAAGCACCTAGAGTCAGAACTGAACCACTTTGGACTGGGAGTTTGGGGTTAGCAGATGCAAACTATTACATACAAAATGGATAAGCAAGGTCCTACTGTATAGCACAGGAAACTATATTGAGTATCCTGAGAGAAAACATAATGAAAAAGAATATAAAAAGTTTATATATATATATATATATATAACTGAATCACTTTGCTATACAGCAGAAATTAACACAAACATCGTAAATCAAGTATACTTCAATTAAAAAAAAAAGAACTGAACCACTTTAGTAAACAAGGTCTACAGGGCAGACCTGCCTGCAGACTTCAGAGTAACACAGAACCCTACCATGCACCCTCAATGCATGCCTACCAGACCACCAGGAAGCCTAAACTGCTTCCAGAGGAAGCGACAAAGAAAGCTGTGAGTGCTGGAAGGTGATTTGACCGAAGGGGCGTGGCCACAGGCTTTGTCCAGTTGACAGACGCTTAGACAGAGACCCTGTTGACCAATGGTTGCTCCCTAACACACCCTCCTCTTCTCTCCATGAACAGAGGGTTCTGCCTCTGTGCCTGAGCCACGAGGATGGCGTTTAAAGAAGTTTAGACACAGCCCTACGCTTGTTTCTCTCCTTTCACGTGTGTGAGTTATGGTTGGTTTTTATGTCATCTGCAACTGAATATGTTAGGTCCATCATAAATTTATGAGCCTTTCACTTTTGTGTACTGAAGAGAAAACTAAGAAAGGATGTAGCGTTAAACGACTATGAACAAAGTAAAGTATATCTTAGGCGAGACTTTATTTGTAATGAAAAACAATTTCTTGCTCATACATGCGCAAAAACTGTTAACTGTAATAGAATAAAAGCATTCCAGTTGAGCACTTTGGAATTTTTTATTATGTTTCTTAGATATGATATAACTTAGTGTCATTTACTATTGATTTTTACAGCTTTTAGGTTCTTTAAAGTAGCCCATGTTTTTTGCCCTATATTTCTTAGGCTTCCTTACATCTTAGGCATTTTGCAGATCACTACCCATTTCAGCACGATTCTTTTCACTTTGGGAAAAGGTAGGTTGGGAGCAGTATGTACAATTTTTTAAAAATTTTTATTGGAATCTAGTTGATTTACAAAGTTGTGTTAGTTTCTGCTGTACAGCAAAGTGAATCAGTTATACATATACATGTATCCACTCTTTTTTAGATTCTTTTCCCGTATAGGTCATTACAAAGTATTGAGTAGAGTTCCCTGTGCTATACAGTAGGTCCTTATTAGTTATCTGTTTTATATTTAGTAGTGTGTATATGTCAATCCTAATCTCCCAATTTATCCCTCCCCCCCTTTCCCCCTTGATTCCAATCCTAACACATAAACTACTCCAGCATATCATGAGAATGACCAAAAAAAAAAGGAAAGGAAAATTTTAAAGAAATGACAAGGGCTATTCCAGAACAATAGCCTACAGCGAAAGGTTTAGCGTTGTCTAGGGAATTGCATCAATATATCTTTATTGAGTGCACAATATGTTAGCTAGTGTTCCAGGTGATGGAGTTTTAACATAGAACAGAACATAAAGGTTCTCCATTGCCATAGCTGTCCTTTCAAACGGGGAAAATGGACAATAAATAAATAAACAGTTATTTAATATCATACCGGGTGGTTATGATAGCCAGGGAGATAAATGGGTTGGGATAATGGGATCAAGAGTGGAACGGGGGACTTCCCTGGTGGCACAGTGGTTAAGACTCCACGCTTCCAAGGCAGGGGGCCGGAGTTCGATCCCTGGTCAGGGAACTAGATCCCACATGCATGCTGCACCTAAGAGTTCACATGCTGCAACTAAGGAGCCCGCCTGCCGCAACTAAGATGGGGCCCAGCCAAATAAATAAATAAATAAAATATTAAAAAAAAAAAAAAAAGAGTGGAACAGGATGAGTTTGTAGGGGTTCCTCTAAATGCTGTGGTCAAAGAAGGCTTCTCGGAGGAGGCGGCATTTGATTAGAGAATAGAGCAAGTGAGCAAGCATCTGTGAGGATTCGTAGGGAAGATGTGTGCAGTTGAGGGAATAGTAAATGCTCCTGATCAGGGGCATGTCTGATATATTATGGGCCAGTCGGGAGACCAGATGGAGTTACAGGGGCCAGATTATGTAGAACCTTTTAACTCAGCGTAGGAACTTTAAATTTTATTCCAAAACAGTGGGAAGGCAATAGAGGGCTTTGAGCAGAAGAGTGGTAAGATCTGACTTAATATATTTTTACAATGTTATTGAGGTATAACTGACATACTATAAATTGCCAATGTTAAAAGTGTACAATTGGATACATTCTGACATATGTATAGACCTGTTGAAACCATTATTGCCACCAATGTAATGAACATGACCTTCTCCCAAAGGAGGTCCTGTATCCCGGGGCAGTTCCTCCATCCTGCCACTCCCCACCATTCTCATCCCCAGGAGGCTACCCATGTTTCTTCTATCTCTAGAGTAGTTTGAATATTCTAGAATTTGGACGTTCCATTCTATAATTGGAATATTACAAAAAGTATGCACTCTTGTCCAGCTTCTTTTTTTATTTTTTAATATCTTTATTGGGGTATAATTGCTTTACAGTGTTGTGTTAGTTTCTGCTGTACAACAAAGCGAATCAGCTATACGTATACATATATCTGCATATCCCCTCCCTCTTGCGTTTCCCTCCCACCCTCCGTATCCCACCCCTCTAGGTGGTCACAAAGCACGGAGCTGATCTCCCTGTGCTATGCGGCTGCTTCCCACTAGCTATCTGTTTTACATTTGGTAGTGTATATATGTCCATGCCACTCTCTCACTTCGTCCCAGTTTCCCCTTCCCCCCTGTGTCTTCAAGTCCATTCTCTAGTAAGTCTGCATCTTTATTCCTGCCTGACCCCAGGTTCATCAGTATCGTTTTTTTAGATTCCATCTATGTGTGTTAGCATCCGGTATTTGTTTTTCTCTTTCTGACTTACTTCACTCTGTATGACAGACTCTAGATCCATCCACCTCATTACAAATAGCTAAATTTTGTTACTTTTTATGGCTGGGTAATATTCCATTGTATATATGTGACACATCTTCTTTATCCATTCATCTGTCGATGGACACTTAGGTTGCTTCCATGTCCTGGCTGTTGTAAATAGAGCTGCAATGAACATTATGGTACATGTATCTTTTTGAATTATGGTTTCTCAGGGTATATGCTCAGTAGTGGGATTGCTGGGTCGTATGGTAGTTCTATTTTTAGTTTTATAAGGAACCTCCATACTGTTCTCCATAGTGGCTGTATCAATTTACATTCCCACCAACAGTGCAAGAGGGTTCCCTTTTCTCCACACCCTCCCCAGCATTTATTGTTTGTAGATTTTTTGATGATGGTCTGGCTTCTTAACTCAGCACAATTATTTTGAGAATCATCCACTTTGTGTCACATCAGTAATTCAATCCTTTTTATTGATGACTAATATTCTATTGCATAAATATTCCACAGTTTATTTCTCCACCTGCTAAAGGAAATTTAGATTGTTTCCAGGTTTTTTTGCTATTGCAAATAAGGCTTTTATGAATATTTGTGTACAAGTGTTTCTATGGACATATGCTCTCATTTCTCTTGGGTTAAAACATCTAAGAGTAGAATGACTGAGTCATATGGTAGATGTATATTTAACTTTTAAAGAAACTGCCACATTATACTCCAAAGTACTTGTACTATTATACATTCCCACCAACAGTGGATGAGGGTTCCCATTTCTCCATGTCCTGCCAACACTTATGCTGGTCAGTTGTTTTGTGTTTTTTTTTTTTTGTTTTAAAATTTTGGCCACAATAATTATTTTGTCATGGTAGCTCATTATGGTTTTAATTTTTATTTCTCTAATGCTGGACTAATGATGTTACATGTCTTTCATGTGCTTGCTTGCTATCTGTATGTCTCCTTTGGTTAAGAGTTCAAATCTTTGCATATTTTTTTAATTGTTTGTTGTCTTTTTACTGAGTCTTGAATCAAGAACTTGCAGTGAGTAATGCTCACAGGATTCCTATTCCTGAGTGGCCTGATTTGCTTTTTAAAGAATAATCTTAATTGCCATGAGGAGAATTGATTGTGTATGTGTAGTGGTGTGTTGGGCCATAGGGAGCTTTATCCTACTTTTTTTCTGAACATAATTAAAATTCAGTTTTAAAATTTATTCTTTTGGTTAAACACCAAGGGCTTCATGAAAGGTGTGCACAGTGGTGTCTCCTTTCAAGTGCAATTATCTAGAGCAAGCCCTAGATTATCTGAGTTGTTCTTGTCCTGCGTCGTTGTAGGGATGACTTAGATTCGGACAAGGAAATTTGAGTTGCCTATTATATATCTATATAGAGATGCTAAGTAAGTTTTTGGAGATGATGAGAAGGAAGTTGGGCAGGTGAGTCTGAAATTCACAAGAGAGATCAGACAAGGAGTTATGAATTCAGAGCCTTCATCCTACTGGTTATCCTTAAACCCGTAGAACCGGAAGAGCACGCCCAATAGGTTAAGTATAGATAAAGAAGAGAAGAAATTCAAGAGGTAATCCCTGGGGCACTCCAACTTTTAAGAGTTTGAAAAAGGAGGAGAATTCAGCAAAAAGACTGTTACCATGGTTAATGGAGGTGGAGGTGGCACTGAGAGGGGGAGAAGCAATAAAAAATAATTGACTTTTGTTGGGGTGTGATGCCAGGAACTCACTGAACCACAATTAATAGGTACATGTCATGCTGTTTGGATATGGAAGAAAGAAAACAGCAGTTAAACAAGTAAAGAAACTATCAAAAGGGCACTCCATCTTTAATGGAAGATGTGACAGGGCTGGTTTCAGTTTCCTTAGGCTTGTGTGGGTGCGAATCCTGAATGACAGTCAGCTTTCTTAATGTCTGTACTTGAAATGAGAAGCAATGTACTTATGAAATAAGCCCATAAACATATGTCGGTTCTGCTGTATGACTTTATGCTGTAAGACGGGAAGGTAAATGACTGTATTGGATTCCCCAGGGCTCACTCAGTTGAGGTTAATGTAATGGAAACTCACGTGCTCTGGTCCACAGGTCTTAGCACTATTGCTATTATAGGTAGCAAGCTGATTACAACTAGTTGAAACATGGCAATCATTTTACCTGGTCTTCTCTTTCCTATGTGAAGGTTACAGGGCATATAGACCTTACTGTCTTTAAAACTCTTCTCATCATTTCCTATTTCTGTGAAGTTCAGGTTGATAACCGCACAGATCGCTTAGTAAACATTCTTTAACCTCAATAAAATTTATATACGTACACTATAAATGTTAGTTATTTTATGCCCTTTACATTTGCCTTTTACTCACTGTATTGTCAAAAAGCAACAGAGGGTTATAGCTGGGTGTCTGATACCCGATATTATTTGTGTCAGTAAGTGTTTGTTGATTGAATGAATAAATGAATGAAATAATGAATAATGAATATTGAATAAGTTCAGCTGAATAAATGCTAGATTTATGGCAGAAACCGAGGTGCCACAAGTTAACCAGGGCCTCGAGTAAATTACTTCACTCATTCATATCTTTTTCATCTGTAAAAATAGAAAGTTCAAAAGGTTCCTCTTAGATCTGGCCTTTGGTAATGAATGCTCTGATGGCTCATGCTAGCATATTTCTTCATGCAGCGTTACTTTTAAAATATTAATTTGATAAAATGTGTAATTCTATGCAATAAAATGCAGTGAAATGTTAAAAGTTAAGGACAAGTGATCACTTATGTTTCTCATCATTTAAAAATTTTTTTTGCATTATTAAATCAATGGAAGCCATGAAAAATAAAATAAAATAATGTCATTCTAAACATGATAGTTTAATAAAAATGAAAAACAGATATTAACTTGTTATAGGCTAAAATATTTAGTATCCCATTTAATTCTTACAGTAAAGATATTTAATGATAAGTACCATTGTTACTTACCTTTTACAATTACAGAAACAGGCACAGAGGCGTTAAGTAAGTGTCCTAAGATTGCGCAGCTAATCAGCAAATGATAGAGCCAGAACTCCAGCTTTGGAATTTCCGACTTGAGATTCTATGCCCTTACATGCTGTTCTATACTGCCTCACAAATACAGACTATGAAAATTTTGAGGATTTATTTTGAAATTAATTTTCGAAACCACTTATTGAATGGAAAATGCATTACTATTACCACTTAAATTCCCATTTTTAAAATGTTCTTTTACCATGCTTTGTGTTTTCTTCTTTTGTGCTACTATTTTTATCACCAATTTTTAAAATGCTTGAAATGTAAACTTCTCCCTAAAACAAATTAATCAACAACTATCATGTTATACCACTCAGGACATTTATTTTTTTCAAGAGACACTATAAATTAACACGTTATTAACTCAAGAAATGTATACTACTAAAGAGAAGCCATTAACGTCTATGAGAAGAGTTGCCAATTCGTCCATTTAGAGTAACTATGGACAGTATCCTTCTAGATTCTGAATAGTTTCTAAACCTGGAGTTGCTTCTTAGCAGCCAACTGACACTTTGGCAGTTCTGTGCCCCTTTGGTTTTTAGGTGGTGTTCTTTTGCACGTGGCTGCACTCCAGCGCTGCCAGCTGCCCGCGGGTGATTTACCCCCTGGTACCCGGGGACTGACCGGAGGCATGGTGGTGCCCTGCGTCAGGGAAGTTAGCAGCACTGCAGAAACAGAGGGAGCGGTGCGTCCCTGGGGCTCCACATGCCAAGGGAGCAGGTCCACAGTTCTTTAACATGATCGGTTCTATATATATGTTTATAAATTAAGCTTCTGCTTCCCTATATCCATACATAGAAATAATGGGCTTTTATGGTTTTACAGATTGCCTGATTTGAAGCTGACTTTACTTCTGTCTAGAATCAACATCTTAGAACCATCTATATTATCATCCAGAAGGCTGTGAAATGACTCTTTTCATCTATTACTATGAAGGCAATTTGCAAATTTCTCCGTACATATAAACGTTATAAACTTGTGCATCTTCTACTCTGAAGCAAATTTTAAAATTAGGACTAAAGAGAAATAATTGTATCTGTTGAATGCTTGTTTTTGCTTTTAACTTAATTTGAATCACATTTACTAGATTTGATAGGCTTCTTAGAACCTGCCAACAAGTGAAGAGCCATCATAAAAGTTCATTTTGTTCTTCCATAAAGACTTGCAGAAAACTAGTTACATAAGCAAATAAATCTTCTTGGTGATGAATAATAATTCACTAACATTGTTTTATTTTGAACCAGAGATATTTTGATGACAGCCCATATTTATCTTACTGTATTCTTGGTAAAAGTTTCTTAACTTTACATTTTTTTACGCTTTTCAAAAATTTCAGAAACTGAATTGTTCCCTGGACTGTCTTATTTTAAGTGTAGATCTAGGAAGTGTTGATTTTTTATTGATCCCATAGAGTGTGGTTGAAATTCATTAATTGTTTTGAATCTGCTTGTGGTCAAAGATCTTAATGCCTTTTGAACTTCTGATATTGAAGTAGAGAATTTTCAGCAGATATACCAGCCCTGATTTTATTATATTTTATCCCTAGAGATTATTTCTATTATGAGAAATTCAAATGTCTTTAATAAATAGTCATTAATTCATGCTCCCTTCTTCCATATATGTTCATGTCTTGGATCTGAGAGATTTCCACTGAGATTAAAGTTCAACCCCTTCAGATTTCCACATCTGAGTGGCTGAAATCATGTAAACACTTTATAAACCTAGAAAATCTCAAATATATAAAAGCTAATACCTGGGGGAGAGTCAGCTCAAGTAGATGCAGTGTAATACCAGAATTCCAGGTAATACTTTTCAGCCAGAATCAGCCCACTGTTCTTTTTACCTCTTTTAAAAACGTCAGCTTACCATCCTAGGTCAAAGTATGATTGCTTCTGATTAATCCAGCACTGCTACAAAACTTTCATAAATAATGTTACCACATGAAGGAGTTGATAATATTGTATGGGATATCCAAAATATAATACACTGTGATCAAAACAAAGCCAATATTACTTGATATTTGTGACTTCATAATTTAGCCACATTTTAAAAATAGGTATGGATTTTAATTTTTTCATTATAAATGCAGAAAATAAAGGCATATTTTATTATTCATGAATGAAATATCACGTATATTACCATCATATGCTTGCTGTCTAGTAGTATTCTCATGAATACATATGCTAATATTTCTCTGAAACATAGAGAATTAATAATAGTTCTCTCTCATTTATTAAACACTGATGATATTTCACACAGGTATTGGATCAGATTTAAAGGGAATAAAAGTATAATGGAAATATAATCCCTTCCCTTGAGAAACACTTTATCAAGATAGTAGAATAATAGATAAACTTACCCCCAAATCAATTTCATTTGTAATTGCTACTTATGTACAATGAGTCTTTTTTTATGTAAAAGAAGTTTGAGGACAGTAACAGAATTGGTAGCTAAGGGATTTCTATACAAGTTGAGTCTGCATAGCAAGCAAATTTTTCCTTATATTGTGTGTTTATCTGGGATAGCTTTTATGTGTCTGGCGGAAAATCAGGGGGTTCCTGAAACTTAAAGGCTCAAGCCAGTTCTATCACTTTTTATTGAAACATGTGCCAGAAATCTTACTCAGTCCGGTGCATATAATATTGATATTTCTTTTTTTTTTTAATTTTTATTGGAGTATAGTTGATTTACAATGTTGTGTTAGTTTCTGCTGTGCAGCAAAGTGAATCAGTTATACGTATACATATATCCACTCTCTTTTAGATTCTTTTCCCATATAGGCCATTACAGAGTACTGAGTAGAGTTCCCTGTGCTGTACAGTAGGTCCTTATTAGTTATCTATTTTATATACAGTAGTGTGTATATGTCAATCCCAATCCCCCAATTTATCCCTCCCCCCCGCCTTATCCCCTGGTAACCATAAGTTTGTTTTCCACATCTGTGACTCTACTTCTGTTTTGCAGATAAGTTCACTTGTACGCCTTTTTCAGATTCCACATATAAGCGATATCATATGATATTTGTGCTTCTAACCATGAAAACCCAGAGAGAGAATAGCATGAGGCACTGAAAAGGAAAGTGACGGGGCCAAGGTCACACAACGAGTGAGAGGTGGACTAACCTAGAATTTGAACCAGGACCCCCCAACTGCAAAATCCTTATGCTTATTCATTATCATTACCGTCTTACTACATGTCTACTGTTTGCTGTCTAACTGGGTAGCCATCATCGTTTCTTCCCATCTCCTTAGAGTTGTCCACCACAGTGTGCCGACTTGCTGAGCCTTTTCTAGCGGTGGCCAAGCCCCACTGAGGCTGTGAGTGTCACTCAGGAGACAGCCCGAGGCAGGTGTCCCGTCTACACTGGCTTTGTCCAAGGGGATGAGTCAGGATCTCACCCCTACCACTACCCATAGGGGTAGTTTGGATTTTATGAAGAAATGCTTCATATCGTATATCTAAAACGAATTTTTCCACATTTTCAAGAAATGGATTCAGAACTTCTATTTTTAACAGAGTATGCCTCGAATGTAATGAAATACAGCCTGCAGAGAAATAAGATTTAAAGTTTTTATAGAATATGAGATTAACTGTGCTACCATTTCTTGAGCCCATAATGTACCACGCTGAACACATGATCCCACGCTCCAATTTAATTCTCACAACCACCTTGGGAGGACTGTGTCAGCCGAAGTTGCAGATGCATCGGTAACTTGCCCAAGATGGCGTCATAAGTGATGTAGTTGGAATTTGGGTCCAACCCTCCTGGTAAATTTACTCTTTGTTAATTATAATGCTCTATGAGATAATCACTCGCCAGTGCCTTTCCAAATCATCTCCTGGATCCAAGAGAGTGCATGTGTGGAAAAATTAAATTTGATTTCACTATGGGCTCTTGTGAGGTCACTTGTTTTCCTACCTTCTTTCATTGGTCTAATAATTATTCTAATAAGAGTAGACAAGAATCCCGAAATGTGTGAAATCCTAAAGTGTGAGTTTGGTTTTTGTGTTTGTCTCTTAAATGGCTAGTGAAGGGATTACTCTAGCAATGCAAGGTGAGCAATAGAAAAAGATAAAGACAGAAAGGCTGTCTTAAAGCTGCTATAAAGATTTAGAAACAGTTTGGCTGTGATCTCTTGCGTGCATGCTGGGATTTGCATTCATGCAAACTAAGTTTGACTTTCAGGCTGTTTTTCTAAAATAACCCATAAAATGTTGCCTCAAAATTTGTAACTCCACACTCCCTGGTGGGCCAATGTTATCATATAATGAGGAATATATGTATATGTATGGCTGAGTCACTTTGTTATACAGCAGAAACTAACACACCATTGTAAAGCAATTATACTCCAATAAAGAGGTTATAAAAAAATGGACCATAAATAAATGCCAGTGAGGGAAAGGTGTGACACCTGGGCAGTATCACCTTTTCTAGGACTGTATTCTGGGCCCTGTCTAGGTCAGTGTCCCCATTTGCCCAACTAGGGAAATCTCATGTGTCCTCAGCTATTTTACAGAACCAAAATGTACATAACCAGGGATAAAATTTCATCACATTTCTTTATAAATTACTGACGGAGGAAGGAGAGAGAAAGTTGCATAATAGAGTCGGGGAAGCACAAATAGGAGAAGGCTGGCATAAGAATGGGACAAACAGGCTTGAAGTAGCACCATCACAAAGTGAGGCTTTTCCACAAGTACAGAAGGAAGAATTGCCAACCTTTGCACAGACCCTGAAATTGCCGAAACATACATTTGCCGAAACGTATGTGTGTGTGTGCTCCCTGAAGGTTTCAGAATTTGTTAATCCTATTCCAGAATTAAGTAAAAAAAACTTAGCTTGAATTTTCCCTGACAATGTCTTAAGAAATAGATGTTTTAATCATGAGAGTGCTTTTTTAATGCACTTCCAATAGAATGGAAGATGAAAAATGCTAATGCAAGCATCTGACCAAGTGACACATTTTAAATGCTTGGTCTCTAATGTGTATACTGTCTTATAAACATGTCTCCAATCTTAAATTAAACCCATAGAAGAAAACAATATAACTCTTATACCAAAAGTGGCTTGAAAGCTACTTGATAGATTTCCTAGTAGCTGCAGACTGTGGTTGATAAACTATGACTGTACCTCCAGAGTAAACTTCTAAAATCTTAATTTGACTAAAAAAAGCAAAAATTATTAATAATAATAACAATAAGGCTAGGCAAAGAATACTAAAGATGACTTTTCTCCATCAGGGTCTAGAAAGAAACAGATGGCACTTCCAAATTGGATAATTAGGGGAGAATTAAGAGTCTATTTACAGCAAGTGTGAGCACAGTATAAGAAAATACAAGGGATAGGTCAGTACCCCCTGGCTGGAAGCAGCAGTGGGTGGTTACCACCTACAGGCTTGAAAAGGCGAGGAGAAGGAACATTCTCTGGACCAGAGACAGAGAGGACTTTGTGGACAGGGCCACCTGACTCCAACTGAGGGACACAGCCAGCCTCTGGTAGGTCTCAGGGAGGGGACGAAGACCTCTGACCTCATTATCCTCTGTTCCTACAATCTCCTACTGGGCTCTGCAATGGTGGAATGAAACTGCAAGTTAGAGAGGAAAGGAGGCTGTGATGAAATTCTTGCCGGTGTACTTTCTGGGCACGGAGCAGGGTGGAGAGTGGGGCATGGATCCCAAGGGACAAGTGCAAGATATCAGGCACACCTGCAAATACATTTGCAACTCAGATGAACACATGAAGTCTTTATTACTGAAAGTCTGAAATTCCAAGGCAGGAAGAAAAGCCTAAAAGTCAGTGAAATGTTAACTAATTATAAGAAAAACAGTCAATTAATTAATAAGGTATGAATAATTAATAAAGAATGTTTTTTAAAAACTTTAAGGAAACTGATGGCGGATTTTCCTTTTGGCAACATGGAGTAGGAATATTATTGTGAAAGAAAGAATATGACCAAAGGGAATTTTATACGTGGGTCAATACGAAATCTGAGAAGTTTTGTCAATTACGTGTATATTCTTAGAATACTTGAGGTTGGTGAGCTTCCCACTTATAATGTGAACATAGTCATATAGGACAGAATTGTGGGAATGAACAAAATCGCTTACATTTCAGTTTTATGAGTTCAACTGCTGTACACTAAGAGCTTATGCTTACCTGACTTTATATAATGTAAAAATACTGTATGACATCACTTATATGTGGAATCTAAAAAATACAACAAACTAGTGAATATAACAAAAAAAGAAGCAAACTCACAGATATAGAGAACAAACTAGGGCTTACTACTGGGGGGAAGTGTGAGGGGAAGGGCAAGAGAGGGGTAGGGGATTAAGAGATACAAAATAATTGGTATAAAATAAGCTACAAAGATATATTGTTCAACATGGGGAATATATCCAATATTTTATAATAACTATAAATAGAATATAACTTTTAAAAATTGTGAATTACTATATTGTACACCTGTAACATATAATATTGTACATCAGCTATACTTCAATTAAAAAAGAAGTAATTACAAAAAATAAAAATAAAAAAGTAGTAACCGCCTTTCACACAAGCCCCTGAACTGAAGCCGTCACCTCCCGCATTTAGCAACCATTCTGTGCCCCTTATTCTCTGTCTTTTCATAACTGTAAAGTTGTGGGAATTAAACCCTCACAGTCTTTTCCCTGGTGCTCTGGTAACTTAGCCAATAATCACTTTTCTATCTTAGTTTTCTTTCCATCCAAATAAGACTTGGTTTGAAACACTGGAGTGTGCAAACTTTTTAAAAAACTCCTCTCCTTTTGTTCGCATGCTAGGAATCATGAGCACTAACTTGTCCAGAATGCCAAGTCCCTCATCAGGAGACAGCCTTTCTTTCAGAAGTGTGGATACTGCTTTTATATAGAAAGGTTCTATATACTTGTTTTTAAAGAAATGAAATCACCCTCTACACGTTGTTCGTTAACTCTTTTTTCCCTGATAACATATCATATATATTACCATTTGCCTAACTTCATATGTGATTATAATTTCTGTCTGTGCACCACATCCATATATAATTTTACGTAAACAATTTCCACATGTTCTTTTGCTTTTTAAGGGTTTTTCCCCTTATCTCCTCCATCTGCCCTCCCATCCGCACCCCCAGAAATTCATGCGTATCTTTCTGTGACTTTTTCCATCTTCACATAGCCGTGTAATGATGCGTGTCTACACACAAATGTGTGCACACATAGACACTTACAGAGGGTCTGCCCTTATACGTTTTACAAATAGTCCTATTATACCACTTCCCATTTCACTTTTCACACACAGTCTTATTTGGTGGAAATCCCTTTAGGTCAAATGGCAGAGAGCCTATTCGTCCTTTTTCATTATTGGATAATATTCCAACGTGTGGCTCCACTATAACTTAGTTAATCATTTCTCTATTGATGAGCATTGTTTACTCTGTTAGTCAGGTTCTAGTCAGGAGAGAGAAAACAGACTTTTTGTTTTATCACAGAGAATTTATTGTAAAGATTTATTGCCTGGCTGTAAACAATCACTAAGTAACAGAGAAGGGGGGGAAAAAAAAAGAAAAACAGAACAGCAAGATATTACAAATTGGAATTGCAGGAAGCAGTCATCCCGCCTAGGTCTGGGTGAACAAAGGAAAGAAATTGGAATTATTAAAAGCTTGGAAGAGGGGCCCCATGGAACTGAAACTCAGACTTCTGAGGAGGGAGCCAGCTGGCGGGTGCTGGTGTCTAAAACCTGTTTCTGCAGGTGTGAGAAAAGCCGCACAGGCTCAGCAGTGGCTGCAGAAAGGAACTGCTGCTGCCAGGGTTGAGAATCGTTCAGACACGAGAAGCAGATGAGAAGCCAGCAGGAAGCAAATCCTGTTTTCTTTTCCCAAGCTTCCAGTTTCCCTGCAGTGTCCTTCTTCAGAGGGAGCAGGGTGGCTTCGCAGAGTCCCAGCTTCAGAGTAGAATTTAGGAGGGTGGGTTTAAAGGTTCCAGACATTAAATTAACAACTGGCACATCTTTATTGCCAAGATTTTTTGTCAGTTAAGAATAGAGCTGTATTGTGTCCTTATTTACATATCCTTTTGTACCAGTGATTTTATTTCTCTGGAATAGATTCCCAGGAGTGAGATTACTGCATAAAATATTTTAAATTTTAACAGATGTTGCCAGATGTTTTTTTTTTAATGATACTGCAAAAATTCACACTCCTGCTAGCAATTTTTGAGAGAAATCTTTCTTCTTATCCCCACCAGAAATAGAGGCTAACACTCTTTTCCATTTTTCCAGCATAATGGGTATAAAGCAATGTCTTGTTACTTTAATTTGCATTCTCCTGACTGCTTGTGATTCTAAGTATGTTGTCATATGCTTATTAACAATCTATAGTCCTTTTTTGTGCATTTCTATTCCTATCTTTTGCTTGATTTTTTTTCTATTGGGATCATTCTGTCACCTTTTTCTGTGACTAGACAAAACCTCTTTGACTATTATAGAAATTGAACTTTATCAGTCTTCTGTGTTGTACTTTTTTCTAACTCAATTGTTTGTTTATTCACTTTCATTTTTGTATTTTTTCCAATATAATGTAACCAGAAGCAACTTATTTCTTCTGGCTCCTGTATCAGTTATATAGATCTCCCTCACTCCAAGACTGCATTTATAATATAGGCTTATTTTAAAAACTTTATTATTTTTTACATTTTAGACTTTGTTTTATCTGGAGTCTGACTGTATATGTTATTTGATATGGGTTTCACCTTTTCTTTCACATGGATAGCCAGTTGTCCAGAAGCATTTATTATATCAACTATCCTTTCAATATTAACTTGAATACTAGTTTTTTTAAATGTGAAATTCTTATGCCTATTTTTGGATTTCTTGTTCTGCATTTTACTGACTTTTAATTAATTCTTATGCCAATACCATATTGACTTAATCACAGTGACTTAATGTGGGCAGTGCTAGCACAAGGAGATGTCCTTTTTTTTCATTATTTTTTGGATATTCTCAGGCATTTCTTTTTCTATATATGTTCTTTAAGATCATTTTATCTATCTCCTTTCTACTTCCAAAAAGAAGAAATAAACCCAGTTGGAGATTTCACTGGAACCACATTCTATTTATATGGCAATTTGTAGAGGATTTATATTTTATGAAATATTCTTGCCATCAAAGCATTTGTTCAGATCATGATTTATACTCCTAAGATATGATACTTTATATTTTTAATAAGACTTTATGATTTCCTTGTTAAATTTATTCTTAAATGTTTTATAGATTTGGTTTTTATTTTTACATTTCTGGATATTTAAAACTAGAAGAGAGAAAGCTATTGATTTTGCAGTATTTCCATTAGGCTAGACTAAACTGCTATATAAATAAATCCAGAAATGTGGTGGCCCCAAAGAAACACAAGTTAATTTCTCTCTGGTGATGGTTTAGAGTGTGTGTTCCAAATTGGCACATGGCTTTTCACTGTGTGGTCATTCAGGAACTCAGGGGAATTCAGCTCTACCATCTTTAGTGTGTGGTTCCTGGCTTGCTCTGATAGACACCATCCTAGCACAGAGCAGTAGGAAGGAGTGTGGAGGAAAGTTTAGATGTACGGGACAAGCAGGAAACTGACAGTTGTTAGCTCTATCCACATCTCACTGGAGGGAATTTGGCCACAGGCAACCTGTAGCTGGAAGGAAGCCTGGGAGATGTAACGTGGCTGGGATGATGTATACCTAATTACTATTTTCTTAGGACAGAAGAAGGGATAGTGGGTTTTAGGAAATTTAGTAGACTCTGCCATGATATTCGTATCCTGTATCTAGCCATCGTACTGAAGTCTCATTTACTGCAGTTTTCTTTTATAACTAGAGGCAGTTGGAATTTCTATCATATCATATCAATCAGAGAAAATTGGTTTATTGCTTCTTTTTCAATAATTTTTTCTATCAAATATTTCACTTTCTTGTTGTTAAATTTGTTAGAAACTCTTAAGTCAAGTTGAATAATAATAGCAAGAGCAAGCAGCCCTAATAGAATTTCTTTAATTAACATAGTTCTAGTATTTTACCATTTAGACTAATATTTGGTAATGGTTTTTAGGATATTGTCTTTATCACTTTTAAAGATTTCCTTCAATTTTTATTTTACTTAGAGCTTACATTATAGTAACACTGTTGAGGTTTGTTAAACATCTTAAATATAAGATCATAGTTTTTCGCTTTTGATGTATTAATCTAATGAATTGTTGATCGATTTCCTGATAAGGAAGTATCAGGAATAAACCCTATTTATTTTATTCCTTCAGCATTTTTTGGTACACTGCTGGTGTATCAAAGATACATACTACTATTAGATATATGCTAATATTTTAAAAGAATTTTTGTGTCTGTAGGCCAAAATAAGACCAGAGCATAACTTTCTTTTCCCTCTTTATATCTTTTTGGATACTGTCTTAACACATTTGGAGATTAACTTATGCAGAATTAATAATATGGATTAGGGAAGTTTATGTTCCTATGGTCAAGAATACTGTAAATAAAATTAGAATTATGTGTTCTTTAAAAGTAAGATACAACTCAATTGTGAAATCATCATGCCCTTATCCTTTGCAGGGCATATAGACTTTTATTTACTTACCCAATCTCTTCTTTGTTAATTATCTATTCAAATTTTCCTCTTCTTGAATAAATTCTGACAACTTTTATTTTGCTAGAATGTGATTCATTTCCTCTAGGTGTTCAAATTTGTTGTAATACCATTACATGGAGCATTCTCTTTTAATTTTTCTAGTCTTTTCTGTGTCCTTGATTATCCTTTCTTATTTCTTACATAGTTCTGTTCTCCTTAATAAGTCTTATAGGAAATTCATCTATTTTGTAATTATTTTTGAAAACCTGCTTTAAGAAATATTTCTTTATCCTTCTTATTTATATCCATTTAATGAGTTTTAGCTTTTATATTTTATTATTTCTTTTTACTGCATTCTTTTGTTACTGTGTTCTTTAATAACGAAGGCCTTTACAGTCATAAATTTTTATCTGGATATAGCTTTTGTTGTGTTACATAGGTCTTAGTATAACATTTTCCAGAGTTTCTGTCTATAATTTTCCAGTTAGTTATTGCTTTGGACCAAGCATTATCTTAAAATGTGTTAGTTTTGAGGTGATCAAGATTTATTAGTAACATTTCAAATTTTTATTTCTAATTTTACTGACTCAATATCAAAAGAAGTACCCTATAAAATCTCTACTTGAAGATTTTTATTGAGGTACTATTTGAAGCCACATAAATTTTTAAAGTATTTTTTATTTAAAGGACATGAGATTTTTAATACATCTATTAATTGAGTTTTATTGTATCATTCAGTTCCTCTGTGTCATTTATTTTTTGTTTACAAACCACATTGCTTTCAAAGACTTTTCTTATATTTCAAGTTTTAATTCTTTAATTGTTCTCGCAGAAATAGTTTCATGGTCTACTTAGAACTTTTCAGATGACCCTCAAAATTGCCTCATTTATTTTTCTCCTTTCAAATATCTTGACTTTTAGCCTGGGGGGAGAGGGGGTGGGGCAGAGGACAAAGGAGGAAAACTACAGAATAGCATCATAGCAGTGGTCTGTGTGAGATTGTCTTATTCTGATTTCTGAACTCAGAAATAATTTGTTTTTTCCTTTAGTTTACATAAAAAATAAAAAACAAACAAACAAATAAAACCCTCCTTCAAACTTCCTTACTGCCCTCTTCTGATCGATGGATATACAGAGTATTCCTCTGTAGATAAATACAAGTCCACTGCATTATACATTCTTTAACACAGAGCATCCCCTTTTAAAGGAATTATGTCACCTTCCTTAGATTACAATATTAAATATATTAAACCAATTTAGTAATGATTTCCTCATTTGGTAATCATTTTTTCTGGCTGGTAATAAAAATCCAACCATGTTCAGTAAGGTCAAATTTGAAAAACAATTATTATATTAATAATAATAATCACAAAACAAAACTAATAATATCAGATACATTCATATCAAACCAAAAATTAGAAATTTTGAAAAGATTTAAACATGCTTATGAAACTAGAAGTCTCTCTCTCTGCATACTGTGAACAATCTGCTAAGATTGATCTACTGGGCTTCCCTGGTGGCGCAGTGGTTGAGAATCTGCCTGCCAATGCAGGGGACACGGGTTCGAGCCCTGGTCTGGGAAGATCCCACATGCCGCGGAGCGACTAGGCCCGTGAGCCACAACTACTGAGCCTGCGCGTCTGGAGCCTGTGCTCCGCAACAAGAGAGGCCGCGACAGTGAGAGGCCCGCGCATCGCGATGAAGAGTGGCCCCCGCTTGCCACAACTAGAGAAAGCCCTCGCACAGAAACGAAGACCCAACACAGCCAAAAATAAATAAATAAATTAATTAAAAAAAAAAAAAAAAAAGATTGATCTACTAAGATAGCTCATCAACATTATTGCTTGAAGATCCCATAATTTTCATGTGGACTTGTCTGGAACTCTTGTTGCTTTCAGCTTTTAGTGACCTACAAGGTCACTATAATTTGGGTACCAGTAAGTTATATTAGATTCTGAGACAGCTTCTATTTAATCTAAGGTAAAGAATTTAAACTGATCATAATGAGGTAGGACAACCATATTTGGCTAATCTACAAAGAAGAATATGCCATTGCAATAGTAATGGGACAAGCCATTCAACTAATTAGTAACAAATTGAACAGATTGCTTTGGAAGTGTTCCAAGAGGGAAAGTGCTTGTGGAGCTTTGCTTCAAAAGCAAGGCAGACCAGACTTCCTTAGTCCCCTTTGGTAGAGAGAAATTTGATTTTCCATCCTTGAATTTTATATGCCAGAATCTAATCCACAGTAGAGGTAGAATTGCAGGATAGAGATGTGTTTATGTTAAAATTATGGGTCTAGTAACCTGTGATGATTGTCATGATTTTTGAGGGGGCTCTTTGGGTGTTTCCTCTACCTGTGAATAATAATGGAAATATTATAAACTTGTAATCTCTAAAATGTTTTCATCTATAACTCATTTGATCCAATCCCCAATATATTATCTGCCCATTTCACAGTGAGGAATTTGGAGGTCTGGGATCTCAAATACACTCCTGCTAGAACTAGTGCACGGGTACAGGTCTAGTTCAAGTCAAAACCCCATTTTATATCACCGCCGTTGCAGCAATAGGGTAACCTCTCTGTTCCCGTGTGTTAACTGGAATAGAAATAATAGACACCTTAGCCACGGCCAAAAGTTAGCCTTTGCCTAAGCTTGTTTATTTCCTTCAATGCCTAACCTTGTATTAAGAGGAAATAGAGCTAACTGATTTCAATGTAAAAGGTCTCTTGAAGTACGAGATAGTAAAGCAGAGGCTCCCTCCCATTAGACTGGGGGAGGCGGAAGCATATGAGAATTATCTGCTTATTACGACCTCACACTGAACTCATTCACAGTTGTGGAAGGACCTGGCTCTCCTTGTTTTTAATCTCAAAACACGACAAAGTCCCGTTTGGTTGGAAAAATTAAGTAATCTGATGCCAGATCAATTTCTTGTACAAATAGTACTTCTTGGTTCTTGCTGAAGAGTTTTCAATTCTCGTTCCTTGATCATGTTCTCAAATATCATGTAAAAATAGAAAACATAGTAAAACAACCAGGACAACCAAACTCCTCTCAAAGCCTGTTGTATCATTGACCTCTGTTCTATGCAATAGTGTGTCAAAATCCTCAATTTCACTGAGAAGGAAAGATGGATTGGTTTTGTTTTCTTGTCTCTAGAAGAGGAGTTGAAATGTCAGTAGAAAAGTACCTCTCTCCATCACCAGAGGAAGCTAATCAAGGAAAAATGTCTTCAGGGAACACACACATTAATCTCCAGCTGGATCACGGGGCTGTTAGAGGTGTAACTAATCGTACGGTTGTGACTCATCCCAGTCTGTAATAACATGCTCCACCGTGACATCCGTGGTTGGATGAGATGGATGTCGCATGTAAAAGAAAAAGTACTGTTCAGCTGAAATGTCTGCAAGCCTGTGCCAGACAATGACAGCTTGCAGTGAGTGCAGCAACTGTGTTTCCACAATAACACATTTACCCTGTGTTTCTGAAACTGTCTCGAGCAGTCATCACAGGACAATTTCAGACCCACAGGTTGTTATAACAGCTTCGTTCTCAAAAATGACCCCTGTCAAGATGCACTGTAGTTGTCTCCTCAGATCCATTGTGGTGTTCAGTCCAGATGCTCAGAAGTGTTTTTTAAAAAGAATCCTAAAGTGCTAAATACAGATCCTTCACAAACTTCTGGTTTCCAGAACAGGCTCTTCCAACTCTTTTTCCACAGCAGGAAAGGGGTGCTGTGATCTCTTGGTATATGTACCACACATTCTGATTTGTCGGGTCAATTTCCCGCCAGCTCTGGCCATAAGGCCCTGGACTGACCCTGCTTACAGGCAACAGAAGGCCTCCAGGCTTTGAATGAGGTGGTGCCACTCTTCAAGGACCCATTCTACTTTACAGTTGTATGACTTTAAAAAAAATGTATCTATTCAAAAGCTTTTTTTCATGCTTCTTTCCTCTGAAATTGGAAATTCCTTAAGAGGCAAGAACTGAGGTATAATTTTTTAAAATTATACACTACCAAACGTAAAATAGATAGCTAGTAGGAAACAACCGCATAGCACAGGGAGATCAGCTCAGTGCTTTGTGACCACTTAGAGGGGTGGGATAGGGAGGGTGGGAGGGAGGGAGATGCAAGAGGGAAGAGATATGGGAACACATGTATATGTATAGCTGATTCACTTTGTTATAAAGCAGAAACTAACACACCATTGTAAAGCAATTATACTCCAATAAAGATGTTAAAAAAAACAAAAAAAAACCAAACTTATTTTTAAGTTTTAAATTTTAAAATAATTTCTAAGTATTTTTAATTTAAATGATTAAATGTTTTAAAATTTTAAATTACCTTTAATTTTCTTTAAATTTTGAAAATAAAATAACTGAACAGACAGATGAAATGTATTTTAGCAGAACAGGAGTTAGATGTTATGCACCATGTACCCAGTATGCAATATTTACTGACACTGAGAACCGGAATTTACTGGTAGAAGAAGAAAAGGGGAAATAATGGACTATATTTTCATTTCTAATTCTATTTCCAAGGAACTTCATATGTTTTTCTAGAGAAATAAGTGTTTCCTGGAAATAAATATTCCTAGACTGATATATAACCTGATAATAATTGAAACATTTTCAAAAGGACACCGATATATACTAGAGAAATAAAATTTGGTAAAAGAAATACCATCCTGTGTAAGCAATTTTTATGTCTCTTAGAACAATACAGAGAACATCTACACGTTGGCCTATGCTGTGCTTTCTTTTCTCAGCAGCAAAGAATACTGCTATATTTTTAATCAATGTCTCTAATTTTATTTTTCAGAATGACAAATCCCCAGGGCGATCTGCAAGTCGATCAAGTAATATTTCAAAAGTAGGTGAACTGTATTCACTTTCTTAATTGTTTATTAATTTACATATTTTATGAGTTCAAGTAAATACTTTCTAACATTTAACCTACTACTGTTATCTGTGAGCAATACACAAACATGACTTGTTAATGATCTTAAATATTTTAAGAGTTTACTGTGATTGATTTCATACAGCAAAATGAGTGAAGCTATTTTTCCTCTTCAGTGCTGTATGCAAAAGATAATTTGCTACTTTCCGAGTGTCACTCAAAATATGTTTCCTCTCTCACTTCGGCTCAGAAAGCTACCACACACCCAAGGTGAAACTCTATCAACATCATGGTACAATTCCCATGAATTCAATTTTTCCAGGAGTATGGGCTCAACTGTACTGGAATCTAACCAGGACAGGTTTTAGAAAACAATTTAATTTAAGACACTAGTTTGGTCATATTTGCTTTATAGAGTCGATGGATGAATAAACCAAAATACTCCCTAGACTGCCTATAAATCCAAGCAAGACACGAGGGTGTTGAAAATCTCATGGCATGGGAGACATCCTCTAGATTTTTATTTCTCCTAGAAAACAAAAATTAAGAGCTATTCTCTAAGATGAGGCACTATGCAGTTTATAGACTTGGTACTTGGGGAGTGAAAAATCATCTAGAGCCATTTGTGAAATTGGAAAATTATGACTTCCAAAAATATAATTCTGACAAAGCTGAATTTACCATGACGAGAACTTCCACAGCAGGGCCCCTCACTTGCCAACACCACAGCCCTGAGCTCCATTTTGTAAATGTAATTTTGTATTATTTTCCTTCAAGGGGGCCCCCAAAACAGCAATAAACCATAGGCACTACAGAACACAGACCCACTTCCAATTTAGAAAAGTTTTTGTTTTGTTTTGTCTTGTTTTCACAAACAAAGGACTTTATTGCAAATTGAAAAATAGCAGTAGCCAGATTATCAGCATTTTCTTAAGTGCGTTTCCTGAGGCTGATCTTATGAGACAATGTTAAGATGGTCAGTTGACACCCGTCAACACACTGGGTTGAGTATGGGAATGGAATCCTGCTCTTAGGAAACTCTAGTGTTTTTAATACACAGTAAGGATGCCTGTCCAGCACTCCATAGGGAGACCACATCACTGTGTTGCAATGCTCTCCACTGTACAAACATGCTTAGTAAGATAGTCCAGAACAAAAGCAGTCAATGTTTCTACTTCCAAGGTGTGCAGAGATGCAAGAGACCCACAGAGAATTGTATCTCAGTAGTTGGAACTGTACATCTCTAAGGACATTGCAATCTGGGCACCTTCCTAACATTTGAGAGCCCATGTGGCCCAGTGGTTAAAGCACTAGCTGTGCAGACGGAGGACGTGAGTGTAAGTCGCCACTCTCACTTCCTACTTATGGGACCCGAGACACTCACTTAACCTCCCTGAGACACACTTGCCTCCACTGGGACATGAGGCGATGGTATCAGTCATTGAAGGTTTTCTTAAGTGGTTGTAAATCAAAACAATACCTTTCAAATGTCAATCGTCTCCATCACATCACGGAGAGCCTTCCCTGCAACTACAGGACATCGTCAGCTTTCTGAATGTGAGTGTTAATGTTGACCTACAAACCTGTAGGCAGTACTGGCAACTCCTTTGTCATGACAGTTGCTTCGTGATCCAGGGGTAAAATTGTATCTGCGTTTCCAAACTGCTGTTTGACTTTGACATAATGCAGCCTGTTCATAGCTTTTACCTTTTCATTTATTCTTTAAGAAAAAGTCAGAAGTGTAGTTTCCCTTCATGAATTCGCCACCCAGGCTCTGATACATGTTTTCTGTGTGTATTTGCATCTTCAAGAGCAACGCTCTTGATTTTATTGGTACAAACTATTGATTTTATTACTGTTTAATGTATATCTTTCATGTACATCTTATTACTCTCAGAAATACTTTTTTCTTTTGTATTAACAGTATTCACAGACTATTGATAACACTTTTAAAATAGGAGTAGTATGAAGAAATTTTATTCAAAGATGATACAAGTTTGGGACAATAAGACAAGTGTGAGCTGTCATCAGTCTAACAACTATTTGCTAATCCATATTCTATGAGATGACCTGCAAAAGGTATTAGATATAAATATTGGGTGTTATCCATTTTGATGGTAATTTATCTTAGATTAGGAACATGAACTGGCAGGTCTTATTGACTGGTTTGCCAAACTGCATCATAAATGTTCTAGACTCATTCTTTTTTTTTTTTCAATTATGACTAAACAGTTTATTTGATACATTTTAATTGCAGGCTTGTGTGGGAGACAATTAATGATAAAATGCATTCTATTCAGAGAGAAAAGAAAAGCTCTCCCCTTAAACAGTCATTGTAATTGTACAGTCACAAAAACTCAAACCATCACACGCCCATGGGGGTGAAAATATTTCAGTGTGCTTAAGTTTATTAGACTTAAGACAATATATTGCTACTTTTACTTATATTCAGAATGACAGCCACAAATCCTAAATCCACTGTTGAGCCCTCACTACTATTTAATGAATTACTAAGTGATAAACTCTTCATTAAGACCACATAACTTACCAAGAAGGAGGTGGCAAATTCTAGTAATATTTGAGTCCTTTAACTTTTTTATTTTTAACATCTTTATTGGAGTATAATTGCTTTACAATGGTGTGTTAGTTTCTGGTGTATAACAAAGTGAATGAGCTATACGTATACATATATCCCCATATCCCCTCCCTCTTGCGTCTCCCTCCCACCCTCGCTATCCCACCCCTCGAGGTGGACCAAAACACCAAGTTGATCTCCCTGTGCTATGCGGCTGCTTCCACTAGCTATCTGTTTTACATTTGGTAGTACATATAAGTACATGCCACTCTCTCACTTTGTCCCAGCTTACCCTTCCCACTCCCCGTGTCCTCAAGTCCATTCTCTACGTCTGTGTCTTTATTCCTGTCCTGAACCTAGGTTCTTCATAAACATTTTTTTTTTTAGATTCCATATATATATGTGTTAGCATACAATTTTGTTTTTCTCTTTCTGACTTACTTCACTCTGTATGACAAACTCTAGGTCCATCCACCTCACTACTAATAACTCCATTCGTTTCTTTTTATGGCTGAGTAATATTCCATTGTATATATGTGCCATATCTTCTTTATCCATTCATCTGTTGATGGACACGTAGGTTGTTCCATGTCCTGGCTATTGCAAATAGAGCTGCATTGAACATTGAGGTACATGACTCTTTCTGAATTATGTTTTCTCAGGGTATATGCCCAGTAGTGGGATTGCTGGGTCGTATGGTAGTTCTATTTTTAGTTTTTTTTTTTTTTTTTTTTTTTTTTTTAGCACTTTTCTTTTTTATAGCTACTTTATTTATTTATTTTATTTTATTTTTGGCTGTGTTGGGTCTTCGGTTCATGCGAGGGCTTTCTCTAGTTGAGGCAAGTGGGGGCCACTCTTCATCGCGGTGCGGGGACCGCTCTTCATCGCGGTGCGCGGGCCTTTCACTATCGCGGCCCCTCCCGTCGCGGGGCACAGGCTCCAGACGCGCAGGCTCAGTAGCTGTGGCTCACGGGCCCAGCTGCTCCGTGGCATGTGGGATCTTCCCAGACCAGGGCTCGAACCCGTGTCCCCTGCATTAGCAGGCAGATTCTCAACCACTGCGCCACCAGGGAAGCCCCTATTTTTAGTTTTTAAGGAACTTCCATACTGTTCTCCATAGTGGCTGTATCCATTTACATTCCCACCAACAGTGCAAGAGGGTTCCCTTTTCTCCACACCCTCTCCAGCATTTATCGTTTGTAGATTTTTTGATGATGGCCATTCTGACCAGTGTGAGATGATACCTCATTGTAGTTTTGATTTGCATTTCTCTAATGATTAGTGATGTTGAGCATTCTTTCATGAGTTTATTGGCAGTCTGTATATCTTCTTTGGAGAAATGTCTGTTTAGGTCTTCTGCCCATTTTTGGATTGGGTTGTTTGTTTTTTTGATATTGAGGTGCATGAGCAGCTAGTAAATTTTGGAGATTAATCCATTGTCAGTTGCTTCAATTGCAAATATTTTCTCCCATTCTGAGGGTTGTCTTTTCATCGTGTTTATGGTTTCCTTTGCTGTGCAAAAGCTTTTAAGTTTCAGTAGGTCCCATTTGTTTATTTTTGTTTTTATTTCTATTTCTCTAGGAGGTGGGTGAGAAAGGATATTGCTGTGATTTATGTCATAGAGTGTTCTGCCTATGTTTTCCTCTAAGAATTTGATAGTGTCTGGCCTTACATTTAGGTCTTTAATCCATTTTGAGTTTATTTTTGTGTATGGTGTTAGGGAGTGTTCTAATTTCATTCTTTTACATGTAGCTGGCAAGTTTTCCCAGCACCACTTATTGAAGAGGCTGTCTTTTCTCCATTGTATATTCTTGCCTCCTTTATCAAAGATAAGCTGACCATATGTGCGTGGGTTTATCTCTGGGCTTTCTATCCTATTCCGTTGATCTATATTTCTGTTTTTGTGCCAGTACCATACTGTCTTCACTACTGTAGCATTGTAGTATAGTCTGAAGTCCAGGAGCCTGATTCCTCCAGCTCTATTTTTCTTTCTCAAGATTGCTTTGGCTATTCGGGGTCTTCTGTGTTTCCATCCAAATGGTGAAATTTTTTGTTCTAGTTCTGTGGAAAATGCCATTGGTAGTTTGATAGGGATTGCATTGAATCTGTAGATTGCTTTGGGTAGTATAGTCATTTTCATGATGTTGATTCTTCCAGTCCAAGAATGTGGTATACCTCTCCATCTGTTTGTATCATCTTTAATTTCTTTCATCAGTGTCCTATAGTTTTCTGCATACAGGTCTTTTGTCTCCCTAAGTAGGTTTATTCCTAGGTATTTTATTCTTTTTGTTGCAATGGTAAATGGGAGTGTTTCCTTAATTTCTCTTTCAGATTTTTCATCATTAGTGTATAGAAATGCAAGAGATTTCTGTGCATTAATTTTGTATCCTGCTACTTTACCAAATTCATTGATTAGCTCTAGTAGTTTTCTGGTAGCATCTTTACGAGTCTCGATGTGTAGGATCATGTCATCTGCAAACAGTGACAGCTTTACTTTTTCTTTTCTGATTTGGATTCCTTTTATTTCTTTTTCTTCTCTGATTGCTGTGGCTAACACTTCCAAAACTATGTTGAATAATAGTGGTGAGAGTGGGCAACCTTGTCTTGTTCCTGATCTTAGTGGAAATGGTTTCATTTTTTCACCATTGAGAATGATGTTGGCTGTGGGTTTGTCATATATGGCCTTTATTATGTTGAGGTAAGTTCCCTCTATGCCCACTTTCTGGAGGGTTTGTATCATAAATGGGTGTTGAATTTTGTCAAAAGCTTTTTCTGCATCTATTGAGATGATCATATGGTTTTTCTCCTTCAATTTGTTAATATGGTGTATCACATTGATTGATTTGGCTATATTGAAGAATCCTTGCATCCCTGGGATAAATCCCACTTGATCATGGTGTATGATCCTTTAAATGTGCTGTTGGATTCTGTTTGCTAGTATTTTGTTGAGGATATTTGCATCTATGTTCATCAGTGATATTGGCCTGTAGTTTTCTTTCTTTGTGACATCTTTGGTTTAGGTATCAGGGTGATGGTGGCCTCGTAGAATGAGTTTGGGAGTTTTCCTCCCTCTGTCATATTTTGGAAGACCTTGAGAAGGATAGGTGTTAGCTCTTCTCTAAATGTTTGATAGAATTCACCTGTGAAGCCATCCGATCCTGGGCTTTTGTTTGTTGGAAGATTTTAATCACAGTCTCAATTTCAGTGCTTGTGATTGGTCTGTTTATATTTTCTATTTCTTCCTGGTTCAGTCTCAGAAGGTTGTGCTTTTCTAAGAATTTGCCCATTTCTTCCAGGTTGTCCATTTTATTGGCATATAGTTGCTTGCAGTAATCTCTCATGATCCTTTGTATTTCTGCAGTGTCAGTTTTACTTCTCCTTTTTCATTTCTAATTCTATTGATTTGAGTCTTCTCCCTTTTTTCTTGATGAGTCTGGATAAAGGTTTATCAATTTTGTTTATCTTCTCAAAGAACCAGCTTTTAGTTTTACTGATCTTTGCTATCGTTTCCTTTATTTCTTTTTCATTTATTTCTGATCTGATCTTTATGATTTCTCTCCTTCTGCTAACTTTGGGGTTTTTTTGTTCTTCTTTCTCTAATTGCTTTAGGTATAAGCTGAGGTTGTTTATTTGAGATGTTTCTTGTTTCTTGAGGTAGGCTTGTATTCCTGTAAACTTCCCTCTTAGAACTTCTTTTGCTGTATCCCATAGGTTTTGGGTCCTCATGTTTTCATTGTCATTTGTTTCTAGGTATTTTTTCATTTCCTCTTTGATTTCTTCAGTGGTCTCTTGGTTATTAAGTAGTGTATTGTTTAGCCTCCATGTATTTGTATTTTTTACAGAATTTTTCCTGTAATTGATATCCAGTCTCATAGCGCTGTAGTCGGAAAACATACTTGATACGATTTCAATTTTGTTAAATTTACCGAGGCTTGATTTGTGACCCAAGATATGATCTATCCTGGAGAATGTTCCATGAGCACTTGAGAAGAAATTGTATTCTGTTGCTTTTGGATGGAATGTCCTATAAATATCAATTAAATCCACCTTGTTTAATGTGCCATTTAAAGCTGTGTTTCCTTATTTATTTTCATTTTGCATGATCTGTACATTGGTGAAAGTGGGGTGTTAAAGTCCCCTACTATTATTGTGTTACTGCCGATTTCCCCTTTTATGGCTCTTAGCATTTGCCTTATGTATTGAGGTGCTCCTATGTTGAGTGTCTAAATATTTACAATTGCTATATCTTCTTCTTGGATTGATCCCTTGATCATTTTGTAGTGTCCTTCTTTGTCTCTTGTAATAGTCTTTATTTTAATGTCTATTTTGTCTGATATGAGAACTGCTACTCCAGCTTTCTTTTGATTTCCATTTGCATGGAATATCTTTTTCCATCCCCTCACTTTCAGTCTGTATATGTCCCTAAGTCTGAAGTGGGTCTCTTGTAGACAGCATATGTATGGGTCTTGTTTTTGTATCCATTCAGCCAGTCTGTGTCTTTTGGTTGGAGCATTTAATCCATTCACATTTAAGGTAGTTATCGATATGTATGTTCCTATTACCATTTTCTTAATTGTTTTGTGTTTGTTATTGTAGGTCTTTTCCTTTTCTTGTGTTTCCTGCCTAGAGAAGTTCCTTTAGCATTTGTTGTAAAGCTGGTTAGGTGGTGCTGAATTCTCTTAACTTTTGCTTGTCTGTGAAGGTTTTACTTTTTCTGTTGAATCTGAATGAGATCCTTGCTGCGTAGAGTAATCTTGGTTGTAGGTTCTTCCCTTTCATCACTTTAAGTATGTCTCACCACTCCCTTCTGGCTTGCAGAGTTTCTGTTGAAAGATCAGCTGTTAAGCTTATGGGGATTCCCTTGTCTGTTATTTGTTGTTTTTCCCTTGCTGCTTTTAATATTTTTTCTTTGTATTTAATTTTTGATAGTTTGATTAATATGTGTCTTGGCGTGTTTCTCCTTGGATTTATCCTGTATGGGACTCTCTGTGCTTCCTGGACTTGATTAACTATTTCTTTTCCCATATGAGGGAAGTTTTCAACTATAATCACTTCAAATATTTTCTCAGTCCCTTTCTTTTCCTCTTCTTCTTCTGGCATCCCTCTAGTTCGAATGTTGGTGTGTTCAATGTTGTCCCAGATGTCTCTGAGACTGTCCTCAGTTCTTTTTCTTCTTTTTTCTTTACTCTGTTCTGCAGTAGTTATTTGCACTATTTTATCTTCCAGGTCACTTATCCGTTTTCTGCCTCAGTTATTCTGCTAATGATTCCTTCTAGAGAGTTTTTAATTTCATTTATTGTGTTGTTCATCATTGTTTGTTTTCTCTTTAGTTCTACATCCTTGTTAAACATTTCTTGTATTTTCTCCATTCTATTTCCAAGATTTTGGATCATCTTTACTATCATTATTCTGAATTTTTTTCCACGTGGTCTGCCTATTTCCTCTTCATTTGTTAGGTCTGGTGGGTTTTTACCTTGCTCCTTCATCTGCTGTGTGTTTCTCTGTCTTCTCATTTTGCTTAACTTACTGTGTTTGGGGTCTTCTTTTCACAGGCTGCAGGTTCATAGTTTCTGTTGTTTTTGGTATCTGTCCCCAGTGGCTAAGGTTGGTTCAGTGGGTTGTGTAGGATTCCTGGTGGAGGGGACTGGTGCCTGTGTTCTGGTGGGTGGGGCTGGATCTTGTCTTTCTGGTGGGTAGGACCACATGTGGTGGTGTGTTTTGGGGTGTCTGTGAACTTATTATGATTTTAGGCAGCCTCTCTGCTAATGGGTGCGTTTGTGTTCCTGTCTTGCTAGTTGTTTGGCATAGGGTGTCCAGCACTGGAGCTTGCTGGTCGTTGAGTGGAGCTGGGTCTTAGCGTTGAGATGGAGATCTCTGGGAGAGCTTTTGCTGTTTGATATTACATGGAGCCAGGAGGTCTCTGGTGGACCAATGTCCTGAACTCGGCTCTCCCACCTCAGAGGCTCAGGCCTGACACCCGGCCGGAGCACCAAGACCCTGTCAGCCACACGGCCAGGTACGTGGGGAGTTTCTTGCCTTTTGGGAAGTCTGAGGTCTTCTACCAGCGTTCAGTAGGTGTTCTGTAGGAGCTGTTCCACATGTAGATGTATTTTTGATGCATTTGTGGGGAGGAAGGTGATCCCCACTTCTCACTCCTCTGCCATCTTGAAGGTCTCCTCAAGTCCTTTAACTTTTAAAGTGGTGGAAAAAAAGACATTAAAGTAGAACAAGGGTATTTTTTCTCTAACTTTGTCAAAATAATTTTTAGGTCAAAAAAAGACTGAGTTTCTCAAGGGTGTGATAATCAGCATAACAGAGTAATTAAGAGTATGGATTCAGAGTAACTGCTTAGCAGCATATTTAACTTCCTTAGTAACTTTATTTGTAAAATAAGAATATCTAACAGTATCTCTCTCAGAGGGGTACTTAGCACAGTACCCAGCACTGTGTAAGTATGAGCTGCTCTTATTATGGGGCTCTTAATACTGATGTCTCACAATACAGTAAGTACTCAGTAATCTTTTTGTGAGCAAGTGAATTTGTGACACGGGTTATAGTATATATATTGTTTTCTCAGTGGAATAAGAATAAGTAACAGATTGGACAGGATTAAGTTAAATTTAGGATTAAGTAAAACGTTTGTGATGTGACATAATTTTATTGAAAAAATACTGCACATTCTTGTTTCATTAAAAAGTGCATGTGTTTTTTGTTTGTTTTTTTTTTTTAAAGATTTATTGATTGATTGATTGCTATGTTGGGTCTTCGTTTCTGTGCGAGGGCTTTCTCTAGTTGCGGCGAGCGGGGGCCACTCTTCATCGCAGTGCGCGGGCCTCTCACCATCGCGGCCTCTCTTGTTGCGGAGCACAGGCTCCAGACGCGCAGGCTCAGTAATTGTGGCTCATGGGCCCAGCTGCTCTGCGGCATGTGGGATCTTCCCAGACCAGGACGCGAACCCGTGTCCCCTGCATTAGCAGGCAGATTCTCAACCACTGCGCCACCAGGGAAGCCCGCATGTGTTTTTAACAATAAAAATTCTGTTAGGTCAGTAGCACTAAAACTCATAATGGGCATCTTCCTTAACTGTTGTCAAGTTTGTGCCATCCCTGATCCTTTGATAAAGGGAAGTCACAGTTCAGAGGACTCCTTCCAGGCTGAGGTAGCAGAACCATCCTGCATGCCACTGAGTCTGCTTTCCTGCCTGTTTCCTACAGTTTCTTAATGAATCAGACCTTCTAGTCATTAGTATTTGTGGAATGTCTCCGTCAGCAATCTTATTCTATACTGGGAATGACGGAGTCATGAAAAAATCCCCTCCAAGTCCTCAGTGAGCTTACAGAGAAGGAGTTGAGATATGACATAGATATATAACTTGTAATTTAATATATACGTACATTATAATTTAATATATGTTAAGTAGAACTATGTGCAAAAAAGATAACAGAGCAAGCAACCCTGCGCCTCTCACCTTTAGAAAGGCCTGGCCTTTGGTTGGCATCTGGGATTTCAGGAGTGGGGTACCACCACCCTAACTGGTAAGAATGGCGCATGATGCCTAAATTGTGCAAAAAAGACAGTTCATCCTAGATTCCTGCTTTCCTTCTGGGAGTCTGGGGTTTGGGTACATGCTAGACAGTTGGTACCTATAAGACCAGCCCCCAGTAAAAAGTTGGAACACTGGGTCTCTCACGAGTCTCCCTGGTAGACAGCACTTCTCATCTGTTCTCACAACTCACAGCTGCAGGAATTAAGCGCATCTGTGTGACTCCCCTGGGAGTAAACTTGGGGAAGTTTGGAACTCTGCTCCTAATGTCGTCTGGACTTCACCCCGTGTGCCTTTTTCCTTTGCTGATTTTGCTTTGTGTCCTTTCACTGTAATAAACCGTAGGGATGAATATGGCTACAAGTTCAGTCCTATGAGGGGTCCTAGGAGATCAGATCACTGCCCCTGGGCATAGTCACGGGACCCTCTGGTGCTCCAGCCAAAAGAGTACAGACCGCAGGCTGTGGGAGTTCAGAGAATGACCGCTTCCGTCTGGTGACAGGATAGCACTAGGGAAGAACTGTATATAAACAGGGACTTGAAGGAGGGGTGTGACTTGATCAAAAACAAGGAAAGTATGTTTAAAGGCATATAAGTACAAGGCATGGAAGGCAGAAAACATGGATTAGAAGAAGAAAGGTACTCAAAATAGTTTTCAGGGGCCTTTGAGATGGAACGTTGGTCGTAGGATACATTCTCTTTAATTGTACAAGTGTTCCCTGGCTTGGAAACATAGAGATGGATTTAGAATCCATCGAGATCCTTGAGACATTTTTTTTAGTAAACAGAACCTTAGAAACGGAACATTATTATTTTTGATATTCAGGATTGTGTAACTCCTGAGTGATCTTGCTGCTGTGAATATGAAATATCGAAGTGTGGGATAAATAACAAATGTTGAATTGTTAGTAAACATTTAAACTTTTTCTCCTTAGTCTTTATGTCTGAATCTTTCTACCCTATATTATTCAGTTGTGATTATACTTTGAGTTTTCTGGTCATTCCAACTCTGAGTGTTTTATTAGTTTATATTCCTAGCTTGTTTTAGGACATATAAGATATACTTGTGACTCTTTTTTTTTTTTTTTTTTTTTACTCTAATAGGATTTCTGTGCCTTGGATATGTTAACGCTCCTCCAAAAGTTACAGAGAAGCTATATAAGTTTAAAACAATGTATGTGAGATTGTCAAAATATCTCAGTGTGAACATGCCAGTTTTCATTTTTTTCTCACTTACTTTTCCTCTGAAAAGCTGCTTTTGATATTAGTGTTTGTTGCTGCTTTTTAACACACATATGGCTCACAAATAGGTTCCTCGGGAAGCAAAATTAGCCAAATTTGGCTTTTCTTTTCTTTTTTCTAGGGTGAGGCCTCATTACATTCAACTAGCAACAGTATATTATGTATTTCACAAGAAAAACCTTTCAAGAGCAAACTGTCAAAAGGAAAGAGAGGCTTGTACTTTCAGTTGAAATCAACGTCTAGCATTTTCTTTTAAACAAAACACTTTATGCTTTTTGGTCTATGTAGGAAGCAGCTCATGGAATCTAATCTACTTATGAAAAGAAATTCAAAAGCTACTACCTTAAAATGATGTTTCAGTTAGCTTCCATTATTCCCTATTGTATACCATAGACCTCACTTACTTGACAAAGCGTCATCTAAAATGTTCAGTTGGTATCTACCTAGGAATATCATATACAACGTTAAGGTAAAGACAGTACATAGTGTATGAAATATTAATGCTAAAGTGTTTCCTTTCCCTCTCTGTGTGCCCCAGCTTATTCTGCAATAAATAAAGGTGTATAGTATAGTCAACACAATTTATTCAACAAACATTTTTAAGGATGTACATTTTAAATAGGTGTTTTCTTTTGATCAAGTAAATACCTTGATTCTACTTCTGTAAATCTTCATCTCTTCCTATTTTGCCAGCTTTGCCTTTAAGATTCCAATGTGTTTTCCAGCAAGGTAAAGGTGAATGTGCTCCACCAATTTAACATGTATTGGGAGTTCGTTCAGCTGAACCTGAGCCAAGTATTTGCATCTCTGAACAGGCATTTAATGTTCTGAGTTACTGAGAGATCCATCTTGGTTTGCTTATACAAGGGACCTATAAATCAGCCATACCTTCAGACTACATACCTTGAGAGGGTAAATTTGACAGGTTGTTGAAGTAAAATGGGATGTAGAATTAGGAAACAGCTAGAAATGAGGTGGACTAATTTGAGAACTCTCATAGAGCCTGGGTCAGGATCTGTCCTGAGACCGAAACTGAGGAAATGAGTAAACATTTAGTTGAATTAGTAAAAGTGGTGGTGGTAGATTAAGAGAGCCTGAGACCTTCTTATATCATGCGGCTTTTTCTTTATATACACTCACTTTTTAGGTGAACTCATCCAGCCTCATGACAGTATAGAATCAATATGCCAACAACTCTCAAATAGGTATTTCTAGCCCAGATTTGTGCCATGAATTCTAGGCTCAAATATCCTACTCCACTTTTCCACATGAATGTGTAATAGGAATCTTTCTTACGTCATGTGTCCCACAGCAGATGCTGAGATGGGAATCTTTTGCAGTGATGTATTGTGGGAGTATATTAGGAGAAGCAGGACAGAAAGAGGAGGAAGTCAAGAAAAGTCCCCCCGATCCTGCAAGGGGACCCTGCAGTATAAAGTGAACTTGACGTTGTCCCTACCTGAGGCAGAGAAGCAGGGCTTCTACCCTCCTCACCAGCCATCCAGGCTCAGGTCACTTACACAGAGGGAAACGTCCAGGTACTGTGACTCTCTCGCATCAGGAAGCTAAGACGCCCAGGGCAGTTTTCCAAAGAGAATCCCAGTGGCAGAACTTTAGAAACCAAAGTGCCCAGGTGCTTCAGGAGTCAGGACCTCACATGGTAAAAGGGGCCAAGCTGGGTGTTGGTGGAACCCTGGCAGCATCCACTGTGGTCTGTCCGTCACACCACCCAGATCTATGTGAACCCACAGATACTTAGAGGTGATGACTGGTCAGGTCACAATATCTGAGGAAGAGATGACAAGACGTGGCTGGTAGGATGAGCTTTTGCTATTGCTGCTGCCGAAGCCATCACTGCTTTATCCCCTCCTTCTACCCATTCACTCATCCACACTATCCCTCATTCTTTTTTCCTTTATTATTATTTTTTTTTTTTAGAAATTCACGTTCTTTTATTTATTTATTTATTTATTTATTTATTTATTTATTTATTTATTTATTTATTTATGACTGTGTTGGGTCTTCGTTTCTGTGCGAGGGCTTTCTCTAGTTGTGGCGAGCGGGGGCCACTCTTCATCGCGGTGCGCGGGCCTCTCACTGTCGCGGCCTCTCCTGTTGCGGAGCACAGGCTCCAGACGCGCAGGCTCAGTAGTTGTGGCTCATGGGCCTAGTCGCTCCGCGGCATGTGGGATCCTCCCAGACCAGGGCTCGAACCCGTGTCCCCTGCATTGGCAGGCAGATTCTCAACCACTGCGCCACCAGGGAAGCCCCTCCTTTATTTTTGAATTTTATTTTATTTATTTTTTATACAGCAGGCTCTTATTAGTTATCCATTTTATACACATTAGTGTGTACATGTCAATTCCAATCTCCCAATGCATCACACCACCACCCCTGCTGCCGCTTTCCCCCCTTGATGTCCATGCGTTTGTTCTCTAGATCTGTGTCTCTATTTCCGCCCTGCAACACGGTTCATCTGTACAATTTTTCTGGGTTCCACTATATGCGTTAATATACGATATTTGTTTTTCTCTTTCTGACTTACTTCACTCTGTATGACAGTCTCTAGATCCATCCACGTCTCTACAAATGACCCAATTTCATTCCTTTTTATGGCTGAGTAATATTCCATTGTATATATGTACCACATCTTCTTTATCCATTCATCTGTCAGTGGGCATTTAGGTTGCTTCCGTGACCAGGCTATTGTAAATAGTGCTGCAATGAACACTGGGGTGAATGTGTCTTTTTGAATTATGGTTTTCTCTGGGTATATGCCCAGTAGTGGGATTGCTGGGTCATATGGTAATTCTATTTTTAGTTTTTTTAAGGAACCTCCATACTGTTCTCCATAGTGGCTGTATCAATTTACATTCCCACCAACAGTGCAAGAGGGTTCCCTTTTCTCCACACCCTCTCCAGCAATTGTTGTTTGTAGATTTTCTGATGATGCCCATTCTAACTGGTGTGAGGTGATACCTCATTGTAGTTTTGATTTGCATTTCTCTAATAATTAGTGATTTGAGCAGCTTTTCATGTGCTTCTTCGCCATCTGTATGTCTTCTTTGGAGAAATGTCTTTTTAGGTCTTCTGCCCATTTTTGATTGGGTTGTTTGTTTTTTTAATATTGAACTGCATGAGCTGTTTATATATTTTGGAGATTAATCCTTTGTCCGTTGATTTGTTTGCAAATATTTTCTCCCATTTTGAGGGCTGTCTTTTCGTCTTGTTTGTTGTTTCCTTTGCTGTGCAAAACCTTCTAAGTTTCATTAGGTCCCATTTGTTTATTTTTGTTTTTATTTCCATTACCCTAGGAGGTGGATCAAAAAAGATCTTGCTGTGATTTATGTCAAAGAGTTTTCTTCCTGTGTTTTCCCCTAAGAGTTTTATAGTGTCCAGTCTTACATTTAGGTCTCTAATCCATTTTGAGTTTATTTTTGTGTATGGTGTTAAGGAGTGTTCTAATTTCATTCTTTTACATGTAGCTGGCAAGCTTTCCCAGCACCACTTATTGAAGAGGCTGTCTTTTCTCCATTGTTTATCCTTGCCTCCTTTGTCATAGATTAGTTGACCATAGGTGCGTGGGTTTATCTCTGGGCTTTCTATCCTTTTCCATTGATCTATATTTCTGTTTTTCTGCCAGTACCATATTGTCTTGATCACTGTAGCTTTAGTAGTATAGTCTGAAGTCAGGGAGGCTGATTCCTCCAACTCCGTTTTTTTCCCTCAAGACTGCTTTGGCTATTCAGAGTCTTTTGTGTCTCCATACAAATTTTAAGATTTTTTGTTCTAGTTCTGTAAAAAATGCCATTGGTAATTTGATAGGGATTGCATTAAATCTGTAGATTGCTTTGGGTAGTATAGTCATTTTCACAATATTGATTCTTCCAATCCAAAAACATGGTATATCTCTCCATCTGTTGGTATCATCTTTAATTTCTTTCGTCAGTGTCTTACAGTTTTCTGCATACAGGTCTTTTGTCTCCCTAGGTAGGTTTATTCCTAGGTATTTTATTCTTTTTGTTGCAATGGTAAATGGGAGTGTTTCCTTAATTTCTCTTTCAGATTTTTCATCATTAGTGTATAGGAATGCAAGAGATTTCTGTGCATTAATTTTGTATACTGCTACTTTACTGAATTCATTGATTAGCTCTAGTAGTTTCCTGGTGGCATCTTTAGTACAGTATCATGTCATCTGCAAACAGTGACAGTTTTACTTCTTCTTTTCCAATTTGTATTCCTTTTATTTCTTTTTCTTCTCTGATTGCCATGGCTAGGGCTTCCAAAACTATGTTGAATAATAGTGGTGAGAGTGGACATCCTTGTCTTGTTCCTGATCTTAGTGGAAATGGTTTCAATTTTTCACCATTGAGAATGATGTTTGCTGTGGGTTTGTCGTATATGGCCTTTAGTATGTTGAGGTAGGTTCCCTCTATGCCCACTTTCTGGAGAGTTTTTATCAGAAATGGGTGTTGAATTTTGTCAAAAGCTTTTTCTGCATCTATTGAGATGATCATATGGTTTTTCTTCTTCAATTTGTTAATATGGTGTATCACATTGATTGATTTGCATATATTGAAGAATCCTTGCATCCCTGGGATAAATCCCACTTGATCATGGTGTATGATCCTTTTAATATGTTGTTAGGTTCTGTTTGCTAGTATTTTGTTGAGGATATTTGCATCTATCTTCTTCTGTGATATTGGTCTGTAATTTTCATTTTTTGTAGTATCTTTGTCTGATTTTGGTATCAGGGTGATGGTGGCCTCATAGAATGAGTTTGGGAGTGTTCCTTCCTCTGCAGTTTTTTGGAAGAGTTTGAGAAGGATGGGTGTTAGCTCTTCTCTAAATGTTTGATAGAATTCACCTGTGAAGCCATCTGGTCCTGGACTTTTGTTTGTTGGAAGGTTTTTAATCACAGTTTCAATTTCGTTACTTGTGATTGGTCTGTTCATATTTTCTATTTCTTCCTGGTTCAGTCTTGGCAGGTTATACCTTTCTAAGAATTTGCCCATTTCTTCCAGGTTGTCCATTTTATTGGCATAAAGTTGCTTGTAGTAGTCTCTTAGGATGCTTTGTATTTCTGCGGTGTCTGTTGTAACTTCTCCTTTTTCATTTCTAATTTTATTGATTTGAGTCCTCTCCCTCTTTTTCTTGATGAGTCTGGCTAATGGTTTATCAATTTTGTTTATCTTCTCAAAGAACCAGCTTTTAGTTTTATTGATCTTTGCTATTGTTTTCTTTGTTTCTATTTCATTTATTTCTGCTCTGATCTTTATGATTTCTTTCCTTCTACTAAGTTTGGGTTTTGTTTTTTCTTCTTTCTCTAGTTCCTTTAGGTGTAAGGTTAGATTTTTTATTTGAGATTTTTCTTGTTTCTTGAGGTAGGCTTGTATTGCTATAAACTTCCCTCTTAGAACTGCTCTTGCTGCATCCCATAAGTTTTGGATTGTCATATTTTGCTGTAATTTGTCTCTAGGTATTTTTTGATTTCCTCTTTGATTTCTTGGTTATTTAGCAATGTATTGTTTAGCCTCCATGTGTTTGTGTTTTTTACGTTTTTTTCCCTGTGATTTCTAATCTCATAGCGTTGTGGTCAGAAAAGATGCTTGATATGATTTCAATTTTGTTAAATTACTGAAGCTTGATTTGTAACTCAAGATGTGATCTGTCCAGGAGAATGTTCCATGTGCATTGAGAAGAAAGTGTAATCTGCTGGTTTTGGATGGAATATCCTATAAATATCAATTAAATCTATCTGATCTATTGTGTCATTTAATGCTTGTGTTTCCTTATTTATTTTCTGTTTGGATGATCTGTCCATTGGTGTAAGTGAGGTGTTAAAGTCCCCCACTATTACTGTGTTACTGTCGACTTCCTCTTTTATAGCTGTTAGCAGTTACCTTATGTATTGATATCCCTCATTCTTGATTATCAGTTCTTTTAGACTAGGCCGGTTGCTGGTGAGGTGTCTCTGATTACCTTGCCCTTAACAGGTTGTGCTTGATATAATCAACGACTTGAAGTTAAACCTGTGTTTGGATAAATGGAAAAATGCTACGGCAGATCCCCCAAGTTTGAAACTTATCTTGATTCCTCATTATGTAGCAGCCACCCTAGCTCCTCTTGATGGCCAAACTGTTGTTGAGTGAATTGCTGCTCTGTCTACCAGACAACATAACTTGTGTCACTCCTGAGGGAAAGCTCCAGTCCTGTGGTCCACTGATGTCCTGACCAGTCTTTCTAGAGCCAAGTAGCATACCAGGAGCTGCTTTCTACACTATGAGAACTTTGCAATGGTGTGACCTTGATCCAAAACACTAAAGTTTTCACTGTAATTCTCCATTTGGGACTTGACAGAGAACCCGCCTGGCATTCCTATTTACCATGGTAATGATAATAGTCTGGGACTTGCCACTTATTACGGCTTTGGCATCAAGGTCGCTTGTATTGCAGCTGACACTGCTGCAGAAACTTCTCTCATTCTAGTCCCCACTCAAAAGTGGTAGCCTTCTGAGTCATCTGATAAAGGGCCTGAGAATTATTCCAAAGTGTTGTCTTGTTCTAAGACTCAGAATCCTACCGAGCATTCTGGGTCTTTCTTCATAGCAAGATTAGATGCCAGATGTGTCTGAGGGAATGTCTTGACACGCACAACAAAATGGGATCCCCAATATTTTCACTGGTTTGGCCAATTCCTGAATGTTTGTGGAATTTTTCTCCCTCCCTCGTGTCCTAAAAAAGCCTTCAGATTATTGGCCTTCCCTGCTCATTAGACCTGATTAACATGATATCATCACAAAATGGACTAAACTGATTTTGACCATCGTCAGACCATCAAGGTTACCTTCAGTCTATATTGTGACGTATCTCTGGCGCAGGACCAGGAATGTGTACTGCTGTCCATGCCAGGTGAATGCAAACTGGTTTTGATCCTCATTTATGATGAATATTGAAAGAACACGTTACTAGGAAAGTAGCTTCATACCACATGCTGGTCTGCTCTGATGGTGAGGGTGGCTGGCCCACCAGGTTTCAGCAGGAACAGACTAGAAATTAAGTGACATGATGGAAACAACCACCCTTATATACTTTTAAGTCTATTCTCATGAAACAGCCAATATGATCCTTTTCAGATATATGCCAGATAGTGTCTTGCTCCTGTTTCAACCCTCCAGTCATTTCCTATATCACTCAGTAAAACAGAAATCCCTAAGCTGTCCCTGCAGTCTCTCTCATTGTATTTCTTATTGCTCTTCCTCTGGGTTACTCAGCTACCGACTCACTGAACCCCTCTGCTTCGGGGCATTTGTCTCTGCCCTGGCTGCTCAAAAGGCTCGTTCCCCACACGTCTACATGGCTTGCTTTCTCGATTTTCCTACTTAGATACCACCTTATCAGTGAGGACCTATCTCCTTTCCTGCTTTATTTTCCCTTAAGCATTGTGTTGTAATCTGCAATATTATATATTTTCTTTATTTGTTTAGTTTAAGGTCTATGAGAGTAAGAACTTCATTTCTTGGTTCAATATTGCTTCCTCAGCACCTAGAAATGTGACTAATAAATACACTCAAAAAATATGTGTTGAATGAGAGACTAGAGCCTGCTTTGTTTTGTTAGCTTTAGAATGTATGTTCCTAATGTGGAATCTGTGGGTGCACAGATCCTTGGACCAGGCCAGTCCGTGACTCACTGTTCCAATACACACAAGACAGGCGAAAGTACACGTGTTTATAATGGATGCAGTTGATGCCCCCCCCAGATGCCCAACACCAGCCACCTTCTCCCAGCTTCTCTGAGTGTTTTCACACAATTCACCAGCTGCCTCTTTCTTCAGAGATTTTCCCTAAGTCAAGTGGGTGAAGTCTAGCCTTTCACCCTAGATACATAACATGTGAGCATTTTTAAAAATCGTACTTTAATACCCACCAACGAGCATCTGTTGCAGAAGAGGTGCTAAATAGGTGGAAAGGATGGCTTATCCAGTGGATTTCAGCCAGGCTCTGTCCTAAGCTCCCCCATTGCTGTGCCAGAGCCCATAAATGGAATAACTCTGGTGGCGGAGAAGGACGCCTTGCGTGGGCACAATGCCATGGTCTCCTCCTCACCAGGGGTGATCCAGCCACCTGCCTTGCTGAATGAACACTTGACCTGAAGAAGCAGAAGCTATGTTGAGCCCCCTAATTTACTACCGTTTATCAAGAAAACCAACCAGCACCCTGATAGCAGCTTGATTGCGTCACAGGCCTTCTGGGTTTGCTTCTTTTGAAAAGTTAGAACTAGGGTGAAGTAAGAAAAGCACTAGGCTCAGACACAAGCTGCAACAGGGTGCCAAAACACTCAGTAATCAAGATAAATTTTAATGCAATACTTTAAGAAACAAGTGTCTTGCAAAAACTCCATGATAAATAGGATGTCAACATTTTAAATAAAAACAGGATCAGTGCTGTATCAGGCCATATGCAGCCAGAGGCAAAAGGAAAATTCTGAATTACTGATTTTCTCTATATTTAATTTTTTGGTGTTTGTTCATCAAGGATTTTTTGCATTTTTTAAAATATTGTTTTAAAGTTTTTTTTCCTCTTGATTATTGAGTGTTTCGGTGCCCCCTTATGTTGCATGCCTGAGGCGAGTGTCTCATTTCCTGGTCTGAGTCCTGGCTCTGTGCCTCATGTAACAGCTTCCAGCCACTGTCAGCAGTCTGAACTCAGCATCTGATCTACCAATGCAGGATTCTGCCAACATCACATCAGACCCAGGCACTCAGTGTAAAGCAGAAGGGTGCAGCCGTGTGTGTGTGACTGTGGGATTCACAGGCCTCCCGCAGCACATACCCTGTCTGCCAGATGCTGTCAGCCTGATACAGCAATTATACAGACTTTTGAAGATGGCTGCGAGCTATCAGCCTAGAGAAGACTCCCTGGGAGAATGGGACGCTATCCCACAAGATGCATTACGTGTGTGAAACCAGCACCCCGGAAATGGTGCCTTGTTTCTTACAGGTCCAGTTACCCTTCTCCCGGTGATCCATTTGTGGACTCTGTGCTTCCCACAGCCATCACTTTAGGCTCGGTGGGTTTCTAAGTGCTGGTTCACAAGGCACACAGTCCCACCGGAGGACACAGTAAGAATCCCACTAAACTGAAAGCTATGACTGCTGTCTGGTCACCTTGAGCGCCTCCAGCTAGTATCCCAGCAAGTAAAGAAATCTGTTACCATTCTAGCAGGAACAATTAACGTTATCCTTAACCTTTATACAAAATTGGGGCAGGGGGAAATATGTTTGCCTCTCATGTGATTTACTAGCATCTCTGTTCCTTTCGCTGTGTCTGTAAATGGGCAAGTAGAACAACTACAGCCTGATAAGGGCTTAGTAACCAGGGCTCAGTCCCTCAGGCAAGCCACCGAGACCAACAGAACGGTTGACAAAGGTGAAAGGAATTTAGAAGGGGTGTGCAGTCAGGAAGATGATGAGTTATCAGTCATGATCTCTGGACCAAATGCAGCAACGGGGGCTATATTTCATCCCTCTTAACCTCCTCTGCTGAGATTTTCCTGAAGGTGGAACCAGTCAGAATCCTGGAGAAGCTATGTCAAGGTGGGGTGAACTTGATGGCAACCGCAGGTGGATCTGAGTGGTCCAAGGCATCATCTCAAGTGGACGCTGTCGAGACCCCACCCAGATCCCTACTACAGACCCCGTCACACAGCTGCTGTGAGCGCTGGCTGATAATGTAACTCACAGCTGCTCCCTCCCCAGAGACCTGTCATTGGCCACACGGGAACTTTATTGCCCACGAGGTCAAGGGCTGCTGGAAGGAAGCGGGCACTGACCCCCTTGCCTCAAGGTGGGATTAATGCTTGGTACAGTGTGGGTGCCAGAGCCACCATATGGGATCAGCTGAAGCTAGCGTTCAGGTAAGACAAAGTTCTGCCCGGCTCTGTAGCTCCTGTTCTGTAACTTCTCCCCTCTTTCCACTTCTAAAAACACCACCCTAGTAAATCACTTGGACAAGAATTCTTGTCTCAGGCTCTGCTCCTAGGGAATCCGACCTACGCAGCTTAGAAATTTTTTACCAATTTTACATTCTTACAACACGCAATCCCACGGCAATTTTTAATTGTATTTTCAAGTGTATTAGTCCGTAAAGGATTGTAGAGAAAAAAAGAGAGAAAGAGAAAGGGTGGGGGAGAGGAAGAGAGAGAACGAGAATTGGTTCTTTACTACAGATAATCTGCCCTGGGGCATCTAATATGTTTTTAGAAGATCCAGATTTCTTAATTGTCTAGAATGCTTTAGAAAGTCCAGAAAAAAAAAAAAAGAAATTACTTCAAATTAACTTGAGTGTGTGTATATTTATGCATTTGGGGAGAGACTACATAGTTTTCATCATCCGAAAAATGTGCAGAGATGAAAATTATGTCTCCACATATCTATAGAGAAATACACATGAAAGATCAGTCTTTTGGATCATCATGAGCTTTGTTTGTTTGTTTGCTAAAACTGGTTCGATCTGCCCTACTACTTTTTGTAAAACAGAATAGGACGGCATCTATGATTTTTCACTCATACCTTGAATAGTTATAGAATGCCCAGTTATTGTATGCAAGAAATTATTTTAAATGCTAAACATTCAAAGCTATTAGAGCTACTCTAGTCACGGCCATTATGAAATATATATTCTAGGATTATTGAACATTTCTCTGGTTTGTTATCTTTAGCTAAAGGATTTATTTTGGCTTTTGTTTGTTTGGTTGGTTGGTTTTTTTGGAATTTCCTCTAGGACGGGTCTCCGTAAGCTCTCTTGGATTTCAAGAAGTAGGAAAAGCCATACGTTTGGGAAGCGTTGGGTGTCGTAACAGGTCAACTCTGCCTTCTGCTAAAGCATTTTGAAGATACGGTGGTCTAGTGCTGGGGCTAGCCTGGGGAAGGCTGTTGACATGACCACTGGTTGAGGTGACCTCATGACCACACCAAAGGTGATAAAGGATCGTGATTTGGATACTGTAATGCTAGCTGGTTTTTGTTATCCAGTTAAATTATGTATGTGTATTCTGGCAAGCGATAGGTAGCAGAGGGCTTGAAATAACACTCTCTCCTTTCTCCTTCCCTAAACTGTGTAATCTTTATTTAGTTGTGGTTTCTTTCAACAACCGTACCATGTCAAGCCTTCTGACAATAGGAAGAGTTGGAGGTACTTTTCTCTTTTAGTTTCTGATTTACTTAAGAGGTAATTAAGTAGGGTGGAGCCCAGGCATTGGTGTTTTTTAAGATGTTTCCCAAGTGATTTGAATGTACAGCCCAGAGGAAAGCCCCTGGGACATCTGGCAACATCTGGAGATACTTTGGGTTGTCACAGCTGGGGAGGGGGATGTCCCCGGCATCTCGCGGGGGGAGGCAGAGATGGTGCCGAGCACCTAGGATGCGCGGGACAGACAGCCCCACCGCAACAGCGCCGCCGCTGGAGGGCGCACTGGGGCTGGAGACAAGCCGATCTGAAGGCAGACGCCACGTGGGCAGAAACTGACGGTCCAGGTGGGAGGTTAGACGTTCCACGGAGGCAGGATTTAGTGGGCCGGTAGGAGATGTGTCAGAGACAAAAGCAAAGTTCACAGATGTGTTCCACCAGTGGCCGGCGTCATCTGGAATGCTCCCTGGGCTTCTGGACAGGTGGGAAGAGCAGGTCTGGGGAGAGACGGCTAAGCCCAGACCAGGGTGCCGTGCTCCCGAGGTTGTGTGGGTCGTCGGGGTGAGATGGCCCAGGGGTCATCTGGCGTCTGTGTGGACAGGCTTCTTAGCAGGAGCCTCTTCTCCTCTGTCTGCAGAACCACCCCGTGGCTCTGGGTCACTTCCCCATCTTTGCACCGCAAAGTACTGATTATTATCATCCTTCTGGAACCTTCTCCGGCTTAGAGGAGAATTCCAGCCCAGAGGTCTCGCACAGCGAGTGACAGCTCCTTAATGCCAGGAGCAGCGTGGGCGTGGAAGGCGGGATGTCCAGGCCTTCAAGCCATCGTTTCTGCTCCTTTGTGATGTGGGGGTTCCCTGTCGCGCCTTCGGTCACAGCTTGTCGGCGTCTGAAATAGGAAACGTGGGGCTGATACCCCCATCCCCGCCCCCAACATGGGGTCAACGGGGTCCAGCCTGGTTCCTTGGCAGGCGGGGAGCTGAGTCTGGGTAGGAGTGTCATTGAGATCTGAGGTGAGGTTGGCCGTCCTTGGAGACACTTTTCAAATGTACCTTAATGTGACCAACATGTGGATGGTGGTGGTGAAAGGGATTCACCTCTAAAACAAGAAATGTTGGCTTCATAGTTTCTAAGGTCTGCTTTTAATTCCACTTTCAAGTATTGTCAGTGATTAAATCCCTGAACAGAACACCTGCTAAGATGTTAGGATCAGTAACATTTTATCTCCCCCAGTGCTTAGTAGATGGATGTCGTCTTCTTTCAGTGTTTAATCCGTTTGCATTGTATTGCCTCTGTAAACATCCCATAAGAAGAGTGACTCACTTTAAGTGAAGTCCAGAGTCAAAGTAATTTTAGTTGAAAACAGAATTAGTTGATAATAAGGACTATGTGTGTGGAGGTGAAGTTCAGAAACAAGGCTGCAGGCTGGCCTGGGAATCAGACACCAGTGGTGAGTGGGAATCGCTGTTGGCATTTAGTCTGTGTACCCTGGGTCTCTTTAGGTGAAGAACTCTGGATATCATGACAAGTGTAGACAGCTCAGATCTCCTGACCCAATGCCCAGCTAAGTACAGGCTCCTAAAAAACTCAGAAAATAGGTCATGCCAACCACTCAGTGGGAGAGAACAGGCAGAATGAGAGAATAGTGCCAAGATATTAAGTAACACTGGCAGTGGCCAACCAAACATGTAAGAAATGGACCAGTTCGATTTAACTGAAACTCTTCAATATTGTACTTGAATATTTTAATTTCTTTTTTTTAGTATAATATAAATTAATAGATTTGTGAGATGAATTTAGGATATCGTGTCATATACCTGTCTAATGATGTAAAGAGTTCTCATCCATCCTACAAGTAATGGGGGAAGTCTGTCTCAAAGAGTCTGGGTCCTTTGGGGCAAGATGAAAAAGATTTGTTTTATGACACATATGGAAAAAAATATTCTATACAGGTGAATTTACAGTAGTAAGTAGCTGGTTACTGATTCTTAAGCAGCATGGTAGCCATTAGCCATGGGTAGCTATCTAAATTTAAATTAATTGCAATTATATAAAATTTAAAAATAAGTTCGTCATTTGTGCTGGCCACATTCCAGTGGTTACCATACTGGACAACATAGGGACAGAATATTCACGTCGTCACCAAAAGCTCTATCAGACAGACTCTGCTGCTCTAGAAAATACATTAAACTCTTCTGTGGAAAGAGGTAGGTGAATGTTGCCTAGACAGTTTCAACACAGTTAGAAAGATAAGCCCAATCTGTGATAATACTTAGTTATCTGTGACAGTTATTATCTGTGATAATATAATATGTGATCATACTTAATTCAACAATTTGCAAGCTCTTAAATCCTGATGCCTGCCATTCAGCCTTGCGTGGCTTAATGTAATATTCTCGTAACAAGAAATACTGAAGATCAAGAACTATTGATCATGAACAGGTGCCAGGGGACATATGACAGGGCTGTAATGGTTGTGACTGTGGTTCTGTGGTCATGTTGGAAGTAGTTTTTCCAGATGGGGTCATAAAGCAAAAGGGGGCCAGTATTCGGTTCCCTTAACAATTCTGAAAGGGAACGAAGACCACATGGTTTTGTGGTGCCAGGGTGGAAATCATCCGACATCACTGATCATCCTTCTACTTTACAGAGCAGAAACAAAAAAACAACCTTGCAGCTGTAGTTTCTTTTCTAAAGGAAGGGGTTTATTTTAAATGAGACTGATTGCATTCAGTGTATTTCTGATTTTTGCAGATACTCATAAATTCCAGTTATTGAATCTCTGATGAAATAGGAGCATACATTCCAAGTCTAACTGGTCATGAATGAATAGTTTCCTGAGATTCTGGTGGCTGTGGGTGGGAGATGGGATAAGCAAGAGGAACGAAGTCTGTCTATTGACACTCTAAGCAATCATAACTTTCTCCCTCTGGATTTCCTCCACTAAAAGTTCAAGGCAAGAAAAATTGACCTGAAGCCAAACGGGTGTTTGTTTTCTTTGGATATGTTTAAACTTTGGATAGTTTAATAAGCTATACCAAATGTACCTAAATTCATCTTATCTAATGTGGTAGTTTGATGGATACCCTCTTGAATTTTTCACCTATGATTTTATTTTAGGAAATAGTTTAATTTTGAGATCTCCCCACTCCTGACAATAGGCTGCATTTAGCTCCAGCAACCATAAAGATTGATCTCTTAAGGACTTAGACACATGCTAGTTCAAATACTACAAGTAAATAAAGGAAGCATTGTTTAAGTCATTAAAAGCCAAAGAAGTAAGTTTTTGATCATCTTTAACCCACTTAAACAAAAGATACTGTATTGACATATTTTCTATGGCATTACACTGACTTCTCCTCTGTGTCTCTCTCCTTCTCTGTTATTTCTGACATTATTAGATAATAATTGTCTGTTTAAATTTGTGGGTCAGGTCTTGGCTTTTTTTTCTTTTTTACAGGTTACAATTGAATCCTGTATTTTTGCTTTTCTCAGTTTCATTGATTCGTTTACTTGCTATCACCTAATACTTTTTTCCTTCCTGTGTCCTTCATCACCCCTTTCTTTGAGCTCTTTCCATGTATCCTACAGTGCGGAGAATGTTGGCAGCTGTGTTGGTAATGTAATTAATGTGCATAGTCAATTTGGATTGACTAGGCCATATAAATCCACTTTGAGACTTAAACTAGCCAATTTGGCTGTCTTTGCCAATCAGATTAGCTGGATAATTGTCAAATCTCTATCTCACTACTTACTGCAGAGACGCATGGTGTATTGCCTCATTTGATTCTCATTTCGTTGTGATTTACAGTCTAAGCTCTATGAAGGCATGGTGACATATAAACAGCACCAATTTAAAATGAAATTCAATAACCACTTGCATTGTTTTCTGCAAGTGAGGAAAGGGGAAAGTTATAAGAATACATCGTTTGTGCTGCCACCAGGGAAAGCGAGAAAGAGAGAAAGAGGGGACCCTACACCCACTAAACCCAAAGCTCATACACATACTTCCCCTCGCAACATACTGAAATTCTCAGTCTTAATAGCTTTTGATTTTTAGCTTTAAAAATGAAAATAGAATAAGTAATTACGTTTTGGCTCACCATAGGCCTTCAGTCTTCAGAAATAACATTGTTGCTGACCAAACTACAGTAAACTAGTGTTTTATTTTTTTACTCAGTGAACTTTTGTACTTGTACAGTACACCCTGTACTGGGAGGAATTCAGGGCAAAGATCAGGAATGGTGGGCAACATTTTTTATTTTATGATCACCTCCTTTTCATTCTTAATTTCAATGACTCTTTGGGAGGCATTTCATGACCACTTTGTCCCACAGTGCTAGGAATGCTCATTCCCAGACCAGACAAAGATTGCGTTGATAGGCCACTCCATGTGCTATTACTATTAACCATAACCAGAAATCTCTGGACCTCCTGTCTTACTGGTCTGTTATGGTCCAGGAAATGGCTCCCTCTTGTTGCTTCTTCCCATATATAGAGTTACACTATTACAATCATTGATCTTACAGAACTATATTTGATCAATCGTTTAAAGTTGCCTAGCCATCATTATTTTTATTGGAGGTTCAGTCACACATTTGGTAATGCAAGAAACAATAGTCAGGTAAAATAGGCAGAATACAAGTAATAAAGAGAGTAGCATTAATCAGGTCATAAGTAAGTATTTAAGCTAAGATCTTCCTTTAGGTGTGGCCCAGTATCTCCCCAGGTGGTCTGACCAGTCTGTCCTGCACCAATCACTATCTTTAAGAGACATGATAGATTGGCTTTGTACATAAAGTTCACCAAAGATGTCTGCATGTACAAGGTGAGTGGTGGGTCATCATGACCCATTACAGGATTGAGAAAGAAATGTTATCTTCTAAGGCTGGCGTCAGAAGAAGAAAAATGAATCTTTATGGCTGAGGAGGTATTTCTGCCTTTGGGGAGGTCTGGAGAACACATAACACAGATGCACAATGCACACCAGAGGGGAGGGAGGAGGCCAAAGGGCAGAGAAAAAATTTTATGTTTAAATTTTTGTTGTCTCGCCTCAAAATAGAAATTTTATTTCATCACTTCTAATGGAAGAGTATTTGGTTTTGAGAAAACATCTTTGTTCCGAGAACTGAACAAATAGCTAAAAGTAATAAAAATTATAATAATTATTTAACAGTTCCACAAATATTTCAACTGAGTCCTGTATTCCTAGGTTTTTCACAGTGAGTTGTAATGGCAGACTCGTTTTCTACATGGGCATACCCTGTATGAAAAAGCATTTTTCTTATGTCAGCTGAGTCTCTGACTTGCTTTTTCTTTTCTAAATGGACAAATTACAACAATAATAATAATAGTTAACTTTTATTGCAAATTTATGTGTTTGCAATAAAAAAATGTTATGAGCTCAACATTTAACCCAGGAGATGAAGGTTTTTCAATGTGGGTAGTCAGAAAATCAGACCTTATGATAGAGATAGTTCAGTGAGTGTATATTTAAGGTACTTGAAGGAGATCTGGAGAAAGACATTAGCAGAGATATGGCCCATCCCTCCATCTTTCCACATACTTTATCCCCTGCCATGTTCAATGACTCACATACGAACCCGAGTGAGGAAACAGAACAACACATGATTTACATATAGATCTTTCTGCCCCAGTGTAAAGAGAAGCTTTGCTTGCTGTTTAATGCATAATAAAATTATATTTAAAAAATATATATCTGAGGGAAAAATATTGTTTTCTATTGAAAATTGTTTTGTTATTAGCACAATACCGGACTGGGTTTTAAGTTTCTTGAGGTCAGAACTTTGCTATGTCATATTAACATTAATAAGAATCCTTAAGGACACCTGCTGTTATTTATTGAGCACCTACTATGTGTCAAGCCTCCTAGTTGGTACTGTACACGTATTATCACTAATAAGTGTGAGCCTTTTTAGATAGATTACAATTGAAAGATTAGAAAACTAAGACCTAAATTAAGTAGTTTACCCTAAATCACAGGACAGTTTGGTGGCAGAGCCTGGATTTTAAGCTATGTGTTACACTCCAGGAGTTACTCATCCACGGTCGCAAGTGACAGACCACCCCACAGGACTCCTGACTTTTCTTCAGTGTGACACACGCAGAAATGTGAATGGCCATCCCAGATTATGTAGGACTCACAGCACAGAAGGAAGAGAAGTGATTGCGAATATAATTGGAGAACGAATGTGGTTGTATTAAGGGAAGATTTGGGGCGGCTTATTTTGATGGAGGGTGGGAAGCCATTTGGGTTTCTTGAGCAAGGGAATAGCATCATAAAAATGGCACTTAAAAAACAGTGCTGTGAAACTTGTCACATGGTGCGTTTATGATATATGCCTTTCACTGTATGTGAATTTTACCTTAAAAATTATTGTACACAAATACTAAGTGCTGGTTACTGGTATACATTCTAACTTATTTACCAATAGAGTGTACTTTTACATGCAATTTATTTAGACATGAATCATAAAAATATGCTGGATTTGTAACTGGATAGAGGTATGGATAAATAGAAAAATATGTGATAAAGTAAAATTAGCAAAATTTTAGAAATTTGTGTTTTGGTATACTGGTGTTACTGCATAATCCTTTCAGGTTTTATGTATAGTTGACATTTTTCATAAGATGCTAGAAAAAATGGAAACATTGGTAGCCATACATGGGAGAGATTGGCGGAGCAGAAAGCAATGCTTAGAGACATAACAATAAACTGGATCTGAGCTGTTGAGTACTTAGGCTAGTTAGGAACAGTGGGAAAGAAGAAATATTGATCATGATTGATATTTAGAATAAAGAAATGAGTTACTTTTTAAAAATTAGAAATAAGGGATGAAATAAAGAGAAATGAATCTTACAGAGAGATTCTAGCCTGGGAGAAAGATCAAATGATGGTGTTCTGTCCTCTGGCGTCGAGGTGCTGGTGTGACAGGTGCCCAAATCTCGGCTCTCTTGAGGCACTTCTGTAGCAGGTGTTTTTGGAGACTGCCCAAACTGGAATTCTCCCTGATGTTGACAGCAGACTTTGTACCTAGCATCTCCTGACCCCGCTAGAGCTCCACTTACTGGCTATGCCAACTCACCATACCCCATGCCACGTGCTCTTCCTGCAACGTGACATCCTCACCTGTCCATCAATACCAAGAGGAAGACCCAGCTTCCCCCCCCTTGAAAGTAGGTGGACCTTTGTAATTTCTGCAACCAGTTGAACGCAGCAGAAGTGCTACTGTGTGTCTTTTGCCTAGCTACCTGTCTCCCATGACTCACTCCTTGAGAGTCTGAGACGCCAGTGGAAGAATCCTGGCCTCCCTGAGGCCACCATGCTGGAGAGACCACATGGTCAGCAAACAGAGAGAGAGAGATGCCCAAGGAGCCTCAGCTGCTCCAGCCCCGGTGGTGGACACATAAGCCAGAGAGCCTCCACGGAGTTCCTGCTGAGCCCCGCCCAGATTACACATCTGTAAGAGAAATACATGTCATCACTGTAAGCCACCAAGTTTGGGGATACTTCGTCACTCAGCCAACATAAGTAGAACACATTCACACAGACTTTTTCCAGGAAGGTCACGTTGTCCTAGAAGGAAGACCCAACTTCTTTCAAGACAACTTAAGCCCGCAGGAAGCAGGAACCCATGCTCCTTAGCAGTTATTCTTATTCCATCTTATTACAACTGGTTTCTCTCCTCACTCAGCAGTAGTGCCTAGATTCAGTTAGTCTCTCATCTTTAAACTTTTCTAAATGAGAGACAGACTCTCTGTAGCTTCCAAAATTTAGACAGTAAATACCAAACTCGAGCCAACCACCAGTGCATATGTGCCCTTTGTGCAAAGTAGAGAAAGGCACCACTTACTCAAGATATCATACTTCCCTCATAAAATTCTCATCATATTTACTAATTTTACTAGAACAAAATATTTTACTTCTGCCACTCTGAAAATTATTTTAACTATACAAAACTATAATGCCTATGATGTGAATGGCACCCCTAGAGCGCAGTATACAACCTGCACAACTGTACATGCCAGTCTGAAAATTCTTCTCCAAGGTTTCCTTACTTGGCTTGAAGTGGATGGAAGCATTCTCTCAATCACACTGAATAGCACTTCTCCCCTTTCAATCTTAGCCTGAAGATGATTAATGATCTAGAAGTGTCACAGAGCTAGTTTGAGGGGGCCATCTCTTAACAAGCCCTACATAGATTCAGTAGCACAGCCCTTTAAAATATGGGGATACTGTTTACTTGTTTTTAGGTGCAGTTCAGGAAGAAAAACAGTCCCATTTAACATAGCCCAGTAACATCTGGTTATTATTCTCTATTTAGCCAGTATTTATTGATTCTATGTCTATATAGGTATATATATATATGTATGTATATATATATAATCAGACACAGTGCCAGGCACTAGGAATATACTGATGAGCCATGGAATTTACAGTGTAATGGGTTATTCAAACAGTTATAAGATCATACAGATATATGAATATATAATGGTAAATGCTGATGAGTGTTACGAAGGAATTTCAAGTCATAGAGGAATGTTTGGAGCACAGGTCCGGATTGAGAATAGAGTCGGGATTTATCCCATAGAAATGGTGGTTCTAAATATAAGAAATGATCATCACAGGGAGTAAAGGTATGAAAAAAAAGAGTTGCAGTGAGCACCCTTTGTTCCACAGAGGAAGGTGCCCTGGAAGAACAGGAGAAGTGGCAGAGAGACACGAGCAAACCTGAGTCAGAGCCTCAGAACACAACAAGGAGGCTGTTTCAAAAAGAGCTGGTGCTGTAGAGGGCAAGTGTCCTTAGCTTAGGGACGATGACCACTGAGGAGAGGTTATTCGGTTGGACAGATACGTGAGCACTGGCCACCTTCAAGTTTAGAAAAGGGTCCTGAGTTTTTTGATAAGGACGCAAGGAGAATATTACAGCTTCACGAGGAAGAGGAATTCAGATTTAGGCTATGGCATCCACGGAGGCTTTGGGGGTAGGTTGAGCTCCAGCTGAGTTTTACAGGTAAAGCAATAGTGAGATAAAAAGGTGCTGGAAGCCACGGAGAAACAGGAGAGGGTGGCGTGTTCTGGAGCTGCCAGTGGTTTGGGGCAAGCGGTTGCATTTGAACAGATGACAGAGACGGGGCTAGGGAGGTAAGTGGGATGGACGAGGTCACCCAAGATCCCTGGACGAGGTCCAGGAGTGGAGCCTGATATGAAAGGTTATGCGAAACGTTGGAAGGTTTAAAACAAGAAAGTAACGTTAAAAGATCTAAGTTTTAGTAAGAGCACTGCAGCAGTAAGGTTGATCAGTTTCAAAAAAAAAAAAAAAAAAAGACACACACAAAGCAAGAGATCAGTTACGAGGCAACTGCATTTGACCCGAGAGTTTCAGGGGTGGAGATACATGTGATACATGTGCCTATCCTTTAAAGGCCAAGTGTTAGGACTTGAAGACTCTGGAGGCTGGGGGCAAGATGAGGGAGGAGGCTAGGTTGCTGTGAGGTCTCCGTCTTTATTCCCAGGATGAACATGTGGGGCAGGGACTGCACTTACCGCTAAGGAGGACACAGGGGTAGAAGAAGACAGGGTTGAGGTATCCTGGGGTTTTCTAAATGGCAGCAGGCTCTAGGCAGAGGGATCTGGGCTGTGGGAATAAAACAGACATATCAGCATATACACTCAGATTTTCTTCTGGAAAATGATCAGCTCAGGGTGTCCTTAAATCTGGAAAAATAGTCCTGGAAAATCCAGTGATTTTTGAAACTCATGACACAAGTTTAAACATTAAGCCCAGAAATTCTCACTTCATGTTCTCCCAAAGCACGCTGGCAGGAAGGGAAGTAATTTCACCCCCTCCTCTTTCAATTGGTTTGAATGTTTCGAGAGCCAAACACTATGATAATGACTTATGGCCACAACTCACGGCCCACTTCACACCTTGTTCCCTTTGCCCAGATCCCATACCACCATGCCCAGTGCTGATTCCCAACATCTACCACTCATTAGTCCGTGGACTCATTTTTAAAAAATCACGACAGTGGTAGAAATAAAATGTTCCTTTTCTAAATTGCGTTGACAACTGCAGAAAGTGGTTCCATCTAAACGGAGCTGCTTTTGCACTTAGTGAAAAGTTGAAAGTGACTGTAGTTGCCCAGCTGATTGAATCACCCGATGAATAAGACTTAATTATATTATGTTAATATGTGGAAGAACAGCAAGGCACCGACCTAAGTTTTATTAAACTTTGATAATTCCAAGAATCCAATACAAAGGAAGAAAATATAGAAAACTTCAAGGTGTTCCTGAAAGCATAATGTGAGTCCCAAAGAGACATTAACGAGAACAGTATTCAGCCTAGTGCTGTCGGCTGCATTCCACATAACTCACACAAATAGCTTGTTTTCCATCCAGAAAATGTTCTAGGATAGTAGGAGAGATATACTGAGTGTTTATTCTAAAATTACTGAGTGTGAGGCTTAAGACATTTGTTTCCTTAAAGGAGTCTGCCTGACATTCGAACTTCCTTCTAAAATTGCATTAAAGATGTATCAGCTTGGAGGGCCTATCAAAATAGAATAATGCATTTTCAATTTTGTCTTGGTTACACTTGACCTGTTTTAAAGCGTTTCTCTAATGAAATGGAAGCTATACCAAAGTTAATTCTATGCGAGAGGCACGGCAGACTCCGTATAACTTAATCACCGTGGACAGCATCCCCTTTGCCTGAGCGTAGAAACAGTACAGAGCCGGAGATGGCTCTAATCTGGCAGGCCTGATAGCATTGTCACCATCATCAGAATGAAGTTCAGGAGGTTTTCTGACCTGAAGGTAACACTAATGTTTTACTCTAAGGAATAAGGAAGGGCAGAGACCCAAAGAATTCTGCCGTGGCCGTTTTAGCTTATAGTGGTACCGGTAATCCTGTATTGAGGGCAATTGAGCTACGGAAGGAGGGGCGAAAGCCCAAGCTTCTTCATTACCATCTCCGATGTATCTGCTAAAAGCTGGACACCTTTCTAGGCATTTTCACATGAATTAACTCATAAGAGAGTTCATCCTTACGATCTAGCTCACTTCTTTAAACACACACACGAACCATTTGAGACAAGGAAACTGAGGCCAGAAGAGTTCCAAAATGACACAACTGGTGAGCTGGAAATCTGGGCTTGCGAAGGCCCTGCCCTTCCCTTCTGCCCGCTGCCCTATTCAGTGATGCGTGTGAATCACACACAGTGTGTGCCGTGTCTGCTAAGGGTGGGCGTGTGCGGTGGATAAAAAGTCACGTCCCCGATAGAGCTTTCACTCTAGTGGGACAGACCAAGAGTACGCAAGTCAAGATATAAGCCACACGGTGTTATCGGATGGTGGTAAGAGCTGTTGAAGAAATAGTGGGCCTGGAGAATTGGGGAAGGGGAAGAGTTTTTTGGTTTTTTTGTTTGTTTGTTTTCAATGCAGTATGAATAGGCAAGGCCTCTCTGAGGAAGAGGTTTTTTTTAAATTTATATTGGAGTATAGTTGATTTACATTGTTGTGTTAGTTTCAGGTGCACGGCAAAGTGATTCAGTTATACATATACACATATATCTATTCTTTTTCAGATTCTTTTCCCATATAGGTTGTTACAGAATATTGAGTAGAGTTCCCTGTGCTCTACAGTTAGGTCCTTGTTGATTATCTATTTTATATATAGTAGTGTGTATATGTACCCCAATGTTCATTGCAGCACTATTTACAATAGCCAAGGAAGAGATATTTTAAGGAGAGACCTGAATGGTGCAAAATCACTAGATGTAAGTGAGAGACTATTGTAGCACCAGCAGTAAACTCCAGAATCCTGCGCAAGAAGGAGCTTGGCAACTTCTAAGTAAGTACCAGTAGAAGGCTAGTCGGGCACAAGTGTAATAAATAAGGGAGAGAAAATAGTGAAATAAGAGGGAACAAATCATGAGCCGTGAGAGATGTGTAGAACCCTCTAGATTTTATTCTAAGAATAACGGGAAGCTACAGAAGAATTGTTTAAAAAAAAAGACATAATCTAATTTACATGTTTAAAAAATTATTCTAGGTTCTGTGTGGAGAACAGATTGCTTATTTTTTATATACATGATGGCAGTTTTTGAGAGGGATATGTAAAATCTCAAATGACAATCGTTTGTTCATTTACCTGTTTCTCCCTGGAAAGTTTTGATTTATATGTTTTGAGTCTGTCTTATAGGAGCACATATGTTTATAACATCATGCCTTCTTTTCCTATTGTTTTCTTTTCCAGTGTAGCATATCCTTCTGTGCACACATGATACTTTTTTCTTAAATTTTATTTTGTTAGGTTTTCAAATTGCTACCCCAGGTTTACGTTGCTCATATTTTTCCTTTTAAAAGATTTTGTCTTTTTGCTTTAGGAGTGTCACTTGCAGAAAACATTATTAAATCTAATTTGTTATTCCCCAGCCCTCATTTTATTAATATTTTCTAGAACTGAATTTTTAATTTTTAGGGATAAACTTACTAGTTTAACTAGGTCCTATGATTTTGTGCTTGTTCTCTCTCTCTCTCTCTCTCTCTCTCTCTCTCTCTCTCCCTCTCTCCTGTCTCTCTCCCTCACATACACACCCACACACATACACACACACTAAATGTTACTGAATAATTTGACTACCTCTTCTTCACCTGGTACTTGTAACATCTTTGGGGTTCTTTTTTATTTTTCTTTACTTCTTTGAGTACTTACTTCAAGAATGTTTTCATTGTATGACATTATCAAAAGTTCTGAAATTTTCAATGCATGAGAATATGTTTACATCCTCATGTTTGAAGAATTATTCAACTGGATATTCTTTAATACTTTAAAAATATTACTCCATTTTTGTTGTATTATGTGTGAGCTATCAAAATGTTTGACAACCTGATTCTTGTTCCTACATGGAACTTTGCTTTTCTCTCTAAATGTTTTCCAGAACACTCTCATTGTCTTTGATTTCTTAAATTTAATTATATTTGTTAGGTAATTGTTTTCCCTTCTCCCCTTGTTTAGAATCCTAAATTCTTTCACCCTAAAGTCTTCCATCTTTCTTTAATCTTGTGAAGTTTGTATTTATTATTATATTTTATGTATATTTTTCTGTCTTCTGGAAAAGTTGTTCCATATTATCTTCCAAATCACTAATTTATACTTCAACTATATCTACCCTGGTATTTATCCCTTCTATTATGTTTTTTATTTCAACCATTATATTTTATTTTATTATTTTTTTAAGTTTATTTCCAGTTTACGATTCTGATGCATCTTTTCTTTTTTTTTAAACATCTTTATTGGAGTATAATTGCTTTACAATGGTGTGTTAGTTTCTGCTTTATAACAAAGTGAATCAGCTATACATATACATATGTCCCCATATCCCCTCCCTCTTACATCTCCCTCCCACCCTCCCTATCCCACCCCACTAGGTGGACACAAAGCACCCAGCTGATCTCCATGTGCCATGTGGCTGCTTCCCACTAGCTTCTGTTTTATATTTGGTAGTGTAAATATGTCCATGCCACTCTCTCACTTCATCCCAGCTTACCCTTCCCACTCCCTGTGTCCTCAAGTCCATTCTCTATGTCTGTGTCTTTATTCCTGTCCTGCCCCCAGGTTCTTCACGACCTTTTTTTTTTTCTTTTTAGCTTCCATATATATGTGTTAGCATACAGTATTTGTTTTTATTTTTCTGACTTACTTCACTCTGTATGACAGACTCTAGGTCCATCCACCTCACTACAAATAACTCAATTTCGTTTCTTTTTATGGTTGAGTAATATTCCATTGTATATACGTGCCACATCTTCTTTATCCATTCATCTGTCGATGGACACTTAGGTTGCTTCCATGTCCTGGCTATTGTAGATAGAGCTGCAGTGAACATTGTGGTACATGACTCTTCTTGAATTATGGTTTTCTCAGGGTATGTGCCCAGTAGTGGGATTGCTGGGTCATATGGTAGTTCTATTTTTAGTTTTTTAAGGAACCTCCATACTGTTCTCCATAGTGGCTGTATCAATTTATATTCCCGCCAACAGTGCAAGAGGGTTCCCTTTTCTCCACACCCTCTCCAGCATTTATTGTTTGTAGATTTTTTGTTGATGGCCATTCTGACTGGTGAGAGGTGATACCTCATTGTACTTTTGATTTGCATTTCTCTAATGATTAGTGACGTTGAGCATCATTTCTGGTTCAACCATTATATTTTAATATCTAATGTTTCCAATTTTATGACATTTTTCTTGTTTCTTATTGCTGATGTCTTACCTTTTCTACTCAAGCATAAATATTATACTTATTTTAAATTATGACTACAATGATTGTGCTTTGAATGGTATATGTTGTTCAATTTAAACCTTTCTTTACAAAGGTTGTATTACCAGGTGTCCAGTATTTGATTTATGAGCTCCTGCTTCCCTGAAGGCAGCAGTTACTCTGGGAAGGGCTACTAGCTGGGGCCGTGGATGGGGGACAGCAGAAACCCCCAACACCCAAACCCCCGCTGACAACCTCCACCTGCTGTCACTCTTCTGGTTAAACTCATGGGTCAGGGTTTCGTGTCAGCTTTGGAGATGAAATAAGGAGCATGAAGAGGAGTCTTCCTTCCTAGGTGCGACTCTTGCCCTGGGGACTTAGAGGAGGCGATGCTGCCCATCACTTTGTCTCCCTGTTGCTCATGTTTGGCTCCGTTATGTTTTTCGGCCCTGATTGCACCTTAAATCACTATCCTCCAGGTGTTGGTGATGAGTTTGAGGATGAGACAGGAAAGAATGATTGTCTGAAGGCATGAAGGGGAGAAGCAAAGAGGAACTTGAAAGGCCCCTTCACCACTTCCCACACTCCCGGGTCAAGACATCGGGCAGTCTCCTAGGGGTGGGTCAGGTCGGAGTGGTTGTTTGTTAACAGGTGATGCCCGTAAGTCATGTTTCTACTCTCATCTTTGGTTTTTCCAAGTTTGATTTTGAAGGAGTGGCTAGGAACTCATGCTAGCTCACCATCATAACAGAAGTAGAAGTTCTGTTTTTTTTCTCGTAGTTCTTTGATTTGAATCAATGCTATCTTTATTCTCCAACTGCAATTCATGAATTATACTCATGACAGATTCCAAAAGTCATATATAATATATCAAAGTCTGTGGCATATGGCAAGCACTTAAAAAAAAGCAACTTTTGCCTTTTATGATATTATGTTTATGGATGTCTCTAGGAAATCACAACTTTATTTCTTTCCTTTTTCAGACGTTTTAACATCTCATATTTTTGTCACCTGCATTTCATGGAATAGGTGTTTTACGATTGATAGGAAAGCAAATCTTATTTAATAGGATATCTTTGTTCTGTTAGCATTGTATTTCAATATAGAAAACTAAGAAAAGTCCTCATTTTGTTATTGAAAACTGACTAGGCAAATAAGAAAAAGAACAACTAAAAGCCTAGTGTTAAGATGATTAGAAAGTTTGGAAATTTTGAAATGCTGAACATTAAAATAAAATGCAGCTGTCATGAAATCTGGGTCAGAGTGTAAATTAATACCACATTCTTGGATTTAATTAGATAATGCTCACTCAATTAGGCTTTTGCTAAATCCTAAATAGGGCAATATTGAACAAAAGTTTTAAATGGACATGTTATTTGACCAGAAACTTATGTCTAGAAATGTATTCTAAGAAATAATGAAGAAATACGCACAAGTTAATTTCTCCAAAGATGTCCATGTCCAAAGCCCTGGAACCCATAAATATGTTGCCTTCCACAGCAAAAGGGATTTTGCAGATGTGGTTTAATTAAGGACCTTGAGGTGGGAAGATGATCCTGGATTATCTGAGTGGGCCCCGTGTAATCACAAACGTTCATGAAGAGGGAGGCAAGAGGGTTGAAGTCAGGAAGAGAACATGGAACAAGAGAACCAGAGATTGAAGCGATGTACTTTGAAGAGGGAAGAAGGGGGTGGGCCCAGCAATGCAGGTGCTTCTAGAAGCTGGAAAAGGCAAAGAAATGGGTCCTCCCCTGGAGCCTCCTTAAAGAGCACACCCTTGCCGACATCTTGATTTTAGACTCTGACGTCTAGAACTGTAAGATAATAAATTGGGTTTTTTAAGCCACTAAATTTGTGGTAATTTGTTAAAGCAACGATAGGAAACTAATAAAGTACATAATAGGAAAAAGTTAAAAACAAATCAACTACAAAACGTTAACTAATTAATGACACATCAAAAAATATGTATTATGCAGCCATTGGAATTGTGTTGTAGGACAATATTTTATGTGCTGCTCATATTATGTTATTAATTAAAAATAAGTCATAAAACAAATGTTAACTCATTTTTAACAAGGAAATTACAAATGAAAATAGCTGCATTTTAAGTGCTTTTATGTACAGCAGGAAATTTTAAAGAGCTTTACAAAGTGGATATACTATCCCCATTTTACAGATGAGGTAATTAAGGCACTGAGTCAGTAGGAGCTCACAGTTAGTAGGTAACAGATTTGAAACCAGGACATGAGACCCCTGAGCCTGCACTGTTAGTCCTCTTTACATAAATAACCCTGGACAATAAGCAAAGCAAACTTATAAAGCATGATAATATTATGTGATAGAAGATGTCCATGTTTTATGTTCTTCTTTTCTTCATCTGAACAATAAACTTTAATTACTTTTGAAATGAAGAAAAAAATAAATTTCCAAAAGAATAAAACATAAAAGTTTTAAAAATCTGTTGAGATGGTCTGAAAAATAGTTTCTATTCTCACTTTCATTTTTAGAAAAAATAACACCTGTCTCATTTCAAAGTAAATTGCTATAAGGATTTTCTCTAAGTATGTAATGGTCTAGAGAATGAGATTATGTCATGACCTACTTGATTACATACCATTCAGAGTTTTGCAAATCTAATGTATGTATATTTAAATACCAACACATTTACTTATAAATACCAATAAAGATACACATGATAAAATGTAGCATTAGGAATTGAACTAAAAAATTAACCCTGGGGGAAAATGGGATCTGATTAGCCCCTAATATGGCCCACCCTATGACACTTACAAGGAAAGTACCTACAAAGACATACAGAAAACTACCAGACTAGAACCACACTAAAAAAAAAAAAAGAAAAATGCTACGGTAAAAGATTTACATTGTATTCTTGCTGAAAGAAAACTATCAGACTCTGCCTCTACCTGAACCCTTATTCAACATGTAAATTCTCTACTAACGAAATCTTGGCGGCTCTCCCTCTACTATGAGTCCTCTGCTTTCCGAAGTAGCCAGTGCTGATTCAAACACCCTCAGTCACTCTCAGCTTTAGTACATCTTATTGATAATTGTATTTCCCAGAAAACAAAAAGGCAGGTTAACAGAGAAATGGCTATAATCATGGAAGAGATAAGGCACAAGAGCCTTGGTACAATAAGTAGTGACGATTTTGTTTTTTCATTTGAGTCATCCATTTATACGACTAGGCAGTAAGTCTAGGAGAACATCTATGTATCCAACTGCTAAGACAGAGAACAGCAAAGAGTAAAACAGCCATGAGCTACATCCTCCATAAACCCCCCAGCTAAATGCAAGGGAAAGGATTTAACGAGCAAACAAGTGAACCCAGAAGGAATGAAGTCAAAGATAATCTCATGGTCTTCCCGTTGACACACTAGGTCTGCCTGGCCCTCCTCTCGTTTGAAGATTAATAAACAGAAAGAAAAACACACTTATAATTGCCAGGTACTATAAGACAAGAGAAAGGAAACACCTCGAGTTTCATAAGAAAAATAGAACCATTACAGTGATTGACAATCCGAATAAGAACATTTGTCTGTCTTGTTAACAATTATATCCCCAGCTCCTAAAACATTTGTGTGACTGAGAGTGGGCATTCAATAAATACTCACTAAATTAATGAATAAATCATTTCAAAAAGTATTCCACATTCTCAATGGGTAACAACAAGTCTTTAAAATCTATGAAGCATGAATGTAAAGCTATAGAGAGAATAAGCTGAGAGAAGAAAAAAAAAGAAAAGAAAATGTACAAAGTAAGAAAATTTAAAAGAAAATAAAAGTGCAGGTTGAGAGAGTAATAGATGATGGACATAAAGAATGTGTCATTATATATGAATCAAATACTTATTCTCAGTCTATAACTTGTCCTTTAGCTTTGCTATTTTTTTCACATTAAAGACTTTATTTTTTAGAGAAGTTTTAGGTTACAACAAAACTGAAAGGGAGATACAGAGATTTCCCATATACCCCTGCCCCCCCCAAATAACTTTGCTTTAAAATATTAAAATTTAAAATATTAAAATTAAAAAATATTAAAGTACGGAAATATTTAAATTTTATATAGTAGAATCTCTCTCTTTCTCTCCCTCTCTTTTTGTTCTTTCTGGTTTCTAGTATTTATGTCTGACTTAGACAGGCCCTTATCATATTAAGATTATAATTTTTTCCATTTCTTCTATAGTTTTTTATGTAAGCCTTTTTAACTCAACTGAAATTTATTAGTATGCATGATGAAGGATTTGTGTTTAATGAATGATATTTAAAGAAATAAACTTTAAGTCACCATAGGTGACTTCCGCTCTTTATAACTAATTAAGTAATCTGGATCATTACTCTCACCAAAGACAATTAGAAAAGCTGAAAAAATATTTAAAAATCATTTTTGGGGCAAGAATTTGGAGAATTAACATGACAGGGATGAGATAACAGGCAAAGATCCAAAGGGGGTAAAAATCAGGGAGGGGAGCTTGGCATCTGGGGCTACTTTTCCCTATACAGGGAAATATGTGTAAGGTATTTAAGAATTTCAGAAGTGGCCCAGCAGCTGGCAGTCTGAGAGGCCAAAGTAGGGGTCCAGGGCCCACCCAGCCAGGCGCCTGGTGAGCGTCCCTCACTTTGGTGGCCCTTCAAGGCTCAACCCTAGGATGAAGTGCGAGCAGGAGGCAGACATGCCTCAAAGCACCTGCAGCTTGTTTCACATCATTTCAGTGCCCGGAACAGAATTAATGCAATTCTGGATCACCAGTGACACGAGGTGCCCAATACGAACAAACCTAAACTCTCACTTTGGTTCAAATTATTTCTAAAAAGCACTCTTAGGAATACAATGTCCAACAGTAAAGATAACCAGGCATACAAAGAGACAAGACAGCAAAACTAGAGCCAAGTCGGGGTTCAGTCAGAAACAGAGCAGCTACTGATGCGTGCCAGGTACAGAGCATTTAATGGGAGCCCTGGAAGCTTCCATCCACCCTGGAAGATGGGAGGGAGGACCGCAGAGCTGAGAAGCTACCACGGAAAATTACTGCCCTCAGCCGCAAGTAACAAAGTAGGACTTCTCAAAAGCTTTTCAAAAGCTGCTACAATTCTCAGGAAATTCTCACAAGTTCCCACAAATACCACAATCTGCAGAAGAGAAATGGGTGGATCTCAAGGTCATTGGAAAGCCACTGTGAAGCTCAGGCCAGCCCACACATCAGCTGCAAAAGCCTCTGGGGAATTATGGCTTCCTTTCTATCTTCCCAATCACTCCTAAGAGTCTCTCACCAAGAGCACCCAGGGAGGGGATCTTGCGTTCTGTGTCCTTTGGCTTATTTTCTTGGTTTCTAGAAGTTATGTAGAAACATGAGAGAATTTCTTAATGAATTCAGAACAGTGAAAGACTTCTAAACTATGATGCAGAGAGCACGGACCATAAAAGAAAAGATTGATTGGACTGCAGTAAAATGAAGAAACTGTTCATCAAAAGACATCATTAATGGAGTAAAGAGGCAAGCTACAGAGTATGAAATGATATCTTAAACACACATAACAGACAAAGGTTTATGTAAAGAACTATGGCTCAGTAAGGTGGAAAAAAATCAACCTGACAGCACAATAGAAAAATGGCAATTAACAGCATGTCACAAAAGAAGATATACAAATAGTTTTAAAAAATGTATGAAAGATATCCAAGCTAATGAGTTATCAAAGGAACACAAGTTTAAAGCATAAAGAGATACTATGACACAGATATTAGGATGGCTACAATTTAAAAGACTGAAAATACTAAGTGTTGGAGAGGATACGGACCGATGGGAGTGGATGGGAAGGTTAATTGAAACAACCACTTCTGGCATTATCTCCTAAAATTGAAAATCCATATACGTTATGACCCAGCATTTCCGCTCATTTATATATTCAATAGAAATGTGTGCACATTTTTACCAAGATGCATACAATAATCTTTCTAGCACCATTAATTTTAATAGTGCAAACTGGACCCAAATTTCTAAATAAAATAAACTGAACCCAAATTTCTAAATATCGTAAAAGAAGTTATGGCATGTTTATAAAATTGAACACTATACAGCAATGAAAATGGACGCACTGCTTATACGTGCAAAAAATTAAATTAATCTCAAATATAATGTTGAGATACCCGTCAGAACATAATGCATACTATACGATCCTCTTTACATAAAGTTTAAAAACAGGCAAAGCTGTATCATAGTTATTAGGACTACATATATAGATGCTGAAAATACTCTTTCAAAGAAAGAAGGTAATATCATAAAAGACAAAATAATTATTCTCTTTATGAAGGAAAAAGGTGTAGGTGACCAAAAGGGGGCATGAAGGCTGCTTCTAAAATGAACATAATGTTCTATCTCTGGACCTGATATATTTTGCGATAACTCATTGATACTTCTAGCTAATTTTGGTGACTTTTCTGCATGTTATACTACTAAAAGGAAGGCACATATGAGGTTTTCACACTATCCTTTACAATTCCTTCAGTGCACTGTCAATTGGGAAGATGATTAAGGAGAAATAATAAAGAAACCTTGCTTCTGATAGATTTGGTTTTGAACTTCAGAAGTATTAGCCCAAGCCATCCTTACTCTTTCAACTCACCACTCAGCGCTCTGCTGATGCCATGTTTCAGTGGGAATAAAGGTGCTGTCCACTTGCCTCTTATTTGGCTTCTTCCCCACGTGTATCCGGCAGGTCCTGGTCTCCCCTAAAGACCACCCCATTTGTTAGTGCTCTAACCTTTCTCTGTCCATTCTTCTCTATTATTCCCCTCTTCCTTCTTAGAATTAGTCACTTCCCTGTGCTATTCTCTGTCATATGCGTGAGCCTTATCAAGCAGCGTGTACATTAATTGCTTGCATATCTGTTTCACTTGTAAAATTGTGGCCATTCTTGAGGGTGGGTACTGACTACGTCTGACTCATTTTCTATTACCTGCACTTAGATCACTGCCTCCCTGAGATTAGGATCCAGCTTGGCAGTGAACTTGTGAACTCTGGATTTGTTCGGAACATACTAAAACAAACTATAGCAAAGTTTCTCCAAATTATCATTGTTTATACCACACAGTGATATAACGATTTCATGATCACTTGGTCATATATTTATATCAGATGGTTCAATCACGAAAGTGCCACCAGTGTTTCTAACTGGAAATATTTGGCATATAGGGGTCGTGCTTACATTCATTCTAACATAGGTCCTTCCAAAATAAGCTTTTAAAGAAAAGCAGGACCATAAAATATTACTTTCCCCTCAAATTTCAAAGCTGTTTGATGTCCATTTCTTATAATGGACATCAAACAGCTATATAACCTTAGAAAATATTCTAAAACTAACAAAGATTTCCTAAGGAATTCTCCACTCTTCTAGGGGCTTCTTACATAATTCCAATCTTACTTGATTAAGGAAAGTAAGTGTGTGTGTTTTGATGTCAGTAAAGGTTTTGACCCAATCAGTAGAAGGCTATTTTCAACATCTTCTAAATTATGGGGCATTGTTGTTCAAGCCTGCAGTGTAGAGAGGAAAAGTACACGTAGTTAATGATTGAAAAGTGCAGTACTTTTCTCTTGCTGGCGAGTCCGTGGTAGCAGGCCTGCAGCCCAACTTCGGTTCACCCCCTGCGGTTCTTGGTCAGAACATCTGCAAATAGTCACACTGCTGGGTTTTCTAAAAAGTATTTTGCATCACACTAACTGGCTTTAAAAGAAAATGGTGTCGAACCAATTTTTTGTTTATAAGACTTACCCCATATTATTTTAGTCACCAAATATTAAAGATGGCAAGGCAGTGTATGGATAACACGATGAGATAAAAGGTAAAATGATAATAATGATAAAAATATTAAAAAATAAATGAGAATAATGATAAAAGGTAAAATGATAAGATACAGTAAAAGATAAAAATGTTCCCTTCTTTCAAAAAATTTGGAGTTCTTAGTGTCTAACATGAGGATTCCAAAAATTCAGGGCTTTGTGATTTTAGTGTCATTTCTCTTTGCCAATTTAAAAGCAGAATTTAAACTGTGTTTGAATTGTATTTTTAAATGGGAACGTATAACACTGGTAAGAAACAGGAAGTACAAAGCAGAACCTTCAAGTCTCCGAAAACAGGCCCAAAAAGAAAATTCTGTGAATTCTATCTCGTGACATGGCATCTGTCGTCTGATTGCTCTGCCCCCTGAAAATAAACTTGATAGTGGAGACCCGTGGAAAGATGGTCAACCCATTGACTGAGAGTAAGCATAGCAGTCAATTCAGGAAGAAGGGACAGTCACTATTTTAAATGAGTGCTTCATGTTTATGGAGATGCAGGTGGTCTAAATCTGCATGTGTGCTTCTTTGACAAGTTCCTGGTAATAAATTTAGTAAATAACGCTGTTGCTGCAGCATTTACACAGCACTGGCGCAAAACCTGAGAGGGTTTATTTTGTGTGTGTGTGTGTGGAACTAAAAAGAGGAAGAGTTGGTTAGGAACAATAAAGTGAAAAACGCTTTTTTTAATGCTAAAGTATTTCTTCAAAATCAGTTTCAAAATCACCTACAAGATGAAGCTCATAAAATAGAAAAAAATAATGTTATAAAGCTGTGTGTTACAGTGGCCAAAACTTTAATCACACAAAGTAATACTATCAAATGATGTATTTTATGGTTTTCAGAAGACTCGTGGGCAAATTGTTCCGATGCTCTGGTTAATTTTGTTCTGTAGAATCAGATGGACGAGGCAATATTCATGACTTGGACCATTTATTGATACTTGTTCTTGGGATTAGAATGACAATGGGAATAAAGTAATCAAGAATGAATTAAGTAAAATAAGACATGTTAACTTACTGTATGAGATTTTAGTAAGAGTGTTTGCATGCAGCATAAACATGAATGTTTGCCCGAAAGGGTGTGGGCGTGTCCCCCACATCAGACCCACTGGGTGCAGAGCCTCACGTTCATCAGAAATCTCTCCTTCCGAGAGGTTACGTCAGTGTGCCCAATGCAATAGAAAACTGGTAACTTTTAGCTATTGAAAAGCAGTTTAAGATGTTTTCAGGAAGATTTATAATAAAATGCAAAGTATCTTTGAGAGTTGACTCTAGAACACAGATTTATTCTGTCTCAGGCAGTGGTGACAATGGTTAGAGTTTTCTACCTAGCTTGGGCCATTTTTTTTTTTTTTCCCATGGAGGAAAGAAAAGCCACAACAAAGGGGAAAAGGATGGTTAAAGGCAATGAATTCACACTTCACCTTAATAAGCTTCAAGCACAAAGCTGGCTTATGTAACAGGGTTGTTTCTTTAAATGTTATACACTCTCCAGCAATGCTTCGAGGGAATGCTATTTCTATCACACATATAAAAATTGTTGTAATAAAAGAAAACTATAGTGTGAGTGAAAGAACATTCTTAGTCATCTCTACTGCCTGAAAATGCACTTTGAAGAGGATTTCTTTGAGGTGGTAGGACTGGACGGCTCCTTTAAGTTCCGCTGTCCCCAGAGCATCTGTAGTTCTTAGAAGAGGCTGCAGCCAACTAAGTTCTCAACCAGAGCAGGCTTCCATTCTGGGCAGTATTTTATTCCTTTTTAAAAAAAATTTTATTGAAGTATAGTTGATTTACAATGTTGTGTTTCAGGTACACAGCAAAGTGATTCAGTTATACATATATATGTATATATATATTCTTCTTCAGATTCTTTTATGTTATAGGTTATTACAAGATATTTAATATTGTTCCCTGTGCTATACAGTAGGTCCTTGTTGTTTATCTATTTTATATATAATAGTTTGCTAATCCCAAACTCCTAATTTATCCCTCCCCTCCTCCCCTTTGGTAAACATAAATTTGTTTTCTATGTCTGTGAGTCTATTTCTCTTTTGTAAACAAGTTCATTTGTATCATGTTTTTTTAGATTCCACATATAAGTGATATCATATGATATTTGTCTTTCTCTGTCTGGCTTACTTCACTTAGTATGATCATCTCTAGGTCCATCCATGTTGCTGCAAATGGCGTAATTTCAGTTATATTCTTTTTTTTTTTTTTTTTTTGATTGATTGATTGATTGCTACGTTGGGTCTTCGTTTCTGTGCGAGGGCGTTCCCCAGTTGCGGCAAGCAGGGGCCACTCTTCATCGCGGTGCGCGGGCCTCTCACTGTCGCGGCCTCTCTTGTTGCGGAGCACAGGCTCCAGACACGCAGGCTCAGTAGTTGTGGCTCACGGGCCTAGTTGCTCCGCGGCATGCGAGATCTTCCCAGACCAGGGCTCGAACCCGTGTCCCCTGCATCAGCAGGCAGACTCCCAACCACTGCGCCACCAGGGAAGCCCCTCAGTTATATTCTTGACAGAACCTTTTAAGCAATTTAAATACGTTGTAATTTGTACCTGTATAGTTACTTCCATCTGTATTACTAAATATTATGACATCAAGAGTGACATGTGAATTTTCCTGTATACTAACACTTGTAACAGAATCGGTCCTCTTTAATTCTGCAGAATGTTCCCAAGTTGTTGGGATCAGGACCACATCATCCTGTCCAGTAACTACTGGGGCAGATGGAGAAGGCTGCCGTATGACTTTCATGGGCCCAAAGCACTGTTGCCTCTGGTGGGCCCCTTACTCCAAAAAAAAAAAATTAAAATTATTCCTTATGACCGTGTTAGTATAAAGACAAATATAATCTAATCTGGCTTCATTGTTATACATTTATATTTATCATATTAATTTTAAAGAAACTAAAATCAAAATACTTTCATGATCCCTTAAAAATAGCACTGGGCTTAAGCCCTGCACCTGCTGTGCTTGCTGGATAAACTGACCCTGCAAATGGAATATGTCTTTATTCCATCAGATTAGGAATTTCAAACGTGATCTTTAGATTCAATAAACCTCCATGCAGGATTTGGTTCATTCAGAACTGTTTCTGAGGACTCCTTAATTTTCTGGAGTTGCCTGCCCTGACCAGCCAGGAGGCAGGAGATCCCCTCCCCTTCTTTAAAGAGAACATTTAACTTTCATCTATTTCATATTCTGGACTTGCTTGGTAACATTTAATTTGGAAAAATGAGCCTTACTGCTTTTTTAAAAAAGATAGAAAATCATTAATACAGAATTTATATGTTTACAAATAGAAATCGATTGCTGTGTTTCAAAGTATCTTTTTTTTAATTAATTAATTTTTTAAAAAATTTATTTATCTTTGGCTGTGTTGGGTCTTCGTTTCTGCGCGAGGGCTTTCTCTAGTTGCGGCGAGCGGGGGCCACCCTTCATCGCGGTGCGCGGGCCTCTCACTATCGTGGCCTCTCTTGTTGCGGAGCACAGGCTCCAGACGCGCAGGCTCAGTAGTTGTGGCTCACGGGCCCAGTTGCTCCGCGGCACGTGGGATCTTCCCAGACCAGGGCTCGAACCCGTGTCCCCTGCATTGGCAGGCAGACTCTCAACCACTGCGCCACCAGGGAAGCCCCTCAAAGTATCTTTTAATTAACTTGATCTTTCGTAAATACCTTGGAATTTTCCGAGCAGTATATGCTCCACATACCTTTTGACTACCGAGAACAGGAGTACTTTACTTTCTTTACCAGGGAGAGACAGATGGAGACGGTGATACACAAGTTCATCGCTTTAAACTCTTTACTCTTTGATTTATTAAACAAAACATTTTTGCCAGACCTTTTCAGCATTACAAGTGCCTGTGAATTTTATTGTCTGTGAAAAATAAGATAGTGTAAATACTCTTACTTTATTTTTCAGTGTTCAGTCGCCAGTTAAACAATGCAAATCCGTGTATCACAGCTGACTGCATTTGTCAGCTCTTTGGTATTTTTTTGTTTTGTTTTTAACTACCCTATTTTGGCAAGTACATTGAAGCCTTGCCTTAGCTGTGTTGTTAGCTCTAAGTTCTGAAGAACAATCTAGTAGCAAGAGATTTTCAGAAGAGATAAAAGGTGCAGAGTGGAAGATACGGTGATAAATATGAAAGCCTCGGGATTTTTAGCTTCTATTAATTTCTATGTACTTGATACTTATTTCTTCTGAATGTTAGAGAATAGATATCAACATGAGCTTGTGTTACGTTGTGATTTATAATAAATATCTATTTGGTTTTTATCCCTGGTTCTGTCACAGAGCTTCTAAGACCCTTGGAATTTCCTCAGTGATAAGAGCTATAACGGTGTCTTGATATTCATCACAAGGCCCTTTCCACCACACCTGAGTTTATGTTGATGAGGTGACTTTGGAAAGCACCTAAGGAAGGGGGCTGTTGCCAGGGGAACCAACCAAGAACAGAGGGTTGGAACTTTCAATCCCACCCCCTGGCCTCTGGGGGTGGGAAAGGGGCTGGAGGTTGAATCATCCACCAGTGATTTAATCAACCGGGCCTATGTAATGAAGCCTCTATAAAAACCCAGATCGGGGGTGTTCAGAGAGCTTCCAGGTTGGTGAGCTAGAACACTTGTTGTGAACCACCCCGCCAGGCCCCCAAACTCCACCAGGACAGAAGCTCCTTTGTTTGGGACCTGGCACGGAGTAGCTCTTCCTCGGGCTGTTGATTTGTATCCTTTAATATCCTTTGTAATAAATTAGTAATGTGGTGAGTAAACAGGTTTCCTGGGTTCTGTGAGCCACCCCAGCAAATTCATCGAAGACAGAGAGGAGGCTGTAGGAAGCCCTGATTTATAGCCTGTTGGTCAGAAGTACAGGTAGCAACCTGGACTTTTGATTAGCATCTGAAATCTGAAGAGAGAGCAGTCTTGTGGGACAAATCCCTTAACCTGTGGTCTCTGATGCTATATACAGAGGGTCAGAATTGAGTCAAGTTATAGGACACCCAGCTTGTGTCAGAGAATTGCCACCCCCCGCCACATATACACACACATTGGAACTGGGTCTGGTACCGTTAGCTTGTATACCTTAGTGTATATTAAAGTCAAAAGGCTTTGGAAGAGATCCAGGGACACAGTGTGTTGGAGGGAACACTGACCAGGAGAGAGGTGACCCTGGCTCTGCCACTTACTGCTTGCTCCTGGGTTGGTCATTTAGTCTACAAGCTTCCACTTCCTTGCCTGTAAAACCCATTGTTGGCAAAGATAAAAATAAGACAGTAGAGACTAGTGGTGTTGCAGACAGGATGATCTGAGATAATTCCTAATATTAAAACTTAGAAACACTAGATTAAAAAATAGCAAATATCCTTATCCATGCTTATCTGCATGAGCAAGAGGGCGACAGCAATCTCCAGGAATCAGGAAGGAAGAGGGCGCCGTAAGGCAGTGAAGCTGGCCTGAGAGCTGACAGGCGGCTGCCCTGGGAGCTGGTCACTGTGATCACGCGGTGAGGGCCACGCCCACTCAGGAAAGGAGCCAGGGCAGCTGACCTGCATGGGATGCAGAGTTAAACTCCCCCCACCCCTACCTTTAAAAAAGGGAGGGGGGCTCTTTAAAATGCAACTGTCTCAGGGAAAGTATCTACCAGGAAAAGAAAACAAATCCAACCAACCCACACAGAGAGATAAAAAGGAAGAAGCTTGTCCTTTTTTTGACCTGAATTCTGTGTAGACAAGAAAAAAAATGTTCTCTGAGAAATTTAATCACGGATCTGTGCTACATGCCAGTTGGGGACTCAAATTTGTCTAATCTGCATGAACTAGGATCCCCCAAATTAAGAAACATTTTTGTTCCAGGCCAATGTTAACCCCAGGCGAATAAACACAAACCCTCAGAAGGGTTGTCCTCCTTGAAGGACGAACAGGTTTCCCCAGATGACAACCTGAGGAAGGTGAGCTCATAATCAAACCTTAAAAAGACACAAAGAAACAGCCACCTGAGGAAGAGTAAGCAGCACCAGCAAATGACAGAATTAAATGCCCCCAAATTTCAAGTACTTGAATAAATTAAATAGAAAATTTCAAATTAGTAGGTTTAAAATTATTAAAGACATAAAAAAGAGACCCCAAAATAAGAAAATATCATGAAACCACGAAAAAATGGGTTTGAAAAAATATTAGAAATGCTAAACTGAAGAATATAGTAAATGTGTTTTTGAAAACTCAGTAAGTAATTAAACAGAAGGTAAGACACAGCTTAAGAGAGAACTGGAATTCTGGTTAAACCAGAAAGATGGATTACATATGTTTGCACGTGTTCTTTTTGAAACTTCACTAATATTATAGTCAAAATATTTTATTTAAAGTGTAAACACAAAGGGACAAAAAATTGTGGAGAGGAGAAAGGAGACAATAACAAAAATATTGGAAGTTGGAAAAGTGAGGAGTACCTCAGCAAGTAGGAAGCAGTATCTTGCTGGCTGTAAGAGAGAAAGCCAAAACTAAACCAGCGTCCAAGAACAAGAAGAAAGCTGCTTCGTGCTATGGAACTCCAGGAATCAGAGGTGACTGGTACTTTGAAAATGGGGTTCAGATTGGGCTGAATAAAAAGAAACTGGATTGAAAGTGTGTATAAGAATCAGAAAGGCCTGCAGATCTTCGCCCAGCCCCAGGCGTCTGGATGACTGTCCCCTCCCAACCTTGGACACAAAATAATTCACATGGATTCTGCATTTAGGAATCAGGCTCAGCTTAGGGTGGAGTTAATGTTGTAAAACAGCTTAAGTGTAAGTCTGCACATTGAGTGGTGATGAGTCCTCTTTCCTTGCTTGGTCCCAGAATTCTGGCATCAGCCATATGACTTAAGGCAAGAATTGGCAAGATTTTTTTTTTTTAAGAAACTGAGGAAGCAGAGAAAATAGCTGAAGACATTGAGTTGAGGAAATTTCCCCCCAAAACAGTCCAGCCTGATCACCCTATGGAGAAGACCATCTGTCAACTAGCCCCAAATGCACACATAGAATTTCTAATCAGCTTTTTAGTGACTTATTCTTAAATATGAATCAATGTCCAAGGATCAAAGAAAATAGAGCCATTGAAAGGAGTAGAAGGAAGTTTTTAACACAGCATTCCATAGAGAGGAAAGATATTGTGTCTTTGAAGCAAGACAGGTAACTCTTATAAAGGAAGATTCAATGAGTAAAAAAGAGTGCTTGGATATTACAAGTATGTGAGGAGAAATAAAAAGTAATTTAAAAGTTTGGAAGAAAATCTTGAGGAAAACTTCCAGAAAGCACAGCAACAAGACAAAGAAAATAGAAAAGATAGTTAAGGAGCTTCAACATCCAAATAATAAGAGTTCTCCGTGAGAGTAAAAAGAAAGAAAAGTGAGTTGAAATCATCAGGGAAATAATTCAAGAAAACATCCCCAATCTGAAAAGCATATGTTTCCAGATTGCATGGACAAACTGAGTGCCCAATAAATTGGATTTTAAAAATTTAAAGCACTGGAGACAAAGACAGTATCCTACACATCCAAAAATAAGTGATTTTGTTTGAAGAATCAAGAAACGGAATGAACTCTAACTTCTCAATTATTACAATAGATTCTAGGGGGAAAAGGGGAACAATTTCTTCAATTTTTTGAAATAAAATATTTGTAATCTAGAATTTTTTTGTCCCACCAAGCAATCAGTTGAATGGCAAGGTAGATTAAAATATTTTCAGAAATAAAAATCTCAAACTTACAACCCATTCTCTGATTCCTACTGAAATCTGTATTCCTTGCAAACAAAGGAAAGCTTCTAGAAAAATGAAGACTTTGGATCCAGGAAAAGGGCTTCTGAAATGGAATCATGTCAAGTGGTAGCAGAAAGTGTAGTACATGACTCAGTGTTTATACAGCGTAGCCAAAATGATTATACAGTTATATTAGGAGAACAGAAGGAAGGGATGTATGGGTGGAGGAGAATTGTAAGAAAGGTAAATTTCTTAATTTCCATAGTAGGGAGTCAACAAATAACATCCAAATTAAAAATAATAATAATATCAATAATAATATATGTTTAGCAATACAAAGGTAAATTCCAAAAGAAACATCTCAATGAGCTGAAAGTGGTTTATCTGTAGAGGAAGAATCAGAGTGAAAAATTATAACACTTGGAATTCCATAATAATAGTGAGAAGAAGTGGGGAAGACTAATTTTATGGAATTTATGAAAATCATGAATCCTTAGATCTAAGAAGGTCAATGTCACGTAAAAATCCAGACTGCAGAAAGTAGTGAATGCAGAATACCATAGTCAATAGGGAAGAGCAAAATAGAGCAAAGACAGGTACCTTCAAGTAAACTAATCCCATATTTTTTTCCAACAAAATGAATAAAATCCAGAAGAAAATGAAATACTATCATGTAAAAGCTAAAAAAAAAAAAAAAATCCACAAACCCTGTCAATGTAGAATTATATACTCAGCTAAATTATTTTTGAAGAGAAAGGATATAATAAGTTCTGATGGAATTTACTACAGATCTTAACAAAAGAACTAGAAAATTTACTTATTCAAGAAGAAAATTAGGTACAAAATGTCACGAGATACGAGAGGAAATGATGACTGAATAAATTAACAAATGTAGGCATAGAGCTAAAGAACTATAACAATAATAATGATTAACTTAAGGGCTTTTAACAACAAGGTGGAACGAAAAATGAGGAACCATAACTGGTAAGATGAAAGGGGATGACAAACATTTAGCAAGAGATCAGAGGATGCATGTTAAAAATTTAAGAGTAAACTTACAAAATAAAAGTAGAGTGTATAACTTCCAAACCCATGCAGATGGAGGTGGGAAGGAGGTAAGAAAGGGATACATGATTAGAGGAAACTTAATTACAAAGCAGAAAAGAAAAAAAGGCAAAGGGAAAAAAAAAAGCATGGTAAATATTAAGTACATAAAAAGATAATAGAAATAAATAGGAATTCACTATGTAACTAATCAAAATTAATATAAATGAGTTAAACTTGATGTTTAATGATAGAAATTGTGAGATGGACTCAAAAGAGCAAAATTCAGCTGTTTGGGGTTTATAAAAGGCATGTCTAAAGTCAAAGACACAATGATTGGAAGTAAATGGATAGAAAAATAGATAACAGGAAAATAAATGGCAAATGAAAGTTGGTGTTTATATCAGGCAAAATTGACTTTCTGAGAAGAACAATTATTAAGGCTGAAGAGGAACATATAAGAAAAGGAACAACTCACCTGAAAGTTACATGAATTCTAAACTTGTAGGCACCAGTAAGTCTTAAAAATATAAAAAGTACAATAATTTGAAAGAGAAATAGAGAAATCTACATTAAAAAGTTTAATACATCCCTCTCGGTACTTGCTAAATCAGAAAAACAAAACTTTACAACGTATACAAGATACCAACAATGCAATAAACAACTTTATCTAACTCGCCGTTTCTCAAGGAGGATGATAGAGGTGCTGTCCGAACACAGCGATCCCTCAGTCAAGAAGATCCTCGCGTTGCCGCGGTCCTGAGCCAGGTAACCCCGTCTGTCCAGGGGCTGCCTCTATATACCCTGCTTCCTGCAAATAGTATCCTAATTTTTTTTTTAATCATTTATTTATTTATTTATTTTTGGCTGTGTTGGGTCTTCGTTTCTGTGCGAGGGCTTTCTCTAGTTGCGGCAAGCAGGGGCCACTCTTCATCGCGGTGCGCAGGCCTCTCACTATCGTGGCCTCTCTTGTTGTGGAGCACAGGCTCCAGACGCGCAGGCTCAGTAATTGTGGCTCACGGGCCTAGTTGCTCCGCAGCATGTGGGATCTTCCCAGACCAGGGCTCGAACCTGTGTCCCCTGCATTAGCAGGCAGATTCTCAACCACTGCGCCACCAGGGAAGCCCTATTGTAATTTTATATATAAATCAACACATGAAAAATGTTGGGAAGCCCCAATTTAAGATCAGACAAAAAAATTGAACGCCTGTGCGGGGTACACAGGCGTTCAATTATAATGGCCTCTATACTGTTTTGTATGCCTACAATATTTTATAATTAAAAAGTGAGAGACTCCAAAGTGTTCTTGAGTAGCTTTTACAATCTCTGATCTTCAAAAGGCAGAAATACAACATTTGACACAAACTTCATCTGCCTCTAATTTTTCTTTTCTCTTGCATTTTTCCACCCTGTTTTTTGGGGTTTTTTTTTTTTGGTTTTTTTTTTTAAATAATTCTTTATAGCTGCTGACTTCATTCCTATATTTCAGCTCTTTCTTGAATGTGTTCTAGTCAGGCCTTCTACTCTTGCTGTCGAGGGCAACAGTGATTTCCATGTTGCAAAGAGGCTTCTCAGGACATCTAGCACAGTGGTCCTCTCTGGCCTTCTCAAACTGCCTTCTCCTTTCACTTGACTTTCAAGGCCCCCTCTCTGCAGGCTCTTCTCCCACCCAAATGGTCCCTGTTTCTGAGTCTCTTTCAGTGGTTCCTCTTCATCTTTCTGAGTTCAATGTCAGAGTGCCCCAGAGTTTGTATCCTTACCTCTCGTCTCTTTATGCAGTTCCTAGGTTATCACACCCATTTCATGGTTTTATTTATTTATGTATTTATTTATTTTTTGTATTTTTTGGTTTTATTTTTTTTAAGCAAGAGAAACAGAAGCTTATGAACATGTATACCTCATGTGTACATGGGATATCCCAAGGAAAAATGAGTAACTCAAAGCAGTGGCTTAGAACTCTGACTTAAATACCATCTTCAGCGAAAGACAAAAAAAAAAAAAAGCTGTGGAGGAGGCCAGTTATGGGGAGATTACCAGAAAAAGCACAGTAAAAAGTGTAAGATCTGTTACACAGATTGAAGTGGGTGCCTTCTCCCTTGATAAAAGTACAAAGTTGTGTCTGGGGATGAACCTTTGTCCTTCACAGTAGGGAAGGGGAAGAGGGGGGAAGAGGGACAGCTTTGCAAATTTATGTCCTGCTTTTAGTCAAATAGGGGGAAGGCAGAGAATTTTTTCTTATATCCACTTCTACTCAGTTGCCTTCAGCTCAAAATAATCCTTATGCCAAAGTGGCATATTTAAGGATGCCATATTCTTCTACCTTTCATTTCCCGCCTTTGAAACGTCCCCAAGAAGTTTCATGGTCCAGAAGTTGAGTTGGTAGATTGCTCCACATCTCACTGAACCTGTCTCTTAGTCCTTAAAAATAAGTCAGTTCAGTGAAGCAGTTGGGTCTCATTTCAGGAGGTGATGGTGAAGGTGGGCTTCTATCAAAGTGAGGCCTATAAGGTGTTAGAAATCAGGTATTTAATAACAGGCATTTCTATGGAGACAGAAGAAAAACAACTTAATGATTGGAGAAGACTATAAAAAAGTTTCTAAGTCTGGAGGGCAGCCTGTAGCGAAGATTTTAAGATGTTGGGCTGAAAGCATCCTTTGCAGTTTGGATACCTCTGGTGATGTCATTGGCTCTTCCAGTGAACTTTCTGAGGGGGTCACACAGCAACAGGAACAATGGTTTTGCATACATGAACTGTTGTGGTGATTTCTCTGGAATTTATGTCAGGTTGCCTAGCTTCTGCTTTCAAGGCTTTGAGGAAAAGGGCAGTTGTTTTTTGTTTTTTTTTTGTTTTGTTTAATTTTTATTGGAGTAGAGTTGATTTACAATGTTGTGTTAGTTTCAGGTGTACAGCAGAGTGAATCAGTTATACATACACATATATCCACTCTTTTTTTAGATTCTTTTCCCAAAAAAGGCAGTTTTTGTTCTGAGTAATTTCAAGTCAGAAGGGTGGGAGAAAATTGGAAACATAAGCTTGTAGAGTCATAGCTTAGACGTCAAAGGAGACTAGAAGAATTCCAGTCTAGTTTACAGGTCAATGACCAAACCTCAAAGACAATGAACAGGACTGGAATCTGGCGTCCATAGGATGTACTGCAGAAGTGATTCCCTCACCGCAGATGGACGTGTCCCCCTCTGCATCCCTGGGTGGGCAGAACCATCCCCAGACAATGGCTAAGAGAGGCTAGAGCTGTACTGCAGGGCTACTTCAAGACCTGCAGTCAGACCAAGGTCAACATGCCTATCTCCAGGGCCATGGATGGCTTATCTCTTGGAGGGTCCCTGTACAGGCAGGAGTGTTCCCAGCCCGTGGCTGAGAGGGGCTGGTGCCAAGGTACAGGGCCGTTTCTAGATCTGCAGTAGAAACAAGGTAGGAGAGCCTGCCCCTAGAGCCCGCACGGGCATGGCTCCCTGCGGGTCCTTGGGTGGGTAGGAGCGTTCCCTGTCCAGGATGTGAGGGGCAGGAGCTGGGTCATGGGCCACCTCAGAGTCCACAGCTTGGGCTGAGGTCAGTGAGTCTGTTACTGGGGCATAGGTGGGTGTGACCACTGCAGGATCCCTTGGCAGATGGTGCTGGCGTTGGACCAAGGCCACATGGGTCTGTATCTGAGTTCACAGCAAGGCAGAGCTGTTTCTGGGTCTGTTACTGGGACCACAGTTGGCTAGCCTGCCACCTGACCATGGGCCTGCCTTCTTGAAATGAGCCTCCTTGGTCTTGGGCCCCGCTAGGGTTTTACAGTCTCTTTCCTGGATCTCAAAGCTCCCACAAAAGCCTTTTTATGGGTGGCTGTCGAATTGTTGTTGCTGAGGGGTGGGTATGAGTGGAGGACCTATTCCACTTTCTTGCTGACAGCACCCAATTCCATGGCTTTAAATACCATTTGTACAGTGTGATTCCAGAATGTATAACTCCGGTCTTATATATCCACCTACTTACTCATCATCTTTACTTGGATATCAGATAGGCATCTCAAGCTTAATATTTCCAAGACCAAACCCTAAAATCCAGAACACCTGTCCAAGGAGAAACCTGATGTGTCTCTAGGAGGGCTCCTCATCTTTGAAATGAGCCTACTCCGTCCATCTCATCCTAAAGGCCAAAACCTTGATGTCTACCTTCTCTCCTCTCTTTCTCTCCTATTCAACAAACTGTCCCATCATCAACTTGTCAGTCATTACGTAAATAATCTTCACTTTCAACACATATCCTAAATCCAACCTCTTTTGCTTCTCTCTCTCACCACATCCTAGACGCAGCTTCTGTATCTTTCTCCTGTTGCAGTAATCTCATAACTAGTCTCCCCACTTCCACTTCTACGCCCTAAGCTCCATTCCCCACGCATCACGCAGTGCTCAACAGTCAAGTTTAAATCTGATTGTGTTGCTACCCTTGTTTTTACCACAGCCTACAAGACATAAGTAATCTGACACCTGCTGCTTCTCTGACCTTTTTTTCTCATCGCTCTGCTTCTCGCTTGCTCTGCTGCAGCCATAGTGGTCTCTTAGCTGGCCCATGTCCATTTGCAATGGCACTTGCTGTTCTCTGTCTGGACTGCCCTTTCTCAACATATGGTTCACTCTACCACTTCAGTCACTTCTTCAGAGAGGCCTTCCCAACCACTCATTGAGTTGCAAACCCCTCACCAATGACTTTTCAGCCCATTGTCCTGATTAACTGACCTTAATAGTTCTTATCCTTACCTGATGATCGTATAAGGCATTTTCTTGTTTTTTTATCTTTTCAATGTGCTGTCTCCAACCCCCCTTCCCCCAACAAAATATAGGAACTCCATAAGTGAGACATCTTTGTTTTACTTACTATTATATCCCTAATGCTTAGCACGGCACTGGGAACAGAATCAGAGACCAATAAATGTTTGTTTAATATTTGCTCAATTAATAAATTGGGACTTTACCTAAGCTACTGGCAGACATTAAAAATTGGATAAGAAAATACCACTTGGTGTTTTTGTTTTCTTCAGATATATACCAGGAGTGGCATTGCTGGATCATATGGTAGTTGTATTTTTAATTTTTTGAGGAACTTCCATACTGTTTTTCATAGTGCCTGCGACAATTTAAATTCTCACCCACAGTGTGCAAGGGTTCCCTTTTCTCCACATCCTCTAAAAGATATGTGCACCCCAGGGCTTCCCTGGTGGCGCAGTGGTTAAGAATCTGCCTGCCAATGCAGGGGACACGGGTTCGAGCCCTGGTCTGGGAAGATCCCACATGCCGCGGAGCAACTAAGCCCGTGAGCCACAACTACTGAGCCTGCGCGTCTGGAGCCTGTGCTCCGCAACAAGAGAGGCCGCGACAGAGAGAGGCCCGCGCACCGCGATGAAGAGTGGCCCCCGCTCTCCGCAACTGGAGAAAGCCCTTGCACAGAAACGAAGACCCAACACAGCCAAAAATAAATATAAATAAATAAATTTAAAAAAAAAAAGATATGTGCACCCCAATGTTCACAGCAGCATTATTTAAAATAGCTGAGATGTGGAAGCAACCTAAGTGTCCATCAACAAATGAATAAAGGAGTTGTGATATATATATATAATGGAGTTTTCACCATAAAAAAAGAATGAAATTTTATCATTTGCAACAACATGGATGGACCTAGAGATTATGATGCTTAGTAAAATAAGTCAGAGAGAGGACAGATACTCCATGTTATCACTTACATGTGGAATCTAAAAAAACAAATGAATATATACAACAAAACAGAAACAGACAGATACAGAGAAAAAACTAATGGTTACTACTGGGGAGAGGGAATGGGGAAGGGGCAAGATAGGGGTAGGGAATTAAGAGGTACGAACTAGTAGATATAAAATAGATAAGTGACAAGGATATACTGTACAGCACAGGGAAATATAGCCATTGTTTTGTAATAACTCTAAATGGAGTATAATCTATAAAAATATTGTCACTATATTATACACCTGAAACAAATATAATATTGTAAATCAACTATACTTCCATAAAAAAATTTAAAAAGAAAAGAAAGAAAATACCACTTGGAACTGTGTGTACACATATGAAGTTATCTGGTTCCTTTCCCTTAACTGGAAAGTAAAACATTTCTAGATCCTTCTGAAATATTTAGAAGAAATAAAAAATACGTTGAAAGACACAGGCAGGATTCCTGCTCTCATGGCTGAAATTTGTGGTAAGAGCCATACAGCAGATAAAGTTATATGTGAGCTGAAAAGAGGAGAAGTGGCTATTTTAGATACAGCAAATTAAGGGCCTTGAGATGAAGCTGAGTGACAAGTAGAAGGAACCTACTCTGCCAGCAGTTGGAGGAGAGTCACAACAGCCAGAGGGGAGAGGAAATATACTCGGTCTTCCAGGAGGACCTCAGTGTGTTGAAGGAACAGAGAGGAAGAGAGCATGGCTGGCCCAGCGCAAGTAAAGGGAACATTGTAGGAGATGACGTCACAAAGTTACACATCACCTGGGACATCTTCAGCCGCCATTAAGAGTTTGAATGTTACTCTGAATACAGTAGGAAGCCATAGAAGTGTTTTAATTCGGGGAGACCATGTCAGTTTGGTGTGAAAAAGGACTATGGGAGGAGTAAGTGCAGACTCTTATGGGAGAAACTTGAGAGGCATCTGAAACAGTCCAAGAGAATCAGAGAAAGCTTCCTAGATAGTAATCACAAGGTCACAAATAATTCAGAAGGAGTAAAGTAGAAGGTGCAGAGAGGGAGGGAAGAGACTGCAAAGATAACCAGGGGCCAGATCATAAAGCCTAGTTAGCCAAAATACAAAGCCATGAATTTCTTTAGGCAAGTGGAGTATCATTGGAAGAAGCTCCCATTAGGAGACTGCTGATGTCATTCGATCAAGAAATAATGCCTTGAACTAACACAACATTGTAAAACAACTATACCCCAATTTAAAAAAAAAAAAAAAAAGAAATAATGCCTTGAACTAAGTTTTGCAAAAAAGAGGGGGGAATTCCCTGGAGGTCCAGTGGTTAGGATTCTGCGTTTCCACTGCAGGGGACACAGGTTCGATCCCTGGTTGGGGAACTAAGATCTCGCAAACTGCTCGGTGTGGCCGTAAATAAATAAAGTCATTGAGAAAAAAAAGAGGGAATGGAGAAATGTAGATAGATTAAGATAGTAAAGAGGAGAAGGTAGTAGAACTTGATGACTGCTTGGATGTGGAAAATAGTGCAAAGAGAAAGGAGTTAAAGACAAGACCTAAATTTTCAGTTGAAGATGCTATGGCAGAACCCGACTACTTACCTCTACTTTTCTTTAGCCTGCCACTGAAATAAAACTAACGGACTCTGGGGCTTCCCTGGTGGCGCAGTGGTTGAGAGTCTGCCTGCCAATGCAGGGGACACGGGTTCGAGCCCTGGTCTGGGAAGATCCCACATGCTGCGGAGCAACTGGGCCCGTGAGCCACAACTACTGAGCCTGCGCGTCTGGAGCCTGTGCTCCGCAACAAGAGAGGCCGCGATAGTGAGAGGCCCGCGCACCGCGATGAAGGGTGGCCCCCGCTTGCCGCAACTAGAGAAAGCCCTCGCACAGAAATGAAGACCCAACACAGCCAAAAAATAAATAAATAAATAAATAAATAAATAAATAAATAAATAAAATTTTTAAAAAAAAGGTTTCTAGCTCTGGCTATTTCACAGATTTGTTAAAAAAAAAAAACAAACTAACGGACTCTTTTACAAGCATAAACCCGTTTAAAAAATAGGAAAGAACATTAAAAACTTGTGGTATTTGAAAAGCAGATAGAGCTGTGGGAATTGAAGAAGCAGTGTTAAGAAAGCTGACACCTAAGTTTGCAGCGGGAAAGGCTAAGAAACCACTTCATTTCCAGCAAGGAATTCCCAAAAGGCCAGCCTTTGGAGGTGGGCACAAAGGTGGGAGTGAAAGTTCTAGTAATGGTTGAAAGTCTGTTTCAGAAGCAGTTAAACCTTCAGATCCAGATCGTATGGTGCTTGAACGTCCTGAGAAAATTCAACAAATGCATAGGGTACACTGAGAGGAAATTTTATAAGTACACAGACTAACAAACAGAAACTCATAACATAACAAGGAACTCCAAGGTACCAGTCCCAGCTGGTTCCCAGTGGCAGTCGAAACAAGCCATTCATTCATTTATCCATTTATTCAAAAAATGTGTATTGATTCAGTTTAAGGTGATGATTAGATTATTGACTCTGGAACTAGACTTCCTGAGTGCAAATCCCAGCTCTGATACTGGGTGGCTTTAGGTGGCTTACGTCACCTCTCTTTGCTTCATGTCCTTTTTTGTAAAATAAGACCATAGAAGTATCCATTTCATGTGGTTGTTATGAAGATCAAGTTAATATTTTTAAATGCCTGGCATGTAATAAACACAACGTTAAGTATCTGCTTCTCCTTCTGTGACTTCAACACGTCCAATTGTCCCAGTCTCTGGGATTACGGTCGAAAAAAAGACAGTGTCACAAACATTCTAGGCTGGAAGACTAGTTAATACATGAAGAACTCTCAGAGAGTGAGAAATGCTGCAAAGAAAGTGGATTATCCATTGTGAAATTGTTCACTTGATATCTGTTTTCAGATTAAGTAAACGCGGAAGTGAATGAAAAGATTTTAATTGGCGTTGCATTGTTACTCTGTGGAATTCAATTCCCAGCAACATATTTAAGGAAGAAGGGAACTAACATAGCAGGTGTACTAGACACTTTACACTGCATTTAATGTAAGCTTTAGAGCACATACAATGCAGGAATATTATCGCTATTTTATAGACGAAGAAACAAGACCGGGGGAAATTCAGACACTTTCATGGGGCTTCGGAGGCTTAGGATTAGTGAACTGGAGAGCAGAAATGAAACAAGTTTGTCTGACTTCAGAGCCCATGCCAGAGTCTCATAATTTCTAGATACTTTAATCTTTTCCATTGTATAAATATTTATCTTTTTCTACCGTTAAACTTAGAAAATGGCTTTGTTTTCCCTTTTTAATTCTTTTTTATTAGTTTCTTACTTTAACAGCTACTCTTAAATGATTTAAATGCTTGATTATGTTTAGTTATCTCAGAGTTTTCAGCACAACTTTTTGTTATCCCAACTTCAAGCTTCTCAGTGACCTCACAAAATGATACCCAGTATATTTGTAGAAGTCCTATGCCACGGCCTTTTATAATATCTCCTATGCTTACTCATTCTTTTCACTCTAACATGTGAATTTTAATCCCTACACATATCTTGTCACTAACCATGTCTTTCACCCCAAAGATCTACCCAGAACTGTTCATTTCTCATCTTTAGTAAAGGCCTCCTTGTTGCCGACTTCCTGTGCAAACCTTCTCATGAGGGTGAATTGGAGTGCATTCTCTGTTCTAATAATCTCAAGTGAATTGTACTTAGTCAGCTACTCATTTTGCCTTTATCCTCACAGAGGTATTCTCTCTGTCTTCCTGAGGTGGAGAGTGTAGCCATTAAGCGATTATATCACAGACACAGTGACAGAGCCAGGTATAAACAAGGAGAGACTCCACAGTGTATCATAAGGGGCGTTTCAGTTAGCTGTGTCTGAGGAAGAATGCTGTGTGTGGAGGTTTGTTTTTTTTTTTTTTTTTAGCATCATGCACTTTAAAACTGACATCAGGCTAAGAGGTTAGGAGTTCTGAGACCTTTGTGTGGTGAGTCTCTGCAACCTCAGCTACTAGGAAACCAGCAAGGCCCAGCTTTTTTTTTTTTTTTTTTTTGTGCTTTTATCTTTTTTTTTTTTTAAACATCTTTATTGAAGTATAATTGCTTTACAATGGTGTGTTAGTTTCTGCTTTATAACAAAGTGAATCAGTTATACATATACATATGTTCCCATATCTCTTCCCTCTTGCATCTCCCTCCCTCCCACCCTCCCTATCCCACCCCTCTAGGTGGTCACAAAGCACCGAGCTGATCTCCCTGTGCTATGCGGCTGCTTCCCACTAGCTATCTATTTTACATTTAGTAGTGTATATATGTACATGACACTCTCTCACCCTGTCACATCTCACCCCTCCCCCTCCCCATACCCTCAAGTCCATTCTCTAGTAGGTCTGTGTCTTTATTCCCATCTTGCCACTAGGTTCTTCATGACCTTTTTTTTTTTTTTCCTTAGATTCCATATATATGCGTTAGCATATGGTATTTGTTTTTCTCTTTCTTACTTCACTCTGTATGACAGACTCTAGGTCCATCCACCTCACTACAAATAACTCAATTTCATTTCTTTTTATGGCTGAGTAATATTCCATTGTATATATGTGCCACATCTTCTTTATCCATTCATCTGTCAATGGACACTTAGGTTGCTTCCATGTCCTGGCTATTGTAAATAGAGCTGCAATGAACATTTTGGTACATGACTCTTTTTGAATTATGGTTTTCTCAGGGTATGTGCCCAGTAGTGGGATTGCTGGGTCGTATGGTAGTTCTATTTTTAGTTTTTTAAGGAACCTCCATACTGTTCTCCATAGTGGCTGTATCAATTTACATTCCCACCAACAGTGAAAGAGGGTTCCCTTTTCTCCACACCCTCTCCAGCATTTATTGTTTCTAGATTTTTTGATGATGGCCATTCTGACTGGTGTGAGATGATATCTCATTGTAGTTTTGATTTGCATTTCTCTAATGATTAATGATGTTGAGCATTCTTCATGTGTCCGTTGGCAATCTGTATATCTTCTTTGGAGAAATGTCTATTTAGGTCTTCTGCCCATTTTTGGATTGGGTTGTTTGTTTTTTTGTTATTGAGCTGCATGAGCTGCTTGTAAATCTTGGAGATTAATCCTTTGTCAGTTGCTTCATTTGCAAATATTTTCTCCCATTCTGAGGGTTGTCTTTTGGTCTTGTTTATGGTTTCCTTTGCTGTGCAAAAGCTTTTAAGTTTCATGAGGTCCCATTTGTTTATTTTTGTTTTTATTTCCAATTCTCTAGGAGCTGGGTCAAAAAGGATCTTGCTGTGATTTATGTCATAGAGTGTTCTGCCTATGTTTTCCTCTAAGAGTTTGATAGTGTCTGGCCTTACACTTAGGTCTTCAATCCATTTTGAGTTTATTTTTGTGTATGGTGTCAGGGAGTGTTCTAATTTCATACTTTTACATGTACCTGTCCAATTTTCCCAGCACCACTTATTGAAGAGGCTGTCTTTTCTCCACTGTATATGCTTGCCTCCTTTATCAAAGATGAGGTGACCATATGTGCGTGGGTTTATCTCTGGGCTTTGTATCCTGTTCCATTGATCTATATTTCTGTTTTTGTGCCAGTACCAAACTGTCTTGATTACTGTAGCTTTGTAATATAGTCTGAAGTCAGGGAGCCTGATTCCTCCAGCTCCATTTTTCTTTCTCAAGATTGCTTTGGCTATTCGGGGTCTTTTGTGTTTCCATACAAATTGTGAAATTTTCTGTTCTACTTCTGTGAAAAATGCCAGTGGTAGTTTGATAGGGATTGCATTGAATCTGTAGATTGCTTTGGGTAGTAGAGTCATTTTCACAATGTTGATTCTTCCAATCCAAGAACAGGGTATATCTCTCCATCTATTTGTATCATCTTTAATTTCTTTCATCAGTGTCCTATAATTTTCTGCATACAGGTCTTTTGTCTCCTTAGGTAGGTTTATTCCTAGATATTTTATTCTTTTTGTTGCAATGGTAAACGGGAGTGTTTTCTTAATTTCACTTTCAGATTTTTCGTCATTAGTGTATAGAAATGCAAGAGATTTCTGTGCATTAATTTTGTATCCTGCTACTTTACCAAATTCATTGATTAGCTCTAGGAGTTTTCTGGTAGCATCTTTAGGATTCTCTATGTATAGTATCATGTCATCTGCAAATAGTGACAGCTTTACTTCTTCTTTTCCGATTTGGATTCCTTTTATTTCTTTGTCTTCTCTGATTGCTGTGGCTAACACTTCCAAAACTATGTAGAATAATAGTGGTGAGAGTGGGCAACCTTGTCTTGTTCCTGATCTTAGTGGAAATGGTTTCAGTTTTTCACCATTGAGGACAATGTTGGCTGTGGGTTTGTCATATATGGCCTTTATTATGTTGAGGAAAGTTCCCTCTATGCCTACTTTCTGCAGGGCTTTTATCATAAATGGGTGTTGAATTTTGTCGAAAGCTTTCTCTGCATCTATTGAGATGATCATATGGTTTTTCTCCTTCAATTTGTTAACATGATGTATCATGTTGATTGATTTGCATATATTGAAGAATCCTTGCATTCCTGGAATAAACCCCACTTGATCATGGTGTATCATCCTTTTAATGTGCTGTTGGATTCTGTTTGCTAGTATTTTGTTGAGGATTTTTGCATCTATGTTCATCAGTGATATTGGCCTGTAGTTTTCTTTCTTTGTGACATCTTTGTCTGGTTTTGGTATCAGGGTGATGGTGGCCTCGTAGAATGAGTTTGGGAGTGTTCCTCCCTCTGCAATATTTTGGAAGAGTTTGAGAAGGATAGGTGTTAGCTCTTCTCTAAATGTTTGATAGAATTCACCTGTGAAGCCATCTGATCCTGGGCTTTTGTTTGTTGGAAGATTTTTAATTAGTTTCAATTTCAGTGCTTGTGATTGGTCTGTTCATATTTTCTTTTTCTTCCTGGTTCAGTCTCGGCAGGTTGTGCATTTCTAAGAATCTGTCCATTTCTTCCAGGTTGTCCATTTTATTGGCATAGAGTTGCTTGTAGTAATCTCTCATGATCTTTTGTATTTCTGCAGTGTCAGTGGTTACTTCTTTTTCATTTCTAATTCTATTGATTTGAGTCTTCTCCCTTTTTCTCTTGATGAGTCTGGCTAATGGTTTATCAATTTTGTTTATCTTCTCAAAGAACCAGCTTTTAGTTTCATTGATTTTTGCTATTGTTTCCTTCATTTCTTTTTCATTTATTTCTGACCTGATCTTTATGATTTCTTTCCTTCTGCTAACTTTGGTGTTTTTTTGTTCTTCTTTCTCTAATTGCTTTAGGTGCAAGGTTAGGTTGTTTATTCGAGATGTTTCCTGTTTCTTGAGGTAGGCTTGTATTGCTATAAACTTCCCTCTTAGCACTGCTTTTGCTGCGTCCCATAGGTTTTGGGTCGTCGTATCTCCATTGTCATTTGTTTCTAGGTATTTTTTGATTTCCCCTTTGATTTCTTCAGTGATCACTTCGTTATTAAGTAGTGTATTGTGTAGCCTCCATGTGTTTGTATTTTTTACAGATCTTTTCCTGTAATTGATATCTAGTCTCATAGCGTTGTGGTCAGCAAAGGTACTTGATACGATTTCAATTTTCTTAAATTTACCAAGGCTTGATTTGTGACCCAAGATATGATCTATCCTGGAGAATGTTCCATGCGCACTTGAGAAAAATGTGTATTCTGTTGTTTTTGGGTGGAATGTCCTATAAATATCCATTAAGTCCATCTTGTTTAATGTATCATTTAAAGCTTGTGTTTCCTTATTTATTTTCATTTTGGATGATCTGTCCATTGGTGAAAGTGGGGTGTTAAAGTCCCCTACTATGATTGTGTTGCTGTCGATTTCCCCTTTTATGGCTGTTAGTATTTGCCTTATGTATTGAGGTGCTCCTATGTTGGGTGCATAAATATTTACAATTGTTATACCTTCCTCTTGGATCGATCCCTTGATCATTATATAGTGTCCTTCTTTGTCTCTTGTAATAGTCTTTATTTTAAAGTCTATTTTGTCTGATATGAGAATTGCTACTCCAGCTTTCTTTTGATTTCCATTTGCATGGAATATCTTTTTCCATCCCCTCACTTTCAGTCTGTATGTGTCACTAGGTCTGAAGTGGGTCTCTTGTAGACAGCATATATATGGGTCTTGTTTTTGTATCCATTCAGCCAGCCTGTGTCTTTTGGTGGGAGCATTTAATCCATTTACATTCAAGGCAATTATCAATATGTATGTTCCTATTCCCATTTTCTTAAATGTTTTGGGTTTGTTATTGTAGGTGTTTTCCTTCTCTTGTGTTTCTTGCCTAGAGAAGTTCCTTTAGCATTTGTTGTAAAGCTGGTTTGGTGGTGCTGAACTCTCTCAGCTTTTGCTTGTCTGTAAAGGTTTTAATTTCTCCATGACATCTGAATGAGATCCTTGCTGGGGAGAGTAATCTTGGTTGTAGGTTTTTCTCCTTCATCACTTTAAGTATATCCTGCCACTCCCTTCTGGCTTGCAGAGTTTCTGCTGAAAGATCAGCTGTTAACCTTATGGGAATTCCCTTGTGTGTTATTTGTTGTTTTTCCCTTGCTGCTTTTAATATGTTTTCTTTATATTTAATTTTTGACAGTTTGATTAATATGTGTCTTGGCGTGTTTCTCCTTGGGTTTATCCTGTATGGGACTCTCTGTGCTTCCAGGACTTGATTAACTATTTCCTTTCCCATATTAGGGAAGTTTTCAACTATAATCTCTTCAAATATTTTCTCAGTCCCTTTCTTTGTCTCTTCTTCTTCTGGGACCCCTATAATTCGAATGTTGGTGAGTTTAATGTTGTCCCAGAGGTCTCTGAGACTGTCCTCAGTTCTTTTCATTCTTTTTTCTTTATCCTGCTCTGCAGTAGTTATTTCCACCATTTTATCTTCCAGGTCACTTATCCGTTCTTCTGCCTCAGTTATTCTGCTATTGATCCCATCTAGAGTATTTTTAATTTCATTTATTGTGTTTTTCATCGTTGCTTGGTTCCTCTTTAGTTCTTCTACGTCCTTGTTAAATGTTTCTTGCATTTTGTCTATGCTATTCCCAAGATTTTGGATCATCCTTACTATCATTATTCTGAATTCTTTTTCAGGTAGACTACCTATTTCATCTTCATTTGTTAGGTCTGGTGTGTTTTGACCCTGCTCCTTCATCTGCTGTGTGTTTTTCTGTCGTCTCGTTTTGCTTATCTTACTGTGTTTGGGGTCTCCTTTTCACAGGCTGCAGGTTCGTAGTTCCCGTTGTTTTTGGTGTCTGCCCCCCGTGGCTAAGGTTGGTTCAGTGGGTTGTGTAGGCTTCCTGGTGGAGGGAACTAGTGCCTGATTTCTGGTGGATGAGGCTGGATCTTGTCTTTCTGGTGGGCACGTCCACGTCTGGTAGTGTGTTTTGGGGTGTCTGTGGCCTTATTATGATTTTAGGCAGCCTCTCTGCTAATGGATGAGGCTGTGTTCCTGTCTTGCTAGTTGTTTGGCATAGGGTGTCCAGCACTGTCGCTTGCTGGTCGTTGAGTGAAGCTGGGTCTTGATGTTGAGATGGAGATCTCTGAGAGATTTTTGCCGTTTGGTATTACGTGGAGCTGGGAGGTCTCTTGTGGACCAGTGTCCTGAAGTTGGCTCTCCCACCTCAGAGGCATGGCCCTGATGCCTGGCTGGAGCACCAAGAGCCTTTCGTCCACACGGCTCAGAGTAAAAGGGAGAAAAAATAGAAAGAAAGAAAGAAAGAGGCTATAATATAGTGAAGTAAAATAAAGCTATTATAAAGCAAAGCTATACAGACAAAATCTCACCCAGAAGCATACACATATACACTCAGAAAAAAAGGTAAAGGGGAAAAATTAATATATCCTGCTCCCAAAGTCCACCTCCTGAATTTGGGATGATTCGTTGTCTATTCAGGTATTCAACAGATGCAGGCACATCAAGTTGTTTGTGGAACTTTAATCCGCTGCTCCTGAGGCTGCTGGGAGAGATTTCCCTTTCTCTTCTTTGTTCGCACAGCTCCCGGGGTTCAGCTTTGGATTTGGACCCGCCTCTGCGTGTAGGTCGCCTGAGGGCGTCTGTTCTTCGCTCAGACAGGATGGGGTTAAAGGAGCAGCTGCTTCGGGGCCTCTGGCTCACTCAGGCGGGGGGAGGGAGCGGTACGGAGGAGGCGGGGCGAGCCTGCGGCGTCAGAGGCGTCGTGACGTTGCAGCAGCCCGAGGCGCGCCGTGCGCTCTCCGGGGGACGTTGTCCCCGGATCACGGGAGCCTGGCCGTGGCGGGCTGCACCGGCTCCCGGGAGGGGCGGTGTGGAGAGTGACCTGGGCTCGCACACAGGCTTCTTGGTGGCGGCAGCAGCAGCCTTAGCGTCTCAGGCCCGTCTCTGGGGTCCGCGCTGATGGCCGCGGCTCGCGTCCGTCTCTGGAGCTCGTTTAGGCGGCGCTCTGAATCCCCTCTCCTCGCGCACCAGGAAACAAAGAGGTAAGAAAAAGTCTCTTGCCTCTTCGGCAGCTGCAGACTTTTCCCGGACTCCCTCCCGGCTCGCCGTGGCGCACTAGCCCCTTCAGGCTGTGTTCACGCCGCCAACCCCAGTCCTCTCCCTGCGATCCGACCGCAGCCCGAGCCTCAGCTCCCAGCCCCGCCCGCCCCGGCAGGGAAGCAGACAAGCCTCTCGGGCTGGTGAGCGCTGCTCGGCGCCGAGCCTCCGTGCGGGAATCTCTCCGCTTTGTCCTCCGCACCCCTGTGGCTGCGCTCTCCTCCGTGGCTCCGAAGTTTCCCCCTCCACCACCCGCAGTCTCCGCCCGCGAAGGGGCTCCTAGTGTGTGGACACCTTTCCTCCTTCACGGCTCCCTCCCGCTGGTGCAGGGCCTTTCCCTATTCTTTTGTCTCTGTTATTTATTGTCTCTGTTATTTCTTTTTTCTTTTGCCCTACCCAGGTACATGGGGAGTTTCTTGCCTTTTGGGAGGTCTGAGGTCTTCTGCCAGAGTTCAGTGGGTGTTCTGTAGGAGCAGTGTAGATGTATTTCTAATGTATCTGTGGGGAGGAAGGTGATCTCCGCGTCTTACTCTTCCGCCATCTTGCCCAGACTCCCTCAATGCCCAGCTTTTACGTTGCAGACACTATTTAAGTCCTAAAAACATCTGTTCAAAATTTTACCACATCAATCTCTCTGACTAAGAGATTTGGAAACAAAAGCATTGATTATCACCAACTATTTTCCGCAATATCCTTTTCTTTGGGGCAATTTGTTTTGATTTATAACTCTCTGCCCATAACTTTGTCTTCCATTGTTGCATGAGGTGTTCCTTTGGGTTGAAAGGAAATTAAGCTTCAAGTAGTTAAATTCCAAAAATGCTCCAGGAAGATGTTCTTTTTGTGTGATGTGAGGCCTCCAGTTGCCTATTTCAGAGAATTCATTCGTCTTAATGGAATATCCAGTCTAATGGAACATATTGTGCTCAAAGAAAAACTCATTCTCAGAAATATTTTGAACCAGGTATATAATTTACCAGAAATGAAGTTAAGTTCAGCATATTTTAGAAAAATGCATCACATGTGGCTTGGATCTTGTACTAGGCATTCAACATCAATAGCACTGTTTGCCTTCAAGAACCATGATGATTTGAGGAAAGCCTCAAAATATTGTCACATTGGGAAAAAAAGCTGCATTGAACTCCCTGTGTTATTACTAGTTTTTTCCCCAGTGATGGTATCTGTAGCAATACTTCAGACCATAACAGGCAAGGACAGAAAGAGATTGTTTCAATTGTTCTACTTGTATTTGCTTGTGTAGGGGAGCAAATTTGCCATCCCAAAATGTATTTCATTGGCGTGTGGATTATTTTATTTTTTTAAATTTATTTTATTGAAGTATAGTTGATTTACCATGTTGTGTTAATTTCTGCTGTACAGCAAAGTGATTCAGTTATGCATATATATACACTTTTTATATTCTTTTCCATTATGGTTTATCACAGCATATTGAATAAATTTCCTTGTGCTAACCTGTGGGTTATTTTAGACTAATTATTTTTAAGAAATAGAAGACTGAGGAAGTCTTTCTTTTTACTGGCCTGTTAGCTGCCTAAAGGTTTGGATAGAGGGCCTGGTCCAGGGAGAACACTATCACCAGGGGTATCTGCAGAGAACATGGCTAGATGTGGCAGGAGAACAGGGCCTAGAGACCAGAGTCCACTCTGTGTACCATTGTGATCTGCCTGGCCCAGCAAACATTTCTTTACCAAACATTTGCTTCCCCGCCTCCATGTGAATTGCCTTCCTCCCCTTTGAAGTCTCAAACCCCTGCCCACTTCTTCTCTCAGAGGGCATTTAAGTCTCAATGGCCTGACTTGTCCTTGGGCCTCATATTCTTATGGGCCTCTGTACCTACGTAATTAAATTGGATTTTCTCCTGTTAATCTGTCTCATGTCAACTTCATTCTCAGATCAGCTGGAAGCACCTAGAAAGGTAGAGGAAATTTTTTTTCCATCCCAAACATACGTTTTCTGTTACTTTGCCCAAACATTCTTCTTTTTCCCTCTCACAGCCATTCTTCTCTGAGTTGCTGTTTAGTACTAGGGTTGTAGTTTTAATATATGCTCATTATTATTTTATATGTCTCTGCCCTTTTCTCTCCATGATAATTTTTAGCTCCTCCATTATTTTTATTCTCCCCACAACATTATATATTTTCTTTTCTCTCCAGCTTTTTTTTTTTAATCTGACATTGAAGGTGGCCAGCTGGGCTTTTCCCCATTATTTTTTACCTTTACTATAGCCCAGGTTACGGGAAACTTTTTCTATGGAGGACCAGATAATAACTATTTTCATCTTTGCAAGCCACATGGTATGTCACAACTACTTAACTCGGCCTTGTAGTGTGAAAGCAGCCACAGACTATATGTCTATGAATGAGTGTGTTTCTGTTCCAGTAAAATGTTATTTACAAAAACAAGCAGTGGGCTTCCCTGGTGGCGCAGTGGTTGAGAATCCGCCTGCCAATGCAGGGGACACGGGTTCGAGCCCTGGTCTGGGAGGATCCCACATGCCGCGGAGCAACTAGGCCCGTGAGCCACAACTACTGAGCCTGCGCGTCTGGAGCCTGTGCTCCGCGACAAGAGAGGCCACGATAGTGAGAGGCCCGCGCACCGCGATGAAGAGTGGCCCCCGCTCGCCGCAACTAGAGAAAGCCCTCGCACAGAAACGAAGACCCAACACAGCCATAAATAAATAAATTAATTAATTAATTAATTAAATAAAAAAAAAAACAAGCAGTAAGTTGGATTTAGCCCAATGGGCCAGTTTGCTGACGCCTGATAAAAACTATAAAATGACAAAGTGAATGAAGTGTTCGCGATTAACTAGAAGAGATGCAAAAATGACTAACTTGCCTAGTTTCATGCACCAAACTCCAAACGTTTGGACACAGGAGATATGCCTTAAAATCACGGACTCACTAAGTTTCATAATATAATATAATAATAATAATAATATTATATATATAGATATAAAATATATTATTCTTAGGCAGTATTCTGCACAGTGGATAATATATTGTATCTAAAATTGATCTCACTAATTAACAATCAAGCCTAATACCTAGAAACAAAGATCTATATGAAGATAAATATTTACTTAGTCTCAATTTCACGTTTTGACTCAGAAAAACAATTTTTCTTTAAAGGGAGTTTGGAAACATTTTTATTAACTACATGATTCATTTTTTTAATGGGTCCCTAATGTTAAGGGGAAAATCCTAAGTTTTATTTCATGTTAATAGAGAAACTTTATTAGGTGATACTCTTTCTTGTAGATCAAAACTTATCAACCAGCCTCCTGAATTTGCTTCAGTATTTGTGGAGAACATACACTGGAAGGACATTTCTGAGAAAACAATATTTTACTTAAAATGGTTAAAACATTAAGAAAACATGGTACTAAAGAAAATATAGAAATATTTTTATTGGCTTTACCTAAAAGTTATAAATTTTATAATTAAAAACATTTTTTTGAAGAAACAAGGTAGTATCACTTATAAAAGCACTATATAATCTGTAGAGAGATAAAGCACATTTGAACTTTAAGATAGCATAGGAGGAACATCACGCACTAACATCGTAGTTTCCACACATTCCTTGTTCATCAGTCCCATCTGCATCCCACCCTATTTACAAAAAATATATGTAGGGGAGGGATAAATTAGGAATTTGGGATTAACAGATACACACTACTATCAATACATATAAAATAGATAAACAACAAGGACCTACTGTATAGCACAGGGAACTATATTCAATATCTTGTAATAACCTATAAGGAAAAAGAATCTGATAAATAATATATATATTTATATATAACTGAATCACTTTGCTGTACACCTGAAACATGATAAATCAACTATGCTTCAATAAAAATTTTAAATATATATAAATATATATATATGTAAATATATATGTATTTATATATGTGGTTTTCTTCTACATGTTTTCCTTCTGGCCGCTTTCTTTCTGTTATAACAAAATGGTAACAAAATATAAACTGAAAGCTAATTTTGAAAAACAGAAAGTTGTTTACCTATCTCCCCCCAAAAAGGAAAGAATGTCTAAAGAAATGTAAATCATTGAAATCACTGCTAAGTATTCAGAACTCACCTCTGTGTTCTAGTCGTGGTTCTCCAGGGAAACAAAACCAAGTGAAAGTGATTTATTATGCGGAATTGTCTTGAGATATTATAAAGGTTGAAAAGTCTGCCATCTGCAAGCTGGAGACACGGGAAAGCTGGTGGTGTGATTCCATCCAAGTCTGAAGGCCTGAGAATCAGGAGAGTTGATAGTATAAATCCCAATCCAAGGGCAGGAAAAGACCAGCATCACAGCTCAGCAAGCAGGAAGCAAAGAGGGACATATTCTTCCTTCTTCCACGATTTAGTTCCTTTCAGGTCCTCGCAGATTGGGTGATGGCCACCCCCATCAGGAAAGCAAACCACTTCACTAAACCCACAGATTCAAATGCTAATCTCAACAGGAAACACCCTCCCAGACACACCCAGAAATAATGTTTAATCTGGGCACCCCTTAGCCCAGGCGAATTGACACATAAAATTAACCATCACCCTAGGGAGTTACAAGAAAAGGAACTACAGCAGTTTTCCCCTTTAATTGATTATTTCAAAATCGATGTTTGGGACTGATTTATTCATATAAATATAATTCTTCTTTCTTGTACCCTATCTCCATTTTTAGTAACAAGCCATCTTTTAAAAAAAAATATATAGAAGTAAGGTATTTCAATTAGTATTTCAATTAGTGCTTAACTCACACCAATAAGGACCTACTGTATAGCACAGGGAACTATAATCAATATTTTGTAATAACTTATAAGGAAAGAGAATTTGAAAAAATAGATATACATGTATGTATAACTGGATTACTTTGGTGTACACCTGAAACTAACACAACGTTGTAAATCAACTCTACTTCAATAAAAAAATAAAAGGTACATGAATGAGCCCATCAAAAGTCAACAGAGAACTAACCAGATGAGCTCAGCCCAAGTCACAAACCCACAGAATCATAAACAAATTAAACGTGGTGGTTTTAAGCCAAAAATGTATACACACACACACACACACACACATACACATATATTTAGGGGAAGTTACACAATTACAAGGATTAAAAAACAAATCATTAGGAATTCAGGAAGAAAAAGCTAGATACATGTAAGCCAAGCAAGGAAGTAGGAGAAAGTATGAACTTGTTGATTAGTTTCTTCACATTTTATGGTACTGTCTAAAGTACCATGTAATTAAAAATAAATAAAGAAATTTTAAAAAGGTATATTTTTTCTTATTCTTAATCTAAGACTTTTCAGTTTCTTGCCTAATCGTGGTGTTAAATAATTCCGTACATTGTAGTCACATAATTCTTTTGTCACTCCACAGATAGAGGTGTTTTTAGGAGGATTATCTGACAAGTCCACAGAAACATAATACCCTAGCTCTACAAAATAAGGTTAGCAGATCTGCAGTTCTGGAGGAGCAAACCAGACAGATAAATAGTATATCCAGTAAGCTTCCATTAATCACCCAACCATTTGCTTCAGAGCATAGGAAACAATCCAATTGTAACGGTGGCTACAGAAACAATTTTACAAAGAGATCTAGCAAATTTGTCTCCTTAGTCAAAGACAGACATGCAATCAAGTCAACCAGAATGCCAGGTAATGATGTATCAATCCAATGAGAATGGGTCACGCGGAACTGAAGTGACTTTTAAGCAAGCAGTGACAGCTATCCACTTTAGTGGAAAAATAAATCCAGGCAAACCAAGACTCCAGGAAATTTAATTTGACTATTAAAAGGTCAGGGACTACTTCCCTGGTGGCGCAGTGGTTGAGAATCCGCCTGCCAATGCAGGGGACACGGGTTCGAGCCCTGGCCCTGGAAGATCCCACACGCCATGGAGCGACTAAGCCCGTGTGCCACAACTACTGAGCCCGCGTGCCACAACTACTGAAGCTCTGCAACAAGAGAAGCCACCGCAAGGAATTTGTCTATTTTTCTTTCCTGGAGAACAACAGAAACCGAAAGCCAACCCTCAAAATTACCCTCGAGAGAAAGGCCAGAATGAGTGTAATGATTGCACTGCCACATACTCACAATGAGGAACTGTCACCTAAGCTCAGTTGAAGTCGTTGAGCAATTGATCCACATATGAAGTCACATTACTGACTCTTTGTGATCTGGTCTGTGATCACATCAGGAGATCAGCCTGGATAACACAACCACTGGAGAACGGGCAGGCTTGTCCTTGCGGGAGTGACGCTGGAGGGGGGGAGGCTCCCCTAAGAATAGGAACACAGTGTCTCTGTTGCGGGAGTGACGCTGGAGGGGGGGAGGCTCCCCTAAGAATAGGAACACAGTGTCTCTGTTGCGGGAGTGGGGCTGGAGGAGGGGAGGCTCCCCTAAGAATAGGAACACAAGTGTCTCTGTTGGTGACCTTCATTCAGCAGCTTCCGTACACAGTGCCACGCCAGCCAAAGAAAGGAGCAAAGTGGGATCATACCTAATTCCAACATAGATAAAAACACCTTTGATTTTGGTACCGCAGATCTCTGGCATTAGTCTGGAGAGGAAGAACCGAAGAGCAAGAAAAAAGAAGAAAATACACGGAAATCAGAGAGAGAGAGAGGGACCACCCAAGAGCATTGCCTTTGGGGATTTTTGGTGTTCCTAAATATAGCCATTGGATTGATGTTTCTCAACAAAAACCCAAGAGGAGGGACGCCCTGTCCCCACTGTAGGGGAGGTGACCTTTCTCTTCTGCCGTCTTGGGGTTTCCAGCTGGGACAGATTAACAAGAGGAAAAGATACAGATTGTATTGAATCAAATCTTACAAGTAATGGGAGTTCTCACAGGAAAATGAAGTCCCAAAGAAGCCGCCAGGCCTCAGTGCTCATATACCAGGCCGAACAAAGAGATGCAATTGTGGAAAAGTAACTAAAATACATGGGGAGACTCAAGGAAGATAAGAATTATCATAGCCAGGTCTGTTTGCTGAGGTCATCTCTCTGGGCCTCAACTCTCTGTCTCTGGTGGTAAGAATGTTTGTTTCCTCCTGGTACTGGGACTGCATCTGTCGCGTGGGAATTTCATCTCCTTCTTTCAGGAAGTAAAGGGGAGGTCAGAGCTCCTTTCTCGCCCCTGGTGTTTCTCAAGAACTTTTACCTCAGAATAATCAACATGCAAAAGAGGCAGATTTGGGGCATGTCCAGGACTCCCTCACTAGCATGTAATATATTTGCTTTCCATTGAAGTAAGCTTAAAGATACTTATTCACTCCTGAAAAAGTTCAGGAATTAATATCTTCCTTGTAGTTTCCTACCCCTGGTCTAATATGTGATAATCACATAGAGTAGACCCTTGAAGGAATACATCCCAAGACCTTCAGTAAAACCCAGATTTATGAAGATTGCAAGAATTCATTTCCCTTAGAAACCTCTTTTTTTTTTCCTGCAAACAGCCATCATTTTCTTATATGATTACCAGTCATAACAACTAAATTACAAGAATCATAATAACTTTAGTTCTTCTCTTTCTTCTCCCAAATAGTATTACTTGATTTCCCTATGCTCTCTCAATCAAAGTTAAACTATCATTTTATTCTTGAAAAATGACAGATTTGATGAAATAACAACTTGGATGTTAAGAAATATTCTTTAGCTTCTTATAGCAGACACTACTTAGAAATTAACCTGTAAGAAGTGCAAGAATGACATAACATTAAGCAAATGTATCATATATGCCAGAAGCTAAAGATGACTAAATGACTTTAGAGATAACAAAGGGAATGCACTTATAGGTTGACATGATAATGAGATTTTGTGTTAAAACCATAAAAACACAAATTATAAATGAAGGAAGTGTGAAAACTGAGACTAATATTAAAGTCATTTTCTACATTCTTATCTCATTGCCCATTTGTACCCCTTTGGCATTTGAAATACAAAAGTAAACATTGTCTTTGATACAGATAATATGATTTTAATGAAAAAGAATGGCCTTAATAGACAATGAGCCCAATTAATGTGCTTTGCTTATTTGAAATGTCAATAATCCTGTATAAAAATCTAACTTATGCAGTGACTTAGGCATGAAGTTGGCAAGATGTCGAACTTGGTGGTTATAATAGAAGGTGACAGCTCAGGCTGCTAAATATATCGTAGGTGGTTTGCTGAATATTTTTGTATGGACATGGTAAAATGTGATTGGACACACTTTAAAATTTTATCTATAACTCTGGCCCATGGTGTTGGCATGTGAGATCTTAACTGTCCTTTTGTCTGTGCACTTGAGTGCACCTCAAAAGTTTCTTCTGATAACACCTGGCCTTGCCTCTGGTTAAATCTTTGCCTAATTTGCTTGTGATTGTTTGCTAGATTTTTATTCAGACACATTTTTGATAGGATCCTCAATATATGTAAGAAGATATATATTGACCTTGTCTTGACTCCACACTTAACTAGCCACACAGAATAGCTTCATGGAAGCATATGCCCAGGAATATATAACTCATTTCAACTCTTCATCAACACCCTTTATGATACATAATATTTGTAAAGTATTATCTGATCTATAGCTTTTCCTCCAGGTGCTCTAAATTTGATTCCTGAATTCAACCAGATAGTAAAGAGGACTTTAGGTCTCATATCTTGTTCTCTTGTAGGGCTGTTTTTCTTGGATACAAACTAAAGAAATCTAGGCCTTCTTGCTCCTAATTTAAGTTCTGCGTCGACACAAAATGTCATTCAAAAGAAATGTAATTCCAATTCTGACGGCGCTGATGAACTCTTTCGTAAGGGTTTCTTTCGAATGGTCTATGGATTAGAGGCAGAGGTGGATATAAAGTTGGAATCAGGGCGAAGAATATACAGTAAAGACTCCAAGAGATCCTTTCCTTATCTCCATTCCCCGAGTCCTCATTCATTAAAGCAGAGGCTCATCTTTGTCCATTCACAAAACTCTCAAAGCTGTTCCCAGCTCCCTATCACTCTGTCCTTACTCCGTCTCCTTATTAGATCTTATTTATTTCCTTTTCAAACTTTTCCTTTGTAATCTATTCCACTTCTTGTACTCCCTTAAGTAGCACTATCCGCCGATCCAAATAGCGTGATAACGACAAGCAGTGAAGATTTAAAAAGGGAGAGGGTAGCGGAAGGAGCTAAGAATATTTTGTAATGAACACAGCAATGAATTTCAAACACACATCCATTATTGTTTCCCGATGGCATAGTGTCAGAGTAAAACTTTTCCTGTCACACTGCATTTTACCTTGACATTATGCCCCTGGAAAATAATAGTGGACGTGTGTTTGAAATTCATCACTGTATTCATTTAAAAAATTTTGTTGGGCATAAATGTTCATCGCTAGTTCTCTTAAATGGTCACGCAGGACGTGAGAGTTCTTTTTGGTCTCAGCACCAGCAGTTGTGCTTCTTCTAATGATTCAGTTTGTTTTTGTCCTATGGCAAGTACAAATTATGTGATTCTTTGTATCAGGGGCTAGAAAACCTAGCACCACCTTGGGGTGACTGCTCTGGCCAGTGTACCCAAAGGTATGTATCTCATCTTTCCTGCTCTCATTTCTTCTTTGTCCCATTTTCTTTGACATTTCTAAAATTTTTAATTGTAGTTAAAATACACCTAACATAAAATGTGCTATCTCAACCAGTTTTAAGTGTAATGTTCAGTAGTGTTAAGGACGTTCTCATTGCTGTGCAACCAATATCCAGAGCTCTTTTCCTCTTGCAAAACTCAAACTCTATACCCATTAATCACCTCCTCATATTACCCTGCCCCACAGTCCCCTGGTAACATTCTACTTCGTGTCTCTATGAATTTGACCACGTATAAGTAGCTCATGTAAGTGGAATCACACAATATGTGTCTTTTGGTGACTGGCTTATTTCACTCATCGTAATGTTCTCAAGGTTCATTTGTGTTGTCAAATGTATCCGAATTTCCTTCCTTTTTAAGGCTGAATACTATTCCTTGTATATATATAGACCACATTTTGCTTATCTATTCATCTATTGATGGACACATGAGTTGCTTCCACATTATGGCTATTTTGGATAATGCTACTATGAATGTGGGCGTACATATATATCTTCAACGCCCTGCTTTCAATTATTTTGTGTACATACCCACAAGTGAATTTGCTGGATCATACTTGTAATCCTATTTTTAAATTTTTTAGAAGCTGCCATAGGATTTTCCATAGTGGCTGTGCTATTTTACACTCACACCAACAGTGTACAAGCATTCCAGTTTCTCCACATCCTTGCCAACACTTGTTATTTTCTGGTTTTTCAATAGTGACCAACCTAATTAATGGGTGTGAAGTGGTATCTCATTGTGGTTTTGACTTACATTTCCCCAATAATTAATGATGTTGAGCATCTTCATGTGTTTATCAGTCTTTTGCCCATTTTTAAATGGGTTGTTTGTTTTTTGAGGCTGTTGAGTTGTAGAAGTTTGTCATATATTCTGTATATTAACCCCTTATATGATATATGATTTGCAAATATTGTCTCCCATTCAGTAGGCTGCCTTTTCACTCTGTTGATTGTGTGCCCAGAATTTTTAATTTTGATATAGTCCAATTTATCGATTTTTACCTTTGTTTCCTGTGCTTTTCATGCCATATCCAAGAAATCATTACCAAAACCAATGTCATGAAACTTTCCCTCTATGTTTTCTTCTAATAATTTTTTACATTTACTTTTAATTATATTTAAAACTGTATTTTTGGTATTTGTGTTTTGTTTGTATTTATCTAATTTGTGTAAATTACCTTAAATTCATTTTTGAGCAAGAGATATATGAAGAGACATAAGGTAGTGTTTTTTAATTTTTCACCTCTTTTTTGACACCATTCCTTAAACCCTCTCCAAACTAATTAGCAGCCATGCTACATATCTTTTAAAGTCCTGCAGTTGATTTTATATTATGTATTTGAATCTTCATGCATATCTGTTTATTCTATTTAAGATATGCCTTAAATGCTTCATGTCTCAGAAGATCCAGTTTAGAACAATAACTAAGCAACATAGCTAAGTTAAAAAAAAATTGATTTCCTGCAAAACTGTGGAATAAAGGCTGGAGTGAATAAAGTTTTCCAAACTGTAGACAGCCAGACTCCTCTCCACAACATGTAGTATATATAAATATAAATATCTTTTTGTTTTTTCTTTTATCCCTCCTTTTTATTATTTCATTTCAGTTCTATTTTTCCTTTTTCTCTGCTCCTTTTCTGACCTCAGCTTTTTTCTTTCCAATTTCTTTTTCATTCCAACTTGACTCATCTTTCTTATTTTTAACTTTTTCATTTCTCTCTTTTTTCCCTCTTTCTTTTGTCATTTCCTGCTTTTAACTGCATTCCCCTTCTCATATTCTATAGCCTATGTTAATAATCTCTTACCTTGAACATAGAAATATTCTTGCTTCTATGGAATCCAGTCTGTCTTTTCCCACCATAATCCATTTTTCACAATATTGTCTAATTAAACTAAGTTTAGATTGTTCTAACTCAAGCAAATAGAACAATAGACTGCATCCCTTTAAGTTGTTCAATTCACAGAGTTTTGACCTTAGAACCTGCCAAAATACAGAATATTTCTATCAACCCCCCAAAGAGGCTTTGGACTCCACTGGAGTCCATCCATCCCACCTTCCACCTCTGTCACTAGCAGCCACTAGTCTGCTTATGTCACAAAGATTCGTTGACATTTTATAAATGAGACTGTACTGTATATAGTCTTGTAACTAACTTCTTTCACTGAGCATAATTATTTGGAGATTCATCAGTGTTATTGCATATATCAGTAGTTTGTTCCTTTTTATTACTGAGTACTATTCTAAGGCATGAATATACCACATTTTGTTTATCCATTCACCTATTCTTGGAGACTTGGATAGTTTACAGTTTGGGCCTGTTGTGAATAAAGCTGCTATAAACATTCATATATAAGTCTTGGTGTGAGTGGACATGTGATTTCATTTCTCTGGGGTAAATACATAGACGTAGAATGGCTAGGTCATATTTAACTTTTTATGAAACTGCCCAACGATTTTCCTTTTTACATTTCCTCCAGAAATGTGCAGAACTTCCTGTTACTTTGCATCCCTGCCAGTCCTTGATATTGTCAGTATTTTTAATTGTAGCCCTTCTAATGGGTATGTAGCGGTACGTCACTGTGGCTTTAATTTGCATTTCCCTGATGACTAATGATTTAGAAGAATCTTTTCAAATGCTTATTGGAAACTCATATATTCTTTTTTTATAAGTAGCTGCTCAAATCTTTAACCCATCTTTATTGGGTGTTTGTTTATTTTTGAGCTATAAGAGTCTAAGAATTCTTTACATATTTTTATCCAATATACACCTTGCATTTTATCTCTCATTATAATGCCTTTCTGAGAACAAAAGTTTTAGTTTATATGAAGTCTGATTTACCAAAAATTTATTTTATGATTTGTTGCTTTTTGTGTCTCATCTAGAAAATCTTTTCCTACTTTTAGGTCACAAAGATTTTCTCGCATATTTTCTTCTCAGAGTGGCATAGTATTAGATTTTTTTTAATTATCGAATCATTTTAAGTAATTTTCTAACCTGTTGTAAGGTAAGGACTGAGATTCATTTCTTACATGTGGATGCCTATTTGTTCCAGCACCATTTGTTTGAAAGATGTTCCTTTCTTCATTGAATTGCCTTGGCACCTTTGACATAAGTCAGTTGAGCATATTTGTGAGTCTATTTTTGGACTCTCTATTCTGTTCCATTGATGACTTTGTAGGTATTTTATGGTTTTGGTGCTGTTGTAAATAGAATTTTTTTTAATTTCAATTTTCAACAGGCTTATTTTTTAAGAGTTGTCATCATCTTTCTCTCCTAATCAGAACCTTCACTGATTACATATCAGATAATGTAGAACACTACTTAACCCGACATTGAAATCCCATCATTGTCTAAAATCTTCCTTCACAAGATGTATCACCAGCATCCTATGTTTCCAATAAAATGAAGTACTCACTGCTCCTAACGTATACTCCAAGCTTACATATAAAACTGCACATGTATACTCTAAACTTGCATAAGAGGACCAGGACCAAGGATGGTGTGCAAGAATACGGTATACATGAAGATCAGTGAGTAGTAAAGGGCCCTGATATAGAAGAGAGACTCAGAGAGTAAGCAATTTCTACTTGGCTTTGGAGGGTAAAACTAGAATTAGTGCTGGAAACTGCAGAGAAACTGACTTCAGTGTGATACTAGGATGATACAGACAGACGATGTAGTTAGAGAAATGCAAGGCGCTTTCTCAGGAGACAGTAAATTTTGTTACTGGCCAAGCAGGGGCTGAGTGATCAGCTACTGAGAATGTGATGAAGAGAATAAATAGTGTCACGTGGGGATTAAATTGGGTCACCTTTATAAAGTTCCCCCTAGTGCCGAGATTGCATGAAAATATTCTCTAAATTTATTTATTTATAGTCATTAAATATCATTTCACAACCAAAAGGAGTCTTTCAGTTTGCATTCCCTAGAGCCAGTTTAATATTTCCTCTAATTCTTAACTCTTGAACATGCTACTCATGAACTACTGCTGAAATTAACAGAGGCTTTTTTAAATAGCAGCTTCTGCAACAGCACTTCCCGTCGGAAGTTCTAGAATCATCCTTGACAGGGTATTATTAATGTATTACTAAATAAGAGAAGCCATTTGTAAATGGTTATGCATGATCATTCTTTGTCGCATCCATAAATTATCTATCGGGCTCTCCTAGCGGAGTGGCTCTAAACGGGTCAGAGCAGGAGGAGGCAACAGCTTTAGCGTCTTTTGAAACAATAATTAATTTTCAAAATGCCAAGGCCAACTGGCAATAGTTAACATTGCCCCCAGAGCACAACCATGGCCTGGATGCCATAGAGACGAGTTGTCTTGTATTGCCTATAAATGGATTCTCAGAAAACCTAATTTGAAATTACTGCCTTTAATTATACTGCTGATATAAATAACTTTTGTAAAATTAGTGCAGCTGGCCTCCTGTTTGTTTTTCCCACTTGAATGCACTGTACAGTGTAATCATCTGAAATAAACATCCATTACAACGAATGCTTCATTTCAAAGGACATATTATTTTGTTCATCCAGCCAATTGTTATTTTTCCCTCCCCAAATACATTTCTTTCTTGTACCTATTAAAGGGATGAGCAAATTACCAAACTCTCATAATGTACCAACTAGCTAATTAAAACAAGTTATTGATGCTGAATAGGGCCATGCATTTAAAAGATTTTAATTCAGTTTTATCCTCAATTACCATGTCTTCTTTTTAAACAGACCCTGCCTGCTTAAAAATTGTTGGAAGACACTCTTCTCTACACAGTATAGTTATGTCATTTCCTAACTAGAAATCTCTATCTTTAAAAGAAAACAGAGCATGCATCTTGCATTTGATATGCTTTTTAACCCCAAAGTCCATGGAAGGGATCTCAAGAAATATATAAAACTTAGGGCTCAGTTCGTTTACTTTGTTACAGAGCAGAAATGCCTCTTTTACAGATAGTGGAGCCCTTTCTCCACAGTGGTTCACTGTAATGCGATTGTCATCTGTCTCTCCACCACAGTCAGGACGGGATTTACCAAGGTCAATTCAACTCCGTCCAACTACTCCCAAGCTCAGTTCACCTCAATGCAACTATTACCAAGTTCAGTTCAACCCCACAACTCTTTATTAGATACCTGCTACATAGAGGACACTGTGAAGATCCCCAAAATGAGGAAGATGTGACCTCTTTTCTCAATCTGGTACAGAAGGTTAACCATAGAACATTATGGCAGTTTGGAAATGGTTAGACAGGAACATGGCTGATAAAATAAATGCTAGAGCAAGGTGGATACCAGAAGAGAAGAAGGGCTCCTGGAGTTCAAAGGAAATTGCTGGCAGAGAGCTGGGAAAATTAACTGGGCCTTGAGGAAAATTCCAAGCCTTTGCTTTTGCTCTTTTCTCTATGGAGAAAGGCATAGGAATAAAAGTACAGGACATATTTGATAATAACAAATAAGCTTGGTTTTGCTGGAATCTGGGAATGAAAAGGACTGACTGATGTTAATACCAGAAAAGTAGATGGGATGCAGAACCCAGAGGCCCTAAAATCCCCAAAACTGGTCTCTTTGTATTTAATTTATTAGACAGTCAAGAACCACTGAAGCCTTTTGATAAGACAAAGGAAATGACTGGGGAATCTCCCTTAAGAAGATGCATCTCAAAGCTCATGGAATACAGACCAAAATGGAGAAGAATGGGAGGCAGCGAGAACTATGAGAAGAATATTTTTCTTCTCTCTGGACAGTTAACTGCACCAAGGAAAGGGAAGGGCCAGGATCTGGAACTGGATCTTCTTGCAAAGAGACTTAGATTGGGCAGCAGACCTGCAAGTAGAGGGCTATGGGCAGTGGAGAATACACACAACAGCAGGAGTGTGGGAAGTGGTCCAGGCCAGCAGGTGCGAAGGCGACAGCCAAACCATTTACCTGATGTACAGCCCACCCTAGAACTCCAGGGTCTGAGTTGTTCTCACACAAGCAGGACCCGGGACAAGGACTTGTATGGGTACCCTGTATGGGAAGTGTTCCCTAGGCAGCAGGAGTGAGGGAGAAGGGGAGTGAGACAGAAAAGGGGGAGAAGCCAATAGAAGGGTGTAAAGAGGCCACTGGTAGAGTGATGGGCTTGAATCCCTAGGATCTCCTATGAAACGTAAACAATGTCGCCAAATCCTGCGAATTCTTCAGACTTGGTTTTTTCATCTGTTAAATGGGTATAATAATAATAATCCCTAGTTTCCAAGGTTGTATATGTTTGATATATATAAGTAAAGTACGTTATAAGGGTTTAGTAAATGATCACCAATATTTACTATTGACTATTTCTGATTCTTACTAGTGTTGCGATAATTACCATTGTCACTACTACCTATACAAATGCATCTGACAAGTGCTGTGGTTTTTCAAGAGACTGCTATCTGCCTGACTCTTGCCTGATCTTCATTTTTTTATTGAAGTATAGTTGATTTACAATGTTGTGTTAGTTTCAGGTGTACAGCGAAGTGATTTAGATATATATTCATATGTACATATATATATATATTCTTTTTCAGATTCTTTTCCCTTGTAGGTTATTAAAAAATATTGTGTATAGTTCCTGGTGCTATACAATAGGTCCTTGTTGGTTATTTATTTTATATATAGTAGTGTGTATCTGTTAATCCCAAACTCTTAATTTATCCCTCCCCCCCTTTCCCATTTGGTAACCATAAGTTTGTTTTCTATGTCTAGCTTAAATACCTAAAAACAGAAACCTAGGCATTACTTTTAGGCATCCAGAGAATTGTTTGCTTTTAAAATCTCCCAGAACAAAATAAAACTAGTATACGAGACTTCCAAAAAAAAAAGAATATTGCCAAGAATTGACCGCCTGAATTATTGGGGGCTGGTGCACTTTTCCTCTGGCTTCTGCCCCCTTTGGGTTGAGGACTGCCTCGATACCATCTCTACACTTGGGGATATACACAAAGCACCTCTGACCAAGCTGAACTGACCATTCTCTTTCATAGAAGCTGCCAAGGCAGGAAACCGAGCCAGGCAACTACGTGTCCTTATAATTACCATTGGTGCTTCCTGTACAAATGCTAGAGCTACCGCCCGCTTTCCACCACCTGCACCTCAGCCAGCCCAGGAATAGCGATGCTACAGCTCGCTAGGCTTTATCACCGCCCTACCTGCCACCAGCAAAGGGTTCCCTGTTATGTCTAGCCATGAGTGACCCAGCTCCTAAATTCTATGCGGGTCTGCTTTCCAGCACTATTTCTGATACCAGCTACGTCTCAGTTTGGGCTCCCCTCAAAGCACTAGTGGCAACAATAGACTTTTGGTGCAGGTGGTATATTTCAGAAGTCATCCCAGAAATCGTAAATGAGGGATTAAGGCACATGAAACAAGGACAGGCAAAAAGTCAAGTTAAGGGTGCATTTTGAAGTCAGTTATGGGGGCCTGATTCTAATGGGACTCCTGAGAAATATCCAAAATGTCTCTCAGAATTTTCTACCTGAGGGATAGGAGGGTGGGTCATTTATCCACAAGCTCCTGGCGCCTGTGTCTTTGAGGGCTACCCCTGGACTCAGGAACTCCCTTGCCTTCAGGATTATGTAAGGCCAAGTGGGTTCCCATGGAATTAGGAGTTGGAAGTACAAACAATGTGGCACTCACTTGAGGTGGGTCACTGTCACCATGAGACCAGCTGACTCTCACAAGGAGTGTTCACCGGGGCTGCAGCCATTGGACGTAGACAGAGGGGGTGTGATACAGGGGACCAGAGACACCTGTCTGAGTCTGCTTCTCCATCCACTCCCAGAATGCCTGCATCTTACTAGATTGCCTGGGTACAAGAATGGGTCCTCAACTCCTTCACAGTATGGTCCCTAAGCATCCCCCAAGAGACGACCCTTGCTCTCAGAATCAGACCTATCATCTCCCGGTCCCTGGTCTTACTGCTGCCGAGGCTTACCTTGGATCTAATCTATATCAATGGGAGTGGATGGCCATTGAGAACTGGGAGGTAACACAAGCTGGTGCTTTAAATGAAATTCCCGGCCATGGCCTCCCTGCTGACGGTCAGTGCCCCATCTCTGTTTCCAGTAGGACATACAGGCTGGCTCAGTTTGGCCTCTGCAGACCCCTGCGGCTCCACTCACTGGCCTTCCAGGACCTTTCAGGGCAGGCTAGGTTCTGCACCACTGGTTGCAGCTTCTCTTTTTGACCTGCAGATCTAGCCCTGCTCTAAGCCTCTCTCCGAATGATATGAATTGCCAAGGGTAGATTGGATTTTCCCCTTTTGAAAAGATGTTCGCTTCCTTCCAAGACCTGGTGTCCCAAAAGGAGCACTGAGACAACCTGCCACCCTGCTCTTTTCTGCTGTTCGTGTCTGGCCTGCTTCCTCTTTAGGCACCAGCTTTAATTCACAGGATTATAGACTCAGCTTCAAGATTACTTTCTTCTATCAATACATCCAGGTGTTGTAATCAGCCAGTGGTGTGGATGTGTGCTACCCAGTTTCGTAGGGATCCCACATGGCCCTCAGTGTGTAGTGTGGTGAATTTTTGCACAAGACAGGGAAAAAAACATGTGACTCTAAAAGTAACCTCAGTCCCCCTATCTTCCTCTTAATAAGCCCTTTTACCTCTGATATGGGAGATGTTGGATTTTTTTTCAAAAAAAGACCTCAGTCTCTACCCATTCAGAACTTAATCACATTCAGACTTTTAAACTTTCTCCTCTTTTCCCTTCAGTTTTCGGAATAGACTGGGGCAGCGGTTTCTATTTAGACCTTTATCCTACAGGTTTTTACCAGCCCTGTTGCTAAAGCACCAACCCCTGGCTGGTGGACCTGGTGACCAGCTCGCTCTGACCCTCCAGCCAGTCTGGGTTTTCACCACCCTTGCCAGGCCTCTTGCCTGGGTAGTCTTTTCTGTGCCTTCTGGTGTGACGTCACGTTAGCTTGAACTCTGGTGACCCTTGCTTACCCCGCCCCCCCAGGCTGGCCATCTCACACAGTCGCAGAAGCACAAGGCCTCTGGATGCTTGGCCCACACCAGGCGGAGCTAGGGGAGCTGCTCAGGCCCATCCTCAGTCTCTCCACCTCCGGAGCAGGTGCCAGGCTAGGCACCGCCCGTGGCCACCCAGAAGCTGATCTGAAAGACAAGTCTTTCCAGGGAAGGGAAGAGCCATCACGCTCTAGGTTTTCCCCCAAGCCTATCCTGGCGAGCCTGCCACGTACCCTGCCTCGCCCCAGATTGTGCTGTTGGGGGATAAATGGGGAGGGAGACACACCGGAATGTCATCCCTGGTCTTCTGTCCCTGCCCTGCCCTTCAGCACAAGTAGTGGTAAGCAGAGCGTGATTCCTATTCCTGCGAACTGTAAATTTCCTTTAAGTCCTTCCCCTTATCTCCCTACACCATAGGTTGTAGTAAAGTAATGACCAAAGTCCAAGATCTCTTCTAGATATATAAAAGTCTGATTTGGGAATTCAGAAAATATTTTCACTCTCACAAAAAAAAAATCAGGATTTCAAGAATATTAGCCCTGGAGTCTCAGGGGAAAAAATCTAATATGAAATTTAAGGTAGAATAGTGTCCCCTTTGACCTAAGCTTTAACTTTGGATATACATGGAGTCACAGCTTTAAGAAGACTGATGGTCAGGTCCTATGCCCTGATGCCCATTCCTCAGAGACTCTGGAATCAGGCACAGGAAGAGGTATTTTTTTCTTAAAACTTCCCTGGTGGTTCTAAATTTTAGCCAGGATTGAGAACCATTGAATTAAGACTGTTGCATGTCTTCTTTCTGAAAGAGGGGATATCGTTGAGTTATTTGTAGAGAGAAAAAAATTCTAATATTTCAAAATCAGTGTCCTATTACAGCTCTTAGACACTCAAAAAGCAGTTATCTGATCAATGATTTCATGTTCTCTTCCTAACAATCCTTTTATGTAGATGTTGTATTGACTACATGTAATTGAAGGAGCAAAGTGGAGCTCAAAAAGGTTAATAAGCAATGACTTTATCACTTAAATATTGGAGGAAAACACCCACAAATCTTGATTCTTGATTTTAATCGTTGTGATTTATCACATCATCATTAATATGATTTAAAAGTTCTTTTTACTTTTATTAAAATTAAAGATTTTAGATATTACAGATATATTTAACCTGAAGAATAAAGATTTGTTATAATCCTGCCTTACAAAGATAATCACTGTTGGTGGCTGGGTGTGCACTCCTCCAAATGTGTCCTAGTCATATGATAACATACATCATGAAAGCGTTACTTACCCAAATGAGATCGCACTATATAAAATTTTGAAACTTAGCTTTTCACTTAAAAATGTATCCTTCAAATGTGTGTGTGTGTGTGTGAGTTTGTATGTGTGTGCATCTCATTCTTTTAATGGCTTATGTATTTCACTTTAAATAACAACATTTGTGTTGTTTCCAATTTCTTCTTATAATGAACATATCTTTGGCCAATTGTGCAAGTATTTTAACAAAATTGATTCCTATGAGTAAAATTTCTGACTTGAGTAACATAGACAATTTCTATTTTAATAGTTTACCAAATTGCCCTCCAAATTAGTCATGCCAATTTATGATTAGTTCAACAATGCATTAGTGATGCTTGGTCCCCTCACCTCAGGTACACTGGGTATTATCAATTTTTTTTGAATGTGCTGATCTTTTTTTTTTTTTTTTTTAATAGTTTCTCTTTTTCTTTTTTTTTTTTTTTTAAACTTTTGGGTTTATTTATTTATTTATTTATTTATTTATTTTTTGGCTGTGTTGGGTCTTCGTTTCTGTGCGTGGGCTTTCTCCAGTTGTGGCGAGCGGGGGCCACTCTTCATCGCGGTGCGCGGGCCTCTCACTATCGCGGCCTCTCTTGTTGCGGAGCACAGGCTCCAGACACGCAGGCTCAGTAGTTGTGGCCCACGGGCCCAGTTGCTCCACGGCATGTGGGATCCTCCCAGACCAGGGCTCGAACCCGTGTCCCCTGCATTGGCAGGCAGATTCTCAACCACTGCGCCACCAGGGAAGCCCCTGAATGTGCTGATCTTATAAGTGAAAGTAAATACCATTGTTAGTGGAATCAGCATTTCTTTGCTTACTGAGATCGAGCATCTTTTTACACAAGGCTTTTGGAATTTCTTCTGCGAATGTGGAATTCCTTCTCTGTCACCTACCTGTTTTACTCCTTTGCCTCTAAGAACAATCAATTTTATTTTTCTTGATCTGTAAAAGAGCTCTGAATACTAGGAAAATTAGCTGTTTGGCTTTCATATATGTTATGAAATGTGGCATTATTTATGGCTTTGACTTTTGTCTGGGGTAGTATTGGTGTGTAGGTATATGTGCTTCCTTTTTATAAATTAGAAGTTTTAATTTTTTAAATTATTATGATTATCTGTCTTTTCCTGTATGAGATTTTTGTTCCATATCATCCTAAGAGAGATATTCCCTTCCACAATATTATATCATATCAGTTATGTTTCCTTCTCATACTTTTATCGTTTATTTTACTACATTTAAGTCTTTCATTCACATAAACTTCAGTGTAAATGGTAAGGAAGGGATCAAGCTTTAAATGACTATAGTCATTTTTGCCCATGCTATTTATTTAATAACCTAGCCTTTTCCCACCGAAAAGTTGAAATGCAACTTTATTATGTACTAAGGTATAGAAAGATAGATATATAGATAAATACATTTCTATTTTAATGATGTATCTTTGCCACCCACATATTCTTATTTCTGAAGCTTCACACTATGTTTGCTATTTGGTAAAAGTACTCTGATTTCACTTAGCTCTTATTAAAGATTCTCCTAGATGTTTCCCCATGTTACTTTTTTCAGCTGATCTTTCAAATAATTTTTATCATATTTAAAAATAAAACAACCAGTTGGGATGGTGTTGCTTAAACTTTTCCTTTCCTCCTTCCCCGCTGTATCCTGGATATAACAAATCCTAATTCTTCTCCCTATTTATAGTCAGTTCTGGACCTTCCAATGCTCAGCTGCCAAAGTGAGCTTTCTAGTGCCCAAATTTAATCATTTCCATTTGCTGCTGATTATCTCAGTGACTTTCCATTTATTTGAGGATACAACCAATGCATTTCAACGTGGCATATAAAACCTCCATCTACTTCTTTCTCCTGACTTTGTATCACTTCCTATCTCCCTCACCACCTTCTCTCCGGCCATTACCAAACTCTCTGTGGTTCCCAAAACAAGCCATGGTCTCCCCACTCTGCTCTGACACACCCTTCTCCCCCTCTGGACGGTCCTCACCCACATGACCCACACCACACTTTTGAGGTGAGGTTTTCTCTTCTCTGGGACACTTCCTTTAAATCTCTGCTCCACCCTCCATTAGGTGCCCTTCCTTCATCAGAACTCCCGCTACTATACTATCAGGATACCCTAGACTGTATTAAAATTGCCTCTTCACTTACACCTCTTCTCCACTAAACAAGAAGCCCTGTCAGGATGCCACCCATTTCTTTATTCCCAGAACTCAGCATTGTGTTGATTATATGATAGATCTTTATTCATGTTTGCTGAGCAAATGAATCAAAAGTGACACAGCTAAGATTAATTTCATATCAATCAGCTGGTCAAATAGATTCCATTCAGTTTAGATGCTGTCTCTGTCAGGTGCAGGTAGTTTTTCTGGGAAGCACACAAGGCATGAAAAAAGTAAGAGAAAGGGGAAATGCCAATAAAGAGCGTGTTTTTTTTGTTTTGTTTTTTTAACATCTTTATTGGAGTATAATTGCTTTACAATGGTGTGTTAGTTTCTGCTTTATAACAAAGTGAATCAGTTATACATATACATATGTTCCCATATCTCTTCCCTCTTGCATCTCCCTCCCTCCCTCCCTCCCTATCCCACCCCTCTAGCTGGCCACAAAGCACCGAGCTGATCTCCCTGTGCTATGCGACTGCTTCCCACTAGCTATCTATTTTACATTTGGTAGTGTATATATGTCCATGACACTCTCTCACCCTGTCACATCTCACCCCTACCCCTCCCCATATCCTCAAGTCCATTCTCTAGTAGGTCTGTGTCTTTATTCCCGTCTTACCACTAGGTTCTTCATGACCTTTTTTTTTTTTTCCCCTTAGATTCCATACATATGTGTTAGCATACTGTATTTGTTTTTCTCTTTCTGACTTACTTCACTCTGTATGACAGACTCTAACTCCATCCACCTCACTACAAATAACTCCATTTTGTTTCTTTTTATGGCTGAGTAATATTCCATTGTATATATGTGCCACATCTTCTTTATCCATTCATCTGTCAATGAACTCTTAGGTTGCTTCCATGTCCTGAGCTGTGAACAAATGGGCCTTGATCCAGCTCAGGACCTTTTGAGAAACTCTGGTAGCCACCTCAGAACTGCCCCTGGGAAGATGGAATAAGCCAGGGCATTTATCCACTGACTCCAATCCAAGAACTGTCCCCAGGGCTTTAACTTATCCCACACTCCCAGGCTGTGCCTGTGTGCCGCCCAGCAAGTGCACGTGGTACCAGGAGAGACCCAGGCAGAGAAATCAAGTGGGGACCAGTCCACAGGCAAGTGAACTCAGGGTAGGACGAAGATCCAGGGAGGCACTGACAGCATCTGCTCCAGCAGTAGCCCAACTGCCCGCTCAATACGTATAGACTAAAACCGGATGTGAGCTATTTGAAGACTCTTGGGGGGCCGCAAGGAACAGTTTCAGTCCCCTTCAAAATCCTTCAGGGTTACAGATATAAATGTTATTTGATTCAGTGTCATGGTGGACCAAAACTCTCTCCAAAGGAAAGCTGCATGTTTTTTAATGTTCTGTGTTATTATTAATTGATAAATCACCTTCCCATTGCAGAATATGCATTTGCCCAGACCTGTGAGGTTATAAAATTTGTTTTATCATGATGATGTCTATTGCAGCACCTTTGCCTGTGCAACTTCATGGAATTGTTTTGTTTTTTTTTTTTTTTTTAATATAAATACTCAGTACTATATGTGATTCTTATTTTTTTTTTAATTTTTATTTATTTATTTATTTTATTTTTGGCTGTGCTGGGTCTTCGTTTCTGTGCGAGGGCTTTCTCTAGTTGCGGCGAGCGGGGGCCACTCTTCATCGCGGTGCGCGGGCCTCTCACTATCGCGGCCTCTCTTGTTGCGGAGCACAGGCTCCAGACGCGCAGGCTCAGCAGCTGTGGCTCACGGGCCCAGCTGCTCCGCGGCATGTGGGATCTTCCCAGACCAGGGCTCGAACCCGTGTCCCCTGCATTGGCAGGCAGACCCTCAACCACTGCGCCATCAGGGAAGCCCCATGGAATTGGTTTTAACGCACCATTAAGTAGCCATGGATACCCATTATGATGCTCATTGTATTGTGGTTCACATTCACAGTCACATCATCAGTGACTGAAGGTCATTTTGGGGCTGCATTGCTTTTTTTTTTTAACATCTTTATTGGAGTATAATTGCTTTACAATGGTGTGTTAGTTTCTGCTGTATCATAAAGTGAATCAGCTATACATATACATATATCCCCATATCCCCTCCCTCTTGCATCTCCCTCCCTCCCACCCTCCCCATCCCACCCCTCTAGGTGGTCACAAAGCACCGAGCTGATCTCCCTGGGCTATGCGGCTGCTTCCCACTAGCTATCTGTTTTGCATTTGGTGCATTGCTTTTTTAAAAACAGAATGAGGAACAAACTTCACACATGTGGCCTATATTCAGTGCCTGCTGTATGCACAGCTTCCTATGAACCTCAATGGGTGTACGTGGAATAAACAGTGCACAATCTGGCAAAACTTACTGCTCACTGAGTCGAGTACAGAAATACTTCTATTTTTACAAAAACTGGCTATGCTTTTGATGGGTAGATATGAAGTTGATCTAAATTAGAAGCCTTGAGATAAGTGAGTTTTAATACAAATATTGAAGGAGATAATAAAACACAGACTGGTGTCCAAAGATGATGTTCAAGACTTTAAAAATACACCACGTTCATGGGTTGACAGAAAAGACTCAGAAAGTTAGAAGTCAGAAGGGTGCAGATGTTACAAATAACAAATGCTGGAGAGGGTGTGGAGAAAAGGGAACCCTCCCTTGCTGTTGGTAAGAATGTAAATTGGTGCAGTCACTATGGAGAACAGTATGGAAGTTCCTCAAAATCTAAAAATAGAGTTACTATATGATCCAGCAATCCCTCTCCTGGGCATATATCCAGGCAAAATGCTAATTCAAAACGATACATGCACCCCTATGTTCATAGCAGGACTATTCACAGTAGCCAAGACATGGAAACAGCCTAAATGTCCATCGACAGATGATTGGATCAAGAAGATGTGGTACATATATACAATGGAATACTGCTCAGCCATAAAAAAGGATGAAATAGTGTCATTTGCAGCAACATGGGTGGACCTAGAGATTATCATACTAAGTGAAGTCAGAAAGAGAAAGACAAATACCATATAATATCACATATATATAGAATCTCAAATATGACACAAATGAACTTATCTATGAAACAGAAACAGACTCAGACATAGAGAACAGACCTGTGGTTGCCAAGGGAGAGGGGGGTGAAGGAGGGAAAGATTCAGAGTTTGGGATTAGCAGATGCAAACTATTATATATAGGATGGGTCAACAACAAAGTCCTACCATATAGCACAGGGAACTATATTCCATACCCCGCAATAAATCATAATGGAAAAGAACATAAAAAAGAATATATATGTATATCTGAATCACTTTGCTGTACAGCAGAAATTAACACAACATTTTAAGTCAACTATACTTCAGTAAAATAAATTTTTAAAAAGGAAGTGCACAGATGTCGATCAGTTTGTTAGAACACATTGAGAATGCCATCCTTCCCTATCAGGACACTGCTTCCCCTGCCTAGAATATTTTTAATCTCTTTGTTAATAACTCCTTCTTTCCTTTTAAGCTTAGCTAAAATGTTACCTCCTATATTAGTTTCCTGTGACCGCTATAACAAATTACCACAAACTTGTCTTAAAACAACACAAACATATCATAGTTCTAGAGGTCAGAAGTCGAACATGGGTCTCACTGGGATACAATCCAGATATAAGCAAGACTGCATTTTTTCTGGACCCTCTAGGGAGAGCTTATTTTCTAGCCTTTTCCAGCTTCTAGAGGCTGCCTGCATTCCTTCACTCAGAGCCCCCTCCCTCTATCTTCAAAGGCAGAAGTGTAGCATCTCCCCTCTCTCCAACCTCTGCTCCCATCCTTACGTCTTCTCTCTCTGACCCTAACTCTATTGCCTCCCTCTTAGAAGCATTCTCCTGATTACACCTGGCCCACCTGGATAATGCAGGACCATCTCCCCATCTCAAGGTCTTTAACTTAATCACCTCTGCAAAGTCCCTTTTGTCATGTAAGGATACAGATTCACAAATTCCAGGGATTAAGAAGTTGACATCTTGGCTGGGGTGAAGGGGTGTATTATTCAGCCTTCTACACCTCCTCTTGAAGTTTTCCTAACCTTTTGAGTTAGAATTAGTTCCTTTTCCTCTGGATCCCACAATCATCTGCATTTACCTTTTTCTTTTTCTTTTTTTTTTTTTTTTAGCTTTTTGTAAATTGAAGTATATTTGATGTACAATATTATGTAAGTTACAGGTGTACAACATAGTGATTCACAATTTTTAAAAGTTACACTCCATTTATAATTATTATAAAATATTGGCTGTATTCCCTGCATTGTGGAATATATCCTTGTAGCTTACTTACTTTATACATAGTAGTTTGTACCTATTAATCCCCTGCCCCTATCTTGTCCCTCACCTGTTCCCTCTCCCCACTGGTAACCACTGGTTTGTTTTATATCTGAGTCTGTTTCTTTTTTGTTATATTCACCAGTTTGTTTTATTTTTCAGATTCTGCATAGAAGTGATATCATACAGTATTTATCTTTCTCTGTCTGACTTATTTCACTTAGCATAATACCCTCCAAGTCTACCCATGTTTTTGCAAATGGAAAATTTTTTTCTTTTATGACTGAGTAATATTCCATTGAATATTATCTTCTTTATCCATTCATCTGTTGATGGACACTTAGGTTGCTTCCATATCTTGGCAATTGTAAATAATGCCACTGTGAACACTGGGGTGCATGTATCTCTTCGAATTAGTGTTTTTGTTTTTTTCAGATGTATGCCCAAGAGTGGAATTGCTGGCTCATGTGTGGTAATTCTATTTTTAGTGTTTTGAGAAACCTCCATACAGTTTTCCACAGTGGCTGCAATGTGTAGGATTGTTCCCTTTTTTCCACATCCTCTCCAAAACTTGCCTTTTGTTTTCTTTTTGATGACAGTAATCTTGCTGTGTGTGAGGTGATACACCATTGCGGTTTTGATTTGCATTTCCCTGATGATTAGTGATGTTGAGCATCTTTTCATGTGTCTGTTGGCCATCTGAATGTCCTCTTTAGAAAAATGTCTATTCAGGTCCTCTGTCCATTTTTATAATCAGGTTGTTTGTTTTTTGATGTTGAGTTATATGAGCTGTTTATATATGTTTCATATCAACCCCTTATCTGTCATATCATTGGCAAATATTTTCTCCCATTCAGTAGGTTGTCTTTTTGTTTGATGATGGTTTCCTTTGCTCTGCAAAAGCTTTTAAGTTTAATTAGGTCCCATTTGTTTATTTTTGCTTTTATTTCCTTTGCTTTAGGAGACACATAAAAAAACATACTATTACAATTTATGTCAAAGAGTGTTCTATGTTTTCCTCTAGGAGTTTTATGGTTTATGTCTTACGTTTGGGCCTTTAATCCATTTTGAGAGTTTTTTGAGTTTAGTTTTTTTTTTTTTTTTTGTATATGGTCTGAGGAAATGTTCTAATTTCATTCTTTATATGTAGCTGTCCAGTTTTCCCAGCACCACTTATTGAAGAGACTGTCTTTTCTCCACTGTATATTCTTGACTCTTTTATCATAGGTTAATTGATCATTAGTGCATGGGTTTATTTCTGGACTCTCTATTCTATTCCATTGATCTATGTTTCTGTTTTTGTACCAGTACCATACTATTTTGATTACTGTAGCTTTGTAGTATAGTCTGAAGTCAGGAAACCTAATTCCTCCAGCTCTGTTCTTGTTTCTGAATATATTATTGTCTATAGGGGGTCTTTTGTGGTTCCACACACATTTTAAAGTTATTTGTTCCTGTTCTGTGAAAAATACCCTTGGTATTTTGATAGGGATTGCACTGAATCTGTAGATTGCCTTGGGTAATATGGTCATCTTAACAATATTAATTCTTCCAATACATGAACGTGGTATATCTTTCATCTGTTTGTGTCGTCCTAATTTCTTTCATCAGTGTCTTATAGTTTTCCAAGTACAGGTCTTTTATATCCTTAGGTAGCTTTATTCCTAGGTAGTTTTATTCCAGTTTTTATTCTTTTCAAGTTGATGGTAAATGGGATTGTTTCCTTAATTTCTCCTTCTGATAGTTCATTATTAATATAGAAATGCAACCGATTTCTGTATATTAATTTTGTATCCTGAAACTGTACTGAATTCATTGGTTAGCTCTATTAGTTTCCTGGTGTTGTCTTTAGGATTTTCTATGTATGGTATCATGTCATCTGCAAACAGTGACAGTATTACTTCTTTCTTTTCAATTTGGATTCCTTTTATTATTTTTTTCTCTGATTGCAGAAGCTAGGACTTCCAAAACTATGTTAAATAAACATAACAAGAGTGGACATCCTTGTCTTGTTCCTGATCTTAGGGGAAATGCTTTCAGCTTTTCACCATTGAGTGTGATATTAGCTATGGGTTTGTCATATATGGCCTTCATTATGTCGAGGTATATTCCCATTTATACCCATTTTCTGGAGAGTTTTTGTCATAAATGGATGTTGAATTTTGTCAAAAGCTTTTCTGCATCTATTGATGTAATCATATGGTTTTTATTCTTCAATTTGTTAATGTGGTGTATTACATTGATTGATTTGCAGATATTGAAAAATCCTTGCATCCGTGGGACAAATCCCACTTGATCATGGTGTATGGTTCTTTTAATGTACTGTTGGATTCAGTTTGCTAGTATTGTTGCTGAAGATTTTTGCATCTATGCTCATCAGTGATATTGGCCTGAATTTTCTTTTTTGTGTAATATCTTTGTCTGGTTTATGTATCAGGGTGAGGCTGACCTCATGGAATGAGTTTGGAAGTGTTCCCTCCCCTGCAATTTCTTTGGAATAGTTTGAGAAGGATAGGTATTAACTCTTCTCTAAATGTTTGGCAGAATTCACCTGTGAAGCCATCTGGTCCTCGACTTTTGTTTGTTGGGTGTTTTTAAACTACGGATTCAATTTCATTACTGGTAATCAGTCTGTTCATATTTTCTATTTCTTCCTGGTTCAGTCTTGGGAGATTGTACATTTCTAAGAATTTGCCCATTTCTTCTAGGTTGTCCATTTTAATGGCATATAGTTGTTCATAGTAGTCTCTTATGATCTTCTGTATTTTTGTGGGGTTGGTTGTAATTTACCTTTTCCATTTCTGATTTTATTGATTTGGGCCCTCTCTCTTTTTTTCTTGATGAGTCTGGCTAAAGGTTTATCAATTATGCTTATCTTTCCAAAGAACCAGCTGTTAGTTTCATTGATCTTTTCTATTTTTTTTTTTTTTAGTCTCTAGTTTGTTTATTTCTGCTCTGATCTTTATTATATCTTTCCTTGTACTAACTTTGGCTTTTGTTTGTTCTTTATCTAGTTCCTTTAGGTGTAAGGATAAGTTGTTTACTTGAGATTTTTCTTGTTTCCCGAGGTAGGCTTGCATTGCTATAAACTTTCCTCTTAGAACTGCTTTTGCTGAGTCCCAGAGATTTTGGATGATTGTGTTTCCATATTCATTGGTCTCCAGGTATTTTTTATTTCCTCTTTGATTCCTTCAGTGACACCTTGGTTGTTTAGTAGCATATTGCGTAGCCTCCACATGTTCATGTGTTTTTAAAAATTTTTTTGCAGTTTTTTCTTGTAGTTGATTTCTATGTATATAACTTTAATATGGAGATTTTTAGAACTGCTTTGAAATTTGGGGTTAATCTTTCTACCTTTACTATTATTTTCTTGGTGGCAATTTCATCTGTGCAGTCAGAATGGCCTAAATCTGGACCTGGGACTCCCTCAGTTACCTCTGTGTAAAGGAGAGGGGTGCCTTTCTAGGTGGGAATGAGAACAGATGGAGGGGCAGGATTCCTAACCCGAAGCCCTGCTCTACCACCTACTAGCAAGGAGCAGCACCGATTTCTCAGTTTCCTCATCTGTAACATGGAAGTAATTCTAGTATGTGCCACATGTGTTTCTTGTGAGTATTAATGAATGAACATATGAAAATTACTTAGGACAGTGCTTGGCACATAATATTCCCTCAAAACTGTTAGTTATTACTATCTCTCTTTTGTGAGATTATTGTAAGGATTAAAGGGACAGTAGATAAATCACAGCACCGTGACTTAACCACAGTAAATTCTCAATACGGTCTAGCTTTTGATTTGTCATTATTGTCTGTACTAAATACAACAGTTGAATAAGTCAAAATAGTGAAGAAAATGTTGTGTTTCAAAGGTAGGAGTTTCATGAAATGGACTCAAATTTGTGCCAACAATATGCATAATTTCAGGCTCTCTTATCTTAGGTTAAAAGATATGAAGGTTCAATAATGTTGCAATGGATAGATTTTATTAGTGTCAATGATGAAATAATAATAATCACTGCAGGCTTTTAAATATTATGAAGTGTTTTCAAATATATCATCTCATGGGGCCTTAAAGTGACAAGGTTAACCCCAGGCAGTATCTAGCAATCTAAGGGCTATTTGATTATTTAAGCTTCCCGGATTATTATCACCCTTGTCACATAATAGACATTGTGTCCTTTCTATCATAGGCTATTCGGGGGTTGCCTATTTGTTCCCAAGGCAAATTGAGCCATTCCCCCTCAAAAGTTTACAGTAAATAGAATAGAAACTTCTGGAATCATCTTCCTCTCTCACAAATGAAGAAACAGCAAAGTGGTACAGCATCTCAGCTGTTCCAAGTTCCTCAAATCAGTTTTACTTTTGCAAAACCGGCCCTCCGACTTCCTATATCCTGTGAGCTGCCTTACGAGCAACATGACCGGCAGCCGCATTTGTTGTAATTTTTTAAATATGTGGAAAAAAAGCAAGATATCGACCATGTATTACCTTAACCAAGATGCCAAATTATCTAACTTGTTTCTCCAGGCGAGCAGCCCGACCACAGGAACAGCTCCCAGGAGCCAGTCAAGGTTGTCTGTCTGTCCGTCCACTCAGGACATCTGCAGGTAAGTGCCTAGCAAATGATCCCGTTTGGTGTTTTTTGAGACCAGTGCTTTGTACTCTTGCTGTGTGTGCTAAGACTGTGACTCTTGCCTCTGCCTTACATTGTCCGTGGGTAATTTAGACCAGCCTAATTTTTCTCCCTTAGTTCATTGCCCTCATTTGATCTTTATTTACCAACTTTGGGTCCGTGCTATCATTTTCATCGCTCGCTCTCTCTCTGTTTTCCCGTGGCTTTCCTCTCCATTCCCATTTCCATGGCTTTCCTCCCCATCCCCATTCTCCATCCTTCACCTGCTGCTTTGTCTAGATCTGCCATCTTACATGACATGTCAGAAGCCTCACTTGAGCAAAGCACCCCGGTCGTGGTGCTGAGCCCTGCTAGGAAGGAGTCTGGTAAGAAATCAGTAAAGCAGAGGCCTAGGAGGAGGAGGAGGGCTGCTCTGAGGTACAAGCACACAGAAGAGCAAGTGAAAGGGAGAAGAAGCGATTCTCACCTCCAAATCCCCAGCCACCGGTGGAGTGAGACTGACACAGATTCTTCAGATTCATCTTCCACCGATGAGAGTCACTGGATTCAGGCAAAAAGGAGAGCCCAGGTGAAGTTCCGCCTGTCTCGGAGAAGGAGAAATAAGAAACCAAGTGGAAACTTGGATGTGTCTTCCGCTCCTAATGAAATCCATCCAGTACATTTGGGATCCGAAGGTAAAAAGCGCCCAGAGCTGACCGAGTGTGAGAGCTACTCTTTAAATCTCCACAGAGGAAAAGGCACAACATACCAAGGATGCAGTGGTTCCCTGCCAAGATGGTCCTCTGACATCAAGAGACCCTCAAGGAAGCATGAGGAAAGCAGAGGCAGGTACCGCCGCAGGGATCCTCAGCTCTTGCACAGTCTTGGGCAAAATGAAACAATCAAGAGAATATTTTCAGAGACAGATTCCAGCACTGAAATGCTGGCAGTCAAAGAAGGTGGCAAGACTGTGAAGCCCGCAGGATTCCTTCAGAAGCCTCCTGCCACCTACCATGAGGGGTCTGATCATTTAAAAACATGCAGGTCAGTCACTCCAGAGAAAGACTTGATTACAGCCAAATATATCTCCTCCTGCTGTGAGTTACGTGTGTGTGTGTGCGTCACCTACCCTCAAAACATAACCTTGATTCATACTGTTATTTGTCCAGTTGGATATAGGGTGATAAAACGAGCAAAGCGATGGGAAGAACAATGCACAAGTATCCGTGGGTTTGAAAGCTGTTCCAGAATACAGTTAGATTTTCCCCTCCCCCTTCTTTTAACTGAATAATGACTTGTCCTGGTCAAAAGACTGACAAACCAATTGCGTCCTGTCCCTACGCTCGGTAAGACAAGAATTGTGGAGGAAACATGAGTGAGAGTGTGAAACTTCAGACTCTTCAATGCAGATCTGGTGAACTGTTAGTGCTCTGACAGAGGATATTCAGGGCTTGGGGGGTTTAAGGTCAGATTTTTGTATCAGAAAAATTTCCTCTGCAGTTGGTGCTAATTTGTTCTCCGGTTATCTGACTCAGCAGCATAATTCGAGACTGAAAGGGCACAGAAAAAAGTCAGGGACATATCTGCGGGGTTGCTGGGGCCTTCGGGGAAGGAGACCACATTAACTTTGGTGATAATTGTGTACTACAAGGTTTCAACGTGTAGACAATTCATAGCTCTGAGACTGCTTGTTTGCACTTTTTACCCGACTGGATACAATTTTCAAAATAACCTAAAATTTAAAAGAATGATGTGACTCTCCAGGCTAGTATGCACAAATAAGACAATGTTAAAAACAAAACAAATATTTTGGATTTTCCTATTATACCCAGTCATTTAAGTGGCTTGGATTCTGTTTGGGAGCAAGTGATGTTTTCGTTGCTTGGTTTTGGGGGCTTATTTTTATGAAAGTTGAAGTTATTTTATAAAACATGTATGTGTGTTTTGTGCGAATCACGTGACCCAGAGAACACTTTCTATGTATGTTCATTCAGGGCAGGATGAGAAGGAGAATTAGGCTCTGGATGTAAATAATATTATAATGGTTTGTTTCTCTGAAAGTTTTATGAAATAGTCATTCATAAAATGTTCGTTCATTTATTCACTCAGGCATTTGTAATGCATCAGGCACTGAAAATATTACAGTGCCTAAGATTTGTAGGGTCTCTGACATCTAGAGCTTACAATCTGATGGGAATAACAGACACGAAAGCTATTTCACAGTTAGTTACAATTGTGATAAGGAATGTAGGAGCGTATAATGAGGAAGGTTTACCTATGCTGGGAGATCAGAGAAGGACTCTCTTAAGGAAGTGACAAGCTGACTGAGACTCAAGCATGACAGGAATTGATCAAGGAAAGAGCAGGGAAGGCCGTCCAGGCAGCGTGCCAGTAGGGTTCCAGGGAACTGAGAGCCGGATGCTGCTGCCGGGGGGCGGGGGGGGGCTAGGTGGGGGGGGCGTGGCGGGGATGGGGGGGCAGGTGGTGGAGCTGAGGCTAGAGAAGTGGAGAGGACCCTGTAAAACACACTAAGTGGTTTAAAACAGAAGTGACACCATTTGACTTAGACACTAATACGAGTAAGTTTCTTGTAATCTTTTGACTATGATTTAAGTGTGAGTTTGCTAAAATGTCTGGGGATGGACTAAAACACTATTTCTAGTCTAGATGAAGAACTCCCCAATCACAAACATCTGTGGTCATTCCCCAAATCTACTTCCAACATAATTTAATGAAAGAGAATCAGAGAAGCTAGTTGTAGGCTTAACGGTAATTGGAGAAAAAAGTAATGCTTGTAATTAAAGTCATAGAGGCTGGCTCTCTGAAGTTAAAAGCACTGCTCTGGAGGAACATTTTCAAAGACAGAATATTTAACATAGACTTCTGTTAATGAAAGTGAGATCGATGGACCTATAGTTATCATTTCTTACTGTGGGTTATCGTCAAAATACACCCGCTAAGCAAATCCTATGAGCCGTATAATATACTGGGAGCGGAGGATAAAGTGACAGAAAGACTTGATTCTTCCCTTAAGTGGCCTATTTTCTAGTGGAAGAAATCAAATGTATACTCGAAACGATGAATGTTCAAGATAGCACAGGGTAAGTTTAAGAAGAGGAATACTACAGGAATTTGAAGGAAGAAAAATTGCTGAGAGCCCACATCATCCAGGAACCCCTTGAGAGGTGGGACTGGGACTGAGAAAAGGAGAAGTTAGCCTGGCAGAGATGCACGGCCTGCATCCAGGCCCTCCAGGCAGGGACTAGGGAATGCCGCTGTGCACCCGGGAACTCTTTGTGAACTGTGTGACTAGGTTAGAAGGTTTGCATAGATGGATAACTAGAATATTTTTTAAAAAGACATTGTGAAGAAAACACGCATATCCTCCCAAGGAGCTTAACTCTGGTCCGTGCATCCCTGTTTTCAAACTGCCTTGCTGAGCCTCTGGGTGCCAAAGAGGCTGCCGAGGACAGATCAAGGCAATTGTGCTCCCGCTAGCCCATCTTTAACCAGAGGGTTGGGGTTCTACATAACATTCCTTTAAGGAAAAAAAAAAGAAGATTCCACTGTAAAAAATAATGTAGAACAGCCTTTGCTAAATCAAATAGGCTTGATGAAGAACAACACGTAAGAGTAGTCACAGTGACGCCAATGATGTACTGGAAGGGGACCTAGATTGAGGAGAAGGAGTGGTGATGTGGTGGAAGCGGCCTACTTCGGGGTGAGTAGGATGAGGATGGTAAAGGGGAATGAAAGGGAGGAACACATGGCATGCAGGCATTTGCATCCCCCCAGGTGGGCAGGATCCCCCAGGTGAGCAGGATTCCCGCCCCCCACCCCCCGCCAGGTCATCAGGAACAATCTTCGTGCTTGCAGTCGGTGAGGGCAGAAGACAAAGAAGTCAAGAAAGACTCCAGACCTTGGAAGTTGGGAGGTAGTAAAAGCCGATGTTACTGACAGAGGCAGAAGAGGTCAGAGACCAGTTGGTTTGGGAAAGACATGATGAGTTTAATTGCAGGCAGGCTATTTGTGGTGCCGGTGATGTCCCAGGGTCGGCTGTTGGGCAGATAACATGAGTCACGTCACTGAAATGCAGGAGGGCAGTCAAGGCTGGGTCTTTGTGATTTTTCAAGCAGTAGTGAACTATACACAGACCAACACTAAACAGCTGCACATTTGCAATGGTCATTAACGTGGTGTATGAGCACAGGGCAATCGCATCAAGATATTAAAAATGAAAATCTCAAGGTCACGGGGACATATAGATTTGGGTATCATTCTCAGGGAGGTGACTGAGATGCCTGGAAAGTGAATGAAGTCTCTATATGAGATCGTATGTAGGAAAAAAGCCTCTATATGGACCCAGCCCGAGCACCAGGGTCCCCTGCGTACGGGAGGAAGATGAACTTGCACTCCTGCCACTTGACACGGACGGGCAGGAAGAGTCTCAGCTACAACCACAAAGCAGAAGAAGCTCCCGAGCCCTTCTTCCTTTTTCCTTCCTGGCATTTAGTCCCACGGGGACACGCTACCCACTCTTGACCCTCATCAAAGCCTCGCGCAGAGAAAGTTTCCCTATTACCTTCCTATAACTTAGAGGGAATTTAAATCATCATGCTATCACACCCACACTTGTGGAGTAGGAAAGGCTTTGCCTTTTTTGGTAGAAAATTTACATTTAAAAAAAATCATGTTAGCTCATGCGTGAAACTTGTCAGTAGCCTCTTAGTTGCCGTCAGTGGCAAGTTCAAAATCTTTAATAGGATTTACAAGGCCCTGCATGATCTATCTGACCTGCCTGCCCAGCTTCAACAGCCTCATTAACAATGACCTACTCATGCCGGTCTGTCTTCAGGTCTCTGAAAGAGCCAGGCCTGTCCCTTTCAGGGCCTGGGATGCCTTCACATTACCTGCTCTGCCCTTCACCAGGCTAACTCCTGGTCATTCTTTCTTGATTTAAATGTCATTTCTTTAGGGAAGCTTTTGTGATTCCCTAACCGACACTCAGGTCCCCTTCAGTTCCAGAGCATCATTATTTTATTTTGTTTTATTGGAATATAGTTGATTTACAATGTTGTGCTAGTTTCAGGTGTACAGCATTGTGATTCAGTTACCATAGCATAATTTTCAATTGCCAACATCTATGTATTTTTGTGGTTAACGGTATCAGATTTGCTCCCTGGAGTGTCCAAAGTGCCTGGAACAGTGCCTGGTAAATAGCACATACTCAACGTACAGTTTTTGATTGAATAGATTTAGGGAAAATAAATTTTTTGAAGGGAGTCATTCTTCCTATGTGAAACCATAACAGTAAGTGGTGGATTACCTCTCCTGCAGTGGAGTCCCATGTAAAGAATAGTCTTCACGAGCAGCTAGTGGATATCAGTATCAGCTATGGGGCCTGTAAAAGGCAGACCACTGCCCCCACCTCCGGAGATTCTGATGCCCTTCCTCTGGGGTTGGGCCCATGACTTTGCGTTTCTAAAACATTCCCAAGTGATACAGATGCGGCTGATCCAGGGACCACGTTTTGAGAACCACTGTTCGATGCTACAAATTCTCCCTGGGCCTTCTGTGGGAAAGGCTGAGTTTGGGAAGCATAATTAGAGTTTTCTGTCATCCTCTGCCGAGTGCTGACACAAAAAGCACCAAATCAGATCACTTTCCTGTATTTCATGCTGTCATACCAGCATGGGACAGGTCATCAAGCTAAAACCGTAGGCTGACAAAGTCCCAGCTTTACCAGGAACTCAGCTGTCATGGTTTGACTATTGTTTCCCTTCAAACACACTTCCTCATCCCATCTGTCCCCACTTCTGTCAGTGAGTTCACAGATCCCCTGAATTTCCAGTTTTGACAATGTTTTCTTCTCATTGGGTATATACGGTCCCAACCAAGTTCTGTCACTTCCTCCAGATACTGCTTTGATCTGGGTCTTCTTTCCCGTTACCACCATCCCCTTGTGACTCTACTCTACACGTCTGTTCTTTCTCCACATCCACCGTTTACCCCTGTTTTGGTCAGGACTCGTCTCCCAGGTTAAGATTGGCTGAAACCAGTTCAAATGAGCTTGATGTCTTAGCCACAGAAATAGAAAATCCGGGTACACAGATGCCCTCGGGGCCTCCAGAGAGTCAAGCAATGTGGTTCCCTCACTCTCTCTCCTTCTCTGTGTGGTTCTTATTTTCTCTGACTGCAGACAAGCTTCCTCTGTACAGCAGAGGGAAGAAACATTGTGGACAGAGACAGCGGCAGGCTTACATTTTACCAGCAGTGGCTTAACAGAAAAGGGAAATGTTCTCTTCAAGCAGTTACATGGAATCCCAGAGAAGGAATAGAATTCACCTGCCTTAGGTCACATCCAAGGGGTAATCACTGTCACCAGGGCATGGGTCATTATGCTTGGACCCAGTCCTTGGGTGGGAAGGTTGGATTTAAAATGTGGCTATGGGCAACCCCTTCAGAACCTTACGAATTGGGGAAAGAACACGTCAACACCAAAAAGAACAGCACTAGTACCAGAAGAAGTGGGAAAAGAATTATGAGCAGGAAAAAACAAAAAAAAATACAGTACAAGGTCCTACTGTACAGCACAGTGAACTATATTCAATGCTCTGGGATAAACCATAATGGAAAAGAATATAAAAAAGAATATATATATATATATATGTATAACTGAATTACTTTGCTGTACAGCAGAAATTAACACAACATTGTAAATCAACTATACTTCAATTAAAAAAAAAAAAAGTAGTGTTCAACCACCATCAAATGCAATTCTTTCCTTCCTAAATGTCTTTCTCTTCCTCTCCAAACACCCGTATTTAGATATGCTTTCTCATTTTTATCCTCTTCCATGAAGCTTTTCCAAAGTATTCTGGTCCATGGTGACATTTTCCTTCTTACAATTCCCATAACCTTTATTCTCAATATCACGTGTTTGGTATTCAGTCATTTTTTTAGTGGTTTCAAGTGTGTTGGTTCCCTTTTCTCTACACAACAAGCTCCTTGAAGGTAGGACTCATGTCTCACACCTATTCTGTGCCCTACGCAGTACTCAGAATAACTTGGGAATTTAGCGATGGCTCACACAGAACTTTTGGAATGGCTTTGTAATCAGTGAAACCTAAGAGAGGAGACTTGCAAAGAACATGGGTACTATAATGGGAATTGGGTGACAGAGGGAATATTGAATTCTTTCAATGGTTTCATTAAAACAGGAAGAGCCCAAAAGTAAATAATAATTCCTGGTAATGTTTTAGGTCTATCTTGGGTTGGATGGTGAACTTGAAGATATACTTTATGTTATTTTTCTCTAGCCTTCACCTTCATTAAGAAAAAATTTTGAGGCAAATTGGATGAGAAAATGATAAAAATATTCTATATGTTGACTTGTTTAATCGCTGCAATAATTTTGATCTGGGTATGGGAAAGTAGAGGCAGAAAATTTCTAAAACTCCAAGTGTTCGTAGCAGAAGACTGCCTTTCAAAAGCAACAGAATCATGCTTTTTGACAAAGCACTGGGGTTTAGAAAATTGATTTAGATTATTTTTGAATCATAGGCCTGAGCTCCTAAGAAAATTGTGCTTAAAATGGACCTTTTTCTTATCCCTGTCATGATATCTGTGTGCCCACTTATTCATTCACACATCGAGCAACTCTTTCTTGGGAATTTACTCTGTATCAGAGCTAGGTCCTAGAAGCTGGAAATACAGTGGAAAATGCAGTAATGGTCTCATCCCTAATGAACTTATATTCCAGGTGGTAAGACAAATAATCAAACAGGCAAATGTAAAAAAAAAAAAAAAAAAAATCCATGAATAAACGAAGCTAAAGGAACATACTGATCTAGTAGAACAAAGCAGGTTTCCCTGTGGAGCTAATAAAGGAACAATCCAAAGGAGAAGCAAAGAGAAGAGATAACCTGTTTTAGGAAAAGGATATGGTACAAGTGAGCACACAGAGATGAGTGAGATTGGGGAGAAAAGGATTTCCCTGTAGCCCCTCAGGGAGCAGGAGCAGGGGGTGGGGGCCAACCACGGGGTCTTTATCAACCACAGTTAGGAGTTTGGACAGTGTTCCAATGACAAGGGGAAGTTTCCGTTGACTTTTAAGTAAAAGAACAACACTGTCACTTTTGTGTTTTGGAAGAACACTCAAGCTACTTTTGGAAAACAGATAGGAAGGGCAAGACGGAAGCTGAATGAACCCGGTTAGAAAGCCAGCGTGGTGTCTCAGGAAAGAGGTGATGGTGGCCATGAGAATAAAAAGAAGTAGATGGATTTTTAAAAGTATTTTGAAAGTAAATCAAACAGGACTTGATGATTAAGTACCTATAGATCTGACCTCAAGTTTCTGATTTAGAAAACTGGGTAGATTCTAGTACCATTTACTGTGGAGAGAACACAGTGAGAAGCAGAAAAGGAGAGGAGTTCAGTTTTAGACATGATAGTTTGAGGCACAAAACAAACATCCAAAGAGAGATATCAAAGAGACATATATAGGTCTAGAGGTCAGAAGTGGCGTTGCAACTTTAGATGAAGACTAGGAAGTCTTGAGCCGATAGGTGGTGATTGGCGAGATCTCCCGTAGAAAACTGAAAACTGAGAGGATGAGGGCACGGAGAACCCCATGGAACAGCAACGTTTAGTGACCCTGGGAAAGGAAAAGGAGCAGAGTGTGTGAAGGAAAGAGAGAATAGACCAGGTGGAGGGAGAGAGGAATTTGGGGGCTTGTTAGTGCTTTTTATTTAGAGAACCCTTGGCCTCAAAGAAGTTGAAGATGCAGGAAACTGGGGGGATTGCTTATTTGTTGAGGTCCCACAGGGAAGGTAGAAAAGGATGGGGCCCAGAGCCCAAAAATAGAAGGATCACTGTGGTGAGGAAAATAGGTATGTCTTTCTTTCCAATAGAAGAGAACAAGGAAACGGTAGATGTGAACAAATGCAGATCTACAGATTATAACATTTTCTTTTTATGGCCTTGTAGAATGAGGGAGTTTTGCAGGGTCAAACATCCAGGGAAATTTGAATTTCAGATAAACAACAAATAGTTTGTCACCGGGGCACACTCATACAGTAAAAAGTATTCGTTGTTTATCTGAAATTCAAATTTTACTGGGCATCCTGTATATTTTTTCTAAGTCTGGCAGTGCTAAGAATAACAAGAGAGAAAAGCACATTGAAAGTGCTGCTGAGACTCATAACTGAGTTTATGGGGCCACAGCTGCAGGAAGTGCAGTTTCCCTCTGCAGCTCATCGTTTAACTGCAGATATGACCAAAGGAGGGCAGTTGAACAGGGACCTAAAGGAGTGACATCATGAAATAGCCAGCTTTCACACGTAGCACAGCTTCATGTATTTATCCCTATGTGTCCCCAGGGACACTCTTCACATTTACATTTTGAATTTACATTTTGAAATGTAAAAACTAAGACAAATATGCTTTACAAATTAAGATTTTTAAAGCAAAATAACATTTCACTGAGTAGTCTTTCTCTCCATATGTATTTAGAGGAAAACACATACTTCTCTTTACCTTCCCCTTTTAGGCAATTATGACGGTCATTGCGAAGACTGGGTTCCTAGGTTCATGGACCGTCCAGGTCGCTTTCCAGTTTGCTCTTTGAGGATCCTTGAATATCAGCACTCTTATTATCTATTGTTAGCGAACCAAACTTGGGTCCGCTTTCCCGTACGCAGTAAAGCCAATCTACTGACACCGGGTTGTGATGAAGGAAAGTGCAGCGTTTATTGCAGACGCCAAGCAAGGAGTCCGGGGCAGCTAGTGCTCAAAACCCGAACTCCTCAGTGGGTTTCAGCAAAGCATTTTTAAAGTCAAGGCGAGGGAGTGGCTCACAGGGTATGTGATCAGCTGGGGCACAGTTCTCTGATTGGTTGGCAGTGAGGTAACAGGGTGGTGTCACAGGGGTAACATTATCAATCTTTAGGTGCCAGTAGGTCTGGGGGCTACGTGCTCATGGTTATCAAGTAATTAATTTCTTCCATTTGGTGGTGGTTTCAGCATCTGTAAAACAACTCAGGAAATGTGCATCAGATACTGTTATCCAAGTACTTCAGAGAGGAGCTACAGCAGAGGATATGGTGGAGGGGTCCATCCCCAGAAGCCCACATAGGCTCCTGCTTGGTTACATTATCTCTTCCTTGGACATATCTTTTCCTGGGAGCCTCTTTCCTTCCAGAGCCTCTAATTGTGAAAGCATTCTTTGTAATAGTTAATAGCCTGTGTCCTTCTATTTTCTATTTGTTAGTCCTAGATTTATATTCACTCAGTAGTAGGTTTTTCTTTTACTTTTGTTACATATTCTATTACTTCTATTAGTTTTTCTGTACAAAAATGAAACTGACATTCTTTGTCAACGTCCATTCCATGAGTAAAAGATAAGCTGTTCACCGTCTTCAACATTCAGGTGAGAAAGTTTATCCAAAGTGACCTAAAGAGAAGCATTCATTTCCAAGAGGTAACAGACTCTTAAGGAATTTCACAAATTTATTGTCTTCCTTATGCCTTTGCCTTTGTTTTGCTGAGTCTTGTAGGAATTAATAACAGCCTTTCTCCTGTTCATTTTAATAACGGCTGAGTTGGTAGGAAATACAGGCATGAACATTGCTGGTGACCCTCCAGAGATGAGTTACTCGGGGTGACTCAACACAGAGTCACAAGGTCTCACTTTCAATTCTTGCTTTCTGTCTACTTGAAGCAGGCAGGCTGCAAAAGGTGAAGTGGCCCTCTCTTCATTTATGTCAAAATGATCAAAAATGTGAAAAATTGATGTGTGTTGCAAATAGGTGTGTTGCTAGTCTAATACAATGTTTTAAACTAATTTCTTTCCTCCAAGTGAATAACTGAATTCATTGCAGTCCTCGGCAAAAATTCAGATATACATGATGCTACTTTATTTCACAGAGTAAAGGTTCTCAAAAAGATAAACATTGATGACACCACATTTTAATGTTATAAATGTTTGGTGTGATTTCACATAGAATTTCAACATTTAGCTCAGTAATTTGTATTTTGAATGAAAAACAATAAATGAAGTCACTGAGATACACACACACACACACACATGAAACATATAAGAAAAAAACTTGAAAGTCTAGCAGAAATGGCAATTTATATCTTTTTTTTTCTATCTTTTAAAGACATGCAGGCTTTTTTCTAATTGTTCTGAATTGGGAGATAATCTTTCCAGGAATGAAATGATAGTGTCATCAATAATACTGATTGTCTTGACTGTTAAATTATCTTACATGACCAAAACCAAGCGGGTTGATTCATTACCTTCTAATTTGGCTAATCAAGTACTTCTGATTTTTGGAAAGAACATGTATTCTGTAGGCAAATGATTTAACAAGTAGTACATTTAGAAAGGGAAAAAAACCAGAATTTTTTCTGCATATAAAAATGCCTTAAAGTAGATTTGAATCAAGCAGGAATTTTCCAACCTCAGAAAACTTCAGGCAAAGGTACATAGAAGTACAAAGCTCCTTCAGAGGTAAAAGGAAATATGTACATATTATAAAGCTGTTTATACTGTTCTGCATTTATCTTTTCTTTGGTAATTTCCACGATTGTGAAATGCCCAATCATAGCAAAGTGCAAAATACTGAGTGAGAAGGAATAGCGATTAGATCAAGTTTATCTACTTCTAATTTAAGAGCAATATGTGTTCAGGATTACAGTTATTTTGAACTATATCCCTTCTCTAATGAACTTATATGTGTTTGGCAATATGCAAAAAAAAAAAAACAACAGGAAAGAAAAACACCCTCTCTCCTTTTTTTTTTTTAAACATCTTTATTGGAGTATAATTGCTTTACAATGGTGTGTTAGTTTATGCTTTATAACAAAGTGAATCAGCTACACGTATACATATATCCCCATACCCCTCCCTCTTGTACCTCCCTCCCACCCTCCCTATCCCACCTCTCTAGGTGGTCACAAAGCACCGAGCTGATCTCCCTGTGCTATGCGGCTGCTTCCCACTAGCTAGCTATTTTACATTTGCTAGTGTATATATGTCAATGCTATTCTGTCACTTCATCCCAGCTTACCCTCCCCTCCCCGTGTCCTCAAGTCATTCTCTACGTCAGTGTCTTTATTCCTGTCCTGCCCTTAGGTGCATTAGAACCACTTTTTTTTTTTTTTAGATTCCGTATATACGTGTTAGCATACGGTGTTTGTTTTTATCTTTCTGACTTACTTCACTCTGTATGACAGTCTCTAGGTCCATCCACCTCACTACAAATAACCCAATTTCGTTTCTTTTTATGGCTGAGTAATATTCCATTGTATATATGTGCCACATCTTCTTTATCCATTCATCTGTTGATGGACACTTAGGTTGCTTCCATATCCTGGCTATTGTAAATTGAGCTGCAATGAACATTGTGGTACATGACTCTTTTTGAATTATGGTTTTCTCAGGGTATGTGCCCAGTAGTGGGATTGCTGGGTCATATGGTAGTTCTATTTTTAGTTTTTTAAGGAACCTCCATACTGTTCTCCATAGTGGCTGTATCAATTTACATTCCCACCAACAGTGCAAGAGCATTCCCTTTTCTCCACACCCTCTCCAGCATTTATTGTTTGTAGATTTTTTGATGATGACCATTCTGACTGGTGTGAGGTGATACCTCATTGTAGTTTTGATTTGCATTTCTCTAATGATTAGTGATGTTGAGCATTATTTCATGTGTTTTTTGGCAATCTCTATATCTTCTTCGGAGAAATGTCTATTTAGGTGTTCTACCCATATTTGGATTGGGTTGTTTGTTTTTTTGATATCGAGCTGCATGGGCTGCTTGTAAATTTTAGAGATAAATCCTTTGTCAGTTTCTTCATTTGCAAATATTTTCTCCTACTCTGAGGGTTGTCCATTTGTCTTGTTTATGTTTTCCTTTGCTATGCAAAACTTTTAAGTTTCATTAGGTCCCATTTGTTTATTTTTGTTTTTATTTCCAATTCTCTAGGAGGTGGGTCAAAAAAGATCTTGCTGTGATTTATGTCATAGAGTGTTCTGCCTATGTTTTCCTCTAAGAGTTTTATATTGTCTGACCTTATATTTAGTTCTTTAATCCATTTGAAGTTTAGTTGTGTGTATGGTGTTAGGAAGTGTTCTAATTTCATTCTTTTAAATGTAGCTGTCCAGTTTTCCCAGCACCAATTATTGAAGAGGCTATCTTTTCTCCATTGTATATTCTTGCCTCCTTTATCAAAAATAAGGTGACCATATGTATGTGGGTTTACTCTGGTCTTTGTATCCTTTTCCATTGATCTATATTTCTGTTGTTGTGCCAGTACCATACTGTCTTCATTACTGTAGCTTTGTAGTATAGTCTGAAGTCACGGAGGCTGATTCCTCCAGCTCCGTTTTTCTTTCTCAAGATTGCTTTGGCTATTCGGGGTCTTTTGTGTTTCCATCCAAATTGTGAAGTTTTTTGTTCTAGTTCTGTGAAAAATGCATTTAATCTGTAGCTTGCTTTGGGTAGTAGAGTCATTTTCACAATGTTGATACTTCGAATCCAAGAACATGTTATATCTCTCCATCTGTTTGTATCATCTTTAATTTCTTTCATCAGTGTCTTATAGTTTTCTGCATATAGGTCTTTTGTCTCCTTAGGTAGGTTTATTCCTAGGTATTTTATTCCTTTGCTTGCAATGGTAAATGGGAGTGTTTCCTTAATTTCTCTTTCAGATTTTTCATCATTAGTGTATAGGAATGCAAGAGATTTCTGTGCATTAATTTTGTATACTGCTACTTTACTGAATTCATTGATTAGCTCTAGTAGTTTTCTGGTATCATCTTTAGGATTCTCTATGTCTAGTATCAAGTCATCTGCAAACAGTGACAGCTTTACTTCTTCTTTTCCGATTTGGATTCCTTTTGTTTCTTTTTCTTCTCTGATTGCTGTGGCTAAAAATTCCAAAACTATGTTAAATAATAATAGTGAGAGTGAGTAACCTTGTCTTGTTCCTAATCTTAGAGGAAATGGTTTCAGTTTTTCACCATTGAGAACGACGTTGGCTGTGTGTTTGTCATATATGGTCTTTATTATGTTGAGGCAAGTTCCCTCTATGCCTACTTTCTGGAGGGTGTTTATCATAAATGGGTGTTGAATTTTGTCAAAAGCTTTTTCTGCATCTATTTAGATGATCATATGGTTTTTATCCTTCAATTTGTTAATATGGTGTATCACATTGATTGATTTGCATATATTGAAGAATCCTGCATTCCTGGGATAAACCCCACTTGATCATGGTGTATGATCCTTTTAATGTGCTGTTGGATTCTGTTTGCTAGTATTTTGTTGAGGATTTTTGCCTCTATGTTCATCAGTGATATTGGTCAGTAGTTTTCTTTCTTTGAACATCTTTGTCTGGTTTTGGTATCAGGGTGATGGTGGCCTTGTAGAATGAGTTTGGGAGTGTTCCTCCCTCTGCTATATTTTGAAAGAGTTTGAGAAAGATAGGTGTTAGCTCTTCTCTCAGTGTTTGATAGAATTCACCTGTGAAGCCATCTGGTCCTGGGCTTTTGTTTGTTGGAAGATTTTAACCACAGTCTCAGTTTCAGTGCTTGTGATTGGTCTGTTTATATTTTCTATTTCTTCCTGGCTCAGTCTTGGAAGGTTGTGCTTTTCTAAGAATTTGTCCATTTCTTCCAGGTTGTCCATTTTATTGGCATATAGTTGCTGGTAGTCATCTCTCATGATCCTTTGTATTTCTGCAGTGTCAGTGGTTACTTCTCCTTTTTCATTTCTAATTCTATTGATTTGAGTCTTCTCCCTTTTTTTCTTGATGAATCTGGCTAATGGTTTATCAATTTTGTTTATCTTCTCAAAGAACCAGATTTTAGTTTTATTGATCTCTGCTATTGTCTCCTTCATTTCTTTTTCATTTATTTCCGATGTGATTTTTATGATTTCTTTCCTTCTGCTAACTTTGGGGGTTTTATTGTTCTTCTTTCTCTAATTGCTTTAGCTGTAAGGTTAAGTTGTTTTTGTGAGATGTTTCTTGTTTCTTGAGGTAGGATTGTGTTGCTATAAACTTCCCTCTTAGAACTGCTTTTGCTGCATCCCATAGGTTTTGGGTTGTCATGTTTTCATTGTCATTTGTTTCTAGGTATTTTTTATTTCCTCTTTGATTTCTTCAGTGATCTCTTGGTTATTTATTAGTGTATTGTTTAACCTCCATGTATTTATATTTTTTACAGTTTTTTTCCTGTAATTGATATCTAGTCTCATAGCGTTGTTGTCAGAAAAGATACTTGATATGATTTCAATTTTCTTAACTTTACCAAGGCTTGATTTGTGACCCAAGATATGATCTATCCTTGAGAATGTTCCATGAGCAGTTGAGAAGAAAGTGTATTCTGTTGTTTTAGGATGGAATGTCCTATAAATATCAGTTAAGTCCATCTTGTTTAATGTGCCATTTAAAGCTTGTGTTTCCTTATTTATTTTCATTTTGGATGATCTGTCCATTGGTGAAAGTGGGGTGTTAAAGTCCCCTACTATGATTGTGTTGTTACTGTCGATTTCCCCTTTTATGGCTGTTAGCATTTCCCTATGTATTGAGGTGCTCCTATGTTGGGTGCCGAAATGTTTACAATTGCTATATCTTCTTCTTGTATTGATCCCTTGATCATTTTGTAGTGTCCTTCTTTGTCTCTTGTAATAGTCTTTATCTTAAAGGCTATTTTGTCTGATATGAGAATTGCTACTCCAGCTTTCTTTTGATTTCCATTTGCATGGAATATCTTTTTCTATCCCCTCACTTTCAGTCTGTATGTGTCCCTAGGTCTGAAGTGGGTCTCTTGTAGACAGCATATATACAGGTCTTGTTTTTGTATCCATTCAGCCAGTCTGTGTCTTTTGGTTGGAGCATTTAATCCATTTACATTTAAGGTAATTATCCATATGTGTGTTCCTATTACCATTTTCTTAATTGTTTTGGGTTTGTTTTGGTAGGTCTTTTCCTTCTCTTGTGTTTCCTGCCTAGAGAAGTTCCTTTAGCATTTGTTGTAAAGCTGGTTTGGTGGTGTGAATTCTGTTAGCTTTTGCTTGTCTGTAAAGGTTTTAATTTCTCCATCAAATCTGAATGAGATCCTTGCTGGGTAGAGTAATCTTGGTTGTAGGTTTTTCCCTTTCATCACTTTCAATATGTCCTGCCACTCCCTTCTGGCTTGCAGAGTTTCTGCTGAAAGGTCAGCTGTTAACTTTATGGGGATTCCCTTGTATGTTGTTTGTTGTTTTTCCCTTGCTGCTTTCAATATTTTTTCTTTGTATTTAATTTTTGATAGTTTGATTAATATGTGTCTTGGCGTGTTTCTCCTTGGATTTATCCTGTATGGGACTCTGTGTGCTTCCTGGACTTGATTGACTCTTTCCTTCCCATATTAGGGAAGTTTTCAACTATAATCTCTTCAAATATTTTCTCAGTCCCTTTCTTTTTCTCTTCTTCTTTTTCTGGGACCCCTATAATTCGAATGTTGGTGAGTTTAATGTTGTCCCAGAGGTCTCTGAGACTGTCCTCAATTCTTTTCATTCTTTTTCCTTTATTCTGCTCTGCAGTAGTTTTCTCCACTATTTTATCTTCCAGGTCACTTATCTGTTTTCTGCCTCAGTTATTCTGCTGTTGATTCCTTCTAGATAATTTTTAATTTCATTTATTGTGTTGTTCATCATTGTTTGTTTTCTCTTTAGTTCTTCTACGTCCTTTTTAAACGTTTCTTGTATTTTCTGCATTCTATTTCCAAGATTTTGTATCATCTTTACTATCATTACTCTGAATTCTTTTTCAGGTGGTCTGCCTATTTCCTCTTCATTTGTTTGGTCTGTTGGGTTTTTACCTTGCTCCTTCATCTGCTGTGTGTTTCTCTGTCTTCTCATTTTGCTTAACTTGCTGTGTTTGGGGCTCTCCTTTTCACAGGCTGCAGGTTCGTAGTTCCCGTTGTTTCTGGTGTCTGCTCCCAGTGGCTAAGGTTGGTTCAGTGGGTTGTGTAGGCTTCCTAGTGGAGGGGACTGGTTCCTGTGTTCTGATGGATGAGGCTGGATCTTGTCTTTCTGGTGGGCAGGACCCCGTCCGGTGGTGTGTTTTGGGGTGTCTGTGACCTTATTATGATTTTAGCCAGCCTCTCTGCTAATGGGTGGGGTTGTGTTCCTGTCTTGCTAGTCGTTTGGTACAGGGTGTCCAGCACTGCAGCTTACTGGTCCTTGAGTGGAACTGGATCTTAACATTGAGATAGAGATCTCTGGGAGAGCTTTTGCTGTTTGATATTACATGGAGCCTGGAGGATTCTGGTGGATCAATGTCCTGAACTCGACTCTCCCCCATCAGAGGCACAGGCCTGACACCTGGCTGGAGCACAAAGACTCTGTCCACCACACGGCTTAGAAGAAAAGGGAGGAAGGAAGGAAGGAAGGGAGGGAGGGAAGGAGGGAGGGAGGAAGGAAGGAAGGAAGAAGGAAAGAAAGAAAGAAAGAAAATAAAGTTATTAAAATAAAAAATAAGACTAAATTATTAAAAATTAAAAATAATTTAAAAATAATTTTAAAAAAGAAAGAAGGAAAGAAGAGGGCAACCAAACCAAAAAACAAATCCACCAATGATAACAAGCACTAAAAAGTATACAAAAAACAAAAACAAAAACAGACAGACAGAACCCTAGGACAGATGGTAAAAGCAAAGCTATACAGACAAAATCACACAAAGAAGCATACACACTCACAAAAAAAGAAAAAGGAAAAAAAAAATATATCTATATATAAAAAAAAGGAAGAGAGCCACAAAATTAATAAACAAATATACCAATGATAATAAACTCTAAATACTAAAGATAAACATAAGACCAGACACAAATTAGATGCAGAAAGCAAACCCCAAGTCTACAGTTGCTCCCAAAGTCCACCTCCTCAATTTGGGACGATTCCTTGTCTATTCAGGTATTCCACAGATGCAGGTACATCAAGTTGATTGTGGCGATTTAATCCACTGCTTCTGAGGCTGCTGGGAGAGATTTCCCTTTCTCTTCTTTGTTTGCACAGCTCCCGGGGTTCAGCTTTGGATTTGGACCCGCCTCTGCGTGTAGGTCACCTGAGGGCGGCTGTTCCCCGCCCAGACAGGACGGGGTTAAAGGAGCAGCTGCTTCGGGGGCTCTGGCTCACTCAGGCGGGGGGAGGGAGCGGTACGGAGGAGGCGGGGCGAGCCTGCGGCGTCAGAGGCGTCGTGACGTTGCAGCAGCCTGAGGCGCGCCGTGCGTTTTCCCGGGGAAGTTGTCCCCGGATCACGGGAGCCTGGCCATGGCGGGCTGCACCGGCTCCCGGGAGGGGCGGTGTGGAGAGTGACCTGTGCTCGCACACAGGCTTCTTGGTGGCGGCAGCAGCAGCCTTAGCGTCTCCTGCCCATCTCTGGTGTCCGCGCTGATGGCCGCGGCTCGCGCCCGTCTCTGGAGCTCATTTAGGTGGCGCTCTGAATCCCCTCTCCTCGCGCACCCTTTTGGGAGGTCTGAGGTCTTCTGCCAGCGTTCAGTAGTTGTTCTGTAGGAGTTGTTCCACGTGTAAATGTATTTCTTATGTATTTGTGGAGAGGAGGGTGATCTCCACATCTTACTCCTCCTCCATCTTGAAGGTCTCCTCCTCTCCTTTCAGTCACATAAATTCCTTTTTAAACCTATATATTCATATATTTATGCAAACAGGAAATGAACACTGTGTACATATGCTGATGAATATTGGGTACAGTGCTTGTTGCTACCAAATCATGATTTGTCTCTGAGAATGTATTTATAGCTTGAGCATTTCCTCCATTCCTAATCACCATATTTGAGTTTTCATCCTCCTTGTAACTGTTGCAGAGTAGTGATACATTCATTTCAAATCTTCTGCAACCATCCTCAGACATAGGTAAATTTAAATACAGTGTCTAATTCGGTTCAGAAATTAAAATGCCCCTGGAGCAGCCCCAGTGAGTTGTCTTCCGTTCATAGCACTCTGAGCGTCTCAAACTCAGCACCGTGACCGTCCTCCCGCCTCTGTTCCAGAGGACTCTTGGTTCCCCTGCACTCACTTGCATGTTTTTGCAGACTGAAGATGCCATAATCCCAGAGTCCTGGGTTTAGGTAGCTTCTTGGAGGTGGACTTTACTTTAGACTTTAGGCTGAAAACTTTCCTCTTTCCTTCATGGTTATCTAATAAATAATAATCAAAACCTCCCTATTTTCTGCCGAAGTTGCACCACTTTGTTCTTGTTTGGCTCTCTGAGCCTCACCTTAACAAATTCTGGTGTCTTTATTTTAGGGATTTGGGGGTTTAGGCTAGGTCACAACTCTCCGAGGGTGTTAACTAAGGTGTTTTGCCACACTCTCAGCCAGTGCCAAGGGAGAAAATTAAGGAGGAGGAAAGATAGGAAAAATAATAACTAGAATGAAATAGAAGTCATATACACTGTCAAAATGTCCCATGATTGGAGAAGTCCTGGTTCCAACCAGCACTTGAAAGCCTCAAAATCCTACCAGGTAGAGCTGGAAAGACCTAGAGAGCTCACCTCACCCAGGGTTCTCAGTCTGGGCTGCACATTAGACTCACCTGGGAAATTAAAAAAAAAAAAAAAAAAAGTGTTGCCACCAGGGCTTCATCCAGATCCCTCTGGAAGCGATGTCTCAGCACAGGCACGTGTATAAAAGCATCCTAGACGATTTTCATGCACAGTCAGGGCTGAGAATCACTGATTTCCAGCTCAATCTTGGGTGAACAGATTGACCCCCGGAAGACACGTGTGTCATAAGAAACCTACTTCGGGTAGCAGCCCACTTGGTGGCACGTCTGTGATCTGGACTCAGTAGAATGGACCCTGGGGTGAACGACGGGTACAAATAATTTCCTCTCGTCTCCTGAAACCGTTTGGGACAGGGGTTCCCAAACGTGACAACTTGATTGGAGGCAATAAAAGATACAGTTGTCTTTTACAGTTTTCATCTTTGATGAAACCTCGAATTTCTCATCTAGTTGCAATTCACTTACAAATGACAGGATAGGAAATAAAACCCAGCTAAATCCTTGGTTCCCAAAGGATAGTCCCCGCACCCATAACATCAGAATCATGTGGGAATTTGTTCGACATGCAAACTATCGGGTCCCAACTTAGACATATTGAATCAGAAGCTCTGGGAGGGGGCCCAGCCCCTAGTTTAACTGGCCCCGGCCCTCTGTGTGAGTCTGATGCAGGCTCATGTTTGGGAACCACTGGAACAGAGGCTGCAGAGGAGAAAACAGACAGTTGTAACAGAGTGTGTTCATGCCCCCATGGGTTGAGCATAGTGTTCTGGGGAGGGTAAGGAAAAGGATCCCGAGGCAAGTCATGCATGAGAGACAGCAAAACACAAAGCAAGTAAAGGAGATGATACATGTTTGTATTTGAAAATTTCCTATGTCCTTTTTAAATTGTTTGACCCCTTTTTCATGTATATATATGTGTGTGTATATATATAGGTATACATGTGTATATGTGTGTGTGTGTACACACACACACACACTCAAAATGGATAAAATAGGAAATTGAGAAAATCAGGACACATGAAAAGAAGGGTAGAAAACTACTAAATCCACAAAAATGCATATATGGAGATTTACTACAAGTTTAATTTTCATAGACACAGTGGTCAAAGCAAAGAAAGAAACAGGATTCACAGAAAAGCAAATCGAGCGTTCAGATGAAACCCAGCTTTTGCTAGTAAAGAATGACTGAGCAAAACTTCTTTCCTTATAATGAGAGCATTTCAATATAGTGGATGGCATCCTTGGCTACCTGCGTGTAAGCAACGTGTGCCACTTTCTTTGACAATCAAGGCTTGGCAGAAGACAGGGTTAAGGCCCTATCAAGAAACTAGAGAGCTACCTCAAGATAAGCACTTAAAAGGAGGCTTCCCCAACTCCAAAGCTCCCTAGACACTCAGTATTTGTGGGAAAAAGAATGTCAAAGAAGCAAATGTCCGTGTCCACTGGCAGCCTGCACTTTTTCTTGAGAAATAGCTCAAGATCAATCCTCTCTTGTGTAACCGCTTCACTTTCCCATGATGATATGTAATGACTTGCACATTGTTGCAAGGGTGATTTTTAAAATGATACCATGCTTGGTTTTCCTTTGTTGTGTTCCATTTACATTTTATGTTAGTCTTAAAATGTGCCATTGCAAGAGCCTATTGATTTTATAAGAAATACAGTGATGTATCCTAAAATTCATGGCTGATATATTTTTGATCATTTTGCGTGGTCTACTATATACAATATATCATTTGTGAAGAAGAGAAAAGGCTGGGGTAAAATCATCTTAGATTCACTTAGGAAGAGCCTTTGAAGAATAGGATAGGAACAGAATATGCTTCTTCTTCCTCACCACACCTACTCACCTTCCCCACAATGAACCAACATGACAAAGTATAACCACAGGTTGGGGCCACTCAGCTAAAAGAGCATTCGTACCGAATTCCCACCTATGAAGCCACAGCCTTCAACATCCCTTGGGAGATATCTTAGCCCAAATTCTACTCTGTGCAGAAATAAGGCTCACAAATGACTTTAGCTTATGTAGCTTCTTCGTACCTTTGCCAGTGGTTAGTTAGCTGCAGATTAATTTTCCTGTACGTATCACAATGATATGTTGCAGCGATAAGGCAGACGCCTTTTGTTCCATTTGCAGCTGTTTAATTCCCTTACTTTTTGTCAAATGCCATTAAGGGATCGAGCGTGGAAATCAGCAAACCCTGCATCAGTGTGGTTCATTGATATAATGTGAATATTCCTTATGGACTGAAACATATACATTTACATTTATAATATATGTATATGTGGGTATATATACAATAGATATGTAATCATCTATAATAGTTAAAGCTGTTATAGTTAGACTCAAGTGAAATACTATTTGTATGAAATCAAACTGAAGCTACTAGCAGTTTATGTTCACCATGTACTTCCTTAGAGAATATACACATTAAGATGCTATTTGAAAATTAAAATATAATTTGAAAATAAAAACCAGTAACATATCGCTTTCCTGTTATCTCTGCCTTTTTGTTATGTCTTTGAAGCAGCTGTCTTTATGTGAATATAGAAACAATTAAAATTTTTTAAGTGTATAACTTCAACATGGGGTTTAATGAAAGGTAAAGTAGAACATTTCTTTTTCATGCACAAACTACAGAAGTGAAAAATGCAAGTGCAAAATGAAAACCTCAAGCATGGTGTTGCACTATACAAAATGCAAGATAAGTAAAATAAAGAGGAGATGAGTATCATGATGAATTCCCAGTTTGTTTTGGTTTCTGATGATTTGTAGCTGACATATAATATGAGCAAAAGTAATGTTGCTCCTCCACTTTCTTGATATCAGTGCAGACTGTGTCTTTTTCTTTAATGCACAGAGAAGAGAGAAGGTAGAATTCTGGGCTTAATATTTAGAAACCTCTTGGCTGTTCTACTGCTGATTGGAAAAAAGTCTATTTCAAATAGACTTGTTATTTGAAATAATTATTTGTTATAGGTAATTCTGTTGCTATTTGGAAAAACATCTTTCAAATATGTTTATTCATTGAAATATCTCAAATCCAAGAAAACAGCATCTATGAGAATGTGTGGAACTACTTCCTTCTGCTTTTCGAAATGACCCTCCCCATATAGTGTAACTAAGTTAAAAATTAAATTATGAACATTATCGTTTCCAAGTGGTGCTTGTGGTGACAAACCAATGCTCAGAGGCCCTGTAAGTAGGTTAATCTTGAACCTCTGTCCGGAGAAGCTTTTTTCTTTATTTTATTGGAGTAGAGTTGATTTACAATGTTGTGTTAGTTTCAGGTGTACAGCAAAGTGACTCAGTTATACATATACATATTCTTTTTCATGTTCTTTTCCGTTATGGTTTATCACAGGACACTGAATATAGTTCCCTGTGCTATACAGGAGGACCTTGTTTTTTATCCATTCTCTATATCATAGTTTTAATTAAAACCCTGAGGTCAGTGTCGTCAGTCCTTTCCTCTCCTCCCAGAGTACATCCCTGTTCCTCTTCCCAAGTTCGTGTCTACATCCCACCAACTTTATTCAGGATCTCCTGTTATCTTTTTTCATTGTCACGACTATTACACTAGTGCATGTTCTTATTACTGTTGATTTTGATGATTGTAATATCCTCTTCTTTTTCTTTCTAATCTCTGAGGTTACACAGGCAGATTAATCTTTCTAATAATTTTCTTTCTTAATCCAATTCTTTATTGAGTTCCCCCTCCAACTGAATATATTGATAGTTAAAACTTTTTATGTGCATGCCTCCGGTGTGTGTGTGTGTGTGTGTGTGTGTGTGTGTGTAAATGTTGGCGCTGGGTGAAGGAAATGTATTTTAGGCTCTCCACAATCTTAATTTGTCAGCATGACATCCCAATACAATCCTACCCAAACTTTCATGTTCCTTTCAAACTTAGCCTCATACTTGACCCGATTACCTGGTGATTCCTACTTCTAGGCATTCACTGAAAGGATCTTCTATGTCTGGAGTATTCTATCAACTTCCATCTCCATCTGCCAAAAATTCTCCCCAGGCTCCAATTCCAGTTCCTATAAACATCTTCCATTAGGCTCTAACTACCCTCCCCCCACCCCCAATCTACACATTCTCTTTCCCTGCCTTGCACAGCATTTGATATGGCATACATCACATGGTGACTTGGATTCCAGCTAGCTGTGCAGGTGTCCAATGTATAAAGTGTCAAAGTATAAGCTCCTTGAAGGACAAAGACTGAGACTTACTCATCTTTGCATTTATCTCAGCACCTCGTATAACCTTGCACACATGACACAGATTATTTGGTGAGAGAATGATTACATGAATAAATAAACAAATAAAGGAATACGTGAATAAATGAATCAAGAATGACCAGTGTTCACTCAAGGTGGCTGGAGCTGCTATAAAACATCAATATTTTGCCAAGACACTCGCTTGCCTATGTAGGAGAATTTATATGCAGAAGCATGTTTTTAATTCATTCAGTGCATTCTTGGTTATCTGTAAATAAATTACCTTCTTTGTCAGTTGTGCATGGCAACTTGAGACTTCCTTTGAAGGAATGCTCCACCAGATAAGATTCATGAATAGACAAAAACAGAAGGAAGTCATGGTTGAGGACGAGGTTATGAAGATTCAAACACTAAGCAATCACAAAAAAGCGCCATCACAAAATCAATTTGAATTAAGGATCTCTTCCACATGCAGAAAAGTAAAAGGACTAAAAAGTTATAATGATAAGTTTTCTGATAGCTCTGTTATTATGCATGTACAAAAGCCCTATTCTGCATCTGACCAAATATATTTCTTTGGTTATATCTACACAGAAAGCAAATGAGTGTGTGTTATCTGTCCTTTTGTTTTTCCTTTTCACTTCAACGCATGCGGCTAATAAAAACTGAGCCTAACAACTTTAAGAATTCCTGCTTAGAAATGTCTCTAGTTCAATTTTGTCCATCTTACGAACACACACAGAAAGGTCTCAAAGCTGACAGAAAATGAATGTTGGTGACGTGTGAGAGTGTAGAGAGAATCATTACCTCGGGATATTTCTTCAATGTTTATTATCTATTAACTCATCTATGTGTCACCAAAATTATAAGGTGGGATCTGGAAAAGTAAGCACCATTGGGGAAAATCCATTTCTCTACTCAGAAGTAGACCGTGCTCTGTCTGAACCCACCAACAGAGTGTGGATGGGAAGCAAGGTGATGGTTAACAAGGGAGGGATTATCCCATAGGGCACAACCCATCCTTTGATCTCTCCTGACTTGGAGGATTTGGACCATCTGAGCTGATACTAAGACTAATGAAGAAGATCTATCCTCTTGTTGGGTACACTTGGGGCTGGGACTCCTGGGGCTACACATGCCAACACACAGGGGAAGAAATCTCACGTACTCCATGCACCCACGGAGACATCTCAGAAAGCCCTCCAAGAGGACCTAGCCCACTATGAGATTGAATCACTAGCCTAGCCACTAATAGGGGAGTTCTTATGACAACCTTCAATCCCAATCAGGGTTTAAACTCCTGGGATCAGTAGGTTCAAACCATCACCAGAGGTGATAGGGCTGCAAGGGGAGCAATTCCGATAGCATCTTACCAAGCCACTGCAGCTCACCTAACCCAAGTACCTAGGAACTCAAATAAGCCTTGGCTTCCTCTGCTTCCATCAATGGCACAAGTGATCACTTTCTTCTTCTTCTCCACTGTTTTCCATCGTGTGGTATCCGATGGGAAGAAGATGCAGCTGATTAGCTGTGACTTTGGATTTGCTCCAGGATCCAGAGAGGAGCCAGGGACATTGCTATGTTTCTCCCTTTGTTGTTGATCCTTCCCTGCAGCTCTGTGCAGATGGTCTGAGGTTTTGACCAAGTCCGTGGTGACAAATTAGGGCATGAAATTAAACTCAGGAAGTCATGGTATATACCAGGTTTTTCGAGTTGAAAATATTCCTTTGAGAAAACAAAACACTTAAAAAAGTCACTTGTGTGTAAAGTGCTGTCACTCATCTGTAGATGTTAAAAAGATTGTAGATTCAGAATGACCAATCTTATGATTATAAAAATTGTATCAGCTCTCTACAAAATACTTTTATTCCTATGTCATAATTGTACCTTTAATAGAAGTTTTCAAAATATTTTAAATCTCTGGCTGAATGGTAGCTCGCAATACTTATCTTCATCTCTGTAGGGAAATCTTAGAAACCTGATTTGCAAGGCCTTTTTCTTTTAATTCTAAATTATATTCTGGCTCCATATCAATAAGAGTTGCTGGAAACAGCTGCTGGTAAGAATAATACTAAATACTGCCTATCTTCTTCTCTGCTTATTAAATAAGAGTTACTTCTCCTTTCTGCAGCAGATCGGTTTGCTTGACTTCCTCTGATGCTCAGAGAGGGTGTAAAACTGGTACACCTCAGTTTAGTTCCTCAAATGCAAATGAAGAGTGCATGGTACGTGTAAGGGTCATACATTTCTCACTTTCATTATAAGTGAGTCTTCCCGAAAAGTAAACAAAACACTGGTAGTTGGTAACATCTTCTGAGAATTGATAAATCATCTCACTAACCTAGGCTATCTCTTTTGGTTTGTACATGCTTAAACAGTAGTTTAAAGTATAGCATTCCCAATCCATTTGCGGTCTAGGAATCAGCCATCTTCACCTTGACTTTTTAACGCTCCCATCACTTAAATTACTCTTAATATCCTGCTATTCTTTCCATACAAAGAAGATCCTGACCCTCAAAATTAATCAACAAGAATGTATTCAGCTCATAATAGCAGAACTTGCATAGATGAAACAACAAACAGCAAAGACCGGATCTGTATCTGTGCTAAGAACAATGACACCTCTAACACTGTAGGGAAAGAAGATCTAGAGTCTATTTCATGAAGGATGTGAGTCTCAGGGCAGCTTAAATTTAAATGAAGTGTGATCAAGAAATAAGAAAAAAAGATTAAGCTGATATCTGATAATAGCAACTGTTAAAGTCTTTATATTTGTTTTCAGTGTGGCCTAACTTGACAGTCTAGCAAATAAATGTTTAGTGAATTTAAATTACAATTGTATTTGTGTTTAAACTTCTGTAGATGTCTTCTGTGTCTTATAAGAACTCAGAAAGATGTCCCGAGGACCTTATTTCTTTAATTTTCACTAAAGAGATACAATCTGTACACTTTTTGAAAAGTTAACAATTACTTTCTAGAATGGAGCTAACACTGGACATAAAAGTTATGAAAATATGGAATAAAGTGTATTTTATTATAAATACAAAATATAAACAATTTCTTTTAAAATGAAAAAAAAATAAAAAGAAAGAAATAGGGTCTCAGGGGTTTGGGATCATATTTGAGAAAATTCCCAGAAGCGCAGTCCCAGAACACAATAGGCTGAGGAAATAAACATCAGAGCATTAATTGAAAAAAAATAGTATTTAACCGTTATTGACACTTAACTTCTTAATTCTTATAAACAATCCTATGAAGTAGACACTGCTATTTTCCTATTTTATTGGTGAGGAACTTGAAAATACCAGAGATTAAGTGAGGTAACAGACATGGACTGGCAGAATTAGGGTTCTAATGGTGATTGTACTATTAAAAACCACACCAGTGTTTCCCAACACTTTCTACATCATGACACGCACAGAACATGATAACATTTGTGAGTTAACTGGGATTAATGGGCAACACACCCAGACCCTTAAAATGCCCTCTAGACAGAGAGGAATCAAGATCTTGGCACAGTGGTTAAGTTATTTGTGGCAAAACTCATAGTTTCTCAGCTGGTAGATTCTGTAGCATGCTGCTATGCCTGTATGTTAGGGATTAAGAGGAAATACAGCAGGATGGGTAAGGTAAATCCAAATTATGGAAGGTCAGCTGAAAACCAGGTGAAGTAATTTGGATTTTATTTGATTGATGATAGGGTTCTTGAAGAATGGCAGTATTTTAAGAGGATCTGAATAACTGTATGTTTAAAGAATGATTTGGAAGGAGCAAAGGCTTTAAGACAGTTTGTGTATCTGGTGACAGTTCAAAACTACCAGAGCAATGGCAGTGAGGATGAAAAGAGGAAAATAATTTTAAAAAAACAAAACACTAAGGGAGAAAAATTATTGGCATATTGATAATTTGAATTTAGATTACGAAGTACCTGAAAGGCTCAAAACAAAGGCAAGCAATAGAACGGGACGTTGATGTTGATGGAATGGCATCTTTGGGAAGAGAAGCTATTTTGGAGATGGTGAGATGCAGGAACCAGTAAGAACCGGCTGAGGTTTCTTGCTGTTGGAGGGGCAACGGTTGGTTTTGGAGATGAATATTTTAAATTCACAAGTCTAGGAGCAATGCTTGAACTTGTGGTCCAGGATGGCCTCCCTGGGGCCGTCAGCGTAGAATGGAAAAATCAAAGGGTTAAGTACAAAACTCCCAGGATAAGCAGAGGGGAAATGCTGACAAAGAAATTTCAGGGGGTGGAGCAGGGAGGTCGGTCTGCTGGAGAGGAAGGAAAAGAGACTCTCAACACTAGAAATTTTAGGTCATGTAGTTTAAGTACCCTTGCTTGAATCCCTTTACACTATGCCAGCCATGTAATCACACAACTTACGTTTGTTGCTTGAGTACCTTCCATGGTGGGAAATCCACACCCTCCTGGGCAAGCTCAGTTCATCTTTGGAAAGTTCTGTATATATCAATATATATATTCTTTAACTTGTACTCCCTGGATCCAGTTGTGGTTCAGAATAAGACCAGCTGCCCTTTCACACAATAGTCTGTCATATATCTAAAGACAATTGGCATGTAATGGCCCTGCCTTGCTTTTTTGTTCCCCTCCAAGATGTTAAATGTAGGACTTAGTATTTTTTTTTTGATTTGTCCCAAAATGAGTACACTCATACTTTAAGAGGTGGGCCTTGTAACCTACAATATTAAATTATGGTAGATGAGTTTTAACCATGAATTTAAATATGCTGAATTGTATACTATTCTCCACATGGTAACTCACCTGTTATGTCTTATCATAGGATCATCTCCCCCATCATCTCTCATCTTTCCAGGTTCCAGAATACCGACATTTTGGGTCGGTCCTCCATAAGTAGTCACTATTTCAATCCCTACAATCATCCTGCATACTCTTCTGATTCCACTTTTCCCAAGTTTAAGGGTAGTGATATAAGAGCGGTGTCATATAAGCCAAAAAGGGAGAAGTTTCAAGAAGGAGGGGTTAGTCCATAATGTAAAAGGACATCAGGAAAGACGGAGAACTAGAGAAGGTCCTTGGACTTGACTATGAGGAGGACGTTGGTAGCTTAGGAGAAAAGTAATCTCATTAGTACGGTAGATTAGGAAATATCTCCCTTACTTACATCACAGTCCTATGAGATGAAAAATGACAAAGTCCTGTGAAGTAAAATGCAGACATAAAAAATTGTGTTGCTTTAACCTAAATGTCCATCAACAGAGGAATGGATAAAGAAGATAAATATATACAATGGAATATTACTCAGCCATAAAAAGGAATGAAATTGGGTCATTTACAGAGACGTGGATGGACCTAGAGAGTGTCCTACAGAGTGAAGTAAGTCTGAAAGGGAAAAACAAATATTGTATATTAACGCATATATGTGGAATCTAGAAAACTGGTAGAGATGATCTGATTTGCAAAGCAGAAATAGAGACACAGACGTGAAGAACTAATGTATGGATACCAAGGGGGGGAGGGTGGGATGAACTGGGAAACTGGGATTGACACATAAACACTATTGATACTCTGTATAAAATAAACAACTGAGGGGAACATACTGTATAGCACAGGGAACTCTACTTAATTAACTGTGGTGACCTAAGTGGGAAGGAAATCCAAAGAAGAGGGGATATATGTATACGTATAGCTGATTCACTATGCTGTACAGCAGAAACTAACACAATATTGTAAAGCAACTATACTCCAATAAAAATTAATTTAAAAAAACTAAAAAAGAATTGAGTTGCTTTTCTAAAAAAGCATGCATTTATTACCTAGCAGCACTTTTTGTTGACTTTATTGACTGTTTATGTATTGGCAATAATGCCCTACTTTGGGATAATATTTATATTTTGCAGTATTTTCTCATATATCTTATTTGAGCCTCATGATAGCCATGTAAAATTTTACAGATGAAAAAACCAATTGTCTGAAAACTTGTCTGAGAGCACCCAACATACAGAAGAGTGAAGCTGAATCCCATCCCAGGTTTACTCTACACAGATCTAAACACACTCCCATGCCAAGATTTCTTTGAGACATGTTTGTGACTCGACTAACCTGGGGATTCAAAGGTGTTGTAACTAACTCACCTGGATCCTGTCAGAATTCATGACCTTGGCCTTACAAGCACTTGCTTTAACTGACTTCACAAACTAGCTGCTAAAAGCTGTTAGTCCCAGTGCATTGGCAGCAGTAACATAGAAAAACCAAATTAATAGTAGTAGTAGCAATAGTATTAATCCCATGATCCCATGATAAAATTAACAAATTAGCCATAATAAATTAACAAGTATTAGATTGCCTACTATATGGCAGACATGTACTCTTTTATTTAATCCTCATGACACCCTAAGAGTTATTTTTGACCTCATTTTACACATGAGTAAACAGAGAACTTCTCCAGTTTACTGGAGCGGAAAACAAGGATGTGAGTCAGGATTGGATTTGCTTGTGAACCTCAAGCACCAAATAAGTCTATATTTTTTATTTTCATTTTTTCTGTGACAATGGAAAAAATACAACAGAAGGGATAAGAATTCATCCGTGAGGGAGATGAATGCATACTGTACACAGAGACCATCTTTGTCCCATTTCCTCCTATTTTCAGCATCTGTTCTTCCACATCGCTGTGTCTTCTAGTCTCTCAAACCCATCCTTTTCTCATCATACAATGACCGTGAAGTGGTTTCACTAGCTTCCCTGCTCAGTTCATCTAGACTTTATGACAACTATTTTCACACCGTCTTCTCTGATGCACCAGAATCCTTCACTCCTCGTCCTTCCCCAGCCTGATCTAGTGACCTCGGGATGGAGAGGTTGTGCTACCCTGTGTAGGACCTCTCTGACTGCTCAGCATACTGAGTCCCAGAAGGTCCACCATAAACCCATGCTGTCTCATCTCACCGGGGACCTCGTCCCAGAAGGTCCACCATAAACCCATGAGTCTCATCTCACCGGGGGCCTCGTCCCAGAAGGTCCACCATAAACCCATGCTGTCTCATCTCACCGGGGACCTCGTCCCATAAGGTCCACCATAAACCCATGCTGTCTCATCTCACCGGGGACCTCGTCCCAGAAGGTCCACCATAAACCCATGCTGTCTCATCTCACCGGGGACCTCATGGCTGCTCCACGATCCTGATATACATGCTTGGTTAATTTCCCATCACATTCTCCCAGTGGCTTTCTTTAATTATTTACAGCCTCTGTGAGACTGTAACCCCGTGCTTTCCTGCCTTCCCTTTAGTAACCTGTTGTCTGTTATATCAGGGAAGATAGTAAGATCCCCCTAGGCCCAGGGGCTGCACCTTCCCTGCCCCCACCTCCTTTCCATCTTCACCTGCCGTTTCTCCTCTACCTCTTGCTCACAGGAAATGGTGTCTGTTTCCCTCCTGGATACCCTTGCACTTGTCCAAAGATGTTCCTCTACCATTTTGTCTTTCCCCACACTCTCCTGACTTCTCAAGAAACTTCATTTAACAGTGGGTCATTCTCTTGCCTGATGATTTCTGTAAATGTCTCGCTCTCTGTGGCACCTTCACTTCTGCTTATGAACACATTCAGCTTTTACTGTTAAAAAAAAAATGAAATGAAAGTGAAAACTAAAATTTTCTCTAGTCCACCATCCTTTCATTGCTCTGCTATATTTCTCAAAAAGAGAGGTTATATATCCTCACTTGTTTACTTGAGCACTAATTTCTCATAACTGCTACTACCTTGCAACATGGCTTCTGCCCAACATGTGTTCTAATCATTTTTTAGCTTAAGAAAGTGAATTCTAAGAATGGACATCAAAACACAACCATACAGGGCTTCCCTGGTGGCGCAGTGGTTAAGAATCTGCCTGCCAATGCAGGGGACATGGGTTCGAGCGCTGGTCTGGGAGGATCCCACATGCCGCGGAGCAACTAAGCCCGAGAGCCACAACTACTGAGCCTGCATGTCTGGAGCCTGTGCTCCGCAGCGGGAGAGGCCACGACAGTGAGAGGCCCGCGCACCGTGATGAAGAGTGGCCCCCACTCACCGCAACTGGAGAAAGCCCTCGCACAGAAACGAAGACCCAACACAGCCAAAAATAAATAAATAAATAAAATTTAAAAACAAACAAACAAAAAACACACAACCATACAAAATCTATGGGATGCAGCAAAGCGGTTCTTAGAGGGAAGTTCATAGCAATACAGGCCTTCTTCAAAAAACAAGATAAATCTCAAATAAACAACCTAACCTAACACCTAAAATAATTAGAAACAGAAGAACAAAAAAAACCGGAAGTCAGCAGAAGGTAGGACATAATAAAGATCAGAGAGGAAATAAATAAAATGAACGTTAAAAAAATAGAAAAATATCAATAAAACCAAGCTGATTCTTTGAAAGGCTAAGAATGGGCACCAAACTCTGAAGCATGATGACTAGTTTTGAGTAAAGATTAACATCCAAATTAAACCATTACAAACATAGCAGTGTCCATAAGTACTGTGTTTAAAGCTTATTTAGTTAGAGAGGAGGATGGAAGAAAATGTAGGTAAGGAAATGAGGGGATAGAGAAAGGGAAAAAAATGGCATGGAATATGGGAAAAGAGTTGCAATGCTGTCTGAAGGTTACAGGGATGACTGCCTTTAAGAGTCCCATGTTGTTGATGTGCTTCAACGCCAAAGCTAGTAGTCACGGAAACCAAGCAAGTCCCTTGGGGATCCTGACACACTCTGCAGGCTGTCTCCCATCTTCTCCCAAGTGTTACCACATTGTTCCAGATTCTTAATACCTAGATGTTTGTAATCGTTGCCCAAATGGTGTCCCTGCCTTCAGGTTCTCTTCTCTTCCTCTCAAGTCACCCTCCGTGCAGATGCTAGTGTCTGATTTTCTTTGCATGTAGCAAGAACTAAGAAAATGTGAATGAATTAAATAATGAATGAATGAATGAATGAATGAAAAGAATTCTAAAGTTACATAATCACTATGGCCCTCACAAAGATTTTTTTAAGTGATGAATTATTTTTTTTAAAAACTTATGCATAAAAAAAAATACTATTCTGCCTGAGCCAAGAAGCCTTGGCAAGGGATGGGGGCTAGGGGTGGCAGTAGAGGTCATTTTCAGATCTATAAGACTGAAAAAAAAAAAACCAACTTTTCTTAAAACTCAAACATTAAGGGGGGACTTGAAGCTGCAAACATGCACACACACACATTTTCTAAAATTTAATTTGCTCAATAGCATTTTGTGGTCCACTCTTTACAGAAAACTAGAAATTATATGGAAGTAGATGTTTATTCACGTCATAAATGGTGAAAGCCTAACACATGGTGGTTGGATTGTAAGCAGCCAGTTAAAATACTAAAATGCCAATAATATCTGTGAATTCAGCTTGTTCCTGCTGCTAGGTGACAAGACACCAATGTAGATCATCAATGATTTTTAAAAAATCACTTAATTCCCAAGTCTCGATTTCCCATAAGGTAAAAATGCATCAAAATTATGATTATTTTACAATGCATTTTTATTTTATTATTGAAATCATTTTCTCTACACAATTATTCTGTTGGAAAAAAGCATGTTTATATTTTTATTACTATGCTTTCATTTATAATTTTGCAATTATGGTTTGTGTGAAGTGTATCCATTTAAGAATTGTTTAATTCTTCCTGTAATGGCTCTGTCACTTTATTTTCATTTCTAGCAGATATTTGAAGTCGATATTTAGCTTTTAAATTCATTTAGAACAATCTCAACATAGTTTGAAAAAGACTCTTAGGAGCCAACCTGAGTTGGATAATTTATAAAAAATTCAAAATGCTAAAATCACATAAAAAGAAATCTTGTGAAATGGAAATGCAAATGAACCAAGCTTTTGATTTTTCCTATGGGAAATAATCTTAACTTTATGAAAAAATGATATTGCCAGTGATGCTTCAGGTGACAGTTTCAGGAGAAGTTTTTAAAAAAGAATCTGTAAGATATAAGAAGTCTTGAGTACAAACAGAGAACGGTTCTGGTCAGTCTGAACTCAGTAATCAGTGAGGTCGCTGTTTACATCTGCTTATGATGAATTACTTCTTCAAGTTAGTAAAAAATCAGAGCCTCAGAATCATCTTGGCAGCTGTGCAGCACTTGACCCCCTTTGTGGTGACGAATTATGAGATGGCATTAACTGCGAAGTTTTCTTTTTCAAATAAGAAACTTTACCCCCCGTCCCTGCAGACTGTTACGGATCAGCGAGCTTCAGTGGTGGGTCAGGAGGGGCTTTCGTTTTTATTGTGTGCTTCTCTCTGGAACCTTTGCTTCAACTTTTGTTACTTGTAGAATTGGGGCTGATTTATTTTGTGAACCTTGTTTTCATCATTGTTGATAATAGTCAGACATTGTCTTTAACTCAGGATCACCATGTTTAAGACATGTGTTTTCTGTAAAGGGCCAGATAGTGAAGATGATAGTTTTTGTGGCCACATGGCCTCTGCATCAACTCTCAGGTCTACAGTTATAGTGAAAACACAGCTCTAAATAATACGTAAACAAACATGTGTGGGTGTGGTCCAATAAAACTTTATTTACCAAAACATGCAGCAGGAAGAAACGGGTCATGGCGTGCTGGCCCCTGATCTAAGGGAGTATCTTTGTGTGGGATCAGGTAGAGAAGAGCGTCAAAGGACTTCAGAAATCCCAGCCGCTCATGATGTATAATTCGTTAGGTTTCAGTGACTCAAAAAAATAAATATTACAATAAAATGATGTGCTATAGAAACCCAGATTTGCTTTCACTGGTTGCTTTTATAATAAGTCACAGTTTGTTGACTGAACAATTCCTTTCGTCAACAAGCATCTATTGACCAACAGTCTATCCGCAACAGGGATGCTATAAAGTATACTTAAGCCCTGATCCTAGGACCTACACGTTTGGAGAGAAGACATATCTCGGACTTTCATATTAAAGAATAGGCTCTGAGATGATTTTTAGTTTTTCCCCACCACGCCAGCCTCTGACAGGTGCTGCAACATCCAACACTGATACCTCCTAACTCTGTCCAGGGGAAGGCGGATGCTGATTTTGAACTTTCCTGTGTTCTCATCCTGTCACTCCACCCAAAGAACTTTTGAAGTCAGTGTTCCTCTTGGCCTACTTTATCTTTACTTAAGAAAAAGAGATCCAAGATACTAGTGTACTGTGTCATACTTCTTTATTTTGAGGTTAGGGGAGGGTTGGGTTTCAATTCCTGTATCTCATTGCAGTAACAATCTGACCAACCATCACATTTCCCCTGGGGAGACAGCTGAGCTAGATAAATATATTTTAAAATCCACTCTTTAAAACATGCTTCTGGAGAAGAGGGATGAAAGGAAAGATCAGTGGCAGCAATTCAAACATTCTTCCAGCCTACCCCTGTGACTCTGCTCCAAAAAATTACTATACAGGTGTTTGGGGAACATTCCATTCATATTTCTAACAGAGTTCAAGCAATATTTCTAATCAAATTTAGTAACAACTTCTAACAGCTGGTTATATAATAAGAGTTATTGAAGTTCTAAGGTTTGAATGTGTGACCTGGTGGTATAAAAACTTATCCAGTGAGGAAAACAAATTATTTTTTTAAATTTGAAGAGGAGAATAATGACGATTTCATAGGCTATGAATCTATGACACTAGAAGTCACAGTAATTCAGTAAACTACTTGAACTAGGAATTCCTCGGAAGATGTAGTAATTAACATTTTAAAACAGTAGGATTTACCGTACTTGGACTTTCTGTAACCAGTAACTTTTGTGACGATGATTACTGAGAGTTTAGGCCTTTTGTTTTGACCAAATATGTGTGCATCTTCCTAGGAAAATCTTCATAGTATTTCCAAGTTGAGACTTTCTATATTCACTTTATTCCATAGTAGCACGTTAAAATGTTTCAGAATTCTTCCACATTGGTAAGATACCATATGTAGTAAAGTATACACCCCATAAAACTACCATCAAAGTAAAACATTGAAGTTACCAGGTTCCAGCGTTCCTTAGAATACTAAGTCGTAACTTTTGTATATGAAAGCAAGCTTGTGCCTATGGGCACTGACTTTTAACAGATGAAGGTGGGGACATAGCTCAATAGCTATGCTGTTAAAATTGACTTCTGTGTAGGAATGATCGCACGTTTTTGATGTATTGGTGTCTAATGCCTTTGAACATGACTTAAGAGTCCAGCAATGACTATGCAAGGGAAAGGAAATTAGTATCGGCCATAGATTCAGCTCTAGCATTAAGCTGAAGTGCAATGTCCGTGGGTCTGAACGTGAGGTTGCGGTTTCTAACACAGCCTGGGATGTGCGGGAGGAGGATTCCGTGTGCTCCCCGAGGGGGAGATCTCACCCGGCTGCTGTGTCCTCCCCAGGATCTGTCACTGCGAAGGGGATGAGGAGAGTCCTCTCATCACGCCCTGCCGCTGCACGGGCACCCTGCGCTTCGTGCACCAGGCCTGCCTCCACCAGTGGATCAAGAGCTCTGACACGCGCTGCTGTGAGCTATGCAAGTACGACTTCATCATGGAGACCAAGCTCAAGCCCCTCCGCAAGGTAGGGTGTCGCTGGGTGTCGCTGGTGTGAGAGAGACGGCCGACAAAGCGGGCGTTTTGTTCATCGAAGTATAGTTGACTTCAGTAAAAATGTACAATGTTGTGTTGGTTTCAGGTGTACAGCAAAGTGATTCAGTTACACATACATATTAAAAACCCATTTCTTTACACAATAAGATTTTGCTAACATGCTAGTATCCGCTAAGAATACACATCTTGGGTTGGGCTCAATATGTGAAATGCAGCCAAGTGTTTTCAGATAATCCTCCCTACTTCTGTTTTAGAGTCTAGGGCCTCTGATTTTTGTTTCACTCTTCAAAGTCAAAGAAAAACATGTGCATGTGTGTGTGCGTGTGTATGTATGTGTGTGCATATGTGTGTGTGTGTGTGCAAAATATACCTGTGGGTCAATGTAATTGAATTGATGAGAGCTGTGAGAACATTGTATTGATACTTACTGAAGTCAGTTCCCGAGAAGGTTAGATAATAGATCCCATAGATTAAACAATATGAACTCACCTAATTTCTTGAAAGCCAGGCATTAGGTAATGGAAGAGAATGATGTCTTCTGTAAGGCGTGGACTCTTTTTTGTGTTTGCCTTTATCTGGGGATTTGGTTTGATAGTTCATGTATTATTTTTATTTTTTCATGTATTATTTTTCCATATTGTGCATCAAGCTGCAAGAGAGAGGTAAGTATTTTTATCTATAAATTTAATCTTCAGATTTCTCATTTGTGTTATATTTTTCTAAAGAATGAAGGTAAGAATTGAGTTAAATATAAAGTTAGCATCTAAATCAATGCTGGCAGAGGATAGCTTGTAAAGGATGCAAACGAAGACAATGAACTTTATATACTTCATGCATGATAGCTGGGACCCTGGATTTTAGCATGTTAACTTATCTTTTAGCCTAACTGAAGCCTTATGTATACGGATGCCTCAATTTCCAAAGGAGAGTATGGAGACTGCAACTTAAATAATGAATCTCCCTAGAGCTGCTTTTTCATTTAAATTTCATGCAAAGAAAAAGTGGATTAAGGTGATGGGTTCCAGGATGAGCAGAGATGTAAAGCAAACAAGAATATTCCAATAGACGTCTGATTGGTGGCTGGCCATTGCAAATCTTCATGAATTCTGTAAATTACAGAGAGGGAGAACGACAGTCCCAGCTTTCGTGATAGCCTTGATTTTTCAAATCTGCCAGTGGCTTATAGATGTCAAAACTGGTGCATAAGACACCTTTGAGTTATGGATTTTTTTAACATGTGGGGTGACCTGAGTGCCAAAAGGCGACACTCTGATCCTCCCAAGTCCCAAAGCAATCGATGCCAGAAATAGAGATGGACCCTACCTCCTTGCCCTTTGCTTTAGCCACTGAAGGGTGCTGTGTGCTCTCTGCAGCTGCTACATGACACACTGTGCTCTGTGATTCTGTAAATTTCTCTTCTTGCCCCACAGGGAAGTACCAATTGTTTCATAACGTCTGTATAGTTCTCCATTTTTTTCAACCTACATCTGTATAAAATTTTCATTTCAACTTTTCAAACGTAGTATTTCAATATGAGAACAACAATCTAGGATAATAAAATATTCTAATTTTCTCTTCTTCATACTGTGTGCCCCTCCCCCATTTGTGTATCATAAACAGTACATGATGCTGTATGGACCTTGGAAGGTCTTCTACCTTCAGCTTTTCTAGACTCACCCCTGACTTACAGCTTTGATCCTTTCTTAGTATTCCATTCCCAATAAGTTACAATCCTTTCAAGAGATCTTTTTTTTTTCCTCAACCAACCTGTTTACAAACCAGAGAAAGACTACGAATACATCTATCTTTTTAATCTTAATACTCAGCCATAAAAAGGAACAAAATTGTGCCATTTGCAGAGACGTGGATAGACCTAGAGACTGTCATACAGAGTGAAGTAAGTCAAAAAGATAAAAACGAATACCGTATAATATCGCTTATATGTGGAATCTAGAAAAATGGCACAGATGAACTTATTTGCAAAGCAGAAATAGAGACACAGAGGTAGCGAACAAACTTATGGATACCAAGGGGGGAAGGGGGTGTGGGATGAACTGGGAGATTGTGATTGACACATATACACAACTATGTATAAAATAGATAACCAATGAGAACCTACTGGATAGCACAGGGAACTCTACTCAATCCTCTGTCATGACCTAAATGGGAATGAAATCCAAAAAAGAGTGGATATATGTATACGTATAACTAATTCACTTTGCTGCACAGCACAAACTAACACAGCATTGTAAAGCAGCTATACTCCAATAAAAGTTTTAAAAAATATGTATTGCAGCAACCTAGTGGGCACATCCTATCTGTTGATTAATGAAATACCCCAGTTTCTTTTCACAGACGTTTCCTTTGATTGGTCATAAGTATTGATGAAGGGCAGCATGTCAACATCCTTCATTTTTAATAGCATATATACCTACAGAGGATGTCAGAATCTAATCCAGAGGCTGCTTCCCAACAGCCCACAGATGTGTTTTACTTGACCCACAGGGCTGAAAATTTGAATCTGTGATTATTTCATGTAAAATCCCATACATCTGTATTTATTTGAAAACCCCTGTATCTGGCTTGACAGGAACCACGTTTCCATGAGACAACCACCAGTGTAGCTAGCGGGAGGCTGGCCCCTGTGTGAAGCTGTTTGCCCTCAAGGGCCCTGCATTTCTCCGTCCTCCCTCTTTCTGATCCTGAAGGATCTCCTCTCATTTGAGCATGAGATCTCAGTGATCTCTGAGCATGAGATCTCTCTGTGGCTCCAGTGTACAGATCTGAATTTTCAGCTCCTGGTCTAACATGGTCTAACACAGTCCTAGACATAAGAAACATGCATGCTGTTCCTACCTCTATGATTTATGGGCTTTAAAAACCTAGAAAAGCGATTCCACACTTTCACTTTCTCCCTTAAAATTATGGGGCCCTGTGATAATACTTCAATGGCAGTATCTGAAATGACTTTTCAGATTTTGAAGTGATATGAACTATACAGACATGAGGCATATTTAAACGGTTCTGGATGGTTTGTTTTCATGGCACTGAGATTCATCAACAGTTTTCTTTTGGTAGTTTTCAAGAGGTCATTAAGAATGACAGGTATAGCATTTAATTAGAATATATTCAAAGTACATCTAATTAATTGCTCTCAACTCAGTAATTCTATTACAGTTTATAACATTCTAAAGACCAACCACATGAAACAATTAATTTAGCTAATGATTCTGAATTTCTATCATTAGCCAATGGAGGCAGGAGATTCTGTGGAGATGAAATGGTTTCTTGAAGTAGAAAGGTACAAATCTTCATAGTCTGACAAACCTTGGGACTTAATAGCCTCTAAAGACATGAGTGAAAGCTTACTTCATTAATTGCTGCTATTACTACACCAAAATCTAAGTTAGTGAATTCATCAAGGTATCCTAATGTTTCCAGAAGAAAATCTTTAAAGTCTAAATAAAAGCAAGGCCTTATTTGAGAAAAAGCAATTTTCATCACCTTTAAGTCAGTGGCTCAGCTACTTTTATAACACTCAGTAGAAGTCTCATTAATCTACTGAGTTACCAAGAATCAGAAATAATTCTCAGGGCCCAGAAAAGTCAAAAATATAGAAAACACAGCAACGACTAAGTGCAGTCTGGAACTGCATGCAATCTCAGTTAGGACGAGGAAACTAATCTGTTCTGAAGCTGAAGAAATGCATGGGGCTCAGATCTGAATCTCACTCCTGAATGGGAGAAACCAGCTACCGGACAGAAAGCTAAGCTTGTGAGGACAGAGAATACTCCTGACACTGTGTGTCCTTCCCTGAAAGAGTTCTGTACATGGTTTTCCATTTACAAACTATTTGACAAATAGATAATACAAAATATGCAAGTCCATGCATCAATTCCTTGTCTCATTTCTACAAATAAAATGAGGCAGTGAATCAATTCAATTACCATTGCTTTAGTAACAATTAGGTCAAACCATATGCACTTGTCATTTTTATAGATCAAAAGCAGTTGAAGTTTGGAAAGTTCATAAATGTAAGTTCTGTAGAACTTATTATGCTAAATAAAAAGGAATAATCATTTTGATATTTTTAAATTTGTTTTATTGGAGGATAGTCGATTTACAATGTTGCGTTAATTTTTGCTGTTCAGCAAAGTAATTCAGCTATACATGTATATACATATATATACATGTATATATATATTCTTATTCATATTCTTTTTCATATTCTTTTCCATTATGGTTTATCACAGGATATTGAATATAGTTCCCTGTGCAATACAGCATTTTTATATTTCTACATTTCCACCATAGTGACTTACAACGCTTTAGCTGAAATACCTATTTTTAGAAAATAAAGAACTCTATTTAACAACTACCGTGCTATTTTTTTCCTTTCCTTAATTTGAGGTAGCATCCGTCTTTCAGAATAGCCAAGAGCCACTGCAAGTTGCCATAGCAGGTCAGCCATCCCAAGGGTGTTACTGATTCTCTGCTGAGCTGGAGCTCTTGCAGTTCGTAGCCTTAACATTGGACCAGGCAGGATGCAGTCAGATTCCTAGCCAGCAGCTTCTAGCACCCTCTTGAATAATCATACATAATAATACAGAAAGGGAATTCAAAATGCATCCTTTACTTATCATTACGGGTGATGTGCAGTTTCACTAATGCAACCACCACAGACTGAATTTTCTACTCTGTGCCAGGCATTTGGAATGTATTTCTCAATTAATTTCATCTCATTACAGCCCCATTGTGTGTAGGCACGTGCAGCCCATTTTACAGATGAGCAAGTGAGCCACTTGCTGTCTCACACCCCGAGATTCCTGATTCCATAGCATGTGCTCGCTGCATGGCATCTCACTGCCATAAGCACTGGGAACCTTGCCCTTTTTTTTTTTTTTTAATAAATTTATTTATTAATTTATTTATTTTTGGCTGCGTTGGGTCTTCGTTGCTGCACACGGGCTTTCTGTAGTTGCATTGAGCGGGGGCTACTCTTTGTTGCGGTGCGCTGACTTCTCATTGCAGTGGCTTCTCTTGCTGTGGAGCACAGGCTCTAGGCGTGCGGGCTTCAGTAGTTGTGGCACGTGGGCTCAGTAGTTGTGGCTCACGGGCTCTAGAGTGCAGGCTCAGTAGTTGTGGCACACAGGCTTAGTTACTCCGCGGCGTGTGGGATCTTCCCGGACCAGGGCTCGAACCTGTGTCCCCTGCATTGGCAGGCGGATTCTTAACCACTGCGCCACCAGGGAAGTCCGTGGGAACCTTGCCCTTTAAGCATCAAAACTTCAGTTTTCACTTAAACTATCTAGTGGAAATCTTTCAAATTAAAACTTTCTAAAATAAAATTGTTTCTAAAACCTTCCTTTTTTATTTTTATTTTTATTTTTATTGAAGTATAGTTGATTTACAATGTTGTGTTAGTTTCAGGTGCACAGCAAAGTGATTCAGTTATGTATATATATAAAACTGTTTCAGATTCTTTTCCCTTTTAGGTTATAACAAAATATTGAGTAGAATTCCCTATGCTATCCAGTAGGTCCTTGTTGATTATCTATTTTATATACAGTAGTGTGTATCTGTTAATCCCAGACTCCTAATCTATCCCTCCCCCTTTCCCCTTTGGTAACCATAGTTTGCAAACCCTTCTTTTTTAAACATGCTGGTTTCACCCAATATATTTTCCTAATACTCAGTTTCATCATTATATAAACATCAATTATTTTACAGGCTGACAACATTAACAGCCTCGGCCGTTTATCTTCACTCCGATTTGCCAGCCTACTGTGCTTTGCCCGCCCTTCTCTCTGCTTTTTGTTGTTTCTCTTTCTTCCTGCGCTCAGAGCATGTACTTCACTCCTCTGCCTCTTCAGTAGCCCTTATTCAACATATTGCATAGCTACTGCCTTTTCTCTTTAAACAACAGAAACAACAAAATCAAAATTATGGACTTGGGTCTATAAAAGGCTGAAGTCCGTTCTAGATGAACTTCTGCACGGTCCTCTTTGATCATCGGCAGGGGTTTTAGCAAGCGTGTCGTGCTGACGTCGGTCTAGTGCTGTTGGAGTTTTCCACAGCATCCGTCTTAATTCTCAGTTTTACTCGAATTACCTGGGATTACATGATAAGAAAGCCCTTCGCAAACGAACTTTTGATGTCTCCAGGCTGTTCCCTTATAGTCAGCGCCCAGCTCTTGGGAGCAGGTTTGCTATTTCATTTCTTCACAGATGTGGAAGCCTGGAAGCAATGAAAATCTCTGCCCTAGTACAGGGCCAGACAGAGCTTCCTTTATACCACTTGCAGAACACCCATCCTCATAATTTGCGATGCATGCTCATTCAACCCTCTTCTTGCTGAGTTTCAGTTTCGTTATTATATGAGCCCTCAGTGATTTAGAATATTCTTAGGAAGTGATTCCGTTTTCAAACTCACAGTCTCCAAATGATCCAGGAGGTTTTCCACACAGATTTCTCACCGTCCAGTGGTGGCCTTGTCTCCAGCCCGGCACTTCCCTTACCTTCCAAGGGCTTTATTCTGTGAGAAGGAGGGGCCAGCAGGCTCCTAACTGCTTGCTGTGGGAAGGGAGAGAGTGAGTAAACCACCAGATAACAGAAAGAAGATCATTAAAAGAGAAGTAGTTCAATTCAACTGGAGCATTATCTTCTCTACTAAAACATTTTTCTTGGTTTTTGTTGTTGTTATTTGTTTTATTGCCTTACCCTCATGCTCTCGATTGAACTACAATTGATATTTCGATTAAAATAATATTCCAGGGTGAGTAGATAACAATCCTGACATGTCTGTGTCAGATAATCATGAGATGGAAAATACAAGCATCTCGCATATTTTTCTGATAGGTACCTGGGAATTATCACATGGCCTCATCCTTTTGTCTTTTGAGGAAACACTCGCAGGTCAATTAGTCTGTAAAATTTCAAAAACAAAAAAACAACTGTGTAGTCAACTGGGCTCAATAATATAGAATAATTGGTTCAAAATAGAAATATTCTTCTCTGGGGAGCAGACCTTCTTCTTTTGTGAAGCTTGCATCCATAAATAGGCCTCCCCCTAGGCAGAGTGGACCCCACAGCCACGGCCAGCTGTGTTCTGAATGGTTGTTCTGGAAAGGGGCCAATGGGCCCAGTTCACTCATTCACTCAGCTCCCTGTAGGATCTACCACGTCTCAGTGGTGCTCAGCAGAGAACCAGATAGAAAACCCCTGCTCTCAGAGAGCCTAGAGTCCCCTGCGAGAAGGATGGAAAAGGATGAATAACTTCCAATAAGCTGTAATAAATTTGAAAAGCATGGTAGTTGGTGGGTAGTGATGTGGGAATCAAGAATTTTCTGTGGGAACGGGAACGGTCATTCAGAGAGAGCAAGCCACCGTATATTTGGTCTTTATTGTGAGACCATCATATCAAGAGGGGTTTTTTTTGCAGTAACTATAGACACATAGCAAAGTGTCTCTTCTCTTTTGTTCTCCATGCTTCCCATAACCTGGGGTAATCAAGAAGGTATTAGTTACCAGTTGGACATCTGGGAAAACAGAGCAGAATTTGCTAGGTCTCCCAAAGGAGACATAAGTAAACTATCCCTGAATGATCATTGTTGGCTGGAACATTTCTCTTCAGTACTTCCTTATTAGAAGTCCCAATTGTATACTAATTTAGTTCAGTTTCTCTCTTTGAACATTATCCCTTGAAGAATATAACTTCACTGGGTTGGTTAGAACGTTACCTGGTGTTAGTATTCTAGATATGAAAAGAAACACTTAACTTACATTATATTCTTTACTGAAGTCTTTAACTGGACACAGTGCCCCCCGCTTGGGAGAATCTATTTTTCTTTTGCCAAGGATAAGGGACACACAGAATGGAACTTCTTTTTTATACTGTGTATTTTGATATTTGAAATGTAAACTATGGTTAAAATGATGGAATCAGTGTTGCAATGATCCATATGGAAAGCATAAAAGCATCAAATTAGAATGTGCAAAAGCAGATGCACATCTGCACGTGCACACACACACACACACACAGTTACAAATAAAGCTTTCCCCAAAGCATCATCTTATGACGGAGGGTTTTTTATGGGAAAGAGGTATGTATATATTTTTTTAACATCTTTTATTGGAGTATAATTGCTTTACATTGTTTTGTTAGTTTGTGCTGTATAACAAAGTGAATCAGCTATACGTATACTTATATCCCCGTATCCCCTCCTTGCGTCTCCCTCCCACCCTCCCTATCCCACCCCTCTAGGTGGTCACAAAGCACCGAGCTGATCTCCCTGTGCTATGCGGCTGCTTCCCACTAGCTCTCGGTTTTATGTTTGGTAGTGTATATATGTCCATGCTACTCTCACTTCGTCCCAGCTTACCCTTCTCCCTCCCTGTGTCCTCAAGTCCATTCTCTACGTCTGCATCTGTCTTTATTCCTGTCCTGCCCCTAGGTTCATCAGAACCATTTTTTTTTTTTTTAGATTCCATATATATGTGTTAGCATACGGTATTTGTGTTTCTCGGAAAGAGATATATTTATATTTGTCTTGCACTTTCATTTTTCTTAAGACAGTGGAATGATTATCAAATTACTTTCATATTTAAATTTTCCTCCAACTAAACATTTTTCTCTCTTGGCTGAGGTTTTTTTCTTAATTCATTGCTCAAATCTTGGCATAAAGCATAAGAAAAAATTTTCCCTAATTTTTTGGTTTAATATTTTGAAACATAAGGCACTGGGAATCAACCTGGCCTTTTGAAAAACGATTTAAACCAAGTCAGATTCCTTTTCTATTGGATTGACAAGTAAGAGAGAAATGAGGGAGGCTTTGGTACGATCTATCTGGGAGGATGGTGTCGAGCCCCACCTCGTCCATCAACATGCGTGTGTGATGCTATGAACATTATCATGAGGTCAATGGCTGGAAGGTTTCACTCTAAAAGAGGACCAATCCCGCACAAGCCAGCTTCCTTCCGATTTTCTACTCTTGTCCCCCTGGTACCGTCAAGTGGCTCCTCTTTCTTGCTTCCCACATAGATACACCACAGCCTCTTCATACCATGCTGTCACCCTGCATATGAACACTTTGCCCCAAATTAGGCTGATTTACCCCAGCCTGATATGGCAGGACCTGCCCCTGTGAAATGTACAGCGTGAAACATTATAAAAAGTGGGGAAAGTGGGTCAGGAGGCAGAGAGGTTGGGCAATCCGTACCCCATTCTCTTTCCCGTTCTCTCTGAGAGGCAAGCTATTCTCCCCTAAGGGAGATCCTTCCACACGGAGACCTGAAGCAAAGGGAAGAGGTTTCCCTGGAAGACAACAGCTTGCATTGTCGCTTGCATCATAGGGATCTTCTTCCAGGGGACCTCACACTCCACTCCCAAAACACAGAGACCCCGACAGTCAGGAATGAGTCATACGTTTAAATCCTCTTTTAACTGAAATATACAGAGAGGAGTTACAGTAAATTAAAAAAGACAAATAATCCATTCAAATAGTAAAGGAAAGAGCTACAAGTCAGAAGATCAGATTTTATTTTAATATGTGATTCTTTTTTTTAAGATTTACTTACTACTTATCTATTTATTTTATTTATTTTTGACTGTGTTGGGTCTTCGTTGTGGCGCATGGGGCTCTTCGTTGTGGTGTGCGGGCTTCTCTCTAGTTGTGGAGTGCGGGTGTTCTCTTCTCTAGTTGTGGCGCACAGGCTCCAAGGCGTGTGGGCTCTGTAGTTTGTGGCATGTGGGCTCTGTAGTTTGTGGCATGTGGGCTCTAATTCAGGTGCGGGAGCTCAGTAGTTGTGGCACATGGGACTTAGTTGCCCCGCGGCATGCGGGATCTTTTAGTTCCCTGACCAGAGATCGAACCGGTGTCCCCTGCATCGTAAGGTGGATTCTTTACCACTGGACCACCAGGGAAGTCCCAGAAGATCAGATTTTAATTCTGGTTCTGAAACGTAATCCCTCTGACCTTTGCCTCAGTTTCTTCATCTGTAAAACGAAGAGTCTGGACAAGATTATCTTTTAAGTTTTTTCCAACATAAAATTCTGTGATTTCACAAAAAAGCAAAGTGAGGAATCTGAAAGAGAGAAAGGAAGGAAGGAAGGGAGGGAGGGAGGGAGGGAAGGAGGGAAGGGGGAGGGAGGGAGGAAGGGACCTCACATTAAATGAATTTTAAATGTTCAGAAGAAAAACTTCACACCCACAGTAGCTCAGGTTGTACAGGACAGGATGCTGAGTAATAGAGTCCAAGTTCAAGTCCTGAAGAAGTAATGTGTGTGCTTTCTCAATCTTGTTACCCTTTAGAGCAAACCATGGTGGGAAAAACAAGACACACTCTCTCCACATTCCAAAAAGAAAGCCAGTGAAAAGCATGACTAAAGGAAGACAGGGAAGAAGAAAGGGAGAGGGAAGAGGGGAAAGAAAGAAGCAGAGAGAGGAAAGGGGAGTGTATGGGGCGCTGAGTACCCGAGGTGTCCTGGGAGGTGACTGGAAGCTAGAGGGTCCAGGCCACACTCTTCTTTTTTTTTTTTTTTTTTATTAATATTTTTATCCATTTTCATTTATAGGCACATATGTTTCTTTTAAATTAAGGTTATGGTTTATGTATAGCAAAGTGTACAACTCTTGTACAGATCAATTTTATATATATATATGTCAGATACAGAACATTGGCATAAACATTTTAGCATCTCAGTATTGATTACATATTACAAATTGCTTTCCAGGAAGTCTTTTTTCTTATAAGATGTAAACAGGTCGTTAAAAACTAAAAAAAAGTCAAGCAAATTCAAATGGTTCTTGACAGCAAGCTTCCGCTACATGGAAGACTCCTGGCCCTAAGAAAAGAGGCAGGCTGGGCTGAAAGTCATCTTCTCTTTGCACAACCAAGAAAACCAGTGTAGACTGAAGGGTTAGTTGAATCCAAGAAAGATTCTGTTTTCTTGAAGGCTAGTGTTTCTGTAAACGTAGAGCCAGTTTAATGCAAAAGTTGATGTTTTGATGAAGTATTTCTACCAATAAGCAAAGCTAACAAATTTTTGAGCTAGATCTTTTCTGCCTCCAGGAAATGACTTATCTCCCAAGAGACTGATAATCTCCTACTAGACTCTCTGCATAAATAAGACCACACCATAGATAAGGGCCAACTGTGTCTGAAGGACCACACTGAGAGGGTTCCAGGAATGCCCAGTCCTGATACACTACTCCCACTTTCATTCAGTCAGTCAACAAACATTTACTGAGCATCTACTATGTGCCAGTCAATGTCCCTGGTAGTAAGATTAGAGTGATGAACAAGCAAAGTCCTCTGATCCCAGAGAATTTACATTCTTGTGAAGTGGGGATGAAGGCTGAGAGTTTGAAAATGAGTTAGTCAAAATATTTTGAAGTAGACTTAAAAACTATATGGGAGATATTTTTAGTAACTCTGGGCAGGGTTAATAAAATTCCAGCTATTACATTATAATCAAAAGGAAGCTTATGGGACTTTTTAGGTATTGTGAATCCTCAATTTCACAACTACCTCTCTGTTCCATTAGCAGAACAATTTAATAAAGAAAATTAAATGAAAAGGTTGTTGAGTGAGTGAGGAACCAAAGCTGGGAAGATACACAAAGACAACCCTGCTCAAGTTGGCTGAGAAAAATTACCCCATGTCTGTGGAAAGCTGCTCAGTTCCACAGAGAATTCACTTTCTATTGGGAGCCAGGCAGGTAAGATAAATGAATGAAGCAGCCTGGTTTTGGGAGGATAAATGGCAAATAAGCCAATACCGGTCAGGTGATAAGGAATGGCAGAGACTGTGGCACTCTCAGATAGACACTCCTGCTCTAAACAGAGCAATCAACAGTAGTTGATTGTTGCCAAGTCAACTGCTTTTCCAGATGAAGCCACAATTCTGGATTTAGCTTAATCTCTTCTGATTTTTAAAAAACAATCGTAACTAATCAAACTCAAAATCTATTCGGGCAAAGCAAAACAGATCTGAAGGCTAGATTCAGCCCCCAGACCAAGAGTCTATGACCTCTGCAGGGTAGAAATGCCTATCTGTCTTTGCAAATATCTCCCCAGTGGAGTAGGGCGTGATGCAGTGAAAAGAACCTGGGCTGAGTGTGCGGGACAGCGGAAGTCAAACCCCAAGTAGCCACCCTGTGGCTATAGGTGCATCCTGTGACCTGAGATGGGATCTATCAAATTAAAGGAGGAAGGGTGGCAGTAATATTGATATCTACTTTGCCAACTTTTCAGTTTGTATTGAGGAATAAAATGATGTAAGTACAAGTCCTGTGTCAGCAGTAAAGTCCCACAAAGTGGCGGTGTTATTATCTTCCCCAGTTTCCCATCACCCGATGCTCTAACAAATTCACTTTTCCACTCTTACTAAATCAGCATTTAGCATTGAATTCACTGGAAGGCCATTAAGAGAGTAGCATGCACATTTTCAAAGAACTATTTCTAAAGCATTGGATGATTATAGGGGTACATGCATTGATTAATTTGTTCAGTGATTCGGGGTGTTTAGTCATCCACATAAGAGTTATGTTGGTTTAAGCTTGCAACTTAGTTTATCTATAAAGAATTTGCTGAGCAAATTAATAATGTAAGCAAGGTGAAGGCAGGAAAATCATTAACGTACTGAAAACTTCTAAGGAGTTCATAAAAATGTTCAAGAAAATAATTAGCCTTGCCTGGCATATTTGACCAAAATTTATTTCGTGTTTACTTTCTAAAGGGTGACCGCTAAGTGTACTGGGCAGTCATTTGCATATGAACACCTGACGTAGTTGTTAATCATTATTATTGATGCATTGAAATATTTCTTTTAAAAACTTGTGATACAGAGTAACTCAATAGCGTGGTTATTTTTATTTTTTTCTACCTGACTGTGTAATGATTAGGGCTTGAGCTCTGGAGTCAGCCTGCCAGTGGTCGCACCTTGAAAGGAGTCATTGTAGCTTTAGAGCTTTGGGCAAGTTACTCAATTTCTCCATGCCTGTATTTCCTCATGTGTAAAATGGAGATAATAAAAGTGTGTACCACCCGATATGGTTGTTAGGCGGTCTGAATGAGATAATACATGAAAAGCACTCAGCACTGCATCTGGAACATGATGAGAATAAATATTAACTATTAGTATATGTAAATTTTAAGTGACTTTAATTTCAACTTCTCAGCCTTGTTTATGGTCCTAGAATTTTTAAGTGAGAAGTGTCTTTTGAAATTGTAACTGGTTTCCAAAGCTGTTTAAAGCTGTAGAACTCCCCTCCTTTTTTAATGTAATTCTATTTAGAATTCAAAAATATAAAAGAGGTAAGAGGACACAGGGTAAACGGAGACACTACAGCGTGACTCGGGAGTGGCCCCCTGATTGACAGTGGCATTTCCCAGAGATCAGCAAAGCCATGGCACGCTCACTGAAGCCACACAGCCTAGTCTGGAACAGCTTAGGGTGTAGGAAGGTGGGTTCCAAAAGATCATAGACACAGATTGGGTGCTTGACTTCAACCCCTAGCTTTGATGAGCTAGTACCAATGATTTGGTTCAAGAACCGGGCTGTTGGGCTTCCCTGGTGGCGCAGTGGTTGAGAATCTGCCTGCTAATGCAGGGGACACGGGTTCGAGCCCTGGTCTGGGAGGATCCCACATGCCGCGGAGCAACTGGGCCCGTGAGCCACAACTGCTGAGCCTGCGCGTCTGGAGCCTGTGCTCCGCAACAAGAGAGGCCACGATAGTGAGTGGCCCGTGCACCACGATGAAGAATGGCCCCTGCTCGCCGCAACTGGAGAGAGCCCTCGCGCAGAGGCGAAGACCCAACACAGCTAAAAAAAAATAAATAAAATAAATTTATTAAAAAAAAAAAAAAAAAGAACCAGGGCGTCAAGTAGAAGAAACAGCAGTGGAAAAACTCAGCAACAGGCTTTGCCAGGAGCATCAAACCATACCATTTCAGTGAAGGGGAGACCCCGTACCCACCACTGCTGCAAACACTTGTCCTGGGGGTCCCGATGCTTCTGCACCTGATTCACCTGAGCCTCTGGCGCTGAGCAGCCCTGAGCACAGGTGCCTCCTCTTGGCATTCATATTGGGATTCTTAGCATTATGATGCCCGAGAAACATGTCTGGAGTCTCTGGTCTTTCTTGGGCACAGTTCCTGGAGACATTCATAGACCAATTTGTACAACTGTTTGCCTTTCCTGGGGAAGATGATCCCAACAGCCTAGATATGTATCTCTTCCTCTGGGTGCCCTGGCAGGGGAAGGCTGGCCGGCACTGGTCTTCTTCTGCCTTAGACACACAGTTCTTGAGGAAGGTCTGTGTCCAAGCCCTGATGTCACCAAGCATTCCAGACACCTTTAATGGGTGGTCTCGGGTTGAAAGAGACCAAGCTCAGGGATTAATCTGTTTCTGTAAGAAAAATAACCACCCACCTTTCCTCACAGCCTACATCTTCTGTCCTCCCTTTGGGCATCTCCTCGTCCAAATTTCTGAATCACAGAGCGTTGTCAGGTGACTTTGAGGAAATAGCAGAAATTAACCTCCCAACTTACCCCTTGAGTTTAGCTCAAAGAACAGTCCAAAAAAAGAAAAGTACAACCAAAATCATGACAACTGAAGAATTCCTGCCCCTCACGGGCCAGCATTTATCAACATTTTGATGTTTGTGGAAATTGGAGGACGTCAGGGCCTGTAACTTACATAACACCAGTGTTATTTAAACACGTCCAGTGGGGAGGGAAAGAATGACGTTTCCAGCATTTCTCAGGAAGCTGCCATAGCATTACTATCAGAACTTGACAAAGAAATCTTAATTGATTAAATTGTATATTTATGTTTCAGGCACCCATCAATTAAAAAAAGTAAAAAAATTTCCCTTAGACATCAAGTAGCTAATAAGAATCATTCAGTGAAAGACTTGAAAAAGAAAGTTGAACAAATATTCCAGAAACTAAAATAAAAGGATAAAAGGAGTAAAACAATTTTTTAAGTCGTAGAATAGACAAAAAGGCAGAGAAAATTATCAAAGAAATAATGCAAGAGTGCTTCCGAAAAATGAAGGGCATGATTATCCAGCACAAATGAAGAAATACTTAGATAAGTGTTTGCTACTGTAAAACTCCGAAGACCAAGAATAAATAAAAATGAAGAGTAAATTCAGGAAGCTTTCAAAAGGCTTTTAATGAATTCCATTGTAATCAGAATTATTGTGATAATTGTTACCATAATTTGGTGATAAAGAGGTGGTTTAGTAAACACTGGCATATTCTAAAGGAATGTTCAACCACAATTTTAATACTTAGCAAATATACCAACAAAATGTAAGAGTAGAATGAAGATTTCCAGACAATGCAAGGATTCTAAAAATTTACATCCCATGGCCTCTTAGGAAACTTTTCAAGGGAATCCTTAAGCAAAATAAGGGACTTGACAGGGGAAAAAGTTAAGGTTGGAAAACCACAGGAAGCAACACAGCAGAGAAGCAAAGACGCTCTCAGAACAAGGTCTGGGCACCCAGCATTTCTAAACTATTTGAAAGGGACTGCCCCCGGGGAGGGTGCAGAGGACCGAAAGAAATCCGTCCAGCAAGACAGTGACGTGTTCAGAATGGGGAAGAGGATAGAAGCCTCAGGGTCAGAGGTCAGTGGAAAACTCAGTTTGGTAGGATATCTGACTTGCTTCAGAAGTAAGATTAAGGGGCTTTGGATAGATGGATTGAAGGATATAGAAAAAAATTAAAGTAGGTACATTTTAAGCAAATAATTAAAAGGGAATTATCTTTAAAATGCAACAGAAATTTATTAAGAAAGTGAATTATTTCTCTAGAGCAGCAATTCCCAAACATTTTGGTCTCAAGACGCTTTTACAAATTATTGAAGACACCAGAGAGCTTTGGTTTATGTGGGTTATATCTACCGATATTTACCAGGTTAGGAACTGAGACTGAGAAACGTTCAAATATGCACTTATTAAATTATTTTAAAATAATAAGAAACATTTCATGTTAAGATAAGTACTACATTTTTAGGAAAAATTATATTTCCTAATCAAAAAATATTTAATGAGAAGAGCTGCACTTTCTCACTTTGCTAATCTCTCTAACATCTAATCCCTTTAACGTCTGGTCCAATGGAGGACAGCTGAAATCTCGGGTCTGCTTCCGTATTCAGTCTGCTGAATGTGTCATACTTCATGTAGCTACTGGAGAATCCCACCATACCAAGATCTTTGAGAATTATTATTAAATAGCTTTGACTGCACTGATCTCTTGAAAGGATTCCCAGATGACACTTTGAAAAACACTGCCCTCAAGTAACACTTGATTTCTTTAGTGAATACCGTTTTATATAGTTATAATTTCTTATGTTGATATAATCAAACTAGCCACACACTTGTACTGAGAGGATGAATACGAGTGAGCGGGGCTGCGGCTGAGCATTAAATCCTCAGCAACAACAACAAGAGATCAGTAGGTGACGTGTAATATCAGTGAGTTGTCGTAACAGTCGAAGCATATTACGGAAAATGAGGGGAGTAAATATCAGAAGCAGCACCTACTATAGCACCTCACAACCGTCAGAATGGCCGTCGTTAAAATACCTACAAATAACAAATGCTGGAGAGGGTGTGGAGAAAAGGGAACCCTCTTGCACTGTTGGTGGGAATGTAAATTGATGCAGCCACTATGGAGAACAGTATGGAGGTTCCTTAAAAAACTAAAACTAGAACTACCATACGACCCAGCAATCCCACTACTGGGCATATACCCTGAGAAAACCATAATTCAAAAAGATACATGGACCCCTATGTTCATAGCAGCATTGTTCATAATAGCCAAGACATGGGAATGACCTAAGTGTCCATCAACAGAAGAATGGATAAGGAAGAATATATATATACACACACACACACACACATATGTATGTGTATATATATCTAATGGAATATTATTCAGCCACAAAAAATAATGAAATAATGCCATTTGCAGCAACATGGATGGACCTAGAGATTATCACACTAAGTGAAGTCAGACAAATATCATATGATATGGATCATATGGAATCTAACATATGACACAAATGAACTTATCTATGAAACAGAAACAGACTCAGAGACATAGAGAACAGACTTGTGGTTGCCAAGGGGAGGGGGGGCAGGGGCGGGATGGATTGGGAGTGTGGCATCAGCAGATGCAAACTGGTATATATAGAATGGATAAACAATAAGGTCCTATTGTATAGCACAGGGAACTAATCCAATATCCTGTGATAAACCATAATGGAAAAGAATATGAAAAGAATGAATATGTATAACCGAATCACTTTGTTGTACAGCAGATATTAACACAACATTGTAAATCAACTATACGTCAATAAATTAAATTTTTAAAAATATGTTAAATTTGAAGTAAAAAAGATGCAACACCTACCACATTTAAGTGATTGCCTCTAGATAAGGGTAGAGAAGGGTGCAGTAGGGCAGAGCAGGAGATTGTCATACGATGAAATTCTAGATGGTCTTTAAAATGAACTTTCCTATAGATGTATGGAAATAAATCTCAAGAAATATATCAAGTTTTGATTGTTCAGTAAGCTTCAGTAGAGCATGAGATTCTGCATAACTAATAAGCTCGCAGGTAATGCCAGTGTAGGACCATGCTTTCTGTAGCATGGAGTCGCGTAAGGAGAATTTATTCCTAACTTGGAACTTAAGACATCCTGATGCCATCAGAGAGAAAACCTCACTTAGGTACTACATTGTCGCTTACAACTCCAAAAGTAGTCTCCAAACTTTCTTCAGGGAACAGTGTCTAGTTAAAAGTTAAAAGGGAATTTGTGGGAAAACTGGTGAAACCCTAACAAGTCTGGAGTTTCGTTAATATTAATGTACTAGTGCTGTTTTCTTCCTTTGACAAATGTATTACAGTAACTTAAGATGCTCACATTAGGGGAAATTGGGTGAGGGGTACATACAGCCTTTATTATCTTCGAAACTTTTCTATAAATCTGAAATTATTCCAAAATTAAAATGTTAAATAAAAGAGTGAATAACAAGGGGTAAAAGCTGAAATACTCTGCTTAGACCAGTGAGAAAAGTTACAGAAGGGGGATTCAGAGTCCTTCCTGCTCTTGGTCCCCTTTGACTTCTGGTAGCCCCTGGGACTCCGAAACCCCTGGCCTCTAAAGAAAAAAGATCGGAAATCTTTTTACTTTTTTAGGGGCAGAAAGACACAAGACCCAAAGATTATTACACCTCTTACACATTTGTGTAAAATGAGGACCAGAAGGCAAGATTTCCTTCTGTGTCATATTTGTTGCTTTTCACCAGTTGTAGCTTTTATTTAGATATGCCTACTTTCTGCTCTGAAATAGAGGGGTTTTCTTCAATGTGACCACAAAGATAGACTCATGTATTTCACCCAAAGAGTTCCCATGTGAGACTGACCCATGTGTGGTCACGCTGAGTGGCTCAAAGGACAGGTGAGCCATTTATTGATACCTTGAGGAAAGAGGTCATTGGAGAGAGATGAGTCCTGTCTTCGTGGGTGAAATTCCTGTTTCCCGTGGTCCTAGAAGAGTGTTTGCATAGGAGATATATTGGTTGGCTTGTCGACTGATGAGGTTAAAGGACTTAGCTAAGAGCACAAATTATGGCTTAAGATTTGTTTGCATTCCCTATATTCTTATCTTGATTGAGAAACCCTAACGTTTAAGATTGAATCAGAAGCTGTCCAGGACTCCTTCTTTGGCCTACTTCCCAAATAACATGCCTATTTTTCTGCCTGGTATCTGGCCAGCGAGTCATTGTTGATGCTCTGCCCATTCACCTGTCACCTCTAAAGATACACCTAAAGAGCAGTGTCCCCGGCACCCTTTGGCACCCTCTAGGCTGTTCATAGGCTTGAAGGGATGGCTTTTGCCTCCAAGATACATAAAAAGCCTCGTGATAACACTGGACTTTACTGTAGGGGATGGGTCCACCTATTAGGGCTTCCTGTCTATTTCGCAGGAGAAAGAAAACAAACGCCACTTGGAACGAAAGCTGTCTTAGTTCTTAGCCTTCACGCTCAGTGGCTTACTCTGCTGGGTTACCTTGGCCCTGCAGGTGTGGGATCTGCCAATGCCTGCCTATTCGTACTCTCTAAGCCCGCAGGAGTCTGAGCTAGTGCTTCTCAACTTTGTTACTACAGAGGCAGTCCCTCTGTCCTAATATGTGTCCCTCTGGTCCCCATTCCCTTCCATGCTCCTAAAGCCAAGAAATACAAAAGGGAAGGGCAGCCCAGATACTCAGGGCCCATCTCGGATGATATCAGGTAAAGCATAGCCTTAGACTAGATTGAAAGCAAAACTCATACTGCAGTTTAACCAAAGAAAAGCATAGTTCTGCTTACCTTTTTTTAAAGAAAAGGCTCTATGAAAGGAAAATCCAAGCTCCTCATTCAAAATTGCTTGATGGAGATTTTAGAAGCAGAATCTCAAAACTGTGTACTTAGAACAGGGCCAGAAAGGGTTGCTTGCTGGAGGGTGGGAAGAAACAAGCTTGTTTTCAGTAACAGGCTTTGTCTTTGAGGCTTGATGATCTGCAGATAAATCTCTCCTCAGCCCTGCCAGGATAATTGGACTAGAGAGCATGCATATTAACAGGTTTTGTTTTCACTTCCACTAATAACCAGCTTTGTTGCGGTAACCCTTATTACGCTCATTATTTATGAATATGCAATATGGACATGGGATATTCCCCACAGAGAAGCTTTGTGGGAGACTGCTGGGGAAATGAACAGAATCGGGGCGAGACACCTTTTCTTAGCAGAATTGACTTTCAGAGAACATGCAGGGATCCCTGGAGCCCTGTTGGGGGTGCAGGTGTGTGGAGGAGAGTGGGGAAGACTCTTTAATAGAACCCTTGTACTTCCTGTTTTCTTACCCCTCTCCTATCTTGCCCACCTAGAGTTTTCATCTATTTTCTAACAAGGTTCATGATAAAAAGTGAGAACTAATATTTCATAGGTCAGGTAACACTGCCTTGCAGTGGGATTTGTTTTCTTTTAACCTAACTTGCGAGATAGTTTGCAATCTTGACATACCAGAAGCTCCTGCATTGCCATGGATTTCTTGATGCAACTAACCCATGTTGTCAAGGCAACCCACTTAACTGCTTTCTCCCCTCTAGAAAACCATTTCCAGTGCTGCAAACCCTAAATCTCAATCATCTCTTATAATACACAGGGTCAAATACATCCCCTGCATGCACAAAGCTATTACTTTTTTATAAGATATCGTGTCATTACAGTGAAAGAATTTGACTTGAGGGATAATGTGTATATTAAAGCGTTAACGTTAGTTCCATAGCATTTGTGCCCTATCTCTGCATTTCCAGGAGATGTGAGGTTGTTTGCTAAAGGCAGTTACATTTTTGGAGCTGTGGTAACAATGTCGGCATATTTCAACTAATTTCTATGTAAATTGATTGCAGTCAACAGCTTTTTCATGGTTTGTGAAATTAAATCACATAAAAGACAAAGTATTTTCTGAGGTTAATAGCACCCACCTGTTGTATATTTCCCCCCTTTTTAAGAGTCAAGACCCAGTTTTGAGAGTTCTTTCCATGTAATTGGGCTAACTCCACGATTCCCTAGGAAGCTATGACAGCATCATGCTTGAATTCAGATACTGACATCAAGGGGGAAGGTGTCTCCCCAGAGATCTGGGCTCCCGAGATGTTGGTTTAAAAGAAAATCTCAATAGAAGAATAGTAGGGGTCATTTTACTATTTTTGCTAGCTCACTATTAACAAGAAAACTGGGTTAGGTTAAGATTCTTACTGAGGTTTAAAGATTCGAAGACTGTTTTTTTTAATTTATTTTATTGAAATATAGTTGATTTACAATGTTGTGTTAGTTTCAGGTGTACAGCAAAGTGATGAAGTTATTCATATATATACATTCTCTTTCATATCCTTTTCCATTATGGTTTATCACAGAATATTGAATATAGTTCCCTGTGCTCTACAGAAGGACCTTGTTGTTTATAATTTGCATCTGCTAATCCCAAACTCCCAAGCCATCCCTCCCCCACCTCCCATCCCCCTTGGCAACCACAAATCTGTTCTCTATGTCTGTGAATCTGTTTCTGTTTCGTAGATGAGTTCATTTATGTCATATTTTCGATTCCACATATAAGTGATATCATATGGTATTTGTCTTTTTCTTTCTGACTTACTTCACTTAGTATGATAATCTCTAGGTCCATCCATGCTGCTGCAAATGGCATTATTTCATTCTTTTTCATGGCTGAGTAGTAGAATATGCAATGGAATATGTGCATATGTGCATATGTACCACATTTGAAGACTTTATTTTTAACCTAGTCTTGGCAATACAACTCACAAGCTACATTTAATTATGTAAATAATTGGAAGTAATTCTTAGTCACTCATGCAATACTGCTGGCACGGGTTTCCAGTTAGTTTTTCAAAAAGTCATATGATTTCCCGCTCCTTACATTTTTGCTCAAAAGTTGATCACATCAAAGGGAGCCATCTTTCACTTCACAATTCCCAAAGCTTTGAGACACAAATATGGCTGTAATGAAGTTTCTGCGTGGGGCTTACTGGCTCAGAGCATTTTCATGTTGCACGTTTATTAGATAAAACACACCTCAGTACCTTTCAGCTGCCATTCTTATTTCAATAAAGAGTTTTATCTATACAAAATAGTGCAGATTATCATATCTACTATTGAAGCATTGGCATTATTTTCTTCCCATTATCGTGATTTGACAGATCAGGTACTCACCTGTCAGTCTGTCTACAAAGCCTTTCAGCTCAGCCCTCTCCTATTACGGCCTTCAACGATTATTAGCACCCCATCACAATGCACAAAGAACTTGAGCCTGCTTTCGGAAATCCATTCCAAAACATAAGGGAAAGGATGAGGAGGTTGTAGGAAAAGAAGGTGAGTGAAGTAAAATCCTAAAGCAAACATAAGGAAGATTCGTACCATGGTCTGTATGCTGTTTACATGGGAAGAGCTGTGTGCTTCCAATAGTTTAGCAGCCAAACCAAAGAGAGAAATGTGGTCAATTAAATAATTCTTAGTATACAAATAGAAATATTTCAGCAAATATATAGATTATCAGGTCACTGAGGTCCAAAGGAAAATTTCCTCCTGGATTACCATTAAGTAAATTTGGTAGCGGTGTAGATCATCTACAGTAATGACACACTAAGCTGCATTATGTTTGTGGCCTCCATAATCAGCCAGAGTTCACTGGTTGCTTACTGGTGCCAAGCCCTGTGGTGCATGCTTTGTTATATACCTAACCTCCTTTAACCCTCCCAAGAAACATGAAATAGGTGTTCTTATCATAGTGTCAGAAGTGAGTAAACAGAGGCCAGCGGAGGTTAAATAAACTGTTTAAAGTCTCAGTTTTTACACGGTGGATCTGGGATTCAGACTTAGGTCAACGTGTTATGCCCAGGTCTATGGTTTTAGGTAGCCCATACTGCCTCTGTGGTTCAGAGTAGGGGTGATCGTGTTTGCTGGATGGTTAGGAAATGCTTCCTAGGAGAGGGGGGAACTGAAACTGGTCATAAATGGTGATTAGTGAGATCTAGAGAGTTGAGGATATTCTAGGCAAGAAAATAGTGCATTTACGTGCATAGAGTATGAATAATTCACAAGCTGAAAATAGCTGGCTTTGCCAGAGAGAAGGATGACCATAGGCAAGTTTCTTAATCTCCCATCCTCACCTACAATGAAAGTAATAATAAGATGTCCATCATAGAAAGGTTGTGAGAATAAAATGAACCATATAAAGCTATTAATATTCTTGTTAAGACAGATAATAGATGAGGTTAAATAGAAAGCAAGTGTCAGGTAATATAGGATGCTCTGCTAAAGAATTTCAGTTTTATCCAGAAGGGAATGGAAAGACACTTCAGGGTATTAAGTAAGGAATGAATATATTTGTATTTTTGCAAGATAGCGCTGCAGCCATGTGTGGAGGGTGCATTGCCCGTGTGAGTGAGCAAGCGAGGTACAACATGCAAGCTAGGAAAGAAAACGATTCAGTACAGCAGTAGCCGAGGGGATGGAGAGGAAGGCATGTGGTGAGGTTTAGCTCCTGAGCTACTGCAAGGACCGAAGATGAAGGATGAGGTGTAGGAAACCACCCATGATGGCTCTCAGCTTTCTGCCTTGCGTGACAGGGGGAAGGGTCTGATTATTCACTGGGGAAGAATATACATGCAGATGAGCAAATCCGGGGACATAACATCAGAAGTCCAGGCAGGACACATGCGCTTGAGATGCCTGTGGTCAGCCAAGAACAGGAGGTAAGTCTCAGGGAGCTTGAGTCTGGATGCAGAGAGAAACGGCCATCAGGACATTTCCGGTAGTGGAAGCTTCAGACCCAGATGAGCCAGTGAAGAGTGAGAAAGTGTGATGAGAACGGGGATGAAGATGGAGCCCTGGAGACCAAGATAAAGGGGAAGGTGGAAAAGAAGAGGCAGCAGAGAAAGATTAACAGCAGCAGCCAGAAGGGGGCAAAGGGCCAGTGGAGGAGAGTCACACTCTTGAAACCAAAGTTTTAAAAGAAACTGGAACAGAACTGACCTCTTCGCAATATTGAGATACACATGGCCGATGAGATTATGAATGATTTTATTTCTGATTTACTTTTCTGTATTTTATACATTTTCTATAATGAACATGCAGTTAAATAAAAATAACAAACTACAGTAAAATAAAATCTGGGAGAGACATAAAAGCAGGTTTTTATATTGAAGGGAAAGGGGTTGTATCCAGAGAGAGAGAAGTTTAAAATAAATGAAAAGATACAATCACAGGGTGAAGGGTCATAGGGAATGATTCATTTGGACCGTGGAGGGACATTTTGTCAGCTGAAATAAGAGGAAAGGAAGTAAGAAGGGTATGATGCATTAAGTCTGAAGACAGGAAGTTAGGGGAGTTTACCCATGAGAGTCTCAGTGTTCTCCAAAGTAGAAGTCACAGTTAATAAGACCCACCTGTTAGCACATGTGTCCATCCAGAGGAGAGAAAACTGGCATCAGGAGCTGCCGCTTCATCACCCTCTCTCCAGTTCGTCCTCCACAGAGCTACAAGAACGGGCTTTCTAAGTCCCTAAACCCTAAACCCTAACATCCTTTCCACCGTACCCTTGGGAAATTTGCTTAAACTTGGCCCAACTTCAAATCCATGGTCTGGGATGATCTACATCTTCCTCCTGCTTTCTGCAGGTACCTGCAGCTTATTTTCCCTCTTTTTACATACTCTGTCCATACAGGCTATCCCACTTCTGTTCATATAAATCTGACCTCAAAAATCAGCCACTTTGTAGGTGTTTGTCCCCAAATACGCTCAACGTTTGGTGAGTGCAATAGCAGGAGAGAAATCTCATCATGAAGCCAGGGGCTCTGCCCTCTCCCCAGCCACTCCCAGACTCTCTCCATCCCCCCATCCCCACACCTCCTCGGAAGGACAGACAAGCTCTTCATTGTCTCCCTCAAAGAGAGCAGCCCGTATTCCCGTCCTGCCCCCAGGTTCTTCACGACCTTTTTTTTTTTTTCTTTTTAGATTCCATATATATGTGTTAGCATACAGTATTGGTTTTACTCTCTCTGACTTACTTCACTCTGTATGACAGACTCTAGGTCCATCCACCTCACTACAAATAACTCCATTTCATTTCTTTTTATGGCTGAGTAATATTCCATTGTATATATGTGCCACATCTTCTTTATCCATTCATCTGTCGATGGACCCTTAGGTTGCTTCCATGTCCTGCCTATTGTAAATAGAGCTGCAATGAACATTGTGGTACATGACTCTTTTTGAATTATGGTTTTCTCAGGGTATATGCCCAGTAGTGGGATTGCTGGGTCATATGGTAGTTCTATTTTTAGTTTTTTAAGGAACCTCCATACCTACTAGAGAATGGACTTGAGGACACAGGGAGGGGGAAGGGTAAGCTGGGACAAAGTGAGAGAGTGGCATAGACATATACACACTACCAAATGTAAAATAGATAGCTAATGGGAAGCAGTCACATAGCACAGGGAGATCAGCTCGGTGCTTTGTGACCAGCTAGAGGGGTGGGATAGGGAGGGTGGGAGGGAGGGAGATGCAAGAGGGAAGAGGTATGGGGATATATGTATATGTATAACTGATTCACTTTGTTATAAAGCAGAAACTAACACACACACAAAAAAGAGAGCAGCCCAGGCTCACGTCCTGTGTGTCTCGCTTTTCACTCCAACTAGTCGTGAAGAAATCGCTTTCAAACAAATTCCATGAAGGAAATCCGGGAAGAACATTTTCTGTTTCTCCCCATGTGTTAATGCATCCGCATCAATCCCATGCCCCAGATTCCCACGCTTTGGGTTGGTACTCAAGGCTCTTCATCACCTGGTCCCATCCAGTCTCCCCTCCTCACACTACACTCTGAGTCTTTGCAGTTTCCTCAGACAAATCTACCCCACACCACTCTAAACTGTCACATAACCCCAAGTTCACCCTCGTCCTCTTTCCCTTTGTCACACTGAGCTCAAGCATCAAAAGGCTTTTATGATCTTTGGCACAAAGGGGATATTTAAATGGGACTATTAAACCTTCCTTCTTCATTTTCAATGGGGATAACTGAACTTCTCCTCATTGTTTTTATAAGAACACATTATTGGAGTTATGTTAGATTGTCTTACCATTTAATTTGTGTCCTTTTCCAGGGATTCAATGGTGCTAGAGAAATTGACAGTGACACAGAAAGGTGTTTATTTTCAAAAATTTAATAACTGGGAATGAATGACCTAGAGAAAGAAGCAGGGCCAACCCATTTTTATTTGATTTCCATAAAGACGGGGTGGGGGGCGGAAATGACAGACTATTAAATAAGAACTTTTGAATAAGAGCTTCTTTCATACTCACTTCTCACTCTTAAGCTCCAGGAAGGAAAGCGGAATCTGTTCTAGAATGTGAACAATTTTCACGTGTGTCCCAAGAAATTCCACACACACAGCAGTCAGACCTAAGGGATCATTTCAGGAAACAGACGCCTTGGCAAGGACCTGAACACACCATTCTGGTGTCCTCGGAACTGAAAGGAGATGCTTAGCCACCCAAAAGCTTTCCCTGGTCAAAGCAACTTCTTCATAAAATGGAGGGAAACTAGATGTGGGGCTGGTAGGATGGGAACAGTTGCTTTTCTTATAAAGATGCTCTTATATGAGCATCTCCATGACAACACGAGCAAGCATCACGCATTCTCTCCCACCACCCAGGAGGCTGAGAAGGAGCTTTTGGGATTGGAACCCACTCTAGGTTCTGCAAATGAGGAAATCTGGTCCGTTGTGGTTGCAGAGTTATTCTTCATTTCCCAAACTTGTCAAGTCCCCAGACCACAAGTTTCATTTCCAGCCTGTAGAGATTCTATGTACCTCTCATCCTTCCCTGGTCCAGGGCTTCCTTATTTTGTAAGAAGTGGATGCACCCAGTACTATTAAACCAATTCAAGGGAGAGCAGTTTAAAGCAAGGGCTTTTAATCCGGAAAATGTCTCAGACCTCTTTGAGAATCCAATGCAAATTACAGACTTCTCCCCAGAAAAAGGAAATACACACAGCATTTTACATACAATTTAGGGAATTTATATATAGGCAAACCATTTTATTGTGCTTCACTTAATTGCACTTCACAGATACTGCATTTTTTACAAATTGAGGGATTGTGACGATACTGGCAACATTTTTCCGGAAGCATTTGCTCACTTCCTATCTCTGAGTCACATTTTGGAAATTCTCAAAATATTTCACACTTTTTCATTATTATTATATTTCTATGGTGATCTGTGATCAGTGATCTTTGATGTTACTATTGCAGAAAGGTTAAAACTCACTGAAGGCTCAGATGATAGTTAACATTTTTTAGGAATAAAGTATTTTTTAATTAAAGTATGTACATTGTTTTTTAGACATAATGCTATTGCACACTTAATAGACTACAGTATAGTGTAAACATGACTTTGATATGCACCGGGAAACAAGAAACTTGTGTGACTCGCTGTATTGTGATACTAACTGTATTGTGACAGTCTGGAACGGAACCCACAACACCTCTGAGGTGTGCCTCTACCCCTGAAAACTCTGAAGAACTCTTCTCTTTAATAAAAAGTCTTCAGTTTTAGGACAAAATTCTTAGCAAAGGGTCAGTCGATAAAATGCCAAAAACAAGTTCAAAGGTAATATATTGAGCCAATTAATTATGCTTGATGTCAAAGTACTGATAAAACTGATTTTAAAATATATTACCTAAAACACTATTTGTTTTATTTGTATTATTATCTGCAAAATGTGAATCAATATTGAGAGAGATTAAACCTTCATTAGCTGCCATTCAAGCTGAGGAGACCATATATTTATTTATCTGATTTATTTCAAATTTTTATCTGACTAAAATACTCTGAGAGTAAAAAACAACAGCAACAAAAACAAAGACAACAAAAAAACTCAACCCAATTACATTATATACAACGTTCAGACATGAAAATAAGCATTGACCGTGGGCTGTCGTTAGAATCAGGCTGGCACTACTGCACCATAGCGATTTCGGGGAGAGACTTCTCTTTTTCTTTGTTGCCACCCAAAGGAATATTTTAGAAAGATAAGTACAGAAAACACACACACACACACACACACACACACACACACACAATAAAAGACAGCTGGGAAAGGGATAGAAACGCTTATGAAACGAAAGCCCATTATATCTGATTGATGGACGATTATACAGTCCGCTGTTCCAACAAATACAGAAAAATCCACAATTATGACACCAATGTAAACTTCATAAAAGAAGAAGTCTTGACTACCTTGCTCCCTGACACCTAGAATAAATATCCGATACTTTGTGATGCTTCAGCAATTAGCTTCTGAATGATAAAAATCTATTACCCAATAAAGCTAGGAAAAAAAAAAATCTACTAACAACTTACTGTATTACCCTGGGTAAATCAATTCAGTTCTCTTGGCCTCAGTTTCTTCATCTAGAAAATGAGGAGGTAAAATGGGTCTTTTTTTAAACATATATATTTTTTATTGAAGTAGAGTTGATTTACAATGTTTCAGGTGTACAGCAAAGTGATTCAGGTATATATATATATGTTCTTTTTACAGATTCTTTTCCATTATAGGTTATTACAAGGTATTGAATACAGTCCCTATGTTATACAATAGGTCCTTGTTGTTTATTTTATATATAGTAGTGTGTCTGTTAATTCCAAATTCAAAACTGGGGCTTTTTAAAGTCTTCTAATTTCCCAGTCTCTGGTTCTACTTAGCACACAGGCAATTTCTCCTCAAGTGCAAGGCTATGATCATTTAGGCACAAGCTGGTACCTGGCCTGTGAACACCCCATGTGCACTGTGGATATTCACTAAAGAGAAACAGGCTTCTGGGGAGAACACCGTGGACGGCAGGGCGAGTCCCAGAGTCCCAGGCGAGGGCTTGACTCTGTGGGGAAGAGGTGACGTGCCATCTTATGAGATGTAGCCCAACTGTCTTCCTGTTTTCTTTTTGAAGTCTCAGCCTATAATTAAGTATCCCCTGGACTCAGCACCCTAGATTTCTCCACTGGTTCAACATGCCTGAAGCAGTGACACACTCACAGTGCTTCCAGAATGTTCCACATGATATTTTCAGCATAACCTTTGAGGGAAAACGGACAACCAAGTTTGGTTAAGTATTTTTAAAGTAACTTTGTTTAAATGCATCTATTAATTCTTTAAGTAATTTGTGTTCTTACATGACAACATGTTAGTCAACCCAGATATGGGCTGGGTGGTATATTTTCACTCTCGCGAAAAAGTATTAGAAATTACAGCGCCTCTTTAAAATATTTCTCTGGGTTTTTTTTTCCCTCTCAGGGAAGTTATTCTCAGACTTCAGCACACATAAAAATCACTTGGAGTGCTTATTAAGAATGCAGATACCTAGGTTCTACCCCCAGATATGGATCTGGACAGAGCCTAGGAAATCACCTTTTAACTATTACCATAGCAATTCCAATGCACATGTTCCCCAGAACCACATTGTATATCTCCCCTGTAGAGAGACCTATAAAATAAGCCTGTGTCCGTTTCGATATTTTCCGCTATAATCCCTTCATCTGTGATATTTTTGCACCCTCTAGTGGATGATTTCACTCAGCAAATTGTTTTTCTGTATTACAAATGCCTTGCTCAAAACTTTTAGGAAATTCCATCTCTCATGAACTCCTTGAAACAATGGGAAATCAGGAAAAGGCTCATAAGAAAAATTGCTTCAAGGAACATGAGATTCATATATATTTAGATATACATTTAATGTGTAATATACATACATATGATAGAAAAATTTAATCCTGATCAAGTTGGCTGAATATAGCTAATCTGTTTTATTAAAATATTTTAGAAACCTTGGATTTACTGGCCACAGTATTTTTAGGCCATTTACACCTGTAAGATTAATATTCTCACACACCAGTTTCCTAATACACTCGTTCCAGCAAATCAATACGATAACTTGGATCTTCCTGACTGCTCCCTTCTGGGCATCTCTTTAGAACCTACTGGCCCTTCTGACACCTCTCGTGTTGGCTTCTACGATCGACAGCTCTTTTCAAGATCCTGAAAGCTCTGGATGTGTTTTGTTTTGTTTGTGGCTTCCATCTCACTGAAGAACTTTGCTTACTGATGCTATCACTTCCAGAGTCACAAATTCAGTTGCCCACAGGCACCAAGCAGGTGACACAGATGAGTGGGTGGGCAGGGTGTAAACCAAAGACAGTGGTGGAGACTAAAGCAAACTGAGTTTGTTACATTTCAAGGAATTCAAGAATAATTATAATTTTATAAAGCCCACTATGGGCCTAATTAAACATCTGTGAACTGCATGAAACTTTGTTTCGTGAACCAGCTAAAGACCCCTGATTTACGTGACGGCTTACGAAGTGCTGACTGTGTATGGATATGGTTCTCACATAATTCTAACGACAACCCTTTACAAGGGATAGTTTCACATCCCAGTTGTACCCACCAGGAAACGAGGGTTTAGGAGGTAGTTTCCTCGCCCCAAGCCAGACAGGTGAGGTTCCCTGGCGCAGGCTCTAATCCACGGTGCCAGAACCGAGGGTCTGCCTCCTGTCACTTCACCCCAGGGCCTCTCTCAGCAGAGCGCTTCCAGCCTTTCCCACCTGAATGTCCCAATGTGCTCCTCTCCCTTCCCGCCACCTCGGACCCCCGCTGCCCGCCCACACCCCCTGCCACCCAGGCTCTTCACAACATCTTCTGTTCCCTTGGCCTCTGCTTCTACTGGTGTCTTTGCATTTGGGCAGTTTCTCATCAGGTAGCTGACACATCTCTGCACCAGCACTGGGCTGGTTGCAATTCTTAGGAACTTATTATCCCATTGCAAACGAATGTGACAAATATAATATATCTGTATAATATATATATATTCAATATATATAAATAATAATATATAATTAATAATATATATGATATATAATATAATAATTATATAGTATATATATAAATAATATAAATATATTATACTGAATATATATATATATTCAATATATATAAATATATTCAGTATATTTTTACTGCTATTGTTTTAAGTAGGTGCACGTTTTCCTCAAGTTTTAAAATGATATTTCAGTAATGCTCGGATTTTTGTTACAAGTGGAATTGGCCCTACTATAACACCCCCTACCTTTCTACTCAATGGACCCGTTCCAGGTACCACTGTGAATCCTGTAAAATGATGGGAGATCTCTGGGTAAAGCCCTGTTGTGTCAGCTGGCCTCAAAACATGTTTTTGAAAAGCAAACAGTAAGAGTCATTATGTATAGAAATCCAAGTGAATTACCTTTGAGGAAAAAGAGCCATTTCTTCACTGATCCATTCTCAGGTAGCTGCTTGGGTTTTGCGATCCCGAAGGCAGAACAGCGGCCCTGGAGCACGTTTCCCACCAGGCTGCCTCTCGTGGATTACGTTACTCGGGGAAGACACAGTTATAACCGCACGCTCGCATCAGTGCTGCGGTTTATGTGGAATATTTGAGTCCCTTTAACCTTCTGTGAAAACTGTCACCGAAAACAGTATTTCTTTAGGTGGCTTTAACATAACATTTTGATTTGAATTTCCAGACAAAAAGAATGAGAAGTTACTGGGACGTACACTGCAACCTGTGATATATTCTCCAGTCCTAACAATAAAGAGTGTATTGTTGTGCAGTCTTTCAACAAGAGAGTCCACCTAGGATATGCACAGTAATTCATCCACTTGCCCTTCTTTGTATAAACAGTTAACACAAACAAACTGTATTTCTCTGCTGTGAGAGTCAATATTCAGAAAAATCTATTTGTACTTGGAAAATAGATGGGGGTGGGGCGCTTCGACTGCATTAAGTCTGCAAAATGACCAAATCCCAACTCATCCCTTCCTCATCCTCCAGTGATGGTATCAACATGAAGGTAAAAGCAACCAGAGGCTAACTGGCTGAGGTGCTGTGGTGCTGCAAGGTCCAAGTTATGATAACCGTTCGCTGAATTCTTTCCAAGTGCCTGATGCCCTTCTCACTATGTGCATTAACTCACTTAAACTTGACCCTGTAATGTACGTACTATTCTTTTTTTAATTGGAGTATAGTAGAGTTGATTTACAATGTTGTGCTGGTTTCTGGTGTACAGCAAAGTGATTCAGTTATACATATACATACACATCCTTTTTCACATTCTTTTCCATGATGGTTTATTATAGGATATTGAATATTGTTCCCTGTGCTGTACAGTAGGACCTTGTTTATCGATTTCATAGATAAAATATGGTAACCATAATTCTGTTTTCTATGACTGTCAGTTTCTGTCTTATAAATAAGTTCATGTGTATCACTTTTCAGATTCCACATATAATCATATATCATATGATATTTGTCTTTTTCTTTCTGGCTTACTTCACTTAGTATGATCATCTCTAGGTCCATCCATGTTGCTGCAAATGGCATTATTTCATTCTTTTTTATGGCTAATTCCATGGTATATCTGTACCACATCTTCTTTATCCATTCATCTGTCAGTGGACACTTAGGTTGCTTCCATGGCTTGGCTATTATAAATAGTGCTGCAATGAACATTGGGGTGCATGTGTCTTTTCTAATTAGCATTTTCTCCAGCTGTATTCCCAGGAGTGGGATTGCTGGATCATATGGCAACCCTATTTTTAGTTTTTTGAGGAAACGTCATACTTTTCTCCATAGTGGCTGCTGTAGATACTATTCTTATCACCTTTTTACAGGTAAGGAAATGGAAGGACAGAGGATTAAAGTAACCCAGCCCAGGGCACACTGCACGTAGTGGCAGGGCCCTCATTTTTAGCAGACGTGCTTGGACCACGGACCAAGTGTGCTCTTGGTGATGGAGTCGGTGAGGTCTGGTATGTGTGCTGGGACCTTACCTGCCCAGAGGCTTCTGTTAGACAGCCAAGGCTGAAAACTACTTCTACTTATAAGGACTCCCAGAGCTGAAGAATCTGTATTATTATTCCCTCCTTGTCCAGGTAATACCCATTACTCAGTAGTTCTGGATGCCAAGGGTGGTAGCAAATGAAGCCATTGATTCCATGTTCCCAGGTATTCCTCTTCTTATTGGGAAAATTTGTAAACCACTTTTCAGTAAGACCGCCACTTGCTTGCAGTGTTATCTTTCCTGCCCTGCATGTCAATGACTACTTCCCCCAACTCCAGATCAACATGTGCTCCAAATGTCCTGCAATCAGAGCTGTCAATCCCATAGTTACATTTCAGCGGGAGACTTCACGGGTTCACTGCATGTGGCCCACACTCACTGTTCCTGCTTGCGAGTTCTTTGGATGTGGGTCCCAGCCCCTGCTGCAGCGTGAGGCCATTTCCTCTTGTCCTGTTACCAAGGGAAATAATAGAGGAGCTGCATTCAATCAGAAATGTATAATACCCCTTCACGTGGGACCATGCATGAACGATGCTAAGTAGTAATTATTGGTGGACCAAAAGGGAACAGAACACTATGGGGGGGGGGGGGGAAGAGTTTTTCCAGGAGATTGCGGTAGACCCACAGAACATTTATGGATGTCACATTTGAGGTTTTGACTCTTAGCAAGAAAACCAGGCGATCTGTGTACCTGGTTATTTGTAATTCTGTTGAGGGACCAGCTCGCATCGTGTACACTTTCTGACTGGTGTCCATTGTGAGACATCTAGAGGCTTAGATTTTGGTTTGTTCATGTGGGCGCCCAGGCACTGAGCCACCTCAGCCAGATGGCCTCCTTCTTTCATTAATGTCACACTGACAAGTCCCATGTTGATGCTGATGCCCCAGGGAAGCTCTTTAAGAACCTCTGCCCCAGAGATAAACAACAAGCTCCCACTGTATAGCACAGAGAACCATATTCGATATTCTGTGATAAACCATAATAGAAAAGAATATTTAAAAAAGAATGTATATATATGTATAACTGAGTCACTTTGCTGTACCACAGTAATTAACACAATGTTGTAATTCAACTATACTTCAACAAAAAATACATTAAAAAAGCATTCTCATTAGGCAGTGCTTTTGAATTTATATTTTAGGACAGAAGGCAAATACAAGTAATTTAAATTAGAAAACTCGCTCAGTTTCATCTCGCTAGAGCAAATGGAGAATTTCACAGAAACAGTATCTGCATCAATTTTGGCTCCAATTTGGAAGTCTTTTCAGAACAATCTAATTGTATATTTCTAAGTTGAATAACGGAGTTCTGTTCAATTCTCTCTGTCGTTGAGGGGTCTGGATAAGGGATCAAAGGCTAAGGACGGTAAAACAGGTGCCAGAGACCCAGGGATCCTGTAAAGGGAAGTGAGGTCCCGGGCGCTAAGATTGCGAAGCTGGTGTTGCAGGTGAAGGGAACGAGCAGGCCGAGGAGGGCAAGGGCTGGCGAGGAAAGAGGCCCAGGCGCTCGAGCGACTGTGCGGCCCCCCCCTCCCGCGCTGCTGCTTCTGGTCACTTCCACCAGCTCCTCTGAGACCCCCTGCAGAGACGCGTCCCCTTAAAACTGAGCACCCAGGAGGCTTCTCTTAACGCTCCACAGGTGGGGGGGGGGGCGTTTCACAACGGACACGTGGTCTGTGGGCATAAGCACACATTACTTTATACAGCTGGGCAGGGAAGCCCGATGCTATGTGCATTTGTGCAGATCAGCGCTGTGCCATCACAAAATCTTTTGCGAACTGATGGTGTTGAATTTTAGCATCCCAAATAATAAATTAGTATTTGCCCTTTCGTGACAACTTTGTTAAAATAAGATTTCTATCTTTGCCTTCCCGATCCACTTCTCACTGTGGGGCTTGCAAAACTTATTCAAACTTTGTATATAAACCTGAAAGTACAAAAATGTGGACGAACATTTTATGAAATTGTTGACGTTTCTGCGGATGCCTGGCGCTGGGTATCGTGTGCAGTGATATGATCGCCCGGACGAGGGCGCTGTGGTACCGCGTTTACTCGTGTGCTGTCTGGTGAATTCCTGAGTGGTCCCTGCGAGGATTTCTAAAGGAAAGTAGCAACGTTTGCTGGTCCTTTTACACTCCATAAAACGCTGCTGAGATTAGGAAGTGACAGCTTCAGAACTTCTATTGTCTGGAGCTAAAAGGAGTTTGGTTCATCCCTATCAGCGCCGCTGATATTTTTCTATTTGAGGCTCATTACTTTTAAAGAATGTGCTTCAGCCACTTCATCAAAATGCTCCTTAGATTGAAGAAGATTCACTTTTTAAGCGTTTTTTCCAAAGCCAGACTTACAAGTGAGGGTTGATTTGGTATGGATATTTTAGTATGAAGGTATCGCCATCTGCTTGGAACGTTTAGGAAATTTGAACATGGAAAGTTGCCCTTCTGCACCATCGTGCACTTTTTATCTGATCATACTGGATACTGAGGTAATCCAAGAAATAGTTATTAAATCACAAAATGCTATTGCCAAACAATAATGTTCTGTTCTATAATCACACAAATTATTCAGATTAACATCATAATAAATCAATAACAAAATGAAATTTTAAAAATCAATCTTTCACACCTATGATGTGAAGCTTTGATAAAAGCTAAGATGCACATCCTGAAATCTTCTCAATTCAATATTGATTAATTAAAAATAGATTTTAGATTGAAGCATCTGGTTTCCCCGTAGCTTCATTACTAAGGTTTTCCATTATTTACTTAGAATAATATATAAAATATAGTTTGTTGGAAAAGAAAGTCCAAGATGAGGTACGAATGGTTAGTTGGCTCTAACAGACTCTGTAAGGAAAACTCTGTGACGATTACCCGGGCAGTAAGAGAGGAACGGATAGTGTTTGTAAAGAAAACATTCCTTTCTCTAAAATGTTTAAGAAGCTTTCTAGAGGGTCATGATCAGACTTTAAGCATTGTGCTCTCTTACAAATGAAATGATAGGACCTTCACATTCAGACCGGAAGGGAAGTTAGGAGGTTTCTATTTGATCCTATCAGGAATGGCCTCTGACAGCGAGGACCAGAGTCCTGAGAAATAACGGCTCAGCCAGACAGGGCTTTCTTTCCCTCGCATATGACGGGCAGCCGGAAGTGAGCTGTGGCCGATTGGCTGAGGTCTCTCCGATTCTCAAGGCTTTTCCTCAAGGTTGCAAGATGACTGTTGGGACTTTTACCATTAATTAGGAACTCCTCATTAATAGCAAAGAAGAGAAAATGAAAGAGGAAGGGGCAATTCCTGGGTCAGGAAGACAAAAACTCAGCATCCCAGGAGATAGCCACTCACATCTCACCGGTAGGAAGCAGTCCTTGTCACCTCTGCCAGGAAGGTGGGAAAGCAGCTTCAGCTGGCCCAGTGCCAGCCTCAGAGGTTTAGTCTGTTAGTGCAGGAAAAGGAGAGGAGTGTATTCTCCACCACACCTGTCCATCACACCTCTGACTCTAAGGAAAATGAGGCATCTGGGCCCGGAAAGACCGAAGGCTTCACCCATGTCCCAGAGCTGGTGGCAGAGCCAGGCTTCAGGGAGCATGACGGTGGGGTGGGATGGGAGAGTGCCTTCTGAAGCTCTAAGGGTTCTGCTTTTAGCGAGAGCATAACAGGTAAAGAATGTGACGAATCGTAGCAGCACTATTCACACCACTAGCCGAGATCTGGAAGCAGCCTAAATGTCCATCGACAGGGGAGTGGGTAAAGAAGATGTGATATATATATCATACACACACACACACACACACACACACACACACACACACACAATGGAATACTACTCAGCCATAAAGAAGAATGAAATAATGCCATTTGCAGCAACATGGATGGACCTAGAGATTATCATACTAAGTGAAGTCAGACAAAGACAAATATCGTATGATGTCACTTACATGTGGAATCTAAAAAAAGATACAAATGGACCTATTTACAAAACAGAAATAGACACACAGAAATAGAAAACAAACTTTTGGTCACCAAAGGGGATAGGGTGGGAGAATGGATAAATTAAGAGTTTGGGATTAACAGATACACACTACTATATAGAAAACAGATAAACAACAAGGACCTACTATATAGCACAGGGAGCTATATAATATCTTGTAATAATCTATAATGGAAAAGAATCTGAAAAAGAATATATATATACATTTATATGTATATAAAACAGAACCACTTTGCTGTACACCTGAAACTAACACAATATTGTAAAACAACTATACTTCAATTTTTAAGAAAAATGAATGTAAAGAATCATGGATTACTGAAATAATCCATGATCTAATAAGATCATAGTGGTTTGATTTTCCTATAGAAATATGCAAAGAAAAATAAAGATCAAATCCTAACACTGTAATCAAGTGATAGTGTCGCTGTCAAGGCATTAAAATTTTGTTTGGTAGCAAAAATTTCATTTGAGAGCCTATTACTTCAAAGTAAATAATGGAGATGTTCCCTCATGTAATCCTTGACTTCCTACTATAAACACTGTGGCCCTCCCCCTCTCGCAGGCTGAGGGCACCGCCCTCAACTTCCTGAGGAGTGTGACTCGGGTACAGTGATTGTGACAGTAGTGGCAGCAGCAAAGGCAAGGCTGCTCTGAAAGGGGTTGCAGCTGACTTTCTCCCGTTGCCGGGAGGATAAAACTTGTCTTCTAGGAGAAGAGTTGTGAACAGATGTTGACTTTCTCTCACAGATATCATTCAGCCATTCAAATACTTGTTAAATTGACACATTCAAGAATGCAACACTGTATCAGGTTATGTATTAATCCAAGAAGAGACTATGTATTACTGCTTATAACCTACGACCACAGAGAAGTAATATGCAGACACCTGAGTGGAAATGATTTCTGAAAATTGTACAATATTAAAACTGGCCCCTTCGTGTTACAGACAAGGGAACTACAGGATAGCAAACCAGGAATGACCTAATTTAATTCATTTGGAGAATAGGAATTTTTTTTTCATTTTAATATATGCTTAAGTTGTTATAACTCCACGGGTTATGATTTCAGATCTTTTCAAACACAAAGACTTATGTGAATATTATAGTGTCATCTAAAATGACAACTCTTCAGTGTTTTCCCTCGATTCATGATTTATGCCTGGGGTATAAATGGGGAGCGACATTTACGGGTTGGGGATTCAGTTGCGTGTGATTCCTTTGTAATTGCAGTGGGAGAAACTGCAGATGACCAGGAGCGAGAGGAGGAAGATATTCTGCTCTGTCACCTTCCACGTCATTGCCATCACCTGCGTGGTCTGGTCTTTGTACGTGTTGATTGATCGGACAGCGGAGGAAATCAAGCAAGGCAATGATAACGGTAAGAGCATGTGTCCATTCTCTTGCCCTCTTGGATCCTGGGACGACACCCGAGACAGGCAGGGAAGATGTTTCCCGGAGCACGTTGGGTGCACGAGCAACACCCAGTCCTGGCGACAGGGTCGGCTCCAGTTATGTTATTGATGACCACTCGGACGTAAAGCACTGGGCATACAGGGGTCCCAAGCTGAGAAATAAGATTTATCAAGTAAACCTTAGTGGAGGAGGAATATTCAGAGGCCGTGCGCCACTTTAGGCTTTTCAAGGAGCTGATAAGTATCAGGTTCTGCCTGATGGGAAAAGGCAAACAGCGGTAAAAATAGAAGGTCTTTCATTGTATTTAATTCTCCCCAATCAGGGCTTCTTGTAACACACAAATAAGATGGCAATTAGTAGAGATGTGTTACAGCTTATTAATTAGCACGCTATAAATTTGATAGAGTGGATTAACACTGCAGTTTGAAATATTTGCCATGCTAAGTTTGATAGAGAAGGATGGTATCAAGTCTGCAAAGAGAGATGTTTTAAAACCACTGAGGCATATTCTAACATTGTCAATGGATAGGTCCTTCAAAACAGGAGCAAAAATGGCTTGTTGATCTTCACCTCCGTACCCAGTTCTGTTTCTCAGCAGGTTCTGCTGGCTTTTGGCCTGTAGCCTAAATCACAGCAGGTGAAACAGTGAGGAATATTCCCCTAGCCTCCCCCTGGGGGGGAAATATATATATTATATAGAAAACCAGCAGTGAATTTGGAAGGAGAAGTTGTTCAGATGATAACACTAAGTTTGTGTCTCCCTCAAGAAAAGAAGAAAGTGAAAGAAAGAACAAGGTGAGAGGCAGTGAGGGAAAGAAGGAAGGAGGAAAAGAATTTTTTAAAGGAGAGGTTTCTTTCTTCTGTGTCTCTTTGTTGGGATTCACAAAAGCAGGGGGGAGGGCCCCCCTTCTCGTGTTCCTTGGGTGCTGCTTCTGGGCAGAACAGGGCTGGGCTCAAAAGGACCGGGACCCCAGACCCCCTGGGATGTGTTTTATGTAGCTGGAGCATGTGTGTGGCAGGGGTTCTCTAGAGGCAGTGTCCTCTTCAGAACGGGAATGAAAGTGCTAGAAAAAACAGGTGGCGGGTATTTTTGTGTCAGCGCTAACTCATTTATATACAGTTTATACCAAACTACGTTGTTTACAACTACATTATGCGTTGTTCCTGAGATGCTGGATTTTAAAATGTCTATCGAATCCCTGCTGTCTAAGTCCCTTCAGGGTAGGAACTTTTTATTTATTTATTTTAAGCCCATATCGCCTATGGCTACAGGAACTGGCTCAAGCCAGGTAACAGAGAGTATGTCACAAACATTACAGCTGATCGTGTGCGTACGTGAAGACGAAGAGACACCCCATCACCTTCCCCACCTCGCTACACCCAGCCTACGACCTTAGGACTGCAGTGTTTCCTCACAATCCAGAGCAGACCTGAAGCCGGGCTGGATATGTCCCAATGTCTGATTCAGCGTCCCAGCGTAGCCTTGCCCTCTCCCGGAGGCCACCCTGCCTGGGCCCGGCTGCCCCAGCCTGCGGGGCTCCCGCTGCTGTCCCCCAGCTACAGGGAGGGAAACAAGATGATGGCACCTCTCCTGGACAGAACAGGAGGATGCACTCTCATTGCACTCTCATGTCATCCATAGGCAGACAGCTCAGAACCTCTCTCTTAACTCATTTACTCAATCCCACTTCTGACACCTGTGAGTGAACAGCAGTCGTTTATCCCACAGTGGACATGACCATCACAACCTCAGCCCTGAAACCCGTGACCCATGACCCATGCCTCTTTCAATTTCTCTCCCTCTCTAGTCCCCCTGGGTGTCATTAATTATGTCTTCAGGTGTCACTTCTATGCTGATAACCCCACACACACATGCAAATGATCTCCAACCACACATCTACCTGCTTCCCAGACCTCTCCATTTAAAGGTCTCCCAGGCACCCAGACGCAGTGTGTCCAAACTCCTAAGCTACCACCACTTCCCACTCTGACCCCTGTGGGAACGGCATCGCTAACCCCCAGTAACCAAATGCACCCCAGGCTTCACTCCTCGCCACCTCCAACGTCCACCTTACATTGGTCACCAAGTCCTATTTAGTCTGTGCCACACACCTCAGGGATCGGTCCCTTTCTCTCCCTCCCCACTCTGCCACCACCCGTGTGCAAACGATCATCTCTTTTACTGGAAAACTGCTCCTTAGCTAGACTTTCTCCACTTTTGCCCACCTTCAACCCACATCCAGAAATGGACTTGCAGCAAATTTACAAAACACAAATCTGACCACATTCTACCCGTTTACTCATGTCTCTTAAAATACACCCTGGACTCTGGAATGGGGCTACGCTGACCTCATGACCTGGCTGAAGCCAATTATGCCGAACACTGGTTCAGCTCTTACAGACCCTGCTCTGCTTTTCCGTCTCCATGACACATGTCCTCGAGCTTCTCGTGTCCACCCCGCACACTCACTCACACGCTCGTGGGTCATCACACACCTCCCTGAGCCCCACTCAGCCTTCACAGTTTACCTTAGACATCACTCCCTCTTGGAAACTCAGTTCAGCTCCCTGAACTAGAGTAACTGTTACTACCTCAGCAGCTCTCAGCATGTGGTCCCCAAATTCACAAGATCAGCATTACCTAGGTACTTGTTAGAACTGCAGTTTCCTGGCCTCTCCCCACCCCAGACCTATGAATCAGAGGTTCTGCGGGTGGAGCCCAGCAACGTGTGGGTAGCTGACACCCTCTAAGTGTTGAGAACACCTGCTCCTGTAGCCGCCCTACCTGGACCACCCGTCGCATCCCCTGTGCAGAGTCCACACCACTACAGAGTGTGCGTTTTACCCCCACAGGTTTAGATTCAGTTACCCCTTACATGACTCTGTTGTGCCGTCAGGCTGAGACGCTCTGCCCTACCAGGAGGCTTACCACACCTTGTCACCGCCACTCCTTTACTTGTCTGTCTCCCGTCACCAGTAGACTAAGCTCCAAGCAGGCCGGGCAGCGTCTGCCCTGCTCACCGGCACATCCTGGCCGCTGAGCAGTGTGTCTGGGACCTGGCAAGGGGCCCAGCCAATGGAGGGGGAACGGTGACAGTGAATGCCTCATACACACGGTTTTCCACTTTTTTTCTTTCTTGTGGAATTTTTCTTCAAAACATTTTTTCTCTTTCTCAGTTCTGGGTAGATGATGCAGGATTTCAGACCACAGTCTCCAATGGACTGTCCCTCAGAGTCCTCAGTCATATTTCCCAACAGAAAAGGTTGAATGATAATCAAAGGTCAGCTTCTTAATATCTATAGCTATCTATACACATATATATACACAGTATATAGGGTCAGCTTTCTACCATATACTTTTAAAAGTTATTTTCAGGTTTTTAAAAATATTTATTTATATATTTATTTATTTATTTATGGCTGCGTCGGGTCTTGGTTGCAGCACGCGAGATCTTTCGTTGCGGTGTGCGGGCTCTTCATTGCGGCACACAGGCTTCTCTCTAGTTGTGGCACACGAGCTCCAGAGCGTGTGGGCTCAGTAGTTGCACCACGCAGGCTTAGTTACCCTGCGGCATGTGGGATCTTAGTTCCCCGACCAGTGATTGAACCCACATCCCATGCACTGGAAGACGGACTCTTAACCACTGGACCACCAGGAAAGTCCCTATTTTCAGTGTCTTAAAAGCAAGTGAAAATGAGATAGCTTTTATCTTTGGTGTTCAGAGCTTCTGAAATAGGAAGCAAGATCTTTATCACGAAGCAGTTCCCATGGTTATTCCTACAGAGTCACTGACCAGAGGGACAGCTCCTGACTTGGGTAATGTCAAATGGGACCATGGTGACTTTTGTAAAAGTTTTTTAGTAGAAGACTCTCTGCACTTATGTTCAAATTGTACTTAACACCTAACTTCCCAAAGTACACATTTTCGGGTAGTGTGGGCATCTGTGTGAGTTATTATTTTAATCTTCCTTTGGCGTTGGAACAGGGGGAGCTGATCCTGAATTGGCTTTTAAAAAGTTTTGGGAAAAACTGCGTAATTTAAAAGTCAAAATATTTTAAATCCATCTTGAAAACCTTCAAAAACTTTTGAGGAGGAACAATTTGCCCTTCTTTAACCAGAGTGGAGGTCAAATATAAAACAGCATCTTCTGAGCTGTAAAAACAACACTGCCAGGAAAAAGTCCTTTGTATGTTTTTAAGTGGCTGTCCTTTTAGATTAAATAAACATCATGCCCCAGATCCCTCTCTTTCTATTTCCTGTGATGAAAACAAAAACAAAAATAAATACATGGTACTTGAAACTTTAACTCCCTAAATTATCCATGTTGCCAACTCTAATTTGGGAGAACAATTAATCCTCCTGCCTTATCTTTACATATTCTAGAGGAATGCTCCAGGGTACTATCTATCTGTGTGCTGAAAACAAATCACAAAAATACAGACCACGAAAACGAAACAAAAGTTCATGCTGTCTATTTTTTTTTTAAATAAATTTATTTATTTGTTTAGTTATTTTTGACTGCATTGGGTCTTCGTTGCTGCACACAGACTTTCTCTAGTTGCGGCGAGCAGGGGATACTCTTCGTTGTGGTGCACGGGCTTCTCATTGCAGTGGCTTCTCTTGTTGCGGAGCACAGGCTCTAGGCGCGCGGGCTCAGTAGTTGTGGCTTGCGGGCTCTAGAGTGCAGGATCAGTATTTGTGGCACACAGGCTTAGTTGCTCCGCGGCATGTGGGATCTTCCTGGACCAGGGCTCAAACCCGTGTCCCCTGCATTGTCAGGTGGATTCTTAACCACTGCGTCACCAGCAAAGCCCCATGCTGTCTATTAAAGGGACTATAGATGTTAAGGCTGCCGCAGGAACATTTAAATGCATAGAAGTGAGGGACTAGAATAAGAAATTGATTTTGTCTCACTCCCCTGTGAGCCTCCGAGAACATCCAGGGCTGGGCCGTGCCTGCTGGCTGTTAACATCTGCTTTGAGAATGTCTTAAAAATACTTTCCTGCCATCCATATTATATTCTCCTTTTCAGCACTGTTGCTTAAACATTCCTTTTTAATGTAATTACACATGCTCTTATTGTGAACAACGCCAAAGTGGTAAACACCGGCTTGGGCAAGTGGTCAGAAGGACAGGGTCTCGTTCTGCCTTGGTCATGTGCTAGTTATCTTGAATAAAATAATTATCACTCTGAAGCTCACTTTTCTCATTTGTTGACTAAATTGGACTGAACATTCTCCAAACTTTCGATGATTCATTTTTCAAAAACACCATGAATTTGCCCTTGCATCAGATAAATGGAAACAAGGTGTTTAGGGCTTCCCTGGTGGTGCAGTGGATAAGAATCCATCTGCCAATGCAGGGGACACGGGTTCCAGCCCTGGTCCGGGAAGATCCCACATGCCGCGGAGCAACTAAGCCCGTGCACCACAACTACTGAGCCTGCGCTCCAGAGGCCACGAGCCACAACTACTGAAGCCCGTGCACCTAGATCCCGTGCTCTGAAACAAGAGAAGCCACCGCAATGAGAAGCCCGTGCACCACAATGAAGAGTAGCCCCAGCTCGAAAGAACTAGAGAAAGCCCACGCGCAGCAACGAAGACCCAACGTAGACAAAAATAAATAAATAAATAAATAAATTTATAAAAACACAAAACACATACTAAATTATTTTAAAAAAAGAAACAAAGTGTTTCTACAAACAGCACATGTATCATTCATGTTTACTCACAGTAAAAATTACCATTAAAGCTAGTTAAGGAGAGAGACCTTCAAGATTGCTGAAAAGTAAGACGTGGAGATCACCTTCCTCCCCACAAATACATCAGAAATACATCTACATGTGGAACAACTCCTACAGAACACCTACTGAACGCTGGCAGAAGACCTCAGACTTCCCAAAAGGCAAGAAACTCCCCACATACCTGGGGAGGGCAAAAGAAAAAAGAAAAACAGAGACAAAAGAATAGGGATGGGACCTGCACCAGTGGGAGGGAGCCGTGAAGGAGGAAAGGTGTCCACACACTAGGAGCCCCTTCGCGGGCGGAGACTGCGGGTGGTGGAGGGGGGAGCTTCGGAGCCACGGAGGAGAGCACAGCCACAGGGGTGCGGAGGGCAAAGCAGAGAGATTCCCGCACGGAGGTTCGGCGCAGAGCAGCACTCACCAGCCCGAGAGGCCTGTCTGCTCCCCCGCCGGGGCGGGCGGGGCTGGGAGCTGAGGCTCGGGCTTCGGTCGGATTGCAGGGAGAGGACTGGGGTTGGCGGCGTGAACACAGCCTGAAGGGGCTAGTGCGCCACGGCGAGCCGGGAGGGAGTCCCGGAAAAAGTCTGGAGCTGCCCAAGAGGCAAGAGACTTTTTCTTACCTCTTTGTTTCCTGGTGCGCGAGGAGAGGGGATTCAGAGCGCCGCCTAAACGAGCTCCAGAGGCGGGCGCGAGCCGCGGCCATCAGCGCGGACCCCAGAGACGGGCATGAGACGCTAAGGCTGCTGCTGCCGCCACCAAGGAGCCTGTGTGCGAGCACAGGTCACTCTCCCCACCGCCCCTCCTGGGAGCCGGTGCAGCCCGCCACGGCCAGGCTCCCGTGATCCGGGGACAACTTCCCCGGGAGAACGCACTGCGCGCCTCAGGCTGGTGCAACGTCACGCTGGCCTCTGCCGCCGCAGGGTCGCCCCGCCTCCTCCGTACCGCGCCCTCCCCCCGCCTGAGTGAGCCAGAGCCCCCGAAGCAGCTGCTCCTTTAACCCCGTCCTGTCTGAGCGGGGAACAGACGCCCTCAGGCGACCTACACGCAGAGGCGGGTCCAAATCCAAAGCTGAACCCCAGGAGCTGTGCGAACAAAGAAGAGAAAGGGAAATCTCTCCCAGCAGCCTCAGAAGCAGCAGATTAAATCTCCACAGCCAACTTGATGTACCCTGCATCTGTGGAATACCTGAACAGACAACAAATCATCCCAAGAGGTGGTGGACTTTGGGAGCAATGATATATATACTTTTTTCCTTTTTCTCTTTTTGTGAGTGTGTATGTGTATACCTTGGTGTGAGTTTGTCTGTATAGCTTTGCTATTACCATGTGTCCTAGGGTTCTGTCTCACCGTTTTTGTTTTGTTTTTTTTTTAGTATAGTTTTTAACGCTCCTTCCTTCCTTCCTCCCTCCCTCCCTCCCTCTCTCTCTTTCTTTCTTTCTTTTTCCCTTTCCTTCTGAGCCGTGTGGCTGACAGGATCTTGGTGCTCCAGCAGGTGTCGGGTCTTGGTGCTCCAGCGGGTGTCAGACCTGTGCCTCTGAGGTGGGAGAGCAGAGTTCAGGACATTAGTCCACCAGAGACCTCCCAGCTCCACGTAATATCAAACAGTGAAAGATTTCCCAGAGATCTCCATCTCAATGCTAAGACCCAGCTCCACTCAACGACCAGCAAGCTCCAGTGCTGGACACCCTATGCCAAACAACTAGCAAGACAGAAACACAAACCCACCCATTAGCAGAGAGGCTGCCTAAAATCATAATAAGGACACAGACACCCCAAAACACACCACCAGACGTGGACCTGCCCACCAGAAAGACAAGATCCAGCCACATCTACCAGGACACAGGCACTAGTCCCCTCCACCAGGAAGCCTACACAACCCACTGAAACAACCTCAGCCACTGGGGGCAAACACCAAAAACAATGGGAACTATGAACCTGCAGCCTGCAAAAAGCAGATCCTAAACAAAGTAAGTGAAGCAAAATGAGAAGACAGAGAAACACATAGCAGATGAAGGAGCAAGGTAAAAACCCACCAGACCAAACAAATGAAGAGGAAATAAGCAGTCTACCTGAAAAAGAATTCAGAGTAATGATAGTAAAGATGATCCAAAATCATGGAAACAGAACAGAGAAAATACAAGAAACGTTTAACAAGGACCTAGAAGACCTAACGAGCAAATAAACAATGATGAACAACACAATAAATGAAATTTAAAATTCTCTAGAAGGAATCAAAAGCAGAATAACTGAGGTACAAAAACAGATAAGGGACCTGGAATATAAAATAGTGGAAATAACTACTGCAGAGAGAATAAAGAAATAAGAATGAAGAGAATTGAGGACAGTCTCAGAGACCTCTGGGACAACATTAAACACACCAACATTCGAATTATAGGGGACCCAGAAGAAGAGAAAAGGAAAGGGACTGAGAAAATATTTGAAGAGATTATAGTTGAAAACTTCTCTAATATGGGAAAGGAAATAGTTAATCAAATCCAGGAAGTGCAGAGAGTCCCATACAGGACAAATCCAAGGAGAAACACGCCAAGACACATATTAATCAAACTATCAAAAATTAAATAAAAAGAAAAAATATTAAAAGCAGCAAGTGAAAAACAACAAATAACACACAAGGGAATCTCCATAAGGTGAACAGCTGATCTTTCAGAAGAAACTCTGCAAGCCAGAAGGGAGTGGCAGGATATACTTAAAGTGATGAAGGAGAAAAACCTACAACCAACATTACTCTACCCAGCAAGGATCTCATTCAGATGTGATGGAGAAATTAAAACCTTTACAGACAAGCAAAAGCTGAGAGAGTTCAGCACCACCAAACCAGCTTTACAACAAATGCTAAAGGAACTTCTCTAGGCAAGAAACACAAGACAAGGAAAACACCTACAATAACAAACCCAAAACATTTAAGAAAATGGGAATAGGAACATACATATCGATAATTACCTTAAATGTAAGTGGATTAAATGCTCCCACCAAAAGACAGAGACTGGCTGAATGGATACAAAAACAAGACCCATAGATATGCTGTCTACAAGAACCCATTTCAGACCTAGGGACAAATACAGATTGAAAGTGAGGGGGTGGAAAAAGATATTCCGTGCAAGTGGAAATCAGAAGAAAGCCTGAGTAGCAATTCTCATATCAGACAAAATAGACTTTAAAATAAAGACTATTACAAGAGACAAAGAAGGACACTACATCATGATCAAGGGATCAATCCAAGAAGAAGATATAACAATTGTAAATATTTATGCACCCAACATAGGAGCACCTCAATATATAAGGCAAATGCTAAGAGCCATAAAAGGGGAAATTGACAGTAACACAATCATAGCAGGGAACTTTAACACCCCACTTTCATCAATGGACAGATCATCCAAAATGAAAATAAATAAGGAAACACAAGCTTTAAATGATACATTAAACAAGATGGACTTAATATTTATAGAACATTCCATCCAAAAACAACAGAATACACTTTCTTCTCAGTCGCTCATGGAACATTCTCCAGGATAGATCATATCTTGGATCACAAATCAAGCCTTGGTAAATTTAAGAAAACTGAAATTGTATCAAGTATCTTTTCCGACCACAACACTATGAGACTAGATAATCAATTACAGGGGAAAAAAATCTGTAAAAAAATACAAACACATGGAGGCCAAACAATACATTACTAAATAATCAAGATGTCACTGAAGAAATCCAAGAGGAAATCAAAAAATACCGAGAAAGAAATGACAATGGAAACAAAACAACCCAAAACCTATGGGTTGCAGGAAAAGCAGTTCTAAGAGGGAAGTTTATAGCAATACAATCATACCTCAAGAAACATGAAAAATCTCAAATAAACAACCTAAACTTACACCTATAGCAATTAGAGAAAGAACAAAAAAACCCCAAAGTTAGCAGAAGGAAATAAATTATAAAGATCAGATCAGAAATAAATGAAAAAGAAATGAAGGAAATAATAGCAAAGATCAATAAAACTAAAAGGTGGTTCTTTGAGAAGATAAACAAAATTGGTAAACCATTAGCCAGATTCGTCAAGAAAAAAAGGAAGAAGACTCAAATCAATAGAATTAGAAATGAAAAAGGAGAAGTAGCAACTGACACTGCAGAAATACAAAGGATCATGAGAGATTACTACAAGCAACTCTATGGAAGTAAAATGGACACCCTGGAAGAAATGGACAAATTCTTAGAATAGCACAACATTCAGAGACTGAACCAAGAAGAAATAGAAAATATAAACAGACCAATCACAAGCACTGAAATTGAGACTGTGATTTAAAATCTTCCAACAAACAAAAGCCCATGACCCGATGGCTTCACAGTCTAATTCTATCAAACATTTAGAGAAGAGCTAACACCTATATTTCTCACTCTTCCAAAATATAGCAGAGGGAGGACCACTCCCAAACTCATTCTACGAGACCACCATCACCCTGATACCAAAAGCAGATAAAGATGTCACAAAGAAAGAAAACTACAGGCCAATATCACTGATGAACATAGATGCAAAAATCTTCAACAAAATACTAGCAAACAGAATCCAGCAGCACATTAAAAGGATCATACACCATGATCAAGTGGGGTTTATCCCAGGAATGCAAGGATACTTCAATATATGCAAATCAATCAATATGATACACCATATTAAAAAATGAAGGTGGAATACCATATGATCATTTCAATAGGTGCAGAAAAGGCTTTTGACAAAATGCAACACAGTTTTATGATAAAAAACCCTCCAGAAAGTAGGCATAGAGGGAACTTTCCTCAACATAACAAAGGCCATATATGACAAACCCACCGCCAACATCGTTCTCAATGGTGAAAAACTGAAACCATTTCCACTAAGATCAGGACCAAGACAAGGTTGCCCACTCTCCCCACTATTATTCAACAGAGTTTTGGAAGTTTTAGCCACAGCAATCAGAGAAGAGAAAGAAATAAAAGGAGTCCAAGTCAGAAAAGAAGAAGTAAAGCTGTCACTGTTTGCAGATGACATGATACTAGACATAGAGAATCCTAAAGATGCTACCAGAAAACTACTAGAGCTAATCAGTGAAAACTACTAGAGCTAATCAATGAATGAAACTACTAGAGCTAATCAACTACTGTAGCAGGATACAAAATTAATGCACAGAAATCTCTTGCATTCCTATACACTAATGATGAAAAATCTGAAAGAGAAATTAAGGAATCACTCCCATTTACCACTGCAACAAAAAGAATAAAATACCTAGGAATAAACCTACCTAAGGAGAAAAAAACCCTATATGCAGAAAACTATAAGACACTGATGAATGAAATTAAAGATGATACAAATAGATGGAGAGATATACCATGTTCTTGGATTGGAAGAATCAACATTGTGAAAATGACTCTACTACCCAAAGCAATCTACAGATTCAATGCAATCCCTACCAACCTACCAATGACATTTTTCACAGAACTAGAACAAAAAAGTTCACAATTTTTATGGAAACACAAAAGACCCCAAATATCCAAAGCAATCTTGAGAAAGAAAAATGGAGCTGGAGGAATCAGGCTCCCTGAGTTCAGACTATACTACAAAGCTACAGTAATCAAGACAGTATGGTACTGGCACAAAAACAGAAATGTAGATCAATGGAACAGGACAGAAAAGCCCAGAAATAAACCCAGGCACATATGGTCACCTTATCTTTGATAAAGGAGTCAAGAATATACAGTGCAGAAAATATAGCCTCCAATAAGTGGTGCTGGGAAAACTGGACAGCTACATGTGAAAGAATGAAATTAGAACACTCCCTAACTCCATTCACAAAAATAAACTCAAAATGGATTAAAGACCTAAATATAAGGCCAGACAGTATAAAACTCTTAGAGGAAAACCTAGGCAGAACACTCTATGACATAAATCACAGCAAGATCCTTTTTGACCCACCTCCTAACAAATGGAAATGAAACAAAAATAAACAAATGAGACCTGATCAAACTTAAAAGCTTTTGCACAGTAAAGGAAACCATAAACAAGACAAAAAGACAGCCCTCAGAATGGGAGAAAACATTTGCAAATGAAGCAACTGACAAAAGATTAATCTTCAAAATTTACAAGCAGCTCATTCAGCTCAATATCAATAAAACATACAACCCAATCCAAAATTGGGCAGGAGACCTAAATAGAAATTTCTCCGAAGGAGATATACAGATTGCCAACAAACACATGAAAGAATGCTCAACATCACTGATCATTAGAAAAATGGAAATCAAAACCACAATGAGATATCACCTCACACCAGTCAGAATGGCCATCATCAAAAAATCTACAAGCAATAAATGCTGGAGAGGGTGTGGATAAAAGGGAACCCTCTTGTGCTTTTGGTGGGAATGTAAATTGATACAGCCACTATGGAGAACAGTATGGAGGTTCCTTAAAAAACTAAAAATAGAACTACCATACGACCCAGCAATCCCACTACTGGGCATATACCCTGAGAAAACCATAATTCAAAAAGAGTCATGTACCACAGTGTTCATTGCAGCTCTATTTACAATAGCCAGGACATGGAAGCAACCTAAGTGTCCATCGACAGATGAGTGGGTAATGAAGATGTGGCACATATATACAATGGAATATTACTCAGCCATAAAAAGAAATGAAATTGAGTTATTTGTAGTGAGATGGATGGATCTAGAATCTGTCATGCAGTGAGGTAAGTCAGAAAGAGAAAAACAATGTATGCTGACACATATATATGGAATCTAAAATAAATAAATAAATAAATAAAATGGTTCTGAAGAACCTAGGGGCAGGACAGGAATAAAGACGCAGACATAGAGAATGGACTTGAGGACACAGGGAGGGGGAAGCGTAAGCTGGGACGAAGTCAGAGAGTGGCATTGACATATATACACTAGCAAACGTAAAATAGATAGCTAGTGGGAAGCAGCTGCATAGCACAGGGAGATCAGCTCAGTGCTTTGTGACCACCTAGAGGGGTGGGATAGGGAGGGTGGGAGAGAGACACAAGAGGGAGGAGATATGGGGATATATGTATATGTATAACTGATTCACTTTGTTAAAAAGCAGAAACTAACACAGCATTGTAAAGCAAGTATACTCCAATAAAGATGTTTAAAAAAAAAAAAACTAGTACAGGAAAAGATTACAAATATGTGAAATGGGGCTATTTCCCTATGCAAAATCCCTTCATTCTTGAAAAAAACAGCCCTTCAGAAGCCATTAACCATAATAAGGGAAATCTTTGTAAGGTTTGATCTGCAAAGGAATTGAATACAAGTCTGAATTATTTGAGATTGGGGTATTTCTTAGCCAGGAAAGGGGGACCTTCTCAGAGTGAAAGTGAGAAAATAGTGACTATAAAGGAAATGAAAGAGACAGTCAGTGGCAGTGGTCCTGTGGATTAACAAACTCTAGTCTCAGGTTCCTGAGGGGAAATGCCCTTCACCCCAATCCCTGTCTCCTGACGCAACCTCAATGGAGGATGTGTTGAGGAAGATCTGGGCGATTTTTTATGCAAAAAAGTTACAGGTTTTACTCTGTCATCATGTTTACCTTACTCTTTTATCATGTTTACATTCAATTTCTATAAATACAGTTAATTTTACCTGGACTTCCCTCTCTGGCTTGCTAGAAAAATCTTGCCTAGATGCAGAGCCTAGGATGAGCTGAATGGTCTCTGTGCTCTTATTTGTCTAAAGTGCTTTCACTCACCCTTTACACTTCTTTACAAGTTGTGTACTGATTTCTGTGTTTCTGGTAGCACTGCACTTTCAGGAAGATGGAATGTAGCATTTGATTCACGTAACTCTATAATTTGTGAAGTCTTCAATACCGTATCACAGGACAAATCTACAGACCATCTTAAGCCTTTCCTGGGAAGCCTATTAGCAGGTCCATTGTTTTGGGATGGCACGGATATTGTTGCAGCCCTCAAGGACCACATCACACACATATGCAGTTATTAAAAAAGAGGCCTGGAAGAAGACTTTTAACAACTGTATATTGAGACGGTTTGAGAATTTATTGCCCATTTTTGTGGGATTGACATGACAATATTAAAAGTGAATGCATCAATTAAAATGCATCTATTATGAGCAAGAGAAGATTCCCATTTCCTTAGAAAATGACTGACAAAATATCTGCTCCTCCAATTCTTGCCCAAGAATTCCCAAGCATCGTCTCCCATCAGTGCTTAGGAGGTAGGGATGGGCAGAGCGTTGACTCCTGCACCTCCAGAAACCCTTGCAGAAAGATCCCAAGCAGAAAGGCAGAAGTAGAGAGAGACCCTTGGGCTTCAGAGAAAAAAAAACAGATGATTGAATTGTCTGAAGATGGATCTTCCAAATTCATCTTCTGAACTGGCAAGTGGGGTCAACTTTGTGCTCTTGGCATTTCCGAGTTCAGGCTCCAGCTTCAAAGAATTCCTTGGGTTACACAAGGGGTCCACAAGGAACACGTCCCTGTGCATCCCTTCTTCACCTCAACCCTTCCTTATTGTGTACCTTCTTTCTTCTTCACGGAAGACAGCACAGAACTGACTAGTCCAACATAATTGACTATGAAGACAACGTGCTAAGTCTCAATAAAAGAAAGCACGGGACTTCCCTGGTGGCACAGTGGTTAAGAATCCGCCTGCCAGTGCAGGGGACACGGGTTTGATCACTGGTCCGGGAAGATCCCACATGCTGCAGAGCAACTAAGCCCGTGCGCCACAACTACTGAGACTGCACTCTAGAGCCTGCGAGCCACAACTGCTGAGCTCACATGCCACAACTACTGAAGCCCACACACCTAGAGCCCAAGTTCCACAATGAGAGAAGCCACCGCAATGAGAAGCCACGCACTGCAAAAAAAGAGTAGCCTCTGTTCGCCACAACTAGAGAAAGCTGGCGAGTAGCAAGGAAGACCCAACGCAGCCAAAAAAAAATTAAAAAATTAAAAAATAAAACTAAAAGGAAGCAAATGCATCTCACCAGTGAATGAAAACAATCTTGAAAAATCCATTTAGCCCCATTTTGGCATCTCCTCTCATGACGTCCGTAGTGAGTTTTCCAAGGTAAAATCTTTTATAACTGCTCAATAATTTCTAAAGAAAACAAAAATCCTGCCCACTTAGTGAAAGGCAAAGAGAAAGCTCAGCCTGTCTCTGAAAGATGATGGTCGTCTGGACAATGGGCTTGTACCCAAATGGCTTTTGGATGTGGGGTGTGGAGTACTCTGCAAACTTTGTCTAGGGAAATCGCCGGAGCTTTGACTCCCCAGGAACGTATAAAGGAAGAATGACTTGAGCAGAGGAAATCGATTCAGAGACACCTTGTGAAAGGAAGTGCAGGGGTCAGAGTCTCTGAGAACTGATGGAGAAAATGGCAGCTGGTTACTCCTGGCCCGTATTCTCAGGTATATCATGGGTTCTGGTCACTGTTTCTGGAAGGAGAGGTGGGGCAAGGATAGAATCTTCAGCTTGTCCAACAAAGCGGAGCTTCACTAACAAGTGAAGAAAAGCTGTCACTTCTGGTTATTTTGAAAAGATTGAGGCACAGCAATCAGAATTAGAGCTTTTTTTACAGTGATGCTTTAGTTTCTGCTGTACCGCAAAGTGAATCAGTTATACATATATCCACTCTTTAGAGTCTTTTCCGTATAGGTCATTACAGAGTATTGACTAGAGTTCCCTGTGCTATACAGTAGGTTCTTAATAATTATCTATTTTTTTATATAGTAGTGTGTGTATGTCAATCCCAATCTCCCAATTTATCCCTCCCCCCCTTCCCCCCTTGGTAATCATGTTTGTTTTCTACATCTGTGACTCTATTTCTGTTTTGTAAATAAGTTCATTTGTACCATTTTTTTAGATTCCACATATAAGCAATACAGATGGCCAAAAAGCACGTGAAAAGATGCTCAACATCACTAATTAGTTGAGAAATGCAAATCAAAACTACACTGAGGTATCACCTCACACCAGTCAGACTGGCCATCATCAAAAAGTCTACAAACAATAAATGCTGGCGAGGGTGTGGAGAAAAGGAACCCTCTTGCACTGTTGTTGGTGGGAATGTAAATTGTTACAGCCACTATGGAGAACAGTATGGAGGATCCTTAAAAAACTAAATATATAACTACCGTATGATCCAGCAATCCCACTCCTGGGCATATATCCAGAGAAAACCGTAATTCGAAAAGACACAGCACCCCAGTAGTGTTCATAGCAGCACTATTTACAATAGCCAAGACATGGAAGCAACGTAAATGTCTGTCAACAGAGGAATGGATAAAGAAGATGTGGTACATATATACAATAGAATATTAGCCATAAAAAAGAATTAAATAATGCCATTTGCAGCAACATGGATGGACCTAGAGGTTGTCATACTGAGTGAAGTAAGTCAGACAGAGAAAGGCATATATCAAAGTTAGAACTTTAAAAGCTTTCATTCATCCCTAAAATGTCCACTGAGCAAGGCAGGGTGGAAAACAAAGACCAACCAGACGTAGATCCTGCACTGTCAAGATTATGGCACAGCAGAGAACAACTTATGTCAGAGAGCGACTCATGCCACAAGTGTAACAAATAACATGAAACTGGAAGAGTGAGAACGTTTATTCCCAGCTGGAAATTATTTCCGAGTCAGGTTTTGTGGGACAGGTAGGCATGCAGAAATAGAGAAGCAAAATTCTGAGAGAAGAAATAGCATGGGCAAAGGCTTGGAAGGAGGGAATCTCCAGGCACTTCCAGGGCACAGGTGGTAGTGTGATTTAGGAATCAGAGGGGAAAATGAGATGTAATCCATGGGGATTTTCCTAAAAATGGGAGACAAAGCACGCTTCAGCTTGTCTGTGGTTAACATCCTTGTAAACAAGGAGACACTACTGCTCAGTGGAACAGCTGAGAGCAAACATCCTTCTAAATCTGGAGAAGTCCAAGGTGTCTTACTTGTATACTGAGTCTTCCCGCAAGTTTCTACATAAAGGAGCTTAAGTAAGTGATCACCTTCTGCAACAGGGCTTCTCACCTCAGCACTCGTGGAACTCTGGACCGGGTAACTCCTCGCTGTCCTACACGTTGCGCGATGCTGGCAAAGCAGCATCACAGGACTTGCTGAGTCAGCAGCCCCCGCCCCGCACCAGGTGTAACGATCACCACTTCCAGACACTGCTCAGCGGCCCGGGGCACACAGCCACCCCCAGCTGTGAGCTGCTGGCCCCCCAGCTCAGTGAGTCAGGCCTGCTCTCCCTGCAGAGACAGGAGGAAGGAGCAAGGCAAGCCCTTCAACGTGACGCAAACGGGGCAGGGGTCCATTTTGCTTCCAGAAGCATAAAGTATTCATAAATGGCACTCTTACAAAATGCAGACAGGATGTTTCTTATGACTCTCTTCACTGTTATAAGTAAGTAAAACCTGACTTCCCTAAAGTGTGGTTTCCAACCCCCCCTTCTCTTGTACTTGACAGCCTCTCACAGGAATGAAGGCAGCTATCACGTCCTCCACACCATCCTCATGTTGGCAAGAGCTGGTCTCTTGACCATCATATATTTAACATTTATAATTATGTGTGGCCTAAATACTGTTGTAGTTACAGAAACGCTCGTGACATAGTTTTAAAAACTCTTTGTGAAAGAAAGTCTATTTCTAGTTACGGTGATGGAAATTAAGAGAAAATATTGATTGATGTCTAAGAAAGAGATGGTTCTCAGTAACAAAATATAAGATTGATAAAACGAGTGACTAAAATCCTAAATCTTATGCATGTCTGTACTCAGGAATTCTGAGATGTGGCAGCTTCTTTCTTTTTTTTTTTTTTTAATTTTAAAGGTAATGAGGGTGGGGAGGGGACCCATGGGTACAATCCCACGCATGTACCTATTACGTTACCTTAAGAGGATCCTAAAGTCTGATTCTTTCACTCAGTATGTGCGCTATCCTTCCTTAAAGATTTACCTGTAAGGAATAAATGTCGAAGTAAGTATCTGATGTAGTATCTGATGATCACAGTAGGTTCTTGATGGCTAAGAGAGATGAGAGACATCATTACAGTGGTAGGGGAGAGAATTTCTTCATGTACAGTTTTGGCAATACCTGGAGAATATTTAAAGCAATTAAGCAATCAGGTTATAATTCTTACTAGTTGTTAAGAATATATTCCTGATCTATGAAATATTAACAGGCTGGCATGATCCTTTGAAGGAACCATAGGAAAAAAAATCACCAAATCCATCAATAAAGACTTGGTGGTAATGTCCTCTCTTTTATTTCAAAGGTGTCCTTGAATGGCCATTTTGGACAAAACTGGTTGTGGTGGCCATCGGCTTCACGGGAGGTCTGGTCTTCATGTACGTACAGTGCAAGGTCTACGTTCAGCTGTGGCGCAGGCTGAAGGCCTACAACCGTGTGATCTTTGTGCAGAACTGCCCCGACATGGCCAAGAGGCTGGAGAAGAACTGCTCCTGCACGGTGAACACGGACGCCAAGGACGCCGGGGCAGTGCCTGCCTTACAAACGGGGACCAACGCACCGCCACCTTCGGAGGGCGGCCCCCCCGAAGTCATACCCGTGTGACGGGGCCGGCCGGGAGCGTGTCACTGGAGGATCGCCTGGCCCTCAGCCACTACAAGTGACAGACGTGATCCTGAGTTAGTCACCCTCTTTATCGTCTCTCCTCTTTCTGACTCACTTGTCCTCACTTTGCTCAAAAAGGAAAGGAGAAGAAACACCAGATGGTCAGAGCCCATGAAGCAGTCTCCAGTGTGAAGAGAAAATGTGCAACGTTGGCTGGAGAATGATTTCTGAGACCAGGGCCGCTGGAGCAAGGGATGCTTTCAGGCAACGAGGAGAGACTAACTGGACAGACCCATGAGTCTTCCCAGTAACAGGGCAAGGTCAAGAATACGGACTTGAATTGCAACGTGTCTTTCTTCTAGGGCCTCGTAATGTTAACTCTCTCATCTGGAAATGACAAACACATTTGGTTTTAAGCTTGAAATTGTCTGCATTATCCCTAAGGCACATCAGAAGCAAACTCAGAAGATGCATATTTTGATATTCATACTTCGACAGCTAACAGGTTTTTATGGCTATAGTGGAGTCCAGTTGTTTTGACAGATGCATGTTTTTAAAATAGATGCAATACACATTTGAAGATATTGATACTTGGAATTATGTTTAAATCATGATTTTCAGAGATTTTTGGGTTTAATTAGCTCTGTTAAATACCCACAGGAGCCTTGTATGCTCCACCTGGACCCTCTAAAACAGTGTTGTCCAACAGAAATATAATGTGAGCCACAAATGAAGGCCACATATGCAAATTTAAATTTTCTAGTAGCCCCATTAGAAAAAGTAAAAATAAAATAGGTGAAATGAATTTTGATAATATATTTATTTTATTTAACACTATATACCCAAGTTATCATTTCAACGTCATCAATATAAAAAAAGTATTGAGTTAGTTATTTTACATCTTTTTTTATGAACCAAGTTTTCAAAATCCATAATGTTTACAGCATAGCTCAATTTGAATTAAACTTATTGGCTAGTGCAGCCCTAAAATTAGAGACAAAGCCTCTGCTTCATTTAACAATTGAATCTTTCAAAACAGCAGCTTAATTCATTCTTTTATTCAAAGTATCACAAATACTATTTTACAAAGCACTAAATTAATCAAATTAAATATCTTGGTTAATAGTTAGATGAAGTTACCATTTCTCTAAAGGGTGAAAAAACAAAACTATAAAGCAATCTGCCAGCGGTAAGTTCTGAAATTAACTTGTTTGCTACTATGAAGCACTTATAATAGGGAAAATAAAAATTCAATATCTTTCTTTGTTAAGTCAAACGTACCTTTTTTTTTATGAGGTGTCAACTTGACAGATGAGTAGTTATGACCAAGCATTTAGACTGTATTTTAAAAAGCTGACAGTATTTCCCTTGCTCAGCTGGAACGCAAAAATATTCAACAGATTCTGTGATAAGTAATAAATTGAATTGTTTAGGTTTGACAGTTCAGTTGATTATTGTATTCTTTGCATATTCATGTAAAACTGAAGTGTGAATGACATAGCAGTGAGCTAGATTAATGATTATAAATATAGTGGCCTGTCAAAGAGAGATGTCTTACATAAAACGAGGTGATTTATTTTTGCTAGCTGTCGTATTTATTATTGTGAAAAGGCAACCGTGATGGCCATAGAACCAAAGCATGGGTACCGCATTGCACAAATCTGGGTATCACACTGATGCACTTTGTAATGGTCAGTGGGCTTTTTCCTCACAGGTTACCGTAGGGAAAGAAAAGAGAAATAAATCACCTTTTACTGAGGAGAAGGTTGACACGATACGAGTAGTGGTTGACACTGAGTCCAGATAGTCCCAGTTCCTAGAAATAGAGCAAAGGTCAACAGTATCAACTTCGTGTGTGTGTGGCATGTGTTTGTTCCTGTATATACGTGAGAAAAACGTCAAGGTATTCAGTCAGGCAGGAAACAAAAGGTTTAAAACCCATCTTTCTTAAAACTTGCTGTAGGAGCGCAGAATGAAGGCACAGGAAAAACTAAGTCGAGGCAACTAAACTGGACCAAAATTTCTGCACAAATAAAGACATAGTGGTGTAATTAAAAATATAGGAAGCTTAAACAACCTGGATTTTGTATTAACTCCTTAAATTTCCATTTTCAAGGTTTAAGATAAATACACTCATGGATAATGAAGCTTTAGGTGATTTAATCATGGCACCTCACCCAAGGGATTAAACGTGATTCATTTTTTTCTGATAATTTTCCTAAGCATTTTACCAATCCATTTCTCCTGAGGTTTAGCAATGGCAACAATTGTTTACAAATATTCCTGAGGGAACAAAATCTAGCCACCAGCAAAGAAATGTTGATTTCTCTTTTGTTTGCTCTGTAAGGAAAAGGATTATTTACCTGAATTATACCATAAAATACCATTTAAATTCTGTCCGAACTTTAGCAATATAGGTAAATGCATAATTTCACAGTGGAAGACGATTGGCTTAATAAATAATAATTTATTAAGGGGCATACTGAACACTAAGAAATTCTAGTATGAAAAGTAAATATAAGCATTACTGTATTAATGATAAAAAATGACATGGTGTTTTAAAACCATACGTAAATTCTCAAAATGAACTTGAATAGGCTTTGACTTTCTTGAAATGAGAAAATAATACAGCTCCCTAACACATTAAAAGTCAACATTATTCTGCTATTCTTTTTTAAACACTGAACTCCCAAATTTAAATCTTTAGAAGTTTTCCCGTAATGGCTGTTGATAGTTCAAACCATCTGAAATAACTATGTGCATTTAAAACCTAATGTTGATTCTTTTCTTTATGTTCTGTGTGGCAACGGTACATTTGTCCTTTCAATGACCGGGTTTGGCTTTGTGACAACACTTTTGTGGACTGGATATACCCTTCAAAAAGAAAAACTGCTCTCCGGAATGGCAATTTTTTGAAGCATGCTCACCTGCTTATGTAAGAAATAAAATGCAATTGAAACAAAGAACTGAAATTGAAGAATAAACTTATAGTTCTGCTACAACCTTGGCTTTTTATCATCATGAATCTGTGGTATTATCAATACCAGAAAACGTATATTTATGCTGTTGATTTTTTAAAGAATTGTCACTCTAATTGTGTAAGATCAAAGATTAAATTGTAAAGATATGAAATCCAGTATTTTTTTTAAAGTGAAGCCCAAAGGGCAATTAAACTTAAGTACAAACAAAATGTAAAAAAACAAAACAAAAATGTTCCCATCGACTTGGGACATAAAGCAATGGAGAAATAAAAGGAAGACAGGTATATACTCTGAAGGAGTCTTTCAAAATGCCCTAGGATTAAATCTCACTCCGAGCTTGTTACATGTGATTACAGTCCCAGAGATGGCCACATAGTTACATTTATCTTGTTTTGCAAAAGGTCCCTAAAACATCTATTTATTCTCACTCCGAGCTGCTGTTACATGTGATTATAGTTCCAGAGAGATGGCCACATAGTCACACTTATCTTGTTTTGCAAAAGGTCCCTAAAACATCTATTTATTTTGGCCGGAAAACTAGCTCATTAGAGCAATGACATCACTAAGATACTCTAATTGTCATGGAGGTGAGGTGGGGAGGAAGATTTTTGCATCTGCCTGACACAATTTACCTTTCCTTGCCATGCCAATGAATATTTTGGAACAAAGTAGAGCTCTTAAAACTTATCATTATTGTAGTTGTCATACGGTAATTGTGTAGGACTCACACTTTAATTAAGAAAGATGAAAATTAGTTTTCTTTCCTTAAGTCAGCCCAAAGGTGCTATTTTACCTACCAATACAGTTGAAAGGAAGTTCTGTTATTTTGGGCTGCAGTGTTTCCTCCACATCTGAAGAAAGCCCATTTGAAACTGCATTAAAACAAACAAGGAAAAATTATTTTAACTGTGTGCAATTTTGGGGATTGAGCATTTGTACTTTTTTGGTTTTACCTAATTCTCTTGCATTAACAATTTACTGTTTTGTGAATAATGTGTACTAAGACAAATTAAGGAAAAGAAAATAATTACCTGTGAAAGAAAGACTTTGTATATTAAACAAGTGATCCAAACCTTTGTTGTGGTTTCTATATTTTTTGCCTAACTTACCTGGATTTCTGCAGATTTGTATCTGCAACATTCAAACAGCCTTAAGATTTTTTTTTTAATATATAAATTTACTTGCTTTATTTTTGGCTGCGTTGGGTCTTCGTTGCTGCACACGGGCTTTCTCTAGTTGCAGCGAGCGGGGTCTACTCTCCGTTGCAGTGCGCAGGCTTCTCATTGCGGTGGATTCTCTTGTTGCAGAGCATGGGCTCCAGGCGCACGGGCTTCAGTAGTTGTAGCTCATGGGCTTAGTTGCTCTGTGGCGTGTGGGATCCTCCTGGGCCAGGGATCCAACCCGTGTCCCCTGCATTGGCAGGCGGATTCCTAACCACTGCACCACAAGGGAAGCCCGAGTTCTTAAGATTTTATAATGGTCTGGGTTTTTAAGCAGGGTCTGAACGTATTTTAAGGCCAACATAGGTTGATCAACCCATGACATTTTAGGAAGGATTAAACAGGTGCATTAACACGGGAAAACCAATGCAAATAATCTATACAGACTTTCAAACCCTGTTTTAAAGAAGAAGAAAAAAAAACTTTAAGAAAAGTCACATGTAATCTAGAGAAAGGATTTTCTCATGAATAAGGCTTGGATATACAAAAAAATATGACAGCATTTTTCTACCCAGAGATAATAAATACTAAGAGAAAGACTTTGGAATCTATTTCTAACCTAAGAGGAGGTCTGGTGATTAGTGAAGAAAATGTCCCCCTCCAAAGCCCCAACTTCTAAGCCTGAATCCGGCGGGTCAACAGACTACCTGGCCAGGGTGCCTGCCGGCCTACTAGACTAATTGTACGAGCTCATTCTTCTGCCCAAATTGGGTACCCACACGTGTAGTCTTCTCACACCTCCCAAGTTACAACACACCTAGATCACAGATCATTGTCACTGTGTGTTCAGCCAGTGATCTAAAACTGGGAGCTGTGACGGGTACCAAGGGCAGCAAGGGTGGGGCGGATGCTTTAACTCAGGGAAACGGCAAGATAGGCAGCAAAGTCCTGAACAAGAAATGCCCAGCAAGGTTCAGCCAGTAGGGAAACAAGCCCTTGTTAGAGTAAGTTCATCACTTACAGAGATGGCAAAACAAAGATGAACAGAGGTGCCAGCTCCCCAGGGGTCTCGTCCCAAGTGAAGGCACCGAGAAAAAAGGGGCCAGAGGAGGGGATAACACACTATCCGGGGCAGGACGCCGTTGCTGAGAAGCCAATGCCATGATGCAGCTAAGCAACTGTGCAGCCTGCAGCTACGCCCGAGACTGAGGCAGGACAGTCTCGTGCTTCGTCGGAACCCGGGAGGCGATGACCACCCGCCGCACTTGTCCTCCCCGGAAGACAGGGAGGCGAATGTGGAGCGCCCTGGGGTACTTCCTCACAAGCGTCCTATGTCCTCCTCTTCCGAGAGGACCACACAGCATTCTCCTTAGGCTCAGCTTAGCTGCGACCAAGCCTGGCCTCGGTGGACACACACAAAGTCATCAGGGTGCCGGCAGAGTTCCGTCCCACCCTAGGAAAGGACAGAAGGCCAGCGTGTCTGAAATGAAGCCAGCCAAGGGCACGTGGAAACAAGCTGAGGCTGGAGACGCCGTCAGGAATGAGATCATGTCAGGCCTCTCTGGCCATGGTACGGCATGTGAATTTCATTCCAATGTGCTGGACGTCAATGCAGGTTCATCCGCTGTAACAAAGGTACCGTCTGGCGGGGGACGTCAGTCAGGGGCAGGCTGGCAGGGACGCTAGGCGTGTGGGGCAAGGCGGTAGACGGGAGACCTCTTTACCTGCCTCTTGACTTTGATGTGAACCCAAAACTTCTTTAAAAAATAAAAGTGGTCAGAAATAAAATTATACCCCAGCAAATAAACATACCAAAGAGGACACCTATTCAACCTCCTGCCCTTGAAGCATAAGCATTACAAGAGTAGAAAAGGCTATTTGAGGTGAACAGAGTCCCAAAGAGAGATCTATGTCTGCAAGGCAAGAAGTGGCCAGATATTAGGAACAGAGACTGCAGATACCAGTAACCGGGTCTGAGCTTAGAAACGTATCATTAGCCCAAGTCCATGGAGTTCAGCTTGCTGATGTAGACCAGGGGTTGGCAAACTGTGGCAAGCAGGCCAAATCCAGCCTGCAGCCTATTTGGGTATGGCCACAATGGGTTTTATATTTTTAAAGGGTGGTAAAACACACACACATACACAAAAGAATATGCAACAGAAACTGCATTTGGCCGGCAACATCTAAAATATTTACAATGCTATCTGCCATTCCATTTTACTATTTGCCAGCCACTAGTTGACACAGAAGTGCCAACGAAGTGTTACTCTTACTCTGTTCCACGGCCATGGACTGAAGAAGCCACCTTACAAAGGTGTAACACTCACCGAAAAGGGGCCGGGAAAGTGTCACTGAAGAAAGAACACGCTCCACAGACAGAGGCTAAAGGGCCGTCTGAGAGCACTAGTCTAAAGACAAATGATCTCTTCGGCTACCGTGGTCCAGCCAGGAGCCACGTGACAACTACCATCCTAAAGTCATTCATTCAACAAATATTTATCCGTTCTGGTTCCAAGCAGTATAGCTTGTTATACTTTTTGCTTTGAAAGCATAGGGAAAACCAGGGACAAATGTTTGAGGGGGAGAATGATCTGCTATTTTCACAAGTTATTTACCTAACAGTAATGTTTTTTAAATATCAGACCAGACAAAACGGTTTTTATTCTCTTTACTGTAATTTATGGCTCAGTTTTTATGGCCATTTTGAAACTAAAAATGAATCCCCTCCCCCCAAAAAAGGAGAAGGAAATTTTCCAATGACTAAAGAGATAGGAACTTATTATATAACCATAAAACCATACTTTTGCACAGATTACTTAAAGCCCAAGCAAGGCAGCATCAGTTAAATCATTAAACATTAAGTAATTAGAACCTTCAGAAGTAACATCACAGAAATGTTTTATTTTTAATTTTCTGAAGTGAAAACAACTGTTAACAAGACTTAGTTGATACCCAGTTACGTCGTACAGCATTTCTTTCCTTGAAAATACTCACATACTCCTGCATTGCATTCTTCAGGAAACAGACCAGAAGACACCTGCATGTAACAAGTTCTGTGAAGAACATTCAACCACATCCATGTTTTTCATGATACTAGAAATCCTGTTATATGTCAATTTAACCTATCTCTTAGAAGAAAAAATAAGATAATTGAAATGACTAGTTTTCTAATCTTTAGTTCTGTTTCCACAAATAAAACCTATCACTTTTCACAATGAGAGAGCAAAAAATAATACACAAACCGAAAGAGCTAACCTGAAATCATTCATCCCCTTTATCAAGATAACAGGTTAAATGCAGGAGATAAACAAAACAAGAATAGTTACTGGTTTTTTTAAACCATTTAACTAACTCTGGCTCAAAGTTAATAAATAACAGCAATGTACAATCCATAAATGTATATAAATTCCGTATCACATTTTCCCTATTTTAAAAGGAAAGAAAATAGCTTTAATGTGTAAGAGGAAGAAGAGTAAAACATATTACTAAAAGGCAATTTTGCCATTGTCACTGCTCAAGAAGTACCACAGTAACCTTCTAGCAAACAGCTGCTGCCCATGCCCCAAAATGTGAGATTAGGTGATTCTAAGTAAACATGAGGGGAAAAATTACAACATTTTTTTTGTCCCCGTTCATATTGCTCTCCCAGCCCCAGAAATTCAGATTAAATGGATTTTGCAGAGCATTTCTACCTAGTCTAACAATGTAAACATAAAGCAACATTCATTTTTAAGTAAAAATCATAACAGTGTTTTTGAAACTGAAAATGGGATTCTCATCATACAAGAGAATAAGCTAAACAGCAAATGCTGTATGGAGACAATTATTTGCCGTAATCAATTCAAGTGTAACTTGAAGTTCTCAAACTATTTATTTTCACCACAAGTGAAGACAGTTAGGCCACTGCAATCATCTCCTCATCCGTGTCACCTGATTCATCTTTCAGTTCCAGTTCTCCTAAACCTCTGTCTACAGCTGTCACAGTTTTCTTCTTACACTTCTTAGGCACTGCATCATTAGCACAGATTTTTCTCATTTTAATGTTTGGCAATTTCTTCAGATCAAAATCCCATTCCCTAGACGAAAGAGAGAATGCAGAGGGTTGGTGAGGGGTGAGGTAGGGAAGTAATAAAGTCAATATTCAAAACTAAGCAGAAGAAAGTTTATAAATTTACAGCAGATTCAAACGCACTAGAAGGAAACAATATAAATGCACTAGAAAAAAAATAATGTCCCAAGAACTGAGGTTTGCTTTTTCCATACTTACTGCACTTTCTCATTAATCTACAATAGCGGTTAACTGCACAGACAATTCCACACATTCAAAATTTCCAAAGCAATGCAGGAAAATATTAGGCAAAAGTTACAAGGAAACTCCGTTCCATTCTTTTATTCTCCCTAACCCAAACACTTCCCTCTATTAGGACATATATGGTATCAAGAATCTCAGAAGTAGGAACTACATCATCCTGGAAAATCTCCAAAATGCACAGTCAGAAAAGGTTTTTCTTTTCACACACAATGGTAAATCACAATTCAGTTTTAGTAATCAAACAATTTTTTTGGTTATAATAAAAAACTTTTAGTTCTTCAACCCCAGCTTTTCTGTGACAATCCTATGTTCACAATTACTTTACGAGCAATGTGAAGATTCTTCTGAGAACTGAACTCTGATACTAACAGTCTAGGCTAATTTCTTCTTATTTCTGGCTTTCTTTGCGGGAGGCATAACATACACTGTTTTAGGAATAAAGAGAACATTTATATATCTGATTACTTAACATTACAGGCAAAAAAAATTAATGTATAATCTTAAGCTCCATGTACTTATAAATACATGTACATAGGCTACACAGTGAATCACTTCTTAAATATGATCAATAAATTCTATTAGAGCTAATATTTTATGAATATTAAATATTTTCTATGAATTCAGAAGTATAAAAATATAAAATAAGCTTAAGGGTTTCAAATAATATGGACTTACATGTATCTAATTTCAATTAAAATTTCAGGCTGATCAACATGGTCTAGCTAATATCAAAATGATTAATAAAAATTATGTTCTAAAGACAAAGAACCCTGTTTGAAAACTGAAAACAGGAAATCCTACTCACTGGTCCCTCGGTCACACAGCACTATTAGAGAGACCACTGGGGCAACAACTGGTTCTTTATGATTTAACCATTTCCCCATACCACTTCCCACTAACCACCTTCTCCAGAAGGGGGTGCTGCAAACAGTATGGGGACAGGACTCAGCCAGCAAGTCTGCTGCTGACAATTTATCTTTTTAAAAAATAACAGCTGGGGAGGAACAAGGATATCATGTTCTTTAAGTACTATATTAAAGAATTTTAAAGTATTTTGAAAAACAAATAAAAGCACCAGGTCATTATCATTTCAGTGTACATCAGGCATCTCTAACAGATGCTAAACTTAGGAAAATTCTTACTTCAACTGATGAGGGGAAAGGTTAAAAAGAACCCCCTAATTTTCTTTAAGCTCTAACGTCTAGACTCAAAAGGGAAGAACGTTTCTCTCTTATGTATTTTACTTGCAGCTTCGAAGAACAAAAGCAACAGACTCACCTAAAAGTTTTCAGATTACCTGCATTTAAAATGTCTGGAATCTCTGGAAAAGAAAATAATTTATATCTATTAGGCAATGCTTTCTATTATAACATTTATAGTTTCCTCGTTTATTATCTCAGAAACAATAATAACTGACAGACAGCAAGAACATCCAAAGAAAAACAAAATTTCAAAGCATGATTATAATGCTATAATGAAAAGTAAGTTTTGCAAGTATAAAGGACTTACTTTAAGAAGGTGATTCAAAAAGAACACCATTAAATAATGTATTCTACCACAGAATCTATAAAATAAAACAAACCTATCAACAAAATAAACTCTGTCCTTTTAAACAGTAAAGGTGCCTGGCAAATTCTAACTATCAATCCCCTACAACAACATGCTCAGTTGTTTTATATATTTTCTTGGTGAAAGGTGCAATTTTTTCAAGCATATACTTTGCTTTGGCAAGGTAGAGTTTGTCTGAGGAATGCAAGGATTATTAGATATTAAAAAATACTATTAAAAATGTAAAAAAAATTTTCAATAAACTATCATCAATAGATGTTCATTAAAGTTCAATAAAATTGAAACCCACTTTGAATAAAAACTGGGTGGATGGCAGCTCCTTGTCATGACTAGAAAGTGGGTCAGAAACCTGTATGCACGGATCATCCCTGCCGGTGGAACACGAGGCATGTTTAACAAAAAATGGAACACTGCTGCAAAAATTCTGGCCAATGGATAAAATATTAAACAAAATCCAGTATCAATTAATGAAAAAGATAAAAATGTTTGACATGACTGTATACTGACTTTTACAATAGCTTCAGAAAATAAGAGTAGGAGGGGTCAGGTGTTTAAAAGGTATAAATTAAGCACAATTATTTTTTTTAAGAAATTCTAATAAAATGAGTCAGGAACAGTTATACCACCATGGAGCAAGTGGGAGAGATGTCAGTTGTCTTCTCTGAACCTTATCAACACAGCATTTGGTGACAATCTGCCCACATGTTTCTAGATGCTTGTAAACTTGAGAGAGTTGACAAAGTTTTTTTCACCAGACACATTCCATGCATCTGGAATAAGGACTGTGGCATAACTGGAAGACGAGGTCTGAGTGTTAGCACTGGCTCCACCACCAGTAGATGTCTGACCTGGAATGTGCCATCAATCACTGCTGATTAACCTGGCGGCTGCAGGCTGAACAGACTGAGCACAGAGACCACCTGGGAGGCTGTCACGACGGCAGAGCTGAGACGGTGGTGGCTCGAGCTAGAGGCGCTGGGGGCAGCAGCGCAAGCCGTCAGGCTCTTAAGTACATCCTGCTGATGAGCTGCATGTGGAATGCGAAACCATCGCAGGGTTTCTGACACGAGCGACGGGGCAAGTGGTGATGTCACTGACGGACACACGGAGCTTGCGGGAGGAAGGAGTTTTAGGAGAAAAGCTGGACTCTGCTTTGGGACGCAAGTTGGAGATGTATATAAGACATTCAAGTAGATACTCTGAGAAACCCAAGTTTGATAATGCAAGTCTGGAGTTCTAGCGACAAGTACTGACAATATAAATTTGGAAGTTATGAGCATTTAAATGGTATTTAAAACCACAGGACTGAATGACATCAACTCAGGAATTCGTGTAAATAGAAAAGAGTGGAGGCCCAAGGACAGGGACATGGGTCAATATTTAGTTTGTGAGGCTATGAGGGATTCAACTCAGGACACTGAAGTCATGGCCAGTTGACCTGGAGGAAAACCAGGGAAGGTCAGGGGCTTCTACCCCGAATAAAAAGTGTGACGAGAAACGAAGGGATCATCTGTATAAAAACACTGCAGGAAAGCTGACTACGCGAGCGCCCAGTACAGGCACGAAGCGTCTTAGCAACTTAAAGGTCGTCGGTGACGAGGGCTTTTAGTTGAGTGGCGGCTACAAAAGCCTAATTAAGGGGTTCCAATAAAAATGGAAAAATGAGGAAATGGAGACTACAAGCATAGACAAATTTAGGTGAAAAGGACACAGGACTGGCTGAAGCTCTCCCTCAACCTCCTACAGTAGGTTCTGTGTCAGGCACTTGATACGTGAAATCTCACTTGCCTTTTAAACAACCTGGGAAGGAGGTGCACTATTTACCTCTATTTTTAAATGGAAGGTAACAAGGCCAGCGAGTGGGTGGGAAGTAACTTGCCCTGTTATATAGTAAGCTGTAAGGGTCTAAGTCCAGATCTGTCTAGTTCTGAAGTTACTCTGCTGTTTTTTCAGTGAAGAAACTCACTGCTTAGGAATGACGGCGAGGAACTGCCATCTGCCCAGGGCTCACAGTGCCGCTGAAGCTAAGTGCCCGATGCTAACCTTCCGACTGTCGAGGTACCCGCTGTGAAGACATCCAACTCTACGGATCTACTGCCAGACTGACACGGCTACAGCAAAACAACGAGGTGAGGGACCAGGCTCCCCACCCACGAAGTTCCCCTATTAGAAAGCCCCGGGGAACGCAGACAGCTGACCGCCTGAGTGACCCCGTTCCCCCTTCTGGCGCCTTTATGAAGAGTGAACCCGTGAAACCCTAGGCGTCCCGCCTATGACCCTAACAAAGGCAGGGCCCCAAGTCCCTGTCCCCTCCCTCTTTCTCTACTGGAGACCTCGCTGTGTGGCCCTCAGGCATGTCCTGTACTGTCCAGGACTTTTAAGCACTAAATCTTGTTTTTTTCAAAGCTCCCTGCTGGTTTTTGCTGAGGTGCACCCAGCAATCACAGTAAGAACCGCCAGGGTGGGTCCAGCCACAACACTGGCTCCAGTGGGGAGAATGCCTGTGGAGGCCGCCCCAGACCTTCCTGGCACACAGTATCGCTCTGGACAGCCTGCGACCAACACAACAGTCACCCACAGGGTACTTCCTCCAGGGCCCTACTGTTATTATTAAAATTTAAACACCTAATGTAGCTTTAAGCATTTCATTTACTGCACTTCCCAAGCAAATCCGCACAGGAATGCCTACAGGGACCAGGCAGGGAATGTGAATGGAGGAAGGTTTGGGGCCACTGAATGCTCAAGTCTAAAAGCGACAGTTGCTACTTTGCTCTAGCAGACGATCGCATGTTTTACGAGAAGCCAGAAATCTACATTTTTCATGTGAAACCAGCAGATTTGTTTATACTGACAATCAATAACCCAAGCAAGCCCCATGTGCAGGCCATGTAGCCCTTGGGTCATCACCTGACTCTGGGCTTTGCAAGCCCGTACAAGTGCCCTCTCCTCTCCTCCGAAGCGCCTTTCTTCAGACAGTGTTGTTAAGCCCACAACACACTTGTCTTCAGGAACTGTAAGAAATGCTAGTGCTAAGAAAGAAAACTTGGTTTCTATAATTTCTCAAGAAACGCTGCAGCAAGTACAGCTCTTTACTACAAGACTTACAAAGACAAGAAGGACACAGTACTTACTCTAAAGAAACTTCAGTGTGGTTGGAGACGGGCAAGTAATAACTCTAGAACAAAGCAAATTAAGTATACACCGGAAGGGAGAGGAAAACTTTACTGTCACAGTAGAAAGATATGTCACTGTCAACACTGACAGTTTTGGGAATGTAGGAGAAAAAAAGAATGAATTCAAAAATTACTCCAAACACTCAAAAGGAAAGGAAATCAGAGGAAGAAAATCTAACTAAACTAAATAAATAGAATAAGTAAAGCCAAATCTGACCAGAAAGAAGGGAAGGTACCCTGTGAACACAGCAAGGCCGCAGCCCCCGTACCGCCGCCCCTCCCGCTCCTACCGAGGCCGTAGCCCCTGTACTGCTGCCTCTCCCGCGCCACAGTCTGCTTGATGGCCGCCTCTCGGGAGCAGTGCCGCCGGCCCTGCCTGGCCTTGACGCTGTTGTGTAACTCAATCTGCTCCAGCTCACTGCTGAACCGATTCAAATACCTGAAAAACAAGAAACTGATCTGACTTACAGGGTCTCTGTTTGGCTTATATTAGTTCATTTAAAATATAATCCCCCCCCCAAAAACAACCATAACCCCCAGCCTGCGCCTGTCCCTTAAGTTTTTATATTCCTCTGAGTTCCTGAAGTTCTCAGACCTCAGACCTTCTCTTGGTAACTAACCATTTTCAAAATCTCTAGGACCACATCACAGCCTGCCATTAAAGTGTCTGTTAAACAAACTCCGTGTCCTCGTACTCAGCCACCTCCTGGACATCTCCATCTGGCTTAACACACCACCCCTGGACTCGCCTCCATGCTGCCCCTAGGCGCCCCGCCCCCCTCCCGACCCGCTCCATCCCCTGGTACACCCATTCATCCAGTTGCCCAAGTGAGGAGTGTGAGTGCCCCCCTTGACTCCCTCCCCTCTCTCTTTTACGCCACATCTAAGTCGTCATTAAAGACTTGGGACTTCCACCTCCTTAAAGTGCCTGCACTCTTTCACTTCTCTTCACCACACTGCTCCCACCATCACCTCTTGCCTGGACTGCTTCATCAGCCTCTCAACAGTCTCCCAGCCAAAGCCTGCCCCCTCATCCATTTTCCTCCTTCCTCCAACTGTGACCTTTCTAAAGTTTAAAAATGTGACCATCTCAGGTGCTTGCTGTAACTGTGTCTCCCACAGTCCTTGGATAAAGTCCAAACTCTTACACTGATATCTGAGATCTTTCATAAGCTGGTTGTTTATCCTACTTGTCACAATTCCCTCCTTGAACCTATTATTTCAGTCTTATTAGATGTCTGGCAGATCACTAAATATGCTGCTCTCACCCCTGGGCCTTTCAGATCTTGTTCTCTCTGCCTAGAGGCTCCTCAAACTACCTCACCTCAATCTGCTAACCCCTATCTTCAAATGTCAGTCTAGATGACATTCCTCCAGGAAGCCAAGAAACTGGGTTAACTACCACTCTGATGCCCAGAAAGGTTACAAAGCTACTAAAATGGCTAAGCTAGTATAAGAATCCAAAGTTTTGATAACAAAGCTCATTTGCTCATCTATAAATCCCGAATAGAACTCTGAATCTTGAAGAATCAAGCTGGGGAATTCCTGTTACCGACCCTTTGCTCATAACATGCCCAGTGTTTACCTTTCAATTAATTCACAAGCATCTCTCTTTGAATATCCTACTTTTTTGGGATCAAGATGATTTTGAAACCACTGCAGTTTTTCACCTATAACAACAAGTACCAAAACAGTTTAACACCACAAGTCATCATTCAAGCAGAGGTAGTCATTATAATTTTCAACATCAATGCGTTTAAAACAGTATCAAAATTTATTTCAAAGTTAAATACAAAGTTTTGTGTGGGCTCAAAGCTAACTAAACCAGTCTGTCAGAAATTAAATTGTCACATTTTAATTTGGGGAAGAGACAAGGGTAGCAGGGATGCTTTTCTGTATATATTTCTTATCCAGTAAGGATACAAAAAATTTAAAAAAAGAAAGAACACTCTAACAGAACATGAAGTTCTGAGTATTTATAAAGCAAAGAATAGAACTTGCTGAAATAACAAAAATGAGAGTCTGATTAATGAAGAGGATGACGTCTGCTGAACATTTAATAAGCAGCAGGCACTATGTCAAGATCTTTACAATCCTATGACAATTATTATTATTATTACTATCATCTCCATTTAGAAGAGAAAGGTTAAGTAACCTGTTCAGGGCCTCAAAGTTAGTAAATATCTTAAGCATACAAGATCTGCCAGATACTGTGCAGAATGACTGACATTTATGATCACGGAGCTAACAGACCTCATCCTTATGAGTAAATCTTACCATTGGGGTGTCACTTTCAATTAGATTTCTTAATATTACAAATCAAGAAATGGCCCTACCCAGGATTACTGATAAACCATTTAGAAATACTATTCTATTGCCTGATAAAGCATTAGAGTTAATGGTTCAAATACCTTTCATTTTGGTTATAAAGCCTAATAGCCACTCTTTTGAAATCTCAGACTTGTCACACACACAAAAAGACTGTAACACTGAGATACAGACTGAGGATGTATATATTCACATCATTAAATATGAATTGTTTTCAAAATCCTTCATAATTCTAATGGTCAGGGAGCTAGAATTAAACTTGAGAGAAAGACAGAGAGAGACAGGAAGGGGGGATGGATAAAAATAGGTAGGTAGGTACTAAACAGTTTCTAGAAAACTGAGCTAGGTATTATTAACACTGTTTGTTCTCAGAGTTTAATGATTGATTTTATTTTGTTTTGATCAAGTCTGGTAGAGAAAATTCACTTAGATAAAAATAGTATTTTACTAAGAGAGTCAAAAGAAAATAGGTATAGAGAAGAACTTCAAATAAGTATATCCACTTACCAATAAGGTTGAGACGCAACGCCTTTTCATTCTTCAGTCTTGGGAGAAAAAGTGTATGTGTTAGAAAACTTCCAAAGCAAGTTTTAAAAATCTGTCAAAAACAACAAAAACTACCCAAAGAACCTTAATTCAAAGATCATTCTTTTTTGCATATGAAATTAATTTTTAAAAATTATTTTATTTACTTATTTGGTTGCACCGAGTCTTAGCTGGAGCAGGCGGGCTCCTTAGTTGCAGCACGTGGGCTCCTTAGTTGTGGCATGTGAACTCTTAGTTGCGGCATGCATGTGGGATCTAGTTCCCTGACCAGGGCTCGAACCCAGGCCCCCTGCATTGGGAGCACGGAGCTTAACCACTGCGCCACCAGGGATGTCCCGAAATTAATTATTTTTAATGAAGAAACATTGAATACCATGCTTCTCTTTTAAATCACTGGAACAAAATGTTGTTAAAAATTCTTTTCCTGCTCTGCAATGACTACATGATACCTATAAAACAAATTGGTTTTGAGAACACAAAAGAAACCTTGATTATATTTTGTAATATGCAGAATACTTGTGCACAAAAGAATAATGAGGACCTTCTAGAAGACTGAGTGCTGCCACCAAGACCAAAATGCATCACTATCACCTTTTAAACTTCAACAAGAACAAAAGAATGTTTACTTTTCATCAATTTGGTAAGAATTATAACAAAGAAAAAGAACTTATTTACTCTCAAAAAATTGGTCTAGGTGATATACACCTCCTATTGTTGTTATTCTAAATTCTAATTCATTCAGAAAAGACCTTTGGATGCTAGTTTTTGCAACACTTTATGCTAGCCACTAGGGATACAGCAATGAAGAAAAAAAAATCCACTGTCCCTGCCCTAACAAAGCAGACCAGATTTACCCTCCCACTTAAAACAACTAGAAAACTGGAGAACTAAAATGAAGCCTTTTTAATAAAAACTTTTTAGCCACAGAATGGAGAAAATATTCACAAAACAAAAAACATACCTGCATTAAGAATATACAAATAGTTCTTTCTACTTAACAACAGATAAAATTCAAAACCAAAAGGAAAAAAATTTTAAGAGACTTCTCACCAAAGACATAAAAGTGAACAAAAAGCACATAAAAATATATCATTAGTCATAAAGAAATACAAATTAAAATCACATTGAGATACTACTGTACACCTACTAGATTGGCTAAAATCTGTTTTAAAACTGAAAATACAACATGTTTGAGAGGAAATGGAGTGAATGTAACTCTTACACATCACTGGTGAAAAAATAAAATGGTACCATCACTGCAGATAAGGTAATTTTTTATATACTTAAACATTACTACCACCACATGACTTCACTCTTTTAAACAATTTCTTAAAAACTCAATTTTTTATTTACTTAAACATATATCTTTTGTATGACCCAGCAATTCCAGTTCTAAGAACTGAAAGAAAAATGTTTTATGTCCACAAGAAAGACCCGTACACGAATGTTCATGGCAGCTTTATCAAAATGTAACAGCAGGGTTGATAATCTTCGCTTAAATGTCAGCTAGTAACAAACCAGGCTTTGAGGGCCATGTGGTTGGTGTGTCATAACTACTCATCTCTGCCACTGTAGCCTCAAAGCAGCTGCAAACAACGTGAAAGGAATGGGCATAGCTGCTTTCCAATAAAACAAACTTTTTTTATAAAAACAGGTGGATGGCCACTTAGTTTGCAGACCCTGAAAAGAGCCAAAAACTATAAACAACCCAAATGACCATCAACAGGTAAAGGGATTAAAAAACTGCATATCCATACAATGGAACACTACTCAGTAATAAAAGAGAAAGACAACAAATTTCACAAACATTATAACTGAAAAAAACTGGCACAAAAATTGCATACAGTATGACTGCATTTACATGAAACACTACGGAAGACAAATCTCATCTACCAAAATAAAGAGCAAATCAACAGGTGCCCAAGGCTAGGGGCGGAGAGCTGAGACTCGACCGGGAAGAGCTTTGTGGGGATGGAAACGCACTCTACGTACACTGACCGCAGTGGTTATACCATGTACTGTCAAAACCCAGACGCTGTACACTTCAAACATGTCTACTTTGTCCTATCTTATTTATACCTCAGGGAGGAGTCTAGTTAGAAGTCAAGTTTGCTACGGTTCTAAATGAACGCACTGGGGGCCTGAACTACAGTGGGGTGGAGCTGGGATAAAGAAAAGAAGAGAAACCTGAGACTAATTCTCAAAAACAGTTGTTTCCTAGATTCTTACCCATTATGCTTAGCTTCTGTCTGTTAATCTTCCGTATTAAGTAATCTTCATTTGCTATGTAGAGTTCTTTGCTACATACACAATGGGACAAAATATGAGAGTACACAGCAGCAAGATGTCACTACGCTGAGAAGTCATAAAATAAAGCTAAAATCATGATACAGAATAACTATTTGCTGCCTGTAAACTGTGCACCACTTGAAATGTGCCAGTCTTCAAACCACACTAGTTTCTATTCATAGGAACAGAAGCAGTATTTCACACAGTCCTAAATCAGAGCATTCAAATGCTCAAGATGAAGGGCGTCTGACTCTCCCTCTGTGCTGCTCGTCACACCTGCAGTACCTTCAGGCAAGCAGACCCCACCTCTAAGAGTCTACCTGATGAATCCAGCAGCTCTGCGCCCTAACAGTATCCTGCCCCTGATCCTCCCCCACCTCTCTCACTCCCTAAAAATGAATCTTAGGAAGCAGCACAAAGAACCCTGGACCCTCTGCTAAAGAGCAGAGAGCAGACACTCGGGCTGCTTGGCTACCCCCCTTCCAGATAACGCCAAGTGTCTTCGGCGGGCAGGCGCTACCGGGACGCGGTGACACCCAAGACGGCCCCCACTGCCGACTCTCGCTGCTTGGATATTCACGCCCCTCTCCTCCCTGAGCGTGGCTGGACCTAGTGACTCGTTTCTAACAAATAAAATAGTGCCACAGTGATGGATGTGACCTAGAAATGACGTTACAAACGTGGTCTTCTCTTCTCTTTTTTAAACTGAGCCAAGGAACGGCCCCTTTATTCTGAGGCTGAGCAGCAACGGACTCCCTCCCTTCTGACTGCTCCGCCCTCCACCAACAGCTGCCGCAACAGGTCTGTGGACCACCACGTAAACAGCCTGGAAGCAAAACCTCTCCCTATCAAGCTCTGCGACGAATGCGGCCCCAGCCAACACCTTGACTGTAACCTTGCGAGAGACCCTGAGCCCGAAGCACCCAGTTAAGTGGCTCTGGGATTCCTGACCAAGAAACTGTTTCAAGCTGCTGAGTAAAGCAGCAGCTGCTAACTGCTATTTCTTTGTAAGAAGTCACAGGCACCTGACATTCAAGGTAAGCCCTGTTGGTACCTCTTCTATCACGTTGCTTACAGCTGCCACTACAGTCTGAGTATCTTATCACCAACCATCTTTTGAAGATATGCAATTCACCATCTCTGTCTTGCTGGAAGTGCTGCTCTAAGGCAGGGAGATGAGCAGCATTTCAAGATGCCATTTGTGACCATGCCCCCACTTAACTGAATAGGACTCACGGTCACTGACGCTGCTACTCATGACAAGGGTAAGCCTGCAGACACTATCACAACTGTACGTGTGTTTGTTTCTGGGGCTGTGACTGCTACACTGATGACTTCTTTCAAATAAATTAAGAAAAAAGACAAAGCTCAGTCTGTTTAGAACATCACCGAAGCACAAAAAAATTAAATATTTTTCAACTCTGTACTATTAAAATAGAACCTTGGCCAACAACAGAACTTCTTTAGGACAAGTTTTATATATGAGATTAGCATGTTGTTCTGCTTTATCCTTAGGTAATCTTTCTGTAATGCTGACTGTAAATCAACATTAAATCAGTGCATAGGATCCTGAATATAACTAACAACATATAAACATCACACGTATTTACAGTGAACTGAAGTACTTAATCATATTCTAAAGCATTATTTCTTAAAATACTGCAGGTATACCACTGGTACTCTGTAAGGTAATTTTAGGTAGTTCATATACACAGAATTAAATAATCTTTAATCAAATGGTAAGCAAGTTACTTTTCCCGTCATTTTCTTTGGACCCTTTCCAATTACATTAAGGAGAAAACTTAGTTTAATGTTAGTTTATTTTACAAGTCTTCCAACCTTTGCCAAATCTTTCCACCAAAAATCAGCAAGCATGCCTCAAGCTCAAACCACTCAGGGAAGACAACAGTATCTACTCGGTTTTAACAGAGATAAAATGTCTCCTTTAAAAACAATGTTCAAGGGAAAATTACTTGTAAAGAACATAATTAAAGAACACTATACATCAGTGCCTGAGCCAGCAGCAACAGCATCAGGATTACTGGAAACCTGGCAGAAATGCAATACCTCGGCCCTGTCCCAGGCCTTCTGAATGGAAACCTCTAGGAATGAGGCCCAGAAAACTACTTTAATACACCTTACAGGTGCATCTCATGTATACCAAAGTTTGTGAAATACTGATATAGGTGATAGCAAAATCATGTAAGCAGTATATCATGTCAAAAAGATACAGAAAAGAGAGGACCTTCAAGATGGCAGAGGAGTAAGACATGGAGATCACCTTCCTCCCCACAAACACATCAAAAATACATCTGCATGTGGAACAACTCCTACAGAGCACCTACTGAACGCTGGCAGAAGACGTCAGACTTCCCAAAAGGCAAGAAACTCCCCACGTACCTGGGGAGGGCAAAAGAAAAAAGAAATAACAGAGACAAAAGAATAGGGACGGGCCCTGCACCAGGGGGAGGGAGCCGTGAAGGAGGAAAGGTGTCCACACACTAGGAAGCCCCTTCGCGGGCGGAGGCTGCGGGTGGCGGAGGGGGAGCTTCGGAGCCACGGAGGAGAGCGCAGCCACAGGGGTGCGGAGGGCAAAGCGGAGAAACTCCCGCACGGAGGCTCGGCGCCGAGCAGCACTCACCAGCCCGAGAGGCTTGTCTGCTCCCCCGACGGGGCGGGCGGGGCTGGGAGCTGAGGCTCAGGCTTCGGTGGGATCGCAGGGAGAGGACTGCGCAGGGAGAGGACTGGGGTTGGCGGCGTGAACACAGCCTGAAGGGGTTAGTGCACCACAGCTAGCCGGGAGGGAGCCCGGGAAAAGGTCTGCAGCTGCCGAAGAGGCAAGAGACTTTTTGTTGCCTCTTTGTTTCCTGGTGCGCGAGGAGAGGGGATTCAGAGCGCCGCCTAAACGAGCTCCAGAGACGGGCGCGAGCCGCGGCCATCAGCACGGACCCCAGAGACAGGCCTGAGACGCTAAGGCTGCTGCTGCCGCCACCAAGAAGCCTGTGTGCGAGCACAGGTCACTCTCCACACCGCCCTCCCGGGAACCTGTGCAGCCCGCCACGGCCAGGCTCCCGTGATCCGGGGACAACGTCCCCGGGAGAACGCACGGCGCGCCTCGGGCTGCTGCAACGTCACGACGCCTCTGACGCCGCAGGCTCACCCCGCCTCCTCCGTACCGCTCCCTCCCCCCGCCTGAGTGAGCCAGAGCCCCCGAAGCAGCTGCTCCATTAACCCCGTCCTGTCTGAGCGAAGAAGAGACGCCCTCAGGCGACCTACACACAGAAGCGGGTCCAAATCCAAAGCTGAACCCCGGGAGCTGTGCGAACAAAGAAGAGAAAGGGAAACCTCTCCCAGCAGCCTCAGGAGCAGCGGATTAAATCTCCACAATCAACTTGATGTACCTGCACCTGTGTAATACCTGAACAGACAACAAATCATCCCAAAATTGAGGGGGTGGACTTTGGGAGCAACTGTAGACTTGGGGTTTGCTGTACGTGACTAATCAATTTCTGATTTTTATGTTTATCTTAGTTTAGTTTTTAGCACTTGTTATCGTTGGTGGATTTGTTTATTGGTTTGGTTGCTCTCCTTTTTATTTTTTATTACTTTTAGTATTTTAATAATAATTTTAAATTTTTTATTTTAATAACTTTATTTAATTTATTTATTTTACTTATTTATTTTTTCCTTTCTTTCTTTTCTCCTCTCCCTTTCTGTAAGCTGTGTAGCTCACAGGGTCTTGGTGCTCCAGCCAGTTGACAGGCCTGAGTCTCTGAGGTGGGAGAGCCGAGCTCAGGATGTTGGTGCACCAGAGACCTCCCAGCACCACATAATATCAACTGGCGAGAGCTCTCCCAGAGATCTCCATCACAACACCAAGACCCAGCTCCACTCAATGACCAGCAAGCTCCAGTGCTGGACACCCTATGCCAAACAACTAGCAAGACAGGAACACAACCCCACCCATTAGCAGAGAGGCTGCCTAAAATCATAGTAAGTTCACAGACACCCCAAAACACACCACCAGACAGGGTCCTGCCCACCAGAAAGACAAGACCCAGCCCCATCCACCAGAACACAGGCACCAGTCCCCTCCACCAGGAAGCCTACACAACCCACTGAACCAACCTTGGCCACTGGGGGCAGACACCACAAACAACAGGAACTACGAACCTGCAGGCTGCAAAAAGGAGACCCCAAACACCATAAATTAAGCAAAATGAGAAGACAGAGAAATACACAGCAGATGAAGGAGTATTGTAACAACCCACCAGACGAAACAAATGAAGAGGAAATAGGCAGTCTCCCTGAAAAAGAATTCAGAGTAATGATAGTAAAGATGATACAAAATCTTGGAAACAGAACAGAGAAAATACAAGAAACGTTTAACAAGGACCTAAAACTAAAGAGAAAACAAACAATGATGAACAACACAATAAATGAAATTAAAAATTCTCTAGAAGGAATCAACAGCAGAATAACTGAGGCAAAAGAACAGATAAGTGACCTGGAAGATAAAATAGTAGAAATAACTACTGCAGAACAGAATAAAGAAAAAAGAATGAAAATAATTGAGGACAGCCTCGGAGACCTCTGGGAAAACATTAAATACACCAATATTCGAATTATAGGGGTCCCAGAAGAAGAAGAAGAGAAAAAGAAAGTGACTGAGAAAATATTTGAAGAGATTATAGTTGAAAACTTCCCTAATATGGGAAAGAAAATGGGCAATCAAGTCCAGGAAGCGTAGAGAGTCCCATACGGGATAAATCCAAGGAGAAACACGCCAAAACACATATTAATCAAACTATCAAAAATTAAATGCAAAGAAAAAACATTAAAAGCAGCAAGGGAAAAACAACAAATAACATACAAGACAATCCCCATAAGGTGAACAGCTGATCTTTCAGCAGAAACTCTGCAAGCCAGAAGGGAGTGGCAGGATATATTTAAAGTGATGAAAGAGAAAACCTTACAACCAAGATTACTCTACCTAGCAAGGATCTCAATCAGATTCGATGGAGAAATTAAAACCTTTACAGACAAGCAAAAGCTAAGAGAATTCAGCACCACCAAACCAGCTTTACAACAAATGCTAAAGGAACTTCTCTAGGCAGGAAACACAAGAGAAGGGAAAGAGCTACAATAACAAACCAAAAACAATTAAGAAAATGCTAATAGGAACATGCGTATCGATAATCACCTTAAATGTAAATGGATTAAATGCTCCAACCAAAAGACACAGACTGGCTGAATGGATACAAAAACAAGACCCATATATATGCTGTCTACAAGAGACCCACTTTAGACCTAGGGACACATACAGACTGAAAGTGAGGGGATGGAAAAAGATATTCCATGCAAATGGAAATCAAAAGAAAGCTGGAGTAGCTATACTCATATCAGATAAAATAGACTTTAAAATAAAGAATGTTACAAGAGACAAGGAAGGACACTACATAATGATCAAGGGATCAATCCAAGAAGATATAACAATTATAAATATATATGCACCCAACATAGGAGCACCTCAATACATAAGGCAACTGCTAACAGCTATAAAAGAGGAAATTGACAGTAACACAATCATAGTGGGGGACTTTAACACCTCACTTACACCAATGGACAGATCATCCAAAATGAAAATAAATAAGGAAACACAAGCTTTAAATGATACAATAGACCAGATAGATTTAATTGATATATATAGGACATTCCATCCAAAAACAGCAGATTACACGTTCTTCTCAAGTGCACACGGAACATTCCCCAGGATAGATCACATCTTGGGTCACAAATCAAGCCTCAGTAAATTTAAGAAAATTGAAATCATATCAAGCATCTTTTCTGACCACAACGCTATGAGATTAGAAATGAATTACAGGGAAAAAAACGTAAAAAAGACAAACACATGGAGGCTAAACAATACGTTACTAAATAACCAAGAGATCACTGAAGAAATCAAAGAGGAAATCAAAAAATACCTAGAGACAAATGACAATGAGAACACGACGACCCAAAACCTATGGGATACAGCGAAAGCAGTTCTAAGAGGGAAGTTTATAGCTATACAAGCCTACCTAAAGAAACAAGAAAAATCTCAAGTAAACAATCTAACCTTACACCTAAAGAAACTAGAGAAAGAAGAACAAACAAAACCCAAAGTTAGCAGAAGGAAAGAAATCATAAAGATCAGAGCAGAAATAAATGAAATAGAAACAAAGAAAACAATAGCAAAGATCAATAAAACTAAAAGTTGGTTCTTTGAGAAGATAAACAAAATTGATAAGCCATTAGCCAGACTCATCAAGAAAAAGAGGGAGAGGACTCAAATCAATAAAATCAGAAATGAAAAAGGAGAAGTTACAACAGACACTGCAGAAATACAAAGCATCCTAAGAGACTACTACAAGCAACTTTATGCCAATAAAATGGACAACCTGGAAGAAATGGACAAATTTTTAGAAAGGTATAACCTTCCAAGACTGAACCAGGAAGAAACAGAAAATATGAACAGACCAATCACAAGTAATGAAATTGAAACTGTGATTAAAAATCTTCCAACAAACTAAAGTCCAGGACCAGATGGCTTCACAGGTGAATTCTATCAAACACTTAGAGAAGAGCTAACACCCATCCTTCTCAAACTCTTCCAAAAAATTGCAGAGGAAGGAACACTCCCAAACTCGTTCTATGAGGCCACCATCACCCTGATACCAAAACCAGACAAAGACACTACAAAAAAAGAAAATTACAGACCAATATCTGTATATCTGATGAATATAGATGCAAAAATCCTCAACAAAATACTAGCAAACAGAATCGAACAACACATTAAAAGGATCATACACCATGATCAAGTGGAATTTATCCCAGGGATGCAAGGATTCTTCAATATACGCAAATCAATCAATGTGATACACCACATTAACAAATTGAAGAATAAAAACCATATGATCATCTCAATAGATGCAGAAAAAGCTTTTGACAAAATTCAACACCCATTTCTGATAAAAACTCTCCAGAAAGTGGGCACAGAGGGAACCTACCTCAACATAATAAAGGCCATATATGACAAACCCACAGCAAACATCATTCTCAATGGTGAAAAACTGAAAGCATTTCCTCTAAGATCAGGAACGAGACAAGGATGTCCACTCTCACCACTATTATTCAACATAGTTCTGGAAGTCCTAGCCATGGCAATCAGAGAAGAAAAAGAAATAAAAGGAATACAAATTGGAAAAGAAGAAGTAAAACTGTCACTGTTTGCGGATGACATGATACTATACATAGAGAATCCTAAAACTGCCACCAGAAAACTGCTAGAGCTAATTAATGAATATGGTAAAGTTGCAGAATACAAAATTAATGCACAGAAATCTCTTGCATTCCTATACACTAATGATGAAAAATCTGAAAGAGAAATTATGGAAACACTCCCATTTACCACTGCAACAAAAAGAATAAAATACCTAGGAATAAACCTACCTAGGGAGACAAAAGACCTGTATGCAGAAAACTATAAGACACTGATGAAAGAAAGTAAAGATGATACGAACAGGTGGAGAGATATACCATGTTCTTGGATTGGAAGAATCAACATTGTGAAAATGACTATACTACCCAAAGCAATCTACAGATTCAATGCAATCCCTATCAAATTACCAATGGCATTTTTTATGGAGCTAGAACAAATCATCTTAAAATTTGTATGGAGACACAAAAGACCCCGAATAGCCAAAGCAGTCTTGAGGGAAAAAAATGGAGCTGGAGGAATCAGACTCCCTGACTTCAGACTATACTACAAAGCTACAGTAATCAAGACAATATGGTACTGGCACCAAAACAGAAACATAGATCAATGGAACAAGATAGAAAGCCCAGAGATTAACCCACGCACCTATGGTCAACTAATCTATGACAAAGGAGGCAAAGATACACAATGGAGAAAAGACAGTCTCTTCAATAAGTGGTGCTGGGAAAACTGGACAACTACATGTAAAAGAATGAAATTAGAATACTCCCTAACACCATACACAAAAATAAACTCAAAATGGATTAGAGACCTAAATATAAGACTGGACACTATAAAACTCTTAGAGGAAAACATAGGAAGAACACTCTTTGACATAAATCACAGCAAGATCTTTTTTGATCCACCTCCTAGAGTAATGGAAATAAAAACAAAAATAAACAAATGGAACCTAATGAAACTTCAAAGCTTTTGCACAACAAAGGAAACCATAAACAAGACGAAAAGACAACCCTCAGAATGGGAGAAAATATTTGCAAACGAATCAATGGACAAAGGATTAATCTCCAAAATATATAAACAGCTCATTCAGCTCAATATTAAAGAAACAAACACCCCAATCCAAAAATGGGCAGAAGACCTAAATAGACATTTCTCCAAAGAAGACATACAGATGGCCACGAAGCACATGAAAAGATGCTCAACATCACTAATTATTAGAGAAATGCAAATCAAAACTACAATGAGGTATCACCTCACTCCTGTTAGAATGGGCATCATCAGAAAATCTACAAACAACAAATGCTGGAGAGGGTGTGGAGAAAAGGGAACCCTCTGGCACTGTTGGTGGGAATGTAAATTGATACAGCCACTATGGAGAACAATATGGAGGTTCCTTAAAAAACTAAAAATAGAATTACCATATGACCCAGCAATCCCACTACTGGGCATATACCCAGAGAAAACCGTAATTCAAAAAGACACATGCACCCGAATGTTCATTGCAGCACTATTTACAATAGCCAGGTCAAGGAAGCAACCTAAATGCCCATCGACAGACGAATGGATAAAGAAGATGTGGTACATATATACAATGGAATATTACTCAGCCATAAAAAGGAACGAAATTGAGTCATTTGTTGAGAAGTGGATGGATCTAGAGACTGTCATACAGAGTGAAGTAAGTCAGAAAGAGAAAAACAAATATCGTACATTAATGCATGTATGTGGAACCTAGAAAAATGGTACAGATGAGCCGGTTTGCAGGGCAGAAGTTGAGACACAGATGTAGAGAATGGACATATGGACACCAAGGGGGGAAAACTGCAGTGGGGTGGGGATGGTGGTGTGCTGAATTGGGCGATTGGGATTGACATGTATACACTGATGTGTATAAAATTGATGCCTAATAAGAACCTGCAGTATAAAAAAACAAACAAAACAACTAATACTAAACTTTCATTGGGTTATTTGTATGGAAATATGTTAATATAAATGTTTCAGACATTACATGAAATTTCTAAAAATCTTATATTTGTATGTGTATGGAAATATGTATGGAAATATGTTAATATAAATGTTTCAGACATTACATGAAATTTCTAAAAATCTTATATGTTCTGGTATAATGTTATAAGTAATAATCCTAGTTATTACTTTAAAATGTATATCTCAGAAATAACTAATTTTCTTGTCAACTGCATTATTATGAACTTTCATCAAATCTTTAACTGTGGTCATTTTTAAGTCTTTTGTCATTTACAGACAGTTCTGGGTGTACTCTGATGCTTTTGCAAATATGTTCCTATAAAAGGGTTTCATCTTTAAGAAATTCATGGAGAAGACTCTGACAAGTACAGGTTTCTGGTAACTGACTGTACTGCTGAACTGAATGAATAAGCATTTTCAGAACTCTAATGAAAAACTGATGAACTCATAAAAGTGCTAACAAAAGATCAAGATGAAAAAAAAAATTAATTACATGGGACTGAGTGAACTGATGAGGATGAGTATAATTTTTGTGACTTTCTGTCTGAATTAAAAAAAAAAAAATCCCACAAGGACTCAGAGGCAAAGAATATACAAATCAATTTTCACTGCAAAGTAAAGGAGCTGTTACAGTGGAGGATTACTGGACTGAATGTCAATATTATGACATAGTATGAGTGTTTCATGTTTGGTAATTGCAATCATTGTTGCTTTTGTTGTGGTCATCCATGTACAATGCTTGGTGTCAGTCTATTTATCTCTTGTAAAAATAAAATACAGTGTGTGTGTGTGAAAAAAAAAAAACTAAAAATAGAACTACCATATGACCAGGCAATCCCACTACTGGGAACATACCCTGAGAAAACCATAATTCAAAAGGACACATGTACCCCAATGTTCACTGCAGCACTAATTACAATAGCCAGGACATGGAAACAACCTAAATGTCCAATGATACATGAATGGATAAAGAATATGTGGTACATATATACAATGGAATATTACTCAGCCATAAACAGGAACGAAATTGGGTCATTTGTAGAGATATGGATGGACCCAGAGTCTGTCACAGAGAGTGAAGTAAGCCAGAAAGAGAAAAAGAAATATCATACATTAACGCATATGTGTGGAATCTAGAAAAATGGTACAAGTGAACCTATCTGTAGGGCAAGAATAGAGACAGAGACGTAGAGAACGGACATGTGGACACAGTGGGGGAAGGGGAGGGTGGGACGAACTAGGAGGTTAGGTTTGCCGTAAATACACTACCATGTGTAAAACAGATAGCTAGTGGAACCTGCTGTATAGCACAGGGAGCTCAGCTCGGTGCTCTGTGATGACCTAGATGTTGGTGGAAGGGGAGGAGGGAGGTCCAAGAGGGAGGGGATATAAACATACATATAGCTGATTCACTTCATTGTACAGCAGAAACTAACACAACATTGTAAAGCAATTTTACGCCAATAAATAAATAAATAAAAATAAAATAAAATGAAGATGTACTCTTTATATTCCAAACCCCACCCCCCCAAAAAAGTGCTAAGGCTACTCTAAAATAATCTAAATGATGATTTCAATTTTGATTTCATAACTTCATTTTAAGGAATTTTTTTTATTTGACCCCATAGCAGTTCCTGGGGACTGTCAGAGCCCACAGATGGAGGGAAAATAGGCAGATTACAGTGCGGGACGCTGATCAGAGAAGGGTGGCTAAGGGATAGGAAGGGGAGCAGAGAAGGGGCGGCACACACATATTTAATTTTCCTAAGAAGAAAACTTTCCTATGAATTCTTCACATCAAGAATATAGGCCAGGGCTTCCCTGGTGGCGCAGTGGTTGAGAATCTGCCTGCCAATGCAGGGGACACGGGTTCGAGCCCTGGTCTGGGAAGATCCCACATGCTGCAGAGCAGCTGGGCCCGTGAGCCACAACTACTGAGCCTGCGCGTCTGGAGCCTGTGCTCCGCAACAAGAGAGGCCGGGATAGTGAGAGGCCCACACACTGCGATGAAGAGTGGTCCCCACTTGCCACAACTAGAGAAAGCCCTCGCACAGAAACGAAGACCCAACACAGCCATAAATAAATAAATAAATATTAAAAAAAAAAAAAGAAAAAAAAAAGAATATAGGCCAACTTTCAGAACGGCAGAATAAGAACTGAAAAAAATCTACTCCTCCATAAAAGCAAGAGAACACTGATAAAACTTGTCAAAATCAACCTTTTCAGAAGTATAAAAATTAACCAAAGACTTACAACAATCCAAGGACCATTTACTCAAGAAAAATGACCCAATCTCAGTAAGAGTAAGCTCTGTGGTGTTTTAATCCCATCCCCCTCTTCCCAGCTCTGCAGTAGACTTGAAAACCAATAGACTAGCAACTTATGGTCGTTGTAAAAAGCCATCCTCCTAGCAGCCACTAGAACAGACTGGGTTTGGAATTCCCCAAAAGCTCCATCCTGAGAACTGCCACCATCTGACCGAACCAGCAGCAGACTGAAGACCTCCAATCTCAGAAGTACTTTATTTCACCTCCCTCAGAGCTAACGCTGTGGAAGCAGCCGTATCCCCAGGTTGCTTCTCAGAAACAATCTCAGCAGCAGTTGTCTAACACAGCAGCTGCCTGAGTGATATTACCAGTTGGGGGCTAACAAAAGGCTGACCAAAAAAATTTTAAAGGAAAAATTAAGGAGTGGAAGGCCCATAGAGGGCTTTGAAAAGCTAGCTCCAACATACTCCTGGGAATCTAGAATGCCATGTGTACATTCAGCACTGTGTTCGTACCAAAGAAAGATCTGACGAAGTCCTCCTCTCTCACCTCTGGGTAACCCTGAGGCTCTGTGCAAATGAGAAATGAAGTCTATAAACTGCCTACTGGAGCACTGAAAGCATATCCAACAGACTAACATAGCCCCTCAATAGAGGCTGACTCATTAGTTAAAGGCAATTAAAGAAATCCCTGTCCAAACATTAGGTGACCACTAACTCAGCAGAAACTGCAAAGGCCACACACAACAAAAAGGCTTTACAAAATTAGCCCAGGAAAGTCACAAAGCAAAGAGCAACAACACAACAACAGCAAACCTGACTGAGGCTGGGGGTAGGGCATGTCTGATTAACAAGATTGTCAAACTGCTTAAAATGTCCAGTTTTGAACAAAAAAGTACAAAAAATTAGGAGACCCACGAAGAAACAGGAAAGTAGGGCCCATACTCAGGGGTTAAAAACAGCATACAATAGAAACTGCTCCTAAGGCAGTCCAGAGGGTTGGACCCATGGACAAAGACAAGCAAACGTCAGAACAAGTCAGTTGAAATTATCCCATCTGAGCAACAGAAAGGGGGCACCACCAAGCATACAGCAATATGCATAATGGGAGTCACAGGAGAGGAGGGACAGGACCAAAAGGATAGCTGAAAAAATAATGGCCCCAAACTTCCCAATTTGATGAAAAACATTAACCTACATGCCTCAGAAGCTTAACAAACTTCATGTTGGATGAACTCAGAGATCCACACCTAGGCTTATCATTGTCAAACTATTGACAGTCAAGGAGGATATCTTGAAAGATCAGGAGAAAAGTGAAAAGTCACATACAAGGGATCCTCAATAAGATTAACAGCTGACTCCTAATCAGATCCCTGGAGGCCAGAAGGCCAAGGGGTGACTTCCAAGTGTTGAATAGGAAGACTATGAACCAAGAATTCTATACACAGTGGAACTTCAAAATGAAGCACAGTCCTACAGAAATGAAAGAAAAATTAAAGACGTTCTCAGATAAACAAAAATGAGAAAATCTTGTTATTTTCAGACCTGCCTTACGAGAAACACTAAAGGGAGTCCTTCTGGCCAAAATGAAAAGACAGTAAATAGTAATTTGAATCCACATGAAAAAATAAGGAGCACCAATGAAAAAAGGTAATTACATAGGTAAATAAATAGAAAAGACAGTATAAATGTATTTTCGTTTGTAACACTTTTCTTGTCCTAACATGGTAACTGCATAAAAATGATAATCATGAAATTATAAGCTTATGGTGTATAAAGATGTAACTTATCTGACAATAATAGTACAAAGAAGGGGGTCATGGAGCTATAGTGGAGCAAGTTTTTCCTATACTACTGAAATTAACTTTACATTAACCTGAACTAAGCTGTTTTCAATTTTAAGATGTGAATTGAAATTTCCAGAGCAACAACTAAGAAAACAACCCAAGAAAAAGAAATATATACAGTGCTTACTCTCCATTTTACTAAATCAAATTACTAAATCAATTCTCAGCGTTAATCCAACAAATGACATAGGTTGGTCAGTGTTTTCTCTTTGAAACACTATCTTTTTTTCCCTCTTTCTCAGGCTTGAGTGTCAGAGCCTCCTCATTTCTCCAACTTCTGAATGGTAGGGGCCTCTGGACTCAATCCTTGACGCCCCTCTCTCTCTCGTCTCTTCATTTAATTGGTAGGTGATCTTATCCAGTCTCACGACTTCGAGTTCCAGCTACACGCTGATGGCTCCCAAGCCTGTGTCTACATCCCTAACCTATCCTCTGAGCACCAGACCCGGCACACCCAACTGCCCATTCTATCTCTCGTCTTCCACATCTAACAGGCACTTTAACCTACTTGCCTAATATACGTCTGCATGGCTCACTGCCTCACACCTTTCAGCTCTCTGCTCAAATGTAAGGTCTTCAGAGAAGCCTTCCACAACTGTCTTATGTAAAACAGAACCTCTCCCCCACTCTGTATCCCATAATCCTTTAAAATTTTTCTTCACTGCCCGCATCACAACCCATTTATATTTATGTATCTGTTTTAGGTAAGCTTTAAGAGCTGAATCCTTGTTCACTGTGTTACCTCAGTGCACAGAACATACTCAAACATTTATTAAAGGAAGAGAAAGGGAATATTGATTAGGAATAAATGTATAAAAGGGCTTTTCACCAATGCATAATACAAACAATGAAGATACTTACTTTTCCTTTTTTTCTTGTTTGTGGGCCTCTCTCGTAATTTGAGCCGCTTTTCTACTATATGGATGGATGACTTTTTTTTCTTGTCCTACACTTTTTCCCTTTGGTGCTTTAGGCTAAAATGTAGAGAAACATATGGCACACACAGTCAGATACATAAATGACTTCTCTCAAAAAATTTTCTTTAGAAATAAAACTTTAAAACAGTAATATAACAGAAATACTGTGAGTCACAAATACTACATTACGAATCAGGAGATACGCCAGACTCAAAGTCTTTGTTTCCATGCTCCTAACAGAAATGATATACAGTTGACCCTTGAACATCGGTTTGAAATGCATGGGTCCACTTAAACACAGACTGATTTTTTTCCCACAGTAAATACTACAGTGTTACATGGTCCACGGTTATGGAGGAACTGAATGTATGGAGGGCCGACTACAAATTATAGGCAGATTTTTGACTGTATGGAGGATCAGTGCCCCTAACCTTTGCATTGTTCAAGGGTCAACTGTATTCAGAACTATTCTCCATTAATGTAAGAAAAGAAAGGCACAGAATCAATAAACCCAGCTCTTCAACTGTTCCAGCTTCACAGCAGATACAGAGAATGCAGACAGTGCGGAGACTCAGGGCTGGAAATTTGCGTCAAAGGTAAGAAAGTTACAAGAGGGCAGAAGGAGCACGGGATGTTAACGGGAGCCGGACTGCAGAAGCCGCACGTGGAACAGTGGGCAGTGAATAAAGCAAATCAGACTTGGGCTCACAGGAAATCAGGAACAGAGGAAATAATACAAGCCATCTCGAAATTAGCACATCCCATTCAAGCCTTATGCCAGTTAACTAGGTCCTCTAAACTAGTTGTCTAGCATTTCAGTAACTTTTTAATTCCTACATAATTCTGTATCTTATATATGACCTATATTACTTGGGAATTTTGTTTGGCTTTAATAGAAAGCCAAAATAATAGTGGCTTAACCCAGATAAAGTTTAGCTCTCTCATGTAAAAAGGAGCTGGAGGTTCTGTTCCACAAAGCCCTGAGATCCAAACTCCTTCCACCTTGTTATCCCACTATCCTTAGGCTATAACCTCGTATCTATCCAGAGTTCAAAATGGCTTAACAGCAGGGCTACACTCCAGCCAGTGAGAAGTGGAAAAGAAAATCAAAAGGCATATTCCTTCTATATTATATGTAAGGGAGGATTACATAAGGGATTAGTAAATATAATCTTTATTCTCAGAAAAAATACAGGATTACAAAAGAAAAAGAAAGAGGCATTAACATACCTAATTCTCAAAAAGGTTGTGTTTCTAGAATATTCTCTTCAAACCTACTGTCACTGTCTTAATTCAGTCTCATGATCTTTCATGATTAGGATGGCCTTTAGGTTCTCACTGCTAGTCCTTTTTCATTGGAAGTGACAGAGCTTATCTTTCTAGAACACTAATTAGTAAAGTCCTTCTCCCCTGCTAAAGAGCTCCACTAACTCAGGTCCTAAATCCTTAACATGGAAAACAATCTACCCCAACCTACTTCTCCAGCATTATATCCCATTCTTCAAAAGACCCTTCATCCCATTCTTACTAACTTCTCACCATTTCTAGAACATACCCTGCTGTTTTTTTACATCTGGAAACTATACTTGTTGCTACCTCTGCCTGCAAAATCCATTTCCTTACTTGTCCTTTGACAAGACGCAGCTCAAAGTCACTTCCTTTGTAAAACTCTCCAGGTAGAATTAGTTAAAATGACCACCTCACACATGTACTCATTTCATCAACAAATATTTACTGAAATATTTAATAAATATTTACTGCTCACTTCTTGATAAACCTGACCAGAGAAGATTAACTCCAAGTCTGAAACCCAGGATGCCCCTGGAAGCTGTTAGAAGTATAGGAGTATAAAGTGTGAAGCCATCATAAGAGTATGTGCATTCTTTTGTGTGTCTCTCTGCACACGTGGCGGGGAGGGAGGAAGGAGAAAAGAAGGTGGGAGAAGGAACTTCTGCGCGTGAAGTGTACCCAGCAAACATAAATCAAGTGTGTTTGTGCCCACCTGCAATCCCCTCCCCGAGCGTGAGCTGGACCTAGTGGCTCACGTTACTGGCTAGCCTTGGGCAAAAGCGATGAGTTATCAATCCCAAGACGAGGTTATGAAAGGACCCCGGCTCTGTCTCGCCCGCTCTCTTTTGCCCTCTTCTGGCTCACTCTGATGGAGACCAGCTGGCTTGTAGTGAGCTGCCCTACGTACGCAGAGGCCTGTGTGACAAGTAACTGAGAGCGGCCTCGGCCGACAGCCACTGAAGAACTGAGGCCCTTGGTCCAACAGTCCACGAGGAGCTGAATCCCACCAAGAAAGACGTGAGTGAGCTGGGAAACGGATCATCCACAGCTGTGCCCTGAGATGAAACCACAGCTTCAGGTTATACCTTGACCGAAACTGGTGAGAAACCTTGATGGAGAGGATCCAGGTAAGGATCCTGATCTGTGACCCAGGAAAAGTATGAGATAATAAATTCTGTTGTTTTAAGTTGATAAATTGTGGGATAGCATGTTAAAGAGATAACTAATGCAAGACCAAAAAATAAAGCAAAGATCTCTTTGAAAAGATATCTTTATTCCATATATTCCAACAAATAAAATGCTTAAAAAAATGAAACAAGGTCACAAAAATCTCAAGACAAAAAGATGGTTTCTGAAGCTGTAAAACTTAAAGTTACAGAGCTGTGTAACGTTTCAGCAGTATGTCCAAGTCTATAAAAAATTTCCTTTAAAGATTTAAAAACTTTCTTTAGAACAAGAAATACTGGTACTGTTGGAGTATAAAAATGTCTGCACAGCTTTAGAAGATCTCAGTTAAAGAACCTCCAAGACTTATTACAAAGAATATACAAAAAACTGAACTTATATTCTGACTCAACTGTAGACTATGATTTCTTATAATAAGTTATTCATGAAAAGGTTGCCTCAAGGCAGGTTATAAATATATAATAAGGCACAGAAACATGTATCATAAAATATTAAATTTCAAAACAATTTTATGTTTCAGTATATTACTTTTTAAAAAAAAAACCAACAAAATACTTCAACAGGGGAAAAGTGAAGTAAAACCCTATCAATGAAAATTAATCTATCACTTACGGTCTACTCAAGCTAAACATCTCTTAATTAAAAAGCAATTAATCTCCATAAATCAGGGATTGTCCAAATTTATTTTGTAAAACATCTGACAATTCATAAAAAAGTACAGAATGTAAACGTATAACAAAACTGGGGGGAGAGGGATTTAAGGTGTATTTTCAATTAAAACTTAGTATTTTATGTTTCAAAAAGCACCAAATTAAACTCTCAAAGATACAACAAAAATACATTTTTTTCATATGCATCACAGAATACTCTGAATAACAGAAACTTTCGAAAGTTTCTGGCACCACAGAAATATTCCGGTTAAGAAAACTGATATTAAAAGTCTCTTACACACAATCTTTAATGATTACTTCAGAAAATTCATTATAAACTAATCTTTGGATTCATACTTCAGAGTAACAAAGAAAACACACAAGTAGTTTATTCAAACAACACAACAACAAAGAGAGGTATTTCAGGAGCAATATGCTTTAAATACTCCTGTTAAAATCATAAATAACAAAATGGAACTTTTCCTAAAAGACTATCAAAGCCATGAGAGAATCTAGGCTCAACTAGAAACAAAAGTGTCATTTAGACTGCCCAGTTCAACTAGAAACCTAGAAGAATGATCATTTCACCAAACACACTTAAGGTACACAAAGATATATGAATACTTTTTTTAAAAAAAATGTAGAAGAGTAAAGCCATGCCTACAACTGAGAAAGCTTACAGTATATAATACCTTAAACTCCAAATACCCTAAAGCACAAAATAAATTCTAGAATATGATATACTAAGTCACTTAACATCGAAGACATAACAGGAATATAATGAACTAATTAACAGAATCTGCACCATTTTTTTGCAGGCACTCTACCCTGAAGAACCCTAGGGCATTTCCCTTGCTTAACAGGTAAATTTGATGCCAACGACAAACGTCAACGACAAATACCTAGTTAGAGCATCCAGAAAGGAACTTAACGGTTCTCCACATAAGCCTTGCTAAACCCCATTCAATTTTTTGGGACCATCTCCAGTTCACATAATTGTGAAGATATCCACAAATGTAACCATTTCACGTCTCAGTATCCCTTCTCTCTGGGTGGCATTTCTCCCGTAGCACTTAACATACTGCGCTGACCAGTCATTTAATTCCACGCGTGTGCTTATCTCCTACATTGCAGCTCCCTGAAGACTACAAACATGTTCTACTGGGTTGAAAATAATAGTTGGAAGGAAAGAAAGGAAAGTGGGATGTTGACCCAAGTGAATATTTTACTGTATACTGCACACTGAGTTACTGTGTATACTGTACATTGAGCTACTGTCAGTAAAAAATATTTTAAAAAGTTCTTTAAAATAGTGTGAAATACCTCATATAAAAATAATTTTTAAAGGCTCATAAACAATACTCTCCTTAACATTAAAAAAATATCTTAATAATTCTCTAATGCCGACTTGACCTTTCATGCAAAAATCTAACACCAGGCTCAACTTTATGTTATTCCTGACTTACCCATGGATATCTACTCAGAATTAACCATTTCTCCCATTCTTCTGCTACCACTCTTTACACCTCTACCTTATACTAACGTTCACTGACCAAAAAAAAACAAAAACAACCCACAAACTTACTGAGCACATACTACCATATATTAAAATAGGCACTGAGGTTCCAGGATTAAAAACAGACAAGGACTTGCTTACAGTCTAGTTAGTTATATCCTAACTACATAATTTACAATCTAGTTATCTCATGAATAACTATGTAATTTAATAAGTGCTGGCCAGAAAACGGGCACCATATAATAGGTGTACCTAACTTTGGGAAATCAGGAGGAGACTCCCCGAGAAACTGACTTGAGACCTACTTGGTTTTTTAAGGATAATGCGAGCTGCTGCATAAAGAACAGTTTGGACGGAGATACAGTAAGAAGAAACAAGACTACTGAAGTATTGAGGTCATTAAGAAAAAAATGACAGTTGAGTGGCACAGCCGGGGTGACAGTGAAGATGGAGAGAAATGGCAAGGTATGAAATGCATTTTGAAGACAGAATGACAGGACTGACTATGGACGGTGAGGGAAAGGGAGGAGTCCAGTATGACTCCCACGTTTGCAACAAAGCAACCAAGTGGTCAGAACTCCCACTGACTAAGACAGGAATTGGCACATGGAGACAGGGGGCATCAAGAACCCACTTTCAGACACTGGTTTAAGATGCCCTGGAGACTGCTAAGTAGAGATGTAAACTAAGTAAATAAAGTTATGAGTCTGGCACCTAGAAAAAAGGTCTGGGCTGAAGATACAAATTTGGGATAACTTGGGGTTAAAGGAGGTACTTTAAAGCCACAGAGATGAGTCTCTTCAGTAGAATAAGAAAAGGGGCTAGGGCTAAGCTCAGATGAACAGATATTTAATAAGCACCTACAATGTAACAGGCACCATTATGAAATCAATGAGAAAAAGACCAGTAACTTAAAATAAAAACAGGTCACAAGAAAGAGTATAGATAAATGCCTTTTAAGTTTTGAAAAGATGTGTGCTCTACCTTAAAAGAAATGTAAATTAAAACTTCAATAAGCTATAATTTTTAACGTACAAAAAATATTTTAAAAAATTATTTATTCACACTGCATTAGTGACACTGTGGGTGAGTTAGTAGTCTCACTAATAAGTGGGAAGTAAATTGGTACAATCTTCTGGAAGGCGATTTGATACTTATCAAAATAAAAACTGTACATCTTTTGATCAAGGAATCCTACTTCTTTTAATTTAGTCTACAGACATATTTACATATGTACAAAACAAATAAGACTAATCAATGCAGCAGTGTTTGCAGTAGCAAAAGAATGGAAACAGCTTAAGTGTCCATCAGAGACCTGGTAAATAAATTACAGTAAAAGCAAACAATAGGATGTCAGCTGTTAAAAAAGCAAGAGGTAGATCTACGTGTACTCACGTAGACTGACGTCTAAGATCAGGTACAAGAAAAAGAGCAAGGGGCACAGGATTGTGTCTAGCATACTGTTTCTATGTATGGGAGGGAGGTCAGAGGCCATATATACTTGCACATTCATATGAAATATCTGAATGGTTACCTAAGAAACTGTGTTCTAATAGTGGTTGTTTCTCAACTGAGCTAGGGAATTAGGTAACAGAGTTGGAGGCAGACCTACTTTTTGTTGTAGGTAGAATAATGCCCTCCCTCCCAAAGATGTCCATGCCCAAATTTCCCCACACCCATGAATGTGTTACCACACATGGCAAAAAGGACTGTACAGACGCCATCAAAGATCCTGAGAATGGGAGATTATCCTGGATTATCCACATGCGCCCAAAATAATTGCAAGGGTCTTTATAAAAGGGAGGCAGAAGGATCACTGTCAAGAGAAAGAGATCTGCCTTCTCTTCAGGCAGATTTGAAGATGTTACACTGATGGCTTTGAAGAGAAGGAAGGGGTCAAGAGCCAAGGAACGTAGGCAACCTCTAGAAACTGGAAAAAGGGAAGAGATTCTCCACTAGAGCATCTTGAAGGAAGACAGCCCCAGCTACATCTTGATTTTAGCTCAGTAAGACTCATTTTTGGACTTCTGATCTCCAGGAATATGAGAATGAATCTGTGTTGTTTCAAGCCATTAAATTTGTATTAACTTTTCACAGCAGTAAAAGGAAATTAACACACATTTCACAGACCACCACATTTTACTGTGTTTTTTTTCTTTAAACCACGTACATGTAACATTATTCCAAAAGTTGGTATACTAGGTAGATTTTCATTAATGTTTTTCTTTAGTTTTACTAACTCTCAGAAGCCAGTTTTTACTAGCAGGCAATCGCTTTAATACTTACTACGCTTATAGGCATAAAAAGAGAAACATAGACAAATAAAACAGAATCGAGAGTCCAGACAAGGGAACCAAGAATATTCAATGAGGAAAGGACAGTCTCTTCAATAAATGGTGCTGGGAAACTGGACATTCACATGTAAAAGGATGAAAACTGGTCCCCTACCTTACACCACTCACAAAAATTAACAAGATGGATTAAAGATTTGAATGTAAGGCCTAAGTCGTAAAACTCTTAGTAGAAAACATAGGGAAGGGCTTCCCTGGTGGCGCAGTGGTTGAGAATCCGCCTGCCAATGCAGGGGACACGGGTTCGAACCCAGGTCCGGGAAGATCCCACATGCCGCGGAGCAACTGGGCCCGTGAGCCACAACTACTGAGCCTGCGCGTCTGGAGCCTGTGCTCCGCAACAAGAGAGGCCGCGACAGTGAGAGGCCCGCGCACCGCGATGAAGAGTGGCCCCCGCTCGCCGCAACTAGAGAAAGCCCTCGCACAGAAACGAAGACCCAACACAACCAAAAATAAAAAAATTAATTAATTAATTTAAAAAAAAAAAAAACAAGAATAGTTCTTTAAAAAAAAAAAAAAAGAAAACATAGGGAAAAAGGTTCCTTGACATTGACCTTGGTAAGGACTGTTTGGATATGACACCAAAAGCACAAAGCAACAAAAGCAAAAATAAGCAAGTGGGACTACATTAAACGAAAAAGCTTCTGCACAGCAAAAGAAATGATCAACAAAATAAAAAGGAACCTAGAGTTGGGAGAAAATATTTGCAAAATCACTCATCCAATTCATTAACAAAAAAAAAATCTAAAAATTGGACAAAGGACGTGAATAGATACTTTTCCAAAGAAGATATACAAACGACCATCAGGTACTACTACTATTACTAAGGTTAATTACAATAACATTCACTAAGTACTAGATACTGGGCTAAGTGGTTTACATTTAATTTTCACACTTCTATAAAGTAAGCACTATGATTACTCCAACTTAACAGAACAACTGAGTCTTAGAGGGGTTAAGTAACTTCACGAAGACCATAATTTAGCAAAGACGGGTAGCAAACTCATCCTCCAGGACTCCACTGTCCACATTCTGAGCTGCATGAAAGAAGTACAGAGCAAGTAATAGAGAAGTCTAGATGGAAAACCTCCAGTTCCAAGCTGAGTTTAAATTCAAGAGAGGATGCAGCAGAGCCACCCTGGCTGATGCACCAGAACAAAGTGACAGAGCAGGAAACGTGTCAATGAGAACAGATTTATATGCTGCTTTCTTGACTCATGACAAGGCAATATACTCCTACTATACAGCCTGACAAAAGCGACGTTCTGATAGTCAAAAACACAACTACTGTCAAATGCCAACCCCCCAATCACTCACACAATCCAACTACTAAGGTTTTAATGTTCCAAGCTGAAAAGGAAAGCCTAGAAAAGAAAATTATAAAGAGCTGGCCACCGCACACACTGATTAATAAAAAGACTGAATTTACACAAACGTATATAATCTAAAGCAAAAAGACTGCAGACAGACATGAAAAATAAGAATACAATGAAAAGGAAAAAGAGAAAATGGAAAGTGACAGAGAAAGGGGACTAATGGCACTGAGACCAGAGTATCATAACTTTTTACCAGATCATAAACTTTTTTTATGCTGTTGTTTCCATTAGAAACTAACTGAAAAGTGACTATTTACAAAACATGTTCCTATTCAAGAATTATTCTCAAGAACAGAAAAAAAAAAGGAAAAAAACAGCAGTTTTGCAATATAAACACAAGTGGCAAATGTAAAAGCAAGCAAGCATAATTTAGACACTGTTTACCTGTGAGTGGTTCCTGGAGATATAAGTTCAAGAAGGAGAACACAGAAGGGTTCTTAAAGTGAATAACGGATAAACGAGAGCTCCTTATAGTTTATACTTAAACGTGCTATATAAGCGCTCTTTTGCATCCACTGCATTTTTAATAAAAACAAAGTGTCAGGGCGGTGGAGGGGAAGAGGGGCGTGGAGGCAGGGTCTGGGGCGGGAGTAGGGCACTGGGGGGTGCAGAGCGGCCGCGAGGACCGGCGACTACGCCGTCCCCGCCGCGCCCCGTCCGCCCCCCGCTCCTACACCGCTGAGGAGGGAGTACACGGAGACCCGCGGATTTCCCGCGGGCTGTGGGCAGCGGCGGGCGCCCTACGAGCCCTGCAGGACCCGGCCTGGAACCCGTGCCGGCACCGCAGGCCGCGCACCGCCCGCCGTTCTCCCTCCGCACCCCGCTCCCAGCGGCCCGACGCCGGCCCGCCCTCCCCGCCGCCGACCGGAGCCTTCCAGGAACGGGTGGGACCCACCATGGCTGCGTCCTCGCGGCCTGGGACCTCCGGACCTCCGAGTCCACACCGCGGGACCTCAGGCTCGGCGGCGGCAGCAGCTCACGAGGCGACGCCGGCCAAACCCACGAGGAGCGGAAGAAGCCGGGCGCACCTGACCGGAAGGGGGAGGGACGAGTGTTCTTCCCTAAAACGTCCCCGGAAACAAGACCTCACCTTTGTGGGCCGCGGCGGACTCTCACGCCCCAGCGGCGCAGATAGGCTCCCCGCGTGCTCGCCGGGCGCCGTGGGCGGCGTGGTGGAGCTCGGGGCCAAGGGTGAACGAGGCGGCGCCGGGCGTGAGGCCGCGACCTGGGCCCGGCCCCGCGGGATCTCGGGCGGCTGTCCGGCGCGCAGCTCCCGGGCCGCACAGCCCCTTCGGACGTGGCGGCCCCGGGCTCCGGCCTAGCGCACGCCGCCCGCTGCCGGTGGCGCCCAGGGCCGCCGCGTTCCCCGGGCGCAGGCCTGTCCTCCGCGCCTCCGGGCCGCCGGAGCGAAGTTCCCCCGAGGCTGTTTCCCCGTGAAAGCCCCCTCTGCCCACTCGAGGCTCCTTCCCACCCGGTTTTTCTGTGTTCTTCTCAAAATGTGTGAGTTCCATCTGTACTTGGGAGGATTCCGTGGACAATATATTCGTTCAGCAGACACTCAATGATCTCTTACTGTGTGCCAGGCCTTGGGAATACGCCGACGATATTCCTGCCCTAGCTCAGCTCATATTCCAAGGCGACGTGTGAAAAAAAACACCTAATTAATATTGTTTCCAGTACCATACTGTTCTGAAAAACATAAAGCTGGCAGGGTAGGCAAGAAAGCTGTTTCACACGTGCTGGTCTCTGAATCCGCTTTTGAAAGTAAGAGTTGAGCAGAGACCTACATTAAAGGCAAAAAATTGAAGGAAAGGTAAGGCAGACTTTATTCAAGGGGTTCCTCCTCAGTCTGTATAAGGATCACCGCAGTGGGGGGAGATACGGGCTCCCCTTGGAATATACGGGGACAGGAGGGAACTGATAGCCCAGGAGAAGGGTGGCGGGTAGTGGATGGAAAATTACTAAGAGGAAACATTAGGGGTAACGGGGCATTCTGGCTACACCAACCTAACAGGACTCTCGAAATAGGCAGGCTGGTGTGATCAGACATCACCTGGAAGATGGTGAATGATCCGGAATCTGATGAGTTACAGACATGGAGGCTGACCAGATGTGGAAGATGGGGACTCTGGCTAAACCGACTTTCCTGCTAAAATTGAACAATCAGATACGAACAGGAAATCCGAAATTCCAGGCCTAGTTGAAAAAAGATTTCAGAGGAGCCTGAGTAGAGTCTGGTCAAGGAGAGAATCTTGTCACCTGAATGAAAGGAGAAAACCAGGCATGACAAGGAGCTACAGGTAGGGTGAAGTGGGGTATATGTGTGCAGGTACATGAATTTAATCAACGAATATAGCCACTGAAAACTAGATTAAATTGTAAACAAGAATGGGTGACCACAAGATCCCTGAATCTAGGGGCAAGGCTTTTAAGTGTGTGAAAGTGCATTCCGCGTCAATCTACACAATGAAGGGCACCCTTGTAGCATCTACTCTGGAGGCACTACTCTACTGAGAACTCCGGTTAATCCATAACCTTTGCACCCTACTTCTATACGATAACCGTTTCCTGTGACGCCAACTTACACCCACTCTACCCCGTTTCCGAAATCCGGTCCAGTGCAAGTCACCATCCTGAGTTCTATGTTAGTGCAAATCCAGTAAGCATTAAATTCTTGTTCTGGCTATTTCAGCTGTTACTGATTGCTCTACCGATCACAGAATTCCCTACGTGCTCCTACCCCATTCTTAATTTCAAATTGCCAACAATCCAACAAACCATGTATCTTCATTTTTTTTTCATTTTAATTTGGGTTTGAAAATAAAAGATTTTGTATTTTCCCCATTCAGATTCAACCCCTAAATAATATTGATTATGGGCAAGGCACCATGTTCAAAATACACTGTAGCAAATGCAAGAATGAGTTACACAGAGTACAGTAATGCACTATATATATATATATAAAGTACAATAGTGAAGACTAATATTTGGTCATAATTTACTGTGTACATGCACCACAGTGAAAAGCAGAATGAAGCCTCCTACTTCTCCCCCCCCTCCAGTATCACACCCCTGCACCCTGCCACCCAGTAGAGAGTTGGGAGATATCTTTAGAGATGTTTCCCTGTGCTTTCACAAATTACTAAGGCATGTGTGTGTGTGTGTATGTGTGTGTGCATGTGTAGGGGTAAAGTATTGATTAACATTAGATACTGATACAATAATACAGGAATACTTTCTAGGGTAACCACTAAAAGAACAGAAAACAGGGTATATGACTTTGAATAGGATATAAACAAGTAGAGAAAATGAAATGATAAAAAAAATTCAGATAATTCAAAGCAATGAAATTTAAAAAAAAACATACTACTGTAGGGAAAATTTTTTAAATGTGGTAGATTTAAATCCATATAACAATAATTATGGACTAACTGCCTGCAATTTAAAAAATGAATATTTTACATTGGATTTAAAACATACAACTGTGTTCTGTTTATTGAGACACATCTGAAACATAAGGAAACAGGAAAATTAAAAGTCAAAGATGGAAAGAGGTATACTAAACAAATACTAACCAAAAGTATAGATATATTAATGTTATAGAAGATAGACTAAGTCAAAAAGTATTATGGTAGTTAGAAGAGGTCACTTCATAAAATAAAAAGGTTCCATTTTAGGGCTTCCCTGGTGGCGCAGTGGTTGAGAATCTGCCTGCCAATGCAGGGGACACGGGTTCGAGCCCTGGTCTGGGAAGATCCCACGTGCCACGGAGCAACTGGGCCCGTGAGCCACAATTACTGACCCTGCGCGTCTGGAGCCCGTGCTCCACAACAAGAGAAGCCGCGACGGTGAGAGGCCCGCGCGCCACAACCAGAGAAAGCCCTCGCACAGAAACAAAGAACCAACACAGCCAAAAATAAATTAATTAATTAATTAATCAAAAAAAAAAAAAGGTTCCATTTTAAATTTATATACTTATATTCATCTAGTAATATAGCCCCAAGTATATAGTGGAAAAACTGATAAAATTTCAAGTAATGGTAGAAAACAAACAGCCTTGGAGGAAAATTACCTTTTTCAGTAATTAATAGAACAAGCTGATGAAATATTTACAATGATTTGGAAGACTAGACCACCAACACAATTTGACCTAATGGGTCTCATAGAACGCTGCTTCCAGTGCTTGCAAGAATACTTGTGTTTTCCAACATATATGGAATAGTTATCAAAAATGATCATAGTTTGGGCCAGAAAGCAAATCCAAACAAATTTGAAAGGCCTGAAATCCTACAGAATGTGTTCTCTAACCACTGTGCAGTTAGATTAGAAATCAACAAGAAGAAGATAGCTGGACAATTCCCAGATAATTAGAAATTAAGAATTACACTTTCAAATAAGTCATGAGTTAAAGAAGAAATCATATGGAAACTGGAAAATATTTGGGGCTGAAATGATAACAAAAATACTACATATCCAGATTTGTGAGATACATCCGAAGCAGCAATTAGGTCCTTTGGTGTATGTGTTAGCGCCTCAATATAAATGTTAGGAAAGAGGAACGGCTGAATATTAATGAGCTAATCCACACCAAGAGGCCAGGAAAGGAACAATAAGGGAAATTCAGAACAGAAGGTGGAAGAGAGTGAAGACCAGAAATTATTGAAATTGCAAAAATAGACATAATTGAGAACAGGAAAGTAAAAATTTGGTTCCTTTTAAAGAATGATAAAATTGATACATTCCTGCAGGACCACTCAAAAAATTTAGAGTAGACCCAATTAACCAATACTGGAATTGAAACAGGTGATATCACTTCAGATGATGCAAGCATAAGAGGGTATTATGACCAAATAAATTTAAATAAAATAGCCAAATTCTTAAAAAAATATAACCTATAAAACTGACAGAGGAATAGAAAACTTGAATATTTCCATCATCATCTCTAAAAATGCTACACAAATATCTTCCCACGTTAAAATTACAAACACAGATTTTTTTAGATTTTATAAATACATGTAAATAGGAATAGAACACTACTCTTTAATATGATAAAAATGTGGATCGGTACTAGTGATAGTAGATATCATTGTCTTATTCCTGACCTCAAAGAGCAAGCTTCTGTTTGTTTATCCACTTTGGGAAACCACTCTGGCATTATCTGAAAAGTTGAAATGTGTACATCCTCTAATCCAGCAGTGGCATTCCCGGACACATACCCTAGGAACTCTAGCCCATGTCTCTCAGGATACATACATGAAAACATTCCTGACAGTACTGTTTGTAATAGCCCAAACTAGAGAAAATCTAACTGTTCATCAACAAAAATAGAAAAATAAGTGTGATAAATTCTATACAGCAATGAAATTAACAAACTACAGTGATGGTAAACATTGATTTTTAATCATAATATAAAAGAAGTAATAGACAAGAGGATGCATACAGTTCATTTGTAAACATAAGTTCATTTGTAAAGTTCATTTATAATGTTCAAAAACAGGCAAAATGAGCTACATTTTCCAGATATACTTTCTTAAGTGGCCAGCGATATTCTTAACCTGAGTGGTGGTTACCTTGCTGTTTACTTTATAATTTTTCTTCATGTGTCACACTTATGGTTTATGCACTTCTATGTTTGTAGGCTATACTTCACAGGAAGAAGTGTTAAAAAAAAACTTAGCGCAAATGTATTATTCCATTGTCTTTTGCATCCAGTTTTACTGTTGAGAAGTCTCACTTTGGGCTAATTTTTGTTCCTTTGAGGGTGGTTTACTTTTTGTGTGGAATCTTTTCATAATTTCTCTTGCCTTTGCTCTTCTGCAGTTTTACTATAGCGTGTCTAGGTATTGGTATTTCCTTATGTGTCCTGATACTCACGGCCTCTCAATTCCTTTTGGGGATTTGTATTATCTGGATATTGATAATTCTGTTCTCCCAATCTTTCAGCCTTTCTCCTGTATTTTCTGTCTCTTTATTTCTGCTGCCCCTTGGATTACTCCTAATTTCATCTCCCAGTTTACCCTTTTATTCTTTGATGTAATCATCCTGCTAGATATTCCATCTTGTGTCTTCATTTTAACTACCTTACTTTTAACAGATATGTATCATATATCACTTGTTTTCTGGAAGAGTTTATCACTTTGCTTTATTACCATATTCTTCTTCAACTCTTGAACATGTACTGTACTCATTTTAAATTATTGGTTCATCTGTTCCAATAACTCTGCTTAAGGTGGCATGTGTTGTTCAATTTCATTATTATTATTTTTTTAATTTATGGCTGTGTTGGGTCTTCGTTTCTGTGCGAGGGCTTTCTCTAGTTGTGGCAAGCAGGGGCCACTCTTCATCGCGGTGCGCGGGCCTCTCACTATCGTGGCCTCTCTTGTTGTGAAGCACAGGCTCCAGACGCGCAGGCTCAGTAGTTGTGGCTCACGGGCCTAGATGCTCCACGGCACGTGGGATCTTCCCAGACCAGGGCTCGAACCCGTGTCCCCTGCATTGGCAGGCAGACTCTCAACCACTGCGCCACCAGGGAAGCCCCAATTTCATTATTTTTAACTTTCTGTTCGAGTCGTACTCCTCAGGTGTGTATATTCCTTGAACCTGTAGCATCACATTTCACTGAAGGAGTCAGCTCTCTTGTCCTGTAATGTGTACTGGGGACGTGCCGAAAGTCACACCCTCAACTGTGTCAGTCTTGGAAAGTTTGAGAACACGGAGGGCGAAATCACAGAGGAAAGACTCCAGGGACCAGAGGACTTCAGCTGACAGGAGAGCAGGAGGCCTGAGGGCCCGAGGGCAGCTGTCTTCCTGCGCCTGTTTTCACCTCTCCTTACTTAGCTGGGCTCCGTCTCCCCCGCCAGCGCCTCACACCGCTGGGACACCAGTGATGCCCCCCACCCCTAAGGTGAAGAAGGGAGACAAGGGCTCAAGTTAACAACCTCTCCAGACCCCCAGACGGACATCCTCCTCCCAGGCCGCTGCCTCCCACCCCTGGCTCACGAGTCCCCATCTTCCCAGGGGGTTCACAGTCGTCATCTCACTTCTAGCAGCCAGTTCCTTCCTGCTGCCGTCATTTTTCAGGGTTGTTTTCGAGGAGCCTGTGCTTCTTCACCATTTTATCCTACTTATTGTTGGGCGTCCTGATCACATTAATAAAATGAGCCTTTTGTCATATATGATGTAAATTGGTTGGTAATTTTTCTTTTGAACGATCTGTGACAATTTTTTTGCGGCGGAGAAATTGTAAAATGTCTTTCAGTAGGGAACTAGTTGTTATACAAAAGAGTTAAAGGTGGTCCCCTATAAAGTTGTATCTTGTTTTCTTCCTCACAGCAGGCTGGGACCCAGTAACTCAAAAGCCTGATTGGTGCCAAAATCAAATGTTTACACATCCGATTATTTGAAATATAGCTCCGAAGAGCAGATGTTTAGCCATTTAGAGTCTCCCTGCCTTGCATACCCTGTGAAACATCACCCAGCATCTGCTACCTGTAGGCGAGATCAACCCTGGGGCTGTAAAGGACCCCAAGCCACTGCGGCTCTTCGAAGTTACCTGGGCCTAGGGTCTCCCCTCTCTGATGCCCCACCACTACCCTGCCGGAGAGTGGTCCACCCTGCCTTTGGGAGGGGTCGGCGCTGAGAGGCTTTCCCCGCCCCCATGCAAATCAGTCGGAGTGACTCCCAATAAAGGTGGTTGTGCACTAGTGCCATCTCGTGGTCACATCCTCGAGATTGCTACTCTAGTTAACAAGTCAAGATTATTTGCTGCTGCTTTAAAAAAGGATTTAAATCAGTATGTACTGATGTGGGCAATTTTATAGACTCGTTAAGTTGAAAAAGTGAGCTATAAGACAGTGTGCATAAGAAATCCCACTTAGAACAAACTGTGGAAGGAAGACAGTATGGAAAATATCAGCAAGGATAACAATCAACTGTTAATAGTTTACGAGATGAGGCTTGAGGTGGGGGGAGCTCGGAAAATAACTCTTCACTCTGTTCTTCTCTAGTGTTTGATTTAAAGCAATATTTTAAAAACTTTTCCAATTAAAAAAAGGAAGATTGAGAAAAGCTGAATTTGATGGTTAACGTGGTCAAAGACTGTGGTGTCATCAGAGATGTGTTAATACAAACAAAAACATAAGGGCTGGTGATCAAGCTTAGGGTTCAAGTGCACAAGTCCTAGCCTGTAGCACCTCAGAACGTGACCTTATTTAGAAACAGGGTCATTGCAGATGTAATTAGTTAAGATGAGGTCATTACTGGAGAAGGGTGGGCCCCTAATTCAGTACGACTAGTGTCCTGATAAAAAGAAGAAATTTGGACATAGACACGCATGAGGGAGAAGGCCATGTGACTATTGGAGTTATACGACCACAAGACAAGTGTTACCATTTGAACTGCTCCCCTCCCACCCCCAAAAGATGCCTTGGAGTCCTCACCCCTACCTCAGAGCGTGACCTTGTTTGGAGATAGTCTTTCCTGAAGTAGTCAAATTAAAAGGAGGTTGTTAAGGTGGGCCCTAACCCAAAATAACTGATGTCCTTCTAAAAAGGGGAGATATGGATAGAGACATGCACAGAGGGGAAGGAGCCATAGGGAGAAGACAGCCATCTGCGAGCCAAGGAGAGAGGCCAGGCGTGGATCCTTTCCTCATGGTCCTCAGAAGGACAAGCCTGCTGACACCTCGATTTTGGACCTCCAGCCTCCCGGGCTGTGAGATCATCACTGTTGTTTTAGCTCCCACCCCCAAACCCCAGTGTGTGATCCTTTGTTACTGCAGACCTGCTGCTTTCTCCACTTCTTGTTCTCAATTTTGTCAGATAATTCTACTTACTTGCATTAAATTTAATGTTCAGAACTATATATATATGTATTTTTTTTTTGGAGTAACAAATGAAATTTTGTTTATTACACACCAAGTTAAACTTACAGGAACTTAGAACATTTGGAAATTGATCTGAAAGAAAGAACGTAATAAATGGAACAGAAATAAATAAGTCCTAATGGAAACCATGACACTTAATTCTGGAAATGTAATTTTCCCTATTATAATTTGTGTTTATGATTCACGAATTGTCTTATAATTTTCTGCTACACTTTTGTACCATACGTGTAGCAAACAGAAAAGTTCCTAACTACAGCTCTGTGTACAGGGGAATTTTCTATCAACGTTTCTGTAGTCAGAGTTTCATTTGCCTTGCCCAGGATTCACAGGAGGACTGGGACGCCCAGAGTCATACTAGGACAGATTTTTATGGAGGTAATGAGATGAAGAACTCCCTAGTCTGACTTTGGCACCATTGCAAACCCTCGCCTTCCCCACGTTCATTTTATCTCTCCTAACACTATCAGAACAATTTTCCCAAACACTGCCATGATCAAGATGTTCAGATGATAAAACCCTTTCCACTGCACTTCACCCTCAACCCAAAAGCAAGAGAACAAAACAAAACTCAAAAACAACTCACTTGGCTCTATTTCAAGGCCTTTTCAAAATCTGGCTTCCTGCTTTCCCCTCACTGTTCTTAGCATGAATCTTCCCTTCCTGTCAGATTAGAAATTCTCTTTGGCTACTTTTGTAACTTGGCTCTTGACTTCCTATCAAGGTTACACTAACCAAAATCATACCCATTCTACAAAACCTAGGTTATCTGGAGAGTATATGCCCCATGGAAGGTATTATGGTTCAAAATATTTTAAAATGCTGTTCTGAGACTACGATAGGATAACTAGAATGAGACTTACCCTTTAGCCATAAACAACAACAAAACTAGAGACACTCTAGAAAGCAACAGTGTTCATACGTTGGAAAACAGGCAGGGCAGAACCGTGATCCCTAGAGAAGAAAAACAAACAAGGTAAGCCACATCATCTTCCTGGAGGCACTTTGCAGACAGCACTGCAGGGAAGGCTGTCTTACACAGAGCACAGCAGAATTCTGGAGGTCTCTACGAGGCCAGGCAACGGGTAGCTTCCGGGCAGTAAATGAAACAGTTCCCAGAGCTCACAAAGCGCTGACTGACACAACTGAATCTTGACCGGCCAAGAGAAGAGGGTCCTTGCTGAACACCTGGGACCTTCATTGGAGACCCCAGGGAGGTTATGCTTTTGCAGTAACACCAGAGTGAAGCATACTTTATATCGGTCTTAACAAAATTTAAAAAATGTAAAGCACCAAGCTGTCTGCTAGAATGAAATCCAACACCCTTTAAAAGAATTTAATGAAATAAAATATAGCACCCCCAAACAATGTCCATCATTTAATTTTTAAATTACTAGCTATTTCAAAAAGCAGAACAGTGTAACTCACTGTCCGAAGAGAAAACAGGCAATAGGAGCAGATTTAGAAATAATGGACTTAGCAGAGAAGCACTTTATTTTTTTTCTCAGCTTTATTGAGGTATAATTGACCTATAATATTGTGTCAGTTTAAGGCATAAAATGTGATGATCTGATACACATTTATATTGCAAGATGGTTACCACAATAAGGTTAGTTAACACCGCCATCTCCTCACAGTTATAATTTGTGCGTGTGTGTTTGTGTGTGTGGTGAGAACATTTAAAATCTACTCTCCTAGCAACTTTCAAATATATAATATAGTATTTTGAACTGTAGTCACTATGCTGTACATTACATTCCCAGGACTTCTTCATCTGAGAAGCACTTTAAGAAGTAGGTCTTTAGAAGTAGGTCTTTACTGTCTACCTCTCTCCCCTACCAAAAAAAATAAGGACTCTATAAACTATGGAAAAAGTAGAACCATCAGTGATAGCATCTGCCATAAATTTCAAAAGCAATAATTCAAGAAAGTAGAGCACCTTTCTTCCCCCAAGAAACTTACTGCCCTACACAAGAATCTTACCCTCGCTCACTCCATACTTAGCCCACTAAACTAACCAAATTCAAATAAAGGAAGAAAAAGGATGAATGCATCATTTGCGTCTTTCATTGATAAAATTCCATTTTAACAAAACTCAACAGTTCAGATATCAGCGAAATGTCAGTGTTCCCAATCTATATACAACTCACTCTCAAACAGTGGAAATGTATATTTTCACAAATTGGTGTAGACCTCCTGAGTAATCAGTAGGGGTGTCTTGTTTCCTCAGAAGCTGCACTTACCAATTCTTGCTATTTATATTTTTCCCTCCATAGCTATCTGTATTAGTGCTCTGGTTGGGTTTTATTTTCATTTGAAGTACACACAATAAATTTTTTTTTTGTACTATGAGAAAAAATTATAGTGAAAAATTTAAACAAAGGTAAAACAAAATATTTATTTATTTACAACATGCCTTAAATCAGGGGTAAAACTGGCAGCCTGAAGAAACGGCTTTTTCCCCCAACAAAATGTTCACAAATTTTTCAATTTTGAATGCCTTTAGGTGGGCTTGTATCCTCCAGTTTGTCACAGGCCCCTCCAATCCTCTTACATTATATCCTACATTCAGTTACGCATTTAACTCCCTACTCCAGAGGTACTTGAGTTTGCCAATCCCTACTTTAGGTGTATAAACCGAAATTAACAAATGAATAATTTCTTCCTGTTTGCAGAAAACTTCTGACTATCTTCCAAAATGAGTTCTAAAATGAGTAATGGACTTTTCTCCAAGACAATTAAATTTTTGCCATGTTGGCTTAAAAATTGGGGGCTGGCCTTTTGTCAGTAATAGTCTCTTCTAAATGGAGAAAATAGAATGTGGTGTCATGTCTCTGATTTACTTGACTAAGCTGTGTTCACGGCCACACTGGGTGATCTGCATTATCAAATTATGCATACTTCATACTTAAATGGTTACTTTCAACTGCATATTTGAAAATATATTTTAAAAGACTAAAATGCCTACAAGGAATATTAATAATTTATAAATAAATTTCCTTTCCTTCGTTTAAAAAATCTCAGAACACTTTAAAATATTTTACAGATAATTTACAAAACATTCTTTTTTTATGTAGTTAAAAAAGAAATCCACACGGTCTCACAGAACAACAGAGGGAAATTCACACTCACTATCTAGGGTATTAAATCTTCAAGACTACATTCTTTTCTTAAAAAAATTGATCGTTACTAATGTTAAGAACTTTCCGTTTAATACTTTGGGAAATAGTTGTGCAATACTTCAAACGAATGGAAGAATTTGGGAACTTTAAAAGAAATGTTAAGTACTTATTTCTCCCATTTTTTTCAGGTAAACACTGCCTCATAGACCATTTTTATACTATCACGTGTACCAATTGTTTGGGTTTATTAGAGCTCTCCTTAGCCAAAATAATAGTGAGTTACCTATGTTTATATTCACTGCCTTCCTGTCAGCCCCTAATAGTTTGCTATTATGATACTACGAATATTTTTTTCTTTAATTTCCATCTGTACTCCCAGTTCTAGTTTGGTATGTTTTTATTTTCTCTTCCTTTTTTAATCTAGTAAGCAAGCACTAATTCGTAAAGGGCATGCAGAGTAAATACAAGATGACCTTCTAAGGATTCTTCCGACTCCAACATTCCTTCAGCAAGTCTTAAAATCTTGTCAGTGTCATACCATTATGGTTTATTCTAATATGTATTCTTAAATATAAAAACGGTAGAATTAATTTAAGTGGCAAATAATATTTAAATTTTTTTCTGAGTTATAAGAGATATACAAAGAGTAGCAAGACCCCTGAGTTAGTTGTTTACAACCCAACTGAACATTGAGATTATCTGGGGAGTTTTAAAAATTACCGATGCCTAGATCCGTTACCCAGAAACTCTGATTTAATTGCTTTGGAGTGCAGCCTGGACATGAGACTTGTTTTTTTAACTCCTCAGATGATTCTAAAGTACTACCAACATTGAGAACCACTGGTGTAAGCCTATCTGCAGATGACTGATTCTTAACTTTGACGAAACATCAGAACTGTCAAACCATAATCAGTATCAAGGGTGCCAAGAACAAAGAGCTTTATTGAAGTCTTAGGAATTGCAATTCTGGAGACATAGACTGGGGTAAAACTGAAAGAGTGTGCAGGGAAGAGAAAGAGTCAGGGGCTTATAAAGACAAAAGCCACAAGGTTGTTAAAGTTGTCTGGCAAGAATTATGACTGACCCTCATGCAGGAAGGAGATATTTGTCCTTAAGTGATAGGCTATGAGAGTTACTTAGGGTAAGGGTCCAACAAGCATCTTAAGTTTCTGGAACATTGGGCAGGTGTTCTGGATGCCTGTGTTAAGACAACCAGCGGCCAAAAGTTCGGAATCCATTCGGAATCACTTCTTCAGTGGCCTCCCGGCTCCATTTTGGAGAGTTCTCTTAGCAACACCATTTTATTTTCCGCCCAGAGAATCAAAAGGTGCATTAAAACTATAGCGTCCGAGACTTCTAGTAACACAGATTAAAATTCGGCTTGCCTAAGGTGGAGTCCAGGCGTTTTTGCTTGTTTTTTGTGTCCAGTGTGATGATTTTAATGTGAAGTTAATACTTATTATTAACTTATTATTACTCAAGAGTCAAGCTGTTCAACACCGCAGAGTGGGAGAGGATATAGTACTGTCATTGTGTTTTTGTTTTTTTAGACAATAAGCTATAACCCTTGCCCGCTAGAAGTGTTCCATGGCACAAGTTTAGTTTTATAACTAAAGCAAGTAAATTCATTTTATTTAAAAGTTATTATTACTAACAGTATTTTAGGGTATACTTGGGAAACTGCAGTTCTAGATACGCCACCATTCAGCGGGTCTAGATTTCACCTTTCCTGCACCTTTTGGTACTTCTATCTGCAAGTCACAGACAGGATTTTCAGCTGCTCTGAAAAGTCTCGTTGACACAGAGCTGCCATATCGGTTAGACTGAAAGTGACTTTGGATAATTCCCATTAATGCTCGGCTACAGAACCGTGAGGATGTCTCGGACGTGGCTTCACGGGATGAAAAAAAAAGCACGACTTCAACAAACAGCTTCCCGTAACACACGGACAGAAGAATGCCCCCTTCTGAATTTATACCACGAGGAAGGGTATGAAGACATTTAATTACTTTTCATAATGTTGAACATGCCGGCGACAAAGTAGTAAAAACCCACTCACCGGAAGAAGAAGGCGGGGCAGGGCGAGAACCCAAGCCGGCTTGGCGAGCAGTTTCCGCAGGGAGGCGGGGCCGGCGCGCGCTGTCACCTGACGAAGCCGCGGCAGCGGTCACGTGACGGCACTGCCCCGCTCGTTCCCCCGGAGGCGGGGCCAGGGCGCGCCGTTACGTGACGGGACCGCCGTAGCACCGCCCCTTTCGCGGCTCAGGAACCGGGGAAGACGCCAACGTGGCGGACGCCGCCCCGCCCCGCCCCGGAGGCGACCACCGTGCTGGTCCTGCAGGACTTGGCCAACCGCCTGCGCACCCATTCCGTCAGGGCCACCCCACGTCGTGCTGCAGCGCGGCCGACGTCGTGTCGGTGCTCTTCTTCCACGCGACGAGCTACAGACAGACAGAGCCGGAGCCCCCGGACAGCGACAGGTTCGTCCTCTCCAGGGGCCATGCGGCTCCACTGCTCGGTGCCGCCTGGGCGGAGGCGGGCGGCATCAGTGAACCCGACCTGATGAACTTGAGGACCATTCGCTGTGCCCCGGAGGGACATCCCACCCCCAGACTGTCGTCTGTCGACGTGGCGACAGGATCGCTGGGGCTGGGTTGGGCGCCGCGTGTGGAACGACTTACGCTGGCGAGTACTGGGCCAGAGCCCGCTACCGGGTGTTCTGCCTGTTGGGCGACGGCGAGGCCTCGCAGGGCTCTGGCCGGGAAGCTTCGGCCTTTGCTGCCCACTACAGTTTGGATAACCTCGTGGCAGTCTTCCCCGTGAACCGCTTGGGACACAGTGGCGTGCCACGCCCCGAAGCACCGCGCAGACATCTGTCGGCGTCGCCGCGGAGCCTGTGGGTGGAACACTCGGGTAGCGAGTGGATGGCCAGGACGTGGAGGCCTTGTGCCACGCGTTTTGCCAAGCGACTCGAGTGAAGAGCAAGCCCGCTGCCGTAGTTGCGAAGACCTTCCGGGGCCGGCGTATTCCAGACGTTGAGCATGCGGAGAACTGGCATGGAAAGCCGGTGCCGAAAGGAAGAGCAGATGAAGTCATCAGACGAACTGAGAGTCAGATACGGACCAACAGGAATCTCATAGCCCCTGTTGAAGGCTCACCTCCAGTCAGCGTCACAGATACAAAAATGACCTGCCTGCCTGATTATAAAGCGGGTGACAAGATAGCTACTCAGAAAGCATATAGTTTGGCTCTGGCTGAACTGGGCCATGCAGATGAAAGAGTCATTGTCCTGGGTGGTGACCCAAAGAACTCCATCTCTTCTGAGATATTCAAGAAAGAACACTCTGAGCGTCTTATTGAGTGTTTTACTGCGGAACAGAACTGGCCTGTGCTACACGTGGTCGAACCGTTGCTTTTGTTAGGACTTCAGCTGCCTTTTTGAGCAGAGCATTTGATCAGATCCGGAAGGGAGCCGTATCTCAAACCAGTATCAGTCTTAGTTAGTGGTTCCCACTGCGGGGTGTCCGTTGGTGAAGATGGCCCCTCCCAGATGGCCCTGGAAGATCTAGACATGTTCCAAAGCATCCCCAGTTGCACTGTTTTCTATCCAGGTGACGCCGTCTCGACAGAGCATGCTGTTTGTCTGGCTGCCAACCCCAAAGGAAAGTGCTTCGTTCGGACCAGCTGGCCGGAAACTGCAGTCACCTATATACCACAAGAAAATTTTGAGATGGGACGGGCCACGGTCATCCGCCACAGTGTTAATGACAATGTCACAGTTATTGGAGCTGGAGTTACTCTGCCTGAAGCCTTAGCGGCTGCCGATGCCATTTCTCAACAGGGTATTTCTCTCTGTGTCATTGACCCGTTTACCACTAAACCCCTGGATGCTGCCACCACCATATCCAGTGCAAAAGCTACAGGCGGCCGGGTTGTCACGGTGGAGAATCGCTACCGAGAAGCTGGCATTGGAGAAGCCGTCTGTGCAGCCGTCTCTGGGGAGGCTGGCGTCCACGTTCATCAGCTGGCAGTGTCAGGAGTGCCTAAAAAGAGCGAGAAACCTAGTGATTGCTGGATATGTTTGGAATCAGTGCTAGACACATCATAGCCGCTGTGAAATCCACTTTAATGAACTCAAATAGCTGATTTCTTAAAAAAAGTCAGTCTGTTCACATTGGTTTTAAAACACTGGTCTCATTTTATATTACATTCATACTTGTTGTGACAAAGATATCATTTATATCTATAGTGTTGGGCCTTTTTTTTGTTTTTTAAACAAAGCCATTTAACACCTTTCTTCATTGCTAATTCAGAAATTCAAATCAACTACCTTTCTCTTAAACTGTGACTATATATACAAATGTCACTCTCATTTTTGAATCATTAAAGCAAGTTATAATCGTTTAAGTAACAGAATAGTAAACAAAAGAACCACCTCATACAAAGTTTGCTGATAAGACTACAAATAATCGACCAGGTTGGGAATTAACATAGAGGTAACAGTTCTTTAAATGTGTGTAATTTCTTCGTATGTAAAGAAAATGTGAATTTCATTGTAGACTTCAGTAGCCTAGGTTTTGAAGCAAGTTGGAGCTTTCACGTAATGGCATCCTACCTGCAGCTTCCTGGATAATGTTTGACTGCAGTTCCCTGGGCATTTCCTTGGAAGTTTGCCTTCATGTCTCCTCTGCAGTTTAGAGGCTGAAGGACAGCAGTGAAAGCTCTTATGATGTACTGTGCTGTTTGCAGAGACTGTTCTGTAAAGAGATGAAAGCCTGACTAGTTCTAGTTTGCACACTACACTGTTTTGTGAGGTTTCAGAAATGTTTCATTTTCTCAGTGACCAAACCAGTTGCTAACTTGATTATATTCATCTCCTAAGGAAACTAGGGTCAGTGAAATAAAGTATTTAAAAACCAATAGCTTTATTCAGTTTGTGCCACGTATGTGTGACTTGGTTTCTCTCTGATAAAGAAAAACCTTCTATCTAAACCGGAAGCAGAAAGAGTCATGTCCCCCAACAGTAATCCTGGGAAAAGGTCCGAGCTGGAGACAAATCACTGGAAAACAATGTGTGGGCTGAAGCAGGCCCCTTGCTTTTCGCTGTGAGTATGTAGATTATGTGGCTGGAATACAAGAACAAAGTACCAGGCAGGAAAATCAAACACGGACCCAAGGTTCAAAAGTAAGTTTAAAATTACTTTTTGTCAGGTAATTAGCTCCTTAGTTTTATTACCTTCACTAAGTGCCCTCATTAAGTTCTTTGGAGACATAACCAATTTGTCTCAGGGTCATTGTTCTGGAAGGTATTGCAGAGACCAAAAGTTGCCAAGTGGAGAATCAGAGAAGTTGGGGCCTGCTCAGGATGATAGTAGTGATGTCTGTCCTTTTTCTCTGAGCTGGTTCTGGTTTCTCCTTTGGAAAATTGATCATGATAATTGCTCTGTTTATTTCCTAAGATTTAAAAATTATTTTGTAAAAATAAAAACAGTTGCTATAGGATTATTGTAGAAATTTAGAAAATACAAATGCACAAAAAAATTTACCTCATTTGTCTCACAGACACACAAAAAAATCCATTTATAGCCTGTGATCTCTAACTGTAGATCTTCCAATATGGTCATTCCCATCTAGTAACATCAATCAAATATATCTGTGAGTGGGTTGCTATTGAATAACAGTTCTTCATCCTTAAAGTTTTCAAACCCTAGTATTGATGCAGGAACAGAGTAAAATAGATAAAATACCAGCACAAAATTACTTGTCCTAACTTGAGGGTGTATACTAGGAAAGGGCTTCAGCTTTTATGGCTTGTAACTTGAATGTGGGGTGCAAGATGGTCTGTTTGCAATCAAACATGCATAAACACACCTTTAATAATGACAGCCTATCAGGGTTTGCTTTTTGTTTTTAATGACTAATGGAATCTCAGAGAGGAACAAAAATGTTTTTTGTAGGAGGGTGGGGAAGCCCTTAATCTCTCCTGTAAAGGTTCTGTTCTACGGGGCGTCAATCCGTGGCTATCAGGTGCAGAGAAAAGAAACAGGAGGTGAGACTTCTTACCTTGTGTCTACAATTCTTCAAGTAAGATGGAGTCAGATCCAGTTGTGTTGTATTGAATATTCTCTAGCTTTGAATCAGTCTGGAGATCTTGTAAGTGTCCATGGAAATCAGAGAGTCATCCTGACTGATGCTAATCCTTGACCACTAAAGCTTGTGAAGATGCAGTTTTGATTTGGATGAACACCTTGTCCCTGGGTTAACTCAGGTCTCCTATTCATTGTTTTGCCTAGAAGAATGTCATCTAGATTATCAAGAAAGCTTGATGACATTCTAGAGACAGCTATGACTACAACGGCTGCCTTGTTTATGGTTTTGCTAGCAAAGACCAGCAAGCAGTCATGGAGAGTATCGCTGGTCATTCAGATGGTGAATGGCTCGCAGGTTATTCCCTGATTTCTATGACTCTTAAGAGATAGCAAAAGAAGAAATCAGGACATTAAACTTTTATTTTACTTTATCTAAATACATCAATAGCTCTTAAGCCACCTGGAAGGTCAATTGAGGGACCCATTTGGGAAAATAATTTTTTTAAAAAAGTAAATTGTTCAATGTTTCTGATGTCTAAATTATGTAACAATAATGCACGGTATTGATAGAGATTTAACATCCCCAAGTTTACTGAACTCTGCAGGAATTACTACATACTCCAAGGCCCAATCGGGGGTGCGGGGGGGAGCCGATGAGAAGTATTGATCTATTTTGGTGGCCATTACTATGGTGATATGTAAGGGCGGTCCTGGGACATTGTTGTGATAGGAGTGTATTGTTCTTAGAAACTATCATCTCCTCCAACTTTCCCGATCCCTTCACTGATTGGGGTGGGGGAGAGTTTCCCTGAGAGAATTGCTTACAAGGTTTGGGGTTAATTCCCAGGAGGTATTTCCTTGCAAGACTGGGTGTTGGTTTAGACATGGGCTTGCTTGCCTGACCTTAGAGATGCAGGGATGGGGAAGAACAGGGGGTAGCAAACGCCAGAAGGCAAAATCCATTTGCCTTCTGTTTTTGTGTGACTGCAAGCGACGAATGACTTCACAGTTGTAAATGGTTGCAAAAAATTTTTAAAGAGTGGTATTTCATGACACGTGGAAATTGTATGAAATTCAAATGTCCATGAATAAAATTGTAACACAGCCATATTCCTTCGTTTACCTATAGTCTGTGGCGCCTTTGGAGCTACCTCGGCAGAATTGACATTAGTTGTTGACATCAGTCATAGTTGTGACACACTCTTTATGGTCTACAAAGCCAAAGGACTTACTCTCTGGATTCTTACAACTGAAGTTTGCAAATCCTGGGGTAGAGCATTGGAGCCAGATGAGGGTGACCATATCCAGGTGGAGGGGATAAGGATGGCCTCTTAAGGTTCAGGCTTTACGGCCACCTCTATCTTTGACTATAAAGTGTTGGTAGGATTGGAGGTTGCAGGCTTGTCACAGGCCACCATGTTGAGGAGTAAAGAGGCACACGCATCAGAGCAGTTCTGTGTGCTGCCTGCAATTTGGGAACAATAGGAAGGTGTGATCTCACCTAGAAAGGGACCACCAATGCTTAGAGTACCTACTTGCTGTTAAACCCAGGGTCTGTTGGCCCCAATGTTGCTGTGTTTATGTAGATAGGCTGAATTGGTAGTGGTTTTCAACCGAGAGGGGACAAGGATGTATGTGGAGAAACCATTGGGAAGTCGGATGGAGGAAAAGTGTAAGAGAAGAAACCTCCCTTTTATTCAACTCCCACTGAAGGAACTGGGGAGAAAGGGAGAGCTTAAGATTGTAGCTTTAAAGATGTGTAGCTAAATTTTAAAAATATAACAAAGCTGTGTTTTTTGGCCACCGTATGTAGCCTGTGGGATCTTAGTTCCCCCACCAGGGATCGAACTCGTGCCCCCTGTAGTGGAAGCTCAGACTCTGAACCACTGGACCACCAGGGAATTCCCTAATGAAGCTGTTTTAATAACTGAAAATGACTGAAAGTGCTATGAATTAGAGACAACACTAAAGATGCTTATATATAATGGAAAGAGAAAGAGGGACTTTCGAAAGAATACAGATGATGACAGCTAATGGAAAAATAAAACCATTTTGTGATAGTACACACAGAAATTGAGTCACATCAGTCAAACCAGTTATACTAAGAAGTAGAATATCATTCTCAATATTTTTATATAATATAAATTCAATATGACATTGAATTATTTTTATAAGCACATTGAATAAAAATGATTTATGATGAAATTAAAACAAAACTTTAGTTTTGTTTCCTTCTCTTCCTTTCAAATGTCTTCAGCATGGCTCTAAGTGGAAAGTAGGACAGATCCCCTGACTTTCCCGTCCATCCTTAGGTGATAGCCGACCCTAGGGTTATTTTAAATCATAAAAATCCAATCTGTATGGGGCAGAACAGGAATAAAGATACAGAGGTAGAGAATGGACTTGAGGACACGGGAAGGGGGAAGGGTAAGCTGGGATGAAGTAAAAGAGTAGCATTGACACATATACACTACCAAATGTAAAATAGATAGCTAGTGGGAAGCAGCCGCATAGCACAGGGGGATCAGCTTGGTGCTTTGTGACCACCTAGAGGGGTGGGATGGGGAGGGTGGGAGGGAGACGCAAGAGGGAGGGGATATGGGGATATACGTATGCATATAGCTGATTCACTTTGTTATACAGCAGAAATTAACACAACATTATAATGCAATTATACTCCAATAAAGATGTTAAAAAAGAAAATCCAATCTGGACTCAGAGACTACAATATGTTCAGCTTAATTTATAAGCAATGCTTTAGTCTTCGTTAAAAGTGAGATTTTGCTTCACTTCACCCAAGGAAAGGGCTGCAATTGGCAGGGAAGGGTGCCCATCTGCAGGGAAGGATGGCTGGCCGCCTGGTTAGGTTTCCCTTCTCCCAGCCTCTCCAACTTGCAGCTAGAGTTTTAGACCAGAGAAGGGTGGGAGGAGAAGTAGCTCTTGTTTGACTGGAAGACTCTGTTTCCAGAGTTTGGAAGGTGGGTAAAAAGGATGCATCTCTGTGCCTGCAACTTTATTTCACTTGTGCAAGTATTTCTGAAATGTAGAGAACCGCGTCCCCGTGTCATACGCTGGAAGGGATACAGGTCGTTAGACCAAAATAGAACAAATACGTGTTTATTTGCACGAGGGCAAAAAGGCAGTCATGCAGTGTGCTGTAAGCTTGGCCAAGTCCCCACTCCACTGTCGGGCACTTTTACAAGCACCGTGGAGGGATGTTTGCTCCAAGCTGGGCCTTGGTAGGAGTAAAGCTCAAAATCAACAGCCAGCTTGGTGGGGTAACCTCCTACCAAGAACGAATGCTGATCTATCAGAAGATACGCTGCCAGGAGGACCATACTGTAAAGGACTAACTGGCAATCCCAACGGAGAGGTGACCAACCTTTTAGTTGGGTTGAAGGGCTCTGTGAAGTGGAAGACACAGAATCACATAGAGCTCTAGAGTTGGAGTTTTTTCCTCCAAAAGGCAGACTGCCGAGTTTTCCAGATTCTTACCTCTCATACCTTCAAAGGGAGAACAATGTGCATAAAATTTCTTGAACACAATATATTTCCCCAATGAAAAGTTATTTTAACAATCATCTGCTGATTAATAGATGAGTGTATTTCAAAAGCAGACTGAACACGTGGATGAAAATTAACTGACGCGCACATATACAGACCTGTATGTTCATGTATGTGTGTACATCACATTATTTATACCGCGTGTTTAAAAGAAAGTATCCATATGAATGATGAGTGCTACTATATTCTCATTTTACAGATGAAAAAGCTAAAATGCAGAGAGATTACGTGTTCATAACTTGCCCAAGTTCACATAACTAATGTGTCCTGGAGCCTGAAGTTAAAGTTATGTATCTCATATAATTCTCACAATAATCTTGAAATATGTGTATTATTATTATCCCCATTTCATGGATGACGAAACTTAGTCCCAGAAAGAAAAATGTTACTTGTCAATTTTTAAATACACAAGTTTCTAAACAAGTTGTTCCTAAATTAGATTCCATTATACTTCTTTATCTCATTTATATTTGATGTTTCCCCCAAATTATGTTTCTAATTCAAATAGATTTTTTTCTTCAGTATAAACACTAATTTTATAAAAATAAAACAAATAGCAATTGTGTGGTCCCATCTTAATCAGTGTGACCAGTTTCTGGGAGGGTAAGATGCAGAGGGAAGCAAACCCACGTTTATTCTGCCACCTGGGCCTGCGCTAAGCCAACGCCTGACTTTCCTCACTGTCAGGAGATGGGCCACCGTACATCTGAGAAATATTCATGTAAACGTCCCTCGGCACCCAGATGCTGCTAAACCGATGTCTCTCGTCTTTGTGTCCTTGGCCTTATAGGTTTGCCCCTTCAGGATGAGGTCTGCTGCTCTGCTCCTGGGGCACTACCAGAGCATTAAAGCTCCATTTATACACAGAAGGCTTAAAAGCAGGAATGGGAAAATTACCTTTGACCCAAGTTAGCTGTCTTCTGAAAATTACTAGGTAATCTATTCCTAGAACCCTAAAAGGTATATTTTTATTTCATCTTTTCGCCTACACTAAACACCCTTCCCTGAACTATTTGTTCTGAGAGCATCTACTCTCTAGGTGACAGATTAATGCTGAATATATAATAGATATTAATTACAATAAAAAGTCACCTAACTCAACCAGCTGTACAAGTCAAGTCTATTTATTAGTAATAGGTTGGTTTGGTTAATTGGTAGTTTTACTCTTTCTGGGGCATGCAAGGATGTTAGAATACTTTACCTCTGTTTATGCCAACCCACCCCTCACATAAATGCTACTGTTTTCATGTATTTTAAATCCTTCCATACATATTTTTATTCTAAAAACTAACAAATTACTTTGATGCATATCATCCACACAAAAAAGTGCACAAGCTCACAGTTCAGTGAGTTTTCACGAAGTGGAAACACTCATCTAAACTCATGTTGAATCAAGAATTATAACAGCACTCCAGAAGCTGCTTTCTTGCCCCCTCCCACCGATTATTTCCTCGTTCTTCCTCAAAGTAACCACTATTTTCCCTCCTAAATCCATAGATTACCTTTACCTGGTTTTGAGCTTTATATAAATGGAATAATACAGTTTGTATGGTTTTGTATCTGGCTTCATTTACTAGACATTGTGTTTATGGAATTTTTCATATCTACCAGTAGATATGAAAAACTTGATGGTCATTAAATTTCTCTGCTGTATAGTATTTCAGATCATGAATATAGCACAATGTATTTATCCATTTAAATTATTGATGAACATTAGGTTTGTTTTCAGTTTGGGGCTATAACAAATAGTGCTGCTATGAACATTACTATACAGTATTATGATGAACACAGGGGTTTATTTTTATTGGTTATAGAAATCAGGAGTAATTGCTTTGTCACTTGGCCATACGTATGTCCGCCTTTAGTATAAACTGCCAAGTATTTTTCCATAAATGGGTATTCTGTATTTTTATTTGCTATGTCTTGCAACCCCTCCATAGTGATTTTACTAATTTATACATTCACATCAGAGTATGAAAGTTCAGGTTGCATCCCATTCTCGTCAACATCTGGTTTTGTCTATATTTCTTTTTATTGAAGTACAGTTGATTTACAATATTGTGTTAATTACTGCTGTACAGCAAAATGATTCGATTATACATATATACACATTCTTCTTTTAATCTTCTTTTCCATATGGTTTCTCACAGAATATTGAATATAGTTCTCTGTGCTGTACAGTTAGACCTTGCTGTTTATCCATTCTATAAATAGAAGTTTACATCTGCTAACCCCAGCTTCTCACTGCATACCTCCCCCAAGAGTCCCCTCCTCCGGCAACCATCAGTCTGTTCTCTATGTCCGTGATTCTGTCTATATTTTTTATTTTAGTCTTCTTGGAGTTTGTTGTTTAAGTGGCATTGCATCATGGTTATAACTTGCATCTCCTTAATGACTAATGAAGTTCGGCATCTTCATATGTTCACTGGTCGCATGAAAGTGCTTATTCAATTCTTTTGCCTATAGGTTGTTTGCCTTTATATTGTTGTTTTTTTGGGGCACTTTACATATTTTGCATACACACATTTGTTGGGTACACTCTGTGCACTGCCATTTCACTCCCTCAAGAATTCTTTTGACGAACAGAAGTGATCATTTTAACATAGTCCTACTTATCGTTTTTCCTCTCGAGTTAGCACTTTTGGTATTGTGTTTAAAAAATCTTTGCCTTCCCCAAGGTTATTGAAGATATTGTCCTGTGATTCATTCTGCAAACTTTATATATATATTTTTTTGAATTAATGATTTTTTTTAAAATTTTTATTTATTTATTTATTTATGGCTGTGTTGGGTCTTCGTTTCTGTGCGAGGGCTTTCTCCAGTTGCGGCAAGTGGGGGCCACTCTTCATCGCGGTGTGCGGGCCTCTCACTATTGCGGCCTCTCTTGTTGCAGAGCACAGGCTCCAGACGCACAGGCTCAGTAGTTGTGGCTCACGGGCCTAGTTGCTCCTCGGCATGTGGGATCTTCCCAGACCAGGGCTCGAACCCGTGTCCCCTGCATTGGCAGGCACACTCCCAACCACTGCGCCACCAGGGAAGCCCCCAAACTTTATATTTTTATCTTTCATTTTCATCCGGAATTGACTGTCGTGTGTGGTGTGACGTTGGGGGTCAAGATACAATGTTTGTACAATTGTGTCCTTACTGACACAATTGCACAGCATCATTTCAAAAAACCCATCCTTTTCCTCACTGTACCAGATTGTTATCTTTCTTTTACATCAGGCAACTGTACATGTATGGATTTGTTTCCGTCCCATCGGTCTGTTTATTCTTGTGCCCTTGCTACACTGTCTTAATTATTGTTACTTTTTCATAAGTCTTAATTCAATAGTTTAAGTCCTCTATTTCCTCTACTTTTTGTTTTCAAGTTTGCCTTGGCTCTTCTTGGCCCTTTAAATTTCCATATACATTTTAGAAATAAGCTGTCAATTTTCACAAAATTTCAATTGCATCTTGATGCAATTATCAATACATCTGGATTATATTCCCTTTTAAAGAGATCACATTATTAAAGGTCCTTTAGGAAGTTAAAGAGATCTCATTAAAGTAATTTTAGCAAGTTAGCTTTACAGTCTTCACACTCTGATGTACCTTGGGTGGGGCAGGGGGCGGGTCCTGAGGACTTTGCAAGTGGGTATGTAAGCATGGGCAATTTTGAACAAATCTATTTCCAGATCCTTAAATCCATGTCGTTGTTCCTAAAATTGATTGGCCTGAGAATACGCCTGTGATTTTTCCAGTATTCTCTTTCATAATTGCCTCTCTTCTACTTTTCAGAGGAAATCCATTTTTTCACCTATCCTTACTGCTGTCATTCACTGCCAGCTGTGACATCTTCAGAGGGCCAAACAATGAAACATTTCAAAATATTGATTCTGGCAAAGCCTCCATTACTGAAGTCACCATGAGCCAGCAGTAAGTTATTGTGCCTTTCCTTGCCTTACTGGTAATTCTGGTAAAGGTAAATCCCGGAATTAGAAAGTTATTTTAACCCATGCGAGTATGTTTTGAATTCAAGATACGTTATAGGTTGGAGTGGTGGCAATGATGACATTTTTTTGACAAATCCTTTCCTCCCATCTCTCAGCTATTTTCAAAGCATTGATACTTAGAATCTCAGGAAAGCAAAACCAAACAACAGTAAGAAATACTGAAGATGGCAGCACTTTATTTCATCCAGCCCAAACATCCTGACAAGTCGCTATGCCTTATCTATGAATTTTGGAAATGGAATATTCAAACTTTATGAAGAGCATTTTCAGTCTCCTCATTAAAGAAAAGGTAAAGCCTCTCATCCACTTGTGTCTATAGTATGAAATGATACTCTGCATGATTTCAAGGCAGGCGACGTGAAAACGTCCATGTTTATTTCTGATAGACCAAAATATAGTTTAATTTTTTGGTGCTATTTGTTTAGACTCACAGGTGACATGTTTTCTTTGACTTGTGACAAGATACCTGGATAATGCACAGACGAATGCATTGTTTCCTTTGGGGGTAAGACCCCTGCTTGTTGTCACCGATAGACCATTTTTCTGCTTTTTCATCTTTGATATTTCTGTTATCTCTGATGGTGCCCATTTCTACCATGTATATGCTAGATTTGAATTAACCTAAATTCAGTATATTGTGGATTCTACTCTGTAAAGAGTTCATTTAAGAGACAATAATTAATATATCTGTTATAAACCTTACGTTTACTTTTACTTCTTTTATTTTTGATATTAATTTCCACAAATTAAATAAAAACTTCTCTCTTGATAGCAGAACATATTAAATGCAGGTGCAGAGCTAAATGTCCCCCTGTTGCAATCTAGGACAATCTAGGGCATGGTGCCCTGAACTTTAGAGAACCCACTTCATTTAGTCAGAATTAATTTGTCCCTTTCAGGTTTGATATGTTATTCTAATTCCTTTGGATATATTACAAACATGAAATAACAATTTCTATTTAAAAGGCAATATTAATATATGACAGAAGTTACATCCTTAAAATAATAACAAAAAATTTGGTGTAGCCTTAATTTTCTGGTAGAAGGTGAGGAAAAAAATTCAAGACCACTGGTTTTAATTAATGGGGACTTATTTGTACCAGGCAGACATGACAAACTGCTGGCCTGAGGAATGACTCGAGCCCTCAAAGGTCATCCTATTCCAGTCCAAGGTTGGAATAAATCTAAAATGTGTTTTCCTACAAAAACTATCTCAAAAATGTTTTGAGATTCCAGGCTAACATAATTAAGATAACTCTGTGGCAAACAAGACCAGTTTAATAATTTTAGTTTAGTAAAAAAAAAAAAAGCTATGTCTTCTGATTCATCACTGTTAAGTATAAAACAAGCTTATGTTTTATTCTATTTGAGTTTGTTTTTTCTAAACTTAAATAGGTTTACTGATCAAATAGGCTAACTTTACTCTTACATAATATTTATGATTATAAAAGATTAGATTTTATTCATCTTAATTGAATCAATTTTCTGATTAGCTTTTTTTCAAGACTAATCATGTTTTGTCATATGTCAGCTTGAGGATAATTTCCAAGATTATTAGGTAACTTAAAACCTTGGAATGGGACTTCCCTGGTGGTCCAGTGGTTAAGAATCCGTCTTCCAATCCAGGGGACACGGGTTTGATCCCTGGTCGGGGAACTGGGGTCCCAAATGCCGCAGGGCAACTAAGCCCACACGCCGCAACTACAGAGCCCGTGCGCCGCAACGAAAAGATCCTGCATGACGCGGTGAAGATCTCGCGTGCTGCGACTAAGACACGACGCAGCCAAAAAATGAATAAATAAATAAACATTTAAAAAAAACCAAACCCTTGGACTGATGTTGACAATTCAGAGAATAGACTCTGAGTCCAGGCTTCTGAGTAGACATCATTTAGACAACTTTCAGACCATAACACTGAGTCAGGATGTCCAGAACTCAGTTTTAGTTCCGACCAGTAACCAGATCCAGAAGGACAGCAATTAATCACTGAATTAACTGATGAGGGGAAATTTATTGTGGTTACCTTTTTGAAATATTTATGATTTTGTCTTTTTAAACTCTAACCCTAACCCTATTTTTCTGGATGTATGAGGAAGCTATTTCTTAACCAAAAATGATTTCATAAATTCTGCTTTTGTAAACTAAAGTGAAAACATTTTAAATAATGTCTGATTCTCATGACCCCCTTCTCCCCAGAATTGAAAAACTTATAAGATATGCCTATTTTTTGTGGCAAGTTATCTTGTGGTAGTTATTTCTGTAAGAAACTGTCCTCCTTCTTACCAAGTTTTCATTGGTTACACTGTGCAGCCAGACCTTTACCTGGAGAGTCTTCTTTGAGAATGGTGGTCATCAAGGTGGGTGTGATAAGCTATTCCAAGCAACAAACTGATGCACTGCAGGACCAATGCCCACAAAGGCCTCTGAGAACACTGGCCTGGGATGAGCAGAAGGGCAGTTAATGAGCCTTACTAAATCCAGAATCTTGGAGAAAAGAAGAATTCATCCCAGTTTTTAGATATAATGGTGAAAACTAACAGAATTTTTTGGACTTGGATTCTTGGCCTCAGGATAGCAAATCATAGAGACTTCGTAAACACACAGAGCCTTCAGACCACTGTCTCTCATCCAGTTTACACACTGCTCGTGGGCCTCACTCACCCTTGTCTCTTTTCTATGCTCCTTTCACTCACCACAACCACAGTATCTGAAACTGTACAGTAAAGGCACAGCCACTACCAGATGCAGACTTTATTGTACAGATACCACACTTTCCGTTACTGTGGTGATGACATCTCTTTATTGGTCATGAAAGTGGTTCGTGAATTTCCGGTCAAGTCATTGACTCTTTGGTCTTTTCTCTGCTGCGTCTCATGAAGATCAGATTCTTCTACTGTGCAGTGTCCCAATGTGGTGTCACCACAGGCTGACTGTATCACTGCTTTGTGGACGTGGCTTGACTAAGCCCTTCTTTCCATGCTGTTCTCCAGGCAATTTCCCATAAATTTGACTGTGTTTCCCCTTTCCAAGGCTTACTTATACCTCGTTCCTTTGCTCCCATCACTTCTCATGTTCTCTGAGAGCTACTCCATCAACTATCCTTTCTTTTCTCCTGAAACCTTGGAGAGAGCAGATGCAATATGAGGAGGATGGTTGAAGCCAGATGAAAATACGTAAGAATGGAGTAAGTGTTGAGAAAATTAAGCCACTGAGATAAGACAAGCCTTTTGAGAATTTTTACCACTAATAGTACAGTATTTAAAGAGGTTACAGGTTCATGGGTTTTAAGATTAGAGGAGACAGACGCATGGATCAGCTTAGAAATCAATGGAGAAAGAATGCTGTAACATTTTAAAGATGAAGGCAGAAATATAGTAAATCCAGAGCACACAAGGAAGGAGTGGCTTTGAATTAAGAAGAAATAAAGGATGAACTTCACAGAAGTTTTGAGGTAGTGAGGAGAGAAGTGATAATGATATTTGAATTTAAAAAAAGAAAGCAACAGTAGAAGAAGATATAAGGTAGTATTGATCTCAGATATATAAGAGACTAGGTTATCCACTGAGTCTGTGACAGACCATATAGATTTGTTCATGAACTATAGAATCTACAAATCACAATCCCAAGGACTCAAAATGTCATCTATGTCCATGGTATCAGTCTTCTTTATTTTAGACCCTTTGCAGCTTTGCACTTAGTATATCTTAAAAATCCATTTCTTCCCTCATAAAACAAATAGGTTATAGCTGTTGGTGTTGGCTTATACTTACATTTATCTTTAAAACTTCTACTTAGTTTAGCCACATCCCTTATTTTTAAAGTCTGTTTCTCTAGCCCACATGTATTCAGTGGAGAAAGAAGAGTGCTTTACAGTCCTATCTTCATCCTGAGCTCTTCTGCGGAAAGCTTCCATCTGCTCTCATCTCTTTGATCTTAAGTGCACTTTCCAATCAGTCATAATACTGACCCACATTATCTTCCATTTTTAAAGAATTACTTGAATCAGATTGTATGGTAACATATTTCCCAACCACTTAGGGTTTCTGCTTCTGTTGGACTTGTATCCTTCAACATGACTATATACTGTGGAACTGAAATAGGAAATATGTCAATTAATCAACAGACTTGGGAGTGACTTAACCCTAAGAGTGAAATAGAAAGATATTATACATTTTATGAGCCATGTTGATACCTATCCTTAAGAAGTTAGCTAAATTATGATGTCTGCATCATCAATTTAATGTCCTCAAAGTCTTTTGCTTTATCATCTCCTTTTCATCATCTCATCTGCCTTTTTACTTCAGAATTTATTTGCATCATCATTTACTTTTATATTCTGTAATCATTTAATAAATATATAGTATGCGGCAGATACTCTGATAGTCTTTGGAGTAACAGTGATTAAAAAAAGTTTGGACTCTGAGGTGGGTTCCTCCTTAGTGGGAAAGAAATATCCATAAGTAATATTCATAAAACACAGGTATATATTACATCAAAACATATGGTACTGTCATTTTTGTAGGTCCAAATTGGTCATCTTTAAGCTAATACTATAATGTGCTGATGCAGATTTTGAAAGAGTTGCTTAGGGTATTGTGAAAAATGACAGGTGTCAGGTGTCAGGCAGTAAAGAGATTGGGGAAGGAGATGTTAATACTCGATGAGGAAAAGAGTATATTCCACACAACGGGAAAACCCTTAGACTTGAAAGTATCAAGTAACTTGACATATTCCAGGAAGCACAGGAAGCCAGTTGTTGAGAATCTAAGTAGCCAGACTGTCTGGGTTTAAATTGCATTCCACCACTGACTTGCTATAAGACCATAGGCTATTAATTTCTCTGTCCCTCAGTTACTTCATCTGGAGAATGAAGATAATAATAGGACCAACTTCATTCAGTCGTTGGAGGATTAAATGAGGTAAATGTTTAAGGCTCTCTGGATGGTGTCTGGCCACAGGAAGCCCTCTGTCCGTGTCAGTTGTTACTGTTGAAGGATTAAGATTGAAGAGCCCTCCTCTCCTTGACTTGCGTTCCTGAAGCTGTGTCCCGGCCCCTGTCTAAGGCTCTCCCTGCAGGAAGTGTCACTGAAAGTGGGGTCCGGCTGCTCTCCACTCAAAAGCCAACAGAGAGGCAAGGTTGGTGGAAAGGAAAGTCTGCTTTATTTTGGATACTGGTAACCTGGGAGGAGGGCGGACCCCAGGCAGACTCCCTCACCCACACAATCAGTGGGCAAGAACTTTCATAGACAGAGGGAGGCAGCTACATGCAGAAACAGCACAGTCAGCTCTGACCATCATCTTGAAATTGGTCTGATGAGGGTCATCTTGATTGTTTGTTTTTTTTTTTTTTTTCAATATTTATTTATTTATTTATTTGGTTGCTCCAGGTGTTAGTTGGGGCTCTAGGGATCTTCCTTGTGGCACGCATGTGGGATCTAGTTCCCTGACCATGAATCGAACTGGGTCCCCTGCATTGGGAGCGTGGAGTCTTACCCACTGGACCACCAGGGAAGTCCCTTGATTGTTTTAAGTACAGTTAGTCTTCAGTTCCAGGGTCGGTGTGTTCCCATTTCCTTGCAGCCAGTTTTCGGAATTGCAGCAGCTTATGTCATGGCTACAGTCTGGTCATCATGTAGTTAACTTCTTCCACCTGGCGGCGGTTTCAGTATCTACAACACAGCTCTCAGGATATGGCTCAGAATATTATCTGTAGCCCTTGGGAAGGAACTAAAGGTCCTTGACTAGACTCAGTGACTAAACTATTATTATTTGGTCTCCATTGACGGTTTTCCTTTGTTTCTACATTTTCTCACTTCTCTGATTAAACTTATTCCTTGGCTAAAGTTTTTCCACAAACAAAAGGAAGGCTGAGGACACAGAGGGCATAGACCACAGGGTCCTGCCCCGTTTCTGAAGTGTCTGATTGCATCACCACCTGACGTAACTCTCCACAACTTGGATCCATCAATTGTCTCTTTTTCAAGGTGCTTCTGCCTCTTGCTAAGGAAACCAAAACTCTCTTCTGCACTGAGGAGGCCTGGTACTGACTTCAGTTGGAGGTGAGCTGACACAGAGTTCCACTTCAAGGTTGTCAAATCTGAATGTTGTGCAGTTGCCATGGGCCCATCCACAGGGCAGCATTGCAGGGCCCGGAGCCTCTTCTGTGACTCACCCTGAAGTTACATTTCACTCACCGTAATGGCTTCACATCGTGTTGGGGTTTTTCGACATGACCTCAGCCTTATATCATTACTACTGCTTCATTTTTCAAAAGTCTTTTGTCTTTGAGATTTTAAACTACAAAAGATAATGGATACTTATTTTAATGGGAAAGATCATCCAGAGTTTGGTAAAAAATGAACGATCTCACACTTGTCAACCCATCTCTTTTCTCACCCCCTGTGGTAACCGGTGGTAAGAGCCCCACATGCATCTTCTCATTCCTTCAGCCCTTCTCCACCCGCAGACAAACGGCCTTTCCCAGGTTACTCTCATCTGGATTTATAACACAAGTAAATTTTAAAATTTGGTTTTGTTTTAACTAAAATGCAGCTATTTTCTACCCAATACTCTCAAACTTTCTTTTTTCACTAACAGTATACTAGAAACATCTCTTCAGGGCAATGGAAATAGAAATAGCTTACACTTTTTACAGCTTCAAGTCATGGGTGTAACATAATTTATTCAGCATTCCCCAACTGGTAGACACTCAGTTGCTTCCATGCTACAAAAACAGCTTTTATATACATTTTTTTTTATGTAAAGGTGTTTTTTTAACTTCAGAAGGTGAGATTTTTAAAAATGGGGCTGCTGAGTCACAGACTACAAGTCCTTTTACATTAGCAGTTATTGACAGAGTACTTTCCAAAAACAATTTTAGCAAGTCTCCCTCTTATTTATCTGGAACATTGTCAGCAGGAGATGTTTTCACTCTTAATTTTTGCCAATCTGATGAGTTAAAAGTACCATCTCATTATGGTTTTATTTCGCATTTCCATTACTACTGGAGACGTTGAAGATCGTTTCAAATGCTTGTCAATGTTTAAACTTCATCTTCTCTGAATTGTTTATCTGCTTCTTATTTTCTCCAGTTATCTGTCTTTTTATTATTAATTGGTAAGAGCTCTTTGTATATTGGAAATACTAAATATTAAAACAAATTTAGAAGACAAACAATAGAGTCAGAAAATATTTACAGTGAATATGATGGTTAAAAGCATTAGGAACACTAGGCATATAGAAAACAATAAATGTTGAATGTAATAATGCCATCAAATATGTCTATGGCTTCTAGGTGTGCTGTCTTATTTAAGAAGTTCCACTTTTCCCCATGTCTATTGCCAAATCTAAGGCTATACAAATATTCTCCAAGATTACCTCTAATAATTTGATGATTTTATTTTTATATCAGACCTTAATTAATTTAGATTTTTAAAATTGAGTTATAGTTGATTCACATTATGTTAGTTTCACGTGTACAACATAGCGATTCAATATTTTTACAGATTATATTCCATTTAAAGTTATTACAAAATATTGGCTATATTTCCCTGTGCTGTACAATATATCCTTGTTGCTTATTTATTTTATACATAGTAGTTGTATCTCTCAATCCCATACCCATATCTTCCCCCACTTCCCTCTCCCCACTGGTAACAACTGGTTTGTTTAATGTATCTGTGAGTCTGTTTCTGTTTTGTTATATTCATTTATTTGTCTTACTTTTTAGATTCCACATGTAAGTGATAACATACAGTATTTGTCTTTGTCTGACTTATTTCACTTATCATAATACCCTCCAGGTCCATCCACGTTGTTGCAAATGGCAGAATTTCATTCTTTTTATGGCTGAGTAATATTCCATTGTATATGTGTACCACATCTTCTTTATCTATTCATCTGTTGATGGACACTTAGGTTGCTTCCATATCTTGGCTGTTGTAAATATTGCTGCTATGAACATTGGGGTGCATGTATCTATTTGAATTACTGTGTTTGTTTTATTCAGATATATACCCAGGAGTGGAATTGCTGGATCATATGGCAGTTCTATATTTAGTTTTTTGAGGAACTTCCATACTGTTTTCCAGAGCAGCTGCACCAATTTACATTCCCACCAACAGTGTAGAAGGGTTTCCTTTTCTCCACATCCTCACCAACATTTGTTTTTGTGGTCTTTTTGATGATAGCCATTCAGACAGGTGTGAGGTGAAATGTTATGGTAGTTTTGATTTGCATTTCTCTAATATTTAGTGATGTTGAGGATCTTTTCATGTGCCTGTCGGCCATCAGCATGTCCTCTTTGGAAGAATGTCTATTCAGGTCTTCTGCCCATTTTTAAGTTGGATTTTTTTTGTTTTTTTGATATTAGTTGTATGAGCTGTTTATATATTTTGGATATTAATCCCTTATTGGTCATACTGTTTGCAAATATAGTCTCCTATTCAGTATGCTGTCTTTTCATTTTGTTGATGGTTTTCTTTCATATATAAAAGCTTTTAAATTTAATTAGGTCCCATTTGTTTATTTTTGCTTTCATTTCTTTTGCCTTAGGAGACATATCCAAAAATATTGCTATGATGTATGTCAGAGAGTGCTCTGCCTTTGTTTTCTTCTAGGAGATTTATGGTTTCTGGTCTTATACTTAGGTCTTTAATTCATTTTGAGTTTATTTTTGTATATGGTGTGAGGGAGTGTTGTAATTTTATTCTTTACATGTAGCTGTCCAGCTTTCCCAACACCACTATTGAAGAGACTATCTTTTCTCCATTGATAATTCTTACCTCCTTTGTTGTAGATTAGTTGACCATAGGCATGTGGATTTAATTTTGGGTTCTTCTATTCTATTTTTTTATTTTCTGAGGTGGATGCCTGATTTAGAACCCAAACAAGAGAAATTTCAGATTCAAGGATGATATGTATACAAGGATAATATACTATGAACTGATGACTATTACTGTGCTTTGGTATTAAAATTTCAGCCTAATTTGTTTTCTCCTTTAAATTTATTTTCAAAATAACATCACTGATTATATTTATTTATTATATTTTAGGTCTGATTGTTGTGGATTTTGGACTATACTCAGTTGACTGATTGACTTATTTGATAGGCTGACTGTCACACATAATTTTTACTTTGAAAATGTACTTATAATAGATGGTAAATACAACTATTACATGATTTTAAGTAAATATTTTCTTGATGAACGTTCCCTGTAAATTTTCTGCATGGGCCCTATATCAGTTTGTCATCTGCAGACATTTTCGGACTTTTCTAGAATTGGATTTTTCTAAATCCAGCGATTTTATTTGACCAGTGGCTAGAATAACTTGATTATACTTTGACTTTTTCTGCCTGAAAAGTAATGCACACCACTATATCCTGTTCATTCTCCAACCTAATCACTTTAGATAATGGATTTTCATTTTTTTGTGGCACTGCTGGTTCCTTTGTAGTTTAATCAAGTGGGCACATTCATTTTAACTACTATTTTTTTTTCCCCAGAAGTGAAGTCTCAGCTTAAAATTGGTATAGCATAGTATAGTACATCATGTCATTTTAGAAGAAGTATTTTATACTTTTTGAAGTATTTTACTTATAAGGCAAAAAAAAAATTAATGATCCCCCATCTTGCATCAAAAAGAATATAATACACAGGTAGATTTCTAACATATATTCTAGATTGATTTTGTTTAATGGCAAATAAAATATGAAATCTGGTTTACTTCTGTTTTAATGAAGTTTTTTTTAAAGTTGCAAATGAAATATAGAATTCAAATACACTTGAGGAAAAAGGGACTTTATTGACTTTCCTAACTGACAAGTCCAGGGTTACAGCATGCTGGATTTGGTACCTAAATAATCTGTCTTTCCCTCACAGTGCCATATAACTCTGTTAGCTTTCTTCTTACAAAGATGCTCCTAGAATGCTGATCACAATGGCCACCAATTGTACCAGGTTTATAAGCAGCCAGATCTGGTGACGATACAAAAACCAAAACCAAAACCCAAACAAAACAAAACAAAAAACCAAACACATTTCTTTCCCAAGAACTACAAAGATCCAAGGCCGACTTACTTTAGTTGGGCCTGCTTAGATCTGGTAATATTTCTTGATTATCTGCTGTGATCCTGGTTGGCCAGGCTCAGATCTGCCGGTCCTAAAGTACAGGCAGATTCCACTCTACCCGAAACACATGGCCTGAGAGTGCAGGGCACTAGTTCTCCAAGGAAATCCAAGGAGCCATTACCAATGGTTCCACATCTTTACCAATAGGCAGTGAAGTTAGTCCTTTTGATTTTAGTTACTCTAGTGGGTATGGAATGGTAGTTCATTTATGGTTTTAATTTGCAAACTCCCAAAGACTAAAGATGTTAAGTATTCTTTCATGTGTTTATTGAGCATTAATACATCTTCTGTGGCAAAGTGTCCAAATCTTTGGCTCATTTAAAAAATTGGGATGTTCATATTTTTACTGTTGATTTGTAGGTGTTCTTTATGGGTACAAATCATTTGTCATATGTGTTCTAAATATTTTTCCTCAGTCTGTGGCTTGTTTATTTATTTTATTAGTGGTATCTTGAGGAGCAGAAATTTTAAATATTTATGGAATGTAATTAATTAATTTTCAAGGTTTTGGTCAGTGCTCTTTATGTTTCCTTCAAGAAATTTTGCTGATGCCACGTTCTCAAAGATAATCTGCTGTTTTCTAGAAGGCTTATGGCTCTGGGTTTAATGCTTTGGTACCTGATCCCTATCAAAATAATTTTCATGTTTGGTGTGAGATATACCACATTTGATTTTAATTCTTTGTTTTTATGGTATTTATTGAGATATTTTGAATAACCCTCTCTATTATGGTCTAACCAGATGAATCCTGCACGTACAATTGAAAAGAATGCATTTTCTATTGTTGGGTACAGCATTCTATAGATGTCTATTAGTTCACACTTGCTGATAGTGTTATTCATATCTTCTATATCTTCACTTTCCTGCCATTGTCCATTTCTAATTAATGCCAGCATATCATGCAAAATTATTTGTAAGCCAGACTCCAATTACTTACTCTCCAGTAAAAATTGGTCATAGGAACTTCCCATGAAGGCTTGGATATAAGGAAAGAGCAAGACCAACAGAAGTGTGAACATTCTGTTTATGCAACTTCCTTGGGCTTTCAGGACATACTCCGATAAGTATATTCCAGGTGAACACTGAATGCTACTGTGTATAATCTACAGTTTGAGTTGCTCTCATAAAGCTCAGCTCATAATGAGTTTCTCAGTTCTTAATGTCTCCCAGTGTCCAGTGATCAGATGTTCAATCCAAGAACTGTGTCTCAGAAGGAGAATTACATTCCCAAAATGGCTTGGCTTTCCTCCAGAATTCTGAGACTTTGTTGTGATTTTCCTAACAAAGTCAGCCACTGTCTTCATAGTGCATTGAATCATCACTGGATCTGTTGGATCGTAGAGGCAAAAATGAAGAACTGCTTAAACTTCAGCCTGTATCATCTGGAGAGTCTTTTCTCTTCTAGACTCCACTAAAAGCTGACAAGTCTTTAGATTATTTAGTAAATATGATACTAAGCATTGAGGTCTTTTAGTAAAGTAGAAACATGTACTTCATTTGATATAAAGTGAGAAGTTGAAGACCCTTTTACCACCTCCTCCCCAGGCACTTCAATGAGGTGAAAGACCCCTGTGTTTACCAGGGATTTATCCCCTCTATCTTACTAAAGCATCTATTGTAGGATGTTTACATTGTTTTCTTTCCAGGTCCAATGAGCATGATGTCACCAGTATAGTAAGATGTCCTTAGGATGGTGAGGTGATTCATGTTTCTGCTTATTAAATGACAGCAAAGAGTCAGAATTGACATAGTTCTGATGTAAAATGCTATGACGTCCTGCTGTTCCTTCCAGGTAAAAGCAAATTGCTTCTAGAGTTCTCCACTTCTTAGTTAAAAGAAAATCATTTGTAAGAGGTGTGAAGGGCTCTGATGATGTGCCCCAGTAAAGACAGCAACAATTGGAGTGTGACTGTCCCATTAAGCTCATTATATCCACTGTCATTCTCCAGTACTCAGCAGTTTTTCACATTGGCTAAAAGAAACATTAAAGAGAGATATGATAGATGTTATTTTTTATTGTCTCCCCCTCTCTGGGGGTTATAAGGTCTGTAATGGCAAAGAATTTTATTTATTTCATTCACTGCTGTATTCATCATACTTAGAACCCTGCTTGGCACTTGATCAAATATTTGTTAAATTAATGAATATTTAGACATAAATAAATTGAAAGGTGTATGAGGAGATTACAAGAGGTGCAGTTAAAGATATAAATAGGGGATCATGACTCAAAGACATTTTTATGGAGAGGATTTTGAAATTTATTATGTAAGTAGCAGGGAATCATATTGAATAAGATTTAAAATAATGTGATGATTTATATTTTAGAAACATGATTAAAATGTTAAGTTGAGGATGGTTTAGAGGATGAAGAGTCTGAAGATAAGAAGTCCTAGGAAATAGGACAAATTAGAGATAGTCATCCAGGCCTTCACGTCAGTCTTATGTTTCTGTCCATCAACCATTGTTCTGTAATGGGTTAGCTTAATACCCATCTATGATAAAAATTCTTAGTAAGAATAGAAATCAATTTTCTTAACCTTCTTAAAAATTGCAGCAAATATCATGCTTAGTCATGAAACATTAAAGTATTTCCATTATGGGAGGAAAAGAAGGATCTGACAAGGATGCCTACTGAGAAAGCAAAGAAGAAATCCTGAGAACTGTTAGCTGTGTGCTGACCTGATGCTCATGGCAAGGCCATGCTCTTTCTTCCTTAATACAAACGATTTCATAGGACATCCATATCAGCCAAAGTCACTCTGTGAATGACTGTGATAGAGTGAGCAAAACTGACTATTCCTCAATCATTTCTGATCTTAGGAAAATAGAAGAACACTGTGCAAATAACAAAAACAACCAAGCATTCCCCTCTGTGTACTACACAGATGAATGACTGCTATTTCTATGATCAATTACAGCTTTAATTCACTCCATTCCACCTACCTCCTAGATTAAAATGAAGATACAAAAATCATAGAATCCAGAGCTAAACGCACTTCTCTGTTCCTCTTCAAAATGACGTAACACAAGCCTCAATCCTATAACAATCCCATCATAATATTCTCTTACTGAGATACCCCATTGTTTCCCATGGCATTCGTCTCCTTTGCAACAAGTAATGAGCCCAATTCTGATTCTGCTATTTCTCATGGTCTTTGGCTGGTGAGCATCTACAGTCCTTTATTGCAATTATTAAACAGAGAGTGGAGAGAAAAACAGATTCTTCTAAAAGGGATGCAAAAGAAGCAATCCTTAAAGGGAGAAGGTAATATACCATTGTATATATGTATACATATATATATGTATATTGTATATATGTACCACATCTTCTTTATCCATTCCTCTGTTGATGGACATTCAGGTTGCTTCCATGTCTTGGCTGTTGTAAATAGTGCTGCAATGAACATTGGGGTGCATGTATCTTTTTGAATTACGGTTTTCTCCAGGTATGTATGACTGATTCACTTCAGTACACCTGAAACTAACACAGCATTGTAAATCAACTCTACTCCAATTAAAAAAAAAATCTGCTGTTAAATCTACCCATGAATATTCAGTTTTTTCCATTTTTTTTTCAGTCCTAGAATTTCCATTTGATATTTGTAATGTTCAATTTTCTGCTCATATACTTTTTTATCTTTTGGAGCATGTTGAAAATAATTATTAAAGTTTGTGTCCAGTATCTTTAAAAAAAGGGAGAGGGTAAAGGGAGCTTTCAGAAAAACGACTGAAGGTCCAAACCACCACTTACAGCTGTGTAGGTTGTATTCTGCCCAAGGGGTTAGGCACCTGCCAAAGGGGTTATGCACAGGGAGCAGGGAAAGCTAGAATCCAGACTGGGTCCCTCTAGCCAGCCTGCATGCCTTGATGTGAAGCTCTCACATTGGGAGGGAGGAGTAACTGTAAAAACTGCGTGGCAGCATAGTGTGACTTAGCTAGGGCACTCTTGAGGCCAAGGAAGATTTTGCTGTAGACTCAGCATGAGTTCCAGAAGGAAATGTACAGAATTCTATGATGAGAAGCTGAGGGATGAGGGTAGATTTGGAAGTCTTGGGCTTCACATGGTGAGTGAGGTGATCAGGGAGAAAGTACATGACATTTGTGACATGATCAACCCTAACTGTCTCAAGCGGAATGTGGCAGTAAGGCTATGAGACTTGGGGCCGGGGCACCTCCTGCCAGAAGCATGCCGAGTAATGTTCACTTCCTCTAACACCAAGGTGGTTGCCAGGGCAGGGGCAGTGTTCCCTGGAACTCTCCTCTCTGTGGGTCTCTCTCCTAACTCCGCAACAGGAGACACTGTGGTACCCACTCAATTCCTGCCGACCGAGTCATGGAGGCCGAGGAGGGGCCGTCTCACCTGGAGTACAGGAAGTTCCTGTTTTCCTTTTGTAATTTCTCCTGCTGGGCGTGTGGTGGCCTGGGGAAACTCACAGAAAAGGATGTGTTCTTTCTTGCTTTTACTTTTGCTCTTTCTCTTTCTTTCTCCTAGGAATACCCTCCCATTTGGTTTGACAAGTAACTGACCTCCCTTCAAAGTCATTTCAGGAATTAACGCTTCCATGAAGGCTTCACTGACTCCTGAATTGAGCTGACTTCTTTTTTCTTTGAACTCCTATTTTTATTACGGCACCGATTTCTAATTAATACCATCTATTTATTTACATATTCCTTTCTCCTTAAGAGTACGTAATATCTTTTATTCTTTTGTCTCTATCATGCAGCACAATTCCTGACACATAAAGGTGTTTAATTATACTGAGTCAAATACATTAGACTGAGTTGATCTGAAGATAAACTAATATGATCTAATGGAATGAATATGGCATCAGAAGGCAGAAACCCCTCCTTCCTAGATTCGTCTATGCTAACTATGTTCATTCATACAAATCTCTTAACCTCCGTACATTTTCATTTCTTAAAGTGTAAATTGAATGTATTGGTTGAATCTCTAACATCACTTTCAGCATCACTACTCAGTGATTCAGACTGACATGCCTCATGCTTGACCTTTTTAGCAGAGTTTTTGTAATTTGTATGAAGAGTGGTGAGCATTCCTAGACAAAGAAGGTCAATGTGATCATCGATAATACGGTTTTTGCTCAAGAACTAAGGGCTAACTAGGAAATCTGGCCTTGAGCACTTGAACATTTCCCAAAGCTATCAGATCTCTCATACGGACTTAAAAACAAACAGGAATAGAATTTATAAAGCTTTTATCTATGTAGAATTCATGCCATGAACTTGGGGTCTATAGAATTACCTTGAATACAAAAAGGTTTACATCACTAGGCCAATTTGGAACCTGTGATTTATTGGAATGATTTCAAAGCTTATACATATACAATTAACCCATGTCATTAAAGAATAATTTCCTTCCCACATATTGTATAAAAAAACTTTGACTGCCAGGAACCAGTTATCATAACAATGTGATTTCAAATGAATTAAATAAGCAATAGTAGCTCTAGCATTATAAAGATGTTGTTTACAAGTGACTGAATTGCCTTTGAACTGTTTCCACAAAGAGCTACACTAACGCATAAAACAAGGACCTTTCCATTATCAAAATTATGCTGTTTTCTCCAGTTGCTTTTGTAAAAGAGATAGGTGATTTTTTGATACTAGTAGGTGGATAAGAAACAGTATAATTTAATGCAAAATAATCTATAAATACAAATAATATTAAATTTTAGCAACCAGTATGGATTTATCTCATGTATATCAGGGCGGTGAGGGCAAGGAATATGTCATTCCAAGAGGGTGTCTGTAGACTTATATTTATTATATATTCTTAGGTAATGGTCAATGTATTGGTTAATGTGCTCTGAAGAGTGGCAAGGGCAGTTCAGGTCATGGTCTTCAATAAGTTATTGCAATTCTGTGTGGAATGTATAAAGCATCAAAACACTGTGGAATTTTCCCAGCTGAAAAAAATTGCTATGATTATATTCAAATGGCTATCAAGGCTTTTAAAATTACTTTCTGTAAAAAAAAATAAATTGCCTTTGAGTAAAGAATGCCATTTGTGTCAGTAGTAGGTCTGAGATATATTCAGTTTGAGATTTGAAAAGCAATGATTATTCCCAAATAACAGAAAATAGGGCTTTCCTGGTGGCACAGTGGTTAAGAATCCACCTGCCAATGAAGGGGACACGGGTTCGAGCCCTGGTCCGGGAAGATCCCACATGCCGCGGAGCAACTAAGCCCGTGCGCCACGACTACTGAGCCTGCGCTCTAGAGCCCGCGAGCCACAGCTACTGAGCCCACGTGCCACAACTACTGAAGCCTTGCGCCTAGAGCCCGTGCTCCACAACAAGATAAGCCACCGCAATGAGAAGCCCGCGCACCGCACCGCAACAGAGAGTAGCCCCCGCTCGCCGCAACTAGAGAAAGCCCGGGCGCAGCAACGAAGACCCAACGCAGCCATAAATAAATAAATGAATTAAAAAAAAAACAAAAAAACAGAAAATATGTCTACTTTTTTACTTTTGGTGTAAGGCCAACGTAAATGTGCCAAAACCTTAAAAATATTTTAGTACTGGAATGTTTCCAGGAAAACAAAGCACCTGTTCTTAGTGATAGCCTGTTTGACCAAGACCATGTTCCTATATGAAACAGGGAAAGCACTTCCCCTAAGTCACAGGAACATTGGTATTACTAGTAGAACAAGTGGTCAACATCACCCTCAGGAGTTCCTGACTGGTGCCATGATACATTCGTGTCCCACTGCTGCTGTAACAAATTCTCACAAACGTGGTAGCTTGAAACAACACAAATTCTATACTTACAGTTGTAGAGGTCAGAAGTCCAAAATGAGTCTCGCTGAGCCAAAGTCAAGTTGTCATCAGGCTTCATTCCTTCGAAGACTGGAAAGAATTGGTTTTCTTCGCCTTTTCCAACTCCCAGGAGCTGCGTGCATTCTTTGGCTCAGGGCCCTTTCCTCTGTCTTCAAAGTGCATAACTGCCACCTCTGGTGACAGCTTCTCACCTCTTTTCTCTGACTTTCACTCCTGCTTTCCTGTTATAAGGACACTGTAATTGCACTGAGCTCACTTAGATACTCACTCCAGCATAATCTCCCCATCTCAGTACCCTTACCTCGATCACATTTGCAAAGTCCCTTTTACATGTGAGGTAACACACACACAGATTCTGGGGATTAGGACATGAGATGTTTGAGGGGACATTTTTCTGTTTTTGACACAGACTCCTTTGTATTTTGTTGAAGTCTATGGTTTCCTTCTCAGAATAATGTTTTTAAGTGCATAAAGTAAAATTCGTTAAGTATACAATGGAAGAAAATTGTATTAAAGTGCAAATATCAAAATGTTAAAAAATGTGTGCTATAGTAATAAGTGTACTTTTAAAATTATTGCTTAAATAGTAATTGCAATGACTCATCATAACTATAATAATTTCAAAGTAGTAACAGACATATTTGCAACCACTATTATGTGATATGAAAATACCTGATTTCTATTGTACTGCTAATGGTGTGGTGGTGTTTGTTTTCCTGTACACTAATAATTGGAGGAAATGCAAACTTTAATTAGAAGTTAAGGCAAAAAAATGTAATTTTTATTTCTACGCATGACCTTGTACTACAGGTTAAGAACCTCCACTGTACACACACGGCAGAAAGAAAAGATTTATGACTTGTCAGTGTGTGTGTGTGTGTGTGTGTGTGTGTGTTTCTCCCACTGTCAAATATGAGTGAAGAAACTTACTATTGTTCAATGTTTTTTCAACTGCCTTTGCTTTTTCCTATCATTCAGCTACTAATGGAAAAATAAATAAACTAATTATGGACAATTCTTTATCAGAAACTATAGTATGAGATTCTCATTGTGCTCAACATTAGACACTGAGATATTCATAGACACATGACAGATACTTCTGTATGTATTCAAGGTTCAACATATCATCCTGATTAATTTTAATATTTATGAAGTAATGGGATCTCTGTGTTGTCTAGGAGCTTGCATTCAATTTAGCATAATAAGATGTACATATTCTGCTACGTGAAAACCATCTAAATGCACGTTGTGATTTAATCATTTATGGCTCTTATTAGATAAAATTTTCTTTACATTTTTATATAATAACCAAGCTTATGTCCTCATAATTCAAAACAAAATAAAAGAGTTATACACTATAGAGCTTATGGGAGGCTGAAAATTTACCTTCAATGACATTTTTATTCTCAAAGGATTTGCCCAATAAGACAGAGTCTTTCATTTTTTTACTTGATTTTATTTCTTAATAGCCCATTTTCAATAAGCCCTAATATATACGTATAATATAATCAATTACACAGTTACACACATACACTAAACATATATGTTTAACTAGAGAAAGATTGAAATGTGTTTTTCAAAATTTTATTTTATTGAAGTATAGTTGATTTACAGTGTTGTGTTAGTTTCTGCTGTACAGCAAAGTGATTCAGTTATATATATATATATATATATATATATTCATTTTCATATTCCTTTCCATTATGGTTTGTCTTAATACTTCCAGCACCTGGTATCTCAGAAATTTAGGCCAAAATATTAAGCCTTATCTTAATAGGGAGACATTTGAGAATTGGGTGTGTAGTGCTTTTAAAAGTTCTTTATAGCTTCACTTTAAAATAATCAATGTGTCACTTAGTTGTGGAGTCTGCTTACCATTTCTAATCACAAATTCTGCTCATGTTTTGATTATCCAATGAGCACATCTTTCTAGTTAGTGGGAAACTGTAGGCCAAGTGCAACTGTTTAACCAAGAAAGCAGATTCACAGGCAGAAAGGGTCACATGGGGATAGATTTTGCATGTCAAAGCCCCCAAACACTATTATAACTTTACTACATCTGTGGACCTGGTGAATGACTTGAGAAAAAGAAAGGTTCTGCAGTAGTCACAAGAATAAGAAGCTGCAGTCCTGAAACATTTCACACTAACATGTAAGTCTTTACTGACATGGTCCCCACTTCAATCCTCCCATAATCAGGGAGTCAGCACTCTCATTTTTCGTAGTTTCAAATTCTATAATTTTGGGTGTACCTGTGTTTTGTGTGTGTGTGTGTGTGTGCGTGTGTGCGTGTGCCTGTACAATTTACATAAAACAGAAAGCTGCCATGGTGGGCAAGTTTGAGAACATTTGAAAAATTCTAATAAGATCAACTATATCAATGTTTTATTTTTTCTTGTTTGAGGTATTTTCTATACATGTTTATTTTTATTTCTTTATTTTTGAGGACAGTCACAGGCTTAATTAAATTATTGTAGCATAGCTGAAGCATTCAAGATCTCAACTGCTGGGAAGATGTCCTTATGGAACACGAGATAATATGTCCCTCTGATCAGGGAATGAGATAAATCTGAGTCCCTACTCTGGGAGTCACAGTGACATTTGCTAAGTGGGATGTTAGGGTGAGAATCAAGGAAGTGAGCACAACTTGAGAAATGTCTTCTTTTATTTGCCACTAAGTATCATTAAAGTTCTTGAAAATGATCTGCCAAAGATATCCTCAAGTGTGACTGCATATAATAAAGTATAAAAATTGAGTAATATGATTTGAAGAGTCAAAAAGTTACAGACCTAAAAATATTACAAGCCTGACAGTATATTTATTATTACTTGTTGCATTTAGTGTTCATTTACCAAATATTTATTATGCTGGGCACAGGTAAGACAAAGATGAATCCTCCACAATTCTGCTCCGAATTCACAGTTTGGCAGTGAAGGCTGCAAAAGAACCAACCAAAACCACAATACCTTCCATGAAGTGGCAAAATAGATACACATACAAAGTGCTCTGGGATCAGAGAGTGAAGCGCAGCTTTAATTTTAAAATATTTACAAAACCTTTCAAGATAGAATTGTATTTCATTGAAGCACATAGCAAGATTGGAATTCTGACTCTGTCACTGACTGAGCTTGTGAAAGATGTTTGATTTTTTTGAACCTCAGATGTAACAGAATAATAATAACAGCTAATACCTGCAAAGCACTTACTATGTACCAGGCATTGTCCTAAACCCTTTCTATGTATTACCTCACTTAATCCTTACAACAACCCTATGAGCTAAGTACTAGTAACATTGTTCCCACTTTACAGATGAGAAAAATGAGGCACCAAGAATGAAGTAACCTGCCAAGCTCATAGCTAATGCGTAGCAGAGCAGGGATTCAACTCTAGTCCGTCTGGCTCTAGAGGCAAAGCTCATAACTAGCACACACTATAGCTTCTAGAGATTGTGATGATGATGTATCTATCTTAATTCAACACTTGGATTTCACAAGTCATGGACAAGTAAATAGGACTCTTTTTCCACTTTGAAAGACCACGTAATACCTTGCGATGATGTGAACGGTCAGCTTCCGTTAGGAGCCTATTCATACATTTCCTTCCAGTCTCTCCCCACCTCTTTCTACTGCCTTTCTCTCTCTCACACAGACAATCAGAAGAGTGCCCATTTGCAGGTAGGTCTCTCTAACAACACTTCTACTTGCAAATCATCATAAAAGAGTGGCCTAGGAGTGAGGAAATTTCTCCTGAGAGGCCCTGAAGTGAGAAAGGTTTTGGAGGAAGACAGACCAAAGGCAGTGCAAAGAAAATTCTAGAACGCTGAGGTGGCTCAAGTTCCTGCCTCTTGCATCAGACACGTGCTCTCTGACCCCCAACAACACAAGAGGTTTCATGCAACTAGAGATGATCATACTAAGCGAACTAAAAGAGAAAGACAAATATCATATGATGTCATTTATAGGTTGAATCCAAAACATGGCACAAAGGAACTTATCCATGAAAGAGAAACAGCCTCACTGATATAGAGAACAGACCTGTGGTTGCCAAGGGAGAGGCTGGGGAGGGATGGGGAGGGAGGCTGAAGTTAGCAGATGGAAACTATTACATACAGAGTAGATAAACAGCAAGGTTCTACTGTATAGCACAGCAAACTATATTCAATATCCTATGATAAACCATAACAGAAAAGGATATTTAAAAAGTATATACATATATATGTATAACTAAATCACTTGCTGTACAGCAAAAATTAACACAACACTGTAAAACAACTGTACTTTGGAAATTTTTCTGTTTTTAAAAACAGGAGGTTTCAAAGCAAATACTATGGGTTTACCGCACATGGGACATCTCCACTTCTGTTTCAGTTTATGTGACATTTTCCCCAGAGCCATGCTTATAAAACCACAGATTTGGGGTTTATTTCCTACATGTTATACTTAACCAGACTCATCCTGTTAAAAACATTCTACAGATAAATATCCCCTCCTGGCAAATATTATTAGTGTATTTACTCAGAGGTTCCATTAACATGCTGACAAGATGACACTGGATCACCCGCCTTTTTTACATTTCCCTGGAGTTGTTCCCAGTTAATTACGGGGGGAAGAAAGGATTACAGAACAATGCTCTAACTTCTTCTACCTTGTAACACAGAAATCTTCCAGTGTTCTTGCGAGGATTGATGAGATCATGCATATAATGTGCTGACATAGTAAATACACTCTATTAGTCAGTGCTTCCCAGAGAAGCAGAACCAATAGAATATATATATGGGGAGGGAGAAAGAAAAATACAGAGAGAGAGAGAGAGAGGGAGTTTACATGAGGAATTAGCTCCACAATCGTGGAGGCTGAGAAATCCCACGACGCGCGGCTCGCAAGCTGGAGGCCCAGGAGAGCGGGTGGTGTAGTCAGTCCAAATGCAAAGGCCTGAGAACCAGGGGAGCCAGTGGTGCCGGGCTTAGTACAGGGGCAGGAGGAAACCCATGTCCCAGCTCAACAGTCAGCAGAAGACCTGAATTTGCCCTTCCGCCATCTTTTGTTCTGTTCCATCTAGTGGATCGGATTATGGGTACCCACTTAGGACAAGGCATCTGCTTTAATGAGTTCACCAGTTGAAATACTGACCTCCTCAGGAAACACCCTAACAGACACACCCAGAAATAATGTTTAGCCAAATATCTGGGCACCCAGTGAGCTTGCCACATAAATTAACTATCACAAGCCCACCCCTTTCAGTTTAGCACCCTTAATCCTTACAAACACAAGTTTCTCTCCCTATCAGACTTTCAATTTATCTAGTTTAGTGAAGAATTACTTAAGAAAAAACAATTTAAAAGACATAAAATGAGCATATAGTAAACATAAATTTCCCTCCTATCTCTTCCTTGCCCAGCCAATAAGTTCTCTTCTCTAGAGGCAAGAGCCACTGTTACCAGTTTCACATTGTTTACATGGTTTGGGGGCTACTTCAAATGTTTTTAAGTGTTTGGCTTTTCAAGGTGGGAGGTAGGAATAAATTAGGAGTTTGGGGTTAACATATACACACCACTATATACAAAATTGATAATCAACAAGGACCTACTGTATAGCACAGGGAACTCTACCAATATTTTGGAATAACCTATAAGGAAAAAGAATCTAAAAAAATATATATGTAAGTATAACTGAATCACTTTACTGTACACCTGAAACTAACACAACATTGTAAAACAACTATACTTCAAAAAATGTTTGGCTTTTAAAAAATGAGTGTTTGAAACGTTGGTGAGGGATAAATCAGGAGCTTGGGATGAACATATACACACTACTGTATATAAGATAGACAACAAACAAGGACCTACTGCAGCACAGGGGACTCTGCTCAATACTCTGTAATGACCTATATGAGAAAAGAATCTAAAACAGAATGAATATATGTATATGTATAACGGAATCACTTTGCTGTCCATCTGAAATTAACACAACATTGTAAATCGACTCTACTCCAATAAAATTTTTAAAAAATTGGTGTTTAGTCTTTTTTAGGAATTCACCAGGGAACAGGAGATTCAAACGGTAGGTACATTCTTTTACTCTCAGGAGTTGTGATGGTGAAGTAAAATGAGCATAGTTAGGAAAACTGACTCTGAATCTTACTTCTTTAATTTAGCTCTGGTCAACCTTGATCTGCTTATTCAATTTCTCTGATTTAAGCTACACAATACAAAAGTTTAACCAGATGATTATCTGTATGGCCCCTATTACCATTTTATGATCATAACTCAGGAACAGTTTTAGTAATGGTGTCTGGGTTCTGCTCCAGCAGGAAATTTGCTTTAAGCAATTCTGATTAGTCAGAGTATTTTCTCTTTACCCAGTTACTGAGGTTGCTACCAAGAGGTTTTCACACTGGGGAAATCATAAAATCCTTGGAAAATGATACCAGGTCGAATGAAATATCACTTCCTTTTCTTTAAAGGAGAGTGCTCCCTTAAATTGAGATGTTCTGTTAAGCCCTGCACTTTTGATGGAAATTAGGGTATTCTAAATTGTGAGGGTAAGACTTGGATAACTTAAGGCTGTTCAATGAATCTTTATAACTGTTGGAACAATTCCTGTCTGGACCAACCAAGCAATCTATTAAAAAACCCTTAACCTGATTCAGAGGGAAAAAGGAAAGCTTGATTTAATTTAACATAGAAACTCTGGGAATGCTTCATTCCACACGCAGTAACACACTGAGAAGGAAATTCTCTTTTATGCTCTGGAGCTAATAAAATTAAATTTTAGCCAGAGGCTTACTAAGAATGTTTCTCAGTCTCCTATGGCATTTAATCAAAGAAGAAGATATGTGACTTCCAGGTAAGATGGCAAAGTAGTGCATGCACATTTGTTTAACTCTCTTACCTGAACTTTAAATGGAAATAAAAATCCTATGGGCAAATAAATAAAATAAAACAAACCAAAAAAAAAAAAAAAAAAAAAGAAAAGAAAAGAAAAAGAGACAACTGGAGAAGAAATTTTTCTATGCTGAAATTTAAGGAAGCACTACAATTTCATACGAACATCTTAAATAATGTCTGCCTCATACAAAATAATTAAGACCAAATTGAAAAACAACTTTGAGATACAATACGAAAGTCTAATTCTGAGTCTAGAGCAATAAGCCAGGAATGAGGAAGTTCAGAAAGACCCTGCTGAGAGCCCTACTTGAAGGCATCTGGGTTGTGGGTGTGAGTGTGAGTGGGCCATGGAGAACCTCTGCTTGGCATCTATTTCTTCAGTGTAGAGCAGGGGCTATTCAGGTCGTCCAGAAGGAGAGCACTTGGCATCTCACCATTGAGTGGTCTGCCTGTCCTGCTGGAGTATGTGCCCACCACGTTTGGGAAATACTCCTTACTCGACCCACCAGCAATGCCTGGCAAATCCAGCTCTCACCCCCCTTTCCAGCCTGGTCTACATGATGTCCATGGCTTTCCTAAATCAGCTGGACAATTCCTCATCCACCTGTGTGTTAACTTCATCTTTCTCACGTTGACCCTGCTGCTTGCTATGAACTTCTTGCTATGGTTCTTCCAGTAAAATGTACCTGTACGCAATCCTACCCAACCTTCAAGCTCTACTCATAAGCAACTCTCTTCATCATCCTTTCTTGACCCGCTGACTTTTTTAGAACCCTCAAATACTTTTTCCTCCTAAGAAGTCCTTCACGAATCTGTGTTCCTTTATGACATCTCACGTTTTCCCTCATGACACAGTTATTTCTGTTTATGACATAAGTTCCCTAAGGTAGAAATCATGCTGGTTTTATCTTTATTTATTTCTCATATCTTCTAGTACAGTTCTTTTCATAAAGTAATCATTCTGTGAATGCTGGTCAATCTATATTTTGTTTTGTTGTGTTTTATTTAATTTGAGAATCAGATGAACATGAAAGCCTTTAACTCCTGAAAGTTATTTTTCTCAGAACAGTGCAAATCTCAGCGGAGCAAAGCCTATCTTTCAAGGTCTTCAAATTCGTCATTGTGAAGCAAATGAGTTCCTCAGTTCCCTTACACCCTTAACCTTGAAAGTCTGTTTACAGCTCAGGTAACATGAAAGTTCTCTCTCAGATATTCAATTATCTGACATAAACTGTCTCAGCTTTTCTAAGTATACTCCTTATATATCATTACATCATTTCCACAAGATTATAGGCAGAATTATTTTGGAATTTTTCTTGCTCGAGTCCTTATTTTTTAGAGAGAGTTATTTTTCCTTTCATCTCCTTTCTCATGTACTATGTTACACACACAAGAGTGTCGGTAACATATACATAGCTCAAAAGCAGGGTGACTAGAGGAACAGCTATGCCAGCATGAACCTGTCACAGCACTCTGGGCCCTCCTCCCTGACCCGATCCCTCTACCTGGCTCACACTGGCTGGATTTTGTGTTTATCTTTCCCCTGCTTTTTTTTCTTAAACTCTTTATCTGGAAATTTAAATTACATAAAAGTTGCAAGGTTAGTACAAAGAACACCCATATACTATATATACTTACACTTATGTATATATTTACATACACACACATATATTGTAGAGGGAGAAAGAGAATTAATATATATATTTATTCTTTTTGCAGAATCTTTTGAGGGTAAGTTGCAGATATCATTGTCTTCCTTTACCTCTACATATTTCAGTGTGATTTCCTAAGAATAAGGTATTTTTTTTACATAACCCCAGGACATTTTCCAACTTCAGTAAATGGAACATTGAAATAATGCTCTTATCTAATTTACTGTTCAAATGCTCAAATCCTTATTTTGGTTTGTGATTCTTTATATATGTTATTAATAATGTATAATGTAATCATAGTATATTAAATAATAGATAATAAAAGTTTTAACTATTTTTAATGTAATTTCCTACTAACTCAGTGATTTCTAAGTTGCTCCATGTATACTTGGGATTTTGCAAATTGGAAAATAAATGTGATTTAATGGAAGGAACACAGGTCTGAGAGTCCAGAGAACCAGGGACAATCACTCAGCTTTAAGAATTTCTTGAGAGTCATTTTGTAACTGAAAGTGGGGTCTGGCTGCTCACCATTCAAAAGGCAGTAAAGAGGCAAGGTTGGTGGAAAGGAAAGTTTGCTTTGTTTTGGATGCCAGCAACTGTGGGGGAGGGCGGACTCCTGTCCAAAGGCCGACTCCCCTCCCCCTCCCCACAGCCAGTTGCAAGAGTTTTATAGGCGGATGGAGGGAGCTACATGCAGAAACAGCACAGTCAGCTCTGACAGTCGTCTTGAAATTGATCATCAGTTGTCTGATCAGTGTCATCTTGACTGTTCTAAGTACAGTTAATCTTCAGTTCCAGGGTCGGTTTCCCATTTCCTTGAGGCCAATTCTCGGAATTGTGGCAGCTTATGTCATGGCTACAGTCTGCTCATCATGTCGTTAACTTCTTCCACCTGGCAGGGGTTTCAGCATCTACATGACTGCTCACAGGACATGGCTCAGAATATTATCTCTAGCCCTTGAGGAGGAACTAAAAGCCCTTGACTATGCTTAATGACTAAACTATTATTATTTAGTCTTGTTGGACTGTTTTTCTTTGTTTCTGTATTTTCTCACTTCTCTGATTAAACTTATTGTTTGGCTAAAGTTTTTTTTATAGGCAAAAGGCAGGCAGAAGATGTGGAGGGGAAGGACCATAGGGCCCTGCTCCGTTTCAATTTGCTTTCTTGATTTTTCAAGTCTGCTTTGTGAAATGAGGCTTATGATTTAAAGTTTTTGGTCCTTGGCTTCCTTTTAAGAACTGTTTTTGTGGACCAAAATCTTCTGGGATTTATACTGGCATCATATGTACAACGATCCTCTGACTTAAGGATTCCTTTCCACATGTGACGAATGAAGAAACAGAAGGTCAGAGAGGTCTGTCTGCATTCCAAAAGTCACACAGCCAAGAAATGTCAGAGCAAGCATCTGAACTCAGATCTGATTCCAGATTGTTGTTTTTAACTGCTTATCAGATCTACAACAGACATGTCCTATTAACACTGAAGCTCCACCGTCTGGTTCCACCATGATGTTAATTCTGACCCTGATCCTCTCCACTCATCCCCTTTCCCCTACATTTAATCTTCTCACCTTCCCTACACCTACGGTGCTCTTTCCTGCCACAGTGGTTTCACTCAGGGTTTTCCTTCCCCTCTTTATCCACAGCCATATCTCACCTATCTTCATGGCCATTTCTCTCCACCTCTTTCTCTGGCTACCCCGTGATATGTGCTTTCCTGAATTCCTTTCACATCTACTATCTTTATCATCATTTTGGTTCTTTATTGTATTTTCTCCTTAGAGTGTTAGATGTCTCCATTCAGAAAAAAGTCTCCATTATCTCCTAGTGCATCTGCAAGTAATCCATGGCAAGAATTATACCATATATGTCTTTTCAATCACACTCCATCATTATTTGGTGCTGGATATGAAATGAAAGCTTAGCTCCTACAGACTAAATTCCTTTTTCCAGTTGATCTGCAAATTATTTGAAAAGTTAGAAACATGACACAAGCATATGTTAATATAACTTCCAAATTTTGGTCTTCATTTCTCTTTATCCAGTATTATTTTCTGCAATAATTTGTTCTCTTTTGGTTATATTTCCAAAACCATGGTCTTTATTGGTGACTGTTGGTCTACAATACGAGTCTGCATGTCTATAGGCTTTCAGGTAAGTTTCTCTCAACAATAATGACTGATGCTGCCCATTAAATACCCATAATATTCTAGATATTATTAAAATTTAATCTCATCAAATCCCAAATAAATTGGAATTACTTCATTCTATATATATCCTCTCAAATCCCTGAACAACCTATCAAGACAGCCACTATTTATATGGAAGCCAAGTATTAAGACTATGAGGGATTTGTCAAAGACTACCCCAGTAAGGACAGAAGTTACTACTGGAAACTAGTGGGGTGTGATTTCAAAGTCTCTGATATTTCCTCCATGCCACTCTTTCTTCATGTTTATTTTATGCAATTTAAAACTATATTAAATAATCATATATTAATATATTATATATATTTAATATATACAAATATATATTAAACATAATCAATAGGTACTTTTTTTCCTGATATAGTGTAGAGGAAGACAGCAGTTGAGGTTAAACATTTTGGTTCTTTTGCTGTACTTTCTATATTATGTCTATTAAACTTTATGATAATGTTTTAAAATTGGTGGGAAAATGAGCTAAATAGGAAAGAATGTAATACAGGCACTTTGAAAGAAAATCATGTCCATCTTTCACTGAAATAATACTAGTCTGCTGAAATTATTTTCATCTTAAAGTAATTCTTTCATCTAACACAACATAAAAAGCTTGTCTTTCTTAGATGCTAATGCGAAAATTTCTAGAATATTGGATAATAGAATGGTTATTTCATACTTTACATACATATTTATAAATCTAGATTATTTTGTATTTTGTTAACATCAAAAGTGTTGGTTAAAAACACAGATGGAAGCTGAAGTAAATGGATAAAAGTCAAGAAAATGTGTACTCTCCGTAAAAAACACCAGAGCCATGAAACTACACATAGATTTAATTATTTTTAGGAAACTTCCCAGAAATATTAACTCTTCCTGGACCATGCTTGTGAGATAGTTCATTGATTAAATCAACAAGCCAGGGAGACACAAATCCTGGAAACTGAAGATAAAGTATCATCTTAGACACTCTAACCTGTTCTTGAGAGAGTGTTACAATGACAGAAATGTTAGTAACTGATAAAGAAGATCAAAAAGGCAGTGGGGAGAGTGGAGGTCGGTGTGTGACAATGGAAAGAGGCTCTGATCCTAGACAGTTGGCCCTGGCTGTGCAGATATAACCAAAATACAGAAAATTTCTAAATTCCATAAAGTCAATTTATGAGAGAACCAAAGCTTGGCAGATGTGCCTTAGGAGCCTCTATGGGTTATAATAATAAGCTCAATAAACAACATTTTTCTCTAACATTTACTTTCCAGAACTATCAGGGAAGGACTGACCTCTAGATAATAGACTCCAATTATTAGACCAGGACAATATTAGCTTCCCCTCCATTTGAAATAAATAAATTGGAATTCAGTTTATAAGGGATCTGCACATAGTAATGTGATTCAGAATCTTGGAGTGAGCACTTAAACTTAAGTTTTGGAGATGGAAAATGCAGAGACCAGACCTCCTTGACCTGGGCCCATATCACCCTGCCACCAAAGCTGAGGCCTATGCTAAAGAACTGAGAAACAAAGAGTGGAGTTTTGAGTATGTCTGTGACCTGGAAAGTGGACTGACTCTAAAGGAAAAATCTTTATGTATCTTTTTCTTTATCTTTATATGTATCTTTATATCTTGTCCCTTTATGAGGAGAGTGGAAAACAGAGCCCTCAAAGTGTATAAGTTTATGACTGAAGGAAGAGAAGCAATGATTCTAAGTTGATTTTGATGAAATATTCTCTAACAGCTTTTGCTATTATTAGCATAAGTCGTATATATACAGGGTACTTACAAAATATATATTCATAAAAATAGTTTTTAAATTGTATTGAATGGATATTAAAGCACATTAAAGCACACTCCCTATGATTCACTACAGGAAATTCTAATTTAAATGTCGCCTAAAAGAGTCTTCACTGACAAAGGAATAATTTAATGGTGCCAGTTCTTAATCTTAGTTGATGGATGGCTTCCTTAAGTTACTTACTTTTGCCATTTTCATCTACACAGCTTCATGAAAACCCAGCTACTGTAGCTAACAGATTTTGGGGCTTTCAATTGTGTCCAGACATATTTGGCTCATAACATAGGGACTAAATTTTGCTGGATTCATAATGATGTTATTACGTTTGGGGGTAAACTAGCATGAAAGACAACGTTGATCTCAGCCCAAAGTAGAGAAAGATATAGAGGACTCTGCTTGCCAGTTATAATGTTTATGAATACAGTCAAATTGCCTTTGCTCATCAAAAAGAAACAATGATTAGGAATTCTCCTCTTTAGGGGACTTTTTAGGTTGTTTATAATTGCCCTGAGCTTCCCCTTTATTCATATTTAAGCTTGCTGTTCCTTATTTTACTCTGATAATTGATGAAATAGCCTAGTGAAAGCTATTCAGGTATGAAGTCTATAGCGGCAAACTTAGTTGAGAAGTGGTCTGAAAAATAGGGAAATCCATAGAGCGTAATTCAATTTCATCTGGTTCTTAGTTTAGGAATTGCTGGAAATTCAGGTTTATTTTAAAGTATGATAGATCCAAAAGTCCTAAAACTGACTCTGGAATACACTGAACCCAAGGGAAACACTAAAATAGAGCTGGGTTTTACACTAAGTCAGATTCAGAACCAGATTTCTTGACTCCATTCAAAACAAATGGGATCTTCCTGGTTTGTGTTCAAGAGAAGTATGTGGAAAGGAGACAAGATCACAACTTTGGCAGCTGTTAACAGTTTCTTATAACCACCATTTGTGTTTAAAATCAAATGGACATTTGCTGTATTATTAGAAGCAGATAGATTAATATTTTGAATTAAAACTTAAGTTGAGGAGATATGTTCCCTGATTATAAGCATCAAATTAAGTCCATGTAAACAAGGGACAAATGGGTTCAAATCTTTTAAGGACAAGTTCCTCTTAAGAAATGTTCAGTTCTCCCTTGGAACATCCTAGATGTGGTTTGCCAGAAGAGATCTTGACTGGCAGGGTTAATAGTAGTACTTAATGACACAGTCTTCTCTAATCACAGATTTGTTTTAAACCAATAAAGGACATTATTAGCCCCATGTCTTCACTTTGTGGATGTTTGGAAAAGTGGAAACCAGAGAGATTAAGTAACTTGCTTAAAATTATATAGTTTCTTAGTGATAAAATCAGGATTTCACATAAACTGTGCCTTTTTTTCACACTAATAAATTTATTACAATAAAAGATAACTGTTATGCTTTCAGTGATCTTAATATTCAAATACACCGACTGCTATACCTAATTCTCAACATTAATGTACCTGATAAATGAAAGATAGGATGAGAGAGGTGGGCTAACGGATGTGAGTAATCTGACTTGATTGAGTCTGGAGAATGGCTCTTGCTCCTCTTTAGAGAATATTTTTCTAAAAATGACTTGAATACTCATGCCTGTCAAATAAGTCAGAGTGTCTGTCGTCCCTATCTCTGGATAAACATCGACAAATTCTTCTTCGATTGTTCTCATTTTCACTATTCCTTACTAACTTCCCCAAACTCCTGTCATTACAAAATACCATGTTTGTAGAATGTTACAGTTTACAAGATTGCAGCTTTGTGTACATTAGCTATGTTTTTGGTAGATGCTTATTCATCACCTTAATACTATAAGTAGAGATTTCTCTGAATCATAACATAAGTTGGATTTTGCTTACCCCCTGCCCAGTGGGCATTGACTCATGTGTGCTTTAGTCTCAGATAATTGCCCTTTCATGTTTTAGAATTTGTCTTATCTATTAGTACTAAAGTTCTGTATTAATGAATTTATATGTGATTTATCACTCAACAGGTATTTGCCACAATAAGTCAAAATCAGGGCATTACAACAGATCTTTTTGGAAGCATAAAGATGACTACAAAGCTATAATTCCGCCCTAGTTCAAACAACACTATGTCTTAAAGTAAATCTGTGGCTGAATAAATAAATCACCGAACTTGTCAATTTCTTCTAAACAAATGTTCTATCCATAAAAATGGCATGTATCACAAACAGTTAGGGCAGGTAGATCCTGTATAAAAATAGTTACAATTCATGAATTTGGTAAGTGCTATACATACAGTACAAACTAAGTAACATGGAAGCCTGAAGCCCTGAGAAATTAATTCCTTTATTGGAGACATAAACAGGAAGGTAGGATGGGCAGTCAAGTTCTGAGGGTAATTGTGTGCTGTGTTTAATGAGCTGTTGAGTTAAAGATTTCTCTATAACGTCCAGGGGGAATGGTCTTATAAATACTTGAAATTATGTGATGAAACCCAGGTTAGAAGGAGGAGTTGAAGATTAAGGTTCAGACTGTTTTTGTACAAATAAAAATGGGTGTGATATCAGATGCGGTGTCTGCTGTAGTTGTAGAAGGACCAAAGGTGTTACTATACAATTCTAACATTTTGAGAGGTGTAATTATTTTAGTTTTGAAGACAATTTTTTCCATTGTCTTTAAACTATGTGATTCAGTGCTTGATCCGAAAGAGCTATTCTACAAAGCGAAGGATGTAAGGACCCAGTTCTGAGCTACGACACAGAGTTGTCTCAGTGTCCTGCTAGTATATGAAATAGTCTGTAAAACATAACACCCAAGGAAAATCGGCAAGTGATGGTGATGAGAACTCTGCTGAGATGGCACAGTGGGGAACTGAAAGCACAAACACTTGAGCCAAGACCTGGGTCCAGATCCTCGTTCCAGCAGCTTGCTTTCTTCAGAGCTTTGGGCAAGTTATTTAACTCTCTCGGAACCTCAGCTTTTCATCAGTAACGTGTGGATAATAATACCAACCTTGGGCTTCCCTGGTGGCGCAGTGGTTAAGAATCTGCCTGCCAATGCAGGGGACACGGGTTCGAGCCCTGGTCTGGGAAGATCCCACATGCCGTGGAGCAACTGGGCCCGTGAGCCACAACTACTGAGCCTGCGCGTCTGGAGCCTGTGTTCCACAACAAGAGAGGCCGCGATAATGAGAGGCCCGCGCACCGCGATGAAGAGTGGCCCCTGCTTGCCGCAACTGGAGAAGGCCCTTGCACAGAAACGAAGACCCAACACAGCCATAAATGAATGAATAAATAAACCCAAAAGTAAAAAAAAAAAAAAAAAAAAAAATCTAGGTACAAACTGTATACTATATATTAAAAAAAAAAAAATACCAACCTCAAATCTAGTGTGAAGATTAAATTTATATCGTAGCAAGTAATGAGTGGAGACAGTTGCTCTAAACGTTATCATTATCACTAGTATTATTACCTAATGGCAAATGTGCTCATTTGGAATTAATAGTATAACAAAATGGTGTTAGTTGAGCCTTGTGAGATATAGTCATGATAATCAAATATTGGCCAGTTGCCACATTTTGATGGGCCCATATTAGTAAGAAAATAGAGAACTCCAAATAACGACAAAAACCTGAGATTTCATGGAAATGTATAGATACAGTTTAGAGAATTTGTGATTAAATTCCTAAATCCTTTAATTGAGACCTATGTTAGATTAGTTTGTGCTAAGCAAAAGATACACGTAAAAAATACACTTTTTGTTATTTCTAATTTTTATGCAAGGCCAAGTAATTTGTGAAAAAGTATCATTTCCCTCTTTTGGATCTTACCATTTAAGTTCCTAATAATTAGATTTCTTCTCAATTTATGATTATGACTGCATGAGACACAACATAGACACATTTCTCTCACACCAAGACTGAGGTCAAAATTAGGGTAGGCTAGGCTGCAAATAACAGACCCCTAAAATTCAGTGATTTAGAGAATAAGAAGACAGTTACTTTCCTCTGTAACTGTACAGGCAGATACCAAGGTCAGCAGAGTGCTTTTCTTTATGTGATTATTCACTGACTGGCTGACAGCTTCTCTGCCACCTTTGAAATGTTGCATCCAAGGTCACACAGGGCGTTGCCATCCTAGTCAGTCAGAGCGGAAAGGCACATGGCCCAGCATATACAGGAGACTTTGTGAACCCTCTCTGCATAAGGCACGTGTGACCTCCAGTCATGTTCCATGGGGTAGAACCCAGCTCACATAGCCAAACCTGACTTCAGGGAAGTGAAATCTTGTCCTATGCCGGGAAAGAAGGGGACAACAGATTTTAACGAACCTCTGGCGGTCTCTGCCACATTTTTCAATGTCAAGGCAAATGCACTTAGTGGAAATGGTTTCTGTATTCACTCATTACTTTTGGGAGATTTGTCAGAGTCATACAATTTTCTCTGCTTCAGTTTCCTAGACATGTCACCTGCTGATAAAAAATGAGACAATCGGGCTTCCCTGGTGGCGCAGCGGTTGAGAATCTGCCTGCCAATGCAGGGGACACGGGTTCGGGCCCTGGTCTGGGAAGATCCCACATGCCGCGGAGCAACTAGGCCCGTGAGCCACAATTACTGAGCCTGCGCGTTTGGAGCTTGTGCTCCGCAACAAGGGAGGCCGCGACAGTGAGAGGCCCGCGCACCGCGATGAGGAGTGGCCCCCGCTTGCCGCAGCTAGAGAAAGCCCTCGCACAGAAACGAAGACCCAACACAGCCAAAAATAAATATAAATAAATAAAACTTAAAAAAAAAAAATGAGACAATCTACCCTAAAACTTGATATTAAGACCATGGGTAAATGTTAACAAGAGTAGGGACAAAAAGGAACACATCTATTAATCTGAAAATTAACCCCTAAGTGAAACCATTAATCCCGGGCAATTTCATGTCCTCTTGGGTCACCATGGTAATGGAAATGAATAAGCTTTTCATGGGACAAAACCTCCACTTCAAAAATGTGGTTCATATCGGGAATCATTTTCTTCAGTTTTCATGTTCCTTTTAACAAAACGAATGTTCTCCTGATTTTAACCCCTTTTCCACTGTGTTGGCAATGTGCTTTCAGTGAGTGGTGTTATAATTATTTATAACAGTGGATCAAGTCATTTCACTGTTTACACTTGTGTTTGCTGAAAATTCACACAAAAGATTCCCCTCCTTTTATTTTTCCTGGATATATTTAGACCTAGAAGCAAAATACAGTTGACCCTTGAACAACGTGGGTTTGAACTGGGCGGGTCCACTTATACACAGTTTTTTTTCAATAGCAAATACTACAGTGTTACCATCTGAGGTTGGTTGAATCTGATGATGTGGAACTGTGGATACAGAGGAACCGTGGATACAGATGGATGGAGGGTCAACTATAAACTTTACAAGGATTTTGGGCAACAGGGAAGGTTAGGCGCCCCTAACCCCGCGTTGTTCGAGTCAACTTTTAATTGATACACAAAAGACAAATCTGAATTAACATAGGCCAAAATTTTATAGCTAATTCTGTAGCTGTGTGATTTGGACCTCGAATGTCACAGAAAATGGCCTTAGTTCTCTATTTTCCAGTGAGATTTTAGATAAAAGCTCTCATAACTTGTCAATTTGCTTTCTTGCTACTCTCTAAACTCTGTCTGGGACTGTACTTTGTTTTAACTCAGTTTTGCATGATTAGTATCCGTTCAACCTAGCAATCACCCAATATGTATTGAGAAGCTATTATGGATAATGTTCATTAGAAGTAGGTACTTAATGGGATACAAACAAATACAAGACAATAAGATTCCCGCTCTGAGGGAACTTACAATCTGTTGAGAAACCTAGACCACAGAAAAGGTAATTAGAAATAAATTACTAAGTGAAAAGATAAAAATTACTCATTAGATATTGTTTTATAAAAGGAAAGATCACTGAGAAATGTGATAAAAGGAAGAGACTTAGGCTGTACACTGTTGATGTCCCCCTTGTCAACATCTTGTGAGGTGGCAACTTTGTTATGCATATCCTGCTACTTATTGAATCATTCACAGTGAACACCCACTGTGTGTAAGTATTTAGCCAAACAGCGATGAATGAGACAAGTCCAGGAAGCTTACAGTCTAGTGAGAAGACAAACAGTAAATAGGCAGTTGCAGTAAAGTGTGACAAGTGCTATGATTTGAAAATTGCAGCATATGACAGGGAGGGGTAGCAAATTTGAGGGCAGTAAGGGAAAGCTGCACAGAGGAAGTGAGTTTACTTGAGCTCTAAAATGCGTTCATGTCCCATTACTATGGAAGTAGGTCTGATTTGGATAAACTGCATTTTGTGTTCTATTTTATAAAAAGAAGACTGATTAGGCCAAAGCATACTTTTTTGGGAGAGTTTATAATGTTTTGGGAAAGACCTCCAAAAGCATCAATTGTGAATTCCTTCTAACTGTGTCCAATAAACTTGCCAGCACAGAAATGTGCTTTGGATTATAATATATATAAAAGAAACCAAACAAAACAGCTGTATTTTAGCCAGAAGCTTTACATGAGAGACAGGTGCTAAGAAACTCTTTAGAATTTACCAATAATTTATCGGTAATATACTACTTTATAAGACATGATAAGGAGGTACAACCAAAACTATTGACACCTAGTGATAAAACGTCTACAGAGGATAAACGGGTCAGCAATAACTGACCCAAAATAACTCTATCGTGGCTTCACACTATTTTAAAATTTTCTCATATTCACTTTTAAAAAATTAATTAATTAATTATTTAAATTGAGGTAACATTGATTTATAACATTATATAATTTTCATGTGTACAACATTATATTTCTACTTCTGAATACCCTATGATGTGCTCACGATCCAAAAATTTAGTTTCCGTCAGTCACCACAGTTGACCCCCTTTATCCATTTCATCCTCCCCGTTTTGTAACTTCTACTCTGTGCTCTGTATCTATGTGTTCATTTTTCTTTGGTTTAGTTTGCTCATTTATTTTTTTCGTTTGTTTGTTTATTAGTTCTTTTATACTCCACATATGACTGAAATCATACGATATTTGTCTTTCTCCATCTGACTTATTTCACTTAGCATAATACCCTCAAGTTCTATGCATGTTGTCACAAATGGCAAGACTTTGTCTTTTTGATGGCTGAGTAGTATCCCATTGTATGTATATGTGTGTGTGTATGTATATATACACCACATTTTCTTTATCCATTTGTCCATTGATGGGCACTTAGGTTGTTTCCATATCTTGGCTACCAAAAATCATGCCGTAATGAATACAAGGGTGCATATATGTTTTCAGATTAGTGTATATTTTCTTTGGGTAAATACCCAGAAGTGGAATAGCTGGGTCACATGGTAGTTCTATTCTTAATTTTTTTGAGGAATCTCCATACTTTATTCAATAATGACTGCACCAATTTACATTCCCACCAGCAGTGTATGAGATTTCCTTTTTCTCCACATCCTTGCCAACGCTTGTTATTTCTTTTCTTTCTGGTAATAGACATTCTGACAGGTGTGAGGTGATATGTCAGTATGGTTTTGATTTGCATTTCCCTAAAAATTAAATTTCATGATGCTGAGCATCTTTTCATCTGCTTTTTGGTCATCTGTATGTCTCCTTTGTAAAAATGTCTATTCAACTCCTCTGCCCATTTTGTAATTGGGTTGTTTGGCTTTTTGTTGTTGAGTTAAATGAGTTCTTTATATATTTTGGATATTAACCCTTTATTGAATATACCACTTGCAAATATCTTCTCCCATTCAGTAGGTTGTCTTTTCATTTCATTGATGGCTTCCTTGCTGCGCAGAAGCTTTTTAGTTTGATGTAATCCCATTTGCTTATCTTTGCTTTTATTTACCTTGCCTTAGGAGACATATCTAGAAAGATAGTGCTAAGACCAGTGTCCAAGAGTGTATTGCCTATGTTTTCTTCTAGGAGTATTATAGTTTTAGGTCTTACATTCAAGTCTTTAATCCATTTTGAATTAATTTTTGTGTATGGTATGATATAGTTGTCTAGTTTCTTTCTCCCTTTCCCTTTCTGTCTTCCTTCCCTCCTTCCCTCCTTTCTATCTTTCTTCCTCCCTTCCTTCCTTCCTTCTTTCTTTCTTTTTCTTTTCTTTCTTTCATTTTCTTTCTTTTTCTTTCTTTCTTTCCTTTTTCTTTCTTCCTTCCTTCCTCCCTCCCTTCCTTCCTTCCTTCATTCATTTTTTCTTTCTTTCTTTCATCTATCAGTTTTTTCAACACGATTTATCCTTCTACATTTTATGTTCCTTGCTCTTCTATCTAAATTAATCTGTAGGTCCTTCACATCCTTGGTTAAGGTACTTTATTCTTTGCCTTGTGATTTAAAATGGGATTTTTTTTCTTAATTTCTCTTTCTGCTAACTCATTGTTAGCATATAGAAATGCAACAGATTTTTGTATATTAATTTTGTATACTGAAACTTTACTGTATTTGTTTATTATTTCTAATAGTTTTTTGGTGGAGTCTTTAGGGTTTTCTTTATATAAAATGTCATCTGCAAATAGTAATAGTTTTAATTCTTCCTTTCCAATCTGGATGCCTTTTATTTCTTTTTATTGCCTAATTTCTCTGGCCAGGACTTCCAGTACTATGTTGAATAAGAGTAGCAAGAATGGGGATCCTTGTCTTATTCCTGATCTTAGAGGAATTGCTTTCAATTTTTCACCATTGAGTATGACATTAGCTTTGAGTTTGTCACATATGGTCTTTATAATGTTGAGGTACATTCCTTCTATCCCATTTTCTTGAGAGTTTTATCATAAACGGGTTTTGAATCTTGTCAAATGCTTTTCTGTATTTATTGAGATCATCATATGGTTTTTATCCTTCATTTTGCTAATGTAGTATATCATATTGATTAATTGCTAAATGTTGAACCACCCTTGTATCCCTGGAATAAATCCCACTTGATCATGGTGTATGATCCTTTCGATGTACTGTTGAATTTGGTTTGCTAATATATTGTTGAGACTTTTTGCACCTGTGTTCATTAGAGACATCTGCTTGTAATTTTCTTTTTTTTGTGTTGTCTTTGTCTAGTTTTGGTATCAGGGTAATGTTGGACTCATAAAATTAGTTAAGAATTGTTCTCTCCTCTTCAATTTTTTGGAATAGTTTGAGAAATCTTTGAATATTTGAATGTTTGGTAGAATCAGGGCCTTCTCTCTCTCTTTTTCAGTGAGTCTAGCTAACAGTTTGTCAATTTTGTTTATCTTTTCAAAGAACTAACTTTAATTTCATTGATATTTTCTATTGTTTTTTTAGTCTCTATTTTATTTATTTTTGCTCTGATTTTATTTTTTTTATTTTTTGGCCATACCATGCAGCTTGCGGGATCTTAGCTCCCGGACCAGGGATTGAACCTGGGCCCCCTGTGGTGGAAGTGCAGAGTCTTAACCACTGGACCGCCAGGGAAGTCCCTCTGCTCTGATTTTTATTATATCCTTCCTTCTACTAACTTCGGGTTTCATTTGTTCTTCTTTGTCTAGTTCCTTTAAGTGAAAAGTTAGATTATTTGAGATTTTTTTTTTCTTGATGTAGGCCTGTATTGCTATAAAATTCCTTCTTAGTACCTACCACTTTTGCTGTGTCCCATAGATTTTGGTTATGTTATATTTTCATTTTCATTTGTCTTCAGGTAATTTTTTATTTCTCCTTTGATTTCTTCATTGACCCAACAGTTGTTCAGTAGTATGTTGCTCAGTATATGCATATTTGTGATTTTTCCAGTTTTCTTATTGGGGTTGATTTCTAATTTCATACCACTGTGATAAAAAAAAATGACACTTGATGTGATTTCAAACTTCTTATATTTATTGAAGATACACACACATTTTTGGTGTGTCCCAACATTTGATCTATCCTTGAGAAATTTCCATGTGCATTTGAGAAGAAAGTGTATTCTGCTGATTTGGATGGAATGTTCTGTACAAATCTATCAAATTTATCTGGTTTAATATTTCATTTAAGGCCAATTTGTCCTTATTGACTTTCTTTCTGGTGATCTATTCATTGATGTAAGTGTGCTGTTAAAGTCTCCTACTATTATTGTGTTGCTGCCAATTTCTCCTTTAGTTCTGTTAATAATTGCTTTATATATTTTGGTGCTTCTGTTTTGGGTACCTATATATTAATAACTGCTGTGTCTTCTTGATGAATTTTCACCTTTATCATTATATACTGTCCATTTTTGTATCTTGTTAGCTTTTTTTTGCTTGAAGTCTATTTTGCCTGATACAAGTGTGGTTACACTTGCTTTATTTTGGCTGCCCTTTGCTTGGAGTATCACCTTCCATCCCTTCACTTTTAGCCTATGTTTTGTTAGAGCTGAAATTTGTCTTCTGGAGGCAACATATAATTGGGTCTTGTTTTTTAATCTACCCAGCCACTCTCTGTCTTTTGATTGGTGAATTCAATTCATTTACATTTAGGGTGACTATTGACAGATGAGGACTTAGTACTGTCATTTTATCTTTTGTTCTCTGGATGCTCTACATCTCTATTTTTTTGTTTGCATTTCTGTCTGTCATTTTGTTTTGGTGGTTTTCTATGATATTTTTCAGTTTTCTCTTTTTTATATTTCATGTCTCTGCTCTATGTTTATGTATTGTGGGTACCCTGAGGTTTGTATCAAATGTCTCACAGATAAAATAGTCCTTTTTCTGTTAATAGCATCTTCATTTACCTATATGAGTTACATCCTTTTCCTCTTCCCCTTTTATGCTTTGTTGTCTCAAATCATCCCTTTTTATGTTGTGACTATGTTACCAAAATGAAATAGCTATAGTTATTTTTCTGCTTTCTATTTTTCTCCCCATAACCTTTATGCTATAATGAAGTGTTTAAAAACTGATTTTGAAAAAGAAGTGCAATTTTCTGGTTCTGTCTATTTATCACCTTGCTCAAAGTTTTGTGTATTTTTTGTTTGTTTGTTTGTTTCTGGTAGAAAAGCTTCTTTCAACATCTCTTGTAAGATAAGTCTAGTGTTGATGAACCCACTCAGCTTCTGTTTGTCTGGGAAAGTATTTATCCTTCATATCTGAATGATAACTTTGTTGGATAGAGTAGTCTTAGCAGACAGTTTTTATTTTTCAGTATTTTTGAGAAGGTCATTCCACTCCCTCCTGGCCTGGTAGGGCTTCTGCTGAGAAATCTACTGATGGTCTAATGGGGGTTCCTTTGTAGGTTACCATCCATTTTTCCCTGGCTCCCTTTAAAATTCTTTCTTTGTCATTGACTTGTAACCATTTTAATATAGTGTGTCTTGGAGAAAGTCTTTTTGCATTGAGACAATAGGTGTTCTCTTAGTGTCATGGACTTGTATATCTGGTTCCTTCCCCAGGTTTGGGAAGTTCTCAGCTATCATTTCTTCAAATAAACTCTGCTCCTTTCTCCCTCACTTCTCCTTTGGGGATACCCATTACCCTAATGTTGCCCTTCCTAAGAGTCAGATAGTTCTCTTAGAATTTCTTTTTTTAGAATTTTAATCTCTTTGTAAAGCATTCCTTCTGTTCATTATTTTTATTCTTGAGCTCATTAAACTGCTTTTCTGAGTTTTCTTGTATCTCACTGAGTTTCTTCATGAAAGTTATTTTGAATTCTCTATCAGCTAGATCGTAATATTCCACATAATATTCCATGACTTTAAGTTTGGATTCTGTAAAATTGTCATTTTCTTTTTGTGGCATAGTGTTAACTGTGGTTTTTCATGGTACTTGATGAGTTGTTTCTCTACCAGTGCATTTGAAGTTAAATGACAGGTTAGAAGTTCTTCTCTTTTGTTTTCTGTTAGGATGTGCTGTAACAAGAGTTTTTGGGTTCTCTTACCTGAGCTGCCTCTGGTTATTTTAGAGTTGACACTTTCCAGCCTCCACTCTCTCTGTAAGAGCTGTGGCTTCATGCCTCTGTTATCACTTCTTGTGCTTCTAGGGTTGTTGCTGCTTTGCTTCTACCAGAGACACTGTCCTCTTCCCTCATGTCCAAGATCCCCTGAGTCATAGGTTTTGCTGTTATGGGGGAAGGAGGGCCATGGAGGGGGGGCCTGGGGTCATGCAGGTACCTCTGCCATGTCTGGTGTTTTAAGATTTGCAGGCTCTACCGTTGTAAATGAGTGAGGTGGAGGGGACTGTGGTCATGGGCATCTCAGTTGCTGGAGGGACAGTGTGCCAGGCCCTACTGTGGCTGCTGCCCTATTGCCTGTGGCCTTGGGTGGTGCTGTGGTAGGAAGGCCAGAGTCATGTGAGCCACCTCCCCTGCTGCTACCGGATTCTGGGAGCTGTGGGCTCAGTTGCTGCTGTTAGAGGGCCAGAGGGCATCAATTCTGCTACTCCCTTAGTTCCATCTCCTCTGTGTGTCCCAATCCACCCACCTTTAGAGGTACAGATGTGTGGAATTGTCTGCTGTCCTGTCATGATGAACAGAGGCACCTTTTTTGAGTTGTAGATTGAAGAGGACAGAGAAAAGTAGCTTCTCACTCCACTATGTTGCTGACGTCACTCCACACTCTTTCTTTTTAATGAGTACCAGTATGAGAGCATATTGCCAGCCCTTTGCCAACACATTTCAGCTTAATAAATTAATTGCTTATACATAAGCCTTTTCTCTGGGTTAAACTTGAGTGAGAATAAAGAGTACAAGAGCACATCACTATTTTAGATATGCAATCCATTTACTTAATTTTCTAATTTCTGTACCTTGAACTGTGGATAAAGAGTTCATTCTGAGAAGTATATTTGTGTGTGTTTATGCACACATGTATATTAGGTGTAGTTAGGGTAAGACTGGACAGGAGTACAAGTTGGTGTGGTTGAAGTTTATTTTGATTCTATGGGCCAAAGTAAAAAAAAAAAGATTCATTTCAGTGTTATTCACAATGGCCAAGATGTGGAAACTACCTTAATGTCTGTTAATAGACGAATAGATAAAGAAAATATGGTATACAATGGAATATTATTCAGTCTTAAAAGAAGGAAACATGGGTGAACCTTGAGGGCATTAAGTGAAATAAGCCAGTTATAGAAGGACAAATAATGTGTGATTCCAGTTATGTGAGAGATCTAAAATAATCAAATTTAAAGAAGCAGAAAATAGTATGGTGGTTGTCAGGGGGCTGGAGAGAGGGGGAAATTGGGAGTTTCTAAACAACGTGTATAAAATTTCACTGGTGCCAAAAAGAATAAGTTCTGGAAAGCTGATGCACAACATTGTGCCTATTGTAGCAATACTGTATTGTACATGTTAACAGTCTGTTAAGAGGGGAAACCTCATGTTAACTTTTCTTACCAAAGTAAAGAATTTGAACTTGAATCTGAATGTGATGGAACTGGAGGGTTTTCAGCAGAAGAGTGACATGATCTGATATAGATTTTTAAAGGTCAACATGACTGCAGCATAGAGCGTATGTCAGAGAACAAAAATGGGAGCAAGGTACTCAGTTAGGATACTCTTACAGAATTCCTAATGAGACATGATGGAGATGCCACGGACTTGGATACTATCCACAGAGACAGTATGAAGCAGATGGATCCAGATGTCTCCTGAAAGATGATCAGAAGTAGTCAGGCAAATGGTAAAGTAAAGTAGCATCTCTTTCTACAAGGAAGAGGTTATTTTAAATTCATATTTTAATCAACTAACAATTTGTGTCCTGTGATTTCTTAAGTGCTGGAGGATATAAGCCATGTGCATTTTCGTTCATGCCAAGAGTCATGGTCCTAAGTAACTAAAATGGCATTCCAAGCATCTGAAAATAAACCCAGTGGTCCACTGCGATGTAGACTCTTAGTGCTCAGCTATACCCAGTTCTCTCCTTCTTTAGCACGTGGGAGGGAACCACTTCCCACGCCATGTAACTAATTCTGGTCAGTAAAATGTGAGAGAAATAAGGTGAATTACTTTCAAGCTGAGTATTTAAGTGTAGTCTTCTGCCTTTGCCTTCTCTCTTCTTCTGCAGGAGAGACCTTGGATGGCCTGTGTTAAGATATCAGAGTCACGACAAGATAGAAATGAGTGGATCTCTCAAAGTCCACATCATAAGACTGCAAAATAAACGTTAGTTGTTTTAAGCTATAGAGATTTAAGATATATTGGCTACTGTAGCATAGCCATTCATTAATTATCTTGACTAATACATATAATCAGTCAAAATAAACATGATATAAAAGTAATACCACATATTGACTTTCCAGGGTAAAAAGTTGCACTAGGATTATTTCAACCGTGTTTGTTTTGTGCCTGCTATGAAACGTAACCTCCATATACGTAAAGACAATATATTCCCAATAAACCTGAGTTAGGTATTACTAATCACACTTTTTTTATAGATGAGAAAACTGGCTTAGAAAGGTGCTAACTGGCTCTTGTTTACTATCTTCACTTACTCCAGTTGACTGTCATGTTCTAATAAAAGGAATCATGGATTTTATCTATCCTTTACCACTTCCTGAGTTTTCAGACAAGTGACTTGGGTATTCTATCTCTTCAGCATAAGAGACTCTGAATTAATGTGTCACTAGTTTTGATAATTCTGTATTTAAGAATTCAGATCACCTTTTAAAAGCAGGAGTTTTTTATTTCACAGCTTATTTTATTTGCCAATATTTTTCCAGTCTTAAGAATTTTCATCATTCTTCATGCAACAGTTATTTTTATTTTTTTAATATTTATTTATTCATTTATTTTTGGCTGCGTTGGGTCTTAGTTGTGGCACTTGGGGCATGCGGGATCTTTCATTGCAGCGCACGGGCTTCTCTCTAGTTGTGGCGCATGAGCTTATTTGCCCCATGGCATGTGAGATCCTAGTTCCCCAACCAGGGATCAAACCCACGTCCCTTGTAGAAGGTGGATTCTTAACCACTGGACCACAAGAGAAGTCCCATGCAGCAGTTATTAACTTTAGTTTTTGCCTACCACAGTCTTTCATTTCATGCTATTCCAATATTTTGTGAATCTATCTCCCCAAATTGCATCCCTCAACGTCCGGCATAACAGTATCTAGCGCAGAGCTTCAGGATTTCCTTTCATGGTCTCTCAGCACTCACTGGACATCTCATGGAGCAGACAGAAGGGTTAAATATGGGCTTTAAGAAAAACAACTTTAGTGAGGCAAAATTCACATATAATAAACTGTACATATTTAAAGTGAACAATTTGATAAGTTTTGACATATATATATATATATATATATATTCATGAAACCATCACCACAATAAAAAAGAATGATATATGGTGGGAGAGGAACATGGGGAGAGGTTGATAAAGGGTATAAAATTTCAGTTACAAGATGAATAGTTTCTGGATATCTAATATACAGCAAAGTGACTGTAGTTAAAAATACTGTACGGTGCACTTCAAATTGGCTAGGAGGGTAGATCTTAAATGTTCTCACCACAAAAAAAAAATTTGAAAGAACATGGTGACTTTGTGAGGTGATGGATGTGTTAATTATCTTGATTGTGGTGATTATTTCACAATGTGTACGCATATAAAAACATGAAGTTGTACACCTTAAATATATACAATTTTTATTTGTCAATTATGTCTCAACAAAGATGAAAAGCAAACAGGCAAAAAGAACAAATATATTCATTAGTTGAAGAAAATTCTTTGTGTCCCTTTGTAATTCCTCACCCCAACCTGCCTCCCAAAAGTCAATCAAAAACTGATCTATTTCCAATCACTATAAATTTATTTCCGTTTTCTAGATGTTTATATAAATGAAATCATGCAGTAAATATATTTTCTGTCTTCCTTCTTTCACTTAGCATAATTAATTCATCCATGTCATTGTTTTATAGCTGAGTAGTGTTCTGTTTTATGGATATAACATACTTTGTTTAACCATTTTCATGTCAATGGATATTTGGGTTGTTTTAAGCTTTTGACTATTAGAAATAAAAATACTATGAATATACATGTACAAATATTTATATAGACATATTTTTCCTTTTCTTTTAAATAGGTACATAAAGTGAAGTTGTCAAGAGTATGTGGAAATGTATATATGATTTTTTAAGAAGCTGCCAACCTGCTTTCTTTTTATTTACTAGTTTTTTATTTTATATATTTATTTTTATTGAAGTATAGTTGATTTACAATATTATATTAGTTTCAGGTGTACAACATAGTGATTCAACATTTTTATAGACTATTCTTCATTTAAAGTTATTACAAAATAATGGCTATATTTCCCTGTGCTGTACAATATATCCTTATTGCTTATTAACTTCATACATAGTAGTTTGTGTCACTTAATCCTCTACTCCTATTTCACCCCTCCCCACTTCCCTCTCCCCTAACTAGTACCTAACTACTTATTAACTAGTAACCACTAGTTTGTTTTCTATACCTGAGTCTGTTTCTGTTTTGCTATATTTATTCATTTGTTTTATTTATTTATTCATTTGTTTTATTTTCACTTATGATATGATAAGTGATATCATACAGTATTTGTCTTTCTTTGTCTGACATTTTACTAAGCCTAATGTCTTCCATTCATGGAGGGAACAAGTCCATTCATGTTGCTGCAAATGGCAAGGTTTCATTCTTTTTTATGGCTGAGTAGTATTCCATTGTGTATATATACCACATCTTCTTTATCCATTCTTCTGTCGATGGACACTTAGGTTGTTTCCATGCCTTGGCTATTGTAAATAATGCTGCCAAGAACATTGGGGTGCATGTATCTTTTTGAATTAGAGTTTTCATCTTTTCCAAATATATGCCCAGGAGTAGGATTGCTGGATGATATGGTAGCTCAATTTTTAGTTTTTTTAAGGAACCTCCATACTGTTTTCCATAGTGGCTGCACCAATCCCACCAACAGTATAGGAGGGTTCCCTTTTCTCCACACCCTCTCCAGCATTTGTTACTGGTAGACTTTTTGATGATGGCCATTCTGAGCAGTGTGAGGTGATAGTTCATTGTGGTTTTGATTTGCATCTCTCTAATAATTATTGATGCTGAGCATTTTTTCATATGCCTGTTGGCCATCTGTTTATCTTCTTTGGAGAAATGTCTATTTAGATCTTTTGCCCATTTTCTGATTGGGTTGTTTGTTTTTTTTGATGTTGAGTTGTATGAGCTGTTTGTTTATTTTAGAAATTAATCCCTTATTGGTCACATCATTGGCAAATATCTTCTCCCATTCAGTAGGTTGTCTCTTCGTTTTGTTTATGGTTTCTTTTGCTGTGAAAAAGCTTTTAAGTTTGATTAGGTCCCATTTGCTTACTTTTGGTTTTATTTCTTTTGCCTTGAGAGACTGACATAAGGAAACATTTGTGGGATTTATGTCAGAGAGTTTTGCTTATGTTCTCTTCTAGGAGTTTATTGGTGTCATGTCTTATAATTTAGGTCTCTAAGCCATTTTGAGTTTATTTTTGTGTATGGTGTGAGGGAGTGTTCTAACTTCATTGATTTACATGATGCTGTCCAGCTTTCCCAACACCACTTGTCAAAGAGACTGTCTTTTCTCCTTTATATATTCTTCTTGCCTCCTTTGTCAAAGATGAATTGATTGTAGGTGTATGGGTTTATTTCCAGGCTCTCTGTTCTGTTCCATTGATCCATATGTCTGTTTTTGTGCCAATACCCCACTGTTTTGATTACTGTTTCTTTGTAGTATTGTCTGAAGTCTGGTAGGGTTGTACTTCCAGCTTTGTTGTTTTTCCTCAGGATTGCTTTGGCAATTCTGGGTCTTTTGTGGTTCCATATAGATGTTAGGATTATTTGTTCTAGTTCTGTGAAAAATGTCATGGGTAACTTTATAGGGATTACATTAAATCTGTAGATTGCTTTGGGTAGTATGGCCATTTTAACAGTATTAATTCTTCCAATCCAAGAATAAAGTGTATCTTCCCATTTCTTTGAATCATGTTCAACTTCCTTTATCAGTGTTTTATAGTTCTCAGCATATAGGTCTGTCACCTCCTTGGTCAAGTTTATTCCTAGGTATTTTTATTTTTGACATGATTTCAAACAGGATTTTTTTTTTTTACTTTCTCTTTCTGATATCTCATCATTAGTGTAAAGAAATGCAACAGATTTCTGTATATTAGTCTTGTATCCTGATACTTGCTGAATTCATATATTAGTTCTAATAATTTTTGTGTGGAGTCTGTAGATTGCTTTGGGTACTATGGATATTTTAACAATATTAATTCTTCCATCTGCAGGATACAAGGTTAATGTACAGAAATCTGTTGCTTTTCAGGACAGTAATAATGAACTATCAGAAAGAGAAATTAATGAAACAATCCCGTTTACAACCACATCCAAAAAAATAAAATACCTAGGAATAAAGTTAAGCAAGGACATGAAAGACCTATGCTCTGAAAACTCTAAAACAATGATGAAAAAATGTAGAGATGATACAAAGATACGGAAAAATATCACATTTTCTTGGACTGGAAAAATTAATAATGTTGATAACCTCTTTTCCAAAATATTCGCACCATTTTACGTTTTCCTCAGTAGTGTATGAGAGTGCCTGTTTCCCCACATTCTCACCAACACTTGGTATGTTTTTAATTTTAGCCACTTTAATATGTGTGCAGCGATATCTCATTAAAGTTTTAATGTTCATTTTGCTAGTGTTCATTTCCCTAAATTATGTTTTACATTTTTGATGTGCTTATTTGTCCTTTATATATCTTCTTTGATGAACCGTCTGTTCCAATTCTCTGCTCATTTTAGAATCAAGTTCTTTGTTTTCTTATTATTGAGTTTCTGAGTTCTTTGTGTACTCTAGATCATATACTCAGATATACGGTTTGCAAGAAAATTATTTTCCAGTATGGGGTTTGCCATTTCATTTTCTTAGTATCTTTTGAAGAGCAGAAGTTTTAAAATAGGATGAAGCTGTATTTATTCATTCATTCTTTAATGGATTGCACCACTTTTGGTTTTGTGTCTAAGAAATACTTGCCTTCCTCATGACCAAGAGATTTTCTTCTAAATGTTTTAGAACTTTGGATTTTAAATTTATGTCTTTAGTCCATTTTTCCTTATAAATATGACATTTTAATGTTTAAAATTCAACAACCATCAAAAGATACATTACTTTGAAAATTATTACAGATATTGCAAGCTATCTGTCTTAGGTCAGGTTTCCCAGGAAACAGATGACGATTAGTGTGTAGGAGGGTTCTTGGGAAGTACTCTCAGAAACAATACCTGTGTGTAAGTGATGACAGAGGGTGGGGCCTAAGACAAAGAATTTGAATTGCAATGCAGTCCCTATAAAGGTATCAATAAATCCTATAGACACTGATGGTCCTTCAGATTTTGTCCCCAGTTGAGGAAAGTGGCTAGGGACTCTGACCCCATTTCTCCCATCATGGAATAAGCGTTGTCCTTGGGAGAAGGTATCGACCTGGATAAGGCACGGACAATTCCTGAGGAGGGCCTCAGCAGTCAACACCCCCAGTGGTTGGAGAATGTGTGCCTTGGACCTGAAGAGGGGCTATCTGGGGGGAGGGTGTATCACAGCATCTACTATAGTGTCAAAATCTTTTGTCCCCAATATGACTGTGAACCAAGTGAGCTAAACAGTTTGAGCAGGTTGCCTAGAGACACTCTTGCTTGTGATAGGGATGAAGAGCTCATCTTTGAAAGGTTTGTTAAAAAGAAACATTACAAGTTGAGAGAGGCTTTCAAATTAGTATAATGAAAATTCATCAAGTTAACTTTTAAAAAATCATTCTTTGCTCCTAAGACAGTGATTTATGCTTGACAGAACCAATTTATTTTATTTTTTAAATAAAAATCTGTGCTACTGAAAATTATTAAGATGCGTATTTAATGGGAAAAATGTGTGTTCGTAGCCTTTCAAGATAATCTTTATTTAAACCTGTTTTATTACTCAACATGAGTGAGTTTGATGAATGTTACAGAGACTCTCAGGCTGACAGTTGATGGTTTCTAGAAGGAAGAAATGACTGAGATAAATCAATTTAAACAATGGCTAAGTTAGTCCAGTGTAATTAAGGCTAGATTGGAGAAACAAATCACAATTAATGAATATATACAATGCTGATGATTGAACTTATGGTACTTTTTAAAAATACGAATTTCTTAATTCTCCTCCATCCCCACCCCCATAGCCCCCACATTGAGGGTTTAGACCCAGGAATATAAATTTTTAAAAAGAATTATTTCCCAAAGTTTCTGAGGAAGACAACTGTAAATGGTGAAATACTGTTAAAAGAATATTGTTCTCAGATTTACAGACTCATCATTAACTATAGATAACTATTGGCTTCTTGGAGCTGAAATTAATAAATCTTAGGTAAAACACTTGGCTTGAATCTCAAGACTGTACTTTAGAATTACCTCAAATGTCAATCACAGTAATTACCAAATCTACTACTTTGGTTGCTACAAAATGGAATTTACGTTCTTTTGAAAGGGAACTTTTTTCTTTGAAAAAGTAAGTGAGATACACAGCTGATAGTCACCACCCCCTCCCACCCACGCTCTTTGCCTCACCTCCAGACTGTGCCTTAATTTGGAGGAAACTACACAGTGGGACCCAGCTTTCAGAGCATTACACATTGATCTCACTCTTCCCTCTTCAGTAGCAGTTCTCCAGCTCCCTGCTGATGGTAAGACTGGGATCGTCTTGACTCCAGGTTACTGGCTTGATTAGTAAGAAAAATATAGCTGGAAAACTAACTGGCAGGGTTTGTATCAGTAAAATGAAATTTGAATGGCTGTGCAGAAATGTGCTTTGACTCTAAGAAACTCCCATCAGTTCCTTGCTAGAAGCATTTCTACTCACTGTGCCAGTTGAGACCAATCAAGTGTGTGCCAGCAGGGCTTTTTTCATACTTAGGTCAAAGTTATTTTCATAGTATCACAGCTCTGTTTTATGGTGAGGGAAGGGTGTTGCACAAGCAAATGTATGATTTGATAAAACATATAAGCTAAGCATCACTTGAAGCTTTAATTTATTTGTTAGAAGATGATGATTTATGCATACTTCAGTATTTAGCAAGTGGCACAGAATGCCCTATTAGACTTGTTAATAAAAATAATTTAATAATGAAAATGATACAAATGGACAGATACACAGTCAATAAAATTATATAATTGGAAATTCAAAAAAAAAAAAGGATAAAGAAAAGAAAAGGAAATATCAGAGAGCTTACTCAAGATGGGAACCCTCCAAAGCAGCATTTATAACTGAAGTAGAATGCCACATGACAGTTTCAAGTTAAAAATGAGTCATTCAGGGCTTCCCTGGTGGCGCAGTGGTTGAGAATCTGCCTGCCAATGCAGGGGACACGGGTTCGAGCCCTGGTCTGGGAAGATCCCACATGCCGCGGAGCAACTGGGCCCGTGAGCCACAATTACTGAGCCTGCGCGTCTGGAGCCTGTGCTCCGCAACAAGAGAGGCCGCGATAGTGAGAGGCCCGCGCACCGCGATGAAGAGTGGCCCCCGCTTGCCACAATTGGAGGAAGCCCTCGCACAGAAACGAAGACCCAACACAGCCATAAATAAATTAAAAAAAAAAAAAAAAAAAGAGTCATTCTTTCTCTATACAATGTGATCTGAAAGAGGATTACTTTATTACATAGAATAGAAAATAGGTTTTTTCCTTTCAATGATTAAAACACATAAAATTAGTTAACCAAGGGTCTGGTGTAAAAAGATGTTACTAATGTTGATTTGGTTTTTTTAAAGATAAATATTGGATAGTTTAACATACTATTTATTTAAAAATATAGAACATAAATGTTTATCTGTAATGTAATAAAAATATACTTGGATTATTTCCCAAGATGTATGTGATGTTAAATAAGCTACCTCATTTGCTTTGTTTCATGCAGAGTTGAAGATAATCAGAGCTGGCCCATATATAACAGGGAAAGGAGTGCTTCACACCACGTTTCAAAAGCATAGCTATAGAAAACTCTGGTGTTGGGGCAAGAATCAAGTATGTATACAGAGTATCTGCAATGGGGACTACATTGATTGTGGTATTAGAAGAAAATGTCCACAATAACACTATTAAGAAATATTAAAGAAAAAATATAGCAAACTGGAAAAACTATGTGACCAAATAAAAGTAATAATTAATTGGAGTTAGGTGTCTTTTCATTTTGGGGTTATTATTATGTAGCACAACAAAATTATGTGTGTGTGTGTGCGTGTATATGTGTGTGTGTGTGAGATATTCACTTGCTAAATTTTATGGATTTTTTAAAATTAGATTGCAGTGTGAAAGTATCCATGCAAGCTCTTTTATAATTTAGTGTTAATGGTTAACTACTTACATAATGTCATTTGCTGCTATCAACTTTAAAATATCATTGAATTTTGTACTTCTTTTTTATCTTATCTCCAGATGAACGGAAAAGAGAAGAAGAAGGTAAAAAGTTGAATTAATGGGAATATAGGACAGAAAATAAAAAAGAAAAAACAAAGATGCCCTAATTCCTCTGTCAATTGGAATGAAGAGGGTACAAAGCACAATCACTCCCACTCTAGTAATAGAAAACACCAGGTAAGTGACAAAATCATAGTTTTTAAAAACCTATCAGAGACTTCAACCTCTGGCCATAATGGAATGACAGTGATTGGAGTTACCCTGCCAGCTGAAAAGACTAAAAATATTAGACAAATTATATAAAATGATGGCTTTCATGAGAGTGGACATCATTTAAATAAGGATAGTGACCCTAGGGACAGGAAACAAATGAGGTGAGCCCAATAATTGTGCCAGCTTGCTGTCTTGAGAGTCTCTAAGATGAATCCCAGTGAGAGTGAAGCCAGGTGGCTTGTGAGAGACTCTCTGAGTTGAGGAGAGAGAGTTGAGAATCCAGTGACACCAAGGAGGCTAGAGTTTGCAGGGCAGTGTAAGGAAGAGGGGAGAGCTGCACGTGGAGCGAATTACAGAGTCATGTGGATCCTCCTTACCTGTGTATTCAGCTTGGAGTAATCAGTGCATACATGTGAGGTAGCTACCCATTGCTGGGCAGAGAACCATCAGAAGTTTGGAGGACCAATGCTCAGCATTCACATAGAGCTGGAAATAGTGACACCAATCTGCTTGAAACCTTTATAATTCATGGAGCATTGAGTATATTATTCAGGAGGGTCTTGGCTCAGTAGTGGGGAATAAATATTCCTAGATTAATTGCTTCTCTGGTTATGCCTAATAAATGATAAAAGCAAGACCCAAACATGAAGAAAACTCCATCAGGACTCACTGAAAATTGTTCAAAAATAATACACAAAGAAGTCTTAAAAGCAGCCAGAGAAAAGCAATACACTACAAACAGAGAAACAAAGATAGGGATGACAGCAGATTTCTCATCAGAAATGATGCCTTCAAGAAGAAAATGGAGCAACATTTCTAAAGAACTGACAGAAAAAAACCTGTCAACATAAAATACTATACTCAGTGAAAACATCTTTCAAAAATGAAAGTGAAATAAAAATCTTTTCATACACTCAAAAGTTAAAATAATTAATCACCAACAGAACTTCATTACAAATATTAGAGGAAATATTTCAAACACAAAGAAAATCACATCAGATGGAAATATGGATCTATGAAATTAATAAAGAGCATCAAAAATGGTAACTTACAGAAATTTTTCTAAGAAAGCAATCAGATGCTCAAACAGATTCACATATAAGTAACATAACCATAACATCATATTTTAAAAAGTTAAAAAAAGGAATGAAATAACCTAAATGTCCTGTGATAGGAGAGTAGTTAAATAAATTAAAGGTCAGTCATACAAAATACTATGTGCAGCCATTAAAGATTTTTTTAGAAGTCTATTTAATGTTGCCAAAAAGTGTTCAGATTTATAAATGAAAAAGATTACAAAACAATTCTGTAGTATGATTCAAGTTCTTTACAATTGCAAATGCAAATTTATACACACTCAGAAAAATATGCTCAGGTTTTCATTCATGATTTGTTTTATTGCATTTTAATTATCTCAATTTATTTTTGTAGAATAAAGTGGGATTTAAATAAGTAAATCATTAAAAAAAAATCTAAAAAAAAATGTTACCAGGCAATTAGAAACATCGTCTATACCCTGGAGCCCATGAATTATTCAAATTAACCAATTCACAGGGGGCCTGGGAAGCCTACCTCACCCCACCCTTCTTGCCATATATAAAGTGTTACCTGAAGCTCCAGCTTGCTATTACTTGGTCCCCAAGTGCAACCCCCAGTGTGGACCTGCCTGGCAGCCTTATGTCATTTGGAATTGTAACAAAAATTTTGCCATATATTTACCCCAGGATCATTATACTGTGTCCCACCATCAAAAGAAATTTTAAATCAGAAAAATTATAATTACAGGGAATATTGTTCATGGCTTTCTAGATCCACTCTTCACCTTTTTCACTTTACTTAGTCTTTTGCCTTTGGCTTCTAGTTGGATTCAGCTGATTCCACACACTCAGGAGACTGGAGGGTTGGAAGCAATTAGAGTTCAGGTACATATTGTTGGGGCTCTTTACCTGTAGGACTGCTGCAGGTTGGTAGTGTCCCTCCACTGAAGGCTCCTCTTAGGTAACTCTGTTCATAATGGTACTTCCCACACCTACTCCTGCTTCTAGTACTTTCAGGCCTAGATGTGATAACAGCTCTTTTTATTGTTAGCTATGGGATACTGCATGATCCCTAACTGATTTCTCTAAATATTGCTCATGTCTTTGGGAAAACTCCACTTATTAAAATAACTTTATGTATCTTGTTTTTAATCCACCATCTTTTTCGTTCCAGGAGTCTGACTGATACAATGATGCAGTAGTTATATAATTTAAGCACATTTAAATGATTAAATATTTTTGTAATAATTGGCAGGTAGAATTCCAAATATTCTAAATTAGCTTTTCCTAAACTGTTTTCGTTGGTACTCTGAAGTTTCATAAGTTGCTAATAAGTGTTATTTTTAAAATGGGGGATTTCTTTTGGAAATATACCTATTACTATTTCACAAAAAGCTATCAGCATACCTAAAAAAAGAATTTGCACCAAAGGACTCTAAATAATTTTCTAATGTTAGGTATACAATATCCCTCCCTCTTGGCTATTTTTGTAAGTTTTCTAGAGATTAGTTGTTTTAAAAATACTAAAACTTTCTCTCTATTAAAGTACAGAAACATAATAGTTACCACATATGATAGGGGCTAGCTTTATAATGAGGAAGTTAAATACGTATTCTCCGTATTAATCCACCTAACAACACAATAAGTTCTCACCATCCTAGTTTACAAGTGAGACTCAATGAAAAGAAATAAATTGTATACAAATTTGGCTATTGATTAAGTAGTGGAAAAAGGATTCAAACCTATTTCTATTTGATTCTAAAGCCTACACTATAATGTGGTTTAAATTTTAAGAGAAATTTAAAAATTTTCCTTTCTGAATGTAAAATTAAGTTCAAACTATTTCAAATATTCAAGTTTTTTGGTAGATTTGTATCATCTCTAAGCCCACTCCTTTTCACTATTTTTTTTTTTATTCAAAGGGAAAAGAACATTGTATTTAACAGAAAATATAGGGCAACAAAATGATTAAATGTCAAAATTTTAACAACTGACTGTTAGTATTATATTAGTTCTCCAAACCTTTTTGCTCAGATTTCTTTAAATAATTTAATTTGGAATGAGACTCTTATGACAAACAGGTCTTTTAGTTTGTGATACTCATTTATTAATAGGTTTTAAATTAACTATTAATTGATATTAATTTGGTAATTGATTTGATTGACATTAAATCAACTATTAATTGATGTTAATTAACTGATGAGGTAGAAAATTATATAAAGAATAATTTTAAAACACTAGTCTCAAATCAAACTTGTCAAAATTTACAACAGCCAATTTATTAACCTCAGGAAATGGAAAACTTTTTGCAAAATTTCATTCATTTAGGCAGTTGCCAAGACTCTGATGGAATTAAATGTCAGACTAGAGTCGTCTTTGTGACTAATCAAGGTTCATAAATGTTTTAATTTACTTCCCTATCCTTTTGTCCTCTTGTGAGGACACGGAGAACCTCTCAACACTTGACTACTGTGAGTGGAAAAATACAAGAACCAAAGGTCAAATTCACAACTACCGTTCTTTTGGACACCAGATGTTGATCTATTTCGCTCCTGAAGCTAGATCTCAACTTAAGCTTCTCGTCTACTCTACTGGATATCTCTACTTCAGAAAATGTATTTTTCCCTCTTTCACTAAAATTCATGTTTAATCAATCTAGCCTGATGCACCCTTTTTCTTACCTATTTATGTCCACTTTATGGGTCCTTCTTTTCTACATTTTAAATAGAAGCCTACAATGTAACTCATTTCCAACACTCCTTAATTAATTAACTTCCATTTGATCTTCCCACTAAGCAGATAAATTCAGTCTCCACAGTGACCTGAATAAGGCATGTAGTCATGCTAATTCAATATTCTCCTGAATTAGGCTGTATCTGTCTTCAATGAAATTTGATATAAAAGAAGTGCATGTCTAGAAACATTGCTGTAGTCTCCACACACATACTGTACAGTAATTTTGGACTTGTTAACAAAGTTAAATATTTACTTTGCTAGCTTTATTGTTTCCACTGAATTGAAGATATAGAATAAGTTGCCTGGAAACTGACTGTGAATTTGAATTTCTAGCTTTTACCAAGTCCATATTTCCATTAAAATTTTTAATAAGCTTAATTTGAATATTGCCAAATCTGATTTCTCTTTCTTTTTGATTAAGGATCACTAATTCTTTCCTCACCAGATGATTATTGTATTGTCTAAAAATAAAAACTAAGAAAAGAGCTCATTGTTGATCCTGTGATGTCATAGTTGTGCTAGATTTAGAAGAGATATCCACTTAAAATTGATCTTTTTATTAGAGCTTGAGTCCCCTTATAATTTTTCCAAGATCACATTCAGAGATATAAACATGCCAATAAAGGGTAGAATTCATTAGGATATGCTTTCCACAAGTTAGGATAAACCTACATTGACAATGTTTTCATTTAGTCAACATTCCACTGTGTGCCAAGCACTTATTTTCCAGAAAAGATTTATTATATACCCAAATGTTTGGGTATGAAATGTGTGACCCAAATGTTTGGGTATGAAGTGTGTATTGTCGCTTTTTTCACGCTAAGCATTCACTTTTGAATTTTAGGTTCTGCAATATCAGAATGTAAAAAAAATTTTAATGGGAAAGGTAATTTCAGTCTTATCACTTTGGTAGACTTTCATCTTTCTAATTACATTAACCTGGGGTTTCTCCTCCTTTAACTTATTTAAAACTGAGAAACAAACATAGGGATTTGGGAGAAAGATGAAAAGGCCATGTTTTGAAGAAGCTTAAGTTGGATAAACTGTTTATATAGACCAGGATAGAGTGATGTTGAACCTCGCCTGCAAAGTTTCATCCCTCAGTTTGGGTCCCTCTTAAGAGCAGACTCCCATCTACTTTAAGAGAATCAATTTAAAAGGGGTGGTTCTGATTTTAAACCTAATTATGTGCTTTCACATCATGAGATCATCAGAAAATTTTACATAATTAGGAAAAAATATTCAGTCACATTAAAAACTGTCCAACATGTTTTTGAAATAATTTTGAAAGCTTCTTGCAATCTAAATTTAATAGTATTTCATGTGCTGAAATACTGAGAAAATTCTAGAAATCAAAACCAATTATCTAAGAAAGGTATCCATTGAAGTCTTCTACTTCAGACAAACCTGCACAGGCTCCAATTCTAGGAGAACTGGACACAGAATATGAAAACGTCCTTCTCAACCCCCTGGAGAACGCTTGTCACATTCCTTTAAAGACACTACAGCGTCTTTAAACACTGTACGTCAAGCAGGACACTGCTTGAAATAATATGTTCTCAGAATCTTTTTATTTGCATATAATTTTACTCTTTTAAATGAAACCACAGACTCTTGCACTTAAAGTGTACAACTCTGTAGCTCAAGCAAAAAGGAGTCTCAAGTAACCATCCCTGGTTCAGCAGATGTAGAGTCATCAGTAGTCAAAATGATGCCCTTCTGTTCAGACGTGCCTCAGTAAACTTCTTGGCAACTAAATCGGATGTTAAGTAAACAATATTAGTCACTTGGTATTGCAGGGCTGGGAAGTGGCAAGTCAGCAGTATTTTGGAAACTAATTTTATTGAACATGTATTCAACAGAGTTCCAGGGAGATTACCTACTTTTTTCTAATGCTGCCCATGTCAACAGGCCCAGCTGACCCAGCCTCACCTGCCCAAAGCCTCGAGGAGGACTCTCGGGCCAGGCCCACCCCTGTGTCCTGCTCTGCGACTTGTGGCTTCAGCCATGGGCTCTGGGTCAGCGGGCGACCCCTGGTGGGTCATCCTGCTGCCTACTTCTTTTTCCCCAGCTTTATGGAGATGCGACAAACACCTTCATGTAAGTGTAGGGTGTACAACGTGATATTTGATATATATATTGTGAAATGGTCACCACAATAAGGTTAGTTAACACATCTATCATCTCACATAGTTACTTTGTGTGTGTGTGTGTGGTGAGAACATTTCAGATCCACTCTCTTAGCAAATTGCAAGTAGATCGTATGGTCTACTTATAGTTAACTATAGTCACCATGCTGTACATTAGATCCCCATGACTTACTCATCTTATAATTGAAAGTTTGAACCCCTTTACCAACCTCCATCCATTTCCCCCACCCCCTACCCCTGGCAACCATCACTCTACTCTCTGTTTCTAGGAGTTCAACTCTTTAGATCCACATATAAGTGAGATCGCAGTCTTTTCTGTCTGAATTATTTCACTTAGCACAATGCCCTCAAGATTCATTCATGTTGTCTCAAATGACAGAGTTTATTTCTTTTCTGTGGCTGAATAATATTCTGTAAGTATATATGCATATATACATATGTTTTCTTTATCCATTTATTCATCAGTGGACACATAGGTTGTTTCCACATCTTGACTATTATAAATAATGCTACAAGGAACACAGGGGTGCAGATACTTCTTTGAGATAGTAATTTCATTTCCTTTACATATATACCCAGAAGTGAAATTGCTGGATCATATGTTAGTTCTAGTTTCAGTTTTTTGAGGAAACTCCATAGTGTTTTCCACAGTGGCTGCACCAGTTTACATTCCCATCAACAGTGTGGGAGGGTTCCCTTTCCTCCACTTCCTCACCAACAATTGTTATCTCTTATCATTTTGATAACAGCCATTCTAACAGTTAACAGTACAATCTTTACTAGCATGTTGGTAATGTGAATTTCCCTTTATGAAAAGATTCACTCTGGTTGTTAATATCATGCCATTTGCTAAAAGTATCTGTTTCATTTATTTAGAGTAAATTTTTGATTATTATGAAATTAAAAATGTAATTAAATATGGTTTATTTTTAGACCTGGGTCCCTCTTCTTGGTGCCCATCTTTTGGTTATTTCACTGTTTATTGGGCTTGCGACAATTCTTAGTCTTTTGTTCAGAAATAGTCTTGAGTTGATGATTTATGTGTAATTTTTATTTATTTCTTCTGGCTTAAATCTTATAATTATTTCTCATTGCTGTTGGGGAAAATTCCAAACTCTATACTATAACTCAAGCCCATCTAATATTTAGCTGCCAAACACTTCCCTGGCCTCATCTCCTGCTACACCTTTGTTGTAACTTGTGGGCATTCCCAAGAATATGGACACACCTCTCATTACTAATAATGCACAACATAATATCTGAGTCAAAGTTCTTGGACTTACAAAGCCTTAACCTGAGAGAACTAGAATGAGTAGCAAAGACAGTGGCTACTGTTGAAAGCTGGCACCTCAAATATAACTAGCACAACCTCTTGATAAGACAAGGATGAATTCATTGCTTATTGCAGGAAAGAACACCATCTCTATGGAGCAGTGGAAGTGTCCAGGAGTGGGGAAAGTATATTTTATAGTTTTATAGTTTGCTAGGCTACTGTAACAAAGTACCACAAACTAGGAGGCTGAAATAACAGCAATTTATTGTTTCTTGGTTCTGGAGACTAGAAGTCTGAGATCAAGGTGTGGGCAGAGTTGGTTCCTTCTGAGGGCTCTGAGGAAGCATCTGCTCCATTTCTCTCTCCTAGTTTTTGGCAGTTTGCTGGCAATCTTTGCAATTTGTCAGCTTGTAAATGTATCACCTCAATCTATGCCAGGCTTAGCTCACAAGATGGCTTAAGTCAAAATGGCTTCTCTTATGTCAAGAAAGTCATGCCTGGTCATCTTCCACCAGGGACCCCCTAATCTATCTGATTACAAAAGGTCAAATATATTTAGAGAAAATTAGATCAAATAAAGTGAGACAAATTTCTTAACTGTAAGTTATCTCAGACCTTTAAATAAGCTCATGGATGTGGTGAATCTTTAAAACAGGGCGTGCCGTCTCCAAAACTTCTTCCCCCAGAACATCCTAAGGGCTGGATGTTGTTCATTCCCAACAAGAGAATGAACACTGGTGAACACTGCCTTAGCTTAGCATATCTGCCAACCACCACTTTTCTTCCCTATTTTGTACTTAAATATGTAACCCTTCACATTCCCATACCCAATACATCTATTAATGCAATTCAAATCTATCAACGAAAAAATCAATCAGTTGATCTAAGAAAAAAAATGGAAAATTTTAAATTCCAGCCAAATTAAGGATTATAACCTGGGAAGAGCCTCTCAGAAAGCTCTGAGAACTGTGGCACCCATTAGAAGTTAAAGCACAGTTATGTAAGTTTTTTGAGACAGAGGGCTGTACATTAAATGATGTATTATTGACAGTTTACACATCCAAGTCTACAAAGCGAGTGGGTCATGGGGCATCGTGGCCCCTACAAGATTAGGAAGGAAGGTTATCTCCTAAGGAGGTCTGGTTAATGCAGGTGCTCAATACACACTAAAGGGGAGGAAGGAGACACAAAAGAGCAATGAAAAAATTTTTGTTTAAATATTTCTTGTCTTGTTACCGAATTGGACCTACTGGGTTCCTAGCCTGGACAGAGATCCTTTGTCTCAGAGAGGGAAGTTCTTTTTCTGCTCAGATTCACACAGCCAGTAATGAAACTGGTGCTGAGACTAGCACAGCACAAGCTTTATTCCACAGCCGAAGAATGGAGAAGCAGGAACCTAGTTCACAGACCAGTTGAGGTGCAGACACAAAATATATAGGAGGGTTGAGGTAAAAGGGAGGGAATAGGAAAGAGTGGTAGGAATATTCATGAGTTATCTGAGAACAAGGCTGTGGTGTGGACCCGGAACTCATGCAATACTCCTTTTCAGTCCTTCTATGGGCTTTTCTGGTTGTTGCCATAGTAGCCGAAATTCAGCATCTGTACACTGGTACTGAATTGAATCTCGGAGACAGAGTTTTGGGTGAAGTAGAAAAGGATAACTTTATTGCTTTGCCAGGCAAAGGGGGACACAGTGGGCTAGTGTCCTCAAAACTGTGTGTCCTGACCTGGACGGGGTAGTGAGAAGTCTTATAGTGTTCAAGGAGCAGGGAGCGGTCACCTCGTGGGCATTCTTCTGATTGGTTGGTGGTGAGGTAATCGGGAGTCAGCATCATCAACCTGGTTCCAACAGGTCTGGGGTCTATGTGCTTGTGGGCAGCATACAGTTAACTTCTTCCACCTGGTGGGAGTTTCAGTAACTGCAAAACAGCTCAAAGATATTGTTGTGTATACATCCCTTGAGCGGGAACCAGGACCCTGCCCCAAGGCCGCACTATTGTTTCTTGGCTGCTTCTCCCTTGTCTCTGCGTCCCCTTCCTTCCCTGATTAGCAACGGTTTGATCTGCCCTTTGGAACTCAGGGAAGGTCATGGAGGCTGAATGAAGCCCATTTCCTTACAAACAAGAAACAGGGGACCCAGAAAGTCTTTTGTGCCCAGGAGCCCCACCGGGTCCTGCTCAGTTTCATCATGGCAATCGTCAACTGTCATGGCACTGGTGGGTGTGTCATTTAGCAGGTAATGTATTACAGTGAGTTTGTAATGAGGCTCAGGGGCCACTGGAAGTCAGATCTTCTGCCATCTTGGGCCTAGTTGGTTCTAACCAGTTCTTGTTTTTTTTTCTCTTTGCAGCTTCCTCCTCAAACTTAGATAAGAATAATTGACTTCCATTCAAGGGAGGGGCAGGGGTAGGATTCTAGGGCAACAGTCTTGGTAAGAGTCTTAGCATAAAATATGAATTTTATTTCATCAAATCTTTTATAGAAAATTGGACTAACTGGTGTTCTTCTGAAAGGGCATGAAGCACACCTCTTTAATACCAAAAAAAAAAAAAAATTCAGTGTGGGCTCCTCTTACCAACCAGTCACATATATCTTTTCAAATGTCCTCTGACGAAATAAATGGTCACTGCTTTTGTCCTAGTATTTTTCATTTTCTGACTGCATTCAAGACTCAGTTTTTATAAGGACTTCTGATTCTCTGAAGATATATTTTCTCTCATTGGGCAATATAATTAATAACAAAATCTCTTCCCAATTCAGAAAATCTCTCCATAAAAGAAGAAAAGAAAGAAAACAATTTTATTATTGAATAAACACATTAAGCCAGAATGTGAGAAATATCACAGGCAATCAGCTAAAGGATTACAAAGATAGAATGAAATCTCACTTTTCGTGTAGTGAAGCAGATCCAACTCACTACACATAGGTTCTCAAAATAAACAATAATTAGTCTTCAAGTAAAGGCATTTGATTTGTCTCCTAGTTCACCCTAAATTCACTTGGTAGTTGGGGGACCATCTATGTTATCTAACTGGCTTTATCCCAAAAAAGTCTCATATTTTTGTGACAGGGCATAGTTTTGCAAATTGGGAGCAAAAAATGCTAGTGCTAAACTGGGGCTCCTCCCCTCCCTCAGAAACAGGAGACAGGGGCTCTCTCTTCTTGAGTGATTACATTTCAAAGAGATGTTTCCTAGTCCTTAAGAAAGACATATCTGGGCCATAAAGCTGGTAAGAGGCTTATTTAGCTTGAAAAAGATTCACATTTATTTCAAAGGGACAGAGAAAGAACTCACAGTTGCAGGTTTTCTAAAGTAAATGCTTTGGGAGGGAAGGGTTCTTTTCTTATTTTCATCAGGGAGAATTAAATCTCCTATTTTTTTTTTAAGCCTCTTATTTTTGATTTGTATTTTCCCTTACACTCTCAGCAGATGACCTCCTGTTTCTTACCATATAAATATGGTTTTTCTTGGTATTGAATAAAGGATATTGCTGTACATGCTTCTCAGGTATTTTTAAGTTTGGAAAGCAAATTTTTTGTTGTTCCATAATGGAAGCATAATCATGACCTCGGTTTGTCTACTACCTTTACATCTTTGAAACACTTTTATGCTCATTATTTCAATTGACCTTTTTAACTACTCAGAGGCAAATATTGATGCCCTTTTTTACTTAGGGTAAAAATTAAAATACGAAATGCAATGATTTAAATATAACTAAGATTATAAGATATTGGTGACAGCATAATGTGGTGGGAAGAGCATGAGTGGGATTTGGGAGCTCTCAAAGCCAAAAGAAATTTCAAATTTGATTTATATTTGAAACCGATTTGATGGCAAAAAGGAATCCATTGTATTTTAGATTATTTGAGAGGAAATGAGATTTAGCCTACTGGGAAGGGCACAGAGTTTACAGTGTAATGAATCTGAGTTTTAATTTTGGGTTTGCCCCTTACTAGCTGCCTGCTTGCTATGGGAAGTCCTGCGTTTTTGCTTGATCATTGTAACATGAAAATAAAGATTCCCTTCTCACAGGATTATTGAGAGAACTAAATGAGATGCATGAACCAAAGGTCTGACTTCCTGACTCGGAGTAAATCCTCACTGAAAGATAATTCCTTTTTCTTTTTTCCTTTTGTAACTGAGTACAAGGCCTCATGTGCCTGCAGCGTAGAAAACCAAACGCTGGCAGTTGGATTTTTCAGCAAAGTAAGGGTTCATTGCAGGACACCAAGCAAGGGAGTGGGAGACAAGCCTCAGATCCACTCCCACTTAGTCTTTGAGTTGAGGGTGTTTTAAAGGGGAAGAATGAAGAAGCTGGAATTAATCATCATCTTGTGACATGTCTGTGACATTTCTTAATTGCAGTTTCAGGAATCAGGATGCCTACGTTTCATGAGTCTCTGGTCTGTTGGTCCATGACCCAGAGACCTGTGTTCATCTTGTCCTGGAGAAACAGCCTGAGATTGAACATTAATGGTGATATCTCCAGCAGCAATTTTAGTACATTAATGATGTTATGCACGACAGCAGTTGCTGTCATCTGACTCTGGTTGCTTAGTGGTCAGTTAGCACAGGACTGAGGTGAGAGGGGACAAGAAAGGGAATAAAGTTTTGAATAAAGAGGTTAACTATAAACTTGGCAGGGGAACTTGGTTTGGGGGGGACTTGGTTTCATTTTCAAGAATTCTAATTAGTGGCAAAAGTGAGACTAGATTTTGCATCTTCTCCTTGTTCCCTAGTCCCAAAGTCCTTCCTCTAATTTAAGTTATATACTGTTGTTGATAAAGGGAGTTGCAGAATTTTATGAATTTGGCTAAACAAAGATTCTTATTTTAATTTGCCTTAATTTTGGTTAAAAGTAACAAACTTATTTAATCTGCATATTGCCTCCGAATTTTCAACAGATTGTTTTCAGCTGATGTGCTTCAGCTGATGTTTAACAGTTTAATCCAAAATACTTTTTACTCTTCAGTTCTGGAAGAGTATTAGCATTAAAAAGATGATCTAAAGGACAGCTCATATATTTGGATTCATGTTTTATTACCTATGATGAAAGGTAAAGAATATTTGCTATAAAAAAGACTTAGCCCATATTAAATGAGAGTGACCCTGAGGTCTTATGCTCTTTCTAGCTGCTAAATAGGAGCTGGATGGTTGAAGCTGTTTTTATTATCCTTTCCCTGGTGATTTGGTGCTCTGCCGAACTGATCTAGCCTTGTTTATCCACTTACACAACCATCAACTGGCACAACTCATTTCCAAGCCCCTCAAACTATAGCAATGAACCACAAAACTCGTAATTTAAAATATGTGACCTCCATTATCAAATCGCAATTGGAAATTGTTTTGTATGTAATCTTTTTCAAGGCTGCATATCCAGATACATATTCAAAATCAAGCAAATGTGACTCAGTAAAGCAGTGACTAATGCTGTATCTCTGGAAATGTCAAAAGTTGAATTATGTCAATATATTTTAGCTAGAGAAAAGAAAGACATAGATTTTCCTCCATTTTATGAAGGGTAAACCCCCCAAAAAGTAAATGAAAAAATATTACAGTTTCTCTTTTTTTCAGTGGTTTGGCATTGGGAAATGAGAAATAAACTTTTTTCAAGTGGTGACTGAGAAGATAAAAAATATTCAGAGTGTGATACAAATTTGTATTCGAGTCATGAGAAAATATGAAAAGACTATCTCTTACTAAGAGATAATATGTTCTATTTAATTATACTACATTAAAAAAATCAAGATCATTTTTCCCTAAGTCCTAAAATAAATACATATTTCTACTCTTCTCAAAATAAATACTATTGGAACACTTCTGCAATGATCACTGGGATTCCAACACACCTTTATGTTATTTCAATATTTTTTTTTCTTTTATGTTCATTTTTCTTATGGAACAGGCACACAGGACACAGTCTTATGGGCAGTGTCCACCACTGTGGATTTAGTCATGAGTGGAAATGTGTAGACCCTGCCGAGATAAGCCTATCAGAATCGTTTGCTATGTCTATACAGGAGCTGAGGCATTGCCTGGAAAAATAATTTAAACTGTATGTCCTTCCACATTTCAGGCATATTTTGTCATGCCTACCAAAGTGTGAGATTGTCCAATGAAAGTATCTTTGCAGAAGGGCTGAGAAGCATTGTTGGTGCTTAGTCATTGGAGAGGAATAGGAGTTCTGAGTTTGACAGTCAGTACTTAAACCACTCCTGGATAAATCCCCACATGCATTATGGGTCCTATGAAGAGAGTGGGATGTAATATATACAGATAGGTGCTGCTTTGCACTTCTCTGTAGTGCAGGCCCATAAAAAACTTCAAGCTGAAATCATGCAAAGAATTCTTTTAAATTAATGGTAAAAATAACAATTGTTCTGTGATCTTTCAATATTTTTGTTAAAATATCAAAGATTTTTTTTTACCATTCGTTATAAAAATGTAGAAAAATAGAAAATAGTAAAGCTAATGATTATTTATTTATTTATTTATTTATTTGATACACTGAAATGTAAAACGTTAGAGACACTGAGAATGAACATGTTTCATTTCTTTGGAAAAACGTATCCAGAGTAGCTTGAAAAGTGATGCCTCCTACTTGTTTTATAACTTCTTATTGTATAATGACACAAAGTAAGCATTTACTTTTCTGTGATTTGCTAGTTTTCATACCTCTTTCTACATATGGATCCACTTCAATGTTTTATCCTTAGTGCTTTCAACGTCATGAGATATCTCTGAGAGTTTCTTTACTGTGAATTTTGTTGTTAGCCTTACTTTCACTGGTACTTTTCCTCACAACCATTTTCCTCTTTTTTGTTGGGAAGTTCACCCTCATCAGTCCCACTGTCTATATACCTAGAGCTCCTCAAACAGCAGGAGTGTTAACATTCCCATAATTAGCTGTTTCTTCTTATATTGGCTAATTTCCTCTTTGAATTATCCACTTTTGTAAACTGTCAGGTAGGTTTATCACTAGGAGGCAAGGAGGCAACACAACTACATGCTTTGCTGTCTGAGCACCAAGTGAATAACAGACGTGCAGTGACCCAACACCAACAGACTTTGAAAGAAGTGATGTGATTGATCCATCACAACTGCTAATCATGATGCACATCTGCTATTTACATAGTGATCTGTGGACTGAAGAGCTGGCAGTGAAGTTTGTATTTTATGCAATTACTCAAAGTTAATATACCCTGGGAACTGATATTTGAACTGTGCTTTTGGGGAACTACTATTATTTAATTAAATTATGATAACTGAAATTTGCATGTAACAGAACCATGCAAAGAGAGGACTGCCTGTACTGAAGTATCTGTATGACACTTGGGGACCCAAGCAACACTACTTGGGGAGCCTTTTAACAAAGAGTAATGCTAAGAGAAAAAAAGAGGATTTCTTTCCCCCCTAGTTGTTAAGATTTGGCATCTCAAGTGCTGAAGGCAGTCTCTAGCAGAGAGAATCACTGAGGACGGCAAAGCAGGGTTGTTTCATGTCTATAAATAATTAGAATAAAAAGCTCTATGAGAAAAGGAGCCAGGTCAGCCTTATCCTCTATATCCCTAGTGTCTAGCACAATACTTTTGTGTAGTAGACATTAAATAAATGTTTTTTGATAGAATGCATAAATGAATTCATGAATAAATATCAATATGGCTAAATTTTTTTATAAAAAGACTGAGGCATAACAAAATTTTGCATTTAATAAAATGATATAGATTGGAAACAACATTTTACTAAAAGTCAAGACAAAGATCTAAAGTTAAGATAAATGTCAAGCAGCTTCAATGCCATCTGCTAAAGGACTGTTATCCAAAATATAAAAAGAACAAGGAATTTAACAGACACCTCACCAATTAAGGTATACAGATGGCAAATAAGCACATAAAAAGATGCTCCACATCATATGTCATCAAGGAAATGCAAGTGTGAAATAAAATTCATATTTTATGGCAAGACAAGAAAAATTTAAACATAAAAAATTTCCTCTGCCCTTGGGTCTCCTCTCTCGCCACTACTGTGCATTGTGGATCTGCATTAGGCATCGAGCAAACCTCCCCCAGCAGCAGAAATAACTGCTCAATCAAAAAAGCAGCATTCTCCTAGCATCAACAAGGCAAGTCCTTAAAAGATAACATTCCATCTTTATCTTGTAAGAGGACACATGACCCACCGCCATGATGACGCTCAGATCTGGATTGTGTAAACTGTCAACAATACGTCATTAAATGTACAGCCCTCTTGTCTCAACTCATATACCTGTGCCTTGACTTCTAATGGGCAGAATTGTTCTCAGAGCTTTCTGAGATGCTCTTCCAGGGTTTTATAAAATCCTCAAATTTGGCTTGAATAAAATTTTCCATTTTCTTTCTTAAAAAAAAAAAAAGTAGCTTCAATGCGTCTCTCAGACTGAAGAAAGGAAATGTTTATGCTTCATTCAAGATCACATATTTGGAGCTTTGTGGCAAGACTTTTTTTTCCTCTCCTTTGCACATTGAAGGACAGAACTCTCAGTCCCAGAAAGCTTATTGAATGTGCCTAGGTCACTGTAACACCTGCTCTCTATTTAAATTGGAGTTTCCCAATCTCCTCTGAGAACTGTCAAAAGAGCAGATTATAGCCAGAAACTAGGAATCAGGCAAAATGAGAACAAAACAGAAAATAAAGGTAGGCCAGAATGAAAGTCATTATACCTTAGAGTTTTTATCATTTGCTTAGTGTGGAGAACTCTAGACAATGTCAGCCCCACTCTGTATTGTTTGATATTCAATTATGCTTGTGAATTATACTCTACACAGCATAGTGTTCTCATCTCATAAAAGGAGAGACAGGGACACATGTCAATGGCTGTTGCAGTCAATCATGTTTGTTTAAAGTGGGCAGAACAAGACAATATCACCCTTTGCAGAATGCTGCATTAGTAAGATTTATTTCTGCCTGGAAAAATTTAATATTATATTAGCAAAGATTGGTAATATTGAGAAAAATACTAAATTAGAAATCATGTGTGTTTAGAAACTTCCATATTTTAGTATTCTTTTATGAAAAAATGATATATTTGGGTATCGTTGTATGCTTTATGTTTTTGCTTATTAATATTCTTGAGTGGGAAGCATGTAAAATTCTTATGGTGGTGCTGTCAGTGGATTATAGTGAAGGCACAGCTTCAGTCCTCCTGGTGGCAGCACATCGATTACAGGCAAAGAACTAAGGGCTTTTTAAAAAAAAATTTTGAAAACTCAAATTCATAAAGAAAAACGAATATTATGGAAAAACCCCTGCCAAGTGAGCATAGCACCAATTTCATTATGGATTTCCTTTTGGAATAGCACTGTAGAAAGAGAAGAAAATGCATTCTTTTAAGGACCCAGACACTATCTTTATGCAATATTTATCTTCTGAATTTGCAGTCCTAAATTCTATTTTTATCTAATAACACTTAAATGCTATTTCATAGCTTTTAAAATTCCTATCTTTAAATGAAAACTTTTGGAAATAAAAAGATTAATGTCAATAGGAAAAAAAAAAAAGAAGATATTCTTCGGTTGTGATAAATACATCATGTTTCCAAAAAGCGTATTTTTTATATTTAAATTCTGTGAAAGGGTAGTGAAGCACACAGTACTTTTGATTCGAGTGGATTCTCCATATTTAAAAATAAGTGTGTCTGGGGAGGAGAGAAGATGGCGGAAGAGTAAGACGCGGAGATCACCTTCCTTCCCACAGATACAGTAGAAATACATCTACACGTGGAACTGCTCCTACAGAACACCCACTGAACGCTGGCAGAAGACCTCAGACCTCACAAAAGGCAAGAAACTCCCCCCGTACTTGGGTAGGGCAAAAGAAAAAAGAAATAACAGAGACAAAAGAATAGGGATGGCACCTGCACCAGTGGGAGGGAGCTGTGAAAGAGGAAAGATTTCCACGCACTAGGAGGCCCCTTCGTGGGCAGAGACTGTGGGTGGCAAAGGGGGGAAGCTTCAGAGCCATGGAGGAGAGCGCAGCAACAGGGGTGCGGAGGGCAAAGCGGAGAGATTCGCGCACGGAGGCTCGGCGCCGACCAGCACTCACCAGCCCGAGAGGCTTGTCTGCTCCCCCGCCGGGGCGGGCGGGGCTGGGAGCTGAGGCTCGGGCTTCGGTCGGATCGCAGGGAGAGGACTGGGGTTGGCGGCGTGAACACAGCCTGAAGGGGCTAGTGCGCCACGGCGAGCCGGGAGGGAGACCGGGAAAAGTCTGCAGCTGCCGAAGAGGCAAGAGACTTTTTCTTACCTCTTTGTTTCCTGGTGCGTGAGGAGAGGGGATTCAGAGCGCCACCTAAACGAGCTCCAGAGACGGGCGCGAGCCGCGGCTACCAGCGCGGACCCCACAGCAACAGGGGGGCAGAGGAAAAAACGGAGAGATTCCCGCACAGAGGATCGGCGCCGAGCAGCACTCAGCAGCCCGAGAGGCTTGTCTGCTCACCCGCCGGGGCGGGCAGGGCTGGGAGCTGAGGCTCGGGCTTCAGTCGGATCGCAGGGAGAGGACTGGGGTTGACGGCGTGAACACAGCCTGAAGGAGCTAGTGCGCCACAGCCAGCCGGGAGGGAGTCCGGGAAAAGTCTGCAGCTGTCGAAGAGGCAAGAGACTTTTTCTTGCCTCTTTGTTTCGCGGCGCACAAGGAGAGGGGATTCAGAGCGCCGCCTAAACGAGCTCCAGAGACTGGCGCAAGCCGCGGCGATCAGCACAGACCCCAGAGACGGGCGTGAGACGCTAAGGCTGCTGCTGCCGCCTCCAAAAAGCCTGTGTGCGAGCACAGGTCACCCTCCACACTGCCCCTCCCGGGAGCCTGTGCAGCCCGCCACAGCCAGGCTCCCGGGATCCGGGGACAACTTCCCCGGGAGAACGCACGGCACGCCTCAGGCTGGTGCAACGTCACGCCGGCCTCTGACGCCGCAGGCTCGCCCCGCCTCCTCCGTACCGCTCCCTCCCCCCGCCTGAGTGAGCCAGAGCCCCCGAAGCAGCTGCTCCTTTAACCCCGTCCAGTCTGGGCGGGGAACAGACGCCCTCAGGCAATCTACACGCAGAAGTGGGTCCAAATCCAAAGCTGATCCCCAGGAGCTGTGCGAACAGAGAAGAGAAGGGGAAATCTCTCCCAGCAGCCTCAGAAGCAGCGGATTAAAACTCCACAAACAACTTGATGTGCCTGCATCTGTGGAATACCTGAATAGACAACGAATCATCCCAAATTCAGAAGGTGGACTTTGGGAGCAGGATATATTAATTTTTCCCCTTTTCCTTTTTCTGTGAGTGTATATGTATATGTTTCTGGGTGAGATTTTGTCTGTATAGCTTTGCTTTATAATAGCTTTATTTTACTTCACTATATTATAGCCTCTTTCTTTCTTTCTTTCTATTTTTTCTCCCTTTTACTCTGAGCCGTGTGGACGAAAGGCTCTTGGTGCTCCAGCCAGGCATCAGGGCTGTGCCTCTGAGGTGGGAGAGCCAACTTCAGGACACTGGTCCACAAGAGACCTCCCAGCTCCATGTAATACCAAACGGCAAAAATCTCTCAGAGATCTCCATCTCAACATCAAGACCCAGCTTCACTCAACGACCAGCAAGCTACAGTGCTGGACACCCTATGCCAAACAACTAGCAAGACAGGAACACAGCCCCATCCATTAGCAGAGAGGCTGCCTAAAATCATAATAAGGCCACAGACACCCCAAAATACACCACCAGACGTGGACGTGCCCACCAGAAAGACAAGATCCAACCTCATCCACCAGAACTCAGGCACTAGTTCCCTCCACCAGGAAGCCTACACAACCCACTGAACCAACCTTAGCCACTGGGGACAGATACCAAAAACAATGGGAACGACGAACCTGCAGTCTGTGAAAAGGAGACCCCAAACACAGTAAGATAAGCAAAATGAGACGACAGAAAAACACACAGCAGATGAAGGAGCAGGGTCAAAACACACCAGACTTAACAAATGAAGAGGAAATAGGTAGTCTAACTGAAAAAGAATTCAGAATAATGATAGTAAGGATGATCCAAAATCTGGGAAATAGAATAGACAAAATGCAAGAAACATTTAACAAGGACGTAGAAGAACTAAAGAGGAACCAAGCAACGATGAAAAACACAATAAATGAAATTAAAAATACTCTGGATGGGATCAATAGCAGAATAACTGAGGCAGAAGAAAGGATAAGTGACCTGGAAGATAAAATGGTGGAAATAACTACTGCAGAGCAGGATAAAGAAAAAAGAATGAAAAGAACTGAGGACAGTCTCAGAGACCTCTGGGACAACATTAAACGCACCAACATTCGAATTATAGGGGTCCCAGAAGAAGAAGAGAAAAAGAAAGGGACTGGGAAAATATTTGAAGAGATTATAGTTGAAAACTTCCCTAATATGGGAAAGGAAATAGTTAATCAAGTCCTGGAAGCACAGAGAGTCCCATACAGGATAAACCCAAGAAGAAACACGCGAAGACACATATTAATCAAACTGTCAAAAATTAAATATAAGGAAAACATATTAAAAGCAGCAAGGGAAAAACAGCAAATAACACACAAGGGAATCCCCATAAAGTTAACAGCTGATCTTTCAGAAGAAACTCTGCAAGCCAGAAGGGAGTGGCAGGATATACTTAAAGTGATGAAGGAGAAAAACCTACAACCAAGATTACTCTACCCAGCAAGGATCTCATTCAGATGTGATGGAGAAATTAAAACCTTTACAGACAAGCAAAAGCTGAGAGAGTTCAGCACCACCAAACCAGCTTTACAACAAATGCTAAAGGAACTTCTCTAGGCAAGAAACACAAGAGAAGGAAAACACCTACAATAACAAACCCAAAACATTTAAGAAAATGGGAATAGGAACATACATATCAATAATTACCTTGAATGTAAATGGATTAAATGCTCCCACCAAAAGACACAGGCTGGCTGAATGGATACAAAAACAAGACCCATATATATGCTGTCTACAAGAGACCCACTTCAGACCTAGTGACACATACAGACTGAAAGTGAGGGGATGGAAAAAGATATTCCATGCAAATGGAAATCAAAAGAAAGCTGGAGTAGCAATTCTCATATCAGACAAAATAGACTTTAAAATAAAGACTATTACAAGAGACAAAGAAGGACACTATATAATGATCAAGGGATCGATCCAAGAGGAAGGTATAACAATTGTAAATATTTATGCACCCAACATAGGAGCACCTCAATACATAAGGCAAATACTAACAGCCATAAAAGGGGAAATCGACAGCAACACAATCATAGTAGGGGACTTTAACACCCCACTTTCACCAATGGACAGATCATCCAAAATGAAAATAAATAAGGAAACACAAGCTTTAAATGATACATTAAACAAGATGGACTTAATGGATATTTATAGGACATTCCACCCAAAAACAACAGAATACACATTTTTCTCAAGTGCGCATGGAACATTCTCCAGGATAGATCATATCTTGGGTCACAAATCAAGCCTTGGTAAATTTAAGAAAATTGAAATCGTATCAAGTACCTTTGCTGACCACAACGCTATGAGACTAGATATCAATTACAGGAAAAGATCTGTAAAAAATACAAACACATGGAGGCTACACAATACACTACTTAATAACGAAGTGATCACTGAAGAAATCAAAGGGGAAATCAAAAAATACCTAGAAACAAATGACAATGGAGATACGACGACCCAAAACCTATGGGACGCAGCAAAAGCAGTGCTAAGAGGGAAGTTTATAGCAATACAAGCCTACCTCAAGAAACAGGAAACATCTCGAATAAACAACCTAACCTTGCACCTAAAGCAATTAGAGAAAGAAGAACAAAAAAACCCCAAAGCCAGCAGAAGGAAAGAAATCATAAAAATTAGGTCAGAAATACATGAAAAAGAAATGAAAGAAACAATAGCAAAAATCAATGAAACTAAAAGCTGGTTCTTTGAGAAGATAAATAAAATTGATAAACCATTAGCCAGACTCATCAAGAGAAAAAGGGAGAACACTCAAATCAATAGAATTAGAAATGAAAAAGGAGAAGTAACCACTGACACTGCAGAAATACAAAAGATCATGAGAGATTACTACAAGCAACTCTATGCCAATAAAATGGACAACCTGGAAGAAATGGACAGATTCTTAGAAATGCACAAAATGCCGAGACTGAACCAGGAAGAAATAGAAAACATGAACAGACCAATCACAAGCACTGAAATTGAAACTGTGATTAAAAACCTTCCAACAAACAAAAGCCCAGGACCAGATGGCTTCACAGGCGAATTCTATCAAACATTTAGAGAAGAGCTAACACCTATCCTTCTCAAACTCTTCCAAAATATTGCAGAGGGAGGAGCACTCCCAAACTCATTCTACGAGGCCACCATCATCCTGATACCAAAACCAGACAAAGATGTCACAAAGAAAGAAAACTACAGGCCAATATCACTGATGAACATAGATGCAAACATCCTCAACAAAATACTAGCAAACAGAATCCAACAGCACATTAAAAGGATCATACACCATGATCAAGTGGGGTTTATCCCAGGAATGCAAGGATTCTTCAACATACGTAAATCAATCAATGTGATACACCATATTAACAAATTGAAGGAGAAAAACCATATGATCATCTCAATAGATGCAGAGAAAGCTTTCGACAAAATTCAACACCCATTTATGATAAAAGCCCTGCAGAAAGTAGGCATAGAGGGAACTTTCCTCAACATAATAAAGGCCATATATGACAAACCCACAGCCAACATTGTCCTCAATGGTGAAAAACTGAAACCATTTCCACTAAGATCAGGAACGAGACAAGGCTGCCCACTCTCACCACTATTATTCAACATAGTTTTGGAAGTGTTAGCCACAGCAATCAGAGAAGACAAAGAAATAAAAGGAATCCAAATCGGAAAAGAAGAAGTAAAGCTGTCACTATTTGCAGATGACACGATACTATACATAGAGAATCCTAAAGATGCTACCAGAAAACTCCTAGAGCTAATCAATGAATTTGGTAAAGTAGCAGGATACAAAATTAATGCACAGAAATCTCTTGCATTTCTATACACTAATGACGAAAAATCTGAAAGTGAAATTAAGAAAACACTCTCGTTTACCATTGCAACAAAAAGAATAAAATATCTAGGAATAAACCTACCTAAGGAGACAAAAGACCTATATGCAGAAAATTATAAGACACTGATGAAAGAAATTAAAGATGATACAAATAGATGGAGAGATATACCATGTTCTTGGATTGGAAGAATCAACATTGTGAAAATGACTCTACTACCCAAAGCAATCTACAGATTCAATGCAATCCCTATCAAACTACCACTGGCATTTTTCACAGAACTAGAACAAAAAATTTCACAATTTGTATGGAAACACAAAAGACCCCGAATAGCCAAAGCAATCTTGAGAACGAAAAATGGAGCTGGGGGAATCAGGCTCCCTGACTTCAGACAATATTACAAAGCTTCAGTAATCAAGACAGTTTGGTACTGGCACAAAAACAGAAATATAGATCAATGGAACAGGATAGAAAGCCCAGAGATAAACCCACACACATATGGTCACCTTATCTTTGATAAAGGAGGCAAGCATATACAGTGGAGAAAAGACAGCCTCTTCAATAAGTGGTGCTGGGAAAATTGGACAGGTACATGTAAAAGTATGAAATTAGAACACTCCCTGACACCATACACAAAAATAAACTCAAAATGGATTAAAGACCTAAGTGTAAGGCCAGACACTATCAAACTCTTAGAGGAAAACATAGGCAGAACACTCTATGACATAAATCACAGCAAGATCCTTTTTGACCCAGCTCCTAGAGAAATGGAAATAAAAACACAAATAAATAAATGGGACCTAGTGAAACTTAAAAGCTTTTGCACAGTAAAGGAAACCATAAACAAGACCAAAAGACAACCCTCAGAATGGGAGAAAATATTTGCAAATGAAGCAACTGACAAAAGATTAATCTCCAAGATTTACAAGAGCTCATGCAGCTCAATAACAAAAAAACAAACAACCCAATCCAAAAATGTGCAGAAGACCTAAATAGACATTTCTCCAAAGAAGATATACAGATGGCTTACAGACACATGAAAGAATGCTCAACATCATTAATCATTAGAGAAATGCAAATCAAAACTACAATGAGATATCATCTCACACCGGTCAGAATGGCCATCATCAAAAAATCTAGAAACAATAAATGCTGGAGAGGGTGTGGAGGAAAGGGAACACTCTTGCACTGTTGGTGGGAATGTAAATTGATACAGCCACTATGGAGAACAGTATGGAAGTTCCTTAAAAAACTACAAATAGAACTACCATACGACCCAGCAATCCCACTACTGGGCATATACCCTGAGAAAACCATAGGTCAAAAAGAGTCATGTACCAAAATGTTCATTGCAGCTCTATTTACAATAACCAGGACATGGAAGCAACCTAAATGTCCATCGACAGATGAATGGATAAAGAAGATGTGGCACATATATACAATGGAATATTACTCAGCCATAAAAAGAAATGAAGTGGAGGTATTTGTAATGAGGTGGATGGAGTTAGAGTCTGTCATACAGAGTGAAGTAAGTCAGAAAGAGAAAAACAAATACAGTATGCTAACACATATATACGGAATCTAAGGAAAAAAAAAAAAAAAAAGGCCAAGAAGAACCTAGTGGCAAGATGGGAATAAAGACACAGACCTACTAGAGAATGGACTTGAGGATATGGGGAGGGGGTGGGGTGAGATGTGACAGGGTAAGAGAGTGTCATGGACATATATATACTACCAAATGTAAAATAGAAAGCTAGTGGGAAGCAGCCGCATAGCACAGGGAGATCAGCTCGGTGCTTTGTGACCACCTAGAGGGGTGGGATGGGGAGGGTGGGAGGGAGGGAGATGCAAGAGGGAAGAGAAATGGGAACATATTGTATATGTATAACTGATTCACTTTGTTATAAAGCAGAAGCTAACACACCATTGTAAGGCAATTATACTTCAATAAAGATGTTTAAAAAAAAAAATAAGTGTGTCTAGTCTTTTAGGCCAATTTTATAAAATATCATGAAACTTCTTTGTTCAGAATAAAAGGTTAATGTGTAAGGGTAAAATGCTAAAATTATGTTTGTTTATTAGAACTATTGTTAGTCTTTGGAATTTTTAAAGAAATGGTAATTAGAGAATACAGGTTGATGAACTGTTATAAATTTATAATGTCCTCAAATAAAACTGAAGTCTTGCACCATCCTATATAATTTGATATGGAACCAAAGTGAGGTAACCAGAGGAAAACATGGGCCTACAACAGCAAAGAATGTGTAAAACAAAGAATGTTGTTCACCATCTGGTTCTACAAAGATTAAATCATTAGCCACTGTAATCACTGACAAACAATGCACCCTGAAATGAATTCAGGATATAAACAGGGATAAGGCACTCTGTGCCTTGGGAAAAAACAGCCCTTTAGATAGTTAGAAATATCTCAGGGAAAAAAATTAATGAACCCAGATTCTTGCATTTTCCCATACATAGAAAAGCACTAACATAATTAATTGAGATATCTGATCCTTTGACTAGCAGTAACTTTTACTGAGATGTGTTTGCATGTATTCCCTAAGCAAAATCATATACAGGCTGGTCGCTTCCCTACCTCTTGGGAGCAGTTCCTCAGGGCTATCTGGGGGGCTGTGTCCCTGGCTAGAGTCCTCAGTAAGACCCTAAAGGAAACTCAGCTCACAGCTCTTAAGTTGTGCATTTTCTTCAGCTGACAGTTCTAGTGACATGAAGAGCCTCCTTTTGTCTTTTGCCTGAACTCTACAAAGATCCAGAGCCTTGGTACCAGTGAGGGCCCTTGTGCCCGTCCATCACCTTGGTGAATCCAGACGAAGTTGGGTGAGTCTCTCCTGGTCTTGGATCTCCCGTCTTGGTTGACGATCCTTAGTTTTAGTCAATGGTTGTTAAACTTCTCGCTATGAGGAGTAGGTTTTCCTTGAACTTAAGTTTAAGAAGAGGCACCTGCAGGATTCCCCAGATGAAAAACACTGGAAAGACTTTGCTCAGTTAAAAGACCCTGAGGAAGTTTGGACTGGGTAATCACATAGAAGGCTGACCTGACGTCTTTCCTCGAATTGGCTATTATAACAGGGTTTTGTCAGAATAAAAGTGAAGATACCATATGAGAGCTTTCAGCTCTGGAGGTAAGGGATACAACTCCTTCCAGCCAGCTACAACTTCCTCAGGCACCTGAGAAACTTACAGGAGTTGTGGAAGTGAGTCCTCATACTGTGCAGCAGTCTCATAGGGAAACCCACTCATCAATTAAAAAATTCGCTCATCTGGGGATGCACACATAAGGATTGGCCATCCGGTGCTCCCAGCACCCACAGCAGTTTTAGACTGACAGAGGGAGAAACTGAGACACCTGAAAGAGCTGAAACGACTCTAGGGTGACACCTAGAGGAAGTAAGCTCACAAACAGCACACCAGCCCACCACACAGTTTTCAAGACTAATTTTATGCCAAAAAACTGACCCTGAAATGGGAAACAAAGCCGTTGAAACAGAAGAAGAAGAGGCACCAAATAACTGCCAGCTAATACCCCTACTGGATTTATGTACATACAAACTTATACTTGCAAGTACTTATTTAACTGGGGACTAAGGAAATCTCGCCCTGAAATGGCCAAGGTGGGGATCTTTTGACATTCCAAAACTGGTTTTTGCACTTGCAGTTAGAGAAAGCCAGCTTGACAAAACATCTTTTCAAAATTCTGATCCTAAGGCAACAAAAGTCTCTTTAGGAGCAGTTTGCATTTCTCTGCCCATGCCTTTGAAATGTAAATGTTCTACCAGGTCAGAGAACTCTTATCTAGACCAATTCCTGAGACTAAAAAAAAGAAAAAAAAAAAAAAAAGAGAAAGGCATTTTAAAGCTCCAGCATAAACTTAACTTATTCCAACTGGTATTTATAAACCAGTGAGTTTTATATTGTAATACCTGATTGATGACTAAGTTTTAAACTGAAACTATGAGATCTCTGTCTGAGTCTATCTGGATATATGTGTGTCTATGTATGAACATTGTAAATCTATGTTGCTACCTTCAGATGATATTGCCAAAATTAATTTGTAAATTATTTACAATAAATAAATATATTTAATTGGCTTAAAGGAAATTAAGCATTTATATAAATTCTCAGAAAATATAAAAGAAAATAACCCTAATGATTTCAGGTTCACATGATCTGGGAAATAGTATTAAATTAATATTCAGTGTTAAAGATAAAGTTTGGTTTAATTAGTACAGACATGTTTTTAGGGTCATCAACATTAAGTATAATACTTTCATTGTACCTAGGTTTACTAAAAGTCAAATAAGTTCATGTTATCTCTGTTACAAAATTTGTCAGAAAAAATAGTAGCTTGATATGATAAAATTTTCATAAGTAAATTAAATGTAAATGAAATAAGAGTTTTTAGGTGAACTCTAGGATAATTACGTTTTATGGTATGTCTACTTAAAAATAGTTTCTCCATATTTTTTTAACTTGAAACTTTAGAGTTTTTCTAAATTAAGTTAAATGATGGAAGTTTATTGATTTTCTAGATCATTCCCAAATAAAATAATATACCAAAACATTAATTACTGAACATAGATTTTCTTGTACAGAGAAGTTAAAGATATTTAAGACTATTAATATATATGTTTGGTGCCACAATGAGACATTTTCTATAAGAAAGTACACATTTTTAGGAATTATAAATAATATTTATAAGTTTGCCAAGCTACAGAATGCTAAAGTAAAAGACAGTTTGTAACTGCTTACTTCTTAGTTTTCACTAGAAATTAAGATTTTTTGAGAGTTGAGAATTCTAAGTAATATATGTAATTAAAATTAAAACTACTAAAATTAATAAGGAAAATATCCTTTATGCAAGAAAAAAGAAGGTGTAAGGAATGGAAATGCATTTTGTTAAGGGAAAAGAAAATAAATTTATCCTAAAGAGAGCTTAAAAGAGAGAGAGAGAAAGCATAGAACAAAATCTGAAGATAAAAAAGGAAGTTATAGAATATTTGTGGAAATGAAACCCTGAGGAAAGAGTTTTTTATGTGATCAGTGGTCCGAACGCCAGTTGGAAAAGAATTTCCAGACCTAAGGCAGAATGTAAAGAAGATAGAATTTATTAGAGGGAAGGGTGCCTGCCAGAACTGCGGGCTGACTTCCTAATAGTCTGGGAGAGTCGAGCCCGAACATGTGCTATTGATCAGTTTTTATAGCCAGAAAACAAAGGAATGGTCCGAGGTGAAAATTTCGTTTACTGATTGGTCAAGGCACATATACCTTCCTTCTATAGGGTGGGAGTGGGACAGAGCAGATGCCTTTCCTTATTTGGGACAGGTCCCATCCCCAGGTAGGCGTCGCCCAGGTGGGCTCAGGAATTTGGTAACTATAGCAACATGGCAGGGAGGGCAAATAAGAGTCCGGTAGGGGGTGTAACGCTGAAACTTTTTCAGGCAGGGTCGTCCTTTGTCCTTGGAGCGCCACACTCAGGATGGGCAAAGATTGGAATGAATTTAATTGAGTGAATGAATTTTAATATTAAAAGTAAGCTGGTGCAAAAATGGAATTTGCTTTTCTCTCTCTGTTAAGTGGGCAAAGTTTTCTTGGAATTTTGATCTGCTTTTGATAACAGATTGTAAAGTGTCTTTACCTTTTAAGTAATCTGTTGTAACTTTCTGCATTTTCCTTTGAAATATTTTATTGTGACTTGGTTAAGTGAATAGTATTGCTTCACAGTGACCTATGGATCCTTTGACCAAGTGTTTTAAACCCTTTTGATATCTTTGATGAACTTCTTCAAATCAAATTCTAAATAAAGTTCTATTGACCTCTGGGGAACTTTGAGATGTTTCAGAGGGCCTGAAATATCTCGAAGAGACATACTAGACTAATTAGGCTTATTTGGTATGTTAAATTACATGTGAAGCACTGTTAAATGAGTGGTGATAAACCTTATTAGGTTATATTGTATGTGTAAATGTTATTAATATAAATGTTTTGAAAATTATATGAAATTTCTAAAATTTGAATATGTCCTGGTATGTTATCAGTCATAATTCTAGTTATTTTAAAATATTTTATGTCACTAAATAACCAAATTTCTTTGACAATTGCATTGTAACTAGGCCTTTAGCTGTACCTTTCTAGTTATTTGTCATTTATAGACAGTTATTATTTTACTGATACTTTTATAAAATGTGCTTCATCTTCAAGAAGTTTCATAGAAAGGACTTTATGACAAGTACAGATTTCTGATAACTTACAGATCATACCACTGAGCTGGGTAAAAAAATTGCAAAATTCTAATTGAAAATCTGATAGCTTTGTAAAACTGTTAACAGAAGATCAAGATCAACAAGAATTAGTTACATAGGGGTGAATGACATTTTTTATGACTTTTTGTCTAAAACACTACTGGTTTTTAATCTTTGTTTTCCAGACTTAGGGAAACATTTCCCCTTAAGCTATCAATGACTTACAGCATTTTGGTAAATTATGCCTTTGTAAGCAGAATTGAAACATTTACCTTTTCTCTCTACCTGATCCCTCCAGAATTTGGAAACTCTTCATGAGTATTCTTATTTTCATGGCAATATATATATTTGCATAAATTCAAAAGAATCTGTTCTCCTTATACAAAACATAATTGGAAACATTGGTTACATTACCATGGCTTTGACTGGAATATCAATATTGAGAATATGCATAGACTCAGATATGAGCAGACAGCTTTAAAGAACTAAGGTGGACTTTATGGACCCAGAATGCTCGTTGGAAAAACATCCTGGTACCTTGTTACAGGGTTCCCAGTAACATTATCAGGTGAATAAAGAAGGCCACTTCCTGGCAGGTACAGGAACCTCAAGATATTTTGGACCTCAAGAAGAGAAGAATTTACCCAAATTTATAGGTATTACAGGTGAATCTGATGGCAAGTACTTGGTGTGACTTTTTTGGGCCTTAAGAGGTCTTTTAAAAGTTCAACCTGAGATTCCTTATGAAAAGTTACAGCAAAACAATTTGAAAGGGCCTATGTGATCATATTTACACTATGTAAATAATCAGGCCAAGTTGATTGAAACCAGACTTATTTTGCAAGCAAATTAGTCTCAATTTGGCTATAGTTGGTAGAAATGAGGGTAATTTTAGAGAAAAAAAAATATGTTCCAGTGGATATTAAATTCTAGTGTTGCTAATGGTCTTTGAGGTTTTGTATTTACTGCCTGAGACTCACTTCTTAGATGGTTCCATGTTACTATGTTGAATTATTGTAAGGTTTAATTGAATTATTAAAAGGACATTCTAAGCTTGTTCTGAAGCTTATCACAGTAATCTATTTTTGAATGAAGATCAGATGCCCCATGACATGAAACCAGGAGATTATGCATACTGGAAAAGAAATCATTTAAAGGACTCTCTCCAACCTAGATAGAAGGACCCTTATCAGGTACTGTTAACTAGCTCATGGGCAGCAAAACTGAAGGGAATTGATTCTTGGATTTATATTTCCCACTCAAAAAGGGGCCCTGAACTGGACTGGTTTATAGAGAGGACTGCTGACTTCAAGTTCACCTTAAAACAACATTCAAACAGAGAAGAAATAACACTAACACCAGGGTGGGAAGAATCTGACATCAGAAGTCGACAGCTATCCTAAGATGCTGGACCTGCCCCTTATGATTATTTATAGTGTTTTCTTGATTTCTTGGACTCTTTCATGTTAAATGCTTTTCTATAATGGGCACAATCCTATGCAGAGTTTAAAAATCAATCCAATTTTTGGGATTATGGATGATTACCTATGTGCAGTACTTTGGTTTACTTTGGTGGATTTATCCACTCCAAGGTGCGGATTGGATTGCCCTTAGGAAATTTATTCTTGAGGAAAGAAGTTACAATCCTTTGGGGGTCACTATTAGTATTACTAGATGGGAGTCCCTCACTTGGTCAATCAATAATATTTGCTTTGACTTTGGCCATTAATATAAAATTTCTTTAAAAGTACTCAAGCTCAATCAGAGCAACGATCTAAATTTCAGTCAAAAACCATAACCTCCTGATTATTAGGAGGGACTATCCTTCAGTTATGGGATTGATTTATATGGGTAATACCAGGTTATGGTTATTTAAGTTTAAATGCCCCCTTATGTTGGGTACAATTAAATCATACCAAGGATAATCAGTCTAATAACACTAGGAAATTAGACTGGATGCCTTATGAACAAGGGAAATATATCATTATACTTAAAGATAGCGATTAACATGGAACAGACTGGGTCAAATGACCAGGGATATACTATACTGGGTTGCACCTAATGGAAGTCTTGGCTTAAATTCTTACTTATGACTTTATTAATGCTACTAACTGTATTACTTGTATTCTCCTTATTCTGCAAGATTGTTGTTCCTTGCATTGCCCAATATGTAACTGAGCCTCTGACAAAAATAATGACTAAGCAACTTGAAGCAGTTGATGAAATATCTAGTTCTGTATAAGATTAAAATGGTTGTAATAGTTTAATTCTAGATATGGGAAGAAGCAACAAGGGAGAATCTTTTCCTGGACCACAACTAACTAGTAAGACAGGTGGTCCAGAGATTTTTACGCTACCATTAACATGACCATGTCTAGTAATAGCACATTGAGTGGCCAATCGATGAAGTCCTCCCCTGATGTAGGAATGAGCCTTGCTAGCACCATGGGACAAAATGGTCATGAAATGCCTCCCAAACCTCTGTCAGATTTGTGACCAAGGGGGTAAATTGTAAAACAAAGAATGTTGCTCACCACCCAGTTCTACGAGGATAAAGTCATTAGCATTGCAGGCACTTACCAACAGTGCGCCCTGAAAAAAACCCAGGATGGAAACCTGGATAAGGCACTCTGTGCTTTGGAAGAAAACCAGCCTCTTAGAAAGTTAAAGATACCTCGGGGAAAAAAAAATGAATGAACCCAGATTCTTGCACCTTCCCATACCCAGAAAAGCACTAACATCATTAACAGAAATACCTGTTCCTTGTGACTAGCAGTAACTTTTATTGAGATGTGTTTGACTGCACGTATTCCCTGGCTAAAATCATATATATATATATATATATATATATATATATATATATATATATAGTGGCCACTTTCCCTGCCTCTTGGGAGCAGTTCCTCAGAGCTGCCTGAGAGGCTGTCTCCTGCGCTATAGTCCTCAGTAAGACACTGAATAAAACTCAACTCACAACTCTTCAGTTGTGTGTTTTTTCCAGTGGATATATGTCATATATGTGTAGCCTTCTGAGAAAGGACGGCAATATTTAGCCTAATAGTGAATGTGCAGCAATCAGAACAGTTTATGGTTGAGAAAAGCAAGAAACAGCTGTCTATCAGAATAAGCAAATATTAGTTCTGTAAATGATTTTATTGTCTCCAAATAGGAAAGCTTTGTTGATTGAACCTTCTTATTTTTAGTTGTACACACAGTTATTGCTTTGATCATGGTCAGTGGTGTCATTTTTAATAAAATAGATATGTTGAAGATTTACAAAAAAGATTTACATCATAGTGATATGCATTAAGCAAAGCATGTTGCTTGCTAAGCAACCACATTTATGCCCTTTCCCACATCACTCACTTATCGTTCAGGCAAATACAATACACTGAATAACGGCAGGTCTCTACCAAAATGCCAATTCTATCATAGCCGCTGAGCTATTATTCATAAACCTTTATACCATTTTCTCTTTTTCCCCCAATTTCAATTTTTTTTTCTAGGATAAAGTAAACACTAAGAGGTAGGCATATGAAATTTGCTTCAAAGCCATTACCATTTTTCTAAGTGTAAAGGAACATTATTATTTGATGATTCCTCATTATTTGGGATGCAGAATATCTGGCAAAAGCTTGAAAACCTTAGTTCTTTTATTTCCTCTGTGATTCTGTGTTCTGTAGATTTCTCTGCCAAGGTGTAAGGCATGACTGCTTATCTTTAGGAGAATCAGTACCAACCAACTGTTCACATATTTCTTGCTCAAGCCTTCTTGCCCGTCCCAGTGACAGAGGCAATCTGACCATGGTGAGAGAAATTGCCTTCTGCAGTGACTGAAAACGAATTCGCTTAATTTCATCTGATCTGTGTATTTTCCAAAAAAAAATATAGAAAGTAATACATGTGTATAGTTAATTTTTCAAAAAGAGATTCCAATAGCACAGTAGGATACAAGATGTAGTAAAATGTTCTTCCCTAAGCTTATTCCATGTCTTACTTTCCCAATTAAGAGTCCTTCAAGAAACTTTCCAGGCTATACAGATTTATCTCTATGTATGTATGTATGATAAGTGGTTTCTTCCCATTGGTTCAAATCTTTTAAAATCTGTATTGTTTTTCTATAGTTGTTGCAACACATTACCAAAGACATGGTGGATTAAAGCAATACAAATTTATTTTACAGTTCTTGAGGTCGTAAGTCTAAAATGGACTGGCAAGGCTGTGTTCCTTCTGCAAGACTAGAGGGAAAACCATGTCCTGACCTTTGTCCAGCTTCTAGAGGCTGCCTGCATTCCTTGCAAAGTGCCCCATTTCTCTCTGACCTCTGCTCCCGTCATAATACCTCCTTCTCTGACTCTGACTCCTCTGGCTCCCTCTCTTAAGGGTTCTATGATTGCACTGGGCCCGCCTGGATAATCCAGAACAATCTCCCCTTCTCAAGATCCTTGGCATAATCAAATCTGTAAAGTCCCTCTTGCCATGCAAGATCGTTTTTTCATGGGTTTCAGGAATAGGACAGAGACAATTTGGGGGGGAGGGCCCTTATTCTGCCCAAAATAAAATCTCTCAGTAAAGCTTTTACATTGTTTTCATTCAGATCCTGTCCTCTTCTTATTTTATTGCCAGATATGTTATCATTTTTGCTATTGTTGCTGACTATTGTTTATACTTAGATTCTCATCTAACATGGGGTCTTTGGTAGCTGGGAAAACATGACTTTCTTCAATGACAGGATTCTATAAAGATTCTCAATTAAATGCAAGAAATGAGCTGTTTGCACAGAACACTCCTCAAATCCAAGAAGATATTTCCTGAAATATCTATCATTCCATCTTCATACAGCTCTGTCAACATTACTTATTTCCTCCGGCTTGAAAGTTTTTCTCTTGTCCCCAAAATGCCATTCTCTCTTGGTTTTCCTACTTCACCAACAGCTCCTTCTCAGTCTCCTTCGTCATTGTATCACATCCCCTCTCCAAGTGTATGTACAGTTCTTACATTGCTAATCCCCCTTAGATGTATTTATTCACTATCTGGATAATCTCTAATCTCATGGCTTTACACCATCTATAAGTAGAAAAGTCCTGAATTTATGTGTTTAGCTCTAACCCTCCCTTTAATTTCAGACTTGAAAATTTAGCTGCCTTTTTGACATTTTTATATGAATGTCTAGTTGGCATTTCAAAGTTAAATATCCAAAGTGACACCTTTGAATTTCTATCCAACACTCCTACCAAACAATCCCCCTCCACCCCAGTCCTCCCCATCTCAATAAATGACACTCTCTTTCACCCAGCTAAACGTGAACTCACACAGACCTGTGCACACACACATGCACACACAAACTTGGAGACATACTTGACTCCTCTCACATCTTCATCCAATTCCACACCAAATACTGACAGCTTTACTTTGAAAAATATTCAGTGTTTCACCACTTTTCATCGCCTCTATCATTAACATTCTAGTCCAAGACAGCATTATCAACCAATTAGATTATTGGAATAACTTCCATGTGCTTTCACTCTTGCCCCCTTACAACATCCAGAGTGTTTCCCAAATATTCAACAGGTCATATCACCTCTCTGTCCAAAACCCTCTGGCTTCTAATATCACTCAGGCTAAAAATTCATTCTTTGGTATTTGGGTATATTTGGTATATTGACTCTAAAAGGAGGAACAGCCCCCACTTGAGATGATTACAGGGCAAGTGGTATTCTTGGAAAGGAAAATTTTCTAGACAGCAAAAGAAGTATTCCATGAAGAGCCTCAGGATGTAAACAAATGATTTGTCAGGCAGAGTAGAAATAATAGATGAGTTGGGGAAGATATTAGGAGTCTGTACTTGGGTTGTAACAAGTGATGTCAAGAATGTGAAACATGGTGGGAGTAGCTACTTCTGAGACTCCAAATTTAACTCAGATGTCAGTTTAAACAAAAACTCCACAGATTTAGATTTAGGCTGAGAATCATGGCAAGGGTGTTTGTATGCTAAGTGGAAGCTCTGGGAACCAGCATATTCATGGCAGTGGAGTCAAAGAGAACCAAAGAGAGAAGGCAAAAATCAAGAGGACATAATTGGTGCCCCTTGGTTCAGAATCTGCTGATTCTCCAATCAATGCCAGCTGTTGGAAGTTCTGAGTTTCATTTTACTTAAAGGGGTCATTTCACTTCTAAAATCAACTTTTCTTCTTTATTTTTCTTGAACTCTTGTCATATCCATGACCCTTTAAATCTCTTCCTTCATATCCATTTTTCATTTTAGTTTTCAATTTTAGAATTAATTTGTTCAGAGAACCTCCAATAAACAGGGGAAAAAAGGACAGTAGGACCTCTTCTAGTTTTGTGTTTTTCAAGGATGTGGCCTCAGTACTTTATAAGGCCATAATGTTCTTCCCATGTGCAAGTGTGTGTGTTGGTCACTTAATAGGCTTTTAAGCCATTAGTACATTAAGGCAGTTCAATTTCTCATGATTCATGTTCACAATTACTGTGAATATCTTTAACCCTGTCTCCTAGACAGTAAGTTTCCCAGGACAAAATCTTTTTCCTGGAATCTGACACTGTTATATTTAAACAACCCATAATGTTATCTTCATGTAGAGATATCATTGCACTTGTGTCCTTTCATGACCTATCTTAATTATAATCTTAAAAGAAAAGTAGTATAGGGAAGCAAACAGAAAAATTATCCACACAATAATGCTTTAGGGCTATAAAGCATTTTTCTCATGTACAAATCATTTTCACCTACATTCTCTTTGGAGTTCAGAGTAACACTCTAAGCTGGACCCATACCTATTTAGAGAGAAGATATAAGAATCAACAGTGTTTAGTAGCTTGCTAATAAGTGTCAGCAATAGAACTGGAGTCCAGACCTTTTGATTCTTAGTTCATTCTGCTTTACATTTTGTGATAAAATGGCCATTCAATGGTTAGCCAGAAAAATCCATGAGAAGATATAACTTAGGATATAAACTGTATTACATTGTAACTATTATGTTTTTCCCAGTAGAGATTCCTTTTCAATTCAAACCCAATCAGAAAATTACTCTTATGCCAAACTTTGACATAATGGAAGGGAGGATAAAATGTCTTCTCATGGCAGCAGCACAGAACGAACAGAGAACACTGGGGCATCTGGCCAAAGAACAGAAAGCACTAGATGAGAGAAAACCAGCCAGTCAGAGTTGCTTGCAGAGAGCTCACCTGTAAGACTGGCAAGAGGTATTTGCAGACCATAGTGGAGAAAATGGAAGCCTCACCAACAATACAATAGGTAATGACTGTGCTTTAAATGAACTTTGTGTCGTTGGAGGATTATAAACCAGTCATTTTCTACAGAGACTTAAATAAGCTTTCTCTAAAAGCAAATGGCATTCAAGCAGAGACAGGTGTGAGAGAAGAAATGTGGAAAGCACACACAAGAATCAGTGGGGCTCAGCAACAAAAGAAGGAAAATAGGTACTAGATAGAAGCAGAAGCGATTATCATAATCTCACTTGATTAAGGGTTTTCTCAAATTCCTAGAGAACTAGAAATCAGCATTTCATGGTCATTATATACATTTTGTAGTGATTTTGACATGTGTACCAATCATGTGTTCTCAATTGGAAGAAGGAAGTCAACCGAGGATGTGTAACCGAGCAGGACCCTATGGGGCCTTCCTGGGACAGACCCTGCCATCCTCCAATGTCCTCTGCCTGCCTCTTGTCTGTAGAAAAACTTTAGCCTCCTAGGCCTTCCCTGAGTTCCAAAGAGTAAATTTAATCAGAGATGTGAGAAAATGCAGAAAGAAAGGAAAACAGTCGAGCAAAACAAAATAATAATTGTTGAGCCTTTAAGCAAAGTCAAGGACTCTTACTTCCTCCTCAAGGGCTGTAGATAATATTCTGAGCCACGTCCTTTGAGCTGTTTTGCAGATACTGAAACCCCCAGGAGGAAGAAGTTAACTGCGTGCTGCCCACAAGCATGTAGACCCCAGACTGATTGGAACCAGAAGGTTGATGATGTTGACTCCCGATTACCTCACCACCAACCAATCAGAAGAATGTCCACGAGCTGATCACGCACCCCACAACGCCCCTCCTTACCCTGTGTTAAAAACCTTTCCCTGAAAACCTTCATGGATTTGGGACCTTTTAAGCACTAGCTACCTAGACTCCTTGCTTGGCACCTGCAATAAATGCTGCACTTTCCTTCACCACAACCTGGTGTCAGTAAATTGGCCATACTGCATATGGGAAGGTGGATGTAAGTTTGGTTCTATAACAGATGAGCTCTCCCTTTAGTGTTGGTGTGCAGGCTGTGCCCTGCTCGTCTCTAGGGGGCTCCATTTACACAGACTGTACTGAGACTCAGTTGTGAATGCACTTGCTTAACTGCTTTACAGCTGCTCTTGTACAGAAAGACTTACTTCTAGATCCTCTGCTCATATTAGCTTTATGTGTGTGTGGTGTGTGCACCTTCTTATCCTTGCTTCAGTCAGTTCTCATCTCAGAAAGACTTTCTGTCACTACTTGATTGAATATCCTCTCCAACCTCAGCCAAGCTCCACTTTCTCACCCAATTCTATTGCCTTCAAAGCACTGTCCACTACCTGAAATTATCCTGTTCATGCATTTATGGTTATTTTCATTTTCCTGCTCCGTGGGTGCACACTTCATCTCTGTGAACAAGCCATAGCTACAGAAAAGTGTTTGGCACAGAATAGTGCTCAAAAAAATATTTTTTGGATAAAATAAGTGAATATCATATCACATAACGTTTTGAAAATTAAATGAGATAATGAAAGAAATCTATCAGGCACAAAATGTTTGAAACTTACTAAGCAATAATTTACTAATTTATTCATTTATTTATCTATTTAGCTAATTTTTATCTATTTATTTATTTCTATGTTCCAACACTCTAACAGCTTCTTTACCTACAAGCTCAACTTCCTTACCCTTTTTTGCTTCATCATGCTTCTTGGAAAAATTCCAACACTAGTTAAATCCAACTCTTCCCTGCTGCACCCACACATCTGAGTGTTGCTGGAGAGAATCACACCTCAGGACTGCTTGGTCTCTCTCTAAATTCATGACTTAAACTCAAGTAGGACCCTGGAGCTGCCCAGCAATCCATTCACATTTCCTGGTTTATTTTCTCTCTCTTCTACTCTCCCTAAATGATTTTGAAATATCTTCTTCTCTCTCCTGAAACCACCATCATCTCTTCCCCCTTCTGCCTCTAAGTCAGAAACCTTAATTTATTGAGAAAATAAAAGTAATCAGAAGAATTCCACAAACTCCACTAAGACATCTGCTCATCTGTCTCCATCTGGGCGGGAACATCCTTCATGGGTGTGAGGCTGGTGCAGTCACACAGGGACCCACACTCAGAAGGGTTCTTCTCTGGGGCTTCTGTGCTCTGTGGTACCTGTCTTAAGACATAGTTCGTAATAATTTTCATCTTTGAATTTGTGTTTTGTAATTCAACTTCAAAAGGATAATTGAGCACACTTCAGGGGCTCAGAACCTGGGTCCTGACTCTCATGGCCTTTCTACCTCCTCCAAATGGTTTCTGATCTCTCAGTCCTGTCCCCAGTCTTTTGTTACCCCTCCTGCTCTCCTATCCTCCTCCTGCCACCACTGCTGCCATCCTCAAACTAGGGCTGCAAGTTGTGTTGAGCTGGCAGTCTGCAATCCACCATCAGCCTCTACCCCAGGCAGAACACCTGGCATTGGGTCATTGTGGGTCAGGGCTGGGCTCACACCTGTGACATCTTGGGGTAAAGTGAGGCAATGGCTGGTCTGGCGACTCCTTCAGCAGGTGAGCAAGCAGGAGCCCTCTATCCCATTCCTGATCCCAGGACTGAGCACGGCTCAGGGAGACTGATCTCTTAGGAGTCACCCATATGATGGTTTCATTTACGTGTCAACTTGGCTGGGCCACGGTGCAGTCAAACATCGTTCTGGATGCTTCTGTGAGGATGTTTTTAGATGAGATTAACATTTAAGTGGGTGGACTTTGAGTAAAGTAGATTGCCTTTCTTAATGTGGATGGGCCTCTTTCTGTCAGTTGAAGTCCTGACTAGAACAAAAGACTGACTTCCTCCAAGCAAGAGGGAGTTCTGCCAGCAGAAGGGCTTCGGACTTTGTATTAGTCAAGGTTTTCCAGAGGAACAGAACGAATAGGATATATGAAGATATATGAGGAGATTTATTATGGGAATCGGCTCACATGATTATGGAGGCTGAGAAGTCCCATGTTGCTGGAGCCCCATGAAAGACGGTGGTCCAAAGCACAGTTCTGAAGACCCGGGGGGCTGAAGGCCCAAGAATCAGCTCCGATGTCCAATGTCTGCAGGCAGGAGATGATATGGGTCCCAGCTCGAGAAGAGAGGGAGAATTCACCTTCCTCTGCCTTTTTATTCTATTCAGTCCTCAACGGGTGGGATACTACTGGCCTACATTGGCGAAGGCGATCTTGTTTACTCAGTTGACTGATTCAAATGCTAATCTCTTCCAGAGACACCTCACAGGCAGGCCCAGAAATATGTTCCACCAGCTATCTAAGCATCCCCTAGCCCAGTCAAGTTGACACTTTAAATTAACCATCTCAGACTTGAACGGAAACATTGGCTCTTTATGGGTCTTCAGCCTCTCAGCTAGGTTGCTCTACAGATTTTGAATTTACCAGACTCCATAATCATGTGAGCCTGTCCCTTAAAATAAATCTCTTCATGGTTCTATGTATGTGCACGCATACATGTAAACACCCTACTGGTTCTGTCTCTCTAGAGAGCCCTGACTACTATGCTTACTCACCATGGGCTGGAGCCGTCAGCTTCTGGTAAGAGGAGATGGACTTCTCTGTCCTTGGCCAGAGCCCTGAATTTTCATTTTTCACTTGGGCCACAAGATATGTAGCCAGCCGTGACCTGGCCATTATATTTTCTGCCTTTTTTCTTGTTTCTATAGATGAATTTTCCTCTAAGGGTCACCACTCTGCTTATGCACTAGACCTCACTGTCTTTCATCTTCTCAAGGATGTGGCTTCAACGTACTTTCCACCCTCTCCTGTGTAATTTTCCTCCTCCTGAATCATCCCATCATCATGCCAAGTTGCTGTGATTTCCTTCACCTTTGGAAAAATTCCTCTTCTGATTTCATATACTTCTTCAGCCACACCTTATTCCTCCCTGGCCTTTAGACCAAAGCTTCTCAATAGAAACATTTATACCGGCTGTGCTAATCCTTCCCTTAGTCTAGAATTAGCTGGCTGGCACAGGGTTAGTTACTCTGCTGGCCTCTGAAGCATCAGAGAAGTCCTACAGCAAACAGTGCCAATGACCATCACCTTGTTTCAACTTGCCTCTTGACCTTCTGCACATGCTGTCCCAAGGCAGTGAGAGGCAGTGAGTAAGGACAGAGGGTGCGCCATGGCACAGAATATTCTACAAATACCATCTGCACAGGGAGTGCATTGACAGGAAGACCACAAATATAATCCCTAGCCAAGTTCATAGCATACCCCGTCTACATATCTTATAACAGGATTTGGCAACTTTTCAAAGGCAGTGTAGAATATCAAATCTTCATTTTCTTTATTTTATGAGGCAAAGGAGAAGTAAGTCAGTCCCTACATCTGTAATGAATAGCATCCTATGAGGATCTCTGTTCAGCTGGCATTTTAGTGCTTTCTGAAAATAATAGCCTGTTAAATAAATGTATCTTTCCTTTGAGATGACTACAGCAGCAGCTGCCAGAATAAATAATGTTTACACTTTTGTCGTTCAAGGGAATGTCAGTTTTCTATATTGTTTTGTGAGTTAAGAGACCTAAAGCTATAACTGATTTTGGACTGGAGGCTTGTCAACGGGTGTTTTATAATGAAGCATTTATTCCTGGGAGCCACATGCCCCGAATCTTCAGGGTTCAGTGTTTACACTTGCCATTTCTTTTCTGCTGGAGAATAGAGACAATGCAAGTACAAAGAAATGAGACAAGCCGAGCTAAAAGCAGGATGAATACTTGGAAAACTACAGGAGCACATGAAAGGACATGAGGCAATGAGCAACAGTGATCCAGCAACGTAAAATCTGCTGAGGACAAAGACACACTTGGCCTCAAAGGGCAAGTAAATATTGATAACAATCAGTTATGAAACATCTTTGGGGGGAAATTCCTGCTCCTTTCTTTCTTCTCTATGTCGCTGTATCTGAAGATGTTCCCTCTTTCTGATTACGCTGTTCTTTCCTTTAAATTTGATGATTTGACATCTTATTCTCAACATTCTGTAACACTCATGTATACCTATATAAATAGATTTTAGATTCTCTGCAAAACTGAGTAGCGAGTACAGAGATTTCCCTTGTACCCCCTGGGCCCACACAGACACAACCTCCCCACCATCGACATCCCCTGCCAGAAACATACATTTGTTATGATTGATGACCCTTCACTGACACCTCATTATCAACCAAAGTTCATAGTTTACATTAGGGTTCACTCTTGGTGTTTTATATTCTATGGGTTTTGGCAAATGTACTGTGACATATATCTACTGTCACTATCATGCAGAATAGTTTCATGGCCCTAAATGTTCTCTGTGCTGTCTCCCCCACCTCATCTCTGGCAACCACTGATCATTTTACTGTCTGACCTTTTCCAGAATCTCTTATAGCTGGAAGCAGACTGTATTTAGTCTTTTCAGATTGGCTTCTTTCACTTAGTGATGTGCATTTAAGGCTCCTCCCTATCTTTTCATGACCTGATAGCTCATTTTTTAGTGCTAAATAATATTTCATTGTCTGGTTGTAGCAAAGTTTATCCATTTTGCTGGCTGAAGGACATCTTGGCTGCTTCCAAGTGTTGGCAATTATGAATAAAGCTGCTATAATTATCTACGTGCAAGTTTTTGTGTGGGTATAAGTTTTCACCTCATTTGGGTAAATATCAAGGAGTGTGATTGCTGGATCATATGATAAGCATATGTTTAGTTTTGTGAGAACTTGCCACACTGTCTTCCAAAGTGGCTGTACAATTTCTCATTCCCACTGGCAATAAATGAGAGTTACTCTTTCTCTACATGGCTGCCAGCATTTGGTGTCACTCCTTCAGGTTTTACCCATCCTAATAAGTGCATGTAATTCACTCTTCATAGTTTTATAATTTAATTCACTGGTATTAGGCAATTACCTCTTGGCAATAGCAAAAGTTTAATTGCTCTGGTTTGATTTCTCTCCTATGCTTTTTTCCTTCTCTACTTTGGCCTTTTATTCCTCCAAATATAACTCTCAGTGCCATACGTACATATATACAAACCTACTCTGACTAGTACATTGACCAGATGTAACAAATATCATCCCCAGCCAAGGATGCAGCAGATCTCATCCACATGTTCACTTATTAGATTTGGCAACCTCTGTGAAGTAGTTTCATATTTCATACAGTGTGCCCATATTTCTTCCCAGTCTTTACTCTCTTGATCGTTTTCTTTCCTGAGCAAAAGCTTTTTAGTTTGATGTTGTCCCACTTGTCTATTTTTCCTTTTGTTGCCTGTGCTTTTGGTGTTATATACAAGAAATCATTGCCAAGACCAATGTCATGAAGCTTTCTCCTGTGTTTTCTTCTAAGGCTGTTACAGCTTCAGGTCTTACATGTAAGACTTTCTTCCATTTTGAGTTGCTTTCTGTGTATGGTATACAAGTCCAATTTCATTCTTTTGCATGCAGATATCCAGTTTTTCCAACACCATTTGTTGAAGACACTATCGTTTCTCCATTGTGTATTCTTGGCACTCTTGTCAAAGATCAGTTGACTGCATGTGCACAGTTTTATTTCTGGGCCCTTCATTCTGTTCCATAGGTCTATATGTGTCTATTTTTATTCCAGTATCACACTGTTATAATTGCTTAGATTTGTAATATATCTTAAAATCAAGAAGTGTGGTGTCTCCAGCTTTGTTCTATTTTCCAAAGACTGTTTTGGCTATTTGGGGTCCTTTGTGGTTCCACATAAATTTTAGGATTGCTTTTTCAATTTCTATAAAAAATACCATTGGGATTTTGATAGGAATTGCATTGAATCTGTAGAACACATTGGATAGCATGGCATTTTAGCAATATTGTCTTCTAATTCATGAACATGGGATATCTTTTCATTTATTTGTGTCTTCTTTAATGTCTTTCATCAATATTCTATAGTTTTCAGGGTATAAGTCTTTCTGCTCCTTATTTAAGTTTATTCCTAAGTATTTTATTATTTTTGATGCTATTATAAATGGGACTTTTCTTAATTTCTTTTTCTGATAGTTCATTGTTAGTGTATAGAAAAGCAACTGATTCTTGTATGTTACTTTGTATCCTGCAACTTTACTAAATTAATTTATTAATTCTAACAGTTTTGCTGGGTGTGGAGTCTTTAAGGTATGAACATGTCATCTAAAACAGCAATAATATTATTTCTTCCTTAGATGTCATTTATATATATATTTTTCCTAATGGCTTTTGATAGGACTTCCAGTACTATGTTAAATAGAAGTGGCAAGAGGAGAAATACTTGTTTTGTTCTTAAAGAAAAGGCTTTCAGTTTTTCACCATTGAGTATGATATTGATTGTGAGCTTTTCATAAAAAGTCTTTCATATTAAAATATGAAAACCATTGAAGGTAATATCCTTCTATTCTTAGTTTGTTGAGAGTTTAGCATGAAAGGTTATTGAATTTTTTCAAATACTTTTTCTGCCTCTTTTGAGATAATCATATGATTTTTGTCTTATGTTCTATTAATGTGGAGTATCACATTAACAGATTTTCATATGTTGAAGCATCCTTGCATCTCAGGGATAAATCTCACCTAGTCATGATGAGTGATCTTTTTAATGTGTTGTTGAATTCAGTTTCCTAGTATCTTGTTGAGGACTTCTGCATGTTTATTCATCAGGGATATTAAGCTGTAGTTTTCTTTTCTTGTAGTGTCTTCGTCAGGGTAATGCTGGCTTCATGAAATAAATTTGGGGGAAATTCCAATTTTTTTTTAAAAGCTTGAGAATTAGTATTAATTCTTCTTTAGCTGTTTGATAGAATTCAGCAGTAAAGCCATCCATTCCTAGGTTTTTCTTTGTTGGGGCATTTTTGATTACTGATTCAATCTCCTTACTAGTGTTTTTACATTTTCTATTTCTTCACCATTCAGTCTTGTTAGGTTGTATGTTTCTGGGAATTTATCTAATTTCTAAGGATCCAATTTGTTGGTGTATAGTTGTTAATAGTAGTCTCTTACAGACCTTTTTATTTCTGTGGCATCAGTTGTAATATCTCCTCTTTTGTTTCTGATTTTATTTATTTGAGTCTACTCTCTTTTCTTAGTCTTCTAAAGGCTTGTAAATTTTGTTAATCTTTTCAAGAAATTAACTCTTACTTTTGTTGATTTTTTCCTATTGTTTTTCCATTTTCTATTTTAATTATTTCTACTCTAATCCATATTATTTCTTTCTGCTAACTTTGAATTTAGCTTGTTCTTTCTTTTTAGTTCATTGAAGTATGAGTTAGGATGTTTGAGATCTTTATTCTTTTATAATAAAGATGTTTATTACTATAAAATTCCATCTTAGAACTACTTTTGTTTAATCTCATAAATTTTGGTATGTTGTGTTTTTGCTTGCCTCAAAACATTTCTTAATTTCTCTTTTTTGTCTTCTTTGACCCATTTATTGTTCAAGAATGTATTATTTAATATCCAAATATTCATGAATTTTCCAATATCCATTCTGCTTTTGTTTTCTGGTTTCATTCCATTGTGCTTAGAAAAGATAGTTTGTATGATTTCAGTGTTCTTAAATTTGTTAAGACTTGTTTTGTGGCCTAACATATGATCTTTCTTGGGAAATGTTACGTGTACATTTGAGAAGAATGTATAATCTGCTGCTGTTGCATGGAATGTTCTGAATATGTCTGTTAGGTCCACTGATCTACAGTGTTGTTCAAGTCTGCTGTTTCCTTATTGATATTCTATGTGGATATTCTATCTACTATTGAATGTGGGGTATTAAGGTCTATTATTATGTTGCTGTCTGTTTCTCCCTTCAGTTCTGTCAATGTTTGGTGATGTATTTAGGTTCTCTGTTGTTGGGTGTATATATATTTATAATGGTAATATCTTCACAGTGAATTAACTCTTTTATCATTTTATAATGTCTTTTTTGTCTCTTGTGAAAGTATTTGACTTAGAGTATATGTTGTTTGATATAAGTATAGCTACCACTGCTCTGATTTTGATTACCATTTTCTTAGAATATCTTTTCCCATCTCTTGACTTTCAGCCTATGTGTTTCTGTACATCTAAAGTGAGTCTCTTGTGAGAAAGAAAGGAATAAAAGAACTACAAAAGTTCCAGAAAACAATGAACAAAATGGCAATAGTAAGTACATAATTTTCAATAATTAAATTTTCATGGACTATATTTTCCAAACAAAAGACATAGATTGTATGAATGAATAAAAAAAACCAAGATCCAACTATATTCTGCCTACAAGAGACTCACTTCAACTGTAAGGACACACATAGACTGAAAATGAAAAGATGGAAAAAGATATGCTATACAAACCAAAAGAGAGCAAGAGTACGTATACTTACGTCAGACAAAATAGACCTCAAGCCAAAAACTGTAAAAGGAGACATTAAAGGTCATTATTTAATGATAAAGTGTCAATTCATCAAGAGGATATAACAATTGTAAATATTTATGCATCCAACATTAGACCACCTAAATATTTTAAGCAAATAATACCAGTTCTGAAGAGAGAAATAAATGGCAAAACACTAATAATAGGGGACTTCAGTACTGCACTTTCAACAATGGATAAATCATCCAGGCAGAAAATCAATAAGAAAACATTAGATTTAAAGTACATGTTAGACCAGATGGACCAAACACACACATACAGAACATTCCACCCAATGGCAACAGAATATACCTTCTTCTAAAGGTCATATGGAACATTCTTATCTTTGTTAAGACAAAACAAATCTTAACAAATTTAAGAAGACTAAGATCATATTAACCATCTTTTCTGACCACAATGGTATGAAACTAGAAATCAATAACAAGAGGAAAACTGGAAAATTCATACATATGTAGAGATTAAACAATATGCTACTGACAACCAATGGGTCAAAGAAGAAAGCAAAAGAGAAATAAAAAATATCTTGAGACAAATGAAAATGGAAACACAACATACCAAAACTTATGGGATGTGGACTTCCCTGGTGGTGCAGTGGTTAAGAATCTGCCTGCCAATGCAGGGGACACGGGTTTGAGCCCTGGTCCAGGAAGATCCCACATGCCAAGGGGCAATTAAGCCTGTGTGCCACAGCTACTGAGCCTGCGATCTAGAGCCTGTGCTCTGCAGCAAGAGAAGCCACTGCAATGATAATCCCGTGCACCACAATGAAGAGTAGCCCCCACTCGCCGCAACTAGAGGAAGCCCATGCACAGCAACAAAGACCCAATGCAGCCAAAAAAAAAAACACCCCAAAACTTATGAGATGTAGCAAAAGCAGTTCTAAGAAAGAATTTGCTAGCAATAAACACCTACATGAAGGAAAAAGAAAGGTTTCAAGTAACCAACCTAACTTTATACCTCACAGAACTAGAAAAATAATAAACTAAGCCCAAAGCTAGCAGAAGGCGGACATAAAAAAGAAATAAATGAATCAGAAAACAAATGATCACAGGAAATAAATATCAAAGAAGAAATAAATGAAATAAAGACCAGAAAAACAATAGAGAATATCACTAGAAGTAAGAATTGTTTTTTTGAAAAGGTTAACAGAATTAACAAACCTTTAACCAGACTAAGAAAAAAAGAGAGAAGACTCAAATTAATAAAATCAGTAATGAAAGAAGAGACATTACAACTTGATAACACAGAAATACTAAGAATCATAAATACTATGAACAAGTATACACCAACAAATTGGATAACCAAGAGGAAATAAAAAAATTTCTAATAGAAATATACATCCTACCAAGACTGAATCATAAAGAAATTGAAAATCCGGAATAGACCAATTCCTAGTAAGGAGATTGAATCAGTAATCAAAAGCATCTCAACAAAGTAAAGCTCAGGACCAGATGGCTTCACTGGTGACTTCTACCAAACATTCAAAGTAGAGTTAATGCCAATTCTCCTCAAACTCTTCAAAAATTTGTAGAAGAGGGAACACTTCCAAACTCACTTTATGAGGTGAGCATTACCTTGATAGCAAAACCAGAGACAGTACAAGAATAGAAAATTACAGACTGAAGCATCTGGTGAACATAGATGAAAAAATTCTCAATGAAACACTAGCAAATTGAATTCAACAGCATATTGAAAGGATTAACAACATGATCAAGTAGGATTTATCACCAGCAAGGACATTTCATCGTATGCAAAAAAATAATTATGACACCCTATGGTAACAACAAAGGACAAACATAATTATCTTAATAGTTACAGAAAAAAAGCACTTGATAAAATTTAACTTCCTTTCAAGATAAAAGCTCTCAACAAATTGGGTATAGATGGAACATGACTCAGTGTAATGAAGGCTATATATGACAAGCCTACAGCTAATGTCATACTCAACAGTGAAAAGATGAAAACTTTTCCTTTAAGTTCAGAAACAAGATAAGGGTAACAGCTTTTGCCATTTCTTGTTCAACATTGTATTGGAACTCCTACTCAGAGCAATTAGACAAGAAGAAGAAATGAAGGCATCAAAATCAGAAAAGAAGTAAAATTGTCTCTGGTTGCAGAGGACATAATATTATATATGGAAAATCCTAAAGACTTCACCAAAAAAAAACTGGTAGAACTAATAAATCAATGTATTAATGGTGCAGACACAAAATCAATATACAAAAATCATTTGTGTTTCTGTACACTAACAACAAACTATTGGAAAGAGAAATTAAGAAAATAATCCTATTTTACAAAAGCATCAAAAACATAAAATGCTTAGGAATAAATTTAACCAGGGTGGTGAAAGATCTGAACACTGAACACTGTAAAACACTGATGAAAAAAATTGAAGAAGACAAATAAATGGAAAGATATTTTCTGTCCATAGGAACTATTAGGCTTCCTGAATCTGGATGTCTATTTCCTTTCCCAAATTTGGGAGTTTTTTGGTCATTATTTCTTTGAATAATCTTTTAGTCCCCACTCCCTTTCTCTCCTGAATTTCTGAGACTCCCATAGTGTGTATATTGTTCTGCTGATGGTATCTCTTAAGACCCTTAAGATATCTTCTCTCTTTTTTGTTCTTTTTGTTGTTGTTTTTTATCCTTGGACTGGATTATTTCAAGTGACCTGTCTTTAAGTCTTCTGATTCTTCCTTCTGTTTGATTTAGTCTGTATTGAACCCCTCTAGAGAATTTTTCAGTTCAGTTATTGAACTCTTCAGTTCCAAGGTTTCTATTTGGTTCTTATATTTTCTATCTCTTTGTTGAAATGCTCACATTGTTCACATTTTTCTCCTGAGTTCATTGGGCATCTTTACAGTGGTTATTTTGAATTCTCTGTCAGGTAATACATATATCACTGTTTCATTAAGGTTGGTTACTGGAGCTTTATCATGTTCCATTTTGGGGGCCATATTTCCATTTCTTCATTTTCCTTGACTCTGTGTTGGCCTCTATGCATTAGAAAAAGCAGACACCTCTACCAGTCTTCACGGACTGGTCCCATACAGGATAGGACCATCACCAATCAGTCTGGCAAGAGATTCAGGATGCCTCTCAAACCTTCCCTGTGTAGGTATATTCTCTGGACTTGTGTGTGTAAATTCCCAATTAGAGGAAGTTGCTGGTTTATTTATTTCTTATTTCCAAGAGTTTGTACTCTCTTTCTTCCTCTTGTGTTTATCTGTGGTACTGTGGATCCTCTGGGGGCAGCAGCACTCTCCAAACTCTTTTTCTGTTCTCAGTGGCCCCCAGGCATCTAGAGTATGCTGGGTCCTATTCATGTTCTGAGATAGCAGAGACTGAAGCCAGTGCCTTGGACGGTCACCTGAAAAGTCTAAATATTGGATGTATATTTCAGTCTTCTCTTTTCCTCCCCAGAGAAAAGCCAGGAGCTTGGAGTCTTGCTGGAGGTGGATCTCTGGTAGATGATTGCATACTGGTCCAAAGCACCATAATTCTCAGTGATCCCCAGGCATCTGGAGTATGCCATGTCCCCTCAGCACTTCAAGACAGGTGAGACAGAATCCAGTCCCTTGGGCAGCCACTGGAAAAGATGGAATAGTGAGCACATGGTCCAAATCTTTCCTCTCCAGGGAGAAGCTAGGATCTGTGGCTTTTCAGCAACTTTCACTGTGCTGAGCCAGGAAGAGGGGCTATGGGAAATGCTTTCCTGCTGGTCCAAACTGCCATCTTTGTTTTCAGTGGTTCTCAGGTGGCTAGAGTATACCAAGTCCTGGCGATGTTCTGAGACAGGCACGACAGAAGCCAGTCCCCTGGGCAGCCTTTGAAAAGGGAATTTTGATGTGTGGTCTCTTTCCTTTCCAAGGGTGAAGCTGGGATTTGGAGTTGATCACCTGCTCACTCTACCCTGAGCTGTGGGGAGGAGCTAAGGTGACTGCTTGCACAGTGGTCCAAATCACCATCTTTGTTCTCACCATCTTTGTTCTCCCAACCTGAGAGCTCCTGAGAGCTCCAGTCGGTGTTCAGATTCAGGCAAGACAGAAGCCAGTTCCTTGGGCAGCCCCCGGAAAAATCCAAATGTTGGACATTGTCTAGTCCTTTCCTTCCTTCCCCAGAGAGAAGCTGGGAACTGGGGGATTTCCTCCCAATCCTATGACTCCATGCCAAGGGGAGGGACTATGGTGACAGAGTGTCTCAGAATTTCCTACCAGCTCTGATGGGGGCTGGTTTCATACTCACCTGGGCTACAGGAGCCTCTCAACTCATATCCGGATTCCTCATAAAGGGAACTGGTACTTATATTGTTTTTGAATCTGTGTGTCAGTCGGGGGGAAGGAAAGTTCAGGGTTTTCTATTTTGCTGATATCATCTCCTCCCCAAAATTAATTTTAACAATTTTCTATTAATGGGCATTTTGATCATTTGCATGTTTAAATTATATACAACTTTCCATGAATATCTTATTATTAGTTTTGTATACATTCCTGTTTATTTCTTTACTAGAATTTACTGGAATATATTTTCTGGATTTAAAAATATAAACATTTCTAAAGTTTTTGAAATGTATTTCCAAATTATACTCCCGAAATCCTGCATGGATTTATAGACCTTTGAGAAATGCACAAGAGTTAGCAGACACTATTTTAACCATCACTTACTACCTTTTAGGGATTCCTAGGATTAGACACAGGAAAGGCGCCATCATATGGTAGATAAAACAGTTGGGTTGGAGGGAAGGTGGGCAGTGGATCTAAGCCTTAGGACACGTAACTGGTCTTCAGATTGCAGAGAGCACAGGCCATGTATATTTTTACGAATTTATTGTGTTTTGGATTCTTGTGAAAATCTTTTTCTCCTAACATTCCTACCCTGTAACATCATGAAAATCAAAATGACATCATCCTGGAAGCAAAGGACATGAGCACTCACTCTTTAATTTTACTCTTAATAAACCAAACTATGAGAGTCCTCTTTTCTAATCTACTCCATCAGTAGTGAAACTATTCAGATAAGATGGTGGTTAAGAGTCCATTTAGCTTTTGGCCAAAAGTAATTTGCTGTTGGAATTCAGTGGAGATTCTGCTATAACACAGTCTTTTCCTTAGTGTGGGGAAAATTGGACAATTATCACTTTGGGATGATTTATACAGAGAGCTGCCAGAGAGCTGGTGCCTGCCAGCTTTGCAATAATATGGCTGTCACAAGCCCAAAGTGCCTCTTTCATCTACCTGGAATTTTCTTTGCTTTTCTTTTTCTTTCTCTTGGACCAGGCTGAAATTGTATGTTAAAGAGAAAAAGAAAATATTAATGGGAATAATATACAATGCTGAGGAATGTTTCTGCTTTTTAATTAATAGCTCTTTTTAGTCTTTCTAATGTTTTGTTCCATGTTTGGTGCCGAAGTGTGTAAACATTTTTGGCTCTAGCCTTGATCTGGAAATTGCAGAAGAAAGGTAAAGAAAAAAAGAAAAACAAAAGTATTAATCCATGATTGGAAACCCTTGGCTGATGGGAAAACACACATGTCTGGGACACAGCACCACAAAATGAAGCACAGGAGAGAGGAGAACGGATGTCTGTGTTATTTGTGAGTATGTCTATATATAGCCACCTTATGTGAGCTCTTGTTTTCTTTAATAAAGAGACAATGTGTGTATACTGAAACTGCACTAGCATCATTCAATTTGTAACTTCTTTCTAGGTCACATCCATAGTTTTATAAGTTCTCAGGCTGTGCCTACTTATATTCATCCTGATGTCATTTGACAGTTACTCAATTTTTTAAATAAAATGATAGTTTATGCTAATCTAGTACTACTTGTGCTCTTCTGAGTATAATTAGCTGATCTTGCAGTTGCATGTAGTGCTTTTGGGAAACACTTCTAGCACCTTTCTTCAGGACCTGGCATTCTTCACTTTTCACCAGGTCAACATGACTAGTTAAGAAGAAGTGGCTAGCAATAATAAATCTTCCAGGTGCTGGCTTTGTTTTATTATGTTTTAAGATACATCCCTTCCCTCAAACCAGGTTGCTAGGGTGATATGTGACCTCTTTCTTTAAAAAGTGAACTAAAGCCAGCAAGACTCTTTTTAGAAGAGTAAAAGCACAAAAAGAATTTGAAATGAAATGTGCAAGAGAAACAAGAAAACTCTAATGGAGTACAGCTGATGCTCTCTTTTCCCAAATAGATAAAAACATCTACAGTGAATATGAGGTCTTGTGATAAGCAAGTGATTTATGTCCTCTTGAACTTTTGAATAGATTCTTAATTTTCAGCCATTATATATTTAATTGAAATGTTAGACATATTACTCATTTGTGTGTATGCACTTTCAAAACCCTATGCATTTGCCTCAAAAGAAAAATAATAAAATAAGGGTGATGTGATATTTATTTTGAAATATTAAAATGAAGTTCACTGCCGAGAAAATCAACTGATAACAATAGTAAAGGAACTGAGAAATTTATTTTTATTTTTAATGAAAACTGCATATTCTCCAAGTCAAGTTTTTATTAAAAAAAAGAATAAAAGAATTAAAAAATAAAAGAATAAAAAAATTCAATATATCTGTACTTCTACTTTCCTTAAAGAAAGAACCATCTATTAAAATGGCTTTGCTTAGTCTATTAAAAACAATGCGAACATACTGTATAGCACAGGGAACTGTACTTAATGCACTGTGGTGACATGAATGGGAAGGAAATCTAAAAAAGAGGGGATATATGTATATGTATAGCTGATTCACTTTGCTGTACAGTAGAAACTAATAGAACATTGTAAAGCAGCTATACTCCAATAAAAAGTAATTTTAAAAAACCAAAAATATGACAATGTCCAAACATGAAAATGCAGATTTTCAGTCAAAAATTTCCACATGGCCATCTGTACTTGGAAATTAATTGGAGAGAAAAGTTCATAATTCTAGAGAAACACAGCATTAAGAGTACTTCTTTTAAAAAGACCAATAACGGGCTTCCCTGGTGGCACAGTGGTTAAGAATCTGCCTGCCAATTCAGGGGACACAGGTTTGAGCCCTGGTCCGGGAAGATTCTGCATGCCGCGGAGCAGCTAAGTCCGTGTGCCACAACTACTGAGCCTGCATTCTAGAGCCTGTGAGTCACAATTATTGAGCCCACGTGCCACAACTACTGAAGACCACGCACCTAGAGCCAGGAGAAGCCATCACAATGAGGAGGCCACGTGCCACAACTACTGAAGCCCACACGCCTAGAGCCCGTGCTCTGCAACAAGAGAATCCACCACAATGAGAAGCCCCCGCTCACCGCAACTAGAGAAAGCCAGCATACAGCAATAAAGACACAAGGCAGCCAAAAATAAAAATTAATTAATTTAAAAAAAAGACTGATAAGTGAATTATTTATTCATTTATTTATTTCAGTTTTTTATGAAAACCATCTGGGAAGCCGTCCTCTGGCATCTCTGTCCTGATGCAAGGACCAGCCATCATGTCTTGATGACATCATGCTTTTGTAGTCCTGGTCGGTAATCCCTAGTGTCACTGGTCTCCTCAACATTTTCTGCCCTTTTCTTTAAACCTGAACGGCCTTCTCAGTCCTGAGCTGATCATTTCAGCAGCAAATTATAAACAACAATTAGAGTTACAGAGGGGTAGCTTATACATCTTCTCTGTTCTAAGAGAGGAAGAGAGAAATTTCAGAGCCTCTGGAATTAGCCAAAAATTCTAATGAAGGAATTAACTCTCCTGATGAAGAATTGCAGTCATCATAGAATTTTAGCAAAACAGATGAACAAATAAGATAAAGAATCTGAAAGAAACCAGAGTAGAGGTATTTCCTAGTTTGATACTCCTAACTGTGTCACTATTTCTCTTTTAAACAAGGTTTATTGCTAATACCAGAGAAGTGCTTTTCATTGTTGTTGATTTTTTTTTTTTAATTTTTACAGCTTTCTTTCTTTTTTTTTTTTTTAATTTTTATTTATTTATTTATGGTTGTATTGGGTCTTCGTTTCTGTGCGAGGGCTTTCTCTAGTGGCGGCAAGCGGGGGCCACTCTTCATCGCGGTGCGCAGGCCTCTCACTATCGTGGCCTCTCTTGTTGCGGAGCACAGGCTCCAGACGCGCAGGCTCAGTAGTTGTGGCTCACGGGCCCAGCCGCTCCGCGGCATGTGGGACCCTCTCAGACCAGGGCTCGAACCCGTGTCCCCTGCACCGGCAGGCAGATTCTCAACCACTGTGCCACCAGGGAAGCCCCTTGTTGTTGAATTTTAAATCAAATATAAGCCTGAGTCCACATATCTCAGGCTTTCCTCAGTGAAGTGCAAAGAGGCACAGTCCAGAAATCCAAGGGTAAGAAAAAGGAAAACTAACATTTAACTCGAGTAACTTAGAGCACTAAAGGCAATTAATTTGTAACCAACAATACCTTTCTAACCCCATTCATTTCATACATAATATAGTCTGGAGACTTTCAGAGGTTAACCCCCCAATGTTCACCTAAACCCACTTGTACAGTTTTCTGTCTCTCGTTCTTCTTCTCCCTCTGAGGTCAGCTTAACCTGTTAGACTTACTTCTTAATTATCCCTTAGCTCTCTTTGTTGTATAGGTTCTGCATCACAAATAAAACCAGGCAAACACAGAATATTACTTGAGTTAGAGATTAGGGCATACAATATGAGTTAACAAAGACACTCTAAATTGAATTAATACATCATTTACCCTCTGTCATCTAAACGCTGTTATTTTAGGGAAGTAAATACAGTACAACACTTCAGTAGCGTTTTGCTGTGATGCAAATTTGGATATTACGGGACTGTCATTTAGTGCACATTCTTACCCCACATCCATGCTCAAATGGGGGTAGGCTGGCATATGGGGTTGCTTGGAAATGACTGCCTTGTGGTTATTTGGGGTGGGACTTTCTCAATTCAAGGTGAGGTCATTTGGGGTCACTAAAGGTTTTACTGTCTTTACTTTGCACATTTATGACCAGGCAATCCAACTGAAAAATAGTGGGTTTTTTTTTTACTTACCATTTCACTAACATGACATACATTTTAAGAAATTGAATTTTGTGGACCCCATGTATACTGTTATGGTAGGATTTACCTTCAGTTGGTTATGTAAACAACACACGCTCATTATGAAGAATTACAGTAGTACAGAAAGACAAGAGAAGAGAATAAAAACTTCACACCAAATATTATCACCTAGATACAAACAACTGGAATAAATGTTGACTGAACAGTATTCCACACTTCTCTCTATCCAATACCAGGGACTTTATATTTCAAGTAACAAAAAGATTTTTAAATAACATCCTCATAAAGAAAAAGGTACCTGCAATAGATGTATCCTAGTGGTCTTACCTGGACTACAAGGTAATAAACTTCTATCACAGACTGTCGTGTAAGAAGGGTCATCCTCTCTCTGTGAGCATCAAATAAAATCAGAGCTATGGGATGTAAGCTTACAGTCTGGTACCCAGCTCATCTCAATAAAGTTTTTAGGTTGTTAGTGTCAGACTCCAAAATAAGGAAGGCTTCCAGAATGAAGAAGGCACAGGCTCCAAATGAGAATAGAGGTCAAGATGCTCATGCCCAGGAATCAGCAAACCAGCAGAACTGCAGCCCTTACAACATGGAGCTTGAGCTGGGCCCCTGTGGTCTGGGTGCTGTACCTCTTCCAGCATGTTCTCCCTGCCCATGGGGTGGATAATTTGCCACCTGCCCGTAATCCTTATGGAGCTTAATTACCCCCTTATATATGCAATAGTAAATTAGACGGGGATCAACTTAGTTGTTTTATTTACGACAAGGAGGTACCAGATTTTTCTTAAAAAGTAAACATGGGACGCAACCAAGAGAGAGCAGGGGCCTTGAACTTAGATTGCTGAGTCTTATATCCCATCTCTGCTATTAGCCAGCTGTTGACATGTGTAAGCAATTTAGTCTTCCAAGTCTCAGCTTCTTCATCTCTAAAATGAGGATAACATCTCATTAAGTTGTGCTACAATCAAAAAATGGGCAGAACACCTAAATTGCTCCAAAGAAGAAATACAGATGGCAAATAGGCACATGAAAAGATACTCAACACTGCTAATTATTAGAGAAATGTAAATCAAAACTATGATGAGGTACCACCTCACACCAGTCAGAATGGCCATCATCAAAAAAATCCACAAACAATAAATGCTGGAGAGGGTGTAGAAAAAAGGGAACCCTCCTACATTTTTGGTGGGAATGTAAGTTGGTACAGCCTTTATGGAAAACTGTATGGAAGTTACTCAAAAAACTAAAAATAGAATTATCATACGATCCAGCAATTCCACTCCTGGGCATATATCCAGACAAAACTATAATTCAAAACGATACATGCACCCCTATGTTCATAGCAGCACTATTCACAATAGCCAAGGCATGGAAATAACCTAAGTGTCTGATGACAGATGAATGGATAAAGAAGATGTGGTACATATATACAATGCAATACTATTCAGCCATAAAAAAGAATGAAATAATGCCATTTACAGCAACATGGATGGACTTAGAGATTATCATACTAAGTGAAGTAAGTCAGAAAGAGAAAGACAAATATCATATGATATCACTTATATGTGGAATCTAAAATATGACACAAATGAGCCTATCTATGAACAAGAAACAGACTCGCAGACATAGAGAACAGACTTGTGGTTGCCAAGGGGGGAGGATGGGGGAGGGGTGGAGTGAGAGGTTGGAATGAGCAGATGTAAGCTATTATATATGCAATAGATAAACAACAAGGTCCTACTGTATAGCACAGGGAACTATATTCAATAACCTGTGGTAAACCATAATGGAAAAGGATATAAAAAAAGAATGTATATATATATATATAACTGGCTCACTTTGCTCTACAGCAGAAACTAACACAACATTGTAAATCAACTATACTTCAATAAAAAATAAATAAAATGAGGATAACATCTCATTAAGTTGTTGTCACAATTAACTAGAGCAGCAAACGTTAAAATTCAGTTTAATTTCAACAAGTGTTAATATCCCTAGTTCATCTTAATCTCTTTCCCTTTTTTCAGATTTTTGATGAATGCCATTATACTGCAAGAACATAATATGACATATCTCCGTTGAGAAAGTTAGGTCAGATTACCCAGCTGGTTCGGTACGACTGGAAAAATAAACTATGTCTCCCTACCTCCCGGTCCATTTCTCTATCCTCTGAGGTATATTATTTATTTTAAGGGCCCTTGCACTCTCCTTCAGTCACTCTTAAGAGTAGGTTCTCTTCTAACTTACTGGTGAAAAAGACTGCTTTTAGCTTCACAGCATGAAAGAGGAAGAAATCTTCTGTGGCTTGCCCAGATAGTGAACCCAGCGGTTTCTTAGAAAAATAATTCAATGTGTCCTAACAGGCAAAATTCATTCATGTGTGTCTAGTCCGCAGGAAATGAAGGTCCCAGATCATTACATGAGAAGCAGGGAAGCTTACTGGGGTCCGGACAATCTGATTACCAGCAGGTTAAAGACGCTGAAGAGAAGAAAATCCAGGGCTTCCAAATTTCTGAACAGTAAAATTCATAGTCTTGCTGGGTTCTGGTGAGGACACCCATGTAGCCAGTTTTGAACAGCTTTTTGTAGAAAAATCCAAGTGGTAGTTTTGTGACGACAAACCCATGAGACCTTGTTTCTATATATGGACTTAAAAATAACAACTACAGCCACAGAATGCATTTTGAGAAGATAAGTTCCTCAATGAGAAGTTAATCCACAGGATCCAGGTGAGTGTACAGAGCCTGCAGACACTTTCAGGAATTCTTTTGTCCTATACACACCCTCCACGCATTGTACTCATTTGTTCAATTCTGACCTTTAGAAGTTTGGAATTGCAGAGTCAATTTTCGGTAGGAGTAGTGGTGGAGGTCGTGGTGGAGGTGACTGCAATAGTGTTATCACTTCCTAGCCCAGGCACCCTATCCAGAACTTTCCATACCCTCACATATTTAATCTTTACAATGCTTAACAGCAGCGATAAGACAATAGTTACCATAGATTGTAGGCTTCTTATGTACAGAAACTCTGCTAAGTTTCTTCTATACACAGTCTCCTTTAATTTTCATTTTAATTCTGTAAGGTGAGTATCATTTTCTACTTTATAGACGCAGAAACTTACTTTCAGAGGTGCTAACAATGTAAGTAACTCACCAGAGGTGTGAATGTATTCTGTGTATTTACACAGTTCCTCATTTGGTGCAGCTGAAATTTAAATTCATATCCATGTGATCACGCAGCCTGAGCCTGGTTTTTCTCATTATGTTATACTGCATAATTCAGACATATTTTATTATTGCCTTTGTCATTAATCACATAATTTTTATTTGGGTCCTACTCATTGTAGCAAGCATATTACTAGATGCTTTATTATGTTATCTTGATTACTGCTCACACTTACCTATATTATTGCTTTTATCCCTATTTAATAGATCAGGATACTGAGGTTCAGAAAAATGGGGTCCTCAGGCCAAGTTTACACATCAGTTGAATCACTCTTGTGAGATACTGATCCAGGCCTGTGTTGGTCCATAGTCTATGTCCTTTCCACCAAACTTGACTGCTAACCAACTTAGGGGAAAAAAAATAATGGTGACTGCATCCTTTTTTAGGTATAAGATATCTAGTAACATAGTTAAAATAACTGTTAGGTAAATCTCTAAGACTAATATGTCATATTAATTGTGAAATCACTAAGCTGCACTGACATACAAAGAGAAAGCAAATTCCCCAATGCTGGCACTATCTTTTTAATCCTGCCCTGTTTAGTTGCCACTAATCATTAAAACCTCTGTCTGATTATGTTTAAAATACCCACCCCTCAAATTTCACCTCATAAATTCAGGTGAAGTGAATAAAACATATATTGTATTTTGTTGGAATGATAACTTAGACACTGTATGTAGTGTTACAGGGGTGACGTGGCAAGTCATTTATTTACCTAATTTTAGGTTTTGCGTACCAAAGGTAGGTTTGGTTGTGTGCATAGAAAATAAATATGAATACTTTCCCCCTGAGATTGGCAAAAAGACAAGGGTGCTTGCAATTGTCAAATCTATTAACATTACACTGGAGGACAAGCTAGTGTCATGTGTCAAGGACAATAAACAAAATGTATGAGGATGGGAAAGGAAGCAACAAAACTGTCAGTATTTGCAGACAACATGATGGTATCTCTAGAAAATCCAAAATAATCCACATATAAATCATTAGAATTTATAAGCAAAATTAGTACATTTACTGGTTAGAAAATCAGTATAAAAACAATATCTTTATATACCAGCAATAAACATTTCAAAAATGAAATGTTTACAATTTTATAATTAACACTGAAAATAACTTTCAAAAACACCAAATACTTAGAAATAAATCTAAAGGAAATCATGCAAAACTTCTATACTGAGAACTACAACACGTAGCTGAGAGAATTTAGACTACTTAAGTAAATATGAATTTGAAAATTTAATATTGTAATGATGTCAATTCCACTAAACTGATTTATAGATCTATTGCAATCCTACTCATTATTCATAATAACATAATAAAATATATTACTTTATTATTGTATTCTGGTGTGGAAGTTCTAAAATTTATTATAGAAATATAAAGGGCAAAGACTAACAAGGTGAAGAACAAATCTGAAGAACTTACCAACAAAACATCAACTCTTATCAAATCTATGGGGAAAGTATGGCCTTTTCAATAGTGTTGGGTCAATGGAATATCCATATGGGGAAAAATAAATCTCAGGCCATACTCAAAAATAATTCCAGGTGAATTGTGGTTGTACATGTGAAAGGCAAATCAATAAAGCTTTTAGATGAAAATGTATAAGATCTTTGTGACCTTAAGGCAAAATTTCTCAATCAGACCATAAAAGCAACTTACCATAAAGGAGAAGATTGATCAATTCATATTAACTAAATTAAGAACTTCTATTAAATAAAAGTGTGAAAAGACAAAACACAAAATGAGAAAACAAGGAAGGTATATATTCATAGGAAGAATGTATAAAGAGCTATAACTCAATAAATAAAGACAGACCACCCAATGTAGAAATGGAAAAAACCTGGACAGGCTTTTCACAAAGAAGAATATCCAAATAACTGATAAACATGAAAAATGTGTTACTCTACTAATAATCGAAGAACTGCAGATTAAAACTACAATGTAATAACACTAGACACTTTCAGGAATGGCTAAAATTTAAAATAAAAACATAAAAATAAAAAGTCTGCCAATACCCAGTGCAGGCAAGGATCTGGAGCAAATAGAACTCTCAGATGCTGCAGGGCTGGTGGGAAGGTACACCTGTACAATCACTTTGGAAAACTCTTTAGCAATATCAACCATAGCTGATCATGTGTACAGCCTAAGATCCAGCAATTCTATTCTTGGGTATATACTCAATCAAAATGTGTAAGATACATTCAGGTGCAAAAATATTCCTAGCAGTGCTATTTGGAATAGTCCAAACTGGAAACAACCCAAATATCCATCAGTTCTAGAATGAATAAATAAATTGCCCTATAGTCAACCAATGGGATACAACAACATTGAAAATAAACTCCTAATACACACAGTGAGATGAATGAATCTCACATGTATAATGTGAACAAAAAAGTAGACACAAAAGAGAAACTATATGATTTCATTTTACAAAGTTCAAAAATTAGTAAAAGTAATCTACAGTAATAGGAGTCAGAATAGTGATTACCTTGGAGGAGAAGGCAGGTGTTGTAACTAGGATAAGGTAAGCTTCTGGGTTCCAGAAAGCTACTCTCACTTGATCTGAGTGGTGACCCTATGGATGTACTCCTTTTGTGAAAATTAATTGAACTGTACACCCATGATTTATATATGAATGTTAGACTTCAACAACAAATAAGTCAATGGAAACAAACAAAACCAAGAGTTTGGTCTTTTAAGATGGAAAATCCTGTGGAATGTTTGATGTACAATAAACTAGATAAGGTACCTGTACAACATTAGGTAAGGAGATAGTGTAACCAGATTCAGAAAAAAAAGTTTTAATTGTAAGAAAAAAATATATAAATTCGTTTGAATATTTTTTAAACTAGATATCTTTTTAAAAAAATGTGATTGAGAGAAAATCTGAATAGTCTAAAACCAGAAAAAATATGAAAGTTTGTAGAAAATTAACTCCTTCAAGGGCAAAAAATCAATCCCTTCAAGGGTTCTGGGTCTAGATAGATGTAAGGTTTTATACAACCTAAGGTAGCACATTATAAAAAATTATGAAAAGTATTACAACTAATTAATTAATTAATATATAAATAATATAGTTTATATTATTATAAAATATTGATAAATTAAGTATTTGTTTCACAACTTTTTGCCAAACATGATATTTATTGAAACAAAAATAAAATGGAACTAACATAACATAGGCTTGACAAGTCTAATGAAGTCTTAGCAAATCATGTTCAGTGATATTAATACACTGTGGTAATGCTGGACTCGTTCTAGGATGAAACCAGGAAGGTGGCTCAACCTTAACTATACAGACTGTGAAGATCATTTCCAAATAATAGGAAATCGGAATTCTGCCACAGGGACATTCCCACTTGCCAACTTTTTCTGTCTTCATCTCTGGACTTGCCGTTCTGGGACTCTATTTAAAGACCAAGGTCAACTTGCCACATAGCAGCAAGAGGCTGCAGAGCCTGCATTCTCACTTTTGAGGAAACCCTTTTCACTGAGAAATACCTGAGCAGTGAACAATTAAATGAGTGAATTCTCTTCTTTTGGGATGTGGGAGAATGGAAAGGATTTAGGCAGCCAACCCTCACCCTTTGTAGTTACTGTAAATACCCTCAGCTCAGAAGTGAATTCTTATTTCCAGCTACATCATAAAATAAGTTTCAGAGGTGGGTTGGAATCAACGCGTACCATCTCATGAAAACTCATGGTTAAATCGGCAGGGAATTTGGAAGTCAGTTGTTAAAAATAGCCACTTTTAAAAATATATAAGCTTACAATTAAATCACCTTAAAAACAAAGGTGATAAGTATTCCCCATTTCTCACTTTCTAATTATTTACTATTTTCTGTGCTCTGGAGGTTGTCTACACCTTTGCTGTCTGCATGGTGGGAGCCCTGCATAATGCTGTGCTCCTGCACACCTCACCCCAACTCCACGTTTAGTGACGTCATGCGATAGCTTGAAATCAATCACAGTACATAATCATGAACACCACAAATCAGGGCACTCCCACTCACTTGCGGAAAGTTAATTTTTCAGTGTTTACCAGCACATCCTGAGAGAGTGGCAAGGATGTAAATGTCCTGATCATAATTCTTGACTGTCAAATCACTGGCAGTTTTTTTCTGGACGACATGACTATGCATCTTAAATATATCTGCTGTCCCAACCTTATTATTAACAGTACTAGCTTTCCATTCTAAAAAGTGTCCCAGTTTAGATGATAAATGATGTGGTTACTTTCCTTACAGAGCTGGCTTGCTCAGCCTCAGCATTATTGATGCATTGGGCTGGATAATGCTTTGTCGTGGGAGGCTGTCCTGTGTGTTATAAGATCCCAGCATCTTTGGGCTCTATGCTAGATGCTTGTATTCCCTTTCCCCCAGCTGTGACAACCAAAAATGCCTCCAGGAATTGTAAAAAGATGGCCCCCTTCTGAGAACCACTGTCATACAGTGTAAGGGTAAAAACAATTCTAAAGACAGTATGAATTTTCTCTGGTGCCAAAACAGAGAGAAATCCCCTCTTTTCTTAAATAATTTTTTTTAAGAACGTTATTATAAACTCTTTCTCTGTCCCTTTGATTTGTAAGTCTTTCAAGAAGCTAAAAAAAAGCACCTTGCAATTTTACAACTCAGGGACATTTTTCTTAAGGGCCTTGGAGCCCTCTCTTTGAGTTGAACACATCAAGGATGGCATCCCACCTCCCCATCTCTATGGGAATTTGCCAGAGATACCCAGCTGCAAATCGTCACTACCTGCTTGTCACAGAGATATATGGCACTTTATTTTCTATTGGATAAAAACAATTAGCTAACACAGATGTCGCACCAATACCAAGTGACCTTAAGATGAACCACATAGAGCAAATGGTCTGTCAAGTCCCCTTACCTGTGTGCAAGTTATCACTGGTCCTGAGAATATGGAGGTAATGGATGGCTCATGCCTGGCTATTTTTATAAAAGGGTGAGACTTCTTTCTGTCTTTACAGTCTTTTTAGCAAACTGCTGTGATGCACAAGTCTAGTTTAATGCTTATTCAGTAACACAACTGCTAGATTCTCTTCTGCCTTTGTAGAAAGAATTCGCTGGATTGGCAGGAGATTTTATTTTATTTTTTTCCCAAAAGAACAACATCAGGAATGAAGAAGAATGGAGAAAGTTGAAGCAAAATAGGACAGCGGGGTGAGTGAAATTCTATCAACCACAGAGCTGAACGCAAGCAGCCCTTAATCTTAAGTATAACCCTTCTGAGAGCCAACTTCATCTCTCATCTGGGGGGAAATGTTTTGTTTTCCCCCTCGCACCGGCCCCTAAGCGAATACACACTGAACATTGCTTCCCATTATGACCTGTCCTCTCACTGTTGTTCTCTGCTCCTGTAGCTTCAATCTCTCTACGTCTGGAGTCCCCTTTCATGAAATATCACTCCATTCATTCATCCCCTCAACAAACCCTCAAGCGATACTACTGCGTTTGTAGGTTTTCCTGAGGAGATGGGGCAGGTGATAATGAGCAGGAAAGCAACACCACAGTGCCTCGTAGCTTGCACTAGAAAACGGACCATGAAGACAGAGACAGACAAATAACATATGGTATCACTTATATGGGGAGCCTAAAAAAGGGCTACAAATGAATTTATCTACAAAACAGAAATAGAGTCACAGATATAGAAAACAAACCTGTGGTTACCAGGGTGTTGGGGAGAGGGGAGGGATAAATTGGGAGATTGGGATTGACATATACACACTATTATGTATAAAACCGACCTACGGTGTAGCACAGGGAGCTCAATACAGAGCACTCAATACTTCGTAGTGACCTATATGGGAAAAGAATCTCAAAAAGAGTGGATATGTGTATATGTATAACTGATTCACTTTGCTGTACAGCAGAAATTAACACAACATTGTAAATCAACTATACCCCAATTAAAAATTTTTTTTAATTAAAAAAAAAGGAAAACTGACCATGGAAATCATTATCCTGAAGCTTCTTGTTAACTTGCCACAGGGACTTTCCCACTAGCCAGTTTTTTTCTCTCCTTATCTCCGGTTTTACCAGGTTGGACCTCCTGTCTCCTGACCCAGGGTAATAAAGGATGCCCTGAACATCTCTTTTGTGTGTGTGGCTATTTTGTCAGTCCCCACAGCGCCTAAAAATACCATGTATCTAGGCAGGTACCGATTGGTCCCAATTATGAAAAAAATGACACAATTAGCCATATAAGTAAAGTCAAGAGAGTGCAATTAAGAGTTGCCAGGTATTACATTTGAGATCCTCAGGTGCCATTGGGCTTGGGAAAAGGGGTGAGTCATAGCAAGCTGAATTTTGGAGAAAGCAGGAAGGGAACAGATGTACAGAGGAGGCTGGGTGCGTAAAGAGTTTCTAGTTACAGAGAGAGAAGCAGACACATGGAAAATAGTCAAATCACCTCAGTGGCAGAGCCCTAGATTGAAGATTAATAGTGTCTTGTGACTGAGAACCCCAGTGCTTCCTAGACCCTCTTAATTCTCAAAATGTATTTAATTCTTTGTGAGGATTTACTGTGTGTCTGTTCATAGATGGGGTCTTACAACACTTTTTTTAAATTTACTTTTTATTGAAGTAGAGTTGACAGCCAAGACATGGAAGCAACTTAAATGTCCATCAACAGATGAATGAATATGTATATGTATACCACATGGTATGAGTATATATACACCACATCTTCTTTATCATATATATTATATATAATATATATGTCATATATATTACAACACTTATTTATTTATTGCCTGTTCTGTGTCAGCATTGTAGTAGACTTTGGGGACAAGCTGATGAATAGTTAAGACAAATCTCTCTTCTCACAGAGCTTTATTCTGAGAGAATATTCTTAAGAGATTCCCTAGCTCCCTCTTGCCACATATGCACCCTTAGAGTGAATCCCATATGATTGAATATAACTTAGGCTTTTTATGACTAATAAGCCTAAATCAAGCATTAGACAAAGGTCAAGAGTTGAAGAAAATAAATCTTCTTCTTGGAATAGTCTTAAACCTCTGTACCTTGCCAATATTGGAAAACTTCCAGACTTTTATTTATAAGTTGAAGTTTATGGTGTTACCATTTTTTTGTAGATCAAAACGATTGAATAGTGGCAATTTCATGGGGTTAAACTTAATATAGTCTTCTTTATATCTAAAATACTAAAAGAGGAAATTTCCTCTTTAAAACTCTTATTGACATTAAAATTGATTTTCAATATGATTCTATGCTTCTGGCTAAATAATCAAAAATACTTGAATGAAAGTAAAAATTTCCTAACATAAATACTTTTGAAAGAAAAGAACCCAATATAAGAAATTCCTAGTGTTGAGGAATAAAATAATGTGGATGAAAATTGGCACTATAAGATATGAATATGTTCAAATAGCATTTTAGAAATATTAACTTGATCTTAGGGGGAAAAGTTAACACCAAAAAAATTACAAGGACGGTGGGAATTAAACAGAGCAACCATAACACTCCAGTGGTTTCTATATAATCATGAAAGCAAACATCTGGTTCTTTGGCTACACGGTTTGCTCACACTTAGAAGGAAATCAACTTGCATTAAAAATTCTACTGCTCCTAAATTTAATGGCATTGCATTATATGCAGTGGATCTATAATACCAAACGTGAGCATTGAAATAGACAGCACTATTGGGTCCACCTAAAAGATGGTGGAAAGCACCTCAAGGAAGGCTGGAGTCAAAACATCAACAACAACAAGTAAATCCAAGAGTGTGTTTCCAAGGCCCTGAAGAATTTCTCCTTCTCATGGGTCAGTTCAAGGCAGTTCTGGAAACTACACCTATTTCACGTATAGTTGACACTGATGTTTGGAGGGAAAAGACAGAAGCTCATGCTCCTGTTTCTCTGGGTGAGATGCCCAGAGTTGGAAGTCTGCTATTTAGCTTGCTTCCTGCCCTAGTCACACACCAGAGACGCGGGCTTACCCTGAGCAGGAAGTGATCACGAAAATTATTTGTGATTACCAGAAAAGAGGAAATGGTATGCTTCTGTAACACCTAAATTATCTAAAGCATAAATCAAAGGAAATACACAAAAGATTTCAAAAGTAACAATACTTAGAAGCACAAGGATTAAATGATAATATTGTTTCATAATAAGATGAAATAATAAAAACAGCCTGGGGGATAGGACAAATGTATTAGAGTAGAAAGAATTTTATAAAACAAATTTAATTTACCATGAGACCAATATAGGCATAATGAGAGTTTCAGAAACAAAAGAGAGAGCAAAAAATTCACATGTAAGAGCACAAAATAATCTTGAAAAAGAACAAAGTTGGATGACTCACTTTCTGATTTCAGAACTTGCTACATAGCTATAGTAATCAGGATGATGTGGTACTGAAAGAAGTCTAGAAAAACAGATCATTGGACTAGAGCTTAGAGTCCAAAAATAAACCCATACATTTATGGTCAATTGATTTTGACAGGGATACCAAAACAATTTAATGGGGAAAGAGTGGTCTTTTCAACAAATATTGCTGGAACAACTGGATAGCCACATGCAAAATAATGAATTAGGACCTTTGCCTTACACCATTTACAAAAACTAACTCAAAGTGGATCACAGAACAAAATGTAAGACCTAAAACTATCAAACTCCTAAAAGAAAACTTAGGAGTAAATTTTCATGACCCTGAGTTAGGCAATGGTTTCTTAGACATGACACCAAAAGCACAAGCAACAAAGAAAAACTAAATTAATTGTACTTTATTAGAATTAGAAACCTTTATGCTTCAAAGGATACCATAAATAAAGTGAAAAAATAAAATCACAGAATGAAAAAAGCATTTGCAATTCTATATTTTACGAGGGACTTTTATACTGAATATGTAAGGAATTCGTACAACTCAACAATAGATAGACAACCCAATTAGAAAATGGGCAAAGATTTGAATAGACATGTAACCAAAGAAGATACATAGATATCCAATGAGTGCATTAAAAGATGCTTAATATCACTGGTCATTAGGGAAATACAAGTCAAAACTACAGAGATACCACTTCATGTCAGCAACCTGAACGTCCACCAACAGATGAATAGATAAGCAAAATGTGGTATATCAATACAAGGGAATATTAATTGGCAATAAAAATGAATGGGGGGGTCTGGGCAACATGGTGGAAGAGTAAGACGCGGAGATCACCTTCCTTCCCACAGATACAGTAGAAATACATCTACACGTGGAACTGCTCCTACAGAACACCCACTGAACACTGGCAGAGGACCTCAGACCTCCCAAAAGGCAAGAAACTCCCCCCGTACTTGGGTAGGGCAAAAGAAAAAAGAAACAACAGAGACAAAAGAATAGGGACGGGACCTGCACCAGTGGGAGGCAGCCGTGAAGGAGGAAAGGTGTCCACACACTAGGAGCCCCTTCGCGGGCGGAGACTGCGGGTGGCGGAGGGGGGAAGCTTCGGAGCCACGGAGGAGAGCGCAGCCACAGGGGTGCGGAGGGCAAAGCGGAGAGGTTCCCGCACGGAGGCTCGGCGCCGAGCAGCGCTCACCAGCCCGAGAGGCTTGTCTGCTCCCCCGCCGGGGAGGGCGGGGCTGGGAGCTGAGGCTCGGGCTTCGGTCGGATCGCAGGGAGAGGACTGGGGTTGGCGGCGTGAACACAGCCTGAAGGGGCTAGTGCGCCACGGCTAGCCGGGAGGGAGTCCGGGAAAAGGTCTGCAGCTGCCGAAGAGGCAAGAGACTTTTTCTTACCTCTTTGTTTCCTGGTGCGCGAGGAGAGGGGATGCAGAGCGCCGCCTAAACGAGCTCCAGAGACGGCGCGAGCCGCGGCTGTCAGCACGGACCCCAGAGACGGGCAGGAGATGCTAAGGCTGCTGCTGCCGCCACCAAGAAGCCCGTGTGCGAGCACAGGTCACTCTCCACACCGCCCCTCCCGGGAGCCTGTGCAGCCCGCCACGGCCGGGCTCCCGTGATCCGGTGACAACTTCCCCGGGAGAACGCACGGCACGCCTCAGGCTGCTGCAACGTCACGACGCCTCTGCCGCCGCAGGCTCGCCCCGCCTCCTCCGTACGCCTCCCTCCCCCCGGCCTGAGTGAGCCAGAGCCCCCGAAGCAACTGCTCCTTTAGCCCCGTCCTGTCTGAGTGAAGAACAGACACCCTCAGGCGACCTACACGCAGAGGTGGGTCCAAACCCAAAGCTGAACCCTGGGAGCTGTGTAAACAAAGAAGAGAAAGGGAAATTTCTCCCAGCAGCCTCAGAAGCAGCGGATTAAATCTCCACAAACAACTTGATGTGCCTGCATCTGTCGAATACCTGAATAGACAACGAATCATCCCAAATTCAGGAGGTGGACTTTGGGAGCAGGATATATTAATTTTTCCCCTTTTCCTTTTTTTGTGAGTGTATATGTATATGCTTCTGGGTGAGATTTTGTCTGTATAGCTTTGCTTTCACCATTAGTCCTAGGGTTAGGTCAGTCCGTTTTTTTTTGTTTTTTTTTTTACTTAAAAATTTTTTTTTCCTAATAAATGTTTTCTTAATAATTTTTTCCTTATTTTCTATTTTTAGAAATTAAAAAAAAATTTTAATAAGTTTTTCCTATTTTTTATTTTAAAAAATTAATATTTTTTTCTTAATACATTTTTTCTTAATAATTTTTTTCTTATTTTGTCTTATAAAAAATTAATAAATCTATTTTTTTAAATTAAAAAAATTTTTTTAATAAATATTTTCTTAATAAATTTTTTCTTATTTTTTATTATAATAGCTTTATTGTATTTTATTTTATCCTCTTTCTTTCTTTCTTTCTATTTTTTTCTCCCTTTTATTCTGAGCCATGTGGATGAAAGGCTCTTGGTGCTCCAGCCAGGCATCAGGGCTGTGCCTCTGAGGTGGGAGAGCCAACTTCAGGACACTGGTCCACAAGAGACCTCCCAGCTCCACGTAATACCAAACGGCAAAAATCTCTCAGAGATCTCCATCTCAACATCAAGACCCAGCTTCACTCAATGACCAGCAAGCTACAGTGCTGAACACCCTATGCCAAACAATTAGCAAGACAGGAATACAACCCCATCCATTAGCAGAGAGGCTGCCTAAAATCATAATAAGGCCACAGACACCCCAGAACACACCACCAGACGTGGACGTGCCCACCAGAAAGACAAGATCCAGACTCATCCACCAGAACACAGGCACTAGTCCCCTCCACCAGGAAGCCTACACAACCCACTGAACCAACCTTAGCCACTGGGGACAGATACCAAAAACAACAGGAACTACGAACCTGCAGCCTGTGAAAAGGAGACCCCAAACACAGTAAGATAAGCAAAATGAGAAGACAAAAAAACACACAGCAGGTGACGGAGCAGGGTCAAAACACACCAGACCTAACAAATGAAGAGGAAATAGGCAGTCTACCTGAAAAAGAATTCAGAATAATGATAGTAAAGATGATCCAAAATCTTGGAAATAGAATAGACAAAATGCAAGAAACATTTAACAAGGACGTAGAAGAACTAAAGAGGAACCAAGCAATGATGAAAAACACAATAAATGAAATTAAAAATACTCTAGATGGGATCAATAGCAGAATAACTGAGGCAGAAGAACAGATAAGTGACCTGGAAGATAAAATGGTGGAAATAACTACTGCAGAGCAGGATAAAGAAAAAAGAATGAAAAGAACTGAGGACAGTCTCAGAGACCTCTGGGACAACATTAAACACACCAACATTCGAATTATAGGGGTCCCAGAAGAAGAAGAGAAAAAGAAAGGGACTGAGAAAATATTTGAAGAGATTATAGTTGAAAACTTCCCTAATATGGGAAAGGAAAGAGTCAGTCAAGTCCAGGAAGCACAGAAAGTCCCATAAAGGATAAATCCAAGGAGAAACACACCAAGACACATATTAATCAAACTATCAGAAATTAAATACAAAGAAAAAATATTAAAAGCAGCAAGGGAAAAACAACAAATAATATACAAGGGAATCCCCATAAGGTTAACAGCTGATCTTTCAGCAGAAACTGCAAGCCAGAAGGGAGTGGCAGGATATACTTAAAGTGATGAAGGAGAAAAACCTACAACCAAGGTTACTCTACCCAGCAAGGATCTCATTCAGATTTGATGGACAAATTAAAACCTTTACAGACAAGCAAAAGCTGAGAGAGTTCAGCACCACCAAACCACCTTTACAACAAATGCTAAAGGAACTTCTCTAGGCAAGAAACACAAGGGAAGGAAAACACCTACAATAACAAACCCAAAACATTTAAGAAAATGGGAATAGGAACATACATATCGATAATTACCTTAAATGTAAATGGATTAAATGCTCCAACCAAAAGACACAGGCTGGCTGAATGGATACAAAAACAAGACCCATATATATGCTGTCTACAAGAGACCCACTTCAGATCTAGAGACACATACAGACTGAAAGTGAGGGGATGGAAAAAGATATTCCATGCAAATGGAAATCAAAAGAAAGCTGGAGTAGCAATTCTCATATCAGACAAAATAGACTTTAAAATAAAGACTATTACAAGAGACAAAGAAGGACACTATATAACGATCAAGGGATCGATCCAAGAGGAGGGTATAACAATTGTAAATATTTATGCACCCAACATAGGAGCACCTCAATACATAAGGCAAATACTAACAGCCATAAAAGGGGAAATCGACAGTAACACAATCATAGTAGGGGACTTTAACACCCCACTTTCACCAATGGACAGATCATCCAAAATGAAAATAAATAAGGAAACACAAAATGAAAATAAATAAGGAAACACAAGCTTTAAATGATACATTAAACAAGATGGACTTAATTGATATTTATAGGACATTCCACCCAAAAACAACAGAATACACATTTTTCTCAAGTGCTCATGGAACATTCTCCAGGATAGATCATATCTTGGGTCACAAATCAAGCCTTGGTAAATTTAAGAAAATTGAAATCGTATCAAGTACCTTTTCTGACCACAACGCTATGAGACTAGATATCAATTACAGGAAAAGATCTGTAAAAAATACAAACACATGGAGGCTACACAATACACTACTTAATAACGAAGTGATCACTGAAGAAATCAAAGGGGAAATCAAAAAATACCTAGAAACAAATGACAATGGAGACACGACGACCCAAAACCTATGGGATGCTGCAAAAGCATTTCTAAGAGGGAAGTTTATAGCAATACAATCCTACATCAAGAAACAGGAAACATCTCGAATAAACAACCTAACCTTGCACCTAAAGCAATTAGAGAAAGAAGAACAAAAAACCCCCAAAGCTAGCAGAAGGAAAGAAATCATAAAGATCAGATCAGAAATAAATGAAAAAGAAATGAAGGAGACAATAGCAAAGATCAATAAAACTAAAAGCTGGTTCTTTGAGAAGATAAACAAAATTAATAAACCATTAGCCAGACTCATCAAGAGAAAAAGGGAGAAGACTCAAACCAATAGAATTAGAAATGAAAAAGGAGAAGTAACCACTGACACTGCAGATAATACAAACGATCATGAGAGATTACTACAAGCAACTCTATGCCAATAAAATGGACAACCTGGAAGAAATGGACAGATTCTTAGAAATGCACAACCTGCTGAGACTGAACCAGGAAGAAATAGAAAATATGAACAGACCAATCACAAGCACTGAAATTGAAACTGTGATTAAAAATCTTCCAACAAACAAAAGCCCAGGACCAGATGGCTTCACCAGCGAATTCTATCAAACATTTAGAGAAGAGCCAACACCTATCCTTCTCAAACTCTTCCAAAATATTGCAGAGGGAGGAACACTCCCAAACTCATTCTACGAGGCCACCATCACCCTGATACCAAAACCAGACAAAGATGTCACAAAGAAAGAAAACTACAGGCCAATATCACTGATGAACATAGATGCAAAAATCCTCAACAAAATACTAGCAAACAGACTCCAACAGCACATTAAAAGGATCATACACCATGATCAAGTGGGGTTTATTCCAGGAATGCAAGGATTCTTCAATACACGCAAATCAATCAACGTGATACATCATATTAACAAACTGAAGGAGAAAAACCATATGATCATCTCAATAGATGCAGAGAAAGCTTTCGACAAAATTCAACACCCATTTATGATAAAAGCCCTCCAGAAAGTAGGCATAGAGGGAACTTACCTCAACATAATAAAGGCCATATATGACAAACCCACAGCCAACATTGTCCTCAATGGTGAAAAACTGAAACCATTTCCACTACGATCAGGAATAAGACAAGGTTGCCCACTCTCACCAGTATTATTCAACATAGTTTTGCAAGTGTTAGCCACAGCAATCAGAGAAGAGAAAGAAATAAAAGGAGTCCAAATCGGAGAAGAAGAAGTAAAGCTGTCACTGTTTGTGGATGACATGATATTATACATAGAGAATCCTAAAGATGCTACCAGAAAACTCCTAGAGCTAATCAATGAATCTGGTAAAGTAGCAGGATACAAAATTAATGCACAGAAATCTCTTGCATTCCTATATACTAATGATGAAAAATCTGAAAGTGAAATTAAGAAAACACTCCCGTTTACCATTGCAACAAAAAGAATAAAATATCTAGGAATAAACCTACCTAAGGAGACAAAAGACCTGTATGCAGAAAATTATAGGACACTGATGAAAGAAATTAAAGATGATACAAATAGATGGAGAGATATACCCTGTTCTTGGATTGGAAGAATCAACATTGTGAAAATGACTCTACTACCCAAAGCAATCTACAGATTCAATGCAATCCCTATCAAACTACCACTGGCATTTTTCACAGAACTAGAACAAAAAATTTCACAATTTGTATGGAGACACAAAAGACCCCGAATAGCCAAAGCAATCTTGAGAAAGAAAAATGGAGCTGGAGGAATCAGGCTCCCTGACTTCAGACTATATTACAAAGGTACAGTAATCAAGACAGTTTGGTACTGGCACAAAAACAGAAACATAGATCAATAGAACAGGATAGAAAGCCCAGAGATAAACCCACGCACATATGGTCACCTTATCTTCGATAAAGGAGGCAAGCATATACAGTGGAGAAAAGACAGCCTCTCCAATAAGTGGTGCTGGGAAAATTGGACAGGTACATGTAAAAGTATGAAATTAGAACACTCCCTAACACCATACACAAAAATAAACTCAAAATGGATTAAAGACCTAAATGTAAGGCCAGACACTATCAAACTCTTAGAGGAAAACATAGGCAGAACACTCTACGACATAAATCACAGCAAGATCCTTTTTGACCCAGCTCCTAGAGAAATGGAAATAAGAACACAAATAAACAAATGGGACCTCATGAAACTTAAAAGCTTTTGCACAGCAAAGGAAACCATAAACAAGACCAAAAGACAACCCTCAGAATGGGAGAAAATATTTGCAAATGAAGCAACTGACAAAGGATTAATCTCCAAGATTTACAAGCAGCTCATGCAGCTCAATAACAAAAAAACAAACAACCCAATCCAAAAATGGGCAGAAGACCTAAATAGACATTTCTCCAAAGAAGATATACAGATGGCTTACAGACACATGAAAGAATGCTCAACATCATTAATCATTAGAGAAATGCAAATCAAAACTACAATGAGGTATCATCTCACACCGGTCAGAATGGCCATCATCAAAAAATCTAGAAACAATAAATGCTGGAGAGGGTGTGGAGAAAAGGGAACACTCTTGCACTGTTGGTGGGAATGTAAATTGATACAGCCACTATGGAGAACAGTATGGAGGTTCCTTAAAAAACTAAAAATAGAACTACCATACGACCCAGCAATCCCACTACTGGGCATATACCCTGAGAAAACCATAATTCAAAAAGAGTCATGTACCACAACGTTCATTGCAGCTCTATTTACAATAGCCAAAACATGGAAGCAACCTAAGTGTCCATCATTGGATGAATGGATAAAGAAGATGTGGCACATATATACAATGGAATATTACTCAGCCATAAAAAGAAATGAAATGGAGGTATTTGTAATGAGGTGGATGGAGTTAGAGTCTGTCATACAGAGTGAAGTAAGTCAGAAAGAGAAAAACAAATACAGTATGCTAACACATATATATGGAATCTAAGGAAAAAAAAAAAAAAGGTCATGAAGAACCTAGTGGCAAGACGGGAATAAAGACACAGACCTACTAGAGAATGGACTTGAGGATTTGGGGAGGGGGAGGGGTGAGGTGTGACAGGGTGAGAGAGTGTCATGGACATATATACACTACCAAATGTAAAATAGATAGCAAGTGGGAAGCATCCGCATAGCACAGGGAGATCAGCTCAGTGATTTGTGACCACCTAGAGGGGTGGGATAGGGAGGGTGGGAGGGAGGGAGATGCAAGAGGGAAGAGATATGGGAACATATGTATATGTATAACTGATTCACTTTGTTATAAAGCAGAAACTAACACACCATTGTAAAGCAATTATACTTCAATAAAGATGTTTAAAAAAAAATAAAAAAAATAAAAATGAATGAAGTACTGACACACGGTACCACATGGACAAACCTTGAAAACCTATACTAATGAATGAAGCCAATGATAAAACACCACATATGATTCTCTTTAGAGGAAAGGTCCAGAAAAGACAATTCCATAGAAATAGAAAGTATATTAGAGGTAGCCAGAAGAAGCGAGGAGAGAGGAATGGGGAGTGACTCTTACTGGCTACAAGGACTTTTAGGGGTGATGAAAATGTTCTAGAATTAGATGGTGGTGATGGTCGCACAACTCCGTGAATAACATAAAACCCACTGAATCCTACACTTTAAAAGGGTGAATTTTAAAGCATGTTAATTACATCTCAATAAAGCTGTTATTAGAAAAACGGATTTTAGTTCGGTTGCTGGAATAAGTGTAAATGAGTACAATGCAGATGAGCTGACATTTTTCTACCAGGTGATTCAAAGCTTTCTGTAGTTACCTGAAAATAACTCAGTGGAAATATGTTTCTGGTATGGACCATCATAAAACTTTCATCACCCACCTAAGGGGTAGGAAGACTTCTCCTTAGCACTCCTTACTGTTACCTGGCCTAGTGTGCTCAGGCTTATAAACATACCTACTTTATCAAGACTCTAAGCAAAGATGTTAAAAAACAATAAGTTTTCCAAAGTGAAAAAGGCACAGCAAAGTCAAGTAGACATTATCTTTGGATTATTTCTATCTCTATGTCATCCCTCCCTGATCCCTATTCCTTTCGATTATATACCAAATTACTACAGCTTTTAAAATAGTTGCAAATAGGATGAGAAAAATTCCAGCTATCTATGGATATCTGAAGTGTTCTGTCCTATTGGAAGATAAGAAGCAAAGAAACTTGGGTTTTGATCAAAAAGGGGAAAAGAGTGGATGTATATTCCTTAAAGGATTTAGGAATGCAAGGAAGAATCCAAATCCAGGTGTCTGCTGTTTAAACTCTGATCATCAATAAGGTGATCTGAAAAGTGTCGCTGTTTCTGACACATGTCGCCCATGAAAACAGAGTCAGGTTCAAACAAAAAACAAATCTTTCCTTTATCATGTTCTAGGAAGTCATAGAAGGAAACTCTTTCTGATAAGTATCCTTCAGGAAAAATCATCAACATGAGGGCAGGGAACAATCTGTCACCATTTTAATCAAGATGCATAATAGAATAAGAGGAAAAGATGTAGGAAAAGTAGCAGAAAAAAAAAAAAAACCTGAAGTGAAAGATGCTTGATTAACTCTAGGAGAAAAGAGAGATGAGACAGATTAACTGGGGAAGAGGACTTCAAATCTGTTATTCTTGAGTGTGGGAAGCCTGAGCCAGCAGACTTGAATGGAGAAAAAGAGCCACAAATCAAAAAGCCCAAGATTACGATGAGTCTATTTGCCCTTTTCTTTTCTATCTTCTGAACTGTCACCAAAACTTTTAGCTCAGCACTATAGAGACCGCCAAAGCACGCTAACTCCGCGTCTTCCCACCCTGCCATCTTGACACCTCCCAGGTAGCACTGTTCCTGATGGTGACGTTGCAAACAGAATCATTCATGTAAAGAGCGTCCAGTGGTGTTTAGTAAATAATAAGCGTCTATTGTTGTTGATGATGATGATGAAGGTGATGATAAACGTGCACTCTGCTTTTTAATTACTAGTGTGGTGCTTTCTAAGTGTTAGGTTTAAGTCGATTGTTTGTTTTTAAAATTTTTATTGGAGTATGATTTACAATGTGTTAGTTTCTGCGGTACAGCAAAGTGAATACACATATTTGTATGTGTATACATACACATATATCCACTCTTGTTGTTTTTTTAAAGAGATACTACAGATTGTGCCTGAATTAGAGGATGAATCAGAGCACGGTCAGCAATAATGCTGCTCTCTGTTCTGGCTTCTTTTGCTCCAGGGAAGACTCCGATCATCAGTGACAACAACCCTCTCTCCAGAGAGAGGGGTCTTCGCAACCCCTGCTGCACGGTGTCCAAGCCCCCAAGACTAATCAGAGTTGTTATGCCTGATGAAAACGACTGCTGCTCTAGAGGTCTCATCTTAAGGATTAGGGAGTTTAAATAGCAGTGATGACCCAAGCTCACATGCAAGACAAGGATGTGAAGTTTAAAACAAGGAGAGAACCAGGAAATTTAGAATTGTGTGATGGATCTACTAAGACTCCCTTTAAATATATGCATACATACATAAGGGATAAAGAGATTATTCGTAGAAATGATTTGCTAAATAAATATTTGCTAATGTGGTTGATGGGGAATTCAAGTAAGTGGTAGATGAATAGATTATATATCCACAAACCTTAATCCAAAATCTGGGGTCAGATGTGTTTAGAAAAATAAATATTAGAATATCTATACCATATATTATTTACTGACACCAGTATGGTCTGAGGTAGCATTCTATAATCAAAAATATTAATATGCAAGACTATATCTGTTAAATGGTATATATAAAGCCCATAATTAGTTTCATGTGAGTTTAGGTCTTTTCAGGTCTGAAATTGTAGATAAGAGTTCGTTGACATCTATTTAGGATGGAATACTAAGAATAAGAAGAATTTTATTGTATGATGTACAGTAGAGTACTGATAAGAGTACAGTTGTAATATTTTGGCATCTTTTATCACTGTGAAATAATAAGAAATATATATTTGGTCTCTGTCCTGGTTTCTGACACAGAGCTCCTAAATCCCTTGGAATTTCTTGCATTATAGAAGCATCTTTTGTTCTAATGAGGTAGTTTTGGGTGGGCTCCTGGTTAGCTTTGGGGTGGGGCTGGTCACCAGAAAGACCAAGCCATGATTAGAAGCCTGGAACTTTCAGCCTCATCCCCCCTATCCTCTGGGGAGGGAAGAGGGGCTGGGAACTGAGTTAATAATAGATTATGCCTACATGAGGAAGCCTCCATTAAAAAATCTGTAAATTACCAGGTTTGAAGAGCTTCGGGGTTGGTGAACACGTCCACATGCGAGGAGGTGGTGCACCCCAACTCCACAGGGACAGATGCTCCTGCACTTGGAACCATTCTGAGCCTTTTCCTACACATATACCTCTTCATCTGGCTGTTCGTCTGTATCCTTTATAATATCCAGCCAGTAAGTGTAAAGAGTTTCCCTGAGTTCTGTGAGCCATTACAGCAAATTAGCAAACCAGGGGAAGGATTGTGGGAACCCCAGGCATATAGTCAATTGGTTGACAACTGGAGGTTTATGACCAGTGTCTGAAGTGGAGGCAGCTTTGAGGGACTAAGCCTTTGCCTGCGGGATCTGCACTGACTCCAAGTAGTTAGTGTGAGAATTGAATTAAACTGTAGGGCACCCAACTTGTGTCCCAAGAGTTGGAGGATTGCTTGCTGGTGTGCAAGAAAACCCCGCACATTTGGTGTCAAAGTCTTCTGTGAGTAGAGAAACAGATTTCTTTAAATCACTATCCTCAAAAACACTTCTATGGTAAACCTGAGAGTAGTGAGGACTCTGGCCACCACACCATGTGAAGAAGTTACTTCCTAAGTTGTTTCCTGAATATCCACTATCATAAAGTTCTGGATTTTAACTCTTTGAGAATGTGTCTAATTTACATTGAACTGTGTCTCCATTTAGTTTGCTCATAAGCCTGACTTATGAGCAAATTAAATGGAGTACAAGAAAGTTGTTAAAAGCATTCAAGGTTATCTAGGTCCACTATTTTACTGTCTAACTCTTGACATTCAATCCCTTAGTAAACTAACTGAGAGAAAGGGAGAAAGATTTGAAATCCCATGGCTGAGAACTCAAATTTTTTCAGGTCTTCTCTTTATCATATATGATTTAGAATGCACGTAATGGAGTCCCACGTCTGATGTGTATAAATAGCTTCTATTGGACCTGACCTTCCCACAGATAACAATTATAAATTCTAGACCAAAAAAAAGAAAAAAAAAAAATGACCCAGAGCCAACTTGAAGAGGTTTCCACCTGCCGAAGTTGAAACTATTTGATCTTCTTCAATAATAACAGTAAAGCCAATGAATCAAAACCCATCAAATGTGTTTAAATCCAGGAATTTATCACTTTTTGACAATCAGTAAATAAAGAGATACTATCAAACATTCATCCTGTGTTTCCTGAGAAAACTGTACCATTGGTTAACCAAAGAATGCATAAAGGAGAGTATCTTTTCATTAATGTACTTAACTAATACATATAAAAGAGATGATAGAATTAAAACATCACCATTTTACAGCCCTTTATAGCCTTTTAAAGCATCTATATCTATATATATGCATTTACTGTCAAAATATACTACACAGTATATATATATATATGTGTACAGTATATATATATATGTGTGTGTGTGTGTGTATACAGTATATATACACATATATGGTGTTAGGAAAAGGGGAAATGATTAATGTCCCTCTCTCTCTACACACACATACACACACATGTACATGCTTAATGTCTATATATGTATATACATATATACATGCTTTATGCCTCTCTCTCCCCGCCCCCCTCTCCATATGTACACACACAGTTGACCCTTGAATAATGTAGGGGCTAGGGGTGCCAACGACCACGTAGTCAAAAATCTGCATGTAACTTTTGACTCCCCCAAAAGTTAATTATTAATAGCCTGCTGCTGACAAGAAGCCTTATGAATAACATAAAACAGTCAATTAACACATATTTTGTATGTTATATGTATTATGTACAGTATTCTTCAAATGAAGTAAGCTAGAGAAAAGAAAATGTTATTAAGAAAATCATAAGTAAGAGAAAATATCAATCCAGCTACAGTACTATATTGTATTTATTGACACTGTAAGTTTACATTGTCTGTTTACAAGATGAACCATCTGTCAATACCTACGTCAATATTGTCTTATATGATACAAAACACTGTAGATGTTGTACATACTACTAACACTAGACATCAAAAATGAAAAGATGATGTGAAAAAGAAATTCCTATTTATTTACAGGTTTGAGGATTCATGCATTGGTAATGAAGAAGCGGCAATAGGATTGCTTTGCGGTCGCCTGGTGTAATCAATTGCTTCATGGTGGCCATTAGTGTAACCTACACACTAATGAATGAATCTTATAAAATTGTATAGCATACAGTAGTAGCTATATTTATAATATATATTGGAGACGATGTTACTTTTTCTTAAAAACCACTTACCTGTGACAACAGGCAGAGATGCAGCTTTTCCAATTATGAGAGAGGCATATTGTATAGTCATGTAATTCTTTGAAAGCAAAGTTATGAAATGGTAAGAAAGCTACACATGATTAATTTTATATTAGATATCACTCACTTTATGCCTCTGTAAGGATAGGTTATACACTTCAGTACAAGTCTTGCATACGATGTTCTACGCGATGAGTACTCAGGCAATGATGATGGTGGTGACACAGACATGTCTCACAGTTCTTGCCATATGGTTACTAGATTTTCACATAAAGACACGCACACGTATATGAGATGTCAGTTTACTAACTGGACAGCATGATGATTATTTAGTACTCGGTAAAAAGAAGTGGATCATCATAAAAGTCTTCACCCTCGTCAACGTCACGATGAGTAGGCTAAAGAAAAGGAGGAAGAGGAGGAGGAGGGAGTGTTTTGCTGTCTCAGGGATGGCGGAGGAGGTAGAAGGAAAGGCAGCTGCACTTGCTGAACTTTACAGAAATACATAATAATTTATGTCTGACATTTGTCTTTTTCATTTCTCTAAATACATTTCCATACAAATTCCAATCCTTCTTCCACTGTTTGCTTTAGTTTCATAGAAGGGTCCATGTCATAAAAGAAGTCCAAAGCAGTCTAGAATAATCAGAACCCTTCTGACAGATTGTCTGACGTCGACTTGTTTTCTGGCACCACTTCTTCCAAATCTTCCTCCTCATCGTCTGGCACTGGTTTGCAAGCTCTCACCTCTGTCCAGTCATCTCTGATAATTCCCCTCGTGTGGTGGCTATTAGCTCGTGAATTTCTCCAAGATCCGTATCTTGAAACCCCTCCCCCTTATCTTTTTTTTTTTTTTTTTTTTTTGCCATATCCACAGTCTCTCTCATGATTTCCTTGCTTGGCTCTGTCGTAAATCCTGTGAAGTCATGCACAACATCTGGATATAGTTTTCTCCAGCAGGAATTCGTTGTTTCAGGCTCAAGGACTTTCACAGTTTTTACTGTAACAACAACGGCATCTTCCACGGTGCAATCCTCCCAGACTTCCACAACGTTCTGTCTATCACGGTTCTCTTCTATAGCATTGAAAATCCTTTCCATAGAGGATCACGTGTGATGAGCCTTAAAGGTCCTTATCACCCCCTGATCTAGGGCCTGAACTAAAGATTCTGTGTTTGAGGGCAAGTAGACCACTTCAGTGCTGAACTCATGGAACTCTGGGTGGGCAGGGACCTTGTCCGATATCAAAAAGAACTTTAAGAGGCAGTCTCTTACTCACAAAGTACTTCCTGACTTCAGAGACAAAGCATCAATGGAACCAATCCAGAAAAGTGTTCTCATTGTTCAGGCCTTCTTGTCGTCCAGCCTAAAGACGGGTAACTGGTGTTGGTCATTTCCCTTCAAGGCTCGGGAGTTAGCAGCTTTATAGATAAAGGGCATCTTGATCATAAACCTGAATGCATTTGCACAAAACAGTAGACTTAGCCAATCCCTTTCTGCCTCAAATACTCGTGCTCACTTCTCTTCCTTAGTGATGAATATCCTTTATGGCATTTTTTTTTTTTTTTCCAGATTAGGACACTGTTATCTGCATTAAAAACCTGTTTAGGCAGGTACTCTTTCTCCTCAGTGATTTTCTTAATGATGTCTTGGAACTCATCTGCTGCCTCTTGGTCAGCAGAAGTTTCTTCTCCTGTTATCTTGACATTTTTAAAGCCAAACCTCTTTCTAAAATTATCAAGCCATCCTTTCCTGGCATTAACTTCTCCAGTTCTAGATGCTTCACCTTCCTTTGGCTTTAACTTCTCATATAATGACTTCATGTTAGTCTATAGGTGCGCCTTTCTTTTTATTTATTTATTTATTTATCGTTATTATTTATTTTTGGCTGCGTTGGGTCTTCGTTGCTGCCCGCGGGCTTTCTCTAGTTGTGGCGAGCAGGGGCTACTCTTTGTTGTGGTGCACGGGCCTCTCACTGCGGTGGCCTCTCCTGCCGCGGAGCACGGGCCTCAGCAGTTGTGGCACGTGGGCCCAATAGTTGTGGCTCGTGGGCTCCAGAGCACAGGCTCAGTAGTTGTGGCACACGAGTTTGGTTGTTCCATGGCATGTGGGATCTTCCTGGACCAGGACTCGAACCCGTGTCCCCTGCATTGGCAGGCGGACTCCCAACCACTGCGCCACCAGGGAAGCACAGGTGTGCCTTTCTTATAGCAACCTTACACCCACAAAAAAGCTGTATTTTTAACATGAGATAAAAAGATACTTCACAAAAAGCGCAAGTTTTGTGTGCCTGTTGACATAGCTGTAGCAACAGCCTCATGAATTTCCTTTTCTTTTTTTAAAAAGCTCCTTAAACTGGATTCATTTATCTTGAAATGGTGGGCAACCACAGCTGCAGACCTCAATCTATGGTACATATCAAGTAATTCAACTTTTTCTTACAGTGCCATGACTTTTCTCTGCCTCTTGGGAGCACTTCCATTAACACTAGTGGTACTTCGTATGGGTTTCGAGGTTTACGGTTATTCATGGTTTATGCTATTGCCCTAAACAAGATGAAAAACATGCGAGAACTGTGATCGATCATTTTTTACTGTGATATGCAATTTACTGGACAAAAGAACTGCTCACATGGAGATAATGAGCGTCACATGGATGGTGGATGCAAAATTGCTACATATGCACTACGGTTAATTTTATGCAGTTACGATTTAAAACTGCATCTTTACCTTCGTTTACATTTCTCTCGACTATGAATGTACAGTCTGTGTTTGTGTGCATAGGTTTTGATAAATTTTAACTCTTTATAATAGATTTGTGTGTATTTTATGGTAGCAAATGATAAAATAGACTAGTATCTACATATATTTTATGCATTCATGACACCTAACTTTTTCTTAATTTTTTTCTTTCTTTTTTTTTTTTGCTATTTCTATCTAGGGTGTGCAGTTCATCTGTGACTTTATTCAAATTGTCACAAAATTTTTTCCAATATATTTATTGAAAAACATCTACATATAAGTGGCTCTCCAATAATTTTTCCAATATATTTACTGAAAAAGTCCACATATAAGTGGATCTGCTTAGTTCAAACCTGTGCTGTTTGGAGCAACTGTATCCATGGAAGAAATTATTATTCATAATAACCCTCTAAAACAATTAATCCCCCTCTTAATGACTTCTATTCACCAATCCGTTCAAACCTCTCTACTTTCAATTACTAAGAACATTCAGTCATTTCTCGTTAGGGAAGATAAATGGCTGCCTTTCAGTTCAATAGTTTAAGAGCCCCAAATTAGTTTATCCAGTTTAACTAAACTCATTTATCAGCAACCATAAAATCTGTGGAGTTTGACACATATTGTACATTTGCTAATGTAAGTTACTCTAATAGGATAAAATACCTCTTTATGTGTTTATATTTGCCCTTATCAGTGAGTTTTCCCCCTTTGGCCACTAAAGTTAAACCTTGAAGTCGACTGCCCTAGTGAAAGTGAAAACAGCTATTTCTTTTAAATAAGAAGTCATTCTTCAGCTTAGACTTTTTTGTTTTGGGTCTGGGGTAAGACAATAGTCTTAAATCCAAGCATTTTAATGGGGAAGAGTTTTAAATCACAAAAGCTTCCTTTTCCAAAAACAAACCTTGATATTCTGAACACAGTTTTACTGTAAGCCATAGTGCAGAGAAAAATAAAGATTTTATTAGCAAGGGACATTCTTAGTAGGCAGAAAGAAGCAGAAGCCCTTAGAATAAGAAGAAGGAAAGAAAGAGAAAAGCAAAAGTGAACCAAAGTTTCTTCACTTGTTTTTTTCTGCTATCCTATCAAAACTTGGGGAGGACACTCATATAACCGCAGGCAGATTAGAGGGAAGTTAAAAGCAGCGGTGGCTTTACCTAGTTTCATGTTTGAAAATCTAGAAAGGAACTGGAAAGCAGATGCTTTGGTAGCAACATGAGGTGAACAACACTGTGGAAAGGGTGACTTGTAGCGTTTGGGCAGAGGAGGCCTGGGGAAGTCCATGCCGCCTCAGTTCCAGGTGAGCTACGTGGGCAGTACGCATTCATACAGAGAACTGGAATATTTCCTGCCATATCAGTAAACAAAAGATGTCACAGTCATCAGTGATTGCAGCCACTCCCTAACGTGAGCCCTGAGGGAACTCACAAGGAAAGAATACCTGCCATTTAGCGGCCATCAGACTGCAGCCACTGTGAGCCCGGAGGAAACTCAGGATGTGAAAACACAGGACACGGCCCCAGAGAGCTGAGGTGCATCTCAAAGGAATGATTTCAGTGAGCCCAGACTCTTGCACGTTCCCATATACAGAAAAGTGCTAAATTCCTTAACTTGAGATTTCTGGTTTTCTTTAATTAACGATAATATTTTTATGCTCCCGACTACCTGCCCTTTGCTGCAAGCACCTTCTCTATATCCTAGCTCTTCGCCCACTGCCCCCTCAGAGCGGTTCTCTCAGGGTTACTTGAGATGCTGCCTCCTGGGCTTGAAGTCCTAAAACTTCCCACCGAATAAAACAGAACTCTCAACTTTCAGGTTGTGAATATCTTTATAGTCGACAATACCTTTCTGAAGAGTTCTTGGTGATAAACAAGTTCCTGAAGTGTCCCCGGGCTTGGCAGGGACAAGACCCCGTAGAGCAGACAGCCCAGGCTCAGGATAAACTGGAGAACGTGGTGGAGATTCAGAGGGACCACACAGCCAGCGAGTTTACGACATCAGCAGGGGTGGAGAATGCCGGGGCTGGACCCTCAGGCCTGGACCCTGCTGAGAACAGACCACACATTCTACAACACACGCAGAAGCCGAGGGAACAGAGATCAGGCAAGACAGTTACCTCTCAGCTGGAGCTGGGCAGGAGTCAGCAGGGGACACGTGGGGACCAGCTCCATCTTCTGCTTCCCCTATGTGTAGGCCTTGCCTAGGGAAGCAGGAGAGGCCCGAGAAAAGCCCCCGTAGAGAGTCTGCACTTTCAATTGACTAAACAACGACCAGAGTTACCTACTATTTGCAAACTTAAACGGTTTCTTGTTTTGCTTGGTTGTTTTCCCTTATGAACAGGAATCAATACAGGAGGTGGTTAAATCAGAGAAAGGAACTGAAGACAACATTATTATTTCGCACATCTGAGCCTCATGTGAAAACATTCATTATTTTCAGGGACTTAGTTCTATAAAAAACTGGCTAAAACAAATAAAAAGCTCCAGTTGAAAAGACTGACCTCAGTCTAGTAAGATAGCATATGAGACCTCAGTACTGAAATAGCATAAAGTATATTAATCATTCTACATCTTGGCCAAAAAAATTAACTAAACTTTTTTTCCCCCTTTAGACACTTCAAGTATTCTTTACAATTATTTAATACTTGGAAATATAGATACCATTTATATTTCACATTTTAGAATATAAAAGATGTATATGAAAACAATCTTTGATAGTTTAATGTCATGGTGTAAGTCTAGAAAAGATTTAAAATCTATTTTTATTTGATAAATTAACAGTGTATTACTAGGATAGTGGGGAATAAATTGACAATTTGACCAATCATTAATAATAGGAAATAAACATTTTCCTTTAGAGGTTCTAAAACTGTACCCAATGTTGACATTTAATTTATGACTTAGGCATATATCTGTCACTTAGTTGTGGTTTGCTGGTCATATTAAAGTTTTCTGTATTGTCAGAAACTAACTATTAAGAAATCTGTGAAGTAAAAATGAAGATTATTAGATGTTCCTCATACCTGAAATTAAATGTCTTAGTAGAAATATTTTTGCTTATAATTTTGAACAAAAAATACTGAAATGGTTAAATATAACTTTTATTTTAAACAAGAACTTACAATTCATTGGTTTACAAGACAAGCTGAAATGGAAGGTAATATAACTACTCTTTAAAATGAAATTACAGATTGGATTGACAATGACTTTATACAACTAAATGAATTTATCGTATTATAACATGTTAAAATTATCTTCCATATATTAGGAACTGATATCCAAATCCAGAGCTCTTACACATAAATTAAATTCTGTAAGTTAACAAAATTCGTTGATTATACATACATAGTTACTGTGAATATATTTTAGATGATTCCCACACTTGTACTTTCCTTGGGAAACACTGAGAATTATGACATATGAAGACAGCGTATAAGGGACCTTAAGTCGGCTTTGATCCCATTATTAAGAAATCCATAAAGGATTGGATTAAGACAACAGGACGTCATGCCTAGCAAGTGACAGATGCAATACACCAACTTGAAGTGCCTGTTTGAAATCAGGCTGTCGTTAAAGTCGGTCACCACGTGGAAAAGGTGCAGAGGCATCCAGCTAACTGCAAACACGAGTATCAGGATGGTCAGTCTGTAGAACACACTTCGAGATCTTTTTTTTAATCTCATGATAGAACAGTTTACTCTCATCTCATGAACATCTGAGTTTTCTTCCGGTTTCACCTCAAAGCAAGTGGGGACCCCTGGTATAAACTTACGGGATGAAGGGGGCTGACTTTTCCCAGAGCCCAAGTGTTCTGGAAGCCTTCTTGAGCGGTTCTCTGGAGGAGGTCTCACTGGTGCAGGCAGCACGCATGCCGTCTTCTTGCTGTACCTCCTTCTGTGCTTTCTGATGAATGAATAGCTCCATTTCCGGCTGCTGGAGATCCTCACCTGAGGCCCACTCTTTTTGGAAGGATGGAGAGTTAAGTTGATCATCTCATTTTCTTCTAGTTGGTTTTCTTGGTTGGACAATCCACAGCTTATGCTCCTGCAGACACTGGTATGACTTACAGTTAGACAAACTAAGGGCAGAATATACTGAACGAGCAATAAAGAGATAGTGAAAGCAATTCGGTATGCATCGGATGGCCATGACTCGACACATAAATACCTGCTGCTGAGCAACGCTGAACCAAACGTCTCCTGAAGTTCCACAAGGCTGTGAAACACTGGGAGGGGAGAACACATTGCAAAGCCTAGTGTCCAGACAGTGGCGATCAGGAAATAGCCATGGTTTGCTGTTAAATGATTAGACACAGGATGTTTTATCATATGATACCTGACGATGGCGATTGATATTAAAATTAAAGTGGAAACTAGAACTGTCACACATTGAAGGAAAGGCATAATGTGACACATGACTCTGCCAAACTTCCACTGATCCAGCAAGACAGAGGTCAGTGTGAAAGGTGAGCAAAACAGCACAACCAAGATATCGGAGAAGGCCAGATTCCCAATGAGGAAGTTGACCGTTGTCTTCTGATTTCGCTTCCTCATGAGAGCCATTAAAATAAGTAGATTCCCCATAAAACCAAGAAGACTTACAAATGTATAGAGTCCAATCAGAAAATACTGCAAGTCATCGACACTGCTTTTATAGTCATCCCAGACTGGGAAATCAGAATTCCGAGTGGCAGCAGTATTGTTCTCTGCAGCGAGTGTCTTGTTATAATAATCCTTGAGCTCTGAATCCATATTATTCTCCTGCTTGGAATGAAAAGACATCAGTTGGCAACTTGAAAAAAAATTCCATCACTACTATAAATTAATCCATTGAGAAGGAAACATTTTACCATTTGGTCCCATTACCATTTACTAAATGTACCATTTACATTTTGGTCCCTTATTCATTTACTAAAAAGTTTAGGGAAGTCTTTAACTGGCAACAAGTACAGTGCAAATGTGAACCAATAACAATTACAGTAAGTTTAAATCTATCATCACTTCTATGGTGTGTTGACTCGTGTTAAAATAGCAGAACTTTTTAAAAAAATTTATGTATAAATAATGTAAGGGACAGAAAAGACAAATGTGGATAAGAACTTCAAGATTATAATAGCTAATTAATATTGTTCTCCAGTCAAGGTACCTGATACATGTTGTAGTCATATAATCTTACCTTAAACATTCCTTCTTCTCCTACATCAGTCAAGGTCAAACTTAAAAGTCATCTGCTCTAAAGTGTTCCTTTATCTGTTCAACTGGATGTGATCTCCTTTCGGAACCCCATGTATTTCTGTTTATAGCTCTCTGACGCTACATGACACAATTTGCTTTGCACTGTAATTATAATAAAAACCAGTATACCTTATTTATATATAAGCAATGGAAAAGTGAAACTGTGTTTTACTCACCGTGGTGTCTACCATAAAACATGGCACAGTAACTTCACCATGGAAAGTGTTAAATAAATGTATGTGGGAAAATGAAAAATTCAAACAAAAATAAATATTTATGGGGAAATGAGAAATTCAAACAAAAAGCTAATATCCTAAATATATCCAGTTCATATTATCTTCAGATTTGAGCTTCTCAAGTGTAGAAACACTATTCCATGACCTACATGTATAGAGTAGGCACTCAATAAATGTTTATCACATGGTATTGTTGACTATGTGAACACAATTCTGGATGGCAAAATCATTTCATGATCAGTTCTCAGTCCTCTGAGAGGTGCAGATTATTATGAATTAAGCCATTAACCAGCTGGCTGCTGGTGTTTTTAAAAACAAAATTTACCTGTTTATTTTTTAATTTAAAAATTGAAAGTAGATTTCAGCATTAAAAAGATTAAGTAAATTCACATTTTTTAAGGAAGATAACATGGCATAAAGTTAAATGTAGAAGTGATACTAATATAACATCCCATAATAAGTTTTTTCACCTCAAGGAAATTAATAATGTAATATTAATACCACAATGATATTAATTTTACTTTTTTTTAAATTGGAGTATAATTGCTTTACAATGTTGTGTTAGTTTCTGCTGTACAGTGAAGTGAATCAGCTATATGTATACATATATCCCCCCTCCCTCTTGGATCTCCCTCCCACCCCCCCCATCCCACCCATCTAGGTCATCACAGAGCACCAAGCTGAGCTCCCTGTGCTATACAGCAGGTTCCCACTAGCTATCTAGTTTACACATGGAAGTGTATTTATGTCAAACTTAATCTCCCAATTCATCCCACCCTCCCCTTCCCCTTCTGTGTCCACATGTCTGTTCTCTACCTCTGTGTTTTGATTCCTGCCCTGCAAATAGGTTCATCTGTACTATTTTTCAGCATTCCACATATATGCGTTAATACACAATATTTGTTTTTCTTTTTCTGACTTACTTCACTCTGTATGACAGATACTAGATCCATCCACATCTCTACAAATGACCCAATTTCATTTATTTTTATGGCTGAGTAATAGTCTATTGTATATATGTACCACATCTTCTTTAGCCACTCATGGACCCTTAGGTTGTTTCCATGTCCTGGCTATTGTAAATAGTGCTGCAATGAACATTGGGGTACATGTGTCTTTTTGAATTATGGTTTTTCTCACGGTAAATGCCCAGTAGTGGTATTGCTGGGTCATATGGTATTTCTATTTTTAATATTTTAAGGAACCTCCATACTGTTCTCTACAGTGGCTGTATCAATTTACATTCCCACCAACAGTGCAAGAGGGTTCCCTTTTCTCCACACCCACTCCACCCTTTGTAGATTTTTTGATGATGGCCATTCTAACCAGTGTGAGATCATACCTCATTGTAGTTTTGATTTGCATTTCTCTAATAATTAGTGATGCTGAATATCTTTTCATGTGCCTCTTGGCCATCTATATGTCTTCTTTGGTGAAATGTCTATTTAGGTCTTCTGCCCATTTTTTGATTGTGTTGTTTGTTTTTTTGATATTGAGCTGCATGAGCTGTTTGTATATTTTGGAGATTCATCCTTTGTCCATTGTTTCATTTGCAAATATTTTCCCCCATTCTGTGGGCTGTCTTTTCATCTTGTTTATGGTTTCCTTTGCTGTGTAAAAGTTTTTAAGTTTAATTAGGTCCCATTTGCTTATTTTTGTTTTTATTTTCATTACTCTAGGAGGTGGGTCATAAAAGATCTTGCTGTGGTTTATGTCAAAGAGTGTTTTTCCTATGTTTTCCTCTAAGAGATTTATAGTGTCCAGTTTTACACTTAAGTCTTTAATCCATTTTGAGCTTATTTTTGTGTATGGTGTTAGGTAGTGCTCTAATTTCATTCTTTTACATGTAGCTGTCCAGTTTTCCCAGCACCATTTATTGAAGAGGCTGTCTTTTCTCCATTGTATATTCTTGCCTTCTTTGTCATAGATTAGGTGACCATAGGTGTGTGGGTTTATCTATGGGCTTTCTATCCTGTACCATTGATCTATATTTCTGTTTTTGTGCCAGTACCATACTGTCTTGATTACTGTAGCTTTGTAGTATAGTCTGAAGTCAGGGAGCCTGAATCCTCCAGCTCCGTTTTTCTTTCTTAACACTGTTTTGCCTATTCGGGGTCTTTTGTGTTTCCATACAGATTGTAAAATATTTTGTTCTAATTCTGTAAAAAATGCCACTGGTAATTTGATAGGGATTGCACTGAACCTGTAGATTGCTTTGGGTAGTATAGTCGTTTTCACAATATTGATTCTCCCAATCCAGGAGCATGGTATATATCTCCATCTGTTTGTGTCATCTTTGATTTGTGTCATCAGTGTTTTATAGTTTTCTGAGTACAGGTCTTTTGCTTCCTTAAGTAGGTTTATTCCCAGGTATTTTATTCTTTTTGCTGCAGTGGTAAATGGGAGTGTTTCCTTAATTTCTCTTTTTGATCTTTCACTGTTAGTGTATAGGAATGCAAGAGATTTCTGTGCATTAATTTTGTATCCTGCAACCTTACCAAATTCATTGATTAGTTCTAGTAGTTTTCTGGTGACATCTTTAGGATCTTCTATGTATAGTATCATGTCATTGGCAAATAGTGACAGTTTTACTTCTTCTTTTCCAATTTGTATTCCTTTTATTTCTTTTTCTTCTCTGATTGCTGTGGCTAAGACTTCCAAAAGTATGTTGAATAATAGTGGCAAGAATGGACATCCTTGACTTGTTCCTGATCTTAGAGGAAATACTTTCAGTTCTTCATCATTGAGAATGATGTTTGTTGAGGGTTTGTCATTTATGGCTTTTATTATGTTGAGGTAGATTCCCTCTCTGCCCACTTTCTGGAGAGTTTTTATCATAAATGTTTGTTGAATTTTGTCAAAAGCTTTTTCTGCATCCATTGAGATGATCATATGGTTTTTATTCTTTGTTTATATGGTGTATCACATTTATTGATTTGCATATATTGAAGAATCCTTGCATCCCTGGGATAAATTCCACTTGATCATGGTGTATGATCCTTTTAATTTGGTGTTGGATTCTGTTTGCTAGTATCTTGTTGAGGAAGTTTGCGTCTATGTTCATTAGTGATATTGGCCTGTAATTTTCTTTTTTTGTGATATCTTTGTCTGGTTTTGGTATCAGCGTGATGGTGGCCTCATAGAACGAGATTGAGAGTGTTCCTCCCTCTGCAATTTTTTGGAAGAGTTTGAGAAGGTTAGGTGTTATCTCTTCTTTAAATGTTTGAAAGAATTTGCCTGTGAAGCCATCTGGTCCTGGACTTCTGTTTGTTGATTTTTAGTTACCGTTTCATTTTCATTACTTGTGATCAGTCTGTTTGTATTTTCTAATTCTTCCTGGTTCAGTCTTGGAAAGTTGTACCTTTCCAAGAATTTGTCCATTTCTTCCAGACTGTCCATTTTATTGGCATATAGTTGCTTGTAGTAGCTCTTATGACCCTTTGTATTTCTGTGGTGTCAGTTGTAATTTCTCTTTTTTCATTTCTAATTTTATTGACCTGACTCCTCTCCCTTTTTTTTCTTGATGAGTCTGGCTAAAAGTTTATCAATTATGGTTATCTTCTCGAAGAACCAACTTTTAGTTTTATTGATCTTTGCTATTGTTTCTTCATTTCTATTTCATTTATTTCTGCTCTGATCTTTATGATTTCTTTCCTTCTACTAATTTTGGGTTTTTCCTTATCTCTTGTAACAGTCTTTATCTTAAAGTCTATTTTATCTGATATGAGTATAGCTACTCCAGCTTTCTTTTGATTTCCATTTGCATGGAATATCTTTTTCCATCCCCTCACTTTCAGTCTGTATGTGTCCCTAGGTCTAAAGTGGGTCTCTTGTAGACAGCATATATATGGGTCTTGTTTTTGTATCCTTTCAGCCAGTGTATGTCTTTTGGTTGGAGCATTAAACGTTCTATATTGAAGATGATTATTGATATGCATGTTCTTATTACCATTTTCTTAATAGATTTGTGTTTGTTTTTGTGGGTCTTTTTCTTCTCTTGTGTTTCCCACCTAGTGAAATTCCCTTAGCATTTGTTATAAAGCTGGTTTGGTGGTGCTGAATTCTCTTAGCTTTTGCTTGTCTGTAAAGCTTTTGATTTCTCCATCAAATATGAATGAGATGCAAGCTGGTAGAGTAATCTTGGTTGTAGATTTTTCCCTTTCATCACTTTAAATATATCCTGCCACTCCTTCTGGCCTGAAGAGTTTTTGCTGAAAAATCAGCTGATAACCTTATGGGGATTCCCTCGTATGTTATTTGTTGCTTTTCCTTTGCTGCTTTTTATATATTTTCTTTGACTTTAATATTTGTTAGTTTGATTAATATGTGTCTTGGTGTGTTTCTTCTAGGGTTTATCCTGTATGGCACTCTCTGCACTTCCTGGACTTGGGTGGAGATTTCCTTTCCCATGTTAGGGAAGTTTCGACTATAATCTCTTCAAATATTTTCTCAGACGCTTTCTCTTTCTCTTCTTCTTCTGGGACCCTTATAATTTGAATGTTGTTGCATTTAATGTTGTCCCAGAGGTCTCTGAGATTGTCTTCAATTCTTTCCATTATTTTTTCTTTATTCTGCTCCTTGGCAGTTATTTCCACCATCCTACCTTCCAGCTCACTTATTCGCTCTTCTCCCTCAGTTATTCTACTATTGATTCCTTCTAGTGTATTTTTCATTTCAGTTATTGTGTTGTTCATCACTGTTTGTTTGTTCTTTAGTTCTTCTAGGTCCTTGTTAAACATTTCTTGTATTTTCTCAATGCGTGCCTCCATTCTATTTCCAAGATTTTGTATCATTTTTACTATCATTACTCTTAATTCTTTTTCAGGTAGGTTGCCTATTTCCTCCTCATTTATTTTTTCTTGTAGCTTTTTACCTTGCTCCTTTGTTTGTAACATATTTTTTAGTCGTTTCATTTTTTTTTTGATAGGTAGGGCTGTATACCTGTCTTACTGGTTGTTTGGCCTGAAGCATGCAGCACTAGAATTTGCAGGCAGTTGGGCAGAGCCGGGTTGGTGCCGATATGAGGACTGCTGGGAGACCTCAGTCTGATTAATATTCCCTGGGATCTGAGGTTCTCTGTTAGTCCAGCAGTTTGGACTCAGTGTTCCCACGAGAGGAATTCAGACCCGATCCTCGGCCTGAGAACCAAGCTACCACAAGCCGTGCAGCACAGCAAAAGAAAAGGAAAAAAAAAAAAAAGAAGCAGTACAATAACAAGGAATAAAAAATAAAATAAAATTAGAAAAATAAAAAATATATTAGGAAAAATAAAAATATAAGTGAAACAACTACATCAAGGTAAAACAGAACCACAACAGAAAAAAAAAAAAGGTGGGTGAAACCCCAAAGGAACCGAAAGGAGCAGAACAATAACAAATTATAAAGAGCAAAATAAAATTAGAAAAATAAAAAACTTATCAGAAAAAATAAAAATATAAACGAATTAACAACAAGGTAAAACAGAACCACAACATAAAAAAAAAAAAAAAAAGACCAGAAAAAGCTTGGGCTGTAGGGGGTGGGGCTTAGGTTTGGGAAGGAGCTTAGCCAGGGGCGGGGTTTAGGGTGGGGGTCAGGGCCCAGGCTCAGGACCTGCGCTGCTGGGAAAGGTGTGCCTTGGAGTTCGCCCCGGCTCGGAGTTCCAAGGTAAGGCCCTGGGTGTGGGTGTGAGCGGGGCTTAGGCTCAGCGTGGTGGGAGGGAGCCTCCGAGGGCAGAGGTTTAGTCCCAGGACCTCAGCAAGCTTTCTGGGGCCCAGGTGGGCAGGGGAAGCATTCACCGCACTCCCTTCTGTTCCTCCGCTCTTCCAAGGGTCTCCCCCATCCCTGTTCATCCCCTAACTGTGGGTGGGCCCTTCCGGTCGTGGGAACCCCGTCCCTCCCCCAGCCGCCCCTCAGGGGCACCATTCCTGTCCATCCGGCCTTTACTTTTCCTCCCCCCTCCCTCCCACTCCCACAGGACCCACGCGGCTGGAGGGGGCCTGGTTGGGCAGATCAGGCTCGGGACCTCAGCAGGCTCCCTGGGGCCCAAGTGGGCAGGGGGAACGCTGGCCGCATGCCCTTCTGATCTTCTGCCCTCCCGAGGGTCTCCCCCGTTCCCCCTCTGGGCGTGGGACCCCCTCCCCTCCCCCAGCTGCCCCTCAAGGATGCCGGTCCCATCCTGCCTCAAGTTCTCCTCCCCCTCCCTCCCCACCTCATCCTACCCAGTCGCTCGGGGGTTCCTCCCATCCCTTTAGGTGTCCGTGGTCCCCCAGCAGGGCCTGGTAGGTGCCCTAGTTGTGTGCAGACGTGACCTCTGCATCTTCCTGGTCCATCCTCTTGACTCTGCTGATGTTACTTATTTACTGTTACATATTAGAGATTTGGCAGTATTGCCTGATGAAGTACACAACTGCCTATAATATGTCAAGAAGAGGCAAAAGGAATGCTTTCTCCCCTTTAAAAAAGCAAGCACTTCCATTTTTTTTAAACAAGAATATCCTACAGCATACTCAGGACAGCAACAGTTTGTTAATTCTGATGAGTATACCTTGTTATAGAGATCCTGATATATATATATAGCTTAAAAAGGCATTTTCACTACATATCAGTGTATGTTTATCAACCTGTTTCTAGATCTATAGTTGGGTAATTATACTTAAAACTATAAAAATACATATATATTTAAATTAATAGTAAACCTTATTATCTTCAATTTATAAGGGAATTACAGGTCCTGGTCCAATAAATTTCCAAGTAGAAAATCTTACTGTGTATACACATTCATCATAAATAACTTTAAGTTTATATATAGCAATTTTCAAATAGGATGATATAAGCATTTCTGTGCTATAAGAAAATTTAAAAGTTTAAGGTTTTCACAACTTCTATAACCGATTTTATGTTGATTGAATTTCTGAAAGCTAATTATCAATACATCCCTTTAAAGATAAATGAATTCAAAAGCTCAGGATCTTATTCATTTATTCTTAGGCTCTAACCGACAATTTACACTGATGTTGCCTCAAATTAAAAAAGATAACTGGTACCAAAGTGACTCACCAAGGTTACTGATTCATCCCACTCATCATAAGGCCATCAGTCAATGGCCTTCCTGCCACTCCCCTGGACAGCTCAGTGAGCCCCTAATCAAAGCCCAGACTGGCTTTCTCGTCTCATTTCCTGAGATATGATGACACCCTGGCACCACCTCGCTTGTTCAGAATCCTATTTACACCCATAATCTGTACAAGCTGCTTCTTACCACGATCCTTGTGTATATATATATAGCTTAGTTATTCTTCTCTGGACTCACTTTTTGGGAACAATCCTAAGAGGCTATGCAGCACAACTGGTGGTAATAGAAAGAATGTGGTTTTGGATCTAAAACTCAGAGTGCCTCCAATGCATGGTCAGTTCTCTCTGCTAGACTCTAATGGAGAGAAGGAAAAATGTTTTAATTACGTTCATAATTTTAATGATGCTTAATAGAGTATGTTGCACATAGTGGATGCTAAGTAAGTATCTGTTACTTAATAATTTTAGAAAAGTAGTTTAATTTTTCCAGCTTTAAAATAACGGAAATGAATCATCCTGGGAATATGGGCAAATTCAGGGTAAAGTATAACCATATGTGTATATACGTATATATATATATGTGTGTGTGTGTGTATGTGTGTGTGTGTGTGTGTGTATGTCTGTACATATATACATATATGAGAACCATTGAAAGTAGACAAGGTTTCAGATGGTCCCAAAATGAAATGAAGAGTACCTACATAAACAATTGTGATGATTTACCACTTTACAATTTTAAATTACAAGCAGGCCTCATTTTATAGTTCTTCACTTTGTTTCACTTATTGTGTTTTTTACCAGTTGAAGGTTTAGGGCAATCCTGTGTAGAGCAAGTCTATCAGCACCATTTTTCCAACAGCCTTTGCTCACTTCGTGTCTCTGTGTCACACTTCAGTAATTCTCTCGATATTTCAAATTTGTCATTATTATTTTATTTGTTATGTTGATACGTGATCAGTGATCTCTGATGTACTATTGTAGTAGTTTGGGGCACCACAAACTTCCCCGTGTAAGATGACAACTTAACCCGTAAACGTTGTGCGTGTTCTGACTGCTCCACTGACTGGCCACGCCCCCATCTCTCTCCCTCTCTTTGGGCCTCCCTGTTCCCTGAGACACAACAGTATTGCAATCTGGCCAGTTGTTAATCCTACAATGGCCTCTAAGTGTTCAAATGAAAAGGAAGAGTTTCACGTCTCTCACTTTAAATCAAAAGCTAGAAACGATTAAGCTCAGTAAGCAAGGCACGTCAGAAGCGAGATAGGCTAAAAGGTAAGCCTCTTGCACCAAACTGTTAGCCAAGTTGTGAATGCAAAGGAACAGTTCTTGAAGGAAATTAAAAGTGCTACTCCAGTTAATACATGAGTGATAAGAAAGAGAAACAGCCTTATTGCTGATACAGAGGAAGTTTTAGTGGTCTGGATAAAAGATCAAACCAGTGACAACATTCCCTTAAGCCAAAGCCTCATCCAGAGCCAGACCCTAACTCTCTTCAATTCTGTGAAGGCTGAGAGAGGTGAGGACGCTGGAAGAAAAGTCTGAAGCCAGCAGAGGTTCATGAGATTTAAGGAAAGAAGCCGTTTCCATAACAGAAAAGTGCAAGGTGAAGCAGCAAGTGCTGATATACAAGCTACATTAAGTTACTCAGAAGCTCTAGCTAAGGTACTTCTGAAGGTGGATACACGAAAGAACAGATTTTCAATGTAGAGTAAACAGTCTTATATTGGAAGATGCCATCTAGGACTTTCATAGCTAGAGAGGAGAAGTTGATACCTGGCTTCAAAGCTTCAGATGACAGGCTGACCCTCTTGTTAGGGGCTAATGCAGCCAGTGACTTTACGTTGAGCCAAAGCTCATTTACTATTCTGAAAATCCTAGGGCCTTGAAGAATTAGGATCAATCTACTCTACCTGTGCTCTATATACAGAACAACAAAGCCTGGATAACAGCACATCTGTTGACAATAGGGTTTACTGAATATTTTAAGCCCACTGTTGAGACCTACTGCTTAGAAGAAAGGATTCCTTTCAAAATAGTACTGCTCATTGACAATGCACCTGGTCAACCAAGAGCTCTGACGAAGATGTAAGAGATTGATGTTGTTTTCTTGCCCGCTGACACGACATCCATTCTGCAGCCCACAGATCAAGGAGTAATTTCGACTTTCAAGTCTTATTATTTAAGAAACACATTTTTGTAAGGCTTGAGCTGCCATAGACAGTGATTCCTCTGATGGATTTGGGCAAAGTCAATTGAAAAACTTCTGGAAAGGATTCACCATTCTAGATGCCATTAAGAATATTTGTGATTCATGAGAACAGGTCAACATATCAACATGACCACGGGTTTGGAAGAAGTTGATTTCAACCGTCATGGATGACTATGAGGGGTCAAGACTTCAGTGAAGGAAGGAACTGCAGATGTGGTGGAAACAGCAAGAGAACTAGAATTAGACATGGAGCCTGAAGATGTGACTGAATTGCTATAATTTCATGATAAAACTTTAACGGGTGAGGAGTTGCTTCTTATGGATGAACTTAGAAAGTGGTTTCTTGAGATGGAATCTTCTCAAGAAGATCCATCTTGAGATGGTAGAAATGCTGTGAAGATTGCTGAAATGACAACAGAAGTTTAAGGAAAGGGAAAAAAAGCACACAGGATTTCTTTCCTTCAACTTAGCCCTTGACGTCCTTTTTTCCTGAAAAGTACAATAAGGAAGCCTATAATGGAAATGTAAATCTCTTTAATAATGATCTGTTTTTCAACAAGTGTCATAATGAACGTTGTACAATTTTATGCAACATAAATATTTTATACATAATAAAAAATAATGTTAAATGTGAACTTCATCTCAGATCACTAGAGAAATTATGAAATAGAGAATGTTTTTAAAATGAAATATTATTTTAGAAGAAATCTGATATTGACTGTGTGAAACCTTTGTGGTGCCTAATTACGAGATTTTGTTTTTCTCTTTTATATCTAGTTTTAACCCCTCTACCCTCAGAATTCCTAGGCTGAAACACCAAGCTTTAATCCTCAGAGTAGAAGTGACAAAAAAAAAATTTCCTGGTTAAACTGTGGTGACTGTTTTTAAAAAAGCAATGTCTTATAAAGACATTGTAATTTTGTTATATTGTAATTGTTTATAAAAATTGATCTATATGTGACACCAAGAGAAATGAAATCTCGTGAATAGACTTTAAGTATGTTGAATAGATAGTTCTTAAAAAAGAACTGCAGGAACTCAGGACGATGAAGGACTGAGCGTGCACATTTAAGTAAGGTCCCTTTGTTAGGATCTTTACCTGCCTTATGTAAATGCACATCTTTCATCTCAAAAAAGATGCCAATCACACAAAAGAATAAAATCCATGTAATTTTTTTTCCTTCCAGCAATGAAAACATACCAACTATTGCCTACTTTGCTGTGATCCTGGAACAATGGCGAGATTCCACGTTCTAAAATATTCCCACGATTTATTTTTAAAGCCAGAATCTGGCCAAATTTGAATCGGAAAGAAATACTGCTCCGCTCAGCTGATAAACACGCAGGCGCAGCCACCCTCTCTTCCCATGTCTAACAGTAGAGTTTCTCTTCCCTTGAGAAACCTGAAATTTAAAATTTCATTCGGGCTGCAAATTCCGCTGAGAGCGCCTTAGGCAATTTCCACGGTCTCTCAGAAAGTCTCTGGGCTTCGATCCAACGCGGTGGTTCGGGCCCTTTAAAGGGTAACCGAAAGGTCCGCAAGCTCGGGGATGAATCCCCGGGGTCGGAAGTCGAGGCGCAGGGATGTGTCCCCGGAGCGCAGACCGGGGCGCGCCGCCTCGGGGTCCCGGGCATCCGCGGGCGGCGGGGCAGGTGCTCGACGCCCCGGGACCCCAGCCCCGGACGCCGCCGGGCCGCCGCGGGCTCGCCCTCCCCGGAGGCTGCGTCCTCCCCGCCCCGGCTCCGGCGGGACCCCCGACACGCTCCTCCGGCTCAGCTCCGCGCGCCCACCCGGGGGGCTCCTGCGCCGCACGGGAGCCCCGCCGGGTCCCTCCGCTCTCCCTCCGCGCCCCGAAGTCGCCCGGACCCCCCGCTTCCAGCCCCGGCCCTTCCCGTACCTCGGGGCGCCCCGGCTCCCGGGATCGCGGCCGCTCCTGCGCCCGGCGGCGGCGGCGACGGGGGCAGGGGGCGCCCGGGCACACGACTGCTCCCCGAGCCCGCCCAGGGCGCCCCCTACCTCCGCGTGGGCCGGGGAGAGGCGGCAGCCCGCGGCACCCCGTCTCCCGGGCCGGGCCCGCCGAGGCCGCGCAGGGAAGTCGGGGTCCGCGGCCGGCGTGGGCGCCCGGGGAACGCCGCAAGGCCCAGGTTTTCTCTTTGTTCGAAAAATAATAATAAAAACCAAACCAAAGCAGCGCGCTGGTCTTTCTCGCACCTTCCGGAGGGCGGCGGGGAGGCGTCTGGGCGGGGGTCGGCCCGACCTGCGGGGACGCGGGGACGCGGGGTGGCGGAGGCGCTCGGGCGCAGTAGGCACGCGGTTCCGGCGGGCGCCGCGGGGACCAGGCGTGGGCGCGGGGCCCGGGAGGCTGGAGCCAGCCCACGCTTCCCAGCCTGCGCGTGGCAGCTGAAGAGGGCTGGGATGAAAAGAGTTGTCATAGGCTAAAAAGTCCCAGGCAAAGAGAACTTGTCCTCCTTTTCTGCTCAACGTGATTTCCATCCCCAGGGCGTCCAAACCTGTATCGCGCAGGTTTGCCTTATTTTTAGTTATTAGTTGTCAGGTGCTTAATGCTTTTCTCTCTCTCTCTCTCTCTCTCTCTCTCTCTCTCTCTCTCTCTGTGTGTGTGTGTGTGTGTGTGCGCGCGCGCGTGAGACAGGGAGGGAGAGAGAAAAAAGAAGAGGCAAGAGAGATTGGGATGAAAACGTGCACAAGCCCCTGGGTCCCTGTCGTTTGAAGTAAAAGGCTTTAGTCTCTGGAGCCTCCCTTGAATCTCTAAAGGCTGCTCCAGAGTTAATGATTGGGAACGTGAACATGCAGAAACAAAGAATAGCTGTTGGGTGGAGAAACTGGTGGCAATTCAGACCATAAACCAGCCACAGCAAAATCACCGAACTCCCAGTTTCCTGAAAGATACAGATAAAGGCCCCGCACACATTCCTCAGTTGTTTTTACAGGAAGCAGATCCCCAGATGAAAACTGCTGAGCACAAGCCCTTAGACTCTAGACCGGTTGAAACCAGAAGGTTGATGATGCTTGAAACTTCACCTTGATGTCAACCAATCCGAGAACTGTGCATGAGCGGATCACACACCCTGCCGCCCCCTCCCTCACACAGCCCTTAAAACCCCTTCCCCGAAAGCCATCGGGGAGTTGGGGTCTTCTGAGCGTGAGCTGCCTGTTGCCCTTGCTTGGCGCCTGCAGTAAACGCTGCACTTTCCTCCACCACAACCCAGTGTCAGTCGATTGGCTTTACTGCCCGCGGGCAAGTGAACCCAAGTTTGTGTAACAGGGAGAGGTCCATATGTCTTTGACTGTAGCCGAGACTGAGAAGGGGTGTTTTATTGTACACTTTAAAGCTAAAGACGGCTATGTGACAGTAACAGCACGGTGTGTGTGGTGAGGAGTGCAATCGTGTGGGACTAGCCTTCTCTAAACTGCAGAGGACTGTATCCCTTGGGAGTGACACTACTTGTAAATCTAATTTCTGGGGGCAGTAAATGCAAGCTGTTACCCCAGAAGCCAGAGAAAAAATTCCTGCGGCCCTTTTCTGCTGAATTTTAGTATTTGATACTCAGGGAACCTGTATAGATTGTTGTTGTACCAGCCAGAGTCATCCAAGAGCTTTAAATACCCAAGTATATAAACTTCCTATTTCATTCATTGCTGTCTTAGCACAATAGGCATTCTGAGAAGGCCCATGGGATTCTGCAGTGGGTGAAAGGAAAGATGGAAGTGTCAAGAAGCAGTGCCTGGGGAGAAAAGAAAGCTTGGTTCTTAGACTTTCTTAACTCCAGTATCTGTACAGTAAAGCACCACACCTACCACATAAATTTCTACCCTCCCGTACCCTGTACAGTTACAATACACGCCTACTTCTAGGACATATTGGCTTTAAAACAACTTCCAAACGAACCCCATTGTGACTATTGTTTGGGAGGGGGAAATTTCCCCCTGTCCCCTCCCGGAGTTCTTGTGACTGGACTAATAATAAAATGGACACAAGACAGATTAACAGGAGAAAAATAAACAAATTTTAATTCATATGCAGGGAGGTCTCATAGAAATGAGACCTAAGAAGTGGCCAAAGCAAGCAGCTTTTACAGTTTTTAGACAAAGAAACAATAAATTTGTGAGGAATTGACAGGACAAGGGAATTTAGGCTTTGGGTGCTTAATTAGTAAGGAATCTCAACAGAGTTTGCGCTTGGGGTAGTAAAGTAAAGAAGTAACACGCTTTGTTTATACAGGCTTCTCGGCCAAATTCTGGATCTCTGGTAGTGAGGGTGTCCTTCCACCTCCAGATGCAGGGACAGCCCCTTTCACATGGGAGATTTCTTTGCTGCCTTCAGAGAGACAGAAAGGAGGGTCAGAGTGTCCCTATTGCACTGGTCATTTCTTAAGTAACTTTAATTCGAAGTAACCAATATGCCATCATGGCGTATTTTGGGGTGGCCCACCCTGAGCCCTAACACTAGCTTCCAAAAACAAATACAATTGGGCTATGCTACAAGCTTTTGTATATCAAAAATACAAGATGAATTGTAGTTTTTTCTTTTCCACCGATTTGGGGTTTTTCTTTCGATGATATGCATTTAGGTTTGAAGTAACTATCATTATTAGAGTAAAAATAGAAGGCCGCCATGTTTTTGAGGTGAAGATTTTGGTTAACCCACCATTTCTCTTCTCACCACGCACACAACCATGCAGGCCTCAAAAGGGGAGTCAGAATTTCTTCTTTAAATACACGCTTGCTGTACATGGAGTGAACACATTGTTAGGATTTTTTTTTTTGAAAAAATTGTCAAGTTGAAAAATTCCAACAATATGCTACATAAAGAAGAAAATACAAAGATAACTGTGCTTTTATCTTCAAATTTCCCAGGAGGGACTCAAGACTCATCATCACTCTTTATAGAACATAATAATTTCATTTCTATTTGATGGAGTGACATTCAAACAGAGGAAGTACCACCACGGGAACAAAAATAGTAATGTCCATCTCTGCTGTTATGTATGTTTTCCTCTCACTATTTGCAAAATGCTCATTTGGGAAATTAAGTCGGGTTTTATGTGTGTTACAAAATTAAACTGGCTATTTTCCAGTTCTCGTGGTTCTTTATCAGTTATGGAAGGAAGCATATCTATAAAGGTAAAACTTAAAATTGCTAGGTAACTCCTAAGACAAATTATTGAATAATAAAACACTCTCCAGACAATGCCTGGGGTAACATTTCTCTGAGGAATGTCTGTTGTTTTTATCAAAGTTATTGCTGCATTTTAATAACAGCTACCATTTGTGGAGGCCAGTTACTAAAGTGCTTTGATGTAATCTCAAATGATATGTGATCTCGAATATTAGTTATAGTGGGAGTGAATAAACTAAAGAAAATATTATTTTAGTTGTTGCATTCTTTTCCTCTGAAGATTTTTGTTATACTCACGAAGAGTAAACATTTCTTTGTCCACTGTTTCTACCATGATAAATTTAAATCTTTAATTCTTAAAAGGTATGGAAAGGGCCATCTCTGTGTGTTACAAATATTTTTATGATGCTCATTGCTGCATTGATTTCTCTGGAATCATAATAATTTGTTATATAATCAATATTCAGGACTTAAAACAAGGAACTAACTTATAATTGTGAAATACAAGCAATTTTTTAAGTAACAGAAGATATTTTTTTAAAATAAGTTAACCTAAAGTATTTGCGTGCATAGAGTCATTTTTTCCAGGGAATTCAATCATAATTTTGAAGTGCTAAGGGAGAACTATAAACATTTCATTGCCTTCTTCTGACCAACACTGTGGTACTTAAGCAAAACTTTATCTTTCTCTTTGATGCCCTAATGATTAAAGCATTCACTATAAAGCAGTGACTGATTCCAATTCTTTTTCTAAAGTAATTTTTTCATGTTAAAAATATATACACACTTATGTGTGATACCCACATATATAGTTATATAATCAAATATCACATACGTATTTGTATAATGGTAGTTTGTCAAAACACCTGGATTGCAGCCAGGTTTTATCCCAAATTAATGGTGTGGCTTTAGACAAAGCACTTGATCTTTTTAGTCCTTACTTTCTTTGTCTGTAAAACAAAATATTTTGACTAGCAGATCTGGAGCCCCCTTCTAGCTCTGAAAACCTATGACTTTATGCCATTAACAAACACATATTACAGATATATGGGTAGAAAAATAACTTTTTTGGATCCTCAGAAAAATTTAATGGTGATAAACATTGTTTGTTTACCCTCCATATTAGGAGGAAGAAAAAGAAGAAAGAAATATTGTTGATAATGTTTCCCATTATTGGTGTACATTCTCTTCCCTGCAGCTAGTAATAACTATATAATGATATTTAATTCATTCTTTTTAAAAGTTGTGGGTGTCTTAAAGCAAATCATTCTATATCTAATTACATTATTTAAAATTTTTATTACAAAATATATAAAGGAAGAGAACATGGATTCCTTTGGAGACACAATATTCTATCATACAAATTCATACATAGGTCATATATTCTTCCCTTCTGTAGGTTAAAACTCCACACAAAAAGTGTTGTTGATAAATATCACCTCAGTATCATCTTAAGATAAATGTTCATTTCTTAGCTAATTTTTCAAGGTTAAAAAATTAAATCTAGTTATAAAGCTAAATATAGCTTTGCTATATTTAAGTGGAAATGAAAGAGAAACAGTTTATTTATTTTTGGTATGTCAGTTTGTTTTTAATAGTCTTTAAAAAGGATGTTTAGAGAAATGTTCAAAGCATAAGTTCAGAATCAAAAGCAGATATGGTTGAATAATATGCTCTTTAAAACTGCATCTGTTACCATATTCTTACTCTTATGCTCATAGGTAATTCAGCTTTTAAAAGTATGTTATTCAGCAGGTAGAAAAATATATGAGACATATTCTCTACTAGACATTACATGCATTTTCAAAGGCAGTGAGGTCCATTACTCAAGCTTACACTGAATGGGGAAAGCAGAATTCAACACATAAGAAAATCCAAAATATAAGAATCAAGAGGAGTATAATAGTAATATGTATAAATATATACATGTGTTATGCATATGTATAAAAATAACAATAATCCATCATAGCTACAAATGCTAAAGATATTTTTTAATGTTTGAGATGAACAAATGGGCTTGATTTGTGATGTTTATAATTTATATAGTCCTATCTTATTTCTTGTTCTTCAATCCCTCAACAAACCTGTTTTCAGTATCTTATGATATGCCAGATATTATTCTAGGCTCTAAGCTTTAAGAGGTGAAAAAAAATAATCACTGGCTTCCAGAGATCCCAGTGTAGCTGTGCAAATACATAACTGACTGCAATATAGTGTGATAAATTCTGTGTTAGAAATAAACTCAGAGACTAGTAGGAATAAAAACAGGAATATAAATACAAACTCAGCCTGTGGGGTGATTTGGGGAGATGGAGAGATAGACATTAAAGAGGGCTTTGTAGTTGAGAAGATACTTGAACTGAAGTTTGAAGAATTGGTGAAAGTTAAACCAGCAGATGGAGGGGATGGGCAAGTAAGAAGTGGGGGGAAACATGAAGGTGATAGAGAGTAATATTCAGAGACCTGCAGGTAGTTCAGTTTGACTGAAGTCTGTGTGGGAATGGGTAGAGGATGCTACTGAAAAGGTTGGTTCACAAGGACATTGTTCACACTTTTCTTGAAGGATCTGGAGAGCAACTAGATGATTTAAGCTGGGCGGTGACTTCACTGGATGACCTTGACAGCAGTTGGTGGCAGAGAGACCATTGAGTAGAGAATTAGCTAGAGCTTGATGGATATAAAAGAACACATTTGAGAGATATTATGCTGTGAAATCAGTGGGAATGTGTAACCGATTCCCAACACACCCAATGAATTTGAGACCAGTTGAATTTGAGGGTGTGAGAGAGGGAAATACTGGGATGATCCTCAGGTTCCGGCTTGAGGTGTAGAGATGATGACACTGGTTTGTATTGGGTCCACCAGCTGTGAAGCATATTTGTCAAGGAAACCTGGGAGAGGTCCACACTTTACACGGAGATTTAAGGTTACAAATGTACAAGCGTGTCAGTGACAGCAGAGGGTATGATTATGTTTGAAAGTGAAAAAAGGGAGAAGATTAAGAATGAGGTCTCTGGTAAACTTGGGAATTTCAGGGCTGATCAGGGAAGAGACAGGACCACGAAAGGCAGTTTTATTTGGGTGGTCCTGGACAGGCTTGCATGACAGGGAAGTTTCTCCCAGAAAGAGACCTTCCAGAGACAGTAGTATGAGCTACCATTCAGAAGGGGGATGGGACAAGGGAATCCCCGGGGAGGAGAAAACAGAGGGAGTCTTAGTGTCTAGGTGACACCACTCAGTGGCAAGGTGGGAAGACTTGGGTCAGAGAGCTCTGAAGGGCAACATCGGATAGGTGTCTTTTATGGCTACAGGATTTGTCTTATCCATGGTTAGCAGATGTTTGGTGCAGTTTCTCAGAGTGTATAAAGTAGGTAGGCAATGAATAACTAAAAATATATTTATTTGGACTGCATATAAAGCAATTAGATTTGTGAGAATTTGAGGTTGATGCAGTCTGGCATTTGTGTCCTGCCAGCTGTGAAGAAGTAAACAATGTGGGGACCATTTTAGGCTAATACACAGGGGCCATCTCGGGCTGATTGATCATAACAGTATCCTAGGGAGCAAATCACCTAAGGAGGAGATGGAGACAACAGATCCTTGGGAAGAAGACTGAGAAACAGCCAATAAGGAAAGAAAACCATCTGAAATGTAGTTAGCGAAGTCAAAGGAAAAGGCGATTCCAGGAGAGGATGGTCAAGAGAGTCAAATGCAACATAAAGAATTAAAGTCTGAATTGTATCCACCGGTTTAGTCATTGTTTTCCCTGGCAGAAGCAGGTTCCAGTGGGCCATATGAGAAGCAATGAGAGGACAGGAAATGTGCCTTATTCCTGGAGGAGCAACCAGGACAGAGAAGGCAGCTAGAGAAGATATGACAAGGGTGAGGGAGTTACAGTGAGGAAGGGTGAGCAATTTTGTCTTGTTGTTTTTGTTTTCAGTGTTGAGCCAAGAAAAATGAATTGTCAAATAAGCAGGTATTTTTGTTATGTTATTGTTGTATAAAAAACCTCCCAGAACTTAATGGAAAACCAAAAACTCTCAGACTCTATGCTCACGGATTGAGTGGGTCAGCACCTCAGGAGAGCACAACGGCGATGGCTTGTCTCTGTCACATGGCACTTGGGGCATCAGCTGGGAAAACTCAGTGCCTGGAGACTGGGTCAGCTGGGCTGGAGGATCCATTGCCAAAATGAGGGACATGAAAGGGAATAAATACCCTATGGCTAATGGCATTATTTCATTCTTTTTTATGGCTGAGTAGTATTCCAGTGTATATATGTACCACATCTTTTTTATCCTTATATCTGTCTGTGAACATTTAGGTTGCTTCCATGTCTTGGTTATTGTAAATAGTGCTGCTATGACATTGGGGTGCCTGTATCTTTTGAAATTATGGTTTTCTCCAGATATATGCCCAGGAGTGGGATTGCAGGATCATGTGGTAGCTCTATTTCTGCAATGCAGATGGACCTAGAGGTTATCATACTAAGTGAGGTAAGCCACACAGAGAAAGACAAATATCATATGATATCACTTATATGTGGAATCTAAAAAAAAAAAAAAAAGATACAACTGAATTTATTTACAAAACAGAAATTGGCCCACAGACACAGAAAACAAATTTATGGTTGCCAAAGGGGAAAGGGGGTTAGGGATAAATTAGGAGTTTGGGGTTAACACATGCATACTACTGTATATAAAATAGATAAAACAGATAATCAATAAGGACCTACTATATAGCACAGGGAATGATACTCAGTATTTTGTAATAACCTGTAAGGGAAAATATTCTGAAAACGTATATATATATATATCTGAATCACTTTGCTGTATACCTGAAACTAACATAACATTGTAAATCAACTATACTTCAGTAAAAAAAAAATACCCTATGGCTTTTACTCCCTTCAGAAGGAAGGAGGAATCCACTGAGGCTGAGGGTATGAGGTGGGAGGCTGGGGAGAGGGGTGGCTATTTGAAATACCTTCTAAGAGGAAAGGAATTGGGAGTCACCCAAGCCTGAGAATTTCTGAGTGACATTTAAGGCTCAACTGAGGTTTTGAATTTGTAGTTGCAATAACCTGCACAGTTGAGTGATTTCCACCAACATACTATACTAGCAGAGAGTGGCAGCTAAGCAGTCTCTTAGGATGAGAAGGATCGGGTTATACCACAGACCATATTTGGCTATATAACCTCTTTCTAGATTTATATGTATCTGGGGAAAGAAAAGCAACAGCTAGACCTTAAATAAAGGGATGAATAAGGGATAGTTACCTAAGCAAAGTGATACCAGGCAACACTTCTCACCACCTCTGTGCCCATCTGTCATATTATTTAGGTGCACATAAGGAATCTTTCTCCTGTCTTTGGGAAATATTGTCCCATCTCAGGATGGGAAATAGCTTTACATCATGGGGCCAAGTCTGATCTGCTGATGTTGAGATGGGGTCTGATGTCAAGCCTGAGATTTCAGGGTTGGGGTCGGGGGGAGTGGAGGTGGGCAGGATGTTTGTCATGGATGAAGGAAGGTCAGTGGTGGCATTCATACTTGCCCTTCTCACCAGCTATGCCTACACCTAAGAAGGGAGTGAAAATAATTATCATGAAAAATAATAATAGCAAAGTTCCTTCCATTATACCATGCAATAAATACACAACATTACACTTTTGTCAAATAACATTACACGTTTGTTGAATGTCTAAAGGGTGTCAAACAGGATGAAATCTGCAGGAAAATGTTTGAATATTTACTAAGTAATTTTAAGGTACTGGTCGTATGGAATCTATTCTGACAGAGTTGTATAAAAAAAGCTCTAAATTTGTAGCCTATGTAACCAAATGAGAACTTTCTTGAAGTGCATTCCCATTTTAAATCAAGAGCGAATCCATAAATAGTATTTGGTGTCTTCTACACAAGGAAGATAATTGAATTGTCTATATACTTGTATACTAACATTTTAAGTAAATTAATTGTCACTTTTTTCTGCTAAGTTAATTCTCTCAAAAAGAGTTGAATAAAGTGATCGTATTGACTGATTGTACTAACCAATTTAGTCAAACTCTTTACCTACTGTATTTTATTGGTCCTAAGATGAGGACTTTTAAAAACATTTTAGTTCTCTAACTTTAAGATTCATTTACAATTGACTGTATGTCATTGCTTTACTGGAAGGATTTTTTTCTTTGTTAGTGGTCCATAAAATAACATTGCAACTTACATTCTATGGCATCATAGATTCAAAGAAATGCCGTAGGTAAGTCACTGAAAGAAGGAAAAATTGGCACTGCATTAATTCCTAGAATAACATACTTCGTAGTAAGTTCTACCTTGATGGAATTTCCTCCTAATCAATATCAGCTACATTCTAGTTTTCACATGTGTTAATGACTATCAGGGTTTTTCTGAAAGATAATTTATGATAATTTTCATGAATCAAGGCCTAACAGCATTTCAGGAACTTTAACCCTTGCAGCAGAAATTCGTCAGAAGACCAGTAAGGTAATTACAGCGGATAAATTCCAGCAGTAAATATAGTGATAAATAATTTTATCTAGCCAATTACTGAATCATGGAATTTAAAGGGCCAGACCATAAAGTTGTTCCATTTTTTATATGATAAAACTAAGATCTACAGAGATTTAAGGAGTAGATCCTATTCCTTTGTTTAAATGACAGAACAAACCTATTGACCATCAGAACATGAGAATAAGTCATTAGTTTAATTCTCTGGCTGCTGTGAAATTTCAGAAGGAAATACACAAGATGCAAAAAAATTCTCTCTCTCTAGCAAAGGTGAGGTTTTATCTACCTTGAATCCCAAATAGGAAAGTATGCAACTGACTGTTCACTTAAGAGTAGAAAAAAAAAAGATCTTTAACACACATATTCTTTTAAACACATCTTCTGAGGAATTCAGATTATTCTTTAACACATATTTTCTGAGCAACTCATGTTACTTTGTTTATTTCAAATCTTCCATTAGATTACATTATACGAGGATCTTATGTTGTATTTGGTTATTATACTATGCTTAAGTTTCCTAGTTTACACATTGGAAAGAGTCTTTAGTAAATGATAGTCCTAGAGAATTGTATAAATTTGCTGTTTTTGTTCAGCATTTCAAAACCTCCCTTTGTATCACAAAATTTGACATAGAAAAAAAGTCTTTGAGAGCAATGATCTTTCAAAGATTGGTATTTGATATTAATGTCTCAAGAATACAGCTTTAGGGATTTCCCTGGTGGTACAGTGGTTAAGAATCCATCTGCCAATGCAGGGGACACGGGTTCGATCCCTGGTCCGGGAAGATCCCACATGCCGCGGAGCAACTAAGCTCGTGCACCACAACTACTGAGCCTGCGCTCTAGAGTCCGCAAGCCACAAATACTGAGCCCGTGAGCCACAACTACTGAAGCCCACGCGCCTAGAGCCCGTGCTCTGCAACAAGAGAAGCCACCACAATGAGAAGCCCGCGCACCACAAGGAAAAGTAGCCCCGCTCGCCGCAACTAGAGAAAGCCCACGCACAGCAACGAAGACCCAACGCAGCCAAAAATAAATAAATTAATTAAAAAAAAAGAATAGAGTTTTATAAATTGGACTGGGGGGGTACTTTATAAAAATTAATAAGATGACAAAATACAATGGCCACAGTAATTCAGATATTCTTGCAGACATGCTTTTAGTAGTATTTTTGGAAAACACAGAAAGGAAAGTGTCATTTAATGAGTCCAAATTATATTCTTAAATCCAAAATATTTGCTGATATAGCAAAAACGTTTACCTAAAAATGTATTCTTTTCAGAGAATTAAATTATTTCATTTGTAATTCTTGCAGCAGACTAAAAAGAGCCAATTAGATGATGAAGACCTTGGGGTAAATTTGCTTCTATGAACAGAATGTGACTTAAGGGATAGAGTAAACAGAGAGTGAATAGAAACACAAATGAGTTATTGCTCTTTAAATAACTGAAATTCCTAAATTATGTTTTATATTTTCATCCTGGGTTAAAAAAAAAAAAAGAAAAAGAAAGAAAATATATGTGCCATTTTACTATTCCTTAATCACTAGTGGGCTTTTAAAAAATATATGCTCATATATATTGTATAGTGCATTTATTACCTGATTGTGATATATCGATTCTTGGTCATAATCCCTTTCCAACTTTATAAAAATATACCTAATGACAAATATTTTAGAAACCTTTCCCGGTGGCGGGGGGGTGGGAGACAACAGAGATTGTGTACATCATTATTTGTATAAATGAATGAGTTAGAGTTTCTACTGAGCTTTAAATAGAATTTATTCAGTCTAATAACTAGAAAAATAAAACATTTTCAACGAAGTTCAAGTAAATCCATTTGTCTCAGAATCTTGTTCTGCTTTTAGTTTGAAGACAGATTGCGATCATGGTTGTTATGTAATGAAACTTGTAAGTATCTCCTAGGCAGTGTCCTGTATCTTTATTAGGAAGACTCTTTATTACTTGAAAGTTTGATTTGGAAGAAGTTGTATTCATCTACATCAGTAATCACTCTGTGTGTGTGTGTGTGTGTGTGTGTGTGTTACACAACTTTGGCTTTTCGAAGTAGAGTAGAACTATGTAAAACACCTGAGGTTAGTGTATCAGAAATTAGCCTGAATCATCAGGCACCAGGATGGCTTTGCACCGTCAACGTGCTCTGTGTACATTCTGTTCTTTTATTCCTTCATATTGTTCTGCACGGTAGTAGATTAAGTACCGAGGAAATGGCAATGACTCTTTCTGACCCGCAAGAAAATGTTCCTCTCCTCGTGCTTCCCTGAAAGGAGCAGCTCGGTGCCAGGAACAAATCTGCCTCAACGCATTTTTCTAGCGGAGAGAAAGAAGGACTTAAAAAAAAAAAAGCCCCTTCCATCTTATCGGAGACTCGCTCCTTTTGCTTCTTTGAGGTCTTCTCTTTGTTCACTGCTGAAAAGGAAAAACTTCTGGCTCCGGCGTGAGAAAGCTCCGGACGTCACGAGAGAGGCTAGGCACGCACGAGCGGCGCAGTCGCGGTGGGCTTCGCGCCCCCTTCCCCGGAGCCGGGCTCGGCGCCGCCGCCCGCGCCGCCGGCTCAGCCTCCGCCGCGAGGTGGCACCGACCGCCAGCGACGGCGCGCGGGCGCGACCTCCGCCCAGCGCCTCGCCTCCCTCCCGCCCCCGCCGGGCGCCGAGCGCCGAGCGCCGAGCGCGCACCCCCGCCCCGCGCGCGCGGTCCGACAGCGCGCGCGGCTCCCGCGCTGCCCCCCGAGTCCCCGGGGAGGGGTGCGGGGGGCCGCGGCGCCGCCCGGGGGCTGTCACGTGGCCGGGACGAGGTGGAGCTCCGCTTCAAGGGCGGCTCTTCCCCTCCCCACCAACCTTTAGGCTTTGAGCCGGAGGAACGCCCGCGGGCTCTCCTTCCCGCTGCGCTCCCTTCCGCGGCCGCCCTCCCCGCTTTGATCGTCAGCCGGCAGAGAGGGTAAGTTTCAGGAGTACCCCTTTGGAAGGACGGACTTTAGAGGAATCCGCCACTGGTGGGGTGAAGGATGGGAGAGGAAGAAAGGGCACGCGAGTCCCGAAGCGAGCTCTGGGGAGCGGCGCGGGCGCAGGCAGCCTTCGGTTCGGTCCCCGCGCGGGCGGGTCGCGAGGTGCTCCAAGCCACCGGCCCCCCGGGACCGCCCGCGGTGCGGGGCCGACGCCGCTCTACGGGGTCCGAGTCCCCCTCCTCGGGCTCTGGGGAGACGTCGTCCTCCCTCCTTCGCTGCCTCTGGCATCTTTCCCGAGCCTCCGCGGCGCGGCCGCGCTGAGCTTTTGCGGAGGAACGCGCGGCTGGGACGGCCGGGGGAGGAGGGCTCGCGGGTCGGCCTTCGCCCTGCGCGCCGCACTCGTGCGCGCGGAGCGGCCCGGGGCCCCGGTGGGCGCCCCGCGCGCGGGCTGTGTCGAGCCCTGCCCCCCGGCGCTGGCCCCTCCAGCCTGGCGCTGCGTCCCCAGGAGACATCGTACTGTCCCCTACTTCCGAGTTTCCATCGTCCAACTCTTCAGCTCCGTTGCACCGGTGGTGGTGGAGCGCGGCTGGGTAGGAGACTGTGGACGGACTGGAGAGGGGGGTGGCCTAAGAGTGGCCCGCTGGTCTCCAGGTAGATTGCAGAGAGGCGAATGTTTTAAGGACTGATGTTGGGCCAGAGTCAACTAACTTTGGGCTGTGCTTGTTTGGTTCTGGTTGTTTTGGATGTTTTCTGCTTTGCCAGTCTCATCATTATGGGTAGAGACATCTGACAAATGGGTGGCAAGTGTGTGTGTATGAGGGGGGGGGGCGGGCGGGGAGGGAGTATTAGGAATGAGGACAGTTGGGGGCAATTCACCTAGTTAACGCGATATGAAAAAGGTGGGCGCGTAAGCGTGCCGACAGGAATTTTGATTTAACACATCCCATTTCCTGAGTTCGGTAACTCAGGAAAAACCTAGGGGAGGGGAGGGGAGAGTGAGGAAGTGTGTCTTGACATTCCTTTTTTTTTTTTTTTTTTTGTTAAAGAGTTCTCAGATTTGCCGTGCCCACCAGGACCCTATGGGAAAGCGTAACTTGTCGGGTGGCACACAGGCGGGGGGTGGGGGGGCGGGGAGCACGGAGCTTGCGGGGCTCTGCCTGGAGCGGAGTCCCAGCAACAGCGGCTGTCAGTCCCACGACTGCAGGCTGCTTCCCCGGTGAGAGAAGGCTGTCGGCCGGGTTCCTCACCCAGGACCAAAGACAGCGCGCTTTTCGGTGGGTGACTACTGCTTTGTTAGTCTTTCCTCATTGTTTTAAGGCAGCTGTCAGTTGAGCAAGCCCTCCTGGAAGGGAAAGGAACAGAGAATTATGTAACTCATGTGAATAAACTAGCAGTAACTTTGGGAGGACGCGTGTAGCAAGGCTGGCATTTCTTTTCCAAAAACAAGGGAGTTAAGCAGCCAGTTCTGAGTATATGAGAAAATTTATCTGCAGCAGGTTATGACCAGAGAGCTGTATTCTCAGGCAGTTAACAGCTCTAAGAACAGCAAGCAGTAAAGGCCAGCATTCTAATTGGAATGGAGAAGCAAATTTCCCTTTGGAAGGGGGCTCATTTGCCAGCTGGATGTATGTAGTGTCTCTGTTTTGTCTCTAAAGGCACAAGGCAGCTATAGTGAGATGCAACAACCTTTCAGTTTTTGCAGCGTCTGTAGTTGCATACCTTACTTTAGAAATATATATTGGAATAGTAAATATCAAATCATTTTCCTTGTCAAAGATGACGTATGTAAATTCTTTCTCAATATTATTTTCTGACAGTTATTCATCCTTGAGATTATACTTAGTATAATAGGTAGGCTGGAAATACACATTTTATCCAATGCAGAACTGTTTTACCCAACTGGAATGACATGCATTTAGCAAAGGAGTCTGATTTCAAATACATTAAAAAAATGTAAAGTTTGCATTTTCTGTACAGCTAACTTCTACTTAGTAAGAAAAATGCTATTTCTCACAGGATATGTCTAGCAAATGTAATTTCAAAGGAATCAGAGTAGAGTTTCAGTATATTTAACCTAAATTCATCTGCAAGAAAACTTTGTAGCCCATAAATTGTAATAATTTAATAAGTGTTTGCATTAAGTCCCATATGCAGTGAATTTTGTCAAAGTCAGTTGGTAGATATCAACTTTCTATCTTTCTTCCTTTTCACTGCAAACACCTTGGTCTGTGCCTCCATTATCTCTCACCTGGATTATTGCACTAGCCTCTAAATGAATCTCCCTACTTCTCTCTCCTGTCTTAAGTCCTTGCAAACAACAGCTAGAGCAGTAATTTTAAAACAAGTCATAGAACTTCATGCCTTTACCAAAGACTCTCCAGGGAGTCCTCGTCTTTCTCAGAGAAAAAGTCAAAGACTGTCCCACCGAGTAAGGCCCTGCAGAGTCTGTTTCTCCCCTGCTTACCCTCCCAGCTACTTCGCTATAGTCTCTCCCTCATTTATTTCGCTTCTCATCTGTTCGGCACACCAAGCACACTCCAGTCGTCAAGATTTCATGTTTGCTGTTTCCACAGGGGGTGCATCCCTGAGGCATCTGCTTGGCTTCCTTCCTCGCTGTCGGGTCTTAACTCACATGCCATCTTCTCCGGCAGTCAGAGGCCTTCCCGCCCCCGGTTAACAGCTGCCATCCCAACAATCCCAGGTCCCCTTCCTTGCTTTATTTTTCTCCAGGGCACTTACTACCGTCTTGTGTCCTGTCTCTTTTACTGATTTATTTTTTCTCGTCTGCTTCTGCACACAAGACTAGAAACTCAATGGGAACCTCACTGTAGTCTCTACTAAAACCCTGCCTGACACAAAATAGTGTTCAATAAATATTTATTGGATGAATGAATTCTCTTTCAGAAACAATTCCTTTTTTTTTCTTTTTTTTGCACAAAGTGGAACATTCCCTCCCCCCCCACCCCCGCACACCATGTACCTGACCTAGTAAAATGGCTCTTATAATTAACCTCCATTTTGCACGTCAAAGGACGATGATAGTGTGGACAAGAATGTCCCCTGCCGCCTGCTGTATCAGTAAACAAAGGATGTTGTGGGCATCAAGCCATCAGCCCCTGCAGTCACCCTGGACGGTGCACCTGAGGGGATTCTGGATGGGAAAGAACAGGATACTGGCTCCAGATAATATTTCAATGAGCTCAGACTCTTGTATCTTCCCATACATAGAAAAGTGCTAAATTCATTAACGTGAGATGTCTGGTTTTCTTTAATTAACAGCAATCTTTTGACGTTCCAGCTACCTGCCTTTTCTTGCAAAAACTCCTGTATATCCTGGCTGCTCCCTGACTTCTTCCGAGCCGTCCCTCAGAGCATCTGAGAGGCTGCCTCCCGGGCTTGAGTCCTCAGCGAGTCCGCCGAATGAAACATAACTCGCAACTTTTAGATTGTGGATTTTTTTCGGTCGACAGTAGAATTCAGCTATTGATGTTAATATCAATCACACAAGAACCTATTATTCCATCTGTGCACCTACTGTGTCATCAACACATTTTTATTCTAAATCTAATATTCGCAAAGTAGTATGAAATATACATAGTACCTACCTTCAAGAGGTAATATTACAGTTGTGAAGAACCAATTAAGCATCCAAGGGACTAAATGGTGCTTTGAAAGATGGGTAGAATTTGGATGCGTGATGAGGAGTTGCAGAGGCGAAGATGCAGAAGCTAAAACGGGCCAGGGCACTTGGTGACTGTGAAGGGACCTGCCCGCCTGGTACAGAACATGCCCCGTGGGGTTGTTAGACCGGGAGTGTAAGGCAGAGTAGCGGTCTTCAAGTGTCAGGTCCAGGAGGCTCAGTGGTCCCTACCTTGTGTGTCTCACCTGGCTCTGTGTGCAGACGGGGAGCCGTGGGTAGGGAGTTAGAAGATGCATTTTCCTGTCATGCTAGTTCTACTAATGAAGAAAAACTCAGATAACTGCGCAGTGACGTTAAATATCTTGCCAGCAACCTGACTAGGATTTATGATGCGAAATTTTCTTGAATTCTTTAGTGCGAAATTTCCAAAGAATTTTTAGATTAGCACTTGCTTGCTCCAGGTTTGTTCTCAGACACTGAGAGACACAGATATTCTCTCTCTTTGGTATTCTTGAGAGAAAAGTGTGTTACCAGGGAGGTTCAGGAGTCTTACCAGGCTGTTGACAAGAAGAGGGGAGAACGTTTCTATAACGTTCCCACTTGATACCTTTCCTAGTCCCGATGTTTTCATTCTCACTAAGTGGTAGCAACCTTTCTTTTTATTCTTCAGTTTTATAAGTTGTAGTTTTATAATAAAAAAACACCCCGTATTCTAGAAAGCAAAAGCACCCAAGGAAAGGTTCAATAGTGGCATCTCTTAAAAGGCAAAAGCATATTTTGTTCATTAAAGTTCTTGTCTCCTTTTCAATGGAAGTAATTCTGCATGATTTTCTTTATAGTTCTCACAGAAGAAAGAAATGCAATTCTGTTTCTTAACGCAGGCACAATGGCCTGTTAATTAACATAAGAAACCCCATCTCATATATTTACTTAATAACGTAAGGGAAATCAGAGATTTTTTTTTTAAAGGAGCTTTTAAGCTCTACAGGACTGTTGTCTGTGATTTGTTTTGTTGGTAAGAAAAGAGTATTCCTATCCCAAAATGCTGTGAAAGATCAAAAGTACGACTGAAATTTAGATCCCTGGATTGTATCTATATATAGTCTAGTGGGGAGGGAGGATATTTACTTGAAGAAAACCTTAGAAATCTTTTGAAAGCTTCTGACATGTTAATAATATTATAGAATCTTAAAGTCAGAAAGAGCTTCAGAGTTACCCAGTTGAATCTCCTACACAATGTGAGAACTTCCCCAAGCCTTTCGAGTAGTACTTACAAACTGTTGCCTGTGGAGAACTTGCTGGTTTACAGGCAGTTCATTCCATTTGATTAAACTTTTGTTCCTCATAATGATGTGAAATATTTTTAATGTAATCCACTTCCCTTGGTCCTGCTTCTAACTTGAGTGGACATAAGATTCTGAGCCACAAGCCAGGGACCACATGCTACCCATTCCAATGTGAGAAGATGTTTGCACCATTCCTAGTGAGTCTTTTCTGGATTAAACATCTTCTTTTCCTTCAGCAGTCCTTCACAGGACAAAGTTTCTTGATGTTTCACTGTATCGATCATCTCCTTAAAGTCCTTGCGCCAAATAGTCTGCCTTAAAAAGCAGTTCAGTGTTGGTGGGGCTATTACTACAACTTGATAAATTCTTTCTTTTTTATAGTAAGAGGAAGAATTAGGTAAAATTTTTTTTTGTTTTCCTTTGTTGGTGTCATATCTTTTTCATATGTTTTAATCTGTGCATTGTTTTTTTTTTTAATACCTTCATATTCCTACAGTGTTTAGGAATGTGCTGACGGTTGTTTATGTAAGACTTTGGGCATGAGATTTATACACACCTTACTAATGTACAGACCACTGCATTTTGCTGAAACTCAATGTGAAAGCACATCAAGTTAAAAGTATTACTAAAGTTTTTTTTCTAATTGTTTGCACTCTTTCTACTATTTAAAAAAAGATGTATATATAGAATACATTTTATTTCCGTGTCTTCACTTTAAACAGTACTATGAGTCAGAATTCGTTTTGACTACCCTCAATAAAATTAGTAATGCAACTGGTCATTTTCTCTTTACAGGTTGTTCAGTTCAAGGGAATGAAGAATTCAGAATAATTTTGAGAAATGGATTCCAATATGGAGAATAAAAATAAGTTGAGTCTTTGACCTGCTTTGAGGAAACATATTGTCCATTTGTCTAAAGTCATCTGTAATAGCCAAACCAGTGAAAATGAATTCAACGTTATTTTCCCAGGTAGAAAATCGTTCAATCTATTATAATTTTTCAGAGAAGAATTCCCAGTTTTTGGCTTTCGAAAATGACGATTGTCATCTGCCCTTGGCCATGATATTCACGTTAGCTCTTGCTTATGGAGCTGTGATCATTCTTGGGGTCTCTGGAAACCTGGCCTTGATCATCATCATCTTGAAACAAAAGGAGTTGAGAAATGTCACCAACATCCTGATTGTGAACCTTTCCTTCTCAGACTTGCTTGTTGCTATCATGTGTCTCCCCTTCACGTTTGTCTACACGTTGATGGACCACTGGGTTTTTGGTGAGGCAATGTGCAAGTTGAACCCGTTTGTGCAGTGTGTTTCCATCACTGTGTCCATCTTCTCTCTGGTCCTCATTGCCGTGGAACGGCATCAGCTGATCATCAATCCACGGGGCTGGAGACCAAGTAATAGACATGCTTACGTAGGCATTGCTGTCATCTGGGTCCTTGCTTTGGCTTCTTCTCTGCCCTTCCTGATCTACCAAGTATTGACAGATGAACCGTTCCAAAATGTGACCCTTGATGCGTTCAAGGACAAGTACGTCTGCTTTGATAAATTTCCATCAGACTCTCACCGGTTGTCTTACACCACTCTCCTCTTGGTGCTGCAGTATTTTGGCCCACTCTGTTTTATATTTATTTGCTACTTCAAGGTAAGAAAACTTCCCCACCCCCCGCCGCCACCATTTCCATTTTTACCTTCTTTCTCCAAGAGTCCTCATTCAATGAGTGATTCTATTTGAACTCTTTATTTTTTTCCTCCTGTAGATATATATACGCTTAAAAAGAAGAAACAACATGATGGACAAGATGAGAGACAATAAGTACAGGTCCAGCGAAACCAAAAGAATCAACATCATGCTGCTGTCCATTGTGGTGGCGTTTGCGGTCTGCTGGCTGCCGCTCACCATCTTCAACACCGTGTTCGACTGGAATCACCAGATCATTGCTACGTGCAACCATAATCTGTTATTCCTGCTCTGCCACCTCACAGCCATGATCTCCACCTGTGTCAACCCCATATTTTACGGCTTCCTGAACAAAAACTTCCAGAGAGACCTGCAGTTCTTCTTTAACTTCTGTGATTTCCGGTCTCAGGATGACGACTACGAGACCATCGCCATGTCCACCGTGCACACGGATGTTTCCAAGACGTCTCTGAAGCAGCCAAGCCCAGTCACGCTTAAAAAGATCCACACTGATGATACTGAAAAAATCTGAACCTGCCATAGCATTTGGTCCCTGGTGACATCTGTTTAAAACCAAGCACAACCTGCAACAGACTTTAATTCCCTGTTCTCCCAAGGAATAGGGTTGAAATCACTGAAGAAAGATCAAGATTTTCTTGTCTTGCTTTTTACTGCTTCTGTAGGAGCTGTCATAATTATATTTGGAACAAAACCTGTGGGCTTTGGAATCTCCTGGCGATAGTTTTGACCAGACATCTTTGAAGTGCTTTTTTGTAAACTTATGCATAGAATAGAAAGGCTTTTATATTGTATTTATTAGAAGGAAATTTCTTGAAAGGATTACTGTTCACTGACTTTAGAAGCACTACACCTGATGCTCTCACTTGATTGGGCCATCCTTATTCGATGAGATTGTCAGTAGATTGGGCAGTCCCGTGTAAGGTTAGGCATCAAGCTTCAGCCTGTTGCAGAGGTGATGGCATGCAAAAGCAGCATTCAGGGTGTGAGCTAGAAGAGAGTCTGTGTCCTGTATGCCTCGTCTGAAGTCATTCAAAAGTGATTTGCATTTTTTTGAAATTTTAAGACAGGAGTTCATTTGCTCCTAATTGATTATCACGTAAGATAAAAAATACATTTAAAAATACTTCTCAGCTGTGAATATCTTGGGGAATTGGGCCACCCACAAGGATTAAGTGGGACAGCAGTTCCCTAACTTTAAAACTATTTTGGTACCTGACAACCAAATGATTTCAGAGTAGTTAGTTTAACAAGTAAATTAGTATTGCTTCATATGGTTGGATTATATTTATTTGAATTGATGGTCAAGAGGCTTTCCATTCTTCACAGACTGTTCAGTGTTTGTCAAGCTTCCTAGCATAAATATACACGTAATTCAAAGGCATTTATTTCCAGCTAACAATATATATAACCACAAAGTGTATTTTCTATACATCAGTGCCTATATACTAACTCATTTTTAACTTTTAATGTCCATCTTTCAAAGGACACCAAGGTACAATGTTGAAAGAATGTCCACCCTGGGTAGCAGGGGTAAATACAGGAAAATTGAGGACACTTCACGTAGCTCATGTTAACTTGTTTGAACTGTGTGCCTGTGGAATCTTACCAATCATGCACTATGTACTGAGGGGTTGTGTCATGTTAATATACTTCATTTCATGTACCCTGTAATCATGATTGAGCCTCAGAATCATTGGGAGGGAAGATATTTTAAAGAACAAGACATATCTTTGATGTATTATACAGACATAGTATTAAATGTGTTTGATTTTAGAAGGGCAGACATTTTCTTTATTAAAATTGTTTCTGCTTTTTCTGAATAGTCTCTTTTGTGACTCTCTTTAGCTTCTTTTATTTATTCTTTTCCTTTTTTAGCCCCTTGTCCTCCCTCCCATGAAGTTCTGCAGCATCCTCTGTCTGTTTGCTAATGAAGCATTTTCTACCTTGTGGTATAACCCCTGATGGTCCAGCCTCTCTCCTTGGCTTCCTGAAGCTTCATGAAGGCAGAGACTGTTTTACATGATTCTGTGTCCCAGTGCATTTAGCAAACTGCCAAGTACCTAGAAGGTTTTTAAAAAAAATTTTTTTTTTAAACAATTGAATGAATACATAATGACACAAATCCTTCCCTCTCATTATTGATCGTACTGACTTTACATTCTGAAATTTTCTTGGACTCCTCCTCCTAAGTTCATCTTTAGCAAAGAGGTGTTTTCTCTTTTATTATGTCACTCTCCTTTCTAAACTAAGCAAAATGACATTTTAGATTTTAGAAACTTACACGATTTGTAAGACAAGTATTAGTCTTTTGCATTGAATGTTAATATGAGTTCAAATTATAGCCTAAGAATGACTTTTAGTTAACAAAGGAAAAAAATTCTAAAACCAACCTTTAATGCGTATTGGAAAATGTCATCATCTTTCCTTACCAAAACCTGGAATTTGAAACTACCTGGTGTTTTCTGCTTTGGGGGGTGAATGGGAGATTTAGTCTTTCTCTACTTAGGTGCTATGGAAACAAACTGCTGCTTGAGAACAGCCTGAAAATGCAGGTGCATTCTTGTTAGCACATTTGCTGAGATACCATTTCCAAAATCTTCATTTAGCCATGTAGGCTGCTGATTCCTTAGCTTTTCATAAATAATGACCTGAATACCAAATTCTTCTCTTTTATCCAAAGATGTCGATGAACTAGTAGTAAAGTCTAGGGTCGACCACAGATCCACTGTGATTCAAGAAGAAATAAACATGCATGTTAAATACAAACAAACCAGGACTTCCCTGGTGGTGCAGTGGTTAAGAATCCACCTGCCAATGCAGGGGACACGGGTTCGATCCCTGGTCAGGGAAGATCCCACATGGCGCAGAGCAGCTAAGCCCCTGCACTACTGAGCCTGTGCTCTAGAGCCAGCGAGACACAACTACTGAGCCCGTGTGCCTAGAGCCCGTGCTCCGCAACAAGAGAAGCCACCGCAATGAGAAGCCCACGCACCGCAAGGAAGAGTAGTCCCCGCTCACCGCAACTAGAGAAAGCCCGCGTGCAGCAATGAAGACCCAAAGCAGCCAAAAATAAATAAATAAATAAATTTATTAAAAAATAAATGAATACAAACAAACCATTGGGTTTTCTTTAGAATAAAAATCAATTGTTGGCTTAGTACAAGAGCATAATTATAATGTAGCTTTTATAAATTTAGAAGAAAATAATAGCCAGCATTTTAAAACACTTACCTGTGCAAGTACTATGTCAAGGGCTTAAGTACCTGGGAAGATGCATGACTGATGTGACCACGTTAGAGAAGAGACAACCGAAGCTCACGTTGAAAAATTTGAGCCCCTCCCTGTGTAGCAGGTGCAGCAGGAACAAAACCAAGTTCTGGCCAGTGACGCCAAGCCCATCAGTGTGCTGAACCTATGATAGAGTTTTAGGAGATCATTTCTTTTTCTTTCCTTACACGTGACTTTATTAGGACATAATACCATTCACCTTCTTTCTGATTTTAGCTGCAGAAAAGACTGACGTGGAAGAGTGGAGGGAAAATGGCCGTGATGATTACAAGAATTCCCTTTTCAGATAATTCTACTTAAAATAGTATTTGATTATTCATACCACCTTTATTTCTTTACTGTTAACTGGATATTCTCATCCACAAATTTCCAAGGATACATACATGCACATTATACTATACCTTCAAAATTTCCAAGGATATATACATGCATATTATATTCCACAAATATTCCAAGGATATATACATGCACATTATACTCTTCTATTCCACAAATTTCCAAGGATATATACATGCACATTATACTATACCTTCAAAATTTCCAAGGATATATACATGCATATTATATTCCACAAATATTCCACGGATATATACATGCACATTATACTATACCTTCAAAATTTGACAGCCAAGTAAATGTGTATTTTGACAAAGTATTCCTCCACAACAGTGAAAGTGGTGGAAAGAGGCCAACTTAAGCTGGAGTTCCAGGATAACTCTGGCCTTGTTCAGAGAGTTCCTGGGCACTACTAGGTCTTTCCTCACAGCTGAGATTGCTTTCTCAGCAATCAGGGATTCTTCTGGAATGTAGTTTCTCAGTGACCATGAATTCTTTCATAGTCTCCCTATTTTCTTTGTCTACTTATCCCCGTGGGCCATCAAACAACATGTCAGACTTAAGAGTTGGAGCCTATGAGAAGGAGAGCATAGCTTTCTAGGGCAAATGAGTAAGATTTCTCAAATTTCTTTCATTTAGTGATTCCTTTAGTAATATATTTGTGTGTGTGTACATGCAACACATTGTATGGATGTGAATACATATATATTTTTAAACATATAATTCTACAATGGGTTTATTTCATTGCTATTATTTCCAATCAAAATTATCACATACTTAGCACTTATCACAAATTACCCTATAAAGTACAGCTAATGCTTTCCTCACGTTTCAGAAGAGGAAACCGAGGCACAGAGATGTTATGGAATTCGTCCAATGTCTCTCAGCTGGTAAATGACAGCCAGGATTCAAATCCAGGCAATTTGGCTTCTGACGATGAGCCTTTGACATACACTGAGAACGTTTCCCATATGCCAGATTCTGCCTGATTCCCCCACCTCTGTGTCCCTACCTTTTTTTAAAATTAATTTTTGTTGGAGTGTAGTTGCTTTACAATATTGTGTTGGTTTATACTGTACAGCAAAGTGAATCAGCTAAACATATACATATACGTATATCCCCTCTTTTTTGGATTTCCTTCCTATTTAGGTCACCAGAGAGCACTGAGTAGAGTTCCCTGTGCTGTACAGTAGGTTCTTATTAGTTATCTATTTTAGACATAGTATCAATAGTATCCTTATGTCAATCCCCATCTCCCAATTCAACCCACACCTCCCCCTTCCCCCTTGGTATCCATACGTCTGTTCTCTACCTCTGTGTCTCTGTTTCTGCTTTGTAAGTAAGATCGTCTATACCAAGTTTTTCAGATTTCACATATATGCATTAATATATGATACTTGTTTTTCTCTGACTTACTAAAAATATGGAATGTTTCACGATTTTGCATGTCATCCTTGCACACGGGCCATGCTAATCTTCTCTGTATCGTTCCAATTTTAGTATATGTGCTGCCCAAGCAACCACCCTATCTTTTTGTTATTGGATCATTCTTAACCTTTATCTGCAGTGCAGGCCTGCCCTAATCCTAAACAACCTCAGAAAGGTAAAATATAGATATTTTCCAAGCTGTCCTCTAAGAGCTAACACAGATTCCTAATCGTGGTGATTCAGTCCCAGTTGCAGATTTGAGACACAGATCTGTCCCACGCAAGGGTTATCAGTACAAATCTGCTTTCCCTTTCTCCAGGTCTTGATCTCTTCTGCCCTCCTGGTTTATACACCCCTACTCTTTCTAGTCTCCCAGCCAATGCCTGAGTCATCTTCCAGGACTATTTTCCCAATAAATAGGTAGGGCTGAAGCCTGACTAATTTCTGCCAGCCATCTTCCTTGGCTCCTGGAGCATCATGAGTGCTTTCTTAGGGTAAGGACTGTGCCTACCTGACTCCTAATTTTTGAATCCTGCCTGGGAGAGAACATGAAGGACCATCAATTAAAATTGTTGACCAAGGGTGAACAGTATTTCATTAAACCAAAAAACATACTGAAGCAAAGTTTTTTGATGGAATTACACAACTACCCCTTCACTTAGCAGCATTACATTTTGAACTGTGGTTTTTGACATAGTTTTAAAGCAACAACAACTATATTTTATTACAGGACTACCTTTGTCAAAAGCAGCCTTGCTTAAGGTTCTGTTTGCTTTGGCATCAGGAATGAAAACTATGAGGGTCACCTGGATTTCTGGCCAATGTTTTCCTTTACTGTTTTATTGAGATATAATTGACATACCATAAAATTAACTTTTTAGAAGTGTTTTCAACTAACTCTGGCCCCAAATTGGAGAGACAAGCAGATACAGAGACTCACAACTTACTGGAGGAGAAGCTTCCACGGGAATCAGTGCTGGGGCAGAAAACCTTGAACTCTAATAGGTGAATTGGCAGAGGCTTAGAGTGGACAAGTGTGAGAGTTAAAAACTCCAAGGGAACCAGTCATGGGTGAGGGGCGGGGCACACTTTATGTTTCTTACCTTCAGGAGCTTGACCGAATTTCCACCGTGAATATTGGAAAAAAATCCTCTTGTGCTTCTGGCAGGAGGAGGGGAAAAGGAACCATTTTAAAATATGCCAGAACATTCTGTGCTTCATAACAAGGCCTGCCCTTGAGGGGAATTATTTTATCAGAGCCTAACCTGCTGGATTTTTATCAGCGTCTAACTGGCCTTGGGGAAGGAAAATACCCAACTGCAGCTACCTCTAGCCTTCCATATTAGAGAAGGGAAATACCCTTCTCTACCTTCCAGCCAAATGTAAGCACCCTACCCCTCCTAAGGGGGGAGAACAAACTGAGAAGCACTTGTAAAGTTCACTGTTCAGAGACTCACTCAAAGACTGAGACCTAATCTTAGGACTGTAGAATACATCCTCTTCACCCACACTTTACCACTACGTCACTAAAGACCTATTTAACACAGTTTCTTTTACCCATCACATCCAGCTATTAAGAAAAAATTACAAAGCATACTCAATCAAAAAAACACAGCTTGAAGAGACAGGGCAAGCAACAGAACCAGACTCAGACGTGGCAAGAATATTGGTATTGTTAGACTGGCAATTCAAAATAACTATGATGAATATGCTAAGGGCTCTAATGAATAAAATAGACATCATGCAAGAACAGATAGACTATGTAAGCAGAGAGATGGAAATTATAAGAAAGAGTGAAAAAGAAATGCCAGAGATCAACAACTCTGTAACAGAAATGAAGAATGCCTTTAAAGGGCTCATTAGTAGACTGGACACAGCTTACCAAAGCATCTCTGAGCTTGAGGGTATGTCAATAGAAATGTCTAAAATTGAAAAACAAAGAGAAAAAATACTGAAAACAAAACAAAACAAAACAAAACAAAAACAGAACAGAATATCCAGGAACTGTGGGACAACTACAAAATGTATAACCTATGTGTAATGGGAATAATACCAAAAAGAGAATAAAAAGAGACAGTAATAGAAGAAATATTTGAAGCAATAATAAGGGAAAATTTCCCCAAATTAACGTCAGACACCAAACCACAGATCCAGGAAGCAAAAAAAACACCAAAGAGGATAAATGCCAAGGAAACACACACAAAACTATACCTAGGCATAGCATATTCAAATTAAAAGAAGTTCTTCCTAGAGAAGAAAAATAGGTCAGGTCTACATAAATAAAAGAAAAGCATCAGAGAAAGAATAAGTGAGGATAAAATAAAAACTTTTATTTTTCTTATTCTCAATTGATCTAACAAATAACAGTTTGTTAAGAATAGTAATAGTAACAAAAATAGCAACAATTTATATATATACATAAACATACAAAATAATTTACACAATTGAAGTTATTATTTTACCTATATATGTAAACACACATAATTGAATACATATCAATATATATGCCTATGCATAAATGTATACATGTATAAGCAAAATGAATGACAGCAATTTTACAAGGGACAGGAGGGAGGAATGAAGATTATTTTGTTATTATCACCACATCAACAAAAGAAAAGACAGAAAACCACATGATCCTCTCCATAGATGCAGAAAAAGTATTTGATAAAATTCAACATCCATTCATGATAAAAACTCTTACCAAAGTGGGTATAGAGGGAACATACCTCAACATAATAAAAGCTGTTTATAACAAACCCACAGCCAATATAATATTCAACAGTGAAAAGCTGAAACCTTTCCCACTAAAATCTGAAACAAGACAAGATACCCACTCTCCCCACTTCTATTCAACATAGTACTGGAAGTCCTAGACACAGCAATCAGGCAAGAAAAATAAATAAAGGGTATGCAAATTGGAAGGGAAGAGGTAAAATTGTCCTTATATGCAGATGACATGATACTCTAAAGATTTTAGGTTTTAGAAAACCCTAAAGACTCCACACAAAAACTACTAGAACTGATAAACAGATTCCACAGGGTACAAGATTAACATACAGAAATCAGTTGCATTGCTTTACACTAACGATGAAGTATCAGAAAGAGAAAGTAAGAAAAAAAGGGATTATTTTGTTATCATAAGGTACTTGCACTACTTGTGAAGTGTTAATTGAGTGTGGACTTGGATTAGATGTAAATGTATATTACAAACTCTAGGGCAATCATTTTAAAAAGTTTAAAACAGTAGCATAACTAATCTGCTAAGAAAAGAGAGAAAATGGAGTCATATAATTTGCTCAATTAAATCTGGCAATGGCAGTAAAAGAGTGGAAGAATAAAATAGAAACAAAGAATGAGAGCAACAAATAGAAAACAGTAAACAATTATGGTGGGTATTAACTAAACCAATAATCACTTTAAATGTCAGTGGTCTAAATACACCCATTAAAAGACAGAGATAGCCAGAACTGATCAAAAAAGAAAAGAAGACCCATTTATATGTTGTCTACAAGAGACTAACTTTAAATAGAAAGATAATTTAGATTAAAAGTAAAGGGATGGTAACAAAAAACACAAATCAAAAATGGACAAAGGACTTGAATATACATTTCTCTGAAGAGAAAATACCAATTACCAAATTACCAATTACCCCAAAATTTACCAATAAACACCTGAAAAGATGCTTAATATTACTAACCATTAGGGAAATGCAAATGAAAGCTACAATAAATACCATCTCATACCATCAGGATGGCTACTATAAAATAATAATAATAATAAAAATAAAGTGTTAGTAAGCATGTGAAGAAATTAGAGCCCTTGTGCACTGTTGGTGGGAATATAAATAGCTGCTGTGGAAAACAGTGTGGTGATTCATAAAAGAATTAAAAATAGAACTACTATATGACCCAGTAATCCTTTAGTGGGTATATACTCAAAAGAATTGGAAGCAGGGTCTGAAAGAAATATTTGTGCTCCCATGTTCATAGCAGCAATATTCACAATAGCTAAAACATGGAAGCAACACAGGTGTCTGTTGACAGATGAATCAATAAGCAAAATGTGATATATATACACACAATGAATTATTATTCAGCCTTATAAAGGAAGGAAATTCTGACATGTGCTACAACATGTATGAACCTTAAGGACATCATGCTAACTGAAATAAACCAGTCATTAAAGCATAGATACTGTGTGATTCCACTTATATGAGTTACTGAGAGTAGTCAAAATCATAGAAACAGAAAGTAGAATGGGGGTTGCCTGGGCTGGGGGAGGGGACAATTGGAAATTACTGTTTAAAGGGTATAGAGTTTCAGTTTTGCAAGATGAAAAGAGTTCTGGAGATGGTGGTGATGGTTGCACAACAGTATGAATGTACTTAATGCCATTAAACTGTACATGTAAAAATGGTTAAGATAGTAAACTTTTTATTACGTGTATTTTATCACAATAAAAAAGTGGAATAAAAGTAAGAGTTGGAAAAATGTGTGTACCACACGCCATGCTGACACTAATCAAAAGAAAGCAGGCATAACTGTATTAATTTCAAGCAGAGCATACATCAGAGCAAGGCAAGTTATGAGGGCTAAGGGAAAGCATTACATAATAAAAGTGATATAATATGTATTATTACATAAATAATAATATCTGCTAGAAGATATAACAATCCTTAATATGCATGCACCTAACAAAATATGTGAGGCAAAAATGTATAGAACTCCAAGGAGAAATAACTAAATCTATTATTATAGTTGGATAGGTCAAGAGTCTTCTGTCAGGAATGGACAGATACAGTAGGCAAAAAGTCAGTAAGGACATAGGTGAACTAGCAACACCATCAATCAACTGGATTAAATTGACATCTATTGACTATCCAACAACAGTACACTACACATTCTTTTCAAGCTCACATGGAACATTCACCAAGATAGACCACAATCTGGGCTACACAAAAAAACAAACAAACAAATGAAAAAACCAAAAACAAACAACAACAAAAAACTTAACAAATTTAAAACAACCAGAAATCATACATTGTCTGCTCTGAAATCAAATGGAATTAAGCTAGAAGTCAATAACAGAAACATAGCTAGAAAATCTCCAAATACTTGGGGATTAAGCAAAACACTTCAAAGTAACACAGAAGTTAAAAAGGAAATCTCAAAAGAAAAAATATGTTTTGAACTAAATGACAGTGAAAATGCAACTTATCAAAATATGTGGGATGCAGTGAAAGCAGTGTTTACAGGGAAATTTATAACATCGAATGTATATATTAAAAAAAAAGAAAGATCTAAAATTAATAATCTAAGCTTTCACCCTATGCAGTAGAAAAAGAAGAGCAAATAAAATCTAACATAAGCAGATGAAGAAAAAGTAAAAATTAGAGCATAAATCAATGAAATTGAAAACAGGAAATCAATAGGAAAAATAAGTGAAACCCAAAGCTTGTTCTTTGAAAAGATTAATAAGGCTGATAAGAATATAGCCAGGGTAACTAAGAAAAGAAGAGAGAGGACACAAATTACTGTTAGAAATGAAAGAAGGTCAATAACTACAGATCTTATGGGCATTAAATGGATAATAAAAGAATACTATAAATAGCTCTATCCCACAACTTTGATAACCTAGATGAAATGGACCAATTCTTTAAAAGACACAATTAGACAAAACACACACAAGAAGAAATAGTATGAATATGCCTATGTCTATTAAAGAACTTGAATCAACAGTTAATAACCTTCCAAAACTGAAAGGATCAGGCCCAGATGAGTTCACTGGTGAATTCTTTTGAACATTTAAGTTAGAAATGACACTAAATCTATGCAATGTTTTTCAGAAGATAGAAGCAGAGAGAATACTTCCTAATTAATTCTATGAAACTAGCATTACCTTAATATCAAAATGAGATGTAGTTATTACAAGAAAAGAAAACTACATATCAATATCTCTCGTGAACATAGACAAAAAAATCCCCAAAATATTAGCAAATTGAATCTAACAAAGTGTAAAAAGAATATTGCACCAAAATCAATTGTGTTTTATCCCAGGTATTCAAGGCTGATTCAACATTCAAAAATCAATTAATGTAATACATCACATCAATAGGCTAAAAAAGACAAATATCATATCAATAGATTTAGAAAAAGGCACTTGACAAAATCCAACACTTATTCATGATAATAACTCTCAGCAAACTAGGGATAGAGAAGATTTCCTCAAGTTAATAAAGAATATCTACACAAAAACCTACAGTTAAAAATCATACTTAATGATGAGAAACTTGAAGCTTTCTCACTTAGGTCTAGAACAAGACAAGTATGTTTCTTCTCACCTTTTCTTTTTAATATAGTATTGGAAGTCCTAGCTAAAGTGATAAGACAAGAAAAGGAAATATAATGTATACTGATTGGGAAGGAAGAAATAAAACTTTGTTTGCAGATGACATTATCATTTATGTAGAAATACAAAAGAATCAATTAAAAAAGCTCTGGAATGTAATAAGCAATTATGGCAAGATTGCAGGATACAAGGTAAATATACAAAAGTCAATTGCTTTCCTGTATATGAGCAGTGAACAAGTGGAATTTGAAGTTAAAAATCCCATACCCATTAACAGTCACTTCTTATGCCTTTATCCTCTCTCTCCTTGGCAACACTAGTCCAGTTTCTGTCTCTATGAATTTGCCAATTCTGGGCATTTCACTAAATGGAATTATCCAATATGTGGTCTTTTGTGAGTTGACTCACTTAGCATAATGTTTTCAAGGTTCATCCATGTTGCAACATGTATCAATAGTTCATTTCTTTTTTACTGCAAATAATATCCCAATATTTGGATATACCATATTTTGTTTATCCATTCATAAGTTGATGGACATTTGGGTTGTCCCACTTTTTTGGTTATTATGAATAATGCTGCTATGAACATTCATGTATAAGTTTTTGTGTGTATGTATGTTTCCATTTCTCTTGGATATATACCTAAAGGTGAATTGCTGGATTATCTGTTAACGCTATGGTTACATTTTTGAGGAACTGCCAAACTGTTTTCCAAAGCAGCTGCCCATTTTACATTTCCTACCAGCAATGTATGAGATTTCCAGTTTCTCCAGTCTTGCCTGTCATTTTGATTATGCTCATGCTAGTTGTAAAGTGGTATCTCATTGTGATTTTGCTTTGTATTTCCCTAATGACTAACATTGTTGAGCATCATTTCATGTGTTTAATGGGCATGCATATATCTTTTGAAGAAATGCCTATTCAAATCCTTAGCCCATTTTTAAATTGAGTTATTTCTTTTTTTATTTTTGAGTTGTAAGAGTTCTTTATATATTCTGGGTACTAGTCCTTTATCAGATGTATGGTTTACAAATATTTTCTCTCATTCTGTGGGTTGCCTTTCTTAATTTAATTTTAAAATATAAGTTCCTCAGAGGAAAACTGACATGAGTCACTAGAATTATCATCAAAATCTCATTTTATTTTTAAGATAATTTCTTAAGGGGAGGAAAAGGTACAGAAAGCCAGAAGAGAAATAATATTTGAGCACCTACTATGTTCCAGAAATTTGATATATGTTATCTCATTTGATCTTCACAAAATATCTTCAAAGCAGCCTCCTTTATCCTCATTTCACAGATAAGGAAACTGAGGCTCAAACATATTAAATAATATTCCAATCACTTGAATTCATAAAGAGCAAAGCAGAGATTTAATCACATGTTTGACTCTAAGGCTTGTGCCAGTTCTGGTCTATCTGAATACCTCCCTCATTTTCTAAACATTTCTAAACTCGATCAGAACAATATTATTCAGATGATTACTATTTGCCCTTAATGAGAAAATTCTGTGCAATGCTTCAACTTCTTCCCCTGAAAGCTTCAGCATTAATGCTCATATGCATTCACTGGATATGCACTAACTATCCCCTAGAGACAGTGTCACAGATCTACAGTCTTGTACAGAAGACAAGCTTTGCATTTGCCTCTTATACTCTGAAGTGAGATAAAAGAGAAAGATTTGTTGCTTAAAATTGTCTCTTGGGAATATTGCATCAAAATATGTATCTGACTCAGTCTTTTGCCAGATGCTTTATTTGTACATTATCTTGTGATATTATGGGTGAATAAGTTGATGCCCATAAGATATGATAGGATTCAAACCTAGATCTATGTGATTGCAACATCAATGGATTTTTCTTCTTTACCTTTACACCAGTGAACAATTGAAATGCACCATACAGGGACTTACCTGGTGGTTCAGTGGGTAAGACATCTTGCTCCCAATGCAGGGGGCCTGGGCTCGATCTCTGGTCAGGGAACTAGATCCTGCATGCATGCTGCAGCTAAGAGTCCACATGCTGCAACTAAGAAGTCCACATGCCGCAACTAAGAAGTCTGCATTCTGCAACTAAAAGATCCCACATGCTGCAAATAAAGATCCTGCATGCCACAACGAAGATCCTGCATGCTGCAAATAAGACCCAGCGCAGCCAAAATAAATAAATAAATAAATAAATATATTTTTAAAAAAACATAATACAGTTTACTTATTTTGCCTATGGTCCATAAAATCCATATGACTGGTTGAAAAGTGAGTAGTAAAAGCAATCAAGCAAAATATTGTGCTTTTCCCAAATAACAAGGAAAAAAAAAAAGTTGTGACTGACTTGTTTTTCTTGTTTTTGTTTTTATTTCTAAACTATATTTTACAGGTTGTTGTGGTCCCCACTCCTTTATGTATGTATATATGTATTCATCCTGAGCCTTAGTATTTTATGGCTTTTAAAAAAATTAATGAAATGAGTGAGCATCCGTATCAAACATTTTCTCTAGTTCCATCAGTTTTGTTTTGTCTCTTACTTCCTTTTGGAAGACTATTTTGAAGACTGCTGTATCTATCCTTTGCATGCATTCTGCCTAGGTAATATCAAATAAACTTTAATAATAATAGCTGCCAGGTATAGAGCACTTATCTGTTGGGTGCTTATTATAATTTATCTCTAATTCCCACTTCAGGTTTGTATTATTGTTCCCATCAAGGCTCATAGAGGTTCTATGACTTAACCAAGGCCATGAGGTAGCAAGTGGTAAATTCTGATTCAGATATGTCCAGCTTCAAAGCCCATGAACTCTGTTCTATAACATAACACACTGCCCTTTATGAATAGAGTTTATCCAAAGGCCTAACAGAGGGCAGGGGACAACCATAGAAATATGGCTCAGGAAAAGTTCCAGGTAAACTTCTGCTGTTGCCATTATCCATTGAAACAAGCATCACCTGTTATAAGCACACTGCTTTGATAATTAGGCATTAAAATTACATCAAAATCTTTTATAGTATTGAATTATTTTATTAGCACCAAAGCAGCTTAGATTCTATAGACACATGGGATATGCATAAAATGTAATCTTTGCTTTCAAGGAGTAATTTTAAATGAAATTTAATTTAATTTAATTGAAAGAAAAGACAGGCAATACTTTCTGTGCACTGATCTCTCTGAGCCTCAGTGCTCTCATTTGCAAAATGAGGAGATTGGACTAAATCATATCTAAGATAGATATAAGCGCCAAAATTATGTGATCCCATTTAAGTAAATCTAGGAATGAGTTAATAGAAAGGGGAGACCTAGTTAGGGACTGTTTGTAATACAATATTCTACTGATAACAAATCCTGTAAGAGGAGGTATCCTGTAAAATAGAGACATGGTTTAGCAAAGTAAGAGAGACGGCTGTACCATACATGAGCAGACTGGAGAAGATGCCAACATAAGGCTGAGATAGACTGCAGGAGGGTGTGGAGGAGTTGATGAGGAGAATGCACCTAGTTTTCAAAATAGACAATATTCTTAAAGGTCATATAAAGGATATTTTGCACCTTGGAACAGAACAAAATATTTAGAAATATATTTGGGTATGAATGAAGTTGTGGAGAGGAAAGCAAATGGACCAAACTAACAGACTATACACAAAATGGAATTCAGAATTGATGTGGGTTATACTAAGCATAGGGTCACAGAGGCCGGGGCTTGTGGTATGGCTCAGGGAAATCGAGAACACCGGTAGTGAGTATTAAAAGGAAGACTGTGATCTGTTTTTCCAATCAAAGGCTTGGAATTTGAAAACATTCAGTTAGAAAGTACTAATGCAAAGTGACAACAAACAACAATAACAACTGCAATAAAACCATCTCATTCTGAATGGAGTAAAGGGGTTATCACGTGACTAATTGTTTCATAGAGGCTACACCAATAGTTACCGATTGAGCATTTAGTGCCTCGCAATAAGCTATAAATTGGATAATGTTATTATTTTACAGATGAGAAAGCTGCAGCTCACAGAGACTACAGAGCATTCCCCCAAAGTCACAGTAATTTGCAAAAGGCAAATTTAATCCTACATCCGGGCGACTCCACAGCATGTCTACGTAAACACTGAATTACTATACTTCCCACTCATAGCCAAATGGAAGTCTTTAAAGTTGTATACCTGGCTTTTAGCTTGAGCACCTGCATACAGTAAGTCTTATTTTTTTCAATCTCAAGATATTATGGTTAGCCTATATTTAATGCTAAATAAGAACAAAAGACAATTCAGAAAGAGAAAGACAAATACCATATGATATCACTTATATGTGGAATCTAAAATATGACACAAATGAACTTATCTACGGAACAGAAACAGACTCACAGACAGAGAACAGACTTGTGGTTGCCAAGCAGGATGGGAGGTGGGGGAGGGATGGACGGGGAGTTTGGGATTAGCAGATGTGAACTATTATATATGGAATGGATAAACAATAAGGTCCTACTGTAGAGCACAGGAAAATATATTCAATACCCTGTAATAAACCAGAATGGAAAAGAATAGGAAGAAGAATATATATATATGTACAACTGAATCACTTTGCTATATGCACCAGAAACTAACACAACATTGTAAATCAACTAAACTTCAATAAAATAAATTTTTAAAAAAAGAACACAAGACAATATTGAAAAAAAAGTGCAAATTCTTTCAAGGAAATGTCATCTTCCCATTTAAGTGTTTTGTTAGGGAAAATTGCACCTGAATATAATTAAATAATGTGTTAAAACTTTAGAAATCACATCTCAAATAAAGTTAGAATTTATAATTAAATAGCCACGATTAAGACTCTAAATACCTCAGTATTACTAGAGTGTATTAGAAAAATTCACCCAAACAAGAAAAATAGGGGGAAAATAAAGTAAGCTAAAATGCTAGAAGCTGTATACTAGGGTTCAGTTAAGAGCTTTATTCACACATTTTCCTTTTGAGGAAATCACAAAGTTGGCACTTTGGAAATATTTCAATTGCTCCCGGTTTCTAAGTCATCTTAACACTTCTTTTATTTATTTTTCATGCTTCCTGTAGTTTGTACATAATATTCCCCTTCCAGCTAGCTTTGTCTGAACAATTTGATACAGTAGTCTTGGCTGGAGACTGGGTGAGGAAGAAACAGCAGACTATAAAGTGAAGAATTTATATTCAACCTTTGTTTAGCAGAATATGCTCATCTCATTATCAGTTTATCTGAGAAGTAGAAGAATGGATCTCGGCAAAAGGTAGTAGCAGTTCAGTTCCATTCAACCAACACTTAATGAGTAGCCCAAATGGTACCAGCCAAGTTCTGTCGAAGATGCTGGCAGTAAAACAAGACTGTCCTCACTCTTGACAGGCATTAATTTCGATGGGAAACCTACACAGAAATGCATCTTTTTAACATGTAGCAGATGGTGAGCGTAACCCCAGATGTATAGTCACAGTTTTCTGGGAGGTACTTAACTCAAAACTGAAAGAAGTTTCTTGAAGGCACCTGAATCAAGCCTTGGACATGAGTAAGAGTATTAGCAGCATGAGTCTGTCTACTGGGTGACAAGAATTACAGAGGATCTTCACTTGGCCAGGTAATAGAGCATAAAACAAAATTATCAGAATTTTTTTGCTTTTTTTTCTTTGCCTATGTTATACAAATTTATGCATTCAAAACAAAAGTTATCTTTAAACATTCAATAAGAACAAGAATTATTTTAGTGGAGAAAGGAGCTAACATTAATCAAAAGCCAAATGTAAATGAAGCGTCAGCTGATGTTCATAGTACTGGAAAAATAACACATCCAAGAATCCTGCTTCTTTTGAACATGTTGGTTCCAAGTCCGGTCATTGATGGGATGTTTCTTCCTCGGATATGGCTCTTGTCACGTGAGCAGCACTAGGACAGCGGTGGAGGGTCAGGAGGTGGTTAAATACATTTAGGTTAATTGAGGAAGATGTGGTATCATTCTGGGTATCTGTGGTGTAAGTTGGAAATTCCAAGGGGGTAGGTACATGTGACACTCAGGGCACGTTCATTTGCTTCTTTCTTTTTTTCTTTTTTGGCCTTCGAACCCATGCCCTCTGCAGTGGAAGGGCAGAGTCTTAACCACTGGACTGGATCGCCAGGGAAGTTCCTTGCTTTAAGTGGAAATTCTTTTTTATTCAAACAATCAGTTTTGGGAACAGAAGCAATGTTCCTAGTTAGGGTAATCTTGGGGTTCTCTGTGGCTATGCGGCTATTATTATTTCTAATTATCTTGACTTACATGACAAAGGTATTTCATTCCAATTTGCTGTCCAAGTCTCTTTATAACAGCCAAGTAAACTAAGTGGAGATCAAGGGGCAGAGCCTGTAGGTGAGTTGCACCAGGGAGACCCAGTTGTATGGCTGTCTTGATATTAGGGCTAAAGAAAGAGCATTGCTCACTGCTCTCAGTGCTGTTATATTAACTGACAAACGGCCACACACGAAAGAAGATGAAGCCTCAGAAGACGCACGAAAGGCCATTTTCAGCGTTGCTTAAAGCCTGACACTAAATCCCTTAAAATTTGCATTCATACCTTGTATTAGGTAAATCCACTATCCCTTGTTCCCTAGCTCTTCCTTGACCTGCTAACTTTTTAGATGAAAATACTTCTTATGTAATGTTTTGCAGTTCATACACCATTTCTACATAGTTTGCTTTATTTAGATATTTTCAACTCTTCATACTAGATAATTATTAGCTCCACTTTACAGATCAGGAAACTGAGATTAAAAGAGGAAGAGAAATAAGGTGTATTTATGCCTACCAGTCTTTAAAAGCCCTTTTAGGTTTTAGGGGGACACCTGTTCCCCATTTTATAGGTGAAAAAACTGGAAGTTTAAGTTAACATATTTAAGGTCATAAAGCTAGTAAATGGTGGATCTGGCACTTGAAATCAACTTTTTGACTCTGGAGTAATTATCAACATGAAAGATGATTGGAATCACGTATTTTTCAATTAAAATTCATGTGTCTAGCTTATATCCCAGATTTCCTTCGGACTAAGCAATCATATGTGAATTTTGAAAGCTTCTGCAATTTATTCTAATGTGCTACTCTGGTTAAGACCCATTGCTTCCCCATTTGCTTCTTTATTATAAATTATCTTCTCAAACTAGACTTAGATCATCAAGAATCATTAATCATCTTTTAAATATGACTTCTTAACTACATTTAAACATCCTACATGGAATTCTGATCATCAATTTGATCATTAATAATTATGAAACTTGACTGAAAGATATCCAGTTTTTTACTAGCCTGTAATACCCTAGATATGTTTTTATATTATAATGACTTAAAACATCTTAAGCACAAAATTTAACAGTTAAGACAATATTGGTACAGAAATAAGTCAGTAAAACACATAGACGATACACCAATGGAGACGTCCACATTTTTAACTAAATGAGTATATATTTGGGTATATAAAACGAGCACCCAATTCAGGATCATTATTGTTGTTGTTGACAGAAGTGTTTCTACAGAGCAGGGAGTGAGGTCTTTCAGTGTAGTTCTCACATGAGGAAATTCAGGCAGAGGTCAGTAACGGGGCACAAACTTCCAGTTCTGAGGTGAATTAAGTCTGAGGATCTAATGACTACAGTTGATAACACTGTAGCGAATAACTAAAATTTGCAAAGAAAGGAGAACTTCGACGTTCTGACAAGAAAAAAAGAAGAAAGGCAAATATGTGAGGTGATGGCCTTGTGAATTAATTCTATGGGGAATCCTTTCGCAATGTATACATGTATCAGATCATCATCCTGTACACTTTAAATATCTTACAACTTTATTTTTCAATTATACCGCGATAAAGCTGGGGGGAAAACAATGTACTGATATCCATATTTTATTTAAAATACTGTTAAGAAAAAGGAAAAACTCTAGAAAAATTGACAAAATATTTGAACTTCACAAAAAGGAAATTCAGTTTGTTGCTAAACATATAAAAGGTGTTCAACATCATTAGTAGTCAGGAAAAGGTGAATTAAAACTACAATAAAATACCATTGCACACCCGTAAAGTTGGCCAAAATGGAAATGGTATGAGTTGCCTACACTGCTGGTGGGAGTGTAAGTGGGTACAACCACTTTGGAAAACAATTTGAGATTAGCTAGTAAAGTTGAAAGAATGCATATCTGATCATCCTACAATTTTAACCCTAGGATAGAACTTGTAAAATCTCTTGCCCATGTGGAACAGAATACATTTGATGTAAAAACTGTCTGTAGCATAATTGTCCTTAATTATCCAAACTAGAAGCAAGCGGAATGTCCAATTAGGTTCATAGATCAGGATATTTTCTAGCAACAAAACTAAATAAACCCTGTCTCCTTTCCAAATCTTCTACAGATAATATTTAATAGATGAAACTAGACAAGAAATCATACCTTTTGTATGATTTCACTCATATGAATTTCAAAAAAACACAAAACTAAACCTCATTTTTAGGGATGCACACATATTTGGGAAAACTATAGCTAAAGTGTTACTGTAAAATCAGGGCAATTGTTACCTCAAACGGCAGGAAAGGAATGGGATCTGGAAGAGGCACACAGTGGGGCAGAGGACTCCTTGGAGAGCAGCATATTTCATTTCTCATTCTGGGTGTCCTCTTTGTAATTATTCATTATGATCTTCAATCACACTTTATACGAGCAATTATGCTGTATGTGTGTTCTGTTTCGCAATTTTGAAATGGCTTTCAAAAGACTGCTTAAGCAGAAAAACCTCACATAAATACCATCAAATCTGAGCATAATTAGAATTTGGGGTAAGGATAAATCTTATGGTTGGTTTACTGGTGAAATGTTGTATATATGTGTAATTGTTAGCACCCATCAACTGGGTTACCTTTGTGTTTTGCCATGTGGTAGGGAGTGGTTGGGGATTCTGGAGCTGCTTTTTTCAGCTAAAATACAAATTTTAGACAATAATCTATAGAAATCAGAAAGTGACAGTACAGCCTTACTGCTGTTGAAAGTAACAATGAGGCTCCTGCAGGCAAGGCACGGTGAGGGAGATTTTAATTAATCAGCATGTTTACCTTGGTATGAATGATACTCCCACTACTTCCTGTGTCCAGAGTGTATTATTAATACTTCTGTGGGTAACATAGCTTCCTTCCAAGGCCTTTCCTTTCTTTTTTGTTGTCCTGGGTATTTAGGAAAGGGCCGTGATTTACCGCTGGCTGATTCTCCCATGATTCTTTCCACAAGAGTCTGATAAAAAGGATCAACCAATGGATTTTTATTAAAATATAAAAAATAAAACTATGGGCAGCATGGCAACAGATTTGGTCATAAAACCAGGAGCACACTGTGTCAGGACTAAAACATATTTACACATTAAATGAGAACATTATGAACACGCACACAGAAAATAGAGCTAGCACGGCAATGTAAATGGAAACCAGCCCTTATCTAATTTGACACTTACAGGATCCTTCACCCTTCACCACTCAGGGAAATAGAAAAGAACTAAATTACAAACAAATAGGGGTATTCTTTCCATCATCTCTAGATTTTTCCTTTTTGCCAAGAGATGTACTACTCCCTTTTTAATTCTGATTCATGGGTCATGGTCCTAACAAACCAAACAGAAAATGATGACTTTTCTGAAATGAGAGCAATTTTTAGCTCTTTATTTAACCAAGTGCAGCAGTCAACATCCACTTGTCACTTGACATCTGTCAAGTGCCTTATATGTATATTATTTCCTTTAATCCTCACAAAATTTCATAAAGTAAGCAACATTACACTCCCACTCTACGGGGGAAGAAACTGAGACTTAGAGAGATCGAGTATTTTGCACACGGCAAACCAGGGCTCAGGGAAGTGGGAAGTTAATCCCAGGAGCCTGATTCCAGAGGCCACACCTTAAAGATTCCAGAGGCTGCACCTTGAAGACTGTCGCTAGGATAGTGCCTGGACAGCATCCTTAACAGCCTCGAGTAATGATGGCAGATTTTAGAAGCACATAATTTACTCCCAGAAATTTTATCCATGGAGAGTCCAGCATAGGTGATAAAGAACCAGAGACATTTCTGCACCAACGGAAAGACTTTCCTTTGTAAACCCGTCAAAAGCTTCATGCTGCCTTGTCAGTTGACACCCCCCGCCCCCAGCTGTGTTCCCATGTCCCTCTGTCACTGCACTTCTCACGTTACCCTGTCATTTGTTTACCTTTTGCTTGTCTCTACTAGATCTTGAAAACAATTAAAGAACAAACTGCAAATTCTTGTGTCCTCAGTACCTGGCCCAGGATCTGGAATATAGCAGACATGATAAATATTTCTAGAACCCAGATTAAGCAATAATATAGTAACAGTGCTTGTACTTATTAGGCACTACTGTGTGGTAGATAGGTGCTACAGGACATGTTCTTGTGTGTTATCTCATTTACTCCCCACAGAATGCAATGGGGTGAAGGTCTCACGTTAGCTTTATCTTTAAGCATATAATTATAGGCTTAGGTTTAACTACGAATAACTTGCTCAGGGTCGTATAGTTAGTAACGGTGAAACCAGAATTCAAACTCAGGACTGGCTGATTCTGGAGCCTTCCCTCTCAAACTCTGCACTGCCCTGTTCTCGTGTCTTAAAATGAATAACTTTTATTAGAAAAAGTTAGTCATGTTTAACTGGTCGGCTCTCTTTTTTATATGACTTTATGCTAATCTTCACTGTGTAGGTTAGTATTGATAAAAATGCCTCCTGAAATATCTTTAATTTCCTGGATGGATGATTCCTTAAGAGTTAGACCCTTCAACCTTGCTGTAACCCTGCTCCATAAGTGCATGTGGAGAGAAATGAGTAATGCTTCTCCTTTCTGAAGGGTAAAGATTGAAGGGCTGAATGGTGAATGCACATCCTTGCTGACTGCATATGAGATATCAGAATACAATGGCAGTGGGTGACAGAAAACACAAATTATTCTTCTGAAATGCAGTCGCTTAGCTTTTAATAGTTCTGATTGTCCTCCAATACAATCTCCACTTATCTAAAGAAATAGAGAATAATGCAAAGAAGACTCCAAGTTGAGGAAAGAATAAAATCATTCCCATTAACCATCTGGAATATGGTACAGACATTGTGGTCCGGTTCCATTTAAGACTGACCATTTTTATTAAAGTTAATTTTTTTCTAGACAGTATGCTTTCTACTTTTTGCTAATGAGAAATTTAAGGAGCATTACCGGAGTTGGAGGAACAATTTCACACTTCAAGCAAGAGCTTGGGGAAAACATCAAGCCACGTATTTGAAATAGATACAAAAAAAAAAAAGAAAAAGAAAAAGAAACCACTTGTTCTGGAATCTTTTCAAAATGTGTCCCAATAATGTGAAATTTTGAGAAATATAAAATAGCCTTCTCTAAAGTGATACAATTCAAAAACAGTGCAAAGGAAATGCTCACCAAGAATTGCGTATCCACAGCAATTTATGGATTGTGAGGTGCAATTATTCCCGCAAATAAAACCAGTGAAATTGTGATGCTGTCAAACTGCAAGGCCAAGCTTCAGCAAGAGCTGCTGTTGTTTTCCTTCCATTCTCCCTTTTGCTTCCCATTCAAACCATTGTGCAAGAAAATAGAATAAAATTAAAGACTGTCCTTAACTGGGAAGGATTGAATTAGGCAGGCAAAAAGTAAACCTTTTACATTGGTAGGTGGTGAATTACCTACCACTGGGGATATTGAAGCAGAATACCAACTGCCACTGGTCAGGAGATAGCAGGATGTCAGGGACTAGGTCATAGTTACAGCCTTTTCCCAAATCTGAAGCTCTATGATTCTCATGTTCATTTGTACTCCTAGCTTGTGCCCTCCTGCTGTGAGGTCCTCCTACCCACCCTTGACTTCATCTTTTAAGGGCAGGATCCACTCTCAGGTCTTTGACTCCTGCCTGGCTGGAAATCACACTGCTGCGTCCAGGAGCAGCTCTGTCCAGGAGGTGTTTGAAATGGGGCAGAGGGTAAAACCATCTCTGTGCTTGTCCAGAGTTGGCCTACCCTGGTCCTCCTTCCTTCCTGATCCAACTCTCTGCCTATAGACACAGCTGGTGAGAGGTGGGCTGGGATTCAATAGAAAGGCTGGCTCCAAATCAACCATTATCCTAGGTTTTCGGCAATTGAGCAGTGGAATCTCAATTTGTTGCTGTTCATGTCCTGGCGCAGCTCAAAGCCTACAGGGTACAGAAGTCAAGGCCATGGCCAAGCCAGACTGTCATAGCCAAAAAGATTCTCTGGCCCATCATCCAAGCTACCATGGATGTCTCGAGAGTATCAACTGTATCCTTTCAAAGAAATCAAACTGCATTTCTGCTGATAATATCCTACACGAGGGAATGCTGGCTATGGAATTGAATTTGCATGTGCCACCTGAAATGGAGACATCACAGAATTATTGAATTAAAGAGAGAAAGTATCTTGGAAGATCTTGTACTTATAACTTACACTTTAGAGATGGGTAAATGGAGGCTGGGTTGGGTTTGGGCTGGGTTTAGGGCTGCCATGGGCTCTTCCTTCACACCAGGCCGTGCAGGTGGGCTGAGGGTCAGTAACCCTCTCCGTGTGTTGACAGGAACTCAGGCACTGCTTTTTCCAACAATTACAATAAAATGAATTTTCACAAGAGCAGGGGGTGCAGAGGAAAGTGCTATGAACAATCCCGCTGCAGGTAAGATCTCAAAGCAGCTGGAGGAAAAGGGAATTGTAAATTGATAGTGTATAGAATTTGAAACAACTGTTCTGACTTCAGACAGAAACATTCTCCAGGACTAATTCTACCATTAAAAAAAATGTTTTAGTGGACTTCTCAAATGCTTCTTTTCTTTGTAGCAACTTTACCTATAAAAATAGGAGAAAATCTGTCTGTTGGACAGATGAGGATATAATTTAGCTAATGCTGGAAATACCTTAAGTGGTGCTAAATACGACAACAAGGGCATGAAGTAAGCCCATTATTCAAAAACAGGCTTTATCCTGTGAAAATTTCAGCCAACAGCCTAGGTGGAAAGGCATCTTAATTATGAAGAAGTAAAGGCATTCTTTTCTAGGGTTTAAAATGAAATTTTATGATGTAGAACTATACACACACGTTCTACCAACATCAAACTCCTAACTTTGAAATACTATAAGAATTAGATAAGATGTGACCATTGGAGAAAACTTGGTGAAAGGCAACTTCCTATGAATCTATAATTATTTCCAAATAAAAACTTAGAATAAAACTAACTCTTGAGGAAGTTAACTAACGTACACTCATTACACATCATGTCATGACCTACTGATATCATGATCAATGGCTCTTATGTGAGTGTCAGCTGGTCTTTTGCTTCTGCTGTTACATTCTTATTCTTTAGCACTATCTGGAATCCAATGTAGGCTCATTTCCAATAGAGGCATCATAAACAAGTGGATTAAATAAATGTCAAATATATTTTTTTCATTAATTCAGACCACTTTGGTACCATTTAGGCACCTAAACCTCCACATTGGGTTCTTCTTTTACTTTGCCTGATATTATTCATTCGAAACACATGTACTGGTTCATTTAAAGATTGTTAATGTTGATAGAATCATTTTCAGTGCTCTAGAGTGTGATTAAAATTTTGTTCTTAATTGAGAAGGAGAAGAGGCCTGATTTAAGAAATTTATAATTTTATTAAATCTACCCAAAATCGATCATGATCTTTATGTCAAATCCATAATGTTCATTTATTTAAGGACATTAATATGGGCTTCTCGTGGAATGCTGGAGTTGGAAAAAACCGTAAGAATCATCTAAGGGGCTTCCCTGCTGGCGCAGTGGTTGAGAATCTGCCTGCCAATGCAGGAGACACGGGTTCGAGCCCTGGTCTGGGAAGATCCCACATGCCGCGGAGCAACTGAGCCCGTGAGCCACAACTACTGAGCCTGCGCGTCTGGAGCCTGTGCTCCGCAACGGGACAGGCCGCGATAGTGAGAGGCCCGCGCACCGCGATGAAGAGTGGCCCCCGCTTGCCGCCACTAGAGAAAGCCCTAGCACAGAAACGGAGACCTAACGCAGCCATAAATAAATAAATAAATAAATAAATAAATAAATAAATAAATAAATAAATAAATTTAAAAAAAAAAAATCATCTAATCCACACACCATACTTTATAGATGATTGATTGAAGTAAGATTGAATGCTTTGCTCACTAAGGCCACCAGTTACAAGTGAAAAACTGGGGGCATCCTTATCACTGTAAACAATTTGTAAGCAGATTTGTTTGCCTGAGTTCAAAACTCAGCTCCACCACCTCATAGCCATGTGACTTTGGGCAAGTGATTTACACTCTCTGCCCCTCAGTTTCTGTATCTGTAACGTGGGGATACTAACAGTGCAGTTGTCGAGGTTTTTCTGAGGTGGTTTTATACTTTAATTCTAAATATGCTAGATTTTAGCTGAGATGATTTTATACTTGTAATTCTAGATAGTCTTGATTTTGTCAGTATTTCCCTATGTGTCTTTTCTATGTTAAGAACCATTATTTAACATATTGTAACACAGAAGGACCCTATGGGGCCTTCCCAGAATAGACCCCACCCCCATGTCCTCTGCCTGCCTCTTGTCTGTGGGAAAACTTTAGCCTTCTGGGCCTTCCCCAAGTTCCAAAGAGTAAATTTAATCAGAGAAATGAGAAAATGCAGAAAGAAAGGAAAACAGTCAAGCAAGACAAGTTTAACCATTAAACAAAGTCAAGGACCTTTAGCTCTTCCTCGAGGGCTATAGATAATATTCTGAGCCATGTCCTTTGAGCTGTTTTGCAGATACTGAAACCTCCACCAGGTGAAAGAAATTAACTGTATGCTGCCCACAAGCATATAGACCCAGACCTGTTGGAACCAGAAGGTTAATGATGTTGACTCCCGATTACCTCACCACCAACCAATCAGAAGAATGTCCACGAGCTGATCACACACCCCACAATCCTCTCCTCTCAACCTTTCTTTAAAAACCTTTCCCTGAAAGCCTTCAGGGATTTGGGGCCTTTTAAGCACTAGCTACCTGGACTCCTTGCTTGCTGCCCTACAATAAGTGCTGCACTTTCCTTCACCCTAACCTGGTGTCAGTAGATTGGCTTTACTGCATGCAGGCAAGTAGACCCAAGTTTGGTTTGGTAACAATATGACATTATTAACTCAAAATTGCGTGTGTGTGTTGCAGGATTCATTGCTATAGCAGACACCCTGTTTCTGTATATAACACCCACTCTTCATGCAGACTCAGAGGAGAGCAGGACTCTGGCCAACTTTCTACTTTTCCCTGCTGAGGTCAGGTGGACCCACACGTCCTCTCAGAAACAATCTTCCCCTTGTTTTGGAGAGAGTTCATAGCTTTTCCTCAGCATTTTGGTCACCTCCAAAAACTTCCAGTCTCAATGTTCTTGTCCACCAAGAGTGGAGGAGCCTGCACCAGCACCCTCATCAGGACCCACCAGGGCTTGGTCCCAGCTCTCACTCTCCAGCCAGGCCTGTAGACAGGCTCCAGCCACTGCCCTTCTCAGGGTTTGAGTTGGTAGCTGAACTGGAGTAGCGGGGGATTCAGCAGAGTCATCTTCAAGCCACAAGCATCCCAGAATCTCCTAGTGACTTTTGAAGAAATCAGAAGCTAAATTATTAATTCCTCAAATCCACTTTTCCTCCAGAAGACTGGAATTTAATCATTAATCATCTAGAAGCTCAGAAATCACCCCTCGTTCTTCTCTTTTTCTCATCCCCATCTCAAATCCGTCCCTATGGTCTGTTATTTTACCTTCATAAATCATCTCAAAACTTGCACTTTACCCTCATTTCTGCCACTGTCTCTCTCCACCACTTTGTTTGAGCACCAGCCTTCTGACGAGTTTCCCTGATTCTTTGCTGCTCTGGCACCTTCAGTTTATTCTCCATATAAGAGCTTGTGTGCATTTTTACGTAAAAAGCTCACACTTAGCCCCTGCTTCTCTACAACTACATCTGGACATGTGTGGCAATTCCTCCTCTCTCTCACTATGCTTTATTCACATGAACCCTATCAGTTTCTAGAACATTCCAAAGGTTTTCTTTTTCTCATCTTAGGGTTTCTGCTCATGCTGTTCCTTCCTTCTGGAATGTTCTTCCCTAGGCTGTGGTTATACCAGCTCCCTGCTCACCCACAGCTCTCTATTCAATGTCTCTTACCTGGGGAGGCCTTTCCTGGTCATTCTAAGTTGGTCCCTTTCTGTTAATTTTTGACCAAGCTGTTTCTTTCTTTCATAGAGTTTTACATTTTCTGACTATTTATTTCTTTGTTAGCTTATTGTATGTGTTTTGTTTGTTTATCTGTATGTTCTATGATAGCAAGTACCATGTATGTTTTGCTACCAAGCACAAGATTAGTATTAATAAAGTTTTATTAGATAAGTAAATGTGGGTAAAAAAGATATAGAAGACACATACCAAACCCAAAGCATTGACTGTCAGCAATAATTTCATTAAATACATTTGCAACCCCTTTCTCTCTCTCTTCTTCCGTGACCCCCTCCAATGTGAATGTTGGTATGCTTGATGTTATCCCAGGGGTCACTTTAACTATTCTCATTTTTAAATTTGTTTTTCTTTTTATTGTTCTGTTTGAGTATCACCATTATTCTATCTTCCACTTATGTGTTCCTCTGTATTTCTTTGTGTGCATTAATTCCTTCTAGTGTGTTTTTCATTCCAGTTATTACATTCTTCAGTTCTGACTCATTCTTTTTTATATTTTCTAGTTCTTTGTTAAAATTCTACATTCATCTATTCTTTTCCCTGATTTAGTTATCACTCTTATTACTAATGCTTTGAATTCTTTATCTGATAAATTGCTTATTTTTATTTCATTAGTTTTTGTTTGTTTGTTTTAGGAGTTTTCTCTTGCTCGTTTTAGGAGTTTTCTCTTGCTCTTTCAATTGAGACAAATTCCTCTGTCTTCTCATTTTGTTTATCTTTCTCTGTCTCTGTGAAATTAGGTAAAACAGTTTCCCATGGTGGTCTTAAATGGGTGTCCTTCTGTAGGAGCATCCCTGTACAGACTGCATGTGCCCAGTGGCTTTGGTGGGAGAGCTGGATCTGACGTGAACGTAAGTCACGGCTTTTCCCAGGGTGTGCTGACAGCTATCGCCTTGGTAGCAGGTGAGGCTGGAGATGGAGGGGTTGGGGCTGGAGCCAGCTGTGAGGCAGGGCTTCTCCTCTGCTCTGTGCTCATCACCACACATTCAGGGGTGAGGGTGGGTCCCAAGTTGTTGAAGCAGAAGCCCTGAGGTTCAAGTCCAAGCTGGCCCATTCCCTTTGGGTGTGTGCTCTCCCCTCTCCCAGGACCCCCAGCCTCATCCCTAGAGTGGAGCAGTGCTGTACCACGAGGGACTGGTGTGGGTGTTTGGCGAGGGCTGGGGTGTGAGGTGTGGCAGTCTGGCCACCGTCAGAGATGCAGACGGCCCTGGATGTGCCGCCTGTGTGAGAGCCAAGAGTGGCTGTCACCACCCTGCTCAGCCTCCACTTCGGGTTTGAGCCACCTCAGTGTCTTGCAGCGGGGTTCTGTCCTCGGCTGCGGCAGCCCTCGTCCCAGGGTGGCGCTGTGATGCGGGGCGAGCGGGGCTGGAGCATTCCCTTAGCTCAGGCTGGGGCACACGCTGGCGCGGTTGTGGGAAACCAGCCCGCCACCCATGTGGTTTCAACCTGCCGTCTTTGCCCTCGCTCAGCAGCAAGCAAGCAAGCCCGTGCTCCTCATGTGCAGAGTCTAGGCTTCCCACAGCCCTCCTGTTAGTCCCACCAGCCAAGGGGGCTCATCTGCCTGGTGTCAGACCCCAGGGCTGTGACACCCAGTGTGTGGCTTGAACCACTCACTCCCCAGGGAGGCTCTCTGCCCATGTGATCTCCCTTTTCCTCTGATTCCCTTCCCAGGGGCACGGGTCCCCACCGGATCACTTCTCTCCCCTTCCTACATGATTGTGTGTGTGTCTTGCTTACAGCCTTGGTTGTATGGGAGACTTCCTGCCAGTCTCCAGTTAGCTTTCAGTGAGAATTGTTCCACATGTAGATGTATGTTTGATGCGTTGCTGGGGGGTGGTGAGCTCCACGTCCCCTACTCCACCATCTTGATCTGAGTTTCCAATATTGACTCTCTTAAAAGGAGAGAAATCATATATATATAAATGATTGTAGTATAAATAAATAAGCACCAAATACCATATGAAGGACATAAACTAAATGTCATGGGACTATAGACAGACTATGGAAAGCTATGAGGGCAACTTTTTTAAAGACTGTTTGATGTTTGAGTTGAACCTTAAGCTTGATGGGCTGAGAAACAAATGAAGGCATTTAAAAGCAAAAAATAACTTTCAAAGTAAAAGCATGGAGATGAAAAAAATTCTATTACGTATATACAAGAAATAAAGCAGGTAGAACAGTAGGATTTATAGGGAGATAAGGTAAACTCTGATCAAAACACAGAGGGGGTTGCACTTGAGGCAAAACTCTTTGCAATTTTATTTTGGATAGTGATATATTCAACAGGAAGTGTGAACTCCACAGGGGAGAGAATAACACAGAACAGGAGTGTTATAAAATTGGCTTGAATTAGGATGGTGACACTGGGAATGGAAAATAATGGATGACTAGAAGTTTCAAGCTGGTCTTCAAATGGTAAAGTCCACAGAAATATCTCCAGGGATGCAGAAGCCCCTGGTGCCTCATATGTAAATATTTTAGTGCAGGCACAATTTTCAAGAAAGAGAGTCCATAACTCTTATCAGAAATCTCAACGGAGTCTTGAATATGAACATTTTAAGGAGGCTGGCTTACCCTAGTCTTCTTTTCTGAGGCTACTTGGAAATACTTATCCATGTCTTCCATTTGTCTTTGCTGCTTTGTCTGAATCATTTGGTAGAGTAAGACACTCAACCCAAATTAGCTACAGTTAAAAAAGGACACTCAATGAATGCAGTCCCAAGGTGTATCATTTATATGCATTCTTTTCCATTCAGAAGGGAGTATTTTTCTCCTTCTCACTGATCCTAGCTTTTGAATCTAAGCCTAAGCATTCACATTCAGTGGATTAAATATACCCCCTCACCCTTTTAAACGAACCTCCCTTTGACCTTATTGAGATTTATTGCCTGTTAGAGGCATTGCATACCTCTAACATAAGCTGCTTCTTAAAGGGCATATACAAATGCGTATTCTCCACTCATACACCCAGGTTATTTTTCTAATACCTAGGTCAATGGATCCAAACAGCAGGTTTACAAACAAAGAAGTGCAGTGCTTCAGATTTCTATTCTGAAGTGTATTTAGCCCTTGTAGATTTTCAGGAATTGTTTATTTTCCACTAAGGGGATTTGAATTAGTAATGGTATCTTCCTTTGGTTTTCCTAGGTGTGGATATTAGCCACGATGCCTGTTTTCTCACTCACAGAAGACATATTTTAGAAATGTTGGTATTGATCTGTTCTCGTAGGGCACACTCTGGTATGCCAGCCAGACAATTTCTCCTGCAAGACTCAATCGTGAATTCCCTTCAGCTGCTAGGAGCTGGTTGCTGAGAAGTCTTGTCCTTGCTGAGAAGTCTTTCAGTTCTGCTCTACCTGTAGTGGAAGGAGACCACAGGCCAACAGGACATGCCCATGGCCACATGGAGTCCACGCCTCTCCTTTTATACCACTCTCCGGGTACTCAGAACCCTGGAATCCCTGCCCAAACAGACTAAAGTTTGCATTCTTAGTAGACAGTTGTATACTTTTTATAAATTATTCCGTAAGTTTCTGTACCTTTGATAGAAGAGGTATGAAAGTGTCCAGCAGTAAAAAGAGTTGAGTTGTAATTTAGGGTCCAGAAAGTATAAAAGCAATCAATTTTTAGGAGAAACTCACTTACTGTACTGAGACCAGTGAGGAATTTCTCTTAAGGTCCTTTTAAAAGGGACATTGTATACTAGAAGAAACAACAATTGTAACAGCATCCTTACAATTAATTTAGCAATGAGCTTCATGAGATCATTTGCTCCTCGATGTAGGGCAGGGGCACAATGCAAAAGCACAGGTAAATATGGGTAGTTTCACAAAAGCTTTTAATCTTGTGAGGCAGGCACACAACTCTTTGTCGGTCTGGTGTGCAAGGATAAGGATTACCTAGTGTAACAAATGAAGTGCACATGCTTCAAAAATATTCCACAAATTCTATTTTTAAGAATGATCTTCTAAAGGATTGCCTATTTTAAATGTCCTTAAAATGAAGCCAAATGCACCATGTAAGTACACCTTTATAAAAAGCAGGAGCAAAGGTAAGTCTGCAAAAATCTTAAAAGAAGTGAAATAAAGGATTCGTTTCTATTTGAGTATTAACTATAAAAAGAGTTAGATTTGCAAACAAAGTTAAGTTTTATCTCTAAATTCTCAAAAACTGTACAGAAGCCTAGCTCACTTGATTTCTCTCTCGTTAATTTTTTCCTAGGACTACGTACAAGGCCTCCACACCTACTCTTGGACTTCTTCCGTTTATTACCCAAGCTCAGGTAGAGTGAGCTTTTAAAAATACATAGTGTCAGCCCCTGGTGGAAACCCTCCAACAGAAACCCACTGCTCTCCATGGCCTGATCCTTTCCCACCTCCCTCCTTCACTGTCTCCTGCATTCCTGTTTCTCAGACACGATACCTTGGATGGACATCCACCTAGTTTCCTCAGTTTATAATGTAGAATAATTAAATGATGAATCTCTGCCTTGAGCTTTGAATTCTCCATTTCTTTTTTTTTTCATTCACTTTGAACCAAGAATTTGGAGAGTTTAAGACAGGTTATTTTCCCCTTCCTACCTAGACTAAAATAATTTCCTAATAATTAGGAAGAAGCTTTGAGAGAAGCATCAACTAAGGAGATTTTTAATGAAATGCTTCAGGACCTAAAAGAACAAAAACTACAAACCACCTAGCCTATCCTGTTAGCACCTGGGCACGTGAAGAAGCATCAATGAACAAATAATTCTATTGCCAACTCTTTGATCCAGTGTGTTCTGAAACTCTGTGAGTGAGTTACCAGTATCCATCGTTCCTGTCCATTTACTGTGAATAAAACTAGTGGTGATGAATGATGGAGATAGAATTCAGTGTTTGGTAGGGAAGATTACTGAATTAAAATAAAACATAAGGGGCTTCCCTGGCGGTCCAGTGGTTGATACTCCGTGTTTCTACTGCAGGGGGCATGGGTTTGATCCCTGATCGGGGAAATAAGATCCCTGCATGCCACGTGGTGTGGCAAAATAATAATAATAAAAATAAAATAAACTTAAGTCTCTCCAAAGATACAATTTTCTTTTACTTTAGGTACCAGACATTTAGTTTATACATCTATAATTGAGTTTCATATAAATATGCCTTAAGTCACATATCTGCAAATTAAGCATTTCTGTGTTCTTCTGCTAGAACATTGCTATAGATTTTTTCTCTGAGGAAGTGGGTATCTTTTTCTTTTAACATCTTTTGAGATAACTGAGATTCACGTGCAGCTATAAGAAATAATACAGAGGTGTTCCACAAAATCTTTATTCAATTTCACCCTACTGTAGCATGTATCATAACTATAATAAAATATCACAACCAGAAAATTGGCATTGCAAGAACCCACTGACTTTACTTAGATTCTACCAGTTTTACATGCATTCATTTGTGTGCCGTTGTGTACTTCATTCTATATAACATTATCACATGTGTGATCACCACCACAGAACACAGAAATCTTCCATCACTTGATACCTTGTGTGGCCCTTTTATAACTTCACTCATTTTGCCCACTCTTCCTAACTCCAGCCCTAGCCCTGATGACCACTAAGCTGTTTGCCATTTCTTTAATTTGTTTATTTCAAGATTATTACATAAATGCAAGCATACAGTGTGTAACCATTTGGGATTGGGTTTTTCACTGAGTGTAATTTCTCAGAGATTCATCCAGGGAGTTTTGTGTATCATTCGTTTATTGCTTTTTATTACAGAGCAGTATTTTCTAGTATAATGTATCACAATTTATTTGACCATTGATCTGTTTTAGGATATGAGTTGTTTCCTTGTTCTGGTTATTATAAATAAAACTACTATGAACATTTATGTATAGGTTTTTCATGTGAACATGAATTTCCCTTTCTCTGGAGTAAACACCCAAAAATGCAATTGGTGAGTCACATGGTAATTACATGTTTAGTTTTATAAGAAACTGCCAAATTGTTTTCCAGATTGGAAAATTGTTCTCCGTATTACAGTCACACCAGCATTGCATGAGTGATCCAGTTTCTCTACATCTTCACCAGCATTTGGTGTTGTCATTTTTATTTTAGTCATCCTGATATGAGTGAAATGATTATCTCATAATGGTTTTAATTTGTATTTTCCTAATGGCTAATGAAGTTAAATGCCTTTTCACATGCTTCTCTGCCATCTGTATATCTTCTTCGGTGAAATGTCTGTTGATGTCTTTTGCTCCTTTTCCAATTGGATTATTTCATTTTTTTACTGTTGATTTTTGAGAGTTCTTCACATGTTCTGGATATTGAATAGTACAGACCTAGCATAGCTAATTCCACCTTGAAAAAGAAGAATACAGTGGAAGGATTCTCTCTAGTTTATACTAAGGCTTACTGATATCTGCAGTAACCAAGACAGTGTGGTTTGATGAGGTCCAATATATCAATTTTTCCTTTTATGGATAGTTCTTTTGGTGTCAAGTCTAAGCATTCTTTGCTTAAACTTTGAAGATTTTCTCCTAGTTTTTTCTGAAAGATTTATAGCTTTATGTTTTAGATTTATGTCTGTGATCTATTGTGAGTTAGTGTTTGTATAAAGTGTGAGGCTTTGGTCAATATCATTTTTTTTTCTTTTTTTGCTTATGAATGTATTATAGTTCCAGCACTGTTTTTTATAAAAGACTATCCTTGGGATGAATTGGGAGACTGGATTGACATATATACACTATTGATACTATGCATAAAATAGATAACTAATGAGAACCTACTGTATAGCACAGGGAAGTCTATTCAATGCTCTGTGGTGACCTAAATGGGAAAGAAATCCAAAAAAAGAGGGGACATATGTATATGTATAGCTGATTCACTTTGCTGTACAGTAGGAACTAACAAAACATTGGAAAGCAACTATACTCCAATAAAATTTAATTTAAAAAAAGACTATCCTTCCTCCACTGAATTACTTTTGCACATTTTTCAAAGATAGTTGGGATATTCGTGTAGGTCCATTTCTGGATTCTCTATTCTGTTCCATTGATCTCAATGCTTATCCCTTCACCGGAACCACACTGTCTTGGTTACTGCAGCTATCAGTAAGCCTTGGTATAAGTTAGAGAGCATCATTCCACAATATTCTTCTTTTTCAAGGTTGAGTTAGCTGTGCTAGGTCTGTACTATTCAATATAAATTTTAGAATAAACTTATCTATATTATTATAGATTTTTACATGCTGAAAATGTTTATTTAAAAGTATTGGTTAAGCATAAAATATTCCCTTTCTCCTTTTTAATAGTTATTATTAAATAGAAGGTAATATTGCAACTAAATGCAGCAAACATCTTTATTAAAAACAAAACTTATGCTATTATTACGATAGACCTGCCATTAAGAGCAAAGCATTTAGGATTATGTAAACTTTTGGTAGCATCTTATATTTAGTTCCACTTGTGTGTGAAAGACTGGATACAGAAAAGGCTAACCATGGAATCTTGTTTTGGCCACGTGTGCATGCATCATACTTAGAAAAGCACAGAAAAACTCACAAGAAGAACATACTTATTTAAAACTATTTTCTTTCTCTTTCAGTGGCCTTGTGAAAGAAACGGTGTCATCTAAGTGATCCTGGCTGTCTTTGACCTTGGCTTAAGATTAAGCTTTCTGGGGGAACCTTCAAGATGGTGGAGGAGTAAAACGTGGAGATCACCTTCCTCCCCACAAATACAACAGAAATACATCTACATGTGGAACAACCCCCACAGAACACCTACTGAACACTGGCAGAAGACCTCAGACTTCCCGAAAGTCAAGAAACTCCCCACGTACTTGGGTAGAGCAAAAGAAAAAAGAAACAACAGAGACAAAAGAATAGGCACGGGACCTGCACCAGTGGGAGGGAGCCGTGAAGGAGGAAAGGTGTCCACACACTAGGAGCCCCTTTGCGGGCGGAGACTGCGGGTGGCAGAGGGGGGAGCTTCGGAGCCGCGGAGGAGAGCGCAGCCACAGGGGTGCGGAGGGCAAAGCGGAGAGATTCCCGCACGGAGGCTCGGCGCCGAGCAGCGCTCACCAGCCCGAGAGGCTTGTCTGCTCCCCCGCTGGGGCGGGCGGGGCTGGGAGCTGAGGCTCGGGCTGCGGTCGGATCGCAGGGAGAGGACTGGGGTTGGCGGTGTGAACACAGCCTGAAGGGGCTAGTGCGCCACGGCTAGCCGGGAGGGAGTCCGGGAAAAAGTCTGCAGCTGCCGAAGAGGCAAGAGACTTTTTCTTACCTCTTTGTTTCCTGGTGCGTGAGGAGAGGGGAGTCAGAGCGCCGCCTAAACGAGCTCCAGAGATGGGCGCGAGCTGCGGCCATCAGCGCGGACCCCAGAGACGGCCATGAGACGCTAAGGTTGCTGCTACCGCCACCAAGAAGCCTGTGTGCGAGCACAGGTCAGTCTCCACACCGCCCCTCCCGGGACCCTGTGCTGCCCGCCACTGCCAGGGTTCCGTGATCCAGGGACAACTTCCCCGGAAGAACGCACGGCGCGCCTCGGGCTGCTGCAACGTCACGACGCCTCTGATGCCGCAGGCTCGCCCCGCCTCGTCCGTACCCCTCCCTCCCCCCGCCTGAGTGAGCCAGAGCCCCCGAAGCAGCTGCTACTTTAACCCCGTCCTGTGTGAGCAAAGAACAGACGCCCTCAGGCGACCTACACACTGAGGCGGGTCCAAATCCAAAGCTGAACCCCGGGAGCTGTGCGAACAAAGAAGAGAAAGGGAAATCTCTCCCAGCAGCCTCAGGAGCAGCGGATTAAATCCCCACAATCAACTTGATGTGCCCTGCATCTGTGGAATACCTGAATAGACAACGAATTGTCCCAAAATTGTGACAGTGTACTTTGGGAGCAAATGTAGACTTGGGATTTATGGTCTGCAACTGATTTGTTTCTGACATTTATGTTTATCTTAGTTTAGCGTTTAGCGCTTGTTATCATTGCTGGATTTGTTTATTGGTTTGGTTGCTCTCTTCTTTTTAATTATTATGATTTTTAAAAATCTTTTTATTTTAATAATTTTAAATTTATTATTTATTTATTTACTTATTTTTCCTTTCTTTTTTTCTCCCTTTTCTTCTGAGCCATGTGGCTGACAGGGTCTTGGTGCTCCGGCCTGGTGTCAGGCTGGAGCCTCTGAGGTGGGAGAGCTGAGATCCGGACTTTGGACCACCAGAGACCACAGGGCCCCATGTATTATCAATTGGCAAGAGCTCTCCCAGAGATCTCTGTCTCAAAGCTAAGACCCAGCTCCACCCAAAGCCAGCAAACTCCACTGCTGGATGCCCCATGCAAAACAAACAGCAAGACAGGAAGACAACCCCACCCATTAGCAGAGAGGCTGCCTAAACTCATACTAAGTTCACAGACACCCCAAAATACACGACCAGATGCAGCCCTGCCCACCAGAAAGACAAGATCCAGCCCCACCCACCAGAACACAGGCACCAGACCCTTCCACTAGGAAGATTACACAAGTCACTGAACCAACCTCACCCATGGGGGGCAGACACCAAAAACAACAGGAACTACGAACCTGCAGCCTGTGAAAAGGAGACCCTAAACACAGTAAGTTAAACAAAAAGAGAAGACACAGAAATATGCAGCAATTGAAGGAGCAAGGTAACAACCCACCAGACCAAATGAAGAGGAAATAGGCAGTCTACCTGAAAAAGAATTCAGAGTAATGATAGTAAACATGATCCAAAATCTTGGAAATAGAATGGAGAAAAAACAAGAAACGTTTCACGAGGAACAAGAAGAACTAAAGAGCAATCAAACAATGATGAACAACACAATAAATGAAATTTAAAATTCTCTAGAAGGAATCAATAGCAGAATAACTGAGGCAGAAGAATGGAGAAGTGACCTGGAAGATAAAATAGTGGAAATGACTATGGCAGAGCAGAATAAAGAAAAAAGAATGAAAAGAATAGAGGACAGTCTCAGAGACGTCTGGGACAACATTAAATGCACCAACATTCGAATTATAGGGGTCCCAGAAGAAGAAGAGAAAAAAAACAGACTGCGAAAATATTTGAAGACATTATAGTTGAAAAATTCCCTAACATGGGAAAGGAAATAGTCAGTCAAGTCCAGGAAGCACAGAGAGTCCCCTACAGGATAAATCCAAGGAGAAACACGCCAAGACACATATTAATCAAACTATCAAAAAATTAAATATAAAGAAAAAATATTAAAAGCAGTAAGGGAAAAGCAACACATAAAATACAAGGGAATCCCCATAAGGTTAACAGCTGATATTTCAGCAGAAACTCTGCAAGCCAGGAGGGAGTGACAGGACATATTTAAAGTGATGAAAGGGAAAAACCTACAACCAAGATTACTCTACCCAGCAAGGATTTCATTCACATTTGAGGGAGAAATTAAAACCTTTACAGACAAGCAAAAGCTATGAGAATTCAGCACCACCAAATCAGCTTTACAGCAAATGCTAAAGGAACTTCTCTAGGCAGGAAACACAAGAGAAGGAAAAGACTTAAATAAAAAAACCGAAACAATTAAGAAAATGGTAATAGAAACACACATATAGATAGTTACCTTAAATGTAAATGGATTAAATGCTCCAACCAAAAGGCATAGACTGGCTTAATGGATACAAAAACAAGACCTATATATATGCTGTCTACAAGAGACCCACTTCAGACGTAGGGACACATACAGACTGAAAGTGAGGGGATGGGAAAAGATATTCCATGCAAATGGAAATCAAAAGAAAGCTGGAGTAGCAATTCTCATATCAGACAAAATAGACTTTAAAATAAAGACTATTATGAGAGACAAAGAAGGACACTACATAATGATCAAGGGATCAATCCAAGAAGAAGATATAACAACTGTAAACATTTATGCACCCAACATAGGAGCACCTCAATACATAAGGCAAATGCTAACAGCCATAAAAGGGGAAGTTGACAGTAACACAGTGAGAGTAGGGGACTTTAACACCACACTTTCACCAATGGACAGATCAACAAAAATGAAAATAAATAAGGAAACACAAGCTTTAAATGACACATTAAACAAGATGGACTTAATTGATTTTTTTAGGACATTCCATCCAAAAACAACAAAATACACTTTCTTCTCAAGTGCTCATGGAACATTCTCCAGGATAGATCATATCTTGGGTCACAAATCAAGCCTTGGTAAATTTAAAAAAATTGAAATCATATCAAGCATCTTTTCCTACCACAATGCCATGAGACTAGATATCAATTACAGGAAAAAAATCTGTAAAAAATACAAACACATGGAGGCTAAACAATATGCTACTAAATAACCAAGAGATCACTGTAGAAATCAAAGAGGAAATCAAAAAATACCTAGAAACAAATGACAATGAAAACACGATGACCCAAAAGCTATGGAATGCAGCACAAGCAGTTCTAAGAGGGAAGTTTATAGCAATACAGTCCTAAGTCAAGAAACAAGAAACATCTCAAATGAACAACCTAAACTTATACCTACAGCAATTAGAGAAAGAAGAGCAAAAAAACCCCAGTGTTAGCAGAAGGAAAGAAATCATAAAGATCAGATAAGAAATAAATGAAAAAGAAATGAAGGAAGTGATAGCAAAGATCAATAAAACTAAAAGCTGGTTCTTTGAGAAGATAAACAAAATTGGTAAACCAGTAGCCAGACTCATCAAGAAAAAAAAGGGAGAAGACTCAAATCAACAGAATGAGAAATGAAAAAGAAGCAACAACTGACACTGTAGAAATACAAAAGATCATGAGAGATGACTACCAGCAACTATATGCCCAAAAAATGGACAACCTGGAAGAAATGGACAAATTCTTAGAAAGGCACAACCTTCCGAGACTGAACCAGGAAGAAACAGAAAATATAAACAGACCAATCACAAGCACTGAAATTGAAACTGTGATTAAAAATCTTCCACCAAAAAAACCCAGGACCAGATGGCTTCACAGGCAAATTCTATCAAACATTTAGAGAAGAGCTAACACCTATCCTTCTCAAACTCTTCCAAAATATAGCAGATGGAGGAATAATCCCAAACTCATCCTATGAGGCCACGATCACCCTGATACCAAAACCAGACAAAGATGTCACACACACACACACACACACACACACACACACACACACACAAATTACAGGCCAATATCACTGATGAACATAGATGCAAAAATCCTCAACAAAATGCTAGCAAACACAATCCAACAGCACATTAAAAGGATCATACAGTGTGATCAAGTGTGGTTTATCCCAGGAATGTAAAGATTCTTCAGTATATGCAAATCAATCAATGTGATACACCATATTAACAAATTGAAGCAGAAAAACTACATGATCATCTCAATAGATGCAGAAAAAAAAACTTTTGACAAAATTTACACCCATTTATGATAAAAACTCTTCAGAAAGTAGACATAGAGGGAACCTACCTCAACATAATAAAGTCCATATGACAAACCCACAGCCAACATCATTCTCAATGATGAAAAACTGAAACCATTTCCTCTAAGATCAGAACAAGACAAGGATGTCCACTCTCACCACTATTATTCAACATAGTTTTGTAAGTTTTAGCCACAGCAATCAGAGAAGAAAAAGAAATAAAGGAATCCAAATGGAAAAGAAGAAGTAAAACTGTCATTGTTTCCTGATGATATAATACTATACATAGAGAATCCTAAAGATGCTACCAGAAAAGTACTACAGCTAATCAATGAATTTCACAGAGCAGTAGGATACAAAATTAATGCACAGAAATCTCTTGCATTCCTATACACTAATGATGAAAAATCTGAAAGAGAAATTAAGGAAACACTCCCTTTTACCATTGCAACAAAAAGAATAAAATACCTCGGAATAAACCTACCTAGGGAGATAAATGACCTGTATGCAGAAATCTATAAGACAGTGATGAAAGTAATTAAAGATGATACAAACAGATATAGAGATATACCATGTTCTTGGATTGGAAGAATCAACATTGTGAAAATGACTATGCTACCCAAAGCCATCTACAGATTCAATGCAATCCTTATCAAACTACCAATGGCATTTTTCACAGAACTAGAACAAAAAATTTCACAATTTGTATGGAAACACAAAAGGCCCCGAATGGCCAAAGCAATCTTGAGAAAGACAAACGGAGCTGGAGGAATCAGCCTCCCTGACTTCAGAGTGTACTACAAAGCTACAGTAATCCAGACAGTATGGTACTGGCACAAAAACAGAAATATAGATCAATGGAACAGAATAGAAAGCCCAGAGATAAACCCATGCAGATATGGTCACCTTATCTTTGATAAAGAGGAAAGAATATACAATGGAGAACAGACAGCCTCTTCAATAAGTGTTGCTGGGAAAGCTGGACAGCTACATGTAAAAGAATGAAATTAGAACAACTTCCTAACACCATACACAAAAATGGATTAAAGACCTAAATGTAAGGCCAGACACTATAAATCTCTTAGAGGAAAACATAGGCAGGACACTCTATGACATAAATCAGAGCAAGATCCTTTTTAACCCACCTCCTAGAGAAATGGAAATAAAAACACAAATAAACAAATGGGACCAAATGAAACTTAAAAGCTTTTGCACAGCAAAGAAAACCATAAACAAGACGAAAAGACAACCCTCGGAATGGGAGAAAATATTTGCAGATGAAGCAACTGACAAAGGTTAATCTCCAAAATATACAAGCAACTCATGCAGCTCAATATCAAAAAAGCAAACAACCCAATCCAAAAATTGGCAGTAGACCTAAACAGACATTTCTCCAAAGAAGATATACAGATGGCCGAGAAACACGTGAAAAGCTTCTCAACATCACTAATTATTAGAGAAATGCAAATCAAAACTACAGTGAGGTATCACCTCACACCAGTTAGAATGGGCATCATCAGAAAATCTACAAACAACAAATGCTGGAGAGGGTGTGGAGAAAAGGGAACCCTCTTGCACTGTTGGTGGGAATGTAAATTGATACAGCTACTATGGAGAACTGTATGGAGGTTCCTTAAAAAACTAAAAATAGAAATACCATATGACCCAGCAATTCCAGTACTGGGCATATACCCAGAGAAAACCATAATTCAAAAAGACACATGTTCACACAATGTTCATTGCAGCAGTATTTACAATAGCCAGGACATGGAAGGAACCTAAATGCCCATCGACAGATGAATGGATAAAGAAGATGTGGTACATATATACAATGAAATATTACTCAGCCATAAAAAGGAACGAAATTGGGTAATTTGTAGAGCCATGGATGGATCTAGAGACTCTCATACAGAGTGAAGTAAGTCAGAAAGAGAAAAACAAATACCCTCTGCTAACACATATATATGGAATCTAAAAAAAAAAAAAAAAAAAAAGGTTCTGATGAACCTAGGGGCAGGACAGGAATAAAGACACAGACATAGAGAATGGACTTGCGGACACGGGGAAGGTAAGCTGCGATGAAGTGAGAGAGTAGCACTGACATTTATACACTACCAAATGTAAAATAGATAACTAGTGGGAAGCAGCTGCATAGCACAGGGAGATCAGCTCCGTGCTTTGTGACAACCTAGAGGGGTGGGATAGGGAGGGTGGGAGGGAGACCGCAAGAGGGAAGATATATCGGGATATATGTATACATATAGCTGATTCACTTTGTTATACTGCAGAAACTAACAGAACACTGTAAAGCAATTATACTGCAATAAAGATGTTAAAAAAAAAAAGATTAAGCTTTCTAGCTGTAGCCAAGATACCTTTGAGTTTTCTCTTTTGTCATTGTCACAATACTAAATCCTCCAGCCTGGAGAGCAACTCGACTACTCATTTTTTTTTTTTTTTTTTTAGATCATATCCCATGGGTATCTCTTCCAAACAATTTCTTGCCCTGATTGCTTTTAATCGTGTTGGTGGATAAGCCCTGATTAGAACCTGGAGTGGATAATGTTGGAGTTTCCCCTCAGCCCACTGCCATGCTTCCCTGAAAGCTACTGTGTTTTTAGTATGTGACCCTGTTCTTCTCCCTCCAGCCCCAAGCCTGACCACAGTTGGATGGACCAGAGATGGATGTGTGACCTCAGCTCTTCCTAATCTCTTGTCTCTCCCGCAAGTTTGGAATCTGAATTAGACCGTGTCTGTCATCCTGAGGGCATACACCTGGCAGCATGGCTGTCTCTGTGTCAAAGCCATCTTCAGCCAACATTCCTGGAATCCACTTAGACCAATTTTCTGTGAGGCCAAAGATAGTGAATGCCGAGTTTGAATTTTGCCATTGGAAAAATGCATCAGAACATAGACTAAGTCAGGGCTAGGGCTCATAAGTATTAAACTGCCTCTAAAGTAGAAGGAAAAAAGGAGAAAGATTTCTTTGAACACATGACCATGGAGAAGGATAAGTTATTTCTGGCAAAAATCCCTAAGGATAAATTTCCAAATTGAGAACTGTGGGTGGTTTTCTGGGAGCTAAGTGTACTACATGGTGGAATTTTTTTTTTTCTGTTTTCTGCAAAAGATGTATCTAATTGTTGTGTCTTATATAGGAAGCTATATTAAATAGATCGAAATATGCTTTTAGTGTCCTCTTAGGTTTTCACCCTTCCATATCCTCCACATTGTAACTTGTCACTTTTATCTTTCATACTATTTTTAGTAAAGCTTCCTCAGGAATGAATTACCAAATGCATACTATCTATGTATGAAGGAAGAAAAACTGTGTCAGAGGCTGCTTTGTTGCACTTGTTATACATAAAATTCAACAAAGTGTCTATTTCAAGAAAATTATAATCTAAGACATAAACTTTAAAAAAGAATTGTTGACTATTCAGAAGAAGACGTATAAATATCTAGAAAGTTACGAGAAAGAATTAGGTCATTTTTACAGTCCAGAAGCTGAACTGAACATCACATAACAGGGGGTGATACAGCTTCTTAATCATCTCTGCACAGCTCTTATTTCTTTCCTTTAACAGAAGATACACAAATGGGATTTTTTTTTTTGGTGGGGGAGAAGGGACAAGGGTACTCTTTCTCTGGTTTTGATTTGAAACTTCCGATTTGACATACTTTATTTTTGAATCCTCTCTTTTCCTGAAATTTCCCTTCTGTCTGATGCTTCAGGTTTCTTCCTGTATCCTTTCCTCTGCTTGGGGAGCTGACCCTCCAAGCTAGTTTGCTGTGCCTCAGAATCATCACAGGAAAGCCCCCCAGAAGATAGAGCCCTCTGTTTTTTACAATTATGTCTTATTATTTGCATTTGTTTCGGTTTCCAGCTTTTATAATTTCCCCCTTTTGTCCTTTGCACAGTCGGTTTACTAAAACTAAGATTGCATCTGCATTATTATGATGAAGCTATTAACTGGTTGATTATTGTAAACAATGTCAAACAGTTACATTTCCTCCAAACTACATATATTTTAAAAAATATTGAATGTGCTTTAATTTTCCTTTGAAGAAAGACCTGTGTATTCACCTTGCATCCAACCCCTTTTGAAAGGAGCACAATTTCTACTTAGGTCATGTACCAACTTTGGGTTCGTTTGATATAGATATAAATAGAAGTTTGAGATCATTCTTCACCATTCTGGGTAAACTTATGTTGAAAGAATAACAACAAATACTTTCATCTAAGATAATAATAGACAATGCTTATTGAACACTCTCATATGCCAGGCTCTCTTTTAAAAGTCATACCCTGTAATATCCCATTTAGTTCTTACAAAAATCCTGTGTGGTATGTTATCTCCAAGTTATCTTCTTCATTCTACATGAGATTGCAGAAGCCCAGAGAGCTTAAGTGAAGTACTCAAGATCACACAGCTCAGGAGAGGCAAAACTAGGAGTTAGACAAACAGTTCATTCCAGAAAATATGCCCTTAGCCTCAATCCCACACTGCCTTTCAACAATGTGAGAAATGCATAGAATAATTCAAAATTTTTTTTAAAGAAAATATTGTGTTTATACATGGAGGATTATATATGTATACATATATTGGAGGATTCATTCTCAGCCATTGCCTTTGCATTTTTAACTTCTAAAACTGACTCTTTTTTAAAAAATCTCTTTGTGTCTATACTTTTCTCATTTTTTTAAATTGAAGTATAGTTAATTTACAATGCTGTGTTATTTTTCAAGTGTACAGCAAAGTGATTCAGTTATATATATATATACACACACACAAACATATATATGCACATATACATATTCTTTTTTAGATTCTTTTCCACTGTAGGTTATTATAAGATATTGAGTATAGTTCCTTGCGCTATGCAGTAGGTCCTTGTTGTTTATCTATTTTATATATAATAGTGTGTATATATTAATCCCCAACTCCTAATTTATCTCTTCCTCCTCCTCACACTATACCCTTTGGTAACTATAACTTTGTTTTGTATGTCTGTGAGTCTATTTCTGTTTTGTAAATAAGTTCATTTGTATCATTTATTTTAGATTCCACATGTAAGTGATATCATATGATATTTGTCTTTCTGTGTCTGACTTACTTCACTTAATATGATAATCTCTAGGTCCATCCATGTTGCTGCAAATGACATTATTTCATTCTTTTTTATGGCAGAGTAGTATTCCATTTTGTGTATGTACCACATCTTTACCCATTCTTCTGTCAATGGACATTTAGGTTGCTTCTATGTCTTGGCTATTGTAAATAGTGCTGCTATAAACATTGGGGCACATGTTTCTTTTTGAGTTAGATAAAACTGTCTCTTTTATCATGAACCCATTTACTTGGTTCTTGCTTACATGTAACTTACTTACATTACGTGTTATAAAAGCATGGTAAGATGTTTTGTGCTCAACAGAACAGGGAATGAGGAAAGGTTACATTTTGATGAGGGATGATTAAATGCAATGTGTAAGATAATCTACATGAAATACAACAAGGTCAGTTATAACATCTTTCTCTCCATCCTGTACTTCTTCTCTTTAGACTCCTTTGTAAGAGCCTCATGGCACCTCCACATGGGCCTCTCACATCATTGCAATTCCACCTTCCATGACAGCTACCCCTGCCTTTGCCTTGAACACAAACCCAAATCTGCTTTTTCTTTCAGTTTTCCTTGTCTCAGGAACTGGAACCACCAGTTACTAAAAAAAAATGAACATTATCTTAATTTGCCCCTTTCCCCCAAATATTACCTCTGAAAGATGTCTTTCCTATCTTCCTACCTCAGTGTCAAAGCCTTCCTCGAAACCCTGCCATGTGTTGATTAGTCATCGCTAAGAGCATCTTAGATCCTTCCTAGTGCCTCCTAAACAGCTACCAGGTGAGGTTCCTCACATGCAAATCCCATGATGCTATTCATTCCCTTCATTTCCTAGCTTGCTCCTCAGACCTACAGAATTAGTTCAAATGTCTGATACTCTTCCAGGCTTACCTCCCTAAATGTCCAAACATTGAAGCATCTGCTTCAATTTCACCAAAGCACATTCAGTTTCTCACCAGGCCAAACGTTCTGTGGTTTTGTTATAACCCTGTGTTTCCCAGATCCTACTTAACTGCCTGGTGACTTCTGTTCTTCCTCCAGAACAGATCAATTACTACCTCCTTTTAGAAACATTTTCCCATCAAAACTCCATATCCCCCAACTAAATTAAGTATTCTTTCCGTGTGCTGCTACTTTACTGCTGCACTTCAATTTACCTCATTTATATGTGATGAGATTTAACCACACGGTCCGTAATCATCGTGTTTTCTTGGTGTATCTTCTGAGTGTGAGGCTGAGGAAGACAGAGTCTTATGTGTTCATCATCTCTGGATCCTGGCACCTTGAACCTGGCACGTGGTAAGTGCTCAAGATATGATTGTTGAATTGAACTGAAATTTTAGCACATGCCCTAAAAGTGTGGTTAACAATGAACAGAAATATTGTTGGCTGACCTGAGCAATAAGAACAAAAGTGAGATGATAGAAAATTGAATATAACAGAAAATAACATTCAGGGCATGTTATGGCACTTTGCACATTAAATCTAATTGTCTCCATATTCTTTTTATACATCTGTGGTAATTTGTAATACAGGCAATGCTCAAAGATGTCTGATTATGGTACCTCAAGACTTTGTATCACCAAGATTCAATTATTGCAATATACTTTATCTTCTATCACACATACATATTATGTGTGTGTGTGTGTATATATATGTATATATAAATATGAATGCAACCCAGATCCCATCAACCTGGAGGTAGAAATAGAATCACAATTGTTATAAACCCATTTTCCTCTCTTCTTTTAACTGCTCTGCAGAAACTGTAGACTCCTCGCAAAGTCCTTCCAAATAGTTCTGGGAGACCCCAGGCAGGTTCCCAAGTGTGCTGGATGAACTAGTACTCTTGACCACCTGAGGCACCTGCCAGGCTTCTCCTCTCCTGCCCAGCTTGCCCTGGCTGTGCCTCTGTCTCCACTGATGCCTTCTGTGTTTTATGGGTCTTTGTGTTGAACAACATGGTATCTGTGCCAAGAGTACTAATGTCCAGCCCTCTCCCTCCAGAGAGACTGCTATTGAAGCCAGCCTGGTTTATCCAATGGGCCGGGCAAGCACATGCTTAGAGCACTAACAAAATACAGGCATCAGGAAAACTTTTGTAAATCATTTGCTATTCAAAAATTCGTTGATTTAGTTTTCATAGCAAAATCATAATTTATTTAAATTTTCTTACATTTACTTAACAGTTTGGAGTTATTATTATTTCATGTCTCTGTGGGAGAATTATCACAATCTTTTGAGTCTCAGGCCCTCTAGAAATCTTAAGGCAGCCCTCATTTTCACTAACGTCCACCGATGTCCAGTCAGCAGGTGCCACTGCCCGGTGAGAAGGGTGCCAATATCTGTGCTACTGGCCCTATCTCATATTTGAAGCCCAAACACTTGTTTGACATTTCCCAGATCTTTTGTTTTCTTTTTGGTCTATTTTTATTGCAACTCCCTTGATGTAGGACTCAGGTGTGGGTTCATGGAGATTGAACTAAAGGAGATTCTGAGAACAGTATTCAGTATTCTTCTCAGACTTTGGTCCATGCTCTTGATGGCCTTTTTCTCTTGGGATTTTTCTTGCTCGTGGAGAGGAATCTTGGTGCTTTCTAACTAGACTCTGGATAGACGCTCCCTCCATCCTTGCCACTCCAGGTTGGTTTAATGCGAGGGTCATGGGAGCTAGATTCTGAATGGAAATGCTGGTTCACTAATAAATTTATAAACATTTTTTCTGTGACAATTTTTGAAATGAAAAATAACTTGTTTTATTTTATCAAACTCTAGTTACAAGATTATTCCTTAGCCAGGCAATCTGATGAACTGAATTGTCACTGTATCATTTTGATCTCTGAATTTTAAAATAGACATTTGAGGGCTTTCAAAGAAACAAGAAACACAAACTCTTCCAAAAAACAAACATAATTTTGTTAAGAATGATTAAAGGAGACAAGGCAGGTGATACAAGCAAACTTTACTTAACACTTCATGAAGCAGACTGTCTCCGTCCCCAGGCATCCAGACCACGGCAGGGGCAGAAGACAGGAGCTTTTTATAGGGTAAAGAACAGGAAACAAGGAAATAACTATAGAACTCAGAGTTGGCTTGGCATTCGGGGATTGGCTAACTGGATGTACTGTGTTTCTGGTCAAGAAGAGCATCTAAAGGGAAATGAAAGTCACCTAAGTTTCAGTTTGCTAATGAGGCACCCAGGGTGGAGATGGCTGCATCTTGGGCCTAGAAAGTTATTTCAACACAAGTCATGTACTTCCCATGTCTGAACTGTCCCTAGAGAGTCAGGGGTTGAGTGGGAGCTGCAGAAGTCAACGTATGCATACACAGTCCTCACCTAATTATTCCGCACCCAATATTCAGGTGACCTCATCACTGGATTGGGCAAGAAGTGGGCAAGGGTGAGAGGATTTCCCTCTAATCCTTACCTCAGAACATCCCCAGGTTTCACTGAGTCTTTAGGGAAGTTTTCAAAAACTGTAATGATTTTTCTCATTTAAAAGCAAAAGAAGTGGCAATGACAGTGACAGTGAGAGCCAAATTCCCTTTGATTCATTTTCCAGGCCATCTGGTCTTCTCTTTGTGCTCTGTATGATAGAGTCTGTTGGGATCATTGAACAAGATAACTGAGATTAAGCAAAATAGACTCCACTTCACTGAATCTTAAATTGCTAAAATACATAGTCTTGTTTGAGAAGTCATCGGGAAGTATAAAACTGAAATAAATATAGGAAATTCAAGTGATTTTGTAATAGGTCCTGTATTGGTTTGGGTAAAAGCTAAGCTGCTGTGACAGAAGGAGAAAAATACAGTGGATTAAAATAAAAGATCATTTATTCCTCTATCACATAATAGCCAGGGTGAGCTGTCCAGAGCCACCAGGGTCTCAGCATCTGCGTGTTTTCCTCTCTTCCTGTTTGATGTCTGCCAGACTAGGTGGGCCATAGCCAGATCTGATGGAGAAGACAGAATATCACCCAGAAATCCTAACTGTGAGCTGAATGAAGAAACAGGATGAGATTTGAGTTGTCTTTTGTGGGGAGAGGGAGAGTTGTATTAATAGAAAGAAGAAAGTATGTGGAATCCAGGGGAGGAGGGATGTACGGAGGGGCAGACTGACGGCCAGTCTCCCAGTAGCCTTCTCTCCTCTTTATGTTTAGTAATAGGGTGCCCCAGCCTTTACCTGGGTAAACAGATCCCTTCACAGCTGCAAAATACACACTACAGTAAGTCCCCTACATACAAACCTTCAAGTTTAGAACTTTCAGAGATGCAAACCTGCGTTCACATGTCCAATCACATAAGTTAGTTCACGTGTCTGGCATACATTGTCACACGTGTGCATCCTCTACAAGTGGTTGTGCTTCTGTGTACTTTACTGTGCAGTACTGTATAGAATATAGTAGTACAATATCTTTATTTCAAGCCCAGAATGTCCAAGCAAGCATAAAATCAGCAGTGATATAGCTGGTACAGTACTACCCAGACATCACTGGATCGTTTTTTCAAGAGGGTAGATAGAATTAAATCCAACAAGGAACCAGAACCTGTGCCATCAATGTCAGGCATGAGTGAAATTGCAGCTTGTCCTTTGTCTCCTATTGCTGACGATCCTTCAGCTCTACCATCTCCCACCTCCTCTCCCTCCTCCAGTCAGTAACTCTTCTTGCCTGTCCACTCGATGCCAGCCCCTGTATGCCAGCTCTTGTACTGTACTACTGTACTTTTCAAGGTACTGTACTGTAAGATTAAAAATGTTTTCTATTTTTTGTGTTTGTTTGTTTTTTATGTATTATTTGTGTGAAAAGTATTATAAACCTATTACAGTACAGTACTATATAGCCGATTGTGTTAGTTGAGTACCTAGGCTAACTTTGTTGGACTTATGAACAAATTGGACCTACCAACACACTTTTGGAATGAAACTCGTTCGTATGTAGGGGACTTATTGTATTCTCCCAGGCAGTTTTACAGTCATGTGAGGCTGTCTGACTGTGTTCAAGCTGATGAGGTAGGAAAGAATCTGAGTCAGGCCATTTCTGGGTCATCTCAGAGATACTTACTCTGTCCGCTCCCCTTTCTGTTGCCTAGAAAATGGTGACAGTTGAGGTGGGATCAAGATAACAGAGTAAGAGGATGCTGAGATCACCTCCTCTCATAAACACATCAAAACATCAACTACATATAGAAAAACTCTCTCTGAAATTGACCTGGAGACTAGCGGGATGGCTCTTCTACAACCAAAGCTGTAAAGAAAGATCCTCACAGAGTCTGGTAGGAGGGGAAGAGAAGTGATTTGGTCAGAACCTGCACCCCTAGCAGGAGGGGGATGTCACAGTCTCAGGGATCCTCCCTGGGAAGTGAGGTGTTCGAGTCACATATTAGGCACCCCAGGTCTGGGGTCCAAAACCAGGAAGACGAGCCCCCTTGGTTGTTTTGATAACCAGTGAGGCTTACCAGAGTGCTGTAGGAAACTGAGATTCCACTTATGAAGTGTGCAGACACATGCTTGTTCACTCTCAGTCCCAGCGCTGAGGAAGCAGAGTGAAAACTGCCTGGGGCTCTAGCTGGCTTGCCAGGATCACCCCAGCACACACACCTCAGCCCACGCTGGGGTCCCCCTCCTGCCCCTCTTGCTCTAGTGCTGCTCTCCACCACGGCGGAGGCTGCTGTTGCCAACAAGAGGGTGCACACTTGGAGGAAACTGAGCCAACTCAGACCCCAGCCCTGCCCCTGACCAGGGTGGAGGCAACCACTGCCAGTGCATGCATACACTTGGGAGAGAACAAAACTAGCTCAATGGTGCAGCTCCAACCCCTCCAGCCCCAGCCAAACCTCTAACCAAGGCATGCACATAGAGGAAAAAGCAAAACCAGCATGAAGTGCAACCCCAAGCTCTTGGATCCTGGCCAAACCCCCAACCAACGCAGAGACTGCCTTCACACCCTTGAGAAACCCAGTTCCCCCAGGGTATATGCTCCATCCCCTTGGGCCCTGCCTCTACCCCCAATAGGGCAGTGACTGCCATTGAGCAGAGGAGAAGCCGCAGCTCACACCTGGCTCTGGCTCTAGCCCGTCCATCTCCAACCCTACTTCATTCCAAGGTGATAGCTGCCAGCACATCCCAGGGGAAGACACAGCCACTCCTGACTTCAGATCCAGCTCTCCCACCTACTAGGCACACACAGACTGCATAGGGACACTCTTACACAGGACATGTCTTCAAGACAGGGACAAGGAACTGTTTCACCTAATTTCATAGACACAGAGAAAGTTAAACAAAGTGAGAAGACAGAAGAGTGTGTTTCAAACAAAAGAACAGGAAAAAAATAATCCCTGAAAAAAAACCTTAATGAAACAGAAATAAATAATTTACCTGATAAAGAGTTCAAAGCAATAGTAATAAGAATAGTAACTGAATGTGGGAAAAGATTAGATGAACACAGTGAGAATTTTAACAAAGAACTATAAAATATAAAAAAGGATCAATCAGACCTGAAGAATAAGATAACTGAAATGAAAAATAAACTTAGAAGGAATTAATAGTAGGTTAGGTGATACAGAAGAACACATAAGTGATCTGGAATATAGAATAATGGAAAACACCCAATCAGAAGAGCAAGAAGAAAAATAAGTTGTAAAAAATGAGAAAAGTTTAAGGAAACTCTGCAACAATATCAAGCATACTAACATTCCCATTTTAAGGGTCCTAGAGGAGAAGAGAAAACAAAAGGGTAGAAATTGTATATGGTGAAATTATGGCTGAAAACTTCCTGAACCTGAAGAAGGAAACAAATATGCAGGTACAGGAAACACGGAGCATCCCAGATAAGATGAACCCAAACAGACCCACACCAAGACATATAATTAAAATGACAGAAGTTAAGTTTAAGAAGAGAATTTTAAAGACAGTTAGAGTAAAGCAAAAAGTCATATAGAAATGAACCCCCATAAGGCTATCAGCTGATTTATCTGCAGAGACTTTGCAGGTTAGGTAGGAGTGTCATGATACATTTAATATGCTGAAAGAAAAAAAATCTATAACTTAGCACAGGGTAAACTCTACCCAGCAAGTTTATCATTCAGAATTGAAGGAGAGATAAAAAACTCCTCAGACAAGCAAAAACTAAAGGAATTCATCAATGCTAAACTGATCCTACAAGAAGTGTTAAAAGAGTCTTCTTTAAGTGAAAAAGCAAAGGCTACAACAAGAAATAAGAAATTAGAGGAAAGGGAAAATCCCTTGGCTAAAGGCAAATATATAGTAAAGGCTGTGGATCAACCACTTACATAAGCTAGTACGAAAGTTAAAAGACAAAAATTGTAAAATCTCCTATACCTACAATAAACAGTTAAGGGATAGATAGATATGAAGATGTAAAATATGATATCAAACACACAAAATATGTGGGAGAGGGTAAAAAAATGTAGATCTTTTAGAATGTGATCGAACTTAAAGGACTACATGTTTAAAACAAGTAGATATAGTTATAGGTCAACATATATAAACCTCATGGTAACCACAAATCAAAAGCCTACAATAGACACACAAAAACTAGGGAGAAAGGACTACAAGCATACCATTAAAGAAAATCATCAAACCATAAGGGAAAAGACTACAAGAAGAAGAAAAGTACAAAGAAGAACTGCAAAAACAACCAGAAAACAAGTAACAAAATAGCAATAAGTACATGCCTATCAATAATCACTTTAAATGTCAATGGACTAAATGCTCCAATCAAAAGACATAGGGTAGAGAGGGCAGACAGCAGAAGCAAGAAGAACTATAATCCTGCAGCCTGTGGAATAAAAACCACATTCACAGAAAGACAGACAAGATGAAAAGACAGAAGGCTATGTACCAGATGAAGGAACAAGATATAACCCCAGAAAAACAACTAAATGAAGTGGAGGTAGGCAACCTTCCAGAAAAAGAATTCAGAAAAATTATAGTGAGGATGATCCAGGACCTCAGAAAAAGAATGGAGGCAAAGATCAAGAAGATGCAAGAAATGTTTAACAAAGATCTAGAAGAATTAAAGAACAAACAAACAGAGATGACAATACAATAACTGAAATGAAAAATACACTACAAGGAATCAATAGCAGAGTAACTGAGGCAGAAGAACGGATAAGTGATCTGGAAGACAGAATGGTGGAATTCACTGCTGTGGAACAGAATAAAGAAAAAAGAATGAAAAGAAATGAAGACAGCCTAAGAGACCTCTGGGACAACATTAAACGCAACAACATTCGCATTACAGGGGTCCCAGAAGGAGAAGAGAGAGAGAAAGGACCCGAGAAAATATTTGAAGAGATTATAGTCGAAAACTTCCCTAACATGGGAAAGGAAATAGCCACCCAAGTCCAGGAAGCACAGAGAGTCCTATAAAGGATAAACCCAAGGAGAAACACACTGAGACGCATAGTAATCAAACTGGCAAAAATTAAACAAAAAGAAAAATTATTGAAAGCAGCAAGGGAAAAATGACAAATAACATACAAGGGAACTCCCATAAGGTTAACAGCTGATTTCTCAGCAGAAACTCTACAAGCCAGAAGGGAGTGGTATGACATATTTAAAGTGATGAAATGGAAGAATCTACAACCAAGATTACTCTACCCAGCACGGATCTCATTCAGATTTGATGGAGAAATCAAAGCTTTACAGACAAGCAAAAGCTAAGAGAATTCAGCACCACCAAACCAGCTCTACAACAAATGCTACAGGAACTTCTCTAAGTGATAAACACAAGAGAAGAAAAGGACTTACAAAAACAAACCCAAAACAATTAACAAAATGGTAAAAGGAACATACGTAATGATAATTACCTTAAATGTGAATGGATTAAATGCTCCAACAGAAAGACACAGGCTTGCTGAATGTATAAAAAACAAGACCCATATATATGCTGTCTACAAGAGACCCATTTCAGACCTAGGGACACATACAGACTGAAAGTAAGGGGATGGAAAAAGATATTCCATGCAAATGGAAATCAAAATAAAGCTGGAGCAACAGTACTCATATCAGATAAAATAGACTTTAAAATGAAGAATGTTACAAGCGACAAGGAAGGACAGTACATAATGATCAAGGGATCAATCCAAGAAGAAGAGATAACAATTAGAAATATATATGAACCCAACATAGGAGCACCTCAACACATAAGGCAACAGCTAACAGCTATAAAAGAGGAAATTGACAGTAACACAATAAAAGTGGGGAACTTTAACAACTCACTTATACCAATGGACAGATCATCCAAACAGAAAATTAATAAGGAAACACAAGCTTTAAATTACACAATAGACCAGATAGATTTAACTGATAATTATACGACATTCCATTCAAAAACAGCAGATTACACTTTCTCCTCAAGTGTGCATGGAACATTCTCCAGGATAGATCACATCTTGGGTCACAAATCAAGACTCAGTACATTTAAGAAAATTGAAATCATCTTTTCTGACCGCAACGCTATGAGAATAGAAATCAATTACAGAGAAAAAAATGTAAAAAATACAAAAACATGGAGGTTAAATAATATGTTACTAAATAACCAAGAGATCACTGAAGAAATCAAAGAGGAGATCAAAAAATACCTAGAGACAAATGACAATGAAAACACAATGATCCAAAACCTACGGGATGCAGCAAAAGCAGTTCTAAGAGGGACGTTTATAGCTTTACAAGCCTACCTCAAGAAACAAGAAAAATCTCAAATAAACAACCTAACCTTACACCTAAAGGAACTAGAGAAAGAAGAACAAACAAAACCCAAGGTTAGCAGAAGGAAAGAAATCATAAACATCAGAGCAGAAATAAATGAAATAGAAACAAAGAAAACAATAGCAAAGATCAATAAAACTAAAAGCTGGTTATTTGAGAAGATAAACCAAATTGATAAACCATTAGCCAGACTCATCAAAAAAAAAAGGGAGACGACTTAAATCAATAAAATTAGAAATGAAAAAGGAGAAGTTACAGCAGACACCGCAGAAATACAAAGTGAGAGACTACTACAAGCAACTCTATGCCAATAATATGGACAATCTGGAAGAAATGGACAAATTCTTAGAAAGGTATAACCTTCCAAGATTGAACCAGGAAGAAATAGAAAATATGAACAGACGAATCACAAGTAATGAAATTGAAACTGTGATTAAAAATCTCCCAACAAACAAAAGTCCAGGACCAGATGGCTTCACAGGTGAATTCTATCAAACATTTAGAGAAGAGCTAACACTCATCCTTCGCAAAATCTTCCAGAAAATTGCAGAGGAAGGAACACTCCCAAACGCATTCTATGAGGCCACCATCACCCTGATACCAAAACCAGACAAAGATATCACAAAAAAAGAAAATTACAGGCCAATATCACTGATGAACATAGACACAAACTTCCTCAACAAGATACTAGCAAACAGAATCCAACAACACATTAAAATGATCATACACCATGATCAAGTGGGATTTATCCCAGGGATGCAAGGATTCTTCAGTATACACAAATCAATAAATGTGATACACCATATTAACAAACTGAAGAATAAAAACCATATGATATCTCAATGGATGCAGAAAACGCTTTTGACAAAATTCAACACCCATTTATGATAAAAACTCTCCAGAAAGTGGGCATAGAGGGAACTTACCTCAACATAATAAAGGCCATATATGACACACCCACAGCAAACATCATTCTCAATGTTGAAAAACTGATAGCGTTTCCTTTAAGATCAGGAGCAAGACAAGGATGTCCACTCTCACCACTATTATTCAACATAGTTTTGGAAGTCCTAGCCATGGCAATCAGAGAAGAAAAAGAAATAAAAGAATACAAATTGGAAAAGAAGACGTAAAACTGTCACTGTTTGCAGATGACATGAAACTATACATAGAGAATCCTAACAATGCCACCAGAAAACTACTAGACATAATCAATGAATTTGGTAAAATTGCAGGATACAAAATTAATGCACAGAAATCTCTTGCATTCCTGTACACTAATGATGAAAAATCTGAAAGAGAAATTAAGGAAACACTCCCATTTACCACTGCAACAAAAAGAATAAAATACCTAGGAATAAACCTACCTACGGAGACAAAAGACCTGTATGCAGAAAACTATAAGACACTGATGAAAGAAATTAAAGATGACACAAACAGATGGAGAGATATACCATGTTCTGAGATTAGAAGAATCAATAATGTGAAAATGACCATACTGTCCAAAGCAATCTACAGATTCAATGCAATCCCTATCAAATTACCAATGACATTTTTTACAGAACTAGAACAAAAAATCTTGTACGGAGAAAGCAAAGACCCCGAATAGCCAAAGCAGTCTTGAGGGGAAAAAAACGGAGCTGGAGGAATCAGACTCCCTGACTTCAGACTATACTACAAAGCTACAGTAATCAAGACAATATGGTGCTGGCACAAAAACAGAAATATAGATCAATGGAACAGGATAGAAAGCTCAGAGATAAACCTACGCACCTATGGTCAACTAATCTATGACAAAGGAGGCAAGGATATACAATGGAGAAAAGACAGTCTCTTCAGTAAGTGGTGCTGGGAGAATGGGACAGCTACATGTAAAAGAATGAAATTAGAACACTCCCTAACACCATACACAAAAATAAACTCAAAATGGATTAGAGATCTAAATGTAAGACTGGACACTATAAAACTCTTAGAGGAAAACATAGGAAGAACATTCTTTGACATAAATCATAGCAAGATTTTTTTTGATCCACCTCCTAGAATAATGGAAATAAAAACAAAAATAAACAGCTGGGACCTAATGAAACTTAAAAGCTTTTGCACAGAAAAGGAAACCATAAACAAGACGAAAAGACAACCCTCAGAATGGGAGAAAATATTTGCCAACGAATCAACGGACAAAGGATTAATCTCCAAAATATATAAACAGCTCATGCAGCTCAATATTAAAAAACAAACAACCCAATCCAAAAATGGGCAGAAGACCTAAATAGACATTTCTCCAAAGAAGACATACAGATGGCCAAGAAGCACATGAAAATGTGCTCAACATCACTAATTATTAGAGAAATGCAAATCAAAACTGCCATGAGGTATCACTTCATGCCAGTTAGAATGGGCAACATCAGAAAATCTACAAACAACCAATGCTGGAGAGGGTGTGGAGAAAAGGGAACCCTCTTGCACTGTTGGTGGGAATGTAAATTGATACAGCCACTATGGAGAACAGTATGGAGGTTCCTCAAAAAACTAAAAATAGAATTACTGTATGACTCAGCAATCCCACTACTGGGCATATACCCAGAGAAAACCATAGTTCAAAAAGACACATACACCCCAATGTTCATTGCAGCACTATTTACAATAGCCAGGTCATGGAAGCAACCTAAATGCTCATCCACAGACGAATGGATAAAGAAGATGTGGTACATATATACAATGGTGTATTACTCGGTCATAAAAAGGAATGAAATTGAGTCATTTGTAGAGACGTGGATGGGCCTAGGGACTGTCATACAGAGTGAAGTAAGTCAGAAAGAGAAAACAACTATCGTATATTAACGCATATATGTGTAACCTAGAAAAATGGTACAGATGAACAGGTTTGCAGGGCAGAAATTGAGACACAGATGTAGAGAACAAACGTATGGACACCAAGAGGGGGAAGCGGTTAGTGGCGGGGGTTGTGGGATGAATTGGGAGATTGGGATTGACATATATACACTAATATGTATAAAATGGATAACTAATAAGACCCTGCTGTATAAAAAAAGGTAAATAAAATAAAATTCAAAAATATAAATAAAAAATAAAAGCATAAAGAAGTTTAAAAAAATAACTATTACTTATGAAATTTAAAGAAAAGACATAGGGTGGCTTATTGGATTAAAAAAATCCCGTTTATAATCACATCAAAAATAATAAAATACCTAGGAATAAACTTAACCAAGCAGGTGAGAAACCAATACTCTGAAAACTATAAGACATATATGAAGGAAATTGAAGACAATGCAAATAAATGGAAAGCTATCCCATGTTCATGGATTGGAAGAATTAGTATTGTAGAAATGTCCATACTACCTAATGCAACATACAAATTTAATGCAATCCCTATCAAAATACCCATGACATTTTTCAAGAACTAGAACAAATAATCTGTAAATTTATATGGAACCACAAAAGACTGCCAAAGTGCAAAAGCAATTTTGAGAAAAAGGAAGAAAGCTGGAGGTATCACATTCCCTGACTTCAGCTTGTATACTTTACAAGGCTACAGTATCAAAACAGTATGGTACTGATACAAAAAAAGACACAGAGATCAATGGAACAGAATAGAAAGCCCAGAAATAAACCCATGCTTATATGGTTAATTACTCTGTGAAAAAGGAGGCAAAAATATACAATGGAAAAAAGAGAGTCTATTTAATAACTGGTGCTAAGAAAACTGGACAGCTACATGTAAAAGAAAAAAGTTAGAACTTTTTATCACACTGTATACAAAAATAAACTCAAAATGGATTAGAGACTTAAATGTAAGACCAAAAACCATAAAAATCCTAGAAAAGAACATAGGCAGAACACTCTTTGACATAAGTCTTAGCAATAGTTTTTTGGATCTGTCTCCTCAGACAAGGGAACCAAAAGTTAAAATAAATAAATTGGACCTAATCAAGCTTAAAAGCTTTTGCACAGCAAAGGAAACCATCAACAAAATGAAAAGACAACTTACTGAATGGGGGAAGATATTTGCAAATGATATGACTGATAAGGGGTTAATATCCAACACATATAAACAGCTCACACAACTCAATATAATAAAACCCCACAACCTGGTTAAAAAAATGGGCAGAAGATCTGAATAGACATTATTCCAAAAAACATACAGATGGACAACAGGCATATGAAAAGATGCTAAACATCACTAATCATCAGTGAAATGCAAATCAAAATCACAATGAGTTATCACATCACAGTCACACCTGTGAGAATGGCTATCATCAAAAAATCTACAAATGACAAATGTTGGTGAGGATGTGGAGAAAAGGGAACCCTAATTGAGGAAATGTAAATTGGTGCAGCCAGTGTAAAAAATAACATGAAGTTTCCTCAAAAAATTAAAAATAGAATTACCACATGATCCAGCAATTATACTCCTAGGTATACACCCATAAAAATTTGAAAACACTAAAAAAAAAAAATTTGAAAACACTAATTCAAAAAGATACATGTACCCCAATGTTCATAGCAGCATTATTTACAATAGCCAAGATATGGAAACAACCCAAATGCCCACCAACAGATGAATGGATCCACAAAATGTGGTACATATATATACAATGGAATACTACTCAGCTATAAAAAAGTGAAATTTTGTAATGACATGGATGGATCTGAAGGGTATTATGCTTATTGAAGTAAGTCAGCCAGAGAAAGATAAATACTCTGTTATTATCACTTACATGAGGAATCAAAAACAAAATAAAACAAAAGAATGATTATAACAAAACAGAAACAAACTAATAAAGAACAAACTAGTGGTTACCAGTGGGGTGAGGTCTGAGGGAAGGGGCAAGATAGGGGTAGGGGATTAAGAGGTACAAACTACTAGGTATAAAATAAATAAGAAAGAAAGAATGTAAGGTAAAGCACAGGGAACATAGTCAATATTTTATAATAACTTTAAATGGAGTATAATCTATGAAAATATAAAATTACTATGTTATACATCTGAAAATAACATAATGTCCTAAATCAACTATACTTCTATAAGATAAAAGGAAAAAAAGAAAGAACATGGTGACAATTGGAGAAACCTTGGAAACCATAGGTTGAATACAGAAGAGCCAGCCCCAGCTCTCAAATGCTCACCTTTAGAGTGTTTATTTATTTAAGTACCTTGTGACAGTTTTTAAAACATGGCATAAAAAGATGGAGTCTCTGTCCCCTCCCAATGAAGGGCTTGTGACTTCTTCAATCGAGGAAGTATGGCAAAAGTGACACTGTGTGCCTTCCGAGGCTTGACAAGAGGAGACCATGTGACCTCCACCTAGTTCTCCCAGAATGCTCAGTCTTATGATGCTGGTGGGACCCAGCTGCCCTGTTGTGTTAGGTCCAAGCCCCATGGGGAGGTCCCGTGTAGATGCCTGGTTGACAGCCCAGCTGAGGCCAGTCTTTCAGTCCTCCCAGCCCAGGCACAGACATGTCAGTAAGGAAGCCTCCAGACAATTCCTGCTCCCGGTCATTTGAATCAACCATGGAATCTTCACAGTGTCCCAGCCAGGACACCGGACATCTTTGAACAAAGCAAGACATCTCTGCTCTGTCCTTCCCCAATTCCTGACCCATAGTATCTGTGAGCATAATAAAGTGCTCTAAATATTTTGTGATGTCCTAATTGAAGCAACGTAGCCTGTACCCTAAATAATGCAAATGATGCCAATCAAAAAATATCTCAATAATTAATATGTCAAACCAAAACAAGACTATTTTAAGAGCCCAACACAATCCTGAATATTAATACTATGTCAGATAGCAATCGTTTGCCTGTTTACTTAAGCAACAAGCAGACTAGGGCGTTTCTATCAAAAAGTCTTCAGATCTCTGGAGGAAAATGGACACTGCTCTGAAACTGGACCCTCTGATATTGTACTGAGGGAATTCTTCTGATTGGCTGGGCTGATGTCATTCATACTTGTATCTTCTTTCCTTTCCCTTATAACTTCCTGCCCAGAGGTCTGAGGGTGTATTAGGTTTGAGTTAAGTCTAGTTTATGATGTACACCTACCTAATAAACTTGTGATTGAAAACTTTCCTGTTAACATTTATCTCTGGCCAGTACATATTTCTATAGGCACTAAATGACCGCTTGCCTCTGAGTTTGCCTCTGAGTCTGTGGGTAAATGTAACGTTGATTAGCCTTTGTTGTGACAAGGTCTGCAGTAGCTGTGTGTTCCAACTCTACTTGTGACGATGGTCATCTCTATTATTTTCCTATCTTTATCATCAATATGATGGAAACAAACACTATAAAGTAATATATAGGGATAGATACAGATGTAAGTTACAGTACATTCCTGGGCCATAGGCCACAACACTTGAGAGAAAGAAATAGAGGTGTGGTCAATGAAAGTGTCCTCCAAGAGACCATGTATGGCATTTAACTTCTCAGAGCTCTCACTTTCCTCTTGGACTAAAGGAGACAATTGAAGCTCCATTGCACGTGTCCCAGAAGAGTTGTGAGGAAGAAATTACACAGTGTGAATGGTCCTGAGCTACTCTAGTGAGAGACCCTCATAACTGTTCTTACACATCCAGCAGGAGACCAGGGGTAACTGAGGAAAATGAACACACATCCCTCAACCTGCACACAGACAAAAAGCATTGAAAAAATGTAAAGACTTTTGTAGCTTTTCATTTTTTTTTTTTATATATAGATAAAGTTCTAGAAAGTATGTGATGGACTGAGGATGAAAAATCCAATGGCCACACCTTCTCATGTTTGGAGATACAGTGAATACTCAAAACCAGCTCTACGTCTACATCTCTATCCCTGCCCTGGAACTAGGTTCATCTGTATCATTTTTCTAGATTCCACATACATGCATTAATGTATGATATTTGTTTTTCTCTTGGGGGAAGGGGAGGGTGGGATGAATTGGGAGATTAGGTTTGACATAAATACACTACCATGTGTAAAATAGAGAGCTAGTGGGAACCTGGGGTATAACACAGGGAGCTCAGCTTGGTGCTCTGTGATGACCTAGATGGGTGGGATGGGGGGGTGGGAGGGAGGTCCAAGAGTGAGGAGTTATATGTATACATGTAGCTGATTCACTTCGTTGTACAGCATAAACTAACACAACATTGTAAAGCAATTATACTCCAATTAAAAATAAATAAATAAAAAGTTATCGATATAAAAAAAATAAATCAGCACTATGTCTGTTCATTTCCACTCTTCTCTGACCCCTTCTGCTTTATCAACTCTTTTATTCTGATGCTGCAGATGACATGAAATTCCTGCAGGTCAGGTCTAACTTATTTTACTAGTTTATATAAAATATCTAAACCATTTAAAAACCTTTTCTCAAAACAAATACTCTTTTGCCTGCTCTCTTGAACCTGCTCAGACAACCCATGGTGTGTCTCTTGTGTGTAAGACATCCTTCTCCATGCAGAGTGGGGGTGGCATGTGGATGCAGAGACCTTCTCCTGGGTCTGTCACTCTCTGGTGACTATGACCCAATCTCCGAGGCCCAGGTTCCTCACATGGAAATGATAGCTTGTACTGGACTCTTTATAATGTGTCTTCCATTTCTAAGATTTTGCAAACATATTGATTGAAAGAATAGTAGTTAAGAGAGTGGGTTCTCAGCCCTTAGCTTGGGCTTGAGTCCCAGTTCTCCTACTTACCATCTGTGTAACCTTGGGCAAGTGACTTACCTTTTATGCATCTCAGCTACAGCACCATAAAATGTGCAAAGGATGGTCCCGATGAGGAATAAATGAGGCAGTTTATGTGAGTGGGATCGAGCCCAGCACACATAGGGCTCAATTAGCATTTAATTCTATTGTACAGAATACAACTATCCTTTATTTCATGTTCAACAGATGCTAAAGAGCTCAGAAACCCAAGGCTATGAGACTAGTACGTTGTGGAAACTCTCAACTCTCAGTCATAGGTACTGCTGACTGCAAGTACCTTGTATTTTAAATACACATCCCCATAGAGTGTGGCTTATTGAAAATTCTAGGAAATGGCTATATATAACATATCCACATCTTTAGAATCATAAAATTATTTTAAGACAGTAAGTTTGAACTCCTGAGTTTGTTATGTTCTCCTACTTTTTTAATGTCCCTTTTGGCAAGCTTTATATGCCACATTCTTCTTTGGCAGTGACAGCTGCTTGTTTTGGTTTTACTTCCATTTCTGTGAAACAGTCTGAATCCCATAGTCCAACACTTTCCTCTGGGATTTTCCCAGGGGCACATACAGGAGAAGTACACGATTTGTAAGCAGTCCAGATGTCAGTGATTTCCAAGTTAACATTTTATTTACTAGAAGAGTAATTTCTTTACTGTTCTCTCTCTCTTTTTTTTTATGACCTGGACAAGGGAGAGACACAGAAGGACAAGAGGGTAAGTGATCCTGAGTCAGACGGGACGAAAAGAAGCTAAAAGGACAGATTGGGGCAAAACCAAGGCAGCAAAGGGCGGTAAAACCCTGTGGGTTTGAGTAACACTCATCACCTACCATTTTGAGCTCCAACTCCTGTGATGGGATCTAAGCTCCTCATTACTCAGAGCAGCACATACACAATCAGCCAAACTGTGACTGAAGGTTTCAGCCCTGTTTTCCCTTCTAAGAAACTGAGAGAAATACTAAGAATGGCCCTGGCCTTCAGACATTATTTCAAATAACAGTGAAATGATCTGCTGCTCTTATCATTTTCATTTACTTAGAAGACGTTTACCAAAAGGTAACCCTGAGCCAAGTACTAAGCCTGACACTGGGTGGGGTTGGGCAGGGGAGTGGGGTGGGGAGGGGGAGGGGTACTAAGGCATGTGTTGTCCAGTCTATGACTGGAGAACCTTAGAGTCTGGTGAAGAAGTTGGGCATGAAACAATAATAATAGTAATAATGATAATAGTAACAATAACAGTAATGATAATAGTAATAGTATGAATAATAGTAATAATGATAATAGTAATAATAATAGCAATAATGATAATGGTAGCAGTAATCACAGTAATGATGATAGTAGTATTAATAACAACAGTAATAATGATAAAGGTAATAGTATTAATAATAGTAATAATGAGAATAGAAATAATAATAGTAGTAATAATAATAGTAATAATAGCAATGATCATAGTAATAATAGTAATCATGATAATGTTAATAGCAATAATGATAATAGTCATAGTATTAACAATAATAATAGTAGTAATAATAGTAATGATGATAATAGTACTAATGATAATGGTAACAGAAAACAGAGACCCTGGGGTGGTAAAAAAGAGCTGCTTCTGGTGACAGATTGTGGAAGAGTTCCTGACTTGTTTGCTGCTGGGTGACGGGGTGTTTTCTCAGGGTGGAACTAGTCAATGTCACAGAGACGTAGCAAGGCCTAGGAGCAGGGGTTATGCTTTCAATCCCCCCTCAGAAGCTTATCGGAGGCTAAAAGACTTTTGATGAACCAACTTAAAATCAAGTTACATTTCTTGAATATACACAGGCTGAAAGACAGGACAGGTCTGCTCAGACTGGGAGTGAATTATGCAAAGCCTGGTAGGTTAGATGTGGCTGATAAGAATGTTGCCTAGAATCACAAAGCAAATGAAATAGGTGGAGGGAACAAGCCTCATTCAAGGAACCACATATAAGCTAGAGAAGCTGACTTGACCCTTGGTGAAATGGGCAAAGCAGGCAAGATCTGACTTCGAAACCCTGCGGTATGTTGCCAGCTCCTTTTCTCCCTTGCCTGGTAACCAAGGTACCTTCTAGATCCCTCGTGTCTAACCGCCCTCTTATCCTGTTGACAGATGGCTGACCAGAAATCCCCCTGTAAAGCCTAAGCTGCAGGGTGACATGCCCCTTCCTCAGCACCCATCCTTCACACATCCAAGGGGTCCCTGAAAAGTGAGATCGCTGGGGCTCTAAAACATGCTCCTCTGATGGTGGGATTGCTGGTGGTGTGGAGGAGATTCTGGAGGCACCAGCTTTTGTGTCTGTCCACGCCCAGCGCTTGGGGAACAAGTGGCCCTACCACCTCTATCAGGGAGCATGCATGTCGCCTGCTCTTGGGACAGGGCTATCCAGTTGGAATCCCTTCAGCCTTCAAGAGGGATTTTTAAGATTAGGGCTTTTTTGATCTATTGTAGATAATGACAATCAAATCCTTCTTTTTTTTGATGAAAATAAAGGCATAAATGTCAAGGAAAAATTATCTTTACAGACCATGATGCAACAATATCAGTGTCTTTTCAAACTGGCCAAAACACTGCTGCAGAACAATTCATCATAGTTACTAACCGTTGATGGCTCTTTCCTGCTCTGGGTCCTTACCCTCTCTTTACTCAGTTTCAGAGTAAAGCAAAATAATTTTAGGATGCACATGAAAATGGGCCTCTTAAAGATTTATCTAAAACATTGTCTCCAGCCTCTCAAAAAAGTAGTTTAAATCTTTGGTCAAAAATTTTCCATGTTTTTTTCCTCCCCATACCAGGATATATATTTAAAATAACTTTTAGTTACTAAACTGTATCTTAGCAACAGTGACACAGCACAAGAGTGTGTTATCTAAAGCAAACCAATTCTGGCCATAAACTATCGAAGCAAAGCAGCCATATGTGATTGGTTTAGCTCTCCTGTGATACCCAAGAGGCTGAGGTGTCACATGAGATTAAAGGCATATTTTTCAGATCCGAAATGATCCATTATTCATGTTAAACCCAAGGGATGGGCAACACTCTTTATTCCTAATTACAGAATCATAAAATGTTTGCACCAAAAGGGTTATTGGAGGCTACCTAGTCCAGTCCTGTGACATTATAATGGGAGAAAAGAAAAAAGAAACTAAGGAAAAGAAAGATAACTCGATTTCTTCAAAGCACACAGCTGCTTGGTAGCAGAGCTGGTTTAAGAAATTAGGTTTCCTGACTTTCAGTCCAGTAACTCCAGTACCTTTGTATGAGAAGAGCTATCTGGTCTTTATTTCACATGGATCCATTTAAATTCCCACTTTTAAAATAGGCTTCTGAATGAATTGTTTCAAATATATGAATATAGATTTTTTTGTGCAAAAAATAAAGAGATGGTAATTTCATTTTACATAATTCACAGTGCACAATTATTACCTTGGCAGAGAACATCATATATTAGTAAAAATCTAAGTGATTACTTGTGATCAACAGCAAAGTCTATTTGCATGTGCACATCCAAATTAAGAGAGACTTACCCATTTAGTGAAATGTTGTTACAAGTGTTTATAGAGTTGGACTCCTTCAGTACGAATCCCAGCTCTGCTTTCTAACAACTAAATTTACCTTGGGAAAGTTGCTTGATGTCTCCATGCATTAGTGTCCAACTAAAAACTTGGAGATAAATTCATATTTATAGGGGTTTTGAGATCAATCAGATAGTTTATTCAAAGTGCTTATAATAGTTCCTGGCAAATAGCACATTAATATCTGTTAGCTATTTAAATTTGTAATGGTAAGGAAGTTATTAGGAGGACAAAACTTTAAGTTCTGACCACAACTTTCTTCTTTGGTCTGAGAATCTATATTCAAATTTAAGATCACCTTCCTCCCCACAAATACATCAAAACTACATCTACACGTGGAACAACTCCTACAGAACACCTATTGAACCCTGGCAGAAGACCTCAGACTTCCCAAAAGGCAAGAAGCCACCCACGTACCAGGCCTTGTGGCTGACAGGGTCTTGGTGCTCTGACCAGGAGTGAGGCCTGAGCCTCTGACGTGGGAGAGCCGAGTTCAGGACATTTTCCACCAGAGACCTCCCAGCTCCATGTAATATCAAACAGTGAAAGCTCTCCCAGAGATCTCCATCTCAACGCTAAGACCCAGCTCCACTCAACGACCAGCAAGCTTCAGTGCTGGACACCCTATGCCAAACAACTAGCAAGACAGGAACACAACCCCACCCATCAGCAGAGAGGCTGCCAAAAATCATAATAAGTTCACAGACACCCCAAAACACACCACAGGACATGGTCCTTCCCACCAGAAAGGCAAGATACAACCTCATCCACCAGAACAAAGGCACCAGTCCCCTACACCAGGAAGTCTACACAACGCACTGAACCAACCTTACCCACAGAGAGCAGACACCAAAAACAACTAGAACTACGAACCTGCAGCCTGCGACAAGGAGACCCCAAACATCATAAATTAAGCAAAATGAGAAGACAGAGAAATATGCAGCAGATGAAGGAGCAATGTATCAACCCACCAGATGAAACAAATGAAGAGGAAATAGGCAGTCTCCCTGAAAAACAATTCAGAGTAATGATAGTAAAGATGATCCTAAATCTTGGAAATAGAATGGAGAAAATACAAAAACAGTTTAACAAGGACCTAGAAGAACTAAAGAGCAAACAAACAATGATGAACAACACAATAAATGAAATTAAAAATTCTCTAGAAGGAATCAATAGCAGAATAACTGAGACAGAAGAACGGATAAGTGACCTGGAAGATAAAATAGTGGAAATAACTAATGCACAGCAGAATAAAGAAAAAAGAATGAAAAGAATTGAGGACAATCTCAGGGATTTCTGGAACAACATTAATGCACCAACATTAGAATTATAGGGGTCCCAGAAAAAGAAGAGAAAAAAAAAGGCAGAGAAAATATTTGAAGAGACTATAGTTGAAAAATTCCCTAATATAGATAAGGAAATAGACAATCAAGTCCAGGAAGCACAGAGAGTCCCATACAGGAAATCCAAGGAGAAACATGCCAAGACACATATTAATCAAACTATCGAAAATTAAATAAAAAGATAACATATTAAAAGCAGCAAGGGAAAGGCAACAAATAACATACAAGGGAATCCCCATAAGGATAACAGCTTATCTTTCAGCAGAAACTCTGCAAGCCAGAAGGCAGTGACAGGACATATTTAAAGTGATGAAAGGGAAAAACCTACAACCAAGATTACTTTACCCAGCAAAGATCTCATTCAGATTCAACAGAGAAATTAAATCCTTTACAGACAAGCAACAGCTAAGAGAATTCGGCACCACAAAACCAGCTCTACAACAAATGCTAAAGGAACTTCTCTAGGCAGGAAACACAAGAGAAGGAAAAGAGCTACAATAACAAACCTGAAACAATAAAGAAAATGGTAATAGGAACATACATATCAATAACTACCTTAAATGTAAATGGATTAAATGCTCCATCCAAAAGACATAGACTGGCTGAATGGATACAACAACAAGACCCATACACATGCTGTCTACAAGAGACCCACTTCAGACTTAGGGAAACATACAGACTGAAAGTGAGGGGATAGAAAAAGATATTCCATGCAAATGGAAATCAAAAGAAAGATGGAGTAGCAATTCTCACATCAGACAAAATAGACATTAAAATAAAGACTATTACAAGAGACAAAGAAGGACACTATATAATGATCAAGGGGTAATGCCAAGAAGAAGATATAACAATTGTAAAAATTTATGCACCCAACATAGGAGCACCTCAATACATAAGGCAAATGCTAAGAGCCATAAAAGGGGAAATCAACAGTAAAACAATAATATTAGGGGACTTTAACACCCCACTTTCACCAATGGACAGATCATCCAAAAGGAAAATAAATAAGGAAACACAAGCATTAAATGAAAAATTAAAAAAGATGGACTTAATTGATATTTATAGGACATTCTATAAAAAAGCAGCAGATTACATTTTCTTCGCAAGTGCTCATGGAACATTCTCCAGGATAGATCATATCTTGGGTCACAAATCAAGCCTTGGTAAATTTAAGAAAATTGAAATCATATCAAGTATCTTTTCTGAACACAACACTGTGAGACTAGATATCAATTACAGGAAAAAATACAAACACGTGGAGACTACACCATACACTACTAAATAACCAAGAGATCATGGAAGAAATCAAAGAGGAAATCAAAAAATACCTAGAAACAAAAGACAATGAAAACACGATGACCCAAAACCTATGGGGTTCAGGAAAAGCAGTCTAAGAGGGAAGTTTATAGCAATACGATCCTACCTCAAGAAACAAGAAACATCTCAAATAAACAATCTAAACTTACACCTAATGCAAATAGAGAAAGAAGAACAAAAAACCCCAAAGTTAGCAGAGGGAAAGAAATCATAAAGATCAGATTAGAAATAAATGAAAACAAAATGAAAGAAACGATAACAAAGATCAATAAAACTAAAAGCTGGTTCTTTGAGAAGATAAACAAAATTGATGAACCATTAGCCAGACTCATCAAGAAAAAAAGGAAGAAGACTCAATCAATAGAATTAGAAATGAAAAAGGAGAAGTAACAACTGACACTGCAGAAATACAAAGGATCATGAGAGCTTACTATGAGCAACTATATGCCAATAAAATGGACAACCTAGAAGAAATGGACAAATTCATAGAAAAGCACAACCTTCCAAGACTGAACCAGGAAGAAATAGAAAATATAAACAGTCCAATCACAAGCACTGAAATTGAGACTGTGATTAAAAATCTTCCAACAGACAAAAGCCTAGGACCCAATGGCTTCACAGGTGAATTCTATCAAACATTTACAGAAGAGCTAACACCTATCCTTCTCAAACTTTTCCAAAATATAACAGAGGGAGGAGAACTCCCAAACTCATTCTACGAGACCACCATCAGCCTGATATCAAAACCAAAGATGTCACAAAAAAAGAAAACTACAAACCAATATCACTGATGAACATAGATGCAAAAATCCTCAACAAAATACTAGAAAACAGAATCCAACAGCACATTAAAAGGATCATACACCATGATCAACTGGAGTTTATTGCAGGAATGCAAGGATTCTTTAATATATACAAATCAATCAATGTGATAAACCATATTAACAAATTGAAGGAGAAAAACCATGTGATCATCTCAATAGCTGCAGAAAAAGCTTACAACAAAATTCAACACCCATTTATGATACAACCCCCCCAGAAAGTAGGCATAGAGGGAAGTTACCTCAACATAATAAAAGCCATATATGACAAACTCACAGCCAACATCATTCTCAATGGTGAAAAACTGAAACCATTTCCACTAAGATCAGGAACAAGACAAGGTTGCCCACTCTCACCACTTTTGTTCAACAAAGTTTTGGAAGTTTTAGCCACAGCAATCAGAGAAGAAAAAGAAATAAAAAGAATCTAAATAGGAAAAGAAGAAGTAAAACTGTCACTATTTGCAGATGACATGATATTATATAGAGAGAATCCTAAAGATGCTGCCAGAAAACTACTAGAGCTAAATAATGAATTTGGTAAAGTAGCAGGATACAAAATTAATGCACAGAAATCTCTTGCATTCCTATACACTAATGATGAAATATCTGAAATTGATATTAAGGAAACACTCCCATTAAGCACTGAAACAAAAAGAATAATATAACTGGGAATAAACCTACCTAAGGAGATGAAAGACCTGTATGCAGAAAACTATAAGACGCTGATGAAAGAAATTAAAGATGATACAAACAGATGGAGAGATATACCATGTTCTTGGATTGGAAGAATCAACATTGTAAAAAATGACTCTACTACCCAAAGCAATCTACAGATTCAATGCAATCCATATCAAAGTACCAATGGCACTTTTCACAAAATTAGAACAAAAAATTTCACAATTTTTATGGACACACAAAAGACCCCGAATAGCCAAAGCAATCTTGAGAAAGAAAAAAGGAGCTGGAGGAATCAGGCTCCTTGACTTCAGACTATACTACAAAGCTACAGTAATCAAGACAGTATGGTACTGGCACAAAAACAGAAATATAGATCAATGGAACAGGATAGAAAGCCCACAGAAAAACCCACACACATCTGGTCACCTTATCTTTGATAAAGGAGGCAAGAATATACAATGGAGTAAAGACAGCATCTTCAATAAGTGGTGCTGGAAAAACTGGACAGCTACATGTAAAAGAATAAAATTAGAACACTCCCTAACACCATACCCCAAAATAAACTCAAAATGGATTAAAGACCTACATGTACGGCCAGACACTTTAAATCTCTTAGAGGAAAACATAGGCAGAACGTTCCATGACATAAATCACAGCAAGATCCTTTTTGACCCATGTCGTAGAGAAATGGAAATAAAAACACAAATAAACAAATGGGACCTAATGAAACTTAAAAGCTTTTGCATAGCAAAGGAAACCATAAACAAGATGAAAAGACAACCCTCAGAATGGGAGAAAATATTTGCAAACCAATCAGCTGACAAAGGATTAATCTCCAAAATGTATAAACAGCTCATGCAGCTCAATATCAAAAAAGCAAACAACCCAATCCAAAAATGGGCAGAAGACCTAAATAGACATTTCTCCAAAGAAGATATACAGATTGCCAACAAACACATGAAAGGATGCTCAACATCACTAATCGTTAGAGAAATGCAAATCAAAACTACAATGAGGTATCACCTCATACCAGTCAGAATGGCCATCATCAAAAAATCTACAAAAAATAAATGCTGCAGAGGGTGTGGATAAAAGGGATCCCTCTTGCACTCTTGGTGGGAAAGTAAATTGTTACAGCCACTATGGAGAACAGTATGGAGATTCCTCAAAAACCTAAAAATAGAACTACCATACAACCCAGCAATCCCACTATTGGGCATATACCCTGAGAAATCCATAATTCAAAAAGAGTCATGTACCACAATGTTCATTGCAGCACCATTTACAATAGCCAGGACATGGAAGCAACCCAAGTGTCCATCGACAGATGAATGGATAGAGAAGATATGGCACATATATACAATGGAATATTACTCAGCCATAAAAAGAAACGAAATTGAGTTATTTGTAGTGAGGTGGATGGACCTAGAGACTGTCATACAGAGTGAAGTAAGTCAGACAGAGAAAAACAAATATCAATATGTTAACATATATATATATGGAATCTAAAAAAAAAAAAAGATTCTGAAGAAGCTGAGGGCAGGACAGGAATAAAGTCGTAGACGTAGAGAATGGCCTTGAGGACACAGGGAGGGGGAAGGGTAAGCTGGGACGAAGTCAGAAAGTGGCATGGACATATATACACTACCAAATGTAAAATAGATAGCTAGTGGGAAGCAGTCACATAGCACAGGGAGATCAGCTCAGTGCTTTGTGTCCACCTAGAGGGGTGGGATAGGGAGGGTGGGAGGGAGATTCAAGAGGGAGGAGATATGGGGATATATGTATATGTATAGCTGATTCACTGTGTTATACAGTAGAAACTAACACACCATTGTAAAGCAATTATACTCCAGTAAAGATGTTAAATAAATAAATAAATAAATAAATAAATTTTTAAAAACAAAAAAAACGGTAAAAAGAAATGATATTATTTTTTTAAAAGACATAAATTTAAGTGTTAGCTGGTATCCATTATTACTGCATATTCTCTAATCAGGGTCAGAGTCTTGATTTTATCAGTCTGTAACATGTGCATAGTTTACAATCATAAAACTTACATTCAAGCAAAGGGAACTATATTCAATATCTTGTGATAAATCATAATGGAAAATAATATGAAAAAGAATGTATATATATATGTATAACTGAATCACTTTGCTGTACAGCAGAAATTAACACAACATTGTAAATCAACTATACTTCAGTTAAAAAAAAAATTTCCACTCCAGTTGCATTAAGTGTAAGCATTTAAAAAGTAGTTTTAGCTTCATTACTTATGTACTTAGAAGGAGGGTTCATAATATTACACTCTTTAATGAAAAAATGCAAGTGAAAGACAAATTAGAAAACTGCCTGGAAGAAGCACATCTAGTCTGTGATGGAGCTAAATTAAGATTCCAGGTCTCCTCAATCCCAGACCAAGGGTTTTACAAACAATTGTGATGTCAATCTTATCAAGTGTGTCCAGTTTCCTCCTTCTCCTCACCCCAAATTACCCTTCAGAATGCCATGCTTCTGGTTAGAATACCTCAAATTCCTGCAATCACTGTTGCTATTTCCTCAAGGTAGAAACAAAAACTACCTTCAAAGTGTCACTGAGGATTTTTGCTAAAAATGGTTTTCTGGACCTCACCCTGGACCTGCTGAATGAGAAGTGTTAGGGGTTGGACATTTTAACAAACTCCCCAGGTGACTCTGACACACACTGAAGAGAACCACTAGCCAACGGGATGAAGGCCAATTCCTTAGCTTCAAACAAAAGCCCCTCTATGTTTGGCCTACATCTCAAACTTCCCTGAATTGCAATTCTTTCCATTGGACTTTGTGCTCCAGCAAAATCTTTCTAGTCAGAGCTCTCTGACCACACCTGTCCTTTCACCTCTCTGGGCCTTTGTCTTCATCCCCTCTGTCTGGAAAATCTCTTTCCCCACCCATCTCTACATCTCCACCTACATGGCAAACTAATCATTCTTGAAACCAGGTCAGGCTGCTCCTATTTTCCCAGACTTTCCTCTATACTTAGAAGCAAAATCAATCACTTCTGCTATGACGCCTTCTAAGAGCACGTGGATATATGTGTTTGTTTGCATTGTGTGCAACCTGGTGCCCTCAGTTCCTAGATACAAAGGAAACAATAAACGTTTGATGAAAGAATAACAAAGTTTGCAGGGATGTGTTAGCTGTCACCACAACACTTCTGCAAATCACTTGTGTTGTAATCACATATGGACTATTCAGTTATAGAGCACCATTATTTCCAGATGATACCATTGGCGTCAAAATATAAAACCATTACCTATGATATTCATGGAGATAGATAGAATAAAAACATCTTCCAAAACTCCCTCTCTATCTCTCTCTCTTTCTTTCTTTCTTTTTTTCTTTCTCTCTTTCTTTTTTTTCTTTTTCTCTTTCTTTCTTTCTTTCTTTCTTTCTTTCCTTTCTTTCTTTCTTTCCTTTCTTTCTTTCTTTATTTTTCTTTCTTTCTTTCTTTCTTTCTTTCTTTCTTTCTTTCTTTCTTTCTTCCTTCCTTCCTTCCTTCCTTCCTTCCTTCCTTCCTTCCTTTCTTTCTTTCTTTCTTTCTTCCTTCCTTCCTTCCTTCCTTCCTTCCTTCCTTTCTTTCTTTCTTTCCTTCTCTCTTTCTCTCTTTCTCTCTTTCTCTCTTTCTCAGCACAGCCTCTCAGGGTTATAGACTGTTGCCTGTAATATGAAAAAGCAGCTTCTATGGTTTCACTAACATTATACACGGATGAGACTATTTGGAAATGTTGACTTCCCTTAAAGTCTTCATTTTTCTTTCTTTCTTTTGCTCTTACAGATCAGATAACTATTTGCTGGCCAGGACTGTTTGAGTTTCCAATTCGGTTCTTTTAGAATCTGATATTACTTTTACAGTTGCTGCACTTTTAGGAGACTGTCTATGAAATTCCAGTAGACATTCAATGCTTTATTTTGTATATTCTTCTTTAGCCAAGGGAAATTTTACACCTCAGGACTCCTAATTTTGAAGTTTGAATGTAATATATGTACAAAGAATTATCACATAATGGCCCCCAGAATCATTTATTCCAAACACATATTTGTTGTATACTATAGCCAGGTAAGTTAAATGGAGAACAAAGAAAATGACAATGAAAATCAAGTCCTGAGAAATATCGTTAGTTCGATGAGCATGAAGACTTCCAAGGGTATCGTTACAGAGAAGACATTGGTTACTTTTGTAAGAGTAGATTTCTTATAATATGGTAGAGTTAAGACAGAATGAAATAAATATCATAATAGAAACATACGCAAAGTGTTGTAGGAACACTGTGGAGAGAGGGATAATCCTGATTGGGGAAATTTGGGAAGACTACAAGGAGAAAGTATTTGGGTGGAGTATTTATTGATTTATTTATTAATTGGAGTATAGTTGATTTACAATGTTTCAGGTGTACAGCAAAGTGATTCAGTTATACACATACATATATTGATATATATTAATACATGTATTCTTTTTCATATTCTTTTCCATTATAGATTATTACAAGATATTGAATATAGTTCTCTGTGCTATACAGTGAATCTTTGTTGTTTATCTATTTTATATACAGTAATGTGTATCTGTTAATCCCAAACTCCTAATTTATCCCTCCCCCCTTTCCCCTTTGGTAACTATAAGTTTGTTTTCTATGTCTGTGAGTCTATTTATGTTTAGTGAATAATTTCATTTGTATCAGTATAATTTTTTGAGATTCCATGTATAAGCAATATCATATGATGTTCGTCTTTCTCTGTCTGGCTTACTTCACCTAGTATGATAATCTCTAGGTCCATCCAAGTTGTTGCAAATGGCATTTTTCATTTTTTTATGGCTGAGTAGTAATCCACTGTGTATATAAATACATCTTCTTTATCCATTCATCTGTGAATGGACATTTAGGTTGCTTCCTCATTTTTACTATTGTAAATAGTACTGCTATGAACATTGCGGTGCATGTATCTTTTAGAATTAGAGTTTTTGTCTTTTCCAGAGATATGCCCAGGAGTGGGATTGCTGGATGGGTTGAGTATTTAAATAGAAACACGAATATAGGGAAGAATGGAGAAGAGGGGAACAGTCAAAGTTTAGGAATTTTATTTGGGGGCCATATTTTGCCAGTATTGTTTCATTTTGTTAAAAGCTGTAGATTAGTTTGTAGGATAAACTGCCTTAGAGTGGCCTGGGATATTTGTAAAGCAAATTGACTACTCCATTTCCAACTTTCCACAGAGTGGCAGAGGTTATGATGAGGCTAAGTTGATAAATATCATAAAATGTGAATCTAAAAGTAGCCAGGGTAGAAGGTTATTGTTCCATTCAGCAATCCAACTAAATTACATGCTGCTCCCCTCCCCTACTTTCTTCAAAGACAAATAAGAGGAAAAAAACGCTCAGCTTTGATTTTTCTCAGGAAAATAAACTATTATTGACTAGGCAGCAATAAGAATGAACGTGTATATAATTTATCCATTTCACTGTTTTTTTTTTTTTTTTTAATCTAGAAATAACCCTGCTGATTGAAATTGCTGCCCTGTGGGAACAAAGATGTCCTGGATGGGCCAGCATCTTTCCCCCTCAGAGCGCAGACACTGAAGCCCTATTTTTTGCATGTTCTTGCTCTTTGCAGCTGTGACCCTTCTCCCTGTAGAGAGCATCTGCTGTTTTCCTCACTAAGCATGTCCCAGACTGCTGCATGCTCTGACTGGCTGTTCCACACCAGTCATCAGTACTATTGCTTCAGGTTGGTTTTCTCCTCCATGGGTGAAATTAAACTCCATCAATCACCCAAGTATTTCCAGTGTTTGTGAATTAGCTTTAGGAATGAGAACCTGGAGGAATTCTTTGTAAGCAAAAAAGAACAAAATTTTAGGAAAAAGTGTAAGGGAAATTTAGGAAGCATGGATTGCAACAACACTCACATCATCCTACTCCTCTTAAGTGACTCTGTTTGCAGTTTAATAACATCCTGTAGACTGAAAAAGCATGGGTGATATTTATAAGCAAAACAATTTAATTTAAAATATATAAGGTCTGCTAGTCTATAAATAAAATATGTTGAGGAAATGTCATTAAACAGTAAACTCAAAATAAATCTATAAAAGAAGATGTCACAGAACATTCAGAAGCATTCTGTTTCTGAGCTACAACAAACAAGCCATTATTAGGTTTAGCCCTAGCACCACCAGAGGGTACGTGACTTCTGGAGCCAAGGTCATCTAACGTGAGTAGGAATCTGGGCACTGTCTTGGATGAAGTTTCAGCGAAACCTCAATTTTTATTAAGTACAATCTTTTCTTTTGAAGGCTCTCTTTATTAATTCATTCCTGGTTTTCTGCCAGTTTTTCATGATCTGAGACTGAAATAGTCATTCACCAGAAAATATCACTGCAACTGATTAACAGATACTTCAGAAGCTGTGATTTATCTCTTTGCTAATTCCCAAGGGATTTACTTTTAATGAGACAGAACTGAGTTAAATTTTGTGCATCATAATTTTCATATTCGATTTTATATTTAAAAAATAAAAACTTTCAATCCAAGAACATGGTATATCTTTCCATCAGTTTGTGTTGTCTTCAATTTCTTTCATCAGTTTCTTATAGTTTTCAGAGTACAGGTCTTTCACCTCCTTAGGTAGGTTTATTCCTAGGTATTTTATTCTTTTTGATTCAATGGTAAATAGGATTGTTTCCTTAATTTCTCTTTATGATCTTTCATTGTTGGTATATAGAAATGCAAACGGGGGGTTGAGGGATCAAAGAACTGGGGGTTAGTAGATGCAAACTATTACATATAGAATGGATAAACAACAAGGTCCTACTGTATAGCACAGGGAACTATATTCAATATCTTGGGATAAACCATAATGGAAAAGAACATAAAAAAGAATGTATATATGTGTATAACTGAGTTACTTTGCTGTTCAGCAGAAATTAACACAACATTGTAAATCAACTATACATCAATAAAAAATAAATTAATAAAAAAGGAATGCAAAAGACTTCTGTATATTAATTTTGTACCCTGCAACTTTAACAAATTCATTTATGAGTCCTAGTAGTTTTCTGGGCGGGTCTTTAGGATTTTCTATGTATAGTGTCATGTCATCTGCAAACAGTGACAGTTTTACTTCTTCCTTTCCAATTTGGATTCCGTTTATTTACTTTCCTTCTCTGTTTGTTATGGCTAGGACTTCCAAAACTATGTTGGATGAAAGTGGCAAGAGTGGGCATCTTTGTTCTTGGATTGGAAGAATGAATATTTTAAAAATAACCATACTACCCAAGGCAATCTACAGATTTAATGCAATCCCTATCAAAATACCAATGACATTTTTCACAGAACTGGAGCAAATAATTTTAAGATTTGCATGGAAACACAAAAGACCCCAAATAGCCAAAACAACCTTGAGAAAGAAGAATGAAGCTGGAAGATCATGCTCACTGACTTCAGACTATACTACAAAGCTAAAGTTATCAAAACAGTATGGTACTGGTACAAAAACAGACACATAGATTAGTGGAACAGGATAGAAAGCCCAGAAATAAACTGATACACTTATGGTCAGTTAATCTACAAGAATATACAATGCAGAAAAAACAGTCTCTTCAATAAGTGGTGCTGGGAAAATTGGACATCTACTTATAAAAGAATGAAATGAGAACTTCTCTAACACCATATACAAAAATAAACTCAAAATGGATGAGAGACCTAAATGTAAGTCCAGATACTATAAAATTCTAGAGGAAAACATAGGCAGAACACTCTTTGATGTAAATCACAGCAATATTTTTTTGGATCTGTCTCCTAGAGTAATGGAAATGAAAGCAAAAATAAATGAATGGAACCTAATTAAACTTAAAAGCTTTTGCACAACAAAGGAAACCATAAACAAAATAAAAAGACAACCTATGGATTGGATGAAAATATTTGTAAATGATGCAACCATCAGGCAATTAATTTCCAAAATATACAAATAGTTCATACAGCTCAATATCATAAAAACAAACTCAATCAAAAAATGGGCAGAAGACCTAAATACACATTTCTTCAAAGAAGACATACAGATAGCCAATAGGTACATGAAAAGATGTTCAATGTTGCTAATTATTAGAGAAATGCAAATAAAAATTACAATGAGATATCACCTCACACCAGTCAGAATAACCATCACCAAAAAGTCTACAAACAATAAATGCTGAAGAGGGTGTGGAGAAAATGGAACTTTCCTACATTGTTGGTGGGAATATAAATTGGTACAGCCACTATGGAGGACAGTATGGAGGTTCCTTAAAAAACTAAAAATACAGCTACCATATGATCCAGCCATCCCACTCCTGGGCATATATCTGGAAAAGATGAAAACTCTAATTCAAAAAGATGCATGCAACCCAATGTTCATTGCCACACTATTTACAATAGTGAGAACATGGAAGCAACCTAAATGTCTATGGACAGATGAGTGGATAAAGAAGATGTGGCATATATATATATATAAAATGGAATATTACTCACCCATAAAAAACAACAAAATAATGCCATTTGCAACAACATGGATGGACCTAGAGATTGTCATACTAACTGAAGTAAGTCAGACAGAGAAAGACAAATATCATATGATATCCCTTATAGTGGAATCTAGAAAAATGATACAAATGAACTTATTTACAAAACAGAAATAGACTCACAGTCATAGAAAACAAATTTATGGTTACCAAAGGGGATAGTGGGGTGGTGAGGGGATAAATTAGGAGTTTGGGATTAACAAATACACACTACTATATATAAAAGTGATGAACAACAAGGACCTACTCTATAGCACAGGAAACTATATTCAAAATCTTGTAATAACCCATAATGGAAAAGAATCTGAAAAGGTGTATATATATAATATATGTATTTATATTTAGCTGAATCATTTTGCTGTACACCTGAAACATTGTAAATCAACTATACAGTAAATCTCCTACATATGAACCTTCAAGTTGAGAACTTTCAAAGATGTGAATGTGCGTTCACATGTCCAATCATGCAACTTAGTTCACGTGTCTGGCGTATATTGTCACGTGCATGTATCCTCTACAAGTGGTTGTGCTTCTGTGTACTTTACTGTACAGTACTGTCTAGAGTACAGATTCTTTATTTCAAGCCCAGGAGGTCTGGAAACAAGCATAAAAGCAGCGGTATATAGCTGGTTGTGTTAGTTGGGTACCTAGGCTAAATTTGTTGGACTTATGGACAAATTGGACTTACAAACATGCTCTCAGAATGGAGCTTGTTCATATGCAGGGCATTTACTGTACCTCAATAAAAATTAGGGGAAAAAATAAAAATTTTAAATGGTTTCAAAAACTTGTAATATGGAAGTTGATGGATGTGTTAATTTTATTATGGTAATCATTTCACAATATATATCAAATCATCATATTGTAAACCTTAAACTTATAATATATTATATGTCAATTATATTTCAATAAAGCTGGGGGGAAAGAAATGGTCTCAGAAGTAAGGTACATTCCATTGAACAAAAATTCTCAATCATTTCACAGCTGCAATTTAAATTTTATTTAAGAATGCATAATTGAAATAATACAAAGTTTGACATAGCATGCTCCAAGTTTTTGCTTTATAATACACTTAAGTTTTTTTTTTCCATTTAGAAGATGGACTGCAATATGTGTGATGTAGAAGGATTTAAGAGAAAATATAGAAGATGTAATGAACCATGACTTTAAAAAAAATTCCTTAAATAATGGAAAGCTATAGACCCTGGAATTTACTCTAAAAACAAATGCTGTGGGTTGGAAAGGAAGAAGGGGAGGCTTTAATAACCTTCCAAATAAAATAAGACAACCATTCTGTACCAGCTGTAATTGGAGGAGATAAAAACCACCATCCCTACAGCGGTCCTTAATGTGGAAATAATAAAATATGAAAACATTTTTTTCACAGTGTGCAGTACAGCTGGTCACATATTACGTGTCTTTGAATAGCTTTGATGGTGTCAGAGTCATGGGGGTAGGGGAAAGAAAGGTGACTTAGAGGATACTTTACAGCTTTTTCTTCCTTCCTTCCTTTCTTCCTTTTCTTTTTTTTTCTTTTCTTTCTTTTCTTTTCTTTCCTCCATCCCTCCCTCCTTTCCTTCCTTCTTCCTTCCTTTCCCAATGAGTTTCACCTAGTGCTATGGGTCTTCAGAGCAGAGTTAGGTCTTCAGACACATAGGAGCATGTCATGCCTTAGAAGGAGCTCTCCCAGTAAAGAGATATGACTGGCTGTCAGTTGAACTCTGAAAATTTTAAATCACGTTATAGCTAAGAACACATTCGATAAAATTAGTTTTCCTTTTGTTTAACCAAACATGTTTAGAAATGGATTTGATACAATATTATGATGTTTAAATATATTGTCAACTATTGTTTGCTAAACGCTATGTAATTAGTAATACAGCTTGATTTTTTAAAAAATCTTAAGAAATTTATACTTTCTGATTTTACGTCTCTCAGATTAAATGCCTTGTTAGAGTCTTTGTGACATAATAAGATAAGCATTTAGAAAGTTTTTAATCCCTAATAAGTAATACTTTAAAGGCTTCCTTGCTATTTCACTGTTATTCTTGGGCTGGTCACTGATTTCCAAATGTAATGTTTCATTGCTATTTATTTCTTGTTTCTACCAAGACTTTCTAATACTATTTGTGCCTGCTGGAAAAATGCTCTGAAATACTGTTCAGTTCTTCACTAAGAAAAAACTTTTTTTCTTTACTCATGGCTCCATAAACTCAGCTTATTTTAGTGAAGTTCTGTGACACAAGTTTCAATATTTAGCAGACTTTTGTTATATTTTATCATCGTATCTAATATGGTACTTTTAACGATGTCTGGCTTTTTGCAAGGTGTCTGATTTTTCCCTTTTGCTGGTATTTCAAAAATTATTTATTATCAAGCAAGACTTCCATAAGAGATTAAAATCCATTTAATAACATTGCCTGACAAAATATACATTCCATGAGGGCAGGGATCTTTGCTTTGTTCATCTATATAACTTAAATGCCTAGAATAGTGTTTGGCACAGAGGAGATGCTCAATAAATATTGGTTGCATAAATTGTATGCATTCTTTTAAAAATAGTACAATAAGTCCTCTACATACAAATGAGTTCCATTGTGAGAGCACGTTCATAAGTCTGATTTGTTTGTAAGTCCAACAAATTTAGCCTAGGTACCCAACTAACACAATTGGCTATGCAATACTGTACTGTAATAGGTTTATAATACTTTTCACACAAATAACACATAAAAAACAAACACAAAAAATAAAGAAAAAATTTTAAATCTTACAGTACAGTACCTTGAAAAGTACAGTAGTACAGTACAAGAGCTGGCATACAGGGGCTGGCATCGAGTGAACAGGCAAGAAGAGTTACTGACTGGAGGAGGAAGAAGAGGTGGGAGTGATGGAGCGATCCAGTGATGTCTGTGTAGTAGCTCTGTTTTTCTTGTCATAGATGACATGGTAGTACTGGATTGCATTCTGAATGGCTGCTACAACCTTCGTGTACCATTCTACATTTGGGTCCTGTGCCTCAAAAGCAATGTTTCCATCATTATAACTTGGCACTTTTTAGCAGTACCAGCTACATCACCACTGCTTTTACATTTGCTTCCAGACATCCTGGGCTTGAAATAAAGATACTATACTACTGTACTCTCAGTACTGTACACTAAAGTACACAAAAGCACGACCACTTGTAGCATGTGCATGCACGTGATAATATACACCAGACACGTGAACTAACTTACATGATTGGACATGTGAACGCACGTTTGTATCTTTGAAAGTTCGCAACTTAAATGTTTGTATGTAGGGGACTTACTGTATGTTAAAAAATTGTTTTCTCTTTGCTGTGGTCTGAATTGTGTCCCCACAAAATTCATATTTTGAAGACCTAGTCTCTAATGTAATTGTACTTGGAAGTAGTGTTTTTAGGATATAGTTAAGGTTAAACGAAGTTCATAAAGGTTGGATCCAAATCCAATAGGATTGGTGGCCTTACAAGGATAGGAAGGGAGATCTCTCTCTCTCTCTCTCCAGGTGTGTGTACTGAGGAAAGGTCACGTGAAGACAGGAGAGGGGCCATCTGCAACCTATAGAGAGTCCTCACCAGACCCTGACTCTGCTGGCACCATGACTTTGGACTTTCTTAATTTCTGTTATTTAAGCCACCCAGTCTATGGCATTTTGTTATGGCAGCTTGAGCTAACATACTTAGGAAGTAGAAGGGACACAATAAACTGAATAATAATTGTGAATATAATGGTGAGGGAGAAACTTCAAAATTTTAAATTCTGAATTTTTTATAAGTATTTTAACTCTTCAAAAGAATGAAAAATTATTCAAAAATAAAATCTGAGAATTTCATTGTCAGAAGGTTTGATTTGTCTGTTTGAGAATGTGAGCTTCTTAAGCTTAATCTGGACACCATCCCAATGCCAGGAGTCTGTCTAAGATATGTTAGGACACCAGGTGTCATACTGGGCCCTTGTTAGGGGACAACGTTTAAAATGGAAGTTCTCTGATGACAAGTTCCATGACATTTAAGAATGTATAAAGGGCCTAGAAAAATATCAGCATTCCATTATAAGCCTGCGAGTTAGAAAAGGATGTGAATTTCAAGACACTTAGTTTAGTGGCTAGAGCCATGAAATGGAGATAACAATAGTTTCCGTAGATTAAAGAGGTTCTCGCCTACTCTGACTGTAATATGTAAACCAATCCAACATTCTCTGTCTCCATCTTTTGACTTATTTTTTTCCTTAGCTCTTATCACCAACTACCATTTAAATGTTGTCTTATTTATTTCTGCTTCTTGTCACTAGACTATAAATTCAATGAGCTTTTTCACTTATGTATCTCCAGCACCTAGAATAGTCTGACATGTAAAAGGTACAAAATATCTTTCGACTGATTGAATGGATGATTGCTGAATTGGATGTTAAAGGGTGTGTAGTCTTTTATGGGTGTCAGAGGCCCGCCAAAAATGATTAAACCCATTTATTCATTTGTTCAACAAATATTTACTAAGTGCATGTTATGTCTCAGACATTGTACTCAGTTTGGATGTGCAATGTTGAACCAGATATGTCCCCTGCTCTCAATAGACAGATTTTCAAATGACCCTAAAATAAGAATGTCTTCAGTCCTGCATTGTCACTGTCTCACCCCTGGGATTTTGGGCTACAAGTGGCAGGCCTGTAACCTGCCCATACCTGAGGCACTGGTATTTCAACTCATGAAGTTAGTAAGGAAATATTTTGTTACCATGTTTCATGAACTGCACGACAGACCAAGTGTACAATGTACAGTGTGGGTACCTGTTTCTGGAAGGTCAATTAAAATGCAAACAAAATCTTTGATGCTTCAAAAACAAGGATTATCAAAAAATAGAATGATAAAGACTTTAACTGGCTCTGGATCATTACATTTAGTTCTAAGATGTTTCCAAAAATATAAGTGAAGCTGTTGGTGATTTAATCAGACCCTAGGGTTTCTCCTAGAATGTCCAAGCTTTTTGAATCCAATGAAGAAAACACACATATGGAAATCAGTGTACAGTAAAATAGCTGTGGTCCTCGAATCAGAAGATTTCATGTTAAATGTGTGCTATTCCTATTATTCGCTATGTGACCTCACATCTAATTCCTGGTTATGCACTTAGAAAATAGCCATAATGCCTTGTTGTATCTATATCATTGGGTTCTTTTGAGAACCAAGTAAAATAATATTTTTAACAACACTTGTTAGACTTCAAAATCTATGTGAAATATAAGGAGTAAATAAAGTGGCCTGTGCAATGATGATCTATTTTATGCTCAAGTGAAGATAAGATGCAATTTTCTCTTTTCTCATCCTATGTAAATTCACAGAATTCTGGAATTAGACTCTTTATACAATTAAAACAATTTCTACTCTCTTCTACGCAATTAACACTTAAAATTTATCACTGGGCTTTCTTTTTTTCCATTCTAGGATTGCAGTACATAAAACAAGCTCCCCAAACCCTATGTGACTTTCGTTTTTTTTTAAATATTTGTATCAATGATCCATGTAATTAACCAAATGCGTTTGTTGAAGTAGAGAGACAGAACATTTTGCCAGAGACAATGCTCCCACATATCTTTCCTCTTTTATCAAAAAACCATGCTCTAAACAAACAATTGGACAAAAACAAAGATTCTTAGCAATTTGTGCTAAGAAATTTCAGGCTGGTTTCTATAGCCCTTAACACTATAATTTTGGATAATTTTGCCTCAAATATATCTTTCTTTCATGTCTCTATGAAACCTTAAATTTTCTTCCAAGCACCCAGGTGAAATACAATTTTATTATTTTTATAATAATAATATACATTAATAATATTGTATAAAAACAATATTATTATCTTTTAATTTATTCTATTATAATCCTGGTCCTGCACAGTGGAAGGTAGTTATACATCTGAAGGAAAGGGGAAATTAACACTTGTCTTAAATAAGGATAAGTTCATTATTAACATGGAGACTTAAAACTGTCTTTAGCATTCATGGAATTCTGGTTATATTGTTAGTAGAATTTCTTTCGTTTGTTTCATCATGTAAAATAGTAACAGTTAAGGTCAAAAAGTGATAAAAGGTAATTGAAGTAACATTAGCTCATTGCTGAGTTACCTCTTGGGAAGAAGGGAAATCAAGCCTAGAGCATCTTATTTGTTTCAGTGCAAGGATGAGTAGGCAATGTTTACTGGAAGTTCCTGGTTTATAGCAAAGCAACTTGTTTAGTACAAGACCTCACTGATTTTAGAATATAGTCAGGATGTGCTTTTTAAAAGCGCCCTCATTTCTCCGGTCATCTTACCTGCCTTCTCAGGTGTTTTGACCACGTTGGAACTTCATCTCTCTCGTGTTTCTGCAGTGAAGCACTCGTGGGCCTATGACCCTATCCACACCTCCAACTTCCTGGAAACAAAACCAGAAGTTTCTCAGCCCCATTCTTCAGCTCAGTGAGTGCACGATCGTCCACCAGCCACACATCATAAAAGCCAGAACCCTTGGACATAGCCTGTGTCTTTGTATTTACTTGACTGATTTAAGAAGATTTATACAGCATCTACCATGTGCCAGGCACTCCTAAGCACTTCACAAAAATTTCATTTCATAGTCATAAGAGCAGGTCAAAAACCAAGCCATAGAGGCATTAAATATAAGTTGTTCGAGGTTGCCAACGTAGTTCTGGGCAAGGTTGGCTGCTTCTCACTAGTTACCTATTTTACATTTGGTAGTGTATATATGTCCATGCCACTCTCTCACTTCGTCCAAGCTTACCATTCCCCATCTCTGAGTCCTCAAGTCCATTCTCTATGTCTGCGTATTTATTCCTGTCCCGCCCTTATGTTCTTTAGAACACTTTTTTTTTTTTTTTTAGATTCCATATATATATGTGTTAGCATACGGTATTTGTTTTCCTATTTCTGACTTACTTCACTCTGTATGACAGACTCTAGGTCCATCCACCTCACTACACATAACTCAATTTCATTTTTTTTTATAGCTGAGCAATAGTCCATTGTATATATGTGCCACATCTTCTTTATCCATTCATCTGTTGATGGGCACCTAGGTTTCTTCCATGTCCTCGTTATTGTAAATAGAGAGGCAATGAACATTGTGGTACATGACTCTTTGAGAATTATGGTTTTCTCAGGGTATACACCCAGTAGTGGGATTGCTGGGTCATATGGTAGTTCTATTTTTAGTTTTTTAAGGAACCTCCATACTGTTCTCCATAATGGCTGTATCAATTTACATTCCCACGAACAGTGCAAGAGGGTTCCCTTTTATCCACACCCTCTCCAGCATTTATTGTTTGTAGATTTTTTGATGATGGCCATTCTGACCAGTGTGAGGTGGTACCTCAATGTACTTTTTTTTTTTTTTTTTTTTTTTTAATTTTATTTATTTTTTTTTTTCTCAATGTACTTTTGATTTGCATTTCTCTAATGATTAGGGATGTTGAACATCCTTTCATGTGTTTGATGGCAATCTGTATATCTTCTTTGGAGAAATGTCTGTTTAGGTCTTCTGCCCATTTTTGGATTGAGTTGCTTGTTATTTTGATACTGAGCTGCATGAGCTGCTTGTAAATTTTGAAGATTAATCCTTTGTCAGTTGCTTCATTTGCAAATATTTTCTCCCATTCTGAGGGTTGTCTTTTCATCTTGTTTATGGTTTCCTTTGCTGTGCAAAAGCTTTTAAGTTTTATTAGGTCCCAGCTGTTTATTTCTGTTTTTATTTCCATTTCTCTAGGAGGTGGGTCAGAAAGGATCTTGCTGTGATTTATGTCGTAGAGTGTTCTGCCTATGTTTTCCTCTAAGAGTTTTATAGTGTCTGGCCTTACATTTAGGTATTTAATCCACTTTGAGTTTATTTTTGTGTATGGTGTTAGGGAGTGTTCTAATTTCATTGATATGGCTTCAATTTCCTTAAATTTACCAAGGCTTGTTTCATGACCCAAGGTATGATCTATCCTGGAGAATGTTCCATGAGAACCTGGGAAGAAAGTGTATTCTGTTGGTTTTGGATGGAATGTCCTATGAATATCAATTAAGTTACCTTGTTTAATATATCATTTAAAGTGTGTGTTTCCTTATTTACTTTCCTTTTGGATGAGTTGTCCATTGTGGAAACCAGGGTGTTAAAGTCCCCTACTATGATTGTGTTACTGTAGATTTCCCCTTTTATGGCTGTTAGCATTTGCCTTATGTATTGGGGTGCTCCTATGTTGGGTGCATAAATATTTACATTTCTTATATCTTCTTCTTGGATTGATCCCTTGATCATTATGTAGTGTCCTTATTTGTCTCTTGTAATAGTCTTTATTTTAAAGTCTATTTGTCTTATGTAAGAATTAGTACTCCAGCTTTCTTTTGATTTCCATTTGCATGGAATATCTTTTTCCATCCCCTCACTTTCATTCTGTATGTGTCCCTAGGTCTGAAGTGGGTCTCTTGTAGACAGCATATATACGGGTCTTGTTTTTGTGTCCATTCACCCAGTCTATGTCTTTTGGTTGGAGCATTTAATGCATTTACATTTAAGGTGATTATTGATATGCATGTTCCTATTACCACTTTCTTAATTGTTTTGGGTCTGTAATTGTAGGTCTTTTCCTTCTCTTGTGTTTCCTGTCTAGAGAAGTTCCTTTAGCATTTGTTGTACAGCTGGTATGGTGGAGCTGAATTGTCTTATGTTTTGCTTGTCTATAAAGGTTTTAATTTCTCCATCGAATCTGAATGATACCCCTGCTGGGTAGAGTAACCTTGGTTGTAGGTTTTTCCCTTTCATCACTTTAAATATGTCCTGCCACTCCCCTCTGGCTTGCAGAGTTTCTGCTGTATGATCAGCTGTTAACGGTATGGGGAGTCCCTTATATGTTATTTGTTGCTTTACCCTTGTTGCTTTTAATATTTTTTCTTTATTTTTAATTTTTGATAGTTTGATTAATGTGTCTTGGTATGTTTCTCCTTAGGTTTATCCTGTATGGAACTCTCTGCACTTCCTGGACTTGATTGACTATTTCCTTACCCATATTAGGGAAGTTTTCAACTATAATCTCTTCTAATGTGTTCTCAGTCCTTTTTTTTCCTCTTCTTCTCTGTGACCCCTATAATTCGAATGTTGTTGCGTTAATGTGTCCCAGAGTTCTCTGAGATTGTCCTCAATTCTTTTCATTCTTTTTTCTTTATTCTGCTGTGCATTAGTTATTTCCACTATTTTATCTTCCAGGTCACTTCTCCATTCTTCTGCCTCAGTTATTCTGCTATTGGTTCCTTCTTGAGAATTTTTAATTTCATTTATTGTGTTGTTCATCATTGTTTGTTTGCTCTTTAGTTCTTCTAGGTCCTTGTTAAACATTTCTTGTATTTTCTCCATTCTATTTCTAAGATTTTGGATATCTTTACTATCATTATTCTGAATTCTTTTTCAGTTAGACTGCCTATTTCCTCTTCATTTGTTTAGTCTGGTGGGTTGTTACTTTGCTCTTTCATCTGCTGTGTATTTCTATGTCTTCTCTTTTTGCCTAACTTACTGTGTTTGGGGTCTCCTTTTCACAGGCTGCATGTTTGTAGTTCCCATTGATTTTGGTGTCTGACCCCAGTGAGTAAGGTTTGTTCAGTGGGTTGTGTAGGCTTCCTGGTGGAGGGAACTGGTGCCTGTGTTCTGGTGGATGAGGCTGGATATTATTTTTCTGGTGGGCAGGACCACTTCCAGTGGTGTGTTTTGGGTGTCTGTGAACTTATTATGATTTTAGGCAGCCTCTCTGCTAATGGGTGGGGTTGTGTTCCTGTCTTGCTAGTTGTTTGGCATAGGGTGTCCAGCACTGGAGCTTGCTGGTTGTTGAGTGGAGCTGGGTCTTAGCATTGAGATGGAGATCTCTGTGAGAGATTTTGCCTTTTGATATTAAGTGGGGTAGGGAGGTCTCTGGTGGACCAATGTCCTGAACTCAGCTCTCCCACTTCAGAGGCTCAGGCTTGACACACAGCCAGAGCACCAAGACCATGTCAGCCACATGGCTCAGAAGAAAAGGGAGCAAAAAAAAGAAAGACAGAAAAAAATAAAATAAAATAAAGTTATTAAAATAAAAAATATTAAAAATAAATAATTTTTTATTAAAAATAAAAATTTAATAATTATTAAATTATTAAAAGTTTTTATAATAAAATTATTTTAAAATAATTATTAAAAACTATTAAAAAATAAATTTAATAAATTATTAAAAATGCAAAGAAGCCTACACAAACACACTCACAGAAAGAGAAAAAGGAATATATATATATATATATATATATATATAAAGGAAGAGAGCAACCAAATCAATAAACAAATCTACCTATGATAAGCTCTGAATACTAAACTAAGATAAACATAAAACAAAAAACAAATTAGTTTCAGAAAGCAAACCCCAAGTGTACAGTTGCCCCCAGAGCCCACCTCCTCAATTTGGGATGATTCTTTGTCTATTCAGGTATTCCACAGATACACTGTACCTCAAGTTGACTGTGGAGATTTAATCCGCTGCTCCTGAGGCTGCACAGAGAGTTTTCCCTTTCCCTTCTTTGTTCGCACAGCTCCCGGGGTTCAGCTTTGGATTTGGACCCGCCTCTGCGTGTAGGTCGCCTGAGGGCGTCTGTTCTTCGCTCACACAGGACGGGGTTAAAGGAGCAGCTGCTTCGGGGGCTCTGGCTCACTCAGGCGGGGGGAGGGAGCGGTACGGAGGAGGTGGGGCGAGCCTGCGGCGTCAGAGGCGTCGTGACGTTGCAGCAGCCCGAGGCGCGTCGTGCGTTCTCCCGGGGAAGTTGTCCCCGGATCTCGGGACCCTGGCCGTGGTGGGCTGCACCGGCTCCCGGGAGGGGCGGTGTGGAGAGTGACCTGTGCTCGCACACAGGCTTCTTGGTGGCGGCAGCAGCAGCCTTAGCGTCTCACGCCCATCTCTGGGGTCCGCGCTGATGGCCGCGGCTCGTGCCCGTCTCTGGAGCTCGTTTAGGCGGCGCTCTGAATTCCCTCTCCTTGCGCACCAGGAAACAAAGAGGTAAGAAAAAGTCTCTTGCCTCTTCGGCAGCTGCAGACTTTTTCCCGGACTCCCTCTCGGCTCGCCGTGGCGCACTAGCCCCTTCAGGCTGTGTTCACGCCGCCAACCCCAGTCCTCTCCCTGCGATCCGACCGCAGCCCGAGCCTCAGCTCCCAGCCCCGCCCGCCCCGGCGGCTGAGCAGACAAGCCTCGCGGGCTGGTGAGTGCTGGTCGGCACCGAGCCTCCGTGCGGGAATCTGTCCGCTTTGCCCTCCGCACCCCTGTGGCTGCGCTCTCCTCTGTGGCTCCGAAGCTTCCCCCTCCGCCACCCGCCGTCTCCGCCTGCGAAGGGGCTCCTAGTGTGTGGACACCTTTCCTCCTTCACGGCTCCCTCCCACTGGCGCAGGGCCCGTCCCTATTCTTTTGTCTCTGTTTTTTTCTTTTTTCTTTTGCCCTCCCCAGGTACGTGGGGAGTTTCTTGCCTTTTGGGAGGTCTGAGGTCTTCTGCCAGCGTTCAGTGGGTGTTCTGTAGGAGCAGTTCCACGTGTAGATGTATTTCTGATGTGTTTGTAGGGAGGAAGTTGATCTCCGCGTCTTACTCCTCCGCCGTCTTGAAGGCCTCCTCCTTTGGTCTGAAACTGCCTGGTGGCTGCCAAGGTGCCCGATTGCCCACACAGCGGCAACCAAGCAAAGACTGGTTTCTCTTCATGTAGCTCTTTATGTCCTAGCCTTCGAACCACAGCCGTCAGGGTACTTGGAAAGTGAGTATCTGACAATTTTCATGTCTGTCATAGGGGTGGGCTGTGACAGTGGGGAAAGAGGGGGCTGGTTTTGAGTGGGAAAACCAATACATGCTGTCACATATGCAGGATACCTGATACAGAGGAGGAGTTCAATGCATTTTCATTTACAAATTTCCCCTTACGTGTCTTGTTTCCTTTCAATTGTTTTCCTGTTTCAATTTTTCTAATTCTCTTTTTCTTTTGTCTTTACTTTCCTCATTCTTCATTTTATTCCTGCTTATTTTTCTGCCCATAATACAGAAGTGAAACATAATTTCTAACATCATCAAATTTTGTGTATTTTATACAAAAACCAACAAACTGAATGTTATCTGTTTCTCCATAGGTAAAAGAAAGCAAAATTGTCTGACCTTGACCTGCCCCTTCAGTCTCACCCCCAACATCCACTGATCACACTTCACATTCTGGGAGTTTGTTAACATTATTTTATTCTCCCCAAATTTACTTCCTCCAACATAGATCTGGGAAATGCTATACATACTCCAGAATCTGGCTCAATTGCCCTTTACATTGCCAACCACAGATAATTATTTCCTTTTCAGTTCCCTCAAGGTGCCTCCTTTACAACTTTTTAGCACATAACATCTGATTAAGGTTAGAAGTGTTCATTCACTTTTCTCCATTAGCTTGTAAACACCTTAAGACAGCCACTATATTTTGTTCACATAACCTACAGTTAACACTATTTAAAAAAAATTTTATAGCTTCTATAGTAAAAATGTAAATGCTGTGGAATGGAATAATCTTTAAATATTTATAATGTTAAAATTTGCATGCAGTTTTGTTCATGTATTCGATTCAGTTGGGTCACTGAGATTTTTTAAATCCTAAAAATTTGATTTTATGTGTCTTCTGGTGTTTTTCCTTTCAAAGATTTTATTATTATGTGTATATTTCTGTCCAATTAAAATGTAGTCACTTTTGAAATTTATAACAGAGGAAAATAACATCACTTACTCTCATTTAGCAGATAATAAATTTGTAATACATTTTGAGCTCTGTGAACTAAAATCTGTAGAGATGCTGAGTATTGTTATCTCATATCATTAGCATTTTGGCTGGAAACCACTCCCTCTAGGCACATATGGGGTTTTTATTTTTATGCATAAATTTGCATAACTGCTTCACTATCTTTCACAGACTACAGTCTTTAGACATTAAATTGATAAATATCATGATCAAATCATGAGTTTCAGTCTGGTTCAGTGGGTTGGAAACTTCTTAATGGAGATATTTCCTTATCTACTCAACCTTCCCAAGTCTCTCTCTGTATCTGTCTCTGTCTCTGTCTCTGTCTCTCTTCAGCAAACAAGCACTTAATCAGTAGTGACTGGAGACTGACGTAAAAAACTTTTATTTTCAAAGATAATTTCCATTGTTTTGTTTAGTACTTTCAGATAACTCCAAGTCAGCATAAAATATTCAGGAACAACTTTCTTCAGAAAATGATCAACAATTGTACACAGGAGCCATCATGCACAGGCAAGTGAGTGATTGTTCTGTGGCATTTGATAGGTTAATTTTCTCCCAGCTTCATCAACCTACACAGAAAAATGTCCTTACAACTATATTAAACTTGAATTCCCTAAACTCTCATCTGCTTGACTGCCAAGTTCCCCATCACCACCTCCACTCAAATATTTATGGGTACTGCTTGCTGGTCTTTGCCAAAAGTCACTGGGATGGGGTCCCCTGCCTCGGGCACAGGCAGTCCACAGACACTCCTCCAGAAGCGGGACCTCTGCTCCTGATGCCCAGTGCAGATGCCACTGGGGGAAGAATTATCTGAGCCTCGGCTCTGTGGAGCTGGAACTCTCTTGACACACTTGCCAAGTGAGAAAAATCCTATCCTCTGTCTTACAGTCAGTTGGGTCCCACAGTAAGTTTGCATAAGTGCCAGCGCTTTGTGGAGTCAAGGGAAGCAGCTCTTTCAACTCCCACAGGGCCCTCTTCTTCACAAAGCACATAGATGCCATTAGGACCTGCCTCCAAGTGGTGGGTGATTGTTCTAGATGCTATCCTGTCTTATAGCTAGTTCAGTATCAGAAACCCCATCACCTCCCATGCACAATGACAGCTGCTGGGGCCTCTGTTAAACTCGCGTTTATCTGAATACTAGTTATGGGTGAAGTCCAAGTCTTCCCCCCACCCAGGGAAACCTTCAAAACCTCTATTCATCAATGGATGTAAATAGATATCCAATACCTCCACCAGAGAGAATCATCTGACTCCTAGATCTAACCCCTTAATTTAGGCTTTTATAATGAGACATTTTATAAGTATAACTAGTATTAGAGAAATGACCACTGAAATATAGGAAAAAAATCCTAATGTGAAAAGCCCTAAAATTACAGCAGTCAGCATAAACTTCCCAAATCAGAGCTTGACTACCAAGTTTTATATCCTTACTCATCAATTTACTACATGTATGACCTTGGGCAAGTGTTAGTTATTTATTGCTGTGTAACAAATAACCACAAAATTAGCACCTTAAAAAGTCATGTATTTATTACCCCATAGTTTCTCTGGGTTGGAAATCTGGGCAGGACTTGACTGGGTTCCCTGCTGCAGGGTATTTCACAAGGCTGAAATTCAAGGTGTCAACCAAGACTGGGGTCTCATATCAGGCTAGACTGGGGAAAGACACACTTCCAAGTTCACATGATTGTTAGTAGGATTCAATTCCTTACAGGTTATTGGACTTAGGACACCAACATCTAGCTGTTAACTGGAGGCCACCTTTAGTTCCTTGTGACATGGGCCTCTTTATATGGCAGTTTTACTTCACCAAAGCCAGGACAAGAAAGAATCAATAGGGAGAGTTTGGTAACAAGATGAGATTTACAATCTCATGTATCCTAACACAGAAGTGATATCCCAACACCAGGCCATACTCTATTGGTAAGAAACAAATCACAGGTCCCACCATGCTCATAACAGGAGGCAGGGTTTTATAGAAGACCATCTAAGAGCCTAGCTACCAAAATAAATCACTTATTTGTGTATATTTCTTTTTAAATATGTAAAATGAAGAGACACATGAAGATAATAAGAGTACCTACTTCATAGATTGTGAAGACTGAAAACTTAGGTCCACACGAAAACCTGCACATAGGTATTTATAACAGCTTTTTTCATAATTTCCAAAACTTGGAAGCAACTAAGATGTCCTTCAGTAGATAAATGAATAAATAACTGTGTTACATCCAGAAAATAGAATATTATTCAGTGCTAAAAATAAATGAGCTATCAAGCCATGAAGACATGGGACCACCTTAAATGCACATCGTTAAGTGAAAGAAGCCAATCTGAAAAGGCTATATACTGTGTGATTCCAATTATATGACATTCTGGAAAAGGCAAAACTATGGAGACAGTAAAAAGATAAGTGGTTGCCGGGGGTTGGGTTGTGGTGTTGGGGGTAGATGAATAGGTGGAACACAGACAATTTTTAGAGTAGTGAAAATATTCTGTATGATACCATGATGATGAACACATGTCATTATTGTCCAAACCCACAGAATATATCACACCAAGAGTGAACTATAATGTAAACTATGGACTTTGGGTGATTATGATGTGTCAGTGTAGGTTCATCAATTTTAACAAATGTATCACTCACTCTGATGGGAGTGTTGATAATGGGGGAGGTGATGCGTGTGTCAGGGCATAGATCTATAGCATACCTCTGTATCATCCCCTCAATTTTGCTATGAACATAAAAAAGTTTTTTTAAAAATCAATTTAAAAAAGACAAACCAATTTAAAAATTGGCAAAGGAATTGAATAGGCATTAAAAAAAGATACACAAATGTCCAATAAGTACACAAAAAGATGCTCAGCATTATTAATTACAAAGGAAGTGCAAATCAAAACCACAGTGAGATACCACACCACACCCTAGGATGGCTCAAATTAAAAAGACAATAATAGGTGTTGATAAGAATGTGCAAAAATGGAATCCTCATACATTGCTGGTAGAAGTGTGAAATAGTGGGACCATATTGAAAAATGCTTTACAGGTTTCTCAAAATGTTAAACATCTATTTACCACAAGATCCAACACGACCCACTTGTAGGTATATGTTGAGAAAACAGAAACACATGCCACACAAAAACTTGGGCATCATGTTCATAGCAGCACTGTTCACAATAGACCAATGGTGGAAACAAACCAAGTGTCCATCAACTGATGAATGAATAAACAAAATGTGGTCTGTACCTACGTGGCAGTATTTTTGTCAACAAAGGAATCATTTGGTGATAAAAAAAGAATGAAGTACTGACATAATACATGCTGCAATAAAGCTGTTATTTTTAAAAAGCAATTGAATTGTAGAATGTAGAATGGACCTGAAGAAGAAGGGCAACTTTTATATCATCTATGTAAAAAATTTTTGTTCCACGGGGCTTCCCTGGTGGTGTGGTGGTTAAGAATCCGCCTGCCAATGCAGGGAACATGGGTCCGAGCCCTGGTCCAGGAAGATCCCACATGCCGCGGAGCAACTAAGCCCACATGCCAGAACTACTGAGCCTGCGTTCTAGAGCCCATGAGCCACAACTACTGAGCCCACGTGCCACAGCTACTGAAGCCCGTGCGCCTAGAGCCCATGCTCCACAACAAGAGAAGCCACCGCAATGAGAAGCCTGTGCACCACAATGAAGAGTAGCCCCCGCTCACAGTAACTAGAGAAAAGTCCACACACAGCAATGAAGACCAAACACAGCCACCCCCCCAAAAAAAATTTTGTTCCTTAATACCATATACTTTTTTTTTTAACATCTTTATTGGAGTATAATTGCTTTACAATGATGTGTTAGTTTCTGCTTTATAGCAAAGTGAATCAGTTTTACATATACATATGTTCCCATATCTCTTCCCTCTTGCATCCCCCTCCCTCCCACCCTCCCCACCCCACACCTCTAGGTGGTCACAAAGCACCGAGCTGATCTCCCTGTGCTATGCGGTTGCTTCCCACTAGCTATCTATTTTACGTTTGGTAGTGTATATATGTCCATGCCACTCTCTCTCTTTGTTACATCTTACCCTTCCCCCTCCCCAAATCCTCAAGTCCATTCTCTAGTAGGTCTGTGTCTTTATTCCCGTCTTGCCACTAGGTTCTTCATGACCTCTTTTTTTTCCTTAGATTCCATATATATGTGTTAGCATACTGTATTTGTTTTTCTCTTTCTGACTTACTTCACTCTGTATGACAGACTCTTAACTCCATCCACCTCACTACAAATAACTCCATTTCGTTTCTTTTTATGGCTGAGTATTATTCCATTGTATATATATATGCCACATCTTCTTTATCCATTCATCCAATGATGGACACTTAGGTTGCTACCATGTCCTGGCTATTGTAAATAGAGCTGCAATGAACATTTTGGTACATGACTCTTTTTGAATTATGGTTTTCTCAGGGTATATGCCCAGTAGTGGGATTGCTGGGTCATATGGTAGTTCTATTTTTAGTTTTTTAAGGAACCTCCATACTGTTCTCCATAGTGGCTGTATCCATTTACATTCCCACCAACAGTGCAAGAGTGTTTCCTTTCCTCCACACCCTCTCCAGCATTTATTGTTTCTAGATTTTTTGATGATGGCCATTCTGACCGGTGTGAGATGATATCTCATTGTAGTTTTGATTTGCATTTCTCTAATGATTAATGATGTTGGGCATTCTTTCATGTGTTTGTTGGCAATCTGTATATCTTCTTTGGAGAAATGTCTATTTAGGTCTTCTGCCCATTTTTGGATTGGGTTGTTTGTTTTTTTGTTATTGAGCTGCATGAGCTGCTTGTAAATCTTGGAGATTAATCCTTTGTCAGTTGCTTTCTTTGCAAATATTTTCTCCCATTCTGGGGTTGTCTTTTCGTCTTGTTTATGGTTTCCTTTGCTGTGCAAAAGCTTTTAAGTTTCATTAGGTCCCATTTGTTTATTTTTGTTTTTATTTCCATTTCTCTAGGAGCTGGGTCAAAAAGGATCTTGCTGTGATTTAGGTCATAGAGTGTTCTGCCTATGTTTTCCTCTAAGAGTTTGATAGTGTCTGGCCTTACATTTAGGTCTTTAATCCATTTTGAGTTTACTTTTGTGTATGGTGTTAGGGAGTGTTCTAATTTCATACTTTTACATGTACCTGTCCAGTTTTCTCAGCACCACTTATTGAAGAGGCTGTCTTTTCTCCACTGTATATGCTTGCCTCCTTTATCAAAGATAAGGTGACCATATGTGCGTGGGTTTATCTCTGGGCTTTCTATCCTGTTCCATTGATCTTTTAAACTTTTAAGTTGCCAAACATTTAGCCATTGCAGATTATTCCAACCATTGCTTGCCCATATAATTATGCCTAGGTGACTTTAAAATAATTTAATTCGTTCTCTTAATTCCGTTGTATCAAAACCAGTCGTGCCTCTTGAACTATGACATCTATTACATGTGTAAACAGATTGAAATATATTAACTTTAGCAAAACTGCAACAAATTCCTATTAATTCCTGGAGCCACAATTCTGTTAAGGTTAGAGGTATATTAATCAAATTATATAACTTACGTAAAATAGAATACAAGCACTCTAAATTTCCAAATAAGTCATTTGCTTTGCCCAGAGTAAGAGAAAAACTGTAGCAGCACAAAGCAATAGAAATTATTTTATCCTCACCTCACATTAGATTACTTTCTTCCTTTGAAAATCACGAAGACTTTTTTTTTTAATATGTCAAGGAATGAATTCCTAGTTGTTTCTAAACTTGAAAAATAGTCATGGACAGTTTGTTTCAAGTATCATGGAACTCTGCTGCTCAATAATGATCGGCTTATTCGTTAGCCACCTGGGAACTGTGGGCGGTGTGGGCTGGCCAACTATCTTTCGATTATGTCCTTGGAAAGGAGTTGGGGGTGTCATGCCAATGTTCTTTTGGTATTCTTTTAATGCCAGACAGATCATGTTTTGAATTTCTGTCAGTCTCATCCCTTAATACTGATGAATTCAGCCCATAGCCGTTAAATAATACTATGACATGTACGAGCAGTTACTGCAGTGTTCACAGACCAGAGCAGCGACGCTGAACCAAATGGCAGCAAGCTCGAGTCTCCTTGCTTCCCTTCTGAATTGCACAGCACATCTATATAATCCAGCCACAGGCAGCAATGTGACTACTCATCCTTCTCCTAGGGCCCACTAAGAATCCCCTGTCGGAATCAGACTGATGAAATATTTCAGCCATAAAATTACAAGGTAGGACTCACAATACCGTCTCATTTATTTTCTTTTAAAATCTGCCTGCCTGGTTAATCACAAGTCTGCATAGCTCACTTTGATTCATTTAATTAGCTACTTTTTAAATGTCATATATCCACTCAGAAGCTTTTGAATTATGATTTTGGCCTTAAAAATCTAAGCTAAATGGAATAACATAATCAATGACCCCATCAGAATTTTAAAATATGCCTTTGACATTTTTAAAAACATGTCTTTTAATTTTTATTTATGCAATCTTAGAATAAGGTTGAGAGTAATTATACTGAAACATCTACATAATTTAATTCTGAGTAAAAATAAAGCAGATTAATAAGGGGAAAATATCTTGTCTTTCTTCCTATTCTAGGTACATTAAAAAAATCAAAAGAAAATTTATTTTCAAATTTTGTAGTAGATTAACTTCCAGAGCAAAACTTAGAAGAGCTGAGACTTCAAATTAAAAATAATAATAACTAAATCAATATTTATTTGCCAAGTGCCTGTATGTCAGATACTATTCGTGGGTAACTTTGAATATTAACTGTATGATCCATTTAATAACATTGATAAAATTAACATTTGAGAGCTTTATCACTGAGTGATAAAATTAACCTTTGAGCACTGTTTAGCACTATTCCCATTTTACAGATGTGAAACACAGAGAGGCTAAGTCACTTGCCCAAGGTCACACAGCTAGAAATGCAGAGCTGTGATTCTAACAGAGGCAGCCTGTCTCTGAAGACTTCATGCTTCACCACAAGGCCATCTGGCCATTCTTCCCTTAAACTAAAACTTCTGCTGCATTTTCTGTTTTCTTCTTCCTTTTCTTCCTCTTCTTCTTCTTCCCCTTCTTCTTCTTCTTCCTCCTCCTCTTCCTCCTTCTTTTATTTTCTTCCTCTTCTTCTTCTTCTCCTCCTTCCTCTCCCTCACCCTCTCTCTTCAGTTCTAGCAATACATAGCACTTTGTCTTTACAATTTACTTTCATTTCTCTGTAGTTTTAGACTTTTCCTTTCTATTTTTCCTCTCCACCTTTTATTGTTAGCTGCAGCATCCTTATTTTTGGATCATGTTGATATCAGGTACATCACAGAACCCTGATCCTGGATGGTGCCTTCATTTTCTGATCCTGTTTCTTCATTTTCCACATGGCTCCTGAGGTTCCAAAATGGTGAGAAGCTTGTGCAACTGGCCAATGAGTCTACTGATTCGTCGGTGACTTGACCAGTTTGAGCAACTAGCTAAATATATTCCTTTTAGTATTTGTTCATTCTGACAGTTTGTAGCCTTGGTGTGCTACAATCCATATGTCAGACAGGAATAGCTCCAGTCAGTATTCCTTACTGATGTCTCCAGAAAACCGTTTAATTTCCCAAGGGTTGTGATCATATTAGTCACACATGTCAAAATAAGTCATGCTTCTCTTCTGAAGTAAAAAGCAAAAGATATTATAATCCCCAAGACATACATGCTTCAACAACAAAAAAAGATTTTCAGGAACTTGTGGAAATGCAATTGTATCAAAAAGTAGACAATGCTTTATACAGTGAAACTTGTCTATTTTTAATCAGTGGAAGCAAATGTGCTTTTTGATCCCATGTGAAAAAGTAACACAAGTAACAGCTATTAAATTAAAAATAATAATAATTCTGGAAAATTTGTATTTAATACTGTCATAAATGTACAAATAGTTAAAAATATTTCTTCCTTGGTTTTTAGTCTTCTCTTTTTTGTTGGAAATAGAAATGCATATATTTTTAAAACATATTTTTCTTTAACCTATTCTGAGAAGATTAACACTATGAATATCATACATTTTTATGGCAGGAGAGAAAGAGCCTGCACATATGTTATTTTAACCCCCCCCCATCACCCCGAGGAACAGGAGGACTCTGGGGGGTCATAGATGTTCAGTGACTCATGCAAGGTTAGTCTGCTAGGAAGTTTCAGAGTCGTGTATAGAACACACTTCTCCAGACTCTTGGGTTGGTGCACTTTCTACCCATTGGCTTGTCTCTAAATGTGTGAGGAGAAGTCATAGGCAATCCCTTCCTTTCTCTCAATGCAGTGGTTCTGTTGTTGAACCCAAGTTCATGTGCCTGATGCAGAGTGAGGCCAAACAAGATGAAATGTCAGAGTTTGGAGCAGAGAAAGGTTTATTGCAAGGGCCATGCAAGGAAAACAGTGTGGCTCATGCCCAAAACTCCCTGATGGATTTTAGGGAAGAAGTTTTAAAGGCAAGGTGAGGGAGGGGAGTCACAGGGTGTGTGATCAGCTCACACACAGTTCTCTGATTGGTTGATGGTGAGGTAACAGGACAGGGTCACAGAGGTTGACGTCAGGCTCCAGTAGGTCTGGGGACTACATGCTCACAGTCATCAAGTAGTTAACTTCTTCCATTTGGTGGGGGGTTTAGCAACTGTAAAACAGCTCAGGAAATGTACATCAGATACCATTACCTAGGTACTTCAGGGAGGAACTAAAGATTCTGTGGCTGCCATAGGGCTGATTTACTGTTTAAACTGTTACCAGTTCTCCTGGCCCAACTGCTACTTTTGTCACTACATGCTCACATCCTTTCAATCCTTAATTCTTAAGCCAGGCTTTTGTGATTCAGGGATGCGTGAGAGACTACAGTGTTCCTACAAACAAGAGACAGACAGAGGACATGGGAGGAGGGGTCTGTCCCAGGAAGACCCCATAGGGTCCTGCTCAGTTACATTTGGAAAACTTGAGTGCACAAGAATTATCAAAATGCAGATTCCAGGATACTTTGTCCTAAAAGTCAGGATTGGGGCCAAGGACTCTGCATTTTGATAGTCATATCTGTTGTTTCAACTGCTGGTTCAAAGGCCAAAATTAAAATTTTTCCTATGTTTTAATTCTACCTTATTTTTAAAATTTCGTTTAGGCAAATTACAGGAATCATTAGTTAAGAAATATGACAGCCAAGCATTGATATCTTAGGGTGAATTCAAGGGCAGCTGCAGAACTAGAGTGTGAAGAGTAATTTAATTGCTAAAACCACATTTCAGATGTAAATGTTTCTCTACAAACTATGATTTTTGCTCTTACTACAACTGTTTTTTTCTTTTTTAACCTTCCAAACTGGGCTGGAAATTTGAAAGCAGTTTTCTTCATAACACATTCCATCCCCACACAAACCCCAACATTTGGAAGGAATGTCTGTGATATGTCATTTTTGATATTTCTACTCTTTGTCCCTGAAGGAAATTGGCAATGAAAAAAAAAATGACATGGAAATTTCCAAAATCTGATAATCAAATGAAGCTTAACTTCTGTCCTAGAAACAGACAAGCCATGTTCAGAATTCTTCCCAAGCCATTTATTTTCTTAATATTTGTTTAAACTTCTCCTCTGTTGGACAATTTATTTCTAGCAGTAATTAATGATTTAGAGCTATTTCCTAGGTCACCTCTAAAAAGTGTTCATCTTTGAAATTTAGCTCTCAAGTTTATACCCTACTGTGATTATATCAAAAGCAGATTTGTAGTTTTGATTAAATGTTGTAATTACTTCTTTATAAGTGTGGTACTCTTTAGTTAAAATTATAAAACGTGAACTTGAGAATATGATTTTAAACTGTAATTTTTATATACACAGAATATCTTTGCTATGGACCAATCACTTTTATTGAAATCAGCTATTATTAATTGATTTACTCTTCCTCTGAAATGATCAGCCTGTTTTTTAACACTTACAGACAATAAACGCCTCACATTGTGGGTCTGTGTCTGATTCATCTGCGTGATCTCCCTAGCAGGTTGCATACAGAGAGGATATCAAGTAAACACATAATTATTTTCTGTTATCAGATATTTGGAGACACAAAGACAAGCAATCCAATGCTGAATTTTCCACTTACTCATTTTCTCACTTTAGACAAATTAGTCAACCTCTTATTTTTATCATCTCTGAAGAAGTAATAAAAAAAGTGCTGCCCTCAGAGAGTTAGCTTGAGAATTGAAAGAGGTAATGTCTGTCAAACGCTTCGCATGGTACCAAAATCATTCTAAGTACTCACCTGCAGTTAGCTGTTAATAAATAAAGGAAAGATACTAAAATGTTTTTTTGATGACCACATGTATATTATGATGGTAAACAATAGGGAAAAACCTAAATATGCATCTAGAGGAGATTGGTAGAAAAAAATACATAGAATATTATACCACCAGCCAAAGGGATAAGAAAGTGCTTTAGATACTGATATAGAATTCACTACAAGGAATGATGTTATCTAGAAACCAAAAACAAATTACAGTGCAAAGTGGGTATATATGCTACCATGTGTGAAAAAGAAGTGGGGGAAATTTATATGCACCTTCACCAGGCTGGAGAGATCATGCAGATGAATCAGACACAGACTCTTATTTTGAGGAGCTTATTGAATTTAAGTGTTAAAAACAGCCTGGTCATTTCTGAGTAACAGGATGTAACTATGTCAAGATAAATAGATAGATGATAGATGATAGATAGATAGATAGATAGATAGATAGATAGATGATAGATATACATATATACATTTTTCGAGAGAAAGAAATTTTCCTCTACCTTTTAGGTTCTTCTGGCTGGTCTAAGAAATTAATTGACACGAGACAGATTGACAGGAGAAAGCGAAACAAAGTTTAACAATATGTATGCATGGACGATACCTAGAAAAACTGAGTAGCTCCCCCAAATACCTGAAATCCTCACCTTAAGGACCATCTTCAGCTAAAGATAAAAGAGGATGTTGGAGATAGTGGTTTGGGATTTCAAAGGGGATGAAGGCAATTCACCTGGAGATGGGAAAGCAAAAGTTTGCTAAACAAATGTTTCCTGGGCCCTGCAGTTCACAATGGGACGCAGATTGGACTCTGCTGTCTAGGCCCTGTTTCCCCGCCACACCTACCTAGCCAAGGTCTCGGCAGATATCGCTGGTGATAATTCTTCTTTAGACAGAAAAAGGGGAAGATGACAAGAAAAACTTCCTGAGTCTTCTGTTTCTTGAAAATAACAGCCTAGATTAATCCTGTGGCCAAAGATACACATTTAGGGGTGGTAAATTGTGCCGCCCTGAAGTCTCACATTTGAAACTTCTCCAAGAAGTCTCAGTGTCCAGAAGCTGAGTTGGTAGATTGTTCCATCCCACTGAACCAGTCTCTTAGTCCTGACAGTAGGTCTTTCCAGTTAAATTCATTTCAGGAAGTGGTGATGGAGATGGGCTCTGAAAGCTAGGCCTTTAAGTTGTGAGGTCTTTCTTAAATATTCTTCTTAAGAAGAATTTCTCTAGAGACAAGATAAAAACAAAGGTTAATGGTTGAAGCAAATTATAAACTCAGTATCTGAGTGCTGAGAGCTGCCAGTTGCGAAGATTTCTAGATGTCAGTGTCCAAGTACCTTTTGTAGTTTGAATGTCTCTGATGATGTCATCAGTTGTTCAGGTAAACTTTTGAGTGACCCACACAGAAACAGGCACAAGGATTGTCTAAACATGGACTACGGTGGTGATGTCTCTTAAGTTGAAATCAAGTTGTTCAGCTTCAGTTTGCAGGGTTTCGGGAAAAGAATAATGTTACTTCAAAAGTGGGAAAAAATGGATACATTAGTTTGGAGAGTTGTAGTCAAATATTTGAGGAAACTAGAAGAATTCAGGATCCAGTCCAGTTTACAGGTGGAAAAACAAAACTTCAAAGATGATTAACAGAACTAGAATCTAATATCCACAACTGTGTATTACAGTGCTACTGAAACATATTTTTTTCTCTAAAAGCACCCACATTTCTACAAAGATAAATTGAGACTAATTTTTTTTTTGCAAAATAAGCTTAGTTTCATTAAACTTGAATTGATTATTTACATAAGTCCAGCAAGAATAGTAAGTGACCCTACAGCTTCTTTTAAATATACTTTGCTGGAACTTTTCATAAGGAATCTCCAGATTGAACTTTGAATAGCATTTCAAGGTCAGGAAGCCATGCCAGGGAATTACCATCAGACTCACCTGTAATACCTATAGATTTGGGTTAATTCCTCTCTTCCTGAGGTCCCCAAAATATCCCGAGTTTCCTGCATCTGCCAGGAAGTGACGTTCCTCACTCACCCGATAAGGCTGCTAGGAACCCTGTAAACAAGGTGCCAGGCTATTTTTTCAAGGGGCTTTATGGCTCCATAAAGTCAATCTTAGTTCCTTAAAGCTGTCTGGTCACATCTGAGGCCATGCTTGCCTCTCTCAAACTATGATATGCTGGTCAAAGCCTTAGAAATATAACCAATGTTTCCAACTGTGTCCAGTTCCAAGGAGAACATATTCTTAGTGAACTTATGTAAATAATTATATTGCCATGAAAATAAGAATACTCACTAAGAATTTTCAAGTTCTGGAGGGACCAGGCAGGAAGAATAAATATAAATATTTCAATTCTGCTTACAAAGTTATAATTCAGCAAATTGCTGTAAATCTTAGTTAGCTTAAGAGAAGATGTTTCCTTATATCTGGAAAACAAAGATTGAAAAGGCAGTAATATTTCAGACAAAAGTCTTAAAAATTATAATCATATTCATCAGTTCATTCAGTCCTATGTAATTAATTCTTGTTGATCTTGATCTTTTATTAGAAGTTTTATGAAACCACCCATTTTTCTATTAGGGTTCTGTAATTTCTTACTTAGTTTAGTGGTATGATCTGAAAGTTATCAAAAGCCCATATTTGTCAAAAAGTCCTTTCTATGAATCTTTTTTGAAGATGAAGCATTTTTGTAAAAGTGTCAGAGTAAAACAATAGTTGTCTGTAAATGACAAAAGACATGGTTATAGATCTGATTATAATGCAATTGACAGGAAAATCTGGTTATTTCTGTGACATACAACAATTTAAAATGATAACTAGAATTATGATTGATAACATTTTACCAGGACATATCAGATTTTGAGGAATTTCATATAATTTTTACAACACATATTACAAATATTCATCCATCCAGTATAACCTAAGAAGGCTTGTTATCACTAATTTGATAATGCTTCCATGTAGTTTTTAAAAATGTTTATTTTATATTGGAGTAGAGTTAATTAACAATGTTGTGTCGGTTTTAGGTGTACAGCACAGTGATTCAGTTATACATATACATGTTATCTATTCTTTTTCAAATTCTTTTCCCAGTTAGGTTATTACAGAGTATTGAGCAGAGTTCCCTGTGTTATACAGTAGGTCCTTGTTGGTTATCTATTTTAAATATAGCAGTGTGTACATGTCAATCCCAAACTCCCTACTATCCCTTCCCCCGATCTTTCCCCACTGGTCACCATAAGTTTGTTCTCTAAGTCTGTGGGTCTGTTTCTGTTTTGTAAGTAATTTCTTTGTATCATTTTTTTAAGATTCTGCATATAAGTGATATCATATGATATTTGTCTTTGTCTGACTTACTTCATTTAGTATGATAACTCCAGGTCCATCCATGTTACTGCAAATGGCATTATTTCATTCTTCTTAATGGCTGAGTAATATTCCATTGTATATCTGTACCACATCTTCTTTATCCATTTCTCTGTCAATGGACACTTAGGTTGATTCCATGTCTTGGCTATTGTAAACAGTGCTGCAATGAACATTGGGGTGCATGTTTCCTTTTGAACCATGTTTTTTTCTGCATATATGCCCAGGAGTGGAATTGCTGGATCCTATGGTAGCTCTATTTTTAGTTTCTTAAGGATCCTCCATACTGTTCTCCATAGTGGCTGCACCAATTTACATTCCCACCAACAGTGCAAAAGGATTCCCTTTCCTCCACACCCTTTCCAGCGCTTACTGTTTGTAGACATTTTGATGATGGCCATTCTGGCTGGTGTGAAGTGACATCTCACTGTAGTTTTGATTGACATTTCTCTAATAATTAGTGATGTTGAGCACATTTTCATGTGCCTCTTGGCCATCTGCATGTCTTCTTTGGAGAAATGTTCATTTAGGTCTTCTGCCCATGTTTTGATTGGGTTGTTTGTGTTTTTGGCATTGAGCTGCATGAGGTTTGCAAATTTTGGAGATTAATCCCATGTCAGTCACATTGTTTGCAGACATCTTCTCCCATTCTGTGGGTTGTCTTTTCATTTTGTTTATGGTTTCTTTTGTTGTGCAAAAGCTTTTGAGTTTGATTAGATCCCGTTTGTTTATGTTTGTTTTTATTTCCATTTCTCTAGGAGGTGGGTCAAAAAGGATCTTGCCATGATTTATGTCATAGAGCATTCTGCCTATGTTTACCTCTAAGAGTTTTATGGTGTCTGGCCTTATATTTAGGTCTTTAATCCATTTTGAGTTTATTTTTGTGTGTGGTGTTAGGGAGTGTTCTACTTTCATTCTTTTACATGTAGCTGTCCAGTTTTCCCAGCACCATTTATTGAAGAGTCTGTCTTTTCTCCATTGTATATTCTTGCCTCCTTTACCAAAGATAAGGTGACCATATGTGCGTGGGTTTATCTCTGGGCTTTCTATCCTGTTCCATTGACCTATATTTCTGTTTTTGTGCCTGTACCATACTGTTTTGATTACTGTAGCTTTGTAGTATAGTGTGAACTCAAGAAGCCTGATTCCTCCAGCTCTGTTTTTCTTTCTCAAGATTCCTTTGGCTATTCGGGGTCTCTTGTGTTTCCATACACATCATGCAATTTTTTTTGTTCTAGTTCTGTGAATAATGCCATTGGCAGTTTGATAGGAATTGCATTGAATCTGAAGAATGCTTTGGGTAGTATACTCATTTTCACAATGTTGATTCTTCCAATAAAGAACCTGGTATATCTCTCCATCTGTTTGTATCAACTTTAATTTCTTTCATTAGTGTCTTATAGTTTTCTGCATACAGGTCTTTAGTTTCCTTAGGTAGGTCTATTCCTAGGTATTTACTCTTTTTGTTGCAAGGGTAAATGGGAGTGTTTCCTTAATTTCTCTTTCAGATTTTTCATTGTTAGTGTATAGGAATGCAAGAGATTTCTGTGCATTAATTTTGTATCCTGCTACTTAACCAAATTCATTGATTAGCTCTAGTAGTTTTCTGGTAGCATCTTTAGGATTCCTTATTTATAGTATCATGTCATCAGCAAAGAGTGACAGTTTTACTTCTTTTCTGATTTGGATTCTTTTTATTTCTTTTTCTTCTCTGATTGCTGTGGCAAAAACTTCCAAAACTATGTTGAATAATAGTGGTGACAGTGGGCAACCTTGTCTTGTTCCCGATCTTAGTGGAAATGGTTTCAGTTTTTCACCAATGAGAACAATATTGGCTTGGAATTTGTCATATATGGCCTTTATTATGTTGTGGTAAGTTCCATTTATGCCTACTTTCTGGAGAGTTGTTATCATAAATGGGTGTTGAATTTTGTCAAAAGCTTTTTCTGCATCTACTGAGATTAACAGATGATTTTTATTCTTTGGTTTGTTAATATGGTTTATCACATTGATTGATTCACGTGTATTGATGAATCCTTGCATTCCTGGGATAAACCCCACTTGGTCATGGTGTATGATCCTTTTAATGTGCTGCTGGATTCTGTTTGCTAGTATTTTGTTGAGGATTTTTGCATCTATGTTCATCAGTGTTATTGGCCTGTAGTTTTCTTTCTTTGTGACATCTTTGTCTGGTTTTGGTATCAGGGTGATGGTGGCCTCATAGAATGAGTTTGGGAGTGTTCCTCCCTCTGCTCTATTTTGGACGAGTTTGAGAAGGATAGGGGTTAGCTCTTCTCTAAATGTTTGATAGAAATCGCCTGTGAAGCCATCTGGTCCTGGGCTTTTGTTGTTGGAAGATTTTTAATCACAGTTTCAATTTCAGTGCTTGTGATTGGCCTGTTTATATTTTCTATTTCTTCCTGTTTCAGTCTTGGAAGGTTGTGCTTTTCTAAGAATTTGTCCATTTCTTCCAGGTTGTCCATTTTATTGGCATAGAGTTGCTTTTAGTAATCTCTCATGATCCTTTGTATTTCTGCAGTGTCAGTTGTTATTTCTCCTTTTTTCATTTCTAATTCTATTGATTTGAGTCTTCTCCCTTTTTTTCTTGATGAGTCTGGCTAATGGTTTATCAACTTTGTTTATCTTCTCAAAGAACCAGCTTTTGGTTTTATTGATCATTGCTATCGTTTCCTTCACTTCTTTTTCATTTATTTCCAATCTGGTCTTTATGATTTCTTGCCTTCTGCTAACTTCTGGGTGTTTTTGGTTCATCTTTCTCTAATTGCTTTAGGTGTCACGTTAGGTTGTTTATCTGAGATGTTTCTTGTTTCTTGAAGTAGGATTATATTGCTATAAACTTCCCTCTTTGAACCGCTTTTGCTGCGTCCCATAGGTTTTGGGTTGCTGTGTTTTCATTGTCAGTTGTTTCTAGGTATCTTTTGATTTCCTCCTTGATTTCTTCAGTGAACTCTTGGTTATTTAGTAGTGTATAGTTTAGCCTCCATGTGTTTGTATTTTTTACAGAATTTTTCCTGTAATTGTTATCTAGTTTCATAACGTTCTGGTCGGAAAAGTTATGTGATATGATTTCAATTTTCTTAAATTTACCAAGGCTTGAATTGTGACCCAAGGTATGATCTATCCTGGAGAATGTTCCATGAGCACTTGAGAAGAAAGAGTATTCTATTGTTTTTGGATGGAATGTCCTATAAATATCAATTAAGTCTATCTTGTTTTATGTATCATTTAAAGCTTATGTTTCCTTATTTATTTTCATTTTGGATGATCTATCCATTGCTGAAAGTGAGGTGTTAAAGTCCCCTACTATGATTGTGTTGCTGTCAATTTCCCCTTTTATGACTTTTAGCATTTGCCTTATGTATTGAGGTGCTCCTGTGTTGGGTGCATAAATATTTACAATTGTTATATATTCTTCTTGGATTGATCTCTTGATCATTATGTAGTGTCCTTCTTTGTCTCTTGTAATAGTCTTTATTTTAAGTCTATTTTGTCTTATGTGAGAACTGCTACTCCATCTTTCTTTTGATTTCCCTTTGCCTGGAATATCTTTTTCCATCCCCTCCCTTTCAGTCTGCATGTGTCTCTAGTTCTGAAGTGGGTCTCTTGTAGACAGCATATATACGGGTCTTGTTTTTGTATCCATTCAGCCAGTCTGTGTCTTTTGGTTGGGGCATTAATCCATTTACATTTAAGCTGGTTACTGGTATGTAAGTTCCTATTACCATTTTCTTAATTGTTTTGGGTTTTTTATTGTAAGTCTTTTCCTTCTCCTGTGTTCCCTACCAGAGACATTCCTTTAGCATTTGTTGTAAAGCTTGTTTGTTGGTGTTGAATTCTCTTAGTTTTTGCTTGTCTGTAAAGTTTTTAATTTCTCCATCGAATGTGAATGAGATCCTTGCTGGGTAGAGTAATCTTGGTTGTAGGTTTTTCCCTTCCATCACTTTAAATATGTTCTGCCACTCCCTTCTGACTTGCAGAGTTTCAGCTGAAAAATCAGCTGTTAACCTTATGGGGATTCCATTGTATGTTATTTGTTGCTTTTCCCTTGCTGCTTTTAATGTTTTTTCTTTGTATTTAATTTTTGATAGTTTGATTAATATGTGTCTTGGTGTTTATCTCCTTGGATTTATCCTGTATCAGACTCTCTGCATCTCCTGGACTTGATTGCCTATTTCCTTCCCCATATTATGGAAGTTTTCAACTATAATCTGTTCAAATATTTTCTCAATCCCTTTATTTTTCTCTTCTTCTTCCAGGACCACTTTAATTTGAATGTTGGTGCATTTGTTGTTTTCCCAGAGGTCTCTGAGACTTTCCTCAATTTTATTCATTCTTTTTTCTTTTCTCTGCTCTGCCATAGTTATTTCCACTATTTTATCTTCCAGGTCACTTATCCGTTCTTCTGCCTCATTCTGCTATTGATTCCTTCTAGAGAATTTTTAATTTCATTTATTGTGTTGTTCATCATTACTTGTTTGCTCTTTAGTTCTCCTAGGTCATTGTTAAACGTTTCTTGTATTTTCTCCATTCTATTTGCAAGATTTTGCATCATCCTTACTATCATTACTCTGAATTATTTTTCAGGTAGACTGCCAGATCCTCTTCATTTATTTGGTCTGGAGGGTTTTTACCTTGCTCCTTCATCTGGTGCATATTTCTCTGTCTTCTCATTTTGCTTAACTTACTGTGTTTGGGGTCTCCTTATGCAGGCTGCAGGTTTGTACTTCCCATTGTTTTTGATGTCTGCCCCCAGTGAGTTGGTTGGTTCAGTGGGTTGTGTAGGCTTCCTGGTGGAGGGTAGTGGTGCCTATGTTCTGTTGGTTGAAGCTGGATCTTGTCTTTCTCTTGGGCAGGATTACATTGGGTGGTGTGTTTTGGGGTGTCTGTGACCTTTGTATGATTTTAGGTAGCCTCTCTGCTAATGGGTGGGGTTGTTTTCCTGTCTTGCTATTTGTTTGGCATGGCGTGTCCAGCACTGGAGCTTGCTGGTCATTGAATGGAGCTGGGTCTCAGCGTTGAGATGGAGATCTCTGGGAGGTCTTTTGCTGTTTGATATTACGTGTAGCTGGGAGGTCTCTGATGGACCAAGGTCCTGAACTCAGCCTTCCCAGTTCAGAGGCTCAGGCCTGACACCCAGCCAGAGCACCAAGGCCCTGTCAGCCATATGGCTCAGAAGAAAAGGGAAAAAAGAAGGAAATAAATAATAAAATAAAATAAAGTTATTAAAATAAAAAAAATATTAAAAATAAAATAGTAAAAAAGTAATAAAAAAGAAAGAAAGAAGAGAGCAGCGAAACCAGAATAACAAATCCACCAATGATAACAAGTGCTAAAAAGTATACTAAAAAAAAAAGAAAAAAGCAGACAGAACCCTAGGACAAATGGCAAAAGCAAAGCTGTGCAGACAAAATCACACAAAGAACCATACACCTACACACTCACAAAAAGAGAAAAAGGGAAAGAAATATATATATAAAAAAAGGAAAAAATATATATACATATAAGAAATTTAAAAAGGAAGAGAGGGCTTCCCTGGTGGCGCAGTGGTTGAGGATCTGCCTGCCAATGCAGGGGACACGGGTTCGAGCCCTGGTCTGGGAAGATCCCAAATGCTGTGGAGCACCTAGGCCCGTGAGCCACAACTACTGAGCCTGCGTGTCTGGAGCCTGTGCTCTACAACAAGAGAGGCCACGATAGTGAGAGGCCCATGCACCGCGATGAAGAGTGGCCCCCACTTGCCGCAACTAGAGAAAGCCGTCGCACAGAAACGAAGACCCAACACAGCCAAAAATAAATATAAAAATAAATAAATAAATTTTAAAAAAAAGACCTAAAGAAGAAATATATGGCAAATATCTAAAAAAATAAATAAATAAAAAGGAAGAGAGCAACCAAATCAATAAACTAATCTACCAATGTTAATCAACTGTAAATACTAAACTAAGATAAACATAAACCCAGAAACAAATTAGATGCAGAAAGCAAACTCCAAGTCTACAATTCCTCCCAAAGTCCATCGCCTCAATTTTGGGATGATTGGTTGTCTATTCAGGTATTCCACACATGCAGGGTACATCCAGTTGTTGGTGGAGATTTAATCCGCTGCTCCTGAGGCTGCTGAGAGAGATTTCCCTTTCTCTTCTTTGTTCGCACAGCTCCTGCGGTTCAGCTTTGGATTTGGACCCGCCTCTGCGTGTAGGTCACCTGAGGGCGTCTGTTCTTCACTCAGATAGGACAGGGTTAAAGTAGAGGCTGTGTCTTGGCATGTTCCCCTTTGGGTTAATTCTGTATGGGACTCTGTGCTTCCTGGACTTGTGTGACTGTTTCTTTTGCTGGGTTAGTTAATATAGTTCATATAGTTAATGAAATGTTCTTCAATTATAGGTGTCTGTGTGAGAAAGGAAACTTCCTTTCATATACAGCAAAGAGTTTGTCCTTAAAGAAGATAGAGTATATTAAACTAATTATCGTATGTAGAAACACTTTACTTTTTCCTAGATGTAGTTTAATCAATTCTGTGTTGATTTAGCTCTAAAAACATTACAGGGTAGGGAAAGATTCTTAAGCAGGATCTGAGTACAGTGGATCCTTGGACAAGGTAGTGGTTAAGGGTACCTACTGCCCGCCCCCCTCACAGTCCCACAGCCAAAAGTCCAAGTATTGCTATCTCTGTCTCAAAAACAAAGGAATTGATAAATGACTCAGCCAAGGGCAGGGAACTGAAACAGTTTAGATAGAATCAGGACTCATACACTAGTTCTTTTTATTCCCCATATTGCGATCCCTAACTGAACACAAACCTTTCCCCACACTGAGTAAATTTAAAGATCTGTAAAATGAAAATATGGGTACTATATTTATAGAAAAAAATCCACGTATGTGGGCCTGCACAGTTCAAATCCGTGTTGTTCAAGGGTCAACTGTATACCTCAAAGGGAAAGTATTTTTACATCTGACTATATCACATTAACAAATTTCTATATTAAAAAAGAGTGCCAAAACCAAAATTAAAATATAAAAACATGTTAATTCATATGCAGCCTTTAGAAACATGCCTGACACATGTTAAGAGCTCGATATATATTAATACTATCAGGGTTTTTCCTTTCAGGCAATAGGATAAGAAATATAAACTCAGGGAAAAGCTAAATCCTATCTTTCTTCAATAATATTTAACTGAAGTATTCATGTAGAAAAGTACACAGAGTACTTTCCTCAGTATACAGCTTAATGAATTTCTACAAAGTGAGCACACCTCCCCAGGTCAAGTAATGAGTATTATCAGAGTCCAGAGCCCCCCTCAGACCCCCGCTCAATTATTACTCCCCTTACATCCCAGAGATAGCCCCATCTTAATACTTAACACGATAGTTCAGTTTTGCCTAGTTTTGAACTCCATAGAGATGGACTCATACTGTATATATTTACATTAGTTTTGTATTCTGTGTAAAAATTTCACAACTTTAATGAATTAAAACAGTATGAATTTATTATCTCACAGTTTCCACAGATCAGGAGTCCTGCATTTTGTGACTTGATTCTCTGCTCAGTGTCTCACATGACTGAAATCTATCTGGATTCATAGGTTCTGAACCTGACCTATATCAAGAATAATGTAGAAGTATTCCAGGAGCCCATAGAGCTTTGTCAAAAATAACAGCATTGATTTTAGGTCAAATCTATTACCGGATAGAGCAGTGCTTTTTAGGCCAGTATTAGAGCATCCTTATTACAGGCCATGAAATTTATATTTATATATGTGTAGGAAAAATTCTGAAAGACTTGAAATTGACCCAAAATGTGTTCTTCTAGGTTTTCTCACTCTTTCATCATTTTTGCACTATTTTGAAGCTCTACAAGTTGTGAGTATCTAATAACCATACAAAGATCCTTCCCCATAGAAATGCAAATTAGTTGTGTCAGGTGGAATGGAATTGATTATTGCTTGTGGGTAGACCCATTGCACATCTACTTGTGAATTTATTTCAGCATTTCTTATTTTCATATATATATATATATATATATATAGTCTGAATTTTCCTTTGAAGCTGGTTGTAGCATCTTACTGATTTCATTTGATAATGAGTTAAAAATAAAATATTTGACATGTGTTCATCTTATATTTGTACAAGTCATAATTTTACTTTTTAAAAATCTATTCTTTAACATAATAATTTGATTATTGTATATCATATACATGCTTATTTATAAAAGCCAGGACATATTTACCATTTAAATGGATTCAAAGATTTGTGTGTATTCCAAGTTTGATTTAAGATACATTTTTATTAATGATTAATTTTGAGTTCTTCATCAGGAATGGAATTGACCTTTATGTTACTGTTCTGTTGGATGACAGAGTCTGTTTATAAGGTCCATCTGTAATGCAGTTAACAGTGTAAATTTGATCTTATCAATTGCTTCCCTAAATCTTTTCAGTAATTTCCCATTATTTTTGTGATAAAACCCTACACCTTAACTGGTCCCAATCTTCCTCTTCTGGAAGTTTTCCACACTCCACAGAGCTTTCTACAAAGATACTGGTCTTTTTTCAGTCTCTCAAATACATCACGTATATTCCTGAATTCAGAATACTTGCACAAGCTATTGGTTCTGCCTGGAAAGCCTTTCCCCACCATCTTCAACTCTCCCGTTATTCCTTGCTATCTCCCTGCCTCTTCTCTCCTTTCTCTTTCTCTTTCTTTCCTTCGCATCCTGCCCCCCTCCCTGCTTTATTCATTCCTATTCAACCTTTAGATTTGAACTCCAGTTTCTGTCCCTCAGGCAAATTTTCCTAATCCTACCTCCAGAATAAATCAGGTCCCTTAGTAACACACTCTCAGCACCAGCTTTTCTTCCTTCTTTTAGTCCACTTTGTAATTATGGATTCAACTTGTGATAATTTTTAAATTAAGGTCCAGGTCTGTCTTGCTCACCTGTACATCTGCAACTTCTAATCAAAAATCTGACAAGTACTGTGTGCTCAGTTACTCAGCTACCTTGGCATCTTCCTACTTTTCTCTTTGCCATGAGGTCAAACATGTGAAATGGTCACTGTTCATCCACCTTTATGTACTAATGATAATTTCTAAAGTTTCAACCACAAAACAAAATCTTTCCTGACATAGTCCTCTTGGATAGTATGCAAAAGAATCTTGGAAGTGACGTCTCCATCTAAGAATGCTTAAGGATTACCTGAATTCTGGGTTCAAATTCTGTCTTTAACTATAGTGTGGCATGACTTGGGAAAAAGTTCAAAAATCTCCAAGTGTCTTATCTTTTTCATATATAAGATAGGAATAATGTAAGTCCTTTAGTGTAAGGTAGTTGTGAGGATTAAATAAATTAACACATTTAAAGCAGTGAGTATATTTAAACTGTGCTTAACCCCAAGTAGTGTTAGCTATTTTTAAAAAGATACTTCTGTGATCTGATTTCATAAGAAATTCATAATATTAAAAAAGAAAAAGAAAAAATCCTGTCATCTAAAAGACAATAAATACTCACTACCCTTGAGGTCATCAGTGACAGCCATAAGTGGCTGCACCATGCAAATCTTTTCTGTTGGAGGAAACAAACATCACAGTATTGCAATACACGTTGATAACTGATTATTGACGTAGCAACATTTTTCCACAGGATAGGGGAAGGAAAATAAATGAACATTCTGTCATAATTTTTGTCATGTGATTGATAAACAATGGAACAAGACCACTCCTGAAGCCATACTCTCTGGAATCTAGATGGTCTTGGGTTGGTTCAAGTTCCTGATAATATCCTCTAAACACATCTGAATGGTGGAGTCATGAGGAATCCAAGTAAAAGCCCAGAAAACTAAAAATGTCTCCCTAAAATGTTCTCCAGATCACTAACAATGCCAGTTGTGCCATGAAAAATAAAGGATCTATATTCAAATAAGTTTGGAAAGCACTATATCCCCTCCTAATGATTCACAGTAAACATTCATATATTAAAGGCTCTAAGAAGTTTTCTAGCAAAGAAACATATTTGACTTGATTTAAACCAATGATTTCCAAATTTATTACTACTTTTTTTTTAAACATTGTAATTACAAACACTTTGAGAAACAGGTGTCCATTAAACACATTTGGGAAATCCTAATTTGGCCTTTTGGGTAGTCCCAAATTATATATAGTTTAATTAGAAAAAATCCATGTCATAGACAATTAATGATAGTTTACACAAAGGATATAAAGCGATGCTATATTTTTTGCTAGGTACACAGGCACATGAATGTGCCCTTGTATATTCCAATTTATTGTAAATACTTCCAAAATAAAATCTCAAATTCAAAAAAGTGCTACAATTACATAAAATTTTATCTAAGCTCAATATTCTGGGATAGGACTAGCATTTAGGGTGATTTTAAACTAAGGGAAATAGTATATTCCAGGACAGGCATATGCAATTAGGAAAACAGACATAACCAGTATGTTTAAAAAAATCAGGGTAGATGGGGAAACTTCCCTTATATGGTTCTTAATTATGTTCCAAATAATGATATGCACCCTGGATCCTTTGCTTCTCATCTTTCTGGTTTGGAAGATTTCTCTAAGAATAAACCTGCAAAGATTATGTGTATTTCACAGTTGGCTATATTGCCATGGGTTACTCTACAATTATAGCACAAATTTATTAAGAATGTGACATACTTTTCTCTATATAGTCTCTTTATACTGAAATGTAATAGAAGGTCTTTAATTCTTCAATAGTGATAGAAGCTGAACAAAGTTACTTTTTTTTTAAAAAAAGGTAAAAAAACAAGAAGGCCCTTTATAAAAAAAAAAAAAAATTTGCTGACCTTGAAATATTTGTTTTACTGAATGCAGATATCGTATGTTCTTGTGTGGAGTGTATTAAGTGTGAGAGGTCTGCTAGTAACATGTGGCAAAGACTCTTAATCATCCACCATGTATCCCTGTTTAAGACATTAACTGCCCACTAAATATTCTTGCTTTCATTCTATGATGTGACTTGTTGCTGACAAATAGCTACTCATTCAGGGGTTTCATTTTGTAGCCTTTGTTCATCTAGGTGAGGCCACGTCATTAGTTCTGAACAATGGACTGTTGGATGTGACGTTGCATATCACTTCCAGGCCAAGGAGCCAGTGTCTTCCTCGCTATGGGCTCCCATGCAACCATCAGGCAGCTCTTCACCTTGTAAGTTGCATGTAATCATCGGTGACACACACATCGATGTTGCTTTCCAGCGTTTCTGATCTGCAATTCTTTGTTGACAATTATGTGTGTTAAAAGATCATTTTCAGAAAAAAAGATAAAATCATGACTATCATACAGATACAAAAATGGAAAACTTGGTAAAGATTTTCTTCGATTTGGTGAATGAGGGAATCATGCAGATGTTACAGCCAGTTCAGGGAAAAGTCAAAAAAGCACAGCTGGATATGAAGTAAAGGAAATGCTGAAACGTATTGCAAATGGAGACAGAACTTTTTTTTAGGGGGAGGAGGGAGTCTGGAAAAGTCAATTAAATGTCTACCAGTCAGGACAGAATTTACATATCAATCAATTCCACAATAAAAGAATTATAAAATAACTCAAAGACAGCGAAAGGCTAGAATCAGATAACCTGAAAGGCTGTTTTACATATGGGTGGTGTATGGGTTTCCAGTGAAATACAAATTGTCTCCTACATGTGGAAGATGAATCAGAAGCCACGGTGTTGTTTATGCTCTGATCTAAGCCAATAACAACAGCTTATGCTGCTACACTTCTTTAAAAAAATCAATTTTAACTTGTCTTTATTTTAAATGTATTGTCATTACTGAATGCATTAATGAAGCAACACATATTTGCAACATTACAAGATTTTCCCATTTTTAATAACTTTTTCTATATAGCTTGTTTTCTTTGTGATCTTCAGCATTTTCCATTATATATTTAAAACACAATTCTGAGAAGTGTGTAGGATTCCATAGACTGCCAGAGGGGTCCATGGGGAAAAAAACTTTAAGAATCTCTGCTCCAGGAGAAAATAATTAGAAAGTCATGTTAGTAATGTGGGTTGGTTGTTATTGGCTGTGTTTAGGATATTCAGTGAAAGGGATCAGCTTAGATGGAAACTGGTGAATTTGCAAGCAAAATTGGAAGTGAATAGAGTTCAACGATTCAGGACCTCTCAGGGTTGGAGAGAACCCACTGCTGCGGACATTAGTCTGATGAGTGAAAAGCTTGATCCAGGAAGGCCCAGCAAAGGCATGGATTCATCATACAAGCATGTCGTTGCAGATTACCCCAAAGTGGTCACTGTCAAGTTAAAAGAGAAGCATTTGGGTAAGGAAAAAAAATAAAGCTGGCCTAAGAACTGTTGTCTAGAAAGTAAGTTTTTATACCGTTATGGTCCATGGAACTGGAGACACATAGATCAGCAGCCCACACAATTTTGAAAGCTTATATTGCTAAGGAAACCAGCAGCCGTCCATTTGATGCATTGAGCCATCAAGCAACCACTGGGGTCCCAAACTTGCATGCACAGGAAAAAGGCTGCAAAAATGCATACCCTCAAGAAGGGCCTGTCTCAAAATCCACTTCAGATGAGGCCATCAAGATAATGGAAAAGATAGAACCACTCAGTGTAATTCTGGGCCATGTTGACAGGGGCCATGGAGAAAAATGAACAAACAGGCTTTTCCCAGAAAGTAAAATCAGGGTCTAAATAGGAAACTTCTCCTCTCACCTGAGTAAAGGGACTCATAGCACCTGCCTTCAGGTTTTCTTAATACTGTGGACCAGTGACTGCTCTGTCTCCTGTGCTTACTGCGATATCGTGATATACTAAGAAAGGTGTATTTTGGTCTATTTCCCCATGTTCTGGCCAGAGCTCCTAAAACCCTTGAAATTTCCTGAGTGATGATGGTGATAGGAACACCTTACACAGAGCTCCTAAATCCTTTGGAAATTCCTCGGTGACAGGATCATCTTTTGTGCTAATGAGGCGACTCTTGGTGGGATCCTGGATGGGGCCAGTCACCAGAAAGGTCAAGCATGTTTAGAAGCTTGGGATTTTCAACTCCATCCTCTATCCTGCAGGGATGGGAGAGAAGCTGGAGATTAAATTTAATAACTGATTGAACCTATGTGATGAAGCCTTCATAAAAGTTCCCCGAAATGTGGTGAACCCATTCATGAGTCAAGAGTTGGATACATCTCAACTACAAGGGGATAGAAGCTTCTGTGCTTATGACCCATCTGGACTTCACCCTACATATCTCTTTATCTGGCTATTCATTGGGTAAGGAATGCATCCATTAGTGTATAATAAGCTGGTAAATGTAAGTAAGTGTTCCCCTGAATTCTGCGAGCCATCCTAACAAATTATTGAGCTGGAGGAGGGAGTCATGGGAACCCCAAGGTATAGTCAGTACAGGTAACAGCTCAGGACTCGCAATTTGTGTCTGAAGTGGGCTCAGTCCTGTGGTTCTGAGCTCGTAACCTGTGAGATCTGATGCTAACTCCAGCCAGGGTCAGAACTGAATTGAATTTTAGAACATCTAGCTGGTGTTGGAGAACTGAACGGTGTGGGGAAAATGTTACACATTTGATGGCAAGAAGTGGTGTGCATAATAGAAGAAAAAACAGAATTGTCCTTCTTCTGGTGTAGAGAAGTTTTCCCAGACACTCCTCTTTCCAGAATGTGAGATTTTACTGCATTTTTTTTTTGTCCCTGCTCCACTACTCTGTGTTGGAGGTTGTCAGAGTGGGAACTAAGTAGGGATAAATTTTCTTTTAGTTCATGTGTTACCAAGTACAAGTAACCATATTCACCCCTGCTGGATGCGGTAACTGGATGAAATTTTGGTTCTATCCCTCAAAGAAGGGAAGCCTATATTTTGTATAGGAGAAGAAGGGTTTGGATGCTTATTTGGTGGCAAGGAAGGCAGAATGTGGCAGAAATGGCTAGCTATACATCAAAGATTCATATTCCCCTTAGCATAGTATAATCATTGCTGGTGATAATTATCAGCCAGAGATAATACTTCCCAGATCATATTGCATCCATGAGGGGCCATATGATTTGTTCTCACCAATGGAACAAAGGAGAACATGCTGTGTTTCATTCTGGGCAGAGAAGACCAGGCTATGCATATGCTTTACCTCCTCTCAATTTCCTATCAGCGAATGCAGAATACCCTCAGGCCCTAGACAAGAGTGAAAACACAGGAATAAGTCTGGGACTTATCTCACCACCAAGAGGAAGGATGCCTTTGGAACCCCCCAAACAGCATTGCTTATGTGAATGAGAAGTAAATTTTTATTATTCCCTTAAGCCACTGAGATTTGGAAAGTTTCGCTGTTGTTGTTGTTAAAGCAGCTAGTGTTATCCCAGCGAATACATTATCCAAGTGGAGATTCCAGGTAGGTAGTTAGATAAGGGTCTAGAGCTCAGATGAGAGGTCAAAGCAAGAGCTCTAAATGTAGAAGTTAACATGTATTTAAAGACATAAAGCTAGACATCGCTTAGGGAGAGCAGAAGTTTAGAGAGGAAAACAAGGATCAAGGTCCAGCGTTGAGAACTCCAGTACTACAGGTTAGTTAGAGAAGTCTAATCTGCAGAGGTTCCGGAGACTGCCTGTGGAGTAGAAAACAAAAGAAGTAGAAGCAGACAATACGTTATTTCAAGAAGCAGAGCATGGCCAGTGACAGGCGATAGTGCTGAGAGCCCAGTCAAGACAAGACTCATGAATAGTCCATTGACTTGACTAACTTGAAAAGTGTTTGAGACCTTTACGAAAACAATGTCGGTATATTTGATGGGAGAAGTGAGTAAGTTCAAGAACAAATGAAAAAGGAAGAGAAGAAAAAAATAGAGTTAAAGGGAGCACACATGATAGAAGGCAAAACAGGATGTGGAGTCGAGGGAAGGTAACGCTGAGGGTGCACACCTGGGCAGGGAAAATAAGAGGATCCAATAGGAAAGCTGCTGCAGGAGACAGGGAAAAGGAGACAGGGAAAAAGGAAGAGGAGACAGGATCCAGAGCATCACGGTGGGCTGACCTTTCAGTGGAGAAGAAACTCTTATTCCTTTGTTGCAAGAGGGAAGACACAGACACTATGACCATGGATGCATGTGGCTTCATTGATGTATTGATTAGGTCTGGTGTTGAGTACTTTTACAGTAAAGTAAAAAGTGGGGTCATCACTAAAGTGAGTGGAGAAAGTGTTATTAGAAATTTGAAAAGGGAAGGTATGAAATAATTATCTCAGAAAGGGTAAAAGTGAACCTTCCAGCCAAAGGATTTCTGGGCAATTTTGAATACCTGTTTAAGGGCTTGATTCATGATTTTTGTAGTATGTTCAATCACAAGTTATGTGAGTATATATTTTTTTCCTGTAATCAGTGAACATAGATAGCTGATTCAACAAAGGATGGGATTTTTTTAGTGTATAAAACAGAGGGAAAGCAAAAGATTTTGGTGTGTTTGCATGAAAGTGATATGACGAGCATCAGACATGAGTAAGGAGGAAATTGAAGAAAGCAGGGAGCAGTGATATTGAAAACGTACAAAGAATTGGTGCCAATTGGATTATTGCAGTAATTGAACTGGTAGAAGCTACCAGAATGTTATGTGAACAGGCCACGGCTTGAGATGCTTGAAACAAATTCCTGTGATGGGGCAGTGACTGGTGATAATAGGGTCTAGGGTAGGAGTGTCATCCAACTTGGGGTCGGCTGCTCACCACCTGAAAGCCAATAATTCAAGAGAGAAGGGTCAATAGAAAGGAAAGATGCTTTAATCGGAAAAGCTGGAAGGCTGGGGAGAAGGTGGACTCATGTCCTGAGACCAGCTCCAAAGATTCTGCTCAGCCATGGCAGTTGGGTTTTTTTTAGCATTTCAAGTGGAAGTACTTTTATTTCAAGCCACCATATCAATCTCTCCAAGGGGTGTCTCGCTAAGACTATCCCTGCCTCCACGTGTGAAAATCCTAAAAATAATTCCCAAAACCCCAGAGGGTGATCATAGCCATCCACAAGCTTTCATTCATGTGACAGTGTTCCCGAAGACACAGGTTATGGGGGGCCTGCAGCCACTGTTATCACTGACAGCCCTGGAAAGGAGCTCCCCACTGGGGCCCCCAGAGGACAGAGAGATGGACAGAACACTTGGACTTAGAAAGAGCCCGTGGGGCTGGGGGCCCTCAAGACGGGGAAGCTGCGGACACGTGGCAATGCTGGCATCCACGCCCCCTCCTGCCTCTCCTCCTCCTCGCTCAGGTTGGCGCTGCCCCGGAGCGTGGACGTCAGCGTGTTTTGCAAGAGGGCTGCCAGGTTCTTGGATGTCTTTGGGGGGAACGCGCTGCCCGGGTGGGCGACATTCACGTGCATGTACAGATCCTCCCGCGAGGAGCCCGTGAAGCCGCAGTCCTCCCAGACGTGCAGGCATGCCGCCGCCGCGCCCCGTGCATCTTCTCCAGGTGGGACCCCAAGGAGCAGCGTGGGTGAAGGCTTTGTGGCAGACGTCACACCTGTCGGGGCGAAGGCCTGCGTGTGCGCGCACGTGCCTCTCGAGGGAGGTCCAAGGTGTGTCCCTGAAGCCCTTGCCGCAGAAGCCGCGCAGGTGCCTCTTCCCCTGGCTGCGGCCCTGGAGGTGCCAGGTGAGCGTGCGCTGCGGTAGGAAGGCACCGCGCGCAGGTGCGAAGCGCCGGCTCGCCGCAGGTGCCCGCGGTGCACTGGGACGCAGGGGTCTGCCCTCTCCTCGTCCAGGAGCTCATCCCGGCTGCGGCCGAGACCCCCCGGGCTCCTCCTCCTCACCTGGAAGACTTCAGGCGTCGTGGAGGCCCCTCCCGGGACTGCGGCCCCCTGGTCCCGGCTGCTCCCCGGATCCCACCTTCCCGCACGCACGGCCACTCGCAGCCTCCCGGCTCGGCGACACCTATGCCTGAAATCGCGGCGGAGACCACCGCCGGGACAGTGCTTGAAGGGGAGAAGGGGGAAGAGTCTCAGTGAGTCATCGAGGCCGGAGGTTGGGTTCTGCATCTTCCTCCGTGGGGTGCAGACCTGCTGACTCTCCCTTCAGAGGTTCGTTTTGCTCTCGTGATCTGCCTGCAGGGTTGCCAAGGGGGCTGTTAGGGGTAGAGGGCGAGTCATTCTTTAACTACCTCATTCTTCTTTTTATCCCGGAAAAGAATCAGCAGGCTAATTCGGTTCTTTCAAGGTTAGAGGGGAACAGAAATGGGCAAACAGCAAAGGGGCAAAAGAGCGGCTTTCAGGAGGAACGATGGGACCGCCGGGCAAAGAGGAGGGTGGCGGAGAAAACGGAAAATAATTAGGGCAAATGGCTGAGAGGCCAATACATTGACCTGAGAATGACCATTTTGAAAGATGAGGATTTCCAATCTTTTGTGAGTGAAGGAGAATGGCCCAGAAAATGGCTATGACAGAAATGAAGGAAGTTGGTAGGTGGTGCATCAAAGTGCATAAGCTCCAAAGAAGCTATGGTTTCTGAAGAAAGAAGGCAGGAGTAAGAAGAAAGCTCACTGACCCCCATAGCCTGGCCTTAAGGCACTGCAAGAATGAGATATGCTTTACACTTTGAGTTTGTTCTTCATAAGTCTGGGCTTCATAAAACTAAAATTTGATAAAATGAAATTTGAATATTGATCAAATAATTTTCCTCCAAACACTCCTTGTATTGTTCCCTTGGACCATCTCCACAGTCCAGGCTGCTGTGGATTGCATCTTACTCAGCTCAAAAAATGGATGCTGCTATAGAAACAGAGGGCAGGAAAAAAATTCTTGGAATTTTTTTGTGATAGGATATATTTTACAAATCTATGTATTTAAATTATCTCAAAAGAAAAGACTTTGATTTACAAAACTGAGCATCTCAGAACAACAACAAAAAGATTTGGGAAACTTTATGATAATTTAAGAGTCTTGTTTCTGCCTAAGACTTGGTGAAGATTTTCATAAGGAGAGACTTTATTTCTGGCAACAAAGAGTTTAAATGTTTAGAGGAACCTTCCCAGTTCAGCACATACAAAATGCTGGATATATTTTTAAGGCATTCTTTGTAGAGCAAAAAAGTAAGAAAAATTCTCATTGAATAAAAACAACAAAGCAAAACTCCAGAGGAGCGCATGAGAGCTAAAGCTGGCAGTTGCCCTGCGCTATTCCATCTGTCTTTCTCTCTCTTTCTTTCTCCCTTTTTCCAAGTCTCCTGGTTTCTTTTTTATTTTATCTTCTGTCCAGGTGTTTAGGTTGTGCTCTGTCTTTGCTGCTCGTGACTTTGCAGCCTCAGTGGTGCTTTGCCATTCTGGGTCAACCAAACAAATTAAAACCCTCATTGAGTCTGTTTTGTTTTTCACAGTTTCTAAAAATACAATGCCATTTCCACTATTGTCATAAATCCCTTCTTGCCATTCTTCTGTTTCTTTTGAAGTGACTAATAGGAATTCCTTTTATCTGAAGATATTAGGTAATGATGAAACTCCCACCGCTGATAATAACTGCTCCAATATTCTGCAATCTCATCCTGTACTTTTGGTTTTGCTACATATATTCAATGGATTGGAGGTGTTTGTTTCGTTCATGCTTTTTTTTAAAAAAAAAATCTTTGTTGAAATATAGTTGATTTACAATGCTGTGTTAGTTTCAGGTGTACAGCAAAGTGATCCAGTTACATATATTCTTTTCTAGATTCTTTTCCATTAGAGGTTATTACAAGATATTGAGTATAGTTCGCTGTGCTATACAGTTAGTCCCTCTTGGTTATCTGTTTTATATATGGTAGTGTATTCACACTCTTTTAGATATGTATCTTGCAGTTATTCATCTTTAGGTGTTTCTCGTATGTGGAGGACTTATATTTGTGTGGTTTATATTTGGCAGGCGGACAGTATAATGCATTATATATATGTGAGTGCATTTTTGGAAGTACCTTCATCTTATTCCCTACATAATATTTCTAATACATTGGGAATTCATTATTCTTCTCTAATATTAAAAATAAGGAAAGGATTGAAGCATTATTCTTATGTCTACATTATGATTTTCTATATTCTAATATCTATTATATGAATCAATTTCAAAATACTGTAATTTCAGAGTATAATTGCAAACATGCTAAAGCCCAAAAACAAATTCCTACATTTAATGGAACCTAGCTGAAATTGCCTACTGAAATTGAGGTTCATTGCTTCTGAAGAGCCCCACAGAAGTCCCTATTGTGGGGGGAGGAGGAAAGGAGTCAGATATTTTACATGAATTTTTTCAAGTTCTAAAATATATGGTAGGCTATTGCAAGCTGATTTTATAAAGAAAGGACCCAGCTGCTTTCCAGATTTCATTTAAAGATTCATAAAGACCAAAATAAGTAGGTACAGAAGCCCAAGGATGACTTTTTTTGCCACAGAGCAAAAAGCACAGAAAAGAACGATGGGTGCTTTAAACGCATTTCTAGCTAGACACTGAGGTCAGTTAAACTACTGTCCAGCAAATATCTATTTCTTAACCCCATACCTCCTTTGGCGAAGGATATTTTTCTGTACTTTGGATGTTGGCCTTCGCGTGACTTGTCTTGGTCAATGGATGCAGGTGGAGGTAAGACTGTAAAAGTTCAAGTCCAGATCTTAAATATCATTGTCTATTTACACTTATTCAGGTGTGACTCCGACCTCTCCCAAAGTAGCCACTATTCCTACTTCCTGAGCCCCAGAATGGACCCTCATGGAGTGGAGCCGCCTTGGAAACAGAATCACAGAGGATGATTCATGTGGTTTCCAGTGTGAGAACAAATACTTATTGTTATAGGATATAGCAACAGTGTGGTTGTTTTATGTGCAGACAAGACTTACTACACACACCTGTGACTATAGGAATTAATCAGAAGACTCTGTGTTTACTCACCACAGCCTTGATCCTTGGACACTTTTCCAGCTATAACCTAGGTCCCTCCAATACTGGGGTTGAATAGATGCTAGCTTTCTCTTAAAGGTATGGTTTCTCTTTCAAGGTATGGTTTTATATTTTTCAAAGTTGCCTATTTCTAAGCATATTTGTATCTTAGTACAGGGATCCTGCTGGGATAACGTAACTTAAATCATATATATTTTGAGCAAACCACTGACCTAAATGAGAGAAAGGGCGTACAGAGTAAATAAGATAAACACTTAACAAATAGCAAAGTAGTAGATTTAAATCCAAACATATTAGTTATTAATACAAATGAAAATAAACTAATTTCTCCAATTAAAAGACAAAAATGATTATATTGCACCACCACAACAAAGCCAACTATATGCTACTTACAAGAGGTTCACATAAAATATAAAGATACTGAAAAGTAAGCAAAAAATAGGATTGAAAAAGATGCACCATGTAAACATTACCTAAAAGAAATTTTTGTAGCTATAGTAAAATCAAACTAGTAGACTTGCAGGTAAAAACTCCCCAAAACATTAGTTCGAATAAAGATATATATAAAGATATATAGATATATATATAAAGATAAATATATATATATATATATATATATATATATATATATGCTTTCTTATAAAGCTAGAGTAATTAGCACAAGGTTGTATTGGTGTAACAATATATATGCATAGACAATGGAACAGAATAGAGATTTTAAAAAGATACATACATATATGAATGCCTGATTATAATTTAGGTGGTACTCTTTTTTTTTTTTTTTTTTTTTTTTTTTAAATTTTATTTTATTTTTTTTTATTTATTTATTTATGGCTGTGTTGGGTCTTCGTTTCTGTGCGAGGGCTTTCTCCAGTTGTGGCAAGTGGGGACCACTCTTCATCGCAGTGCGCGGGCCTCTCACTATCGCGGCCTCTCTTGTTGCGGAGCACAGGCTCCAGACGCGCAGGCTCAGTAATTGTGGCTCACGGGCCCAGCTGCTCCGTGGCATGTGGGATCTTCCGGGACCAGGGCTCGAACCCGTGTGCCCTGCATTGGCAGGCGGATTCTTAACCACTGCGCCACCAGGGAAGCCCCTAGGTGGTACTCTTGAGAAAGAAAATATAATAGTAAACACTTGGACCAACCATTGAGAAGAAATTTAACTACACATATGATAAAACCAGATATTAATTTTCTAATGAGTAAATAATTTACAAAAGAAAGATGAGTAAATTGAACTCTTAATAATATGGTTTCTAAACCTAATTGAAAAAATTGTACAAATATATTTCTCTAAAATGAAACTTGAATTAAAACCATTTTGCCCTAAAATCCTAAACTGTCTTAGCAGGCAGGAATTACTCAGCTAGGTTTTGGGGAGGGGGTGGTGGTGGGAGACCCAGGCAGGTGGTCAACCTGGTATTAGCGGTCTGGTCACCAGATGAGGGTCATGAGGCTGAGGTTCACAGACAGGACATGGGGTTCAGGCAGGACCAACGCATCCTGTTGTGCAGTTTGTAAACAGCACACGGGTGTCCAGCCAAGGGAGTCAATCAGGGCTACCTACCAATCCTGTGAGTTTTAAGTTCCAGCTGTTTCTTCCCAGAGAAGACGCCTTTTTCTAATTTACACAGAAATATGATGTAAACTCTGCAACCAAGGCAAGTAGTAACAACAAGACATGGCCCCGGTCCTGGTGGACATATGGGTAGACCTTTGATCTTGATTATAGGAACAAAGTAATAGCCAGATTACTAAATATAGGGCATAAAGCCTGAATGAGAGGAGCAGCAGAGTGAACCTAGTTTTGTCCCTTGGGCTCTCAGATCTCCTTCTTAACTACCTCTGACTGTAGACAGATTTGGTCTCAAGTCCCAAGGCAAGGGCAAGATTGCAGGTGGGAGTCAAATGGCTCCAATACAAGTCTAAAAGCAGCAGGGAGAGTAGGCAGTGAGGGCGGCCATTACGTCAGCGTCCTGGTTTGCCTCCATTCCGAAACTCCAGGTTAATGGACAACAAAACATTTTGTCACGTGCCCATTAAAGCAGCCAATGACTGATTTCCTAAATCTGGGGGGGCCTACATCAAACCCATCCTGCAAATCAGTGCCATACCACGGCAGCCCAAGCACATCCCTCCTTTGCTGAAAGCTCTTTGCTATTTCCCCATTTTGTCTAGAATAAATCTTAAGATGGTTTATTAATGCACCCATGATATGATGCATGCCTATTTCTTAAACGCAATTTCATTGAGGTCTCCACACCTCAAGTTATACTTTATAACATCAAACCAATTTTCCCCAGAATTTCCCAAGCAGCATATCTTCCTGAAATGCCAAACCTACTTCCCACTGGCTCAGGCAGCACCATCTAGAGATCTAGAAATCTTTCCTGACGTCCCTTCCCTTGGTGTTCTTAATACCCATATGTATCTTCATCATCGCTTTCATAACTACTCATTCATTCTTTGTTTTAAAATTTTTATTTATATTTTTGGCTGCGTTGGGTCTTCATTGCTGTGCGCAGGCTTTCTATAGTTGTGGCGAGCGGGGGCTACTCTTTGTTGCAGTGCACGGGCTTCTCATTGTGGTGGCTTCTCTTGTTGCAGAGCCTGGGCTCCAGGTGTGTGGGCTTCAGTAGTTGTGGCATGCAGGCTCAGTAGTTGTGGCTCGTGGGCTCTAGAGCGTAGGCTCAGTAGTTGTGGCACATGGATTTAGTTGCTCTGCGGCATGTGGGATCTTTTTGGACCAGGGATCGAACCCGTGTCCGCTGCACTGGCAGGCAGATTCTTAACCAATGCACCACCATGGAAGTCCTACTCATTCATTCTTAAAGCACATACATAGTGTCCACTATGTCATATACTCAGTATCGTCACTATGTTCAGAGCCAGAGATAACAAAAGAGAAAAGCAAGAAAGACAAAATAGGTGAGGGTTCCTCTTAGTCCAGTAGGAAAAATAGACAGTGCAATTACAATCAGTGATGACAGCTATGACAGCACAAGGTCTTATCGTTATTTGGTTTTGCTTCTTCTTCCACTGAATGTGAGTTCTATGACTGTATTTTATTAACTTCTATATCTCTAAAACCTAGCAGACTGTCAGTAAGCACACTGTAATTGATAAATGCTTGTTGAATGATTTTCTTTTCCAACCATTCCTAAACTGAACTCTGTTGCCCACATTTAAATGCTTCCATTGTATCCTCTCTTTGGAGCCCTCTTATTCCAGTGGGGCCCGTCTCCTTACTGCCTGCCCACTCACTTTCACTGACCATGCTGTCTCCTGCCCACAACCCTCCAATGACTTTCAGTGACTTTAGACTAAAATACAGATGTCCTAGTTTGGCTTAAAAAGCTCTTTATTTTCTAGGTCCTGATTCTCTCACAACCTCACTTCCTTCCACCGTCCTCCATTGCTCTAATCACACTCACCTTCATCTATTCCTCACACTAACCATCTCCACTTCAGGGTCTTTGCAGTTTTATTCCCACTGCCTGGAAATCCTCTATCCCTATGTCTTTGGATCTCTGTGTCTTTTCATTCAGGCTTCTCCTCACACATCGTGTCAACAGAGAGACCATCCCTGACTGCCCCAGCTAAAGTAGCCTTCCATCCCAACCTTTCTCTATGCCATTACCCCTTCTTATTTCCTTCTTAGCAATTATCTCTACCTGATATTCATGAATACCTGTCACACTCCAGGCATTATTCTAGGTGATAGGTATATCACTGTGAACAAACAAGCAAAGTAAATACCTTCTTGGAGCCTACATTTTAGAGGAAGGAAAGAGATGCTAATATTTTTAAGATGAATTATCTTGTGTATCAAATGGTTGTAAGTGCTATGTAGTAAAACAAAGCAGGAAAAAGAATAAGAGTGCTAGGAGTGGATGGAGAAACTTTAAATAAGGAGGTTAGAGAAGGTGTTCTGATAATCAGTATGGTATTTAGATAGTGACAAGCAGAGCCCCTGACCCAGTCCCATGCCACAAGGTCCCTCATACTTTGAAGCTCCTTGAAATATTCCAAGTTCCTCTCTGGTGTTTGGGACTTCCAGGGGCCAGGTATGCCACTGAGGGACTTGAGCTCTGGTTCCACTTTCTCCGCTTTGAAGCATTATCTGACTTCCCAACCTATGCATGAGGTTGACCAGGTGCTTCCAGGAACTTGAGCCTCTAAATTCATCCTGGGGTTGCATGGCCATGCTCCAGTTCAAGGAGGATGACCTGATAAACGATCACTTCCACCAGCCAGTGCAGTGTTTCTTTCTTGGGTCATAAGAGACTGGACCACCAGAATACTGTTGGCCTACTGATTTGATGTGACTCTAACATAGATCAGACATTGGACTAAGAATCTTCACGTGCACTGACTAGAGAGGAAACAAGCTCTTCATTGACAAATCACTTACCTCACATGGGCCCATGACTTTTGTCATCTATTTTTTAATCAAATGTTTTCTATAGACACGGGATCCACAATAATTATTTCCTGAAGGCCACACATCCCTACCAGCAGCTTTGCCAGTTATCTCTAACTGCATAACAAATTATCCCAAAACTTAATGCTGTAAAACAACCATTTGTTATCTCAAGGGTTTGTGAGTCAAGAAATTGGATAGGCTATGACAGAGATACCGTGTCTCTGTTCTATAGCATTTGAGGCCTCAGCTGGAAGATTTGAAGGCTGAGAGTCAGAATCTTCTGAAGGTTTGCTCTCTCAAGCATCCGGAAGCTGATGCTCAAACACTTATATGTGGTATGGCCTCTCCTCAGGGCTTGGGCTTTCTCACAAAAAAAGCCAAGTTCAGAGTACTTGGGTCCTGAGAGGTCCAAGCAGAAACCATTTGTAGCCTAGCCTTGAAGTGACAATGTTTGATTCTCTCTATTTGCTGAGGTAGTTGCAAAGCCATGACCAGTTTCCAGAGATTGGTAAATAGATTCTGCCTTGGGACTTCCCTGGTGGTTCTGTGGTTAAGACTCCACACTTCCACTGCAGGGGGCGCAGGTTCAATCCCTGGTCAGGTAACTAAGATCCCGCATGGCAGTGGTGCGGCCAAAAATAAATAAATAAATAAATTCTGCCTCTAGCCAGGTTCTGGAAAAGGATGAGGGACTGGAAATATTGCTGTGTCATTCTGGACAAAATATAATCTACTACTGAAAACTTTATTGACAACATTGCCTTTGAACAAAGAATTGGTATGACATTTGAAGAACAAAGGGAAGCACTTTCCAGACAGAACGAGCAGGGGCAGAGCTCCTCAGCTGAGAGCATGGCTGACACATTCAAGGAAGATCCAAGGCACAGGTGTCATAGAGCACCATGTAATTATGCTCTCTGAAGGCCTGCCACCTCCCTGTTCAAGCTACTCACAAAACACATGACTGTGTCCTCTCTCCAGTCTTAGGGAAAGCTTTTCCAGCCCCAGCAATGTCCTCCTTCTGGCTACTTTAAGCAATTTATACCTTAGCGTGGGGGTAGGAGGAAGAACTGTGACGTGACTCAGAGACGTAATGTTCTGCTTGCTACACAAATCCATGCCTCCGTTAAAACTTTAAATTAAATAAGATTTAATCACTTTATGACATGACTTATATGCACACAAATAAGGCAATTTAAAGTGAAATATAGATTTTTGTCAATTTAGTTTCTATATCATGTGTTTTTAAAATGTGGTCCCAAATTTTAATCAAGCACGTCTGATATCTTTCTTCAAGTCACATAGCAAACCAATTTTCAAACTTTAAGAATGCACCTTGTGACTTCCCTTGTGGTCCAGTGGTGAAGACTCCACGCTTCCATTGTAGGGGGCACGGGTTCAATCCCTAGTTGGGGAACTAAGATCTCACATGCCACATGGCACGGCATGGCAAAAATTTAAAAAAAATAAATAGATAAACCTAAAAATACTAGCAACTTACTCTTACTGAATAAAGTTAATTTGTACATGGAAAATTTTTGCTACTTCTCAAATCAAGTTGTATCGATGGAAGCAGGTTTTGCTCATTAAAATAAAGTTCACCAGATCAAGTTAAAAATCTGTTAATGTAAATTTGTTTAGATATCAATTAGCAAAATTTCTCAATCTTTGTTTATATAAATCGAATATAATTACTTTTGGGAACTATTAGCATTTTAAATATATTCCAAGTGTCATTTTCTAAGTAATATTGTTATTAAGAACCTACATATAATAAAGAGATTTTCTCAGGAAAAACATCTATTACTGCAATGTCAAGCAATTTTTATATTTTGTGCATTCAGGGGAAAAAAAAGTATGCTTCAGAAGCTAGAATGATCTCATAAATGTAACCACAGATCATACAAACCCTACGAGATATCCCAAAAGTCCATCAGATTAGATTTTATATATCCAAAAGAGCTTAGAGTTCCTAAAATATATGGACAGGATTCCTTAGCCCTAGAGGGGAAATTTTTACATATCTTAAAAGTTGAACAGATGGAAAATCTCTGAACTGTCTCCCTGGAAGAGACTTCAAGACATCTGTAGTGGAAAGAAAATTGGGTAAGGTGAGCTGTGAAACCATTTTCTATATAAATTTTGCAGTCAGTGACCTAGTCATCAAAACTGGAGACTCAGAGGAGGATCAAGATGGCAGAGTAGGAGGATGTGGAGCTCACTGCCTCCCACAAACACTCAAAAATACTTCTACATGTGGAACAATTCTCATGGAAAACTAACTGGAAGCTGGCAGAAGATCTCCTATACAACAAAAGCTGCAAGAAAGATCACCACATAACTGGATAGGATGGAAAAAAGTCACCGTTGAATGACTATCAGTTTAAAGCTAGTAGATATAGTTATGGGTCAATATACTTGAACTCCATGGTAACCACAAATCAAAAACATACAACAGATTCACAAAAACCAAAAAGAAAGGAACTCAAGCAGACTACAAAAAAATTATCAAACCACAAGAGGGAAAACAAAAAGTAGAAATGTACAAAGAAAAACTACAAAAACAACTGGAAAACCAGATTAAATGGGAATAAGTACATACCTATCAATAATTACTTTAAATGTCAATGGAATAAATGCTCCAACAAAAGACATAGAGTGGCAGACTGGGTAGGAAAACAAGAACCTACAATATGCTGCCTACAAGAGACCGCTTCAGGGCAAAAGACACACAGATTGAAAGTGAAGGTATGGAAAAATATATTTCATGCAAATGGAAACAACAAGAAGGTGGGAGTAGCAATACTCATATCAGAGAAAATAGAATTTAGAACAAAGGCCATAAAGAAAGACAAAGAAAGGCATTGCATAATGATAAACGGTCACTACAAGAGGAGGATATTACATTTGCTAACATATATGCACCCAATATAGGAGCACCTAAATATATAAAGCTAATACTAACAGACATAATGGGAGAAATTGACAATAATACTTTAATAATAGGAAAATTTAACACTTCACTGACATCAATGGACAGATCATCCAGACAGAAAGTAAATAAGGCAACAGAGATCCTAAATAACACAATAGACCAGCTGGACGTAATTGACATCTACAGGACAAAACATCCAAAAAAACCAGAAAATACATTCTTATCAAGTGTACATGGAATGCTGTCTAGGATTGACCACATACTAGGTTCAAAACAAGCCTCAACAAATTTAAGAGGATAGAATTTGCTTCCAGCATATTTTCTGTTCACAATACTATGACATCAACCACAGGAAGAAAAAAAGGGAAAAGAACAAACACATGGAGACTATACAACATTCTACTAAAAAATCAACAGGTCAATGATGAAATCAAAGAAGAAATCATAAAATATCTCAAGACAAACACCTTTAAAAATATATGGGATGCAGCAAAAGCAGTTCTAAAAGGGAATTTCACAGTGATACAGGCCTTCCTCAAGAAACAAGAAAAATCTCCTACCTAAACCACCACCTAAAAGAATTAGAAAAAGAACAAACAAAACACAAAGTCAGCAGAAGGAAAGAAATAATAAAGATCAGAGAGGAAATAAATGAAATAGAGATTAGAAAACAATCTAAAAAAATCAGTAAAGCCAAGAGCTGGTTCTTTGAAAGGGTAAACAAGACCAACAAACCTCTGGCCAAGGTCACCAAGAAGGAAAGAGGGAGGACCCAAATAAACAAAATAAGAAAGGAAAGAGGAGAAAGAACAACTGATACCACAGAAACACAAAAAAACCATGAGAGAACATTATGAACAGTTATATGCCAACAAATTGGACAACCAAGAAGAAATGAACAAGTTTCTAGAAACATACAGATACAGCCTGCCAAAACTGAGTCAAGAAGAAACAGATAATTTGAACAGACCAATCACTAGAAGTTAAAAAGAATCTGAAAAAAAGAAAAAAAAAAAAAACAAACTCCCTGCAAACAAATTCTGGGAGCAGATGGCTTTACTGTGAAAGTCTACTAAATATACAAAGAAGAACTTGGACCTATCCTTCTCAAATTATTCTAAAAATCTGAAGAGGAGGGAACACTCCCAAATTCATTTTGTTAGGCAACCATCACCTTGACACCAAAACGAGACAGAGACACTACCAAAAAGGAAAATTATTGACCAATATCTTTGATGAATATAGATGCAAAAATCCTCAACAAAATATTAGCAAATCGAATCCAACAATCTAGAAAAAGGATCATACATCATGCTCAAGTTGGATTCATTCCAGGGTTGCAAGGATGGTTCAATATATGCAAATCACGCAATGTGATACACCATGTGAACAAAAGGAAAGACAAAAACCATGTGATCATTTCAATAGACACAGAAAGAGCATTTGAAAAATTTAACATCCATTCACGATAAAAAGTGGGTATAGAGGGAAAATATCTCAACATAATAAAGGCCATTTAAGACAATCCCACAGCTAGCATAATACTCAATGTTGAAAAGCTGAAAGACTTTGCACTAAATTTAGGAACAAGACAAAGAAACCCACTCTCACCACTTCTATTCAACACAGTATTGGAAGTCCTAGCCACAGCAATCAGACAAGAAAATGAAATAAAATGTATCCAGATTGGAAAGGTGTCATTATTTGTAGATGACATGATGCTCTATACAGGGAATCCTAAAGTGTACACAGAAAAGCTATTAGAACTAATAAGTGAATTCAGCAAGGTAGAAGGATACAAGATTAATATACAGAAATCTGTTGCATTTCTTTAGACTAACAATGAAATATCAGAAAAAGAAAGTAAAAAAAAAAACTGTTTAAAATCATGTCAAAAAATAAATAAATACCTAGGAAAAAAATTAACCAAGGAGTTTAAACATCTTTATGCTGAAACTACAAAAAGTTGATAAAGGAAACTGAATATGATTCAAAGAAATGGAAATATAGCCCAGGCTCTTGGATTGGAAGTATTAATATTGTTAAAATGGCCATACCCCCCAAAGCAATCTAGAGATTAAATGCAATCCCTATCAAAATACCCATGACATTTTTCACAGATTTAGAAAAAATAATCCTAAAATTTATATGGAACCACAAAAGACCCACAGTTGCCAAAGCAATCCTGAGGAAAAAGAACAAAGCTCAAAGTGTAACTTTCCCAGACTTCAGACTATACTACAAAGCTATAGTAATCTAAACAGCATGGTATTGACACAAAAACAGCCATATAGATCAAGTGCAGAATAGAGAGACCAGAAATAAACCCACACATCTACAATCAATTAATCTATGACAAAGGAGGCAAGAATATGCAATAGAGAAAAGACCATCTCTTTAGCAAGTAGTGTTGGGAAAGCTGGACAGCCACATGTAAATCAATGAAGTTAGAATACACCCTCACACTATACATGAAAATCAACTCAAAATGACTTAAGTACCTAAATATAGGACAAAACACCATAAAGCTCCTAGAGGAGAACATAGGCAAAACATTCTCTGACATAAATTGTAGCAATATTTTCTTAGATCAGTCTCCCAAGGCAAAAGAAATAAAAGGAAAAATAAACAAATTGGACCCAATCAAAAAGTTTTGCACAACAAAATAAACCATCAATAAAACAAAAAGACAACCAATTGAATGGGAGAAAATATTTGCGAATGATATAACCGATAAGGGATTAGTATCCAAAATATACAAACAGCTCATACAACTCAAAACCAAAAAAAAAAAGCCCCAAACAATCCAATCAAAAATGGGCAGAAGACCTAAATAGACATTTTTCCCAAAAAGACATACAGATGGCCAACAGGAACATGAAAAATGTTCAGTATCACTAATTATTAGAGAAATGCAAATCAAAACCAAAATTTAGGAGTATGGGATTAACAGATGCAAACTACTATACATAAAATAGACACAAGGATTTAATGTATAGAACAGGGAATTATATTCAATACTTTGTAATGATTTATAATGAAATATAGTCCAAAAAAATAACTCAATCACTATGTTGTACACAATATTATAAATTAACTAAACTTCAATAAAAAATGGAGGATCAGATGACAATAAGACCAAAGTTTCTGAATGTCTACAGATCCAAATATCCCACCCTACTCAAATCTGTGGGGGGTATTTATGGCTGAGTATTCTGCCAATGTGTATATATATATATATATACCCACACATTCTTTATCCATTCATCCATTCATGGGCATTTAGTTTGCTTCTATATCTTTGATATTGTAAGTAATTCTGCAATGAACATAGGGATGCATATATCTTTTTTTTTTAATTGGGTGTCTTTTTTTTTTATTGGAGTATAATTGCTTTACAATGTTGTGTTAGTTTCTGCTGTACAATGAAATTAATCAGCTATATGTATACATATATCCTTTCTCTCTTGGACCTCCCTCCCACCCCCCCATTCCCCCCCTCTAGGTCATCACAGAGCACTGAGCTGAGCTTCCTATGCATTATAGCAGGTTCCCACTAGCTATCTACTTTACACATGGTAGTGTATATATGTCAATCCTAATTTCCCAATTCGTCCCACTCTCCCATTCCCCCCTGTGTCCGTATGTCCATTCTCTAAGTCTGCATCTCTATTCCTGTCCTGGAAGAATGTTCATCTGTACCAATTTTCTAGATTTCACATATATGCATTAATATATGATATTTGTTTTTCTGTCTCTGATTTACTTCACCCTGTATGACAGACTATAGGTCCATCCATGTCTCAAAAAATGACCCAATTTCATTCCTTTTTATGGTTGAGTAATAGTCCATTGTATATATGTGCCACATCTTCTTTATCCATTCATCTGTCATTGGACATTTAGGTTGTTTCCATGTCCTGGCTATTGTAAATAGTGCTGCAGTGAATATTGGGGTACATGTGTCCTTTTGAATTATGAATTTCTCAGGGTATATGCCCAATAGTGGGATTGCTGGGTCATATGGTAGTTCTAGTCTTAGTTTTTTAAGGAACCTCCATAGTGTTCTCCACAGTGGCTGTATCAATTTACATTCCCACCAACAGTGCAAGAGGGTTCCCTTTTCTCCACACCCTCTCCAGCATTTATTGTTTGTAGATTTTTTGATGATGGCCATTCTGACCAGTGTGAGGTGATACCTCATTGTAGTTTTGATTTGAATTTCTCTAATAATTACTGATGTTGAGCATCTTTTCATGTGCCTCTTGACCATCTGTGTGTCTTCTTGGAGAAATGTTTATTTAGGTCTTCTGCCCATTTTTTGACTGGGTTTTCTTTTTTATATAGAGCTGCATGAGCTGTTTGTATATTTTAGGAGATTAATGTCTCCTTTGCTGCATTTGCAAATATTTTCTCCCATTCTGAGTGTTGCCTTTTCGTCTTATTTATGGTTTCCTTTTTTGTGCAAAAGCTTTTAAGTTTAATTAGGTTGCATTTGTTTATTTTTATTTTTATTTTCATTACTCTAGGAGGTGGGTCAAAGAAGATCTTGCTGTGATTTATATCAAAGAGTGTTTTTCCTATGTTTTCCTTTAAGAGTTTTATAGTGTCCCATCTTACATTTAGGTCTTTAATCTATTTTGAGTTTATTTTTGTATATGGTGTTAGGGAGTATTTTTTACATGTAGCTGTTCAGTTTTCCCAGCACCACTTATTGAAGAGGCTGTCTTTTCTCCATTGTATATTCTTCTCTTCTTTGTCATAGGTTAGGTGGCCATAGGTGCATTGGTTTATCTCTGGGCTTTCTATCCTGTACCACGGATTTATATTTCTGTTTTCATGCCAGTACCATACTGGCTTGATTACTGTAGCTTTGTAGTATACTGTGAAGTTGGGGAGCCTGATTCCTCCAGCTCCATTTTTCTTTGTCAAGATTGCTTTTGCTATTCGGGGTCTTTTGTGTTTCAATACAAATTGTAAAATTTTTGTTCTAATTCTGTGAAGAATGCCATCAGTAATTTGAAGGGGATTGCATTGAATCTGTAGATTGCTTTGAGTAGTATGGTCATTTTCACAATATCGATTCTTCCAATCCAAGAACATCATATATTGGTATATTTCTCCATCTGTTTGTGTCATCTTTGATTTCTTTCATAGTGTTTTACACTTTTTGGAGTACAGATATTTTACCTCGTTATGTAGGTTTATTCCTAGGTATTTTAATCTTTTTCTGTGATGTTAAATGGGATTTTTTCCTTAATTTCTCTTTCTGACCTTTCTTTGTTAGTGTATAGGAATGCAAGAGATTTCTGTGCATTAATTTTATCCTGCAACATTACCTAATTCATTGATTAGCTCTAGTAGTTTTCTGGTGGCAACTTTAGGATTTTCTATGTATAGTATCATGTCATCTGCAAACAGTGACAGTTTTACTTCTTCTTTTCCAATGTGTATTCCTTTTATTTCCTTTTTTTTTCTCTGATTGCCTTGGCTAGGACTTCTAGTACTATGTTGAATAATAGTGGTGACAGTGGACATCCTTGTCTTGTTCCTGATCTTAGAGGAAGTGCTTTCAGTTTTTCACCATTGAGAATGATGTTTGTTGAGGGTTTGTCATATATGGCTTTTATTATGTTGAGGTAAGTTCCCTCTATGCCCACTTTCTGGAGAGTTTTTATCATAAATGGGCGTTGAATTCTGTCAAAAGCTTTTTCTGCATCTATTGAGATGATCATATGGTTTTTATTCTTCAGTTTGTTAATATGGTGTATCACATTGATTGATTTGTGTATATTGAAGATTCCTTGCATTCCTGGGATCAATCCCACTTGATCACGATGTATGATCCTTTTAATGTACTGTTGGATTCTGTTTGCTAGTATTTTGTTGAGGATTTTTGCATCTATATTCATCAGTGATATTGGTCTGTAATTTTCTTTTTTGTGATATCTTTGTCTAGTTTTGGTATCAGGGTGATGGTGGCCTTGTAGAACGAATTTGGGAGTGTTCCTCCCTCTGCAATTTTTCGGAAGCATTTGGGAAGGATAGGTGTTAGCTCTTCTCTAAATGTTTGATAGAATTCACCTGTGAAGCCATCTGGTCCTGGACTTTTGTTTGTTGGGAGATTTTTAATTACAGTTTCAATTTCACTACTTGTGATAGGTCTGTTTATATTTTCTAATTCTTCCTGGTTCAGTCTTGGAAAGTTGTACCTTTCCAAGAATTTGTCCATTTCTTCCAGGTTGTCCATTTTATTGGCATATAGTTGCTTATAGTAATCTCTCATGATCCTTTGTATTTCTGCAGTGTCAGTTGTAACTTCTCCTTTTTCATTTCTAATTTTATTAAGTTCTCTCCTTTTTTTTCTTAATGAGTCTGGCTAAAGGTTTATCGGTTTTATCTCCTCAAAGAACCAACTTTTCTTTGTTCTTCTTTCCCTAGTTGCTTTAGCTGTAAGGTTAGATTGTTTATCTGAGATTTTTCTTGTTTCTTGAGGTGAGATTGTATTCCTATTAAGTTCACTCTTAGAACTGCTTTTGCTGCATCCTATAGGTTTTGGGTCACCGTGTTTTCATTGTCATTTTTTTCTAAGTATTTTTTAATTTCCTCTTTGATTTCTTCAGTGATCTCTTGGTTATTTAGGAGCACACTGTTTAGCCTCTATGTGTTTGTGTTTTTTACAGTTTCTTTCCTGTAATTGATTTCCAATCTCATAATGTTGTGGTCAGAAAAGATGCTTGATACGATTTCAATTTTCTTCATTTTTCCAAGGCTTGATTTGTGACCCAAGATGTGATCTATCCTGGAGAATGTTCCATGTACACTTAAGAAGAAAGCGTATTCTGCCACTTTGGGATGGAATGTCCTATAAATATCAATTAAACTTCTTTGGTCTATTGTGTCATTTAAAGCTTGTGTTTCCTTATTAATTTTCTGTCTGGATGATCTGTCCATTGGTGTAAGCAGGGTGTTAACGTCCCCTACTATTATTGTGTTCCTGTCGATTTCCCCTTTCATGGTTGTTAGCATTTGCCTTATGTATTGAGGTGCTCCTATGTTGGGTACATATATATTTATAATTGTTATATCTTCTTCTTGGATTGATCCCTTGATCATTATGTAGGGCCTTTCCTTATCTCTTGTAACAGTCTTTATTTTAAAGTCTCCTTTATCCGAGACGAGTATTGGTACTCCAGCTTTCTTGTGATTCCCATATGCATGGAATATCTTTTTCTATCCCCTCACTTTCAGTCTGTATGTGTGCCTAGGTCTAAAGTGCATCTCTTGTAGGCAGCATATATACGGGTCTTGTTTTTGTATCCATTCAGCCAGTCTGTGTCTTTTGGTGGGAGCATTTAATCCATTTACATTCAAGGCAGTTATTGATATGTGTGTTCCTATTACCATTTTCTTAATTATTTAGGTTTGTTCTTGTAGGTCTTTTTCTTTTCTTGTGTTTCCCACCTAGAGAAGTTCTTTTAGCATTTGTTGTAAGGTTTGTTTGGTGGTGCTGAAAGGGCAAATGCTACAACCAAGTTTACTCTACCTAGCAAGGATCTCATTCAGATTCAACAGAGAAATCAAAAGCTTTACAGTTAAACAAAAGCTAAGAGAATTCAGCATATATATTTTTGATTTAATGTTTCTGTGTTCTCTGGATAAATACCTAGAAGTGATATAGGTGGGTCGCACAGTAGTTTTATTCTTAATTTTTTGAGAAATCTCCATACTATTTGGTACAGTAGCTGTACCAATTTAAAACCCCACCAATAGTGTACAAGTGTTCCCATTTGATAACAACATAGATGGATCTTGAGGGTATCATGTTATGTAAAATAATCCAGAAGTAAAAAGAGAAATACAGTATGATTTCACTCAGAGTGGAAACCAAAGCAAAACAAAACCAATGAACAAGCAAAATAAAACAAAACAAAACTCAGATAAAGGAACAGATTAGTGGTTACCAGAGGGAAAGGGGTTTGGGGGTGAGTGAAATGGGTGAAAGTGTTCAACGTTATGGTGATAGATGGCAACTACGCTTGTGATGATGATCACTGTGTAATGTATACAGATGTTGTACACCTGAAACTTATATAATAATAATTTTAAAATCTGTGATCTTATGTAACCTCAGTTGTCTGCCATCCTATTTAAAATTGCTTCAGTCCCCTTTCCAAGTTTATTTTTCTCTGTTGGCTGTATCACCTCCCTCCCCCTCCCCCATTTTTTTATTGTACCAAAATACACAAAACATAAAATTTACTACTTAACCATTTTGAAGTTTATAGTTTAGTGATAGTAAGTACATTCATATCATTTTGCAGTCAACACCACCATCCATCCTAATGGGTGTTTTTAACTACTATAAATTATGTGATGAATTTATCTTGTTTGTTATTTTTTCTCTACCTTAAAAGTTAAACTATGTGCGTGTAGGCTTGCTTTTTCCCTGATTTATTCAATGTGCTATACACCGTGTCTAGACTGTGCCTGGCAGGTGTTAAGGAAATAACGGTTGAATGAATGAATGAGTTAATGAATGAGTGAGTGAGTGAATTGGGTTAGATTTTATTTTCTTATAGGTATCTTTGTTAAACACAGGAATATGATGGATTAACAATTTAAAGATTTAGGAAAAGCAGAATACTATGCATAATTAATAGTTTGGTGTTTGGAAGGGAAGTAAGCATTGAAAGCTCTTACACTAGTAATTTTTAACAAGAATTTGGTTATTAGAATGAAAGTCTTGTTACTTCAATTTACTATGTGAAGTTAAATAATTCACTTAATTATTTAATTATTTAATCAAATTTATTAGATTTGTAAGAGCTGTTTATGTAATCATGCAGGATCTATTTGAAGACAACTGATGTACTTGAGGAGATAAACTACATTAAACTTGTAAATGCAACTTGAAATGTTGAAGGTGTTTGTCTAAGCAGTTCCAAATATTATTCAAAGATCTCTTTAAAATGATTATTAAAATTTACTAGTCTTACAAGTGAATAATAAGATGATGAGGTGAAATTTATTGCTTAAAAAAGTATCAGGGTTTTAAAATTGTAAAGTTGACAGATTGAGTATACACAAGGTAAACTTCTGAAGTTTCTTTCCTATGTATAAAACTATCTGAGAGGACACCAAAAGAACTCACATCAACTGTACAAATATAGTACTTTGAATGATGCTTTTCAAGCAAAAGTGTAACTTTTCACATTAAACTCTGTATGTTCAGGTAATATCTATTTGGAAGATTGCTTTTTTTTGGATAGAACCACCATCTGTTGTCATAAAAAGAGGACTCTTTATAATACTTCAATTTATCTGGTCTAGTTCAACAGTTCATCATATTGCTACTGAATACAATAAATCAAGGAAACCTGCTTTAAAATAAAAACTACCAAAATGTAAATAAACAGAAAGCATCAGTCACTCTAAATATCATTTAACAAAATGCACATTCTTCTTTAATTATCCATTATTATTTTCATCACTTTTAAGAAAGTTTTGAAGAGTAGGTAGAATGCAATGAATAAAAGAACACATATTGCAATAGAAATAGTACCATGTTAATTAATGAATATTTTACCATGTTGAAAATATAGTTAGAATTTATTAAATGCTTCCCAAATTTCTACTTTTCCCAATTTACTCATATTTAGTGCATCTTTGCATTTTTCAATATGTAAACTACATGAAGGTAATAACTGCAATAGCTTATCGTAATTCCAGAGAAAGAATAAATTATTCTGGAAATACTATAAACTGAGTTTGGCACTGATTTAAGATATACAAACCTTTGAAAACTATTTTAAGGACTGGAGGCAAATAATTGCCTGAACCACAGGCAATCTAATTCTTTGCTAACCTGAGTTACTTGTATTACTTGTATTCTTGATATTGTTCTTTTTACTATTTTTCTCCAATTAAAAATTTCCAGAATTTCAGAGGTGATTGCTTTGCCCTACTTGATGTTGGTAAGAACACATGTAGAATATTGTGCTAAGGTTGAGGAGAACATTGAAAATCTAGAGAATGCCCCCTGTTTTCATGCATTCATTCACTCGTGTGTATATCAAGCACTTATTGAACATTTACACGGTCCAGGAAGCATAAAAGGCACTAGTTAAGGTGGGGAACATCCTTCTTAGGAGTTTGAAATCTATTTAAGGCAACTTCGGAAAGCTTGCTCATTTTCCCCTAGGATGACCTCTAGAAGATATACCATCAACAAGGGTACTATCAAAGTTTGCATAATTGTGAAATGGAACAGACTACCTGCAGAATCTTCAAGAGAAAGCTGTCACCTACAGAGCATGCTTAACCACACAATTCCCAGAGAGCTGTATTTAACTCCACAGACTAGCTTGCAGTTGCTATATGTCATAAAAAAAAAAAAAGGACATATACTATTTCTGTACCAGACCTTATTTGATACTTTGTTATGAGACCAAATTTTTAGATCACTAAGATACAGACACAAAAAATAAATGTTTTGACTCTTTATGGTCCTGTTGGAAAAAAAAAAAAGTATTTTCAGTAATTCTAATCCTAAGAACAAGACATTCTGGACGAAAATAAAATGAAACAAAATAAAATCTATTTGAAGGCATAGGAAAGCTGCCAAATAGCAAGTATTTGTGAGACCAAGATCCTGGAGAGAAATGAAGTTCAGAGAGGTGAGTCCAGTATTGTCAATTTCAAACGTAATTATGTGGGCTGCAAACTGAGACTTTGATAGACCCATGAAGTTCTGGTAACAAAAAACTGAGTTTTAGGGACTACAAAGTAGGAAGAAGCCTAGCAAATATTACAGGTTTTATGCTACTACCTTGGAGAGCCTCACCCTAGGAATCAAGGGTGAATCAGAAATAAGGCTCAAATTAGAATCATTTCAACCCCTGATTAGATTAAGATGACCTGGGATTCCTAGCACTTTAGTAGAAGAAAATTAAATTCTCTCCGTGGGAAAATATCATCCAGAGATTCAAGTTATCTATACTTTTTCATAAAAATGTCTGACATTAAAAGAAAAATCACCCGGTATAACAGAATCAAAAGAGAACAAATGAATCAAAATATAGGTCAGAGGAAACATCCAAACTGAAGTATGAGAGACATAATGATGGAAAATACATAAAAGAGTGCAAGAAACATGTGACATGGTTAAAGGGTCTATCACATGCGAAATTGGAGTCCCAGAAAGAGAAGACAGAGGGCATTTAGACAGTAGTAATATTTCAAAAGATAATGCCTGAGATTTTTTCCAAAACTGGTTCTCATGATGAAGAGCTGAGAAAAATCCCCTGTGGCTCAGACAGAGGCAAGGAAAGAGTAATCCTTGTGAAAAACACTGAGTGCGTTCTCCATAATAAAGACCTACTCTCCAGAGAAAAAAAATCTCAGCAGAGCTTTCTCCCAAGTGGGGGAAGGGCACTTATTTCACTGTAGTGCCCTCTAGAATTTCTGTCTCACATACAGGGGGAAGTTCTTGGGAAGGTAACCCTCCAAGGACACAGATCCACCTAAAGACTGAGATTTAATTTTAGGGTTATAGAATGCTTACCCTCCCCCACACCTTAGTACATACCATCAGGGGCTCCAATATAACAACAATGGATTAGGCTGGAAGAGCTGTGAGACACAGACTCTCTCTAAGGAGGACCACTACTTAGGAAAGCCTAAAGTCAACAAGGGAGAAAAAAAAAAAAAAGATTTTAGAGAAATTTGAAGCCTCTGGTACTTACAGCACTGACAAAGACATTAAACACAAGTGAGTTCCTAGCCCGACTAATATAAAACCTCACCCTGAAGACTGTTTACCTGTCTTATTACCTGATATATCATGTCTGGATTTTAACAAAAATATTACAAGGCATGCTAAGAAGCCAGAAAGACCAGTGTGAAGAGGCAATGCAAGCATCAGAACCAGGCTTAGATATGACACAGATGTTGAAATTATGGGACAGGGAATTTAAAATACTATGCTGAATATGTTAAATGCTCTAATGGAAAAGGTAGACAACATGCAAGAACAGATGGGTAATATAGAGATGGAAAATCTAAGAAAGAATCAAAAGGAAACTCTGGAAATAAAATACGCTTAGAAATGAAGAATGCCTTTGATAAGCTCATCAGTAGACTGGACGTGAGATCAGTGAGCTTGAGATAGGTTCACAGAAAATTTCCCAACAAAATGCAAAGAAAAGAGTAAAAGAACAGAATAAAATATCAAAGAACCGTGGGACAATTTCAAAAGGTGTAACATATGTGTAATTGGCACACCAAACAGAGAAGAAAGAAAAAATGGAGCAGAAGAAATATTTAAAGTCATAATGACTAAGAACTTTCCAAAAGTACTGACAGATAGCAAATCACAGATCTAGAAAGCTCAGAGAATACTGACTGGGTATATTCACCCAAAGGGGCACGTCTGACAATCCACTGAGTAGGAATAAATACATCTTTAGAGCTTCCCTTTATATTTATTTTTTAATTGCAAGAATTTTGGAAAAAAATAAGCTTTATAAATATTGCCTATGGATTGACCCTGTTGTCCTCATTCTGTCTTTAGATTAGTACTGATTTCCCTGTAATAAAAGAGGTATTATTTTTTTCAATTAATTAATTTTTACTGGCGTATAGTTGCTTTACAATGTTGTGTTAGTTTCTGTTGTGCAGCAAAGTGAATCAGCCATACGTATACATATATTCCCTCTTTTTTGGATTTCCTTCCCATTTTGGTCACCACAGAGCATTGAGTACAGGTCCCTGTGCTATACAGTAGGGTCTCATTAGTTATCTATTTTTTACATAGTTGTGTATATACATCAATCCCAATCTCCCAATTCACCCCCGCCTTCCCCCTTGGTATCCATACATTTGTTCTCTACGTCTGTGTCTCTATTTCTGCTTTGCAAATAAGTTCATCTGTATCCTAAGGGGAGGATGATGGTCCCCTAGCACAGGTGGCTTCATAGCAGAGTGTCCCCTGTCCTTTACTTGAAGCATATGGTAACACAGTGAATTTTAAGTGTGACTTAAGTAGATTTGTGGCTTACATATGGTTTTATGATATGTGATATATGATAGATGGTTTTAACTAAAGTAGCTCTCATAACATGTACAAGCGGCTTTAAAAGATTATTCTAAGAAACCAGTGATACTAGTAAAGCAATAGTGATGCTAGTAAAGCAAGTAAGAAATAAGCAAGGATACTGGTAAAGCAGCAAGACGGCAGAGCTGAACATCCTGTTTCTTAGTAAGAGCTATTTTTATAGTCAAAAATACTGTATTATATAATTCAAAGCAGTTAAGAGACAAGATCTTAAATGTTTTCATCACAAAAAAGAAATGATAACTTTGTAAGATGATGGAGGTGTTAGCTAACCCATCATATTGCAATGTATAAAGGTGCCAAATTGTTACCGAATCAGGTCCAGCTGCTTATCACTCAAAAATTAATACTTGAGAGAGAGACCAATGTTGGTAGAAAGTAAAGTTGCTTTTAATAAGAATGCCGGCGATCTGGGGAGATGGGGGACTCAGTGTCCCCTCAAAACCACCTCCAAAGATTCTGCTCAGCCATGAAGGTTTTTAAAGAAAAACAGGGAAGTAATCTCAGTTAATCATTGAGATAGGGGGTCAGATTCCTCACCATCCCCCACTTGTGCAGGCTTGTCTGTTGGTTCATCGATTTCTTGTGACTTATCTTTAGATGCTATCTTGTCCACACAGTTTGTTCACGAGATTACTGAAGGGAAAGCTAGGGAAGAAATCTGGTCATCTGTTACTTACTTATTCTTCATTTCTACTTCTTTAATCTATGGAAAGAACCAACAGGTTAGGCAAGGTATTGTGTGATCAAAAGATTTGAAAAGTGTGCTCGGGGCCGAAAATGAGTAGAGCATCAGGGCGCCTGGTTTAAGGTTAGTGACAAGACAAAAGGGACCTCCTGTAGATCGTTCTTTCCCGCCAAAAGCTGCTTACAAAATCAGCACATTGTACATCTTACACTTACACAATGTCATATGTCAATTATATCTCAATAATTTTTTAAAAAGAGTTCTTTTGGCCAAGGTATTACAAGATGAAAGCAATGGCAGTCTAATTAGATTTTATAAAGTTGGGCTAAAATGTTCAAAATTATCAAGAAGACTCTTTGAAATATGCTTTCACATCCACTATATCATTCATAATTTTACTTACTCTAAATGTATAATGTATATTTTTTATATATTATGCTTTTGCAATGCTTCTGTTTCAGCTATCACAGTAATGAAATCAAGTACCAATATAATCGCAATTGGTTGTAAAAAACATAGTGCAGAAATATGAATAGTGCCTACATATTTGACAATATTAAGGAATTTTTGTTAATTTTTTCCTGTGTTAATAATATTGTGGTTTATGTAAAAAATACATATCTTTAAAAAGGTACATATCGGAATATTTACAGATGAATTATATGGTACCGGGAATTTGTTTCAAAATAATCCAGGGCAGTGGTCAGGGGGAGTGTATAGATAAGCCAAACTTTCTTTGAACTGATAAGGATTGAAATGGATGAAGAATACAGAGGGATTTGTTTTGGTATTCAGTCTATTTTTCTAACTATTAAAAATTCCGTATTTAAAAGTTTAAAAAGACTTCCCTGGCGGTCCAGTGGATAAGACTCCGTGCTTCCACTGCAAAGGGCGCGGGTTCGATCCCTGGTTGGGGAACTAAGATTCCACATGCTTCATGGTGTGGCCAAAAAATAAAATAAAATAAGATAAAATGCTAAAAAACTTTAATTTAGAATCAATTTGTTGTATCACATAATGCCAACACTGTTAGGGAACCATTGACTGAAACCACCCGCCTTGGCCAGGCACGATGATACCGCTTGCCTGAGCTGTCTCACGATAAGGGTCCCAATAAGGAACGCGGTGCAGCTGCAGAGAACTAACCGGGAGAATCCGGCAGGGGCCGAAAGGAGGAGGACACGATATGTCCTGCCAACCTCCCAGAAGCCCTCACGCTGAAATCCGTCTTGGCTGAGAGATGCGCGCGCCACCAGGGAGGATCCTGAGTCGGACCAAATACGGGCCAAGGAAGATGATGGGCCAGAGACAACCTGGAAACTAATCCCAGTACCATGAAACCCGAGTGTGAGAGCCACATAACAGAGCAGTTCTCCTGGGGCCCCTTACTCTGCTGCTCTCCGCCCAGGGGGCTCCTTCCCAGTAAAGTCTCTTGCTTTGTCAGCACGTGAGTCTCCTCGGACAATTCGTTTCCCGGTGTTAGACGAGAGCCCACACTCAGGCCTTGGAAGGGGTCCCTCTTCCTGCGACAACACAATACTTTTAAATAATGAAGCATATTCAGTAGTACTGCTCTCACTAAATTATTATGAAAGTTGACCTGTATTCAAGAGAAGCAAAACTTTTTGTATGATTAATTTTAAAATTTGCACTGCTTTTAAATTTGAATTATTTCAGTGTGCTTTATGTCATCTGAAGTATCATCTAAAATTCATCATTTGCTAATTTCTAGGGTACACATAAAATTTATAGGTAAATGGATATGCATATTTTAGGGGCACGTACTCCCAAGTAATTTTCTGATGAGCTTCTGTATCAAAAATATTTAAAATTTTCTATATATTATGATGCTTTGTCATCTTATAAAAACACCTTTTCTGGCCGGGGAGTGACCGCCCCTCCAGGGCTAGCCAGGCCTGGGAGAGAGCTCCTTGCTAGGAGTGTGTCTTGGAGGTGCAAACTCACCAGTCCAGAGCCAGACCTCCTCTGTCTGGCCACCCCCTGGGGGCAATATTCTTCAGTCTCAATCATTTCAGGGTCCACCCCTACAGTCTAACCCCATCCCCCCCAAAAACACTCAAAGGAGCCCACTAAACTGTTCACCCAGCCCTGCCTTGCCTTCTCCATGGAAACCCCAGCCAAGGCTGTGGCTTGCATCTCCCCTCCCTCCTGTCTTCTGCCTCCTGACACCCCTCCCCTAGCCCTGGAGACTCTCCCAGGGGGCTCGACATGACACGCCATGTCTCCTGCCCCCAGGACCTGTGAGTATCAAAACCTTTGCTGTTTTCTCAGCCTCACCTCTGTGTCTTCTTACAATACACCTGTTTGGCCGTATCAAAAGAACACAAAACAGGTACAGATACCAAAAAAAAAAAAAAAAAAAAAGAAGGTTGGAGATCCCTACCGTAGAAGTCATCTAGTCTACCTTCAAGCTCAGTATAAGACTTTCTTCAATATTCTCTTAGCCTCTGCCTGAAATATTCCAGAATGGCTTTAAACTCACCACCTCTTGAAGCAGCTGACTACACTGCTGGGTCCTGCTGTGAGCAACGAACAACCTTTAATCTGGCCCTTGCAAGGTGGAAGGAGAAGACTGTATAGAGGTAGTAGGGCCGCTGCTTGTATCTTAATGTACGATTCAGAAGTGAGTCAGCCCCTGGTCCCCGGACAACACTGAAGGCTCTTGCCTTCTTCACGAGGGCACCAGAGTGTCTGACAAAAAGACCCCAGGCCAGTTAGGCCAAAGCACTTTTTCCTCATTCCGTCATTCAAATACCACCTTCCTGTGATATATGCAGTAAGTAATCCACTGATTGCCATCATGATTTAATTCAGAGAATTGAATGAGAATATCTGAATTTGGAATCTAGAGGAAAACAAAGGATTTCCAATAAGAACAGTCCCTCTATTGTTAGCAAATCTCAACAAGGCAGTGTGAAAATAATTTTCTCTGACCCAGCAAACAAAAAACAAACCACAAAACATCTGTTTTTAGTGCTTCTTCACCAAATTGGAAATGATGACGGCTGCTTCTTTCTAATTGGCTGGGTCATGACACCATTCAACTATTGATTGACCTCTGTTTAACTTTCACATTGCTTTGTTAAAAAGAAAATATTTTTCTTGGGAGAGTAAAATCATTTTCAGTAACCTCAAGATTGAATTCTAGGCAACAAATAGAAATACTCAAAATTGGTCTGGAAACGAAACTTTAGAAATAGGGTAGTGTAAACCCTGGCTTCAGACAAAACTAAAAATGAACAAAAATGAAGTGTAAGAAATCTGTTGAGTGTATTACCTTTACATCTACGTGCATTATAGCAGTTCCAAAAATACTCAAAGTTTCTTTTTCTCCTTTTTTTTTAAAAAAATTCCGCTTTATTGAGTTATAATTGACATATAAAAATGACTCGAGGTTACATGGCACCATCCTCTTTTCTGTGCCTGCCCTTCCTATCTGCCTCTTTCAAATGCCACTCATAAAGCACAGATGAGCCTGGTGGGCTGCAGCCCTGCTCACAGCGATGCACCCCTGGGACAGAGGTGATTGGAGGTTGAGATTCTGAAGCAGCATTAGCCCAGGTGATTGAGCTGTGTCATTGGGATGGAGAGACAACAGTTAACAGGGTCAAAAGTGTACACAGAGATATAATAATGACGCAAAGTCTGATGCAATGGGACTGGGAAGAAATGACAAAGAGGTTGTCACAAGCATAAAGAGTTAGACAAAGATAGATGTAGAACGTGGTTTGGGTCTAGCGGCTCATTATGTCTCAGAGACCCCAGTTAACCTGGAGCCTGAGACTGCTGTGGACCCCGGCTCGCCAGGAAGGCGCCCTCGCCACCCCCAGTCCCTCCCCACCCCGTGCCCTACCCTGTGGCCACAGAGGTGCTGGGCTGGAGGGTGTGGGAGGAAGCCGGAGACCCTGGTCGTGCCTGCAGGACCCCATCCTGCTGGCACTGGAGCTAAACGTCAGGACTGGCTTGGGACAGAGGGAGGAGACAGCTTCCATAGTCAGGAGTGAAGAAAAGTGCGATTAACATGCAAGGTGAACAGTTCTAGGCAAGAAAGCGATGAGGTGGATCACACTGCATCTCTGGTTTGGGTCAGGAACTCAGCCTTCCACCTTGCAGCAGTTGGGGTGTGTTTGAAATACTCTGCACTCTCAGGGAAGCATGCTTTTCTGCGAGGCGGTGAGGGGTGCGTGGCCTTGGCTATAAAGGAGTGCAGCAGTGGGGGGCTCTTCCAGGTTCGGGGGACAGATGACTGGAAAGTCTGGGGGCTGTGACTGTGTAGCTGCCTCAGAATACTAAAACAGTTCAAATAGTGGGGATCTCTAGTGAACCTCAAGAGGTTCCTGTCTCTGAACCTGTTCCCTTTTGTTTAGGCCCTTTGAGAGATACACACCCCTTTCCCCTTAGTTACTCTGCCCCTATCTATTTATTAGGCTTCTTGGAAAACTATCATGCTGGAATGTCTTTCTCCCAAAAGGGAAAAATAATTCTAGAATTTGACAGTAGTCATCAAAGTAACCAACCAAGTGAATTAAATGACCCTTTGACACCTTTTATTTGCTCCATCTCTGATGGTACTAGAGCTGATTCTGGAAACACTTATCATTTGTCCCTATTGAATCAGCTACCAACCTCCTTATGGGCAAAATCTCCAACTGATGTTAGCAAAATTCACAGCACACCTCCCATCATGATTCAGGTAGATGCCTCAAAATCTCTACCCAGAATTAATCAATATCCTAAAGGATAAAGAATCCTTTACCATAAGGACATAAGGCATAAAGCCCATAATAGAAGATTACAGGGCTCAAGGCCTCTTATCCCTGTACTAACCCCTGTCACACTCTTATTTCACTATTAAGAAAACTTAAGGACTAAGGATGGAGGTTTGTCGGGGACCTCTGAGCAATAAACGACATTGTTATCCCTTGACACCCTGTTGTTCCTAATCTCATATTAACATCCATTCCCACCAGAAGTAAATTCTTCACTGTAACTGATTTGTGCAGTGCATTCTTTCATATTCCAGTTGATGAAGCTACCCAATATCTTTTTGCCTTCACTTGGGAAGAGAAATATTCACCTGTACACCTGATACTAATATAATACTGTAAATCAATTATACATTGTCGACTGAAACAAAAATGCACAACCTAAAAGTTGAGAATTATGTTTTATTTGGTGGACATACTGAGGACGTAAGCCCAGAAGATACCCTCTCAGATAGCTCTGAGGGACTGTTCTGAAGAGGTAAGGCAGGAGCCAAGTATACAGGGATTTTTGCAAAAACAACAACAACAAAAAAAAAAACAAAAAAAAAAGCAAAACAACAACAAAACACAAAACAAACAAACAAAAAAACCCAAAACAGGTAGCTGGAAATCAAAAGATGACTGTTAATTAAAGAAAACCAGACATCTCAAGCTAAGAGTTTAGTGCTTTTCTGTGTATGGGAAGAAGCAAGAGTCCGGGCTCATTGAAATCATTCCTATGATGTGTACCTTAACTATCTAGGGCCAGTGTCCTGCTTCTCTCCATCCTGAATCTCCTCAGGGTACACAGTCTGGGGTTCCTGCTGTGGCTGATGGCTTGATTGCCACAACATCCCTTTGTTTACCAATATGGCAAGCAACATTCCTTTCCACAACATCAATTTCAAAAAAAGAAAAGAAAAAGAAAGAAGAGTCCAGATGTAGAATCAGGCCTACCTGGGGTGACATGCTAGCTCCCATCCAACCAGTGCTGTGATCTTGGGTATGTTTATTAACCTACCTAAGCCTGTTTCTTTGTGTGTGAAAAGAGGATAATACTTTGCAAGGATTAAATATGATGTTTATAAATAGATTAGCATAGTGATTGGTACCTGAGAAGCAACAGGTTGAAAGGTACCTGGAGTTGTAGCTTCCTGTTCAAAATCAAATGGGGGAAAAAAGCAAGAACAACGAAATAACTTTTTTACAATTTTATGATTCACATTTGCTTCATCTTAATTTGTGCTTAATACTTAATCCACAACACTTGGAATAATTGTGTTTTTATTATTTTTTTCCTAAAGTAAGAATGATGTTAAGATGTTGTGATCCTTTTATATAACCCGATAATTTTTTTTGGCATTGTGAATAATTTCACTCCCTAATTTATCTGTGTGCAATCAACATATTTAGGTATTAATGTTAATTATTATGTTTAATAATATAAAAAGCTAATCCATGTGTTGAGTGATACAGCTCTACAGAAAAACAAAAACAAAGACAAACAAACCGAAAAAGAACAAAAATATTTCATCTGGACAGTAATGTCTTAAGGTTATACTGACAGTCCTTCTTATTTCTTACAAATCCTGAAGCCTGATCTGGATGATATAAAGTCCCTAGAGGTTCTCTTTGTTGCAGTATGTGGATGACTTGCTACTTTGCTCTCCTTCTTAAGCTTCTTCACAGGGAGACAGCACCCACTTCCCAGAGCTTTCAGGCTTAAAGATACAAAAAGTCTCCAAAGAAAGATTGCAGTTTTCCCAAACTCAGCTTTGGTACTTAGGAGATCTGATATCAGAACAAGGGCTACACCTAGATCCACATGACATCATGGTGTCCTCAGTTTCCAAAAACCCAAAACTAAACACCAACTGTAGGGTTTTCTCAGGATAGTTGGTTATTGCCAAAATTGGATTCCAAATTTCTTTCTTATGGTCAAACCTTTACATGTTTTACTCAACAATAACAACGTTGACACAATTTTATGGGAAGAACTTGACAACATAGCCTTCAAGACTTCAAATGAGAGTTTGATGAACCCACCTGCCCTTGGGCATCCCAATTATCAGATTTCCTTTTTCCATTTTGTGTATGAAAAGAAGGGAACACCCTTGGGGTACTCACCCAAAAACCTGGGGACCACCATCGACCCATAGGGTATTATAGCCTACAACTGGACCCTGTGGCATGGGGATACACCCCTTGTCATAAAGCTATTATGAAAACTGCCCTTTTGATTACTATCTCCAAGAAAATCATGGGATTCCCTTTAACCATTTTTGTACCTCATGCAATAGAATCTCCCCTGAATTCTCATCACGCTCAACATTTCTCAGTCAGCAGCCTCAACTCGCATGAAGTTCTTTTTAACTGCCCCTCACAAAACTGTTTTATATCGTAATAATCTTAACCTGGATACTCTTCTTCCCTCCATCACTGACAAAATCTCTCTTGACTGCTTAATGCTGACAGACCACTCCTGGCTCTTCATAATGATCTACAGAAAATTCCTTTGGGTAACTCTGACTTCTCATGGTTCACTGATGGTTCTTATTTAAAAGGTGACAATAACAAATATTGTGCTATGTATGCTATTACAACTCCTTTTAATGTTATTGAGGCAATATCTTTACCTCTGGCTACTTTGGCCTGACCACCTAAATTATACACTCTTACAGGGGCTTGTACTTTAGCCAAGGACAAACCTGCCAATATTTATACTGATGGCAGATATGCTTTTGGAGTAGCTCATGATTTTGGAATGTTATGGAAGCAATGTGGCTTCCTTGCTATTATTAAGATCTAAGAGCATTCTAAACTTCACTGTCTGGTAGCTAAGGGAAATTACCTTGCTGACATTTCCTCAAGGAATGCTGTCCTTAAAGGGACCAACAGCAGCCAAGCCTCTGTCATGATTCAAAGGGATATTTCCCCAAATGATAATTTTAAAAAACTGGCTAAAGAAGCCCAGCAATTGGCCTCAGAAAAGGAAAAACAGGACTGGAAATTCAACAATTGTTGGTTTGATAAAAGAGAAAGCCCAAGTTTGGACGAAATAACAACCCAGTTCTAGCAGACACTCTAAAATTTCTACTCCTCCCTACTGTACGTGCCTTAACCCATCAGTCTACTGACAAAATGAGAGCCTCCATGAATCAGTGTTGGTGGGGAAACATTAACAAGGCTTCAAACAGTGCCTACCTCCTTGTCTCACTATCCACAGTACAACTCGGGGAAGCATGTTCATACTGCTCTGGGGCATTTTAAACCACCTAATGGACAATCTGAGGTCTGGAAAATGGATTTCATATAACTTCCTCCTCTCATGGATATAAATATGTTTTAGTCATGGTGTGTGTGTTTTCACACTGCACTGAAGCCTCCCCTTGCAGACAGGCTACTGCCTCTTCTGCAGCTAAAATCCTTTTTATCCCTATCTGAGGAACTCCTCTCAAACTTTATAGTGATGGAGGAACCCATTGTACCAGCCAGGTACTTTGACAAGTCTGTGCTATTTGGCCAGCTTTGCAGCACTTTCTTTAACTGCATTATTGGAAGACTCAATTGGCAAAATCTGTAGAGGTGTTAGAAATACCTTGGCCAAAAGCATTGCCCTTGGTCCTTTTTAATCTCAGATCCACCCCTTTTGGAACTCATAAACTCTCAGCTTTGAGGTTTGTCACAGACGCTCAATGCACTTGACTCCTGCTTCTTTTGACCCACAACTGATAAAAGGAGAGACACTCCTCCAATATTACAAAGGCCTAATTGCTTCTATTAAAAATAACCATGTTTTAGTAGAGCAACCTTTTCACAGTGTGCCCTTGAGAGACAAAGACCCTAAGCATCATGCTTTGTAAACAGGAGATTTTGTCTATTGGAAAAGACACCTCCCGTAGAACTCTCTTCACCCTCACTGGAGACGCCCCTATCCGGTACTGCTAACCAACCTTTGTGTTGCCACACTCCAAGGGGTAGACTCTTGGATTCACATGACACCTAAAGAAAGCACTGAACCTTGACTGGACCTGTGCATCATATGGTGACCTGAAAGTAAAGATTTCCTGCAACTGAAGCAGATGACATCTGATGAGACAGCTTTCTCAAGATGGCCAGACCAAGGTTGTTGGAAGTTTGTCACCAAACCTTTGATGATGACTTAGCGCTTCAGATGATCTCTAGTGCCTATGCTCTTGATAACATATGGACTTTAGATAAAAAGTGCCTGAGAGTTCTCCCTCCTACCCCTCCTTGTTACTTGAATGTGACCTTAACAGGTTTCCAATTTGTGCACTTTCCCTCCAATGTGAGACACTACACCCAGGAAAGGTCCTTTCTGACACTGAGGGACAGAAAGTCAGTGAACCTAGAAAAACTAACTCCTGATCAATGATGCTTAGAGAGAGATCTTGATCAAGAGAGGGAAATGCAAAAAATGTAATAAACAGAAAACTCAATTAAATAGAGTTGGGAGACCAGAAGGGGGATCTCTCACACCCTGTGACAACAGCAGAGCCCAGCAGGAAGAAGAAAGACTCCTCTTCTTTCCTGGTCAAGTCATGGATTCTTTGTTTATTACATCCCTCTCAACTTCCTTTTCCTGTCTATAAAAGCAGTCTCCTTCCCTTGCCATGCATATGGTTTGCCATGATTACAGACCCAGAATTGCAATTCTCTGCTGATCCTGAATAAACCCATCTTTGCTGGAGAAATATGAGTCAGTTCATTTGTTTCAGATCAACATCAATATGAAGTTCTTCTACTTTCTTAGATTCTTAGATTCCTGGTTCTCTTTAAAAGTCCAGCTCAAATGTCATACTTGTTGTAAAGTCTTCCTTCACTCTCCCATCTCTTTCTCTCTCTTTCGTATTCCTTTGGTACATCCCTCTTCTGTAGTACATGCTTGTACTATAATACATTTCTCTACTAAAGTACTTATGGCTTGTTTCCAACTTGTCTTTTCTACTAAAGTGTTAGCTACTTAAGGGCAGGGACTGTGTTATTCACCTTCCTGTATGCCCAGTTCATGATGCAGTGCATAGGCATGCTAGTAAGTAAATGATCACTGAGTGAACAACTAGGTATTTGAATTGTTCCCAAACTTATGCTTCTGGTCTTAGCCTTTCTATTCAACTCCATTCTCATATTTTCAAAGGGCTGCTGACATTTTTCAATTGACTGTCCAGTTTTTCCTCAAACTCAACATCACAAACTCATTATGTTGTCCCAACTTCTCCATCTTTATTGGTAATACCAACTTCTTTCCAGTTTCCTTGTTAGACATTTTAGAGTACTTTGAGTCTTCTTCTGACACTGAGGATTTCCTTTACTCTATTTCACTGACTCTAGCCTCTGTTCAGACTTTCATCACTCAATTCCTGGAAAAATACAAAACCTTTTTGGCTGGCTGGAGGGTATTCTGATTCAAATTTCTTTTCTTCTTAAATTAATATGCATATCTCTGCAAGATCATCACTGAAGTATCATTTTATTCATGTCCATGTGTTGTTCTATTTATCAAGTAATTTTGTGAATGTGTATGACACATGCCATTCTCTTGCATAAAACCTTAATTAATGTTCACATGAACTAAATGAGATAGTATTTTTATCTACATTTTATAGATAAGGAAAATGAAATTTAGGTATGTTAGACTCTCTGCCCAAAGTCACAGTTACACCAACAAGGAAATGGTAAAGCTGAGATTTGAACACAGGTCTATTTAGCTGGGAACACTGAGCTCTGCTGAATCACTGCATTAGAGAATAGTATCTCTAGTTTAAATTCCTGCCTCTCTTTGGAAGGTCTCCATGATACAGCCAATCAATCTAATTTAACTTCCTTTCACATTTCAAATATCTTTCTCGTTATCTCTTGTGCATTGACCTTTTTACTTCAATTAAATTGTAAGCTCCAGAGACTATGCATTATTCTTGTCTTAATTTCTATGAAGGTCTAGTACTGTGGAGGGCACACAATAAAACTCCGTGAATAATTGATAACGTCTTTGGCACAGTTCTCGGCACATATGCATGCTTAATCAGTGGTCACGACGATTATTATTTATTATTACTCGAGGGGCTGATGCATCAAGTGAAGTTCTAACAGAAAACCAGAAAATTCTGATGTCTACCTCAATCCTAAGAACTTGTTGCTTGCCTTCCTTATGACCCAGAATTGTGGTTTCTCAGGCCAAGTTAGTCATTTTAATTACATCCCACCCTTTCTGCGAAGCGGTATCAACTATAACATCAACCAGTAGCAACACTTTCTCCACAATTAGTGCTCTCTTTAAATTGGGAGCGCTTTGGAGGAGAAAAAAAAAATGGAAGAGTTGTAATCGTTTTGAGACGGATGATCATCGTGCTTGCTGTCTATCCACGGCTGGAACTCCATTTAACCTTAAGGAAGTTTACTATAAGTGCCTGCTCAAGGATTCCTGGCTCAAGTTTCTGATGTGCACGGTCTCGGCCCATCAGGCATCTCCCTGTCCCGTCATCCCTCCTTCCCGTCTCCGCCTCCGCGGAATTGCCCCAGATCCCACAGCAGCAGAAGCAGCAGCACCAGCTGCAGGAAAGTCTCTCCATCCCGCTTTGCGGAGACGCACTTCCCCAGACGCAGGGAATCCGGCGGCTTTCGGACCCCGCGGTCCAGGCTGCAAAGGCCCGCGGCCCGCCCCGCCCCAGGGAACGCCGTCGCGTCGCGTTACGTCACGCGCTGCCGGAAGTGCAGCTGCGTGCACGGCGGGGGCGCGTCTCCGGACGGCTCCGCGTGCGGTTCCGCGTGCAGCTGCCCGAGCAGCGCGGGAAGCGGCCCAGCGCTCCGTGGTCGCCTCCGCCGCCGAGGTGGTGTGTCTCTCCGCGCGGGCGCCCCGAGCGCGGCGCCATGGAGGTGGTGGAGGCCGCCGCCGCTCAGCTGCAAACCCTGAAATTCGGTGGCGCCGGCGTCGGGGTTGACCAAGGTCTGGCCGTGCCGGCTCCGGACCCCGCTCCGGTCGCAGCGCCGCGGGCGGACGAGGGGGCCCCGGACCTTGCGGGGGAGCAGCCGCCTCAGCTCGCCCCGCCGTTGCTCCCGGAGCCACCTCCCGGAGGGATCAGCCTGGAGACGTCGGACTCGGACTCGGACTCCGACTCGGACAGGTCGGGCGCCCGGCGGTCCGGGGCGCGGGGCCCGGGGCGGGCTCGGGGAGCGGGAGGGCCCGGGGAGCCGGGGCGCGTTCCTCGCCGCCCCCTGTGGATCACGCTGGGGGCCTGAGCGTCGCCGTCAGGGCCCCTCGTCCCCGAAGTCTGGGGGTCTTCTTGTGTACATCGTATCGTTTTCAGCTAGAATGTAGGACACCTGCGGATACAGAGTTGTTCCCGTGACCAGTCGGTGTGGCGTGTCCTTGGTGGTTGTAGCTTACAGTTTGGGGCAGAGCCGACTTTTCCCCATCCAGTTTAGTGGGTGCGCTTGCATGTGGAGCCGGATAAATGGAGCATCAGGTGAAGGGTTTTATGTGTTTACAAGTTGGGTCCCGGCAGTTTTGTTCGTAGAAGCCTTGTGGTGAGGAATTGTTAATGAAATTAGCGAAACATTGTTATTTTACTCTTACTGCAGGCTCTCCGTAGGTTTTATGAGGCTCCTCCCCCCTCCCTCGCGGTGTCTTTTAAATATGAAAGTTTTGTGGAGGGAGGGGACTTCGGCGTGACGTCACTACATCACGCTGCACATCGTCTACAAGTGTTTGTGTCTTGTGCGACGCTGTACCGGTGAACAAAATAGATCCTACCCCTGCCCTGCATTCTGCTGAGAGGGACGAACAATAAAAGTAAACATACCAATCAGCCAATGAGCTGGTGAAAATTACCACGAAGGAACAAGCTAGGCACTGCGAAAGTAATAGGAGAACCCAACCCGGTCGGACCCTCTGGCCATGATAAAGTTTCAATTCTAAGTGGTGGAGAAACTATTGAAGAATTTTTGAGCAGATAATTGACATGCTCAGGTTAACGTCCTGATGTTTTGCTCTGTGGAGAAGGAATTGAACTGGGCTCCAGAGGGAAAGCAAAATGGGCAGGGTTAGTGTGGAAGCAGCTGGAAAGATGTGTCTTTAGTCCACGACGTGACCATGTTCGGATTGAATATTTTGACATCTCCCTGATCAGGGTCGCTAGTAGATGTCGTAGTGGCCGAGTCAGAGAGGCATCAGTTGGGTGGATGGTGGTGCTGTTTACTGGGATGGGGGCTGTAGACCCATAGGAATGTTAACTTCGGACAGTTAATTTGAGGTTTCCCTCACAACAAATTGGAGATGTCAGGTAAGCAGTAGGATGGTGAGTTTAGAGTTCAGAGGACAATTCTGGTATGGAGATGTAAATTAGAACATCAGATTACAGATAAAACTTCCTTGGACTTTTTATTATGGATGTTTTCAAACTCATACAAAGTACAGAGAGTAATACAATGAATGCACATATACTCATCACCAAACTTGACACTTTCCAATATTTTGCTAACTTTGTTTTATCTAACATTTCTAACTTTTTTTTTTTTTTTTTTAACCTGGTAGTGTTAAGTTTCAGACAGCATGCCACCTTACCTGTAAATTCTTTACTATTCATCTCTGATGAAATACTTTTTACATAACCACCATGTCATTATCAATCATAGTAAAATGAACCCTAATTCCTCGATATCACCTAATACACACTCTGTATTCAGATTTTTCTAGCAGAATAGGAGTCACATTTACGAGTTTTATCGTTGACTGAGAATGCAATAGCTTGAAATGATTCCAGGGTTTCTACCTCTGGTGACTGGATTGAGGACTAAACAATGAAATAAAAGTAGAAGCTCGAAGACAGAAGCAGATTTAGTAAGGAGAATGCACTTTTTTCTTTTAACTTGTGAGTGTGAGACATGTATAGGTCATTCATACCACAGTTGCTGGTAAGCAGCCAGAGATGAGGAGAGGAGCCTGGGGATATCAAGGCTGAAGATTTGGGAGTTACCTGCACATTGGTAATGATTGAGCTCATTGGAGTGGATGAGGTTATCCATGGAAAGGGTACCAGAGAAAGAAGAGAACATGAGGACGGGACTCTTAGGAACAGTACATACAAGGAGCTGAAGTGGGTACCAGCAAACAATTTAAGAGGAGAGTCACTGGCCCTGAGAATTGCTGTGGAAGTCGAGGGCTAAAGGAGATTTCAGAGAGCGGTGTTCAGCATGGTTAGTAACTTTGAGGAGTTTCCAAATTGAAGACTTGAGAAGAAACTCTCTTGGCTTAGTTGTGATTTGGTCCTTGGTGACTAATAAGAGAGGTGCCTTTCCCAGAATTCTCTTCTGTCAGTGATTTTTCACATGCTTAATTATATTCAGACTGTTGCATGACACGTGAGACAATTGTAATAAGAGGGTTTGGGTTATAGCAGGAATTTTGTGATCAGTGGATTAAAGACTGCTTTCCAGATACCATAGTCAGTTTCGAAATGCTAAGCTTTTGAACAGCAGCCATAAACATCTAGCAAAGTAGATATTTCCTAGTTGAATAATCGTATTTTGATACCCTCATAATAATGCTTTTGTACTGTTCTCAATGTTTTCTTCTCTACAGTGAAACAGATTCCGATAGTTCAAGCTCCTCTTCTTCCTCATCCTCCTCCTCATCGTCTTCGTCTCCTATATCCCTCCCTGCAGTGCTGTCGGATGGAGACGATGATTTACAAGTTGAGAAGGAAAATAAGAATTTTCCTCTTAAAACAAAAGATGAGTTACTTCTTAGTGTAAGTACTCAGATTTGTTACTGAACTTAATTTGCATGTTCTAAAATATTTTATGGTACCAGTATTGATCTCATTTGGCCTATATCTGCTCCATAAATTTGAATACCTGTCTCAGCTTTTATTGGTCGTACCTTTGCCGTGCCTTGGCTTTCTTAAGTAAACGAAGGTATCGATCTGAATAACTTCTCAGGTTGCTTCCAACGCTAACATCTGGTAGTTGTGCTGGGCACCCAGTGTGGCTTGCTGCTTTTCAGTTTTTACCTTCCCTAAAGAGTGTAAAGATTTTTTATTTTTTGGTCTACAACTCAGAAAATTTTGCTCAGTAGCAATTGAAATTATTTTTTTCATCGACTGCATTTAGAGAAATAGAAAGTGAAATTAGATCGGTTGCACTTTTGAGGATTTATATTTACCTGAAGTTTTTGCAGTGTTTTCATTATTACAGTTGGAAAAAACTTGTTTATTGTGGATTGGTATTGACATTTGATAGGTTTGGTCTATAAATTTTAACTCTTGCGTGGTTATTTCCTTCTAAGCTGTTACTAGGAGGTTGATGGTAGTCTGGTTGAATGAAACCTTATGATCCAAGAGGAAAGTCTTCTCAGAATTTCACAGGATATTGCCACATGTTTATTCTCCCCACTCCCACGTGTACTTTAGTTACTATTAAAGCTTTTAAAAACCTTAATGATCACTAACTGTAATGATATAGTACTTAAATCAATGAAGTAGTAAAGCAAGATTTGAAAAAAATTTTTAAAGCTTAGAGTCATTCAGGCACCTTTTCATGACTGTATTCCATCGATATTATTTCCTTTTTCTCTACTTGTAATAAGAAATTTCCTATCTCACTTAACACCTCATGTATTGAGAACCCTTGGATTTGTATGCAAATTCATCATTGATTTATATTTTCCTATTATAGACATTGATCTCTCTCAGTGGTCTTTTTACACAAAGGCTCTCCCAACTTATGACTATTTTCTGAAAGTATTGGGAAATTTGATCTTTTCCCTGTATCTTGATCACCTTTCTATTTAAGTTCTCTCTTAGAGTATAAGAATCAACAAATAAAGGACCACAGTACTTTGATTTATGTATGTGTTTCATTTTCTTATTTATCTTAACTAGATCTGAATTTTTCCCTTGGAATTTAGTGCAAAATATTAGGCAATATACTTAGGTATTTTTCTGGATCGAGTGCTCATATTTTCATCAGAAAGTCAAAAAGGGTCTATGTCCATAGAGGCCAGGAACCACGTTCTTGAGGACTGAGTTCACACCTGATCTTCGCGGTTCCCTTAGTGCCCAGCAGAGTGCTTTTCAGGTGTTGGTTCTCAGTCAACGGTAATATGTGACTGTAGAATGGGTGAGTGAACAGGCATCTTACCTTCACCCACTTTTAAACTATTACAGCACACCTGCCATATGCCAAGTGCTGTAAACAAGACCCATCCCCTTTTTGCTCTCATAGTACCTACTGGAGAGAGAGAGATAGTAAATGAAGCAGAGACAAATACAGTCAATTGCTGGAAGTGCTGTTGAATTTTGAGTGTATGCTTGGCTCATATCAGAAAATTGCATTTTTGCTGGGAAAGTATGTTAGCTTTTAAAACTTGGAATAGTGTGCTGCTCTGTTCCTTTTTGTGCCAGTTCTGAAGGATCTTTGGGAAGGATGGAAGGGGCAATTATAGTCTTTATTTTTAAATTTTGGATTCTTAACTAGCTGTTTACTTTATATTTTCACGATTAGGAAGTAAATGTACTAGAAGTTCCTAGTCTTTTAGGCCACTCTGGTGCCAGAGCTCGGTGCAGGAATGAGTTCTCTGGTCTGCCCTAAATCTTTTTGACTTAGGGTCTGAAAGAGTATCTGAGGACTCCTTCAGGACTTCAGCTCTGAAGTTCAAGGGAGGAGAATGACTCGACCCTGAACAAGGATGGTGTGGCTACAGGTACTCAGTATCTTTAGGACTCTGCTCTTTCTCTGTTGCTCAGTAGGTGTTTCTGCGCGGGGCTGGCGGCTTGGCCACTGATACTCCTGTATGAAAGCCACGGAGAGAACTTGTGCTGGTTTACCGGGGGCTCGGTACTCAGGCCTGAACAAATACTTGAGTGTAGTGAGATGGGTATTGGGATTGCCTGGACCTGAGTTACCTAGTCACTGCTGCTCTTGTGGAGAGTGTGTAGGAAAGTGTGTGCTTGAGAGAAGGCACACGGGCGAGTGGGAGGGCAGGAGCGTGTGAGAGCCAGGTGACAGAAAGGAAGCGTGAAAGCGTGTGGGCTTTGACGAGGGCGGGGGCTGGGTGGGTGTTTTCAGCCCCATGCAAACCGCAAGGAATGGGTTCTCGGTCACAGGAAAGGGAGGCTTAGAACACTTCAGACGGAGTTGCTGTTCGTCAGTAATAGTGTTTATCTTCTGTGGCGGGGAAGAGGGAAATAGTGATACTTGGAAGCAGTTAATCACATGACTTACATTGGCCTCTCGTGGCTGTAACAGAGACCCTCAGATTGCATCAAGAGGAGGGGGATCTGTTGGAAACTTACTTGGATAGGAAAGCCGTCGGGAACCAAGCTAGCTCTTGTGGATGGCCGAGCTGTTTCTTTTGTTCGCTTCTTGGGACTCTCATCGTTCTGAGTGTCATATTACTGTTTCCTGACTCACTTCTTCTGTTTACCTGTAGATTCATCTTTTTAATTCTAGCTTACACATGCATTTCTTTTCTTGTTCCTGGCTGTACATTTGCTGTCTTCTACTTTAAACTTCTCCACGAACTGGCTATTAGTGCCATATTCTTTCCTGACTTTTGGGAAAGTCCTATGACTTAGCTTAGATTTCTCTTTTCAGAAGATGACAGTCTGCGCTTCTTGGGAAGCATCCCCTCCTTTGTTACAACTAGCTCTGGCTGGTATTGAACGTGCCATTTGTTCAGGTCTACTGGTGTGTGTCGTCTTAGCCGGCAGGGGTTGTGTAGCGGGACTTTTTTTTTTTTTGCTCTGTGCAGTCTATTAATTTAATTTCCTAATGAAATTCTGAAGAAGATGAGGGAAATATTCTGTGTTGCCTTTGCCAAAAGGCATACATAAATTAAAATGGGCCAAGCAGTTAATACCAGTTCCAGAGTTTGTGCTGGATCGTTGAGATCTTTAGAACATAGACATGCCCAGTTTAGCCCGGTTTTATGTCCTACCTCTTTATGAAGTATCTCATATTCTAGGCTGTTTGCTATTGTTGTTCAGGCATGCCAAGCTTAATTTTTACCTCCAGAATGTTGCCTTCCTGGGTCTAGCTTTTTAAATCTTTTCCATTGTTGCAAAGTTAGGTCCCGGTGATCTACCTACTAGCTATTGCGGATCTCTCATTGTAAGAATGTGGGAGCTACAGTGAGGTAACCTCGAGATTGTTCTTTTAGAATTAAACAGTTGCTTTTTTAAAAAAATTTTAATTTATTTTACTTTTGGCTGCGTTGGGTCTTCGTTGCTGCATGCAGGCTTTCTCTAGTTGCAGCGAGCGGGGCCTCCTCTTCGTTGCCATGTGCGGGCTTCTCACTGCGGTGGCTTCTCTTGTTGCGGAGTGCTGGCTTTAGGTGCGCGGGCTTCAGTAGTTGTGGCATGCAGGCTTCAGTGGTTGTGGCACGCGGGCTCTAGAGTGCAGGCTCAGTAGTTGTGGCACTAGAATTAAACAGTTGCAACAATCCCTTGGGATGACAAGATGTGGTTATAACTTGTTTTAAAAAAAGATGAGAGGAAGAGGAAAAATGAGGGATTGGTCAGCCGTAGAGGCATTGGAAAGGAGAATAGTCTTAATTGGCTCTTTTCTTAATGTCATAATTATGTAATATATGACTTAAAGTTAACCAAGTGGAATCGTTCTTTTAAAACATAAACCCTTTAATGCTGAGCAGGTTTGTATTAATATATAACCTACAGTAAATGTAAAGCAGCATGCATATTACAGTTTTGGAACTACATTAAACCACATAGGGTTTATTCAGTGTTTCAATGAATTGGAAAATTAGGTTCTATTTGAAGAACTTTCTCATCAATTTATGCTCTCAACTGTTCTTTCAAATAAATCTGGTGTAATTAAAATTTAGAATCATAAGGACATTTATGGGATTGGGACATTGAAAAGTCTTAATCAGAAATGAATTGTATAAATTAGTGCCTATTGAAAACCTGAAGTTTTTTCATAATACTTTAAAATTATGATCACAGTGCTTTTGGGGATAAAACATGGATAATACCGCAATATAGATAACGTGTATTTATATATGTAATATAACGTGACCAAGAAAAAAACTTAATGCTTGTAGGCAGTTCTTGGTAAATTTACCTTCATAAGTTAGAGACTGCCTATATTATACTGTATATTGTATACAGTATGTTGTATATATACCATATATATACACAATATATGGTATGTAATTTACAATATACAGTATATAGGCAATATACAAATGCAGTATATGTGTATGTACAATATACAGTATAATATAGGTAACATACAAATGCAGTATAATTAGGTTGACCCTTACAGTTGTAGTTAGGGTGAGTACACTTTTTCTGATTCTGGCAGTGCAGACCCTTATCCTAACATGAGGATATGGAAATACGTGGGCCACCTCAAGTGGTCAGAAGTTACAGTGGATTATTTCACAGTTTTTGACTTCCCACCATCTTGAAATTGTATTGCACCTTGTTCTACAGTTAATAATCATTGATTGAATGTGGTCTTTTCAGGGCCCAACTTGGTTTATGAGTTTTGTCCTAAATGCAGGCCTTGTTCAACTTCAGCTTTTTACGACTTTAGTATATCTGGAATTATTATTTCATATCTTAGAATACTGATGGCACTTATTAACATTCTCAAAATACCTGATATTTAAGAAATGGCTTATATACTTGAAAGGAGATAGGTTTTCATTAATACCTGGTGCTTTTTAAAAACAGTGCTCAGATTTTTTAAAAAATTAAGATTTTTGTGCTTCATTGCACAAAGTTATTTCAGTAAAGCTTGTATGAAGCACAAATAATCCTGAATACTGATTTATTCAGTAGAGTATCCATATATACCCTGTGTACGTACATGTATATGATCATTATTGCACAGAAACATTCCATTTATTAGCTTTCTCCATCCCCAGTAGATTTAACAAGTGAGTTGTGATTGTTTTAGAGAATAAAGACAAATGTCTGTAAAGAAGACTCCACCTAGAGAGTGAGCATACACAGTTGGCTGAAAGCAGAGTAACAACGGAGTTAATGACGGAAAGCCCAGTGAATTGTGCCAGGTACAGGAAGCCGAAGGACTGAGTGGAAGGGGAGGTGACTTGCAGCGCGGTGGTCAGGGAAGGCATCGTGGCTGGACCTTAGATCGAAAGGTGGATAGGATCTCCATAGAGACGGACAGGTGAGCGGAATAGGAAATTTCCCAGTGAAAGGACCAGTCTGTCGCAGCAGAGTTGTGTCCTCAGTGTTGGTTACATTGTAGGGGCTCAGGGAAAGTTTCTTTGTTCACTCATCATCCATGGGAATGTTGTCAATTCTAAAATGGACACTTTTTAACCTTTTCACACTTCTGAAAAGTTGGGACTAATAATTGATGGCAGTGATTAGCTTCACAGTTTTTTGGCAGTGCTTTTAATTTTGTGGTACATAAAGTCAGTGTCTCAGGTTCTGTGAGGTATGGACTCCTCAGTTAACATCAAAGATAATGCTTAGGGTTATATTCATCCTTGAAGGTTTTTTCTTATGGAGATGGATTATGATTTTATTTTACTTTTATATTTATGCCAGTTAACTTTCGAGAGTATTCTTATGAGCTTTGTTTTTGTGACAGTAATTTTAGAGAAAGATGGGATGAGAACATTGTAGTTTATTAAAAAAAGGAGAATATAAAGTCATTTCAAAGAAGTGTTCACTTTCAACTTTAGGTGAAAATATTTAATGGGCTAATGTGAATCTAGTGTCATGTATGATAGGGTAATTGATGAGGGCAAATTAATGCTCGTTGGTGATGGCTAAAGGAGTAGCTGAGTTCCATGGAATGTCGTAAAAGTACTTTCCCTGGAGAAGTTGATGAATTCGACTAAATGTTATATGAGGTCCTAGTTGACTCACAGTGTAGAGACCTAATCCATTCTTCTTTCCAATATGTTTTACCAGCTATAGGAAAAAAAGTTTCCAATCATGGCTCTCAGTACTTCAGAGATTGGATCCTACTTTCCAACCATATCTGAAAAGTGAAGGCTCACCTAATAGCATCAGGTAATTGGCCTCCACATGCATGTCCTCTATTCTTGGGTAACATGAGAAAGTGGTCAGATAACTTCATTCCACTTTCCTCACCTTTTAAAGTTCTCCCCAAACTGGCACCGAAAGGATTTGTTGCCATTTGGAATGTTTGGTTCCTTTCCCACTTTCTGCTGCCCTTTTTCTGTATTTGTGAGTGAAAACCCAAATCAAGGTTCTTTAGGTAATTTTACCTCAAAAGATCATAAATTACTGATTTTTTTCCCCTACCCCAATGATAAGTCTTCATAGAGCTAGGGAAGTGAAGACCATTGTAAGGTATGACTGTCTTCTCGGAGGGCCTTTTTTTTTTTAAATAGCAGTTTGTGACCTTTTTTTTTTTTTTTTTTTAATTTATTTTTGGCTGTGTTGGGTCTTCGTTTCTGTGCGAGGGCTTTCTCTAGTTGCGGCAAGCAGGGGCCACTCTTCATCGCGGTGCGCGGGCCTCTCACTATCATGGCCTCCCTTGTTGCGGAGCGCAGGCTCAGTAGTTGTGGCTCACGGGCCCAGTTGTTCCGCGGCATGTGGGATCTTCCCAGACCAGGGCTCGAACCTGTGTCCCCTGCATTGGCAGGCAGATTCTCAACCACTGCGCCACCAGGGAAGCCCTCGGAGAGCCATCTTTGACCCGTTAGCTCCTTCTGTTATTGTGCTGGAAGTTTTAGGCACCATTTTTTGACTGGTGTGTCTACAGTTTAATTTTTAATAGGATGGATTTTTAATGTTCAGTGCTTCTCATTTGAATATTTTGTTTAACTGAGCAACCATGTAGACCATAAAGATGTCCGAGAATCAGAATATAATCATATTCTTCTGATAGACAATGGTTGATCTTTCACGCCTGCTTGAGAAGTGTGGTTAGGACCTTGCATTTCTTTAATGCCATAGCTGTGAGCATCTGTTCTCCAGAATCAGAGTAACTTTGTTCAAGTCTGGTGTGTAATTTCTGTATTAATGTTCTGTCTTTTTGATTGCATGCTGTTAAACATTTTTTAAAATTGTATTGTTAATCACTCGTATGAATTATTCAGAACTTTTTTTGCTTAGTTTCTCACTGTTTATAGATAAGAAGCCTGAAGTAGTGAGTGGAGAGGAGCAGATCCAGAACTAGCATCAGGTGGATTCCAGTCAGCTCTGTTTTTAGTCACTGTTGTGGAGGCCTGCTTAGCAACACTGGGATTTGATCATTTGAACTTCCTGAGTATTTGGTTTCTGAATAACATAGGATAATTTGTCATGGTAAAGGATGATTCTGTCGTCTAATTTACGCTTTCCTACATTGCTGTAAGAAACCCTACATTGCCTTTTAAGAAAGCCTTTGACTTGGAGGTGTAGAGTGTGTTAGAGTAGAGGATTGGATTTCTTTAGTATGTTGAATTTCAGGAGTTCATTTGCCAAATGCTGTGACTTTTTTTTCTTTGCCTGGTGATGCGAGTAAAATACTTTTCTTCCTTTCCTTGTCTGCTCTTTGTTGTTACATTTGTCATTACATGTAGACATTTTGAATAAATATATCCATAAAAACTATTTTTACTCTTTGATTTTGGATCAATAAAGATAATATTAATTTTACTTAAATGAGTGCATAGATATTTATATCTAGTTGCAGACACTGTACATCCAAAACAGGTTGTTGGTTTCTTTTTAATTTTGGAAAATAACAAATAACAATGATGACGACAGATTTATCACACACCTTCATTTCTGCCAGTGGAGTATTCAGGTTAGCATTAAGACCTAATATGGTGCGTGATGTTACAACATGCTCTTAAAATTATACTTGTACTAATGGCCGAAAATAGATTGGTCCTCCTCTACCGGGGTATATATTTAGTAATGGAGGGCTCTTTGATTGTGTGAGAGTGTAAAGCAGTGCTGTGCAGTAGATCTTCCTGCAGCGATGGAAATGTCCTACAGTGACCCTGTCTTCATACCATAGCTACAGAGCACTTGCATGTGGCCAGTATGACTGAAGACTGCAGTGTAAATTTTATTTAATTTTAATTAATTAAATTTAAATAATCAAATGTAATTAGTGTCTTGTATTGGATAAGCAGAATAGAAGGAGTCTTTTCTACTCGCTCATTAATCTTTCCATGGGGGTTGTAGGTAAACTCGGCTCATACTTTAATCTTCCTCGCCGGCTGTAAATAGCCTTCTACTCTTCTGTTTTCATTGCACTTGATTTTGTTTATATGATGAAGAAGGGTCCAGATGTCCCTCATCAGCTCTTCCTTCAGTTGTTTAGTGTATCGTTGCGCCTCTTATTTATGATTCTTTATATCCTCTGTACTGTCAGGGCAGTAGTGTCCTTTAACATGTGTTCTGGCCCCTTTTTTTGGTTATTGGAGTGTGTCTGTGTTTCTCCTCGTTTCTGTCACACGTACACATCCTCCCTCCACTCGTGGAAAAGCAAGTGCTTGATTTTTGTTTGAAGGAGATGATGAGGCAGAGCAGATTCATTCATTATCTTACCGGGGCAGCTTCTGTGTTATCAGGGGGCCAGGTGTTAATCTAATGGCTGTAGTAATGTTTGCCGCTGCAAAGCTGAGGTATCTGTGCGTCAGTCCTGGGCAGTGAAGCTTAATTGGAAGCCTGCCTTTTTTAATTTGTTTTTGAGAAGGTCGGGTTGAGGTCCTTTTCATTCCTTGAGGATTCTCTTTTGAATTTTAAGAATTGTATTTTCATTATCTGATTTCTGCTCTGACTGAAAAAGTCTGCGACCTCTTCTGAGATTTTTTCTTAGTTTGGACTGATGAACTAAGCCGATTCATTTAATAAATTTATACTGAGCACCTACTATGTGCTAGTCATTGTTCCTACTATAGCAACAAGCAAGGCAGACCTGGTACCTAGCTGTTGATGGATTTATTGTCTAGTTAGGGAAAGACTTTAAGCAGGTAAACAAATAGTATGTTAGACAGTAATGTATTTACAAGAGCGCAAAGCCACAGGATAATTTGGTGAGGAGTGACTAGGCTTGGTGGTGGTGCAGTTCTTTAGATTAGTAGTTCTTTAGATTAGTAGATAAGGTAACTTGTGACATCTACATATCACGACCAGATCTTGTTTTAATGGTCTGACATTGCAGTCCAGAAACTTTCCCTTTGAACCTTCTAAAGTTCTGCCTTCAAACCTGCCAAAAATCTTCATGGAAAACACATCCCTTGGATGAATTGTTGAGGGAGTTTGGGAGGTTTTTTTCCCCCCCCTTTATCCTTCTTCTCTCCTTGCATGCTCGTTTAAGAGGAACTAATATCTCTTTTCTTCCTTGATTCAGTCCCCAAAATGCTATTTCCAAAGCAAGTATACTGCTTGACTTAACTGGACTTTCAAAGGCTCCAGAACAGGCTCTTAACCTGGAATTATACAAGGCTGGTTTTACTTCTTGATCTCCACCTGGAATTGTACTAGGCTGATTTCATTTTCTCTTAACAAGTTATATGTATAATATTTGGTTCTTTATATACCTTTTGTGTTCTGCAGAGCATTTGGTATAGAGACATCATGCATATCACTTTTATAGGTAGGGTCTTTTACCATCAAGAAGCAATTTGATGCCTTCATTGGCCTTTTTTAGGAATCTCAGAAAACTATGCATGCATTCCCACGTTACAGAGTACTGGGGTCGCTGAATTGGAATTAGAAGTGTGGTGTCTGTGTTCTAAGTTTTGGTTCTACATGAGATCAGAGATCCTCCCAATTTGTAGGCAAAACTTTTTGTTCTGTTAATACATAGGTTTGAAACAGGGTAGTAACAGGAGTTAAGGGAGCCTCCCAGACTGTGTTTTGACCACAGGGGTGAGAGCCTGCCTCACTACAGATATTCTGGCTTTGTTTACCTTCGCTTGTCTCCCTTCATGCTGGATGTCTCATAGATGTCTTTAGAGCAGGACATCAGGACTCCATTAGACCCTGTAGTCTGACCTGCTCAACTTACAGTAAATTATGTGGTGATGATATCAAAAGATGATGAAGGGGCATTTGATAAAGTTCAGCAGTCATTTCTGATTAAAAAAAAACCAAACACACACAAATAGGAATAGGTGAATACTTTTCTTAACCTTATAAAAAGTTCCAATCAAATTGCATTTTTATGCTTAACATTTGAAACATTCCTAATAGTCAGACATCATGCTCACTATCATCACAACTGAATTGTGGTCATACCAACCAGTGCCATTTGAAAAATGCGATATACTAATATTGAAAAGGAGGAGGGGGACTTATTTTTTTTGAAAATATGGTAATACCGTGAATACACAAGAAAATCAGGGACTTCCCTGGTGGCGCAGTGGTTAAGAAGCTGCCTGCCAATGCAGGGGACACGGGTTCGAGCCCTGGTCTGGGAAGATCCCACATGCCACAGAGCAACTAAGCCCGTGTGCCACAACTGCTGAAGCTCTGCAACAAGAGAAGCCACCGCCATGAGAAGCCCGCGCACCGCAACAAAGAGAAGCCCCCGCTTGCTGCAACTAGAGAAAGCCCGTGCACAGCAACGAAGACCCAACACAGCCAAATAAATAAAATAAATAAATAATTTATATTAAAAAAAAAAAAAGAAAAAAGAAAATCACTAGACATAAATTTCAGCATGGTGTTTTCTTGTGTTCAGACAATTTTAAAATGTGAAACTAGAGAAGCGATGAAAGTATCAGTGAATTTTAAAAGTCATCTTAGTATAGGGAAGGTCTTTCTAAATGTGACACGAGTTTTAAAATCGAAAAAATGAAAAGATTGATGTATTTGGTGTAGTCAAATGCCAGAGTTTAGTAAACAACTTAAATGCTAAAAAACATGGTGAGAGGTAAGGGAGTGGATATTTGCTACGTAGCTGATAAAGAGCAAATGTTCTTAAAAACCCAAAGTTTTCTTATAAATTGATAAAAAGATAAACCTTCCAAAAGAAATGTGTATAAAGTATACAAGCAATTCATAAACACACTCAGGTAGCCAGGAAACATGTCGTCCTGATTAATGAAGAAATTCAAATTAAGGCAAGATACTGTTTTAGACCTATCAGATGGGCAAAGATTTAAAGTTTGCTTCTCAGTGATGGCAAGGATGTAGGAAAATCTCTCATATATCATTCGTGGAAGTGTGAATTGATGTAACCTTTTTGAAAAGAAATTTAGCAGTTTCTGTCAAAATTAAAAATGTTTATACCTTTGGATCTAGCAGTTCCACTCAGAAGAATTTATCATAGGAGTTACACAAAGATATGTTTTAAAGAACGTTCATTGTATCATTTTGTGTAATGATAAAAATTAAAACTGCAGATAAATGTTGTATCAGGTGATTGGTATACTAATTATAGGACAGCTATACAGTGGAACACTGTAAGAGTGTTTAAATAAAATAGGTACTTATGTTTTGGTGTAGAAAAATGTGGAAGATATAATAGATAAAAAGGATAGCTTATATTACAATGTGGGTATTTTAGTTAAGTGAAACATATCAAAGTTAAATATTAAGTTTGTGTCCGTCTAGTAAGTGTATTTGAAAGACTGTTAACAGCTATCTATGGAGAGGAATTGGAAGGTTGAAAGGAATAGGGTGGGGGAATTTTTGCTTTTTACTTCGTATCCTTCTATACTACTTCAGTTTTTATTTTTAAAAAAACAGGGACATGTATAACTTTTGTAGTTTAAAGTTAAAAAAGATCAAAATAGTACCAGAGTTTAGGTTTGTACCAAAACATAATTATATTGCATGGGCCTTAAATTCCTCCTAATAGAACACACAAAACAAGGAGCCTTCCATTTTGTGGTCAAATGGCATTTATTTATTTGAGAATAGTGCTGATTTTGTGTCCTAAGTGTTAACGGCATACAATCTGCCCTCCTGCCCAGTTCAGAGGTTTTCATAAAAGATCTAACAGCACATCCCCTTTTCTTCCTTTCCTCTGCCTGCGCAGTCCTGGCTTTACTTAACCAGCGGGCTTTATCGCAGTCCAGAAGGAAGGAAAGTTGTTGCTCTAGACCTTACTATAATTTGGTGAGGCAGCGGGGCAGACTTCATCACTGTGCTGCTGCCTTAGAAGATGCCGTTCGCCTCTTGTAGGAGGTGCCACTCCCGGAGCCAGCGTCCTTGTGAGATGCCTGTCACATTGCCCTCTTATCATTAAAGCCTCCTGCCTGCAGCCCCCAGCATTATAGTCCTCCAGTCTCATATTTCATAGGGTGCGGGGTTTCTTTAGCTAAGAACTTCTTAAACAAGGCTGTTCCATGCCACATTGACCAGTTTGTTCTAACAACTGAACTCCCTTCTCTATTCTGATACACACATGGGGCATTTTCAAACCATGGCTTTGCCAAGAAAAGGCTTTTCATATTTAATATCATAAAATGACAAGCGGTCGTCCTCTCCTTAAAAGTACTCAGGAAAATTCCGACATACAAAGCACAATCACTTCCTTCAACACAGGCCAGGCTAACCAGACAGAGGTACGTCTTCTGCATTGAGTTGGCTGAGACCCTTCAAGTGGCTTTTCATAACTACTCCTTGATCGGCAGGTAGCATCCGCAGAAGAAAGTTACGCTTTCGCTCTGGTTAAGTGGTTTTGTTAAAAACCTTGATTTGAGTTCCCATAGAGGAAGATGATTACCCAAGATACGCTCATCTGCAATACACTGTATAATTTAGGTTTTCCTGTCTTTTCTAACATTTCTCCAAAAGTTACCTTTTTTCTCTCAAACTTAACCCCAACATGCCATTAATAAGATCTTTGCACTTTCAAGCCCTTCTTAAGGAAAAACTTCCTTCGAAGAGTCAGTTGTGATCATTTAGCAAAGGTGAAGAATAGAAAGCTCTGTTTATTTAGTTGAAAGCCTAACGTCTGCTTTATTCTTAGATTTCTCTTCAACTTCATCTCTACTTCAGTATCTAGTTTCTGTAGCAGCTGACATTCAGTTAGCAGCTGGGTCAGAAAAGAGAAATCTTTAGAGGTAAAAAAAATTTGGTTTTTAACCTAGACAGGGAAGATAATCAGGCAACACCTTCACAACTTTTTGGACTGAAGCTTATATTCTGTTTCCAGGAATTCTGTATTTTTTCTTGAAGAGGCCAGACATTCATCTCTTTCACACAGCCCCAGAAAAGTTAGCTGTTTCTCTGTTCAGATGTTTAATCACAGTCAAATTAATTAACCAACCACATTAAGGCAGCTCAGAGAACTCTCCTTCTGTGGAGAAACTGGAAATATTTCTCTTCGAATGGAATGTCTCTGGGAGTTATTATGTGAGTTGTCTCTTTTCTTTACCTTGGATTCCTTAACAGCAGTTTTTGGGGGTAGAGGGAGGGTGGTTTCTTGTTCAAGTATGATTAGAAAAATCTAGAATGTATTCAGGTCTGTGTTCTTATGGGTTAGGGTGTAGACACTAGACCGCTTGAGTCACTTAGGTGGGGAGATGTTGAAGCGGGGAGAAATGCTCAGACACTAAAAAGGACAACATCCAAGAGATGACAAGTACTTAATGTTATGTCTCAGAAACGGGTGTAGCACTCTACATGGAAACTGTCCTTTTTTTAAAAGTTAACTTGTTGAAGCTGGAGGAAGGTTAATGCTTTTTTGTATTTCAGGAACTACCTTCTGTTGAAGAACTCACTATTGTTCTGCCTGAAGGTATTGAATTAAAGCCTCTTGGGATGGTTTCAAGTATTATTGAACAATTAGGTATGTAAATATTTTTATTTATAAAAATTATCATTTATATCCAAGCATGTACTAATAATGAAATCAAAGACTTTTATGACTGGTAAATTTTCTCTGAAAGATGTAATAACACTTCATTTTACAGTCATTAGGTTTGAACAGATAAATTCAGTTTTTGCTTATACAAGTAATACATAAATACAGTGTCTTTATAAAAATTTAAAGTGTGCTTTTACTGAAATACTTCTCCAGAATTTCTTTGATTTGGTATATTTGTTTTCTATTGCTGTTAAATTACTACAAATTTAGTGGCTTAAAACAACACATTTATTAGTTTACAGTTCTGTGGGCCAGAAGTGTGATATGGGTCCCACTGGCTAAAATCAAGGGGTCCATCAGGCCGAGTTCCTCTCTGGAGGCTCTGAGGGAGAATCCTCAGATTCCTGACCTTGTCAGCATCTAGAGGCTGCCTGCCTTCCTTGGCTCATGGCCCCCTCCCTTCATTCTCAAAGCCCATAATGTAGCTTCTCTCTGACCTTCTTTCCTCATCACATCTCCCTCTGACCGCAGCCTGGAAAGGTTCCCTGCTTTTAAGGACTCCTTAGGTGGGGTCTACCCACGTAATCCAGGATCATGTCCCGTTTCAAGGTCCTTAACCTTAATCACGTCGGCAAAGTCTCCTTTTTAGCATGAAGTAACATCCACAGGTTCAGGGATTAGGGTGTGGATGTCTTTTTTTGTTTGTGGGGTGGTGGGTAGAGGACTGTTAATCTGCCTGTTGCCTTTGATTTTATCTTATAAACATGTAAAGTAGAAAGTTCTGTGATTTAACACCGATATTAATATCATGAAATATGAACCCACTGGAATACATGGGAACTAGATTCTACAGATTTCTTTTAGCCCCAAGATGTGAAGTATGTATAGGAGAGACTTTGAAATTAATGTCGCTACCATTACCTCTCTAGTAATAGACACCTAAAAATAGGACTCAGAGTTGACAAAGTCATAGGATTTCTTAAAAAATATTTTATTTATTTATTTATGGCTGTGTCGGGTCTTAGTTGCGGCGCGCAGGATCTTTCGTTGCAGCGTGTGGGCTTCTCTCTAGTGTGGCACGCAGGCTCCAGAGCGTGTGAGCGCTGTAATTGGCAGCACGCGGGCCCAATTGCCCCGCGGCATGTGGGATCTTAGTTCCCCGACCAGGGATCGAACCCACGTCCCCTGCATTGGAAGGTGGATTCTCTACCGCTGGACCACCAGGCAAGTCCCAAAGTCGTAGGATTTTTGAACTGGGAAAGAGACCTAAATTGTCCACCAGTCCTTAGTTTATGACTTAAAGGGACATAGAAAAATTCAGGTCACTTGCTCTTGTGATCAGTCAATGGTAGAAATGGAAATCTGTCTTTTGATCTTTTTATGTGTCCCTATCACTATTTTAAAAATTAATTCTTATATAATTTTGCAGTTTATTAATGAAAATTCCAATTAAAATGAAACTTTTTTTACAAAAATCATAATTATTAAAACTCTTTATTACATCACTGTCGAGTCATTACATTTACTAGTTTTTGAATTATCTTATGGTATTTAATATGCACAAATAAGTCAGACAGGAATTTATTGGACTTGATGTATATAGAAGAAATTTAGGTCATAATGTTTATTCTCAAGGGAGAGAAAAGTAAACTATATGATACACATGGACTAATGCTTTTCAAGGATACTGTTTTGAATAACACATCTTAATAGACTAACAAAATTTTCATCCTGGTGGGAATAAAGAGTAATGAATCAAACAGCACATGTTACTGTTGTATCAATACATGCTTGTTGCACACTCTGTTTTGAAAGCTTAAAACATCTAACATGATTTGGACCTTTTACAGAAAGGAGTGTATATTATCCCACCTTAAATTACAATAGGTATTAGTCCACTAGGTTGTGGTGGTAGCTCTGTCTGGATTTGACCGTGTAATCATGTTAATCTCTTGAGTACTGTTTTCGTACCTTTCTATAAAATGAAGGTTTTGGATTAGGTGATTTTTAATTTTCATGTAATTTTTGACTCCTTGAGAGGGGGATTGCGAGGGAGAGAAGATTGAGAATAAATTCTGTCAGTGTTCACTGTTATTACCTATCCTTGTCATCTTTATTCCAGGAGCAGATCTAACTCAAAAATTGTTGACCTGTGATCTGTTCCTTATGTGCATGTTCAGAACTTAGAAGCACTAGCTCTTGAAATTAATTGGGATACAATTGAAAATCTTTGAATGGATTTTAATAATCTGAACTAATATTTCAAGTGGATATTCAAGTGGAAATACCTCAGTATTTCCACTAATTTTCCAAGTGGAGATGGCATTATCTGTTTAATGTGAGAGAGTATTCTTGTTTGTCACCTTAATTTTCTAAGAACCTATTGTGTGTGTGTGTCTGTTTGAGGTGTGTATGTGTTTGTTTTCCTCTTTGCTGTGGTAGATTGGTTGTTTGACATTTGTGGCACTTACACGAATTGGAGATTCTGCCAGACCAGTGGAATAATGCTTTTTGCCTTTTGAGAAGGGAAATGATAAAAATTACTGGGAGTTCTATCATTCTTACTTCAGCTGTTCAGAGGAAAATGTATTTGTGAAATCTAACTTTTTCATATATCAGTAAGTAATCAGTGCTTTGCAGAAAAGAATTGCTAGGGTGAGAAAGAAGACTGATTTCTTCTAAAACAGGAGTTAGTGACTAAATGTGAGATTATTCTTTTTTGGGTAACACTTGCTTGAGAAAATGATCAGCTTGAATTTGTTGTCTTAATGGATGATTCCAATTTTCTGTGAGATTTTGTATTTTAATTTTTTTTTTTTCTTAGAACTGTAGCTTTCGTATAAAATAAAATAATGTAGAATTTATTTCCCTGTGCTACTTGGTAATAAATAGACTTTGTTTTTTTATCTAAGAGGAATAGTTACTGAGGTATATTATCCCACCTTAAATTTCATTTTAAATTATGTTGGAATTAAAGCCTAAATTCTCATTTAAATTCTGCATTATCTTCTGATTAAATCTTGAAATAATCTGTTTTTTTTCATTTTTCAGTAATAATTGAATCTATGAATAACGTACCTCCAGTTAATGAGGAGACTGTAGTTTTTAAAAGTGATCGACAGGCAGCAGGAAAGGTTTGTAAAAAATACTCAGATCCTACTAATTATCCTGTTTCTTTGTTGATTGGTTTTTCTGACTTTCACTATCTTAAAAAGTTTATTAATTTTAGTACATGAGCAATCTACAGCTCTCAAATTTTAGTACATTCCCGATTTTCTTCAGTACTTCGTGTCTGTCTGTACATTGGTTTAATACTGCTTATTATCCTTTGCTGTTTGTGTCATTAAATACACATGTATACAGTTTTTTCCTGATGTTTGTCAGGTTGTTTGCCAGGCAGTGGGTCTATGTATTGAATAAGACACAGTTCCTCCAGGTACTCAGTTAGGTGCTGGAGACTTTCCACTGCCTAGTTGTTCATAAACTTTTTTGGTTTGTGAGGCCCTTTGAATAGTGGCTCTCAAAACTTTTTAGACTTTGCCTTCCTCAGGTGGAAGCTGAGAGTGGAATTTTTCAAGTGGAAAAAGATGTCAGAGATAGCAGGAAAGTGTCACTGCAAGCACTTCCTGGGGAATTACGAATGTGTGTATCGTCGAGAGGTTGGGTCCCTTTTCACATCTTACTAATGGAGCAACCCCACATGCTGCACGTCCAACCTTAAGAGGGAGGAAAGACCCCACATTTTACTCAGCAAATAGCAATTCAGAGTGGTCAGCAGAGGACGTAAAACTGTCCAAGATCAAGAATGTAAATACCAACCAGGTGTTCTTTTTCTGGCAACAGGGACAGAGTTTTATTCGCCTCGGGATTCCCCACTGTGTGTAGTACAGTCCTTTGTAAATTATATGTGCTGAGTAAATACGTATTGAGTTGAAAACAAACAGGTAAGAAACCAGCTGCTATCTTTGGAGAAGCAACTTTCTGGGTTTAGTTTTTCCTAGATAAGCAACAGTTGGTGTCTTTTTTTGTTCGGAGAGATATAATTAATTTGTGTTTAATCAGAAAAAAGCATATATTTTGAACTATATTATTAGATCAACTCACATAACTTTCCCTTTTCTATGGCTTTTCCTGCTGTTCCATTCTAACACAAATTAGAAAGGGATCAGGCTTTTATCAGGGTCCTGCCCCCCCTGCACTACCTACTTTTTAGGCCACCAGACTAATTTACCAAAGAGAAGTGAGTCTCTTACGATTGCAAAGCAGTCAGCAGCAGAATTAACTGGGGTCTAGAGCTAATACTTTTTGGCAATTCTTGAGAAAGTTTGCAAAGAGAAGAAAGACTTTTTAACACCTGAAGAATGGTGCCGTGCTTTTCTCCCTTTCAAATACCGAGGCGTAGTACTTTTGTTTCACGTATGGATCTCCGTGCTTTTGACTCAGAGGAAGAAGTACTGCAATACAGAACAAACCCTGTTTACTGCTGGTGCCTTTGTAAGGGGTTAGAGAGATTCGGGGGGCTTAACCTTGGAGGCTGCTGAGAGAGAGGGGCGTGGCAGTGGGTGGAGACTGCTGGGAGGGAGCTCTGCATGCACAGGAGGCTGGCGTGCCGCCTCGGGGAGACCAGGCAGCAGGGGCGAGGGAAGTCCACCTCCTGCTCTTCCTGATGGGAGTTGAAACTCATCATTTCCATGATTCCTTGTATTGATGGTTTTCACGACAGTTCCTTTTTCTTTAATAGCTAACTCAGACAATTTCAATTTCAATATACTCAACACTTTGCTAATTTTGAAAACCTCTAAACTCACATTTCTTATATCCCCCAGTACATTTGAATTTTCAGTCCTGAATGATATTAATACTCAGCCCTTCTGTCATTTGACCTTGGAACAAGTCAGATAAAAATATAACGTTTACATCTTTAACTTTAGCTATGTGGTATAAGTCTAGAAAGAAAAATTAAATCTCTCTCCAAATTTTACATAGAAAGCTTTGTAAATTCAAGAAGTGACAAGTCTTTCAAAAATATTTGATTATAAATCTTAGCACCTTGACATAATCCCCAAGATAATGGTGGAGGTGTGGAGGGTTGAGAATATCAGTTAAACAAACCAGTGATCAGAAAATGAAATTGGATCTCTTAGATATTTAGCATATTTTATCCAGACACTAAATTGGTTTTACCTTTAATGTTAAACCTTTGCACATCCTTCCTTTTCCCTCTCCTCTTCAATAACAATAATGATCAGCTACAGTGTCAAATAATTTGTGTATATTTTAAAATTCACTGAAACTCTGTGAGGAAGTGGAATTATCCCCATTTACTCAAAAATCACAATAGCTAAAAAGGAACAAAGTGGAGTTTACAACCCAGGTGGTCTGATTTTTTTTCCCCTTCCACCTTCCTCCCCCTTTCCCACTGATTTAAGGAGGGCAACCTCAGATTTGAATTTCTACTTTTGCACTTTAATCCTTATAATGATTAGTTCCTCTTGATAATTAGTGAATGGAATTCCATTTTTAATGTTGAGTTCTTCAATATTAGGGGATTTTTGAAAAGTGACCAACCTATATCACCTGTTATTTCTATATAACCTGAATTTTTTGCATTTAGTTTTGAGCATTTGTTCAAGCAGGTTTTGTTTTTGTTATTTTTTGTTTTACTTTTTAACCAATGAGAACTTTAACAATCACAAATCAGCAACTGAGGATGTAATAAGATAGGTACTTTTAATGCAGTTGGTTTAAATTGGTCTAAGGTATTTGGAAAGTTATTTAGTAACTTACCTCAAGAGTTTTAATAATATTCATGCTTTTGGCTCCAATAATTCCATCCCTTACAAATCAGTTTTCAGGAAATCTGAAGTACAGAGATTTACAGATAAAGGTGTTCATTATGGGGCATCAGTTCTTACATTGAACAAATTGGAAGCTGTCTCAGTGTTCTACAATATAAGACAAATTAAATAAATTCTGCTAAATGTGTAAAGGAGTGTTAAATAGCCACAGAAATTATGCTTATGAAGAATATATTTAACATGAAAAAACTTAAACTTTAGGTTTTAAAAGGGAGCAATAGATCAGTGGAACAGGATAGAAAACCCCGAAATAAACGCATGCACTTAATGGTCAATTAATTTACAACAAAAGAGGCAAGCATATTACAGTGGAGAAAAGACAATATCTTCATTAAGTGGTGCCGGGAAAACTGGACAGCTAAATGTAAAAGAGTGAAATTAGAACATTCTGTAACACCATATTACAAAAATAAACTCAAAATGGATTAAAGAGTTAAATGTAAGACAGGATACTATAAAACTCCTAAAGGAAAACATAGGCAAAACACTCTTTGGCATAAATCGCAGCAATATTTTTTTAGATCTGCCTCCTAGGGTAATGGAAATAAAGGCAGAAATAAGCAAATGAGACCTAATTAAACTTAAAAGCTTTTGCACAGCACAGGAAACTATAAACAAAAGAAAAGACAACCTACGGACTGGGAGAAAATATTTGCAGATGATGCTACTGACAGGGGATTAATTTCCAAAATAAACAGATAGCTCATACAGGTTAATATCAAAAAAACAAATCAACAACCCAATCGAAAAATGGGCAGCAGCCCTAAATAGACATTTTTCCAAAGAAGACATACAGACGGCTAATAGACACATGAAAAGATGCTCAATATCTCTAATTATTAGAGAAATGCAAGTCAAAACTACAATGGGGTATCACCTCACACCAGTCAGAATGGCCATCATTGGAAACTCTACAGATAATAAATGCTGGAGAGGGTGTGGAGTAAAGGGAACCCTCCTACACTGCTGGTGGGAATGTAAATTGGTGCAGCCACTATGGAGAACAGTATGGAGGTTCCTTAATAATCTGAAAGTAGAGTTAGCATATGATCCAGCATTCCCATTCCTGGGCATATATCCAGAGAAAACTGTAAAAGATACATGCACCCCAGTGTTCATAGCAGCACTATATTTACAGTAGCCAAGACGTGGAAGCAACTTATATGTCCATTGACAGATGACTGTATAAACAAGTGGTATATACCTAGAATGGAATATTACTCAGCCATGAAAAAGAATGAAATAAGCCATTTGCAGCAACATCGATGGACCTAGAGATTGTCATAGTGAGTGCAGTAAGTCAGAGAAAGATAACTATTGTATGATATCACTTATATGTGGAATCTAAAAAAATGATACAAATGAGCTTATTTACAAAACATAAATAGACTCACAGACATAGAAAACAAATTTATGGTTACCAAAGGGGATAGTGGGGTGGGGTGGGATAAATTAGGAGTTTGGGATTAGCAGATACACACTACTACTACATATAAAATAGGTAAACAACACGGACCTACTGTATAGCACAGGGAACTGTACTCAACATCTTGTAATAATCTAATGGAAAAGAATCTGAAAAAGAGTACACACACACACACACGTGTATTACTGAATAACTTTAATGTACACCTGAAACTAACACATTGTAAATTAACTATGCTTCAATTTAAAAAAATAGTTAAAATGGAGCAATATACAAAAGTATGATATAGTCTCAAAAGAAAAAAAATTATTAATAGGAAAATGACTGGAAAAATCTACACTGATACTGATCATGGTCTAGTTTCTATAATGTACATTTATTATCAGAAACATATTTAAAAACTCAGGCCTTTATATTGGGAAGAGTTTGAAATCAAGAGGCTCCCTTTCATCATTTATAAAACATTTTCAAAAATAAAATAATAGATATGCTAAAAGCAGTTCCTTTACATAAAAGTTAAAGGCTGTATGGTATCTTTGGTTTTTGAGAAATAAACAATTTCAAGTTTAAATCTACTTTACTACTTTTTGAATTTAAAAATGTTGTTGTTTAATATTATAGAAATGTTAACAACTCTGTGGAAACAGCAGAAGTGACTGAATCTAAAAGAATCAAAAAGTTCCATTTCATAAGATTTAAAATGACAGCATTTTATTTCTCAAACGTTACCAACTGTAATTCTTTTGTTCGTATCTTATAACTTAAATGAGCAGTAACAAAAACAAAAATTTATTATTTGCGTCTAGTTGGTAGTTGGTACCACCAAAATGATTTAAATTTAGCAAGGAACAAACTTGTTACAGTTATTTTAGATTCATAGAAAGGAAATCTGGAATAAGCTAATGCATTTATGATCAAAATATGAAGGCTTTATGAGTACGCAGAAATGACTTAAACTTTTATTGGGTTTATATTGACAGCATTACCTTTGAAAACATTTATCGGGTTTCTTTATTTTGCAGTTAAAGGAGAACTTTACGTTTCTTCTCTTTCGTAGATATTTGAGATATTTGGACCTGTGGCGCACCCATTTTATGTGTTACGGTTTAATTCTTCAGAGCACATTGAGAATAAAGGTATTAAAATAAAGGACACTATGTATTTTGCTCCATCAATGAAAGACTTCACCCAATATATATTCACAGAAAGACTTAAACAGTAAGTACTTTATTGGCATGCTATTTCTTTGCTTATCTAATGTTTATGTTTTAGGAGTAATTCTCAGTGATGTAGTTTCTTGTAGTTAAAACGTTATCTATCTAACAAAGAGTTAATTTGTCTTCCTGGTAGCATCTCTGAAAGCTACAATTGTTATCAGACTTTATAGGTCGAGATCATTTGTATCTTTTGCCCAAAATGACATGATCAACTAGTAAGAGCATGTTTGGGCCATATACATTTTGTCAATTTTGATTCGTTATTTTTTCCATTATATACCTTCTTTCATATATATGCTACTTTACTATTAGTATTATAATTTTTTTAAAAAAAACTTCCATTTTTTTTTTTTTTTTTTTTAAATTTTATTTATTTATTTATTTATTTATAGCTGTGTTGGGTCTTCGTTTCTGTGCGAGGGCTCTCTCTAGTTGCGGCAAGTGGGGGCCACTCTTCATCGCGGTGCGTGGGCCTCTCACTGTCGCGGCCTCTCCTGTTGCGGAGCACAGGCTCCAGACGCACAGGCTCAGTAGTTGTGGCTCACGGGCCCAGTTGCTCCGCGGCATGTGGGATCTTCCCAGACCAGGGCACGAACCCGTGTCCCCTGCATTGGCAGGCAGATTCTCAACCACTGCGCCACCAGGGAAGCCCAAAACTTCCATTTTAAATAAAAATTTCTTTGGATTACATTCATAGGCTTCACTATTTAATGAAACGATAATTCTCAAGAGGAAAAAAGATAATGAGTAAATTTCAGGTTACTTATAAATTGTAAACTTAATAGAGGAGAGAACTAAAATGTGTGTTGTGTATCAAGCCATGGTTAACAGGGTTGACTTCACCAACGAACCAGTGGTGTCCATTCTGTCTGGATGCTGTATGAAATACGCTGTATGATGCCTGTGGCATGTGTCTGGTAATATTTCTGTTCCCACCAATGAGCTCTGTATCTGCCAGGTGTAAATTGTGTCGCCAGGTGTGAGCTGTAGAGCTGTTTATATCAGTTAGGTTTTTTATTATAATTACATAATTAATTTTTGCACAAACCGAATTCAAGTAGAATAGCTTTTTCTATAAACATAAGTTAAATGCTTTGGAAGGATGTAATGAATATGAGCCAATAAAAATATTGCCCAGTTAAGGGCGGAAGAAAAGACCGCAAGGGATTGGCAGAGAGTAGATCTTAAATCTGGAAAGACCTTGCACTCAGTTTGACACAAAAGCCCCTTTGAGATCTAGCTGTCTTTCAGTTGGAAACTTGAAATACAGGTGAAGCATTAGGGGTGTGGTTTTTGCAGGAGCTAACAGTGAGTAGTAACCCTGGTGCTTGTCAAACCCTGGTACCAGTCCCAGCTGCAGGCCACGAGAAGGCCCCTCTACCACCTACATATTAAATCCAGTCTGAGTTTCAATTATTGGAAATAATTTCTGAAATGAGATGAACATTTTATTCCTGATAATTGATTAAACTCATGTTTTAAGAATCCACACGATTATCTGAAGGAACTTAAGGTGTTCTTCAGGCTGCATAAGGTTAGTTTTTCTAAATGTTGACAAGAAAGGTGAATTAAATAGACAACAAAGTCATAAAGATTTTAGTATGTTTTAAAATCATGCCTTAAATAATTAGCATTTCATTCTGTTTGAATATTAGGCTGTTGCTCTGGATGTGCCATATATTTTGCTTTTAACAGATAAAATATTTTAGCTAAAAGTTGATAGGTTGAAAAGATTTTCTGAAGATGTTTTTAGATAGATTTAGAAGCAGTCTTTGTACTGATTTGCAAGCACAAGAATTTTGTCCTAGAAAGAAAGAACAAGAAACTAAAGAATTGGGAAATTGAGCCCACCCTGCAGAAACCCAGCCTGACAAAGACTTCTGTTCTAGACTGCATTTTTTGGGTCAGTCATGGGGACTCCTTTGCCTTTGAGGTGGAGAAGTTTAGCTTCTCTCCAGCTTACCTTCTTCTAGTAAGGCTATTTTAATCTTAGCTTCCCATGAACTTAGTCTTTTGTTAAAGATGCTGTTTGAAATGTTGCTTGGTCTTTTCTATAGTAGATTTTGATTTTCTGTGGTGATGCCCTACTTGGGGAGCTTTTACCATTTATATCTTTAAGATCCCACACTAAGGGCACTGCAGGCCATCAGATGGTATCCATACAAAAAGGAGTCCTGGAGCTATGATAAATGCATGGGTGTCAGATGATAATTAAAAGCGGAAAAATCATTGGTATAAATCGTATATAATGTCAAAATTCTGAATTAAAATTTTAGAGCAGATTAATGATTTCATGTTGTGCCAGCCCACAGACATCTGTAAATTGATTTTAATGGATTGTGGATTATTGGATTAATGATTTTAATGAATTAATTCCTGAGAATCTTCCATTTACTTTTGAGATTTGGTTTCAAGCAGTGAGGACAAAATCTCCTAATACCTTGTAATATTTTAATGTAATTGAATAACAAATATTGTCATACTCTGAAATCAAGAAGATTAACCAGATAAGATTAAAAATGAGATTTCAGAAATTATAATTGTACTTATAATAGATCTACGTGCTTTTGTTGGTCATAGAGTGTAAAACTTTCCACCAAAAGTAGTTAATGCTTGTGATTATACTGTCCTTCAGAATCTTCAAAGCTCCTCCTCCTCCCCAAACTAGATATCCTTTGTCTCACCCTCTCTTCTTTGAGAGGCAGTCTTAGAGCAAGCCTTGGTTACTCAGGGAGTATCGTTGATATTCCTCAGGTGAATCGAGGAAGAAGAATTTCATGTTGTGATCTCTGTTGTTGAACCTGTAAAGTCTTAGACAAGGGAATGCCTCGTATTCATTTTTGTGTCCTTGGCACCTGGAACAGCATTTTGACCTGTGGTACTGGTTAAGCATCTGTTGAAGGAAGTTTATGAGCTGAGCTCAGCTATCATGAAACTATCCGTCAAAGTCAGAGCATCTGGAGCTACTTAGGAACTGCAGAACCACTTTGCCCTGCACAACACAGCCTTGGCCTCTCATTCTGATTCCCTGCTCCTAATATTTACGTGTGCCTTTCCCACATCTTCTTAAATGAGGTAAAGAACACAAAAATGAGCCTTTATTCTTTGCTCTTCTTTTCATATATATTGCAAATTAAGATTGAGCTTAGGTCTTGTACTTTATTATTTTCCATACTATTAGGTTATAAGCACTTAACAAAATCTTAGTAAGTACCTTGACCCTTTGACCTTTGTTTTTTCCCCCTAGGGATAGGGGATCAGATGCATCATGGAAGAATGATCAAGAACCACCACCAGAGGTACACGTATAAGTCTTTTTACACAGTATTTGAGAGAGGAAGGTAGGGCTCAATCTTATAAACCCATCGTTCTTGGCCTGAAGGAGGTCCTCAAGGCTGCTCACCAGTCACACTGCCTTTTGCCAGCCTGTGTGCTCTCCCCTGTCCCAGACGGCTTTTATACCGCCCAGAGTTTGTGATCATTTCAGGAAAAAAAATTTTCAGTCACATTTTAATAATTATCAGCTTATCATTTTCCTTAAAATATCCTATTTTTATCAATTTCGTTGAGGCCTGGCAAAGGCAGAATTGTCATTATTAAAAAAAAATTTGTTTCCTTTAGTAGGTTCACCATGTGGGATGTGATTATACACCATCACATTTATTGATGGTGCTTTTAATAAGCTGCCTTTCTTTTGGAGGTACAAAATCATTACAGTCTGCCTACTTCTCCATTTTTTCAGTATAATTACCTTCCTAAAAAGAGTGTTCTTGTATTTCTTTCTTAAATCTATGCCAGCAAGACTATTTTTATGTCTCTAAGTAGCTTGATATATATGGTCTTTAAATTATTAAAATATGAAAATTACAGCAGTGAGTGTATACGTTTATTAAAATAGTGTGAATTTATACAATATAAAAGAAGAATTGTAATTATTATAAGTGGGAGTTTTTAAATGTGCTCAGTAGTTGTGATGAAGTTTCTCAGTTTTGTAAATTCTTGGTATTTCAGATTTAATTTTGGTCATTTTAGATGTTCTCAAACAGTGCTGAAGGTTCATGGTCTATGTTAATTTCTAATTTTGCTGAAGCATGAGTCAGGGAGTGCCCACTTATATAGTCACTTAGCCAATGAACAGTCCTAGTTTAGTATCCACACTGCCATGGGATTATGTTTTCTGATTTGTGTCATGTGTACATGTGATTTCCACTAAGACCCTGAAGATTCACTTAATGTACTTAGTTATGTTCAGGACATCTTAAAAGTATTTGGGGATTCACAAAGGTCTTGAAACATATTTCTTGTGAAATCCAGATATTCTAATACATCCCTGTTGTTTTAGACCTAAGCATTAAAGTTGTTAATTATGGAATTGTTAATAGTTTATAAAATTGGTTTGATTGGGTTAATTTTAAAATTAAATCACAACATAGTTTATGGGAATTGTTTTTTCCAAGTAGTTGAATGGATGTCTCTATTTCTGTAATATGAGAAACTCTGAGTTTCTAAATTTTATAATGATCAGATTTTGTAGTATAGGATTATTGCCTGGTCTTAATCGTAGACTAGAATTTGGAATTTGTGGGGTGTAAACTTAAAAAAAAAATCATGCCCTGAAAACAGGAAATACTGAACTTGGATAAAGGAGCATAATAGTGAATACATCTTATTCATCTCCACATCCGTTTCTAACATATGAGTACATAATTTGAGTTGAATAAATGTGTTCAGTGAATGCAAATTTAAATTTATATATAAGAAAAATGTGAATTTTTCTCTGATTTTGTGAGGTGGTAGCAAAATACTGCCAAAGTAGTCACTCTAAAATAAACCATTGCCAGTTAAGATCGTTTAATACATCCCTCCTGCTTTTTTTTTTTTTTTTTTTTCTTAACATCTTTATTAGAGTATAGTTGCTTTACAATGGTGTCCTACTGCTTTTTAGGATAATGCCCAGTTATTTAAACTGGCCCCATAAGGGTCTTTATTAACTTCTCCAATTTCATCATCTCAGAGTTTGCTGTGTAAGAAGCTTTCGCTTTGCCTTAGAGAACCGTTTGTACTTCTCTAATATACGGTGCCTTTGCACGTATAACCCACTCCCCAAAAGCTTCCTTCCCCTTGTTCGTCTCTGACTCATCATCAGAGATTCCTCCTGGGGCTCCCGTATCAAGCCTTCCTTGCCCTCTTCCCCCTTTCTGTTGCCCCATAATCCCAGAGCACTGTCACAGCGCTTGTTTATTGGCTTATTTATCTATTTTCTCGTTTGAACCGTTTCAGAGAAAGCAGTGTCTTCCATCTGGCCTCAGTACGTTCTAGTGTCTGGCTCAGTACCAAATTTAACATGAGCTTAAAATTTTTAGCACATTAAAGATCAGTAATAAAAGGTCATGTGTTTCAAGGTACTAAAATTAGTTGATGTTTTTGAGTTTGATTATAGATTCTGAGGCATATCAACTCTTGGTTCATGGAAGATTCAATCTAGAATATATTTCAGCAAGACCATACTGAAAATACCGTACAGAAACTTTCATATGTATCTTATTTCTTCCTTTTAATTAGGGAACACATGTATACACAGTGACCCTGCTTTTGTATTTTTTTAAACGAAACATAGTCATTATTTTCTGAAATTAATAGGATAGTAAAATACCTGAATTCCAAGAAATCATAGAAGTTATACGTAGCTAATAGGTCTTGGTTTTTGGTAGGTTATAACAGTGGATCCCAATTCTTAGTAACATCTGAATTTTCCCTCTTGTGATTTAAAATGATTTCTTCTTGGAAGTTGGGTCATTCGTGTATCTACTTATCAAAGCCTTTTCCTACACTCCTATCCAAAGAGCATCCTAGTGATTTTCCCCACCCTTACTTTGCCTTATTATTTATTTATATCCCTTACTATACCTGACATTGTATTATTAAAATAATTAATCCCTATAAAGTGTTTAAAACAGTGCCTGGCATATAATGGGTGTGTGTAAATTTTTGAATGAATGAAGGGTATAACATTCACTTCCATTTTTATATTAGATCTGATAATTTATGTATTTGCTTATTCCTAACTACTCCTGTCTTTAGGATTGTTTGGCAGCGGGTACTATGATGAATCGTGACTCTAAGCTGGAAGTCAGAGTTCTAGCTAGGGAATACCCATATCTGAAGGGTGTTTAAGATGAGCATTTTAACGTTACCTATCTGAAACTTTCTACGAATTCAAAACAAAACAATATAAAAAAACCTTCAGTACTCATCTTCTGTGTTAGAGTCATTAGGCATTTATCAAAAAATATTTTATTTTTCTATCATATCTGATTTGAATATTATTGGTAAATATTAAGTATTGAAAAGGGTAACTTTTCTGTCAGGGTCACTGTTAAATATGTACCATTGAATTGGTAAATGCATGTGACATAAATCTGTCTATTTTTCTGTGCAAGGCCTTAGATTTCAGTGATGATGAAAAGGAAAAAGAAGCCAAACAGAGAAAAAAATCTCAGATTCAAGGCCGCAAAAAATTCAGATCTGAATTTAATGAACCAGGTGAGTTAAATGTAATATATAGTCATTTTTTCATCTTCATTTACATCTATATAAGTTCCTCAGTAATAAAACTGAGGGAACATCTGGGGTCCTGTCTTTACGCTCTGGCACCTGGCCAGCATTGGAGGCGTTACACAGGTGCGACGTGGTGGGAGAGTGACAGGGGATGTTCATTGGTGGCTTTTCAGGCTCGTGGGTGTAAACTTGGCTCCTAGGGGTAAAAGGCAAGCTAAGCCTTGGTAGAATCATTTGTACTCATCAGTACTTTTTTTTTTTTTTTTTTAGAAAGCTGTTTGCTTCCATTTTTAGAATTAAATGATATGGTGCTTAAGCTAAAATCAAGGTGTTTTATTTCCTATTGACATAATGCAATCACAGAAGAAAGTCTTCATGTTGCCTTTCTATATCCACATCCACTTCCCTCCCCTTACCCCTTCCTCAGCTGCTGACAACCACTGATCTGTGTGCCATTTCTGTAATTTATTTTGTCCTGTCAAGGATGGTTATATAAATTAGTGACTGGGTTTTGTCACTGAGCACAGTTTTCTGGAAATCATCTAGATTGTTGTATGTATCAAGTTTCTTTTCATTCCAGGGTAATATTCTGTGGTGTGAATATACCACAGGTGGTTTAACCGTGCATCCATTGAAAGACATTTGGGTTGTTTACAGTTTGGGGTTTTATGAAGAAAGCTGCTTTATACATTTGTGTACAGATTTTTATGTCAACACAAATTTTCACATTTCTCTGGGATAAATGTCCCAAGAGTACAGTCGGGTTATATGATACAGTTGACAAGTGGACAACTTTGGGGTCAGGGGCACTGACACACACACACCCCAATGTAGTTGAAAATCTGTGTATAACTTACAGCTGGTCCTCTGTATCTGCGGTGACGCGTCCGTGGATTCAGCCAGCCCTGGATAGTATAGTACGCATCTGTTGAGAAAAGTCTGCTTATAAGTGGACCTGTGCAGTTCAAACACATGTTATTTGAAGGCTCCACTGTAGTTGCATGTTTAGTGTCTTGAGAAACTGCCACACTGTTTTTCGTGTGGCTTTACCACTTTAGGTTCCTGTCACCAGTGTATGTATGAGTGGCCCAGTTTGTCTGCATTCTCACTAGCATTTGGTATTTTCATTATTTTTTATTTTAGCCATTCTGATAGGTATGTGATGATATGTAATTGTGATTTTTAACTTGCATTTTCCTAATGGCTAATGATATTGAACAGCTTTCCATGAGCTCATTTGCTATCTGTGTATCTCTTCAGTGATGTATTTGTTCACGTCTTTTGCCCATTTTCTAATTGTGTTTCTGTGTTTTACTCTTGAGTTATGAAAGTTTGTACATAATTTCTTCCAGTCTATAGCTTGTGTTTTCATCCTCGTAAAAGGATCTTTTGCAGAACAAAAATTTTTTATTTTGATGAAGCCCAGTTTATCTGCTTTGCTTTTATGGAGTCTGAGAATTTCTTTCCTAGACCTACATCCCAAAGATTTTCTCTCTCTCTCTCTCTCTCTTTTTTTTTTTCTGAAAGTTTTCAAAATTATTTTAGCCATTTTAGTTCCTTTGCCTTTCCATATGAATTTTATAATAAACTTCCCTATATTGACAGAAAGTCTTGCCAGGATTTTGATCGGAATTGGGTTAAACCTATATGTTGGTTTGGAGAGAATTGACATCTTAACTGTATTCAGTCTTCCACTCCACAAACATGGTATACATCACCATTAATTTAGATCTTCTTTAATTTCTTTCACCAGCATTATGTAGTTTCCAGAATGCGAGTCCTGTACATTTTTTTGTTAGATATACACCTGAGTATTTCATTTTTGGGGAATCATTGTAAATGGTGTTGCGTTTTAAATTCGTGTTCATGTGTTCATTTCTAGAATACAGAAATACAATTATTGTTTGTATGTTTAGCTTGTGTCTTGTGAGCTTGCTGAACTCACTAGTTCTAGGAGTTTCTCCCTTGAGATTTTCAATGTAGACAATTATGTCAGTGGCAGATAAGAACAATGCCCCCCCCCACCCCGCCCCTGCAGTTTGTATGCATATTTAGCTCTCTTTCTCACCATTACTAACTATAACTTCTGGCACTATATTGAGTAAATATGTTTTGTTCCTGGTCATAGAGGAAAACATTCAGTCTTTAAGTATAATGTTAGGTGTAGGGGTACTGTAGATGTCCTTTATCAAGTTGAGGAAGTTTCTGTCTAGTTCTGTTTTCCCTGAGCTTTTTTTCAGGAATCATGAATTTTGTCAAATTTTTAAATTCTGACAATTGTTTTTCTGCATTGATTGATAAGATCACATGACTTCTTCATTACCTTGTTAATAAAGTAGATTACATTGGTTTTAGAATATTGAATGAGCATCATGGGAATAAACCATGGTGTATAATTCTTTGTATATGTTATTGAATTTTGCTCATATTTTGATAAGTATTTTTATGTTTATATTCATGAGGGATATTGGTCTTTCTCTTTTTTTCTTTCTTTCTTCCTTTCTTTCTTCCTTCCTTCCTTTCTTCCTTTCTTTTCTCTTTTTCTTTCTTTCTTTCTTTCTTTCTTTCTTTCTTTCTTTCTTTCTTTCTTTCTTTCTTCTCTTTTCTTTCTTTCTCTCTCTGTTTCTCTTTCTTTCTCTCTCTCTTTCTCTCTCTCTCTCTGTCCCTCTCATTTTTTTACCTGGTTTTGGTGTCAGCAGATGCTTCCTACTAGCTTCATAAAATGACTTGGGAATTTTTTTTTTTATTATTTTCTTGAAAACGTTTTGTAGATTTGGTGTTAATTGTTTAAATGTTTGGTAAAAAGTCTCCAGTGAATCACCTCAGCCTGGAGATATCTTTTTTTGGGAGACTTTTAATTACAAGTTCAATTTCCTTAATAGTGATATCTTTTTCACATTGGATAGATTATAGTAAGTTGTGTTTTTCAAGGAATTGGCCCATTTCATCTAATTTGTCAAGTAATGTGTGTAGAGTTGTTTACAATATTGCCTTGACATCCTTTTGATGTTTTTCCTGATATTGATCATTTGTGTCTTCTGTTTCTTTGTCAGTTTTGCCTAGAGGGTTGCCAATTATGTTGCTTTTTCACAGAGCCAGTTCTTTATGTCATTTAATTTTCTTTATTGTTTTTCTATTTGCAGTTTCATTCTTTCAGCTCTTTATCATTAACTTTCTGCTGCTTGCTTTGGGTTTATTTTGTTCTGGTTTTTCTAGGTTCTTGAGGTGGGAGCTTATATTATTTATTTAAGACTTTACTGCTTAAACTTGTTCCACAGATATTGGTGTGTTTTATTTATTGTGATTTAGCTTAACGTTCCTTTCTTTGTTTTTATTTACCTTGAGACATCCTCTTTGACCAATGGATTATTTAGAAGAGTATTATTTAGTTTCCAAGTGTTTGGAGATTTTTCTGTAATCTTTCTGTTATTGATTTCTATTTTTGATTCCATTGGGGGTTGAGAACACAATCTGTATGATTTCAATTCTACATTTTTTAAAAAGTTTTATGGAATATGGTCTATCTAGGAATATGATTTTGGGCAGTTGAAAGTAATGTATATTTTGCTGTTGTGTGGTGGAGTGTTCTATAAATGTCAATTAGATCTTGTTAGTTGTTGGTGGTATTGAAATTTTCTCTAGCCTTAGTGATTTTCCGTATAGCTGTTTTGTCAGTTGTTGAGAGAGCATGTGGTTGGGGCATGCCTATTTAGGATTACTATATTTTCTTGGTAGATGACCCCTTTATCATTATAAAATGTCCCAGTCTTTGCTCTGAAGCCTGTTTTATCTGATATTAATATAGCTAATCCTTCTTTCTTTTGATTAATGTTTGCATATTGTAGCTTGTTCCATCCTTTTACTTTCAACGTGACTGGATCATCTGAAATGTTTCTTGTAGATTGTAGTTATGTTTTTTAATCCACTCTGCCAACTTCTGTGTTTTAATTGGTATATTTAGACCATTTATATTTAATGTAATTATTGATATGTTAGGGCTTTAAATCTGTGTTTTTCTGTATTCTCTCTAGTTTTTATTTCTCTGTTGTCTTTTTTCTGCCTGCTTGTGGTTACTATAACATTTTTTAGAATTCCATTTGCATTTATCTGCAGTGTGGATTGTATCAGTTAGTATGGTTTTCTTTCAGTGGTTGCTTTAGGTCTTAAATTTTATATACATAAGTTATCACAATCTGCTATTGTCATTTTACTGGTTTGAGTGCAGTGTAGAAACCTTGCCTCTCTATATGTCCCTTTATTTTCCCTTGTTAATAGTATAAATTGCTTTAATTGTTTCCTATGTATACAGTAAGAATCACATTAGCAGTTATAATTTTTGTTCCAGCCATCAAACATAATTTAGAAGACTCAGTCACAGAAGGAAATTCTATTGTATTTACTCCTGTTTTTGCGTACTCTGTTCTTCTTTGCTTCCGGATGCCTTACAGTCTTTTCTTTTATTGTTTCTGTTTAGAGAACTTGCTTTAGTCATTCTATTAGGGTAAGTCTGCTGGAGATAAATTCTTAGCTTTTCTTCATCTGAGAAAGTCTTTGATTTCCCTTTTTCCTGAGGATATTTTCACGCACTATAGAATTCTAGATTGCCAGTTTTCTTTCAGCACTTGAAAAATGTTGTGCCACTTCTTTCTGGCCTCCATGGTTTCTGATGAGACATCTACTGTCATTCAAATTGTTTTTTTCATGTGGGTAAGGTATCATTTCTCTCTTCCTCTGCTTTCATGTTTTTTCTTTGTTTTTAGTTTTTAAAAGTTTGTGATGTGTCTTGGTGTAGACTTCTTTGGGTTTATCCGAACTGAGATCTGTTTAGCTTTTTGAATCTGTGGGTTTATGTCTTATGCCAAATTTGAGAAGTGTTCAGTCATTATTTCTTGAAGTACATCTTCTCCCTCATTTTTCTTCTCCTTTCCTTCTAGGATTCTGAAGATGTAAATATTAGTTATTTTGTTACAGTCCCACAGATCCCTGAAGCTCTCTGTTCATTGTTTCCCCAGTTTATTTCCTTTCTTCTTTTCAGACTAGATACTTTTCGTTGTTCTATCTTCTTTCTTCTGTCCCTTCATTCTACTGTTAAGCCCTCCCTTCAGTTTTTAATTTTGATTATTAAATTTTCAGTTCTGAAATTTATTTTTCTTCTTTTTTTTGTTGTTTTTTTTTTTTGCTGAGACTTTCTATTTTTTACTTGTTTCAGTGTATTCCTAATTTTTTATTGAAGTGTTTTTATGATGACTACTTAAAAACATTTCTCTGATAATTCTAACATCTTTGTCTTCTTGGTGTTGGCCTCAATTAGTTTTCCTTTTTCATTTGAGTTTCAAATCTTCGTGGTTCTAGGTATGACGAGTGGTTTTTAATTGAAACGTGGACATATTAGTTATAATGCTGTTTTTGTTTTTAAAACTGTTCTGGCAGGGAAAGGAAGGAGGTTGCGTTATTACTATTACTACCAGGTGGGGATAGGAGTTAAGCTTTTCTTTATAACTTCTGTTGACATCTGAAGCCGGGGGTGAATCATTACTGCTGCACACGGGCAGGCCTCCTCTTGTGTCTGGTGGGGGTAAGAGTGCCTCGTTACTGCTCCTGACACCATGGGGGATGGCCTCGTTATGCTGGGCACTGATGAAAGTCCTGACTCTCCTCGGTTTTCTCTGACTCCACCCCAAGTACAGGAAGTGGAGGAACACTGTGTTACTGCTGGTGGAGATGCAAGTCCAGGTTCCCCATTGTCATTGAGGGGAGGCTGGAAACTGGCTCCCTGCTCAGCCTCTTCTGACCACCCTGGTTGGGAGGGCTAGCCAAGCCCCTTACTCAGCCTTTGAGAGTGTGAGTGAGGTTCCTGTCCAGTTTTCTCTGTGGTGTTTGGCTGAAATCAACTGGTTATTGTCTCAAAGTTTTGTCTTGCTTTCCCTTTCCTGATCTCTGGCCTTTTGGATTCATTTAAAATTGATAATTTTAAGCCTTATAAAATTGTAATTACTGTAAGGTCTACTGGAAGTTAAAGAAGAAATTATTGAAATTTTAAACAGTGTTTTTTGATGTATTAAAGTTAATTTTAATTTTGTTTTTATGCTTTTTTCCCCAAAGGTGAAGGTTTTTCAGAAGTACATCAGAATTGGAATGTTCATAACTCTGCTTCAGAGCCTTCAAAAGGATATCACAGCAGAGAATTCACACGAGGGTTTTCCCGGGGCAGATATCCTCGGTCTTGTCCTGGCAGGCCCCCACCTCCACAGTTTTATAACTCAGAGCACATGGTACCTCAGGAGACTTCAGGATTTCCACCCCAGAGACAGGACGGCCCTATGATGCCACAGTATCCCTTCCCTCCTCCCGGGTTTGACATGCATAACTTCTCACTCCCTCCCCCTCCACCACCCCTGCCACCACCTCCTGCATCTGCAAACATGGGCTGGGCTGCCCCTGCTGTGGCGCCTCACCCGTTAATTCCCCTACCGTACTCCCTCCCCCCACCTCCGCCCCCCCCACCTCTGCCTCCCCCCTCCTCTTCTGGAGATAGTAATGCTTCTCATTTTGGTCCTTACTATTAGGTGGATGTATGCATTTCCTGAGAAATGTGGACTTTTATATATATATACACACACGCACACACGCACGCGCGCACACTCACACACATACATATATATAGGAAGGATTTTTTTTTTTTAAAAAAGAGATCATGTAGCTAGAGTTTTAAAACATTGTAAATTACTAAATGGTTCCTTCAGTTGTAAGTTGATATATATTATAATCTTTGTGAAATTGTATTCATGAAAATTTAACATTCAACTTGTAGGGGGGGGAATCCAATTATGTGGTATTAAAACTTTGAACACTACCCAGTTAAACAGTATGTGTAGATCTAATAATAGATCTGGAGCAACTTTCATCATGGGTTAAAATGCACTGAGCATATTATGTTTTTGGTATATCTGAAAATAAGATGTTAAGTCCTCTATTGAGAGTCTTTAAAATAAACTATTTTTATAAACTTATACATTGAAAATTGATTTTCATTGTAAATGCAGTTTACCAATAAATGTAAACATCCTAACTTTTTTTTTTTTTTTAAAGCAAGTGAAGGGTACAAAGAAGAAAAGCCTTATGTCTTGGCAAAAGCCATGTCTATAATTAAAGTTAATATTTATTAGTTTTGCACAGGCAGGCTTTCCATTATCTATGCAAATTTCCATTATTTGGGCATGATCCAGTACGCTTTACTGTTTAACCACGTAAAGAGACACAAGGATCATTCACAATAAAATATGTTATTTATTCACAGTAACATGTATTTACCGCCACACTAGGAGACTGTGTCTTCCATATCTGTTTCCCAGATTCTTGGATGCCTGGCACAGATTAAGTACTTAATAAATATCTGTTGAACGACAGACTGAATTTAGAGTTTTTAATTAAATGACCAGTGAGTATTATTTTACATGATTCATGTACTCATGAAACATAAACGTAAGGAAATTACAGAATTTTAGAGATAGAAGAGGCCTTGGGAGTAGCCTAAACTAGTCCTAATTTAATTATGGAGCAGCCTGACTAGGGGCTCCAGGGAAGTTAGGTCACTAAGGTCACCAGTGAGGTGGCAAGGAGTTAAACCTAGTTCTGATTCTCAGACCAGCACTTTCTACTAAATTGGTGTTTTTCAATCTTTCGTTCCTTGGCACTCTTACAAAATAGTACTTCTATGCACATTGGGATAATCTGCTAATTTATCACAAGCCCCTGGACTCTGGTTGCACCGAGACCCCACTTCGCCTCCCTATGGGCTGAGGAGACTCTTTTCAGGGTTACCAGGTCATAAGATGAGAGGTTCTTGCTCTGGTAATACCTTGGCTTTATCATGTTGTGCTTTATGATTCTTTCTTGAAACATTACTGCAGCTTCTCTTTAGGAGTTGCCTTCATAGATTATGGCACAGTCTTCTGGTTCATGGAATATTGTAAGAGTTAAGTGAGATTACATCTAAGAACACTAAGAAAACCCCAAAACTTTTTTATAAAAATGTGAGATGTTGCCATCCAGTTATAGCAAATCAGTAAGCTGTTATAATCACCATGGCATTTAGAAAATCTTTAGACCTCTGTCCAAAAGTAGTCAGTAGATATTTGATAGTAGTTATTTATTATCTGAAGAAACTTAGGAGCTGAACCATACCATTTGATTTCTGCTTTCAATTAAGCTGCTACCTTAAACACTTAGGTCCAACTTGCCTTCCTCCCTATACTTAATTCAAGGCTTTTGAAACTTCAAAAATCACCTGAGTTTTGGATGGTTTGTTAAAAGTGCACATTCTTGGACTTTATCCCCAGATTCAAATTTAGTATATCTGAGATGAGACCTAGGAAACCACTTTTAACAGGTGCCCGCAGGTGATGAATCTCAGGATTTACTCTGTATAGATTTCAAGGTAGATGTATGTACTACAGCTTCTCGGCCCTTCGCTCAGGGACTGAAGGGAGTTCTGTTTGGGGTGGTGGTGAGGGTGTGGGGAGTTGATAGAAAAGAAGAGAAAAAACCGGCTACTTAAATTGTATCCTTGGCATCTTACTTGGTTCTCAGAGCTGTATGTTTTCAGCTGTATGCATCTTTGGAGTTTAAGAGGAGGAACCAAGTTGTCTCTTTCATTTGGAAGAGAGAAATATTACAGTCTTCATCATCCCAAGATTAATCTTGCAGTGCTGCTTTTAAAATCATGTGGCCCTGGATCAACTACTAGCTGATCTAAAGGTAAATACTTAATGTTCTTCCCACACCGTTTCTCACCTCCAATAGAGAATTCTTTATGTAAGTCTTTTCCTATAATAAAGTAGATTGACATTCACATGATTGACTATAGATAATGTTTTTGCATGTCTACAGTTGTAAATATGGCAAAATGAAATTATGGCCTAGGCTAGTATATTTATTTTATTAAGGTGAGTAACTCTTCTCTTTTTTTCTTTAATGGAAAAGATAGTGAGGTCCATGGTCATTGGATGACTTGTCCAATATTAGAAATAAATATTGAAAACTGAGTTGAGGTTGCCTAGACCTAGAAGAGGAGGTACAGTTTCAAAACTTAGCAAAACACATTTCTCAAAAGCCTTGTGGTCAAGTCATAAAGTTAAATCCTAAAATGTACCCATCTCTGCTGTGTAGCTGATTAGTAGACCCTATTATCAGTACTAGTTGGATGCATTGGCAGGGGCCTGTGTGCAGGGGTCTCCACTCTTGTGGGTGTTGAGGACTGCAGGATGCTTCCTTTTCCTTCTTTCTCTTCCCCTCTTCCCCCCCATTCTGATTTGTTACTCCCTGCCCTCCATCTCACTCCCTTTGTGCTATTTTTCCTTGCTTGGAGTTGGTGAAACTAAGTACATTAAAATTTCAAGACATTTGATGAATAAGAAATGAGTAGAATATGAGTTCCAATCTACTATAATTTTAACCTATTTGATAAAAAAAGAAGTGGTATTTAAAATCCCCAGGTGTGAAAAATCTTAGTGTATTTTTTACGGACAAGTTTTCTTAATAATTTGAGGAGAGAGAAAATCTCAGACATACTGTGTCATTTATATATATTCTATTTCAACAATAATTGGCATTTGCGTTCAATATTATGAATTTAAACATTTTAAGGCAATATGATTAACTGGCTTAATGCTTTCTACCAGTTATTTTTCACAACATCTGTTGTTGATTTCTGTTGTGGAAAAAGGCAATCCTTCCCCACTCCAGATGATGACCGAGGTCAGGGAACATAGCAGAGGAAGAGAAATAATTTGTTACATGTTTACCTCTCGCCCTTCCCCACTGCTTGGCTGGGGTACCTGAGAAGACACTTAGCACACTATCTTCACAAGCTCATCAGAATAAATAGTCTTGTACTTCTGTATTTATGTGCTAGGGAAAATAAGTATGCTAAATACTAGGTCTTTTTAAGAAAAGAATTAAAAACTAGATTAACGTTTTGTAGAGTGAATTACTTTGTATGTTCACACAATTTGTGTTCATAAAATCTTCGTTCTGACGTTGCATATTTGATTCCAATGATAATAAGATCTCAGGTCTAACTATTTAAAAATAGATACTTTTAATAGAATGCAAGCTGGAAAATAAAAATAATTATGAGAAATCATTGTCAGGTTATGTTGCAGATACACTATGATTTAATACAGTCTGCACTATATTTATGATTTAATACATTCAGGGCAAAACAACAATATACATTTGTGTCCTTCACTGCAGATAAATTGCCAGTATTCCAAAAGCCATTCTCTACTTGTCATTCTGACCTAGTCAGATCCTAAATTTATGTAGCAATTATGTTCCATCCAAAAAGAAAACCCATGGAAACAATTACTATACTGTGCCTGAAATTAAAGTTGAGAAATATCTTATATCAGGCCAAAGTACTTGTTTTGAGCTACTAGCAGCAATGAAGTTATATCTCATCTTTGACTGTGTATTCTGTACCTAACTTGTTATCATTGGTGGATTAGACATGATCAATTACTGAGTGTCCTGGAAATGAGGTACACAGTTGTGTATCAAATGGGAAAATAATGAAAATAGCCAATGAGGAAAAATTTTCTTCCACATATTCAATAAAAAAATATGAATAATTATATATATATTATATGTATACTTACATATATATATTTGAAGGCTAGTACAAAAAGCCTGATTGATATGCATGGTTTAGTTGTTCAGTACCTTTTATTTCTATTCATAAGGTTGATGAAATGGGAATAAATATTACATTGGCTTATTTCTTAGTTATTGCATTACACCAGCCCCCAAAGAGAACAAACTGACCTTATGTGGTAAAAGCTTTTTATTTAAATTGAGCATAAACATTATCTCTAACAAGAGATATGACCCAAACAGTAATAGAACAAATACAAAGGAATAAAATCTATTAGCATAGAATCCTTATTAAAACGTGATACATAGATGGTGGTGGTCTGTAATGTTTGGATGGTAGAGATGAACTTCTAATATGCTCTCAGTATCCATAGCCACTGCAATGTGCAGAACCACTGCGGCAGCTCTTGAAAGCTTTCACGTGTTGTCCCGTGACACGCAGGAGGGATGCTCTCCAAATGCCTGCCTGACCACGCGTTGTACGCGGCGCTTCATCTCAGCACGTGGCACTGTCAGCCCCAGGTACGCCAGCTGTCTTAGTGGCCGATTCATTCAAAGCAAATGATTAATTTTCTTTAACACCAGCTTGCTATATGACCAATTATAATTCTGGTATATTTATTGGCAGCACCGTGAGTTCAAAATAAATTCTGTTTAAGGGCAGAAGAAAATACTGTAGGCATTAACTTTATTAATATGTTCAGATACCATTTGACCCCTATGAAATTGCCTACAAAATGGCAATTTCATATGGTTCAATCTAAAATATGGACTCCATAATGCATTACTTCCTATATTTATTTTTCTTCAGTGAACATCTCCCTGTCCCATTATTCTACAGGTCACATTTTGGAAACAGTGTCATAGATAATAGCTGGAAGAAATTTCATGGTGGGGCACATTTCTCAGAGATACCTGGTCTTGCTAAGAAGACAATTTATTAGAAGATCCTGGGGCCTGGAAGTAATGTTAAATATTCTGTATTGGGTTAGGAAACCACTGTTCTTTAGTGTAGACTCTGTACTTCTTAACCTGGTTTCCCTCCCTCCCCAAACCGCCCCCACCCCCTGCAGTGTACTAGAGCCTACTAAAAACCTGTGAGATGTACATTTTTCTAGGAAGGAGGAGAACTGAGGGTCCGTGGCTTTCCTCCTGTTTTTAAAGAGAGAAAAAGAAAGGGGCTAGAGAGAGAGTCTCTCTCAAGGTTTTCCCTTTTTTGGAGCACGTATAACACAAATCTTTTTCAAATTTGATAATGCACAAATCCTTTAGAAAAAATAGTTGTGAACCCCCAAAACTGTACTCACAGGCCACATTGGGAGACACTGAATTATGAAACTAAAATTTCATTCTATAAAAATGCCTCTTTGATGTCTTACAGAATTTTTATACCTGCAAGAATATATCTGTGGATACATTCAATTTAAAAAAATTTGGCCTAAACAATGTTAGATTTCAAATGGCTTTATAGGCAAAACTTCCAAATAATTACAGCCAGGAGGAGAAGAAATATTTAATGGTCTTAGACATTTAGAAAATATCTTCCCATTGTTTCTGCCCAATAGGGAGTTTATTTATAATTTAGACCATGAACAGGAAATCACTCTTACACTGGAAGAAAGGGGAACTATCTTCACCTTAACAAATTTAGTTGTCAGTCTCCATTTTACAAAGCTCTCTCCAGGCATACTGTGACGAGGAGTGAAATTTGGGTAAGTTTGGAAAGTCTAAAAACATTCTACAAAGACAAAAAATGCCCGTACACAAGAGCAACAGAACAATAGTCCATGATATGTGGTAACTAAACAGCTGGTGTCTAGGGAAGACAACGTTTTAACTGACCAAGTAGCTGCTGACAGAGAACATTACTGTGGAAATAAAGAATAAGGACTTTGCATTAGGTGATTCTTCTACGTTGATTGGAGAGATTGGAGAAAAAAAGAGTTGAGCCCAGGGCTTTACATTCTAGTCCTACAACCTGGGTAAGGACCAAGAAAACTTCTATATTATCCTGAAATAAACAGACAGTGCCACCTCCCTTCACAAAACTATCTCCTGTTAGCTGCAGGGTTGGAATTTCCGAAAACCAAACCTATGTCTGATCCTGTGGTTGCCTGAACACTGTGAATGAACCTCAGATGAACACTGAATGAACCTCAAAAACATAATGTAGAGCAAAACTGCCAGACACAAAAAGGGTATATTGTTTGATTCCATTTATGAAAAGATGAAAAAAGAAATGTAAAAACCAATTAACCTAACCTTTAGTTTTTAGGGATACATGCTTTGATAGCACAGATATTAAAAATGAAAAAAAATAGCAAGAAAGGAATTAACTATAAGTGTCAAGAGAGTAAATGCATTAACAGGAAGAATAATAATTGGGAAAGGGCAAAAGGGGGCCCTTCTACAGTTCTGGCCACACCCCTGATACAGTTATATGGGTGATCGCTTTGTGATAATTTATTAGGCTGTACATTTATGTTCTAAGCAAATCCATTTGTGTATATTATTCTTCAAAGTCAAAAGGATTAAGATAAACAACCCTGCTATGGCTTCCCATCCCACTCAGAGAAAAAAGACAAGGTCCTTAAGTGGCCTGCAAGTCCCTCAGTGATCTGGCCCGTATTAACTGATTTCTCAATTCTCCTTCCTCTAAAGGCCTAAATAGACATTTCTCCAAAGAAGACATACAGATGGCCAACAAACACATGAAAAGATGCTCAACATCACTAATTATTAGAGAGATGCAAATCAAAACCATAATGAGGTATCGCCTCACACCAGTCAGAATGGCCATCATCAAAAAATCTACAAACAATAAATGCTGGAGAGGGTGTGGAGAAAAGGGAACCCTCTTGCACTTTAGTGGGAATGTAAATTGATACAGCCACTTTGGAGAACAGTATGGAAGTTCCTTAAAAATCTAAAAATAGAGCTACCATATGACCCAGCGATCCCACTACTGGGCATATACCCTGAGAAAACCATAATTCAAAAAGAGTCATGTACCACAACGTTTATTGCAGCTCTATTTACAATAGCCAGGACATGGAAGCAACCTAAGTGTCCATTGACAGATGAATGGATAAAGAAGATGTGGTACATATATACAATGGAATATTACTCAGCCATAAAAAGGAGTGAAATTGGGTCACTTGTAGTGATGTGGATGAACCTAGAGTCTGTCATACAGAGTGAAGTAAGTCAGAAAGAGAAAAACAAATATCGTATATTGACACATATATATGGAATCTAGAAAAATGGTACAGATGAACCTACTTCCAGGGCAGGAATAGAAATGCAGACGTAGAGAAGAGACATGTGGACGTGGTGGAGGTGGGGTGGGAAGGAGAGGGTGGGACGAACTGAGAGAGTAGCATTGACATAAGTACACTACCATGTGTAAAATAGGTAGCTAGTGGAACATGCTATAAAGCACAGGGAGCTCAGTTTGGTGCTCTGTGATGACCTAGAGGGGTGGGATGGGGGGTGGGAGGGAGGCTCAAGAGGGAGGGGATATGGGGATATATGTATACGTATAGCTGATTCATTTTGTTCTACAGCAGAAACTAACAACATTGTAAAGCAATTATACTCCGATTAAAAAGAAAAATTCTCCTTCCTCTTTCTCATTATGTTCCTGCAGCTGCACATTTATACTTGCACGTGATTGGAGAAAACCAAACCACCATGCTGTCTGGATCACTTGAAATTCCTCAGCACTTCCCCTAAAAATGCACCCTTAGGGCTGCCTGGAAATGCACCATATTTCGCTAGACCGTTCACTAGTCCCCACCTAGGTGACCATTTCATGCCTCTCCTCTATCTCCAAGCCCTCCACTTCCCCCACCTGCTATTTCACTGTCCTTCCTCTCCTGGTATTTTGCCTGCCTCTTTGTTCTGAGAAAATGGAAAGGATTCTATTTGTTGGACATAGAGGTGTATCATCCCTTCAAGAAAAGAGCCATTACCCCAGCTGTTGGGAGAGCTGTCAGATACATGCCCGAAATCAGCTCCTAGCAAGAGCCCAAGAGTAGGCCCTTCAGAGGAACCCAAATCCAATATCAGTTTAGAGGGAAGAGGGTGGCAGCAGCTTAAAGACACCAAGGGGCAAATCCAAATCTGTCTTTAGAGTTGGTTAAGGCTTTGCCAGGCATGCACTGTACTTTGAAATTTTCTTCCAGACAATCCTGTTTCCTCCCTCTCCCTTCCGTAAGTGTTGATCCCTAGTACTCAGCATTCCAAACTCCAGCTTAATTTTGCTTCCAGAACTCATTCTGTGACACCTCATAGAGCATCCAGACTCCCATCGCCATGTCCATCTACCAACCTGCTTCTGTTCCAAAGTCCTATGACTGTCTCATCTAGGTAGAGCTCTTATTTAAAGCAATCACTTCATTCGTGTACTGTTTTTGCTTAACTCAAAGACATCACTCTAGCAATTCTCTCCTCTCCCCTCTGACATCACCAATCTTTCCTTATTGGAAAAATTTCCATTATTTGTCCCATCCTATAATTAGAAAAAAATCATTCTTTTGGCCCACTTCCCCAGTTACTGCCCTGTTTCTCTGCTCTCTTTTGCAAAAAAATGACTTTAAAAATGATCTATAATCCCAGTCCCTAATTCCTCTTCTCCCAACTCTCTTTAGTTTATTCTAATCAGGATTTTGCTCCCACTGATGGGTGAGGACCACTCTTGTCGAAGTCATTCCGTGCGTCCTACAATGCCAGCTACGATGGTCTGGTCTCAGCCTTCATCATACTTCACTGTTTTCATGGCTGATAATTTTCTACTCTTTGAAACTTTTTCCGCTTGGCTTCTAGGATGTCAAGCTCTCTTGTTTTTCTCCCTCACTGGTCACACTTTCTCAGACCAGCCACCTGTTGCACAGCTGTAAGTGGCAGTATTTACTTAAACAAAAATATGCCCAGGTCCCTGGAGATGTGCTGTGAGGGGCGTTGCTGTCAGTCTCCGTTCCTGGTTTGCTCTTTGCTCTGCCTCTTAGGGAGCACGGTCACAGGGCTCTGTGCTCGGTGCACTTCTGTTTTCCAGTTACACTCATCTCTACCCCTGACTTTGCTCAGAGTTGGAACTCCACAGACCACCTGATGTTTCACTTCGATGACTAATCCATACCTCAACATGTCCACCTCTCCGTTCTAAGCTCTCACTCCACGCTTGCTCCACCAGAAGTGTCTGCTCTCTCAGTGGTGACAACTCCGTCCTTGCAGTTGCTCAAGCCTCAGATACCTGCTTCAAAACAAAACAAATGGAAAATCAGTAAGGACTGCATATTTTACTTTATGCTCAGGGATGGGGATGGGAGAGTGGTGGTTAAAGTAGAGAAGTAACCTACTTTCCAGTTTTCTGGGAGTAGTTCTCTGGATTTAAATACTCCACATGGGTTGATGACTTGACAAGACCAAAGGGATTAACTCTTCTCCCTCCCTTTCCACCAATAATCATTCCTCCCTCCACTGAGTAGGATGTTACCAAAGTCAGGTCCAGCTGCTGGCCTCTCGAAAATCAATACGAAAGAGAGAGAGAAATGTTGGTAGAAAGTAAAGTTGCTTTTAATCAGAATACTGGCCATCTGGGGAGAAGGTGGACTCAGTGTCCCCAGTGACCATCTCCGAAGATTCTGCTCGGCCATGAAGGTTTTTAAAGGGGAACAGGGAAGTCATTTCAGTTAATCATTGAGATAGGGGGGTCAGCGTCCTCACCATCCCTCACTGTGTGCAGGCTTGTCGACTCCTTGCGATCTTTCTTTAGATGATCTCCTGTTCACACAGCTTGTTCATGAGATTACTGAAGGAGAAGCTAGGGAAGAGATCTGTTAATTACTTATTCTTCATTTCTACTTCTTTGATCCATGGAAAGAACCAACAGTTTAGGCAAGGTATTGGGTGATCAAAAGATTTGAAAGGTGTGCTAGGGCTGGAATGAGTAGAGCATGGGGGGGAGCCTGGTTTAAGGTTAGTGACAAGACAAATGGGCCTCCTGCATAGAGCTGCTTACAAGGATATTCATCTATTTGTTTAACATCAGATCAATCTTTCAGCTTTATATCTAGAAGAATATATCCTACCCCTGTCACTGGGAAAAGCAGCAAAGGATAGATATGCAATGGCCAGAGTCACATCCAGAAAGGAGAGATTTTTGCCAGATCCGCTTAAAGTATTTTCTGAGGAGCCTTTGAAGAGTAATTCCTGGGCTTACAGTTTTTGTAAGTTTTTGTATTACAGTTATTGTATTTTACAGTTATTGTAAAAGGGAGAAGCAAACTCAGGCAGCTCTATCAGTTCTCATCCAAGCCTTTCATCCATTTTCTAAATACAACTAAATCAGAGATTGTGGTTCCTGATCCCTGGGACCACAAATATAAATATCTGTGTTATAAAGTGGTTAGAGCTCATCAATGGTGGGTTCAAAAATATCCATACTAGAGTTTAACTTGATGGAAACAAAAAGAGAAAAAAACACATATGTGATATCATATGATATTTGTCTTTCTGTTTCTGACTTACTTCACTTAGTGTGATCATCTCCAGAATACGACACAAATGAACTTGTCTATGAAACAGAAACAGACTCAGAGACAGAGAGAACAGACTGGTGGTTGCCAAGGCGGAGGTGGGGAGGGTGAGTGACGGATGAATGAGGAGTCTGGGATTAGCAGATGCAAACTATTATATATGGAATGGATGAACAACAAGGTCCTACTGTACAGCACAGGTTTCCACTCCCCATGGAGAAGCTCTCTCCTTCTAACAGTGGATCTCGCTGTTGTCACAGAGCAAGTTGTAGCAGGTTTTCCTCGGCTCTGTGAGGTTGGTCATTATGTCATTGTCCCCTCGTTACACCTGTGTTCTTTCTCTGGGTCCCTAAATGTTACTTCCCTTCTTCACTCACTCATAGGAAAATACTGTAAACAAACATTAGCCTCACAATAAGAGGATTGTTTTTCTTCCTAGACAAATTGAAATGTTTTAGACAGTAGAAATAAAGGAATTTTAATGAATACAGAGTGAATACTTTCAACTTCTTTTTCTCCTTTCCCAGAATGAATAAGTAACAATTGTAGGTCAGCATTTTAGGATAATCTAGCCAGGGCGTATAAGCTTTTTAAGCATGAAATTATTTTAAGCACTTCATTTATGGCGTAAATTGTGACTTTTATATTGGGATGGGGCATATGAGGGTAGGAGGTAATGGAGGGAGAAGAAGGACATGTTCTTGAATTGTATTTGAAAGAAGTGATTTCCTCTAGCTGTCTTCTCTCAGCCCTTGCAAGGTCAAGTCTCTACTTGGGCAAAAAGAAGATGGAAGGACAACACGGAAACCTTGTCCGGTGGAGCTGTTTTAATGAAGAGCTTGTTTCTGCCCCAAGCAGAAATACCTTGGAATGTGAGAGGTACAGATGGAGAGTTCTAAAGAAGTAATCGTCAACATGTAGTGATGATTTGGGGAGAAATAGGAGGAAACGGGGAACTATTTCCTCTGCATGAGCCTAATTTCATTAAGGAGCTGTAACCCAAGGGAAAGACACAAAGCCCTCCACTTGTGAGGCTGTCTTCTGAGAAGGAAGGAGCTCCAGACATGAGCAGGATGGTCACTGGGCACCAGCTCCTTTAGACGCACGTGTTTCCTCAAGCACGTGGTATCCACAGGGAATGTTTGTTGAATGAATGAATGAAGGAATAATTCAGAGTATATTTTTGTCTATTATTTTAATTAAATACATTTTAAGAACACTATCTTATTACACTTTAAAATCTCATATTCCTTCTTATTATTACTAGTGTGAAGCATAACAAAGGAAAATATAAACAAAATGCCTTACCTCTTGCCTTAATTATAACGATTCGTTGATTCATCAACTAATATGAAGGAGGAAAGCTTTGACTAAACGAAAAAAAAATGCAGATTAGTATAAATTTTAACAATTATTATATTAAAGTATGACTGACTTTCTCATATTGAATTCAGTGCTCCACATTTGAATATTATTTTCTCTTTTAGGAAATGGTAGAGGATTTTATTAACTGAAAATGGGGAAATAAGAGATGCTTTCCAAGTGCTAACCTATTAAGTTAGGAAGTTTCAAAAGAGACAGAGTAAGCTATTCGATAATGAGTTTGAATAAACAGCTACTGGGAAATAAAAACTGTGCTATTATCTAAGTATCTTCATCTATTTCCTCCCCTCCTTCAATACCCTTACCCAATCTTCCCCTTCCTGTAAGCAGTTTCAGGAAAACGGAGTAGAATGACCTAAGATCTCCAAGGTCAAGGTCTAGTGACTTCAGAAACTGTGACTTCTCAGAAAGCCCAGAGAGGTCATCTCCTCACTAACCTACTGATGAAGGCAAAGAGAATGTACGCAGGAAGAAAGGAATATTTTCCGAATCCTGACACTCAGGTGAGCTATAATCTTTGAAATATATGCACAGCTCACTGCAACATAGATAAAGAATCTAGGAAATAGTACCTATTTCCGATACTTCAATTCCTGTTTATCAGGCATTATCAAGGGAGCTATATCGTCTCCAAGGAGATAAAACTTAATTCTTAGAAAGTGAAAAATTCTTACTCTTTTTCTTTTTCTGTACAAAGCGGATACACATACAGTAATTATGTATTAGATATATAAAATTATAATTAGATATACAGTATATCTGAGGTATTAAAATTTCATGCTGGGAAGATTAGTTAAAAATGCCTAAAAAGCAGGAATTCCCTGGTGGTCCAGTGGTTAGGACTCGCGCTTTCACTGCTGTGGCCCAGGTTCAGTCCCTGCTTGGGGAACTAAGATCCCACAAGCTGCTGGGTGGTCCAAAAAAAAACCCAAAAAACAGTATTGTGCATCGGGCTTTTTGTTTACTAAAGGTTTTTATTCTCTGCCCAGTTCTGGCTAATGGAGCAAATGGTAGAGAAGTATGGAAACCAATCTTTTAAATAGTTGAGCCAATACAGGACTTTCAGGTAAAAGATTGTTTTTAGAATATGCCTAGATCTGAGACGGGACTGAGGTGACTCTTGTCTGAATTGAAGTCATTTCATTCCTGCAAGATGGGCTAAACTTGAAAGAGAAAGAGAGAAAAGCTTGTCCTGGAGGTAAAATGGTATAGGGAGAGCACGAAGAGCCTGGGCTCACAGTGGTGGGAGAGCAGGGCGCCTCTGTACCCGAACACGGGTTGCCCAGAGCACAGGGAAGCACAGGGCTCTGCTGTCGGGCCCAGCCGTCCCCACTGCTAGCAAGACGGCCCAGTGAGCACCAAGAACGGCCGCTTCTCCTGAGGAAGGTAGGTGGGGAGAGAGAATTCTGAAGTGTTCCTTTCTTCGAAAATTATGGGGAAAGGATGGAGAATTTTCCCTAACATGGACCACTAAAAATCAAAGTGAATTTTGTCTACTAATTTTGCCTAATTCACCATGGGTGAATAGATTTTTATTTTGGAATTACATGTAGAACTAGATAATCACCTAACGTACAGTGTTTAAAATATCATTTTCTATATTGTTCTCTAAATTTCTCAGGAAACTTTTTACTTGAAGTTGTTTTCTAAATTAATTTTTATTTAAAATAAATTATTTTATTCCATCTTGAAACTGAAATCATATCAGTTGATACTATATTGAGATGAAGGACACATAGGCAGAAGGGGTTAAAAAAAGAAATTAAACAAAGGAATGAAAAGGAGAAAAAAATGAATGCTTAGTATTCACGTTATTTCAGTAATTCTTTTTAGCCTTAGTTTTCATTACTATGGAAAATGGAAACTCAAGTCTAGTACCGCCCAGGAGACCTTTCTGCTATGGTGGAAATGGTCTCTATTGGCACTAATATGGGAGCCACTGGCTGCCTGGACACTTGAAGTGGGGCTAATGGGACTGAGGAATTCCATTTCAATTTATTTAATTTTAATTAATTTACATTTAAATTTAGGGACTTCCCTGGCAGTCCAGTAGTTAAGACTTTGCCTTCCAATGCAGGGGGTGTGGGTTCAATCCCTGGTCGGGGAGCTAAGATCCCACATGCCCCACGGCCAAAAAACCAAAACATAAAATAAAAGCAGTTTTGTAACAAATTCAATAAAGACTTTAAAGTGGTCCACATCAAAAAAATCTTTAAAATAATTTAAAAAATAAATTTATATACCTGCTTGGGGCTAGTGCCTACCGTGTTGGTCAATGCCATGCCTGGAATGTGAGGATGTTTGGTATATTTACTTTAATTTACACAATCACACTACTTAGTTTGAAACACTCTGTTAACTGTGGCAAATTACTGTGAGTTTTTCTCACTACAGAGATTTGAGCTCCTGGGCTAATACCTTGTCTTCTTCTAGGATAACTGTCAGTAGTGAAGCCCTGGTTCACAGTCCAAAGAGAGGGGGTTCCCACAGGGTAGCTGACAGGAAAGCATTGATTCATTGTGCATTTCTTAAATAAAAAATTGAAATCCATTACATGGTTAAGCTTAATATTAAAAATATTACTATAGGCATTATATTGAAATGAAATATGCAGCTTAGAACAAAATGTTAAAAATACACATTTCATGTATACCTTGGCACCTCATTCATTATAATTTTCCTTATTCTCAATCATTACTTAAGCATATTTCTCAACAGGAAGAGAATCAAGGCATGCATTCAGTGACAGAACCTAGCAGCCAATGACTGAACACTGAAAAATATGCATGTTTCCCACATCTACTAAATGATTTAAGACAAATACAAACCAGACATGTACATGTATTTTATTTATAAAATGAAACATACTTCTTTGGTCAAAGGCAAGTGTATTTTTAGGGTTTTTTTTTTCAGCTTTATTGAGATATAATTGACATATAACATTGTGTAAGTTTAAGCTGTACAGTGTGTTGATTTGGTACATTTATACACTGAAAGGAGATTACCACCATAGTGTCAGTTAACGCCCTCCATCCATCCCATCATATAATTACCTTTTTTTTATTTTTTTTTTTGGTGGTGAGAACAATTAAGATTTACTGTCTTAGTACATTAAAATACAGTAGTTCTTGGGATCTCCTGGAGGTCCAGTGGTTAGGACTCGGCACTTTCACTGCCAGGGCCTGGTGGTTCCTTGGTATCCTTGAGGGATTTGTCCAGGACCCTCGTGGATACCAAAATTCACGGATGCTCAAGTTCCTTATATAAAATGATGTTTGCATATAACCTAAGTACCTCCTCCCATATATTTTAAATCATCTCTAGATTACTTATAACACCTAATACAGTGTAAATGTTATGTTTCAATAAATAGTTGCCAGTGTGACAAATTCAAGCTTTGCTTTTTGGAACTTTCTGGAATTTGGTGGGTTTTTTTTTTTTTTAGTATTTTTGATGTGGGGTTGGTTGAATACTTGGATATAGGACCGTGGATATGGGGGGCTGACTGTGTATAGTATTATTAGCTGTAATCACCATGTTGTACAGTAGATCCCCAGAACCTGTTAATCTTAAAATGTCAAGTTTGTACCCTGTGACCAATGTCTCCCCATTTCCCCCCCACCCCAACCCCTGGTAACCACCACTCTACTGTCTGTGCCTCTGAGTTTGGTGTTTTTAGATTCCACATATAAGTGAGAACATAAAGTATTTGTCTTTCTCTGTCTGACTTATTTCATTTAGCATAATGCCCTCAAGTTCCAACCATATTGTCATAAATAGCAAGATTTCTTTCTTTCTCATGGCTGAATAGTATTCCATTATATATATATATATACACACACACATATATATGTGTGTATATATCACATCATCTTCTTTATCCATTCATCCTTTGGTGGACACTTCAGTTGCTTCCATATATCTTTGCTATTGTGAATAATGCTGCAATGAATATGGGATGCAAATATCTCTATGAGAGCCTGATTTCAATTCTTTTGGATACATACCCAGGAGTGGGATTGCTGGATCATATGGTAGTTCTATTTTTAAGTTTTTGAAGAACCTTCATACTGTTTATTCTAGTGGCTGCACCAATTGACATTCCCACCAACAGTGCACAAGGCTTCCCTTTTCTCCACACCCTCTCCAGCACTTGTTATCTCTAAAAGCAAGTATGTTGGAAAGAGTTAAGTCAGTACTGTATTATAGGCATGAAATTTTGCTTATAATAAAATGAAAATGTTCTCCAACATGTTTATTACCTTCAGAAATTATCATTCCCAACACAATTTTACAACTATTGTAAAAGACTATCTTCTAAAATCTAGATACGGCACGGGAGAGAATATTCACATTAATTGTTCAAATATTAAGTAGCTAACTTTTTATGTTAAGAATCATAATAGGTTCAAAAGTATAAGTTTCAGCTTGTGATTATTTCCCTTGTTTTCCTCCAGTTTTCACTTTGTGATCTAATTACAGGTAATATTTATTAAGCATTTAAAAGTATATGCCAGGCATCATGTTAAATGCTGATTTTTTAGATGTTATCTCACTTAATGCTTATAACAATGCTATTATATAAGAGCTATTATTATCTGAATTATACATGGAGCAGACCACCCCTCACAGTGCTTAACTTACTTACCAAGGTGCCACAGATAGCAAATTGCAGAGCTGAGACTTGCATTGGGCCCTGCCTCAGTCAGAGCCCAGGGTTCACATCTTAACCTCAGCACCAACTGCCTCTTAAAAATTTTCCAATACACACAGGCCAGGAACAGAAATAGGAACTCTAAACTAGTGATTACAGAGGAGGGCCTGCTGAGATCTTGGTGTAACACTGTGAGTCTGACTTGTGATAGCATCAAGGATGAAAGAAGATTTGTAGTGAGTCTACTACAATTTCAAGTGCTGTTTTTTTGTGTTTTTTTTTAAACTGAAAATGTCCTAATGCACGAAGAGGCACTGAACAAATTGTTGAGTTGTGGCTATAATTAAGTTGGATTTTTGTTATGCACAAATAGCAGCTTTCCTGATTGTTTATACTAAATCGCTAGGAATTTCCCAGATGTCACTACTGAGGTTGGAAAAATACTCTACTGGCATGCTCATGGAACCACTGCCCTGATGTTTTTCAGAAAGTGAAGCTTATCATTTCCAATGCATTGTAAGTTGTTTCTCAGTGAGCATTCATTATGACTCTGGTTAATAAATTAATGAGCTTAGAGACTGGGATAGGTGTGTCTCAAATATAAATGTTCATTCTTGCTACTTTAATACAGATGAGTAATTTCAGACATAAAAAAATCAATATCTTTGTATGTCCATGTTTTGTTATATTCAGTAAAACTAGGAACAAAAAGAAATCACATGTATGAAATATAACAGAAACAGTCCAAAATGAACTATATTTTTATGAACATCTCTATAATAGCATCTGTCTTTTTCACTAAGTAGGTGTATTCAGTTTTATTAAAAGCCCATTTTTATAAAATGCTAGGTGCACCAAATATGGCACAAACAGAAACTGCAGTCTTAGCCACATATCCATTCACACGGGTGTCCAAGGAGCTAAGGAAGTCACCCAGCCAGTGTACTGTTGAAGCAGAGTAGCTGGGCCAAGCAGCTCCCTAGAAGATATTTTCCAAATCTGCAACAAGCTGACAATCTGTTTCTAACCAAAAGAAACAAATGTCTAAGAAACGATCAGAAAAATTCCAAGTCAATGTATTACCAACTCAAACTTTGACAATCATAATTTGGGTGGCTCAATTGAAATGCAGCATTGCTGCAGCCGTTGTTTAAATAATACAACACTCGACCAAGACTCAAGTGAACTGAAACATTGAATAAGAGAAAAAAACACATGAGCTTCCCGGGAGCCGCAAGTCATTTTGAAAGGTGCGAGAACAGGCCTGGCAGCTTTGGCCTTTCCGTGCCAAAACAGAACCTGAGATGATTCCCTTTCTCTCCCTCCCCTTCTCCCTGCCTCACACTGAAGGGGACACATGGGGAGGGGCAGTCGGGAAGATTTCTCTTCTTCGTAGTCTGTCCTCTGCCAGATGATAGAGGAGGAACCCGAGTGTGAAGTCACAGCCGCAGGAGACAGAGACTGGAGGAGTTTCCTCCAAAAGAAGTTGCAGGGTTCAGTGCAGCTCAAGTCCGGATGTCTCAGAACTGAAACATGCCAATGGACAGTGTCTCTCTGAAGCCAGAAAGAAGTGTTGGATAAACAATGAGAACCGCAAACAAAAGCTTCATGAGAACGGCACCAATGTTCACTTAGGTTTTTCGTTAGCTTAGGCTTCTCCTATAAGATGATGCACTTGCCTGTTGAATGTTTATGCTGACTTGGTTTAGTAAAGGTTTAGTTTTGAAAACTGGAGAAGGTCTGCTTATCCTTTATGGAGATCAACCATGACAGCAGCCAGATAGCTGAGGTGCATATCAAAGGAATGATTTCAGTGAGCCCAGACTCTTGCATCTTCCCATACTTAGAAAAGCGCTAAATTCCTTAACTTGAGATATCTGATTTTCTTTAATTGACAATAATATTTTGACGTTCAGATCGCCTGCCCTTTGTTGCAAAACTCCTATATAACCTGGCTTCCCAGCTCACCTCCTTGGAGCAGTTTTCTCAGGGTTACTGAAGACGCTGTCTTCCGGGCTTGAAGTCCTAAAAATTCCCACCGCATAAAACATAACTCTCAACTTTTAGGTTGTGAATATTTTTTTAGTTGACAAGCAAAATGTCTTGAAAGCTGGTACTGAATGATTCAGGAAAACTCGACTTCAGCGCATCTGTATGAATCTGCTCAGGCTGCCGTAACCAAATACCACCGGCGTGGCTTAAACAACAAACACTTATGTTCTCATAGTTCTGGAGGCTGGAAGGTCAAGGTCAGGGTGCTGGCAGATTTGGTGTTTGGTGAGACCTCTCTTCCTGGCTCGCAGCCAGCTGCCACCTTGCTGTGTCCTCACACGGCCTTTCCTCTGTGCACACTGGGGAGAGAGCGGGGTCTCTGCTGTCTCCCCCTCTTCTTAAAGGACACCAGCCCTGTTGGATTAAGGCCCACAGGGCCTCATTTAACCTTAATTCCCTGCTTAAACATCCTATGTCCTCATGCAGCCACACTGGGGGTTAGGGCTTCAACATTTGAATTTTGGGGGAAATAGAAATTTGGGGGGATGTTCAGCCCATAACCTCCTCCATCTACTTGATGACACTGTGCTGTTGGTAACTAAAAAAAAAAAAGCACAACCTAAAAGTTGAGAATTTTGTTGTATTCAGCAGAGTTGCTGAGGACTTCAAGGCCGGGGGGCAGCATCTCAGGCAGCTCCGAGGGACCGCTCCAAAGAGGTCAGGGAGCAGCCAGGAGACACAGGTGTTTCTGCAGCAAAGGCCAGGTAGTCGGAACATCAAAAGACTACTGCTAAAGAAAACCAGACGTCTCAAATTAAGCACTTTTCTCTGCATGGGAAGATGCAAGAGTCTGGGCTCACTAAAGTCATTCCTTTGATATACACCTCCGCTCTCTGGCACCAGTATCCTGTTCTTTCCCATCCTCAGTCCCCTCAGGTGCACCACTGGGGACAACTGCAGTGGCTGAGAGCTTGGCAGTGGGCAGCCCATTTGTCTCCATCCTGAATCCCCTCAGGGCTCACTGTTAGGGGGGCTATAGTGGCTTGGTGGCTGCAACATCCTGTGTTTATCAATATGGCAGTTGGCATTTTTCATTCACACTGCCAAGTTTATTTTGACATGGCTTTTGCCCAGGTAGATATGGGCAGATGGGCAGCTTGTGGACACAGCTGCCTTCTCCTAGTGCCCTCTCTTTCCTTGGTCTCTCTCTCTCTCTCTCTCCCTAGAGAACCTAAAATTGGACACACATATGAGCACCTCACTATTCTTCTGTCTCTCTGTCCTCCCCACAATCCTGGTAAAAAGATTTTCTTTACAGCATCTCTTCTGATTTTCTCTTCTCCTCCTCTTTCTGACTCTAGCTAAAATTTAATCATAGATAGCAGTTCCTTCTCTACACTATAAAAATGTCTGTGAGCTACATTCTTCAAAATTGTTTGTTGATCTGTTACTGGGAAGAAAAAAAAATTTTTTTTAAATTGTCGGGCTTCCCTGGTGGCGCACTGGTTAAGAATGCGCCTGCCAATGCAGGGGACACGGGTTCGAGCCCTGGTCTGGGAAGATCCCACATGCCGTGGAGAAACGAAGCCCATGCACCACAACTACTGAGCCTGCACTCTGGAGCCCACGAGCCACAACTACTGAAGCCCGCGCACCTAGAGCCCGTGCTCCGCAACAAGAGAAGCCACTGCAATGAGAAGCCCGCGCACCACAACAAAGAGTAGCTCCCACTCGCAGCAACTAGAGAAAGCCCGCGCGCAGGAACGAAGACCCAACGCAGCCAAAAATAAATAAATAAATTTAAAATTGTCTTTCTAGTCTGTCAGTGGAGTTATTATCTTACTGCGTATTTTGCAATAATAAATTTAAGATTACTTCGGTAATATACATTTATGTGATTCATTTTATATGTGTGACTAGAAAAAAAGCAATCACAAGAAGAAATAAAACATTTTATATGTGTACAAAGTAAAGTAGAACTTGCAATGCAAGTCATTCTATTTACTGTAACAAGAAGAGAAATGGTTTTCATTTAGGTTCCTAAGCTCCCTATGTTAGGTAAGTGAGAGCGTTTATCAGTGTGCATTAATCCAGGGAATTGTTAAATCAAAGGAGCAAGTTGAATGAGCTACAGAGGAACTCTTAAGCAGAAGTGCTGAATTTCTTTTTATATAATTATCTTTGATTGCCAGTAAAGCTTAGAGATGATTAAAATAAAAAGGAGGTAAGTATCGTTAGAACACTTATGTATCTTATCAGCAAATTGCTGAAACTCGCGAAAAGGCCCTGGACTTAGTGCTCAGCTGGATCCAGAAGATGCAAATCATTTCTTTTCTCCTAAGTTCTTACCAGGAGTCCAGAAGCTACTAATATTCCTGAAATTTTTATTCAGGCATCAACTTTCACATTTTGTGAGCTCTATGCTATGGGACCTCTAGTTAATGGAATTCTTTCCCCAGATGACCCTTTAATAGAAAAGATATTCCTTAAGTTTCCTTGTCATTTGCAATTAACAAGCCAGAAGCATAATAAGTGGCCATGCATTTTCCTTTATTTATTTTATAAATATTTAATGAGTATCTATGTGCCAGGTATTGCTTTCAGTACTGGAAACACAATGACTAAATCACAAACTATACTCTTAAGGATCTCACTGTCTAGCAGGGATGGCAGGGAAAGGAAAGAATGGTTTCCATTCAGTGAGATGGGTGCCTTGGTAGAAATAATTATAAGCTAGAGTGAGGGAATAAAGGAGAGAGCAGGGAAGGCAGCACAGAGGAGGTGACATGTGTGCTGTGTCTTGATGGATGAGTAGGAGTTTTCCAGGTTGATAGAGAGAAGAGCTCTCAAAATAGCCTACAACATGTGCTAAGACAGAGAGTATGAAAAACCATGACTCTGAGATCACATCTTTCTTTTAGTTATGTACTACTTGACTCTAGGCAAAATCAGAATCAGTATATCTTTGATAAGTTATAAAGCAATTTCTTAAAAAATTGGAACCAGGAGCACATTTATATATTTTCATACTTTGGTCTTCAGGAGTGAAGTTCATCCTTAAATTCAGAATGAAGTTCAGTTTCATCTAAATATTTTACAACATGTTTTCCTTCTATCTCTGTCAAAAAGATAAAAGCAGTTAAATGACAGCAATGCACCGAGAAGGAGAGGTGTTTATAGAGTTTCCTTTGTCGCAGCACTCACTTTGCCCAGAAAGATGCAGTTTCGGGAAGCGAGTCCTGGTGTGATGCAGGACAGATTTTCTTCCAGGTTCCACTTTGACAGCTGAAAGAGGAGCAACTTTCCGCTCTGTTCTTCCCTTCCCCTTCCTGCATCTACCTGAGGAAGAGGACCTGCTGCTTTCAGATATAAGTAAATCTAAGACATTCCACTTCCTTCACCAGTGGTGAGATGGCTTTAAGTTAAAAATACATGTTAATTCAGAAATACTCCCTTCTGTTTTTTTTTTATCTTATGGGGCTGGGTTAGCCAATTCACCGATAAACTCAGTGGCTCTATGCCTGTTTTTCTCACCTAATAAAATAGACTTACATTATGGTCAGGTCCTCCCAAGATACAGATTTGGGAGGGGCCAGGGTAGTGTGGGAAAAGGTCATGCTTAGCCAAAGCCACTAAGTCTCTGCCAGAAATCTGCCTTTGTGGTCACTGGGCACTGACTCCATGGTCACTAAGTGGTACTTTGTTTTCCATTGGGCTTTGTTTCTTTTTATAGATCTACCTTGGGAAACTTGTGGGGAGAAGGGAGAGGGAGGAATGATTGGCAAATTTGGGGCATTTTTATATTTTTGGATATAATACTACCAAATACTATCAAAAGTATGCTTTCAGTTCCTAACTTTCTGGTACAGTGTCAGCAGGCTGGAAAGTGAAATAAGGCAACTAGCTTTTGAGAACCAAATTGCATCTGGAGAGGTCAGGGCAGTGTGGGGTCAGCAGGGTGGCCATACTTCAGGCAAACAAGAGAGGAAATTGGGGTGAGGGAAAATATATCTGGAATTTGCTGAGATCTGGGGAAATAAGAACTCGTATACTATTGTATGTTACTTCATGTACCCCTTTAGTGAATAATTAACTATTATAATTGGATACACCAAGCCATTAACCCAGAAATTCCAGTCTGAGGAATTTGTCCTTCAAATGTACTTGCATAAGCAGTTAAATATTTATGTATGAAGATCTTCATTTAATTCTGTTTGTAAGATTGGAAATAACCCAGATAATCATAATAAACTGATTAAAAATGGCACAATAATGTATGATGCACTGTAGTAAAGAATATCAAACAGACATTGAAAAGGATGATATTTATGTAGTCATATTTACTGTGTAGAAATTCATTATTAAATTAAAGCACTTGTAATATGTTCCTATTTATGTAAAAACAAAAATATATGTATGCTTCCATATTCATAAAAGTTCAAGAAAAAAATACCCCTCAGGAATACACAGTACCCTTAATAGTAGATACACTTGAGGGATGTATGGGGTGCATGTGTACGTATTTTTTTAAAATTAAGTGCATGCATTGCTTTTGTGATAAAATAGTTTTAAGAGCTCATAAGGTAGGATGCAAATAAAAATAATAGCATAAGATTTAGCATTGTATTAAACAAATTGTACAGATTTGGTTAACTCCCTGTCCTTGAGGAGATTTCTTTGCTGTCTTCTATGACATCACTCCTAAGTGATGTATTTTTCCCCTAAGTCCCTGGCCAGTCCTGATTTCTTCTGTTACTGTCTTCTCTTCCACTCTCTCCTAAAGATTTGTGTTGGACCTATACTCCCCACAATGTACAGATTTTCTCTAGGTACCCTTACCCGCCCGCCTACCTCTGGCTTCACTTACCATCTCTATGCTGATTACTCGCAGATCTATTTCTCAGCACAAACTCCTTTCCTGAGTCTCAGATCAATACATTTATTTCCCTCCAAAAATAATGTACTTGACATTCAACGTGCACCAAACTATCCTCTTGCCCTCAAACAGTCCTCTCCTTCTCCAGTATTTCTCTTCTCAGTGAATGCCAGCAGTCAAAGATCCCCAGGAGACACCAGACAAATTTAGGTGCTCAAACAGGGAATGTGGGCATCTCAGCAGGGGTGGTCTGGGAGGGTAGACAGGGGAGATGGGCTTGGGTGAGATGACCGTGGAGACTGTTCACGAAAGCTGGCACGGCTCTGGATTGGGTATATTCATTAGGGTAGGTCTGTAACTGGGTATCTTAATATTTTGTACCCATCAGGCAGAAGGAATGGAGCAGGCAGGCGGATGCTGTGGTTGGTAGAGAAGAAGCAGTCACTCACTCGTGTTTGCCGGAAGGGGGTGATGCTTGGTCATTTCTTTGGTTTACGTGCTGCTCTTACTTTGTGTTCAGTCATGGTCACGGTCATTGTTCTGTCTTGCACCATCGTGACTGCAGAGCGAACTTGCTGGTGTTGAGGTCCTGTGCATTGTTTATGTTCAGCAGGAGAACCTGCAGGAGGCCAGCTACTTGACAACAATAGCAGAGCTGCTAAATATTTTCTCACAACCCCGTAACTAGTCGCCCAAGCCAGAAACCTGGGTGGCAGGTAGCAAGCTCTCTTGATTGTCCGAAATAACTCTAACATCCACCAACTTCTCCTTTTCCCCACTCCTTACACACTGTCTCTCACTTTGTTCTGCTGTGTTTGAATTGTAGCTGGTCTCAGTGCCTTCATTTTACTCCTTCCTTGCTGATGTTATTGATTTCTTTAGAATGTCCTTCCTTCTTCAACATAGTCTTCCTTTAAAGCAGTAGTTCTCAACCTTGGCTGACAATTATGATCACCTTGGGAGGATTTAAGGAAATACCGACACCGCTCCCTTTCCTAAGAGGAAATAATTGTACTAGTGTTTAATCACATGCATTTTGTGTACCCATATCTTGTAAGTAAGCGGAAGCCTTATCACCAAACTAAACCTCAAAGGGAATGACAACTGCCTGGAGGGAGCAGGCAGAACAGCGGAAAGAGGTCCGTGAGGCAGAAAGATGAGAAGGAGAGGAGGACTGAGAAATCCTGCCAGCAGCTTATGGGTGAGGCTGGAGGGAGAGGAGATCATTTTATTTATATCCTCTTGATTATCTTCCTCTAGGCTGGTGGCTTAGGAAAAACTAGTTATATCGTATATTATGCTTGGTATACAAATTCTGATAATATTTTGATTTGATATTTACTGGATGACAATAAAAGGCCAAGCACACAGGTCTGAAGTTATAGCGTTCAGTCACCTCAAAATGGTTTCCTTCATTTAACCTGGTAAAAAAAAAAAAAAAAAAAAATGACCACCCTAAACAAAGACCTTTCTCCCTCATTCTCAACAGATGAGCTCGTGTTTTTAAGTGGAAGCTATAGGGAGAGAATGATTTCTTTCTCCTCTATTTTTTATTGCTCTCTAACTTAATTCATTTTTAACTTCTCCCCTTTGCATGTCATAAAAAAAATTTCAATCTTGAGCCCACCCCTTAGAGCAAATTTCAGTAAACATTTTCAGTAAAAACACAGAGAGTTAACTTTTAGGCTTTCTAGTCTCTAATTCTCCTCCTCCTTCTTTACAACCCTTGAAAAGTACGCCTTCAGCGGACAAGCTTGAGGCAGGATTTGGCTGGCAGCAGTTTGGTGGCCTCTGCCCCAGACCTTTGCATGTCCACTATTCCCTTTTCTCTCTTACAATTATTTTTCTTCTTCTCCCACTGGCTCTTCTCAGCTCACTCATCCCAACCGATCACTAAGTCCTACGATCCCAACACCTAAACATCTCTCTGTGTACTCCTTCTGGCCAATTACACTACTATTGATTTCATCACCCTTGTCTAGAATAACTTCTTTGATCCCAATCCAGTGAATACTGACTCATCCTTCAAGACTCACTCTTGGGGCCACCTCCTCTGAGAAGCCTTTCCCCTTCTGCGGGGACCTGACCTCTCGTGCTTATGTGTTCTGTGCCTTACACCTTATTTATATTCCTCTCAGCATTATTCACCTATGTGGGTCCTATATCTTTTCCTCTCTAGACTGTGAGTGTGAGCTCTTGGGTCTTGTTTTAACCAATTCGTATATTCTGGTTCACAAAAGAAGTACAGTAAGTGTTTTTTAAAACAATGGAAGAATACAAGGAGTATCTTTCCATCTCTCCCTCTGGGTTACTATTTCTGTTATTATGATGTAAGCATGAAGGGTAGGAGAATTGTGAAACTAGTGCCAAGTAAAAATTGTCTCAAAAACTGCTTTAAATCCCGTTTTGAGGATGACAGCCATGGTCTCTCTTTCTAGGTTGACTTCTTCTACTTGTAGCTCTGCTTCTAACAGAGAGGACAGAATGTGTGCTTTTCAAACGGAATATGACATTATCACCTATTGATAAATCATGTTGAAAGTGTGAAGAAAAAATAAAGGAGAGAATAAGTGTAACTTTGTTAGAGATGAGGAGAATATATTCCAAATGAGGATGAGTTGAGTCTTATCTTCGGAGGGTTATGAATATACTTAGACATCTGGTCATTTGGTTATCTATTTAACAAGTACTATTAAGTGCTTAGTATGTGCTCAAAATTGCCTTGAGAGTTTAGCACTGTTGAGGACTGGGCATAATTCTTTCTTTTTGTAATATATCGGCTTCCCAGAATTCAAAATCTCAGTCTACTCTTTTGCCTTATAATTTGCAGGAGCCATGAAGACAAATTTATTTTATGCTTAAAGTATGCTGGAAATATCAAAATATCTTCATAAATGGATCCCATCTATCTTTCTTTCCTACTGGTAGTGTCTTCTTTGTTTAAAAAGTAGGATCAAAATGTTCTTGTCTTGATAGAAAGAAATGGACAGTAAAAAAGATTTCAGGGAGCAATTTTACTTAGAGGCGTATGGTTTTATCGTTGTGAAATTAGCTACATGTAGTCTCTTCCTCCTACCACCTCTGAAGAGGCGGTATGAAGAAAGGATAGTAAAAATAACTAGTAACCTGTCTTAAACAATAGCAACAAAACACCAGTGGAGAACTTTTCAAAGGGAACTAAAGATGCCTTGGAACTGATCAGGATAAAATAAAATGCATTTCTATATAACATTTTGGTTATTTTGCCTTAACTTGTTAATTTCCTTTTCTGTCACCTTTTGAACCAGTTTATAAAACCAGGAAACCCAAGACAAGCAGACTTTAAGACTTTATATCATCTCCCTACTAAGAAACTGCTGAGTCCGAGGTGAGGTTCTCCGGCAAGCCAGCTGGGAGCCAGTGATGGGTTTGCGGGGCAGTCGGGGAATGCTCTCAGGGTTAGAAGGGATGGGGAGAAAATGACGCCGGACCCTGCGACCGGAATCACCATGGAAACGCTAGGTAATCCTACAGGGAGCTGGATCCTGGATGTGGGCAGGAGGGCTGTACCTTTACAGCCTTCCTGAGCCCGAGAACCAATCTGAGGGCGGCCCCCAGAAAGGGGTGTAACCTTGGGCAAGGATGTTGCCTTTAGCCGAGGGCAGTCACCTGGAAGGGGGGAATCCCATGACCCCACAGCTGTCAACACTTCTAGAAGCCCGGGAAAGAGAGCTTCTGACTCGAAAGTGGGAGGTCCAGGCGGTGTAAATCCAGGGGCACTGCACCGGTTGACCTAGGAGACAGATGACCGAAGATGCCAAGTGCCCTTGGGTTTATGTTGACAACACCATGGGCATTGAGTTTGGGAGGTGAGGAACGTACAAATTTGTGTCACCTGGCAATTTAATAAACAAGCTGGTGAGATGCTGTGTTTGTGCTTGTGTGTATGTACAGCTGTCATGTGACGTCATCCAGCCTCTCCCAGCTAGCTGAATGAATTAATAAATATGTTCATTAATTTATTAATTCCCAAGCTATTCTGCAGTGATCTTTGAGAACAGATTTTGGGGAATTTTTGCTTCAAGAGAGCCTTAAAATTTGAGATTTTAAAATGGTCTTAAAAGATTTTCATAACTTAACAGAATTTCAGATTATAGGTAATTAACCTCTCAATAAAAAGCTGATGGAAGTATTTATTGAATAAAAAAGACAGAACCTCAGGTTTGGTATTTTAAATTTACTGAGTCCTTAAGGATAAAGTGGAAAGGTGATTTCTTTGGATTAGTGAAAATAAATTAAGAAGTAATTCTGTCCTCTGAGCATAGAAAGTGCTGTTTCACTTTTCTCTTTCATTTTTCTGGAAGAAATGGAGATTAAGCCTGGGGGGGATTCTTCAGCCTTAAACTGTGAAGTTGGGCTGTCAGAGGACTAATACCCTCACCCTCCTCAAATCTTATATATTTACTTTGTATATTTTTGTATTTTGTAAAATTTTAAGTTATTACTTTTTATAATTTAGTGGTGGATTCCTTTCAATTTTATGTATATAATAATAAAATTTTCAAATAATGACAATTTTTTTTTCTATTCTTATAATTAATTAATTACCTATCAGTCTATCTACCTATCATTGTATTATTTAGGATCTTCAATGCCTTGTAGGATATATTTGTTGATAAGAGATATATCAGTCTGCTGTGGCTGCCATAACAAAATACCAGACTAGGCAGCTTAAACTACAGAAATGTATTTTCTCACAATTTTGGAGGCTAAAAGTCTTCATCAAGGTGTTAGCAGTGTTGGTTTCTTCTAAGGCTTCTCTCCTTGGCTTGTAGAAGGCTGTCTTCTTCTGGTGTCTTCATGTGGTTTTCCCTCTGTGTGTGCCTGTGTCCTAATCTCCTCTTATAAGGACACCTGTCATAGTTGATTAAGGGACACCCTAATAACCTCATTTTAACATAATTTCCTCTCTAAAGATCATATCTTCAAATACCTTCTGAGGTACTGGGGGTTAGGACTTCAACATATGAATTTTGTGGAGACACAATTCAGTCTACAACAACAGGTATCTTGTCTTGTTCCTGATTTTAAAACAAATTTTTCATGTTTTACAATTACATATAATATGTCAATTTCAGTGGCATTAACTGAATAATTGTCTCTGGACCCTTCATTACCCCCCCACCCCAAACACACCAATTCAGCAATAATTCATGGACAGATTCCTTTTGTGACAAATCAGGAACTAATTGAAAAAGACTTCTGCATCCCGGGAGAATGCAAAACCAGATTCACCAAAGCTGGTAGGAAGATTTGGGATGTCTTCCTGCCAGACATTCTGCACCCAGCACAGTTCCATGTGATCAGGAAGAGGCCACCTAGCTCCCAGATTCACCCTGGGGAGGGGAGGAGTTGGTCCAGGGCCCCAGGTTTTCTGAAGGGGCTCCTCACTCAGAGGCCTGGCTTTTGTCTTGTCTATCTTGAACCCTGATGGGTCTGGGACAGTCTAGCTGGCCCAGGAGAATGGAAACAGCAGCTTGGGCTGGTAGATGCCTTAGCTCCCCACCCTTTCTCAGTACAGAAGAGCAAACAAAAGCCACATCTGCCTGCTTCTCCCTGGGGAGGGTTGGTAGAGGCCCCCAAAATCTCTGGCCAGGCTTTCTGGTGAGGGTCTTCCGTACAAATGGAGACTGAAATCAGAGCTGCTTTGTCCAGCGCACAGACACCAACAGAGAGTCAAGGAAAATGAAGAATCAGGCAAAGGCATTCCAAACAAAAAAACAAGATGAGTCTCCAGAAACCAAATCTAATTAAGTGGAGTTATATGATTTACCTAACAGAGAATTAAAAATAACTCTCACAAAAACCCATAGCAAAACACATGAACAAAGTGAGAATTTCAAGAGATTGAAAATATTTAAAAAGTACTAAACAGAAAGCGTGGTGCTGAAGGACAAATAATTGAACTGAAAAATTCACTGAGTTATTCTAAACTAACTATTAGAACTAATAAATGAATTCGAAAAAGTTGCAGGATATATGATCAACATAAAAAAATCAGTTGTGTTTCTATATACTAACAATGAACTGTCTGAAAAGGAAATCAGGAAAACAATCCCATGTACAATAGCATCAAAAAGAATAAAATACCTGGGAATAACCTTACTAAGGAAGTGAAAGACCTGTATATGGAGAACTATAATACAGTGTTGAAAGATTAAGTAAGATACAAACAGATGGAAAGATATCCTGTGTTAATGGATTGGAAGAATTAATATTGTTAAAATGTCCATACAACCCAAAGCAGTCTACAGATTCAATTCAATCTCTACCAAAATTCCAGTGACACTTTTAAATAGAAATAGAAAAAAAAACACAATTCTATAATTCACATGGAACCACAAAAGACTATAAAGAGCCAAAGCAATTTTGAAAAAGAAGAACAAAGCCGGAGGCATCACACTTTCTGTTTTTAAAATATACTGCAGGCGTACTGGAGATATTGCAGGCTCAGTGCCAGAACACTGCAATAAAGCAAATATCACAATAAAGAGAGTCACAAGAATGTTTTGGTTTTCCAGTGTGTATATAGGCTATGTTTAAACTATACTGTAGTCTACTAAATGTGCAATAGCATTATGTCTAAAAAAAACAATGTACATACCTTAATTAAAAAGTACTTTATTGCTAAAAAAATGCTAACCACCATCTGAGTCTTCAGTGAGTCATAATCTTTTTACTGGTGGAGGGTTTGAAAAATTGTGAGAATTACCAAAATGTGAGCACACGAAGTGAGAAAATACTCTTGGAAAAATGGCACCAATATACTTGCTCGAAGCAGGGCTGTAATTTGTAAAAAACACAGTATCTGTGAAATACAATAAAGCAAAGCACAATAAAATGAGGTCTGCCTGTACAAAGCTATAGTCATCGTAACAGTATGGTACTAGCATAAAGACAGACATATAGATCAATGGAACAAAATAGAAAGCCCAGAAATAAATCCTCATATATACAATTAACTGATTTTCAGTAAGAGTAACAAGAATACACAATGGGGAAAAAGTCTCTTCAACAAATGGTGCTGGATCTCCATCCTCCTTTCCAAAGGTAACAACTATCCTTACTTCTAACACTTTGTATTAGTTTTATTATAATGAATCTTGTGCTATGTATTCTTTGCTGTCTACCTTCTTTTACTCACCATTTATATTTTTGAGTCTTATCATCCATTTTGTTGCATGGAGCAGTATTTCTTTCATTTTCATTTCTGTACTGTATTTCATTGTATAAATATATGACCATTTATTTCTTCTTCTGCAGATAGACTACTACAAATAACAGTGTCATAAGCATTCTTGTGCACAGTTTGATGCATACATGAAGACATTTCTGTTGGTCATAGTGTATAAATATGTTCAAATGTATTAGTTAATGTCAAAGTTTCCAAAGGATTTATACTGATTTATATAACCCTGAACATTGATATATGAAATTTCTACTTTCTCTATATCTTTGCCAAAATTTTCATATTTATTTAAAAAATTAGCTATTCTGGTTGATGTGCAGTGGCATCTCATTGAGATTTTAAGTTTACTTCCATTGATTACTAATGAGTTTGCTCTCTTTTTATGTACTTACTGGCCATCTAGATATCCTCTTTGATCAGTGGCTGTTCAAGGCTCTTGCCAAATTTTTTTTTAAAATGTACATTGGCAGTCTTTTCCTAATTTTTGATAGTTCTTAAGATATTCTGGATATGATTCCTTTATTGGCTACATGTGCCACAAATATCTTTCCCGCTCTGTGACTTGCATTTTAATTTGCTTAATGGTGCCTCTTAATGAATGGAAATGACTGATTTTACTATAGTATAGTCTGTCAATCTTTTTTTTTTATGGTTAATGATTTTCCATTTTAAGCCGATGTTGAGTTATCTCCTAAAAGCCTGTTTATTTCACTTTCCTCAATGCACAGTCGTCCTGGAAAACTGTTACAGGTTCCTTTAGGGGGGTCCAGTTGGAAGATTCATAGCATCAGTTATAAACAGGGAAGGAGGGTCATTCCTCAAGGAAACCCTACCCCCCTGCCCTTTCGTTTGCATGGGGTCTGTCTGTCCACAGTCTAAGGTCCTGACTTGCCTGAGGAGCTGCAGTCTCTGTGTGGTGACTCCCATTAAGTCTTAACATTCACCAGATCTAGAGTTCTCTGGCCTGCAAGTCAAGTGACACTTTTGCTGGAACCCGTCTGTTTCAGTTTTAGGGACTCCATGACCAATCAGATCATGCCAAAGATTCCTCTGGATCAATCCCTTCTGACTATGGCTTGGACCCTGTTCCCATTATGGTAAAATACCCACTTTATCTCTGGCTGCTGCCCGCTAGGATCCTGTTATGACTGTGAAATTCAGGGAACCCACCGCAGGGCAGCAGTTACACGGTCAGTCACGGCCTATAGAGTCCTGGCCATGTCCTCTTGATCCGCCAGGAGATATGGAGACTGTGTACGTGAGAAGTTACTCCAGCCTCTTTCAGTCTTCCTAAGGCTTTAAAATCTTTCTGTATAGCATCAGCTCTCAGAATATTTGCTCTCAGTTTCCCTTTATATTCTTAAAAGTTATTGAGGAATCAAAGAGCTTTACTTAATGTGGCTTATTGATTACCAAAATTAAAATTGTTAAATTTTAAGAATGTTTATCAATAATTTATTCAAAATAACAAGAATCAATTAATCGCATTTTGACATAAATAACGGAAAAAACTATATTTTCCCAAACAAAAATAATGAGAAAGCTGGCGTTGTTTTATATTTTTGAAAATAATAGAAGATAGCTAGATTCTCATATCTGCTTTTGTATTCAGTTTTTTGAGGTAGGTTATTTTGGGGGGAGTGTATGAAGGAATTGATCCATGTAGATATTTAGTTGGAAGAGAGAGGAATATTTTAATAGCCTTTTCAGATAACTGTAGATACTCTTCTTTGATTTAGCACCAAACTGCCCCATAATAGTTTCTTAAAGGTTAATTTCACTGTGACAATGAAACCATATAAATAAAATTTTCTATTTTGCAACATTAAAATTCATTGCACTTTGAATGTATCATCTGCCTTGCAATTTGAATGTATCTTTTATCCATGCATGATTTTGTGGCATCATGCATTGATTCTATGAATTAGTCAGATTTTCCGAATTTTAATTTTATTTTACATTTTATTTTTATTTTATTTTATTTTATTTGCCACTCCATGTGGCTTGAAGGATTTTAGTTCTCCAACCAGGGATGGAACCTGGGCCCCGGGCAGTGGAACCCTGGAGTCCTAACCACTGGACCGCCAGGGAATTCCCAAGATTTTTCAAATATTGTCACATCCCACTATACAATATTAAAAATTAACTTTTCATAACATCACTACCAACCTCAAGTCTTTTATGCATGCTTGCCTTTTCATTATACAAAATATTAAAAATGCATGTACTCAAAAAATAGTGGAATTTTATAAAGTTAACAGTTTTTACTGCTTCATCAAAGACAGTCCTAAGTGAAACTGGCTTTTTTTTTCTTTTTTTTTTTTTTTTAACGAGTTTATGATGGTAAGGATACAATAACTGCTTATACAGTTTAGTGCCATTGCTTTGATTCATAGTAAGATGTCAGCAGTTCTATACACAATTTTTTTACATCATCAGTATAAATGTCAAGATGGTGAAAAGTAAATAATATATTAAATTGTTATGAAATTAGTTTGGATCCTGCAAGCCTCATATAAGGTTCTTAGGCACTTCCAGTCATCTGTGAATTACACTGAGGGCTATTGCTCTACAATATACCAAGAAAGTTCTAGCATTTTAGCCTATTTAATGTAGTCTAGCACTGGGTCCAGGTTTCTGTTAATCAATCCAGGAAAATGTTAGAGCGACTCCCAGCCACTTGTTGACTCATTCGATCTGGATTCCCTCCTTCATGAGCTCATATTAATAATGTCAGCTTGGTCCAGCATTACATTTGTTCCTCCAGATGCAGCAACGCTGGGATCCAGTCTCCTATGTGCTCCCCAGATTTCTACTGACATAAAATGGAAAAATCCTGTAATTCCTGTGATGATATATTTTGTGTCTCTTCAGTGGCTACACTTTTACCTTACCCTCTGGTGCCTTCTAAGACCTGTCTGGTTGTAGGTCAAGAAACAATGAAAGATGGTGGGCATAGCTCGACAAAAGGCTTAGTAAGTAATTCTTTCTAAGGCAACTGCTGGACTGGGGGCTGTAACATTTCCTCTGGCAAGGGAAAACTAATCTCAGGAATGGAAGTGTCTTTTATTGGCAAAGGAGGCAGCAGAATGAAGGGTTTCAAGGGTTCCTAGCTTCATGGGAATCTTTCATGAAACTGCCCTGATATTTGGGGTCCAAGTCATTCCTTAATCAGTGCTCAAACTTTAGCCTAAGAGACTCTGTGAGTTTGCGAATTCAATTTGCATTATAATTCAATCACCTGCATTTTCAAAAAAATCTCATCCTTCAGAAACAGGAAATAAGAGGTTTTTATTTTTATTTTTGGATAATGATAGAAAGTGTCTGGTCACTTTCACCTTAAGCTTGGAATTTAAAGAGTCAAGTTTTAAGGTCTATAACGCCTACCTCTCTTGTCCAGTGCCCTTAAAAGCAAGCAAGCAGCCCTACTGAACTCCTTATTTTTTCTAAAGTGTTAGGAACTATCAGTTATGCTAAGCCCTGCCGTGAATAGCTACTAATAATAAAAGTTTCTGAAGGTGCTGATGTAAGTAACTTTCCACTGCGTGCTGTGGGTTACCAGTTTCCTTTACCTCTGGACGACCAGTTTCCTTTCCTTCACTAGGTTCTTTAAATTTGATCAGACCAGAGAACCAATTCCAGAAAACTCATGACCAGTTCAGAGAACCCATCTTTAAGGCTGTTTCCCTGAAACCACTTTTGTTACCACTGCTTTTGTATCAGTTGAGATTCGTTCAGAGACACAGAAGCACTGTGAGTGATGCAGAATAGGCGTTTTACCTCATGGAGTTGTGAGATCTTCTAATGAAGATCTGGGAGGTCATTGCCTCTGAGTCTGTGCGGGGCCTGAAATTACCGTGAATCAGCGAGACCAGCGATCAGGAAGATAAGCTGGATGCGAAGAGGGAGAGAGCAAAGATGCTCTGGAATTCATGAAGACCAGCTGGAAACCACTTGTCACCACCTCCAGTCTCAACGTCGTAGCCATCTGTGGAAGGAGCTGGTGGCTTTTTGCACTAGAGCTGCACATGCATCTGGTCCTGGACTTGGAGAATCTGAAAGAGAAACTCCCGTGGGGGCTTCAGCAGGAGCAGCCCCCTGCAAACAGAGCAAGCCAGAAGAGCAGGGTCAGCGTGAACTGCAGACGTGCCTGGAGCCCTAGACCAGCCCCGGAGGGTAAGGCCTGCCGCATCACCTCTGTCTTACCAAGCTCATGTGAATCCTTCTTGTGGCCAGTCTGCCTGGAACTGTACAGAGAAGGGTGCCTTGTTCCACTGGCTAAACGACACTGTACAAAGCCGATACAGACTTTGTTTATGCCTTCATCATTTAAAATCTTGTCACTGAAAATAATTTATTAGTTTTTAAAACTATATGATGCAATTTTTATTAAATGATATTTCTTGGTCAAAATTTAATCTTGCCAATATTTTCCATTCCCCTGATCTTATTATTGTTCCCCTCTTTATCATTCCACAATTAGTCTTTATAGATGGAAACAAGCCTATACTTATTTTCTTTATTTGACTTCACGTGTTTATCCTTTTGATACTCTGGAAATTTTTCAGTCTGATTTTAGTTCCGCAAGTAGTTACCTTTATTACTGTTACTTTTGGACATAATTTTAGTTCTTATTTAGTCAGTAATGACTTATTGATTGCTATGAATGATGATACAATTAGCATAATTTGACACCCCCATACCTCTGTTTCCTCCTCTGATTTTTGTTTTTATTTTACCTGATTTTATAATATTAATATGATTTCTTTTTGTATTTAATCTTCACAACTTTGAGTATATCTCTATTACTTGACTTATCAGCTTTAAACTATTTTTTTTGGTCTCAAGGTATAAAAAGATGAAGCCAGCCGCATACTTATCCTTCTTTATGTGTTCTATGTACTTTGCCATCTTAACTTTGATTAGCTACAGTAGTATTTCTACTGTGCCACAGTTTATAACACTAAAATCCCCCTCTGTAACTGTAACTCCCCTAATCATTTAGCTTATGTCCTGTATTTAAATGGATTCAATGCTCCATGTCAGCAGTTTTTGCCATAGTGTTTCTGGTCCTTTTTTTTTCATTTTAAGTTTTTCCTCTAATGCATTTTTCAACAAGAGTTCATGTGAATCACATTTCCTGAGTTTTATATATTAAAAATATTTTTCTGTGGTCTTTAAACTGACAAGACAGCTTGGCCTGGTAAATTTTTCTTGTAATCTACCAGGTAATGATTTTCCCTCTGTAGATGTTTATGTTCTGTGCTCCCTCCCAGAAATGAATGCTGCTTTGAGAGGCGAGAGGTCCCTCTGAGTTTAGGGAAGGAAATGATGTCTTTTTCCCCCCAGATTTTCAAAAGTTCTTTATTTTCTTGGAAAGCCAGTAACTTTTCTAGTGTCTGTAGTGGAGCTGAAAATTCTGTACTGATATTTTCTGACCCACTGTGTACCCTTTTAATCTATAATTGCTTATAATCTGTCAATTCAAGTGCATTTTTATTTCAAAAAATTTTCTTGAATTAAAATTTCTTGGGCTTCATTTCTGTCCTGGTACATTTTATTTTCTCCTCTACGTCTTTCATAAACTGCACATGCCATTTTTCGTTTCCTTTGTCTTCTCAATCCTTCATAAAATTTTGTATCTGTCTTGATCTCTTGCTTTTTAGGTGAAACATTTTCATTACTATTTTTGAGGTTTTAGAAATGTTTTTACTCAACATTTTCATTTCGTTAAGGGCAACATTTTTCTGTTGATTTTTCAGCCCTCATTTAGATTTCTTTGGTTTTTTCATATATATGTGTGTGTGTGTGTGTGTGTGTGTGTGTGTGTGTGTGTGTATTATAACTCTTATATCATTAAAAAGATCACATTCAAACAGGGGATTTCTCCCTGGACCAGCAGTTTATTATAGGACGATCAGTAGAAAGCCAGCTCTGTTGTCTGGGCTCAGAAACCTTTCCTGTCTCTCTGGGAAGCTGTCCAGCTGTTCGGCTAAGGAAAATTAGAAGCTTCAGAGCTCCTGCTCATTCACACGTCTCTGCGTCCCAGCACATTTGCAGAGATGGTGTTTTCTGTACGTTTCCAAATTTAGCTGTTGCTTCTGACACATCGTAATGTCAGAGGAATATAGGAAGGCATCTAGGGGGCATCTGTAGACAGTCCATGTGCCCCATTCTTGTAGTTCTGGGTAAAGGGGTCACTCACTGACCGTGTCCCTCCGGCCATCCATGACTTTGGAGAACCCTGTGCCCTGTTTGACACGTTAGCTGCTGGAATCCTTTGCATGTGTCTCTCACTGTGGTCAAAGCTTTCCTGTCCGCAGTAACCCATCCTGGGTGGATTCTGGTTACAGGTGCCTCATCCCTTCAAAGATGGAGTTTCTTTTTCCATTTCATGCTCTCCCTCTTGTCTTGGGATGCAGTTGATAAAGGAAAGGAGGGTGGGGGATCTCATACTCCACTATCTTCTGGTTTAACCTTTTCCAAAAAGTCTGTAGAGAATTTTGATGCTTCTTCACATCTTCACTGTATTAAAAAAAAAAAAAAAACCCACAAAGATTTACAGAAAAAGACAGGCTTACACAGAGTTGGCTTATCTACTTTGTGAGCTCAATCGAAAGAAACATTTGATTTTTTCCTTATATAAGTTTGTGTTTGCCAGATGAAGAGGGAAAAGCAAATACAAGATTTCCATTGGGAGAGCAGGCAATTGGTACTGGTCCAGGATTTCCCCAGATTCCACCTGACTCTCTCTGATGGATTCTATGTTATTCATAGTAACTTCCTGGTCTGAATATATTTTTGTGATAAGAAAACCTTTCTAAATTTTCTGAGAGTCATCTTTCTTTCTTCCTTTCATAAAAAAGGGAGTCCATCTTGCTGGTAAAGGGCCTGAGTCAATCAGTATAAGAAAATATAGAAAGACCAAGTTGGTGAAAAGAAGGAAAACAAACTGTGTAATGCAGAGGCTGGAGAAAGATTTTGAAAAGAATTTGAGGAAGGACATATTGGGATATCTGTGGAGAGTGAGGGAAATGCGTAGAATAAGAAAGGGTATTTTCGTAAATGACAATGTGGACTCTTTCTTTGGATGCTCTTAATATTCTTTGCTTTAAACTACATTTTAGTATTCACTTGAGTTTATTGAATGCAGCACAACCTCCAGACAGAAATGTGTGTATAATGATTGTAGCAGCATGTTCCTGAGTTCAAACAGCTCTGAGAGCTTAGGCCAGGAATTTTGCTCTCAGATCCCCGATTGAGTATTACATGTGAAATTTCCTCCCTTATCTTCCTCCTCAGAATTCCAACACCAGCAGCAGTGAGCGTGGTGTCTGACCACCAAACCTAGAGTAACGGTAAAAGCAATCAAGTCTAGCAGAGGGGCCATCCATTTGGGGTCTGGCTTCGAGGTGAGAGCCTTTGTTCCTCCATTAAGGAAGTAAGTATCAGCAAATGATTCTTGAACATGTGTAAGCCCTCTGGAAGATCCTAGTATCTGGAAGGAAACCTGGAAAGTTGGAAATTATGCCAGTGATTTGAGAAGGATTTTCAAAGTTATTGTAAACTTGGTATAAACATGAATAAGACCTAAACTGTAGATATAAGCTAGTGCCAAGATCTATTAGTGATGTTTTCTATGAGTGTCAACATTTTTTCCAGGTATATTTCATTATAGTTATGGCCTACACCAAGAATATTTAGAATACCTAGGGCATGAAATTCCCTGTCTTGTGAGCTTTAAGCTAATAAAATGTTGGAGGTTTGTGACTAAAAATAATGATTTGAGATTTGGAATAGTTTATCTTGAGCCATTCCTTGTGGTGGTAATTAATTATATATCAGGGCAAGGAAAATGACAACCCTGTTGTATAATAATAAAATCATGTTTAACTTTCTGTTCATGACAGAAAATGGAAATAAGACATTAATCCAACTCATAACCAAAATGATATCAAAATATAAGGTTTAAAATGCTGGAGAGGGTGTGGGGAAAAGGAAACTCTCCTGCACTGTTGGTGAGAATGTAAATTGGTGCAGCCGCTGTGGAAAATAGTATAGAGGTTCCTCAAAAAACTAAAAATAGAGTTGCCATATGATCCAGCAATCCCATTTCTGGGCATAAATGCAGAGAAAACTATAATATGAATATATATATGCACCCAATATGCACACAGCACTATTTACAATAGACAAGACATGGAAGCAACCTAAATGTCCATTGACAGATGAATGGATAAAGAAGATATAGTTTATATACACAATGGAATACTACTCAGCCATAAAAAAGAATGAAATAATGCCATTTGCAGCAACATAGATGGACCTAGAGATTATCATACTAAGTGAGTAAGTCAGACAGAGAAAGACAAATACCATATGATATCACTTACATGTGGAATCTAAAATATGACACAAGTGAAATTTTTATGAAATAGAAACAGACTCACAGACATAGAAAACAAACCTGTGGTTACCAAAGGGGATAGTGGGGTAGGGGAGGGGGATAAATTAAGAGTTTGGGATTAACAAGTATACACCACTATGGTGTGTATAGTGTATACACCTATACACCATATATATCATAACAATAATGTCCTACTGTATAACACAGGGAACTATATTCAATATCCTGTAATAAACCATAACAGAAAAGAATATGAAAAAGAATATGTCTGTATATGTATAACTGAATCACTTTGCTGTACACCAGAAACTAACACAACATTGTAAATCAACTATATTTCAGTAAAAGATAAAGTTTAAAGAGAATGAAGTACAAATGTAGCCCTACATCATTCCTGTGGAAACCACTCCTGACCTTAGCAAGTTCCAAACTTCTCTGGAGAGCCTCCTGGATTGTTAACCTTTAATAGTGAGGGGCACTCCGTGGAGTTAGAAAATAGCTTCTTCGCCAAAGATTCTTGGAGTAAGTTGGGATATTGAGGCAAGAAATTGAGGAGATGTCTGGTGCAAGGTCATGCTGACCCAAAGGAGAAAAGCTGTAGTCTTGACTGACTTTCTGAGGCTGGAGGAGCATGCAACTGTAATAATGGCAGCCTTCCTGAATAGAGTCTGGAGCTTGATTCATGATCAGTGATTAGGATATAATTATGTACTGCCTCCTCTAAAATAAGGTGGATCAAGTCAGAATTCCAGCTGTGTCTCTCCCAACCTCTTGCTCATATATCCAAGCCAAGTATCCCAGAAATCTGTCCCAACTTGTAATTACATGATAACTTGACCATCAGTGGTGAGGCTTCTTCCTATCTCAACTACACCCCATAGACATAGATATATAACATGAAAACTACTATTACTCTCACTGTGGGAAGAAATGTAGGGTGATATTTATGACTCTGAACCATGAGGAAGATTATTTAGGGACAAATTGTGCTTAGAATATAACATTCTTCTTCTAAATCTAGGACTTCCAAGAAGTGCAGGGAGTGAGTTGTTCACAATGCTTTTTTCTTTTTTTTTTAAACTCCTCTTTACTATGGTCAGTGGTGAGTCATTTGTAGGTAACCACTTCCATGTAACTGTTTTGTTTTCTTTTTAAAATGGGAATTATTTATTTATTTATTTATTTATGGCTGTGTTGGGTCTTCGTTTCTGTGCGAGGTCTTTCTCTAATTGCGGCAAGTGGGGCCACTCTTCATCGCCGTGCGTGGGCCTCTCACTATCGCGGCCTCTCTTGTTGCGGAGCACAGGCTCCAGACACGCAGGTCAGTAGTTGTGGCTCACGGGCCTAGTTGCTCCGCGGCATGTGGGATCTTCCCAGACCAGGGCTCAAACCCATGTTCCCTGCATTGGCAGGCAGATTCTCAACCACTGCGCCACCAGGGAAGCCCCACAATGCTTTTAAGAAATTACAGACTCTTTCAGGAAGATGATGAAAGCACTAGATCCATCCCAATCTGGCCCAGAAACAATACTTTTTGCATTAAATTTTGGGGAGGTCATGGATTCACTGAAATACAGTTAAATATCCCAGGTCAATGAGAATCCCAGATTTAGGGGTTGTTGAGAAAAGATTAGTTCATGAACGATTTCAAAGATTATAGAAAAAAACCTTTAAATGAACTTTCTTACATCAATGTGTATTCTCTGTGTGTTGAGAGTATATCATATTGAAGTCTTGAGAGAGTGAAGAGAATAGAATTGTTTTTGCTGAAATTTGGCCTCTGTTCGCTGGTGCCAAATAGAAACACAGAGACAGAGTTTTGGATGAAGTAGAAAAGAATAGCTTTATTGCTCTGCCAGGCAAAGGGGGCCATGGCAGGCTAATGCCCTTAAGACTGTGTGTCCCCCCTGGAGGGGGTAGTTAGGAGTCTTATAGTGTTCAAGGAGCAGGGCATGGTCAGCTCATGGACATTCTTCTGATTGGTTGGTGGTGAGGAAATCAGGAATCAGCATCATCAACCTTCTGGTTCCAACCGGTCTGGGGTCTACGTGCTTGTGGGCAGCATACAGTTAACTCCTTCCACCTGGTGGGAGTTTCAGTATCTGCAAAACAGCTCAAAGGACATGGCTCAGAGTATTATCTATAGTCCTGGAGGAAGAACTAAATGTTCTTTAATTTGTTTAATGGCTAAACTATTATTATTTTATCTTACTTGACTGTTTTCCTTTCTTCATTTTCTCACTTCTCTGATCAAATGCATTCTTTGACTAAAGGTTTTCTACAAAAAGTAGGCAGAGGACACAGGTGGGGTCTATTCTGGGAAGGCCTCATAGGGTCCTGCTCGGTTACAGAATTGAATGCTTACTGTCTGGTAATCTGTCTGGATGAACTTGTAGAATCTGGAAGAATGTGTACTTAAGAGGCTGCTTAAATTTTCTCTGTGTTATCAAAGGTCTCAAGCCAGCCTTTGACAAGTTTTGGACAGCAATCAACTCACAACCAGGTAATGCTCAGAGTGACTCATGAACTTTAGACAAAGGAGAAGTGGACCCATGCGAGGGAGAGAAGCCAGCAACCGCTTGTTCCCCTTTCCCATTTCCCCCCTACCTTTGTCCTCGATCCCTTTTAACCATGATTGAAACGGAGCAGGGCCCTATGGTCTATGCCCCCATGTCTTCAGCCTGCCTTTTGTCTGTAGAAAATCTTTAGCCAAAGAATAAGTTTAATCAGAGAAGTGAGAAAATGCAGAACCAAAGAAAAGCAGTCAAACAAGACAAAACAATAATAGTTTAGTCAGTAAGCAAAGTCAAGGACTTTTACTTCCTTCTCAAGGGCTATAGGTAATATTCTGAGCCATATCCTGTGAACTGTCTTGTAGATACTGAAACCCCTGCCAGGTGGAAAAAGCTAACTACATTATGACCAGACTATAGCCATGATGTATGCTGCCACAATTCCGAGAATTGGCCTCAAGGAAACAGGGATGAACCGACCCTGGAACTGAAGATTAACTGTACTTAATCAGGATGATGCTGGACAGACCACTGCAGGACCAATTTCAAGATGACTGTCAGAGCTGACTGTGCTGTTTCTGCATGTAGCCCCCTCCCTATGCCTAGAAAAGCTCTTGCCCACTGATTATCAGTGGGGTGTGGGCGACAGCATTTGGACAGGAGTCCATCCTCCCCCACCCCCCAGGGTTACTGGCATCCAAAACAAAGCAAACTTTCCTTTCCACCAATCTTGCGCCTTTAATGGCTTTTGAGCAGCGAGCAGCTGGAACCCACTTTCAGTTACATGACGATCAGTCCATGTTCATTAGTCAATGTTCATTCCACTTTCATTTCATCGCTGCTCTGTTACATATCTGAGTGATGTTTACATGAAAGGTGGTATTCTACAGCATTTATGGTGAGATACTTAGAACCTGGCCAATAATAAACCAACAGGAAGAGGGAAGTTTATAGCAATACAATCCTACCTCAAGAAACAAGAAACATCTCAAATAAACAACCTAACCTTACGCCTAAAGCAATTAGAGAAGGAAGAACAAAAAAACCCCAAAGTTAGCAGAAGGAAAGAAATGATAAAGATCAGATCAGAAATAAATGAAAAAGAAATGAAGGAAACTATAGCAAAGGTCAATAAAACTAAAAGCTGGATCTTGGAGAAGATAAACAAAATTGATAAACCATTAGCCAGACTCATCAAGAAAAAAAGGGAGAAGACTCAAATCAATAGAATTAGAAATGAAAAAGGAGAAGTAACAACTGACACTGCAGAAGTACAAAAGATCATGAGAGATTACTACAAGCAACTATATGCCAATAAAATGGACAACCTAGAAGAAATGGTCACATTCTTAGAAAAGCACAACCTGCCGAGACTGAACCAGGAAGAAATAGAAAATATAAACAGACCAATCACAAGCACTGAAATTGAAACTGTGATTAAAAACCTTTCAACAAACAAACGCCCAGGACCAGATGGCTTCACAGGCGAATTCTATCAAACATTTAGAGAAGAGCTAACACCTATCCTTCTCAAACTCTTCCAAAATATAGCAGAAGGAGGAACACTCCCAAACTCATTCTACAAGGCCACCATCACCCTGATACCAAAACCAGACAAAGATATCACAAAGAAAGAAAACTACAGGCCGATATCACTGAAAACATAGATGCAAAAAATTCCTCAACAAAATACTAGCAAACAGAATCCAACAGCACATTAAAAGGCTCATACACCATGATCAAGTGGGGTTTATCCCAGGAATGAAAGGATTCTCCAAAATATGCAAATCAATCAATGTGATACACCATATTAACAAATTGAAGGAGAAAAACCATATGATCATCTCAATACAGGCAGAGAAAGCTTCTCACAAAATTCAACACCCATTTATGATAAAAACCCTCCAGAAAGTAGGCACAGAGGGAACTTACCTCAACATAATAAAGGCCATATATGACAAACCCACAGCCAACATCATTCTCAATGGTGAAAGCATGAAACCAGTTCCTCTAAGATAAGGAACAAGACAAGGTTGTCCACTGTCACCACTATTATTCAACATAGTTTTGGAAGTTTTAGCCACAGCAACAGAGAAGAAAAAGAAATAAAAGGAATCCAAATCGGAAAAGAAGTAAAGCTGTCACTGTTTGCAGATGACATGATACTATAAAGAGAGAATCCTAAAGGTGCTACCAGAAAATTACTAGAGCTAATCAATGAATTTGGTAAAGTAGCAGGATACAAAATTAATGCACAGAAGTCTCTTGCATTCCTATACACTAACGATGAAAAATCTGAAAGAGAAATTAAGGAAACACTCCCATTTACCACTGCAACAAAAAGAATAAAATACCTAGGAATCAACCTACCTAAGGAGACAAAAGACCTGTATGCAGAAAACTATAAGACACTGATGAAAGAAATGAAAGATGATACAAATAGATGGAGAGATATACCATGTTCTTGGATTGGAAGAATCAACATTGTGAAAATGACTATACTAACCAAAGCAATCTACAGATTCAATGCAATCCTTATCAAACTACCAATGGCATTTTTCACAGAACTAGAACAAAAATTTCACAATTTGTATGGAAACACAAAAGACCCCGAATAGCCAAAGCAATCTTGAGAAAGAAAAACGGAGCTGGAGGAATCAGGCTCCCTGACTTCACACTATACTACAAAGCTACAATCATCAAGACAGTATGGTACTGGCAGAAAAACAGAAATATAGATGAATGGAATAGGATAGAAAGCCCAGAGATAAACCCATGCACATATGGTCACCTTATTTTTGATAAAGGAGGCAAGAATATACAATGGAGTAAAGACAGGCTCTTCAATAAGTGGTGCTGGGAAAACTGGACAGCTACATGTAAAAGAATGAAATTAGAGCACTCCCTAACACCATACACAAAAATAAACTCAAAATGGATTAAAAACCTAAATGTAAGGCCAGACACTATAAAGCTCTTAGAGGAAAACATAGGCAGAACACTCTATGACATAAATCACAGCAAGATCTTTTTTGACCCACGTCCTAGAGAACTGGAAATAAAAACACAAATAAACAACTGGGACCGAATGAAACTTTAAAGCTTTTGCTCAGCAAAGGAAACCATAAACAAGACGAAAAGACAACCCTCAGAATGGGAGAAATATTTGCAAATGAAGCAACTGACAAAGGATTAATCTCCAAAATTTACAAGCAGATCATGCAGCTCAATATCAAAATAACAAACAACCCAATCCAGAAACGGGCAGAAGACCTAAATAGACATTTCTCCAAAGAAGATATATAGATTGCCAACAAACACATGAAAGGATGCTCAACATCACTAATCATTAGAGAAATGCAAATCAAAACTACAATGAAGTATCACCTCACACTGGTCAGAATGGCCATCATCAAAAAAATCTACAAACAATAAATGCTGGACAGCGTGTGGATAAAAGGGAACCCTCTTGCACTGTTGGTGGGAATGTAAATTAATACAGCCACTATGGAGAACAGTATGGAGGTTCCTTAAAAAACTAAAAATAAAACTACCATACAACCCAGCAATCCCACTACTGGGCATATACCCTGAGTAAACCATAATTCAAAAAGAGTCATGTACCACAATGTTCATTGCAGCTCTATTTACAATAGCCAGGACATGGAAGCAACCTAAGTGTCCATCGACAGATGAATGGATAAAGAAGATGTGGCATGTATATACAATGGAATATTACTCAGCCATAAAAAGAAACGAAATTGAGTTATTTGTAGTGAGGTGGATGGACCTAGAGACTGTCATGCAGAGTGAAGTAAGTCAGAAAGAGAAAACAAATACCGTATGCTAACATATATGGAATCTAAAAAAAAAAAAAAAAAATGCTTCTGAACAACTTAGGGGCAGGATGGGAAAAAAGACACAGACATAGAGAATGGACTTGAGGACACAGGGAGTGGGAAGGGTAAGCTGGACGAAGTGAGAAAGTGGCATTGACATATATACACTATGAATTGTGAAATAGATAGCTAGTGGGAAGCAGCCGCATAGCACAGGGAGATCAGCTCTGTGCTTTGTCACCCTCTAGAGTGGTGGGAAAGGGAGGATGGGAGGGAGACGCAAGAGGGAGGGGATATGGGGATATATGTATATGTATAGCTGATTCACTTTTTTATACAGCAGAAACTAACACACCAATGTAAAGCAGTTACACTCCAATAAAGATGTTAAAAATATTAAAAAAATAAAAAATAAACCAGTAGGAATGTTTGTGTTTAATTTGAAAAATTTAATAATCAATTACATAAGTGACCCCCACTGCCGACCTTTGGGCACTTTCTCTTTGCTTTACATACTTTTGTTTTGATACTTTCAGGGTGATTTTCTTTTCTTTTTAAAATATATTTATTTATTTATTTATTATTTATTTATTTATTTATTTATTTATTTATTTCCTTTTTGGCTGTGTTGTGTCTTCGTTGCTGTGCACGGGCTTTCTCTAGTTACGGAGAGCAGGGGCTACTCTTCATTGTGGTGAGCAGGCGTCTCATTGCTGTGGATTCTCTTGTCGCGGAGCATGGGCTCTAGGTGCGTGGGCTTCAGTAGTTGTGGCATGCGGGCACAGTAGTTGTGGCACACAGGCTTAGCTGCTCCGCAGCATGTGGGATCTTCCCAGACCAGGGATTGAACCCGTGTCCCCTGCACTGGCAGGCGGATTGGATTCTTAACCACTGCACCACCAGGGAAGTCTCCAGGATGATTTTCTAATCAATACTTCACCTTGCAATGTTCAAATGACAAATAGATTTCATCATAATTTGAGAGCAGGAAAGACACTGTATCTTCTTTCCTCTTATGTATTAATGTCCACTACCTAGAAGGAACTCAATAAATGTTTGTTAAATAATGTGTACTTCCACATTTGAATTAACTGGAAAGCAGAGAGATCGTGGAAGTTTCTAAAGGTAGTTTATCTACAGAGTAATGGATTAAGAATTACAAATTTGCCTATTGATTTAAAAAAAATCCTCTTCCATTAGAGGTGACACTCTACTGTATTTTGCATGACCACCTAAAACCTACAGTATAAATAGCATCCAGGGAAGCCTTTCCATAGGGAATTTCAAGGTCTCTGATGTTGCTGAAGTTCCTTTAGCAATTTGAACCATTATAACAGAAGCAACACCAAAAAACAAAACAAGACAAAAATTCTTACTAATATTCATGGGCATACCTTTGACCAATATCCCATTCTCCATTTCAGTTGTCATCAATATCCAGAGATTTATCAAACTGTACAACCAAAAGCTGGTATTATCTTAATTTTGTCTTCTTTATCTGGTTATATTGTCATTTTGTTTGTTGAAATAAAACTGCTTCATCTCTCTTTCCTGGTCACATTTTCCTTATCAGTTTCATACAATCTACACACCAGGCACAGATTCTTCATGAATAAATCCAATGTACTACACTCTGACACCCTGTTTAGCATGAAATAAGAACTCATGAAGAACCTGTGTAGAAATTAACATTAGTTATTAGTTTGACTATTATTTTATTGTTTTTTTTCTCCAGAGAAGAAATGCAAGAACTCATTTTTCTGTCTTATAACAATTTCTTATATATAAGTAAAGTAAGAAGATTTCCCCACATCATGAAGTATTTTATTACCTACCGTCATTAATTATTATTAAAAATAGTACTAAGCATTGTGTGTAGTCACATTCTGCAAACTTTTTGGTTGTGTTTCTCCTTTTGTTTTCCTTTCTGAAAATCTTATTGATATAAACATTGGGGAAATTTGCTGCTAATGAAACATATAACAGAAACAGATGACTCTGCTTATCTTTTTTGTTTGGCGATCAGAAGAAATATCTCTTCTTACTGGAAGAACAATATGTAGCTCTGTTTATTGAAAGGACCTTATGAATGGCTTTTAGGAAGCTATGTAATGGTAGTGGCTCTGAGCTGTCACTTCATCAGAGAACACTTGGATTACATAAATAGAGCAGATGTTCAGTCTACATTTGTGTACTTGAAACACACTGAAAGCATAAAGCCAGGCTGAGAGCATTTGGTGGTGGATGGAAGTTGCAAGGAGTGATGAACAAGTTGTAGCCACAGGAAGAATTACAGTGCAGCAGATTCTAGGCACCACTGGGTTGGAATACATTTAAAGGATCCAAATGGTAATAATAACAATGTCTTGCACAATTTCAACCCTGGGAGAGCAAAGGGCTTCAAAATGTGCTGTGTAGCTTCAACCGTGATAACAGGAAGTCATTATGGAACTATTAAAGTAAGTCCTTGGAGTAAAAGAAACTAAAGCAAAATTTGCTGAGGTTTTAATTCCATATCGCCGTGTGGCATGATTTGCCTTGCCTGCAAAAATGCATTCCTAGACAAAATTTTAGGTGAAACTTTGTTATCATTGCCTCATAAATCTGTTCTTGCCTTCAGGTATACATAATTCAGTAATTTTAAACTGAAGTTACAGTACGTCTTCGTCCCAGAGGAAGAATGCATTTCCTTTCATTTGGTGCGTGAGTAAAATAATAGAAAATGGCACTTTGCTCCAGATCAGGGGTCCTCTACCTCAGCACTAGGATATTTAGGCTGGAGAGGACTGCTGCAGAGACACTTAGCAACTAGGACATGTCGAAAACCTTTAGCATCTCATAAGTGTGTATAATTTAAAATAAGGTTTTCTAAGCTCCTTTGGTCCATTTTCTATTCCAGACTTGAAATCAGTCATTTTTCTAAAAAGACTTGTTTTATTTTACTAGGAAATGAGATTTCAATCTGGCTGACGGAGACAATAAATGACACCAGATATGTTATTTCTCCTAGGTCTTCTATGTGGACAGAGCTAGGAAAGGCTTTTCATTGGTATAAAATATGTTTTTGGAGACAAAATACATCCTGAGTTCAAATTGCTATCCCCAATTTAAATGCTAAACTCCACAGTACGTGCATAACTCTTCAGTTCACATCTTTTATTCCATTTCTCCCACAAGGAATCATGGTTCTCAAGGACCCAAAGGGAGATACTATAAAAATGTGATGTAATAATTTTTTGCTTTTTTCTACATTGCACAAAACACATTCCCAGAACGGCAACACAAAACTCACCCATTTGATTACTGCAAATGTTAATTTTTTTTATTTTATTAATTTTATTTAAAATTTATTTCAAATTTAAATATAGCTAGAGCCATTATATAATCTCTACTCTTTTTTGTTCCTATTTTATTCTGTTCTACATATGAATATATATTTAGCATTATCTGCTTTATGTCAATAATTCTTTAATCATTTTACTTATCAAGTACTCATTCTCTGGAAGATTTCTGGGAAACATATTCCCTGAGAATTTTCATATGGAAGACAGTTTATCTGCAGTGTTTATACTTGAAAAGTCATTTAGGTGGAAAAAAACCTTTAGAATATTGTCTTTTTTGTAAGTATCATAAAAATGTTCACAATTTCTTCTACTGAGAAATTGATCAAATTTGAATTTTCTCACCCTTCCGACTCACTCCTTTGTTTACCTGTTCACTTGAAGGATTTTTCTTTTCTTTTTCTTTCCTCTGACAACCATAATTTACTAGACTATCACTTAATTATATTATATGTAGATTTTTTCCAGCTATGCGTTGCTGTACTCCTTCAATATGGGGTTTCAAACCTTCTTTAATTCTAATTTCATAAACCTTTTGGAAATTTTAACCTTGATTTGATTATTCGCTTTTTATTTTTCCCTTGCTCTGGTCTTCCTAATATCTGGGAGTTGGGTATATATTCTTTGCTTGTCTTTGATGTTTTCATTTTTTTCTAATTCCTTTCTTCATTTCTTTATTATACATTAAATGTTTCATCCCTTTTTTCTTCTACTTTTTAATGCATACTGTATGTTAGTATTTGTTTTTATGTTGTCTCTAGTTTACACTTTTGTCTTATTTTTTAATATGAACATTGTATGGGCTTCAGCTTCGTTGCTTTCCCGTTTTTTATTTGTATGCAATATTATTCTCCTGAACTTTGAGACAGAAGACATAAGATTTTTCTTTTCTAATTTCATAACTCTAGTATTTCCTCTTCTATAAAGTTTTTAATACACGTGGCTTGGTTTCTTGAGAATTCCTGGCCCTTTTCCCTCACAGTCAGAGCTGTGACAACTAAATTGTCACCAGACATTGACCAGTGTCCTCTGGGGGCAAAACCTCCCCCAGTTGAGATCCACTGCGCTAGATTCTGGTCCTCTGAACATGCTTGTCTGGGATAACGTGATTAGAAATCTCAGCAGCTCTTAAAGAATGCTATTGAATGGTGAAATATGGTTTCAATACACCCAATTGCTCCAATCCTTGAAAAATTTAGAAAAAAATAGTTTAAAAAATATTAAAATCACAACTTTATTGGCACTCAAGAATGGGAAAAATTCTTCCATATGAACGCTTAATGTTGAAGCACTTTGGTGCTCAACATGAATAATAGCTATAATCATAAAACCCACTGGCACACTGCCTTAAGTGCTTGGTGAATGTCTTTTATTCATTGGATTAATCACTTACAACTTGGCATGTTGTACCTGGCACCTCTAACTGGTAAAGTGCTACAAAAGGCTTGCATAACTATTATATGTGTACCAAGTGAGTTTTTACTTTCTTTTTCACACAAAGAAGGACCTGCATGAATTCTAACATATAAGAATCATTTTCTTTTTTCACAAGGTAAATGCACCAATATCTACTGTTGATACAAATAGGCCTAGTGGGAATGGAATGTAATTTGACATCATGTTAAGTGCTACAGTTTCTAGGACAGGACAAAACATAAGTTTGGGAGACACTGAATCTTGGAGGGCTTTGTTCTCAAGGAACAAGTGCACAGGTGTTTGCCCTGTGACAGGTGCTTTCCCATGTCCATTCATTTAGGGTTTATTGAGCCCAGGCACACAACATCAAAGTAGTTTTTGCCCTAAAATTATCTATGCTCTAAACAGGGAGAAAAGGCTTAATTTTGTGAAAAGGTAAGCTACAAAGCAGAAGAATGATATGACTGCTGATGAGAGATTACATGTATAGAATTTCTAAAGGGGTACTGTATTATTAGGGTAGAGCCGGTGACAAAATCCATAGGAAAGAGAGGTCACTGCCTGCCCTTAAAATGCCATGTGAATTTTGACCTGAGTCAGCTTGAAGGATGAATAGGTGAAGGAAGGGATCTTCAAAAGGGTAGATCAGTATGAACAAAACATGGAAGAGGCAATGCAGATTGGGTGCTTGGTGGGGTAGAGGGACACTAATATAGACCATATGGTTTGAGAGGATGTTTTCTTGTGTATGAGTCGATAGGTTAATTGTAATTAGGTTGGAGCAAGTGCTAAAGACTGGATTTTATTGATTCTTTGGGAGAAAGAGAGGCTCTTGGTGGAGGACGAGAACCTCAATATAACCGTGCTTCAGGGACATGAGTCTAGCAGTAGCGCCGAGTGAGGACAATGACATGATGATACCATGGCAAAGATGGCAGGAGAGAAAACAATGGAAAATACAAGAGAAATAGGCAGGTGTTGAATTTAATTAATTACTTATTTTTCCAAAGCATCTTCAGTGAGAAGTAGTAACAGTAGGGCTTGATCATATAATTACTTTTACGGAATTCTCTACTTTGATGCTGGCTGAACTGGACGCTGTGGTGTACAGCCCGGATTCCCTTCAGGGATGAAAGATTCTTCCCCAGCTGCGGAGTGTACTGCCAAAGGCCAGCTACCTTTAGCTGTCAGTGTTTTCTGGGACTTGCCCTTTGCTGAAGAAAACTGCCTTGACTAAGGTCCCAGAAACTTCCAGAGGGAAGTTGGTGTGGAGTGTAAATGCCCTCACCACAATCGGAACTTTTCTCGAGTCACCTCAGCTCCTGCGCTCCCTGCAAAGATGGCTGAGACAGCTGCCCCACTTCTTCTGGTAAATCCTGCTTCCTCTCCTTTCACCAGAGTTGTAGATTCCAAGAGTGCTCATTCCACAGTAAATTTCTTGCGCACCCATCTCCCTGCTTCCTGGGGAACTCATCCTGCAGCCATTGGTGCCAGGCGTGGTTTGGGAAAGCAGATGCTGTCCTGAGATTGGGAAGTTGTCACACTAGCTTTCTCACTGTCAGTGGGTGAGGACCCTATCACGTTATTAGGGTGGGTATTTGAGGACGACACACAGCCCTGAGCACAAGGTGGTGGTGGAATTGTGAAAACTTTCACTGGTGGTCAGTTGGGATGATGTGTCAGTTGTAGGATATAAGTTAGTGGGGCTAATGTATCCGACACATTAAAAATATAGAAGAAAGAGCAAATATAAGGAAAATTAAATTGGATGATATTTGCTAGGGGTGATTGATTCTCTGGAGAGAGACAATAAAAAGCTGAGAATAGATAGCTGTCAATTAAAAGGTGACTATGGAAGACAGAGGCCTCCTTGAGACAGAGACAGCTGGAGACAAGGCACAGGACTTTGTAAAAGTATATCTCAGCTACATATAGGGTTAAATTCCCAAATTAGGTAGGCTGGGAAAGAACGGGATCCTGAGACATGGGATGGGGCAATCTGAGCTTCTTCTGAAACTCTGAGGCTGAGGACACAGCCCACTCCTCTCTGTTAAAGGCAAATGTTTCCTCCACCTTCCTTGGAGATGAGGCAGAAGGCAATGTCCCAGAGTTACTTTGTGCCGTTCTCGGGCTCTTCCCCATCTCCCTCCTGGCCACCAGTACCAGGCCAGTACCTATGGCTGAGTCACTATGTCATCTGACTGGCAAAGTGCTGGGTTTGGTTAGAGGGAAAAAGAGGAGACTCAGGACATATTCACCAAGTATTACCAGGAACAGGGTGAGGACATTTGGAATGGACTCTGATGTCTTGGGTTAAAGTCGATGGAACGTAAAGAAATTTATCGATCTGGGAACATTTTGTTCTGGGATACAGAACTTAACAAACTGGGCAAGAGATGATGTTAACGTGTTTCTGGAATGCATCTTGAAGCTTGGAGAAAGTGTTAGCCCACACCAAATAAAGTAACAATGTGAGAATGGCCACGGAGGCAATAAGAAAGAAAGGTCAAGAAGCTTAGATAAGTGCACATGTCAAAGTGGGTATGTTACAGGGCGCTGGAGACCCTCTGGGGGTTTCTGGGGGAAGACCTGAGGACATTCTGCTTCCCACACAAAAGGAATGGCATGATGAGGGGTATCAGTATCATTGAGAAACTGGGCTGTAGCCATCACCTGTAAGCCAGGGCTGATGGTATCACTGAAGTAGGTTCATGGGTAGGATTCTGAAATAATAGAGGCAGGTAGAAGCCAGGCAGGTACAATTATCACAATGAATGGTGAGGTCACAGTGGTAGCCAGGGAGGCCTGACCCACAGAGAGCTCTGGAGGTAATTAATAATACATGGTACCTCTAGGGACCAGATAGATTGTCTGTCAGCCAAGAAGAATATCTCTCCATCTACTTAACCAGAAAAGATCAATGATGGATGACCAGGAGATTGTGTGTAGGCATCCCAATTAAGATATCATGACTCGTTGCTTAAGTTTTGTACCCGAGTTGGTTTTCATACCATAAATTGCTAACTTCCTCCCAGATTACTGGGGGGAAGGAACCCACAGTACAGAGTAATGATTCCTCTTTTTCCCCAAAAGGATAATGTCTATTTGCTCTTGAAGCCATATACTTGAGAAAAGAGAATGACTTACAATTTTTAGTATTATTGGTTTAAGAGTCTGAACGGCCTCTGATGCCAGAGATATGAATCATCATTTTGGGCTCTTTTTTTTTTTTTTTATAAATTTATTTATTTATTTATTTATTTATGGCTGTGTTGGGTCTTCGTTTCTGTGCGAGGGCTTTCTCTAGTTGCAGCGAGTGGGGGCCACTCTTCATTGCGGTGCGCGGGCCTCTCACTGTCGCGGCCTCTCTTGTTGCGGAGCACAGGCTCCAGACGCGCAGGCTCAGTAATTGTGGCTCACGGGCCTAGTTGCTCTGCGGCATGTGGGATCTTCCCAGACCAGGGCTCGAACCCGTGTCCCCTGCATTGGCAGGCAGATTCTCAACCACTGCGCCACCAGGGAAGCCCTGGGCTCTTTCTTATAGTGGAGTCATATGAGGTCCAGTTCACTGTCCATCCCCTGTCACTGGGTCCATGGATCCATCGAGTGGACATTTCCTTGTCTCAGAATGTGTAATTGGAATGGGGACTTTTTTAGTGGACCATAATGTCCCTACCACTGATTTCTTGTTTGGTAATATAATGGATTTTGAATTAAAATATTCTACTGAAATCTTTAGAATTACCACCTCCTTCCCTCTTCCACACAGACAGCCAAGTTAGTATACCCAGAAGAATGTCACATTTAGAGGGCAGTGGCAGAGATTAATCCCTTAAAGACCCAAAAGCAACAGGGGAGGCAGCCCCATCACATCGTCAATTAATTCATGTTTCTGGCCCTGAAAAACCAGATGGATCAGGGAAGATGACACTGAACTATTGAAAAAAAGTGGTAGTCCCAATTTCAGCTGTTGTGCTTGATGTGGCCAAAAGATAGACAGTACCATAGTCCCCCCTTATCCACAGGGGATACGTTCCAAGACCCCCAGTGGATGCCTGAAACTATGGATAGAACCAAACCCTATATATGCTGTTTTTTTCTATGCATATATAACTATGATAAAGTTTAATTTATAAATTAGGCACAGTAAGAGATTAACAACAATAATCAATAATAAAATAGAATAATTATAACAAAATACTATAGTAAAAGTTATGTGAATGTTCTCTCTCTCTTAAAATACTGTATTATACTGTACTCACCCTTCTTCTTGTGATGATGTGAGATGATAAATGCCTAAGTGATGAGATGAAGTGAGGTGAATGATGTAGGCATTGTGATATGGGTAGTCTACTGCTATTGACCTTCTGAGGCTATATCGGAAGGAGATCATCTGCTTTGGGTGATCCTGGATGGAACCATGACAATGTTGATGGTTGGATGTCAGGACCAGGTGATGTGATGTCCCTGGTTTCCCATTGGCATGGAGCTGGATGACTTGAGATTTCATCATGTTGCTCAGAATTGTGTACAACTTAAAACTTATGAATTGTTTATTTCTGGACTTTTCCTTTTAATATTTTCAGACCCCATTTGACCATGGGTAACTAAAATTGTGGAAAGTAAAACCTCGGATCAGGGGGATTACCACGTTGGATGCTGTGGTACCCTGTCCAGCTCCCATCTCAGAACTGTAAAGCCTATTCTCCCAGCTGCGGAGAAGGATGCCTGCTAACATTCGCAATTCGTTGCCTTTCCCATCACTGGGCCATGATGACACCCCTTCCTCGGGGCAGCCTGCGTCCAAACTGGGATTGATGTGGAGGCCGGGGCTAGGGAGTGGGTTATAAAAGCTCAATGTCTTTGTTTCAGTTGAGGAAATCTCTCAAGGTCATCCCAGCTTCCAACTTCATGGTGTCCCTTTTTATGACTGCACCTCAGCAAAACTACTCCCTCTGCAAATACTATTTTCTTCTCATCCCAAGAGTTGATCCTGAGAGTACAACCTACATGGTAATACACATGAACACTGCATATACACAAAAACACTTCAGAGTTTGCTTCTTGGAAACCCACCTGTGACAATTGTATATTATTTCTCTGCTACTCTGTTTGCCTTTATTATAATGTGCATAAAATTTCACAGCAACACTGGGGCTTTAAAATAGACCAAATATCAGGTAGAGTCATGTTGCTATCATGCTACATTCCTCCAAAGATAGCTTTAGTGTGGTCTCCTAGTAACTTTTACAACATTGGCAAAGTGATTTTATAGATGGCAAATATATCACTATAATATAAATCACATTTATTAGCAGTGACATATTGGAAAAATATTCTTACATCTTTTGCCTCTTATATTTAAAAAATATTCTTGTTCATAGAAATTTAATTATTTGCATTGTAAAAATTTGTAAAAAATCTAAATTAATGCTATTAGAATTCCCTAATATTTTGAGAGACTCTAATCAGCCAATAGTTGCCAGAAGAATATGTGGGAAATACTTATTATTGTAATACATTTTTAAAAATAAATTTATTTATTTAATTTATTTACTTTGGCTGTGTTGGGTCTTCGTTGCTGCACGCGGGCTGTCTCTAGTTGTGGGGAGCTGGGGCTACTCTTCATTGCAGTGTGCAGACTTCTCATTGTGGTGGCTTCTCTTGTTGTGGAGCACAGGCTCTAGGCACGAGGGCTTCAGTAGTTGTGGCACGCGGGCTCTAGAGCTCAGGCTCAGTAGTTGTGGCACACTTAGTTGCTCTGCGGCATGTGGGATCTTCCTGGACCAGGGTTTGAACCCATGTCTCCTGCGTTGGCAGGTGTATTCTTAACCACTGCGCCACCAGGGAAGCCCTGAAATACTTTTAAATTACAGTATAACATTAATACTTATTTTTGGTTAACCATCCTTTAATAATTTTGGTTAATATCATCATAATCATTACTAGCTTGTTTCCTTTTTTCCCTGTAAAATGAGGTGTTTGGTCTGAAAGGGTCTGTAATGTCTGATTTGATTGAAAAAGAGTTTTCAGTGATATATTACAATTCTGTGGAATTAAAGATCCACATCTATAATGCTATTATTGTATCTTGATTTCACACTCCTATAGATTGTTCACTAAGCTCCCATTCTTTGTATTGATGTAGCAATCTAGATGGGAAAAGGAATGACATAATTACATCAACATGGCTCAGTGTAATACAATCCTGCTCTCTTGCACCCTTGAATCAATTTTAGTCTTTCTCCCTATAATCAGATGTTCTCTACCAACATTTAAGAGAAATTGCTTCTATCATTTACTTTACATTGAAGTCAGAATTCCTGTTGGTAGGTTTGCCCTTTCCATTCCTTTTAGAAAATAGTGAAATCTAGTGACTGATTTTTGGAGAACAATGCAAGCTATTTATCTTTCTTTCTTAGTTCATTGGGTTACAAACTCACATATCAATCAAACTCTCAGGAGATTTTCTTTTCTTTTTTTTTTTTTTTTTTTGATTTATCCTTCAGTGTCAGTGTCGAGTCTATCTGAGTTACATTTTCATATCTAGACTATAGGAAATAGAAACTTAAGCATTTTCTAGTGAAAGTGGCAACGCTTTTAGCAACTCATCAATCACTTTGGTCTTATGATTTGTAGGATTGAATTCCCTGACAAGCTCTTAGTTAAGTGAAATAAATGTTCTTTTAAGGTCTGTTCAATGCAAGTCCCCAGGATCCCATTTGCATATACCAAAAAAAAAAAAATAAAGTGGGGAAAGAAATTTGTTATCTATCTTTTTTGTAATTTGAAGAAAACATGCAAAATATATATGCCAGCTCTCATTTTCAGAGTCACTAGTATGCTACAATTTATGACTTAAAGGGCCAAGTAAGTGGATATGGGATTTTATTCCAAATAAAATGTTTTGTCTTAGGAAAATAAATGACTCCTTGCTGTACAAGGGGAGGAAAGAAGAAATACATAGATCACTATGTGTCTCAGTTCTAAGAGCAAAACCAAAGAGAGGAATTATGCAATGAATTATTTAGTGATCTAAAAATGCCCCTGAAGAGCTCTGAGGGTAAAAACTAAGGAACAGCATGTTGCTTTGGCTCAAGTACACAAGTACAGGAATTAATTATCCATTAAGCTTATGAGTATAGTACTAAAAGAACAGAATAGAAATAAAGTTGATGAATAGTAAATGATGCAATGACAAAATCCTTCAGAAACAGAGATAAACAACATGACTAATCACCATCATCCCTTCTACATCTTCTCTTAATGATACCTCAGAGACACATCAGCAGCTTAAGAAAAAGAACACTTCATATCAGTTTGCCCATTTCTCTAATACAGTTCTTGGCATACTGCATAATTATTATTTACCTGCTTTTCTTCCTCTGTTTCACATTTATTCTTTATGCACTTAGCAAGTTCTAAAAATATTTGGAATGAATAACTTAGTAAGTGAATGATTAAGGAAAATAATTTTTAAAATCTTCTATGTGGTCCAGAAAGGTGTGAATTTCTTGCCCATGAGAAGGATAACTATGAGAATTTAACTTAGAGACTGAGTGTAGGGAAACTAGGTTATTTCCTAGGAAGCATTTAGCCACAGGATGATTTTTTTCTTCAGATTCCTTTCCTTTCCTTCCCTTCCCTTCCCTTCCCTTCCCTTTTCCCTTCCCTTCCCTTCCCTTCCCTTCCCTTCCCTTCCCTTCCATTCCCTTCCCTTCCCTTTCCTTTCCTTTCCTTTCCTTTTTTTATTATATAACTTTCAGGTGAACAGCATTATAATTTCACATCTGTATACACCACAATGTGATCACCATCACAAGTCTAGCTGCCATTCATCACCATACATTTGAGCCCTTCTCTCATTTTGCCCTCCCCCAACCCCCTTCAACTCTGGTAACCACTAATCTGATCTCTGTATCTATGAGTTTGCTTTATTTTGTGTGTTCATTTGTTTTGTTTTTAGATTTCACATATGAGTGAAATCATATGGTCTTTCTCCATCTGACTTATTTCACTTAGCATAATATGCTCTAAGTCCATCCATGTTATTGCAATGGCAGGATCTCGTTCTTTTTTTATGGGTGAATAGAAATCAATTATATATATATAATGTATATCTATATCTATAGATCTATATCTATATAACATCACAAGATATATTATATCACAAGATATATCACATCTTTTTTATTCATTTATCCATTGATGGACACTTACGTGGTTGCCATACCTTGGCTATTGTAAATAATGATGCAATGAACATGGGGGTGCATATATCTTTTCAAATTAGTGTTTTCATGTTCGTCAGTTAAATATTCAGAAGTAGAGTAGCTGGGTCCTATGGTAATTATATTCTTAATTTTTTTGAGGAATCTCCATACTGTTTTAAACTGTTGGCTGCATAATTGACATTCCCACCAACAGTGTACGAGGGTTCTCTTTCCTCCACATCCTGGCCAATATTTGTTATTTCTAGTCTTTTTGATAATAGTGATTCTGACTGGTGTGAGGTGATATCTCATTGCGGTTTTGATTTGCATTTCTCTGATGATTAGCGATGTTGAGCATCTTTTCATGTGCCTGTTGGTCATCTGTATGTCTTCTTTGGAAAATTGTCTATTCAGATCCTCTGCCCATTTTTAAATCTAGTTGTTTGTTTTTAGATATTGTGTTGTATGAGCTCTTTATATATGTTGGTTATTAACTCCTTATCAGACATATCATTTGCAATTATTGTCTCTCATTCAGTGGGTTATCTTTTCATTTTGTTGATGGTTTACTTCACTGTGCAAAATGTTTTAAGTTTGATTAGATCTTGTTTTTTTTGTTTTTGCTTTTATTTCCTTTGCCTGAGGAGACAGATCCAAAAAAATGTTCCTAAGACTTATGTCAAAGGGTGTACTGCCTATGTTTTCTTCTGGCAGTTTTATGGTTTCCAGTCTTACACTTACATCGTTAGTCTATTTTGAGTTAATTCTTGTGTATGGTGTAAGATAGTGGTATAGTCTCATTCTTTTGTTTGTGGCTGTTCACTTAACCCAACATCATTTATTGAAGAGACTATCCTTTCTCCATTGTATGTTTTTTGCTCCTTTGTCATATATTAATTGTCTGTATATGTGTTGATTTATTTCTAGGCTCTCAATTCTGTTCCATTGATCTGTGTGTCTGTTTTTATGCCAGTACCATACTGTTTTGATTACTGTAGCTTTGCAGTATAGTTTGAAATCAGGGATTGTGATACCTTCAGCTTTATTCTTCTTTCTCAAGATTTTTTTGGCTCTTCAGGATCTTTTGTGGTTCCATACAAATGTTAGAATTATTTGTCCTAGTTCTGTGAAATACGCCATTGGAATTTTCATAGAGATTGCATTGAATCTGGATTGCTTTGGGTAGTAGGAACATTTTAGCAATATGAATTTTTCCTATCCATGAACATGGAATATCTTTTCATTTATCTGTGTCTTCTTCAATTTCTTTCATCAGTGCCTTATAATTTTTAGTGTACAAGTCTTTCACTTCCTCAGTTAAATTTATTCCTAGGTATTTTATTCTTTTTGATGCAATTGCAAATGGGATTGCTTTCTCTGATAGTTCATTATTAGTGTATAGAACTGCAACAGATTTCTGTGTATTGATTTGATATCCTGCAAATTTACTGAATTCATTTATTAATCCTAACAGTTTTTGGTGGACTCTTTAGGGTTTTCTATATATAAAATCATGTCATCTGAGAATAGTGATAATTTTACTTCTTCCTTTATAATTTAGAATCCTTTTATTTATTTTTTCTTGCCTGATTGCTGTGGCTAGGACTTCCAGTACTATGTTCAATGAACGTGGCAAGTGTGGGCATCCTTGTCTTATGTCTGATCTTAGAGGAAAAGCTTTTCACCATTGAGTTTTGTGTTATCTGTGAGTTTCTCATATATGGCCTTATTATGTGGAGGTATGTTCCCTCTATAAATACTTTGTTGAGAAATTGTATCATAAATGGAGGTTGAATTTTGTCCAGTGCTTTTTCTGCATCTATTGAGATACTCATAAGATTTCTATTCTTCATTTTGTTAATGTGATATATAACATTGAATAATTTGCAGATGTTCAATCATCCTTCAATTCCTGGAATAAATCCCACCTGATCATTGTGTATGACCCATTTCATGCATTGTTGGATTTGGATTGCTAATGTTTTGTTGAAGATTTTTGTTTTGTGGTGTCCTTGTCTGGTTTTGGTATCAGAGTAACACTGCTTTCATAAAATATATTTGGAAGGTTTCCACCCTCTTCAAACTTTTGGAAGAGTTTGAGAATAGGTATTAAGTCTACTTTGAATGCTTTGTAGAATTCACCAATGAAGCCATCTGGTCCAGGGATTTTGTTTGTTGGAAGATTTTAAATTACTGTTTCAATTTTTTGCTAGTAATCAGTCTACTCAGATTATCTATTTGTTTATGATTCAATCATAGAAGATTGAATGTGTCTAGGAATTTATCAATTTCTTCTAGGTTGTCCAATTTGTTGATGGTTAATTGTTCACAGCAGTTTCTTATGATCTATGTATTTCTGTGATGTTAATAGTAACTTTTATTCATCTCTGATTTTATTTATTTGAGTGTAAGGTTAGGTTGTTCATTTGAGATGTTCCTTGTTTCTTGAGGTAGGATTGTATTGTTATAAACTTCCCTCATAGAACTGCTTTTGCTGCATCCCATAGGTTTTGGATCATCATGTTTTCATTGTCATTTGTCTCTAGGTATTTTTTGATTTCCTCTTTGATTTCTTCAGTGATCTCTTGGTTATTTTGTAGCGTATTGTTTAGCCTGCATGTGTTTATATTTTTTATAGATTTTTTTCCCTGTAATTGATATCTAGTCTCGTAGCGTTGTGGTCAGAAAAGATACTTGATATGATTTCAGTTTTCTTAAATTTACCAAGGCCTGATTTGTGACCCAAGATATGATCTATCCTGGGAATGTTCCATGAGCACTTGAGAAGAAAGTGTATTCTGTTGTTTTTGGATGGAATGTCCTATAAATATCAATTAAGTTCATCTTGTTTAATGTCACTTAAAGCTTGTGTTTCCTTATTTATTTTCATTTTGGATTATCTGTTCATTGGTGAAAGTGGGTTGTTAAAATTGCCTACTATTATTGTGTTACTGTCGATTTCCCCTTTAATGGCTGTTAGCATTTGCCTTATGTATTGAGGTGCTCCTATGTTGGGTGCATATATATTTATATTTGTTATATGTTCTTCTTGGATTGATCCCTTGATCATTATGTAGTGTCCTTCCTTGTCTCTTGTAACATTCTTTATTTTAAAGTCTATTGATTTTTATGATATGAATATTGTTACTCCAGGTTTCTTTTGATTTCCATTTGCATGGAATATCTTTTTCCATCCCCTCACTTTCAGTCTTTATGTGTCTCTAGGTCTGAAGTGGGTCTCTTGTAGACAGCATATATATGGGTCTTGTTTTTGTATCCATTCAGCCAGTCTGTGTCTTTTGGTGGGAGCATTTAATCCTTTTACATTTAAGGTAATTATCAATATGTATGTTCCTATTCCCATTTTCTTAAATGTTTTGGGTTTGTTATTGTAGGTGTTTTCCTTCTCTTGTGTTTCTTGCCTAGAGAAGTTCCTTTAGCATTTGTTGTAAAGCTGGTTTGGTGGTGCTGAACTCTCTCAGCTTTTGCTTGTCTGTGAAGGTTTTAATTTCTCCATCAAATCTTAATGAGATCCTTGCTGGGTAGAGTAACCTTGGTTGTAGGTTTTTCTCCTTCATCACTTTAAGTATATCCTGCCACTCCCTTCTGGCTTGCAGAGTTTCTGCTGAAAGATCAGCTGTTAACCTTTTGGGGATTCCCTTGTATATTATTTGTTGTTTTTCCCTTGCTGCTTTTAATATTTTTTCTTTGTATTTAATTTTTGATAGTTTGATTCATATGTATCTTGGTGTGTTTCTCCTTGGATTTATCTTGTATGGGACTCTCTGTGCTTCAAGGACTTGATTGACTCTTTCCTTTCCCATATTAGGGAAGTTTTCAACTCTAATCTCTTCAAATATTTTCTCTGTCCCTTTCTTTTTCTCTTCTTCTGGGACCCCTATAAGTCGAATGTTGATGCATTTAATGTTGTCGCAGAGGTCTCTGAGACTGTCCTCAGTTCTTCTCATTCTTTTTTCTGTATTCTGCTCTGCAGTAGTTATTTCCACTATTTTATCTTCCAGGTCACTTATCCATTCTTCTGCCTCAGTTATTCTGCTACTGATTCCTTCTAGAGAATATCTAATTTCATTTATTGTGTTGTTCATCGTTGTTTGTTTGCTCTTTAGTTCTTCTAGGTCTTTGTTAAACGTTTCTTGTATTTTCTCCATTCTATTTCCAAGATTTTGGATCATCTTTACTATCATTATTCCGAATTCTTTTTCAGGTAGACTGCCTATTTCCTCTTCATTTGTTAGGTCTGGTGTGTTTTGACCCTGCTCCTTCACCTGCTGTGTGGTTTTCTGTCTTCTCATTTTGCTTATCTTACTGTGTTTGGGGTCTCCTTTTCGCAGGCTGCAGGTTCATAGTTCCCGTTGTTTTTGGTGTCTGCCCCCAGTGGCTAAGGTTGGTTCAGTGGGTTGTGTAGGCTTCCTGGTGGAGGGAACTAGTGCCTGTGTTCTGGTGGATGAGGCTGGATCTTGTCTTTCTGGTGGGCACGTCCACGTCTGGTGGTGTGTTTTGGGGTGTCTGTGGCCTAATTATGATTTTAGGCAGCCTCTCTGCTAATGGATGGGGCTGTGTTCCTGTCTTGCTAGTTGTTTGGCATAGGGTGTCCAGCACTGTAGCTTGCTGGTCGTTGAGTGAAGCTGGGTCTTGATGTTGAGATGGGGATCTCTGAGAGATTTTCACCCTTTGGTATTACGTGGAGCTGGGAGGTCTCTTGTGGACCATTGTCCTGAAGTTGGCTCTCCCACCTCAGAGGCACAGCCCTGATGCCTGGCTGAAGCACCAAGAGACTTTCATCCACACGGCTCAGACTAAAAGGGAGAAAAAATAGAAAGAAAGAAAGAAAGAGGATAAAATAAAATAAAATAAAACAAAATAAAGCTATTATAATAAAAAATAAGAAAAAAATTATTAAGAATAAATTTATTAAGAATTTTTTAATTTTTAAAAATAGATTTATTAATTTTTTATAAGAAAAAATAAGAAAAAAAATTAAGAAAAAAATTTATTAAGAAAAAAATTTTTAATTTTTTAAAATAAAAAATATGAAGAAACTTATTAAGAAAAAAATTTTTAAATTTTAAAAATAGAAAATAAATAAAAAATTATTAAGAAAACATTTATTAAGAAAAAAAAAATTTTTTAAGTAAAAAAAAAAAAAAAAAGACGGACTGAACCCTAGGACAAATGGTGAAAGCAAAGCTATACAGACAAAATCTCACCCAGAAGCATACACATATACACTCACAAAAAAAGGAAAAGAGGAAAAATTAATATATCCTGCTCCCAAAGTCCACCTCCTGAATTTGGGAGGATTCGTTGTCTATTCAGGTATTCCACAGATGCAGGCACATCACGTTGACTGTGGAGCTTTAATCCGCTGCTTCTGAGGCTGCTGGGAGAGATTTCCCTTTCTCTTCTCTGTTCGAGCAGCTCCCGGGGTTCAGCTTTGGATGTGGACCCGCCTCTGCGTGTAGGTCGCCTGAGGGCGTCTGTTCCCCGCCCAGACAGGACGGGGTTAAAGGAGCAGCTGCTTCGGGGGCTCTGGCTCACTCAGGCGGGGGGAGGGAGCGGTACGGAGGAGGCGGGGCGAGTCTGCGGCGTCAGAGGCGTCGTGACGTTGCAGCAGCCCGAGGCGCGCCATGCGTTCTCCCGGGGACGTTGTCCCCGGATCAGGGGAGCCTGGCCGTGGCGGGCTGCACCGGCTCCCGGGAGGGGCGGTGTGGAGAGTGACCTGTGCTCGCACACAGGCTTCTTGGTGGCGGCAGCAGCAGCCTTAGCGTCTCCTGCCCGTCTCTGGGGTCCGTGCTGACAGCCGCGGCTCGCGCCTGTCTCTGGAGCTCGTTTAGGCGGCGCTCTGAATCCCCTCTCCTCGCGCACCAGGAAACAAAGAGGTAAGAAAAAGTCTCTTGCCTCTTCGGCAGCTGCAGACTTTTTCCCGGACTCCCTCCCGGCAGCTGTGGTGCACTAACCCCTTCAGGCTGTGTTCACGCCGCCAACCCCAGTCCTCTCCCTGCGATCCGACCGCAGCCCGAGCCTCAGCTCCCAGCCCCGCCCGCCCCGCCGGGGGAGCAGACAAGCCTCTCGGGCTGGTGAGTGCTGCTCGGCGCCGAGCCTCCGTGCGGGAGTCTCTCCGCTTTGCCCTCCGCACCCCTGTGGCTGCGCTCTCCTCCGTGGCTCCGAAGCTTCCCCCTCCACCACCCGCAGTCTCCGCCCGCGAAGGGGCTCCTAGTGTGTGGACACCTTCCCTCCTTCACGGCTCCCTCCCACTGGTGCAGGTCCCGTCCCTATTCTTTTGTCTCTGTTGTTTCTTTTTTCTTTTGCCCTCCCCAGGTACGGGGGGAGTTTCTTGCCTTTTGGGAGGTCTGAGGTCTTCTGCCAGCGTTCAGTGTGTGTTCTGTAGGAGCAGTTCCAAGTGTAGATGTATTTCTGATGTATCTGTGGGAAGGAAGGTGTTCTCCGCGTCTTACTCTTCCGCCATCTTGGCCAGACCCCCCTAAAATGTAGTTTTATATGATTTATAGTGTGTATATTATGGTGCATAGTATGTAATGTTTACTATTTACCCATAAATAAATATCAGGATTACATGCTATGAACTCATAGGGTATAAATTGTGTCTTCCAACCTTGAAAAGATAAAAATGGATACAGCTGGAAAAGGGTGCTTTCTTTAGCTTTTTATACATACAAACACAATCTTTTGGGCCCTGTTCATCCTTCAGTTTAAGCCTAGGAATTTATGAGATCCTGCATTGAACCCAAGCTATGCTGTTGAATGGCAGCTCCTTACCACCTCAGGATCCTGGCAGGTTAGATTCAATGGTTACTCCAAAGACCTGCATTGTGAGGTTATTGTTGAATCTTGATGTTGCCTAGAAATGCCAGCTACTAGTGAGAACATGGCACGAGAATAGCTCTCAGAACTGAATTCTACGATTTATTTGAAAAGTGCCGCTAGTGCACCAAATGCTGCACCTATAGTTACATAACACTGCCACAAACTCAGCTTTTTTTCCCCTTAACTTTATGGGAAGAAAAAAGCTGGTAATACTTATCTAAATTACATAACATATCATACAGTGCATTTGTTTTATGGGGGTTGGTAAAAAATTCTAACATTTCTTGCCCACTTACATACAGTGTCTGCTTATAATGGTTACTCAATTACTCATGATAGCTGAGAAAAATGCAGACCACTTTAAAAGAACATATTTTATTTTATTTTTTATTGAAGTATATTTGATTTACAATGTTGTTTAGTTTCAGGTGTACAGCACAGTGCTTCAGTTTTATATATATATATATATAGTCTTCTTCAGATTCTTTTCCTTATGTATTGTTGCAAGATATTGAGTATGGTTCCCTGTGCTATATAGTAGGTCCGTTTTGGTTACCTATCGTATGTATGGTAGTGTGTATATGTTAGTCCCATCCTCCCAATTTATTCCCCTGCCTTTCCCTTTGGTAACCGTAAGTTTGTTCTCTATGTCTGTGGGTCTATTTCTGTTTTGTGCACAAGTTCATTTGTATTATATTTTAGATTCCACGTATAAGTGATATCATATATTTGTTGTTCTCTCTCTGACTTACTTCACTCAGTATGATAATCACTAGGTCCGTCCATGTTGCTGCAAATGACATTATTTCACTCTTTTTTATGGCTGAGTAGTAGTCCATTGTGTGTGTGTATATATATACACACACACACACACCCACACCACATTTTCTAAAAAAACATATTTTATATTATCTAAGCAGCAACTACAGTAAACAAGCAAACAAAAAAAGAAATGATATGGAAACTCATGTGCTAAGATTTTTGGATATAGAAGTAGCCTTCCTTCTAATACCTCACTTCTTGTGACTCATTTTCCATTTGGTCCACAGCCCTTTTTACCTCCTCCAGGATTCCCTTGGTGCTCTTCACAACCCACGAGGTAAGATCCAGGGTGGATTAGGGAGTTGCTCACTTCACTGCAGCTTCCTGGCTCCTGGGAGGTCTTTTCTATTATTCAGTTTTGCTTTCATTGATTTCCATTGATCTCATGCTCATTGATGGCCCATTAAAGCACATACTGATTTCCATTCTTAATTCTGTGTAGAGTACAGTGAATGCGGTATGATATATTCTGATATCAGGCACATTCCAATTTGTTGAGAAAGCAACAAATTGGTGCACAAGTATAGCTCTAGATGTAACACTAACAGACTGGTTTTATATGGAAATAGCATTGGTGTGATCAATTCCCAGTCCTTATTATTTTGTCTCTCAAATTATATTTATAACCTATTTCCATGGTTAAAAGTGGATTATATAATATCATGTCTCCTGTGTCTTTTTCATTTGAAAGATGATAAAGAGCTTTCTTTCCTCACTTTTACCATCATAAATTAAACATGTTTTTTATATGAACCAAACCAGAGAAAATTCAACTAAATACAGCACAAAGTAAGGATTATCACAGAATAAATGCCTTTAAATCCATTTGCTTTTTAAGAACAATAAATCTGATCAGTTGAAAAGCATTATATTAATAGTACATGGTAGGTATAGAGAAATGATTTATTAAACTGAGTGACATTTAATAACACAGATTCATGATGTACCTGGTCTCATTGTTGACGATATCTAATTATTCAAGGTGCCGACAGTATGACTTGGTTACTGAAACTGTGATTCCAGTGTTCGACTGTCTAGGTGTGGATTACAGGTGTGATGTGAAGCAATTTATTTAACTTCCTTTTGCCAGTTTCCTCTCCTCTCCAATGGTCATTATAGTGCCAAACTTGAAGGGGAGTTTTGGAGATTTAATGATACAGGATACAGAATGTAACTGGCATGTAGAAGCATACAGTAAATGTTAGGACTTATTGTTTCTGATGTTGGTGATGTCAGGTCTTTTTTTAAGCAAGTTGAAAACCATCCACCTGCGTTTTCCAAACTCTGTTCCTTCTTCAGCCTTCTGTAAAAGCCTATGTAATGGAATTTCAAGGGCATTCTGAAGAATTCTTTCTTCCTTCTACCATTCAAATCGATCTCCCTTTTGATTTTGCAGTAGTATCTTTAACAATTAGAGCTTATTTTTCTAGGGTATGATATTGTTTCCCATTAAAGGCAAATGCACCTCTGAGACTCAGCACATTAAGTAGGCATAGTTCCTTAATATCTCAGTGTTAGTTCATCTGATGACTCTCTACCAACAGTAGGTCACATGACAAGAACAGGAAAAGGGATATATCCATCCCTAGTTTGGGGCCGTGGTTCTGAAGGGCTGCCCTTCATTTAAGTAGATTGAGTTCATCAGTGTTTAGTGTTTAGCCCAAGCCCCAGATTTCTGACCTATGACACTTTTGATCTTGGCAGCTTTTGAGATGGGAGGGAGTTGGGCTGCACTGTTGAATGTTATGTCTTTAATTCTTTACAGCTCTGACAGCCTCTCAGGTCCAATCACTCCTGCCTGCCCTTCCTCTGTGGTCATTTCGGAGCCAAACTGGGGGATGGGTTGGAGTTTAGAATCATCAGGCCAAACAGTTTGGTTTTGCATTAAAGACAGTTTGGTCTTTAAGATTTTAGTCTGTTTCTCCAACATTTTCCTCCTCATTCCCCTAAAGGCTTCACCTATACCTTCCCTGTTCCCCCATCTGTACTCCAGTTGACCAAGATATAGAATATGCTGAGGCTGTCTGCTCATCTTAAAAAAACTCTATTTTTTTCTTGAATTCTATTCTTTAAGTGTTTTCTGCATCCACTGCTTTTCACTAGATCCATGGAAAAGTATGGGATTTTCTTTTGTCCAGGTTTCTCTGTTCTCGTCTTTTTACATCCTCACTGGAAGCAGAAGGTTTTTTTTCTTTTTTTTTTTTTTTTTGTAATGTCTGAAACATTTATATTAACATGTTTCCATACAAATAACCCAATGAAAGTTTAGTATTAGTTGTTTTGTTTGTTTTTTTATACTGCAGGTTCTTATTAGGCATCAGTTTTATACACATCAGTGTATACATGTCAATCCCAATCGCCCAATTCAGCACACCACCATCCCCACCCCACCGCAGTTTTCCCCCCTTGGTGTCCATATGTCCATTCTCTACATCTGTGTCTCAACTTCTGCCCTGCAAACTGGCTCATCTGTACCATTTTTCTAGGTTCCGCATACATGCATTAATATACGATATTTGTTTTTCTCTTTCTGACTTACTTCACTCTGTATGACAGTCTCTAGATCCATCCACGTCTCAACAAATGACTCAATTTCGTTCCTTTTTATGGCTGAGTAATATTCCATTGTATATATGTACCACATCTTCTTTATCCATTCGTCTGTTGATGGGCATTTAGGTTGCTTCCATGACCTGGCTATTGTAAATAGTGCTGCAATGAACATTCGGGTGCATGTGTCTTTTTGAATTACGGTTTTCTCTGGGTATATGCCCAGTAGTGGGATTGCTGGGTCATATGGTAATTCTATTTTTAGTTTTTTAAGGAACCTCCATATTGTTCTCCATAGTGGCTGTATCAATTTACATTCCCACCAACAGTGCAAGAGGGTTCCCTTTTCACCACACCCTCTCCAGCATTTGTTGTTTGTAGATTTTCTGATGATGCCCATTCTAACAGGAGTGAGGTGATACCTCATTGTAGTTTTGATTTGCATTTCTCTAATAATTAGTGATGTTGAGCATCTTTTCATGTGCTTCGTGGCCATCTGTATGTCTTCTTTGGAGAAATGTCTATTTAGGTCTTCTGCCCATTTTTGGATTGGGGTGTTTGTTTCTTTGATATTGAGCTGAATGAGCTGTTTATATATTTTGGAGATTAATCCTTTGTCCGTTGATTCATTTGCAAATATTTTCTCCCATTCTGAGGGTTGTCTTTTCGTCTTGTTTATGGTTTCCTTTGCTGTGCAAAAGCTTTGAAGTTTCATTAGGTCCCATTTGTTTATTTTTGTTTTTATTTCCATTACTCTAGGAGGTGGATCAAAAAAGATCTTGCTGTGATTTATGTCAAAGAGTGTTCTTCCTATGTTTTCCTCTAAGAGTTTTATAGTGTCCACTCTTATATTTAGGTCTCTAATCCATTTTGAGTTTATTTTTGTGTATGGTGTTAGGGAGTATTCTAATTTCATTCTTTTACATGTAGCTGTCCAGTTTTCCCAGCACCACTTATTGAAGAGACTGTCTTTTCTCCATTGTATATCTTTGCCTCCTTTGTCATAGATTAGTTGACCATAGGTGCGTGGGTTAATCTCTGGGCTTTCTATCTTGTTCCATTGATCTATGTTTCTGTTTTTGTGCCAGTACCATATTGTCTTGATTACTGTAGCTTTGTAGTATAGTCTGAAGTCAGGGAGTCTGATTCCTCCAGCTCCATTTTTTTGCCTCAAGACTGCTTTGCCTATTCGGGGTCTTTTGTGTCTCCATACAAATTTTAAGCTGATTTGTTCTAGCTCCGTAAAAAATGCCATTGGTAATTTGATAGGGATTGCATTGAATCTGTAGATTGCTTTGGGTAGTATACTCATTTTCACAATGTTGATTCTTCCAATCCAAGAACATGGTATATCTCTCCATCTGTTGGTACCATCTTTAATTTCTTTCATCAGTGTCTTATAGTTTTCTGCATACAGGTCTTTTGTCTCCCTAGGTAGGTTTATTCCTAGGTATTTTATTCTTTTTGTTGCAATGGTAAATGGGAGTGTTTCCATAATTTCTCTTTCAGATTTTTCATCATTAGTGTATAGGAATGCAAGAGATTTCTGTGCATTAATTTTGTATCCTGCAACTTTACCATATTCATTAATTAGCTCTAGCAGTTTTCTGGTGGCAGTTTTAGGATTCTCTATGTATAGTATCATGTCATCCGCAAACAGTGACAGTTTTACTTCTTCTTTTCCAATTTGTATTCCTTTTATTTCTTTTTCTTCTCTGATTGCCGTGGCTAGGACTTCCAAAACTATGTTGAATAATAGTGGTGAGAGTGGACATCCTTGTCTCGTTCCTGATCTTAGAGGAAATGCTTTCAGTTTTTCACCATTGAGAATGATGTTTGCTGTGGGTTTGTCATATATGGCCTTTATTATGTTGAGGTAGGTTCCCTCTATGCCTACTTTCTGGAGAGTTTTTATCAGAAATGGGTGTTGAATTTTGTCAAAAGCTTTTTCTGCATCTATTGAGATGATCATATGGTTTTTATTCTTCAATTTGTTAATATGGTGTATCACATTGATTGATTTGCGTATATTGAAGAATCCTTGCATCCCTGGGATAAATCCCACTTGATCGTGGTGTATGATCCTTTTAATGTGTTGTTGGATTCTGTTTGCTAGTATTTTGTTGAGGATTTTTGCATCTATATTCATCAGTGATATTGGTCTGTAATTTTCTTTTTTTGTAGTGTCTTTGTCTGGTTTTGGTATCAGGGTGATGGTGGCCTCATAGAATGAGTTTGGGAGTGTTCCTTCCTCTGCAATTTTTTGGAAGAGTTTGAGAAGGATGGGTGTTAGCTCTTCTCTAAATGTTTGATAGAATTCACCTGTGAAGCCATCTGGTCCTGGACTTTTGTTTGTTGGAAGATTTTTAATCACAGTTTCAATTTCATTACTTGTGATTGGTCTGTTCATATTTTCTATTTCTTCCTGGTTCATTCTTGGAAGGTTATACCTTTCTAAGAATTTGTCCATTTCTTCCAGGTTGTCCATTTTATTGGCATAAAGTTGCTTGTAGTAGTCTCTTAGGATGCTTTGTATTTCTGCAGTGTCTGTTGTAACTTCTCCTTTTTCATTTCTGATTTTATTGATTTGAGTCCTCTCCCTCTTTTTCTTGATGAGTCTGGCTAATGGTTTATCAATTTTGTTTATCTTCTCAAAGAACCAACTTTTAGTTTTATTGATCTTTGCTATTGTTTTCTTTGTTTCTATTTCATTTATTTCTGCTCTGATCTTTATGATTTCTTTCCTTCTGCTAACTTTGGGTTTTGTTTGTTCTTCTTTCTCTAGTTTCTTTAAGTGTAAGGTTAGATTGTTTACTTGAGCTTTTTCTTGTTTCTTTAGGTAGGCTTGTATAGCTATAAACTTCCCTCTTAGAACTGCTTTTGCTGCATCCCATAAGTTTTGGGTCGTCGTGTTTTCATTGTCATTTGTCTCTAGGTATTTTTTGATTTCCTCTTTGATTTCTTCAGTGATCTCTTGGTTATTTAGTAACGTATTGTTTAGCCTCCATGTGTTTGTCCTTTTTACGTTTTTTTCCCTGTAATTCATTTCTAATCTCATAGCGTTGTGGTCAGAAAAGATGCTTGATATGATTTCAATTTTCTTAAATTTACTGAGGCTTGATTTGTGACCCAAGATGTGATCTATCTTGGAGAATGTTCCGTGCGCACTTGAGAAGAACGTGTAATCTGCTGTTTTTGGATGGAATGTCCGATATATATCAATTAAATCTATCTGGTCTATTGTGTCATTTAAAGCTTCTGTTTCCTTATTTATTTTCATTTTGGATGATCTGTCCATTGGTGTAAGTTAGGTGTTAAAGTCCCCCACTATTATTGTGTTACTGTCGATTTCCTCTTTTATAGCTGTTAGCAGTTGCCTTATGTATTGAGGTGCTCCTATGTTGGGTGCATATATATTTATAATTGTTATATCTTCTTCTTGGATTGATCCCTGGATCATTATGTAGTGTCCTTCCTTGTCTCTTGTAACATTCTTTAATTTAAAGTCTATTTTATCTGATATGAGTATAGCTACTCCAGCTTTCTTTTGATTTCCATTTGCATGGAATATCTTTTTCCATCCCCTCACTTTCAGTCTGTATGTGTCCCTAGGTCTAAAGTGGGTCTCTTGTAGACAGCATATATATGGGTCTTGTTTTTGTATCCATTCAGCCAGTCTATGTCTTTTGGTTGGGGCATTTAATCCATTCACGTTTAAGGTAATTATCGATATGTATGTTCCTATGACCATTTTCTTAATTGTTTTGTGTTTGTTTTTGTAGGTCCTTTTCTTCTCTTGTGTTTCCCACTTAGAGAAGTTCCTTTAGCATTTGTTGTAGAGCTGGTTTGGTGGTGCTGAATTCTCTTAGCTTTTGCTTGTCTGTAAAGCTTTTGATTTCTCCATCAAATCTAAATGAGATCCTTGCCGGGTAGAGTAATCTTGGTTGTAGGTTCTTCCCTTTCATCACTTTAAGTATATCATGCCACTCCCTTCTGGCTTGCAGAGTTTCTGCTGAGAAATCAGCTGTTAACCTTATGGGAGTTCCCTTGTATGTTATTTGTCGTTTTTCCCTTGCTGCTTTCAATAACTTTTCTTTGTCTTTAATTTTTGCCACTTTGATTACTATGTGTCTCGGCGTGTTTCTCCTTGGGTTTATCCTGTATGGGACTCTCTGCGCTTCCTGGACTTGGGTGGCTATTTCCTTTCCCATGTTAGGGAAGTTTTCGACTATAATCTCTTCAAATATTTTCTCTGGTCCTTTCTCTCTCTCTTCTCCTTCTGGGACCCCTATAATGCGAATGTTGTTGCGTTTAATGTTATCCCAGAGGTCTCTTAGGCTGTCTTCATTTCTTTTCATTCTTTTTTCTTTAGTCTGTTCCGCAGCAGTGAATTCCATCATTCTGTCTTCCAGGTCACTTATCCGTTCTTCTGCCTCAGTTATTCTGCTATTGATTCCTTCTAGTGTAGTTTTCATTTCAGTTATTGTATTGGTCATCTCTGTTTGTTTGTTCTTTAATTCTTCTAGGTCTTTGTTAATCATTTCTTGCATCTTCTCAATCTTTGCCTCCATTCTTATTCCAAGGTCCTGGATCATCTTCACTATCATTATTCTGAATTCTTTTTCTGGAAGGTTGCCTATCTCCACTTCATTTAGTTGTTTTTCTGGGGTTTTTTCTTGTTCCTTCATCTGGTACATAGCCCTCTGCCTTTTCATCTTCTCTATCTTTCTGTAACTGTGGTTTTTGGTCCACAGGCTGCAGGATTATAGTTTTTCTTGCTTCTGTTGTCTGCCCTCTGGTGGTTGAGGCTATCTAAGAGGCTTGATGGGAGGCTCTGGTGGTGGGTAGAGCTGACTGTTGCTGTGGCGGTCAGAGCTCAGTAAAACCTTAATCCACTTGACTGTTGATGGGTGGGGCTGGGTTCCCTCCCTGTTGCTGTGGCGGTCAGAGCTCAGTAAAACCTTAATCCACTTGACTGTTGATGGGTGGGGCTGGGTTCCCTCCCTGTTGGCTGTTTTGCCTGAGGCAACCCAACACTGGAGCCTACCCGTGCTCTTTGGTGGGATTAATGGCAGACTCTGGGAGGGCTCACGCCAAGGAGAACTTCCCAGAACCTCTGCTGCCAGTGTCCTTATCCCCACGGTGAAACAGAGCCACCACTCGCCTCTGCAGGAGACCCCCCAACACCAGCAGGTAGGTCTGGTTCAGTCTCCCCCAGGCTCACTGCTCCTTCCCCTGGGTCCTGATGCACACATTACTTTGTGTGTGCCCTCCAAGAGCGGTTTTTTTTTCATATATAGAAAGAAGCTTTATCAAAAAAGTGGTTTTCTATCTTTACTTTGAGTCCATTTCATGTCGATGGGAAAGAAACTGTAAGTCAGAATTGAAACCCCATTAGAAGAATATTAAGGGTCCTTCTTGCATTTCCTCATTAAAAGCAAGTTGCAAAAGTGACTTGAGAATCCATTGCTATTTTCTAAAACATGAGAAGAATCATTGGGAGTTCATGTCTCCTGGTATAAGCATGTGAGGGTTCACTGATGCTTTTAATAAGGTGGCAGTTAGGGGACTGCGTTCACATCATGATTTGGCAAAACCTGTGATTCCCTCTTTGAATCTTTTATGGCAACCCTCATTACCACTTGGTTAATTAGAAATGCTCATTTTGCTGAAACAGTATCTTCTAACCCAAGTTTTGGTTCACATTCTGGGAGAAAATTCTCGAGTATATTGGTCCTGACTTCAGGAGAAGTTAGTTAACATTCAAATTATCTAAAGTACTCTAATCAGAAACAGTCCGCAGGTGGTTTGATAGGCTTTGAGACACTCTAATCAGAAGCCCTCACTCGCAAGGATTTAACTCTGTAATTAACACCAAGTTTGTGAATTAACACAGTAACTTTTAAAATAATTTTCACTGATGAAAAGTGCTCAGTATATGTGGAATGGCTAGAAGTATTGTACAGCCACTGCCATCCTTTCATGACCAGGGAATTAGAATCTGGAGACTCAGGTAGCCTACACCTTTCTGGAAAACTTGTGGATGACATGTGGTCTTATGGAGGTTTCTGTCACTTGAGACTATCTAGAAGATTAGCTGAGTTTTGTCACTAAAGTATTATTGCATCTGCCTGGTTATGGTCTATGTTGTCTTCACAAAAAGTGTCTTGAATATCTAGCTAAGAAGTTTGACCTTTATTTTCAATTATTGTAGACTTATGAAAAGCTTTCAAGTGGAAGAATAACATGAAGAAATGTATGCTTTAGAAAGATTATCCTGATGACGGTGGCCATTCCTGCTGGCAAAGAGATCAGCTAGAATATTGTAGCAGAGCATGGTTAGCTGTTCACCAAACCTGTTTTCTCTTCCTCCTGAGCACACAACTAGATGGTATATGCCAGTATCTCTTAAAGATGGGTAAAGCCATATGGTGAGTTCTGGCCAAAGGAAAGTGGATAAAAGTAATGTGTGTCACTTCTAGGCCTAGCACCAAAGCTCCATCAACATGCAATGCTGCATGTTCTTGACCCTTAGGAAGAAATATATGAAGATGGCAGAGCCACTAGGTAGAAGTTTTCTGGGTCTCTGGGTCATTATTTGGAGGAGTATCACCCATGAAATTAGAATTCTATTTTGGATATTTTGTGAGTGAAAAATTTCTATTGTGTTAAGCTGCTGATGTTTTGTGGTTATTCTATTACAGCAGATCCTTTCAAATGAAATGAAGTTACTACTATAGTTTGGTGAAGGATGACAAGATCGTGAAACAGTGCAGTGGTTATGGGGCTAGAAAAAAACGAACTTTTATAATAGATTTTAGGAGATAGAAGTAGCAAGGGGTATTGACTGGTTTACTGTGAAGTAAATGGAAGAATAGAGAATTACTTTTAGCTTTTCAGCTTGGGCAACTGGGAAGTTGGTAACAGTAAAAATGGTAATGCTAATATAGGATTCATAGGATACTAACAGCTGTTTTGAAATGATAAGTATATTATCAATTTGAACCTTTTACTTTTAGGTATAATTGAAAGATTATTTAATTTGTTTAAAATTTTTTCTTATCTATCCTTTGCCATGCCTTGCTATGGGTAGAGTATACTTCCCTGCTCCATTAATTTTGGGCTTGGCCGTGTGTTTTTCTTGGACTAATGAAATGAAAGTAGGAGCTTCAGCTTGCCTATTCCAAACAGAGCCTTAAGAGACGTGTTTTCATTTCCCATGATTGTTCCTTTTCTTCTGCTCTCCACCACATCATAACCTAGGGTTTACTTCTTCATCCATCCCATTATGGTTCATATCTCAACACAATCTGGAGCAGAGCCTCCACTGGTGACCCACAGAGCCCCAAACAAGAAACAAGTGTTTGTACTCATGAGCCACATGGATTGTGCAGCAACATCTCAGAAAAATGGACCTATTTAGATGAGATAGTTACAGTATGGGGTTGAGAAGAATGACCTGGAGATGCAGATTTTGAAGTTGCGGTCACTTAGGTCATTCAGATGGCTGAGGCCACCCAGACAAACCATGGAAGAGAAGTCCAAGGATGGAAATAGCCCTAAGAGCAGCAGCAATTAACATATGAGTCAGGAAGAAAGTCTACAGTGGAGAATGAGAATGAATAGTCAGAAGCATAAAAAAAGAACCAAGAGGAGGTGATGCAGTGAAAACAAAGGGGTGATAGTACTTCAAGGAAGGTGTGATGAGCAGTACCGGACATCACAAGTTCAGGTAAAAAAATGCTGAAAATAATCCTTTGATTTTAGCAAGTGGAAGACATTACTAAAAGTCCCCTTTTGTTGTAAGATTTCCAGTGGACTTAATACAGACTATACACAATTAATATTGTTCACTTAGTGCTTGTCAAGGGAATGCCTTTGTTCAACTGCACTTATGCAAATGTTAAGAAAAGATGTCAAATGAAAAACAATCCTGACATTTATTCAGCATTTTGTACAATTAAGCTTCTATATCATGTGAATCCAAAACACTGTCGTATGGCTTTAAAAATTACTGGTTTACTTTTAATCGTATAAGACAATGATTTATTAAAATGATGCAATTTGTCAACGTTTGTTCAATCTATAACAGGATGGCAAAAAAAAATTTTCAATTCATTCATACAATGTCAGACTTTAAAATGTTATAGAAGCAATCATATTTCCAAAGAAAAATGAATTATGAATGGAGTAACTGTCCACAGGGACATTTAGGGACATTTATTTCAACCAACATTTATTGAACACTGCCATATGCCAGGCAACAGCCTCACATGGCCCTCAGGAGACCTGAGACCCTTACCAGGACTTGGGTCTGTTTTACCTCCTCTGACATGGGGATACACCTAGGTATGGTAACATTAACACAAATTATCACTAGGGAAGCTAGTCCAAATGAGGCATCAAGTCACAAAGGGACCAATAATTATTAAGTCAAAATTCTAAGGTAAGAGTCTTGGCAGGCTGGCCAGGCTTCGGCAAATTTAAGCAATGTCATAACAGCCTTTTTACCCAATGAGATAGAAGCGTGAAGATTAGTTAATCCAAAGTTACTTAAAACAGGTATTATCAAAAGAGAGATATACATTTCCAATTTTTTTTAACTTAACACCTATATATTTACATTCATTTGCAATCTTTAGGTTGTCAGACCTAGGACTTTTCTTTGGGTAAACATCTGTGATCAGACACTCAAAGGTGCCTTTCTTGCCTAAACCATAATTATAATGTATTAGCTAAGATTTCTAGTTTGTGGATTCTTAAAATTGGAGCAAGAACATTAAGACCCTTACAGGCAAACTGAACGCAGAATCCCTCTGGATTGGGGATTTTTCGTGATTTCCCTTCCATTATTTTAGAGTTGTCTAGCATACACCTAATTTGTACTTTTTATTATTTTTAAATTTTTATCTCTACATGTAAATTGCCTTAATGATTTTTATACCATTTATAAGTTAGTCTTATTATTGCTCTTGTGATCTTCATTATAAAACAAGTAAATGAATATTCTACTCAGTAAGAGCACACAATGAGACTTAAACTCCCAATAGGTTCAAGTCACAAATATGTCATTTTCCAGCAGCTTGACTTAGGGAATGTATTTAATCTTCTTTTCTTAGCCTCATTTTCCTCACCTATAAAATGTCAGTGACCTCGTATTATAGGTAATGCATTTTGTGAGTTTTAACACATTGTCGCTGCAGATATTATGCAGTTGCTTTGACTGGGATTGCTATTGTGATTAAAAAAACAAACTTTATGTATCCTCCTGCAGCTAGTGTTTAAATAGCTTTATAATGCCTTTCTATAGAAGAAATGCGTAATCAAATTCTTGTTCCACTGTAGCTTAACACAGGGGCAATTGTCTTATTTCAACTGTATAGGCCCCATAAGAGTACTTCTTCCCTAGAACTATTTTTAATAATTCAGACTTTCGGAGTGAGCTGAAATACTGGATAGAGAATCGTGAGACTTGGTTGCTATTTCTGACACTGTAACTAATTCAGTATTCTTTTGGGACAAGGCATTTGACCTCGTTTTACTTTAGTTTTACCATCTGTAAATTGTTATCAAAAATGGTTTCTGATATAGAAAATCTGCAAGGTTACTTTTATTGGGGAAGATATCATTTTTAAAAATTATGAATAAGTTTTGAAAATTAAAAGAATGTTACTTAAAAAAAAACCAAAGAAGGTACTTTCTAAGTGAACGGTTAGGTGCATAAACCTCTTGCACTATAATTGTTTGCAAAGATATCTGTCTGGTATAGATAGAATCAATATTAATTGTTAATTTCCCTTTCCCTTCAAAGGAAACACATGAGAGAAATCTTTGGTTTCCTTTTAAGGACATTTTAAAATAGCAAAAAGCAAAAAGGCATTGTGCTTTTTTCCTTTTGTTAATAGAACGACTGCAAAGACCAAACTCCTTGGGGAATGGTGTGAGAATCCCACACTTGACCACATGTGTTTCAGCAGGGCTTGGCTGATGGTGTTTAGTCCTTTCTGGTTAAAATTGGCCAGACTACAAACTAAGGATAGAGAATGTCTAAGTCAATTTCCCTCCTGCGATTCCTTCAAACTTTAAAAAATTTAACATGTCCTCACCATTCTTGCTTGTGGTGCTTTTTCCCTTGCTTATCCCTGACATTAAAGTTACCCACTGATGAGACGGTCCCGTGGAATGGAAACAAGGTTAGACCTCTCTAAAAACTAGGGGTTAATCAGATGTGCTAGTGCGTTCCATCAACACCGATCACACTTTGATTTTTACGTTTGCTAATTGACTTTGAAAAAGGAGACGTTGTTTGCAATAGCTACAACTAAAATTGTTAACTTAAGGGCTAAATAATTCATACTGTGTGTCAGTTCCTATTTCGAACTCAGAAAACATTGCTCATGTCCAACCCCAGCCTGTTAGAAGTAGCCCTGGGAAAGTTTCAAAGTACATTTCCAGAGCAGACCATAGCATCATGCCTTATTTCTCTCCACAGCCATTTTTAGTCACCAAACTCTCTGGGAAACTGAAGTAGCCAAGTTTTACATCAGAGATGAAAAAGATTTCCAAATTAGTTCTGGGTCTCCAGAGGATACCTAAAGGACTTAATATTACTAGTGTATATTTATTATTTGGCAGTCCTCTAAAGTTTAGTCCTTTATATTTTAACAAAACCATAAGAAAGAATTTTTGCTTTTTCTGAGAAGCTGAAATGTTAGCACTAACCTCACTGCCTACAGAAGGAGTGGTGGAAACGACACATCTCAGAGGGAGGAATGAAGGACTAAAAGGAAGGAGTTTTGATGAAATAAAACTAAAATATAATTTTTAAAAATTATGAACAATATTTAAAAATTAAAGGAAGGTTAATTTAAAAATAAGAAGGTACATTCTGTTGTAAAGTGAATGGCTAGGTGCAGAAACCTCTTGCACTATAATTGTTTGCAAAGATATCTGTCTGGTATAGATAGAATTAATGTTAATTGTTAATTTTTCTTTCCCTTCAAAGGAAACATATAGGAAAAATCTTTGGCTTCCTTTTAAGGACATTTTAAAACAGTAAAAATCAAAAAGGCATTGTACTTTTTTCCTTTTGTTAGTAGAACAACAACTGCAAAGACCAATATGAGTTTTGATAAAATAAAAGAGGATTTATTCCTATTCAGCTTTCCTCAAACTCCATTGCCTAGTTTAAATGTCCGTCCTTCCTTGTGTGGCTTCACAGTATTGACAATCTCTGATTGAATCCCTGATGTTTTTATTCAAGAGATTTCAAAATCCATTAGGATTACCTCTCTATTAGCAGAAATTCTGCTCTACGGAGTTTCTGATGAACCCAGAAAAGATATCATGGGTAGATCACTGGAACTCATGCTATTTACCTAGTAACTTAACTTGAGAGAAACTAAATGGTAATAGCGGAGTGTTTCAGGTAAGCTTGACTAGGATACTGCAGTATTTTTGACGTGTCAAAGTAACGTTAAGTCTGTGATAAGATGGGATGACAATTTCAGGATATTGTCTCTTAGCAAATCTAGGACATCGATTCATGCTAAATTTATACACACACGCAAACATCACATTTCTAACATGTGATTCATCTTATCTAAATAAATAGGGCAAATGATCTCAGCAATTAGGATGAAACAGAAGACTTGGTGCTTCAGGTCTGCTGCTCTAAGTAATTTATTTTCTGGAAAAGAAGACTTGGAAAAAAAATGGGAGAGGTAAAAACTAAGATACTTCGAAGTAAATGTGTATTATGTCTGCACATTCCAAGCTTCAGAAATATGTGAAACTTGTGCAATAAGTTCTAATTCTCCCAAAGAATAGTCAGAACTCCATTTTTACAAAAATACAGAAGAGAGAATGGGGGAGGTTTTGATGGCTTTTAGAAGTCTAGCTTAATTGTACTATTCCAAACTGAAAGAAAAAAATAAGAGTAGTAGAATCAAATTTTCCTATCTGGAGGCTAAGCTGTTATTTATTATAGTTATAAATTAACTGATTTGCTGTTTAACTCTTTTTGGTTCACTAGAATTCTAGTGGTAAGTTCTTCACTGAACAGTGGTGTGAATAGCATAATAGTAGTCTAATGTCATTTAATGGAATTTCATCTAATTTTGTAGCCATGTTTTGCAGGCTGGACAGTTTGGCTTGTCTTAAGTCTGCATCTTTTCAAAGATCGATTCTATAGTCTTTTCTTAGACCAAAAAAATAAAACCTTGACCAAAAAAAGTGTGTGTGTGTGGATTGTGTGTGTGTATTTAACCTCTTAGTATCATGTTTAATACTTGTATAAAGGGAGTAATAGTACAACCTACCTTAAATGACAGCTTTGAGACTTACACAAGATAATGATTCTAAAATGCCTCAGTTATAATAAATATACAATAAATTTAGGTATTTTAATTAATGTTGCAATCAGAAGTGTTTATTAATATTCAAAAATCTGAGTGCCTATTTTCTAGCAGACACAGATGTTGTAAAACTTATCTTGTATATTCTCAGTAGTCCAATCACATAACTTAGAATTGATATATAATGTATAATTTGCATACGAAATAATTCTGCATGCTAGAATTTTTGCAGGCAAACTTTTCTGGGAAATTCATGTAGTACTATAGAAATGAAGTTAATGATGTTTATCTTAGCTAGAGTGAGTGAGGTCTTAGCTTGAGTCAAGAATGCTCTTAAGAAAAAAATTTACTATGGAGATAAAGAAAATATTGCCTGTCTATCTATCTATCTATCTATCTATCTATCTATCTATCTATCTATCTATCTACTTATCTATCTTTCTGTATTTCCTTCATTCTTTTTCTCTCTCCAACTGTTCAATTTCTATTCTCCCTTATGTAAATTTCTTTTTCTTTTTTCTTTCTTTAATCCTTCCTTCTCCCCTCTCTTCTTTCTTCAGATGATGGTTATTATTGCTCAAAAGCTGACACACACTTTACCTATTCTGCATGCTTCGGAACTGGGATCTATGAATACAACTTATTTTCTTATACAGATGTCTGCAGGATAACCAAACACACCCTGGTCTCTCATAAAGACATGGCTTTCCAGGACAGCCTAGCCATGGACTGATGGGATTTTTGTTCTAACGTGTTTGTTTTATTTGGGACCGCTGCACCTATTAGCACTGTTGAGGTGTCTACTACCCATCTACGCTGAGTTTATTTTCTAGCTTAATTCAAGAATTCTGGAATATATTTAAGATGATTTTGTAAAAATACCTAGTTTTACTCCATGGGACTCTGAGTGCCATGTTGGATGCACCTCTGACAGTGGGAAAATGTGGAACAATTCTAACTTGGTTTGAGATTTTACTATTTTCTTGTATATCAGAGATCTTTATTAAAATAAATGATACAACTCAGAATGATCATGTAGAGATTGGGTTAAAACTTATGTGGGCCAGAATCACCATCTTTGGAACGAAAGAGTGAGTGAATTAGGAGCTATCTCAGTTGTATATCAGTCTCCTGTATATCAGATTGAATAATCTTTTCTGGTATGGAAATATAATAAATTAGATTGTGAGGCAGTATATTTGGAAATTAAATGACCCTGAAAACAAGATAGCTATATATATCGACCAAATTACTAACAAACTGAACTAGTCAGTGTTTGGTTAGTAAAACAATCACCATTCAACATAGTTCAAATGGGAATAAATTTAATACAAAGAATTGGATGCCTATAGAATATTTGGAAGGACAGGGGGACCACAAGTCAGGAAAAAGTCTGCTGCCAGTGCTTCTCACGGATAGATTGTAAACCAGGACTCTTCTGGCAAGAGGTTCCATCAGCAGAATGTCCTGTGGTACGGGGGAGAGTTTGAAGATGGCGGAGGATGTTTCTGATGTGACGCTGGATAGTCTCGTGAGAGTAGTCCACAGTCCGGGAGCCTTGGAAGTTCCCATCATTGGTCTGTGTATCACTATCTACTAGACCTGTAGGATGTACTGATCCAGGAGGCATCAGTTCCCCTTCCTTTATTTTGCACTGGATGATGATAAAATACAGAGACATAATACTGTGAAAAATGGAGATATGGGGATATATGTATAGCTGATTCACTTTGTTATAAAGCAGAAACTAACACACCACTGTAAAGCAATTATACTCCAATAAAGATGTTAAAAAAGAAATTGTACTCACCTTAACAACATCTAGGAGTAATTGAAGATAGAATGAGCAATATTTATATAATTCTGCAGAAACAGGCCAGGGTATTTTTTTAATTAACGTTTTTATTTTAGAACAATTTTAGATGTATAGAAAAATTGTCAACGTAGTACAGAGAGTTTCCATACATCTTCATCCAGTTTCCCCTATAATTAGTATCTTACATACATATGGTTCATTTGTTATAATGTATGAACCAGTATTGATACATTAACTAAAGTCCATTTATTCCTATATCCTTAGTTTTAACCTAACATCCTTTTTCTCCAGGATCCCATCCAGGATACCACATGACATTTAGTTGTCATGTCTATTTAGGTTCCTCTTGGCTGTGAGAATTTCTCAGACTTCCTTTTTTTTTTTGATGATCATGACAGTTTTGATGAGTACTGTTCAGATATTTTGTAGTATGTCTCCCAACCAGGATTTGTCTGGTGTTTGTCTTATGATTAGGCTGGAGTTATGGGTTTTTTAGGCAGAAGACCACAGAGGTAAAGCTCCATTTCATCACATCATAAGTGTACACACTATCGTGATTTACATAATAAAGGGTGCATGACACCATGACTTGTCACTGTCGATCTTGACCTTGATCACACAGCTGAGGGTTTTTTTATTCACAAATGATAACATTTTATTATAGAAAAAACATCCCAAATATGGGATTTCGTAACCACTGGTAGGTGAACAAGTGCAAATTTGAAAGTAAATACAAAGTAAAGAGGCAAAACCTACAAGCATTTTGTCTTTAAGAGAAAATGTAATGTTCTTCTGCGGAGGTGATCCCACCCAGAGCACGAATGTGGCTCCATCCTCCATAAACGTATCAAGTTTGCTTTCTGAACTATGCCCAGTTTAACGATTTCAAAATGATGGCAAGGAGTGACATTGAAAAAAATCACTGAGACTGAGTAACTTTCTATTGACTCTTACTCGATAAGGGCTCCCCATCACACTTTTTTCGAAGAAGTACAGTAAGGAAGAGGGAGGAAGGAAGAGTCAGTTTCAGTGGTGAAATCTGACAAACAAAATCTCAGCTGTCCCCCAAACTGGGTTAACATGCTTTTGGCCCCAACACTTAGGGTCTGAGTGAGCTAGAAATCTGTGGAGGTAAATCTGCCAGTGTTGCCAGATGGTGGTGACTGAGGGAAAAACTGGGCCCACAGGTTCCCTCTGGTGGAGAGGAGGCTTCTTCTGCATTTCCACATCCTCCCGGCCTGGAGAGCAGCACCTCTGTAATCCGGTGGCTCCTCTCAGCCACAGCTGCTCTGTTCCTGGGGCCAGGACTTTCTGTGGTGGCAGGACCTCGCAGTTCTCACAGGGACACGAGCTGGGTAGCAGTCATTCCCTTCACAGTCAGTTACTGGCCAGCTGGGCAAGAGGTGTTTCTAATTAGAAAGGTGGAACTCAGGTTTGGTGCTTTTTTTTCTAAGTGCCTAAATAACTAAGCCAGGCTGTTTATACAGAAACATTTTCATAAGAAGATGGTTTTACCCAGACTGTGTTATTCAGAGGTATCTATCTCAGCAGCCCAAGATAAACCTGAATTTGAGGTTTAGGACCTGAGTTTGTGTCTGCATCATATCATGTATTATTGATTAGCAAGCATTTGCCATTAAGGAATTGGGAGCAGGCAGAGACGTGGTTAAAACGTGTCTGGTAAGATTACTTAATGATTTCTCCAAACTGGAGAAAAGGTAGTAAAAGAACGACAGTAAAAAAGGTAAGGAAGCCAGAAAGTAGCTGGATTTACTGCATGATATACAATAGCCAATATTATTTTGAACTAAATTCTGTGTGATACCTAATGTATACAGGTCTATGAAAATACTGTATATTTACAGTACTTATTGGAATAAGCCCAGGAAGGATGCATAGTGTTCCAGCAGGTCCTTCTGTAAGTAAAAACAGAGCACAGACTTCAAGCTGTCAAAGTGTGATGGGGAACCTGTATCGAGTAAGAGTCAATAAAAAGTTAAGAATCAGTCTCAGTGATTTATCCAATGTCACTCCTTGCCATTATTTTGAAATCGTTAAACTGGGCGTAGTTCAGAAAGCAAACCTGATGCCTTTATGGGGGATGGAGCCACATTCGTGCTCTGCGTGGGAACACCTCCGCAGGAGAACATTACATTCTTTTACATGGGAGATTTGTCCCTTCTTCCCCATTTATTGATTTATTCAGTCAGTAATTTATATCATTATTTACTCATGGACATTTATTTTATACTTTGGGTTACAATCCAGGACTATTTTATTTATTTTTTCCCTCAGATTTCTCCAGCTCTGGCTATTGGGAACTCTTTCAGTCAGTGCCTGTGTCCCTTTGTCATACTACCATCCTTGTGGAGTTTTTCTTTTTTTGATCACTTTCTTACTTTCCGTCACTACAAAATTCTTCGGGCTCATCTCGTATATTTCCTACCTTATTTCTAAGATCAGCATTTCTTTAAAACGCCTTGGTTCCTTTGATTGAAGAATAGTATTAGAAACAAAGATCTTTATCATATTAAGTGAAGTAAGTCAGACAGAGGAAGACAAATATCATACGATATCACTTATGATATAGCTTATTTAAGTTAAAATAGCAAAGGATTAACTAAAGAAATATAGGATACTTCTTAAATTTTTGTATCATCACTTGTTATATGATATTTTTGCATCATCATTTGTTATATGATATTTTTGTGTGCTTGCTACCTTATAATATCTCTTTTACGGAGTAGAGGAAGTGTGCTCTGAAAGCCCAAAAGTGAGAAAGGAAAAGTTCTGATTATGTCATTCCTGTCAACCATACTGAATAAAAAGAAGAGAGAAATGTCAAGTCAGGGGAATAGCTATGACCAGATTTTTTTCCATGGTGCTTAATGACGAACTACCGTCCTCTGGCTTGCCCCATGGAACACTTCTTGAATCTTTACATAGACCTTTAAAAACACCTCACTATTAAGTGAGAAACCAGGGAGGCAATATCTGGTTACCATCTATTGTCAACTTGACTAGAAGCTAAAAATGTATTACTAAAAGAACCCTTTTTTTACTAAAATCTCTCTCAGAATTCTCAACCTTTTATATTACTTACAAAGCAAATTTATTCGTCATTTTTTTTTTTCTCCCCAAAGAAGAAAGATGTTCCTTTCACTTTTGGTCACAAGCGCTTCTAAAACAATTCCTCACCTATTGTGTTAAAAACTGTGCCAAGTGTTTGGAGGAGGCTAAGACAGAGATCTTGCTGTGCAAGTTAAATGAAACTAAAATACGGTGACAGAGATGAGGTACACTGATAATTACAGTTCTCGTTCACTCCACAAATACACAAGCAATTAGAGGAATGAGGCTCAAGGAAATATATTGAAAGCAGAGTTTTGGGAGTTGTGAGCACTAAGACATCTTGTCTCGTTGGGTGATCGGGAGTTTCTGTAAAAGGCCGGAGGAGGATGTGATTTGAACAGGTGAGGTCATTCTTGACAGGAGCAAAGCTGAAGAGGAGGAAGGGAGTGTGGGGTGTTTTGGCGGATGAGCAGGGAGTTTTAGAGTCCATGCATCATGATGAATATTGTGATATAAGATTAAAAATAGGTAGGTAGACCATGACACGGAAGCAACCTAAATGTCCATCAACAGAGGATCAGATAAAGAAGATGTGGTACATATATACAATGGAATATTACTCAACCATAAAAGGGAACTAAATAGTGCCATTTGCAGAGATGTGGATGGACCTAGTAACTGTCATACAGAATGGAGTAAGTCAAAAAGAGAAAAACAAATATTGTATAATAGCGCTTATATGTGGATTCTAGAAAAAGGGTACAGATGAGCTTATTTGCAAAGCAGAAATAGAGACACAGATGTAGAGAACAAACTTATGGTTACCAAGGGGGAAAGGAGGGGTGGGATGAATTGGGAGATTGGGATTGACATATACACACTCCTATGTATAAAAGAGATAACTAATGAAACTCTCTTTATAGCACAGGGAACTCTACTCAATGCTCTGTGGTAACCTAAATGGGAAGGAAATCTAAAAAAGAGGGGATATGTGTGGTTCACTTTGCTGTACGGCAGAAACTAACACAACATTGTAAAGCAACTCTACTCCAATAAAAACTAATCATAAATAAAAGGTCGGCAGGGCTAGAAGGCAGAGGACACTGAGTGCTGACTGGGGATTTTCAATGGAGGCGCCATAGAAAGGTTTCCAGCAGGAGGTTCAGTGAGCAGAGCTGTGTCCCGGAAAGACTAGTCAGCCGGAGGCGTCTGGAGGGACTTTGGCGTGGGGTCAGGGAAACTGAGGAAAAGGGGTGAGACGGGAATGCTTTGAGGTGACCTAGGTGAGGAGCTGAGGGCTGAACGGTGAGGTGACAGCAGAAACGGAAGGGATGAGGGGGGACCAGAAGAGAGGGCACAGTCGGGCTGGCAAATGATGGATTCCAAGGGATGCAGGAGGTCAAAGATCTCTTCCTCGTGTCAGTCCTGTGACTAGAGGGCTGTTAGCAGGGCAGGGAGAGACTAGGTGAAGCTGGAGGGCTGAGATTTGGACAGGCTGAATTTGAGGTATTTATGAGATAATGTTATGTTGGACTGTTAGAAATAGGATTACTAAAGCTGGGCAAGCTGACTGAGGAGGAGGAAGCCAAGGGAAGGCCGAGTCCTCAAGAATGTTAAATCAGCGTTTACAGGAGGTAAATGCAGGAAGTAAACACAGACCAGAGGAGTTTATTGGGGGATTTTTATATACCAATTTTTGACAATGTGACTTCACAATTTATTAGAAAAAGCTTATATTGAAACTGATGGAGGCTCATAGCAGGTATCAGGGTGGAAAGTTCCATTCAAGTGACTGGAATTAGAAGATAAATTAGTATGTGTGATGAGATTTTATTGATTACTGAACCCCGAATTACACTAAAGCAGGGGTTCTCCATGTGTGGTCCCTGGGAAACTGGGGACTAATTTTTTTGGCTCCATCCTAGGTCTTTTGATCAGAAACTCGGAGGTGGGCCCAGAATTCTGTCCAGGTCATTGTGACACATGCTGAAGTTTGAGAACCACAGCACTAGAGCTGCTGACACCCACAGGTAACCCACTGCCCTGAGAGAGCGGGAAACAGAGCAGTGGTCCTGGGAACATAAACGCAGGGCAATCAGCAGGTAACCCCTCATTTCCCACCACACAGTGTGATGGGGTTAGGGATGCAGTTGACTCCTCATTCCAGCTAATCTTTGCCTGCTTCCACCTGCTTACTTTAATCTGGAGCAGTGAGAAAGAAAAGAAAACTCATCTCTCGTTATCTTTCTTTATGCCCAGTCTTCTCTTCATCTTTCCTGTGTGTCATGGGTTGAATTGTCTCCCGCCCGCCCCTCCCTGTAATATATGTTGAAGTCCTAACCCCCACTATCTCAGAATGTGACCTTATTTGGACACTGAGCTTTTACAGAGGTGATCAAGTTAAAATGAGGTCGGTGGGTGGGCCCTATTCCAATATGACTGATGTCTTTATAAAAAAGGGGAAATTTGTATATAGAGACAGACATGCACAGCGGGAAGATGCTATAAAGACCCTTAGGAAGAAGACAGTCACGTGACAGAAGTGATGCATCTACAAGCCAAGGAATTCCAAGGATTGCCAGCAGATACCAGAAGCTGGAAGAGGCAAGGACAGATTCTCCCCTAGAGCCATCAGAGAGAACATGAGCTCTGCAGACACCTTGATCTTGGACTTTTAGCGTCCAGAATTCTGACACTAAATTCTGTTGTCCTAAGCTACCCCAGTTTTGGGACTTTGTTATGGCAGCCCTAGGAAATGAAGGCAGTGCTCTAATTTCTTTTTTTTTTTTTTTTTAAACATCTTTATTGAAGTATAATTGCCTTACAATGGTGTGCCAGTTTCTGCTTTATAACAAAGTGAATCAGTTATACATATACATATGTTCCCATATCTCTTCCCTCTTGCATCTCCCTCCCTCCCACCCTCCCCATCCCACCCCTCTAGGTGGTCACAAAGCACCGAGCTGATCTCCCTGTGCTATGCGGCTGCTTCCCACTAGCTGTCTATTTTACATTTGGTAGTGTATATATGTCCATGACACTCTCTCACCCTGTCACATCTTACCCCTCCACCTCCCCATATCCTCAAGTCCATTCTCTAGTAGGTCCGTGTCTTTATTCCCGTCTTGCCACTAGGTTCTTCATGGCCTTTTTTTTTTTTTTCCCTTAGATTCCATATATGTGTTAGCATACTGTATTTGTTTTTCTCTTTCTGACTTACTTCACTCTGTATGACAGACTCTAACTCCATCCACCTCATTACAAATACCTCCATTTCATTTCTTTTTATGGCTGAGTAATATTCCATTGTATATATGTGCCACATCTTCTTTATCCATTTATCTGTCAATGTACATTTAGGTTGCTTCCATGTCCTGGCTATTGTAAATAGAGCTGCAATGAACATTTTGGTACATGACTCTTTTTGAACTATGGTTTTCTCAGGGTATATGCCCAGTAGTGGGATTGCTGGGTCATACGGTAGTTCTATTTGTAGATTTTTCAGGAACCTCCATACTGTTCTCCATAGTGGCTGTATCAATTTACATTCCCACCAACAGTGCAAGAGTGTTCCCTTTCCTCCACACTCTCTCCAGCATTTATTGTTTCTAGATTTTTTGATGATGGCCATTCTGACCGGTGTGAGATGATATCTCATTGTAGTTTTGATTTGCATTTCTCTAATGATTAATGATGTTGAGCATTCTTTCATGTGTCTGTTGGCAATCTGTATATCTTCTTTGGAGAAATGTCTATTTAGGTCTTCTGCCCATTTTGGATTGGGTTGTTCTTTTTTTTGTTATTGAGCTGCATGAGCTGCTTGTAAATCTTGGAGATTAATCCTTTGTCAGTTGCTTCATTTGCAAATATTTTCTCCCATTCTGAGGGTTGTCTTTTGGTCTTGTTTATGGTTTCCTTTGCTGTGCAAAAGCTTTTAAGTTTCATTAGGTCCCATTTGTTTATTTGTATTTTTATTTCCATTTCTCTAGGAGCTGGGTCAAAAAGAATCTTGCTGTGATGTATGTCATAGAGTGTTCTGCCTATGTTTTCCTCTAAGAGTTTGATAGTGTCTGGCCTTACACTTAGGTCTTTAATCCATTTTGAGTTTATTTTTGTGCATGGTGTCAGGGAGTGTTCTAATTTCATACTTTTACATGCATCTGTCCAATTTTCCGAGCACCACTTATTGAAGAGGCTGTCTTTTCTCCACTGTATATGCTTGCCTCCTTTATCAAAGATAAGGTGACCATATGTGCGTGGCTTTATCTCTGGGCTTTCTATCCTGTTCCATTGATCTATATTTCTGTTTTTGTGCCAGTACCAAACTGTCTTGATTACTGTAGCTTTGTAATATAGTCTGAAGTCAGGGAGCCTGATTCCCCCAGCTCCATTTTTCGTTCTCAAGATTGCTTTGGCTATTCGGGGTCTTTTGTGTTTCCATACAAATTGTGAAATTTTTTGTTCTACTTCTGTGAAAAATGCCAGTGGTAGTTTGATAGGGATTGCATTGAATCTGTAGATTGCTTTGGGTAGTAGAGTCATTTTCACAATGTTGATTCTTCCAATCCAAGAACATGGTATATCTCTCCATCTATTTGTATCATCTTTAATTTCTTTCATCAGTGTCTTATAATTTTCTGCATACAGGTCTTTTGTCTCCTTAGGTAGGTTTATTCCTAGATATTTTATTCTTTTTGTTGCAATGGTAAACGGGAGTGTTTTCTTAATTTCATTTTCAGATTTTTCATCATTAGTGTATAGAAATGCAAGAGATTTCTGTGCATTAATTTTGTATCCTGCTACCTTACCAAATTCATTGATTAGCTCTAGGAGTTTTCTGGTAGCATCTTTAGGATTCTCTATGTATAGTATCATGTCATCTTCAAAGAGTGACAGCTTTACTTCTTCTTTTCCGATTTGGATTCCTTTTATTTCTTTTTCTTCTCTGATTGCTGTGGCTAACACTTCCAAAACTATGTTGAATAATAGTGGTGAGAGTGGGCAACCTTGTCTTGTTCCTGATCTTAGTGGAAATGGTTTCAGTTTTTCACCATTGAGGACAATGTTGGCTGTGGGTTTGTCATATATGGCCTTTATTACATTGAGGAAAGTTGCCTCTATGCCTAATTTCTGCAGGGCTTTTATCATAAATGGGTGTTGAATTTTGTTGAAAGCTTTCTCTGCATCTATTGAGATGATCATATGGTTTTTCTCCTTCAGTTTGTTAATATGGTGTATCACATTGATTGATTTGCATATATTGAAGAATCCTTGCATTCCTGGAATAAACCCCACTTGATCATGGTGTATGATCCTTTTAATGTGCTGTTGGATTCTGTTTGCTAGTATTTTGTTGAGGATTTTTGCATCTATGTTCATCAGTGATATTGGCCTGTAGTTTTCTTTCTTTGTGACATCTTTGTCTGGTTTTGGTATCAGGGTGATGGTGGCCTCGTAGAATGAGTTTGGGAATGTTCCTCCCTCTGCAATATTTTGGAAGAGTTTGAGAAGGATAGGTGCTAGCTCTTCTCTAAATGTTTGATAGAATTCACCTGTGAAGCCATCTGGTCCTGGGCTTTTGTTTGTTGGAAGGTTGTTAATCACAGTTTCAATTTCAGTGCTTGTAATTGGTCTGTTCATATTTTCTATGTCTTCCTGGTTCAGTCTCGGCAGGTTGTGCATTTCTAAGAATCTGTCCATTTCTTCCAGGTTGTCCATTTTATTGGCATAGAGTTGCTTGTAGTAATCTCTCATGATCTTTTGTATTTCTGCAGTGTCAGTGGTTACTTCTCCTTTTTCATTTCTAATTCTATTGATTTGAGTCTTCTCCCTTTTTCTCTTGATGAGTCTGGCTAATGGTTTATCAATTTTGTTTATCTTCTCAAAGAACCAGCTTTTAGTTTCATTGATTTTTGCTATTGTTTACTTCATTCTTTTTCATTTATTTCTGACCTGATCTTTATGATTTCTTTCCTTCTGCTAGCTTTGGGGTTTTTTTGTTCTTCTTTCTCTAATTGCTTTAGGTGCAAGGTTAGGTTGTTTATTCGAGATGTTTCCTGTTTCTTGAGGTAGGCTTGTATTGCTATAAACTTCCCTCTTAGCACTGCTTTTGCTGCGTCCCATAGGTTTTGGGTCGTCGTGTCTCCATTGTCATTTGTTTCTAGGTATTTTTTGATTTCCCCTTTGATTTCTTCAGTGATCACTTCGTTATTAAGTAGTGTATTGTGTAGCCTCCATGTGTTTGTATTTTTTACAGATCTTTTCCTGTAATTGATATCTAGTCTCATAGCGTTGTGTTTGGAAAAGATACTTGATACGATTTCAATTTTCTTCAATTTACCAAGGCTTGATTTGTGACCCAAGATATGATCTATCCTGGAGAATGTTCCATGAGCACTTGAGAAAAATGTGTATTCTGTTGTTTTTGGGTGGAATGTCCTATAAATATCCATTAAGTCCATCTTGTTTAATGTATCATTTAAAGCTTGTGTTTCCTTATTTATTTTCATTTTGGATGATCTGTCCATTAGTGAAAGTGTGGTGTTAAAGTCCCCTACTATGATTGTGTTACTGTCAATTTCCCCTTTTATGGCTGTTAGTATTTGCCTTATGTATTGAGGTGATCCTATGTTGGGTGCATAAATATTTACAATTGTTATACTTTCCTCTTGGATCGATCCCTTGATCATTATATAGTGTCCTTCTTTGTCTCTTGTAATAGTCTTTATTTTAAAGTCTATTTTGTCTGATATGAGAATTGCTACTCCAGCTTTCTTTTGATTTCCATTTGCATGGAATATCTTTTTCTATCCCCTCACTTTCAGTCTTTATGTGTCCCTAGGTCTGAAGTGGGTCTCTTGTAGACAGCATATATATGGGTCTTGTTTTTGAATCCATTCAGCCAGTCTGTGTCTTTTGGTGGGAGCATTTAATCCATTTACATTCAAGGTAATTATCGATATGTATGTTCCTATTCCCGTTTTCTTAAATGTTTTGGGTTTGTTATTGTAGGTGTTTTCCTTCTCTTATGTTTCTTGCCTAGAGAAGTTCCTTTAGCATTTGTTGTAAAGCTGGTTTGGTGGTGCTGAACTCTCTCAGCTTTTGCTTGTCTGTGAAGGTTTTAATTTCTCCATCAAATCTGAATGAGATCCTTGCTGGGTAGAGTAACCTTGGTTGTAGGTTTTTCTCCTTCATCACTTTAAGTATATCCTGCCACTCCCTTCTGGCTTGCAGAGTTTCTGCTGAAAGATCAGCTGTTAACCTTATGGGGATTCCCTTATGTGTTATTTGTTGTTTTTCCCTTGCTGCTTTTAATATGTTTTCTTTATATTTAATTTTTGACAGTTTGATTAATATGTGTCTTGGCGTGTTTCTCCTTGAGTTTATCCTGTATGGGACTCTCTGTGCTTCCAGGACTTGATTAACTATTTCCTTTCCCATATTAGGGAAGTTTTCAACTATAATCTGTTCAAGTATTTTCTCAGTCCCTTTCTTTTTCTCTTCTTCTTCTGGGACCCCTATAATTCGAATGTTGGTGCGTTTAATGTTGTCCCAGAGGTCTCTGAGACTGTCCTCAGTTCTTTTCATTCTTTTTTTCTTTATCCTGCTCTGCAGTCGTTATTTCCACCATTTTATCTTCCAGGTCACTTATCCTTTCTTCTGCCTCAGTTATTCTGCTATTGATCCCATCTAGAGTATTTTTAATTTCATTTATTGTGTTTTTCATCATTGCTTGGTTCCTCTTTAGTTCTTCTACATCCTTGTTAAATGTTTCTTGCATTTTGTCTATTCTATTTCCAAGATTTTGGATCATCCTTACTATCATTATTCTGAATTCTTTTTCAGGTAGACTACCTATTTCCTCTTCATTTGTTAGGTCTGGTGTGTTTTGACCCTGCTCCTTCATCTGCTGTGTGTTTTTCTGTCGTCTCATTTTGCTTATCTTACTGTGTTTGGGGTCTCCTTTTCACAGGCTGCAGGTTCATAGTTCCCGTTGTTTTTTCGTATCTGTCCCCAGTGGCTAAGGTTGGTTCAATGGGTTGTGTAGGCTTCCTGGTGGAGGGAACTAGTGCCTGAGTTCTGGTGGATGAGGCTGGATCTTGTCTTTCTGGTGGGCACGTCCACGTCTGGTGGTGTGTTTTGGGGTGTCTGTGGCCTTATTATGATTTTAGGCAGCCTCTCTGCTAATGGATGGGGCTGTGTTCCTGTCTTGCTAGTTGTTTGGCATAGGGTGTCCAGCACTGTAGCTTGCTTGTCGTTGAGTGAAGCTGGGTCTTGATGTTGAGATGGAGATCTCTGAGACATTTTTGCCGTTTGGTATTACGTGGAGCTGGGAGGTCTCTTGTGGACCAGTGTCCTGAAGTTGGCTCTCCCACCTCAGAGGCACAGCCCTGATGCCTGGCTGGAGCACCAAGAGCCTTTCATCCACACGGCTCAGAGTAAAAGGGAGAAAAGATATAAAGAAAGAAAGAAAGAGGATATAATATAGAAAGTAAAGTAAAGCTATTATAAAGCAAAGCTATACAGACAAAATCTCACCCAGAAGCAATATACATATACACTCACAAAAAAAGGAAAAGGGTAAAAATTAATATATCCTGCTCCCAAAGTCCACCTCCTGAATTTGGGATGACTCGTTGTCTATTCAGGTATTCCACAGATGCAGGTATATCAAGTTGTTTGTGGAGCTTTAATCCGCTGCTCCTGAGGCTGCTGGGAGAGATTTCCCTCCCTCTTCTTTGTTCGCACAGCTCCCGGGGTTCAGCTTTGGATGTGGCCCCGCCTCTGCATGTAGGTCGCCTGAGGGCGTCTGTTCTTCGCTCACACAGGACGGGGTTAAAGGAGCAGCTGCTTCGGGGGCTCTGGCTCACTCAGGCGGGGGGAGGGAGCGGTACGGAGGAGGCGGGGCGAGTCTGCGGCGTCAGAGGCGTCGTGACGTTGCAGCAGCCCGAGGCGCGCCGTGCGTTCTCCCGGGGAAGTTGTCCCCGGATCTCGGGACCCTGGCCGTGGTGGGCTGCACCGGCTCCCGGGAGGGGCGGTGTGGAGACTGACCTGGGCTCGCACACAGGCTTCTTGGTGGCGGCAGCAGCAGCCTTAGCGTCTCATGCCCGTCTCTGGGGTCCGCGCTGATGGCCGCGGCTCGTGCCCGTCTCTGGAGCTCGTTTAGGCGGCGCTCTGAATCCCCTCTCCTCGCGCACCAGGAAACAAAGAGGTAAGAACAAGTCTCTTGCCTCTTCGGCAGCTGCAGACCTTTTCCCGGACTCCCTCCCGGCTCGCCGTGGCGCACTAGCCCCTTCAGGCTGTGTTCACGCTGCCAACCCCAGTCCTCTCCCAGCGATCCGACCGCAGCCCGAGCCTCAGCTCCCAGCCCCGCCCGCCCCGGCGGGGGAGCAGACGAGCCTCTCGGGCTGGTGAGTGCTGCTCGGCGCCGAGCCTCCGTGCGGGAATCTCTCCGCTTTGCCCTCCGCACCCCTGTGGCTGCGCTCTCCTCCGTGGCTCCGAAGCTTCCCCCTCCGCCACCCGCAGTCTCCGCCCGCAAAGGGGCTCCTAGTGTGTGGACACCTTTCCTCCTTCACGGCTCCCTCCCACTGGTGCAGGTCCCGTCCCTATTCTTTTGTCTCTGTTGTTTCTTTTTTCTTTTGCCCTCCCCAGGTACGGGGGGAGTTTCTTGCCTTTTGGGAGGTCTGAGGTCTTCTGCCAGCGTTCAGTGGGTGTTCTGTAGGAGCTATTCCACATGTAGATGTATTTCTGGTGTATCTGTGGGAAGGAAGGTGATCTCCGCGTCTTACTCTTCCGCCATCTTCTCTGATCAAGCCTAATTTCTTTAATCCAGGTGTTGTATGCTGACTCTCACTCAGTTATATCTGAAGCTATTTGGTATTAGAAAGGAAAGAAAAGATACCCACAAAAGCATACAATCGAACGCTGCTGGCACTGTGGATGGGGAAGTTTTTTAGAGAGGTGGGAGCTTCAAAGAAAGGTCAGCTTCTGGATGGAAGTTCTGGTCGTAAAGCTTTACCAACCGTACACATGTAAAAGACTTGATTGTTCTGAATATATGTTCTGTTCGTTTAAATTTTATATTGTTTCAAAGAAGTAATATTCAGACCTTCCCAGGAGAACACAGCCTGGAACTGTACTGCCTGTAGGAAGCTGGGATGTAGTACAGAGAATACCTCTCACAGCCTGCAAGCCACAGAGGAGCGGGAGGAAGGTACCATACCTGCACAGCCAGCTATTAGAAGGGAGCCTGGGAGGGGGGCTAATGCTTCTACATTAGGGTTAGTTTTCCTAAATTGAATGGGAGCCATTGCCACATTTACTCCCTTGAGTTCAAGTTATAGTTGAACATTACAGAAAAGACTCTTAGGGCAATCTTGTTTTATCTACTCTAATGATATAAACATTCATTAATTAAAGAGATGCGCCTTAAAGGCTGTCAGTAAAAACATGACAGCTGTAAAATGCCCAAGTCTAAGACACATCTAATGGCAGTTTCCAGGGCTAATTTAGAAAGACAGGCTTCATTGTGGGGACTTCAAGAAAGCCATGCTGTTGGCTATTAGAGACAGCTGTTCCTTTAAGCCAGAAGCAAAGCTAAATCTTTGGAATTGGGGGTGGTGTTTGGAATGGAGAGGTCCCTACTTAGCCTGCTGCAAGATGCAGACAAACTACACTCGCAGAAATAGCCTGAGGACAGGTGAAATTTCCAGATGTTCTTAAAAAAACAGAAATTCCTACATCCGTAACTATCTCTCGTTCCTTTCATTTAATTAATTAATCAGTTTATTTATTCAACAAATATTTGCAATGTCTGCTATCTGCTAGCAAGCAGGTCACGGAGATAGCGGTGAGGAAGATCAAATAAAATCTCAGTTGACCTCATATGCTAGCAAATCTTAAATACAGTTTGCCGTTTGCCTCTTCTCTTATCTCTCAAACCTGCCCACATCTGGGCGAGGTTAGGAAAGCTGAGGACTGAAAGTGAGGCAGGAAATAGATGGGCCTCTGGGCAGAGCAGCTGAAGTCTGTAAAATGGAGTAAACTGGAGCTTTGCTTTCCCAGACACTCCGAAGACAAAGTTAGTGGCGGGAGCTAAGCTCTTCTGGAGTAAAGAGATAAGAGGACCACGTCTCTCACTCCTGAGATCGGGGAAACCTCCCTGACTGCACGTGTGCAGGAAGGCTCCTTGGGGGTCAAAGATGGAGGGAGGGGGTGCCACCCCATAATAAGTGTTGTCAAACCTCCCAAAGGCCTCTGCGCTGGAATCCTTCTTGGCAAAACATGCCCACACATATTGGGGAGGGTCCTAGGGCAGGTCAGGTGTGGAAAAGAAGTGAGATAATTGGCCAAAGGTAAACAAAGACCTGGAAGGACTGCCTTATATAGATGATGTAACTGCCACTTTACTGCACTCCTCCTCATTAGGGAGGACGCCCACACCTTTTCTCTCCATGTGTGTATTTCTGCCTTATTTCTGTCTTAAGTAAGTAAACTACTTTTCTGTGTGCTCTCCCACACGTTATGCTGTGTCTCTGATAATAAACGTTGTACCTGCTTTTGTAGTTTTTGCCTCCTTGAGAAATTCATTTTTCAAACAGGGGCAAGAGCCAGGGCAACGTTGCTTCTAGTCTCTATCTAGTCTGGTGGACCAGTGGCTAGGATTCCTGCTTTGGCATCCAGGATACCCAGGTTCAATTCCTGGTCAAGGAACTAAGATCGTGCTTCAGGACCAGCCATTGCTATCTCTCCGGGAACAAAAGGGCAGGGTATGTTTTCTTTCTCAGTGACACAAAGCGTCATTTTGAGGCAATTAGGAGTCACAGTTCTAAACAGGGAATCCTGCTTGATAGAAAAGACTCTTCTAAACCCTGTTCCTGTAATTTTTTTTTCCATTTTATGGCATTTACTCCATTTATGGCATTTTATGACTTTTTTATGGCACTCAAACTTCAGAAGCATTTTCCACACATTACAATATTTAAAAGACAGCCCTCATAGACTATTGAATTTTCAGACTTGGTTGGAACTTAGCATGGATCCAGTTTGACCCTAAAATCATCTCTTTTCAATAAAAAATAAAAGCTATTAACTACCCATAAGTCATTTTGTATCTGACATCTTCTTACTGTAAAAATCAGTAGTCACTAAAGGTGTGGGCAGCTTCTACACATCTGGCCGATACATAGACACAAGAGTCACGTTTATTTGAGAAGTTGTTTTTCTCAGACAATGGTTCTCTCCTTGCTGTTTTTCCCTTTCTCTTCGCGATAGAAGTGGCCAGGTGGCTGTAATATCACGAGTCGTTTGAAGAGCGCAAAGGGAACACTCCACGTTTAGAAGGTGGAGTAGCCCCAGGGAGACGGTGGATTCCTCTTCCCAGGAGAAGCAGCCGCGTGGCTCAGAAGACTTGTTATGCTGAGTCAGACCTCAGAAACCAGTCTCCAGCCCACTGGATTTTTGAGATTGTATTCTATAAAGCTGCAGTTATTTAAAATCCAGCTGCTGGTTGATTTTAGATGCTTAGGAAATCATCTTTCAATAAAGTGAAAATGTGGACATGAGGAGCATTTTACAAAGAGTTCTTATATTGTTCAGACTGACTTGGATATCAGAGTGAGTCGGTTCATAGACGAGCCTCGTAGCAGGATAAGTGGTGCCAGCGGCCAGAGCCCTGCACCCACTGACTTGGAAGAACCACAAAGAGGAGGTGTCAGAGCACCTGCTTTCAACACACACACACACACACACAACTTGTGCTCAAGGGGGGTAGGGAAACACCAAAGTTTCACACTCTCAAGGGCTGTGCGATCTGCCCAGTGACCTTTACTCTGTAAGCCCTCAGAGAAAGAACACGATCCCAATAAAGACCGAGCACAGAATTCTTACCAATTTGGCGGGAAAGGGGGTCAGAACTCATTAAAAGTGACTTGGGGAAATAAATGTGATGTGCTCTATTTCTGAGCACTGTGGTGGTAGTCAATTCATAGCTAATATGGGTTAATTAGGATAAAATTTTAGAATTGTTGACAGAAATAACTAGATAGGGAATGTTTTGGCAGGATTAATGAAGACTTTTTTCTGTTATTTTATATGATGCAGGAGAAAATTAAACAGATTATTTACAGTTTTCCTTTAATCTTGAAATCACAGTTACAGAAACCCAGGTTTATTTTAAAATTGTGGAAATAATGACCAATTTTCTCTGTTTATTATCCATATTCAGTTGCTGACATTTTACGCAAAAATAGACTTCTATAAAATGACTAATAAAAACATTAAGTTGAAATTATGGTTACCATATTCCTTTTAAATAAGGGTGATGATATTTACTTTTAAATAGCTCAATGTCACATACTTTTTTACAAAGAGAAAAGACACCAAGTTGGAAGAGAATAAGAAAAGTGAAAGGAACAAGAAAGAGTAAAACTGAAAAAGAAGAAACATTAAAAAATACAAATTAGTTATATTATGATAGATTTAGGTAATTTTTTAAAAGCGTTTACTTTCATTTCCTCAAATCACAGTCTTGAAGCTTATTCCTACGTTTACCCAAATGAAATTAAGTAGAAAATCTTTAGTGACATGTAGCATCTAATATATCTTTGGTGTTTTCAAACCCTCCTCTTTGCATCCCCCCCACCATCCTGTGTGTGTGTGTGTGTGTGTGTGTGTGTGTGCGCGCGCGCGCGTATGTGATGGCAGAGCATGCGTCCAAATCGATAACTGTTTCTGTTCCCCAGGGTACCTGCCTGCCCCCAGTAATAGGGATGACTGATGGTCACTTGCAGGCTTAGCTGCTTCCCCAGATCTAAGACCAATTCTGAATTCAGACAAAAGGAGAATCTCTTGCTCAGCCTCCTGAGACTCAAAGTCAAACTACTCTGTTGCTAGTTACATGATGACTTTCAGACGACTGTAATAGCGAGTTTATTTAATTTTTTACATCTTATCTCCAGCTCTGGTTTGGAGATCCCCTTCTGTGCACAGTATCTGTGTGATGGCAGGGGTCACATGTCCGTGAGACCAGTCCTGGTAGGATTCTTGGTTTAAGCCACTTCCACCCACCCCTCTTCCAACCCCTCACCTTTCAAAATGGCAAACGTACCCATCCAGTGGTTAAAGCTAAAAACTTTTGTGTCATTCTTGAATTCTGTCTTTTCTTCATACTTAGGGGGCTGATACATCCAGTTTGCCTGGGACAGTCCCAGTTTATGTTTGTGTCCCCAGCACAAATATTAAGATCCTCGTTCATTTTCAAGGTATTCTGGCTTGGGTAAAAAATTATTTGTTTACCCAATTCCAATTCCATGGAATATTCTGTACAGAACATCAAAAATCCTATTGGCACTACCTTCAAGATATATCAAGTATTCATTCACTTCTCCCCATTTTCAACACACCATCATCATTCACATTCTTCTTTCTTACTTGGATCATGGCAACAGCCTTCAAGCTGGTCTTCCTGCTTTTATAATTGCTCCCATTATATTTTATTCTCCACTCAGGAGAAAGCTTATGTCACTCCCTCACTACAACATTCCAATAACTTCCCATCTAAGAATAAATCTTACCATCTTTTCATGCCTTATAGGGCCAGATATGATCGTGCCTCTGTTTACCCTCCATATTATGTGTTAACCTGCTTCCTACTCAATCTTTTTCCTACCTGTGGTAGACTTGATGCTGTGTTGCAAACATATTGAACTCAACTCCCATCTTTGTAATTTTTATCCTTTTTCCCTAGAGCTCTCTTCCCCTGGTCTTTGCATGAGTACAGCCCTGAATTCATTCAGGTCTTTATCTACCCAAAGGTCAGCTAATCTTAGACACTTTCTTGGCCACCATTTTTATTTTATTTTTTTAAAATTAATTAATTAATTAATTAATTATTAATTGGCTGCGTTGCGTCTTCGTTGCTGTGCACAGGCTTTCTCTAGCTGTGGTGAGCGGGGGCTACTCTTTGTTGCAGTGCGTGGGCTTCTCATTGCGGTGGCTTCTCTTGTTGCGGAGCACGGGTTCTAGGCGCGCCAGCTTCAGTAGTTGTGGCTCGCGGGCTCAGCAGTTGTGGTTCACGGGCTCTAGAGCACAGGCTCAGTAGTTGTGGCTCACGGGCTTAGTTGCTCTGCGGCATGTGGGATCTTCCCGGACCAGGGCTCGAACCCATGTCCCCTGCATTGGCAGGCAGATTTTTAACCACTGCGCCACCAGGGACGCCCCCCAGCCACCATTTTTAAAGAAGCTGACCTGATTCAGTGTAGGAAATAGAAATAAGTGTAGGTATTTCAGGCAGAAATAAATTTATTCTAAAAATTAGGAGCTTTCAAAATCATTAGAAGGGAAGGAAATCAAGGGGTCACCACAGGACCCCTGACTTTGGGTCATGCCAGTGTAGAGGTCAGGAAATGGTTGATGCACTGTTACTTTCACGGCCGTCAAACATCCGTCGAACACTACTCAATTCTCGAAGTCAGAATTGAGTAGTTGTAGTAGACACCAAATCACCTGCAAAGCCTAAAATATTCACTATCTGACCCTTTACAGAAGAAATCTGCTGAACCTTGCTATAGGTTAACCCACTCTTCTTCAGAATTATTCTGGGACTTTCATTTCCTAGCATTGCAACTAGCTTAATATGCGTCTCATTCCACTGGGCTTTTGTTCTCTGTCTTCCAATGAGAGAGCTAGTTATCTAAAACCTAATTTATGCAAAGATATTGAAGATTGATGCTGGTTTTTATGTGTCTCTCTCAGGTGGCAGTGACTCACTAATAGAAGACTTCTGAAGAGAAATGTCGTAGAACAAAGAAATCAATACCTCATTTTGTAATTTCAGAGTCCACAACAAATGAGGAAAGATCTTTCCAGCACCCTTCTAATTATATTACCTACCACTTCTGCTGTTATTTACCATGCATGTACTTCGTTTGCTTTGTCTGGTATTTTGCTCTCTGGCTGTTGGACCCTTTAATAAGTTAGATTTCCTGTTGGCTTATTGGCTTACATCTGGTTGTTGGAAGTCCATAAGTGGCAGCTGTCACACAAATGATGGACAGTGATGGCCTTTGCCTCTATAACCAGCAGCATAGAAGCCACTGGACTACCTTTCTGTTTATTCCAGAAGAAAGAGTTCATGGAATGGTTTCATTTACAATTAAAACATATATATGCGGGACTGGAGGATAAATATTACTTGGCAGGAAGGAGAAGAAAAAGCTCTGTGACAGCTGGCCTGTAATTGTAAATGTTTCTATAGGTTTTTGAGGTTCACAAAGCACTTTCCAATGCTAATTTAATCTTTCCTACATCTTTGTGAATGTATTTGTATTTGTGTTCCCACTTTACGGGTGAGATAACAGGCTCACATTAAACAGCTCCTAAGTGTTAGAAGTAAAACAAATATATGTTCTTAGGTACAAAATACCATGCTCTTCTAAGCGTCTGTATTGTTTTTATTGGAGAAGATGTAGACAAGTGTGATGGAGTGAAGTTAAGGGACCCTGCAGGGGCAAGGCTGCAGCAGGGAAAAACAGAAAAGGCAATTTTCTTCACTGCCAGGAAGAGAAAATTAAAGGAATTCTTCAGAATTTTGTCCTTCATGTATCTGTTCATTCATTTAACAAACGTTATTGATGGCCTCGTATGCGTCAGGCATTGTTGTAAGATCTGGAGACACAGAAGTGAGCAAAAGATCCCTGTCATCATGGAGTGTATATCTTGGGGGAAAAAGGTAAACAAAATACATATTTTAATCAGTGATAAGTACCCAGGAGAAAAGAAAAGCAGAGAAGGGGCATATAAAGTGTCACTGAGAAGGCAACTGAGAAATTACCCAATACTCTGGTAATGTTATTTTGACTACTTTGTCTACCATTAGAGTCCATTTTTCCATTTTCTCTTGGGAGGTATCTAGTACCCATTCTATTCCTACTAAAAGTTAAGTCAATTGATTTTTGGTGAGTGTTTCTAACTAATTATGCCGGCTAACTAATTAACCCAATGATTTTTCATTACATTCTGGTAGCCAGTGACAAACTTGGCAAAGCTTGACACACTGTATCACATTAGTTCAGCAATGTCCCAGGTGGACAAAATGTTTCTTCTGACCGTCTGTTTAAAGAGCCTGCATGTGAAATACTGTAGCTTCCTGTTCTGCCAGAACATTAACTTGGATAAAATGAATCACTATACTGTTTTGTACAAGTCTTCGTAATGCTAGAAATACAGAAATAGTAGAAATATAAAAGTTAAGTTTATTGCCTTCTGCTGTACTAAAAAATGAGACAGAAGACAGATAACACTTCATTTATCTTTCTACAATCAGTGGGCACCTATATTTACCTTCTAGGACATTCAGACAGCTAACAGCTAAGATATATCTGCTGTCCTCTTACAAGGCTTTTGAAGCAATTTACAAAAAGAGGCAACCATTCTTGACATTTAAGGAGGCTCACTAAATAAATAAATCCCCTTTCCTGGCACCTAAATTTGGAACCAGAGGACATGGGAGTCAGAAGTATCAGCTTTATTTCTGAGGAAGCTGTGTGAATATAGCCTAGATTTGTAGACAAGTGGTTTTGCTAATGTAGCTCCTTATAATTAAATTTATTCCCTCCGACTATAGGACTATGCCCTGTTGAGTTTCCTTTGCTGAGAGCAAAGGAAAAAATAACCTCTCTGCATAAAATTAGACCCCTTAGAGAAGGGCCAGATTCACTAATAATTCACTAGAGTCTACCAAGTAGACTACAGTGTAAATGCTCTCTCCATGGGGCTGTGCAAACAGAAGTCCTGTCCTGAGTGGGATGGTTTCTTTACCTTCCTTTGTAGAGGTGAGGAGTGTCAGGGAAAAGAGGCCAGAGTGTTCCTCTAATGGCGTTCCCTCCATAAGAGAATATCAGCACCTAGAGTATTATAGTTCTTCCCTCAAGATTGCATTTGATCTAGCAACATTTTCTCACATTACCATTAGAGGGGAGATAGAACAAGACTTATGACTCACTCCTGAAGCTAATTTGATCTTTGTTTTAACATCATTCACTCAATTCAGAAAGAATGAAGCCTTGCAAAGTGATGCCAAAAACTCGGCCTCTGTGCACCTGTGCTGAATCCAATCTCGGAGACAGAGTTTTAGGTGAAGTAGAAAAAAATAGCTTTATTGATTTACCAGGCAAAGGGGGACACAGCGGTCTCATGTCCCTGAAAAACTGTGTGTCCCAACCTGGGAGGATTTGGTGAGGAGTTTTATAGCAATGGTTCAAGGTGGGGTTGCTGGTAAGATTAGAGTGTGTGCAGGGCCTGTACTCCTTTAATCTGGTTTCAGGTGGTCTCTTGAAGAACTTCTCTGGTTTCTTTAATCTGTCCTCTGATGGTCTTCTCTGAAATGAAGAATGCTAACTCCATTTTTGGGGGGGCTTTAGGATCTGTAAAGAGCTCAAAGATATTGTTATGTGTATCCCCTCAGATGGAACCAGGACTCTGCCCCAAGGCTGCACTATTGTTTCTTGGCTGCTTCTCCCTTGTCTCTGCGTCCCCTCCCTTCCCTGATGAGCAACTTTTCGAATCTGCCCTTTGGGATTCAGGGAAGGTCATGGAGGCTGCAGTCTATTTCCTACAAACAAGAAATGGAGGACAAGGAAAGGCTTCCATGCCCAGGAACCCCACAAGGTCCTACTCAGTTTCAAAGGTACTTGGAGAAAAAAATGTGTTAAAATTACCCAGCAAGTGTAAACAGTGCCAGAAATGTGTCCAGCGCTGTCGTATTCTAGCCTCCAGGCATACCAGGGAATCAGACATAAGCTGTGCCCTCAGGAAACTTGTAATTCAGCAGTTTAGACAATAATGATAAACATAAAACAATAGTAACTAATCCAATACAGCATATTAGTTGTTATTGAGTGTAACAAATTAAAATGTACCATAGGGACAGAGGCAGCATGGCATATTGTAAAAAGCCCTGGCCTGGAGATAAGAGAGATGGAGTCCAGTTTTAACAAAATCTAACTGAGAAATTCTAGGCAAGTCCTTCTTAATCTCTTAGATTTCAGTTTCCTATTCTATCAAATGAAGGGTTTGACTAGAACCTAGTCTAAACTAAAAATTCAATTTTTCTAGTATAATAGCAACCAAAATAACCTTTGAACTTTTAAAGTTACAGTGAATTAAGTCCCACATCTTTTGTTTTCCATATCAGCAATTGAAGGAGAACAATGAAAAGAAAATGTAAATTGGTAAAAAGTTAATAAAGAAATATGCAAATAGAAAAGACTAATCAAAGGAGTTAAGGAGGAATTCCAGTCCTAAATATTTCAAAGGCCCAAAAGACATTTGTTAAGAAGGTGGTGAAGAGGATTCTTGGACTTAGAGTCTCTGCACCTCAACTTATGAAGGGAAATGCATCGACGACCCATTCCTAGGGTGTATGTTCATATAACCCAGGCTGGGAGGCGGAATCTAATATACATGTTTTGGGTCCCAGCCCGGAACACTGCTGCTCCCAACAGATTGAAATGTCATCCTTGCCTTGTGCACCTCATCAGGAAGTGATGGGAAGGACGGAGGGAGACGCTTTGTTCTCATTTGCTCCATTTTCTCTAGCGCTGCTGTATATTTTATGGAATGAGGAAATAGGAATTTGGTTTTTTCCTACTGTTAAAGAAAAATAAGGCAGTTTCTTGAAGAAAAAAATGTTAAAGGCTATGTTTGGGTGAACCTGGCAATCGTTCAGAAAGGGCTGCTATTCTTGAGCTTGCTGATACAGGCTGCAGGGACTCTACAACACCCGGACCAATTTGGGGAGGAATCTCTTATTGGTTTTGTACAACTCCCACCATACCAGCAGCCCTGAGACTGGCCTCAAAATACAGAGAGTGTGTGTGAAGAGGTGGGCATTTGAGGGAACCAGAGGAAAAACAGGCAGAAGTCCTCTCTCTAAATCAATCCAGTGTCTTCCTTGTATTTTTGTTGTAAATCCACTCCAAAGTATTTTTACAATTGGACTTCTTCTGGAGCCCCGGTTCAGAATCAAGAAGGCTAATGCCCCAAATTTAATTTTGTGTTAAGTTGTAAGAAATAGTCAACCAACCAATCATAATTCAGATTTTCTCAGTACACAAAAGAGTCATCTTCCCAAAGCTTCCTTTACACTTTCAGATACTATGTGTGGGACAGAGTTTGCTGTCCATGGATTTCATCTTATATGAAAGGAAAACTTCAGTTTCAGTTTTCTGTTTGTGTGTGTCTTAAGTTGGAGATCACAGGTAGCAGATCTTTTGTTTAGGGAAATATTTTAATGACCTTTTTGGCGTGAAAGACAAGGAAGTTGAGAGAACTGAATTCCTGTTCTTAATTGCTTAATACAATAAGAGAAATTTTGAGTTTTGAGCTCTTTGCTGGACAATATGAAGAGTATGTGATGGGAGAAAGTTCTGGTTAGAGGAGATAATAACACAAAAAAATTAAAAATAAGCAAACAATCAGGCTTAGAATAAAGGCAGCTGGTGGGAAGTTTTGTGTGGTGGTGATGGACCAATACCATTAATGACACTGATATCTAGTAATAAATTTAAAATTGCTCTCTTTTATGTACTCTGCTAGTGTCCCATCATTCTGCTACAGCCTTGAGTCAAAGTTGGTGACACCAAAAGGTTCTAGTGGATATTTGAGAGGAGGAACAAGGGATGAGACAGGGAGAGAAGAAAGGTGCTACAGGAAGTGAGTTGGCAGGCAGGGGTCTAACCACTCAGTAATCATTGGAATTTATGTCTGGGCATAAAGGTGACAAAAATGAACTAAAGCACCTCCTTCCAGAACTTCAGAAATAATTGGGGCAGTGGTACACTTCTTAGAGTACTTGGGATGAAGAAGCATTAAACTACTTTATTTTGAAAAAAAGAAGGAACTCAGGAAGTGGGAGGGCTTGAGGCCACTTGGGTAACACTTGTCCTTCTGTGTCTGCAGCACATAGAATCTCTCAGGCTCTGGTGCTCCTGTCTCATTTTGAATGTCGAGTTATTTGTTAAGCTTAGATAATCAAACACAATGCAAATTTTTGTCAGGAGAATATACTTAAGTAAATGCAATATATTCAGAATCACATCTTCACTTTGGGTAATGATTTTGCTCTTTGAAATTACATAAGTCTTATCTTGTATCCAGTGAGTCACCCAATGCCATTGTTAATTAAAGCTCACAAATTGGGATTTGAATTTCACAGCTTGAAATAATTGTTTGTTGTTCCTTTGTGTGTCCATGGCCATGCATCTGTGTGGGTGTGTGCATTTAGCAAGGAGGAAGTTAAACTAGGCCACTGCGCTAGAAAGTAAAGAATCCTCTCTCCCCAAGCTTATAGATGAAATGCCAACGTGAAGCCGGGAATTGTTAACGTGGCCAGTGTTGCTGCTTAATTCATGGTAGATTCTGGGATTTCTGAGCTTGGCACTGCTGTCAGAAGAAAATGAAAGACATAGATCAAGATGGGCACTAAATTTTTTTACATTTATATAGTTGATCCTTTTTCAATTTTTAAAAATTGCATTTCTGAACTATATCTCTAACATGAGCTTTCCTCAAAAGTAATGATCTTTGGAAGCACTATTCCCTTTAGGAATGTATTTGCTAACAGCATCCACATGTTGTGGTTTATAATTCTTACTGCTGAGCCACTTCAAATGGTCTTGTTTTCAGAAATGTCGTGTCAGTGAGGTGCTATATAAACAATACAAAATCTGTCAGGTTGGGTTTGTTTTAATATAGTCTGGCCTAATAGGACTTTTAAATGTATCAGCTTTGTAGTATGCTTACATATAATACTCTAATTGAAACTTACCTTTAAAAAATCTACTGACATCTGTTATTTTCTTGTCGTTTTCAGACCTAAACATGCAGCTAGCTTGTTTAACTTGCACTGATGAAGCAATGCTGAATACTTCAGTCTGAATAGATCTATGAAGATTGAACATATATTATTTCCATGCTATTGGATTCATTACATAGGTGTAGGATGTATTCAAAGCTATGGAGTCAATTGTGGAGAGAAACAGTCACAAACAGGAAAGTGGAAATCATAGAATCACTTGGCCCATTGGCATGAGTGAATGAGAACGTTGTCACATGTTTTGTATTTTTTTAAGAAAATTGGACATAAACGCCATTTCCTCCTTTTCCTGGATTTTGGTGTGGAAACAAAATGATATCGTGAAAAGAGCATAGAAGTTGAGGTTATAAAATTTGGCTTAAACTCTTAGCTCTCAATTTTATTACTTCGAATACTTTAGACAATTTATTAATCTTTGGGGGCCTTAATTTCCTAATCTGCAAAATGGAGCTAAAACTATTTAAATCATACACTCGTGAGAAAAATATAAGATGATGAACAGAAAATGCTCTATTACATTACAGGCCCTCAGTACTGTATTCTTAGAGTGATTTCTTGTATCAGTGGTTTCTAAACCTTGGCTCCATCCTTGCCCCAGCCCCGCCTTGGTTTTTCAGCTCTTCCTCCTGCTGTGTAAGTTACCCAGGTGTCTGCATCCCATGAGATGCTTAGCTTGGAATGCAGGGGACCAGGTCTTCATTGTTTACCTTTGCATATCTGGCACTTAGCAGTTACTGATGTGTTATATATTATCATCAGATAATATTATCTATTATCAGATATAATATGACATAATACATTTATATATTATATAAGAAGATATAATATAACAATATATTTACATTATATATAAATATATAAATGATATGTATAACATAACTATAATATATTATGAAATACTATATATAAATATATCATATACTATAATATATATTATAAATAAGTATCATATAATGTATGATATATTACATAGTATTATACAATATATAAAATACAATGTAATATTTTATAAATATATATTAATATATTTGTATATAACATATAAATATATATAATAAATATAAATATACAACACAATATAATATGAATAAAATATATATTATATATAAAATAAAATATATATTTTATATATAGTATAGAAAATTATATATTAGATTTAACATTCACATAATATAATATAAAATCTATATTTCATATTATTTTTCATATATTAATATTATATATAATACATAAAGTTATATATTATATATTTTCTATGCAATTATAAATAATAATAAATACATAAGAACTATAAATAAAATACTAATAAAATAAACATAATAATAAAATAAAATAATAGTAATAAAATAAATAAATAATAATAAAATAAATAAATATACAATACATAAAATTATATATTATATATAGCATATTAAGTATATATTATATATTATAATTATATTATATAACATGTGTACTTATATATTTATAAATAATATATCATTGGGCTTCCCTGGTGGCGCAGTGGTTGAGAATCTGCCTGCCAATGCAGGGGACACGGGTTCGGGCCCTGGTCTGGGAGGATCCCACATGCCGCGGAGCAACTGGGCCCGTGAGCCACAATTACTGAGCCTGCGCGTCTGGAGCCTGTGCTCCACAACAAGAGAGTCCACGATGGTGAGAGGCCCGCGCACCGCGATGAAGAGTGGCCCCCATTTGCCGCAACTAGAGAAAGCCCTTGCACAGAAACGAAGACCCAACACAGCCATAAATAAATAAATACATAATTTAAAAAAAAAATAATAATAATATATCATAATATATATTATATTTATATAATTATAAGTAATATACAATTATACTTAATTTTATTAAATATTATAATATATAATAATATAATATAATTACAATAATATACATTTTTATAATATATATATAATTATATATAATATATATTATTTATAGATATATATTATAATATAATATAATATATGTTAAATTATAAATATATATAAAATATGATATAATTTAATTATTTATAATATAAATAAGTATAATTAATTTTATAATAATTATAATTATATTACAATTATAGTACAGTATATTTTATAAAATATATAGTATATATTATATCAATTATATACTATGTATAATTATATATTCTAATATTAATATTATTTCTAATATATATTATTAATATATATTTATGTATAATATATTTAATATATTATATTAAGTATAATATAATATGTATTCAGTTCTATATTATATTATATATTACTATATTTAATATATTATTAATATATATTATTAATATATTAATATTACAATATATAATTATATTATATATAACATATATTAATAATATATAATAAATTTTGTTATATATATAATATATTTTATTATATAATATAATATATGTTATATATAATTAAATATATATTATATTTATACAACAAATTAAATATAAATATATGATATATAAATATATAAAAGTATATAATATAGTAAATATATAAATATATAATATAATATGTAAACATCTAAATATAATATATAAATATATTGATTAAAAAGAATAAATTTTTTTTTATTGAATAAATCTACTTAATAAAATTTTCATTTTTGCCTAGGCTAGTTGAGGTTTAGTATCTACATTTTTCAAATGAAGGAGTCCTGAAAAATGTAGACATTAAGCACTTAGAAGGGGGATATGTGCTTAAATGCTCAATCATAAGATGTAGAATTGACTGAGCTGATGGAAGTGTGGGAGGCCATGAGTTTCAGTCTTCCAATCTGCTAAGTTGGTCATCCCTGATATTTGCTACTGAAGCTGCTGTTTAAATTGGAGCATTTTAGGAGGCATGCTAGGAAAATATGAGGCTTTGGAATATATTAGCTAGTCTTGCCCCCTGAAGTGCTTCAAGAAAGACAAACTTTACTCTAGGTTCTGTAAAACCATCTTAAAATAGATGAGGGAACACAGAGCACATGTATAGATTTGATTAGAGGAGTCTTGTTTTAGTCTGTACCTAGAAGTCTGAGGCAACACAGCTTCATATAATCACTTGTCTCTTCTCATTCTGTACTCTCTGTGTAGGCCATTTTATCCACACATTTGGCCTCAGTTAATAGCTAGATGTTAGTAAAGTCATATTTTTAGTCCTGATTTACTCTCTGAGCTGGAGACCTGTATAAGAAATAGGCTTTTTTTTTTTTCACCTGGACTTCCAAAGTTACTGAAAACTGAAAATGTCCAAGAGTGAACTCATGACCCTTCCTTCTCACCTGGCTCAGTTGCTCACTCCCTGATCTGTTCTTATCTCAGAAATTTGCACCAAGTTCCATGCAGTTGTATGTGCTACAAAACAAGCTTTCATCCTTGTTCTCCTCTCCTTCAGCAATGTGTTAGTTTTCTGCTGCTGCCATATCACATTACCAAACATTATTTCATGACCTCACAGTTGTGTAGGTCAGAGGTCTGGTACCATGTGGATTCACTGTGCAGGAGCTCATTGAGTTAAAAGCAAGGCATCAGTCAGGCCTGCGGTTCTCATCTGGTTCTCAGGGCCCCCTTCTAAGCTCACAATTGTTGGCAGAATTGTTGTTGAACCCAAGTTCATGTGCCTGACTCACACTGAGGCCAAACAACTAAAACATCAGAGTTTGGAGCATAGAAAGGTTTATTGCAAAAGCAAAGCAAGGAGAAAGGGCAGCTCATGCTTAAAAGACCCAAGCTTCCCAATGGTTTTTGGGGAAGAGTTTTTATAGGTGAAATTTGTGGGGAGGTCTGCAGGGGCATGTGACTTTCCTCTGATTGGTTGGTGGTGAGGTACCAGGGCGGAGCTCCAGGAATCTGGGCTCAGCCCGAAGTTACCATCCTCCACCTGGGTGGGCAGCCTTAGTTCCTGTAGAAGAACTCAAAGATCTTGTTATGTCTATTCCTTGAGAAGGAACCAGGACCCTGCTTTATCGCTGCACTATTGTTTTTCGACTTCTCCTCATTTATTTCTGCATTCTTTTACTTCTCTAATTAGTAACTGTTTGAATCTGCCCTTTGGAACTTAGGGAAGGTCTAAGAGGCTGAGACCTTTTGTTCTACAAGCAAGAAATCGGGGACGCCGAAAGGCTTTTGTATCCAGGAGGGCCCCATAGGGTCCTGTTCAGTTTCAAGAGTTTCTCTCCCATACATGGACCTCTCTTTCTTCAGGCCAGAAATGGTGCCCATCAAGTCCTTGCTATGCAGCGATGTAACCGAGCAGGACCCTATGCGGCCTTCCTGGGACAGGCCTTCCCCCATATCCTCTGCTTTAGCTCCTCTCTGAAGTACCTAGATAATAGTATTTGATGCAAATTTCCTGTGTTGTTTTGCAGATGTGAAAACCCCCCACCAAAGGGAAGAACTACTTGATGACCATGAGCACATAGCCCCAGGCCTCCTGGAGCCTAAGGACTGAACATGTTAACCCCTGTGACACCGCCCTGCTGCCTCACCATCAGCCAATCAGAGAATCCTTTCTTTGCTCCAAGCTCTGATGTTTCAGTTTGTTTGGCCTCACGGTGCATCAGGCACATGAACTTGCATTAACAATTTTGGCGAAGCCAGCCTGGGAGTCCGTGCCCATAGCAGGTCAACTCCAGCTTGGGGCAGCCCCTTCCCTGAGCCCCCAGCAACTGCCGGAGCCCATTTCCCTCTGGGGACCTCGGAGAGACTGTCCCCAACAGGTGCCGGCTGCCATGGCACGAGGCTGTTTGGAGCCGACAAACATCTGGAGCTGAGGTCCACATTCAGTGTTGTTGGGTGAGTCACTCCAGCTTGCGCAAGCTGGGAATTCTCTCCGCTCCATTTGGGCTGCTTCCCTTGTGGGAAGTGAGCCACTTGAGGATAAGTTGCTCTGGTGTACACACCGGGAACATATTTCCCCCTCAATTTGGGCTTTATGCTTTATGGGACAAGCCAATTATTTTGGTTGGGGTATCGTGTTGGAGAGGGGGATTGTTTATTGAACTCTACCTGATTTGGGAACCGGTTCATTTGCAAGAGCTGGGCTTGGTGGAGGCTTCCGTTTGGGGAGTGGAAGGGGAATTCTAGACTACACCTCTTCTGATTTTCTGTCTGTGTGACCATAGGTTAGTTGTTGTTTGTGTTTTGTGTGTATCATTTTGGGGTGAGCCACTCGTGGTCCATCTTCTTCAGGAGACAGTCTGCTCTGGAGCCTCCGTCTGGGAATGGAGGTGGAATTTCTGGGCTACGCCTCTTCTGGTCCTTTGTTTGTGGGACCATGTGTCTGTTGTTCAAATGTGTGTTAGTACTTGCATTGGCCAGTTGAGATATTCTTGGTGAATAACAGGGCTCGTGCGTGACGACACCAGGGTATCTTTCCCTATTGCGTTGGTTTCGCCTGCAGTAGAGCATTGGTTAGGACTTACTTCCTTTTTGGAGCTAGGGAACTGTGACCCTGAGGGACAGATTTGAATTGGTGTTTGCTTGACATTGGATAACACTGGCCGTGAATAATTAAGTATGGATGATCAGAGCCCTTCATCTTAGAGTCCCCCGGGTACTTTTGCAAAACTAAGAGATCTTTAGTCATGCCCCCTAAATGAAAGAAAATGCCTCAATTATCCCTGAGATCTGGAGGACAAAGGCCCCTAATGGCTTGGCTATTATATCAAAGTGGGTCTTTTGCAACTGCTTTTATCTTGAGAATATGTGTATGTACCTGAAGGAGTTTCTCCGTACCTGAGTACAAACCCCTTTTTCTCTTCCTGGTTTTGCTGAAAAAGGGGCGTGTGAATGTGAGTGGATGATATGTATTATCGTATTTTTTTGTTTAAACTGAGGTGGATATTTGGGAAACGGAAAAAAGAAAGTTCCCTGAAGATAGCCTGAGATGGCTGGGTTTTGCATAAGTAGTTAGAAAAGGAGTTTGCATTTCTCTTCCTCTGCCTTTGAGGTATAAGTGATCTACCTGGGCCCTCTGGAGCTTATCTAATCCATCTGTGTTGCTTAGAACTGAAGCAAAAAGGGGATGCATTCAAAACTGCTGGGAATGTTCCCTCAGCCAAACTTTGATTCATAAGCTTCGTAAGCGTGTGAAGAAACTTACAGTAAAACATATTAATTATAAAAAGGTGAGAGAGGTCCAATAGCAACAGGACAAAAATCCTTCAGCCTTCCAAGGGAGATTAGTGGAGGCTTTTAGGAAGTATAAGAAGGTGGATCCTTCCTCCCCCAAGGGAAAGGTCCTTTTGGCTTTGCATTTCATAGCCCAGTCTGCCCCAGACATCAGGCACAAAATTCAGAAAGCAGCTGCTGTTCCTCAGTCCAATGAATGATTTGTTCCAATTGGCTTATTTGGTTTCCAGTAATAAGGATATGGTCAGAAAGGCTGAATGCACCCAGAGAAATACACAAAAGGCCCAAATGATGGCAATGGCTTTGACCCCTCAGAGACCAACAAAGGGGAAACAAAGTCATCCAAAGAGAAACTTGCCTGTATCTTTGAGATGCAAATGTCCTGTCTGGTCTTCTCAGGAATCCTCATCTCTGCCATACTTTTAAAATGCAAATTTTGAAAAGAGGGTAAAGTGATTTAGAAATTGACTTGTCAAGGGTAAATAGAAATACTAAGTATCTTTTCTGCAAATATTTAGCCATTTAGACAAGTGAGCTTGATTTGTTCCATCTGCCAGAAACCTAATTTTAATCCAACCTCTTTTGTAAACGGATGGGTTTTACATTGCTGTACCTGACTCAGGGCTGAAATTTTGAAATGAGAGCTATGAGGTCTCTCTGTTTGTGTGCCATATGTATCTTTGTCTTTGGATAACATTGCTGAGGTTAATTTGTAAATGAGCTCTATTTAATTGGCTTAAAGAAAAGTAAGCGCTTACAAATCAGACAATTCTAAATACAAGAGAAATTAAGCTAAATGAACTTCAGGTTCACGTGAACTGGGAAATATTCAGTATTAAATTAATACCTGGTATTAATGTTTAAGTTTTTTGATCTAATTAATATAGACATGTCTTTAGAGTCATCAATATTAAGTATATTACTTTCATTGCACCTAGGTTTAAAAGAAGTTAAATGAAATCTTGTTATATCTGTTGCAAATTTGTCAGCAAGAAAAATAATGTGATGAAACTTTAAAGTAAATGTAAATGAGATAAGCGCTTTTAGGTAAACTCTATAGGAATAATTATGTTCTGAAAATTATCTAAAATAGTCTCTCCAGAGTTTGGTAACTATTACTTGCTTCTTGGTTTTCACTAGAAATTAAGGTTTCTAAGAGTTGCGAATTCTAATTTGAATAAGTAATTAAAGCTACTAAAAATAATAATACATTTCACTATATAGTAGGAAAGTGGGATATATGTTTTGAGTAAAAAAAGGAGTTTTATGCATGGTAAGGCTGAGATTAGATTACACTTAATTGGGTAAATGAATTTTGTTATTAAAAGTAGACTGGTGCAGGACCAGACTTGGTTCCTCTTTGCTAAGAAAACAAGTTTACTTAGGATGCTGCTTTTGATAAAGATTGTGTGAACTATCTTGCCTTTAACTGACCTGCATTTGTTCTTAAATATTCTATCTGACCAAATGTTTTTTAAAAAACTTTTTGATATTTTTGATGAACTTGCTATCAAATTTGAATTAAAATTCTTTTGACTTCAGCTAGCTTTGGGATGCTTCAGAGGGCCCCTGAGGCACCTCAGGGGAAAAAAAAAAAAAAAATATTAAACTGCCTAGAATTGGTTGATATGCTAAATTACACTGAAAGCATTGTCAAATGAGTGATAAGCCTCCTCAGATTATACAGTATGAATAAATGTTATTAAGATAGACAACCTAGAAATTATATAAAGTTTCTGAAATTTGTATATGTCTTGGTATAATGTTATAATTTTAGTTGTTATCTTAAAATGTTGCATGTCACAACAACTTGGATAAGCTTCTTTGCCAAGAATTGCAATCAGATCTTCAACCTTGCCTTTTTAAGACTTTTATCATTCATAGGCAGTTGAGCTGATGGCTTTGCAAAACTGCCACATCTTCAAGAAGAGTCACAGAAAAGATGTTTTAACAAAAAAAGGTTTCTGATAACTTTTAAATCATACTGCTAAACTAGGTAAGATATTTTTAAAATGTAATGGAAACTCTGATTTCATAAAACTGTTAGTAAAAAGGATTAATTATATAGGACTGAGTAAACTGATGAATATGGTTGTAATTTTTTGATTTTGCCTAAAATATTACTGGCTTTCAATCTGTGTATATCCAGATGTGAGGAAATATTTCTCCCTAAGCATAGTTATGACACAGTCAGAAAGTTAAAATTAATAGATAGGTCCAATTACAAATTAGATATAAGGCTAAAGGGTTTAATATTCCCTGCACAAGGCTGATCAATTCCTTTCCACAATCAACCTTCATTGCCCCCATACAGTAGGAAGTAACTAAGAGCAGTCATCAGCCCTTTCCCCACAAGATTGTGGAATGGACATTGACAGTTGGGAATTGTAATAGGGAAGAACAAATCTCACTCCATATTAGACCTGTTTCTTTTACTTTAACCTTTGTATTCTATTGCTTTTGCTACAAGTTCATCACTAAAGGGATGTTGCCTATAGCTTGAAGTGTACATAATGGCCCATTTCTGGGGAACCCTGCCCCCATACTTGAATGTTAAACTAGAATACCTTTGTTCAGCTCACAGGGAACATCCTGACCCAGGCCACCTGTGAGTGGCTGCAAGAAAGAAGAAATTAACATATCTCCTCCTGAGTCTGGCCGGAACCAGGAGATATTTGCAACAACTTATAACCCATATTGCCTTTTTTGTTGTTTCTTGCATTAACTAATGTGTGACTGAGCCTCTGATAAAATAATATATAGTTCTATACGAGATCAATGATTGTAATATTGAAACTCTAGATATGAGAAGCAATGAGAGGGAATATTTTCCTGGACCATAAGAGGCTAGTAAAACAGGAGGTCCAGAGACTTTTGGCACTAAGACCTAGTCCACTGGATAGCACATTGAGTGGCCTACCAATGAACTCTTCGCCAGACCTGAGAATGAGCATTCCTAGCACTGTGGGATGAAATGGTCATGAAGTGCCCCCAAAATCATGGTCAAATTTATGACCATGAAGGAGCTCTGCCAGCTGAAAATTGACACTTGCCCTCTACCTCTCTATCTGATTAACCTCTCTATCTGAACCTTTATTTCTTTTCTTGTTCAAAACTTGTTCTCCTCAAGATTGAGAAGTATCAAAGAAAAGGGGGGAATTGTAACTGAGCTGGACCCTATGGGGTCTTACCAGGACAGGCCTTCCCCCATATCCTCTGCTTTAGCTCCTCTCTGAAGTACCTAGATAATAGTATTTGATGCAAATTTCCTGAGTTGTTTTGCAGATGTGAAGACCCCCCCACCAAATGGTAGAACTACTTGATGACCATGAGCACATAGCCCCAGGCCTCCCGGAGCCTAAGGACTAATAATGTTAACCCCTGTGCCACCACCCTGCTGCCTCACCATCAGCCAGTCAGAGAATCATGCACAAGCTGATCACATACCCTGTGACACCCCCCCTCACCTGGCCTTTAAAAATGCTTTGCCGAAACCCTTCAGGGAGCTAGAGGCTTTTCAGGGCATGAGGCACCTCGTCTCCTTGCATGGCCCTGCAATAAACCTTCCTCTGCTCCAAACTCCAACGTTTCAGTTTGTTTGGCCTCACTCTGTGTTGGGCATACGAACTTTTAACAGTGAATCTCTCTGACTTCCTCTTCTGCCACACCTCCCTTTTCATCTTCTTGTTCTGCCTTTCAGAATCCATGTGATTTCACTGGGTACCCATGGATAATCCTGAAAATCTCCCTATTTTAAAGTTAGCTGAGTAGCAATCTTAACGTCATCTGCAATATCCCTTTTACCATGTAAAGTAATGTAACAGCGTGAGTCGCACCAAGGGGCTAAGATCATGGGGAGAAAATTGTGCCCACCACACTCTCTAAAGTTCAGTGCAAGACCTGAATGTCTTGCAAAATTTCTACCTCTGTTGAGCTCTACTATCAACACCCTGGCCCAGGCTGCCATCCTTTCTCTCAAGGACAAGGCAATTACTTGCTAAGTTGACTCTTTTTTAATGCCATCCGTTGCTCCACTCCATGTTTCTAGCCTTCTCATTTTGGTGCAAATGACTTCTTTCATAAAATAAAGGCCTTTAAAATGCACCTAACAACATGTCCTTCGTAGTTCACCCCAAACCCAGTCTTTATATATTTATTTTGGTATATCAGTGAAAATGGGTGAGAAGGACCTCTAAATTTTTTCTCCTGCTTTAAAGCAATGAGAAAACCAAAAAAGTGTCAGAATCAATTTTCTCAGATCTCTGGAAATTAAGCCAAATTTTGCAGCAAACGAAGGGTGTTTGTTCAATAAAAAATGGCTGAATCTCAGCAAGAACAGTGAGATTTGTGGTGTTTTAACTTGCCATATTCCCATCCTCTTTTCTGAAGCTTTGTGGTAGCTTTGAAAGCCAACAGCCCACCATCACAGTGAAAGCCAGGAACCTGGCAGCTACTCGAGGAGGCAGAACTGGTTGGGGCTCCTTCAAAGTCTCACTCTCAGAGGATTCTTATCACTTGGTCTGTCTGGTGGTTCCCTGGAAGACCTCACCTACAGAGATGTTCTTATGTGATCTGACATGGAGCTTGCCCAGTGTGAACAACTGCTCCCTGGGGATATTTGTTGAATTGTGTAGGGACAATTGTTTAACTTCACATCCACATGAGAAGGTGGGGAACAATTAGGACAAACAATAGGCTAACCAAAAAGCATAAAAAGAAAAGTTGGGGAAGGAGGTGTCCATAGGGAAGGAAAATCTCCAATGTATTCCTGGGACTCTAGAAGGACACATGCATACATAGAGCTGGGTGCATGCCCAGGGCTCTTTGTTCACTAAGGAAAGCCCTGAAAAGGCCCTAGGAACTCAACGTTTTGTGATCTTGAGACTCTGTGCAACCAGAAAAAGAAGGCTACACAGTATTGTCAGCTGCATGGCTTAACAATAAAGGTGCCCCAACATGCACACAGAACACTTTGGCAAAGGTTAGGATACTTACTGGTCTCAGACATTGGAAGAAATCTTTGTCCAATCATTATGACCACTAAGCTAACCAGTGGTCACACATGACAAAGCAGACTTTTACAGAATTAGATCAGGAAATTCACTGAACAAGTAACAAAAACAACAAACAGCAACAAAAAATAGGTGAGGAGAGGGAAAGACTCTGATTTTCAGAATTTACATTATGCTATCTAAAATTTCCAGTTTTCAATAAAAATAAGAGAGATGCAAAGAAAAAAGAAAGTGAGCCCACACACAGAAAAAAAAAAAAAAAAAAAGAAACTGTTTCCAAGGAAGCACAGATGTTGGAGTTAATAGAAAACAATACTTAGATCAGCTATTTTAAATATATTTAAAGAACTAAAGGAAACTTAAATATATTTAAAGAACTAAAGGTGAATTCAAAAGAATTGACCTTTATATAATTTCTTCATTTATGTAATTTACATTCATTCATTTATTTAATTTCCTATCTTTTTATACCCCTACACCCTGCATCGGATTTTCTGCATCCCAAGTCAAGGTCATCTGTGCTCCTTGTCATCTTCTTCACCTCATTCTGCCTAGCATTCTCTGGGTTCTTCCAGGTACAAACCATTCTGGGTATCTTACATACTCTTGATGCTTTTACAGTGCTACCTGGTGTGCTCTCCTCAGCATATGCAACTTATCTTTTAACAATATTTTGCACTTTTCCTAGAAGAGTGTGTCCCATAGTTACTGTACAGCAAATGCTTTCAAACTGAAGCAAGGTCTGGGCTGTTGACCTTCTTAAGTATGTGGCTTTCTGTTCTTTACCCCAATTTCAGACTAGAAGCATATGTGGGTAGGAGGACATAGAAGACATGTTATTTACAGAGAGGAATCTTTTCTTCTCTCTTTATGTCTCTGATGGTTCCCCAAATTGCCATTCACATCCTCTTGAGAATATTAGGGAGATAGCTCCTACCCTTATTCATTCCTTATTTTCTCTTTTTATTGGTGGCCCAGACTCATGGCTTCCCCTATGGACCTGTCTGCCTGTAATGGTATTTGCTCTTCATTGCTTCTGCTTCTGCATGTGGTAAGTTTATTGGTGCAAGTGCTCTCTCTGCTGGAGGTTTCCATTTGCCCAGCTGTGCCCCCTGTGAAAGCTTGGAGACGGCCAACTTGGGGAAGTGGTACTCAGCAGAACTTTGTTGTGTCTCTCCAATCCGGCTTCCATAACACTAAAACTCACCTTTTAATCTCTATTTGCTCTTGGAGAGGAGAGGGACAAGATAACAGGACACATTCAACCTACAACCTTTGTTAGGGAAAATGATCAGAAAAAAATTTGGAAAGAAGTGAACAAGGAAGATTTAAAAGAAAAGTCAGTTTTGTTCACTGTAAAAGCAGATAAAATTATAATATACTGCTTAAACATATTTTTAAAAAATTTCTTTTCCAATATCAAGCAACAATAAATGCTACATCATTATCATGTGTATCAGTCACACTGTTAAGAAATAGTTCTTACCATAACATTGTTGCCTTAATTAAGGAAAGCTCTCACCCTATTTTGTTCGAGGGAATAATGCTCTACCCAAAGATCTTCTAACACCTAGACCCTGTGAATGTTACCTTACACAGATGTGATTAAGGATATTGAGATGGGGAGACTATCCTGGTTTATCAGTGAAAGAGGGAGGGAGGAGAAACAGTCATAGAAGGCAAAGTGCTGATAGAAGCAGAATCAGAGTGATGCAAAGCCACAAGCTAAGGAATGTGGGCAGCCCTTTGAAACTGGAAAAAGCAAAAAATGAATTCTCCCTTAGAGACTGCAGAAGGAACACAGCCCTGCTGACTGTGTTTATTTTATTTTATTGTTTTTTTTATTTGAAGTATAGTTGACTTACAGTGTTGTGTTAATTTCTGCTGTATAGCAAAGTGATTCGGTTATACATATATGTACATTCATTTTTAAAAATATTCTTTCTATTATGGTTTATCATAGAATATTGACTATAGTTCTCTGTGCTATACAGTAGGACCTTGTTGTTCATCTGTTCTATATATAGTAACCAGTGAAACCCATTTCTGGAATTCTGACCTCTAGAACTATAAGATATTACATTTTTATTGTTTTAAGACACTAAATTTCTGGTAACTTGTTACAGCAGCAATTGGATACTCATATACCCATTTTTAAGAAAACAACAACGTTTTATGTCTGTAAGTTCTTATGGTCTAATATTACTTTGTTAAAAAAATAAGAGTAAGATATGAGCAAGGAACTTAGAGAACAGAGCATATATGAATATGTAATCACGGAGGGGAAGGTACGATCTATTGAAAATGTATTGTTCTAGAAACGTACAGGCTTTGGAGTGACCCAGATCTATGTTTGAAGATGATTTTCTTCACTTACTGGTCATATGACCTTAGGAAACTTACTTGAGCCTCAGTTTTCCCCCCTTGAATTGAAGAGTTTTCTAACTATATGATGTTGGCATTGGGAAGGATTGGGATGAAGTCCATGAAGTGCATGCAAGGTAATGGGCACATAGGAGCTGCCTCATTACCTTTATCCACTGCTAGCTTTGTAAATTGTGTTTTCATAAAATTGTGATCACACGTAAGCATGAAAAGTGAGAGAATTATTGAATACTTAAAACTTTGCTTGTCTTAAGTACTAACAGATTCATTTATAAGGTCCAAGGAAAACAGCAGAAACCAGGGGGCTACTCTATTTTATAAAAGTTCCCAGGAGATGAACAGCTGCTGAACCTGGAGGAAGGAAATATAACATAGAAAGTAAGGAAGAACCAAAACGTTGGTTAAAAGACGACCAAAACACTCATAAGTCATTCAAAAACCTTCCTGCTAATGTGCAACAACTAGAATGGCCTAAATATGACTGTTTCTGAAGAGCTGGGACAATAAGAATGACCTGAGTTTCAAAGACAGGTGTTTCAAAGAGCTGGTGTTCCAAAAGCAGCTAGTACTTCAAAGCAGCTTGTTATTTTCCGTGGTGAAATTAGGTTTATTCTCAAGGTTGGGAAATAGAAGAATACAGCATCAGGAGTTGTAGGGGTGGAAACAGGGAGCCGGGGGCAGAGGAGATGGTAGAGTAACAGTGTTTTCAAGCCATTACATTATAGATTTGGAGCCATGGGGGAGGGAAGAAAAGCCAAACTTTAATCTGAATTGTTTGGCTGGAAAGAGCCTTTCAGTTTAACCTTGAAAATGGTGAGGCAGGAAAGCAATGATATTGTAACCAAGCAGGACCCAATGGGGCCTCCCTGGAACAGACCCCCTCCCGCATACCCTCTGCTTTAACCCCTCTCTGAAGTACCTAGATAATAGTATCTGATGCACATTTCCTGAGTGGTTTTGCAGATGCCAGGATGCCCCCACCAAATGGAAGAAATTAACACATCCCCTCTGGAGTCTGGCCAGAACCAGGAAATATTTGCAACAACTTAACTGATTTTTTTATTTTACCTCACCATCAATCAATCAGAGAATTGTGCACGAGCTGATCACATGCTCTGGGATTCCCCTCCCTTGCCTGGCCTTTAAAAATTCTTCGGGCTTTTTTGAGCTCTAGTTGTCCTGGACTCTTGTAAGGCACCTTACAATAAACGCCGCACTTTCCTTCACCACAGCCTGGTGATTGTGACTGCCAGTAGATTGGCTTTACTGCACACAGGTGAGCGGTCCCAAGTTTGGTTCGATCACAATATCACAGACTTTGAGGTTCCTTGTAATCACAAAGACGGACTGGGGATTAAACAGGAACAAGGACAATATTTGATGAGATCCTTAGAATATTCAAAGCATACTTGAAAAATGGAAAGTCTAGTTTCTTGGCATATCCTAAGAGATTGTCTAGGAATCAATATTTGAAGCCTAAATAAAAATTATTCCATTATTTCCCCTAACAACTCATTTATGTCATTCATTGTATAGTAGATTCCTCTTAGACCTATTTCATTGTGTGCCTACCACCTATTTTTAGAATTTATTTTCCTCCTCCATCTGCATGATTCTAACTATATTTGTATTATGTGCATCTGGCCCATTGGTCATAGTTATTTCTGGGATGGATGCTTGACCTTAGAGGGGCAGATCAGTTTTTATATTTTTGAATACGGATTGCAAAAAGCAGTTGGAGAGATATGGGATCATGTCATGTGGATGGGATAAACAAAAGCTGGATCAGAGGGAAAGGGAGAGACAGAGAAAGAAGAGAGGGAGAGAAAGAATCAGGGGTAAAGTAAAATGAAGCATATTGGAAGAAAGAAGTAGAAATTAAGTATAAAGACTCCCTGAGCAATCCCAATTCCACTTCTCTCCTTGGGCCTTGCTTCATTCCTTCTCTTAGACCTTACAAATATTTGTTATCATTCCAGTAAATCCTAGTTTTTCCATTTGTTACTTGCAACAATGAATACCAACATTTTCATTCATTCGTTCCACAAAAATTTAAGAAGCTCTTATGTGTGTTAAGTATTCTGCTTTTGCTGGGGACAGAGATCCTTGCCTTCAGAAGTACAACCATTATGAAAGGAAAATACAGGTCCCTTTGGGGATGATGTGTGTGAGACATTAATTCATAGAATTCAGAGAGCATGGTTTATATTTGTGGCTAATCAGAAATTGAAGAAGAAGTAATACTTCTGTTTTCTTATGTTTCATCTGATTAGTGGATAATTATTCTGATGTTATGGTTTGGGTTACAAGAGAAAAGGGCATATCTAATTTGTATTCCAGAAGCAACAAAGAAAAGGGTGACCTGGAGCAATAAATCACTAACAACATACTATACTTTTCAAGGGACATTGAGTATCACTGAACAGCAAGTGCTAATTAAGAAAGCGAGAGAGGGAGGGTTCCAACAGCCTGTGGGAGCAAAGGTTCATGTAAGAAAACTGGAAGACAAAACTGGAAAATAGAGAGCCTTCTGTACTAGGCTTTACTGGGTCTGAATTTTATTCTTTAAAGCAGAGCAAAATTATATAAATAACTACAGAGTAAAAAAATGTCTAAGGTCAGTTAGGTCAGGATTTCTCAGGCAATGTGAACCTTAGGACTGGAAAAGTGCCTAGAATGTTCACATTTTCTGTGGGTACCAGTAATGAGACCAAGAACTTGTACTTACCATGCCTGTGTCTTCCAACCATAGTCTTTAGGAAGTAATTTCAAATAGGGAAGAAGAGCAGATAATGAAAGGATCTGGCTGCTTAATCAATAATGATGGTGGCCTTCAAGACACTGTCTTTGTCAAACCTCAGGGAAGCTAATACCTGGTCTCTGAAACAGCTCTAATTAGATGCTAGACTTCAAAGTGACCAGTGTTTTTTAACCCTATCAATTTTCAGCAGCTATTCCTTACTCTTTAAAAATAGAACAAAGGTTATAAGCTCGTTAAAGTAAAACCTAGAAGGAGAGGAAATTATGCAAAATTGGAGAGGAGTGAGAAAGCTGGACCAACTTAGATTCCTAAATTAAAAGACGGATGAAAGAACAGCAAGAATGAACCAATAGCCAGAAATAAGGCAGAAGAGGTAAATATCAACACCACCGAAGAACAGAAAAACCATGGGTGGTTCCCCAAATGTGTGAATTCTTGGTTTTGTGGAACACAAGCTTGTAAACTACAAACATGAATTGGTCATTTTCTGTCTTAAAAAGATCGTGTTGACTTATGAAACACTAAGAAAGAGTTGAATTTCTAGTTTTCGACTTTGGGCATTTTCATTGTTGCTTAGTCATCTTTTTTGAAATTTTGTTTGCAACTCCATGCAAACTTTGTCAGCTGATTGCATGCCTACCTTCTCCCAATTTCAACAAATTGACTGTACTCTCTGAAGAAAAACATTTTTATACATTGACAATTGAGTCACAGAATTCATTTTGACTGCCATGCAGGTAGGAACTCAGTCAATTCAACAGGTGTCATCTAGCAGGGTAACATGCTTCTCTCAACTGGGAATTAACACAGTAGAAGCAGGGTCCTCTTTCATGTTCTTCCATTTATTGTCATCTGCAATATTCTTATAAGTTAAGCTCTAGAATGGTTTTGAAGGTCATCTTGTGATGTAATGGGTCACATCGGCAGGGTGTCTGAAAGTTCCTAGAACAGTGACGTCATCTGTGGAAGTAGCAGCAGAACCGGGTCACATGGTTTAAGAAGTTCTCTTAACATCTGTTCTCCAAATGGAGATGTCAACTTGGAATTTGTGTCTGTGAGTCTAGAGCTCTTGGAAGACATCTTGGTTGAAAGTACTAATTTTGAAATCAGTAGGATATAGATGGCATTTAAAGCCTTGGGAACGGATGAAATCATCGAGGGAGCAATTAGGATGAGAATGGAAGAGGTCTTGAAAAATTCCTGAAGATTCTAATATTTGGAAGTTGTGTAGGAAAGGAGTCAACAGTGAAGAATGAAAACAAGCTTCCAGTGAGGTTGTGTTGCAGGAAAGAGTGGTAGGGCATGAGAGGATGGTCACGTCCCAAGTCTCAGGCAAGTTGCTGGGACGGCCACCAAGTGTCGGTTCTTGGCTTCAAGCAGGAAAGAATTCAAGAGTGAGCCATAGTAAATAGAAAGAAGGTTTATACAGGGAGATATACACTCCATAGACAGAGTGTGGGCCATCTCAGAAGGCAAGAGGCCCCAGGGTATGGGGTTGTCAGTTTTTATAAGGCTGGGTAATTTCATAGGCCAATGAGTGGGAGGATTATTCCAACTGTTTTGGGAAAGGGGTGGGATTTCCTGGAATTGGGCCCCCGCCGACTTTTTGGCATTTTATGGTCAGCCTTGGAACTGTCATGGCGCCTGTGGGTGTGTCATTTAACTTGCTGATGTGTTACAATGAGCATATACTGGAAGTCAACTCGTCCCCCATCTTGGACCTAGTTGGTTCTAACCAGTGTATGTCATGTACTCAATGGCTGTCATTCTATTAAAGGTTGTGCCCTGCCCCCTTCCTGTCTCAGTTGGATAAATTAGATTAAAATGTGCCGTATTGAAAGGTGGGATAAAGAATATTTCAAGAAGAAAGGAATAGTTACCTGTGTCCAATCCTGCTGAGAGGTACAGAAAGTTGTGAAAATAAAAAAATCTCTATTGTTAATGGTAACATCGAGGTCATTAGTGATTTCAGGCTAAGGAGAAGGACAAGCTCCATATTGTAGTGTGTTGGAAAATGAGGATGAGTGGGAAGGAGCATAGCTAGCCTATGTGGTTAGGGGAGAGGAGAAATATGGATATAGCCAATGCGCTGCAGAGCGCGGAGGAGGCGGTTTATTCATCTTGATTTGTTTTCAAATTGGATATACCTAGGCATGATTGTGAGTTTTTGGAAACAATTCATTAGAAAGGGAGATATTTATGAAAATGAGGGCAGATAATCAAAGAAATGTTTAGAAAATACAAAGGAAATGGAGATAAGAACACAAGGGAATGGAGATAACAAATGGAGATGATGAACTGGAGATACTTCTGTTTTAATAGATGCAAATATCTGTTGACAAAGTTAAGCTTTACCCGAGTCCTGTGCTCTTGGGAAACAATAATGGTTACAAAATCCCTCTCTTCTTCTGTGTTTCAGAAGATGGCTTACTGCAAGAAACTACCCTTTCCCCTCGGACTTAGATAAGATTCACGCCTCCCCTTTAGTTATCTCTGATAAGGCCAAAGACCTGCCAAATTCCCATTCTTTTTTCATAAACTATTAGCTGAACTGTTTGTCTCCACTGATCAATTTAAATAAACTGCTTATTAACTGACTTGACCAAATTTGCTCCTCTACATCTCCCATGACCCTGACCTTTGACCCAGCCTAAGCTAGCATACAGCCTCTCCTTAATGGCCCCTCCTAAGAATCAGTTGACCATGAGGGGAGACATTTTCTGATCAACTTTCCCATTACAATCACGCCACCCACTAGCCCACACCCAGCTCTTTCTAGCCTTGTCTCTGGCTCTTATACAGTAGGTCCGCTACATACAAACGAGTTCCATTCTGAGAGGGCATTCGTAAGTCCAACAAAGTTAGTCTAGGTAACCAACTAACACAATTGGCTATATGCCGCTGCTTTTATGGTTGCTTCCGGACATCCTGGGCTTGAAATAAAGATACTGTACTCTATACAGTACTGTACAGTAAAGTACACAAAAGCACAACCACTTGTAGAGGATGCACGCATGTGACAATGTACGCTAGACATGTGAACTAACGTGATTGGACATGTGAAAGCATGTTCACATCTTTGAAAGTTTGCAACTTGAAAGTTCGTATTTGGGGGACTTACCGTAAAAGAAAATTTCTTTCTCGGACCCGTGAGGCACTTGCAGTTCTCATGATATGCATGTTCTCCCCATTACAATAGGTTCCCTCCATTTATTATGATATTCCTTTTGAATAAGATCTATCCTTACCTAAGTCAGATTTGTTTTTTATTTGACAATACAATAAATTACTAAGGTCTGTTATAGACTTGGTGTGTGGAGATAATTGAGTTTCTGACTGGTGATTTTTATTTTCTTAAGGAAGTGAAGCAATCAACTGAATTTGAGAATGCATTAGTAGATGTTGATAGCATGAGAAGAGAGGATACCAAATGAAACAGACATTTTTGAGAATAAAACTATGCTCACCAAGGAAGTGTGGTGGTATTAAAGGATAAATATGGGTGCTTATTTGTAATTTGTAGTCATAGATTTAAGCCAAAATCCATCAGCTTGTAGGCATGATTTTTCCCAATAATGTTTATCTTCTTGGGTGCTGATTATAGATAATTTAGTGCAACTAGACCTGAGGTATTTCCTCATAAACGCTAAAACATACAACATGCAAGCAACTATTATATATGGTATTTTCAGTAACATTATTGTAACTGGATTACATGAATTCCTTTAGGATAAAGATGACTGAAATAGATTATATATGTAATTTCCTTGTAATGGGCTTCAGGTTATTTACATAGGGATATCTAGAATAATTTAAAATTTTCAATTAAAAATACATTAGATTAAGTAGATATGAGTTAAACAAATGAAATTTAAGGCAAAAACACCTCTTCTAAAAATTTTGTTAAAACTAATATTAGAGTTTAAAATTTTTTTCCACTGAAAGTCATTCTTCTCAGATGTCGTGTTTTTCCTTTCATTCATATTTTATGATATTACTTAGAAAATTTATACTACTTTAGAGTTTATGGTTATCAACTATCAATGTAGGGGATTCTTCAGATGTTTATTTTACTTTTTTAATTTTAAACTTTTAATTTAAATTGTTTATTGAAGTATAGTTGTGTTATGATATTATATTAGTTTCAGGTGTACAAAATATGATTCAATATTTTGATATTATACTCCATTTAAAGTTATTATAAATTATTGGCTATATTTCCCTGTGCTGTACAATATATCCTTGTTGCTTATTTATTTTAATTTTTTTATTGGAGTATAATTGCTTTACAATGTTGTGTTAGTTTCTGCTGTACAATGAAGTGAATCAGCTACATGTATACATATATCCCGTCCCTCTTGGACCTCCCTCCCCGCCATCCCACCCCTCTAGGTCATCACAGAGCACCAAACTGAGCTCCCTGTGCTATACAGCAGCTTCCCACTAGCTATCTATTTTACACATGGTAGTATATTTATGTCACACCTAATCTCCCAATTCATCCCACACTCCCCTTCACCTGCTGTGTCCATATGCCCGTTCTCTACATCTACGTCTCTATTCCTGCCCTACAAATAGGTTCATCTGTATCATTTTTCTAGATTCCACATATATGCGTTAATATACGATATCTGTTTTTCTCTTTCTGACTTACTTCACTCTGTAGGACAGTCTGTAGGTCCATCCACATCTCTACAAATGACCTAATTTCATTCCTTTTTATGGCTGAGTAATATTCCATTACATATATCTTTATCCATCTTCTTTATCCATTCCTCTGTTGTTGGACATATAGGTTGATTCCATGTCCTGGCTATTGTAAATAGTGCTGCAATGAACATTGGGGTACCTGTGGATTTTTGAATTATGGTGTTCTCAGGGTATATGGCCAGGAGTGAGATTGCTGGGTCATATGGTAGTTCTATTTTTAGTTGTTTAAGAAACCTCCATACTGTTCTCCATAGTGGCTGCATCAAACTACATTCCCAACAACAGTGCAAGAAGGTTCCTTTTTCTCCACACCTTCTCCAGCATTTATTGTTTGTAGACTTTTTGATGATGGCCATTCTGACTGGTGTGAGGTGATACCTCATTGTGGTTTTGATGTGCATTTCTCTAATAATTAATGATGTTGAGCATCTTTTCATGTGTTTCTTGGGCATCTGTATGTCTTCTTTGGAGAAATGTCTATTTAGGTCTTCTGCCCATTTTTTGATTGGGTTGTTTGTTTTTGTGATATTGAGCTGCATGAGCTGTTTATATATTTTGGAGATTAATCCTTTGTCTATTGATTTGTTTGCAAATATTTTCTCCCATTCTGAGGGTTGTCTTTTTGTCCTGTTTATGGTTTCCTTATTACTTATATATAAATACCTTAAATATCATGTCATTCATAATTATACGGGGCAGAAGGAAGGTAGATACTTAATGAAATTCTTATGCATGGGCAGTCTTGTCAACTTTCACTTGTTATGTATAAATGTTTACATTTGTATATAATAAATTATTATTTTTTTGAATTTTTTTTTTTTTTAATGTATGTATGTATGTATGGCTGTGTTGGGTCTTCGTTTCTGCGCGAGGGCTTTCTCTAGTTGCGGCAAGTGGGGGCTACTCTTCATCACGATGCGCGGGCCTCTCACTGTCGCGGCCTCTCTTGTTGCGGAGCACAGGCTCCAGACGCGCAGGCTCAGTAATTGTGGCTCATGGGCCGAGTTGCTCCGCGGCATGTGGGATCTTCCCAGACCAGGGCTCGAACCCGCGTCCCCTGCATTGGCAGGCAGACTCTCGACCACTGTGCCACCAGGGAAGCCCTGAATTTTATTTTATTTATTTTCTTATACAGCAGGTTCTTATTAGTTATCCATTTTATACATATTAGTGTATACATGTCAATCCCAATCTCCCAATTCATCACACCACCATCCCCCCACCACTTTCCCCCCTTGGTATCTATACGTTTGTTCTCTACATCTGTGTCTCTATTTATGCCCTGCATACCAGTTCATCTGTACCATTTTTCTAGGTTCCACATATATGTGTTAATATACAATATTTGTTTTTCACTTTCTGACTTACTTCACTCTGTATAACAGTCTCTAGATCCATCCACGTCTCTACAAATGACCCAGTTTTGTTCTTTTTATGGCTGAGTAACATTCCATTGTATATATGTACCACATCTTCTTTATCCATTCGTCTGTAAGTGGGCATTTAGCTTGCTTCCATGACCTGGCTATTGTAAATAGTGCTGCAATGAACATTGGGGTGCATGTGTTTTTTTGAATTATGGTTTTCTCTGGGTATATGCCCAGTAGTGGGATTGCTGGGTCATATGGTAATTCTATTTTTAGTTTTTTAAGGAACGTCCATACTGTTCTCCATAGTGGCTGTATCAGTTTACATTCCCACCAACAGAGCAAGAGGGATCCCTTTTCTCCACACCCTCTCCAGCGTTTGTTGTTTGTAGATTTGCTGATGATGGCCATTCTGACTGGTGTGAGGTGATATCTCATTGTAATTTTGATTTGTATTTCTTTAATATTTAGTGATGTTGAGCAGCTTCTCATGTGCTTCTTGGCCATCTGTATGTCTTCTTTGGAGAAATGTCTATTTAGGTCTTCTGTCCATTTTTTGATTGGGTTGTTTGTTTTTTTAATATTGAGCTGCATGAGCTGTTTATATATTTTGGAGATTAATCCTTTGTCCGTTGATTCGTTTGCAAATATCTTCTGCCATTCTGAGAGTTGTCTTTTCGTCTTGTTTGTAGTTTCCTTTGGTTTGCAAAAGCTTTTAAGTTTCATTAGGTCCTATTTGCTTATTTTTGTTTTTACTTCCATTACTCTAGGAGGTGGATCAATAAAAATCTTGCTGTGATTTATATCAAAGAGTGTTCTTCCTATGTTTTCCTCTAAGAGTTTTATAGTGTCCATTCTTACATTTAGATCTCTGATCCATTTTGAGTTTACTTTTGTGTATGGTGTTAGGGAGTGTTCTAATTTCATTCTTTTACATGTAGCTGTCCGGTTTTCCCAGCACCATTTATTGAAGAGGCTGTCTTTTCCCCATTGTATATTCTTGCCTCCTTTGTCATAGACTAGGTGACGACAGGTGCATGGGTTTATCTCTGGCTTTCTGTCATATTCCATTGATCTATATTTCTGTTTTTGTGCCAGTACCATACTGTCTTGATGACTATAGCTTTGTAGTTTAGTCTGAAATTGGAGATCCTGATTCCTCCAGCTCCTTTTTTCTTTCTCAAGATTGCTTTGGCTAGTGGGGGACTATTGTGTTTCCATACAAATTGTAAAATTGTTTGTTCTAATTTTGTGAAGAACGCCCTCACTATTTGATAGGGATTGCATTGAATCTGTAGATTGCTTTGGGTAGTACAGTCTTTTGGACAATATTGATTCTTCTAATCCAAGAACATTGTTATCTCTCCATCTGTGTCATCTTCAGTTTCTTTTATCAGTGTTTTGTAGTTTTCTGAGTACAGGTCTTTTGCCTCCTTAGGTAGGTTTATTCCTAGGTATTTTATTCTTATTGTTGCAGTGGTAAATGGGATTGTTTCCTTAATTTCTCTTTCTGATCTTTCATTGTTACTGTATAGGAATGCCAGAGATTTCTGTGCATTAATTTTGTATCCTACAACTTTACTAAATTCATTGATGAGCTCTAGTAGTTTTCTGGTGACATCTTTAGGATTTTCTATGTATAGTATCATGTCATCTGCAGACAACGACAGTTTTACTTCTTTTTTTCCAATTTGGATTCTTTTTATTTCTTTTTCTTCTCTGACTTCTGAGGCTAGGACTTCCAAACCTATGTTGAATAATAGTAACGAGAATGGACATCCTTTTCTTGTTACTGCTCTTAGAGGAAATGCTTTCATCTTTTCACCATTGAGAATGATGTTTTCTGTGGGTTTGTTGTATAAGGCGTTTATTATGTTGAGGTAGGTTCCCTCTATGCCCACTTTCTGGAGAGTTTTTATCATAAAATGGTGTTGAATTTTGTCAAAAGCTTTTTCAGCATCTATTGAGATGATCATATGGTTTTCATTCTTTAATCTGTGAATATTGTGTTTCACATTGATTGATTTGCATATATTGAAAAAATCCTTGCATCCCTGGGATAAATCCCACTTGATCATGATATATGATTCATTTAATGTGTTGTTGGATTCTGTTTGCTGGTATTTTGTTGAGGATTTTTGCATATATGTTCATCAGTGATATTGGTCTGTAATTTTCTCTTTTTGTGATATCTTTGGTTTTGGTATCAGGGTGATGGTGGCCTTGTAGGATGAGTTTGGGAGTGTTCCTCCCTCTGCAATTTTTTGCAAGTGTTTGAGAAGGATGGGTGTTAGCTCTTCTCTAAATGTTTGGTGGAATTCGCCTGTGAAGGCATCTGGTCCTGGACTTCTGTTTGTTGGAAGATTTTTAATCACAGTTTCAATTTCATTACTTCTGATGAGTCTGTTTATATTTCCTAATTCTTCCTTATTCAGTTGGAAAGTTGTACTTTTCCAAGAATTTCTCCATTTTTTTCCAGGTTGTCCATTTTATTGGCATATAGTTGCTTGTAGTAGTCTCTTATGATTCTTTGTATTTCTGCAGTGCCAGTTGTAACTTCTCCTTTTTCATTCCTAATTTTATTGATTTGAGTCCTCTCCCTTTTTTTCTTGATGAGTCTGGCTAAAGGTTTATCAATTTTGTTTATCGTGTCAAAGAACCAACTTTTAGTTTTATTGATCTTTCCTGTTTTCTTTGTTTCTATTTCCTTTATTTCTGCTCTGTTCTTTATGATTTCTTACCTTTTACTAACTTTGGGTTTTCTTTGCTGTTCTTTCTCTAGTTCCTTTAGGTGTAAGATTAGATTGTTTATTTGAGATTTTTCTTGTTTCTTGACATGAGATTGCATTTCTATAAACTTCCTTCTTAGAACTGCTTTTTCTGCTTCCCATAGGTGTTGGGTCATTGTGTTTTTGTTGTCATTTTTTTCTAGGTTTATGTAAATTTCCTCTTTGATGTCTTCAGTAATCTCTTGGTTATTTAGCAGTGCAGGGTTTAGCCTCCATTTGTTTGTGTGTTTTACAATTTTTCTTCCTGTAATTGATTTCTAATCTCATAGCGTTGTTGTCAGAAAAGATGCTTGATACGATTTCAATTTTCTTAAATTTTCCGAGGCATGGTTTGTGACTCAAGATGTGATCTGTCTTCAAGAATGTTCTGTGTGCACTTGAGAAGAAATTGTATTCTGCCGCTTTTGGGTGAAATGTCTTATAAATATCAATTAAATGTATCTGGTCTATTGTGTCAGTTAAAGCTTGTGTTTCCTTATTTATTTTCTGTCTGAATGATCTGTCCATTGGTGTAAGTTGCGTGTTAAAGTCCCCCACTATTATTGTGTTACTGTCAATTTCCCCTTTTATGGCTGTTAACATTTGCGTTATGTATTGAGATGCTCCTATGTTGAGTGCATAAATATTTATGATTGTTATATTTTATTCTTGCATTGATCCCTTGATCATTATGTAGTGTCCTTCCTTATTTCTTGTAACAGTCTTTATTTTAAAGTCTATTTTATAAGATATGAGTATTGCTACTATAGCTTTCTTTGATTTCCATTTGCATGGAATATTTTTTCCATCCCCTTGCTTTCAGTCTATATGTGTCCCGAGGTCTGAAGTGCGTCTCTTGTAGACAGCATATATACTGGTCTTGTTTTTGTATCTAATCTGCCAATCTGTGTCTTTTGGTTGGAGCATTTAATACATTTACATTGAAGGTAATTATAGATATGTATGTTCCTATTACTATTTTCTTAATTGTTTTGGGTTTGTTTTTGTAGGTCTTTTTCTCCTCTGGTGTTTCCTGCTGAGAGAAGTTCCTTTAGCATTTGTTGTAAAAGCTGGTTTGGTGCTGCTGATTTGTCTTAGCTTTTGCTTGTCTATAAAGCTTTTTATTTCTCCACCAAATCTGAATGATATCCTTGTTGCATAGAGTAATCTTGGTTGTAGGTTTTTCCCTTTCATCACTTTATATATATCCTGACACTCCCTTCTGGCTTGCAGTGTTTCTGCTTAAAATTCATCTGATAACCTTATGGGGATTCTGTTGTATGTTATTTGTTGATTTTCCCTTACTACTTTTAATATTTTTTCTTTGAATTTAATTTTTGTTAGTTTGATTAATATGTGTCTTGGTGTGTCTCTCCTAGCTTTTATTCTGTATGGGACTTTCTGTGCTCCCTGGATTTGATTGACTATTTTCTGTCCCATGTTAGGGAAGTTTTCCACTACAATCTCTTCAAATATTTTCTCAGACCCTTTCTCTTTCTCTTCTTCTGGGTCCCCTATAATTCGAATGTTGGTGCATTAAATGTTGTCCCAGAGGTCTCTGAGACAGTCCTCATATATTTTCATTCTTTTTTCTTTATTCTGCTCCTTGGCAGTTATTTCCACCATTCTATCTTCCAGGTCACTTATTTGTTCCTCTGCCTCCATTATTCTGCTATTGATTCCTTCTACTGTGTTTTTCATTTTAGTTATTGTGTTGTTTATCACTGTTTTTTCTTTAGTTCTTCTAGGTCTTTGTTAAACATTTCTTGTATTTTCTTGATCTGTGCCTCTGTTCAATTTCCGAGATTCTGGGTCACTTTACTATCATTACTCTGAATTTTTTTTCATGTAAGTTGCCTATTTACTCTTCATTTATTTGGTCTTGTAGGTTTTTACCTTGCTCCTTCATCTGTAATATACATTTTTTTCATTTCATTTGTTTTGATAGGTGGGGCTGTGTTCCTGCCTTACTGGTTGTTTGGCCTTAGGCGTCCAGCACTGAAGTTACAGGCATTTGGGTAGAGCCAGGTCTTGGTGCTGTGATGAGGACCTCCAGGAGATCTCACTCCAATTAATGTTACCTGGGGTCTGAGATTCTCTGTTAGTCCAGTGGTTTGGACTCAGCTCTCCCATCACTGGAGCTCAGGCCTGACCCCTGGCCTGGGAACCAACATCCTGGAAGCCATGCAGCATGGCAAAAAAAAAAAAAAAAAAAAAAAAATAGGAGTAATACAATAATAAGGAATAAAAAATAAGATAAAATTAGAAAAGTAAAAAATATATCAGAAAAAATAAAAATATAAGTGAAACAACAACAACAAGGTAAAACAGAACTACAACAGCACAAAAAAAGGGGGGGAGAGGGAACAAACTAAAAGGAGCAGAACAATAACAAAGAATAAAAAATAAAATAAAATTAGAAAAATATAAAAAATTATCAGAAAAAATAAAAATATAAATGAGACAACAACAGCCAGGTAAAACAGAACCACACCTTGAAAAAAAAAGAAGGAAAAGACAAAAAAGAAAGAATGGCCAGAAAAGCCCTTGGCTGTGGGGGAGTGGAGCTTATGAGGGGACGCTGTTTAGGCAGGGGGCAGGGCCTAGCCTCAGGACCCCCACAGCTGGAAAAGGCAGCACGGCCAGAGAGGGCATTGGAGGGCAGACCTTCAGATCTGGCACCTCAGCAAGCTCCCAGGGGCCTGAGTGGGTGGGGGAAATACTGTCTGAGCTCTCTTTCACGCCTCTAATACCCTGAGGGTCACTCCCTGAAATCTTGAACCTCAGATTGGGACTTGAACCCATGTGCCCGGACTCAAACCCAGCCTAAACCCTGATTGGGACTTGAACCCATGCAGCTGGGACTCGAACCCACGTGACCGGGACTTGAACCCAGCCAAAACCCACAGTCTTCCAACTGAGATCACACACCTGGTTTTAGGACTTAATGAAGCTCAGGTCCTTGATGTCTCATCACAGAAAGAATTCAGTGAGAGACAAAGTGATAGGTAAGAAATGGATTTATTTAGAGAGAAACACAATCCACAGACAGAGTGTGGACCATCTCAGAAGGTAAAAAAGGCCTTGGGAGAAACACATTCCATAGACAGAATGTGGGCCATCTCAGAAGGTGAGAAAGGCACCAGGGTATGGGGTTGTCAGTTTTTATAGGGGGGTAGGTTATTTCACAGGTTAATGAGTGGGAAGAGTATTCCAGCTATTTCGGGAAGGGGCAGGGATTTCCAGGAATTGGACCACTGCCCATTTTTTGATCCTTATGGTCAGCCTTGAAACTGTCATGGCACCTGTGGGTGTGTCATTTGGCTTGCTGACATGTTACAGTGAGGTATACTGAGGCTCTTCAAGGTCTAGTGGAAGTCGACTTGTCTGCCATCTTGGACCCATTTGGTTCTAATCAGCTTATATCATGTTTGATGCTGTCACAAAAAGTGCTTCAACATCAAGGAGATTCATAGAAAGGCTATGAAAGCAGTTACAACAGTTCCACACCAAGATGATGGCTATGTGAGGATTCCAACCCATACTGACTTAAACAAGGAGCTGTTCTGCTCCTGGGACCCCTAGATCAGGCATCCAGAGATTTTTACTCCCTGACAGGCAGGGTCAACACCCCTACTCAGCCTTGAAGCAGTTACAGAAGACAGACCATTGCCATTCTGAATCCCATAAGAAAATGGGAGTAAAATCTCTGAGTGGAGAATGAAACAGGAGGGAAGGAGGCAGGGCATAGCCTTTGAAAGAATGACATAGCCCAAGGACATGACATAAACTGATTGGAACCAAATGGGTCCAAGATGGCAGACAAGTCAACTTCCACCAGACCTTGAGGAGCCTCAGTATACCTCACTGTTAACACATCAGCAAGCTAAATGCCACACCCACAGGCGCCATGACAATTCCAAAACTGACCATAAGGGTCAAAAAATGGGTGGTGGCCCAATTCCTGGAAATCCCTGCCCCCTCCCGAAATAGCTGGAATACACCTCCCACTCATTAGCCTATGAAATTACCCACCCCTATAAAAACTGACAACCCCATACCCTGGTGCCTTTCTCACCTTCTGAGATGGCCCGCACTCTGTCTGTGGAGTGTATTTCTCTCTAAATAAATCCACTTCTTACCTATCACTTTGTCTCTCACTGAATTCTTTCTGTGATGAGACATCAAGAACCTGAGCTTCATTAAGTCCTGAAACCAGGTGTGTGATCTCAGTTGGAAGACTGTGGGTTTTGGCCAGGTTTGAGTCCCAGCCACATGGGTTCACGTCCCAATCAGGGTTTAGGCTGGATTTGAGTCCTGGAACATTTCCTTGCTTTCTCTTTTGGTTAGTTCATTATTAGTGTTTAGGAAAGCAACAGATTTCTATATATTAATATTGTATCTTGTAATTTTACTGAATTCATTTATTAGTTCTAATAGCTGTTTGGTGGACACTTTAACGTTTTCTATATAGTATATCATCTGCAAATAGTGACAGTTTTACTTCTTCCCTTCCAATTTGGATGCCTTTTATTTTATTTTTTCTCAGTTGCTGACTTTCAGTACTATCATAAACAGAAATCGTGAGAGTGGGCATCCTTGTCTTGTTCCTGAATTTAGAAGGTAGGCTTTCAGCTTTTCATCATTGAGTATTATGTTGGCTGCATGTTTGTCTTACATGGCTTTTATTATGTTGAGATATGTTCCCTGTATATCAACTTTGGTGAGGCATTTTATCATGGATGAATGTTGAATTTTCTCAAATACTCTTTCTGTGTCTATTGAGATGACCATGTGATTTTTATCCTTCCTTTTGTTAATGTGGTGTATTACAACAATTTATTTGTGCATATTGAACCATCCTTGAATCCCTGGAATAAATCCAACTTGATCACAGTGTATGATTCTTTTTATATATTGTTGAAGTCAGTTTGCTAATATTTTGTTGCAGATTTTTGTATCCATATTCATTAGAGATATTAGCCTGTAATATTTTTTGTAGTGTTTTTTTCTGGTTTTGTTATCAGAGTAATGGTAGCTTCATAGAATGAATTTGGAAGTGTCCCATCCTTGTCAATATTTTGGAGTAGTTTGAGAAGGATAAATATTTGCTCTTCTTTATGTGTTTAATGTGTTTGGTAGAATTCCCCTGTGAACCAACTGGTTCTGGACTTTTGTTTTTTGTTTCCTGGGAGGTTTTTTTTTTTTTTTTTAACAAATTCAATTTCACTTCTAGTAATTGATCTGTTCAAGTTTCTGTTTCTTCTAGAAATTTGTTCATTTCTTCTAGGTTATCCAATTTGTTGATATATAACTGTTCATAGTATTCACCTATGATTGTTTATATCTCTGTGATATCAATTGATATTCTCCTTTTTATTTCTCACTTTGTTTATTCAGATCCTCTCTCTTTTCTTCTTGCTAAAGGCTTTTCAATTTTGTTTATCTTTTTAAAAGAGTCTGAGTTTCACTGATCTTTCTATTTATTTTATCTCTATTTATTTCCTCTCTGAACTTTATTATTTCCTCCTCTTTGCTGACTTTAGGCTTTGTTCTTTTAAAATTTCTTCAGATGGAAATTTAGACTGTTCATTCGAGATTTTTCTCATTTCTTGAAATAGACCTATATTGCTATAAACCACTCTTAGAACTGCTTTTGCTGGATTCTGTAGATTTTGGAAATTTGTGTTTTCATTTTCATTTGTCTTGAGCTATTTTCTGATTTCCTCTTTGATTTCATCATTGACCCATTGGTTGTTTAGTAGTCTCCACGTGTTTGTGGTTTTCCTATTTTTATTTATGTAATTAATTTCTAGTTTTATGCTGTTGTGGTCAGAATTAATGCTTAATATAATTTCTATCTTCTTAAATTTGTTGAGACTTGTGTTGTGGCCTAGCATGTGATCTATCCTGGAGAACATTCCATGTCCACTTGAAAAGACATCTGTTAAGTCCAACTGGTCTATTGTGTTTTTAAATACCATTGTAGCCTTATTGATTTTCTGTCTCGGTGATCTGTCCATTGACATCAGTGGGGTGTTAAAGTTCTCAACTGTTATTGTATTATTGTCAATTTCACCTGTTATGTCTGTTAAATTTTGCTTTATATATTTAGGTGCTTTTGTATTAGGTGTGTATATATTAATGAGTGTAATATCCTCTTCTTTATTGATCCCTTTATCATTATATAATGTCATTATTTGCCTTTTGTTATATACTTTGTTTTATTTTTTAAAATAAATTTGTCTATTTATTTATTTACTTAGCTGCAATGGGTCTTCGTTGCAGTGCATGGGCTTCTCATTGCAGTGGCTTCCCTTGTTGTGGAGCACAGGCTCTATGTGTGCGGGTTTCAGTAGTTGTGACACAGGCTCAGTAGTTGTGACTCACTGGCTCTAGAGCACAGGCTCAGTAGTTGTGGCGCACGGGCTTAGTTCCTCCTCAGCATGTGAAATCTTCCCGGACCAGGGCTCAAAGCTATGTTCCCTGAATTAGCAGGTGGATTCTTAACCACTGCACCACTAGGGAAGTCCATACACTTCGTTTTAAACTCCATTTTGTCTGATATGAGTATTGCTACCCCTGCTTTCTTATTATTTCCATTTTCATGAAATATCATTCTCCATCCCCTCACTTTCAGCCTATGTTTGTCTTTAGCTCTGAAGTGAGTCTCTTTTAAGCAGCATATAGATGGGCCTTGTTTTTTTATCCAGTCAGCCACCTTATGTCTTTTGATTGGAGCATTTAGTTCATTGACATTTAAAGTAATTCATGATAGGTGTGTACTTATTGCCATTTTGTTACTTGTTTTTCAGTTGTTTAGTAGTTCTTCTATGTTCACTTTTTCTTTTAATTTCTTCCTTTATGGTTTCATGATTTTATTTAGTGGTATGTTTGTGTTCCTTTCTCTTTAGTTTTTGTGCAGCTATTGTAGGTTTTTGATTTGTGGTTACTGTGGGTTCATTTATGTTGACCTATAACTGTATCTATTTCTTCTAAACATGTAGTCCTTTAAATTCAGTCACATTCTAAAAGAGCTACACTTTTTACTCTCCTCACTCACATTTTGTGTTTTTGATATTATATTTTACATCTTCATGCTTATCCCTTTACTGATTATTGTAGGAATAGTTGATTTTGTGATTTTTTTGTGTGTTTTAATCTTTGTACTAGCTTATTTAAGTGATTGATCCCCAGCCTTTACTATATATTTGTCTTTACTAGAGGAATTTTTTCTTTCTTATAGATTCTTAGTCATTTTTATTTTTGACCTATTCTTTTTTTTTTTTTTTAAAGATTTATTGATTGATTGATTGATTGATTGATTGCTATGTTGGGTCTTCGTTTCTGTGCTAGGGCTTTCTCTAGTTGCGGCAAGCAGGGGCCACTTTTCATCGTGGTGTGCGGGCCTCTCACTATCGTGGCCTCTCTTGTTGCGGAGCACAGGCTCTAGACACACAGGCTCAGTAGTTGTGGCTCATGGGCCCAGTTGCTCCGCGGCATGTGGGATCTTCCCAGACCAGGGCACGAACCCGTGTCCCCTGCATTAGCAGGCAGATTCTCAACCACTGTGCCACCAGGGAAACCCCGACCTATTCTTTTTATTAATTCATTTATCAGGCCTCAAGTTTTCAAAGAGTAAACAGGAAGAGCCCACATCCCTCCATAAGGATCTTAACTAGGAAAGGATTTTAGAACTGGTATTTTAAATGTTGATTTGCTTTAAGTGGGTGAAGGAATTAAAGGGTTAGAAAACATGCTTCCTGCCTCAAAGGATGAAGGTGTGTGTTATATATGTGCTTTTGTTAACTATAAAAATCCAAACTATAGTTATTTTTCAAAAGCAAATCAATATGTCATGTCTATGTTGACTGCCCAGTAGGCACTAAGTGCAGATGATACTTTGGTGTGGAAGAAAAGGCACTGAATTTGATATTTGAGGTCTTTGCTTCAGTTTCTACCATAGACTCTTACTAACTGGGTGATGTCTGGCAAAACAACACTGAGTTTTATTTGTCATGGAGTAAATACCTGTGTAATGTGATTGTTGTGTGGGCAAAATGAAATCACGTTTGTAAAATTTCTCATGAAAATGTGATTGATAGCCAAGTGTTAAGAACCCAAGCTCTGCAGATGGACAGTCTCAGTTTGAACCTTCACCTCACTTACTGCTCACCAGAGCTGAACATGTGACTGAGTCTCCATTCCTCCATCACCTCACTTGTAGTTTGGTGATACAAATATTACTCAGGTCAGAGGACTACTGAGAGGGATGAAAATGAGATAATGCAAATAAAGTGTTTGGCAGATGACAAGCATTTGGTATTTCCTAATATTATTGTTCTATGTTTATTGACATTCTATAAAATAGACATACTGTATTCCATGTCTAATGCTATTTTCCCTCTATAACGTGATGAGTTCTACTTTACACAGGAAGAACTGATAACTGACTGCAAACCCTAGTCTGTTAAGCAGTTGACTGCATAATTTATTTCTCAGAAAATGACTATTCTATGGACACAGTGAACATGTTTGAGAATTAAAAGTAGAGTAAATAATGTGATAAGGGGTAATTTGATTTACACATTTAGCTAAAATTTCACAAAAAAAGTATAAATTCAAATAACGTTCATTTGTGCATTAAAAAAGTGCTATTTACAGACAAGAATAAAACTGAAATTAGGGCTATCTTTGAAAATCCAGAATATGAGGTATCTGGCCCTGTGCACAAGAAAATATGAAAGGAGGAAAATAGTGTTCAGAGAAAATTATGCTTTTAGGAAAGTGGTCCAAGACATTTACAATAGCTGGTTAGTGAGTCCAGTAGACTCCAACTCTGGAAGCAAGTGAGAAGTTGGTCTCTCCATTCATTGTGATGAAATGAGCAGATATTCTGCACACACCAAAGAGCAGGAAGAGTACCCTCATAAAAAAGTAATAAATTACTTGTTAGAAGCCACTGAATCATAGATGAAGAGAGTTTATAATCATATAAATGCACACAACCTTCTCTAGATTCTTAATAAACTTTCTTCTCCACTGGTCACCTTAGTTCAGAATGATTCCCTTTGTCAAATGCTTTTGGGTATCCCACTTACTTAAAAAAAATACATATATAGCCAATCACACCTATCAATCAATGTTAACATAAAAAGTAAAATTAAACAAACTTCATTTTATAAGAAGGGCAATTTATAATTTACAATTTTGTTCAAATTTACTGCTATGAAAAGAATACTTCTTGAATATCAACAGAATTACATTTCTATAAAACCTTAATATGTCATCTCTAGCATGCTAATAAATTATTATTTATTTATTTATTTATTTTTGGCTGTGTTGGGTCTTCGTTTCTGTGCGTGGGCTTTCTCAAGTTGTGGCAAGTGGGGGCCACTCTTCATCGCGGTGCGCGGGCCTCTCACTGTCGCGGCCTCTCTTGTTGTGGAGCACAAGCTCCAGACGCGCAGGCTCAGTAGTTGTGGCTCACGGGCCTAGTTGCTCCGTGGCATGTAGGATCTTCCCAGACCAGGGCTCGAACCCGTGTCCCCTGCATTGGCAGGCAGACTCTCAACCACTGCGCCACCAGGGAAGCCCTAGCATGCTAATAAGTGCTTGATAATTGTTTGAGAAAAATTTACAAGGATTATTCTGAGATGTTTCAAGGTTAGTTTGTTGAGCCAGGTACAAGTAAATATAAAATATAACTTGTTAATTTCTTCAAGTATTTGCAAATTATGTGACATTTGACGTCCCTGCATAATAAAATGTTAATGTTGAAAGTCAAGTAGAAAAGGGACTTCGCTGGTGATGCAGTGGTTAAGAATCCTCCTGCCAATGCAGAGGACATGGGTTTGAGCCCTGGTCTGGGAAAATCCCACATTCCATGGAGCAACTAAGCCCATGCACCACAACTACTGAACCTGCACTCTAGAGCCCATGAGCCACAACTACCAAGCCCATCTGAGATAACTACTGAAGCCCACATGCCTAGAGCCCATGCTCCACTGAAAGAGAAGGCACCAATGAGAAGCCCATGTACTGCAATGAAGAATAGCCCCCACTCACCACAACTAGAGAAAGCTCGCATGCAGTAACAAAGACCCAATGCAGCCAAAAAAAAAAATTAATTAATTAATTAAAAAAAAAAGAAACTCAAGTAGGAAGGAATAAAGTATGATTGTTCAGGTTCTATATTGATAACTAAACTTTCTCATACTAATTTTTCATGTATCCCATTATTGTAAGATTGAAGTAGAGTAATTAATGTGTTTCTATGAAACATTGGATAGTACCTTAGAAGTTCTAGTTATAAAATATATTTCCCTTTCCATACATACATATTTGTTTTTCACCATATTAATATTACTGATACAAGCTTTTTATAATACATTTAAGGTATCACATAACCCGTTTATGCTAAAGACTGGTGTATTTAGAAATTTTAATTTATCAATTCCTTCATGATTGCATAAGTAAAAAATTCGATGGAATTATTCCTCGAATAGTAAAAACAATCTTGAAAAAGAGGAATGGAGCTGAGGAATCACACTCCTTGACTTCAGACTATAATACAAACTACAATAATCAAAACAATATGGTACTGGAACAAAAACAGACAGATCAATGGAACAAGATAGAAAGCCCAGAAATAAACCCACACACTTCTGGTCAACTAATCTATGACAAAGGAGACAAGAATATACAGTGGAGAAAAGACGATCTCTTTAATAAATGATGCTGGGAAAACTAAACGGCTACATGTGAAAGAACAAAATTAGAACATTCTCTAACACCATATACAAATATAAACTCCAAATGGATTTAAGACCTAAATGTAAGACTGAGTAGTATAAAACTCTTAGAGGAAAATGTAGGCAGAACACTCTTTGACATAAATCACAGCACTATTTTTTTTTGGTCTGTCTCCTAGAGTAACGAAAACAAAAGCAAAAATAAACAAGAGAAACCTAATTAAATTTAAAAGCTTTTAATTAATTAATTAATTTATTTTTTGGCTGTGTTGGGTCTTCGCCGCTGCTAGTGGGCTCCCTCCAGCCGCAGCGAGTGGGAGCCACTCCCCGCTGCAGTGTGCGGGCCCCTCACTGCGGTGGCCCCTCTCGCCGCAGAGCTTGGGTTCCAAGTGCGTGGGCCTCAGCAGTTGTGGCTCGTGGGCTCTAGAGCACAGGCTCAGCAGCCGTGGCACATGGGCCCATTTGTCCCACGGCATATGGGATCCTCCCGAATCAGGGCCCGAACCTGTGTCCCCCCACATTTGCAGGCGGACTCTCAACCACTGTGCCACCAGGGAAGCCCTAAATTTAAAAGCTTTTGCACAGCAAAATAAATCATAAAAAAAATGAAAAAACAATCTATGAAATGGGAGAAAATATTTGCATACTATGAGACTAACAAGGGATTATCTCCAAAATATACAAACAGCTTATACAGCTCAATATAAAAAAAAAAAAAAACTCAAAAAATTGGGTAGAAGACTTAAATACACATTTCCCCAAAGAAAACATACAGATGACCAATAAACACATGAAAAGATGCTCAACATCACTAATTATTAGAGAAATGTAAATCAAAAGTACAATGAGGTATCACCTGACACCAATCAGAATGGCCTTCATCAAAAAATCTGCAAATAGTAAATGCTGGAGAGGGTGTGAAGAAAAGGAAACCCTCCTACATTGTTGGTGGGGATGTAAATTGGTGTAGCCACTATGGAGATCAGTATGGATGTTCCTTAGAGAACAAAAATATAGTTACCATGTAATCCAGCAATCCCACTCCTGAGCATATCTGGAAAAGACAAAACCTCTAATTCAAAAAGATACATGCACTCCACTGCTTATAGCAGCACTATTTACAATAACCAAGACATGGTAGCAACCTAAATGTCCATCAACAGATGAATGGATAAAGAAGATGTGGTGTGTGTATACACACACACACACACACACACACACACACACACACAGTGGAATATTACTCAGCAATAAAAAAGAGTGAAATAATGCCATTTGCAGCAACATGGATGGGTCTAGAGATTATCATAAAATAGTAAGTAAAGTAAGTCTGACAGAGAAAGAAAAATATTATATGATGTCACTGATATGTGGAATCAAAAAATAAAAGATACAAATGAACTTATTTACAAAACAAATAGACTCACAGACCTAGAAAACAAACTTATGGTTACCAAAAGGGAAAGTGGGGAAGGGATAAATTGGGAGTTTGGGATTAACAGATATACACTACTATATGTAAAATACATAAACAACAAGGATCTATTGTACAACACAGGGAACTATATTCAATATCTTGTAATAAACTATAATAGAAAATAATCTGAAAAAATAATACACATATAAAACTGTATCATTTTGATGTACACCTAAAACATTGTAAATCAACTATACTAAAATAAAAAAACCAAAAAAAACATACAAATAGTCACAAACGGGCTTACAAAAAGGGGATGGGCTATTGCCTCACACATAGTTAAAGGTCCCACCACCTCTCTTAAATTCCTGAAAATTATTTGGTAAATTGAGGGCTTCTCCATTGTTGACACTGTCACAACAAACAGCTACTGACCCTCTTAGCACCAGTAATGTTGATACAAGTCCAAAATCTTTTAGCCTTTGTTGGGTTATGTAGTCAACATATTCCTTATTTACAACTGTCACTTAATCTCCCTGATACCGTAACTTAGAAATAAGCTCACCCTCCAACAAAAGGCTCCAGAATCAGTCCAATTTGAAATCAAAGGGCACTCCTGTTAGTGCCTTCTGAGATGCCTGCACTGTAGAGGCTTTAGTAACTTCCTCTCTTGCCTCTTGGAGTCTCTGGACCACCTATGTTGGTAAATTGCCTTGGCTGTGGCAGCCCTCACCCCAGTGTGGAGCTGCATTGTGAAGCAAGCAGGGCTGGAGTGGTTTCAGGAAACAACTGCAGTTTCAAGCTGCCCTCTCCACCCTGTTCTGACAATAAGCGTGCATGTACATGCTTCTCATGAGCAGAGAGCCCCACAGCCCTCCTGTTAGTTTCCCACAGCCCTCCTATTAGTTCCACTGACCCCCTAATCAACCCAGGGGTCTTGCCTTCCTGGTGTCAGATCCCAGGGCTGGGGCACCCAATGTGTGGCTCAAACCACTCACTCCCCGGGGAGGATCTCCATCCATGTAATATCACTTCTCTTCTGAGTCCCCTTCCTGGGACACAAGTCCTGACCTGTTATCAGTCCTGACCTGTTACCTCCCTTATTATCTGATTCTATGTGTATCTTTTTACAGCCTTGATTGTATAGGAGCCTTTCTGTTAGTTTCCAGTTATTTTTCAGTGAAAATTGTTCCACACATAGATGTATTTTTGATGTATTCCTGGGGGGGAGGTGAGTTCCATGGCCTCCTACTCCTCCATCTTGATCGCCCCAGTTTTAATTGCATAGATGGAAGAGTGGTGCTAGTGACTTTCTACTTTAAGGTCAGTGAGCAATGTCTATTTTCATTCTGTTTGCTGAAATTAATGACTGAAAGATAACTCATCCTTATCTACCAAACCTTCTAAAATAAGAATTCAAAATTGGGAGTAAGAAGTATACTAAGGTAGCATTCACATTAATGAGTTTATAACGTTGAAAATATATGGATATGTCTTCAAATAGCTCTCATCTTTCCTACTGATGGTACATATAAGTGAGTAATACTCATGTAAGCTGCATACATTTAAATTATTCTGCTTAAAAGAACTTCATTAATCAAATGTTTCAAAACCTTCCTAATTTCAAGATTTATTATTTTTCCCCTGCTCTTCCTTTGGCAATTACCAGATAGTGGCTTATTTTGCCTCAAAGCTTAGTTCAATAAGCAAGAGGGCTTTGATTTACTTTTAAAATAAAAATTTTCCTTTACATCCTGCTAGTTCTTTAGCCAGCCCTTTAGTCATAAATGGAAATAATTAAAAGAGAAAAAAAATGCAGGCTAATCTCTTGGAAACTTTTATGCTTTTGAAAAAGGCTGGATGTTTCATTAGCATGGTTAATTCAAGGCTCACAATCATAGTTGACTGTTGGAATCTTATTCATTTAAGAGTATTTATATTCCAAGCATAATGGCTTCCAGACAATTCTTTAGGATGAGATTAAAAACTCAATTAGGGGGCAAAAGCTGTTCAGCTTTCATTTTAATTTTAATTAAAGGGTATAGAAGCCCAAAGACTAGGTTTTTACCAACATAAACAAATAGCCGTATCAGACTGGTATTAAGATTAAAAAAATTCAAACTTAACAATGTAAGTGAAAATGTGTTAGAGCTCTCAATTGATTTTTAATTATGCATAATTAATAAAATTTTAAGAACCTAAAGAAGTGCGTGGGAGACTGCTCACTAGGAAATAAAACAGAATTTATCCTTTGTGACATTTATAAATGAGCCCCAGATAGGATATAATTTATTTTACTTTTAACTATTTTTGATGATAAAAAGTTATTAATATTCTCTGGGCATCTAAGAAAAAAAATACCAGATTTCTTCACGGGAAAAAAAAAAATCTGTTTGGCTGAAACTTCTTGTTAGCAACATACAAAGCAAAGCAACAGTGGAGCAAAATTTTCTAGAAATCCAAAGAAAGTAAGTAGGAGCCAAGGATTTTAAATCTGGCCAAGCTCTTTTTGATGGTTCAAGACTACAGAAAGACAATGTAAATTGCAAACAGGTAAATAAAATTTAAGAATTGTTGCACATATAAACCATTTGTGAGGAATCTATTAAAGGACAAACTTCATTAACCCCCAAAATGATTGCGGAAATTGGCCCCCAAAATGATTGGGGAAATTGGCCCAGGAGAACTGAATACATTTAATAGCAGATCTAAGATTAAAACAAAGGTAGGGGTATGGGTGGAAATATAGTATGCAAATGTTATGGATTATGACAAAGCAAAATAACACAAGTAAGAACTTGAAAGGAGAAACAAGAGAAAGAATAGAGAGAGTAGAATACCCTCTTTGATGGCTCTGCAGAGAATAGTTGGGAGTCAAAGGAGAGGAGAAGCCAAATCAAGGAAAAAAAATACTATGAACATCAAAGAAAGTTATTTGTATAAATGTTGCCCTTAGAACAAAAATATGAACCTTACTAGGATTGGCTATGGTGAAACACTTTTACCCGTTATCCAATCCACCTAGTCTAGGTGTTGCTGTGAAAGGAATTTGCATCTGTGATTTAAATCCCTACTCAGGTGATTTTAAGGTAATAAAAAGGAAGACTCTGTCAGCCTGGTCTGATCTAAGCAGTAGAGTTTTGTGAAAGAGGGATCAGGCCTTCCCTGAGCTCAGAGGCTCCCCATAGCTCAGGCCCTGAGGGTCCAGCCTGCCAGTCTGGTTAGGATTTCCTCTTCCTGACTGGCTGTGCTGTACAGTGGACTTGCTTAGCCAACCCCCATAATTGTACGAGTCAATTCCTTGTAATAAATCTTTCTCTCTATATCTATTTATATATTTATCTATCTTTTCATCCATGTCTATCTAGGTATACATACATATGTATGCGTAGGTATATATATGTATGTATGTGTATGTATACACACACACACACACATGCACACGCATCTCTTTCTCTGGCTGAAGCCTGGCAAATACAATTAGAAAAGAAAATCCATCAGCATATTTTTAAAAATATACATCACAATTAAGTAGGGTTTATTCCAGGAGTATACGAATAATTCAATGTTAAGAATTACATTAATACAATTCATCCTATTAAGACATCTAAGGAGAAAAATCACATGATCATCTCCACAGTTGCGGAAGAACTCTTCAACAAAATTCAATCCCTATTCTTGACAGTAACACATATTTATAGGAACTGATGGATAATTCCTTACTTGATATGCAATCTCAAAGCTAAACAACCTCAATCTCAATGCTAAACCAATGGGAAAAAAACAAAGGCACTTCTTCTAAAATCAGGAATAAGAAAGGAATATCTACTTTCTCTATTACTCTTTGCCATTGTATTAGAGTATTGGTCAATACAAAGTGACAAGAGACAACAGTTTCATGTCTGGAAATTGGAACAGAAGAGTAATTTGTAATTAACCTGATACTGTACCTGAAAAACTCAACAGGATCAATGTTAAAGCTTATACAAACAATAAGAAAATACAGCAAGGGAGCAAGATACAAAATTAACATACAAAATGCAATAGTCTTCATGTGCATTAATAATAACCAATAAAATATATGAGTAGATTACATTTACAATAATGACAGAAGGGCAAAATACTTAGGAATAAGCTTAAACAGTGGCAAAACCTGCCCAAGGAGTACTTTACAACACACGAGACATAAGAGTAGATTTAAAAAATGTAAAGATCCATATGTAGATTAACATGTTGGTTATATACTCATATATAATATTGGCAAACAAAAATGGCTTGTCAACCCACTGTGAGGGCAAGATTATGAAGAAACAGGCACTCCCATATTTTACTGGTACTGATGCAAAATGAATAACCAACAACATTGCACATACTTTTATTTTTGATCACAAAAATCACACTTCTCTACATTTACCTTGAAGATTTACCTCCATAAATACAAAATGACATATGTACAAAATTACTTATTGCAGCATTAATTAGAATAACAAATGATTAATAGCACAAATATTCATCAACAGGAGGTTGGTTCAATGGCCTGTGGTACAACCTCATGTTGGAATTCTGTGAAGCTGTGAAAAAGGGAGAGAAAAATCTCTATGATCTTATAGGTAGTGATGTTCATGACACATTGTTAAGTGAAAAAAATTCAAGGAGCAGTGCAACTGAGTTTTAGTAAGACAGAAAGGGAAATAAGAAAATCTATCCATCTATCCACTATCTAGTTATTAATTGCTCATTTCTCAAGAGGAAACACTAGAAGGATAAACCAGAATCTAGACCAGGACCTACTGAAAATGTTACTTACAAGAGGTTGATAGGCATGAGTAAAGGGGATGGGAATGAGAGCCTGTGTTCTTGTTAGTTCTGCTATAATAAGTCATATGCATTCCAAAAAAAATCACTGTATTATACCAAATTGCATAATAAATCCCACAGGGCTTGCGGGAAATACAAGGTTGTTACTGAACACAGGTTTGTGTGCCCCACGCCCACTGAGGCCAAGCAAACCGAAACACTGGAGTTTGGAACAGAGAAAGATTATTGCAGGGCTAAGCAAGGAGAATGGGTGACTCATGCTCAAAAACCCAAACTCCCTGATGGTTCTGGGGGAGAAGTCTTTATAGGCAAAATTTGAGGTTGTGGGCTGCAGGGTGTGTGGCTTTCCTCTGATTGGTTGGTGGTGAGGTAACAGGGCGGTGCTCCAGGAACCTGGTGCTCAGCATGAAGTTACCATCCTCTACCTGGATGGGGGCCTTAGTCCCTGCAGAAGAACTCAAAGGTATTTTGTTATGTCTGTTCCTTGAGGAAGAACACACCCTGCCCCAAGGCTGCACTATTGTGTCTTGGCTGCTTCTCCCTTGTCTCTGCAGCCCCTCCCTTCCCTGATCAGCAACTGTTTGATCTGCCTTTGGAACTCAGGGAAGGTCAAGGAGGCTGAATGAAGACTATTTCCTACAAACAGGAAATGGGGTACACGGAAAGGATATGTACCAAGGAGCCCCACAAGATCCTGCTCTGTTTCAAGGTTAGAGGCACAATACTCAAAAGCTTCATTAGTTACATATTAAGAAAAAAAGGTAGGAATACAGTAAAAGTGGTAACACAGTTACACACATGTTAAATGTTTAAGAAATACATAAATATTCCAATAAACATGGCACTGTATCATGAAACAGACCTAAAGTTTGCAAGTGAAAGTGGCCCTCAGAGGGGTTGCAGCATGTGAATTATTGTGAGATGGGGAGGGAGGGTTGGAGGAAAGTTGTAACAGCAGATGTGGATGAATGGGGCTTGCAACATGCTGTCAGCTGAAGCGGCAGGTGAATGTGTCAGCTGTGTGTATGTCTGCTTTTATGGATTCTTACTCCAGTAGGTTCAGCTGGGTAAGGTTTCCTGTTGATGATACTGTGTATAAGCAAAGACAAGTTTTCATCATGCTCAATTATGTAAATGGTATTGGAACAACTCAGTGTTTTCCCAAACAAGCATTAAGCAATTTTCACTCTTGAATATTACACATTCAAAGATAAATTTGTATCCAGAAAGGATGAGGGACTTCCCTGGTGGCTCAGTGGTTAAGAATCCGCCTGCCAATGCAGGGGACACGGGTTCAAGCCCTGGTCTGGGAAGATCCCACATGCCGCAGAGCAACTAAGCCCATGCGCCACAACTACTGAGCCTGTGCGCCTAGAGCTTATGCTCTGCAACAAGGAGAAACTACCGCAGTGAGAAGCCTGAGCATGACAGCAAAGAGTAGCCCCCGCTCACCGCAACTAGAGAGAAAGCCTGCGCACAGCAATGAAGACCCAAGGCAGCCAAAAATAAATAAATAAATAAGTAAATTTATTTAAAAAAAAAAAAAAGGTGAAAGTCACTCCTAAAATGAAATACAAACCAGTGTATATGCATATTACATTGATAGCACAACCATGTGGAGAAAACGATTATTTTCGGTCATGTTTGAAAAAAACTGCTCTGACTGCACATCCTTAGTAAGATCTAGTCTCAGGACAAAAGTACTGCAAGAAATATGTTAAACATTACTTATGGGGTACTTATGGATTTATTGTTAATATCAATGTTGGTAATGTAATTTTGAGAGTCCTCTGTATATATTATAGAATACTGTCAAATAAGCTAATGTATTGATGTTATTAGGAACTAGAATTTTTCACAGTAGGAAAAAGGATATATGAATTTAAAAGAATATAAGAAAGAAAACCCTCTCTGATTTTGATTTTGAATTGGAAATATTAATGAGGTCTTACGCTTGTTAAAATATATATTTTATAATTTTTTTTTTCTTCACTAATAAAGGCCTAAAAGGACACCTTGGTGGTAGTTAGCGTAGCCATTACCCAGATCTTGGTTCCTAAGTACAGTATAATTGCTCATAAAAAGGAACTAGGACTTAGAGAATTGGCTGATCCCAGGCCTGAGACAGGAAAGCACACAGTGTGTCTGAGACAACTTGTTCCAGAAAGAGCCCAAACGTAAATGAGGTAATATAAAACATGACACAAGACCCATCTGGCAGTGGTCTCCACCTGACAAATTTGATAATTTGAGCACCAAAAAGAGAATAATGACAGTAATTATTGTGCGTTTAATAACAAAGAAAAACCAATTATTCTTAATGCACAAAAGTATAAACCATAAAAGCTAAGATTCATAAATGAGCTCATTAAAACAGAGCTTCTATCAAAAGACACCATAAAAGGAGTGAAATGACAGGCTTCAAAGTGAATGATATTTGCTTTATGTACAACTGACAAATGGTTGGTGTCCCAAATATATAAAAAACTTCTGTATATTAATGAGGTAAAGAAAAACAACCCAATAGTAAACTTAAGCATTATGAGTAAGTAGTTCAGAAAGTAAATGGCCCATAATAAACATGTGAGCATTTTTTTTTAATATCATTACTAAGTAGTGAAATGGATATTAAAGCCATACTGACTACCTCATACTGACCAGTCTGCCAAAATGGAAGAGTCTGACCGTACAAAGTGTTTTTGAGGGTGTGGAGCAATGAAGTCCCTACCTACCGACAGGAGATTAAATCTGTGCAGTTCCTCTGGAAAACTTACATCACCTCCTGAAGCTGGTGACACATTCCCTGTGGTTCAGCAAGAGTCACGACGCACACAATTGTACATGCCTACATTGTTCGTTGAAACAACAAATGGGGAAAGGGCAATAGTCTATCAACACTAGAATAGATCAAAAATTTTTGTGATAGTCTGTGATAGAGTATGGGGCACCAGGAAAGTCAACTAACTAGATCTACAGGTTCAACATATTTGAGTTTCCTTAATGCACTATTGAGTAAAAGAGGCAAGAAAAATGCACACATTTCATTCCACTTAAATAAAGCTTAAGAACAGACCATTAAACAATCTATTATTTGAGGTTGCCTACATAGGTAACAACAGATGATACAACTATACTGAAAAATCAAGAAAATTATAAACACAAAGTCAAGACAGATGCTCCTTCTGGAGAGAGACAGGAGAATGGAACTGGGCAGGGCTGTGTAGGAGGCTTCAGAAGTTATGGTGTTTTATGTATGCATATATTTATAGACCTTATATATGTATGTATATATATATTTCTTAGGCTGGATAGTAGATATACACTTGCTTCTTGTGGATCAAGGGAAAGAATGAATTCTAATTTTACTTTACTGGAGAAAAAGCCACTGTAATTTTTTGCAGTTAAGATAGTAGAGCACTCAAGCAAACAAAAAGGTATGGTTGATATGAAAAGTCCATCCTGGCCTCTTTAGAAATAAGCGCATGTCAGGGTCAGCGACTGGCGAGTGGGAGGTCCCCAGGACAGTTTCCGAGTGTCTCTGAGCAGCCAGCCAATACCACCTCTTATGATACCAGGAAAGAGGGCCGTGATGACTGGGATATCACAGGAAGGGAAGTACCACCCTTAGTCCTTGTGTCATTGCCCTTCTTCTGTTCCCAACCCAAGAAGAGTCAGAAGAATCAGGGCAAGTGGAGGAGGAAGAGGGGAAGCTCAGGTGGAGGAGGTGGAGCCAAAGAAAGGACCTGCCCCTTCCCCTGCCCACGGCTGCCTGTGCTGGAGAGGGGCGCTCTGGAGAAAAGGAATGTTCAGTTAAAATATTGTGGCTGAGGTTTTATTTTTAATGCTTTAAAAGAAGGATGTTCTTAGAGGTGAAGTGACCACATATCGTTGCAATTCACAAGAGTGAATTCCTGGTCAATTGGCCAGAAAGGAATATCTGACTGTATTAGTCTGCTAGGTTGCCATAACAAAATACCACAGACTGGGTGGCTTAAACAACAGAAATTTATTGTTTTCACAGTTCCAGAGGCTGGAAGTCCACCGTCAAGGCGTTGGCAGGTTTGGTGTCTCCTAAGGCCTCTTTCCCTGGCTTACACATGGCCCCCTTCTCTGAGTCTTCTCATGGCCTTTTTCTCGGTGTGCGTGCACTGCAGGTGCCTCTTTCTCTTCTTATAAGGACACCAGTCCTACTGGATTAGGGCCCCAGACTCATGAGCTCATTTAACCTTAATTGCCTCTTTAAATGCCCTATGACCAAATAGAGTCACACTGAAGATTAGGGCTTTGGCATGTGAATTTTTGGAGACTCACAACTTAGTCCATCATACTAACAAACTGAATTTAAGACTCTGGTGACAGAGGAATAAAGCCTATTTAAGAAATCATTCATACTATGTTTTCTTTGGAAATAATTCCTAAAAGGAATAACCATCTCTTATTCAACTTTATGTCCCTGACACATAACCAAGAGTCTGAGACCTAGTAGGCATTCAGAAAATTTGGTTGTAACAGAATGAATGAATCATCATTCAATTTAGAACTGTGGAAACTACTTAATTTATATATAAAGCATGTATGTGCTTTACTGTGCTTGCAAGAAGAAGAAAACAAGAAATATATGTAAAGATTTAACTGTAGCCATTTGAGAAATGCTAGTGTTATTACAAGATAAATTAAAAAGAAAATAACCCAGAATCAAAAGCAAAGCTGGAATGGCAATCTAATTACCTTAAATTTGCCTTTCAGAAAAACTCTAAGAGGCATGTAACAGTACATGCAATATAGTCACACAGAAATACAATAGACAGATCGTAAAAAATCAGAAATTGTGATTTCCCAAGAGGGTAATTCAACTCTAGCTGCCTTTGAATAATTTCTTGCATTTACTACAAGTGAAATATATTGCCCAGGGGAATCAAAATCCCTACCAGAGGAATACTGTATTGATTTCTTTATTCTTAAAATGAGAGCTGGAGTTTCAGAAAAAAATAATGAGATTTTCCCAGATTCACAGATATAGAGAACAAACTAGCAGTTACCAGTGGGGAGAGGGGAATGGGGAGGGCTAAGACAGGAGCAGAGGATTGAGAGGTACAAGCTTCTCTGCATAAAATAAGTGAGATACAAGGATATATTGTATAGCACAAGGAATATGGGTGATATTTTATAAAACGTTAAATGGGGTACAATCTATAAAAATATTGAATCACCATGTTGTACACCTGAAACTAATATAATATAGTAAATCAACCATACTTCAAAACATTTTTTCCATCAATTGGTATGGTCAGATTTTTTTCAGTAGAAGTTGCCTAATTTATTTTATTTTTTGTTTTCTAGTTAAGTCACAGACTATATCTTAGTTCGGGCTAAGACAGAGGAACTCAAATTCTGATACTTGGCTTTTACTAAGTGACAGTCTCAGGCTTTTGCATATAAAATGACTACAAAAAAGAGGAAATTATAAGAAATATTATTAGAAATGTGGAAAATAGACACTGGAAATAGAAACCGTATTATAAAGGCCTCCGTGGTACAGTAGACTTGGAGGAAACGACACTGGGCAGAGGAAGAAGTCAAACGGGCGCAGGTACAATGCAGCCTCAGCTGATCCCACAGGGGTTTCTGGAGTATGTACTGTTGTGACGAGCTGATATCTCGCAGTGAGGGGGATGGCCAGGCCTTCAGAGCTCCTTTATGATCTGTCACTGGAGGTGGCCCACCCCGGGAATATCATGTCCTTGGACTGTGCAGTTCTCTGCCACTGAGGCTAACTCCTGACACACCATGTGCTGGAGCAACTTCAAGTCTTTCCCTGCAATAGGATCTGGGCAGTGGTCCATGTCCAAGTTCACAGCACTCTGCCCCTGAAGCTGATTGTCTTGACTTTGTCAAAGATGTTTGCGGAGGAGTGAGTCCAGGATCCCAGAGGACCTCTCTTTTTTAAGGGAAGCACAGAATAGGAAGGATAGCAGTATGAAGTACAGCCCCTACTATCGAAGTTGGTCTTTGGGACCCCATCTGATACTCATCAGCTTCTTCCTCAGCTACGCCTTATGGATTCCTCTAACCTCAGATAGACCACCGTGGCTGGTCTTGATGGTTTGCTTGGTGGTTCGGTGTTCTGGAGCATCCCTGAGGGCCCTGGACCCTTGGTTACCGTAAACTTCTCATGTTGTAGTTGCTGGCCTTTTTCATGTATCATTACAGTTGGGCAAGGGGCTAGCAATAGACCTCCACATTGATCACCCGGTGCCACACATATTTCTCTCTGCTCCTTCTGTGTGGCAGAAGCCCTACCACCTCTTGGTGATTACAATCCATTATTCCCGCCAAGATTATAACTTCTTTCCTGCTGGTCTCTGGGCACAAAGAGCCTGAGTGCCCAAGTGTCAACCGTAGCTTATAGCTCAATAGGGTTCTTATTGCTTCTCCTTGGCAACACTTTGCACCCTTTGGGGACTAAAACTTCCAGCCATGCAGAGCCTAGAGTTGCAGGGATGTGAGGCCAAAATCCCCCAGTGTCATGAAGAACCGTAATTAGTGGAGCCCTTCCTGTCTTTACTCCTTGGTTCTCAGATGTATGTATTCTTCCTATATGATACTGTATAGGGTTTTGCTTCAGTGTGTATACTGCATCCTGGAAGCTGAAGCCTGATGTTCATAGAATACGGCTTCTAAGCTGGTTAACTCTACCTTCTAATGATCTTTCAGGCCAACAGCTTTTATTGGTGCATATGTGATAAAACCATTGGGTCACATGGTCATGGACCCACTTCTATACCTCCTTTGCTATAAAGAAAGTCCTCTGATCTAACTGGTGGTATGAGGGATCCAATACTGGAGAATTAAACACTTCACCTACCATTGGTAGATAGTTGTACTGCAGAGATTGTGTGGGCAGCAGTGCAAAATCTCCTCCACAATGTGTATCTATTCCTATTAGAGCAAGGCTTTGTTCTTTCCAGGTTGAAAGGGGCATGATGTAGTCAACCTGCCATCAAATGGCTCATCTGTCTCTGTGATGAGTAGTCCCACTGAGTGGGCCAGCATTGGTCTCTTTTGCTGGCAGGTTGGATATTGGGTTGCAGCAGCAGGTAGGTGAGCCTTGGTAAGTGGGGTCTCGTGCTGTTGGACCCATGCTTAGCCTCCATTACTCCCACTGTGGCCACAGAATTAACTGAACTCATGTGCCCATCATACCATTGCTGACATGGCCAGTGGCACAGACTGTCCAAGTCTTGACAGATACTCTCCTGTGAGTGCTACTATGTGGTACAAAGGTGTTCACACTTTGTGTCCATTCCCATATGTTCACCCCCATGTCTGTGCATCAAACCTTCTTATCCACAGTTTTCCAATCTGTCTCCTTTCGAGCCCCTGTAAAAGTGCTGAATGCATGACCTAGAGCTCTGTGTACATCCCGACCTCCATCTACACAAAGTAGATGGCCAGGTTCACCACCTGAAGCTCTGCATGTTCTGAGGATGTTGTTTTTCACTCCCCATTATCTTTCAAGACCTTTCCTGAGCGATGCTGCAGCCGTTCTCAGCTTTCATCCTCATATCAATTAGACCCATCTGTAAACCAAGGGGGGCTTTTTATCTTCTGCCAGCTGGTCATAATGGATCCCCCATGTGGCAGTAGGTATGAGCTGGGCAGCTTCCTTGAGCCCTTCTGTCTGGGTCATGCTTGATTTTGGACACACCACTTCCACCTTATAATAGATTACTTCTGGACTCACTCATCCTTATAACTTATTGGGTCTGGCAAAATCAGAATGTTTCAGATGCATGATATTCATTGTCAGACATGACCTCTACCAAGGTCCAGTATCAATGCCAAGAACTGTTTTCCAAAGGTATGTAATTCGCCACTCTATCTTGCACAGCCTTGCTCTAGAACCCATAAGCCTGTGTGTGATTCTCCCACAGGAGAGTGCCATGTGGCATGTTTTGTTACAACTTCTAGTATCACAAGGTCTTCTGGGTCATATGTCAGGCTTGCCTGAAATGAAGCCTGGATCCTCTGCAGGGTTTCTTCCTTCCCTGGGACCTGCTCAAAGGTGGCAGTTTTCCATGTCACCCAGGGGTGGAATATAATACCTCCTAAACCTAAAGAGTTCTCCCAGGCCTGCTTCTTCCTTTGTGGTAGGACATGCAAAATTCAATCACTTATCCTTTAATTTAGAGGGGATATCCTTGCAGTCCTGGAACACTGGGCTGGTAATAATTATACTGATGTTAGGCTGCCCCCTGAACCTTCGTGCGGCTGGTTTCTCTCTCACTCTCTGGAATGTACGTGTTTTTCCAAGGCTTCTAGTCTGTTCAACCCCCTTCTTGCTCATCACCCCAGCTCTCACAAAGTTATCCACGTGATGCTCTGTGGGATGTCCAGCTGGTCCAGATCTCTCAGGCTTATATTCTGACAGAGGAAAAATAAGTTAACAGAACCCTGAAGAAAAACTACAAATGACCAATTTTGTCCGTTCCATGTGAATGCAAACTGTGTCTGATGTGTTTGAACTGAACTGAGTAGAACATAGCACATTTGCCATATCACCGTAGCAGTACTGAGGCTGGATTAATCCACCTAGCACAATACCACACCCGAGGGGCAGCTGCACTGGGGCTGCTCTTCTGTGGGTCTGTGGTTGTCTGCATTCTTCCTTCAGAAGCCATCTCGGGTTTCTGTAGGGGCCAGACCAGTGACTTAAATTGGAGACACAATCGAGCCACCTCTCCTGCTTCCTTTAGCGCCTTAGGGTCGGCACACATTTCCTAGGGGGACAGCGTTAGGGGCTGTTTTGTGGTTTGCACTTAGCTTTCCTCACTAAGGTGACCCTTCACCTCATAAGTCAAATGCCCAGTGTAAGGTCTCACCATCATGCATTCAGGGAATAGCCAGCAAGTAGAGGCTCAGAACCTATGGAGCCGCTGTGAGTCAGACCTCGGCTCGCGTCCCATCTCTGATCTGGCCTGATATGGCCCCTTCCATGAGAGTGGGGTGGGATGGGGCACTGACGTTGGGATCTATGGTCTCTGGGTGTTCATTACAGCTCAGAACTCATTTCCAATTGGGGCTATATTTCTTTTCAAATATAGACGATGCTAGTTCAGTTTCATCATTTTTAATTATTTTGCCCTGGTTCATTTGGTTAATCCTAGGGTAGGTTTTGAGCTGAAAAATCTCTATATCTAGATTTTTCAGTAGGTATATATTGTGGTTTAAGTATGAATCATCTCTGCTTTTATTTGTTAGGCAGAAACATGCAAAATTCATCCTCACCACTACAGTTTGGTTTCTTGATGACTCTGTATTAGTGATGTAATTTGTTAGTGGTGCTTGAGAAGTGCTATTTAGATATCTTGGAACACACAATCAAGGTAAGTATATTAATATTACTATGTTGCTTAAAATTTTATTTGGGGTTATTTTATAACAAGAAATCAGGTGCATAATATATTTCTCCTATAACATAAATGATTTGTGATATATATATATATATATATATATATATGTAGTTAGATAGAAATATACGATTATATAGGACAGATATACTTGTAGGATATAGATATATCTATATCTACACTATGTGTATACTGTAGGATTAACCAAACTAACCATGGCAAGATAGATAGATCTCTATATATCTATATATTTATATAGATATATAGAGATCTATCTATCTATATATCTGTGTGTATATGTGTGTGTATGGTATATGTTTAACTTTGTATGACTTGCAAATGATTCATCCCAAGTTATTAAATTTGTGCCCATTCAAATCTCTTTCACCACAGAGTCATTTTATCCCTCAAACTTGAGAGCGGGAACAGGTGAATTAGATGGCTGCCAGTTCTTTTGTCCTTCATTCAAATTGCATCTGACAGAGATTGTGCATGAGAGAGTCTGTGTGTGTGTTCACATTTGTCCATGTGTGTGCATATGGCCGTGTATGTGTGTGCGTGTATTTGGGGAGAAAAGATGAATAGAAGGAAAATGGAGAGAATTTGATAGGAATGCCTTCTTCCTTATGGAAACTTAATATTCACCTTGGGTAAAGAACTTGGACACTTTACTAACCCAATTCAAAACAAAACATCTTAAATAACAAAGTTCAACACTGCTAACTGATCATGTAGAAACATGAAAGATAAGATCAGTTCACTTGACATCCTTATCTTTCCAAGTCTGGACTTGTGAGGGACAGAAATGACAGCCCCAAAGCAGAAACAATGAGCCTTGCATGAACCTACAAGAACAGAGCAACAGAAGGCATGTTTCAAGAGAAGCACAATACAAAGCGAAGTGCTGGCTAACTGAGGCTTGGAAGCCGTAGCTAGAAGCATCACAAACAGGACGGCAGCTCTTGGGGAGAACTGACTCCCTGAACTGACTCAGACAAAGGCACAGCATCTCAGACAGCAGGTGTGTGAACCACACGCTCAGTGGCTGCTACTGGTGGCCAAAGCACTGCAAAGAAGGGGCTGTACTGGGTGCTTAGCTTTTCAGAAAAATTCAGAAAAGCTGAACTGGTAAACAATTCTAGGCTGGGAATACAAATTGAAAGCCTCTGTCTATGTCACTGTCATCTTTCACTGACAGTGTATCACTTCAGTTCTATGGTTTGGTTCCCCTTTTGCAAAATGAGAGGAATGAAGTAAGCGAAGGGAAGGTCCTGTCCAGTGCCAGCATTCTCTGGTCCTAATCTCTTAAGATAAAGGTGACAGTATGATGTACGTAGGAAACACTAAATTTAGGTATTCAGAACCTTAGCTTGGTACTGGTGGCTGGCTAATTTGAAGCAGAAAAGACAGGAAGACCAGTTCCCAGGACAGAGATCATTTGGTTTCAGTGAACAGAGCATGCAGAGAGATTCTAGCAAAAGGGGTGTCGGTCTTCGAGATACCGGGGATTTTGTGTAATTCACCCCAGGAACTGCAATCCAGTGTCACTGCAAATGCAAATGTCAGTGTGCAAATTTCTCTTTTTCTCTGTCTCTTTTGGTCGTAATGTGCTTCTCTCTGTCCATCTGTTCTATTTCAAAATCTGTAGGCTAGCGTTGTGTTTTTGCTGCAAGATTACACTTGTGATTTCCTATAAATTTGACCTCCATGTGGCTGTGGCTTGCCCCAGTGTCAATTTTGGCCCCAGCTCCAAATAAACTTATATCCTAAATCACCAGACTCATTCGCACTCTGTGTCTCATAGTCTACATTTTTGATATGGGAAAAATCTGTTTGGCTGAACAAATAACGTGTGTGGGTTTCCACTGTTTTATGTATCCACCCTTGGTCTAATCATCTGTGTCCAGCAGGATAGACTCATGTGGTCTTGATGTGGCCACCATACATCTAAAAGAAGACATGAGAGAAGGAAGCCTCAAAAGGGAACATGTTTGGAGAATGAAGTCATGGGCATGTATGTCTCAGACTGAGGTATAATAATCCAAATGCCACAAATAAAAGATAGAAATCAGGGAGGAACATGTTTGTTGGATAAAGCAATGGAACAGGTTTAATTATGCTCCAGTGGCTAAATCACGATTGGTCAAAACAACCACAATAATTCCACGTGAAACAATCTGGAACAACAAGGTCAACTGGGAAATCTGTTTGAAAGTTTCTACCAACGGCTGTTCTTGATGCTAAACAGTGATGCATGGGAAGCAATCCTACCTTTTTTGCTCTGAGGTTGTTCATATATATGTGACATCTAAAACTGTGGCAACTATCTTGGAAAGATGAGAAGAGCCGATCCCCCAAACAAACTGATGCCAAGAAGGTGGATAAATGGAAAGCTGAGAAGAGACATGCTCTCATGTAAGTGCTCTGGAGACACCTGCCTCTGTGCTTCTTGTCATAGAGATAATAAACCTCTTTCTGTATAAAAATTCTGAGGGAGCTTTCTGTAACTTGCAGCATAAAGCAATCCACAAATGTATACCAAGTTTCATTGAACTGAATATTAAAAGAATACTTAATATAATTTTTCTTCTTTATCCTATAGGGCCTCAAGGACATGAAAGAGAATTCAGTCCTTTTTATACAATATTATGGAAAATATCTGGTTATCTTGATTCAGGATAAGCTAAAGCTCACAAAAATAATTCCTTTCAGCATTGTAAGCAAACATTTTCTTCATATTTTTTGGCAGTTTCCTATCTAAATTTCTATCTATAAGACCTTTAACATTCTTTTGGTTGCTATTTATTTATCTTATTTTTAATTTTTTTATTAAGATATAGTAGATATATGATAGTTTTAGGGGTCAACATCATGATTTGATATACGTATATATTGAGAAATGATTGCCACAAGAAGTTTTTCTGCTTCTTTTTTATTTTATTCACTAGTTTGTTGTATTTTCTAGATTCTGCATTTAAGTGATATCATACGGTACTTCTATTTCTCTGTCTGATGCCACAATAAGTTTAACTAACATCCATCACCACATATAATTGTGCATTTTTTGGTGCTGTTGTTTTATACCCACTATTAGTCTTCTTTAAATACTATTATATCTATGATAGACTTTCAGACTTGAAAGTGTGCAAGATGTTACTAGTTTGAACCATTAAAAGTAGTTGACTTAAGGATCCTAATAAGAGCATATTTTATAACACTTTAACATTATTGACATATTGATTTGACATTATTTGACATATTATATTGACAAATTGATACATTTTAAAATTTAGTGTACATATTTAAGAAATATATAAATTTTTTTATGTTAATGGAGAATGCAACTTAATGGATTAAAATATTTGGTTTATAATAACTACTATATAAATATAAAGAAAACATTACATGTTAAGAAAATATAAAAATTTTTAATTTTATGAATTCATGCATTGACTTCAGTAAGAGAGAGAAAAGAAAGAGGAAGAATATTTTGCTCCAGACACTCTTCTAGGGATAATAGATTCAGTGCTAAATAAAGCAGTTAGGTCCTGGCCTTCACAGAGCTTATGTGCTAAGAGACTGGACAGCCTATAAGCATGTGATAAACAAGGAAGATTACTATTAATTGTAATAAATGCTGTGAAAAAAATTAAAATGTGCGATGGAAGGAGGTCGCTTTAGATAGGTGGTCAGAAAAATACATTGTGTGGAGGTGACATCTGATCTAAGCCTTGAGTAAAGGAGCAAACTCATCTTAAAGGGGTGAGAGAACAATCATCTAAATGAGGGAAAGGGTTTGAGAGTTCAAGACACAAAAGCAGGCCAGGGCTTGGGAGCAGAGTCATTTTTTCCAACCTTACTTTTTGCCCATGACATGTAACAGAAGCCCTTTCAGATCACTCATCCATCTGTTCTTTTATCCTCATGACCCTTTTATTCTGCCTCCTCTAAGTAAACTTTATTATGCAAATCATATGCTTTGTATTAGGCATTTGAGAGAGGATAAGACAGATATATTTATTTCTGTTACAGCATTGATAGCCTAATATGGAATAAAGACAATTTAACATGCAAAAATTATAAAGCGATGGATATCGCATTAGGAAAAACACAGGGTGATAGGAGAGTACCCAAGAAGGATATCTATCCCAGGTGAGGGGTGGGGACATCATGGACATTTCCTAGCGATTAGAATAGGGGTTTAAATTTGAGACATGGAGAATGAGTGGAGGTTAACCACGTGAGAAGGGAAGGGGAGAATGTCCCAGGAAAAGAAGGGGATGGATATATATGAAAGCCCTAAAGATGAGGGAAAGTTGGCCATATTGGGAAAGCAAAAGTGGCTGTGTGACTAAAATGTGGATTGAGGGTCAGATTGGAGATGTTGGGAGTGGGCTGTTCATAGCGTGGACACATTCTTTGGGGAACCAGAGAGTAATGAAAGGAATTTACTTGAAACCTATGTGTTTGCTCCTAGAGGACTGCAAGGAAATTCTGTATTGTGCCACTAGAGTTAGGTTTCCAAATAGTGAGAAAGCCAGGCTGAGTCATGAGGGAATAGAGAAAGAGGGTTAATTAAGCCTTGTTTCTGATAGAAAATATCCATTGCTCAGTCCCTTGAAAGAACTGAGCTATTTAGTTCATATGTAACTGAAGATTAACAATGGATTTAATGATAGATAAATTGTCCAGAGAATAACTTAGTAAGATTTCATAGTCATACCCAGTGGAGTGATACAGATACCTGGGGATTGAGCCTACCAGATATACTGAATGGCAGCTCAAGCAGACAGACGTTTTGTGTTGCCAGGTAACAGACAAGGTAGTAGGATACCAACAGATGGGGTACCCAGCAAAAAGTGATGGGTGTATCCAAGCAGGAGTATGAACCATGGTGACAGGGACTCTGGGGACAGCTGATAAGTGAAGATTCACTAATTTATCTTAAAAACAGTTTTTAAAAAACTTTCTAATAAAACTTATATGCCATTGATTGTGGGAGGTTCTGGAGGTACACTCTAGAGGATAGTTTTCTTGCTTCTATTTCGAATGGGGTGACAAATTTTCAGCCAATAGGAACCAGAGTATAGTTACAACTGTGGATCTAGAACTTCACAAGGACATTATTATTCTCATGAAAGTGTTTGTAAGCTTGGGATCTCATCCTAGAGGACCTGAATGTGATGACGTCATCAGAGTGCTGGTCAGTCAATGAAACTGAATTGCAAATGGGAGCTGGGAGCCCATTATAATTCAGGTGTGAAGTTATACTTTAGGGTCACTAACCATCTGGGTTTTCTTAGAATTGAGGGGCTTTCTGGAACATAGGATTAAATTCTAGTGATTAAATTGGGAAATTCTCAGGTGAAGAAAGGTGACTTAGTCACTCTAGAACTTGATTCTAAACCTCACAAATCTGGATTCTAAACTGCTTAATGTTCTTTAACTAACAACTACATTTTACCAGAGCCTGGGATGGTTGAAGTTTCAGGTAAAAGTTAGTTGATATTTATTTACTCCAGAAGTAGAATTTTTGTCAAAAATCTAAGTGGTTCACTGTACCACTGCCTCCCTGGATTGGCAAGTTGCAGAAACCTGCACAATGCAGCTCAGGCAAAAAATTGGGGTAGATCAGAGAATTCAAGGAAGAATTGAACAAACATGTCTTGTCAGGTAGAAACTGATAATTGATGTCAATGTCTATTTTCTCTTTCTTTTAGTAATAGAATAATTCCTTTTAAACTGCACACACAGGATTATCCAGTTAGAGCCTATATTTCCTAGCCATCACCCCACCCTTTCTCCCCACAGCTAAGTGTGGCTCTTTAGATAAATTCTGTTATGGAGGCAGTATGGTATGTGCCAGATTTTACGACATACACAATGACACTTTTCCAGGAGATAGAGGAGCAAAGGAATCTTTCTATGTATGACTTAAGAGCAAAATCTTCTTTCCATTCTTCACTGCTTGCTTACAGCTAGACTATTACATTAGAAAGAAATAAAATGCTACCTTGTTGGAGACAATGCATTTTTGTTTCTATTTGTTACAGCAGTTTGGTTTATACACTAACTAAAACACTGTGGTAATTAATACACAAGCCAGGAAAGTTCCAGGAACCTCCAGAATTGGAACGAGAGACTTGATGGACCATCTCCACAATGCAGCAACATGGCACTGGAGCTTCAAGCTCCTATATCACAACTTTGCTTCTCTCTTTTCATTGTTTCTAAAAGTTCTGGTGAAGGATTCTAACTGTCCCCTCGTATGTCACATGCCCTTTTCCTATACTAACCACTACGACCAGGAAAATTGAGATTCTAAAATTGGTTCAGTTTAGCTGAGATTCTTATCATTCTACCCATTGCTTTGGCTAGGTTATGTGAAAATATAATATTCACATTGGATCTTGATGGTGAAGGAGTTTCAGAAAGGTCAATTCCTTATTATAGCACAAGAGTCATCCACCAGTGACTTTGTTCAACCCAAACCACTAGATTTCCAAAAATTCAAACATGGTCATTTTCCAGGGTGCCTGAAATAAGTACAAACTGGCTACTTTCACCCTCTGGGATTAGCATCTTGGTACTATGAGAGAAATATCATCAATATATTTTCAGGCAGAAATGTTAAAATATGTCCCTGATCACTCAGAGATCACTAAAGCACGCGGGATCTTCGTTGCGGCCCATGGGCTAATCTCTAGTTGCGGCATGCAGGTTTTCTCTAGTTGTGGCACTGGCTCCAGGGCTTGTGGGCTCTGTAGTTTGCGGCATGCAGGCTCTCTAGTTGTGACATGGGGGCTTATTTACCCCGCAGCATGTGGGATCTTGATTCCCCAACCAGGGATCGAACCCGTGTCCCCTGCATTGGAAGGCAGATTCTTTACCACTGGACCACCAGGGAAGTCCCTATTATTTGCACATTCTTAATTGTTGGATATGATAAACTATTACTGTTTAGAAAAGCTTGATGAGAACCTCCAATACAAAAGATTACCATGAATTTTAAAATGGTAATCCAGAAACTTCCTCTAGAGTAGCTGGCAGAAAACCCAACTGAGAGCAACCTGAAAGTTCTGTTGTTGCCTAGCAGCTGTACTAGGACAAACTCACTGTCCTGTTACCCTGTGTTCCCGATGGAAAGATCAGCCTTGGAGCCGAACTAACAATTGAACCAGGAATCACTGGTTCTAAATCATGATGTAATTAAAACATATATTTATCTTCTTTGAAGAAATATAAGGTTTATATTTCAAAATTCACTGTGTAACCTTGAAACTTGGTAAAATTATGCCACTCCTGCCTGGAATGGACACTGAATCTATAAACCAAAGAAGGGGGCTTTGTTGTTACATACATGATTGACAGGTGACCTAAATATTTTTGAGCCTCTTATCTGTATTCTGCTATGAAAGAGCACCTAAAAATGATCCTGGATAAAATGTGCATCTTGTGTACTAGTTTGGAGGAATTGAATCTGACACAAACAGGGAAAAAATTACACTCAGAATTTCATGCTGAGAACATTAGTGCCTGTCGATGCAAAGAGCTTTCATCAGAAATCACGCTGTGATACAGTATAAAGGGTAACAATGGAGAAACTAGTGTTAGCACCCATCCTGGTACTTAGAAGATTAATGGAAGGACACCATCTATATCTATGAAAGGGTTCAAATTATGAGTCACAGATACTGGAACCAAGACAACTTTCCAACCCAAGAAAACTGGAAAGGCTTGGTCAAAACCACTTATCTACAAGGAAAAGGCATGGCAATTTAGGGCAATGAGAGTCACTGTGAAGAGACATGTTTATTTGATATTGATGATATTCATGAGGCCCTTCTGATACAACCACTCTGTGGGTCATCTTTGTTTGAAAGTGACAGACCCTGAATAGCATTGACTTAAACAAGACTGCATCTTGGTTTTCGCTCACCTATCTGAAGCCCAAGTAGGCTGTTCTAGGTCCTATACATTTTGATGTACATTTTATTAGTATTCAGTTTGTACATTTACACAAAACATTTTGAAATATTGATGGAACTATCTGAATCTAAAGACAAATTTGATGAAAGTTAACATCCTTTAAGATATCAAGTTATGGGACTTCCCTGGTGGCACAGTGGTTAAGAATCTGCCTGCTAATGCAGGGGACATGGGTTTGATCCCTGGTCCAGGTAGATCCCACATGCTGCGGAGCAACTAGGCCCATGAGCCACAACTACTGAGCCTGCGCTCTAGAGGCCGTGAGCTGCAACTACTGAACCCATGCACCACAATTACTGAAGTCCACATGCTCTAGGGCCTGCGTGCTGCAACTACTGAGCCTACGTGCTGTAACTACTGAAGCCCACGTGCCTAGAGCCTGTGTTCTTCAACAGGAGAAGCCGCTGCAATGAGAAGCCAGCACATCGCGATGAGAAGCCCGCACATCGCGACGAAGAGTAGCCCCCACTCACTGCAACTAGAGATAGCCCACCTGCAGCAAGAAGACCCAATGAAGCCAAAAATAATTAAAAAAAATTTTTTTTTAAATTAAAATATCAAGTTGTCCAATTTGTGAACAAGGACTATTTCCCTATTCAGTTGGGTTTTCTTTAATTTTTCTTACCATGGTTTACTTACACACACACACACACATGAGTTTTTGCATAGTGTTGTTTTTTACTGTTTTTACACAGATAGTATCATACTATACATAGTATTCTCCAATTACTTTAACACTTAATAATGCATCTTGAAGATTTTGTGGAACTGTGTAGTATGAATTTACTATAATTTATTTAACCATTTTCTTATTGATTTACATTTATATTTCCAGTTTTTCACTATAATAAACAAAGCTGTAATAAACACCATAGTCCATTTGGATGATAAATGCTTAGAAGTAAACTTACTAGATTAAAAAATGCATGAGCACTTTAAATCTTTATTTTCTGTATCTTTATTCTATTTTCTATATATTTCTGTATTTTCCATGTGAAATTTTCTTCCAGTAGAGTTTTTGGAGTTTGTTCCTACTTTTTTATAATTTTGTTGAAATTGTGATGGGATATATTTTTTCCTATTATATTTACAATTTGATTATTGCTAGCGATTAAAAAGTTATTGGATTTTGTGTCATTATTATATTTGGCTGTCTTGTATATTTGGATAACTTGGGAGTTAAGTAAATTTTACTGAAGAAGAAAACTCCTTATCATGCCTGGTGAATATGACATTTGTTGCAGAGCAAATAACATAGCAAATATCAGAGGTATTGTATTCCAGTAACTCTGTGTTCTGCTCTGAGCTCATACATGCAGCTGGTGAAAAATTAAATAACCACCATCACTGGACCTTCCTCTGCCCACCCATTTGATTAAGAAACAATCCAAGTTTTCCTTTGGTGCCAGACAGAGTGAGTGAAAGTAAGGTGGTTGACAATTTTTATTTCAAAGTAGGTTGGCTTCCTTTTTTAATATGCATTGGCAAAAGGAAAACATAAACAATAATGCAAGCAAAATACACTTTTATACCTTAACAAATTGTCTTACCTCACATCTTTGAAGACCACTTATAGTTCGACTCACTTTACCTAATCCATCGCATCTTGCACTACCCTCCAGAAGGGTCTTCATCTCCTGTTTTATCTCTATCTTCTTCTGCACAGGTTCCTTCCACATTCATCACTGTGTGGGTGTTTCCTTCATTGAACATATTATTCTTCTTTTGCCCAGTGTTCAAACACTTTGGTCATGTTTCAGTTATTTCTATTTTTCTTAGTACCACAAGAAAACTAGACCTCATAGGTTTTCAATCAGCACTTGCTGAAATGAGTATAATTGGTTAATAAAACACTAGATACATCCAAGTATCTAGTGTCTGTAGCTTTATAGTATCTTTCTGTTCACATAGTCACCACCCAAATAACTTGTGGAATAGCTTTAGAATGCATCCATGTAAATGAGTCCCAAGAGGTAAGTTTTTTGGTTGGTTGTTTGGTTTTCCCTTATGGTTTTAAATTGGGCATAAGGCAAGGGAATTGCTTAAATCCTTTGCATTCCAGTATAACTATTCTATATTCAGTAATACAACAAGGGCTAGACATAGTTATAATCTCATTGAAAGAGGGGTTAGGGATTCAGATTGAAAATAAGACATGAAAAAGATGGAGGGGAGATGAAGTCTTCAATAAAATATATTTATTAATAATAAGCCTCGCTAAATAATCTAAAGCATAGAAATATATTTGCTCAGTCTCCAAGGACTATTGAAATGAAGAGCACTGTGAAATTTAACATTAATAACTTCAATTTCTTAAACTAAATTTTACCATAGCAAAGGGATACTTTTTTCCCTTGATATTCAGGTCATAAAATCACTATGTGAAGCCAGACAGTACATAGATTTTGGGAAACCAGATGACAGAAGAAGAGGTCATCTGAGTAGATGTTTCAAGAAGAAATTAAATTTTAATTCTCTGATGGAATTAGTACTGTAGGTTGGAAATGGTATTTTTTTTTTCCTGTATCCTCCTGAGTCTGTGTTTATATCCAGATCCAGAAAACATGGGCAAGCACAGCTATTCACCACATTCTAACCAGAGACCTATTAGAGTAATGAGACATTCTTGAGCCAAATGTTATATTGCCAGAAGGAGAAGTGGTGTGAAAATTTAGGTCCTTTAGCTGGATTACAGATCATTTAAATTCTATGACAAATAAACTCTGCTGGGAACATAACTTTTTGTAGAACGATGTGAGAAATTAACTTCAACAGATACAATGAATTAATGTTAAACAGAAATATTTTCAAGACAACAATTTAGATCAAGAGATCCAGGTGATGGAAAGCAGATCAGAAGACCTTTCTAAATCAGGGAAAAAATGAAGACGCTAATTGGGTAAAAAGTGACTACTTTAAGGTCTTTTTTTTCATAGTTTTTTACAGTAGTCCATCAGCTTTATTTTTATTTTTTAGTCACTGGATAATTTTAAATATTATTAGAGATTTGGGTATAACGTGAGCATACTTAAGATCATGTAGCAATGTATCAGTTCTGAAATACTAGCCATTTAGGTTGTATACTAATAATTAGTAACATACTACTGTGAACTACAGTATTCTGATGAAGTTTGATAAGACACAAGAAGGAAAATTTAAATATTTTCATTAAATGAAACACAAAATTAAACACACTGTAATCCATTTCTAATGATGGGATTGTAGAATACTTCCCTCTCACAGATTTAAAACTCCCATTTCTACAACTGGCAGTTGGAGATACTCTTTCTTTCCTCAAAATATGAGGAAAATAGTATTAAGAATGCTGCTCAGTTGAATGTTTTTTGAACAGACAGATACTAAAATTGGATATGTGCCTGCAAAGTAATTATTTGAATCATAGTGCTTGGATAAAGAAGGTACTTCACATATATATATATAGGTATATATATGGTATAAATATATGACATATATAATATATATGAAATTAAACAATAAAGGAAGCTTCTTTTGTGGTGAGAATACATTGAGGTTGAGCAGTTATTTCAATGTGCATGTTTTACATCACTAGAACCCTTAAGATAATTGCAGATCTCATAAAGATAAGTCTAGTGTCAGTTTGCTAAGAGCTTTCATTTCTAAGAACATGTGGATTTAAAATTAAAATTTTTTTTATTGATGTAGACTTGATATATAACATTATATTAGTTTCAGGTGTACAACATAAAGATTTGATATTTGTATATATTGCAAAATGATCACCACAGTAAGTCTCGTTAACATCTGTCACCATACATAATTACAAACTTTTTGGGGTGTGATGAGAACTTTTAAGATCTACTCTCTTAGAAACTTTCAAATATGCAATTCAGTTATTATTAACTATTACTTTTGGAGTTAATTTTCACCAAACCCTTTGGGAGTTAAATATAGTTTTTTCAGTTATAGAGCAGAAACTAACACAACATTGTAAAGCAAATATACTCTAGTAAAGATGTTAAAAAAAAAAAAAAAGATGATGAAAATGGAGTGCATGGAGTGAATTTGGTCACACACAAATGCAAGGCTAACCAATCCCAAAACCATGTACTAAACCATTATATGCTGGTGGAGATGAGAGTGAAGCCCATGTCTGTCTGGCTTCAAAGCCCAGGCTATTTCCACTTTGCATGTTGAGTTTTGCTTTTGTAAAGCATTATTCTGGGAGGGGAAAAAATTAGCCTGTATTAATAATATTTCTGAATATGTTTACTTATACTTAAATGTGTTTTAGTTCTAAAATTCACATAAGTACTAATAGCAAAGGAAATATTACTAGATATAAAGGAATAAGACCATGTGGATTTAAACATAGTCTTTGCTGTGTCAAATTCTCTCAACCTTTTAATTTTTCTGAACCATTATTCAGATATTCATTTATACCTCCTTTAATTTTAAAACTAATTAAGGAAGACCAGAATCCATTTTAAACTGCAGTGGTGTTCAAGAAAGAAACACATATCAAATATAGGAGGCAATCAAATTAACTGACATAATGCAACATTTAGTATGGGTTAGGCTGTATGCTCCATCAGAATGATCTCATATCCTCTCTGCAGCTCTTTGAGAAAAGCTCTCTTATTATTCCAAATGAGGAAATTGAGTTTAGGGAGGCAAAATATCCAAAGTCACACACTGAAGGTTTAGACCTAAGTCTGTTCAACTCCGGGGATTCACTCAGTCACTCACATGTATTAAAGACAGGACAACAGGCCCCAAATGTAGTCACATATGCTGAGCTCCACATCACCAAACTGAGACTTAATTACAGTTTTGACTCTCCTGGAAAGGGAATTTTAAACCACTTAATCAAGACTACCTGATCAGCACTAGTGAGGTGATCTGCCTGATAGACCCCTGCCATCTCCTAAAGAAGTGACCACCTTGCCATGACCAATCCACTTTTTGCTAGTATGACTTCCTTTAAAAGTCTTCTGCCTATAAAAATCTTCTGCCTATAAAAATCTTTCATTTTATACAGGTTTTCAAGCTCCTGTTCATCTGCAAGATGGTTTGCTGCTTGATTCATGAGTTGTTGAATAAAGCCAACAATATCTTTAAACTTCACTCAGGGACTTCCCTGGTGGTACAGTGGTTAAGAATCTGCCTGCCAATGCTGGGGACATGGGTTCGATCCCTGGTCTGGGAAGATCCCACATACTGTGGAGTAACTGAACCCATACACCACAACTACTGAGCCTGCACTCTAGAGCCACAACTACTGAAGCCCACGCACCACAATGAAGAATAGCTGCGGCTTGATGCAATTAGAGAAAGCTCACACGCAACAACGAAGACCCAATGCAGCCAAAAATAAATAAATAATTAATTTTAAAAAAATAAATAAAAAATAAAATTCACTCAGATGAACTTTATTTTTTAACATTTTGGTGACAGCAGTGGGATCTGAAGGTGACTTCTGATGGCTTTGGGGACAGCAAGGAACATAGGCATTGGAACCCATGAACCCTTTGAGTTCTCCCTTTCTCACTGTTTCCAAGGGCTGTGGGTAAGTTTCTCTTAGTTCTGAGCTCTGCTTTCTTTGTGTTGATCTCCTGATCTAATTATATTTCCAGTTTAGGGTGGGTCAGCTTGAGCTAGCTGATGGTTCCATGCAGAATCCCAGCCCCCAGCCCGTGGTTCAGTCTGCAGTTCATTTGTTAAGGTCTGCTGGTTTAGACTCCAGTTCCACATTGGGAACTGCTGGTTGTGTGCACCTAAAACCTTCTCTTGGCCGGTTCTCAGAGTTCACAGTACCATCTCTTTGGTAACTGCTGGTGCCCACAGCTCTGTTTCCTTGATCACTGTTGGTTTCCGTTATTGTGCACAAGAGGTAAATGCTACTGCTAATGGGAATCTTGGAAGCCGAAAACTCCAAGATTGGTGGGCAGAGGTGGAGCTCTTAAAAGATGTTAGAGCACTCACCACTTAACTCTAAGCCTCCTGTGTTAGGATAAGTTGGTCACAGGATAGGTTAGATTGATACTAGGTCTCATGCCAACCTCAAGAAAATTCTTGTACAGTGACATACAACGTAAAAACCACGAAATCCCCAACCCAGCAACACATCCCTCTTAGGTATTAATTTTGGCTCCAAGAGACCCAAAGCTTAAAAACTGGGATCATCGAGTTTCAAAGAATTGAGCACACCACTTTCTGAGACACCTGCTTATTTTGTGTCTAAGGACTGTGGTTCCAGAAGTTGTAGTTATCTATAAAAATCTTACTAAAGACAACCTAGAATTACAGTGACCATTATGCAGAATATTCCAATGAATGTTCAAGATGGTTCATTTCAGAAGTGCACTTGAAAGCAAAGGGTCCCAAATCAAACAAACATAATGGGATACCTATTTTAATTCATATTCAGAAGCTTCCAAAAAGCTTCAAGATTCGAAAATAGCTTTACTGAAAGAGTTGTTGCAAAAGGCTAATGAAAAATTAAAAGTACAAGAGGTATACCTAAAACAAAAGACAATAAGACTGACATGACTTCTACTGCTCCCGTCTTTCCTCCTTTACTTGAGTTTTCACATTCTACTAATCCTCTCTCTGAATTCCTTTTCCAGTCTGAAGACGCTATTTAACAGTTACCTTTTAAAATAAGACCACTGGAGGCTGCCAACAATCCTATTCATGTATCTTTCTCTCCTTGGTCAAAGACCAAATTAAGGGCCATAGTTAAATAATTACCTGAACACATGGAGGATCCCCAAAAGTTTTCTGAAATATTTAGAATCCTTACTGGGGCCTAGGACCCCAGGCTGCTAGGTCTTTATCACCTTATACACGTGCTGGACCTGGGGAAGCCCCAGAACAGATGCTGGAGGCAGAATGGCATAACGTCAATGAGGATATTTGAGATCCACAATCCTCAGTCTTCAATAGGATTCCCTTATAGGCCAGAAAAAGCTTGCAAAGTAGCAACCAATCTTTAAAAAGCCATTCCTAGAGTCTTTCCTGCCCACACTAATTCGTCCATTTTTCAAACCTGCAAACAAAATAAAGATGAATCCATGCCGACATCACAGCCTGTCTGGAAGCTCTGTTCCTATGGCATTTTGGGTTTCACACAACAAATGAAGTTTCTCAACCTCTCGAGCTGTCTTATTTGTAACTGATTATCTCCTGAGATTAGTGGATTGATTAGAAGGCAGAAAATAGGGTGGGAAGCCACAGGACTGGCGGTAATAAACTGCGGTATGAGAAATACTGTACTCATGATCATAGGTCATGACCTCTAGAGATTGCTGACTCCTGCCTTAAGTATTCAGTAAGGGAGGAATATTCCTCACGTGAGGAATATTGAAACGGTTGGAAGCGGCACATTGTCAGCTTAGATACAAGAGCACAGTGTTGGATACTTGCTCCCTTAGTGACTGGGCCATTTGCTGCAAGCAGGACACTCTCCCTGGGCTATGGAACAAAGCATCAACCCCTAATCAGACCGCGTGTACAGACTTGGTCACCAGCAGACCATGTTGGTACTCAGCTGGGGACGAACTGCTGGTTAAACATCTTGCCCCTGAGGCCAGTTGACATCGACAGGAAGTTATGTTGGGGGCAGCAGCTCCAAACTGCGGGCAAAGCTATGCTCCTTTTAAAGTGCTACTGACTTTCTGGAGCGTGAGTCAGGGGAGAAGGCTGTGCCACTTTAGGAACCACTACTTTGGTCTTCTTTATTTATGAGCACTTCATGTTTTGTGGTATGAGAACCTTTCATTTTGAGCCTATTCTTTGAGGAATTCTGATGTATTACTTGTTGATGGTGATTTCTGCTGTTCTCTCCTAATTAGGAGCGCACGCATCAGGTGCGGTAGAGCTTTGTGAGCTGTCAAGTTAGGTGTCTTGAGAAAATGGCAATTATTTCCTTGAATACAGGCAATTCAGCATTCTGATGGCACAGTTCTAATTGGTCTCTGTACCCTGGGCATGATTCACTTTATTCCCATTCCTGAAATACTATGTATTTAGGTGTGTTCAAAACAAATTTTATATCAGCAAACAAATTGATGGCTTAAGATGTTCAATCTAAAAGTTAATAGCAAGTTCTGTCTGCCGACTCAATTATTTTAACTTCTGAGGACAGGGTAGTAGACATCTAATGATTCTCCGCTCATACTCCTTCCCCTCAGGTCTTGATCTATTACTGTTGTCACTTCAATCATGTGATTCTGGTAGAGGCTACTGTGTCTACAGGGATTGGTCTAGGATGCAGTACCTGATCCAATTTGGCTCCATTATGATATTCCACCTCCCTGACTACTATTATTTGTCCAAAGATGGAACTTTATCCAATTTGTGCCAATAACAACCCTTGCTGGAGATTTTTAGAATTAACATTAGACAAAAAGCATTTCAGTTCTTTTACAGAAGAAAGAGATTTAATGAAAGAGATTTAATCTCATTTATTAATGAGATTTTTGGTGCTCTTGTTTCTAAGCCAGTGGAAAAATACCAGATTGACTGAATAAAGGGAATGCAAGCAGGAGAAAAAGGCAAGAGGTAGAGGGAGTGGATCCTGGCAATTTTCAGGTCCTTTGATCCTGTGCTGTCCTTGAAAAAGATTGGTTACATGTGCCAATAAATCTTTTGTATAAAACTGAGTTAGTTCAGGTAGATTTCTGTACTTATAATTATAATAGTTCTGATAAATATGGCAAGGATGGTTTTTATATTTGAATTCTTCCTCATTCCCCTACCCCATGTCTCACACAGTAACTCGCACAATGGTAGCATGTATTTGATTCTCTATCTCTAAACAAAAAAAAGTAATGCCATAAGTGTGGACTAATATTTTACATTAAATTTTATTTACTGGAAATAAGTTTGATGTAAGCAACTGAGTGACATTATTTTATGTTCCTCACATTTGCCCCCAATACACTTTCTATATATTATTTTTTCCTGAAACGTGGCACATGTTTTTCCTATTTTAAATAGACTTTGAATAATAATCTCTTTACCTAGGATGAAATGTGCCACATTAAGCATATATTTTTAATGTGGGTAGATACAGACAGACAATTTAGATAATCCAGGCACAAAACTCACTCATTTTCACTGGTACATTTAGGAAAATAAGTAGAGATACACACGTGATCTATCTAAATGCTCAAGGTTCTAGAGAACATCTTAATGAGACTGAAACCCATCCATAAATTAAATATCAGTTAACAAAAAAAAAAAAAAAGAAAAGAAAGAAGGAAAAGAAACTACGATAAAAAACCATTTTTAGGTAGTATATCTGTGAGACACTATCATTCAGTACTAGATATCTGATACTGTTTGTTTTCCTAATACATGGAACTAAAGAGAGAAGATTTTGGTAAACCTGAACATTGCTTAAATACTGATTTCCATCAGGGTAAACGTACAGTCAGTGTTCTCCAGAGAAATAGAACATATATATATATATATATATATATATATATATATATATATGAGAGACAGAACAGGAGGAGAGAGAAGAATTTCTGTATATTTATCAACAGATTTCTGTATATTTATCTTGCATCCTGCAACTTTGCTGAATTCATTTATTAGTTCTAGTAGTTGTTGGGTGGAGACTAGGGTTTTCTATATAAAGTATCATGTTATCTGCAAATTCGTTTCTTGTAGTGTGTTTTTTATTTCAGCTATTGAATTCTTCATTTCTGATTGGGTCTTCTCATATTTTCTAGTTCCTTGTTAAAATTTTCACTGTGTACATCTATTCTTTCCCCTAATTTAGTTAACATTTTTATTACTATTTTTTAAATTCTTTATCTGGTAAATTGTTTATTTCTGTTTCATTATTTATTTTCTCAGGTTTTTTACCTTACTCTTTAAACTGAGAGCAGTTTCTGCCTTTTCATTGTGCTTCATTTTCTCTGCCTCTATGAACTTAGGTCATTTACCTACTGCCGTCTTTAAGGTGTGTTCTTAGGAGGAAGCATGCCTTTGCAGACTGTGTGTGCCTAATGCCTTTGGTGGGAGGTTTGGCTTTGATGTGGATGCCAGTCGCATCTTTCCCCTGGATGCGCTGGCAGCTATCCCCTTGCCAGGAGGTGGGGCTGGAGATGGAGGGGCTAGAGCTGGAACTGGGTGCGAGGCAGGACTTCCTCTATGCTCAGCGGCCATCCCTGCCTTATTAGGAGTGGTGACTGACCCTGAGTTGCTGGAGTAGAATACCTGAGGGTGGGGCACAAGCTGGCCCTGTTCCCTTTAGGTGTGTGTTTCCCCCTCTCCCTGCACTGGGATCCTTGCCCCAGAGGGAGAGAATGTGGGAGCAAGTGAGGCCCATGAGGCCTCTTGGCTTGTGTTGGCCGCATACAGAGGTTTGAGCTGTCTCCGATGCACTGCCTGTGCAGGTGCTTGTATTTATTTTCCTTGCTCTGCTCACATGCAACCTCAAGTGCAAGTCCCCTTTGTCCCTCACAGCCTATCACTGCCCCCAGCTTCTGCTTGTGAGGATGCTTTGAGTGTATTGGGGGTGAACTGTGGTAGAGTGTCAGCTGTAAGGGATCTGGGCAGCTTCTAATGTGCAGTTTGTGTAAGAGCCAAGAATGGCTGCCACTGCCCCAGGCAGGCTCTGCCCATGACTGGGTCACCGCTGTATCCCATGGTATAGTCTTCTCCCAGTTGTGTCCCCGCCCACCCCAGATCCAGTGCCACACTGTGACATGGAGTGAGCGGGGCCAGCGCATTTGCTCAGCTCGGGCTGGGGTGTGCGCCGAGGCAGTTGCATGAAACCTGGCAGCCACTGGTGCAGACTTCCCTCTGCCCTGCCTCAGGGGAAAGCCAACATGTGCTCCTCATGAGCAGGGTTCAGGATTCCCATTGCCCTCCTGTTAGTCCCACCAGCCCTCCAACCAGCAAGGGGGCTCCTCACCCCAGTGTCAGACCCGAGGACTGAGGCTCAACCCTCTCACTCCCCAGGGCAGGTCTCTACCTGTGTATCCTCTAATTTCTTCTGAGTCCCTTCCCAGGGGCACAGGTCCTGACCTGATTGCCTCTCTTCCCTTCCTATGCAATTCTTTGTGTATCTTTCTTACAGCCTTGGTTGTACAGGAGTCTTTCTGCAGGTTTCCAGTTACTTTTCAGTAAGAGTTCTTCCACATGTAGATGTATTTTGGTTGTTTTGTGGGGGAGCAAACCCATCAAAAATGGGTTATTCCACCATCTTGATTGATCTCCAGGGTAACAGTTGGTACCCAAAATATTTTGGAACTGTTTAATACCTTCGGAATTTGTAGCACTTAAAAAAAACTTAAATCTTTATCTTTTGCAAGTTTACAAGTTTTGAAAATGTAAAATGTAATTATTGGCCAAAGCCTGATAAAACTTTCAAGCTAGATAATACCTTTCTGGGTAAAACGTAAGATGTGACTAGGCACAAGTTAGATTTCATTATGCGGCTTGACAGTTGCTCAAAGGAAGTATAAATGGAAGTCTTGATAAATGGCAGTCACTGGAATAAGGGCTTACAATTTGTATGCTTTGAATATTTACTGACTGTGTACATGTGGTTTATTTACTTAGATATTTACTTCACCTATTTTCAAGTAGGATTTGAAATACTGAAGTTACGGTATACTCGTTTTATAGTTCAGAAATATCAGAGCAAATAATTATATGATGCTGACATTTTACTTTAATTTTCTTACCCCATGTTTTAACAAAAGATCTCCTGTCATAAAAAAATATTCTACAATTAGTAGAATTAAAATTAGTCTTCCAAAATGTCTCCTCTGATTAGTTTTTTCCCTCACTGAGATAGTCCCAGTTTGCGGATTCAGTGAAGTCAAAATTGCTTTGCTTTGTAATACCATGCAAGTGTCCTTCAAAAATGTTTTCAGAATTCCCAAAGGAAGGCTCATAGTTTTCTAGGGTGATTTATGATGTAAGGGGACCTGAAAGCAGCCAGCTCTCCACATTGAGGAGATGTTGGTTTGTTTTCTCAGGCTATAACAGGATTCATGATATTTCTTGATTTTATTCTAAACCTCAAAAACACTGCTGCTGTGTCTGGAAAATATCTGTCTTTTGTTTTTCTTTGTCTTATTGCTCAAATAATAAAGAGCTAACCTGCTTCAAGAGTGAACAAGTATGTACAGGACATGGAAGGACTTTGTTTTTCTTTTGGAAAACCAAATAGAGATTCTGAACTTAATTGTGTTGTAAATAAGAAAAGGGTTATAGATAATATCTATAATGTAAATGCACTTAGTTTAAACATGAAAACTAAAAATAGAACTAACACATGATCCAGCCATCCCACTCCTAGGCATATATCTGGAGAAAAACATAATTTGAAAAGATACATGCACCCCAATGTTCATTTCAGCCCTATTTACAATAGCCAGGTCATGGAAGCAACCTAAATGTCTATTGACAGATGAATGGATAAAGAAGAGGTGGTACATGTATACAACGGAATATTACTCAGCCATAAAAAAGAATGAAATATCGCCATTTGCAGCAACATGGATGGACCTAGAGATTATCATACTAAGTGAAGTCAGAGAAAGACAAAAATCGTATGATATCACTTATATGTGGAATGTAAAAAAATGATACAGATGAACTTATTTACAAAACAGAAACAGACTCACAGACATAGAAAACAAACTTATGGTTACCAAAGGGGAAAGGTAGGGGAGGGATAAATTAGGACTTTGGGATTAACATATACACACTACTATATATAAAATAGATAACCAAAAAGGACCTACTATATAGCACAGGGAACTCTACTCAATATTCTGTAATGACCTATATGGGAAAAGAATCTGAAAAAGAATGGATATTTGTGTATGTATAACTGAATCACTTTGCTGTATACCTGAAACTAACACAATATTGTAAATCAACTATAGTATAAAATAAAAATTAAATTAAAAAAATTAAAAAAACACAAAAGCTTGGTTATCACCTTTTATCTTTCCATCAGCTGTGACACTGGTGTGTCCCCTCATCCTCTACCATGCTTCTGAGAATGGGGTTGAAGTATATTTTAATTCCTTAGAAATGGAGAGTTGGAAGAGATTTGTGGAAAGATTTGGGAAGACCAATTTGGATATAAGAAGCAGAATGTATGTGCAGTTTACTTCTGAAAATGGGATCTTTCAGATAGAATTGGGAAGACAGCAGCCCTGGTGAATGCTCTGGTTTTCTTTCACAGGCTGTGTTGCCATTCACGCTATCCTTCTCTCTAAGGCTGTTCCAATTTCCTCTGTTATTCACTCACTTTTTCTCCCCTAACTGGCTTCCTCAGGTAATTTACTGGTTTTGCTCTTATATCTTTGATTTGGGACTGAACCTTCCAGCTCCAGATTTCTCCATTAACTAAATGTATTGTCTTGGAGTCACGTAGCTCATATTCCAAGGGAAGGAATCAGGCTCAGTCCTTGTTTTCCAGCCGGGGGGGGTGGGCATCACAATTAGCCATAGCTGAGGGGAGGGGGTAGGGGGCAGTCCTGAGAAAACACATATGCCTATTGTCTGCCTCTGCAGTGGGAATTGTGCTAGGCTTCTCTTAGAAGGAATAATGATCAGCTAGGTAATAGAAAAAAATGCAATACAAAGTGCTAGTAATTTTTCACCTAGAGTCATATGGGATGCTGTCATTTACAACTTATAGTTGCCTAATGATTAGCAGTATAAAAAAAGCTTTAACTATAATATTTTTTAAAGTAATGCTGAAAATATATTGGAAATAGCGAGGTGAAATGGCAATGATCTTAAAAAAATTGGAAATGAAACAAAATCGTATTTAATGCATAGGGAGCAAACTAATGAAATAGGTATTTTTTTGTTTTAACAAGAAATTTGTAACTTCACACCTCAACAAGTAGAGAAATGGAATATATCATTTTAATGTCATATGTATTTTTAAAGGAAAACAAAATAAGTTCAATACATGTTTAAGGCACTAAAATTTAGCTTTACAGTTTAAGCTAGAAGTTTTAAAGTCAAACTTTAGAGTTATATTTGATTCATCTTTCTTATATACAAGGAGTCACTAATTTATCTTAATTTATCTTAATTTTACTTTGCCAGTATTTGTAAAATCCATCCTCCCTCCCATCCTTCCGTCCTTCCATCCTTCTTTTCTTGCTCCCTTTCTCCTTCTCTCCCTTTTTCCTCCCTCCCTCTCTCCCTTCTCTGTCACTTTCTTTTTTTTCTCACCACTTACTATCCTAATTCAGGTACCTATTAAAACATTTTTCTCCTAATGGCCTCCTTGCATCAAGTTTTTTCCCTTATTAAGGTTGATTCTCAACACTGCCCCCAGAGGACTATTTCCAAGGTACACATACCACTGTGTCGATTTGCTTTTAAAACAATTGTACGGCTTTAAGCATTCTATAGACTCAAATTATAACTGCAAACATATTTTTAATACTTATTCAGAATTTGAACTTAACCAACACGACCAGCCTCATCTTATCCTGCTTCCATGTCACGGATGTTATACATCACACTTCCTTTGACAAATATGACACAATTTCTAGACTGCATGCATTTGATCCTGTTATCCATTCTGTCCTTATGTATTTCAGTTGGCCAAAATCCCAATTAATCTTTAAAGTCCAAGTAAAATTTATTTTCCTTTGCGTAATCTTCTACAAAGCTTGCCACGCCTTCTCTCCATGCCTTCTTCTGGACATAGTAATTTTCTTCCTCTATTCTCATGTCTTTATGCCTCCATTAAAGCAGTTATCATGCTCAGGGTACTACAGATTAGATATATGCATTTAGGTTTGGTTTTGAAATACATACAGTTAGTATCTTTGTGCCTGTCCCCCATCTTGCATGTAGTAGATATTCAATGAAATATTGATTAAATGTCTTGACTTGATCCAAGCTTCAGTCAAAATGATCAACTTAGTAGCCAATGTCTAAATCAAATAAACTGTGAATTATTTATTTTAAAAAGGAAATAAGTGTTAAGCTTGGACAAAAAGACTAATCACTGCTCTAAAATGAAAGACTTAAAGGTATGTTGAAGAATTATTATTTTTATTAGGCCATCGGGTCATGTAATATTCTGATAGAATATTTACAAAAACTTTGAATAGTTGTTCTATAGCTTACCTAATACACATTTTCTTTTATGTCTTCATAAACATTTAGACCATCAAAAATACATTAAACATTCATATATACATGTACTATACAAAACCAAGTCCCTAAAGATAGGATTAATAATATTACTAAAGTAAAAAACATACATGCAAACCCCAAATGATTTTAGTCTTTAGAAGTAAGGGGATGTTGACTTAACTATGACAAACCATTAAACTAGAGCCATTAGTGTAATTATTTGTCAAAGTTGAATAACTTAATTGTGATCAACGTGTTGAAACTATTTTTAACACACGTTCATGTACATTATGCACATTTATAACGTTGGGTAGCTTTATCATGATTGATGTACTGAGATGATTTTTAACTGCATTTTATGTACCTTATCCCAAATCTCTTAATATGATTGCATTTAACATTAAATGGATTTAATATATTAATTACATTTATGAACCAATTTATCAAAATTTAAGTGAAAAGTTTTAAAACTTGAAAGTTTTAAAATACTGAGATTTTACCAGAACATTTTCTCAAGGTGTTACTTAATTCACAGGTATCAGAGTCAACTTAGATGCCTGCGAACATGTAAATTCCTAGGCTTTTACCTCACTGTACATATAGACTCTTGTTAAATGTGGAATTGCTATGAAATTGTGTTTTAGCAAGATCCATGTGAATTTCTTATACACATTAAAGTTTATGAATCACTGATTATGACATGAAACACACCTTGACCTGATGGTTAACATTGTTTATTAAATTCAAATCATTTAAAAAATATTCTCAATGTAGCCCTGTACTCATACTGTCATTTTGGGGTGAAGACTACTTTAATTAACAGTCACTATTACTATTCAGGTAAATATTTGGCTGTCTTTACTCCTGTGCTAAGGGAAATAATTTTTTCCAAAATAAGAAAACAACCAAACTTCCTGACCCGTCTAGACAACTGGGATCCCCTCAGTGTGGCTGATTTTAAGGCTCCACACAAGCTCAGTGCCTTCATTCACCTGAGCTTTTGTTTTAAGCCAGCTGGAAGGAATGTAGCTGAATGAAATTTTAAAAAAGGTTGAAGACCCCATCCTACCTCTGAGTAAAAACTATGCAACACATATGGACACACACACAATCACAGGCACACATGAACACATACATACTTCTTTTTTTAATTAACTAATTTATGTTATTGGAAGATATATCATTATAAATCATTATATAGATTTTAATTTCCTTAGCCAACAAGATGCCTCACATATATTATTACATTTGCCAATTTATGGGCTGATGTAATTTTATTTTCTATGATCTTTCAGAATTTTTCTATGCTGGGTAGTCTTCAAATAAACATTTTAACATTCTCGAAAGAGAAATATCTAAGTTTTGTCAAAATTAATTTTGAAGTTTGCCTTTTAAAATATTGTTGATTCTTACTGTTCATCCAAATTACTTACTGCAATATTTTTAGAGACTTACAAGTTTAAAAAATTAAGCATTTCATATTTCAGCATTTCAGAGTGTATTTAGTTTTAGTTTCTTTTGCTGTGGATACTTGATTTTGTACTATTTCACCCTATTGAGATTGTGTCTCAATTAGTGTAATTTCTTTCTCTCTTAAATTTTGTATTAGGTAAGATATTCAAGTAAATAAATTCTTTCTGTAGGTTTTATTTTTTTATTTGTAATGTCTTTTGGCTGACTGATTTAGCGCTGCAATTCTCAAAATTTTGGTCTCAGGACCTCTTTACACTAATAAAAATTCTTGAGGATATCGAAGAGCTTTTTAGGAATGATAGTTATATCTATCTATATTAACCATACTATAAATTAAAACCAAAAAAATTACTGTACTTTAAAATATCAGCAAGCCCATAACAGGTTAATATAGATAAAATTTTTATAAAAAATAGCTATAATTTCCAGACCAAGATTTATTGAGCAAAGTGGTGTTATTTCACATCTCTCTTTAATGCCTGGCTTAATAGAAGAGAGGTGGATTTTCACATACGCTTCTGCATTTAGACTGTTGTGATATCGCATGACAGATAGCCTCTGGAAAAATCCACTGTGTTTTTCTAGAGGGTATGAGAGTGAAAATGGCAAATAACATCTTAATATTATTACAAAAACTGTTTTGATTTTGTATACTTCCCAAAGGTCTTGGGGGCTCCAGGGTGCACTTTGAGAACTGCTGTTCTGGAGAAGCACACCTGAGCCTTCACACCTTTTATCTACCTGGAATGTTAAGGTCTAGGTAAAAGCCTCCCCGTTTTTCTGTATCCTCTGTACATTTCACTGGTATCCCTAAATATAACTCTTTTTATAGAGCATAGAAGTTGAGTCTCTTTCAGATATTTCATTACTGAAATTCCCAAAGGACCTCAAAATTAAGATTAACTGTATAAATAAGAAAAATCAGTCATACTGTACTCCATGTAATAGCTCAATTTGCTTTTTTCATATTTTATTTTTTATTCAGTTGTAAAAGCCATATTTTCAGATAAGCATCAGCAAAGAATTTGTACAGAGAATAATCATGAAAGTAAAAGTTCTAAAATTTTTTTGGAGGATAATTTAGTTCTATACATCCATTTATCAATCTATCTATATTAAATAGAGCTATAATTTATGATTCTCTAAAAGTTCAAGCAGTAGAAAAGCATAAAAAGTAAAAGCAAATGTGTTCTCCTCCACTAATTTTCATTTTCCAGAAGTTATCACTGCTTAATATCTTGTATATTATAGAAATTATTTATGCTTGGAAGTGCCCATGCATATGCACATATATTTTTTCTTTTTCCCTTTCTCTGCTAATCTACATATTACCTATACTTCTATCTCAATCTCTCTGTTTGAGAACTTTCTGTGTAAAGGTGCTGTGATAGTTCTGATGATACAGTAGTGAGAAAAAATACACAATTTTACAGGCAACTGCGGGTGAGATGGGAGCATAATAAAGGAAATACTTCTGGAATGGCACTCTGGGACCTTGGTGAACTGCTTTCCCACAGAAACAATGAAAAAATGACAAAACAACTAAAATCAGCCATTTCATAACTCTGAAAATTATCCCAACCGCTGGCCAAACTGAAAATCATCTATCCGTGAGAAAGTACTGAATCTTTGTAAGACACCAGAGCTGGTAGTGTTTAACTTTGAGCTACCCCACTACCTCTCCACCTCTAGTTCTAGTGATGTGGCAGCTTATGAAAGCCAGCAGCCTTGCATCCAAAGATAGGAACGGATCTTTTTTGAGGTATATTAAAAACCCCATCCTCAATATTTTCTCAGTAGCCGTGTGGAAATTATCCCTTCCTAAGGTGCTGTGGCTATTTAATTTCACTCAGAGCTCAGTGCAGTGCAAAAAGGCCCTCTCCCTTGGGCACAGCAGTCTGAAAATAATAGTCTCCTGGCAGCATCAAAGCTGCCAAAGGCTGTGATTTCAGCTGGAGAAACAAGAGCCTGGTCAAAAATTTAAAGGAAAAATCCAAGAGAACTAGATGACCGTAGGGAGTTTTGAAAATTTCCGACATGTTCCTGGGATTGAGAAAGTTACACTCATGTGCGTGGCTTTGCCCAGGAAAGACCTGGGAAAGGAGAGAGTTCCAGTCACTCATCTCTGTCTGAACTTGACACCCCGTGCAAGCAGAGAGTCGAAGATAAGACTGTCTTGTAAGGTGCCTAAAATTTGAAGGCATGCCTTCTCACACAGCTTCCCTTGACAAAGGGTGATAGACAGGCTGGCAGGCATTTAAAGAATTCTTTTATCTCATCATTGGTTGACTACCAAATTATACTGACCTTGGGCTGAACCTTAGCAAGCTAGGCTTAAAAATAAAAGCAAGAACTTAAAAAATGCTAGCTAAGAACTCAGTGGCCACATACTACAGGGAATAGAGAATCTATAGAGTTAGATTATAAAAAATAAGCAGTAACAAGAAAAACAACAGTAACAGCAACAAAAGTAAGCCTTGGTGTTGAGGAAAGAAACTGATAGCAGAGTTGTTGTAATACAGTATCCACAATGTCCAGTTTTCAACCAAAGATTATGAGATAGGAAAGTATTCTACATACATAGGAAAAAAGGCAGCCTTGCAGATGATATCCCTTGGGAGACCTAGATATTGTACTTAGTAGAAAAGGACTTTGAAGCAGCTCTTGCACACATGTTCAAGGAACTAAAGGACACCATGACTAAACAGTTAAAAGAAAGTATAATAATTATGTCTCCCCAAATAAGTACAATCAATAAATAGAAAAAATAACACAAGGAGTACAATATACAATAGTACTTCTTTTTGTATGGTACAAAAAATAATACAATAGTACAAGGAGAGAAGAGAAAGGGACATAAACATTATTTGAAAAAATAATGGTCGAAACCTTCCAAAATGTGATGAAAAACATTAATCTACATGTCCAAGAATCTCAACAAATTTCAAGTAAACTCAAAGAGATCCACACCGATTCACATCAGTGTCAAACTGGCAAGAGTCAAAGACAAGAAAATCTTGATTGCAGAAAAAATATTATCACATACCAGGAATCTTCAATAAGGTCAACAGGTGACTTCTCATGAAGGCCAGAAGGTAGAAGGATGGCAACTTCAAAGTGATGGAAAAAAACAAACTGTCAACCAAGAATTCTATTTTCAGCGAAACCCTCTCTCAATAATGGAGAAATTAAGACATTCCTAGATAAACAACAACTGAGAGAACACACTGCTAGAAGACCTGTCCTACAAGAAATAGCAAAGGGAGTTCTTCAGGCTGAAATGAAAGGACAGTAAGTGGTAACTTGAATCCCCAGGAAGAAATAAAGGGCACCACTAAAGACAACCATATAGGTCAATATAAAAGCAGTATAAACGTATTTTCATTTGTAACTCTTTCCATCTCCTATATGATTTAAAAGATAATTCATAGAACAGTAATTATGAAGCTATGTTACTGGGCTTATAATGTATAAAGATATAATAGCACAAAGGATGGGGGAAGGAACAGAGGTATATTAGAGAAAAGTTTTTGTATAATATTGGAATTAAGTTAGTGTTAACCTGAAAGAGATTATTTTAAGTTAAGATGCTAATTTTAATCCCTAGGCATTACAATTTTTTCTTATCTGAAAACATAAGATAGGAGGAAGCTGCGTATTTGATGTCATCACATAAAAGAGCAATTACAATTTAGATCAGAGAAAAACGGCAGTGTGTTTGAAGTTACAGAAAAGCAGTTTTTAACTCCATTACCAAAAAATACTTTTAATTAATAGAATTGTTTGCTAATGAAATATCTGTATAAATTTAGTTTGAAGAGAGGCTGGATGATTTAGTATTATTTAGATCTGAAAATGAAAGGCCTAATGCCAATGATTTTATTACTAAGATTTACTGAGGATTAAAGAGAACGTATGTTGGTAGAACCTCATTAAGACAGGTTTGACATTCAAAATAAAATAGAAGAAACCCCCATGAACGTTAGATCCATGTTTACTTAACTTTCTTTGATGTTTGGAATATAAATTTCTTCTAGCCATCTTGTTTTTTTACACAGAATTTAACTTCATTTAACTGAATTGAATTGAATGCTTTATCACCCCTGATTATGCTAATCTGAAGTAGCTGATTTAAGGCAGATATTGTTTTAGGCATCCCTTCAACATCATGCTAGGGAACCTCTGTAGCACTATCTTTTCTTGGTTTCTTTGTTTCCTGGATTTCAGGCTTTCCTCTTTCTTAAATTCCCCATTTTAATGGAGCATTTCTTCCTGGAGCGTCCTGAGAAAGGCTTCGTGATAGGTATTTTTGCTGGTGTTACTGAGATTCTCCATGTCTGAAAATATCTTCTTTCTGCTATTACTTTCAATTAATAAATTGGCTTAATATAGAATTCTGATTTGGAAATAATTTTTTCCTAGATTTTGAAGATAGTGTTCCACTGCCTCCTAGCTCTTATTGTTGTTCTTATATCTAATTATATTATTAATTTTAATCTTGTTCTAAAACCTAAATTTTCCTTTTTGGAGATTTTAAAGATTTTCACTTTGGTCTAGTGTTCTGAAGATTTGTAATGATGTTTACTCGTTTGGTTCTAGTTTAATCCATTTGCAGGGCCATCAGTGAACCCTGTCTATCTGAAAATTGAAGTAGTTCTGAAAATGTTTCTTGCATTATTGATTTCTTCATTTTGCTGTTATCTTATTTTGAAACTCTTGAAATGCATTTTTGGCACCTTCTGGAATATTATTCTATTTTAAAATCACTCTCATAATTTCCTTGTCTTTCTTTATCTTTTTATTACATTTCTGACAGATTTCCTTAGAAATCTTTATATTTCTTTCCAAATCTTTTGTTGAATTTTAATTTTTTTTGTCTATCAAAATTTAATACTAGCACTGTTTTCTTATTCTCTAAATTCTTACTTTTTGCTTTAAATCACACTTTTCTTGTTTAGTGGTTAAATAACTTATCTTTTTGAAGATGATATATATGTACTATATATTATATATACATATATATATATTTGAAATTTCCCTCTTTCTCTTTAGTTTCTGCTTCTCCAATTGTTTTTGTTTTGTTCTCTATATGCTATAGGTTTTCTTCAAATATCTGATACTATTTTATTTTCTGCTTATATTTATGAGTGAGAGAGTAAAAAGCTGATTGAGGCCTGATTGTGTGCGTATTGACTGGGTTTTTATCAAAAGGTAATCAGACTGTACGGTTCATTGACTGTCTCCCAATTTCATTATCTTTAGATGCTGCTCTCATGGTGTAACGAGCAGGACCCTATGAGGCCTTCCCAGAATAGACACCCCCCACCATGTCCTCTGCCTCTCTTTTGTCTGTAGAAAAACTGTAGTCAAATAATACATTTAATCAGAGAAGTGAGAAAATGCAGAAAGAAAATAGTCAAGTGAGACAAAATAATAATACTTTAGCCATTAAACAAAGTCAAGGAGCTTTACTTCTTCCTCAAGGACTATAGATAATATTCTGAGCCATGTCCTTTGAGCTGTTTTGCAGATACTGAAACCTCACCAGGTGAAAGAAGTTAACTGTGTGCTGCCCACAAGCAAGTAGACCCCAGACCTGTTGGAACCACAAGGTTAATGATGCTGGCTCCTGATTACCTCATCTCTGACCAATCAGAAGAATGTCCATGAGCTGACCACTCCCTGCTCCTTGAACACTATAAGACTCCTAACTGCCCTCTCAGGGTGGGACACACAGTCTTGAGGGAATTAGCCCACTGCGGCCCCCTTTGCCTGGCAAAGCAATAAAGGTATTTCTTTCTACTTCACCCAAAACTCTGTCTCTGAGATTTAATCCAGCCCCGGTGTAGAGAGGCAGAATTTTGGCAACCATAGTCTGGTCATATTCTTATCTCTGATCTGCTGTGGGAGCTGGTACAAGCCTGGTGGCCAGAGTTCTGGGTATCAGTTCTGGGCATCTAGTTCATGGAGGTCTCTGTGTTTACTTGGTAACCGTTTTGTGTTTTTCTGTCAACTATGGCTGATAGTCCCTAGTGCTGTGATCCTCTGTTCTCTTTTTTAAATTTTATAATTTATGTTTTTGGCTGCATTGGGTCTTCGTTGCTGCGTGCGGGCTTTGTCTAGTTGCGGCGAGCGGGGGCTACTCTTCGTTGCGGTGTGCAGGCTTCTCATTGCAGTGGCTTCTCTTGTTGCGGAGCATGGGCTCGAGGCACGCGGGCTTCAGTAGTTGTGGCACGTGGGCTCTAGAGCGCAGGCTCAATAGTTGTGGCGCACGGGCTTAGTTGCTCCACAGCATGTGGAATCTTCCCGGACCAATGCTCGAACCCGTGTCCTCTGCATTGGCAGGTGGATTCTTAACCACTGCACCACCAAGGAAGTCCCTGATCCTCTGTTTTAATCTCTCTAGAAGATAACTCTTCGGGCTTCTGCCTCCGTGTGGGGTGGAGGACTTTATTCAGACACACAGAGTAGGAAAGATATTTAAGAATCTGAACGTTCCTAGAGTCTTTCACCAGTCCTGCTGTTTTCCGTTGTCCCATTCCAGAGGTAGCTGGTGCTGGGTCCCTGAGATTCCACAGTGTTGATGGGCTGAGTCTCTGATTTCCACACTGCTGGCTTACAGGTTAGTTACCACCCATCCATTTGCTTTTCAGACATTAAAATTTTATTGTTGTCTCCTTTTCTGTTCAATTTGTATTTTTGTGGCTTTATGGTTTCTTTTAAAAAGAAACCTTTTTAAAGGTTTAAAATCTTTTTAAACCTTTTAAAATTCCTTTTTCAGTAATTTTTGTAGATGGCGGGAGAGAGTGAAAGGGACGTTGAACGTTTGATCTGCCAGTTTTTAATCAAAAGCTCAGGGGTTTTGTTTTGTTTTTCTTTAGAAATGCTACTGATGTAGATAAGCTAAAGTTTATATAATTGAATTAGAGGACACTGTGAAATGAATAAATAGCTTGTTTGAGTCTCTCTCTCTCTCTTTTTTTAACAAATGAAGAAATTTAAGCTCAAAGAATTTATCTGAGTTTCCAAGATCACACAGCATGTGTGGTGGAGCTAGAATTGAAACCCCAGCAATACTGTTTATGTTTAACAGGACTGTAATAAAGAACCTTATAAGTGAGGTGTTAGCTAGGGTAATGTTGGCTGCTGTAAGAAACAACCAATATGTACAATGGTTTAAATACAATAAATATTTATTTCTTGTGCATCTAAATTCATAACAAGTGCTGCTGAATTGTAACTGAGCAAGACCCTATGGGGCCTTCCCAGGACAGACCCCTTCCGCATACCCTCTGCTGTAGCTCCTCTCTGAAGGACCTAGATAATAGTATCGGATGCCCATTTCCTGAGTTGTTTTACAGATGCTAAAACCACCACCAAATGGAAGAAACTAACCACCTGATGATCCTGAGCACGTAGCCCCCAGACCTACCGGCGCCTAAGGATTGCCAATGTTAACCCCTGTGACACCACCCTGTTACCTCACCATCAACCAATCAGACTTTTACTGTTGTAATAGGGAAGAAACTTTGTATTCTAAGTTAATCACTGAAGGGATGTTGTCTATAAGCTTAAATTATACATAATGGCCCATCTCTGGAAACCCTGCTTCCCAGGTAATGAACATTCAGCTAAAATACCTTTGTTGAGCTCACAGGAAACATCCCGACCAGGCCCACCTGTGAATGGCTGCAGAAGGAAGACATTAACACATCTCCTCCAGAGGCTGATAGGAATCAGGAAGTGTTTGACTTTACTCCCTCACCTTTTAGTATAGAAGGGCCCTGAATTCTAAGTCGGGGAAGATGGTTCTTTGGGACACAAGTCCACCATCCTCTTGGTCTGCTGGCTTTCTGAATAAAGTCGCTATTCCTTGTCCCAGCAGCTCATCTGTCAATTATTGGCCTGTCATGCGGTAAGCAGTGTGAGCTTAGACCCAGTAACACTGTCAGAAAAAATGTTTGAACTCTTTAGTCTTTACATTTTACTTAAATTTTCTAAAATGCATTTCCTATGTTTGTGGGTAAAGGTTTCAGTGCCACTGAGAGGCAATACTAAGGGTTCTAGAGTTAGACTCTGTGGGCTTGAATCCTGGCTGCATGATTTACAGCTGTGTGGCAGGTATGGCAACCCAGCCTCCTGTGCACCTGTAAACTAGGAGGGATGGTGCCTGTCTCCCAGTTGTTGTGAGAAAAATTAGTTAACAGTCAAGTGCACAATGCCTGACATGCAGAAAGCCCTCAATAAATGTTAACCACTATTCACTTTTAGTAATTCTTAGAAATTCACTTAGTATATTAATAGCAAGGAGCTCTTTGCCATAGCAAAAGCAAAATTCATGGAATTTCTCATAATTCATTCATCCTGAAGGCAAGATGTTCATAGTTCATCAGGAAAACCCTCACAGTCTTCCAGAGAGTTGTGGTCTTCATTTCTTTTAATAATTATTTTTATTGTTTATTTATTTATTTAGGCTGTGCCGTGTGGGATCTTTGTTCCCCAACTAGGGATTGAACCCTTGCCCCTTGCATTAGGAGCTCGGAGTCTTAACCACTGGACCGCCAGGGAAGCCCCATGGTCTTTATTTTTAAAGGACAAGGAAAAACAAGGACCCAAACTATTAAAAGCAGGTTCTCAGGTAGTAGGATTTCTGGTGATTTTTTGCATTCTATGCATTTGATAACATAAGCATGCATTGCATTCTTTTTTACATTTATATTGACAAAAGAGTTATCATATTTGATATTATTATATTATTCTCTAGTGAGGTCCTCAGTGTGCACTGAAGTAACAGTTTTGGTTTTATTATAAGATCCTACTGGTGTCAGATCTATTGATGAGCTTGTATGAAGAGACCACAATGCCAATAATCTGTGCATGAGTGTGTGTGTGTATGTATGTGTGTGGTGCCTATATATTACAAATATTTGAACATATGGGATAGAATGTTGCAAGCGTACTGAATGTTGGCATAACATCTTCCTTTCATGATTGAGTTCTTAAGTAAGATGCTGTGTTATCTAGTTTTGAGGGGAGACAAATGTTGAGGGAGAGGGCTTAGTGAAGGAACATTTGTTACAGATATCTTCCATGCAACTAGTTTACTCCTGTGTTCTCTTAATCTGTCTCTTGCCCCAGGGGAAAAATAACAGCTCGCAACTTTCCCCTTAATCTTTTTCCCTGTGAACTTGTCTGATGGATGACTGGAAAATATGGGTGCTGCTAGGGCATTGGCTATGAGTCCTCAGCTAATAAACTCTGTCCTAGGAGAGATTTTTTTTTAAGTTTATGAAGTTTTTTAAGTTTAAGATTTGTTTATGTTTATTTTTTAGAACAGTTTTATATTTACAGAAAAATTGCAGACTTTCCATAAACCCCACACCCAATTTCTGCTATTATTAACATCTAACATTAGTATGGTACATTTGGTTTTTGTTTTTGTTTTTAAGTTTCTTTTTTATTCTTGAATTTTATTCTATTTATTTTTTTATACAACAGGTTCTTATTAGTTATCCATTTTATAGACATCAGTGTATACATGTCAATCCCAATCTCCCAATTCATCACACCACCACCACCACCCGCCATTCCCCCCACCCCCTTGGTGTCCATACGTTTGTTCTCTACATCTGTGTCTCTATTTCTGCCTTGCAAACTGGTTCATTGGTACCATTAGGAGAGATTTTTGACAAAGGCACCAGGTCGTATTCTTCGTACTTAGTTTGAATCTCTAAAGTTCAGAGATGAGAGGGTCAGCCTCTATTATACATTCACTATGCAGAAAACTAATTAAGATATTGGATAAGGACAGTCCATTGGGAACTAGTTTTTGTTACAAATGGGTTCATATAAAAATATTAAATAAGAAGTGTATGCTCATTAAGCTAAATCCAGTCTCTCTAGAGAAATTTTTGTTTATAGAAAAGCAAAAGTCAGAGTTATGTACATCTCACTTAAGGATAATTTCTAACTGTTTATTTAAAAAATCACTTCTATCTTTGAAAGGTTTTAGGTGGCATAGCGACTCTCCAATTTTTGGTATGCTTTTCTCTTAATTCCTCCTCTCACCATTCAGAGCTGTTTTCTGGATATTCCCTTCAGAAATGTTTTGCTTACCTTTACCCTCCTTTTCATTCTCACTGTTACTGCTTTTGTATGTATGAAGTAGTGCTTAAGAAAGTGAATCTTAAGTTAGATATGAATTCAAATCCTGACTCAGCTGAATACCAACTCTGTATCCCTAGGAAGTGATCTAGCATTCTGAACCTCAGTTCCCTGTTCTGTAAAATGTGGATAGTAGAATACTCACAGGTGGTTAGGACACAATGGGATAATGCAGGCAAGATAACAATCAGTGTCAGACCTTCAGGCTTTTCTGTTCTTCCCCTGAATCTAAAGAGATAACAAAAAGCTGCTTTTCTCATCTGTCAATTTGTAAATATCTTAACCTTCAAAAACCGCTGTCCTGGTAATTCTCTGGCGTTCCAGTGGTTAGGACTCCGCACTTTGACTGCCAAGGGCCCAGGTTAAATCCCTGGTCAGGGAACTAAGATCTCACAAAACCGCGTGGTGTGGCCAGAAAAACAAAAAAACAAAAAACGAAAAGGGCTGTCCAGCCAAGGCCCTCTCCTGAACGAGAACTCCACTACCTATGAGCCCAGAATTAGAATAACTCTCTTGTCTGGATAGGAATGACATTTCAGCCTTATTTCCAACTTGTACCTGATGTTCAGTAAAATTAACTATTTCTCTCCTTCCTTTGTTTTTACTGGTCTCTCCTCCCACATGCTTCACCACCAGATCCACTGGAAGACACACATCCTTAAGACCCAGCTCAAATTCCAGCTGCTCCAAAAATATTTTCTTTTCGAACTAAATGTGCACTCTTCTTTGTGTCTTGTAAGACTTGCATGTTACTTGTGTTTGGATATTTGTTTATGTATCTTCTTTCTACTATGAAATTAATTTTGATCTTTTCATGCCTGGTATTATGTACTTCACATGGTAGAAATAACTTAGCATTTGTTAATTATCTAGGTAACTTTATAATTTTTTAGGTGAATGAATGAACAAATACATTAAAAAATAAATATACCATAATAAATGTCTTTATTTGTTTATATATACTTGGCCCATAATCTTAATTACTGAAGGAGAAATATATTCAGTTAACCTAGAATTTTGGTACAATTGATTTAAACCCTGCACATCTAGAGTCAGGGGCTGACAGAACCAGTCTCAGAGCTGGACACTCGGCTCTCTTTTGCAGCATCATTACCAAGAAGTCATTCACCTTTCACGTGACCATTTTCACTTTGGGGGAAATCCTGAGTGAAAGCAGGCAGTCCCACCTACAAGCCGATGTATCATTATTAGAGAGTTTGCTTTGTTTTGCTGCAATGTTTTTTACTTCCTCTCATTGATCTCCATTCATTTGGTGTCTGTCTTGTGCTGGGTACTGCACATTCTGTTTCACAAAAAAATATTTCATTTAGAGTAGTTAGGTGATCACTTGTACTGTCAACCTCAGACTTTCAATTTCCTATTTTCACTGTTAGTGTGCCATTTGTAAGCCTGCTAAGGATTTTATTGTCAAAGAAGTATGGTAGCATAATAAAATTTAGGTAATAATGCTTTGGGCTAAGTCAATATACCATGAGTGGAATAGAATTGCCCTATGCATTGCTGATTGTTGTTCTTTTTTTAAGTATAAATAAAAGGTGATTTTTGTGTTTTCTTTTCATACCGTATTTCAGTCTCAGCTAATGCTTCTTTATGTCATCTTTCTATTTTTTTATATGACCCTTTATTTCTGAACTTCTCCTGGTAAGAGCAAGCCCATACTTTCCTCCTTCATCTGAATCATGATATTTGATGATCTTATTTTAACATCTTATCTTGAACCTATCTTCAAGGACCAGCTGTTGGAAGATCAAGACCTAGCCTACCTGCTAAGGTACTATGTCTCTATGATTTTAAGTTTAAGGCTTATATCTGAAGCAAATTCTCCCTCCCTATCACATCTTGATAGATATGCCATAGCTCCCCATATTAGAATATAATGGGGCTCATGTCATAACTCAGTTTTAAACTATTCTATTTGGCAAGCCCTCAAAAGTACGCTTCCTCTCATAATTTTGAGTATGGAGTAAAGTCTACATTTTCATAGACAATCCCAACTGTACCCCCTAAACTTGGTGAAGATATACTGACCATTTTCCCAGAGCGTAATAATAAACAAATAGACAATGTGCTTTGCTTATATAAGCATCACTCTCACATTCAGTGACTGCCTGTTGTCTACAGGAAGAAGTTGAACTCTGTAGCACAGCACACCAGCTGGTTCACCATCTGAACGTCACCAATCTCTTCCTCCTAAGAGGTGCCATTTCTTCCAAGTCACACTTTCATCTTGTCATGTTGGATTAGTTGGTTTCCCACGTAGTCTTCAAACTTTTATTCTACCACAGTTTTGAACATGTAATTTCCCCCTTTTTCTTCCAAGGAAATTTCTATGTCACTCTCTGTGGAACTGTTCAGAAACACAAGTTTCAGGATTTTTAATTCATTCCATATACATCTATTAACTGTTGCTATGTACCAGTTACTGTACTAATAAGTGTAGTATTCAGACAGGCAGTTCTTCTCTCCGAAAGTGATTGTACTATGGAGAGAGAGGCATGCAATAACATCCTGGTGCCATAGAAGGTGCCTGTGTGGGTGATAAGGAGGACTTGATATACCATATCGCATAACCTGCTAGTTGCTAGTTTGTATCTCTAGTATCCCGTTTGGGCAGTGAGTTCTGTGTTTTACCTATTTCTACATTTTCAATGTCAGAATCATTGGAGGGGCTCAGGAAATGTTATGGAATGAATAAAAACTTAATATCTTTTAGGAATTTATGTATTCCTAATAAATTAAGTCAAAAGGTCCACTTATCTATTCGTCTGACAAGAAACATGGCCAGAAACAATTAATTAATTAATAACTAAAAGAGAAGCAGAAAACATTTATCTGTCTGGCATTTTTGCTGTTTTGTTAAGATACTAATTTAGTTTTTACTTTTATTTTAGTTTTATCTTTTTTCTTTTGTTCATTAGATAGAAATATCTCATGTTTTGAGCAGGAGTTAATTGTAAACTACTTTTTCTGAAGAAGTTTTATATAGTCTATTTGATCTTACCATTAAGAAAGCACCACTGACTTTTTCATGCAGTAATTGAACCCCTCAGACTCCAGGCTCACCTGTTTGTGAATTTTTAACTTACTTTTTTTTTTTTTTGCATAAAGCATGTTATTGTTTCCTAAGTATGTTCATTAATGTAAAGGTTGAGCTATACTTTATCTATGTAAATAAGCCCTATATTACAAACCCAAATGCTGCAGATCTGAGGGGAAAATGAATTAACTATACCCAGAGGCAAGTAGGTCTTTAGCAGCAGTAGCAGAAATCAGCAAAATCAAGCTTTTTGGATATGTGATATTTCCATAATATCTCCAGGCAACCATTAAGATCTAGTTACAGATTGTCTTACGAATGTTTTGATAAACACATGGCTTGTTTTTGAGTCTATGTGTGTGTTGGACAGTTTGAGGGCACCACAGACATAGTATCTAAATGCTCTGGGTCCTGCTCCTATGCCTCATGGTTCGTTTATAGGATCCAAACACCGAATGATGATATTCCGTCAGCTTAGGATATTCCAGGAAACTTCAGACGTGATTTTGTACCTCTTAAGTGCGAAGCATGAATACATTTCCTTTAACAGACTCTCACATCTTTTGAATAACAAGGAGCTGATTAAATTATACTGAGACAAGGATAAAGTTCTTAGAGGGTGACATTGCCTTCTGCCTGGTATAAGGGGTAGGAGAAAGAGAAGACCTGAAGCTCTTTGGCTCGTAAATACAATTAACCTTGTTTAGGAAAAATAGGTGACTCATCTTTGCCCTCATGGTAGTTACCCTATTGCAAATTTCTTCTCTCTTCCAGACCGACCTTAGAATTTGTTGTCGCCTGATTTCACATGTGAAATTTTAGGGAAAAACCTAAATGTGACTTATCTTGTGCTGAAGCAGGTCTGAAACCAACCAGAATCTTTCTTATGCATCAAAGGCACTTTTGGTGGAAGATAAGGCTTTTCCTTCTATGAAGATGTTTATTTTTCTTCTCCCTTGTTAGGACGTGTCTTGTCATCAGTGTCAGAGGATGAATTATGTTGAAGGGCAACCTCCATGTATACCCAGGCTTAATTTTCTCATACTTCCACTGAAATACTGCTATACTACGTTTTTTCATGTACATTCCATATTACCTAATCTTCTCCATTCAGCCTGTACATGCACAAGTATCTCCAGTCTTTAAAACAAAAGTTAATTTTAATACCCTTCAGTTACTACTTAAATTTTCTAATTTTTTCTTGAAACAGGTGTCAATAATTGCTAGCCCCAAATTCTCACATCCTGTATATTCCCCAAATCAACTACAGTATGTCTTTTGTATGTCTACTGAACCTTCTTTAACTAGGGTGCTGAATGATTTTATAATTACTAAATCCAAGAGATATCATCAAATGTTTAGAGCTGTATGGTGCATTTGACACTGTTGATATAGAAAGTTTCTTCTTCCTTTGGCTTCCAAAACTAAATGGTCTATATGTATATATATATATATATATTTTTTTTTTTATAACATTTAAAAATGACTTCATAAGGAGTCTTACTTTGATTTCCTTTTAACTTTGGTAATTCCTTTGGTCCCATATTGAGATCAGAGATCACTGCTTATATCAAAGAGAGTCAATCAGAGAAATAGAACCAGTAGCATATTTTATATGTATAATGTATGGATAGCACATGTAATTGACTTGCACCATTGAGGACACTAGTTAAATATTTCCTACAAGACTGTCTCAGCTTGGCTGAAGCTGGAAATTAAAGTTCACTGAGCAGGAAGTCAGGAGGAAGAAATCAGGAACAGGCTGGAACCCCCCCAGCATGAGCTTATACCCGCAAGGATGGGCTGAAACTTGTCTGCCTTCCTGTTGCTCTGTCCTTGATGACAGGGGTATCCTACAGAGGCCTTTTGTCACAAAGCAGACCCACACATCTGGTCTAGCTGTTGCTTCACGTGAGTGAGGTAAGTCAGCAGATCAGCAAAGCTAACATATGCAATAAAAAGGCAGCCACTAACCTGCCCTTCAAAACGTCGGGAGAATCTTGTGGTTCACACTAACCAGAAATATACACCAAAAGGAATTTTGTTGAAGACTTTTGTGTCTGTGTTCATGAGTGATATTGATCTGTAGTTTTCTTTTCGTGGAAAATCTTTATGTGATTTTAGCATAGGTTAATGCTGGCCTCTTACAAATAGTTACATAGTATTCCTTCTTTCCATTTTCTGGAAGAAATTGTAAGAATGTGTATCACTTCTTTCTTAAATGTTTGGTAGAATTCACCAGTGAAGACAACTGGGGCTGTTGCTTTCCTTTTTGGAAGATTTAAAAATTATTGCTTCAATATTTTTAATAGCTATAGAGCTCATTCTTCTTGCATGAGGTTTGGTACTTTGTGCCTTTTAAGGAATCGGTCCATTTTATCTAAGTTGGCAAATTTGTGGACATAGAGGTGTTCAAAGTATTTTGTTATTTTCCTTTTCATGTTCATGGAGTCAATGGAGACACTTTCATTTCTGATATTGGTAATTTGTGTCTTTTTTTTTTTTTAATCTTAGTCTGGTGAGAGTTTTGTCAAATTTATTGATCTTTTCAGAGAATCAGCTTTTGATTATTTTGATTTTATCTATTGCCTTCCTCTTTTCAATTTCATTGATTTCTGCTCTTTTAAAATTCTCTTCTGCTTATTTAGGGATAAATTCTTATTACTCTAGTTTCCTAAAGGGAAAGCTCAGTGTTTTTTTTTCTTTTTTTCTTTTTTTTAGAGCTTTCTTATTTTCTAACATATGCATTTAATGTTATAAACTTCCAAGTAAAGTTTTTGCTGCATCCAGCAAATTTCATTAAGTAGTGTTTTCATTTTCATTTAGTTCAAAATATTTTTTTAATATTCTCTTGAGAGAAATTACTTCTTTTCTTACTCTCTATTATCTCTTATTTTTCCTCTTACTATTTTCTTTAACTTTTGCTTATATACCACAGCATATAGGTAAAAAGGTCATTGATCTATTGATTGAACTGACCTCAAGTATCAAGTTAATGTCAAAACTTTGGGCTTATGTTTATCTAAAATTTATGCACAGCAAGAGCAAGTTCATAGGGTAATACTTTATTAAAATAGAAGTGCTGCATTTCTGGTTTGTTTATCTTTTCATGAAACATTTTGAAATCTTCACTTTGACTAGGTTAAAGATAAAAGCTATTTAATAAATAGAAGTATAATTTTTGAAAGCAGTCATTTTTCTCGATATGGAAGACATTTAGTACTCAAAAAATTAAGAGTATTAGTAAACAAACCAGGACTATCCTGCAATATATGGGGGAGTCAGGCAGGAAGTAATAGCTTTGGGCTAATGAAATGCAGCATGGTACAGCAGAAAGAACTGTACAGCAAATGTTTTAGAGACATTGATTCTTCTTTCAGATTTCCCCTTGTCTAGCTTTATAAGCTTGGTAGATTAACTTCATTACTTTCAGTCTCAGATTTTTCAGATTCCAAGTCTTCTAATATATACTGATTTATCGTATGTGCCAGAGACTGTGCTTGGTGCTTTAGCATATTTTATTTCCTATTAACCCTCTGCAATAAAATTGGGAAACATAGTATATGAGAGTTTTGAAAGATCTAAAATCTTATGGTGATATGCAGTGTTAGTATTGGATTTATATAGTAATTGTGGTGATATTGAAGGTGTTTATACCATTGACTAAAAAAGTGGGAGCATTATCATTATTAACATCACCATACAACTCACAAGGTAATAATACTACAACTCAAGTGATATTATGTGATTGGAATGGTCTCCCATCAACACAGCATGTCTTCATTCTCCATTACAGTGTGTAATGTTATTACAGTATATGGGTTAAGTCATTGAATTCCTCAAAAAAAATAAACATGGGAATATTAACCCATTAAGCCACAATTATTTATTAATCCTGTATTATATTTTGGTTTTTGATTGGTTAGTAAAAGTTTGAATGTCTTAGTAATAGGACCTAAGATGCATAAAATTTAAAGGGGAGAACATAAAACTGGAAATATTAAATGTCACAACTCCTTATGGAAAGTTTGCATAAGATTCCACACTGGGAGGACCTGGAAAGCTAGAGGATGAGTCCATTTTAACTTTCTACCACATTTTTCTCCTTCTCCATTTAAGTAGGTTCTATTTTGCCACTCATTCTGAGGATACAATATATCTTCAAATATGCTTTTTCCACTTCTGTGATGTTATGTTTTTACATTGACCAATTTTGAAGCCTAAAAGTAATTTCTAGTTTCTTTGACCCATTTTGAACCAAAGCAGTCATGGGAGATTTCTGACTTGTTAAGTTGCAATTTTCTTTGTGGAGCAAGAATGAGTGGACTCAACATCAGTACCTGGTTCCAAGTTGGTCATTTACATGGTGAACACAAAAGGTATCAATAGTCTGTCAGGTTACCTGGCACATCTCTGCACCGAAGTGGTACCCCATATTAGTGACTGACTCAATTAGATCCATCTTCTTAGAGAGTTTGAATGAGAGAGAGAGAGAGAGAGAGATTGATTGTATGCCAGGAGACAATGGATGAAACAGAGCATTAGAAAAACTGTGGCATGGGATTATCTCTGTCTGTAGATAAGGACCAATGGATATCCTCACGTTCCAGGATGACAAAATGACCTGCTCGTATCTACTAAAAAACATTAAACCTAGTACTTTTATTATTTTTAAATGATTTTTATTGACCATATATTAGGGTATTTTTTACAATAATACCATAGTGTATTTTTTTATATGACTTGAGGTAAACTGAGCATGCCTCTGATTCCAGCATCATGAAACAAATAAACTGAGTCAATTATTAAATGAAAAGTTGGGTTTGGGTAATTCTAATACAGCAGTGTTTGTGTTTTGTACATCTCTAGTTTTTGTTTCAAATTTCAAAAATTAGGCCAGGCCATCTGCTTCATTCTGTGGAGGTGAGTGGGCAGAGATGGCATTCAGAACTGGGAATGAATTGCCTACTAGTATGGGAGAGATAGGCTCAGAGCCTTATTTTATTTGATTACAAAATAGATTACTGTGACATTTCTTGCACACAAGAGTTTGCAAAGATAGGATTAACACTTGTACACCAATTTCTTGGTTGAGCGAGATATGTACCCGTTTGAAGTAGGATGGTTAAGAAACTGAATGTTACTTTAAAATTAAATTGTAAAAAGACAAGATATTGAATAAGTCCTAGGGTAATATCCAGGATGGTCAAACTCAAGCATATAAACACGAGGAAAGTAAAATTTAATAAAATTACTACTTTGGAGTAGGTTTTGGATAATGATCTGAAGAAAGAAGATTTTCTAAAGAAAAGTTGAAAGGGCTTACTGGTGTCCCTAGTGAAGCAATGTCAAGAACTGAATCTATTCTGACTCTGAAATCTGTTTTTAATACTGAAAAATGCATAGACTTAGAGGTAACCCAATGGTACAATGAATTAATCCACCTGTGTTTAATTCACATCTAAAGATATAGTCACTCTATTATAAAGCATATTTGTAACTAGAATGAATAATGAGTCTATTTTTAAGAAAAAGAAGAAGATTCTAGTGAGAAGAAAAGGGATTAACATTTTGTATAATGTTCTTTGGAAATGTTGGTATAGAATTTGGTCACACTCTTCTGAGAAGTTAGCATTGAAGTTTTTGTTTTCTGTTCTTGTTTTAAAAATATCCCCTTCTACTGTATTTTGGGCCTCTTTTTTAACTGCTAGAGTGGAGAAGATATGCAGGACATGGTGGAGAAACTGATGGGGGATTAAACTATTTGAAAGTAATGGTCTTGTTCTAAAATGTCTCTGAAAACCCATTTCTGACTTCCTGAAGTAATGCAAAGCTTTGCAGAACAGCCTAAAGTTTCCTAGAGAAGGTTTTATGACAGTCACTTCTTCTAAATTCTTCTCTTTCTAAATTCCACTTTTGAAAAGAAAGTCATAAATGACATAATTCCATGAGGCCCTTAAATAGAAGTTTAATAGAATTTAGTGTCATAATAAATAATGTAGAAAAAAATCTAATAAAGGACTAATACCAAGAAATCTTATTTATTCTTTCTTAGGCAAGGTGCTCAGCCTCAGAGGATCTCACTTTTTCTTATCTGTAATAAAATTCTACCAGCTTATCCTACCTCACAGTATTTTTATAAGAATACAATTGGAGAAAACATGTGGAAATCCTTTAGTTACAAATCACTCTTCAAATGAAACTTTGTGTTACACATCTGTTTGTGCAGAATTTCTCACTCCATTTCACTGTTGTCCATTCTCTGATGTCACTGGCACAGATGATTTCCGAACATCATACTTGACATTATTATTTTCTTTTCTAAGTGATTTCTCTGAAGTTTTATTATTAACTCCTTGAATAAAATTCTTTTCTATGGTATTTGTCTCTTTTTCTGACTTACTTCACTTAGGATGATCATCTATAGTTGCATCCATGTTGTTGCAAAATGACATTAATTTGTTCTTCTTTATGGCTGAGTAATATTCCATAGTATATACATACACACGGCATCTTTTTATTTTTTTTAAATTTTTATTGGAGTAGAGTTGCTTTACAATATTGTGTTAGTTTATACTGTACAGCAAAGTGAATTAGCTATATGTATACATATATCCCCTCTTTTTTGGATTTCCTTCTCATTTAGGTAATCATAGAGCGTTGAATAGAGTTCCCCTGTGTTATACAGTAAGTTCTCATTAGTTATCTATTTTATACATAGTATCAATAGTGTATATAGGTCAATCCCAATCTCCCAATTCATCCCACCCCCCCCTTTCCCCCTTGGAATCCATATGTTTGTTCTCTACATCTGTGTCTCTATTTCTGCTTTGTAAATAAGATCGTCTATACCAATTTTTTCAGATTCCACATATATACGTTAATATACGATATTTGTTTTTCTCTTTCTGACTTACTTCACTCTGTATGACAGTTTCTAGGTCCATCCATGTCCCTGCATATACCATATCTTCTTTATCCATTCATCTGTCAATAGACATATAGGTTGGTTCCATGTTTTGGCTGTTGCTGGATCATATGATAGTTCTATTTTTAGTCTTTTGAGGAACCTCCCCACTGTTTTCCATAGTGGCTGCACCAACTTACATTCCCACCAACAGTGTGGTAGGGCTCCCTTTTCTCCACACCCTCTCCAGCATTTGTTATTCATAGACTTTTTAATGATGGCCATTCTGACTTGTGTGAGGTGGTACCTCATTGTAGTTTTGATTTGCATTTCTCTATTAATTAGTGATGTTGAGCATCTTTTCATGTGCCTACTGGCCATCTGTATGTCTTCTTTGGAGAAATGTCTATTAAGGTCTTCTGCCCAGTTTTTGATTGGGTTGTTTGCTTTTTTGTTGTTGAGTTGTATGAGCTGTTTTTATATTTTGGAGATTAAGCCCTTATCTGTTGCATCATTTGCAAATATGGCACAAATGAACCTATCTACAAAACAGAAACAGATTCACAGACATAGAGAACAGACTTGTGGTTGCCAAGGGGGAGGGGGGTGGGGAGGGAAGGACTGGGAGTGTGGGGTCAGCAGATGCAAATTATTATACATAGTATGGATAAACAACAAGGTCCTACTGTGTAGCACAGGGAACTATATTCAATATCCTGTGATAAACCATCATGGAAAAGAATATAAAAAAAAGAACATCTCTATGTGTATAACTGAGTCACTTTGCTGTACAGCAGAGATTGGCACAGCATTGTAAATCAACTATACTTCCATTAAAAAATTAAAAACAAATTATTTTCTATTATTTGCTTAGTGCTTTCTACATTAAGTCCCTTTATATAAAATGTTTGTTTGTTCCATATTTTTTCCTGAACAATCCTTCAGGGAAAACTCTAACTTACTACACAGAATTGTCCTTTCCCACTAGAGAGCAGTCAGTTCTCCAAGCTGCCCTGCTGAGGCCTGTATCCTTTAAGCCTCCTTCACTAAATCACAATCAGGCAATCTTTCTTCTTGTTTTTCAAGAGCAGCTCTGAGGAGTCTTTGTTATTTTCTGTGGTGATGGTTTTTCAAAGGTTTAATTGGCACTTCCATAAGCACAAGAAACTGAAAAAAAAAGTTAAAGAAAGAAATCTCTCTTCTTTACTCAGGTGTAATCTGAAACAAATGACAAAGGCCCTCCAGACTCTCAGAAATTATGTGATTAAGAACAGTGGTGACTTCCTCCTGCCTCTTCTCAATTGCAGAATTGATTCTTTCCTCTAACATTTGCTAGCTGTGTTAAAGTTGGACAGTGTGTTAGAACATGCCTTGTTTTCTACACTTCTTTCTGTCTTGTATCAGGGTATGGATTATCTCTCCATAAATTGTTTTGACTAAAGGGATCTAATTTATTGAAACTAGCATTTATTCACTCAAGGATGTTTAAAGCATTTCAAAGAAAAAATTAGAGAATCGTATTCAGCCATGAGATCAATAAAGAGCAACAACATAAACTTATTTTGAGGAGAGGTGGGCAGAGTGGGTGAAGAGGGTCAAAAGGTACAAACTTCCAGTTATAAAATAAGTCCTGGGGATGTAATGTACTGTATGGTGACTATACTCAATAATACTATATTGTATATTTGAAAGTTGCTAAGACAGTACATCTTAAAAGTTCTCATCACAAGAAAAAAATTGTAATTGTGTATGGTGATTGATGTTAGCTAGACTTATTGTGGTGATCATTTTCATCCTATTGAATCACTATGTTGTAAACCTGAAACTAGTATAATGTTTTATGTCAATTATATCTCAAAAAAATAAACATTTAACCTAGTTTTTTGTTTGATTTATATCTCCCTCTGTGAGGAAAGGGAAATTTTTTCTGCTAATAGTCACTGTTTCAATAGACATGTTGGTTTATGTTGGGTCAGGTAAGGGGACTGAAGATGAGTCCAACCTCGTACTGCTCACTGCACAATAGGCCAACAAATGGAGAGATGAATTATCATCAAGGAATAGTGACTTTATTCAGAAAGCCAATGGACTGAGAGGATGGCGGACTAGTGTCCCAAAGAACCATCTTGCCCAGGTTTGGATGCTAGTTTCTTTTATAGAGCAAAGAGGGGGTAGGTGAGGAGGTAAAGTAAAAAAGGGGATAAGTTGCAACTATTTCCTTGTTCTAGCCAGACTCTGGAGGGGATGTGTTAATTTCTTCCTTCTTGCAGCCATTCATAGGTGGGCCTGGTCAGGATGTTTCCTGTGAGCTAAATAAACAAAGGTATCTTAGCTTAAGCTCAGGCATGGGAGGCAGGATTTCCAGAGATGGGCCATTATGTATACTTTAAGCTTTAGCCTCTAGCTGTAGGCTTTGAGTAATGAACTTGTAGCAGAAGCAATAGAACACAAGGGTTAAAATAAAAGAAATAGATCCAACATAGAGTCAGATTTGTTCTTCTTCCCTGTTACAATATTAATAAGGAAATCTCTTTACTTCTTGTATTAATTATCTATTGCGACACAACAAATAACCTCCAAACTTGTCAGATTAAAAAAACACAAACACTTATTATGTCAGGAATGAGCAATATTGGAAGACAAAGATAAGAATGTCTGGGGGAACAGACTTGCGGCTGGACTTATAAAGTGAGCAGATCTTTGAGTCTCAAATTAATGCCCACCAGAGAGCATTTGCTGCTGAGGAAGAAGTCAGCAACCAGCCTGTCACCAGCCTGTTACCAGTATGTCACCAGTCTGCCTCTTTGACCCCCTGGTGCTTGACAATGGGCTGACCTGAAGAACTGCAGAGGGTCAGTACTAGTGAAAGGTATCTCCCAGAACAGGGTGATAAAACTGATGGATATGGTTTGTTTTGAAAACCAATGCCTTCTAGAATTTCGCTTTCCTGTGTCTCCCAATTATAATTAATGTCATTTAAAAATTTAATCTTCTAAAACTATATTTTCTCTAAGATTTTATTCTTTCCATTGGCAATTTGTCTTACTATGTAGTTTTTTTAAAAAATACAACCTCCAACATTAGTTCAGGCTTTCTTTCTTAAATGTTTATCTTCTCCGTGGCACTGCTCTAGCCAGCTGTCAGGGGTAAATAAGGATGCAATCTATGAGGGTGGCAAGAATAGAAAGCCTTGAGGCATTTTGAAGAATACATCAATAGGTCTTATACTCTTGACATATAGAGAATTAAGTGTATAAATTAAAGATGACTTTTAGTTTGCAACCTATGAAATCAAACTGACCAGAAACCAAAAAGTTTTAAAATTACATGCAGATTTTTAGAAACTAAAAGATGTGTCCTGGATTTTTTTCATGGTGACTTTAGGAATTCCATTTTGCAATGTTCCTCTAGCTGAGGAATTACATGAAAGCTAAATTCTTGATTAAAAAAAACAATTTGAGGGCTTCCCTGGTGGCGCAGTGGTTGAGAATATGCCTACTAGTGCAGGGGACACGGGTTCGAGCCCTGGTCTGGGAAGATCCCACATGCCGCGGAGCAACTGGCCCCGTGAGCCACAACTACTGAGCCTGGGCTCTAGAGCCTGTGCTCTGCAACAAGAGAGGCCGCGACGGTGAGAGGCCTGCGCACCGCGAGGAAGAGTGGCCCCCACTCGCCGCAACTAGAGAAAGCCCTCGCACGGAATCGAAGACCCAACACAGCTAAAAATAAATATTAAAAACCAACAACGAAAACAATTTGATTTCACTCATCTTTGAAGGCACATTATTCAGTGATGCCATAGAAACCAGTTCATCTGTGTGCGTTTGTTCCAGGCCAATGATAGTGTTTAGTAGTCTCCAAATTCCCTTCCTTCCCATTCTCCCAGGCAAGGGTAGTGGGGCTCTGTGTAGCTGCTATGGAGATTATATTATTTTTTGTTTTCTTATTGAAATATAGTTGATTTACAATGTTGTATTAGTTTCAGGTGTATAGCAAAGTGATTTAGTTATATATATTCCTATATACATATTCATATGTATATGAATGTGTATAATTAAGTATATATTCCTTTTTTTACATTCCCTTCCATTATAGGTTATTACAAGATATTAAGTATAGTTTCCTGTGCTATTCAGTAGGTCCTTGTTGGTTATCTATTTTATATATAGTAGTGTGTATCTTTTAATCCCAAATTCCTAATTTATCCCTCCCCCCCTTTCCCTTCGATAACCATAAGTTTGTTTTCTATGTCTGTGAGACTATTCCTGTTTTGTAAATAAGTTCATTTGTATCATTTTTAAAGGTTCCACATACAGGTGATATCATATGATATTTGTCTTTGTCTGACTTACTTCACTTAGTATGATAATCGCTAGGTCCATCCATGTTGCCGCAAATGGCATTATTTTTCTTTTTTTTTTAATCACACATTATAATTTGATTGTTCTGTCTTGTCAAACACTGAGTGCTGACAGCCCTGCTCCAGGTAGGGGTGCCACTATTAAAGTTTTCACCATGAAAGTGAAATGTATCAAGAAAAAAGAGGGAACAAAGGTCATCTGTGAGGCCCTGCAGGCGATTCTAATCACAAAGCACACTGATGTATGCAAAGTTCATTACAGACACTCCAGGCATCTGTTATACCTCCAGCGTAGCATAGAAACTCGCCAATAAACAAAGCTCTTGGAGAGAGGATACTGACTTCTGATTATTTTAAAATGCTGCCTTTAACCATCAACAAAGATGACAGCATTGTTCACAAAACTGACCATATTTCTGTTTCCTGCTCCCCCTCCTTCAGGAGGAAGGTGACTGATGAATTTTTTTCTTGCCACGTTTTCTTGGAGGAAGAAGTGAGTTTGGATTGTGTACACCGCTATAGCATTGGATTTCACCAGCTGAACAGTCATCTGTTTTGTATGTGGAGAGAGCATTTGACCAGGAAATCAGAAGACTTGAGTTCACATCCTGTCTTCAGTATTTACTACCAGCCTGATGACTGTGGTCACATGCAATTCTGTTCTCTGAATTTCAATGTCTTCATTTGTAAAATAGAGATGTTCTTGCCTGTAACCATCTCTCTTATGGTTATGACGTTGGGAGAATCAAATAAGATTACATACGCAAAAGAGATTTGCAAGTCACAATGGTTACAGATGTGTCACATATTTAATTTTTGCCTGGCAAAATCTTGAGGCCTCGGATTTTAAAGAACAGATGTGACTGTTAAGAAAGGACCTAGATATTTAGATATTCAAATTAAATACAACTATTTTAATCACTTTTTTTTTTAACATCTTTATTGGAGTATAATTGCTTTACAGTGGTGTGTTAGTTTCTGCTTTATAACAAAGTGAATCAGTTATACATATACATATGTTCCCATATCTCTTCCCTCTTGCATCTCCCCCCCTCCCACCCTCCCTATCCCACCCCTCTAGGTGGTCACAAAGCACCGAGCTGATCTCCCTGTGCTATGCAGCTGCTTCCCACTAGCTATCTATTTTACATTTGGTAGTGTATATATGTCCATGCCACTCTCTCACCCTGTCACATCTTACCCCTCCCCCTCCCCATATCCTCAAGTCCATTCTCTAGTAGGTCTGTATCTTTATTCCCGTCTTGCCACTAGGTTCTTCATGACCTTTTTTTTTCCCCTTAGATTCCATATATATGTGTTAGCATACTGTATTTGTTTTTCTCTTTCTGACTTACTTCACTCTGTATGACAGACTCTAACTCCATCCACCTCACTACAAATACCTCCATTTCATTTCTTTTTATGGCTGAGTAATAGTCCATTGCATATATGTGCCACATCTTCTTTATCCATTTATCTGTCAATGTACATTTAGGTTGCTTCCATGTCCTGGCTATTGTAAATAGAGCTGCAATGAACATTTTGGTACACGACACTTTTTGAATTATGGTTTTCTCAGGGTATATGCCCAGTAGTGGGATTGCTGGGTCGTATGGTAGTTCTATTTTTAGTTTTTTAAGGAACCTCCATACTGTTCTCCATAGTGGCTGTATCAATTTACATTCCCACCAACAGTGCAAGAGTGTTCCCTTTCCTCCACACTCTCTCCAGCATTTATTGTTTCTAGATTTTGTGATGATGGCCATTCTGACCGGTGTGAGATGATATCTCATTGTAGTTTTGATTTGCATTTCTCTAATGATTAATGATGTTGAGCATTCTTTCATGTGTCTGTTGGCAATCTGTGTATCTTCTTTGGAGAAATGTCTATTTAGGTCTTCTGCCCATTTTTGCATTGGGTTGTTTGTATTTTTGTTATTGAGCTGCATGAGCTGCTTGTAAATCTTGGAGATTAATGCTTTCTCAGTTGCTTCATTTGCAAATATTTTCTCCCATTCTGAGGGTTGCCTTTTGGTCTTGTTTATGGTTTCCTTTGCTGTGCAAAAGCTTTTAAGTTTCATTAGGTCCCATTTGTTTATTTGTGTTTTTATTTCCATTTCTCTAAGAGCTGGGTCAAAAAGGATCTTGCTGTGATTTATGTCATAGAGTGTTCTGCCTATGTTTTCCTCTAAGAGTTTGATACTGTCTGGCCTTACACTTAGGTCTTTAATCCATTTTGAGTTTATTTTTGTGTATGGTGTCAGGGAGTGTTCTAATTTCATACTTTTACATGTACCTGTCCAGTTTTCCCAGGACCACTTATTGAAGAGGCTGTCTTTTCTCCACTGTATATGCTTGCCTCCTTTATCAAAGATAAGGTGACCATATGTGCATGGGTTTATCTCTGGGCTTTCTATCCTGTTCCATTGATCTATGTTTCTGTTTTTGTGCCAGTACCAAACTGTCTTGATTACTGTAACTTTGTAATATAGTCTGAAGTCAGGGAGCCTGATTCCTCCAGCTCCAATTTGCATTCTCAAGATTGCTTTGGCTATTCGGGGTCTTTTGTGTTTCCATACAAATTGTGAAATTTTTTGTTCTAGTTCTGTGAAAAATGCCAGTGGTAGTTTGATAGGGACTGCATTGAATCTGTAGATTGTTTTGGGTAGTAGAGTCATTTTCACAATGTTGAGTCTTCCAATCCCAAGAACATGGTATATCTTTCCATCTATTTGTATCATCTTTAATTTCTTTCATCAGTGTCTTATAATTTTCTGCATACAGGTCTATTGTCTCCTTAGGTAGGTTTATTCCTAGATATTTTATTCTTTTTGTTGCAATGGTAAACGGGAGTGTTTTCTTAATTTCACTTTCAGATTTTTCATCATTGGTTTATAGGAATGCAAGAGATTTCTGTGCATTAATTTTGTATCCTGCTACTTTACCAAATTCATTGATTAGCTCTAGTAGTTTTCTGGTAGCATCTTTAGGATTCTCTATGTAGAGTATCATGTCATCTGCAAACAGTGACAGCTTTACTACTTCTTTTCCGATTTGGATTCTTTTTATTTCTTTGTCTTCTCTGATTGCTGTGGCTAACACTTCCAAAACTATGTAGAATAATAGTGGTGAGAGTGGGCAACCTTGTCTTGTTCCTGATCTTAGTGGAAATGGTTTCAGTTTTTCACCATTGAGGACAATGTTGGCTGTGGGTTTGTCATATATGGCCTTTATTACATTGAGGAAAGTTGCCTCTATGCCTAATTTCTGCAGGGATTTTATCATAAATGGGTGTTGAATTTTGTCAAAAGCTTTCTCTGCATCTATTAAGATGATCATATGGTTTTTCTCCTTCAATTTGTTAATATGATGTGTCACGTTGATTGATTTGCGTATATTGAAGAATCCTTGCATTCCTGGAATAAACCCCACTTGAACATGGTGTATGATCCTTTTAATGTGCTGTTGGATTCTGTTTGCTAGTATTTTGTTGAGGATTTTTGCATCTATGTTCATCAGTGATATTGGCCTGTAGTTTTCTTTCTTTGTGACATCTTTGTCTGGTTTTGGGATCAGGGTGATGGTGGCCTCGTAGAATGAGTTGGGGAGTGTTCCTCCCTCTGCAATATTTTGGAAGAGTTTGAGAAGGAAAGGTGTTAGCTCTTCTCTAAATGTTTGATAGAATTCGCCTGTGAAGCCATCTGGTCCTGGGCTTTTGTTTGTTGGAAGATTTTTAATCACAGTTTCAATTTCAGTGCTTGTGATTGGTCTGTTCATATTTTCTATTTCTTCCTGGTTCAGTCTCGGCAGGTTGTGCATTCCTAAGAATTTGTCCATTTCTTACAGGTTGTCCATTTTATTGGCATAGAGTTGCTTGTAGTAATCTCTCATGATCATTTGTATTTCTGCAGTGTCAGTGGTTACTTCTCCTCTTTCATTTCTAATTCTATTGATTTGAGTCTTCTCCCTTTTTCTCTTGATGAGTCTGGCTAATGGTTTATCAATTATGTTTATCTTCTCAAAGAACCAGCTTTTAGTTTTATTGATCTTCGCTATTGTCTCCTTCATTTCTTTTTCATTTATTTCTGATCTGATCTTTATGATTTCTTTCCTTCTGCTAGCTTTGGGGTTTGTTTGTTCTTCTTTCTCTAATTGCTTTAGGTGCAAGATTAGGTTGTTTATTCGAGATGTTTCCTGTTTCTTGAGGTAGGCTTGTATTGCTATAAACTTCCCTCTTAGAACTGCTTTTGCTGCATCCCATAGGTTTTGGGTCGTCGTGTCTCCTTTGTCATTTGTTTCTAGGTATTTTTTGATTTCCCCTTTGATTTCTTCAGTGATCACTTCGTTATTAAGTAGTGTATTGTGTAGCCTCCATGTGTTTGTATTTTTTACAGATCTTTTCCTGTAATTGATATCTAGTCTCATAGCATTGTGGTCGGAAAAGATACTTGATACGATTTTAATTTTCTTAAATTTACCAAGGCTTGATTTGTGACCCAAGGTATGATCGATCCTGGAGAATGTTCCATGAGCACTTCAGAAAAATGTGTATTCTGTTGTTTTGTTCTGGAATATCCTATAAATATCAATTAAGTCCATCTTGTTTAATGTATCATTTAAAGCTTGTGTTTCCTTATTTATTTTCATTTTGGATGATCTGTCCATTGGTGAAAGTGGGGTGTTAAAGTCCCCTACTATGATTGTGTTACTGTCGATTTCCCCTTTTATGGCTGTTAGTATTTGCCTTATGTATTGAGGTGCTCCTATGTTGGGTGCATAAATATTTACAATTGTTATACCTTCCTCTTGGATCGATCCCTTGATCATTATATAGTGTCCTTCTTTGTCTCTTGTAATAGTCTTTATTTTAAAGTCTATTTTGTCTGATATGAGAATTGCTACCCCAGCTTTCTTTTGATTTCCATTTGCATGGAATATCTTTTTCCATCCCCTCACTTTCAGTCTGTATGTGTCTCTAGGTCTGAAGTGGGTCTCTTGTAGACAGCATATGTATCCATTCAGCCAGTCTGTGTCTTTTGGTGGGAGCATTTAATCCATTTACATTCAAGGTAATTATTGATATGTATGTTCCTATTCCCATTTTCTTAAATGTTTTGGGTTTGTTATTGTAGATGTTTTCCTTCTCTTGTGTTTCTTGCCTAGAGAAGTTCCTTTAGCATTTGTTGTAAAGCTGGTTTGGTGGTTCTGAACTCTCTCAGCTTTTGCTTGTCTGTAAAGGTTTTAATTTCTCCATCACATCTGAATGAGATCCTTGCTGGGTAGAGTAATCTTGGTTGTAGCTTTTTCTCCTTCATCACTTTAAGTATATCCTGCCACTCCCTTCTGGCTTGCAGAGTTTCTGCTGAAAGATCAGCTGTTAACCTTATGGGGATTCCCTTGTGTGTTATTTGTTGGTTTTCCCTTGCTGCTTTTAATATGTTTTCTTTATATTTAATTTTTGATAGTTTGATTAATATGTGTCTTGGCTTGTTTCTCCTTGGATTTATCCTGTATTGGGCTCTCTGTGCTTCCAGGACTTGATTAACTATTTCCTTTCCCATATTAGGGAAGTTTTCAACTATAATCTCTTCAAATATTTTCTCAGTCACTTTCTTTTTCTCTTCTTCTTCTGGGACCCCTATAATTCGAATGTTGGTGCGTTTAATGTTGTCCCAGAGGTCTCTGAGACTGTCCTCAGTTCTTTTCATTCTTTTTTCTTTATTTTGCTCTGCAGTAGTTATTTCCACTATTTTATCTTTCAGGTCACTTATCCTTTCTTCTGCCTCAGTTATTCTGCTATTGATCCTGTCTAGAGTATCTTTAATTTCATTTATTGTGTTTTTCATCGTTGCTTTGTTCCCTTTAGTTCTTCTACGCCCTTGTTAAATGTTTCTTGCATTTTGTCTATTCTATTTCCAAGATTTTGGATCATCCTTACTATCATTATTCTGAATTCTTTTTCAGGTAGACTACCCATTTCCTCTTCATTTGTTAGGTCTGGTGTGTTTTGACCCTGCTCCTTCACCTGCTGTGTGTTTTTCTGTCTTCTCATTTTGCTTATCTTACTGTGTTTGGGGTCTCCTTTTCACAGGCTGCAGGTTCGTAGCTCCCGTTGTGTTTGGTATCTGTCCCCAGTGGCTAAGGTTGGTTCAGTGGGTTGTGTAGGCTTCCTGGTGGAGGGGACTAGTGCCTGTGTTCTGGTGGATGAGGCTGGATCTTGTCTTTCTGGTGGGCACGTCCACGTCTGGTCGTGTGTTTTGGGGTGTCTGTGGCCTTATTATGATTTTAGGCAGCCTCTCTGCTAATGGATGGGTCTGTATTCCTTTCTTGCTAGTTGTTTGGCATAGGGTGTCCAGCACTGTCGCTTGCTGGTCATTGAGTGAAGCTGGGTCTTGATGTTGAGATGGAGATCTCTGAGAGATTTTTGTCGTTTTGTATTACGTGGAGCTGGGAGGTCTCTTGTGGACCATTGTCCTGAAGTTGGCTCTCCCACCTCAGAGGCACAGCCCTGATGCCTGGCTGGAGCACCAAGAGCCTTTCATCCACACGGCTCAAAATAAAAGGGAGAAAAAATAGAAAGAAAGAAAGAAAGAGGATAAAATAAAATAAAATAAAATAAAGCTATTATAAAGCTAAGCTATACAGACATAATCTCACCCAGATGCATACACATATACACTCACAGAAAAAGGAAAAGGGGAAAAATTAATATATCCTGCTCCCAAAGTCCACCTCCTGAATTTGGGATGACTCGTTGTCTATTCAGGTATTCCACAGATGCAGGTACATCAAGTTGATTGTGGAGATTTAATCTGCTGCTCCTGAGGCTGCTGGGAGAGATTTCCCTTTCTCTTCTTTGTTCGCACAGCTCCCGGGGTTCAGCTTTGGATCTGGCCCCGCCTCTGCATGTAGGTCTCCTGAGGGCGTCTGTTCTTCGCTCACACAGGACGGGGTTAAAGGAGCAGCTGCTTCGGGGGCTCTGGCTCACTCAGGCCGGGGGGGAGGGAGCAGTACGGAGGAGGCGGGGCGAGCCTGCGGTGTCAGAGGCGTCGTGAAGTTGCACCCGCCCGGGGCGCGCCTTGTGTTCTCGCAGGGAAGTTGTCCCCGGATCACGGGAGCCTGGCCGTGGCGGCTGCACAGGCTCCCGGGAGGGGCGGTGTGGAGAGTGACCTGTGCTCGCACACAGGCTTCTTGGTGGCGGCAGCAGCAGCCTTAGCGTCTCACGCCCGTCTCTGGGGTCCGCGCTGATAGCCGCGGCTTGCGCCCATCTCTGGAGCTCGTTTAGGCGGCGCTCTGAATCCCCTCTCCTCGAGCGCCAGGAAACAAAGAGGTAAGAAAAAGTCTCTTGTCTCTTCGGCAGCTGCAGACCTTTTCCCGGACTCCCTCCCGGCTCGCCGTGGCACAGTAGCCCCTTCAGGCTGTGTTCACGCCGCCAACCCCAGTCCTCTCCCTGTGATCCGACTGAAGCCCAAGCCTCAGATCCCAGCCCCGCCCGCTCCGGTGGGGGAGCAGGCAAGCCTCTCGGGCTGGTGAGTGCTGGTTGGCACCGATCCTCCGTTTGGGAATCTCTCCGCTCTGCCCTCCGCACCCCTGTGGCTGCGCTCTCCTCCGCGGCTCCGAAGCTTCCCCCCTCCACCACCCGCAGTCTCCGCCCACGAAGGGGCTCCTAGTGCGTGGAAACCTTTCCTCCTTCACAGCTCCCTCCCACTGGTGCAGGCCCCATCCCTATTCTTTTGTCTCTTTTTTTTCTTTTTTCTTTGGCCCTACCCAAGTACGTGGGGAGTTTCTTGATTTTTGGGAAGTCTGAGGTCTTCTGCCAGCGTTCAGTGGGTGTTCTGTAGGAGTTTTTCCACGTGTAGATGTATTTCTGATGTATTTGTGGGGAGGAAGGTGATCTCCGCGTCTTACTCTTCCGCCATCTTGCCCTGACCCCCCTAATCACCTTTTTAATGTGATGTGTCAAAATTGTGGGTAGAAGAGGGAAAAAAAAGAGAAACTAAAATAGACTTCAAAGAAAGGAAACTGAAGAATAGACTTCAGTCTTGTTTTTGCTTTTCTTTTGCACAAGAGTAGGTTATGGTTTGCCCCTAGAAGGGGATATCATTTAGGGAGCAGGACCAGCCTGGTAAGCATGATGCAATTTGAGTCAGCACGGTGGGAGAGCGTTGCTCTTGGGTGGTGTGTGGGAAGCCAGCCGGTCAGATGGTTCATTCCCTTGGTTAGATGCAGACCCAATATCAGGAAAGGGAGCCAGTGTCTTTAATGGGGAATCTTAAATGGCAGAGAAAGGGGCTTACGTTTTTTTTAAAAAAGGGACCAAGGTAAAGAATACAGTAAACGATCTAAGCAGAAACATTGGTGGGGCTGTAAACGAAGCCTGCTTGGAAGGTTGACAAACTGTAGAACATTTACTAAAGTGATTCAAGAAACTGGTGAAGATTTGACCAGGCAGCCTGTGACCAGGTCATGGAGGATCCCCAGTGAAAGTGAACTCACACGTTCCTCTAAAAGCAGAGCTTTGGTGACAGGAGTTCATTTAGGAGTGAGCTCCCAGGAAGTAGTTTTGAGGGACTGAAGCATTAAATGGGGAAGGAAAAAAGGCACATAAAATTGCACAGTCAAGTTGTTCACCCTCGAGGTGACTGATGTTAATCCTGTAGGATCTTCCTTCTAAGGAGCCTTGTGAAACATATCTGTGAACTTTCTCGTGAAGGAAAAAAGGAGGAAACTTTTACCCATTGTCCCCTGTTGTCCATCAGCTAAGGGTGCACCATGAGTATAGCACAATAAATTTTAAAAGGCACTCAAATTTATGTGTCTACTTGAAGAATAAGCCAAGACAGGGCTGGTTACCACAAATTCTCATTAAAAATGTGTGATGTTGTATATATCTTCTTGCATTTTCATTAGATAAGGAGGGATGCTTCATTTTCTTTTTTTATGAAGAATACAGAAATCATAAGTTGTAATTAGCCCACTGAATGGTTAGGAGACTGGAATCTAAACTAGTGGGAATTGAATTCTCTTCAATTTAATTTGATTTTCTGTTTTGGGAGAAGAGAAGAAAGCTCTCTCTCAATCACAGAAAGAAATCAAATTTATAATTTTATATATGGTGTTGTATTTCTTCCACCTGTTGGGGTATATATGCAGTTTTCTGAAAATAAAGCTCTTTACTTTCTTTGGGTAATGTTTCTTATTTCATACATTTTGAAGTCAGTCAGAATGGTAGGGATATGTTAAGTCATATGAATAAAATGGTGATTAAATAATTATAAAGTTTACAAACTGTAGGAGAAACCATATGATTCTAATATGATACTGGGTGAGCCCTTCAGCCGTCCGCATGGACACATGCAGGACTTTCTACGTTTTGTGCGTTACATGTACACTCACTCCTATTAAAGCCCTCAAGCATCTTATTGCTAAACTCGTCTTCCGTCAAATTGCTGCCCTTGCTACTTGCCTATCCCATGTCACTCTATCAACCAATTCTCTTTCTTTTATTGAACCTTAGCTTGGGTTTCACATCATAAAGGTGACACATGGCAATGGTGTGTCTTGCTTTGATTTCTGTGTTCACATCATTTATTCTGCTCTCTTTCTCCAAAATGTGTGTGTGTGTGTGTGTTTTGCAAATGTACTTATCTGTGTTCTCACCTCTATGACTACCTAACTCCATACATACTATCTCCTCCTGCATATGTTTCTTTCAGTTCTTCTTGTATTAATTTCCATCATCCATCAAGACATTTCTCTGTTTTAAATAGAAATTACCAGAGTATTTAATATGAAAATACTTATACTTAGAAATTCCACAGTTTCTGTTGAAGCTCTACCTTTCTACATTCAAGGCATTACTTCCTCAAGAGCCCAAAATGGTAGCCTGTCTTTGTGAAAGTGTCAGTTTACCTTGCTCATTGGTGAGGTAAAAGGACTAAGTTATGCAGATTTTGAAAAATTCTAGAGATACCTAGAGTATACAAAAGATCTTTTTCTCCCAAAGAGAAGATTTTGTTTTGCTTTTGGCCAGCATCTACATTAGCTAGACACTAGCAATTCCTGACCAATTTAATCCAATCAGGGATTTAGTTGACTCAAATGTGGGTTTACTCCCTATAAAGGGATAGGGTATTCTGCTTTCCTGTTCACCCTTACTCATAGGTTTAATCTCTTAGGGTCACAACCCGAAGCCTCAGTATTTTGCTATAATCGCTTTCTTAGAAGTCCCTGAACTCCTATTTTGTCCCCCTGGAGCCATAGGTCAGTCAAAAGCTGTGGTCAGTTTCTTGTCCGTTTTGGTACCTCTTTTATCATTGGCAGAGAATTGTAGGGCAATGCAGCCTCAATTATTGGGCTCACCTTTATGGGTTTCTTTTTTTCTTCCCAGTTTTTTACCCCATGTTTCTTCACTGTCTTATTAACTGTCCAGTGCCCTTCCACAGATGGTTTTTATATTTAGCTGAACTTGTTTTTGTTTTTGGCGTGATCGTTGGCTTAAATTATCATTACTGGAAACACAAATCTCACTGTCGATTGAAACAGTTACTACTTAAGAGTTCTAAAGAAGGAGACCGTGTACAGAACTCATGTCTTTAAGTTCGGATGTGAAAAAAATACATATAAATTACCATTAACTTCTAATAAGCAATTAGCATTTTCTTTACTTATATATATAGGTAACACACCACAGTGGTGCTAATATTACTTGTGATTTTGTCACATGTGAAATATAGGAAATATATATCGATATTGGTCTCCAAGCCCAGTGCCTTTAGGGCTCCTAAAACTCTTGTAATTTCCTAAGTGATAAGAACACTAGGACCATCTTTTGTTCTAATATTTGGTCTTTGACCCTGGTTCCTGACACAGAGCTCTTAAATCTCTTGGAATTTCCTGGGTGATAGGAGTGTTTTTTGTCCTAATGAGGTGACTCAGGATGGGCTCCTGGATGGCTCCTGGCGGGGGGCTGGTCCCCAGAAACTCAAGCCATGATTAGAAGCTTGGAAGTTTCAGCTCTGCTCCCATTCTCCGAGGAGAAGAGGGAGGCTGGAAATGGAGTGAAGATGGATCATGCCCGCACGATGTAGCCTCTGTAAAAATCCCAATACCGTGCGCGTTCAGAGAGCTTCCAGGTGATGAACATAACATACTGGGAGGGTAGTTCACCCCAAGTCCCTGGGGACAGAAGCTCCTACACTCAGGACCCTCTGAGATCTCACCCTATGTATCTCTTCATCTGTCTGCTTATCTGTCTCCTTTATCCATGTCCTCTATTACATAATAGACTGGTAAACCTATGTAAGTGCTTCCCTGAGTTCTGTGAGCTGTTCTAGCAAGTGGATCCAAGGAGGAAGGTCATGGGAACCTCTGACTCGTAACTAAGTCAGGCAGAAGTTGTGGGCAACTTGGGAACCCACTACTTGCAACTGGTATCTGAAGTGAGGGACAGTCTCATAAGAGTGAACCCTTAACCTGTGGGGCCTGCACTAACTCCAGTTAGTGTCAGAACTTAATTGCATTGTAGGGCCCTCAGTTGGTCTCAGATGTACAGAGAACCCCACACATCTCGTGTCAGAAATGTATTGAGTATGGTAGTAGCGTGAGAGTAAAGGAGAAACACACGAGGGCTGTTTTTTTCCAACTCATCACAACAAAAATTAAAGCTATGTTCTTATCACATTAGAGCTGACAAAGATTTTTTGAAATATTATTTAAACATCTCATAACTTTGAAATTACAGTATGTCTTTAGTGTAGTATTAAGAAGCTTATATATTACCATACCACAAAAAAGTATTTTTAAATATTTTTATTTGATTTTCATATTTCATATATTTTTTATTTTCCATGTACTTTAGTTAATGCATTTTGAAACATCGCTATGAAATGGGGTCTGTTGGCTTCACCAGGCTGCATAAGGTGTATCAGTCAAGGGTTGATCAGGAGACAAGATCAATTGATGCACCAAACAGGGAAAGTTAAATATAAAGAATTATTAACCATAAGAAGGAATTGGAGCAGTAAAGAATTGGCTAGTAAGGAGTAAATAAAATTCTAAAGAAACTATAAATAGAAAATGTCCACCAATCCTAGGGTTGAGACAGAGCTCCAAGGAAGAAGTGAGTCCTTCCTGCCCTCAATCCTCGGCCAGGGCTGAAATCTACACATGGCTGGAGAGGACACTGGATCATGAAACTCACAGAGACTGTGAAGTTGTACAAGGGGATCCTGGGGGAAGCTGTCTGTTGGAAGACGCTGTGTAGGCTGTTGACACTCCACTGTGAAGCTACTTTAGGTTCTAGGGAAGCCATTCATGAGTGACAGCACTCTGCTGCAGAATTCTCCAAGACGGTAATGAGAAGCAGCCGTTCATGGCAGATGCTGAGACAGTGACGATCCTTTGGGAAGCCACTCAGGTGGGTGCCAGGAAATGTCTGCTGGACACTGCAGAAGCCACATATGCTCTAGGGCTGAACTCCTGGGAAAGTTGCATGGGCTGCAGGAATTTGCCTAGACAAGCACACCTGACCCAGGACAGTGTATCTTCCATTACCCTCTACTGGCAAAGCTTACTACTGTGCCATCTGGCAAAGGAGAAATATGTACAGTGTCCGGCTCCATTCTTGCAAAGCAGGCAGTGAAGACCAAATCAGAAGCTGAGAGGCAGTACATCGATAACTGGAACAAAGGGATTCATGACTCCCAAATGTTACACATCCCTAGTGTAGGCAAAGAATTATGTTTATTACTTTTCCTGATTATTTAAAAATCTTTCTTAACTTATATTCAGGTCAGGAACATTTGCTGATCTTTTCAAAAAACTAACTGCTGGTTTCTTTGATACTTATCTACTGGTTTTAGTTTTTGTTTTGTTTTGAATTTCACTGATGTTTGTCTTTGTTACATGTTTCCTCTGCTTATTTTGGGTTTGATTTTCTTTTACCAGATTCCTAGAGTGGATACAGCAAAAATCATTTATTTTAGGCTGTTTTCCTCTAATATAAGCATTTAAAATTATAAATTTCCCTCCAAGCTCTGCTCTAGCTGTTTCCTGCAAGTTGTGATCTAGTCCATTTTCATTGTCATGAAGTTCAAAATATTTTGGAATTTTCCTTGGGATTTCTTTGTTCACTCATGGATTATTTAGAAGTGTGTTCTTTCATTTCCAAACATTTTGGAACTTTCTAGGTATCTTTCTGTTGTGGATTTCAGTTTAATAGCTTGTGGTTAGAAAACATATTTTGTATTAATTTTAAATCTCTTCACTGAGATTCACTTTATAGTCAGAATATAGTATAACTCAGTGACTACTCTATGTGCACTTGAAAATAATGTGTTGTGTGGATTTTTCTTAAAATGCAAATCATGTCCAAGAGGTTGATTAGTATCTTTTTGGTATTCATATGGTGTGTTACCATTGATGAGCCAGTACTGAGTCATTGTTATTAACTACGTCCATAGCTCACATCAGTGTTCACTCTTTGTGAATGAGGCAAGCGTGTGTGGAACTCTTGCAAAAGGATGAAACTATGGGACAGATAAATTATATCTTCTGAGAGAAGGAAAAAAATGTGGTGATGATGCATTATTTGTATGGTAAAAGACGAATGGGGGCAGCTAAATGATTGAGCCTAGCAGCTTTAATTTCACTGTGAAGTGGTATATAAGGTAATCTGCTGAGAAATACAACCCACATACATCAAGAGAAAAAAAGCATATTTTGAAGTAAAATAATACATAAAATAAATAATATTTATTTCCATGCTCTAAAGCCTTCTTGAATAAATTAGGGTTTTCATATCATTGCTCACTTAAAAAATTGCATTTATAAAAGCTCAACCTGCATACACAACTGAGGCAGAAAATTCAAAGAGTGTATTGATGTGAACCGCTGGTGTCTTAACCCGCTGGGAACGGCTCTAACTGTGAGTAAGCCTGGATCTAATTCTCAGGTGCCTAAGGGAGCCTTCAAGGTTAGGTAAGCTCCAAATTTCATTTTCAGTCAGTAAGAGGGAGATGTGTCTTCTTGAAAAATGGTTTGACTCTTTAGAGTTGTCTGTAGGGTCCAATTTTGTTAGTTTGTTCTGCAACATATTGGAAAACTAGTTTATGACACATTCAATCTGAGTTCCTAGGGAAGGAATGATCATTCTACATTTTATTTTTCTCAAATACATGCGAGAGTCAACCTATGAGTTCTACAATTGATAAAAATGTCATAGCACACATTTTTATAACATTTTACAATTCAATGATAATACTGCTTATAGTCAGTATACATTTTTAAAAAAAATTTACTAACACTAAATCATGAGTTGCATGTTGTCATTTTTAATTTTATCATAAATGATACTTTCATAAATTATTCCTTTAGTGGAACATTATTTACTTCAAAGTAATGACGTTTCCCAAGGTGCTTAAAATATGTTCACATTAGCACTGGAAAAAAAAATCTACCTAGTTAAATTTCTCTTTTCTATTATATTGACCACAAACATAAAGTCAGATCTCTTCAAAATAATTTGGAGTTATAATATGAATTAAAGTAGTAGATTTTTAAAATATTCAAATTACTAGTATTCCTTAATTTTTTTTTTTTTAAGATTTATTTATTGATTGATTGCTTGCTTGCTATGTTGGGTCTTCGTTTCTGTGCTAGGGCTTTCTCTAGTTGCGGTGAGCGGGGGCCACTCTTCATCGCGGTGCGCGGGCCTCTCACTATCGTGGCCTCTCTTGTTGCAGAGCACAGGCTCCAGATACGCAGGCTCAGTAGTTGTGGCTCACGGGCCTAGTTGCTCCGCGGCACGTGGGATCTTCCCAGACCAGGGCTCGAACCCGTGTTCCCTGCATTGGGAGGCAGATTCTCAACCACTGCGCCACCAGGGAAGCCCTAGTATTCCTTAATTTTTTCTGCTATCTATATGACTCTGTAGAACACTTTGGTCTGCTTGTTTTAATCTCCATGCCCAATATGTAGTTTTATAATAATTCTATTTCCTCCTACCATTAAAAAAAAATCTTTTACATAGATAGCTCCACAAAGCATTTACTTGACATGTCACCATGGGGAAACAAATCAGGGAAAACGAGAAAAGACATATAGTGGCCAAAGTGTGGAAAGAGTATTTAAGATACATATATGCACAAAGATTGGTATTTTAAATCCATGGGATAAGAAAAGATTAGTTTTCACAAAATCAGGAAACATCTTTAATGGCTCCCTCATATACAGAGGAAATGAGTTTTGGGGATAAAAGTGCAAAAGGGAAAAGAAGCAAGGACCTTTGTAAGATGTTGGATCCCCAATTTCATTAACCAGCCGTCAATAACAGACCTAGATATACTGCTCTTTTTCATAAAAATCAGCCAATAACCCTTTCCTCTAAGGCGAGGTTCTCAATCAGGGAATATTTGGCAATGTCTGGAGACACTTTTGTTTGTCACAACTAGGGGTGGGGAATTGGAATTAGCAACCAGTGGGTAGAAGCAAGAATGATGCTAAACATCCCACAGTGACCAGGACAGGCCACCATAACAAAGAATTATCCAGACCAAAATGTCAGTGGTGCAGAGCTTGAGAAACAATGCTCTAAGGCAAAATGGGAACAGTTTTTTCTCTTAATTTATACCCCTCATAATGACTTTTTCAGAAATCCTGCCTCCACACCATTGAGTCTACCCCGGATGTTCATTTTAGCTTGATTTCATTTGTAAACAAACGAAACGGTCCTGAGCAATGTGATGATGGGGGTTGAGAAGAAAACAACCACTATATAACTGCGACACACTCTTTTTGGATGTTATTGAAGGGAACTTTTAATATCTTCACTGGAAAAATATTACATATTTACATTTGCAATGTAGCACATTTTGCTTCTGACTAATATATTTTCTCTATATGATGATACATTTCAATTCAATTTCTGGTTTGAGGTGTAAATTTTCTGTTTAGAACATGGTTCAGGATAGACCATTTGTAAATGATAATTTGGCACCGACCTATCTGAAAAGCATTTTTGACCCTAAGATTTTTGGCATTCATGTTCCAAAAAAAACAAAAAAAGTGAGCAGCTCCTTCCTGCTTATGTCCCAGCCAGGATGCAGAGCTCTTAATTAGACTATAACCGTATTTTTAGATTCAGTGTATATAGAGGACAAGTAATCAGAAAGCCTAGGCAGTAAAACAGCTCACTTAGACGAGGTATCTGATATTCCTAGGATCAGGTTGGATTATTTCACCAGCCTGAACAGTAGCTATTGGACTTATTTCTTACTTAAAGTAGGCATTAAGTTTTTGTTGATTTAACCTATATTTGTAGTGTTGGCTTAAAACTAAATTAAACTTTACAGATATACTACAGTCTGTTATTGACCTTATTTTTTAACTAGATTTTTTATGTTTTTATATTTAGGAAAGGAAATACAGTCAGAAATGTATATGTAAAGTATCTACCATCTTGAAACTGAGTAAAAAGCAGTATAGCATAACAATAAAGTCACTTGATTTCTGTGCCAGGGAAGTTGACATTTGATTTTCTGCTCCGCTGCTTCAATGGTTGAGGAAGCGTGGGGAAATTTTCTCACCTTCCAGGCTTAGCACATGGTAGGAATCAATGATATTTGCAATTGATCACTTTTGTGTGTATGTTTTCCCCAGAAGTAAAGGATGTATATAGCAATTAAACAAACATGGTTCAAATTATTTTTATTTTCAGATTTTCTCTCTCTCTCCCTCTCTCTCTTTCTACACACACGCACACACACACACACAAGCTGACATATTTTTATACATGTACAAGTATTACATTTCTACCTACTAGTAATGTTATGAAGATTAAATATGACAATTTATGTAAAGTACTAAGTTCTTTGTCTTGGACATATTAATAGCTCAGTTATTTTCGGTCATTATTATTTCTATATGTCAAACATATCATACTGAAATGACTTTTGAATAATTTATTACAAATAGCTCAAGAATAGCAGATATATTTCTTTTTATTAGTAATCCGTATTCCTTTAAGGCTTGCATGTGATGTTTAAAAATTATATCACAGAATCTTATACTTTAAGGCATCTTTGGTGTCACTTAATCTCATCTACTTTTTTGGTGAGAGAACTGAGGGCCACAGATGCTTCAGAACAAGCCAGGATAATGTCTGAAGCAGTCCCTGGTCATCCATGATCAAAATGAGCTCATTCTCTTTCACTGGGAAGTTGAGAGGGATGGTCTCCCTCAAGATGATTTTGGAGGAAAAAAGTGGAAACATCATCTTGGCCATTTCTAAGTTCAAATGAAATAATACAATACACTGAGGAGCACATTCATTTCCACCTTTGTCCAAACTTTTAAATGAATGACAACATGCTTAGAGAGGGTTTTTTAATACCTCAGTCATTTGCAAGAAAGAAGCTGTGCTTTATTTGTTCCCTTTCAATTTGATGTGTTTTCCCCTCAATTCAAAATTGATTTAAATAAGTTGACTAACAGTGAAAGCAATGCTGGCTGAGGAAGAGACTGCCTACTCTGTAGACTAAGTAACAATAATTTAGAGTTTTATTGGATAATACAAATTAAGAGAAATCTGGGCTGGTTTCAGGATAAATCCAATTAAAGCACGACTCAGTTGACAGTTTCTAATTTGCAACCTGAGTATTTCTTCATGATTTATGTCTTCCCAAATGTAAATATCCTCATCCACTTTTATATATAAAATGGTTATAATTTTTATATAATAATTTGCTTATTGCTACAGTTAATCACATATACACTCTTGCAAAGATGAGAACTTAAAACTATTTTATTATTCCACCCACTTATGTCTTATAGCTTATGTAGATAAAATATATCTACAAATATACCATTTTATTGTGCTGTCTTAGTAATCTCTATAATAATTTATAAATTAGCATGTGAATGTTTGATGTTGGAAAATGCTGGACCGGGTACTCAGGCCAACCTTCCTGCATATAAATGTATATGCATTTATATATACATACAGAATCTCATAAATTTGAGCTGGGACCCTGAAAGTTACACCTTGGGAGTAGTGATGAGGTAGTCTTTGCAGGTGTAATCAAGATAAAGATTTTTATATGAGAAAAACATCATGGATTATCTGGATAGGCACTAAATCCAATGACAAGTGTCCTTATAAGAGACACAAGGAAGAAAGAGAGAGAGAAAAGAAGCAATGAGAACACAGAGGTAGACATGGAAATGCCTAGAGCTTCTTGAAGCTGAGAGAGGCAAGGAACAGTTTGTCCCCTGGAAACTTCGGAAGGAAAATGGCCCTGCTGACACCTTGATTTCAGACCTCTGGCTTCCAGAACTAATGGGGAAATAAGTTTCTGCTATTTAAAGCCACTAAGTTTGTGGCAGTTTTTCACAGCCGTCCTGGGCACGTAAACAAAGCTGAATAACTCGAACCCTTAACCTTGAGAGTAGGTGGGTCAATGAGTTAGATGGCAGGCAGTGCCATGCTGCAGCAAGCTCACTGATTTTGTGTTTGGACATTTTATTTATGTAAATACTTTATTTACACCTTCCTTCTGCTTAGTGCAATGGATTGATTTAACATTCTCCTGGTCACAAAGAAGCATGAACTGTGGACTTGCTTGAAAACATATTGATGCTCTTAAAATGGATGAGAAAAGTGCTAGAACTGTTGGTCTGTGAGCCACAAAGAATGAGAGTCCCCTAGAGGAGAGCATGTCAGGGTCACACTAGCAGAGCTCAGAAGACATGTTGAGTAGTCTAATGACTGCAGGGAAAATAGAAGACTCTGTTTCAATTCAGAAGTATTTACCATACAAGAAATGCCAAGAGAGTCCTACAGTATGATAAAATACATTCACTAAATTTGAACACAATACATAATGAAACAGCTTTTTCCCTTTAGATAACTATAAGATAGCTGTAGGGGGAGAGATCAGAAGTAGTAGCTGCTAGGTCTATTTTTAAGTATAATGTATTCAATCATCCAAATATATAAGTTTCTGCCACATGCCAAGCAGAATTCTGGATACGGGAGCTACAGCAGTGAACAAGGGTAAAACAAGTTTCCTATTCTTGTGGAACTTCCATTTTCGTTTAGAACTGTTCAGATTTAAAGAGTTATTTATTTCTTCACCTTCTTTGCTCTGAAGCTTTTTGTAAAGCTAAATTAAAAAAGCACTTGACTAGTATAACACACAAATTTCCACATGTGTATTTTGTATTGTAAAATATAAGCAAAAGATGAAGCAATAGAAATATCTGGAAGAGGAGACGCTCCCTCCCAACACATAACGCATTTCTAGTCATAGAATAAACAGGAAGAAATGTGGCCCTTGTATGAGAAACTAACCTTTTGATGACTGTAATTTCTCATCTCGTCCCAGTCTTTGGATGTGGGAAGGGAGATTAGACCATGGGTTTTAGAGTATGAGCTGGAGAGAGCTGATTTGTTCACCACAAGAAAATTGGATTAATTTGTGGGTTTCTATTCCTGGAAGGAAAGGAACAAAAGCAGAAGAAAAGGATGGAGAATGAATAACTGAACAAGAAACATGGCTCAGCCACTGAAAGACCTTTAAAAACTGATATGTTGAATATGCAGTTTTGAAATTTCTGTGATATAAATCATAAAAGATCACTAAAATTCAGTAATGATATATATACATAGTAAATATATATATATATATTTTTATATAGTAAATATATATATATTCCTTCTCCTCTCCCCTGCCCAGAATTGAGTTGATGTATAGTTGGTGTTAGAAACAAGATGTATAGAAGAAAAATGGAATTCTGTAGACAGAAAGCTGAAGTCGATGGTGACCATGGGGGCAATTGGAAGTCTAGGAATTTATAAAAATATACAGTATGGGAATAAACTTTACACAGAAATGGAATAAGTGTTCAAATAAAACTCACCTAGATCTTTTTGGGTTGTATGAGCCCAGTTGACTCCTGGGTTTTATAGGGACCAATTATTATAGTCTCTTCACTCTACCCCACTTTTTAGAATTTAATAATTATTAGTAGAAAGGTATTTGTTTGTTTTTTGAGAAAGAGATAAAAAACTGATCTGTGAGGATAGCAGAATGATCTACTAATCTGACATCTCAAAATGATTACCCCACCATCTACTCAATCAGTGTATAAATTTGAGACTGATTTTACCTTATCTTTGTCATCCATATACAATTATTTACTAGTCCTGTCTCTTTTTCCTATGTATCTCTTGAATTTTGACATTCTTCATCTTATTGCTCCTCTCCTAGTTTTAAGCCCCATCATTTCCAATCTAATCAATTAGCTGCTCTTCTTGTTTTCCCCTTAGCACCTCTGAAATCATTCCATCACTGCTAAACAGTGATATTTAGAAAGCACAAAACTAGTTAGTTTACACCTCTGATGATACATTTTCCCTCAGTTGAATAGTTTTCAATGTTTCCCTTTGTTTTCATGATAATATTCAAAATGTAAGCAGGACAAACTCAAACGTCCACCTCCATGATCTGCCCCCTGCTTGCCTTTCCAGAGTGGTCCACCATCACATCCCTACACACCCTGGACACTTGTGCCATGATGATCTACGGGTGGTCCAGCACACCACATCCTATAGTACCAACGTAGCTTATGATTTTCATATGATTTTTACACGTGGTTTTCCCACTTTTTCTGCCTGGCTAATGTGGGACATTTTTGAGCATAACTCTAATGTTACCTTTGAGTTTTAGTTAAACTCCACAGTACTGCTTGTCAAAATAGCAGATCTTAAATCCACAAAGGCAAATAGTCTATTATACTTAATTTTAAAAGCTTCATGAAATAATTTATTGAGATAAAGTTAAAAGTAATAGGAACAATACAATTAATAGGTAAAGTTTTTGGTATTATTAAGAGTATCTAAAAATATACAAATGGAATAAACACAAGAAAGTTATGAGTACATTGCTTCACTTTCATAAGAGTTTGGTATATGTATTGAGGTTTATGTAGGACATTTTAATAACTTTGTGAAGTATATGCACAAAATTCTAGAAAAATAGATTTTTAGTTTAAAACACTAACAACTGTATCCAATCAACATAATATTATGTACGGTTCTTTTATTCTCCCCACATAAGAATCTAGGCTCACTCCTATTTGAAAAAATATTTCCAAGTTCATTACAAGTGTTTTGCTATGTTTCTTCCAGGAAAGAATGGGAGAGGTCAAACTTGGGAATTAGTCTTGAAGTATTTAAATAACTTTAAGAACTTGTCTATTTTAATAACAGAATGAGTCAATCAATTCTTTTTCCATGAAAATTATCAAATGATTCAGTTCTTTCTTTCTCTTCCTGTATATATGTACAAAATGATGTATGGTGTATATTTTAAATTTATTTCCAGCAAGTCTTACATTTATCACAGCAGTTGATCATTCAATTGTCAGTGAGGTTCTTAGGTGAGATCTTTGTGCGTTCAATTATCTAAAAAAAGCATTTAAAATCAATGTCACCTTTATATTTCAGATAAAATAGGCATGTAATTGTGTTTACCCATTTAGCAACTTGCCAAGGCATAAAAGCATTTGTATTTGTAAAAGTATTGGGTGGTTACAGTAAATTTGTGAATTACTTAGCGCAACATGTATTCCTACTGACTATCAGCCAGAGATCAGAAAGACAGATGATACTTTTCTCAGATCTCTTTGCTGCCAGTGTGGTTGATGACAGGTATGCCAATCAAATGCACACTCTCCTAAGACTTGGATTGGAGCCAGGCAAGGAGAGAGGAAGCATACAGGGGGTCCGTTTTGCTGGTGCAGATCAGCTGTGGTAACAGATTCACAGGTGGCTTCCTGATGGTGGAAGTTCTTTCTGGAAGCTCAGACTGAAGGTTGTTTCTTCATTTCTCCTCATAATTTTGCAAGACACTTAATCTTCTTTAATAAATTCTTGTATATATCAGCTGGAGCAATTTCTGTTCTCTGCAACTGCTGTCCATTAATTTTTAGAGGTAATTATGAAAAACATAACAGTATAAGTAGATAATTAACTTTAAAATGGGAGCCAAAGAAAGTCATTAATTATGAATTAAGCCCAGCTTGTGTCTCATTTATGGCTTTAAAAGAGAGAATAGTCTAATTCTGGAAGCACAGAATCTTGTTTAGATATTAAACTGAAATTCCATAGTGGTTAGTGGTTTTTGCTAGTTTTTTGCTTGTTTGCTTTGTTTTTTCATACTATTTTGTCCACTGCTAGGTCAGACAACACAGGTTAAATAGCTGGCTTAGCCTGTGGAATGTTATTTTCCTGTCAAAATGCATTATGACTTTAGGTCTCTAGACCTGAAGGCAAATAACATATACCATTGATTCCTACGTGGGTTTCTTCTATTTACTGAAATGATTCATTCAGGGGTGCCCATTAGTCAGTTCTTGTCGAGACCTCAGCAGCTGAAAGCATTAGGGCTGAGATAAGACCTAGTGTTTTATAGCCAGGCTCCAAAGGACCGATTTGCCGTTGCTCTAGTTCCATTCATTGTAGGACTGGGGGTTCAGTTAGGGGGCAGACCCCCAGGGACCCCCACTCACCCCCTGCTGCTGTTCTTCCTGTTCTACTTGTTCTCTCGTTTCCCATGAAGACGAGATGGTCCTCGTCCATCCCGATGAGGCTGGTGTCCAAGTCCCTGGTGCTGCCAGAGCTGCAGTTTTGCTATTGTTGACTCTTCATACTGTTCCCTTCAGAGCACCCACATTCCTGAGAAGCCAGTCATGGTTATTTACACCCCCCTGTTGTTTCCGTATACTCCTGACACATTAGAAATTCTTTTAAGGGAGTCAGACTTCCTTAATCAGGGGCCAAGGTGGATGGCATGGCCATTTTGTCCATTCTGTTCTTGGTTGCTAGCACCACGTGGTGGTAGGGAATGAATTAAAAGCTCTCTTTTCCTCTCTCAACAAGCATCAACATCATTCTCATCTGTCTTCCTCCTGCTGGAAACTCATGGCCTCAATCCCTGCATCTCCATTTTACTTATAGCGGAATTGGATCAGATTCACCTCAAATGTGATTTTCTTTCTTAGGACATTTGCTACACATCAGTTAATATTCTTCTCATTCCAGGAAGGACCATAACGTGTTAAAAAATAACATTATATTTTAATAAAGTTGTGCTGACATTTTAATGACTTTATAAAGTAATTTATGTTATATTTGGATAGCATGCTACTTTTGGAATAGTTTCTTATTTTGCCTGTCATCTTATAGACAAGGCAATTCATCAAACAACATTTGTGTATGATGCTTAGAAGACTGAATAAAAATTGCTTTCAATCTTCAATGACTTGGCATCATATCACTTACTGTACCATGAATGGTTTTATCACTGGACTAATTTGATTGCATTTCCTAATATACGCTTGACATTTCCCTTTCTCCAGCCACATTGCAAATAGTTGGGCACCACAGCATGTGCTGTATTTTTATTGACTCAGAATGTGTGTCTGTGGTCTTTCAATAGATGCTTTGCCAGTCAACTGAAGCTAGTTTAGGCTCTGTGAAGTGGCTGGTAATTTTCTTTTGAAGTGAGGGCTCTGAGGAAATGAGACTACCAAGGGAAAAAGGCTGCAGGAGTTCAGGGCAAGTTGGCAAAATGGCAGGTGATCTACATTTTCTGTGTATACACATGGTAAAAATGATTGCTTTAACTTTGTTTTTGTTTTTCATGCAAATAAATACATCCAAAGTTGGCTATCTATAAAATAAATTTAACGCAATGTAAAAGGCTGAATAGTTATATGATCCGATTTAAGCATCACTGAAAAGAAGGCAGTACAGTGCTTCCATGTGTGAGCATTCCTGTGGTCAAGATCTCTGTTTAAATCCTGGATCTGCCACTTAGTAGCTTTGTGTTCTCAAAGCAAGCTATTTAGACTTTGAAACAAATTTTTCTCACCCGTAAAATGGGGAATAATTCCACCGATGTTATTGTGTTATTAGATTATATAGGGGTCAAGTGGTTAATACCCTATAAATATAGTGCTTTGCCTGGTTCCTGATAAAGTCTCAATTAGTGGTCACTGGTGGTATTTAGCTTGATAATTCAGAGTGACCGTTTTCATATAATAGGACGTTTTAGTTTTGAATATTTATACCTCATGAAATTGAAACCAGTAATAGTTTAAATGGTTTAACTGACAGCTGAAAACTGAGATTCATACAAGTTCAAGATCACGCAGATGATTAGAGACTCAATTTCCCAAATTCCTGGAAAATGTATTCTCCCAAAAACCTTGCTGGTTTATCCAGAATGCCCCCTTTCTATCTAGGTTTGCCAGATTTAGCAGGCAAAAACACAGTGTGTTTAGTTAAATTCGAATTTCATATAGATATCAACTAATTTTTTCATTTAACTATGCTTCATACAATATTTAAGACAGACTTAAATAGTAAAATATGCAATAAGTAATACTACATGCTATGTAATAATAACCACTAAAATATATGATATTTAACAAATTAAAAAACTGCAATACTTACAACATATTTATACTAAAAATTATCTATTGTCCGTCTGAAATTCAAGTTGAACTGAGCGTCCTGTAGTTTATCTAAAAATCTAATTTTCCTCAGTAGTGTTTTAGAAACAGCTTTAAGTTTTATATTCATTTTTTTCTATTCTTGGCAATCCTAGTTCACTTTTCAGCCATCTAGATTGTCTACAAAACAGATGTGTACAAGGCATATCCATAAGTTGATGTGATAGATCTTCATAAATGTCATATAAAAACCAATCATTACTTTTCTACCACTGTCTCATTCTCACCAAAAAAAAGTTATTCCTTCTTCTTGGTATGTGTTCCATGGTCATATAAGTGTTTATAGAGGCTGTATAATGTTTTCTTATAATTATAGGTATGTTAAGACCTTATGATCTAAGGGTTGTATTTGAAAAATCCAGGTTAGGAAAACACTATTGGTTAACTTACAAGACGTAAGTCCAAAGGATTGCTTTAATTTTGGACCTGGTTGTTTCCTGGAACTCACTTCAATGTATCATTTTTCCTGCTAAACTCAAGTATGGAAAGCCTGAAGTGGGTTCAGCCAATTCATCATGAACTTCACCAGGTGGGCGCAGTTTGCTGCCAACAGCTTACCGCCATATCCTTCTGGGATGCTTATAACTCTGGCGTGTCATCAACCTTCAGCTCTGAATGCTGCCTGCAATCAGAGGTCACCATGGGAAAGAGCTCTTGGGAATTTATTGCCACATCAATTGACATAGACCTGAGAGTGTGGCTTGCATTGCTTCTAAAACTCATGGAATAATGTCTGAACCTCCTTTTATTCTGAAGGTTTAATTCAAGGACTCTTAGGACAAATTGATTTCTGGTATAAAATGAGAAGTTTTACCCTCTCGAGGAGAAGGAGCTGGGTAGGGAGCTATTTGTACAAAAATTCACACACCTGAATTAAAAGAGTTGTCAGCTTTTCCACAGCATTTTTCATTTGCTTTCCATGGCCAAGGAACTTATAAAAAGTGAGGAGAAAAATGAAAGCATTTTCACCCAGAATTGTTCTTTTCATTCCAGAAAGGATTAGTTCATTCACAGTTTACCATAACAGTCATTCCTCAGCCTCAGCAATTGAGCAAATGCATTATAAGTTGTGAAATTGCTTCCTATCAGATCTGCGAACCCTTTGATAATCTTACACTATCTCATGCAAAAACAGTAAACTGCAGAAGGTAGCTGTTACTCAACTGACTTCCAGAAATTCTGATTTCATATGCTTGGATTGGACAAGTGCTCATGATTTAAGGTTAAATGGCATAAACATTGCCCTGAGAAGCAATGTAGGTATAGTGAAAAGAAATGTAGATTTTGAGTCTGGATGCCTGGATTCTGGTTGCACAACAGACTAATTGTACTTCATTGCCAAGTCTCTTTAATCTACTTAGATTTTAGCTTCTTTCACTTTTAAGTAGGGATTGTAAGCTGATAATAATTTTAGCTAGTCTCTTTGCAAATACAGAAGAATTCTTCATTCCTATTTTTCTTGCTTTCTATCATACTTCGCATAAAATCTGTCAGCAAATTATGTTGCACTATTACTAAAATATTTTCAGATTTTCATCTTTTTTTGTGATCCGCCTTTCCTGCTGTCGTTCTGGTACAAGCGCCCTCATCTCATACCTGAGTTATTGCATTGGTCTTCCTTCTTGCACCCTTACCTACATCCCACCTTTAAAAATATCAGATTTTTATGATATTTGGGATGAATATGGGATGAATATTCCAAAATGGGATGAATCAGATCCCATCACTTTTGTGCTCAAGACTGTTCAATAGTTTCCCACCTTATTCAAAGTAAAAGCCATGGTCCTTACAATGGCCTTTCGGCAGGACTCTTAATGCTGGCTCTCCGTGGATCCCTGTTCCCCCCTTCAAATCTCTCTCACATCGCCTGCAGGTAGACCAGGTGTCCTTCACCCTCGGGTCTTTGCTCTTGTGCTTCCACTGCCTGAGATACTCTCCTTATGGAACCCACGTGGCTTACTCTCACCTTTTTGATATTTCTGCTCAATTCTCATGTTCTTGGTGAAGCCATTTCTTTTTTTAAAATTTTTATTGAAATATAGTTGATTTACAATGTTGTGTTAGTTTCAGGTGTATAGCAAAGTGATTCAGTTTCATTCGTATATATGTGTACATATATGTGAATATATACATATATATTCAGTTTCATTCATATATATGTGTATATTCTTTTCTAGATTCTTTTCCATTAGAGGTTATTATAAGATACTGAGTATAGTTCCCTGTGCTACACAGTAGGTCCTTGTTGTTTATCTATTTTATGTATAGTAATGAGTATATTCTAATCCAAAACTCCTAATTTATTCCTCTCCCCCTTCCCCCTTTGGTAACCATAAGTTTGTTTTCTATGTCTGTGAGACTATTCCTGTTTTGTAAATAAGTTCATTTGTATCATATTTTTTTAGATTCCACGTATAAGTGATATCACATATTTGTCTTTCTCTGTCTGACTTACTCCACTTAGTATGATAATCCATGTTGCTGCAAATGGCATTATTTCATTCTTTTTTTATGGCTGAGTAGTATTCCATTGTGTATATATACCACATCTTCTTTATTCATTCACCTGTCGATGGACACTTAGGTTGCTTCCATGTCTTGGCTATTGTAACTAGTTCTGCTATGAACATAGGGGTACATGTTTCTTTTCGAATTATAGCTTTTCTCTGGATATATGCCCAGGAGTGGAATCACTGGATCATATAGTGACTCTCTTTTTAGTTTTTTAAGGAACCTCCATACTGTTCTTTATAGTGGCTGTACCACTTTACATTCCCACCAACAGTATAGGACGGTTCCCTGTTTTCCGCACTATCTCCAGCATTTATTGTTTGTAGACTTTCTGATGATTGCATTTCTGACTGGTGTGAGGTGATACCACATTATAGTTTTGATTTGCATTTCTCTAATAATTAGTGACGTTGAGAACCTTTTCATGTGCCTGTTGGCCATCAGTATGTCTTTGGAGAAATGTCTATCTAGGTCTTCTGCCCATTTTTTGATTGGGTTGTTTGTTTGTTTGCTTGTTTGTTTTTGATATGGACCTGTATGAGCTGTTTGTATATTTTGGCAATGAATCCCTCATCGGTCTCATCATTTGCAAATATTTTCTCCCATTCTATGGGTTGTCTTTTTGTTCTGTTTATTGTTTCCTTTCCTCATTAACCAGTGTGACCGAGTGCCCCTCACACTCCTCATCCCCTCGTCTCCATAACACTTATCACCTCTTATCCTTCAATATGATAATCTATTTATATTTAATTTTCTCTCTCCCCACACTAGAATTCAGTCTTCAAAAAGGCAACAATTGTTTCTTTCTGTGTTGTTCATTGACATATTCCCAAAGACCAGTATAATGCTTGAACACTGTATGTGCTGAATAAGCATTTATTGAATGAAGCGGTGAAGGGATGAATGAATATATGAATAATGAACAAAACACATGTGACACTTTATATGTTATAATGTTTAAATCTCTCAATAACATTCATAAGGAGGTATTACTACTAGCTCTGGTTTGGAGCTAATGGGGAAACAGGCTAAACAATTTCAGTTCACAAATTTTCACCAAGTATGTCGCTGTCTTGCTTCAAAGTCTAAGTTCATTATCCTTCCACTATACTCTCTTCTCTGAAATAATATATGATAAAGTGGTTTGAAAAGGATAAAGCACTATCCTAAAATGTATGGTAATATGTAGTTAAATAGAAAGATTCTTTCTTCTGCTCCGAGGAATTAAAAATGAGGTAAGATAATTTATTTTGTCTTTTAACTTTGGTCCTTACTCAAAATTGGACATGTTACTTGACAAGTGCATTATATACATATAACAGCTCCCAGATGTAGTTTTCTACTCTTCTTGCCATGGAAGCTTTTAAACTTCTATTTCTGTTGTGTGTGTGTGTGTGTGTGTGTGTGTGTGAGAGAGAGAGAGAGAGAGAGAGAGAGAGAAAGAGAGATTTTTCAACTTTAGATACAAGAGAAGAATCACAAGGGTAGTTGGTTAAAATTCATATACTAAACCATCTTCCTTATAATATAGCCCACATAATCTACACTGGACATGTATTTTTCTTGAGGAACTAAATACATTTTTTCCTCCATATATTACAGAAAGACTTTAATTTTGGGCCAGATCTAGGTCAGAGCAAAAGTGACTTTTTAGGAGTCAATAGTATGTAATTCACTATTCCAAACTTAACTCAGCCATTTACTGCTTTTGTGATTTCTGTTTAACTGTATTTGAACTGTAATATTGTTTATTTAATATTTTTATTTAAATAGACTTGGTATTTCTAGTTAAAAGCATGAATACCTAAGCAGTGAAATTATGGATTTGAGGTGCCAGTCATTTTTTTCTAATACACATTAAATAAATAAAAATTAAAATTTTAGAAAGCCTATCCACCAATGAAAATTACCAAGCCTTTCGCACATGAGGTACGCATTTCTTATATATTTACCTCATTCTGCAAAACACTGATAGAAAATAACTAACCACTGAGGGAAGAATATCTGTATGATCCAGATGCCTGCATGATGTTTGTGTACACCATTTATCCCTAAGGTGAAGGTGAAAACATAAATATTTTGGTTAAATGTCAAAATGATTGAGTAGTAAAGAGCAATAATCTGCTGAAGCAATATAGTTCTTCCAAAAATTAGGTTTATGATATACAAGAATATATTTGTCAAGTGCTCTAGGAGAAACAGAACTGGTAGGAGATGATTGATTGATTGATTGATTTGAGTATGAGGAATTGGCTCACACAACTATGAAGGCTGAGAAGTTCCATGATCTACCATCTGCAATCTAGAACCCAGGAGAGCTGGTGGTGTAATTCAGTCAGTCCAAATCTGAAGTCTTCAGGACTTGGAGACCTGATGGTGTAAATTCCAGTCTGATGGCTGGAGATGCTAGATGAGGTAGTCCAGCTAAATTAATGAGGCAGGAAAAAACAAAGCAAAATCCTTTTTCTTCTGCTTTTTGTTCTATGCAGGCCCTCAATGGATTGGCTAATACTCCCTTCTATTGGGAAAGGTAAATTATTTTACCGAGTCCACTGAAACACCGTCCTAGATACCCAGAAATAATGTTTAACCTTGGTACACTGTGGCTAGTCAAGTTGGCCTATACATTTAACCATCACCAGAAGATGTCTGAAATTTTAGCAAAATATTAATTGATTATGATTTTTTAAGAAAAAAATGTTAGCATTAAAAAAAAATCAAAATTTCTTCACAGAGCCTCAGCCTTCCTGCTCCAGTGATCTTTTCTATTCAGTCACACCAGGAACAGCTCTCCTGTTGTACCTTGTTAAAAATGGCTCTGCATTGTCTATAGGGTTATGGACTTGAAAAATCTCCTCCTTCCTTCAGTATTTCTCATACACTTGTCACTATTAAATTTTCTCTTTGATATTTGGCTTTCGAGTTCCTCCTATTCATAGCCTGTCACTTTCTTTATAATTCCACCTTCCTGCCTTACTATTATAGACCTGTACATTAATGGTATTCTCACTTCTGCATCCTTTGTTTGTCAATCATCTGCCCTGGGTAAAATATGTCTTTGAATCTCATGCCTTCATTTCTGAGTTGCCAACATTGCTGCAGGAAAGCCTTCCTGTTTGTTCCAAAACAAACTGAAATGTCTTACTCATTTTTTTTCACACATCCCAGCAATCTTTTCACTCAATCAATATTAAATTCTTTACAGAAAATGTCAATATTTTCTATTCTTCCTAGAATTATAGATGACTCCATCCATCCATGAAGACCCTAACTAAAAATTTTGACAGAATATAAGTGTGTGGAGCAGATGTCATCAAGGTTTAATAATTGAGAGATAAATGTTGGTTTGCTCTTCTTGGGAAATAGTTGACTAAGTTATTCAGACCAAGTCTTCCACAGAAAGAAAATACAAAATCTGAATAAGACATTGGAGGAAGAAAACATCAAAGGGCTCCTTACTGTATGTGACCACAAAGTAAGGGAGGAAAAAGTACTAAGATAGAACCACAAGAACTGTTATGAAGAGTAATGATGGAAATTGCATAATGAAAGGAGGTCAGAGGATTAGAAAGTGGAACCACTAAGGATTGGCATCCCTTAATCTTCATCACTCTTTTCTCCATGCCTTCCATAATACAACTGAAATCTGAATAAAACATTTTCTTGGCTGTTCTCACTTCCAGATAAATTGCCAACCTGATGACTGTCTTCTTTAGAAATTGTGGAGCTGTCCGGGGGTTGAGAGCTATTCCAGAGAGATTATTATCAAGGGTCAGAGAGGGGAAAGGATAAAGATGAAAGATAGGTACCCAGATTGTGATTAATTTTGCTAATGACTTTATCTTTTAACTCCTTAATGCACTTTCCTACTATGTAAAGTCAGCTCTTATTATAGTATAACAAAATTAAGAAAAGATGCTTATTCTCAGTGGACAATATTGTTAACTATATTTTTTAAACAAATGAGAATCCATAAAATGAGTATTAAGTGAGGATTTGCATTTAAATATGAAAGTAAAGTTAGTTAAATAAAAATAAAAAGAACTGAACAAATGAGCCTGAAGCCCTGACCTCGATATTAATTAGCTAAGGTTTTAGACTTTTATATTCTGCCAAGTCAATATCTTCTTCTATGAGATCATGATATGAGGAAACTGGTCTAGATCAGTGGGTTTCAAACAGAGCTTTTAAATTTGGAGGGTTTTGCTCATCTTTGTTTTATTTTTTGAATCTTCTGGGAGACTTCCTTATTGGTGGTTTTGTGGAAAGGGTGATGAAGACTACATTTGACAGTATTACAGGTCCCCAGAACCCACTTCAGATAGGTCAGATATATTTTTATTTGTTTATGGCTCTGGGTAAGATTTCAACAGAGTCAAAATTTTAGTACCTAAGAAAGCAATAGACTAGCTGATCTCTTTCTAAAATTCTAAGAAACCTTTTCAACTTTTGAAGTGAAGTGATACTGAATCCCAAAGGATATTATTCTTGTTCAAGATGGAATTCAAATAATTTAGTTTAAAATGTCTGGGTGGGCATTCATTTTCTATATGAAAAACCATAACTTCAATCGCATGTGTATTTGTGTTTATTATTTCTTCCATTCTTGCAACAAAATGCAACAAGCAATTTTTGAATATCAAGTCTATGTAAAGTACCCCATAGACTTTTCTTAAACATTGTTTTGGAATCCTGAGAAATATTCTGGCAGTGTTTTGTTTTTTGATCCAACATTTTTATTTTTTAGCACTCATTTGCCTAATCTCTTTTATTGTATTTTTTATCTCCTAATCTGATATATTTTTTTTTGTTTATCTTTTTACTTTTTATTTTATATTGGAGTATAGTTGATTAACAATGTTGTGTTAGTTTCAGGTGTACAGCAAAGTGAATCAGTTATACATACACATGTGTCTATTCTTTTTCAAATTCTTTTCCCATTTAAATTGTTACATAATATTGAGTAGAGTTCCCTGTGCTATACAGTAGGTCCTTTTTGGTTATTCATTTTAAATATAGCAGCGTGTACATGTCAATCCCAAACTCCCTAAATATCCCTCCCCCCATCTTTCCCCACTGGTAACCGTAGTCTGACAATTTGCTCTAGTAAAATATGAAGTAAACCTCTTTTTATAGTGACAGTGAGATCTAAAGAAATAATTTAACAAATTATACTTCACAGTTTATTCCATAATGTCACTTTTTGAAGGAAAGCTATGTTCTGTGTTTTGTTCTCTTACTTGATTTCCCAGTTTTATAGCAGTGATTATTTTTATACTTTGAAATATATGAAAGTTCTTAATTTCCTGAGAAAAATAAAGAACTGCAGGATGTATCTTACAACTAGGAAGAAATGAAGTGAGAGCTGAGAAGTAGAAAATGAATTTGACACTAACAACAAAATAAAAATGAAGGACTGTTTTTGGTACGGCTTATACATATTAATTGGGGGAAAAACTTGTGTACAAACTAGAGCTTCTGAAAATATATTGAAATCTATTCATATTTTCAACTTTTTGAAGGGCATATCTATCTATCATCTATCTCTCTATCTCCCTATCTATCCATCATCTATCTATCTATCTGGCACAAAAATATATCTCTACACACATGCACATCGATAGGCACTCTTGCCCACCTTCTCCTGTACAAAGGTGCACAGATAGCTGTCCACTCACAGGATGAAAGAAAAGGGAAGGATCATTTTGTGCTCTAACAAGAAAGCAGTGATGATGACTGAAGCTCAGAGAAGTGATTAAGAACAGTCTGTGGGTGCTTGTTTGGAAGGAACAGTGAAACCTTTAGTCCTGTTGGGAGCATCAAACCTGGAAAAGAGAGAGCTGGTTGTCCTCCTCTAAAAGGAATGCTTTTCCTTCCTGTCACGTTGACCTGATGCATCTCCACCTTGTTGAGCCCCACTGTAAGGCTTAGCTGCTTGAAGTCAGCATAACATATGCTGGGCAGGGCAAGACGGGCTTCAAGATGGACCCGGGTATGACTCACTCGAGTTCCTGAGATTGTGCTTAAAAAGTCCAGTAATTTCTTTGTTTTGGGTCCTGCTGCTCTTGGCACAGATACTTTATGGTTCTTTAATGGTACTTGAAGTAACCTTTTTATGTTCCCCGTATATACCATGTCTTTTGACCGTTTATTATTGAACATGCTTTCATTATTGTTATTGTTGAACATTTTGGTTTACAGACCTCTTGTCAGATGTGGCAGAAAATTCAACAAAACCCAGTTATTTAGCCTTAAAATTCTATTTTTCTCAAAATGCCTGAAAAAATATATTTATTGAAAACAAACATCTAAAAGTCACTCTTCTCTCTGGGGAACTGACTATGTAACCCGGGGATGCTATTTGAATCATTCTAGCCAGGTGAATTTTCATAGGTATTTGTATCTATTGGAATGTATGTATGTATATCTAACTGGCACTGCCACCAAAAGAGAGGGAGTCACTTTATCCTCCAAATATGTTAGGAAACAAAATTTTCATGCTATATATGCAAAGGACAAAAAGGGACATAATAAAGTGTCTTATAAAATGGCCAAGTTATCAACTGAATTTCTAAAAGAAAATTATTTTAAGTAAAATTAGACTTAGGAGTTAGAGAAAAGCACAGACATTAATACACGGAGGGATAGACTGAATATGATTGAGAAAATCAGAGGGAACTGGCTTTAAATTTCCATAAGACGTCTGTGGTATCTGTCAGCCTGCCAGCAAAGACATCCATTTGTTCACTAGTTATGCAGAAAGCAGTGACCTAATCTGTGTTCCTCAACAACTAATGAGACCAAACTTAATTTCATCCTCCTGAAATCAACCTTGATAGTTTTTCGCTGGATTGTCCAAGACTTCCTTGGCAGGTTCTAATAAAAGCAAACCTAAAATAATCCTCAAGAGTATTTTGTATTGACACTCTAGTACTTGTTTTTCTTACTTTAAATCTTACACTTGTCTCTCCATTTTTTTTCTTAGTAAAGTGATGGACAGAGATAATTATGAATAAAGGGTTTTTGATCTAAATTCTGGTTAGTAACTGAGAAAGCTTTGTAGAATCCTGCCTTTACATTCTGCTTCATTCAGGATGAGAAATAAATGCTCTATGGGGAAGCAATGATTGAATGACATCTAGACTATATTTTTTAAAAAGCTTATTTACTTATTTATTCTTTTATTTATTTATTCAGTATAAACCATGTATATCCTTCAAGACTTCAGACATTTCATATGGAGCTTTCATTGTTATTCAACTTGTAAACATCAAGAAGTTTGCAGAAGCAATAGAACCATGTTTAGAAAAGTATTTTAGAGCATGCTTGCTATTATAGCATATCTGTGAGTGAAACCAATCAGCTGAATTATAGAGCACCATTGGAGAGGGAGCCTGACATGGTAAAAACAGGGCAGGATTTGGAAACAACCCATTCATAATTATATCTTGGATCTTCCCCTTGGGGGTTGAGTGAGCTTGGGCTAATCCCCTCGAGCTTTAGCTTCTTCCTTGGAAAACTGGGATTAGAAGTAATGTGTTTCCAGTGCTTGGATGTATCAGGTGGATTACTGGAAGGAAAGAGATGATACACTCAAAAAATTTACTACTGGTGGCTTAGTGAAGGGACTATTTTCAGAACTTTGGGCAGGGCATCAACAGAGGTGGTGAGGCAGTGGCGAGTGTAGCAGTGGCACTAAGCCATCGGCAGCCTCTGCCTACGAGGGCTGGGCAGAAACTGTGGTCCTTGGTAGAAGAATGTGACTTCAGCCAGACGATGGTGAGGCAGAGAGAGAGCAAGAGAGAGAGAACCTGCCCTCTCTACTAAGCTCTGACCTCTGGCTTTGCCTCCTATTGGACACATGAACCTTAGTGTGGCAGCTCTCAGGGTCCTGGGGCTCAGAACGCACCAGAGAGAAGCAGAGTGTGAACTTAAGGGTGACACAGATTGGGAATAGGCACCACACTCACTGGACTAGAGAGTGGGTATTACATGTTCACTCCATAACAGGAAGGACAAGACAATCTCCTAAACCCTATGTCTTTGATGTGGCATACACTTTCTTCGAATCTTTAATAAATCTTATACATGGACATTGATTTCATATGGTATATTTTACCCTCTGTGAAAACCAAGATAAGGGGCTCAGTGTCATATTTGAGTGAATGCAAGGACAGTGATAAAGAAACAACTGCAAGACTTAGAAGAGAAAATAAGACAGCAAAGTCAGAGAAGGACACAAGACACTTGAAGATTCAGAGAAAATTTTGGAAGAACATCGTTTGGATTTTCTGCAAACAGTGAAAGGCAAGTTTGTTGGGATAACCTCGTCTTGGTCATTAGCAGCAAGGAGAACATAGTTGCTATCCGGATTATAAACAAATGAGAGCTATCGTTAAGTATGTGTTTGGGGGTACTAAATTATTCTATAGTTTTGCTGAAGAATGAAAAAGTATGTGCTGTTTCAGCCTCTGTAGGGACCCACAGTACCTGCCATCTGCCATCGCCATGAAGAGTTAACAAAAATAGAGAATGACATTAAGTAAAGTCCTCTAGTATGGCAGATGGGCAGAGAACACTAATGTCTAGCTTGCAGAACAATAACAGAATCCCAGGTCAGACAAGTGGAAAGGGCCAGCTGCATGTAACAAGCCAGCATTCTGCTACAGGCATGGCACTGTCCAGCTCTGGGAAGTGTCTGAGATTCTTCCTTCCTTGGAAGCTGCGAAGGTGGACAGCTTCCAACGAAGGAAGCAACATTATCATGGGTGCTGATAGCAGACCCAAGACTTCCGGTCAGGCACAGAGAACGCTGTCACTCAGGACACAGCCAGCAGCATCAAGATCAACATATTTGGGTCAGTTTTCTTTGGCCTCCAGACTCACGGAGGTGATGTGAATGGACCCACTGGATGTCAGCTCAACACTGCAGTGTGTTGAACTTGGGAACACCCATTTCTTACAATGGGCAGAAGTATGCTCAGCCTTTGTTCCAGAGGGAGATACAGCCTCTGTCTTCCAAGGCTGTTCACTATACAATTATCCATGACGGCTTACCCACAAAAAAGGACAGTCAATGCCTCACTACCAAGCCATGCGGAAACACAAGAAATCCGTGGAGAAACGTGTCCCAACAGACAGTTAACATGGTCCTTGGTGAAGCACAGATGTGTGAGACCAGCAGTACGTGGTGTTTTGACATGAGTGTGTCATGATCACAATCTCTGTCCTAAATCTGGCCTATGTAGATATTACTATCAACACAGGGTATGGAAAACAATTGTCTATAATAATTTTCTGTTGGTCTTATAGGATTTAGATATTATATTTTGCAGATGCAAAATGAAAAAAGACTAAAAATGGCTGACGGGAAGGTATCACTGACTTATTACCAGCTGACTACTTTTGCCTCAGTTAAGGAGGCATTTAGGGGAAAATTGTGGGGTCTGTAAGGCTTGGGCCCAAATCCCAGTCTAGTTTTCTGAAGAGCTGTGTTAGTTTCAGGTAGCGCCTCCTTTGCACCTGCCCAGGTTTCCTGAGGCTGGTGATCCTTTCTACACTGGAATTAAACCAAGTTGCATCAGACCTTCAGAGAGAGGAGCTCAAAAGTTAAAAGAATCCAAGTGGAACCACAGAGCAAACACTAAATGAACACAACCCTAGGAAGGTGATTACGTATGTACACAACAGACTGTATTCCAAGAGTTACCAGTTGTCAGACAGCTCTTCGGGATTCTCACACTGGTTTAGAAAATTGCCTTATTTAACTCCAGGAGAATTCACCTAAAGAGTCAAATTGATGACTTCTGTTAAAAAAAAAAAAAAAAAAAACTTCTAGTATACCAGGCCCACATTTTTTGATGGCAAGAGTTGGGGTTGCTCACTCAGGTAATGATTTCTTTCACTTGTGGCAATTGCTGACCATCACTCTATATTGTTCCTTCAACATGGAGGCCTCAGGTCATTTACCATTTTTACCACCATCTTTCAGCTCAGTTTCATAGTATAAATTGCCTCCTTGACTAGCTTACCAACCTAGGCCCTCCAGGCACTGAAGTTTACAAGCCCTGCTTTAACCCATTTGCTCTTGACCTTGAAAAGTAGTCGCAGATCCTACATCCTGATCTTTGTAGCTGGGATTGGGCCAAGGCTCGACCTCTCACTGGAGAAGGAAATGAGTCCCTTCCTGGCTTCCACCCTCAGTGATGGAACCGAGGCTCTGCTTTTGGTATAGAGAGGGCACAACTGGGTCCGCAGTTCTGTTAGAGAACCTAAGGTTCATATGACAGTATTCTTGGATTTTCATCATTTTGCAAGGGATCAGTACTTGTGTCACAAAGAAGAAAATATTCTCCCTAGCTCAGATTCACTGTTTGACTATTGAATGAAAATCTTAAGAATCCTTCTGACATTATTGATGCTTTTTGGTCTTATCCTTCCATGTTTTTCCACACTTTTGATGTAATAACAACCACGGTTCTATCAGTAACACTCTGCTGCGTCCACGGGGTGAGTGGGACGCTCGGGACTGAGCCTAGACTCCTTCACTAGCCGTCCACCCCTGTCACATCTGTCCTCGGCCCCGAGCCCGTGAGCCATTCAAGGCATATTAGATCCATGCTGGTGCCCTTGGCTCAGGAAATGCTTGTCCACATCAAACTGCATGGTTCTAACGTCCCACTGACATGTCAGCACTACTCAGCCAATTTTAAGTCTTTGGTACAGAATGTAAATTTAACTGGAACAGTAGGTACAATAATCTAGAAATGAAGTCGGCAGTATTTACTTTGGAATAGTTGCCTATCAAGATGAGACAAAGAAGAAAGCTGTGTTGTTATGACTACATTGTGCCAGTTAGTGAAGCTTAAAATAATCCTTAGATATAACAACATGACAAGATAATCAGGGGCATGTGGCCCTGTTAAAGATTCAAGCTTTAAATGCAAAATCAAATAAATCTCTTTTTGATCTGAGTTTGTTTTTTTTTTTTTTTTTTTGAGGTCAGTATTCTTTTTTTTTTAAATTTACTTAATTTAATTTTTATTTATTTTTGGCCATGTTGGGTCTCTGTTGCTGCGTGCTAGTTGCAGTGAGCAGGTCTACTCTTCGTCCTCAGGCTACAGGCTCACGGGGTTCAGCAGTTGTGGCTCGCGGGCTGTAGAGCACAGACTCAGTAGTTGTGGCGCATGGGCTTAGTTGCTCCGTGTAGAGCACAGACTCAGTAGTTGTGGCGCATGGGCTTAGTTGCTCCGCGGCATGTGGGATCTTTCCGGACCAGGGCTCGAACCCGTGTCCCCTGCGTTGGCAGGCGGATTCTTAACCACTGCGCCATCAGGGAAGCCCTTGATCTGGTTTTTACAAAACTAATTTTAAGGACTAAACCCAGATGGGATGGGTGGGTTGGGGGAAGTCAGTATTAATATTCAAGACCAGAAGGTGGCAGCAGTGAGCTGGGATTAGAGAGCTCGTTGTCGCCTCTTAGCAGGGAGAGTGATTTGGCCAAAGTCTAGGTCTCTAACCATGGCGTGGAAGGCATCAAAGCCCTGACAATCAGGGAGTTTTGTGTACTAAACGAAGAGTATGAGGACCCATTGCACGGGTGGTGATAGTAAACGTTAGACTCTGGGTCCCAGGGCCAGTGGTCAGATGGAAGATGCCACACTGAATCGTTCTGCTGGTGTGGCCTGTGGTTGGCAGCTGAATTAAATCCCGTATCAGGGCTGTTGGCTCTTAAATACCTGGAGGGATTTCCATATTGGATCTTTGGAGGATGGGGCTATGATTGATAGTTAATAAACAATTTAAACTAATCTTTCCTTAAAATTGATGGCCCCTAGTTAAAAACTCAAAAGTCTAAATATGTAAAAACGTCCAAGGTAAAAATTTGTTAACACCTTACTGATCTGTACAGAAAGAATGCTGTCAAAAATGATATGCAGTATTTAGGGGAAGAAAAATGAAGAACTGTTGGTGATAGTTTTCTAAAGAGTACAAACATAGGAAAACAAATTTTGTTTAATGCCATAGGGAAAAAAAATCAGCTTACTATGTTCCAACATGACAAACATTCGTATATATATATATCAACTAAATATACCTCCTATTGTTTGAAAAGTGTTTCTGAAGTTGAAACTTTTTTATTGAAGTATAGTTAATTTACGGCGTTGCGTTATTTCAAGTGTACAGCAAAGTTATTTGGCTATATTTATATTCTTTTTCAGATTCGTTTTCATTATAAGTTATTAAAAGATATTGAGTATAGTTCCCTGTGCTATACAGTAGGTCCTTGTTGTTTATCTATTTCATTTATAGTAGTGTGTGTATCTTAATCCCAAATTCCTAATTTATCCCTTCCCCCTTTCCCTTTGGTAACCGTAAGTTTGTTTTCTATGTCTGTGAATCTGTTTCTGTTTTGTACATAAGTTCATTTGTATCATTTTTTTAGATTCCACGTATAAGATATCATATGGTATTTGTATTTCTCTGTCTGGCTTACTTCACTTAGTATGATAATCTCTAGGTCCATCCATGTTGCTGCAAATGGCATTATTTCATTCTCTTTTATGGCTGAGTAATATTAATCCTTAATCCTTAATATTCACTTAATCCTTTTCTTTAATACATGATAAATAATAGCTCTTAACACTGAACTTAAAATCAAACAACACGTAAATAATTTTAAAAATATGGCATTTATTTCCTGGAATTATCATAAGAATAGGAAGGGAATAAAGACATGTCTGAAAAATATAAACAATTTCTACCCTAAGAATTCTACTTATTTATGAACATATTAAAAAATTAAAAGTTAACCAAAATTCTTCTCATGGACAAAATTGTCTTTGTTTATGACAACATGTTTATCAACAACATGTTAATAAGCTGCTTGGGCTAGACGAAGAAATCTTGATTGTTTGGATTTACAGAAGATAAGCCAAAAAGAGAATTAAACTGCTCAGCTTTGGAACAAATGAGAGAGAGAAAGAAAGAGAAGAGAGAGAGAGACCCTCAAGAAAAGGAGGTATAAGTGTAGACTAAGAATGTTTCCTGCCATATCAGTAAACAGAGGATGCTGGGCCATGAAGCCCTCAACCACTCAGATGCCCGCAACGGTGCCCCCTGAGGAGACTCAGGATGGGAAAGAACAGGATACGGGCCCCAGAGAGCTGAGGTGCATTCTCAAAGGAATGATTTCAGTGAGCCCAGACTCTCGCATCTTCCCATACATAGAAAAGAGCTAAACTCATTAACTTGGGACGTCTGGTTTTCTTTAATTAACTGTAAGCTTTTGATGTTCCCACCACCTGGTTTTTGTTGCAAAACCCACTACATATCCTGGCTGCTCGCTGACCTTCCGAGCCGTCCCTCAGAGCATCTGAGAGGATGTGTCCCGGGCTTGAGTCCTCAGCGTGTCTGCTGAATAAAACATAATTCTCAACTTTTAACTCGTGCTTTTTTTCCCAGTGGATATAAGAGAGAACGCTTTTGAGAGATTACTACATTCTTGGTGCCCTTTCAAGCCCCATGAGAACCTGCTGAGATTTGGGAGTGAGTTCTGCATCCTGAATCCTCAGATTTCACTGAAAGCAAAGCCTGAAACATGGCCTTCAACACAGGTAGCTTATTTGGGGAGTGATTCCAGGAAATGGAATTAAAGGGGAGGATGAGACAAAGAAGGGACAAGCTGTTAAGGGAGGATTGTAAGCCGGATCCCACTGTGGCGAATGGCGTTTACTTCCTTCAGGCGCCTTCTGAGGAGCTCATACGTACTTCAGAGTTTTTCACCAAAGGCCAGGAGGATAAGGCAATGACCCAGCAAGTCCTGTATCCCTCGGCGGGCTTTGTCCTGGGGGCACCTATCGCCTGCACCCTGGGTTCTGCTGTGTAGGCTGGGTGGCTTGTCTTGACCGTGGGGAGTAGACACTTTGTGACACAGAGCTGGGAGGCTGGCAACGTTCCTGGAACAGCCCACGACAGCTGTGCTGAGACCTGGCGGAGCAAGGGGGCCAGGAGGGGGCACTGCACGCACCTGTTACGCTTACATTTATTTTTTATGCTAATTTGCATGGGTTTTATTCATTGCAAACATAAAGCCAGGGATAGGAGAACCACCTAAGTAAAACACTGGTTTTCTATAGTTGTTTGCAATTTTCAATCAATCCCTTTCAGTGATTATTTTCATTTTTTTGTGCTATTTAAGTATCTAATCACGTAGTCCTCTATCTTTAAAGAAAACGGTGACCTAATACATGTAATAGGCTCGTCTCCTCTCTTCAAGAATAAATCACCTTGATATTTTACATTTAAAGAATGATCGGAGATAAGACCCATGAATAGAATTTGTTTAGAATAAAAAAATATTCTGATATTAGGAAAAATATTCAGGGGGTAATATTCTGAATTAATGAGAAGCCTACAATTATATAGCCTACAATTAATGAGAAGCCTACAATTATTCTATTATGAATAGAATTTGTTTAGTATAAAAAATATTCTGATATTAGGAAAAATATTCAGTGGGTAATATTCTGAATTAATGAGAAGCCTACAATTATATCCATAACATTTCTTAACTCTTAAGAATGTTGGCAGGTAGAACTTCTTGGTGATTCTTCTTTTAATAATCACCATTTTAGTTAGTATATCAAGGGATATGCAAAGTCAATTCAAAACATTTGAAAATTGTTTATGCAAGTTAATGTCTTTTATTCTATTGAAATATTAATGTTTATAAAGTGTTTATGATATTTAGTACTTTAAGAAGGAGCATACATACACACAAATGGGTTTGCTTTGCTTTGCTTTCTGCCTTGGTGGGGAGACCTGGCAATAATGAAACTCATATATTATGTGAGCTAAATGGATTTTTCCCAGAACCCCGGATCGCCTTTTGACAATTCATTTCATACAGTCACCACCATATATTTCAAAACTGAATTATGAGGGCTTCTCTGTGGCACACAAATTATGGGAGTCTCTCAACTTTGGTTCTGCATTTAAGTGTCGTTCTCACTTTAAATCAAGGTAATTTGACAACTCTGCTTTGGAAAAATCAGCATTGATTTAATAATATAAGAGTCTAAATAAATTGATAAAAATAATCTTTGCTTTGGTATCATGGAGAAGTCTGTTTCCAAAATGTTTTGTTTTATTTTCTAGATTAAACGAATCTTCACAATGTATTTTTAGGCTAGATAGAGTAATAATTCTTTGGTTAATCAAATACTTGTGTCTCTGTGTGTAACACATTTCATAATGTTTATAACACAGTTTTCATTATTATAAGATTTTTTAAAAAATTTTTATTGAAGTACAGTTGGTTTGCAATGTCGTGTTCATTCCAGGTGTACAGCAAAGTGAATCAGTTATACATACACATATATCCATTCTTTTTTAGATTCTTTTCCTATATAGGTTATTACAGAGTATACAGTAGAGTTCCCTGCACTATACAATAGGTCCTTATTAGTTATTTATTTTATATATAGTAATGTGTATACACACTATAAGATTTTAAATCAATGTGAAATTGTAGGTTGCAAGGAATATATAGGGTAAATAGAAAAGCAAAATATTTAGAATTTTAAAAAATCTGTGGAAAATTCCAGATTAAAATTAAGACAAAATGAAAAGACCATAAGGAGTAAAGAAAGAGTGGCTGAGGGGAGAATCTAAGGAAATTGCTAGAAAAACATATAGAAAAATGATAAAGCAGTAAAAAAGCTAATATTATATTTGTGTCCACAGTAAAATACATTTTATTTTGCCAATAAAAACAAATAATGGAAGTGAAAGTAACTATATTTTTATTCAATTACACTTGATTTATTCAGTACCCAATAATTTATATGTGCGGTTGACCCTTGAACAATGCGAGCGTTAATCCAAGTATACTTTGGGCCATGTAGTACTCTAGTATTTACTATTGAAAATATCCCCATGTAAGTGCACTTGCACAGTCCAAACCCAGTTTGTTCAAGGTCAACTGCAAAAAAGGAATCACTGTCTCCTAATATTCCATCACTTTAGAGCAGCGTGTGAATATTTGCCCAAAATGGGGGGCATGTATAGACTATATGATGTATATGAAATGCACTTTGGGGAAGTCTGGTTAATCTCTTAAATATAAAGATAGCAAGGTGATAGGTGGAGATGACAATTATCCAAACTCGAGTAAATAGAATAATACTAGTAGGTAAAAGAGGGCTTAAACATTCACCCCCCTCCCCTGGAGCACTTAAATCTGACATGATTGCCATCACCTTTAGAGCATTTGTTTGGGGTGGAAGGACACTTGTAGCATAACATAAAATGTACCTTAAATGACCTCGGAGGAACTTGAAGACAAGGACTGGTAACAGCCCCATGACACTGTGGGTTGATAGAAGCGTGGCATATGTATTAGATGCCCCAGAAAGAGCAAACAAACAGTCATTTTGGATATGACCCTTTAACAGGTGACAAGCGCAGGTGCTTTACTCTGTGGTTGCTGAGTGACAGCTGAGTTCATCCTCGTAGGTGGCAACTCAGTTGAGCTTGACTCAGTGTTTGGTAGCAGCAGGTCTTTGTTTAATGAATCGTGGTTGACTTTTTTCAAGCCTGGGGTAAATCTTATCTTAGGTACAAGTGTGATGGGAAGGAAGATGATTGAGGCACAGAGAAGGTGCTGAGGCCTGTAGCAGTTGCTGGAGTGCAAGGCCATCGGGCAAGACACAGATTATGGAGTGTCGCTGTCAGTACCAAACTGTCGTTCATTTCAGAAGGAGAAACTCAAGGTGCAATGTCTCAGGAGGTTAAGAGGGTTACGTGTGCAGATTACGACTCTCTCATACACAGAAAAATGCAAGTGAATAAGAGAGTGACTAAAAATGGGTGTTAAAAGCCCATGATAGATTATTTAAGTATCATATAGGACATTATTTACCTAAAATTGTGAGTGCTGAAATGGTCAAATTTATGGATGAAGAAAATGATTCTTTAAGTGTGTAGAAAAATTTAGTTATGTGAGAAGGCATTTATTAAGAATATGTGCACATGGGATTTCATTTTAAACTGCAAGGGGAAGGCAGTTTATTTTCCCCTCACAGGTATTTTCAAGGAAAGATTTGGCCCACTGCATGGGGTGAGCACAAGGGGTGGGGAATTACTATCTAAAGATTATAAATGTGTAGAAGCAAGGAAATGCTGGAGAACAGGTAAAGGTTGGGAAGGGCAAAAAAAAAAAAAATGTATTTAAGATTTTGTTTGATTTTAAGAGACTTTGGAGAATTCAAGTGGATATACATAAAAAATGAAGACACTTCTATTAAAGGTCTTGTCTTTTGTACTTTGAAAATATTGTTTGTTCAGTTACTAAATTACGTGCCAATTTAAGAACATACTCGATTAAGTCTTCTGTATGAAATACTACTTTTCTTTCTTAGTAATGTTTCTCTTGCATTGTCAGGGTCATTAAATTGCTGACACTGATACTTACATAATCAGTGTTTTGGCCATAATAAGGCCAAAAGATGCCAGCACTGATGATAATAGTAACTATCGTTTACTTGGTGCTAATTCTGTCTTTAGACCCCGTTTTAATTTTTTCTTTTTTTTTATATCATTTAGTTCATAGGGAAAATGTACAAAACATTTACTGAGGCTTAAAGAGGTTAGACTATTGCTTTAAAATTCTCAGCTAACAAATCTTGGTTCAAGAGTATAGTCTACTTTGGACACCGAGGCCAGGCTCTAATTTCTATAGTACACCGCTGAGTTTGGACATATTATCAAAACCTCTCTTAATGTTGCTCAATGTGATTAAAAATAAAATTATAATATTTATCATTAACATAGCTAACACATGCAACACATTGTCCTGGAGCAAGGGGTCAGCAACTATAGCCGCTGGGTCAAATATGGCCCACCACCCGGTTTTGTATGGCTTATCCATGAGCTAGACGTGGGTTTTATATTTTGAAGCGTTTCAGGAAGAAAGAAAAGAATTATAATTCGTGACATGTGAAAAGTATACGAAATTCAAACGAAATCAATGTTATTGGAACACAGTAACATCTACACATCCATTTGTTTACATACTGTCTATGGCTGCTTTAGCATCATGTGATGGTTAGTTTCATGCGTTAACTTCAGTAGGCTATAGTACTCAGTTGTTTAATCAAACATTAGTGTAGGTGTGTTGAAGACGTGGTTCACATTTATAGTCAACTGACTTCACGTAAAGGAGATGAACCTCAGTGGTGAGGGTGAGGCTCATCCCATCCGTGGAGGCCTTTAGAGCAAAACTGAGGTTTCCCGGAGAATAAGAAGACTGTAATATCAGCTCCTGCCTGACTTTCCAGCCTGCCAGTCTGCCCTAAAAATTTTAAATTCAAGACAGCAGCAATAAATAAATAGATAAATAAAACTGTAAAAAAATTACCCCTGTAGGTATTATTGATGAAATGCTTATTATTTGCTGTATACTGTGCCAACTCTTTATGCTTTACTTCACATAACTCTCTTGGATATAAAAAATGTCCTCCATAGTATGGAGGTTCCTTAAAAAAACTAAAAATAGAACTACCATACGACCCAGCAATCCCACTACTGGGCATATACCCTGAGAAAACCATAATCCAAAAAGAGTCATGTACCACAATGTTCATTGCAGCTCTATTTACAATAGCCAGGACATGGAAGCAACCTAAGTGTCCATCGACAGATGAATGGATAAAGAAGATGTGGCACATATATACAATGGAATATTACTCAGCCATAAAAAGAAACGAAATTGAGTTATTTGTAGTGAGGTGGATGGACCTAGAGTCTGTCATACAGAGTGAAGTAAGTCAGAAAGAGAAAAACAAGTACCGTATGCTAACACATATATATGGAATCTAAAAAAAAAAAAAAGTTCTGAAGAACCTAGGGGCAGGACAGGAATAAAGATGCAGACATAGAGAATGGACTTGAGGACACAGGGAAGGGGGGGAAGGGTAAGCTGGGACGAAGTGAGAGAGTAGCATGGACATATATACACTACCAAATGTAAAACAGCAGTGGGAAGCAGCTGTATAGCACAGGGAGATCAGCTCGGTGCTTTGTGACCACCTAGAGGGGTGGGATGGGGAGGGTGGGAGGGAGATGCAAGAGGGAGGGGATATGAGGATATATGTATACATATAGCTGAGTCACTTTGTTATACAGCAGAAACTAACACAACAATGTAAAGCAATTATACTCCAATAAAGATGTTAAAAAAAAAAAAAAATGTCCTGAGGAGAAAACTGAATCCAGCAGGGATACTGTGCCGCCAGGTTACTAGCGCCTTGAATGTGGCAGAGGTAGAGAGGCATCTAGCTTAAAGGGTGGATTTGATTCAATCAAAGATGTGTATCTATTCACCAGAAAAGTGAGAAGGCTGGGAGTACAGTATTTATGTTACGTTTGGATCACTTATTGTACAATTTCCATAATTACCCCTCAGTTAGAAAGATTGCCTGTGGAAGATCATAATGTTCCCCAAGTATTGTGATATTATAAAACACACTGAATACAAAACCTTTGAATACTAACCATTGAAGTACCCCTTTCTATATTCTAAAAATTCTTAGTTCTCACATGTTTTTAAAATGTATCATTTGAATATTCACAATTCTGACATAAAACACTATGGACATTTGTGAGGAATAAGCTACTTGTTTTTTATTTGGTAGGTTTTGTTTTACATATTTTTTATATTAATTCGTTTCTATTTCTATGAGGAAAGACTGAATCATAGAAATTCTGACTTAAAGTTCGATTTCCAGTTAGCTAAGGCATATTTGAATGTAACATAACAGTCTATGGCAAAGATTTGCTTCTATGTTTTGTAGATGAATCAATCACTATTTAATTTTTTGTTATGATTGTTTTCAGATAAAAATTCCAAATACTTAATTTTTATAGTTTTACTTAATTACCTGACATTACACATACTCTAATAGAAACCCTCTACCTATCAGGAGTAGAGATTGTAGGTTGAGTAATTGAAAACATATCTTTAAAGCAGAGTATCATTTAAAGATAATGAGTTAGGCTTAGATATTTTATTTTAACAAAAAAAATAATTGCACATAAAATATATTTACTAATCTTTGCACTTAATTTGATTTACTTAAAAGTAGACACTCTGCTTAAAGACTTACAAAGCAATCTGAGTAAAGCATCTTTCTAGATTTTTTTTCCCTCTTCTAGTCTTTAAAATCAACTTCTTCCCCTAATTCAATAGTATTTTTTTTTTTATTAATTTTATTTTTATTTTTGGCTGTGTTGGGTCTTTATTTCTGTGCAAGGGCTTTCTCTAGTTGTGGCAAGCGGGGGCCACTCTTCATCGCGGTGCACAGGCCTCTCACTATCGCGGCCTCTCTTGTTGCGGAGCACAGGCTCCAGACGCGCAGGCTCAGTAGTTGTGGCTCACGGGCCCAGTTGCTCCGCGGCATGTGGGATCTTCCCAGACCAGGGCTCGAACCCGTGTCCGCTGCATTGGCAGGCAGATTCTCAACCACTGCGCCACCAGGGAAGCCCAATAGTATTTTTAAAGCAGATTACTTTTATCAATTTTTTCCAAAGAATTTCACTTGTTTTTCATATAAACAATGACTCTCTTTTTGTACACACATTTAAAGTGTTTACATAGTATTTGTTTGGATTACATAATAAATGAATAATAATTAATAAACTTAGCAAAAAAGATTTATGAAGAAGATAAGTGATAATTGGCGAGCATCCCACCTGCCAGGTAGCTGAACATAAGAGGCCTAAGGCGAACCCTGTTTCCAAGGGTACGGGGAGGATGTGTTAGTCTGGTTGGTTACCTAGAAGACATTAGGTGAGGGGTTTTTAGTGAGGCAGTCTACGGTATTAGATGCGATCTGTGTGGAGGTGATTCAGAAATGCCCACACTTCAGATGCCTGGGTTATTGCAATGGTCTTCAAACCATACCCCTGCTCTCTGCTGCTACCACTTCACTCTGTGCCTGAGAAGGGAAAGTCAGCCCCACCACTCTGCTCAGGACCTACAGGGGTTTCCATCCCACTCAGAGAAAAAACTGAAGTCCCAAACCAACCTCTGACTTTCCACATGACCTGGTGTCTTTCTCTCTAGCACCCTGTCCCCATTGTTCAGTCTGCTCTGACTGCACTGACTAACCTGTCTTCACGAGTGCAGACACGCCCCTGCCCCAGGGCCTTTGCACTGGTTCTGCTCTGCTAACTCCTCCTCCTCAGGTACCCACGTGACTCACTCCTTCATTTCTTTTAGGTCTGTAGTCAAACAACAGGCTTGTCACAGAAAACTCTCCTGGATCTTTGACCTAAAATTACACCCCTTTTTCCACTCCCAGATTATTCCTAGTTCTTCCCTATTTGATTTTACTTTTCAGCACTTACTAGGATCTAACATATTCCATGCTTTACTGAAGTTTCTGTCCATTGTCTGTCTTTTGTCCATTGCAGAGATGTAATCACTATTTAATTTTTCAATTTTGATTGCTTTCATACAATAATTCCAAACCAATTAATTTTTATAACTTTACTTAATTAACAGAATTTACACATATGTGTATATTTTGTTAACCGCTTTTCTCCAACATCTAGAATAATGCCTGGGACTTAGGAGATGCAATAATATTTGAGGAGTGAATGATGAAATGAATTTAATGTTAATTTATTAATCATGCCTATAATTTACATGAAACGTATAAAGTAATTTGCAATGAAAAACACACACAGTGGAAACTCATGCTCTTCAGATAGATTCTGGAAGCCAAAATAAAAGATATTATCCATCATAAATTTCTGTACTTCAGCTAGGCATTTCCTTCTATTAATCTCTGCCTTCTCAAAGATTGTCTTCCTTTTATTCCTACTAAAACAGGGGTCCCCGACCCCAGGGCCGTGGACCAGTGGTGGTCTGTAGCCCATTAGGAACCAGGCTGCGTAGCAGGAGGTGAGCGGTGGGTGATTGAGCAAAGCTTCCCCTGCTGCTCCCATCGCCCCCCATCGCTCGCATTACCCCCTGAACCACCACCACCCCCCCCGTCCATGGAAAACTTGTCTTCCACAAAACTGGTCCCTGGTGCCAAAAATGTTGGCGACTGCTCTACTAAAAGGAAATAGTGTACCCCATATGGTGTGATGAAAGAATAGCACTGGAGTCAGGAATAGTCACACTTCTGCAGTTAATATGTTGAGCACGACTCAGGATGCCTCTCGCCTATGCTGAGACTCTCAGCCCCTCATTTCTGACCAAACAAGATAGATTAAAGTATCCCAGTTAGGACAGTCTTTGATTTTGTACCGTGATTTGCAGCAAGATGGCGGTACTGGTGGTTAGGCAGATAAATGATGCTATATGACTTACATTTTAAAAGGATCACAGTGGTTGCTATGAAAAGATTAAACTGTAAGGAAAATAGAGCAGAGGAAGAGAAGTGTTTAGGAGGCCGCTCACATTGTCCGAGTGACAGGCGACGGGAGTTAAAATTCAACAGATGGAGATGGATCGGAGGCGACATGGTCTTTCTTGAGAAATGTGTTGACACAGGGCTGACAAAACTTGCCAACATATTCCATATGAAGGAAAGAAAAGTTTACGTTCTGAGCAACTGCATTTTAACGACAGGGTAATAACAGGAATAGTGATAATGTTCATAATTACGCACACAGACCACTGGAACATAAGTTATGAATGGTGAAAACATGCTATTAATTTCAGTCGTTAGCATGATGACATCCAAGGAAAGATCAGGAAAGGCACTGTGGAAGAGAGGTCACCTGAAGTGGATTTTAAGGATGCAAAAGATACATTTTATGAAGTTGTGAGTAGATGCAGAGGGATAGGAAGGGTAGCATTCTAAGTATAAATAAAATCCCTAATCAGATTTTGCAGTCTGGAGCTTATGTTTCTGTATTATTCTGCTCAGGCTGCCGTAACAAAAACTGTAGACTGGGGGGCTTAAACTACAGAGGTTTATTTCTCACAGTTCTGGAGGCTGGAAGTCCAAGGTCAAGGTGCCAGCAAGGTAGGTTTCATTTTGAGATTTCTTCTCTTGACTGGTAGGTGGGCATCTTCTCACTATGTGCTCACATGGCCTCTTCTTTCGGCATGCATGGAAAGATAGAGAGCGAGCTCTGGTGTCTCTTCCTTTTCTACAAGGAAACCAGCTCCTTTGGATCAGGTCTCCATCCTAATGACCTCATTTAGCCTTAATCACCTCGTTAAAGGCCCTGTCTCTCACATGGTCACATGAGGGTTAGGGCTTCAACATATGAATTTGGATGGAGGACACAATTCAGTCCACAGCCATGCCCATCACACTTTGTGGGATACACAGTGTTCTATAGGATTCGAGCTTATCTAGATATATCTCATTCTTTATGCTTTATAAGGTAGAGCTCAGGGGCCCAGGGCCACCACGTTGCACAACTCCAGTAAACACCATTCACCTTACATTGCTAGGACAATGGTGCCAATAGCATTGTGGAGTTTACGGATAGCAGGAGTCTTTACAGTGGCCTTGGCGGAGAGGGGTAGAGCAAAACTACAACTGAAATACTGCTGACAACAACTCGGATGCTTCTGACAGGTTTGGGAAATATTTCATTGATATATTCAGGTCATCTTAACAAAGGAAATCAATCCATGTGACCTAGGGCTGTGTTTTACATAGGATGTTATAAGTATGGTTCACACCACAGAGATTTCATACTAGGGCATTATAAAAATAAAAACAAAAACAAGACGCAGGGTCTTTTTCTGATCTTCATCCCACAACTCTGTACGTCAGGAGATAAAATCTCAAGGTCCTGATGTTTTGACTCTTTATTTCTCCCGAAGAAGTCCTACAGAACTATCCCATCTATTCTGCCAACCCCTTTATCTCACCTGTAAGCAGTCAACATTGGGGCACTTTTTCCCAGTAGTAATAAACCCACACGCTTCGTTGTATGTCAGAAGTCCCTTTTCTTTCTCCCATGTGATTAGATGCCTTTTACATAAAGGCATGCTAAATTCCACTATGGCGGTCATTCTGCAAACACACCCATGTTATCCTCTATGTATTCCCTCAAACAAGCAAGAATGAAAAATCAGAGCACAACAAGATGAAACAGACCACATAAAAAGTACAGCTAACATATCAAAAGCCCAGGAAGCTCAGCAATTTTGTATTCGTTTTTCTTGACCTTTGGAATAAGCCTCTAGAACTGGTCACATAAACCAACGTTCCCCAATGGCAACATCAAGCAGACATATAATACAGTTAGTGGAAAAGAGAAAAGTCCCAAAGCAATCTACAACACAGTCCATAACACAACCCATAGCATAAACTAAATAACAACAACAGTAACAATAAAAACAACAAAAAATGACTTGCAGTTGTTGAAAAAATTTTGCTCTAGTTCTTTTTCCTCACAGGCTAAAATCTGTTTTCCAAGCATAATCTCTTAAAAATCTCACTTCTCGGGACTTCCCTGGTGCTGCAGTAGTTGAGAGTCTGCCTGCCAATGCAGGGGACACAGGTTCGAGCCCTGGTCTGGGAAGATCCCACATGTTGTGGAGAAACAAAGCCCCATGCGCCGCAGCTGCTGAGCCTGCATTCTAGAGCCCGCGAGCCACAACTACTGAGCTCACGTGCCACAACTACTGAAGCCTGCATGCCTAGAGCCCGTGCTCTGCAACAAGAGAAGCCACCGCAATGAGAAGCCCACGCACCACGACAAAGAGTAGCCCCCGCTCACCACAACTAGAGAAAGCCCACACACAGAAATGAAGACCCCCCCCCCAAAAACAGGAAAAGAAATGAAGACCCAACACAACCAAAAATAAATAAATAAAAGATAAATTTATTAAATAAAATCTCACTTCTCTCTCCCTTTCTTTCCTCCTTTTCTTTTTTCTTTTTTAATTTTAAGAAAATTTTATTGAAATATAGTTGATTTAAATGTGTTAGTTTCAGGTGTACAGCAAAGTGATTCAGTTATACATATATATATACATATATGTACATACATATATTCTTTTTCAGATCCTTTTCCCTTATAGGTTATGAGAATATATTAAATATAGTTCCCTGTAGGTCTTTGTTGGTTATTTTACATATAGTGATGTGTATATTTTAAGTGAAGTCAGACAGAGAAAGAGAAATATCTTATGATATTGCTTATATGTGGAATCTAAAAAAAAAAAGAAAGATACAAATGAACTTATTTACAAAACAAAAACAGACCCCAGACATAGAAAACAAATTTATGTTTACCAGGGGGAAGGGATAAATTAGGAATTTGGGATTAAAATATTTTCTTTTTTAAAAATAAAATTTTGCATTAGTTTAATGGCTCATCCTTTGTATTATATTTCAGATTTACTTTCCAAAATGTTTATCCTTTTTTAAAACTGTGGAATATGGTGTAGAAATAAAATAATGTATTAATACACACATATAGTTGAAAAGTGAGTAAGGAAAAGTGGCTTTCCCAACACAGAGGCAGAGAACATGCATGTTACTTGTAGCCCCAAGGTTGCTGGGAGCCTGGATCTGAGCACATCTTCTTATGTCTCTGGAGAAAAACCAAACCCTGAACTGTGTGTTAGTCACTCCCACTTGCTTTCTTCATATTTTACATATGTTTATTTTCAACATATTTTTTTAGTTTGCTATATACTTTTAGTTTGCTATACTTAAAGTGCTACATACTTTGTCCAATATATTGTTTAGTTTGGAAAATTCATGTAAAAGGAAGTGTACTCTGGATATTTCTGAGACTTTCTTTTTTTTCTCAGTGCTATATTCTTGAGACTCATCCATGTTGACATGAGTAGCTTTCAACCATTTTCACTATTGTGTGATCTTACTGCATTAACTACATTTGATAGGGATAGAGCAGGATAATTAGTTAGTTTAGAAATCCCACCAGGGGATTAAAGACAAGGGGAATTTTAAGGGAGTTTGGGAGACTGTTGTAAGCTAATGACTACTCAAGAAAAGAATCCAGTAACCAAGCAACAATCTACTCTACTTTGAAGGAAGACCAGGTGTATCCAAACACCAGGCACACGCAAGCCACAAGTTCTGAGAGCTAAAGCACAGGACAATAGACATGGGGTCTGAACCTTGTTACATGAGGTCAGGGAGTTAGTGGTCTTTGAAGAGTAGCATTTCTGCATGTGGCCAAGATGGGAATATAGATGAAAGAGGAAAGAAACTAGGTGAAAGGGGACGTAATACTGAAACCTGAGATGAATTACCATATTTTAGTATATGTCACCGTCCCTTTGCTAATATATAATACATATGATTTAAACAGTGCCATGACAGTCCCTGTTGAACCATATAGGGTCAAAGGAGAAATTAATGATGTAAGCCTTGATGTCTACCCCAAAATGAGGAAGAAGGTGGTCTTGTCCCCTCCCTATTTTTTCTTGGATTATAAAATGTAGCCCTCTTTGTTCTCAGGGCTGTGCTCCCCTGCCTGCCTGCTTGTAGCTCTCACAAGCCTCCTATGCTAATAAACTCACTCTTCACCTATCACTTTGCCTCACACTGAATTCTTTCTGCATCAAGACAAAAGGATCTGAGCTTCAGTAAGTCCTGGCACCAGGTGAGCAGTTTCAATGAAAAGACAGTGGGTTCAAGTCTCCTCCTAAGTCAGGGATCGTGGGTTCAAGTCCCAGTCTGGTTTTTGGCTGGGTTCGAGTCCTACCCAAGAAGGAGTGCGGTTTCACATTTGTCTTTCCAGATTTCCTTAGCAAGGGGCAGCCATAGGTGAGACTGGGGTCCAAGCTTTGAGGACGAGGAGTCAGAAAGGAACTTGTCTCTTCTTGGTGTTTTTCCACTTAACCCGGGCTGCTGATATACCACGGGCCATGCTCAAACTGAATGACACATAGTTTGGGAGACATATTGAGGCCATTTAATCCTATTCCTGATGGACCCTGGATTAAGATTTCACCAGATGGTAAGGGACCATCCACTCCAAGTGTCCCAAGGCAGAGTCCCCTCCCCACTGACACACTGTGACAACAGTAGCAGTCATCACAGGCAGAGGAGAGCCATGCTCAAAATGAAGGGCTCTCACTGTCAGCAGAAACCATGGCTTCGGACCATCACAAAAAGAAAAGTAGGAGAATTTGTTTTGGCTTCTGAGTTCCCATTATAAGAACCGAAGAAAACTCCTAGAAATGACTGGTAATAATCTTGATGGGCAGCCATGATATTATAGTATAGGGTTTACAGACTCTCGCTTGCCATTCACTCGCCTGTTCTCAAGCTGCAAATGAACAAACAACAAAACAGCACCAGGTATCCTGGGATAAATATGCCTCCTCCATCAGGCCTCTAGATTGTCATCATATTGAGGAAACCAGAAATGCTGACATCGGAAGGGAGGAAAGGCCCTCTCTTGGGAGCACAAGTACACACCAGAGGTCTGGCCATAGGACTCCTAAATGCAAAAGGAAAGGCCTTAGAGCTCTCAGAAACACAAACCAGGCCTCAAGCAAACAAATACTATTGCAAGAAAAATTTTTCATCAGGAAAGTCAATTGAAATTCCAGTTTTTCTGACCCCCATAACTTTCAGAATCATAGTCTAAATTCAATTCCATGTTCATAGCAGTGTTAACCCAAAACCTTACTATTAACCAATAACATTAAAAATAATTGACTGCTACACTTGGAAACAATCCCAGAATTTTTTCTATACCTTTCCACAAATTTAGAAAAAACAAAAAATTATGCAATGAAAATTCTTAAGCATTTCTAAGTAAATGCAATTCCAAACATGTTTCGGGGCTTATAAATAGCTTGTGTAAGCAGCTTTGGCAGGAAAGAGCTCTCTACATGAGACCCCTTTTTCTTGCCACTAAACTTAAAACAGGCACTCCCATGCTGTAGTCATTTCTGGCCCTAGCACACCTTTCAGATCTTTTGATCACACAATACCTTGCCTAACTTTTTGGCTCTTTCCATAGGTCAAAGAAGTAGAAATGAAAGATAAGTAATTAACAGATGACAAGATTTCTTCCCCAGCTTCCCCTTCAGTAATCTAATGAACAAGCGGTGTGCACAAGACAGAATCTAAAGAAAGATCACAAGGAGTCGACAAGCCTGCACAAAGTGGGGATGGTGAAGAATCTGACCCCCCTATCTCAAAGATTAAGTGACATTACTTCCCTTTTTCCTTTTAAAAACTTTCATGGCCGAACAGAATCTTTGGAGGTGGTTTCTGGGGGACGCCGAGTCCACCTTCTCCCCAGATTGCTGGCATTCTGATTAAAAGCAACTTTCCTTTCTACCAACATTTTTATCTCTTGAGTATTGATTTTTGAACAGCGAGTAGCCGGACCTGATTCGGTAACTGTTGCAGAGATGAAACACCTCATGCTTACCCCACTATATCGTGTTCGGTGATGGTATACACACTGAACATGGAGGATATTAAGAAATATCTGTTTACTTCTACAAATAAACTTTTCCAATTTATAATCAAATTTACCAATGAAAATTTACCTGCAACCAAACTGAATCCCAAAAGTAAATGAATCCCTAAAATAGATGATTATATAATACTTCTAATTAACATTCTCAAATGTATATACACATTTACTGGTTAAATGACAGTTGTCTCTAACGAAACCCCTCACCCTTTTTGTTAAAAGGACTATCTATTCAAAATTATGCAAAAATGAGTTCTTGGTTTCCTAGGGAATTGCCAAACCCAATTGCAGTTTCTAACCAAAAATTAAAGGAAATTCCCCTCCCTGTTTTGTTTAGTGTGTATGTTTGCGTTGGTTGGGGGCTTGGGGGGATTCTGATTAGAGTGACTTTAGCAGGTTTTTTAAATTACCAAAGAAAAAAATAGCAGTATATATGAGCTATCTAGAATTCTATGTGAATCAAGCTGTATTCAGAGATGAAATTCATTTTTTATCACTTCACCAACACATGTAAGATTTTAAGCATAAATCAATTCTCAAGACAATTCTTTTGCAGAATTGTTCTTCCGACATTTTCTATTAAGAATTTAGCACCCTTATTCTTCTTTGCCAGGAGCTCAACAATTCAGTGTCCTTCTCTGTGTCATAAAAATTTATGGCAGTCTGTATGCATGCATCCTGAATGTCTGAAAGAAGAGGTATTGAAAAACGTGTGCGAAATGAGCACCTCTGTCTCTTACTAGGTAAGGAAGAGGTTTTGTTTTTGTTATTTAAGATACTGAGTGCTGTTCCCTTCCTTCTGCAGTCTAGTTCCTCTGTCCTGATTCTTTGCCCACATGCGTGCTTCTAGAGTGTCCCGAGGGTAATGGCTGAACGATGGAGCTGTGTCATGCCTGTCGTCCTGCTCCTCACAGGCGGGCGGGCTTATATCTGCATGATCGTTGCTGGGATCTTTTTCTGGCCACGCTCCTGGCCCCCGACTCTGTGGGTGGGTCTGCTGCATGTGGAACTGTGATCCCCATTTCCCACGGCCTGAATCCCATCTGTAGCGCTTTATGTGGGGTGACTTTGCCTCTCAGGCTGCTGCACTGTGTCCCTCCTGGTTTCTTTCCTTCCTTAATTCCCACCAAGTAGCTTTCACGGAATTGTAATTTTTAATTGGACTTAGAAAGACAAAAGGTAATGGAGTTGCAAGAGAGGTTGAAACACCTCAGAAGCGGCTGGCCAGCATCACAACCTTCTGCGTTTCCCCTCTTGCTCCATCTCTTATGTCAGGGGGTCCAGGCTAGATTATAATGAGGGGATTCCATGGAGAGATAAGGCCAGACAACAGCTGGTACTGAGACCCAGAAATGTGAGTCAGGGGGCCAGCCTGAGTGATCCCAGTTAAGACCAGCAGATCTGTCCACTGTACACACAGATCTGTGACACACACACAAAATAATTGTTGTTTTAAGCCCCTTAGTGTTGGAGTGGTTCATTATGCAGTAATTGATCACTGAAGTACAGCGCTAAACACTAGCTGAAATTACCCTTTTATTTAAGTGCGTTATCTGTCTCCCATGTGTGAACACCAGGAAGGCAGAGACGTTGTTTGGATTGCTTACTGCTGAAATACCAGTGCCTAAATCAGAGTCTGGCATGCGGTACATACCCTATCAATATTTGATAAATAAACAAACCAATATACACCTAACCCTATTGGTTCTACTAGGAAATATGCTAAAATGGAAGCAGTTCTTGGGGTTGAAAAGGTCTAAATTCCAGTCTGCTTTGATAGCCACTAAACAGACATATGGCCTTGGGAGCTGTTTTGCCGAAAACCTGCTTTCGGTTTTAAGGTTCGTTGGATTCTCTGGCAAAATAACCACTCTCTCACACAAATATACAGCTTCAATCAAATCTTTAATAGAAGGTGATTTAACTTAATTTCAATATACAATCATTAAAAGGAAGGAATAAGAATATTAACAGAGTATATAACAGAGCATGCATCACCGAATTGGGCCGACACCTAATTCCAGATCCAAGCAGCAGCTAGGAAGTCCCTGGAACAGCGATCTGGAGCCCCAGCTGGGAAGGTCCCGGGCGGTGCACCCCACGGGTGAGACTTCAGAGTGCCGCTCAAAGGAGTCCTGCTTTTAACGCCAAGCTGCAAGCTGATAATCATCAGCTTGTGTGCCAATATGCAGCTCTGGCTATTATCATAAATGCTTTGATACTTTAGTTGTAAGTCTCAGAATGTTTGCTGATCCCTGGGAACTGGCCAGGTTCCCGAGGCCCAGGAAGCTTCGTGACTAATTCCCTTCTTTATCTGTTGGTTCCCAAGACTTGCTAGCACCGTTTCTGCTGACCTGCACGTCGTCTAGCAGCTCGGCATGTAGCTCTTTCAGGGTCTTTGTTTAGTTAGAGGCCTACTGTTGCCTCTGAAGCCTGAACAAGACTATTTTACTAGCTTCCCCAACAGGAGCAATGCCTGGTCCTTCTAAGCTTTAGTTTTATAGCCTATAAAATGGGGATCTTAATACCACAAAGGTTGATTGTGACTGTTAAATGAGACAACAGTAGATAAATGTCTATCACAGCATTTGTTTTAATAAATAACAATTGTGATGATGATGAAGCCATAAACAGAGGAGGAAACTGATGGTACCACTTAATAATTTATGATATATCTGCAAATGAAGGGTAAATCTTATTTAAAAGGACTCCATGTTGTAGACTTAAAAAATTGAGCTGTCCCTCAAGAGTAGAGGTGACAATACCATCTCAGGCTTGTGGGACATTTCTGGGTAGCTTTCCCAGGAATGACAATGTAATCTCTCTCTTACCCTGTCCAGAAAGAGCCATGGGTATTTGACAGAAATGTCTGCTCGTGGCGGGCAGCAAGCCCTCCTGACCCACATGAAGGCAGTTCCATGAGCTTGGGATTATGAGCACAATTTTCTACCCAACAGTGACAATGAACACAGAAAAGTGTATTTTGAAAAATATGATTTAAGGATGTGATAATCTCTTAATACCTCTGGCATAGTATTAATACCTAATGGGGTTATGCAGGCTTAGAGATTAAGTAGCATAAGACATGTAAGGCATAAGAGCTCGGCAAACAGGGAGCAGTTTCATAATTTGTAGTGACTTTTCTAATATGAAAGGATTATGGCATGAAACAAATGGGCCATCTAACAAAATTAAGAGAAAATCCCATTGGCAATAGCTAATTAGATACTGAGTATTTAATGGCACTGAGGAAAATGGGAACATCAATAATTTTCATGGAAGTTATTTTGATAGTTTTAAATGTTTCTAAGTAGTATTTGTATTCATTTTCAAATCATTTTTCTTTTCAGAAAGTAAAGTAAAAGTGTTTGCATTTTGGTGTCCTGTTGTTCTGACATTTTATATCCAAAGACCCTGCTGTGTAATATGCTGTGTCACATTCAGCTGTGTCATATTTTGTGAGGCATTAGCTGTGAATACAATTTTAGCATCCGGTGCATAGAGAAATGTTATTTTTCAGGACTTCACTTAAGGAATAAAACTCTTGAATGTTTTTTCAATAGTTAGTTAAATATGCCCAATAAGTGAGGGAAAAATCTAACACTTCATAAATAAACAAGAACATTATGAAGAAATACTTCTGATGTTCCTTTTCACTTTAGCATTCCATTCCATTGAAAACTCTTGTTTGTTTGGGGTAAAGGGAAGCTCAATTTTAACATGACAATTTGAAACACTTCCTTAGAAATAGTAAGTACAATTATTCATTAAAATAAACTGCCACACTGTATGACAGACTCTAGGTCCATCCACCTAACTACAAATAACTCAATTTTGTTTCTTTTTATGGCTGAGTAATATTCCATTGTATATATGTGAGTGAAGTAAGTCAGAAAGAAAAAACAAATACTGTATGCTAACACATATATATGGAATCTAAAAAAAAAAAAAAAAGTTTCTGAAGAACCTAGGGGAAGGACAGGAATATAGATGCAGACGTAGAGAATGGACTTGAGGACACGGGGAGGGGGAAGGGTAAGCTGGGACGAAGTGAGAGAGTGGCATGGACTTATATACACTACCAAATGTAAAATAGATAGCTGGTGGGAAGCAGCTGCATAGCACAGGGAGATCAGCTCGGTGCTTTGTGACCACCTAGAGGGGTGGGATAGGGAGGGTGAGAGGGAGATGCAAGAGGGAGAGGATATGGGGATATGTGTATATGTATAGCTGATTCACTTTGTTATAAAGCAGAAACTAACACACCGCTGTAAAGCTATTATACTCCAATAAAGAGGTTAAAAAAAATAAAATAAACTGCCAGAACTTCAGATGATTTCCTATTAAAAATGTATTTTCAAAATAAGCTATAGGTGTTGATCTGTTCCATTGGGATTTTCTAGTGTCCTTGCAGTTCCTTAAGGTAACATCTGTGTGTCAGGAGCTGGGAAGGGGCTGATTTTTCTCTCTACAAGTTAGCCTGCCACAGCTCTATAGATGCCGTGGAAGACACAAGGCTCCTGTTTTAGAGACAAAAGACAGTTCATTACTCATGGCAAAGGCAGTAGCCAGAATATCAACATTTCTGTTGGTTACCCAAGTGCCATTATCCACAAAGCAATGGTTAGAGGACCAGAGACTGCCTGCACATGCAGCAGGTTGCATTATAGAAGAGGAATCCCGAGCTTAGGGAACCCAAATCTTTCACAATGGGCTGTAAGCAAATCTGCCGCCTTGGTTCTGGAGGGAGATAAACATCTCTTAGACGATAGTCTGGAGCAAAGGTAGCAGTGTCTCTGCTTTCAAGACATGAAGAAATGTGACAGACCCATAGAGGATTATCTCTCAATGCTGTGATGCCACTTTTTTCTCTCTTCACTATCTTCAACTATTAAGTTAATGAGAAAGCTAATTATTTAATATATAATATACATTATAATATATAACATAATAATAAATATTTAATATTTTAAACCCTCCATAATTTTATCCATAATGAACAATGCATACTGAAAGATCTTGAGGTGCACACAATTTCTATCACCTGCCAATACTTCTACTTGTTCGTTTATTCAATGTCACATGCTAAGTGCTGGGCATTGTGTATCCAAGGCTGAACAAAGCACTTTCCACTGACACAGAACATAGACTTTATTATGAAAAACATGTAATAAGCGATCACATATGTCATTTTTTAGGATATGTTACACTTTCTGTTGTAAAAATATTTTTATTTTGAAAAGTAACACACACCTAAAATAAAACATATGCACAACCTCATAAACTAGTATAAAACAAACATCTGGACACATGAACAAGGGCTCCGCGTCTTACTTTATAAACCTTTTAAGTTTCATAGTCTCCTTTTTTCTCAAAAGTTACCACTTTTGTAACATTTATGATTCATAGTTTCCTGACTTTGCCCTTTTAACATTTAGGTTTACCTTCTAAGATTTATAGCTTTGTTCTGCCAATTTTTGAAATACACATAAAGGGGAATTACACAGTATGCAATTTTTTCCTGGGGCTTTTTTTCATTTAACATTTTCTCTAAGATTCACCCATGTTGCTGCATGTAGCTGTAGCTGCAGTTCCTTTATTTTCATTGTTGCCTGGTTTTCTAGTACGTGACTGTGCCATGCTATAATTGTTCCTTCTGCAATTGCAATTTTTGAGATTACTTACAATTTCTGGCCATTAAGAAAAATTCTGACCTGAATGTTCTACTTTCTACATTCAACTGGTAGTTTTTCCTACACTGGTCTCTGAGATACATTACACGGCACAGTGGCTGGTTTATCTGTGAGTTAATAGCACTTTGCACAAAATTTAAGAGCTATAATAGTTCCAAGAAAAGCTTTGTTGAATAAGGACCAAAAAAGTTGTTGAACAAATTAATTGAATTTTGGTGGTAGGAGAGCAGAATTTTGAAGGAAAATTGAAACTTAAGCCAAGGATAATTTTCTTCACAATTAGAGAAAGGAAAAGGAATTTTAATGGAAAGCATTAAAAGGTCAATATGCTCTGTGACATTCTATGACCCATTTCCTTTTTTTTTTAACATCTTTATTGGAGTATAATTGCTTTACATTGTTGTGTTAGTTGCTGCTGTATAACAAAGTGAATCAGCTATACGAATATGTATATCCCCAAATCCTCTCCCTCTTGCCTCTCCCTCCCACCTTCCCTATTCCACCCCTGATCTCCCTGTGCTATGCAGCTGCTTCCCACTAGCTATCTATTTTACATTTGGTAGTGTATATATGTCCATGCCACTCTCTCACTTCGTCCCAGCTTACCCTTCCCCTCTTAGTGTTCTCAAGTCCATTCTCTATGTCTGCATCTTTATTCCTGTCCTGCCCCTAGGTTCGTCAGAAACATTTCTTTTTTTAGATTCCATATATATGTGTTAGCATACAGTATTTGTTTTTTTCTTTCTGACTTACTTCACTCTGTATGACAGACTCTAGGTCCATCCACCTCACTACAAATAACTCAATTTCATTCCTTTTTATGGCTGAGTAATATTCCATTGTATATATGTGCCACATCTTCTTTATCCATTCATCTGTCAGTGGACACTTAGGTGAGTGGAGGTGGGTCAGCGTTTAGACGGAGATCTCTTGGAGAGCTTTCACCGTTTGGTATTATGTGGAGCTAGGAGGTCTCTGGTGGACCAATGTCCTGAACTCGGCTTTCCCAACTCAGAGACACAGGCCTGACACCCGTCCAGAGCACCAAGACCCTGTCAGCCACACACCATGTGTTCTTTTAAGAGCACTCTTAAGGAACATCCTGATTGTGTGCGGTACAACTTTACGTTCGAACTGAGAGTTGCGGTGGATGGGATTTTTGCCTTCCCCAGATGGTTGAAGGTTACGATTTTTGTTTTTGGAAACCCCACCACCTCCTTATTTCTATTATTATTTTTGCAAGAAAAGTATAAAAAGAGTTGGAGTGGGGATGAGATTTGTGATCGGGAAAGCCCTGGATACCCTCCTTCTCCATCTTCCGCCTCTTTCTCTCTGATTAGTTCTTATTTAGCAGCAGATTGAAACAAGAGATGATTCTTCTCAAGGTTTGTTCAGCAGCTTCACTTCTAGGTGAAGGCTTCATGAACCAAGTGATGTCAACCAGTGAGGCTTCTCTCACTCTCCTCTCTCTAACAATGAAGGTTGCTGTTAACAAGGGGAAAAAGAGAATTGTTTATACCATTTCAGTTCCAATAATAAATGACCTATCAGCTCTAAAGTAGTCAAGGGAGGGAGGGCCCATTTCCTTTTATTCCAAACTCTAGGTACAAAATTAAAAGGTCTTGCTTATACATTGAGATCAGAAAGATTGCTAGCACTTGAGAGTGAGAACATATTAGAGATATGAGCAGTTCACAAGGAGAATGTGGACCATTAGATTATACTGATCAACAACTTCTACCTTCTATATTCAAACTTAAATCTCACTGGTCTTCAATATTGTCCAGTTTATTAAGCTCTTTGTTATATGTAAAAAATATTTTTAAATTTCAAAATTTACAAAAGGGTATAGGTAATTAAAAAATCTTTTCCTACCTGTCAATTAAGTATTAGCAGGCATTTCAATTATTTTTAAATATACATGATTCAGAGACAGCCTAAGGGTGACAAGAATCTTTTGGAAAGGGGCGGTATTTATCCCCCTCACCCTTAAATCCCAAAGTATTTGAGACTTCTTGCAACCATAATGCACATAATGGAATAGAAAAAAGAAAATATAAATATAAGAAAATTAGAAGAAAATCTGAGAAGATACAGTTACAGGGTTTGAATAGCCTATTACCTCTAGGTTATTCCTAAGGTACAGGGGAACATTTGCATTATTTGGAACAAATTATGCGCTAGAAAATAGAGAGTTGGCAAAGACAGAATCTTGTTTTTAGAGTCCATTTTAAGCACAGTTCAGAGTAACAATGAGAAAGGGAAAAAATAACACTCTCTATAGGCTGACACTCAAGAATGGGGAAAGCTGTGGGTTAAGATGTACGTTGTCCTTAAATAAAATGAATGCCAAATCACTGTAATTGTCACAATCTGATATTACATTGTTCTGAAAGAAAATTAATGTCACTTCAATTGTGAGAGTCTCAATCCCAAGAGATATTTTGGTACCTAGGAATAAGCATAAGGGGATTTCTGACGGTAGGGTCTGGGCATGGCAAAACAGTGAAGCAAAATGCCAAAGTGCCATATTTTTTTCTTTCCAATTTATTTCTCTTTTTTCACCAGGAAATATACATTTCCTGCCCTCACAAAGACCATGCTTTCAACTAATTGTTGAAATCTTAGTAAGTCTTAGTCTATGAAGTTTAAAATATTGCTCTAGCCATTTTTATTCTTTTTTATTCTTGGTGAGAACATTTATGTTATATCCTTAGAAAATTTCAATTATAAAATACAGTATTAGCAACTATAGTCAAAAACGTGTCAGTTAACTCAGCAGTAGGAATCCTTCACAATGTATACACATATCAAATCAACACGTTGTATACTTTAAGTATAATATAATTTTATCAGCTGTACCTCAGTAAAGCTGATAAGAAAATGCTCTACCTTAAGCAAAAGGTCCACCTTTAATTACTGGAGGTGGCACTTTAGAGGAGAGTATTGGACTTAACGCTACTGAGACTCATATCTCATCTGTGGAACAGTCTACTGGCTCTACATTCCTGTGATGGGTTCTGTCAATCAATGAACAGAACATGGGACTCAGCACGAAATACTTCATTTGTTCCTCTTATTAGGCACACTCCTATATAACACACATATCTTCTTCCCTCAACAAAAGATAGGTCAGCTACTGCATGGATGAACTGGGGATGGTCTGCAGAGCAAAAGATTTGCAGTGGGCAAATCTGAGTTCTAGTATGACTTGTTCCCTCACTTACTTGGACTTATACTGGTCACTTGGCATCTTTTCCTTTTCTCAGTTTCCTTTTCTCTTAGATGAAGAGATAATACCTCACTGAGGAGGGCAAATTCATGTCAAAATGTATACCAGCTCTCTACATTAATTTTCTGGTGCTATCTGAGGCTCCTTTTTTAGTTTTTTAGGGTTAGATGTGTGATCAATAGGAAGATCACTAGGGTTACTCTTGGAGGTCGGCCGTGGCTATGAGAAGAGTAAATGTCGGGCTTCCGTGGTGGCGCAGTGGTTAAGAATCCGCCTGCCAATGCAGGGGACACAGGTTCGAGCCCTGGTCCGGGAAGATCCCACATGCCGCGGAGCAACTAAGCCCGTGCGCCACAACTACTGAGCCTGTGCTCTAGAGTCCGTGAGCCACAACTACTGAGCCCGTGTGCCGCAACTACTGAAGCCCGCACGCCTAGAGCCCGTGCTCCGCAACAAGAGAAGCCACCGCAATGAGAAGCCCATGCACCGCAACGAAGAGTAGCCCCCGCTCACCACAACTAGAGAAAGCCCACGTGCAGCAACGAAGAACAAAAGCAGCCCAAAATAAAATAAATTAATTAATTAAAAAAAAAAAGAGTAAATGTCATATGACTGCCCTGCGCTTTTCTGATTAGATGACTCCCAGGGTCTTTTATTCTGTGAGTCCTAAGTTTTGCTTTAGCTCTTTTATAAATGCATTCTCCCTTGGTGTCTCTTATTTCCCAGTGACTTTTATTGCTTTATTAAAAACAAAAACAAAAACAAAAAAAAAACAACCAATCTGGATGTGAGATTAACAGTGGGAAGTCTGAATCCTTCTTCATGAAAAATTAAAATTTTCGCTAAGTATTGGCCTGGTGCAGAGTGTCTCTGCAGTGGTGCCTCTAATCTCTTGTATTTGATTAGTCACAGAGACAGCTTGAGGCTTAGCTCTTATTAAGGTTCTTAAGAACCTTATTCAACAACTGCCTGGCAGTCCCTTCTCCCAAACACACAGAAATTTGAGAAACAGAAAGCAATGTGGTTTAATCATTTTCAGTGTGTTGAAAATAATGGAAATTTACCACCCACTTATCGTGGAACCAAATGTACACACTAGCAAAGATACATAACTGTGGAGGGTGGTGAATGGGGCCACGAGAAAGTGCCCTTTGCTGTGACGGATGGATGGTCAATGGCGTGGTTAGTTCCAACTGCGGTCTAGCACCCAGACTCCCTGCTTGCGTGCTGGACCACAAGGCCGCCACCCTCGTCTTGGAATAGGAATTGTTTGTATCAGCCTCTTGTGGCATGGATGGAAAAGCCCCAACCAAACACAGCAACTCCAAACCCTGTTTCAGATCATGGCACACACCTGTCTCTTTTAACTTTCACTTTCTATCAAAGGATTGTTCAAACACAATTTAGAGTGCGTTACTTTTTATTTTTCTTGGTGACATTTGCTCCTTTTTGCTCTTACTCCAGCATCAGATTACTTTTCTAAAGCCAACCTTTTATTTCTGATTTTTCTCCTGTAATCTTTATCCAGACCTGTCTCTTCACCATCTTTCTAATCACTCCATGTTTACTTATATTAAGCACAAATACCTTCCTCTACCATCCACAACCCCTGTAGCCTAATTAAGAAGTGGCTTCTCTCTCTCTGTCTCTCTCTCTCCCTCCCTCCCTCTCTCCCTCTCTCACCAAGTGGGTTGAATCTCAGTTCCACTATTTACTAGCTACATCACTTTAGACAACTTTCCTAACTTTTGGGGCTTACATATCTTCATCTGTTAAATGAGCATGATAGGGATAGAATAAGATAGTTACACAGCTAGAAATCCCACTAGGGGAAGATAGATAGAGAGGAACTTCAGGAGATCACAATAAGCTAGACACCAACCAGAAAATGCCCAGAACATCTGGCAGCTAAGCAACAATCAGAACCCTTTGAAACTAAACAGACTTAGGCCACTACCACAGAAAAATGATTCCAAGACCTGCATTTGGCCTTGGGAGGTCTATAAGACAACAGACCCTGAGAAAAACTGCATTCCTGCCTATAGCCAAGACAGGAATATAGGTGAAAGGAGAAAGAAGCTAGAAAAAGGGGGCATTATACTGAAACCTGAGATGAATTACCATGCTTTAGTATATGTTACCACCCTTCTACTGACATACATATGATTTGAACAGCGCCATGACTGTCCCAGTTAGACCACATAGGGTTAAAGGAGGAACTAATGATGTATCTTTGATTATAAAAATGTAGCCCTCTTTGTTGGGACTGCGCCCCCCTGCCTGTCTGCTCGTACCTCTCACAAGAGCCCTGTGCTAATAAACCTGCTCTTTGCCCATCACTTGGCCTCACGCTGAATTCTTTCTGCCTCGAGACAAAAGATCCTGAGCTTCGGTAAGTCCCGACACGAGGTGAGCCACTTCAGTTCAAAGACAATCTGTTCAAGTTCCCTCCTAAGTCAGGGATCGTGGGTTCGAGTCTCATCTGAAGGAGTGCAGTTTCAAGTATGGCAGTGTCCTCACCAGCTTGTTATGAGGATTAAACATGTTAATATTTCCAAAGAGGTTAGAACGGTTTGCGAGATACAGTGTTATGTAAATGTTCACTGAATAAAAATCAAATAAGGGCCTAGCTACCTCTGTGTGGGGAGGACATGTTGGTGTTTGTCTCAGGAAAACCAAGTCTCATATTATCTGAGGAATCCACTTAGATCTTCTTGGTCCCCATGTTACAGATGAGCATCTAGTCACTCATCTTTCCTCATGATACTTTGGTACCCACATTAAAATCTTCCTTTTACTTTCAAGTCCTGTCATCACTCTGAACTGTGAAATCCATAGATGGCCAATTCCTCACACTAGTTCCTCAGTGTTTCTCAACTACAATAATCTTCCCACTTCACCCCTACTGACCATACTCCAGGATGCAGGCTGTGCAGTGTGTAAACTACGCAAAAACACCAGCAAGTGGGTGATCAAGGGCTGAAATCCATGCAGGCTGAATTGATGGGAAAGCTTGCTCTGCTAATGGGGCTCTGGCCCCAGGACCATACCAAGTACCTTTATATCACTCAAATCTATTAGTCCTCTCCAAACATTAGCCTTGAAATCCCACTGTCTTAATACAACACATTCTGCTTACAGACTATTCACTTATTAAATCTGTCATCTCCATCATCTGAGCCCATGGAGAATGCCAGCTCACCAACCCTTCTTATTTCTCCCTATCCATCAGAATCTTCCTTACATCACTTCCTTTGTAATACAAATTAGATTCCATGAATAAATGCCTAAACCTATATTTCCTAAGTCCTCTGTAATTATTTAACACTTATCAAAAAATCGCAACTGTGGATGAATAAAATTGGCCACTTTATCCATGTGTTCATCCAAATAGCTAAGCAAAACTGGAGGATCTTATATATTAGGGCAAAATGATGCTACCAAAAATTTATGATCATTAATCTCAGAATTGTACTTATTATCTCTTTATAATCAACTAAATATCTGTGTCTGATTCTCACTTCAATTTTCTGTATTTTGTTATAACAAAATCTCCTTAATATTCTCAAACTACAAACCTGAGTCATCTTTGTCTCCTATTTTTAGTGAGAACAGAAAGATGATTAGAGAGAAATTACCTCATTTTTAACAACCAAGTTTATAAATTATCCTAAATATTAACTTTTCCTTTTCTCTATTCTTCTATTACAAGGAGGGAGTTATATTTCTTTTCAGCTAATTCTATAGTCCCTCCCCAGTTGCCCTACTGGTACTTGAGCACAGCCTCATTTTTCTATTCCAGAGACTATTAATTATCTTTCCATGACCCCCCTCACTTTCCCATCTTCAATATCTCCATTATTATTAGAATATTCCTATCTGTATTTAAACTTTTGGCCTCTCCCACTTTCATTCCAGCTACCTGCCTTTCACAGGTAACTTCTTGAAAGAGTTCTTATACTCTCCATTTGGTTACCTCTTGTCAACTCCTCAAACACAATCATTGGATTTTTACTCTCGCCATTTTGCTTAGATGCCCTTGAGGTAAAAAATTACCTTCATGCTATTAAGTCTAGTGGACATCTTTTCAGGTCTCTTCTGGTTTCATGCTTTCTGGCTTCTCTTCACAATCTTTATTTTTTCTTTCCTGATTGTTAAAATTTAAAGCTTCTCATAACTCTGTCCTGAACCTCTTTTCATTCAGTACTCTTTTAGGAGATGATAATAATGATGATGATGATAGTAATCTAACATTTATTGAGCACGTGCTTTTCTGCCAGGTGCTATCTTATGCACTTAGTATATTTTAACTAATGATATACTCTCGATATTTCCATAAGGTGTCCACTATCCTTATTCCCTTTTAAAAATGAGGATACTAGACATGAGTTAATAAACTTATTCAAGCTAATTCAGCTGATGAGTGTTAGGATGAAGATTCAAATCTATCAGCACTTCGATCTGATGCCAGAATTTATGCTTTTGTCCACTCAAAACATGCAGTATACAGATTTAGATCTCACCCATTTCCATGGCTTTAGTTATATCTAAATATCAATGATTCTTTTTTTTTTTTTGTAAGTTTTCTTTTTTTTTCCCTTCTTTTTTTTTTTTTTTTACATCTTTATTGGAATATAATTGCTTTCAATGATTCTATATCCACATCTTTGTCTTAGACAAGATATTAAGCTGTCCTGAGTTATCGCATAACCATCTCCAGGAAACATATCCACTGCTCCTCCTAAGGTTGCAACCCTTTCTCTTCCTGGGTTCAGAAAACTCTCCTTCCGATGTGCCCTAAGGCATCTCTGCTGATGGTGGTCCTGTGTTTCTGTATAATCCTGTGTGGTCTCCCGACTCTGACCTTTGTAATTATGCCCTTTATAAACACTTCCCCTTTGATATATCTCAGTTTTTATTATTTTGTTTGTTTTCTGCTGGACCCCTGATTGATACAGTAACTGCCACTGGAAGTGGTCTTAATAAAAAGGTCTTTGAAATGGGATTCTGGACTTTTGTTTGTCATAGATTTAAGGAATACATAGATAACTCCCATTGCAGGGGAAAATAAGACACGAGCAATTCATAGCAAGTGAAAAAAAATCACGACTCTTCAAATTATCACCAGACAGACGTGGAATAAAGTGTGTTCAGAAAACAAGGTCTTGGGGGAACAGGGGTCCATGCACTGAGTTACTGTTCCTGCAGGAGGCCTGAGACCCCCACCCTTCGCAAGGACTGCTTACAAGACAAGCTCTTGGCTGGCATCTGGGAATTTGGATTTGGGAGGGTTCTTACCATTCCCAGAACCACTCAGATTGTCTCTTTGTGCCTAAACTGTTTCTAAAATGTGTTTCCCCCCAGCAGTTGACAAATAAAAACTTATGTATTTAAGGTATACAGTGTGATGTTTTGATGTACCAAACAATGTGCTTTATGTTGAACACCTGCAACAAAATGTTGGGAGTCTGGAATTTTGGTACTTGCAAGGAGTGCCTACATGACCAGCCCTCAATAAAACTCCTGGGAACTGAGTCCCAAATGTGCTCCCCTGAGAGATATTGTATATGTTTTGCCACAAACTCGCTGGAGGAATTAAGCAGGTCCTCTGTGACTCCACTGGGAAAGGACTCCTAAGAGCTTGTGCCTGGTTTCCTCTGTACTTTACCCAATGTGCTTTTCCCTTTGCTGATTTTGCTTTGTAACCTTTAGTTGTGATAAATCATAGTGTTCATATGACTATATGAGTCCTGTAATGCTCCTTGAAAATCAGTGAACCAGGGGGTGGTTTGGGGGTTCCTCAACTCACACGGTAACAAAAAACCTTACAGTGATTGTGGAATTACCTGATTACTTCTTAACACCCTAGAGGACATATTTAGGAAAACAAAGACAAATTGAAAACTAGGACTCTAAATTAAGAACACTGGTGAAGACCAAAAGTCTCCATAGCAGTTTTGAAATTTCTTGTTTCTAGTAGTCACAGGGTAGATTCAGCTAGAAATCAGCCTGGCTTTGTGAGGGTCTCAAAGTAGCAGCACAGATTATACTCTCTATCCTAACAACTTTCTTACACTACATTAATGATGCTGATGGGAAACTAATGAGGCCCTAGGACATTGGCTGGAGACATTTGGGCAGATAGAGTTGAGGTTGAGAAACTTGAATATCCAAATTTCCATTAAATGTTCATGCTATAGGTAGCAAGATACTCCCCTATCTGAGGGGTCTTATTCCACCTCTGAATTAAAGCTCTCCTGTGTCAGTGGCTTCCCAAGCCCATACCAATTCTCTAGGAACCACCTTCTTTTCTTTTTCTACAGGGCAATACTTGAGTTTGAATCCAACATTGTCTACAGTTACCAAGGGTTATAAAACACAGTCCAGGAGGAGATATATAACCTGTACATTAAGAGAATCATAAGACCTTTCCAATCTTTATTGGCAGGATCTCAAGGAGCATGGTAGCTGAAGGCTGTATGAATATTAGACAAAGGGGGAAATAATGTAAATCTCAGACAGCTCAAATTTATTGACAACAGTGAACCAAATTAGGATTCAAAATTTAATGTACTAAAAACGTGCCAGAATCAGACTCAACAGTGGCCTACGCTTAATGGAATCGGCAAGCCAGATATGTTGTCATATTGTAGAAGGAAACTGAAAACAGAGGGAACTGGGAATATTGGAATGGATACAGTATGTGAGGGTATGACTATAGTTCAATCATGTTATTATGTCCACTATCTTAGAAGGTATAGTTGGAATGGATAGTTTTAGTAACTAGTAGAATATTAAAATTGATTATCTGAGTAATAAAGTAAGGGCTATTACACTACAAGGTAAAGCCCCCAGATCTTTACAATCAGAGAGAGTGTACCAAAAGCAATACCATATTCCTGAAATAAGTATAAAGATCAGGGATTCTATCAAAGTCTATAGATGCAGGGATGGTTATTCCTAACATGTATTCACTTTATGTATCCGTTTGGTCAGCAGAAAACCCAGATGCATCATGGGGCATTTCATTAGGTTGTCATGATTTAAACCAAGTAATGATGCAATTTACAACCACAGTTACAGATGTGCTATTTTTAGTAGCACAATTCAACATGATCCCTAGTTCTGGATATTTAGCTATTTACATATCAAATATGTTCCTTTCCATTGCAGTCAGTACACAAAAACAGAATTAGTCTTCATGTACATAGCACTGACAATACTTCCTATTTCCTTCCCTGTCCCATCTATGCCCATTCTTTGGGTCTCTTTTATGATATAGTCTAGAGGAACCTTGATTAACTTGATATCTCACAAAACATCACACTAGCTCATGACATCATGACATTGACGGCTTTATGTTACTAGGATCTAGTGGTCAGGTGGCACCCTCTATGCCTTAGTAAGACATTTCTGCTTTGGGGGTTGAAAATAAACTCTGGAAAAATTCAGAAACCCAATCTGTCAGTGAAGTTTGTAGGAGTCCATAACCTGGTGCTTGTCAGGTTGAGGTAGGAGATAGATAGGTCCCAGGCTGAGCAGCTGCACCTGATTTCCTGCTGCCCTTTGACAGACCAGATATGGGCACAAGCGAGATGACTGACCAGAGACAACCTGGAAAAATGTGCTCGTGTAAACAACCTAAGCTGCCCTATTGCATGCAAACTCACTCCGAGTTCACTTGCGTGCTCCTCCACGCATACTTTGCTTCTAATAAATGCTGTCTCTATTTCACAATCTTGGTCTCTTTGCTGAATTCTTTCTTCAAAGAAGACAAGACTGAGGTCCTTCCTTAAGCCATTCCACTGCCGGAATCAAGATGAGCTCTTCTAAGAAGAGAGACGAGAAGGTACATTTAATGTCCCATCATGAAGGAAAGTGACACCATGCCTGGGAAGCCTTTTGGGTTTCAGAAGCAACATATGTCACATTTGGACGTGGTGTTCCAATCTTTTTATCAGGTGACATGTATTTCACTTTTAAATGGGTCCCAAAGCAGGAAAGGACTCTGAAACAGTTTCAGTCTGTAGGACAAGCTGTCCTGCCTTTCAGGCTTTATGACTAAGCAAGATGGAGCAGGAGAATGGATGCTGAGGAAAAGAGAGAATAGACTCCACCAGACAGCCTTCCACCCCACAGCTGGTCTCTACCCTTCCACCCTGCTCTCTCCTCCGGGATCCTAATCCCCATGGATCACATCACAAGCTCCTGTGCAGTCTGGAATCTGTTTGGGTTAAACCAGAGGGAAACACTGGCCAGGATCAGAAGGAGGGACGAGGGTGAGGGGAAGGTATTTCTCTGGTTATTTTCTGCTTATTTCTCTGGTTCCTGTCCTGAGAGTTTGCCTTGGCTTGGTGGTGGCCCTTTGTTGAAGGTGCCTGGTTCTTCCAAGGCCCCACTCTCTTCTTCATTTTCCTGCCCTTGTTCCTTAGCGTGTAGGAATAGTGGCAGCTCCGCTACTGTTGGCCTCTGTTTCCTCCTTATTTTCTGTGCTTCCTTTAATCCTCCTTATTTTTTGGTATTAGTCTCTTTGTAAATATATACTGTTCAAAAGGCCCCAATTTTCCTGTACCATCTCTTTCCTGTTGGAATCCACACAAAGATGTAAAAAAAAGAATGTGTTGGCTGTCCCAGTGGGAGATTGAAGAAAAAGCATGAGACAGAAGGCTTTTGAGTAGAAAACAATGAATTGAGATGGTTTGCACGTGTCTACGTGAAAGAATGCAAAGTGGATGGTGCGGGGCTTTTCGTTTATCAAAGGTGCAGCTAACCCTCCATGAAAGTACCTGAGAAGGATACAAGGTAACTTGGGTTTAAGAAGAATGTGATGTTGTTAATGTCGTCTTCATAATCTTCATTCTCATTATTATCATCATCAGCAGCATCCTTTATTAACATCATGGTGATATATAATAACAACACGAGCAGTTGTAAAATTCTTAGTAAGACTGTTACAAATAGCAGCAGCAGCAGTATTTATTGTTATACTTATATCAAGAAGTAATGCTCAGGTTGGGACTAAGCCACGATTCTAAGATTAGTGGGGAAAAACTGATTCTAGAGATATAAAGAAACAATAAAGAGAATTGGACAGAAAATGAGCTTACATAATGTAGAATCCTTGGATGACAGCAATGATTTTGAAAGCTAATAAAAAGGGTATTCATTCAGCTGTAAAGATTTACTGACTTACTTTTAGGCACTGGACACTCAAGTGAATTCTGAGACCGAACAGTGAGCAAGGCAGACAGGGCCTCCTTTTTAACTACTTTTATTCATGAGAGTTTGAATAGTTTATGAATAGGATTATTATTGTTGCTATTTTATTTATTCTTGGTTATTCAATAAAGTCAACAGAGAACTAGTTTAGATGCTGATCTCATCTATCATATATGCCTCTTTCCAATCTCTATTTAGCCATCAGGGAAGTATTGGTACATATGTCTGTTAAAGATAAATGAAGAAAGGAAAAAGGTGTTGTCATTTATCTAGTTAAGAAAGTTAATCATGAAAAGATTAAAACTGGGATGCAAAATAAAATAACATTTTTCAGTTTTTAAAGCTTGTATTTCTCAACATTTCTGGCCATCCTGTGTTGTAATTAGAAACCAGGTTCATAATAGTTGCAATTAAAGTGCCCGTTCCTTTGGAATTGATCAATAGCTTATTTCATTTTTTCTCCTTATAGAAACTCCCAAATTCCTTTCCTTTTGTTATTCCAAATACTGGCACCTCAAATATTTTTATTCTTAGATTCATAAGATAATGCACATATTATTCCTAGGTTGAAAAGATAATGTTTAATAGATGAAATTAGTTTTGAATTTGTAGGATTTTCTGCACTTTTAATTTGATGATGAAGGTAATCAGTATTAGTCTTACCACTTAAGCCTGGTTTGCATATTTCTTTCAAAACATTATTTATGAGAGAAAAAGTGTTAAAAATAGGGATTGATCACATGGGTGTCCTTTTGCTTTCCATCTACTAACTAAAGGAAAAAAAATAGTTATAAACCTATAACAATTGGGATAAAGAGGAAGCTATTAGAAGATGTGTTCCATCAAAACTAAGGATTAAATTCAGAAAGGAAAGATATGAATGATCTGGAAACCGTATACCCAACACAAGAGGATGAAGAGAATTCACAGGAGGACAGCCACATGGCAGGGAAGGGAGGAGCAGTCTAGATTAGAACAGAAGGGTCAAGGCCTTAAAGGAAAAGATCTCCAGGAAAAAGCACACAGCTCTTGTGTATGGAAGTAACACATCTGGACGTCTGGAGTGGGGGTGATCACAGCTCTAAAAGAATGCTGATTAATTACCAACGAGCTCACAAAACACAATAGTTATTTCTAATATGTATTACTTAGTTACATTAATTAGTCCTTTTTTGGGGGGAGGGGTATAAAATACTAAACCAATTTTGAAAAATAGAAAAAAATGATAGCATAATTGTTAATATGGCAGAACCCTAACATTAATGATAGAAGGCCAAAGAGCCAAACACATTTTTCTATAAACTATGCATGAATCCTTTTAATGAAAGTCATCATTATTTCTCTATAAGGATCTGCAGAAGATATGTTCTCAAGGAAAAACCTATTCTCATCATGTTCGAGTCTTAACATCAAGTAGAGCATGTCTAGAGGCAGTTTTCTTTCCCAGTGTACTTGAGGCTGGTGACAAGTCTAGCAATTAGAAAACAGAAAAATGACACACGAAAAGGTAACAACAGCAACAGATATCTGAGGCAGATAATTGAGAGTCCCCACACCAAAACAACAACGAAGACCCAACATTTAGATGGTAAGATCTTTCAAAATAAAAATTGTATAAGTTCTTGCAGAATGCATGCCTTATCTCTATCACCACGTGTCCAGTGACCATGCGAAACGAGATTCCCCACCCTACCTGGGTCAGCCACTAACCATGGGTGGAATGAGTTGTACCAAATGTAACACATTTTGGTATATGTTAGGTAAATGTTGAACTTTACCTAATCCCTATACTTCAGGAAAGCAGGGATGGTTAAGAAATCCCCCGACTCTCTGTGTTCCAGGAAAGGACTTGCTACAAAGAACCACACTTGCCCCGTATGACCTAGGTGGGACTTGGGGGCGGCCCCCTTGTTTACCTTGGACAGGCTGGATACACATCCCCTCTTTGTCTCATCGGTGAATAGCTGACCGATCTGGACAAAATTCCTCTTAGCTTGACATTACTGAATACTGGCCAGGCTTCTCTCTTCCCAGGTCCTGAACTTCGACCCACCCTAATGTTTAAGCAAGCTTTGGGAGCTCAAGGAGATACTGGACTGAGAAAGACCCTCCCCACTCTCAAAGCCCCGTCCTGAGAACTGGCTGACAGCAAAGCAGACACTTGCTGCTCAACTACACAGACATGCCACCTGCCCAGCCCACTCCCCTGTCAATGAAAATAATCAATAATCAATAATAAGAATAGAAAAGAATTTTATTTAAGCCAAACTGAGGACCAGCCTGGAAGTCTGCTTCCCAGATGACTCTGAGAAACTGCTTCGGAGAAGCAGGTTTTCAGCACAGTTTTGTATCTTATCAGAACAAAGAACATTAAGTCAGGGATACATTTCTTCAAGGTTTCAAACAAACAGACCAGCACGCGTACGTATGGCCTTGGCACCTGTGAAGGGAGTCTTATTTTTAACATGGACATTCTTTACTTCTGGTCAATGCACCCATCTCTTTAATAATTAAAGCAGATGCACAATGTATGTCTGATAGCCACAAACAGGCTGCTTTAGTCAGCATCGACTTCCAGTTAACTCATGGATAAGCCAGAATGACTTCCCTGTATCTCAGTATGTGAACATTTCTTTTATCACCCCCAGAAAACATGGCGTTTTCTGTCTTGTCTACTCTTCCCTGTAAAAGAAAACCCTTTTCATCTTTGAAAAACTTACAAGAATTATGTCGGAGCATTTTCTCTATGGTTGTAGTCATTTTCCCCTTATTCCAACAGTCTTTTTGAATAAAATCTCTCCTTTTGGTCTGAATTGGTCTTTTGTTTGACAAGGCAATCTCCAAGGCTGCAGCCGCTTAGTGGAGTGAAGGCTTTCTCCAACTCTCTTTCATTTTCAAAGTGCCATCAAATTCAACTTTACTAATTTCAGGGCATAGCTAATGTAATTATACCAAGTGCTAAATTTGCTTGATAAAATTATGGAGGAAAATGTTAGCAGCTTTTCTTTTTAATTTTTTTTTGAAAATTTATTAAATACCAAGGGCTTTATTATACTTATATAATCTCCACAACAACACCGTAGAGTAGATATTACTATTTAGACTCATTTTACAAATGAGGGAATTAAAACTGAATGAAGCTTAAGCTGAGGCCCAAGCCACTCAGCTACTATATGGCAGACCTAAGATTTTAACCCAAGTTTGTCCTACACCAATTGCCCTTAAATTTATGTAACTTTTATGCACACACACACACAAATGTATATATTACACTCAGTTTTTACTGGTCACCTGGAAGTTGAGAATGACAGAATAATTAAGCATCTTATACATTAATTGATGATATTTTAGTATTTTAGTAATCTCTAATATTTAGCAATAGAGAACATAGCAATCACTCTTATAATTAGTTGAGTGAGGGGTTAAACTTTAGTTATTAAGCTTAGCTAAAGTGATGGGTGTGAATATGATCACTTGTGGAGGAGATACAGAGTTAAATTAGAATACAAATGGTTAAGAGTGGAACCCTGGGGAACACTGCCGTTTAAGAGGTAGTCAGAGAAAGAGGATGTTAGGAGAGTGTTTCTGGAAGAGTAGCTGGAAAACCAGAAGAAAGTGTAATTGCTGAAGGTAGAGGAAAGTGGAATTTCAAGAGTAAGAAGGTGGATTGTTCAATGCAGGAAGGTGACATGAAAAAAGGATTATACAAATCTTGCACTTGGCAATCAGGCCTCATTAATAACTCTGGCAAAGGAATTTTAGATGAAAGACTAAGAACAAAACATAGGGGTATGAAAGGGCGAGGTGAGGAAGTGTGAACCCAGAATATAAACTATATGAATTAGTCCACATGGAGCCACAACCACGAATGGAAGGGTAGGTAGGGATACATGTGGGACTAGATGTAGGGAGATGCAGGCATAAGAAAAGTTCATTATTTAACACTCATATTAAAATGTGAGCATACCTGCATACTGAGTTTAAGAAACCAATCTGGAGGAAGATGGTGACGATAATACACAGGGAAGAGAAGTAATTTGTGGAGGACGTCCACTGCACCGGCAGGAGAGAAAGAAATTGAGGGCATGTGTAGGGTGATTGGCCCTTAAGAGATTAATAAGTCAGAGGGAAAGAGAAAGTGATGAAGTCAAATTAGAATGATATTAAGAGAAAGGCGTGGGGTTTCATATCTGATGGACTATATTTTCTCACAGAAGTCAAGAAAATGGTCATATGCTGAGAAGTGGGGATCATACATAGCTGTATTGGTGAAAATTTGCGAGAAGCTCTGGGGAGAATTGGAAAAAATGCACTCAGGATTTCCAAATACTAGCTGGGCACTGCATCTTAGTGACCCAGTTGAAGATTATGAATTATTAGTCACACTTTCCTGTTGCAGCATTCAGTTTCTAAAAAGCTGTTTCTTACCTCATGGGCAGCTATTTTTTCCACCACTTTCAATGGAGGTGAATATATTTAATTTGAATACAAATTCTTAGTTCATCTCACTTTATTTTAAAAACTGGAAGTCAAATCTGTTTTGAAATGTTAAAGTTATTCAAATGCATGGAATTTTATATCCATAAAAATGTAAATTATAAAACTCTGTGTCCCTAGATTTTATATAAATGTTAGCTGAATGAAACTGTGTTTTCATTTTGACGGTTGTTCTGGACCAGGAATCCAGCTGTGCATTTTGATCTGATGATTTAAAATCTAATTTGTTATGTATTAAAAAATTCTAGTCAATAAATCATTTTGGTCTTTTATTTTTTTTTTCCTGAGCCAAAGGTATCCGGATGTTAACCTCTGTCTCTAAAGCTGTCATCATAAGAAACTTCGAAGTCTTTTTTATTAATCCCTCAATGTCTAAATAAAAATCAAGTTGAACAAAGCTACAAGCAATTGCTTTTACTACACTATAGAGATATTATCTGGTTGTTTTTCTCTGCAGGCATTAAGTAAGCATTAACACTGCTCCATTTTATATAGTTTATCTCACTCTAGGCAAGTTTAATTTCAGATAGGCTCTCATAGCCTTAAGGCACAAAAGCTCCTTTTGAAATGAAAATTACTACATTTTGTAAGGATCATTTAACTCAAACGGCTTTAGAGAATTATTAGATTTTAAATGCAATCTTTAGTGATATTAAAATATAATACATTATTAATTGTCAGGTTTGCATAGTTTGTATTACCTAACATAATTTCAAAGTGTACTGTGCTGTTTCTAAGATTACATTTTTCAGATAAGTACACCCTCAGGTAATTAACTTTAGGGATTATGCAGATCATAGATGTGGATGGACTGCTGTCATGTTCAAGAGATTTGTAATAAAATTTCTAAAATATGAAGCGGTTGACTTAGTTTGATATATTTAATTATAAAATATCTTGTGGCTAAATCCTACATGCATGCCAAATCTAAAGAAAAAGTCTTATCTGTTTTGTCTTTAGTTTTACTTAGCCTTAGATAAAAAAGAAATAATTTAATAGGCAAGTAAGCTATGAAAAGATTCATGGTATAAACTGTTTTGAGGAGTATCTTCCAAATAATGGTGTTGCTTGTACTGAAATTTGCTAACTAGACCATACAGGATGTTTTGTACACTGTTGTCAGTGCTGGTAAAATCATAATCATGAAAATGTGTTGCTTATGCCTTAGAATGTCTTGTGACAGATGATGGTATATTGGGTGGAAAAAAGAAAACTTGACGGATAGCTTGTGCTAAGGGGGCCATGGATTAATATATCTTGATAGTCCTTTGTGGGGAAACCTAAAGGACAAGAAAGTTCCAAAGTCAGTGCTCTCTAACGATGACTGACAGAGGAACTGGACTTTGGCTGTTTGCTACTAAGTAGCCATCAGGAAGCACTGAGCTGGCCTTTTGGTGAGGAGTGGAGAGTGGGCATGGGGGTTAGATGGGAACCCAAGGCTGCATTCTGTTATTTTGTCTAATCACTGTAATCTGAATACATATGTTACTTTCTAAGGTTTTGCGGGTCAAATTTGAGTAGTTTGAGTATCTCACCACTTGGTTAACAGAGATGAGATAAGCTATTTCTACTTTTGATTGTTTTATTTGCTCTGGAGTTTGATAAGTTCTTTAGCTAAGATGCTCCAAGGAAACTAAAGCCTTGGCATCTATAAGCCAGTTCAAAAAGAGGGGCCACAAAGGAAGCCCAAAGACTCTAGGGTCAACGGTTTTTACACATAGGAATTTTCAATCACATGGTACTTGATCTTAGACAATTAGCAAGTACAAAACTTCCAACTTTTATATGTGGTTTGCACACATTATTCCAGGAATTCACCACCACATAACACCAAAACAGGTGCCTTCCCATCAGAGTTCCTCAATTTCCAATTTTTACCCACCTAAATGTGGGAATGATCTCAAAATAGAGACTTTAAATGTAGAAGTTTATTTGTGATAAATAAAACTATGTCTGTTTAATATGGTAAATTTTAGGAAGGTATAGGTCAATGCATGTGAGAATAAGCTTTTGTTAATTTATATATCACTAAGTATATGTAATTTCACTGATAATTTTATTTTCATCTTAATATATCCTCTAAAAAATATTTTCTCTTCCTGAGATAAAACAGTCTTTGTCTTTAAACCCCAGAGAATTCCATTACTGACTCTGACTGCTGACATCCTAAGTTGGGTCAGGTGACACTATGGCCATGTCAGAAATAGTAAAAATAAACACAAAATCTATGACACTACTACTTTGTATCAATGATATACATGATGTGTCCATGCTATAAATGTATTACTCATTCAAATTATTAAATCATTAATGCTTTCAAAAATGGGAGGCTTAGTTGCTCAGGTGAAAATATTATTCTTGATCTTTTGGAACAATTTCCAATGAAGCTGGCAATTTCACCCTCACAGCTCTTTTAGATCAGCATGCATGACCTGCTGAATGACCCTTACAGTCTTATATTTCACACAGTAGAACCTGCAAACATCACTTTTTTTAGTTGTAAATGAATCACTGATACACCTTAAGAACAAGCAAACTAAAGTAAACTGAACTAGACTGGGTAGTTACATTTCATGGAGAAATACAAGCTAAAACGTATACTTTCATTCCTAATTGAGGATTTTGTTAAATAGTGGCCAAAAAAGAATTGACAGCATAGAAAATGAAATCGTATGTCAGCATGCTTTTTGCACTAACAACAAAGCATGATGATGATGTGACTGCTATCACTGGAACAAATCAACGGTCTTGAGACTAAATCAGGACTTAATTTGTACATACCAAATACATTTAGATCTGCTTTTGACATTTCTTTTGATTCCAGTGTCTTGAGCAGTCCTCACAAGCAAATCTAAACCATAATCTATATGCAACTCTAAGTGGTTAGCTGCCTCTGTAACTCTGAAGTTCTGGAAAATGATTCTATTTCAGATGCAATAAACTTTGAAATTCTCCAGGGGATTCCATAAGCCAGCTGTTATAGGGTAAATTGACCTAAGATAAATGAAAGAAAAGTGGGCACTAAGATTTACAGCTGATAGTTACAAAGAGCAAAACGAGAATAGATATTCTTTCAAGTCAAAGAATAGGTTCAGTGTCTATAAGGAGATATAACACAGTTTGTAGATCTTTCAGAGTGGATGTTAAAAGAAAGAAAATATTATTTTTATTTTGAAAATGTGATTATGCCCATAGGCGTGTGTGTGTGTATGTATATATATAGTAAATACATACATGTGTGTTTTATATATATATATAAAACACACTCAGATATTTATATACATAGATATTTATATACATATATACATACAGATATTTATATACATAGAGAAAACACGACTATATTAAATAAGAAGATGAAATAATTCTTCCTATTGACATAATACTGTGGTGATTTCATCTTAAATATTTGTACCTTATAAAATTGGCTAGGTTTATACTAACTTTCAACTCACTTTCACCATGTTTCCATTTCCATAAATAATGCCAGTTATTTAAGCATTTGGTTAGTAAAAATGAGATGAAAGATTTTGAAAGGAAATACAATATGACCCATTGAACAGTCAGAGAAAGTAAGTAAGATAGCTAGGTCATCACAGGACCATTTTAGGTAATGCAATAGCAGTACATTTTTAAACAATGGTGACGATGCTGATAGATCCTAAATTGGAAGTCTGCAAACTTAATAAAATAACAACAAGTGATGTTTCTATGACATATATAGCTAGTTCTGAAAAGTAGCATTAGAGGATGCTGTCTAGGTACACTACAGATGCGTAAAGAACTTTGTCACTAAATCTAATGAATATTTTTATTGATGGTTAACTCACTCCTTCCATTTTTTCCTTTGATGAGGACTGCACACTGAATCAAGGCATATCTAGATAATAGAAAGCCAGAGTATCGAATAGCATTGACTAAATGTATTCTCTAAACAAACCTTTATTGATTATCTATTAGGTCTTTGGCTCTGTGCTTCTTGCTACAGTTATAACTAACAGTGAGTAAGGCAGACGTGGGGCCCTATCATTCAAGGCCTCTTATATTTATATTTGACATCATAGTAGCAAACTTTGCATGTCTTTTTAGGGAATAACAATAAAGAGGTAAATGTATATTCTTATAATTGAAGTATAAACATGAATTGAATTAAACAATTACTCTTAAGTATATCAGCCTAGATACAGAGAGACTTCCAATTCTGCTGATCAACTGACTCCTCTACAGAGGGTTCTTTTCTGGGCCTAATGCTGGAATTCTGATTCAGCACGAGTGGAACAGATCCTGAGATTTTGTGTTTTAAAACAACTTGAAAATGACTCTGATTATCAGCCAGAGTTCTGGCCCTTGGTCTAATACTTACACATAAACTTTGACTATTTATATATATCTATGCAAGCACTATTTTCATGAGAATACAAAGAAGAAAGAAGGAAATGCCAGAATGGTTATTATGAATACTTATCATCACATAAGTTCCTCAGTTGTTTTAGTGAAGAAGTAATACTCTCAGAGATAATCTGATTATCTCTGTGGATAAACGTACTAAAGATTTGGTTCCTAGTTATAATATTAGCTTTTTCTGTATTTACCTAATAATTACTTTTCTGGTGCCTTCACTTCTAGCTAAAGAATAGTGAAAAATTATATACAGAGGCTTCAAGTCAAAATTGTAAATATAGCTTACATCCTTTACATTCAGTTAAGTTATTTTAATAATATTTTTTTCTACAAATTCCACAATAGAGGCAATTCTAAGAGCTGCTCACTCAATAAGTGCATATTTTATTTCAGAAAATGGTGGGACTTTTTAGAAAATAAGTGTGAAAGAAATGATCCAAATAGCACAGCCTATTTGTTTGCAGTGCTACTGTGCATTCTTTTGGGGGATTTTTCACTGTTGATTTTTAGAACAAGCTTCCATTCTGTACCAAGTGCAGCTAAATAATGAGAGAATATTCTTTGAGAAAGTAGGGGAAGGAATCCCAGAGGGAATCATTGCCGTCGAGAGAACTAAAATAATGACTTTCAACCTGTAAATGCCTTTCATAATTCATGATTGTATCCAATTATTCTCCAGTTATCTTTAGTACATGTTAATAAGGTAGGAGAATTTTATTGCGGGTGTTTTGACACCTCGGTGTTGGTCAATTCTGCTGGGTGATGGTCCGTATAAGCAAGGGATGTGAAGACTGGCTTCCTGTGTTTCCTAATACGAACACAGAAACCTTCACGTACTCCCACATGGCTGGTTGGGCTGGCATTAGAAGTAGACAGGTAATGCGGTGCTTACGTGATCTGATTTCTGGAGAAGCCAGAAAAACTTATTTCCGTTTTTCTTCGTCTTGCCTCCAGCATCAGTGTATTGTAGTGACTGTGTACACAGATGCTGAGGAAGGTGGATTAAAATTCTAGTGCAGGCATTAAGTGTCTGTGGAAAGAATCTTCAACAAATTATTTAACTTCTCTGCGCCATGGTTTCCTCATATGTGAGTCATATCTATTGATATTTGAAAATGTGAATACCTATTGTAGTATTGATAGGGATAGAGTAGGATAATTAAATAGTTAGTTTAGAAATCCCACTAGGGGATTAAAAACAGAAAGGGAATTTTAAGGGAGTTTGGGAGAGTGTTGTAAGCTAGTGACCACTGAAGAAAAGGATCCGGTAACCAAGCAACAACCTACATATGTAGTTAAAGTAAAGGAAAATAGACATGCGGTCTGAATCTTATTACATGAAGTCAGGGAGTTAATGGTGCTTGAAGAGTAGCATTTCTGCATGTAGCCAAGACAGGAATATAGGTGAAAGGGGAAAGAAACTAGGTGAAAGGGGACGTTATAGCAAAACGTGAGATGAAATACCATATTTTTGTATATGTCACCACCTTTTGCTTATATACATATGATTTAAATAATGCCATGACAATCCTAGTTAGACCATATAGGGTTAAAGGAGGAACTAGTGATGTAAGCCTTGACGTCTACCCAAGAATGAGGATGAAGGTGGTCTTCTCCCTCTCCCTTTTTCTCTGATTACAAAAATGTAGCCCTCTTTGTTCTCAGAGCTGCGCTCCCCTGCCTGCCTGCTTGTACCTCTCATAAGCATCCTGTGCTAATAAACTCACCCTTTGCCTATCACTTTGCCTCAAGCTGAATTCTTCCTGCATCAAGACAAAGAAACTGAGCTTCAGTAAGTCCTGATACCAGGTGAGTGGTTTCAATCAAAAGACAGTGGGTTCAAGTCCCCTCCTAAGTCAGGGATCATGGGTTCAATTCACAATGTGAGGTTTGGCTGGGTTTGAGTCCTAGCTGAGGAGGAGTGTGGTTTCAGTACCTCCCTCGCAGAAGTGTTGGGAGGATGATGGGAGTTATCACAGCTAATACATTATTTAGGATAATACAGGTCACACGAAGAACTCAGGAAGAGTCAGTTCCTATTTTTCTCCTCTAAACCTTTGCTACTTGTTGACTGATCCTTGGTTTAAATTTCCCATCTATTCAAATACAAATGCACCAATGTAAGGTTGACATGCTAAAACTTGTCAGTCATTTACACATTCATGGAAATACCCATATAAAATATTTCCTGCATGTAGCTTTTGAGGAGGGGTTGGGGGTAGAGAATAAAATCACTGGGCAACCATTTGATAGATGAATTCATGGATGTCGATAAAGAACAAGCAATAATGAGGTCACAGATATCAAAGGAAACCTGAAGCCACATGACAAGTTTGCTCTGGGCCAGTGTCCACACTTTACTCTAAAAAGTAAAGATATAGACTCTGCGTGGCTACTGCACTCATGTGTCAGTGGCAGGGACAGCAGGGCTGGCTTTCCCAGCCCCTGGGCGCTGGATGGCTTTGTCCAAGGTGTCACGTTCTAGGCCTGGTCCTCCAGTTCCATGTGCAGAGAGCTTAGTTACAGCTGCACTGAAAAAGGACAGACCCATGGACCAACTATTGCTTTCTCTCATGCTGAGCTAAGTGGCCTAGAAGCAAAGATATTTGATTTTAGAGATCTGACGTTTTCTCACTGACTCTCACTGGAAAACGGGGTCTTAGAGTAAAAGGAAATAGGTCAATCCATAAGATTTAACCAATAGTTTTTTTTTTTTTTTTCTTTTTTTAACATGGGATTTACCCTAGCACAAATGTTCTTCTATCTCCACAAATTAGTCAAAGGTAGAGTCAAAGTCCAAGATACTAAAACAAATGTAGAGGGAGTATTTTATATCTTGATAAAGTTGGCATTTATCTGCTTATTTGAGGAAGTCCACATTTTTAGAAAGACAAAGCTCAGGATGTGACTTTTTTCTTATACATGCTATTTTTTTCATATCTATACAAGATTTAGCAGTTGGCTTATTTTAAAATCCACAACACTTACCAGCTACTTGTAAATATAAACTTGACAACATTTTCATCTGATTTAAACAGTAATTTTTTTGGTGGAGTTTGGAAACAAGATAATAACCCCTTTTACTTTCTTTCTTCAATTTTCAATACAGCTGAGGGATAAACATAGGTATGCAGATTAAACACTTACATTATAACAAACAAAAACCTGATCTGGAGAACATTTGAGGCCAAATGGGCTTTTCTTCCAAATTAAACTTTCTGCCCTTTGTTGAGAGGCGTTTCACCATGACTCTCTTGTTTCTCCATGTCTTCTGAGTAAGAAGTACTGGTAGATTTTTTTCCCTTTTTTTTCAAATATGTTAGCACAGCTATCAGCTTTGGAAGACAAATAGTGTCTCTCTTCTTGCTAGATGGCCAAGATAATAAAGATAATGTCTTCCGTAGTGCAGGGGTTGGTCAGATGTGCTAGCAGCCCCGTTATATGTTTGGGGGTTTCCTCAGCTGTGATGCAAACCCACTGCATGAGAAGCATCTACCTCGGCTGCTCTGTCTCTCCTCTGTGGGACTTGGAACTGATGCAAACATGAAGTGGACATTCCTTGCTGGGCCGTCAGTGGTTTTGCATCTTCTGCCAGCATCTATGAAACTGACGTAGGTTATCTTGTTAGGTTGCACAGTTCCTGATTTAGTAGTGTTACCAAGTCCAAGCTTGTACTGCTCGAAGCACAACAGTCCAGTAAATCAAGAGACGAGTTGTTGGGACAAGGAATAGCCACTTTATGTGGAAAGCCAGCAGACCGAGAAGATGGTGGACTAATGTCCCAAAGAAGCATCTTGCCCATATTTGGATGTTAGGTTCTTTTATAGAGCAAAAGGGGGAGGGAAGTGAGGAGGTAAAGTAAAAAGGCCATAAGTTGTTGCAGATCTTTCCTGGTTCAGGCCAGACTCCAGAGGGGATGTGTTAATTTCTTCTTTCCTGCAGCCATTCACAGGTGGGCCTGTTCAGGATGCTTCCTGTGAGTTTAAACACAGGTATTTTAGCTTAAGGCTCAGGCATGGGAGGCAGGGTTCCCAAAGATGGGCCATTATGTACACTGTAAGGTATAGGTAACATTTCTTTAGTGATTAATTTGTAGCAAAAGCAAGAGAACACAAAGGTTAAAGTAAAAGAGACAGATCTAATATGGAGTCAGATTTTTTTCTCTATTACAATAGTTTCTGAAAAAAAGGAAAAAAAAAAAAAGACATTTATTAGTCTGTATCCTTGCAAGGTTCTTTTTCCTGGCATTTGGATGAAAATTTCCTTCAATGTTTGTCTCTGAATCTTTGGTTTTTGCCTTGAAGAGTGCCAGGGCCGAAAAACAGCCTTCGGGGTACTGATGCAAGAAAATCAGGAAAGAAATGCATAGAAAAAAATAACATTTAACGTATGATCTTGCCACATAAAATGTGACTTATGCATTTTCTGTACAAAATTATATAGGTGTATGTTTTCCTATCTAAATCCCCTCAGAGCACCCTATCTCTATTTGACAAAAAGCTCATATATCCTTACAGATTCCTTCACCACCTTCATTTTTCTTTCTCTTTGATGCACCAGTCCCTTGTAGAGTCATAATTCCAATGCCAGACTTGCATAAAATACCAAACTGGAGTTTGTGGAACATGGCTTCTGGAGTGGTTAGTCAGATGAAGAGAGTTGAGCGACTCATGGGGTGAATCTTGTCCAATGAGAAATGTAACACGGAAGGGTAAAAATGGATAAGTCCCCTTTTCCTTTCCCCCCTTGAAGGTGTGGATCTTTTCGCAGCCCTTCCAATGAAGTTCCTTGTACTGCTGCACAGAAGTGCTGAGTCACCTGTGGTATGTCAATAAAGCAGCTTGTGAGGCAGTAACTAGTGCTGTAAAAATCGCTTCTCTTTGATTTGCATCTTTCCTGCAAATCAAAGAGTTCCTTGTACTGCTGCCTGGAAGTGCTGAGTCACCTGTGGTATGTCAATAAAGCAGCTTGTGAAGCAGTAACTAGTGTTGTAAAACATCACTTCTCTTTGATTTGCATCTTTCCTGGCCTCACTTCCTTTTCCCTCACTTTCATTGCCTTGGGCTTGTAAATCACAAAAAAATAATTAGCATTTTAATGAACTCTTAGGCACATTTTTCTAGAGAACTCTAAGGCACCAGATGTGTTCTCCAACATAAGTGAGCCCATAAGAACATTTAGGCTCTTGGAAGGCCAGATCAAAAATGTGAGCATCAGAGGGAGACAAGAGGTCCTTCTCATGTCTAAGTACATTAATACCCACCATCTATGTTCTGGTTTTATATCAAAGGAACTCTTGTTTACTTATTAATTAAACTGAGAATGTCTTTCCCCTTTAGGGAAGGCAAAACTAAGCCTTTTCCCAGAAAGTATAATATTTCTCAATGGCCACTAGATACCATGATTCAGAATTGCAAAATAAGAAAATGCATGAAAAAAATATCACATGGAGTAGCCATGATTGTGAGGAGAGAAAATTTGCTGGAAAGGAGAAGAGGTTGTGCCAGAAACAGACTTGGCTTGTTCCTCAGAGTTTCTCTTCAATTTTGGGTGTTTATTTTCAGCATTCATCTAGGGAAATATATTGCAAACAAACATATTGGTGTATTTTAGAGAAGATTGGCAAGATAAAGGGATGTTTCTCCCAAAATAATAACAACTAAACATGCTATGCCTTTCTATTTCATTGAAATGCATGCAGCCAGAAAAAAAAAATTATTTGCTCATCTGTAATCTCATGCTAGGTAACTTAAGGGTAAATGAACATGGGATTTGTATTATGCTGCCTTGACAATGGTATAAATATGTTTACTAGAGAGAGCCTCTGAGTTCATTGATTTTACCGTAAAGCAGATACAAACATTTCCTTTGGTTTCAGAAGAGAACCTAAATCCTTAACCTAGTGTACAAGTCCCTTTAGGACCTGATGGCTACCCACGTCTCTGGTGCCCTCCCATCCACACTCTTACCAAGTTCTTTCTCCTCCTACTGTTGTAGGAAAACTGGGGTACAAGATGGTCATGCCCCAGGTCTCGGGTGGGTCCTTGGGATGGTCTGCCAGGTGAGGGTCCTTGGCTTCACACAGGAAAGAATTCAAGAGTGAGCCACAGTAAAGTGAAAGCAGATTTATTAAGGGAGATAACACACTCCATGGAGAGAGTGTGGGCCATCTCAGAAGGCGAGAGGTGGCCACGGGGCATGGGGTGGTCTCAGAAAGTGAGACCTGCCCCAAGCCGAGGGGGTGGTTAGTTTTTATGGGCTGGGTAATTGCATAGGCTGAGTAGAAGGAATATTCTAACTCTCTTGGAGAAGGGGCGGGGATTGCCAGGAATTGCGGCACCACTCACTTTTTGGCCTTTTATGGTCAGCCTTGGAACTGTCATGGTGCTGGTGGGTGTGCATTTAGCATATGCTAATGTATTACAATGAGCACATAATGAGGTTCAAGGTCAAATGGAAGTCAAATCTGCCGTCTTGGGCCCAGTGGGTTCTAACCGGTTTTTGTGGTATCCTGTTCTTAACAGTTGTGTCATTCTTTTAGTGGTTGTGCCCTTCCCACTTCCTTCCTGTCTCACTACAGCCCAGCCAAGTGCCCTGTTGATCTCTGATTCCTTTTTCTGGAATGAGTGTTCCTGCCTGTATTCCTAACTAACTGCTGCACATCCTTTAAGTTTCAGCTTCAAGAGAGTCACCTGCAGAAAATCTCTTCTGACCTCTCTGCCTTTCTGCTGTGTGGTTAGAGCCCTCCGAGCTGCTTCTGTTCCAGAGTGTGTGATAGTTTATCGTTAGTGCTTGTTGCAAGTAGCAAAGTCGTGAACATGAAAGGGTTTAGAGACTGCCATCTCCAAATTATCTCTGCAAGAGCAGTTCTGCGTGTTCTGCGATACAGACTGAGCAGAGGCGGTTCCTAGTGGCTGGAGGGTAGCGGGGGCCTGGAGGTGATGAAGCTGGTGCCTTTAGCTTCTCCTTACTGTCTGTTACCACCACACCCCCAAGCTACCATGGTGGCCAGACCCCACGTCCCTCATTTAGTAGAAATTCAGGATTCAATATTGGCAGCAAAGAACAGGACAGATCCAAAAGGAAAATTAAATAAGTCATTCAGCAACAAGAATAGTTCAAGTCAACCTAAGACATTTGTAGAAAATAAAGTGATTCAATTAGAGAAAATGATTTGGACACCTGTGTTTCAGGCAAGTTAGTTGTGGGTGGAGGTCCTGCTGACAAAACATTTCCAGAGAGGATGGAAAGTAAAGAGAATGAAAGTGAAGAATGTATAAGAAAATGTTGATGTCAGTTATGGATAACAATCTCTTTGTGTCTTTCAAAATTCTCCAGAAATTTTTCTGAATTTTTTCATTTTTCCTAAAGTAATATACCTGATTTAAAAAATGAAATAAAATTACATAGAGATGAAGAGCAGCAATCCCTTACTTTATGTTTTCCCACAATAGTCTGATTTGGTTTTATTTCTTCTCCTGATGTTCAAACATCTAAAAAGTAGTCTTGCTCAGCTGTTTTTAGAATTACCTTTTTTTCCCCCCTAGGCTGTTTAAATAATCCACAGTCTTCTTTTTCTACAAATTGAAGATACTATCAAAAATTCAGTGGCTATTGTGACTTGTCTTCCTTTTTTCAGAGTTGGTGTAGAGTAGGAGCAGATCTTACTCTCTGGACTCATTTCTGTGGCTGCCATTTGTGATACTTATTGTATGAGACTGAACTTTTTTACTGTTCTTCGGCCCCTGCCATACACACAAACACTTTTTTTCTTTTTTCATTTTCTTGGGTGGAAAAGGGAATGTCTTAGATTCAACTATACTCTCTTGTTACTAATTAAAATTTTTATTTAACATCAGAGAAAATAAAGAAAGCTTAAATTAAGGATTATACAACAGAGCTGCTGGACTGTACTCTTAAAAAAATGACAATGTAATGAAAATCAAACATAACTGAAGACCTGTGCTGAATTAATGGAGACTAAAGAAATGTAACAAACAACATTAGGCAATGTGTGCTTCTTTTTGGATCCTAGATTTTAGAAGATAAGGCAATAAAGAATATTCCTTGCGCAATTAGAGAAATTTTAATTTGAACTCTGTGTTAGGTATTTGTATTATATTATTGTTAAATTCCCTGAAGAGATGCATGTAATTTTGCTATGTCGGAGAACACCTTCATTCTTAGCAGATGCTGAAATACTTAGCGGTGAAGTGTCACGAGGGCTACAAGTAAGTGTGTTCAAAATGGCATGAAACAGTCATTTATTGTTTAACTCTGAAGTAACAAGAAACATGGAGTTTGGAGAAAAAAGCTCATACTTCTATTCAGCTTCTGCATCTAGCACTTCGTACTCAGAAAAGCATCACAAACTTTCTGAAATTATGTTGTGTGAGCTGGGAAGTGAGAAGAATGACGCCACCTCTTGAGCTGCTGTGAGAGTGAAGTGCAAGCTGTGTGTGAAACCACTTTGTAAAAGGCAAAGCGTTCTGTGAGGCTGCTCTTCATCTCTTCATCTCTTCATCCTCCTCGTCTTTCTCTGTGTCCTGATGATCGTCATCATCATTCTCAATTTGCTCTCAGCAAGTTTAGTTAAGACATCAGTCAAAGATGTCAGATGGAAGGAATGGTGTGAATAAATGTGAGAAGCGGTTGTGTCCTTGTGACTGCATTAGAATGAAGACATTATATTTAAATGAATCACTCCACCGAATTATGTGAATCACACCCAGTAACTTGTTATATCCCATTTTTTGGGTCCAATATTGATGAATGACTCTGTATGAACATAGTGAATTATAATTTTTTTTCAGGTTTTTTTTTTTTTTTTTTGTATGGAAGTATAGTTGACTTACAATGTTTCAGGTATACAACAAAGTGAGTCAATTATGCATATGTATACATATTTTTTTCAGATTATTTTCCATTATAGGTTATTAGAAGATTTGAATATAGTTCCCTGTGCTATACAGTAGGTCCCTGTTGTTTATCTATTTTATATATAGTAGTGTGTATCTGTTAATCTGAATTCCTAATTTATCCCTCCCCCTGCCATCCCCCTTAGGTAACCATAAGTTTGTTTTTGAAGTCTGTGTGTCTATTTGTTTTGTAAATAAATTCATTTGTATCATAGATTCAACATATAAGTCATATCATATGATATTTATCTTTCTCTGTCTGACTTACTTCACTTAGTATGATAATCTCTAGGTCCATCCATGTTGCTGCAAATGACATTATTTCATTCTTTTTTATGGCTGACTAGTATTCCACTGCTTTCACTCCCTTGTTCTACAGCATGAGACCCAATAAAGCCTTGCCTAAAAACAAAATGAATGATAACTAAAACATGATGGTTGTTCCTGAAATTTAATGGGATTATGAAACACTGGCAGTTGTTCCCCACTATAAAACAGGAAGTTATCTAATTGATAAATGAAATAATCCATACTCTAAAAATAAAAGGCAAAGAGGAATTAAAATAAAAGAAATAAATTTCCAATATCACTTCCAAACAGTTTTCAAAAGTTTGTAAAAGTGTTACCAAATTAGATGTGAGGCCACCCTCTTGGTGTCCTGGCTGAACCAAAACCCCCCTGGTAGGTCAGGAAGCTCTTTCCCACTTGGATTCACGCTGCCAGTAATGAAACTGAGTTTAGTGCAAACAAGACAGACTTTTATTCAACGGCCAGAGAATGGAGAAGGGGAGCTCATGCTCTAAAAGCATCTTCTCCCTTAAGGGAGGAAAGTTGGGTCCTTTAAGGGGTAAGAGGCAGGTGAATCATCAGAAACTGGGGAAAAGGGTGGAGATTTCCAGGAACAGCCGGCACATGCACAGTCCCTCAGGCTCCCTTGACATGGCACTAATTGCGCTTAACAGAGTACAAATCCCCCCTTGGGGTGGAGATCTCACTGTGGCAATGAAGCAAAGGAAACTCTGGTCTCATCTGTGCAGGTGCGTTCCTGTGGTCAAGTCAGAGTTGGTCGGAGTGGTTGCCCACTGTGTATCTCTCAAAGTACAGCTGCAAAGCATCTCTGCCAAACACCAGGTGCTTGTGAAACAAACACAGAGATCAACACAGCAAGGAAAATGGTGACCCTTAGTGTACGTTGCCCACCATCTTGGATCTAGCCTGTCCAATCTGGTTTTGTTGCAGCCTTTGTGGCATACTGTTGATAAAACACAACTAGCCTGTTTGTTTAAAAACAGTTTCTGCACCTGGGGTCTGGACTGCATAGCATGGGTGACAAGATTTGGTCAGGTTAGTCTTTATTAAAAAAAAAAAGGCACTGGCTACGTAAATTTAGAATTTACTATGATGAAGATCAAAACAACATTTTCAAAGGAAGTCAGAAGATTGTAGTTTGCTTTTGGCTAGAATGGCAAATGGACTGCAGACTGAGCTTTACGACATCAACTGCAAGTCAAGTGTGGCCTAATGATATACTAGGTGAGTTCACAAGTGAGTCGTTTTTCCAACTTTCACAAGTGATCTGATTGACAAAGTAGGGAGTACTTCAAACTCTTAGATGATGAAGATTTATGAGAGATCACACATTCTAGAGAGAAAATTATTAAGATGATCCATGACTAAGAGAAAAAGAGTAGGGAGCAAGGTCCTCTGTCATGTTTTCCTCTCCCTCCCCTGAAGCCTTGTGGGGTTGGAAGGAACAGGGGACACTTAGGCAGAAAGACTTGCTTTAAGAGAGCTGGTACAACATTACTTATCTCTTGGGAATTTAAAGATTCTTTTCTATTCACTATTAACAGACTAGATTATTTCTCTCTGACATTATTTTAGCTCATTTATGCAGACAATAAACTGGGTAGTACAGACACAAACTGAATAAAACACAGTTACTTATCTATTTTGGTAAGGAAAATAAACGTGCAACAAATAAATGCAAGACAATGGGTTACATATAATATGGTCATAGAAAAGCACTTAGTTGTTAGAGGGCAGGGAATTAACTATTTTATCAGATGGAGCCAGAGGTAAGTGAAGGATCATGGATTAGGATTTGAAGAGGAAGGAATACTCCCTAAGTCATTTTACAAGGCCAACATTACCCTGATATAAAACCAGACAAGGACAACACAAAAATAGAAATCACAGGCCAATATCTCTGATGCATGTAGATGTGAAAATCCTCAACAAAATATTAGCAAACCAAATAAAACAGTACGTTAAAAGGATCATACACCAGGATCAAGTGGGATTTATCCCAGGGAGGCAAGAGTGGTTCAACATCCACAAATCAATCAAGGTGATACACCACATTAACAAAATGAAGGATAAAAGCCACATGATCATCTCAAGAGATGCCGAAAAAGCATTTCACAAGATTCCACACTTATTTATAATAAAAATTCTCAATAAAATGGGTATAGAAGAAACATATCTCAATGTAACAAAGACCACATATGACAAATCACAGCTAACATCATATTTAATGGTGAAAAACTGAAAGCTGTCCCTTTAGAATCAGGAACAAGACAAGGATTCCCACTCTCACCACTTTTATTCAACACAGTATTGGAAGTCCTAGCCAGAGCAATTAGGCAAGAAAAAGAAATAAAGGCATCCAAATTTGAAAGGAAGAAGTAAAACTATCACTATTTTCAGATGACATGATTTTATATATAGAAATCCCAAAAGATACCACCAAAAATCTATTCAAAATAATAAATGAATACAGTAAAATTGATGGGTATAATATCAACATATAAAAATCTGTTGAATTTCTAATCACTAACAATGAGCTAGCAAGAAGAGAAATTAAGAAAAGAATCCCATTTAAAATCACAACAGAAATAATAAAATATCTAGGAATAAATTTAACCAAGGAGGTGAAAGACATATATGCTGAAGACGATAAGACATTGTTGAAAGAAATTGAAGAAGACAAAAATAATGGAAAGATATTCCATGCTCACAAATTCAAAAAAATTAACATTGATAAAATGTAAATGTTATCTAAAGCAATCCATAGATTCAATACAATCCCTATGAAAATCCCAAGAACATTTTTCATAGAAATAGAACATAAAATTCTAAAATTTTACCCCAAATAGCCAAAGCAATCCTGAGAAAAAAGAACAAAGCTGGAAGTATCACATGCCCTGATTTCAAACTATAGTACAGAGCTATGGTAACCAAAACAGCATGGTATTGGAGGAAAAACAGACACACATATCAATGGAACAGAATTGAGAGCTCAGAAATAAACCCACACATAAATGGAAAATTAATTTATGATAAAGGAGCAAAAGATACAATGGAGAAAGAATAATCTTTTCAATAAGTGGTGTTGGGAAAACTAGAGAGCTACATGTTAAAAAAACAAAAAGAGCTATCTCACACCATACATAAAAAAACAACTCAAAATGGATTAAAGACTTGAGTGTAAGCCCCCAAACCATAAAACACCCAGAAGAAAAACATAGGCATTATACTATATGAAACTATTTGACATCAGTCTTTGTGATATCTTTCTGGATATATCTCTTCAGGCAAGGGAAACAAAAGCAAAAATAAACAAATAAGACTAGATCAAACTAAAAAGCTTCCACAGAGTGAAAGAAATTATCAACAAGATGAAAAGGCAGCCTACTCAATGAGAGAGGATATTGATAAACAATATAGCTGATAGGGGTTAGTATCCAAAAAAATATAAAGAACACATACAACTTAACAACAACAAAAAAACCTGATTAAAAAATGGGCAGAGGAGCTAAATAGACATTTTCCTAAAGAAGACATACAAATGACCAACAGGCACATGAAAATATGTTTGGTACCTTTTTTTAAACTCATCCAAATCATTGTATTTATAAATGGCAATTGACAAAATATGTATTATTTAGAAAGATAGATTATAAAGCGTCTCTTTTGCTGTGTTTCTCCAATTAAGCACTGTTCATTTGAATAATATTTTTTAAATGCATGCTAAACAATTTTTAACTGGTTTAATTACACTAAATTTGCCATATATAATTGTCTAAGCCTTCAAAGGAGAGATCAATGATGAGCTTGCTTTCCAACAGAACAGAAATGAATTTGATGGGATTGACTAGAGTTTATAAATTATTCGAGATGAATAATATTGAATAATAAGTCATTGTTAGTCACTGTAAGACATCAGTCTTCATAACACATTTAGTGTATCTGATATCTATTTAATTGTCTTGTCAGCTACTATTATAAATCATCTCAGATAAAATGTGCAGACAAAAGTGAAATGTGAAACTCAATTTGAATTTTAGTAGTTTTACAACTTATTTCGAATTCCCTGATCATTTTTGTAAAGGGGTTTTTATCTTTTGTAAGACATTTATTGTCCTCTTTTGACTCCTGAAGAGTTTATAGTTTTCAGAAAAAAATATTTTACAGTTCAGAGTGTTTTTAACACTCCAGTGAAAGCACAAGGCTTTAGATAGTCCAAAGACAGTTAGCCATCTGGTGTAGAAAGAGAATCCTAATTCTTTTTAGGTAACTGCTTTGAAAATTGAATCTAACTTACTGTCCTTAATGTTTATAAGTAAGAAAAAATGGTATTGCCTCACACCTGTCAGAATGGCCATAACCAAAAAATCTACAAACAATAAATGTTGGAGAGAGTGTTGAGAGAAGGGAACTCCTACACTGTTGGTGGGAATGTAAATTGGTACAGTCACTATGAAGAACAGTATGGAGGTTCCTTAAAAATGTAAAAATAGAACTACCATATGACGCAGCAATCACACTACTGGGCATATACCAGGAGAAAACCATAATTCAAAAAGATACATGTACCACAATGTTCATTGCAGCACTATTTACAATAGCCAGGATGTGGAAACAACCTAAATGTCCATTGAGAGATGAATGGATAAAGAAGATGTGGTACATATATACAATGGAATATTGCTCAGCCATAAAAAGGAACAAAATTGTGCCATTTACAGAGATGTGGATGGACCTAGAGACTGTCATACAGAGTGAAGTAAGTCAAAAAGAGAAAAACAAATATCATATATTATTGCATATATGTGGAATCTAGAAAAATGACACAGATGAACTTATTTGCAAAGCAGAAATAGAGACACAGATGTAGAGAACAAACGTATGGACACCAAGGGAGGGAGAGTTGGGATGAATTGGGAGATGGGGATTTACATATATACACTACCATGTATAAAACAGATAACTAATGTGAACCTACTGTATAGCACAGGGAACTCTACTCAGTGCTCTGTGGTGACCTAAATGGGAAGGAAATCTAAAAGAGAGGGGATATATGTATACGTATGGCTGATTTACTTTGCTGTACAGCAGAAACTAACACAACATTGTAAAGCAACTCTACCTTAATAAAAAAAAAAAAAAAAACCTTACATATCCTTTTACAAAGTTGGTGGTGAGTGTGGGGCACAATGGAAAGTTTTGAGCAAGTGATGTCCTTGATAATTCATAATACAACCTAGAGAGTGGAGTTGGTATCTTTAAACTGTTTGGTGAAGGAGGGTATACATTGCTAACTAAAGAAGTCTGAGAATAACCTGCTTGGTATTTCTGAGGCCAGCGGATAAGGAAAATGCATGGCCGCTCCCGCCCCCTCCTGTCTGGCTGGTACTGTAGTGTTCAAGAGCCCAGCCCCTCCCGCCTCCACAGGGTGCCTGGCTTAAAAGTCAGCTGTCCTGTCGTGGGCCTTCTGCCTCTCCTTCATCACTACCATCTCTCCCTTCAGCGAATAAAGCCTTCAAAGCCTTCTGGTCTTTACTCCACAGCACTCACTATAAATGTCCTCTACATTCTGTTCTATACGTTCTTCACTGAAAATCAAGCTTCCAGAAAAAGTAGTGTAGGTTCAATTTCAATTCCTCCGTGTTCTTACCTTCAATTCATTCTTGAAACCACTGAACTCTTATTTTTACTGCTATTATTTCAGAAAACTCTCTTTTTCACCAATAATCTGCTAATTCTGAAACACACACACGTAGGCACACACACACTTACACACACGTGCTTTTCCAGCAGTGTGTCTATAAAGTCTTTGTTGAACAGTTCCATCTATCTTTCTAGCCTTATTCTCCTTGTGCCCATCATCCTTTCACCCATAGACCTTCCATTGTTTACTCCTCTCCACTTCTTATAGCTCATATTTATATGTCTTAACACATTACTTTCTCTTTGACTAGATAGAGCACTTACATTTTCTCATGCAGAAAACTTCTACATTTCCTTCAAAAAGTCTTCTCATTTAAAAGGCTTTTTTGGATACATGTACCACAATGTTCTTTACAGCACTATTTACAATAGCCAGGACATGGAAGCAACCTAAATATCCATCCAACAGATGAATGGATAAAGAAGATGTGGTACATATACAATGGAATATTACTCAGCCATAAAAGGAAACGAAATTGAGTTATTTGTAGTGAGGTGGATGGACCTAGAGTCTGTCATACAGAGTGATGTAAGTCAGAAAGAGAAAAACGAATGCTGTACTCACATATATGGAATCTAAAAAAACAGTACTGATGAACCTAGTGGCAGGGCAGGAATAAAGACGAAGACATAGAGAAAAGACTTGAGGACACAGAGGGGGAAGGAGAAGCTGGGACGATGTGAGAGAGTAGCATTGACATATATACACTACCAAATGTAAAATGGATGGCTAATGGGAAGCTGCTACATAGCACAGGGAGATCAGCTCCGTGCTTTGTGACCACCTAGAGAGGTGGGATAATGAGGGTGGGAGGGAGACGCAAGTGGGAGGAGATATGGGGATATATGTATATGTATAGCTGACTCACTTTGTTATAAAGCAGAAAGTAACACAACATTGTAAAGCAATTATACTCCAATAAAGATATTTTTAAAAAGTTTTTTAAAGTTTTTTTTGAATGTCTAATCACATTTAGATGGCACATATATGGTCCTATATTTCTGTATGCATAGATATATCATAGCATTCGTCAATTAGTTGTTTACTTACTTAGTTGTTTACTTACTTTTCTCTCTAAACAAGTTCAGGAACTATATTTTATTTGATTCTGTATTTTTAGAGTCTATCACAGTCCCTGGAATATAGTAGATATTAAATAAATGGGTCTTTTATCCCTATGTCTAAAAAATAGGTTGAATGATTGGTAAATAGAAAGGTTCCTTGGTTAGGGAAAAGTTCGAAGTGTTATTTACTGAAATAGAAACCGGGGAAAATATCTGGGAAAAATGCAATGCATTTGATTTGAGATATGTTTAGGTACTTGAGGTATATCCAATGATGTGCTCAGCAGGTGGTTATTGAGAGATTATGTACAAAAAGAAGTAAGGAAGTCTGAGGATGGTGCTATGGAAAAAAAACTATCACACAATCTTGAGAAGGAAAAAGTCTGAAATTATAAGAAGAAAGCCTAGAATATATATATATATATATATAATATATATATATTATATATATATATAATATACATATATATATTTATCATAGAAACCAAAGTAGATAAAGCTAGATTCAAGGATAGAAAATGAGAGTTCCCTGAGAAGGCAGTAATATAATAACAGGCTTAAAATCTTCCCCAGATTTCTCCCTTGATGCCTTTCTCGAACTAGCTGAAATGACCAAAAGGGACACATTTCACAGTATTTTCCTGAACCTGGGGTCTAGCTTCAAGATTCTTTAAAGGCATACTTTTGTCTCCTGACCCATCGCTCTATTTCCCATATATCTATCTGAGTTAATAAGGAAGTGGAGGGTAGGAGGGCTGGCAACCTGAAGCCTGACTATGCATCCACCAATCAGACAAATATTTATTCAGCCAGCATTACTGAGTACCTCCCACTTCCCAGGCACTGCACTGAGAACAGGTAATGCAGTGCTTACTGTAAAAGACATGATCCTTGCTGCTAAGGTTTTGGGGAATAAGCTTGAGAGAGCAAATGCATAAACAGACATATAATGCTCCTCGAACTATGTTAATTTCTTGAGATAACAAAATCCATATAGTCCTCACCTTCACAAGATGGTCTTTACTAAGCATTTTTATGGGAATTGGTAAAGATGTTTGGAGAAGGAAATTATCATTAAGATGAAATGAATCTGATCCAGCATATTTTTATCTCACCAAAACTACAGGGACCTCAGAATCCAACCCAGCCCAGAAACTCAGGGCTATGGAAGGGTTTGAAGAAAATGACAGACTGTGTGTGGGTGGAAAACATACCACCACCAGAAAGCTGTAACACTTGGGCCCAGGCAGTCTTCCCCATTGTGAGGCTCACATGGTCATACATCACACAGAAGAAGGGAACTCAGTTGGTGGAAACACCTGTGCCTTTGGGATCAGCAGATCTTTACCGTGAGGTTAAATTGAGGACACTTATACCTGGCAAAAACCCCACTACAAGATGGGCTTCCAGATCTGGAATGCTGGGGGCAGCAACAGTAAAAGTTATGGTGGTAACATAGCTCTGGGAATTTTAGTGATTGAGGCAACTAAGGTTAACAACATACTTCATGTGTGGGTGTGTGTGTGAGAGAGAGAGAGAGACAGACAGACAGACAGAAAGATATTATCAGGGACCAATTCCTTAATTGTGAAACTTGACTTAAAGAACTCAGAATATATAAAAATAAGAGAGTAGGAATTGCACTTTCTAAAGATTAAATAAAAGCAATAAATACAGTTTGTACAGTTTTAAAATACAAATGTTTTATTTATATTTGAGAAAGGGTAAGTGAATATACAGCATCGATGAGCAATGCATGTTTGGAATAGTAACTAACTTGTTGCCAAATAACTTATTGCTTAAATAGGATCCTGAGTAAAAATGAAAATATTAAACAATTTAAGGTGAATATTATACAGACAATAGAACAGAGAATTAGTTCTACCCCGCTAGTAGTCTATAGGTATTGAGTAAGGGCAAAGCGGGATAAACAAACAATTGTGCGCCTCCTTAAGTAACCTCAAAAGAATGTGGAGAGAGGAAATTTGGGGCACATAAAGTCATTTACTTTAGTAAAAGGATGGAGATAGTTCTGGATATTAACACAACTTCAATCTCACTCACCGTCACAGAATGGGGAAGGCTTGAAGTGCTACTTACACTTACCTTGAGGAAAAACTCAGTATTAAAATCAGGGTGTAATGCCAATCATTTGGTAGAAATTACAGGCAATTTGTGCCATGTATGTAAAATTCAGAGCAAAATGAAATAGAACATCATAATTCAAGATACAACTGCCTCCCAGAGAGAAGGGTAGAGTATTTTGATATTTAAGAAGAAGGAATTCTGGCGAATCATCTGTACCTCACCCAATTGTAAGGAATGTGTCTGGAATTGTGGGTAAAATCTAAATGATATTGGGTCCAATGCGTTGGAAGCTCCCTTTATACACAATTGATAGTAATCTGCAGCCTAACTTACAAGGCTGTAGGAAAAGTACTAGCAAAATCAGACATGGGTAGAACTGCAGTACAGGGTCAGTCAAAAGATTCGGCCATAGAAATGGTGGATACTCCTGAAGACACTTCCACACTGTTTTTACAAAAGAAGATACATGCAGTCTCACTAAACTGAAAACAAAACCAAACATGCAGCTCAATATTATAAACCTTTGCACTACTGTGGCCAGTTATTTCCCAATCAGGGGAGCCATTTGAAATCAAAATGGAGCCCCGGTATGGATAGAAAGCTTGCTCTCAAATCTTGCTGCAGCTGTACACGGTACATGGCTGCACCGTGGTGTCCAAACACAAATATTGCGCACAGGCTAGGACCTACAACAGGAGTACTGGCTTCTTATTTCCATCAGTTACTGAGATGAATATAAATTTTATTTTCTGACCATCAAGATTATATTACAGGGGCCTAAGTGGATTATATTACAGGGGCCTAAGTGGAATTATATTACAGGGGCCTAATGTTGCCCAAATAAACATGGAGAAAAACCAAGTAAACTTCACTCACATTATTTTGTTGAAAATCAGAGACTAGTTTAGGGTTATCTTGATTTCTAATTACCTAACAGAATAAAATATGAAAGCTACTTATGAAACATTTTGCAACAACAGAAGCATGTAAATATAGCATGCAAAAATAATTTAAAATGAGCATATTTTAAGAAGTAATTTCCCAAAGTAATAAGCAAAAATGTTAATCAACTACTTTGCACCTTTAATAAAATACTTCTAAACAAGATATAAATATTTATAAACAATAGCAACAACAACAACAAAAACAGAAACCCTCTGAAAATGTCACAGAAAGAACTAAGAAAAAAAACCCCAGAATATCCAACTGTAGATATTGCAGTAAAAGCAGTATCATTACTATGGAAAACAAAATCAGCACTGCATAGTCAAAGTTCAAAATATAGTTTAATTTCAGAGAAGAGGAAAGAAGAGACAAGGAAGAAATTGAGGGGGCATTGATAGGTATGAAGCACAGATCGCAGATTTAATGAATAGTTTTCCTAGAAAAAGAAAGCTAAACAAATTGATTATTAGATAGACAAATAGATGATAATTAAATAGATAAACAGAAAGATGATTGATAATAGGTATAGATAGATAGATAGATCTCTATAAGATATACATACACAAATATAAGATATATATGAATGTCTGTCTATTGACTGAGCTATATAAACTTCAGAAGAATTGACATAAAAATATTTTAAAAAACAAATGGCTAAAGCTCTTCCAGAATTGAATAAAATAAAATTGTTAGATTACATGCAGAGAAGGATAAATAAAATAAATATATGCTTGGGATTGACATATACACACTACTATATATAAAATAGATACCTAGTAAGTACCTACTGTATAGCACAGGGAACTCTGCTCAATACTCTGTAATGACCTATATGGGAAAATAATCTAAAAAAGGAGTGGATATATGTATATGTATAACTGATTTACTTTGCTGTACACCTGAAACTAACACGACATTATAAATCAACTATACTCCAATAAAAAATTTTTTAAAAATAGGTTATGGTAAAATTTTAGCATCAATGAGAAAGTGAAAATTTTTAAGTTTCCAGAGAGACAGGGAGAGAGAGAGGATTTTCTGTAAAGGAAAAGCAGAAAGCTTGACAGCAAAATGTTCATCATTAACAATAAATGCCAGAAGACTGTGGAATACTATTTTCAACCTTCTAAACCTCCATTACTGTCAACCTAGTCCTGTATTCTCAGGATAAAAACACTTATCAAAACTGATGATACAAGTGAGTCACTTCAGACATTAAGGACTCATAGCATATGCCACTCATAATAACTGTTTGAAAGTCAGGGTGTAGACTAAAAGAAGTATGATGTACAATCTTTAACAGAGTCAGATAAATCATAAAATACATTGATGTTTAACTATTGTCTATAAAAATAATTTTTACATTTAAATATAGGGGTGGGGATTACTATTAGGTATAAAATAAGCTACAAGGCAAAAAAAGCTACAAGGATATATTGTACAACACGTGGAATAGAGCCAATATTGTATAAAAACTATAAATGGACTATAGCCTTTAAAAATTGTGAATCACCGCATTTTACACTTGTAACTTATACCATACATTTTTTTAAAGATAAAATTTGTCAGAATGAAAAATCAATGTACAAATTAAAAATTTGGAAAAAAAATCATGTAATTAAGGAAAAGAAAATAAATCAATAATTATAAAATGATTTCTGAAACAGATAGCAGATAACTTGATTTTTTTTTAATTTAAGATCTGATTATTTGAAGGATATTTATAATGTAAACCTTAGTGTTCCTATTTGAGGGAGGAAACAATACCAGAGGCATACATTCTTAGTCAGAATTTTTTTAAAGTTTACATTTATTTTTAAAAGGCACAGGGGTGAACTATTTCATAAACATCAGAACATTAAAGTTATTAATGAGTTACAGATGACCATGTGTTTGCCAATCTGGGGGTGTCTTACCGTTACCTTTGAAAGAATAGTGTGAATGGTAGATTGCAGCAGAATGAGAAACATGAGATAGCAGCTGCTTCCTCTAAAACTAACAAAGTAGTGAGAGAGAAAGTTATGTAAGACCGATTCCCTTCTGACTGGCCTCCCATAAGAGCCCTGACTTTCTGAAAACCTCCAGAAAAACTAGCCAGAGCCCTGTGCTTTAGAAAGTCAGTCCAAGTCAACAGCAACGTTTGGATCCAAGCCCCAACCTACCTGGATGGAGCCCAGTGATTCTTCCACTGTGAACACAGACATGTTTTACCAGGCCACTGAGCTGCAGCTGTGAGCCCCAGACACTGGCTTGTGATAAGCCTAAGGGAGAGACTGTTTTCCCAACAAATGTAAAGCCTGAGATGGGATGATTGGCTAAAGCACAGTTTTTTTCCCCCATATCATATTGCTTGTGCTCTGTACTCAATTTCACCAGGGAAAAAACTAATGTTTCCTTACTTGTGCACTTTAAAAGTCCAATAGCCAAGGGTTTTATGCCTAGAGTCTGATATCCAGCCCTGTTGCCCATATCCCTGTGCACTGCTGTAGAATGCTCTGTGAAGCCTATTGCTTTTGTCTCTGAATTTTTCCCAGTTAGTGTTAATGCTGCAGGAATTCTATTTTAAAAAATTAGAACAGAATTATAACATTTGCTATGAAAAACGAATAATCAAATCACAGGGAAGAGTTTGGTTCCTTTGGTAGGTTTCTACTCTCAAAACTTCTCTGTCCATCATTCCCTCCCCTCCCCTCCCCTTCCTTCCCTTCCCTTCCTTTCCTCTCTCCTCCTTTTCCATCCATGCCATCCCTTTCTCCTCAAGCTGAAGAGTCTTCTGTTTCTTCTAAAGTACTCAAATATGAATGAATCCTTTTTTTGATACATACTCTTAAAACTTTAGTTAATATTTAGTGATATATACTGTAACCTCATTTGGTAGAATTACTTAGCCTTCTTTATTTCTAAAATTTTTATTTCAAATTTCTGGCAAAGAAGTATCACTAGCTTTTATGTCTTCTTAAAAAGGGTTGTAATAGTAGTAGTATTTGTGATAGCAGTATTTATCAGGATACCAGAAGCAAGGGCTTATATCACCTTATTTTAATTAAAGAAGAAAAAAGATTTAAAATAATCATTATTGCTCAAAATTATATTCAATCATTAGCAATTGAGCCACCTATTTTTCTATTCTTTCTTCCTAAATCAATATGAAATAGCATCTTAAATTTAAAAGTTTTTTAGTCACTTAACTTTATAACTAGACAAAGTCTCGAGTCCCAGACCATTCCTTTCTGTCTTTTGGAATGGTTTTAAGAGACTTTTATGAGCAATGGAGACAGGATTAAGGAAAAAAGATGAGGGAGTGAGTAGTGGGATGAGACAGGAAATATTAAATTGGAACAAAACAGGTTCATGATTGGAATAAAAGAGATCGATGGGGACAAAATGAGACACAGATGAGAGAACATATATTTGCTCTTATAAAGTGATACTGCTTATGGAGGGAACAGAAAAAAGTGATCAACAAATGATGAAATTTAACTTAGCTTCATATAAATAATTTAGTGTACAAGAAAGGTTTGTAAGGCTTGAGTGAGGGACGGCAGTAAACCTAAGGAAGCTGCTAACTTCAGTGGAAGAGTGTACAGAAGCAGATATAAAAATATTTTAAAAAACTGATTTTACTAACTACAAAATATTAGAAAGAGAATTTAAGAAAATAATTACATTTACCTTTGTATCAAAAAGAATAAAATACCTAGGAATAAAGCGAAGGAGGCAAAAGACCTGTACTCCAAAAACTATAAAACACTGATGAAACAAATTGAAGATGACACAAACAGATGGAAAGATATACCATGTTCTTAGATTGGAAGAATCAGTATTGTTAAAATGGCTATACTACCCAAGGTGATCTACAGATTCAATGAAATCCCTATCAAATTACCAATGGCGTTTTAAAATTCATATGGAAACACAAAGGAACTCGAACAGTCAAAACACTCTTGAGAAAGAAGAACAGAGATGGACGAATCAGGCTCCCTGGCTTCAGACTATACTACAAAGCTATAGTCATCAAAATAATACGGTACTGTCACAAAAACAGACACATAGATCAATGGAACAGGATAGAAAGCCCAGAAATAAACTCAGGTGCTTATGGTCAATTAATCTATGAGAAAGAGGCAAGAATATGCACTGGAGATAAGACAACCTCTACAATAAGCAGTGCTGGGAAAACTGGACAGAATGAAAAGAATGTAAAAAAATGAAATTAGCACATTCTCTAACAGCATACACAAAAATAAACTGAAATAGATTAGAGATCTAAATGTAAGAATAGATACTATAAAACTGCTACAAGAAAACATAGGCAGAACACTGTTTGACATAAATCACAGCTATATTTTTTTGGATCCATCTCCTAGACTAATTGAAATAAAAACAAAAATAAACAAATGGGACCTAATTAAACTTAAAAGTTTTTGCATAGCAAAGGAAACCATAAACAAAATGTAAAGACAACCTGTGAAATGGGAGAAAATATTTGCAAATGGTGCAACTGACAAGGGATTAATTTCCAAAACACACAAACAGCTCATAGAGTTTAATTAAAAAAAGAACAAAACAACCAAATTAAAAAATGAGCAGAAGACCTAAATAGACATTTCTCCAAAGAAGACATACAGAAGGCCAAAAGGCATGTGAAAAGATGCCCAGTATAGCTAATTATTAGAGAAATGGAAATCAAAACAACAGTGAGGTACCATGTCACACCAGTCAGAATGGCCATCATCAAAAAGTTTACAAATAGTAAATGCTGGAGAGGGTGTGGAGAAAAGGGAACTCTCCTACACTCTTGGTGGGAATGTAAACTGGTGCAGCCACTACGGAGGACAGTATGGTTTTTCCTTAAAAAAATAAAAATAGAGCTACCATATGATCCTGTAATCCCACTCCTGGGCATATATCCAGAAAAGAGGAAAACTCTTAATTCAAAAAGATAGGTGCACCCTAATATTCATAGCAGCTCTATTTACAATAGCCAGGACAGGAAGCAACATAAATGTCCATTGACAGATGAATGGATAAAGAAATGTGGTGCATATATACAGTGGAATATTACTCAGCCATAAAAAAGAATGAAATAATGCCATTTGCAGCAACATGGATGCACCTAGAGATTATACTAAGTAAAGTAATTCAATAATTCAGTATAATTGTTCATAGTAATCTCTTATGATCATTAGAATTTCTGTGGTGTCGATTGTAACTTCTCTTTCATTTCTGATTGTATTTATTTGGGCCCTCCCTCTTTTCTTCTTGATGAGTCTGGCTAAAGGTTTATCAATTTTGTTTATCTTTTTGAAGAACCAGCTCTTAGCTTCAGTACTCTTTTCTATTGTTTTTTAGCCTTTATATTATTTACTTCTGCTCTGGTATTTATTATTTCTTTTCTTCTAGTCACTTTTTTTTCTAATTCTTTTAAGTGTAAGGTTAGATTTTTTATTGGAAATTTTTCTTGTTTCCTGAAGTAATATCATATCTCTATAAACACCCACTTACAACTGTTTTTGCTGCATCCCATAGATTTGGATCATTGTATTTTCATTTTCATGTGTCTCCAGGTATTTTTTGATTTCTTCTTTGATTTCTTCAGTGATCCATTATTTGTTTAGGAGCATATTGTTTAGCCTTCACTTGTTTATGTTTTTTTCAGGTTTTTTTTTTTTTTTTGGTAGTGGATTTCAGTTATTGTGTTCTTCAGCTCTGTTTAGTTCTTTATATTATTTAATTTTTTGTTAAAATTGTCACTGTGTTCATCCATTCTTCTTCCAAGTTCGTTAAGCATCTTGATAATCATTACCTTGAACTCTTTGACAGGTAGGTTGCTTATCATTGTTTAGATCTTTTTCTGAGGTTTTGTCTTGTGTACTCATTTGGAACATATTTCTCTGTCTTCTCATTTTGCCTGATTCTCAGTGTTCGTTTCTATATATAAGGTAGGTCTGGTATTTTTCCTGATCTTGGAGAAGTGGCCTTATGTACAGGACACCACATGGGGCCCAGCAACATATTCCTCTCCGGCCATCAGAGCTAAATGCTTCGGGGGTGTCCCTTATGCGGGCTGTGTGCTCCCTTCCCCTTCAGTTGTGGCCGAGCTGATTACTGTGGGTGCATTGAGCCTGGACCCCCACTAGGCTGGTTGCAAGGCCTTGCCTTGTGGCCGCTCCAGCCACTGGTGGGGGAGGCTGGCTTCCTGAGCGGCCAGATGTGTGGCCCCGTGGTGCATGGCTACTGTGGGCTTGGTGGTGATTGGGGCCGGCCTGCAGTGCTAACAGGCTAGAGAAAGGATTTCCAATTGGCACTTGACAGCACTGGTGTTATCACAGAAGGACAAGCCCCCGGATGGCTGCCACCAGTGTTTCAGTGCCCAGGGGGAGTCCCAGCCTTCTCCTGACTCTCGGGAGCTCCCCACGTTCCCAGGTGGGTATGTCCCAGGTGCCTTTCAAACTAGTGCCTCTGGGCTGGGTTACTGAGAGGGTGAGATTTTGCAAGCACCCTTTAGGAGCAGAGTCTCTGTTTCTTACAGCTCTCTGGCTCTCCTGAATGTAAGGCCCACTCGTTTTCAAAGCCCAACATTCTGGGGGTTTATCTTCCTGGTGCAGGACCTCCGAGCTGGGCGTCCCTGTGTGGGGCTTGGACTCCTTGCTCCCGGGAAGGGTCTCTGCAGCTATGGTGTCCCTCCAGCCTGAGGGTCCTGACTAGACTGCGTCTTTGCCCCTCCTGCATGTCATTGTTACTCCTTCTTTATATCTTTAGTTGTGTAAAGGCTTTGCTGTTAATCTTCATGTCGCTGTCACGGGTGGCTGTTCTGTAAATTGTTGTAATTTTGGTGTGCCTGAGAGGGGAGGGGGCTGAGGTTTTCCTACTCAACCGTCTTGATCCCCTCCCCGCAACAGTCAATTTTAAATGTTTAAAACTTTAAAGTCAAGACACAGCAGTATAAGCATGTTATTTTATGGTATGATAAAAACCCAAAGAATTAAAAGCATATACAGTTAAGTGAGGGAACCACAGCCGAGTCCACCGAGGAAGCCTACATTTGGGGAAACATGCAACAGGGGACTATTGCTTTTCTTTATAAACCCTATTTTATAGGTGTCGTGTTTGGTGTTTACAGTGCACTATTTTTGTTTGTTGGCATTTTTGTTTTGTTTTTCCATGTTCTGGTACTTTGTTAAAATTCGTTTTCTAAATCTGTGAAATCTTGTCTCAAAGAACATGTACTTTACACTTCTCAAACATTCATTTAAGGTACTACGTTTGAACTAATAAGGCAAGATAGAAATCATTACATATTTGTTTTTGTCTTTAAAAAGACTAAATTTTAGTACAGAAGCTAAGACATGCATAAAAATATGTATACTACAAGATAGAAATGGAAAATTACTAAACAATTGCAACAAGAATTTAGAAGTGGAAGAAATTCTTCATTACTGAATTTATCGTAGACAATGATGAATTCGTTTTTCCATAATAACAATTATGCAACATCTTCTGTTTTCTTTATTTTTACCTGCTTCCTTGGATTACAATCAGAAATTGGGGCAGTGGGGACTTCTTTGGTGGTCCAGTGGTTAAGATTGCACTCTCACTGCAAGGGGCACGGGTTCAATCCCGGTTGGGTAACTAAGATCCCACATGTGGCAAAGTACAGCCAAAAAAAAAATATATATATATATATATATACTGGGGCAGTGATTTTACGAACTGAAGATCTAAATTAGTATGGAAGTTTGGAAAGCAACAGAAATAAACCCACCTGTATCCAAGGTATTTGGTTGTCAAGAACCCAGCTGCAAGGGAAGGAAAAGCAGAAGCATTCACTAAAACATTATAAGAGGTACTCTGGAGATACCATTGCATCTGGAGACAGCAAAAGCCCCACTGGATCATTAGGGTAAACTGTATAAATTACGAGAATGCCAAAGGCAGGTAAGCTTTGCTGACATCAAAGACCCATGGAAGCATTGATGTATTCCAATATTATAAAATAACAGATAATCTTGGTGCAGTTCTTAACACACACAAAAATATACTTTTTTAGTGAGCTTTACTTACTAAAAACAGAAATGTGTTTTTTTTCTTTAAAACTCTTTCTTACTTCTGTAAAATATAAACTGAAGCATATTAAAATTTTTGAGTTTATTTGAGCAAAAATTCATTTCAATCAGGTAGCGTCAATGGGAAGTGGTTAGGAGCATTCCACTGACAGGGTCTGGTGGGAGAGACTTCTACAGAGAAAAGGCTGAAGAAAAGTAAGGAAATTACTGATTGGCGACAAATTATAGTCTAGTTGGCTGTGATTGGTTGTCCTTAGGTTTCAATTTCCTAAACTTGAGGTGTTTTTTTTTCACTTTGGTAGCCACCTCAACCTAATGCCCTCCTCATTTAATTAATTTAATACTTTCTAATATGTCAAAATGACAGCATGCATATAATTTCTTTTATTTAGAAATACGACTGAGTAAAACATATTCTGGTGAAATGTCATGCCACTTTCAAAGACACCAGCCAGCAAAGGAGGGTGGCTAGAGATGGTTTTCCCTTAGTAAAGCATCAGTCCACTTAAGGCTTGTTGTACTGTTCATAATCAGAAGAAAGTTAGAGATGATGGATCTTCTCTGTTGGTCTCGGTCATCATTAAGTCCCGAGCTGTTTGGAGAACTTTCACCTAGATCTGCGAACAAAAGGGAGTGAAATGTTTTCCTTTTTTAATCTTGTTTTGCTTGTCCTTTGAAGTAGGCTGGGATAAACTTTTATTGTGAACACGTTATCACTTTCATGTTTAATTTGGAGCAGAGGATAGGGCTTTTGAAAAAGCTAGCTGTTGTCTGCAGTGATATTTTTTCCTAAACATCTGTGGTGATTAATTCAACAGTTAATTTGTGCGCTGTGAAAGGAAACAGGTCATGAAGTGGGGTTTTCAATATGCAAAGATTTGGTAGCGCTCCTTAAGGAAATGACTGAATAAGTGTGCTCTATAATGTAATATATGTTCTCTAGGAGCCTGAGTGTGAAAACAGTAGTGTCTATTTTATTTGTTATTTCTGTGTTTGGCTTTGATTTCAACAACCCTAATTATGTGACAAATGTCTCTATTTCAAAGACTACTCTATATAGATACTAAGACAAAAGAAAGAGGCAGTGTTCTTAAAGGAATGTTTCAACTATCTCTGTCCCTACCCTACATACCTCTATGTTGTTACAGTTGGAAATAAAATGGATATTGGGGGGAAGGGAGGGAAATGCTCTCTTACCAGATGCTGGGCCCTGACAGCAAGAGGACTTTGCTCTTGATGCGGGGGGAGTCTGAGAATTAACTGCTCTGGAGACGTGGTCAGAGAGTGGGCCGCCCACAGGATTCTAGGTAGAAGCTGGAAGTGAAGTTATTCTCTTTGTTTTGGTTTGCTCGAGGTATTTTTCTCAAACTGGAATAAGTCTGATGTAAGATCTGAAAAACAGACACCTAATCATTAATTCCAGCTGTTGGGTGCCCCCAAGGGAGGAGTCTCACTCACCAGTGAGTTTTGGATGTTCTCTATTATCTTCTGTGTTCTCTGGGCCCTGCTTAGATGGATGAAGCATTCTCTAGCCACTGTCTTGGCTTTTATGTTATACATAATATTTTAGCTAAGGCTGTTTCTTATCATTACCTCACACAGCATACAGAGCATACTTTAGAAATATATATAATGCTGGGACTTCCCTGGTGGCGCAGTGGTTAAGAATCCGCCTGCCAATGCAGGGGACATGGGTTCGAGCCCTGGTCCGAGAAGATCCCACATGCCGTGGAGCAACTAAGCCCCGTGCGCCACAACTACCGAGCTTGCACTCTAGAGTCCGCAAGCCACAACTACTGAGCTCACGTGCCACAACTACTGAGCCTGTGCTCCTAGAGCCCGTGCTCCGCAACAAGAGAAGCCACCGCAATGAGAAGCCCACGCACCGCAACGAAGAGTAGTCCCCGCTCACTGCAACTAGAGAAAGCCCACGTGCAGCAACAAAGACCCAACACAGCCAAAAATAAATTAAAAATAAATAAATAAATTTATTTAAAAAAAAAGAAATACATATAATGTTTACATATAACAGTATTTTCTTATATCTTTTGATGCAGTTATGGTAAATATCTGTTTTGGATATAATGGAAGAGGAAAAGTAGAGGGCTTTGCAATTTCCTGAAAGCCATGTTTATCACAGTTTCTTTTCAGGGAACTATCCTATATGCCAAATATCTGTTCCTTGGAATTAGTCTGGACAGGTTTATCTGTTTGTGTGTATGAACAGAATTCTTAGTAGTTTAACAGCTGTGGAACCTGGGCAAAACTTTCAGATTGATATTGCCCTCTAGATTAAAAATAGTTTTCTTTTTCTGTATTTAAGATACATCTTTCTGGCTCTTTTCATACAAGGGATTGTTTAGACAGAAATATTTTTTTTTTCTTTATGAAGCACAGTAAGCTTCTTCCAGAACTTTTTAGGCCAGTGAAATGAAATATTACAAGATGTGATCAAAACTGATAAAAATAAGGTGGTCTTTGAATCTAAATTTTTTTCGTTTTATCTTACATTGAGGTCATAAAACTTAACTACAGTGAACCACCTGAAAGTGATGTAAAACTGGAAACGTGATAAAATACACAAAGTCTAAGTAATCTTGGAAAAATGCAACTCAGGCTTTGATACAGCTAGCCCTGTGTGATGTTTATGATAAATACAAACATACATACATCAATTTCCCATTCACACAAACACACTATTTTTAGTAAATTAACCTCTATCAGGGCAGAGTGGTACAAGTAGTATCCACAGATTGTTTTTAAAAGTATTATGAAAAATTCTTGCTTATATTTACAAAAGGCTACCCTGACATAGCCTTACTCAGGAGTGAGGATGAAAAAGAAAATTCTGAGACCTCTCTCACAGGTCTCTGAAGGGTTAGTGAAGGGCCTCCGTGGGGTAGTTATTGATCCTCCTAAGTAGGTTCTGGCAGTTTTGAACAGCCAGGTGTTTATTCACACAAGTAAATGCATTGTTTTGGCATTAGGAGGCGAAGAGGAAGGGGTACAAAGATGTGTAAACCATGTTCCTGCCTAGATAGTTTGTGGTAAAGAAACATATATGAAATATATCACTATTACACAAGCTCTCATATTCTGGTGATAAAAACACATAATATAAAGATGTAAGAACTCAGAAGAAAGAGGAATCACATTTGGAATGTTGGCAGGAAAGACTGCAGAGTGTTTTATTTGATTTGGGGCTTGCAGCATTATTGTTTAGGAACTGAGGGTGCAATGAGGAAAGGTAGAGAAGTACAAGGGTTTTTAGGAAAGAGAAGCAATAAAATGTTTTCCGGAACAAAACATTCGTCTAAGGTATGAAGACGGCTGTAAAGCTTGAAAAGCAATTAAGTCCATATGGTACAAGTCCGTATATTCCAAGTTTCATAATTTATATTTAACGTACTCGTCTTTAGAAAGAAAAGCCATGGCAGGAGCACAGGACCACAAGGTAAAATAAAATATTATTTATTCAGACACATTGTGCAAAATACTTAAAAATAACTGGATGTTACTTAGCACCAGGAATGGCAGAATGGTTCCCTAACTTCCAAAACAGATAGGATGTTACACTTTCTCCTCTTCCTGGTCATTCAGTTCTTTTACATTCTTACATGGTAACCCAATTTATACACAATGTTCAACGTTTAGTTTTCTCTTTTAAATTTACTTGGATATGAGTGATTCTGATGACAAATGCTGGAGTATTCATTCCTATCTATCTTGAAAATCTAGACATATAAAAGTCTTTTAAAGTACTTTTCATCTGTAAGGAACAGAATTCTCTAAGATTATTAATTGTGACTACACAGAAAAATTTCCAGAGATTTCCAGAAAGGTCACAAAAGTAAAAGCCACTTTTTTTTTTTTTTTTTTTTAGTGAGCACACCCTTATCTCTGTGACACTAACAGCCGACACCATGGTCTGTCTATCTCTTTTTAAATTCTCTCTCTTATCTTTGAAAAATAAAAATGCACACATAAAAAAAAGACCAAATGTCATGTCAGCCCAGATTAGTGCGTGTGCGTGCACACACACACACACACACACACACAAACACACACACCCTAGAAGGCTTTTACAGAATGTTTATAGCAGCTTTACTTACAATAACCTCAAACTGGAAACAGGCCAGGTGCCCATAGATAGGAGAATAAACAGACAAATTGAGATAAAATTATACAATTTAATTCTACCCAGCAATAAAACGGAACTCATTTAGATAAAAACAATATAAATCAGCACAAAAAGAGTGAAAGAACCTTACACAAAATAATGCATTGTATATTATTCTGTACATATGAACTTGTAGAATTGGCAAAACTTTTCTATGGTGAGAGAAAAACAATGGTTGTCTCTGGAGTCTGTGGACACAGAATGGATGGGAAAGTGAAGGGATTTGGGGTCTAGGGTAATGTTTATATCTCGAGACATTTGGGGGTTACATGTATCTACCCACTTGTCAAAACTCAGTGAATGTTCACCTAAAATTTCTGCACTTCACTGTATGTAAGTTTAAACCCTAAAGAAAATAAACCAGCAAACAAATGTTAAATCATAGTAAATGATATGCAAGATGAAGTATTTAGGGAAAGTCTACTTCTGCCTGAAATTTACTTTGAAACATATCAAAAATAAGATTTATAGATGAGGATTAGAGGGTTGGATACATATGTTATAAAGTATGCACAGTATGATGCTTAAGTATAGAAACTAGGCCGTGGTGGGTATGTTGATGGTCACTGACAAAGTCTTTTAAGTTTTCCAATTTGCAAATTTTCACAATTAAATCCTGGAAAACTTATTTTTTGTTTGTTTCTTTTTACTATATTACAGCACTGAAAACAATGTCTGGTATTAGGGAGTATCCAATCAAATATTAGAAAGAAAAAATAACGAATGGATAAATAAGGAGAATTACGAACATGAAGCCCCAATATCCAGTCAGCAGGGCCCTTTTCTTGGTATTTTACTAATCGTCTTTGTGACCCCGACTATAACCTGACCCTACTCTTTTCTTCTTTCCCAGAACAGCGCTGCCAACCAGTTGAGATGATCCGGAGAGAATCAAATTCTTTCTCAACCTCAGAGGATCAACATCTGGATGGTCCCCATCCAGGGAAAGCGGCAGAGGAGGAAGTTACAGAAACAGGTTATTATTTTGAACATAATAATTTCAGAAAATCCGTAATCTTAGATGGGTTCAGTAGTTTGAGGTTTTTGGTGCTGTCGTTTTAATGCTTAATATTCCTCAGTTGGTCTTTCAGACTTCTGTCACTTCCCCCGTCTCACATCCAAGATGGAGCGTGATTTAAGAACAACTGGACAGGGCAGCTCCCTGAATTGCTGACTCTGGTACAAAACTTGTCTCGTCTGAATATTCTGCTTGCTGAATATTTTGCTGCTGAAATCTTTGTCTGGGGTAAACTCTGGTCTTCTCCCATGCCTTTCTGCAATTTTCTTTGACCAGGTTTGTAGTGGTTTCATAGGGCAGCCATAACAAATTACCCAAACTTGGTAACTTAAAACAACAAGCATGTATGCTCTCACAGATCTGGAGACCAGAAGTCTGAATGCAAGGTGCAGGCAGGTTTCATTCTTTTTGGTTTTTTAAATTATTTATTTTTTTATTAAAGTATAGTTGATTATTTACAATGTTTCAGGTGTACAGCAAAGTGATTCAGTTATACATACTTATGTGTGTATATATATACATCTATTCCTTTTCAGATTCTTTTCCCTTATAGTTTATTACAAGATACTGAACACATTTCCCTGTGCTATACAGTAGGGCCTTGTTGTTTTTCTATTGTATATATAGTGGTGTGTATCTGTTAATCCTAAATTCCCAATTTATCCCTCCCCCTCCACTTTCCCCTTTGGTAACCATAACTTTGTTCATTTGTTTTGTATGTCTGTGAGTCTGTTTCTCTTTTGTAAATGAGTTCCTTTGTATCTTTTTTTTTTTAATATTCCACATATAAGTGATATCATATGATATTTGTCTTTCTCTGTCTGACTTACTTCGCTTAGTATGATAATCTCTAGGTGCATCAACGTTGCTGCAATTGGCATTATTTCATTCTTTTTTATGGCTGAGTAATATTCCATTATATATAGATGTACCTCTATATGTCTCTTTGTCTTTTCATGTGACCTTCTTATAAAAACAGCAGTCATTGGATTTAGGGTCCATCCTAATCTACTACGACTTTACCTTAACTAAGTACATTTGCAGACATCCAATTTCTAAATAATATCACATTCTGAGGTTCTGAGTGGGCATGAATATTGTGTGGAGGCACTATTCAAGCCAGTACAAACCTCAGGGTGATTCTAGCTTTGCTTAATCTGTGAAATCTGACTGTAGTTCCCAGTCGTGGTACAGGCATCCTGTCTTATAGCCCTCAGTGACAGGCCACTTTTCCATGTGGAAGTAGCCAATTCTGACATCCTACTCAAACAGGTTTCATCTGATGTCTGTGTCTCTCTTCATTAGAAATTCAGGATATTCTGTGTTCAGATATCAAACTGCTGCTAATTCAGGGACCATACTTTCAGAACCAGTGCTCTAGATATAAATAGCATAGTTTGTCCTCACCTACTTTGGTCTGAGAAGAAAATCTGGACACACATATAGACACATTTCCCCACGCTCCTTCTCAGTTAGAAGGTGAGGGATTCAAGTTTTTTTTTTTTTTTTAAATTTTATTTATTTATTTATGGCTGTGTTGGGTCTTCATTTCTGTGCGAGGGCTTTCTCTAGTTGCGGCAAGTGGGGGCCACTCTTCATTGCAGTGCGTGGGCCTCTCACTATCGTGGCCTCTCTTGTTGCGGAGCACAGGCTCCAGACGCACAGGCTCAGTAATTGTGGCTCACAGGCCTAGTTGCTCTGTGGCATGTGGGATCTTCCCAGACCAGGGTTCGAACCCGTGTCCCCTGCATTAGCAGGCAGACTCTCAACCACTGTGCCACCAGGGAAGCCCGGGATTCAAGTTTTCTACCTTCTCTACACAAGATCCCTTCCAGCTTAGCATAATAAGCTTCGCTGGCTGACAGTTCTCAGAGGAAATGATATACTAATCATTTTATGAGAAAAACCCTATGGAAGAGTGGCCTAGACTAGCTGTCAATACGGAAAATGGGAAATAAAGAAATTTACAAAATTCTTTCTTCTAGAGAAATCCTGGCATTTCTTCAATTTCTTATTACTTTTAGTTTGGAAGCTGAATTTTAAGTTTCTTTTTCCTTGCTTTCTGGTTATCTCAGCAAACTGAATTTCCACACTGTTAGAAGTCAAACTGAAGTATATTAAGATTTTGTAGAGCTTATTCGAGCAAACATCAATTTGAATTGGGTAACGCCAAACAGAAAATGGCTCAGAGCTCTCCACAAGCAGGAGATGAAGAAAAGTCTTTTGTAGAGCAGACATGCAAGCAAAGCAAGGAAATTATTTGGTTGGCTATAGGTCTAGTGATTGTCTTATTTGGGAAGCTTAGATGGCTGTTTGTGACTGGTGGTTCTTGAGTTTTGATTTTTTAACCTTGAGGCATTTACAGGGATTGACTCTGGCTTGGGTTTCAGCTTGCTTTTACAAGCTGCTAAGGCTTTAGAGCCCTGTTGGGCTGCACCTTGCAGACCTAGAAGCCCTCCGCTTGCTCAGCTTCAAGACCGAAGACAGGGTCCTGAGTCAGCAACTGAGACGTCAATGGTTTAATGGCTGGGGGATCTTACAGGTCTGAAGCAAGGCCCTGGAGCAATCCCCCACCATGTGTGGCAGACGGCAGGCAGGACATGGTGTCAACATTTGCTCCCGGGGGGAAGGGGGAACTGCCAGTTATAGGGGAATTGAGGTCAGGTTGGCTCATTTGTTACCAGCGAAACCAGCAGAAGGGGACGTCCCTTGCCACCCCTTTGATAAGAACAATCACGAGCTGAGTTCTGGGGCAAGTAGGTAGGAATGTCAGTCATGTGAGCAGGGTGTAGGTGAAGCAGGTGCTGGTCAATCAGGGGAGGTACAGAGAGCAAGAGAACAGCCACCTTGAGTGGCCTGACTGTACAAGCTCCCTCGGCCTAATGGCCTCCTGTTTACTGAATTTAACAGCACAGCCCACACCCCTGGGGCAAGTGGATCCCTGAGGCTAACCAGTTCATGTACGGGGAAATGCAAAAAGGAAAGCGCAGTAATAAAACAAATACCACACCTATCACAAATATTCACTCTTTTGATTTTTTTAACAAATATTTATCAATTGCCAGCAACAGTCTCAGCATCTTGTGCACAGTATTTCATACACATTACTTGTTTTAATAACTCACAACAGATGGATGTACTCTACCATCCTATTGCATATTGTTGTTCAGTACTCCCTGGGTGTCACAGCATTTTTCCTGCATTTTTTCATTTGCAATTCAAAATTTCAAGAATTATAGTGCTTATTTTTAGCTGCAAGTATTGAAGCTCAGAGAGGCACAAGGTCATAGAACTATTACAAGAAAAAATCAGAAAAATCTGTTTTTATGAAGCCTAATTTAGTGCACTTTACATATAGCCCTAGAGAAAGGTTATGTAATTCTGTCTTTAAAAATAGTATTGTCTTAGGCATCTCACAGAATTTTTGAGGCTGAGGTTTATAATGTGTATCCCAAACAATACTTGGGGTGGAAGATTGTCTTTCTGTTCCACAGGGTTGTTAAAATAATTAAGTAACATTTACTTGAAAGATTTTACAAAAATTAAAATGAAATAACGTTATTTTGTATTATGTTTTTAGGCGCCTCACATGGTATTTTTTTTCAGACAGTGCTAGCTGACTTTGCCAATATTCATTTTCTATGTTTTTAGTAATAACAAAATCCTATTTTTAGCTATTTAGAGTAAAAACTACATTGTCAGACCCAATTGCACCCGAAAGAACCATGTGACTAACATGTAACCACATGTTTGAAATATAAATTTGAAATAAAAAAGCCATCTGCTGATGAGGAAAGGGCAAAAGCCATCTGCTGGTGAGGAAAGGGCAAAAGCCCTCTCTTACCATGAATCTTGCACTGTTATAAAGCAGAGATCTGCTACCGCTGGAGAACAGGACACTTGCTCCAACCCAAGAGCTCTCCCCAGAATACTCCAGGACCCAAAGCAGAAATCAGCTGCCACGGAAGACGGGTGAGGAGTGATAAGCCCCATTCTTGAGGCAAGAGCACATATGGCCTAAGCCCGCAGCTGTAGCAGAAGAACTGAGCAGCCCATCTGGTACCAATCATGAGCTTTTCATCTAGATAGAGGCAACAGAAGTTGACCTCTGGGCTTATGTCTAACTTCTGCACCTGTGTCACACCTGCGTGCTGAAAACTGAGGGAAGAGTAAAAACACTGGTTAAAAACTCTCAGGACATCTGGGATCTGCAATAAGTAAAAAGCAACAACATTCTGTCTCTGGAGTAATTTGAAGTCCGTGGTGCCCCAAATCCAGCTCAACTACTCACTAGATTGACTCAACCACTCCCATTTACAGTAGGACGGAAAAAGAGGTGTGCCTATTTCCATGCATTAAAACTATCTACCTCAATCTCTACTCTATATACAATGCCCAATATTTATTGATAATAAAAACTATGAGACAGTAAAACATGAAAAAGTTACCCACTGTCAAGAGAAAAAGCAATCAATAAAACCAGACTCAGATTTGACCCAGATGTTGGAAATATCAGAGACTGTAACATAATTATGATTAATATTATTATGGTTTAATAGAAAGGTTTTACTTCAAATCACTTTAAAACAGCAGTATGTTCAACATACACAGTAGAATATATTTTAAACTATACAAATATACATTAAGCTGTTTTCAATGATATTAGCAGTAATAATATTAGAATCACTCTTTTCAAATTATACATATTTATATATAAAAATATACGTAAAATGTAGTTTTTAAGCGTGATATGCAAAGTATTTGAAATATAAATACAAAATGGTATGTGGATAAAACAAGCAAGCTTTTTTTTAAGCAAGTATTTTTGTTAAAGTTATTCAGAACCACAAATGTAGGTGTAAGAGAAACAGACTCAAAGAACTTAGTAAAAACACTGTATTTTTACAAATCCTAAATTTGAATTGTAAATACTACAAGCTCACAAGTATTTTTCTCTAAATAAGCCTATAAAAAGTGACCATCTGATAATAATAAGCACCCCTACTCTAAATGCCATTTTCCACTAAAGGGAAGCAGACAGCAGAAATATATAACTTTAGATCTGTGATAAGAAACATGCAAGATGAATCTGGACTATTTTATTGACTATAAAGGTTAAAAGCAAAGACTATGGGATCATATTAAAATCATACCTGAGCCACATTGAGGGGGCTCCTAGTAGCAAATAGGGACCGATCTGAATATTAAAAAGAATAAAACCTACACTAGAAACAAAGGCAACAGATATGTTAAACCTATGAGTTCTTAAAAAGAGTAAATAAAGAAACTGTAATGAAACTCTTCACATTTGAGTTTGGCTACAAACCAATTTGTTATTCTGAAAACTGCTAAACAAAGGGAAAGCATCAACCATGAATGTAGCCATTCCTACTAGATCTATAAATTGTAATGACCTAATAATTGATGAGATATGTTATTTTTTAGGAAAGTATTTCAGAAGGTAAGTGCAGAAGGACTATCAAAGTTGAACATCAACAATTTGTAACCCCTGATGAAATAGTAAATCGAGCCAATGATCTTCAATGGCTGCCAATACTTTTACGCAAAAGACTGCTGGGAAAATTTATTTTGCAAGAAAGAGACTGACAGCACCCAGATCACTGATGAATCTTAACATTTCTGAGTGAGAGATAATCAGGATCACATTTCATCTTGCTTCTGCCCCTGACGGAGTCTCCTGTCAGGGTCACTGGGGCCCAAAGACTGCAGTGCGGATACTAGCTGACCATGCTGCCCCGGTGGTACTTTCTGCCGCTACCGCAGCAGCCCCCTCGCTGGAGAACGCGACCCTCCTTGGTCCAGGGGTATTGCAGGCAACAAGGATCTTTCACACAGAGCAGCAGAGTCTTGCCCCTGTACCACCTCTTCCTGAATATGGAGGAAAAGTTCGATTTGGGCTGATGCCTGAGGAATTCTTCCAGTTCCTTTATCCTAAAACTGGTGTAACAGGACCCTATGCGCTCAGAACTGGGCTTATCTTATATTTACTCTCCAAAGAAATATATGTGATAACTCCAAAGACCTTCTCTGCCATATCAACAATAGGGGTGCTTGTCTGTGTAGTTAAAAAATATGGTGACTCTATTGGGATTTGCTGATAAACTATAGCAAGAAAACTGCCCAACTGGAAGAAGTGAAACAGGCTTCCATTAAACAAATCCAGGATGCGATTGATCTGGAGAAGTCACAGCAGGCACTGGTCCAAAAGCGCCATTACCTTTTTGATGTCCAGAAGAATGACATTGCCATGGCCTTGGAGGTCACTCACCGTGAATGGCTGCATAGAGTATACAAGGAGGTAAAGAATCGCCTGGACTGTCACATCTCTGTGCAGAATATGATGTGTCAGAAGGAACAAGAGCACGTGATAAACTGGGTGGAGAAGCACATGGTACAGAGCGTCTCTGTGCAACAGGAGAAGGAGACAATTGCCAAGTGCATTGCAAATCTAAAGCTGCTTGCAAAGAAGGCTCAAGCATAGCCAGTTCTGTAAATGCATCTGTCCCAATTGAGACAGCTAGAAACAGTTGACTGACTAAATGGAAACTAGTCTATGCGACAAAACCTTTCTGTATTGCTGTCTACTGAAGTTACAGTTTCCCTTTCCTAAAAATGAAGTTTGAGTTTCATATAATGAGAGAATTAAAACAATCTATTGGCCAGTAAGATGTTCCTCTCAACCTTCTTGCACTGCATTTTGAGTTGTTCCATGATCACTTTTGAATAAACAGTTTGCTTTGAATAAAATTTGGTACCTGACTAAAACTTATCAAGTTATAGTTTAAATTTGAATTAATTCAACCATCTTGCAATACAGTGACAGTTGAAACAAAGTTTTTCAAGATGTATAATTTTCTGAAATATTATTTCAACATTTATTATATGGGTAAAAATTAAAGATGTCATTGAACAGATAATATTGTTTATAAAACTATTAGGGGTAAGCTATTTCTTGCTGATAGGTTATGGGAAATTTAAAGCTTTTCAATATTCTTAAAATAACTAAAGGAAATCTTGTATATCAAATTATATCATTGACTTTATTTTCATTTTAGTAGTATGTCAACAGAAAATATTATGGACTCAATGTGTCATAAAATCACTCTCAAGAATCCAGCGGAGAAGTTAGAAAATTCTGCCCTCCCATCAGTTTGTCTACATTTAATTCTCCCATACTTGTATAGGATTTACTTGTAAACAAGTGGGTAACTTACATAACAGGAAATATTTGAAAATATGTACCATATGGATAACTGCTATTTTCATTGACTTCCTCAGATTTTAATTATATAACAATCATTTAGGTCAGTACTTATTGATGGCTAATGTATTCATCTTATATAGAAATCAGACTGACATCATTATTAAGATATTACTTAAAGGAGATTTTGATAGGGTCAACAGAGGTGTTCCAAATTATTCATTAAACAAAGAATTGCTGTGCTAAGCACAATCCTGCCCTGGTCATGCAGAGATAAAAAGTTCCTACCTCAGGGAGTTAAAAATCTACTGGAAAGGCAGTAAGAATATGTGATACAATACAGATTTTAGGTGTTTTGAGAGTGAAATGACAAGTATCATTTTAGGTAGTCTCAATAGCCTCATTACTTCCCTTGTGTATAACTGTATCAGTCAGCATTCAAACAGAGAAGCAGAACTACTAGAATATATGTTTCTATGTAAGGGATTTGACTTTATGCTGTCATGGGAGCTGGTTAAGCAATCTCTGTAAGCGCTTAATCTTTGTTTCTGATGAAGGAGCTTGACGTTCATGGAGCAGGCATTTAAGAAGGGAAGATGGATGTGAAGTGGGAGAGGGTAGGAACAAGTGGAAATCACAAGCACAGAATGAAACCCTTGTCAGTTTTTATTACCTCAGATCTTCATGGTATGATTGTCCTGCAAAACCCCAGGCCCTTCCTCACACACCTGGTCCAAAGGTTAGAGAAGCTGAAGGATGACCCAGGGGAAGGCTGGGAAGTTCTAGGCCCAGCTACAACTGGTAAGTCAACAGATCAGCACCAATACGTATAAGCCACCAAGTTGCTTCTTGGCATTCGCAGAGGCAGCTAGGCTAGGCATGAGGCTGTCAAAGCCCTCTGGCCAGTCACTTCAGACGGAGAACAGTTTCATGAGGGTCTCCTCATAAGGCCACCGGATCCAGGCAGAGAGTGACAGTGTGCCTTAGTCCCCAGAACCAGGGAACCAGATGAATGACATCCTGCTCTCACAGCAACATTTGCAACATGCTGCGGATAGCCTACACGATGCTCTGCCACCTGGACGTTACTGTTGCAGCCAGCTGTAGAGCACATGATGCCCCTTTTGCACAGGGATGTGCTGGAGGAGTTTGTTTCCCTGTGCCCAGGGAGCTTGGTGTCACAAGCCAAAGTGAAGCCAGCCTGGAATGAGAAGGAGGTAATAAGCTGAGCAGGGTTCCTAGAGGCAAAACTCCAGACTACAGCCCCAAATCTCTACCTTCAGAATACCAGAGATTCATTTCTATGTGGTGGATGTGGTTTGGTATGTACAAATTGGCTGCATGGTGATTGGTTGTGCCGTCTCAAATTAAGAGTATCACAATTATTTTTTAAATATATGATATGAAAAAGTCCAGTTGATCTGAAGTATTTTTGTATTAGCAAAATAAATGGATTACATTTGTCAATGAAAAAAGGGAGACGTTAAATTCTTTACTTTTGTCATATATTTTGTAATGACCATAAAAATAATTTCTAATCAATGGTAACTAATAAGAATCTGAAGATCATTCCATCAAGTGGTCAATTACCTAATTCACTGGTTATTTTTAGCACCACTCATGGTGGAATAACCAGTTATCTTTCCTGATCTGCTGAAATATGAAGTAGACAGTATCACCTGTGATGTAATCTAGCCAGAAATATTTAACCTGAATCTATCGAGATTTAAGATGTAAATTCCAGTTTCCAGGAAATGCAGGAGACAGAGGAACAAGATAAATGACACCAGGGGAAGTAATTAAATTAGGGATTATGCTTCCATTTATTGGGTCATAGTGTTTTTCATTAAAATTTTTAATGTTCTCTGTTAAGATCCTGTAACTTTTTTTGTAAGATTTAGTCTAAAGACTTTCTATTCTTTATTAAGATTATAAGACATACCTGGCTAAAAATTAAATTTTCTGTTTGTTGTTGGAGTGAAAAATAAAATTAAGATTCAAATTGCTGCAAAAAAATTTTAAAAAATCACATTTCATGTGATACTCTAAGATATACATTGTACCATCAACGAATATGGGGTATTCTTTCAAAAAATTGACCTGAATTTCATCTATCTAAATGTGTTCCTGAAATACAGAACATAGAAAATGGGCACCTCATGGGTGTGATTCTCAAAATCTATAATATGGGAAATTTTACAAAACAAATTACCCAGTTTGTTCAGTAAAATGTGTTTTTATTTCTCTAAAGGTTTTCTTTTTTCTTTTTTTTTTAAGAGAGGTAGAACCTGTAGATTAAATAGACTTAATAAGCATATAATTCACATGCCAAGAGTAGACCTTGTTTTTATCCTAAATTGAACAAACTGTAAAAATATAATAAAATCAGGGAAATTTGAATAGTAACTGAATATTTGATAACATTAGGCAATTATTGCTAACTTTTAATTGTGATAGTGCATTATTTTTATGTTTAAAGAAAAGTATGCTTATCTGAAGCATTTACATATTAGAAGATGCATGCTTTTGTTTTAAAATAATCTATATGTGTTAGGTTAGGGAGGAGGTGGTTGGGTATATGTATAATAAAATAAGATTGGCCATGAATTATTAGCTGTTTAAGCTCAGGGATGGGTACATAGGGGTTCACCATTTCTCTCCTTATTATGTATTTGAAATTTTCCTTAATGAAAATTAAAACTCAAAAAAAGAGAGAAAAGCTAAAAATATATGTTTGCATTTTTAAGCCCATTTTAAATTATTCATGGGTTGAATAAATGTAACTAAATGAAAATGCAAATATTAGTATAAAAACATGGGATGTTATCACATTAAGGAAATTTCATAGTCAAACATGTTTACAATAAATAAATAGAAAAACTAATATTTAATAAATTAAAATTTCAACTGCATTAGTTGGGAAAATAATAAAAGAATAAATTTAATGTGGAGAATAATGAGTAAATTCAAAGCATAAATTAAGGAGATGGAAAACAATGATGCAATGGCTATCAACAGCGTGTAAGTATAAGCATCTCAGTAGATGATTACAATTTCTTGGCAAATTAGGAATAGAAGGACATTAATTTGATAAAGTGAATCTACCCAAATCCTTAATCTTGATTTGAAGCATCATAAGTGGTCCCTTTAAAATCAAGAACTAGGTGAGCATAGTTCATATCACTGTTTCCAGACAGTACTGAGCTGGAAGGTCATAGCTATGCCCATAGTAAAGCCAAATAAATAAATAAAAATAATAACTATTTGAAAGGGAGAAACTATATTCTTGTTATTTGCAGATAATATGCTCATCTACAAAGAAAACCCAACATTATATACAGAAAAAAATATTTGAATTAATAAGTGTTTAGACAGATATCTAGATATAAAATCAATATGGAAAAATATGTGCTTACTGAAATTCATTTACTTCTAACTGTGGGGTTTGTAGGTTCGTGCAATGATCCAGAAATAAAAGTGGGGTTTACTAGCTTTGTTCTATCTGCATGAGGTCAGACATTGAAGGTGAACTTCATTCACATCGAATGCAGCTCTCACCATCCAGCCTTTAGACAGGAGTTGTCAACATCGGCTGCACATTAGAATCACGTGGGGAGCTTTCAAGACTTCTGATGCTTGGGTACCACCTCCAGAAATGCTGATTTAATTGGTCTGTGTTATGGCCATCAGGATTTTAAAGATCTCAGTTAAACTGAGAACTATTTTGAGAGCGGAAAAGTAAGTGATTTAAGTACCTCTGCTCTCACCCCAGGACCTGTGCCTCAGGTTCTTGGCTTGTAGTAATAACGTTCAAACTAGGCTCCAAGGAGCTCATGTATTAATGATTCAATTTACCTGAGTTGTACCAGAGCTCCAGCTTGGTTTTTGGCATATTTTAACTAAGACTTTGAAGCTTATATATCCCTTAGTACAGAATTTCTCCCCAAACCCCTGATGGTATTTATGAAAAATACAAATTACTAGACCATTTCCCAGACTCTGAAGGATGGAGGGATTTGGTCTCTAAACAAAAGCCCAAATTAGTCTTATAATCAAGTAAGTTAAAGAAATGCTGCAAAAATGAAGCCCTTAACTTTATTAAAGTATATTTTATATTTTATCATTTTATCTACTTTACTGATAAAAGACCAGAATAAAACTTTTACTTTCTATCATCGGGAAACATACTTATATTTATTTACTTCAAAAGGTATATAAGGGCATAGGGGCATCCTTGTCCTGGTGACATTCTCCAAGGAGAGGACAGTCTTGAACTCATTACAAACTGCTTCTTCACCCAGACAAAAAAAGACATGGCATCACCATCATGGCTTGGGTAAACAATGGCTTTAAATCATCAGTTTTAGAAAGATTACTGTATTCAAGCAAAATGCCCAGGAAATAGTTTAGTTGAAAACGCTTCTTCTGTATACAATATTTCAGGATGAATTATAACCTTAACAATAGGAAGCATCAGACAACTGTGGCCTCCTTAAGCATTTTAAGAGTTTAGGGTTGGTTGGCATTGACTACAGAAGAAAACAGCCAGTGGCTGTTAGAGCAGGCGGTCAATTCATCTCTCCTGACAGAGATTTCAGTTACACTGAACTGTTTTCAGTCTGCACAGTTAATAGGCAGTTATTGGGACAATATTATGAAACTCACTAATGTATAAGCAAGTCCCACATTTCAAAGCTTTGGGTTTGAGAAGGCTTCATTTTAATTGGATTTCGTGGTAACTTGTATGCTATAGAAGTGTCTACATGAAGGTTTTAACTGAAATATAAATCTCATGTTGTGTGAAAACTTCTGTCAACAATCTTCCGAGCACCAGATATACTTAAACTAAAAGATGTAGTAAGTTTCAGTTATAAATAATTACAGTAGTATGGGTGAACATAAGTCTTGAACAGTGCAATATCTCTGGTCTCTTTGAAATAGCTTGTATATCAAAAATAGATACTTTAATAGGATGAACGTCTCTCATCAAAGATGTTCAAGATTAATACTGCTTTTTCAGAGCTAAATGTCTATGTACTAGGTAATGTGAGGACCATTCATTCTGATTAAATGGTTCTTTAGGATGCAATCTGAAACAAGGCTAATTCTCTCATTCATGAAACTGTTAATGGTTTCAGTAAGAAGTAAATGCCATTAATCAATTAGAGCTAAATAGATATTTTGCCAACCTTTTAAACAGGTGTTTTTAATATTGGAAGAGAATTTGACATACTAAAACAAAACAACCATGAAGCCAAGAGAAACAGAGCCTTGTTTGGATTTTCATCTTTTATGGCAATGCTTTTAACTTTCTGATTTTAGTGATTTTTCAAAATGAAACAAACTTGATAAGTTAGGAAATTTTTCCAATTATTTTTCTATGAAATTTATAATTTTGTATATCTATGTACATATATAATATATGGAAATATATATAATATATTTGAAAATATAAATATGGAAATACAGATATAGAATGTGTGTGTATAAGGCTGAAATTTAAAAATTTGTATATAATTTGAAGAATCAAGAGCAAGAAGCTTCTCAATGACTATTTGTACCCAAATTTACATTGGTTCACTTTATGTAGAGTATTCCATTCATGCACACGTTGAACTTGCTGCCTTATTTAAAAAAATACATATTAATTTATTTGAATGAATATTCGTCAATGCTGCTTTTAGGTAAGCTATATGGCAGTACTATGACAAAAACCACAACATGTTTCAAAGTCTCCTTCTTAGCAAAATGTATCTTTAAATTAGGTGGTTTGAAAGTACATTTACTGTTAGAGTAAGAAGGGGTGATTTATTATAATACCAGTATATATAATGCCTTAATGGCTTATATTTCACTTTTTATCTCACACTACAATTTTAAATGTATAAGAGAATTTAATTTCTGAAATAAGGAGATAGATAGAAGGAGACAATGACTGCAAACTATTCAGCTCCTTGTAACAGGTTGTTTCCTATGAGAATGAAATAACAATGTAAGCAAAATACACAATAGGCTGTCAAATACAGGCTGCTCACCTTGGTCTGATCCATTCCCAGACTTCACCCACTTAACTTCTGGTTTCCAAGCATATGTGCATCACGGGAGAAACCCTGTGACACTCTGAAGCAGATCCATTTGAACCTCTTGCTACAAGTAAAAAGCAACAGCCACCACGACAGAAACAAAAAACCCTCCCACCGTACCACTGGTATCTTAGCATTCCCATCTGTGGACTAAGAATGGCACTTGTTCCTGGAAAGAGGAGATGAACTGATAGGAAAAGCGGCAGATACAAGGAATACTACTGTGGTAAAGCACAGAAAACCGTCAGAGTAAACAGATAGGGACAGTATTGAGACTGAGAAAAGCTGTGATGGACAAACTGCAAAAAATATGAGTAGTAGTAACAATATACTTGACATGACAATAGATGTCAAATAGAGACTGGTTAAACAAGATGTTCTCATGTATTTAGAAAGAAGATGAAGCACAATCAATAGTTCACTCATTTTCTTCAAGGAATACATACTTATTCTGACGTTAAAGAAACAAATTCAGAAGTCTCTGGTTGTAGTATCTGAAGTTATTTTAGTGAGATCCATATGAATTACCAAAATAACTTTGACACCATAAGTTGATTAGTTTAGTGGGACAACAAATAATACATTTGAGAATAAATTTGCTCGGCTTGTTGGGTATCTTGCTATTAATATGACAGTCAACGGTTACTAGTCCTTCTAAAGTTTAAGAAAGAGAAAAGAAAACAATAGCTTGAAGTGCTTGGCACAAAAAGGGTAGTTCTGAGTACCTTGATATTACACTATAGTCTGTGATCATCAGAACAAAAGCTTCTATAATCTTTATACCAGGAGTAAGCTTGAGTGTAGGAATTGAAAGACAATGTTTTCTTTGTATATATCTAGCAAAATAAATTTTCATGGGGGTCCTGAGCTAGTGTGTAGGATCTTTTTATTGATTGGCAAATCATCTGATTGCAATCATCAAATTCTATTGCTTTACCTGTGTGCCCAGCAGAGACTGTTTCTTCCATCAGAAATATTCGTTGATGTGCTTTTATTGCAATCATTTTTATTCCTAAATTTCAGAATTTTTTGTTATATGGTAACCATTATACTAAAAATCTTAACATACTTTTCTTTTAAATGAAAAATTAAATTGTTTCATTCAAGAAGCTATAATACTATGCTAACACATATATATGGAATCTAAAAAAAATGGTACTGATGAACCTAGTGGCAGGGCAGGAATAAAGACACAGACATAGAGAATGGACTTAAGGACATGGGAGAGGGGAAGGGGAAGCTGGGGCAAAGTGAGAGTAGCATTGACATATATACACTACTAAATGTAAAATAGATAGCTGGTGGGAAGCCGCTGCATAGCACAGGGAGATCAGCTCGGTGCTTTGTGACCACCTAGAGGGGTGGGATAGGGAGGGTGGGATGGAGACGCATGAGAGAGAGGATATGGGGATATAGGTATGCATATGGCTGATTCACTTTGTTGTACAACAGAAACTAACACAGCATTGTGAAGAGGTATAAAAAAACCCCACAACATTGTAAATAAACTACACTTCAATCAAAAAAAAGAACATTAAAAGAAAGTAAACAGCAGGATCATAAACCTAAGATTCTGTCACAATAAAATCCTTAACTGATAAAATAACCTGAAACTCAAAGAAAAAATACTTGCCTCAATTAAAAACATATCTTTAATGTTAGAATGAACAACTAGGAATATGTCAATCCACTGATTTAAAACAAGGCTGAAGATAAAAAAGGTCCATCCTTATTTTGTTTCCATCTTCCAAATACATGAGAATCTATCTTCAAACCTGGAAATATAGTACAAAGAATTCAAAGAGGGAACTGCTGTCTGAAAGGTGAAGAATCATTAGGAAAGCGCACAGTTGCTTTTAAACATTAATTCATGTTCAAGTCTTGTTCAGTTCGTATTACATAGTACTGGAATAATTTACAGATATTATTCAGTGTGGAGCATCTTTGAGAATTCATGAAAAGGAAAAGATGTTCTAAAATAGAATAATCTGTTATCTTGAGTTTTAAATAACATTATGGATCAGATTTTCGAAAGTATAGACAAGTGAACTTGATAAAAACTTTTTCCTTATTTTTTATTGCTAGATTCTTCTAGTTTTGATTATGCAGTATGGTCTGGTTATGCATTCTTTTCAGAACATTTTTGCCATGTTCCAGGCACACCACAATATTTTTATTTTTTAAAACTGAATATATGTTCACTCATAGTGCCATGATTGTTTTGTGAATTATTTATTAAGGAATAGCTTGCATAGAAAAAAGCATACAAATAAAGTGTATAGCTTGATCAATTTTTAAGACTCTACTTAGACATGTAAGCACAACTAGAACAATAAACTATGTTCTCATCTCCCTAGAAGTACTTCCTTCCTGTTTCTTTTCTCCCCAAAAGAGTCACCACTGTGAGAACTTCTAAAACCAAAGAGTAGTTTCAGATATTTTTGAACTTTATATAAATGCAACATGGTCTCTTTGTGCCTGGCCTTCATTATTCAACATTTCAGTTATGAGGTTCATCCATATTGATGTAGGAAATTGTAGTATAACAATTTTTCTTGCTGTATCACATTGCAATATGTGAACATGTCACCATTTACATATATATTCTGTGTTGTTGGACATTTGCGAAGTTTAAAACTTGGCATTATTATGTGCAGTTCTGCTATAAAAAGTCTAGTCTAGCACTGAGTATCTGCTGAATGTGTAAATGCATTTCAGTTGGCTGTACACTAGAAATAGAATTACTGGGTAATAAAGTACACATGTGACTCTTCATTAGACTTTGCTAAACAGATGGCCAGAGCAGTCATACTCTCTCCAGCAGAGTATCAGATAGCTCCGATCCTTGCAACACTTTGGGCTATTATATGATTATTTTTAACTTTAGCCATTTTCTTATGGGGAGTCATGTAGTGGTATTTCATTGTGGTTTATTTTTTATTTCTCTTAAGTCTAATGAAGGTGAGCGACTTTTCAGTTGTTTGTTATGCATTTGGATATACATTATTGGAAAGATCCGGCACATTCTGGTTTTCATTTTTCTAATGAGGTTTCTGCTTTTTTACTTTTGATTTGTATGATTTCTTTATCTATTTTGCATTGAATCTATAGAAAAATTCGAGGAGAGTTATCCATCATATTGAACCTTCTGATTCATGAATATGGTATAATCCTTCTACGTATTTAGATTATTTAAATTTTCTCACCAATGCTTTGCAGTCTTCAATGTAGAAGCCTTGAATATTTTCATTAGTTTTATTCTTATGTATTTGATGTTTTGATGCTACTGAAAGGGCAGTTTTATGAATTTCCTGTTGTACTTGCTTGTTGCTGGAATGAAGAAATTCATTTATTTTTATATATTTACCTTGTATCATAATTTTGTATCCAGAGATTTTGCTTTAATAGTTTTCCCACAGATTCCTTTGGATTTTCTAAAGGTAAGATGATATCAAACACAAGCAGTGATTATTTTATTACTTCTTTACTTGACTTTTTGTCATTTATTTCCATTTCTGACCTCACTGCATGTATTAAAAACTCTGAAACAATGTTGAATCTAATTGATGAAGAGAATATTCTTATCTCATCCCCAAAATAAAGGGGAAAACTTCTATATTTCACAGTTAAGTGCGATGATTACTGTAGGCATTTTGTAGTCATTATTTCCATTTTTAGTTTGCTAAGAATTTTTTTTAATGCATGATAATTAAATGTTATCAAATCTTTCCTGGATTCCTAGATATGGGCATTTGACTTTTCTCCTTTTATTTTTTTTCATGTGCCAAATTAGATTGATTTTTAACACCTTTATTGAGATATATTTCACACACAAGTGCACAATTTATTGGTTGTCAGTATATTTAGAGAGTTGTGCAATCAGTACCATGATTTTACATTTCCATCACCTCAGAAAGATACCTCATACACATTTGCTGTCACTCTCCATTTCCTGCCCCACACAACCCTTTGTGCCCTAGCAATCAATAAAATAATCGCTGTTTCTACAGATTTGCCTATTTTGGACCTTTCATATAAATAGAATCCTACAATACGTGTTCTTTATGACTAGCTTCTTTCCCTTAGCATAATATTTGAAGGTTGATGATGTTGTAGCATGCATCAACACTTCATTGTTAATATTAAATAATGTTCCACTACATGGATACATCACACTTTGCTTATCCATCTGTTGGTGGGGATTTGGCTTATTTCCACTTTTTAGCTATGACAAAATGCTATTAGGAACATTTGTGTACAAATGTGTTTTTATTTCTTTTGGGTATATATCTAAGAATTGCTTGGTCTTATGGTCACTGTATGTTTAACATTTTGGGAACTGACAAACTGTTCTCCCAGATGACTATATCATGTTAAATTCCCACAAAGGATGGATACAAAGGAGGGGTAAGTATTCCAAAGTCTCCACATCCTTGTTGGCACTTGATATTGTCTGTCATTTTTGTTACAGCCATCCTAGTGGCTAACAAGTGCTATCTCATTGTGGTTTTGATTTGTATTTCCTAATGATTAACGGTGCTGGACTTCTTTTCATGTGCTTGTTGTGATTTTTATGTCTTCTTTAAATAATGTCAATTGGATTATTTATCCACTTTTTTTTTTTTTTTTTTGCTTTGTAACCTTTATTTTTATTTTTTTTATTTTTTTAAACTTCTTTATTGAAGTATAATTGCTTTACAATGGTGTGTTAGTTTCTGCTTTATAACAAAGTGAATCAGTTATACATATACATATGTTCCCATATCTCTTCCCTCTTGCATCTCCCTCCCTCCCACCCTCCCTATCCCACCCCTCTAGGTGGTCACAAATCACCGAGCTGATCTCCCTGTGCTATGTGGCTGCTTCCCACTAGCTATCTATTTTACATTTGGTAGTGTATATATGTCCATGACACTCTCTCACCCTGTCACATCTCACCCCTCCCATTCCCCATATCCTCAAGTCCATTCTCTAGTAGGTCTGTGTCTTTATTCCCATCTTGCCACTAGGTTCTTCATGACCTTTTTTTTTTTTTTTCCCTTAGATTCCATATATATCTGTTAGCATACTGTATTTGTTTTTCTCTTTCTGACTTACTTCACTCTGTATGACAGACTCTAACTCCATCCACCTCATTACAAATACCTCCATTTCATTTCTTTTTATGGCTGAGTAATATTCCATTGTATATATGTGCCACATCTTCTTTATCCATTCATCCGATGATGGACACTTAGGTTGCTTCCATGTCCTGGCTATTGTAAATAGAGCTGCAATGAACATTTTGGTATATGACTCTTCTTGAATTATGGTTTTCTCAGGGTATATGCCCAGTAGTGGGATTGCTGGGTCGTATGGTAGTTCTATTTTTAGTTTTTTAAGGAACTTCCATACTGTTCTCCATAGTGGCTCTATCAATTTACATTCCCACCAACAGTGCAAGAGTGTTCCCTTTTCTCCACACCCTCTCCAGCATTTATTGTTTCTAGATTTTTTGATGATGGCCATTCTGACCGGTGTGAGATGATACCTCATTGTAGTTTTGATTTGCCTTTCTCTAATGATTAATGATGTTGAGCATTCTCTCATGTGTCTGTTGGCCATCTGTATATCTTCTTTGGAGAAATGTCTGTTTAGGTCTTCTGCCCATTTTTGGATTGGGTTGATTGTTTTTTTGTTATTGACCTGCATGTGCTGCTTGTAAATCTTGGAGATTAATCCTTTGTCAGTTGCTTCATTTGCAAATATTTTCTCCCATTCTGAGGGTTGTCTTTTGGTCTTGTTTATGGTTTCCTTTGCTGTGCAAAAGCTTTTAAGTTTCATTAGGTCCCATTTGTTTATTTGTGTTTTTATTTCCATTTCTCTAGGGGCTGGGTCAAAAAGGATCTTGCTGTGATGTATGTCATAGAGTGTTCTGCCTATGTTTTCCTCTAAGAGTTTGATAGTGTCTGGCCTTACACTTAGGTCTTTAATCCATTTTGAGTTTATTTTTGTGTATGGTGTCAGGGAGTGTTCTGATTTCATACTTTTACATGTACCTGTCCAATTTTCCCAGCACCACTTATTGAAGAGGCTGTCTTTTCTCCACTGTATATGCTTGCCTCCTTTATCGAAGATAAGGTGACCATATGTGCGTGGGTTTATCTCTGGGCTTTCTAGCCTGTTCCATTGATCTATATTTCTGTTTTTGTGCCAGTACCAAACTGTCTTGATTACTGTAGCTTTGTAATATAGTCTGAAGTCAGGGAGCCTGATTCCTCCAGCTCCATTTTTCTTTCTCAAGATTGCTTTGGCTATTCGGGGTCTTTTGTATCTCCATACAAATTGTGAAATTTTTTGTTCTAGTTCTGTGAAAAATGCCAGTGGTAGTTTGATAGGGATTGCATTGAATCTGTAGATTGCTTTGGGTAGTAGAGTCATTTTCACAATGTTGATTCTTCCAATCCAAGAACATGGTATATCTCTCCATCTATTTGTATCATCTTTAATTTCTTTCATCAGTGTCCTATAATTTTCTGCATACAGGTCTTTTGTCTCCTTAGGTAGGTTTATTCCTAGATATTTTATTCTTTTTGTTGCAATGGTAAACGGGAGTGTTTTCTTAATTTCACTTTCAGATTTTTCATCATTAGTATATAGGAATGCAAGAGATTTCTGTGCATTAATTTTGTATCCTGCTACTTTACCAAATTCATTGATTAGCTCTAGGAGTTTTCTGGTAGCATCTTTAGGATTCTCTATGTATAGTATCATGTCATCTGCAAACAGTGACAGCTTTACTTCTTCTTTTCCGATTTGGATTCCTTTTATTTCTTTTTCTTCTCTGATTGCTGTGGCTAACACCTCCAAAACTATGTTGAATAATAGTGGTGAGAGTGGGCAACCTTGTCTTGTTCCTGATCTTAGTGGAAATGGTTTCAGTTTTTCACCATTGAGGACAATGTTGGCTGTGGGTTTGTCATATATGGCCTTTATTATGTTGAGGAAAGTTCCCTCTATGCCTACTTTCTGGAGGGCTTTTATCATAAATGGGTGTTGAATTTTGTCGAAAGCTTTCTCTGTATCTATTGAGATGATCATATGGTTTTTCTCCTTCAGTTTGTTAATATGGTGTATCACATTGATTGATTTGCATATATTGAAGAATCCTTGCATTCCTGGAATAAACCCCACTTGATCATGGTGTATGATCCTTTTAATGTGCTGTTGAATTCTGTTTGCTAGTATTTTGTTGAGGATTTTTGCATCTATGTTCATCAGTGATATTGGCCTGTAGTTTTCTTTCTTTGTGACATCTTTGTCTGGTTTTGGTATCAGGGTGATGGTGGCCTCATAGAATGTGTTGGGGAGTGTTCCCCCCTCTGCAATATTTTGGAAGAGTTTGAGAAGGATAGGTGTTACCACTTCTCTAAATGTTTGATAGAATTCACCTGTGAAGCCATCTGGTCCTGGGCTTTTGTTTGTTGGAAGGTTTTTAATCACAGTTTCAATTTCAGTGCTTGTGATTGGTCTGTTCATATTTTCTATTTCTTCCTGGTTCAGTCTTTATTATCATTATACTGAATTCTTTTTCTGGTAGACTGTCTATTTCTTCTTCATTTGTTAGGTCTGGTGTGTTTTGACCCTGCTCCTTCACCTGCTGTGTGTTTTTCTGTCTTCTCATTTTGCTTATCTTACTGTGTTTGGGGTCTCCTTTTCACAGGCTGCAGGTTCGTAGTTCCCGTTGTTTTTGGTATCTGTCCCCAGTGGCTAAGGTTGGTTCAGTGGGTTGTGTAGGCTTCCTGGTGGAGGGGACTAGTGCCTGTGTTCTGGTGGATGAGGCTGGATCTTGTCTTTCTGGTGGGTATGTCCATGTCTGGTGGTGTGTTTTGGGGTGTCTGTGGCCTTATTATGATTTTAAGCAGCCTCTCTGCTAATGGATGGGGCTGTGTTCCTGTCTTGCTAGTTGTTTGGCATAGGGTGTCCAGCACTGTAGCTTGCTGGTCGTTGAGTGAAGCTGGGTCTTGATGTTGAGATGGAGATCTCTGAGAGATGTTTGCCATTTGGTATTACGTGGAGCTGGGAGGTCTCTTGTGGACCAGTGTCCTGAAGTTGGCTCTCCCACCTCAGAGGCACAGCCCTGATGCCTGGCTGGAGCACCAAGGGCCTTTCATCCACATGGCTCAGAATAAAAGGGAGAAAAAATAGAAAGAAAGAAAGAAAGAAAGAAAGAGGATAAAAATAAAGTAAAATAAAGCTATTATATTAAAAAATAAGAAAAAATTATTAAGAAAAATTTTTTTTAATTTTTTAAAATAAAATTTTAAATTTTTTATAATAAAAATAAGAAAAATATTAAGAAAAAATTTATTAAGAAAAAATTTTTTTTTAATTTTTTAAAATAAAAAATAAGGAAAAAAGTATAAAGAAAAAAATTTGCAGAAAAAAAAATTTTTTTAATTAAAAAAAAAAAAAAAAAGGATGGACTGAACCCTAGGACAAATGGTGAAAGCAAAGCTATACAGACAAAATCTCACCCAGAAGCATATACATATACACTCACAAAAAGAGGAAAAGGGGAAAAATTAATATATCCTGCTCCCAAAGTCCACCTCCTGAATTTGGGATGATTCGTTGTCTATTCAGGTATTCAACAGATGCAGGCACATCAAGTTGTTTGTGGAGATTTAATCCGCTGCTTCTGAGGCTGCTGGGAGAGATTTCCCTTTCCCTTCTTTGTTCGCACAGCTCCCGGGGTTCAGCTTTGGATTTGGACCCGCCTCTGCGTGTAGGTCGCCTGAGGGCGTCTGTTCTTCGCTCACACAGGACGGGGTTAAAGGAGCAGCTGCTTCGGGGGCTCTGGCTCACTCAGGCGGGGGGAGGGAGCGGTACGGAGGAGGCGGGGCGCGCCTGCGGCGTCAGAGGCGTCGTGACGTTGCAGCAGCCCGAGGCGCGTCGTGCGTTCTCCCGGGGAAGTTGTCCCCGGATCACGGGAGCCTGGCCGTGGCGGGTTGCACAGGCTCCCGGGAGGGGCGGTGTGGAGAGTGACCTGGGCCCACACACAGGCTTCTTGGTGGCGGCAGCAGCAGCCTTAGTGTCTCAGGCCCGTCTCTGGGGTCCGCGCTGATGGCCGCGGCTCGCGCCTGTCTCTGGAGCTCGTTTAGGCGGCGCTCTGAATCCCCTCTCCTCGCGCACCAGGAAACAAAGAGGTAAGAAAAAGTCTCTTGCCTCTTGGGCAGCTGCAGACTTTTTCCCGGACTCCCTCCCGGCTCGCCGTGGCGCACTAGCCCCTTCAGGCTGTGTTCACGCCGCCAACCCCAGTCCTCTCCCTGCGATCCGACCGCAGCCCGAGCCTCAGCTCCCAGCCCCGCCCGCCCCGGCGGGGGAGCAGACAAGCCTCGCGGGCTGGTGAGCGCTGCTCGGCGCCGAGCCTCCGTGCGGGAATCTCTCCGCTTTGCCCTCCGCACCCCTGTGGCTGCGCTCTCCTCCGTGGCTCCGAAGCTTCCCCCTCCGCCACCCGCAGTCTCCGCCCGCGAAGGGGCTCCTAGTGTGTGGACACCTTTCCTCCTTCACGGCTCCCTCCCACTGGTGCAGGTCCCGTCCCTATTCTTTTGTCTCTATTTCTTTTTTCTTTTGCCCTACCCATGTACGTGGGGAGTTTCTTGCCTTTTGGGAGGTCTGACGTCTTCTGCCAGCGTTCAGTGGGTGTTCTGTAGGAGCAGTTCCACGTGTAGATGTATTTCTGATGTATCTGTGGGGAGGAAGGTGATCTCCACGTCTTACTCCTCCGCCATCTTGTCAGCACCTCCAAAATTCCCCTTTTTGTTGCCGTATTTGTTTATCTTCTTTGTTGGTTACTTCTTGAGCATGTAGAATGAAATGTTTTGCTGGTCTAGCAGGGTTAACAGAGAGCATTGGACATTCTTGAGGCTGGACAGAATGAGTATTTAAAGCTGCCTGTTAGACTGCAGCATCTGCAAGCTGATTTTTTTTAGCATTTATAGTGTCAGATTTGGAATGCCTTGGTGTTTTAATAACTAACTGTTTTGACAGTTGTATAACAATTAATAGCTCTGCTATCTGTTTTCCATTGGGTTAAAACTTTATTGTTTTCATAGCATTTCAAAGTTGTGTGCCACTCAAGAGACATGTTACCTGGTCTTTAGCTGGTTGACAAGCTCAGGTTAAGGCAATTAATTTGGCTGGCTGTGCTGACTTTGTTTCTGGTAAATAAGAGGCTTCAGTTATGTCAGTGTGTGCATTATTGCATATCCAGCTTGATAATGTCCCTGCTCATCCCTTAAGTAGGACTCATCTGTAAGTTAAAATAGATCAAGCATTATCAGCAGGACCTTCTTGTAAATCATTCCTGGAAGCAAGAAGATACTTAGTTAACAAAATGCTTGTTAACTAAGTTGTTTTCATGGTTGTTTTCTTCCTGTGTCACTGGAAGCAAAGTTGCAGGGTTAAGTTTATTACATTGAACAAATGTAATATTAATGCATAAAGCACCAATACTTGAAAAAACTTTAGTCAGCTTACAGAATAGTTCTGAGTGTGGTGAGAGTTTAGAAGAGACTAAAGTGAGTGTGAAACATAAATAGTTAAATAAGACTGTATTTTTATTCCTTCAGTAGCCTTACAAAAGAGAGCCATTGCTGAAATATACCTCATACAAAGTGGAAGTCCTTTTGCTACCGAGTGTAATTTAGTTTTGCAGCATAAAAGCAAATTATTTACAGGCATTTTTGTAAAAAGACAATAACTACCTATAAGTGACAAAAGACTTAAAACCATGGTAAAAGACCTGATTACAATGCAGTTGTCAAGGAAATTTGGCTATTTATGTGATATTCAACATTTTAAGATAATAACTAGAATTATGACTGACAACACACCAAAGCAGTTCAAATTTTAGGAACTTGTTATAATGTCTAGAATATTTATATTAATAATTTTTATCCATACACTATAACCTAAGGTTTATCATTAATCATTTGACAATATTTCCCATGTAATTTAGCATACCAAATATACCCAAGTAGTTTAAAATCTCTCTTTGAGATATTCAAGGGCCTTTTGAAGCATCCCAAAGTTAGCTCCCAAAAGAACTTCATTCAGAATTTGATTTGAGTAATTTTGTCAAAGATATCAAAAGGTTGTAAACTTTCGTCTAAGTAGGCTCATAAGTCACTGTGAAATAACACCTATTCACTTAACCAAAGTGACAATAAAAGATTTAAAAGGCAAATGCAGAAAGTTACAGTAGGTTAATTAAATGGTGGTAAAGAAACTTCACCATCTGTTATCAAAAGTAGATCAATATTTCAAGAAAACTTTGTCCTTTAACAGAGAACAAAACCAAATTCTAGTTTTGTACCATTTCACTGTTCATATTAAAATTCATCCATTTAATTAAATTCAGTCTAATCTTAGTCGATCATGACCATGCATAAAACTCTTAACTCAGAGCTCCTTTTAAGAAAATAATTTCTAGAAATATATGTCATTTCATAACATAATCTTTCAATAAGGCACTGAATATACTTATTAATATTCTCAAACAGATTTAGTCTCTGTAATAAGAGGTCAAAATTAGGTAAACATAGATATTCCTTTACCAATTAATGTTTGAGTATTTTATCTTATTAAAAATGACCTAGACATTCAATGAATTTTCATTATTTAACTTAACTTGGCAGAACTCTAAAGTTTCAAGTTACCAAAAATCTGGAGAAACTGTTTTTAGGTAGACTTATTATAAAACATAATTATTCTTAAAGAATTCATCCAAAACCTTTTATCCCATTTATCTCTATTTCATTACTTATGAAAATATCGTCCTACCAAGTTAATTGTCTTGTTGACAAATTTTATAACAGAGATAACATGAGCTTATTGACTTTCAGTAGACTTAGGTACAATAAAAGTATTATAATTAATGTTAATGGCTCTAAAGTCCTGTCTATGTTAATTAAACCATTGCTTTAAACATTTTTATTCATTAAAGTTTACTCCTAGATCATGTAATTCTTTTAAAATTGGGCTAAAGTTACACTTTGATATATTTGATTTGGAAGCCCTTACTTTTAAGTCAATTAAGTAGAGCTTTTACAAATTAATTTTGACAACGCCATCTGGATGTAGAGACATGTCATATTTATAATGTACACAGAGACATACATACATCCAGATAGACATAGACAGAGATCTCATAGTTTTCCTGCTTGAATTTAAAAAGGCATTCCCCCATCTTTTTTTTTTTTTCTTTTTTTTAGTTTTAGGTTCTGCTCCTGGAGGCAAGGCCGCAGTCTCATGAGATGTGGACTGTCTTTCCTTTTCAAGGATATGATAAGAGTTATAACTTCAAGCTTTCTCCTAGGAATGCCTTTGTTCTCTCAGGGTCAGAACTTTGAGAAGAGGTTTGATCAAGCTGGCTTTCTCTACAGTTTTGAAAGAGCTCCATCCGGGCCATTTAAGAGTTAAGTACCTGCAAGCAATGGCTTCCTTCCAATTGTATCTGAAGCCAGCCAGAGTCCCAGTGGGTAGCTGTCTCTCAGGGAGCTGTTTGACATTTGAAACACAGTTTCCCATTATTAATTTGGTAGCCTAATCCCGTTGTAATCTGAACAACTTTCTGAGGGCAGTGTGATCATTGAATGTGTGTTGCTTCTGAGTCTGGCTCCCTAAGGAATTACCCTTGGGTCAGTTCAACTCTCTTACATGCCTCAGTTTCTCCCTCCAAAAGTCTCAGACTGCCGTGGGTGCCTGAGCTACTCGGTGATCAGCCTATTGTGTACCCCTGGTAAGCAGAATTTACCTAATGGTTGTAGGGGGATTCCCTGTGGGACCACTACAGATCACGAGGATTTATCCTCAGACACTTCCACTGGGTCCCCAGTTACTTGAGAATACCTTGTGGCTGGAAGTGTCCCTTTTCTTTGGAGCTGAGCAGGCTCAGTCTTTCATTTAACTGGCAAACAGTTGGTTCAGATCATATATATAAATTTTCCAACTTAAGCCAAACTAAAAAAAGCCAGCCAACTCAAATCACTCAAAAGTTCCCCTTAGGCTTCTGCCTAAGAATCCCCCCACCCAGGTCCCTGCCTAAGAAATGTACCCATAATCCCTTAGGACTCCAAGTCCTAAAAAAACAGGTCAAGTAAAATTCAGAACATCAGTTATTATTTATTTATTTATTCATTCATTCATTTATTCATTTAATTGAAGTACAGTTGATTTACAATGTTGTCTTAGTTTCAGGTGTACAGCTAGGTAATTTATGCATATATATATTCTTTTTCAGATTCTTTTCTATTATAGGTTATTACAAGATATTGAATATAATTCCCTGTGCTATACAATAGGTCTTTGTTGTTTATCTGTTTTATATATAGTAGTGTGTATCGGTTAATTCCAAACTCCTAATTTATCCCTCCCACCCATTTCCCTTTGGTAACCATAAGTTGTTTTTTGTTTTTTTTTTTCTGTGTCTATGAGTTATTTTTCTGTTTAGTAAATAGTTCATTTGTATCATTTTTTTAGATTCCACATATAAGTGATAACATGATATTCTTCTTTGTCTGACTTACTTCACTTAGTATGATAATCTCTAGGTCCATCCATGTTGCTGCAAATGGCATTATTTTACTCTTTTATGGTTGAGTAACATTCCATTGTATATATGTACCACATCTTCTTTATCCATTCCTCTGTTGATGGACATTTAGGTGGCTTTCATGTCTTGGCTATTGTAACTAGTGCTGCGATGAACATTGGGGTGCACATATCTTTTCAAATTAGAGTTTTCTTCTTTTCTGGATATATACCCAGGAGTGGGATTGCAGGATCATATGGTAGCTCTATTTTTAGTTTTTTAAGGAACCTCCATACTATTCTCCATAGTGGCTGCACCAGTTTACAAAAAAAAAAAAAAAAAAAAAAAAAATCTATCTTTCTTCTAGGTTTGTGTGTGTGTGTGTGTGTGTTTTGTTTTGTTTTGTCTTTAGTTTCTATCTTCCATGTTAGAGGCTTTCCATTGGTGCTCAGTTTTTCTTGATTGGATTGATTGCTCAGGCAGTAACTAAAATGCAAATTGGAAGCTCTGTGCATTTGGTGTGTGGGAGAGTTACTTGCTGCCTTTGAAGTATACCGTAGGCTTTGAAATTCACTGGGATATTAGTGTCTTAGTTATTTATTTATTTTTTTAAGGCTATCCCCTCTGCCCTGTGCTTAAAGGGAAAATGTTGGCCTGCTAGTGTTCCCAAGTCTAGTTTCAGAAAGAGCCTGAAGTCTTAGCAATTCACTTATACTTATGATCTCTTACTCCCTTGCTTCTGGTATGGTACCCAGGTTCTCATCTGTGCCTACCTTCCCCCAGCTTTGTTTTCCATTCAACAAAGATAAATCTTCAGATTCCTCTGAGGATAAGGAAGAGATCTAGAAATGTACTGAATAGCTTTCATCCAATCCTTATTTTGAGCACCTTCTCCTCAAAATCAGTTCCAGAGGCATGAGATCCTCCCAGTGCCTGAGCTTTCCAAGGATACTGTGAAAACACCAGAGTGTTTATCAGCTATTCCTATTGCTGGCTTAATATTTGGCTTCTTCAGGTCTTCTCAAGTAGGTGCAATTCAACACCTCCATCTCTTTTACAACTTTCAGAATGAGAATTATATATATTTCTCTTATCTTCCTGGGTATATGTCTTTAAAAACTAAGAAGTGAAAAATAAATGTGGGTGTAATCTATTCAATCCACCATTTAAATCTGATCTTTTCAATTTTTTTTACTAATTATAATGTTGATTTCAGTAAATTATTATTTCTTGTTAAAAGTACACTAATCATAGAAAACTTAAAATTATATTTATCCATATAATAAATAGACTCTAGAGAGTCAAACTGAAAATTCTTTCTCCTTGTTAGTGGGTAGCAGCTAGAAATTCAATTCCCTCTGTTTCAATCTAGCTTTTTGGAGCTTATCTTATATATAGATGTTAAGAAGTCAGCCAGAGAATTGACTGCAGTTTATACATAGAGTTTGGGCCTCTGCCTCTCCTGCTTTCTCTGAACTTCCAAGGATTTTTCATCTCAATTTCCATCAATTTGTAGATGTTTCAAAGTCTGTCCTCTAATCTTCAAGCCAATTAGCTTGCAAGTTTTCCATTGGAGTTTTAGCTTCCCCATGTGGGACAGACTGGGGCATGCCACAGGCTAAAAACAATGAAAGACAGGAAAATCACCAGTGTTATTCCTTTCTTCCAAGTTTCAACTTCCCACCAGTATGTGCATATTTTTGTTTGTTCTCCAATGCCTTATTAATTCTGTATCAATACTTCTCTGAGGCTTGCTAATCTCCAGTGTTCTATATTTTTCTATATACATAAAAGATTTCAAGTATTGTTTCCCTCTTTATCTATTCTTGTTGTTATTTCCTATTTATGAGAAATTTTTGCTTTATACTCTATAGGGCATTAATTTTGCAAAGTGCATGAGTACACAAAATCTGAAATTTAAAAATACTTTTCTATACCATTTGCATACTGAGGAAAAAAATACAGTAGAAAGAAGCAAGTAAAGGGCTAGAGAGAGAAGGTATAGAGCTGATAAAGAAGTTCTTAGGAGCAGAGAGGAAATGCTATATTGAAATGTTTATCTTAGAGAAAAGACATTTTCTCCGTAGTAATATGTGGAACACAAAAGTGAATAAGTACTGTTTACAATGATTGATAAGCCTCAAAAATCTAAACAGTGTAAAAAATGAGGAAATGGAGGAAAATGTTGAAAAGATGGAGGGAGAAAGAAGTCCAGGAATCAGTGGATTGAAAAGACACAGAAGGATAATTCTATGCAACAATGGAGATGCTATAAAGGTAAGTTATCAGGAAAGGTTGTTGTTGGGGATTAGGATTTCTGATTTAGTGATTTGGATGTTGGAACAATTTCTGCAATCTTAGGGCACGATACGGAGAGGAAAATGTTGTGGTGTGGCAGAGGGGAAAGGTCGATGGAGCCTATGCCAAAATATAGAAAAGCAGGTTGTTGGATAAGTTTTAAAATAACCTAGGATAAAAACAAATGTTATGGAATTTGGGTGCTGAAAGCCAGATATGTGCAACTTTATAAATGTAGTAAACAGGAAGTCTGTCGTGTTTTCATCACAAGTGAAGGGAGAGAGTAATCTGAGTTTCAAAGAAGCATATTTTATTTTTAAGTATAAAAAGAAGAGCAAAATAGTCTGAACAGGAGGACATTGATTCCATACCCTGATTCTAAGATCCATAAGACATGAGAGAAAAAAATAGCTTCAGCAGCCTTAAAAGGGTACAGAAAAAGTAGTCATTTTAGAGTCTAGTTAAGGCCAGGATATAGATTATATATCTACAGAAGAATTTAAAATTCTAGAGAGTTAACTCACGGTGAAGCAGAAATATTAGAGAACACATCGGAAAGAGATATTTGGGAGAGGCGAGGAGTAAGTGGCTGTGTTAGAAGAAAAAGCTAACATCTACAGAGCTCGGCAGACCATTGGTACATTGTCGTCTTCACCCTGTATTGGAAGAGAGTGGATGCCTGTTTCTTCCATGACTATATGCAGATGAAAGGATTTAATTTTCCTTGCAAGAAAGCATAATAAATCTGTTAAATCAAGGTATAACTAAATACTACAAATCAACTCCTCAAAAGCTACATTTATCATTGCAGATAGATGCCCATAAAAACTTAAATGGCTTTTAATTAATAAACCTTTATCATCAAACTGTCTCTTTCTGTACTCATAAAATATCCTTTGCAGTTGATCTAGGAGGGAACACAGAAAGAATTTCTTTTTGCTTGAACTGTATTTCAAATAATAATAATCACATCTCATGAACTGTGCTACAGGACTTTTATTTAAACTCTCAATAATTACTGGAGTTAGGTACTATCAAAATCCCCATTTTAAGCCTTTAGAAGGTTAAATAATTTGTCCAAGTTTACACTGGTAAATGAGAGAGCTGGGATTTGAATCTAGGCAGTCTGACCCCCCTTCAAAACATACATGCCACTGATGTGGGATTTGATTTTAAACTTGTTTCTGATGCTAAAACCAAAGTAGAGAAATTGGTTCACTGAACTTTAATACCTGTGTTGGGAGAAAATCCATTTGGAATCAGTTATCTTGATCTACAAGTAGTTATTGAATATGACAGGTAACAGACACTTCTGGTTTAAAACGTAGACTCCTTAATTAGACTTTGTCACATAATAGATGTCTGATGTTGGATTACCTTTTTAAACTTTTCTTGTGAGGATTACATTATTTAATGTATGTAAAGTACTTAGGACAGTACATGGTGCATAATAATTGGTGATGTGTTAGCAATTATTACTAAGTATTGTTTAGACTATTAATTTTAAGAACATGAGAGCAGGCACAAAACTTTTCATGTCTCACAAGCAAACAAACAAATATATCCAAAAAGATTTTCTCTCAAGTTGTAAAAGACTTAACACTTTTCATTTAAGATTGGCACAGTCTGAAACCTATGAAGATTAAATTTTTTTAATATACAACTCTTCTATTAGAAAGGAAGGAAAAGCTTTGGCAGTCAGGTATACAGCCAGTTGGAAGCACTTCTAGGTGGTAAAACAGTGTCATCTAGTGAGAGCTTTAAGTGAGAAAATTCCCTGAGCTCAGTAAATTAACATGCCTAGACAGATCTATATACAGGATTCAAGTTTCTAGAATAAAAAGAAGCCATCACTTAAATGATATGTAAATGAGAGTGGATGTTTTAGGTGAGTTCATCATCATGAAGACACAAAGATTCAGAAAGTCAAGAAGCACCTTACTTAGTACCATAAATAGTATATTAGGTAGTTCTCATCACAATTTTGAAAATTCTTTACTTAAAGGTTTATCCCTTTGTATTTTGAAAGTATGGAGGTAGTTTGTTGTTCTTGTTGTTTTGTCTGGTGTTTTGTTTTGTCTTGTCTTTAATTTCCCTCTGAGGATACAAATAGCTCCTGAGACAATTAAATAATGAATCTTCTATTAGTTTAAGTTCCCTTGGTCACATGTTGGTTGACAGCTAATTGAAAGCACCTCCCTATTGTAATTATACCCAATGGAGAGACATGGATGTGGTCAGCAGTGGCATCGATTTTGGAAGTGCTGGCAGGTTTTACAGACAAATGCTCAAAGTGTAAAAGGGGACCATCAGAGCTTGACTTTTCCTGTTCAAATATAATCGGAGTAACTGAGGTTGCCTCCATCCTCAGGTTAAGTATACACCCCTTTTAGAAACCATTTTTCACTTTTGACAGTATTCTCTGCCAATACTTCTTTCACAAAATACTTTGAAACAAAATGATGAAACAGAGAATTCCTCAGAATTTTGGGAACTATTTAGGGTAGAATTTTCATACTGTGCTTAGAAATCCACTAGAAAGTGAACTTGTAAGAAGCAAGCAGGCAAAGGGCTCATGGTCTGCACTCAGTGTAATGCTTTCATGAGGGAACAAGCAGCCGCTTCTTTCTGTCAGAATGGTATGTCTGCCATATACTAACAATTCGATGGCATCTCTTTTGTGTTAAGTTCCAGAGAGGATCCCACATAGAACACATTCTTTGAGATATTAACATTTTTACTGTTATTATTGTTACATTGCTTTTTGTACTGGTGACTCAGTTCCCATTATGAGCTCTCTTCTTAGTCTAGACTAGAATCTCAAATATTCATTAAATATTAAGGTGTTATTGTAACTGAAGAAAATGAGCCGAAACATTGAAAAATCCTTGATTCTAACAATAAATAAAAATTATCACCAAAGCTCGAAATACTATATCAGTTAATAATTCCATTGAGCATATTCAGGAAGTCACTTAATAACATGTTACTTAGACAATACAGTCTGGTTTTAAATGAGTTTAAGAATTTCATAGTAAAGAGTTATTAAGGTTATTGGCCTTCTAATCTGGATCTTTAGATACAATTGGACGTAGTAAATTTTAATTCTTAGTTGGAAACCTTTAGGCTGTTGTAATTCTTTTAATAAAGCTTGCATACATTATGTTTCAATTTAGAATTAATTAACAGCATTAGTTATTCATGGCCATTTGTATATAATTTGTAATTTCAATGCAAATAAATTTTCTTCCAACACTGACATATTTTCTCATTCTTCATAACAGCAATTTAAGTTTTTGGAATATTGTCACTCTAATCTGCTTAAGAGAGTCCCACTATGCGTTTCACCCCTATTTATCTAGGTCACCGCAGCAAGCCAAGTCTCCCAGGCCCTCTTTCCATCAGGACACTGATCCCCTTGCAGTTCTTTGTGTTCTCCAGCCCAACCCTGTGTTTCACCGCTCACTAAAGCTTTCACTGTGTACTCTGGACCTCAAGCCCTCTAGTGGCACCCTCCCTCTGTCACTCACATCTTTCCTGAAGTTCTGCTCGCTTTCTTGTGAGCACTGTTCCACTCTGGAGGCACTGCTCCCTCTGAGGGTCACGCAAAAGGCACTGCCCCCCATACACGACTGGAGGTGGAAGGTCTCTTTTGGCTTCACTTTGATAATTCCAGTCTTTTTCCAGTTCTTCTCTTGAAAATATCCTAGTCTTTGAGGCTTTGACCTAGATCTTTTTTAAAAAAATATCAAATCACTATGTTGTACAGCTAAAATTAATATATTATATCAATCATACCATGATTTATTTATTTTTTAATCCTGTAGAGTATATTTTTTTCCTCAAGTATGATTTTTTAAAATTTTATTTATTTTTTCTATTCTTTTTCAAATTCTTTTCCAATTTAGGTTATTACAAAATATTGAGCAGAGTTCCCTGTGCTATACAGTATGTCCTTGTTGGTTATCTATTTTATATATAACAGTGTGTACACGTCAACCCCAAACTCCCAATCTCTACCTCACCCTTACCCTTCCTCCCTGGTAACCATAAGTTCGTTCTCGAAGTCTGTGAGTCTGTTTCTATTTTGTAGATAAGTTCATTTGTACCTTTTTTTTTTTTTAGATTCTGCATAGAAGCAATATCATACAATATTTGTCCTTCTATGTCTGACTTACTTCACTCAGTATGACAATCTCTAGCTCCATTCATGTTGCTGCTGACCTCAGATCTCTGCTGTCATAATGCTTAAGGGATTCACTATCCACAAAATAAACTAATTTGTTGGTTGTTCAGTTCCTCTCCTTCAGTGCCATCCTCCCACTACCTCAGCTGCCTATACATAAGGTCACACCTAACCATCATCAGTACCAACAATGGCACCTCCTCCACAATGCAGTCTTCAAGTTAGTGACTCTCCATCTAGCAGTCCCCTCTCATTTCTCCAACTCATAACTCCTATTAACCCAACTCCAACAATTATTTATCCACCTAGGAACTCCAATTCATGGACCTTACTGCTCTTCTGCTGTATCTCCACATCCTCATGTCCTCAGTTTCCTTCATGATTGAGATTAGATGCTTTTGGCCATACATATTATCACTCCATTTTGTGTACTTTTCCATGAACCCACAGTACTCTCGAGTTCTTCTCTCTTTGTCATGTTAACCTGGCAGAATCCCAGTCATATCTTCATCCAAATCTACCCAGGGCACATCACTGTTCTAATTCTTCTGTTTTGTTCAGGCATCCAGTACTTGATCCGGATTCACCTGTTCATCTTGCTGCCTATCTCACTTACAAAATAGAAGAAATCAAACCAAACTAAAAACACCAACTCATAGAAACAGAGAAAAGATTGGTGGTTGCCAGAGGCGGGGGGTGGGTGGTGGAGGACTTGGATAAGGAGGTCAAAAGCTACAGACTTCCAGTTGTAAGGTAAGTAAGACCTGGGGATGCGACAGGCAACATAATGAGTACGGTTAGCAATACAGCTCTATACAATTTGGAAGTTACTAGGACAGTAAATCTTAAAAGTTCTCAACACAGGGAAAAATGTAGCTGTGTCAGGTGATGAATGTTAACTATAGTTTTTACTGGTAATTGTTTTGCAATATAGGCATATGTCAAATCACTATGTTGTATACCTTAAACTAATATAATGTTATATGTTGATTATAGCTCAATAAAACTGAAGAAGAAATAAATCAGTTAGAGGACATCCATAGGCTTTTAGCACCAAATCTGAGCACTTATGTACTGCCTTCCTCCTATATAAGCCTGACTTCTCCACATTCTGATGAAGCCCTGTCCCGTCTTCTGTCCAAGATCATCTCCAAAAATTTTCTACTAAATCACTCTCTTTAACATGAAATTATTATGTAGTAGAACTCAACTTAAGATAAAAAAGAAAACCTGCCTTGCAGTTCAGCTACCCTGTTTCTTTGTTTTGTCTTTCAGAAAGCTTCACAAAAAGTTGCCAATACTCACTATCAATTTATATTATCCAGTGTTCTCTTATTTCAGTCTATTTAGGTGTTTATTCCCATCACTCAACTTACACAGCTGTTGTTGCCATTATCTTTTTTATTTTTTTAACATCTTTATTGGAGTATAATTGCTTTACAATGGTGTGTTAGTTTCTGCTGTATAACAAAGTGAATCAGCTACACATATACATATATCCCCGTATCTCCTCCCTCTTGCATCTCCCTCCCACCCTCCCTATCCCACCCCTCCAGGTGGTCACAAAGCACCGAGCTGATCTCCCTGTGCTATGTGCTGCTTCCCACTAGCTATCTATTTTACATTTGGTAGTGTATATACGTCCATGCCACTCTCTCACTTCGTCCCAGCTTACCCTTCCCCCTCCCTGTGTCCTCAAGTCCATTCTCTATGTCTGTGTCTTTATTCCTGTCCTGCCCCTAGATTCTTCAGAATCATTTTTTTTTTTTTTTTTTTTAGATTCCGTATATATGTGTTAGCATACAGTATTTGTTTTTCTCTTTCTGACTTACTTCACTCTGTATGACAGACTCTAGGTCCATCCACCTCACTACAAATAACTCTATTTCATTTTGTTTTATGGCTGAGTATTATTCCATTGTATACATGTGGCACATCTTCTTTATCCATTCATCTGTTGATGGACATTTAGATTGCTTCCATGTCCTGGCTATTGTAAATAAAGCTGCAATGAACATTGTGGTACATGACTCTTCTTGAATTATGGTTTTCTCAGGGTATATGCCCAGTAGTGGGATTGCTGGATCGTCTTGTAGTTCTATTTTTAGTTTTTTAAGGAACCTCCATACTGTTCTCCATAGTGGCTGTATCACTTTACATTCCCAACAACAGTGCAAAAGGGTTCCCTTTTCTCCACACCCTCTCCAGCATTTATTGTTTGTAGATTTTTTGATGATGGCCATTCTGACAGGTGTGAGGTGATACCTCATTGTAGTTTTGATTTGCATTTCTCTAATGACTAGTGATGTTGAGCATTCTTTCATATGTTTGTTGGCAATCTGTATATCTTCTTTGCAGAAATGTCTATTTAGGTCTTCTGCCCATTTTTGGATTGGGTTGTTTGTTTTTTGATATTGAGCTGCATGAGCTGCTTGTAAATTTTGGAGATTAATCCTCTGTCAGTTGCTTCATTTGCAAATATTTTCTCCCATTCTGATGGTTGTCTTTTCATCTTGTTTATGGTTTCTTTTGCTGTGCAAAAGCTTTTAAGTTTCATTAGGTGCTATTATCTTTTCCTCTTTCCTGACTTGGCACCATAGGATATAGTTAATCACTCCTTTCCTATTCTTCACTTGACTTTCAGGACCTAACACTCTGTTTTTCTCCTGCTCAAAGGGAGGATTTTTCTCTACTTCAGTGATTCCTTTTTGTATTCCTGATCTTTGAACTCTCTTGTACCCAGTCCATGGCCCATTCTATATTTTTATCCACTCAGTGGATGATTTAATTCATCTTTAGAGACTGTGGATATTGGGGATTTCCAGATATGTATCCTCATTCTAGCCCTCTTCCCTGAATCCACGTGTAAGGTCCAATTTTCCATTTGGATGCCTAATAGGCACTTCAACTTTAAAGTGACTTAAACTCATTTTCCCATCTCTACTCTTTCTTTCCAGATCAATTATATATCAGAAAATAGTTTTAATTTTCCAGTTGCTCAGGCACTAGAGTTTTCTTTGACTCTCATAATTTACAGAATCAACGAACAAATCATATTTGATTCTCACTTCAGGTTCTATGATGAATTCACCCGGTTCTCACCACTTGCACTGCTGATTTCCTAATCCAAATTGCCATCCACTTTGAATTAGTTTTCTATTGCCATTGTAATAAATACCATAAACCTGTCAGCTTGAAACAACACAAGTTTACTGTCTGACAGTCCTGCAGTTCAAAAGTCCTAAAATTGAAGTGCTGGAAGGACTGAATTCATTCTAGAAATTCTAAGGGAGAATCCTTTTCTTTGTCCTTTTCAGCTTTTAGAGATTACCTATATTCCTTGGATTATGGACCCTTCTTCCATTTTCAAAGTCAGCATTATAGCATCTTCAAGTATTTTTCTTTCTGACCTTGCTTTTATTGTCACATTTCCTTCTCTCATTATGACACTCCTGCCTTTCTCTTATAATGACACATAATTACCTTGAGCCCACCTGGGTAATCCCATATATTTTACTCATGTCAAGATCCCTAACCTCATTTGCAGAGTCCCTTTGCCCTGTAAGGTAACACATACACAGGTTTCAAGGGTTAGGACATTGACATCTTGGGGGAGGTTCCCTCCTCCACCACCATACACTTTGATCTGTAATATTGCAGGAGTTCTAAGCTGGTCCCCTCTTCACACCAGACACCTAACTGATTCCTTTAAAACCTGTCAAAATTTTATTTTTTATGGATGGATGGGAAGACAACATGAGTTACCTTTAAACTAGTCTTAGTTTAAATTGCGCTAGACTGAGCGCAATTCCACTTGACTCCCACAGTTATTTCATAAAATTTGAAGATATGATTATATAGTTAATATAAAAGTATAAGGGTCAAGGAATAGATAATATAATTTTAAAGAAAAACAAGATTGATTAATAATATCTTAACGGATTTCAAAGTGCATTATAAATGAGTAGTAATTAAAATATTAAGGTCCAGTCTGTGGAATAAAGGCTAATTAAGTGCAATAGAAAGTTTATAAAGATATGCACACATATATAGAAATCTGATGTGATACTGTAGCTCAAAGGAAAAATGGTGAACTTATTAGGTGTTCCTTGGATACTGGTCATGCATAATGAATAATTAAATTCCTTTAAGCCTTACACAAAAATGCCCATCAATTTAGAAGAAAATATAAAAGATATATCTAATTAACTTGAGTAGAGAAGTTCTCTTAAACATGGTGTGCACACACAAACCCACAACCATATGGGGAAAATTGATAAACTTACCCACATTAAAATTAAAGAATTGGGTTTATTAAGGGAATCCATAAAGAGTGGAAACACAAGCCACAAACATGAAGAAGAAATTTGCAGCAGAGTTGATCAATAATGAAGTAGTATCTTTAATATGTAATCCTATGCATGGATAAGAAAAAACACTCCTGCTGAAAAATAGTCAAATAACATGGATAGGCTTTCTATAGAAGACAGATTATAAAAGCAAATCAACATATGGAAATATGGCTGACCTAATTAATAATCACAAGTATACAAATAAAACCACAGTGTAACCATTTCAAACCCACTTGATTAGAAAAATTATTTTAATTAATTTTAAATAAAAAATAAAATTAAAGTTTTTATTTATTAAACAATAAAAGTATTGGTGACAATGCAGTAATACGAGATCTCTCTCATGCTGTTGGTGAGGGTGTAAATTGGTAGAAATAATTTGTAAAAGAAGTTGTCCTTCATCAGTAAAATGCAGATACGCATACACCCTAAATCAACAATTTCAACCCACCTCTCACACACTAGAGCAGGAGTCCTTTCAGCCAAATCCATCTGCCACTTTGCATAAATAACATTTTATTATGTCACAACCATGCCCATGCATTTACATGTTGTTTAGGGTTGTTTTGTCCTACCATGGCAGAGGTGAGTAGTTGCAGCAGAGAGCACATGGCCCACAAAACCTAAACTATTTATTTTCTGTCCCTTTATAGAAAATTTTCCAGCCCTGACCTATAAATACTACTGCATGTAGGCACCAAGAGATGTGAACTGGAAAATTCATAGTAGAATTGTTAGAAATAATACAAAACTGGAGACAACTCTAGTATCAACCAAAATAGAGTGGATACATAGTTTTATATTCTTATCATGATGTAACTCACAGCACAGAAAAGGAATACCTTCATATATGCTCCCACGTTTATGGCTCAGAAAAAATGATGGCTGGTAAAACCAAGTCACAAAAGAATGCCTAATAATATGACACCCTTTATATAAAGGTTAACAAACATGTTAAACTAAGCAATATATTGTTTTTGGATGTCTAACTATGTGGTAAATCTTTAAAGAAAAGTAAAAGAATAATTAACACAAAATTTAGGACACTGGTTACTGGTGGAGAAGGATTAGGATTGCAGTAAATAGAATGGACACAGGTGACTTTAAAAGGTTTTGTAATGTTCTGTTTCATAAAGTGATTTATGGCTCTTCATTTCTTAACATCCTCATAGTATATGTAATATATAACTTTTGTTTATATGTTGCATTTTGTATTATATTTTTTACTTAAGTAACCATATACATATGAAGTTATATTTTTGGAAACAAAACTTTTTGTAAAATTGGTGTCATGAAATAAAACTACCTTTCATTGTATGTTTATACTGTACCAGCACTATTCTGAGTGACTCACCTAAATTATTTCTTTAAATCTTCATATTAGCCCTTTGTGGTATGTGTAATTAAATCTCCATTCTGTAGTTGAAGAAAACCTTCATGCTTTTATTGAATATTTACATATATACAAATCAGTAAGGCCTTATTACTGGGAGGGGGGATTAATAGCTATTATACAGCAAATCCATACCAATTACTCTGTTGTTTGATCCCCACAGCAACAGTAGGTGTTATTACTACTTTACAGTTGGGGAAGTAGGATCAGAAACTTAAGTAACTTGTTCAAGATAAATTACTTATCTGATCATTTCTTTTACTCCCCAGTAGGTATTCTGTGTTTTCAGGATGCCCTGGTTGTAGTCTATTAAATGGGAAAACATTCAGAAAACAGCTGTATTAGGAACACTGCAGCAATGTGCTCTAATGCACTGTTTTACTGCATTGACTAGAGATAAAAAAATGGATGACAGCTGGGTGTACACATGCCTATATATCCTTAGCTAAAACAGGATAACCTCACGCACAAGACAGAAGTGTATATATATACCTCCATACTGTTCTCCATAGTGGTTGTACCAATTTGCACTCCCACAGTGTAGGAAGGTTCCCTTTTCACCACACCCTCTCCAGCATTTATTATTTGTAGACAGCCATTCCGACTGGTGTGAGGTGATACCTCATTGTAGTTTTGATTTGCATTTCTCTAATAATTAGCAATATTGAGCATCTTTTCATGTGCCTATTGGCTATCTGCATGTCTTCTTTGGAGAAATGTCTGTTTAGGCCTTCTGCAATTTTTTCTTTTTTTTTTTTTTTTTGATACTGAACTGCATGAGATGTTTGTATATTTTGCAAATTAAGCCCTTGTCTGCAGCATCATCTGCAATACTTTCTCCCATTCTATAGATTGTCTTTTTGTTTTGTTGATGGTTTCCTTTGCTATGCAAAAGCTTATGAGTTTGATTAGGTCCCATTTGTTTACTTTGGCTTTTATTTCTTTTGCCTTGGGAGACTAACCTAAGAAAACATTGCTACAATATATGTCAGAGAATGTTTTGCCTATGTTCTCTTCTAGAAGTTTTATGGAGTCATGTCTTATATTTAAGTCTTTAAGCTATTTTGAGTTCATTTTTTTTTGGTGTATGGTGTGAGGGAGTGTTCTAACTTGATTTACAAATGGCTGTCCAGCTTTCTCAACACAACTTGCTGAAGAGACTGTCTTTCCTCCATTGTATATTTTTGCCTCCTTTATAGAAGATTGACTGCAGGTGTGCGCGTTTATTTCTGGACTCTCTGTTTTGCTCCACTGACCCATCTGTCTGTTTCTGTGCCAGTACCATGCTGTTCTGATTAGCTTTCTAGCATTGTCTGAAGTCTGGGAGGGTTATGCCTACAGCTTTGTTCTTCTTCCTCAGGATTTCTTTGGCAATTCTGGGTCTTTTATGGTTCCATATAAATCTTAGGATTATTTGTCCTAGTTCTGTGAAAAATGTCATCAGTAATTTGATAGGGATTGCAATAAATCTGTAGATTGCTTTGAGGTACTATGGCCATTTTAACAATATTAATTCTCCTAAGCAAAGAACATGGGATATATTTCCATTTCTTTGAATCATCTTCAATTTCCTTTATCAATGTTTTATAGTTCTCAGCATATAAGTCTTTTACCTCCTTGGTCAGGTTTATTCCTAAGTATTTTATTTTTTTGATGTCATTTTAAAAGGGTTTTTTTTTTTTTTTTTTTTTTTTACTTTACCTTTCTGATATTTCATTGTTAGTGTAAAGAAATGAAGAGATTTCTGTATGCTAAACTTGTATACTGCTACCTTGCTGAATTTGTTTATTAGTAGTTTTTAGGTGGAGTCTGTAGGGTTTTCTATATACAGTATCATGTTATCTGCATATGATTACAATTTTACCTCTTCCTTTCCAATTTGGATACATTTTATTTCTTTTCCTTGTCTGATTGCTGTGGCTAGGACTTCCAATACTATGTTGACTAGAAGTCTTGAGAGTGGGCATTCTTGTCTTGTTCTAGATTTTAGTGGGAAGGCTTTCAGCTTTTCCCCATTGAGTATTATGTTGGTTGTGGTTTTGTCACAAATAGCTTTTATTAAGTTGAGATATGTTTTATCTATTCTCACTTTGGTGAGACTTTTTAACATGAATGGATGTTGAATTTTATCAAATGATTTTTTTGCATCTCTTGAGATGATGATGTGGTTTTTTCCTTCTCTTTTACTGATGTTTTGTATCACATTGATTGGTTTGCATATATTGAACCATCCTTGTGACACTGGGATGAATCCAACTTGATCAGGGTGTATGATGGTTTTCATGTCTTATTGAATTCAGTTTGCTAATATTTTGGGGGGATATTTACATCTACATTCATCAAAAATATTGACATTCATCAAAAATATTGGCCTGTAATTTTCTTTTTTGGTAGTGTCTTTCTTATGGTTTTGATATCAGGATGATGGTGGCTTCATAGAATGACTTTGGGTGTGTTTCCTCCTCTTGAATCTTTTGGAAGAGTTTTAGAAGGATCAGTACACGTTCTTTGTATGTTTGGTAGAATTCCCCAGAGAAGCCATTTAGTCCTGAACTTTTGTTTGCAGAGAGTTTTTAAAATTACAGATTCTATTTCACTTCTAGTGATTGGTTTGTTCAAGTTATCTATTTCTTCCTGATTCAGTGTTTGTGGGTTGTATGTTTCCAGAAACTTGCCTGCTTCTAGGTTGTCCAATCTGTTGGCACACAGTTTGTTCATAGTATTCTGTTATGGTTTTTGTATTTCTGAGGTATTGGTTATTTCTCCTCTTTCATTTCTTATTTTGTTTATTTGGGTTCTCTTTCTTTTCTTCTTGGTGAGCATGGTCAGAGGTTTGTTGATCTTGTTTACCATTTCAAAAAACCAGCTCTTGGTTTTATTGATTTTTCTATTGGTTTTTAATCTCTATTTTATTTATTTCCTCTCTGATCTTTATTACTTCCTTCCTTGTGCTGAATTTAGGTTTTATTTATTCTTTTCTCTAATTCTTTTAGGGGGTAGATTAGGTTATTTATTTGAGATTTTTCTTGTTTTTTGAGGAAGTCCTGTATTGCAGCCCTATGAGGACTGCTTTTGCTGCATCCCATAGATTTTGCATGGCTGTATTTTCATTTTCATTTGTCTCAAGGTATTTTTTAATTTCCTCTTTGATTTCATCTTGACCCATTGGTTTTTCAGAAGTGTGCTGTTTAGTCTCCATGTAATCATTTTTTTCTCATTTTTCTTTCTGTGCTTGATTGCTAGTTTCATGCCATTGTGGTCAGAAATGAATTTCTGTCCTTTTAAATTTGTTGAGACTTGTTTTGTGCCCTAGTATGTGGTCTACACTAGAGAATGTTCCATGTGCACTTAAAAAGAATGTGTATCCTGTTTTGGGGTTTTTTTGATGTGATGTCTTGAGAATATCAATTAATTCTAACTGTTCTATTGTATCATTTAGTATCTCTGTTGCCTTATTGATTTTCTGATTGGAAGATCTATCCATTGATGTGAGTGGGGTGTTAAATTCTCCTATCATTTTTGTATCATTGTCAATTTCTCTCTTTATGTCTATTAGTATTTAGGTGCTCCTATACTGGGTGCATATATGTTAATAAGTGTAATGCCTTCTTGTCTTGATCCTTTTATCATTATATAGTGTCCTTCTTCATCTTTTCTTGTTTTGGGGCCTTTGTTTTAAAGACTATTTTCTCTTATATAAGTATTGCTACCCCCGCATTTCTTGTCATTTTCATTTGCATGAAATATCTTTTTCCATTCCTTCCCTTTTTTTTCTTGGCTGCACCATGTAGCATGCAGGATCTTAGTTCCCCGACCAGGGATGGATCCCACATCCCCTGCAGTGAAAGTGTGGTTCTTAACCACTGGACCTCCAGGGAAGTCCCATCCCTTCACTTTCAATCTATGTGCGTCCTTTGCCCTAGAGTGGGTCTCTTATAAGCAGCATATTGTAGGCTCTTTCTTTAATTTTTTAATCCAGTCTGCCACTCTATGTCTTTTGATTGGAGCATTTATTCCACTGGCATTTAAGACAATTATTGATAGGTATGTATTTATTGCCATTTTAAACCTTGTTTTCCAACTGATTTTGTATTCCTTCTTTGTTCCTGTCTTTTTTTTTTCCTTTTGTGGTTTGATGGTTTTCTTTTGTATTGTGCTGAGTCATCTTCTTTTTGTTTTTGTGAATCTATTGTGTTTTTCATTCGTTGTTACCCTGTTTTTCAAGTATGTTAACCCATTACTATATCTACTTGCTTTAGACTGGTAGTCATGTAGGATCAAACACATTCTAAAAAAGACCATCTACATTTCTTACTCTCCTTCCCCACATTTTATGATTTTGATGTCCTCTTGTATCTTCATGTTTATCCTTTTGCTGTTCATTGTAGTGATCATTGCTTTCACTAGATTTTTTTTTTCTTTTTTTTAATCTGCGTACTGGCTTAAGTGATTTACTTTCCTACTGTGATATTCCCTTGCCTGTAGATTCCTGCTTCTTTTCTATTTAGGGAAGGGCTTTCAATATTTCTTTTAGGATAGTTTTAGTGTTGCTGTATTCTTTTAGTTTTTGCTTGTTTGAAAAATTCTTTATCTCTCCTTCTATCCTAAGTGATAATCTTTCTGGGTAGAGTATCCTAGGTTGCTGGGTTTTCTCTTTCAGGACTTTGAATATATCTTGCCACTCCCTTCTGGCCTGCAACATTTCTGTAGAAAAATCAGCTGATAGCCTTATGGGTGTTCCTTGGTAACTAACTCTTTGTTTTTTCTCTTGCTGCCTTTAGAATCCTCTCTTTATCTTTAATTTTGCCATTTTTATTATGATATGTTTTGGTTTCAGTCTGTTTGAATTCACCATGTTTGGGAGCCTCTGTACTTCCTATAGGTGGATATTTGTTTCCTTCTTTAGGTTTGGGAAGTTTTCAGCCATAATTTCTTCAAATACACTTTCTATCCCCTTTTCTCTTTCTTCTCCTTCTGGAATCCCTATTGTGCGTAGATTAGCACACTTTATATTATCCCATAGGTCTTGTATATTGCTTTCATTTTTAAAATTTGTCTTTCTGTCTGTTATTCTGATTGTGGGATTTCCATTATTTTATCTTCCAGATCACTTATTCGTTCTTCTGCATTATTCAGTTTGCTTTATTGCCTTTAGCTCATCTTTCATCTTGGCAAATGAGTTTTCTAATTTTACTTGATTCTTCTTTATAGTTTATAGTCTCTTTTTATGGTAATCTGCATTTCTATCAATATCCTTTCTTAATTCCTTCAGTATTTTTATTACCTCCTTTTTGAACTCAGGATATGATAGACTGGAGAGGTCTGCTTTATTGTTCATTCTTTCAGGGGAATTTTCTTGATCTTTTAGTTGAGAATGGTTCCTTTGCTTCTTCATTGTACTTATAGTTCTCTGACTCTATGAGTTTAGTGTTAACCGTCATCTACTGTGATCTTGAAGGGTTGTTTTTATGTGGGAGCCTCCCTGAGAAGCCTGCATGAGTTTAATATTTTTGGTACAAGAGTTATTTTTAGTATGGATTACTCCTGCATCTTTCCTCAGTGTGTGTTGGCCATTATTCCCTTGATAGGGGGTGTGACTGGAGTTCTGGTGATCAGAGCCTGCAATGGATATTAAGTGGGGACTTCTCTTTGCTCTGTGGTTGTCACAGCCTTGTCTGGGGCAGGATCTGCTCCCCAGGTGTTGGAGTAGAAGTCCCCAGATCTGTTTCTGAGCTGCAATGTGAGGTAGGCAGGACTGGTGTGCTTACTGTTGGAGAGGAGACACTGGGTATTTCTCCACAGGAGCTGTCCCCTGAGAGCTGTGTTCTTTGGTGGTGCCTGCCACCCATTGTGTGGGCTTACAATGTACCCTGTTGTTGGCACTTCCCCCAGCCCCTCTTCAACTGTGGGAATGCAGGCAATCAGCCCAGGGGTCCTTCAGGCCCTGCGCTCACACAGCCATCAGTGCAGATTTGTTAGCACAGATCTGCTGAAGTCAGGCACCAGGACCACACTAGTCATGCACTTAGATCCACTGTGGGGGTTATGGCATCAGCTCATTCCTTAGCCCCACCTCTGCATGTGAGAGCTGGCAAATCCAGCAGCTGCTAACCTTGGACCTGCCCTAGCCATGGGAGCACCAGAAAGGGCTCAAGCGTCCTGCAGGCACTGAGCTTACATGAGTAGCACAGCTGCTGGGAGATGGCTCAGATTTCAGCTCTGATTCAGAAGTCATGAGGCCCCTGGGGATTGGCTCAGATTTCAGCCCCACCTCCACGTGTAGACAAATGGCCATGGCTTGCACACTCCCAGGGTGGGGTCATGCCCACTTTGAGTTTGCCAAGAATGAGGCTTTCATGGGCCCCTTGCACCAACAATGGGACTTCTGTGGTGGACCTGGGCTCTGTCCTGCACATACCCCCGGCTGTGGCTCAGACCACACTCCAGCCCCTTCAGGCTGTCTCTACACAGCCAACCCCAGGCTTCTCCCCTGGTCTGCTTGCTGAAGCCTGAGTTTCCCACTGTTTTTAAGTTGCCTTTTTCTTGATTAAGTATTCACTCTGTTGCTGTAAATTTTCAGCTCTTTTCCAGAGCTATGAAAATGTTAATTTTTAAAATTTTTGCTTACATTTTCACTGTTTCTGTGGAAAGGTGGCCCCAAGAACTAACTACTCCACCAATTCCACTGATGCCATCCTCTTTCATTTCTTTTTATTTCTCTATTGATTCCATTTCTCTGCTTACATGACTCATCTGTTTTTGCATTTTGAGCACTTTTCCTATTACAGTCATTAATATATTGATCATAGTTATTTTGAATTACCTTTTGGTAGTTACTGCATCACGTCATATCCAAGTCTTTTTCTGACTCTTGCTACATCTCTTCAGACATTTTTCTTGCACTTGCAATGCTTTGTACCTTTTTATTGAAAGCTAGTCATGATGCATTGGGTAATGAGGAGGGAAGTAGGGTACTAATGTGAGTAATTTTGTTAATCTGGCTGGGAGTTTTTCTGTTTTTATTGTATGCTATAACAACAGGTGCCAGAGGCTTAAAGTTCCTCTAATATCTTTGTTTAATCTCTTCTCTTGGCTTTGTTATTCCTTTTTGTACTGCTTCTCAAAAACAGTCTGTGTCTTACAACTCTTTCTGCTGTCATTCACTGTTACTATACTGGAAGCTTGTTGATATGGTGGTATAGGCTTTAGGGAGGGGAATATTCAATATTCAAAATTTTGAATAATTCTCAGTGTTTTAGTGGGCCTGTTAATCAGGGCTGTGGCCTTCACAAGTGTTTCTATCCCTCCTCCAGAGGTACAGTTTTCTCCTTCCTTAGCTATAGTGTTTCTAATCTATTTCCTGAAGTCTTGCCGTCTTGATGACATTTTCTTTTTTTCCCCTCTTACATGAAATAGGAAGGCTGGAGCATGCTCAGAAGGCCAGAATTCCTTTCCCCCATATGCAATATCATTTCAGAATTTCCCGTGGTGAATTTTTTGCCCTGTCTGCTAGACTTTTTTTAGGGAGAAAAGTTTCAGGATGTCTACATTTCCCCCTCTCTCTGCCATGGCAGTAAGGGGATCTATCTTAGGTCCCTCCCAGAAGATACTGGTTGGCTCCTGAAGTGAAAGCCAGTAAGATCCAGTGCCCCCATAAATGTCTGTAGTCCCCAGAAGTTCCTCACTTTCATGCTAGTACACACTCAGCCTACAATGATTTGTCAAAAAGCCATTTATACATTGTTCCCAGTTTCTGTATTGCAGGGACCACTGTTCCCACTAAGTAAATCTTGGGAACTTTGTGTTTCTGAATTTGTCTGTCTCAAGATGTCAGAGTGGTGGTTTGCCCTGAAACCTCAATTATTTGATGGATCCAAGAAGTCATTAAATTTCTAGTTAGTCCTTTTTTTTTTTTTTTTTTTTTACTTGCTATAGGAACAAAAGTGACAAGTTCCAAGTTCTTTACTTGGTAAAACTGAAAATGGAAATCAACGTTTAAATATTTTTCAACATTCCTTGCAGTTTCTACTGTGATCTTAGTAATACTTTCCTTTCTAAAAAATAAATGTATCTTTAAATCTTTATATTTCAAATCAAGGAATAATAAAAATAATCTATGTTTCTCTATACTTAAATTGTATTATATTTCTTTATGCTTCATTTTTTAATTTCCTTAGCTTTGGAAGCTCACATGGCAATATGAATTAAGCTATTAATTTATTTTCACAAAACAGTATTAATATTCATAATATATGATATTTAGTTGATATGATATGAGAAATAAAATTTAAATGAACAAGCTTTATTTTAAAATTTTATGTGAAAATTTTGTGCAGATTACATGTGAAGAGACCACATTCCACAGTTACATGAAAAGAAAAGCTTGTTTAGATTCGTAATGGGGTGCACATTGCTATGTACTGAGTATTTCAAACTAAAACCATTTGCCATTGGAAGAATGCAGCTGTAATATTTAAAAGTCTTCCTCAAGTCTATGAATATCAAACTGAAACATTTAAAACACTATAGTTTAAATACAAAGATATGCACATAAGAAAAGAGGTGAGTTCTGCTTGACCATACATTTATTTGGATCGCTACAACAGTGAGATTAGTTTAAGTAAGTTTAAATCTAATACAATAAAATAATTGATTTAAATTGAGAACTAGCTAGCTGGTGATAGAGACAAAGCCCAGAATATAAATTCACAGGAAGCGTTTAATATTTGACAGAGCATAAGTAATTGCTCTGGGTTCCACTCAAAACTAGCAACATTCCATGTTATATCCCATAAGCGGGTATATGAAGCTTCCAAAACCCAAATATCCCGTGAGCAACATAACATAGTAAAACCTATATACGATAAGCTATAGCTAACATTATACTCAGTGGTGAAAAGCTGAAAGCACTTCCTCTAAGATCAACAACAAGACATGGGTGCCCCCTCTCACCACTTTATTTCAACATGGAATTGGAAATCCTAACCAGATGGTGTTGGGAAATGTCAGACAGAGAAAGACAAATACAGGCACACCTCCTTTTATCGTGCTTTGCTTTACTGCACAATAGCTATACCAGTTTTAATAAAAGGGAACCTTAGTGTTGGGTCCATGCATAACCTCCATCGCTGCTCACCCCATCCAATCCACATATGAACCCATCCTAAGAGTACTGGAGTGGCTAAGAATAGAATCCAGCCAACATTTTCTGGGTGAGTTAGTTTATCCACTTAGTTAAATTGGTATGGTTCTGGCTCTCTAGTAAGCATTAATATATGATACAAAGTTTCTCACATTTTCTTCTTCCTCTCATTGGCCTGGCCACATTCTTCTTCCTTAATCTTGTCTCCTTGTCTCTAATCTTTCCATCTTTCTCCTTCCTGCACCCTGACCAACCAGTTGAGCCATTTGCTTCTGTCCATTATCCATAAATAACCTCTATTTTTCTCTTCACACAGAGTGAATACTAAAAACTCTGTCCATAGGGAAGATTTCCATGCAGAATCATCTTTCAAATCACCTGTGAGGGGCTGCAGTACAGTAGAAGTCCACTTTCAGCTTCCATCTCTGTACTAAGCCAACCCATTCATAAATAAAGCTCAGGTACTTTCCTCCTCTGGAAGTTCCTCATGGGACTTCCATAGATGTGAGTTAAAGAAAAGGCCTTGGTGTACTAGTAGCAGGTGACATGGGGGTCACTTGTATATGAAGCTTACTTACATCCCTAAGACGTGTACAGGTTCAACCGTGGATGCAGCACATTGATGCAGGCCCATCAGACATTGCAACTTGTTCAGTCTGATAACATCCACCACATGATGGGTAATTATGACCATATGGTCACTTTATGTCTAATGGGCAAAAGCTCAGTCTCTACCCAGACCTAGTACCATACCAGTTCCTGCATTTCAAATGATATGTAATCTTCTTCTCCCAAAGGCATGGCCTTGCTCTAGTACCCTAAGAGTGCATAATGTAAATCTCATATAGCCCATGCAGCAAAAGAGCTTGTGCTATGACCTTGACCTGCTGAAGTGCTCTCTCTTGCTCTGAGATCCACTCAAGACTAGCAGCATTCCACATCACCCAATAAATGCTGGAAGTAAAATATGCAGTTCCAAAACCCCAAAATATCTAACAAATAGTGTACTTCTTTCTAAGTGGTAGGAGATTTAAGGAGCAATAATCTCTTCTTCACTTTGGAGGAGATGTGCAAATATTATACAGAGCACTGGACTCTGGATACTTCAATAATGTTTTAGGATTTAGCTGTCCCTATCTAGGGCACATATTCCTAACAAGACATCCAGAGTACTTGCCCTATCTTGCTTATCAGGTCCAATTAACATGATATCATAAGTATGGTGAACCTCTGTAATGTTTTAAAGAATGTTCTGTTGGTCCAGGTCTCTTCAGACTATTTTGTGATAGAGTAGAAAAGAATTAACATAGTTCTGGGGCAAGGGAGTAAATTACTACTGTTGTGTGTTGCATGTGATGTAATTTACTTTTTATCTTTCTTTCTGATGGGTATTGAAAATAACACACATTTCTTTTATTAATTGCTACCTACCAAATATCAAAAATTCTGTTGGTAAAAAATAACAAAATTTGGTACGGCAAGTGCAATTGAGATTCCTATTTAGTTACTTTTGTTCATTATCATTTACTATTATTAATTCAATATTTGAAGGGGCCAGACTTGTGAACTGAATGTGATATGATAGAGACTACAAGTCTTGAAGTCCTTAAGATTTTTAGGATCATGCTCATTCCCTTCCCCAGATGTAATAGATGTTTTATTACATATTTCTTCTCTGGGAATGATGAGAGGCATATTTAAAGGGTTCCACCTGGCATTTTCTATTGTGATAGGTCTCACTCTAACAATCAATGTGCTTGCATACTAATTTAACAATTGTTTGCTCTATTTCTGTAAAAAATGCCACTGGAATATTGATAGGATTCCCTTGAATCTATAGATTGCTTTGGATGTGTGGACGTTTTAACAATATTTATTAATTCTTCCAATCCATGAGCACAGAATATCTTTCCATTTATTTCTCTCTTCTTCAAATTTTTCCATCAATATTATGGCTTTCCAGTGTGCAGGTCTTTCATCTCCTTCCCAATTGCTGATCTATTTGAAATCTAGGTCGGGCACGTCTAAAGTCTGTGCCTTTCTCTTTGTAGTAGAGGTAGCATTTCCATGGTAGAATTCTAGAAGTCTCATTGGATATCTCTAGAAACCCATCCTGTGCTATACTGGGAGTTACTTCTGTCAAGCCCATCCTCAAGTTTCTAATTCTCTATTTCAAACACATTTCTGCTTAAAATGTCAATGCTCTCTATTCATGGAAGTGAACCCTGACTAGTGTAATTATGACTCTCTTTCTCTTTGAAATTTGAGATCTTTGTTGGTGGAGAAATAAACTGCCACAATAAATTTTTCTATCACACAGCCCACTGGATATGGTACCAAAGGAAATTTCAGGTTGAAGTTTATCTAGATTTTCTTTCATATAAAAGACTCAGATAAAGATGAGGTAAGAAAGCCCACCATGGAACATTTATTATGATATTGTTCAATAAAGTCTTTTGTTCTTTTACTGCTGCTAATTTATTAATCAATTTTAAGGTGTTTATAATTCTACCTTTGTCATTATCTTGGTAACTGTAAATATAGATATATAGTCTCCGTGGTTCTCATCACACACAGGTTTCTAATGTCTATAATATATTTGTAGTTTTGATACACCATTCATTTCCCTGAATTACTATGAATGTTCCTGCCTGCATATAAAGAGGTTCATTTGCTCTGCATCATCTTTTCTACATGTACTTTAATAAACTTCATAATTGACTGGATTTCTTTCAGTTTGCATTACCTGATTCTGAAATTGTTTTTTAGAAATTTTATTTATTCTGTGAGTTCTTCTGTTTTGCAGTTCTGTATTGCTGTGATGTTCTCCAAGTTAATTTCATTTTTAGGCACCATGTTGGGGAAAAATAGGGGCAATACAATCTTACATGTCAAATCTAACACAAGCAGACGAAGTGTGACTCTTCCAACATTCCCCCAAATGCATCATGACAACGTTTGCCTCCACCTTTAATTGGATCATATGTGCATTTCCAGCAAATCACTGAGGCAGGGGAACACGGTATATTGTTCCGTGCTAATCAGGTGCCTACCCTAGAGGGGTTAGACTATGTTTGTCAGAGGAATTGTTAGCAGGAGAAGGTAGAATAAATGGGGGGAGGAAATACAACAGATAACTACCACATTATCTAATATAAAAATACTTTTTAACCCTCCATTTAATATTTTTCTATTGTGAATGAATAGCATTTTATTCATAAGGAATACAAATTATATTATTTGCAATTTATTGTGTCTGTTTCCAGCATTCTCACAAATCTCTACCCACTTTACATATTCATACTTTGGCAAGGTAGATTAAGAATCCTGAGAAGGAACAATGGCTTGGTTTTTGTTTGTTTGTTTGGTAAACTTGATAAACATTAGTTAATTTTAATTAAATATTAAAATTATTCCATATTTTCCATTTTAGAGATAAAGAGAGTGATATATATATATAATTTTAATGAACACATAAATTCATCATTATATAAAGACACAACAGAGTAAAGAGTAAAAATAAAGTTAGAGATTAACATAGAGACATTTGTTATAAGGAAAAGAGATGGGATTTTGAGTCAGATATTCAAATTGAATCACAACTCTGTCAAATATTTGGGAAAATGTATTAAAGAGTTTGTTTACAATGTGAGGATAGTAAGGATTAAGTATAATAATGCAGGTGAACTGGCGCTAATTTCAGTCTGACTCATAAAATGAGTTATTGTTATTTGTATTGTTATTATTAAAATCTTCAATTCAGGCTTGGCATGAATATGCATTGACAATTGTTTTTATAATTTTTTATCATCACCAAATGTTTAATACTGTTTCATCCATAATTTCTCATTTCTAATTCACTGTAATTTTATGATTGTAATATGAACATCATTGCAGTTTTATCAGCGTCATAAGCAGTTAGGCCAAGCCAGATTTTGTGATCATTATGCTGTTGTTGTTAGTAAATAAAAGGTCTATTTTCAAACATAACATCCAGATGGTTAGCTAATAATCATAACTAAGTGCTTTTTCTCATTACTTCTGACTCACTCTTTAAAGTTACATTTAAGTTAATGTTGATACCATCATAAAAGTTATTTGAAATGCCAAACCACAGTTTCATATAAGATAACGCAATCACTTTATTGACTATTATTTCTTGACAGTTAATCTCAAAACTTATTTTTAATTTTATTGCATACTTACCTTCAATTTACATTTTTAATGCTCTTTTTACACCTAAGTGGAGATTTTTTGAAAGTGTGAAACACTTTGATTTAATTAATACTATTGGGTATGTTTTCTTGCTCTAATATAATAGGAATAGCATATTATTTTGAATGAGATATGCCTAATTTCAAATTTCTGAAAACAATTTATTAATCCCTTTTAATGTTTCACTTTTATAATTTTTTAAAATAGGAAATATATTTATGTTGGAACACTGTTTATGTCATACATGCTTTGTATCTGGCATTAGAAAACAGTAACTCCTGTTAACATAAAATAAATTGATCCTTTAGTTCCTGAGTCATGTACTAGTACCTATATGTGGCATCATATCTAGTTAGTAGTATAAACTGATCATGCCACTCTGAATCTTTATGTCATGCTTAGGCATGAAATTCAGGTTTTGATGCATTAGGTGGTGCATAGGAAAGTAACTAGTAACTAGTACTACTTACTAGAGACAGAGATTCAAGGTCTTGACACAGATATAACACATTAACGAGCCAAGTGACTAAATGGCTAAGTCTTCCTCTGGACTGAGTTGTCTTTTTAGTTATAATAATACTGGTTGTCATGCGTATCTTACATTGACAAAAATATCAGTTGAGTTTATTACTATGAAATACTTGGAAAATGTAAAAATACAAATGCAACAATTTTACTGCTTGGGAAGTACAATAAAATTGTCAGCTCTCCCTAATTTTGGACCACATTGAAAAGAGGTGATTTCCTGAAAATAAGACTAGCAAGTTACTACACAAATTGGATAGACTCAGTCATCGACAAACTAATATCTTTAAGAGATTTCTCTTAAATTAGAGTTATAAACTTCCAAGTATATGGAGAATGCATTCTTCAAAAACAATTATTTTATTGAAAAAATTTAAGGCAAATCTGGTTAACAATATGTACAACAAACATGAACTTTAGAAGAGAAAATCCCCAATTAAAATTTGTATGACTATATTTCTAGCCTATCAAGAGGAGGCACACTCACTCTTACAGGCATGAGAATTCTACTTGTTATTTATTTTCGGGGGGGCAGGGAGTACATTATTTTCCTATGGCTGCTATAACAAATTACCACAAGCTTTGTGTTAACACTCATTTATTATCTTATATACATACTTATTATCTTAAACACATATTTACTATCTCACAATTCTGGAGGTCACTATTCTGAAATCAGTTTCACTGTGCTGAAATCAAGGTGTCAGCTGGGCCATGCTGTCTCTGAAATGTCTAAGGAGAGACTGGGTTTCCTTGTCTTTTCCAGTTTATAGAGCTGTCTTCCTTACCTCTTGTCTTTTCCTTCATCTTCAAGTAAGCAGTGTAGCTCTCCAAATCTCTGTCTGCTGTTGTTGTTGCATTGTCTTCTGCTGTGTCAAGTTGCCTGAAGCCCTTCTTTTTTTTTTTTTTTTAAAGTTAATGGGTTATTTATTTATTTATTTATGGCTGTGTTGGGTCTTCGTTTCTGTGCGAGGGCTTTCTCTAGTTGCGGCAAGTGGGGGCCACTCTTCATCGCGGTGCGCGGGCCTCTCACTGTCGCGGCCTCTCTTGTTGCGGAGCACAGGCTCCAGACGCGCAGGCTCAGTAGTTGTGGCTCACGGGCCCAATTGCTCCGCGGCATGTGGGATCTTCCCAGACCAGGGCTCGAACCTGTGTACCCTGCATTGGCAGGCAGACTCTCAACCACTGCGCCACAGGGAAGCCCGCCTTTCTCTTTTAAAGGTACTTCTGATTACATCCAGGGCCTACTCATGTAATAAGGGATGATTTACACATTTCAAGATCTTAATTTTATCACATCTGCAAAGTCCTTTGGCCATGTTTTTATAGTTTTATAACATTCACAGAATCCAGGGTTTAGGACCTAGATATCTTTGGGGGCCTCTCACAGAGGGCAGGGATGTTTCTTTTACTTTTTTCTTTCTTTTTTTTTTTTTTTTTTTTTGCAATAGTCGAATTAAGCATTATTCATGATATATTAAATATATTTGCTCTAATAACGGGCACGTGTAAAAATCAAAGCCCGTTCTTTGCTTCTGTTATCATATTCTGTTGAAAATTTGGAGAATGGAGAAAGTGCCGTCTGAAAAAAAAAATGTTGCACTCCAGTCACTTGGAAGTTACAGCTTTCCTCTCCATTACAAAGCAGTAAATAAGCATCTAGTTTATTAAAATCTGTATAACATATTAATAGTTTTAATTCAGTCTTTGGGGAAAATTAAAAAAGATCTACATTTGCTTTCTGAGATCAAAACCCTGACTCTTTTTTTTGCCACATCAAGTTTTTTTGTTACTGAAGGTCCTGTCTGAGCTCCAACAAATATTTCCTTTGACGTCTGTACTGGTTAAATAATGAGGCAACATGATATTTGCCCGGTTACAAATAATTTCCCACTACATATGTACACTGATATTGGCTAGGCAATAGCAAGACTTTAGATAAAACACACTATAATATGGCTATGTTAACCAAATTTATTTCAAAATGCTGTTACTTAAATGTGCTGATTTGGAGTGTGGTAAAGGCAGCATGTTGAAGGCAAGTTAGTGTGTAATTACAGGAAAAAAATAATGAGGATTTTCAGCTTCTGATACTCAATATCTATAGTATAATAATAAAAAATTACACAATTTCAAGATGGAGATTAAAAGGCCTCTCATATAAGAAGAACAAGAGTAAGTATGAGAAGCTAAGAATTTGACAAATTATTACACAGCTCAGAAGAGGCAGAACTTGGACTTAACCCCAAGTTTTCCTGACACTATAAGGTTAGAATTGCTGCTGATAATAATGCTAAGGCAAACATTAATCTATTTTCTCTTTCATATACAGTCCATTATATATAAATTTGGAGAGAAATAACGTCAATCAGCATTATATTGTATTTTTCCTGCTTTCCTTCAGATTGGGTATTTCTTATGATTATATATCTTTTCTCCATTATTGGCTTTAGCGAATTATTTTATTTTTAGAAGTTGCTTTGAGATTTAAATATTGCAAATTTAACTTATTACAGTCTACTTTCAGAGAATGTTATACCATCTCTCATGTAGTTAAAGAAAACTTACATTAGACTTTCATTTTCTCCTTCAAGTTCTTTGTACTATTATCCTTACACATTTTATTTCTTTATATGTCATAAACCTCATAATATATTCTTTCTGTTTTGTTTAGTCAATTTATTAGCAATTAAACATTTTAAATGAGATTTTAAATATATACTCCAATTTTTATGATTTCTGGTGCTCTTCATTCTTTTCTGTAGAAGCACATTTTCATCTGGTATCATATTTCTTCTGCCAGAATAACTTCTTCAACATTTCTTGTAGTACAAGTGCATTGGTAATAGACTCTCCCAGCTTTTTTTCTGAAAAAGTATTTTGCCTGAAGTTTTTGAAAGACAATTTTTCTGTGTTCAGAATTCCAAGATGACTTTTTCTCCCTTGACATTGATATTCTCTTCTGCTTACATAGTTTCTGACAAGAAATTTGCTGTGGTCCTCTCTTTGCTCCTCTGTAGGTAAGTTTCTTTATTCTCTGCTGTCTTCAAGATTTTCTCTTAAATTTTGTTTTCCAGCAGCTTGATCATCTTGTGCCTACTTAGGTGAATATTTATTTGTGGTTCTCTAGGTTTAAATAAATTTGTGGGCTTTCATTTATTTTGGAAATTATTGGCTACTTTCTACTGAAATAATTCTTTTGATCTATTCATTTTCCCCTTCCTAAACTCCAGTGAAACATATGTTAGACTGTTTGATATATTCCTACAACACTTGAATGCTCTGTTCTATTTGTTTGCATTGTGTGTTTTATTTCATTTTGGGTACTATGCATATTTACATCTTCGAGTTCAGTGATTATTTCCTCTGCTGTGTTCATCTTGTTGATTAACTCATTAAGGGATTTTTCATTTCTGATACTGTGTTTTTATTTGGCTTCTTTTTATGGATTCCATCTGTATGCTAAAATTCACCATTTGCTCATGCTTGCTGTTTACATTTTTCACTAAAACATTTAACATATTAAATATAGTTATTTTAAAGCCAACATTCTTATAGTTTCAGCATTTTGTATGTCTCTGCATCTGAGACTATTTTAACTTTTAATCATGAATCTAGTTTTGTTATCTTGATTTTTTTACAAATTCTGCACTTTTTAATTGAATTTTGAACATTGTGTACAAAAAAAAAAGACTAAAGACTTATGAATATTATATTTCTGCTTGGAAATAGTCATACCATATCTTCTGTCAGACTGTTAGTGTAGGGAATAAGTCAATCTAGTCAGCAGCTGAACGGTTTAGGGTTTTGCTTTTAGTACAGTTACCTTCAGTGTACAACAGGCTTCACATTCCGGGGCTGCCTTTACCTTGGGGTTAGTTTGAAGTCTATTATGGGGATTTTTCAGTGTTCTTTCACTGTCATCTTTTGGCAGGCTTTGCACACTTGTAACATAAAGAGGAGATGGTATCTTCTCTTTTATCCTTCTCCAGTGGTAGGCTGCTCTTGTTGGTTACTCAGTAAATGGACCAGAAGCAGGGCAGGAGGTGTTTCTTTTTTTTTTTTTTTAATTGAAGTATAGTTGGTTTACAATAGTTCATTAGTTTCAGGTGTACAACATAGAGATTTGATATTTTTACAGATTAGAGTCCATATAAAGTTGTTATAAAATAACGCCTATATTCCCTGTGCTGTACATAAGGGGGCGTTTCTTCATTCTTCTGTTTAGTCAAAGGCTTAGGCAGGCCCTGTGCATCTGAACCTCAAGGGTATGTCGTTCTCAGCATTTCTGCACCTCCCGAGTGATAGACAACACTTCTTCACACTTCTTCATACTCAGGGCAGAGAGCAGAGTGAAAGCTAGCTTTGTGTCACCTCTCTTCCACATGGCAGTCAAACCTTGTCTTGTATCAGTGGGAGTTCTTGAACAGAAGGGTTTTTCCTGCATCCCTTCAGGCTGACGAACTTTCCCTAAGGAAGTGGGTAGTGATATATTTCATACTGAATGTGAAGCTTTTGGTCTTATTCCATTGTGAAAGTATTAGGAATTCCTTTCCCTGAATGACAATAAGGAGAGAGGTGAGGGTTTGAAGTTTTGAAAGACTTACTGTGGAGAATGAGTAATTGACTAGAAAAACATGGATAGATAGCAAGAATAATCAAAATTTTGGAAGAAACAATACCTATTCTTTTTTTTTTTTTTTTTTCAGAGTCAAACCACAGCCTCTCTGGAGGTAAGAGAGAATAGGATACTGGCACTTCATACTTAGTTACGGAGTTCCAGGTGGGAGTAGTGGAAGGATAATTGGACAAAAGAGTTTGGAATATAGTTGAGATTATTTGAAGTGATATGGCAGCGATAGTAAGGTTGACAGGAAATGAAACAGGAATAGACTTTTGCACATGAACAGTCTAGAGTGGTGAATGGGCAAGATGTTTCAGTTATTTAAAAAACAAACAAACAAAAAAAGTTGTGAGCAAGAATAGTTGAAAGAACAAGATAAAAGCATAAAAAAGATTCAGGGAAAGTAATGTCCTCATGAGACAATCAGGTTTCAATTTAGACCCAGAGGTATGGGGAATGTACAGTTCATAGCTATACAGGTCAGGTAGTTTAGTTAGTCATAGAATGTGTTGGGGAGGAGGACATTTCCCCCTTCCCCACTGAAATTCTTTTGCATGGTCTAATAATTAAACTGAAACAGGACAGATTAACAGGAGACAAAAACAACAATTTAATTCATATGCAAGAAGGCCTCATAAAAGTGAGATCCCTGAAGTAACCTCAGCAGGTTGTTTTACACCAGGTTTAGATTAACACAACAATTATTTGTGAAGATGTAATGAAACAAAGCAGCTTGTGCTTGGGGTAGCAGACTAATGAAAAAGGATGTGTTTGCTTATACAGGTTTCTTAGGCTTGAGGTCCCTAACTCTGATGATAAGCTTGCTTTCTAACCTCCTGGTATAAGGGAGCATACCTTCACATGAAAGATTTATTTTCTATTTTCAGGGGGAAAGAGGAGAGTCAGAACATTTTTTTAATATCGATTTATTTCACCAGCTGTTTCTCAAGTAACTTTAATACAAAATAATCAATATGCCTTTGTGGCATATCTTGGGGTAGACTGCTCTGAGCCCAACAAATGGATACCAAACAGTATATATTCGAGACTTTAGCCCACGTTAGATAAGAGATACCATCATCAAGTTCACTTCGGTAGGTGGCAGTGCATTCTCGTCATGTAGATGTGGATTTGGGGGTGGGATGGGTTAGGCTTACCCTGTAGATGAATTGCCACCTTTTTCTGTAGAAAGTTGTGCCTGTTCACAGGCATGCTGTGTGGTGGAAGGGCTTCCAGTCCTGAGAAGAGAAAATAGGTATTTTGTCATTATGGATGGAAATCCTTCTGGATTCAGAAGAACTCCAAGTATATTTGGGTAAGAAGGTATGCTGACATATACAGAGTCACATGCAGGATAGTTGGCAATGTCATAAGATTATCTGGAGGCCAAGTTAGTATCTGCCTTTTCAAGTTACTATCAATGATATGTTGAACAAATTAATCAACTTCTATGAGCTTCCAGTTTTCTTCTTTTAAAAGGGAACACCTTATAAGACATTATGAGGATTAAATAATAAATAGCATAAACACAACAGTAATTTATTATGTTCTGTTTGTGGTCAGGTAAAGTTCTAATGTATGCTTTATGTGGACGATTTGTATTATTTTCTATTAGATAGGAATTCGTCAAAAATGTGATGATACTATTATTTCATTATTTTTATTATACTAGGATTTTTGACTTGATAATGGATGTCATGCATAGTCTTTGACGCTAAGGAATTAATAATTTGTCCAAGAATTATAATCTCCATTTGTAGAAGACATTTGTATCATTCCTTTCAGTTTATTTTGTAAACAATTTTTAACCAACAATGTTTTCTTCTCTTTCTCTTTTTCCTTCTCTTCCTTCTCTTGCTCCTACTTCCCATTTCTTATAGAGGTGGGAGGATGGATTTTTTTAAGGGAAGACGATAGGGAAAAAGCTCTGTGTTGGTTTTAGACACCAAACTTTGGTATAAAATACTCATTAGTTCAAGTTTCTTGCCATTTTTTTTGTCATGGCAACATTCTAAAAAGTGCTGAGCAAAGAGTTCTATGGGTAAGGCAAGTCATTTTCAAAGCGTAGATTTTATTAATTGTAAATTATTCAAGCCTTGTCAAGTTTTAATTTTCTTGCCAAATTCTATTATTAAAAATAATGACATGTCATATTGAGATCAAATTTAAGTGCCTTAGAAATATTACTAATGTTAAAATTAAATTCATGACATTTTAAGTTTCTGATGATCTTTCTAGTTGTATTTTGCCCTCTAAAAATGGTATCTTACCAAAAATGAATAACTGCTGTTTCTATTCAATAAGTAACTCTAGAGTGTAAAGAAAAATACAGCTTGACTTTGTAAGTTATACAAACCTGCAAGATAGTCTTTACACTATTAAAATGAAAACTAGTTTTCCAGTTTTTATTTCTGATTTAATATGATGAAGAATTATCTACCCCCCTTTCCTCACAGATGTCATTATAAAGTATCAAGGGAAATAAAACAGGAACATAATTTTAACTTGAAAGAAAATTGGAGAAATCTCTAACCTCAGATTACTAAGAAGGGGGAGGTGCTTCAAAATCCTCTATAAATGCAAAAGTGTTGCATACAATTTACAATGGAAAAAAATTATGGTTGTAGTTTTTGACAAAACTAGGTAATTTTCAAAAGACATACATTTTCAGAGTTGAGGGCAGAAAGGAGATAAATCTAAGAATACCAGTTATCACTAAGAAATAAGAGATAAAAATAATGAGTTATCTTTGCTTCCACTAAAACATTCGGTCCACGTGGTTTTTCAGAGAAAATTTCATATAAAGTTTAAGAAACATATAAGGCTAATGCTGTTCAACTTGTACCAAAGCATAGAACATGTACAAAATCTTTTGAAGTCTTTTTATGTAGACTTTATAACATTTATACCTAAATCAAACCAAGATAGCATACATATAGATAGAAAAAATACATTAATCGCACTTAATAATACTAGTAAAATCCTTAGAGAACATATAAGTAAGCCTAAAGAGCCATGCTTTAAAAAGAATTACATGTGATACCATGAAGACGGTTTCCAGCAACTCAATGTTTCAATATTAAGAAATCATTTATTAGAGTTCCTTACATGACTAGAACAAGAGAAAAATTATATAATCTGTTCAGTTTTTAGAAAACTATGAGATAAAATTTAAAATTTATTCCTGAATAAAAAAAAAAAAACTTTTAATGAAATAAGAGTATATGACATTTTCCTCAATTGAAACCTCAACTTAAAAACTACTAACATTCTCATTGAAATAATAAACAAGACCAAATTCTCCACTATTACTACTGTTATTCAATATTGTAAGGGAAATACTTGTCAATACATTTGGGTAAGAAAAATGTTATTGTACTGAATGTAGTAAATTAAAATAATACTTAACTGTAAAGAAAGGCTAGGGGACTTCCCTTGTGGTCCAGGGGCTAAGACTCCTCGCTCCCAATGCAGGGGGCCAGGGTTTGATCCCTGGTCAGGGAACTAAATCCCACATGTTGCAACTAAGATTTCGCATGCCTCAACTAAAAGATTCCACGTACCACAACCAAGACCTGGCACAGACAAATAAATAAATAAATATTAAAAAAATAAAGAATGGTTAGAAAACTCTTGGACCAAAGAGTTAAAAAATTATCTAATGAATCTGTAAATCTGACATTAATTCCAATATCAAAATTTAATGAGACAAATTAACTACAAGTTTGCATGCAAAAATAAGCCTGTTCGATAGCCAGAAAAACTAAACTCAAATAATGGAGCCAGGACTAAAGCTAACACAAGTTACTACGTTTCTGTGAATATAGAAAAAGTAGAGTATTTTTTAGAAATCATAATAATGAAAGCTTTTCTGTGAATAAGACGTTAAAAAACAAAAACAACAAAAAACCCAAACAGAGAAGACTTAAATTAGGTACATGAGGTAAAAGATCCTTATGTATGGCCCATATTACAGAGAAAAAAAAAAAGTGACAAAATGGTGTAAAATTACTTCAACACATATTATGGATGAGTCTGATTTCCTTAAAACATAAAAAGCACCTAAGTCAATCATAAAATGACAACAGGAAATGAAGTGGTAAGAGTCAGGATTTGGGCAAACTATACAGAAAAAAATTTATTTTCTTGATTATTCACTAACATTTGGTATTGTCAAATTTTCTGATTTTTTATCAATCTGATAGGTTAACAAAATATGCTGGTTACTAATGCTCATAACAGAATTTCCCTTCTAGTAATTGGTTATTCATAATTTTGCTCCTTTTTTTCTATTGGTGTTGTATTTTTGTTTGTTTACAAAAATCTCTTGAATTTTCTGAATATTAATTCTTTATAATTTTTAGCATTACACATATTATTTTTTATTTGTATTTTCTTAATGTTATGAAGTCCTTTCTTTATTGTAGATTACCTCTGAACAAAATTCTTAGTTTTGATGTAATAATATTTATCTTTAAGTCATTTAAATTTATTCTCATTAATGCTTAATATAGGCTTACTTACCATTTAACTTTGTGCTATATCAACTCTACTTCATAATTTGTTTTCTTTTTCTGAATAGTTCAAATGTATATTTCTGCTTCACAATGTGTACTTACTAGTTTTATTCTCCTAGAGCTCATCCCTGAAATCTACTCTAGTGTTTATGCAAACACATATTTATTTTTCTTATGAATTTTATAAGACTATAAGTAACCTTGTGTGAGAAAACTAACTCACAATGCACCATTCTGTGATCTCCCCAACCCTACTTCCAGCCCTCTACCATGTTGTAATTTTCTAGACATTTTATTCTAGATTATTAATAAAGAAATACCTTTCTTCTTCTCTCTTCTGGCCCCTTGGTGTTTTTTGCTTGTTTGGTGTGTGTGTGTGTGTGTGTGTGTGTGTGTGTGTGTGTATTTGCTTATTAAGACAATTAAACTGTTTCAAACGTACTTATCCAGCATAACTTCTACTACCATATAGTATCCCCCTTGATGTATTTCTTTCTTGCAGGAGTTCAAATTGGGTCTGTATGTGGTAAGCTTTCTGAAGCCTTGTTATTCTCTTTCACTTAATTAGAAAGAAAATTTGAATTTAGCGGTTTCATTTTTTATATCCATTCTCTCTTTTTTTTTTTTTTGAAGAATTTATTTATTTATTTTATTTTTTTATTTATGGCTGTGTTGGGTCTTTGTTTCTGTGCGAGGGCTTTCTCTAGTTGCGGCAAGCAGGGGCCACTCTTCATCGCGGTGGGCGGGCCTCTCACTGTCGCGGCCTCTCTTGTTGCGGAGCACAGGCTCCAGACGCGCAGGCTCAGTAGTTGTGGCTCACGGGCCTAGTTGCTCCGCGGCATGTGGGATCTTCCCAGACCAGGGCTCGAACCCGTGTCCCCTGCATTGGCAGGCAGATTCTCAACCACTGTGCCACCAGGGAAGCCCTCCATTCTCTTCTTGACCAAGTATAATTTATAATGTCAAATTGATTCTTTACTAGCTAATTTACTTTCTCCCCTAGCACCTTTAGGATGTTCTATTTTTCTTTTATGATTTAAAATTTCATGAATACTAGTTTAGGGTGGGGAATTCTGCTTGGCATTTTATAATACCAGGATCATTCTCTTATTCTGAGAAATTTCTCAGTGATTATTTCTAAAACAAAATTACCTTACCACTCTTTGTTTCTTGTTTTCTTAATTTTTTATTGAAATATAGTTGATTTACAATGTGTTAGTTTCAAGTGTACAGCAAAGTGATTCAGTTATATGTATATTCATTCAGGTTTTTTTCCATTATAGTTTATTACAGTGTTTTGAATATAATTTCCTGTGCTATACAGTAGGTCCTTGCTGTTGGACTATTTTATGTATCATAGTCTGTATATGTTAATCTCAAACTCTTAATTTATCTCTCCTCCCACCCCTGCTATCCCCTTTGGTAACCATAAGTTTGTTTTCTATGTCTGTGAGTCTACTTCTGTTTTGTAAATAAGTTCATTTATCTTTTTTTTTTAGGTTCCACATATAAGCAATATCATATTATATTTGTCTTTCTCTGTTTGACTTACTTCACTTAGTATGATAATCTCTAGGTCCATCCATGTTGCTGCAAATGGTACTACTTCATTATTTTTGTATGGCTGAGTAATATTTAATTGTGCATATGTACCACATCTTCTTTATCCATTCATCTCTCAATGGACATTTGGGTTACTCTTTATTTCTTTAAAATCTATGGTATACGTACTGGCAATTATACTTCCAACTTCCATATCTCTTTTACTTTTAAAATTTCTTCTTCTCTTCCTAGAACCTTCTGAGAAATTTATTTTGCCTAATCTTGCAGGTCAACAATCCATCCTTCTCTGGTTTTCATTCTAGAACTCAGCGCATCTGTTGAGTTCTTTATCTTAATTATTGCTTTTTATTAATAGTAGTTTCTCTTTGGCTTTTATGACTTCATGTGCATTTTTACTGCTCCAATATCTTCCCTTACCTCTTTGTGAGTAATGAATATGCTTATTTTAAATTATCGTTTATCACATATGTTACTTCTGCCTCATCTGATCTACCTTCTCTTTCTCTTCCAGCTGTGGCATACAAAAGATGTATCTTACTTTCCTGTGAGTTCTTATTTTTTTGGAACTATACTCATGACAGTTGATGACGTGTACAGTGGAGGAGCAGCTAAAGTCAGATGTTAGCTTGTGACTTATGTGATGATTTTGAGGTAGGGATGACAAGTGTGAAATAAAATTCACATTTTATGGCAAGAAAAAGAATTTAAACATAAAACATATTTCTCTGCCCTTTGGTCTCCTCTCTCCCCTCTACTGTGCATTGTACATCTGCATTATGCATTGACCAAACCTCCCATCAGCAGAAATACATGCTCAACCATAAAGAGCAACATTCTCCTAGCATCAACAAGACAACTGCTTAAAAAATAACATTTTTTCTTGATCTTGTAAGGGGCCATGATGACACTTAGATCTGGAATATGTAAACAGTCAACAATATGTCATTTAATGTATAGCCCTCAGTGTCAAAAATGTTATATAACTGTACCTTGACTTAATGGGCAGAACAGTTCTTGGAGCTTTCTGAGATGCTATCCTTGGGTTATAATCCTCAATTTGCTTGAATAAAATTTTCCATTTCTTTCTTAGATCAATCGATTAATTTTTTGTCAACAACCTCAGAGTTATACTAAACTAATAAAGCTTATTTAGCATATTAAATTACATGGGAAGCATTGTCAAATAAGCAATATTAAACCTTTGTAGGTTATTTTGTGTGCAGGAATGTTATTAATATGTGTTCTAAAAATTATATGACATTCCTAAAATCTGATATGTCTTGGTAAAAGGTTAACAGTCTTAATTCTAGTTATCTTAAAATGTTATATGTCACAGAAATGACATTTTTTAAATTAATTGTATTGTACTCAGATCTGTATGCCATTATGTCTTTTGAAATTTGTAGACAGTTATCATTTTACTTTGATGCTTTTGCAAAAATTCTTTATTGTCAAGAAAATTCGTAGCAAGGACTTTTTGACAATTATAGGTTTCTGATAACTTTCAGATCATAACACTGAACTCGGTAAAAAATTAGAGAATTCTAATGGAAAACCTGATAACTTCACGAAACTGCTAAGAAAAAAAAACAAGTTCAACAAGAATTAATTACATGGCACTGAATGACCTAATGAATATGATTATAATTGTTATAACTTTTCCTGAAATTTTACTAGCTTTTTAATCTTTGTTTTCCAGATATAAGGAAAACAAGATAACTGTGATCGACAACAATTTCATAAAGTATATCTTGGTAAGCAGAATTGAAACATTCTCCCTACTTGATCCCTTCAGAATTTGAAAGCTCTTAGTGAATAGTCTTATGTTGCTGACAATATTGTTAGTTACATATGTTCACTAAAAATCTGCTCTCATTGTGACAGGACACATTTGGAAACATTATATTACCAAGGTTTTGACTATAATGTCATATTTGAGAATGTGAACAGAATCAGATATAGCCAGACAGCTTTAAGGAACTTAGTTTGACTCTATGTAGCCATAAAGCCTTTTGGAAAACAGGCAGGTACTTTGCCTACCTGATTCCCAGCACCCATATGAGGTGAGTAAGGAAGATCACTTTCTGGCAGGTGCAGGAACCTCAGGATATTTTTGGGACCTCAAGAAGAGAGAAATTCACCCAAGTCTATAGGTATTACAGGCAAGTCTGATGGCAAACCCTTGGCTTCTTGGCCTCCTGGCCTTGAGAGGTATTTAAAATTTCAGCCTAGAGATTCCTTATGAAAAGTTCCAGCAAAGCAAATTTAAAAGAGCCTTTATGGTCAATTGCTATTCTTGCCGGACTATGCAAGTAATCAGACCAAGTTTATTGAAACTAGACATTTTCTGTAAACAAATTAGCCTATTTTGGCTATCTTTGATTTAAAAAAAAGGGGGTAAATTTAGAAAAAAATTATGTTTCGATAGCGGATATTAAATTCTATTCCTTAATCATCTTAGAGGTTTTGTTTTTCCACCTGATTACTGGATTGGATCACAAATTCTCCTAGTTTCCTCAGAATTTGTCTACAACTCTCCAAACTAACATTTCGAATTTTTCTTTTACTTGTTATTTGGAGTCACTGAGAGCTAAAGTTGTGCTTTTCCTGGAGCCCAGCAAACTGAAGCTGAACAACTTGATACAAATTTAAGAGAGATCATCACAATAGCTCATGTCTAGATACAATCTTCATGCCTGTTGCTGTGTGGGTCACTCAGTAGTTTACCTGAACACCTGATGACATCATCAGAGACATTCAACTACAAACCAGGAAAATATGTCAGATTGTCGCTGTCTGCCCTCACTTGATCTGAAGATGCTTTAGTCTTGACATCTAGAAATCTTCTCATCTGGCTGCCTCCTGGGCTTAGACACTGGTTTATACATTGCTCCAATCATTAACCTTTGTTTTTCTTTAGTCTCCATAGAGATGCCTCTTATTATCAACAGATGAATGGATAAAGAAGATGTGACACATATATACATTGGAATATTACTCAGCCATAAAAAGAAACAAAATTGAGTTATTTGTAGTGAGGTGGATGGAGCTAGAGTCTGTCATACAGAGTGAAGTAAGTCAGAAAGAGAAAAATAAATACCGTATGCTAAAGTATATATATGGAATCCAAAAAAAAAAAAAAAATGTACTGATGAACCTAGTTTCAGGGCAGGAATAAAGAGGTAGACATAGAGAATGGATTTGAGGACATGGGGTGGGAGGGCGAAGCTGGGGCAAAGTGAGAGTAGCATCGACGTACATACCCTACCGAATGTAAAGTAGTTGGCTGGTGGGAAGCAGCAACATACCACAGGGAGATCTGCTCAGTGCTTTGCGATGAGCTAGTGGGGTGGGATAAGGAGGAGGGGAGGGAGGCTCAAGAGGGAGGGGATATGGGGACGTGTGTATGCATATAGTTGATTCGCTTTGTTGTGCAGCAGAAACTGGCACGGTATTGTGAAGCAATTATATTCCAATAAAGGTCTATTAAAAAAATAATATAAATAAATAAATAATAAATACCTGGCTTCTAGCACCACACAGGCCTTACTTTGAGAGCATATCTCCATCACCACCTTCTGAACTGAATTTTTCCATAATAAAAATTTATTCTTACACAAATCTACAGCTTTTAAACAGTAAAAAGAAAGACCCACTGTCACCTAGGAAGAGGACTTGAAGCAACACATGGGAAGCAGGGCGGCTCCGGGACATCAGGGCACGTGGTTACCGGCTCTGCTCAATGTATGTGGAGATGTTTATTTCTTCAGGAAGCTCTGCCACATTCATTTCAAACCTGTCCTGGACATCACTGAGCATGTTGGCATCATGCTCATCAGACACGAAAGTAATGGCCAGGTCTTTGGTTCCAAAGTGACTCGCATGGGCCATGTGGTGGAGGTAGGTGTCCGAGTCCTCGGGCATGTCATAATTGAAGACAGTGTTGACACGCTCAATGTCCATTCCTCAGCCAAACAGATTGGTGGCCACCAGGATCCACCACTGGAAGTCCTTGAACTGCTTGATAACGTGACAGTTGCTCCTCCTGGGCCGTGGCCCTGTGGATGGCAATGGCTGGGAAGTTCTGCTCCACGAGGAGCTGGGCTAAGGCCATGCAGCATTGCACCGACTTCACAAATATCACCACCTGGTTAAACTCCAGCACGTCCACGAGATCAAAGAGCTTGCGGTTCTTCTGCAAGAAGTCTGACGCAGTACTGCTGCAGCCCAAGCAGTGTGAGCTTGGTCTCGTCGTCCACAAACACCTCCATGGGGTCTTGCCTGAACTTCCTGCAAACGGGCAGGAACAACTACTGTCAAGACTAAGAGACTGGTTCATTGGGATGGAACAATCTGCCGACTCACCTTCTGAACTCTGAGACTTGGAGACGTTTCAAACGTGGGACTTTAGGACAGCACAATTTGCCACCCCTAGTTGTGTCTCTTTGGCAAGAGGATTAATCTAGGCTGGTTATTTTAAAAAAACATGACTCCGGAGGTCTTTCTTGTTATCTCCCCCTTAACTGCCTGCCTTTAGATTTATGGTACTGTTCCTGGAATAAAACAGTCACCGGAGATGTCTGCAAAACATGGGCTAGGAGTGGTGGGGGAACAGGGCCTAGAGATCAAAGTCCACTTTGTGTCTCATTGTCTCCATGTGGCCCAGCAAACAGTTGTTTACCAAACATTTGCTTCTCCGTCTTCCAGGAATTGCCTTCCTCCCCTCGGAAGTCCCAACCACCTCCCGCAACAGAAGCTTTTGTCTTTAGCTGAAGACGGTGTTTAAAGTGAGAATTTCAACCATCGTGGTGAGTTAGTTTTCCCGGGTCTCTCCATTGTTCGATTTTCTGTTAATCTGCCTCATGTTAATCTAATTCTTAGAGCAGCCAGAAGAGCCTAGAAGGGTGGAGGAAAATATATTCCTCCCCAACAACACACACACACGTTGGATAATTATTAGTTCTGTTTCTCTGGGGAACCCTGACTGATACAGGAATCTACACTGGGGTAAAGCGCTAGACTGTTTTATATAACTTAAAACTACAGTCCCCAAATTTCTCCTTCTAATTTCTCAACTTTCCATTTAATATTTATTGTGACTATCTGATAATAGAATGATACAGAAATAAGTATGTAATTTATTAGAAAATCACAAAACTTATCCTTTTGGTTTTTTACAGAACAGAAAAATAAGTATTAAAACATTGGTTTATTTTCCATAGGAATAAACATAATTGAGACCAAATTTGAGATACTAGATTAAATATTTGTTCAGTCTCCATGTGATTTAACTTTCTTGTCTGCAATTTTGCAGAAAATGCTTTTTTCTTTCCAAATACAATGGGGTCATTTTGTTCACTGTCACTTTCATGTCTTCTTTTTCATACTTCTCAACATTCACGAAGATTTATGGTCCTTTTTCACCTTTATCTTCTATCACAGGACACAAGGTTATCATTCTGTTCTCTTGCATCAAACACCTCATTTTTTTCACCCCCTCCTTCCACTTTCTATCTCTTAATTCTGAGTCTTTCCCCACCTCTGGATCCTTGGCCTTTTATTTTCCTACTTATTCTTTCTTTCAGAGATTTAGTGTTTCTAAGAATTCAAAAATTTTTTTTCTGTGTTGCTGTGTTTTTAGAATCATCTGTTTTTAGTTCCAGAAATATAAAAAGCAATTGTATTTTACAAGAGAAGATATATTGGTGCACTTTTAAGAAAGCAACAATCACAGCACTAATTAGGAAGGGGGCTAGCAACTCACACAAAAGGGGAATTTGGGGAAGACTCAAAGTAGGCCGACCATAAAATGTGATAATAACAAAATTACACATTTAAAGAAGAGTGTGACTTTTTACAAAGACTATTCATTACTTGTACAAATAACATCAAAACCCAATGCCTCTCTGTCTAGGAAAGAAGGCAATTGATATTAAGAAAACATGAATGTATGGTATTTTTGAATTAGTAAATATGGAACAGCTTTCAGGGAATGAGAAATAATTCACATATTTCTAAATTACAAATACTAATGTATTTCTCATCCAGCATACTTTTAATTTAAAATGGTTATTAGACCTAAAACTTCTAGTCTGTGGAAAAATAAGTCCTATGGATCTTTAAACAAGTGATATTTATTTTTTTAAATTGAGGAATAAATAATGATATTAAGCAAATTATATACACAGTAAATCAGGTGAGGGTCAAAACAGAATAATCTAAACAGAGATGTTTTATGAATAGAAGAAGCAGTATATATTTCTCTAATGGTACAAGGAATCCATGGATATTTATGGCAAAATATATGATAATTTAATTGTGAGGAGAAATTCAGATGAAAATTTGGAAACTTATATATATATATATATACATATATATATATATACATATATATGTAAAAAGTTCATATATACATATTGTAAAGACTTCACATTTTACTTGAATAATTTATGTTTAAGAAATGTATTTCTTTCTGGTAGTACTTCATACATACGGAAATCAGCATATCGTCACTGAATTGTCCTCAGTACAAAATGTGTCATTTTAATAAAATGATACAATAAAATAGCTATTTGATTTCAGGAACCTATGCATCTGATTTGATATTACATTCTAAATTAAATAGATAGCAAGTGTTTTTTTTTCCATGTTTCCAATATAGAGAGAGGCCAAAACATTTGCATATGAAATATATTAACTGTCATGAAATACTTATCTTCACAGCCAGTTTCAGCAGATAATATTTATTCAATCATGCAGTCAGAATTCAAAAGGAAATTTAATGACAATTTTATTTAAGAACGTTGTCATCTTGCTTCTGGAGAAAACAATTGGGACACTATTTCTGCCAAAGACGTTTAGGAAACTCAAGGCTGGCAGTTATGCAAATTCGTTGCAAACAACAACTCTGACATCATTCAAGGACACGGTGTTCATAAAGATTTTCTTCTACTGTGACCATCTTTGTAATTGTGCATTTAAAAATGAAAAGTTATATTTTCAACCCATTTAACATCAGGAAGAAAATAATGAAGCTCAGGGTTGGTTGTTTAGATGATAGCATTGAAATTGCTTTAGATTTTTTAGAGAAATGCCATTTTCCCCATGATGCACTTTATTTTTCTGGTTGCTTCATTTCTCTTTCAATTGCCTTGGTTAGCAGTAATGATGTGCAATGTTGGTAATGCATTATTATTGTATGACAAGTGAAAATATTGTAGATTTCAGGGTTTGTAAACATCCAACAAAGAAAGTGTATTTCTTTTCCCCAAACTAATTCAGAACCAAATGGGAGAAAGAATCAGGATTTAGATTGATTAATACCCAAATTTTACCTTTATTATTAGTAAAGTTGAGTGAAGAGCATGATTTTATATATGTGTGACGAGAACTTGCTACTACTTATCCCCGATTTGGGTTTATTAACCAACCTAGTTAGGGCCACAACTAGAGAAATTACAGGATGTCCATAAAAGAATCGTCCCATGCAGCTTGTGGTCAGGCAGCTCCCAGATAATAAAATATTACAATATTTTATCACTAACTTATTCCAAACTTACTATATTAACTTTTTATCACTGCATAAACATCACCACAGACTTATCAGCTTAAACCAACACTCATGTATTACCTCACAAGTAGGTCAGAAGTCCAGGCACGTCTCTTGTGGGTCCTGGGTGCAAGGAGCTACACCTCACAATGTCACGTTGGCCTGCGCTGAGGCTCAGGGTCCTCTCCCCAGTTCATGTGACTGTGGACAGAGCTCATTTTCTTGCTGCTGTTGAACACATGGGAGCTTGCTTATTCAAGACCAGATGGATCATCTCCCTGATCTCAACAAGAGCCTAAACAGTCTTTTAAGGATTCACCTGGTAAGGTCAGGCCTACCCAGAATAACTTTCCTTTTGGCTAATTCAATGTCAAACTGATGAAAGATTTTACTTATATCTGCAAAATGCCTTCACCTCTGCCACTGAATGCAACATCATCGTGAGAGTGCATTCCACCATATCTATAGGTTCTTCCTACAAAAAAGGGAGATTATGGAGAGTATTAACACTAGCGGATGGGAATCTTTGGGGCCATCTTAGAATCTTTCCTACCCCACTTACCAACCACAAAATTCACTCTTTCCTTTAAGAAGTTAACATGGAATAAAGACATAGGACAAGAATTTACCCTAACTAAATTGTTTTACTAGAAAATATCAGGCTAAGGGAAAGATTGCCTCCAATGAAGAGACTGCTCTGGATTTGGGTGTGAATTTTGTGAATTCTTTGGCCCTCATCCCAGCGAGCTAGCAGGATGAGTACCCAGCTTTTAGAACTAAGCGTGTTCAGTACTACTCTTCAGTCTCCAGATGCAGGAACTGTCTTGATGGGAAAAAGGCAAAGGTAGAGAGTCACTCCAAATGGGGACCCAGGCTGCCACATGTTGGTCGCAAGCACATGTTCTCTGAACTTGGGCTTGGATCCAGACAGAGAAGAGCTCACAATGGAAACAGTGATGGCTGTTTGCTCAAGCAGCCAAGAGAAGGAAAAGCGCATTGAAACCCAGCAATGGGGAGAGGCACGGTGGGCTCCTGGGTGGTGAAACCAACCTGACAACAGAGCAGGATCAGAAAGCCCATTCCCAGCATCTTTCTTCATTTCAACAGCAGACCTTTATGTACAACTTCTCAGGGAATTGCTGAGAAATTAAACTGTGGGCAACCCAAACTTTGCCTAGCAATAGATACACGATCAATCTAGTTTGCTCCTGGTTTCATTGAATTAGCTTCCATTAATTGAGAGAAAGCAAAGAGCTCTTCTCAATGTATGTTCTCTGTCCCTCCCCACCCAAGAGTTCATCAACTTTCTTTTTTATTGCTGCCACTAGTGGACTATTTTGACTTCCAGTGAGTGCCTTTTCAGTTGGTATTTTCATGCTGTACTTTTCCTCATTTCCCCACTGGTATGTGAATGCCCTCCTATCCCAGCACATCAGTAACTGCTGGGCTGAGAAAATGGCTGGCAGCGGGAGAAACCAGGCTTCGGGGTGAGGGAGCGGGAGTGCAGTCTCTACGGATCCAGATGGCAGTGTTTGCTCACCTGTGCCTATTATGTAGATTATATATTTAGATTATGTAGGGATTTACTTCCACTGACTGAATTTTCTCTTGTGTTTTGGTCATTTGGTTCTATCTTTTGACAACCCTAGTAATTTTATTAAATATCTGATGTGGTTTGAGTAGTAAGTGTTCTAAATTATGCCATTTTCCATTAAAGGTTTACACCTTCCTCTGCTAGGAATATAGAGCAAGTAACTGATGAACTGAATCTAATTATGAACTTGCTGAGTTTGAGGTGGGCTAGAGTTGCACTAATAATATGTCTATTTGTGTTTTATACCCACTTCTCAGCATGTCCCTCCAGTGATTCCAGCTGAGAGGCTGAGTTTTTCATTGAGGTTGGTTCCCCAGTGGGTTCTGAACTTTATAATCTTTGTCTATTCAACACAATGAGACAAGGGAAAACTTTGTTTCACTTCTCAGAAAGTTTTGGCTCACTTTCTTCACATCTTACCTACATCATTTATAATTTTCAAAACATCCTGATTGAAAAATTGTCTGCATTTATGCTCAGTTCTCTGACCCTCCTTTCTATCAGAACCTTGCTCACTCCCATCTCCAGAGTTCATGTCTTCAGTCACACAACCATTCAAAACACTTGCTGGTTTCTCTGACTCTCAACTGCAGTCCTCTTCTCAAGCCCTGTGCCTACCACCCAGGCCTCTTTCCATCCACACAGAAGCAGAAATATCCTAAAAGAAGTGGCTGCCCTACATCTGCTCACCTCTCCTCACTCCCCCTCTATGGAATGTAGGGCTTTCACTATTACCTCAGCAGCATTCTGCTGCCTTTAAATTAAAAAAAAATTAAACCCTCAAATTAGTAAATAAATAAATTTGCAATTTTTCTAGATTTCTAGATCATTTCATGGAAGGATTATTTGGCTACACACTACTCTGCCTTAGCTAGAAGCAGAAGTTTTCTGCTGATCTAGTTTTAAAAGGGCTTGAGTCCTTGCCTCAAATTAATAAACAAGATAAGGAGAATCCTGAATTCAAAGGTGTAAATTCAAGCATAAAAATAGGGAGTGAATTGGATAAATTTATTGCTACTGCCTAAACGACCTGCCTTCTATTACCAAAGTCAAAGATTATGTAATAAATCTTTTGTGTAACAAAATCTCTAAGTCATGTTTTTAAAATCACATTTAGTTGTCTGATTGGTACACTGCCAAGAAATTCTTAAGGAACATTCTTCAGTGTAGGGTGAAAAATTCTGAATTTAGAAGCGCTGTACAAAATTGTCAGATCATCTCCAACATAAAGAAGCATTTTTTTCTATAGTCCTAAAAGATATTTTTTACAAGGTATACATTCTACTGGATAAGGAAAAATTATGACGGTTAAGATCAGCAGGTTTTCTATACCATCTGAGAATCATAAGTATAATTTAAGTATGAATATTGGGGAAAGCTCAACCATGGCGTTTTACTTTTTAGAAAAATAGCATACAGAGGAGAGTTTCACTTAGAAGGAATTTTATTCAGAGGTCACCAAGAGTTACATGCAATCATGTTCATTAGAAGGATCATTAGCATCGGGGACTTCCCTGGGGGTCCAGTGGTCAAGACTCCGTGCTTCCACTGCAGGGGGTGCCTGTTTGACCCCTGGTCAGGGAACTAAGATCCCTCATGCCTCACGGGCAGGCAAAAAACCAAAAAAGGATAATTAGCATCTCTCTGGGTTGATTGTAATATTTACTCTTCTCAGAGCTCCTTTGGCCGTTATTTTATGTTAGATAAGAGTAACTATATTTTAAACAGAATATCTATTTGTCCATATATACAAAGACAGATATTTACCTTATTATAAGGTGATAAAAATTACATCTCATTGTAACCATCTCACGTGAAATTTCATATGTATGTATGTATTTGTCTGACTATACATATATTACCTTCTATACATATATGCTGACATTCTGCTTTGATTTTCTTGAGGCATACAAAATTAAGTCTATGGCTGGGGGTAAAAGTCTCCTACTGCCACTATAGGATTAAGAGCTTTATGATATAGATTATATAAATTGTAACAAAAACAGTGAAGAAAACCTAAATATATCACTGTAGATTATTATACAAAGTAAACTTAAAGCAAAGGCATTTCCATTATACATTTAGACAAGGAATTTGAGAACAAAATACACTCTCTTAACAGCAGAGTGTTTGATCTACCATCAAAAAAGCACACGTGGCAGACAATACATTGAATGCAACAAAAATAAAGGTAAAATATTGTTGTTCTAAGAAGCCAACAGTCTTAGGTTTGGATGGCAAATTTGTGGGAACTAGACAGAACGCTTATACATGTAAAAAACATAGCTTTAATGCAAAAAGGAAAGTTTCCACTGCTCATGAGAGTATGGAATGAAGCATATTATCGCTGTGCTTGAGGATGTTCTTAGGGAAAACTTTTCAGTAGACTTAGTATTTTAAGTAAGCCTGGAACAATAGGTAAGCTTTCATTTTGTAGGGAACTAAGGGTATTTCAAACATAGAAAATGCAATGAATGAAGCAGAGATGTTAGAGTGAATCTTAAGTGCATGATAGAAAATATCTGTAAATGAAGATGGAAAAATTAGTTGTGGTCAGAATATGAAGACCTTGAATACAGACAAAAGATTGTGACATCCTGCAAGCCCAGAAGAATCACTGAGAAGTATGTTATTTGGAGTTACGTTTTAAGATAACATTCCTTAATAGCAGTCTTTGGGGGTTTAGTTACAGATGGGAGAAACATGATATTGGAAGGCCATTGTGAACATCGGAATTTGAAGTCTATTATAATAGTCCAGGCAGAAAAGAATGGTGTCTAAACAAGAGTAATAGCAGTAGGAAAGAAAAGGTAAAAGACTATAATGTGTTAGTTAATAACTTACTTTTGCACAGTACCTATATTTTCTCAGCTTTTCATAGAAATTTAAATTTACTCATGCTGGAAAAATGAAAAAAAATTACTAAGTGTCTACCTTGTGACAGCTTACATCAACCGTGTTTATAGTCTTAAAAATATTAAATCACACACATTTTGCAGCTAAGGAAAACAAAATCCAGAGATGGTAAATAACTTTCCCAAGAGCAGGGACAGAGCTACTAGGCAATACTTACAGTTCTAACTATCTTCAAACTTTTTATATAACATGATCAGATAATTTCTTCAACAGTTTTATATATATATATGTGTGTGTGTGTATATATATATATATATATACACACACATTTATTTATATTTTTAACAATTTTATCATTAGTTTAAGGAAAATATATATTTAATATATAATATATTTATAATATATATATATATTATATATAATAACATATAATATATTAATTATAATATAATGTAATATATTAATATAACATAATATATATTATGTTATGCAATATGTCTTATATAATTATATGTACAATAACATTATAATATATAATGTAATATATTAATATTATAATGTACTATTATATTATATATATTATATACTATATATTATTTAATATAATATATATTGTATATATTATATTGTATTATTATATTATATATATAATAAATTATATATATTAATATATAATAGGTGGCACTTCTGAGGGAGAGCTGGATGAGAAAGTCATGACATAGATACCAGCACTTCCAAAATAATGAAACCCCAATTCCAAACACACAACATAGGTATATAAAAGTGGGCAATGGACAATAAAGAGTTAAAAGTATGAAACAAAAATCTGACTGAATGGGAAAACAATCAGGGCAAGAGCAGTGTCATAAAGTTAAGAAGGAAAAGTGTGGTGGGCAGGAAGGGTACCCCATCTGTAAAGCTCTGTCCTTGTCCAGAAGGCAGCCTCCAAAGTTTTTCTCTCCAAAGCATGAACACATATCAGTGTGCTTTACTTTAAAAAAAAATGTTTAAAGAAAAGAATGCTTAAGTATCATGGTGTTTTTCTAGCTCTATTGATTTTTCTATTAAAAAAGAAAAAGAAATGTGGGTGAATGACAAAGGACAGACCTACAGAAATTTTTCTGTGGGCTCTCTTCTACCTAACTATTTACATTGTGTCAAATAGAAAAAAAAAAAAAAAATACAGCTTTTTTTCCCCCCAAATCGTAATTTCTGTCTCATTGTTTTGACTTGTCACTCTAACATGCTGATATATTAAGAAAAAAAAAACAAAAGAAAGATGACTTCATTGGCAAATATGCTTTCCCATTTGGCTAATGACAGGTTAAGTTTCCAAAGATGTAGTAGTATTTTCTCTAAGGAAGTGTAACTTGGAGGATAATAAGAGCAAATGCAGAAAACCTACCACATTCCAGCCATTGTTTAAGCACTTTGCATAACTTAACCTATCTGCACACTAATAATGACCCTATGAGGCTGGTACCATTATTTTAAAAGAAACCTAAGAACATAAAATTTAAGCAATGTTCCTTAACTTACAGTGTGTGAATGAGAGAAAAGGGATTCAAACCCAGTCAGACACCAATATCTCTGATTATAATCAACGTACTCTGTTCACTTTTATGGAAAAAAAATTGGTAACTGTGTTAGTAATTAATAGAACTGAATTAATGTGTAAAGGTACTCAATTTTTCTGTTCCAAATTCTGCTAAAACTTAAGTATCGAAATGGTTAAATGCCGTGGCTTAATTTAAGGAGTAAAACCATAGGATAGGCACAAAACTAATCTGTAATATGGTACAATAACTTTGGAAAAAATTTTGTCACTTTCTTCTAAAATTTATCCTTCTTGACAGTGTTATAATTTTTGAGGTTGTGTGGTCAATCCACATTTGTTTATTATACCACTAAAATGAAGATTTATTTCTACTACTTTATTTTGTATTTTTATGTATCATGCTATTCTTTTACCTTTGTCCTTTACTGACTTCCTTTTTTATTTTCTCATCATCTTTGATTTATTCGTTTTTACCATAACATGTGTATGAATTGAATTTGATTGTTCAGGACTCAGAATTCACATTCAATCTGAGTAATCTTGACAGTTTACGTTTCTTCTTCTGATAAAATATCGGCTTTTACCTCATAGAATATATTACTTAAACATTTTTCTGTTCTGGAATTCATTATAGGCATATAAAGGAGCCATCTGATCTAGCTTCTATGTCTCTTGAGAGCATTTTTCATATTTTTAGGATCGTTGTACAAATTTTGTTTTGTGTGACTTCTCATTAATGTCTTCCAATTCATCAATTTTATATTCATTGATTTAAATTTTTTTCTCTAGTGTGACATATTTATTTCAATGTCTTCTTTTTATTTCCAGGATTTTTCAGGTGGACTTTATTTTTAGAGGAGATTTAGATCAAAGCAAAATTGAGAGGAAGTTATAACTCCTTCCCCGAAGTGGTACATTTGTTACAATCCATGAACCTACATTAATATATCATTATCATCTAAGGTCCATAGTTTACATTAGAGTTAACTTTTGGCATTGCACATTATATGGGTTTGGACAAATGTATAGTGACATCTATCCATCATTATAGTATCATACAAAGTAGTTTAACTGCCCTAAAAATCCTCTGTGCCTCACCTATTCATTCCTCCCCACTATGCCTGGTGACCACTGCTTTTTTGATTATCTCCATAGTTTTGCCTTTTCCAGGATGTCATATAGCTGGAAACATAAAGTATGCACTCTTTTCAGATTGGTTACTTTCACTTAGCAATATGCATTAATGATTCTTCCATGTCTTTTCAAGGCTTGATAGCCCATTTTTTCAGTACTAACTGAATAATATTCCATTTCTGGATGCACTGAAATTTATTTATGCATTCACCTTTGGAAAGACATCTTTGTTTGCTTCCAGGTTCTGGAAATTATGAATAAAGCTGCTATAAACATCTGTGTGTGGGTTTTTGTGTGAACATAAGTTTTCAACCCAGGAAGCATGATTGCTGGATTGTATGGTAAGAGAATGTTTAGTTTTGTAAGAAACTGCCAAACTGTCTACCAAAGTGGCTGTACAATTTTTTCATTCTCACCAGCAATGAATGAAAGTTCCTTCTGGTCCACATCCTCACCAGCATTTGGTATTGTCATGTGTTTGGAATTTTGATCATTTTAATAAGTATGTAGTGGTATTTCATCGTTGTTTGAATTTCAAATTCCTAATGATATATAATGTGGTACCTATTTTCATATGCTTATTTGCCACCAGTATATCTTCTTTGGTGAGGTGTCTGTTAAGATATTTGCCCCAATTTTAATTGATTTGCATGTTTTCTTACTGTTGAGTGTTAAGTGTTCTTTGAATATTTTGGATGTGTTCTTTGTCGACTGTGGTTTGCAAATATTTTCTTCTAGTCTGTGGTTTATTTTCCCATTGTCTTGACTGTGTTTTTGCAGAACAGAAGTTTTTAATTTTAATGAAGTCCACCTAATCAGTTCTTCACGGATTATACTTTTGGTGTTGTAACTAAAAAGTCATTGCAAATCCAGTTATCTATATTTTCTCCTATATTATCTTTTAAGAGTTTCACAGTTTTGCATTTTACATTTAGGCCTACAATCCATTTTGAGTTAATCTTCTTGAAGGGTTTAAGTTCTGTCTAGATTCTTTTTTTATTTATTTGCATGCAGATATCCAGTTATCTAGCAAAATCTGTCATATTGCTTTTGCTTCTTTGTTAAAGATCAGTTGGCTATATTTGTGTGAGTTTATGTCTGGACTCCTTATTCTGTTTCATTGATCTATCTGTCTCTTCTTTTACCAAGAAGAGATAGCTTGGTTATGATAGCTGTATTTCTAGTATTTTTACTTTGTCCCTCTTCATTGCTGCTTGCTTATGACAATTGAAATAGGAGGGATTTTTTACATAATTACTTGTATTTTTCAATTAATTGCATTCTTTACTTCCTTGAGGATAAATATATACTCATTGGATAGCTCTTTTAAGGTTGTCTAATTTATTAGAATTCTAAACAGATTTATCTCAATTTTTTTTTTTTGTTTGCTCTCTTACTGTTAAATTTCATCACATATTTTGGATTGTACTTTGTAGACTCACCTTGAATGTGTATTTTTTCACCTTCTAGATTACACTTCTCAATACAACAGTTTTGTTTCCACCTTCATATGTTTTTCTAGGTTTCTCAGACCAGAATTGTTATTTTTATATTTGTGACTACCCATCTATAGAGATATTGGCAATATTGCAGATTTTGTTGCAAAGGTTTAACTCAAATCCTAGCCTCTAAATTTTATCTGCTTCACTCATTACCTTTCTATGTGTAATGGTTAATTTTATACGTCAACGTGGCTAGGCTATTGTACCCAGTTATTTGGTAAACAACAGTCTAAATATAACTGTGAAAGTAGTTTGTAGATGTGATTAACATTTAAATCCGTAGACTTTGAGTAAAGCAGATTATCACCATAACCTGGGTGAGCCACATTCAATGAACTGATGGCCTTAGTAAAGACGAAGGTCCCCAAGGAAGAAGGAATTCTTTGTCCAGACAGCCTTCAGACTCAAACTGCAGCATCAGCGCTTCCCTGGGTCTTTAGGCTTCAGCCTGCCCCAAAGACCTCAGTCCCACCAGCCTCCATAACTGCATGAGCCAATTCTTTCAATTCTCTCTCTCTCTCTCTCTCTCTTTCATATATAAATATCTCCTATTTGTTCTAGTTCTCTGAAGAACCCTAAAACCATGTACAGAGATTTCTATTTCCTATATATGTATTACCTATAGCCTCATGGGGTAGTCAACTGTATTTTTGTTTATTTGTTTGTTTGTTCTCAGACAAATACATTTTTAGTTTTCTTTTTTTTTATACCCAGTATGCTTGGGATAAAGATAGAGGTGATGGTTGGGGGTGCACCACCTTAAGAAGGCTTCCTCTGCTTTTTATCTATGTCAAATTTTCAGAAATTTTATACCAATCTTATATTCTATTGCAGAGGAAATATATGGAAAAATTAAATTTATTCTTTTTAAAATTTTTAATCTCAGTAATTTTCCTTAAAAATGAGTGACATTTATATTTCCATTATATCTAAATTACTATGAGTAAATTAATATAATTTAATATTTAGTTGTTTTGGTTTCATATTTTTATCAGTTTTTGTCATAAATGATTTAGCTTGTAGACAAAAAATAGTGAATTTCTTGTTAGTATTTGATTTAAATTCTCAAAATTTATGAACATCTTTTTAGAATATTTGTGGATTACAACATGTCAAGACAATAATCTTTCAAACAAGAGAAAGTACTGGAAGTTAGTCTTTGAGTTATTTACATAGAGGTCCTCCAATGTCATTTTCTGTGATTTGAGCACATTTGTAATTTGATACATAACTGTAAAAGTCAATCAAAACATTTTAGTTTGAGAGTATACTACAAAGCTACAGTAATCAAAACAGTAAGATACTGGCACAAAAACAGAAATATAGATCAATGGAACGGGATAGAAAGCCCAGAGATATACCCACACACATATGGTCACCTTATCTTTTATAAAGGAAGCAAGAATATACAGTGGAGAAAAGACAGCCTCTTCAATAAGTTGTGCTGGGAAAACTAGACAGCTGCATGTAAAAGAATGAAATGAGAATGCTTCCTAACACCATACACAAAAATAAACTCAAAAAGGATTAAAGACCTAAATGTAAGGCCAGACACTATAAAACTCTTAGAGGAAAACATAGGTAGAACACTCTATGACATAAATCACAGCAAGATCCTTTTTGACCCATCTCCTAGAGAAATGAAAACAAAAACAAAACAAAAAAAAACAAATGGGACCTAATGAAACTTAAAAGCTTTTTCACAGCAAAGGAAACTGTAAACAAGACAAAAAGACAGCCCTCAGAATGGGAGAAAATATTTGCAAATGAAGCAACTGACAAAGGATTAAACTCCAAAATATACAAGAAGCTCATGCAGCTCAATATCAAAAAAACAAACAACCCAATCCAAAAATGGGCAGAAGACCTAAATTGACATTTCTCCAAAGAAGATATACAGTTTGTCAACAAACACATGAAAGGATGCTCAACATCACTAATCATTAGAGAAATGCAAATGAAAACTACAATGAGGTATCACCTCACACCAGTCAGAATGGCCAATATCAAAAAATCTAGAAACAATAAATGCTGGAGAGGGTGTGGAGAAAAGGGAACCCTCTTGCACTGTTGGTGGGAATGTAAATTGATACAGTCACTATGGAGAACAGTATGGAGGTTCCTTAAAAAACTAAAAATAGAACTACCATATGACTCAGGAATCCCACTACTGGGCATATACCTGAGAACACCATAATTCAAAAAGAGTCATGTACCACTATGTTCATTGCAGCTTTATTTACAATAGCCAGGACATGGAAGCAACCAAAGGGTCCATCAACAGATGAATGTATAAAGAAGATGTGGCACATATATACAATGGAATACTACTCACCCATCAAAGGAAATGAAATTGAGTTATTTGTAGTGAGGTGGATGGACCTAGAGTCTGTCATACAGAGTGAAGTAAGTCAGAAAGAGAAAAAAAAATACCATATGCTAACACATATACATGGAATCTAAAAATCAAAAAAAAGTTTCTGAAGAACCTAGGGGCAGGACAGGAATAAAGATGCAGACATAGAGAATGGACTTGAGGACATGGGGAAGGGGAAGGGTAAACTGGGACGAAGTGAGAGAGTGGCATGGACATACATACACTACCAAATGTAAAATAGATAGCTAGTGGGAAGCAGCCACATAGCACAGGGAGATCAGCTCGATGCTTTGTGACCACCAGAGGGGTGGAATAGGGACGGTGGTAGGGAGACGCAAGAGGGAGGGAATATGGTGATATATGTATACATATAGCTGATTCACTTTGTTATACAGCAGAAACTAACACAACATTGTAAAGCAATTATACTCTAATAAAGGTGTTAAAAAAATTCAACTGTAATATGGTTATTTGCTTATTCCTCAAATTCTTAGATTGATATCAAATTAAATTTTGTACAGGTTTGAGGAGCCTAAATTTAACTTATAAGGGTCTTATGATTTTTATATCAAGTAAATTGTTATGATAGAGGGGAGAAAAACAAAATAAATATTAAACTGCTTATAAATGTTACAATTAATAAAAAAAACTATTTCTGTTTTGGGCTTTGCAGCTATTTTTTGTTTTTAATTTGGTGGTATTGATAAGGACTGACTCATCCAAAGTAGCCATTAATTATACAGCAGACCACTGGTAAGAAACTTAACCTATCTTGCACCATACTTTGGTTCAGTGCTGTGTGTGACATGATTTTAATCTAATATCATTTGTGAGTGATGATGGTAACAACTGTATTATGTACTTATACAACTATCTTATTTCTCAGTATCTTCATATTTAGTCTTCAACAGTTTATGTTCAAATATTTAAAAATTCTTTTTCCTTCCTCAAGGAATTAACAAAACAAAACAATTTTCTGAGATGGCCTTTTGGATTTGAAAAACATATTCTTGTTGCTTTTGGTTTTCAGGATGGATTTTCTGTCAGCACAAATAATCACCAGTGTTGTTTGTAATGTTACAATTCAATAATTTGTCTAAAGATATTTAGCAGTGAACAGCTACAATCTATTTCGTCTGATAGGTTCTAGTTTTTTCATCTTTGGTCCTCTTCTCTTTGATATTCACTGAGCATTGTGGGATTATTTGAGGTCTGTTAAAAGTTGTTGTACAAAAAAATATTAATAGACTATAAAAAAACATTTTAGTTTGAAAAGTCATTATATATCATCAGGTTTATAACATTTTAATAGACAAAAATGTGTTGTCAAACTCTTTACACTTAAAATTCTGGGTGTGTTGCATTTTGTTATAAAATTCTCAGAATATATTTATTGAACTGGCTCTAGCATGGTGGCTACAGTTTGCAGTCTCCTAACTTGCAGTTTATGTCACTATGATATACAATTTGGTTTATTATTTTTATTATGTGAAGTAAACTTAAGGTTATACTAACAATGATGTCACTTTCAAGCACTTGCATTCTATACACATTCTTTAGGAGAAAGTAAAAGATGGGTTTATAATTCATGCCATGAAAATTATGTAAAACTATGGTGGATTCATTGGTGTGTGTTTAAATGTTAAAGTAAAAATGATGAAAATGATTGAGAAGTATTTTTGTAGATCATACAAAGATTTCTACGTATAACAAGTGGGAGCGATGTGATAGCTTTTGTATTTTGCCGTTTTTTTCTCCAATACAAAAACAAGATCAGGAAATGTATGATTACAAGATGTTTCTGGTGAGTAAGAGAGACAGACATTGGCACGCACGTGTTGTCAAAATGCCATCCTGTTGCATACATCATAGGCCGTACATCAATATTGATCCCAACATTTCTTTTCCTGTCTATCCCACTGATCTCAAAATAATCAGTGATCAAAACAAAAGGTTCTACTGTTTTTGGCATGAGCATTCAGTGATAAACCATGCAAACAGTTTCCCAGGATTTCTTTGTTATATGTGAGTTGCTTATATGCTGAGACACATACTAAGGAAAAACTCAGTTCTGATCTCTCTTTCTTCTTTTTCTCTCACATGAAAAACGTAAGCAATACAAAACTCTTCTTTTGATCCAACATGCACTTTTGGATGTTATCTTTATGAATGTGCTGGAAGATTTCGTTCAGTTTTCTTTGCTGCTTACAATTAATCTCACCAATTAATCTTTTCCTGTCTTGATGATCTTATCCAATTAAATACCATCTATATGCATGAGGGCATCTTCAACCAGGACTCTTTCTTGATCTAAAGACAATATATACAACTTTCAGGTGCTGGAAATTCAAAGATGGAGAAAGAGATGATCTTATCCTTGAAACACTTCATTTAGTAAAAGAAACAAGTACTTCATCAGCTGACAAATATAAAAAAGTCTGAATTATATAAAAATTTTAAAATAACACAATATGATGCATAATAATATAAAAAGGTAGGGTAGGGACGGAAAGAGAGAGACAGGACTTCAGCATGTAGAAAAATGCTGCCAAATACTTCTATTAAAATATTTTATTGAATTTCCTCTACAGACTGAAAATTAAATGTCTAGATTAATGGTATAATTGATTTAAAATGTATATGCTACAATTTTGCATTGTAGAGAAATATACTTTCTGAACGTTATAGAAGGCAAGTAAAGTGTCCATATAATGGATATATATAGTGGATTATATTCCCTATTCTATCATTTTTCCCTATGGCCTCTATCTTTCTATCTTTTTATTGTCATATCAGAAATATATATATACATTTATGCACAAATTTATACGTATTATATAAGAATGTTTCTACAAACACAAGCACATATGCAAGCTATACACACAGAGTTATTACCAAACAAAGGTATAAAAATAATGGGACAAGAAAAATGAGAGTTAACCATTTTGTATTTTCCCTTATTTCAGTAAAGATATTAGTTGCATATTAAAAACAATCTCTGGTCACAGGGATTGCTTTATGAAACAAACATCTCAATTTTATGGGCAAACAGGGAAACAGCTGTCATGTAATCTTACTCCAGGATTTTCAGGCCAGCATAGCAATTATAAAGCAGGACACACTGTCTAATGTAGCTGACATGTAATCAGCTTCCACTGTTGCTTTGGCCAAAATGACGTGCATTAAATTTTGTAAGAAAAACATCTTTATTGAGCAGGAAATTATTTAGAAATGGCTTTGCATTAGGTGAAACAATAATCTTTTATAATCATAATGATGTTTTTGAAAGGATACCACAAATAAATTTTGCTTGATGAAAACTACCTATCTATCTACCTATCTATCATCTCTCTATCTATCTATCTATTTATCTATCTATCACAATTATTTCAGAAGTTGGAGATTAATCCTTTGTCAGTTGCTTTGTTTGCAAATATTTTCTCCCATTCTGAGGGTCGTCTTTTCATCTTGTTTATGGTTTCCTTTGCTGTGCAAATTTTTTTAAGTTTCATTAGGTCCCATTTGTTTATTTTTGCTTTTATTTCCATTTCTGTAGGAGGTGGGTCAAAAAGGATCTTGCTGTGAATTATGTCATAGAGTGTTCTACCTATGTTTTCCTCTAAGAGTTTTATAGTGTCTGGCCTTACATTTAGGTCGTTCATCCATTTTGAGTTTATTTTTGTGTATGGTGTTAGGGTGTGTTCTAATATCATTTGTTTACATGTAGCTGTCTATTTTTCCCAGACCCACTTATTGAAGAGGCTCTCTTTTCTCCCATTGTATATTCTTGCCACCTTTGTCAAAGATAAGGTGACCATATGTACTTGGGTTTATCTCTGGGCTTTCTATCCCGTTCCATTGATCGATATTTCTGTTTTTATGCCAGTACCATACTGTTTTGATTACTGTAGCTTTGTAGTATAATCTGAAGTCAGGGAGCCTGATTCCTCCAGCTCCATTTTTCTTTCTCAAGATTGCTTTGACTATTTGGGGTCTTTTGTGTTTCCATACAAATTGTAAAATTTCTTGTTCTAGTTCTGTGAAAAATGCCGTTGGTAGTTTGATAGGGATTGCATTGAACCTGTAGATTGCTTTGGGTAGTATACTCATTTTCACAATATTGATTCTTCCAATCTAGGAGCATAGTATATCTCTCCATCTGTTTATGTCACCTTTGATTTCTTTCATCAGTGTTTTATAGTTTTGTTAGTACAGGCCTTTTGCCTCCTTAGGTAGGTTTATTCCTAGGTATTTTTTGTTGTTGTTGCTATTGTAAATGGGAATGTTTTCTTAATTTCTCTTTCTGATCTTTCATTGTTAGTGCATAGTAATGCAAGAGATTTCTGTGCATTAATTTTATATCCTGGAAACTTACCAAATTCATTGATTAGTTCTAGTAGTTTTCTGGTGGCGTCTTTAGGAGTTTCTATGTATAGTATCATGTCATCTGCAGTCAGTGACAGTTTTACTTCTTTTTCAATTTGTATTCCTTTTATTTCTTTTTCTTCTCTGATTGCTGTGTCTAGGACTTCCAATACTACATTGAATCACAGTAGTGGGAGTTGACATCCTTGTCTTGTTCCTGATCTTAGAAGAAATGCTTTCAGTTTTTCACCATTGAGAATGATGTTTGCTGCGGGTTTGTCATATATGGCTTTTAGTATGTTGAGGTAAATTCCCTCTATGCCCGGTTTCTGGAGAGTTTTTATCATAAATGCGTGTTGCATTTTGTCAAAAGTTTTTCTGCATCTATTGGGATGATCATATGGTTTTTGTTCTTTAATTTGTTGCAAATCAAAACCACAATGAGGTATCACCTCACACCAGTCAGAGTGGCCATCATAAAAAATCTACAAACAATAAATGCTGGAGAGGGTGTGGAGAAAAGGGAACCCTCTGGCACTGTTGGTGGGAATGTAAATTGATACAGCCACTATGAAGAACAGTATGGAGGTCCCTTAAAAAACTAAAAATAGAACTACCATATGACCCAGCAATCCCACTACTGGGCATATTCCCTGAGAAAACCACAATTCAAAAATATACATGTACCACAATTTTCATTGCAGCACTATTTACAATAGCCAGTACATGGAAGCAACCTAAATGTCTATCAACTGATTAATGGATAAAGAAGATGTGGCACATATATACAATGGAATATTAGTCATCCATAGAAAGGAATGAAATTGAGTTATTTTTAGTGAGGTGGATGGACCTAGAATCTGTCATACAGAGTGAAGTAAGTCAGAAAGAGAAAAACAAATAACATATGCTAACGTATATATATGGAATTACAAAAGCAGTACTGAAGAACCTAGTGGCAGGGCAGGAATAAAGATGCAGACATAGAGAATGGACTTGAGGGCATGGGAGGAAAGGGAAGCTGGGATGAAGCGAGAGAGTAGCATTGACATATATACACTACCAAATGTAAGATAGATGGCTACTGGGAAGTTGCTGCATAGCACAGGGAGATCAGCTCGGTGCTTTGTGACCACCTAGAGGGATGGGATAGGAAGGGTGAGAAGGAGGCTCAAGAGGGAGGGAATATGGGGATATATGTATACATATAGCTGATTCACTTTGTTATACAGCAGAAACTAACATGACATTGTAAAGCATTTATACTCCAATAAAGATGTGAAAAAAAAAAATGTTTATCCCCATCAAAAAAAAAAAGTTGATGTAAGCCAAAAGTCTCTGTTTCTAGAAAAGTAAATACTAGTTTTTCAAACTTCCAGCTTCTAAAAATTTTTGCTAATCCGTTAGTAAGATAGCAAAAACATCAAATGAAGGGCTGTATAAATAGAAAAATGAATAATATAAAGATTAGCAGGTTGGCATCTTTTTATATATTTGTGTTTAACATCTACGTAGAGCTTACTATATGCTATACAAATATTAATTCATTTGATCTTGGTACCAACACTATGAAGGAGTTGTTCTTATTGTTTTCATTTTATAGATGTGGAAACTGAAGCACAGAGAGGTTAAGTAATTTGCCCAAGGTTGCTCATCAAGTTCATGGCAAACCTTTAACCTGAAACTATACAGAAAAAGGAAAAATGCCCTTTTCCTTTTTATATGGGAAAAGGTCATTATACAAACACACAAAAAAGTCTATTTTGTGGTCACATAGTAAAATAACCTTAGTTTGTATTAAAAAGATTCATTATCATCTTGCCATTGTCTTTGGTATAATTTAAATAGCACTGAATTAAAGATTCTGAATTAAAATTCAAGTCCACTATCTGGCAAGTCCTACATGTGTTATTTAGGACAAATTATCCACTTCAGGACTGATTTTCTCATCTTTATAAGGTTCCTTGACTATCTTTAATTCTATACAGTAAGATTGTTAATTGCCTAAAGGAAGATGCTGGCTTTTATGAAGACATTGATAAGTATAGCATGTATTTATGAAATATATACATGCAATTGTAGTGTTTGCTATAATAGTGTACAATTTTAGGGATCAAAAGAGGTAAATATTTTATTTAAAAACATGTCTTAATATATGTTTCTACTTATGAAGTGCAAAACTTCTCATGTGACTCAAGACAGTGGGTCCCTTGTACAAACAGCCTACATGAGCAATTTTCCTTTGGTGTGCTTCTCTTGTTTTCATCCACTAGTAGAAATATATTTTTATTGCCTTTTGTTACTGCCATGTAACACTTTTCACTTTTTAAAGTGAAATTTATAGACTACAGTGAAAGTAAATGACCTAAGGATATATTTTTGCCTCTTGTTTAGCGGGGAAAAATGACATTTTTTAAAGATTTTTATCTTTGAACACTTTAATTTCATGCAATCAGTTCAAGTTTTTGTCACTGTACAACTTCTATCCTAGAATTTTGTGATTCTATTTGTATGTTTACTTTGCCTTGAAAACTTAGGAATTTTCTGCCCATATTTATCAACAAAACATTCAAGTACAGGTTTCACTGTTAAAAGGCAACATTCCTACTGACTTCATCTGCTCTTTCCTTATTTTCAAATAGTTATTATTTTTATTTTTACTTTATGTTATAGTTTTCTAGAAGCCACTTCATTTATTTGTTGAGTAAATGGATATATAAGTGCATAATAACAAAATGAAAGATAACTTAAGAAATAGTATTAGAGTACTAGAAGTTTAAAAAACTTTATTTTCTAGTTTATTCTTCTCTTTACCTCCTTCCTAGTAATAGTGAAGATACATCAAAACTCTTAATGGTGTTCTACAATAAAAACTTTGAATTGTTTTTTTTTTTGAATAATGTCTTCACATGCTGAGTCCAAATACTTCCATTCTTAACTTTAAAATGTTTTGTTTTGTTTTGTTTTGTTTGTCTGTGTGGCTTGCGGGATCTTAGATCCCCGAAAGGGGATCAAACCCACACCCCTGGTAGTGGAAGTGCAGACTCTTAACCACTGGACCACCAACGAAGTCCCTGTTTTTTTTATTTTTTTTGAATGTCTGGGAAATAACTACTACACTTTGTACAAATTTGGCTATTCATAGATTTATATTTCCTTACCATGGGGAAAGTTTCCCCTTGTTAATTCTTTTATTATTTTATCACCTCTGTTCTCTGTGTTTCCTTTCCTGGGGCTACTGATAGACAAAATTTGTATTTATTCTCTACTTCTCTGAACTTTGTTTTCCTAAGACTTTTAATCTTGTCCTTTTCAGACCATTAAATTGTCCTATGTTCTACTTACCTAGAAAAAAAATTCTAATTCATAATTCCTCTTTGATTTCAGTTTGCAACAATAAGAGGAGATAATATATATACAAATGTAACATATATATATATATATATATACACACACACACATATACATATGTACCCTGACTGATACACATACCTACATGAATGATTTAATATATTAAATTTGCATTTTTCTAACACAATGAACGTAGCAGAATGTAACCACTGAATTTTGTTTAAATGTGCAAGTTCTTCAGTGATAAATCTATCCACTTCTAACATTCTGGAAAAATATGCTTAGGTGGGTCAGGTAAGTTTTTCTCAATATTTCAGTAATGGTATAATATTTTGCCTGACAGTTTATTGAAAGGTACCAAAACACAGTTTTCAAATTATGTAGGATACAGTTTCTTAATTATCTAGATTCTTTTTATTTGGCCCTAAAAAAGATCTATTTCTTGTGTCTCTTTTGAGTGTTACCAAATGTAGAACATATAGAATATAAGGAGATTCAATAGTTGAACATGTCCTCCTATGAAAAGAAGAAACCAATTAATTTATGAAAAATTTTATACATAAATAATTATATTAATTGTCAGATGGCTTTCAATAGTATGGCATAGCTTTTAAAAATATCCATCTATTTTGATTTTTCATTTCAGAGTATCATTGTTTTCTAAAATATTTCTTTGCTTTTCCTTTTGCATGTAAATGTTTTTCCTGATAAATTATCATTCATTGTCTTCTCTAAGAATGGACTTTTGTCTTCTGGAAACAAACAAACAAAAATGAGAATTTGGAATTAACATAATTTCAAGTATTAAAGTTCTTCATTCTGGAAATAGAAGTAAAAAGCTGTAATTTTAGGATGTTTTAGTACTTGAAAACAAGATGCTTTCACCTGATTAAAGAAATTTCCCACCTGTCTTTGACTTTCTTAGATAATTATATGACTGATTCAAAATAATGTCTTAATTACTAATAGAACTAGACATTTGTTACTATAAACGTAATGAGTAAACAGCTAATCAGGTTGGAAGTAGGCTATGTGTGTCATTATCTGCGTTATTCATATTTGGATTGAAACAAATTGGATAATCTAGAAGAACCCTTAAGATTGTTTTTACTTGTCTCCCTTAAATCTAGAAAAAATTCTGAAGAAAGCATTTAGCCTTCTGTATCTTTCTTTTCTGTACCATTCTCCAACATCTTGTCTATCTATTCAGAACAAAAAGGCAGCAACAAATTAAAAGGACTAACAGATTCAAATAGGAAGAAAAAAGTATACACATATACCCGCACATACACGTATGTGTACACACACACACACCAAACAGAAAAAAGGATAAAAAGTCTATAATAACATAAATAGCTGTCAACTGCAGTCCCCTCCAAAATCACTATGACAACCCCTCCAAAATCATGTTCTTTTGTTCAGAGGTTTTTATTTTTTTATTTTTTTTTTGCTTCATTAATTCATTCCAGGAACAAAAGAAGTAAAATTGTCACTGTTTGCAGATGACAGGATGCTATACATAGAAAATCCTACAGATGCTACCAGGAAACTACTAGAGCTCATCAATGAATTCTGTAAAGTTGCTGGATACAAAATTAATACACAGAAATCTATTTCATTTCTATACACTATCAATGAAACATCAGAAAGAGAAATTAAGGAAACAATCCCATTTACCATTGCATCAAAAATAATAAAATTCATAGGAATAAACCTACCTAAGGAGGCAAAAGACCTCTACTCTGAAAACTATAAAATGCTGATGAAAGAAATTGAAGACAACACAAACAGCTGGAAAGATATACTGTGTTCTTGGTTGTAAGAATCAATATTGTTAAAATGACCATAATACCCACAGCTATCTACAGATTCAATGCAATCCATATCAAATTACCTATGGCATTTTTCACAGAACTAGAACAAAAATCTTCTAAATATGTATGGAAACAAAAAAGACCCCAATTAGCCAAAACAATCTTGAGAAAGAAGAACAAAGCTGAAGGAATCAGATTCCCTGACTTCAGACTATACTACAAAGCTATGGTAATCAAAACAGTATGGTACTGGTACAAAAACAGACATATAGATGAATGGAACAGGGTAGAAAGCCCAGAGGTAAACCCATGAACTTATGGTCAATTAATCTATGACAAAGGAGGCGAGACTATACAATGGAAAAAGACAGTCTCTTCAATAGGTGGTCCTGGGAAAACTGGAGAGCTACATGTAAAAGAATGAAATTAGAACATTCTCTAACACCATACACAAAAATGAACTCAAAATGGATAAAATATGTAAATGTAAGACTGGATACTCTAAAACTCCTAGAGGAATACCTAGGCAGAATACTCTTTGACATAAATAGCAGCAATATTTTTTTGTATTAATCTCTTAGAGTAATGAAAATAAAAACAAAAATAAACAAATGGAACCTAATTAAACTGAAAAGCTTTTGTACAGCAATGGAAACCATAAACAAAATGAAAAGACAATCTACAGACTGGGAGAAAATATTTGCAAATGATGCAACTGACAAGGGATTGATTTCCAAAATATTCAAACAGCTCATACAGCTTAATATCAGAAGAGCAAACACAATCAAAAAGTGGGCAGAAGACCTAAATAGACTTTTCTTCAAAGAAGTCAAACAGACGGACAAGAGGCACATAAAAAGATGCTTAATATTGTTAATTATTAGAGAAACAGAAATCAAAACTACAATGAGGTATCACATAACACCAGTCAGAATGGCCATCATTAAAAAGTTTACAAATAATAAATGCTGGAGAGGGTGTGGAGAAAAAAGAATCCTCCTACACTGTTGGGAATGTGAATTGGTTGAGCCACTATGAAGAACAGTATGGAGTTTCCTTATAAAACTATAAACAGAGGTACCATATGATCCTGTAATCCCACTCCTGGGCATATATCTGGAGAAAACTCTAATTCGAAAAGATACATACACCCCAATGTTCATAGCAGCACTAGTTACAATAGCCAAGACATGGAAGCCACCTAAGCATCCATCTATCTATCTATCTATCTATCTATCTATCTATCTATCTATCATCTATCTATCTATACACAAAGGAATATTACTCAGCCATAAAAAAGAATAAAATATTGTCATTTGCAGCAACATGGATGGACCTAGGGATTATCATCCTAAGTGAAATAAGTCAGAGAAAGACAAATATATGATATCACTTATATGTGGAATCTAAAATAAATGGTCCAAATGAACTTATTTACAAAACAGAAATAGACTCACAGACAGAAAACAAACATATGGTTGCCAAAGGGGATAGTGGAGGAGGGGAGAGAGAGAAATTACAAGTTTGGGATTGACATACTCACACTACTATATATAAAATAAACAACAAGAACCTACTGTAGAGCACAGGGAACTATATTCAATACCTGGTAATAATCTATAATGGAAAGTAATCTGAAAAAATGTATATATAACTGAATCACTTTGCTGTACACCTGAAACTAACACAACATTGTAAATTAACTTTACTTCAATAGAAAATGGTTAAAAAATATTCATCCCACAAATATCAGTCATACACCTAATATATGCTAGGCATTGTTCTAGGTGTTAGGATTTCACAATGAAGAAGACAGTTGAAAATATTTGCAACTCTAGAAACTGGAAGTTATAGCTTGTATATCAATGCTCATTGTATCTTTAAAGAACTTGAATTTACTTATTTTATTCTGTGTTTTTAAACACCCCTTTATTAAATTCGTCATGGCTACTATATTCATCTCTGAATTTACCATGTAAAATCCCTTACTTCTTATTCAATTGTATCTCTTAAATTTTATTAACTTTTTATGTATTTATTATAATGGAAGCCATTTTACATATAAAATCCATATAACACAGCTTTATATATATCTATATATGAATCATTCAAACAAATTCTTACTTACCACCCAACCCAACTTAAGACAACAGGTCACTGATACGTTTTGAAAGCCAGTAGTAGGGTCCTCCTCAAGCCAATTTATCTCATTTCCTCCCTTGTTTTTACTCATGCTCCTGTATTTTGTTACCTCAGTTGCATTCCTTAAATGTTATATATATGTGTGTGTTTGTGTTTATATATACATGTTATATATATGTGTGTACACACACAAATACATACATATGTATATATATAAACTTGTTCATTTTTCATGTTTCCAGTTCCAATTTTGAATACCCACTTTTTCCTACTGGTCTGCAATGGCCTCAAGTCTTGTAACCTGGCATGGCATTTCTGCCTTACTTGTTTTCCCTGTTGGTATGGTATCAAGTCTTTCTATTCAATATCTTTACTTTTATTCGAATCTTATTTAATGTTCTGCAAGAAATACTTTTACTTTTTATAAAATAAAAGTTTTGTAGCATTTTGGTTTATTCCTAGGTACTCTTACTGTATTATAAATTCTGTATTTTTTTTTCACACTGTTAATTTTTTTTTACAGTTTTTTTTTTTTTAATTTTATTTATTTATTTATTTATTTATGGCTGTGTTGGATCTTCTTTTCTGTGCGAGGGCTTTCTCCAGTTGCGGCAAGCAGGGACCACTCTTCATCACGGTGCGTGGGCCTCTCACTATCGTGGCCTTTCTTGTTGCGGAGCACAGGCTCAGTAGTTGTGGCTCACGGGCCTAGTTGCTCCGCGACATGTGGGATCTTCCCAGACCAGGGCTCGAACCCGTGTCCCCTGCATTGGCAGGCAGATTCTCAACCACTGTGCCATCAGGGAAGCCCCATAAATTCTGTTTTTAATTACTTTTTTAACAGATTATTTCTTACATATACAAGTGAAACTTTCTTTTGTATAGTAGAATTACATCCAGAAATTTATCCATAATACTTTGGCTGTAGATTATTGTGAGTATTCTGTGTAGGCAGAAGTTTGTATCCTTCATTCATAGTTTATTCATTGTTATTATTTAATTTTTTTCCTGCTAACTAGAAATTTCTGTAAAATATTCGTTAAAGAATACTTGTCTTGTTCTTGATTCTAAAGGAAGCAGTTGTTTCTCCATTAACAACAATAGTGGCTAAACATGTTTTCTGCTACTGATAGGTTAAGCCTGATAAAGGATAAAGACTGTGAGCTGATCATTAGTTTTAATAAAACAGAAGTCAGTGGTGACTTTGAAAAAAGTATTTAGGGTGGAGTAACAGGGGCAAAAAGCTGGGCATAACGGATTTAAGAGAATGCTGGAAATAGAGAGTTAAAGAAGTTGGTGTATTAGTTTCCTATTGCCAGTGTAACAAACTATCACACATTTAGTGTCTTAAAATGACACTATAGTTTCTCGTACAATTTTGGAGGTCAGAGTTTCTAAAAATGTCCAGCAGGGCTGTGTTCCTTCTGGAACCTCTAGAGAAGAATTTGTTTCTTTGACTTTTCTACATTCTATAAGCTTCCTGGATTCCTTGGTCACTTCCTCCATCTTCAAAGCCAACAGGCTGCATCTCTCTCTTTCTCTCCCTTTCCCTGGTCACATTTCCTTCTATCTGATTCTAACTCTACTCCCTCCCTCTTATGAGGGAGGACTCTTGTGAATACATGGGACCCATCCAGTAATCCAGTATAACCTCTGCATCTCAAGATCCTTAATTCAATCACATCTGCAAAGTCTCTGCTGCCATATAAGGAGACACATTCACAGGTTCCAAGGATTAGGACTTGGGTATTTGGGGGAATGGGCATTATTCAGCCTACATACTTGTTATAGACAACACTTTTAAGGACTTTCCTACAAATGAAGTAAAGAAGTAGATAAGACATCAAAAATTGTTAATTTGCCACTAATATCTAAAGCCAATGAAATACTATTGATGCACATCTTAATGTCCACTGCCTTAATTTTCCAAAGTGTTTTCACTTTCTCTGCTCCACTTCATTTACTTACTACTTAATTCAACATGCATTTCTGTGTCATGAACTCATTACTCTCTTTTGTATATGATTGTTTGGTTTTCTTCCTACCTGGAAGCACATTTCAGGAGTAACTAACCCAGCCAGGGTCAGGGAGGGGTTGTGGGAAGTTTTCCTAAATCTTAGGACATTTCAGCTAAAACCAGAAAAATGAGCACAAGTTCGTAAACAAACAAAGGAAAAGAGTATGGGCTGTGGTGTGATGTGAGGAAGAAGATGATCCTGGAATTAAAAACAGAAATGAATCTATCAAAGCCAGAGAACCAGTGCCTTTTTTTTTTTTTTTTTTTTTTTTTTTTACTTTTCTGTGACCCTTTGTTTCTTCGTTCCCTTAAACATTCTTTTCCATTTCCCCATCTCTTAAATATTGATGTCTCCTAGTAGTCAGCATATTTTCCTTAACTACACACTTTTCACAGAGGTTACCTTCAACCACTACACTTAGAAAATAAATACCAAGTAGTTGACAACACTCAAATCTATGTCTTCAGTCATGGCTTACTTCCTCTCATATCATGCCCATTACCAATTAATGACCTCTCTGCTCCAGTTTCACCTTTCGACAGCTGCTCTGAAATGGACTCTTAGGCGTTTCTCATTTACAATCAGCAGGATGTCAAGCTTCGTTAGTGGAGGTCACAGGAGAGACACAATGAGAGGGAAGGATTTCTGTTCAAGGATCCAGTTTCTGGATCCTGTTTAGTGACTGGTTAGTGGCTTGAGGATGAGGAAACACGTGGTGGAGCCCTACCTCAGCTGCATTCCAGAGCACGCTGTCCATCAGGGACTCTGTAGCCCTGTTTGGACACAGTGATTTCCTTCCTGAGGCCCTACTGATGCAGACGCCGCCACACACTCCAGACTTCATGCCCACAGAGGCACCGACCCCTTGTGTGTCCATAAGTCAATCTAGGTTCTTCTGCTGCCTGGAGAGTTATTTGTTGCCACCAGGTGACTGTGGAACATCTCTGACTTGGGCAACCCAAATATCTCTACTATCCAGTGCGAGACAATCTATTCTCCAATAAAGGCTAAACTACGGCCTTGCAGAGGGGCTCCCTTCCAAGTTTATTCTTCCTTGGCCATTCTCCTTTGGGTATGCTTTATTTATCTATTTATTTATTTAACTTTTTTACATCTTTATTGGAGTATAATTGCCTTACAATGTTGTGTTAGTTTCTGCTGTATAACAAAGTGAATCTGCTATACGTATACATATATCCCCATATCCCATCCCTCTTCCATCTCCCGCCACCCTCCCTATTCCACCCCTTTAGGTGGTCACAAAACAATGAGCTGATCTCCCTGTGCTGCTTCCCATTAGCTGTCTGTTTTACATTTGATAGTGTATATATGTCAATGCCAGTCTGTCAGTTTGTCCAAGCCTCACCTTCCCCCCTGTGTCTTCAAGTCCATTCTCTACGTCTGCATCTTTATTCATGCCCTGCCACTAGGTTCATCAGTACCATTTTTCTAGATTCCATATACACATTAGCATATGGTATTTGTTTTTTTCTTTTTGACTTACTTCACTCTGTATGACAGACTCTACGTCCATCCACCTCACTACACAAACTCAATTTTGTTCCTTTTTATGGCTGAGTAATATTACGTTGTATATATGTGCCACATCTTCTTTATCTATTCAGCTGTCAATGGACATTTAGGTTGCTTCCATGACCTAGCTATTGTAAATAGTGTAGCAATGTACATTGTGGTACATTTATCTTTTGAATTATGGTTTTCTCTGGTTATATGCCCAGTAGCAGGATTGCTCAGTCGTATGGTAGTTCTAATTTTAGTTTTTTAAGGAACCTCCATACTGTTCTCCATAGTGGCTGTATCAATTTACATTCCCACCAACAGTGCAAGAGGGTTCCCTTTTCTCCACACCCTCTCCAGCATTTATTGTTTGTAGATTTTTTGATGATGGCCATTCTGACCGATGTGATGTGATACCTCATTGCAGTTTTCATTTGCATTTCTCTAATGATTAGTGATGTTGAGCATCCTTTCATGTGTTTGTTGGCCATCTGTATGTCTTCTTTGGAGAAATATGTATTTACATTTTCCACCCATTTTTGGATTGTGTTTTTTGGTTTTTTGATATTGAGCTGCATGAGCTGCTTGTACATTTTGGAGATTACTCCTTTGTCACTTGCTTCATTTGCAAATATTTTCTCCCATTCTGAGGGAGACTTTGCATCTTCTTTAAGCTTTCCCAACACCCATTTATGATTAAAACCGTACAGAAAGTAGGCATAGAGGTAACTTTCCTCAACATAATAAAGGCCATATAGGACAAACCCACAGCCAACATCATCCTCAATGGTGAAAAACTGAAACCATTTCCACTAAGATCAGGAACAAGACAAGGTTGCCCACTCTCACCACTATTATTCAACATAGTTTTGGAAGTTTTAGCCACAGCAGTCAGAGAAGAAAAAGAAATAAAAGGAATCCAAATCAGAAAAGACGAAGTAAAGCTGTCACTATTTGCAGATGACATGATACTATACATAGAGAATCCTAAAGATGCTACCAGAAACTACTAGAGCTAATCAAAGAATTTGGTAAAGTAGCAGGATACAAAATTAATGCACGAAATCTCTTGCATTCCTATACACTAATGATGAAAAATCTGAAAGATAAATTAAGGAAACACTCCCATTTACCATTGCAAAAAAAAAAGAATAAAATACCTAGGAATAAACCTACCTATGGAGACAAAAGACCTGTATGCAGAAAACTATAAGACACTGATGAAAGAAATTAAAGATGATATGAACAAATGGAGAGATATACCTTGTTCTTGGATTGGAAGAATCAACATTGTGAAAATGACTCTACTACCCAAAGCAATCTACAGATTCAATGCAAACCCTATCAAACTACCAATGGCATTTTTCACAGAATTAGAATAAAACATCTCACAATTTGTATGGAATCACAAAAGACCCCGAATGGCCAAAGCAATCTTGAGAAAGAAAAATGGAGCTGGAGGAATCAGGCTGCTGGACTTCAGACTATACTACAAAGCTATAGTAATCAAGACATTTTGGTACTGGCACAAAAACAGAAATATAGATCAATGGAACAGGATAGAAAGCCCAGAGAGAAACCCACGCACATATGGTCACTTTATCTTTGATAAAGGAGGCAATGATATACAATGGAGAAAAGACAGCCTCTTCACTAAATGGTGCTGGGTAAACTGGACAGCTACATGTAAAAGAATGAAATTAGGACACTCCCTAACACCATAGACAAAAATAATCTCAAAATCGATTAAAGACCTAAATGTAAGGCCAGACACTCTAAATCTCTTAGAGGAAAACATAGGCAGAACACTCTATGGCATAAATCACAGCAAGGTCCTTTTTGACCCACCTCCTAGAGAAATGGAAATAAAAACAAAAATAAACAAATGGGACTTAATGAAACCTAAGTAGGAATTTTTATGTGACACATTCATTAATACATTCAGTAGAGATTTTCACTGCTATCCTAGTGGCTATGTATAGAATACCTACATTTTTCTTAGGCAAGCAAAGATGAAAACTTTAAAAATATAATTATTTTTTACAGACAATGGTTCCGTGATATCACATCTCTCTTTTGAATTCAATCAGGATTTTGCATTATCCAAAAAAGCTGTATCCTATTTAAAGAGGTTTTAATTACAAGGTCTGAACTGGATAGAAAATAAGTGCATGGAACATTAAGGGACATAATTATCTAGAGCTGATAATTGGTCCAGATGTCAGATGCAACACCAGTAGCTCTATACACAAAAATGTTTTTAGTTTAGGACAGTGACTTAACTATTTCAAGCAATTTAGGAATAAACAGTATTTTCAGGTGGCCTATAGATGGGTAGTGTCAAATTGCTTAAATTTTGAATAATTTAAAAGTGTGTGTTTACAGAAGAACAGGTACAATGCCAGATTTTGCTACACTAATATTCCCCGGCCAAAAAACTGATACATAGATATTTTGCTCTCCTTGCTTGAGGTCTATATGTAGAGAACTAGGACTCTTGCTTTATGAGTTGAACAATCATGAAAAAACTGTATAATTACAAAATTTAAGAATTATTTGCAATATTATTATATCCTCATCCTGCCATTAAGACTAAAAACAAAACAAAACAAAACAAAATCACTTGAACCAGAAATATCTTTACTCTCATGTATCTTGTTTAATGTCTTTAAGATCTTATGTGTGTGTGTCTATGTGTTTAGAGGTGTGGAGAGGAGCAGTTCGCAATCCCTACAATCACTTTCTGACTTTCAGGAATCTAAATGTCCCATATTAATTCTAATCAGTTTAAAGGAAATGTCATCACATCATTCAGTAAGTTATTGTTTCAATCATTAATTAGTTCTTTTATTGATTAATAACATTGAGAACCTATGCAAAAATTTGAATAATGATTTCAGTTCTCAAGGGATGTTAGTCTCATGGGAGACCAAAATTTAACTTCATCTTTTTATAACTATGAGTCCATAAAAACTCATCTTTTTATACTGTACTATTTTAAAACAATTAATGCATTAATCATCTTTTAAAAACTGACAATGTGGTTGAACCAATTTTTTAAATCTCAGGATTATTTCTATCAATTAATTCCATATTTTTCATCTGCTCTTGATAATCCTTACTGTTCTGATTATTTATTGCTGGATAAAAAATTTACCCTCAAATTTAGTGCTGTAAAACAACCATTTTGTATGCTCACAGGTTCTATGGAGTATTAGGATTTAGACAGACAAAGGGAGGACCATTTGTCTCTGTTCAATGATGTTTGGGGATTCAACTAACAGCTGAGGGCTTGAACTGACTCTACACATAGGGGCTGAACTCATCTGAGGCATTTCACCCACACTATGGCGGTTGATACTTACTGTTTGTTGATAAGCTGGTCACTTGGCTTGGCCTTTACCTATAATACAGTGTTTGTGCCCTCTCAGTGGGTCAGAGCTTTCCTACAGTATGGTACATAGATTCCAAGGGTAAGTGTCCCAAGGGACAGAACTTGGCAGAATTGTATTTTCTGTTCTAACGTAGCCTTATAAATTATGGCATATTATTTCTGCTATATTCCATTTGATCAAGGTAGTTACAAAGACCTACCCAGTTTCAAGAGAAGAGAAAATATATCTTTCTGGGATAGGGGCAAGTTACTGAAAGAATATATGAGGTTGGAACTGTGTCATTTGTTGGAAAGCAGAACTTGCCGAAGTCCACCATCCTGGCTACAATTCATGTTGAAACTGATGTTGGTCCCAGAGCAGCATCTAAATCTGAGACAGTAGTTTTGGAATCGGGTTGCAGGTGGAAGATGGAAGGGTCTTGAGAAGAGTGTTAGTGAAAGACTAAGAAGACACTGTTAGAAAAAGCTTAAATGCTCTCAAAAGCCTATTGATGAGGAGTTAATGAAAGATAGGTAAGTGTCATAGGAAGCAGGATAGCTTTCTTATTAGAGTAGAAGAAATCTGGGAACAGTGCAGACAGAAGTAATGTGGAAAGATAAAATACATCTAAGGCACTGATAAACTAGCTAAGGATACTTCCAGGAAGAGAGTTGAAGATATGACCTGGCTTCTCCTTACTGTCAATAGTAAAATGTTAGATAATAGAAAAGAGCTGAAGTAAAAATAATATAGTATAAAGAATCACAGATTTTTTCAGTTTAAAAATAAAACAATTTTTTTTTAGATCCAACCTCTCCAGATAGCAAACATTTCTAAAATTAAGAAATGGCTTCAAGGCAGTGGGTAAATAGAGGATACTGCAACAAACAAACAAATAAATAGTTCTGTAAATAGAATCAGAACCCTGCAAGTAAAATATTTTGTCAAGATTTCTGAAAAATCTAAAGACGGGCCTCAGCGACCTATTCAAAAAAATGAAGGCTCTCTAAATATGATTATGCCATTTCTTACATATCCTTTCTAAACAAAAGGGCTTTCTTGAATCTTAAGAGCATTGTCTTATAAAAGACTTACAGGGAGGGCTTCCCTGGTGGCGCAGTGGTTGAGAATCTGCCTGCTAATGCTGGGGATGTGGGGTCGAGCCCTGGTCTGGGAAGATCCCACATGCCGTGGAACAACTAGGCCCGTGAGCCACAACCACTGAGCCTGCGTGTCTGGAGCCTGTGCTCCACAACAAGAGAGGCCACGATAGTGAGAGGCCCGCACATCATGATGAAGAGTGGCCCCCGCTTGGCACAACTAGAGAAAGCCCTCGCACAGAAACGAAGACCCAACACAGCCAAAAATAAATAAATTAATTAATTTAAAAAAAAAAAAGACTTACAGGGAGATCAAGGTATAAAATAACTTTTCTAGATCAAATTTGTGGGATTATTTTTTTGTCTAATGGAGTGAATTATAAATTGTGTCATAAGAAACCTGCAAAAGTTTTAAAGAAATTGCATCAGCTAGAACTGAAAAGAAGACAGAGTACAATATGAAAAGAAAGATTTGAATCTTTGAACTTCTCAAGGTAACAAGAATGTTGAGAAATTTACTAAGCTGCAAAGACAGGCTACATCTTTTTTTGAAGAGGAGGAATAAGTTAGATGGCAACAGCAAAACCATGAATGGTGGGGAATCATTCACAGGCAGGAGAATTGTAAGCTAATTAATGAGTGGTATTATATGTTCATCTGGATTTCAGAATTGCTATGGACCAGTGACTTCTGTGTGCATCCTATTTTCCTTCTTTTGAAACAGGATTTTCTACAGGAATTATACAGTTTCTGTCTCCCCCATTGTATACTGAGTGTATAGAAGTCATTTAATTAATCTCTAATTAACAAGTGTACTGGTCAGGATTTCCTAAAGAAAGAGAACCAATTTATTGAGGAAGAATAAGAGAGAGAGAAGGAGAGAGAGAAAGAGCGTTGGACCACTAAGATGGTCATAATAGTAATAACAATAATAAAAAAGTGTTGGTGAGGATGTGGAGAAATTGGAACCCTCATACGTGGCTGGTGGGAATGTAAGATGGTTTAGTACTATGGAGAATAGTTTTGTGGCTCCTCAAAAAGTTAAACACAGAATTACCATAAGACTGAGCAATCCCACTCTTAGGTGTATACTCAGATGAATAGAAAACAGGTACTCAAGCAAGTACCTGTGCATGTGTGTTCATTGCAGGATCATTTACAATGGCCACAAGGTGAACATACTACAAATTGTGGTATTTACATACAATGGGGTATCATTCAGGTATAGAAAGAAAAGAAGAACTGTTACACACTACAACATGGATGAACCTGGAAAGCATTATGCTAAGTGACAGAAACCACATACAAAATGTCACATAAGGTACAAATTATTTCATAAGGAATATCCAGAAGAGGTAAATCCACATAGATGGAATGCAATTTAAAGGGTACCAGGGGCAGGGGGAAGTGGGGAATAGAGAATAATAACTTAACAGGTAAGAGATTTCCTTTTGGGGTGACAAAAATATTTTGAAACTAGATGGAGTTGGAGTCTGCATGACAATGTTCATGTACTAAATGCCACTGGATTATCCACTTAAAAATGGTTGATTTTATGTTATGTGAATTTCATATTAATACAAATTTTTAAAATTAACAAAAATCACTAAAATAAAAGATTTATTATTCAATTACATGGAAAAATGTTCTAACAAAAACAACATACACAAAGGCAAAGAACAAAGGGTAAAATGTGAACATTCTTTGAAATCAATATCACAGAAATGGACAAAAATGTCTGAAATATTATGTATGCCTAAATACTAATTTTAAAAAGAATTATATATATTATATATATAAATATACACACACACACACAGTGGAGTATTGCTCAGCCGTAAAAACAATAAAATAATGCCATTTGCAGCAACATGGATGGACCTAGATTATCATACTAAGTGAAGTAAGTCGGACAAATATCATATGATATTACTTATATGTGGAATCTTAAAAAAAAAAGATGTAAATGAACTTATATACAAAACAGAAATAGACGCACAAACATAGAAAACAAACTTATGGTTACCAAAGGGGAAAGGTGGAAGAAGGTTAAATTAAGAGTTTGGGATTAACATATACACAAAACACTACAGTACATAAAATATCAACAAGGACCTACTGCATAGCACAGATAACTATACTCAATATTTTGTAACAGCATATCAAAAAGAATACATATGTATATATATATGCATATATATATACAGGTAACTGAATTACTCTGCTGTACATGTGAAACTAACAACATTGTAAATCAACTATATGTCAATAAATAAATAAGTAATAAAGAAGGCAAGTTTCAGAACCAAAAAATTAAAAATAAAAAAAATAAATAAAGGGAGACCTTAAAGGTAGCAGAGGAGTAAGACATGTAGATCACCCTCCTCCCCAAAAATACATCAGAAATACATCTACATGTGGAACAACTCCTACAGAACACCTACTGAATGCTGGCAGAAGACCTCAGAACCCCCAAAAGGCAAGAAACTCCCCACGGACCTGGGTAGGGCAAAAGAAAAGAGAAAAACAGAGACAAAAGAATACGGATGGGACCTGCACCAGTAGGAGGGAGCCGTGAAGGAGGAAAGGTTTCCAAACACTAGGAGCCCCTTTGCAGGCGGAGACTGCGGGTGGCGGAGGGGGTAAGCTTCGGAGCCACGGAGGAGAGCGCAGCCACAGGGGTGCAGAGGGCAAAGCAGAGAGATTCCCGCATAGAGGATTGGTGCCGACCAGCACTCACCAGCCCGAGAGGCTTGTCTGCTCCCCCGCCGGGGCGGGTGGGGCTGGGAGCTGAGGATCGGCCTTCGGTCGGATCGCAGGGAGAGGACTGGGGTTGGCGGCATGAACACAGCCTGAAGGGGTAGTGCGCCACGGCTAGCCAGGAGCGAGTTCAGGAAAAAGTCTGGCGCTGCCGAGGAGGCAAAAGACTTTTCTTACCTCTTTGTTTCCTGGTGCGCGAGGAGACGGGATTCAGAGCGCCACCTAAACGAGCTCCAGAGACGGGTGCGAGCCGCGGCGATCAGCGCGGACCCCAGAGATGGGCGTGACGCTAAGGCTGCTGCTGCCGCCACCAAGAAGCCTGTGTGCGAGCACAGGTCATTCTCCACACCACCCCTCCCGGGAGCCTGTACAGCCCGCCACCGCCAGGCTCCTGTGACCCGGGGACAACTTCCCTGGGAGAACGCACGGCGCGCCTCGGGCTGCTGCAACGTCACGACGCCTCTGACGCCGCAGGCTCGCCCCGCCTCCTCCGTACCGCTCCCTCCCCCAGGCCTGAGTGAGCCAGAGCCCCCGAAGCAGCTGCTTCTTTAACCCCGTCCTGTCTGAGCGAAGAACAGACGCCCTCAGGAGACCTACACGCAGAGGCGGGTCCAAATCCAAAGCTGAACCCCGGGAGCTGTGCGAACAAAGAAGAGAAAGGGAAATCTCTCCCAGCAGCCTCAGGAGCAGCAGATTAAATCTCTACAATCAACTTGATGTACCCAGCAACTCTGGAATACATGAATAGACAACGAATCATCCCATAATTGAGTTGGTGGACTTCGTGTGATTTTGTCTGTATAGCTTTGGTTTTATCATTTGTCCTAGGGTTCTGTCTGTTTTTTGTTTTTATTTCTATAGTTTTTAGTGCTTGTTATCAATGGTGGATTTATTTTCTGCTTTGGTTGCTCGCTTCTTTCATTCGTTCTTTTTTATTATTACGTTTTAATTTTTTTAAATTTTTCATAATTGTTTTTTAAAAATTTTCTTTTCTTTTCTTTCTTTCTTTCTTTTATTCTCCATTTTCTTCTCAGCCGTGTGGATGATAGGCTCTTGGTGCTCCAGCCAGGCATCAGGACTGTGCCTCTGAGGTGGGAGAGCCAAGTTCAGGACCCAGCTCCATGTAATATCAAATGGCAAAAATCTCCCAGAGATCTCCATCTCAATGCCAAGACCCAGCTCCACTCAACGACCAGCAAGCTCCAGTGCTGGACACCCTATGCCAAACAACTAGCAAGACAGGAACACAAACCCATCCATTATCAGAGAGGCTACCTAAAATCATAATAAGGTCACAGACACCAAAAAACACACCACCAGATGTGATCCTGCCCACGAAAAAGACAAGATCCAGCCTCATCCACCAGAACACAGGCACCAGTCTCCTCCACCAGGAAGCCTACACAACCCACTGAACCAACCTTAGCCACTGGGGGCAGACACCAAAAACAATGGGAACAACTACCTTGCAGCCTGCAAAAAAGGAGACTGCAAACACAGTAAGTTAAGCAAAATGAGAAGACAGAGAAACACACAGCAGATGAAGGAGCAAGGTAAAACCCCACCAGACCAAACAATAGAAGAGGAAATAGGTAGTTTACCTGAAAAATGATTCAGAGTAATGAAAGTAAAGATGATCCAAAATCTTGGAAATAGAATGGAGAAAATAAAAGAAATGTTTAACAAGGACCTAGAAGAACTAAAAATCAAATAAACAATGAAGAACAACACAATAAATGAAATTAAAAATTCTATAGAAGGAATCAATAGCAGAATAACTGAGGCAGAAGAACAGATGAGTGGCCTGGAAGATAAAACAATAGAAATAGCTACCACAGAGCAGAATAAAGAAAAAAAGAATGAAAAGAATTAAGGACAGTCTCAGAGACCTCTGGGAGAATATTAAATGCACCAACATTTGAATTATAGGGGTCCCAGAAGAAGAAGAGAAAAAGAAAAGGAATTAGAAAATATTTGAAGAGATTATAGTTGAAAACTTCCCTAATATGGGAAAGGAAATATTCAATCAACTCCAGGAAGAGCAGAGAGTCCCATACAGGACAAATCCAAGGAGAAACATGCCAAGACACATATTAATCAAACTGTCAAAAATTAAATACAAAGAAAAAATATTAAAAGGAGCAAGGGAAAAACAACAAATAACATACAAGGGAATCCCCAAAAGATTAACAGCTGATCTTTCACCAGAAATTCTGCAAGCCAGAAGGGAGGAGCAAATATATTTAATGTGATGAAAGGGAAAAACCTACAACCAAGATTACTCTACCCAGCAAAGTTCTCATTCAGATTCAATGGAGAAATTTAAACATTTACAGAAAAGCAAAAGCTAAGAGAATTCAGCACCACCAAACCAGCTTTACAACAAATACTAAAGGAACTTCTCTACACACGAAAAACAAGAGAATGAAAAGACCTACAATAACAAACCCAAAACAATTAAGAAAATGGCAATAGGAACATACATATTGACAACTACCTTAAATGTAAATGGATTAAATGCTCCAACCAAAAGACATAGACTGGCTGAATGGATATAAAACTGAGACCCATATATATGCTGTCTACAAGAGATCCGCTTCAAACCTGGGGATGCATACAAACTGAAAGTGAGGGGATGGAAAAAGATATTCCATGCAAATGGAAATCAAAAGAAAGCTAGAGTAGCAATTCCCAATTCAGACAAAATAGACTTTAAAATAAAGTCTATTACAAGAGAAAAGAAGGACACTACATAATGATCAAGGGATCAATCCAAGAAGAAGATAAAAACAAATGAAAATATTTATGCACTCAACATAAGAGCACCTCAATATATAAGGTAAATGCTAACATTCATAAAACGGTAAGTCGACAGTAACACAATCATAGTACGGGACTTTTACACCCCACTTTCACCAATGGGCAGATCATCCAAAATGAAAATAAATAAGGAAACACAAGCTTTAAATGATACATTAAACAAGATAGCCTTAATTGAAATTTATAGGACATTCCATCCAAAAAAACAGAATACAATTTCTTCTTAAGTGCTCGTGGAACATCCTCCAGGATACATCATAATTTGGGTCACAAATCAAGCCTTGGTAAATTTAAGAATATTGAAATCATATCAAGTATCTTTTCCGACCAGAACGCTATGAGACTAGATATCAATTACAGGAAAAACACCTGTAAAAACTACAAACATGGAGGCTAAACAATACACTACTAAATAACCAACAGATCACTGAAGAAATCAAAGAGGAAATCAAAAAATACTTAGAAACAAATGACAATGAAAACACGATGACCCAAAACCTATGAGATGAAGCAAAAGCAGTTCTAAGAGGGAAGTTTATAGCAATACAAACGTACCTCAAGAAACAAGAAACATCTCAAGTAAAGAACCTAACATTACAACTAAAGCAATTAGAGAAAGAAGAACAACCCCCCCCAAAGTTAACAAAAGGAAAGAAATCATAAAGACCAGATCAGAAATAAATGAAAAAGAAATGAAAGAAACAGTAGCAAAGATCAATGAAACTAAAAGTTGGTTCTGTGAGAAGATAAACAAAATTGATAAACCATTAGCCAGACTCACCAAGAAAGAAAGGGAGAAGACTCAAATCAATAGAATTAGAAATGAAAAAGGAAAAGTCACAACAGACATTGCAGAAATACAAAGGATCATGAGAGATTACTACAAGCAAATATGCCAATAAAATGGAAAACCTGGAAGAAATGGACAAATTCCTAGAAAAGCACAACCTTCCGAGACTGAACCATGAAGAAATAGAAAATCTAAACAGATCTGAAATTGAGACTGTGATTAAAAATCTTCCAACAAACAAAAGCCCAGGACCAGATGGCTTCACAGGTGAATTCTATCAAACATTTAGAGAAGAGCTAACACCTATCCTTCTAAAACTCTTCCAAAATATAGCAGAGGGAGGAACACTCCCAAACTCATTCTACGAGGCCGCCATCACACTGATACCAAAACCAGACAAAGATGTCACAAAGAAAGAAAACTACAGGCCAATATCACTGATGAACATAGATGTAAAAATCATCAATAAAATACTAGCAAACAGAATCCAACAGCACATTAAAAAGATCATACACCATGATCAAGTGTGGTTTATCCCAGGAATGCAAGGATTCTGCAATATAAGCAAACCAATCAATGTGATACACCATATTAACAAACTGAAGTAGAAAAACCATATGATCATCTCAATACAGGCAGAGAAAGCTTTTGACAAAATTCAGTTTATTTATGATAAAACCCCTCCAGAAAGTAGACATAGAGGTAACTTTCCTCAACATAATAAAGGCCATATAGGACAAACCCACAGCCAACATCATCCTCAATGGTGAAAAACTGAAACCATTTCCACTAAGATCAGGAACAAGACAAGGTTGCCCACTCTCACCACTATTATTCCACATAGTTTTGGAAGTGTTAGCCACAGCAATCAGAGAAGAAAAAGAAATAAAAGGAATCCAAATCAGAAAAGAAGAAGTAAAGCTGTCACTGTTTGCAGATGACATGATACTATACATAGAGAATCTTAAAGAGGCTACCGGAAAACTACTAGAGCTAATCAATGAATTTGGTAAAGTATCAGGATACAAAATTAATGTACAGAAATCTCTTGCATTCCTATACACTAATGATGAAAAATCTGAAAGATAAATTAAGGAAACACTCCCATTTACCATTGCAGCAAAAAGAATAAAATACCTAGGAATAAACCTACCTAGGGAGACAAAAGACCCGTATGCAGAAAACTATAAGACACTGATGAAAGAAATTAAAGATGACACAAACAGATGGAGAGATATACCATGTTCTGGGATTGGAAGAATCAATACTGTGAAAATGCATCTACTACCCAAAGCAATCTACAGATTCAATGCAACCCTTATCAAAATACCACTGGCATTTTTCACAGAACTAGAACAAAAATTTTCACAATTTGTATGGAAACACAAAAGGCCCCTAATAGCCAAAGCAATCTTGAGAAAGAAAAACAGAGCTGGAGGAATCAGCTCCTTGACTTCAGACTATACTACAAAGCTACAGTAATCAAGACAGTAGGGAACTGGCACAAAAACAGAAATATAGATCAATGGAACAGGATAGAAAGCCCAGAGGTAAACCCACGCACATATGGTCACCTTATCTTTGATAAAGGAGGCAAGAGTATACAGTGGAGAAAAGACAGCCTCCTCAATAAGTTGTGCTGGGAAAACTGGACAACTACATGTAAAAGAATGAAATTAGAACACTCCCTAACACCATACACAGAAATAAACGAAAAATGGATTAAAGACCTAAATGTAAATCCGGACACTATAAAACTCTTAGAGGAAAACATAGGCAGAACACTCTATGACATAAATCACAGCAAGATCTTTTTTGACCCACCTCCTAGAGAAATGGAAATAAAAACAAAAATAAACAAAGGGCACCTAATGAAACTTAAAGGATTTTGCACAGCAAAGGAGACCATAAACAAGACGAAAAGACAACCCTCAGAATGGGAGAAAATATTTGCAAATGAAGCAACTGATAAAGGATTAATCTCCAAAATTTACAAGCAGCCCATGCAGCTCAATTTCGAAAAAACAAACAACCCAATCCAAACATGGGCAGAAGACCTAAATAGACATTTCTCCAAAGAAGATATACAGATTGCCAACAAACACATGAAAGAATGCTCAACATCACTAATCATTAGAAAAATGAAAATCAAAACTACAATGAGGTATCACCTCACACTGGTCAGATTGGCCATCATCTAAAAAAATCTACAAACAATAAATGCTGGAGAGGGTGTGGAGAAAAGGGAACCCTCTTGCAATGTTGTTGGGAATATAAATTGATACAGCCACTATGGAGAATAGTATGGAGGTTCCTTAAAAAACTAAAAATAAAACTACCATATTACTCAGCAATCCCACTACTGGGCATATACCCAGAGAAAACCATAATTCAAAAAGAGTCAGGTACCACACTGTTCATTGCAGTAGTAGTTACAATAGCCAGGACATGGAAGCAACGTAAGTATTCATTGACAGATGAAAGGATAAAGAAGATGTGGCACATGTATACAATGGAATATTACTCAGCCACAAAAAGAAACAAAATTGAGTTATTTGTAGTGAGGTGGATGGACCTAGAGTCTGTCAGACAGAGTGAAGTAAGTCAGAATGAGAAAAATACCGTATGCTAACACATATATATGGAATCTAAAAAAAAAAAAAAATGATTCTGAAGAACCTAGGAGTAGGACAGAAATAAAGATGCAGGTGTAGAGAATGGATGTGAGGACACAGGGAGGGGGAAGTGTAAGCTGAGACGAAGTGAGAGAGTGGCATGGACATATATACACTACCAAATGTAAAATAAGTAGCTACTGGGAAGCAACGCATAGCACAGGGAGATCAGCTGGGTGCTTTGTGACCACCTAGAGGGGTGGGATAGGGAGGATGGGAGGGAGACGCCAGAGGGAGGAGATATGGGGATATATGTATACTTATAGCTGATTCACTTTTTTTATAAAGCATAAAGTAACGCTCCATTCTAAAACAATTATACTCCAATAAAGATGTTAAAAAAATTATGTTAAAACATGAGAAAATTAAATATTTCCAGTCTGGAAATTAAAAAAAAAAAAGTTTTACAGAGAAAGCACATTCGATCTGTGTCTTGAAATCTTGAATTAATCAGTAGGTATTTGACAAAGGGGAAATTTTTCTTTTTAATCATTATTTTCCTTCAGAGGTAGGTATTTTATTTGTTAAAGTTCAAATTCATTATAAATTAATCTTCTCTATGGCCGGTCCATAGTAAATTCAATAAATGTCCTAAAGCATCTTTTTAGTGATGTATCCATGCTACTTTTAAAGTTCAAACTTCAGTGCAACTATGAATATAGTATTAACAAAGGTGATTCTTGTCAAGAACCATTTGTGGGAATCTGCAGTTGATTCCATTACTGGAATAATGTCTCAGTGAGCAGTTATAGTTATTTCACACACAGAAAAATCTCTTTGAAGCTCTCAATTTCCTGAGTCCTTTTTGATTTTTAAAAGCTATGTTCATTTTTTCCCCAAATGGCTCAAATCCATTATGTTTTTTCTTCACAGTATCTCTAAATGGCTGCTCTTCTTCCCTTTAGATTTTCTCTTTATTGATCGATGACCTCTCATTTTTTCTCTCTAAATTAAACATGAAAAATCATTTTTAAAATCTTGTGCTTTATACTTTCATATATGAATCATTCTGTGCCAAGATCACTCCATCTGAACCTTTTTTTTCTAACTCAGAATCTTGCCTAAATAATTGTGTTTTTTTGTTACTTACTGATTGAACATAGGTCTAATTGTATTTTACACAAAGGCAAGTCATAACTTTTGATTCAGTTAGAATGGCGTTGTAAACCCAGGACTCTATAATTCTATAATCTTTTAATGCACTTGGAAAGTTTATCAGAATCAGATATGACATCTTTTTAAGTTACATAATGCATTCAGTGACTAAGAATTTTTTTTTTTGATAAATTATAGATAAAAAAGTTCATCATAGCTATTACTTACCTTATTTTTTATGTTTATAACTCTTTAGATAAATGTAGGTAGATTTACAAAAAAATTTTTTACCAATGAGATTACTAAAATTCATAAAGTTTAAACAGCTCAAGGTCATATAACTAGTAAATGGCAGTAAAAGATTTGAACTCATGTCTAGTTTATTACACAGCTCTTTCCACAATAACTTCCTATTTGTGTAATATTCTGTGCAATTCCGTCATTGAAGAAACTTAAACCCATAAATTCAGGCCCCAAAATCATAAAATGAAGTAAAACTTGCTTCATTTTGGTTGATTCATTCAAAATTTGTCACATGAATCACTCTGCAAAAACAAACACTAAGGTTTATGTTACAAAAATATTTTATACTCTATCACCTAGCACTTCCCAAAGTGTTGTGATCATAAAGTATTTTTGTTGCTATGTGTATTACATACTACTATCCTGGATAGCTAGCGATCCTTGGAAAACACTGTGTGAGATTAGTCACCTATCTGCTTCACTGAGTTACCCTTATCTTTAGTTTCTGTTCATTAATGCTACATCTAAGATGTTCACTCACACATTCCTATTTTAGGAGATTTAGTTGAAAACAACATCTTGATGATTTCTGTGGAAATATTATTTTATTATTATTATTAAAGTTTCAGGTGTACAACATTATAACTTTACAGCTGTGTGCACTATAAACTGATCACCCCACAAGTCTAGTTACCGTCCATTGTCATACACTTGACTCTCTTCACCCATTTTTCTCGTCCCCCCAGCCCTCTCCTCCTCTGATGAACACTAATCTGATATCTGTATCTATGCTTTGTTTTTGTTTTATTTTGTTTTTTGGTTTTTTTTAGATTTGACAAATGAGTGAAATCAGACAGTATTTGTCTTTTTCCATGTGACTTATTTCATATAGCATAACACTTTCAAGATACATCTATGTCCCAAATGAAAGGATTTCAATCTTTTTATGGCTGAGTAGTATTTCATTTTGTATATATACCTCATTTTTTTTTTTTTTAATTTATTTATTTATTTTTGGCTGTGTTGGGTCTTCGTTGCTGTGTGCGGGCTTTCTCTGGTTACGGCGAGCGGGGGCTACTCTTCATTGTGGTGTGCGGGCTTCTCATTGGGTGGCTTCTCTTGTTGCGGAGCACAGGCTCTATGTGCGCGGGCTCAGCAGTTGTGGCTTGTGGGATCTAGAGCTCAGGCTCAGTCGTTGTGGCGCACGGGCTTAGTTGCTCCGTGGCATGTGGGATCTTCCCAGACCAGGGCTCGAACCCGTGTCCCCCTGCACTGGCAGGCGGATTCTTAACCACTGTGCCACCAGGGAAGTCCTATACCTCATCTTCTTTATTCATTCATCCATCAATGTACAGGTAGGTTTCTTCCATATCTTGGCAGTTATAAACAATGCTGCAATGAATATAAGGGTGCCTATGTCTTTCAAATTAATGTTTTCATGTTCTTCAGATAAATATCTAGAAATAGAATAACTAGGTCATATGATAGTTCTATTCTTAATTTTATGAGCAGTCTCCATACTGTTTTCCATAGTGGCTGCACCAGTTTATAGTAGCAACTTTGTGAGGGTACCCTTTTCTCCACATCCTGTCCAATATTTGTTATTTATTGTCGTTTTAATAATAGCTATTCTATCATGTGTGAAGTGATATTTCATCATGCTTTTGATTTGCATTTCCCTAATAATTAATGATGTTGGACATCTTTTCATGTGCCTGTTGGCTATCCATATGTCTTTTTTGGAAAAATGACTATTTACGATATCTGCCCATTTTTAAGTGAGTTGTGTCTTGGTTGTTGAGTCATATGAATTCTTTATATATTTTAGATATTAACCCCTTATTGGATATATGATCTGTAAATATCTCCTCCCATTCTGTAAAATACCTTTTGTTTTGAGATGGTTTCCTTCACTGTTCAGAAGGTTGTTAGTCTGATGTAGTCCCATTTGTTATTGCTTTGTTTCTGTCACCTTTGGAGTCAGATCCACAAAAGCATCGCTAAGATGGATGCCAGTGAAATTGCCACCTATGTTTTCTTTTAGGAATTTTATGGTTTCAAGTCTTACATTCAAGTCTTTTTTTTTTTTTTTTAATTTTTTTGGATGTGCCACATGGCATGTGGGATCTTAGTTGCCTGACCAGGGATCAAACCCATGTCCCCTGAAGTAGAAGCGTGGAGTCTTAACCACCGGACTGCAAGGAAAGTCCCTACCTTCAAGTCTTTAATTCTTTTTGAGTTAATTTTGGTGTATGTGTAAGATAGTTGTCTAGTTTCATTATTTTGCATGTGGCTGTCCAGTATTCCCAACACCATTTACTGAAGAGACTCTTATTTTTCCATTGTATGTGCTTTGCTTATTTGTTGTAAATTAATTGGCCGTATAAGTGTGGGTTTATTTCTGAACTCTCTATTTTGTTCCACTGATTTGTGTGTCTGTGTTTGTGCCAGTTTGTGATTACTATAGCTTTGTACTATAGTTGAAAATCAGGGAGCTTGATACCCAGCTTTGTTTTTCTTTCTCAAGAATGTTTTGACTATTTGTGATCTTTCGTGATTCCATAAAAAATTTAGAATTATTTGTTCTAGTTCTGTGAAAAATGCCATTGAAATATTTATAGGGACTGCATTGAATCTGTAGATTGCTTTGGGTAGTATGGACATTTTAACAATAACGAATTATTTCAGCCCATGAACACAGAATATTTTAAAATTTGTGTCTTCTTCAATTTCTTTCATTAGTGTCTTAAAATTTTTAGTATACAGGTCTTTCACTACCTTGGTTACATTTATTCCTAGGTATTTTTATTCTTTTTGATACAATTGTAAATGGATTATTTTCTTAGTTTTCCTTTATGATTGTTTTTAGTACATAGAAACACAACTGCCTTCATTTCTGTATATTTAATTTTGTATGCTGCAACTTCACTGAATTTATTTATCAGTTCTAACATTTTTTTGATGGACTATTTGGGTTTCCTATATAAAGTACTATATAGTATGCAAATTGTGACAGTTTTACTTCTTCCTTTCCAATCTGGATGCTTTTTAATCTCATTTTCTTGTCTAATTGCTATGGGTAGTACTTCCAATATTATGTGGAATGAAAGTGGTGAGAGTGGGCACCCTTGTCTTCTTCCTGATCTTAGAGAAAAAGTTTTAGCTTTTAACTCTTAAGGATGATGGTAGTTATGGGATTGTCATATATGGGCTTTATTATATTGAAGTACACCCCTTTGATACCTGGTTTTTGAAGGTTTTTTTAAATCATAAATGGATGTTCGATCTTGTCAAATGATTTTTCCACATCTATTGAGATGATCATATGATTTTTATCCTTCATTTTGTTAATGTGTTGTTTCAGTTTGATTGATTTGCAGATGTTGAACCATCTTTGCATCTCCGGAATAAATCCCACTTTATAATAGTGTATGATTCCTTTATGTATTGTTGGATTTGGTTTGCTAATGTTTTGTTGAGGATTTCTGCAAATGTTCATCAGGTTTCTTTTCTTGAGGCATCCTTGTCTGGTTTTAAGATCAAGATAATGCTTGCTTCATAGATTGTGTTTGGAAGATTTTCCTCCTCTTCAATTTTTTGGAAGAGTTTGAGATAATACATATTTAATCTTTTTTTAATGTTTTATAGAATTTGCCAGTGAAGTCTTCTGGTCCTGAACTTTTTCTTGTTGGGAAATTTTTGATTACTGTTTCAATCTCCTTACTAGTATGTGGTTTATTTAGATTTTCCTTTTCTTCATGATTCATTTTTGAAAGATTGTATGTTTCTAGGAATTTATCCATTTCTTCTAGGTTGTCCTATTTTTATGGTGTATAATTATTTTAGTAGTCTCTTATGAGCCTCTGCATTGCTGTGGTATCAGTTGTAACTGCTCCTCTTTAATTTCTGATTTTATTTATTTGAATCCTCTCTCTTTTTTTCTTTGTTAGCCTGGCTGAACGTTTATGATTTTGTTTATCTTTTCAAAGATCCAGCACTTAGTTCTATCAAACTTTTCTATTTTTTTGTCTCTATTCTATTTATTTCCACTCTGATCTTTGCTAATTCTACTAATTTTTCTACTAATTTTCTACCAGTTCTTAGCTTCATTTGTTCTTTTTCTAGTTCCTTTAGGTATAAGATTAGATTGTTATTTGGGATTTTGTTTGTTTGTTTCTTGAGGTAGGCCTGCATTGCTAACAACTTCCCTCTAAGAACTGCATCTGATGAATTACATAGAATTTGATATGTTGTATTTCTGTTTTCATTTATTTCTAGGCATGTTTTGATTTCTCCTTCGATTTCTTTGTTGACCCCCTTGGTTGTTCAGTAGCATCTTCTCCACATGTTTGTGTGTTTTCTTATTTTTTTTTCTTTTGATTAATTTCTAGTTTCATACCATTTTGGTTAGAGAAGATTCTTGATATGATTTCAATTTCTTGAACTTTTTGAGATTTGTTTTGTGAACTAACATGTAATCTTCCTGGAGAATTTTCCATATGCCGTTGAGAAGAATGTGTATTCTGCTGCTTTTGAATAAAGTGTTCCACATAAAATTAAGCAATGTGATTTAACATATTATTTAACCCAATGACTCCTCATTGATTATCTGTCTGGATGATACATCCATTGATGTAAGTGTGGTATTAATGCTCCTTACTATTATTGTATTGCTTTCAATTTCTCCCCTTAAATCCATTAATATTTGCTTCATATATCTTGGTGTTCCTCTGTTGGGTGAATATATGTTTATAAATGTTATATCTTCTTGCTGGATTGACCCCTTTATCATATTGTAATACCCTTTTTTTCTTTTATTATAGTCTTTGTTTTAAAGTCTATTTTGTCTGATGTGAGTATAACTACTCCAGTTTTCTTTTTATTTCCATTTGCTTAGGAAAATTTTTTTCTATTCCTTCATTTTTAGTTTGAGTGTGTCCTTTCTTCTGAAGTGAGTTCTTGTAGGGAATATATTGATAGAACTGCTTATCCATTCAACCACTCTATGTCTTTTGGTTGGCAAATTTAGTGCATTCATATTGATAGTAATTATTGCTAGGTATGGACCTATTGTCATTTTTTAAATTGTTTTTTGTCTGTTTTTGTAATTCCTCCCTGTTCCTTTCTTATTCTCTTTCTCTCTCCCCTTGTGTTTTGGTGGTTTTCTTTAATGTCAAGTTTAGATTCCTTTCTCATTTTCTTTTGTACATTTACTATAAGTTTTTTTCTTGTGGTTTCTGTGAAGTTCACATATAATATTCTACGTAAATAGTAGTCTGTTTTAAGTTGGTAGTGCATTCCAAGGCTATCTTCTTACTCACCCCTTCCCACCATATTTCATGCTGTCAATGATATACTTTACATCCTTTTATTTTATGCAGCCTTTTAACTAATTATTGTAATTTAAGTTAATTTTACTATTTTCTTATACTCTTCATACTTACTTTATAAGTGATTGATCCACTACCTTTATTATATATTTGCCTTTTCCAGTGAGATTTTTACTTTTGGTTTTTTGTCAACAATTAGTTCAGCTTAAAGAACTCCCTTTAACATATCTTGTAGGGCTGGTTTAATGATTATAAACTTCTTTAGGTTTTGCTCATCTGGAAATCTCTTTTCTGCTCCTTCAATTCTGAATGAAAGCTTTGTTGGTTAAAGAATTCTTTGTTGAATTTTTTTTTCTTTCAGCTCTTTGAATAAATCATGTCACTCCCTTCTGGCCTGTAATTTTTCTGCTGAAAAATCTGCTGAAAGCCTTATTGGGTTTCCCTTGTACATCACAAGTTGTTCTTTGCTTGCTGCTTTTAGGATTCCCTCTTTATCCTTAATTACCATTTTAATTATAATGTGTGTGGAGTGTGTCTCTTTGATTTCATCTAACTTGGAACTCTCTGGGTTTCCTGGACTGAGGGATTCCTATTTCCTTCCCCAGATTAGGGCAGTTTTCAGTTACTAATTCTTCAAATAATTTTTCTGTTCCTTTATTTCTCTTTTCTCCTTTGGGACCCTTACAATGTGAATGTTATTCTGGTTGATGTCTCAAAGGTCTCTTAAGTTGTCTTTGCTTTTTTTAAATTATTTTTTCATTTTGTCACTCTGTCTGGGTGAGCTCCATTATTTTGTCTTCCAGATCATGATTTGTTTTTCTAACTCATCCAGTCTGATATTGAACACCTGTAGTGTATTTTTCAATTGAGTTATCACTTCTGTTTTGTTCTTTCTTATATTTTCTATCTCTTTATTGAAATTCTCACTGTGTTCATTCATTCTTCTCCAGGTTTGGTGAGCATCTTTATGACCATTACTTTGAATTCTTTATTGGGTAGATTTCTTATCTTTGTTTCATTTAGTTCTTTTTCTGAGGTTTTATCTTATTATTTCAACTGGAACATATTCCTCTGCCTCCTCATTTTGCCTAATTCTCTGTGTCTGTTTTTATGTACTAGGTAAATCATCCAATCTTAAAGGAGTGGCCTTATTTAGGGGATATCCTGTGAGGTTCAGAGTCTCAATCCCACCCGGCCACCAGAACCAGGCACTCAACAGGTGTCCCATAGGTGAGCTCCGTGTGCCTTCCTGCTGTGATGGGTTGCAGATGCTGCTGAAGCATGCTGGTGGTTTGGGCTGGCCCTGGACCAGCATCAAGGCCCACCCACAACTTTTACATGTGCTGGTGGGCATGGCTCTCCCTCTGCTGGCTGTGAGGTCCAGCTGAAGAGCATGGTAGGTGGAGCTCTCACAGGGGTGCACCCACGGGCACTAACAGGTTAAAGGGAGAATTTAAATGGTGCTGCTTATGTGACAATTAGCAGGTAGCCTGAGATAACAAAAATGGCACCTGCCAGTGTCTCTGTCCCCAGGGAGTGTCTCAACTGGTTCCTGCCTCTCCAGCAGACACTTCAAAACTAATACTTATGTTCCCTTCACCTATGGTCCATGCATTTTTTAATTTATTTTTTTATTTTTTTCATATCTTTATTGGAGTATAATTGCTTTACAATTATAAAATTGTACTAGTTTCTGCTGTATAACAAACTGAATCAGCTATATGTATATGTATATCCCCATATCCTCTCCCTCTTGCGTCTCCCTCCCACCCTCCCTATCCCACCTCTCCAGATGGTCACAAAGCACTGAGCTGATCTCCCTGTGCTATGCAGCTGCTTCCCACTAGCTATCTATTTTACATTTGGTAGTGTATATATGTCAGTGCTACTCTCTCACTTCATCCCAGCTTCCCCTTCCCCACCGTGTCCACAGGTCCATTCTCTACATCTGCGTCTTTATTCCTGCCTTGCCACTAGGTTCATCAGTACCATTTTTTAAAATTTCATATATGTGCATTTCTTAATTTGGTGTTTTTGTACTAGTTTTGAGTCAAGATACTCGGCACGTAGGCCCTTTATGAGCAGGTTTTTCATTCCCTTCAGTTCTATAGTTTTCCTAGATGTATTCCCAGTTGGTTTCCCAAGCCAGGTGTTTTTGGAGGTTTGTCTCTCCTGTGCAGGATCTAGGGGTTGAGGTGCTTCATGTGGAGGCTAGATCCTTTGCTCCTTAGGAAAAAGATCCAAATCTTTGTGATCCTTCTCAACTGTGGATCACTGAATGGAGTGTGGCTTTTTCCTTGGCAAGATTGTCTCTCTGCTTCTCTTACAAGTATTAATGCTGTACTATTCCCCCTTTGATGTGGAGGCTTTATTCATTCAGTTTTCAGGTCCCTTTCTGAGGGGATTATTCCATATGTCGTAGTAGATTTGTTGCATCCATGGGAGGAGGTGAGTTTAGGATCTTACTACACTGCCATCTTGAATCCTCAAACTTGGGATATTTTTAACGTGGACTGTGTTTTGCTTTCAGAAATATCTATACTGTCAGGTGCTCTTAATCTTTTAATATAATTTTTCCACTTAATTTGTTTTTAAGCATTAGAACTTCTTTTATAAGTCAACTAATCACATTGTCACATTTTTTTCTTTGATTTGATTTGGTAGTGAAGAGAGAGAAAAATACTACTTGGAGAAAGTGATGAAATGTTACAGGAAGGCATTTAATGATAAACATTGCTTCTGAAGATAAAACTAGAGATTAATTTTAAGCTACTTTTAACTGCCAACCTAAATTTCAAATAGCTTTACAATGTGAAATAATTAGATTGCTTAAGGAGAGCAAACACACTAACTTCAGAATTAATAAGAACACATCAGTATATATCTCCATTCTACTGTTGCAGCAGAATGTTTTTTTAAAAATTAGCTGTTTGTGACAATCTGTGCTATTTTCAGTAGAATGAGAAACCTTACAGGATTACTAAGACAATTACCTTATCAAATTGTTATATTTAAATTCTCCAAATCATTGACATTATGAATCAGGAACTAATGTCTTTTTTGGAACTATCTGGTTTCTTAGAGGTTTAATTGAGGATCAGCTTGAGACCAAATGAGTTACTCAGCAACATATAACCGTCAAACAGTTAATGCATGCCACCCCTGCGTCAAACCTCAGGGAGGAAGATAAAAGGCATCCTAACTCCTGAGGAGGCTGAAGGATGCATTTGGAATTAAATATGATCCTTTTAATACCATGAACTCGATCAAGGTATTCATCAACCAGAACACAAACACATTTAATGCAATATATAACATCTGAAACAGCATTTAGAATATAATCTTTAAAAAGCCTTAGGATTTATAGCATAATTTCTATAAGATTTCATATCATAGAACCTATGCATGATTTGTGTGGGACCTTCAACTTCCAGAGGTCTGTTTTCCACACACAAATTTTCTCTACCACATTCCTAAGCTGTCATCCAGTTTGTGCCTAAAAACCAACAATAAATAGTGACGAAAGTAGCCAGTTTCATATATGCGCAAGTTGGCCTGAAAGTTCTTTCTCTCCCTTTCTTTCATATAACTTTCCAAAATTATACATAAACGTTTTTGGGTAAAATTGCCTTATTAGAATATTTACCCTTAAGTCGACAGAAAATTTCAGGAAGGCAGAGCCATGTTAAGATCAGCTCAAACTCTACCCCTGATTATCTAGCACTGTGTCTGGTACATGGTAGAAATCCAGTAAGCAATCTATGAAATGATATCTGTTTATTTGTATATTCACCATATAGTGCTAATTTTATTTTTTGGAAGCTTTGAAAACAAGTCTTTCTATTGTGGTAGCAATTTGAATGAAGGTATTGTGAAAGAAACAGCTGACTTTTCTCTCTATTACTTAGGACTAGGTTTGTCTTTGACAGAAAACATAAAATAACAGTAGCATACGAGAGACAGAAGGTAATTTCTGTCTTGAGAAGTGCCCTGGAAGTGCTCAATCATGGACTGACATGTTGTGTCTCATAGTTCTATCCTTGTGTCTCATAGAAACCATTGTGGGAGCTTCTCTTCCTAAATTCCCTTTATGGACAAATTTATTGATACAAGCTTCAGCTATCCTGTTTATGTTGTAGCTACCAGAAAAAGAGAAAAGAATCATTCTTTCCTCTTTAGTAGTATTAAACTCACCAAATTTTAAGCCAACATATGGATGACAAGAGTACAAATAATATTCCCAGGTGTACTTTGGAGCTGGATGTGTCCACGTGACTAGGTTGTGACCCATGAGATGTCCATGAAAGTGATATGTGCAAATTCTGGGAATTTTCCTAAATTGGAAAATTCTTCTTATTTTCTTTCCTTCTTCTTGCTAGCTACAATGATCATGTGAAGTCTGGAACTGAAGCAGCTTTGGGGGCATCTGTGGTCACTTAACAAAAGAAACCTGAGTGTCTGATCAATAAGAAAAAAGAGGTCTGATCCCATAGAGCACACCAGCCCTGGGACCACCATCTCCAGAATTTGCCATGAGAGAAAAATCAATTTGTGTGTGGTTTACAGAACTATTTAAGGTTTTTTCTCTCTTTCAACCAAAATCTAATCCAAACTAATAGAGTACCATGTTCCTAGATCTCTCATCCCTCCTGGTTAAGCATTCGCCATTTTTGTAAATGTCTCATTTTCTTTGAAAACTTATGTTTATACCAAAACCTGAAGACAAATATTAATTGTAGCTTTATTCATAGTCATTAAAAAGTACTCATAACTTTGGAAAATGGTGTTTTGACTGGAACCTGTCAGGCTAAAGCCTAAAGGAACTGTACATAAACACTGCCCTCAAATTGGAAAATTTGTTTCTCATGGTGGTATGGGTTAACAATTCAGTAACTGCTTTACATGTAAATGGGAGTTGAACAAGTAAATAAATTGATAGTGGTTGGTAAGAGTCAGAGAGGAAAGTCACAGATGAGCGAGATGACTAAGATTAGAATAAACCCTGTTTTTCCATTTACATGGTACGTGATCCGTCTCTAATGTGGTTGATATAATGATGTGTTTGCATCTGATATTGTTCTACTTGAGATTTTAACCCTTTTTCCACCGTTTTTACAAGTCATGGGTATTTATCAGAAGCACTTGTTTAAACATCTTGTTGTTATTTTCTAATTCTTTTTTCTGCCTTAAAAACAAAATTTCTCCAAAGAAAAACTCTCATTAAGAAATCTCTTATCTCATCTCTTCTCTGTTCAAAATGTCACACTGCATCCAAAATCCTTACCCTGTTATTCAGAACTGTCCCTGTATCAGATCAAACTTGTATTTATGGCTTATTTTTCATATTTCTGCATGACCCTTACACCTTTCAGATTTCCCAAATATATTGATATCTTCAACCTTCCCGGTTTTCCTGTTATCACAATCTCTATTTTAGCTGCACTTTTCACAGACTATTCACTTATTGTCCTAGCATCACTAAAGCCACACATCTCATGAGGATGCATCTATTCTGATCTTTCCAGCAGGAGTTAATCATCCCATTCTCTGCACTCATAAGGACAATTACATGCTTCTTAAGACATATATTTCATCCTGTGTGGCAGTATAAATGTGTGTGTGCACATGTATCTGCACATGGATTTGTGTTCTATTTGAAGATTTAGTTGTTCTGCCCAACTCTAGCAGAGGGCCTTGCACAGAGATACCCTCAGTAAATATTTTGGACAAAATAACGTTACTTAATGTTATATCCCTCTGAGTACTACCCTATCATGTGTTACATTTCCTTAAAACTTATGAATTAATTCTGTACTTTATTGCTGTATTCAGTTTTCATTTATCCTGGTTTCAAGTTTCATCGCTGTTGTTACTTAAGCAAGGACTGTGCCCTCCCCGATCAACTCACAAAGGGTACTTGTGAAAAGAAGAAAGATTATGCTTTTATGATGATATAGCTGTACTAGAAATGTCAGTTGTATGCTCTACCCACAGACCTCCTAAGAAAACCTTCCTTGAGCTTGATGGAAAGGCAAGCTGAAGTGACAAAATGTTTTTTATCACATTACCAAAAACACTTTTCCAAATTTGTAGACAAATGTGTGTAAATATTAGAATTTGTTATCCTATGAACATATCTGTCTATTTCCCTTTTCTACCCAAGTTTATATATATATATATATATATATATGTGTATATATATATATATATATATACATATACACATATATATATATATATTATATTTATTGAGCCAGATACAGGTGTTCTAATTGGTCCTTGGCCTTCTAGGGTTTGTTGTCTTTGAGGGTGAAAAGAGTGTATGTACTAAATAAGCAATTACAACTTCCTAAATTTTGGGTTAAGGAAGTCCTGAATGTTGGTTCTGTGAGAGTGGTTAGGGAAAGCAAATAGTCCATATTACAGAGGTCAAGGAAAGCTTCCTGAAGAATGTGTTTAAGACATGATCCCTGAACATTCCTATATACTGATGAAAGTGAGAATGGTCCATTAGGGGAACAGAAAGAAGTTCAGCGTAAATAGAATTTAATTTGTAATGAGGGGCAATAGAAATAAATGAAGTAAGAAAATTAACCAGGGATCAGTGAACAGTTTCAAGAAGATTAATGAAAATTTCAAGCGAATTAATACACTATTGTGTGTTTTTCTGTTGTTATTGTTTGCTTTTATAAAAGCATTGTGTTTGTTAAAATATTTTTTAAAAGTTTGCTTAGGTAAACTGTTTACATAATTCCTGAGACTTTTAGAGGTTAACAGTTTCCTCCTTTGAAAATGTTACGGATACTTCAAGGGAGCAATATTTATCCCAATGAAATGATTATTTATACTGTCTCTACTTTAATAAGTATAGATTGATTCATAATAACAATTATAAAAATAAATCATCATAATTCATACTAATCCATAAAAACAATTGATTCATGATCACGTGTTCAATGATTTCCAAAACTGACTTTGTGAATTTAATTATGTGGCTAAGAACAGTGTCCCCATACGCTCTAATCTCCTCAAAAGGCAGCTACTATCACATAGAATTCTTGAATTCTTGAGTTGGAAAATGTAAGGGTTTTAATGTACTTTATCGTACAGATAATTCAGTGGCTTCCTGACCCCATTCTCTTGCTCATGGCTTTCATCTGTGTATGTGAATTTGCCTTCCTCCTTTTCTTTTATTTTGCTATTTTTTTTTTCTTTTTTGCTTCTTTCATTTACTATCACTCTTGCTTTTGAGTTTCCTCTTCTTTTCTCCTCATTTTCACAACACTTAATAACCTTACTGGTTAGACTAATATGCTATTAATAGGCAACACTCACTGGGCATCAACTATGTTCCAGGCACTTTACATATGTTATTTCATATAATTGGTGCAAAATTCCTGTTAAATAGTGTGACTAGAATTTACCAGATGAAGAAAACGATTTTAGGTACACTAAGTGGTTTTCTTAAAATTCTCTCATCTAGTAAGTAGAGGAATCAGGAATAACATTCATGTTTGCATTATTCAAAATTTTCTTCTCTTCATCCTTTGATACACAGATCCCTAAAGCACTTTAAGATCAATGTCAACTGTTATTTCTGATACCATAGCTATCAAAGGAAAAACAAAAATAAAAAAAAAATTCTCACACAAGCTGGTATGGAAGGCTAGAGAGAAGGTAATAGAGTGTCAAAATTCAGCACAGATCCATAAAACTTTCTTCCCTGTCTCCAAACACCTAGCATTCCAGGGAAATGTCCTGTTTGATACTTGGAAAACACAGCAGGAGATGTAACATTTGAGTGGAAACCCTGCAGGAGGTTGTTAAGATCTGCAGATGAGGGAGTTTACCAGCAGAAGCTGACAGTGAGACACAGTTTTGAAAATACACTTGATATAAATTTAGAAAAGAAAAAAAAGGCATTATACTCTTTTTATGGCAGCCTAAAACCTCTATTAACTTAGGTAAGCTCCAGCATGTCTTATAGGACAACACTTTGAACCTGAGTTCTTCATTATACTGGACTTGAATCCCAAAACTGAGTAGACAGGTGATCGAAGGAAACACTGAAATGGCAGAAAACGACCTAAACAGAAATATTTATTTGGAAAGATCTTAGTCAGCTAACACCATGGCTATTAAGGCTGGAAAAGTGGCTGGCTTATCTCAGAAATGCAGCATGTGTTGTGTAGGCTGACAATGAAGCAGCACATTTATTTATCCAGGAGGCATCTCAGGAGCAGCCACTACCTGCCAGGCATTCTTCTAGGTGCCGTGGATATGCAGGGAGAAAACGAATGCAACCCTCATGCAGCTTATATTCTAGAGGCAAAAGCAGTCAGAAGTAAGTTAATACACAATATGTGGCAGTGATAAGAATAGCAAAGTCAAACCAGGAGATCCAAAGTGAGAGACAATGCTACCTGACATATGGTTGTAGGTGAAACCTTTACTAATATGGTGATATTTAAGGATAGACCAGGATTACATGGGGGAGAAAATTATGAGGATAAATGGCTGAATACCATTCTCGCCAGAGAACAAAGATGAAAACACCATAAAGTGAAAGCGTGATGTCCAAGAGCATCAGGAAAGCCAGGGTGGCTGGAGGGAGAGAAGGTGGGAGAGGAAGTTAGAGGGATAGATGGGACCAAAGTAAGTAGGGGCATATCCACCACAGACAAGCGATAGTGCTGATATGGCAGAAATTCCCCCCAAAGAGTTTAGAAATCCACATTTCTCTTGCTGCCCAGTCGCAATTTTCCACCCCCCAAACCCCAAAATGACCCTTCAAACAGGATGTGTTTCCATCCTTTCCTCTTATCAGTAGAATTAAAGTGTAAAAATTAGGTCATAAGTATCATACATTTGTGAGTGTGTTACTATTTTTAATTTCAAACATGGGATTAAAAAAAAAAAGGTTTTGGTCATTTTCTCATGAAACATCTGCTAGAATTCCTACAGATAAAGATTTTTAAGTACACAAGGTCAGCAAATTTAATCTCCTTCCATTATAGAGAAAGTAACTTAAGTCTAGATCCTCTAGAATTAATAATATATCAAACCATACTTCAATAGTAGTTGATGTCCCCTGGAATAATGGGAAAATGCAGCCTACAGCAGCTTCCTTTTATGTTTATTTTACTAAATTTCAATATAGGACAGCGTTATTTCACTGTATGATGTTTATTGTAATCAAAGCTTAACTTGAAAGAAAGCCTTCCAATGAGCGTCTTACTTCTATGCTCGTTTTGCTCACGGAAGCGGCTAAGCTGTATCGCATCTCAGCAATATACCCTCATTATCAGCGATATACCCTCATTACGTTTACTGCCTTCCTGGTTAGATATCAGCAACCAGCACCCTGATAGCAATGATGCCCTTGCTCTGACAGACACTGGGAAACCTGATCTAGCTCTGCCTCATACTCTCCCATTCATGCCCATGTATTTGAGCCAAATCCTTTATGTTAGTATGTGTATACTTAGCAAATGAAGAGAGTACAATTTACACATTTAATATTTATGCATTTTAAAGTTGGTTATGACATTGAGTTCACTCCCAGTCACCGTAACTTGAACAAAAATCAGAAAAACATATTTAATATATTCTCAAAACATGTATTTTATGTTTCATGGGAAGACACTTTCTGCTTAGCAATACAAATGGGTTGTTGGTTTTTAAATTTGGAAATTATCTGCCATAAATACAGCCAATTTTCTTCCGAAGAGGCAATACTAAGAACTAAACCATTTCAATTCAAAGACTATTTCTTGGATGTCTACTCTATGCAACACAGTGTCCTAGGCCCTTGGGATGGAGAAGTGTGCAAAAGAGATAGAAATACTTGCTCTTTGGAGTTCATTTTCCAGCAGGGCAACTGCTACTTCATAAGGGATGGCATGAATGTTCTAGAATGGTATATGGAAACGCAGAGTCCAGAGTGATTCAGAGTATTTGCTTTATAAAATGTTTCCAGTTAGATTTTCTCAGTTCTCCTTCAATCTGCCAATACTGTCTCACTAACTTTTCACTCTCACCAACAAAGATGTTGCACCAGGTCAATCTGACCATGCACTAGAAATAGATGTAGCAAGTACAATCTAATCTCCAGCTGTAGTTTAGAAAATCACTGAGAGAAGACAGCAGGTGTCATTAGGAAGTGTTACAACAGCTCCCTAACTTGGTGAATAAAACAGATATCTGACATACAGCCTTCACACTGTGTTTTGTGGGGGAGAAGGGTAGCCATAATCATCTAATTTAAAGTTGGGCTAATTTACTCTAGGCTAATTTGACTACAGCATTTCTCTTAATGCAGAACTTTACAATAATCATCCACAGCACAAGGTGTCAAACAGCCCAGAAACAGACATGTAGTATTAGAAGGAGAAGCGTCTTCAGAGGGATTCATGTTCAGTCTCGTAATTTGACAGATGAGGAGACTGAGACCTAGAGATTTTATACAATCATCCTGCAGTCCCAGACTGTGCACTAGCAAATCTTGGGTAAAATGTCCAAATCCTAATCTTCAGGTCTTGCTCTTTTCAGCAAATTATGCAGCTTTACCACAATCTGTTAAAAAAATTGATCATAAAATAAAACATACTATTGTGAGATATATTTTATATGTAAATTTGTATAAATTATAACTCTAGAGTACAACTCTCAGGCAGAAGATCATTTGGAATTCAGGAAGAATAACTTTGTGAGGAGTTTTTAGGTTTGCATTGGCCAGGATGTGTGTCTGACTGCCTGTAATAGACAACACAAATAACAGTGACTTAATCAGGTGAGAGACTCATTTTTTTTTTTTTAATACAGCAGGTTCTTAGTTACCTATTTTATACATATTAGTGTATATATGTCAATCCCAATCTCCAAATTCATCCCACCACCACCACCCCTGCCCCCCACTTTCCCCCTTGGTGTCCATATGTTTGTTCTCTACATCTGTGTCTCTATTTCTGCCTTGCAAACCAGTTCATCTGTACAATTTTTCTAGATTCCACATATATGCGTAAATATACAATATTTGTTTTTCTCTTTCTGACTTACTTCACTCTGTATGACAGTCTCTAGGTCCATCCACATCTCTACAAATGACCCAATTTCGTTTCTTTTTATGGCTGAGTAATATTCCATTGTATATATATAACACATCTTCTTTATCCATTCATCTGTCGATGGGCATTTAGGTGGCTTCCATGACCTGGCTATTGTAAATACTGCTTCAATGAACATTGGGGTGCATGTGTCTTTTTAAATTATGGTTTTCTCTGGGTATATGTCCAGTAGTGGGATTGCTGGGTCATATGGTAATTCTATTTTTAGTTTTTTAAGGAACCTCCATACTGTTCTCCATAGTGGCTGTATCAATTTACATTCCCACCAACAGTGCAAGAGTGTTCCCTTTTCTCCACACTATCTCCAGCGTTTGTTGTTTGTAGATTTTCTGATGATGCCCATACTAACCGTTGTGAGGTGATACCTCATTGTAGTATTGATTCACATTTCTCTAATAATTAGTGATGTTTAGCAGCTTTTCATGTGCCTCTTGGCCATATGTATGTCTTCTTTGAAGAAATGTCTTCTGCCCATTTTTTGATTGGGTTGTTCATTTTTTAATATTGAGCTACATGATCTGTTTATATATTTTGGAGATTAATCCTTTGTCTGTTAATTTGTGTGTAAAAATTTTCTCCCATTCTGAGGGTTGTCTTTTTGTCTTATTTATAGTTTCCTTTGCTGTGCAAAAGCTTTTGTTTCATTAGATCCCATGTGTTTATTTTTGTTTTTATTTCCATTACTCTAGGAGGTGGGTCAAAAAAGATCTTGCTGTGATTTATGTCATAGAGTGTTCTTCCTATGTTTTCCTCTAAGAGTTTTATAGTGCCTCATCTTACATTTAGGTCTTTAATCCATTTTGAGTTTATTTTTGTGTATGGTGTTAGGGAGTGTTCTAATTTCATTCTTTTACATGTAGCTGTCCAGTTTTCCCAGCACCACTTATTGAAGAGACTGTCTTTTCTCCATTGTATATCCTTGCATCCTTTGTCATAGATTAGTTGATCATAGTTGTGTGGGATTATCTCTGGGCTTTCTATCATGTTCCATTGATCTATATTTCTGTTTTTGTGCCAGTACCATATTGTCTTGATTACTGGAGCTTTGTAGTATAGTCTGAAGTCAGTGAGCCTGATTCCTCCAGCTCTGTTTTTTTCTCTCACGATTGCCTTGATTATTCGGGGTCTTTTGTGTCTCCATACAAATTTTAAGATTTTTTATTCTGGTTCTGTAAAAAATGCCATTGGTAATTTGATACGGATTGCATTGAATCTGTAGATTGCTTTGGGTAGAATAGTAATTTTCACAATATTGATTCTTCCAATCCAAGAACATGGTATATCTCTCCATCTGTTTGTGTCATCTTTGATTTCTTTCATCAGTGTCTTATAGTTTTCTGAGCACAGGTCTTTTATCTCCTTAGGTAGGTTTATTCCTAGGTATTTTATTCTTTTTGTTGCAATGATGAATGGAAGTGTTTCCTTAATTTCTCTTTCTGACATTTCTTTCTTAGTGTATAGAAAAGAAAGAGATTTCTGTGGATTAATTTTGTATTCTGCAACTTTACCAGATTCATTGATTAGCTCTAGTAGTTTTCTGATGACATCTTTAGGATTATCTATGTATAGTATCACGTCATCTGTAAACAGTGACAGTTTTACTTCTTCTTTTCCAATTTGGACTTCTTTTATTTCTTTTTCTTCTCTGATTACCATGGCTAGGACTTCCAAAACTATGTTGAATAACAGTGGCGAGAGTGGACATCCTTGTCTTGTTACTGATCTTAGAGGAAATGCTTTTAGTTTTTCACCACTGAGAATGATGTTTGCTGTGGGTTTGCCATATATGGCCTTTATTATGTTGTGGTAGGTTCCCTCTATGCCCACTTCTGGAGAGTTTTTATCATAAATGGGTATTGAATTTTGTTAAATTTTTTCTGCATCTATTGAGATGATCATATGGGTTTTATTCTTCAATTTGTTAATATGGTATATCACATTGATTCATTTGTGTATATTGAAGAATCCTTGAATCCCTGAGATAAATCCCACTTGATCATGGTGTATGATCCTTTTTATGTGTTGTTGGATTCTGTTTGCTAGTATTTTGTTGAAGATTTTTGCATCTATATTCATCAGTGATATTGGTCTATAATTTTCTTTTTCTGTAGTATCTTTGTCTGGTTGTGGTATCAGGGTGATTGTGGCTTCATAGAATGAGTTTGGGAGTGTTCTTTCCTCTGCAAATTTTGGAAGAGTTTGAGAAGGATAGGTGTTTGTTCTTCTCTAAATGTTTGATAGAATTCACCTGTGAAGCCATCTGGTCCTGGACTTCTGTTTGTTGGAAGAATTTTAATCACAGTTTCAATTTCATTACTTGTGATTTGTCTGGTCATATTTCTATTTCTTCCTGGTTCAGTCTTGAAAGGTTATACCTTTCTAAGCATTTGTCCATTTCTTCCAGGTTGTCCATTTTATTGGTACAGAGTTGCTTGTAGTAGTCTCTTATGATGCTTTGTATTTCTGCGGGGTCCGTTGTAACTTCTCCTTTTTCATTTCTAATTTTATTGATTTGAGTTCTCTCCCTCTTTTTCTTGATGAGTCTGGCTAAAAGTTTATCAATTTTGTTTATCTTCTCTAAGAACCAGCTTTTAGTTTTATTGATCTTTGCTTTTGTTTTCTTTGTTTCTATTGCAGTTATTTCTACTCTTATCTTTATGATTTCTTTCCTTCTACTAATTTTGGGTTTTGTTTGTTCTTCTTTCTCTAGATCCTTTAGGTGCAAGTTTAGATTTTTTATTTGAGATTTTTCTTGTTTCTTGAGGTAGGATTGTATAGCTATAAACTTCCCTCTTAGAACTGCCTTTGTTGCATCACATAGGTTTTGGATTTTTGTGTTTTCATTGTCATTTGTCTCTAGGTACTTTTTGATTTCCTCCTTGATTTCTTCAGTGATCTCTTGGTTATTTAGTAATGTATTGTTTAGCTTCCATGTGTTTGTGTTTTTTACATTCTTTCCCTGTAATTTATTTCTAATCTCATAGCATTGTATTTGGAAAAGATGTTTGATATGACTTCAATTTTCTTAAATTTACCAAGGTTTGATTTGTGACCCAAGATGTGATCTATCCTAGAGAATGTTCCGTGTGCACTTGAGAAGAAAGTGTAACCTGCTTTTTTCGGATGGAATATCCTATAAATATCAATGGAATCTTTCCCATCTATTGTGTCATTTAAAGCTTGTGTTTCCTTATTAATTTTCCTTCTGGATGATATGTGCATTGGTGTATGTGAGACGTTAAAATCCCCCACTATTATTTTGTTACCATCAATTTCCTCTTTTATAGCTGTTAGCATTTGCCTTATGTATTGAGGTGCTCCTATGTTGGGTGCATATATATTTATATTTGTTATATGTTCTTCTTGGATTGATCCCTTGATCATTATGTAGTGTCCTTCCTTGTCTCTTGTAACATTCTTTATTTTAAAGTCTATTGATTTTTATGATATGAATATTGTTACTCCAGGTTTCTTTTGATTTCCATTTGCATGGAATATCTTTTTCCATCCCCTCACTTTCAGTGTGTATGTGTCCCTAGGTCTAAAGTGGGTCTCTTGTAGACAGCATATATATGGGTCTTGTTTTTGTATCCATTCAGTGAGCCTGTGTCTTTTGGTTGGAGCATTTAATCCATTCACATTTAAGGTAATTATTGATATGCATGTTCCTATTACCATTTTCTTAATTTTGGGAGGTTTGTTATTGTAGGTGTTTTCCTTCTCTTGTGTTTCTTGCCTAGAGAAGTTCCTTTAGCATTTGTTGTAAAGCTGGTTTGGTGGTGCTGAATTCTCTTAGCTTTTGCTAGTATGTAAAGCTTTTGATTTCTCTGTCGAATCTGAATGATATCCTTTACAGGTAGATTAATCTTGGTTGTACTTTCTTCCTTTTCATCACTTTAAGTATACTGTGCCACTCTCTTCTGGCTTGCCAGTTTCTGCTGAGAAATCAACTGTGTTAACCTTATGGGAGTTCCCTTGTATGTTATTTGTCATTTTTCCCTTGTTGCTTTTAATAATTTTTCTTTGTATTTAACTTTTGTCAATTTGATTACTATATGTCTCGGCGTGTTTCTCCTTGTGTTTATCCTGCCTGGGACTCTCTGTGCTTGCTGGACTTGGGTGGCTATTTCCTTTCCCATGTTAGGGAAGTTTTCGACTATAATCTCTTCAAATATATTCTTGGGTCCTTTTTCTCTCTCTTCTCCTTCTGGGACCCTTATAATGTGAATGTTGTTGTGTTTAATGTGAATGTTGGTGTGTTGTCCCAGAAGTCTCTTAGGCTGTCTTCATTTCTTTTCATTATTTTTTCTTTATTCTGTTCCATGACAGTGAATTCCACCATTCTGTCTTCCAGGACACTTATCCGTTCTTCTGCCTCAGTTATTCTGCTATTGAGTCCTTCTAGTATATTTTTCTTTTCAGCTATTGTATTGTTCATCTCTGTTTGTTTTTTCTTTAATTCTTCTAGGTCTTTGTTAAACATGTCTTGCATCTTCTCGATCTTTGCCTCCATTCTTTTTCTGAGGTCCTGGATCATCTTCACTCTCATTATTCTGAATTCTTTTTCTGGAAGTGTGCATATCTCCACTTCATTTAGTTGTTTTTCTGAGGTTTTATCTTGTTCCTTCATCTGGTACATAGTCTTCTGCCTTTTCATTTTATCTGTCTTTCTCTGAATGTGTTTTTCATTCCACAGGCTGCAGGCTTGCTTTTCTTCTGCTTCTGCTGTCTCAAGGGACACTTATCCTCACATAACAAGGGAGTCTGGATAACAGAAGTGTAGTGCCAATGTCGTCAGTGATTTAGGTCCAATCTTTCTGCCCAGCCATTCTTAGCATGCGGCTTTGTCCTCATACTTATCACCTAATGGGTAAAAGTTAGTTGTTCCATTTCCAGCATTAAATACTCACTCTAGGCAAGATGAAGTGGAAAATAAAGGTCAAAATTGATCTCACCCTGTTTTAAAGAGATTTCATGAGAGTTCCATCTGCCCCTTACATTCCACTGGTCAGTACTTGATCACATGATCATCTCCATCCACAAGGGTAGTTGGAAATAATTTCTTCACAGGCTGTTTTGTTGAGGGGTATGTAAATATTTCCAGTGATATTCTGCTCTTAAGGAGAAGGATTTATATTTTTATACCCTACTGGATATATTTCAATGGGCTACATTTTTAATGACAGATTAATAAATAAATAAAATATATATTGCCGTCAGGTATGACGAAACAGGGGAAAAAAGGAAGAGGAGAACTGAGAAATAAAGCTGCGACTTAAAATAAACTCATAGTAATAGTTGGGGAATACCTCCTTGAAAAGTGCTATTTGTGTAGAGGTCTAAAGCATGTTAAGGAGTGACCTCAGCAGACATTTGGAGAGGACAATTCTGGGTTAAGACAGCAAAAGCTGCAGTGGACCATGTTTGAGGATTTTAGAGGACCAAGGGAAGAACAGAAAATTAACTAGTTTCCTTAAAACATAATTTTCTCTATTGTAATTTGATATCTTTATTTCTTAAAAATAATATACCATTTTAAATTATATATATTATAAAATACATGTTATAAAACATATTTTTCCATTGGAGAAAAGGATAGACAAAATTTGAAACATGTAACATTTTGTTCCCTTTAGTGGAAATTTTAATAATAAATTTATGGCATAAACAATTTTGAGAGTGTAACTGGATTACAAAACACTGCTAAGAAATGTATAATTGGTACAAACTAAAATAATTAATATTAAGATCATTTTTGTCTTTTGACTAATATGGAAAATAATATTTATGAGGTCATGGAGAGAGAAATTTTAACTCAGATAAATGTAATCATGTAAACCTTATCAGTTCTGGTAGTCTGAAGACTACAAGAAAGTAAACCTTTGTAATAATGGCAAGCATTTGCTTGAAGTTCAAGCCCAGTGGCCTAGGATAATTGTGATTGATGAGCAGTTGATAGAAATAACTGAAATGTTCTAGTTAATCCTAGAGCTGATCATGAGGGGCTTAGAATGTGGGTCACAATTCACTTGTGAATGAAGGAAAAGCTTTTGGGTTTGGGAAACACATAGACTCGCACAGGTCATAGAGATAAAAGTATTCTATCAGGATCCCAGTCAAGATCAGTCAACAATTTGACTGTACAAAGGGCAGAAATCATAAGGCTAGAATTAAAGTAAAAAGAAACCAGATATCAGTCAGAAGATAGTCAGCTTACAGATTAAGGCAGACAGAGACCAACATTTGAAGCATATTTACACAAAGTGTATTTAAAACCAAGTCAGACCTTTCCGACCAGTGATTGGCTGCAGCAGTAGAGCTAGAGCCATACTTGTCACAAGCTTGCATCAGTCTGATCTAGAATCACTTGTAGAAGCAGGAAGGGACCAGCTTGAACGCAGAAAGTCAGTCACAGATGCATGGGTGGCCACAGTATCCTGGACTAATTAACCAAAACATCAGTAGAGGCTTCTGTTAGAACTAAACAGGGAACAACCCTCCAATCATATCGGGCATGAAGGCATGCTACAACCTGAGAGGAGTTTTCCTTTTGTTGATGAAAAATTAATCAGTTGATCTAAGAAAGAAATAGAAAATTTTATTCAAGCCAAATTTGAGGATTATGACCCAGGAACAGCATCTCAGAAAGCTCTGAGAACTGTTCTACCTGTTAGAATTCGAGGCACAGTTATATACGTTTTTTGAGACAGAAGGCTGTACATTAAATGATGTATAATTGACAGTTTACACAATCTAGATCTAAGTGCCATGTGACCCCTTATCAAGAAGAAATGTTACCTTTAAAGAACTGTCTTGCAGGTGCTAGAATTTTGCTCTTTATGGTTGAGCAGGTATTTCTGTCGATGGGGAAGGTTTGGTCAATGCATAATGCAGATACACAATGCATAGTGAGGGGAGAGAGGAGGCCACAGGGCAGAGAAAATTTTATGTTTAAATTTTTTTTGTCTTGCTATAAAATATGAATTTTATTTCACACTTTGCTGACAAGTAATCTCATTTTCAGGAAGGGAGTTCTGGTGGTGTTGTTGTGGTTTACCAAGGGATTCATACTTGCTGCAGTTTTCTCATCCAAGGAGGTACATTTCTGGGATGCCAATGGATCCTGATACTTGATGGATAGCTTCCCTCCTCCTCCCCCGGGGATGAAGGAGATTTAGTTATGACTCCTCAGTACAGGCATTTGGGAACAGAATGTCAAAAAAACCAAAAAACAAAAACAAAACAAAAAAAACACAACAACAAGAAGATTTCAGATTACTTGGATAATGGGACAGACCAAGTATAAAAGTGATTGAACAAATTAAAATAGACCGAAACACAGAAGAATTCTGAGTTCTTAGAATCTATAAGATGTCTTTTTTTGGCACTGCCTCTGGCTTCTGTCCTTTTCCAGCCCTCTGGTGTACATGAGTAGCTATCCTGCTGGGTGTACCAGAGAGGTATCTGGAGACAAAGTCCTTTCAACTTCCACCAGTGACTCTCAGTGCACCCACAGAGGTACACATGTCACAGGCCTGAAGCTAAGTGATTTTGTGAATACCTTGGAAGATGTCACATTTACCTGAACCATAACTACCTAACTACTGGAATTTCAGCTTTAATGAAAGAAATAAAATATTTTTTTCCAGTTTAAAATTCTTCAAAAAGTTGAGATAACCAAAAGACTTTCTGGATGACAATTTAGAGAGTAAGGGCTACAATCTCTACCTTCCCTATTAAAGTGGAAATTGCTATCTTTTTTTGAAGCAGTTCCATCTCAAAGAAGTCATTTGTAGTTATGAGTAGGACTGGTGCCCGGGTAAAAAATTTTTGTGCTGAAAAAGGAGTAAGCAGACCCAAAACATTATCTCTTACTATTCATACTAGTTCTTAGGAATAGGGATTTACAGCAGGATACATAGCAAATAACACAAATTCTTCTGGCAATTAAAAGCCTTAAACATGATTAACTCATTGAGGATGTACAAAAACTTTGAAATTGTGAATAAGGATAAGAGAGATAAAGTTTTTATACTTTACTAAAAATGTGCATGTTCATGTATTTCAAACCTGCCTCTTTTTAAAGAAGGTCCATGAATTCTAATAGTTGTATACATCACTCTCCCAAACTTCAGCAGAGCTGAATAACACCATTAGTATTTATATATACACACACATACATATAAACGCATGGTCATGGACAGTCAGAGGTAATCTATGACTTTTAGATTGTAGTAATTGTCATAAAGCTGTATCATGTATTGCAAACAAATACCAGCAGGAACTAGAGTGTAAATGTTATTTTTCAGACTATCATTTCCCAACATTATAGGATTATAACGTAATCCTATAATGATTATAAAAGTAGTAAAGAGCAAAAAGTACTTTATTTTTATTCTTGCCCAAGAGCTATGGCCATGGAACTTGCACCAAAGCTTTTAGTTCAAAGACCTGGAGCGTTGAGTATGGTCCATTCTCCACTACATTCCCACATGGCCTTCTGGGCCTCAAGTGAAGGGAGTGATGGTACCCTTCTCCTTACAAAACCCAGTGCCGTGGCGACCAGGCCCTCCCAAAGGGTCCGCATGCTGGAGCTGCTGTCAGGTCTGTCTACCACAGGGGTGCTGCGGCCCTTTCCCCTCCAGGCTGTCCCTGGTTGAGACCTATGATGGAAACTGACTTGCTTCTGCATTTACTTTGTCAGCTATGCTTCACATAGAAATCCTAGTTTTGATTTAATTTTTATTTTTGTTTTGTTTGATTTGTTGCTAATTTCTCTCAGTAAGATTTCAGCACCTTCCTGAAGGGAGCAAATTCAGAAGCTTATCCGGGTTTTTTCTCAATAGCCCTCAATATTCCCATTTCCATCTCATGTACCCTCACCTGGTATGTCCTTTTCCCCACACAGCTGTATACCCTGTCCTGTCCTTTAGGGCAAGCGTCTATGCCCATTGCTTTATTACAATTACAGCAGCATAAAATGCAGAGATTACTTCGAATTGTCCATGACCACACCTTTATATGTATATCTATATACATATATCTACAGACTAATGGTATTATTCAAGGTCTTCCCAAGGAGACTAAAAAGCCCCCCCTTTGTGAAAAGGTACGAACTTCCAGTTGGAAGATAGTAAGTACTGGGAATGTAAACTATTCCATGCTGCCCTTGGTAATACCGCTCTATGGCACATCTGAAAGTGGCTAAGAGAGTAAACCCTAAGAGCTCTCACCACAAGGAAAGGAACACATTTTTCCTTTCTTTTAAATCTATATGAGATGATGGATGCTAACAAAATTTACTGTGGTGATCATTTTGCAATTTACATAAGTAATTATGTTGTACACCTTAAATTTAGATGGTGTTGTATGTCAATTGTGTCTCAACAAAACTGGAAGAAAATAAAGTCCCCGTTTTTCCCAATAGCTGAGGGTTTTATTCTGGGTGTTGGCCTCTACAAAACCCCAAATTGCCTAAAATGACCAGAAGGGGCCAAGTGATGGCCCCTGAAATCCAGTCTTGGTCCTACCAGCCCTGCTCTGGGCCCACTGGCTTACTTTTATGGGACACTTTTACTATTTTTCTCAAAGTCACTATATAGATTGATTGGGTTATGGTAGGCCCTGGTTGATATCCAGAGGCCATTGATTGTAACGTCTCAGAAACCACTTCCCCCGTGTTGCATTTAAAAATGACTCTGGGTAGATCAAATAAACCCAAAGACAGATTTATACTTTGGGGCTGTCAAACACAGTTCAAGTCCAGGGATTATGAATGTCAAGAGAGGTTTGAAATTTGCCTCCCTGTCTTTTTGAAATAAGTCTATGACGGAGCCGCTGCTCTATGGCATTTGGCACTTACTTAAGAATAAGGACTCTATGCTCAGATATTACAGATACTTTCTTAGCTAGTCTCTATATTTTACCAGAGGCTCTTAATTTTAGAGCAGATGGTAACTTTGGAAAAACTATGGAGTGGTGATTATTTTACCAGCGCCATAAATGACCACCTAAACTGAAATTTAACCTTTTTTCTAATAGTTTCTCTTACTGTTCAATTTGAATCTCGGGCAAGTGTTACTCATCCAGATTGCATACACTTGAGTTGAAGTCATATTAGACAAACTAAGTGGCGGTTGGATCATCATCATCAAATGGTCTATTTCTTGGAATAACATGGATATCTAACTGAAAACGTTATTAATGTTCTTATTTAAATTTTGTAGTTACAACAACCTAACCCAAAAAGCAAAAACCAAAACAAGAAAAACTTTTATTAGGTATGCAGTACATGGCAAGATAACCACCAGCAGTGTCAAAGCACTGGCAAAAATAGAATACTTGTAATTATACTTCTAGTAGAAATTTGCACAATGTGTCAAATTTTGGTTGTGCTATTCTCAGAAAATTGCAGGACTTCTTGCACTTGAATAAGATAATAGATGTACCACTAAAACACTTAGGTTCTAAGAATTTATATTTAACACAAAGGAATATGTAGCATGGATCAGTTGGATTTTTTAAAAACCAAATTAAATACATGATGGAGGCAACACATTTTATAGACTATGATAAATAATCTTGCTTTTGGTGCTAAAGCACCAATCAACTCCCATGAAAAATCAGTGTTCTATGAATTCTCTTGAGAGTTTCCTTGAAAATGTGTAATATTGTAAAAAACAGTTTTAAAGAATAATAATACATTTAGATCTCACTGTAATATAAAAAAATGTGTCACATACTATAGAACACAATAAAAATGATTCTATTGATACAAGCTTATAACGTAATTGCCTAATGGGCCCTTGAACATAGTACTATGATAGTAGCATAAGCTACTTTATGTGAAATACACATATTTAAAAATTTTTATGTTTTATTTATACAGTATTGCTATGAAAGTTTATGTTGTTTTTAAATTTTGAGAAACCTTGAAAGAAATGACAGTGTTTTTGATAGCTGCTCTCAACTGTCCCTAAATCATGGGACTGATTAAAGCAAGTGAAGTGAACACCATTGAAATGAAGTGAAATGAAACCAATCAACTTTCCTCAAAGAGTCAGAGTAGTTGTTCCATTCAAGGCCATTTTTACTAAGCTCTGAAAATAGTTGCGTCTGACGGCAGGGTTTAAGTTTCTTTAGTTGCTATCAGGAAGTGTCAGCCAATATGCATGAAATAAGGAGGTAGACATTTTAGAATTTCTTTTTCCTTCACTCTTGATTAGCCATCTAGTATAGGCCTGAGAGAGTCTGAAGAACTTAGCTGGACCCAGCAGAAGATAATCTATCCCTTCATTCCTTCATTTGATTAACACTCATACTATTCTTTGGAATGATCTGTTGTTACATTTCTCATATTTACTTTTTTTATACACCTAGTCTCTAATTAAAGATGCCATAATATACATAAGGATTTAAAACAAAACATTATTTTACATATTAGTCCACAAGGTGCAGTCATCCATATTTTTAGTGAAATATTATAACTGTCAAGAGAAATTCAAGGATGTTGCTTGCCACTTCTCTCTTCCAAAAAACAGAACGCTGACATGTTATACAAAGACATACTAGACAGAGTCATCGATGATAGGGTGGTGTCAGCAGTAGCCGCTGTAATTCTGAAAGAAAGTATTAAAATTAAATGTGCTTAGGAAAATTATCTCTCATTTGTGCTCTTCCTATTTTATTGTGATGTGATTCAGCCTAAGAATTTGCCTCTGGCTTGTAAGGACAAATAAGAACAAGAAAGGAGACCAAAAGTGTCTGACTCAAATATAGTCTCTTTATTTGAAATAGTCAAAATGAGCTTATGCCTGAGTCCAGCCCAATAGGATGAGAGAACCTATGTGAATTTGGAGCCAAAATATATAATATATACACAGATAAAGAATTTTTAAAAGAGTGGATACGTGTATATGTATAACTGATTCACCTTGCTGTACACGTGAAACTAACACAACATTGTAAAACAACTATATTCCAATAAAAATTAAAAAAAATATATGTTTCAAAATTGATTCATTTGTTGTAACAAATAGACAATAGCAGAAAATGAGTGAGGGGTATACAGGAACTCTGTACTACCTTCACAACTTCTGTAAATCTAAAAGTCTTCTATATTTTAAAAGTTGCTTAGAAAAGAAATTTGAATCAACCATGCTAAAAGAAATATTGAATTATCTATTCTCTCTATAGAAAATATTATAAATTACATTTTATAAACATATTCTTACATAGCTCAAAAATGAAATGGAAAAATATAATGTGAAGTGTGTCAGGCAAATAATTAAACTATTATGTAATGTTTCTAGATTTTTGTGATTTTATGGTGTTTATCAGTTTTTAAAAATATTTAATTTCTTGTGATTTTTTTCTCTCATTCTAAATATTTACTTTTGTGCCTAAAAAATTATATATATATATATATATATATATATATATATATATATGAATTTGTGAAACTATCTTCTGTGTAAATGCATAGCTCCATAATGCCTTTCTTTGTGGACATAGGGAATTAGGACACTGCAGTGTCAGCAGTAACTGGCTATTTGAGTTACTTAGAATTCTCATTTCAAAACTGTTGTGAATTTGGTCACTGCTTTTATTTTTAATATACTAAAATTTTATACTAAAATTTTATGTCCTAGAGGCATACCATCATTGCATACGTTCTAGTGAGTAGAAAAAATGATAGACATCCTTTGATTGCTACCTAAGAATCATGATGAATAAATACATTTGAAAGTAAATAAATCATTGCCAAGGTTGAACACAAAACTGAAATGTATTTTATTATAATTTGGATAAAACCTTTCCATTATCGTATGAAGCATTTCTTTAAATTAGATTTATGTAGACATTGACGAATCCATTTCCTTTATGGAGTCAATTTGGAATTTTTTTCAGAATGTACTATTTAAATTAAGACTGTCAGGAAATGTTGTCATAGTTACTTGCATCGCGTTAGCATAAAATGAAAGAAGTTTTGAAAATTTCCCTTCCTATTGCTATTATCACTGCATGATGTGGAAGGCAATTATATGCTTTGGGGTTAATACGCATTTTACCACATCTATATTGAGCTCGTTTATAACCCACTTGTAATGGAACTCAGTATTCATTTTATCCCTATGGGGAACAGGATAGGAAAAGAGTGCTACAGAAATCGAGAGGACGATTTGAATTTGGCCTTTTCTTACAAGACAGGTATACGCTGCTCATTATTTCCCTTCTCTGTTGTCTTTAATTATTTTTGTTCTACTTAGTATTTTCTGTTTCTCTATCTCTAATAAATAATGATGGGCATCCCAGAGCGTTAAATTTAAATGCTTCTGAACCAATCCAAAGAATGTTGTCCCTTGAATTATCCCTAAGTCTTTAATCAGTGTCTTGCTAAGTTTCAACCTCAAGGATAGATAATACTTGTAAGATTCCTTTACTGCATAAAGCAAATAGCCATGGCTATTTTATGGCTAATACCTAAAAATAAAGATGATTGGTAGATTCTGTTTTGATGAGCTTCAGGATAAATTCTCGTCATTTGTGTATTTTGAATACTTTCTCTGGAATCATTGAATTTTCACACTTGTTTACCACTTATTTATCCATATTCTAAAATGGAGAGTTGTAATGAAAACATTGCACTTCATGCAAACTAAAAATATGATACTTCCCACAAGAGATCAATATTATAGATTTTGCCTGTCCTCTCTTTTTTTTTTTTTTTTAAATCATCACCTTTTTTGACCAGGATTATTTATTTATTTATTTATTTATTTATGGCTGTGTTGGGTCTTCGTCTCCACGCGAGGGCTTTCTCTAGTTGCGGCAAGTGGGGGTCACTCTTCATCGCGGTGCGCGGGCCTCTCATTATCGTGGCCTCTCTTGTTGCGGAGCACAGGCTCCAGACGCGCAGGCTCAGTAGTTGTGGCACACGGTCTTAGTTGCTCTGCGGCACGTGGGATCCTCCCAGACCAGGGCTCGAACCCGTGTGCCGTGCATTGGCAGGCAGATTCTCAACCACTGCGCCACCAGGGAAGGCCACCTGTCCTCTCTTTTGCAAACACTTTTAATCTCGCTCTTCTTCTGTGTTGGCCTAACCAGATGGAGTAGTTCTCAGAGGTGGAGACTTGTGCGCAAGCTTCTTTTTCCTCATTCATAGCGCCTGGGAGACATAGTCCCTTACAATCAGAATTGCCATCAGACAATTCTGATGAAATGTCCTCTGGTGAAGCGTGCCGTGTTCTCTCCTTTTCCTCTTCCACAAGAACAGTGTTCATACATCTTTGTGGCATCAGTTTTTGTGGAGACATGGAGGACCTCACCCACTGGCAGAACAATGATAACATGAGGTTCACTCACATGGCAGTCTGGAAAGAATTCCCACATTCGTCAACACACTGTACCCATTTTACCCCGCAAGCATAGAGAACAAGTGTTTGCATTATCTCCACTTTCCATGCAGGGAAAACAAAGAATTAGAGGCAGGTAGTGATCTACCTGGGAACATACAGTTCGTAGGTATCTGACCCCAAGGTGATAAAAGACAAAGCCCAAGCTTTTTCTGTAATACATTATGATTTTTCTTCTTTAGTCTCCACATCCAAGCCTAGAAAACAAAAAAACAAAAAAAAACTTGTTCTCAGGATCCAAACTAGAATGAAAAAAGTCAGGTCTGATTTTTTTGTTTGTTTGTTCTTTGTTTTTCCTGATTTTAGGTTTTTTCCCATTTAAAAAGTATTATACTTTTATCAATTATTTTTCTGGGTGAATATTAAGAAGCAAAATGTGTATTCATTCTAGTTTTCTAATTTTCTATGTTTCAAGCCTTAATATGACCCTTATTTATTCTAGAAAAAAAAAAAAACTTTGATATTTTAGTTAAAATATTTTTTCTCTTTAAGGCAAAAATCTCTTTGCTGACTTCACTAATATAGGAAAAAGCCAGATTGCCCCCAGAACAGTAGATGTTCAGAAGTCTGACAGGCAATTTCCTGGAACAGCCCAGCTCTGAGAGGGTGAGCACACATGATATGCCAGAGGAAAACAACTGAATGGTGACAGAGAACAACTAAACATAGCATTGAAGTAAGTGGCTGAATTAGTTTCAGTCGACGGAAATTTCCAGAAAATAGGTCTAGGCTTTTAGTGAGTGTCTGTGGTCTAATTCTACTCAACGCAAATAATTCATTTTCCAGAAACTAATTTGAAGTTTCTCTACCCAAAACTCATCCACAAAAATATTTACTCTAAGCATTTTGGTGAATTTTAAAATCAGTCTAACAATGATGTGAATTGCCTTAATATAGCATAATACTTAAAGTGCATAGTTCCTGAGTATGCATTATGCTACCACTAAAACACACCATTGAAACAGTGGTTTTTATCTACCTGTCTATCTTTTTTTTTCCGGTAACATGTACCAGAATTACACTTTCATTAGTATTGATATTAACACTATTACAGAATTTGCTTCATGGTACTCCTGTGTCTTATGTGCTTTTTTCACTTAATGGTATATCAAACCAGAATTGGGGCTTATATATATTTTCATCAACAATGTGTAAGAACTCATATTTTCCCATATCCTCACTAAAATGGAACATTGTGACATTTTAATTTTTTTGAATTGTGGAACATGATCTTCATTATTTAATTTGCTTTTCTGAACTCTCGAGTTAGGGAGATTGGTATTATGATAGTTCAGAAGGTCAGGGAAGGTTTTTCCAAGGAAAGGCTAACTGAGCTGACCTCTAAAAGAAGCGAGGGAGCTGATTCTTAGAGTGAGAATCCTAAGAGCACAGCACAGATCGAGTCCAGAGCAAAGCCAGGAGGGGGGCACTTGGTGAAGACGAGGCTGGCAAGGTAGGTGAAGACTGGTCAATACAGAAATATTTAGAATTGTGCTCTTTATCCGAGAACAATGAGAGACAAGGACTAGTTGTAAGCTGAGGGTGTGGTCATGTTCTGGTTTGCTTGTTGAACACCTTATTCTCCTTGCAGTGATCAATTAGAGTTAATTTTAGAGGGAAAGAGGAACAGCTCTAAGGCCTATCTTGAAGTCATTTCTGTGATGATCCAGCACTGCCCTCTGCCGTCTCCATTCGCTACTACCACAACAGAGAAGCTGCTACCGCTGTGCACTTACGCGTTCATATCTTAGACCCTGACATGACCTTATACCTTGATCCCAACTATCACAATTCATCATCACTTTCTGTTCTACTTACACTTGTGATCTCACTCCAAAAGCCTTTGACCTCATTAAGACACCCAATTCAGTGAACATACCATTTTTTCACTATTTTAGTAATCTTTTATCTCCTATATGACTTCATATCTTTCACCCAAACAAGATTCCATGGCCCAGCACTATAACAGTTCCATCACAAATATCCTTACTTCCCTTGTTCCTCTCTTCCTCTGTCACTCACATCTGGCAAAACTAAACTTTGGCCAAACCCAACTATTTGCATTATATAATTCAGTTAAAGCAGCTGAGCATTGACAGAAGCATACCACAACACTCACTATACTCACTTAAAACTTATGAGCAAAAATTAAAAGTGGATGTTCAACAAAGAGAGGCTAATCTACTTTACTTTCCTTGTAAATTCATTTTCCTATTCCCTAAAATGACTATTTCACACCACGTCTCAGTTCTTTGCAGCTACTGTAACAAAACATCGCATACCCGGTGGCTTATAAACAACATGAATGTATTTCTCATAGTCCTAGTGCTTGGAAGTTCAAGATCAGAATGACAGCGTGGTAGGGTGATGGCCCTCTTACTGTTGTAGACTCCTTGCTGTAACTCACATGGTGGAAGGGGCTGGATTCTCTCTGCCTCCTCACTCTAACTGAAGCCAGACTACTCACTGAGGACACCAGTGTGCTATCCTCTCAATTGTTTATTCTCTCTCTTGCCAGGAACATTAGAAAATATGTAAGTATAACCCTTGTCACTTCAAAACTAGCAAAAACATGGTCACTTAGGGAACCTGAGGTGGAAGGTTAAGTAGAAAAAGCTGAGGATATAAGGGGTTTACTGATTACAAAGATAGAGGTCTAAAGGACCAAGAGAAGGGGAAGTGAAGAGGGATTCATACAGCCTCAAGAAAATTCAGATGCTTCTGGGATGATGGTGTGATGGAGGATCAGCAGGAAGGAGCACTTACGGGAGAAGAGACCTGTCAAAATATTTTAGGAGTTTCTTTAAGAAATGTGGGCACATTGCCTAATATCCAGAGAGACTATTGGATGAAGGGCTGGTTGACTCAGAAACTGCAGAATCTACAGCCTACAGGAGGCTCTTATTCTGGCCATGTGGAAATGTCAAGATCTATAATCTTACACTATTTTTAGCCACACCAGCTTTAAAGTAAAATTAAGTAAAAAATATGAAAAAGGCCATATTTTATTTGGTGCTATAGTATACTTTTAAAAATCTGTATTTTAAGTAAAGCAATTTATAAACACACATCTCAAAATATTTCTCTAATAGTTATGTCTGTGATATTGGCTACTTGTTCCACCATAGTTGATCTTATTTTTTTCATTGAAATGCAGTGATTTTCATGGTATGCGATTTGATGGGTGGGAGAGGGAAAGTAAGTGACTGATTCCCAGCCAAAAAAAAAAAAAAAAGACACGAGAAGTTCTTCGAAATCTGACAAATATTCTAAACTACACTTGAAATGAGTAAGTAAGCCAGTTATTATGATCTCTATTATATAGTTGAAGCAATTGGGGCTTACAACAGTTAAGGATGAATCAAACTCATAATTACTAAGTGATGAAGACTAATTTTGAGCTCATTTTTATGAGTTTTTTCCCAATGTACTTTTCTTCTAGAGTACACTGCTTCTTCATCGAGGCTTATATTATGAACCTGATTATAACCTTTGCTGAGGACCAAATTGCAGCCATCTGAACATCTGGTGCTTCTTTTCTCTGGCACTAAGGTCTCTTTAAAGAGTCGGTAGCTGGAATACTAATTTCAACTCTGACAATAATTAACCATCAGCAGTGATTTTCACAGTGATATTGTATAAGAAGTTGCTACTGAACTAAGGATATTTTTTATTTAATTTTAATCAGAACAGCTGTTTCACTATGATTTCCAAAACAGTAAAATATTTTTTGATGAGAATAAAAATGTTATCTTCAATTTATCTTTTCTTTATCTGCCTAAAATCACATTGACATGTATTTGATGTTTTCTTTGCAGTAGTTTAGATCAGAATAAGAAATAAGATATATACTGCATAATTATTATAGAAATGTTAGGTAATATATATAAAAATGTAGAACATTTTTTCCAAAAATCATCTACCACCTATTATTCCACTACCCAAAGTCAACATTAATGTGTATAGTATTTTAGTATATTTCCTTGAGTCTAAATATATTAATCTTTGCATGCATACATTCTCTTCACAAATAGATATTGGTGTTTACTTTGTGCCAGACACTAACCTAGGCCCAGGCATTGAGCCTGCACAATAAACCAGATAAACAAGTCTCCTGTCTTCATTAAGACAATCTCCTGCTATCTCTCTTTGTCTCTGTCTCTCTCTCTTCAGTACTAACTGACATGAATGTGAGCATAGTAATACACCAGAGACAATCTTTTTATTTCCTAGAATTATACTTTGACTATTTCCCTATTTTTAAATAATTCTTATGACGTATCACCAAACATGAACTGTTCAAACCATAAGGCACCATTCCCCTATCATTAGAGATTCAGAGTGCAATTCATAATACTGTATTATCAATGTAATGACTAAATTTTGAATCTTTTATTAATTACTTTCTGATCATTAAAAAATGCTAATTTTATAAAATCTGAAAAATTCAGAAAATGGAACAAAAATAGTCACTCATCCTACCATCTTTAAATAATCCTTGTTTATAATTGGATGAGATTCCACCTCAGCTATTAACAAACTTGTCATAATGCCTTGTGCTATGTTTGTATTCTATTACTTTAATTAAAATTGTACGTAACACTTTTCATATTTATTTCTAAATTAAATTCTTAAAAAAGTCCAGTGTTTTTGAATGCACATCTTAGTAATGCCTGAACTTGTGAGTTAAATTTTGTCTGTTGATTCACTTTTCGCATTTTCTTTACTTGTGTTTCTTTGACTATTGTGAGGGCGGATATTTTTTCATAATTTTACTCACCAGGGTCGGTTTCTTTTCTCTGCATGTGTGTATGCAAATATATATGTATATATTCCTTTAGAGATAATTTTTTCATAAACTTGTATAGATTTCTTACATATTGAACTATGACCCAATTAATAGTGAATATCTTTATTGATGGCTTATTTCTAAGTGTTAAGTAACACATTGTGGTTGTAAATTCACACATGCAAGCAGAGGTATTGTCGTATAATTCAATTGTCAGCATAAAATATAATTTAGATTTCCTTTTAGGTGTCTTTGGGAAATGACATTACGACTATGTGTACAAGATCCTTTGTTTAATGTATTCACATAGACCATAACAAACATCAGCTTACTGCACTGCCCCTCTAACTGTCTGCTCTGCCTTCACTGCTGTTATGTGAATTTGTGTTGGTGCTACCCTTGTTGCCAGTCACCTATAATCATGCACTTGATCCAACCATGTCTTAATTTTCAAAGATGTTCCTCTATAAATGTCCCCTCTTTCTCTTGCGTGATTAAATTACTAGATTATTTCCATCAACATATAAAAACTAAATTATCTTCCTTCTTTAGAAATAATCAATCTACCCCTGTTTACTTCCCTTTATAGCAAAACTTTCTTGAAGAGTTGTTAATGCAAACTGTACTCATTTTGTATATTTTTGTTTTTTCTTGGGCCCTCTTCAAACAGGCAACTTATTTCCCTATTGCTCCAGTGAAATAGCTCTTAGGACAACTGATGACATCCTTGTTGCCAATTCAGTGGTCATTTCTCAGCCTGTATGAATGAGTTATCGGCTGCACTAGATGTAGTTGGTTACCCTTTTTATTGAAATAATGTCTTCACTTATCTCTAAGGGTCATACTCTCTTTTGATTCTACATTTATGTATTTGGAAACTCATTTTCACCTTCCTGCTGAATTCTTCTCATCTTCCAGACCTTTGAATTTTGACATGTTTCAGGCCTCAGTCCATGAACATATTCTTTTTTATAACTACCTTTATTACCTAAGTTTTTTCATTCAATGCCATAGTCTAAGAATATATACACATGATAATTAATACCAAATGTGTGTCTCCAAGCCAGATTTCTTCCATGAACTCCAGATTTGTGTATTCAGCTGGCTACCTGGCATCTCCACTTGCTGAGTGATGGGTAATTCAATATTGAATTTCCCAAATCAAACTCCCTAAGCCTCCCCTCTGGCTCTCTATTACATTATGCTAATCACTGAGTGCATTTACCCAGATCAAAAGCTGTGACACTTCTTTCTCTTATAACAACAAACCCAGTGGCAAATCATGTAATCTCTACCTTCAGCATCTATATTGTGAACTAATAAGTGAGTATATCAAAGTTATAATATATATGATTAATATGCAGAAGTTACTTTCCTGTTTACTAGTAATAAATAATGGAATTTGAAGTCTTAAAATATATTCAACTAATAACAGCACAAAAATATGAAACACTTAGTCATCAATCTAAAAAAATACATATAGGAAATGTAAGTAGAAAACAATAAAAAGGTAATAAAATAAGTAAAGAATATCTAAAAAAGAAGAGTGATATTCCATGGTCATAAATTGGAAGATTCAATATTAAGATGTCAGTTTGTCCCAATTTATCTATAAATTAAACACAATCCCAATCAAAATCCAAGGAACCTACTTTGTAGATATTGACAAACTGTTTCTAAAGTTTACATGGAAAGACAAAAGACTTAGAAGAACCAACACAATTGTGAAGAACAAAGTTGGAGGACTTATAATACCTGATATCAAGACTTACTGTAAAGCTACAGTAATCAAGACAATGTGGTGTTGGTGAAAGAACAGACAGATCAATGGAACAGATAGATAGGCCGTAAAAAAAAAAAACCCCACAGTCTTATAGTCAAATGATCTTTGATGAAGGAGTAAAGAAATCAATGGAGGAAGAATGAAATTTTCAACAAATAATTCTGGAGCAATCAGACACATATTCAAAACAAACAAAAAAATCTTACGCCTTTCACAAAATTTAACTCAAAATGGATTATCAAATTAAATGTAAATGCAAAATGATAAAACTGCTAGAAGAAAACATAGAAGAAAATCTATATAACCTTAGGTTTGGCAATGAATTTTTTAGATCCACACCAAAAACAAGATCCATAAAAGAAAAAAATTGATAAATTGGAACTACTAAAAAAAACCAAAAAAACAAAAAAAACTGTCTGTGACATAAACTATTAAGATAATGAAGACAAACCACAGATTTGGAAAACATATTTACAAAACACATATCTGATAAAACTCTTGCATCCAAAATATATAAAGAACTCAAAACTCAACAATAAGAAAGCACACAATGCAATTTAAAGAAAAATACGCAAGAAGTCTTAATAGACTTCATCAAAGGATATATACAGATGACAAATAAGCACATATAAATATGCTCAACATTGTTTATCAGGGAGTTGAAAATTAAAACAGTAATGAGATAGCACTATATACCTATTGGAATGACTAAATACAAAACTAACAATACCCAAATCATAAAACTGGCCTGTTTGCAATGTTGGTAAAAACTCAAAATAACAGAAACTCATTAATTTACTGGTGGAACTGCAGAGTCAGCCACTGCAGAAAACAATTTGGCAATTTTTATAATGTTAAAGATAGTCGTACCCTATGATCCAACATATGTGCTTCTAGGTATTTTCCCAACTAATTTGAAAACTTACCCACTCCCAATTGCACATGGATATTTATAGCAGCTTTATTCTTAATCATCAAAAACTGGATGTGACCAAGATGGTGTATTAGATTTATGCACTATATGAAATTTTAATTCAGAGGACATCAGCCTAAGGAGGTGTGTTAAGCTTAGTAAGAATCTTAACTTACAAGTCAGTGTTTTGGTTGGCACTTACTGGTTTGGCATTGTCCTTTTGGGTTAGATTTGGAGTTTTTTGTTTTTTTTTTTTTTCCTGTAGCTAAGACCTCAGTACTAGCTAATTATGAATTAGCCTACCTAATTCATAGCCAGCCCTGCCCAAGTGCTGAGTTATCTGCTAGATTCTCATTTAGACTTTTGACTATTATATTGCTTACTTCCTGAAACAACGGCTTTAGCTTATGTTCGGATTCTAAATCATACCCCTGATGTTAAGTGTGTCTATGTAAATTTAATTTCATGCTCCTAGAAATGTTTATAACACTGCTCATCAAACTTCAGTACTGTAAGCAATGGCATTTTTTCAAACCGTTCTCCTGGCAATGTACTGTATAAACTTTACCTTGTTAGTTTGATACTTCAAAAGATTTCATGGACTATCCAGTGAAACTGATGATTATTTATGGTATTGCTCTTATGAAAAAATATTATAATTCCCCAAGAATTGATATGCAAATAGTTCTTGTGCTATGATAATTATATAACTGGGCAATGTGTATTTGGATTACAGTCTATTCAATAGTTTGTAGGTGGATCTTCAAGGGTAATAGTGAGAAAAGGCATTTCTAATCCTAATCCTGTTTTTATCTATTCAATAGTTGTATAAAACAGTTTCTTCTGGACCATGTCCATATGAACATATATCATTATTTCTATCATTTTCTTTATCTCTTATCTTTTTGGTACCCATTTTTTTGTACAAAAATTAATCTTCCAACATGGGGTATAAATTATTGCATGAATGTGTTTATATATCCCCAAAGTTAAAAAAAAAAAAAAGCATAGTTTAATCACCTGCAATGTAGTTCTTATCTCTTTAGGAAGTAATTAAATAATATTCTATTTATAAAATATGATTTAGTAATTAATGTTATTTTACATAACACACAAGTAGTTTGGTGAACTAAACTACTTGATTATTGCCAGAACTTTCAAGAATGGCTCTTAAAGCATTACTTTTCATAAACAAATGAAGAGTGAGTTAACACATAAATAAACAGTATCCTTTAAAGATTCACTGAGAAACACAAAGTAGGAAAAAAAAATGTAACAAAATAATTTTGTTCCATTAATTTATTTTAATATTTGTCCCAGTTATTGGCCCATAACAAGTATTTTTTTTTACTTAATGAGTAAATTAATAAATTTGGGTAAGGCGCTAACTTTTCTTTGATGGGTGTTGCATTAAACTGAAAGTGGTGACTTTATCATGAGTTGTCATCTTCATCACCATCATCTTTATCTTATATTCCTACACCTTGTTGAAAACCCTAGATCTTAGAGACTCTTTTTTATGTTGATTTTGCAAGCACATCACATGGTTTTCAAAAGCCCAACCAGGTAAATTTAGGTCACTACCTAAAGGAAGGTTGTAAAGAACAAATAACTGCAGTGAAAGTGGTCCTGGTAATTTAGTGAAGGCACTTTTGTGAGAGCAACACTTAACCCAGTGAAAATTCCCTGGAAATTTCAGCTGACTCTAGCCCAGCTAATCCTATGTCCAAAGATGCAGTCTGTACAACTGAGTGTTATGGAATGAGACTGAGTTTATTCTAGATGCATCTCTACGATTCCATCATAATTGGTGAAATATAGTATGTTTTTAATTTTTTTCAGGACACATTGAAAATAGTTTTAATATTTTGCTATTGAAAAATATACATACATGGAAAACCTCCCATCATCCAGGAAACAGAAAATAATCCAGTGTTGATTTATCCTGTCACTTCTAATTATATGCTGTTGATCTTGCCTAATTACTTAATATCTCTGAGGCTGAAATAGGTCACAATGTAACAATAGGGTGCTAGTTCATAGAAGACATTTACAGTAGATTTTGAAATACAGTTTAGAAATATAGTAAAATATTACTTATTTTTCCCTTCTTCTCTTCTATTTTCTCACCTTTATATGTTTTAAATTGAACCTGAAACACTTCCGGGGTTCCAATTTCATTGTGCCTTAACATTTAAAAAAATTGAATACATGCATTGCAATAAAATTAAATAATTAAATGCATGCATTACAGAATTAGTTAATAATTGTTTTTATTCTGAAGGATATGTAAAATTAGTAATAATTAAGTTTTAGGTAGTTTCCCAGACTGAGAAGAAATGTTTCCTTTCCAGACGTCTAAGACAGGTTTTCTCAGTATATATAGAGCAGTCTGGGATCATAACATAGAGTTAAACATGTTTCAGTAATCATTAAACAATTTCTGACAATGCATGTTTATGATTATCCTACATCAGGTCTTGAAAATTGCGATCAACATTTATCGTGTACACACCTGGAGGGGAGATAATGCCTTTTCTCACTATTACCCTTGATGATCCACCTACAAAATAAATGCTCATTAATCCTACTACTGTGGACATTGCTAGTTTAGAGTCCAAAGAAAAACATACATACAAGAGAATACAATAGCAGTGTCTCAAAGTGGGCATCGAGATGGGCATCGAGACTGCTGCCCGCAGGCTCAGAAGGGATTACAATACTGGCTGAGATAACCAGTCTTGATTATCAGGAGAAATTAGTACTGCTATTACATAATAAAACAAATGGAATAAAATATGTCTGAAGCCCAGGAGATCATCTGGATTGCCTCCTAGTACTTCCATGCTAGTAGTAAATTTAATGAAAGTTATAATATATAGGCAAAGTCACTAATACATTCAAGATTTAAAGTTTAAGTCCCCCCACCCCAGTTATAGAACCACAGCCAGCAGGAGATCAGACTGAAGAAAAAGAAAGCATATAACGGATTATGAAAAATAAAATTATAATTACTGACTAGGACTTCATGGCTGTTTGCATTTATACCTACATATAAATTAACTATTATCCTTTATTTTTCCTCTAACATTTCCATATTATCTTTTTATTTTTATTTTCTTTATCTATTCCTCTATCAATGGATATTTAGGTTGCTTTCATATCTTGGCTATTGCAAATAATGCTGCAATGAACATAGAGGTGCATAAATCCTTTCAAATTAGTGTTTTTGTGTTCTTTGGATAAATATCCAGGAGTGGAACTGCTGAATCGTATGGTATTTCTATTTTAATTTTTTTTTAATTGGGGTAGAGTTGTTTTACAATGTCGTGTTAGTTTCTACTGTACAGTGAAGTGAGGTAGAGGTCCCTTGCTATAGAGCAGGTTCTTAATAGTTATCTATTTTATACATATTAGTGTATATATGTTAATCCAAATCTCGCAATTCATCCCACCCCTTATTTTTAATTTTTTGAGGAATCTTCATATGGTTTCTTTAGTGGCTGCACGAATTTACATTTACACTGACAGTGCACAAGTGTTCTGTTTTCTCCACTTCCTCACCAATACTCATTATTTCTTATCTTTTTGACAATCGCTATTCTACAAGGTTTGAGGTAATATCTCACTATGGTTTTGACTTGCATTTCCCGGATGATTAGTGATATTGAGCATCTTTCCATAAGTCTATTGGCCATCTGTATGTCTCCCCTGGTAAAATGTCTATTCAATTCCTCTGCCATATTTTATAAATTTATGTTTTTTATTTTTTTAAACATCTTTATTGGAGTATAATTGCTTTACAATGGTGTGTTAGATTCTGCTGTATCATAAAGTGAATCAGCTATACATATACATATATCCCCATATCTCCTCCCTTCTGCGTCTTCCTCCAACCCTCCCTATCCCACCCCTCTAGGTGGACACAAAGCACGGAACTGCTATGCTGCTGCCTCCCACTAGCTATCTATTTTGCATTTGGTAGTGTATATATGTCCATGCTACTCTCTCACTTTGTCCCAGCTTACCCTTCCCCCTCCCCATGTCCTCAAGTCCATTCTCTACGTCTGCATCTTTATTCCTGTCCTGCCCCTAGGTTCTTCAGAACCTTTTTTTTTTTTAGATTCCATATATATGTGTTAGCATATGGTATTTGTTCTTCTCTTTCTGACTTATTTCACTACAAATAAGTCAATTTCTTTTCTCTTTATGGCTGAGTAATATTCCACTGTATATATGTGCCACATCTTCTTTATCCATTCATCTGTCAATGGACACTTAGGTTGCTTCCATGTCCTGTCTATTGTAAATAGTGCTGCAATGAACATTGTGGTACATGACTTTTTGAGTTATGGTTTTCTCAGGGTATATGCCCAGTAGTGGGATTGCTGGGTCATATGGTAGTTCTATTTTTAGTTTTTTAAGGAACCTCCATAGTGTTCTCCACAGTGGCTGTATCAATTTACATTCCCACCAACAGTGCAAGAGGTTTCCCTTTTCTCCATACCCTCTCTTCAGCATTTATTGATTGTAGATTTTTTGATGATGGCCATTCTGACCAGTGTGAGGTGATACCTCATTATGGTTTTGATTTGTATTTCTCTAATGATTAGTGATGTTGAGCATCCTTTCATTTGTTTGTTGGCAGTCTGTATGTGTTCTTTGGAGAAATGTCTGTTTAGGTCTTCTGCCTATATTTTGATTGGGTTGTTTGTTTTTTGGATATTGAGCTGCAAGAGCTGCTTGTATATTTTAGAGATTAATCCAGTTGCTTTGTTTGCAAATATTTTCTCCCATTCTGAGTGTTGTCTTGTCGTCTTAAATCAGAATTTTCTTTTTGATATTGAGTTTGTGAGTTTGTGAGTTTTGTGAGTTTGTATATTCTGGATATTAACTCCTTATCAGTAATATGATTTGCAAATATTTTCTCCCATTTAGTAGGCTGTCTTTTTGTTTTGTCAATGGTTTCCTTCACTGTTCAAAAGCTTTTTAGTTTGATTTGGTCCCATTTGTTTATTTTTGCTTTCGTTTCTCTTGCCTGAGGAGACAGATCCAAAAAAAAAAAAAAAAAAAAAAGGTAAGATCAATATAAAAGAGTGTACTGCCTATGTTTTCTTCTAGGAATTTTATGGTTTCAGGCCTTATATTTAAGCCTTTAATCTCTTTGAGTTTATTTTGTATACGGTGTAAGAAAGTGGTCCATTACATTCTTTTGCATTTAACCTTTCAGTTTCCCCAACACCAGTCATTGATGAGACTGTCTTTTCCACACTGTAAATTCTTGGCTCCTCTATCATAAATTAGCTGAACACATAAATATGGGTTTATTTCTGGGCTCTCTATCCTGTTCCATTGATCTATGGATCTGTTTTTGTGCTGGTACCAAACAGCTTTGATTACTCTAGCTTTGTAGTATAGACTGAAATCAGGGAGCATGATACCGGTATCAATCTTTGTTCTACTTTCTTAAGATTTTTTTGGCTATTTATCTTTTGTGGTTCCACACAAATTTTTGGATTATTTGTTCTAGCTTTTTGAAAAATTCAGTTGATAGCAACTGAATTGAAACTGTGGATTTCATTGGATAGTATGGCCATTTTAACAATATTAATTTTTCCATTTGCTGTGTCATCTTCAATTTCCTTCATCAATGTCTTCTGGTTTTTAGAGTACGCATCTTTCACCACCTTGGTTAAATTTATACCTAGGTATTTTATTCTTTTTGATGCAGGTGTAAATGGGATTGTTTACCTCTTTTCTCTTACTGATAGCTTGTTATTAGTATATAGAAAAGCAGCAGACTTCTGTGTATTGATTTTGTATCCTACAACTTTACTCAATCATCCTTAGTGGGCATCCTTATCTTGTTCCTAATCTTAGTGGAAGAGCTCTCAGGTTCTCTCTGTTGAGTATTATGTTACTTTTATGTTTTTTCATATATGGCCTTTATTATGTTGAGGTATGTTTCCTTTGTTGAGAGTTTTTTTCGTAAATGGCTGCTGAATTTTTCAAATGCTTCTTCTGCATCTATTGAGATGATCATGTTTTTAGTCCCTCATTTTTTTTATGAGGTACATCATATTGATCAATTTAAAGATACTGAGCCATCCTTGCATCCCTGGAATAAATCCCAGTTGATTATTGTATATGATCCTTATAACGTACTGTTGAATTTGGTTTCCTAGTATCTTCTTGAGGATTTTTGCATCTAAGTTTAATCAGGAATATTCCCTCTTTGATTTCTTTGTTGACCCACTGGTTTTATAGTATCATGTTTTTAGACTCTATGTGTTTGTATTTTTCCAGTTTTCTTCCTATTATGGATTTCTTGTTTCATACCACGTATTTGGAAAATACACTTAATATGATTTTAATCTTAAATTTATTGAGACTTTTTTTGTGGCCTGGTATGTGATTTATCCTGGAGAATGTTCCATGTGCACTTGAAAATATGTGTATTCTGCCATTTTGGGGAGGAATGTTCTTTACATATCTATTAATTTACCTGAATTAAGGCCAGTGTTTCCTTATTTATTTTCTGTCTGGAGGAGATGTCCATTGATGTAAGTGGAATATTAATGTCCCCTACTACTACTGTGTTACTGTTAATATTTTTCTTTATGTCTGTTAATGTGTGTTTTATTTATGTATGTGCTCCTATGTTGGGTGCATAGCTATTTACAAGTGTTATACCCTCTTGTTGGATTGATCCTTTATCATTATGTAATGCTATTCTTTTTCTCTTGTTACATTCTTTGTTTTAAACTATATTTTGTCTCATGTAAGTGTTGCTACACAGCTTGTTTTTCATTTGCATTTGTATGGAATGCCTTTTTCTATCCCTTCACTTTCAGTCTTTGTGTCTTTAACTCTGATGTGAGTCTCTTGTAGGTAATACATATAGGTCTGTTTTTTTTTTTTTTTAATCCATTCAGCCATCCTAAGTCATGCGACTGGAGCATTTAGTCCATTTATATTTAAAGTAATTATCAATAGGTATGTGTTTATTGCCATTTTGGTAATTGTTTTCTGTTTGTTTATGTAGTTTTCTCTTCCTCTCTTCTTTTGTTCTGTTCCCTTGAAATTTGATGACTTTATTTAGTGTTGTGTTTGTATTTATTTTTCTTTATTTTTTGTGTATCTGTTGCAGGTTTTTGGTTTGTGGTTACCATGAAGTTTATATATAACAGCCTGTGTTGTTATATATAAACTTAAAAGAAAAGGAAAGCAGTTTCTTTTAAGTTGATGGTCACTTAAGTTCAAGCACATTCTAAAAGCAATATATGTTTACTGTCCCCTCACTCTTTTAAGTTTTTGATGTCATATATTACATCTTTTAATTTTGTGTATTCCTTAACTAATAACTAGGATATAGATAATTTTATAACTTTTGTCTTTTAACCTTTATACTAGCTTTATATATGTTTGATCCACTCTCTTTACTATATGTTTGCCTTTACCAGTGAGACTTCTTATTGTAATTTTCTTGTTTACATTCAATGGCCTTTTTTTCATTTAAAGAAGTACCTTTAATATTTCCTGTAAACCCAGTTTAGTGTTTATAAACTCCTTTAATGTTTTCTTGTCTGCGAAACTTTGTATCTCTCTGTCAATAGTAAACAATAACCTTGACATACAGTGTATTTTTGGTTGTACATTATTTTTCCTTTCAGTACTTTGAATATATCTTGCTAGTCTTTTCTGAACTGTTAATTTTCCTTTAAAAAATCAGCTGATAGTCTTATGTGGGTTCACTTGTACATTACTAGTTGTTTTTCTCTTACTGCTTCTATATTCTCTATCTTTAACTTCAGACAATTTAATTATAATGTGTCTAGGTATTGGTCTCTTTGGATTTATCTTGTTTAGGACTTTCTGTTCTTCCTGGGTTTGGATGTCTGTTGCTTCACCAGGATAGGAGAGTTTTTATCCATTCTTTCTTCAAATAGGTTTTCTGTCCCTTTCTCTCTCTCTCTTCTTTTTCTGGGACACCTATAATGCAAATGTTAATATGCTTGATGTTCTTCCTGAGGTTCCTTAAGCTATCCTCATTATTTTGGATTCTTTTTTCCTTTTTTCTGTTCAGATTGGGCGATTTTCACTACTCTGTCTTCCAGATCACTGATATGTTCTGCATCCTCTAATCTGCCATTGATTCATTCTAGTGTACTTTTCATTTCAGTTATTGCATTCTTCAGTTATGATTTTTTTAAATATTTTCTATCTCTTTGTTGATGTTCCCATTGAGTTTATCCATTCTTCTCCCAAGTTTGGTGAGCAGCTCTCTGATTATTTCTTTGACCTCTTTATCTAGTAAATTACTTATCTCCATTTCTCTCAGTTCTTTTTCTGAAATGTTGTCTTGCTCTTTCATTTGGAATGTATTTCTTTTTCTCCTCATTTTGCCTAATTTTCTGTGTTCTTTTCTATATATCAGGTATATCTGCTACATCTTTTGGTCTTGAAAGAGTGGCCTTAGGTAGAAAGTGTACTGTGAGGCCACAACACCCCTGGTTGCCAGGGCCAGGTGCTCCACGAGTATCCCATGCAAGGTCTGCTTGAACCCACCTGTTACAGTTGGGCTGCAATTGCTGCAGGTGTGCTGGTGGGCAGGGTTAGCCCCAGGCTGATTGGATGTGAAACCTGGCCATGGCTGCTGTGGGCACAGTGGTGGGCAGGGCTGGTCTGTTGCCTGGTTGTCTGTATGGCTTGGCTGCAATTGCTGTGGACACCCTGGTGGGTGGGGCTAGTCCCCAGCCCAGCCGTCTAGGAAGCCTGGCTGTGACTGCTGTGGGTGAATTCGTGGACAGAGCTTGCCCCCAGCTCAGCTGGCTGAGAGTTCAGGCCACATCTGGTGTGTGTATGTGTGCTTCAGGATGGCCTCCTGAAGCACAAGACACTTTGGATGGGCACCAGTGTTGACCAGGGACACCTGCCAGGTGGGACAGAACTGGGGACACTTTGGAGAGTGCTGGTGCCAACTAGGGCCACCTACTTAGTGGGGCAGGGCAGGGGCCTCTTTTGATGGGCACGCTGGAACAGGTGGGCTTGGCAGGGTGGGTCCTCGGGGTAATGCTGGGGCAGGGCACACAACATTATCTAGGTTGATGGAGAGTGACAGAATGGTGCCTGCCAACATTTAAGCCAACTCAGTGGAAGAAGAGTAAAAGAAATGGTGCCCACCAGCACTCCTGTCCCTGGAAAAAGTTCCACCAGAAACTTGCCTTCTGGCACATGCCCTAAAGTAAGTCAGTGAATCTCCTTCTCATGTGACTTAGGCACTTTTCAAGTTGCTGCCCCTGTCCTGGGACTTGGAGCAAATAAGTTTGTGCATGAGCCCTTCAGGAGTGGCTTCAAGAGTTTTGGTTTCCCATAGACCTCTGGCTCTCCTAGATGCAAACACCACTGGTTTTCAAAGCCAGATATTTTTCAGCTTATATTCCCAATACAGGACTCCTAGGCTGGTGAGCCTAACATGGGGCTCTGACCCTTCACCTCTCTGGGGAGACCTCCACAGTTATGATACCCCTCCCACTTGTGGCTCACTGCACCAGAGGTGTAGGTTCTGACTAGACTGTGTCTCTGACCCTCCTACCCGTCTCTCTGTGGCTTTTTCTTTATGTCTTAGTTGTAGAAAATCTGTTCTTCTAGTCTTCAGGTTGTTCTCAGAGATAGTTGTTCTATATTTAGTTGTTGTTTGGGTGTGTCCACGGGAGGAGGTGAGCTCAGGATCTTCCTACTCTACCATCTTGATCTTCCCCTTCATATTTTTTTTATAAGGTGTGCTGCTGGTAGTTCTCAAAGTTTTCCATATGAAATAGATATCACCAGTGATTGACAAAATGGAGAATGGATTAGGGTCTCAAACTTTTAGGCAGAAAGTGACAATATTTTCTTTTGAGGAAAGGATTTTTGTGTTATATGAGGTGAGAGCAGATTTTTTTGTTGTTAATGTGGTTTGCAATGAGAAAATCATAGGTTGTAATAATTAACAGAAAAATGTGTAGGGATATTGAAAAGCAAAAAGAAAATGAGAGACTCTTGCAATTGGCAATGAGCATCAATTTCTGCTGAATTCTGTGTTCCCTTGTTCTTCTTTTGTAGGGACTGGAATGCTAAATTACATATTCATGGCTCCCTTGCCATTATGGTCTGGATGGATTTAAATTCTACTGTGGAAATAATGAAGACCAACCAAATGAGCTTGCTATAGTAAGGGAGTTATTCACTGTCACTTGCACATTGGCAGAGATTCAAAGGCAGCCAGAAGAGTGGAAACACTTTAAAGTAGAGAAAATGGAAGGTTCAGATGTGTCCTGATTGGAGGCTGTTGGCACAGGGAAGCCAGAGGAAGGCTAACCAGAAGCAGAGCAAACTATGTGATTGGTTAGAGGTGGATGATTGATTTTCTTTCTTAGTCCAAGATTGGGAATGGGGAAAAATGAGAAAAGCTTTCAGTTATTAAGCAGGTCATGGTCATTTAGCCTGATTGTCACAGAAGTTATCATCTAGCTTCCTGATTGTCAGTAGAGATAGCAGTCTGACTTCCTACAAATCTGACTTATAGGTGAAAGACTTTCTGAGCTGTTTATTGTAGATAAAGAGATCGGTTCCTGGGCAGGTTTCTGAAAGTTGTGGTTTAGAGTTCTATCTGTATATATGGTTTGCACTTTGTCTGTTTGTATATTCATTCTTTTACTACCAATTAAATATATTGTACATGCATTTAAAGACAGAAAATAGTTAGAGACCATTTTTCCCAGTAGTTGAAGGGTGGACTTTTTCAGATTTGAATTTTTCAGTGGTCAGACATCAGTGCTATTATCCTATCACCAACTTTATAGTGTAGGGCAGCTGTACTTTCAACAGCTAGCAGGGGCCAGAAGTTCCTGAATTCTGGGTGGAAGCCCCAGAGTTTGGCATCTAAAGAATACACCATATGGAAAGAAATAAAATGCATTTTAAAAGTTATATTTAAAGGCATTGCAAATAAGAAGAGGAAATTTATGTAATATATATAACGTATTATATATGTACACATGTATAGAGATCTCTCTATATATCGAGAGTCTTTATGTTCATGACTACAATAATAATAAGTGGAGGAAAAAACATTTGTATGTAGAGAAAAGTTGAAAATATTGGAATGGATGGCTAAGAATGTGGGAACCGCTTTTATAGTACAAGTCCAGATGTATGGATAAAGTGAGTTGTAGGGCCAACATGGTAACCACTGATAGCTATGCTATTGACCCATTAGAATTAAAGATACCAAGAAATTTTACAAGAACCAAGACATGGGGGCAACCCACATGCCCATCAACAGATGACTGGCTTAAGAAGATGTGATATATATGTATGCAATGGAATATTACTCAGCCATTAAAAATGAATGAAATATTGACCTTTGCAGCAACACAGATGGACCTAGAGAATATTAAACTTAGTGAAGTAAGTCAGACAAAGACAGATACTCTGTGATATCTCTTATATGTGGAATCTAAAAAATAATGCAAATGAATGTATATATAAGACAGACACAGACTCACAGGCATAGAAAACAAACTTAGGATTATGAAAGAGAAGGGAAGGGGAGGGACAAATTAGGAGTATGGAATTAACATATGCAAACTATACATAAAATAGATACAAGAATTTACAGTATAGAACAGGGAATTTTATTCAATAACTTGTAATAACCTATAATGGAATATAATCAGAAAAAAATAAAATAAAATAATAGAATCACTATGCTGTACACTTGCAACTAATATATATTGTGACTCAACTCTACTTCATTAAAAAAAAAAAAAACTTTGAATTTCAATAGTTAATATTTTGTAAAACCATATAATATAAATTACTTTTATACCATAAGACTGCTCTTAATTGTGAACTTGTTATTTATATTTGTTATATAACTTGTTATATTTATATAACTTGTTATTTATAGTGTTTAGAGGTTTCAATTTTTCCTTTATATACTTCAGTGGCTCTATGCATTTACTCTTATCCTTTACTGCCACTGTGTGGTTGTAGAAAGAAATAATAGAAACAGGTTCATGTCCCTAGTTTTTTTTTTTTTTTTAGGTTAATCTAGGGGAATTTAGAAAAGCAGAACTTTTAAAAAATCAAATATTATGTCGCAATCCTAAGAAATACTTTTTAGAACAAATAAAATAATGAGACAGATAATTTTTTGTGCTAAAATATACACATGCACACAAATATGTAAACATATATATTATATATAATACACATATACAAAATAACATAGCTCTATCTATAATATATGATATATGATATATAATATATAACCTATCCAAATCTATATCTATATATCAATTACATATAATGTATAGATATAATGTCTTTTATATATCTATACATACATATATACATACATAATGTATTTTATCTCTCGCTATATATAATACTTATATAGATATATGATATAGGTAGAAAGCTACTTATTTATTATTCATCATTTATCAACTATTTTAATCTGTCTTGGCTTATGAGGAAGAAATTGGGAGCTGGAAATTGAAGAGGGCATTATATTCTTTACAATGGGATCGTTGACCCTCCTTTTCCCATCCTCCAGAGTGAGCTCTGGCTGTAACCCAAGAGATGTCCCCCTTCCCCTTTACCCCATTTCCTCCTTTGCAGTTGTCTTTCCTATATATCAGATTTATTGAGACCAGAAAAGTCTTATTAATCTTTATAAGAGAGCATAATATCTATGAACCATCAATATCCGTATCCAATATTCAAAAATTATAAACCATTCATTTTTTCAAGAGTATGTCAGCTTTAACATATTTACTGATAACCAGAGTGACTATGGACTTCAGAACCTATATTGGAAAATTTTGAGAGTGAAAAGTTGTAGTATAAATAATCATACCAAGACAAGCAGTTTAAAATGAATTGCTCAGCTAGCTAAAAATATACCAACATGCTACCTAACAATATGCCAACTTAAATTGTTACATTCAAGGTGGGCTTCCTGGGCATGTCATCTGTACAGTCTCACAGGTCATATGCTCAAAAGGAGCATATGCTGTTTCTGTCTTGAAATTCTTAATAAGTTTTGAATACAATGTCCCATACCTTCATTTTGTACTGCATCTTGCCAATTATGAAGACAATTCTGCATATAGAATTTTAAAATTATCTCATCACTCTGTATTTCATAAGAAAACTCAGCTATCTATGTCATATTTTCTCCATCAGCCAAAAAGTCACACCATTCCAAAACAAAAGTTTCATAGACACAGTGTCTTACTCAGGTATACACCATAAAAACAAGTTGGGCTTCCTCCACAAGTAATTACATATAATATTCCCTTTTTTCTATGTACCAGTCATTTTTTACTCTATTTTTCTCCATTTTTAACTTATAAGCAATTTTAGAAATCTTTAAGGTTAAAAATTATAATATACTAGCAGTTGTCACATTGCACCATTCTGATATGCACAGATTTTAGTTACCATGTTTTAGTGAAATAATACCAGTTCCCCAATAATGCTGTTCAAATTTTAGCTACCATGGTCTGTTCACTGTGAAAAGTTGCATAAAGCACAACCTTCAGGGTCAGCACTTCAGTTCACAGAGCCCAATGTAAAGATCTGTTGTGCTAAGTCAGGATCAAGATGGTGGAGGAGGAAGAACTTGAGCTCTTCTCCCTTCAGGAACACACCAAAACTACATATACACCAGTTCTCTTTGGGAATGACCTGAAGGCTAGCAGAACGGTTCTTCTACAACCAAGGATATAAAGAAAAAAACATACTGACACTAGTAGGAGGGAAAGAGAAGTGATCTAGTCAGAACCCACACTGCCTCCATCCCCTGGGGGGTAACTCAGAGGAGGGGAGGGGTATTACAAGCTCGGGGATTCTCCCTAAGGAGTGAAGAGTCAAGCCCCACACTGGGTACCAAGCCCTGGAGTCTGGCACCAGGAAGATGAGCCCCCTGGTTTACAAACCAGTGGAGCTTACAGAAGGGCCGTGGGAAACCAAGGCTCTTCTCTTAAAGGGTGCATGTGCAGACTTGCTCACTCCCAACCCCAGTGTGAAAGCAGCAGACTGAAAGGGGTCTGATGGTCTCGCCAGCCTGCCAAGACCACCTCAGTGCACTCCCCAGGCTGTACCAGGCTGTGGCTCCTGCCCTCTGCAATGTGGTGGCTGCCAGCACACCCTGGGAGAAACTGCAGCTAAAATCATGCTCCCTCTCTAGCCAACTCCTGGCTCCAGTCTACCCCTGGCAAGGCAGTGGTCCCCACACACCGTGGGAGAAGCTTGGGGTTGTGCTGGGCTCCAGTTCTTACCCTCACCCCCACCCCTGCTAAGGCAATGGCCTTCAGCACTTCCCCGCAAAAAGGCCCCAGCCTGCACTTGCTTCAGATGCAACTCTCCCACCAAATCCACTGGGCACAGGCAGACTATTCCTACACAAGGCTATGCCTTTAAGGTCAGGATAGGTAATTGTTTTGCCTAATTTCATAGAGACAAACAGAAATATTCAAACATAATGAGAAGAGAAAGATGTATTCCAAACAAAAGAACAAGATAAAACCCCAGAAAAAACAAACAAACAAAAACACTTAATGAAACCAGACAAAGATACTACAAAAAAGATTACTGATTATTATCCCTGATGAATATAAATGCAAAAATTCTCAACAATATATTAGTAAACTGAATTCAACAGTGCATTAAATGGATTATATTCCCTAGTAAAGTAGAATTTATTCCAGGAATGCAAAGATCAACAACAGAAAATCAATCAGTGTGATATTCCACATTAACAAAATGAAGGATAAAAATCATATGATCATCTTAATAGATGCAGAAGAAACATTTGAGAGAATTCAACATATATTCATAATAAAATTTTTCAACAAAGTGACTATAGAGGGAACACACCTCAACATAATAAAGACCATTTATGACAAATTCACAGCTAACATGGTACTCAGCAATGAAAAGCTGACAGATTTCCCCCCAAGATCAGGAAGAAGATAAGGATGCCCACCCTTCCCATGTCTATATAACATCATACTGGAAATCCTAGCCACAGCAATCAGACAGGAAAAAGAAATAAAAGGCATCCAAATTGGAAGGGAAGATGTAAAACTGTCACTGTTTACAGATAACATAATACTGTATATAGAAAATTTTAAACACGTCACAAAAAAATTATTAGAACTAAAGAAATGAATTCAATAATGTTTCAGGAAACAAAATTAATATACAGACATCTATTGCATTTCATTACTAAATGAACTATCACAAAGAGAAATCAAGAAACCGATCCCAATTACAATTGAGTGAAAAATAGTAAAATACCTATAAGATAAATAAGTTACAAGAATACATTATACAACATAGGGAATATAGCCAAATATTTTATAATAACTATAAATGGAGTATAACCTATAAAAATTGTGAATCATTATGTTGTACAATTGTACCTCAATCAAAAAAAAAAAGGAAAGGCAACCTACTAAATAGGAGAACATATTTGTACATGATATACATGAGAAAAGGGAACACTTGTACACTGTTGTTGGGAATGTAAATTGGTGCAGCCACTATGGAAATCAGTATGGAGTTTCATCAAATGATTAAAAATAGAACTACCATACTATTCCTCAATTGTACACCTGGGTATTTATCTGAAAAAAAGGAAAACACTAATTTGAAAAGATATATGCACCTCAATATTCATAGCAGTATTATTCACAGTAATCAAGAAATGAAAGCAACCTAAGTGCCTATCAACATATGAATGGATAAAAAAGAAGAGATGAACACACACACACAACACACACACACACACACACACACACACACAACCTAGAATATTACTCAGCCATAAAAAAGAAGGAAATCTTGCTATCTTGCTATTTGGGACAACATGGATGATTTTTGAAGGTATTATTGTTAGTAAAATAAGTCAGACAGAGAAAGATAAATACTGCACATTTTCACTTATATACAGAATCCAAAAACCAAAAAAAATGAATAAATAAAACAAAACATACTCACTGATACAGGAACAAACTGGTGGTTACCACATATGAGAAAGGTAGTCTATTTGTAGACTTTTTGATGCTAGCCATTCTGACTGGTATGAGTTTATACCTCAATATGGTTTTAATTTGCATTCCTTTAATAATTAGCAACGTTGAGCATCTTTTCATGTGCCTGTTGGCCATCTTGTATGTCTTCTTTGGAGATATGTTTCTTTAGGTCTTCTGCCCAATTTTTTTTAATTAGGTTGTCTGTTTTTTTGCTATTGATTTGTATGAGCTGTTTGTATATTTTGGAAATTAACCCCTTTTTGGTCACATTGTTCAAATTAATTTTAGAAAATTCTGATTTTAAATATTTTACTCTGACCATTCATGATATTAAGCCAAGTGTATATAACAAAAATTGAGAACATTTAAAATAGCTCAGTATGAACTATTAAGCATACATTTTCCTCTTTCAAAATCTTATCAAACTGCTATTAAAAATATCAAGGTCATGAACTTTTCGTACTGAGAAGAACAAGTACTCATCAGTGGAAGAGCGTTATGAATGAAGTTTGGTAATAGACATGACTGGGATTTTAGGGGAAGAAAAAAACAGTGCTGTGGGTGCAGTAGGCCTCTCACTGGGAAGAAGGCTGGAAGAGCAGAGCTGTGAGGGCAGCTTTCCTTGAGGACTGAGGAGACACTCCAATCACAGGGCTTGAAGCACAGATAGGAGTGGAAAGTACAGCAGAAAGAGGATGGTTAGATAAAAAGTCATTTATAGAAAAATTAGCCTGCTACTTGCTCCTCCTCTACTCTAAAAAATGCCATGCAGCAGATAATCCAGCATTGTTTCTACATGTCCTATCTAAAACATGGAGCCACTTGTTGGGAGGGAAATTATAGATTTAGTTCAGGTTTTGGTGACCCAGAATAAAGCCTCTATACTTGACATTATGGATTGTGCATAGCCTACCTTCTGGTTTCCTGTCTATGCACCCTAAATTTAAGCCCACCGGGTGATGTGCACTGCTCACATACATGGAGACTTATTGTGTATTACCTCTTAGGAGTGAGGCATATATGCGGAATGGATCTGCTTAACACCTAGGAAATTAGCTAATTAATTTCTTTCATCTCAAATATGACAAAAATCCAATATTTAGTTTGAAACTGAGCAGGACCCTCCAGGACCTTCCCAGGGACAGAGCCCCCTCCTGTGTCCTCCACACAGGACACAGGACACTTTTATTTGTAGAAAAGCTTTAACATCTTGGCCTTCCCCAAGTTCCAAAGAGCAAATTTAATCAGAGAAGTGAAAAAATGCAGAAACAAAAACAGTCAAGCAAAACAAAATAATAATAGTTGAGCCATAAAACAAAGTTAAGGACTTTTAGTCCCTTTTTAAGGGCTGTAGATAATATCCTGAGCCACACCCTTAAGTTGTTTTGCAGATACCACAATCCCCACCAAGTGGAAGAATCCCCACCAGCATGCACACCACAGATTGGTTGGAATCAGAAGGTTGATGATTAAGATTCCTGAAACATCACCCTCAATATCAACCAGTCAGAGAATTGAGCAGTAGTTGATCCACACCCCGTGACTCTCTCCCTCACACTGTCTTTAAAACCCCTTTCCTGAAAACTATCAGGGAGTTCAGGTCTCTTGAGCATGAGCTGCCTGTTCTCCTTGCTTGGACTTGCCATGAACGCTGTACTTCCCTTCACCACAAGCTGGTGTCAGTAGATTGGCTTTGCTGTGTATCTGGCAAATGGACTCAAGTTTGGTTTGGTAACAAGTTGAAAACTGAATAAAGCAAACAGAATAGAAGAAGAGGACAAAGATGAACAAGTTGAGAAATTGAAACTGGAAGTAGCAAATATCATTCAGGAATTTAGATTGTTAACTTTCATGAGGAGAGGGACCATGTCAAATTGTATTAACATATCCTGAGGTCCTAGAAGAGTATCTGGATAATTGTGGTCACTAAATAAATATTTGCTTAATGAATAAAGACAGTAGAAGAGGAAATTAAGTTATGCATTTTTATCAGAAAAATTTGAATGATAACTAAGCCCAAAATGATCAAGAATACAACAGCTAGAGAGCAGGGAAGAAATTGAGACAATTTTAAAAAACAAAGATGATGAGAACTTCAGTGGAAAGGATGTGTATGACATTACAGGGGGGTCTACAAAACATAAACAAAAGAACAATAAAGGGAACGTATCAAAACATGGAAGACTAATCAGGAAAGTTTAATGATTTTCTACTAAAAGTCCCCAAAAAGAGCAACAGAGAAAATTGAGTGGGAAAAATAATCAAAGTTACAATGCTTTCAAATTCTCAGAGCTAAGGAAAATACAAATTGTCAAAGAAAGTCTCAACTAGTGACAAACTAGAATAATAATCACAACTACAGATATGCTTGTGAATTTTCAAGTCACCAATATAAGCCTTAGAAAGCATATAAAGGAAGAAAGTAAAAATAAATATTACTGACAGAAGAATGCAACCCTCATTGAAGAAGTATCAGATTTTTCATTAGCAGCATAACACAGTAGGAGACAATAAAGCAATGCTCATCATTCAATTTCAGCTTTTTTTTTGCCCCACATGTATCATCCATTAAAGCAGAAATAACATTCACTTTTCCAATTGACAAGTAATGCTACACGTGCCATATACCAAGTTGCAAATATGCGTGTGGGTTCTGATCTGGGCTATTTGCTGTGTTTCATTGATCTATTTTTTTTTTTAATCCTTGTACAAATAACTCTGAATTCCTCACAGTGTTTAAGTTATAACTCTTATGTTTTGATATTTGATTCAGCAATTTCCTACCTTGTTCTTCTTTATAATTCCCTTGTCTATTCTAAGAAATTAGTTTTTTCCATACGTATTTTATAACCTGGGTCTCTGAAAAACCCTTGGTAATGTTTATTGAAAATGAATTTAAATTATGAAATATTTTGAAAAGAGTATTGATATTTCAGTGATACTGAGTCTTTGTATATAACTATGATATGTTTCCATTTAATTACATTTCTTTTATAACATTCTTTACATCGTATGATTTTGTTATATAAAATATTTCTCAGCTTTGTCAGAGAGATGTTTAGATGTAACATTTTTGGTTGCTTTTTAAAATTCTATTTTGTAAAAATTCCAGGTGCTCTTTTTGCTGACATTTTGAAAGTCAATAGATTTTTGTATATTGACCTTAAATTTAGGAAACTTGCTGAACTCCCTCTTTAATTGTAATAATTTGTCTGCAGTTTCCTTTTCTATAACCATAAAAATCATGCATAATTTGGTTTCCTATTTTTAAATTTTTGTAACTTGTTTCTTTTTCTTTTATGGGAAATTCTTTAACCTTTTTGATTTGTCAACTAATCATTGCAACTATTTCATTATAAGGATAGTTTCTAAAATAATTTGCTTTATATTAACTTAAAACGTCTTTAACCATAATTTACATGAATAGATTTTATATGTTCCTCTCTGTTAGCTATCAGTTGATTTTCTCTCAACTCCAATTCTCCCTTCATTATCTGCTCTGTGAAAATGGACTTGACACTAGGCATTTCCTCCATACAGTGAGCCTGATGCTATACTTTGCCCAGTAGAGGACGCTGAAGGGACATTACCGGCGAAAGTGTTTCTGGCTTCAATTCCTGTTTTTGGTTTTTCTTGGTCCTGCTGCACAGTCCATCAACAGAACATCTGTGGGACATCCAGTGGTGGTGTGTGTGCTGGCACTTGGTGACAGTGACATTACAACTCTGCCTAGCTGCAATGACCATCTTTCCAATTACACTGCCAGTTACAATTACTTGTCAATTACAACGACCACGTCCAACACAGATGCCCTGCACTCCAGGCTTCTTACTGTGGTGCTGTGATACTCTGTGTGCCTGCCGACCAGTCTTGGCTCATCTACACCCCAGAGCGCTGTTTCCTTCCAGCATGGTTACTGTGGATCACCTCTGCCCCAGAAACCTAGAAAGCTTAACAGCCATCTATTTCCTGAATTGCAACTACACTTTCTTCAGCAAGGTCTGAACCCCAGTCTGGTGAAGATCTACTCATCTACATTTGCCCTTCCTTGAGTGCTCTGCTTGAGCCCTAGGGTACTTTATCGTATCTATCTTTATAGTTACTCTCCTATTCTGCATATTAATAATTATTTACATTAAGTTTTCCCTGTTTAAACTAAGTGGTTCTACAAACTGATTGAATCCAGACTTATAACTCCCATTTTTCCTTTAGAGAATGGGGTTTGCAATATTTTATTCAATACTGTAAAACCCACCAACTTTATTTATTTATTTATTTTTGGCTGTGTTGGGTCTTTGTTTCTGTGCGAGGGCTTTCTCTAGTTGCTGCGAGCGGGGGCCACTCTTCATCGCGGTGCGCGGGCCTCTCACTGTCGCGGCCTCTCTTGTTGCGGAGCACAGGCTCCAGACGCGCAGGCTCAGTAGTTGTGGCTCATGGGCTTTGTTGCTCCGCGGCATGTGGGATCCTCCCAGACCAGGGCTCAAACCCGTCTCCCCTGCATTGGCAGGCAGATTCTCAACCACTGCGCCACCAGGGAAGCCCCCACCAACTTTAAATAATCAATCTGACAACAAATATTAATTAGGTGCCTTTAACCGTTGTTCATGTTGTTTCTGTTATAGTAGGTAAATTCCCCTAACAACTGAGCCTTTTTTAAAACCATACAGGTCCGTATAAATTGGCAGAAAGTTACACTAACATTAGCAATAACAGTATTTTTGGTAGATGACACATAAATGAAGAAAGGTACAATAATGATTGTCATGCCAACACCCAGGAATAAAATAATTATAGTTACACTAAAGATGATCATAACCCCTCTCCACCTTCTGTGTTCTCTTTCCTATACAGAAAACAGACTTTTCAGTAACAAACCCAGAACCATGGCTGATTGTTTGGTCTGGCAAGTAGACTATTCCAAGTAAATGACTTTCCAGTACCCTAAGAAAATGATGTCTCATTACAAGGATCTGAATGGATATCACTCTTTCTAGGGATACAAGTTACCATTAGTGGAACAAACATCTAATGATATTTATTCCATTAATGAGGGTTGAAGAATTCAAAGTGGTCATCTAGAACTTGTCCATCACTTTGGTTGACATAGAGAATAGCACAGCCCAAGTTCTAGGGCAGCTCAAACTATTTAAATTTTTTCATATAAGTAGTTGTGAACAATAGATTTTTCTTGGATTTTTGTTCTGTGTCCAAAGGAGAGTAAGTACTACTGCTAATAATTCCTGTGAACCAGTAATGTGAAATAATCTATATGTAAGCTTAGAGAAATGAAAACCTAGCTATGCCAGACAAGATGTATTTGGGTCTTGCTTTCTCTATCAATCAAGGAAAGTCTTGGGTCATTGTTCCAGAATTCTGGAACAAGCAAAACAAGTTCTGCTTGTTTGCCTTAGGAGTCTTTGAAGTTTGTTGTCCAGAATTTTAAATGTTTCTGGATAAGTATTTTCTTAACAGGGTGATTCAAAAAGTAACCTACATGGGAAAAGCATCTGAAAAAGAATGGATATACATATATGTCTAACTGAATCACTTTGCTGTTCACCTGAAACTAACACAACATTGTAAACCAACTATATCCTAATATAAAATAAAAATTAAATTAAAAAAGTGATTCAAAGAACTGGAATGACATCATGCTGATTGATGCTCACACTGATAAATATTTATTGGCAATTGTTGAAGCCTCATTTCAACAATAGTAGTGAGGACATGGGAAATCCTTGACGGTCTCCCCTGCAGCTTTGGCTGTGTGAAAACTGAAAGGGGAAACTGAAAATAAAATATTACCACAGTCGTAAGAAAAGTCTAATTATTCTAGAACTATTTATCAAGTAGTCACCCAAATTAGATTTTAATCCAATCAATTGATTGATGACAGTTTTTTTTTTTTTTTTTTTACAAGCAAACCAAACAGTGACAGCTTTTTACTTCAGTTGAATAATTAGAAATGGTCTCACTCCCATAACACCTCCAAGTGCCAACCAAACCAATCAACAATTTTATCAGAGTAACTGTGTTTTGACAGCTAATGTCACCTTACTTAAGCTTTTGAAAGACCATCAATCTCTGACCTCCATGCTTCCAAAAATTCCTACCTAAATGCAGAAGCTTGTTCTTGGAGAGAATGTGCCAGCATACTTCTCTTGGTAGTGGTTTCCTCAACATTTGACAGTATCATTTTTCCCATGGAAGAATGGGTGGTAACATACCTTATTGTGGGATTCCTTTTCAACATTAATCGTCCCCTAAAACCAAGAAGTTTAAAAAAAAAAATTAATTCAGGGTTTGGTGGAAATCAAACTCAGAAACATTTTGGTAGAACTTATACTGCTGCTGTTTCTTTCCTAAGCATATCATTGTAGCTTTGATACAATAAAGATACTTTATTCCACAAACAATATCATATAACAACTTATAATACTACTCAGCTCAGGGCTTTATTCACTCAAAAAAGGTGATTGGAAAACAGAATTTAAAAGTGACATAGGGACTTCCCTGGTGGTGCAGTGGTTAAGAATCTGCCTGCCAATGCAGGGGACACAGGTTTGAACCCTGGTCCGGGAAGATCCCATCTGCCGCAGAGCAACTAAGCCCATGTACCACAACTGCTGAGCCTGTGCCCTAGAGCTCGTGAGTCACAACTACTGAAGCCTGCACACCTAGAGCCCATGCTCTGCAACAAAGAGAAGCCACCGCAATGAGAAGCCCATGCACCACAACGAAGAGTAGCCCCCGGTCACCGCAACTAGAGAAAACCTGTGCACAGCAACGAAGACACAACACAGCCAAAAAGGAAATAAATAAATTAATTTAATTTATAAAAATAAATAAACAAAAAGTAACATAGTAACCATTGCTTTTCTCTCAACATTTAAAGGAATTTGATTTTTCTTAGTCTTTTTTTAACATAAAATGCATATGACTACATTTGTCTTCATCTGTGTATAAATATATTGACAATTGAATGTGCACAAAGGAAAATATGCTTGTGGAAAAATCAGGTTTCAGGGAAAACTGGCTAGATCTTGCTTTTCAAGGAATAGCTGAACCTTGAAAATTTTCTCCTGTGAGAGTAACATATCATCCAGTTGAAATGAAAACAAATTCAAATATCAGTGATGACCCTAAAGGAATTATTATGGAATGGAATTACATTGCTGATATTGGTTACTTGTGGTGCTGCTCTGTTCTCATCACATTACCTTCTAGACCATCTGTTATAGAGTCCATGGCCATTTTCTGCTTGTGAATGAGAATGTATACTTGTGAAAACACAGCATGGATAATATCAGGAATACATATATTAAAATATGTCAGTGGCTGGAAAATAATAGTCTTCTTAATGAGGAAAATTGCCTTTAGTTTTGACTGTGTTCAGCTCTGGGACAAAAAAAGGCTATGCTTCTCACTTAAAAAAATAATAAATATGGTTATTTTTAAAACTGTTTAAAATTAGATTAAACCCAATGTTTATAAAATATATGTGACCTCACTGCATTATCTTTTTATTAAATTTGTGGCCATATATTCAAAATCTTGAGCTTTAAAAAATTATGGGAGCTGGGCAAGATGGTGGAAGAGTAAGACGCGGAGATCACCTTCCTTCCCACAGATACATCAGAAATACATCTACACGTGGAACTGCTCCTACAGAACACCCACTGAACGCTGGCAGAAGACCTCAGACCTCCCAAAAGGCAAGAATTCCCCACGTACCTGGGTAGGGCAAAAAAAAAAAAGAAACAACAGACACAAAAGAATAGGGACGGGACCTGCGCCAGTGGGAGGGAGCCGTGAAGGAGGAAAGGTGTCCACACACTAGGAGCCCCTTCGTGGGCGGAGACTGCGGGTGGCGGAGGGTGAAGCTTCGGAGCCACGGAGGAGAGCGCAGCCACAGGGGTGCGGAGGGCAGAGCGGAGAGACTCCCGCACGGAGGATCGGTGCCGAGCAGCGCTCACCAGCCCGAGAGGCTCGTCTGCTCCCCCGCCGGGGCGGGCGGGGCTGGGAGCTGAGGCTCGGGCTTCGGTCAGATCGCAGGGAGAGGACTGGGGTTGGCGGCATGAACACAGCCTGAAGGGGCTAGTGCGCCACGGCGAGCCGGGAGGGAGTCCGGGAAAAGGTCTGCAGCTGCCGAAGAGGCAAGAGACTTTTTCTTACCTCTTTGTTTCCTGGGGCGCGAGGAGAGGGGATTCAGAGCGCCGCCTAAATGAGCTCCAGAGACGGGCGCGAGCCGCGGCCAACAGCGCGGACCCCAGAGATGGGCATGAGACGCTAAGGCTGCTGCTGCCGCCACCGAGAAGCCTGTGTGCGAGCACAGGTCACTCTCCACACCGCCCCTCCCGGGAGCCGGTGCAGCCCGCCACGGCCAGGCTCCCGTGATCCGGGGACAACGTCCCCGGGAGAACGCACGGCGCGCCTCAGGCTGGTGCAACGTCACGACGCCTCTGACGCCGCAGGCTCGCCCCGCCTCCTCCGTACCGCTCCCTCCCCCCAGCCTGAGTGAGCCAGAGCCCCCGAAGCAGCTGCTTCTTTAACCCCATCCTGTCTGACCAGGAACAGACGCCCTTGGTTGACCTACACGCAGAGGCGGGTCCAAATCCAAAGCTGAACCCCGGGAGCTGTGCGAACAGAGAAGAGAAAGGGAAATCTCTCCCAGCAGCCTCAGAAGCAGCGGATTAAAGCTCCACAAACAACTTGATGTACCTGCATCTGTTGAATACCTGAATAGACAACGAATCATCCCAAATTCAGGAGGTGGACTTCGGGAGCAGGATATGTTCATTTTACCCCTTTTCCTTTTTTTGTGAGTGTATATGTGTATGCTTCTGGGTGAGATTTTGTCTGTATAGCTTTGCTTTCACCATTTGTCCTACGGTTTGGTCCATCCGTATTTTTTTGCTTTTGCTTTTTTTTTTTTTTACTTAAAAAGTTTTTTTCTTAATAAATCTTTTCTTAATAATTATTTCCTTATTTTCTATTTTTAAAAATTAAAAAAAATTTTTCTTAATAAGTTTTTTCATATTTTTTATTTTAAAAAATTTGAAAAAATTTTCTTAACAAATTTTTTGCTTAATAATTTTTGTCTTATTTTTTATTATAAAAAATTAATAAATTTATTTTAAAAAAGTAAACAAAACTTTTTCTTAATAAATTTTTTCTTAATAATTTATTTTCTTATTTTTATCATAATAGCTTTATTTTGTTTTATTTTATTTTATTTTATCCTCTTACTTTCCTTCTTTCTATTTTTTCTCCCTTTTATTCTGAGCTGTGTGGATGAAAGGCTCTTGGTGCTCCAGCCAGGCATCAGGGCTGTGCCTCGGAGGTGGGAGAGCCAACTTCAGGACACTGGTCCACAAGAGACCTCCCAGCTCCACGTAATACCAAACAGCGAACATCTCTCAGAGATCTGCATCTCAACATCAAGACCCAGCTTCACTCAACGACCAGCAAGCTACAGTGCTGGACACCCTATGCCAAAAAACTAGCAAGACAGGAACACAGCCCCATCCATTAGCAGAGAGGCTGCCTAAAATCATAATAAGGCCACAGACACCCCAGAACACACCACCAGACGTGGACGTGCCCACCAGAAAGACAAGATCCAGCCTCATCCACCAGAACACAGGCACTAGTCCCCTCCACCAGGAAGCCTACACAACCCACTGAACCAACCTTAGCCACTGGGGACAGATACCAAAAACAACGGGAACTACGAACCTGCAGCCTGTGAAAAGGAGACTCCAAACACAGTAAGATAAGCAAAATAAGACAAGAGAAAAACACACAGCAGATGAAGGAGCAGGGTCAAGACACACCAGACCTAACAAATGAAGAGGAAATAAGCAGTCTAACTGAAAAAGAATTCAGAATAATGATAGTAAGGATGATCCAAAATCTTGGAAATAGAATAGACAAAATGCAGGAAACATTTAACAAGGATGTAGAAGAACTAAAGAGGAACCAAGCAATGATGAAAAACACAATAAATGAAATTAAAAATACTCTAGAAGGGATCAATAGCAGAATAACTGAGGCAGAAGAACGGATAAGTGACCTGGAAGATAAAATAGTGGAAATAAGTACTGCAGAGCAGAATAAAGAAAAAAGAATGAAAAGAACTGAGGACAGTTTCAGAGACCTCTGGGACAACATTAAATGCACCAACATTCGAATTATAGGGGTCCCAGAAGAAGAAGAGAAAAAGAAAGGGACTGAGAAAATATTTGAAGAGATTATAGTTGAAAACTTCCCTAATATGGGAAAGGAAATAGTTAATCAAGTCCTGGAAGCACAGAGAGCACAATACAGGATAAATCCAAGGAGAAACACACCAAGACACATATTAATCAAACTATCAAAAATTAAATATAAAGAAAACATATTAAAATCAGCAAGGGAAAAACAACAAATAACACACAAGGGAATCCCCATAAGGTTAACAGCTGATCTTTCAGCAGAAACTCTGCAAGCCAGAAGGGAGTGGCAGGATATACTTAAAGTGATGAAGGAGAAAAACCTACAACCAAGATTACTCTACCCAGCAAGGATCTCATTCAGATTTGATGGAGAAATTAAGACCTTTACAGACAAGCAAAAGCTGAGGGAGTTCAGCACCACCAAACCAGCTTTACAACAAATGCTAAAGGAACTTCTCTAGGCAAGAAACACAAGAGAAGGAAAACACCTACAATAACAAACCCAAAACATTTAAGAAAATGGGAATAGGAACATACATAGCGATAATTACCTTAAATGTAAAAGGATTAAATGCTCCCACCAAAAGACACTGACTGGCTGAATGGATACAAAAGCAAGACCCATATATATGCTGTCTACAAGAGACCCACTTCAGACCTAGAGACACATACAGACTGAATGTGAGGGGATGGAAAAAGATATTCCATGCAAATGCAAATCAAGAGAAAGCTGGAGTAGCAATTCTCATATCAGACAAAATAGACTTTAAAATAAAGAGTATTACAAGAGACAAAAAAGGACACTATATAATGATCAAGGGATTGATCCAAGAGGAAGGTATAACAACTGTAAATATTTATGCACCCAACATAGGAGTACCTCAATACATAAGGCAAATACTAACAGCCATAAAAGGGGAAATCGACAGCAACACAATCATAGTAGGGGACTTTAACACCCCACTTTCACCAATGGACAGATCATCCAAAATGAAAATAAATAAGGAAACACAAGCTTTAAATGATACATTAAACAAGATGGACTTAACTGATATTTATAGGACATTCCACCCAAAAACCACAGAATACACATTTTTCTCAAGTGCTCATGGAACATTCTCCAGGATAGATCATATCTTGGGTCACAAATCAAGCCTTGGTAAATTTAAGAAAATTGGAATCGTATCAAGTATCTTTTCCGACCACAATGCTATGAGACTAGATATCAATTACAGGAAAATATCTGTAAAAAATACAAACACATGGAGGCTACACAATACACTACTTAATAACGAAGTGATCACTGAAGAAATCAAAGGGGAAATCAAAAAATACCTAGAAACAAATGACAATGGAGACACGATGACCCAAAACCTATGGGATGCACCAAAAGCAGTTCTAAGAGGGAAGTTTATAGCAATACAATCCTACATCAAGAAACAGGAAACATCTCGAATGAACAACCTAACCTTGCACCTAAAGCAATTAGAGAAAGAAGAACAAAAAAACCCCAAAGCTAGCAGAAGGAAAGAAATCATAAAGATCAGCTCAGAAATAAATGAAAAAGAAATGAAGGAAACAATAGCAAAGATCAATAAAACTAAAAGCTGGTTCTTTGAGAAGATAAACAAAATTGATAAACCATTAACCAGACTCATCAAGAGAAAAAGGGAGAAGACTCAAACCAATAGAATTAGAAATGAAAAAGGAGAAGTAACCATTGACACTGCAGAAATACAAACGATCATGCGAGATTACTACAAGCAACTCTATGCCAATAAAATGGACAACCTGTAAGAAATGGACAAATTCTTAGAAATGCACAACCTGCTGAGACTGAACCAGGAAGAAATAGAAAATATGAACAGACCAATCACAAGCACTGAAATTGAAACTCTGATTAAAAACCTTTCAACAAACAAAAGCCCAGGACCAGATGGCTTCACAGGCGACTTCTATCAAACATTTAGAGAAGTGCTAACACCTATCCTTCTCAAACTCTTCCAAAATATTGCAGAGGGAGGAACACTCCCCAACTCATTCTACGAGGCCACCATCACCCTGATACCAAAACCAGACAAAGATGTCACAAAGAAAGAAAACTACAGGCCAATATCACTGATGAACATAGATGCAAACATCCTCAACAAAATACTAGCAAACAGAATCCAACAGCACATTAAAAGGATCATACACCATGATCAAGTGGGGTTTATTCCAGGAATGCAAGAATTCTTCAATATATGCAAATAAATCCACGTGATATATCATATTAACAAATTGAAGGAGAAAAACCATATGATCATCTCAATAGATGCAGAGAAAGCTTTCGACCAAATTCAACACCCATTTATGATAAAAACCCTGCAGAAAGTAGGCATAGAGGGAACTTTCCTCAACATAATAAAGGCCATATATGACAAACTCACAGCCAACATCGTCCTCAATGGTGAAAAACTGAAACCATTTCCACTAAGATCAGGAACAAGACAAGGTTGCCCACTCTCACCACTATTATTCAACATAGTTTTGGAAGTGTTAACCACAGCAATCAGAGAAGAAAAAGAAATAAAAGGAATCCAAAATGGAAAAGAAGAAGTAAAGCTGTCACTGTTTGCAGATGACATGATACTATACATAGAGAATCCTAAAGATGCTACCAAAAAACTACTAGAGGTAATCAATGAATTTGGTAACGTAGCAGGATACAGAATTCAAGCACAGAAATCTCTTGCATTCCTATACACTAATGATGAAAAATCTGAAAGTGAAATTAAGAAAACACTCCCGTTTACCATTGCAACAAAAAGAATAAAATATCTAGGAATAAACCTACCTAAGGAGACAAAAGACCTGTATGCAGAAAATTATAAGATACTGATGAAAGAAATTAAGATGATACAAATAGATGGAGAGATATACCATGTTCTTGGATTGGAAGAATCAACATTGTGAAAATGACTCTACTTCCCAAAGCAATCTACAGATTCAATGCAATCCCTATCAAACTACCACTGGCATTTTTCACAGAACTAGAACAAAAAATTTCACAATTTGTATGGAAACACAAAAGACCCCGAATAGCCAAAGCAATCTTGAGAACGAAAAATGGAGCTGGAGGAATCAGGCTCCCTGACTTCAAACTATATTACAAAGCTACAGTAATCAAGATAGTTTGGTACTGGCACAAAAACAGAAATATAGATCAATGGAACAGGATAGAAAGCCCAGAGATAAACCCATGCACATATGGTCACCTTATCTTCAATAAAGGAGGCAAGCATATACAGTGGAGAAAAGACAGCCTCTTCAATAAGTGGTGCTGGGAAAACTGGACAGGTACATGTAAAGGTATGAAATTAGAACACTCCCTGACACCATACACAAAAATAAACTCAAAATGGATTAAAGACCTAAGTGTAAGGCCAGACACTATCAAACTCTTAGAGGAAAACATAGGCAGAACACTCTATGACATACATCACAGCAAGATCCTTTTTGACCCAGCTCCTAGAGAAATGGAAATAAAAACACAAATAAACAAATGGGACCTAATGAAACTTAAAAGCTTTTGCACAGCAAAGGAAACCATAAACCGGACCAAAAGACAACCCTCAGAATGGGAGAAAATATTTGCAAATGAAGCAACTGACAAAGGATTAATCTCCAAGCATTACAAGCAGCTCATGCAGCTCAATAACAAAAAAACAAACAACCCAATCCAAAAATGGGCAGAAGACCTAAACAGACATTTCTCCAAAGAAGATATACAGATGGCCAACAGACACATGAGAGAATGCTCAACATCATTAATCATTAGAGAAATGCAAATCAAAACTACAATGAGATATCATCTCACACCGGTCAGAATGGCCATCATCAAAAAATCTATAAACAATAAATGCTGGAGAGGGTGTGGAGGAAAGGGAACACTCTTGTACTGTTGGTGGGAATGTAAATGGATACAGCCACTATGGAGAACAGTATGGAGGTTCCTTAAAAAACTAAAAAGAGAACTACCATACGACCCAGCAATCCCACTACTGGGCATATACCCTGAGAAAACCATAGTTCATAAAGAGTCATGTACCAAAATGTTCATTGCAGCTTTATTTACAATAGCCAGGACATGGAAGCAACCTAAGTGTCCATCGTCGGATGAATGGATAAAGAAGATGTGGCACATATATACAATGGAATATTACTCAGCCATAAAAAGAAATGAAATGGAGGTATTTGTAGTGAGGTGGATGGAGTTAGAGTCTGTCATACAGAGTGAAGTAAGTCAGAAAGAGAAAAACAAATACAGTATGCTAACACATATATATGGAATCTAAGGAAAAAAAAAAAAAAAAGAAGGTCATGAACAACCTAGTGGCAAGACGGGACTAAAGACACAGACCTACTAGAGAATGGACTGGAGGATATGGGGAGGGGGAGGGGTAAGTTGTGAGAGGGTGAGAGAGTGTCATGGACATATATATACACTACCAAATGTAAAATAGATAGCAAGTGGGAAGCAGCCGCATAGCACAGGGCGATCAGCTCAGTGCTTTGTGACCACCTGGAGGGGTGGGATAGGGAGGGTGGGAGGGAGATGCAAGAGGGAGGAGATATGGGAACGTATGTATATGTATAACTGATTCACTTTGTTATAAAGCAGAAATTAATACACCATTGTAAAGCAATTATACTCCAATAAAGATGTTAAAAAAAAAAGAATTATGTATAGCTGTATAAGCATATACTCAGATTCATCTAGTAAATACTCCCTGGGTGTTTGTATATATATTTAGAGTTTAAGTTATACACAAAAATACCTGTAACTCAACCTTGAAATTCAGAGAAGGTTTTTTTGAGTGGGTGACTTCTGAGTATTTAATGCACTTTCAATGGTAAAAAAAGGAAAAGCTTACCAGTTTTAGCAAATAACAATAAAAGATGCTCTGTTAAATTAGACTTTCAGACAAATACAAATAAAATTTTAGAATATATTTATTCAAAATATTGCATGGAACATTCTTATACTAAAATATATTTATTTGTTTGAAATTCAAATTTAATTGAGGTCCTAGCTAAGATCTGGAAATCTTAGGTAAAGGAGGATTAGGGCAGGATTCCCCAGACAGAGGGAGTAGCATAAGCTAAGGTCTGAAGATAAGAGGTATTGGGGCAACATTTGGAGAATAAAAAGTAATTTATTAGTTCTCAAACACTAGGCAAAGACTAGAATTGGGATTAAAACTAGAGAATACCTGCATAGTCATAAAGAATATACTCAACTAAACAGGTACAGATACCTCAGGTCCATGTATAAATCTTGCTTAGGAGTATTTGCACTTATTGTATTCATACAGTTCCAGGATTATACCAGTGGTAAATACTGACTTTTAATTTTGGATAATTCAATTATGAGCATTGGCCTTGTAACTAATAAATAAATATATATATATATATATATATATATATATATATATATATATATATATATATATTTAAATCTCGAGGCTTACAAAAGAAGATAAGGGAAATTCTGGGGGAAATGCAGTGTTTTAAAATATCTCCAAACTCTGCCTAAAAGCTGACAGAATTACTAGGGTAGTGAAACTAAAACCTTATGAACATCTATTGAATACAAAAATGGTAAGTGGTGAGGTTTCCACAGAACCCCCAAAAATGAAGACAAATCACTGAGAGCTACAAGATTTGTATGATATGAGAATCCATTTGGAAAGAAGTTGAGATAGGAAACAGGGAATCTAATAACAGTAAATCTAAAAAACAGCCAACAAGCACTCACTGGAATTGTGGAAAGACAATCTGTCCATAGCAGCTAAAAGTGGGAAGAGTTTGCACACATGAATCCACAGGTAGGTATGAGGTTCTGATAATGTCTGAAGAGTGTTGAGAAGTCTTCATCACATGACCTCTTGTAACAAACCATCATAGGTCCTTTCCTGGGCAAAGCTCCTACTGAGTAGAGACAGTGGAGAATAGAGTTCACATTGAGCAGCACAGAGATAACAGGAGTTCAAAAAAGAGAAGATTCACATAGAAGTTGTGGGGAGGGAGACAGAGCTAGGAGATTTCAGACAATAGTGGTCATATTTTCTAACTATTCATGTAAATAACAGAAGAGAAGTCCCTCTAACTATGAAACTCAAAAAGTTATTCCAACAACCTTGCCTTTTAAAATAAGATAACCTTATTTCATTAGAAGTATGTAATAAAAAAAGAATTGCTCTTGAATTCCAAACAAGGTTGTAAGAAAAAAAACTGAATGAAGCAGAAGAAAAACATTTCCAAAAGGAAGGAAAACACCTCAAAAATTCATGTTCCAAAATGAGGAAACTAGAATCTCACACTTTTAAATGAACCAAATGGAATTATAAAAATACCCTTAGATATAAGAGAACAATATACATTAGCATTATTTAACAAGTAAAAGTGGAGATGGTAGAACTCAGGAAGAGAAGAGAAGCCGTCCTCTCAAAAATGAGGTGTCAACTGGAGTGAACAAACACAACAGAAAATGGCTGTGTAGACACTCCCAGATGTCTCACCCAGATCCCATTTAGCAGCTGGTGGACCTACCCACTGGCAGGAACTTAGCTGATGTGGAGACAACACTGAGCTGACAGCTGTCACAATGTGCCATTAAACTGATAAACCAGAATGGAATAACAGTCAAGCCCTTGATCACTTACTACGATAGTATGAGACTGGTCTTTAGAGGGCAGCTTCCTCCCATGAGGCCTGACAGGGAAAGCCTTTGTAATTGTCTATATTCAGGCTTGAAGAAAAATCACGCTTGGGTTTTCATACTAGAGCCATATGCTTCATCCATAGTTGACTCTTTCTCTGGAGACTGGCCCTCAGCCAAACAGGAGCTAATCCTCCCTGGAGGCTCTTCCCCATCACACCCACCCCAGCCACACCACCACATCCTCTTTGACCTCAGTCAGTGAATAACTGGCATGGAGGTAGCAAGCCAGCTCCCTTGCCTCAAGGTGAGACTAAATCAGTGGTGCATTTTGTGCTCCAAAATCTTGAAGTAGAGAGAAAGGCTGCAACTGAGATCCCAGTTTTGCCTAGCTTTTCTCCCCGGCTTTACTCTGTTTGCCTCACTGGTCTTATGAGAGCACTCACAAAATAAATGTACTGCTTCTAAGAAATCCAACGTTGTTTTATTACCAAGTGTGGATCACGAATGCCGACTCTAAGGTGAGATTATTAAGTTCACACTCGCTGACTGGGTGGCACTGAGGACTGCACCATTGGTGTTAGATGTAGTATACAAAGTCCCTTGCATACTGTAGCACTGATATTGCTGAGAGGTTGCTAAGAATGCCACCAGTCATAGAATCTTTTACCCAGGAAAAATGTCTTGAAATAATAAAAGAGAAATAACTTTTTCATAAAACAATAACTGTGTGAAAATAAAACCATAGCAATCTAGCTAGAAGTATAACTGTCATAACTTTCTTTAGGATTTCTGTCACTAAATTATCTTAGATTTTATTATCTGAAAATATATTTTGCCTTCAACTTTGAAGGATATTTTTGTTCATTTTAGAATTCTCACTTAACTTTTTGTTTGTTTTCAATATTTAAAGTTGTTGCTCCACTGCCTTTTATAACTCCTGACAGGACAGTCAGTGATCATTTGAATAGTTCTTGACTGTATGCAAAGTATGCCTTTTCTGTGGCTTTTTATAAGATATTTATATGTTGATTTCAACTGTTTGACACTAATGTGCCTAGGCATTGTTTTCTTCACATAAATCTTTCTTGGTGTTCACACAGCTTTTCAAATCAGTATATTTATACCTGTCAACAAATTTGGAAAATTATCAGCCATTATTTTTTCAAATATTTTTTTCTGAACAATGTTTACGACGTTTCCTCTTGGATTCTAAGCACACATATATTAGACCTTCTAAGATTATCCCACAGGTCCTTAAGTTCTGTTCATTTCTTTTAAAACATTTTTCACTGTTCTTCATATTATAATATCTATTGATGTATCTCTCCAAGCTTATTGATTTTTCTCTTTTATCACAATTAGGCTGTTAAGTAATCCCATTATTCTTAAAATATATTTTTCTTCAATATTATAATTTCCATTTGGTTTCTTTTATAGTTTATGTTTCTCTGCTGATTTCCTATATTTTCATTTATTATTAGCAATTATCCCTTTATCTCATTAAGAAGTGCTATAATAGCTGCTTAATCTGCATCATCTCAGATGTGTTCTCCCTTGATTATCTTTTCTTTTCAGAATGTGTTGTGCTTTTCTATATTTTTATTTGTCAAGAAATACTGGTTTGTATTCTGAACATTGTGAATATAGCTGACATTTGGGGGATGGCACAAAGACAGCAGTGTTTTGTTTTGTTTTGTTTTTCAGAGGGAAATTTTGACATAATTTATAAGCAGCATTTGGGACATTCATTTTAGCTCACTCCCTTGTAGAAGTACCCTCCTGTTGTTCAATTGCTGAGGTTACCTCTAAATATGACCTCTGTCCTTAACATAAGAAATAATCTGGCTATCTGTAGCCCATCCTCAAGACTAAAAGCCAAAACATTAAGAAAAGCAAACTTGTCATTTCTGTCTACCATTTGTCATTTTTTCCTCCATATTATGCCTTCATTTATTCACTTTTTATTTCTTTCAGGTATTTTTCTTCATTTTGTGAACTTTTACAGTTTTTATTTGTGGGAGAGTCAGTCCAGTAAGAACTTACTTGCTTTGCTCTTACCACATACAGAACTCCAGTTACATATTTTAAGTAAAAAAGTAAAAGTTGAGACATATATATATATATATATGTATATATATATATATATATATATATATACACATTTATATACATATATATAATACGAAAAAAGATGTGCAGAGAAAATGCTTATCACTAATACTGTTGAATTGTAATGTTAATATTTTTATTCTCAGTTTGTGGCATATGTAATACACAATAAAGCAAATCAGTAATTGTGTGATATTATATGTCTCTCATCCTTGGTTTTTCTTTGAATCATGTTAAGGAATGGGAGAAGGGAGATTCAGATTATAACAGAAAATGATGTTACACCCCTGAGTCCTGAGTTTAATTGTAAGTGTGAACACATGGTATATTTTGTCTTAAAGTGTTCTACAAGCTGTATCATCTGAAAAGGCCAATTAAGTTTCAATGAACATCCCTTTTGCTAAGGCTGGGGTCTCCAAATATAATTTAAGGAATGACTGACTCCAAGTATGGTCTAGAAAATGTATAAGAAGAATCTGCAACATCTTGTCACACCAGACAGAAAAAAAGCTATTAAAACTATGTGACTGAGTTAGTAATCAAAGGCCTCCCAGCAAAGAGAAGCCCAGGAACAAATGGCTTCATGAGTGGATTCTACCAAACATTCAAAGAGAAATTAGTACAGATCCTTCTTAATCTCTTCCAAAAAATAGAAGAGGGAGTGCTTTCAAACTCATTTTATGCATCAGTATCACCCTGAGACAAAAGCCAAAGACACCACAAAAAAATAAAAATAAAAATACAGGTAAATGTCTCTGATGAACATAGAACCAAAAATTCTGAATAAAATACTAGCAAACCAAATTCAATAGCATGTTTAAACTATCATACACCATAACCCAGTAGGGTGCAAATTTGGTTCAACATGCACAAATTAATCAATTTGATACACCACATTAACAGAATAATAAGAAACCCCCACGTCATCATCGCTATAGATGTAGAAAAAGCATTTGACAAATTTTTCACCTTTTCATGATAAAAATTCTCAACAAAATAATATAGGAGGAACTTACCACTACACAGTAAAGGTCATATATGAAAAGCACAAAGCTTACATTATAATCAATGGGGAAAAGCTAAAATTTTTTTTTCTAAGATTTGGTTCAAGGAAAGAAGGTAGAAGGAAAGAAATCATAAAGATCAGAGTAGAAATCATTGAAATAGAGATGAAGAAAACAATAGAAAAGCTCAATGAAATGAAAAGCTGGTTCCTTGAAAAGAGAAACAAAATTGATAAGCCTTTAGCCAGACCTATCAAGAATAAAGGGAGTGGACTCAAATCAATACAATTAGAAATATAAATGGAGAAATTATAACTGACACTGCAGAAATACAAAGGATCATAAGAGACTACTACAAGGAACTATATGCCAATAAAATGGACAATCTAGAAGAAATGGACACATTTTTAGAAAGGTACAATCTCCCAGGACTGAAACTGGAAGAAATAGAAAATATGAATAGACCAATCTCAAGTACTGGAATTGAAACTGTGCTTAAAAAACTCCCAACAAACAAAAGTTCAGGACCAGATGGCTTCACAGGTGAATTCTATCAAATATTTAGAGAAGAGTTAACACCTATCCTTCTCAAAATATTCCAAAGAAACTGCAGAGGAAGGAACACTTCCAAAGTTATTCTATGAGGCCACCATCACCCTGATACCAAAATTAGACAAAGATACCACAAAAAAAGAAAATTACAGGCCAATATCACTGATGAACATAGACACAAAAATCTTCAACAAAATACTAGCCAAGAGAATCCAAGAATAATTAAAAGGATCATACACTATGATCAAGCGGGATTTATCCCAGGGTTGAAAGGATTTTTCGATATCTGAAAATCAGTCAATGCCATACACCACATTAACAAACTGAAGAAGAAAAACCATATGATCATCTCAGTAGATGCAGAAAAAGCTTTTCACAAAATTCAACAACAATTTATTACAAAACCTCTCCAGAAAGGGGGCATAGAGGGAACCCAACTCAATGTAATACAGGCCATATATGCCAAACCCACAGCTAACACATACTTAATGGTGAAAAGCTAAAAGCATTTCCTCTAGGATCAGGAACAAAACAAGGATGTTCACTCTTGTCACTTTCATTCAACATAGTTTTGGAACTGCTACCCACGGCAATCAGAGAAGAAAAAGAATAAAAGGAGTCCAAATTGGAAAAGAAGAAGTAAAGCTGTCACTGTTTGCAGATGACATGATACTATACATAAAGAATCCTAAAGATGCTACCAGAAAACTACTACAGCTTGTCAATGAATTCAGTAAAGTTGCAGGATACAAAATTAACACACACAAATCTGTTGGTTTTCTATACACTAACAACAAAAGATCAGAAAGAGAAATTAAGGAAACAATCCCATTTACTATAACATCAAAAAGAATAAAATGCCTAGGAAAAAACTTACCTAAGGAGACAAAAGAACTGTACTCCGAAAACTATAAGACTCTGATGAAAGAAATTGAAGATGACACAAATAGATGGAAAGATATACCATGTTCTTGGACTGGAAGAATCAATATTGTCAAAATGACTATACTACCCAATGCAATCTACAGATTCAATGCAATCCTTATCAAGTTACCAATGGCATTTTTCACAGACCTAGAACAAAAAAACTCATAAAATTTGTATGGAAACACAAAATACCCTGAATAGCTAAAGCAATCTTGAGAAAGAAAAACAGAGCTGGAGGAATTGGGCTCCCTGACCTCAGACTATACTATAACAATAATCAAAACAGTATTGTACTGGCACAAAGACAGACTTAGAGATGAATGGAACAGGATAGAAAGCTCAGAAATAAACCCACACACCTAAGGTAAACTATCTATGACAAAGAAGCAAGAATATATAACAGAGAAACAAGAGACTTCTCAATAAATGGTGCTGGGAAAACTGGACAGCTACATGTAAAAGAATGAAATTTGAACATTCTCTAACACCTTACACAAAAACAAACTCAAAATGGATTAAAAACCTAAGTGAAAGACCAGATACTATAAAACTCTTAGAGGAAAACATAGGTAGAAAACTCTTTGACATAAATTACAGCAATATGTTTTTGGATCCACCTCCTAGAGAAATGGAAATAAAAACAAAAATAAACAAATGGGACCTAATTAAACTTAAAATCTTCTGCAAAGCAAAGGAAACCATAAACAAAATGAAAGACAATCCTCAGGATGTTAGAAAATATTTGCGAATGATGCAACCAATAAGCGATTTATCTCCAAAATATAGAAACAGCTCATGCAGCTCAATAACAAAAACAACAACAACAAAAACCCGATCAAAAAATGGGCAGAAGATCTAAATAGGCATTTCTTCAAAGAAGACGTACAGATGGCCAAAAGGCACATGAAAAGATGCTCAACATGGCTAATTATTAGAGAAATGCAAATCAAAACTACAATGAGGTATCACCTCACACTGGTCAGAATGGCTGTCATCAAAAAGTCTACAAACAATAAGTCCTGGAGAGGGTGTGGAGAAAAGGGAACCCTCCTGCACTGTTGGTGGGAATGTAAATTGATACAGCCACTATGGAGGACAGTATGGAGGTTCTTTGAAAAACTAAAAATAAAGCTACCATATGATCCAGCAATCACACTCATGGCCATATATCCAGAGGAAACCATACTTCAAAAAATAGATGCATCCTATTGTCCATTGCACCAATAGTCACAATAATCAAGATATGGAATCAACCTAAATGTCCATCGACGGAGGAATGGATATAGAAAATATGGTACATATATACAATGGAACATTACTCAGCCATAAAAGAAGAATGACATCATGTCATTTGCAGCAACATGGGTGGACCTAGAGATTATTATACTAAGTGAAATAAGTCAGACAGAGAAAGACAAATATCATATGATATCACTTATATGTAGAATCTAAAAAATATATATAAATGAACTTATTTACAAAACAGAAACAGACTTGGAAAAAAAACTTATGGTTACAAAGAAGAAAGGTGAGGGGGAGAGATAAATTAGGAGGTTGGGCTTTACATATACACACTACTGTGTATAAAATAGATAATCTACAAGGGTCTACTATATAGCACAGGGAACTCTACTCAATATTCTGAAATAACCTACATGGGAAAAGGATCTGAAAATGAATAGATATATATTTGTATAACTGAATCACTTTGCTGTACACCTGAAACTTACACATTGTAAATCAGCTATACTACAATATAAAATAAATTTTTTTAATAAAATAAAAAAATAAATTCACCTCAAAGAAAGAGAAGATTTAACTCTACTTGTCTTTGTGTTTTCCTCACTCTTTTCTACTCTCTCCTATGGAAAACACTTTTAAATTGGCATTTATACTTTTGAAGTTTGCCTTAGCAGCTGCTTCAAATGATTTATATCATGTTTGTCTTCGTAATGATTAATTGAGCTCAACGGCACTGCTGATATTTTCCTTATTTAATGAGTAAGAGAGTAGACACTTCCTTAGCTTGTGCACTGCCAGCCTGAGAAGACACACTTTCTGTCCCAGGAATCAGTGTATAAAACCCAGACGGTTAAGGGATCAATGTAACAACCAATATTTGAATGATATTTTTATACCGAGAGGAACTTCTCTATTCTCATTATCTCCATCTGTTATTCAAAAATTCAGTTGTGATTTTTTAAATTACATTATGTGTTCTTATAGTTGGAATTTCAAAAAATTTTCAAAGAATTAAGAAAAAAAAAAAGTTAGCATGCTGGTTAATCTGTCCCTGTGGAAGGCAGAAAATCTCTGAGCAAATACTCTTCTTTGGGAAACTCCTGTTACATCATCAGCTGCTTAAGACTAATACACACACATGTACAATATATACGTACATATAAGAAGAGCATACATGTATGTGTGCATATATGCTTGTATACATATATACTCCAATTCTAATTATATATATATTAATTTTTAAAAACCCTAAAATTACAAAGATTAATTCTGATTCTGACTAATTTTTGTTTTATCACTGTCTGGCGTATAGTAGGTTAGATGTTCAGCAAATGTTCTTCGAAGAAATCAAATTAGGGACCATCCTAATTTGGTCCTAATCCAAGTAATAGGATTCTATCATCCTATTACTTGGAAATTCCAAGTTTTGGTAAAAAGTTGACTTCAGAGGACAGGAGTCAGCAAAACGGACGTGGTAGTTGAAGAGATATGAATTCTGCCCAGGTTTTCAGAGTCTTCCGAGGGCATTTCAAGTACTCAGCTACTGGTTCCTGAACTACCTATTTCTCTTTCTGTTTCCTGGACATGATAGAAAAATTTTAAGTGTGTGTACTTACAAGTTCTTATTTCTGTATATTATATGAAGACAGCATACTTTTTTGCAACATCGTTTCATTAAATAAATCTTCTTATTCAAAACAACTCTATTCTGACTTCAATTAATATTTTATACTTTCTTCATTTGTTCTAATGAAAGCCTTTGTTAAACTACTCAATAACACATTTACAGGCATTCTTAGAGTAACTTACCAAAATATCTAATTAAATCTGTTATGTGCTGCTTCTTTTTTGTTTCTTTCGCAAGGATTACCTTTATTTCCAAAATCTGTAGATACATTTATTAATGCTAGGGAATTTGAATAGCAAAACCTCATTTTATGTCATACTTAAACATGAATGCCAGAAAACACACCAGATGTGCAGAATATGATTATTATTTACTGATTAATGCTAATCTTATAAAGTCTTGTCATTAATCATCATGAATTAAAAGTATGCTAGAATATGTCCATTAATTTAATTTATAGAGTTTTCTAAAACCTGTCACTCAAATCTTATTATTGTGATTTGAGCTACTAGGAGGAATTCACTAGGCTTTATGGTTTAAAACAATACTGAATTTTAAAATTCTTTTATCCTTTTTTGTAGATTTAGGAAGACTATTGCAAACAATGAGGGATTTGCAATTTACTGGAGGAGTTCTCAACCAAGGCAGGTTATTCTCTTGTGATTTGAAGAAACAAAGCATATTTTACTCAGAAGTCCTTTCTCCCTATGTGTTGACATTACAAGATAAGATAAGACTGAATGGTAGTATTGTAAAGTATTCTGGTAAGCCCTTTCCCTTGAGTGTCTCCCTGAGAAACAGTGTATATAGTACCATGTTTTCTCAGCATGTTCTTTAAAATATAAGGCAAATATGTCTGAATTCAAAAGACATGTTAGCTAGAATATCAATCAGTAGTTGTCCTGCCAAATATCTTGCTAGAATTCTCAGTGCTAAGAGTTGTGCTTTAATGGGAATTAGAAGAATTAGGCCTATAGAGTATTACATTATTTATCCTATTATTATTCCTCAAGAGTTGCTTTAATGGTAACTGTTATTTTCCTCTTTAATTCTCAACCAGCTCTTTAATGATCTCAGTTCCTCATTTTTGTTAATGAAGGACAACAGGCAAGGGAAATGAATTTCCCCATAATCCCTCACTCTAGCCTCTGGTGAATTGACTTTTCCTGTATTCATGGAAATGTGTTATCTCATTTATCTAGAAATGTCAATGACTTGTAGAAAGGACTGCATCTGACTGTGACTTGGATAAACATGAGCTAATAACTCAAAGTAAATGTCTTTCCCTTTGCCCTATGGATATAATTTATTAATATTAAATTACCTTTTTTGAGAATATTAAAGTGGAGGGAAACAGATGCTACATGGAATGTTTAAAAGCATAGGTAAAATAAAGCTAATGACAGCAAAGACATTATTTTGATTTTAAAAGTAAAGTCGGGTATAAAAAATAAAATAAAATTCAAAAATTCAAAAAAAAAAAGGTAAAAAATAAATAAATAAATAAAAGTAAAGTCAGGGACCAGAGAGACTGTGTGTGTGTGTGTGTGTGTGTGTGTGTGTGTGTGTAGTAGTATGTATAGAACTAAACATTTGTTGGGAAGGTACTATGTGCCAGGCACTATTCCTGTATAGAATATACTTATATTTTATCATTTCACTTTCAAAACTACCTCTTTAGGAACTGTGGTTATAAGAAGCAGATCATTAATGATAATGTAGACTTAGTTGTGGAGGCAGCATGTGGGATGAGGAACTGTTAGTCCTTTGTAGGAATGGAGCACCTCAAATCTTTCCTATTGTCTCTCACAACCTAGAACACATTAACACAGAGGGGGAGGGTACTTTCTGGAAACTTGATGACAGCTGAGTGTAACTATGTTAGAGTGTGTTGCTTACTTCTTCTTGCCTTGATGATAATACAGCAGAAGGCAGAGAAATTCTGGTTCCAGGTCAACAACCTCAGTGCTATTAGGAAAAATTACACAATTTTGTATCCCTGTTACTTGAATCATTTCTGCATTTAGCCTTAGGTTGCTGAAGGCCAAATAAACAAATTGCTCATGTAATTTGCAGAAATAAGGAGACAGTTCTCTATTGTCAGTTTTTCCACTAAATACTCCCCAAGGATGGGGTTCAACTACTACATTGACAAACGCCAATGGTACCCGTGATTTGAACTGAAATTCAGGCATAAACAAGAGTGTTTTTTTTTTTTTTTTAAACATTTATATGAGGGCTGTAGAAGAAAATCAGCACCATTAAGATAACCAATAGGGAGATTAGCTATATTCTAAAAGGAACACAGTTGTGGGTGATAATGTTTAAATAAAGGAAGTATATTTGTCCTTCTGCAGTCCTTAGGTCTAGCCATAAACATACAGCACTGCCTAGATGCAAGCTAGAGATCACCTTACTGGATCAGGTATACCTTATCATTCTTGGAGTTGCACACGGAGAAATAAGATTATTGGTGTACAGTACATTTAGCACTAACAATTATCTTAAGTAACATCCACAGCTTATACACGCTAATAGAGCTTGGTCCAAATACATGTCAAAGACAAAAATCAAACAGGTAAAGGCATTGATCTCACTCAGGCTATTGCAAAGGGAGAGTGCCCCAGATCTGAGATCATGGTGTCTCAGCAGGTGACTTAAGCTTAGGCTTTATGGGGAGAGTAGCGACATTAGAGGTGTTGTGATTTAGAGTTGGAATTGCTTTTCAAAAAGGGGAAGTCCTGGTCACTTAGCTTTACAGGAAATGTTCATCTCTGTGTCCAATTAGTTTCAAGGGAAAAAAGTTCTAATCTCAGTTAATCATTCATCAAAGTACAGGGAGTTTGACAATCTGTGTCTGACCTTGACAGCAGGTTCAGGCAGAAGGGGAAAAGGTCTGTGTTTGGACTTATCATAGACAAACAAGGGTATCAAAGTTGGTCTTATGAAAGTCCTGAGAGAGAGTGGAAAGTGAGTCTTACCTACATCATATGGGGAAAGACGGTTGGTTCTTTGCAGTAAGCCATTTCCCAGAACACAAAATGGTTGTGGTGGAGGCGGGCAGAAAGCAAAAGGTTGGGTATATTTCTTAACTATCACTGTTTTGTAGTCAAGTTCAATATTATCAGTATTACTAAATTTAGGGCTAGGAAATAGAGGCAAGAGTCATTTTACCCAGATGATTCTGGAAGTTATATCTTTAGACTTGCAGTAGTATGTATCATGTCATTAGGTCAAGGGAATTAGAAACATAGGAGAGTGATCCTGTAACTGGGGAATCTATATCCCCAGGTAATTCCAAAATTTTACACTAGATCTCTCTTCCCATTTCCTCAAGGTGAAGATTCTTCCACTTTGAGGGTGGGGTTGCTATGTAACATGGACCATCAGGGCAGCTTTATGAGATCATTGAAGACCGCCATTCTTCTGATCCTCTATTGGGTATCATTGTTCATCTGTTCTGAGATCAAGGCCATTACCAGGAGAAAAATGAGGATGAACAACAGTAACACAGAGACATTCATTAAGGGGAAATGTCAGACTTATTGATCTGGGAAGCAGTCTGCCTGAAGGCGACATAATACAAGAAGATGTCCCCAAACTAAATTGACAAGCAGACTACTAAGGTGTTGTGCTATCAGGTATCTCAAAGTAAAAAGGAATATTGTAACTAATTTAATGAACCGAGTTTGGAGGCCAGTCTTCAAGTATCAGTCGGGAGTGGATTGTTGTAATGATACTGCACCTAAGCCCACTCCAATGGGGGGAATTCTCCCTCATTACCTGTGTAAGGTAAACAATGAATCACACCTGACAAGTGAAACTCTTCCAGCATATAGCAATACTGGACCAAACTTCAAACTCAAGAGGGGGCAGATATCTGTTTTGTTCATTGTGGAATACCCAGTACCTAGAACTGTGTCTAGAATATGGAAAGTGCTAAATTCATACTCATTGAATGAATGAATGAAGAATTGAATGAACAAGTGAGTGCCAAGAAACCAGTCCACTTCCAAAGAACTCAGTCCATAAACTGGTTCCACGGGCATTCTCTAATCCTTTCACTCACCTAACAAGTCTTTACTCCATAGGATTCACAAAGTGAGATATATATCAATATATTTTGGAAACATCTCTCTTCCATTTCCACTTTCTAAATGTGATGACTTTGTGGTTGTCCTCTTTTTCCCTCCATCTCATTTAGCTTTTTTTTTTTGCTTTTGCTCTCATTTTATGATCACAGGAAGACTTCCATGCTACCAAAGATTCTCTTAACTCCATCTTTGTAGTTTAGTCTATTTCCATAGACTAAGCTAAGACCAGCTTCTGTTTTCTGGAGGAATATATTAAGTTCTTCGTGTACTAAGCAATTATTGGTCGATGTGTTCAATCTACTAAGGCATTCACTGTGTAGACGTTTGTCTCTGGCACAGTCTGACCTATTAGTAATTAATGCAGATTAAATTAGAGCTGTTGTTTCCATAATCAACATCAATTTCTACTATTTTTATTCTAAATACACATTAGTTGACAGTACACAGTAACAATTAACAATTAGAATAAACTAAAAGACTAGATGTAAACATTTACCAATATGTACTACTGGTACTAAAGTAGTTGGCTAATTTGAGTCACTAAATATGATTACTGATACAATATATAGACATAATTTCTATTGATTTCTCTTTATAAAATTTTGCATTCCTTTGTATAATTTGTAATAAAATATGTATTATAGTTAATTACCTTCACATTTCATTTTAACATAAGAAATTTTAGAAAACCAGTATCATGTCAAAAATGACTATATTTGTGCCATTTGGCACCTGAGAAGTACAAAATAAACCGTTGTTAAAATATTTCTTCCTGGTTTCCAAACACAAGTTTATAAGGCCAGTATAGTTGCAAGAAAATATTTGTTAACAAAGTCAAAATTAATTATAAACAGGAGAATGGACTGTCCTTTGTGGATAATTTCCTATAGTATCCAACACTTATAAAAGAGCCATCAAAGAAAATTGCTCATTAATTGTACATTATAAATTATTCCCTAGTCTTTGTTAATTTCTTTCTGACAGATTCAGCCACAATTCCCATTAGTTGGCAAAAAAGTAAGTCAAAAATGAGATAGTGTCGATTGGATTCTCATAAATTTCTTCACGATCAACACTTTCTTACATACTTCAGTAGCTCTACCTCATCTTCTGCACTAAAAGGGAACAGTTGGAAAATAAATGTTCTGCATTTCACTGTATGTGTAGCTCATACAGATATAAATTCTCTCTTATGAAAGACATTTTTTTCTGTCTTCTACACAGAAGGGGGTAAGTAATGAAAATATTGAACAGGATGATATACATAGATAATGAATACCAGGTGTTTTATGAGATTCATTTTTTTTCTTAATTTATCCAAGTGTCAATATATGGCCTATAAAAAATGCTTTTAGTAACATAGCTATTCTACTCAGCATGGAAATAACACACTAACCAATTATCTATAATGGTTAGCCCACTGGGACAGAAAGATTTATAGGCAGGAGAAGCCAGCCTAACAAAAGAATAAATTTGATCTGCCTGAGTTGGACTTAGTATAGCTTTTAGAGTCTTTATCCTAATCTTTGCAAGTGGAATATCTATCTATCTATCTATCTATCTATCTATCATCTATCCATCCATCTATCATATTGCTGTTATACAATTATATCTTGCTTTGCTCTTTCTGAGATACTCATTATCATCATTATTAAACACTTAGCAACTACTCAAAATGTGATAAGCAATGTAAAGAATAAAAGAAATATAGAAGATAATGTATGGGAAAAAAACCCATCAACTGAAAGTAATTTGATACTATGAAATATAAACATATATTATTAGGTGTCACCAGAGCAGTTGTTCTAAAAGAGAAGAGTTCTGCATGAGATGTTGAGTGAAGATTGACCATTGCTTTCTATTACTTAAGACAGTTGAGGCAGGGAATGTAATGGGAGTCCTGATGCTTCTCCATTCATTATCTTCAGAAAGTTTTGTGAAAGAGCTGTCTAATATTTTTCCAGTTGTTCATGTGAACTCTACATTTTCATGTTTAAGGGCTCTTATTAGTAATTTATAAATACCACAGGCCATAAGTTATATATTAATTTACCCAATAGAAAAAAAAAAGCCGTTAATTAACAGTTGTTTAGAATAATGCAATTTAGTTAATGAACAATCTTCATTATTCATAGTCATTTTCAGCTTATCAAACTTTAATAAGATGTAGGGGGAAAAAAAAAGATTTAGGGGAAAATGCAATGCACTTTACACTAAAGTTATGTTGAAAATAAATTTGTTTTTATTAATGATTTATAAAAGAGTTGTCATAAATTTAAATAAAAATCAAATTAAATACTTTATCTAAGAAGACTTTGAACTTAAAATATAAATATGCATAGCAAAAATACTTTTTAAGTTTTGACATTATAATGAATGTATATTTTCCTTAAGATAAGTTTTTATCTAACTAGATAATATGAATAATAAAATATTTTGCTGGATAAAACAGCTGATATTCAAGAGCTTGAATATATTTGTGTATATTTCAAATATAGCTCACTCTAAAAAAAAAGAAACATCACTAAATAAGCATGGAAGTTATTAAAATCACCAATAGATGGCAGTAGGTATTTATATTTTAAGTTCCTTTAAGGCATTTGGCCATCTGTTGCAATGCTGCGCTGAAATCAATGTTGATTTTAAATAGTTGTATTTAACTTTAATCAGCAACATTTATCAAAGTTAAAGGTAAATATATATGCATATATATATATTTGTATATATATACACATGCATATACATAAACATACATCTATTTTCATATTTATATGTTGTATTAGATATCTGTTGTGTAACAAAACACCTGAAAACTTAGGGACAAATGTGTGTCATTTCACACACTCTCTGAAGGTCAGGAATCCCAACATGCCTTAATGGGTGCTTCCGACTCAGTGTCTCTCATGAGTTGCACTCAAGTTGTCTGTGTGGCCACAGTCTCAAGAAGGTGCCAGACAATCTACTCCACACTCATTCAGAAGCTGAGTGCAAGGGGCTTCGATTCCTTGCTGTGTGGGCCTCTCCACAGCACTGCTCACATGACGGGGATGTTGGCCTCCCCAGAGTGAGCGAGGAAAGGAAGAGAGAGAATGAGAGCACAAGCAAACAAGGAGCCCACAAGAGAACTCTCTGTAGTCCTTATAACCTGACCTTAAAGTGACCTACTAATGCTATTAGTCTCCTGGTCACATGGACCTATCCTGGTGTAATTTGGGAGAGGGCTACACCATGGTGGTGAGAATACCAGTAGGAACAGAGAGATGCATCTTGGGGGTGGGTTATGTATTTATATATATTCTCTTCATACTTATTATTTTATTCTTATGCCAAGTGCAATATTTCTACTTCTGTAATTGCAAATACTCTTTTTCTATATTTCTACTCCATATTTTTCCCTTCATTCCTTCCTCCCTTCCTTCCTATCTACACCTGGCACGACCAAACAAAAGTGAAATGCTTGTATACACATAAATTTGTTAATTTTTAAAATTTCTTGATTGGGATATTATTAAAGCTTTGGGAAATAAAGTGTCAGAGAAAACTGTGTTTATGATTCACTGACAAAATAAAGTCTTCTCATCACAGAGGGCAATATCTATAGTAAGAGCCCTTCTGGATTTCTGATTTACCTTTAGTCAATCCATGACAACTTTCATTTGCCAGAGAAACATCTCTTTAGAATCAAAATACACTTGTTTATTAGGGAAAAACAGTTGTTCCAGATAAAGTGAGCACGTTAGGGTAAGAAGTGTAGGAGCAGAGATATAAAATTTTTAAAGTGTCCATTCCATAGAGAACGACTTTAACAATGTTTTGAAACAAAACTTTAATGGATAGTGGTCAGATAGTGGTACTAAATAGACCAAGTGTGGAAAGGAGAAGAAGAAAGTCCTTAATTTTTAAGAAAAAAAGAATTGAATTTAAAAGTGCTTTCTTGGTTTCAGGTCATCTCCCTTGGGGTTCAATAGAGAAAACCAAACCCCTCTAGATACTTTAAACAGAAAACATATTTAACTCCTGAAATTTGGTGCTCACAAATTCATTGCAAGTTGTTAGGGAGAGTTTTAAAAATGTTATTTGTTTATGTTTAAGCTTTGGAAAAGGTAGACTGTTAATAACTGCTTTTATCACCAGGTTAAGTCATGCAGTTACAAAGTAGTTAGAAATTTCTGAAAGGATATTATTGTTAAAAAAAAAAAAAAAAAAGCTCATTCTTACATAAATAATAACTAGTACTTCACTGGGACAGTACTGTTCAAAAGGTCCTGGCCAGACAACTGCCAAACAGAACACAACTCGAGGTTGTTTCCAGACCACGGGGAAGGAAGCCTTGTGCAGAAGACGAGGCCTCTAAATGAGGACACAAAGTCAGAGTGAGTCGGGGCCATTGGCAATGCTCAGAGTCACCAGCCAGACTCCAAAGAGGGAGCCCAGGTGTTTTTTATTTTTCTGGGACACTCTACTTGAATTATTGTTCAATTAGTCAACACAATAGTTCTTCAAAAGAGAACAATTAATTAACATGATAAAGAGTTTACTGCATTCTTTGGACTACATGTCATAATTTTGGTTAGTAAATTCTGACAGTCTTAACAAAAATAGCATCCATCATTAGCAGGTACGAAGATAACTTAATTCTCTGCCGGGCTTTCTATTTTTGCTGGATGACAATATGAGATTGACAAGCTATAAATGATACTGTTTTACGTTATAAAAATACTAGCTTTTTTCATTTATTATGTTTCCAGGCATTCACTGCTTTAGTCAAGTTTAGGCTTGTTAAGTGATTATAGACAATTTTATTACAGCTGCATGTACCTATTTTATTCTAAAATAATAAAATGCATAAAGAGAAACAGATTTTTTTGTTTGTAACCTGTAAAATTGAGTTATTTTGCTGATGTAAAATACCAGTAACTCACTTGAGAACCACGCCATCTTCTGAAAATGCTATATATGTCAGGGAGAGTTTTAGTCTCCCTTCCAGGTCCTCCTTGGAAGGACTCCCAGAACTTTTAAAACTGACCAGCGGAGGAGCTTCTACCTGAGACACAACTAAGAAGTTGTCAGAAAGCATCACAGAAACTTCTACGTTTAAAAATTCACTGAATTTGTGATTTACCAATATGAAAGATGGAATTACTGCAGCTGTCAACACAATAGCCTCTAAACACCTGTGGAGCCAGAGATCGGACTTCAGTGATACTGTAGGAAATTCCCACATCCATACAGTATTGCAAACAAAAAGTATCCGAAAATAAATGAAAGAGGACTTCTGTTTTATTTCCACATTTTACATCTCAAGTAAGGGCATACAAACAGCAGTTCCTAATACACATCAAGAACCCTACCTATAAAGAGCTTATGAGAAATGTAGTGTTCATTTTCTAGACCTTGCAGACTCTAGAAGCTGTCAAGCATGGATGCAAAATGGCAATCATCATAGGAAACATGAAGCTTACTTCTGTTTCAAGCAAGTGATCCTCTCTCTCTACAGCCTCTATCTTTCTCCTTGATGATCTCCCTTCTGTGCATTGATCTAGAGTTAGGTAAGGGCTTCCCTGGTGGCGCAGTGGTTGAGAATCTGCCTGCCAATGCGGGGGACATGGGTTCGAGCCCTGGTCTGGGAAGATCCCACATGCCGGGGAGCAACTAGGCCCGTGAGCCACAACTACTGAGCCTGCGCGTCTGGAGCCTGTGCTCCGCAACAAGAGAGGCCGCGATAGTGAGAGGCCCGTGCACCGCGATGAAGAGTGGCCCCCACTTGCCACAACTAGAGAAAGCCCTCGCACAGAAACGAAGACCCAACACAGCCAAAAATAAATAAATAAATAAATAAATAAATAAATAAATAAATAAATAATAGAGTTAGGTAAAATATACCCCATGTTTTGCTTACTTCCTTTTCATAGTAGCACACTCAATAAAGATAGATTTTAATATCCTTTGTAGAAAAAAATAATAACCTCCCTCCCTGAAGAATTATCAGCTTGCTAAAGGGATTAATTGTGCAGAAACTCAAATTAATAGGGACTTCCCTGGTGGTGCAGTGGTTAGGAGTCTGCCTGCCAATGCAGGAGACATGGGTTCAATCCCTGGTCCAGGAAGATCCCACATGCCACGGGGCAACTAAACCCATGCACCACAACTACTGAGCCTATGCTCTAGAACCTGCGAGCCACAACTACTGAGCCCACGTGCCACAAATACTGAAGCCTGTGTGCCTAGAGCCCATGCTCTGAAACAAGAGAAGCAACCGCAATGAGAAGGCCGTGCACCGCAGTGAAGAGTAGCCCCCTCTCACTGCAACTAGAGAAAGCCCGTGCACAGCAACAAAAACCCAGCGCAGCCAAAAATAAATAAATAAATAAATAAATTTTTAAAAACCCTCAAATTTCACTTTAAAAAAAAAAAAATCAAATTAATCCTCCATGCCCAGGACAAAGCTGGGCTCTCTAGCAAATATTGTGTCTTTAAAAATACTCATGCCTGAAGACATACAAAAAAATTAACATATACTACTTATTGAGCATTCATTGTGAAATTATGGTCACTAATCATTATAATAACTCTATAAAATAAGTATTGTTATTACCATTTTACAGATGAGGGTGCAGAAGGATAGAAAGTTTAAACAACTTGCCTAAGAATATACAGTAACCAAACAGAATATCCACTATCACAATCCAGTTTTCATTCTGTGGCATAATGACCATCAACTATGTTTTCTACCAAAAGACTTTGTGTAACATATCTTTAAATTCTTTAATATGTATTTTTTAACTTTTTATTTTATATCAGAGTATAGTTGAATAACAATGTTGTGATAGTTTCAGGTGTACGGTAAAGTGATTCAGGTATACATATATGTGTATCTATTCTTTTTCAAATTCTTTTCCCATTTAGGGAGCAGAGTTCCCTGTGCTATACAGTAGGTCCTTGTTGGTTATCCACCTTAAATATAGCAGTGTGTATGTATTAAATATAGTTTGTGTTTGTTATGGAATCTAGAACTTTGTTCTACACTGTAGCTATCTATTTCAGTGTAAAACAAACTGTAGATTAAACTTTCCTTGCTGCAAGCAGTGAAAGACGACAAGAGGAATGGGGAGATGGGGGGGGGTGAAAAGTACAGGATATTGTTTATTTTTAATCCTAGGAATTTTAAGATATATTATTAATTTGATCAATTTAAACCTATGATTATCATCTCCCAAGATATGCAGAGAATAGTTAGCAAGTTGTTCATTGTGTTTGGCTGCACTGTAAAAGATATACAACAACTTAATTCATTCACTTACATGAGGAGATATTTTCATAGTGAAATAGTAACTACAAGGGAAAATAGTTTAGAAATGGTGTATCCACCCTTCTCTGCCATTTTTAGCATATGATTGTTTCCCCTCACAGTTGTAATCTGGCTGCTTCCCTTCTGGTCACTCCATCTGTCCTCCAGGCAGGTAGCCAGGAAGAGGGCAAATGAGGAAGAGCAGCGTATATGGAGAAGCCAGCAAAGTGCCCTCATCTGAAGCCCAGCCCAGGACTGCATGTCATGGCCACATGCTACACAGGAAAACCGTGACCAGTGAGGAGACACTTAAGGGACTTATAAATGAGTGTTATTTAGTTTAGAATAGAAGGTTTTCAGTAAATTAATAACAGAAATTATTTTCCTAAAATGTTAAGTAGCTAGCTTTCTAAGACCTTGAAAAACCATATATTTTAACTGGATATGTTTCTGCTCTGTAAATATCAAGCTTCTTATAATAAAGAAAAAGGAAGAATGGATTTTTAGAAGGCTAATAACACTGTCAGTAAAGCTCTTTTTGTATTGTGATAACCCCAAAGCATAGTAGTTAGTTCAGAATTAGTAACACTCTAGTCTTAGGGCCCCCCAAGATAAACACTATTAAAAATCCCAAATTCCATTTCCAAATTCCCATTCTGATAAATGTTTGGGTTTTTTTTAATGCATATAGGCCATGTTCTACTATGCTAAATCTTTGTCCTTTCTTTTCAGATAGAGGGGAACATTTTTTAACATAAAGGAAACAAATATTTTCAAAGAAAAACTGTTAAGCATTGTGGGCTACATCTCAGTACAAGTTTCGACATTCACTGTCACTAGAGGATGGGACACATTGACAAGTGCACTGGTTGTTAAAACTTTTACCCGGAAATCAGACCATTCACTGCTGCACACCTTTCATTGTCCAAGCCAAGTCACATAGTTATGCTAAACATCAAAGAGGTTACAAAAAAGGTATGGTCCTACCATAATAATTAACATAGGTGCCTGCCTTTTTTTAAGCCAATCTACTAGAAACCCCAAGAGTGTATATAAACTAACTTTATTACAAAGTTGGAAAATGAAGAGTGCTATAAAAGGGTTACAGAAAAGAGGTTATTAAGCATTTAGACATTGCCTCATTAATAATCAGGAAATAAGAACTTGATGTATGAAATGAACATTATGAATTTACTAATGCAGTCTAAGCACTTTGGTGCAAATAGAAGTAAAGTTCTTGGTGCAAGGATGGAATGAGAGGCCTCACGAAGAATATTTTATTCATTTGTTTACCAATGTTATTGAAAATATTTAGTTTTTAAGAATTGTATATTTGGCATTGGATTGGCATTGGGGATCCAGTCAAACGTAGAGAGAAGCAAGACCTCTAGTTTACTGGAAATTGCAGTCAAATGGGGGTAGAGTGTGGCAATGTAATGGTAGAGAGGATGAAAATGAATCTCTCATAGCTTTACAGTGAAAACAAAAGAAAAATCCAGATCACATCTGAACAGGGACAGCAATTTCTCAGTGAAAAGAACCTAAAAGTTTGTATCCAGACTCTCTATGCATCATTTATATTTTTGTATACATGTGTACAAAGATCTGCACTAATATCTACATGGTTCTCGTTTCTTAGAGCTTCAAAGAAAAGTCTCAATTTGTTGTTACATAAAGGTTGGAATTAAAGCACCCTGATAGGTTTTATTTATAATGTCCTAGTGAATTATTCATGGTTATTATGACCAGAGTGGATAGAATTACATAGAAAAAACAGTCACCAAATGTTAATTTTAAATTTTACATATGAATCTGTGTTACATATTACATGTACATACATCTACATGTGTGTGATGATATTAAAGCTAGTGAAGAAACATTGAACTAATTTATAAAGGAGTTTTAATTTGTTCAGAAAAGGAAAAGATTTTGAATAAATTATTAGCAGAAACAATAACCTTAAAGTTTTAAGGAACTACCTTTCCTTCATTTATATTTAAGAAGGCAGGTATGAAATGGCCTTAACATGCAACAGTAGAGAGTTAAGTATATCCTAACACAAAAATACTGGCAGAGTATGGCGAAAGCACAGGATGTACCACTGAAGAACAGGTTGTAATTAGCAATGCATAAACATGGCAGATAAGCTAAGTACTGGCATGATATGCTATGTCCAGAGTGTATATACATGAACTTAAGGAAAGAAGACTGCTGGAAAACATTTGGATTAAGATTGAAATAAGAAAAGAAGAAAACGAGAGAGGACACCAAAAAATGTTGGTGTTTAAATATAACAGACACTGACAAGAAACATAAAGTCGTCTAATGATTTTACTATTGTCCATTAAACTGTTTCAGAGCTAGGATATAAATACTAGTAGATGACTTGTAAATAGTCTAAAATTTAAGTATGTAAGAAATAGATGAGTCAAACACTGATTGATTTGTATAAACTTTTATCAGAAGGATCAAAAGTGGAGAGAACTAGGCAAGGACAGGAGAAGTGACCGAATGCCTAGAAACTTAGAATATCATTCTAGGTTGTCATATTAACAACAGCAACAAAAATACCAAACATTTTAAACCATATGCCAAAGATGTGAGATTTAAGAAAGTTCATTAGTGTAAAGTGAGCATTACTCATCTTAATCATTAAGTAACTTTAAGTAAAAATTAAGAGGCAGATTTCATTTCATGAGAAGTCAGAATTTTCAGCCTCTATGATTTTCCAGATTTAAATAGGTCCCTGAAAAGTAATGAGCTAGATGTGTTTTTTTTTTTTTAAGTTGTGGGATTTGGACTAGATGACCTCGAAGATTGTTTTTATAACTGTGAATTTTTAAGCAATAATGTGTCTTATGTCATATGTTATTTAATAAATTAAAATAGATTTATGAAGATCAGAAAAATGTAATAATTGCTGAAAACAGATTTGTTTTTTTTTTCAAATCTGTTATGAGCTACTACTGATTTTAAATAATGAAATAATGTTTTAAAAATTAAAGACAATGTTTTCAAATTTTCCATTATTCTTCCATAAAACACATCTTGATTCTTCTAATTTCTTCTTTACTATTCCTACCTGGTTCCCACAATCTTTCATTCATCAATTGAAATTGACATAATCTAATCATCTTCCATATTTTAGCTAAAGTACATGACTGCATACTGTAGTCAAAATCATGTCACTACCTTGACGAAAAACTGTTGACAGCCTCCCACTGTATTTGGCATACAAGTGTATTTTACAAGCATTTGTACAAAATCCTAAGTGGTACGTCCCTGCCTTGTTTCTACTATGTCTCTTTTGCTCCCCATAGCTAAGTCGCTCTGGCCCACTTTCAGTTTCCTATGTGAAATAAGCTCTTTTCTCTTGCACAGACGCTCTCCTCTATCTTTGAAAACCTCTCTCCACCTCCTATTATCTGACAAATCTTTATCCTACAGATGTCCCAAGAGGTACTTATGAAATCCAATCCAAATTATTTGCTTTTTGTATTTTCTCTCACAAATCTGTTTTTCTTTTGGAAACATTTTACATTTTAAAGTTACATGTTTATATATATTATTATTTATTTAATCAAGTAATCCATGTGATAAGGACTTTGGTATAACAAGTGTTAGCACAGTACTTCTATTCAATAAAATTTCAAGTTATTTTAGAACAGAAGCTTGGCTCTGATAGAGCAGAATAGGTTTTTGGATTTTTTTTTTTTTGTTTTGGGGGCTTATGAATAGCAGAAATTTATTGCTCACTGTTCTGGAGGCTAGGAAGTCAAGATCAAGACACCGACAAGGTTGCATTCTGGCGAGGGTTCTCTTCCTGGTTCATAGCTGATGACTCGTCACTGTGTCTTCAACTGGTGGATGGAGTGAGCGATCTCTCTGGGGCCACTTTGCTAAGTTATTAATTCCACTCATAAGGGACCCACCCTCATGGTCTAAGCATCACTCAAAGGCCCACCACATCCCCATACCATCACCCTGGGCCTTAGGTTTTCAACATATTAATTTGTGGTGGGGGGAAAGAAACATTAAGACCATGGCACATGTATGTCTATAGAGGAATAGATACTGTTAGGCATTTAGGATAACTGTGTGGGAGCAGAGTACAAACCAATTCTGATAGAGCAGAATAGTTTTTATAAAAATAAATAGTTACAAACTACGGCCAAAATTTTAACAAGAACTATTTGAAGACACTGGGGGGTGAACAAAAGCATTCAGAAACGGGTGAATTTACCCTCTGTGGAAAGGGTCCACGTTGCGGAAATTATGCAGGTGTCCACAGTGAATAAAACTCAAGCAGAAAGCCTCAGCCTCACTGGAGATGCTGTCAGAGCAGACCTTTGGGACTGACATTGTACATGGAAATTGAGGGAGATCTAAAAAAGAGGGAGAAACGGGCCAGTAACCCAACAGCTTGTATAACCTCTTTTCAAATCTGAGTTCAGCAGTGGGCTATGTATGTAAGCAAGACTTCAAGGAGTCCGGGGGAACCACAGATGGAGTGCTTAATGGGAAGAGTCCATCTTTCAGCTGCTGCACAATGAAAGGAGACTCTTACAATTTGAATCCTACTCACTTCGAGGGCATTGGTACAGAAGTTGGGCTCTGTCTTCAAACTGTGACTGACCAGGATTCTTGGACTTCTGTAATCAATAGAAATTTATCAGAGGCCTGACAAGAAATTCAGGCAAGGCTTTATTGGGGCTCCTGCTGCAAAAGAGGGGAGCGAAAACCAGTAACAGTTTCCCTAGTTCACTCCCCAAGGTGGGGCAAGCTGGTTCCCTATATAGCGTGAGGGTGCGGGCAGGTCCCAGGGTTGGGCCGGAGGTGTGGCTTAGGTGGTCTGCCCACCCCTTTGGTGGTGGTGTGTACAGGGGGCATGCACAGTGCCCTGCTTTTGCTTCCGACACTCTGTTTTTGCTCTTGGCTCTTCAGAAGTGGCAGTTGGATTTTTGGTCTCTTTGTATCTTGTCCATAATTTGCCCTAACTCTGCATGCATGCAGTTATTTTTAGTCCATTATAGTTTCTTTGTATTGTGTTGCTTGAGGAGACCTTTGTCCAGGTGCAAGCACTGCAGCAAAGCATCCCAGGTCCCAGCCTGTCTCAAAACACCCAAAAGGGTCATGCCTGGAGAGTCAAAAACTAGGGAGTTCATCCTGGGATTAATGACACAAATGAACTAAGCTCATCGAAACAAAGTCCACAAGTTCAAGGTTATCGATTACAGTTCAGTTATTTGCTAGAATAAAACTCAGTACTTCCTTGGAGAAGATAACAGAAACCATCTTATTATGCATCTACCACAATGTCCAGATTTGTATTTATAGTAAGTTCAATAAAAGGTTACACTGAGCCACAGTAGAAATTAGAACTCCGGTTTCCTGGGTGAGGAGGATCATTAACTAGAAACGGATATAAGAGGCCTTGTGGTGATAACGATGATGTCTTTTTTATTAATTTGGATGTGAGTTACATGGATACATTCATTTGTTAAAATTCATCGAGCATTACAGTTAAAATCTATGAATTATATTTATGTAAATTATGAATAAATCACTGAATAAAAGTATCAATTTCCTTGGTTTGTAAATAATATGTAGACATAATTTTGCCTATCTATTGCTCAATGAATTAGAAAAATAGCTGAAAACATAATAATTCATGCAATAGTATCTAAGATTTCTTTGGAGTTTTTTTCTTTTTTCTAATGTTAGACTATGTGCACACAGTTCTCCAATAATTCAAAAACCTAATTTAGCATTTCTTTCTTTTAATATGTTTTCTAATTTAGAGCAATGTCACCATCTCCACCCTTTGATTTGAGTGTAAGTGGCATGAAGGTATGACAATAATACATTATGGATCAATAACTCAGTGATTCTCACTCATGATGCCTTCCAGGTCACTGAAACACTCAGCACCAATTTCACAATAAATCGTCTTCTACTCTCTGTCTCATTTCTCACCCTTCAGGGCCCACCTCATAGACAACAATAACAGAAACTAAACCTATTCCAGCCTGACACATGCATGGAATATACAGAGTACACGAGTATGTCATTTTCAAAGGAGAGCCCTCTAAAGTTAAAGTTCTCCCGTTTAAAAAGGAGAGAAAAAACCCCCTCAATTCTCTCTTCATAAAAAAAGCAGCAGGACGGTTGTTCAAATCCAAGCAAAGACACTTCAGAATAAACCAGGCACTTTTGATTTACTATATTACTTTTGATTGAGGAACTTCAGGGCTTGCTTCCTGTAAACAGAAATGCTGCGCTTGATGTCTAAAGAAGTATCTATGTCACATAATGGAATTTGTCTCTTCAATTGTAGTTTGCAGTTTCATATCAAATGTCTAATCTATATGCAGACTATTTTTGATAATTTTGGTTTTAATACAAAAAAGCTATAAAGAATAACAAATTGTTTCATTATCCTTTCTCTGTCTCACAACTGCAATAACATTACAGTACTTTTGGTACAAATACAATGGTGTATATGTATTTATAAATCTTTTATTCTGACACAAGTCTATTGGGGGATAAATCTCCAGGGTAAGCATGAATGGTTTTAATTTCATGACACGCTTCTTTTCTAGAATCAAAATGCATTTAGAAGCTCTTGGCTTTCACAGTTTTGTGTTCTTAGTTTTATAGATTAAAGAGCTTTGTAGGTTAAAGATGATTTATATCAAAGCCTTAATTTCATAAGGAAGTGGAAACAGTATCCAAGAGTGGTGAAGTAAAGCACCAGCTCACAGCTAGCTAAATAGAGTAAAATAGAGCTCAAATAGCACATTCCAATAACATACATCGTAGACTCTGAACATTTGAACATTTTCTTGTGTAATTCTCCATGCTTCAAGTTTTGCTTTTTATATGATATGCTTTGAGCAAATCCAAGCCTCAGCATAAATCTAGAACTAATTCACTTATGTGAGTTAACATTCTGACCTGGAACACATCTTCTCAGATGAAAGAGGGGAATGATTGGACATGGTTTATGCTGCATGAAATTTAAATAGAGATGCATCTAGAAATATTTCCTTATAGTTAGTAAAGCTACTGTTGTATTATTTATTCGGAGATTCTTTTCTAATAAGAAAACATTTTAATTTTAATCCCTGTCTGTAGACCTAACTATATTCCCAGAGGCACAAAGCTTTCAAATTACAGACTTTAATATTTTTAGATACACTTAGCATGGGCTTTAAAAATTGTTACTCAAATCATCTTCACCTCACCCCCATAATACAATTCTCTGAATTTTTATTTTTTCATTATGATCAAGTAATTCCCCTACACAGAGTGCATTTATATATATATATATACACACACACATATATTTATATCTCAAAAGAATTGATATTTGAAGCAAAGTTTAACTCATTCTTTTCTGTACCTTTAGCAGTAAAGTAGAGACGTTTGGGGACAGTATTGCTGTGTCCTTTTTAAGATTTAAATTTCTTGAGACACTCTGCATTCATTTATCCTTTGAGAGCTGAGAGTCAGGTCTCAGCCTATAAGCCAGTGGATTCTCAAAATGTAGTCATAATCCTTGAGGTTTTCCCTAGACAATCTAGCATGACAAATATTTCTTGCCATTAGATTTGATAGTATTTTATTCAATGTTCATCAATTGGAGATTCAATTTACATTGTATTCTATTTTCAACTATACATACAATTGAATATTATTTATTGTTATTTTTATGAGTCTGTGCCCTATTAAATGTGATAAGTCATTTGTTCCTCTTCTGCTGTACTTAGACATTTGTTTGTTTTTTCTTCATTATTACATAGGGTGAACCAACTTATTTCAAAAATAAAGAATCTAAGTGCCATGCCAAAGGATCTGAAAAATCTTAGATTTTCCTTCAGAGAAAAAATAAAGAAAGAGATTTAAAAATCTGTGACTTTTTTTAATATAAAGGTTTTTTGAATTAAGAAGTTAATGGGTTTTTTTCTACATACAGTTCTCTATTATGATAGATTATACAGAAATATAGCTACTGCTGCAGTATGTACATTGTCATTCGTACTTGTGACTTAATTTGAATATTTACTTCATTAAAAAATGTGTGCCAGTAACCACAAACTCTTCAAAGGAAGCATGATGGTTAATTTTATTTGTTAATTTGCTTGGGCAATGGTGCCGAGACAGTTGGTCAAACATTACTCTGGATGTTTCTGCGAAGGCATTTTTTGGATGACATTAACATTTAAGTTGATGGACTTTGAGTAAAGCAGTCCTTACATGAGATTAGTCCTTACCCTATATGTTGAAAACTTTAATAAAACAAACACTGACCTCTCCAAAGAAAGAAGGAATTCTGCCAGCAGACGGTCTTTGAACTCTGCAATGTTTCCCTAGGTCTCTAGTCTGCTGTCCTATGGCAAAAATTCTGGATTTACCAAGCCTGTATTATCATATGACTCAATTCCTTAAAATCTCTCTTTCTCTCTCTCTCTCTTAGTAGCAAGAAATAGAAGAAAATAAAACATAAAAAGTAATATTATATACATGACATAGATAAATATGTATAATATATAATATACAACAAAATAGGTATTAAATATATAATAAAATATATAGAAATATATAAAATTATATACATATCTATCTATATCTATATCTATCTATATTTATATCTATATATATCTCCTGTTGGCTCTGTTTCAATTTCCTTAAAGCCAACTTTTCTAATCTTCATATTTTAGTAAGATGATTAACATCTCACACACATGTAAATGTTAAATTATTTTTATTTGAGTTACAAATGTGACCTGCAACTTTATGTAAACTAAAAGGTTAAATTTGCAACTAAAAGTTGAAGTGTTTGTCTAAAGTCCTCCTTAGTTCTTTGCTCCCTTCCTTTTCATTTTTCTCCACCTCTGATGAGAAAGGAGCTTTGCATCTCACCCAGGGACTAAAGAGAAAGTGTTATCAGCAGGAGTTTTCTATGAGAAAATTGCACTGAGCCATGTGGGCTTTCCAGATTTCACTGTATTATGTACAAATGGGGATTTTACAAGAGTCGAGGGAAATAAACGCCTCACACCCACCGTGGAGAATGTTTGAGGCATCTAAGGAGAAGGATCAGACAATATTAATGTCAGTGTTTTCCAAGATGTCTTTAGACTTTGCTCTGAATATATGTGATGAAAATATGTGAACACTAACTTCTACTGAGGGGTGAAGAAAAGTTATTATATATTAATGAGACTTTTGAAGGATTTAATGTAGCTGTAGGATGAAAAATAATCCAATTTTGATAAGATAGAAAATACAATATCTACTACAATTAACAGTTTCAAGAAGACCATGTACACAGCTAATAGATTATTTCACCTCAGGCATCTGCAAAAGTAATTGCTTGCTTTACCCAGGCCATCAGGTCCTGCATTGCCACTATTAGTAGCATCATTAATTGCTTATTTGGCTGTTTCAATTTGTACAAATGTCACAGCAATAATTAGAATCTGCCCATTTTCCTCCACAACTGTCCCATTTTATTTCTTTAATTTCAATGAAAGAATTTAAGACTATCCCATTTTGCTCAAGTCATATTCTTCTATTTATGTCATCATAATTGACTGGATAAACACAGGTTGATTTACTATTTTTTCATATTTCTTGCTACTAATCGCCATATCCACATAAGGTTTCATTCAAGATTATTTTTCAAAGATTGTTTCTCATTCTGAATTCCCAAAGTAAGACCACTGAATCAAAGGAATTCAGTGTCAGAAGGGTGTTTAAGAGTATGTTATTCATATTATTGGTCTGATACTCAGCAGTGTCTATATAACTTGTAGAATTCAGTGCTAAGTGCAAATGTGGGGTTTCTGGCCCCCAAAATTAAGAATTTCAAGACACTGACTGCACAGTATTAAACTAATCCCAGGGCCCTTCTGAGCATGGGGTCCTCTGCAAATGGCCAGGTCACGAGCACGGAGCCAGACTGAATTCCTCCGATATCATCCTGACCACGTGGTTATTGGGCCTCTACTTACACACTTTCAGGAACAGAAAACTCACTATATTCAAAGCTGCCCATCCTTAGTTCAACAGTTGTGTCTTTTAGAGCGTTCTTCCTTACCTTTTAAAAATAAGGGTGGAGGGGTACGATGGCATATGGCGAATTACTGATGCTTTTAAAATTATTGCTGTTTATTACTTTCTTTCTCACATTTCCCCCTTGCATCCGGTGTTTCAAAAACAAACATGGGAAAGGAACTAAAATGATGTGACCACTCCTCCAACTTGGTTACTTTCACTCCCTTCATTGCTTTACCAAGTAGATCTCTCTTCTCTCCTAAAAGTAGAATGAGCAACACCCTTAACGATACCTCCAATACTGGTTTTTAAAAGGAAATGAAGAGGGTAGAAAAGAGGGGTAAAAAGTGACATGATGCCGTCCAACCTAATGGTTCCTGGACACAAATTATTCAGAGACCACATAATGTCAGAAACCTAGGCATTGATAGAAATTCCAAATGTAAAAACTTCATTGTCAAACCAAACCAGTACAGACAGACCTCTTATTCACTGTTCTACGAACAATGAAAGAAACTAGAGATCTGTTCTTTTTGATGTATCTTTGATTAGGTAACTAGATGCATTATTTTCACGTATCCAGCCTTATTGAAAACCTTAGTCTTACTAATATTTTCGTATTCATTTCTTGGCCACTACATAAATCAACCACATTAGTTTAGGCACTTAAAAAAGGCATTTGAAAAAAAAAAAAAGGCATTTGTATCCCATGCTCTTTTTAATTCTGTTATGCATGTTTAGCATAATCCCTTTCTCCTTGTCTGTTATAAGAAATCTTATTTATCTCCATAGGATTTTCCTCCCCTCCTAATTCTGAACCTCTCTCTCTCTCTCCAATTGTATATAATCTCCTCCTCATTTGAATTCTTGTTAAAATTTGATTAGATCTTTCCTCATTGCATTTCTTATATTATGCATCTTCTATACTGGAAACAAATATATGGTCAACCTTATAGCATATAACATAGCCTTCAACAAATATTTATTTCATTTATTGAGCAAAATATTATTAACCATAATTTTACTCTTTGGTTTTTGATACTTAATGAATTTGTCTACAATGCATGCTAAAAAAAACTTACATAAACCTCAAATCATAAAGAAAACAGTACTGCTAGTTTTAGACTTATTCATATATATATATATATATAGGCTTTAAAGTCAAATAAATATTAATATTTGACATGAAACTAATTCAAAAATCATATCAGAATATTTTCAGAATGGTTAATATTTGTTGATTTTTCTTCTCCTTCTGGGGCCCCTATTATGTGAGTGTTAATAAGCTTGACATTGTCTCAGAGGTCCCTTAAACTATCTTCATATTTAAAAATTGTTTTTTTATATTTGCTGTTCTGATTGGGTGATTTCCACTATTCTGTCTCCCAGATTGCTGATCCTTTCTTCTGTATCATCGAATTTGCTGATTCCCTCTACTGTATTTTTTAAAATTTCAGTTATTGTTTTTTCAATACTTAAATGGTAAATTAATCTATGATATATAAGGTGAGAATATACAATGTAGAAAATACAGTCTCTTCAATAAATGGTGTTGACAACTGGACAGCTACAAGCAAAATAATGAAACTAGACCACTTTCTTACACCATATACAAAAATAAACTTAAAGTGGATTAAAGAATTAAACGTAAGGCCTGAAAACATAAAACTCATAGAAGAAAACATAGGCAATACAATCTTTGACATTAGTCTTAGCAATATATTTTTGCATCTGTCTCCTCAGGAAAGGGAAACAAAAAAGAAAATAAAGAAATGAGACTACATCAAACTAAACAGCTTTTGCACAGCAGAAGAAACTATCAAGAAAATGAAAAGCTGTCTACTGAGTGAGAGAGGATATGTGTGGATGATATGTTCAACAGGGGTTAGTATCCAAAATATATAAAGAATTCACACAACTCAACAATAATAAAACAAACACTCTGATAAAATAATGGACAGAGAACTTGAATAGACATTTTTTAAAAGAAGGCATACAGATGGCAAGAGGCATATAAAAAGATGCTCATCATCACTTATCATCATGGAAATGCAAATCAAAAGCACAATGAGATACCTCACACTTGTCAAAATGGATATTATCAAAAAGACAAGAAATAAGAAGTGTTGGCAAGGGTGTAGAGAAAAGGGAACCCTTGTGCACTGTTGGTGGGAAGTGTTTACTATGGAAAACAGTATGGAGATTCCTCAAAAAATTAAAAATGGAACTTAAAGAAAACAAAAACACTGATTCAAAAAGATGCATGTATCCCAATGTTTATTGCAACATTGTTCTCAATAGTCAAGATATGGAAGCAACCTGTGTCCATGGATAAAGAAAATATGATAATGTGAGATAAATGTGTGTGTGTGTGTGTGTGTGTGTATAATGGAATATTAGCCACCAAAAATAATGAAATCTTGCCATTTGTGACAACATAGCTGAACCAAGTGTATTATGCTAAGTGAAATAAGTCAGACAAAGACAAATGCCATAGTTTTTCACTTATATGTGGAATCTAAAACTCAAAACAAATGAACAAACATAACAAAACAAAAACAGAGTCATAGATACAGAGAAAAAAACTGGTTTTTATCAGAGGGGAGGGGATGAGGAGTTGGGCAAAATAGGCAAAGGGGGTTAAGAGTTACAAACTTCCAGTTATAAAATAAATGTCACAGAGATGTACTATACATATTATGGAATATAATCAATAATACTGTGATAACTTTGTATGGTGACAGATGGTAACTAGACTTATCCTGGCAATGTATAAAAATATGGAATCAATATGTTGTACAGATGAAACTAATATAATATTGCAAGTCAACTATACTTCAATAAAAAATTGATTTTTAAAAATAATGAAATTTTGTGATCACAGGTAGAATAAGCCAAGTGATTATTGATGCTGACATAGAAACAAAGCTCTAGTGAAATTTTTTGTTCCATTTTGGTGAAACCTGTTACTTAAAAAAAGATATATATATATTTCTGATTGAAGGGCAATTTAAGCCTATGTTTTAAAGGCACTTGTCACCTCTTGAGAACATCTTACAATTCTTTAAAATGGTCATAGACAGTGAGATTGAGAATTTGTTGTTAAACCCTTTATTAAACCACAAGTTACCATCAAAATCCCTGAATTCAAATAATTTTTATATACCTCCACTTTCATAAATTTTCATGCTAGATGTGACTACAACTTTAATTTTAAATCTTGTTTACCAAAAATAGATATATATTTTACTTTATAATATGTATTATTAATTAAAATACTTCAGTGTCATGATTCTGTATAATTTAAACTTACTATAAAATATAATGTGATTTTCACCAATATATTTTAAATATCTTCAAATATCCTAAACTTTTAATTCAAGAAATATTTGTTACTACAGTTATCAGAATAATCATTTTTCTACCATTTTAATGACTATGTTCATGAGTCCTTTACAGACATTACATGGATTTATTTTTCCTCATATCACACTGACCCTATTTTGTCCTTTATAGTAGATTAATCCTTATAGAATGATATGCTTAAATTAAATATTTTAATGCCTGCTTTTGAAATAATCATTCATTATGATTTCTCATAGATAATGAGAAACTGCTCTGTCAGTTATAATTTAATAAAGATATATTTTTTATTTCTTAGAGTATTTATATGTATTTTATTGATCCAACATTTACTGAGTTTTTACTATGACCCTGGGAGATACTAATTACTGAATATATATATAAAATTTGTAATAAGATATCATAATTTTCATAGAAATTTCTAATTTAAGCATAAAAAGATAACTGAGAATATATATTAGACGGTGCTATTGAAGATAACACTGCAATTCTGTGGAAACAGAAAATGGAACAACCTCTTGAGTGGGTAAATTGGGGGAGAATGCAGAAGTGATATTTAAACAACTTAAAATATGACTTTGACTGGAAAAATATATGAAAAATTGTATACACCAAGTGAAAGCAACAGCATGTAAATTCATTCATTCACTCACTCAGTCAAGAAATAGTTACTAAGTATTTACCATAAGTCAGGCACCCATGAGGCAATGAGTTGTAACAAAGGCTCAATGTGCAGAAAATTCAAGGAAGATCACTGCAGTAGGAGTCTGAAACGAGTTGGTATAAGACGAGAGCAGGAAAATTGGTTGAGGACAGATTGTGCCTAGGTATGAGATTTGGATTTTATATTGTATATAATAAAGTTCTTCAGCAGCTGGGTGGCATGAACTATTTTGCTTTTAGAAAGATAACTGACAGCTATAGAGAAAGTAAACTAGAGTGAAGGAGAAATGGGGTGTCAGTTGAAAGAGTTACGAGCTATTATTATAATTGTCCAAGGGAGAAATGATGAGGACCTAGACCTGAGTAGTGACAGGTGGATGGAAAGAATAGGCTGAATTTGAGAGACAAATATGAGAGAGATTGACAGCTTTGGTGACAGAGCATTTTACTGCCAGTCATAGTAAAAGTGCTTTATTATAAGAAATACATAATATAAAAACATGTGCATTATAAGCATGTATTGGTATTCTCAGTTTAGCAATTATTTTGATGTGTTTGATCACTTTTATATAGCTCAAGATTAAAGAGAATGTTAGGTTGACAATACTGATAACAGAAATAGGAAGCATTAATTTGTGCAAAACATAGGAATTTCAGACTCTATGCAGAAGTCAACCCTTTCATTTTCAAGTGGAGACTGAGGTCCAGCTACATACATCCAGGGGCAGAACCCAGGTCTCCTGATTCTGTTGATTTGAGGAGTCAAAATTGGCTTAAGTCATTTCATGGTATCGTTGAAGCATGTTCATATATTTTTGGAGTAATCTTTATTCTTAACTTGTTAGTACCTAGAACTCACCACGTTTAACTGTGCTATATAATATTTGATGAGTGAAGACATGCTTCAGAGAGAGCCAAAGTAAATTTTGAGTGTATCACTTCACTTTATTTCCATTCACTCTATTATTTTTGAGGGGCTGTAGAGATGTAATTAGTCCCTATTGTAGTACATTATGAAAGAAACAGAATTATGCCATTCTTAGATTTTACCTCCATGTTGAACAAAAATTGAAAACCAGAAAGATGATGCAACGAAGTAAGGCAACATCTAAAATAAAATGCATAGCAAACAAAAGAGATTTTGAAGTTTTAATGGGGAAAAGAAAAGTAACAAGAAATTTAAAACATATACACATACACAGAAAGAGATCAAAATAATCTGATGTTTTCAATGACATCTAAAGAAATAAGATTGGAATGTGTCCAACGTGATTTTGTTTTTAACTGCTTTAAATAGACCTAAAATAATTACAATTCTATAAAAATAAGTAGTTTTAATTTTTAAAGGAGAATGAATTAAAAAGATAAATAATAGAGTACTTTTGAATTGAGAAAACCTCAGATGAAGGTTTTTAATCTGAGGTTTGTGATCTAAGAATTTGTCCATTTCTTCCAGGTTGTCCATTTTATTGGCATATAGTTGCTTGTAGTTATCTCTCTTGACCCTTTGTATTTCTGCAGTGTCGGTTGTTACTTCTCCTTTTTCATTTCTAATTCTGTTGATTTGAGTCTTCTCCCTTTTTTTCCTGTTGAATCCGGCTAATGGTTTATCAATTTTGTGTATCTTCTCAAAGTACCAGCTTTTAGTTTTATTGATCTTTCCTATCATTTCCTTCATTCCTTCATTTCTTCATTTTCTTAGAAAAGCACAACCTTCTGAGACGGAACCAGGAAGAAATAGAAAATATAAAAGGACCAGTCACAAGCACTGAAATTGAAACTGTGATTAAAAATCTTCCAACAACCTCAGATTAAAAACCTGCATTTTTTCTTTCTGGTGGGCGGACCACTTCCGATGGTGTGTTTTGGGGTGTCTGTGAATTTATTATGATTTTAGGCAGCCTCTCTGCTAATGGGTGGTGTTGTGTTCCTGTCTTGTTAGTTGTTTGGCATAGGGTGTCCAGCACCAAAGCTTGCTGGTTGTCAAGTGGAGCTGGGTCTTAGCGTTGTGATGGAAATCTCTGAGAGAGCTCTCCCCATTGATATTATGTGGGCCCAGGAGGTCTCTGGTGGTCCAATGTCCTGAACTCGGGTCTCCCAGCTCAGATGCTCAGGCCTGACACCTGGCCAGAGAACCAAGACCCTGTCAGCCACATGCATGCATATATTCAAAGATATCTATTGTAAAATTTTTGTAATAGCAGACCACTGTAAACACCTTAAAGGTCCATCCATAGAGGACTAGAGAAATAAATTCTGGTACATTCAAACAATATAGCTTAAGTTCAGTAGATATGTTACCGAGTCCAAGCTCGCTGTGCTCGCCACATGACAGGCCAATAAATCAGAGCCGAGGTGCTGAGGCAAGGACTTTGACTTTATTCGGAAAGCCAGCGGACCGAGAAGATAGCAGACCAATGTCTCTAAATAACCATCTTCCATCATTAATCCTTAATCCAAAACGATAAAAAAGTACCAGATTTTTTCCAATAACAAATTTGAATATATTCAGCACTGCCAAATTAATATTGTTTATTTTTCTTTTAATATATGTGAGGCTAATATACACGCACACACATGTATATCTTTCCTAGTGTAATGATTAAAATCACTATAGGAACCAACTATAAAATATAATTAAGTGCAATCGTTTGAAAGTTGAGTTGAAAAATAGATGTGGGAACTATGGCAACCGGATCTAGATTATCTGTATTTAACTCCAATTTATTGTGAATAATATTGAAGGGGAAAGGAGGTCCAGAATTTTGAGAGCTTCTTATTTTCCAAGAGAATCTACAAGTCTGGATGTGAAATCTTCCCTCTTGAAAACAAAAAGAAAACTGTGCTGTCCAAACCCACACTATTGTGGAAAAGATAAAACATATTGGGTTGGCCAAAAACTGCCTTCAGTTTTTAAGTAAAAATAAAAGACACTTTTCATTTTCATCAAGAACTTAATTGAACAATGTATTCACCCTTTTGTTCCACTACCTTCTGCCATTTTCCAGGCAACTTCATAATTCCATCTTCCCAAAACTTTTTATCTTTTTGAGCAAAGAACTGTTCCAGGTACCTTTTTCAGTCTTCCAGGGAACTGAACTTTTTTACATTAAGAGAATTTTGTAAAGACCTAAATAAATGGAAATCCAAAGGTGCAATGTCTAGTGCATACAGAGAATGAATCAGACCTTCCCAGCCAAGCTGTAACAGTTTTTGCCTGGTCATCAAATAAACATGCAGTCTTGCATTATCCTGTTAGAAGATTATGTTTTCTGTTGACTAACTCTAGATGCTTTTCGTGTCATGCTGCTTTCAGTTGGTCTAATTAGGAGCAGTACTTGTTGGAATTAATCGTTTGGTTTTCCAGAAGGAGCTCATAATAGAGGACTCCCTTCTAATCCCACCATATACACAACATCACCTTCCTTGGATGAAGACCAGCCTTTGGTGTGGTTGGTGGTGGTTCATCACTTGCCCCACGATATCTTCCGTTCCACATTATTGTACAGTATCCACTTTTCATTGTCATCACAAATTGTTTTAAAAACAGAACGTTTTCACTATGTTTAATTAGAGAATCATATGTGGAATTACGGTTAAGAAGGTTTTTTTTTTTTACTTAACTCATATGGGAACCTGAACATCATAGCGATTAACATAACCAAGCTGGTGCAGATGATTTTCAATGCTTGATTTGGATATTTTGAGTATGTCGGCTATTTCCTATGTGGTATAATGTTGATTGTTCTCAACTAATGTCTCAATTTGATCGCTATCAACTTCAACTTGTCTACCCGACCATGGAGTATCGTCCAGCAAGAAATTTCCAGCACAAAACTTCACACACCACTTTTGACACGTTCAATCAGTGACAGCACCTTCTCCATACACTTCACAAATCTGTTTTTGTGTTTCAGTTGCATCTTCACCTTTCTTGAAATAATAAAGTATAATATGCTGAAAATGTTGCTTTTTATCTTCGACCTTCAATATTAAAATGGCTACACAAAAATTCACCAATTTTGATGTCTTTTTTTAAATGCACTCTTGATATGACAGCTGTCACATAAAATTTAACAAAATTGTTTCGAATGAAGGTAAAGGCAACTAAGTGCTACTAGAACCATCTTATAGGAAAAAAAAGAAAAGAACGAATCTTTTGGCCAACCCAGTAGAAATGCTCTGTACTTAGTTATTAGCTTCTAGCAAGTTTGTGATGCATTGAACAGAGGGAACACGAGTAGTACAAATGTCTTTTCTGCTTTTTGACCTCATAGGAGGTTGGACATCCCCAGGAATAAGAATTGTGGTTTTGGAAAAAGCACTTTCCCTATAAGATTAATAGATTTCCTCAAGCTGAGAGAAAGAGAAGCACAGGTGGATGGAAAGAAAAAAATAGGCTACTTGTCACAGACACGCCAACACCACTCCCGAGAGGCAGCATGACCCTAGTGTCGTGCCCAGGTCTACAGGGCCATATGCCAAATTACAGCGTTGAAGATTCTGTGTCTGAAGTATGGGATGGCAGCACTACAGAACAATTGGACCAGAAAGATAAACCCATAAAAATTAAAATGTAGGTCAGTAACCTACTCCCATCATTACCGCTTAAGAGCTGACATTGGAAAAGACACCATAATGGTGGCAAAATCCCAGAAGCAGCTAAGTTGACTTTTCATTTTTCTTGTAACCATGAAGAACGTAGATTCATAATCAGAAATCAAGTTGAGTTATAAAAAAATAATATGGTATATCTTTGTCTGGGTTTCCTGTGATTCACGTTCCACACACCTGCCTAAATCTACATAGGAAGTAAAGCATGGTGGATGCAGAAAGGGTGAGAGACATAACGGCTTGTTATCCTAGGAATTAGTCTGATTCTGCCTGACTTCTGGAATTTTGCTGTTGATATTAAAATAAAATTGTTCTTTAACAACTCCCTTTTAAACTTGACTGTTTTGGAGCTTAGATAACCCCTACAAGTATGTTTATGGACTTCTTTCTCATATGAGAAACTGTGATTTAAGGGCCCTGGCAATGATGCCATGTGTGGGTAATTTCTAGATCTTGAAAACATGACACTTTTGAGTTTCTTGTATTTAAATATTTACATTACTGCTGAATTTTGTGAAGTGCCAGAGAGACATATTATAGCAATCAGCTAAGCTAAGTAAGCTAAATATATTGTATTATATTAACTATGATTCACTTACATGTCTGTAAATTACTGGGTTTTATTTCATGGCACCCACTCATAACCTTTAAAAAACTTGTAGAATGTGTTACCTTTATAAAATTAATTCATATTTCAAATATATTTATAGTTTTATATATTCAGGTATATTTATATTTCAAATATTCTGACATTTAATAAGCAGTATAACATGGGCATAGGAAGTCGTTAGCTAATACTGGTTTTCCCTGTTAAATACTTTCTTTTTTTGAAAGTATCTAAGATTGTGTTAAGGATGAAGAATAAGTATACTCTTATGCATAAATGAAACACAGAATAACTAAAGGGAGAAGTATGCATACTTGCAGTAGAGACCCAAGTGGAATAGAGAAAAACACTGAGGCAGTAGAATTCCTCACTCATTTTCTGAGACCTAAGGTAAGTAGACTGCTGTATTGGATTATTTATTTGTTGTTTTCAGACAATAGGAAACACATAATAAAATATTAAGACTTAAAGTTAGAAATAATATATTTTATAGATTCTCATACTAAAGGCTCAAAGTTACATGTAGTATAAGAAAGATATTAACTAAATATAAAAATTTACTATAAAAATGTCATTACCTTACTATACAGAAATATATTATTTCTACCCAGTTTAGAAAGTATAGCAAATGCATTAAAATAAGTGTTTATGTTTATTTAAATCTAAGAGAATGAAGTGATTACCTCCAGAGACAGTGTACAGGGGTTACCTCTTAGCCCTAAAAATTCTAGATAGAAGATTTTTCCGAATTTAAGTGAGAATTGACCATCAAGTGTATTAGGAAAAGCATAGGACTTTAGCGTGCTTATTTGTTTTTCCCACAAAAGCCACAATAAAGGAAAGTTACAATTAAGAAGATGGGAGGGATTTTAAGTATTTGATGTGATAAAGTGAAGATCATAAATGATTGTGAAAAGTATAATGTCATTTTTCCAGTGATTGAGACTGAATCCAGATTAAAAGGATTTGGAGAATTTTTTCTTTTTGATAATATGGAGAATTCAATATTAGAAACTAATAGCTACAAAATGCTTAGAAAAGCCCAAAAAATAACATTTAAAGGGAATTCCCTGGTGGTCCAGTGGTTAAGACTCCACGCTTCCACTGCAGGGGGCACAGGCTAGATCCCTGGTCCAGGAACTAAGATCCCACATGCCATGGGCATGCACGGACAAAAAAAAAAATATTAACGTTTGAAAAATGAACATCCATGGAGATCATTTCACAATTTACACATGCACTGAATCATTATGTTGTATACCTGAAACTAATATAATGTTACATGTCAATTATTCCTCAATAAAAATAATTTTAAAATTGAATATCCAACTTTGCAGAAAAGTAGAGACATCATTCATAATTAGGGGTCAAAAATAAAGATGATGTTGAAACTCAGAGTGATTTGCTGTTGGGAAAGTTTTAGTTGTCCTAGAGGCTAGTCTGTATATCTAGGCAATTTTGATTTTAATGAACAGTAGAGACAGGGTTCATTACCTTGATCTATTGAAAGAGAGTGGTTAGAACTAAAACTCCTGAAAAAACTAGGACACTGAGTGTAAAGAAAGTATAGAAACAATCCATCATTTAAAACACAAAACAAAAACTCAGAAATTGTCAGCCTTGGCTCATTCTCCAGGTGGAAAAAAGAAGTTTTTTTTTTTTTTTTTAAAGATTTATAAGAACTTGCCTGTCCTCATGCAGGATTGTGTTCAAATTTATACTAATGCATTACCATTGGAAACATAGTGGGCAATTAGTTCTGAATCACCTTTCTTTCCCTGGAAATGATGCAATACAATGAAGAAAACATTAATTATTTCTTAGGAAAACTAGGAATCTGAGGAAATCTCAAATTGTAATTAATATGTAAGTATTCCCCAAAGCAATTCAGATAATCAGAGTATGTAGCAGGATCCACAACAAGTTGCAAAAAAATAGCAAAAAAGCATGGCCAGTACAGAGGGATCTAACGAAGCCAGATTTTTGAATCTGTTTTCTCAAAGAAGAAACCATCTGAATGGAAATTGCTATGATTAGGGCTAAGACCAGACAGTATACAAAAACTGTAGAAGCTGAGCAGCAAAGTAAAAAGTGCTTAGGGAAGCCCATAGGAGAAGAGAAACAACAACAAAAACACCATCAAATAAATACACCTTCTAAAAGGAAATGTATTATTTTGGAAGGCAGGGGCTTAGCCTCTTGGTACTGCCTTTTTCAGGAACTGAAGGAGCTCAGAGCTGGCAAAAGAACATTTTTTAAACCTGGTAAATTCTTAGAGGCATAAGAGGTATAGCCTTTCAAATATGTCAGTGTAACAACAGAGGGACAACCCTTGGCATGAAAAGCTTCGCATGAAAGCCCATCGGGCCCAATCCCACCTCAACAGGAAACTCTTGTGAATAGCTGGTCTAGAAAAATCAAATTCTTTCAAACATGCCTAGGAAAAAGAATTGGCATAACATTTGTACAAAGACACTGGGAGAGTGGAAAGAGAAAGAGTTTGTGTAAGATAGAATGAGAAGGCTAGAAAGACAGCTACATTCCTTCCTGGCTACTGTTTAGAGATAGCTAAAATCTTCCCAAGAAGAAAATTTGTCTTACATTGAAAAGGCACAGTATCTATCTGGGAAAGTTGGTTCTAAAGAGTAAAAAGGAAGATACTTTCTAGTAATATTACTGGCCATCAGAGGGTACTTCTCTTTCTTATTTTTCAAGGAGTACAAAAATTTTCAGACAGTTTATGCTAAAATAAGTTGTCTTTAAGGAGGTAAGATATTTGATCAAGGATCAAGAAAGGATAATGAAGGTGTAAACTTGATAAACTGAGAGAATTCAGTTCACACATGAAGGAACTGATACTGAAAAATAAGGGATGCCTCTTGCACTTCTTAGTAAAGAAGAAATTATAAAAACAGAAGCAGACATTGGTAAGTTCATAGGCTTAGTCTTGAGAAGACTGAAATGTTTCTGACAGTTTCCATTTTCATGATGAAATATGATGTAATTATCAGCTCAAATTGTGTGCTTGATCATGATAAGGGATGAAGTATGCTCCAACAGTGAGAAGCAAGGTGAAAATGTCATTGTACAGAAGCGGTATAAACCTAATGATGCATCATTTGTAAAACAATATGCATAACAACAGGAGAAGAGGATATTACATGGTATGAGAGAAAGCTCAAAATATCATGTTTCTTACAGAAGTTATAATAGTGATAATCCTTTATAATACTCATAATATAATACTTTATAATACTTGTAAAAATCGTAAGTAGTACATAAATTAAAATTGATGACATTCCACACTCCCAAGCCCACATCGCATGTATTCAAATGACTGTCCATTGTATTTAGATGGCAAATGTTAATAGTGTGAAGGTGTCACCTTTGAAAAAATTTTCTATCAATGCAATGATATATATGTATGTATATATGTGTGCATTACTTATGTAGATACTTACATCTATCTCTCTAATTTATTTTCTTTTACAAAACAGCGCTTTTTCTGTATGTAACACCTCTTTCATTCTTATAGTGGTTCTATTGTACCTATAATACAAATATATTATGCTTTATGTACTTTTCTATTTCCAAAAATTCAAATTATTGCCAGATTTACTACTACAAAGAGTGATTTTATGAGCAGTTTTCATGTATATTTATAAGCACTGGTGAAAGTAGGATTGAACTAATGTCACTTTCTGAAATCTGTTACTTTTAAGTATTTTATGTGGTGTTTAGCAGTGTGTGCTTATGTGTGTTCTTTTATTACACTTTTGTACAATAGTATTTCCTGTGAAAATAGAAGATATTTTGCCTGTGTTAATTGGTGCAGGATACCATATTTTCTTGTCTTAGCATATTTATTATTTACTGATTACAAATTCTGGTTAAAATTAAACTTACTTCTCAAAATCTTCTCAAAAATGTGCATATGAAAGTGTTAATAGACTCTAAGACTATATTCTGAGCCCTGATCCACTTTCTAATGGTAGGTTAGCAAGGAATGTCTATGGGATTATTTGGAAATATTGCACCTATGTTCGGAAGAAGAGTTGGTAAACATATTAATGTATATAACACACACATATAATATGTATATATATATGTGTGCATGTATCATAAAATATATCATATGTATTATTACATATATAATTCATTACATGAGACAGAGAATTGGATATAAATATTTGTGTACACATGGAATATCTATGATGCAATACAAAAGAAACTGCTAAGAGTTACTATTCTCATGAAGGGAACCGGGATGGGAATAAAGGCTTATTTTTACTTTCATCAACCACTCTTTTGAACATTTGCATTTTTAAGTATCACATGTATGAGTTATTTCAATAATAACTAAACTATTATAAAATGCATTAAAGAAGTAATATTATGTGGATAATTTTATACCCATTCTGCCTTTCAAAAATGTTAAGTTCTCTAATCTCTTGTCTAAGTCTTTATTTAAAAATAAAATGAGGGCTTCCCTGGTGGCGCAGTGGTTGAGAATCTGCCTGCCAATGCAGGGGACACAGGTTCAAGCCCTGGTCTGGGAGGATCCCACATGCCGCGGAGCAACTATACCCGTGAGCCACAACTACTGAGCCTGCACGTCTGGAGCCTGTGCTCCGCAACAAGAGAGGCCGCGATAGTGAGAGGCCCGCGCACCGCGATGAAGAGTGGCCCCCGCTCGCCGCAACTAGAGAAAGCCGTCGCACAGAAACGAAGACCCAACACAGCCATAAATAAATAAATAAATAAAATAAAATAAAAATAAATAAATAAATAAAATAAAATAAAATGAGTTAAAATATTACCGATAAACAGAACTAGTATTTTTAAAGTTCTGAACAATGTTAGATAGTGTGCTAAGCCCTTAACACATGTTAAAATATTTAATCCTCACATTCTGTCACCAACTTATGAAAGTGATGTGATTATCACACTTTTTAAAAGAGCACAATTAAGAGGTCAAATAATTTATTAAAGGCTGAGCAGTTTTAGTTTATAAGGGAAAGATTAGAATCCTTCTGCCACTTTCTATGAAATAATAATGCAGGTAATATGTTTAGATAACACTGAAAATATGGAAATAATATATTAAGGTAGATGTATAAAAAAAGAATATATTTCAGAATAATTGTAGATGAACAATAAAAGAAGCCTAATCAGCAGGAGAGAAATCAGGGGGAGGAGAAAAATAACAAGAAACAAGAAAAAAGTTCATTGCTAGAAATACTGAGTTTTAAAAAGGCAAAAGAAGCAAGCAGAAAATCATCTGGAAGCTGTTTTATTTCTGTTCTGAAATTTGGGAGAAGAAGCAAGTGGCAGTAAAGAGAAGTAATACAACAACAGTGAGACTTCAAGGTGGGGAGTGTGTGAAATGAGAGCTGAAAATACATCAGGCAGGAATGAAATAGAGAGTAACCAGAGATGCATTATTGAAGTCATAAGCTTGCAGAGAACAATAAAAATATCAGAGTCATAAGCAAAAATCAGAATTGACATATAACAAATATGTCAGAGTGAATTATTGTCTGAATGTCATACAAATTCAAAAAGGTAGGTGACAGTTAATAAACAATATAAAAACAATGATTAAGCTGTGGGTATAAAATACAACAATCTGAACATGAGAGACAATAATAAAAAAAAAAAGAGAACAATTCCCATTGTACAGTACGTGTGTGTGTGTGTGTATAACAACTGACATTTAGTACAGAATGAAGTATTTCTATTAAGGCATGAAAGTAAACATCACAAACTTCAAGAATCAACAGTCAGTGACAAGTAAAACAAAAAGGAAGTATACATATTATTAAATCTATAAAAATAACCTAAAATTGTTAGGATGATATATTTCAGGGTATGAAAATTTAATGTTTTGAAATTCAGGAGAAAGAAAACGATAACCAGTAGGTTCATAGGTTCTAATAACTCAGGATGGAATATTGGGATATTTCCTTTAAGTGATGTGAAAATGACCATATTACCAGCATGGCTTGCTGCTTGTGTGTGTGTGTGTGTGTGTGTGTGTGTGACAAGAGAATTTCATAAGTACTTGGAGTTGTAAGAAAAGACCTTCCTTTCTATGTAGCAGACCTTACCAAGCATAAGGAAATTAGAATTGTTAGAAGTAAATTATGCATAATAGAAGATTAATTACCAGATAAACTAAAACCCAATAAAGGGAAAATGAATTTTGAGAATGACAAAGGAGGATAAGAGAAGTAGAGGAACTAAATTAGATGTGTTAATGTCAGTATTAAAATAAGAATGATGATTTAGGAAGATATAGAATCTTTGTACAGTATATGAAAGAGAAAAAGAATAGTATAGTAACTTCAAAGAAAGATAATATGGAAAGAGGGGAAATCGAAAGCAGAGAGAGAAATACGTTTGAGACTGAGAAAATGATATGCATAGGGAAAGGAAAAAAACAAATGTATGAAATATACATGAGTTTTTCAAAAGAAGCATAAAGAGGAGATGGAAAACAGCAAAGATCTAAAAACTTAAATGACCCCTTTCTCGTGAATAATCTATCAGACTATATCATCTTCTAAGAACTCTTCGTTTAGATGATATCCAGTCCCATTTCCACAAAGGAAAAAAAAAAAAAAAAACACCCAACTATCAAAAGCCTGTGTATTTTTCCGAGTTTCAAATCTTTTATGCATTGAGGAAAACAAGGGTGTACGAGGTGCAGACATGGGGTCAGGGAGAGCAGTGAGCAGAGCCAGGTGTGACTGGAGCCCGAAACACTCTTCTGCAGGAGAACTGCACAGGTGTCCATAACGGACAGATTTTTAAATATATATATTTTTTCTTAAAACAAATATTTATATTAGTGTAGACCAAAAATAAAGGTTTACACATTCTAAGTGGAGGTAGCAATGGATTATGACAAAATTAACCCATTTTTTAACAACTACCAAACCACCATAATAAAATATCATTCATAGCAGAAACATCCATGTATCCTCAAGATTACTATACCCTCGATCCTCCCAACAGGTAACGTTACTTTGACTTTGAAAACCAAAGATCACTTTTTCTTTTTGCTTATTTTAACTTAACACTATATAACTGTGTAAATATGTATCCTTTTTTATAATTCATCTTTCACTCAATAGTGTCTTTGAGAGATTCAACTATTCTCTTAGATGGAGCCATACTTTATTTGTTTTTTATTGTTGTATAATACTCTATTTTAAGAATATATCACAAGTTAAATATACATTTTATCGTTGATATAAATTAAGCTGTTCACCTTTGTAGGTATTAAGGCTAATGTGACAAAATTTTCTCATGATATAACTTTGGGGGAAAATATTACATGTTTGATTTAGGTATATCCTCAGGAAGCTATCTACTAGCTTACAGGGTATGGATATTTTTAACTCATTAGATGCCATCAATTGTTTTTCCCTACAGTGACTTTAACAATTTCCTAACCCACCAACTGTGTAAGAGAGGACAGAAAGATATAAAGCTGGTTCATTCACACAGTGGAAAACTCAGTATTGCTAAGATTCCAGTCTTCCTTAAATTGATCTACAGATTTGATGCAATCCTAATTAAAATTTCTAACATGCTGAATCTAAAATGTCTAGGGGTATAAAAATATTTTAAGAAAATAACCTTGAAATAGTAAAATAATGTTAGGATATTCATTACTATATTTCAAGAATTATTATAAAGTTACAGTAATCAAGATAGAGTTGCATTGGCCCATGGTTAAAAAATATTTCAACAGGACAAAAGAGAGTATCCAGAAATAGACTCACACATGTACACTGTGAAAATAAAGAAAGGAAAACCTCATGTAAAATGGAGTCAGGAAGCCCTGAACGGAGAGCTGTCAGGCACCTGCATAGCCAGCAAGAAGACTGAAGATAAGAATTACTTTAAGATGGTCTCTTTGTGTAGAATTCTTTGTATAAAGTTCTCTCGGTCTCAACTTCTTATCCCTGATGATAAGAATGTTACTTTTCTTCTGGTAAAGGGACATTTTTCACAAGGCGATTTCATCTCCTGATTTTAAGAAAAAGAAGGAAGATTTCTCCCTGCCCGAGCAAAGCACTAAGCACTAAGAACTAAGCACTGCTTGCAGCCAATAAGAGTTTTTCCCCAATAAAAATTTATTCCAAACAACCCTCCTCAATTTCCTCCTAAAATCTAATAAAAGCTGACCTTCCTTTTGTGTCTTCGAACTTGCCTATGATTCACTATAGTTTGCCTGTCCTGAATTGCAATTCTCTGCTATTCCTGAATAAACCCATTCTGCTGGTAAAATAATTGGCTATTTTATTTTTGAGGTTGACTTACTGCTCTCTTTGTGTATCCAAGCTCTGCTGTCTTTGTGTTTCAGTCTGCTTTTATGAAGCTTCCTGCCTCCATTCTGTTCAGAAGAGGGAATAACATGATTCTTGGTGTTTTAGAAAGCAGAGCCCCTCATAATTAAGATGTTTTAGGGAATTCAAAGGCAAGATAGATTCCACCTAGTTCTTGGAAAGTGAAGTTGCGCCCTTCTGACAAAATGAGTGAACTTTTAGATAACTTAGAATTATAATGGCCAGTCTGGAGAAACTTTGTTTAGATAAGTCCACATGAAGGGGTGCCCTTAAAAAGAGGATCTCAAAATTCTCAGAGAGAATGGAATGTATTCTTTGATTGATATGCATAAGCTTCTAAAAATTGAAATGATTTTCAGCATGCAAATAAAACATCTTTAGTAAAAAGCTTTTGCCATCCGAACAAGTAACATTAACTTACTCCATCTGCCAAAAACACAAGCTAGATCCAACTATTTTGAGTTTTCTACTTGAGACATGGCTAAAATTTTAAAAAACAAAACCTATAAACATCTTTGTGTCTGCCTGTATATTATGTATGTCTATAAGTATATGTTATAATTATATAATTTTTTCTACCTCTGGATGGTATTTCCAAAATTAATTTGTAAAGAGCTCTATTTAATTGGCTTAAAGATTATGTAAATCAAGTATACTGTCAGAAATACAGAAAGTAACCCGTGTGTTTCAAGTTCACATTATCTGTGATAATCTTTGATAAATGAAACCTAGTTTAAGTTTGTTGGTTTAATAAAAGTTGGCATGTCTTCAAAATTTTTCAAAAAGAAAAATAACTTAAGATGATGGTTATTTACTGTATAATCCAAACATAATTGTTAAAAACAAGGGTTTTAAATAAATATAAATAAAAGTTCATGAGTTAATCTAAATAGTGGATATTCACTGAATAGCTAAGTCATTTCCAGATACAATGGTAAAGTGATACATTTATTTCTAAACATTGTTTAGTTTTGGCTTTTTAATTTTTGCAGAGATAGGGATATTTGGGTCTATTAATAAACATGTTTTAAGGCACAATGAAAAATATTATGAGGAAGAATATACTTCTAAAAATTTGAAATGTGTTTATAAGTTTGCTAATCTCCTGCAGGATGTTAATATATGATATATAGTTCACAATTGCCTGTTTCCTAGTTTTGACTGGAAAACAAAGATTACAAATAGTTGAAAAGGTTGGAAAAAGATCTGAGAATACAAAATGAATCAAAAAGAAAAAACACGTGAGTAATAAGTGTAAATTAACCCCACACAAACTTTATGCATTGATGCTGAGAGAATGCAACCAAACTAGCAAACACCCCTTTGGAAGATGAGAAGCAGTGAGACTCCCATGAAAGCTTTCTCCTACTGTGGGAGGATTTACTGTAACTTCTTGTTTTTCAAACTGCGGTCACAGACTTTCGGTGAATTATGATGAACATTTATTTAAATAGCGACTGTGCATATAATCTATATATGTCTATATAGATAAATGGATAATATGTATTTTCAATTTTATTTGTCAATTATAGATAGATTTACTTATTATCCATATATAAATAAAACTAATTTCATAAAGTACAAAATAGAATACATGTACAGCATATACTAAAAATAGGAAAAACATACCGATTTATTAAACTTTAATTTCAATTATTTATATGGTTTTATATTTATAATTATGCAGGGCCATATATATATATAATATATTTCTTACTGAGGAATGATACAACATGTTTGAAAGCCACTGCTCTTGTACCACAGTGAATTGAGCAACAAAAAGGTTTGCTCAGCCAGCTGAAAATCTGATAAAGAACAACCATCCTGGGACTTCCCTGGTGGTGCAGTGCTTAAGAATCCACCTGCCAATGCAGGGGACATGGGTTCGAGACCTGGTCTGAGAAAATCCCACATGTCGCAGAGCAGCTAAGCCCGCGAGCCACAACTATTGAGCCTGCATGCTACAACTACTGAAGTCCACGCACCTAGAGCCTGTGCTCCACAACAAGAGAAGCCACTGCAATGCAACGAAGAGTAGACCCCGCTCGCCGCTACTAGAGAAAGCCCATGCGCAGCAACAAAGACCCAATGCAGCCAAAAGAAAGAAAGAACAGCCACCCTTTTTGTCTGGTACGCACAGTGATAACTCTCCAAGGCCAGACTGTACTCACTCTCTGTACTCACTCTCTAACAGGCTCATATTTTGTTGCCTTGTCTTCTCAGATTTGCAGCCAGGCAGCAATCTTTATTTAAAAGAAAGTTTCCCATTTCTTACAACTACTTGCAAGGCTGAAAATTCTGGTGGTGGCTTCCAGATATTTATAGCTATGCCATCAGTTTAGAAATTGTTGTCCCGTCTTTCAAATCTTTAGACTGCTTACTCAACTTAGAGCAAACTTCTTAGCAGTAATGTGGGTATCCTACTAACTCTTCTTGTTCTATCATTCCCAGTCTAGCAGAGCCATGTCAGGACAAGCCTATAGACATGAGTGAATCTCATACTGTAATTTCCAAGAAATGTATGACATTTTAACTATATTTTGTAGGAGTTTATATGCATTTAATGTAATGCATAGGCAATTATGCTATCCTCTAAGAGTAAATCTGTAATTATTCTGGAACAACTGCCTTGAATCATTGCTGTTCTAGATACGTTTGTAAGCTTTTGAAATTGAGAAAATAAAATTTAAACTAATAACTTTGAAATTGCCAGAGAAAGAAAGACAAATTTAAAAAATACAAACCTGACTTATAAATAGCTGTGCTTTCCCCCCCCATAACTACTAGAAATAGTAAGAATGAAAAAAAATGAGTGTATATGCAAAGTACATTATGTATTTTCAGTAAGAGAAGAAGGTACATGCATTTTTGGTAAGGGAGGAAAAAAAAAAAAGAAAATAATTTTGTCTTAAAATAAAATGCTTGTTCCAGAATAAGTACAGATAGAGGACAAAACCTAAATGGATATAGAAAGTTGTAGAAGGTTTCTGGAAAAGGAATCTTTGGAAAGACTTATATGTGATCAAGCTGGGTAAGATTGAATAAATTTTTTATAAGCTTTTAAAATTAAGCTTTAATATCAATAGTATACGTATGTAAAAGTGGAACTTAATTTTCTTTCATCAGCTAAAAAGACAAAGTTTGTTTAGACTATTGGTCTGCTCTCAATAAGAGAATATGAAAGGTTTTTCCTTACTTTTTTAAAGTAATCTGCTTGAAAGCAAAGATTTTATGTTTTATCAACTGTGCTTTAAATTGTCTACACAGTCTTTGATTACTTAAAAAAACAAAAATTAGTCCTTTAGATATTAAACGAGCTAAGTTTTGCTCAGAACTATGTAACCTTCTATATTTGCCTGTGAAGTCTTTGTTACTTTGGCTATCTAGATAACTAAGTACTGCTTTACAGTGACCTATCATCCTATCTGACCAAGTGTTTTGAAACCTTTTGATATTTTTGATAAACTTCCCCACCATAAAAAGACAAAATGAAATTCTAAATGAAGCCTTTTGGCCTCAAAATAATTTGGGGGTTTTCCAGAAGTTCCCTGTAACATCTCAAAAGATTTGTTCTCTCTCCATATAAAAAGAGAGATGTTACACTAACTATGCTTATTGGATATGTCAAATTACATGGAAACATTGTCAAGTAATTAATACTAAGCCTTCTTTATGTTGGCATCTTTATAGGTATATGTTATAAATGTTTCAGAAATTATATGACATTCCTAAAAATCTGGCATGTCGTGATAAAATATTATCATTCATAATTCCAGGTGTTATCTTAAAATATTGTATATCACATAAATAACCAAATTTCCTTGTTAATTGCACTATAATGAACTTTGATATTTAACCATTGCTATTTTTATCTTTTGTTACTCAATTATTGTTTTATTATGACGCTTTGCAAAATGTTCCTACAAAATTTTATCTTTAAGGAGATTCATAGAAAAGACCTTGACAAATACTCCAGAATACAGGTTTCTGATAACTTTAAGATCATAACACTGAACTGGGTAAAAATGTCTAAAACTTTAATGAAAAACTTATTGGTTCAAAAAGCTACCAACACAAAGTCAAGATCAAAAAGAATTAACTACAGGAGACTCAAAGAACTAATAAGGGTGATTATAATTTTATGCCTTCTTATGCACATGTTTTACTTTTCCAGATTTAAGGAAATCTTTTCTCGTAAGCATTTATTATGAGCAGCAATTTGATAAATTACACTTTTGTAAACAAATATTTTTCTCCCTACCTGATCTGTCCAGAATTCAGAAACTCTTAAGTATTTTTTTTATGATAAAATAGTTATTTGCATGAGCTCAATGAAAATCTATTCTCCTTATAACAGAATACAATTGGAAGTACTGGCTACATTACCAAAGCTTTAACTGGAACGTCATATTTAACAGAGATATACATAGACTCATATGATGAGAAAATTTTAGGAACTGCTTGGAAAAATCAGCCTAGTACCTTGTTTACAATGTTCCAGAAAAGTAACGTAAAAAAGTGCTTAAATGGTCAATCACTATCCTTGTTGCATTTATATAAATAATCAGGTCAAATTTAATTTAAACAAATTAGTTTTAATATGATTATCTTTGATAAAAAGGGGGATAATTATGGAGAGAGAAATTATGTTTTCATCTTTATAGATATAGGTTCTTCACCTGTTAATTGTCTTTAAGGTTTTGTTTTACACCTGTAAGCTGGATTGGATCCTAAACTCTTCTAGTTTTATCAAATATCTGAGCACAAATCTCCAAAACCAAATGTCTCCAATTTTCTCCCACACTTCTGATTTGTAATGAGCAAGAACAAAGACTGCCCTTAAATATCTTTGGAAGAGACCCAGATGGCAGCCCAATTTCAGAGTCTCCAGTCATAGGTACACCTCTCACAGCTAAAGGTTCCACTTTACATCAGTCCTACACAAGTGCTGAAGACCTCTAAATAACATTGACCAGAAACAGAAGTACAGAACAGCTGAAGGAGACAGCTTTTCCAGGATAACTGGGCCAGGCCTGTTTGAGTGTGTGTGTGTGTGTGTGTGTGTGTGTGTGTGTATGCACATATATATGTGTGTGTGTGTGTGTGTATATATATATAACTTGTTTAAAGTGGAGTCAGAAAGTCCAGAAGGGAGAGCGCTCGTGCATGTAGCACTCATTGCACCTGTATAACCAGAAGGAGGAAGGGAGATAAGAATTATCTTTGTATAAAATTCTCTTCATCTCTACTTCTTATCCATGATGATAAAATGCTACTTTTCTTCTGGAACAAGGGAGGACATTTTTCACATGGCAATTTCATCTCTTGCTTTAAAAAAAAAGAAGGAAGATCTCTCCCTGCAGTAGCAACAACGCACTAAACGCTGCTTACAGCCAATAAGAAATGGCCACAACCTGGAACTCTTTTCCAAAGAACTGTTATTCAAAACAGCCATCCCCAATATCCTCCTAAAACCTAGACAAAGTTGACCTTTCCTTTGCCTCTTTATACTTGCCTATGATTCACTATAGCTTGCCTGCCCCAAATAAACTAATTTTGCTCTGTTATTCTCTACTATACCTGAATAAACCAATTTTGCTGGTAAAATAACTAGCTATTTTATTTTTGAGTTTGACAAGGCTCAATTTATTTCAACCAAACTATCCATTTAATAAAATGGGAGAAATGAAAATCTTTCAATGTATAGTTTGAACAACTAGTATTCCAATGGGAGAAAAAAAATCCTCAATTCCTACCTCAAAGATAAAACAACAACAAAAAAGGATTAACATGAAATGTACTGTAGACCTAAAGGTAAAAGTTAAAACTAAAACTCTTAGAAGTCATAGTATATCATCTATGCAAACTTAGGTCAGGCAAAATTTCTTAGAACAAAAAGAGTACTGATCATAAAAAAATAAGTAAACTTTAAAATAAAAAAATAAAGATCTAGAATTTTGAATGACATTTTAAAGAAAAATAAGGCACACTGGAGAAAATATTTGCAACATTCTTCCTGGATAGAAAATATATCTAAAATGTATAAAGTACATTTTATATGCAATAATAAAAAGGCAATCAACTCAAATTTTAAAATATCAAAAAGTTTCAACACATTACCAAAGGTGATATGTATTGTTACTAAATACACACAACAATACTAAAATTTAAAAGGAAAAAAATAGCAAGGATTGCCAAGAATATGGAGCAGCTGGAACTCTCATATAATGTTCTTGAGAATGTGGAATGGTAAAACTACTTTGGAAAACATTTTAGTAATTTTCTTTAAAGTTAAAAGTAATATACCCTCGGGCTTCCTTGGTGGCGCAGTGGTTGAGAATCTGCCTGCCGATGCAGGGGGCACGGGTTCGAGTCCTGGTCTGGGAGGATCCCGCATGCCGCGGAGCAACTAGGCCCGTGAGCCACAACTACTGAGCCTGCGCGTCTGGAGCCTGTGCTCCGCAACAAGAGAGGCCGCAACGGTGAGAGGCCCGCGCACCGCGATGAAGAGTGGCCCCCACTTGCCGCAACTAGAGAAAGCCCTCACACAGAAACGAAGACCCAACACAGCCAAAAATAAATAAATAAATAAATAAATAAATAAAAATTAAAAAAACAAAACAAAACAACTCACATTATTTAAAAAAAAAAAAAAAAAAGTAATATACCCTCTTATCCAGGAATGAAGTAAGAGATGAAAGTATACACTCTAAGGGAGAGTTTTCTAAGAATAAATACAGAAGCTTATTCATAATGGCCAAAAGATCTGAAGCAAAAGAATATCTTTCATCAGATGAATAAATAACCATAATGTACTATATTTATACATATATATACTACTGCACAATAATTTTTATGTTGAGCAAAGAAGTCAAATACAAATGAGAGTGTATTGTATGATTTTATTTATATAATTCTAGAACAGGCAAAATCATTGAACTGTACATTTGAGGTTGATTTATTTTGATGTATATAAATTATATGTCAGCTTACATAAAAGGAAGAAGGAAATAGGGTATTGTGACATAAGTAGAAATATATTGGAAGTATTAATTTTTATACTTTGGCAAGTAAGTTACATTTTACATTATTTTCCTGATTTATTGAGAAATAATTGACATACCTCACTGTGTAAGTTTAAGGCATACAGTATAATGGTTTGATTTACATATACTATGAAATGATTACCACAATAGGTTCAGTTAACATCCATCTTCTCATATAGATACAATAAAAAGAAAAAAAAAAAGAAAATAGTGTTTGCCTTGTGATGAGAACTCTTAGGATTTACTCTCTTTACAACTTTCTTATATATCCTACAGCAGTGTTAACTATGGTCATTATATTGTACATGACATCCCTAGTACTTATTTATCTTATAATTGGAAGTTTGTACCTTTTGACCACCTTCCTCCAATTCCCCCCTCCCTGCAACCTCTGCCTCTGGTAACCAAAAGTCTGATCTCTTTTTCTATGAGTTTGTTTTGTGTTTAGATTTCACATATTAGTGGATCATATAGTGTTTGTCTTTCTCTGTTTGACTTATTTCAAGTAGCAAAATGTTTTTAATGTCTATCCATATTGCTACAAATAGTAGGAATCCTTCCTTTTTATGGCTGAATAATGTTCCCTTGTGTATATATACCACAGCTTCCTTACTCATTCAACAATGAACACTTAAGTTGTTTCCATGTCTCAGATATTGTAAACAATGCTGCTATAAACATGGGAGTTCAAATAACTTTTTGAGTTAGTCTTTTTATTTCCTTTGGATATATTCCCAAAAGGGGAATTACTAGATCATGGGGTAGTACTATTTTTAATTTTTTGAGTACCCTTCATACTGTTTCCATAGTGAATGCATAAATTTACATTCCCACAACAGTGCATAAGGTTTCCCCTTTTTTCCATATCCAAGCAAGCATTTGTTAGCTCTTATCTTTTTGATCATTGCCATTCTAACAGGTGTGACATGATATCTCATTGTGGTTTTAATTTTCATTTCCCTAATGACTAGTGATATGCAACTTTTCATGTACCCATTCACGTTTCATATATCTTCTTTAGAGAAATGTCTATTTAGATCCTTTGCCCAATTTGAAATAGGTTATTTGGTTTCTTGTTATAAAGTCGTATGAGTTCTTTATATATTTTTGGATATTAACTTCTTATCAGATATACGATTTGCATTTTTTTTATTCTGTAGGATTTCTTTTAACTTTGTTGATTATTTTTTTGACGTAGTCTCACTTGTTTATTTTTATTTTTTATTTTTTTTGGTCTGGGTTCAGGTGCCTAATCCAAAAAATCAGCAAGTAGCTTTATTCCTATATTTCATGGTTTTAAGTCTTACATTTAATTCTTTAATCTATTTTGAGTTAATTTTTGTGAGTGCTGTAAGATATAGGTCCAGTTTCATTCTTTTTCTTGTGACTATCCAATTATCCCATCACCTTTTATTGAAGGGACTCTCTTTTCTCCACTGAGAAATCTTGGCTCTTCTGACAAATGCTAGTTGACTGCATATGCTTGGGTTTATTTCTGAGCCCTCAATTCTGTTCCATTGGTCTGTTTGTCTGTTTTATGCCAATGCCATACTGTTTTGATGAGTACAGCTTTATTGTATAGCTTGAAATTAGGAAGTGTGATGACACCTCCGGCTTTGTTCTTCTTTCTCAGAATTTCTTTGGCCTATCAGGGTCTTTTGTGTTTTATGTAAATTTTAGGAGTGTTTTATTTTTACTTCTGTAGAAATTGCCACTGGAATCTTGATAGGGATTGCACTGAATCTGTAGATGACTTTGGTAGTACTGACATTTTTAACAATATTAACTCTCCCAATACATGAGCATGGCTTATCTTTTTTTTTTTTTTTTTTTGTATCTTTTTCAATGTCATACTTTTCAGAGTAGAAATTTCACTACTTTAGTTAAATTTATTCATATGTATTTTATTTTGTTGATGCTATTGTAAATGGGATGGATTTCTTTATTTCTTCTTCAGAAAATTCATTGTTAGGGTATACCTTGATTTACTGCACTTTGCTTTATTACACATCACAGACATTGCATATTTTTTTTAAATAGAAGGTTTGTGTCAACCCTGCATCAAGCAAGTATATCAGCATCATTTTTCCAATAGCATTTTCTCCCTTCATTTCTCTGTGTCACAATTTGGTAATTCTCACAATATTTCAAACTTTTCATTATTATTATGTTTGTTACAGTGATCTATAATCAGTGATCATGATGTTAGTATTGTAATTGTTTTGGGGCATTACCAACTTTACCCATACAAATGTTATGTGTATTCTGACTGCTCCACTGACTCTGGCTATTTCCCCATCTTCCTCCCTTTCCTCAGGCCTCCTTATTCCCTGAGACACAATATTCAAATTAGGTCAATTAATAACCTTGCAGTGGCCTCTGAGTGTTCTAGTGAAAGGAAGAGTTGCACATTTCTCTCTTTAAATCAAAAGCTAGAAATGAGCTCAATTTAAATCAAAAGTGTGGTGAGGAAAGCATGTAGAAAGCCATAGGCTGAAAGCTAGGTCTCTTGTGCCAAACAATTAGATAATTTGTGAATGTGAAGGAAAAGTTCTAGAAGGAAATTAAAAGTGATACTTCAGTAAACACACAAATGATAAGAAAATGAAAAAGCCTTATTGCTGATATGGAGAAAGTTTTAGTGGTCTGGACAGAAGAGCAAAACAGCTATCACATTCCCTTAAGACAAAACCTAATCCAGAGCAAGACCCAAACTCTCTTCTGTTCTATGAAGGCTGAGAGGGATGAAGAAGCTGCAGAAGAAAAGTTTGTAGCTAGTAGAGGTTGGTTCATGGGGATTAAGGAAAAAAGCCATATCCATAATACCTCCATAATATCAAAGGGCAAGGTGAAGCAGTAAGTGCTGATGTAGAAGCTGTAACAAGTTATCCAGAAGATCTAGCTAAGATAATTAATAAAGGTGGCTCACTAAACAACAGATTTACAATATAGACAAAACAGCCTTATATTGGAAGAAGATGCCATATAAGAATTTTATAGCTAGAGAGGAAATGTCAATTGCTGTCTTCAAAAGACAGGCTGACTCCCTTGTTAGGGGCTAATACAGCTGATGACCTTAAGTTGAAGCCAATGCTCATTTACCATTTTGAAAATCCTACAGCCATTAAAAATTATGTTAAATCTACTCTGCCTGTGCTCTATGAAGGGAATAACACAGCCTTGATTAGAGCACATCTATTTACAACATGGTTTACTGAATATTTTAAGCCCACTCGTGAGACTTACTGCTCAGGAAAAAGATTCCTTTCAAAGTATGACTATTCATTGTCAATGCACCTGGTCACCCAAGAGCTCTGATAGAGATGCACAATGAGATTAATGTTGTCTTCAGGCCTGCTAACACAACAATCATTCTGTAGCCCATGGATCGAGGAGTAAATTTGACTTTCATTTTTATTATTTAAGAAATACATTTCATAAGACTATAGCTACCTGAGATAGTGATTCCTCTGATGAATCTGGGCAAAGTAAATTGAGAACCTTCTGGAAAGGATTCACCATTCTAGATGCCATTAAGAACATTTGTGATTCCCGGGAAGAGGTCAAAAATCTCAACATTAACACAAGTTTGAAAGAAGTTGATTCCAACCCTAATGGATGACTTTGAGGGGTTCAAGGTTTCAGTGGAGTAAGTAACTGTAGATGTAGTGGAAATAGCAAGAGAGCTAGAATTAGAAGTGGAGCCTGAAAATGTGAATTGCTGTAATCTCATGATAAAACTTGAATGTGTGCAGAGTTACTTCTTATGGATGAGCAATGAAAAGTGGTTTCTTGAGATGGAATCTGCTTCTGGTGAAGATGCTATGAAGTTTGTTGAAATGACAGCAGAGGATTTAGAAATTACAAAATCTCAGTTGATAAAGTGGCAGGGTTTGAGAGGAATGTATGCAGTTTTGAAAGAAGTTCTACTGTGGGTAAAATGCTATCAAACAGTATTGCGTGCTATAGAGAAATTGTTCCCGAACAGAAGAGTCAGCTAATGCAGCAAACTTCCTTGTTGTCTTCATTTAAGATATTGCACAGCCACCCCAACCTGCAGTGACCACCATTTTGACGAGTCAGTGGCCATCAACATCAAGGCAAGACCCTCCACCAGAAAACAGATTATGACTCACTGAAGGCTCAGATGATGGTGAGCAGTTTTTACAACTAAACTCCTTTTAAACTAAGGTATATACATTTTAAAAACATCTTTATTGAGGTATAATTGCTTTACAATGGTGTGTTAGTTTCTGCTTTATAACAAAGTGAATCAGCTATACATATACTTATATCCCCATATCCCTTCTCTCTTGCCTCTCCTTCCCACCCTCCCTATCCCACCCCTCTAGTCACAAAGCACCGAGCTGATCTCCCTGTGCTATGCGGCTGCTTCCCACCAGCTATCTATTTTACATTTGGTAGTGTATATATGTCCATATCACTCTCTCACTTCGTCCCAGCTTATCTTTCCCCCTCCCCGTGTCCTCAAGTCCATTCTCTAGTAGGTCTGAGTCTTTATTCCTGTCCTGCCCCTAAGTTCTTCAGAACCATTCTTTTTTTTTTTTTTTTTAGATTCCATATGTATGTGTTAACATATGGTATTTGTTTTTCTCTTTCTGATTTACTTCCTCTGTATGACAGACTCTAGGTCCATCCACCTCATTACAAATAACTCAATTTTGTTTTTTTTTATGGCTGAGTAATATTCCATTGTATATATGTGTCACATCTTCTTTATCCATTCATCTGTTGATGGTCACTTAGGTTGCTTCCATGACCTGGCTATTGTAAATAGTGCCGCAATGAACATTTTGATACATGACTCTTTTTGAATTATGGTTTTCTCAGGGTATATGTCCAGTAGTAGGATTGCTGGGTCGTATGGTAGTTCTATTTTTAGTTTTTTAAGGAACCTCCATACTGTTCTCCATAGTGGTTGTATCAATTTACATTCCCACCAGCAGTGTAAGAGGGTTCCCTTTTCTCCACACCCTCTCCAGCATTTATTATTTGTAGATTTTCCACTCTTAATAGATTACAATATAATGTAAACATAACTTTTATATGCACTGGAAAACCAAAAAAATTGTGTGAAGATTTATTTGCAATATTCACTTTATTGCAGTGGTCTGGAACCAAACCCACAAATTCTCCAAGGTATGCCTGTATTTTGATTATTTCATCCCATTCTCTCCTGGACTGAAAGTTTCTGTCGAGAAGTCCTCCTTTAGTGTTATGTGGGTTCCCTTGTATATTGCTTCTCTATTTCTTCTTGCTCCTTTTAAAATTCTTTCTTTGTCTTTGACTCCTGACAATTTAATTATAATGTGTATCAGTGTAACCCTATTTGGGTTCAACCTATTTGGGATCCTTTGGGCCTCATGGATCTGGACGTCCATTTCTCTCCCCAGATTCAGGAAGTTTTCAGCCATTATTTCTTCAAATATACTTTCTGTCCCTTTCTCTTTTTCTTCTCCTTCTGGAATTCCTATAAGGTGAATGTTTCTACTTCTTTCTTCTGCATGTTGAGTTTACTTTTGAAACTCTCTATTTAATTCTTCAGTGCAGTTATTGTATTTTTCAGCTCTAGGATTTCTGTTTATTTATTTATTTTTGATGTTGCTATTTCCTTGTTGAACTTCCCATTTTGTTCATGTATGGTTTTCCTAATTTTCTTTAATTGTCTGTGTTTTCTTGTGGTTCACTAAACTTCCTTAAGAGAATTATTCTGAGTTCTTTGACAGTTCATAGATCTCCTTTTCTTTACAGTTAATTATTGGGACTTTATTAGTTTCTTTTGATGGTGTAATTTTTACCTGATTTTTTCATTTTCCTTGATTCCTTACCTTGGTATCTGCCAATTTGAGTAATCAAGTTCCTCTTCCAAACTTTACAGGTTTGCATTGTCAGAGACAGTTCTTCACCAGTCAGCTCAGTCTGGGTGTCTCGGTGTGTCTGCTGATAATGTCCTTGGGCAAGTGGGACCTGCTTTTATGATCTGTTTTGGGGTGAAGCAACTGTTCAAGCTCTGAGGACAGGAATGGGGAATAGTGCCACAGGCTGGGAAGAGTTAAACAGGACTGCTGGCTTGGTTCCTTATCCAAGCAAGAGTCTAGGATAGGCTCCACCTTGCCTGGATTCTCTGGTCAGGCTCACTAGACGGTTAGGACTTATTACTATATTCAGTAATAGATGGGGCTATAAATTAGCTTCCCTGTCCTGGTAGTAGGGCAGGATGGGACCCAGGGCCTGCACAGCTTATTTTTTGGAGACCTGAATCAGGCCAGAATATTCACGGAATTACCTTGTTAGGTGAGGCCACTGGTTTTGCTCTACAGATAGAGGAAGCCATGGGCTGTGCTCTCTGCTCAGGTGCCATTCTATGCAGGGTTGCTAAATGGGCTACACAGCTTCCTGTGTGCTCTGGTCAGGTTCCCTGTTGGGCAGGCTGAAGGCTATATTCAGCGATGAGGATGAACGGGGTTACAAATTAGATTTCTTGCCCAGGCTCAGTAGGATAGGCAACTCTAAAGCTGGTAAAGCTCTTTGCTTATTGTGTAAACTCAAGCCAACTTGCTTCCCAAGTTACCTGATTGAACAGGGCCACTAACTTTTGCTCTGCAAACTATCATTATTGCTCTAACTGCCCATGCTTCAGCTAATTGCCACTGAGCTGCACAGCTTCCAAGAGTGCAGATGAAGCCAAAAGATACTCTCTACAGTAGGCAAAGCTATGACTCAGTTCCCCTGCGGGGGCAGGAAGGGAAGGAATCACTCCAGGCTACTCTCAATTTCCAAACAGGCTCTCCAGTTGGGAGGGGCTGCAAGCTACCTGCAGTCCTGGCTATGACTTAATCTCCCCACCTGTGCTTAGTAAGCAAATGCTCCATATCCAGTATGGGAGCAAAGGCTCTGGGGGCAATCAGCTTTGCTGCCCACCTCTGGGCTTGAGTGTCACTGGGTCACACTGCTTCCAGGAATTGTCACCAGACAGACACCAGTCAGAGGCCAGAGTATGCCCCTTGACAAGCTAAATTACTGGATGCACCAACCAATGCAAGATAGCAGGATAGAAGGTAGACTGAGACAGAGATCAATATTTCAGTGAATGGGGTCATGACTGTAACATCGGTAGCTAAAAGCAAAGAGCAAAGACACAGTAAAATATACCCTAATTATATTATCTGCAATGGATCATGTTTTATTTTTTATTTTATATTTTTATTAATAATAACAAGGGTGAGGTAATAATGGTCTGGAATGATAGTATTATTCTACATTGTTTGATTGCTAGTATTACGTTTTCAGAACTGTGCTAAAAACTGTTTGCAGATCATTTCAGTTGGATGATCACAGATGATCATGAACCAATGATTAAATAAGAATATTGGATTTAGGGGCTTCCCTGGTGGCGCAGTGGTTGAGAATCTGCCTGCTAATGCAGGGGACACGGGTTCGAGCCCTGGTCTGGGAAGATCCCACATGCCACGGAGCGGCTGGGCCCGTGAGCCACAACTACTGAGCCTGCGCGTCTGGAGCCTGTGCCCCGCGACGGGAGGGGCCGCGATAGTGAAAGGCCCGCGCACCGCGATGAAGAGCGGTCCCCGCACCGCGGTGAAGAGTGGCCCCCACTTGCCTCAACTAGAGAAAGCCCTCGCATGAACCGAAGACCCAACACAGCCAAAAATAAAATAAATAAATAAATAAATAAAGTAGCTATAAAAAAGAAAAGTGCTTTAAAAAAAAAAAAAAAAAAAGAATATTGGATTTAAATCCCAGTACACTGAAGGAGAACCTATGTGCATAGTCACTACAGATATTGCTTGAATTGCATCAGTGGGAAAGCCTGACATGTGTTTGAGAGACCTGGAAAAAAGACATTATTTTGAGAATAGAGCCAGTCTTCAGTCAATGAATGGAAAGAGAGGGAAAATTCCCTGACATCAGGGACCTGGCAGATGATGGAGAAAAATAGTTGTGGAGGGCAGACTTGGGAGAATAGAAGGGGTGATAGACTGGGCTCAAAAACATGAAAAGCCACTTGGGAATAATAGAAATCTAAAGAATGGGATACACAGATTGCCAACAAACACACGAAAGAATGCTCAACATCACTAATCATTAGAGAAATGCAAATCAAAACTACAATGAGATATCATCTCACATCGGTCAGAATGGCCATCATCGGGGGGTCGGGGCAAGATGGCGGAAGAGTAAGACGTGGAGATCACCTTCCTTCCCACAGATACAGTAGAAATACATCTACACGTGGAACTGCTCCTACAGAACACCTACTGAACACTGGCAGAAGACCTCAGACCTCCCAAAAGGCAAGAAACTCCCCACGTACATGGGTGGGGCAAAAGAAAAAAGAAATAGAGACAAAAGAATAGGGACGGGACCCGCGCCAGTGGGAGGGAGCCGTGAAGGAGGAAAGGTTTCCACACACTAGGAGCCCCTTCGCGGGCGGAGACTGCGGGTGGCGGAGGGGGGAGCTTCGGAGACACGGAGGAGAGCGCAGCAAAGAGGGGTGCGGAGGGCAAAGCGGAGAGATTCCCGCACGGAGGCTCGGCACCGAGCAGCGCTCACCAGCCCGAGAGGCTTGTCTGCTCCCCCGCCGGGGAGGGCGGGGCTGGGAGCTGAGGCTCGGGCTGCGGTCGGATCGCAGGGAGAGGACTGGGGCTGGCAGCGTGAACACAGCCTGAAGTGGTTAGCGCACCACAGCTAGCTGGGAGGGAGTCCGGGAAAAGTCTGCAGCTGCCAAAGAGGCAAGAGACTTTTTCTTACCTCTTTGTTTCCTGGTGCGCGAGGAGACGGGATTCAGAGCGCCGCCTAAACGAGCTCCAGAGACGGGCGCGAGCCGCAGCCATCAGCGCGGACCCCAGAGACGGGCCTGAGACGCTAAGGCTGCTGCTGCCGCCACCAAGAAGCCTGTGTGCGAGCACAGGTCATTCTCCACATCGCCCCTCCCGGGAGCCGGTGCAGCCCGCCACGGCCAGGCTCCCGGGATCCGGGGACAACTTCCCCGGGAGAACGCTCGGCGCACCTCGGGCTGCTGCAACGTCACGACGCCTCTGACGCTGCAGGCTCGCCCCGCCTCCTCCGTACCCCTCCCTCCCCCCGCCTGAGTGAGCCAGAGCCCCCGAAGCAACTGCTCCTTTAACCCCGTCCTGTGTGAGTGAAGAACAAACGCCCTCAGGCGACCTACACGCAGAGGCGGGTCCACATCCAAAGCTGAACCCCGGGAGTTGTGCAAACAAAGAAGAGACAGGGAAACCTCTCCCAGCAGCCTCAGGAGCAGCGGATTAAAGCTCCACAGTCAACATGATGTACCTGCACCTGTGTAATACCTGAATAGACAACAAATCATCCCAAATTCAGGAGGTGGACTTTGGGAGCAGGATATATTAATTTTTCCCCTTTTCCTCTTTTTCTGAGTGTATATGTGTATGCTTCTGGGTGAGATTTTGTCTGTATAGCTTTGCTTTATAATAGCTTTATTTTATTTTATTTTACTGTATCCTCTTTCTTTCTTTCTTTCTTTCTATTTTTTCTCCCTTTTACTCTGAGCCGAGTGGATGAAAGGCTCTTGGTGCTCCAGCCAGGCATCAGAACTGTGCCTCTGAGGTGGGAGAGCCAACTTCAGGACACTGGTCCACAAGAGACCTCCCAGCTCCACATAATACCAAACGGCGAACATCTCTCAGAGATCTCCATCTCAACATCAAGACCCAGCTTCACTCAACGACCAGCAAGCTACAGTGCTGGACACCCTATGCCAAACAACTAGCAAGACAGGAACACAGCCCCATCCATTAGCAGAGAGGCTGCCTAAAATCATAATAAGGCCACAGACACCCCAAAACACACCACCAGACGTGGACGTGCCCACCAGAAAGAAAATATCCAGCCTCATCCACCAGAACACAGCCACTAGTCCCCTCCACCAGGAAGCCTACACCACCCACTGAACCAACCTTAGCCACTGGGGACAGATACCAAAAACAACGGGAACTATGAACCTGCAGCCTGTGAAAAGGAGACCCCAAACACAGTAAGATAAGCAAAATGAGAAGACACAAAAACACACAGCAGATGAAGGAGCAGGGTCAAAACACACCAGACCTAACAAATGAAGAGTAAATAGGTAGTCTACCTGAAAAAGAATTCAGAATAATGATAGTAAGGATGATCCAAAATCTTGGAAATAGAATAGACAAGGTGCAAGAAACATTTAACAGGGATGTAAAAGAACTAAAGAGGAACCAAGCAATGATGAAAAACACAATAAATGAAATTAAAAATACTCTAGACAGGATCAAGAGCAGGATAACTGAGGCAGAAGAACGGATAAGTCACCTGGAAGATAAAATAGTGGAAATAACTACTGCAGAGCAGAATAAAGAAAAAAGAATGAAAAGAACTGAGGACAGTCTCAGAGACCTCTGGGACAACATTAAATGCACCAACATTCGAATTATAGGGGTCCCAGAAGAAGAAGAGAAAAAGAAAGGAACTGAGAAAATATTTGAAGAGATTATAGTTGAAAACTTCCCTAATATGGGAAAGGAAATAGTTAATCAAGTCCTGGAAGCACAGAGAGTCCCATACAGGATAAATCCAAGGAGAAACATGCAAGACACATATTAATCAAACTATCAAAAATTAAATATAAAGAAAACATATTAAAAGCAGCAAGGGAGAAACAACAAATAACACACAAGGGAATCCCCACAAGGTTAACAGCTGATCTTTCAGCAGAAACCCTGCAAGCCAGAAGGGAGTGGCAGGATATACTTAAAGTGATGAAGGAGAAAAACCTACAACCAACGTTACTCTACCCAGCAAGGATCTCATTCAGATTTGATGGAGAAATTAAAACCTTTACAGACAAGCAAAAGCTGAGAGAGTTCAGCACCACCAAACCAGCTTTACAACAAATGCTAAAGGAACTTCTCTAGGCAAGAAACACAAGAGAAGGAAAACACCTACAATAACAAACCCAAAACATTTAAGAAAATGGGAATAGGAACATACATAGCGATAATTACCTTAAATGTAAATGGATTAAATGCTCCCACCAAAAGACACAGACTGGCTGAATGGATACAAAAACAAGACCCATATATATGCTGTCTACAAGAGACCCACTTCAGACCTAGAGACACATACAGACTGAAAGTGAGGGGATGGAAAAAGATATTCCATGCAAATGGAAATCAAAAGAAAGCTGGAGTAGCAATTCTCATATCAGACAAAATAGACTTTAAAATAAAGACTATTACAAGAGACAAAGAAGGACACTATATAATGATCAAGGGATTGATCCAAGAGGAAGGTATAACAACTGTAAATATTTATGCACCCAACATAAGAGTACCTCAATACATAAGGCAAATACTAACAGCCATAAAAGAGGAAATCGACAGCAACACAATCATAGTAGGGGACTTTAACACCCCACTTTCCCCAATGGACAGATCATCCAAAATGAAAATAAATAAGGAAACACAAGCTTTAAATGATACTTTAAACAAGATGGACTTAACTGATATTTATAGGACATTCCACCCAAAAACAACAGAATACACATTTTTCTCAAGTGCTCATGGAACATTCTCCAGGATAGATCATATCTTGGGTCACAAATCAAGCCTTGGTAAATTTAAGAAAATTGAAATCGTATCAAGTATCTTTTCCGACCACAACGCTATGAGACTAGATATCAATTACAGGAAAAGATCTGTAAAAAATACAAACACATGGAGGATACACAATACACTGCTTAATAACGAAGTGATCACTGAAGAAATCAAAGGGGAAATCAAAAAATACCTAGAAACACATGACAATGGAGACACGACGACCCAAAACCTATGGGATGCAGCAAAAGCAGTGCTAAGAGGGAAGTTTATAACAATACAAGCCTACCTCAAGAAACAGGAAACATCTCGAATAAACAACCTAACCTTGCACCTAAAGCAATTAGAGAAAGAAGAACAAAAAAATCCCAAAGCTAGCAGAAGGAAAGAAATCAGAAAGATCAGATCAGAAATAAATGAAAAAGAAATGAAGGAGACAATAGCGAAGATCAATAAAACTAAAAGCTGGTTCTTTGAGAAGATAAACAAAATTGATAAACCATTAGCCAGACTCATCAAGAGAAAAAGGGAGAAGACTCAAATCAATAGAATTAGAAATGAAAAAGGAGAAGTAACCACTGACACTGCAGAAATACAAACGATCATGAGAGATTACTATAAGCAACTCTATGCCAATAAAATGGGCAACCTGGAAGAAATGGACAGATTCTTAGAAATGCACAAACTGCCGAGACTGAACCAGGAAGAAATAGAAAATATGAACAGACCAATCACAAGCACTGAAATTGAAACTGTGATTAAAAATCTTCCAACAAACAAAAGCCCAGGACCAGATGGCTTCACAGGCGAATTCTATCAAACATTTAGAGAAGAGCTAACATCTATCCTTCTCAAACTCTTCCAAAGTATTGCAGAGGGAGGAACACTCCCAAACACATTCTATGAGGCCACCATCACCCTGATTCCAAAACCAGACAAAGATGTCACAAAGAAAGAAAACTACAGGCCAATATCACTCATGAACATAGATGCAAAAATCCTCAACAAAATACTAGCAAACAGAATCCAACAGCACATTAAAAGGATCATACACCATGATCAAGTGGGGTTTATTCCAGGAATGCCAGGTTTCTTCAATATACGCAAATCAATCAACGTGATACATCATATTAACAAACTGAAGGAGAAAAACCATATGATCATCTCAATAGATGCAGAGAAAGCTTTCGACAAAATTCAACACCCATTTATGATAAAAGCCCTGCAGAAAGTAGGCATAGAGGGAACTTTCCTCAACATAATAAAAGCTATATATGACAAACCCACAGCCAACATTGTCCTCAATGGTGAAAAACTGAAACCATTTCCACTAAGATCAGGAACAAGACAAGGTTGCCCACTCTCACCAGTATTATTCAACATAGTTTTGGAAGTGTTAGCCACAGCAATCAGAGAAGAAAAAGAAATAAAAGGAATCCAAATCAGAAAAGAAGAAGTAAAGCTGTCACTGTTTGCAGATGACATGATACTATACATAGAGAATCCTAAAGATGCTACCAGAAAACTACTAGAGCTAATCAATGAATTTGGTAAAGTAGCAGGATACAAAAATAATGCACAGAAATCTCTTGCATTTCTATACACTAATGATGAAAAATCTGAAAGTGAAATTAAGAAAACACTCCCGTTTACCATTGCAACAAAAAGAATAAAATATCTAGGAATAAACCTACCTAAGGAGACAAAAGACCTCTATGCAGAAAATTATAAGACACTGATGAAAGAAATTAAAGATCATACAAATAGATGGAGAGATATACCATGTTCTTGGATTGGAAGAATCAATATTGTGAAAATGACTGTACTACCCAAAGCAATCTACAGATTCAATGCAATCCCTATCAAACTACCACTGGCATTTTTCACAGAACTAGAACAAAAAATTTCACAATTTGTATGGAAACACAAAAGACCCCGAATAGGCAAAGCAATCTTGAGAACGAAAAATGGAGCTGGAGGAATCAGGCTCCCTGACTTCAGACTATATTACAAAGCTACAGTAATCAAGACAGTTTGGTATTGACACAAAAACAGAAACATAGATCAATGGAACAGGATAGAAAGCCCAGAGATAAACCCATGCACATATGGTCACCTTATCTTTGATAAAGGAGGCAAGCATATACAGTGGAGAAAAGACAGCCTCTTCAATAAGTGGTCCTGGGAAAACTGGACAGGTACATGTAAAAGTATGCATTTAGAACACTCCCTGACACCATACACAAAAATAAACTCAAAATGGATTAAAGACCTAAGTGTAAGGCCAGACACTATCAAACTCTTAGAGGAAAACATAGGCAGAACACTCTATGACATAAATCACAGCAAGATTCTTTTTGACCCAGCTCCTAGAGAAATGGAAATAAAAACACAAATAAACAAATGGGACCTAATGAAACTTAAAAGCTTTTGCACAGCAAAGGAAACCATAAACCGGACCAAAAGACAACCCTCAGAATGGGAGAAAATATTTGCAAATGAAGCAACTGACAAAGGATTAATCTCCAAGATTTACAAGCAGCTCATGCAGCTCAATAACAAAAAAACAAACAACCCAATCCAAAAATGGGCAGAAGACCTAAATAGACATTTCTCCAAAGAAGATATACAGGTTGCCAACAGACACATGAAAGAATGCTCAACATCATTAATCATTAGAGAAATGCAAATCAAAACTACAATGAGATATCATCTCACACCGGTCAGAATGGCCATCATCAAAAAATCTAGAAACAATAAATCCTGGAGAGGGTGTGGAGAAAAGGGAACACTCTTGCACTGTTGGTGGGAATGTAAATGGATACAGCCACTATGGAGAACAGTATGGAGGTTCCTTAAAACACTAAAAATAGAACTACCATACGACCCAGCAATCCCACTACTGGGCATATACCCTGAGAAAACCATAATTCAAAAAGAGTCATGTACCACAATGTTCATTGCAGCACTATTTACAATAGCCAGGACATGGAAGCAACCTAAGTGTCCATCATCAGATGAATGGATAAAGAAGATGTTGCACATATATACAATGGAATATTACTCAGCCATAAAAAAAATTAAATGGAGTTATTTGTAGTGAGGTGGAAGGATTTAGAGTCTGTCATACAGAGTGAAGTAAGTCAGAAAGAGAAAAACAAATACAGTATGCTAACACATATATGTGAAATCTAAGGAGAAAAAAAAAAAAAAAAGGTCATGAAGAACCTAGTGGCAAGATGGGAATAAAGACACAGACCTACTAGAGAATGGACTTGAGGATATGGGGAGAGGGAGGGGTAAGATGTGACAGGGTGAGAGAGTGGCATGGACATATATACACTATCAAACGTAAAATAGATAGCTAGTGGGAAGCAGCCACATAGCACAGGGAGATCAGCTCGGTGCTTTGTGACCACCTAGAGTTGTGGGATAGGGAGGGTGGGAGGGAGGGAGACGCAAGAAGGAAGAGATATGGGAACATATGTATATGTGTGACTGATTCACTTTGGTGTAGGCAGAAATTAACACACCATTGTAAAGCAATTATACTCCAATAAAGATGTTAAAAAATAAAAATAAAAAAATAAAAAAGAATGGGATACTAAATTTTGAATGTTGACTATTGAAAAGGAGGTAAGTGGTACATTGGGTTTAGTATCATCAATTTCTTCAATGAGAGTGGACATTGGATTTAATGGCCAGAGGAAGTTCCTCATTCAGGTTGATTCCTGATAAGGAAGAAACCCAAGACTGAATCTTTCATTCACTTTGCCTACAATGGGGGCAAGTTCCATTGCTCTAATCTCTTCATCCAGATGGCCCAGGCTGGTAGTGGCATCTGTTTCTGAGGGGTACTGAAAATAATAATTCCTACAGTACTTAGACTATAAATAGTGAACATAAAGAACACTTCACCTGATTACAAACCATGTTACCTGAACATGAGAACATTTCACCTGAGTATAAACCCAATATAAAAATCCTATTTATGTTATTATATATTTTATATCATTTTTTGTTAAAGCTTTCTGTCAGTTGTTATATAAATATCTACTGCATGCCTATGATGTGTTCAGAACTATCACTAGAGATGAAGGTGTAATGGTGAACAAAAAACAAACAGTCATAGATTTTAAGGAAGATTTAAGTTTACTATGGGGACAGGAGACAGACATTAATCAAATGAATACAAATGAGTGTATAGTTAGAAACTGAGATACATACATACTCAACAGAGGGACATAAATCAATAAGAGCATGTGACAACAGCAACAACAAGGAGAAAAGGATTTACCTGGAGGAATAACAAAAGCATCCCTGCGATTATGTTTCTAGTGAGATCTGAAAATGGAGAATTTTTAAGTATGTATAAGTATATATTGTTACATGACCAAGTATAACAGTAACAGTATACCAAGCAAAGGGCAACGATTACACAAAGAGCCTGGGATGGGAGGGAACATGAGATTTTACACATCTGAAGAAGTCGTGTCTAGCTGGGGCATGGATAGGCTGTGTTTGGGATGAGAATAGGGAGATAGAAACAGGTAGGCGGCAGAGCCTGATAGAACACGTTGAGGATTTATTTTTATCTCTTTCCCAAAGAGAAATTGGAAACCAATGCAAGGTTTTAGAAAGAATTGATGTGATTGTATTTGCACTTTGAAAAGATGACTGCAGTATAGATTGCAGGAGGAGAAAGCTGGATGCCTGGAGACTAATTAGGAGGCTGTTATGTTATCCCCTGCCAAAGACGATAGTAACTTGGACCCTTGAGTTGGCAAAAGTGATGGAGGTAATTGGACAATTTGAGTTATATCAATAAGAACTGGCATTCTGAATTCCATTAAAACTCTTCCAAATAGTTTCAATAGCACACTGATATTTTAAAATATTAATGATTTGAACTTTTTATATAAGTACATTTTTTTCTCATTTGTTTAGATAATATCTCTACCAAACACAATACTAAGGTTTAATTGTAGTTGTCTTTTCATTGAATCAAATTAAAATTGTGTTATTTTACTTATGATAGTTTCAATTACATTTGTTTCACAAATGTTCCTTGATTATATACTTCTCTTGTCCTTTCTTTTTACACTTACAATTTTTCGCACTATTCATTCATATGGTACCCTTTTGGATATGATTGACATAATAGCTTCTTAATATTAGAAACTAAAAATTTCATTTAGATGAAATATATTCAACTTAGTTGATAAAATATTCCTATACCCCTGAAACTGTTCTTCTGAATATAATGTTTTGCTGAGAAATTTTGACACTTTTTTTTTGTCATCACTTTCTTTTTCATTTTACTGCAACATTTACCACTTCATAGCCCATGCAATTTTGCTCTTGTAGGATGGAGACAGAGTGTGCAATGCTCTGTCTATATCGGAATGGCTGCTGCACTATTTAGCTACTGCAGACAATTGGCTCATTTAGAAAACATTTTGCCACCCAGGCAGAAATGGGGAACAAGGAAACTAAAAGGCCTTTGGAGATATATTTTTTAACTCCTGAGACATTTCTAGGAAATCTTGTAAAATAAGATTCAGATAATTTTCTTACAGTAAAAGATAGTAACTAAAACAGTATTTTCATGCATGGCAGATAACCTGATATTCATGAAAGAGAAATGCTGTATAGTCACAGGAATTGATTTCATGTCTTGACTCCACCATTTTTCAGTGTGTGAGATTCAGCAAACCACTTAACATCCTGCTTCCATTTCCTCATTGGTAAATGGGTACAATACCATGCTCCTTCCTCACAGGGTTGTTGAGAAGAAGGAAGGTGTTGTAGGATTTCATGTCTAGTAGGAAGATGACAGCCGTTGGAAAATTTAGCGGATATGCTTATTTATCTAGTACTTGCTAACATTAGTAGGACCATGTCCTTGTAGAGTTGGAACAAAACTTAAAACCTGTGTTCCAGGTTTTCTACCACGTGTAGAGGGTAATAATGGATGTATTGTTAAGTACTCAGAGTTACAGCTCACAGGAAGATGAGCCCCATCTATCACATGGCTAGCATTTAGCTATCATTTAATGTATGCCAGGCCTGTGCTTAACCCATCACTTCATCGTATTTAGTTTTTGCCACCACACTGTAAGGTATTTTTATCCCCACTTTATAGTTAAAGAAACACAAGTTTTTAAAAGCTTCTTAAGGAACATGGTATAAGCCCACAAAACTACTAAGGGGTAGAATCTAGATTCAAAGCCAGGTCTTTTGAATTTTAAACTTGTCCTATTACCTACCACGCAGTATAGTAAAACCAAAGTTATCTTATTCTCAGTCCATCACAATTTATATGTACTTGATTCATACTGTAAGAAAGCAATATTTCATTATGTACTTCATTCTACTTCGTAGGCGTGGTTAGTAGGGCTCCAACATTGCTGAGTAACATCATATTTAATTGTTTTCTCTCTGGAAGAAAAATAGCGTTTACAATTCTCAGCATGTTGGAGATATTGAGATATATGCAACTCAGATTCATTTGAGCCTACAACAGTCTCTTTAGAGCCAAGTACTGTAGAACTTTGTGAGGGGGGTCGGGCTATGGGGTATTCCTGAGTCGAAGTGTCTAAACTCATTTTCTGTCTGGTTTCTTTTTAATTGTAGTAAAATATACATAACATAAAATATACTGTCTTAACCATTTTTAAGCGTGATGCTTAAAGCACATGTGATTACTGAATGTGCTTACTGGCATTAAGCACGCTCACATTGTTGTGCAACTATCACCAGCGTCCGTCTCCAGAACTACTTTTTTCATCTTACAATACTGAAACTCTGTACCCAATAAGCACTAAACAGAAACTCCTCATTCCCCCCTCCTCTCAGTCCCTAGCTGGAGAAAATAAAGACACGCGTGACTGGTGACATGCAAAAGTGAGGAAGTGAGATTATATATAAATATATATAGAGAGAGACAGAGATGGAGAGAGGTCGTATCACTTTTTATATATATATTGCCAATACTGGACTAATTGAGTAAATATGACCAATTCATTCAATAACAATGATTGGATAAACATTATTTCAACCTGTTTACGGAAAAGTATAAACAGAGATACATAGGGAGAGGGGAGAGGACAATAGGGCTAGAAAGGTCTTCACTGAAATATTAACATTGGTTTGGGTAGTGGGTTTAAAGTGATTTTTACTTCTTTTTGTAAACTACTGAGATTTTATTTCAAAATAAGCAGTTATGACTTTTACAGCTGAAATAAACTTATTTCTAAAAGAAAAACAATCTTGTCCTACATTTTTCATAGTTTCAGATATTAGAAGAATATTAAATAAAAGAAAATAATGTTGGAGATGGCTACCTGTCTCCAACAGAATGGGGAGTTAATTGCTGGAGAGTGAAAGCTACATTCAGATGCAATTAAAATTTATTTGTGCTCAGTTGTATGATTAATGAGTATAAATTTAATCAAAGTTTAGATAAGAGAAAAATCAGTATGGATTAGAGGGTTCATGCAGAAAGTGGAGTTTTATTACCCTTGATCTTGTGACAACTTGTGAACTTATATAAGTTAAAAGGTTAAGAAGGAGAGTGAGCTCAAAAGGATGGTATTACAATTGGTGAAAGATTTAATTTTGGGTCAAGTTTTAAGTAAACAATAAATTTTAATTGATATACTAAGTTAAAATATTTTTAGTCTATAAATTACATGAGTGAATATGTAGACAGGAACTTGAATAATTGCATGTCTGAGGAGGTTATCAAAATGGGCAAGTATCACTTCATTCCTGTGCTTGTTACATGTTGATATTTTGAAAAAAAGTCAGACATTTAATTATTGTAATTTTTTTTTCAAGTGAATGAATACAGCACCATGAATTTTCTTTTTTTTTTTAATTAATTGATTTATTTATCAATTTTTGGCTGTGTTGGGTCTTCGTTTCTGCGCGAGGGCTTTCTCTAGTTGCGGCGAGCGGGGGCCACTCTTCACCCCACTCTTCACCGCGGTGCGCGGGCCTCTCACTGTCGCGGCCTCTCTTGTTGCGGAGCACAGGCTCCAGACGCGCAGGCTCAGTAGTTGTGGCTCACGGGCCCAGTTGCTCCGCGGCATGTGGGATCTTCCCAGACCAGGGCTCGAACCCGTGTCCCCTGCATTGGCAGGCAGATTCTCAACCACTGCACCACCAGGGAAGCCCTATTGTAATCTTATTAAATTAAACACCATTTATTGTTCGGCTGTCAATCCTGCAAAATGTATATGATTTCAATATCGGGGTATTAAATTTCCTTGGGACACTCATCATTTATGTTTGCTCTCTGAGCTATTTGTTTTTCTTCTTGTCTTCTCTGTATTGTAAAGGAGACAAAGTGAAAGAGATTATGTCTGACTAAATTTTAACATCTGTTCCATCCTCCCATTATGTTGTTCTATGTGTAGTGCTGTTGCTGAAAAATTGCCCTTGTCAGCAAGAAAAATTGATTAGCAAGATGATCTAATATATTTCTCTGTTCTTAAGGCAGAGATCTTTCTAGTAACCATATTACATGCACATGCTTCATGTAATCTAATAAACATATTATGAAACTACCACTAATTAGCAGAATGTTTACTAAGGGCCCGATAATTGAGGATTGTCTTTCCTACAGGTTCCAAGGGACACTTTCTTTTAGGTCATATCTAACTGACAATAAGTGAGTGCTTAGGAAGGAAAGTTTGCATTAAACCCTGTGCAGTGTTATTACTGTCTTAACTGTAAAACCAGGTCCTACTGCAAAGGTGTACGCACCTCGTCCCTTAAAATTCACTGTGCACACACAACAGGAGTCCCAGCCCTCCTTTTTGAGCAGGAACCATGAGTTTATTATGGAGAGCTGAAATTCTTGCCTGTGGATGTAAAATGAGAGTTATAATGTTTATTTTTCTTTGATGGGAAAAGTAATATCACTAAATCATTGCAGGAGATGCTTACAAGGGCTGTGAAGTCTCCATAGCTCTGAGGACTGTCTCTGATGCTCCCCGAGAGAACCCAGGTGACTGTGGGGCTGAAGCCCATTTTCTTTCCGAATGTGGACTGTAGGTGGTGTGGACCATAGGTGGTGTAGACCGTAGGTGGTGTAGACTGTGGGTGGTGTGGATTGTGGGTGGTGTGCACAGGGCGCAGTGTCATTCTGAAGATTCCTATAAGACATCTGTGCTTCTTTTGTCAACCAGCCCCTTTGCTCTTGTAATACTGCTCTCCCCACAGCCTAGACAGCTCAGGTAGTACCTTACAACCATCAGCTGAATCTTGCCTTTGATGTTCATTTATCTTTTCTTAAACCTGCTAGTATACTAGGCAAATAAGCAAACTTTGAACAGAAAGTGTACAAATGTTGAAGAAATGTCAAGTGAATCCAACAAAAGTAACCTGAGTAAAGAAGTGGACAAATAATGAGATTTTCCCTTCTAGGTAATTGGAACGTAAAACAGTACAACATGAGGCCAGGGCAGAGTTTTGAGCACATGGTATATTAAATGAAAGGAAAAATGAATGGATACTATTAGCTTTATGCCTTAGAGCATCAACAGCAAATAATTTTCTATCCTTCAAGTCCAAGACATTTCATTCTTTATTTCTAGTACAAGGTAATGGTGCTCAGCCAAGGGCCATCTTATTAAAAACGCATAGGACAATTTAGGCAAACTGCACACCCCTGGAGTGTGTGAGGGTGAAAAGGATTAGGATTTGTGAAGAAGTCAGTTGTATGTAGAATGAAAAACTTATCAGTTATCCTGACACACACCTCCTGCTCAGGCAGCCTTCCAGGTGAGAATGCTGACCTGAACTGTCTAGCTTAAAACAGCATTATATTTTTCAGGATAGTTTAGAAAATTGAAAAAAAACACACAACGAACAACAAATTTTAATTGATTCTGGTGTGTGTCATTGTGCTTTCACAGCACTGGATTTATTGTTAACACCTAGAACACTGAATTTGTATTTTTTTAATTATAAATTTGCCTCTTAAACTAGACTGCAAATGTCTAGCACAGACACAAAAAGTAGAATATTTAATAAACAGTCCTAATGAAACACGTCAGGAAATTTTTTATTTGAAAACATTTACTTCTGAGAGGTGAAAATTTGGCAAACATCATTTATAGCCTGATGTGAAAATGCTTACCTCTTATGGGTTAACAGGTGAGGGGAAATGTTTAGATGGCAGTAGTAAAGATAATTCATTAGTACACTTATGATTTTTAATATGCTTTTCAGTTATTATGCTAAATGATTTTTATTTTTTAATTTTTTATAGAAATATAGTTGATTTACAATGTTATGTTAATTTCTGCTGTACAAGAAAGTGATTCAGTTATACATAAATACACATTCTTCTTTTTATATATTTTTTTCCATTATGGTTTATCACAGGATACTGAATATAGTTCCCTGTGCTCTACAGTAGGACATTATTGTTTAACCATTCTCTATAAAATAGTTTGCATCTGCTAACCCCAAACTCCAAGTCCATCCCTCTCCCACCCGCCACCCCCCTTGGCAACCACAAGTCTATTCTCTATGTCTGTGAGTCTGTTTCATAAAAGTTCAATTGTTTCATATTTTAGTGATATCATATGATATTTGTCTTTCTCTTTCTGACTTACTTCATTTAGTATGATAATCTCTGCTTGCATCCATGTTGCTGCAAGTGGTATAATTTCATTCTTTTTTATGGCTGAGTAGTATTCCCTAAATAATTCTTAAAATGTAGTTGAAAAAAGTTATTTTGGGATGGTATTACTCTGTTTTATTTTTATTTTGTCCCAACTTTATTAAGGTATAATTGACAAAATTTTGTATATCTAAGCTGTACAATGTGATTTTTAAGATATACAATGTGATTATTTAATATACATACACCTTGTAAAATGATTACCATAATCAGGTTAATTAACACATCCATCACCTCACATAGTGATTTATGTCTGTGGGTGATGAGAACAGTTAAGATCTACTCCCTTAGCAAATTTCAAGTTTATAGAGTACAGTGTTAACTCTGATTACCACCTTGGACATTACATCCCCAGATCTTAGTCATCTTAAAGCTGAAAGTTTTTACCTTTGACCAACATCTCCCCATTTCTCCCACCCCCTCCAACCCCTGGTGACAACCATTCTACTTACTCTCTGATTTAATGAATTCAACTTTTTCAGATTTTACATATAAGTGAGATCACACAGTATTTAAAAGACATTACTATTGCACATTAATCAAAATGTTATACATAATTTTGTGTGTTAATATTTGATAATTGTTGATATCTTACTTTCTATACCTTTTCTAGTCAAGTCATATAATGTGCACATAGAACTGACTTTAAAATCACTTGTTCCTCTATGTTCAGAAATAGTATATCAATTTCAGAGTTTATTTCAAAAACCATTTCACAAAGACATAATTGATCACTTTCCAACCTCACAGAATCAAGCTAGACTTGAACTGAGGCAAGTGATTCTACTCTAGTTGCAAAAGACTAGATGAAACATTTTATATGTTAACCAAATGTTTACCCTCCAAGATATTGAGGGGAAAATGTATGTGTTTGTACTCCTATCTATTACTTCTTAGTTTTGGGAAACAAATAAAAATAGGAGAAAGAAAGTTGTTCGTGTTATAGCAATAAAATAATTTTGTTTCAGGCATTTATTAAATTTTCTTATGTAAAACTACAGCCTACCAAATTGCAGTCTAGACCAAATTAACTTATAATGCTGCTCATTCATAGCATTAGGCCATTTATTTGACAAGAAATATTAAGTATGAAGGAATTTGATAGAATGGTTACGTCTACAGAGTATACCATATTATTATGCATATAGCTGATAAAATAAAGTATATGTTTAGTAAATATATACACACGTATATATATCACAATCTAATTGCTACTTTCACAAACACAGAATTCTAGGTTTACTATATCCATAACAATTGTTTTCTTTACCATACAAAACAGTTATTAACATCAGTATTTCAAAACCCATAAAATTACTGAATGAAGTACTTGGGGCTGTCTTATAAAACAGTTATTTAAACACCAGCATTTTATGGATATTAAAAGCTGTATAAGGATATTAAGAAAGTTGGCCAAATGAGCAAATAAACTGAAATTTAATAGCCTCTAATCATATTTATTGAAACTTGAACAACATGTGATATTAGATGGAACACAGAAAAAAACCAGGGAGGGAATTATGATTATTGAAAAGTTTCCATTTGCTCTTTCTGTTAATTTGGCATTCTTGTTTATTTGCGATAATATGTTATGTTGTATATTTCTCACAGGCTTTCCTATGGCTGTGTAATCATGTTTTTCTTTCTCTCTCTTGTCCTTGAATATACAATGATGCCCTTTGCTGGCAGTGGCTGTGACCTTTGATTTGAATGTCTTCAGAGTACGCAAAGCACATTCCAATCCATCCCTCCTAGAGGTCATGTTTCATTGTCTCCCTGAATTTTTGCTGCTGACTCTGTGAAACCTGGCAGTAATTGCCCTGCCCCTCACTGTCTGTGATTCTTCCAATAATTGGCCTATTTCAAGTATAAGTGGTGTCTTCTCATTAGGTTCTGTCTGTTTTGAAAGTAAAAATAAATAAAGGCTTTGGAGTGAGTATGAATTGTGAACATGTTTGTTTATACGATATGCAATATTTAGCAAGTGACAATTTTTCTAGTCAACAATTTTCTTTTCTACCTGAAAATTGTCCCATGTAGCATCTTTGTGAGGGCCAGAGAAAATGACCAGTACTCAGTAAGGGTTACAGGAATAGCAGATCTCTATCTCCACCTCCTTCCTTCCCGCAATTGCTACTTATTCCTTTTCTCTTCCATCTTATGCTTTTTGAGTGCAGTAAATTGTGTAGTAGTTAGCAACAGAACATTAGAGAACAGCAGTATGAAGGGTGGCTTGACGGTGGTAGCAAATGAATGCAGTGGTATTTGGTGATGCCATTACAGATGTGTTGCAATTCAGGCCTGGCTAAAGCAAGGGCAGTGGAAATGGACAGTTGAAGGGAAAACTGTGACACAGAATGTAGAAATAAAACTAACAACACCTGTGCAAGAATTGAAGTTTAAAAAATAGATTTAACAATAGGTAGGAGAATAGTAGATTAGATTGTTAAATTAATAATGTAGAGAAATTAGACAGAAAATAATATTCTTTGTACCTATTTTTTTCTTTGAATCAGTGTTCTTGAGAGCACACAAGTACAATGTCCTCTGTCAATTGTACACTGTTGTCCTCTGTCTACTGTATGGGGAATACAGTGATGAATAAGGCAGAGAAATCCTTGCCCTTATGTACCTTATATTCTACATCAGGGGTGGCCAAATATCTTCTGTAAAAGACCAGATAGCACATATTTAGGCTTTGCTGGATATAAAGTCTTTATCTTAGTAGCACTAGATCAGCCAAAGGCAATAATTAAACACAGCAGCCTATATATTTTCCAATAAGCCTTTTATGTATGGACACTAACATATGAATTGTATATAATTTTCTCGAAAGCACCATGAAATACTATTTTTTTCTTTTAATCATTTTCTCAACCATGTGAAAATGAAAAAAACAGGTTTAGATCATGCAAAAATAGGCAGTGAAATGGATTTGGCAGGCACCCCTTGTTTTACATTCCACACAAGAAGTCTGATTTAGTTTATGATGAGTTTGGATGCTGTGGGGTGCCCTTGTGCAGATATTTAGAAAATATTTGGAAGAATAGAAGGTGGAAGGAGCAGGGTCAGGTGTCAACATGAATAGTTAGGAATCCAACACAGGAGGATTCAGACCAAGGAAGAGAGATAAAGGAAGACTGAGAAGGAGGGCGGTTGAGACCCAGGACTTAAATTTGCATTAAAACTTAGAAAACCAACTGATTTGCATTCAAATTAAATTCAAAAGAGATTCCAGGAAAGGGAAAATCAGACTAATATTTTACAGGGAAGAAAAAAAGATTTTTGAAAATAAGACATATAATTTGATATAAAGCAATTCACTCAGAGATCAATAAAGTTTAAAACAATTTAAATTCATATTACCTTTTGCCTACACCTTCTCATAGCACCACATAAACAGACATCAGGACATAAAAAGCGAGGAAAAAATAGCATCACCATGGGCTTCTAAACACTCTGATCTATATTTCAGACCTTAGAATAAAACGGAGAAAATCTAGCTTATCATGAAATATTCTTGAAAAAGAATCAATTAGCTCTTTACTATGGTTTTGAGAGTAAAATTTATATTCTAATCTTTCTTATTATTTCATCATAGATTCATGGATGATTTTTAATGATTCTTTAGCTTATTAAAACAAACTTAATCATGTTCTTCATCACCATACGATATTTATACTCAATTTTCCCTCAGAGTAATAGTATCTTCTGCTGATGTTTATGCATGTTTGTAACAATCTTAGACACTTCTTTCTCCCTCTTTTCCATATATAAATTGTTTACAAGTGTGTAAACTCTATTCATCAGTGACCATCAGACACAGGCAAAGAATGTAGTTTTTGTTAGATATTAAGCACACTGGACCTTTTGAATCATCAGTAGCTGCTGTCACCTTGAGTTTACCTGATGGCACAGAAACAAAGTGATATAAAGGTCTTACTTTCTACCAATCTTTTCTTGGTTGAGTGTTATCAGTGTCAGAAGGTAAAAGCAAAATATTCTATTTTAACCCCATCATTTCTAACTGCAGTTGCTTCATCTGACATGCTTTTGGGAAATGGAGGAAAGAATGAACTGAGAGGGAAGTATAATAGAAATTTGAGTAAAACAATGTAAAAAATTAAACTCAACAAAACTTTTGTAGAACTCATTAGTAACTTTAAGCTACTCTTTAGACAGACAGACAATAATAAGCAGAAAAGAACCCACGCATTTAAAAACTCACAGACACCAAAATTTAAAATTCTACCTTTTACTTAATTTAAATTTAACATAATAGATTCTGTAGTCATCATGATAACTGAAGCTATGGGTGTGACCTGAAGCTTAAAAAGCTTTGAGCCTATCGTGGATACACCTTCCTGTAAAGGGTACACCATCTGTAAAAACTCTGATGCTGTATTTCTAATCTGCCCTGACTCTCACACTATTGGGACATTATATGTTCTGGAATATTTAGTAGTTCTCTTGAGAACTCAATATAAATCCACACTGACACCAACACCTTTGGTTGAGAATCATGATTTGGTATGCGGTCTGTGGACTTGAGCCAATGGAGTCTGATTTACACCTAATTAGAAAGAGGTTCTCACTTCACTTGTCAAAGAAAACACAAATAAACAGGCAGAGAGAGAGACGGACAGACAGACAGACTGACACTACTTGGAGAAAATAAAATTCCAAAAATTCCAAAAGATATTTTAAATATATTATTTAGTGGACAATAACTCTTTATGATATAGTACATGTTTTCTTCTTTAAATTCAAATTCACGATCATGTTCATTTCACTTTGGTATAAATCTTTATCATACTGCGTAAAAGTCTCTCTTATTTTAGAGCATAATAGAAACAAAGGCTTAGGTAATAATCCAAAGACACCAAAGTAAAGCCATTTTCAAGAAATTTTGATTATTTAATCAGCAATATGAATAAAGAATTTATTTCTAAAATAAAACACCTACATTTGTTTATAAGGAAATAATCTATAGGTATTTAATGAAGGATTTATTATTATATATCCTTATACAGATAACTAATATTTGTTACTGAAATTTATCTATTACATCTTAAATTCCCTGAGAAATTAGGATTAGCAACATCAAGCTTTATTGTACTGAGTACACATCATCAGCTGCTAAAATTTGGAAATGAAAAATAAATACAGAAAGATTTCTTTTGATCTATTACAGTACTAATCATTTAGGATGGAGACTAAATTATAATACAAAATCTGCACTAGCCTTGAGAGAGAAATTTTTCATCCTTGCAGGAAACACTAAGCTAAGCCAGATAGTGTTATAATAGCATTATTTTTATGTTAAATTTAAACCTACTTAATCTCCTAGGTCTAAAAAAAACCAAGAGTATTATGACTTTTTCAGAAAGGGTGTTGGCCTTTGTTTAGCTTAAACTGCTTGCTACAATGTGCCACATATAATTTACATTGCATATTACGTATACAAACAAGAAATTTGAGCAATAGAAATTTTAGCAGAAATAAGAACATACATTCTGTGATGGTTAATTTCATGTGTCAACTTGACTAGGTCACAGAGTGCCCATTTATTTGGTTAAACATTATTCTGGATGTGTCTCTGAGGGTATTTTGGGTTGAGATTAGCATGTGATTCAGTAGACAGTGAAGCAGATTGCGTTTCCCACCTTGTGTGGCCCTCATGCAATCCATTGGAGGCCTGAACAGAAGAAAAAGTGGAGTGAGGGAGAATTTGCTCTCTCTCTGCATGACGGTCATGGAACAGGGAGGTAGGTCTCTCGTGCTCTTGGACGTGGATTCAGATTGGAACATTGATTTTTCTGTTTCTCAGGCTTTGTAACTTAGACTGAAACTATACCATGGGCTCTCCTGGGTGTAAAATATCACGCTGATACTTTACATTGATGACATTATGATCACTGGACCCAGGGAGCAAGAAGTGGTTCTACCTTAGACTCGTCGTTCACATATTTGTGTGCCAGAGGGTGAGAAATGTATCTGACAAAAATTCCGGAGCCTCCTACCTACTTCCGGGGTTCTAAAGGTCCAGTGGTGTAGGACTTGTTGAGATAGTTCTTGTACGACCAGTTGTTGCATCTGGCCCCTCCTATAACCAAAAAAGGAGGCCCAATGAGTGGTGGGACTATGGCTTTTAGAAGTAACCTAGTCCTCATTTATGTGTGTTACTCTGGCCCATTTATGAAGTGACCGGAAAGGCAGCTGGATTTCAGTGGAGCCAGGAACAAAAGAAGGCTCTACAATAGGTCCAGGCTGATGCGTAAGCTGCTTTACCCCTTGTGCCATGTGATCCAGGAGATCCAATGGTGCTTGAAGGCAGATGGTGGTGTTATTTGGAGCTTCTGGCAGGCACTTACAGGTGAATTGCACTGCAGTCCTTTAGGATTTTGGAGCAAAGAGCTGTCTTCCTTTGCAGACAACCACTCCCCTTTTGAGAAAAAACCCTTGGCCTTCTACTGGGCCTTACTGGGTACTGAACACTAAGCATGGACCAAGTTACCATGTGACCTGGCCTGCCCATCATGAACTGGGTGTTATCTGGCCCATCAAGACATAAAGGTGGGCGAGTACATCAGTGCTCCATCATCTAATGAAAGTGGTTTATTCACAACTAGGACTGAGCAGGCCCTGAAGGCACAAGTGAGTTACATGAAGAAGTGGCCCAAATGTCCATGGTGCCCCCTCCTTCTACTCTACCTTCTCTACCCGACCTGCACCTGTGGTCTCATGGGAAACTCCCTGCAAGCAGTCAATGTAGGAAGAGAAGACTTGGGCCTGGTTTACAGATGGGTCTGTGTGGTGTGCTGGGACCACCTGAAGTGCTACTGCCCCTTTCTGGGGCATCCCTGAAGGGTGGTAGGGAAGGGAAATCCTGCCAGTGGGAAGCACTTGGAGCAGTGCACCTGGTTATTCACATCACATAAAAGGAGAAATAGCCAAACGTGTGTTATATACTGATTTAGGTACTGTGGCCAGTGGTTTGGCTGAAAGGTCAGGGTCTTGGAAGAAACGTGATTGGGAAGTTGGTGACAGAAAATTTGGGGAAGAGGACCATGTGGGTAACTCTCTGAATGGGCAAAAAACATGAACATATTTGTGTCCAAGGTGAATGCTCACCAAAGGGTGACCTCAACTGGGGAGGATTTTAATAATCAAGAGTAGAAGATGGCCCATTTTTCAGATACCAGCCAGCCTCTTTCCCCAGCCACCCCTGTCATCAGCCAAAGGGCCCATGAACAATGTGGCCATGGAGGCAAGGATGGAGATGATGCATGGGCACAGCCACATGGGCTTCTACCCACCCAGGCTGGCCTGACTACAGGCACTGCTGAATGCCCAACCTGCCAGCTGCAGAGAATAAGCCCCCATATGGCACCATTCTCTGGGCTGATCAGCCAGGTACCTGTGACTGGTTGATTACACTGGGCTGCTTCCATCATGAGGGGGTGGCATTTTGTTTTTACTGGAATAGATACTTACTCTGAATATGGATTTGTGCTCCCTGCATGCAATGTTATGCCAAAACTATCATCTGTAGAATTATTGAATGTCTTATCTGCCATCATGATATACTACATAGCATTGCTTCGAATCGAGGAACTCACTTCATAGCAAAAGAATTGTGACAATGGGCCCATGCTCATGGAATTCACTGGTCTTATCATGTTCCTGACCATCCTGAAGCAGCTAGTGTAATAGAATGGTGGAATGGTGTTTTGAAGACTCAGGTACAGTGTCAGCTAGGTTGCAATAGCTTGCATGGCTGGAGCAAGATTTTCCAGATGGCTGTATGTGATCTGAATCAGTGTCCAATATATTGTGTTGTTTCTCCCATGGCCAGGACTCATTGATCCAAGAATCAAGCCATGGGAATGGGAGTGGCACCACTCACAATTACTCCTAGTGACCCACTAGAAAAATATTTGCTTTTTGTTCCCATGACCTTGTGTTCTACTTGCCTTGAGGTCTTAGTTTCAAAGGGAGAAATGCTTCCACTGGGAAGCACAGCAATGATTCCATTGACCAAGGAGTTGATAGCCATCTACATCTTTGGGCTTCTCTTAATTCTGAATCAATAGGCAGTGAAGGTAGTTACTTGCTGGTTGGAATGATTAATACTAACTGTCAGGCGGAATTGGAATGCTACTCCACAATGGAAGTAAAGAAGAGAATATCTGGAATACAGGAGATCCCGTGTCTTATTATTACCATGTCCTGTGATTAAAGTAAATAAAAATCTACATGTCTCAGTGCCTACTGGATAAAAATTTCGGTCACTTCACCAGGTAAAGCACCATGATCAGCTAAAGTGCTTGCTGAAGGCAAAGGGAATACATAACAGGTAGTGAATGAAGGTAGTTATAAATGCCAGTTACAGCCACATGACCAGTTAACAGAAAAGAAGAATATACTTGTCATGAGTATTGCTTTATTTTGTTATGAATATGTGTGTGTGTATTCAGCAAATATCTTTTTTTCCTTCTCTTTTTCTCCCTTATTATGTAACATAAATGCACTGATTTTATATGATAGTGTGTAACTATTGTTAATTTTACATCATAATATTTAAGTTCTGGATATCAAGGAGAAAAGTAAATATCACTCAAAGACCTTACCTACTCTTCTGGACAAAGTGTTAAGTGTGTTCTCAGGTGTAAACTGGATAGTTGTATTATGTTAGGCAGAATTAAGACCTTGTTGTTAACTTTATTTGGAGATTCACTGTGGTTTAAGGAAATGCCAAGTTGACAATGGGTGGACTTGTAATGATTAATTTTATATATCATGTTGACTGGGCCCTGGGATGTGCAGATATCTGGTAAACATTAGTGTGTGTGTGTGTGTGTGTGTGTGTGTGTGTGTGTGTGTGTGAGGGTGTTCTTTTGATGAGATTAACATTTGAATCAGTAGACTGAGTAAAGCAAATGGCTCTCCCCAGTGTGTACGGGTCTTACTCAAATTACTGAAGGCCTGAATAGAAGGAAAGCCAGGTAACGAAGCTGTTCTCAAGGTGAGACATTGGGCTTCTCCTGCCTTCTGACTCTGACTTGTACTGGAAATCATACCATCAGCTCTCCTGGTTCTCAGACCTTCGGACTCAGATTGGAACTGAGCCTCCAGCTTGCCAACTGCAGATCTGGGGACTTTTCAGCCTCCATAACCACGGGAGCCAATTCTTTAAAATAAATCTCTTTGTATATACAATAAATATATACTGATCTTCCTGGGCATACTATGGGGTTATGTCCCCATAAACCCATGGTAGCTTGAAAATTTCTTCAGTTGAAAATGCATTTAATAAACCTAACCTGTTGAACATCACAGCTTAGCCCAACCTACCTTAAATGTGCTCAGAACACTTACACCAGCCTGCAGTTGGGTAAAATCATCTAACACAAAGCCTATTTTACAATAAAGTGTTGAGTGTCTCATGCAATTGATTAAATACTGTACTGAAAGTGGAAAGCAGAATGGGTCTGGAGACAGGATGGTTTGTAGGTGTATCATGTGTTTACCCTCCTGATGTGTGTCTGACTGGGAGTTGCAGCACTGCCCAGGATCGCTAGACAGGATCTCACCACATGCATTGCTCCCCCGGAAGAAGATCAAAATCCAATATTTGAACTCTGGTTTCTACTGATGTGTATTGCTTTCACACAATCATAATTTTGAAAAATAATAAGTCAGAAACCATCTGTATATAGAGATTCTACTGGTTCCATTTTTTTCTGGAGAAACTAGATTTATACATCTATTTTGAGACTCCTCGAATATCCTGTATTATTTCATAAGAAATCTTAAGCTCTTCACAGAGGGCAGCTCAGATATATTTTGGGTATTTCTATAGAGGAATGACAAGTAAGTGATTTAGACTTTGGCCAAAGAACCATGGGAATAGAACTGAGCCTTAATGGAAGATAACTGTCATATTTTTGCAAAGGAATATGTTTATCTTGCTTATGTGCTCCTAAACAGTAAAATAATATCCAAAAGGGGACTTAAATCAGACTTTTAAAACTCACATGTCTATCTTATTTAACTTTTTAGAACTATAAAAGGAATTTTTAAATGCTAAGTATACTCTAGTATTTGTTTTTATAGCTGATAAATTTGAATTTAAATTTGTCTAGTTATTCCCATCATAGAAGTGTCAGAAATAAGTAATTTTAAATTGATTCTTATTTACTTTCATTTATTTATTTTTAACATCTTTATTGGAGTATAATTGCTTTACAATGTTGTGTTAGTTTCTGCTGTATAACAAAGTGAATCAGCTATATGTATACATATATCCCCATATCTCCTCCCTCTTGGGTCTCCCTCCCACCCTCCCTATCCCACCCCTCTAGGTGGTCACAAAGCACCGAGCTGATCTCCCTGTGCTATGCAGCAGCTTCCCACTAGCTATCAAGTTTACATTTGGTAGTGTATATATGTCCATGCCACTCTCTCATTTTGAAGAACACAGCTAGTCACCTTTTGCTTACTTGTCATAGACCAATCAAATATTAGAAATAACCATCTAAACTTCTGCTATTGATTCTTCATTTCCTGAAGAATAAAATTGAACTTCCTGAGAATCAGTTCTGAGGCTGATCCTTACCCTGTTTTGGGCCTGTTCCTCCAGGGGCATGTCCCCCATCTCTGCCCACTGATCCTGACACAAGTGATTGATTTGAATGGACCATGCCATCTCACGCCTGTTCTGTTCCTTCTGTTTGGATTTTCTTAACTCCCTTCTTAAATGAGCATTCATCAGTTATGACTAGCAGAATATGTTCATGCAATAAAGGAGTTCAATTTTGTCAGATGTTTTAATTCATCAAAAAAGTCCAGAAGTCCTAATTTTTTATATGAAATCTCCTGAGTTTTAAAGGTTGCCAGGTAATTATTTTCTTCCTTCCTCCCTCCCTTCCTTCCTTCCATTTTTCCTTTCTCTTTTTACCTATGAATGAGATGAACATTCCTCTGGGCCAGTATATATACATATGCACACACATTCTAAAAAGCATCATGTGCTGGTAACCAGTTATTTGGTTCTTTCTTTAGCTCGTCAGTCTCTTTTTTCTTACCTCTTAAGATAATGACTAATGTTTGATATATTTTTTGTCAAATAAATGTTTGAATTGAGTTTGACTTATTTTTTATGGAAGAAAAGCTCAGGTCCAGTGGAGTTATAACTTGTACAAGTTCATAGAGCAAATTAGTGGCAGAGATAGGCATCAAATTTAGGTATTTTCCCTATCCCAAATTTTACTTTTCTAACTTCATTGTTATTATTGGTCAAGTTTTGCATGCTCTCAAAACATTACCTGCCCTTTTTGAATTGTGGTTTTCTCTGGATATATGCCCAGGGGGTGGGACTGCAGAATCAAATGGTAGTTCTATTTTTAGTTTTTTAAGGAATCTTCGTACTGTTTGAGAAGATACATGCACCCCAGTGTTCACTGCAGCACTATTTGCAGTAGCCAAGACATAGAAGCAACCTAAGTGTCCACTGACAGAGGAATGGATAAAGAAGAAGTGGTACATATATACAATGGAATATTACTCAGCCGTAAAAAAGAATGAAATAATGCCATTTGCAGCAACATGGATGGACCTAGAGATTATCATACTAAGTGAAGGAAGCCAGACAGAGAAAGATAAATATCACATGATATCGCTTATATGGAATCTTTAAAAAAATGGTACAAATGAACTTATATACAAAACAGAAATAGACCTACAGACACAGAAAACAAACTTACGGTTAGCAAAGGGAAAAGGGGGGAAATAAATTAATAGTTTGGGATTGACATGTACTCACTATTACATATAAAACAGATAACCAACAAGGGCCTATTGTATAGCACAGGGAACTCTACTCAATGCTTTGTAATAACTTACAAGGAAAAAAAAATCTGAAAAAGAATATATATATATATATATATATATATATATATATATATATAAAACTGAATCACTTTGCTGTACACCTGAAACTAAAACAATATTGTAAATCAATCATACTTGAATAAAAAGAAATTTACCAGGCCTTAAAATTATATTTCAATTAGGTAAAAAATAATTAAAATGTTTCCAAATTTCTCATCCCCCCCCCACACACACGTGCTACATGTATAATTATTTGATTTTTCCCTGTCATGTATGATGATGCTTCTTCTACTTAGTTAGAAATGCAGAAAATGTTACATTTAGACCACCATCGGTGCTTCAGAATCAGAAGTCTCTATCCTCCTTGAGACATGTATTTATAATGGAAGCAAGGGTGTCTTATCAGTAGTAACTGAAACTGCTGCTGATTGCCCTTTGCTGCGTCTTATCCACGCTCTTCCTACAGTTTATAGGAATAAGCTGAGTCTGGGAGGCCTGGTAATTCACAGGGCACATCTAGCTTTCCTTCTGACCTTGACTGGTGCCTCACTAAACCATCCCGAGGAGATACTTGCATATATTTTATGGAGTTTTAAAAAAGTTACCATAAATCTCAAGGTTTCCTTACACACCCTCATTTGCCTGGTGTCATTTTAGAGTATAATTTTGATGAAACATTTTACAGGGCATTCTCTGATTAAAATCTAATGAGATTAAAAGAATACTGAAGATAAAATAAGTTATGTAAACCTGCATTAACAGACCAGCTTCATCCATATTGTATACTTTGCATTGAATTCATGTTTTAAACATTTTAATCATCCTTTACTAATCCTTGGATAGTTTTAGTTAGTGAAGCAATTCTATTTTTCTGTAAAGAAATTTGCAGCTATTTCCGATAATACATGTAACTGTGTTTTCACTTTCTGTTTATCATTAGTGAGTGCTTTGCCCATTTCTTTGCATTTAGCTTCCTTTATGACTCAAAGAAATATATCCAAAACTATAGTGCCTTTGTACTTTGTACTTTACCAAAGAACAATGTTAATTAAGTTAAGCAATACACACAAAAATTATCTCTATTTTCCATTGTAATTTCCCCTAAACAATTGAATAAATTAGAAGTTTATATAGGCCCCGTTTCAGCAAAACATCAGGATTTATGTAAATTATATACAATTGCTCAGGCAGGTTTAATTAAAACTGTTAGAAAAAAATTGGTTTGATGAGATTATGTTTGAGAATGTACAATTATCTTTCAGTTTCATAATAAATTCTTAATGTTATAATGCATGAAGAGAGGGTATGATACCATGCTTAATAACAAAACTATTGAGCATTTATTGTGGGTTAGGCCTATTCATATACTTTATCTCTTTCAAACTTAATCAAACAACAGTGTTGTAAATCAGGGATCCCCAACCCCCAGGCTGCGGACCTGTACTGGAACCAGGCCACACAGCAGGAGGTGAGCGTCCGGTGGGCAGGTGAGTGAGCGAAGCTTCATCTGCCCCTCCCCATCTCTCTCCGCATTACCGCCTGAACGATCCACCTCCCCACTGTCTGCGGAAAAATTTTCTTCCATGAAGCTGGTCCCTGGTGCCAAAAAGGGTGGGGGCCGCTGCTATAAATATACATTATTTAACTTTTTTTACAGAGAAGGAAATTTAGAGTTAGAAAGGAAAACTTGCTAAAGAAACTCATTAGACTAATCCTAGAAGTATGTCCATAAACCCAGCAAAGTTTTGAGAACTACAGAGAATCCAATCATACGATATTTAGATATATTAAAAGGACAAAATGCAAGCATAACTGATGCCATATAAAAGTTTATTTATAACCTAATCTGCAGGCTTTCATACTAAATACTTGTAGACAAGCATTTAGTAATAACGAGTATGACTTAAAAGTTATGCATGTGAGCTTTGAAAGCAAAGCTAACCAAGGTTTTAAAGTTTGAGAATTTCTGATATTACATCGAAAACAGGTATCAAGGTGTCCAATCAGTATTGGAGGCAAGAATCTCTGGTTCTGCATCTTAGGTAAATTCTCTGGTCAATATAGCATCTAAGCTAACTGGGAAGATAATTTCATACTGTGTGTTTTCATTGATTTTAAGTTCAAAACCGGAAAAAAAAACAAAACAAAACTCTGGTGACAGCAGTCAAGATACTGGTTTTCTTTGTGGGATATTGACAGGGAAAGCTATAAAGCACCTTCCACACTGCTGATAATACTATTTCTTATTCTGTATGCTGGTTATTTGGTCACATAGATTTTGTGAGAATTCATTGAACTATGCATTTTGACTTTGTACAATTGTATTTATGTATGATATACATCAATAAAAATAGAAGAAAAATTGCTTTGATGGATCACCACAAGCATACCAGCTGGCTGCCTTCAGTTATTCACTCAAAATTATTCTTATTATAAAATAGTTGTTGTTTTATTGCATAAATGTTTCAGAATGGAAAAGTTAAATATAAACTTCAAAAATGGATAAGCAAATCAATAGTAGTAATAATTGTATTATAGAATAATGTGTTCATTTTTAAGTATTTGCAATATTTAAAATACTTTACTTAAAAATATATCAATATTGACATTCTAATTTAAGATGTTTAGTTGAAAAAATGATTTATAGTGTGGTTTTAAATAGTAATCTTAAAAATTACATAAACTGTATACACATTTAAGAAGCATGAATAGTCACCATATTTATAAGTTGAATTTATTAGTTTTATAAAAATATTGACTTTTTAAAAGGCTTATTTATTAGTAAATGTGAAGTGCTTATAAAGCTAATAGAATACAGTAAATTATAAATGCAATATTTAATCACTAATGTCAAAGAGTTAATGAAAACCAAGGACTAAACCAGTAGTTCAACAATGTGAGGTTTATTTGTTTTCTGAAACAAGGAAGGGAATTCCAAAATAACTGTGGAATACCTTTCAGTTAGGATGAAGCAAGGTGATTTTTCTTTGCAAAACACACTTGGACTGAATGATTCTGAGGAGGCCACAGCAAGTGGATTGTTTGGTCTTCCTGAGGTGAGGCTACAGGAGACTAGGGTTCACTTCTCCATTGACTGTTGCCACTAGGTGACAGTAGCTTAGCAACAGAGTATCTCTTATCTGTGTTCAAGGGTCATGATCAATCATGCAATAAGTTATTGGTGAGGAAGCTGCAGTACCTCAGAGAAGAGGGTTGGTATAACACTTGAGAACTGCAGCATGACCTTGGAGAAATAGTTTCTTGCTAACTTTGCCGCTGAATTTATCCATGTCTGTTACAGCAATCTGATTAATGGCAGGATTGATTTTCATGTTTGCAATCCCAAGCTGACTTCATTTACTCTTTTAGTTTCAGGTTAGTTTTTTCAGATTAGTTTTCAGATCAGTTCACAACGTTTAATTTTTTTTTCCTTTTGCTTCCTTTTCATCCTTCCTTCCTCTATTCATCCCTCCCTTCCTTCCTCATTTCCTTCCTTCTTTTCCCCCTCCCTCCCTTCCTTCCTTCCTTCCTACCTTCCTCCTTCCCTCCCTTCCTTCCTCCCTTCCTTTCCTTCTTTTTTGGAAAAGAGGGATGAAAATTACATGCCCAAACTTTTTTTCTCCCATGTTTATTTTCTTCTCAAAAGCAAAACACATGACACACCAGTCTACTTTTTGTCCTCTGCCCAAAATCTTGATGGGACTTTGGAGAATTCAGGACAATGATAGTTGATTAGAGTAGAATCAGAAGCTTCATTTTGGTCCTGAAAAGTAAGATCTATTTTTGACCCTGGAGAGCAAAAACAATTATGGGTGAGTGATTGGCATTCATAACCAAGGTTTTCGCAAACAGCAAAAACTCCCTCCCGGGGTTGAATTTAATCCATTTGAAACCAAATAATACTAACATTCCAGTTGAGTAAATCCTCAAGCTAATTTGGCCTATACCTCTCAGAATTTTAATTTTTAAATTAAGATATAAGCAAACACATTGACAGAGAGGGCTATGAGTACAGAAACAAGAGAGCACACTTGACAGGAAAGGCTTGAGTTTTCCTAGAGGAGCAACTTCTCTGGGAGAGGGGATGAGGAACCAGGGCTCCTGAAGGCTTTCACTGTGTCCCAAATCTCTTTGAGTCAGAGGAGACCCCACAGTCAACAAGATCTCTGAAGAAACCCAGTCACATACTGTTCCAATTACAAAACTTGCCATTAGCTAAAAGTTGACTAATACGGCTACAATACAGCCTAAAGGTCCAGCTCTTCTTGTTAGCTTTGGATTCTATTGAATGCTTACTTCTTTATGCCCTGTGAATTAATTTATTAAATATTCTTAACGCTAGATGTTCTAACTCCTGAGATTGAAAGATCGTTCTAGTATTTAAAGTAGCTGCTCAGGTATATAGATGACAAAAAGTCTGTTTATCTATAAATTATTGATTAACTTGTCCACCCATAACCATAGATGGGTAACCCAAGTGGGTACAGGGAGAACTAATTATTAGTCATATTAACTAGATTTGCATTGTCTCTCTCCCTATTTTTCCCCTAACTGCCTCATTATCCCGCCATACTGTCACTGATACAGTAGTTGTTAAGAAGAGAGGATGTTGGTGGCTTATCTCCATGACGTGTGGAAAAATATGCCAAAGGTCAGAGGAAATATCAGAATCGATAGGAAAGTAGAATTTGCATATGAAAAGTATGGGACTAGATCTAGATAAGTTTATTTGAGTTTCTGAGTCCAATAGTGTCTGATGACAAAATCCTCTAGATTTTTCAGAAGTGTGGGCTAATATGTTACACCTTTTTAAGAGGTTTTTCTAATTGGGATTTTCTTCCTCTTGTACCAGAAAGAATAGTACTCACTGAAATGACTCAACAACATGAGGTGACTTGTGCTCTGCAGTGACTCTTCCTCACGAACAAACACTTTTAAGAGAAGATCAAAATAGTTCGTTCCACATATACCTAAATTCATTTAAATTCCAATAATATGGATTCTGTAGTTTTTTTTTTTTTTTTTTAGTAAAACATGACTGAAAATATTTGTGAAATGCTTATTATATGCAAACTACCATATTAGGTTCTGGGCATTGAAATTTAAATGAGAAACAGAACTTTTTCTCAAGAAGGCAATGTATTTTGTGGAACGTCCAAGGAACAGGTGGATCCTCTTAGAGGATTAGACCTGAAAGATATTATTTGGAGGGATAATTTCCTGTGAAGGAAAGGGGAGAGAGGGCCAAAGAAGGAGAAAATAGAAGGTCTGACCCCTATGAAGTTAAGAGGGAAGGAAAAAGGAATAAATAGGCAGAGTTACCCCCCAAATCTGTCTATTAAATAAATGGGTCCTGTATCTCAGAGGGATGAGCTTCTTAGTCAGGGAATCTTGGCTTCTGTGGGTATGCACAGGTGGTCTAGAGGGCGCCCAGCAGCGGTAGTTGCTAACCAACTATGTTGCTTACAGCAGGGGATTTGATGGGCACATTTTCATAGCCACACATGAAACTAAATGTAATAATGACCTAGAAGAGGAAAAGCATAATAATAAAGTTAGTAAGACCAAACACACACATACAACTGAAATTAAATTTGAAAGAAAAATAATATATTAAGGGCTTAAGGCAAGCTTCAAAGGAGAAAGCAATTTGACCTAGGCTTGAAGGACGAATAGAATTTCCATAGCACAGAAAGTGGGAGAATGGCTTTCCAGGCAAAGAAACAGATAAACTGAAGCATGAAGACATTGGAATACAGGGCTGGTGGCGACCTCCAGCATTTTGATGGTGCTGGTATAGACTTACCTGAGAGTGAGGTTGAGATAGATTGAGAAACATGTATCATGTGGGTCAAGAATGTGTTAGGAATTAATATTTGTCAAGAAAGCAATAAAAGAAACAACCTGTGTGACGAGGCCAATTCTGGTGTCAACAAAGAAGGTGGGTTAGAAATGGAGAAATGAGGAGGGAGTATAAGGCAGCTCCAAAGTGAAGGTGAGAGCTGATGCAAGGCAATGGGGATGAGGGCAAGGCGGGGATGGTCCGTGTGGGGCAGAAAAGAGAGGAAAGACACCAGTGAGTCTTAAATTAGTTGGTACTCATGCCTTGCAAGATTATGCAGCTAAATAATACAGAATGCAGACAAGATGTTCAGATTTATACTTACCAAGTTCAAGACATGGTGCACGGTGTATTGGATTATAGTCACTTCCTCAGCCCGACCATCAGGGTTTGAATCAGGGATTCACCACTCACTGTCTATGGGACTGCAGGCAGGTCTCTTAAATTCTGTGCCTCGGTGTCCTCATATGTTAAATGGGAATAATGATGGTATCTGCCTTTTAGAGTTGCTTTGAGTATTAAGAGATTAAATTGGCCATAGTTATAATCATTGTTATTATTATTTTTTCAGAATGCTCAGCAATCACTTGAATTATGCAACTGATAGCTTTTTTTTCTCACGACACAAACAAAAAGTAACATTAGGCACCATTTTTAATTTGTACAACTCTTTATAAATTGATAAAATGTTATAATTCTAGACTACTATATATATTAGTACATACATATATATATATATACTATTTATATATTTAATTTGAACATAGTTACTTTTTGCTGAGTAAATGACTCTGCTTTATCAATTCCTAATCAGAGTTATTTGATGTGGTATATTTCTGCCTTGTCCCATAGCTTACATTGTTAGGAAACTCAGTTGGAATGGTTAGATAATAAAGACAAACTCTTGAAATTAGAATATATAGCCAGTTTTCTGAGAAAGAGAGAGAATGCAGGCTAAACTTTTCTCCCCTCCTCTCTCTTCCTATGCTAACATGGCTTTATAGCTTACTTTCTCACATTTCATATTAAAGCAGTAAATTTTATCTCTTAGCTGCGTTTTTTGTTTGTTTTTATCTCCCTGTGGAAAATATTCTTCTCATATTGCTATTTCTTGATTTATAAATTTTAGATCTCATCTACTTTTACTTACTACTCTGATACATTCAGATTATGTGTGTTATATTGCATATGTAATACATTACATATTATTACATTATGACACATGAGGATTCAGTTCTCTTAACTCACCTCCTCCAATAAAATTAAACTCTAGGTCATCCTATTAAATGCCAAGTATTAATATTGTTATGAATATATAAATATTGTTCATTGAAGATAAAATGATGTGCTATGATCTTTCCTTTTTTAAAAACTTGTTAAACTTTTAGAACTTTCACTTGTTTTGTGAACTGCATGCCTCAACTTTCTTTCCCTGATCTATTAGTTCACACCTCCCGCCCACTCCTCAGATGTTTCTTTCCCAGAGTACCTCATCTTTCTATCTTTCTGCTCCAGTCCGGCCTGTTTGATTTCAAGATTAAACTATTACATGGTTATCATTCTCACACTCTGTTATAATGTATTTATTGCTTCTTGTATGTCATATATTTCTATTTTTTGCTGATTTCTTCCTTGTTTACAGAGTAGTCTCCAAGGAATTACCAGGAAATTAAAGGAAATAAAAGCTTACAGATTTCTGGGGTACTTACTTATTGAGAATGTTGCTAATTTATCTTTTACCTTGATTAACATGCTGGTTTAGCATAACATTCTAGGTTAAAATTCATTTTTCGCCAGAATTTTAAAGGCTTTCCTCACTTGCCTATTGCTGCTTCTGAGAATTATGCTATCATTCAGATTCTCTATCTTGTTTATTTTTGGAGGTTTCTTTCTTCCTCTTCTTTGGAAGCTTTTTGTATCTTCTTTCTCACCTGTGTGCTGGGGAAATCCTTGGCCACTTTCAATTTGGAAAAGGATGCTCCTCAGTTCCGGATAGTTTTGTGCTTGGTTCTCTGTGGTCAAAGCAATATCATCATAACCACCTCCTGTATCCTCTGCATGGGAAAAGAGAATTATCAAAATCCCCTTCCCAAAGAATTGTGAGAATTTGTCAACGAGAGGTACTCCAAGGACTGCTGTATGCATACATTGAGCAAATGATAAACTCTTGCTGCAGGATTGCAAGCACTAAAATCAATAGCAGTGATCCACCTTCCCCAAGATTCTTGATTTACAGTAGCTGCCAGGCAAAGCTTCTGAGAATCATTGACTTTGGCAGTTGAGGCTGTGAGCACTGTCTTCCTTTGAGCCTCTCAGATGCCAGATATTTTTCTGAAAATCTCCAGCCTCAGTATTTGAGGCAGTAGATAGCAGAAGTGGTCGGTGCCCATGAGAATTCTGAGGCTTGAATCGGGTGCCTGGAGATCTCCCAGGTATCACCTCCTATTCACAGTTTCCTGTACCTTTGTATTTTCAGCCATTACAAGGGTGTGTGCGTCTCTCACTTTTTGTATTCAGAAACTTCCTACTTGGAATATCAAGAATGGCTTCTCCTTTCCTGAGTAAACTTGGCTGAAGCCCCTTCTTTTGTACTTCCTTGATAAGGTTCTCCTTTTATTCTCTCTGCCAACACTTTCTGTTATTATAACAGAACCTCTGTTATTCCATCAGCGGTATTCTTAGACTGATGCTCTTTTTAAAATTTGATTTTCTAGGCTGTTTTTCATTTCTTTTTATTGTGATTGTACTCTTAGGAAGTTTTCTTAATCTTCTCCTCTGATCATTTTATTGCTTTCTTTCATTTTAGGTAGGATATTGTTCATTTCTAATAGTTGTTTTCTGATCTCAGATTGGTCTTCTTTACAGCTTCCCATTATTTTATAGGTGACATATTTTTTCCAGGAAATTTAATTGTTACAATTTTTATTTGTGTTTAGCTCCTGTTTCCTGAATTGTACCTTTTTTTACCATTTACATTTTTTATTTAAATTAGTGTCTATACTATGGGAGGCATTCCACAAATGTCTGGTGATACTTAAATTCCAATTTAACAATAAAAAAAAGCTCAGTGGAAGCTGCATTGCTGGGGATGATGAATGGATGGATTTTGGTAAAAAAATTGTTCAGTTACAGAGCTACTTTTTAAAGCTATTTTTAACTGCCAATATCCAGAGTGCTTTTTTGGCACTTTTCAAGAATAATTTTCCATTTTCTCCAAGGAGCTTATACTTGGCTAGAAACATTCTGTGAGTTGGAAGGGAGAAGGCTGGGGTTCCCACTGTTGGGTGTGAAAAATTTAATTAATCTCCTATTTTCCACTCCATAACTCACTCCTTCCATCTGCCTTTTCTGATGTGCCTGAAAGGGGATAATATATTGTTCAATTTCTGTAGAGAATAAAGTACTAGTCTCATGCCTGGGAGTGGGGCACTTCAGCCCAAACTCCTACAATGCCTGTCTTTTTGTAACTCATGACTCTCATTTAGTGTTTTCTTTAAAAGCTCTAGTTCACCTCTTTTTTCTGCTGTACCTATCATTTTACCAGCCTGTCTCCTTTCCATCCTCAAAAAATAGTTAATATCTCCTACCCATTTAAATCACCTCTTCTATTTTATTTGAACTTGTAGTTTCATATCTTTTAAATTCTGTATTGTCATTTTGTGGATAGGAAAAGAGAAATGCACATGGTTAATCTTCTGTGTTCAGCTGGAAACCCCAGAGCCTATTACTTATTCACTGTGATACGCTGCTCTGCAGTGTTACTTATACTGGGGAGCAGAGAGGGGTTAGAGTCAGGACTGAAGAGAACAGAGGTTAAGCTTCACAGGTAAATTCCTCTTCCACTCTGTAACTTGTCTAAATGCTCAGACTTGAAGACTCTCTCTTTTAATTCTTATTCCACAAGACCACTTAATGCTTGGCTTCATGGGGACAAAGAAAACTCCTGTGATTAGTGTCCATTCTGCTGTGCTGTCTTTCTAGTCAACTATGTGGGGTTATCACGTGTCCCACCTGGGCATCCAGTGGCTGCTGAAGTCAAAGCAGGTACTACCATGTCCTTTCTCTGGTCTCTTCTGCCTCAACACCACTGGCAGCATGGAGGCTTTACCTAACCCACATCACCCTGCCTCTTCTCCATGGCTGCTGATGCCCCATGTTGGGGTGTGTGGACCTTGCACAGCTGTTGCCACCCAGGGTCACAAAGAAGAAATTAGGAGGGCTCTTCCTTTCTCAGCTTCCCCCCATGCCTGTTAGGATTTTGAACCTGCCAGTGAAATCAGGAACCAAGCATCTCAACTCATAATAGTAATCCTTGATTTATTCATTAATAGTGGAAGAATAATGCTTTTAAAAACATTTTGATAAGCATGTCTCATAACATATCTTATATTTCATTTAACTACTACTGACAATTACTATTGACAGCAAGGCCCTCTATTCTGTGCTGCCCAGGTGTACATTAAATATGTAAGAGAAGTTGAGACCTGTGAAAGAATACAATAAAAATAATATAAAATAACATTAAAAATTATTATACACTTCTTGTCATGGTATCAGCTGTTCTCTTGCATGCTCCTGAGTCCCATATGAGAAGCAGGGTGATCTGTGAGCATAATATGGCCTCTCTCTAACAAACTAATAAGGCATGGATTCTTGCTTCCAGATTTTCCTTCACATTAGTGTGGAAGGGAAATATAAGAAGGTCAGAAGTTACTATACCTTAACTTCCTCAACTTAAGTGATGTAAAGAAATAAATAAAAATAATTTCCCACATTGAAAAAATTTTGTTAACCACTGTGTTATGCATCCAACATATATATAATAGAATATACAATGGTTACTGTAAGAATTTAAAATATACGAACACCGTGACACATTTTCATTCATTCTTTTTTTTTTTTTTTCATTTTCTACTTCTGTGCAATTCTGATCAGAGTGAATTCCATTTCCTTCTGAATTTTCACTTGACTTTCAGAATGCCAATATTACAATTTAAATAAATGAAAAAAACTCCCTTCAAAGTGGGAAAATCAGAAATACATGCTGCCTCTGGTAGCAGAATTAGAGTCTTTCAAGTGTAGAAGTTGAATTGCTTCTTTCTTAAATACAATATTAAAGTCTGTGCAATTATTAAGTCACAAATTGAATAGATATGAATATTTTACTAACATCAAACACTGCCTGCAGTGTGCTTGAATAGTTATTCCTGAAATATTATGCAAAAAAGGAACTTAAATTATTTATTGAATTCGTGAATTGTTTAGTGTCTCTGATTTTAAGAAGGTTCCCTCATTTATTCACAGCTGTCAACTTTAGATTAACCCAAGGGTTAATTATCCATTTTATGATTTGTCCATACTTCCCCCCCCTTCTCCCTCTTTCCATCTACTTGCTGGCTATTTTCCTATTAGATGGCACCTGAGTCATGGCCTGGAAAAGGAGCTAATGTTGGATGAAATGAAAAATGCCTCTATGAAAAGTTGAAAAGTACTAGAATTAATATTTCTATTTGAATCTAAATTAGCTTGTAATCATTTCTATGTCATATCCATACACATCAGTCAAAAACGCTCCATGAGAAGAATTTTCATCCAAATAAGGACAATAAGTCAATGAGTAAAGCAAGCTAGTCAGTTGCTTAAAATTATACATCACAATTGACGCTATGAGAAAATGATTAGAGGACACATATTCCCTTATACCTGTGTGGAAAAACTTTTAAGTAATTTTAGAAATCATTTTATGTATAAGGGAATATATAAATATTACTTTTGTTACACAAAGGAAAAATATGTGTTCTTTCTGAAACGCAGAGGAAAGAAGTGAACACAGGATCATCTAACCATTTGGAGGCAGCTCGCTGACTTTATGAAGATGGATTCAAACCTGGAGATTAAAAAATGATATCATTTGAACACATGAAAATATTTTATTTCTTCGTGTATTTGCCTAACACTAAAAAACAAAAACAAAAACAAATAGAACCCAGGTTGTCATGCCACAGTTTGCAGCTGCTCTGTTAGTTGGTGTTTCAAACATCACTTAACCTCCCACTCTTCTGGGGCATTTGAGTTTGTTTCCTCAGTGCCAACCGCCATGAAGTTGGAATGCCTGAAGGAAATGGACAAACACACCTGGTTTTAGGTCTTATATTTGGAAGAAAGGTGATTTCAAGTCTCAGCTATCACATTTTTCATGATTTAAATCTGCTCTAATACTAGGAAATGGTTTTCACCTTAATATTTTTCTGTTCATTAAATTATACTCAGTCAAGAATTGTTGTATATCAGCAAGGCATGGGTATTACGCTATTAACAGTTAGCTTGTATGAGTTCAAGACATGTCTCTGGATTTTATTTTATTAGTGAAAGTGAGGAAAATCATTCTCCAAAATTAAATTTTGATTAGAAAAATGTCAGTGACAGTGAGGAGACCTTGCCTCTGTCTCCTCCTCTACCTCTGAATTGATAATTGTGATAAGACAAGCTTTTATACTTATCTTTTCTATATTTTATACTCTTCAACAGTAAAATAAATAAAGTCATAATTACTACCTGCTTAACTTAAAGAGTGCTGTGGAAGTTCTGGAGATGAAAGCCTTAAACTATTTTGATCTCTCTAGATCAAAGGTGCTTCATAAATATGAAGTAGTTTTATTTCTTTAATTAAGTTGAAGAAGATGTGCATCATATCTGAAGCAACTATACCTCATCACTTGCCACTCCTTATAAATACAAAATAATCTAATTAGCACAGTGGTGGCTTCTGCTTGAAATTGCTTTGTGAGATAAGAAAAGACAAGGGCACCCTTCGGCATGCATAGAATTAAGCTCCTGGAAATTTTGAGGGGAAATAGCCCTCAGCTCTCTGCTGCTCCTGGTGTATTGTGAAATTAGCATTCCTTTGCAGTTAAATATTTGGTCCCATGGCATAAAGAATTGAACTGAGAGAATATATTCTACTAATTAAAACAAAGGAAGTTATATTTTCTTCATCTAGTTAAAAAGTTATCTTCCTACAAATACATGAAAATAACAAGGAATTAGCTTACAAATTACTTTTAGAACAGTTTAGGTACAGCTATCCACAGTAAAGTGATTAAACAAAAAAATGTAGCAGCATCAGGAAGACCAATGTCGTTGAAGATGTAGGAAATGTGGACGTGGTGGTGATGTGTCACCTTTTGGTGAGAAAGCGTCTGAACCTTCTTTGACATTTTGAGTCTTCCCTGCCATGCGAGTTGCAGAAGACAGAGTGTGTCAGCTGCTAAGGAAGTGGAAAATGAGGGACTCACTTTCCCGCCGTCCCTCACAGCAAAGATGCAGGCACATTAGCCAAGCTGTGCCAAGGAAACGCCAGAATTAATTAAATTTAATTAATTAAATTAATTTAATTCCCTAGTATTAAAGTGGGAATCTAGTGTCACACACGCATGACCTGAGGCACTCTCTCGGAAAGTAGTTTCCTGGGCATCAGTGGCAACATCGATGTCCAGAAATATAGAATTGACCATGCCAGTTACAGAATTTGTCATCTTACCAGCTTGGCAATTATGTTCTCATGTGACTACTCACAGTGCAAATTTGGATGTGATCTTCCTGTCTGTGTAGCCTCAAACTTAATTTTCTAGTTACTCTGGCAGTTATGGGAACTAAAATCCATTTTCAGAGACATTTCTTCTGTGATCAGAGAGAGACAGTTTTATGTAGCTTGCAATTTAGATTTTAACTGATTCAAAATGGAAGGAATAGCTATATGGTATTATTTACCACATTAAAATCCATTTAACACAACATGGTGACAAAATATTGTTATTTTAATACTCTGAAGAAAGATCAACACGTTATTTTAATACAAATATCAGGAAATGAGTTGGATAATCTTAATGAGGTCTTAACAAATAAAAAAGGTTTTATTCAAAGAAAAGTACTTTGGTATTCTTAGAGTAGAAAAATATTTTATATTTTATGGTGGAAAAAAAAAAAAAAGAAGAACCTCAGAGCCTGTCAAATAAACTGATATCTGGCATTTCTACTTTCCATCATGTGACTTTAGATAAGTCATTTAAACTCTCTGACTCTTAATTTCCTCCCTCTTATGGAGGACAAGAGAGAGAGAGACTATTTCTGTTACGTGACTGGTGGATTAGAGGTAATATATTTCAAATGCTTACCATAGTGTCTAGAGCATGATAGGTGTCCACAAAATTGTATTATGAGATACTTACTGGATACTAATGTCCTTTCTGAGCATGAGTTTTAGCTCGGTGTGTTCTTAAACATCGACAAGGTGGATTCTGAGTCAGTCTGCCCATGTGACACCCTTGGTATTACACTTGGTACTGATGGTCTGGTGTCTCTGCTATATTGATGACTAAATGTTTTTTTATCACTCTTGGTCTTAAAAGAAGACGATATGGATATGGATTGGAAATCTGCTAGGTTGTTTAAATTGTATCATAAAACAAGAAAACTCTTTTATAACATGTGACTATTCATGTTTGCATTTTGTATCTTTGCTGACCAACTGTGACCGTTACTATAGGTTGGCTGCCCTACGTTGATTCTTCCATTTTACTTCTTGATTACTTAAACTCAAGCTGAAGATCTATGAAATGAAGTGATATGCTATCTGTTCCCAAACCTTCAACATGCTTCTTGACTTTAGGTATGTTTGATACAACGTTAGACTTTGATGGTTTCCTTGCCTTGAGCTCTGAAAAGATATTCTAGACCTTTACGTTCTGCTCCAGATACATCTGTATCTCTCTATTCACAATGAAGACTCTAGCTTCCAAGGATAGAGAAGATAATAGAATTAGAATTTCACATAATTATTCACTGGTTTAATTCTACATTTCATGTGCAGTATTCTCATTTAACAATACCAATACTACTACAACCATTATGATTTTAAAAAATTATGTATTTTTTGTCATTTCACTCCATTTTTAAATGTTGTATATCTACATTATCAGAGCATATGGGCTATACACATAGTTTCTCTGTTTTAAAGCCCTTGTTTAGTTTTTGTACTAAATGCAAATCTTTATCTACTGTTCACAATGAGTCTTTATGTCAGTGTCTGACTAGTCATTTTGTTTCTCTGAGATCTAAACTCTACTAGATTCCTCTTCCAAATTGTCCATAGCTTATACGCTTGAAAAGCAGTTTAGTGTCATAAAATCCTTGGTTCACATTTTCATTTCTTGCAATCTCAAATATATTTATTTTGGTAAAACACATTGATATTGAAAACTCTGATAACAATTCCAATTTGGTTATTTTTCTTTTGTTTTGTTTTTCATCTCATAAGAGTGATTTGATCTTTTCACTTGGGTATTTAAAAGACATCTATCTCCTCATCTTCCTCCCCATGCCCCCTTCCCTTCCTCCCCATTTCCTCCTCTTCCTCCTCCTCCTCCTTCTTCCTTGCTTCCTCTTCTTTTTCTCTCTCTCCCTCTTTCTCTTTTTTAAAATCTGATAATTATACTAGAATTCATCTTGTTGGTTTTTCTGGGTCAATAATATCAGGTAAAAACTTTTCCAAACGTACTTTTAAATCTTTTATTTATTTATTTATTTGAGGGTGGGGAGTTCTTTTAGTTATAGACTTTAGCATTTGTTTCCATTGATTTGATCTTCTTTTCTTCTTCTTTAAGGAATCTTCTTATTATAACTTTTTAAGTTTTTTTTTTTTTTTCTGAACTACATACTTATCTGTATGCTTATTCATGCCTGTTTATTTCTAGTTTAGTCTTCATTTCTGAAATGATGTTTTCCTTTTATTTAAATGACCCCATTTCAGAGTTTTCCAATTCTAATTTTTATTTTGTTCTATCAAATCACATCATATAAAAAATATGCATTGCTTATTTTGCCATAATATTCATTTGTTCTGTGACCCCGTCTTTCTAGAACGCTTTTCGTGGTCTATAGCAATGTTGTTCTGAACGTCACTGTATTAGAATTCCTAGTCAATCCCCTTGCTCCAAAATCACATATTCAGTAGCTTGAAACCGTTGTTTCAAGTGTTCCCTAGCTCCTGGCAGGGGTGCTTCCATAATCTAGCATAGAGTTAGGTTCTGTATCTTGGCTCAAATTATCCTAACTTGTATTCTGTACACACTCACCTTCCTCTTCCCCCACACACTCTAACAACAACAACAAAACTTGGGGGGGTAAGAAATTAAATCCACATAAGCAGATTTCACCAAAAATTTTATGAGGAGAATGGACATAATATTTGCATTTTACATCCTTGAGGAAATTGATTTGAAATGTATCATGGATATGTCTGATATCCCGGGCATATTTAAGTCACATAACCATTGATGGAACACAGGCAGTGGTGAAAGTAATGAGAATTATCTCAGTGGAGTTCCCTCTCTCCATATCTTCTATCTCTAAAAGGTTGTATGTACACCATCCCCTTCAAGGAAGAAGGGAAACACTGTGCTCTAGCATAAGGCATTTCTGGCTGATATACTGTTTTAGTAGTAGTAGTAGTAGTAGTGGTAGTAGTAGTAGTAGTAGTAGTAGTAGTAGTAGTAGTAGTAGTGTTCTATTATTATTTCTGGTCTAATCACTATTTTGAATTTAAAAGAAATTTTCTTTTTGAACTCCATTCTTTGCCAATATTTTATAGATACACAGAAAATGTAAAACAGCAGGCTACTCCTTACTTCAAATAAATGAAGAGGATAAGAATGATTAAATAAAAATCAGAATTGTATACCCTAAAGTAATATTTTCTAGCTTTCTGTGAATAGCAATCTATCTTGCAAGTCTTAATCATAATGTGAAAAGGGACTTTCATTTAGTTTCAATATTCTTTCGTCAAAATAAAATATTTATTTTTTCTCTTTTTGCTGCCTAAATTGTATTACTTTGTTGACACAGTCCACTGATAGTTGTATATTGAATATATTCGCATACATATAGGTATGTGATTGAATAAATATATTCCATATTTGCTTACAGAACAACAAACACTGGCATAAATATTCTTCTAACTCCACAAGGGAAGGGATATTTGTTTCAGGAATGATATCAACTACCAAGAACTGTATCTGGAACATATTTTGTTCTCCATAATCAGTTCTTGAATGATTGCTCCTAATATATCACTTCCTCCCCACCAACCTCTTCTTCAGAAAAAAAAAAAAAAAATTGGATATGGTGCTTGATTTTGCTATAATATTGTGCTTAACTCAGGATTTGGAAATTTGGATGAATAATTTGTATAGAAGAACATATATTGAAAAACTATGTTGAAAGATAGTGAATGTTAAATAAGATTCACATAAAGACATTTTGATATAACATTTAAATTTGTTTCAAACTAAAGCCATCTATTTCCTTGAGGATTTATGGTAAATACTAAAATTGGGGTGGGGGTAGAGTTCTTTTTCATGCCATTGGAATAATGACCTTTGTAACTAACACTACCATGTCCCTGATGAAGTCCTTGGCTGTGACCGTCCCTCTTTAGACTGAGGGATGAAGGTAAGGACAAAAGGGTAGTTCACATTTTCATATAATAACTATTTCCCAAAGAACACATTTCTGCTCTAGAAAACTTATTTATTATCCAGAGCACAACCTACCTACTTCTGTGGTTGAAAATCCAACTCTAAATATGTGAGAGAGCTGGACTTTACATTGTGCAAGGACTCTCTGTGTGCAATAAGGTGCAGAAACACCAAGCCTAAAAAGAACCCCCAATTTTCCTACCCTTGTGACTATAAGAGGGTCACATGACAATGTGACAATGACTCTGAAGGTGTCATTGAAGACTAAATTGGCTAAAGGTTACAGAGTCTTCACCTGATTTAGATCTTTCAACAGAAACCCAAACAAGTCATATGCTGGAGGCTTGATGAACAAAAACATTCATATTCGAAGGGGAATTGTTTTCATCTGAGCTGTGTGGTAGAACCTTGCTTCTCTCTTTACTTCAAAATAATCAGTCTACTTGGCAGTCACATCAAACTCACTATAATTGTCACTAAAATCTCACTATAATTTTATCAGTTATTCCCAAGTTGGAAGTTTGTATGATAAACTGCCAACCTCAGATGTCCAAGAATTTGTAATTTTCTGTCTTCAGTACTAATCACAGGTGGTTTGGAGTCAGCTCCACAGAGGAAGTGTCATATTGTATCTCAACCACCTTTTTCCTCATTCTTGGCCTAAGGTAGAAGGACATGGCATCCCTGGGGGCCTGCTTCACAACAGCTCAAATTTCTCGATGTTTCTTTAAGAAGAAACAACTTCCCTTCCCAAGTTATTGATGGATATGATGTCAGATCTAGTTAGCACTTGCTTAGATGGTCAGCAATTCTTGGTTGTCCTAAGAACCATGCTCAACTATGGGAAGGTATAAAACAAATAACTAATTAGATGATCCTCTGACATTTTTTCAGATCAGACTTTCAAGTCCATTAGTGTTGGAAGTAGGGATTATCTGTTTATAAACTATCATTTTCATAATCCCCTTTATGTTTATCTTCAATAATATTTTATTTTAAATAGATTATCTATTATCACTTTTTTTGTTTCTGCATCTACTTTTTCATTCCTTCACTGTTGATCCAGTAACATATATTAAAAAAAAAATATTTTATTGAAGTATGGTTGATTTATAATGTTGTGTTAATTTTTGCTGTACAGCAAAGTGATTCAATTATACAAATATATATATATATATATATATATATATATATATATATATATTCTTTTTCATTTTGCTTTCCATTATGGTTTATCACAAGGTATTGAACATAGTTCCCTGTGCTATACAATAGGACCTTGTTGTTTATCATAGTTTGCATCTGCTAATCCCAAACTCCCAATCCATCCCTCCCCTACCCCCTCCACCTTGGCAACCACAACTTTGTTCTCTATGTCTGTGAGTCTCTTTCTCTTTTGTAGATAAGTTCACTTATGTAGATAAGTTCATATTTTAGACTCCACATTGAGATATCATATGGTATTTGTCTTTCTCTTTCTGACTTACTTCATATATGTATGATAATCACTAGGTCCATCCATGTTACTGCAAATGGCATTATTTTATTCTTTTTTACGGCTGAGTAGCATTCCATTGTATATATATACCACATCTTCTTTATCCATTCATGTGTTGGTGGATATTTAGGCTGTTTCCATGTCTTGGCTATTGTAAATAGTGTGTAGCATATGTGTTTTTATCTAAAGTTACAGATGAGAAATAACATCTTGGTTTATGATGGGATTCATCCTGGGGACCAATGTTGCTTCACCTGTTGGTTATTTTAGAATAAAAACTGATCCAAATTTATAATGTTTATCCATTCTCCTCAGGATGCAAAAAATCCTGAGCTGAGAGACGTTCGATACCGTTAATTTATTGATATCCGCAACTTTCTACCTTTGACTTGTAAGAAAAACATTTCTAAACATGTGATTTTTCCAACTGGTATTTGCAGTAATTGGCCACAGCAACTGACACAAACTTCATATCTAAGGGAGCCTATGACCCTCGCTCTAGCGACAATAATGAAATATGTTCCAATGTCCACTGCGGTAAATTTTATTACTGTTTATAAATACCTACTTCCCTACTCTGGAGGAGGTGCTTATTTTCCCTTCCCTTACTAAAACCAGACTTTGATATGTTATTGACTTTAGCGAACAAAATGTGAATATCAAATCCAGGAAGAAGTTTTAACGTCTGTGGTTTGCAAGGCACATTTTGTCTTTCTCCATGCCCTATTGAGTGAAGTGCTCCAGATAGAGAGCTGGGTCCGGTGGGAGGATAACTTGAGAATGTGAATCCCTTCCATGCTCACAATGCCTTTTACCTGGGAATAGGCGTGAAATGTAAGTGAGCAATAAACTTTTATTGTTATAGGCCACTAGGATGTTTGTTTGTCTGTTGGTTTTTCTTTGACCATATTTATCACAAACTCCTATTAGAGAAAATATCTTCTGCTTCATAGTCTCCAATTTATCAACCAGGGTATTTTCATATTCTCAAAAACTCTACCATCATTTTGGCTGCATGTTAGTATGTACAAAATTATTACTTTCCATTGAGCCAACTCCTTTTTTCTGCTTGTTTTTCTCTACTCCCAGTATAATGGCATATACCTAATAATTTCTTCTGCTGAGGTGATATATGTGACAGCTGGTGCAGTATCCTTACTTTCCAGTGATTCTCAGTCTTAGTCATATAATGAGTGGGTTACACTGTGAATCATACATCTTCCTAGGGTTTAAAACATTTGTCACTGGGACCAATTTTCAAACGTATGTGATGTGTGATTCAAAGATAACAATTGGGATCTCTTTATTAGGCAGCAGACTATCTATTCAGGGTTCTTATTTCCTTCTGTAGAGCACCTTGAAACTGTCACAGATACATTATTTCAATTTAATTATGGAATAATTAATTATATGCTCCCCACTGATGTGACATAGAGACCACAAAATACTTAATTCATAATTAAGTGTACTGGTAGAAAAACAATTATATCCTAATGTTTAATTTCTGAACTCATAGGAACCCAATGCAAATTGCAATCATGTTTTAAAGTGTAAAACTTTCAGTACCCTTTAAAACATCATTTGGCATCTCTTCCAATTTCCAAACAATATAATGAAAAGGTTTTAGAAAATTCCAATATCATATTCCTTTCAGCATATACCTAGACCACATTTTGCCCAGAAACTGCAGGTGAGGACCACCTCTCCACTGAAATCTGTAGGTGTTGAGTGATTGGCTCTGAAAAATATCAAGAGTATTATTCTCAGGTGAGATTATATTCCATGGCCAGAGGACAATTATATTGGCCACTTGACTTTCTTCTGAAGATTTGTGTGTGTTGAGGAAGGAGGCATGGGAAGGAAAATGGGGTAGAATGCTATCCTGGAAAAGCAGAGAATAAGTGGTGGCATTAAATCTTCAGATGCAAGATGGGTTTACTTATCTGCAGGGATCTGAGATGGTGCTTAATAGACCATGGTGTTCCTAAGACAGAGTAGACTTTCAGCCCATGAAGATATTACTTAATTTATAACCCCAAAAAAATCAAGAGTAGGTGAGCAAAATACTGATACCAGCTGCTATAATGGAAATTCCTAGTCTCTCAGTTTCCAGATCTAACTGGTTTTCAGACTTAAAACTTGTTGATTAAAAAGGAGCCAGTTCCCTTGAGGAAGAGCCCTTCAATGTCATAACAAACGTTTAAAATAAATATCAGCCCAACTCTTCCCCAAAAGCACTTAATTTTTTTGTTAAATTTAATATACTTATGGATAAAAGAAACCAAGATCTTTTGAAAGCTGTGGGGTTCAGCTGACACAAAACACCATCAGGGCCCCTCTCCACTTGGTGCAGAGATAAAAGCAAGCTAGGCGATCCATGACATGCTGTCACAAGTCTACCCCCTGGGTGTCTTACAGCCCTGCAGATCAAACTTGTGGTTATCTCTATAGTCCCTAAATGTATAATTGGTGTGATGGCAGAAGTATCGCAATGGTTTCTTAGCCCAGGGAATGAGAGCCATTACGGTAGGAAAAGCCAGACAGACGTCTCTGAAACATCCCCCTCTACATAGAGAAGATAATCAGCATCAGTGTCATGTCCGACGTGGAATGGCAGAGACTAGTGTCTTAATGCGTGCAGTGTTACAAATCGTCATTACATTTTATTTAATTCACCAATATGGCCACTGAAAAAATAAGATGGATATTGACAGAAGACAGTGGACCACTTAAACATAATAAAGTGGTAGTACCAAACGTGGCTGCTGTGAGAGGTGGGATATCTTTATTAGAAAAGATTTAATCAGTTCTGGAAATGGTATATAGCTAAGGATCTGGTGGTGTGCTATTTTCAGTCTCCACAAGGAAAGATGACCCGAACTAGGACACATTCAGTGTCTTGCCCCAGAGCTATGATAACTTTCTTACACAGTTTTAAATAGAGTCAGGGACTTCCCTGGTGGTCCAGTGATAAAGAATCCGCCTTGCAACGCAGGGGACGCGGGTTTGATCCCTAGTCAGGGAACTGTGATCCTACATGCTGCGGGGCAACTAAGCCCGCGTGCCACAACTACTGAGTTTGCATGCCTCAACTAGAGAGAGAAAACCCGCATGCCACAACTAGAGAGAAGCCCATGGACTACAACGAAGAGCCTGCACGCTGCAACAAAAGATCCCACATGCCGTAACGAAGATCCCGCATGCCATAACGAAGATCCCGCACGCCGCAACTAAGACCTGACTCAGCCAAAAAATAATTAAAAAAAAATAAATAAAGTCAAAGAAAATTTGGTCATCTTGATGTTCCCTAGAGCAGATTCTCTATTGATGAATGACATTAAGGGGACCCAGTGAATCGAAATAAGCAAGTACTTTCACTTCCCTGCTAAGATTCATGTGCGACAGAGTAGAAAATAAATCCTGTGATGATCCAGGGACCTGTAACATGGGTGAGTTTGTAAGGGCTCTAATTGTTTGGAGATGCCAGGACATTCCTTCAATGGAAGGACAAATTATGACATTTTACCTCTCCTAACGCTAGTAAAGGGAACAGCACTCTGTAGGCATTTTTGGATTTTGAAGCAGAGCATAGCTCTTTTTGGAATACTTTTTCAATCTATTTTTAGATAATTCAAAGGCTGCCAACTTTTAGTGGAGCCAGAGCAATATAGGTTTCTGCAGTAGGTCTAGACTCTGGTAAAAGCTGTTTTTCAGCTCAGTCTTTTTATCTGATAGACCCAAAAGTGCTGAAGGTAAATGAGCATGTTATGTGGAGTTTCTGGAAACAATAATAGGGGAATACCAGTGAAGACTCCTATGTTTTGGAGAAAGGTTGTAATTTATATAGCAGAAACTGGCAGCTTTTGACATGCTGCTGGGTCCCAGTAGATGGTGAACACCTGATGATGGAACAGTGCGTGACTATGGGATCAGAGTTGACCCTTGTGAACTTGAGAGGTCAGACATTCCAACTCATAAATCAGGTACTGATGGAGTCTAAACAAATGTAGAGGGTATAAGTCAGTAATACTAATAATTGTGTGTGTCTGTGTCATCTCTCTTTGCTGCACTGACACCTCTCCTTAAGCTCATCCCTATGGTGTCATGGGGGATGAGGGACAGATCCCCTATGAGTTGCTAGTGTAGAAGAATCATCTTGGGCCTGGATCAAGAATGGCTCAGCTAGATAATGTGGTTTGACCAAAAAAACTGGACTTCTACTATATTACAGTCCAAATTAGAGGTGGCCCTGAAGGCAGTAGTGAATCAAAATCCTTCCATTCCCTAGAGTCTTGAGCCACACACTTGGGCACCCACTTTGAGTGGAGGGAAAAGTTGTTAAAGCAAGTGTATGTATAGAATTCTGGACAGTGACAAATGACTCGGAAGGATGATTAGCATCTTGGAAGGTGAAAGAGAAGAAGATCATATACAAGAAATTCTGGGGGGATAGACTTGTGGATGGATCTGGTAGTGGAGACCAGGGGAGAAGATCTTTGTGACCAGTTTTAACCCAGCTACTGAATGTCTGACCCGTCGTTAGCAGGGACCAATGCTAAGCACATAGCATGGATCTGTTTGTCCTATTTTATACCATATTACCCAGAAGTTACAGGTCAAAGAGAATACTGCAGTGGCCTTTTAAACATATATAAAGAAAGTACCAACTCTGGTTCACATCCTGCAAGGGGCTGGGGTGTATTTCCAGATGTGGTGTATACATTGAATATACAGCCATCATAAGATGCTATATCTCAACAACCTGGAATATGGGTCCAGAAACCAGAGTGAAAGTAGGATGGGCTCTCCTCACCACTATTCCCAAGCACCACTTAAAGGAATTTATGCCTTCAGCCACAACTTTGTGGGATTATATGTCCTGATCCCAAGAATGAAATGACTCCACCAGTTTATACAGTAGAATTTGCTCAGATCCTAAAGTTATGACTATCAGCTTGTCATTTTGGCCTCCTCCAGAGAAGACAGATTGAACTTCAAGTGGAACAGGAATGGATCTGAGTTATGTAATACATAGGCTGTATTGATGCTATTGGAGCCTGGCTTGTATCACCACATTCTATTCTGGATTCAACTGAAGCTTCAGTGGGTTCCTGTATATACTGACTCCCATCTCAGATTTCTCTATCTCCCTCCTTGAGGACTCACTCTGACCCCTGGGGCATGCTTAAAAGCTTAACAATCATAGTCAGAAATATCATTCTTGAAAGTAAAATTTAAAAAATAATAGTGAATCTTAAATTTTCTTGGACAACACTGTATTAAAAGCTATATAAATTCTCTTAGATATTTTTGATTAAAATTAAAAGAGCAACATGAACTATAACATAATTAAATTGCATTATAAATTGCATTATAATGCAATTACGTGTATTATGGTAATCTATAACATTTGTTATAATTTTGTGTTAAATTTTTAACAAACATGGTGCACATTTTAACATGCACAGATTGTTTTTAAACATATTGAGTAAGATTGGTATTATTTTTCTGAGTTACATAACCTTCCCTATATTTAATTGCAAACGTTTCCAGTGATAATTACATTTATTTTTTAAACTGAAAGAAGCATCAAAAACATCACGGGCAAATTGAGGTCGCTATTTAAAAAATTCAGAAGCATAATAGAGTTAAGTAACACTTAAAGATTGTCCACCAGGATACAGAATCTGAGTGCTGCATATCTGCAAGTTAATTATGTCTGAGTCACAGCTGGGGACACTAAGCACGCTTGATAACAGGCTAGTTTAGCAGTCTTTTTCTACATTCTTGACCCCAATCGCCCTGTGATGTAGGGGATCTCCAGATATTTCAGCTGTGCCCTTTCGTTGTCCCAGATTTTGACTGTGTTATCCTGCACCCTGCGGTTTGTGACCAATTGGCTGTCACTCTGGTTTCGCACTTTCAGAATATTTCTGTTTTACTCTTGGGCAAGTGGTGTCATTTTGATGAGGTCCGTGCCATATGTGAGCCAAACTATTTCAAGAGAGCACTCTCTGTTCTCTCCTATACATGCATTAGTGTTCCTGTGCAATTGTGAAAGTCTGGTCTGGAGGTTTTACATCTAATAGCGATTTTTCACAACTTTACTTCCTATTACCTGCGTTGGATCCATCCCAAGACTAAATCATAAATCTCCTAAAACCTCCAGAATTCACTCACATCTCTTCATCTTGCTCATTTCATCCTAATCCAAGCTACCATCATCTCTTGCAGTGGACACCTAAAAAACCATTGTTCCTGTCCCAATTCTTATCTGCATCCACTCATTAGTAGCCAGATGCTATTTTTGAAATATAAATGCAATCCTGTCCATCCTTCTTCCCTCCTACCTTGTTGATTCACGTTCAGATCATTCTAGGGCTTTGCACAGGGCTTAGTCCTTAGTGCTTCCACTTCCCGGGGCTCTGCACAGACTTTGCTCTGGCAGTCCCTCTACTTGTAAAGTTTCCTCCACGCTCCACCTGTAATTATCTCCTAGTCATCCTACAGGCTCACTGTCATACATACATGCATGCCTTCTATGAGGTCTCCATGTGTTCCCACAGCATCATGCACCTGCCCTAATTAGATCCTCATTTATTTTATTTTTGGATGATTATGTGTTTATCTCCCTCATTCAACTGTCAATTCCATGTAGTCAGGGCTGGATTTACCACTGTATTCAGAGTGCCAAGTGGGCCTTGGTTGGGAGGGCGTGAAAAGTTGCGATCATGATATTAAAGCTGGTGAATTAAGGAATATGATGGAGTCCAAGTAATCAATGTGGTGGTCCATGGAGTTAACAAAGGAAGGGAATACGATGGTCCTTATTCTCATTTTCCCCCCTTAATCGTTCCATTGTTCTATTACAACCAAATAATAGTTGACTCCTCTCAGGAATTGTAAAATTGGGCAGAGGTATTTTTCTGCACCGAAATCATGTGTCTTCTTCATAACATTAATTCTACAGGAGCGGGCACGTTTAAGCTCAAACAAGTGAAGAGAATTGAATAAACAAGAACTCTTGGTGCACAGCTCATTTACAACATGAGGACTCCGTTTATCAAAGACAAGCTCTTAGACAATATTTTTCAGAATCACGTCTCAAAAACATTCGTGTTTCATGAAAAAGCAAGGAAAAGTATCTTCTCCCTGAAGGAGAAGATATTTTCTTAAGAGTGTTTTATGTACATCATAGAAAATTGTTGGATTTAGTCCAGATAAATTATTCATCATTTTCCCTGGGCAAGGCTGAAATTTTAAAGTAATGGTGAAGTTTTTGCTTCATCTCCATAATAGAACTTAAAATATTCCCGGTTATGCTTTAAAATGTATTTCAGAATTTGTGTCAGCCATAATAGATCCTCAGAAAATGATTGAACTCCTTAAATATATTTTGTGTAATAAACCATCCATTCTTTTGCAATTACAAGTTTACTATCTAGTAGCAAAAATACAGTTTAAAAAGTGTTACCTACACACGAGCTTAATTTCCCCAGGTATCAACTGTCTGTGGTTTTCATTAGCAATATTCACTTGAGATCCATGGGCAATTACCTGCACCTTGTCATGGAGGTCCTTAGGATCCTTCAGATTTCCCCACAAATATTGCTTTATCATTGATGCCCAAGGAGGTTTTGGAGGCCCTAAGAGGTGTCTTATTTGCCTTTTACACGCACATCTATCCTGCTGGGTGCTGTTCTTCCCGGCAGTTTGACCGTTCTTCAGCAGGCACTGCAGTGCTCTTCCTGACAGAGCTGGAACCATCCTGAGCATTTTCGTCCCGATCAACAACTTCACTGTGCTGTTAGGCACTGTTGATGCTGCCTTAGGAGAAGCAGATTTTGACAGATGCTGCTGCTGCCGTGCTGAGTATCGTGGTGTCTCTGTTGCTGCTACAGCTCTTGTCCCTTATGTGCACCCCCAGAAATGGCCCGAGGCAGCAGTGGGTCTAAAGCTGTTTTGCTCTACTGCTGGCAAAGTGCAGGAGAAGGCACCTTTCCTTCGATAATACATTCTCTTAGATTTAGAGACATTCAGAAGAAGAACTTATGACAAGTACCTTGCCTTACATAGTTTTAGGCAGACATGCCTTCCTGTATTTGTTTTGTTTCATTTTACTTTATCATGTACTTGTTTTCTATAGTTCTTGAGCATGAATCCACTAGGGATTATGCTGTGATAACAAACCTCAGCATTCCAGCTCCGATCATGACCTTAATACAGAAAGCCCTTAGTGGTAACAGGTCATAACACATCTTCAAATTCTACTTTGAATCAACTGGTGAGTGCTAGTAACCTCCAACACAATTACAATTAATTTGCATAAAGAATAACCTTTTACAGAGTTCTCTTCCAAATTATTGTGAGAAGAGTACTGAATTGAAATATGTTATTCTCCCCAAAAGACAATATTGATTAAGAAAAAAAAGAAATAAGGTAATGCAGTGTGGAACATACCACACAAAACTAAATAGATTAATTAATTAATTAAAAATCAAAAGCTTGTGTATCTTATAATCCAGTTTATTTCATGAAAACAGATCTTCAAAATCAAATTAAGATAGCTATTGTGTTCTTTTACCACCATTGAAAACCTTACCTTAATTGAAAAGATAAAAATAGCATGTACTATAAATTATGAAATACATCGTAAGGATTGTTACAGGTACAATTTATTCATTGATTGTTGCACTCACTATCAACATTTTAAGGCCAATTGCCTTAAAAATAGAAAATAAAAAAGTACATGTTATAATGCAAAATAAACTAAGAAATATTCATTCCTATGAGATCTTTCTTGATCTGCAGAGAGGAATATGCAAAAATCTGACCTCACCATTTATCCTAATAGCATTGACAAAAATATCATCAACAACTAAGTCACGATGACTTAGGTCTCTACCTGGACTTAGCCTGAACTTCACAAGTTAAGAACACAAGCTTCCTCCACAAGACTGCCTTCACTTCAGACAACAGCTGCAAGTTTGGGGATTCCCGGACACCCACAGTCCTGGCCAGCTGGCTACAAATTTGAGAGTTCCTGCTACCTCTTGGGTTCAATAATTCACTAGAATGACTCTCAGAATTTGCTGACAGCACTATACTTACAAATGCAGTTTCACTGTAACAACAAGGATACAAATCAGAATCAACCAAAAGAGGAGATGCACCAGGTGTCTCTTCTAGAGATTTTATTGGGGTTGCATTATGTAGACATGACTGATCAAATCTTTGGTGTGTCATTGAACTCTGTCTATATCCCCTTTTATTCCCTGGATGTTGTGCTGATATCAAGTGGCTCAAAGTCCCAACCTTATAATCATGTGATCTTGCTGGCTTGGCCAGTCCCCATCCTGAGTCATTTTATTAGAATAAACTATCTAAGGGTCCATCCTGAGTCACCTCATTAACATAAATTATTAGAACAGACCATGAATAACAAAGACACTTCTATCACTAGGGAAACCCCCCAAGTTTAGAGGCTCCCTCCCAGGAGACAAAGACCAACCAGATTCTTTATTATACAATAGAAAATCTGTCCATGCCATTTCTTTCTTTTATTTAGCCTTTCTTTTTCAAATTTCTCTTTTAGCCAGTAATTTAAAAATACCTCTTGATCTATAGCAATTTACTCTATCCCATGTGGAATTTATTAAAATTTTATATTAAATTGCCTCAGACATCCTTTTTGACCTCTCCATTACCATTTTCATTACCTTATTCCTATCAAACCAATTGTGCTCCTACATTATATAAATCTGTAGTCCCCTAGCTGTTACATCTTCTTCATTTATACAACAAACAAGATAAACTCAAAGAAAACCATACTAGAACACGTCATAATTACATTTTTGAAAACTAATGACAAAAATAAAATCTTGAAAGCAGTCAGAGATAAATAATATATTATTTGTAGGGGAAAGCCAATTCAACTGAAATCTGATTTCTCATCCGAAACCAAGGAGGCCAGAAGAAAGTGGCATGATACTTTTTATGTGCTGAAATAATAATTGTCAATCATGAGCTCTATATTTGGTGAAATTATCTTTCAGGAGTGAAAGAAAAAACATTTTCTTACAAAGAAAAATTAAGAGAATTTGTGAATAGCAGCCCTACCCTTAAAAACTGGTTAAAGGAGTTCTTTGAGTTGTATTGCATACAGTAGACTCTTTCTTGAGCTTTTATATGAGTACTTATATAAAATACTCCTTATAAGTTTATATATGAGCATGTAAATATATGATTTATAAGTTATATTTGATTACTGAAATTAAAATAAAAGGTCATGTGATCCTCAAGACAGCATTTAAAACTGTAGCAAGTAAAAGGACTTAAATGGAAGTGAGGTTTACACCCTTGATTGGAAGTGATGAAATGTTGGTACCAGGAAACTATTATAAGCCACACGTGAATATTATAATACACAGAGATGGAAAGTAATTGGTGAGTTTTATCAGAGAAGTGATATATTGTGGCTTACATTAAAACAAAACAAAACTTATGCTGCCAGGTGGATAATTAATTCCCTGGAGATAAGGGACACACACACACACACACACACACACACACACACACACACACACGAGGTTATTACAGTGATTTATGTGAAAGGCAGCTTGGCACAGGGTAGTAATGTTTAAGATGATGGGAAATGGTCGATGCTGGATATATCTTGAAGGTAGTACTATGAGTACTTACTGGTATATTGAATGGGAGTGTGAGTTCCGAAGAAGGAAAAGGATGACCTTAAGAGTCTTGATCTGAGCCAAAATATGTAGTTGCCCTTTATCCAAATTGAAAGTTTATAACAAAACTTAGGTTTTGGAAATCTTACTAATGAATCTTAGATGACACTTAGATGTAGAGTTGTGTAGAACTTTTAAAAATATGTAAATCAAGAATACAGAGTATAAAATAAAACTAGAATATATGTATAAAATTTTATTCTGCTTTATGGGTCACATAGTAATATTAGACCCACGAGGCAAGATAAGATCACATTAAGAGTTGAGGTACAGAGAGAAGAGAAATGCTATGAGGACAAACCCTGGTGACATCCAAAATTAAGACATCATGAAGATGAGGTGACTGAGAAAAATAGACTGAAAAGGAACAATAAATGAGGTGTGAGAATTGAGAAAGAGGTATTCTGGAATCTAATTTAAAAAAAAAAAAAGGGTTTCAAGAATAAGTTGTCAATCTCCTGTTACAAATGCTGCTGAAAGTTCAAATGACATGACTGGGACTGACAATTATATTAGCCTGTGTTCTATTGTCAGGATCTAAGAGTAATTTCAATGACCATAAATCTTTATGAGATGATTTAATGCTATAATGATGGAATGATAGATTCCATATTGATAAAATGTGTGAAACCCTGTACTTCTGAAAGAACATAAAGCTATTTCCTGTCCACTCCCCTACCTACATGCTATGCACCCTCTCTGTCTCTAGACTTAGGTGTTGCAACCAGAAAATGTATAAAATGTCTTAATTCATAGGTTTTGATTCTGAGGTAAATACAATAATTACCTCTGTTCTTTATTAAGAATTTTTTTAAGATCAAAGCAATCATGCAACAAAGAGGAGTAAGGGCACTGCCAAGGGCACACTCTATGTATTTAATCTACCACATACCCTCCACCTGAGCAAAGTGCTGTGAGCAAGCTATAAACAGAAAATGCAGCAGGAGTCATACAATTCTGGGGTTATTTGTTCCACCAAAAATCTATCATTCTCCCTGACAGACACGCAGATACTGTGAAGATGCAAAGATCTCATCTCAGTGAAATTAGATCATGCTTGATAAGTGATGACTCGTTAATGGGAATTGTATGCATCAAACTGTAGATCTAAGAAGTGAATTAAAACATCACTCAAGCAGATAGGTTAGGAGACCAAAAATGTGTGATTTCCCACGACTCCTTTCTGTTGAAACGCTGATTCTGGGTAGATTGTTTCCAAGCATGTGATTTACAGAAAAAATATGGCAGAAGTAGGGTCAACATGGCATCCTGAAAACACAGTGGTACTGTGTCAGTTGAAAAACATAACTCTGGAAATCATCTACAATAAAAAACAACAAAAAATTAATTTTAATTAAAAAAACCAGAACGTCATAAGAAAAATGAAAGCTGAAAATAATGTACTAAGGTAAAAAGAAAACAGGATTACAAAAGGAAGAATTGCATGGACAATAAAATTGTAAAAGGAAAATGTATACTGATAGTGTTAAAAAAACTGAGACATATAAAAAAGTGTCACCACATTACAGCCAAAATAAATAGAAAATTAAACAATCAAGAACTGTCCTATAAAGAAAAGTTTTAAAATTACAATAATAATGAACAAATTCTGCAATCACTGAGCCTCAAAGAAACCCAAACACTAAACAAACACATAATAACAAAATTAGAGGTCTTTCTATAACTGATCAAATATTATTATAAACTTTTAAGGTAGAGAAATTCGAGCCAGAGAATTTGGGGTTAAAAAATTCAGTTTCTGGGCTTGCCTGGTGGCGCAGTGGTTAAGAATCTGCCTGCCAGTGAAGGGGACATGGGTTCGAGCCCTGGTCTGGGAAGATCCCACATGCCGCGGACCAACTAAGCCCGTGAGCCACAACTACTGAGCCTGCGCATCTGGAGCCTGTGCTCCGCAACGGGAGAGGCCGCGACAGTGGGAGGCCCGCGCACCGCGATGAAGAGTGGCCCCCGCTCGCCACAGCTGCAGAAAGCCCTCGCACAGAAACGAAGACCCAACACAGCCAAAAATAAATAAATAAATTAATTAATTAATTTAAAAAAAATTCAGTTTCTATTGAATGTAAAGACTTATTCAGATAATTAACGATTCAGAAATTTTATCATACATGCTTTTATATATATTTTTTTGCATAAAAGAATACATATACAGTTTTATTTATGGGCCAATAACATACAGGTATATAATGTAATTGACAGTAAAACACAAACGATATGGGTAGGAGAAAAGCTATATGGGAGTAAGAATTTAACACCAGATGTTAACTTGAATCCACAGGAGCAAGTGAGGAGAAACAGAAATAGAAAATAAAACAAACTCTATAATAAATATAGACTGACTCTCTTTCTCTTAGCTTAAAATGTATATAATTGAAATATATTTGACTTATAACATTGTGCAAATTTAAGGTGCAGAACATGTTAATTTGATACATTTATATAAAGCAATATGATTGCTATTGTAGTGTTAGCTAACACCTCTATCTTGTGATATAATCGCTCAGCTTTTTTAAAAGATACAAATTTATATAAATAATGATTCTAATAATGTACTGTAAAATATTTTACTGGGTTTGTAAAATATACAGACTAAATACATATAACAATAGCACAAGAAGGGGAAGCAGAAATAAAATTATATAAGAGTAATACTTTTATGTCTCACTGGAATTCAGTTAATGTAAACATGATAGATATACTAGGTTAAGATGTACATTGTAAGCCCAATAATAACCACTAAGAAATTAACTAAAAAATCTAGTATAGTGACATATGATTAAATAAATAAGAATGTTATATTAGAAAATATTCACTTAATGTAAAAGAAAGCAGAAAAGGAGACATGGACAAGAAAGACATGAATCATATAGAAAACAAGAAGTAAAATGGCAAACATAAATTCAACTATGTCAATAATAACATTAAATATGGATGGATTACATAATTCAAACAAAAGGCAAAGATTGACAGACTGACTAATAAACAAGATTCAATTAAGTTATGTCTATGGCAGAAATACTTTAAATTCAAAGATACAAACAGATTGAAAGTAAAAGGCTAAGAAAAAAATGTACCATGAAAATACCAACCATAGAGATTAGAGTGGTGATACAAATGTCAGATGACTTTGGCTTTAAGACCAAAATATGTTACTAGATATAAGGGATATTTTATATGCATAAAAAGTCAATCTATCAAGAGTTTATAACAAGTATAAATATGTATATTCACAAAATAATAAAACCCCAAAATGCATGAAGCAAAAACTGGGAGAGTTGAAAGGAAACCTAGACAATTTAACAATAATAGATGGAGAGTCCCTCAGCCCATTTTCTTTTTTTTTCTTTTTCAGATTTTTTGTGGAACATTTTTTTTTTTTTTAATATCTTTATTGAAGTATAATTGCTTTACAATGGTGTGTTAGTTTCTGCTTTATAACAAAGTGAATCAGTTATACATATACATATGTTCCCATATCTCTTCCCTCTTGCATCTCCCTCCCTCCCACCCTCCCCATGCCACCCCTCCAGGTGGTCACAAAGCACTGAGCTGATCTCCCTGTACTATGCGGCTACTTCCCACTAGCTATCTATTTTACATTTGGTAGTGTATATATGTCCATGACACTCTCTCACCCTGTCACATCTCACTCCTCCCCCTGCCCATATCCTCAAGTCCATTCTCTATTAGGTCTATGTCTTTATTCCCGTCTTGCCACTAGGTTCTTCATGGCCTTTTTTTTTTTTCCCTTAGATTCCATATATATGTGTTAGCATACTGTATTTGTTTTTCTCTTTCTGACTTACTTCACTCTATATGACAGACTCTAACTCCATCCACCTCACTACAAATACCTCCATTTCGTTTCTTTTTATGGCTGAGTAATATTCCATTGTATATATGTGCCACATCTTCTTTATCCATTCATCCGATGATGGACACTTAGGTTGCTTCCATGTCCTGGCTAATGTAAATAGAGCTGCAATGAACATTTTGGTACATGACTCTTTTTGAACTATGGTTTTCTCAGGGTATATGCCCAGTAGTGGGATTGCTGGGTCTTATGGTAGTTCTATTTGTGGTTTTTTAAGGAACCTGCATACTGTTCTCCATAGTGGCTGTATCAATTTACATTCCCACCAACAGTGCAAGAGGGTTCCCTTTCCTCCACACCCTCTCCAGCATTTATTGTTTCTAGATTTTTTGATGATGGCCATTCTGACCAGTGTGAGATGATATCGCATTGTAGTTTTGATTTGCATTTCTCTAATGATTAATGATGTTGAGCAGTCTTTCGTGTGTCTGTTGGCAATCTGTATATCTTCTTTGGAGAAATGTCTATTTAGGTCTTCTGCCCATTTTTGGATTGGGTTGTTCGTTTTTTCGTTATTGAGCTGCATGAGCTGCTTGTAAATCTTGGAGATTAATCCTTTGTCAGTTGCTTCATTTGCAAATAATTTCTCCCATTCTGAGGGTTGTCTTTTGGTCTTGTTTATGGTTTCCTTGGCTGTGCAAAAGCTTTTAAGTTTCATTAGGTCCCATTTGTTTATTTGTGTTATTATTTCCGTTTCTCTAGAAGCTGGGTCAAAAAGGATCTTGCTGCGATTTATGTCATAGAGTGTTCTGCCTATGTTTTCCTCTAAGAGTTTGATAGTGTCTGGCCTTACATTTAGGTCTTTAATCCATTTTGAGTTTATTTTTGTGTATGGTGTTAGGGAGTGTTCTAATTTCATACTTTTACATGTATCTGTCCAATTTTCCCAGCACCACTTATTGAAGAGGCTGTCTTTTCTCCACTGTATATGCTTGCCTCCTTTATCAAAGATAAAGTGACCATATGTGTGTGGGTTTATCTCTGGGCTTTCTATCCTGTTGCATTGATCTATATTTCTGTTTTTGTGCCAGTACCAAACTGTCTTGATTACTGTAGCTTTGTAATATAGTCTGAAGTCAGGGAGCCTGATTCCTCCAGCTCCATTTTTCGTTCTCAAGATTGCTTTGGCTATTCGGGGTCTTTTGTGTTTCCATACAAATTGTGAAATTTTTTGTTCTAGTTCTGTGAAAAATGCCAGTGGTAGTTTGATAGGGATTGCATTGAATCTGTAGATTGCTTTGGGTAGTAGAGTCATTTTCACAATGTTGATTCTTCCAATCCAAGAACATGGTATATCTCTCCATCTATTTGTATGATCTTTAATTTCTTTCATCAGTGTCTTATAATTTTCTGCATACAGGTCTTTTGTCTCCTCAGGTCGGTTTATTCCTAGGTATTTTATTCTTTTTGTTGCAATGGTAAACGGGAGTGTATTCATAATTTCACTTTCAGATTTTTTGTCATTAGTGTATAGAAATGCAAGAGATTTCTGGGCATTAATTTTGTATCCTGCTACTTTACCAAATTCATTGATTAGCTCTAGTAGTTTTCTGGTAGCATCTTTAGGATTCTCTATGTATAGTATCATGTCATCTTCAAAGAGTGACAGCTTTACTTCTTCTTTTCCGATTTGGATTCCTTTTATTTCTTTTTCTTCTCTGATTGCTGTGGCTAACACTTCCAAAACTATGTTGAATAATACTGGTGAGAGTGGGCAACCTTGTCTTGTTCCTGATCTTAGTGGAAATGGTTTCAGTTTTTCACCATTGAGGACAATGTTGGCTGTGGGTTTGTCATATATGGCCTTTATTATGTTGAGGGAAGTTCCCTCTATGCCTACTTTCTGCAGGGCTTTTATCATAAATGGGTGTTGAATTTTGTCGAAAGCTTTCTCTGCATCTATTGAGATGATCATATGGTTTTTCTCCTGCAATTTGTTAATATGATGTATCACGTTGATTGATTTGCATATATTGAAGAATCCTTGCATTCCTGGAATAAACCCCACTTGATCATGGTGTATGATCCTTTTAATGTGCTGTTGGATTCTGTTTGCTAGTATTTTGTTGAGGATTTTTGCATCTATGTTCATCAGTGATATTGGCCTGTAGTTTTCTTTCTTTGTGACATCTTTGTCTCGTTTTGGAATCAAGGTGATGGTGGCCTCATAGAATGTGTTTGGGAGTGTTCCTCCCTCTGCAATATTTTGGAAGAGTTTGAGTAGGATAGATGTTAGCTCTTCTCTAAATATTTGATAGAATTCGCCTGTGAAGCCATCTGGTCCTGGGCTTTTGTTTGTTGGAAGATTTTTAATCACAGTTTCAATTTCAGTGCTTGTGATTGGTCTGTTCATATTTTCTATTTCTTCCTGGTTCAGTCTCCGCAGTTTGTGCATTTCTAAGAATCTGTCCATTTCTTCCAGGTTGTCCATTTTATTGGCATAGAGTTGCTTATAGTAATCTCTCATGATCGTTTGTATTTCTGCAGTGTCAGTGGTTACTTCTCCTTTTTCACTTCTAATTCTATTGATTTGAGTCTTCTCCCTTTTTCTCTTAATGAGTCTGGCTAATGGTTTATCAATTTTGTTTCTCTTCTCAAAGAACCAGCTTTTAGTTTCATTGATTTTTGCTATTGTTTCCTTCATTTCTTTTTTATTTATTTCTGATCTGATCTTTATGATTTCTTTCCTTCTGCTAGCTTTGGGGTTTTTTTGTTCTTCTTTCTCTAATTGCTTTAGGTGCAAGGTTAGGTTGTTTATTTGAGATGTTTCCTGTTTCTTGAGGTAGGCTTGTATTGCTATAAACTTCCCCCTTAGCACTGCTTTTGCTACGTCCCATAGGTTTTGGGTCATCGTGTCTCCATTTTCATTTGTTTCTAGGTATTTTTTGATTTCCCCTTTGATTTCTTCAGTGATCACTTCGTTATTAAGTAGTGTATTGTGTAGCCTCCATGTTTTTGTATTTTTTACAGATCTTTTCCTGTAATTGATATCTAGTCTCATAGCGTTGTGGTCGGAAAAGATACTTGATACGATTTCAATTTTCTTAAATTTACCAAGGCTTGATTTGTGACCCAAGATATGATCTATCCTGAAGAATATTCCATGAGCACTTGAGAAAAATGTGTATTCTGTTGTTTTTGGGTGGAATGTCCTATAAATATCAATTAAGTCCATCTTGTTTAATGTATCATTTAAAGCTTGTGTTTCCTTATTTATTTTCATTTTGGATGATCTGTCCATTGGGGAAAGTGGGGTGTTAAAGTCCCCTACTATGATTGTGTTGCTGTCGATTTCCCCTTTTATGGCTGTTAGTATTTGCCTTATGTAATGAGGTGCTCCTATGTTGGGTGCATAAATATTGACAATTGTTATACCTTCCTCTTGGATCTATCCCTTGATCATTATATAGTGTCCTTCTTTGTCTCTTGTAATAGTCTTTATTTTAAAGTCCTTTTTGTCTGATATGAGAATTGCTACTCCAGCTTTCTTTTGATTTCCATTTGCATGGAATATCTTTTTTCATCCCCTCACTTTCAGTCTGTATGTGTCTCTAGGTCTGAAGTGGGTCTCTTGTAGACAGCATATATATGGGTCTTGTTTTTGTATCCATTCAGCCAGTCTGTTTCTTTTGGTGGGAGCATTTAAACCATTTACATTTAAGGTAATTATCGCTATGTATGTTCCTATTCTCATTTTCTTAAATGTTTTGGGTTTGTTATTGTAGGTGTTTTCCTTCTCTTGTGTTTCTTGCCTAGAGAGGTTCCTTTAGCATTTGTTGTAAAGCTGGTTTGGTGGTGCTGAACTCTCTCAGCTTTTGCTTGTCTGTAAAGGTTTTAATTTCTCCATCAAATCTGAATGAGATCCTTGCTGGGTAGATTAATCTTGGTTGTAGGTTTTTCTCCTTCATCACTTTAAGTATATCCTGCCACTCCCTTCTGGCTTGCAGAGTTTCTGCTGAAAGATCAGCTGTTAACCTTATGGGGATTCCCTTGTGTGTTATTTTTCCCTTGCTGCTTTTAATATGTTTTCTTTATATTTAATTTTTGATAGTTTGATTAATATGTGTCTTGACCTGTTTCTCCTTGGATTTATCTTGTATGGGACTCTCTGTGCTTCCAGGACTTGATTAACTTTTTCCTTTCCCATATTAGGGAAGTTTTCAACTGTAAACTCTTCAAATATTTTCTCAGTCCCTTTCTTTTTCTCTTCTTCTTCTGGGACCCCTATAATTCGAATGTTGGTGCATTTAATGTTGTCCCAGAGGTCTCTGAGACTGTCCTCAGTTCTTTTCATTCTTTTTTCTTTATCCTGCTCTGCAGTAGTTATTTCCACTATTTTATCTTCCAGGTCACTTATCCATTCTTCTGCCTCAGTTATTCTGCTATTGATCCCATCTAGAGTATTTTTAATTTCATTTATTGTGTTTTTCATCGTTGCTTGGTTCCTCTTTAGTTCTTCTACATCCTTGTTAAATGTTTCTTGCATTTTGTCTATTCTATTTCCAAGATTTTGGATCATCCTTACTATGATTATTCTGAATTCTTTTTCATGTAGACTACCTATTTCCTCTTCATTTGTTAGGTCTGGTGTGTTTTGATGCTGCTCCTTCATCTGCTGTGTGTTTTTGTGTCTTCTCATTTTGCTTATCTTACTGTGTTTGGGGTCTCCTTTTCACAGGCTGCAGGTTCGTAGTTCCCGTTGTTTTTGGTATCTGTCCCCAGTGGCTAAGGTTGGTTCAGTAGGTTGTGTAGGCTTCCTGGTGGAGGGGACTAGTGGCTGTGTTCTGGTGGATGAGGCTGAATCTTGTCTTTCTGGTGGGCATGTCCACGTCTGGTGGTGTATTTTGGGGTGTCTGTGGCCTTATTATGATTTTAGGCAGCCTCTATGCTAATGGATGGGGCTGTGTTCTTGTCTTGCTAGTTGTTTGGCATAGGGTGTCCAGCACTGTAGGTTGCTGGTCGTTGAGTGAAGCTGGGTCTTGATGTTGAGATGGAGATCTCTGAGAGATTTTTGCTGTTTGGTATTACATGGAGCTGGGAGGTCTCTTGTGGACCAGTGTCCTGAAGTTTGCTCTCCCCCCTCAGAGGCACGGCCCTGATGCCTGGCTGGAGCACCAAGAGCCTTTCATCCACACGGCTCAGAGTAAAAGGGAGAAAAAATAGAAAAAAAGAAAGAAAGAAAGAGGATATAATATAGTGAAGTAAAATAAAGCTATTATAAAGCAAAGCTATACAGATAAAATCTCACCCAGAAGCATATACATATACACTCCAAAAAAAGGAAAAGGGGAAAAATTAATATATCCTGCTCCGAAAGTCCACCTCCTGAATTTGGGATGATTCGTTGTCTATTCAGATATTCAACAGATGCAGGCACATCAAGTTGTTTGTGGAGATTGAATCCGCTGCTTCTGAGGCTGCTGGGAGAGATTTCCCCTCCTCTTCTTTGTTCGCACAGCTCCCGGGGTTCAGCTTTGGATTTGGACCCGCCTCTGCGTGTAGGTCGCCTGAGGGCGTCTGTTCCCCGCCCAGGCAGGACGGGGTTAAAGGCGCAGCTGCTTCGGGGCCTCTGGCTCACTCAGGCGGGGGGAGGGAGCGGTACGGAGGAGGCGGGGCGAGCCTGCGGCGTCAGAGGCGTCGTGACGTTGCAGCAGCCCAAGGCGTGCCGTGCGTTCTTCCGGGGAAGTTGTCCCCGGATCCCGGGAGCCTGGCCGTGGCGGGCTGCACCGGCTCCCGGGAGGGGCGGTGTGGAGAGTGACCTGTGCTCGCACACAGACTCCTTGGTGGCGGCAGCAGCAGCCTTAGCGTCTCACGCCCGTCTCTGGGATCCGCGCTGATGGCCGCGGCTCGCGCCTGTCTCTGGAGCTCGTTTAGGCGGCGCTCTGAATCCCGTCTCCTCGCGCACCAGGAAACAAAGAGGTAAGAAAAAGTCTTTTGCCTCTTCGGCAGCTGCAGATCTTTTCCCGGACTCCCTCCCGGCTCGCCGTGGCGCACTAGCCCCTTCAGGCTGTGTTCACGCCGCCAACCCCAGTCCTCTCCCTGCGATCCGACTGCAGCCCGAGCCTCAGCTCCCAGCCCCGCCCGCCCCGGCAGGGGAGCAGACAAGCCTCTCGGGCTGGTGAGTGCTGCTCGGCGCCGATCCTCCGTGCGGGAATCTGTCCGCTTTGCCCTCCGCACCCCTGTGGCTGCGCTCTCCTCCGTGGCTCCGAAGCTTCCCTCTCCGCCACCCGCAGTCTCCGCCCTCGAAGGGGCTCCTAGTGTGTGGACACCTTTCCTCCTTCATGGCTCCCTCCCACTGGTGCAGGTCCCATCCCTATTGTTTTGTCTCTGTTATTTCTTTTTTCTTTTGCCCTACCCAAGTACGTGGGGAGTTTCTTGCCTTTTGGGAGGTCTGACGTCTTCTGCCAGCGTTCAGTGGGTGTTCTGTAGGAGCAGTTCCACGTGTAGATGTATTTCTGATGTATTTGTGGGGAGGAAGGTGATCTCCGCCTCTTAATCTTCCGCCATTTCGCCCATTTTCCTATATTTTTAAAGCAGGAAAATAAGGTATATATAAGCATCCATCCATCCATCCATACATACATATATAAGCTGGCTGAGAGATGGATTAAAATTTACGCTTTAAGAATAAGGCAGGGGTGACAGTACAAAAAATGATTGCTTATAACCAGTATAATCCAATTAATACTTTTACAATTTAATGTAAATTTTACAACTAAATACAAATATCAAAATAATCTTGAAGCCAAAAGATGGGATATAAATTGTGAGTGTCATAACAATGATCTTAGTTCTAAACCTTAGCTTGTATTAACACAGAGGTAGTTTTGGTATAATCATTAATAATAGAGGCTTTTCAGTAAGGCAAACTTATTTCAAATTCCATCTATACTGCTTACTATATTTGTGTTGAGATGTCATGTGAACTTGGTCATTTAATTCTAAAATATGGTAAACTACGACAACATACCAAAACGATTGCTGCCAATATCACAACAAAATATGTGAATTTTAGGGATGCATTTCTTACCTGTTGAATCACATCCATGTCACTTGGTCATAGGACTTACCTGTCTATTCAGGTCATACTTGATGCTGTTCTCATACGGTTGGTCTTCATTAAATAAGGGTACCTGCTGTGTATACCCCAATTTATGGTTTGTTGGGTAAGGTACAACTTTTTCATGATGGGCAACTCTGGTTGCCTTGTAGCTTGTTCTCACCTGACCAAGTATTTAGTCTCGACTAAGATCTAGTGTTAAGCCTTCTCAAAAGGAGAAAAGTTAACTGAAGAGGATGGATCTCTTTGTTCCAAAACCTTAAGGGTCTGTGCTGTGCTGTGATTCACCTGCAGGTGTCTTTCCAAAGGCTCTATGGCATTTCTGTCTGTCATAGAAATTCCAGGCAGCACTGAATCTACTGAGCTATATAGTCCAAGGGGCCAAGCAGCTTTCATGACAATCTAGAACTAAAGCAGAGACTCTCTTGTTTTTGGAACTCCTCAAAACCGTCTGCTTCTCAGGTTACACAAAAATGGACTATGGGAGTGTGCCTAAATAAATTATATGTTGCCTCAAAGATGCAAAGAGGCCACAAGGCATTATTAGTTGTAGGGAGAAGATTTAGCAACATATTCTTTCATTTGAAGGAATATCACAATATGATCTATTCCAAGTGTCGTTAAACCACAGCCTGTGGGCCAAGACCAGTCCACTGTCTATTTTGTAAAGAAAACTACTGGGAAAACAGCCTCATTCATTTCTGTACATATTACCTGTGGCTATCTCATATTATAAGGGCAGAATTGAGTAGTTGTGATAGAGACATATGGCAAAGCCTAAAATATTACTATTTTCCCCTTGAAAAAACTGTTTGCCAAACCCTGTCCAAGACCAATGGGCAATGAGAAATTTCACCAAGTGACAGATCATTGTATTTTGTGGGATTTATTTCCCCCAGTCTGGCGTGCATGTGTCATACCAATGTGTCTATTGTAGTTACTAATTCCAGATCATCAGGGTCCAATCATCATGATATCATCAATTTAATGAACCAACTTGATATTCTGTGGACTAGAGATATGATATAATTCCTTACAACTAGATTATGCTATAGGTCTTGCCTGTTGATATAACCCTGAGGCACAATAATGAACATATATTGCTGGCCATACCAACTGAAAGTAAGTTGTCGCTGATGATATTTATTCACAAGTATAGAGGAAAAAAATGTTCTGAGTTCAGTAGCTGCATCTATGCATCAGAGGATATGTTCATTGCTCAAGCCATGCAACTTGTGTTTGAAATAGCAACCACAATTGAATTCATCATCTTCTTAAGTTTATTCACCATCATTATCTGAAATACATCTCTCCTCTGCACAGTTAAAATAGGCACATTAAATGTGAAGTGATAAGGATCACTACCCCCTGCCTCTTTCAAGATCTTGGTGGTGGCTCTAGTATCTGTAATTTCCCCAGGAATGAAGGTCTGCCTTGATTTACTATTTTGATAGGTTGTGGAAGTTCTAGTGGCTTCTGTTGGGTTTTTGCTACAAGATTAGTCTTATGATATGTGTCTAGGCACTAATATAAGAATTTTGACAGTTGACGTGTATATCTAATCCTATTAAGCATTTCAGAACTGGGATAATCACAAGATAGGACCAGGGATGCATTCAATTCACTTAGGGACAAACCTTGGACAAAACTCAAATTGATCACCTGAACATCATCTGCTCTTAGTCTGACTGGTGGACCACAGTGGTGTTCTGATGTCCAAAAATCTGTGTAAGTTACAGTCAGCATATAACAATTTCAAAAATGTCTAATTATTTCCCATTACCCAGTACTCAGTGCTATGGTCTGAACAGTGAACTCCTAAAACCCCCATGTTGGAAGTTGTAAACTCAGGGTGATGGTATTTGGGGGTGGGGCCTTTGGAAGATTATTAGGTTTATATGAGGTCACAAGGGTGGGGCCCTTATGATGGTGTCAGTGCCCTTACAAGACTCCAGAGCCCTTGCTCACTCTCTCTGCCAATGTGAGGACACAACCAGACAGTAGTCATCTATCACCAAAGAAGAGAGCCCTCACCACAAACAGACCATTCTAGTACCTCAACCTTGAACTTCCAGTCTCCAAAATTATGAAAAAAATAAACTTCTGTTGCTTAAGCTACTCAGTCTACGGTATTTTGTTACAGCAGTCCAAGCTGACTAAGACAGATTTTGGTACTGAGAGTGGGATGCTGTAGTAACAAATACCTAAAATGTGGAAGCAGATTTGAAACTGGGTAACAGGTGGAGACTGGAAAGTTTTGAGGTCATGATAGAAATATGGTTGTTATGGGCAAATCTAGTGAGTTCTCAAACAGAAACAAGGAACAAACGTATTGGAAAGTGAAGAAAAGATGATGTTTGTAATCAAGTGGCAACAAACTTGCCTGAACTGTGTTCTAGTGCTTTGTGGAAGGTAGGACCCATGAATAATGAAATTGGATATTTAGCTGAGGAAATTTCCAAGCAAAGTGCTGAAGGAGTGCCTTGGTTCCTCCTCACCACTTAGAGTAAAAAGTGAAAGGAAAGAGATGAATTGAAGAAGAAATTGTCAAGTTAAAAGGAAACAAAATTTGATTGATGATTGGAAAAACTTTTAGTCTATTTATATTGCAAAAAATGGGAAAACATGTTCTGAGGAGAACACCAAGGTTGTGGCTGGACTGTTGCTTGATAAAGAGCTTATGGGATTATAGAAGCAGAAACACTGCCACTTAGAACTGAAGGGGGCAGAGATGGGGCAAAATGAAGGAAGGCTGTTGGACTTCCTGAATTTGACTGGGCAGTTTGTTACTGGGAATGAAGACTGGTGAGAATAAACGTGTTGGGAGCAAGGTCTTCAGATGTGACTGTGATATTTTTGTTCTCAAAAAAAGGAGTTCTGACCAAATATGAAATATGTTAACATTCAGTAAACCTGGATGGAGGCATATGGGGCTTCATTATACTGTCTTCTTCTATGTGTGGATCAAATATTTCTTTAAAAAATTATATAAGAAACAAACCATAACAACAACAAAATAAAAAATGGTACAACCAAATCAGAGCCCAGTGACAGTTTAATTCTCAGTCTTGAATCACAGATAGTAAGAAGTTCAAGAATCAAATGTGTGCTCAGACTCGAAGCCATAACATGGAATAGGACAGATACTACACATGGTAAAGAACAGGTAGTCAATCTACATGGGCTCACATACATTCTTGGGTAACTGATTTTAGAGGCTGGGCAAAAGAAAACTTTTAAGTAAAATATAAAATGCTTTTTTATTGTTAGAAAAAGATTTTGATTTTTTAAAAAAATTATCACCCAAGTATTAAGGAAATTAAAGCATTATAAATTTTAGAGTAAATGTTTTAAAATCATGGCAGAAACTTTTATAGATTTATATAATAAAACATTTTTCTAAATAATGTCACGTCATACTTCCTTAGGTTCTTGACCTTAACTTTGTGCTTTAGATTAACTGTTTCCTCTACTTTTGGCATTTTAAATAAATGGGAATTAGTAAAGCAGTAACAAATTGACATACACAATATTTCTTTCTCATTCCATGCAGATGTGGTTAATATGAGTTTCAATATAAAAGTCAAATGTCATTATACTTAGTTTAAGTCTTATGCTCTTCATTTGAAGGTAAGACTTTCAATCTACTAAAATGCAAAGCTAAAAATGTCAATAATTCTGAAATTAAAACTAATAGATTCAATGGTGGTGAAGTAAGAGGTCTAAAGGAACACAAGTTAGAAATGAAAATTGGATATCATTTTCTTTAGCAATTTTACTTTTTTTTTAAATTATTGATTTACTTATTCATTTTTGGCTGTGCTGGGTCTTCATTTCTGTGCGAGCGCTGTCTCTAGTTGCGGCAAGCGGGGGCCACTCTTCATCGCGGTGCGCGGGCCTCCCACTGTCGCGGCCTCTCTTGTTGCGGAGCACAGGCTCCAGACGCGCAGGCTCAGTAGTTGTGGCTCACGGGCCCAGTTGCTCCGCAGCATGTGGGATCCTCCCAGACCAGGGCTCGAACATGTGTCCCCTGCATTAGCAGGCAGATTCTCAACCACTGCGCCACCAGGGAAGCCCCAGCAATTTTACTTTTAATACCACTATGAAATGAACAAAATATTGTGTTCCCATATTTAACATTACAGGGGGAAAAGGATATTCATCAAAAGGAAACTATACCAGCGGTTTCCACAGTTGCTAATATTACTTCATAGAAGTGATCTTTCTCATCAAAATTTAAATAAGTTTTACTAAATTTTTATTTTGCAATGACTGTGAAATAAATGACTAACAACAAAAAGAGCTCTTCGAATATTTTTATTCATTCTGCAATATTTAATGTGTTCCTTTGTGGTTTTTTTTGTTTTATTTTTTAAAATTTTTTATTGAAGTATAGCTGATTTATAATGTGTTAGTTTCAGGTGTACAGCAAAGTGATTCAGTTTTATATATATATATATATATATAATATATATGTATATTTATAAATATATATATTTTAGATTCTTTTCCCTTATATATTATTACAAAATATTGAGTCTAGTTCCCTGTGCTATACAGTAGGTCCTTGTTGGTTATCTATCTTACACATAGTAGTGTGTATATGTTAATCCCAAACTCCTGATTTATCACTCCCCCTTTCCCCTTTGATAGCCATAAGTTTCTTTTCTATGTCTGTGAGTCTGTTTTGTAAATAAGTTCATTTGTATCATTTTTTATTAGATTCTACATATAAGTGATATCATATGATATTTGTTTTTGATTTACTTCACTTAGTATGATAATCTCTAGGTCCATCCATGTTGCTGCGAAAGGCAGTATTTCATTATTATTATGGCTGAGTAATATTCCATTGTGTGTATATGTGTATATATATATATATTCCACATCTTCTTTATCCGTTTATCTATCAATGGACATTTAGGTTGCTTCCATGTCTTGGCTATTGTAAATGTGTTCCCTTATTAAAAGAGAAATTAAAAGAAAACTATTTAAGAAGAAGACAGTGTTAAATATCTGTAGAACTCCATCACCTGTTTATGAGCAACTTCAGTGAATTTTTTGAATCTAGATGCTACAGGTTAAAGGACAGGAGTGAAGTAGGAATAGTGAGGAGATCAGGGGAACATGATGAGACGAAAACACCAGGGGAATCACACGTGAAAAATCTGATACCAGTATCTGCTCTGCCTCTTCCTAGCTATGTAGTTTTGCATATTGACCATCTTCTGTAAGCTTATGTTATTTAATCGACAAATGCTATAAAAATTTTTTTGTCCTATTTCACAGGGTTTTTCAGATGGTTGCTATAAATATTCAATGAGAATTTATATACAAATAGCAACATATTTTGAAAGCCACTCAGTATTTTGTACAGATGAAAATTAATATTATTATTTGAATCTTACATATTTCTGGTGACATAGTGAATACATAAAAGTAAATCATATGCCCAGGAACAAAGCTATTGGGGTTATTGGGTTAATTGTGAAATCTAATTAGATAAGGGAGGAACTTGTTTTAAGTCATGTCAAAAGATTTCATTAAGAGGCAAACAGCAAACACATCATTAGGGTGATTTCCTTTGTTGTTATCAGGATGCTGAAGATCTGAGAAGCAAGAATGTTTCAGGATGCTATTATTTGGATATGCATGCATAGCAGCTGGCAGGTTTGGTTTAGAAGATACTACTAAATAGAGCAAGAAACAAATCTGCTTTCAAATTTTTACTCAGCCACTTACCATCTGTTACGACCTTGGGGGAAATTACTTGGCTCTGGAGTTCAATGTTATCAAATATCTAAAATAGAGATGATAACATTAATAACAATAATACTAGTAACTTGAGAAGCTACCACTGAATGCTAATTGCAGCAGGTACTGTATTCAGTGCTTTCTGTAGGGAATAATCATGTACAAGATTGCTGTAAAGAATGAAAAATATGTCATGTGTAAAAGATTTACTATTCTCTGAAACTTACATGTGTTAAATAAAAGACAGTCACATTTATTTTTATCAATTTGAGAAAAGGGAAATACAGGATAGTAGCTATGTTATTTGGTTTTGGGGTAAATAGATAAGAATTTGAATTCTGACTCTGTGATAAAGTAGGTTATTTTAAAATAATTAACCTCTGTAAGTCTCAGTTTTCCCACTTCCAAAAGATTAAATAATAGCAACTAATTTAAAATGCTTTTAATGATTTTTATAATATTGTTTTTTCATGATACTGACATAAAGAGTCAAAATAAATATTTGCATTTTATGTAAATTAGTGTATTTTTTTGATTCAAGATTGTGAAACACTTTAGAAAAAGTCAAATATTAATCAGTGTTGTACTGAACTCTGAGTTTGTATCTGGTCTTATTTTGGAAAGTTCTGAAATACGATGTTTTTTTCTTTAATGTAATACATTGCTTAAGATGGACAGTTTCATTTGAAATCAGTAGTACTTTGTTTTCAATTCATTTTCCCACATTTAACATTAAAAATAGATTTTTTTAATTTGTCCATTCTTCAATGATTAATCCAAGTCATGTAAACAGCTATTTTAAAACATCTTTATGAATGATCTGAGAAAAATTACTTGGAGGAAGAAATTAAGATAATTTTCAACTTAATATTGATTCTTCCCTATGCCAAATAGGATATTATTTTCAACAAATGACATGAAATTATTAAAAATAGAGCACATGATACATATCGAGGTGTACTTGGGTGGCACTCAGTCATTTGAATATCTCAGCAGCCCAGAATCAAGTGTAAGCAAGAGATAAGCTAGATCAGAAGCCTGGTTTCAGGACTGGAAAGCCATCTGGAGTGTACTGAGTATTGAACAATGATTTTTGGTTTGTGTGCACAGGACAGGCACAGAAAGAGGCAGCTTGACTCCTTTGGCTAGTAAGAAAGAATCCAGTGAGGAGTGAAATCATGTTTATATTTTAGAAAATGAAATTAAAAATAAAAGATTTAGATCATTTGAATGCATACAAGGTGCAGAGTATTCTGCTACATGTTATTTAAAAAAAAAAAAAAAAAGAAGTACTGAGAAGTAAATCAAATACAGACCTGGTGTCCACCTTTGAGAATTTTCATTTAGAGATAGATAACATTTGTGCTGACACCAAAAATAAAATATTTAAAAGATGAGGACATGTGGGCAGTCAGGCAATCCTGAAAATAATTTCAAAGATGTTTCCTCTCGTCCAAAGTGTGCACCAGAGTTTAGTGATATGTCACTGTTGATGTAGCAGGCTATTAGTCAAAGTGAATTGACTGAAGCCTGCATCAACAGAAAGACAATTTCCAAGGGGGAAATGCACATCACAGCATTATCCTTTCTGACTTTTTTTTCCATGTTGGGCAGTTATAAAATGTTTCCAAAGCCTTATTTCTTTGTTTCTCTCAAACCCTGTGTACCCTGAAATTTAGTTCCTGTTTTGTATGCTGATTGGCTGTCTAGATTTATGAAGTCAGGGGCTTTCCTGCCAATGGGTTATTCATTTATAAAACAACCATTTGTTACTTCTTCCTATTTGTGAGATTCTGAGCCAGAAATTTAGAGTTAAACAAGGTACAAGTCCTTGTCCTATCAAACTCAGAGTCTTACTATTTTTACCAAAGAGTAGAGAAGAAATGCAGTAAAGTTGAAGAGAAAGGAGTCAGAGAGGTCTTTACAAAGAAGAACGTTTACTCTGTTTGCTAATTAAGTAGGACTTCTTGGGAAGAGAATTCTAGAGAAAAGTTTGCCTAAAAAGTGTCCAAGCTTAAAATTCATTATCTACGAAGTGACTGTGAAACTGCAAGTAAATTAGTATAGTTGGAGGACAGGAGTTTTGGGGAGAAGCAGGAAATAAAGGCTGAAATAAGTTTAGATTATATATTAGCTTGTTATGGCTGCTGTAGAATATTATTACAAGCAGATTAATTATCTTCTAATTCTGCAGTTCAGAAGTCTGACACCGAGGCTAACTCCAAGAGTTGGCAGTGCTTCTTCCCTTTGGGGATTGCTCTGGGGGGGTTCATGCCCCTACTCATTTAGATCACTGGCAGGTGTCCATGTCTTGCTGTGGTAGGACTGTGGTCTCTGTTTCCTGGGTGGCTGTCAGATCCAGAGGCTGCCTGCAGTCATTGGCTCGTGACCTCCTTTCTCCAGTTTCAGAGCAGCAATGGTGGACCAAGTTCCTGTACACTCAGAATCTCTCTGCCTCTTCTTCCATTGTCACGTCTTTGATCGAAGTCTTCTGCCTCCCCTTCTGCTTTCCTGGGCTCATTTGATTTCATTGGTTCCACCTGGATAATCTAGAGTTCTCTCCTTTGCAGGTCAGCTGATGAGCAACTTAATTCCTTTCTGAGGGCTAAAGTAACATATACACAGGTGCCAGGGACTGGATCTTGGACATCTTTGGGAAGCATTTATTCTGCCTACCATGGGTCACGTTTGCCATATTTGTTTAAAGAAAGTAAAGAGAAGGATATTTTATTTCATTTCAGATTCTTCATTATATATCTGTATATTCAAATTTCTTAATTCTTCTTTGCCCAATTCTAGTATATTAAATAAAAATTCCTCCATTTGTTTATGTTATGAAATTAATTAGCACATAGATATACATACTATTCTGGAATTATTATTTTAAACTTTTACTGTGTTAGTACGCATTCAACGCTTTAATTCACATATTTTCCCCTTCTTTCTTCTTGGTTGGCACCACTAGAAGTCTTACATCCTTGTAGATCTTTTCCAAAAACCTGCTGTTGATTCTCTAAGTTTTACTTATACGTTCTTTGTTTTCTATATTCTTTTTATTCTTATTTTTAATCCTTTTTCAGTTTTCTCTATTCTTTTCAAACTTCTTGAAATGGTTGTTAGCTCAGTAGTTTTATTTCTCTAATTTTTCTTTCTCATATATAAGCTATAAATTTCTCTCTCTGTTTTTTCCTGTACCTTGAAAATTTTGGCCTCTAATGTTTTCATTGGCATTCAACTCTGAGTTTTTTAAATTTCTTTTATAATTTCCAGTTTTAATCAAATATTCAGTAAGTTATATTTTATTTAAAATGGAAAAAAATGGTGTTTCTTTTGTCATATTTTTAAAAAATTATTAATTTCTATTTTATTGCATTGTGAATGGAGAGCACATTTTGTATGCTCTTAATTCTTTGGGAAAAAGATGTTTTTGTACATTATTTCATGGTAAACATTAAAAAAATTTCCATCAGGGTTTAATATAAACGTGCATTTTCTGTTTAGATGCATGTAGTTTTATATATAGTTATTAGAGTTTTATACTTAGATTATTCAAATTTTATGTATTTTGGTTTACTTACTGTCTACATCATATCAACTTCTAAGAGAAGTAACAAGCGTAGTTTAATATTTTATCATTTCTTTAATATTTAGGGGCTATATTATTCATTATACATCACATTAGAGGTAAAATCTTTAATATTTGTAATGAACAGATAATCATTATCTTGTAAAAGGAGCTGAACTAATTATAGGAAAAATGAGAAATAAGAAAAACTGCTCCACTGATTTTATTAGCCAGTTAAGTATAAAGAAAATAAAAAGGATCATGTAATTTATGAATATTAGGAGTATATGGTATCTCATCCACTTTTGTAAAAGGTATGGCACTGACAAAAACAGCAAATAATGTACTTAATAGACTTTAGGCTATTCCTGTTAATAAATGAAACTCAGTACATTATCAATGATACTTTCTATCACTTCTAACATTTAACATTACTGGAAGGGATGGGTAACGCTATAAAGAAAATACATAAGAAGCGTGGGGATTGGAAGAGAAGATATTTTTTAAATGTGATATAATCATATAAACAGACAGCTCAAGAGAATCAACAGTGAGAAAGTTCATCAAGGTGGCTGGATAAAGATCAGCTTATGGCCATCAATAGCACTTCTCTGTAGCAGCAGCAACCAACCCATAAATGTTATATTAAACAAATATTACTCATAATAACCAAAATTTAAAATACCTAGGAACCAACATAAAGAACTAACATTTTATAGAGTAAATTGTAACTATAACGTAGTAATAAAATATGTAAATAAAATTAAGAAGTAGATTTAAATAAATGAAAAAAATATACCACATACAAGAATGAATAGCTACATTTATATGTCTTAAATGTCAATTTCCTCCAAAGTAAGACATATTATCAATACAATCAATGTGAAATTTCCAGATGAGCATTCTGAGACATTTAACAATCTTATTCTAAAATGGAAATGAAAGTTTTCAGTTGTAGAGATGTCTAAGTCAACTTTAATAAAGACGGTAAGAGTACCATCACTGACAAATATTGCTATGTATTAAGAAACCATGGTACTAAACTGGCACAAGAACAAGGAGTTTGACTTAGAGAACTAAATAGAAGGCACAGAAATATATATATATAAATGAGAACTGGAGAATGTATGGTTTATTTAGTTGTCAGTGTTGAGAAAACTAACAACTCTATAAAGAAGAGCACAGCTATATCACTACTTTATTCCAAATAATGATGCAATCAAAATGTATTAATACACCAAAGGTACAAGAAAAGAAAAAGTATAAAGATAATAGAACACAACTGAACAGAACTTTTTTGTTGCCAAGGGGTGAGAAAAATTTCTTGAATGAGATATAAAAAGCACAAAAAATAAATAGAGAAACAGATTTGACAACACACACACACACAAATTACCTTCACTGACAGTCTCTGCAACCAAAATCAGATAAACAATAAGTGAAAGATATTTCTAAATATCTTCTGAATTCTAAAACTAAAAAAAAGATTAAAAATATTAATTATTAATAGCTAATAATTGTTCTAATTACAGAACAATAAAAAGAAAATATTTCAACAGCAAAATTGACAAAGAAGTGAACAGCAAATTTGTAAGTGTTGTAGCCCAATGGCTGTGCAAACTTCATAAGTAACCAGAAAAAAGGCAAATTAAAACATCAGAGTGGAAAAATTTAGAAAAATGGATATAATCTACTGGTGACGAGGTTATGAAGAAAGGAAATCCCTGACAGCACTTAGGCAGACTAAACATTGATCCTACGCCAGAGTAATACATTCCCAAAGGGGAAAAAATTTTCTCAAAGGACCTGAGAAGACAATGACAAGGTATTTATGGGAACTTTCTTTGTCATGGCAGGGCGTCTATCTCTAAGTATGTATAGATAGGAAATGGGAAACTTCTATTGACAGATGCAGTAAGAAGAAAGAGACTAAAATACATATAGCACCATGGGTAGATCCCCAAAATCTGTAGATGAATGAGAAAAACAGCAAATAGGTCTTAAAGCTTAATGCCATTGTATAAATTAAAATAACACATTCATGAAATAATAAGTAATATCTTGTAATAGCATTTGCATGTTAAGGACATACGCTGAACACATTAGATTGATCCCTATGAAAGAGAGATGTAGAAATAGGTATTTGGAAGAAAGAGGAAAAGAAAATAAGATATAAATTGCTTATATCAGAAAACTCCATAATAGTACTTTAAACTTTTAAATATTCCTTTTTTTCCTTAATGTAAAGTGAGTCCAGAACTAGGCAGAGGTAAGTTAGAATAGCAGTTCACGATCTTATCAATCCATTAAACTCTTTCTATCTGTCTGGAGGTGTAACTGGGTTCATGGCTGTTATACATCTCTTTCACTTCAAGGTTTGGCACATACATTCCAGACGACCTGGAGACAAACACAAAAAACAAATGACAATGGAGTCTGTCTTTATAAATGTAGTGATATTTTGGTCATTGTGGTCTTGAGGAACATGAAATATGTATTGTCTATTATTTAGTTTTTCTTGTTTTGATTTATTTGCACAATTAGGCCAAAACTTTGTCATTTTACAAAGGTAAATTAATAATTAACAAAAACTGTACTTATTATTGTAAAACTATGATGTATTCAAATTTTAACAAAGTATCAGCAATTTCAAGTATCATGAATAATTCAGTGTATTTTTAATCACACATGCTTATAAACAGTAAAAGAACTTTAAATGTTATCTTTTTCAGAAAATCTTATTAAGGAAGTGGCAATTTATTGTATCGATATCAGGATACTTAGGTAGCATGCTGACAAATTTACTATTGTTTACTACTGATATTTCTTTAAAATATATTGGTTTTTTTCCTTTGTATCTCACTCTACAAAATGTAATGGAAAACCAGATTTCTAATACATATTGACCTCTGCCTCAAGTTGTTACTATACATCATCTCATTCAATCCTTAAAACAACCACTTGATGTGGGACTATTATTCTCCTAGTTTACAGAAGAGGAGATTAAGATGGAAAGGATAAATGCCTTCCCTGAGCTATGAAGCTAGTTGGCAGTGAGCACAGATGGGCACCAGGAAGGAATTCTATCTCCAAAGCTTGCTCACTGAAAAATCATGCCCTACCTCCTTCTCTCAGGGATTTCCGTTATTCTTTGTTTAAACTGAAGTTATGCTTTGACCAAATATAGAACATGAATATGAGGCTTTTGGAATTGAAACCTGTGTTTAGTCCTACCTTCATCATTAGTGTGAGAGCAGAGTTATGTGAAAGGAATAAGACAAATATTCACTTAGGGCACTAATAGATTCCTTCTGGGCTCTAAGAAAACCCATGAAAGGATTTTCCTTCATGAGTTTAAAAGTATCTGGCCTATTACATGTGATTTATGAAAAATAAATAGGCTGAATAATAAAAATAAAAAAATAAAATAGGCTGAATAAGTTCTGAAAAGCAAGTGATTTGAAAGCTTTTTATTTGCTTCTATGGGAACATAACAAAGAAGCCAGAAGCAAGCAGAATCAGTTTATCCTGTTGCTTGCGTGTCAGAGATGCCCCTGAGGTGCATTATAATAATGTTCTGTGAATAATTCTGTCTTAACAACCCAAGTTCAATAAGGACAAATAATTCTCTTTTTCACATTGAGAATTGAAAGAGTGTTTTTTGGTATAAAATTCTAAAAGTTGTTGCCAGTATTGAACAAGAGTGAATGGTATTAAAGCTGAGTAATGAATTAGTGTATTTCTTTTCCTATATTGGATCACCTTCTTAAAAACAATTGTTCTCTCATATTCTTTTAAACCCACAGTATTATAATCAGGTAAAATTATGCCTTTGTCAACTCTCATTACCTGCTTTATTTATTTTATACTTGTACTTCATACTGCAAGTAACATCAAATATTAAAAATATTTAAGATTTACATAATATTTAATGTTTCTGTTTCTTTTATAACATAAGTGAAAAACAATTTTAAAATGGCATTCTTTTCACATATATGCTAAATAAAATTGCTAAAATTAAACATAGTTTGATTTTTTCAGTAAAAACCAAAGGTTAAAACCTGCTGTAATAATAAAAAGTAAGTATAACCAAATCTACATTTTCAATATAGCATTGCCTGTAATCCACTTTATAGTATCAACTCAATACATAAATTGACTGTATATAATATTATTTCCATCTATACTTCTTGAAGATAAGATGAAAAAATCAATATATTTAGGAAAGTCTCCAATAGGAGTGGAGCTTAGTGTCTAAAAATTCTTTAGGTTCTCACCTTCCCAAACAAATTAGACAATGAAATGCAACTAAATTCCCTATAATAATGTATCTTCTCCACTTCCCTTCAAGCCACCACTGAACAGGTCTGAGACTCTTCCTTTCTGGCTGCTGACAATATATTATGCAGATCCACTTGTTTTAAAATTAATAATAATTATTATTATTATTAATAATTAATAATAATAATTAATAATTGCCATCAGTCTTATTCATCCTCAGTCAACACAGGTAAGTAATTTCTTGACAAGACCCTAGAAGGGAATCGAGGGAATTATAGCTGTGAGGTGGGAATAGGCACCCTGGGAATGCATGGAACTAATGTGATCCTTTGGACCCTGTGTGAAGATCATCCTTCTCCCCACACCTCTACCTTATGATCAAGGATGTTACTGTGTGTCCCAGCTATGCTGAGGTATATACTTTATGTAGTGAGACAGTGGGAAGTCCTGTAGATGGATGAGAATCAGTATCTACTCCAACTGAATTGTGGGTCACATATAGAGAATTGGCATATCCTTGAGGCAGGATAGAGAATGTACATTGCTATTCTTTCCAGGAGAAAGTAGGCTTTTCTTTTGTTTGTTGCTGAGTGATTTCCAATAGATGACTGTATATCAGGTGTTAAGGCATATGCTCTCTACTCCAGTAAAGAGAGAATAATTGACAAAATTTTCACTTTGAAATCTTATTAATTTTATAACCATTCCCTTTTACTTTTAAGACCCATCTGTCTTTTTCAGAGTCCAAATAGGTAGGCTAAATGGTGATATTATCAGGATAATGGAACCAATGAATGGATTCTATATTGTCTTCAAATATCTATTCCAACTGCATGCTCAGAAGTTGAAAGTTAAACATTCTTTGGATTTGGGGTCCCACAGTTCTGACCAAGAGGCAGACTCAGACTCTTAAATCCACTTATTAGTATACCATCATGTATACATGAGATTTGAGAGCAGGGTCCTTCCTGGCCAGTATGCAGACTCTGCTTCCCTCCAAGGGCACTCAGAGTTTGTAGTTCACATCTGAAAAACAAAGAAAGGCTCTAACTATCTGTTGTAGTGGCTTCAGTCAGGCTTCAAATTCCCAGACTTTTCTCGATTTATACATCTAGAAGTAATTGTTCCAGAGATGCCACCGACACTCTCTTAAAAGTTCCTATGATTAGACCATTTTTATCACCTTTTTTGTCTTTTGCATTGCCTCTTGTGTATAATTGTAATTATTTGTTCTCTGCCACCTGAGAATCTTATCATTTTCATTGAAATCAGGAAACCCTATTCAGAGGCATAATCACCCCTCCGTATCCTCAGACTACATATAGCAACTACTAAAAGTAAGTTGTCTCATATTGCTACTCTCCTCACCAATACAGTTTTCAGAGAGGTATCCTATGAGGACTATCAGGAGAGAGACCGTAGATGATGGAAGAGGAGTCGGATGATACAGCTTCTCTAATGTTTCTAGCTCCTTTGATTATTCCCATTACATAATGAAAATTAAATATTAACATCCAAATTAGATTTTACCATAGGCCAACATCAAGTCCAAGTGCTGGTCAACCAAACAAGTGAATAGCAGACTGTTTGAGAATCCAGGTTTCTTTTATTGGCTACTTTCCCTGCAAATACAGCCTGATCTAATACTTTCAGACTACAATATAACATATGCATTCTCCATATAGAGTGGAAAATACCTGTGATCCTTTTGGTGTCTGGGGCATTTGGAAGGTGCCAAATAAATAAGACACCAACTGTGGGTTCCCATCATTATCAGACCTCCAACAAGATTCTCCCGAACCTTGACTTGAGAAGCAAAATGTGAAAGTACCACTCCAGAAAGAAAATTTATGAGAAGCTGATCTGAGGAATACTCACTGTGTCCTAATTTACTAATCAGGAAATTCCCTTCATTACTCTTGGGCCAGAATTTTTAAATTCAGCAAATTGCAGGACTGGCCTATTTGAAATTTAGCTATAAGGATTATATTGTCTTATTCTCTTCAGGTTACTATAACAAATACCATAGACTAGATGATTAAACAACAAATATTTATTTCTCACAGTTCTGGAGGTTGAGAAGTCCAAGATCAAGGTGCCAGCCAACTTGGTGTCTATTGAGGGCCCTCTACCTGGTCTGCACGTGGCCGTCTTCTTCTTACCTTCTCACATGGCCTTCCTTGGTGAACGTGCTGGGGAGAGAGAGAGGGAGAGATAGAGAGAGAGAGAGAGAGAGAGAGAAGGAGAGTTTTCCTGTTTCTTCTGCTTCTTATAAGGATATTAATCTTATTTTGAGAGCCCCACCTCCCAAAGGCCCCACCTCCAACTACCATTGTATTGAGGATTAGGGCTTCCACATATGAATTTTGGGGGGGACACAAACTTTCAGCCCATGCATCGGCCCTGAGCCTGTATGAGAAAAATTGTTTTTAATTAGAAATTTTACAGGCATTCTTTCTTTCTGACCATTGCACTCTGAAATTCTCATTTTTCTTCTTTACACTCTCAAATGCAGTTAGAGCAACCAGGCCAGCACATTGTCCTTATATAAAGCCCAGCAAGGATTTATTAATGGCTATTAGGTAACTCACAGAAACAACTGGAGGATTGGGAAGTATCCAAATACATGGGAAAACTTGTAGGACTGTATAACTTAGATGAAAAACTAGAAGTCTCTTTCTTTACCTTACAACCCAGAATAAGCCTTTTCTTTCAAAGGAGTTATTCTAAACTACTGCATAGACAAGAAGCTTGTTTAATAAAGATGACTGCTTGGTTTCTTAGGACATTTTACTATTACTAAAATAGATGGTAGCAAAGACCACCCATTTGTTTACTTTTCTGTAGTCTATAATGGTCAAGATTCGTGTTGTTGTGGAATTTTAATGGGAGAAGAATTTCCCTAAGTTGAGTGTTCAAAGTGAGTGTCGGTATATGTACATTCATTAAGATAATATGTGCTCCTTGTTTAATAAAGGGAGGTTTCCTTGGGTAACTTTGTAAAGAAATTCATAATTTCTGGGCTCTAATGAATAGATGTTGATTTCTGGACAAAGTACCAGCATTTCATTAAACGTTTTATATATATTAAGGAATGACCGTATATATTTAATTGAAATTTTTAGAAACAATTGTAGATTGACACGCGATTGTAAGTTATACAAAGAGATCCTGCGTATACACAGTTTTCACCAATGAAATTTGCAAAACTATAATATAGTATCACAAACAAGATATTGACATTGATACATTCTACTGACCTTATTCAAGCTTCCTCCTTTTACCTGTACTCTCTTGTGTTTGTGTATGTGTGTGTATATGTTTGTGTAAGTCCTGTGCAATTCTATCATATATTTAGGTCCATATATCCACCGTCAAGACACTGAACAGTTCCATCACCAAAAGGATCTCTCAAGTAGCTCTTTTATAACCACACCTACCCTAACACCCTCTCTCTGTCCCTACCTGCTGAAATCCACTACTCTGTTCATCATTTCTCAGACTTTGTCATTGCAACAATATTATATAAGTAGAATTTCACATTATGTAATCTTTTGTGTTGCTCTCCCACACCCTGTCTCAAGATTCATCCAAGGTGTTGTGTGTGTCGATTCCTTTCATTTTTTTATTTTAGAGTAGTATTCTTTACTATATATCCACAACAGTTTACTTAAATACCAGCTTATTCACCTATTGAAAAACATCTGAACTCTTTCCAGTTTTGCAATTATAAATAAAGCTGCCATGAGCTTTGGTGTACAGGTTTAGTGTGAACATATGTTTCATGTCTCTGGGATGAATGCTCAAGAGTACAATTTCTGGGTTGTATGGGAATTGCAGCTTTAATTTTGTAAGAAACTTCCAGACCGTTTCCCACGGTGGCCATACAACTTTACCTTCCCAATAGTAATGTATGTGTCATCTATTTTCTCCACAATCTTTCTGGTATTTGGGGGTTTTCACTACTTTTTTAACCCTTCTGATTGGTGTATAATGTCTCATTGTGGTTTTTGTTTGCATTTACCTGATGGATACTGGTGTTGAACATCTTTTCATGTGCTCATTTGTCACTTGTATATCATTTTCAGTGAAATATTGTTCATGTTTTACTGCTCAGTTTTTAACTGGATTTTTTTCATAACTGTTGAGTTTTGATAGTTTTTAATATAGTCTAGGTAACAGTGCTTTGTTGAGTATGTGGTTTGCACATATTTTCTCCCAGTTAAAGCTACTCTTTTTATCCTTTTCACATCAATTTCACAAACCATGTTATTCTGCAGGCAGTGAGGTACGTGAATCACGTTCAGAATCATATTCTGCCGCTAATCTGTGGGATCCCCAATGTGGCTCTTGAAGACACCAGCCTCAGCTTTTAAGAAAAGCAATGTTTACAGAAAACTCTCTACTGCTAACAGCCAGATGCTTTATGCCCTCAGGGACCTGACAGGGTTTGGGTTGAGATGAGTGATGATGAGTTTGCTCTGGCCTTGACAGGGTTCACCTGCCAAAGAAGCTGGCAGGTGTGGTGACTCGGAGACAGCTAAAGGGTCTCCTGTGTGACTGTGACAGCAACAAAGGCCACGTTCTCCAGCAATCTGGTTTGCAGTTTTTTGTTTCGTTTTGTCTATGTTTTTTATCTTTTAAGGTGACCACAGTAAGTTTTACGTTATTACATTTAGGCAAATGACCATTTTAATTCAATTCAGTTCATCATTTTTTTTTTTTTTTATGGATCACACTTTTGGTATCAAGTTTAAGAATGTTTTGCATAGGCCTAGACCTCAAAGATTTTTCTCTTGTGTGTTTTTTAGTTTTCTAAAAGTTTTATACTTTGGCATTTTCCATTTAAGTCCCAGACCTATTTTGGGTTAATTTTTGTATAAGGTGTAAGATTTAGACTAAGTTGTTTTTTGTTTTTTTTACACTTTGGGTGTCCAATTGCTCTAGAGTCTTTTTTTTTTTTTGGAAAACACTATCCTTCTTCTATTGAACTGCTTTTGTATTTTTCTTTTTTGTCAAAAAATCATTTGAGCATATTTGTTTGGGTGTATTTCCAAATAATATATTATGTCCCATTGATATATGTTTCTATCCCTCTAATAGCACCACACAGACTTTTTTACTGTAAGCCTTAATATTATGTACAGTGAGTTCTCCCACTTTTTTTGTCAAGATGATGACTACTATAGCAATTCTAGGATAAGCCTGTCTATGTGTATAACAGTCTTTGTTAGGCTATTGGTAGGCATTACATTAAACCTATAGACCAATTTGACATCTTTACTATGTTCAGTCTTCTAATCCATGAACACTGTATGCCTCCCCATTAACCTAGATCTTTGATTTCTTTCCTCAGCCTTTTGTAATTATCAGTATACAGATTTTGTATATGTGCTGTTAAATGTATGAAAAGCGCTTCATTTTTTTGGTGCAGGTGTTTATTATGTCCTTAATTTTAGTTTCTGTGTGTTCGTTGTTAGTATAAAGAAATGTGATTGATTGTGTGTTGATCATGTATCCTGCAACCAATTGAACTAACAATTTTTCTAGGTCTCCTATTTTTTTTTTTTTTGGTCTGGTAAGACCATTGTTATGCTCTACACAGATCTTTATATCTACATATATAGTTGCATTTCTTCTCTTCCAATCTGTATTGTTAAAATTTATTTTTCTTGCCTCATTTCAATGTCTAGATCTTCCAAAACTATGTTGAATAAGAGTGGAGAGAGTGGCCAACTTTGTCCTGTTTCCAATATTAGAGGGAATATATTCAGTTTTTAATCATTAAAAATGATACTAGCCAGACAAGAATGCCACAAGAAAAGAAAATTACAGGCCAATATCCCTGATGAACATAGAAGCAAAAATCCTCAGCAAAATATTAACAAATCAAATTCAACAATACATTAAGAAGATCATACACCATGATCAAGTGGGATTTACTCCAGGGAAGCAAAGTCTGCAAATCAATCAGTGTGATACATCACATTAACAAAAGGAAATAAGATAATCATATGATCATCTAAATAAAGGCAGAAAAAAATTTTGAAAAAATTCAATATTTTGAGATAAATATTCTCAATAAAGTGGGTAGAGAGGGAAAGTACCTCAACATAAAAAGGCCATGTAATGGGGGCTTTCCTGGTGGCACAGTGGTTGAGAATCTGCCTGCCAATGCAGGGGACACGGGTTCAAGCCCTGGTCTGGGAAGATCCCACATGCCGTGGAGCAACTAGGCCCGTGAGCCACAACTACTGAGCCTGCACATCTGGAGCCTGTGCTCCACAACAAGAGAGGCCGTGATAGTGAGAGGCCCACACACCGCAATGAAGAGTGGCCCCCGCTTGCCCCAACTAGAGAAAGCCCTTGCACAGAAACGAAGACCCAACACAGCCAAAAATAAATAAATTTTTTAAAAAAAGAATGCAACACAATTCTTAAAAAAAAAAAAGGCCATGTAAGACAAGCCAACAGCTAACAGAAAACTTGAAAGCTTTCTATTTAGAATTAGGAACAAGACAAGAAAACTCACTCTCACCACTATTATTCAATGAAGTATTGAAAGTCCTATCCAGAGCAATTAGGCACAAAAAATAAAAGGCATTCAAAGTGGAAAGGAAGAAGTAAAACTGTCACTATTTGCAGATGACATGATACTATAGATAGAAAACACTAAAGGCTCCATCAAAACTGTTAAAACTAATAATAAAACTCAGTAAAGGGCTTCCCTGGTGGCGCAGTGGTTGAGAATCTGCCTGCCAATGCAGGGGACACGGGTTCGAGCCCTGGTCTGGGAAGATCCCACATGCCGCGGAGCAACTGGGTCCGTGAGCCACAATTACTGAGCCTGCGCGTCTGGAGCCTGTGCTCCGCAACAAGAGAGGCCGCGATAGTGAGAGGCCCGCACACCGCGATGAAGAGTGGCCCCCACTTGCCACAACTGGAGAAAGCCCTCGCACAGAAACGAAGACCCAACACAGCCATAAATAAATAAAAATTAAAAAAAAAAAAAATTTAAAAAAAAAAAAAAAACTCAGTAAAATTGCAGGAAACAAAAGTAATATGCAAAAGTGAGTTGCATTTTTATACACTAATAATGAACTATCAGAAAGAAAAAGTAAGAAAACAATCTCATTTACAATTGCATCAAAAAGAGTAAAACACCTAGAAACACCAGAGGTGAAAGACCAGCATATTTAAAACTACAAGATATTAAAGAAATAAATTGAAGAAGACCCAAATAAATGGAAAGATATTGCTCATGGATTAGAAGAATGAATATTATCAAATGCCCATAGTACATTTAATGTACATTTAACATTCAATGCAATCCCTATCAAAATTCCAATGGCATTTTTCACAGAAGTAAACAAACAATCCTAAAGTTTGTATGGAAGAAAAAATGACCCTGAATAGCGAAAGCAATTTTGAGAAAGAACAAAGGTAGAGGCATTACATTCTCTGATTTCAGACTATCTTACAAAGCTATAGTAATTAAAACAACACATTACTGACATAAAAACAGACACATAAATCAATGGAATAGAATAGAAAGCCCAGAAATAAACCCATATATATATATGGTCAATTAATTTATGATAAAGGAGCCAAGAATATACAATGGGGAAATGAAGTCTCTTTAATAAATGGTGTTGGGAAAATTGGACAGCTACATGCAAAAGAATGAAACTGGACCACTATCTTACACCGTAAAGAAAATTTAACTCAAAATGGATCAATAACTTGGATGTAAGACCTGAAACTATGAAACTTCTATAAGAAAACATAGGTGGTAAACTTGTTGACATTGGTCTTGGATATGTTTTCTTGATTCTGAGACCAAAAGAAAAGTCAACAAAAGCAAACACAAATAAGTAGGACCACATTAAACTAAAAAGCTTATGCACAGTTAAGGAAACCATCATCAAAATGAAAAGACAGCCAACTAAATGGGAGAAAATGATACATGTAATAAGGGGCTAATATCCAAAATATATAAAGAACTCATACAATTCGAAAGCAAAAGAAACCCAAAAAACAAGCAATTTTATTTAAAAATTGGCAGAAGATCTGAATAGACGTTTTTCCAAAGAGGACATGCAGATGGACAACAGGAACATGAAAAGTTACACAACATCACTGATCATCGGGAAACGCAAATCAAAACCACAATGAGATACCACCTCACAACTTTCAGAATGGGTATTAACAAAGACAGGAAATAACAAGTGTTGGCAAGGATATGGAGAAAAGGAAACTCTTGTGCACTGTCAGTGAGAATGTAAATTGGTGCAACCACTATGAAAAATAGTATGGCGTTTCCTCAAAAAATTAAAAATAGAACTAATATGAACCAGCAATTCCACTTCTGGGTATTTATCCAAAGGTAACAAAAACACTAACTCAAAAAAATGTAGGTGCCCCCACATTCAATGTAGCATTATTTACAGTAGCCAAGATGTGGCTATAATTAACTGTCTATCCATGAGTGAATGAATAAGGAAATTGCCATGTATATGTAATGGAATGTTATTCAGCCATAAAAAAGAATGAAAGCTTGCCTTTTATGACAACATGGATGGATATAGAAGGCATTATGCTAAGTAAAATAAGTCATACAGAGAAAGATAAATACTGTATGATCTGTCTTATATGTGAAATCCGAATAAATAAATAAATAAATAAATAAATAAATAAATAAATAACCGAGCTCATTGATACAGAAAACAAATTGGTGATTGCCAGAGGAAGGGGGTGGGAGGGATGGGAGAAACAGGTGAACTTTTTTGTTTCATTTTAAGTAAATTGATTGAATGAATGAATGAATGAATGAATAAATAGAAAATCTGTTTTACACGAATAAGTTAATACTGACCCTCAAGAGTCATTTTTACATTATTACCGTATTGCCTTTATCTACATGAAATGCATCTGTTCATCTTTTTATCCTTTATGACTTATGCAAACAGATCAAATTCTTACTTTATTCAAGGCCCAGATAATGTATTAATTTTTATAATGTTACTTCATTCTTTCTTTTTAATTCTTTTTTCCCTGTTCTTTATGTCCGATGGGTATATAACATGATATAACAGACATTTATGTGTGTCTGAATTGTCTACATATTTTGCTATGGAAATTTAAATATACATGAATAATATAAACTAGTGTAAGGTACCTAAGTATTCTACCTTCAGCAATTAACTTCTCATGTCCTATTGTGTCTCCTTTAAACCTTTCAACTCTCCCCCCTCTTGTATTGTTTTAAACTAAATCCTAAACATTATATTATTTCATTCATAAATATTTGAGTATATATTATATTTATGAACTAAAAGATAAATTACTTTCAGTAAAATCACTTGGTGGTGAATAAATACATGCTTCAGGGTTGATTGAAAAGTTTAAGTTTTGGTTGAAATCAGTGAAAGGGATCTGTGTTAGCTTTCCATGATAATTACATGAAATTATCAAAAGTGATTATTAAAAACTGTTATTTTACCCTAATACCATTTTTTATTATCATTGTTGAACCCAATGTTATAACTGCAGGTGAGAAACACTTCAATACCATGAAGTCCTGTATGACTCATCCAATTGAATAAGGGTTCCATTAAAAAAATGATACTGGTTATAGTTGTTGTTGTTTTGTTTTTGTTTTGTAGATGCTATTTATCAGGTTGCTGTAATGTATTTCTATTCCTAACCTGCAGGATTTTTTAAAATCATGAGTGGGTGTTGGATTTTGTCTAATGATTTCTTGTGTCAGTTGACAAAGTCATATGATTTTTCTTCTCTAATTGATATGATTTATTGCATTATCTGATTTTAGAGTGCTGAAACAACCTTGTATGCCTTGCATATATCTCACTTGGCCGTTGTGTATAATTATTTTCGTATGTTGCTAAATTTGGTTTGATAGTGTATTGGTGAAGATTTTCATCTCTGTGTTGACCTATAGCTTTCTTTTCTTGTGATGTCTTCATCTGTCTCTAGTTTCAGTAATATACTGATCTCATATGAGTGGCTAAAAATTATTTTCTTTTATATTTTCTGGAAGAGATTGTGCATAATTGTAAATTATTTCATATATATATTTCCTAGAATTCTCCAGTGAGCTTATTGATTTATTTTTCTGGAGTTTTTAAATTATTCCCTCAATTTATTTGATGGTAATAGAGATATTGAGACTATCTCAGTTGAGCTGAGTTTTGTTAATTTGTGGCTTTCAAGGAAAAATTGACCCATTTCTTCCAAGTTGTTTATAGCCATTATTTTTTTAATGGCTAAAAAAATCTGCAGTTATATCTCCTTTTTCATTTCTGATACGGGCCGTTTATGTTTTCTCTTTTTTCATTTTTGTCATTTAAATAAGCTCATTATTTGTACTGATACTTCTTTCAAATAACCAGCGTTTTTTATCACTGATTTTCTCTATTGTTTTCCTATTTTCAACTTAATTGATTTAATTTTTCTTCTGCTTGCTTTTGGCTTATTTTGTTCTCCCTTTTATAGTTTCATGGGGTGGAAAATTAGTTTATTCATTTGAGCACTTTCCTTGTTCCTAATATAAGCATGTAATGCTATAAATTTCCCTCTCAGCACTGCTTTAGCTGCATACTACTTATTTTTATAATTATTTCTGTACATTTTTTAAAATGTCCTTTAAGTCTTCTTTACTTTACTCTAGAATTATTTACAAGTACATTGTCTAATCTCCACATGCTTAGAGATTTTCCTGTTGTATTTGTATTTTTTACTTCTACTTTGATTACATAATAGATAACTCATTCTATGATTTTTTTTTTTTTTTTTTTTAATTTGAGATGTATTTTACAATCCAGGCTATGGTATATCTTGGTAAATATTCCATGGACACTTGAAACAAATGTGCATTCTGCTGCTGTTGGGTAGACTATACTAGGTATGACAGTTAGATCATATTGATTGGTTGTGTTTTCAGGTATTTTATATCATTGCTGATTTTCTGCCTAGTAGCTCTATCAATTTTCATTATAGATTTGCTCATTCTCTCTTAAATTCTGTCATCTTTCTTCATTTATTTTGAGGCTCTGTGTTTGATGCCTACAGATTTAAGTTGATTATGTCTTCCTGGTGGATTGTTTCTATTAGCATTATAATGATCTTCTTTGTCTCGAAATTTATCTGTGCTTAGACGTCTACTCTAATGGATAATAACATACTCATTCCTGCTTCTTACATTTTTTATTCACTTTCAAGACATATTTAATATCACACACATCTATTTTTATGTTTTTTAAAACAAATATCTCTTAAAATATATTAATTTTATTATGGAAAGACGAACTTTTGAAAATAATCCTCAGAATTACCCATGCTAATTTTAAAAAAAGTAATGTTGAGTAATCAAGGAATATACATTATGTAATTACTTATTGACTCACTAATCAAATTATGATAGAAGAAAAATCTGAAAACCATTCAACTGCCCATGATCAGATCTAGAAATATAGGGAATGAGACTCTATGAGAGGAATTAACACACACAAGTCATGATACCAGTAACACAAGGCAGTTAGGTAGGGTACCATGTGGGACAACAATCCAGGTTTGAAAAAGGGAGAAATGAAGTAAATAAATTGTCAGAACTAGTACACAAAGATGATGCTTAAATAACAGCTACATTTACTTGATGCTGTTGATATTTAAGAATCAAGCTATGTTGGGATAAATAAAGTATATTTTGATGTAGTCTATCTTACACGAATCACTTCTCCCACAGGTATCATGTGGACAGTGAAACAGTCAAGATTATTATGGCTTGAGCAAAAATAGCACAGTGATTACACATATACAGGGATAATAATATTGATGATAATACTAGACATGGACCAATGTATTGAGCTGAATACTTATGTGCCAGGTACTCTGATAAGCAATTTATATGCATTTCTCCGTTTAATTATCCCCCAAATCACATGAGATTGATGCAACAAGGAAGTAATTATTTTCCTTAGGAGAATTACTTTCTGGACTATGTTAATATACACTAATATGAATCCAACTCCCCTGAAGTTTGTGTAAGCACTGGATTTTCTGATTTATTTTCTATTTATTTACTAATGTTTTAATTGATTTAAGTTCTACTGATTATGATGATCGTTGTTAAGCATTATCTAGCTTTTGTATTCACTGAATTGTTTTAAATCTGATTTCCATCATCAGGCAGTTAAAAATAAAATAACTATGCAAAATTTGTATACAGTGAGAGGAAAAATTTTACTTTTCTAGTGTTTGAACTCTATACTATCAAACCATCTCTCTTAAGTCAGATATAGTTTTCCCTATATAAATTCATTTTTCTTACTATTTTCAATTCATTGACTAAAGCTTAGCAGATTTACCTAGAGCAATGACAGTGGTGTTTGTAAAACGATGAATCTTTCTTCGATTCTAGAATATATAGCATATATGAAAACTTTTATAACTTTTAAAATGTTATTAAAAATAAAGCATTGTCAAGGTATTATTTCAGCCCTGCTGTGACACATCTGAGGACATTTTTTTTTCAATATCTTTTTTTTATGATTGGAAAATATATGACAGAAACATAAAAAAAGAAATTCAACAAGAAAATACCCATTAATTACCAAGGGTAACAATATTCTATAAATAAAAAAACTTAAAAAAGAGAAACATAAAAAAGAGATTCAACAAGAAAATACCCATTAATTACCAAGGGTAACAATATTGTATATGTTACTGGTTATATCCATAAATATGTACAAATATATACATATATACACTATTATATACATATTTACATTTTTGAAAAGTAAAATCATGTTATAAAGCTTCATTTCATTTACGGTTTTTATCAAAAGTATTTCCCTGCACCATTAAATATTCTTTCAAAACATAATTTTAAAAACAGAACCATATTCTCAAAATGCACATACTAGATTTCCTTTAATTATCTCCCTATTTTTGGGATTGTAACTGATTAAAAACTGATCATTTTAAACACACTGGGGATATATTTTAAAAGAATCCAAGATGTTGATGTATGAGTGCAGTGGGGTGTCTTCTTAACATATGCCTCCAAAGAATTCATCAGCCTTCTGTAAGATCGACCTTCTAGCTCTCCAAGGTTCTATTTTTCACTAGGAAATGTTTTAATATATAGCAAGCAATTATAATAGTGCTATCACAGTACCTGAGGCATTTAATCACACGTGATTCTACCCTCTTTGCCCAACTGTATCGGAATTATCTTGATGAGAAAAAAAGTACTTACCCTCAGCAGGGCTGCAGTAAAACCAGTGGAAAAAAGTAATATAAAAGATCAAGCAGAAAAGGCCTGGGAAGTGCATGAGAAACTGTACCTGGGTTTAGGGGACTGGTTCCTACTCTCTGCTGAGCACTTAAGTATTGTCATGCCTTGGGGAAAGTCACTTAAATTCTCTAGACCTCTGACCCCTCATCTGATAATTTACCTCGAATAGTAATTTTTGCTCCAAAAATTTTAATTTATCCTTAGAGGGAATAAATGCCTCAATCGATGTAATCTTGTATCAAAGTGACCTATCTGAAACCAGGTGAAAATTATACACATTAATTCCATATATCTGGCTATGTTTACCAATGAGGTTTATGTAATTAGAGCTTGAGTTATTCGAGATGATTAATGTCATGTGGTTAAAGTTCAGAGCATTTTTCTAAATGTTTCTCTACTATTTTTTACTCCTGCATAAACTCAATACATTCTTGTAAAATATACAGTAAATACTCATATTCACTCATCTTTCATATAAACATAAGAATTTCATTTTTATCTCTAAAATAATTCATTTTATATTGAGTAGATGTGTATTCAAATCAAAAATTAATTTGGAAATAATTAATATTATTATACTATTGAGTCCCATCGGGATGAAATTTAAAAATCCTTCTGGTAAAAAGAATCTCTTAGAATCTGATATTTTCACTTTCAGAAGAAATATTACTCAAAAAGAAGTTCTTTCTGACAACATGTACTAGAAAAATAAATGGATGGGACTCACCCAGCTTATTGTGTATGAGCAGAGAAATGAGAGAGACCTAGCCCTAGCAGATAATAAAATACTCCTACAGTATTAGATCAATATGGTATTGGCCCTTGAATAAAAACTGAGATCAAAGAAGTAGAAATGAGAATCTACAAAACAAGTCTGACATTAATAGAAATAAATATTAAATATTCAAAAGTAAAACTGGGACAATTGTTAGATACTTGGATCAAAAACAAGGATATAATCTTCCTTCTCAATTTCACCAAATGAGTTCAGTATAAATCAAAGTGAAAGAAAGAATATTTATAAAATGGAAAATAAAACACCATAATTAGCAGAAAAAAATGTTGATGTATTTTAGTTATTGATACTGTAACTGAGCAGGACCCTATGAGGCCTTCCCAGAATAGACCCCCACCATGTCCTTCGCCTGCCTTTTGTCTGTAGAAAAACTTTACTTAAAGAATAAATTTAATCAAAGAACTGAGAAAATGCAGAAAGAAAGGAAAACAGTCAAGCAAGAAAAAATAATAATACTTTAGCCATTAAACAAAGTCAAGGACCTTTAGCTCTTCCTCTACGGCTATAGATAATATTCTGAGCAATGTCCTTTGAGCTGTTTTGCAGCTACTGAAACCCCACCAGGTGGAAGAAGTTAACTGTATGCTGCCCACAAGAACGTAGATCCCAGACCTCTTGGAACCAGAAGGTTGATGATGCTGACTCCCGATTACCTCACCACCAACCAAACAGAAAAGCCCATGAGCTGACCATGCCCTGCTCCTTGAACTCTGTAATACTCCTCACTACAAGCTCCAGGGCGGGACACACAGTCTTGAGTCTTGGCCCCCTTTGCCTGGCAAAACAATAAAGCTATTCTTTTCTGCTTCACCCAGAACTCTGTCTCTGCGTTTCGATTTGGCACCGGTGAACAAAGGCCGAGTTTTGGCAACATTACTATGCTATAAAACTGTTTCTTAGCAAAAGACCAAAAATAAAAATACATGAAGACTAAAAGTGGCAGATTTGACAGCAAAAAGCTACAATCAAAATGTAACAAGGGAAGTCAAAGGTAAAATAAGAAAAACTAAAGAAAGCAAGTGCATCATAACCAGTATCACAGGTGAACTATCTGTTTAATATCTTTAACAAATAAGGAGATTTTATAAATCAATATGAAAAGTTTATGTGTGAAAAAGAAAAATGGCAAAGAAATGAAATTGATTAATTAGAAAAGAAAATATATAAAAGACAAATAAGCAAATGTGACATATTTGACCATGCTTGTAAGCAAACAAAAGCAAATCAAAGAGACATACGATATATAATATTTACCTGCAACATTTCTATTACAAATGATGTGGGACACTATCACAGATTACAGTACAGAAGCGCCAACTTTATTTTGTCCCATTTAACATCAAAAGCTTTCCAAGTTCATGGCGTTTGTTCAATCAATTCAATTCCAGCAATTTATCTTCAGCTAAAACGGGCAAGTGTATAAAGGTGTGATTAAAAAGATGTATTGGAGCAGTTTATACCAGTGAAAAGTTGGAACAACTTAAATGTTTTTCAACAGGAGACTGGTTAAATTAATCATGGTTTATTTAAGAGGAAAGTTCCATTGGTCAAAATAACGACAATAAATTTATATACTCACTAACAAGCAAAAATATATACAATAGACGCTAGTAGCATTTCTATTTATTTTGTATGTCATTTATTGACTGTACTTTTAAAGAGCCAGATCCAGATCCGCTTGTTTCTCCTAAATGGCATTGCTATAAATGACACTTTTGGAAGAACCCAATTAGTGAACATACAAACACATTTATAAAAATACAAACATAGATTTTTCTGTCATACCTTTTACAATGTAAGGTAGTTGACAAAGTGTTTCTGTAAACATGTTTAAATTAATCTGATCAAATAAGTGGCTATACAAGGTCATTTTGAAAGAAAATATTAAATGTTTTAAAAGAAGCAAATCATTTATATAATTTAATACAATTTTTATAATTTAGACCCACTGTGAGGAAATTAGACAAAAATGAATAGTTTTTACATGTTGATCAATATATCCTATATGCCTTATGTATTTACAAGATGTGCACTTATAAACTTGCATACACTTCAGACTGTTAATAAGTTTTCCTTGGACTTGCATAAACATAAGGTTTTTCTGATGTTTCTGGAGTTAAATATCTTTTGAGCCTATCTCTTAGGCTCAAAATGAGTTAGCCTTACAGTATATTTCACAGTGACTTGAATATTGTAAATGAGTTAAGTAATTGTATATCCATTTGTATGCCTTCTGACATTTCATTAAATCCTGTAGGGTGATGTAGAGTTTATAACTTTAAGGAGAGTATTTCTGGAGTGGAATTGAAATTCTTTGCTGCCAGGCAAAAGAAAAAAAAAAAAAAGGTCTGAGTGGGAGTTATTAATTCTTGCATAGTTTCAGTCTTTTTTAAAATATTGATCCTTGAAAATGTGCACTGAAAGTGTTGGTTTGTATGTATGTCTCAGAATTAGAGGAAGTGTGACCTGGCTTTATGTATCTAGTAGTTATTAGTAAAATAGTTTAAATATCTATCATCCTCCACAACTAACCTTCATTGTCCAGTACAAAAAGGAGGAAAATAAGGTCAAGGCTATCTGAGGTCTGTCTGTTTCAAGATGGAAGAAGTAAAGTGAGAAGAAAGCCCAGAGAAAACTACATGTATAGGAGGCTTTACTTTATTCTTATCAATTTTTAAAACAAAATTATCAAATATTTGTTATCTAAATCTGTTCTAATTTAAGATATTTGAATAGTCAAAGGGGCTGCAGCTACCACGTGTCTGATCTTTCAAGATCGTCCTCGTACGTAAAATGGACCCAAACTGCAGTGGGACTGCTGTTAAAGCTGCTTGGGTGACAGTTTATAAAATGTCATATAAATTTTGCAGCACAAAAGAGGTGTTCTGCACTTTATCTCTTTGTCTCCTGGATAAATACTTGTTCTCCATTTTAGCTAGATGCCCAGTAAGTTTCAGGCGAACTTACCTGTTTTTCATTTCATCATGTATTCAGTACAGTATTTTGTTAGGTAAATCTAACAAAGCTGACTTGAGAATCAGTGTCTCTAGCTCCCGGGGGCGCAGCTTCTTGGTTGTGTGACCTGATGAATAGAACTCACCAGGATCCACCTTTGGAAGGACTCCACACCTGGTTCATGCTCTGCTGTTGCCGTCTTGAAATTCTGAATAGTTTTGAACCATAGGCCTTGCATTTTCACTTTTCACTGGGCCCTGCAAATTATGTGGTCAGCCCTGCTCACTCTTTACACACACACCCCTGATGATGCAGACAGTTGGGATTGAGCTAGTGGGCTTGGTCATAACACAGCACTTATAGGGAACTTTTCTAGACTCTGAATGTTTTAACTATTAAAATTTAAAACAATTACAGACTCGTAGAAAGTTGTCACATTAGTACAGAAAAATCATGTGTACCCTTCCCCCAGTGGCAACATCTTACATAATTCTAGAGCAGCATTAAAACCAAGAAACTGACCTTGGTACAATCTAAGACCTTATTCAGATTTCACCAGTTTTTTTACCCGAACTCAGGTGTCAGTGTGTGTGCATGTGGTGCGTGTGTGTGTGTGTTTCTATTCAATTTTATCCCTCAAGACTCAGGCGATTAGCACCACAACCAAAACACAAACTGTTCAAGCTCCTTTTCTGATGTCCTTTTACAGCAGGAGTTTTTATTTTAAAGACATAGCAATTTACTTAAACAAAACAACTTGTCCATTCATTACATCTGGCATTAACTTTAGCATTTACTATTTGTTAGGGACCTTTCAGTTCTTTCTCAAACATGAACACTTGTAATCCATCTAAGAAGCCCATGAAGTAGATACTATTGTCCACATTTCACAGCTGAGGATATTTATATATGAATTGTCAGAATATGTGAAATCCTAATTCCTTAACCTATGGACACTATGCTCTCTCTCCAAATAGTGAACACATATTTTTAAAAGTCACTGTTTATTTGTTACTTATTCATCTTTAAACTTGTCCAAATGTTTTATTAATTTTAAATGAAAAATATTAATTATTGTTAGAAAATGTTTCCTTATTTTGGACCCTTGCCCATAAATCCCAATCACATACTATTTTAAAAAATATGTTCTTTTAAACAAGCATTTGCAAAAAATATTAAGATAAATGATTAATGTTTTATCCATCCTAAAGTCGTTATGTATGATATCTTAAACATGTAAACCAATTTATGAAACACAGATTTTGAGTTAGGCAGTAAAATAGAAAAATAATAACCTTCCAATAAGCCAAGATTCATGGAAATAATTATAAATTGGACAGTTAAAATCAAGTTTTTAAATTCTCAAATAAGTTAATTATAGAAATTATTTTACCCTATAAATACATTATTTTCTATTTTAATGTAAGGAAGTTAAAATTTATAATCAAATTTATCATGGCCATATATTGAAAACTGCATATTTAAGCCAATTTCCATTCTAAAAAACTATAAAATAAGTTGTTTTTTGAGGACTAGTCTGTACGTTTGAGCCTTAGTTATCATGTATGCTCTATCTGAATATGTACAACTGACATGCTGTGCTGTATATATTTAGGTTTAAATATTTCACAGGAATTTTGAAATTAGATGTGTTATGTATGCTCAGGAATGATATTTTGGTTTTATTGTTTTTTGAGAATGCTAGAGGACAGAATAATTTGGAGAGTTGGGCTATAATATATATCATTTGCTGTAAAATAGGGCTGTTTTATTTGAAGCTCTGATGATTACTTATCTACCTTATTTCTAACAAACATAAAGTCTTGTGATAAATCTAGTCTGCTACAACAACAAAAAAAATACTTTCAGTGTTAGCTTGTGCTTGTCAGGGCAGTAGGGAGCGTTAATTGAATAATATATCCCATATGCTTTCTTTTTATATGTGCATGAAAATCAGAGACAGTAAAAGTATAGTCCTAAACGATAACAAGAAGGCGTAAGACTAAAGACAGCTAAATGGTGGTCAAAGGAAATATAAAATTGATTCTGAATTTGATTATGTACTCTGGGGATATATGGAGCTTATCACATTTTTAGTGCACATACACTTGAGAGAAAAATATGCTAACTGAAAACCCAGAACTCCTTATCCTTTAATAATGAACAGGAAAAAATCTCATGACACTTTTCTTCAGCTGTAAGAGAGACCCTGCTGAGATCATAGTACTCACAATCTATGCACCCGGAAATGTAGCCTCCATTCTTTGCCGGGTGCACTCATTCACATTTTGACAACTCACATTCTGAAATGCACATTTCAATGAGCCTCAGGGCCTCGTACTGTCTCCCATCACTACTCTAAGGGAGTAAACCAATTTTACATACACATATATCCATTCTTTTTCAGAAACTTTTCCCATATAGGTTATTACAGAGTACTGAGTACAGTTCCCTGTGCTGTACAGTAGGTCTTCGTTGATTATCTATTTTATATGTAGCAGTGTGTATATGTTAATCCCTACTCCTAATATATCCCTCCCCCCACCTTTCCCCTTTGGTATCCATAAGTTTTGTATATGTAAAACTGAGTCACTTTGCTGTACACCTGAAACTAACACAACATTGTAAAAAAACTATACTCTAATATAAAATAAAAATTTAATTAAACAAACAAAACAGAGTAAACCAGCTTCCAACAAACCTTCCTAGGAATTGTCCAAATCCAACAGTCACTTCGGATACCAAGTACCCTGCGCTGAACCTGGGGTGTTTGAGACTAGACAGTTCCAGCTGTGTCTCTCACTCCATAATCATTTGTCACATCCTAAAGCAAGGATATTTGTTTCTCCTACCCTTTATGATTTTCTGATGTGTTATTGCCTGGTTGTTATTATACCTTCCCAACCCTGCATCTTCCAGTATGGAATCTACGTGCTTTCCTATCGTTTGTTATCTTTTTGTACTCAAATTCTAATTTAACTGCATAATTGTAAAATAGTTTGAAAATTATCTTTAACATGTTTTGAGTCTTAGTACCTGGTCAATATACATGTAACTGTGTATTCTCAAATTTGAGGAGACACTTTTCTGTCTTTGACTTTTGGGACATCAAGTTTGTTTAATTTTTGTTTTTTAAAATACTTTTTATTTGCATTTTGGTTTACTTGATCAATCACTTACTGAGAGAAGTGTGTTAATATCTCCCATTGTGAAAGAGAATTTGTTAGTTTTCTTTTTTTCAGGCATCCCTTCCATTGTTATTATTTTGAAACACAAATATTAGTTAATAAAACGATTGTTATGCAAAGTTTTTTTATCACTAATAATGTTCACTTTCCCTTCATGTTTATTTTTGTCTAATAAAGCTATCTGTGCTCTTTTTGGTTGTTGCTTTTATTTCCTACTGAATCGTCTTTCTTGTCTTGGGTGAATGCCTAGTAAAGTACACATTGCTCATTTTTGCTCTCTCTTATTTATCCAATTGTGATGATTTTTAAAATAGGACCTTAAAAAAATAGGACTTTTTAGACCATTTCTGTATAGTGTGGCATTTCTTTTGTGCTTTCTGTTTACCAACTTTATCTAAAATATCCATTATTCCCTCTTTCTCTCTCTCTCTCTCTCTCTCTTAGATTTCACTATTAATATGTATATAGGATTTCTTCAACAGTAGAATCAAAAGTTAATCACCATTTCTTTCTTCCACCTGAGTGAAATATGAACCTTAGAATCAATTCAACGAGATCACTCTGTTGCCATTTAATGCTATTGTTTTCTAATATTTTAATTCCACATTTAGATTTTTAAAATTTAGTCATTATTATTATATTTCACTTTTCTGTGTTCAATTTTCTTCTTCCAGAAGAGCATTCTTTAGAAGTTATTTCAGTGAAATTCTATTGGTGACAAATTCTTTAAGTTGTATCAATCCAAGCCTGTCTAGTTCAGCCATTTTCTTGTTCTTAAATGATACATTACCAAGTTTAAAATTCTAGTTTGGCAAATTTGCTCAGAACAACATTATTCAATTCTAGGTTCAATTTTTCCTCTTTTAAAGTCTTCTACTCTGTATAATTGCAATTATTTGTGTGCTTCCCTCTGACTTTATTTTGAATTTTTTTCTTTATTTTGGGTGTTTGGCAGTTTACTTTCAATAAGTTTATGCTTTATCATGTTTGGGATTTGTGAAGCTTCCTGAATTGGTGATGTATGCTATTTCTGTCTTGAATAGTTCCTCCCTTATACATTGTTTTTTGGTCTTTCCTTTGAATTTCTTATTTCTTTCATTTTGTATTACTTTTATTTTAAACTCTCTCACATTTTCCCCAACTCTTTATTTCTCTGTGATCTATTATGAAAGAGTTTACAGACCTATTTCCTAATGTATTAATTATCGCATAAGTTATATCTAAACAGATGTGTTAAGCATCTTTATTTTTTGAATTTCAGTTATTATATATTTCATATCAAGAAATTACATTTCTTTTAAAAATATACCAGTTAATGGTATATTACTTTATCATGTTTTCAATTTCCTCTAATATTGACACATTTACAATTTTCATCTATAGCCAATATTTTTATTTTCTGGAGTCTGACAATTTTCTAATTTAGCTATTTTTTGTTTCCCCTGATTCTCTTTTATGGTGGTTTGTTTTATTGCTTATTTTGTAATTTGGAATTGTGACCTTGTATTTCATTGCTTTAATCTGTGGAAATGCTCTGAGATTCAATTTGAAGGGTATATTTTGGCAATCGAGATGTTTGCTTGCTTCTAGCAGGTGATCTAGTGATTAAATGGTCCAACACTACATTTTGATGCTAATGTCCTAGCATCAACTTTTGTTGGAGTGATCACACAGAAGGTGTAGTTCGGAACCCCAAATCCATTTGAAGATAGGCCTGTGATTTTGAATTCTTAGAGGAGACTTTTTTTTTTTCTTTTCTTACCAAGATCTCAGGTCAAGATAGAAGCTGCTTTAATTTCACTTCTCTTTTCCTGTGGGATGTTCCTTTTCTAGTCTTCCTTTCACTTACCTGTAGCTGCTGAAGTTCACAGTTTTGCCTCAAGTGGCTCCAAATCATTGTCTTCCATACCTGCATGGACTTTATCAGCAAAATTCCCAAGAGGAAGCGAAAGTTTTGTGAGAGACTTAGCTCTGTAACTTTTAGCACTGTCTTTATTTTTGGTCCCTGGGAATTTCACCTCTTTATATGTTCTTCTACCATTTAAAGCAATGTGTACGTTGTACGTTGTGCAACGTTTTCAATAGTTTTTTAAAAGATGTGTGTACATTCCTAGGTGATACCTGAATTTATCCTAAAGAACCCACTTCCTTTCCATCCCACTCCAGTAGGAGTTTTTACTCATTCTTACATATCCTAACACAGAGCCAGGAGGAGAATTCTTCTTCATCTGTACTTCCATCCTGTTACCCAACCACTAACATTACAACCTCCAACTAAAGTCCTCTCCTTGGAATCCTTCTGAATTTGTCATCATCAATATCGTCACCATCGATCGAGTGCCTGATACCAATCTATGGAAAAGTCTAAGCACTTTTGCACATACTGATTCACTTCCTACTAGGAAATGATTACTATTACTGTGCCCATTTTGTAAACGCAGACTCTGAGGTATAGAGTGAGTAAATAATGTGGTCAAGTGTGTAAATGATGAAGTCAGGATCTGAATCTAGAAAATCTGTTTTCAGGGCCTATGCTCATAATGACTATTCTATGTGTTTTACTCCCCCGTGTTCTGTTTTCTGATTTCCAACACTAATTAAGTATTTAGCAATCTGGTTCACCAGCTTCCTCTTAAAACCAACTTCTGCCATAATTACAAACATTTTAAAATATATGGGACAACTCATCAAAGACACTAGGCTAGTGTCCATTGATTTTTTTTCAATATCAGTCATTTTCAATTCCATTCCACTTCAACAGCGTACTCCAAATTGGCAACTCTAGACCTTATTCTTTATATTTTTGCAGTTTCCACCTCTGGAATCCTTAAATGTATTTTGCTATAGTTTCAGCTCTTTCAATATCTTATTTACAAGGCACCTGTCTTTTGAGGGAGATCTCTACATGGAAAGGTCTCATAATCTCTCAGTGCTTCAATTTCCTCACTTATAAACTAACACTTTCTCCAAATATTTTATAACTTCAGTGAGATAGCATGTGTAAGGCTGTACCATAAATCCAGAGAATGGTTCTGATTAAAAGCCTGAATTGTACTCCTCATTAAATAGTAAACTCTCTCCTAGCACTTCAGTTGTGTCTTTTTTTTTTTTTTACCATTATTTGTATTTTTAAAATCGAATTTAGCTATTTAATATTTTTCATTTTATTTATTTTTATTGAAATATAGTTGGTGTACAATATTATGTTAGTTTCAGGTGTATGACATAGGGATTTGACATTTAAATACATTACAAAGTGATCACCGTAATAAGTCTAGTAACCATCTGTTCTGGTAGAAAGTTATTACAGTATTATTGACCATATTCTTTATGTTGTATAATACATCCCGTTGACTTATTTATTTGTGCCTTAATCTTGCCTTCATCCACTGACCAATTCTGTTTTCTTGTAAAATTATTATTCCTTGTAATTATTTGGTTTATATAATTTACTTGCTTATTGTCTTACATTGCAAGTATCAGTAGAAAATGTTAAATAGCTGTGGTTGTGTTCTGTGTGGTGCATCTGGGTTTCAGGAGCAGATTATTGACTTTAAAGTGTCTACCTGTATTTGGAGAAATGCCAAAATGACAAAGCAATTCTAGATTAATAAAGAAATGACCTTGTGTCTCAATTTTTGTATAATATCAGAGAAGACAATCGTGGGTTTCACAGCAAACTTTTAATAACTTGGCAAGTGTGAAATATTTGCCCAGTGTGAAGATTGTTCTTTGCTTGTAATCAAGTCAAATATTTATAGCAAATATAATCTTAATATTTAAACATAGTTTAAAATCTTTATATTTGTAACCTAGGTATACTTGTAAAAATCCTTGAAGATAATTAAATACAATTAAGAAAAATAATCAAATTATACTTTTTACTTGATTTTATGTGTCACACCACAGACCTATTTAAAAATATCAACATAGATAATCTGCCAGTTTATACTAAAATTTAAAAATACTGGTTAGATTCTATGCCTATTAACTTACATACAGTCCAACTGACAGTAGCATGTTGGTAAATACAATATAAATATATCAAGAGAATTTAATGCCCAATTGATTTACTCATTTATCATAGAATTTTACTCTAACTGTATAAAGGATATTAGCCATTTCTAGGCAGAAAAGGAATGTGAAGTAATGAGCTGATGGAAAGTTTGAACAAAATGGAAAAAACTTTTTTAACCAATTACCAGCACAACCATTTAATCTACAAGAATTCATACTACAGTTTAACAGCCTATTGAAAATGTCAAGTCATTTTAGAAATCCAGCCCCTCAATTCAAATGTTTGTAAAATTACTCTGGAAGTGCTGGAAGCATCAGCATTTTTTCTCTCTATCCTTTAATTTATCTATTTGTGCCTACGGGGAGACTTAGTCCCTTACTTTCTAGGTAGTTTTATTTTGTGATGTGAGATAAAAAGACTGTCTGAGAAGCATATTCTACTCCTCCCTGAGGAAGAAACTAAACTGATTAAAATCTTGTCTACTGTACTTTCAAGAGTGTCACTTTTCGTTTACTATTCTTACAGCGTTGTGCACATACCTAAAGAGAAAAAAAAAAAAAAAACTTGGCGATTGATTTTATTTTTATAAAATGTGTTTTCTTTAATGGTTTATTTCTACAGTTTAACATCCTGTTTATTCTTGGTGTAACTTAAAATTGTTCAGCTAATGATGTCTCATGACTGCTGATGTTGGTAACAATGAAGGTAGGACCTCAATATGTTTTTCTTTTCATTGTTAATTAATATATTAAACCCGAATTCCAGGGAGGTGTATATCCTGTTGCAGAGAAGGAAACTGCATTCAAGTAAGAGATATGTAAATCGTTCAGAGTGAGCCCACATACTTCTATACACTTTATTTCCATCAAAGTTAGATCAATTTTAGGCTTAAATTGACTTTCTAATATTCTGATACAGTGGTAATCAGTTTAATCAGGTCTGTGGTCAAGCAGAGACCCCTATCTGTAATCAGGTGTTGCTGTCTTTGCCTTACCTTTTGTGACTCATCTGTTTTGTTTGGAGTTGAATACAATTTCATTCACTTGAAACATTACTTTTGGATTAATATACAAACATACATAGCAGCCTAGGAATACAGATATTTCTGACAGCACAAAAACCAACCTGATATTTCTGTTAGTACACTGGTCATGGGTAAAATGCCAAATGCAATATGTAATGCAGTGTATTTAAATCATCCTGGACATTACTACTTGCGAAACTTAGTGCTCACAGAAATGACACTGCTATACTCCTAGGTATTTCTTGGGTTTTTGGGGGACAATACTGTAGCTAGTACTTACTTTGGAAGTTTGTATTGCTTGCAAAATGTGGTTGAACAGCAGTTTGTACCTAAATCTCCTTTAAGGATATTTGTAAGCAACTTATTAAACCTGTTACTGATAGCATGAGGAAGACCCAGAGTTTTTCCCATTGTATATGATGATTCTTTGAAAAAGATCTCAAGATTAAATATATTTAAAACATAAAATTTACAAAAATGTGGTCAATGTTTTGAAAACAGATAATTTCTAGGAAAATAGAAGAAATTACTTAATGAAAACATTATACATATATATGTAAATATACAAATCAATCCTTTGAGGGGAAGAATTAGTCTGAATTTTCTATCACTAGTATCAACTTCTTCAGTTTCCCACTATAGTTGCAAGAAAAAAAAGGTATTTATTATATATTCCAGGACCCATTGCTCTTCACTGGTTTTTTTCTTTAAATCCCTTTTAATGTCTGGTTTATTTTTGAATTTGAGACAGGTTGTTGAAGCAGATTTCATTCATATTCATGACTTCATTTACCAACTATACAAAAATGACTCTCATGTTAATATCTCCACCACAGAGTTCTCCTCTTTTTTTTAAATTTTTATTTATTTATTTATTTATTTATGGCTGTGTTGGGTCTTCGTTTCTGTGCGAGGGCTTTCTCTAGTTGTGGCAAGCGGGGTCCGCTCTTCATCGCGGTGCATGGACCTCTCACTATCGCGGCCTCTCTAGTTGCGGAGCACAGGCTCCAGACGTGCAGGCTCAGTAATTGTGGCTCACGGGCCTAGTTGCTCCGTGGCATGTGGGATCCTCCCAGACCAGGGCTCGAACCCGTGTCCCCTGCATTGGCAGGCAGATTCTCAACCACTGCGCCAACAGGGAAGCCCCAGAGTTCTCTTTTGACTTCCATACTTACATAGCCAATGGATTCCACCAAGTTATCTCCAGGCTATCTCAGTGGCACCTCACATTCACTGTAGCCAAAATTACGCCTATGACTGAGGGACACTGTTTCTCATCTCAGTGAAAGTATTCCTAACCAACTGTTATTCAAGTCAGAAACCTTATAACCTTGATGATGTTCTGCTTATAGAACAAGTAGTCTATCATCAAGTCCGCTCTAATTTATTAAATAGCTCTCAAATAATTAATGTCTTTTCCCCTTATGGTACCACTACAGGAGTCCAATGTTTTATCAAGGCAAATCTCCCAAAGCTAATCCTCTCCTAGTTAGTTCGTTCACACCTACATCTTATTCAATGTAGTTGCCACACTCAGGCCACAGAGGTCACCTCACAGATGAAAATCTGAGCTTGCCTGTGCTCCTCTTTTCATTCCTCAAACCTTCCTTATGGTTCATGGAGCAAAGAGTCAAACCTTAACACGGTTTCAAACTCCTGCATCATTTAGCTAATTTATTTTCCACGTGCTCTCTTTGTTTCAGTTACAGCAACCTCTTAGCACTTTCTCAAAAATGCTGTGACCGGTGCCACTTCAAATCCCTGTGAAACTGCTACATCCTTTGCCTAGATGATAATTTTGCCCTTTTCTTCTTGGTTAATTTCTACTGACCTTCAGTCCACTGCTCAATGTTACTTTCTTAAAGGAGCCTTCATTAAGCCTAGGACTAAATTGGATTCCCTGGTTATACGGCCACATAGTTCCCTATGCTTCTTTTTTATTGCACTTATTATAGTTTACAGTTTACAATTTGGCATTACTTAGTTACTTTCTGTTTACCACACACAGCTCTAAGTTTTGTATGGCCTGGATAAACAGTCATACCTGTTTATTCCACCACTGAATTTTTGGCCATAATTAATTGCCTGGAAATCACCAAATATATGTTAACTAATAAATATTTTGCCTGAAAAATAATTTTAAACTTTTACTGGTTTGGTACCTGTTCACAGCTACCCACATACTGTGATATCCATAACGTTAGTGACTGTGGTTCTGAAATTGGGCGTGTGACTCCCCAAATAAATAACCCACAAAATTATCATTATAAGATTACTCATCTGTGATTATAACAGGTCAGAACATAAGCAAATGGTTTTCTCTGTCTTTCACATTGCTTCTTCCTAAAATCACTGCTTTATCATACAAATGTCAGCATAGACCCAATAGGTCCCTGTAAAAGTTATCATTCTGCTTCTGATCTGTTTCTTCCTTTTTCAAAATGGAAATATTTTGTTTAAAAAAAGAATAAAACAGAAGTTGAGGAGTTGAGAAGGAATAAAAAAGGCAGGTTCCAAATTGTGCCTACTATTACTTGATTAATATTCTTGTGAGATATCCTCCTAAATAATCAGATCCCAAACCAATTTTCTACATGAACTAAACAGTGAAGGTCGTATGAAATGTCCTTAAAGCTCTACTCCTATCTCACAGTAGTAAAAAGAGGGCAGTGCATTGTGATGCAGACTTGCTGAAGCATTCAGCCTAGTTCTCTAGCAGTTTCCCATGAATATCATTATCCTGCCCATAAAAAGAAGAACAGGTAGTAATGGGCAAAGCACTACCCACAGTAAGATGAAAAGCCCTCTCAGCTAGCAAACTCAAACACTTGACATTTGAATGTTTGGGAATTACCAACAGGGGCAGGGAAGCAAGGCAATAAGGATATTAGGTTAAGGTGTAAGGAATTAGGCAGAGAATCTAGTGTTACCACTGAGAGATATTGAACTGAGCTTGGTATTTGGCAAAGGTTATATATTTGAGAGTTACAATAAAATATGAAAAGCTAATGGAAATGAGTGTCCTAATCAGAAGCAGTATTGAGAACAAGTCTTAAAGGTCTTTCTTTAAAAAAATGGAGCATACAGTAAATGAGGCAGTTTCATATTATTATATTTTTCATGTATGTACTTTATAGCATTCAATATATATTGTAATGAGGCATTTTTTAATACTAAATAAGCATTCTCAAAAGGAAGGTAGATGCACATTTAATTAATAACTGAATTGTTTTTGAATAAAATTTATTTGCATAATCTAATGTGAACTATATATTAAACTATAAGGACTACTAATAAATAACTTTTATCGTCAAAAGAAAAATAAAGTTCAGAGCTAAAATCTAGGAATTCTGAATGAATAATAAACATACAAGAGTCAGACTTACATTAAGTTTACAAGTGATTTTAATAGAAATATGCCAAGATAAACATTCTTTATCTAATATTTTGTCATTGTAAACATTCTAAGTCATTAATATTAAACAAGAATATTAATTTTGAAGTAAATGTTCTTTACTGGTTGTTTAGAAATCAATGATTATTTGCTACTTATTTTAAACTTTAACTGTATTGCTATTGAAAATGATCATAAATTATTCTGACATTTAAAATGTCACAAGTATTTAGACAATAAAAGAACAATTATAAACTCTGGACAGAATAGAAAATAAAACTACCTGAGGGCTCTGATGAGTGAATAAAAACAGGGAGAATTTAGAGAAGTTCAGCCTGAAAGGAAGGGACACACATGAATGTATTTCCTGTTTTAGGTCCAGAGGGGCTGAAACACCATCAGGAAATACAGTCGTATTTCTAGAAAGAAGAAACAGGTGAAGGTGCCCCGTCCCTGAGAATCAGGGTCACCAGAAAGTGACCAGAAAACCTGGGGAAGAAAAGAACCATAGAAAGAAACTCCACATTCTGTGTAAGATCGTGTACTTGTGCAGGAAAAACTGAAAGCAGTCTGATTGGACATCTGAGCTCCCGGCCATCAAAGGTACGGCAGACTTTTGGTCCAACCTAGACTTTGCTAGACAAAAAACATCAACTCCCTTCAGAACAATATAAAATAATTCAGAATGCCCACAACACAAGGTTCACAGTATCCAGGAGACAATCCCAAATTACTTGACATATAAAAAGCAGGGTAAATGGAATCATTCTCTCAAGAAAATGAAAAGCAGCAAACACCAAATGACCCAGATGTGGGTTTTAACAGACAAAGACTTCAAAACATTTCTTAATATTTGTAATTGTGGCAAATGAATTAAATATAGAAAATTTCACCAAAGAAATAAAAAATATTTTAAATGGACTATTTAGAATGGAAAAATGAAATCTCTGAAATGAAATATTGAGAAGCAGGGCTTAATTTCAGAAAGGAGATGTCAGAGAAAAGATTTAGGAAGTTTGAAGATAGATTAATAGAGATAATATCATCCAACTTGAAGAGAGAGAAAAAAAAAAAAATGAATAAAATGGTCAGAGCCCCTGAGATGTGTGGCATATTTTTCCCCAGAAGCTTTGGCCATTTTATTCACTCATTTATCTACATATGGATAATTGAAATGCCAAAGAAGAAAAGTGAGAGAATTGAACAAATAAAGTGTTTGTACAAATAATTGCTGAATATCCCCCAAATTAGAGAAAAACATAGATTTAGAGATTCAAGACGGATAATCCAAACAGAGTAAATAGAAACACACACACACACAAGTACATCAAAGTTAAACTATTAAAAGCCAAAATTAATAGAAATGATTGAATTCAATTAGAAAAATACACATTAAATACCGAGGAACAATTATTATAATGTTCTCTGACTTCTCTGCAGAAACCATGCAGGTCAAAAGAGTGAAGAAACATTTTTAAGGCTAAGGGAAAAAAAGAACAAAGATGAAGTAGATTTAAGTAAAGAAAATCTAAGACAAACTTGATACTGAACCCACACTGAGAGAGAAATGTTAAATAAACTAATTATTATTTAATTAATTATTCCAAAGAGAATTCTAATTTTAAAGAATGAATAATGAACATAATAACTGGTAAATATCTGAGTGAATATAAACATATATTTATAAATATATTATTTATTTATATATAAATATATGTTATACATATACCAAATATTTATATATGAAACAAATATATATATACCAATCAAAGTAAAGCATACTTTTTGAAACAAATAACAAGGTCAATTCTAAAGTTGGTAAAGAAACAAACTTAACGAAAAACAAATTTGGGAGAAAAACATTACCCAATTTCAAGATGTAAGTTTATAATAATCAAGACTCTGGGTTGACCCTGAACAAGACTGTGGAATTTGTGAAAAGCCTCAACCTATAGATTGATGGAACAAAATGAAGTCCAGAATAGACCCTCTTGTATGGTCAGTTTTCAGCAAAGCTGCTAAATCAACTCATTGATGAAAGATGGGTAGTAGTTTCTTGATGTAGTTATAATTTGCATTTCCCAAGTAATGATGTTGAATGCCTTTTGTCTTTAAGAAGTTTATCATTAAAGTCTGTTAAAATCTACTTTGGGTGAAAATTTTAAAAGACTAGCAGTGCAAAGATTTGATGCAGATGCGGAGCAACAGGAACTCATATACTGATGATGAGAATATAAGTTACCCATGGATTTTAGAAAATAATTTGGCAACTTCTTCAAATGTTAAACAAACACCTACCATATAACCCAACAATTTTATCCTCAGTTATTTAGACAAGGGAAATAAGAAAAGTCCAAACAAAGACTTATAAATGAATGTTCACAGGAGATTTATTCATAATAGCCCAGCCTGAAAAAAATCCAGTGAGTATGGATTGATGAATAAACAAACTATGACATCTCCATACAATTAAATAATACCAGCAATAAAATGTAACAAACCTCTGAAACAAGCAACAACAGGGATGAATGTCATAATCACTACACTGACTGAAAGAAGTCAGATATATATAAAATTTTAGAAAATGCCATCTAATCTATAGTGACCAAAAAACAATCACTAGTTGCTTATGATTGGGAATGGTGGACTATATTAAGGAATAAGGGTTCCTTTAGGGATCATAGAAATGTTTTATATTTTGATTCTGGTGGTGGTTTTACAGAAGTATATAATTTTAAAATCTCATCACATTTTTAATGTTAAATGTATGCAGTTTACCATAGGCAATTCATATCTCAATGAAGTTCATATAAGTGAAAATTGCATAATAAATATACTATTATATTATTTACATGTAAATCTAATTTAGGAAGATGTTTTTAATGTAACAATGCAATGTAAAGGACTCTTTTTGTAGTTAATGCTGTTTAAGTATTTGAAAGAACTTTTTGTGGAATAACAGCCCAACAACTTACAGTGAGGTGAAATCCATCATGCTAAAATTCTGAGACTGGCCTTGTGTATTGATTTCATTGGTAACAAAGAATGTCCATTTTTTTAACAATCTGAATCCATTCAGTAACAGAACTCACACAGTAGTTTGAAAAAGGAACATTTAATATAAAGATTAGACTACCGTTAACTAGTAACATGATTTCCTACTAGGATAAAGAGAATTCTGGGGAACATAAGAATAGCAGTTGTAGGAATAAGGAGTAACAGGATCTGATGGTAAGAATATCCTTACTTCATTACCTTAAACAACAGATAAAACAACAGAGTAATATGCCAAATATGAATAAACAAAGCACAGTCTGATTTGATCGTACGTGGAATTTTACCTTAATGGATTAACAGCTGGTCTTAATTCTTTACCTATTTCTTTGCCAGAAGCCGAGCAGATAGATATTTGAAAATAGTGTCTGACTTACACATTTATGCACAAACGCCTTGCTTTCTAGTTTTCCTACTTAAGGCTGATTCCATTCTCCTACGCAGTCTTTCCAGAATTTTTTATTACTTTTCTCAAAGAAAAAAGACATTTTTGGTTGGACACTATTTTACTTACTACAGTAGAATAGTTGTTTGCTTTCCTGTGCTTACAGACTCATCAAAGCTGTCCTCAAGAGATCATCTAATATGATCTCACATCCTTACATCATATATCTGATTCTATTAAATTTTTAAAGCACAACAGTAGTTCTTATTACGTAACAGTCAAGTCCCCTAAATGGGTTCCCTATTTCCAGTACTCTGTTTTATCTTAAACCTTGCCTCTCATAATCTAATTTATGTATGTTATCAGACATTATTGCTTCATGTTCATTGGGATCAATATTTGGCTGGTTAAGGTAAAGCGCCGACTCTAGCAGAAGATCATTAACAAAATTATACTATATAACATTAACATTGTTTTTTAATTTAAAACATAAAAAGTACATTCATTCTGTAATCTATTATGTAGAGCCAAATTTCCCATAGGTATAATCTTAATAATGACTAACATTTGTCATCGTTCATTTAAATAGTACACCCACGGGACATCATCTACAATATTCAGTTGAGCTCTCTAAGCTAAGAATAATTCTAAAGACAATGGCAAATTAATCTGAATTCATTATCATTTATAAAACTTACAGAATTTCAAATAAATAGTATTCTTTCACTTTTCACTCCTTCCATTGGCTTATATAATACATGGTACATACCTCCTTTATTGTGCTTCACAGACACTGTTGTTTTTTGGTTTTTGGTTTTTTTTTTTACAAATTGAAAGTTTTTGGCATTGACCATTTTTCCAACAGCATTGGCTTATCGTCTCTGTGTCAGATTTTGGTAATTCTCACAATATTTCAACCTTTTTTGTTATCATATTTGTTACGGTCATCTGTGATCAGCCCTCTCGCAAGGTGTCCCACCAGTGGTGGAGCCCTACAACTTACCCTCTCATTCCACCAGCTCTTAGAAAATGCAGATGAGACCTATTGCATTGATAACAAGGCCCATCTGCTATGGAACCCTCAAGCTGACCACACCACCTGTGCTCCTCGGGCCAGCTCAATGCTGATCTGTGTGAGCTGGATGTGAACAGGGGGCTCTTCCCTTGCCTGCCTTTCTTCATGCCCATCTTCACCCCACTGACCAGCAGGGGAGCCAGCAGTACCGGGTCTTCAAGGTACCAGGGCTTACCCAGCAGATGTTCCACTCCAAGAACATCATGGCCACCTACGACCCCGCTATGGCCCTACCTGACTGTGGCTGCCAAGTTCGAAGGCTGTTTGTCTGTGCAGGAGGTGGATGAGCCCGTGCCTAACTCCAAAACAAGAACAGGAGCTATTACATACAAAACAGAAATAGGCCCACAGACATAGAAAACAAACTTATGTTTACAAGGGGAAAGAAAGGTGAGGGATAAATTAGGAATTTGGGATTAGAATATTCTCAGTACTATATATAAAACAGATAAACCACAAGGACCTACTGTATAACACAGGGGACTATATCTAATATCTTGTAATAGCCTATAGTGGAAAAGAATCTAAAAAAGAATATATACATAAATAAGTATATATATATATGTTTATATATATATATATGTGATTCACTTTTCTATACACCTGAAACATTGTAAACCAACTATACTTCAATAAAAAAAAATAATAAAAAGAAAGAACAGCAGCTATTTTGTCAAGTAGATCCCCAACTATGTGAAAGCAGCTGTCTATGACATCCCACACCAGGGGCTAAAAATGTCCACCACCTTCACTGGCAACAGCCCGGCCACCCAGGGGCTGTTCAAGCACATCTCTGAGCAGTTCACAATCATGTCCAGAGCAAGGTCTTCCTGTACTGGTGCTCAGGTGAGGACTGGATGAGATGAAGGTCACCCAGGCTGAGAGCAGCCTGAACGACCTGCTGTCCAAGTCCTAGTAGTACCAGGATGCCATAACCAAGGAGAAGGGCAAGCTGTCTTATTTTAAGAAATAACCACAACCATCCCAACCTTCAGCAACCACCACCCTGATCAGCCAGCAGCCATCAACATCAAGGCAACAGGCTCCACCAGCAAAACGATTATGACTCACTGAGAGCTCAGATGATGGTTAGCATTTTTAGCAAAGTATTTTTAAATTATGATATCTACATTGCTTTTTTAGACATAACACTACTGCAGTTAGACTGTAGACTGCACTTGTCCTATAGTAGTGTAAACATAACTTTTATATGCACTGAACCCAAGAAATTTGTGTGACTCACTTTATTGTTGGCTTTATCTTATTGCAGTGATCTGGAACCAAACCTGCAACATTTCCAGTGTATGCCTGTACTTCTTTAAATTATTTGGTGCTATTATAAGTAAAACTAACATAAATAAATCAAACAAAATAAAATCATAGTGAGCATATATTTCATCTGATAAAGTCATTCCTTAGCATACTAGTGAATAACCTAGTAATGTCAGCATTAAGTATCAGTCAATATGGTAAACAGATTAATGGTGGTAAAATGACAAAGTCTTTTGAGTTAAAATTGTTTTTCAGAGTTTCTACTTACTTACTCTTCCTGTTCTAATATACACTAACAAAACTGATCACTTACATATTTAATGAATCTCTGCAAATATGTACAATACAAAGACATGCACCATGTTTTACTGAAAAAAAGTACCAACTTCAGAAATACTTACTCAACCATACATCTATTTAATCATTTACTCAACCATGGATTTAATCTCTTCTTTCATACTGGGCACTGTGCTAACGCTTGTATACAGAAGGACAGAAGAGTTCAAAGCCTGAGTGGATTCAAGTCCAGCTTTTCTTACTACATGAGTGATTTGGAAAAAAAAAAGTCACTTTCTTATTCTAATTGTCAATGCTTTCTTCTGTAAGATAGAAAGTATACATTGATCTGATGAAAACTAAATGAGTTAGTACAGGGATGAAACTCACACAAACATTAATATAAATAATTGTTGACAGTACTTGTTTTTATCAACACACAGTTTTTAAAAATGGTGCTTATTGTAGGTAAGAAAAAAGAGAGATAAATGAAAAGTGAGATATAAGTAACCATAACTTCAAACCGTATGCAAGCTTGGGAGACACTGACCAAATAAGAGCAAGTAGACCAATCTCGAGGTTTCTGAAGGAGAAAAGGGGAGTCAGTATAAACTGCCCTGATAAACATTTTGTTAGTTTGTTTGGCTCTGTTTCCTTTCTCAGATATAGAATAATTATGAAAGAGGTAAAGTCATCAGCACTGAAGAGAGAAATCATAATATCTCCTTAGACACAAAAAATGAGGATCCCATTAAATTGAGCTAGGAAAATATTACTTAAGACAAACCAGTGTTTATCCATGAAAACTTCCAAGGCACTGCAAGCGTGCATGGTCTTGACTATATAGGGTTAATTATCACAGACCTCCTTTTTATATTCTTCTCTGAAAAACATCCCCTCCTTTTATGAAACACATGATCATACATGTCATCGGGATATGGAAAGAATGGATATCTAAATCCCCAGATAAGTTGCAATTTAATTTTTAGGTAAAAGAACTTCACATTGATTTTAGTTCCTGTAATACTAAAGTGAACTATTTTTGTTTCCAAATTAACCTCTCAATGTAAACCCTCTGATAAAATGCTAATTTATAAGAAGATACATTCATACCTCTTACTAAAAGTATACCCTGAATCTTCACCAAGAATTTCTCTTCTGTGATTATTTTATCTTCTTCAATTTTAAGTTTTACGGTCAAAGTTTTGGAACTTTAGTGTCTTTCATGATTTTTAAGCTAGTAGTTTGCACTTAGAAAATAATTTTATCCTACTATGTCCATAACAAATGATGTTGGGCTACTATGAACCAAGACAAGTGTAGCTGAGGCAAGAATTGGACATTATTGGGTAAATTTTGCACATGTCATGTTTGGCAGGAATGTATTTATGTGGAGGCAGTAATTAAATCTAGAAAATGAATTAATACATTTATTAAACAAATATTTATAGACAAGTATCCATGTGTCAGGCACTTTGCTACACACTGGGCATAAAGCAGAGAATAAAGTGTAAAAAAGTCTCTGCCCTTAAAATGCTGCAAAGATATTTTATTTTTATTATCTTATGGATCTGGGTTTATAAGTAATAAGAAATCAGGAGATTGGGTATAGAAAGTTTGAGTGGGTTTTAGGGGATTTAAACCAATCTTATGCAAAGCGAGCTTATGCAGGAAGGAGCAGACAGGAGTCTAAATCAAATAAACATCACAGTCAGCACCTAAAGATTATCCATGATGGAGCCCGATAAAGGGGGAATGAGTTCTGTACCAACAGGAATAATGAACTTGGGGGAAATAAGGAACACTAGATGGCCTGTGCCATCAGTGGGTGAAAATGTAGAGCAAAGCATGGCTTACTGTGAACTTCCTAGATGATTGAAGCAGCTGTCTGGCAAGAGGACGATCAGGTTGGCATGCTTAAAAGTGGAGTAAAAACTTGTACACATTCTTCCTTCAAGCCAACCTTTAGAAATCAGTTATTCTAGATAGTTTACTTCTTTGCTGAGGAGAAGGAACTTTTGACTTAGTTTTAATTGCCATTATAGAAAATAGTAAAATCTTCCAACTCTATGTTTTCTACTGAGTTCTCAATGACATGGTACAAGTATTTATTTCTTCCTTGTGTCAGAGAAGGTTAAAATCACTAAGAAAGCCTATTCATCCCTGAAAAACTACGGTTACATCACAAGAAGCATGGCCTTGGGGCTTCTAGGGTAAGGCAAGGTTCACTTTGTACTTCAGATTGTTGCTTTTGTATTGTACAGACATGATGTTTTGGTTGGAATTTGTGTTTGACAGGTCTGTAATGTAATTTTCCAGAATGTGTTGAAGTGGAACCCAATATCATTGGCTTCATTCAGTAGATTTTCTGCCTGATGGAACATACCATTACTATTCTGTTTATTTTTACAACCAATGAAAAAATGGATTATTTCAATTTGTGAAGTTCTTTTACACATAATTTTCCAAAAGATAAAGATCATATAGCAATCCCTATATTTGTTCATGATTGAGCATTGATTGACTCTGATCTGTAAGAAATTCCCTATGTTGAGTTATATTTTGGCATTACTTGTCCTAGCAGTTAATAAGTAGTATATTGGCTTAAGGAATATATATGAATAGAGGGAGAATTCTGTGGAATGATTTAAAGGGGGTTCATGTAAAAGTCATCCATAAGTACAGAGAATGAAAAAGGGATTTTACAATATAAAACCAATTCACAATCTGAGAGGAGAAATGATGCTGAGTCAAATACGTGTGCCAAGTGAAAAAGCACTGGGGTCTTGTGACACAGGCTTTTTGGGAATAAGAAGCAGAGATAAGGCTGAGGGTATTGGAGCTCAGAGATCAAGTATAGGTCATGCTGTCATCAGAGGCACACCGAGGTTTTTCTGGCCAGGAATGTAACACAGAAAAGATTTATAGGTTTTAGGTAGAGGAGTAAAAAAGTTAAGCCAGACATGATTTTTTAAACACTAGCTAACATGAAATTAGAATTTTAAAGTCAAATATTATTTAATTTTTTCTATCAGATTAATCAATGTTACCCTTGTGACTGTAGGGAAACTATGACAACTTGAAAAAGAGGCTACTACTGGACATTATTGCAATTTTTAAATGTTTTTCTAAGTGGTTTTTTTTTTTTTTTTTGCTGCATGTCTCGTTTCCATTAATAAAAGGTGGGAAATCTATCTCTTGACATTCAAATTGTAACTTTAATCAATCTATTTAGTGTAGTGAACTTGAGAATAAAATAAATAAAATACTTTATTAATATAAGAGAAACCTAAACAACAGTGAATTTTTGATATTAAATGTATAAAAAGTTCTTATTTGCTTTTGTTCTGTACTTTTCAACATGAAGATATTTTATGCAGATAGAAATCATGATGCTGAAATCGTAGGTAGGTTATGCAAGAAAATGGAAATCTTAGAACTTCAGCATAAAAGGCCATCATATAACATAAGACTGATTATTTTTTATAGTAGGAGCACATGCATAAAGTGTTCAAACAAAGGGTATTATGAATCAGGTACCTGACTATATCCTGTGGCACCAGACTGTACAGTCAATCCAGCTTTTTAAAAATTTTCCATTAATTTTTCTGCCGGTCTCCAGGAAGCTTAGACAAATATGATAAGAACCCCCTGGTACTTCTCAAGCCTATCATAATCAGCAGGAAATCATTCATGTGAGGTTATTTGAAAATGAAGCAAGCATAAACTTCTGGGCTCTGGGTCTTTTTAAAGAGAATATGAAACATTCACTTTGCTTGAGTCAGAGCTGACTTTGCTTCGTCCTTCTCACTGATGCTTTATATATAAATCTCTATCTCTACTTGCCCAGGTCTGTGAAAGTTGCCTGACCTTTCTGCCTTAGCTTCCCTCCCTATGGTTCAGCCTCTTCTTTTGCTGGACTATGATGAGAGAACTTGGTTGATGCCTCTTATCAATCAACAGTCCATTGCATGTGGTTTCCATAGGAATTAAATGAGATAATACACATAGGGGCTTAGCATATTGCCAGTATGATACATTTTATAGTTAAATGCTCTTTCCATACCTTAAAATTTTGAAATAAAATTTAAATATCTCATGCTACACAACAATTCCACACCTAGATATCTACATAAGGGAAATGAAAACTATGTTTACATAACCACATGCATGCAAATATTCATAGCAGTGTTACTCATAATAGCCAAAAGCTGGAAATATCTACATTTCCATCAACTGGTGAATGATAAAATATGTATACTGGCTGTATATTGTGCCCCATAAATCCATGTCCATTTGGAACCTTGGAATATGACCTTATTTGGAGGTATTTGCAGATGTAATTAGCTAAACAAGGTCATGTTGAATTAAGTTGGATCCTAATCCAATGATTGGTATTTTTATACTAAAAGAAAATAGAGGAAAAACATAGACAAAAAGGAAGAACCTCATGTGACGATGGAGACAGAGATTGGAGTGATGTCTTTACAAACCCTGGAACACCAGGGATTTCTGGCAATCACCAGAAGTTAGGCAACATCACTAATCATTAGAGAAATGCGAATCAAAACTACAATGTGGTATCACCTCACACCAGTCAGAATGGCCATCATCAAAAAATCTACAATCAATAAATGCTGGAGAGGGTGTGTAGAAAAGGGAACCCTGTTGCACTGTTGGTGGGAATGTAAATTGATATAGCCACTATGGAGAACAGTATGGAGGTTCCTTAAAAAAACTAAAAATAGAACTACCATATGACCCAGCAATCCCACTACTGGGCATATACCCTGAGAAAACCATAACTCAAAAAGAGTCATGTACCAAAATGTTCATTGCAGCACTATTTACAATAGCCAGGACATGAAAGCAACCTAAGTGTCCATCGACAAATGAATGGATAAAGAAGATGTGGCACATGTATACAATGGAATATTACTCAGCCAAATAAGGAAATAAATTTGAGTTATTTGTAGTGAGGTGCATAGACCTAGAGTCTGTCATACAGTGTGAAGTAAGTCAGAAAGTGAAAGACAAATACTGTATGCTAACACACATGTATGGAATCTAAAGAAAAATGGTTCTGAAAAACCTAAGGGCAGGACAGGAATAAAGACATAGAGAATGGGCTTAAGGACACAGGGAGGGGGAAGGGTAAGCTGGGACGAAGTGAGAGAGTGGCATGGACTTATATACACTACCAAATGTGAAATAGATAGCTAGTGGGAAGCAGCAGCATAGCACCGGGAGGTCAGCTCAGTGCTTTGTGACCACCTAGAGGGGTGGGATAGGGAGGGTGGGAGGGAGACACAAGATGGAGGAGATATGGGGATATATGTATACGTATAGCTGATTCACTTTGTTATGCAGCAGAAACTAACACAACAATGCAAAGCAATTATACTCCAAAAAAGATGTTAAAAAAAAAATTAACCCCACAAAAACAACAAAAAATATCCACTATATTTGAGTAGTTTCTCAAAACCAAAAGCATAATGAAATAGTTTAAAATAGGACATTTCATTAGAAACTGTCAATGAACTGAGAAAGCTGCATAAGTGATTAAATAAACATAAACATGTAGTTTATATACACTTGGTTTTAAAAAAGTAACTCTAATATGCATATAATTAAATCATTCAAGTTGATTATATTTTAATAAGTAATACTTCATTTTACAATGCTTATGCAGTATCATATGAGAAGTCTCTCTTTTCTCACTTAGTTTACAAATATGTCCTTTTGCATTTATTTCAAATTTTGCAGGCTGCAATTTAGAAAATATTTAAGAAACAGTAATGCAAGACCCAAGTAAACTAATTCTAAAGACTATATTAGTTCCGTTTAAGGCTCTCACCATTATTCACTGTGTTCTATGTTTTCTGCATTTCATTTTCCTTACCTTTCTCTCCTTTTTCTTTGTCTTTCCTAGGATTAAATAAGTAAAGTTCTTTAAAATAAAAGCAACAATGTATCTATTATTGATCCATCCCGATCATTATTCTCCCTTTTCCAGTCACTAGCGATTACAATGTTGTATGTTATTTATGTTTAGGAACAAAGCCATAATAAGCATTGTACATTTTACTTTCATTATCAAGAACCTGAATATTAAATGGCAAAAGCAGGCACAGCATGGATCTACAAGTGTGGTGTGCGATCTCTTTCATATGTTTTGTCTTTACACTTGTGAATTGGATAAATGCAGCCATACATGTTTTTGACAGCTAATTAAACGTGATTATGTGCAATTATATGCCAGTTTACCACCACTATTTGTGGAAATAAGATGGGGTTTTTATAATTTGTACTGAAATACTTTAACTTCTGTTACTTTACAAACCTGATTTTATGATACCTACTGAAACATTCAAATTGAAATTTCCATTGTGTGTGGGGGTTATATACATATATATTTATTACTTATTTGTTTTTGTTTTTTTTAACTATTAGGCTTCTATTTAAAAAAAATTTCCTTCTTCTCATGTACCCTTCCCGCGTGTGTCCTCTACTTTCAAGTTTCTTTCAACCCCCTCGGTAAGTTCCTCTCTTTTGGTGGCGAGTTCCGTCCTGAAAGCACATTTTTATAAATCTCATATAATGCCAAATCTGTGAGAAGCAAATAATGTTAGTTTGGAAATAAGTTTGAAGGCCTTGGCTTTTTCATTATTTTTAGCTTTTGTCTTTTGTAAAAATTCTTAGGGAAAGAACACACTGGAGGGTTTTTAAAATACTTAGATTCATGAGAAAACATATGTTCTTACTAAATTGGCATGCCATTATCTTGAGTTAGTCACAGAGACCAGGAGTAATTAGTCAGCCTCTGAGTTATGATGGAAGATGATGTGTCCCAGAATGATATATGTATCAAAATATAGCCTAAACTGAGCCCAAATTCAACAAAATATCTTGGATTTCAAACAGCCTATACTTTTAACTGTGTTCTTCCATCCTGCTTTCCCCTATAAAGTTGATCATAAAATATGAGAAAAATGTAAGGAACATAAGATGATCATAAAAAGAGGAGTAGAGATTTAAAACGGAGAATCAATTAGGACCACAAAAATGTATAAGTCCAGTATAAATGAACAATGGGCCACAGATCTGGCTGTAAGCTTTGGAAATTAAAATGAAATGAGGAATTAAGTAGATTGATATTGCACAATAACAAAAAAATAGAAACAAACCAATTGCTCACCTTAAGGTGAAAAATTAATTTTATCCCAAAGTTCCCTGTAAAAATGACACCACTGTAATTAGCAATGCCTTTAAAAGCAGGATTATAGTAAACATCGAAGTTTTTCTTCTAACTTCCCTCAAAAAAATGTTAATGAGACTCATGTTCTGTAAAAACATTTCCAAAGGGCAATCATAAATGGCAAAATCTAAGCTCTCTGTTGGCCTGGTTAAATTACAATGTAGATGTTTACTGAATATTTTTCAAACATTTCTTTATAAATACCATTATTTCTCAAAACTGTACGTCCTACATAAATGTGTTAACAACAAATTGCTAATATCCTAAACTAATTTTGGTTAAAGAGTTTCCAGAATTGCCTTTGGGAAACCACCCATTTGATCTGCATGCTTTTTCCCATCCTGCTGTTACCCTGGAGGGCAGTAATGGGTCCTAACCACTCAATGTAGAGAGATCCAAACAGGCATGCTTTCTAAGCAAAAACCATGAGAAATTGAGATGTTTGCTGAGACTTTTGAGACAGAGTTATATTCTTTCTTTAAAAGACAAATTTAGATGTGTATCTTTTTGGCATTCTGCCACAAATTGTTGTTACCACTGTATAGCACCTGAATATGACTCCATCACAATGTAGGACAGCATCACATGGGTTCTGATGTTACATGTGAGTGGTAGTCGACTAGAAACAGGGAGCAGACTACTGGTAGCTTACTGTTATTTAACTATGCCATTTTGTCTAAGTCAGATTTGTTGTATTTTCTATTAATTTATGTTTAAATGTTCTATACTTATAAAATAGTATATACACAGGGATAAAAATTTAAAGGGTAAAAAATGGTATCAGGGTACAAAGTAAATATTTTTCTATTCCTGACTCTGAAGATGAACAGAGTCAATTTACCACTACAGAGGTGAAAATTGTTAAGAGTGCCTGTGTGCTTCCAGAAATATTCTATGCATACACAAGACAATATGTTTAAAATTCCTTTATTTACTACACAAGTAGTAGCATATTCCTCACCCTTTTCTACTTAATTATTTCACCAAAAAATGTATCTTGGAAATTCCTCCATATTAAAAGGACTGTCTCTTTTGTTTAATGACTTTATGATTTATATAACTAATCCTCCAGAAAAATCTGGTTGAATTGATCTAATCTTTTGCCACTATATATAATGATGCAATAAATAACCATGTATATGTTTTGTTCGGCTTTTTGTACGGTTGTAAATATAAGTATATATGTGTATGTACACACACACTCACAAATGCAAAATTGTCCCCACAGTGATCGTACTAATTTACTTTTCTACCAACAGTGTATGAAAATATTGATTTCCCCCCTCCCCCCAGATCTCCTGACATAGTGTGTTATCCACCTTTGGAAACTTTGATCACCTGAGGGATTAAAAACTAATCTACGTGGCTAATTATTAGAGAAATGCAAATCAAACTACAATGAGATGTCACCTCATAGCAGTGAGAATGGCCATCATCAAAGAGTCTACAAACAATAAATTCTGGAGAGGGTGTGGAGAAAAGGGAACCCTCTTACACTCTTGGTGGGAATGTAAATTGATACAGCCACTATGGAGAACAGTATGGAGGGTCCTTAAGAAACTAAAAATAGAGCTATCATATGATCCAACAATCCCACTCCTGGGCATATCTCTGGAGAAAAACATGGTTCAAAAGGATACATGCACCCCAATATTCATTGCAACACTGTTTACAATAGCCAAGACATGGAAGCAACCTAAATGTCCATCAACAGATGAATGGAGAAAGAGGATGTGGTACACATATACAGTGGAACATTACTCAGCCATTAAAACAAATGAAATAATGCCGTTTGCAGCAACATGGATGGACCAGGTGATTATCATACTAAGTGAAGTAAGTCAGACAGAGAATGGCAAGTATCATATGATATCGCTTATATGTGGAATCTAAAAATAATGATACAAATGAACTTATTTACAAAACAGAAACAGACTCACAGACTTAGAGAACAAACTTAAGGTTACCCGGGGGGATGAGTCAGGGGAAGGATAGATTAGGAGTTTGGGGTTGACATGTACACACTGCTATATTTAAGATAGATAACCAACAAGGACCTACTGTATAGCACAGAGAACTCTGCTCAATATTCTGTAATAACCTAAATTGGAAAAGAATTTAGAAAAGAATAGATACATGTATATGTATGACTGAATCACTCTGCTGTATGCCTGAAGTCAACACAATATTGTAAATCAACTATACTCCAATATAAAATTAAAAATTTTTAAAAATACGTAATAAACTAAAGGACAAAAAATACTAATCTACGTTTTTTCTTATTCTAAATAACATTGAATTTTCATTTTAATTTATTGGTTTGTGAACTAACTTCACATCCTTTGTCAAATTTCTTTGGATTGTTAATCTTTATTATTATTATTTTTTAATTTTTTTTAACTGGTTGTGGAAATCAGTCCTTTGTTATAAGTTGCAAGTTTTCACAAGTTTTGTATTTGTTTCTTTATTTTGTATATGCATTTTTTCTTCATGAAAATTTTAAAATTTTGATTTATTTAAAGTTACCATCCTTTGTTTTATATCTTTGTGTGTGTATGTTTGCAATTTATAACATATATTTGAAAGTCTTTTCCATCCCAAGATTACTAAAAAATTGTATAACATTATCATTTCCTTTTTGGACATTTATATCTTTGATATACCTGGAAATAATTTTAGTAAAAGGTGGGAGTTATGGCTCAACTTATTTTCCCAGAAGACTAATCAGTAATTAACACTATTTTTAAAAATTTCCACTCATACCTCATGGGTATGAAATGCTACTTACCCCTTCCTTTTTTATTTCTTTTTCATGTTATGGTAACACCATGTTGCTTTAATTATTTCAGTAGTATTATATGATATTTATTACCTAGCAAACGTCATTCCTACATCATTTATTATTACTATTTTTGTTGGGTTTTTTTTCTTATTTCTACTTCACATTTTATTTATAAACTTTAAAATCAACTAGTCTACTTCCCCTTTAAGTGGGAAAAAGTGTGAGTTTTTTTTTTTTTTTTTTAATTTCTTAATGTATAGACTAATTTAAGAGACTTCACTTATTTTTGTAGGTCTTTATTTTTTCCCAACAACATGGTAGAATCTTCTCTTTTTGTTTAAATATCCCTTCTGTTCCACAGAGTCACATTTTAAAGTCTCTTTATACCTCTATTACAAATGTCTTAGTTTTATTAGATATTTTAACATTTATTCTATTATGAAAAAGCATTGTGGTAGGCATAATTCTAAGATGATCCACAGTTATCTTCTACTTGTATAATCCTTTCTACATTTTTGTGGAAGCTGTGAATTTGATGATTCAAATGATTATACTACCATGACTATATTACATTATTTGGCTAAAGGGAGATGATCCTGGGTAGACCTGGTTTATCAGATGAGCCCTTTAAAAGCAGAGTTTCCTCCTGGTGGTCATAGAAGAGAAAGACAGATATGGGAAGCACCAGAAGGATTTGACATTCTGTTGCTGGCTTGAAGATGGAAGATGAACAGCGTCATCGGGTAATATCCTGAGGGTCATCCTTAGGGACTGAGAGTGGTCCTGGGCCTACAGCCAGCAAAGCAACAGAGACTTCCATGGGACAACCTCAAGGAACAAACTCTGCTAATAACAGGCATGAGCTTGGATAAGGATCTTGAGCTTCAAATAAGAAGGCATCAAGCTGACAGCTTGATTTCAGTGTGAGCAAAGAACCGAGTCACGCTGTGCCAGACTGACAAACAGAACTGTATACTAAATACATTAGTGCTGTTATAAGCCACTCAATTCTTGTTAATTTTTTATGCTTCAATAGAAAACTAATGCAGGCACGTCCATCATTTTATATCCTAACAGCCTGTTATTAGTTACTTATTTTCATACTCTATTTTTGTGCTAAATGATCTCATTTCATAATTTCATAATTAGCCAAAAATATCAGTTTCTGTTCTTTAGTTTTTCAGGCAAGCAAATATATCATCTGCAAATAAAAATGAATTTGCCTTTATTTTTCTTTATTTTTATTTTTTTTAAATAAAAAGCTCAGAAATCGGTGTTTATTAATTTCACATTTGCTAAAAGCAATTTATCAGGAGAGAAGATTAAAAGGCAAATTAAAACTTAAGTCCCATCATACCGATGTAATAAAGTTTGCCTTGTCACAAAGTATTCCTAAAAGCTTCAGAAGTATGAAAACATATTCAAAAGGCTGATGCTTATATGCTTTTGGTAACATTAAGATGCATTTGATTACACTTAATACATCATTTTTTATGTATTAAAATCATGTCTTCTAAATTAAAAGTACCCTGGTTTGCAAAAAGTTTAGATATTCATTCATTCTTCTGGTATGTCCTTTTTAGAAATCCAATTTATATAAATGTTCCAGATAGTTGATTTCTTAATTTCAATTTCTCTGCCTTTTATTTTACATTTAAAAATATTTTCCCCTGCTCAATATTTTTGACCGTTATTACAAAATAATGCTACCTTATAAAAGAAATTGCAGACATTCTTATAGCAGACACTGCTGTCACACCTATCTATGTTTTTGTTTGTTTGTTTGTTTTTAACTGGGATCGCCCAAAACTCTCTGCCTGACAGCTATTTTCTGCTGCAGAAATAGCTACATTCATTATACAGAACATGGCATGAATGTTGAAGATGATTACTACTTTCCTATTGTTACTATAAAAGATTACCTCAAATTTAGCAGCTTAACCAATACAAATGTATTATCTTATAGTTCTGTAGGTAGAGATCTGACACAGTCTCACTGGGCTAAAAAGCAATGTGTTGGCAAGATCATGTTCCTTTGTGGAGACTAAAGGACAATCTATTTCCTTGCCTTTCCAACTGGTGAAGACAGCCCACATCCTTAGTTTATGCCTTCTTTGCTCCATATTCAAACCCAAAACAGTGGGTTATATTCTTCTCATAACAGGTCACTCTAACCTGATGCTCTTCTTCTGCCTCCTTCTACTGGTTTTAAAGTCTCTGATGAATACACTGGATCCAGGTGGATAACCAAGGATAATCTTATTTTTTTTTAATACATATTTATTGGAGTACAATTGCTTTACAATGCTGTGTTCATTTCTGGTGTACAATAAAGTGTATCAGCCATATGCATACATATATCTCCATATCCCCTCCCTCTTGAGCCTCCCTCCCACCCTCCCTATCCTACCCGTCTAGGTTGTCGCAAAGCACCAAACTGATCTCCCTGTGCAATGCTGCTGCTTCCCACTAGCTATCCATTTTGCATTCGGTAGTGTACATATGTCAATGCTATTCTCACTTCACCACAGCTTCCCTCTACCACCCCGTGTCCTCAAGTCCATTCTCTACGTCTACATCTTTATTCCTGCTCTGTCACTAGGTTCATCAGTACCAATTTTTTTTTTTAATTCCATATATATGCATTAGCGTACGGTATTTGTTTTTCTCTTTCTGACTGACTTCACTCTGTATGACAGACTCTAGGTCCATCCACCTCACTACAAGCAATTCAATTTCATTTCTTTTTATGGCTGAGTAATATTCCACTGTATATATGTGCCACATCTTCTTTATCCATTCATCTGTTGATGGACACTTAGGTTGCTTCCATGTCCTGGCTACTGTAAATAGTGCTGCAATGAACATTTTGGTACATGACTCTTTGAGAATTATGGTTTTCTCAAGGTATATGACCAGTACTGGGATTGCTGGGTCATATGGTAGTTCTAGTTTTAGTTTTTTAAGGAAGTTCCACACTGTTCTCCATAGTGGCTGTATCAATTTACATTCCCACCAACAGTGCAAGAGGGTTCCCTTTTCTCCACACCTTCTCTAGCATTTATTGTTTATAGATTTTTTGATAATGGCTATTCTGACTAGTGTGAGGTGATACCTCATTGCAGTTTTGATTTGCATTTCTCTAATAATTAGTGATATTGAGCATCTTTTCATGTGCCTCTTGATTATCTGTATGTCTTCTTAGGTGAAATGTCTATTTATGTCTTCCACCCATTTTTTAATTGGGTTGTTTGTTTTTCTTGATATTGAACAAAAAAAGAAAAAAAGAACAATAACAAAGAGTAAAAAATAAAATTAGACTAGGAAACTAACAGATAGGTTAGAAATAAAGTAAAAATAAAAATATAGATGAAACAACTGGAAGGTAAAACGGACCCACAAGAGTGAAAAAGAGGAGAAGAAAAAAAAAAAAAAAATGTGGAAAACACCTTGGCTGTGGAGGGCTGGGTGTAAGGAGCGGCAGGGTTTGGGCGGTGGGCTGGGCCTATGTTTAAGGCCCAGAGAGCTGGAAAAGGTCCTGGGGTTTTGGGGGGATTGGGGGTTAGGCACAATGGAACAGCAGGGGCCCTGGCTTGCCTCTGCCCTCAGAGGGCAGGGGACTTGCCCAGGGAGCCCAGCAGGCTTCCTGGGCCTGAGCGTGAGGGGCAAATGCCCTCTGCTCCTCTTCCGTTCCTCCGGTCCTGGAGGCCCCCTTCCACCTGCCTATCCTGTTCTCCCCTGGCCTCCTCCCTATGCCCCCAGGACAAACGCAGTCTGGATGGGGCCGCTGGGGGCACAGGACCTGGACCGAGAGCCGGGAAGACTCCTGCTGATTGGGCAGGAGAAACACTCAGCGTGCTCCTCCTGATTGGAGCCCCCAGTGTCCCACCAGTTCTCTCGGGGTTCCTCCCATCTCCTTGGGCATTGAGGTCCTCCACCAGCCTCTGGTAGGCACCCTAAGTGTGGGGAGATGTGAATTCCGCATCTTCCCAAGTCGCCATCTTGACTCTGCCCCCCGGGTTAATTTTAGAGAGAAAAAATATGTTTCTGTGGATATTAAGTTCTAATGTCATTAATTGTCTTTGAGGTTTGATATTTACTGCCTGAGACTCGATCCCTAGGTGACTCCTTGGTACTATGCTACATTATTATAAATTTTAATTAGGTTATTAAAAGGATAAGCTTGTTTCTGAAGCTTATCACAGTAATCTACATTTGGGTGAAGATCAGATGCCACATGACATGCAACCAGGGGATTATGAATACTGGAAAAGACATCATTTAAAGGGTTCTCCCCAACCTAGATGGAGAGACACTTGTGAGGTACTGTTAACTAGCTCATGTGCAGTAAACCTGAAGGAAATTGATACTTGGATTCATATTTTCCACTCAAAAAAGGCCCTTGCACTGGACTAGTCTATAGAGAGGACTGCTGACCTCAAACTCACCTGAAAACAACAGTGAAACAGAAGAGAAGTGACACCCACACCAGGATGAGAAGTAGAGAACATCTGAGTAGACAGCTTTCCCAAGGAACCTGACCAGGCCAGTACAGTTTTGCTCAGCAACCACATTTTCCCAGTCGCCGGTCCTAGGGTTCTTTGCCTTCCCAGCATTTGCCTTTTAATTCCTTAGCTCAAATTGTCTTCTCCCACCATGGTTGATGTTTATTTGGGCTGATGTTACCTATTAAACTGTATAACTTCTTTCGTGACCTGACAACCTTCCAGCATATGCATCCTGTCTCCAACTCACATAAACGCTGTCCCAGCATCTTCAGACTCTCCACACTCAATGACCAATGACTCCAGGCAGGCAATGACTGAACTCTTTCCCGAACCCCAGTAAATTTGTAAACAGGTTCCTGGAAAACACTGTCTGCATGGCCCAAGTTGCTCACTTGGTTTCGTAAGACCCTGTGAGACCCAGATCCCTCGGTGGGAAAAGATGGGTCCAGGGCATGTAGCTATGCTACTCTGGTAATGAAATGGGACATTTATCCACACTGATGATCAACACTGCTTCTGGCAGGTTTTAATCAAAAGGGGTAAATGTGAGAATAAAATAAAAATCCCCTGAGGAAAGAACATAGAAAATGGGCCTGGAGTGGTTAACAGGGACCCAAAATAAAATGGAGTCAGGCATTCATGACAGGTCTGGGGTTCAGTCACATACTCTGTGTTCTAAGAAAAACCATGAACTGAAACTATATGAACTTTTGACCCTGCCAAGATTCCTGCTCAGAAAACCCCTAAGGAAAAGTGTTGACTATGGCTAATCATCAAGGACTTGTGGTCAGGCCGTCAAGTTCATCCAACTTATGAGTGAGTTTCCTAACTGTGGTTCCTATGGTTTTTGCCTTTAAAAACCGCTTGCCCCCCCTTTTGGTTACTGCCAAAGGCTATGTATCCCCAGTTTAATAAACCCTGAAAACAATAAAGCTGTCTTCTTGTTTCCAGACCATACTGATTATTTTCTAGAATTTATTTCTAATTTAGGACAATGATTTGATTTAATATTTTATTTTTTCATGAGATTTCTTTTTTAGCAAAGAGCTAATTAATTGAGCAACACAGTAAAGTGAAACAATTTTTCCTTTAAACAATTTTTTTAAACCAAAAAAAAAAAGTAACAAGTAGAATCTTGATAAACAAATGGATCATTTACAAAACCCCATTTTTATGTCATGTAGAGTATTCAAGTCAATGGCCAACAATGTGAAAATATATAATATTAACTAATTATATTTTATATATAACTAATATGTATTTTATATAAATATATTATAAACAGTGGCATACATTAAAGAATGCTGCATTTATCTTCCAGAGTTTTAAATTTATCATTTAATGGATTACATTATTGTTTTTCAATTTTCTGAAAGAAAAGTGTTAGTCATTATTAGGAACTAATGTAAAACACGCCCACAAGACATGAAGAAAAATTAAATTTCAATCATTATTGTACATTTTTTCAAAAATCAAAAATTCTTTCACATGATATCAACAAAAATCTCTTGCTCTTCTCTGGCATGTTAGTCTAGAGTTGCTGATATATTATTCCTAAAGTTGATAAATACTATAAGCTAAATGAGGCTTAAAGGAAACTAATTATTCTTTTCCCAATCTCTCTTCAAATCTTTCCTTTTTATTATTGACTTATTCATCACTTATTACAGAAACAATGAAAATTAAAAATGGAAATGAAATGATACCCAGATTAGCCTACGTCTCAGGCTGAATGTAGAAAATCACATATTTCAGAGATTTTCCAGAGAAAAAAATGATAGGTGATGATAGTGATGATGATGATAATATAGACAGATTTATCAATAGATATCTGGACACTACAGCCAATGAATAATAGCAGGTGTAACCACTCTCCCCCAGCAACATACTCCATTCATTCTGTTGGAAAGTGAACACAATGACTCAAATGAACAGACCCATTTGGAAAGAAAAATAATAAATTGGAAGCAACACAGTGATCACTGCTGTATCTCTCTGAGCATTTTCTTTTATTTTCTCTAAGTTTACTCTCTGGGAAGTTTCCTCGTATATACTATACTTCATGACCAGAGATAAGCTGGAAACAGAAAAATAGCTCTTCAAGAATCTCTACCTATTGTGTGGCTTACTGTCTATATATATGTTTAGAGATGCCTAAACTTTTCTTAGAATTTGAAAAATTATGGAATATTGCTGAAAAGGCCTGAGGTTTGTTCATTTTGCAACTAAATGTACAGACACACACACATACACACAGAGGATCTTACTACAGGATGCAATAAATAGCTGATAGAATATTTATACATTTTACTTTTCAAGTCTGCTATTGCTGTAAGCTTGGTAGACACACAGTTTGATTCCCCACTTATATTAGTTAAAAGTGTATTCAGCTATTTGTACCTCAGAGCAAGGATTGCCAACTCAGCCATATCCACAGACTGGGGTCTCTCACTTACAACACCCAGGTTATGGTAGCAATTTGTTTCAGTAAGAACATCTGAGGTTCAAAGACTCAAAAAACACCTGAGGTTCCAAACCACAAAGCCAGCATCAAACTTAGGGTGAGACAACATCAATATTTCCATTGATGATAGGAAAAGAATAACTCCTGTTTTAGGGTGAATTGTCCTGGAAGAGCACCTGAGACATGGACTTAGGAGCAATTATTTTATTGGCAGATTATCTTGGGAAATATCAATAGTGCAGAGCTGAAATAGAATGTGTGGGGAAAGGGGCCAGAGAGAGTGAGGAAATGACAAGTTTACTCAATGGTACCAATGGGAGATATTTGTCAGCATCAGACTTTTCCTACAAAAAGGGAGTGTATGTTGGTTTCCTATCACTCCCACAACATATTATCACAAACACAACATCTTTACACAACACAAAATTATTATCTTACAGTTCTGGAGGTCACATGCCCAAATGAGTTTCACATAACCAAGATACTGGCAGGGCCGTGTTCCTGATTCTGGAGGCCTTCGGGGAGATGTGTTCAATGCCTTTTCCCAGCTTCTGAAGCTGTCTTCATTCTTCTGCTGTGTCCTTCCATCCTCAAGGCAGCAGTAATGTTTGGTCTTTCTTCCATCACTCACTTCTCTGCCTCTCTCTTCCATTTTTAAAGGGCCCTTACCATTACTCTGGCTGACCTCGTTAATCCAAGATAATCACTTTAAGGTCAGCTAATTAGCAACCTTAATGTCAGTTGCAATTTATCCCTGAAATGTAACACTATATCAAAAGTTTCCAGGGATTAGGATATGGAAGTCTTGGGATGGACGTGGGGGGTTAATCTGCCTATCACAGTGAGGAAGTTTGGTTGCAATTTTCATCTGCCATTATGTTGGGGGCTTCTCTTAAGCATTATGACTCATGTGGCTGAACACGCTCCTGTAGCAAGGTGATTAGTTCTTATAAGGTCTCAGGTGATTGCATTAAGAGCAGCATATATGTGACTGCTAAGTTGTGCTGTTGCCTTTCACACTCCTTCGTTGCATAACTCAGACCCACCCATGCCTCCACAATACCATCTGTTCTGTCATTAACTTATCAAGGCAGTAGTCAGTCAGAATTTCTTAATTAAAAAAAAAATTTACCAAAGAAGAATTAAAGAGAAAAGCTATACCTCTAGACATCGTTGCTCTAGTTGGTTCCTAAACTGGAATTTATAAAAACCATCATCTCCCTCCTCTGCTACACGTTCTAGATTTCCCCTCACAACCAGCCAGTGTGTGGTCTAGTGCAGGATGCTCTTCTCAAGTAGTAACTCATACTTTCATCCCTGAAGAGTTTAGCCTCTGGCTAGTGTGCCCTTGTGAGGACATGGTTTCTGTGTTTGTCTGTTAATGATTAATATTGAGCAAGAAACAATAGGAGACATCTACTTAGTGAGTGCCTTGAGTTTTAGATGTAATTCTTCCAGCCCTGGTCATGAAGAATCAATCTCTATCTCCTTATGAAACTCTCAGTTAATTATTACTGCCTCTATAGTAACTTGCTTCATTGCTTGCCGGTCCAGAGGCATAAAGATTGCAAAATGATTAGGTGACAGTTATAGCTTCAGGTTTAGTAGAAACTTTACTGTTGACCAGAGGTATATCAAAGATGGCAGCATTCTTTCATAGATTCAGACAAAAAGAGTGTGCTTTGTATAGAATTCAGAAACACTAATGAGCTGTTTACATTGTGGTTGTTGTTTTTTAATCAACATGCACCATCAACTAACCACTAACAACTTCAGTGATAAAATACTCATCCTTGTCAGGAATGCACACTTACACCACATCTCCCTCCACCTTCCACTCCACGCTTGGTTGGTATGCCACTGCTATTGCCTAGTTGTAGCAGCTAGCTATCACTCAAGGACCAGAGTCTCTAATTCAGGAAAGCCTTTTCCAGTGCAAATTTCCAAATAGATCACTGGCATTAATGGTTAGAGGAGAGACACATAGTTCTACATTTAAAATTTTTTTCTGGACCAGTATATTTTAGTTGTTGGAATTAAGAAACATATAACGACCATTGTATGTGTGTGTGTGTGTGTGTGTGTGTGTGTGTGTGTATGTATATACACACACACACACATAGGCTGCTCATTCATGCAAAGTGTCACCACTAAGCCTTAGCTGCACATTTAAGAGTCCATTAGAACATTCTTTCAGACTTCCATCTTCCAGATGAACTAGTAAAAGAAAAATGTTCTGATGTTTAAATGGAAAAATAGATTCTGAAGAAATATGGTGATTGTCGCATCTTCTTTGTTATGAAGTAATATCTTTATCCAAAGTGTTCTTAGGTAACAATCATGTCAGTAAATCAGATACTCTAAAAGGTTCACAAAGTGCTGCTCCCATGACGGGTAAGAAGACAAACCTTAATCCGGAATGTATATCAATCCCAGAAAAGATGACGTACTGCTCTCTCGAGGATAGAAGAGGTATAATAAAATCAACTTGATACCGATGCAATCATATCAAAGGCTCAGCCGTCGATTCTGCTCCTGTGGGACATGGTGGACTTAGCATGTCTCCTCAGCAGGAAAGCTGATTCAGCTACTATCACAGCTGAAATTTCATGCCTGATGGGCACTGACAAGAGACACAAACATCTACACGTTTTGTCCTAATTTCCATGGGCCCATCATCAAACCTCCTCCCAGGCCTCTTTACTTTCAGGGACCTGACAATCCAATCAGGCAATTTCCTACTCTTCAGGAATCAATATATATACTCTGCTTATCTCCTTATCTTTAACCACTTCTCCTTCCATATCTGGTTGGTGGCCAGCTGAAAGGTGGAAAGATTTCCCCTCATTCTGCCTTTTGGATTCCCCACTAAGTAGCGGAGCAGCAGTCTCTTCTCAGTTCACTTCAGCATACTGAGACCCAGTCTCAGGTTTTTCTCCTCTGGTTGCAGGAAATTCTCCAGAAGCCTATAGGGATTAGCTAGAAGAGAGGCATTAGGTAATAAGTATGCACGTCCTGAGGTGTGAGCTTCTTATTTCTGAAAATTAATTATTCCTCTGCACCTGCTTGCTTCCTACCCTGAGCGTACTAATTCCATTTTATGAGATTGTTGTTGTTCATACTCAAGCTTTTGAGGTGGTGGATCTTACAAGGCACAGTTCAAGATGCCCAACTCTGGACACCGTCAAATGATGTGTGAAGGTCAGATAGAGTGTCTACTAGGACCCAAAAGCATCTCAAGAGCTGATTTTCAAGTGATGAATGATTCCTTGTTACAGCAGCATGACTCTGAATCACACCCCAGGGTGTATTCATCCCCTGCAAATCTCCTATTTAGACTGGCCAGAGAGTCCACACACTATCCTATCTTTTATTTCTTTTATGTTCTGGCATCTTCTGGGTCCTATGAACTAAATTGCAGTCATTTGAACATCAGTCTGAATGTCCTACAGAACACTCTCTTGCTCAGGCCCATTTAAAATTTGAAGCTTTATGATTCACCTGATAAGTGGGTTGTAGTAGTATGACTAAGTGATTTATATATTACCTTCAAAAGGCAAAGAGGCTTAGAGAACTTCGTGCTCTTTTCAGTGGTAAGATGTGCAAGATGAAATAATTTTTCATTACATTAGAAGGGATGTTCCAGCATACACTAGACAAGGGCAAAAGCTTTCTTTGAAAAGGTCCAAATAGTATACTTTGGGCAGTAAGGGCTATGTTGCAACTACCCAACTTGATAATGTGGCAGAGCAGAAAAGTGACCTTAACCTGGGGAAATAGTGTGAATATACATTGCCGTGCCTCTCAGGCAAATGCTCTTTCTGATTATCCTTTCTCATGGAAATCAAAAAGAACCCTGTTTTTAGATTAGCAGAAAATTCCAGAGTCTGAGTTAATCATTTTTATTTTATTAAAAAAAAAAGTATACTAACTTTGGACAGTAGCTGAGACTGGAATTATCACTTGGTTAAATTTAGGTCCATGTTATCTGCCTATGACTCTTCTCGTTTCTGTATACATCAAAGCTATAAATTAAATAGTGATGTGATGGTGACTAGCACTTTTACATCCTTTAATTCTTTGAACATGGCTCTGACCTTTGCCATTTCAAATGGAATAAGATATTGTTTTTGATTTATTATTTTGTCCCAGTCTGCGGTGGAGGAAGAGGTACAGTTTCAGAAATGTTCACTTGGTCTTTTTCTTTAATTATAATGTGAATGACTTCACAGGTCAGAGAACCCATGTGAGGATTCCATTGCTGTCTATTTATTCTTATGATAAAATCAAGTGTGGGGAAATCGTTTTAGAATTATTCAGTAGACCATTGGACCTATGATGAGATGAGTTTCAGCATTGATTCTGTCACCTGGGCTTTATAGGGAAAGAGCATTGTGTTATTTTGATCCCCATGACATTAATGTCAACTAATATCCTGCATCAAGCAGTCCATGAAATTCTGTATATTTTCCTTTCCCAATGGATAGCTACTCTCATACATGGGCTCAAGTCCCTTTGAGAGAAAAATAGTGATTGTACATACTTGCTGTGACATTTTGTACTTCTTCAAGAGTACCTGGCCTCCAGTTTAATCAATGTCCTCTAGGCTGAGAAATATCTCAAGTCTGGAAAACTTTCAATGTATTGTGATCGTTCACTGTGACATTTAACATCAGCCTTCTTTTGTTTAACATTCATTCACTCTTGATATTTTCCGGTTACTTATGTCAAGCAACAACTTCATTGACTGCCCACCCATTTTGCTTCTAGGCAGAAACAACCTGTTCTCTTGCCACCGTCAGTGATGCCTATGGTTAAAGTGCATATGGATTGCCAGTCATCGTGCACCTAATGGTTATATGTTGACACCCTATGTCTGCTCTTCAAGAATCCTGGCCTCTCCACTGACATTAGGTAGACAAATCAAAGCTGAATATCTCACCATCATTCCTTGATCACAAAGGACAGCCATCACTAACTTTCTCAGATATGCCAATGCCTCCCTCACTAGTACATTTCTTATCTCCGTGTGTGTGAAGGAGTGCTTTCTGGGTCATCCTGGGAATGATTTTCAGTCACCAGGTTCTCAGGTCTTAGATAACATTCATTCCAACATGCCTACATTTCAGAGCCATTTGAGCTGAAAATCTGTACTTTGTCGAGACAGTTATGACAGCTCTAACTCATTTACTATAAACCATAGCTGTTCCAGATACATATGATTTCAGTCATCCTTGCCAATATGTTAAATTTTGAGTCCTGAGAGAATTCCCCCATATTGACAAATTTCCCCTTCCATTCATTTATCCTTCCTTCACTGGTCCAGCCCCGTCAAGATGCACACTCAGGCATTATCTTGCAATTGCTGCCAGTGTATGCTAACCACATTTCTCAGTTCCTTGGTGAATACTTTCTCTTTTCACAGCAGGGACAGTCCTTTAGGCTCTATTATGCTGAGGTTTGACTCTTGCTATTGATGTAGAAACAATGAAGGGAGACAGTGGAAGATCTGGAAGAGGTTAAGCATAACCATGCAAAACATCTTTCTCAGCTGAGAGCTTTTCATGGTCAGGTAATGAGAGACTGCATTCCTCTAACAAAAAGGAAAGGAACCATTTCTGCCAACCTAGAACATTTAGAAGATTTGAGTTCAGATATCTCTAGCACTTCCCCCAAAATACCAATCCCAGGTCTCTGAGTTCCCCTCTTTTCATAATATTTTAGCATGGGAGCCAGTGATTGAACGTTAGCTTGCTTTATAATTCCACTGCTTTTGCTACCAAACCCTGGGCCTGATTTCCATCACAGTTTGAATTTGCCGGTAGGGGATGAGTGTCCCTTTAAACAGTGCAATGCCAGCCTTTTAACTTTCACACTGTGCCTTGGATCAAGTGTTTGCTGACCTCAGCCTGTTATTTTCTTCAAAGTTTTTATGGCCATTAACAACTGTCATACAACCTCTCAATCCTTATTACCATTCCTCCCTTCACCTTCTAGTTCTCAATCTACTGCACGAAATCGTCCATCCCTTTCTGCCTTTTACCCCCATTCTCAAGTAAAAATATTAATAATTTGTGATGCTTATGTATATTAGGGATAACTATCACCCTGGTTTCAACAGGCAATGGATTTCTAGCTAACCATATGACCAGTGAGTAATCTAGTTGTAGAATTCCATTGTAAGAGTCTATTCCCAAGGACACTTATGTTACTAATTGTCTTAGGTAAGCTCTTCATCTCAATAACAGGAAAAAAAAAGATTTTAAACACTGATTTGAGAACACTGAGCATATGAATAAGAGCAAGTGGGGCTCAATCCCACTTGTAACCTATGAAGACAGTGAAGATCAGATCTTAGAGGTGTACCATCGCAGGGGTGTGGAAGCTGGGATATTCTCCTAGGCAGAATAGTTGCCCCCCACACCACCAAAGACACCCATGTCCTAATCCCCACAAATGTGAATATTTTAGGTTACATGGCAAAGGGGAATTAACATTGCCTATGGAATTAAACTCCTGAATCATTTGGTTTTAACATGAGATTGGGGGCAGAGTCAAGATGGTGACCTGGGAAGACACAGAGTTTGCATCTCCCTACAGCTAGGGTGCCTGCTGGATGCTGGTGGGGGAACTTGATGCCCAAGGAGATGGGAGGAACCCCCAAGTGAACTGGTAGGACGTGGGGAGACTGAGGGGGAAGGAGAAGTGGAAGCTGGACAGGACAGGCACCCCTGAGGGGTGGCTGAGAGGAGGCAGGGGTTCCCACGCCTGGAGGGACCTTCTGGGGCTCGGATGGGAGGAAAGTGCTGAACACTTCCCCTGCCCAATTGGCAGGAGAAATCTGCCTGGTTCTGGGGCTGGGTCCTACACCCCCAGAGGCCCCATCCAGACTTCGCTGGTCCTCGGGGCATAGGAGGGAGGCCAGGGGAGAACAGGAGAGGCAGGCGGGAGGGGACCCGCAGCATGGGAGGAGTGAGAGAGGAGCGGAGGGCATTTGCCCCACACACTTGGGCTCAGGAAACCTGCTGGGCTCCCCAGTGGGGTCCCCAAACCTCTGAGACCAGAGGCAAGTCTGGGCTCCGTCTGTGCCATTGAGCCTAACCCACACTGCCTACACACCCCCAGGGCCTTTTCCAGCCCTGTGTGTCCTAAAAATAGGCCACACCCTCCACAGCCAAGGCCTTTTCCAGCTTTTTTTTTCTCCTCTTTTTTACGCTTGTGGTTCTGTTTTACCTTCCAGTTACTGTTTCATCTACATTTTTATTTTTACTTTATTTCTAACATATCTGTTAGTTTCCTAGTCTAATTTTATTTTTTACTCTTTGTTATTTTTCTTTTTTTCTTTTTTTGCCACCTCGCACAACTTGTGGGATCTTGGTTCACGAGCTGTGGGTCAGGCCGAAGCTCCTGTGGTAGGACCTCTGAGTCTGAAACACTGGATTGACAGAAAACCTCAAACCCCAGGGAATATTTATCAGAGTGAGGTCTCTCAGAGGTCCTCATCTTGGCAAAAAGATCCAGCTCTACCCAACAGCCTACAAACTCCAGTGTTGAAAGCCTGAGGCCAAACAACCAGTAAGACAGGAACAATCTCACCCATCAAAAAAAAAAAAAAAAAAGGAATGGCAAAATAATATGTCACAGATAAAGGAGCAAAGTAAAAAGCTACAAGAACAAATAAATGAAGAGGAAATAGGCAATCTACCTGAAAAAGGATTCAGAGTAATGATAGTAAAGATGATGCAGAATCGTGGAAATAGAATGGAGGCACAGATTGAGAAAATACACGAAATGTTTAACAAAGAAGTAGAAGGACTAAAGAACAACCAAACAAAGAAGAACAACACAATAACTGAAATGAAAAAATAAACTAGAAGGAATGAAAAACAGAATAACTGAGGCAGAAGAACGAATAAGTGAGCTGGAATACAAAATGGTGGAAATAACTGCCAAGGAGCAGAATAAAGAAAAAAGAATTGAAGACAATCTCAGAGACCTCTGGGACAACACTAAATGCACCAACATTTGAATTAAAGGGGTCCCAGAAGAAGAAGAGAGGAAGAAAGAGTCTGAGAAAATATTTGAAGAGATTATAGTGGAAAACTTCCCTAATATGGGAAAGGAAATAGTCACCCAAGTCCAGGAAGCCCAGAGAGTCCCATACAGGATAAACCCTAGCAGACACATACCAAGACACATATTAATCAAACTAACAAAAATTAAATTCAAAGACAAAATATTAAAAGCAGCAAGGGAAAAACAAAATATAACATACAAAGGAATGGCCAGAAGGGAGTGGCAGGATATACTTAAAGTGATGAAAGAGAAAAACCTACAACCAAGATTACTCTACCTAGCAAGGATCTCATTCAGATTCAAAGGAGAAATCAAAAGCTTTTCAGACGAGCAAAGGCTAAGAGAATTCAGCACCACCAAACGAGCTTTACAACGAATGCTAAAGAATCTTCTCTAAGTGGGAAAAACAAAAGAAGGAACACCCACAAAAACAAATCTGAAACAATTAAGAAAATGGTAATAGGAGCATACATATCGATAATGACCTTGAATGTAAATGGTTAAATGCCACAACCAAAAGACGCAGACTGGCTGAGTGGATACAAACACAAGACCCATATATATGCTGTCTACAAGAGACCCACTTCAGACCTAGTGACACATACAGACTGAAAGTGAAGGCATGGAAAAAGATATTCCATGCAAATGGAAAGCAAAAGAAAGCTGGAGTAACAAAACTCATTTCAGATAAAATAGACATTAAAATAAAGACTGGTATAAGAGATAAGGAAGGACACTACATAATGATCAAGGCATCAATCCAAGAAGAAGATATAACAATTATAAATATTTATCCACCCAACATAGGGACATCTTAGTACATAAAGCAAATACTAACAACCATGAAAGGGGAAATTGACAGTAATGCAATAATAATAGGGGACTTTAACACCCCACTTACAACAATGGACAGAGCATACAAACACAAAGTTAAAAGGAAACACATGCTTAAATGATGCAATAGACAAGTAGATTTAATTGATATTTATAGAACATTCTACCCAAAAGTTGCAAAATACACTTTCTTCTCAAGTGCACATGGAACATTCTCCAGGATAGATTTCATCTTGGTTCACAAATCAGGCCTTGGAAATTTTAAGAAAACTGAAATCATATCAAGCATCTTTTCTGACCACAATGCTATGAAATTGGAAATCAATTACAGGAAGAAAACAGTGAAAAAAACCCACAAATACATGGATGCTAAACATTGCATGGCTAAATAACCAAGGGATCACTGAAGAAATCAAAGAAAAAATTTAAAAATACATAGAAACCATTGAAAATGAAAAAATGACTACCCAAAACCTATGGGACACAGCAAATGCAGTTGTAAGAGGGAAGTTTATAGCAGTTCAATCTCACCTCAAGAAATAAGAAAAATCTCAAACCGTCTAACTCTACACCTAAAGCAACTACAGAAAGAAGAACAAAGAAAACCCAAAGTCAGTAGAAGGAAAGAAATCATAAATATCAGAGCAGAAATAAATGAAATAGAAACGAAGAAGACAGTAGCAAAGATCAATAAAACTAAGAGCTGGTTCTTTGAGAAGATGAACAATATTGATAAACTCTTATCCAGACTCATCAAGAAAATAAGGGAGAGAACAAAAATCAATAAAATTAGAAATGAAAAAGGAGAAATCACAACTGACACTCAGAAATTCAAAGGATTATAAGAGACTACTACAAACAACTATATGCCAATAAAATGGACAACCATGAAGAAATGGACAAATTCTTGGAAAGGTACAATTGCCCAATACTGAACCAGGAAGAATTAGAAAATATAAATAGACCTATCACAAGTAATGAAATTGAAACTGTAATTAAAAATCTTCCAAGAAACAAAAGTTCAAGACCAGACGGCTTCACAGGTGAATTCTATCAAACATTTAGAGAAGAGCTAACATCAATCCTTCTCAAACTCCTCCAGAAAATTGCACAGGGAAGAACACTCCCAAATTCATTCTAAGAAGCCACCATCACCCTGATACCAAAACCACAAAAAAGATATCATAAAAAAAGAAAATTACAGACCAATATCACTGATGAACTTAGATGCAAAATCCTGAACAAAATACTAGCAAACAGAATCCAACAAAGTATTAAAAGGATGATACACTATGGTCTAGTGGGATTTATCCCAGGGACGCAAGGATTCTTCAATATATGCTAATCAATCAATGTGATACACCATATTAACAAATCAAGGAATAAAAACCATATGATCTTCTCAATAGATGCAGAAAAGGCTTTTGACAAAATTCAACACCCATTTTTGATAAAAACTCTCCAGAAAATAGGCATAGAGGGAACCTACCTCAACATAATAAAGGTCATATATGACAAACCCACAGCCAACATCATATTCAATGGTGAAAAAGTGAAAGCATTTCCAGTAAGGTCAGGAACAAGACAAGGGTGTCCACTCTCACCACTCTTATTCAACATAGTTTTGGAAGTCCTAGCCACAGCAATCAGAGAAAATAAAGAAATAAAAGGAATACAAATTGGAAAAGAAGAGGTAAAATTGTCACTGTTTGCAGATGACATGATACTATATAGAGAATATCCTAAAGATGCCACCAGAAAACTACTAGAACTAATCAATGAATTTAGTATGGTTACAGGATACAAAACTAATGCACAGAAATCTGGCATTCTTATACACTAATAACAAAAGATTAGAAAGAGAAATTAAAGAAACAATCCCATTTACCATCACAACAAAAAGAATAAAATACCTACGAATAAGCCTACCTAAGGAGATGAAAGACTTGTACTCAGAAAACTATAAACCACTGGTAAAAGAAATCAAAGATGGCATAAACAGATGAAGAAATATACCATGTTCTTGGATTGGAAGAATCAATATTGTGAAAATGACTATACTACCAAAAGCAATCTACAGATTAAATGCAATCTCTATTAAACTACCAATGGCATTCTTCACAGAATTAGACCAAAAATTTTACGATTTGTATAGCAACACAAAAGACCCCGAATATCCAAAGCAATCTTGAGAAAGAAAAACGGAGCTGGAGGAATCAGGCTCCCTGACTTCAAATTATACTACAAAGCTACAGTAATCAAGACAGTATGGTACTGGCACAAAAACAGAAATATCGAACAATGGTACAGGATAGAAAGCCCAGAGTTAAACCCATGCACATATAGTCACCTAATTTATGACAAAAGAGGCAAGAACATACAATGGAGAAAAGACAGCCTCCTCAATAAGTGGTGCCGGAAAACTGGACAGCTTCACGTAAAAGAATGAAATTAGAACACTACCTAACACTATACACAAAAATAAACTCCAATTGGATTAAAGACCTAAATATAAGACCAGACACTATAAAACTCCTAGAGGAAAACAAAGGAAAACTACTCTTTGACATATACCACAGCAACATCTTTTTTGACCCACCTCCTAGAGTAATGAAAATGAAAACAAAAATAAACAAATGGGACCTAATTAAACCTAAAAGCTTTTGCACAGCAACAGAAATTATAAACAAGGCAAAACACAACCCTCAGAATGGGAGAAAATATTTGCAAATGAAACAATGGATAGAGGATTTATCTCCAAAATATGCAAACAGCTCATGGAGCTCAATATCAAAAAAACAAACAACCCAATTAAAAAATGGGCAGGAAACCTAAATAGATATTTCAACAAGAAGACATACAATGGCCAAGAGGCACATGAAAAGATGCTCAACATCACTAATTATTAGAGAAAGGCAAATCAAAACTACAATGAAAAAAAATAAACTACAATGAGGTATCACCTCACACCAGTTAGAATGGGCATCATCAGAAAATCTTCAAACAATCAATGCTGGAGAGGGTGTGGTGAAATGGGAACCATCCTGCACTGTTGGTGGGAATGTAAACTCATGCAACCACTATGGAGAACAGTATGGAGGTTCCTTAAAAAACTAAAAATAGAACTACCATATGACCCAGCAATCCCACTACTGGGCATATACCCTGAAAACCATAATTCAAAAAGAGACACGGACCACAATGTTCATTGCAGCACTATTTACAGTAGTCAGGACATGGAAGCAACCTAAAAGTCCATCAACTAGTGAATGGATAAAGCAGATGTGGCACATATATACAATGGAATATTACTCAGCCATAAAAAGAAACAAAATTGAGTTACTAGTAGTGAGGTGGATGGACCTAGAGTCTGTCATACAGAGTGAAGTAAGTCAGAAAGAGAAAAACAAATACCGTATGCTAACACATATATATGGAATCTAAAAAAAAAAAAAAAAGGTAATGATGAACCTAGTGGCAGTGCACGAATAAAGACGTAGACATAGAGAATGGACTTGAGGACATGGGGTGGGAGGGGGAACCTGGGATGAAGCGAGAGTAGCATCAAAATATATACACTACCAAATTAAAACAGGTAGCTAGTGGGAAGCAGCAGCATTGCACAGGGAGATCAGCTTGGTGCTTTGTGACGACCTGGAAGGGTGGGATGGGGAAGGTGGGAGGGAGGCTCAAGAGGGAGGGGAGATGGAGATATATGTATACATATGACTGATTCACTTTGCTGTACAACAGAAACTAACACAGCATTGTGAAGCAGTTATACGCCAATAAATATGTATTAAAACATAAAATAAATAAAAGTAACCTCTTTTTTACCAAATATAGCCAAATTAAGAGTAATTTATTTGCAGAATAAGTCTGGTTTTAGTAAATGTGGCCTGATTAATTACATAAGTGTAATGAAATTAGCAACTGATCACATAGGCTCTTTTATTTTATTTATTTATTTATTTATTTATTTTTGGCCATACAAATTATTTTAATCTCCATTTCAACTTTGCAAAGGGAGTATGATGCGTCTCATATAAAAAATGAGGCATTTGAAACTCAGGTTTTGAGGTTTTTTCAGGATTCCAAGTGAGAGAGGATTTGAATCTAGGTGCCCTGTCCTCAGTGTTCTTTTTTTTTTTTTTTTAAACATCTTTACTGAAGTATAATTGCTTTACAATGTTGTGTTAGTTTCTGCTTCATAACAAAGTGAATCAACTATACATATACATATGTTCCCATATCTCTTCCCTCTTGCATCTCCCTCCCTCACACCCTCCCTATCCCACACCTCTAGGTGGTCACAAAGCACCGAGCTGATCTCCTTGTGCTATGTGGCTGCTTCCCACTAGCTATCTATTTTACATTTGGTAGTGTATATATGTCCATGCCACTCTCTCACCCTGTCACATCTCACCCCTCCCCCTCCCCATATCCTCAAGTCCATTCTCTAGTAGGTCTGTGTCTTTATTCCCATCTTGCCACTAGGTTCTTCATGGTCTTTTTTTTTTTTTTTTCCCTTAGATTCCATATATATATGTTAGCATACTGTATTTGTTTTTCTCTTTCTGACTTACTTCACTCTGTATGACAGACTCTAACTCCATCCACCTCATTACAAATACCTCCATTTCATTTCTTTTTCTGGCTGAGTAATATTCCATTGTATATATGTGCCACATCTTCTTTATCCATTCATCCAATGATGGACACTTACGTTGCTTCCATGTCCTGGCTATTGTAAATAGAGCTGCAATGAACATTTTGGTACATGACTCATTTTGAACTATGGTTTTCTCAGGGTATATGCCCAGTAGTGGGATTGCTGGGTCATATGGTAGTTCTAGTTTTAGTTTTTTAAGGAACCTCCATACTGTTCTCCATAGTGGCTGTATCAATTTACATTCCCACCAACAGTGCAAGAGTGTTCCCTTTCCTCCACACCCTCTCCAGCATTTATTGTTTGTAGATTTTTTGATGATGGCCATTCTGACCGGTGTGAGATGATATCTCATTGTAGTTTTGATTTGCATTTCTCTAATGATTAATGATGTTGAGCATTCTTTCATGTGTCTGTTGGCCATCTGTATATCTTCTTTGGAGAAATAGCTATTTAGGTCTTCTGCCCATTTGTGGATTGGGTTGTTCTTTTTTTTGTTATCGAGCTGCATGAGCTGCTTGTAAATCTTGGAGATTAATCCTTTGTCAGTTGGTTCATTTGCAAATATTTTCTCCCATTCTGAGGGTTGTGTTTTGGTCTTGTTTACGGTTTCCTTTGCTATGCAAAAGCTTTTAAGTTTCATTAGGTCCCATTTGTTTATCTGTGTTTTTATTTCCATTTCTCTAGGAGCTGGGTAAAAAGAATCTTGCTGTGATTTATGATATAGAGTGTTCTGCCTATGTTTTCCTCTAAGAGTTTGATAGTGTCTGGCCTTACACTTAGGTCTTTAATCCATTTTGAGTTTATTTTTGTGTGTGGTGTCAGGGAGTGTTCTAATTTCCTACTTTTACATGTATCTGTCCAATTTTCCCAGCATCACTTATAGAAGAGGCTGTCTTTTCTCCACTGTATATGCTCGTCTCCTTTATCAAAGATAAGGTGACCATATGTGCATGGGTTTATCTCTGGGCTTTCTATTCTGTTCCATTGATCTATATTTCTGTTTTTGTGCCAGTACCAAACTGTCTTGATTACTGTAGCTTTGTAATAAAGTCTGAAGTCAGGGAGCCTGATTCCTCCAGCTCCATTTTTCGTTCTCAAGATTGCTTTGCCTATTCGGGATCTTTTGTGTTTCCATACAAATTGTGAAAATATTTGTTCTAGTTCTGTGAAAAATGCCAGTGGTAGTTTGATAGGGATTGCATTGAATCTGTAGATTGCTTTGGGTAGTAGAGTCATTTTCACAATGTTGATTCTTCCAATCCAAGAACATGGTATATCTCTCCATCTATTTGTATCATCTTTAATTTCTTTCACCAGTGTCTTATAATTTTCTGCATACAGGTCTTTTGTCTCCTTAGGTAGGTTTATTCCTAGATATTTTATTCTTTTTGTTGCAATGGTAAACGGGGGTGTTTTCTTAATTTCACTTTCAGATTTTTCGTCATTAGTGTATAGAAATGCAAGAGATTTCTGGGCATTAATTTTGTATCCTGCTACTTTACCAAATTCATTGATTAGCTCTAGTAGTTTTCTGGTAGCATCTTTAGCATTCTCTATGTATAGTATCATGTCATCTGCAAACAGTGAGAGCTTTACTTCTTCTTTTCCGATTTGGATTCCTTTTATTTCTTTTTCTTCTCTGATTGGTGTGGCTAACACTTCCAAAACTATGTTGAATAATAGTGGTGAGAGTGGGCAACCTTGTCTTGTTCCTGATCTTAGTGGAAATGATTTCAGTTTTTCACCATTGAGGACAATGTTGGCTGTGGGTTTGTCATATATGGCCTTTATTATGTTGAGGAAAGTTCCCTCTATGCCTGTTTTCTGCAGGGCTGTTATCATAAATGGGTGTTGAATTTTGTCGAAAGCTTTCTCTGCATCTATTGAGATGATCATATGGTTTTTCTCCTTCAATTTGTTAATATGGTGTATCACGTTGATTGATTTGTGTATATTGAAGAATCCTTGCATTCCTGGGATAAGCCCCACTTGGTCATGGTGTATGATCCTTTTAATGTGCTGTTGGATTCTGTTTGCTAGTATTTTGTTGAGGATTTTTGCATCTATGTTCATCAGTGATATTGGCCTGTAGTTTTCTTTCTTTGTGACATCTTTGTCTGGTTTTGGAATCAGGGTGATGGTGGCCTCATAGAATGTGTTTTGGAGTGTTCCTCCCTCTGCAATATTTTGGAAGAGTTTGAGAAGGATAGATGTTAGCTCTTCTCTAAATGTTTGATAAAATTCACCTGTGAAGCCATCTGGTCCTGGGCTTTTGTTTGTTGGAAGATTTTTAATCACAGTTTCAATTTCAGTGCTTGTGATTGGTCTGTTCATATTTTCTATTTCTTCCTGGTTCAGTCTCCGCAGTTTGTGCATTTCTAAGAATCTGTCCATTTCTTCCAGGTTGTCCATTTTATTGGCATAGAGTTGCTTATAGTAATCTCTCATGATCGTTTGTATTTCTGCAGTGTCAGTGGTTACTTCTCCTTTTTCACTTCTAATTCTATTGATTTGAGTCTTCTCCCTTTTTCTCTTGATGAGTCTGGCTAATGGTTTATCAATTTTGTTTATCTTCTCAAACAACCAGCTTTTAGTTTCATTGATTTTTGCTATTGTTTCCTTCATTTCTTTTTCATTTATTTCTGATCTGATCTTTATGATTTCTTTCCTTCTGCTAACTTTGGGGGTTTTTTTTTCCTCTTTCTCTAATTGCTTCAGGTGCAAGGTTAGGTTGTTTATTCGAGATGTTTCCTGTTTCTTGAGGTAGGCTTGTATTGCTATAAACTTCCCTCTTATCACTGCTTTTGCTGCGTCCCATAGGTTTTGGGTCGTCATGTCTCCTTTGTCATGTGTTTCTAGGTATTTTTTGATTTCCCCTTTGATTTCTTCAGTGATCACTTCGTTATTAAGTAGTGTATTGTGTAGCCTCCATGTGTTTGTATTTTTTACAGATCTTTTCCTGTAATTGATATCTAGTCTCATGGCGCTGTTGTCGGAAAAGATACTTGATAAGATTTCAATTTTCTTAAATTTATCAAGGCTTGATTTGTGACCCAAGATATGATCTATCCTGGAGAATGTTCCATGAGCACTTGAGAAAACTGTGTATTCTGTTGTTTTTGGGTGGAATGTCCTATAAATATCAATTAAGTCCATCTTGTTTAATGTATCATTTAAAGCTTGTGTTTCCTTATTTATTTTCATTTTGGATGATCTGTCCATTGGTGAAAGTGGGGTGTTAAAGTCCCCTACTATGATTGTGTTGCTGTCGATTTCCCCTTTTATGGCTGTTAGTATTTGCCTTATGTATTCAGGTGCTCCTATGTTGGGTGCATAAATATTTACAATTGTTATACTTTCCTCTTGGATCGATCCCTTGATCATTATATAGTGTCATTCTTTGTCTCTTGTAATAGTCTTTATTTTAAAGTCTATTTTGTCTCATATGAGAAATGCTACTCCAGCTTTCTTTTGATTTCCATTTGCATGGAATATCTTTTTCCATCCCCTCACTTTCAGTCTGTATGTGTCTCTAGGTCTGAAGTGGGTCTCTTGTAGACAGCATATATATGGGTCTTGTTTTTGTATCTATTCAGCCAGTCTGTGTTTTTGGTGGGAGCATTTAATCCATTTACATTTAAGGTAATTATCGATATGTATGTTCCTATTCCCATTTTCTTAAATGTTTTGGGTTTGTTATTGTAGATGTTTTCCTTCTCTTGTGTTTCTTGCCTAGAGAAGTTCCTTTAGCATTTGTTGTAAAGCTGGTTTGGTGGTGCTGAACTCTCTCAGCTTTTGCTTGTCTGTAAAGGTTTTAATTTCTCCATCAAATCTGAATGAGATCCTTGCTGGGTAGAGTAATCTTGGTTGTAGGTTTTTCTCCTTCATCACTTTAAGTATATCCTGCCACTCCCTTCTGGCTTGCAGAGTTTCTGCTGAAAGATCAGCTGTTAACCTTATGGGGATTCCCTTGTGTGTTATTTGTTGTTTTTCCCTTGCTGCTTTTAATATGTTTTCTTTATATTTAATTTTTGATAGTTTGATTAATATGTGTCTTGGCATGTTTCTCCTTGGATTTATGCTGTATGGGACTCTCTGTGCTTCCAGGACTTGATTAACTATTTCCTTTCCCATATTAGGGAAGTTTTCAACTATAAACTGTTCAAATATTTTCTCAGTCCCTTTCTTTTTCTCTTCTTCTTCTGGGACCCCTATAATTCGAATGTTGGTGCATTTAATGCTGTCCCAGAGGTCTCTGAGACTGTCCTCAGTTCTTTTCATTCTTTTTTCTTTATCCTGCTCTGCAGTAGTTATTTCCACCATTTTATCTTCCAGGTCACTTTTCCGTTCTTCTGCCTCTGTTATTCTGCTATTGATCCCATCTAGAGTATTTTTAACTTCATTTATTGTGTTTTTCATCGTTGCTTGGTTCCTCTTTAGTTCTTCTACATCCTTGTTAAATGTTTCTTGCATTTTGTCTATTCTATTTCCAAGATTTTGGATCATCCTTACTATCATTATTCTGAATACTTTTTCAGGTAGACTACCTATTTCCTCTTCATTTGTTAGGCCTGGTGTGTTTTGACCCCACTCCTTCATCTGCTGTGTGTTTTTCTGTCATCTCATTTTGCTTATCTTACTGTGTTTGGGTTCTCCTTTTCACAGGCTGCAGGTTCATAGTTCCCGTTGTTTTTGGTATCTGTCCCCAGTGGCTAAGGTTGGTTCAGTGGGTGGTGTAGGCTTCCTGGTGGAGGGAACTAGTGCCTGTGTTCTGGTGGATGAGGCTGGATTTTGTCTTTCTGGTGGGCACGTCCACATCTGGTGGTGTATTTTGGGGTGTCTGTGGCCTTATTATGATTTTAGGCAGCCTCTCTGCTAATGGATGGGGCTGTGTTGCTGTCTTGCTAGTTGTTTGGCATAGGGTGTCCAGCACTGTAGCTTGCTGGTCGTTGAGTGAAGCTGGGTCTTGATGTTGAGATGGAGATCTCTGAGAGATTTTCGCCATTTGGTATTACATGGAGCTGGGAGGTCTCTTGTGGACCAGTGTCCTGAAGTTGGCTCTCCCACCTCAGAGGCACAGCCCTGATCCCTGGCTGGAGCACCAAGAACCTTTCATCCACACGGCTCAGAGTAAAAGGGAGGTAAAATAGAAAGAAAGAAAGAAAAAGGATAAAATATAGTGAAGTAAAATAAAGCTATTATAAAGCAAAGCTATACAGACAAAATCTCACCCAGAAGCATATACATATACACTCATAAAAAAAGAAAAAGGGGAAAAATTAATATATCCTGCTCCCAAAGTCCACCTCCTGAATTTGGTATGATTCGTTGTCTATTCAGGTATTCAACAGATGCAGGCACATCAAGTTGTTTGTGAAGTTTTAATCCGCTGCTTCTGAGGCTGCTGGGAGTAATTTCCCTTTCTCTTCTTTGTTCGCACAGCTCCCGGGGTTCAGCTTTGGATTTGGACCCGCCTCTGCGTGTAGGTCGCCTGAGGGCATCTGTTCTTCGCTCAGATAGGACGGGGTTAAAGGAGCAGCTGCTTCGGGGGCTCTGGCTCACTCAGGCGGGAGGAGGGAGCCGTACGGAGGAGGCGGGGCGAGCCTGCGGCGTCAGAGGCGTCGTGACGTTGCAGCAGCCCAAGGCGTGCCGTGCGTTCTCCCGGGGAAGTTGTTCCCGGATCCCGGGAGCCTGGCCGTGGCGGGCTGCACCGGCTCCCGGGAGGGGCGGTGTGGAGAGTGACCTGTGCTCGCACACAGGCTTCTTGGTGGTGGCAGCAGCAGCCTTAGCGTCTCATGCCCGTCTCTGGGGTCCGCGCTGATGGCCGCGGCTCGCGCCTGTCTCTGGAGCTCGTTTAGGCGGCGCTCTGCATCCCCTCTCCTCGCGCACCAGGAAACAAAGAGGTAAGAAAAAGTCTCTTGCCTCTTCGGCAGCTGCAGACTTTTCCCGGACTCCCTCCCGGCTAGCCGTGGCGCACTAGCCCCTTCAGGCTGTGTTCACGCCGCCAACCCCAGTCCTCTCCCTGTGATCCGACCGCAGCCCGAGCCTCAGCTCCCAGCCCCGCCCGCCCTGGCGGTGGAGCAGACAAGCCTCTCGGGCTGGTGAGTGCTGCTCGGCGCCGAGCCTCTGTGCGGGAACCTCTCCGCTTTGCCCTCCGCACCCCTGTGGCTGCGCTCTCCTCCGCGGCTCCGAAGCTCCCCCCTCCGCCACCCGCAGTCTCCGCCCGTGAAGGGGTTCCTAGTGTGTGGACACCTTTCCTCCTTCACGGCTCCCTCCCACTGGTGCAGGTCCCGTCCCTATTCTTTTTTCTCTATTATTTCTTTTTTCTTTTGCCCTTCCCAGGTACGTGGGGAGTTTCTTGCCTTTTGGGAGGTCTGATGTCTTCTGTCAGCGTTCAGTGGGTGTTCTGTAGGAGCAGTTCCACGTGTAGATGTATTTCTACTGTATCTGTGGGAAGGAAGGTGATCTCCGCGTCTTACTCTTCCGCCATCTTCTTCTCCCCTCCTAGGCTCTTTTAATTTGCCTTTGCCGGAACTTTTCATAAGGAATCTCAGAACTTTTAAAAGGCCTCTCATGGTCAGGAAACTCATGCTAAAGACTTATCAGATTTTGCCTCGAATACCTACAGATTTGGGTGGATTTCTCTCTTTTTGTGATGCTCAAAATATCTTAGGGTTCTTGCATCTGTCAGGAAATTTCTTTCCTTACTCACCTGGTAAGGCTGCTGGAAACCCTGTAAGCAAATCACTAGACTGTTTTTCCAAGGAGCTTTGTGGCTCCATAAAGTCCACCTTAGTTCTATAAAGCTGTCTGGTCATATCTGAGTCTATGCATGTCTCTCTCAAACAAAATATTCCAGTCAAAGCCTTGGTAATATAATGAATGTTTCCTATTGTGTCTTGTTATAAGGAGAACAGATTCTTATTTAACTTTTGTAAATAACTATATTGCCATGAAAATAAGAATACTCAACTAAGAATTTCCAAATTCTGGAGGGGTCAGAGAAAAAGAAATATTTCTTTGTTTACAAAACTCATTGTTAGCTTAAGGGAAATGTTTTTCATAACTGGAAAACTGAAGATTAAAGAAAACAGTTATATTTCAGTCAAAAAACATAAAAATTATAACCATATTCATCAGTTTATTCAGTTCTGTCTAACTAATTCCTGTTGATCTTGCTCTTTTGTTAGCAGTTTATGAAGCCATCAGATTTTCCATTAGAGTACTGTAATTTCTTACCCAACTTAGTGATATGATCAAAAAGTTATCAGAAATCTTTATTGGTCAAAAAGCCCCTTTTATGAATATTCTTGAAGATTTTCATTTTTGTAAAAGAGTTAGAGTAAAATAATAACTGTCTATAAATGACAAAAGACTTAAAATGCCATGGTTAAAGATCTGACTACAGTGCAACTGACAAATAAATTTGGTTATATCTGCAACATACAACATTTTAAGATAATAGCTAAAATTATAACACTATACCCAGACATATACAACTTTTGGGACCTCAGATAATTTCAAGGACATTTATATTAATAACATTTACCCATAATGTATAACCTCAGAAGGTTTATCATCACTCACTTGATAATGTTTTCCATGTAACATACTAAGTAAGCCTAATTAGTTTAATATCTCTCTTTGAATATTTTCAGGGACCCTCTGAAGCATCCCAAAGTCAGCGAGAGGTGAAAAAAACTTCATTTAAAATCTGATTTGGGGAAAGATATCAAAAGGTCTTAAAACATTTGGTCAAATAGGATTATAGGTCACTATGAAGCAATACTTGTTCACTTAACCAAAGAGACAATAAAAGGTTTCAAATGCAAATACAGAAAGTTACAACAGATTAATTAAAAGTTAAAGAAGCTTTATAACTTGTTATGAAAAGCAGATCAATCATCCAAGAAAACTTTGTTTTCTAACAGAGAAAGTCAAATTCTAGTTTTGCATCAGCTCACTTTTAATATCAAAATTCATTTACTTAATTAAACGTATTGTAATCTTAGCCAGTCCTGACCATTAATAAAACTATTTTTTCAGGGTTTCTTTTCCATAAACATTCTATAATTTTTCTTTTGACATTCAGATTTTGTCTTATGTTTTTGTTTCTCTCGCTCGCTCGCTCTCTCTCCTTTTATCAGCTTAGGACAAAATTAATTTTTTTCTTTAACAAAATACATTTCCATTCCTTTCACCTCTTTTGTTGGCATAAAAAGATGTTTTCCTGATTATTTTATTAATTTTAATTACTAAAGTTCCCCTTCTCTTTCCTCTCCCTTGCTCTATCCCAGAAGATTCAGGGACTTTGAGAAGCGAAATGAGGGAGGAAGGGTGAAAGTGATTCAGTAAGGAAACTAGATGGACCAAAGAAGTCTTCTAAAATTTTCTTGCCTGAGACAAGCTCCAGTTACATGAGCAGGAGTAGCTACAGTCATATAAGATTGTAACCTTGAATAGTAAGTGTGACTGAACTCTAAGGACTGAATCAGATCCATATCCTTGTCTTAGAGTTATCATAAACCACTTTGTACTAATCAGGAGTGACCAGAGAAGGGCAGAGTCTTCAACTAAGGGAAGAAGAAGAACTTGCTCCACATTATGCATTTGGAAGTTAAGTTAGGAGAGGAAAAAAGAAAACAAAAAACTTTCTGATTACACACTATGAATTGTTTTCTCAACAAAAGATACAAATTTAAAAGAGAATATTTTAAAAATCAGAGTCTATTTTGCCATGTTATATAATTTACAACTATTCAAAATAACTGATACCAATAAAGAACCAAAGAGACATTGAACAATAAATTTATCCAAAGTAAAAAAAAAAAAATACTGCATTTATGAACACTTACCCACAAAGCTTGCTAATTTATGAGGGACTGTGTAAAACAGTTCTAGTGTTTAAAGCTTTTAAATATTCACTTCTCTTGACTTAATTATACACCACTTCTAAATGTTTACCTATTTCTCTATTTATTTGCTCTTCAGTTCATAAAAACAAAATTTGCTATTTTAAGTGGGATAGTCATATGCTTCTGCACATTTAAATGACTGGGACCAAATAATTTGACTGTAAGAATGTTACAAAAGTAATTTATATTGGAAATACCTTGGTAAATTAAATTTAACCTCTTACTGATATGATTATTTTATGTACTTATCATAATGCACACTTTATAACATGAATTATTATGCTCTATAGACAAACAAAAGTAAAAAAAAAAAATAGTATAGAATTTTGGCTGAAAATACTACTGTAAACATGGATATATGTAGAGACCCTATACACCACATTGCTTACCTTGGAAGAACATTATGGCATATAATCTTCATTACCACATATTACAGTAAGCTTCTGTGAAATACTCCATACCCAGATGTCATTGGGCACAAAGGATCGTTTATATATTTCCAAAGAAGGAACATCAACTATTTGGAGAAAAGTTTTACAAGTTTGAGAGGGTCCTTGAGTTTAGAAAGTGTCAATATTCCTGAACTTTGTCCTTAAAGTCATCTTCTAGAATCTGATATGTCCTATCAGGATGTGATTATGCGATCATGCTCGTAAGATAAATGATTCCTATCAGCTTCAGTGTGTTCTTACCTACCATTCATCTTCTTGATTCCACCCTCAGTGAGTGATGCATGCAACAAGCTTAAAATTGGTCAAGGTTACTAAATACATGGGCTTCGGAGATGAATGCTGGAGTGGGCAATCAGATTTTGACAAGGAGAAAATAAAGTACTTCAGATTTCTGACAACTGAGTGCTGTCCAAATAAAATTCTCTAGCTGTTAAACTGCTGGAAGAGTATCATCAACTGAAAACACAATTTTGATCTTAAGGTTGTTGTTATTACCTTCAGCTGACACAACTCTTGAAATATTAGTATGCATCCACAGCACAAGGAACACAACAATTCTGAATTGGAATGGAAATATCAGCATTGTTACCATTCCATTTCTGCTACAGCATTCACTGCAATATGCCTTCTTGTACAATTAGAAATCTGTCTGTTTTTCTCAACACATTTAGAGGACTTAGTATATCTGTCTGTTTAGCTAATAGAAAGTGAGTGCTATATAATTGAGCTTAGGGAAAAGAGATCTTATGTGTCTCTTGCCATATCATTCCTCTATCCACAAAAAAGAGGGGTTATTATGAATGGATCATAATTTTGAAGGACATTCTAGTGTCTGAGTATGAAAAGTTTTAACAAGGCTAGACTGTCATTGCTTATGAGACTGGTTCCATTAACTCTCCTGCTTTTTTATGATGAAAATTATAAAGGATCACTGCTACTCAGGGTGATTTCTCTGTGAATAAATGTTTTATACTTACTCTTTAGCATCAAGACAAAGGACTTATGCTATGATCTGAGCACTGGTCTAGAGCATACAGCATCAGCCCATTCTGTGGTAGGCATCAAGGACAGATTTTATTATTTTTGTTGTTTGATTTTTTTTCTTTTATTTTCTTGCTGACTATTGGTGAATATACTTTTTCATGCCACTGAAGTGTTAAATTATATTGCTTGAATTGATTTATTCTTCATTGTGGCAATTATGAGTTCAAGAAAGAGAACTTATTGAACCATACTCATGACTTAGATATTTTTATATTTTGATTTTAAAGTTTGGCTCTGGAGTCTCAGCTTATAAACCACTGCTTCGTTTGCTTTTCCACTATTTATTCCCACTCATTTGAAGACTACATTGGGTGGAAAGGTGGTTGGACCAACATACATTTATTCATTCCTGTATCTTCTGCTTTATTAATAATTCATAATATGTTTTAATATGACACCTTACTAGAACCCGATTATTGTTTGTCTAATATATATTTTTATATTGGGACCTCTTCCTCCATAGGTAGCAGAAGCTATTTAATTTCCTTAGCTTTAAAGTATATCTTTTTAATGATTTTTATATAAATTAGAAAATAACCTCATACTATTGTTCTAATTTACAAACTTTAAAGGATTTAGCACCTTTCATCACCATAGCAGCTAGGAGCCTAAACAGAGAGAGGTTAACCATCTGTAAAACCTTGCCTATAATTTGAGATATTTGTTCCAGAAGGTCTTCTCTCTCATCTTTCCAAATATCAAAAATCACAAGACATCCTCTGTTAAACATAAAAATGGCAAAATACAAAAAATATAATAATACAGAATATATTCAACTTCTGAGAAATTACAGGTATCTTGCAGCATGTATTTTACAATAGATTTAGAAAAGTAGGTGGAAAACTACTCTTCAAGTGATTTCAATCAAATTTAATTTTTTAAAAGTGTGAAGATTTCTTAAAGCAAATATATAAGTTGGAATTTTGTGCCCAGGAAATCTATTCTCAATTACTTAAATTATATAGAATTATTTGCAGATCAACCAGGTATTTTATTTTAAACTTGAAGATGGGACAGCACGCAATAGATGTATAATTCAAAAACAGAGTATGTTTTAGGCACTACTATTCAGTGAATCATTTTTATGACAAAAATTATAATAGCTAAGTATTGTACAAAATCTGTATCTTTTAACAAGGTTAGGAAATAGTATTAAATTATAGCATCCTCATTACAACCCTAATTCAGTCACTTCACATTACTTTTGTCCAGGTTGATGTGTGCATTCACAGTCATGGCCAGATTTCCATTACTACCTTCTCCTGTCATTTATCATTAGTGTAGGATAGAAAGCCAAAAAAGAAACCTAACGTGATAAGGAATATATAAAAGGAATACAGCAAGTAAAACGAAGTGTTCCAAATAATCTTCCTTGCATATTCTGGTACATTATAAGCTGGGGGAAGAATATTATTTCTTCTTTTATTTCCTTTCTAATATTATTATAAAACTGCTCATATGGGAAATATGCTAATGCAATATTATTAAACAATGTATGATCGTGAGCAATTTATAAATTAGGAAAGTCAATTGAAAGCTAGCCCCTTATCCCAGTTCCCTTCTCAGAATTCATGGAGATGGATAAAGTATAGAACTGTGATGAAAGGCTCAGGTGAAGTTATACTATGGGGAATTTTAGCCTGACCCTATGCCACTTTTCCTTAGTGGGGCCCAGTAATCCCAAAAGCTATCACCTTTCGTTCATAAAGCTTCCTACCTAGATCAAAACGAATCCTTGAAAGGCTGAGATGGAGAAAGATTTTCTAACTATCTGGAAAAGTCATAGAGCCCAGTTAACAGTGGACGTTCTTAGGAGTGTTTCACATCATTATCAAGAACAATGGGCCAACCTTTCCTCTAAATGAGGTACTCTGTCTTTCTATGTCCTTAGCTATCAAATCCATTAAGTTATCCAACTAATTGCTTGAAAACCAGCAAGATGGGTTATAAGGAAATGAGTAAAGTAAGACAGTAAATCACATAAAACCTCTCTTTATTGTTCATAAAAACACTCATTGTATTTTCAGAAAAAAATTAATTATATATTGCAACCAGAATATAATAAAATGTACCAGGCATTTAAACGAAATTCCAGTGCATATCCAAGGCAAGATTTTGTTCAGTGACCTTACTGGTGATTAACAAAATAGAGAAATCATCACCCTCAAGTAAGCTATTATCCTCCAAAATGGAGAAAAAAACAAAAAAAAAAAAACAAAACTAACAACACTTTAAAAAAGAAAGTACTCATTAAAAGTGAGACATTTTGATCATGTTAGATATGCTTGCTTAATTCTCAATATCTATTTGCTCCTCCTGTGTGCCTTGCTCTATATCTGAAAACTACATTTCCCAGAATCTCTTCTACATGTCCTAGATAAAAATTAAGCTTTACTAATTTTATGAACTTAAAAGATTTATAAGGCAGAAAGGAAGCCAAGGCCAACTTACTGGTGTTTTGCTCTTTTATCTAGCAAGAAAAGTCTATGAGGACATGCGTGTCTCCTTACTTCAGTCAATATCTTCCTGGATACGTAAGGCACTTGCAGATTCAATTGGGCAGCCTCCTCATCCTGGCTTTCTTATCGCTAGACCAGCAGGTTCAGCAATGTCCTGATGCTCACTCATTTGGCCTTTCCAATTATTTTGTAAAATTTGTGGATTAAAGGTCTTCCTGTTTAAAATACCTAGAATGGTTTTGATTCTTGGAACAAAGTCTAACTGATAATAAGCAACACGAAGTAGGAAATGGGGTTAGTTTATTTCTTATGTTCAAAACAATCAAAAATTTTTGCAGAACAAATTGCCTTTACCTGTGAAACAGACAAAAGTCTCAGGCATATAAGCACAAAGGAAATAGTCTTCCTTTGGTGTCTTGGTCTCATCAGTTCCCAGTTATAGCCCAGGATTGATGCATCCACTATGTAACTATTAAATCTAGAGTTTCTTCCCTCAATCCTTAAGTGAGCAATATGAACAAGTCTTCAACATCATCCCCCCTGTAATCCATTCGCTTGGGATCTGCAAACGAAAAGAAAGAGACCATTAAAAATGTCAGAGAAAAGAGTACTAAACAGGTACCACTGAAACATTTAGCATATTTTTTGAAAAAGAAAGAAAGCATAAAATAATGCAGAGAACAGTGTATTAAGTATGAACCACTGAAACATTTTACATTAAAAAAAGAGAAAACATGAAGTCACTGATAATTGCAAAAAGAAACATGAACCCAGCGATTATATTCCTTACATAAAACTTTTTATTATCATGAAAAAATTAAGTTTAGGGGAAAGAAATATGATTGCCAAAGCTATTAAACAATGGCATCATGGAAGCTCTACGCAGCAATATCATTCAGAGGCAAGCTGATTGATATGCCACCATCTCGTCAATCTGTTTCCAATAGTTTGCAAAAGAATAAAGCATAAAGGTAAGACATATAGGGCCTTATTACCCATTAAACAAATGCCAGACATAGGTACAGCAAAAACATTTGGAAAACATGCAACTTTCAATGAATCAGGTACTCTGAAAGGTACTGATTCTTTTATCTTCAGTACTCTCTCTAGAATTTACTTTAGTGTGGGCTTATCATTTACAATTTTTTTCAGTTTTCATTTTTCTGAAGGATATTTGCACTGGAACTAGAGTTCTGGGATAAGAGCTTATTTTCTTTCAGCATTTTAAAAGTGCTATACTTTGTTTTCCTCTGTTGAGAAGTCAAGATTCAAGCTTACTCTTTCCGTTGAATTTTGCTTTCTAAAGTTTATTTTCTCAACCAATTTCAAAGGATACAAAGCATACGGTGTGTCTTTGCAGTAGAAGTAAACTAGAGACCAGAAACAAACAAAAAAAAAACCTAGAAAATATTCAGTGCTTGGAAATTAAGCAATACACTCCTATATAATTTATGGGTCAAAGAACAAATCACGATGGGCATTAAATAACACTTTGAAACAGTGTTAAAAAATATTTCATGTCAAACCTCTACTGATGCAGCTAGATAATCTTAATGCAGCGATAATCTCTTTAAAGCATATAATAGAAAACAAGACAGAAAATCAATGAACCAAGTATTCTTAGAATTTAGAAAAATAAATAACAAATTAAAGTAAAAGTGTGGAAAGAATAAAATAATAGAATCAATAGAAGAAATAGAAGAAACACACTACAGAGAATTGTTAAATCAAAAGGTGGTTTTTGAAACTAAAGTTGATATATCTATAGAAACAAGTCAAGAAATGGATAGAGAAGATATACTTAAACTAGTACATAAATGATACTAGTATTTAGAAAGATAACACTACTATAGAACCTACAGTTACTATAATGTTAATAAAATAGTTCTATAAACAGCACTGTGGGATAAATATGAGCAATATATATGCAATGAATACAATGTTAGAAAAACAACTATACTTAAAACTGACACAAATGAAATACTTTTCATATACACAAATGCACACACACACAGATACAAACAATCCATAATTTCTTACAAAGAAAACTCAAGGTTCACGGCACTGTGGTGAATGCAACGTGGCATCATAATATTACGTGAGATAAAGGGAGCTGAGGAAGAGTGCGCAGGTCCCAATCCCCTTCACCTTATTTAAGGAGAAAGTTGAAATTCACATAAGGGTACAGTTGGGCTAAAGGGAGAAGGGCAGCATGCTAGCCTAGGTTCTAATATAAACTGGCTATTATATTTCCATACTCATTATTGAGGCGGTGTAAGTGAGTCACTGACTGCACATGAAGGTTCTCACTTAAAATTTCCAATATTTCCTCTCAAGGACTGTACATCTGTGGAACTCTTAGGAGATTTGGGGTAGACAAAACTTTAGATTTAATAAAGATATAAAACAAATGTACATCTTAATATCTCATTTAAGAGCCACCTAAAGGTGAATATATAGACAAACTAAAAGTAAAGATATTATTTAGTCAAATTTATAGAAAAAGAAAATAAAAATAAACAATTCTATTTATTATATGTCCCTTCTTTTTTTTTTTTAATTAATTTTATTTATTTATTTTTGGCTGTATTGGGTCTTCGTTTCTGTGCGAGGGCTTTCTCTAGTTGCGGCAAGCGGGGGCCACTCTTCATCGCGGTGCACGGGCCTCTCACTATCATGGCCTCTCTTGTTGCGGAGCACAGGCTCCAGACGCGCAGGCTCAGTAGTTGTGGCTCACGGGCCTAGTTGCTCCGCGGCATGTGGGATCTTCCCAGACCAGGGCTCTAACCCATGTCCCCTGCATTAGCAGGCAGATTCTCAACCACTGCGCCACCAGGGAAGCCCCCTGTCCCTTCTTTTTTAATTTTTAGTTTTCATTCCATTTCCATGTTTTGGGGTTGACTGCTTTATTTACTTAGTGCTTCTTTAAACAAAAAATAACAAAGTGCCTCTGGGAATTTCTTACTTGATATATGTGTTTTATAAGCTGTTATATAGTGTTTATATTGACATTATTTTCTTATTTTCTTTTAATTTTAAAAGTTTAAAACAAATGTATTCCTGTAATTTAAAGCTTAAAATTCATATTCATTTAGTTATTCAGGATACATTAATGAGAATTTATGTTTAGAATAAGAAATTAACATAGTCCTTAACATCAAAAAGCTCACAGAATATAAGGGATACCAATAAAATTATAAATAATCACAGAATAAAATATTTAAAACTATTTAAAATTCAAATTTTATAGAAAGGAAATTATTCTTTAACCAAATTTCATGGGTAAAATTGAATAAATTGAAAATTGAAATGAATAGGGTAAATTCAATATACACAATATATAACAAAAGTTAAAGTAGAACACATTTACAATTTCATGATTTATCTCTAAAAATAAATTGTTAAAAATAGAAAGTGTTGAGAAATCAAATTTCAAATTTTGAATCTTTGTGTCAAAAAATAGAAATTAGTAAAAAAATTAAAACAAAATATTATTTTATATAACATGTAAATCAAAGAAGAAATTAAAAGCACAAAAATGGAAAACTTAGAAAATAATATAAATGATAATGTGATGTGGCCACATACGAGACTTAGACAAGTGAGAATTCATAAGAAATTTCAGTTACAAATAATCTTCAAAAAGAAACATTAAATAAACATAGTGGACAACTATAATACTGCAAATGGAATAGAAAAACAACCCAATGGAAAATATGATGTGACAAAGATAAAATCAGAAATAAGCACATAAAATAAGGAAAATTATAATGAACACAACTAAATTCATGTTTTTATAAAAATGCATCAAAAAACAGAAGACTTTGTGAGCTTCATCTAGAGAACAAGACAGAAAGCACAAACAGCAATATATTAATAAAATACAGTTTAGGAAAATATAATGATGAAGATTGGGTAGTCTCCACCTGATATAGTTAATAATATCAATGTACTATATTATTTTCTATATAATAAGTAAATTTTTATAATTAAAATAGTAACCTGAATTTCCAATAATAGCACTCCATAATAATTATGGAGCCATTAAAAATCAAGACAATTGAAAATGTGCAACATATATAATTCTTAATATTTTGCAATAAATTTTGATTAATGTTATGCTACTTTTGGAAATTAATAAAATATTAAAAAATAAATGAGTTCTGAATAAGTGACTTACCTCTTCAGAATCAATGCATAGCTAAACATTGGGTCCCATCATGCCTGCATCTTGAAATACATACAGAGAAATATCACTTTCTTATCCTTGGTTCAGAAGAGTTGAGTACCTTCCCTTGTCATTAATAAATACAAATACCTCCTCTGAATTAAAATCATTATTACTAAGATAATAATAATGGTCACAACATTAATTGCCATCAGTTGTACTAACACAACTGTGAAACTGTCTTCTTCCAGACCTGGTGGCTTTATAACTAGTCTCAATGTTTCTTGTCTGGACTTTCGGTATTCTTCTTTCTTAAATTAATAGTTTTTTTTTTTTTTTTTTTTTTCTTTTTTATCTACTGGATTATGTGATGATCTTTGAATTTAACAAAGTGTAACACATACCTTTTAAACAGCTTCTGAACGTTGGAAGGATCTGTCATCTACAGGATGGTGCTGTACAGCCTTAGGGTTTAGGTGAAGCCATAAAGGGATCTAATATTTTTTGAGTGATAGCAATAAGCCAGGCAGGATACTGTCCTTTACAGATGCCACTTCACCTAATCTAATGCAGGTATGAGGCAGGAGTTTAGCATCTTTGTTTTATCAATGAAGACATTGAGTTCCACAAAGTTAGGTGAATCGACTAGGGCCACAGCCAGTTAATCATGGAATTAGTGTTCAAATCTTCTGCTACTATCCTAAATCATACATAGAGGAAATGTGCATATATGAGTCAAAACCATTTAAAATTTTAACAAAAAGCTTTCCTCAATTTCTCTAATATTATTAACAACACTGAGAAAACAAAACTTCCCAGGTGTGTGTAGGATGTGGTGGCATTCATGAACTCTGGTTCCCTCTCTGGATCACCACACCTTTTCCAAAAGTCCAAATTGCTTTCAATTATAGGTTTTGTCAGAGCTATCAATAGGACCCTACTGTCTTTAATGCACAAAGAGAATCACCTCATGGCATACTTTCTCTAATACTTTTCTCTATGGTGTACACGAATGAAAGGAGCAGCTGTTCAGGAGAGTGCCGATTGTTTTTTTATTGGTCTCTCCCTCACACATCTAACATTTAGGCTAGAGGGAAAACAACTGGATCTGGGAACAGTAAAGTCACATTAGAGTTCTGCATTTTCTTCCAGTTACTGTTTATTTTCCTGGAATCCTGGTGATTCTCATCCCCATTATGCACTGTTTACCAGTTTCTCTCTCATCATTCTAATTTACTCTCTAAGCGTCACCCACAGTTATCATTTTATTTACCTGCTCCAGGTGCTGGGAATGTTTCCCTGTTTTGCTACACTGTATAGCAAAGAATGAAATAACAAGCTCAAAGATATTTTCAAATTCACAAGAGACATGGGCTTGTACATGTCTGAACTGTGGAGAGATCTAATTTGTATTCCCCTTGTGCAGAGCAATTCCCTGCAGAGTCCTGAAAATCAATTGCACATTGCAGCAGCAAAACTTGCCATGCTCCTCCCATAGCTGACATTTGGTTGATTATCTCAAGAATGTCCTTGTATCACTTTCTATTCTTGTTGATGAAACATTTGACAAATTGTGTTCCTGTTCTATTTGTTTCTTTCTTTTTCTCATGGTTAGTTAGATTAGGAACAGGAGATAACTTAAATTTTTCATATAATTTACTCGTCTCGTTTTTTTCTTTTTTCCCCTTAATATCAACAGTACACCATATTTACCTTTTGTGTGTGATTTTCCTAAGCATATTTAGAGTATGTCTAAACTTGTGATGATCCTTTAATGTGATATGGAATAAAGCATATATCTAAATAATTTAAATTAGGCATTTGCACTATTAATGCTATGAGTCATTCCCTCATGGATCATTTATTTCCTCCTTTAATTAGAGCAGGAAAGATTGTTAAATTAGTAACAAAGTACAATTATCTTTCTGTGGCTTCTCTTAACATCTGTTTACAGTTAGATGTTAATGTATCTTATTTAGATTAGAAAGCTTTTTGCTTCCCTAGACAATTCCAATAAGAAGTTCAATATTATTTATGCAAACATATGTCATTTCAAGTTAAAACTGAGAAAAATATACAAGACTTAAAAAAATTCATTAATGTTAATGAGATGGATATAGTTAATGATCTTAAGATTAAATTTAATGTTAAAATTTAAATAATACTTAACAAATATTAAATTATAGAATATTATACTATTTTATACAATTACCTTTAATCTTCTGGAATATGTTCTTAAATTAAACATGAGTATTTATTTCAGAGTGCTAAGTACCTGTATATATGATCAGCCTATACAATGCATATGAAACACATGGAGAATGCCACTCATTAAGTGATTTAATAAACTTTATTGGATAGTATTTTGTGCCAGATACTCAGCTAAGTGCTAGTGACAGGGACAGAGTAAAGGGACAAAGTAGGTAATTAAGCAGTTAATCTCACCAAGGGATTGTAAGTAAAGGAAAAATATGGGAGACCCCTGTAAGTTAATTATCACTCAGGAAAGTGGTTTGCTTAACCACAAAGCCAAGCAGGCTTGCTTAGCAACAAAACCGTACAACAGTAGCATGAGACATGCCCCAAAACAATAAAACAAGGCAGCATGAAACCCACATCCTGCTCAGTGAGCTCAGTAAGTTTTTATGACCCCAGGACATTTGCTCTGTACACATAGAAAACAATAATTATGGAAAGGTGACACTTCTAACTGAAAGACCCTCATTGTACTGAGACCTGAAATAATTTTTCCATAACACCATGACAGTCTCGGTTTGACCATGTAGGGACAAGAAAACTCCCCCGCCTGACACGGAGGAGGAGGTGATGATGGAAGCTTGATGTCTACTCAAGGATGAGGGAGAAGGTGGTCTTATCCCCCTCCGCAATTTTCCTTTGATTATAAAACTGTCGCCCACTAAGTTCTTGGTATGGCACCTTCTCGCCCGCCCACTTGTAAGCCTCACAGAGTCCTATTCTAGTAAGTCACTTCTTATCTATCATTGTGCCTCTCACTGAATTCTTTCTGCACTGAGACATAGAGAACTGGCGCTCCTCAGAGCCCCCCAAAAAGCCACCTAGCGGTTTCACTAGGAATGAAATATTTCCTAGAGAAAATTACAGTTCAACAGTGAAATACATGAACAAGTAAATATTTTTAATTGTTCTAGTAAATGATTATAAATGTTTCCAAAGAAACACAGACACAAGCAAATCATTCCACCTAAAAGAGTGAAGAACATTTGTCCAGGATTAATAACTGAGTTATGCTGTGGAGAATGGGAAGGGTGGCATTTCTATCAGGGAACCCGAATCAAGAACACGTAAAGCACATAGGATGCTTTGGACATAGGAGGAAATCTGTATTACATTCCTAGCGCTGCCTTAACAAAGTGCAACTATCTTAGTGGTTTAAAACAAAAGAAAGACATTCTCTTACATTTCTAGATGATTGATCAATGTCCCCTCTGAAGCTCTAGAGAAGTTTCCTTCCTTGTCTCCTCCAGCTTCTGGCGTTTCTTGGCCTATAGCTGCATCACTTCAGTCTCTGCCTCTGTCATCACATGGCTTTCATCCCTCTGTGTCCTCTCCATTTATATTTTCCAATATGTTTATCCTTTTAAGGATACCAGTCATTGGATTTAGGGCCCATCCTAATATAGTAAGACTGAATCTGAATTTGATTATATCAGCAAAGACCCTATTTGGAAATAATGTCACATTCACAGGTACTAGAATTAGGACTTGACCATATCTTTTTGGGGAACACAATTTAACCCATAATAACAGAATCCCACCAAAAATTCTTCAGAAACAAATTTAAAGCAGCTGATAAACTATACTAAGGAATTTGGATTTGAGGCAGTATGGAAATATCAAGGCTTTTAATCCAGGTATCTACTAAGGTGCTAATTTTTGTTTTAGAAAGCTTAAAATGTTGGACCTGTGAAAGATAAATTAGAAGGTGGGAATCACAGACTCAAACTAATAAAGGACTACCAAAGACTGGCAAGAGAAGAAACAAGTGAAAACGATGGGCGTCAGTGACTTATGAATTTGTCAAATTCAGCTTACGTGGAGTATGGCGTGTTGGATAGTGAACACTAGGTCAACAACAGACCACAAGAGGAATCGAAATAAAGCAGTTTATTACTCCCAGGTCCTGGAAGGAAGCACCCGGCATGCCCCCAGGGTCTACACAGGGAGGGGAAGTCAAGATAGAGTTCACACAAGGAGAAAGGCAGTACCTGTGGTATATGCCTTTACTAGGGTCTGTGGGTAGAGTGTTTTGGGGTTCCTGGGCTGAGGCCAGATTAGTCAACTCTAACCGAAAGAGCAGGGTTTTGGCAAGCCTCATGGGGATCTTACCTAAAGGGGGAGCATAAGGTAAAACTGTGCTTTTGACTGTGGGCTCCTTTTAGGGCAGGTGCTTGTGGGAGGGGCTGGAGTTAGTTTAAGGTCCCCATAGGCAGCTTGACCAATGAAATGGACGCAGAGGCAGCAATACCATGGAGGACCTTAGGATATTACTGACAGTGATAAAATGTGTGAGTTATGTGGAGGGAGGAAAAAAAGGAGGAAGAAACCTGATGCTAAAATGTGTGGCTTGGTTGAGTGGGTGGAAGGCAATGTTCGTACCCGGGAAGCAAAGAAATGTAGGTTTGGAGCAGAGAATACAGAAGAATAAAATTAGTTTGCTTTTAGTTTTCTACAAGGAAACCTTGAGATTTGGGGCATATATTAATGAAAAAATATCCCGTGGGCAGTTGTAAATACCAACTTGGATTTCAGAAAAGGATTAGATGCTGAAATGATGTCATCAGATGTAAATGAGGATTCAGTCCTTGGGGAGTAAATATCACTGCTCAGTTTTGCTGGGGTGGGAGAAGAAGAGAGTAATAAAGACCAAAATCTTGGGAAAAATTTGACACTATATCAAGACACTCTCATAAATGTCATATATAAAACTATATTTAAACTATTTTGCAGAATTAAACAAAATGAAGGAATACATTTAAATCACTTAGAACTGTGGCTGGCACATAAAATATTTTAATAAATATTTGTATTATTAATATAATCATTACCATTATTATTGTTCAAGTGAAACATGCTTACTTTCTATAAGTCTGATAGGATTTTATAAATGATAGGACTATCACTTTTTTACCTCTTTTTTTAATTCAATGAAAGGTTCTTTAAATTCCATAATGCTTTACAATTTTCAAATGTTTCACACACATGATTTTATATAATCCCATAATAACCCTTTTTTTTCCTACCCTTATATTGCCCATCTCTCCTAGACTATCATATTTTTAATAAACGTTTTATTTTAGAGATATTTTAGATTTTCAAAAAAATGTTAAGATAACACAGAGTTTCCAGATTTCATACTCAGTCTCTCTTATTGTTAAAACTTACATTACTATGGTAACATTGTCACAATTAGTGAACCAATATTGTTGCATTACTATTAATTGAAATTTATAATTTTGAAATATTTCTCTTAGTTTTTCCCTAATATTATTTTACTGTAGTTGTGTTTCCTTTGGCTCCTCTTAATGGTGACAGTCTGTCAGACCCTCCCTGTTTTTGGTGACTTTGACCATCTTGAAGTATGCTGGTCAGATATTTTGTAGAATGTCTGTCAATTGGAATTTGTCTGCTGTATTACCCACAGTTAGACTGAAGTTATGGGGTTTTGGGGGGAAGAGCTCAGAGATAAAGTGCCATTTTCACTGTATCATATCAGGGGTACATATATCAACATGATTTTCACTGCTGATGTTGACTTCAATCACCTGGCTGCATAGTGTTTGGGAAGTTTCTTCATTGTAAGTTACTCCCTATTTTATCCCTTACAGAAACTTTAGAAGAAAGTCACTATGCAAAGCCCACACTTAAGGAATGGGGCGTTATTCTTCCCCTTCTTGAGAACAGAGTACCTACATAAATTATATGGAATTCTGCATGGGACGTTTGTCTTTTCTCCTGTAATCATCTGTTGATCTAAGCATTATTTATATCAGTATGGACTGAACTGTGGGTGTTTGTTTTGTTTTGTGGATGTTTTTACTATCTAGCACTACTACTTTGCTCCAGGATCATCTTGTATACTTCTTTCCTCAATCCTAAAAACATCCATTTCCCAAGGAGAAATGGATCCTTTTCCTGGAGAATTGTATTGGAAACAAATTCTGCATGCTACATGTGCTTATTACTATAGAGGTGTCAATACTTCTACACCTGCTCAGATGACAGAAGAACAAAGTATGTGCATATACTGATCTTTGTATATACACATATTTCCTAATATTTCTATATGTAATAATTTGTATCTATATGAACATGACATGAGTTTATATTGATATATCCAACTCTAAGACATTACCACATAGGTTATTCTAGCCTCCTCTCATTTTATTTCTATAACCTTCAGTCCAACACTGAGAAACCCGGCTCCCACTACCCACCATCCATATACAGGGTTGCTCAATTCCACTATATGTGTATAATGGTATTAGAATTTTTAACTTAAATCCATGTGGAAAACCACTATATCAACTAGAGTACAATGTAGCTTATTATGTACAATTCCTTTTGTCTTTAGTCTTACAGATTTCAACCACATCCAGAGCTACTTAGATTAGTACCTTTTCCTACATCCCTTTCAGTGAGGACAATTTATATATTTGTAGAGACTTTAATATTAAAAAATGATTTTAAAATAATTCTTAAATCCACATACAGAGGATTAGTACTTTTACACCAAAAGGAAAGGAAAAAATTACTAATAGTCATAAGTTTGAATAACTGCAATTATAAAATGATACTCTTTTCAAAGCAAAAAAGATACTTTTAAACTATCCTTAAAAGATGTTCATTTAGCATTATTTTGAAATTGCCCTTTGCAGGGTAAAAATAATTTTGTAATTATTTTACTTCAGTAGGGTTTATCTAAATTATTCTTCGAAATTTAAAGAATAAAATAGAGACCTAGTATTTATGTTAAAATGTCTACACAATTAAATTTCTAAGGTTTTCTACAACTAAAAATGAAATACTAACTAACATGAGTAGGGTAAACCAACTTGAGATGTCTCCCAGCCAATCTTATGTATTTTGTTTAGATATCATTCCACATTTTGGAAAAACTAAACAAATTATGATTATTGATACTACACTACCAAAATTAATCAAGTAACAGCCCTCTGTTTATAAAGATCTGTCCTAGTGAACTGTTAACATAGTTCTATAATAGAAAGGAGAAAAATATACATACTTTATCATTTAATAATGTCTTTCAAATACCTTTTTAACAAGAATACATTAAAACTAAGCAAAATAAGATTCTAGGCATTTGAACACATGGTGAGACTTGTTCTTTTCAGTGGCATAAAATTATTATTCATCAGTACTCATATTTGACATATGATTGTTGAAATCTTATTCATTTTCTGAAAAACAATATCTAAGTTAAGATACCCAGACATCAAACTAAGGTCTAGTGGGAAAAAAAAATAAATCCATTACCACAGAGCTGAGAAGATCTGTGCTCCAGACTTGGATTTTTCACTGAATTTCTTGTGACCTTGAGCTCTCCCCTTAACTCTTTGTGTTTCAACTTTATGTAAAGTTGTTTGACTTAAGTACATTCTAATGAATGCTCTGATGTTAGTGTGATATGATTTTCTATAAAAAATTACATATGGCATTCTTTATTCCTCTAATCACACCCATAAACTCATACAAGGTAAGAGTCTCCTCAGCACAAAATAACATAGAAAGCAGCTGGGGGAACAAACAAACAACAAGTCCTATAGTTTTAAAGTTATTGTCTCTGAAATCCTACATAGGGATTAGCTGACACTGTGAAGTAATAATTCTAATTCAGAATATGGGTCTTATTATTAATCAATATCCTATCCACACTCAAGACAACCTAATAACCCAAATATATTTCACTAGAATAATTTTTATTTTCTCAGTACAGATACTACTCCATAAAGGTGTTTGGAAACAACAAGCAGAAGTTGCAGAACAATTTAGTGAGTGGCATCTCAATAAATCATTGAAAGCTCTTCTCTTGACACAGGATTTGCTCTCGAGTCAGCTTTTTACAATTCTGTAGTTCTAAATATCCCGCATTTTCATTCTTCAAAGCTCAATTCCATAAAAAATATAAGTACATATTTACAGCCCGTTGCTTAGTACCCAAGCTCTCCATCATCTGGCTCATGTCTGTATCTGAAGCCTCATGGCCCTCTCCTTCTCATGGTTATGTATGCCTCAGCCTTGCAAATGACCCACAGCTGCCCAAATGAGACCTTCCATCAAATGCTTCACACACGTCTTAACACACGCTGTTCCTCCTGAATGTAATGACACTACATTCATTTCTTTATCTGGATGATTTCTAAACATTGAACTGACTCATGTATCCTCTGAATCTCCCCACTGCTTTGGAGTTTAACTTAACTATCCTGTTTCTGATTCCAGAGTAGAACTTTACGTATAGCGATACGTACTGTATTGTGTATTATTGAGTTACAAGGTCTTTCTCCTCTAGATTGTGCTTTCTTTAAGACTAGGGACACTTTTATTTTATTTGACATTACTCACACCTAACTAAATGGGGTTGTCACGCAGTAATGCCTCTTGACTGTATCAGTGAAAAGTTAGTTTCTTAAAAAGTGTGAAGGAAAAAAAACCCATCCTAGGTTTATCAATGCAGCCATTTAACAATGCACCTAATCTTTACAAGTTGAAGCAGGCCATTTCATGAAGGGTAAAGAGAATTGACTTCTTATTGGGCTGATTTTTATTTAAAACTTGGATATGGCTCTTATTATTAGTAGGTTGACCTAGAACAAATTGCCTTCATTTTATGAAACTCAGTTTCTTTATCTTAAGTAATTGAATGAAAATAAATATATCCATATTGTTAAGAGGTGTGAGTGAAATAGAAAATGACAACAACTCCCACTATGTGCAAGGCACAGAGTGAATCCTAATTCTATTCCTCATATGCTCAATTTGAAGTTAAAATTACATTCGAAAAGATTTAAATAACCGATGAGATATGTACATAAGTCCCATAATTATGCAATCAAGTCTTTAGATATTAATTCACTTTATTTTATCTTAAACGTGGATACAACAATTATTTTGCAAGTTAGGGGAATACCATTTTAAAGAAGTCTCACTTAGTCTTAAATTAGAATAAAACTACTACAGTAAATGGCTAGACAAAACCAACAGATAGAATGGTAGTATTAGACTATCCAGAAGGCACTGAAGATGATCACTACTGATATCCAGGGTAAATTACTGGCGTTCAACATTCTCCTAGGTCCCAATTCACATTTATCAAATTTATATGCCAGATATGGGTCAAAACAGAACCTGATTCTATTAAAATTAAACAACTGATTACTAAAAAACTGATTAGAAAGTTTGAAAGCTGAATTTCTATCAGTCAATATCAGTATATTCTGAGAGATTATCTGCAATTTGGAAAGATTAAAATGCATATTATCATGTCAAAAAATAACCGATTGAAGAAAGCAGTTGACTATTTCATTAATTGAAACATTAGGTGAAGATAGATTTTGAAGCTGAATTAATATTTCTCCCAACCTAGATTTTTTCCAATGATAGATAGCTCTGGTAATACTTGGCTGAACAGTTGTTGTCAGAATAATGTATAAAGTTAAATATTAACATAAAAGTAAGTGACATGATATTATGAAATTAGGTTTTGCATTTTTGTCTTTTAAAAATTCTATACTAATACTCTGGATATTTTAAAGTAATTTCATGACCTTAATAAATATTATTCTGAAAACCCACTATCTCTTATGGGGACCACAACATTTACAGCATGCAAAGACAAATCTCATCAGAGTAATAAAAATACAGCAAATCAATTTGGAAAATATAAATACAAGAAAAATGCAGCCACTCCCTTATTGATCTTCTCCAGTCTCTTGGCTTTGAACTGTCTATACTGGGAAGACTCATATATTAACATCTCCATCCCAAACTCTCCTCTGAACTCTAGACTCCTATATTCAATTAAATACTCAATAACTTCACCTCTATATTATCCCAAATTTCATATGTCCAAAGCAGAACTCCTCTCTAAATCTGCTTATCTTTCAGTCTTCTCAATTTCAGTTAATGGCCAGTATTTTAGGGTCATCTTTGACCCTTCTCTAGGTATATTCATATGCAATTCATTAGCAAATACTGTTGGCTCTGCCCTCAAATATATATATCCATTGTCTAACCACTTCCCAACCCTTCTGTGATAACACTGTGGTCAAAGCCATATTATCTCTCCTTTGAATTCTTGCATTAGTTTTCTAATTGGTTTCCCTTCTTCTGTCTTGTACAACTGCAGTCTGAAGGTAACACAGCCAGGATGATCTATAAAATATATATTATAATATCATCACTTTACTCAAAACTATCTAATCCCACCAGAAATACACTTGTAGTCAATGTTAGATTGATGCATGAAGAGAAAGTTCACATCAGAGAAAGCCTGTGAGTGTCAGTAAGACAGCATTTACATGGAGGAAATTATTATAAGGTTCTAAGGAGGAATTTGAAAAACAAGGGTCTGCTTTGGATTAGATAGTGTTAATTAGCAGGGCAGTTCAGTATTGGGTATCTTGATCATCTTTGTTCAGAAAACAAGAAGAATGATTTGGTGCTGGTAAGAAAGCAATCACACTTAAGGAAACTGTGGTTATTTTATAACTGTGATGTGGTCTTTTGTTTTAAAATTTTTATTGGTGTATAGTTGATTCACAATGTTGTGTTAGTTTCTGCTGTACAGCAAAGTGAATCAGTTATACATATACATATATCCACTCTTTTTTAGATTCTTTTCCCAAGTAGGTCATTACAGAGTATTAAGTATAGTTCATGTGTTATAAAGTAGGTCCATATTAGTTATCTGTATTACGTATAGTAGTGTGTATATATCAATCCCAATCTCCCAATTTATCTCTCCTCCCCCTTTCCCCCCTGATAACCATAAGTTTGTTTTTTACATTTGTGACTCTGTTTCTGTTTTGTAAATAAGTTCATTTGTATCATTTTTTTAGATTCCACATATAAGTTATATCATATGATATATGCCTTTGTCTGACTTACTTCACTCAGTATGACAATCTCTAGTTCCATTCATGTTGCTGCAAATGGTATTATTTCATTCTTTTTAATGGATGAGTAACATTCTATTGTACCACATCTTCTTTACCCATTTCTCTGTCGATGGACATTTAGGTTGCTTCCATGCCTTGGTTATTGTAAATAGTGTTACTTGACTGTGTTCTTTTAGAAACTGTGTTGATCTAAGAAAGGATAGACTGATTCCCATTAAGACTGATTGTCATCTTCTCAGAGCCCATGGACTTCATCCACTCATTTAAGGCAAAATCCAGTATTATCACAGTGAACTATGAGGCCTCAATAAATGTCATCAGACATCTCTGACCTAGTTTATTCCTACTACTTCGGTCACTCTTTTCTGTACACATTCTCCCCTGCTTTTTCTACAACAACCAGGTGTGCTTCATCTTGGCATCTTTATATTTGAAATTCTTCTGCCTGGCATGCCTCTCTGCAGGATTAGGAAGAGTTTACTTACTCTCCTTCACACCATCACTCAAACAGCACATTCTCAATGTTGGTTTCATGGCCACATTTGCATTTTAATTTTGCAATTAACTGCAAGTATTCTCTATCCCCCTTTTTTGCCATATTTTGTTCCCAGTAACACATCATACAACGTGGATTGCTATAGACTTTATATAGTTGCTTTGCTTACTACCTCCTTACTTGTACTAGAATCTAAATTCCATGGAGGCAGGTATTTTCATCTGTTGTGTTCATTGATGAGCCTAGTGCCTAGAACAGTGCTGAATACAAAGTAGATGTTCAATAAACAAATATTCCTTTTCGTCTTGTTTATGGTTTTCTTTGCTGTGCAAAAGCTTTTAAGTTTCATTAGGTCCCATTTGTTTATTTTTGTTTTTATTTCCATTTCTCTAGGTCAAAAAGGATCTTGCTGTGATTTATGTCATAGAGTGTTCTGCCTATGTGTTCCTCTAAGAGTTTGATAGTATCTGGCCTTACATTTAGGTCTTTAATACATTTTGAGTTTATTTTTTTGTATGGTGTCAGGGAGTGTTCTAATTTCATTCCTTTACATGTAGCTGTCCAGTTTTCCCAGCACCACTTATTGAAGAGGCTGTCTTTTCTCCATTGTATATTCTTGCCTCCTTTATCAAAGATAAGGTGACCATATGTGCATGGATTTATCTCTGGGCTTTCTATCCTGTTCCATTGATCTATCTATATACACTACCAAATGTAAAATAGATAGCTAGTGGGAAGCAGTCACATAGCACAGGGAGATCAGCTCGTGCTTTGTGACCAGCTAGAAGGGTGGGATAGGGAGGGTAGGAGGGAGGGAGACACAAGAGGAAGGAGATGTGGGGATATATGTATATGTATAACTGATTCACTTTGTTATAAAGCAGAAACTAACACACTATTGTAAAGCAATTATACTCCAATAAAAATGTTAAAATAAAACAAAACATATATTCCAAAAGTACAGTGAGTAGCACTTTGTTTTCTTTGAAACTTAATCTCATTTGTAAATTTCAACAGCTTAGGATAACTAATTTTCTTACTTTAATGCTATTGTCTATGATCAACTGAGCAATGATGGACTTTTTTTCAGCAGTACACTAGTCCTGAGATTAGAATAAAAAATAAGCCAAACAATGTAAATACAAAATGGCTTAAGGAGTTTAATATGAACCTTGTGGAAGGGTATTTTAGGAGATGAAAGTGCATGAGGAGACTGAAAAAAAAAAAAATCTTGATTGGGTTTTGACCTTTATCTCATAGACATAACAATGGACAGCCTTTGGTGGTCTTAAATGCAGTGATATTTTTTGATATGTACATTAAAATATAAATTGACAGCAATATGGAAAATTATTATAAAGTAATAAGATGGGACATAATCACTGCTTGCAGATTTAAGTGTTTGATTTCCTATAGGACGAATATCTTGGGGGACAATCTATTAGCCAAAGGTAAATACTAGTGTTAGTCATATGAGGTATACAACAAAGACTAAAATTTGGCAATCATTGATGTACATGGAATTTTTAAATTCCCTGTAGGATACTTCATTTGTGGATATATATTGTATTATATGTTAATCATAGAGGTTCCCAAAAATAAGTTTTTTTCTTTGAGTTGAAGAAAGTATCCTCATTTAAGCATTGCATCACACTTTATAACATATTATATTTTAAAAATACCTAAAAATAAAACTTTTTAATTAAAGAACTTCAGTGATTGTTCATGCACATTTGTACTGCTGATTTTATTCCTTCAGAATGATTAAATAAACATATCGGTGTTTTTAAACTGAACAACTTGTTTTTTTTCATCTTTAATAAATTCTAATTAATGCCAAAATTAGTAGCCTAATAAGAATGTATACATGCAATTCACTAGTAAGCATAATTCACATTATATCAGGCAAAGAAAAGAAAAAACAGAGAGAGAGAGATTCATAAAGGATGCCCAGCCTTTCAAGCTTGCATTACAGCAAACCTGGGAGCATAAAGACCTGAATAAGGCCTTTAATATGTCAAGTAAAATGCCATCTCCAAAAGATGAATATGAGAAAAACACTCATTAGCAGTAACAAAATCCTAGTGTAAACAGCTTTAAATAAAACAGAAAAGGTCATCAAAAAGCAAGGATAGAAAAGTTTGAACATTTTCTTAAACAGATCACTATGATTCAAATTTCCTCCTGATCAAAAGGAAGAAACTGGTCTTTGTCTAGTCTGAAAAATGTATTCACATAAACAGTTAAAACTTACTTCAGTTTCAAAATCTACCTTATTTCTTAGAATCAGAAGTTCTTTGAATGTAGTATTTTTTTCTAACAGTTTTATTGAGATACAATTTACATATAAAATTCACTCGTTTAAAGTATACAATTCAGTGGCCTTGAGTATATTCACAGAACTGTGCCCCATTATTACTGTCTGATTTTAGAACATTTCATCACTCCAATAGGACACATACTGAAGAGCAGTCTGGCTTTGTTTCCCGCTCTCCTAGGCTCTAGCAACCACTAATCTACATTCTGTCTCTATGGATTTCCTATTCCAGATATATCTATATATAAATATAATTATAAACGTTTTGTGGCTGGTTTCTTTCCCTTAACATAACATTTTCAAGGTTCTTCTTATAGAATGTATCCTTCCTTAATTCTTTTTTATTGTCAAATAACATTCTATCATATGGATAGACTATATTTTTTATCCATTCATCAGTTATGACCATTTGATTTGATTCCACTTTTAGATTATTATGAATCATGCTGATTTGAACTCTGTACAAATTTTTGCCTAGGTATATGTTTTCAATTCTCTTGGTTATATTCCTAGGATTGGGACTACTGGGTCATATGTTAACACCTTATTCAGCTTTCTGAGGAACAGCCAAACCATTTTCCACATTGGCTGGGCATTTACATTCCTATCAGCAATGTGTGTGCATTCTAAACGCTGCACATCCTAAACACTTGTCACCAAGCTTTATTTTTTAAAACTCATACTAGAGGGTGTTAAGTGGTGTCTCACTGAGTTTCTCTTTTTCTTTGTTTATTGAGGTGTAATTGACATATAAGATTATATTAGTTTCAGGTGTACAACACAATGATTCAGTATTTGTACATACTGCAAAATGATCACTGCAAATAAGTCTAGTTAATATCCATCACCAAAAACAGTTACACAAAAGAAATTTTTTCATGTGTGATGAGAACTCTTAAGATCTACTCTCTTAGCAACTTTCAAATATACAATATTATTAAGTATAGTCACCGTGTTGAACATTAAATCTTCATAACTTATTTAATTTATAACTGAAAGTTTATACCTTTTGACCCCTTTCACCAATTTTGCCCACCTCTGGAAACAAACATATTCTATCTGAGGTTTTTTTTGCTAGTTTGTTTTAGATTCCATATATAAGTGAGATATTATGGCATGTCTTTTTATGCCTGACTTAACCTTATTTCACTTAGCATTAATGACCTCAAGGTCCACACAGGTTGTCACAAATGGTGAGATTTTATTCTTTTTTGTTACTGAATAATATTCCATTGTATATACCTATACAGCATTTTCTTTAGCCACTCATTCATCTATGGACAATTTGTTTCCATATCTTGGCCATTGCAAATAATGTTGCAATGGACATTGGTGTGCATATAGCTTTTCAAATTAGTGTTTTTGTTTTCTTCAGATAAATATCCAGACATGGAATTGCTAGATCATATGGTAGTTCTAGTTAAAATTTTTGATTTACAAAAAGGTAAATGTTTTGATTTACATTTCCCTAATGACTATTTATGTTGAGAATCTTTTCATTTTTTTTTATGTTATTTGTCTATCTTCTTTGGAGAAAAGTCTATTAGTACCTTTTGCTCACGTTTGAATTGAGTTTTCTTTTTATTGTTGAGTTATAGGTGTTCATTATATATTCTGGATACTAAAGCCTTATCAGATATATAACTTGTGAATATTTTCTCCCATTCTATGGGTTATATTTTCACTTTTTTTGTCTTGTGAAGTACAAAATCTTTAATTTTGAGAGCTGAATTGACCTCTTTATCAGTCACTTGTGCTTTTGGTGTCATATCTAAGATACCATTGCCTAATTCAAGGTCATGAAGATTTGTTCTTATGTTTCCTTCTAATAATTTAATAGTTTTAGCTTCTACATTTAGATACATTATATATTTTTGGTCTTTGTTGCTGCACACGGGCTTTTCTCTAGTTGCAGCAAGTGGGGGCTACTCTTCGTTGCGGTGCACGGGTTTCTCATTACGGTGGCTTCTCTTGTAGCAGAGCACAGGCTCTAGGTGCACGGGCTTCAGTAGTTGTGGTGCCCAGGCTCAGTAGTTGTGGCTCACAGGCTCTAGAGTGCAGGCTCAGTAGTTGTGTTGCGTGGGCTTAGTTGCTCCACAGAATGTGGGATCTTCCCAGACCAACCAGGGATTGAACCTGTGTCCCTTGCATCAGCAGGCGGATGCTTAAGCACTGCGCCACCAGGGAAGTCCCTCTAATTATTATTATTAAGTTATGTATTTCTCTATTCAATAGTGTCAAAGCTGAAATAAGTCAATACTTTATAATGGATGAGAAAAATAAGCAATCATTGGCACCACGGTGTTGCCAAATTTCATTGAAGGATCAGATAACACTTTAAAGATTATTTTGCACTGATATTAAAAGGAATCCTATGAACAGAATCTAACATGGTCTGTTTTTTAAATTCTATGTTTATCAGTTTTTCAAAACCTTCATTAGCTTAATCTAAAGCTGTCATTGCATAAATCCCAAATTTGTATAAACCACATATTTATTTTTCTAAATCAGACTATTATAAAAGAAAACCAATTACCTAACAAATACTTGTAATCACTTGATTTACTCAATTAAAATGTACATTCTTAGTATTTTTTGAACCTTATTCATCATTCAACAGTCCTTTTACTTTCCCAATGCAGAAACATTTCTTAATTCCTACAGAAGTAATTTTAAACTTAACTCGATTTTGAAACCCTTAAATTTATATTAATACTGATTCTCCTTATCTTTTTAAGAATTGATATTATATTTACCTGTCATAACTTTTTCTACCTCTCCACAATAATGAACACAGTTTTAGTGATAGATATCACTTGAAACTTCATTTTAAGGACCCCATAACATAATTTTGTGAAACTGGAGGCTTGAACTAATTTAGAAGAATGGTTCTCTCTTACAGGCTTTTTTAAATTGTAGACTTCAATTCCTATAGATCTATGTGAATTCTACACTTTTGAGGCTGTGTATTATTTTTATTTGTGGTGAATATAACTTTATAATTGGAGTAGAGCAGTAAAAGTACTAGAAAGATGAACAGTGAGAAAACTGAAAATCTCTCCTTCCTTTCCTTTTCTTTCCTACTTTTTATCCTGATCAACTTGATGAAAATATTTTTAATTAGAAATTGCAGGCACAAGATGAATAGCTTCTAAGAAATAAAGACAGTCTCAAAAAAAAAATAACTTGCAAAACTTTAAGGCCATCATCTTTCTAGCACTTCATAAGTTTAATAAGTCATAAGTGTAGGAGAATAACACTTAGTATTAAAATAACTAAAAATATTCATTGTCAATTTTTTGAAAGTAGAAATTGCATGGTACACAATTAAAGGAACAAACCTACTTTATGATTTCTGATGAGTCTCTAAAAATAGCCACATTACTGTGTGGTTAATGATGTAGATGCACAGGATTTTGTGTCTAGAAATTAGAATCATTATCCATACTCAAAGTGTTTCATGAGAACTATTAGGCAGAATTTCCCAAATAGAAATGGTATTTATTTATTTATCTATAATTTTGTGACTCCTAATATCCCTCATCTATTTCTCTCCTCTCTCCACCCTTCTCCCCTCTGTCCTTTGTATCTATGACTCTGTTTCTGTTTTTTTATGTTTATTTTGTCGTTTAGATTTTACATATAAGTGAAATCATACAGTATTTGTCTTTCTCTGTCTGAAATGCTCTCAACATCCATCCATATTGTCTCAAACGGCAAGACTTCATTCTTTTTTAAGGTTGAGTAATATTCTATTATATATAATGGAATATTACTCTCTCTCTCCCTTTCTCTCTCTCTCATTCTCTTTCTCTCTCTCTCTCTCTCTCTCTCTCTCTCTGTGTGTGTGTGTGTGTGTGTGTGTGTGTATATACATATCACATTTTCTTTACCCCTTCATCTATTGATTGACATTTAAGTTGCTTCCATATTTTTGCTATTGTAAATCATACTGTAATGAACATAGGAGTGCATATAACTTTTCTAATTAGTGTTTTTATTTTCTTCAGATAAATATCCAGCTAGGAAATTGCTGGATCATACGTTAGCTATATTTTTAATTATATGAGAATCTCCATATTGTTTTACATAGTGGCTAAACCAATTTACATTCCCACCAACTGTTTATGAGGGTTCTCTTTTCTCCACATCTTGCCAGCAATTTTTATTTGTTGTCATTTTGATAATATCCTTTTCTGACAGGTTTGGGGTAGCATTGCACTGTGGCTTTGATATGCATTTCCCTGATGATTAGTGATGTTCAGCAAGCATATTTTCACGTACCGGTATGCCACCTGTATGTCTTCTTTGGAAAAAAAAGTTCAGATCCTCTGCCCATTTTGTAATAGTGTTGTTTCTTTTTTTGACATTCAGTTGTATGAGTTATTTGTATATTTTGGATATTAACACCTTATTAAATATATTGTTTAAAAATATCTTCTTTTTCAGTAGAATACCTTTTCATTTTTTATTTTTTATAGTTTCCTTCACTGTGCAAAAGCTTTTTGCTTTGAAATTGTCCCATCTGTTTATTTTTGCTTTTGTTTCCCTGAGGAGACATAACGAAAAAAGTATTGCTAAGACCAATATCAAAGAGCATACTACCTATGTTTTCTTCTAGAGGTTTTATAGTTTCAGGTCTTACATTTAAGTCTTTAATACATTTTGAATTTAATGTTGTTCATGGTGTTAGGAAGTAGTCAGTTTGATTCTCTTGGATGTAGCTGTCCAATTTTTCCACTTCCATTTTTTTTTTTTAATTTAGACTACAGGCTTTATTTATTCATGTTTCACAATACCATTCAGACAAACAACTAATGACTTTTTAAAAAAACATCTTTATTTGAGTATAATTGTTTTACAATGGTGTGTCAGTTTCTGCTTTATAACAAAGTGAATCAGTTATACATATACATATGTCCCCATATCCCTTCCCTCTCCCATCTCCCTCCTTCCCACCATCCCTATCCCACCCCTCTAGGTGGTCACAAAGCACCGAGCTGATCTCTCTGTGCTATGTGGCTGCTTCCCACTAGCTATCTATTTTACGTTTGGTAGTGTATATATGTCCATGCCACTCTCTCACTTTGTCCCAGCTTACCCTTCCCCCTCCCCATATCCTCAAGTCCATTCTCTAGTAGGTCTGCATCTTTATTCCCGTCTTGCCTCTAGGTTCTTCTGACCACTTCCATTTAATAAAGAGGTTGTTTTTCCCCACGGTATATTCTTGCATTCTTTGTCATAGATTAATTGCCCACTAAGCTTTGGATTTATTTCTTGGGTCTCTGTTCTTTGCCGTTGATCTATGTGTCTGTTTTTGTGCCAGTACCGTATATTTTTGATTATGTAGCATTGCAGTGTGACTTAAAATCAGGGATTATGATATCTTCAACTTTGTTTTTCTTTCTCAAGATTGTTTTTGCTATGTGGCATCTTTTGTGTTTCTAAACTGTTTTAGAATTATATGTTCTAGTTCTGTCAAAAATGTCCTTGCTATTTTGATAGGGTTTGCATTTAATCTGTAGATTGCCTTGGGTAGTATGGTCATTTTAACAATATTAATTATTCCAATTTATAAACGACATATCTTTCTATCTATTTGTGTTGTCTTCAATTTCTTTCATCAGTGTCTTATAGTTTTCCAAGTACAGATCTTTTACCTCCTTGGTTAAGTTTATTCCTAAGTATTTTATTCTTTTTGATGTGATTTTAAATGGGATTGTTTCCTTAATTTCTCTTTCTGATAGTTTGTTGTTAGTGTATAGAAGCACAAATTTCTGTATATTAATCTTGTATCCTGCAACTTTACTGAATTCATTGATTAGTTCTGGTAGTTCTTTGGGGGGATGTCTTTAGAGTTTTCTATGTATAGTATCATGTCATCTCTAAACAGTGACAGTTTTACTTCTTCCTTTCCAATTTTGTTCCTTGCATTTCTTAAACCACCATATTTGTACACTGGAGTTGAAAAAATAAGTAAATATATTATAGATAATAGGAATTTATTTTTACAATATTAGGTAACTTATGATTAAGGAAAAGGGGAAGGCTGAAATTAATCTTGTGGTGTTGGATTGAAATCCAAGGTGTCAGTATGAGCACATGTTTTAGATAGACTTTTGGTAGATAAATGATAGATAGAAATAGATAGATAAATATAAATATGGATATGAACACAAGTACAGAAATACAGATGAGTGTATAAGTGTGGTTAGGATATACACATATATTTCCTAGCCTGAACACTGAGAGGACCTGGAAGTAATAACTTCTCATAGCAAAAGTTATGTTTAAGGTCCTTTCTTGGTTTCTAAAAAGTAATTTAAAAAAAATTTTTTTTGATGTGTACCATTTTAAAGTCTTTATTGAATTTGTTACAATATTACCTTTGTGTTTTGGTTTTTTGGGTGCGGGGCATATGGGATTTTAACTCCCTCACCAGGGATCAAACCTGCACTCACTGCATTGGAAGGTGAAGTCTTAATCACTGGACTGCCAGGGAAGTCCCTAAAAAGTAATTCTTAAAAACAAAAGAACCCTGAACATCTTGCAGAAGTGGTTGATTACTGGGCTGGCTCAGAAAAAATACAAGATGAACGTGAAGCATTTTGTGGTGCCATAATGAAAGAAGTACTAAAGAAGAAGGAAGGAAAAAAAAAAAAAAAAAAAAACAAGGAGGAAGAGAGGTAGAGAAGAAGTAGTGAAGGAGGAGGGAGGAATAAAGGGGAAGAAGAGAGAGGAAAAAGAAAGGAAACAGTAAAAAAAAAAAAAAAAGCATAAGAGCACACATGCAGGAGTTCCTTTTGGCCAAAGGTGGAAGAGTTTGACATCCCTAAAATAATTAAATAAATACAGATGTTTTCAGGTTGTAACCCATAAAATGCAAGAAACAAAGGAACGTCATGTCCTAATCCTAGAACAGAGAAAGGACATTAGTGAAAAAACTGGTGAAATTCAAATAAAGTCTGGATTAGATAATAGCATTATACTATTGTTAATTTACTGGTTCAGATAATTGTACTACAGCTATTTATGATGTTAACACCAGGTGAAGTTTGGTGTACGATTTAGGAAAATTCTGCCCTATTTCTGCCTCTCTTCTGTAAGTCAAAAATTAATTCAAAACACGAAGTTTTTTCTGTTTTTTGTGTTTTGCTTTTTTAATGAAGGAGGAAACACAAATCTAGGGAGGACAATTTGCAATGTCTTCTTTGCTGTCTCCAAGAGGTCAAGGGTTATGTCTTTAATAAGTTCTTACTTAAAATACATGAACTACCCTGGATAAGCTGTCAAAGCAGAGAAAGAATCAGATATTATAGCATAAAGTGGGATAACTAGATAATTTTCCACAGTACACTAGGAGATGGTGAGATATTTACCAGCTTCTGCTTTGTTTGGGGGTGTGTGGAAAGCAAAGCAAAACAAAAATGGAGAAACAAATGAGACACAAACCACACAGAAAAAAAATGTGAGAAAAGATTTCTTACCACATGGCAATCCCCACACTGACAGAGAAATAAGAAGGCAGAAGAAATTTAAAGTGGTCTCAGGTTGATCGTATCCAAAGCTCATGGCACAACTACATATGCGTTAAATGAAGACCTGAAAGAATTGCCACAGATAAATATACAAGGATCACACCAAAAAAATGCAAACAGGTCATCTTGAATGAAAGCCAGTAGATACACACATAGATTGCAGTGGCTGAGAGTCTGCCTGCCAATGCAGGGGACACGGGTTCGAACGCTGGTCTGGGAGGATCCCACATGCTGCGGAGCAACTAGACCCATGAGCCACAACTACTGAGCCTGTGCATCTGTAGCCCATGCTCCGCAAAGGGAGAGGCCGCGACAGTGAGAGGCCCGCGCACCGCTATGAAGAGTGGCCCCCGCTCGCCACAACTGGAGAAAGCCCTCACACAGAAACGAAGACACAACACAGCCAAAAATAAATAATAAATATTAAAAAAAAAAAAGAAAATGAAATGTCAAGCCATAAAAAGACATAGGACTACATTAAATGCACATCACTAAGTGAAAGAAGACAATCTGAAAATGCTACATACTGTCCAATTCCAACTATGTGGCATTTTGGAAAAGTATAATAAAAGCTAAGGAAAAAATAAAAAAATCAGATTGCCAGGGTTTAGGGGAGAAGAGAGGAATAAATGGGCAAAGCACAAAGGATCCTTAAGGCAGTGAAACTACTCTCTATGATACTATAATGGCAAATACCTGTCGTTAAAAATTTGTTCAAACACATAGTGTGTACAATAATAAGAGTAAAATTTAGTGTAAACTGTGGAGGTTCATCAACTGTAACAATGTACCATCTGTTGGGGCATGTTTATAATGGGGGAGGTGATGCATGTACAGGGGCAGGGGTATTTGGGAAATCTCTGTACCTTCTTCTAAGTTTTTAAAAATATAAAAAATAAAATAATTTTAAAGTATGCTTGTTATGTTTAAAGCCATGAAAAAGAACATTTAAAGTATTATGAAGAAAAAAGCATGCAGCAGGGTAGTGACAGAGATGATGATATGAATGAAAAGAATGAAGAAGCCATTTTTAAAAAGACACATTTGTACTGGATAGTTTATTAATAAGGTTTTGCAGTATTTTCTTCTGATTATTTGTATCGATTGATGAAACTAGATAAGTCTATTTGAAATCATATTAGAATATGTTTAACACCCAGATATTTAGGGATATAGTTAGCCTAATTTATATGATTGCCTTGTTAAAATGCAGATACTATACCACTTAATTAAGTCTCTGCAGCACTATGGGACTCTGGGTCATCTATCGTCCTATGAGTCACTCTGAGAGAAGGTAGATGGAACAGGGTGGTGGTTAAAGCTTTTTTTGGATGAATATGTATTATTTAATAGCATTATTATTTATTTTTATTGATGTATAGTTGATTTACAAAATTGTGTTAGTTTCAGGTGTATAGCAAAGTGATTCAGATATATAATATATATGTATATATTCAGATTATTTTCCATTATAGGTTATTACAAGATATTGAATATAGTTCCCTGTTTTATACAGTAAGCCTTGTTCCTTATCTATTTTATGTACAATAGTTTGTATCTGTTAATCTCGTACCTTTAATTTATCCCTCCCTTATCTCCCTTTCCCCATCAGTGACCAAAGGTTTGTTTTCTATGTCTGTGAGTCTGTTTAGTCTGTTTCTGTTTTGCATATAGATTCATTTTTATTATTTTTTTGATTCCACATATAAGTGATATCATTTAATATTTGTCTTTATCTGATTTACTTCTCTTAGTATGATATTCTCTAGGTACATCCATGTTGCTGCAAATGACAATATTTTATTCTATTTTTATGGTTGAGTAATATTCCATTGTGTATATATACCACTTCTTATTAAAGAATTGTCTTTTGATGGACACTATGTAAATAGTGCTGCATGTATATGTCTGGAAAAGATGAAAACTCTCATTTGAAAAGACATGCACCCCAAGGTCCCAGCTGTTGTTATAAATCAAGGCACAAAGGAGATTAGAAGGCAGGAGAATCTCAGAAGCAACTTTCTTTACATCTTTCTCTGGTCTTGCCAGCATCACTCCAGCACCACTTGTTCATCTCTGCATCCAGATTTATCTGGCTTGTCAAGAAATAGGCTCTCATAACCTTTCAAAAGTGTCAGTCTCACGTGGTTGTTGCTCCCTCCTCAGATGCCTGATCCCTAGATCTGAGGGACTTCTCTGAAATCTTGAATTACCTAAAGTTTTTAGTCACTGAAGTTTGAATTTTGATCAAATAAATATTATACTTAAAATATATCGAGGAGTTGAAAATCGTGTGGTGTGTGTGTGTGTGTGTGTGTGTGTGTATTGGTTGGGTGTTGGGTAATAAAGAGCTAAATCTTCCAACATGAAAAGTAAAAAACATGTAAAAAACAAGTAAAACAAGTAAAAAACAAGTAAAAAGAATTTCCAACATGAAAAGTAAAAAAACATAAACAAAAGAAAAATTTTTAATGGAGAAAAATTTAACAAATAGAAAGATAAACATATTTAAAGATGTGGAAATTAGTACTAAAGCATGAGATGAAAGAGTAGAAATAAAGTGTTTTGGGAGAATTATAAATGGAAAAGGAGCAGTTGATGTATTTTTAACAAACTTTACTGAGGTATTCAACACTTTAAAGTAAATACATGTTACAATTCAACACTTCACTAACAATTAAAGCAAAACAAGTAAAATCAACTCAGGAAACTAATTTCACAAAATAAAGTCTAATTACCCCAAGTAACAGGAAATATGATATTAAATATTATAACCCTGATGACACTTCTATTAAATTCAAGAATAAGATACTGATAATAGCCTTTACTAATATTTTTAACCATATTTGGGTAGATTTAGCTGCTATCATAAGACAAGAAAATTTTTAAATTTGTAAATTTTGAAAAAGTAGATAAAAATCAGTTTGTATATTACAATCTTACTAATTATGAGGTTACTTTTATAATCATAGCAAAAGAGCAGTCACAATACAACTGCAAATCCATGTGCATGTGACATTTTGGCTAGGAAATTCAATGTTGCCTTTACTTCATTTGAGTTATGTATATTTTTGGAACTCCATCTGTTAAGTTTAACTGTCACTTAATATAACCTCAACAAAAAGAGCATACTATAATTTGATATCGAAGCAAAATATTTTGTACAAAAAAGGCCTTTGAAACAGTAGTGGAGGTTTACATTTGATATAGTAAAACAGATATTTATTATTTGTGAAATGTCTACAATTTTATGTTTTCTTGCATGGAAAAAAACACAATGGTCTAGGGAACCTGAGAAAAAAAGAAACACACAAGAACATGGATCTATGTTATAGCTTGTCGTTTATATATGAGCAAAAAGATTTTCTATTACAAGTCAAGTGGTACAACTAAAGGCAAGAGAAATTCTCAATTCCTTGGAATAGATTTAAAAAACAACAAACACAATGAGAGATTGATTTGACCAATTTATTATTTATACATCACTGTCATCAAGAAAATAAATGTCATTTTGTTAGAAAATTTCTGCTCATTTTGTACAGAGACTATATAACTTCAAACAATACATGATGCACAAGAGGAATAAAATGAGTTTATGATTTAGTCAAAAAGGAAATGCTGATAAAATCTAATGCACTCCAGCATACCCAGAAATTATACTGCCAATCCTAAATATACAAAAGGCGTCAAGATCAAGATGATCAGGATGGGTTAAAAAAAAACATTGTTTTATTATGACATTATTGCCATATTAAATTTGAAACTGCAAAAGAATAAGGCCACCTCCAAATATTTTTATCATTGCAGAAAAAAAAGTTTGGATAAAGGTTGAAAAGGAAGGGTAGATAAATATAATTAGGAAGAGTCATAGAAAATATAATTAGAGCTATATCTATTTAATAATTGAATTTCTATTCAAACTATTCCCTCCAATTAAAACTTTAGACCAAGATGGTTCAACTGTTGATTCCTGTTCAGTATTTAAAGATGACAAAACGTTATCCTTGGTCCTTGAAAAATCTCATAAAGTAGAGATGCAAAGAGCACTAGCAAACTCACTCATATTGTGAAGCCAACCTCACCCTCTTTTCAAAGCTGGGACGGGAGTTACGAGAAAAGAAGAAGCCAGACGGATATCTTTCAGAAATGCTGCTATAGAATTTTTCAGCATACAACAAAAAAATCATATTCAACAATACACAAAACTATGATCAATATGGAAAAATGGAGTTTTTTCAGGCATTGAGTGGTATTTTACTGTTTCACATTTAATTGAAATATTTCATCACATTAACAGAATAAAAGATAAAAACCACACAATCCTCTCAATTGATGCACAAAAATCATGTGACAAAGTCCCACAGCCATTTATGATAAAAAGAACATTTCAGTCAAGTAAGAACACAAGAATATCCTCAGTTTTTCAAAGGGCATCTACAAAATTTTACAGCCAACACTATGCCTAATGGTAAAATATTGAACACTTTCCCCACATTTCCAGGGTGAAAACATGCTTTGATATTTATCCTCACAGCCTCTGTTTAGTAATTTACCAACAATAACTCAAGAAAAATAAGTAGAATGAATACAGAGTATAAAGAAATTGCAGATTACCTGGTTGTGTATATAGAAATCCTAAATATGTACACAATTCTGCTACAACTAATCAAAGAATTTTGAAGTTCTTAGGATACTGTCACTATGTTAAAAATCAATTGCATTTCTATATGTTAGAAAGAAACATTTGAAAAATTAAATAGGACAAAAGTTCCATTATTCAAAGAAAATTTCTATTATTCAAAAAGTCTATTATACATTGCCACCTAGTATGTGGCACTTTGCTATAAGAGCCCTAGAAAACAAATATAGTATTTAACTAAGAAAAACTAAAAATGTATGTCTACAAACAGCCTTGAACAACATTTCTATCAGTTTTGTTCATGACAGACCTCAGAGAGGAAACCATGAACAATAATCATGGTCAGAAAAGTGGAAAACCAATGATATAATTTACAATGCATAACTACCCATCAATAAGAAATAATGCACTATAGGTACACTAATCAGCATGGGCTAATCTCAAAAACACTGTGATGAGGAAAAGAAACCAGGCCAAAAAGATTAAATATTTTATGATCCTATTGGCATGAATTTCAAGATCAAACCCGAGGGAATGATTTGGGTGGTAAAATGTATTCTCTGAATTCAGTACCATTAAACTGCCTTTACAAGAAATGTTAAAGGGACTTCTCTAAGTTGAAAAAGAAAACTGCAACTAGAAGTATAAAAATTATGAGAGGAAAAATCTCATTGGTAAAGGTAAATACATAGTAAAGGTAATAGATCAACCACTTATAAAGCTAGTAGGAAGGTTAAAAGACAAAAGTAGTAAAATTATATATACATACAATAAGTAGCTAAGTTATACACAAAACATGTAAAGATATAAAATATGATGTCAAAAACAGTAACCATGTAGAGAAGGGAGTAAGAATGCAGGATTGTTAAAATGTGTTTGAAATTAAGAGATCAGAAACTTAAAATAATTATGTATTTTTATAGATTGCTATATATAAACTTCATGGAAACCACAAAACAAAAATCTATAATAGATATACACACAAAAAAGGAAAAGAAATCTAGACAGAATACTAAAGACAGTTATCAAATCATAAGGGAAGAGAACAGAAGAAGAAAGTAACAAAAAAGAAAAACAAAAACAACCAGAAAACAATGAACAAAATGGAAATAGGTACATATCTATCAATAATTACTTTAAATGTAAATGAACTCAGTGCTTCAATCAAAAGACCTGGAGTAGCTGAATGGATAAAAAACAAGACCCAGGTATATGCTGTCTATAAGTGACTCACTTCAGATCTAAAGACACACAGACAGAAAGTAAAGGGATGGGAAATTGCATTACATGAAAATAGAAATGAAAACAAAGCTATGGTAGCAATAGTAATACCAGACAAAATAGAATTTAAAATAAAGACTGTAACAAGAGACAAAGAAGGATGCTACATAATGATAAAGGGACTGATTTAACAAGAAGGTGTAACAATTGTAAACATATATGCACCCAACATAGAGGCATCTAAACACATAAAGCAAAGTTTAACAAGCATGAAAGGAGAAATTGACAGTCACACAATAATAGTAGGGTAATTTAATACTTCACTTAAATCACTGGACAAATCAGACAGAAAATCAGTAAGGACACACTGGTTACCAATAACACATTAGACCAGATGGGTAATATATCTAAATCTATCTATCTATCTATCTATCTATCTATCTATCTAGAAAATTCCATCCAAAAGCATCAGAATACATTCTTTTAAAGTGCACATGGAATATTTTCCAGGCTAGATCACATGGTAGGCCACATAGCAAGTCACAATAAATTTAAGAAGATTGAAATCCTGTCAAGCATCTGTTCTGACCATTATGGTATGAGACTACAAATTAATTACAAGGAAAAAAAAAAAAAAACTACAGACATGTAGAGGCTAAATATTATCCTATTAACCAACCAATCCATCACTTAAATCAAAGAGGAAATTAAATATATATATATCTGGAGACAAATAAAAATGGAGTCACAACAATCCAAAAATCTATGGCACACAGCAAAAGCTTCCCTCTTTTTAAGAGGGAAGTTTAGAGTGATACAATCTTACATCAGAAAACAAGAAAAATCTCAAATAAAGATTTAACTTTACACCTAAAGGACCTCAACAAAGAAGAAAAGCAAAACCCAAAGTGAGCAGAGGAAAGAAATAATAAAGAACAATGCAGAAATGAATAAAATAGAGAATAAAAAAATAGAAAAAATGAATGAAACTTAGAACTATTTATTTTAAAAGATAAACCTTTAGCCAGAATCATCAAGAAAAAAGAGAGGGACCTCACACAAGCAAAATCAGAAATGAAAGCAGAAAAGTTGCAACTAACATTTCAGAAATACAAATGATCATAACAGATTACTAAAAACAATTATAACCAATAAAATAATCAACACAGAAGAAATAAATAAATTAATACAAATTTACAATTTCCCAAGACCAAATCAGGAAGAAATAGAAAATATGAACAGATTGATTACTACTAATGAAGTGAAATCTGTAATTTAAAAATTCCCAACAAACAAAGTCCAGGACCAGATGGCTTCACAGATAAATTTGAACAAATATTAAAAGAAGAGTTAACAGTGATCCTTCTCAAAATATTCCAAAAAATTGAAGAGGAAGGAGTCCTTCTAAACTCATTCTATGAATCACCCTGACACCAAAACCAGATTAAGACACCACAAAAAAAGAAAATTATGGCCAATAATCCGATGAACATCGATGACAAAATTCTTAACAAAATATTAGCAAAACAAATTTCACAATACATTAAAATGATCATAAACCATGGTCAAGTGGGGTTTATCTCAGGGATTCAAGTGCTGTTCAATATCCACAAGCTAATCAATGTGATACACTATAGTAACAAATTTAAGAATAAAAATCATATGATTACCTGTTTAGATACAGAAAAACCTTTTTGACAAAATTCAACATTCATTTATCATAAAGACTCTCAACAAAATGTGTGCAGAGGGAACATATCTGAAGATAATAAAGACCATTTATGACAGTCCTACAGTGAACATTATACTCAACAGTGAAAATCTGAAAGCATTCCCTCTAAGATCAGGAACAAGACAAGGATGCCCATTCTCACCACTTTTATTCAATATAGTATCGGAAGTCCTAGCCACAAAAATCAGACAAGAAAAAGAAATAAGAGAATCCAAATTGGTAAGGAAGAAATAAAACTGTCAATGTTTCCAGATAACATGATACAGTACTCTTCATAGAAAATCCTGAACGTAGCACCAAAAAGCTATTAAAACTAATAAATGAATTCAGTAAAGTTGCAGGATATAAAATTAATATGTAGAAATCTACTGTGTTTAGATACACCAACAATGAACTATTAGTAGAGAAATTTAAAAAATAACCCTATTGACAATGGCATCAACAAGAATAAAATACCTAGGTATAAATCTGAACAAGGAGGTAAAAGACATATAAGTAAAAAGTAGTAATATAAAAAGTAATAGTATCAAATAATTAGTTAGACCCCTGTGTCTACATAGAGTCTTGCCTACAGAATATTGGTTCTCTTTTTCATTTCACTCCCTGCATAAAATACAACCACAGTTATTTTCTGAACATACAATGGTGAAAACTAATAATATTAACTTCTTTCTATACAATGGATTTCTAGAAAATACTTTCCTAGAAAGTATTACTCAGTATGATGTAGGAAGTTACTAACAAATAAAATATTAATTTATAGACTTCCAAGAGGGACTTTTCCATGCTCTTTACCTGAGAAGGCCAGGTGAGGTAGGCCTGGCTGGCCCAGTTTCATTCACAATGATGGATTATTTCTCATTGAGTAATTGGTTCTGTGGAGAAGGGAATCAAATACTTAAATTCCTTATCAATAAATTTTTGTGGTTGAGCATCATGGCATATCAAAATGTCATCAGACCCACAGGGGATGTCACAGAAACAGACCACAGACCCAAAAGTGGGACTGAGGGTCTAAACAAAACAAAAGAAAAGCAATCCAAATGAGACTTCCTTTCTACACATTTAATAGATCAGTAATGACATCTTGCAACTGTTATTAGAAATTCTTGTGAAATGCTTCATTGGTGTGGGTTTAGGGATTTGGTCTATTTGTTACCAGAATGAGACAGAGACCAGAATATACACACATACTCTCTCTCTAAGGAAGTATGGCCTTGTTATTTGAAGTTCCAAGCAAGTCCAGCCACGTGATTTTTGAACTCTAAAAGTCAATTATTTATTTATTTATGTATGTATGTATGTATGTATTTATTTATTTATTTTTGGTCATGCAGGAACTTAATTCCCTGACTAGTGATTGAACCTGTGCCCCCTGCAGTGGAAGCACGGAGTTCTAACCACTGGACCGCCAGGGTATTCCTCCAAGTCAATTTTATAACTTTTTATAGTTGCTTCAATAGTTAGAGTTAAAATTTTCCCAAATGAAATTATCCTATGTGACCTTTCTCCTTAGCTATTTAAGTAAAAGTTAAATGACCATACAAGAAAGACGTGGTAGAGAGCTTTCTCCTCCAAAGGATCTCAAAGGTACTGACCACCACTAGGATTCTACAGTTCCATTAAATGAAAAAGTATTGGGATCAAAACTCATGTTTATATTTTGGTCAAAAAGTATGTTATTACATATGTAGTTATTATAATAACTCTAAATTTTGGTTAAGAATTTATATTATAAACCTCAATAATTCTTAGCCTGAAAATAAGCAAGTGGAGAATTCTCATAGAGAATTTCAACTAATAAATTTCCAAGTACTGGGTCTTTGTATTATACACATTCAGATTTTTGTGCTAGATTTGATCTTTATTTAGTGAAGGTGGAGTTTCAAGAATACAGTGTGACCCAAGGGATATTAGACTTTTTTCATAAGATAACAGGGAAATGATGAACATTTAAAGCACTATTGATTTGTAACTTGTAATAATGAAGAGAGGAGTGGGTTCATGTTTCTTTGCCATTAAGAGAAGGTTCTAAACAAATAAATAGCCTTTAAAACAGACTGGATATAGTGTTCAAATGGCTCAAATGTACACTGTTAAGAGCATTCCAGTATATTAACACTTCAATCTCTGAAAGAGTAATATAAAAATAATTATCTACATATACAGTACCGGAGATTTTGCAAGGAATTTATGATAGATTATATGTTACTCTAGTGAAGCAAAGTACATTTTTGAGTGGGTTCTAATGGTTGGTACAGTTCATAAATAATACATATGAAATATACCTATTTATAATTTTGTATGAATATTTGAGGGAGAATATCCATCATGAGATGAATAATGGTAAATCTTACAAAATTACAATATTACTGTACAGTTTACTAATCATAAACATAAAATATAATTGAAATAATAAATAAAATAACAAAATACATTTACCTTTTATCTACAAAGATATAGAACTATAAGATCATTGTGAATTAACGCTCCACCAATAAGGACATATTGAGATAAAAATTAAAAAGAGAAAAATAAGATACTATAAGTCAGTTTGATTCTGCTGTATCAATTATCTAAGGAAACAAGGAAAGATGAAAAAAGGCCAAATTTAACTTGATAAATTGAAATACAGGAAACAGATTCTTACTAACTTGATTTTAACCTGTGGAGAATGTCTGAATATAAACCAGATTCACAGCATAGTGATAATATAACTGAAATTAGATCAAACATATTTCATTGGAGACTTCAATAAATCTATTAATGAAATAATGAATTGATTATAGGATAAGTAGCAGAATATCCTTCTGACACATGCCAGAGATATTTCTGTAGTGGTGTATTCTTTTTCTTCCTAATCAAAATATAAATTAATATATTTGTAATTGTTTGATGAAGGAGACATCAAATGCCATACTTAGTTACAAGATAAGTCTTCAAGAGCCAAATTGTAAATTCTTAAGAAAAACATGATGATATAACTTAATTTTAATAAAAATTTACATTTTAATCTTATAAACACTAAGCTGTTGAAAATAGTATTATGTGTGTGCCTATCCTGAAGTTATAAGGACAACAATATATACCTCAACAAATTATATATACACCTATCCAAAATAATCATTTTCTTGATTCCAGTTTAAATTATCCATAGTTAAAGTGTAAGAGTAAATGATGACAATTTCTACAGAGACTTATCCAAACAATTTAAAACAGAATTCTAATTAATTATTCTTTAACATTGTCAACAGGAGTAAAACTACCTACATGGCATTGATTGCTAGTGTTCTCTGTTGAGAGTAGATATTCTGTATTTTCTAAGGAAATTTATTGGAAAAGACAGAAAATAACATTACTTGAGTACTTGATATAGTCCATGTATTCTTTTTATTTATTTATTTATTTATTTATTTATTTATTTATTTATTTATTTATTTTTGGCTGTGTTGGGTCTTCGTTTCTGTGTGAGGGCTTTCTCTAGTTGCGGCGAGCGGGGGCCACTCTTCATCGCGGTGCGCGGGCCTCTCACTGTCGCGGCCTCTCTTGTTGCGGAGCACAGGCTCCAGACGCGCAGGCTCAGTAGTTGTGGCTCATGGGCCCAGTTGCTCCGCGGCATGTGGGATCTTCCCAGACCAGGGCTCGAACCCGCGTCCCCTGCACCAGAAGGCAGACTCTCAACCACTGCACCACCAGGGAAGCCCCCATGTATTCTTATACTATTTTATTTTGCTGTCACAAAAACTGAGAGCACATTTTACTGAGGTGAGTAAAACTGAGATGAGTAGTCAAGATATAAAGTAATTTAGTTTGTCTTAAGAAGTTGTACAACTTTTGAATAGACAAATAGTTTGGGGAGGATCATGGGTAGCTTGTTTCAGTGAGTAGAATGACCATACTTCTCCATCCAGCCAGGACAATCCTGGTTTACATCTGTAGCCTGAGGCAGATTATTAATCATGCCTCTTTTACTCTCAAAAGTCTTCCAGTTGGGATGACAAATTATCTGGTCACTGTAGCAATGGGGAACAATGGCAGGCCTTTTAGTGGGATACTGACATGATGTGGAAAATGCTTTACAAAGATTAATTTGAAAGAAATGTGTAGAAAGGAATGAAGATAGGAAAGACATGAAGCAGAGAAACCAGTTGGATTTTCAATCATCTCAGGAAATGTATTGAAAAATCTGAACTAGGAGAGAGTCAAGGGAAAGGAAGAGAGAATATATATTACAAGCTGAATGAAGCAATGTTACAGATATAAACTAAATAGAACTTGGTGCTTAATAAGAGAAAGAGTGAGGAATTAACAGTGATTACAAGGTTTGGATACAGCATGACTGGGAAAATGATGCCCTAATATGTGGAAGATATTCTGATTGTGTTCTTTGCCTGGAAACTTTTTTTTGAGAAAGCTGCTTCAGTTATTATGGATTATCTGAAAACATTTTCCTGTAAATTATTACATTTCAAGTACTAAGATGCTAATTTATATTTGTTTGCAGAATTCCTAGCTATGTAGGTCACTCTTACAAGTACAGTTGATTTTACAAACTATTAACATAGAAACTCATGTGCTCCAATATTTTCACAATTGATTTTTCTTCTCTCTTTGTCTATATTATCCTGCACAGCAAGTCCCCATACCTCAGCACAAACAATAAATTTTAAAAGTTGTTACGGTGTCTACCATGTTCCCACACAATCAACATTGTGCAAAACACTAAACAGAGAATTGATTAATTTGCAAATATTAAATAACTGCTTACTTTTGTACAGTAGAGTACTTGGGCTACAAGTACTACCAGCACTAGTCATAGTGGAACAAACATGAAAGGGTGGCAATGCCAAGATTTAGGAGGGAACATCATACGTAATTTTTTTTTTTTTCTTTTTAACTTTTGGCAGTACCACGAGGCATTTGGGATCTTAGTTCCCCGACCAGGGATGGAACCCTCACCCTCTGCAGTGGAAGCGAGGAGTCTTAACCACTGGACCACCAGGGAAGTCCCAATACTTCTTAAGTGATGAGAAGTTGTTCCAGTTGAATTAAAAACAGGATCAGTTAATCACAGAGTGGGAGTGATAGTGACACTGAGGGAAATGCATGCGGAGTAGAAATGGAAATAGCATCATTCTAATGTAAAAGAAAATGAATCTAAAGAAACTGGTCCACTAGATGTTTAGATACTTTTTCCCATTTTTTTAGTAATAAGGTTTCTTGGGAATTATATGTATGGAAGACATATATTATATTATATTATATTATATTATATTATATTATATTATATTATATATATTCTTCCAAGACAACCCATATCTTAAAAATAACTGTTATATTGAATTATCAGTGTATATTTGGGAAAAGAAAAAAGAGAAGAAAGAGTAGTTAGCCTTAGGTTCTGTTTTGCCAAGATTCTTGATGTTATTCGTCTGTATCTGGAATCAGGACAAAAGGAAGGTTATATGCAGCCTAAATATTTATAGTAATTGCAAAAAATGTCCTAATTCTTGGAGCATGCCAGCGATTATTCTGCCATTTCCTCTGCATGTCTGTTTAAATGCCATGCTTCTGGGAAGGAGGTAAGTGAGCAAGTGTGAAAGCGGGGGAAATACTGCAGATAACAAGCTGCAGAAGAGGCAGAGGGATGATGAAATGAGGGTCAGGAGTTCAGGGAAGTCATGCTCGAGTCAGGAGAGACAGAGAAAACTACAATCCGACAGCAAAAGAAAAACATAACTTTAAAGTTATGAATAAAAAAGAAAAATGAAAATAGGAAAATTATAGATTAAGGGAATGTGTACATTAGCTTGAGAAAAATTCAATGCAAAGAATAAATTTCAGGGGAGGCAATGAATTGAGTGTAAGGTGAGGAAAATGATGCTAAACCTGGGAAGCATGACTTTTTATTTCCCAATAATTCAAATCAGGGATTTTCCTAATTTTATAACCAAGGTTGGGGGGATTCTATGCCATGGAAGGGAGCACAATAGATGAGAGAGAATTTATTCATTTAGGCAAGATTCAGTAATCATAGAGATTACTACAAACTAGGCAATAAATCTGGATCTTAGTGGATACCTTCTGCGGTCAGCTATGTCCTCTCCTCACTGCCTCTGTTGTCCTTAAGTCTTCATATACAGGTTCGTTGGTATCTTGTATCTACTAGATTCTGTTTAGAAACCAGCCTTCACCAGGGCAGAGAATACACCAGTGACATCAGCCTCTTCCATTCATGTGGGTAAAAATTACTTGTGATCCTCAAATGTATATGCTGGTGATCAATTACTAGTAAGCATATCTTTACTATCTAGAAACAGGCTCTGGAAAATCTCCACTACAATAGGAGAACCTATAAACCTCTGGAGTCACATCAATCGCAAGCTACCCTGCCCCTATCCCCACCCATGGAAATAAAACAAACAAACAAAAAAACAAAGCAACATAAATATTGCGCTGATCCAGTCTATAAGCCTGGGCTTGTGCCTGAGAGACACAACTTGTAACTATCTGTATGACAGATGGAAAAATTGTAGTTGTTGGATGAAGGCAGAATTAGATGTGAACTATAATGTTAACCCTTTCTAGATACTATACTTTAAAATAATAGTTTTCTCCTCTAAGGTAAGGATAAATTTGAGAATAAACTCTTAAACTGAGTTTAAAAATACATGACAAAAAATCACCATCTTAAGCATTTTTAAATCTACATTTGAGTAGCGTTAACTATATTCGCATAGTCGTGCATTTTCACTGGAAGCACTGAAACTCTAAACCCATTGAACAACTTCTCATTTAACCCTCATTCCAGCCTCTGGCAACCACCATTTTACATTGTGTTTCTATGAGTTTAGATATCTCGTATAAGTGGAATCATAAAATATTTGTCTTTCTGTGACTAGCTTCTTTCACTTAGCAAAATGTCCTTAAGGTTCATCCATGTCGCAGCATGTGGCAGGATTTCCTTCTTTTTTAAGGCTGAAAACAATCCCATTGTGTGTATAGACCACAATTTACTTATCCATCCATTCATTGCTAGACATTTGGGTTGCTTCTACCTCGTCACTATTGTGAATAATACTGCAATGAACATGGATGTCAAATATCTCTTCAAGATCTTGCTTTCAATTACTACGGGTATGTACCTGACGGTGGAATTGCTGGATAATGTTGTGATTACATATTTAATTTGTCGAGGCACTCAATTCTTTTTTCCATAGCAGCTGCACCATTTTGCGTTCCTACCAACAATGCACAAGGTTTCCAACAAGAGTTCCAGTTTCTGCACGTCTTCAACACGCTTGTTTTCTGTGGGCTTGTTGTTCTATTTTGTTTTGTTTTGTTTGATAATGACTCTCTTATAGCTACGAGGTGATATCTCATTGCAGTTTTTATTTGCATTTCTCTAAAGGTTAGTGATGTTGAGCATCCTTTATTATGCTTCTTGGTCATTTGTATATTTTATTTTTAGAAATATCTATTCAAGTCTTTTGTCCATTTTTGAATCAAGTTGTTTCCTTTTTCTGTTTTTGAGTTTGGGGATTTATTTATACATTCTGGGTGTTAACTCCTTATCAGATATATGATTTTCAAATATTCTCTCCCTTTGCATGTTTCTTTTTCATTCAGTTGATTGTTTCCTTTGCTGTGCATAAGTTTTAAAACTTGATGTATTCTTATTTGTCTATTTTGCTTTTGTTGCCTGTGCTTTTGCTATCATATTAAAAGAAAACTTTGCTAAGTCCAATATCATGAAGTTTTCCCTTTGGGCTTCCTTCTAGGAGCATTTACAGTCTTACATTTAGGTCTTTAATCCATTTTGAGTTAATTTTTGTATGTGGTGTAAGGTAAAGTTCCAACTTACTCTTTTACATGTGGATATTCAGTTTTCTTCTTTTCCTAACACCATTTGTTGAAGAGACTGTCCTTTTCCCATGTGTGTGGCCTTAGAAGTCCCGTTGAAGGTCATTTGACCATATGTGTGAGGGTTTATTTCTGGGCTCTCTATTCTTTCCATTGGTTTATATGTCTGCTTTATGCCAATACAACACTCTTTTGGTTTTTGTAGCTTTCAATTGTGTTTTGAAATCAGGTCGTGTGAGGCTTCTGACTTTGTTCTTTTTTTTAAGTTGGTTTTCGCTATTTGGGGTCCCTTGAGATTTCATATAAATTTTAGGATTTTTAAAATTTCATATTTCTGCAAAAAATTTCATTGGGATTTTGATAGGTATTACATTGACTCTGTAGATCTTTGGGGTAATATGCATATTTTTAACAAAATTAAGTTTTCTAATTCATAAGCATAGGATTTTTTTCTTTATTTGTATCTATCTTAATTTCTTTCATCAGTGTTTTGTAGTTTTCAGTGGACAAGTCTTTTGCCTCCCTGGTTAAGTTCATTCCAAAGTATTTTATTGTTTTTGGTGTTATTGTAAATGAGATTGTTATTATAAATTTTTTTTTTATTTATTCATTTATTTATTTATTCATTCATTTATGGCTGTGTTGGGTCTTCGTTTCTGTGCGAGGGCTTTCTCTAGTTGCGGCAAGCGGGGGCCACTCTTCATCGCGGTGCGCGGGCCTCTCACTGTAGCGGCCTCCCCTGCTGCGGAGCACAGGCTCCAGACGCGCAGGCTCAGTAGTTGTGGCTCACGGGCCCAGCTGCTCCGCGGCACGTGGGATCCTCCCAGACCAGGGCTCGAACCCATGTCCCCTGCATTGGCAGGCAGATTCTCAACCACTGCGCCACCAGGGAAGCCCTGTTATTGTAATTTATTTTCAGATTATTCATTGTTTATAGAAACAAACTTATTTTTGTATGTTGACTTTGTATCCTGCAAATTTGTTGAATCTGTTCTAATAGGATTTTACTTTTTTTGAAATTTAGGTCTTTCTACATATAAAATCACATCATCTGTGAAGAGAGATAATTTTGCTTTTTCCTTTCCAATTTGGGTGTTTTATTATTTTTTTTCTCGACTAATTTCTCTGGCTAGGACTTCCAGTAATACGTTCAATATAAGTGTCAAGAATGGGCATCCTTGCCTTGTTCTTGATCTTAGAGAAAAACTTTCAGTCTTTAACCATTAAGTATGATGTTACCTATGACTTTTGTGTATGGTCTTTATTATATTGATGCAGTTTCCTACTATTTCTAGTTTTTTGTGAGTTTTTATCATGCAAGGATATTTAATCTTGTCAAATGCTTTTTCTACATAAATTGGGATAACCCTATGATTTTTGTCCTTTATTCTGTTAATGTGGTGTGTATTTTCTCTTCTGTCACTACCACATCCTCAGTGCCTATTATATCACCTGACCCAAAGAGATGCTCAAAATATATTCCTGTAATTATTAAAATTATAAACATATCAAATAATAAAACTTCACCTTCACATTTCATACCAAACTCTTCCTCTAAAATCTAAAATTTGCTTATTTTAGCTGCATTTATATGACAATACAGGTCAATCTAATTCATGTGTGTATTTCAGGCAGATACAACTGTAACTCAGAAGCAAGTCAAGTAAGATTTTCTCTTTCATATTTGCAAATGGACTTGAAGCTTGGTTGAAGTTGAATTAGTATCCAGTCATCCATCTTTGTCAAAGTATTTCATGAAAATATTAAGGTTGGGGCAAATGTAATGATATTTGTAGGAAAAAAATAGGAACTTCTGTAATAGATGAGGTGGAGAGTGTTGAGAATCCTCAGCTCCGGTTTAATTAGGATGGATTAGATGTTAAAATGATAATGAAACAAGGGAACTGGAACTATTAATTGTACACAAAGATAGGTAATAAGGCAGGTTGTCTGTGACCTGAAACTGAGGAAACAGCTCTGTGAAGTCAACCAATATTATTCTGAGACATATATTGTACAACTGAGTGAAGTTGTCACTTGCCTGGAGTAAGTATATAAAGTGCTGTGCCAGTAATAGGGCCTGATTTGGAGTAAAAATAAATAAATAACCAAATAAAACATTGTATTATGTGTGCACTGAGTTGTTGCTTAAGTCAAAGGTATCTGATTACTTTAATGTTTTTTCATAAATTTTCTTTACTAGTTTTTCTTGATATTTTATGCTCAATAGTAAATATAGCAAATAGAACACGTTAATCTTTAAGGCTCATTTTAAAATGTGTTATTTCTTTGTTTATAACTTTTCATTTCTTTCTTCTATTTCACTGGCTAACAGATTACTTTTATTTATTCAGTGTAAAATGTCCTCATAGAACTATTTTCAGTAATTTAAGCAGTATTCTGTAAAATAAATAATATTATTAAGCTTTTTGGCTACAGTTTTATACAAAATTTAGTAATATTATATTGTTATTCATAACTGATATGCACCATTGAAGATAACTTAAGTATAATTGTTTTCATGTATAACTATAGTGTATGTGTTCTAAATTTCTGTGTCTATGATAATTACATTAGCTTAATCTCTATTTTTAGGAAAAATAACTGTATTCTGTACATAATATTTAAATCCTATAGTGCAGAAATATTTATTCTATTTGCCACCAGTTTTCTCCTGTTAATAGATGAAAGATTCCTTAAATATATCAATTAGTGTCTGTTGATTGTTTTTCTTCATAAAGCAAGATATTATAATTTTTTAACTGACAGGAGGGAAGGTCACATTGATAAAAACTACTTTGCCAGTTTCTTTGCTGCTCCTCAGTAAAACCACTCAACAAATATAGTAAACTCACTAATAGTTGCTAGTGATTACGTATTTGATAGATTACTCAACACAAACACTACTATTTAGTTGTTTAAAATGGGCATATAAACAGCTTCTATGTAATAGCCATATTTTGTATATCAGCCTGGAAACTTGGGTCTATATTTTCTTAATTTTTTGAAATCTTATAAGTTGTGTTTGTGTCATGAACAAAACAGTGGCAAAGGAGAACTGAATATGTATCCATGTAAGAATAACAAGTATTATTTTGTCAGTGTAAATTTGGTTTAAAAGTTCTAAACTTTAGTCAAAGTTTAAAGTATGTATTCTTAAGTTATCTTGGTTTGCATTCCTCTCTCCTACATTTACCGAGGATAAGTACAGACTGAGAATCAGTAAAATACTTTACAGAGTAAGGTAAGACATCTAAGTTCATGTCAGGAAGTTGAAACGTACGAATCAAGGGGCATACTGCTTACTCTCAGATAATACATTTTCTATCCACACTATTCCTAGAAGCTGATATATCATTTTTATTCCTTAACCATTCATAAAATTTTAAATTAACCATTTGTTGGATAAATAATTAGGCATAATTAAAATTCTACTAATCTTAAAACACTGCTTGATCATGTAAGCAATTTAAATGATTATAACGAATATAGCAGGCTTGGAATAAATTTACCAGATGATGGTGATGCTAATACGTTGACTGTCAAGAGAAAAGAATATTTTAGGAAATGTCAAATTCAGTGAGAAAATGTTCAGACTTTTTCATTCTTTCAGCAGCTATTCATTGGGCTTCTCTTACTTGCCAGTTCCTGTCAAGGAGATGAGGATATAGCAGTGAGCAAAAAAAGGAGGTCAAACTCTCCTTTAGGGATAGATAACAAATACATAAATAAGTAAATATATATGTTTCTAGATTGTGTTTACTGTGAGTCAGAAATTCACATTACATTCTGGATATCGAAATTGTAGAGTCTAGATGTTTTCTTTGAGGTGATAATTATCTAGTGATCAGAGAGAGGAATTTTTTAAAAAATAAAAAACTTTGAATAGAGTCAGAAAGAGCCTCATGATAGATTTCTACACTGGTTCAAAGAAAAGATGTGTCACAAGTTTGAAAATCAGATAAAGTTTATGAAAGAAGTAACATTCAATCTGCTCTTGAAGGATGGGTAGATTTTGAAAATGTTAAAAGGTACAGCAAATGAATGCATTGCTAAATACATGAATGCATTTGTTCAGTAAATGTATTGAACACTTATACTAAAGGCAGTTATCTGACTCCACAGAATACTAGTATGAACAAGTTGGGTCTTATACTCAATGAGCTAACATTCGAGTTTGAGAAGACATAATGTTGATGACTGAATTAATAAATAATATATCTTCAAATATTAATATATTCCATGAAAAAAGTAGCTGTATAAAGGTTAAGAGTTGGTAGTGTAGAGGGTTGCTAGGCAGAAAAAGGTAATTCCATAGGGATGAATATCAAAGACTCACCCATAAGGAAATCTGGGGAACAGAATTTGGGAAAAAGAGGCATCAAGTGTAAAGGCATTAAAATGGGTATGAGCTTCATATGTTGAAAGAGAGCAAGAATGCTACAATGATTGAAACTCGGTGAAGATAAGGGAAGGAGTAGTTTCTGACCTGGAAGGTGTGTGTGCCTAGTGATAGGAGGACCTGTGGACAACAGTAAGGGATTTAGGTTTTTTTAAATACAAAATGGAATGCAAAGTTTTAAGCAAAGAAGGGACATAATGTGACATATATATTTTTTAAAATAACTATAGCTGAGGTTGTGAAATGCAGTTTGAGTTAAGAGAGTAAGTAAAGAGATCAGTTAGGCAACCAGATAATCGTAGATGATAGGTGATACCTAATATAGATGTTCATAGACCATAGATGATGGTAGGTTGGAATAGGTGTGTAGCAATGATAAATAAACCACAAAGTTCAGTGAGACCTGTGCTGTCCAGTTTTAATTGTATGGGAGGTTAGAGAGGAATTAAGGCAAAACCAGGAGTTTTCATTTAATTTACTAGACAATAGTGACTCCTTACAGGTTTTTTTTTTTGTTATTGGTGATGGTGGTGGTGTTTTATTTCTTCTTCTACTTCGTCTTCAATACAAGTCTTGATTTTTTGAAGAAAGTTGTCACATGGGATATTATTCATACCTTGCTGAAGTTAAATTCCATGGAGTTTGTATAATTCTTTTGAAATTCCAGTGGCCAATTGTGAAATTCCTTGGAAATTGTTTAAGTAGTTACTTTCATCATAACAGTTTAGGCCTAGCATGAGTTGGGGAAAGAAGCAGAGGGCTTGACAAAACCAGACTACTACTTTAAAAAAGCAAGGAGGCCAATTCTGAAATTCAGCAGTTTGGGCAAAGCACAGTACTCAAAGAAGCAAGTAATTTGTCATCAGTTTTAGGTAGATAGTAAAGGATAATACGCATTTAACTAGCTGTTGCTCACCTAAGTGAGTGGAGTAAGCAAATATAGAATACAGGCTGACAATACTTGGAAATGTGGAGATCAAATATTTTATGTCAGGGAGCAGTGTCCTTGGAAAGTACCAGTCAGTGATTCTGAATGTGTCCTAAAGGCAGAAATTTAGTTCCTAGTAGAAACAGCCATAAGGTTCATACTGGACTGAGATGATTCTAGGCACATTACCTTATTTTAGTACTTATTACATTGTATAGTAATGGTTTAGTTGGGTTTTGTTTACAGCATTATATATTATTTATCTTTGTATCTCTAACCTCCAGCATATCTGTTTCAGAGTAGGAACCCGATTCTCATGTGTTGAAGGAACACTTGGAAGGGAAGTGGTTTGGTTCTTACTCTGGGTACATGTGGGTAAGAGGAAATGAAATCCTTAAGTGAAAGATAGTGAACCATTACAAAAAGTCTAGAATAGAAGCCCAACACATAGCTCTAAAGTAATGTATGCAGGTCCGAATGATAGACAAGTTATCTTGGCTCAGGTCACTACAGGAGAATTTAATTTTGCCAGCCTAACCTAAGCTTATTTTAGGATGGATATTAAGAGGATGAGATTCATTTTGTTTAATTCCAGATAAATGCAAAACCTAGAGAAAAAACAAGCCTATACCTGAGGGGATCAATGACATCTTTCGTGTAGGAAGCCAGAGACGTCAGCTTTGTGTAACAGGTGTTGTGAGAGATTGATGCAGACACAACTATTTCAAAATCAACTCAGTTGCTGATATTTACCAACTGGTTTAAGTTATTGATGCTGTGATGACAGACTAATAATCTTCAAATCTCAGTGGCCTAAAACAACCAAGGTTTATTTCCTGCTCATGTTCCATGCCCACCATGAGTCAGCAGGTTTTCTCAAGAAACAGCACCAATAGGATTTAGGCACATAGATGAGAGAGAGAGAGAGAGAGAGAGAGAAATAGACAGGAAGATATTTGTTATAGGAATTGGCTTACACAATGACAGAGACCAAGAAATCCCATGATCTGCCATCTGCCAGCTGGGCAAGCAGCAAAGCTGCTGGCGTAATTCAGTCCAAGTCCAGAGACCTGAGAAATGGGGGGTCGGAGGTGGGGCAGGAAATGGTGTAAGTCCTGCTTTGAGTTCAAAAGCCCAAGAACCCGGCGGGCGGATGTCTGAGGCCAAGAGAAAATAGATGACGCAGCTCAGAGTTGAATTTGCCCTTCCTCTGCCTTTTTGTTCAATTCAGGCCTTCTGTGGTTTGGGTGATGCCCATTCACGCTGGTGAGGGCCATCTTCTTTACTCAGTCTACCAGTTCAATTCAACTGTTAATCTCCCCCGGAAACGCCCTCACAGACACACCCAGATATAATGTTTGACCAGCTATCTGAGCATTCCTTAGCCCAGTCAGGGTGACACACAAAATTGACCGTCACAGTCAGCAAAGGCCATTCAGCTCCTCATGTCCCCCAGGAGTCTAGGGTAACTGGAGCAGCCACTATCTCAAATGTTGCCCATTTCTTTGATAGAGAGAAAAGGGTGCTGCAGGATATTGCTAAGTTCTCAGCCCAGAAGTGACATGTGTCACTTCTATTCATAGTTCTTTGTACAGAAGTGTCTCCACTCAACCATCGGAGACCATGAAGTGAGACTGAAACACAGTCACAGGAGGAAGGGTGTGGTGAGTAGCAGTAGTAAATACAAAACAAGTATAGTGCGAAATCCTAATTTGTTACACAGAATTGTTTTCAGGTTTCTTTATTGGCAGCTTTTGCTTTTTGAAGTTCAAATAATTTCTGTATAATGTTAATAAACAACAGCAATACACATTAACAGAGGGAGTCTGCAAGAAAAGGAACATACATGTCTCTTTTGGTCCCTAGCATAGTTCCTCCGAGACAGCGCTAACACCATTCTTGGGAACAAACTGGGACAGATGCTCTGGTCCATATGCTCTGGATGGATCTTATACACGGCGAAGGCTAAAAAGAGCAAGAAAAATCAGTAGTAATTGCTCACTTCACCAAATGCTTCTTTACTTCTCGTTCAACTTATCAGTTTGTACCTGTGACATTTTACTAATTTTTACTTGTGGTATTTTATATATACTTGTAATATTTTTCTATCTTAATTATATCATAATTTTAGTTATAGAGTTATTAATTGATATATTATTTACTACATAATATATTTGTATTATATATTATATACACACAGATGCTAGACTTTCCCATCCATTCTCATTGCTGGGCCTAATGTCTAGCAACTAGCTGTGATGTTTGACAAAATGAACTTTCCATCTGTCCAGATACATAGATTATTTCCACTTCTAGCAGTATATTTCCTTTCACGTTACAATCTTTCTGAACTTGAGACTTACAGTCATATTTTCAACATCCTTTTACATTCTGCTCTCAAAGATTATAATGTAAAATATGTTACTGTGTGTGCCTCTTTTGAAATTTGAAAAGACAGTTATTTTGATACTCGTAACAAAATCACAAGTTTAAATAAAATACTGATGGCAGCAAATTCAAACAGTGATATAGATTCTAAGAGACAATTAACATAAATTTTGAAAATGTTGAAATGTAAATATAGTATTATAAAAGTTTTATAAGATCAACTCCCATACCATATTTGTTTTCATATATTTGTTTAATACTTTAAATCCAGCAATAAACATTAAACATTTCTGTCATAAATCTCTTTATCAACATACATTTAAATAATTGTTTTGATACAAAGAACTCTAGGGTTCAGACTGCTGTACTCAAATTCTCATATGCAATACTAACATTGGCCAGTAGATGCCCTAAGAGATCTCCTAAACACAAGAACTCTAAAAATTAAAATCATCTGTTTGAGCATCAGTAAGTTCTTATACTTTATTTTCATAGTTCAATTACACTCGTGAAATGGCACAATATTTTTAGATTCCAAAGACTCTTAAGATTACCAAATTTTAAACCACCTCCTCAAACTTTGATTATTAAAATGATAGAAGAAAAGGAAACGTTTCCAGAATTGATTTTTAAAACTACAGTGAAGATAGCGATACATCTGATCCACTTAAATTGATTGCTTCTAATTTAAATAAATGTGGCCAACACTATAGTGTGTAAATATAACTCTAAGCTTAACTTAATCATAGAAGAAGATGAGGTTGAGTTCTAAAGCATTTGCTTGTATTATCTCACATATTTGGATTTTTCTGATTTTAAAACTACAATTTCTATTATTTTCTATAATAGTTATTAGAGTAGTGTTCTTCAAGGTCTACTAATAGAAGTTATTTTAATTATAGATCGCTCCTTCTAGGTTTTTTAACATTAAAGTTTACTTATAGAAAAAAATGTTACTCAGATACATTTGTTATATAAAACTGGGAAAATAGAACTATGTTGTTTTCTCCCTACCTTTAGTTTATAAAAAATTACTCAATTACTCCTAAATTTTTTTTTGCTAAGCCAAGGACTAAATGATTTTCTTCTAGGCTTATATCTTTATGTGTCATCCTCCTAAGGAATTTATCTGAAATTGTATAGATATGTGGCCATATAAAAATAATCTTTAACTTATTCAATTACAATTATTATAAAAATATTTTCTTTATCCATCATTTCTTTTGACACTCTCCTTTAGAAAGCAACACGTTTTGACACCATCCCTATAAGCCTGAGAATTCTGTGCATGGACATATTGGTGGATGACAGTTCTTATTGAAATTTTATTCCCATTGTTTTATTCCCATTGTTTTCGCAGACTAAGATATACAAAGTCCTGTTTTACCACACCAAAACAGAAAAGAAAAATACAGCTCTGGGAGAAATTCATAGTTATACCCCTTGGAAGTCAGAGGAAGCACGTCTATAAAGGAGCTATTCAATTAGGAAGATAAAAGTACATGAAAGCTTGAAAACTAGAGTAGATAACACAAACCAGAGTCTGGCAAATCTGTCTGTCAATGTTCATTCCCCTTGACATGCTTATATAAAGAGCTAGTTGTATTTTCCCCTTCAATTTAAAAGATAAAACTTATAAAGTCAAGTAACCATGTTTATCAAGAGGGAAATATTAGGTTTACAGGTTTTTCCACACTCGGCACCCTTGGCACATACCTTTCCTTGTAGGCTACAGTGATCCTTTTAATGTCCATCAGTATTTAATTCTGGATTCAAATTCAGAATCTGAATTTGACCCCAAATTATTGATGTTAATTATTGGCAATAATGAACCTTACGTTATTGACTACAATGAACAAATTTATTCCTTTAAACCCAAAATAGATTGCTCTGTTAAATGCTCTAGGTTTTAGCTTTTTAGTTTCACAGCCTTTCTTGAAACGTTCTATCATTTTTCTATTTAATATTATCTCAATACAGATTGAGGTCAACCAATTTCTTAAACGTGTAACTTTTACTCATGTTATACAATTGCCCAGGTTCTTGTGGAGTTTGTAAAGCCCATTTACACAGTGGGAATTAAAGATTTCATAAGTGCATCGATCTGAGAGTTTGAGGGATAAAGAGCTATATACAAGCTTTAGCATAATATTTCTGAAAAAGATCTATAATCATTTATGAAATATACCATTTTGTTGGTGAGTTCATGATTAAAATTTGTAAAAATAGTCTTTCTTAGTGTATCTCCCTGTGTGTTACAGATAATACTAGTAAGAAAAGAACTATCATCTTCCATATTACTCATGATAAATGTAAAAATCTCTTATCCAAAACCAACACAACACCTGCACTATGGTAGAGAATGGAGACCAAAAATTTAACATAATCTTAATTTTCAATATATAATGAGAGTTTTAAAAAGTAAACTAATAAAACCTCATGAAAACTATGTAGTTGATCAGAAATAACTCTTAGGTAGAAAATGTGTATGTGTAACTCAAGTGGTCTTCAGTCTGTAGCTTTATGTATTGGTATTGAGGTTTTGATTCTTATATGTATCCCAAGTCTTATGTCTACATTTTAAAGAAACACACTTGAAAATCCTCATCAGCACATACTTTCCCTCCAACACCCCATACACAAAGTGCATTTAAGATCGCAAATCCACGTTAGTTAAGAAATTTATATTTAAATGAGTTGTATCAATATTCCATTCCATGACACAATATGGTATTTAAATATCCTATAACACAGCAGATGTATCACTAATAAATGTTTTATTAAGGAAATAAAAGATAGGGAGAGAGAGAGAGAAAGGCCCTAAGGGGAAAGAGTTAGGAAGGGGGAGGAAAGGAAATAACAAAAATAAGAAAAACAAAAGAGGAGGTAAGGAAAGGAAAATATATTTTCAGGTGTCGAATAGTCAAATAATATTGTAAAACTCTGTGTATTTAGCATGTGGAATTGAATTACAAGGCCAAAAAGTAAGTGTACATTTCAGAAATTCTCTTTTTTCCTGAGAACTAATTGTTAAAGGCAGCATCGACTCTTTAGAACATGTATCAGGAGAAAGCATAATCATAGAGAAGTCCACGTTGCAGAAGATTTGAGGTCTCTATGTGCTTATGTTGTAAGCTTGTTGCTCTCTTTAGTTAAAGAAGGTTTGGTCATTATGCCTATGATTTTTTCCTGTCCTGGTTTTTTAGGATTCCCCAAAATTAAGAGGGATAATTACCTAGCACAAAGTAGTGAATCTTTGCTTTTCAAAAAAGCATGTTCTTAATTCTCAGCAAACCTTCGCATAATTGATTCAAAAAGAAAAATTAATAACACACACACTGTTATTATCTGTAGAGTATTTATAATTCTAATGTACTACAAATACATTAGAATAATTATAATTTGAAAAGGAGCTTGGAAAATTTGATGACACTACAGGAGTCCAAAAATAGAGAACTGAAAAGCAGTATGATTAAAAGGTAAATCTCTCATACAAGTATAAATACACACTCACAAGAAAACAACACAATGAGCTTCATGATTTCTGTGTATCACATTTTAATATGCTCATGTAAATTACTTAAATTAAAATCCTTTAGTAGATGTTGGCCATTGAGCCCTAAAGACATTTCCTTGAGCGTATTTACTTGATATTTTAGTCATCTTTCCAGTGACAATTTACAGCTGAAAATCCATGTAATCACTTTCTGCATGCCTTGCATCTTATTGTTGTTCTACAGCTGCCTTGAATATCCTAAACAGTAATTATATGTGACTATATGAGTATATTGTAATATTGCTTATATAAAAATAAGTGACTACTTTAACAAACCATTCAGTCCTCTCTTAGTTTCCTCTTGGATAGGTAAAATTTATTTTCTGACCTCTTAGCCTCAACCTTGGCCCTAGTCACTCATCCCCTTTCCACACCCCCCAAACAAATTAGCCTAAGGTACTATTTTCATAGTCTTAGTAACAGATGCCAATTTTTCCCACCTAAGGAGAAAGTTCTTAACATAGTGAATTCCAATATAAAAATTTCTGAAGTTTTTGAATTCTAATATAGAATCCCATAATGGTGGATATGTAGAGGACTTTAAAGATAATTTAGTACAATCCCCAGATTTTACCAGTGATGAGTATGATGAAAGAATAACTTGCTCTAATTGGTCACACAGCCAATTAGAACAGAACAAAAGCTAGAATACAGTCCTCCCATTACTTTTCTGCATGCATACATCTCTGTGCATGCATACCAAAATAGTTCTATTTTTTTTTCTGTTTTTTTTCTTCTTTCTTTCTCTCTCTTTTAGGGACAATGAGAAAAATGGTCTGTTTTTTCTTTCCACATTTGAAACGTAGGTCGGTTTTCCAGTTTCATCCCCTCAGGTTTTTGCTTAGCATTATGCTTGCCTTAATTGAATTCATAGCCAAAAGCAATATGATCACTGAAATGAACTGAAAAATAGTGTCTATTAAACAACACATGACACAGGCTTTGGTGGAATTATGTAAGAGTTTTTTTATGATGTACTCTATATATTTCCACAGTGAACTTTTAAGTCTTCTCTGACATTTTGGCAGGTTGGCATGAAGCAGACCAAAATATGTCATGTGACATTTCCAAAGAAGTAAAGCACATGTGCTTTGATCTGCCTTAAAACAAGCTATTCAAATGGTTCCATTGTAATTACAATTGTAGAATGACCCTCTGTTCCCAAATGTCATCTTTCATGCCCTACTATGGTGTCAGAAGCCATTATTAAAATCACTTTGGGAATTGAGGGGCTTTCAGAATATGTGTGTGTGTATACATGAGTATGTGTGTGTATACATGAGTATGTGTGTGTATACATGAGTATGTGTGTGTGTACATGAGTGTGTGTGTATACATGAGTATGTGTGTGTGTACATGAGTATGTGTGTATACATGAGTATGTGTGTATACATGAGTATGTGTGTGTGTACATGAGTGTGTGTGTATACATGAGTATGTGTGTGTGTACATGAGTGTGTGTGTACATGAGTATGTGTGTGTGTACATGAGTATGTGTGTGTAGGGAGCCGTGCAAGAAGGCATGACACTTGGTGTTTATATATTTACATAAAATCAATAGTCGTCACAGGAAAATAAAACATTGCAGATTACCTGGAATACAAACATTACGGTCTAGATGTGTTGGAAGGATATTCCCAGGAACTTGAATATTTGGGAAAGAAACTGACAAATTTGGGAATAAATTGGATACAGAGTACAAAAAAGAAAGGTCCCTCAGAAGCAAAAATAATATATTCTTCTCTCTCAATTTTGCTCCTGTTTAAATAGCTATTAAGAAGGTATTTGAGTATATATGCCCACAAAGTAAATATGCTTCCTGAAATAATTTCTTAAACATTGCAGAAAATCAAATTTATTATTTATTTTTCCTGATAGGAAAATAAACAAGTGAATTCATTCCATCAGAGTCCCTGAAAACACTCAGGAGTGAATCCAGCACAAAATTATTTTAGACTTCAGGAATATGACGACACATATATGTATGCATTTGGATGAAAAACAAGGTGTTGAATGTTACGAAATTTCTTGAATAAACATCTTTTTATGAAAAATGTTTTATCCAACTTAAGAAAACTTAGGCTTAATTTTATTTGCTCATTTCTTTGTAAAAGTAAGTCCTGATGGCTGTAGGTGGGACATGGGATAGTATGTGAATAATGACCCTTTGGGATGATTGATCATTTCAATTCACAAAAAGTGTTTGTTTACAGGGTTAAGCAGTCAGAAATCTGGCGTGGTCCCCTCCCCACCCCCCCCACCCCCCCACTCTCCACCCGGTTCTCTTTCTGTCAAGGGCCTTAGAGTCTCACTGGGACAAGATTCATCACATACACTGAGAGAATTGCTAAAGGCTATGGAATGCTTCCAGCCTACCCCATCTTCCATAGAACAATTGATACATTAGACATAATCAACATTGCATAACCTTCAGGATTTTGGCAGTGGAAGTTGAATTTGAGAACTCTCACTTTTTTCATTACTAAATGATGCTTTTAACCCTGGAATCTCCAAATCCATTTAACGTGACAATGTATTTAAATCATGTCAATGAGAGAGAGGGTTCCACAGATTTTACAGGAACACATATGAAGTCTGATATATGCTACGCAGCACTCATATAAGAAAAATTAAGACAGCATCGTTTACGAATGGTAAGTACTGCAAGCTTTCACATTTTCTCCAAGTGCTCAAAGCATTTTTTTTTTTTTTTTCCCTCCAGAACAAGTTTCTGCTGCAGTGACTTCCTCTAGCAGTTTCCTGAACCGAGGAAAGAAAACGGAGCACCAAACCCACCCTTTCCAGTAGACAAATGGCAGGGAGAAAGAGGGAAGTTTGGCCAGGAAGATCAAAAGGACTTTTTTCTTTTTCTGACCGGTTGCACGGATTCCTTCGGTCCCCTGATCCCCCGTCCTTCTCCACGGGCCCCTAGCCTGTCCTCTGCTCCACGGTCCCCTCCGCCCCGTCTCCTTCCGGAGCTGTTAGCTGAGGTCTCCGGAGTGCACGGGAGCGGCCGTCCCAGCCAAGGCAAAGCTCAAGCAGCGCCGAAAGCATTCGGTTTCTTCAGGGCTGGTTGTGACGGATCGTGAAGTCCAGTGATGCCACGCCGGTCCTCAGCCTGGATTCCGTCGCCTCCACTGCCTCAGCGGACCCCAGTGCAGGGGCCGGCCCCGCACCGCCCGGGGAGGTGAGATGCAAAGTCGTTACGTCAGATGGAGGGGCGGGGCGCTCCCGGGGTGAGTGGCAGCAGCCCCGGCTCGGGGAGGAGGCGCGAGAATCAGCCGGGCTCAGGGGCTGAGACACGCTGGAGGCGAGAAGAGCGGGTGCTGTCCACGACGCTGCCGGTGCTGAACCCGGGGCGCGGGAAGACCCGCGGCTCTCGCCCCTCCAAGCGACGCCCTCTCGCACCCTCTGCGCCCTGCGCGACCCTCTTCACCAGCTGGACCCCATCAACTTGACAAAGGAGTGTGGTCTCGGACGTGGGAGAGAGTCCTGCGTTCGCCCCCTGGGCGCCCAGCCAGGCGTGACTTCGAGGATTTCTATAGTTTTAGAGCAAACTATTTCCATCTTTTCCCCAGCTAAGACCATCTTTTTAGTTTTTTTAAAAATTATTATTATTGTCGTGATTTACAGATACACGCCGTTTAAGAATCTTTCTGGGAGACTTTGTAACTGTTGAAATAAGGTAAGAAAAAGAACATTATTATAACATTTTTACAAATGGGGGAGCAATGCAGACTGTCATACAAAAATTTAAGACCAAGTTATGATTATTTTTATAATTTGAAACGGGACAGTTGGCAATGATTGCAACAATTATTTTACTAATTACTGTTATCATTACTATTACAAGAATAATGATTGGTGATTAGGCACTGAATTCTAGAGGGGAAGTTGAAGGCTCTGCTTTTTATGTGTGTGAAGTTAATGCCATCATGTTACATCTTGCTTTATAAATATAAATTTTGTAGAGCAACACTTCTTGCATGGCTCAAGGAACAGGAACCATTCACTGCAAGTCCTCAAATATGTTAGTAAATTGCATTAAATTATCAACCAACAAGTTGTTTAAAATAAATGTAACCTTAAAAATATGTGAATGGACTAATCTCTGATTAATCAATATTGCCTATGGTATCTAGAGCTTAGACTGCAAAGTGCAGAGCTCTCTTCACATTATTCTGGAGGGGAGGTGGTAAGGATAGGAGCATTTATACCATGCTGGGTTCATTTAGATGTGTTATACAGTAGATCCAAATAAAACTTGTGAAACTCGGTCTCTCAGAATTCTGCACCCCAAGGTCATGTGTATTTCCAAGTTGGGAGCTGTTTGTTCTGCTTGACTAGTGAATGTCATCCCCTCCCTGCCCCCTCAGGTCGGAGGTGGATGTAAATGGGAAGCTCTGATTTAATAATACGGTATTAGCTTGTATTATAGTTGCTACTGCTGTTGGTAATTGAATGGAACTGGGAAGCGTGGGCTGGGAAAATGTCTCGCTATTTCAGCAATGTTTAACCCCTTGTATGCTTAACAGAGAGCTTTTCTCTACTTGGGAGATTTTCTTTTGAAGCTACATTCCTTTTGTCAATTGGCAGTGTGTTTTGAGTGTGAATGTATAAATAATTCAGTGCAGAAAACCACTGAACAGTACTTCTCATAATGAAGAATCATTAAATGATAGAAGTTAGCTGGTGCTCTATGTATTTCTATTACTATTCATGACTTTTTTAGGTAGGCATGATAGTTTGTCTGATAAAGGATATTATGTTCTTTCATTTATGTCATTTAGTGACATTAGATTAAGTATAAACGATGGCCGGGGAAACATGGGGAGGAGCTTCTTTACATTCCGGGAAGTGAGTTCAGGTTGCAGCTAGATGTCCTTTATTAATAGGAATGGGTAAAATATGAGCTATTTCAGACAATAAATACCATTCAACTGACTAGGGCTATGTTTTTCAGCAACTAAAAAGTACACTAAGTTTAAATATTTGTATATTTTTAATCATCATAAAAATTTCTACTATAGTTGCATTATACATACAAAGATGAACTTTAGGTTTAGAATTTATTGTTTAAAATAATTCCTCTGGGTAAAGATTTTGCATTTTATTAACGGCACAGTCCTATATGAGAGTGATTGTTAAAAGAAATGGATATTATTGCAAACATTAGAGGTCAAATGTAAGCCCCTTTAGCTCTTCTCATGTTTTACCCTAAGCAGGTGTTCTTTGTAGGATTCCTGTAAGTCATGCTATCTTCCATTAAATAGTGCTACAAGTTTTTAAGAACTAAGCAGGTAGAAAAGCAAACTACAGTCTATGGAACACTGGGCCATGAGGCTTACACCAGCCTCTTTTAATTGTATAGAGAATCATTCTTTTCCTCTGTATATTTTGAAACGTTCTCTTTAAGACTAATCATATTGGTATAAATATTCAGACTGTGGAATTTTAAACAGATTTATGGCTTTAAAATTTTAGTTTTATTTATTATATGGAAACATAAACGTATATTTTAATTATAACTTACTCTAAAAGTAGTAACATATATAAACACTATATTCACCCAAATGAGTATCTCATTGACTTTTTTTTTCCATAAAGTTTTCCAAGATGTATGTCTTTGTTTGGGTAGAAACAGTAAAGCTTTGAACTACCAGTATCCGGAGTTCATCTAGATGAAGTTTAGAGTTGTCACGATGAAATGGTGAAACACTAAAATCAAAATGTGTTATTGGTGGTAATGAAACCAGTAAGGTAGGTTCAATGAGATTGCAAACTTAAAATACTAAAAGCATTTTCCCCTGATTTTTTTTACGTATTAAGCTTTTATATAATAGTTCTGAAGTAAGGTAAAATTAGGTGACCATAATAAACCCAAAATCAGCACGTAGGAGATACTATTTGATCAGAATGCAATTCTAACTGTAAACAAGTAAAACTGCCAACTTTGAAGACTTCTAGTAAAGATATTCACACATGGTGGTATGTCATTAATTCTTTGCTCCACAAAGAAATGACCATATTTTGAAGTTATAACTTGTCCATGTGAAATTCAAGGGAATAGTCAATACCATAGCAACAGATAGCCTGCTCAGCCATTAATTCATTTCATAGGCACTGAAATTGTATAAAGCACTATTTATTTCAAGATAATGAACTTTTAGAAAGTATATAGACAAATTACTGAAATAATTTAATGTCACCTGATATGTTCAAATTGTTTTCTTTCTTGTTTCTCAAATTCTTAAAGCACATTGATCTAGACAATAATTTAAAAGATGATATTTCTTGATAGATGTCTTTTTTTCCCTTACAAGTAATATTAATGACTATGTATAACTGGAGGAATTTAAGATAAAGATGAACAATTTGGATTTATGTTATCAAGACTATATATTGCTATCTTTTCAAAAATTAATTAACATGTACAGTAGAGAAATCAAGTAAGTAATGATAAAATCTGAAATATGCTGAAAAGTTTAATTGACTTTTTTAAAATTAACTTTTAAATTATATCTAATAGTTTATTGAGAATTTTCTTTGAATGATGGCCAGTTCTCATATTTAATACTCATTTACCCATGAAACCAAAGGACTTTGAATAATATGTTCCTATGAATCTTTTATATTTGCCCCAAATTGACATACAATCGCTAGTATTTTTTATTACTTACTATATAATATACTTTATATGATACACTTTATAAAGTATACTTAATAGAATATATAATATACTTTATAATAAGTTCAGGAGATGTTTGTGAACTAATAAGCTAGAAAAATGCTTCCTGTTGTTAACCTCATTGTAACAGCCCTGTGCCCAATTATTTTCTTCAGAACAAACTTAATCACCTTCGGCTCCAACACCTCCAATGTCCTTTGGGCTTAGTCTACTTAAGGTGAGCTGTAGATTCCCTTGTGGAAGATCCCAATTTCCTCATTAAATTGGTCACCACACAAGAAAACAACTGGTCCCTTTGTTCCTTAATCACCTTGGTATTGAAGAAGTTAATATTTTATGTTATGAGATATATTAAGAGATGAGCTAGTGCTTTTGATACATTCAGAATTCTAATGAGTCTTAATGTGGATTTTCTAAAAGAATAAGAATTAAACAATAATATAATGCTTACTCTGAGTGTGTGAATGTATATATATGAATGTATTATACATAAATATGTGTATATATATATATATATATGCTATCTACCTATCTATCTAATTAAATATATATATATATATATATATATATATATATATATATATATATATATATATATATAATTTTTGGTAAATTCTTCTCTACCATAAACATGCAATGGGATAGAAATCATCTGGAACATGCAAGTTCAAGAAATGTTACTTAATATAAAAATAATTTACATATTAATCTATAATACAATATATAATTTGTAGTGGCAAAAGTGTTTTCTAATTATTGTTAGTTTTTATTTAGGCTAGTTCTGCACACACAAGTTTTTGTTTTTGTTTTTGTTTTTTCTTGCCATGAAAATGTCATTCAGAAGGTCTCATGTTGATTGGCAAGGGAAGGAAAAACTGGAAACAAAAAATTGGCAGGAATAAGAAACAGAATGAATGTGTGAATAATGAAGAGATTAGAGCACTACACTGATTCTGCAAAAAGTATGGGTAATGATAAATAATTTGAAAATTATTATCTCTGAAAGAGGCACATGAGGTTTACTTCTTATACATCTTCAGGTAATAAGCATGAACGTCTAAGGAACAGAGCCTGGATATCCCTATGCCTAAAATGTGTTTGCTGTTTGTATATCAGTGTTTTCATACATAGATGTGGTGAAATGTGGGAAGAAGAGCAGCTCAACTCTGAACTTTCTTGCTTTAAAACCAAATTATTAATATTAATTTAATGTGGTTTTGGTATCAAATTATGTAAATCTCTAAAGCAAAGTAGTAGCTTAGTGAATTCATTTGCATGTCAATGCAGAGACTATTATTCCAACTCATAACTGGTTCATAGCACTGCTAACAACTCTAAAGCACAATGCAGAAGACTTGAAAATCCTTTTTTCATTGAGTTTTATTTAAATATATTCATTATAATTGACAGTTAAGAGAAACTTACTTTAGTGATATATCTTCCCCGCACAAGTAGCACCAACGTACCAATTAAAACATACATACAGTAGCAATTAAAACATACAAGTCTGAACTATGTTCCCCAAAGATGATGATGAAATGAAAATAATCTGCCCTTCCACTTCCACCAAACATATTAGATAGTGTTTTAATGACCACCAAGGCCTTATTTTTTCTAATTTCTAAAGCCTTCAAAGTAAGGTTCTTACACATATGAAATGACAAATGCTCCCATGCCCTTTGTGGTTATGTGCACCTTTTTCTCAAAGACACAAGTGTTGTTGTGGCCCTGATGTCAGTCAGACTCTGGACTACCTCATTTAGGGGTAAGGAAGTGGTCTCATTCATCTTTCCAAAGAAAGAGGGCCAGTGAGCCACTACTAGTAAACACTTTTTCTGTCTCATGATAGATTACCTATTGACATCTGAGCATATGGTCTGTGAACCTAGATTTGCCTATACAGGAAGAGGGAGAATATAGGAAAAAAATGCTATTTTAAAGTATTAATATGTGTACATATACATTTTATTCATATTATCACTTTATCCATATTAAGACATTTTTCATTTACATAACCATGTAGAAGTTTCTGTTATCTTCATTTTAGATATGAGAAAGCAGACAGGTGAAAGCTTTCTACCTCTCCAGCCCATGGTCCCACCACTAGGAATAGGTGGATTAGGCAATCGAGCTTAGCTCATCCATCTTGCATCTACTCTCCAGTTTTAGCACCTCTGTTTAGGTCAGATATTCAAGTGGGTGTGTCTTATTTAAAGCTAGGATTTTTTTTTTTTTTCTGATACTTTATTTATTTAATGTGAATGCCATTTCCCCTCTTGCCCCAAGTCTTTCCCTTAATTATTAGGTTATGTTGAAATGATTTTATGTCATATATTCTCTAGTATACAAGCTTTAGAATGTACAATACCAAAGGTCTTAAGGAGTTTTTCCTCTGTAATGTTAGAGGTGCTACATTATTCAATCTCATAGACTATAATACTAGCAACACAATATTTCCCTTTATATCTCAAATAGAAGAAGAAACAATATAATAGAGCTCTTCCCTAAGAGCTCAAGGTTTTGTTTGTTTCATTCTCTAAAAAGTCCTCCTGGATACAAAATTCAAATCCAAATACATCTTGAATCTTGATCTTCAATCACCTACTTCAAGCAATCACCACTTGTGTTATAAACTGCTACTCACATTTAAACTTTCAGACTAGTTAGCTGCTAATATTTCAAATAGTCTATGAGATGAAATAAAATAATCAAAATAAAATTAGTAGTTTTGAAGCACAATACAAAGAGAGGTAGTCTAAAGCGGGCTCTTGAACACTCAGGAGACATTCAGTACTTCACTCTGTTGTTTCTTCTATTTGAGGTATACAAAGGGAAGTGCTGGCCAGTAACTGAGGCTCTTTGCTTTCACAGGGCTTTTAGGATGACTGAGGAGAAGCGGTAAGTGCTGGTGGCCCTCCCAGGAGGGCCCCACAGTTGCATCAGATCCCCTAGTGAATCCTCGTTATCCGAGTTTGGGTTGTCCTTATTAAGTGGATCCCAAAGGAGATAGAAAAGTTTGATTTGTGGAAAAAGTTTAACTTAAAAGTGGAAAGATTTATAGGGATTTTATTAAATATTTTACATGCTGATTAGCAATACACAGTGTTTTACTTCTGAAACGAAGCCTGGCATAAAAGTTTTTAATCTTGAAATGTCTACACTATTTTGTATACTATTCACTGTTCCTTATTCTCTCGGGAGCCCTGCAGGAAGACTATTCACTCCAAAAGCTACAATTATTCTCTCTTCACAAATATCTTCCAAATACATAGCTCTGGCCCACATTTGAACTCCATAAATGTAAATATTTACAAAGCTCTGCTAAACTTTTTAACTCTGATTTCATGGTGACAGGACAAACTCCATGAACTCATTATCTCATCCCTAACGTGGTCCCCCATCCTAATTTTTCTGCCTGTCAGTTAATGACATACTTTTTTTCCATTTACCTAGGCCTGAAAATTCATACACATTTTAAACGTACATCATTCATATTCAATTCTATTCTATTCTATTCTATTCTATCCTATCCTATTATATGCAGTGAGTCTCCAGGTTTTGACATTCTTCCCTTTGTAATGTAACTTTACCTAATTCTCTATTTTCTATTCTCTCCTCTTATCACTTTTACCTTGACCCAGACTGTCGCATGTCAACCAGAATTATTTTGACATTTTCTACATTGATCTTTCTAATTCTTGGTTCTTCCTGCAGTAATAATAATTAATGATTATAATGGTAAGTAAATGTTTTGATGATTCATAACAGGTCATGAAAGGTGTTAAGTATTTATAAACATTATTTCATTTTATATGCACAACACCCTATGAGGTAGACACTGACAGACCAAAGCTTCAAGAGTTATGTTGCCCACAGAGCTGGGACTCAGACCAAGCTCTGTCTGAAACAGCTGCATGATCATAATCATTATGCTCTGTGGATACAGAATTCTTACCTCTTCTAGATTCCTCTTGGTTAAAGTAAGCTTTCAAATGTCACTGTGTTCTGAAATCATCAGTGGATCTCTAATTTTTACTGTATTAAGTTGAAATTCTCTGCTTGTTTTTAAGATCCTTCTAATTGGCTCTACACTCTGCAAGCAATCAATCTGATTTTCAGTTTTCTCATATGTGCAATGCACATTTGTAAAACAGAGATAGGTCAAAATATAAAGTATGATTCCTTCCCAGTATATAAGCACGATGTCTTTTCTGGACTGCTGTATTTTCAATAATCCCAACCTATAACCCACTCCTGTTTCCAGCCAAGTTTTCTCACAGTATAAGAGCATATTGTGCTCATGTGTACTTTTCAGTCTCTGTAGTTTTTGTTGCAACAAATGACATGTCACTGTCACCCTGGATATCACCAAGATGTCAATATTTTTGTATGTATTTGTTTTAGATTGTTGCATAAAAATTACCATAATCTTATTGGCTTAAACTGTTATTATCTCACAGTTTTCATGGGTCACAAGTCTGGGTACAGGCTAGCTGAATCCTTTGCTCAGGATCTCACATCCAGGTTTCATCCAGGGCTGGGCTCTTATTTGAGGCTCAGATTCCTCCTCCAGGCTGTTGGTAGGTTTATTTCTTTGCAGCTCAGAGCTCATGGGAGGTTGCTTCTTCATGGCCAGAAAGCATCTCACTGACTTCTTTGGTCTGACCTCTAGAATTGCTTTTCTTTAAAAGAAACCTCATTGGATCAGGTCAAGAGAGAAAAATCTCCTTTTTGACATACATAAAATGAACTGATTTGAAACCTTAATTGCTTCTTAAGATCTATCCTCTTTGCCATAGAACATAACCAAAAGAGCAATATCACATCACCTTTGCCATATTCCGTTGGTCAAAAGCATGTTAAAGGTTCTGCTTACACATAAGATGAGGTGGTTATACGAGAATGTGGGTCATTGGGATTCACGCTAGAATTCTGTCTACTGTACTTAGTTCAAGTTCTATTGAACTTTAGAGTCTTTCCTCATTATTGTGGTGCCTCTGAGTCCCTTTTTCTCCTCCCTGGTATGTATGACCTGGATTATATGCAGTGGACAGTTTGGCATTGTTTTGGGATTTTTAAATCTGTCTTAGGCTGTTCTATCCAATTAATCTTAATCTGTTTTTAAAGGAAGAAGCTTAGGAGTTCCTACCATGTGTATAAAACTTTGTGGTTTACAATTATTTCAAACACACATTATTATTTAATCTTCATTGAAGTTAATTCTTTTTACGTTTGCTTCTATTATGTAGTGTTTTTATACATGTAAGATTATAATAAATTTGTACTGTGTTTTGCACACCTAAGACTGTAACAGATTTATGCTCATGAATTGGTTAATATTTCTAGATTTTAGATTTAGGTATTCTGCTCTGTTTTCATGTGTTTGTCTTTGATCCCTGGCTAATTGAAAAACCACACAAAGGGTTTCTTATTATTATCTTATTTCGTGCAACATGGGATCTTTCCATGAAAAATCAGGAATTTATACTTAATATTATGCTTTACAGATGATATAGAACTTATGTAAAAGGTGAAAATGTTTCCATTTGCTATTTAGGAAAAATGCAAGAAATTTATTTTATATTTACTTTGAAAGAAAAATTTCACAATTTAAAAGAATGTCACACATATGGTACCAATAATATTGTTCTTGCTTATTTGGTCTGAAGATTGGTAAATAATCACACGATTACTTTTACAAACATTAATTATACAGAAAAATTTCATTGGACTTATACCTTTTATAGTTTGTATACAATTAAGGTAATTTTATTTTGACAAAAGCTAAAGGAAATTAGTGTATAAATTCAATTTTTAACTTTAATAGACAATAATTTTCTTAAAACAGTAAGATCATATTTATTATAAAATAAACTATTAATTCAATAATATTGATTATGTACCTACTATGTTTCAGATGCCCTTTCAGTTTCTGGGGGTTGAGCAGGAATGAGAGACAAAGTTCCTGCTCTACTCTTTCTGTGGAAAGATAGATGACAAGCAAACCAGTAAAGACAAAGGATAATATCTGGCATTGACCAGTGTAATGATAAAAAGGACAACAGGGAAAAGATTACTAAGGGCTAAGAGTGCTGCCTAAGATACGGGTCAGCACAGGAGCCAACGCTGCTGTTCTAAGATAGTCATTAGGTAGTTTCTGATAAGTTAACATCACTTAAGGCTATTGTGAATAATACTACAATGAACATGGGTGTGCACATATCTTTTTCAATTCTTTTGGATAAATACCCCGAAGTAGGAGTGATGGATTATACGGCAGTTTTATTTTAATTTTTTTAAGGAGTCCCCATACTGTTTTTTAAAGTGGTTGCACCAGTTTCCATTTCTTTCAACAGTGCACAAGGATTAACTTTTTCTCCACATCCTCCCCAGAACTCGTTATTTGTTGTCTTTTTGATACTAACCATCCTAGAAGGTGTGAGGTGATCTTGTTGCACTTTTGATTTGCATCTTCCTGATGATTAATGATGTTAAGCATCTCATTTATTTATGTACATTTTGATCCTTTAAATGTCTTCTTTGGAATATCTCTCTCATTCTTTTTTCTTTTTTTTAATTGAAGTATAGTTGATTTACAATGTTGTGTTAGTTTCAGGTATACAGCAAAGTGATTTAGATATATCTATATATATATCTATATATATATCTATATATATATATATATATCTATATCTATATCTATATATATATATATATATATATATATCTGAATATATTTATATTCTTTCTCAGATTCTTTTCCTTATAGTTTCAATACAAAGTATTGAATAAAGTTCCCTGTGCTATACAGTAGGACTTGTTGTTTATCTATTTTATATATAGTAATATACATATGTTAATCCCTAACTCCTAATTTATCCCTCTTCCCCCTTTCACCTTTGTGTTTTCTATGTCTGTGGGTCTATTTCTGTTTTGTAAATAAGTTCTTTTGTATCTTTTTTTTTTAGATTCCATATATAAGCGATATCATATGATATTTGTCTTTCTCGTCTGGCTTACTTCACTTAGTATGGCAATCTCTGGGTCCATCCATGTTGCTGCAGATGGAATGATTTCATTCCTTTTTTATGGCTGAGTAATATTCCATTGTATATATGTACCACATCTTCTTTCCATTCATCTGTCAATGGACACTTAGGTTGCTACCATGTCCTGGCTATTTGTAAATAGTGCTGCAATGAGCATTGGGATGCAGGTATCTTCAAATTATAATCTTTTTCTGGATATAGGCCCAAGTGTGGGATTGCGGGATCATATGGTAACTCTATTAGTTATTTTAAAGAACCACCATATGGTTCTCGATAGTGGCTGCACCATTTACATTCCCACCAACAGTGTAGGAGGGTTTCTCTCTCTCATTCTTAATATCAAATCATGGGCAAAAACTCAAAGGCTGTCACCATAAAAAAAAAATTTCTTCTTTTTATTTGTGATTTTCTCATTAATGAAAATCAGCTTCCTTCTTTGTTTGGTTCTACAATATATTTAAACTGTTATTTAGATAAATTTTTCTTTCCACTTTTAAACACACTATACAGAGCGTGTTGCATCTAAATCCTGGGACTTAAAGTGAATCTAAAAATTAGTCTGTACTTTTTGTGCATTGTACAGTTTATTTGTTCAGAACTTCATATTTTTTCATAGAAAACTTAAGTGCTCTAAAATCGGTGTTCCTTTGAATCAATGATCCAGTGGGCTAGTACTTCTATCAAATGATCCATTATCCCAGACACTATGGCATTATTAGGGAAAGAGAAATGCTTAGAATGTCTTTTGGGTTTGTGCACATGCTTGAGAAACCACAGTGTTTATTAATTATGTAATTATGTTCTTCTTACCAAAAAGTGTGACAGCATGGAGCCATGTAAGGAAAAAGCAAAAGAAAATAAATGTAATAAAAACATACACAAAATTTAACAAAATAAACGTAACAATTAGATGCACAATATCTCAAATCTTTGGCAGAGGCTCAGAAAATAATATGTTTACAAAAAAGTAAGGCCTGAAAGAACTTGCACAAATTGTGCCAGTGCTTTGCCTGACTTATTTCCTTTGGTGAGCTTTCTCATGAAGCCATAATTAATTGAGCTAAAAAAAAAAAAAGTGAAGATAAAAATTTCTAGAAAATTCTTTACATTTTAAGTCTACGTGTTTACAATTCATGATAACAAAGAATTCAAATAATTATCTTCTACAACTGTTTCTTTTGGCAAGTGTCCTATTTCCCAAGTTTCCTGAGGCCTGAGGAAGGGGAACAGCATTCAGAGTTTGTTTCCCTGTCTGTGCACAAAAAGTACAGCTTAACTGGTAATGCCTGGAGTAGAAGTGTGCGTCCACCTATGAAAACGGTTCCAGATGCTAGAACTCAACTGGACGTCTTGTTAATTATGTATGTTTTGTTGAACATTTCAATTAGGTTAACAACTGTCTGAAAATCAGGAGAAGGAGCTCAAGAAGGCAGTCAGGATATTTTGATGCTAGTTTCCTAATGTCATTATGCTTTTCCTCAAAAACCATCTTCTTCTCGTATGGGAAATAAAGATTTCTTAAGTGCAAAGTAATCTTTTTGAAGTTGGGAAATTCACAATTATTTAAATAATTAACGAAGCTGCACTATTTCTCTTTAAATTTCTTTGTGCTATTTATTACAGAAGGTAAATGGGTTTGATTTGTAAAGTATTGGAACACAATGAGGACCCTGATGTGATCTCCAGGCTTTTACTGCACCAGGTTTTAGATCTTCGTACAGGGCTATTGACCCAGGAAAGAGAACATGAACGCTAGAGGCCTAGTTTTCAAGGGACTTTTATGAGACATCAGTAGTCTTAAATCTGTGATAGCCCTAAGAAGATGGCAGGCCATATCCTAAAATTGTACTGGTTTGCCTAAATCCACTGGAATTTTGTTCTAACCCAGCACTTGTAGCATCATTCTCCCAAATGTTTAAAAACTGGCACAAAGCTAAGGGACATTAGTCCCCAGAAAACCTTAAACAGACTGTTTTTAATTAGCAACTTCATACCAAGAGCCATATCCCATATTTATAAAGTTTTTAAATTTGGACGTATCAACTATTTTGAGTGGGACTTCCTTACATGAATTTTCAAAGTTCTGCTGCAAATATAAACTTTTCTAATTAAATTTTTTGAAAATTAAAATTTTATATTTTTCTATGGATCAGAGAGTATTAAATATATCTGAATATTTCAATTGAAACCCTAACCAAGATGTAAGAATGAGCTATGATATAACAGCATTCTTGTAAAGGAAATAAATATTATTACTAATAATTTCTTAACATGGTTTCACAGTGATAGTATTATTAGTCCTGATTTAATACTAAATTAATAGATTCTTTCCTTGCCTGATGATATTTTAATAATTAATTGCTTTTTTCTATAGGACATTTAAATTTAGTAGTAGCATCTATGAAATATTAAACTTTCATTTTAGTAAAATGTATATTTATTTACTATGTGTAAATTTACTATTTACTATTCTTTGTCATGCAGTTAATTTTTTACTTATTTTTTATTCTTTAAAATTTTTATTGGAGTACAGTTGATTTACACTGTTGTATTAGTTTCAGGTGTACAGCAAAGTGAATCAGTTATACATATACATATATCCACTTTTTTTTTTTTTTTAAGATTCTTTTCCCATATAAGCCATTACAGAGTATTGAGTAGAGTTCCTTGTGCTATATAGCAGGTTCTTATTAGTTATCTATTTTACATATAGTAGTATGTATATGTCAGTCCCAATCTCCCAATTTTTCGCTCCCCCCACCCCTTAACCCCTGGTAACCATGAGTTTGTTTTCTACATCCGTGACTAATTCTGTTTTGTAAATAAGCTCATTTGTACCCCTTTTTTTTTTAAGATTTCATATACAAGTGATATCATATGATATTTGTCTCCCTGTGTCTGTCTTACTTCACTCAGTATGAAAATATCTAGGTTCATCCATGTTGCTGCAAATTACATTATTCTGTTCTTTTTTATGGCTGAGTCATATTCCATTGTATATATGTACCAGATCTTCTTTATCCATTCCTCTGTTGATGGACACTTAGGTTGCTTCCATGTCCTGGCTATTGTAAATAGTGCTGCAATGAACGTTGGGGTGCATGTGTCTTTTTGAATTATGGTTTTCTCTGGGTATATGCCCAGGAGTGGGATTGCTGGGTCATATGATAGTTCTATTTTTAGTTTTATAAGGAACCTCCATACTGTTCTCCATAGTGGCTGTACCAATTTACATTCCCACCAACAGTGTAGGAGGAATCCCTTCTCTCCACACCCTCTCCAGCATTTATTGTTTGTAGATTTTTTGATGATGGCCATTCTGACTGGTGTGAGGTGATGTCTCAGTGATGTTTTGATTTGCATTTCTCTAATAATTAGTGATGTTGAACAACTTTTCATGTGCTTTTTGGACATCTGTATGTATTCTTTGGAGAAATGTCTATTTAGGTCTTCCACCCATTTTTTGATTGGGTTATTTGTTTTTTTGATATTGAGCTGCATGCTCTGTTTGTATACTTTGGAGATTAATCTCTTGTCTGTTGCTTCATTAGCAAATATTTTCTCTCATTTTGAGGGTTATCTTTCTGTTTTGTTTATTGTTTCCTTTGCTGTTCAAAAGGTTTTAAGTTTAATTAGATCCCATTTGTTTTTGTTTTTATTTTCATTATTCTAGGAGATGGACCAAAAAAGATCTTGCTGTGATTTATGTCAAAGTGTGTTCTGCCTATGTTTTCCTCTAAGAGTTTTATAGTATCTAGCCTTACATTTAGGTCTTTTATCCATATCAAATTACCAATGGCATTTTTCACAGAATTAGAACAAAAAATTTTACAATTTGTATGGAAACACAAAAGACCCCAAATAGCCAAAGCAATCTTCAGAAAGAAAAATGGAGCTGGAGGAATCAGGCTCCCTGACTTCAGACTATACTACAAAGTTACAGTAATCCAAACAGTAGGGTATGTCACAAAAACAGAAATATAGATCAATGGAACAGGATAGAAAGCCCAGAGATAAACCCATGCACCTATGGTCACCTAATCTATGACAAAGTAGGCAAGAATATACAATGGAGAAAAGCAGCCTCTTCAATAAGTGGTGCTGGGAAAACTGGGCAACTACATGTAAAATAATGAAATTAGAACACTTCCTAACAACATACACAAAAATAAACTCAAAATGGATTAAAGACCTAAATGTCATGCAGCTTTTATATGAACATTAAGCGATCTACAAACTCTTGAAATGTATATTTGAAATCCATCCAAATCTTTTATTGTTAAAAAATTTCCCAGAGGTTAAATTACTTAGTAAAACCACTTGTCATTCTTAAGATTAGAGATACCTATGTCATATTCTTTTCTAAAATGATTACATCGATGCATTTATGCTAGTAATGTTTGAGATATTTGACCATAGTGTTGTGTGTTATGATTTTCTTAAAATAGAAATTTCTAGATCTTTTTAAATTCAAGATATATTTATTGTTGTCTTACTTCTGTTCATTTCTTTCATCTACCTCCTTAAGTGTGAGCTTTTATTTACAATTGCTTATTAGTGAATGTGGTGTTTCAATATACCTCTTAGAAATAATTCTTTTGTTGTAAATCCTCCTGTATGTTCTTTGACTGTTAATCTAAGAGAAACTTGATTTTACAGAATCAGTGAAAATTGGAGTCTATGAAATAATAATAATAGTTTATTGAGCAAGTATTGGGTTTCAAGCACAATTTTAGACTCCATATAAATTATTTTACTAAAGCTGTAAAGAGCTTTTAAAGTAGAACTGAGGCTGAGCCCAAGGCTTCTTGGGAGGTTAAAGGCCCCATGTCTGTATATGAAGAACACTGAAGTTTTAGTTCATATTTTCCAGGCAAGCTGATTTTTTTCAATGTCTAAAATTTTCAATAAAAATGCACCAGGTTCAGCATTTTTTCTAGAGAGCACTTGGATTTCTCAAGTACATAAGTATTTCTACAGAGCAACTCATCTCTTGCATGTCTAAAATTCTTAACAAAGATATTTTATTCCAATGCAATCCTGATTATCCATTATTTTTTAATTGAGAAATTCTAAATTTCTCAATTTTACAAAAAGCAAAAGCACTATGAATTAAAACATTTCCTAAATTATGGGAAAATAAAACTAATTTTGTTAATACAATTTTATCTCTGTTTTCCATTCAAGTCATATCAGTAAATGGTGGAATATCCAATTTTCTATTTCTGGTACACTCCAAATATTGTTTCTTAAAAACAGATAACAGGACTTCCCTAGTGTTCCAGTGGATAAGACTCCATGCAAAGGGGCACGGGTTCGATCCTTGATCAAGGACGTTCCACATGCATGCTGCAAGGTGTGGCCAAAAAACAAAAAAACAAACAAAAAAACAAATGACAAACTGAACATAATATTGAAACTGACTTACAAATTAAGTAAAATCACAAGGTATCATTTTCACCAGGAACAAAAATATTTTTACAGTCATCTTATTTTTCCCATAAAATTAAATATACGCATATATATATTAATGCAGATATAAATATATAGACTATTTGAATCCACATTGAGTTTTCAGTGATGGAATCTTTATTTTCATCAGATTCAATAATAAGAAAAATAAGATTAAGCCATTTTATTTTAATTGTAATTAGACTCAACTATGTATGGGCCTCATTCTGTCACTCCGCACTTCCATATTTTTGTGTATAATCCTTATATCCATTCAGAGATATTCAGCCACTTAATTTGGGGGGATTGTTATTGTAATAAGTTTTGAATACTAGAACTCCATTTATGAGCCTCATAGCTATGATCATATATATGGTGAAGGATACAAACAAAAGGATTTGATTTGGACTTTGCAATATTTCTCCTTACAAACTTGGAAAAAGTAATGTCAAACATTCCTTTGTTTGATTGTTTTCCATTTTTATGTATAATTTCAGGCTGAGTACTAAATATGTTACTTCTCAAGAGTTTACTCCTTTGTAAGCATTATAGCACTTAAAATTCATTTCAAATTATATAAGGTGTATTCATTTATAAAATAGTTTGTGGAATCATTCCTTTTGTAATGCAATTTAATAATGCCTGACTCAGAAAATCAAAGTACGGTAATAAATCACATGGACTTCAAGAAGTTTATATTTTTTGAGCTACATTGTATAATACTTTTTACATGTTTAAGATGAACACAATTATCTTTTTGGGAGTGAACTACACATATGATAATTTATTATTGACAGTGAATACTCTAATCATGTTTAACTTGAAATACGTAATATTTTATTTTTATACCATCATATATATATATAGCCTCTAAAACTCTCATATCAGTTGGAATTTTTATGATTATTAATATGTAGATAACTACGTTTTCGATAGAGTATTATGTTGACATATTAAAAGTTGAAGTCCTGTTAGAATCATGTATATACTAGATATAATGGTTGAAAATGCAGTAAAGTACAAAATTCAAGACAGAACAGAATTTAGGGTGACACAGTAATTAATTAACACACTAAAAATTATCAATAGCGCCTTTGATTTCACATTAATTTGAATTACACTTGAGGATTTTTTTAATGATAAACTAGTTGTGGGTATCAGAGGGAAGAACTGATCACCCAGTAGGGAACAGTATAATTTGTTCACAAACTCATCTAATATGTGAAGGTTCGGACAGCTTCACTGTTTAAGTGTTTATTTATTGGTTTCAGATATCAAACTTCACCAAATATTAACCAACAACCTGCCAGATTCTAGGTAACTCAGACTGTGATTTAGGTAATGAAGATGGATCAGTCATTTATGCCTGTCATTTACCTAAACAAATAGGCAAACTAAAGACATGACACACAATTAAAAAAATGCTTCTAGAAAGTTTCATCAGAGAAAGAATAGTGAATTGATCTCCAGTAGAATTTTAACTTAAATTTTGTACAGAAATGTGAATCCAATTTGGATTTATCACTCTATTTTGTATTGGGTTGGCCAGAAATTTCGTTCAGTTTTTTTCCATAAGATCTTACAGAAAAACCTGAATGGAAATATTGACCAACCCAATATTTTCTCATGATAATAAAGTGAATGTATAATTCTGTACAACAAAGAAATCTTACAGCTTTTTTACAAGACACACTTGGAAATGCCAAGCATCAAAGAATTGTTGTAGATTTAAAATCCAGTTTTTGCCTGTTGTGAAAACAGCTTCTTGTGAAATGCTTCTTGAATTTGGACTTGATTGGCATTATTTGAAAAGCAACATTTCTGTGTTAAGCTAGGGAAAGTGACCTAAAAAGAAATAGATAAGTTTAGAAACTAATTCCCAGATAAAAATATTTACAAAATTTGGGGGAAAAAATGAAGATTAGAAGACTAGCAAGATCATAGTTAAGAGGAGCATACAGAAACAACATCACCAAATGTAATGTGATGTCCTCAAAGAGATCTTGGGAAAGAAAAGGGACATTCGGTAAAACTAAAACTATCAAAATATAGTACAGACTTTAGTTAATAATAATATATTGGTGTTGGTAATGTATCATAATAAGATGTTTACAGTGGGGATACTAGGTGTTAAGTATATAGTTATGATCTAGCACAGTATATATACTATCTTTGCAACTTTTCTGTGAATCTAAAACTTAAAAAAAACTATAAAAATCTTTAAAAATGAGCTGGAAACAAAGAAAATGTGATAAGAAACCTAGTTAATCTATAGATAACTTATTTATTAATAAGTGATTTATTTTTGGATAATCAGTATTTTTTTGCTATACAGAAAATCATAGATTTGAACATATTTTAATACTTCCTTGTATAAAGAGTGCAGAAATTATGACAGAAAGTCATTATAAGGAATTTATTCTAGAAAGGAAATTCTATATTTGACCCTTCATTAAAATAGATTCACCCCAAAGCTTCACAGGTATTTCAATTAAAGAAGAAGTATTCTTTATCTAGAGAGATAGATGATAGATTAATACATAAATCGATTGATACATAGATACATACAGGTAAAGATATATAGATGTTATTAAGTATGTAGACATCCCCATCCAAGGGTTAGAAAGAAAATAACATTAGGTGCTTAATGGGTTAAGGTCTGGGTTCCAAAAATTCATTATTATTTCCTTCCCTATCAAGCTATATGAGTAAAAAATTATTATGATTAGATATATTTTAGTAATAAAAGAACATCAAGATTTTAATTACTAAAGTGCAATTGTGAAAAACTTTTTGTCTATTTATCTGTCACAGAGTTGAAATACAGCATAAACTACTATTTAAAGGTATGTTCATAGAAATTTAGTGCAAAAATATCCCACTTAAAAAAATAAGTCACTTGTTCAAAAAGTTTAAGGAGCTTCAAATACAGCTTTGGAGAATCATAATACACATTCAGGATAGTATAAGCTTTACAATATGAAAGGTCCTGTAGTGTGGTAGAAATTATTACTTCTCACCAATTCTTTATTCTCTTCACCTTCTGAGCACACAGAGATTACACGGTCTTATCCCCTTAAAGTGAGCTGTGGTCATGTGATTTGAGAGTAGATACACCAGGGTCACTCCTCTCTGGAAGCATTGAAGAGCGGGTGCCCCATTCTTTCTGTTTCGTTCCCCTCTATGGCACATCCTGATGCCCATGAGATAACAATGTCATAAGACTGGGGACTCTCCATTAGCTCCTTTTTTTAGTGACTCCAGGAAAAGACTTTTTTCCTGCCAACCGTCAGTGAGTGCATGGCACAGGCAAAAACATGCAATAAAAAAAATAGGTTCCTGAGATTTTCGAATTGTTTGTTATGTAACCTAGACAATCTTGACTCTAAACTGTATAAACGCTTTATAAACTTGTATTTTTATAGATATTTTGAAAAGAAAGTTTTATTTTTATCATACCTACTTGTAATATTGCATAGGCATTTTGCCCTATATGTTTCTAAATATGTGTTTTTATTTTTACATCTTAAATTCCATTAAAGAAGTTGAGATGATTATAAGAATTCTCTTCCGTTATTTGTAAAAAAAATAAATTTCATATTTTATAAGTTTATAATTCTCTCTATATGTAAATGTGCATGCTTGTATGAATTTCCATTTGTGTGTGTGTGTGTGTGTGTGTGTGTGTGTGTGTGTGTGTGCATAATGGTATTGGATATGTGTTTATTCAAAATGCTATTGTATTATATAGAAACTTATGTTTGTTTCATTTTTGAGGATTCTCACTTCTTAATTTACAACCTATAACAATAATTTTGTGTGAATATCTACTGTTTAGAACAAGCTTCACATTCTAAAATATACACCTTTATAAGCATTGTATAAGGAAATTCCAAAACAAAACATAGGTTTTTAAAAATGTCCATTTAACATACCAGATCACAATAATATGTGTATATTGGATATTTCTTAATTCTTTTTGCTTTCCTGTACTGGCTCATTGATGTAATATAAATTCACTTTTTTCCCACTGATCATTATATTTGTATAATGATAATATAATGATAATATAAATTTTCAAAACGACCATGATGTCCTTTATATTTACAACCTCATCACGAAGAACCACAACTTTGGATTTGGTGTCATTCTCCAGAGCAGACAAAGTTACTTAAAAATTTAAGTTGAGTTTGATTCCATACTAATCACATACTCTGAGTGATTGTATGCAACCTAGCATACTCTGACATGTTTGAGTATAATGAATGGAATACAGATCAAATAGCAACCTGGAAATACATTTCCATTTGGAATAGCCTTGTGGGAGAAAAGTTCAAATTAAATCCTCCTAGTGGATTAAAATGCAAATATAAGAAGGCAATCCAATTGAGTTACATCGATAATAGAATATATAACACAAATGGAAATTCCTCCCAAATAATTAAGTTATAGCTCTATAAATCACTGATGTGTGCATTTGAATTTTGTTCTTTCTGTGCATGCTTGAAAGTTCATTAACTTTGGATCACATTAGAAGACGTTTTGTTTATCTCGCACAGACCAGTCACTAGACAAGTTTTTTCCCACTGAGGCCGGTGAAGGCTCTTCACTGCTCTTCATTGCATTCAAATACTATCACTAAAGCTGTCAACTCTGCTGGCAGGTTTTATTTCAGACATAATTATGGAAGCTCTGTAATTCGGGCACCACCATGGGAATGTCAATGTCCTGAATTTTCTCAGTAAATCATTTTGACTCTAAAACATGCAATATCTTGAGAACAGTCATGTTCACACTCCAGTTGTATAATCTTGAAAGAAAACAAAAAGCTTTTGAAAAGTCTGCTTAGAAACTGTAAAAGCATGTGTCTCCTTGTGTGTGTGTGTGTGTGTGTGTGTGTGTTAAAATTCAGATATAATGTCACTTTAGCTGTTGGAATTTTAAAGTGTGTGTGATGATCCAATGTGCAACTTATAATAATTGTGGAGACCAAGGAGCACTTGCAGTAAAAAAAGAAAAATGGGAAGAAAATAATATGCTTTAGACATTTAAATTAGTAACGATGCCAATTATATATCCAGTTAGTAAGGAGCATTAACAATTATGCTGACCACTAAACACAGGCAAGAATGTCTTTGGTACAAATTCTGATCTTGAGAGATGATCATCTGCTCTCAGATTTAAATTCTAAGGACACTTGTAAGTGATAATGTGAATTCATAATTACAACTTTAAAGTAAAAAAAAATAAATTAACTAAATTTGATTTAACTTAAATTTAGCAAGTATATGCAAATGCCTTAATACAGATCAAGCTATAGTTAATAACTTTTAAAAGTAATTTTTCAGACATTAGTGTTTAATACCTATACTAGAAACAAAATGACCCAAGTATAAATTGCAGATTGTTGCGTATTAAAAGAAGTGTAGCTGTTGTTTGAGATAACATTTCTAATGTTATCTATCATTGGATATCAGTGGGGATCTTTCTTAGCAGAATATATTCTATTTTAAGAGACCGCTAAACAACTATAGACATTACATTTGAGACTTTAAATGATGATAACAATCAGAGATATTTCAAGGATGAAGGAATTGATTTTATCATTTAAAAATCAGAACACTAATAGTTCTCATTATTTGAGAGCCTAACTGTTTTATCTGAAAATAAATTGTTAGGTGTTATACATATATTATTTTTCTTAATTCATTCAACAGCCTCACAAGAAGGAATGATTGCCCAGGTGAAAGCTGGATTCAAGTGTAAATAAATTGTCTAAAATCATTTTGCTAATAATTGACAAAAATCACAATAATGTTCCTGCAGGTATACATGCATATGACAGAGCATGCTTGTTCTGTCATTTTCTACTTAAAAATAAACAAAGAAACAAACAAAAACTTTGGAATATATCAACTACTATATCATATCTTCTCTTAGCTACTCAAGGGCAGTGGTCCAAGGGTTTTCTCCCCTCTTCCGTCAGTTGGTTCTGCTTTGCTGGTTTATTTTCATCAGCAGAAAAGAATGCTGTTGTTTTCCTATCTTTAAACCCAACGAACAAGCACAACTCTTTTGACTGCAATTATCCTTTAGCTATCACTCCATTTCTCTCCATTGTATGATTCAAAATTCCTCAAAAAGTAATCGCTCTGCACTCTCCCAAATTCCTCTCTTCAAATACATCCTCACCTGCACGGGCGTCACCAGTCCCTGAGATCTATGGTGATGTCAGTGATGTTCTGCGTTTACTGCATAACATTGCTCAACTTTTAGTCTCAGTTTGCTTGAACTGTTAGATGATTTGCTAGATTCTATCACGGCAAACATTTTCTTCATTCATCAATTTCCCCACCTAGTTCTTCCTCTGGGATGTCTCATACATCTTGGTTCTTTTTTCTTCCATATGCAATTTAAAATCAACTTATCAGGTTCTATAAAGAATCCCGTTGGGATCTGGATTGGAATTGCACTGATTTGATTGCTTAGTTTGGGGAACACTGATATATTTATGATAGAAAATTATCTCCAAAATACAGTCAAGGTCACCATTTATTTTAAATTGTTTAATGTTTTCAGTAAAATAATTTATTCTATAAAGGGCTTTAATATAGTTTTTTATTGACATTCTAAATGTTAATTTAAAAAAAAATACATTTTCTAACCAAACATTTTGGCCTAAAGAATTATGGTTGTGTGTCATATGTCAACTTCTTCTTTTGGTTGAGTCAGCCTTATTTATTCTAATAACAAAACTGCATGTGGAACTTTCTATATAGACAATCACGTCATTAAAAACAAAGAGTTTTGCTCACCTTTCCAATCATAGATTTTATTTTTTTATTTTTTCAGCTACACTGACTAGGACTCCAGTACAATCCTAATAGAATTGAAAATAGCAAACTTTTTCTTTTTATTTCTGGTCTTATTAAGGATTATTTTAATAAGTATGTTGGTCTTAATATGTTTTCTTTTAATTTTTTAAAATAAATGCCCTTTTTTTTAGGTTTAGTAGGTCCCTTCTATTTTTTGTTTGCTAAGAGTTTTTAATCGTACATTATCTTAAATGTAATTAAGGGAATTATATCTGCACGTACTAAGATGAATTCTGTTTTAGTATCCCTGTCCTTTAATTTGTAAATTGGGTAAGTTACAATAAACACTAATCAAATTAATTACTTCAGTTAATTACTTAACTGAAGTTTCTGTAATTCTGAAGTGTTCTTTCCATCTCACTGTGCTTTCTCAAAAAAACTGTTTCGTATTTGGATTAGAGCTTGTTGTTGAACTACAGTCTCTTAGCACATTTAAGAGAGAGGTTTATACTTTATTTATTTATATGTATATCTACTCCGTGTGTGTATATGTGTATATATATATATATATATATATATATATATATATATATATAGTCTTCAGACTTTAATGTCGCAATTTGGAGCACATATTATAATTTTTCATTATGTAGAAAATAACCGTCAGCTTTTATTTATTTTTGCTGGGAGAACTATGATGATAACTATTGATTTATTGCCAACATAGAAAAATAGCTGAGAAAAAGTTAGAATATAATTTACACACTTTTTTTTTCATTGTTTAGTATACTGCATCTTTAAAAATCTTGTTTTACTTAGTACCGTGGATATACAACTGGGTTTCCTGCAACTATTTTTAGCAATATGTTTCAAAGTTTATTCACAAGTCTCTTTATTCCTTAGTATATTCTTCTTTTAAAAAATGGGAATTGCTCTTAAATATATATATATTTTAATTTTAATTTTTTATTGGATTATAGTTGATTAACAATGTTGTGTTAGTTTCAGGTGTACAACAGAGTGATTCAGTTATACATATGCATGTATCTATTCTTTTTTAAATGCTTTTCCCATTTAGGTGATTACAGAGTATTGAGCAGAGTTCCCAGTGCTATATAGTAGATCCTTGTTGGTTATCCATTTTAAATATAGCAGTGTGTACATGTCAGTCCCAAACTCCCTAACTAACCCTCCCCCACCTTTCCCCCCTGGTAACCATAAGTTCATTCTCTAAGTCTGTGAGTCTGTTTAGTGCTGTTTACAATAGCCAAGACATGGAAGCAACCTAAATGTCCATTGACAGGTGAATGGATAAAGAAGATGTGGTACATATATACAATGGAATACTACTCAGCATAAAAAAGAAAAAATATAATGCCATTTGTAGCAACATGGATGGACCTGGAGATTATCATACTGAGTGAAGTAAGTCAGAGAAAGACAAATATCATATGGTATTGTTTATATGAGGATTCTAAAAATAAATGATACAAACAAATTTATTTACAATACAGAAATGGACTCAGACTTAGAGAATGAACTATGGATGTTAAATATATTTAGGAAACCCTGCACACTACAGCTTCCTCTTGGAGTTTCCAATACACATTATCATACTGAAGTCTCTGACAATTCTTTCATAAAATTATTTTTTATCCCAGCTTTCCTAAATTAATTTGACTATCTAAGTCCATTTCCTTTCTGTATAAATCCAGCTAGTAAATCACTAGTGTTCTGCAGGATGCATTTTGGAAAATATAGTTTTAGTTACAAAATACATAATTTTTCAATAAGACTTTCTTTTGGTGTATAAGTGGCTATATTCACAGGTTGGACTTTCCAGAACAGAGTTATAGCTTTTTTCTAACTAGTTTGGCTTAATAATCCAGTCTACAGCTATGGAGTTCTGTCTAGGTTTCTTGGTTAATACCCTAACCAAGTCTCTCTCTGAATCCCAATCCATTTCACAGGAAGCTTTATGTCCACACTTCCCCAAATCTTGAAATGTAAAACCTAAATTGACACACTCTTAATAAACAGTTTAGTTTGCTGATGCATTTATCTCAAAAGTAACCATCATGGGCATTTATTCCTCCAGATTGTCTTCAATTCCTCTCTTTTTTCACCTACAACTGGGGTCTCTTCATTCCCCACAGTCAAGCCCATTTTTGTCAGATTATTCCTAAAGACCTCACAGAGAGATGAAGTTATTTTGGGGGAGGTGAGAGGACTTTTTTTTTATTTTGGCTTAAGATGTTTCTGAGATGTATGTGTCAAAGTGGAAAACGACAGTAGACAGTCACATTTATGAATCTGGAAAGAGAAGATCTATAATGGATTTTGATTTAGGAAAGATAACCATGGCTTCCCTGGTGGCGCAGTGGTTGAGAATCTGCCTGCCGATGCAGGGGACACGGGTTCGAGCCCTGGTCTGGGAAGATCCCACATGCCGCGGAGCAACTAGGCCCGTGAGCCACAGCTACTGAGCCTGCGCGTCTGGAGCCTGTGCTCCGCAACAAGAGAGGCCGCAATAGTGAGAGGCCCGCGCACCGCGATGAAGAGTGGCCCCGCTTGCCGCAACTAGAGAAAGCCCTCGCACAGAAACGAAGACCCAACACAGCCAAAATAAATAAATAATTAATTAAAAACTTTAAAAAAAAAAAAAAAAAGGAAAGATAACCATCCAGATGACAACTGAAATAACAAATGAGTGTGTGGAGAGTCAGGTAGATTGTGAAAGATGAAGATGTAGAGAAGAAAGGCACTAGCATTGAATGTAGCAAGGAACAAGAGAAAAATAAAAGAGATTTTGAGCACTCTTTCACAAAAATAGTGGAAAGTAGACAAAGTTTATTGCCATAATATAAAATGGAGAGATTGTCTGAAGGTGAAGGACATCATCATTTATTCAACAAAATATCAAAGGAGCCATACCATGTGCCAGGTACTGTGCTAGTACTGCAAAGATAAATAAGACAGGTACCACTCCTGATCTCAGAGAGACTGAAATATATAATGATACTCAATTATTTAGGGAAAGCCAAGGCAGATAAAAATGTATTTAGAGGTTTTTATTAAATTTAACAACAACGAAGATACAAAAGGCTCAGTGAGATAATTTTCTGGAGTACTGGGGGAAAAAGCCATATTGAAATGGGTTGAACTATACTGTAACATTTATTTTAGATTATATTCGTAAGGAAAATACTGAAATGCACCAATGTATTAACCAGCATTGACTCTGGACAGTGGAGTTACAAGTAATTTTTATTGTATTTTTCTCATATGTATTTTATAAATGCCTACAATAAGATACATCCTTTTTTTATAATAAAAAATATATTATTAAAAAAGAAAAAAATGAGCTACTCTGTTCTAATGAATTATTATTAATTACATTTTAAATATAAATGAAACAGAGGCATAACGTTTATCTGAATAATATGATAAACACGAAGAGTTTAATAAAATGATTCAAACAAATACTAACAATAGCAAAACCTGAGTACATCTATTTTGAAGACTTCATTATTTTGATTTGCTCCAAAATGATATTATTATGCAGATAATTGCCCAAACTCAACTTTTTCTATGCTGACAACACACATCCACCAAAATCTAGAGCTGCTTGAGCTGCTAGAAGTTTTTAAAAAGTGGAAAGCAGAGCATTAATTTATGTAGCTACTAAGTCGGCACGTGCTAATGCTTTCAAAATGTAGAATGGCTTCAATTCCCACCAGTTTAGCAGCTGACATGATTATGCACATGAGTCCTCCAGGAAATTGAGGAAACAGTAATAACAAGCCCAGTTAACAAGAGAAGAAAAGGACTGCCTGGCTGGCTGTCTAAATTCCCTATGTTAACACTGATTATAAGTATCAGTGGTGGTAAACACAGCCATTCCACCAGATTGAGCTGTGAACATGTATGGGAAAATGAGATCAACAGCCATGATTCCATTCTATTAAAACAACTCCCCTGAGGCCTTTGTAGGATAATACCTTTGTTGTTCCGCCTTCCCTCCAGCATGTGAGATCACAGTCTCCAGGAGCAAAATCAGAAGGGGTTAAATTGTTAGTTTCTTCCAACATTATTGCATTGTTAAAAAATACACCTTGGAAACCAATGAGCTTCTAAATCCTTTTTTTTTTTTTCCTCTCAGATACCTTTCCAAACAAATTAAAACATTTCTGAAATATTCTCAGGTGGTTTCCCATGCCATTTAACAGAAAAAAGTGTGTAATTGCTAGCCTGAAGCCCATCAACCAATTACGGATTAAAATACACCTTGCAAGATGGGAAACTTCAGGGGCAGCGTAATCACATGTTTTAAAATTGATTATTTTGCATTACTGAACACGCTTCTAGGTCACCTGACTAAAATTATTCTCCCTCAGCACACGTCCATTAAGCCTCCATGGCCTGAGATACCACTGTGCTTAAAATTATTCTTATTTATCAACATTTTACAATGCAATGGCCTAGAGGTAAATGTCAGATAAAATAAACTGTATGCAGGAAAGAGGGAGAATAATAGAAGCTATGGATTAGAAATCAAAATTCTGAGGTTTAAGAAACCATGAAGATCATTCATTCAAGGCCCCATGATTGACAAAAAAATACATATATATATATTTAGTGATATACCCAACATGAGACAAAGTTGGGTCCAATTCATATGTTCTCTGGCTTTTAGTATTAGGTGTGCTTCCAATGCAAGAACCATGAGTCCAGTTCGTTTAAAGAGAGGCAAAAGTCAGAGAGCCTCAGGGAACCTGGGATGGCAGTGGTGGCACTAGGTAAAAATGAGTCCTGACTGACCAGAAGAGGGTACATGCACATCACGATCTCTGCCCTTTGTATTTTAGAGCTGCTTACTTAATGTTCCTTAAAGGCTGACACACAAGAAACGAAGCATCTCATTATGGCACTAATTACCACAAATTTAGGAAGATTCATAATTTCAAGAGAACTATTTCTGATAGATCTGGACGTTTTCACTTTTCAAATATTTGTTAAGTCCACCATATACCCGGCACCAGCTGAAACACTGATCTGACCTGAGAGAAGGGCTTCATTTTAAAGTATCTGAATGTGGTCAGTATTTATATTAAAATAAGATGTTACGTGGATGGCCAAAAAAGGAAAAGATGTGGGTGAGAAGAAGGAAGAATAAGAAGGAAAAAAAAAAGCACAGGGACTTGAAGACAAAACGTTTCATCAGTGAACAGCAGTGTAGTCTCCCTCTTGTGCTTTGCGTGCTGAAGAAACCATGAGTTGGAACCACAGAGCTAGATTCAGGGCGATCTTCTAACTTACTCTCTGTGTGACCTTTGGAAAGGTACTTACCTGCTCTGCCTCAGTTGCTTAATTGTGTACTGCAGACCAGACTTTCATTCCTTCCTTTCTTGCAGGGTTTTTGAGAACCACAAATATTGTTAAAAGCTCAAATGTATATGAAAATACTTAGATTAACCTCAACTCTCTATGCTTCTGAACGACTATTAGAATTATATTACTACAACTTCTTTGCTACATACTAAAACAGTTTTGATCTATTTCTAGTAATTATACAAAAGTCAGATTTTAAAATAATTAGTTGCTATAACTTAATAGCACACAAGAGTTCACAGGTTGACAATCTCTGGGGATCAAACAAGTTCCTCCCCTAGAAGATAAGATGGAATTAGTTCCTCCTAGAGAGAGCAGATAGCAAAATCCTCAAGAGAAATATAAATGCCTGCAATTTTCTTGATTGCAATTTTTTCAGGCTTCTGAAGTTGATTTCATATCTCACACAAAGATGCCCTATTGTCAGACTCTGAGGAACAATTTGCAGGGTAGGTATTTTTAATGCCACTAACAAGTTCATTTCAGGGTGGAAAGATTAAACTTTTTAAATTCTAAAGTGTGCAATATATTGCTTCTGACAGAGCACCATATATTTTCTGGCCCTAATCTTGTAAATGGGGGTACTTACATAGATGCAGTTCTGCCTCTATTCGAAAGAACAAAACCAGCATTCAGCGACTGAAATCCCACACTCAGTTTCATCAAAGAAGCAAATAATTGCCTGCAAATATTTTGCTATACCTTGGTATGCAAGTTGAATTCATGTGCTTTGAGGTGAATCTGTTTCTTATGTGAGTATAGTATGTAGTGTAGAGCAGTGTTTCTCAAGTACGGGGCTTACTGTCCCAGTACTGGAGATGATCTCGGGTGGCCTCGGCCTGCAGCGGCCTGAAGCAGGATTTCTGTTCCTGGCCAGAGATTGAAGTCAGGCCACGGCAGTGAGAGCGCCGAATCCTAACCACTGTACCCCAGGGCCAGCGACCAGTGATAAGGCCCCGGCGCCAGCTTTGTAGAAATGAATCTCCACAGAGAGATGGAAAGTAGTGAAACAAGTAAAGTGCTTCTTAGGAGGAAAAAGAGAACGTGTGAATAGACTCACACAGGCAGGCTCAGAGAGAGAGTCGTGCCCTCACTGTAGTTCAATTCACTTACACAGGGCAGTTCTTCTGGGTTTCCTCTGGCCAATCATCTTGCTTTGCCTGGTTCTGAGTCCATATTTGATTTAACTCAGCGTCCTCTCCTGTGTGCGGGCGCATCTCTTAGTCAAGATGGATTCTAGCGAAGAGGCCGTGAGTAGGTTGACATCACCTACGATGGGGTGGAGCCCCTCCCTTTTGACCTCCGAGGTGCCTTTCTGCGCATGTGTAGTTAGGAAGGCCTCCTCGACCGTGAGAATGAGAAACATGTGGTCTCTTTGCCTTTTACCTGGGCTGGACTCAGCTCCTCCTATTATCTTCCTGCTCTTGTCTTCATCTTGGGGTATCGGTCCACAGGGGACAGACTTCAGCTGCTCAGCCTGCGGCCCATCTATCTCCTGTCTCAGAGTCACCTAGGATGCCTACTTAACGTGCAGATTCTTGGATCTCATCCGAAAACCCTGAAATCAGAATCTCTTTGGTTGGGCCTAGGAAGTTTTAACCAACACTCTCTATTCAACATTCTCTTGCCCACTGAAATCTGAAAGCCATGGGAACAGTGTCAGGTCTGCTGGTCTCAGTGAAGAGAAAGCAAAGGCAGAGAAGAAGGAAAAGTCAGTGAGACAAAAAGGGCACAGAGCAGGGTTACCACTGGGCCCTCTCCTTGTGCAGAAGCTTTTGACTTTCATTCTGATGCAGCTCATGTCCATCCAGCCCAGGGAATCTTCTCTCAGTGAGAAGCCACTGCCATAGCAGAAACTCTCCAGTTCCACGGAATAATTTTAAAGCATTGTGACATTTGATTACTATAATCTCTGTAAAGAGAGTTGAATGGCTTAGCCATGTCCTCCAGAGATCAGAGTGCATCGTTTGGAACATGACTTCCATCTGAAATGAGACCAACAGATGGCCACTTTGAGAGATCAATGAACTTGTCCCTAAGTGGTCAAAGGGTCCCCACATTGTAAAATTTAGTTATTTTTGATATTAAACGGTTGTGACCTTGTTATAACCACAATCCATATTTTTTTTCATTGTGTGAATGCTAACAGATAGTGTAGCGGATTTGTTTGTTTAGTATAAAATGTTAATAGAGCTTTATTAGCCCACAAATAATGAAGAATATAAAATCTTTCCAATGAGAAATCATGGCCTATGATCACTCAAATCACCCAAATGATATCTGAGATTCTAATTCTATTAAATTTAAGGGGTGACTGTAGAGTAATGTGGTCCTGCTAGTTTAAGTATATTCTTAAGTCTTCTAATGGGATTGTATTTTGATTAACTCAGCAGACAAAGATATGTAAACCCACTGGACCACCACATTTGCAATGAGTATAATGCAAGTTGTATTCTAAATCAAATGATATGTTTACATGGCCTATAAGTCTTTGGGCTAGACTATGTGGGTCTCTAAAATAATAGAGGTTTCAAAGTAATTTTCTTTTCCATTTAATATTCATATATCTAATGAGCAATGTGGCTTAAAGGTACCACCATTAGGACTGACATTTATATATTCACAAGGAATAATATATATGCCTAAGCGGATACATCATGTAAATAAGCATAGAAATATGTTCAAGTCATAATCATTGACCATATTTAATACTTCATACCACATCTACATTATGGAAATGTTGATAAGGTGAACTAATATTTTGCTGTTGTTTGCTGTTGTTATTATATTGTTTTAACTCTGTAGGCCTTGACATATCTAGAAGGGCTTTGTCTATAGTTCTCTTTGTGCTAATGCAGCTTGTATAAATACAAAAACCTAAGAAGAAAAAAAAAATCACATTCACTTGGAACTTTTTCTTATTTAACGTAGTTATCAGTCATTTGAAAAAGTATGATTGTAAGAATAATAAGCTTCTGTTTACATAGGTCTTAGATATTTAACTCATACCCTTTCTTAATCAGTTGCATAGAAAGTGCTTTCAGTGTTCAGGCTTGATTGAGCTCATTTTAAAAGACTATAATTTTCAAATCCATGAACCTATTTATTGTGCACTTGATGAGGGGTGAATTTATAGTTGAGATGGAACATTTTATACAGGTAGTTCTGAACTCATGAATCTCAGAATACTCCTCTTTCCTAAGAGTGAACTCATATAGGCAGTGAAAACAGAAAACAAAGTGAGAGTTTTTCAAAGACCAGACACAGACGATTTTCCCTAAACTCTTTGTCAAGTGCTCAGGGATAGCAGAATAAAGTCATTTTTACAAGACCTTCAGTCTGTTGCTTAAAATGGCAGGGTGATTTCAGAAAATGAAAAATGTTCAATACCTTTGTGGATTTGATGCCTCTAGGTCCTTAGAATTCTATTGCTTCATATTGGTAATCTCACTGTATTGTCTTTGTAAAATATATTTATAGTGCTAGCATGTTGCCTCTTAAAAAATGGCACATTTTAAATCTTGTGATGAGTAAATCTAAAAGAATTTGATGGTTTTGTTTGAATAAGTTCTTCCTCTCTTCCCTTCATAGCAGATGCATTTCTGAGTACTATCTCTAAAGGTATAAAATTTGGAAAAATGTGTTTTATTATTTATTTAAATATAGCATTTGCCTAAGCTTTATCTATAAAAATGGATTATTTACTTTGTATTAAATTAATATTTGAGCCAAATATAACAGGGTTTTTGTTTTGTTTTGTTTTCATAAATAATGAAATATTTATTTTTGTAAATAATGTTATCTTGATATTTTTGATTATTAAGTGATTTTTGATTATTAGGTTTTAATTAAGAATTCACTATATAACATCAACTTTACCATTAAAGTGGTTTTTTTTCACTTATTATTTTTGTAAATTATATGAAAACTTGCAGATTTTATTTGGAAATATTAAATTCCAGCTGTGTTCCCTGAAAGAAATTTTCTTAAAACTTAAAATACAAAAGATAATAATTTACACTACAATATTCAAAGCATTCTACTTCATATAAGATGTGGATTTTCACAAAACAAATCAATTAATTAAACATAAAAATAAAGTGTCAAGCAATGCGGTATCAAAGTTAAATTTAACCTGGGGATAACACACTGCCACAATGTGACAGATCTCTTGTACATAAAGTCATTTTCACAATGAAAAAAGTTGCCACTTACAAACACTGTTACAGAAGTATGCATGCTAAATAACCAAACACATTGTTAGAGCAGGACCAAGAAAATACCAGTAGTTTTATCCTGTTATCTTATTCTAGACATCTTTTTCCTACATATTTTATAATATTAGGATAATCATATGGAGGTATTCAATTAAAAACTTCAATAAAAACTTAGAAAGAACTCTAGGTATTAGGAAATTTTGTGTCTAGACATATTCCTACATATGTGTCTAGAAATATTGTAGACATATTGCTGGAAGCTATTAGCTAAGTACCATCAGATTTCAGCTCATTATACTGATTTTTGTTCCTCATCTGTGGAGAAATGAGTTTGGACTACATAAATTCTTAGAGGTCTTTCAAATATAAAATTTTTGTTTTATCAATTTTATAAAATTCATGTTTCATTGAATTTATGTTGGCATTAAATTAAATTTAACATTAATTACTTGCTCTGTAGTTTCTGAAAATCACTATGAAAAGATGGATGTATATTTTTTAATGTAAAAAATTATTCTCAGTATGTCATTTGAAATATTTCCATGGTTGTAGATCCAATAAATTAATGACTTCCAAATATTATCAATTTTCTCCACCCAAGAGAAAATTAGTTTATGAACTGAATAATAATATGTCTACTTTTGAGTAATATTAATAAAAGACCCCATGTTCAGGTTGACATTTTCTACTTTTCTCCAGATTTTTACAATGAAGACCAAGTTATATCTTAATAGTATATATTTTAGCATTTTGTATCCACATTTGTACTTTAAGGAGCTTATAAACGCAAAAACATTGTCCACTTAACATTTATCACGAAAAATGTTCGTGAAAATTCTATTAATTTATCTAAGTAAATTTAAAAAGCAATTATATACTCACTAAATGATCAGCAAATGGCATTTCCATGAGGTCCACTTTTTTTTGAATTCTTAACACAAATTTATTTATTTTTGATCTACCTGATAAATAGTTAATATTTGGTCCAATAACTTGGATGGGCTCTAGTGTGAGCACAGCCCTGACAGTACAATCCCAAAGCAAAGCAAAATAAAACTTATTTCCCTATTTATCCTTTGAGGATATTCCTAAGCATAAAACATATAATAATAATAGATAAAACATAAAAGGGGAAATCTAAGAGGCATGACTTTGCAGGAAAGCAGGAGGAGTTGGTGGCAAGAGCCAAGGATCCACAGAGAAGCAGTTAAGGCTGCCTGGAGAATTAGTTACTTGGGGTTAATGGGAAAGAGAACTTTCTGTCAAATTCATGGGAGGTGCCAGAACCAAACTGAATCCAGGGACTGGAATAGTATTGATCTGAGATGGAGAAAAAAGGCTGGTCATTGCTGCAACTTAAATAAAGTATTATGTAGAGAGAGATGGTTACTTAAAAAAAAAATTCTTGTGATCAGTCAAGCTAGCCTCAAGCTTGACTCTGCAATGCTTTCAGCAGAGTAACATGGCAGAAGTCCAAAGCTGCCAATATAAGACCAGGGAGGTAAGGTGAAACACAGACAAACACCCACCCTTACTTAAGCACCCCCACACACACACAGCCACTGATGCTACAAATAAATAAGCAAATACATAATTGAAGATATGTTCCAGAAGAAATTGAAAAAAAATTAAATTAATACATTTAGGATCATTGAATAAGTAAAAGAAGGTATAATGTCCAAAAATAAGAAGACTTTATGAAATGAAGTCAGAATAAATTAAATAAAAATAATTTGATATTTTTTAAAGACTAAACAATTTGAAATCTTGACAAAATACCTATAGACATTTAAATAAAAGTTAAATGGATAAACTACAAGGTCCTATTGTATAGCACAGGGAACTATATTCAATATACTGTAAGAAACCATAATGGAAAAGAATATGCAAAATAATATATATATATGCATATATTTATGTATAACTGAATCACTTTGCTGTACACCAGAAACTAACACAAAATTGTAAATCAACTATACTTCAATTAAAAAAAAAAAATTAAGTGGACAGATTACACATTAGATTATACACAAAAAGAAAGAAATGAATTGTAAAATATTACTGAGAAATTCACCAAAAAGAAAGTGCTAGAAGAGAAAAGAAAAAAAAAAAATAACAAGGAGAGTATTAAAAGCTACCAAGGAAGAACACATTACCTACAAAGGTGTGACAAATAGATTAACAGATGGCTTCTCATCAAAACAGTACATGCCACAGACATTTGAAAGTGTTGGAGAGGAAACTACCAACCTAGAATTATTAACTTCTCTAAAATATGATTTAACAGTAAAAGCAAGACAAAGACATTTTAAGACACAAAAAACAACAGAATTTGCTTCTTATTGACTCACGTTGAAAAACTATAGAAATGTTTACTTCAACATAAAAGTAAACCATTAGAAATGTATGGTGTGTAAGAAAAAATGACAAAACAGAATTTAAATATAACTTTTTACTTTAAATATAATAATTGATTGTCTTTTAAAGGTAAAACTATTATTCTTGTCAATTTCATGTAAGATCTTATGTTTTCAAAACATGTTTAAATCTCAAAATTGTATCTTGTTCAGAAGAAAGATCATCTATTCAATGTACTAGACAGTAAAACATATTTTCGGCTTCTACATGAGAAAAAAGAGAATGTACTGAAAATATATCAATCCAATAGAATGTAAGAAAGGAAACAAAAGAATCAAAGGTAATAAATGGTTAAAAAACAATAACAACAATACACACGAGAAAAAATAAAACTAATGCAGAAATATGTTAAAATATATCTGCAATCTTAATAAATGTAAAAAAGTTATATGAACCTATAAAAGACAGATTTTCATAATGGCTTAAATATTTCATATGCTGCTTATATATTAAACACCTAAAGTAAATTGCACTGAAGGATTAAAAAGAAATGCAATTTAAATATGCATCACAACAAGCTCTGATAAAGAACTTTATGTGCTCATTCTAAAATGGATATGGAAGAGAAAAAGACCAAGGGTTTTCCTTACTGAATATCAAGAATTATTATCAAACTCTAGTAATTACAATCTGTGATAACTGCCTAGGTACAGATAAGTTAATGGAAGCAAATAGCGGAATCCCAACATTTAACCAAGATAGAATTATAAATCCAATAGGGACTTCCCTGGTGGTCCAGGGCTTAGGAGTCTGCCCTTCCACTGTAGGGGGCATGAGTTGTCTCAGGTCAGGGAACTAAGATCCCACATGCCCCACGGTGAGCCAAAAAAAAAAAAAAAAAAAAAAAAAAAAAAACAGTAAATTTTCTAAAAAACTGTAGTTAAATAGAATAAAAGTAGACTAAAAATAAAATTAAAATGCAAGTAAAATAAAATAAAATCTTGTAACCATACCATGCCCCAAATTATTTCCAGAACAAATAAAAAACTAAAGAGAAAAAAATTAGGTGCAAATATTTTTATTAAGGGAAGGTTTTTTTTTTAAAACATTATCACAGTCCCTTAAAGAATTCAGTGAATTAAGTAAAAATATATACATTATAATTAAAAATTAAATAGAAGTAGAATAATTAAATATGGTTGTCAGGGTTATTGCGGATTTTGCAGAATTACAAGGGTCCTGAAGCAGGCCATCTGTGGGTTGTATGATGCTACTAAATTTTTGTTAGCTGCCTTCAGATTAAGGCAGCATCCTGATGGAGTTGCAATTTAGTTCCAATTCCATGTAGTTCAATACCATGTAGTATTTGCTCTTAAATCTAATGAGAAGGACTCATCCCAAAATACCTCAAATGTGAGATTCTCAGAGAGCACACTGGTACCTGTGACTTGCCTTTATTTTCTCCTAGAAGCATTTGCTTCTAGATTGTATAATATAGTAAATTGTTATGGATATATTGACTGAACTCACATATCTGGTCTACCTAAATTAGTGGATTTTGTGTTGATAGATTGTTATCAAAAATGTGAAAGCACATGGTATACTTGTGCCTGGATGAAATATCCAAAAAGTACTTTTTATTATTATATTATAAAGCATTAAATTACTGATTTTGTTTTACATCTTTTTTCAGGCTTCTTTCTTTCCCAATCTGATAAAATGTGTTTTAACAAAATTCAAGCTACTCACAGACATAGAGAACAGACTCGTGGTTGCCAAAGGGGAGGGCGGTAGGAGAGGAATGGATTGGGAGTTTGGGGTCAGCAGATGCAAACTATTACATATAGGATGGATAAACAACAAGGTCCTACTGTATAGCACAGGGAACCATAGTAATATGGTTAAAAACATGATAAAAACGTGATAAAACATAGTGAAAAGAATATTAAAAAAAATGTGTACATATGTAAAAAAATCCAATATTTTACCAATGTTTATTTTTGAATTTGAAAAATACTGGTATAAAATAAAATGCAAGCTCTCTTAATGTCACTTGCTGAAAACCAACTTGACTTTCGCTGTTTTTTTGCTAATGACTTTTGTTTTGATCACTGTTCGCCACTGACCACATAACTAGCTACTACAGTTCTTGTTAATTCCTGTTAAGAGTTTCTTGGAAAGTTTCCACTCCCCTTGTCTGCTTGGGTTCAGATCATTAGGAATGTGCTCATCTTCAGTTGACTCAGCTGAAGTTGGTCTACATGCCCAGTTTGCTCTCTGCTTTTCATATCTCCCATGAAAACATGGATGTTTTGATTCTGAGAAAATGCTCAGATCTCTCCTTCTGGGGAGGCATGAAGTCATCCTGGCAAATATCCTGGGTCCCAGTGACTTCTACAACTGATTCGGGGCTCTATCCTTGGACTCTCCTCATACTTCCCTGAATATGAACTAGGATACCTCTGAGACTCAGCTGACCTGAATGAATGGGCAAGTTTTTCCCATGGCATTTTAGCTTTAAATACAGAGGAAATTAAGTTGTTCCCTGTGCAGCACTTCATTGCTAAACTGACAAATATTTTTCCTTGTATACTAAGTGTAGTCCCAGATTTAAGGAACATAGGCTGCTAGAAAGCTTGGTATGGAATAGGTTGAATTTAAAATGTCTGACATTGACAAAATTGCAATGATTTCTTTTAATAGCAAATAAAATCTGTAACATAGTACCTTTGGGATTTTAGGCATAGTCAATCCTAAGAGCTGTATTCTTCCTTAATTTACATTTTAAGTGCCTATCAAGGTAGAAGGCAATGAATTCAGAAGACAGAGCCTATAATGATGTTCTCTTCTCCTGAACCACGGCAACATCTTCAAGGTCATATAATATATTATTATTTGTAAACTTTTAAAGCATCATTTTTTCATATCATATCAGTCAAACTTATTACTGCTTAGATACAAATTAGGAGAATAGGTCTTTCACACCAAACATATAGGCAATTGCTAATCTTTAGGTAACATTTTGCAATGTGCAATAAGTTACATCCATTGCGTTTCAGGGAAAAAAGAGAAAAACCAAGATCATTGTGGTTGGTTTTAATTTGCATGATCCCTTCCAGCTGGTGCTTGCTTTGAAAAGAATGAAGCTATTTTTTTATAACTTTCAGTTTATATGTCCATGACATACAGATGTTGTTCCTTAATGTTTTGGATATATTATCGAAAATAAAAATAAAAAGGCAAAGGGAAAGTGAACTTTATTATTCTGATTCAATTTTTCTTTTATGAATCAGGTGAGTAGATCAGGTGAATAAAGAAAAGTGGGGAAAGAGACTGCAGAAGGATGGCTAGAAATGTGAAATGAAATCATGACAATATTGCGTGATGGAAGTGAAAGTGTCAATAAAGACCTCACTTCTGGAGGCAGTTTCAGCGGACTAGTGGGTAGACACCCTGGGTTGAGAACTCTAAAGCAGTGTTAAAATAGTTTATAAACACAGCCACAAATAGAATCCATCTCTTTCGACTTTTAGCCTACTGTTATTTCCACTATAGCGTGCCGCTGCTCAGTATTGAAAGGACTTTTGTAAGGTTTGTAGAAATAAATACCTTCAGTTTATCACCCACCAGAAGAAAATGTGCCTGTTTGATGCCAGACTTCTGGGAAAATGAACTAAAATTCAGAAATTTAAAGTGTAATAAAATTTAACGTGTATATGAAAAATAGAGGAATGATATTGTAGTGGCTTCTTATTTTTGAACTAGTCACACATAAGATGGGTGGGCATAGAGTAGAGAAAAGCTAAGAGCAGATGAGCTGGGTCGCATCACCTTGGCGGTGTTAGAACAGGATTGTGACCTGTTATGTTTCACCATGTTATGGACCACAGCTCTCAGCAAGGTGATACTGGTGGTCCATTATGTGCACATACTAAGATATTTAATCCAGAATATTATGATCAAACTTTCTCTAAGGTAACTGAGATTATTCATTGTGAAGAAGAAACTGACAGCCCATGATTTAATAAGCTGAACACAAAGAAGTGAATAAAGTTTATTTTTTGAAGTATTGTCTACCGAGGTCATCATAAAAATGGACATAGGGAATTAATTTAACTTCAGGCTATGCATAATACACTTTTTGACTACTGAATCATAAATGTATTATAAAGTCCAGGGACTTCTTTTGGGAGATTGAAAATGAGTCACTGAAGGTTGTATTTTTTTTTTTTTTTTTCTGCCTAAATTTGAGGTGCTGGTGTATACAGTTGGAAGTCCAGCCTACTGTAATGTTATACAATTTACAACATTTCCTGGGTTAAGTCAGCTAGATGCAAAGTTCATTCTTTATAAATCTATGTATCCTGTATTATATATAGCCACCTATGTATACCTATGGACATCCACATAGTTATATAACTACATAAACCACAATATATGCATATATATATGTGTGTGTGTGTATATATATATGGTATATGTGTTTATATGAAACTACTGTGTAATTGCAGTTATATGAGGACAGCTGTAACCATCTATGTATAACTTTAACCACAACTACATTATTGTGCAGTGAAGATTATTGTGCAGAACAAAGGAACAAGAGAAAGGTTTTCCAAACATTCTATTCAAACAACACGATTCTCTAGAGATGGTGTCTCTGGTGGCCTACCAGCTAGCTTCTGGAAACTCTAGCAAGTAGCAAATACAAGGATGCTGGGGTTCACAGAGATGCAGTCTCTAAACAAAACCTCATTGATACCTGTGTGTCCTTTTCTTCCATAGTGAATGGATTCTACCGGGTGTGTTATAGTATTAGAAAAAATAATACCTGTGTACTTGGAATCAGGACAGCTGTATTCCCACCCACTTCTACTTTCCTCCTAGGCAAACCTTATTCTAACCGGTTCTCATGTTCATCACAAATAAAAAGAAGTGGTTACACTAGGTCTCTACTATGTTTTTCAGTTCTGTTACCTGTTGTATGTTGTACTTGAATATCTTATTTAAAAAATGTTTTCTTTTTAGTGCACCACAATAGTTAATATAACTGAGTATAAATAGTTTTGTAAAGCAAAGATGGTTTTGGAAAACAATATTTACCACCTAGCATGCTTTTCATAATGTGAGACTTTCATTTGCTTAAAGCAGAGTAACACACATTTTTTAATTAAATGGAATTCAGTGTGAATATTTTCTCCTAGTGCAAGCTTAAATTATTGTACATTTTAGACTGCAGTCCTAAAATGGCAAAGAATATATTTTATCTATATTTAGCTTCTTTCAGCTTCAGATTAAGCTGGCTATTGAAAGGTATAATTGATTAGAATCTCTACGGTTTTTGTTATCTGAATTAACGACTCAGATGTCATTACAAGTTCCTCCTTCCTTGAAAGAGTGAAATTAATTTAATGGTCATAATTCTCATTATTTAACACTTATAATTCTATTCTTATCCCAGATGTTTAAAAAAAGTGTATTGCCCATGTTAGAATTTTTCAACATAGAACATTACACTTAAAAGTTTTAGACACTTTCACAATATGAAACATAGGATTAAGAATAAAGTTCCATGTTTGCCAGTGTTTCCATATAGATTTGAACCACCCTTACCCATGCAGTCTGGACACAGAAGTCACATAGCTACTGCTCTCACATTATAGCTGCATTTGTTTATCTTAAGTCTTCATTTACATTGATCTAAAGCAAAAAGAAGTGAAGGGTTCCCTCTTCCAGTAGTATGCAGTCTGAGTAATTAGTTTGTTTTCTTTTTTTTTCTCTATGGCTACTTCTCGTATAGGCTATCCCGTTATATCTGCAACATTATGTGTGTCTTAAAAGTAGAATTATATAACAGAACCATGGGTCAAATTTGATCAGAGTCATTCTTGGACACTTTATCTTGAGAAGTTTCCCTTTATTTATATATTAATTCAATATGAGCAATAATACCTATCAGGAAATGTTTTTGGATAATTATAAATGCATCGTAGGCATTATCCCAGTATGTCTAGCTGGGTATACATGATCTGATTATCCTTTGCTGCTCTCCCCTATGATTATACAACTCTTAGCTCTTTTCTAGTTGGTTTTGTTTTGTATTCAAATGATACTCATTAGGATGAGTATTTGAACATAGTACATTTATTGGGAGAATCCATTGCTCTGATGTGGAGAATTCACTGCTGGATGGAGAGAATCCACCTCCCTGATGGGGAGAATCCACTGTCCATAATAAAACTGGGTTCTTTGGATAATATTTCCTTCTAAGAGAAATGTCAAATTAAAACTCAACCTCAGAGTTGACAGTGGTGGATGTCATGGTGAAGTGGGTCAAGAGATGAAAACAGTTGCTGCAACAGACAAGACTGAGGAATGTAGGAGAATCTTGCTGGCCGCTCCAATTTCATTTGAGCCAAAGAATGAAAAGGTTGTCTGTCTTTGACAAGAGAGGCTTTTTTAAAGGAACTTCCCATTGAAAGCCAAGCTCAAAGGTTTTGATCCAGGGGGAAAAGAAAAGCTTTTGTGATACATGCAATTTGACTTCTAGATTAATTTCATAGCCAGTTTTAATGAATATTTTTGACCACATGGAGAATATTAAGAATCCTTTTATGTACAGCTATAATTTCAAATTAATTACTTATCACCATTAATTATGAATTAATCAATCAAAATTATTTATTAAGCTTATGCTGTGTGCCATGTACTGCTCTGATTCACACAAATGATTAACAAAGTCCTGTCTTTATGAGATGACTTCTGGTTGGATACAGAGTACACACAAGCAAACCAGTGAAAATACAGGCTGTCAGATAATAAGAGCTGTGGGCTCTAGTCCTTCCATTCTAATGAAAATGCCCATCTATCATTTTTCTAAAATTGCCAGTTTACTCTTTTCATTTCCTCCACCTCCTAGCAGCACTTAATCTTCTGTTTCAACTAAACTTGCCTGAGGGCTTAGTCTTTGGACCTTTTCTCCTATCTAACTTCTTCCCATTTCCTACCTAGAGTAAAAGACATATAAATTTTCACAACCCCAAACAGGTATCTCCAGGCTATACCGCATTGCCAAGCTCCAGGTTCAATATCCCAGTGCCTATCTAACATCTCCAATAGGACTACAAAAGGCATCACACACAAAAAAAATCATAATTTTCTCTTGCAAACCTGTTCTTCCCTGTATCTTCTCCTGATCAATAAATCTACTCAGTAGGAATAATCTGGTACAGGTGCTAGACTTTATAAGCTCATAAATTTCTTTTTACAGGTGGGGTCCAAGTAAGGCAATTGGTTTCGCTTAGGTTTTACAGCATGACACAAGGTAGTCTGGAAGTCCGTTTCTCCATCTCATTGAATTGCAGGATACCAGAAAGGAAAAAAGGCACTAGTGATCGTGTAGGCACCTCCCTCACCCAGAATAGAGCAAAGAGAAGTCTGTGGAAGTTAAGAAAAGTGTTAAATTGTGACAGAACCAGTTCAGTGTACTTCCTTCTATAGCTATATGAGGATGATAGCCTTTCTTAAACTGATAACCACAGTGCAAGGTAAAAAGTCTTCTAAGGGAGATACATAAAAATTGCAGCAGAGAGCAGTCAAGTTCATGTGAGATTGGCAGGGAAGTTTCACAAAGGAGGTGACTGGGGCTATTTCTTGAAAGACCTATGGAAGTTTTCTAGGGTGGAGTGAGATGCAGTGGGGATACTCCAGGTGAAACTCTTAGGATAATTGACTCCTCTAAAACATTTGTTAATGTTGGGGATTTGCTTTACCTTAACATTCGTTTCATTCATAGGCATGATACCAAAGTTTCCTTCCCCATATCAAATTCTGCATTTTGTTCCTAAAGCAATACTTTAACACTCTTATTTTGTTTTCCCAAATGATTAGACATTAGAATACAGAGAATGCATAAACAAATCAAAATCCCTCAAATTTGAATCTACTGAATAATGTAAGTACTCTAAATCCTACTGCCAAAAGCAGTTATGCCATATGGTGAAAAAAAAAAGTTTGATTCAGAGAAAAAAACTATTTTTTTGAAAAAGAGAAAAAAAACCTCTGTCCATCCCCCTTACCACTTTTTAAATTTTATTTTACTTTATTTATTTGTTTTTTAAACATCTTTATTAGAGTATAATTGCTTTACAATGGTGTGTCAGTTTCTGCTTTATAATAACAAAGTGAATCAGTTATACATATACATATGTTCCCAAATCTCTTCCCTCTTGCATCTCCCTCCCTCCTACCCTCCCTATCCCACCCCTCTAGGTGGTCACAAAGCACCGAGCTGATCTCCCTGTGCTATGCGGCTGCTTCCCACTAGCTATCTATTTTACGTTTGGTAGTGTATATATATCCATGCCACTCTCTCACTTTGTTCCAACTTACCCTTCCCCCTCCCCGTATCCTCAAGTCCATTCTCTAGTAGGTCTGCATCTTTATTCCCATCTTGCCCTTAGGTTCTTCTGACCATTTTCTTTTTTTTTTTAATTCCATATATATGTGTCAGCATACGATATTTGTTTTTCTCTTTCTGACTTACTTCACCCTGTATGACATTCTCTAGGTCCATCAACCTCACTACAAATAACTCAGTTTTGTTCCTTCTTATGGCTGAGTAATATTCCATTGTATATATGTGCCACATCTTTATCCATTTATCTGTCGATGGACACTTAGGTTGCTGCCATGTCCTGGCTATTGTAAATAGAGCTGCAATGAACATTTTGGTACATGACTCTTTTTGAATTATGGTTTTCTCAGGGTATATGCCCAGCAGTGGGATTGCTGGGTCATATGGTAGTTCTATTTTTAGTTTTTTAAGGAATCTCCATACTGTTCTCCATAGTGGCTGTATCAATTTACATTCCCACCAACAGTGCAAGAGAGTTCCCTTTTCTCCACACCCTCTCCAGCACTTATTGTTTGTAGATATTTTGATGGTGGCCATTCTGACTGGTGTGAGATGATATCTCATTGTAGTTTTGATTTGCATTTCTCTAATGATTAATAATGTTGAGCATTCTTTCATGTGTTTGTTGGCAATCTGTATCTCTTCTTTGGAGAAATGTCTATTTAGGTCTTCTGCCCATTTTTGGATTGGGTTGTTTGACTTTTTGATATTGAGCTGCATGAGTTGCTTGTATGTTTTGGAGATTAATCCTTTGTCAGTTGCTTCATTTGCAAATATTTTCTCCACTCTCAGGGTTCCCTTTTCGTCTTGTTTATGGTTTCCTTTGCTGTGCAAAGGCTTTTAAGTTTCATTAGGTCCCATTTGTTTATTTTTGTTTTTATTTCCATTTATCTAGGAGGTGGGTCAAAAAGGATCTTGCTGTGATTTATGTCATAGAGTGTTCTGCCTATGTTTTCCTCTAAGAGTTTGATGGTGTCTGGACTTACATTTAGGTCTTTAATCCATTTCAAGTTTATTTTTGTGTGTGGTGTTACAGAGTGTTCTAATTTCATTCTTTTACATGTAGCTGTTCAGTTTTCCCAGCACCACTTATTGAAGAGGCTGTCTTTTCTCCACTGTATACGCTTACATCCTTTATCAAAGATAAGGTGACCATATGTGTGTGGGTTTATCTCTGGGTTTTCTATCCTGTTCCATTGATCTATATTTCTGTTTTTGTGCCAGTACCATACTGTCTTGATTACTGTAGCTTTGCAGTATAGTCTGAAGTCAGGGAGCCTGATTCCTCAAGCTCCTTTTTTCTTTCTCAAGATTGCTTTGGCTATTCGGGGTCTTTTGTATTTCCATGCAAATTGTGAAATTTTTTGTTCTAGTTCTGTGAAAAATGACAGTGGTAGTTTGATAGGGGTTGCATTGACTCTGTAGATTGCTTTGGGTAGTACAGTCTTTTTCACAATGTTGATTCTTCCAATCCAAGAACATGGTATATCTCTCCATCTATTTGTATCATCTTTAATTTCTTTCATCAGTGTCTTATAATTTTCTGCATACAGGTCTTTTGTCTCCTTAGGTAGGTTTATTCCTAGATATTTTATTCTTTTTGTTGCAGTGGTAAATGGGAGTGTTTTTGTAATTTCCCTTTCAGATTTTTCATCATTAGTGTATAGAAATGATAGAGATTTCTGTGCATTAATTTTGTATCCTGCTACTTTACCAAATTCATTGATTAACTCTAGTAGTTTTCTGGTGCATCTTTAGGATTCTCTATGTATAGTATCATGTCATCTGCAAACAGTGACAGCTTTACTTCTTCTTTTCCAATTTGGATTCCTTTTATTTCTTTTTCTTCTCTGATTGCTGTGGCTAAAACTTCCAAAACTATGTTGAATAATAGTGGTGAGGGTGGGCAACCTTGTCTTGTTCCTGATCTTAGTGGAAATGGTTTCAGTTGTTCACCATTGAGGACGATGTTGGCTGTGGGTTTGTCATATATGGCCTTTATTATGTTGAGGAAAGTTCCCTCTATGCCTACTTTCTGCAGGGTTTTTATCATAAATGGTTGTTGAATTTTGTCGAAAGCTTTCTCTGAATCTATTGAGATAATCATATGGTTTTTATCCTTTAATTTGTTAATATGGTGTATCACGTTGTTTGCGTGTATTGAAGAATCCTTGCATTACTGGGATAAACCCTACTTGATCATAATGTATGCTCCATTTAATGTGCTGTTGGATTCTGTTTGCTAGTATTTTGTGGAGGATGTTTGCATCATGTTCATCAGTAATATTGGCCTGTAGTTTTCTTTCTTTGTGACATCTTTGTCTGGTTTTGGTATCAGAGTGATGGTGGCCTCGTAGAATGAGTTTGGGAGTGTTCCTCCCTCTGCTATGTTCTGGAAGAGTTTGAGAAAGATAGATGTTAGCTCTTCTCTTAATGTTTGATAGAATTTGCCTGTGAAGCCATCTGGTCCTGGGCTTTTGTTTGTTGGAAGATTTTTAATCACAGTTTCAATTTCAGTGCTTGTGATTGGTCTGTTCATATTTTCTATTTCTTCCTGGTTCAGTCTCGGAAGGTTGTGCATTTCTAAGAATCTGTCCATTTCTTCCAGGTTGTCCATTTTATTGGCATAGAGTTGCTTGTAATAATCTCTCATGATCCTTTGTATTTTGGCAGTGTCAATTGTTACTTGTTTTTCATTTCTAAATCTATTGATTTGAGTCTTCTCCCTTTTTTTCTTGATAAGTCTGGTTAATGGTTTATCAATGTTGTTTATCTTCTCAAAGAACCAGCTTTTAGTTTTGTTGATCTTTGCTAACGTTTCCTTCATTTCTTTTTCATTTATTTCTGATCTGATCTTTATGATTTCTTTCCTTCTGCTAACTTTGGGGTTTTTTTGTTCTTCTTTCTCTAATTGCTTTAGGTGTAAGGTTAGGTTGTTTATTTGAGATGTTTCTTGTTTCTTAAGGTAGGCTTGTACAGCTATAAACTTCCCTCTTAGAACTGCTTTTGCTTTATCCCATAGGTTTTGGGTCCTCATGTTTTCATTGTCATTTGTTTCCCGGTATTTTTTGATTTCCTCTTTGATTACTTCAGTGATCTTTTGGTTATTAAGTAGTGTGTTGTTTAGCCTCCATGTGTTTGTATTTCTTACAGATCTTGTCCTGTAATTGATATCTAGTCTCATAGTGTTGTGGTCGGAAAAGATACTTGATACAATTTCAATTTTCTTAAATTTACCTAGGCTTGATTTGTGACCCAAGATATGATCTGTCCTGGAGAATGTTCCATGAGCACTTGAGAAGAATGTGTATTCTGTTGTTTTTGGATGGAATGTCCTATAAATATCAATTAAGTCCATCTTGTTTAATGTATCATTTAAAGCTTGTGTTTCCTTATTTATTTTCATTTTGGATGATCTGTCCATTGGTGAAAGTGGGGTGTTAAAGTCCCCTACTACGATTGTGTTACTGTCAATTTCCCCTTTTATGGCTGTCAGTATTTGACTTATGTATTGAGGTGCTCCTATGTTGGATGCATAAATATTTACAATTGTTATATCTTCTTCTTGGATTGATCCCTTGATCATTATGGAGTGTCCTTCTTTGTCTCTTGTAGTAGTTTTTGTTTTAAAGTCTATTTTGTCTGATATGAGACTTTCTACTCCAGCTTTCTTTTGATTTCCATTTGCATGGAATATCTTTTTCCATCCCCTCATTTTCAGTCTGTATGTGACCCTAGGTCTGAAGTGGGTCTCTTGTAGACAGCATATATACGGGTCTTGTTTTTGTATCCATTCAGCCAGTCTATGTGTTTTGGTTGGAGCATTTAATCCATTCACATTTAAGGTAATTATCAGTATGTATGTTCCTATTACCATTTTCTTAATTGTTTAGGGTTTATTATTATAGGTCTTCTCCTTTTCTTGTGTTTCCTGCCTAGATAAGTTCCTCTAGCATTTGTTGTAAAGCTGGTTTGGTGGTGCTGAATTCTCTTAGCTTTTGCTTGTCTGTAAGGCTTTTAATTTCTCCATCAAATCTGAATGAGATCCTTGCTGGGTAGAGTAATCTTGGTTGTAGGTTTTTCTCTTTCATCACTTTAAATATGAGGTTTTTCTCTTTCATCACTTTAAATATGTCCTGCCACTCCCTTCTGGCTTGCAGAGTTTCTGCTGAAAGATCAGCTGTTCACCTTATGGGGATTCCCTTATGTGCTACTTGTTGTTTTCCCTTGCTGCTTTTAATATTTCTTCTTTGTATTTAATTTTTTATAGTCTGATTAATGTGTATCTTGGCGTGTTTCTCCTTGGATTTATCTTGTATGGGACTTTTTGTGCTTCCTGAACTTGATTAATTATTTCCTTTCCCATATTAGGGAAGTTTTCAAGTATAATCTCTTCAAATATTTTCTCAGTACCTTGCTTATTCTCTTCTTCTTCTGGGACCCCCTATAATTTGAATGTTGGTGCCTTTAATGTTGTCCCAGAGGTCTCTGAAACTGTCCTCAATTCTTTTCATTCTTTTTTCTTTATTCTGCTCTGCATTAGTTATTTCCACTATTTTATTTTCCATGTCACTTATCCGTTCTTCTGCCTCAGTTATTCTGCCATTGATCCCTTCTAGAGAATTTTTAATTTCATTTATTGTGTTGTTCATCTCTGTTTGTTTGCTCTGTACTTTTTCTAGGTTCTTGTTAAACGTTTCTTTTATTTTCTCCATTCTATTTCCAAGATTTTGGATCATCTTTAGTGTCATTATTCTGAATTGTTTTTCAGGTAGACTGCCTATTTCCTCTTCATTTGTTAGGTCTGGTGGGTTTTTGCCTTGCTCCTTCATCTGCTGTGTGTTTCTCTGTCTTCTCATTTTGGTTAACTTACTGTGTTTGGGGTCCTCTTTTTGCAGGCTACAAGTTCGTAGTTTCCGTTGTTTCTGGTGTCTGTCCCCAGACACTAAGATTGGTTCAGTGGGTTGTGTAGGCTTCCTGGTGGAGGGAACTAGTGCCTGTATTCTGGTGGATGAGGCTGAATCTTGTCTTTCTGGTGAGCAGGTCCACATCTGGTGATGTGTTTTGGGGTGTCTGTGGCCTTATTATGATTTTAGGCAGCCTCTGTGCTAATGGATGGGGTTGTGTTCCTGTCTTGCTAGTTGTTTGGCATAGGGTGTCCAGCACTGTAGCTTGCTGGTCGTTGAGTGGAGCTGGGTCTTGACATTGAGATGGAGATCTCTGGGAGATTTTCATCGTTTGATATTACATGGAGCTGGGAGGTCTCTTGTGGACCAGTGTCCTGAACTTGGCTCTCCCACCTCAGTGGCACAGCCCTACACTTGGCTGGAGCACCAAGAGCCTGTCCTCCACATGGCTCAGAATAAAAGGGAGAAAAAAGAAGAAAGAAGAAGATAAAATGAAATAAAATAAAGTAAAATAAAATAAAATAAAGTTATTTAAATAAAAAAATAAAAAATAATTATAAAGAAACAAAATTTTTTAAGTAATAATAATAAAAAAAGGACAGATAGAATCCTAGGACAAATGGTAAAAGCAAAGCTATACAGACAAAGTTACACACAGAAGCATACACATACACACTCACAAAAAGAGAACAAGGGGACAAAATATATATATCTTTGCTCCCAAAGTCCACCTCCTCAATTTGTGATGATTCGTTGTCTATTCAGGTATTCCACAGATGCAGGTACATCAAGTTGTTTGTGGAGATTAATCCACTGCTCCTGAGGCTGCTGGGAGAGATTTCCCTTTCTCTTCTTTGTTCGCACAGCTCCTGGGGTTCAGCTTTGGATGTGGACCCGCCTCTGCGTGTAGGTCGCCTGAGGGCGTCTGTTCCCCGCCCAGACAGGACGGGGTTAAAGGAGCAGCTGCTTCGGGGGCTCTGGCTCACTCAGGCGGGGGGAGGGAGCGGTACGGAGGAGGCGGGGCGCGCCTGCGGCGTCAGAGGCGTCGTGACGTTGCAGCAGCCCGAGGCGCGCCGTGCGTTCTCCCGGGGACGTTGTCCCCGGATCACGGGAGCCTGGCCGTGGCGGGCTGTACCGGCTCCCGGGAGGGGCGGTGTGGAGAGTGACCTGTGCTCGCACACAGGCTTCTTGGTGGCGGCAGCAGCAGCCTTAGCGTCTCACGCCCGTCTCTGGGGTCTGTGCTGATGGCCGCGGCTCACGCCTCTCTGGAGCTCGTTTAGGCGGCGCTCTGAATCCCCTCTCCTCGCGCACCAGGAGACAAAGAGGTAAGAAAAAGTCTCTTGCCTCTTCGGCTGCTGCAGACTTTTTCCCGGACTCCCTCCCGGCTCGCCGTGGCGCACTAACCCCTTCAGGCTGTGTTCACGCCGCCAATCCCAGTCCTCTCCCTGCGATCCGACCGCAGCCCGAGCCTCAGCTCCCAGCCCCGCCCGCCCCGGCGGGGGAGCAGACGAGCCTCTCGGGCTGGTGAGCGCTGCTCGGCGCCGAGCCTCCGTGCGGGAATCTCTCCGCTTTGCCCTCCGCACCCCTGTGGCTGCGCTCTCCTCCGTGGCTCCGAAGCTTCCCCCCTCCGCCACCCGCAGTCTCCGCCCTCGAAGGGGCTCCTAGTGTGTGGACACCTTTCCTCCTTCATGGCTCCCTCCCACTGGTGCAGGTCCCCTCCCTATTCTTTTGTCTGTGTTTTTTCTGTTTTCTTTTGCCCTACCCAGGTATGTGGGGAGTTTCTTGCCTTTTGGGAGGTCTGAGGTCTTCTGCCAGCGTTCAGTAGGTGTTCTGTAGGAGTTGTTCCATATGTAGATGTATTTCTGATGTACCTGTGGGGAGGAATGTGATCTCCGCGTCTTACTCTTCCGCCATCTTGAAGCTCCTCCTGAAACAAGCTTTCCCTCTTACTATTTTTAAGTCCAACTTTGTTACCTATGATGTTAGGCAGATACTTTTTAGGTAACATACATTTTGTTTTCTCTAAGTTGATAGGTTGTTTTCTGTTGCTTCCATATAAATATTGAGGTTAGAAGGAAATGTCGTAGGATCATTATCACACCATCTGCTCCAGCTGGTTTGTTTTTGTCACATGCTTTTCAGTGTTCTTACTGAGCTGTCAACAAACTGCCAATTAATTATGAAAACCTAACAGGTTGTCAGAGGTTACTATACCGAGAAAGTGAGCTCATGAGTCAGTGTATCAGGGGATCAATTATTGCTGATTTAAAATTTCCAGAACAGCTTCTGTGGACAAGTGAACTTTAAAAAATACAATAATAACGCCTTTGGATTCTATAGACGAAGAGAAGTAAGAAGGTAATAATTATTTTCTGAGTATCCTTTGAGAAGAGCCATCTTTATGTTTATGTTGCCATTTGATAACTATATAATTGAATTCAAGTATTTTCCTTAGTGATATTTCAATGGAGAAAATCTTATGAGGTACCATTCACAGAAGATAAACACGGAAGCTAGTCTTTGTCCTTTGTTTAACCACTGCTGAGCTCAAATGTCTATCTGCAATAGAAATCAGAGATCTCCTAAAAAAATGTTATCTGACTTTTAATATTAACTCTTTTTTACTTTATCTGTAATACCAAGTAAATCACTCCAGTTGTATGACAGTTTTTGATAAGATAAAACATTCTTATTTTTGTATAACGTGGTATTTTTAAGAAATTTTAGACTTGAAAATCGTAAGACTACCACTGAAGAAAAAATGAATCACGGTTAAGAGTATCAGAAAAGTAGATTAAAATAGTATAAACAGGTTGCATATATCAATACTACACCAAAGATTTACTCACTGACTTATTTTTCTCAACTAATGAAATTTCTTAAAGTAGATATTCCTATCCCGTTGCTTTTTGGCAGAAAATATATTTCAGCAGATTGTTGATGTAATTATCAATGTGTAGAAGTTCACTCACCCAAAATTTATGAGATCTTTATTCACCTAATTAACTGTTCATTTGTTCTGTATTTTATAGTAGATGAACTCTTTTCCTTGTGGGATATATATATGATATATATATATATATTTGTGTGTGTGTGTGTATGTGTGTGTATATATATATATATATATATATATATATATATATATATATATATATATACATACACACACACACAAAAAAGAGAGAATTAGAGGGAGTTTAGGAGGGGAAGAGAAAGGGCAGAGAAAGACAAACCCTTAAGCGAACACTTTTAGGAAATTTATGACCTCACCTTCACCTAGAATCATAATGCTACAGGGTTGTTGCCATGCCTCTTTCCTCCTTCTCCTGCTTCACAACAGAAGGAACATAGTATGCAGAGCTCTGAAAAAATACCCCTTCACCTGAACTGTTCGCTTTATTCTCGGTCTCTATCTTGAATTTGAAATATTCCATCCAGTTGTCTTATAAACAAATATTTACCTCTGGGAGAAGGATTAGACTATACGTCAAAATGACAGCAGAAGGAAGGATTGCAAATGAAAATATTTAGTTTTCTCAGGTTAGTTTTCAGATGTTTGTAACAGTAGTGGAAATGGGAATTGCATTCAGAATTGTCAGAATGCAGGAAAACACGCTGTTTCTTGTTTCCCTTGCATGCAAGATGACATTCATTTATGCATTCATTCATTGTATGTCCAGTAGGTGAAAGGCAATTTGGTGGGTCCAGATGATATAATGGTGGGGAAAAAAAAACAAAACAAAACAGATTCCAGCAACCACGAAGTTTGAAGGAAACAGATATATAGTCTTGTGAGTACATTTTAAAGTAATCATATTAATGTTGTATAATTACAAAGAGATGCTCTGAAATGAAAGAATACTGATCTATGAGTAGAGTAACTAAGAAATGTAAGTCAAGCTTCATATTATGGGGAAGGATTCTAAGGGACATTTTTGATGTGTGATGGTCTTGGGTGATAAATGGGAAAATAATTGTATTTCAATTGGAGATAATAGTACATAAAAGCCTTATAGTAGGAATGGACAAAACAAGTTCAAATAACTGCATGAAATTAGTCAGGCTGGAGAACAGTTATTTAGAGAAGAGTAAGACATGCAGAGCCTAGATGCTGTAGGAACTTGTAAGAACCAGTGGTTTTGTTTTTTATCTTAAGGATAAATGTATATATCTCAAAGTTACTAGCAAAGGCAATAATATCATGATGTTTAGATTCAACATGGAGAAGGGATTGAAGGTGCATAAGTGTGGAAGGAGGGGAAGGATGGGATTGGAGCATTTGAAGGAAGAAGTGGTGCCTACAGCTTGAACTAGGGTTGTGGCTATAGATTTGGAAAGGAACTGATGTTTGAGAGATATATATAGGAAGGTAGAACTAATAGAACTTAGAGATGGGTTCAATATGGAGAGTAAGGGAGACTAAGATGTCAAAAATGTCTCCTTTGTTTCTGGCTTGAGTAAAGGGTTGAATGAAAGTCTGCAAAAGCATGGCTTTATGTAGGGATGTGTATACTATGAGGAGTTTCTTTTGAAACATGAAGGCAGAGCTGTTAAGGAAGCTAATCATACCAATCTGGAGATTGAATGAGAAGCACTACATATAATTAAAACCATAGACTATGTTGAATGTCTGGCTGAGTGAATGAAGTAGGATACATGGCTAATGGGATTAAGTAATATTTAATGGCAAAATAAAGGAGTGGGATGGCTTGCAAAAGGACTGAGAAGACGTTTTTACAAACTCTGTAGACACAGAAGAGATGGATGTCATAGACATCAAGTAAAGTGACCATTTCTTGAAAAAAAGAAATGTTATTTTGATAGAGTGATGAGGATAGAATCATGATTGGTCAGAAAATGGATAGAATGAGATACACAATTCCTTCCAAAAATTCAGAAGGAGAGAAGAGAAATTATCTTAAAACATGGATGATTTGAACACATTTAAAGATGGAAGAAAATTATTTAGAGACAGAGTTTAAATACACTAAATAGCAGGGTTAATCAGTTGGTTAAGTTTCTCAAGCCAGATGACCAGATTGGATTAGACAGGAGGAGAAAAAGCTCCTCCTATGGTCACAATAGTGACAAAGATGTGAAAGTGGTAAAGTGGAATATAGTTGAGGTCAAAGCATAGATTTGTTTGTTTGGAAGAGGGCTTAGAGAGTTTATATGGTGATAAATTTATGCAATTTTACAGTTTCTCTGCTATAGCCAAGAATATAGAGCTGTGGAAAGAGCCATAGGACTTTTAGTTTAAAGCACTTAAAAAGCAATTTCTAGGAAACGTCCTCTTAGGTGCTACTGGTAAAATGCATTCATAACTCGATGTAACCTATCTGTATAATTTCTGTTGTACCTCAGTTTATTAAGTACTTACCATAGAAGACTATCCTATCAACCTCTCACCAATATTTACCAGTAAATTATAATAGCTATAGTTTTATTAAGCATTACTCATCAAATATACTCAAAGAGGAGTTTGAGATTTAAAAACATTGATAATTGTATTCTGTATGGATGCTTAGAAAATTTATCATTGTTTAATGTTTTCTCTCTTTTTAAAAAATTTTCTTTCAACATGTGTTTATTAATTGTTTCTCAATACATTTTTATTGGCCCCTAAATTTCTACTTATTCAATGTTGTGTAAAGCTGTATGAGTAAAACAAACGATATTTGTTATGATCAAAAAGATAATCTTTATTCAGAGATTCTTACCTATTATGGATTCAGTTGGCGACTGCTGCCAGGTTTTGATTAGATCTATGAAGATTTCTATTTGCTATTGAATATTTCTTGATACATTTATTCAGTATAGAATGTATTTTCTGATTATTTGCAATGTTAATTTTCACAGGTGAAAAGCAATAAGGATGTTTAAGTGCTGGTCAGCTGTTTTGATTCTTGGATTCATTTTTCTGGAGTCAGAAGGAAGGCCAACCAAAGAAGCAGGATATGGCCTTAAATCTTATCAGCCTCTAATAAGATTGCGACACAAGGTACAGTACCCATCTGGACTTGCTCCTAGTGTCTAGCGGTTATGAACTAAACTATTGGTTGTCTGGTTTACTACTCACTTAGGAGCACTTATTTCAGAATATGCTTTCAGAATATAATTTACATAAAAATCACATTTTAAAACATGAAATAGTAGTACTTTTGGAAACTTACAACTTTGGGAATTAAATACTTTTTAACAAATTATAGAGATGGGTTATTTTAAAAATATGTCACTAAAAGTTCAAGTGAAGTAATAGTAAAGGATTTATAAAAATCAGTAAATATGTTAAGACCTAATCACCCAGATGCTTTCTATTATTTTGATATTAATTTTAAGTTTAGAACTTTTCAAAATAAAACAATATTGTTATATTCTTGAATTTGTCATAAAGATAAACAGAAAAGGATGTCTGTACCATCTAGAGATATAGTTTGGCAGTTTTTGTTTTTATAAAAATCATTAGACATTTTAACTTCATCAAAAATTATAATTTTGTGTTGTCTAATGTTGAGAAAATACTTCATTTATTTATGTTAAATATTTTCAAGAAAAAAATAAGTTGACATTTAAGAATTCTATAAATTATATAGATTATATACTTACAATAAATTAAGCTAGTGCTTTTATTTTAATAACAGATCATGATACTGCAAATAAGATACTGAAGCAACATTTTATTCAATCAAATAAGTTTACAATACATTTTGGTTTTCCTAGAGAACTGAAAAAAGACAAAAATGCTGATTTTGAAAAGAACATATGTACTTTAAAATTTCTTATGCTACTTGTCTTTTAAAAAACACTTGAAATAAACATAACTATATTGATTTTCTCCCTTACATTCAATACATGCTAGTGACATTTATTTTTGCTGAAATTCTTTCATCACATTATTGTATTTTGATAAAATTGCTAACATTTACTGGGATTTTTATGTGCCAGACACTAGGCTAAGCTATTAAATGTATTATTTTATTTAATCTTCAAAACAAACTGATGAAGACGTATCTATTTTCATTCGATAGATGAGAAATAAAAATTCTTAGAATGTTAAAGGATTTTTCTGAATGCATATATTTATTAAATATATCAATAGGCTAGGGTATAACATGCAGGATAGATTTGATAGGAATAAAAGAGAAAATAAGTAAAATATAAAATATTCTTCAATGTCAAAAATCATTGTAGAAATTTAGTCTCATGTAAAAGTAAATAAGTTATTAAAGTGTTCAGTCTGGATAAATACAATTGGAGAATTGGCCTCGTTCTACTATCTTTCAAATATCATTTGTTTCCCCTACTTCTTGGGCTAAGAATAAGTTTTATCACTGCCCCAAACTTAGAAATAATAACTCCTTTATGAATGCTCTCAAAACACATTATTATTTCAACATATTGACTCATACTGTTACAGACCCAGTGAATATTTATTCCATGCTTTGTGTCTGCCCTATGTTATGTGTCTTAGGTCAGAAACTGTGCCTTTCTAATCTTTTCATTCCTGGTGCCATGAATATAGTAGATACTGTTTAATTGAATCGATGGCAGAAAAATGACAGGTAGAATGCATGACTAGGAGTTTTGACTGTTCCCCTGCTAAATATAAACCACAGATTTTTATGTATTATTTATAAATAATTTTGAATTAAATTTGGACGTTGAAGATAAATTTCTTATCCTGCACTGCTGTGTGATTTAAGAAACCTTTAAGGAAATGAAACAACAAATGAGTTAAACCTGTTTTAGAAAGACTAATACCCACCCAAAATGATCAAAGTCACCTCCCAATCTTTTCCATCTCTGTGTCTTTAGCCCGAAATAATTAGAAACAATACATGATTGCTAGTATGTAGAAGCAGATAGCAGAGAATGCTATGTAATACCTAACTTTCAAATGACGTGAGACAGAGGTGACATGAAACTATAAGAGGCATTCTGTGACTCTGTGTGTGTGTGTGTGTGTGTAAACGTGTGTATTTGACAGGAATAAAGAAGCACCTTGAGCTGTGCAAGTTCCTGCAGTGTCCCACCAGATACTTTCCACACACTATCAACCCCTGACCCAGCCACTGGGATCTACTTTTCCTTCCCCAAGACCTTGAAGACTAATCTCATTATACTATTTATTTTTGTTTATATCAGTCACTGTTTGAATCCCAGGGCTACCTGGTCGTCCTTTTTCCACTGCTTTCATTCCAGTTAGGTTCACATGCTACTTTGTTAGGCTTTCCCAAACCATAATTGAAAATGGGACAAACATAGACATTCCCTAGATCCCCTGTTTGATTTCTTTTCTTTTCTTTCTTTTTTCTTTTTTTTTTCTTTTTTGCTAGGAAATAAGCTTTTATTAATTAGTCCCAGAGGTTCTAAACTTTTTATGTCCATTTTTTTTTTTTTTTTGTCTTAAACAGGAAGGGCCTTTTCTAGTCTTCTTACTGATATTCTAAATAGTTTTGTAAAATGTTTTCTTCTGTACTCTTCTCTCATATTTATTTATTTGTTTATTTTAAAATTTTTATTGGAGTATAGTTACTTTATAATGTTGTGTTAGTTTCTACACTACCACATAGTGAAGCAGCTATACATACACACATATCTCCTCTTTTTTGGATTTGCTCCCCATTTAGGTCATCACAGTACATTGAGTAGAGTTCCCTGTGCTATACAGTAGGTTCTCATCAGTTATCTATTTTATACATAGTATCAATAGTGTATATATGTCAATCCCTATCTCCTAGTTCATCCCACCTCCCCTTCCCCCCTTGGTATCCATACGTTTGTTCTCTACGTCTGTGTCTCTATTTCTTATTTCCACTCATAGAATACATCACTATTTGCAAGATATCTATTTTAATTATCTATTAGTTTGTTGGATGTTTCCTTCCATTATGATATAAGCTACTATTCATCTTGCTATAACACAGCACCTAGAACAGTTTGTGACACATGGTAAACAAGAAACAAATATATGTAGAATGAATGATTCCATCTGTTGGCTAGAATAAGGCTTAAATCAAGATGATATACATGTATAATTATACCATATTATTATAATTAATAATAAGTCAGAAATAATTTCTTTTTCTATCATTTTACCAGAGTAAAATCAATAGAGCTATACTTAATAAATTTTTAAAATACATTATTTTAATAGCATTACATAAATTGATTTCCTCTTATTTGTTATTTTTTAACCTACATGGTTTTATTTAAATTGCAAGGAATAATAACATCTATAAACCTTTGGATAGGTGTCACTAGTATTAAATATTAGTTATTAACTACAAAACTATAAAATAATAGATATGATAGATACTGAGTTCTGATTAGCCAATCTCCACATTTTCCCCAGAGAGTTGTCTGTACTTTGAATCCAGACAAATGTATATACAGAATTCATTTTTATCAAATATTTGTGTGTTAACTGTATAGTGAATCCCCTTTTGGGAGCAAAAACTGAAATGTGAGAATTATTTGTCATTTTACATAGAAATAGTGTAGATATAATTATAAACATGTATGTACATAGTTATATCATTTACAACTCTATATACACACAAATGTGATTACAAATATATTTGTCTGTCTCAAGATAAAAATGAGTAACATAAATCCATCATGCTAATTATAGAATCTTAATTATAGTCCATAGTATGTATCTAAGGGAGCTGATCCTGTGTTTCATCCAATGTGTTTACCCAACAAGTATTTATTGAACTTAAGAGTAGGAATTCATTAGCACTGTAAAATTGTAAAATACAATTACAAAATGCAAATCCAAATAGTGGCTCTTCCTTCATTATTATTTTAAAATAACCATTGCATACTTATATTGTACTATGTACTTTCATATACATTAATTGTTGTAATTTAATTCTACAGTAATCCTGGGATGCAGGGAATATTATTCCTGTTTATCCAAATGATATTATTAAAATCAGAAAGGAAAAGTTACTTTCGCAAGGAGAAGAGAGGGGAACAGACAGAATCAATGAGATTAGTAAGAGGTAGATAAAAGCATAGGTAGACAACAGATGTGGAAGAGGGACCAGAAAAGCATAAAGATGATGATGGTAGTAAAGCAACGTGACATTAACTTCAACGAGAAACATCTCATGTTCTTTCAGATTGTTCCTCTTGCCTTTCCATAAGCACAACCACAATGTTCCCACCTCCATTTTCTTGGCCAGATTGAATGCCTTCTTCTGAAGGTTGCTGTAGCTCTGGTTTAGGCCAGTCTCCCAATGAAGTCTCACTAGGAAGCAATAGTCACCACCCTAACTGCTGGTCTGTTGCTAGGAATCTGGGTGTTGAGCATAATAGTAACTATTGGCTGCCATGTGCATTTGTGAGAAAATTCCCTGAAGTCTCCCAAATTTTAAGCCATCTCCAGAATTTGTATACTCAGAGCAGCCCATACAGAACTTAGTCTCACAGAACATTGACTGTATACCAGGTACTCTGTTAGCTTTATTCTATACATTGGTTTAATTATATGAAGATTTTCATGTCATAAGTGGTTTTATTACCATTTGATAAATGAGAAAATTGGGCTTCAAAAATGTTTAGTAATTGTTTAATACAACACCCTTATAATGTTAGGAAGCAGGATTTAGGATTTAATACAGAGTCTATATATCTTAATGCCCATTCCACAGTGAGTAATTTTTGTAGTAATTTGACCTGTGTGCTGTGTATTTCCTATTCTCTCTGCATTCTGATCACATAGTAGTAAGGCACGATTTTATGTCTTGGTCCCTTTGTGGTTGATGTGACTATGTGTCTACTTCTGGCTAATGAACTGTAAGAAGTGACATGAAATGCATCTGGGCTGAACATTTGATCCCAATTGTAAAATCTTTCTGAATTCTCTTTTTCTTCTAGCATGACAAACAGCATCTGATCAAGGTGGTGTCAGCTTAAATCATCCCAAGTGTCTAAATAACTAGGATGAGTGAAACACACTGGCAATTAGTGAACATTGCATACTTATATTGCACTACGTACTTTCATATACATTGTTGTAATTTAATTCTACAATAATCCTGCGATGCAGGGAGTATTATTCCTGTTTATCCAAATGATATTATTAAAATTGAAATGTGAAATGAAGGGAAAATCTTCTGTTTTAAACCACTGAGACTTGGGAGTTGTTTGCTATCTCAGCATAACCATAGTCTGTTCTCACCAATAAAGAGAGAACTAGAATGTAAACTCCTATCACCTAACCACAAATTCTGGGCTCCTTTTCCTCTACTGTCGAGGTATTTTTTTTTTTTTTTCATTTCCATTCCTAGACTTTTCTTCCTCTCTTTCATCCAGTATTTCTTTCTCCTCTCTGTTTCCTGCTGAGTCATAATTTCCTATCACAATTAAAACTCCTGTTGTAGTCACAAACCTGTAATATGCGTGTACTAATATTTCAGCATATTACCCTAGTCAGTTCACTGTAAATCCTGTTAGGGTCGGTGCCTTATCTAACATCCTTTTTCTTACCTTCGGCACTGATCGCACTGCTACATTGTTTGCTGATACTGGTGATCAAAGCCAAGCTAGAGGGAAGATCTTATGAGAACAGTAAGGAGTTCTCTTTGAGTATACCTAGTGGGACCACTGAAAGATGTTAAATAGCTTACATGTTTGTGTGGCCAGAGAATGTGATGCCCAGCTTTATAGTGCAGAGAAAACCAAAATTGCATTACTATCCCTTTACTTCCTAATCAAAATGTTAGTCTATGAAAGTAGTTACCGTGCAAATGGAGCAAAGAGTTTGCATAATTTAATAAGTCCAGAGAGTGTTGCTATGCATGGCAGTGCACTATAATTCAAAGAAGTCGTTTGTGGGAGGTGATGTTTTACTTTTGGTATTAAAAGATTGATAGATGTGGATTGGTGAAGAGTGACAGGAGAGAACTCTAGGGAAGGAGAAAAACATTAAACAACACATCAAAACCGTGACTGCTCAGAGGATAGAAACCTTCAGGCAAACCCAGGAGCATTATTTCCTGACTGACTAAAAATTTTGCCATTCCATCTGAAATATCTTACTGCTTCCAGCATGTTCAAGGGAAGGCCTTTTAAAATGTTAATGTATTTTGCAGGGGTCAAGAAGCGATTTGGACCATTATGTAAGAGCAAAAATGGTCGTGATGAGGGAAGTAAAGACATCATGGTGAAATGATTGATTAAGTAAATGTTAAGGAATTAATCAATTAATATATAGATATATTTATTCCATATATATCTTAGTGATTGATTATTATTAATAAATCTCTGGCTTTTTATGTTTTATTTTTTTATTGAAGTATAGTTGATTTACAATTTTGTGTTAGTTTCAGGTGCACAGCAAAGTGATTCAGTTATACATATACATATATATTATTTTTCAGATTATTTTCCCTTATAGGTTATTACAAAATATTGAGTATAGTTCCTTGCACTATACAGTAGGTCCTTGTTTATCTGTTTTATATATAATAGTGTGTATCTGTTAATCCCAAGCTCCACATTTATCCTTCCCCACCTTTCCCCATTAGTGACCATAGGTGTTTTCTATGTCTGTGAGTCTATTTCTGTTTTGTATATAAGTTTGTTTGTATCTTTTTTTTTTAGATTCCACATATAAAAGATATCATATGATATTTGTCCTTCTCTGTCTGGCTTACTTCACTTAGTATGATAATCTATAGGCCCGTCCATTGCTGCATATGGCATTATTTCATTCTTTTTATGGCTGAGTAATATTTCATTGTATAAATATACCACATCTTCTTTATTCATTCATCTGGCTATGGACATTTAGGTTGTTCCATGTCTTGGCTATTATAAATAGTGCTGCTATGAGCATTGGAGTGCATGTATATTTTTGAATTATGTTTTTCTCCAGATATATGGCCAGGAGTGGAATTGCAGGATCATATGGTAGCTCTATTTTTAGTTTTTTAAGGAACTTCCGTACTGTTCTCCATACTGGCTGTACAAATTTACATTCCCACCAACAGTGTAGGAGGATTCCTTTTTCTCCGCACCCTCTCTAGCATTTATTAGTTGTAGACTTTTTGATGATGGCCATTCTGACTGGTGTGAGGTGATACCTCATTGTAGTTTTGATTTGCATTTCTTGGCATTTTTCACATAACTAGAACAAAAAATTTTAAAATTTGTATGGAAACACAAAAGACCCCTAATAGCCAGAGCAATCTTGAGAAAGAAGAATGGAGCTGGAGGAATCACAATCCCTGACTTCAGAGTATACTACAAAGCTACAGTAGTCAAAACAGTATGGTACCAGCACAAAAACAGAAATATAGATCAATGGAACAGGATAGAAAACCCAGAAATAAACCCATGCACCTATGATCAATTAATCTACAAAAAAGGAGGCAAGAATATACAGTGGAGAGAAGACACTCTCTTCAGTAAATGGTGCTGGGAAAACTGGACAGCTATACATAAAAGAATGAAAATAGAACATTCTGTAACACCATACACAATAATAAACTGAGAATGGATTAAAGACCTAAATGTAAGACCAGATGCTATAAAACTCCTCTAGAAAAACGTAGGCAGAACACTCTTTGACATCCATTGCAGCAATATCTTTTTGGATTCGTCTCCTAGAGTAATGGAAATAAAAACAAAAATGAACAGTTGGGACCTAATTAAACTTAAAAGCTTTTGCACAGCAAAAGAAACCAGAAACAAAATGAAAAGACAACCTATAAAATGGGAGAAAATATTGGCAAATGATGCAACTGACAAGTGATTAATCTCCAAAATATAGAAACTGCTCATACAGTTCTCTCTCTATCTATCTATATCTATATCTATCTATCTATATATATATATTTACATATGTATATATATATATAAACAACTCAATCCAAATGGGCAGAAAATCTAAATAGACTTTTCTCCAAAGAAGACATACAGATGGCCAAAAGGCTCATGAAAAGATGCTCAACATTGCTAGTTATTAGAGAAATGCAAATCAGATTTTTTAATCCAAAAATTATGTTTGAAAAAGGAGAACATTTATTTATTTTTTTCTGATAAATGAAGTTCCGCTATTAATTGAGCTAGTGCCTGAAGCCTAGTTTCCACAGGACTATGCAAAGAGGGCTATGTTATAGCAGCATACACCATAGGATATAGAAGATTTGTGCATTGAAGGACACCATATGGGCCGTTCTTTGCACCAGAAGAAGACATTATCTTTAGGACACTGGACAGTAGGTAGTCTTGCCCTTTGCTTGGATTAGAGATACAATCTCTGTCTTCTAAGGCTGTATATACACTTGCCTTTGCTCCGGAAGGGGACATTATCTCTGTGTTTCAAAGCTGCGTGCTGTACAAACATCCTTGAATAGATTCCAGAGCAAATGACAGTCAGTGTCTCTGCTCAGGAGATGTGCAAAAACATGAGGGGGATTGTCTCCCAAGACACAAGGGGAGTACCACCTGTATCAGGAGGTCAGAGTCACCATCAAGTGTATCTAAGGCCTGAACTAATGATATGTATTTCAAAGTTGATTTGCAAACCAAGTGCATAGGTATAACTTCATCCTACCTTTTACTGCTTAATTTTGTACTTTCTAGAACTTTAAGGAAAAAAATGTTTTGTCGACCTTCGAATGTGTTGCTTTCATGTTTATTCCTTTACACCAGGAAATATTTGCTAATCTGGGGAAAATCGGCATGTGGTTGACTAAATCACTTTCCTTACCAAAAATAAGTCAATAAAGGGATATATCTAACTTTTAAAATCTTCAAGATAAGAACCTACTAGTCATTTGATCCTTTTGAGAATGAATTCTCAAAGCAGTACTATTATTACAGATGTGTAGGGTGATATGCATAAAGTCTGTCCCTTTATACCTCTATGACCCTACATTAAAATATTTTTTGTAAAACTTTAAAAGTAGTAGTTATAACTGCTTTCGTTTGAAGATTTGAAGTTTTGAAATGTTAAAAATGGGATGCATTAGCATTCTACTTACATCTATTCAATAAAATATAACAAAGTAGTCAAATAAATCAAATTCATATAGTTTATTAGAACCAAGCTTGTCAGGATTCCAGAAAACTCTGTTTATGTGCTAGTCTTGGGCACTTATGATGTTTTTTACCACTCTGGGATGAATTTCAAGTGACCTGAGCCACAATGCTTTCTCTTACCCAACTCAATAATTTAAAAAATTTATATAGATAGATAGATAGTTGAAAAACAGTGGCTTTATCCCTGTTTCCCTGAACAGTTATTGATTCTTTTACTGATCAAGAAGCACCAGAATATTAGGACCTAGATGTGGTTAAACAGGTTTGTCATTATTGTTCATTTTGATTGACTTTTGATTAACTTCCAAAACCTTCTTATCTTTAGATATAGTTGTATTTTTCTCCTCATTTCTGTGGAAAGAATGTGCTAGTACACATCAGTTTGCTAAGGAAAACAAACTACTGATAGACCCAGATCTACCACTAATTAAGCACATTATACTACCTCCTGTTAAAAAATATATATATAGGTGTCATAGTTTATAACAGGGTTCAGTGTGGTTACTCTAAACATGTACATGTAGAAAAAAGGCTTATGAGTTAAGAACAGGCAAATGAGGTAAATTAATATTAATATACCACAACCTAATATTTGTATTCACTACTTCAATGTGTAAACTAATTATAAGTTGTTTTGTACATCTTCCATTATTAAAATTCTATTGTGAATTCAATTAGCAAAGCTCTGTATTATAAATGAAAAGAAATATTCTGATTTATGAGCTTGACATTCAACATGTTTAAGGCATAAAATCCCTATGGTGTATAGATCACAGTTGAAAAGAATAGGATTAGTTTTAACTAATATTGCTTACTGCTTATTTCTGGCGTCGGGTTCCCTGTATATGAGCTGAGATATAGTGGTTTTAGAGCTATAAAATAGTAGAAAATATTCAATCCATCTTTAAAAGCATATAATACAGATGGGAAAAGTGAGTGCCTGAGAGGAAAAGGTCTTTATTGAAGATCACACAAGCTGAACTAGCCACAAGTCTGTCTGAAAGTGATTGGGAGTTTATCACTTGTGTGTGTTAAACAAATGGCCCATTCAAAGATTGGGCTGTCAGTCATTATACTACCAATTGGTAGAACCATCCAACAAAAAATGTCTATTTTCAACATCCTGTCAGAAGGATACTTACATATGCTATCAGCAATGGTGGCAATGTGGTTTTATTTTCTCCTAAAGGGCTTCTTTTCTCTTTCCCAATTTTTAAATAGACTATTTTCTTATAACACTTTTAAGTTCACAGCACAATCGAGTAGAGAGTCTAGAGAGTGCCCATATACTTCCTGGCACCACATCTATAAGCTTCCCTCACTATCAGCATCCTGCACCACATGGTACTTTTGTTACAATTCATGAACCAACAGTGACAAATCATTATTACCTGAAGTCCATGGTTTGCCTTAGCACCATTGTAGTAGCATACAGGATAATTTCATCCTCCTAAAAATACTCTGTGCTCTGCCTATTTATCTCTCTCTCCCATAACACCCCATAAACTCTAACATGTTATTGTCTCCATAGTTTTGCCTCTTCCAAAATGTCACGTTGTTGGAATCGTACAGAATATAGCCCTTACAGATTGGCTTCCTTCACTTAGTAGTATGCACTAAAGATTTTTCCATATCTTTTCATGTCTTGATAGCTCATTTCTTTTTAGTACTGAATAATAGTCCATTGTCTGGATGTACCACAATTTATTTATCTACTTACTTACTGAAGGACATGTCGGTTGCTTGATTTTGATAATTAAAATAAAACTGTTATAAACATCTGTGTGCAGGTTTTTGTGTGGACATAAGTTTTCGACTCATCTGGGGAAATTCCAAGGAGTGTGATTATTGAATCATATGGAAGGGTATGATTAGTTTTATAAGAAAGTGTTACACTGTCTTCCAAAGTAGCTGCACCATTTTGCATTCTCATCAACAGTAAATGAGAGTGGTTCCACATTCTTGTCAGCATTTGGTGTTGCCAACTATTTGGATTTTAGCCATTCTAATATACATATAGTGGTATCTCACTGTGGTTTTAATTTGCCATTCACTAAAGACATATGACGTTTAACATATTTCTATATGTTTATTTGTCATCTGTATATTCTCTTGGTATAGGTGTCTGCTCAGGTCTTTTGCCCATTTTTTAAATTGGGTTATTAGTTTTCTCATTGTTGAGTTTGAGTCCATTGTATATTTTGAATAATAGTCCTTTATCAGATGTGCTATTTTCAGATATTTTCTTCCTGACTGTGACTTGTTTTCTCATTTCTTGACATTGTCTTTTGCAGAGAAGACATTTTTTAACTTTAATGAAGTTCAGCTTCACAATTATTTCTTTCCTGAATCATGTCTTTTTTGTAGTATTTTAAAAGTCATTGCCGTACTCAAGGTCATTTACATTTTCTCCTGTGTTATTACCTTCTGGGAGGTTTATAGTTTTCCATTTCACATATAAGCCTAAGATTCATTTTGGGTGATTCTTGTGAAGGGTTTCAAGTCTGTGTCTAGATTCACAGGTGAATGTAGGTGTCCAGTTGTTCCAGCATCATTTGTTGAAAAAGCTATCTTTGCTCCATTGTACTGCCATTGCTCTTTCATCAAAGATCAGTTGATTATATTACTGTGGGTCTGAGCTGGACTCTACTCTGTTCCATTGAGCTATTTGTCAATTCTTCCACCAATGCCACACTCTCTTGATTACTGTAGCTTTATGATAAGTCCTAAGTGCATTCGTGTCAGTACCCACACCTCCTTCTTTCTCAATATTGTTTAGCCTTTTCTGGGTCTTTTTCCTCTCAAACTTTAGGATCAGTTGTCATTATCCATAAAATAAGTGGTTGAGATTCTGACTGGAGTTGCATTGAACATATAGATCAACTTGGGAGGAATTGAAATCATGACAATATTGAGCCTTTATATCCATGAACATGGAATATCTCTCCATTTATTTAGTTCTTTGATTTTGTTCATTGGAGTGTTGTAGTTGTCTTTATATAGATCTTGTACATATTGTGTTAGGTTTATATCTAAGTATTTAATATTTCTGGGTGCTAATGAAAGTGTTATTGTCTTTTCAATGTCAAATTCCACATGTTCATTGTTAGTATGTAGGAAAATGATTCACTAATTCTGAAGTTTGAGTAGTGATCTATCTTTTTCCATTGTACTGCCTTTGTTCTCTTGTCAAAGATCAGCTGACTATATATATGTGGGTCTGGTCTGGACTTTCCAGTCAAAATCTGACAAAATACCTCCTGGAACTAATAAGTGATTGTAGAAATTTCATAGGATACAAGGTTAATATACAAAAGTGAATCACTTCCCTTTTTACCAGCAATGAATAAATGGAATTTGAAATTAAAAACATAATACCATTTACATTAGCACTCACAAAAATGAAATACTCAGGTATAAATCTAACAAAACATGTACAAGATCTATATGAGGAAAACTACAAAATAAACAAAATCAAAAAATAAATAAATTAAGAGATATCCTATGTTCATAGATAAGAAGACTCAATATTGTCAAGATAACATTTCTTCCCAACTTGATCTATAGATTCAACACAATCTGAATAAAGCTCTCAGAAAGTTATTTTGTGAATATTTACCTCATCTACTGAAAAATTCCTGTGGTAATGAAGGTCAGTCATTGAAATGTCCACATGATACAGTATTTCAAAAGAATATATTTCTATTATTTGCCAGTTTATACATCCTCAGGAAATTTTGCCAACTAAGTTTCTATAGAGACCTAACAAAAACAAGTGTTCTGACATTATCAAAACAAACAAGTAAATAAAAATACAACAATTTTTATTTTAAAAATATATGCTTTGAAGTAATATAAACATTTGTCTTAATTGTATGAAGGTTTAGGAAATTATTGAAGGGAATTATGTATCCCTTATATTTTATTTTTACCCAAATTTTAGAATGAAAATTTAAGCATTCAGGCAAATTTGAAAGAATTTTACAGTGTGCGCCCGTGTAACCAAGACATCAATGAATATTTTGCTATGTTTGATTTTCACATATTTATGTGTGTGTTTGTGTGCCTCTCCATCCCTCTTTCCATTTATTAATTTATCTTACTGTTGTATTAATTTCAAATTATATTATAGACATTAATCTCTTCTTTCTTACTTTAACTAGATTTAACTATATCATTAACTAGAGTTAATATTTATTTAGAATTTTTAAAATTATTTTAAAATACTTTATCCATACAGTGGAAAACCCAAAACTTATGTCTTCATTCTCTGAGTTTTTGACAAATGTGTACATTTGTGAAACAGGCATCTAGATACAGGTGTATCAAGATTGGAATGTCATCATTCCCCAAGGAAATTCCCTCACACCACTTCCCAGGCAGTCTCTGACCCCATTCCCTCTGAGGCAAACAAAGTTCTGATATTTTTCACCATAATATAGTTTTGTCCATTCTAAAATCTCATGTAAAAGGGATCATGCCACATGTGCAGATTTGTGTAATACTTCTCTTACTCATTGTAATGTTTTTGAGATTCATCTATGTTATTGAGCTTCTCCATAATATATTTAATTTTATTGTTGAATAGTATTCCAGAATATGAAATACCACAGTGTTTTTTTTAAAAATCCAGATCCTATTGATGAAAACCTGGTTGGAGTTCTTATAAATAAAGCTGCTAAGAACATTCCTGTATAAATCCTTCATGTTTGTATATTTTCATTTCCCTTGGGTCAATAGATAGCAGTGAATTGCTTGTTTGTAGGGTAGGTATTTTTCCTTGAATAAGAAACTACCAAAACTTTTCTTAAAGTAGATGTACAATTTTACATTCTTAAGATTAATGCATACAATTTCAGTTACTGCACATTTTGGAAATATTTGCTTTTTTCTGTGTTTTTAATTTTAGCCATTCTGAGTCTTATTCATTATAGTTTTAATTTGAGTTTTCTTGATGACTAGTGACATTGAGCATCTTTTCATTTGTGTACTGGCCATTCAAGAATTTTATTTTGTGAAATCTGTTAAAATCTCTTTGCCCATTGTTTGTTATATATATATATATATATATATATATATATATATATATATATATATACACACACATATATTTAATATTTGGTTTTTAAAGTTCTGTACATTTTATAAGTACTTCAAAGTATATAAATTATTTTATGGAAGTATTTATATTACTGTAAAATTTCAAGGTCAGTAAAGCCACTGTTAACTTCGTCAGTGTGATTTCATAGAAAACAATGTGAAGACAATAAAAAGGGTCTGCATTTGGGCAGAAGTTTTAAATGTTTAAGTAAACAATAATTGAAAGCTATAACTATTAGTACAAATTAGATATGACTAAAATAATGCTATATTTTATTACTGTACACCTAAAGATATATCTGTATATTTTTATATATGCATGTGTATTTATATGTTTGTATATTTATAATTATATATAGTAATATGTTTTATAATATATAATTACATATTTACTGTGATATATAAACATTCATGTAATTCCAAAACATAGATTGTTCATTGTTAAAAAATTTAGGAATTCATCTATTGCAGTTAGTTTATGAGCCACTAAAATTAATCGGTCACACCCAATTTAAGATCTAAAATAGTATTTCCCTAGTATATGATCTCTATAACTCACTTCTCTGAGAAGATTAACGATATGCAAACCAGAAATAGCAGATATAGCATTTAAAAGAAGGAATTAAAACTCCAATTAGGAAAAGAAAGTGTAAGAGAACATGTAACTATTGTGACGAGAAAAATATCTCTTGCTTTATCACATCATACTAGATTTTTAACAAGTCTTAAAAATGAACTACTATTTTATCTTTGAAGAATATGAAAGTAAAAGATATTTAACCTTACTGTGTTTACATTCCTATCAGTACCATAAGCATGTGGCCAAGTGTTAATACAGCTTCAACATTACGTCACTCATTGTATCAATTCCATTTCATCAACTGAATACTGTTGACTTTCACTTTTTGTGTTTATCATTTAAGTTTATTTTTTAAATTTTTAAAAATATTTTATTTATTTATTTATGGCTGTGTTGGGTCTTCGTTTCTGTGTGAGGGCTTTCTCCAGTTGCGGCAAGTGGGGGCCATTCTTCATCGCGGTGCACGGGCCTCTCACTATCGCGGCCTCTCTTGTTGCGGAGCACAGGCTCCAGACGCGCAGGCTCAGTAATTGTGGCTCACGGGCCCAGTCGCTCCCCGGCATGTGGGATTCTCCCAGACCAGGGCGCGAACCCGTGTCCCCTGCATTGGCAGGCAGACTCCCAACCACTGCGCCACCAGGGAAGCCCTAAGTTTATTTTAACAATACAGATATTTAAGATATGTGAATAAATTTTATAATTTATATATATATATGTATATATATATATATTAATTGAGGACAATTCTAAAAGCTTTTTTCCAAGGGAAAAAATTAAATTTTTGACACCTAATTGCATTTATTTATACATAAGTTACAAAAACTTCATTAAAAGTTGAAGTGTATCTGATCTGTCTACAAGTCTAATACCTTCATTTGGCTAATGAAAAATTCAAGTCCTAATTGCTAAATGCCCAAGTTGCTAAAATCAATTAGTGATAGATTTGCAAATAAAATTCTCATCTTCTAACTAAGAGTAGGTAGGGACTTTACACATTAGTGATATCTTTTTTGATAAATTTGTTTAAAACCCTCCGTCAAAGTACTTACATGCATGTATTTTGTGTATTGTGTGTAAAAATATTTCCATCACAACAATATTTTTACCAATTCTACTAGATTTTCAGTTCCTATATAAAAACTCTTTCTTCAAAACTTGGGATTCCAAATAACTATGTGTTCCCCCCAAAGAAAAGCAATTCCTTTTAATTCTCCATGTGAAATATCAGCCTACTGTTTAAGTCCATCTTTATAATCACCCCCTTAAAATGATAAATATAATTGGGTTATACACTATAGATTAAAACTTCTTGCTGTGTTCAGTGTCTCTCTCTCTCTGGAAAACTATTCCTGAAGATCTTAGGATTTTTCTTTTTGATTGATATAATAAAATTCCTTATTCACCTCCCAGAAGTCTACATTCATTGCCCCTGAGAAATTATTTCTGAGAAATTTTCTGCTGAAAATGGATTCTAATGGCCAAGTCATTTGGAGAAAACTGCATATGTAATTCTGTGAAAATCCACAATGCACAAGAGCATATTAAAATCTGAGAAATATTCTAAACTTTGCTTAACCTAGAATTTCCCAACTAAATGAACTATAGAAAATTTTGAACACCATCTGATATTCTGGGAAACACAATTCAGGGAACTCTGCTCTAGTGGCTTTTTAGAATTAATTGTTGCTATACACATCAGCTGACTTTGCCACCTCTTGAAACTAACAATGTTAAAACTCTGGCTTAATATCTAGTTGTAGTAACAAATAGTAAAGTATTATTAATCCAGTCTCTTATTCTAAGGTATTTTTTTCTAGAAAGAGAATGCTGATGATAATTTAAGAATTATGAGACAGGATTTAAATCACAAACTGGCCATGTATGAACACTATTTCTCAAAATTTTGCTATGAGTAACTAGACTGTGTTGTTCAGGAAAAATATTGAACTACATCAATTTTTAATTTGAGGTAAGTTAGATACAGTAATGTACATAGGTCATCACTGTACATTCAAATACACGTTTATATATGTATCCACTCACAGAACTACCACTCAGATTATAATGTAAAATATTTCCTGCAATCCAGAAGATTCCTCTTGCCAATTTGAATCCATACTACCTTCTGTAGGTAATTACTATTCCACGTTTTTCACCATTAATTTGTTTTGCTTTTGAACTTCATATAAATGGAATCCTACTGTAAGAAGTCTTTTATATATGGATTTTTTTCTTTTTTGCTAAACACTATGTCCGTGATATTTATCCACATTTTTGAATGTAGAGGAAGCATATTGTTCTTATTACTCTAAAGTTTTGTCACACAAAATTCACAATTTTTATGCATTCTGCTAATGAAGTATATTTGAATTGTTCCCAGTTTGGGCTATTAAGAAGTTCTCGTGTATGGCTTTCGTTGGGCATACGCACTTATTTCTCTTGGAGTGTAGTTGTAAGGTGGGCATATATTTAGCTCTAATAGATAATTCCAAAGAGTTTTGAAAGTGCTTGTACCAGCATATTTATTTTTGTAAAATATTTTAGCATGATTCTTAGGAATTATTTTAATTCTAGATCTTTCTTTTGTCTACCTAGTTGGAAAAAATAAGATGTGAGCAGATGTAATGTTATTGCTGCTGATGATGAATGTTGAATAAAACAATTACAGAATGATTAAGTGACTGAATATTCATCCTCCAAGAGAAAAAAAATACTAAAACTGAAGCTCCAAAATTTCTTGCCAAGTCCCTTTTTGAAAGTTTAGTATGATGTGAATTAGTATGTAATATCTGACTCAGAAAAAGTCATTCTTCAATTATGAATTTACCTTAATGATAAATCACAGAACTTTGTAGTTTAAATTTTTCTTAAAGGTATTTATCTCTTTTGATATGTTAGGAAACTTAATGATTAACAACTTAAACTTCTTAGAGCTTTTGTCCATAACATAAACATCAAAGTTTTTGACATTATTTATTTAATTATTTCATGTAAAATACACTCCAGGTATGGAATTTCCTATTTACATTCTTTAAAATAAGGCTTTTGAAGCAGCTTCCATCTCTCCTCAATCCTTACTAGGGTTGACCTCAACATTTTATTTTTTTAATATTTGCTGATAATTACAAAACAGATTTTACTGTAGAAAACTGTATTCTTCTGAATGAGTGCTTACTACTGAAAAGCATAATAATTTTTGTATTCATTTTGTGACTATCTTATTTTTCTAATAGTTTTATTACTATTAATAATAGAGATTTGCTGAGACTAGGATCTTACTGAAATTACCTAAGTTTATAGGATATAAGATGTTACACAAGTAGAAGACATAAACTCAGCTATTTTTTGAATTATGTGCCAACTGGTAGAATTACTGAGCTTCTAAATGAAGCTACTGTGGCTTATTTCTTTTTTACTGATCGAACTGTAGAAAAATGATTGTCTTAATCAGTTCAGGCTGCTATAATAAAAATACCATAGACTGAGTGGCTTAAAAGACATTTATTTATCACAATTCTGAAGACTTGAAAATGAAACATCAAGGTGACAGCAGATCTGTTGTCTGGTGAGAGCTCTCTTAATGATTCAGAGATAGCAGTCTTCTCATTATGTCATCACATGGCAGAGAGAGAGGGAGAGAGAGGGAGAGAGAGGGAGAAAGCCAGCTCTCTCACATTTCGTCTTGTAAGGGCACTAATCCCACTTATGAGGGTTCCATCTTCATGACCTAATCACCTCCCATAGTCTGTACCTCCCAATACCATCACATTGGAGATTAGGCACCAACATATTAATCTGGGGGAAATACATTCAGCCCATAGCAGTGATCTCAAAACTATTTACTTCCATTTGTGTGTTAGTGCTGTTATCAGGAATGTAAGAAAAGTGAATTGATTTCTGGCCACAAAATGATCATCTGTTGGGAGTTTTACCTGTTACCAGTTATAAATGGTAACAAATATTACTGACTCTCAACAGAAAACGTATATATAGTATCATCATGGTGAAACATTATACAAAGCTGCAGCAAAACGTTTTATATTTCTGTCGAGTTTGTTTCTTTTGAACAATTAAAGAATATTTTGAGAATTACAGGTGTAAACTGACTCTAGGGTCTCTAAAGCAGTGGGTATAAATCTTGACTGCATATTAGGATCATCTGTGATCATATAAAAATACAGATGTCTGGTCCATTCCTTTAGAAGATTGAATTAGAGCTTCTGGGATTGGGTGCTAGACATGGATATTTGCAAAGGTTCCTGGATGATTCCAAAGTGCAGTCAGGATAGACAACTGTTCTACTAATGGCTAGAATTCCATATCAAAGAGTTGAATATAAAAAGCCATAAGAATATTGATTTTTATTTAAAAAGCAATATTAAGCATTTTTAAATTTAGAAATTATACATAAGTCATATAATAAGAATATACGGAGAATACACAGAATAAATTCAAAATATATATAATATAGTCTATAATATATAATTAGAAAAAAATATATATTCTAGAAAAAAATATGTTATAGAAAAGGTATATATTCTAGAAGGAATTTTCAGTATTTCTAAATTAAAAATATATACTTTCATGTATAAATATATATGTATGTGTGTGTATATATATACAATTTGAATAAAACTAATAAGGAAAAATGTTTCCATATAAAAAGTAACCCACATTGGTGAAAACTTTGTGCAGGTGGGAGAAATTGTATTTGCTGCTGCAGTTGTAAGAACAAAGAAAATAATAATGCAATGACATTAACCAGAGAGGATGTGAATGTGTGACGCCTGGGGTGGGTTGTTGTCTATGATATATACTTGATATCAGAACAGGAAAATCTAACCTTTAATCTTTCAAGCCACAATCAAGGCCTGGGAGAGTGAACTCCAAACAAATAACAAGAACAGAACTTCCAGAGGGTCTGTTTGGATCATCTCTTTAATTAGAATCCTTTAATTTCTGAGTTGGCTGGGGAAAGATGCTTGGAAGCCTTTAATGACAATTTACAGTGAAAGAAATTCCAAAAGGAGCCAACACCTTTGTTCAGGCCAGGGTGATTCTGTTCATAATGAAGAAAATATCTTTGGTTTAAGCCACAACTGACAGCAGTTGAAAATTATGATGCAAGATGCCTGTGTAAAGCTTAGATATTTAAAATCTTCCAATATTAACATACTTTTATTTAAGTATGTATTAGTGCAGAGATTTCAACAGTATTTAGTACTTATGCATTCGGGGAGATAATTTATCAAGCAAAAACTTGAGTTAACTGCAGGACACAGTTGATATGCATAAGATAGGCATTCACGCTGGTTTTTTGGGGAGTTGGGTAAGTGAAGAAACAACAGAGCTGATACTTGAAAAAGAACGTTGGTGTTAGGTAGCAAAAAGAAGGGGTAAAAGTGTTCTAAGCAGGAGGAAAGACATAACTATTCAGAAACCCTGAGAATTATTTCAATATTTTCAAGGATTGAAAATATTCACCCTACAGGGAAATAGAGGGAGTAACTCAGTTTAAAGAGGTAAGGAGCAGAGAGACAGTGGAGGATACCATAAATAATAGTAAAACTTTTGGATCTTAATCTGGTATTGACAAGAGGCCAAAGAAAAAGATATAAGATGAAGAAATAATATAAAGTTAGTAACTTTATATACCTTAAAAGTTAAAAAAAAATATTTTGCTAATTTTTAATCTAACATAATTTTGTGCAGGAGCTAATTTTTATCATGTTTCATTTAATAATATTTTGGAAAGGCTGGCCTTTCTGCATAATAACCTGGAGCTCAGATTGCACTGTTGTCTAGGTGCCATTTGCCTGCTTGAAAGTCAGCAATAACACAACAAACCCACTTCCTTAAGGCATTGAATCAGAAAGTGTGGTCCCAGAATCAACTCTGCCAGCATCCATCAGGAACTTGTTAGAAATGTAAATTTTCAGATACCACCCAGATCTACCAAATCAACTTTCCTGGTAATTCTGACTCAGCATAAAATTTGAGAATGACTGGGAAAAACAGAAGGCAAAATGTTCCAGTTTTCTTTTTTTCTTTATTTTTTTTTAGTATAGTTTTTAGTGCTTGTTATCATTGGTGGATCTGTTTATTGGTTTCGTTGCTCTCTTTCTTTCTTTCTTTTTTTTATGACTTTTTAATTTTTTTATTTTTAATAATATTGTTCCAGTTTTCTTAACATAAGAAAATAACTCCCCTTGTCCCCTGAAATCAAATAAAAATTTCTAATAAGTGTATAAGAATTTAAATCATAAGTATTCATAAGTATTCCTTTTCTAACATAAGAGTTCACTTACTGTATGCTACATATTTTGGATGTGTTAAAAATCATCATTTATCAAATGATTATTCTTTTTTGATTGAATAATCTCAAAAATGCCTGTTAAATAGTCATTCAGCTTATAGGAAGTTACTTTAAATAACATGCAGCCACTTGTAAATGGATGAAACTCCTCAGTGTTACTTGAAAACATGCTAATTTATTTTGAACTAAAATCTGTCTCCTTGTAGCTTTCAATTATGGGTGCTAATTCATCTCTGTCACTTTTTTTCATAAAATATCTGATATTCTTTCCACAGAGCAGCCCTGGAAATATTCCTCAAGCTAACATTTTTAAATTTTATTAACTATTATTCATATGACTTGTCTTCTAACTTTGCTGAATGCACTCCATTTTATCCCTTCCCTGTGAAGTGAGGTGCTTGGAATAAAACCCAGTTCTCTAGGTGTGGTTTTCCCCCAACTAAACTCAAAATTCCTTCTGGATATGACATTTGTATCAAAGTACTTAAGTTATTAATAATGAATTAGTTGTTTCTTTTCCTTTTCTTCCCCCATCTTATTCAAGATGACATACATTAGTTACTCTAAAATCTACAATCTAGAATCTAATTTTGTGCTTTTGTTTTTGTTTTTTTGTTTTTTTGTTTTTTTGTTTTTTGTGGGAGAGATGTTTTTTTTCTATCATGCTGTTAAGTCAAGCTATTTTATTGTGAATTGGGGGAACTCTCTGTATTGAGAATTAAACCAGTATCTTATCTTTATTTTTGTTAAAGTTCAAAATCCCTGTTTTATTCATTTTTTCCACTTAGATTCATGTTATTCCCAAATCAATATATTATTTTGTATATATCTATCTAAGACAATGCTTGCAACTTAGACAACGTTGATATAGCTGTTGGCATAGAAAATGTGAACAATTATTCAAATAGATGCAAGGGCACTTGGTTGGTCCAGAATCAACCTATGTAGTTCAGCATCCCATAATGATACTATGAAATGTATTCAATACTTTGCTGAAGTGAAGATCTACTCTATCTCTACTTGTGATAACCTTCAAAAGGGAAAATAAAAAATTTAGTATATGATGACTTTTACTTAATCATCAGACTCTCAGCTTCTGGGTATACAAAGCATGTTGTTCAGTAAATGCTTCTGGAAAATTGTTTGAAATTAAAATTCTTCTGTCTGTGATTTGATGAATCTGGTTTGATATTTTGTCTCTTTTTTAATTGGGGGGAGTGAAGAAGATGGAATTCATTTAGACCATGAAATTTGAATTTGATTGAAGCAGGAATATTTACTATTTATAATCCCTTTAGTTTTCCTGACCTTTTACCTTTTACCAATGTTTTTCTAAGGTTTTATTCTCTCTTGGTTTTATTTGCTTCAAAACGAAGCAAAAGCAAATTGAAGATTTTTCCTTCGTGCATGGCAATCATAACAAAACAACAGACCTGTTATTTGCTTGATTTTCCTTAAATACAAGTAAAATTATAAACCAATAAATAGCCACACAGATTTTTGTTCAACTTAACTTTCATTAATTGGAGTAGTTTTATATAAGCTACTCTGTAAGTAATTATCGTTGCAATGTTTCATTTGGAATTCATTTGTTACTTTTTCTCATTCTCTTATTCAAAGAGAATAAAAGTTTGATTTATTTCCTCTGAACAGAGATAAGTTAGTTATGATGATGAAGAACACAGGAAATCTGAAGAGAGTTCTCAGACCTCTGAATCGCTGTGTTTTATACACTCACACTACTGCATATCCTCATAGATTTCTTCAGATTTGGTGCATCAGTAAATTGTCTTTATAGATACAAAGAAAATGAATTTTCTATCAGAAACAAGTTATCACTTTAAAATATCCAAATAATAGTTATCTTGAGAGACAGAATAATCTGTAATGTGAATGCATTATTACACACTTGGATCTAACCAAATATTCAGATACACTTTATTCCATTTTTAAAACTTATAAAACATTGTTGAAATGTTAACTTCATCTTTCAAGCTCTAAAATTATGTTATTATTTTCTTAAATGGAAGTGTCCATTGAGAACATAGAAATTGAGTTTTGAACTCTTTGAAAAAAGATAAAAATATGTAGCTCTCAGATCAATAGCAATTTTGAAATACATAGGGAAACCAAAAGGGGAAAAATAACCTCTCCCAGGCAAAATACATTTGGAATAAACCACAAAAATTACCACAATTCACCATTAAAAAAGTAATAAAAAGGGAATTACATTTTAGATGGTGTCAATTTTCAAAAGCATCCTACAGAGATAAAAGCCACAATGTCTTAAAAATAGTAATAATAGCAAGCCACATATTCGTTATGCCAGAACTGAAAGTTTTATAAATACCCAGATATTGTTAATGTTAACAGTGGAATACCAGGTCAGGACGTAATTGAGTAAACAACATCCATTATCAAAATTGAAGTTTGAGAAAGAATAGCAAAAATAAGTTTGGGGGGGCAGGTCAACAAGAGGGAGGGGAGTAAAGAGAAAGAGGCTATAAAAGCAAAGGCAATAATATGTGCAGTGGAAATGATGTAAAGGAAAGAAAAAAAAAAAAACGAGTATATTTCCCCTAATCTATGTTACAGAAGTTTGGGAGTCAGCATGGTGCATTATGAAATTAGGTACCTAAAGCATCTATTTTAATAATGGTTGAGTTAAGAACACTTTAAATCCATTAAATATTAAAGGAGAGAGCAAAAAGAATATTAAATATTGCATCTGGTGCCTACACTGAAAACACCCTGAGGCTAATAACAGATTCAATTTCAGAGACCACCTTCTAAATGCTGTATTTTTGTTTAAATGCTGATTACACTGACTTTTTTCTTTTTTTTACCTTGCTTCAGGAGCCTCACTTAATTTAACTATGACAGTTTGTGATGTAAATTAAATTGCGAAATGTTGTGGAACAAAAATCACGTTAACATATGAGTTGGGTATCTCGAAGGTATCAAATCCAAAGCACTGTATTTTAGTGTTCAGGAGACTGAATATTTGGAGGTAGAGTGAGCCATCATGCAAGTGACAGAACTGTTCAATGGCAGACCACCATGACCAGGCAGGAATACTGGGTGCTTCCCTCTACACTACACAAGCACTTTATCTGTCTTTTCTACACCAACGCCTGATAACGTTTCCTGTTCATGAACCTGATGCTTTAGTGCCTGGCTAGTGATTATATGTGGATACATTGGATGCATACTGGATTCTGGATATATAGAGTATATTGTATCTGGCTGATATAATTGTAAAAAACTAAGAAATATTTTGATTTGACTTTTCTCCAAAATCATTGAAATCAGTATATTTTTCAAATTTCCTTATAATGAAGCTGAAAATAATCTCCTTGTTTTTAGTACTATTATTTATTTTAAGTAATATTAAAAGTTGTGTTATGTTCATTGGATATGTGACTTTGCTCATTTTCACTATAGGTTTGTTGTTTTTTTTTTCACTATAGGTATTTTAACTTTTATTAGTATATTAGAATACTTGATATGCTAAAGACATTAACACTTTGGTCCTACTTACTACAGAATTTTTCCCAGTCTTAAATAGCTTCAAAGGTTTTTAGTGAATAGTATTTTCAATGATGAAAATTTTAAATACTTATTGGTCACACTGAATTTCTTTATGCTTTTTAAAATTTTTTTTTAATTTTTATGTATTTATGTATTCATTCATTTATTTTTGTCTGTGTTGGGTCTTCGTTGCTGTGCATGGGCTTTTCTCTAGCTGCGGAGAGCAGGGGCTACTCTTTGTTGCGGTGCGCAGGCTTCTCATTGCGGTGGCTTCTCTTGTTGTGGAGCACGGGCTCTAGGCATGTAGGCTTCAGTAGTTATGGCATGCTGGCTCAGTAGATGTGGCTCGTGGGCTCTGGGGTGCAGGCTCAGTAGTGTGGCGCACGGGCTTGGTTGCTCCATGGCATGTGGGATCTTCCTAGACAAGGGCTCGAACCTGTGTCCCCTGCATTGGCAGGCGGATTCTTTTTTTTTTTTTTTTTAATTATTATTTATTTATTTATTTATTTATTTATTTTTATTTATTTATTTATGGCTGTGTTGGGTCTTCATTTTTGTGCGAGGGCTTTCTCTAGTTGCGGCAAGTGGGGGCCACTCTTCATCGCGGTGTGCGGGCCTCTCACTATCGTGGCCTCTCTTGTTGCGGAGCACAGGCTCCAGACGCGCAGGCTCAGTAGTTGTGGCTCACGGGCCTAGTTGCTTCGCGGCATGTGGGATCTTCCCAGACCAGGGTTCGAACCCGTGTCCACTGCATTAGCAGACAGCTTCTCAACCACTGCACCACCAGGGAAACCCGGCAGGCGGATTCTTAACCAATGTTTTGTTCTATTTATATAGGAATAACTCCCAAAATTGTAGTCATCAAGCCAAGTTATTTATTGAGTTATTTTTTTTCTCTGCTGGAATTGTACTACAGGCAAACCATTAATCTAAAATACTTATCCTAGAATGAATATAATTACATCGTTTAAATTTATATTTAAAAGTGTAAATACACATTCCAAAGTGTTTAAAATATATTTTGTTATTGTTTTTTTGTTGACTTTGGGGTCAGAAATCTTTAATTTTTTCCTCCAAATTATTAACTAGCTTTTCAAATAGAATTCTTGTGATTAATATTTTCTAACCTCTTTAAATGCTTTTTAGTCATAAATTAAATTGCCAAATAAACATAAATCCAGAAGATGATATTCAAAATATTTAACAATAAGCATGGTTATGGGCATTGACCCATCAGAAAGACTGTTGTATGTATTTATCAGCTAACAATCTGTCCTGCAAAACTCTGTGTCTATAATTTATAATTTATACCGTTAATGTATCTGTTCACTCTGGCGTAAGTGTAACAGTTTTATTTAGTATAGCTTTATGATATTCTTTAATCCTGAGTGGGCATGCATCATCCTTGTTATAATTCATTTTTCAGAATTTTTTCTACTTACTGGCACTTTCTTCTATGAACACTTTGGAGTAATGGTAGTTAAATTACAGACTTATTTATTAATGTATTGCATTAAAGTTATTAATTAACTTGTTCCTATATCAAATACTGTATTTGTTGACAGTCTCATATCACTGAATTTTACCTTGAGAAGAACCATCATATTATAATAATGAATTTAACTTTTTCCATGAAGAAACAAAATGTCTCTCAACTAACTTTCCTTTGACATCTCTTTCTAATGTTTCCTAGTTATCCTGATAATGGTGCTATACATTTTAAATTGATTTCTAAGAGTTTTACATGTTCTGCTATTGTAAACTGGTCTGTTTTGGTAATATTTTAAATATTCAAGTGATATGACTTAAAATTATTCCTTGCAACTGTATAAAAATGATCCAGATTTTTGTAATTAATTTTGTTTTTGGATAACTCTATTGGTTCTCACATATTTTGAGTTGAAGATCTTTTGTTCTTCAGAAAGAAAATCTCTTTTAAAAAGACGCCATTTTTCTTCATTAACTCGTTAATTCCTTTCAATAAAGCTCTGTTATCTTGCACAAGCTATTTGAATGAAAACATGTTTATTTGACATCAAATTGTACTCTTAAAGGGAGGCAACACTTTATAATATAAAGCTGAACTATCTCAGTTTTTATCGTACTTTGAGTGAAGTGATGTATGTAACATTCATCCCTGTGGATATTAGAGCACACCATGTGGTAATGATTGCTCACTGTTTTTTTTATGAATTCAACATTTTGAAGACTTTCATTACACTTGCTTAGCCATTAAATACAAGACAATCATCAAGTAAATGTTAATAGCCATATGTTCTGCACATGTTTCCAGTAGAACTATGTGAAATCAATATTGTAAAAGACCCTCTCCACCCATTTTTCCCAAAGTGTAAAAAGTGATAAAATAGTTCATTATCTTTGACATGCATATTCTTATGATAAGCTCTTTTCCAAACAAACAACTCACAAAATTCTTGCCATTGAGTAAGCACTAAATATGGACAGCAGCTTTTACTGATATCACCCATTTACTAAGCTTATAAAACTATCACTATGAGGTACCTTCGACATTACCATTATCTTTGTATTTGATAATGATTTACTTGTAGTATGTACTGAAGCATTTCTTCAGTGGTTAGTTTCTGAGTGTGTTCGGAAGCCACATGAAGTTAAACAGATGGGACTGTATTTCCTCTTGTCTCAGAAAAGAAAAAAAATGTTTTGTGACACAGGCTTGAGTAGATATAGATTAAGTTTAATGTGATTTTGACAACAGAAGATGTAAATTTATATATTTATTATGCTGAGTTGCCATAAGTTGACGTGTTGATGTTCAAGCGTTGTGAATTCAAATGATTCTGGGAATTAAATGAGTGACATAAGTGAACAGATTGGGCTTGGTGGAAAATGTAAGAAACTAGAGGAAAAGATATAGCCTTAAATACCTTCTTTAGTACAGATTTTGAAAAAGTAAAGAACTTAATTTTTCATCCTAAAATTGACCCAAGAATAAATCAAGTAAAATCAGGAATAAGGAATTTATGAAGTAAAAGCAGAAATTAATACGCTAGACAATAAAACTTAGTGGAACAGGTAAATATATCCAAAAGCTTTTTCTTTCACTTACTAAAAAATATATATAATCCTCTCTTAAACCTGACTGATTAAATACATGAACAATAATAGGAAATGCCAGGAAAGATGAAAAAACCATAAGCAGTTCTTACAGCAATTCAATTGCAGAAATTTGAAATTTAGACAAAATTAATGATTTTGTAGAAAAATGCATATTTTCAAAATCAGCTCATGTGAAAGTGGAAAACATTCTCCAACTACTATAAAAGAGATTGGAAAAGAAATTAGAGGTCAACATTGATGAAGCTCTAGAACCAGAGGCTCCACAGCTGAGCCATCTCTGCAATTAACTGTCCAATTTCTAAACTATCTAACTTTAAGAAACCAGATAATTCCAGTGGTACTAAAATAATTCCACTCTTTTTCTTGAGAAATAACTCAATTTTTACATGTTGAAATTCATTCAAATTTTATAAAATATTCTGAGATCAAGATAACTTTCCAGAATATACTATTACATTGTTTGAAATGTCCTGTCGCTAGGACTGAAGGCTGCTTATTCGTTACTGAACTCAGTTTAGAAATCTTTGAAGTGTATTTTCTTGTACGTTTGTCTGCCTAAGAAAATGTGTGTGTGTGTTTGTGTGTGTGTGTGTGTGTGAGAGAGAGAGAGAGAAATAAGAGAGAGGGAGAGTAGAGAGAGACTTAAGTGATTTTCTTCCTGTTTCTGTTTTCATATCATTTAACTTTTTTCTAGTTGAAGGTATCTATGGATGGGATGCCATACTATAAATGAACCCTTGTTTGCCAAATTGTTCTATTGACCCTCTGGTGTTGTTAAGTAATAAATGGGGTATGTTTTCAGTGGCCTCCTTAGAAATAAAAGAAGAATCTAACTCCCCTAAGACAAGCCTGAGTTTTGCTTCCCACCTTTATGTGTTTTGCCTTTGGACGGGCAAGAGAAAAAATTGGGTTTCATTTTCCATATCTTGTTTGATTTATCTGCATTCTGTTTGCCCATGAAGAGAATCACTTTACAAATTGGCCTTTGTCTAAACAAATGCCAGGTTAGCAATAAATGAGTTAAATCGTTTTGACTGGACATCTGCCTCTGATCTGCTTCATTACAGAGGGCTCTCCCCCAGGGTCCCTTTGAACACTGGCTTCACTGTGATCCATTATATCCTGTCCCTTGTGACCTACGCTGACGGAGACTTGCCTTTTCAGTGTATTTTTGTGCCACTGACCCAGGAAAACTCTCATTTTCTATAAACTCCAGCACTGCTAGACCTTGAGATGCTGGCATTAGCTGATGAGAGATTATACATTCATTTTATAAAAATTAGACTGCTTCCTACAGTGAAGATTATTTAGAGGGCAGACACAAAAATATCTGCTAAGATTACCTTCCTAGCTTAATCAATTTAATAATATATTTCAATCTTGGAATTTCAATTCTTATTTTGGAAAAAAAACTCCCATGGACATAATCTGTACAGAATAAAATTGTCTAAAACAGTGAGGCTTATTTATGCTTAGTTCACAGCAATGCTTTTAAATTTAGGCAATTTAAAACCCTAGGGTGCTTTTAGTCAATTTATTTAGGACTTGAGAGTTAAATTGTGTTTAGAAGTCCCTATATTTAATCTACTGCACAGAGTTTGTCAAATTTACATTGTAAACTTTAATAACAAAAAAATTAGCAATTTTGGAAGCATGGGGAATTTTGTTCAGAATCAATTTCAAATTATTGATACTCAAACTAAAAAGTAGTGATTTGGAGACAAGATAATGCAATGAACCGTATCATACAAGAAAATTAGTAAAACTTTGAAAATGGATTGTTTTATGATTAATTTAAAGGAAAATGTTAACCTGTGGTACATTTAAAAAGAGTATACTTTGCAGCACTTTACAAAAATGTCTAGAATGAAGGTCTCCTGTAGAATTTGCCAGATTAGTGCCTTACTTCAGTACCAGGGATGCAGTAATGAAAAGGAGACTGTCCCCCACGCCCCTCTCTCTTCTAATTTGTCTTTACAGTATTCTGCACAGAGGGAAAATTCTTCCTTAAAACCCTCTAGCAATCAGCTTATGCCCTGCAGCATGAGATTAATTTATTCATGTCAGTTTTAAGACACACGTTAAATACGTTAACTCAGAAAAAAATGCTTACAAAATTTGTCATAGAAAAATAAATATAATAAAAATGTGAGTAAAATTACCCTTCAAGATGATTGAAATAAATCCTATCTGAAGTGGCATGGGGAACTCAACACACATAAATAATCTCAATACTATATTGTTTCAAGAGATGTTTCTCAGCTAGTGATAAACAAGACAGAATATTTAAAGGTTCATGTAAGCAGCACAAAATGCATCATTCTAGAGAGAGGGGTATAGTTTTCCTGACCGCAATTTCTGTCATTTTACTTTTGGAAAAATTGTGGTACCTTCAGAAAGATACGCATTCTCTTTTCCATTAACTAATATCGTCTTTGGTTGGCTACAATCCCTTAATTATTTTCCTGAAGTGTGTACTGTACTATTTATCTCTTCAACAAATCTAATGTTCTCCTAAAATTGACAGTAGTTTCTTGATCTTCATACCACACACTAGCATTACATCAAATCCAAAGTACACTTTACTATCTTAAAATTTATTCTCAATTTGATTGTATTGCATGTTCTTCTTAGGTGATTTTTTCTTCTATTCTTATATTTTCTTTAAATGAATCAAACCTTCCTAATTCCTGTTCCAATTCTCATTTATATAATTGTCTCTTTGAACATTATAATGCTTTGAAGTTGCCCTGCTCCTGTCCTGAAGAATTTTCTAATTAAAGGGTAATTGTCACCATATCCAAATATTTACACATGCAAGTTTAGGGACAAATAAACATAAATGCAATATTATTATATTTTTATTTAATTTTTAAAGCTTTTAAACGCATAAAATATTTCAGAAAAATAGCACAAGGGAAACTCACATCTTATGACCATATAAAGAGGTATTAACATTCTTCCAGGTTAGTTCCCTATTTCTTTATGTAAAAAAATAGAAAAAAACAAAACAAAACTCAGATATACCTAAAGACCTTCTCTCCATTCCTCCCCACTTCTTGTTTCCATCTCCAGAAGTCATTTTCCCTGTAGTGTACTGCAACCACCTGTCTCAAACACCAATCCATATGCCCAGAAGAAGACATACTGAGTTCCATTTGTCATGGAATACAGATTGGGATGATATTCTTTGCACTAATTCAATCATAATCTCAACTTGATATGCTCTATCCTGAAAGCTAAGTTAGAAATTTAACAACCACCTACATACGATATGTAAATCCACAGGAGAAAGGTAGGTTAATAGAGAATAGATAAAGGCAGAAAACACTGGTGTCTTCTACAGTCTGTGATTCTTACTTAACTGATCAAAAATTATAGTTGGTGTTTATGACATCCTTCCTCCACCAACTGTTTCATGTTTTCTCGATCCCTAGACAATATCTCAACCATTAGTTCTTTCCCTGGTAGGATGGGCTCAAATTTCTTTCCTGAAGGTCCTGAGATTTTAGGATTTTGTTTTTTCTGTACTAGGTTACTGTAACCTCTTATCAGTATTTACCAATGCATGTGAAAATATTATGCGTTAGTCCAAAGGATCTTCTGAGTTCCAAACTCGTGCTTTGAACCTGCAACCCTGTTCCCTTGATAATCATAATCAGGATCCCTGTTTTCTTCTTATTTCAACTGCATGAAAATATGCAGGTGTCAAGTGGCACTTTAGACAACCAATTCAGTGGAAGAATTTTTTTGTGCCTTAGTGGGACCATCCCTCTCTGGAATACTAAAGTAGCAGAACTTGAAGTTGGAGAATGTGTGAACAAAAAAATGAGTATAAGCTATTAAGTGTAATAGTAAGAAATACTTCTCCTAATGATATCCCTTTGTTCCTTGGTCTTCTAGGATATGGAAGAACAACATTATGATTTCCCATTTATACTATCCATCTCATCTTGTACCACTAATTTACAAGCAATTGTTTCCTCGTAGCTGGGAACATAACTAAGTACCCAATAAAATAAACCATTACACTTATCTGTAAAGCTAACTGCTTCTGGGTATTGAGATTCATGGTAAGATCAGTGGATTTCATAATCCACTGTTGGAAGTAATCCTGTTGATTACTTCTCTTACATGAAAATAGCTATTTGGTCCAGAAGCAATATTGTGTGGAGTATATAGCAGTAAATAAGGCATTTAATGAGTCTAAAGAAGGTGACCACTTCAGAAATATTGGTGACAAAAAAGGTAAAGCCATATCCAGAAGGCTGTCTATTCTAATGTGGAAAATATCTATTCCATGATGCAATGTAACCAAGGTAATCAACCTGCTTAGGTGATTGGCTGGTCCCTCAGTGTGATATGGAACATTGTACAGGTGCTACATCAAGGATTTAGAGGTGACTTCTGCTGTGGCATAACCATACTACTCTTCAAGTGTGGTGGTGATCAACTCACCTGTGCCTTTATAAAGATTTCACACTATGATATTTTAGGGGACATTAAAGAGCCTGAATATGTAGTTAAAGATGTGTGCTTTAACTTTGCTATCACCTTGAGTGTTTTATTTAATCTTTTGAACTACAGCAAAAAAAGTTTAGGACTCTCAGCATTATTTAATATAGGCCACTGATGAGTATACTAGCTTTGGTCGATAAATCAAGCAAAAGAATCAAATGTCATATTCAGATTCCATCCTAGTAAATCCAGAATACTCGTAATTACACCCATATTGATAAATATGGCCTAATAGTTATTTTATTTCCTATATAGTTTATTACTCTTAGAGATCACCTCCACACATATTATCCACATTTTTGCCTGTATAAATTATCAACATCTTGCAATTATTTTTATTGGTTAGTTACTTCCTCCTCAGTCAGATTTTATTCTTGTTTCCCCTGGGATACCTGGATCTGACAGTCAGCGATAGAAAGGGGCAGAAAAATATTGGCATGCCATTGTAAGGTAACTATTACAAGTGAGTTTATTATAATGTCTTTATATATATTATAATGACAGAAGTAGTTTGATTAGACTTAGAGTTCATTGTGCCAGCAGAGGAGGTTCTGTAGGGTATATCAGAAACAGTCCATTCTATTTTTCAGAGTCCTATGTTCTCCCACTTGGTACATTAACACTTATATGAGACATGGAGGAGTTAAAAATTCAATTTATGTTGTAATTCAACAATCCATAAGATTAGATTCTGTAGCACATCAACCCTGTGTCTACAAAACAAGATATGATTTTAGGACAGTTATAAAACCCTTTGGTCCTCTCATCTGAGTGCAGGAAGTCCTTAGCTCATAAGTTTCACTATTTATTCCAGGGCAGCCAGAAGCAGCCGGTGCTCCAACCCCACCTTTGTATTTCTCTTTCCCATCACAATGTGCCAACAACCAGTTCATTCACAGAAGATTTGCTTTCAACTGGCACCTTATTCCATATGATCTCAGGGGATTATTTAAGTAATCCTTTGTCACTGAATTCTTGTGAGTTTGTCTCACAGCTGAGGAACCCAGAGCTTCTGCATGTTTTAAAATGGACTGCAGCAAACCTATTAAATCTTAGCCTAAAGATAACAAACACTATTGTTGTTATATTGGAAAGAAAATAATTCTGCCATTTATGCTGGATGGAAACAGTATCTCTAAATTCCAAAACTATGCACTATCCAAACATTCTTGACAATACAGTTTGGAAAAAGAAGATAGACATTGCCTTGCTCACAAGATGTGCAGAAACATCAGAGACCAAGGGAGAACTCCGTCCCAGGACACTGAGATTTTAGCTACAGCAACCCGTTCTGGGACTTAATCATCCAGTTGTAGCTTCAGACTCTTACTCCTCCAGACCTCCCAATTATTGCATAAGCATCTAATACCTATATTTGATATTTGTGCTAGAAATACCAAGAACAGTTTCTGCTTCCTTCCTGCTACAATATATGTCTTAAGTTCATTTCCTGGAAACAGAAGCTGGGATAGAGATTTGGGCGCAGATGTACTATTGTGGAATACTCTGAAGAAACCACCTTTAAGTAATGAAGGATTGGACAGAGGAATAAATTAAACTACTATGATGTTGCAACAGAGACCCCAGCCAATCCCACAGGGAGCTCAGGAGCTGGGATGGTCTTTCAGGGATGGCCCAATTTGAGACAAGGGGGGCTGCCTTTGTAACCCTGTTATTAACCGGTCTCCACATGGGGTTGCACCTAAGGAGGGTATGCAGCAGGCACATGGGTATCTCTTCATGGCTCTAGTTGGATCTGAACAGGAAGAAGACCCAGCAGGAAGTAGCTCATGCTTTCTGCTGTGCCATTAGTAACAAAGTCATTTGCTTATGACGCCCTGGTGTCTTCTGGCTGCATCTATAAAACTGGGGTGGACTGACTTGTTACTTGAAAGCCGTGTGAATTCTCAGATCCTTCATAGTTCTTGACATTAATAAGCTATTGGTGCTGCCGCTACAGCTGACTCTCATGCCCATGAACCTGCTGACCAGATCCTGGAATGTGGCATCTGTCTGTTGCCCCTGACTCAGATCCCCATGGAGATGAGAACTGGATACTGGCCACCTCAGCTGTGTCTAACACTCAGTGTCACCACATTGCTTTCTAGCAGCAACAGAATCAGGAAGATGACCTCTGCCTCAAGAATTGTGTGCCAAATCCCATGGAGGTGCATCTAACTAGGAACACCCAACTTACATCCAAACCCTCATGGAAAAGGACATTTGGGAAATATAAATTTTACATTTTCTGTCTATCCAACCAACAGTATGGACACAAGATTGAAAGATCCAGAGATTGAGAGATAAATCCTGTGGAGTATATCCTAGTTTGTGTCTCTCTGGAAAGCTTTTGCTTTTGATTCTACTTAGCAGTATATCCAGCCAGGGTCAAATTTCATGTTAATAACTTTCCTGAGGTTTTCCTATAGCACAGGCATTGCTGTGCTATAGGAAAACCTACCCTGGTGGGCTCGTGATTATTATTATGTGTTCTCAGAGATTTTCCCAATTCCCCAGAAATAAATCAAAGGTAGTTGCTTTGTTTTCTTCTTTCTCCAGTGGGTATATATTTTTATTTTTTACCTAATTCAAACTTTCATTAAGGGTACAGCCCACAGAAGGTGCAGATTTTTTACAGTCATCACACATACAGGCCAATTTTTGGAAGCCCGAGTCTTCATTTCCTTCATGTTCAAGGAAGCTACCTTGGTATTGTGTATTAAATGTTTACCTAGGACTATAATCTCAAGTATAATGTTTGTTATACATACACTTCTCAAAATTTATCACCACTAAATGATACTACATCAAAAGTGACTATAAAACTAATTGAAGAAATATTTATATATATTTTAGTATACAAAAAATTCAGCCTGATGAAACACCTTTTCTTTTCAAACATTATTTTCTATGTTTCTATACAAATGGAATCTTTACCTCTGCATTTTAATGAGCCTTGCCATAATTACTATAGAGAGTGGCTTTTCAAAGATATTTGTTGCACTAAAAACCATGGTAGTAAACTCAGTGAACATGATGTGTGGAAGAGCATAATTAGCTGATCAATATTTTTGTCCAAAATACATACAAGAGTAATAAGAACATACCTTTTAAACATGATAATTACTACAATTTTTTCATCTCTGGAGGGCAGTGCTTATATTGTCATGTGAACATGGGTTTTGGTACATGAAGTGGTAGTTTTGTTTTAATGCTTTATGTCAGAAATATAAGAATAATAATGAAAAGATGGTACATAGTTTAATAGAGTGCAGAGAGAATATTTCAGTTTATGGAAAACCATGGGTAAAACAAGCATTGGAGTACGATCTTTAGAAATGAGACAAATATTTCAGCCAAGAATCTGTGCAAAGAATTTTGTAGACCATCTTGTTTTAGTCATTTATTACTGATGTTGTTCAAATGGGTAAATATATAGGAAAAAATAGAATAAACTTGGAAATTTGAGATTTAACAAGAAAAAATCTGAATTATAGAACCAATCACTAGCACTGGCTGATGGATATTGACAAACCATCCCCCTTTTGCTCCTAAATGTATGTACGTGTTTCAAGATTTTTGTTTTTCCAATTAAAAATGGAAACATCAAAATAAATTTTCATATTTCATGTGGGCAATATATGTCAAGCGTCAGAATTACTATTTCAGCACTTTATGGAATGTGCAGTATTCCTTTTGACTCTTGCAACTTGATTTTTCACTTTCCTATTTGTTTTCCTATTTGTTTCTAGTACCTTTGTCTCCTTCTTTCTTGAAAGCTCAGATATGCATTTAACTGAAAATATGTTATACTTTTTCCAGAATTTCTAGGTGTTCTTGGAGGGAGTGTGTGTATTTGTGTGTGTGTTTCTAACAGATTTCTGAAGCTAGTAGCCAAATTACCCATATCGTAATCATTTCACACCATTAAACATTGTCTGATATATTTCTTTTTTCTTATTTATTTATAGACACTCTTTTTTTGTCTAATGAGAAATTGATAGTTTTCCCCTAGCTCTCTCCTTTAAAAAGTTTTTAAAATTTTATTACTAGATTTTTGGATGTCAATCTCTAGGAAAAAAATCTCTTGATCAGCTTTAGACCATTTTTACATAGATGTGGGCCAAATCAAGGGAAGGCAGTGATTAAGCTCTAAAAATCTTACTTGGAACATGAATTCCTTGGAAATGTTCCATTGAGATAATTTCCCGTATACCTAAAGATGAAAATAATTACTTCTTTTGATTAAATTAATGTGAATGTTTGTCTTGGATGCTGGTCTTTTTTCCATGAGTAAAAAATAAAAGGAAAAATATATGGGACTTGTTTATATGAAGTTCATATAATGGTAAGATAGATACTAATTCCAAAGATTATACAAAGGGGTGCATAGTTGGAAGACCAATTCAGTCTGTCATATTTTATGTATATTAACAATTAAGGTAGTATATGTATTAAATATCAATTCAACAGATATTCATTAAACCCATAGTACATATTGCCCTTGGTATTCCATACTGAAATTTTCAGTCTTAAAGAAAAAAATCCTTTGGTCACAGTTATAATATCCATATGGATAAATTTAGAAAGTAACAAAAGATTCAAATTAAAAATAAAGGAAACTTAGCAAGCATTAAGAATACCATCTGTTAAACAGTAATAAATATTCAAAGGAAACTGCGCAACCATGATTATAAAAATAATAAATGTAGTAGGCAGGAAAAAAGATTTGTAAATCTCCTTAGGAAAAGGGAAATAATAAATCTGTAAATTACTAAGTGGTGAGCAAATACTTGTGCCTGGGGAATCACTTAAAGTCACCAAAGGGAACAATTTAGAATCACCTAAAATTGGAAAGTAGCTGTGCATAATGCATCTGACTTTGTGAAGGGCTGATTGTGCTGAACTAACTTCCTTTTTTGGTAGAATAAGAGTTTTCATAAGCATGGAACTACCTGAGAAATGTAGAAATGCAAGTGAAAAAGGTATATTTTAGCTTATAAGACTCACCATTTACAAGGTAACAAATATAACATACACTGTTCAATTTATTTTTAAAATTCATTGGCTCAAGAATCTCAAAATTCTCAAAAAATAGTGTCTGTATTGCTTTGGCAAAAGTTGCAAACCCTGAAAACATTGCCTGATCTATCCTAACTTATTTCTGTAAAAGAGGAGTACAGCAGGAATATTCAATTTTACATAAAAGGGTACTAGAATAAATATAGTTTTTATTTATAACCATTAATTTCCCTATAATTTTGCCCACTATATATTTTCCCAACAAAAATTAATTCACCAAAGCAAACTATAATACAACAAATATTCATGTTTTACATTTGCTATTGCAGTCAAATATCATCTAAATACTTCTTAATCAGAAGCATATTTTCAAAGTATAGCTGTTTGTTTTGCTGCTTCTTGAGATATTTCTTGATGTAGAATTTTTCTATTTTTGCAAAGATTAAAGGCATAGCCTAAATAAATGTATCAGTTTGCCTTCATATAAACAGTTTTACTGTGGCATTTGCAATTTAATCAATCAGATTAATTTACTAAAAGAAACAAAAAAGAAAGAAAAATGTTTCTGAAAATGGTCAATGTAAAATAAGTTATTCTTTTTTAATCAAAAATATATCATTATATTGAGTTTATATCATAAAACACACACACAGACACACAGTGGTATAGTGGTTAACAGCAATTCATTAATAACAAACATTTGTACATTCTGTATTAGTCAGGCTTCTAATAGAAGCAATAGGAGAAATATAAGCAATAGGATGTACATATATATTGTTTTGTTTTATTTTTCTTCATTGTATATGTTTATTGTTTTTTAAATTTCTATTTTATATTAGAGTATAGTTGATTAACAGTGTTGCGTTAGTTTCAAGTGTACAGCACAGTGATTCAATTATACATATACTTGTATCTATTCTTTTTTCAAATTCTTTTCACATTTAGGTTATTACAGAGTATTGAGCAGAGTTCCCTGTGCTATACTGTAGGTCCTTTTTGGTTATCCATTTTACATATAGCAGTGTGTACATGTCAATCCCAAACTCCCAATCTATGTACATGTATTTTGAAAGAGATTTCTTACAAGGAATTGATGTACATGCTTATGGGGACAGATAATAACGGAGCTCTGCAGGGTGAGTCAGCAAACAGGAGACTCAGGAGAACTGATGGTGTGGTTCTGGCCTGGAGGTGGGCTGTCTTGAGAACCAGGACGAGCCAAAGTTTCAGTTCAAGTCCAAAGGCAGGAAAAAACTAATGTCCCAGATCCAAGGGACTCAAGCAGAAGGAATTCTTTCTTCCCTGAAGAGAGTCAACATTTTGTTCTATTCAGTACTTCAACTGATTGGATGAGGCCCACCTACATTAGAGAGGGTAATCTGCTTTACTGGCTCTACCTATTGAAGTGTTTGTTTTCCCCAAAAAACATCTTCACGGAAACACCCATAATAATGTTGGACCAAATATCTAGATACCCCTTGGCCCAGTCAAGTTGACACATAAATTTAAGCATCCCTCATACTAAACTTAAAAATGTCAACTATGTTGTAATTGAATATATCTTAGATTTCAACTGTATTACATTACACACAGCAAGTGTTTGCTGTTGTATCAGAATGCAATTAAAATGTTAAAATTGTTTTCACTATATTTGTCCTATAACTATTAAACTTGACTCTGTTTTAAGAACTAATTTCATACCTAGAAACAAAATCATGTAGTGTATTTATTCATTGAATTAGCAGTAAATAGGTGAAAAATTACTTTTGAATTCATTTGTTAATATAAGAGCTTATCCCTTTTTGATTTCTTACAGATTTCAGAACAAGGTTATCCTCTTTTCAAATTAATTATATATTTTATTTCAACATTTTAAATATACTTTACCTCTATATTTTGGAAGATTAACAATAATTGGAATTATCTTGGTAAGATTCTATCCTTATTCCCTGTATGTCGGTGGTGGAAAAAAAGGATATACTTTCATAAATAAGCACTTATACTTTGACTTTTTAGATGTGAAGTAATATTGTGAGCTCTGATTAGATGTCCTTTATTAACTATGCATTGTTTAATCTGTTGAACTAATGTCAACTAAACTAACATTACTGATAAAAATAATTACAAATACAGGCTATTTGACTTAAGACTCCCACATATTCCCTCCAACTATTAAGATTCCTTTGCATCAAAAATTCCTTGATCACTTGTAGATATTGATGTTATGTTATACCAACAGCATATATAATATCAAGTATCCATGCCAATTCATCATAACTGAGGCCAATACTCACCTAATTTTTTGTGGATGAATATACCATCCTATCCTATGGGGAAATAGCTGAACTCTTAAGACAGAAAGAAAATATAGAAAACGTAATTATGGTAAATACTGGGCAAGAGAAAGGGAAGAAAATGTATTTCTTAATTTCTTAGTCTATTTTTCATTGAATCTACAGAATGAAAGGTGGCTTTACAAAGTTTATACAAGTTTCTGGGAAGAAGAACATAGGGCAGAAGAAACACTTTAAAGGATAGCTCAATTTTTAAGAATTCACTTCATAAGTAAGTGAATAAGTAATAGGAATAACTTCCTAGAAAAGTCTCATGAAATGGGAACCTTGGTTAATTCCAGAGAGATGAATTGAAGCACAGTTGTCCAAATTCAAATCTTTCAAAGTAAGGCATTTATCATTTTAGAATAGGACAGAAACTGATTTTTTTTTAAGAGATGTCAGTTGGTTTGATCAAACAATAACAAATCAACAAGATTTTAGAAAAAAAAAAGAAATTCAATGACAACTGTCCAGGCCAAATTTAGATAGCTAATTCTCATATATAATGGTACATATTGTTTTTCTTTTAGAAATTAGCATCTAAATTCAGCATTTTTACTGTGCAGTATAAGATTCGGAAGGATGATTTTACTGTGTTCTTTCATTTCAGTACAGAGTTTTAGTTGATACAGCACATTGATCAATACAGTGTATCAGTAAAACTCAGGAAACCATTAAAGCAGGATTTTTGAAATTTAAATGCAATCATTGTTTTGTATATGGAAAACAGAAATATGAAAATTCTCATATAAAAGAAGTTTATAACAACTGCATTGGAAAGAGGCTATGTTATTTAAAACTAAGTATATTTAAGAATAAATACAGAAAACCAGTACTTCAAAAATAGTTCATAATTTACAGATGAGAAAAAGGAGAATGGAGATAAAATAATGGAGCAAAATAACAAAAGCAAATAATCATAATAATCACAGAGTAGTTAAAAGAATAATCTCAGAAGAGTTAAGTACACATGGGAGATTAAATAATGTTGAGATGTAACAATGCAATTGGAGGACTCAGTAGGATCACAAGAGAGGGCATGCCAGGTATATTTGAACAGAAAGAGGAAAAAACACAATTTAAAATAGCATATAGTACACATAATAAATAGATATGCAAATTTAAGACAGGATATTATCATTATCATGTATAAAACACTGGAGAGAATTCAATAGGGTAATGTTTTGTTTAGGGAGAATTTGGTTTGCGGACCATTTGCAAATTTATAAGAAGAGAATTGTATGACTTTTATTATCATTGTTATTGTTCTTGTTTTGGAAAACATGAAAAATTTGAAAATGTAGTTCAGTGTAGGCAGAAAAGCTCAGATATCCAACTAAGCTGTGTGAGTAAAAATATATTTTTTAAACATTCTTGAAGTAAACTTTATTGTAACCTACCTTCTAATTGCAAAGGGGAACATGAGGAAGACAAAATATTATTTAATGTTTATTATAACAATTAATAATCAATCCCAAATTGATTTCTTACTTAGAAGTTGTATCCATATGAAATGAGGATAGGAAATGTCAAGTGTATGAATGTGTATACATTGTTCCAAGAAGAAACATAGAAGAGAAAAAAATGTAGTGTATGTATTATCTGCACTTTCTCAGGAAGGCAAAGCAGGTGCTGAGAAGAGAAGTTATTAATTTATTTTAGGAAATTGTAGTAGGAATTGAACTAAACAAAAAGCAACATAAATATCCTGAATCTGTGAACAAGCAGGAGTGTTAAGAATTCCTCATTTTGTTTGTAAGACTACCTGGCTAGTATATATTCACACTTCAAATTAGACTGCTCAACTGTTATTTAGAAATCCATGTCAAGGAGAACAGTAAATTCATGATGAGATAAAATTTAGACTATATGCTTAATCTATAATGAAAATATCACAAACTTTGTATTAATGTTGCTAATCAGAAATAGTATGTGCCATATATAAATGAGGCAGATATTTTGACTTCGTGCACCTAATTCTAATAAAATTTAGAAAACACTTCTTGATCATTTTAATTAAAAAAATCTAGAAAGTAAACTCTCAAACTAGTAAGCCATTTATTTGTTTAATACTTCAAAATATATTGCTGGGTCAAATACTCTTAGCATATTCACCATTTTAATTTTTAAAGCAGTTAAAAAGCAGAAAATTAAAATTTTAACATTTCAAATAGCTATCATACTTAGTAAATGGAGGAATTATAGGAAATTGATATACGTGCTTAACCATAATCCCTTTATGTTAATAATACTGTCTCGTATCAGTTGCTACCCTATCTGCCTCTGAATGAATCATATCCAGGTAGGGCAGGTTTTATTGGCATGTGACCTAGGCAACTGAGTGAGACTCCGTGCTTAGTAGGGCTGCATGTTTGAGTTTAAACTATGCTGCCACTATCTTGAAATTCTTCATAATTTTTGAATAAGGGGCCTTGTATTTTCATGTTGCACTAAGCCCTGCAAATTCTGTATCTGATCCTATCTCAGGGCCACAGATATTTCCTTCATTTATTTCAGGGAGTCCTAGGGTGGCAGAGCCTCTGGTTTGCATTCTCTGCAGCTTTTGCCTTTCCCAGAGCGCACACATGGCAGGAAGAAGGATATAATTGAAGCTGCTCCCCACATCACTTTGCAACATTCTGGGTGCCTGAGGCTTCTTGCCCATTGACCTGGAAGGGAGAGAATGACCCCTTGTACCGGTCACCTGTGCTCCAAAGCAGAGCCTCAGAAAATCACTCCTCAAAGCGGTGCCTTTGGGTTCATCATTTCTTTTGTTTCTCCCTGGGACCTGGGCAGCCACGAGGCCTTGGTCACATTTCCTTCATTACCTCAGCCACTTCTTTATTCTTTTATTGTCCTCTTCGTGTGTTTCTTTAATTTTTTTTCCTTGTTTTTTGTCCTAGCATTTTCTTATCTTTTATCTTTTATTATTTTTTTTAATTTTTATGCTATTTTTAAAGGTTACTTTCCATTTACAGTTGTTACAAAATATTGACTATAGTCCCTGTGTTTCATAATACATCCGTGAGCCTATCTTACACTCAGTAGTTTGTACCTGCCACTCCCCACCCCTATATTGCCCCTCCCCCCAATGCTAACCACTAGTTTGTTCTCGATATCTGTTAGTCTGCTTCTTCTATGTTATATTCATTAGTTTGTTGTATTTTTTACCTTCCACATATAAATGATATCATACAGTATTTATCATTTTCAGTCTGATTTATTTCACTTAGCATAGTGTCCTCCAAGTCCATCCATGTTGCTGCAAATGGCAAAATTCCATTCTTTTTAATGACTAATATTCCATTTTATATATATATATACATGCATATACGTATATATACACATATATGTATATATATATCACATCATCTTTATCCAGTCATTTGTTGATGGAGACTTAGGTTGCTTCCATATCTTGGCTATTGTAAATAGTGCTGCTATGAACATTATGGTATATGTATCTTTTCAAATTAGTGTTTCTGTTTTTTTGTCGGATATATACCCAGGAATGGAATTGCTGGGTCAGCGGAGAAATGCAAATCAAAACCACAGTGAGATATTACCTCACCCCTGTCAGAATGGCCATCATCAAAAAGTCTACAAATAACAAATGTTGGCGAGGGTGTGGAGAAAAGGGAACCCTTGTGCACTGTTAGTGGGAATGTAAATTGGTGCAGCCACTGTGGAAAACAGTCCGGAGGTTTCTCAAAAAACTATTGATATTAGAACTTGCCTTTTATCTTGAACCAGAACCCTTCATTTTACTTCCAGCAAGTAAACAAACAAGCAAACAAAATAACAACTCAAACCCACCAAAGCATATAAACTCAGGTGCAATACATATTCAGAAGTGGAGGAACATTGTGCCAATCTTCAAAAATACTCAAGACCCAATTCAGTCACTGAAAAGTTATTTTGTTACAGAGGCATACATTGAATTTTAAATGTTTCCCCAGATAAATATAAACCAATAGTTAGCTTATGAGTAATTAAAAGGGGAATGTGTCAACTCTCAGTAAGTTATGCCAGAAATTGTTAGTTTTTTTTTCTGTGACAGTATATTGGTACCGCACAATAGATATGACTCAAATAAACACATGTTCCACTTGATAAAAATGACCATATGCTATATGAGTATACTAGGACCACCATAACAAAATACCACAGACTGGGTGGCTTAGAACAACAGCAATGTATAATCTAGCAGTTCTGCAGGCTAGAGGTCTAAGATCAAGGCGTCTGCAGGGTTGGTTTCTTCTGAGAGCCGTGAAGGAAGATCTGTTCCAGGCCTTTCTCCTTTCTCCGGAGGTTCGCTGGCAATCTTCTGCATTCCTTGTAGATGGCACTCTCTCTGTACCTTCATATCATATTTCCTCTGTACATGTCTGTCTGTATCCAAATTTCCCCTTTTTACAAGGACACCAGTCATATTGCATTAGGGCCCATGATGACCCCATTTTAACTTCATTACCTCTGTCAAGACTCTATTTCCAATTAAAGGGTCACATTCTGAGGTACTGGGGGTTGGGACTTCAACATATATCATTTTTGGGGGACACACTCCAATCTATTACACATGCCAACATAAATAGAGAGGAGGGAAAGGAACACAGGAAGAAAAAAGTGGAAAAGACTTTTTATTATGATGTGAACTGGCCCTCATTTTAACATAAATCACCAATAGAAAAAATTATAGGTTTACAGATATGAAGTGAAATATTTTATTCTTTCCAGCATCTGATGCAAAAGTTATTTATTTACTTTTAGTTGATTTACAATGTTGTGTTAGTTTCAGGTATACAGCAAAGTGAATCAGTTATACATATACATATATCCACTCTTTTTTAGATTATTTTAACATATAGGCCATTACAGAGTACTGAGTAGAGAGATTCTTAGAAATTTGTTATGGCTTTCTTGAGGCAAGACTATCTCTTTCAGAAATTTACTACATTTAGATAATTTTAATTTTATCAATAAAAGCACTTATCTTTCATACTGTTAAAGTGTGGTCAGATATGTTGAAAAATGTTCTTAAATAAATCTTTTCAAAATATGTCAAAGGTTTTAAACAAGATACATGACATATCTCTTGATGAAGCATCTTATAAATGGAGAAAACAGGCAATAATACATTTTAAAAAAGCAAAACTGATAAAAACCCAACCCCAATCCAGAGGATTTCAACAATGAAATAGGAGGAAGGTCTGTAGACCGTACAAGAACAAAAGTAGCACCCAGAGTTCTCATAGCCTGAGAAGAAAAGCTAGGGCCAGAAGCTGGTTTAAGAAATAAAATAAGAGCATTAGAGTGTCAGCTGAGAAACTACAAGATCAGGAAGAAATTCTTTTCAAAAGTGAAATTAGTCAAGATGGGATAGGGTAGAATGGAAAACTTGTATAGCATATGGCCACAGGTGTTTTTTTTGTTCGTTTTTGTTTGGGACATTGAAAATCAGTGGCTTAAAACAATTACTTTATAGCTATCGATTAAAAATGAAGTCATTTCATATCAAGCAGGAAGAAAAATCATAACTAATTATCACATTTTCCAATATTGATGCTGTAAAAGGAGTATTTCAATCCTGCATATTTTAGAAAAAGTGGCCAGAGGGGTATTTCCATTGCATTGTAGGAATTTTTCGAGTTCAGCGTCTCAATGTGGCCGAATATGGGACCCTAGCCAGTTGGAAACATGTTTTATGATTGAAGACTCCCCATGACATCCGTAGAATTTCTTATAGTCATTTTCTGACATAGGAAGTCACAGTGTTAGGTAGCTCTGCTAAATAGCCCATACTATCCTGTCTTTATGACGGGGGACAGCTCGGAAGAACAATGCTTATTGAAACCTGACATGACGTCAGATATAACTCAAATATGAAAAAAGACAAATATCACAGTATAAAAACTGAAGGGCGTTATCTAAAAAAAATGAGTATTATCTAAAAAAGGGTTTAATAATGATTTTAGAAGACATGTACATGATAAAGCTAGCTGGTTCTGAAATTATATTAGAAAAATCCAATCACCGTTCTAAAACTCAAAGAAGATACTGAGTCTAGAGGGTCTGCTGCAATATGATGTTTTCAGTTTCAGCCATTGATCCACCGATTCGAGTATCAATCTAGTATGAGACCACTGTTCTAAAATTTTACAACAAAAGTTTTCAAATACAATGTTTAAGAAAGTTATGGAATGAAAAATATTTAGGGGCAAGAAACAAATACTAGAACTGAATATAAGGAATTAATTGAATCCTCCAATAAACACAAGCCAACTGAGTGTAACCTTCAATTCTGATGTTTTTTTATTCCACATTTCCAATATCATTTTGAGAGAAATTATAAGAAAAGGCTCCTATGAGGAATTTATTTTAAAGATATTTTAGACAAAACATATTGAATCAATTCACTCCTCTTCAAGTGGAATCCAAAGAAGCCTTCAGTTTAACAAGTTTCCCGGTGATTCTGATGCACACTATAATTTGAGAAATATAAAACTTTTTCCAGACCTGTGACCTTTATCCAGAATTCAGACATCTGTGTATATGTTTCTGATCTCTTAACCTTGATCTTCTTTGCAGCCCATCTTTCCCCACAGTCCGCTTAAATTTTGAGCATGATCCTGCCCTGTTTTCCTCATGTCTATAGACATAACCATTTCTCATTTGTCTGAGTTATAGATTATGCTATTTACAGACTATTATTAGCTTTCCCATTCCACTGTGACTCTTGACTTTTCCTGACCTTTGTGATTGTTTGTGCACTGACTTGACAGACTAATATGATATTAATAGTGATCTGAAACAGAATGTAGTTTTCACATTGTGCTGAAAATACTGATGATGTTACATGAACCTAATAATAAATAAACAGTATCTGATATTATGTCTTTTTCCATTTTATTCTCAATTTCCAATATGAGGCAAAAATGTAAATTGTCAAATCTAACAATATCATTCTATTGCAACTTAATATTTATTTGACTTTGAAAAAGTTTGCAATTTGAATGCTTTAACCCAACCATAGCACTAATATGTAAGAATGTATGATTTCTACTATGCATGATGTTCTGTGGCTAATATTTCCGTTCTGAAAAACTCAAACATTTTGACTATCGATAAGTATGAGAAATTAACACATGATTCGTGGGTTTTCTTTTTCCTCTCTCCCTTTTGTTGTATCACAAGTATTAGCCGCTCAGCACCTGTTGGGGTTTAAATATCAAATAGTAGAAAATTGTCTCAGACTTCTTCTGATACTTTCTCTTAAATTTTGACTATTATTTAAAAGGTATGCATATAGCCCTCCAACTATTTAATAAGTTTAAATGTTACAAGAATTCTACCTTATTTTTAAAAGATTTCCTCAATTATTTTGAAATGTTATTTCTTAAATTTGAAATTGATAGAATCACACCTGTTCAAAGGGCAAAAATTGGTGAACTTGCTTTCCAATACAATTATGCCATTGTTTTAGATGTAATGATGAATTGCATCCTTGAAAGCCTGTAGGCTAATTGATTTTTTTTTTTCTCTCTTAATTGAGGGAATAGTGTGAATATACCACATCTTCTTTTGACTTTACTATTTGACTCAAAGCATGTAGTATGTCCTCTTTGTATTAGTTTAGAAATCTAACTCCGTTTAAAATGTATGTCAACATAAAAATTATTCTAATTGAGTAATAGATAACAAGCTGAAAATCTAAAGTTGATGAATTATTCTCACTTTTGGAAAACTGGCATAAAAATCTGATCTCTTTCCCTGTCATTTCACATCCTTTCTTTATTTTAAGGCCAATGATTTGGATGAACCCTTCATATTTCCAATCCAGCCTTGTCCTTAACTCTTGGAAAAACTTCCTCATCACTGTCGTCAAAGAACAAAACATATGGGTTCCTCATCTGTCACCATCCTCATCCTCATGTATCTCATTATCTATACCAATCCTCACAATCAGAATATATATCTTATCTACTTTATAACTATGAATGGACTCAATTAAGAATGCATACACATGTGTAATAGGCTAAATACTAAATTTTCTCATATCACACAATTTCAGAATATGTTTGCGGCATACTACCCTGTCATAGCCAATACCCCAGCATTGTATCTTCCAAATATAAAAATGTATTGAATATAAAGTGAAATTAAAACTAACATTTAAAGAGCAATTGTAGGAATGCTTAGTAAATTCATGGGTGCATTTTTATTGTTTCTTTAAGCAAAATGGTCCAAGTAGTTGTAAATATATTTAACTTTGCATACTGGTCAATGTTATGCATAAGGCAAAAACACTAAAAATAATAGAATTTTATTAATTCTTAAATCTTCTTAAAATTAGTTTTAATAGTATGAATAATTTCTAAATTATTTCTAGATTTTTATTTTTTGCTTTAATCTCAGCTCAGGGGACTTTTTTGTTTGTTTTTGTTTTGTTTTGGTTTTTTCCCAATAACGTAATGGCAGAGGATATGGAGAGTTTATCAGGATAGTAACCATCTATGAGAGTGCTCTTGAGGGAAATCCAGATTAAAAAGGAATAAGCAGAGGGAAAGCTTTTACAGTCCTATAGAAAGCTATGATTTAGTGAAATGAGGTTCCTGGAATTTAAAGATTAGATAAAAATAGAAGCTGCTTGTCAGCCCCTTTCAACCATGGTGCTAATCAGGCAGGTGGGCCACACGTTCCAGCTGGGTTGTTCCATCCCCTCAGGACCTATTTGCAACCTGCTGCACGCGTCTTTTTATATTAAGCAGCAGTTTAAATCATATGCCTCTGCAGACATACAATATCAAATGTCTCCATGTATCAGCATATTTTTCTGTATGATAATGAAAATAACAACAGATGATTTAAGTTGTCTTTTTATTCTAGTTTAGTTTTTTGGAATTTGGCATTTAGATAAACTATTTTCCCACAATTTATTAGAAAATATTTCTGATATACAATAACATATAAAATAATTTAATAAACCCCTATGAATCCAACACCAAAGTAAGAAATAAGATATTTAAAATATTCTTTAAGCCCCTCTGTATCTCTTCCCAACCATATTTCTTACTTGACCACCTCTTTAAAAGAAAATGTTGTTCTTGAATTTTGTGTTAATCACTACCATTATATTCTTTGTAAGTTTAATACATATGGATATGATGACAAACAATAAATAGTGATTTACATATTATAAAATGTTATAGATTATAGTATTTTATTTATTCATTATGATTCCAATAGCTTCAATTTATTTATTTCCTCTATAATTAATCCTCACTCGTAAATACACCATACTCGCCATGTGAAGTGTTTCAAATTTTTATTACAAACTGTGCTGCTTGGGAGCATTCTTATACATTTTTCCAAGAGCACAAATGCAGAAATTACTCTAGGATACATTATCAAAAGTGGGTTTCCATCTCACAGGATATCTGCATATCCAAGTGTAGTTGATATTCACAAATGACTCTAGAAATGTCCTCAAACAATAGTATTTCTGATGGTCCTGTGACAGTCACCTGCATTGATTCCAGGTTCTTTGGTTGACCTGTTCAGATTTGTCTTCCAGTCTAATTGTTCAGCTTGGTGCTGTTCAGCATGTTAACTAGTTAGGTTATTTTGAACTATCTTAGTTGTGTGTTTAAAAGGGTCTCACAACTTACTTAGATGTGCCTCATTCTCTGAATCTGTGAACATTCTAATCTCTTCATATTCCACATGCAGTAATCTCGGTGTTTGAAACGTGGGACAGCATAGCTGGCCCACTGCCGCCTCCCCTGACATTCGCATGTGCTGTAATTGTCCTTTTGGCTTCTGAGGCTGTGTTCTTTTCATTCCTGTCCCTGAGGACCTTGGAAATCATGAGTCAAGAACACAAGTCTCCAGATATGAAAACCTCTCGGCTGTAAATGACCTTAAAGCACTACCAAAGTACAGACATTTTAAGTTTATTTCTTGAGTTTTTATGGTCATATCAGTAGTATAAACCTGCAATCCAAATCTTTACGAGGACATGCCTAATGTTACAGATACGAAGGGAATTATCTTCTCCCCAGCTAGAGCTCAGCCTAGAAACGGCACATTCCCTTGTTGCTTCTATTTGACAAAAATGTTATTTTAGAAAATTTATATAGATGTATATATATATGTATCTCTCCTGTTTGAATTCCATACAAGACAGTTAATTAAGGCATGTTAAGTACCTGTTATCAACTGGTGACATGAATTATCTATTTTATTTTTATCTATGTCTATGTGTATGTGTGTATATGTGTATGTATCTGTGAGTGTATGTATGTATGTATGTATGTATCTATCATCTATGCATCTACCAATCATTTATCCACCATTCCATCGATTCTTTTTATCCTCATCCTCTAACTCCATTATTTCAGCCTTTTTAATTTGTTTGATTGTTCTCGGAGGGACAGTAGTCGTGAACAAGGCTCTTATTCCCCTGTCCAGGGATTGAACCTAGCTGCCAGTCTGCCAGGGGCTAGAGGCTAGAAGCCAAGTTCCCTGATTCTTATCCCGTTTGAAAGCAAAAACGTTTCAAGGAGGAAAAACTGCAAAACAGGTACAAAGTTTATTATTAGAGACTCAGCACAACTTATGGGAGGGCACACAGAGTAACAGTTTATTTACTTAAAGCAGAAATACACACCCAGAGAGGAGGGCGGGCGCCTGAATGAGGAGCGCCGTGAAGAGGTGATTTAAATCATTCATATAGGCCAGTTCTTCCGGGTCTTTGTTCACATTTGGCCAATTATCTTGTTTCTTTTTTCACACCTGACTCGTCTTAGGACCCTCCCCAAGATGCGCGTGCAACAATTTTCTAAGATGGATCCCACCGCAGAGGGCTGTGTGTGCATGTCCACACTTATTATGGGGTGTAGCCCCCTCCCTTTTTGACCCCCAAGGAGCTTTCCTGTGCATGTGCAGTTGGGGAAGTTTTCCTTGACCTCAGGGTGGGCACCTCATCTCTTTACTTCAGCAGAGCTCAGCTTCTGCCACTGGCTTTGTCCTTGGCGTGTCTGGGTGAGAACAAAGCTTCAGTGTTACTCCACTTGACAAACACCAGCTGTCCAGCCCAGAGGCCCATCTATCTCCTACCTCATGATGACTAAGTTTTATGTGTATGTAGACTTATAAAACTGTATTTTCTTGTGCTTTTGTGGTTTGAATTCACATCAACAGCACTGCTTTTGTTCTCATTCTATTGATTAATTTTTCACTCAGTACTCTATTTTTAAGATCTTTCCATGCCATTTGATTATTGCTTCTATCTGTTGAATCCCCAGTCTTTACAAATCAGTTCTCCTAGTGATCACCACATCAATTGCCACCAATACCTTTTACCACAAACAATGCTGTGATGGTCATCCTCCCACCCTATTCCTTTAAGGAACTTATGAGAATTTCTAAGCATTTATAATGTGTGGTTTGCAGGGGATTATTCCTACTTTATTGCTCTGGTCTCACGCAAACAGTAGTGTGTCTTTTGTAATTTTATTTTTTCTTGAATTTTTTTTTTCTAATATACAAAACATTTATTCCCTAAATATACAATATAATTTATCTGCTAAAGTATTTGGGTCTTGGTATTTGGAAAGATAGATTTTTCTTGGCAATTTCAGGCATTTCTGTTGTTTTGTTTTGTTTTTGTGTTGTTTTTTAAGATTTTACTTACCTATGCATGTTTTCTTTTTTCTTCTTATGCCATTTTGATATTTTGTACCTTTTCAGAAATATATCATTTACATCATTTACATTTACAAGATTATTAGATAAGACTTTTAGAATATAGTGCTTAAATACCCTTTACATTAAATGCCTGTTGTCTGTATGTCCAACTTTTTTCATACCACATTTTCTTTACATTCTATCTGTACTTTTTAAATCAGTCTTGCAAAAGGTTTGTCTTATTAATCTTAACAAAATGAAAGTCCCAGTTTAAACTTTGTTTATATTCTTCATTTCTTTTTGTTCTCTATTTCCTTGATACCTATCCTTTTTGTTTATTTTTGTTTATGTTGTTACTATCTTTTAATCTCTTAAGTTGAATGCATAGTTTGAATTTTCTAAACTTTCTTGTTCCCTGATAATTAAAGCTATAAATTTCCCATGAAAGTTGTTTTTGTAGAGCTCCATGAATTTTGTCATGCAGTGCTTTCCTTTGCTTCAATCTAAATATGTCAGAATTACTTTATGGTTTCTTTTTTAATCAAAGGATTGTTTAGTAATCCATTACTTAGTTTCTGGATATAGGGTGCTAATTTCGGCATCATTTTGTTACTATTCTAACATTACTGAATATTATTTGATAAAATTATATGTATAATTTTCCTAATGGTTTTAATGAAGTTCCCTTTATGGCCTAATATACATTCAGTTATTATAAATGTTACATATGTGCTTTAAACAATACATTTTTTTCTTCATTGAGTATAGGATTCTTTACCTAATAGCTTGAGCTGATTCTCTTTAGAATTCATAGCTCAGATTACTCTTTGCTTGAATTTTCAGTTTCTGAGAGGTTGTTAAAAACCACAACACCACTTGTAGGTTTATTTGTAGATATATCTACTTATATTTCTATTGAATCATTATTTAATATAATTAATTTATATATTAATTCAGTTTAAGTCTATTAGATGAATGTATGTTGGTGATGGTTATATCTTCTTATTTTATGCTTCTTATTAAGACTATATTTTCTCTCTAATTCCTTCACCATGTTTGCATATTTTTTACCTACATTTTATCTCAGATTCGAGTATTGCTATGCCAAATATCTTTGTTCTTATTTGGAATAGATAGATAGATTGATTGATATAGATATACATTTCTGTTCTTTTAAGTGCTTCTTGAAGACAACATGTTGATAGATCTTATTTTTTGACCCATCAGAGTTTTAAATGGTGAATTTAAACTGTTTTTAATAACTATTATTACTCTTACATTTGGTTTTGTTTTCAACATCTTCCATTTATATTTCATATGTGTTTTACTGTACTTTTATGTTCTATTTGTCTTGTTTTTTCCTTTCATTGTATAGGTATAATTTCCTTTAATTGGTTTAAATGTTATAGTTTGGTTTTCTCATTATCATATAAAATCTATACTTAAAACTCAGGTTTATATTCTATTTATGATTTATTAACTTCCTTAACATTTATATCTACCCATAGAACAACACATATTTCACTTAGGTTAGACTTAAATCCCTTTGTATTCTACTGTCTGTCCTCCCAAAACAGAACAAGTTGATAGTCTACATCTGTGCCTTTACCTAATATGCAACTAGTTTTCTTTTCTTTTTCTTTTTTTGTCCTTGTTATTTAGGCAATTATATACTTGTTGTCATGAAGTTATTTCCTTGTCAAATTCTTCTGGAGTCTTTTTTCTCATCTTAATGAAATATTTTCTCAAAGAGTGACTTTCAAAGTGAAAGGGGAAAAAGTCACACTGCAACAGTGAAGAACTCTGCTGAATTATTGACAGCCCAAAATATTGAAACCCTATTTATTTTTTCCACCCTTATGCCTAAAGATATTTTATTATGAACTCACATATAAATGTTAAAAAATAAATTTTAGTAATTTAAACATTTCATTGTCTTATTATAAGTATGTTGCTATTGAGAAGTCTGATGTCAATATAATTCTTTTTTTATTGTAATTTACTCTTCCTTTCTGGAATTTAAATATATATGTACAGTATATGTAATATATACATATATTATACATATGTCACTGATCTCTTTATATTTCACTCTATGCAAGTGGTTATAATTTGTTTTCTTATATCTTAATTGATACATTATAAACTCTTTTGATTCTAGATTAATTACATAGTGTGGATAATGTACTTCCACTATTTCTTCTACTCTTTCTTACTTCCGTTTTTAGGTTTCTATTTTCCTGGAATCCCTATTAACAGTTGAAGGCACTACTAATTAGAAGCCTCGTATCATGTAACGTCACTGACTTCTTTTCTAACACTCTTTCCAGGATTCTTTGTCTTATCTCACTTATACTTTGCTAATCATTCTGCTTCATTCTTCCTGCAATTTATTTCATTTCTCATTTTATTGTTTCAACTATTATACTGTTCATGATTAATATTTCTACTTAGTTTTTATCTATGATAACTTGTTCTCATTTCATTTACTAAAACATTTTCTTAAATATGCCCATCATGCTTATTTTAAAATTATAATTATCTCCCATGGTTTATGTTGTCTATTTGCCTTTATCTTCTAGTAATTGCATTAAGATGCCTAGATGTTTTGATCTGCAAAATCATGTTTAGGCACTGCTCCCTGTTAATCCTGATTTGATTCAAAAGAGAGTAAGAGACTGCAGTGTTAAAATCCTTAGAAACCAAAGAAACATCTCTGATCTTTCCAGTACTACAAATGTTCCATGAACTCCTGTACTGAGAAGTTTACCTTTCAACCCTTTGAAAGGAACAGTGTTGTGAAGCTGTAATGCCCTTAGATTGTAATCCATAAATCCTTGTGATCTTGAAATACAGTAGGTAGAGAAATACATGAGCAAGAATATATAATCAGCCAGCTTACTCCAGCTGGGGGCTTGAGCTGCACTGAAAGTATTCTGTTGAAACCCATAAAAGGTGTGAAAAGAAAATAATATGCTTAAAAAGATATTGCTGTGGTTTATGTCAAAGAGTGTTTTTCCTATGTTTTCCTCTAAGAGTTTTATAGTGTCTGGTCTTACATTTAGATCTTTAATCCATTTGGAGTTTATTTTTGTGTATGGTGTTAGGTAGTGTTCTAATTTCATTCTTTTACATGTAGCTGTCCAGTTTTCCCAGCACCACTTATTGAAGAGGCTGTCTTTTCTCCATTGTGTGTTCTTGCCTGCTTTGTCATAAATTAGGTGACATATGTGCATGGGTTTATCTCTGGGCTTTCTATCCTGTACCATTGATCTATGTTTCTGTTTTTGTACCAGTACCATACTGTCTTGATTACTGTAGCTTTGTAGTATAGTTTCAAGTCAGGGAGCCTGATTCCTCCAGCTCCGTTTTTCTTTCTCAAGATTGCTTTGGCAGGAAGAGATATGGGGATATATGTATATGTTTAGCTGATTCACTTTGTTGTAAAGCAGAAACTAACACACGACTGTAAAGCAATTATACTCCAATAAAGATGTGTAAAAAAAAAAAGATTGCTTTGGCTATTCAGGGTCTTTTCTGTTTCCATACAAATTGTAAAATTTTTTATTCTAATTCTGTGAAGAATGCCATTGGTAGTTTGATAGGGATTGCATTGAATCTATAGATTTCTTTGGATAGTATAGTCGTTTTCACAATATTGATTCTTCCAATCCAAGAACATGGTATATTTCTCCATCTGTTTATGTCATCTTTGATTTCTTTCATGAGTGTTTTATAGTTTTCTCAGTACAAGTCTTTTGCTTCCTTAGGTAGCTTTATTCCTAGGTATTTTATTCTTTTTGTTATGATGGTAAATAGGATTATTTCTCCTTCTGATTTTTCGTTGTTAGTGTATAGGGATGCCAGAGATTTCTGTGCATTAATTTTGTATCCTGCAACCTTACCAAATTCATTGATTAGTTCTAGTAGTTTTCTGGTGGCATTTTTAGGATATTCTATATATAGTGTCAAGTCATCTGCAAACAGTGACTGTTTTACTTCTTCTTTTCCAATTTGTATTCCTTTTATTTCTTTTTTCTCTGATTGCCGTGGGTAAGGCTTCCAAAACTATGCTGAATAAGAGTGGTGAGAGTAGACACCCTTATCTTTTTCCTGACAAGTATTAGTGGAAATACTTTCAGTTTTTGATCATTGAGTATGATTTTTTCTGTGGGTTTGTCATATATGGCCTTTATTATGTTGAGGTAGGTTCCCTCTATGCCCATTTCTGGAGAGTTTTTTTAATCATAAATGGGTGTTGAATTTTGTCAAAAGCTTTTTCTGCCTCTATTGAGAGGATCATATGGTTTTTATTCCTTAATTTATTAATGTGGTGTATCACATTGATTAATTTGCATATATCGAAAATCCTTGCATCCCTCGGATAAATCTCACTTGGTCATGGTGTATGATCCTTTTAATATGTTGTTGGATTCTGTTTGCTAGTATTTGTTCAGGATTATTGTATCTATGTTCATCAGTGTTATTGGTCTATAATTTTCTTTTTTGTGATATCTTTTTCTGGTTTTGGTATCAGGGTGATGGTGGCTTCGTAGAATGAATTTGGGAGTGTTTCTCCCTCTTCAATTTTTTGGAAGAGTTTGAGAAGAATCGGTTTTAGCTCTTCTCTACATGTGTGATAAATTTCACCTCTGAAGCCATCTGGTCCTGGACTTTTGTTTGTTGGAAGATTTTTAATTACAGTTTCAATTTCATTACTTGTGATAGGTCTGTTTATATTTTCTAATTCTTCCTGGTTCAGTCTTGGACAATTACACCTCACCAAGAATCTGTCCATTTCTTCATCGCTGTCCATTTTATTGGCATATAGCTGTTTGTAGTAGTCTCTTATAATCCTTTGTATTTCTATGGTGTCAGTTGTGATTTCTCCTTTTTCATTTCTAATTGTATTGATTTGTATCCTCTTCCTTTTTTTCTTGATGAGTCTGGCTAAGGGTTTATCAATTTTGTTTATCTTCTCAAAGAACCAGCTTTTAGTTTTATTGATCTTTGTTATTGTTTACTTTGTTTCTATTTCATTTATTTCTGCTCTGATCTTTATGATTTCTTTCCTTCTATTGACTTTGGGTTTTCTTTGTTCTTCTTTCTCTAGTTGCTTTAGGTGTAAGGTTAGACTGTTTATTTGAGATTTTTCTTGTGTCTTGAGGTGAGATTGAATTGCTATAAACTTCCATCTTAGAGCTGCTTTTGCTGCATCCCATAGGTTTGGGGTTGTTGTGTTTTCATTGTCATTTGTTTCTATGTACTTTTTAATTTCTTCTTTGATTTCTTCAGTGATCTCTTGGTTATTTAGTAGCACACTGTTTAGCCTCCACGTATTTGTGGTTTTTACAGGGTTTTTTTCCTGTAATTGATTTCCAATCTCATAACACTGTGGTCAGAAAAGATGCTTGATACAATTTCAATTTTCTTCAATTTTCCAGGGCTTGATTTGTGGCCCAAGGTGTGATCTACCCTGGAGACTGTTCCATGTGCCCTTGAAAAGAAAGTGTATTCTGCCACTTTCGGGTGGAATGTTCTATAAATATCAATTAAATCTGTCTGGTCTATTGTGTCTTTTAAAGCTTGTGTTTCCTTATTTATTTTGTTTGGATGATCTGTCCATTGGTGTAAGTGGGTTGTTAAAGTCCCCTACTATTATTGCATTACTGTTAATTTCCTATTTCATGGCTGTTAGCATTTGCCTTATGTATTGAGGTACTCCTATGTTGAGTGCATAAACAATTTTAATTGTTATATCTTCTTCTTGGATTGATCCCTTGATCATTATGTAGTGTCCTTCCTTATCTCTTAAAAGAGTCTTTATTTTAAAGTCTATTTTATCTGATATGAGTATTGATACTCCAGCTTTCTTTTGATTTCCATTTGCATGGAATATCTTTTTCCACCCCCTCACTTTCAGTCTGTATGTGTCCCTCGGTCTGAAGTGCGTCTCTTGTAGACAGCATATATATGGGTCTTGTTTTTGTATCCATTCAGCCAGTATGTGTCTTTTGGCTGGGGGATTTAATCCATTTACATTCAAGGTTATTATTGATATATATGCTCCTATTACCATTTTCTTAATTGTTTTGGGTTTGTTTTTGTGTGTCTTTTTCTTCTCTTGTGTTTCCTGCCTAGAGAAGTTTCTTTAGCATTTGTTGTAAAGCTGGTTTGGTGTTACTGAATTCTCTTAGCTTTTGCTTGTCTGTAAAGCTTTTGATTTCTCCATCGAATCTGAATGAGATCCTTGCTGGTTAGAGTAATCTTGGTTGTAGGTTTTTCTCTTTCATAACTTTAAGTATATCCTGCCACTCCCTTCTAGCCTGCAGAGTTTCTGCTGAAAAATCAGCTGACAACCTTATGGGGATTCTTTGTATATTATTTTTTTGTGTTTCCCTTGCCACTTTTAATATTTTTTCTTTGAATTTAATTTTTGTTAGCTTGATTAATATGTGTTTTGGTGTGTTTCTCCTAGGATTTATTCTGTATAGGACTCTCTTTGCTTCCTGGACTTGGATGACAATTTCCTTTCTCATGTTGGGGAAGTAGTGGGAAGCAACAGCAGAGCACAGGGAGATCAGCTCAGTGCTTTGAGATGACCTAGAGAGGTGGGATAGGGAGGGTGGGAGGGAGGCTCATGAAGGAGGGGATATGGGGATATATGTATGCATATGGCTGATTCACTTTGTTGTACAACAGATACTAACACAGTATTGTGAAGTAATTATACTCCAATAAAGATCGATTAAAAAAAAAAGAAAGAAAATAACATGCTTATAGATTCAATAAGGTTTTAATTGTCAGATTTAAATATGTATGTGTATACTACTAAATGCATTTCCTAAAGGGGGTGAAAACAATATTAACAGCAGTGGGTAGATCAGATGAATTACTGACCACCCAAATTGTATCTTGTCTGTAATATGTTATTGAATGTCATCTGTAACCTATCCTGGGATTTTACTTTTTTTTATATCTGCATATGTTTCAGTCCTTAGTGTATATTGTAAGTTTTTTGAGGGAAGAGACTTTGACAACGATTGTAAACAGTAGGTTCTAGATGGAGGGCTAGAGGTAGTCTCCCCCAGGAACACAACAAAACCAATAAATAACAACTGCAAACTGATGAAAGTAGCTCTGGGAAAGTTCTGGATCATAATAAAGGGCAGCAGAAATCCTGTGAAGCTAAAAAATCTCAGGATCACTGCACAGAAAAACATAGGGAACATTTTACCTGAATCATCCTTTACCCCATTCCAGAGCAGCTCAGCACCAAGAGGTATCCCTTGGAGGTATTTTATCCCATGCAAGCCTCACTGCCATGGATGTTTGCAGCCTTTGCTACTGAAGACCTCCACAGTCTTCACGAACACTAAACCCAGCTGATGGAGCTGCCCAGAGTTCCTGCCTCTTCATCTCCTCTGGCACTAGAGATGTCTGTAGTGAAACCTACACACAGGGGCCCCACTCACTGCCTCACTGCTTTGCCCTGCTCTCCAGGATTGGAACACCACAGTGCCCCACTATCTATAGGACCAGAGCTGCTGCTGCTCTGCCCCCACCCGCTGCCCAAGTTCTAAGTCAAGGCTTTGATCCACCATCACTGTGGCTGCACTGTTGTAGCTCTGTGTGGCCACTGGGCTTCTAAGTTGCAACTTTGTCCCACCATCACTGGGTCCAAGCTGCTGCTGTTCTGTGACTGCCCCAGGTCATGTTTCAGCTTTGACCCACCATCACCAGGCTGCACTGCTACGGATCTGTGCCCAGAGTTCTAAGTTGTGACTTTGACTTGCTTGCTATCACTGGCGCTGAGTTGCTGCTGTTTTGCAATCCCTCCTGGGACTAGAGTCAGGACTTTGATCCTCCACCCTAAGAGCATGCAGCTACTGCACTCTATCAACCCAGGGCCTTGCTACTGCTGCATCCTCTCCCATCCTCTGCAGCCTGAGTCACTGCAGTGAGCCCCAGAGACCCAGACCCGAGTTCCATAGGAGATTTTCACACTCCTGCAACTCAGACACTGACACCACCACTGCTGCAAGTGCATCTGTGCCCCAGGATCCAGGCACTGTGGAAGTTCAATGTGCACCTGATCCCAGGGTCCTGGCTCCACTGCTATTCTGAGAGTAATGTGTCAGACCTGGCACCAAGAGGGATCTCTTGGTGAGAACATCCTCCAACAGGCAAAAAAGAATAGAAGGACTCTAACAGCCTTCACCTCTGCGGACTGCAATAGCTCTAGCTGCCACAGCCACTCACAGAACCTCTGTAGTCTCAGCCACAGAAGACCACCCACTCTCTTTGCCAACATTAACCTAGACTGATGGAGTTTCATGTGACCTCCCTGGAACCAAAGACACTGCACCTCACCCAGCCAGCACTCTTGTAGATACCTTCAGGTGAAAATATTTCCACATTAAATCCAGTCTGAAAAGTCTGGAAGAGATGACTGCTCCATCAAATAAGCAGACATCAATGTAAGGCCAATAGAAACATGAAAAAGCAAGGAAACATGACACCACCAAAGGCACACAGTAATTTTCCAGTAACTGACCTCAGATAAATGGAGATCTGCAAGATACCTAAAAACTGATTCAAAATAATTATTTTAAGGAAAACTCAGTGAGATTTAAGGGAACACAGACAAAGGAGTCAATGAACTAGTAAAATAATGCATGAACAAAACGAGAAGTTCAACACAGAGATAGAAATCATAAAAAAAAGAACTGACCACGGCATGTGGGATCTTCCCAGACCAGGGCCACGGAGCAGCTGGGCCCCTGAGCCACAATTACTGAGCCTGCACGTCTGGAGCCTGTACTCCACAACAAGAGAGGCTACGATAGTGAGAGGCCCACGCACCGTGATGAAGAGTGGCCCCCGCTTGCCACAACTAGAGGAAGCCCTCGCACAGAAACGAAGACCCAACACAGCCATAAATGAATAAATAAATAAATTAATTAAATAAAAAAAAAAAAAAAGAACTGACCAGACATCTGGAGCTGAAAACAAAACAAAAGAAAACAAAACAGTGACTAAAAATGAAAAAGGAAACAGAGAGCTTAAATACCAGGCTCTATCAAGCATTAGAAAAGAATATGTGAATTTGAAGACAGATCTCTTGATATTATTGAATCAGATGAGGAAAAAAATAAGAATGAAAAAGAGTGAAGAAAGTTTAGGTGAATTATGGGACACCATTAAGAAAAACAATATTTGTATTATGGAAGTCCCAGAAGGAAAAGGGAGAGGGAGAAAAGGACGGAAAACTTATTTAAAGAAATATGGCTGAAAGCTTTCCAGATCTGGGAAGAGATACAGCCATCCAGGTACATGAAGGTCAAACATCCCCAAATAGATTCAACCCAGAGATCTTCACCAAGACACGTTATAATAAAACCCTCAAAAATCAAACACGGAGAAAGAATTTTGAAAGCAGTAAGAGAAAAAAAAAGACTCATCAAATACAAGGGAACCCCAAAGAGAAAGGCTATCATCTGATTCCTCAACAGAAACCTTGCAATCCCATTTACAATAGCATCAAAAACAATAAACTTAACCAAGGAAGTGAAACACCTATGCACTGAAAACTATGAGATATAGATGAAAGAAATTGAAGAAGATACAAATAAATGGAAAGACACCCCACGTTCTTGAATTAGAAGAATTAATATTGTGAAAATGTCCATATTACCCAATGAGATAACAGATTCAATACCTGTAATTCCAATGACATTTTTCACCAATGGAAAAAAAAAATCTATCCTGACATTTGAATGAAACCATGAAAAACCCCAAAGAGCCATAACGATCTGGAGAAGAAAGAACAAAGCAGGAGGCTTCACACCTAATTTCAAACTATATTTCAAACTTAGGTAATCAAAACAATATGGTACTGACATAAAAGGAAGCACGTAGACCAGTGGAACAGAATCAAGAGCCCATTAATCAACAACACATACAAGGTCAGCTAATTTTTGACAAGGGCACCCAGAACATGCAATGGGAAAAGGATAGCCTCTTCAGTAAATGGTGCTAGGAAAACTGGGTATCCACATGCAGAAGATTAAAACTGGAGCTCCATCTTACAGCACTCATAAAAATTAACTCAAAATGGATTAAAGACCTACTTGTAAGATCTGAAACAGTAAAACTACTGGAAGAAAACATAGGAAAAAAATATTTATTTTTTGGAAATGACTCCAAATCATAAGCAACAAAAGCAAAAATAAACAAGTGGGACTACATCAAACAAAAAACCTTCAGCAGAGCAAAGGAAACAATCAATAAATTAAAAGACAACCTACAGAATGAGAGAAAATATTTGCAAATCATATATCTGATAAATGGTTAGTTTAAAATATAAATAACTTATACAACTCAATAACAAAAAAGCAAATAATCCAATTAAAAATAGGAAAAATAGCTAAATAGACATTTTTCCAAAGAATATATCCAAATGGCTAACTAAAACATAAACATGTGCTCAACATCACTAATCATCAGGGAAACACAAATCAAAAGTGCAATGAGATATCATCTCACAACCTGTTATAATGGCTACTATCAAAAAGACAAAAGATAACAAGTGTTTAAGAAGATGTGGGAAAAAGGGAACCCTAGTGCACTATCGACGGGAATGTAAATTGTTACAGATATTATAGAAAACGGTAGAGTTTTTCCTCAGAAAAATTAAGATAAATGTACCGTATGATCCAGAATTCCCACTTCTGGGTATATATCTGAAGGAAAAGAAATTACTATCTGGAAGAGATATCTGCACCCTTATGTTCTTTTAGCATTAGACAATAGCCAGCACATGGAAGCAACCTAAGTGTCAATGGACAGATGAATAGATATTGAAAATGAGGTATTATTCAGCCATTAAAAAATGGAAATACTGCCATTTGGGACAACACTAATGAAACTGGAGATCATTATGCTAAGTGAAATAAGCCAGATGGAGAAAGACACATGCTGTATAGTATCACCAATATGTGGAATATTTTTTAAAAGTCAATTTCATAGAAACAAAGAATAGAATGATGGTTGCAAGTGTTGAGGGGAAGGGAAATGGGGTGATGCAGGTCAAAGGGTACAAAAAGAAGTCATAAGAAGTTACAAGAAGAATAAGTCTGACGGTCTAAGCATATAGTACATTGACTATATTTAATAATAACAACCCCATATTGTATGCAGTGGTCTCTCCATATCTGCAGATGTGGAGCCCATGGATATGGAGGGCCAACTCTACTATGCCATTTTATGTAAGAAACTTGAGCACACATGGATTCTGGTATCCATGGAGGTCCTGAACCCAATCTCTGCAGATACCAACTAATGACTGTACATGAAAGTTGCTGAGAGATCTTAAACATTCTCACCACACCCAAAAAGAATTGACCATGTAATATGATGCATGTGTTAATTATCTTGATTTTGGTAATCATTCCACACTGTGTGTGTTTTTGAAAATATTTATAATACCATCCGGTTGTATACCTAAATATATACAATTATTGTTGTCAGTTATTCCTCAATAAAGTTGAAAAAAATAAACAATTATAAACATAATGCCATAGGTCTCACTTACCTTTTGGTGAAAATTAAGCTGATATTACAATAGCTGTTACCACCTACCTGGCTAACCATGAATGAAAATCCTATCAAATATTCTTCTACCTATTCTAGGAAGACCCCAGTTGGGCAGCTCATCTTTTTATAAGGGCAGTTTAACTCAGGTTTGGGCTCAGGTCTCATGTAATCATATTTGCTTGAAAATACTTCTGTACATGTAATGGTCATCACCTCCTAGAGAACTGCATGAACTTACAGTTTGAAAATGCAAGTAGGGGAAGCTAGACTGTGACTTTTGGTCACCTCAGATGAGATAATATATGTAAACGACTTAAAAATTGCTTGCCACCTAGTTAAACTGATATGAGTGTTTTAATCTCCCCGCTTCTCCTCCTCCTCCTCCTATCCCTCCTCTTCCTCTCCATCTCCTTCTCCTCCTCCTCCTACTAATTCTCCTTCTTCTACTGGCATTCCTCAAGCCTCAATCTTCTTTTCACTGACACTTGCAAATGGTCTCTCTGCCTATTGGGAGGCAACTGGTGTGTAGATGCTTAGACTCCATGCTACTGACCACTGTTGTTCTTACCTTCCTCACAACGCCCCATGGTTACCTGTGCCAAGAGTATCTCATATGAGGTTGGGTTACCTGGGATACCTGGCTATAAGTATTTATAGTTTCTGCATTGCAGGATATAGTTTATTGACAAAGTATATTCTCAATAATAAATGGTAGTTATTAATTGGCAGTCTTTCTAAGTTTTATATTGCTATCCATCAATCCAATAACAAGTTCTCTATCTTTTTTCCTTAAAATCCCATAAAAATATCAAATATAATATGAACCTAAAATAAGAAGCAACTACAATTTTTTTTAACTTTTTATTTTATATTGGAGTATAGTTGATTTACAATGTTGTGTTAGTTTCAGGTGTACAGCAAAATGATTCAGTTATATATATCTAGTCTTTGACTTTGGAATTAATGACATCACACCAACAAATTAAGCCAAAAGAGAAACAGCTGTAGATTGACAGTCTATAGCTTTTATAGCTTGTACTTTGAATGTCTATATAGAGCTAGATCTCTCTCTCTCATATATATATATATATATATATATATATATATAATATATATATAATATATATATCATAGCAAATATTTTATCAAATTTTAACATATGTTAAACATATGTTATATGTTAGACTATTAACATCAAATTTAACATATGTTATATGTTTGTTAGACTATTAATATATCTTATGACATTTCTTTAAAAAATTATGAAAATTACTTTCATGTCATAAAAAGCTGAAAATTACTAGTTACCCAACTGTATTTAATGTTTACCGTACCAACTCTGCACTACCACAAACATTGTCTGCAGTTTTGCAGTCTTACCGTGCAGCCTCATGGATCCTTAACTTCTTTCGTGCTATGTTTTCTGCACAGAATCTTCTCCTTCCCTTTGCGGTAGAGATCAGCTACAGCAATTATTCTTAATTAATAATTCTGTAATTATTCTTACAACCTCTTCTTCTCTCTGTGTATCCCTAGTTCTCCACACTCACAAAGCTTCCCTTCACCTGCCTCAGTTAAGACAGAATGCATTGCTCCCTTGACCTTTCCCTCTAGATTTTATGCACAATTACACTATTGAATGTCACGTTTTATTTCACAGGTTGTGTTTTACCTGTTTCTTCTTCACTAGGCTGTTAAATTCTAGAGTTCAGACACTATATTAAGAATGGTGTCCACTCTCTTGTAGATACTCTTCTAGACACTGTGGATATACAAGTTAAGACTCCAGTAACGGGAACATATCATGTGAAAATAAATATACTCCAGTAACGGGAACATATCATGTGCAAATAAATACATATTATCCCAGGAAGTGGTAACTTCTCTGAGAAATGAACAAAAAGTTAAGAAAATCAAATAGTAATGGGGGTGTTGTTTTAGAAAGAATGGATAGGGATTGGGGCTTGTTGCAAGGTGGTATTAAATCAGAAACATGTGGAATCTAGAAAAATGGTACAGATGATCTTATTCGCAAAGCAGAAATAGAGTTACAGACATAGAGAAAAAACGTATGGACACCAAGGGGGTAAAGGGAGGTTGGGATGATTTGGGACATTGGGATTGGCATATATACACTATTGATACTATGTATAAAACAGATAACTAATAAGAACCTACTGTATAGCACAGGGAACTCTACTCAATGCTCTGCGATGACCTAAATGGGAAGGAAATCCAAAAAAGAGGGGATGTATGTATACATATAGCTGATTGACTTTGCTGTACAGTAGAAACTAATCCAACATTGTAAAGCAACTATATCCAATAAAAATTAATTTAAAAAACTTAAAAAAGTAAATCAGAAACATGGCTTAAATTCCAAAGGGAACAATCTTAAATAAAAGATAAGAAGATTGTGATTCAATGTAGTAAGACTGAAAATTCACCATTACAGTTTATTAAAAATACATTGATAAACCCAAGATTTAGGAGGCTGTATACACTGCATTATGATTGTGATATCTCTTATTTTCCAGACATTTTATAATTAAATTGCCAGCAACAAAATATGTTTGAGGGAATGTATGTACATATGTGTGTGTGCGTGAGTGTGTGCATTGAAGGCCTGGGGGAGAGAGCTAGTGTGTTCATGGGTATGCATGCATCAGAATGGCATAGAAGAGATTTGTTACAAGACTGTGGTGGACCAGCTCCACTGAAAGTCTTCTATTCCCAATTTCCATGAATTTACAATCTATATTACTGAATAGCTCTAATAAATATCATAAAAACATTTAATATTTCATATTTTTACCACCTAGCACATGGAAATGTTAAACAAATATATATTGAACATGAGTACTCTACTGCAAATTAGCAATTCACAAATTTTGTTTGTTGGTATTTGTCTGGGAAACAATTATTATTTACATCGAGGAGAAGGGAAGAGTTCTGAGAAGGAGTTTAAACTAGGCTGCCTTCTAAAATTAATAAGCTTTATGTATGTTTGCCACCAAAATTTATATTTATATATGCTTCCTTTCCATCCATTGACTGTTTTCACTGTTAGGATCTATTGACCTTTAGTCATGAGTTTAAAATTACATACGTTTACTTGAACTTGTATAGCACTGCTGTGTATATACATAAAGCCACCTTTGGTGAATGATGACATCAATTTACTTCAAGAACAATTGTGGATCATATGAACCAGGAGGAAGATTACTTCATCTAGGACACATCACTTTTGGTTACTACAGACTTCGTTGTATCATTTGTTAATTTTTAAATTTTAAGATAATTGATTCATTGTGGGCTTTATTCAATATGCCTGGAAAACTCTTCCATAAATTTGATTTGTCTTACATCCCATGAGAGAAGTTACTTTTTGCAGCACATGACCAACCTAAACACAGTTTGAATGTGCTTCATTACAAACTATTGGCAAAGAAAAATAAATAAATAAAAATACCTTTTCTCCCTCCTAACTTTAAAAAGGTGAAGTCTATATTCTCTTAGCCTATGCCACCAATTCAACCAAAGGAAACATTATGTTTGAAACAAAGGGGTCTTCTTAAGAAGACAACAACTTTCTAATATTATCATGTTAATTATCTAGGTAGCATGGGCTTACCATAGCTTTTAATTAATGGCCAAATGCAAACTGAGTCACATGGGGCTGAGGAAAAACCATAGCGACCCAGAAATCTTTTCTTCATTACTCTTGTATTAAAGGAGGGAAGACTCTTGCATTTTACACCCTTGATGACCCCTACTTCCTTCATGTATTGATAGTATAGAGTGGTTATTATCATGTGTATTCCAATGAAAGATTAAGTGAGACAGAGAGACAATCTGTTTACTTTTCTAAGGAACCAATTTAATTCTAGCTGCACCTGTTTCATTCTACACCCCTCTGTGTGAGGGGAAGCCTGTGGGATTCCTAATATTGACCAAAGAGCATATAAGGAGTCTCATTATTCTAATATCATACATATGCAATTAAAAAAAAAAAAAAGGGTATCCATGGGTATTACCTGTATAGGCTTCATGCCTTTTCCTTAAAGTGATTTAAGCTTTATAACATGGAATTGGAGGACAATTCACTGATAGTCTGATGATTATAACTCAGTGCTGTTATGATGGACATGATGCACTCAGGATTCAGGTGGTTTCTTCTCTTCCCAGAGAGCATGTGCTTCACAGCCAGAAGGAAGAAACAAGATAAATTATGCTTGAAGTTGTCATAGCCAGATATTTAGTTTTAGTGTTTGATCATAAGACATACATTTTTATGATATAGCCATCATCAGATGTTAATAAATGTCATACCAAAATCCAAATACTAGATAAGAAACATTCTTAATAATATCTTCTAGAGTGATAACATTCTGCCCATTTAAATTCTGCACAGGTTTCTGTGCATTGATGTTATTTGGTTATATCTTAGTTTGCTTAAATATTTTAGGACTGACCACCACATCTCATTTTAAAAATTACTGCTCCCAACTTGACTTAATTTTACCCTGGCTTAGCTATGTTCCACTCATTTTGTTGTATTTTGTTTAATATTTAAGAAATCATATCTTACAATCATGTGTTTCTTCTGAATCCATACTTCTGTCCAGATTGTCTTTGCTAATCTTTAACATACTGTCTGAAAGGATCTGTTTGCCCATTTCTACTATTGAGCTGGATTTCACGTAGTCTATTTATGTAATAAAGATAGCACTTTGGGATTCTTCCAAGAAATGGTGTGGTATGAAGTAAAACATGAATCGTTTGCTTTGATTTAGCTTTGATACGTAGCCAAATATATATTTCTTATTTTAAGACAAGACCACTTTGTCAGAAAACCTTTTGGAAGAATATTAAAATTGAGATATACCAAGAGATTGGCACTTCTTCTATTATGGACAAGACCGAGATTGGCACTTCTTCTATTATGGACAAGACCTAAGTTTTCATAATGTAAGAATGGTTCTCAAAAGTATCATGCAGACAGGGTAAAAAAATTTTCTGATCTCTTAAGACTTATCGCATAATTAAATAATTATAGTTTTCTTCTTAACATTTCCTCATTTAAAAATTAACATTTAAAATATAAAGTAATAGTTTGTAAAATAAAATTGTGGATAATACATATTGCTTAGTGAACAATGCAATATTTTAGTGATAGAAACAATTTGGAACAGTTATTACTTTGAAAATCCTAAATTATACATATATGTGTATACGCACACACACACACACACACACCCACACCCACACACACACACTTACACTGATAAGGTTCTAATACATGTTTAGGAATAAATGGAGTAGTTCATCCCTTTTACCTTCCTACGTTACAAGTCTGTTCCTACTCTTCCCAGTCCATAAAATTAAATTAATCATTAATTTAACTTCTGTAAATGCAGGCTTCTTAAACATTTACCATTTGTAAAATTTTTAAGGATATTTCATTGGTAATTTATAATTACATACAATTGTACAAATAGAGAATTGAGTGTTAAGAAAATAATAAAATAAAATACAATATCGGTGAGTGCTAAGCCTATTTGACTATAGTTAAAATAAGTCACTATATATTTACAATGGCAAAACTCAGTTAAGATTTCAAAAACACCAAGCTGTTTTACTCAACTAACCTCACAAAAACCAGTGCATTTAAAATCTACGCTATCTCCACAAATTTCTGACAAGCCATCCTACTTCACCACTCAGCAGACTTTTCTTCTATTACATAAAGAAAATAAATCATCACAGATTGAACATGTTTAATTCATCATATCAAACCTACAAAACTCCTGCATTTATAACCATGCCTTCCTATGCCCACCGGTTACATTAGAGCAACTGGTTGTCTTTCTAACTAAATTTTGTCCCCACTTATGTTCTGTATCACACCTACTTTTTCAATAACCTTATAAAATTAGTCTAATCATCTCTCCCTTTTATGTTAATCCTCTCCATTTCTACTATGTATCTCCTATCATTTAGACTTTCTCAATTCTCACTTATGTAAATAATATATTATAAATTTATACAAAATAAAACAAAAAGACAAGTGAGCAAAACAAACACTATACCTCTGTGGACCTCCCTTCACTCTTCAGCTACACATCATCCTAGACCTTTCTTTCCCAGCTGTGTTTCACTCATTCCATTTTTACCACTTCATATATTTCTCAGTTACCCTCTCCTTCAATGAATAACTTCAGTTTTACTTCCAAGCCCAAACAACAACAAAAATGTGCTTATTTTTAAATCAGTGATTCCATATATGTCAGTTCATCTGAAGGGCATTGCCTTAGATCTAATTTTGCTAAAGCAGTCATAATAATTCTATACTATTGAAAATTTCCCACTTACATAATATATTCCCTAGTATTCCATGATTCCATGCTCTCCTGTTTGTTCTTCTATAATTTGTCTATCCTTCCATTCTCTTTTGTTGGTTAATTCGACTTTATATTTTTCATATATTGTTTACAATATTCAGTTCTAGATGATTCAACTCTATTATATGTCCTCCAGATGCAGTACTGATGATTTATACATAGGCTGGTGATTTCTAAATTTATGCAACTTGTTAAAATATCTCCCATAAGTTCCAGGTATTTTGACCATCATCCTACTTTGCATCCTCAGAGTGATATTCAAAGTAAAATCAGAGTCAAATGTCAAACCCCTGAAAATATCAGGCTCTTTACTCTTAAGAGACAGAGAAGGATTACTTTAAGTGTCCAAACCACAAGGAAGATGGAGAGATGAAGAAGATGAGAAAGATGATCAAAGAAGTCAGGGAAGATCAGAAGTTTAGTTTTAGACATGATAGGTAGGCTGTTATTAGATAATCAAGTAGAGATGTCAAAAATAAAGCTGAGTCCTCAAGTCCATTCTCTACAACTGCGTCTTTATTCCTGTCCTGCCCCTAGGTTCTTCATAAACATTTCTTTTTTTTCTTTTTAGATTCCACGGGGAGGGGGAAGGGTAAGCTGGGACGAAGTGAGAGAGTTGCATGGACTTATATATACTACCAAACGTAAAATAGGTAGCTAGTGGGAAGCAGCTGCATAGTACAGGGAGATCAGCTCAGTGCTTTGTGACCACCTAAAGGGGTGGGATAGGGAGGGTGGGAGGGAGATGCAAGAGGGAGGAGATATGGGGATATATGTATATGTATAGCTGATTCACTTTGTTATAAAGCAGAAGCTGGCACACCATTGTAAAACAATTATACTCCAATAAAGATGTTAAAAAAATAAATAAGTAAAGCTGAATCTTTGAATCTGAAGTACAATATTGAGGATTAGCTAGTGATATAAATTGAGAGTCCTTAGGAAAATATGGCACTTAAAGCCAGAAGAGTAGAAAAGATCACCAAAAGAATGAGGTGTATAGAAGAAAGATAAGGGCTCAGTGTCTAGGAAACTAGTAGTTACAAATTGAGGGACAAGAAAGGATCAGTACAGGAGATAGAACAGGGGTAGCCAGACAAGAGAAAAATGAACAAAGTGGGACAGTACCAGAAGGCAAGCCAAGAAGGGATAAAAGTGTTTCTTATTTGGCCATCTTCCTTATCTTAGAGGTAATGCCATTCTTCTACTGGCTTAGACACTTGAGATCACCCTTTTAAGCACTGTATCTCGCACCCAACACTTATTCTATCAACAAACCTCTCCAGCTCTAACTGATATTCCAACTCCACTGGCACCACACCTTTCTGAGCCATTATCACCTCCCACCAGGATTCCTGCAATACCTTCTCTACTGGTCCCTCTAATTTTGTCCTTCCCTTGTTCAAACTATTCTCAATAGCCAGAATGATTCTACTGAAATGTGACTCAGATAATGTTAGTCCTCTGAGAAGAAACTCTCAATGTTTTTTTCAGCTCTCTCAGTGCAAAAACCAAAGAAATAACCAGGGACCGCAGTGCTAGTCTCTCTGGCCCTGTTGCCTCCTTGATTGAACTTCCTACAAAACTCCCCTCACTCAGCCTGCCCTGTTACACAGGTCTCCTTGGTATTTTTGACAATGCCAAGACCTCCTGTATCTCAGGAAGTTTGCAGTTGTTTTTCTCTCCTAAAACATGTTTTCCCCAGTTATATCATCTCATCTCACTCAGAATTCTATTCAAAAATTATTTATCATTATACACCTGTGTAAAATTGCAGTCATTCACTACAAAATAACTCCTTTTAGGGTATTTCTTTTTCTAAATATAATTTATTACCATTTATGTAATAATTAGGTTCCAACAGGACATAATTTTTTCATCCTTCATAGTCTTATCACTTGGAGCAGTGTCTGGCACATAGAAGTGATCTATGCAAATTTGTTGAGAGAATGAATGATTAAATGAATGAAAAAATGGCAAAAGATGAGGAGAGAGAGAGACACAGATTTTTCTCTTCCTCAGTACCCACTTGGAAAATTTAAACCAGCTTGACCTAAAATTATGTAAAAATAATGTACTTTTAAAGCAAGTAATTTATATTTATTTATATAATATACATAAATTTGTATTTCATATTTAAATTTTAGTTTAAATGAACAACAAACACTCTAAATTAAAAATACATCAGAACTGAAAAAAAATCAATTAATTAACAAAGGACAGTACATAATTTAATCACAAAGCCTGGATGGGTTAGAATAAGAGACAAAGTTTTAGTCTAATAGGGTCTAATAATACATAGGGTTGGCTGTTTCAGTAAATATACATTTGTCAATATGCATTTTTATTATCATAATATGACTCTGGGATGAGTGCTTGCCGCAAAATAAGTTCTTTATATTTTTTAATGTGTTTAAAAATTTTACCAAAATTTATTAGCATTCATACAATTCTGCAGTTCTCTGTGTATGTGTGAGACATTTTGTTAGAAACATATTTCAAAATTATTTTTAGTTTGAGACCCTGAAACTTTTAGACAGAGTAAACTGTGCTTGAATATGAATTGAGAAGTTATAGAGTGCACAATTTCTACTTAAAAACTTGAAAGCAAGCTAATTCTTCTGGGGTTGCCTGGTAACTAATAAGGAGTATATCAAATTGAAAGACAGGTCTGACTGAAGCAGCTTTGAATAAATAATAGAATTGTTGTCAACTTTAGCCTCAGAGAAGCGAGACAGGGGTGAATTCTAAGCTAAACTGAGGGAAAGACTGTTGAAACATGTCTTGTGTTTTTTTTTTAATTTTTAGTGAATTATCCACATTTGCCTTTAAACCTTTTTTCTCACCAGAATTTTATGATTAACATAGAGACATTGAAAGCAAATTCTGAAGACATCATTGGAATTAAATGGAATGAACCAAGACCTTTTTAGGGCATAATAATTTATTTATTATTTATTAGGCATTTATTTATAAATCCATATTCTTACAATGCATTGGTTTCTTAGAAACATTTATGTCCACTAAGAATGATTACTGCTTTGATAAAAGATTTGACATAAGTATTTTTTAAGTTGAGAATTGTGTTACAGTAACTCCTGGGTATATGTACAAGAAAATATTTTGACAAGTCTTTATTTATAGTGATATTTTATATCAGCCTGTTGATAAAATACTTACAAATTTTGAACTATTTTTGTTTTATTTCCAGCAGGAAAAAAGTCAAGAACGTTCAAGAATCAAAGGTAAGGAGTGACTATTTTATGATCATTATTTTATACATTTGTGTAAGTATAGGAGAAGGAAAAAAAAAAGACCTTGCTACTTTGAAATTATAGCTAAAAATGAGAAAACAATGGGACTTCAAAATCTTCAACATGATTTTAAAACCATTGTGAACCCTTTGGGAATTCCCCAAGGCCATTGAAGATTCTCTATCAAGATTTCCTTTCTTCAGTGGTGCTTTTGGAAACTTCGACACAATTTTCTGTTTATTCCCTGAGTTGTTCTCATTGAATTCCTCCACCAACCATTGTCCATGCACTTGAGGACTCAGGGAAGGGGAAGGGGGAGCTGGAGAGAAGTGAGGGAGTGACATGGACTTGTCTATACTACCAAGTGTAAAATAGATAGCTAGTGGGAAGCAGCCGCATAGCACAGGGAGATCAGCTCAGTACTTTGTGACCACCTAGAGGGGTGGGATAGGGAAGGTGGGAGGGAGACGCAAGAGGGAGGAGATATGTGGATATATGTGTATGTATAGCTGATTCACTTTGTTATAAAGCAGAAACTAATACATGATTGTAAAGCAATTATACTCCAATAAAGATGTTTAAAAATAAATAAATAAACTAGAAGGAAGAAAATTAAAAAAAAAAAAAAAGAGTTGGTGTTCTGTCACATCTATGATTTAGCAGATGAACCTTTTCAAAATATGTTTTGTAGAAACTGAACTATTTAGTCACTGCTATCTCACTTTATATTCTCTGAAAAAGCAAGAAAATATGTATTTATATATTAAAAGTTGGTGATAGCTTTTTGTATGGCATAGTCAATCCTAGTCAGGCACAGGAAGGTTCTTTACACCACAAAGACAATCTTAAACTTTGAAATGCACTCACTGAGATAATAAATTACCCTAAATAGATTGTAATCCTTCAACAAAATGTTTCCATTAGTGTGTGCTCCTGCTCATCATGATAGAACTTCACAGATTTTTCCAGGGTTAATCCTTCTGGTCTCTCCATTCTTATTCTATGTTTTGGGTATCCTTGCCCACCTATCCCTTCCCCAAGGTGTAGTAGTCCCAAGCCTGACAATGGAGCAAAGCACAATTGCCTTGTTTTGTTTTGTTTTGTTTTTAATTTCTTTTATTGAAGTATAGTTGATTGACTATGTTGTGTTAATTTCTGCTGTACAGCAAAGTGATTCAGTTTTATATACATACATATATATATACATATATATATATATATATGTATATATATATATATATATATACACATTCTTTTTCATTTTCTTTTCCATATAGTTTATCACAGGATATTGAGTATATTTCCCTGTGCTACACTTTAGGAACTTGCTGTTTATCTATTTTGTATGTAGTAGTTTCTATCTGCTAATCCCAAATTCCTGATTTATCCCTTTGCCCACCCCTCTCCCCCTTGGCAACCACAAGTCTGTTCTCTGTGAGTCTGTTTCTTGTTCATAGATAGGTTCATTTGTGCCGTATTTTAGATTCCACATATAAGTGATACCATATGGTATTTTTCTTTCTCTATCTGACTTATTTCACTTAGTATGATAATCTCCAGGTCCATCCATGTTGCTGCAAATTGCATTATTCTTTTTATGGCTGAGTAATATTCCATTATATATATATTCCATTTTATATATATATATATATATATATATATATATATATATATATATATATATATATATATATATATATATCTCACATGTTCTTTATCCATTCATCTGTCGATGAACATTTAGGTTGTTTTCATGTCTTGGCCATTGTAATAGTGCTGCTATTAACATAGGAGTGCATGTATTGTTTTGAATTACAGCTTTGTCCGGATATATGCCCAACCATGGGATTGCCGGATAATACAGCAGCTCTATTTTTAGTTTTTTGAGGAACCTCCACACTATTCTTCATAGTGGCTGCACCAATTTACATCCCCACCAACAGTATAGCAGGATTCCCTTTTCTCCACACCCTCTCCAGCATTTGTTGTTTGTAGTCTTTTTAATGATTTCCATTCTGACCCGTGTTTGGTGGTATCTCATTGTAGCTTTGATTTGCATTTCTCTAATTATTAGCGATGTTGAGCATTTTTCTTGTGCCTGTTGACAATTGTCCTGTTTGATTCCATGCTTTTGGCATAGGAAAATTTTTTTAGAGTTTTTTGGAGTTATACACAAATAAATTTTAAAATATAACTGTGGAGAAAGCTACAAAGATTACATGTATTCCTGAAATGATGAAAGGATTGTTACACTTTTGAGGGTGGCTAGGTCGATGACAGCAGTTTTGCTTACTTAAGTCCAAATATAATCTTCTCTGCACATTTTCACACAACTGACTGACACAAATTTTTCCTTGTTTGGTCATCTGTAAGCATCTATATTACTGAAGAATATGAAAAGACATACTTTTTAAAATATTGCTTGGTATATTTTTATTCAAATGAATTATGTAAAACTGCCCTTTGAGGGATTCCCAAACTATGTTCTTTTTCATCAAACTGAAGTATGTCTTGTTATTTTATATATGAAATTATTACATTTATTTTTCCTCAAAATACTCATATTAACTCAAAGTTTTGTACTTTTGTGTTGCAAAAGGGAATTTCTATTCTAAGAGGTGAAGTGTGATGTTCATTTAAATGATATTTGCATTTTAAGCATACTGAGTGCACATCTTCCTTCTTACGGAGGGGCCCAGTGTTTCAGAATAATCTTAAATCATATTTATAATTCTGTTATAGTTGAAATAAGTTAAGTATAGCTTTCTTTTTGATGCTTTATTGCCTTGCAGTACATAAATTATATCATCTGAAATAGTAGAAATTAGTTTTTTTTCCAGCTATTGACTGGGAACATGTTTTCTTTTTATAATGTAATAAAATTTTCAAGATGATGCTTGCCACTTCTTTCATTGTTATTGGCTGACACATGGTTCAGAACCTTGACATAATGTCTGCTAGACTACTGAATTTTAAGTAGATATAGGGTTGTATCAGGACTTGTTGCCTAGCTCTGCTTAGAGGAACTCTACATTTTTTCTTGAATACTTATGGGAATCATCTTACAATATTATCTTACTGGAACTTATGAATGGTCATTTAAATATTTTTAAATCTATATTAAGCAGAAGAAAATTGTCATAGAAGCAATAGCTTACTCATTATTAAATAACAAAAATTCTGAATAGTAAATACATTTCTTGGTCACTAATAGTTGAAGTGTGAGCTATGGCCTCATTTGATCTTAGCAAACGATTCTCAGCTAGTAATTCTCTGACTTCCTGACTAATTGGTAACCTTATTTGCCAGAACCCGTTTATTACATTGTCAAGAATGTATACACAGAGTCTTTCATCTTCTAATTTCTTGCATTCGGCTCCGGTTTCTGCTTGAAGCAACAATCCCAACCTCATGGTATCAGTGACCTGAAATTACATTAATTCACAAAGCACTACAATGAGAACCAATCCCTCATTTTCCTGTGTACATAGAGACATACATTGAAATGTTTGGAAACTTGCAATTCTATCTCTAATTGATTATTTGACACTCACATGCTCTTATTCTAATATTATTTTGGAATGTTATACAAATCCATATTTTATATATTCTAAAATTATATCTATATGGAATTCAACCGACAAGATGAATTTCGGTTCAATAGTTAGTATGGATTCTCAACTAATTTTCATCTTTATATTGCCTGTTGTTAAATGAGACAAAGACCAACCTCTATTTAGTACACAATTTTGAGGTTTACAATTAAGATGTCCTTCCTTAAAGTTACATTAAAGATTATAGCAGAGAAATAAAGACAGTTACACAGGTTTGAAAGAAAGATCAACTATTCAGGAAACCATCTTTCACACTGTTCTCCAGTGACATTACAGCTAAATTAAACAGAGCACATTATGTGTTTAAAACCCATTGAAAATTGTATAAATATTATCAAGAAATAATTTCTACTGTAAGGATCACAACAAATCAATTATCATCTGCCAATATTTCTCAGGTAAGTATTTTAATTTGTGACTGGTTTATTTGTGTCTATTTTAGAGCATCTCTCTAGAGTTCTTAGTGATAAAACAGTAACAGTTTTGGAGGAAAATTTAAATAAGCCATGCTTGACAAATAGCTTAAAAATTCTGTCAAGTTTCTACTACTCCAAAATAGTGTGAAGTTTTACTACAATCAGAAGGATGAAATCACTGTGGAAAGTTTGCACGTGGTTATGCTGTGGCATGCTCCTCAGTATTGGCTTCACCCTCTTCTGTCAATAAAAGAATGTCCATTCACCAAAGAGATTCGATTGCTTTTAACACACAGTTTCCCCCCTCCTCTCTCCTCAAGTGGATATTCTTGGCTCTTCCCATTCAGAAGGGTTAAAAATAAAGTATGTTCCCCTTTCATTACTAGTTATATTTTTGTTAAGACTCTACATTTGGGGGAGACTGAGGACTAAAGTCCGTTCCCTAATAATCGTTTACATGTTATATTATTATCTTCTCTGTTTTGTTAAATATCTAATTGATGTCAGACACTGTGCTTTTTACATATATTATCTCATTTTAATAGTCAAACATGCATTATTAGTTAAGATTTAGAATCCAAATATGCCTGCATTTTGAGAAATCACATCCAAAGTAAATAATTCAGATCAATATTATCATTCTCATTCTATTTTAAAAGGGATCATAGTTTATTTACCCAATCACCAACTTATGTTAGGTAAATTCAACATACTGTTATGAGCAAAGTTTTTTACATTTTCATGGATTTGATACATATGAATTTTATTACTTATGCATTATTTTTCTTTAACATCATGGTCACAAATATTTTCCTGCTAATTTATATAAAATCTGCTCAGTGCTTTGTAGCTTTAAGAAAAAAATAGATAATGGTAAATGCAACATAGTAATATTCTAAGGGACATATGTAAGAATTATGCAAGCTTGTTCACTAAATACTTATGATCTTTTACAAGTGACTTAACCCCTCCGGAAGCAGTTTCTCTTTTATGGTAAATATTAGCGAAACATACCTTGTGATATCAAAAGTCCTTTACGTGTCTGAAACTCTAAGGCTTATACTTCTATAAGGACATTGGACAATGCTATTATTACAAGCACTTATGATGCAAAAGTCTATGACTCAATAGGTTCTAAATGGCAAATATTATGTCATACACATTTGTGTATATGAAAAAAGTAAGCTGCACAATTGCTCTTCCTAAGGTACATAACTTCTTACATACATTGAGCAATAACAGAAAACATTATGTCAAGACCATACTTGATTGAATTAAAAGAGTGTGTTTGGGACAGTAAATGCTATTAAAGAACTATGAAGCCTGCAGTCTTTATACACATAAATGCACATACAAGCTACATTCTATTTATTTTTAAACACTCATGGGTTCAGATTCTCCTTTATTTCCTTCATCACAAAATTGGTAACTTAGAACACTAAAAATAATCTGATATATACAGGAATTATATCTCAGTCAGGCTGAAGGGGCATTGCTATGAGATTGGAATGCTAAACTCCTCATTTGGGCTGCCTGAATATTCAGAGCTCCTTCATTAGAATAATTTCACAGAGTTCCTGCAGTCAGCTCTCTTCTTCAAGCTCAGGTAGCTAGTCAGGAACAGTGAGTGGATAGAAATTGACCTTCAAACTCTTATTCATAAAGGCCATTGGATATATTACATTAACAAATGAAAATATCATGTAAAACTGAAAGACAGTCATTCATGTATATGAGCCCTTTATGAGACTGTTTTGTCTAATTATTTCATTTCTTTATGTTTAGGAAACAAAATATAGCCAGCACAATTAGTGCTGAAATGGAGACTCTTACCATTAACTGAAATACAGAGTCACTATGTATTTTTTAAATAGATCTTTATTAATAATTGCTTCACAATACTGTGTTAATTTCTGTTGCACAACAAAGCAAATCAGCCATAGGCATACACATGTACATATCCCCCCCCTCTTGAGCCTCCCTCCCACCCTCCCTATCCCACCCCTCTAGGTCATCGCAAAGCTACAAGCCCATCTCCCTGTGCTATGCTGCTGCTTCCCACCAGCCAACTGTTTTAAATTCCGTAGTGTATATATGTCCATGCCACTCTCTCACTTCACCCCAGCTTCGCCCTCCCACCCCATGTCCTCAAGTCCATTCTCTATGTCCACTTCTTTATTCCTGCCCTGCAACTAGGTTCATCAGTACAATTTTTTTTTTTTTTTTTAGATTCCATATATATATGTTAGCATACGGTATTTGTTTTTCTCTTTCTGACTTACTTGGCTCTGTATGACAGACTCTAGGTCCATCCACCTCACTACAAATAACTCAATTTCATTTCTTTTTATGGCTGAGTAATATTCCATTGTATATATGTGCCACATCTTCTTTATCCATTCATCTGTTGATGGACACTTAGTTTGCTTCCATGTCCTGGCTATTGTAAATAGAGCTGCAGTGAACATTGTGGTACATGACTCTTTTTGAATTATGGTTTTCGCAGGGTATATGCCCAGTAGTGGGATTGCTGGGTCATATGGTAGTTCTATTTTTAGTTTTTTAAGGAACCTCCATACTGTTTTCCATACTGGTTGTATCAATTTACATTCCCACCAACAGTGCAAGAGGGTTCCCTTTTCACCCCACCCTTTCCAGTATTTATTGTTTCTAGATGTTTTGATAAGTGGCCATTCTGACCGGTGTGAGGTGATACCTCATTGTAGTTTTGATTTGCATTTCTCTAATGATTACTGATGTTGAGCATCTTTTCATGTGCCTCTTGGCCATCTGTATGTCTTCCTTGGTGAAATGTCTATTTAGGTCTTCCGCCCATTTTTTAACTGGAAAGTAAACCATAAATAAGACAAAAAAGACAACCCTCAAAATGGGAGAAAATATTTGCAAATGAAACAACAGACAAAGGATTAATCTCCCAAATATACAAATAGCTCATGGAGCTCAATATCAGAGTCACTATATTTTTTTAATGGATTACAACGTCATACATTATGAATGTTAGGTTCTTTGGTATTCAGTTTAGAAAGCTATTGCTGAGAGAAATAATCATTTGTAGGATTTATGAAAACTGTGGTGTTCTTTCTATCATAGTCAATAGTTATAATCCTTAGAAAGTCCAAGCACCAAAAGACAAGAAAACTCATCTCTAGAATATGTCAACTGAATGATCCATAGGTTTGTTTATTTTTTTGTTTTTGGAAAAGAGCAATGCTGGATAAACCCCAGACAAGTGTACTTATGGCAGACTTGTGATAATAATCTTAAAAAATAAATGCTGTAAAAGAATGTGAAGGAAAAATATTTGTTTTGTATACATTTTATGCCATAGTAATTGCATTATAGCAGAACAATTCTCTTTGTGCTCTGTTTACTTAAAATGGACTTTTGAAATTAAATGGGGGCAAAATGTATTCTCATAAGTAATTATTGAGTACCTAGCAACAAAGTATCAATGTCCTATATGCACAACTTAATAGTGTATGATTGACTAGCAACTCTTTAATTGCTTATATGAGAACCTCAAATATTTCAATCCATTTCATTTTACACTTAACAATATAAATTGATTGTTCAGTGATAAATCAATTAAAAATGTAATTTTCAATTATTATAAACACATTGGCAGTCTTCTCTGAAATTGTTCTATTTCTGATCTTTCACTATTAAACAAAGTGATCATATCTCTTTATGTGAGTGATGTGAGTTTTTGTTTTAAAGTGAATGAGGTTTGGAAACAAAAATGATAACACATAGATGCAAATTCTGGAAGCCATTGTATACATAAGATAATAATTGTTACTTTGACAAACTTTGAAACATATAACAATTTAAGTTCTAATGTATAACTCCATAAATGAAAAATTAATTAATGGAAATATATTCACTGCAAATAATCTAAATAATGCCCCCAAATGATTTCCTACATAACTTTTTAGTAGTAAAGATTTCAATGTCAGTGATAACTTTTCTCTGTGAATTAAGGTAATATTCATCCTCCATTCTTAAAAAGATTCATTTAAACAGCTTGGTCCAATTTTAGATGCTCTTGATGCATGTCGTCCTGCCCCAGCAGCAGGAAGACAGACATCCACCTCTACCTAATGATGCTATTCTCATCAACCAGAAGAGGTTTCAGAAGTATCTGATTGTGTTTCTCATTTATGCCAAGAAAGGCTCAATTTATATTATGCCAAACACATCATCTTTCCCCCTCCATTTTGCATACATTCTCTAGCTTTCTAAAAGATATTCATAAATCATCCCATTCAATGGGTCATTTATTTTGGTTTCAGGATGATTAATTTTGCAGCTCACTTTGCCCACCAGGAGGCAGTGCTATCTAAAAGAAATCGAGGTGTAATAGGTTGTTGGGAAAACAACCCAGAATAACTGGATTTAATTTTCGCTAATAAATAATGATTTCACTCTGCATGGAGTATCAAATGAATATTGTTCGGGGTTTTCTTTACATAGTTTTTTCTTATTATTTTTTACCTGCACAGTAACATACCAACACGGATCTTCCTTTCAATTACCAATAAATAAAGATATTTTAGACTTTTAACAGAGCTCAGTGATTTCCTAAGTATGTTTTTTAAAAAAATTCCCACACAGTCTCCTGAAATAATTGAACATCATGTCTCAAGAAATGTCAAGTAATATTAACCAAACTGTGTTTGATGGCTTCATTTATTTAGCTGGAAACAGTAACTTCACTTACTTGCAATGGTTAGCCTTTGTGAAAGAGGGGTTCTTGAAATGGTCATATGGACGTAACATATTTTTCTTTTTTTTTTTGCAGAAGACACTGTCTTATCCTCTAATGAAAAACTATATGGTCTATCAGTTTTTCCTTTTGGCTTTGCCTCCCCTGGCACTTTAAATATGAAATTTGATTTTACTTAATAAACCATATTTACTTGGATTTTTAAAATATATATTTCTATTTTTTTCCCCAAGGTCTTAACCTAACATTTAATGTAGTAATATTTAAGTATTTTGTAAATTGTTTGGTTTTTTTGAATTATGAAGGATATATATTTTATATAAGAAGGATTTATAACTCTCTAAGTGATATTGTACTCAGTGACTTCTATGAGGCAAAGTAGACATACATTTCTTTGTCTTATGATGGATTAGTTAATTTGGAGTTTTACCTATTATGTCAAAGACCAAATAATTTTCCTTTTAAATATTTTTAAGCAGCATTTCATAGTTTTAACTCATTATGTGGGTAATAATTACTTAGATAAAAAGATGTAAATGTTTTTCCTGGAAAATAATGCATATCACTCTACTAAAGTTAATATAATTGTTTCTTAAGTTGGTGCATGAATTCCTTATCCACTGGACATTGGAAAATATGGAAAAATTCTGGTCAAATTTGCACTGTGATATTGTGAAATTTTTACATAATCCTTTCGTGATGGTTACCTTTGCTTTACTAAGCATTTACAATTGTATTTGACCAAGGATTTCTTTTCCCGCATTGGCCACCTTTCAGGAAACAGCTATTACCATTCAAAGCACTAGAGTTACAAGAACCACATTCTGAGAAGCACTGAGTTATATCACACTTTTCAAGATATATCATGGGGTTTAGCCTCAGCGTACTTAAGCTCAATTATTTATCTCTACACTTAAGGACTCTTAATCTCTTCTTACCTGTAATGTAAGCATAATATACCACAAAGTGCTGTTGTAAGGATTAAATAAGGTATAGAAACCTTTTGAGTGGAGTAAAAAGCTCTTGGTTTATGTGAGTTCTTATTTCAACATGTTTTGAAATGTTTATAATCATTTTTTAATCTATCAGTGGTAGACACATATTTATGAAAAAAATAATGTTCAGTTTCATAAAATGGTAAGATTAGAGGTCAACACACATTGACTTGGCCTCATTATTTTATATAATTCTAAATTATAATCCACAGATTTTCCATACTTGAGATATCTGACCTACTGATGTAAAATAATCTCTAGGTATCCTGTGATATTTATTCTTAGGCTGACATTCTTATCAGATCCCTAGCATGAGGCGTTCAGCTCCATGGGAAAAAAAAAAAACAGTACAGTGCAGTGGACACTGCTTTGGATGTAAACATAAACAGAATATTATTCTTTGGAAAGTAAAGTATTATACTCTGAGAGTACTAATTTGATGTCTTAATGGCTTATATTAAATTTGAAGAAATTTATGAGCAATGTTATTTTTATTTTTAAAAAAAATTATTTATTTATTTATTTATCTATCTATTTATTTATTTATTTATTTGTATTGGTTGTGCCGGGTCTTAGTTGCGGCACGCGGGGTCCTTGTGGCGGCATACAGGATCTTTGCGGTGGCATGCTGGATGAGAAATTTTAAAAAACTAATTTAACCCACTGACTTATAAGTTAGCTACTGTTTCATTTAGAAAGTGCTGTTTTATGTCAGAAATTTTGTGGTAATGTTAGCCTGTCCAAATAATTCAGAAAAGAAGATATCAGTTCAACTGCATTCTATAATAAAGCCTAGTTCAACCAACATTTATTAATTTCAATATTAGAAGCAAAGTTAGATGCCAGAGAAATTAAGGACAAAGTTATGAGGCAGGTTGTACTGGCTGTGAGTCTGGGAGATGGGACCTAAGACTGATAAATACAGTTACCAAAAAAGCGTGATAGATTCTTGAAGAGAGAAAGGCCGGACTGCTGTGTAAGTATGGGGGTAAGGCGAGGGGGAGGAAGGGGGTCTGGGGATGGACTTTCGGAAAAGGTTCACCTTTTCTTTTTATAGGGAGACAAGATCTTGTCTAGAAGAACAGGGAGGAATCAGAGAGGTGAAGAATAAGGGAGATTATTCCAGTTCGTGTGGCATTAATGAAATACACGTTTACATATTAATGTGAGGTTGATGAGAAGCAAAGGAGAAATCAGTACAGAGTAGAATGGATTCATAGAGGAATTTAAAACTAGGAAAGTATCAGTAGCAAATTGGATGGCAGGAATAATGCTAGTGTGATGAGATTGTCCAGGCTGGACAGAAGGCTGATATTGATTAATAGGTATAGCATTGAGAAATACTGGGTACAAGCTCAGCAGTTTTCCAGTTTGATAAGCTGCAAGTTCTTCTGAAATTATTATTCCATTTTTTTTCCTTTCAACAAACAGAACAAAAACCTGAGAACTGCACGATGATGATAAAATCAGTTTTGCTTAGTGGTTTAACACTCAGGCTTCAGAACCAGAGTAACTTTCAGTCCTGAGTCTACCACTAAATATCTGTGTGACAATGGAAAATGACCTGACCTTGGTGGACTAATGTCCCCATGTGTAAAAAGTGGGTAATGATGGTTCCTTCTTGATAGGTTTGTTTTTGATGATTAAACAAGTTATTAAATACAGAGGACTTATCAAAAACAGTCTGAGATTTTACCCTCTTCACAAACCAACATGGGAGCCTCACAGTTTTCTGGATTCTGGCAGAAGACAGGAGGCTCCTGTGTCAGAGGCAAAGTTTCTTCCTCACAGCCATAGCAGTTGCCAGTGTACCAGCACCTGTGCTGAACCCCCAGGGCGATGGGAAGAGGCCCTCAGGATGCATGCTTGTGCAGCAGTTTGTATTGTAGGAGAGGACCACTCCCTCTGCCTGCCCCGCTGAGGAAAACCAAATATTGTATAATGGGCAGGAAGCACGCCTGACATTTGACTGTCACACTTGACAAGGAAACATACTTACCCCTGGCTCCAGAGGGAGGTGCTCTTTCTATTTTCTGAAGATATTCACTATAGAAAATCCCTGAGAAGAAAAGTCTGGAATAAAATACAGTCAGTATCTCTTCTCTCAAGACACACAGAAATGCAAGAGACCGTAGGGAATTGTCTCTCAGAGCACTTAGAGTAGTAGCAGCACAAAGTGCCTCCTCAATAAACCATAAATGCCAACACCACCACGAGCATCATTATTCAACAGTCGTTTTTTTTGTTTGTTTGTTTTTCTTGATTATCCTCTGGAGTGCAAGTCAATGTAGATAGATGCATAGAGAAATACATATACCATATTCTTTCTCTCCACAGTGTTAATGTGTGGTTATTTTAAAAGTCAAACAAATTCAGAAACTTAAAAAGAATAATTACAGTAATTCACAGTTTCTGTGTAATTAATAAGTACCAGGCCCTATGTCTCTATGTAATGTGCTTCAGTTGCTTTATCTTGATTTATATGTGTGTGTGTGTGTGTATATATATATATATATATATAGATAGATAGATAGATATAGATATATGTATATATAAAGTATATATGTATATATGTGTATGTATACATATATGTGAATATATATGTATACATACACATATATTTGAATATATATAGTTATACATATATAACTATATATATATAGATCAGTGTTGGAATGTTACTGTGCAGGTAACTATATATTGTTATGAATATATGTAGTTATATATATAAATATGAATAGTTAACATTACTTCTTTACTGCCAGGTCTTCTGCTAAGTGCTTTCCATGTATAATCTTATATAACCCTCAGAAGAATATTATATATTAACAAGAGAGTAAATTTTATTGGCAATGTATCTATCTATAAATGACCATCATTAACATTTTGGTATGTGTGGATTCAGAAATTTCTTACATATGCATCTATTTTTGCAAAATAACTTTCAGTATTCTCCTTTTGGAAGTGTTCATGTATATCCTTTTTTCTCAAAATTTGCAAAGGATTTGCAGTAGGTACTGTAAATTGGTTCACTCAACAACCATTTCAAACACCACTTAGCTTGCTTTCTTTTCATAGATTTTTTTTACAGCGTCTAGTAAATGAAAAGGTACATTTCCCGGATTCCCTTGCAGTTAGGCTTCTGGATGTGTTTTAGGTTTCTCCAATCAGATTCATGCAAGCATGACCTTTTATGAAATTCTTGTTGGAGAAATAAGCACAGTTTGGGGGAAAGACATTTTCCTTTCACATGTAATGACAAAGACATTGTAGTTCTGAACCCAGCAACTAGGGTGATAGCTTCCTTATGTGCTTAGTCCTGACTATAGTAAGGGTAGTAAACTTTGATATTTCAGTTCTGTGGTGAGTTCTAGAAGTTTTTCTAACAGCTTAGTATACATACCTTCTCTTCAGCCCTGTGAACAATTTTCTATATTCTTTTCACAAATATCTCTAACCTAAGTTAAATTAGTGCAGATTCTATTGTCTGTAACAAAGAGCCTTGATCAATGCAAAGTCTGTCGACTGAAAAAAAAAATACACAACTTAAATTTGAGAGTATGTTTTTTTCGTCAGACATTCTGAGGACGAAAGCCTGGGACACATCTCAGTAGCTCTGAGGGACTGCTCGGAAGAGGTCAGGGAGAAGCCAGGATATATAGGAGTTTTTGCAACAAAGACAAGGTGGTAGGAACATCAAAAGATTTCTATTAATTAAAAAAAAAAACAGACATCTCAAGTTAAGGAATTTAGTGCTTTTCTAGGTATGGGAAAATGTGAGAATCTGGGCTCATGGAAATCATTCCTTTGATATGCACCTCAGCTATCTGGAGTCAGTATCCTCAGTTTTCTCATCCTGAGTCTCCTCAGGGAGCACCATGGCAGGGGTGGTGGCCACAGCGGCTGACTGATGGATGGTGGGGACCCTATTTCTATCCTGAGTTCCCTCAGGGCTCACCGTCAGGGCAGCTGTAATAAGATGGCTTAATAGCTGCAACAACCTTTGTTTATTGATATGGCAGGCAACATTTTTTCATTGACAAGTCTACTCTAGGACTACAACTAGGGTATCTGGTACGGAAAAAGTAAATAGCCAAGGGTTTATCAGAGATCTATTTACCAGATCTTCAGGAAAGACTCCAGGAGCAAACCTATCTGCAAAGCTGATGCAGGCAATGACGGCCAGGAGGCACAAGTTGTTAAAATCAAATTGCAGAGCAAACACATACATTGTTCAGGCAAATGTAAAACCAGCTGGTCCTATCTAGCTGGCAAGCATAACAGTAGGACATTCTTAAGCCAGATATAATGATGGCTCATACAGTCACTTATTCAAACTTTTGTGTTGAGTATCAACTATGTACCAATCACAGACCTGGCCATGGAGATACTGTAGTGGACAAAACAGGACAAATATCTTGTCTTCCTGGATTTTAGACTGCAGCGCGTAGTAAATCTGCCCCTGCCACAGGAAAGATAGTTGCTATTTTCTAAAAAACAAACAAAAAAACCTTCTGAAATCCCATGAAAAGCACAGGCATACAATGAAAGGATAAACTCCATCCCTGACAGTTTAAATATCCCCCCCCACCAAACCTTCAAACCTTACAGTAGAACTCGTTTCTGATTCTGCAAAATACATGTCTCTTAATCTTGCCTTCAAATCTCTTCCTAGTGGTTCTGAATCATGGGAATTAAATGGTAATTTTCATGATGTAATTCCCATGAATCCATAAAAGGAAAGGACTCTACATCATTTCTTGGTCCTGTTTGGTCTTCATCAATTTATTTTCTCAGGGTAATGAAGCAGCAGTGCTTTGATAAGATGACTTAGAACACACAGGCTTATAGTTCACCTCTAGAAGTATCACCACGTTTCCTGGTTTTCTATGTGGTAATCCTTCTGTTCTATTATGCAAATCTCTCTCCTATCAAAGGCATTGAATGAATATTATTATCCCATTATAATTTCTAATAAAAAAGTGTTTAAAGTTTCTCCTTAAAAAATCTTAGTATAAAGGACATTATATAAATTATATATATATAGTGTTAATACAAAATGTTAATATACACATTAATATATAATGCATAATAATATATAATATTATAAATTATATGATCTATATGGTAGATCATATAATAAATAAAATTTATGTAAATAATAAAATTAATATAGTCACAACATTAGGTTATTATAGATGTGATTTATTTTCTGCATTTGTTTTGTGTTTTTTGCAAAGACTTAAAAGGAGAACGAATATATATCAATCTCTTACCATGTACCACATATCTATTCATATTTTTATTTCTTTAGCTTATTATAACTATCAAAAAACCCTGAGAAGTAGACAGAAGTTCATATGTAAGGAAAATGAATCTTGAATATTAAATAGCTCATGCAAAATTATACAGCTAGTAAATGCTTGAAACTTCATTTAAAATAAACTTACTGCTTTTACTTGGATTGCCATTCTAACAAGTATCCTTAAGCATCCTACTGCACATGTAATACAGTGAAATCTTTCTATTTTTGTGTAAGTCTAAATGTGAGAATGTGTTCATTGTTTGAAGCTGCCTAGTAACCAATAAAAATTACATTGCGTCCATTGTAAGATAGAAAAGTCCTATCCCTTCAAAACTTGAATAGTTTAATTATTTAAATGTCAGAATCCGTGTGAAAAATTAATGCTTCTTAACCAATACAAATGTAAACAGGTTAAATGGGAGAAAAACTTTAAATTTTGCCTTAAAATAAAAAAAAAGGGTCTGTGATTTAAACAAGTGAAAGATTAATTTTATTTACTTAAATTTCAATTATAAAATAAACAAAAGTAAAACATTAAATTACCTCTTATGAGGAGTCTGATAAGGCAATAATCATTTGATTCAATCAGCAAAGAGCACATGATATATGTGCTGAAAAAACATAAATTTATTTGAAATGCTTTTTTGTTTATTTGTTCTTTGTTGTTGTTGTTGTTTTAATTGAGTGTGAAGTGACTTAATCCTCTTCTGTCCAGTTAGGCAGAATCAAATCATAGTGCAGTGAGATCAAGGGTCAAATGCATGGGTGGGATCCTGGCTTGGGCATTCACTGGCCATGAGACTGCCGACAAGCCCCTCATTAGCCTGAGCCTTGACTTTCTCTGCCCTAAATCACAGACAACTAATAGCACCCACCTGATTGTTCTGTTGTGAGAGTTAACTGGTTGCAAATAGAAGTGTTTGAAATAGTTTCAGCACATAGTTAATACTCAAAAATGGCTGGCTTAAATACTATTATTATAATTTACTGGGTGATTTGACATATGAACTAAGCTTTGGAGAACTGTCTAATAACTATATCATGAGTTATCTTGGGTGGGAGCAGAAAATATCTGTTGTAAGGAAAAGGATACCTTTCAACATCCATATCATTCACAACACTGAGCTTAATCATCATTTTTTGAAATACTGGATTAATTTTCACTAAACAGATTTGTTTTAAATCTGTATTTTCAATAACTTAAGTAGTTAGTATTATTCACAGTGTGAGTTTATCCATAGGACTTGTGTCCCATGACCCTGGTTGATCAAGACATCAGTGTGCAGTGTTATTTATTCAAATTGAAAAAAAAAGTTTAAATTGTATAATTTTTTTCATTTCTCTTACATTTCTCATTTATAATTTAGGATTTTTAAAAAGTTTTTCTTTTTAGGACCAAATAAGATGGTGAATCTAATAATATATATGAGAAGTACTTAGCACATTACCTGGAAACTCACAGGTATTCAATTAACATTTATTAAAACTAAATCAAATTACAGTTTATGAATATATGTAGGCATGTACACACATATATGTCCATATTATAAATAGTATTAAATATCATATATAATAATTTCCATAAGCTCATATATAAATGAAGTATATTTGAAATAACTTTATAAGTATACATATATACTTAGATACATAAAGATATAAAATTAAATCACTTTCCACCTTTTGAAAAGCTACTATGCATTATTACACACACTCAGACATACACACACACACACACACACACACACACACACACAGCCAGATTCTTTATGGTTAAAATCAGGACTTACCCAGATTTGTATCTCTTATAACCCTGGCAGGTGGGTTCTTCATAAAAGCTATTCCAAAAGTATTTGTGAATACATTATGAATGAACTAGAAGACACATTCAGTTACAAATGTCAGTATACTTTCACAGAAAAGCACTTAATGCAATCCACGATGAATTATTTAGACTATTTCTAAGTAGAAATGTGATATTATTTTTTTCTCAAAGTTAATTACTATTACCAGTGTTCTATATTTAAACAATAGCAAATATATTCCCTTTCAGTCATCTGTTAACATGTATAATCTAGAAAAACAATGTAGTCTATTATTAACTTTTTACATTTACTGACATACATAAAATTTTCATTTAATTTCAAGAGTTGAAGTTTGCAAATGTTGAATCATGTATTTTCATTATGAGTTAAAAAATGAATTGATATTTGGATCATATGTTATGCTTTGCTAAATTTTTAATGAGTAAGATACATAAATTTGTGATCTGTTCAAATTGTTTTTATTTTATAAGACACTTTAGGGATTATACATGGATCACCAAAATTCCATTTTCCTCAATTGCGGAAAAATATGTGCCATATCATAAAAAGTACCAAATTTCAGATGCAGAGAGAAAAAGCATTCTCCTGGCTGACTGGCAAAATCAAATGTACCAGCCAAAATAATTTGAGTAATGTCATCAAAGGGCCACAGAAACAACAACAGAAAGTTTAGTCTCTGATTAGGTTTAGATGTCAGTGGATCAATTACTGCACCCACACAATAAATACTATGTGGGCCATCTAGACTTTTAACAGATTGTTAACTTTTTTCCATGCTTTATTATTAAACATATTATTCAGCACAGAATAGATGGGGACAGTAAGTGAAGAAGACAGATCTGTACAGACTGAAGTATAAGGAAGGGGGCTGTGAGCTCCCTCAGTGTGTGTTAGCTGTGGGTCCCAGAGAACAGGAACTGGGTCTGAGCTTACTGAGAAGGTTTTGTCGAGTTTTCTGGAAGTTGAGAAGGAACACTGAGTGGGCAGATGGCACTGATCTTTTTTATTTTTAAATTAAAGAAACGTAAAACACAGAAATATTATACAGGTCTACAAAAAAGAAATTAAAGTAAGTAGGCTTCAGGGTCAAGAATCATGAAGAGAGAAATAATCTAAGCTGCACTGTGGTTTCCACGATGCACTAAGCAAGAACATCTCATAAATATAAAAGAGCTCCACCCAATATACTGCTAAATAAAAATCTTGCACATATAAAACAATTATCAAATTACTATCACCAATCAGCTACAATGTTAAATGCCAATAAGATGTTGAGAAATTGAATAGAAAGCAATATTCTAACAATGTAAAATCTATGAAGTTTGGTTCAACTTTTATTCACTTGCAAGGTCTTACTTAATGTATGTTTTTGTTTTGTATAACATTTTTTATTGAAGTATAATTGATTTACAATGTTTCAGGTGTACAGCAAAGTGATTCATATATATATATATTCTTTTTCAGATTCTTTTCCATCACAGGTTGTTATAAAATATTGACTATAGTTCCCTGTGCTATACTTTAGGTTCTTATTGTTTATCTATTTTATGTGTAGTAGTATATATCTGTTAATCCCAAATTCCTAATTTATCCCTCTCCTTCCTTTCTCATTTTATAACCATAAGTTTTTTTTCTATGTCTGTGAGTCTATATGCATTTTGTAAATAAGTTCATTTGTATCATTTTTTTAGATTCCACATATAAGTGGTTTTATGATACTTTCCTTTCTCTGTCTGACTTCACTTAGTGTGATAATCTCTAGGTCTGTTCGTGTTGCTGGAAATGGCATTATTTCATTCTTTTTATGTCTGAGTAACATTCCATTGTATATATGTACAACATCTTCTTTATCCACTCATCTGTCAATGGACATTTAGGTTGTTTCCCTATCTTGGCTATTGTAAATAGTGCTGCTATGAACATTGGGGTGCAAGTATCTTTTCAGATTAGAGTTTTGGTCTTTTCTGGATATAAACACCTGTTTTAAACAGGCCCAATTCTAACATTTTTGGGTCCTGGACCAAGAGTACAAATAGAACACTTCACCCACTCCCCATACACCTTGGTCTGCCCTCTTCTCTCACACCTACCTGCATGACCATTCCACCCCCTTACCTCTTCTGAAAGTTAAAAACAAAAAAGAAAACAAAACAGTCTGCCCTGTGCAGGTCCAGGAAGTAGGCTCAGGGTCAGGGTTAGGGAATTCTAGGATCCATTCCCCCTGAAGAAGGCCCAAAGGGTAGCAAGGCACAAACTTTGACTTAGTCCCTTGCTTGAACTTCTTGCCTTGCCAAGAGGGGAACAGTCAAAGGAGGGCTCCAGGCCATCCTCCAAAACCAGGGGCTCAAGGTGGGAACCCAGCTGTTTAACCCATTCAATACTGTTTGAGAAGCTGTAATGAGCTGGAAAATACCACTTAAGGAAGGTCCAATGAGTAGGGAGATTTGCATTAGGGGAAGCTAAGAAAAGGGAACTATATTTGGAAGAGCAATGGTTTACATGAGATACAACCCCGTTTTGAAAAACTTGAGTTTCATGAACTTGTTATCAAATCTTTGTATATTAGGAAAGAGTACTATCCACCGTCGTCTCCTTCTCTAACATATTTTACAGTTCTTGTTGACCATATCCTCTCTGTTGATCCAATGATGCTGACTTAGTTAAGTGGTCTGCTGGAAGTATGAAAATAAGCTAATACCCAAAAAGTGCAGAAAACCATGTGCCTTCCAGCAGACGGCTGCTATAGGTATTCTAAGATTAGCCTGCTTCAAACTGCTCTTCAAAAATGGCCATGGAAATCGTACGTTGTATCTCAGTGCCTCCCCTGCCCGTCCAACACAACTTCCCCTTTACGTGGTCATGTCTTTGGTAACAGATATCTTTTATAATGGTTTTAGTGTGATGTAATAGAATTTGGAAATATCAGAAGACACTTTATTAGAGAAAAGTGCTTTCACTTTTGTTTTAGGGCTCTGAGCCTTTAATGAATTGATCTGCAAAAAACAAGAACGAGGTCAGAGAGAGATGAGAGATGTTGCAAAGAGTTTGGCTGTTGTCTGCTCATTCTCGAAAGAACATGCTGGCAGATAATCTACAGGATGGTAGCATACAGCCCATCTGGCATGTGGTCTGTGCGCCACAGGCCCTAAGATCAAAATCACAGCAGGAGAAACATGCACGCGGTAACCCCACAGGCACTCGCAAAAACTGACTCAAAGTGAAATTTACTAGAGAATAAGAACAGAGAGGACTTCCAACCCCTCCATCCAGATTTTTTTAAACTGACTTTTAAACCACTGAGCTAAATTAGTAAGTCTATGTTCAATCGACAATGTGAGCATCATCCCTGGAATTTATTGAGACAGTTATAAGACTTCATGAAGTCGCAAACTCAGTATCTACCAGAGCTACTAATGTTCTGACAGCTACTGTGGATTTTGTCCCCAAAAGATGATGAAATGGATCAGAAAAAATAGCTTTAGCTCTAAGACTATTCCCTCCACATCTGAAAATCCATTCCTATTCTCTTTTCCTTCCCAAATTAAGCACAGCCATGTTGTGAACTATATTTCATGCGAAGTTCCATATTGAGATTATGTAACTTTTGAAAGATACTCCAGAAATGCCAAGAAGATAGAAATACCTCAAATACAGTTATGAATCTCATTCTTATTTGAAGCCTGGGGAAGCCATTAAAGAAATTTAATCAGGAGAATAAGTCCCCATGTCAGTAGAAATCCAAAGACACTAGAAGCCAAAGGGATTAAAACTCAAGAAAATCAATTATCCAGCTCCTTTAAATCTAAAGAAAATAGAATTCCCCCCATTTCTTTTCCTGATCAGCATGAGCCTGGCTGGGACACAGCCTCTTTCAACAGCAGCAGCCTGAGGGCCCGTGTGCCACAGGGTTGAGGCGGTTCTCCCACGGGCTCAGAATCTCCATTAGATCTACATCAAGTCTGGTGTGCCACTCTTTTAGAGAGCCCGAAGATGATCGAAGTCTGTATTCTCATCCAAGAAATTTTGTAAAGAAGCTCATTTCTAGAACCCAAAGTTATTCCACTCAGAATGATGTTTTCAGAACCTAGGATTTGGGTTTGGCAAAGACCAAAACAGAAACTCAGTGCTATCCAAGGAAAGGAGGTCATACAGTAAAAATGGGCTTTGTTTCAGCCACTCCAGGACACCAGTTCATCTACACCAGTCCATGATCTTTGAAGGTAATTTCAACCAGAAGAAGACTCTTATCAAGAGATTAATTACGGTGCAGAGTTTACTGTAACTGAGAAGAAAGTAATCTCTTATGAACACTCTGCTTTCTCAGATAATGGCTGTTGAGACAAGACCAGCTTCTTCTGGAGTCTGGAAATATACAATAAAATGACTTTGGCAAGTGTTAAATTATGTAGTTTTCTTTCTCATCCAGCATATTAAAATCTTCTAATTTCCTGTCTTAACTGAATTTCTCCTAAAAGCAGAGTCTTTGGAAAGACTTATGTGCTGACATTTTATGGTGAGCATATCCCTAGCGATTGAGAGGGAAAGAATAATGTAGGAAAAAAGAGAATATTGGAGACCATGGATGCAGTGCTCTTAAAAACTGGCCTTCATGACAAACAGGTTACTTAGTCTCACTGGACATTTTTAGTGAAACCGTATGAAGCTTCTCTATCCACAAACAGTCCATCCGTGGGAAAGAAGGCAGAAGAACTTACCTGAGTTCATTGATCACCTCCATACCCATATGTCAAAGCTTTCCAGACAAGCACTAAGGGTCATACATGCACGTGTGCTGAGCTGCCCCTGGGCTCTCCGTGTGCAGTGCGTGAAGCAAGTCTGTGAATGTGGGAGATGAGAGTCACCAAGTCTATACTGAGGGCAGTGACAACTGGCTCCTTGACTCAGGATAACAGCTAAATTGTTGTTTGAGGCATTCGTTCAGGAAGTAAGTCAAGTAGGCAGATCCGGAGCAATGAATACAACTGAATCCGGGACTTTTCCCTTTTCCGTGAGCCCCGTGTTTGTGGCCCACCAGTGCCACAATGAAGGTGGCTCTTTTCAGTAGCCAAGCCTCCCTCCTTTCTTTCATTTACAGTGTCTGGCCAGGAGAGGCTCATTGCTCTGGAACTGTCCTATGCACCCTGCATCCTGGGGAAGGTTTTACTCCTCTTGTTTTCTAACATCCCTCTCCAAATATTCCTGACTTTAACCTCCCATCAATGCTTCAAAAAGTTTGCACTAAGGACACAGTGAGAATACAGCCAAGAATTTTTCAAGTCACTATTGCTCCTCATATTTTGAATGTTTTAGACATTTTTATTATTAAAGCATTGTTGATTGACAATATTATATTAATTCCAGGTGTACACCATAGTGACTCAAAATTTTTATGCATTATACACCATTTACAGCTATTATAAAATATTGGTTGGCTCTATTCCCTGTGCTGCACATTGCACCCTTGCAGCTTATGAATTTTATACACAGTAGTTTGTACCTCTTAATCCCCTACTCCTACTTTGCCCCTCCCCCTTCCTTCTCTCCATTGGTAACCTCTAGTTTGTTCTCTGTATCTGTGAGTCTGTTTCTCTTTTGTTATATTCATTTGTTTGTCGTATCTTTTAGATTCCACTTATAAGTGAAAACATACAGTCTTTGTCTTTCTCTGACTTATTTCACTTAGCATAATACCGTCCAGGTCCATCCATGTTGCTACAAATGACAAAATTCCATTCTTTTTTATGGCTGAGTAATAGTCTATTGTGTGTATCTACCACATCTTCTTTATAGATCTTGAGTGGTATTTCTAGTAGAAGTTTTTCATGCAATAATGGAAGACAACTTCGTTGTTTTATTTTCGTACTTTTTCTCTTCTCTCTTTAGAAAAGCTATAGTGACCTGTTTATAAAGTTGGTCTCTTCCCTTTTCCACAGTGTAAAGAGATAATAATTTCCTGGATCCAAATGCCTTGCTCATTTTACCATCCTTGTGTTTCCATCCAGAGTATTAAGATTTTAGCTTGCTTGTTCTGAGTCTGCCAGATGCATCCACTTTTCAAACAAATCTTATATACCTTCATTTCCTTGGCTTGGACAATCCCACCCAGGAGATACTGCCATTGAACCACAGCATGGACTGAATTTATCTTCATCCCATCTGCCTTCCTGTCATGTGCCTATTTTTTGCTATGCTTTCTTTTATGGTCTCAATTCCACAAATTTATCATACATGTTCTCTCAAAGCACAGCAAATTCCTGGATAGTTAATTAAATGGCACTTCATTATCTAACATTGTTTATTACTTTTCAAATCTCAGGCTTGTGGACTAACTCCATGACTTCAAGATTAGTTCTTGCACAGTTTCCTCTTTAGCCCTGAATGTAAGAGGACATTTGAAGCATTAAACCTCAGGCTGACAATAATAATATAAAACCTGAACCTCTTTAGTGCTAGGTCATACGCTTGGAATCCGGCTGCCTTGTACTATAAAAAGCCATTCCCTGCAGCCAGGAGGAAAAGCATGGCACAAATGGAAATAACTGTTCTGCTCTGTAAAGACTAAATGGTAGGTGTATAGAAAGATTCCCTTTTCCATACAATTGAGCTCTTGCTTCAGTTAAGTCCAATTACTTGTGCCTCTATAGTCCACGGCATCTACCGAGGCACTGCTGCCTTCACACATGTATGGAAGGCAATGCAATCAAGCTGCCACAGACACTCAGAGCCAGGACTCACTGGGCTCACCCCTTTCCCAAGGCCTGTGAGGCTTTGAGTGTGCTGCGGAATTTTCTGCCCACATACAGTTTCTGAGATCCATGTGGCTTCTATTTTGCTTGAAGCGGGGATGCCCAGTGTCTTTATAAAAGTCAGTGAACCTTTGCTTAAGGCCTGATGTTTGCAGGTATGTCTTTTTTTTTTTTTTAATTTTATTGAAGTATAGTTGATTTACAATGTTGTGTTTGCTCCAGGTGTACAGAAAAGTGATTCAGTTATATACGTGCTTGTGTGTGTATAGAGAGGCAGACAGAGATAGATATTGCTTTTCAGATTCTTTTCCGTTATTACAAGGCATTGAGTAGAGTTCCCTGTGCTTTAGAGTAGGTTCTTGTTGGTTATCTATTTTATATACAGTAATGTATATACGTCAATCCCAAACTCCTAATTGATCCCTCCCACACCCTGCAGGTAAGTCTTTACATCTCTTTTAAAAGTTGCCCATGGACGTCCTTCATAAGCTGCGGTGACCAGTCCCAACAGAAAAATAAATCACAAATGTTTGATTTAAGGCTGTTGACAACTTAAAATTCATTTACATAACCTAATCTAAGCCTCTACAAAAACAAACATAAGAAACATAAGACTCTTGTTTACTAATGCCTGAAATAGAGCCATGTGCCATGAGCTTAACCTGCAAAGCCTAAATTATGGAGAGTAGGGAATAAACTTCTAAAAAAAAACAAAAACAAAAAAACAGGAACTAAACAGAACAAGCCCAGTTTTTCTCCCAAATTCACCTCTTCCATAAGTCTGGCCTTCTCCCAAAGGACCGACGCAAGAAAACAAAGAAAGCAGGAGCTGCATGTGTTATATTAATATAGTTCCTCCCTGGGAAGGACCTTCCTCCTCCTCATCTCTACACCCTGGTCCTCAGCACTGCCCTTCCCCAGATCCCAGGGGAACAGACTGAATGCTGAAGTGGTGGCAGGGAATGTTTAGACTATAATACACTCTTGTGAAACTATTCTAAGAGGTTACATTTTAGTGAATACAATTCATAACACTATGAGATTCAAAAATTCTAATGAAATATAATATCATACAGAGGAAGGGGGTGAAAAAACATGATTCTCCAACCATTCCAGAAAAATAAATCTATTATAAATCCCCAATTTAATATGATTAACTACTCAGATATTTGATGTTCACTTAAAATGCATCTGATATATTTAAAATTTTCCTATATGATTACCTAAAAGATAAAATGAAGCTTTCTATGATATTTTTTTTCTACCAAAATTCATCAGCAGGGTAGAGATGAAAATTTATATGCTTAGAACTGTTTTCTTTTAATTTTCTTTTAATTGATATTTGGCCACAGATTTCATTGATTGAAGAAATAATTGGAATGTTTTGAGTTACGGTTGAAATAAAATTTGGGTTACATCATTTAATTTTTAACTGTGATTTTCTGTTTTACTAATAATCCATGGTCACTTGAAGAACTGTAGTTCTATTCAGATATCTCAGATTGCATCAAGGCAAGAGAATCTTGTGCTGATATTCTGAAGTGTTGGGATAATGCTTATTACAATTCAGTACTTCTACCCCTGGAATATCATCAAGATTTCTGTGGGTATCATGTCCTTGAGGATAATATATTTTTCCCTTATTCTAACTTGAAAGGTGATATTGGAGTTTATGTCTCATTTCAGTCTGCTGCCTTCCAGAGATACCTCCACAGAGGGTTCCTGTAAGTTGTATATCAACATTTGTTGTGTCCTAGGCAATGCAATCCTGGCATCACACAGGGCTTTAGAATCTACATGTTTATTAAACATCTGAGAGTGCAGAAAGTATTATCCTAGACACACCAAAGATGCAAACTCATAAACTGTTTTTGCCTGTCTTCTAGTTGCTGTGCTCCACTAGATAAGTCAAAAATACACAGGGGGAGAAATATCATAACAGAATAAACAGACTCTAGAGAAAAATAGCAAATAGCAGATTTTAGGAAGGCCTTTGGAAGAGTGAGATTTGATACAGTGCTTGAAAAATGCACAGGACTCGAAAAGTATTCATAAAAGGGACCCATGTTCCAAGCAAACAATACAACTTAAAGGAAATCTAAGTTAAGAGAGTAAAATGACAAGCACAGGTTCACTGAGAGGGCTGGACAGAGGGAAGGCTGGAAACACAGGAGGAATTATATCTCCAAATTTTGGGGAAACTATGATTTTAAATATTCTGTCCTGCTGTTAGTCCATATGTCAACCATATGTTCTGGTTTTACTTTGGAAATCTGGTCTCTGGACTAGGAGCCAATTCATGGGGACATTTTTCCAGAAAAATTCAAGTCAGATCTTTGGCATGTAAGCCAGGTATGTCAGCCTGGGGATGGAAATCTGAAATCTTAAGGTTTGATGATAAAAAGAACAATGGCTCAGCACAAGAGTAGCACTGAATATCTGGCTTGAGAGTTCCCCTAACTCTGAGCCCCATCTTCCAGGCATCATGGCCCCCTGCTTCTCACTGTCATGTGTATTTTCTATAACATGATAGCCAAGAAAGAAGACAGTGAAACAGATGTGTTCTTTCTTTCTGGGGGGATCTATAAACTGTTCTGGTGTTCCTGTCTGTTACTGTACTATATAGAATTCCTCAAAATCTAATTAGCTTAAACACTGAGTTACCATATGGCCCAGCAATGCAACTCCTAGGTATACACCCACGAGAAATAAATCCCCATCAACTGATGAATAGATGAACAAATTTGGTATAAGGCAGTGGAATAGTATTCAGTAATAAAAAAGGAATGAAGTACCAATACATACTACAACATGGATAGATGAATCTTAACAACATTATACTAATGAAAGAAGCCAGACACAAAAAGCTTATATGGTTGCATTTATATGAAATGTCCAGCTTGGCAAATCTATAAATACAGAAAGTGTGTTAGTGGTTGACGAGGGCAGGAGGGGTAAGGGGAAAGATGAAGACTGGCTGTTAACTGGATGTGTGGCTTCTTTTGGGGGTGATGGAAATGTTCCTAAATTAGATTGCAGTGATTGTTGTACAGCCCTGTGAATACACTAAAAGTCATTAAATTGTACACTTTAAATGGGTGAATGTATGGTATGTGAATTGTTTCCCACATGTTCCTCTTTCATTTTTCTTCCTTAGGATGAAAAGCATATTATTATTCAGGACTCTACATCCTATTTAACTGCCTGTGGCCTGTGATCTTTAGCAATAATGCATTGCCACCCCACAGTGCTATGACAAATTTATAATTTTATTGGCCTACAAGTGCATTAGAAATTGGAAAAAAAAGTTTGAGATATATTGCATAATACAACCTTGTTATTTTGAAATAGTGTTGTCTGCTAAATTCCTAAGCTCAGTGTGTTGAACTCTATAAAAAGCAAATTAACCTACAAATAGGAACAAAGCATCAAGAAATGGTTCAGAATCTCACCACTTATGCTTATATTCTGTACTACTAAAAAGATAGTAAAATAGTCAAAAGATGCAATAGGTTCAATTTCTTAAAACAAAACAAAAATAAACAAAAAATACCAAAAAAGTTTGTTTAAACTTTCACATCAAAAACCAAACACCAAAAATAGCATGCCACTTTTCATCTTTATAGTTTGTTACTAGTACACCTGATTCGTAGAAAATGGTCAGAAATATGTTGAGTTGAAAGATTACTTATGTAATGTACATAAGAAGAAAAACAAAATACTAAATGATATTGAAATTTTTATGCATGCACAGAATAATGGAGGAATAAAAATAATGATCCTTATTTTCTGTGTATAGCAGTTTTATTATTTTTGTTTTTATGCCCCCTATTACCTTCAAGTCTATGAGTTAATGCTCTTAAATATTATTAATTATATATTAAGATGTATTAGTTTCTCTTGTCTACTGGTAATTTAAAGGACAATTAGAGCTCATATAACCTTGAAATATGAATCCAAAGAGTGCTTTTTTATGTGGCATATTTTATAATAGTAGCCTTTTGCATTATGCAGGTTCTTAATGAAACAATTATTGTATCATTTTGTGCTTTTACCTTTCCAAAGAACTGCTGCATTTCCTTGACAATTAAGGTCATGTTCTGGTTCACTCCATGTACTTTGGTTTGCTCCTACCCCAGATCCAAGCTTGCGATGAACAGTGCCAGCTCTGGTTAACGTTTCCATCAGACTTAAGAGGAGATATTACAGGGAAGTGCAAATCAAAGCCTGCTAAAATTCTGCTGCCGACAATTACACTGGGACATGAGTACATTTTTCATTTATATCAGTGGGTCAGATTAACAAGGCTGCATTCCACATTATCATAAAAGGTGGACCAGGCTGTCAGTTCTGATTACTGTTAAAGCAATGGCATTTCAAAGAAGGCTTTGCCAAAAGAGATACATCTATTGTTAACTAGTGGTTTAAATGTATGTAATTATTGGCTGCTTTTTGTAGGATGTTAGAAGCTTCTGTCAATCAAAGGTCAATTTTTTTTTTAATGTTCCCCCTTTTATTTACTTTTTCTTTTCAGTTAATTTCTCTGCAAAATCAAACCCCTTTATGTAAGCTAAATAGAAGAGAAAAATTCTTGCATTTTAATAGCTTCTTAAGTAACTAAGCCTGTTTAATTTAAAATATTGCAATGCAAATTACTATCCTAGAGGAATGTGTGAATCAAGCCCAAGTTTAGGCAATTCATCCTCCATATTAAATATTTAAAAAAAAGGAATATCCTAAAGTCATTCATGTTAAAAGAGATCACAGCCCAGCATTTTTTCTATCTATTTCATTGTCTTTGGGGTAATGGTGTCTATCTCCTGGGACACAGATGAAAATTGCATTTAATAACTCATTGTTTATTCCTGTGTAATATGAGCAAATATCACAGTGATTATGCCATGGTTTCTACAGAACTGGAACATCAAATAAGATCTTTCTGTCCCTGTCAGGAGAATAGTGCATAAGTTATAAACCATCTCTAGATTTTTAAAAATGTAAAAAGATGACTTTCCTACAGAACCATCCTTAATCAAAACCAAAATTAGGTCAACTTAAATACTCTAAAGTATTAAAAGATGCTGTTAGAAAATAAGTCATGCATCTTAAAGTTATGTTCCTGACTCCTTCAACTGTGCTTCAGCCCTGTCCTGGCACTACTGTTCTTTGATTATTTGATCACCATCACCACATAGAACACCTGTATTTGCTTTATTTTATACTAAATGTTTTAGTTTTGTAAAATGTTTAGTTTTGTAAAAATCACAGTGAGGACTAGTTAGCAAAATTGTTATCTCATTCATGGTCATTATATAAATCCAGGTGATCAGAGTTTAAATTTCAGAATGCTTAACAATACACTACTTATAACATTTCCATAATATGTTTTTTAAAATAATGTTTTATGATAGTATAGTTCACATAAGAAAATAAACAAATTGCAAGTATAAGATTTGATGTATACCATATAACTAAACTGAATGTTACCAAGCCCTCTGAAGTTTCTCCCTCTCCTGCCACCCACTGCGCAACCACTTGCAACTTCAAAATTTAGCCACGAAGGCAACTTTTGAAAACCAGTTTAATTTACCAGCTCTAATGATACATAAATGTAATAATTTAAATATTTTGTGTTCAACGCTTTAAGACCCTTATAACAGGTTGCTTGAAGCTGTGGTTTGTTCATTTTTATCGTTATATACTATTTTACTGTAAGAATATACCACAATGCAGTTACCCCTTGTGCTGCAGACCAGTGTTTGACTAATTACAAGGGGTCAGTCCCAACTTTGCCTGTCTTTTGAGCCTGTACTATTTCTACTACACTTTTATTTATTTTTCAAAATAACTGGAATATGGTGAAAGATTGTGTTCCAGGCTTTGCAAAGTTAACACATGGAGATATATACATAAACACAATACAAAATTTACCCAACAATATAAAATGTTTCAGTTCTTATATTTTTCATAGAAATCTGAGCATTCAAAAGGTGGGTGTGTTCTTACACATTTTTATTGTACTTGTCTCTATATCACAATTTTTAAATTGATTTTCATTGGAGCATAGTTGATTTACAATGCTGTGTTAGTTTCTGCTATACAGCAAACTTACTCAGTTATACATATACATATATCCACTCTTTTTTAGATACTTTTCCCATGTAGGTCATTACAGAGTATTGAGTAGACTTCCCTGTGATATACAGTAGGTTCTTATTAGCTGTCTATTTTATACGTAGTAGTGTGACATATACACACTATAAAATAGACAACTAATAAGAACCTACTCTGTATCACAATTTATGTTTGAAAAATATACTTTCTTGACTTTAAAATATTTCACTATGTGTTATGCTTCCATATACCATGGTTCTTTATAGCCTCTCCATATTAATAACTTTAGAATGTTGAGTGGTAAATTTATCTTATTTCTTTTGTCTTTATAATAACTCATATATTGTCAACCACTGATAACCTCTTGATGGTTAATTGTGCATCTGGCAACAAGTTACAGATAAATGGGGACTCATCCTTAAATCTCTTAATGCCTCACCGTATGAAAATAAAATTCTTATTGGCTATCAGAAAGTCAAAATATCCCAAGAACTGACTTGGGATGTTACCAGATGGCTTATGTATCTATTATTTTTTTAGTTTAAAAATAATATTTACTGATCTAGTAATTTTAAGACTTGGGCAATCCCTTCCCACAGTCATGAGACTATTTCACTGTTTTTGCCACTGCATTATTTGAAATAAATCTACCATAAAAAATAGAAAATTGTAATGTTGAATAGGATCCATGGGAATTGAATAAGTTTCAAAGCAGGAAATATACTTGGAAAATAACACGAGCGTGGCAAAAGAAAAGAAGTTGTGTTGGCTTATGATTAAGCCACTTAGAACAACAAATAACACTGGAACTTAGGAAATATGATTTCATTCTTGTTAGCAAAAGAATACTAGTTCTAATCCATGAAAATTCATTCTACTGTAGAAATACAGAAAACTTGACATTAATCACAAAATATTTTACTTGTATAATAACAACAACATATAAATTTTTTTCACAAAAAACACAGAGAACATGTATTGTCTAAATTTTTATATAATGTATTTATTTATTTGGTTCTCATTTTTTAAGCACCACAATGCCTGGGTATTTACCAGTTTAACTTTCTAAATGAAGGTCAGAAAATTATTTTAAAAATTCTACTATTATCCTAATTTCTTCCACTTTTTCCAGAATTTACAGGGCATCTAGGTCATTAATTATGTTTAGATTAAATGAGGGAAAACTTAAAAAATCACGTATTGGGGATGTAAATATTACCAATAATAAAATTCACTGTGGTAAAAGCTGCAATAATCTACCCAGTTATAAATTATATGCAACTATAACTTTAGCCTTTATATTAGGACATTACAGTATCTTACTATCTTTTACAGTCTTCATTTACATTATTCAAAAATAAAAGCCTGTGTTAAACTTGATTTTTGCAATGAAAACTAGAAATGCTGAAGCTGTATATATAGCTGCTGCCATTTAACTTTGTGTGTAGGGTGGGGGATGGATGTGTGTGTGCATACACACAACTGAGGACCAAAATATGAAAACAGCACAACTTGGGAAGTACCATTTTGTATACAGTCAGAGAAGAAGCAGTATGCAGAGGAGTAAGAGAGTGGGTTTCCGTGTTTAAATCCACTTACGGAACGTGTTTCCTCAGGACAGTTATTGAGTCTCTCTCTGCCCTGGTGGAGGTGTAACTAGGACCTATCCCACGGTGTCATAACGAGGGTTAAACGTGGTCACGTATAGAAAGGGGTTAGAGTTGTGCTGGGAACTTACCCATATCCGTTCCTCACCTTCACACAGTACATGAAGTGATGGCGCTGAAACAAGAAAGAGCAGATGTTTGTAGTATTCCCTCCCACCTCCCCGACTCCGTTGTCTTCTCTGTCTCTCCCCCTTCTTTTTCACTGGCTTTACATTCCTTTCAAGCTCTGAAGTCTTGAGATCCCACTGGCATCTCAATGGGCTTCTCACTTAATTCACTCTCTGTCGTCCTTAATCACGTGATTTTATCTACAATTTATCTATTCAATGATGCATTAAATAATGCAATGATGCAGAGAGGAGGAGACTACCAAGGATACAGTAATAGATAGAACTTGACTCATGTAAGTTATGGTTTGGAAATAAAGACAGAAAACAAACTTATAAACAGAGGGTGTTATGGAAACACTAAACCTAGACACAAGGATCTTAGTCAGAAAATGGAATGCTCTGTGGGAAATATATACTTAAAAGTTGTATGAAGGATGCATAAGGAACCTACCTCAACATAATAAAGGCCATATATGACAAGCCCACAGCTAATATCAATGATGAAAGCTATGACATCAGGAACAAGACAAGGATGCCCATTCTTGCCACTTTCATTCAACACAGTACTGGAAGTTCTAGCCAGAGCAATTAGGCAACAAAGAGGAAAACAGATAAAGGCATCCAAGTCAGAAAAGAAGAAGTAAAATTGTTTTTATTTGCAGAAACATGGTATTATATATAGAATAATATACACAGAAAAAACTGTAGGATAAATGAATTTGGTAATGTTGCAACATACAGAATCAATATATAAAAATCAGTTGCACTATACACTATGAAATCTATACACTAACAGTAAACTTTCAGAAAGGTAAATTAAGGAAACAGTCTCATCTATAATAGCATCAACTTCACTGAGGCCACTGATTCAATGTTAATCTCATCTGGAAGACACCCTGACAGACACACCTGGAAATAATATTTAATCTGGGCATCACATAGCGAGTCAAGCTCATGCATAAAATTAGCCACCTAAAGTTTACCCCTTGTCAACTTGGCAGCCATATGCATCTTAAACCGTATTCAATCTACAAATAAAGACACCTAATGTGACAACTATCTTGCATTCAGCCAAAACATACACTAACGTCTTCCCTAGAAGATAAGTAGAAATCATTGAGTGATTTTTGCTCTTCTCCTTGATATCCTGTAACTTAAATACTGTGATATAAAATCAATACATTTTATACTGTGGGATGATGTAATGAGACAAAAGAAAGCAAAGATAGATGATAGATAGGTAGATAGATGGATAGATAGATAAACACATAAACATATTCATAGTAAAATAAGGAGGAACTACTCATGACAATTACAGTTCTTGTTTCTCCGACTGGTCACGTGGTTGTAGCTGGTATTTATAACTTCCATGTTCCATTATCCATTCTGTCTTCCCTTTGCCTTCAGTGAGCCCATCAGCTGGTTGTGGTTCTTTTACCTCATGGGGTGATGCAAAACTTCATTCTTGCAAAGTCTAGTCCATTAATAGTCCTGCCTGGGTTGGGTTGTTGTAGTTTTCCATTGGCCTTAATAATGGAGTATGGATACTAAGATATGCCCTAAGAGATCTCCTGTGTTCCAGACATATTCTTTCTTATCGCCATTGTGGTGTCGTAATCCCCTTCACTATCAGGATCAGTCATCCCAGCCAACACCGTAACTCCCTCCTTTGCCTGTTGATTCAGAGATACGAGGAGCCCAAAGGGGCATGATGGCAGTTTTTACTTCCAGTTCAATAGAATCTTTCTTGTCTCTCCTGGTGGAAGCCTTTCTCCTTCTGAAACTAAGACCTCTAGGCCTGCAGAGCACAAAGTCATGGAAACTGGAAGCAAAAATTTGGCTAAGGGTTTATTAGGGATGGTGGTGTGTGGTGCCACTCCCTTGACTCCTGGACCCATAAATTGTGGTTCTGGGAGAAACAACACCATATATTGGAAGCTCATACAGAGCAGAAACAGCTTTTTGGAGAAGCTTGCCCTAGCTCAGCAAGACAGTGTTACCTAGACGATGCTGTATCTGAGTCCTCAAAAGGCCATAGTAGCATTCTGTCAAGGCAACTGCACAAGGACGGTGGGAACTATGGTAATACCAGTGAACTCCATTAGCATGAGCCCATTGCTGCACTTTTTTGCTGTGAGATGGGTTCTTTGATCAGAAACAGTGATTTGTTGAAAACCATGGTGGTGGATAAGTCCACAGATGGTAGTTTGGGCAGATGCACTGCATGTAGAGAAGGGAAATTCTTATCCAGAGTAAGTGGCTCTTCTAAATACTAAGAACAAAATGCTGTCCCTACCATGATGGAGGTGGTCCAATGTAATCAGTCTGCCACCAGATAGCTGGCTGATCACCCCAGGGAATGGTGCCGTGTGGGGCCTCAGTGTTGGTCTTTGCTGTTGGCAGGTTGGGTATTCACTCAGCTGTGGTCATAGACAAGTCAGCCTTGATGATCATAAGTCCATGTGGCTGAGCCCATGCGTCACCTCCATCCTTGCCACCATGGCCACTTTGTTCAGAGCCCACTGGGCGATGACAGAGGTGGCTGAGGAAAGAGGCTGGCTGGTATCCACAGAATGGGTTGCTTATCCACTTGATTATTAAAATCCTCCTCTGCTAAGGTCACCCTTTAGTGAGCGTTACATGGGGCACACGTCTTCATTTTTTTGTCCATTCAGAGAGGTCCATCCACATATCATTCCCCTCAGTTTTTTGTCACCAGTTTTTTAATCATAATCCTTTCCAGTCTCTGACCATCCAGCCAAACCGTTGACCACAGTTCATGAGCTGCTATATAATCATATGTCTGGCCACTTTTCTTTCCAATAAAGTGAACAACCAGGTGCATTGCTCAAAGTTCTGTCCACTGGGAAGGTTTCACTTTACTACTGTCCTTCAAAGATGCCCCGGAAAGGAGCTGTAGCACTGCAGCTGTCCGCTTTCAGGTGGTGCCTGCATACGATGCAGCCCCATCTGTAACTCAGGCCCAAGTCTTCTCTTCCTGTGTCAGCTGATCATAGGAAGATCCCCGTGAGGTCACAGGTGCTGCGTGGGAGAGAAGCCAGAGTAGCAGAAGGAGGACAGTGGGCATTTTGGCCACTTCTTCATATAACTTACTTGTGCCTTCAGGGCCTGCTGGGGCCCAATCAAGTATATACCACTTCCATTTAATGATAGAGTCCTCCTGTACTCACCCAACTTTATGGCTTGGTGGGTCAGATAACATCCAGTTCATGATGGACAGCTCAGGTCGTGGTAACTTGGTGGCCCATGGTTAAGTGTTCAGTCTCTACTAAGACCCAGTAGAAGTCAAGAGTTGTTTCCCAAAAGGAGAGTAGTTATTTGCATATGATGGCAGGGGCTTGCACTAAAATCTTAAAGTCCTGTACTATGATTCACCTATAGGGGCCTCCCAAAGACTCCAAACAGCACCTCCATCTGCCATTGACACATCAAGCACCATTGAATCTGCTCAATTGCATGGCCCAAGGCACCTTAGAAGGGATATCTTAATATGGACCACACCACTGGACCTCCAGAAATTTCACTAGGTAGAAAACTCATGAATTTTAGATTTATTTCCTACCCTCTAACACACAAATGTCTTATCAATAGGTCTAGAGTAGTTGTTACCCCTTGCATACTAGGTCCAATCAGCATGATGTCATTTATATAATGGACCAATGTGATGTCTTGTGGAAGGAAAAGGTGATCAAGATCCCTGAGAACTAAACTATGATATAGGCCTGGAGAGTTGATATACCCCAGAGGTAGAGCAATGGAGGTGGATTTCTGGTCTTTGCCAGCTGAAAGTAAACTGCTTCTGGTGAATCTTATGGGCAGGTGTAGAGAAAAAGGTATTTGCCAGATCAAAAGCTGCATACCAGGCACCAGGGTATGTGTTAAATTTCTGAATCAATGAAGCCACATTTGGTACAGTACCTGCAATTAGAATCATCACCTGGTTAAATTTTCTGTAATTCACTGTTATTCTCCAAGATCCACTGTCTTCTGTACAGGCCGAATTGGACAGTTGAAGAAGGATGTGGTGGGAATCACCACCATTTCATCATTCAAGTCCTTGATGGTGGCACTAATCTCTGCAATCCCTCAGGAGATGTAGTATTGATTTTGGTTTATTATTTTCCTAGGTAGTGCAGTTCTAAAGACTTCCACTTGTCCTTTCCTACCATAATAGTTTTTATTCCACAGCTCAGGGAACCAATGTGGGGATTCTGCCAGTGTCTATGTATGTATATTCAAATTATGCATTCTGGAACTGGGAAAATAACCACAAGATGGGTTCATGGGCCCACTGAACCCATTGTGAGGTAGATCTGATCTTAGATGATCCATCAATTATCTGACCTCCATAAGCCCGTACTCTTGACTGGTGGGCCACATGGACATTCTGGGTCTTTTGGAATCAGTGTCAGTACAGAGCTAGGGTCCAGTTATCCCTAAAAGTTCTGATTATTTCCTTTTCCCCAAAGTATAGTTATTCTAGTAGAAGACTAGAGCTTCCTTAGGGAAAGGGTTGGAGCAAGATTAATAGTAAAATATTTTAGTAGTGTTCTTCCTCAAGGGGACCTGACTTCTCCTTTATTCAGTGGACTTTGGGGCTATAAATGAGCTCAAGTCTAGGATTTGACTGATGTCTCATGACTCTCTGTTTTTCAATATTCAGGCTGGACTTGTGTTCACTGAACCTGAAATTTTTCTGCTTTTACAGATATAGTAAGAGTTTAACAGGCTTTCTATCTATTTCACTTCCAGGAATATCATCATCAACTAACCGTTGATCTGCACAAGTCAGACTATTCTGATTGCTGCTTTGACTCTGCTGTCCATTACCATAATCATGGCCACCTTGCCTTTGGCAGTTGAGTGCTGCCATTTGGCCCCTGTCACCCCAGGGGTGAATTACTCCCCTCATGTTTAGTTTTCCCAATTCATTGACTGCAGTCCCCACTGGGAGGTCTGTCCTACAGAGAAGAGTGATCACACTGCTCTCTAAGGAGGACAGGGCTCCCCTTGCAAATCGATTCCTCCCAGTATCCATGAAAGATATGCCTTCTGGACCCTCTCCATTGTAACATTTCAATCTCTCTAAGCCTTTGAACCCCTTCCTCTAAATTAAACTAAGGCACATCCAGCAATTCCAGTTGCCTCACAGTGGGCCTCCTTTTGGTTCATGTTTCAGTCAATGAACCAAACAAACTTAGATTTAAAGCTCTTTCCAATTCTGTTACCACTGCAGCATTAAATGCCCAATCTCTTTTTATTGAGCTCATATCAATAAATTCAGGCTGATCCAACTTTATGTTCCTTCAACCATTACCTCACACCCTTAATATCTATTCCCAGAAGTTTCCCAGATATTTTTCTGTAAAAATTAGGAAACTGAAGTTGTTACTTTGGACTGTAGCACAGATCCTCATGGGTCACACTTTGTACCTCACCTTTAGGGGCCTGCTGGCAAATGAGTCTAATTATAGGTCTAGAAGCAAAGAGGGTGTTGGGATGGGTACTGAGGAGAATTAAGATTGTCTTGTATGTCAGCTTCCTCAGGGAAGACTATTAGAGTTTTCTAAGGCAATGCAGGGTTAATCTCCTCAGAAGGAAGTGGAGAAGGCAATACCACTAGGGGTAGGGACGCTACTGCAACTGTGGGTGGAGAAACCTCTTCCACTAGCAAGGAAGACTCATCAGAATTTAGGGACTCGATATTCCCACCTTCGTAAGGGTCTTACCACATGTCCCCATCTCAACCTATGGGATCCTATTCCTTCCCGATCAATGACTTCACTTTAGCAGTAGACACCCTGCGAGGCTGAGAGTTCCACTTGCATTTTAATTCAGCCATTCACAGGATAAAGTTCTGCTTTTGATTTTTAACAATTTTAACCCTGCAGCTGCAGGAGACAAGGGTTTCCTTCAGTGGTGCACTCATAGAAGCTCTTGGGTTATTTATGTGGTGCTTGATCTGGGAATTCTAAACCCTGAACTCATCCTTTTCTTTCACCACTTTATCCAGTGACATTAAGAGCAACCAATCATATTCATCAGTTTTCCAAAAGTGTTCAGAAGAGTCATATACAGTCGCTTAGCTCCTTGTTTCTTATAAGTAATTAGAAGTATACTGTAAAATAAGCATATATTTTGCATATCTCTATAAACAGTTCATATCATGGACAATCAGTGTCCTCTTTATTAATGGAAGTATAGTCATCAGTGTCTTTAAATCTAATAAGACTGAGGAGACTATTCCAGAAACCCGAGAACCAATTCAGAAAATTCATTCTCTCATCGTTAAATTCTATCAATATTTCCCTAGAAACACTCTTATTTCCAAAATTTGTATTAGGGTTCTCCAGAGAAACAGTAGATATAGAGATAAAGAGAGAGATATAGATATATACATATGACAGAGAGAGGAAGAGCTAGCTTTATTATGAGAAACTGGCTCACACTATTATGGAGGCTGAGAAGTCCCATGACATGCTTCCTGCAAACTGGAAATCCAGTGGTGTAATTCATTCTGAAAGGGCAGGAGAATATGAAATAAGATGCCCTAGCCTAAACAGTAAGGCAGTAAAAAATGAAGCAATATGTGAAAAGGAACTTTATTCATATAAAGTGTTAAATGGATAGAACATTATATATAATTTGCATATATATCATTTAATGAAATAATATTTTATTAATTTCTGCATGTTACATTTATGTTATATATATTAAATAGGTCATTCTTATGGATCGTAGCACACCATTCATTCTATCTTCATCATTTAATTCATTGTAAGTTAAATACTATTTTTTCCTCCCTACCTTCCTTTCTTCCTGATTGACTTGCTGTCTTTTTTCTTTTCTTCTTTTCTTTTTTTCCTTTCTTTTCCTTCCTGTCTTCTCTAAGCATTCATTCATTTAGTACCAAATCTGCTAAGATAACATACTATAACAAATTAGAGTTCAAATTTCAAAGCCAATCATCTGAATGTAAATTCTGAATGTCTTTGGTCACTGTGCCTTAGTTTCCCATCTCCAAAGTGGAAATGGCAGTTCCTACCGTATAGTGTTGATGGAAAATGAAATCACTAAAGCACATAGAATGACCAACATCTGGCCCACAGTAAATGTAAATGTAGCATTATATTACTCCTTGCCAGATATTGTGATAGATAAGGCAAGATGATGGATGGCCCCTGCTAATAACCTTTAATAACCCAAGGTCTACAGAAGAAAAGCAGAGTTAGACATGAAACAGATAACTGTAATAATAATGTGGTATTTGATTACCAATGTAGCAAAATACTGCAGTAAGATAGAAGAAAACTCTCTTATGTAATAAGGAAAGACTTCACATAAAATAAGTATATTTGGGTCTGTGTGGTAGATTGCCAGTATTTTATCTGATTCTATGAAGTCTCTTTGTGTGTATAGAACTAGAATCTGGTGACTATCATGTCCTGAAGCAAACCACAATACATTGGATTTTTGCATTTGTAGCCATTTGTTTAGTCAATAGGATCATCAACAAAGTAGGTATAATCTCATAGTTAACAAACTGAAAATAGCAACTGTAATTGAATAATTGACAGGACAAGACAACATGAAATGGACACACCTAGCTGCAGTCTCTACCTTACGGAGCCCTGTGCTGTGGTTGGATTCATGGAGGGTTTACTAGACAAAGCAACCACTAATCTGATACCTGATATAGGAGCACGAGTTAACCGTGGGATGGCAGGCTGGATTGGGGGAATAATTTTGCTGATGTTAAAGTAGATCTTTTCCTCTGAAATTATTTTGAAACAGTAGTTCTGTGTTAGTGTGTTAGTTAAAGCTGTGCAATGAAGCAGATATATGTTATAAAAGCTGCACAAAAAATCATAAAATATCAATCTCTTTGAGTTTATAGCAGTATTGGTCCAAATGTAAAATTTTTGTATATCATCAATTTAGGTACAATATTCCTATATTGAATGCTAAATTTCTGACTCGATCAAAATAATAATACATTTTAAAGAAAACAGTAGTCAGTTTCAACTCTATCTTGCAAACTTATAATATTATGATTGCCCTTGTAATCTATAAACACTGCCCTAATGGATAGGCAGTTTCTCTTTACCTACGGTTTCTCTTTACCTAGCCACAGTGTCTGAAACAAGACCTCCAATCAGGTATAGAATTTTAAATAAAAATAAAGAAAAGGAGAATAAATCATTTTTCTTAATCTGCATTAAAGAAGCAAGAGAATGAGAAGTTTGTGGTTTGGCACTAATGCAGAGAGAACGTGGGTTTTGGTGTAAAAATAACCCTGGGCTTGAATCCTGGTGCTAACAGTAAGAACACTGTCATTTCTTGAAGTAATAAACACGTGCACTCACACTATTTGAATGTTATGCATGTGCATACACATGTGTGTACAACACAGTACAAGGTACACACACAGGCATATATCCTTATCAGAAGGAGCCTTGTGTACATTATCCAATTAACAGCTCACAACGTATAAATGTGTTTACTACCAGACCCTTCATATACGACGAGGAAAACTAAAACTCACAGAAACAATGCAATGTGTCTAAGATCTAATGGCCAGCAAGTGACTTTGTTGTGATTTGAACTCATGACCATGTGACTCTTAACTTCTATTCAATGATGCCTCCGTTTCATAGTCCTTAATAGCTGCTAAATATCACCTCAATTCCACTCCATACATATGATGTTCTTCACCTATACAAGAGAGAGTGATACCAACTGCCTTATAAGCATATCGTAAAAATGAATGCAATGTGCAGACACACGCACTTATAAAATACTGACTTTTTCTCCCTAAAGGGAATACAACATTTTCAATATCTTATCTGGCTTGCCATCTTGCACTGTATACAATACACTGAAGAATTTGCTGAGGAGTTTCCCTCTTTTAACAATCTGAATGAGATAAAGATATAAATGCAGTACAGCCTCCTCTCCCCCCTTATCTGAGGTTTTGCATTCCACAGTTTCAGTTAACCAGAGTCAGCCACGGTCTGAAAATATTAAACAGAAACTTCCAGAAACAAACAATTCATAGGTTTTAAATTCCATGCCATTTTCAGTAGTGTGATGAAATCTCACACCCACCAGCTCTGTCCCTCTGGGGTCGTGAATCATCCCTTTGACCAGCATATGCACCCTATACACGTTCCACGCCAATTAGTATGGGAAGAGACATGGTATATGAAGGATTCGGTACTTTGTGCAGTTTCAGGCATCCCTGGGGGTCTCGGAACAAATTCTCCATGGAAGGGGGTAGGTACTGTATTCAGTTCCTGGCCCATGGCAGGTAGATTATAATTGGTAACTGATAATTCTTATTTGTTTGTTATTATGCAATTAAATCAAAATCACAAAATCTCAGGACTTCTTGTTATTGTTTGGATATTTTTTGGAATTCAAATTTAAAATTGTGTTTGCTCATCCACTTATAGTTTCTAATAAATCTAAATTCATAGGATATGAAATTTCATTGCTTATATATAATTATATGCTACTTCTAATAATCTATTTCCAACACTTAAAGTTTTAATACCTTGCCAAACATTCCCAGGCATATTCTCTCTCTCTCTCCCTTTATTTTCTTGTTTCCTTATTTTGTACCAAGGACTGATATTTCTGCAATTCCTATTTTACATCTACTTCCACAACCCCTGTACGATAGTTTATAATTATGACCCCTTTAAAAAATAATAGCATTTATTTTAGTAACACAATTTCTCAATCTCCCATTAGATTAGAAAGGTCATTGTACAGAGGTAATTTTGCCCAATCATCCAAAAATACTACTTTAACTTTACTATTTTATTTCTCAGAAGTTTAAATTTTTAAAAAATGTGTAAGAAGTATAGCTTTTTCTGTTCTTTTAAGTCTGTAAGTGGTACATTAAAAAAAGAAAATATTCCACCTTCAATTTTAAAGCATGAATTATTCACCTTATGGATACTTGAGTCTTTGTGCCTGGCAGACAGAAATGTAAGCACAGAGATTTTGGCTGATGCTGCTAGAAGTCAAACCTCTTGACATCTGTTCTCCTGATAGCCCCTAAGCAAAAGCACTTCAAATACAATATCTCAGATCAGCTCATCAGAATCAATTTCAGTCTTCAATCAGTTAGTGCAGGCTGACCTTATAGTGTCTGAAGAATCCAGCAAAAACAGATTACTTGTGTTTAAAAATCTACTTGTGTTTTACCTGTGAAATCAGAGCTGAATTTGACCTCAGAAAACTTTTTTGACTTTTGACTAGACTTAACGATGACTTTGATGGTTTTCATGTGAATTGTCTAAGGAAGAATTACAAGGAATGTGATTTTTATATCATTATTTTATGTAGGCTATCAAATTTTTAAGACTTATGGATTATACTTGAAATTTTCATTTCTAAAATTAAGATATAATTGAGGCATAAGTGAGATTTGTTGGCTCTCATGGTGGTAATTCAGCCACATTAAAACATCATATCCAAATTATCATTTGTGCATGCATAACGCATTGTCATTTTCCCAGAAGAGAGTTATTCTCTTCTTCTTTTTTTTTTTTTTTTCATAATGCTATAAGTAATTTTAATATACTAAGTGGTAGTGACTTAGGGACTTTACTTATCTCATGTAAGATAAAACCAATGGACAACTAACTATTCTCTTCTTATTAGACTTTTTTTAGGCAATCTATTTGCTGATGAGTACAAATACCTTAGTGACACCATGAAGTGTTTACTATACATAGTTAATTAGAAAGATATTTACTATACAAAAAAGGAGATAATTTCAAAGCAATTTTGTTTTCTCATCAATATTAATTTGTATTACCAGATTAAAGTTAATATTCCATTTTCAATGTTTAACTTTACTTTCAGGGGGCTGTTTGTTTGTTGTTTATTTTCTATCATTACTTTAAATAGAACAAATATTTTATAACTTTGGTCCAAGTGGCATAGCATTCATCTGCATAGTCAGATAATGTATTCATTATTACAGTATGTGGTCTTTATCTTAAATAGCTAACTTCATATTTCTTTCACTGTGGAAGTAAAACAAATTAATGTCTTTATAAGCAGTCTTTGTTAAAACTTGAACAGGTCTAAAAACCTGAAATGTAATAAAAATTTGTTATTGATAACTTAAGTATTGTACATATTTTCATAGAATTCTCATAGTTCATTTTGATCAATATATGTCACCTATTTTTTGTAAACAGTATTAAAAACACATATGCTCTTTGAAGTTCTCTTTCAACACATTTTATATTCATTAATTTTCTTAAGCACCATAATTATTTCAAGGATATGGCCTCTTTGCCATCTTTGACATTATTCCAGGCATTTCTGAAAGCATCATCCTTTGTCATTTAAACAGTATTTTCAGCCCATGTTAGTTTCTTCCTCCAACATCTGAATAATTCGCTAGATAGGAGGTCTGATTCCTTTAATGAACGTAGTTTATGGTAACACAATCATCACAGGCTGTGTCATCCCTTATGGTTACCAGTTCCATGCAGGGTTATAACTCATGTAACTTGGGTTATTTCAGAGACTAAGCAGGAAAACCTCAAAGCCAAGAGCTTGACAATATTTTCAGTATAACCGTAGCTTCATTTATTTTCTTACATTGCTCTCTAAAGATTTTTTTTCAAATACTTCACATCTGCTTTGCATCCGAACTATCAGTTATATTTTACTCTCATTTCTATGTTGTTAATGTTTTAATTTTTTTTCCTAAAATTAAGATGGCCAGAAGAAATAGAGTATGTGAAAATACTTTTTACATGTAAGTGATTTTTTAAATGCCTATCTTGGATTATATAGCCTGTTGGAAGTTTCATCTAATTATATAACATTGTGGTAATAAACTTATACACCAGACTAGAGGTCACAAAATCCTATCACTTAAAGGACGTTGCATTTAAAAATAGGGTTATTCAGAGAAAACACTGGAGATATTTGACCTAAGAAAAAACACAAATTATGAGTAAAGCCAGGATCAACATTCAAAATGCAATAGATCATCCACCACCTTATCTAAATAATTATTTATTTATTTGTTTGTTTATTTAATTTATTTTCATTAAACTTTTTTTATTTTTTTACAGTTTTAAAGGTTACTTTCCATTTTCAGTTATTAAAAAATATTGACTATATTCTCCCTGTTGTACAATACACCCTTGAGCCTGTCTTATACCCAATGGTTTTTACTCCCTACTCTCCCACCCCTATATTGCCCCTCCTCCCCTTCCCACTGGTAAACACCAGTTTGTTCCCTATATCTGTGAGTTGGCTTCGTTTTTCTTATATTCACTAATTTGTTGTGTTTTTTAGATTCCACATATAAGTGATATCACACAGTATTTGAATTTCCTGTCTGACTTATTTCACTTAGCATAATGCCCTCCAAGTCCATCCATGTTGCTGAAGTGGCAGTGTTTTGTTCTTTTTAATGGCTGAGTAGTATTCCATTGTGCATACTTTACTTTCAACGTAAGTATACTTTGCTTACCTTTGCTCCTTCTTAGGGTTGGCTGAAGATGGCGGTATACAGACTGGAGTAGCCAGGCCTGCTGAGGTTTATTGGGGGTCATCGATTACAGAGCTTGCTCCTCTAGAGGGGCGTGAAGCACCGCCAAGGCCTTGGAGTTTTCAGCTGTTGCTAGTAGTACTCTGGCAGATAATCTGGTTCCTATGATTACCTGGGTTTACGGCTAAGCATAGTGGGGTATCTAATCCCAGTTTTGGTCTTAGCTATCGTGTAATCAGTGTATGTTAAAGTCACTTTCGTAGTCTATTTTTACTTTAATTATGGCTTTTTACAGCTTAATCAAGATTTAACTTTATTTTGTATTATTCTTTAACACGCTTTACACCATAATTCTATTAATTTGGGTCATTCGTATGACCGTGGGGGCTGGCACAAAATTTACCAACCTTAATTAATATGGTTTAGTCCAACTTTCGTTTATGGCTTAATTCTCATTACTGCTGTCTCCCGTGGGGGAGTGGTTGAGCAAGGTGTTGTGAGCTACTGGTATAGTGTGCTTGATACCTGCTCCTTTTAATCTTAGTGATTTAGAGGGCATTCTCACTGGAGGGCGGTTACTTGCATGTGTAATTCTACTAAAAATTAATAGAAAGGCTGGGACCAAACCTGTGTGTTTATGGGGCTAGTAAGCCCGTCTAGGCATTTTCAGTGCCTTGCTTTAGAGGTTGTTTAAGCTACATCAACTTGTTATACATAGGTGGTGTTTATATGGCTGTGTTGTGAGGTTTGTGTCAGATTTAGTATTAAATTTTTGATAAACTGGCTGATGAATCTAGGGAGATGTCTGTCTATATGGGTGGTGAATATCTAAGTAGTTTATTGGTACGATGGGGGCGTTCTGAGGCTGATTTGTTTTGATGGGTATATTGTTTTAGACGGGGTGGGGGGAGAGTGGAATGCTATGTCTATTGCACATATGTACATGTATAATATCGTTATATCCTGTGACCACTGACTGAATTGCACACCATGGATTGCTGATGCTGCTAAATAATCTTCAGTTAAAGTCCAGCTACAATTTGCTTGACTGTGTTAAGACCCTTTAGGGTCATAGCTGAGTCCAAGCATCCCCCCTAAAAATTAAAAAATGCTAAATTTATGAAATTGCAGTTATGTGTGAGCATGGGCTGATTAGTCATTAGTCCATCAAGATGTCTTATTTAAGGGGAAAGAGTGGGCGATTTTAGGTGAGATGGCCCTGAAGTAAGAACCAGATGTCTGATAACGTTCATCAATAGAAACTCCCAAAATTTATGGGCCCAGAGAGAGAAGAGGGACACCTGCCAAGCGGGTTGATGGTTTCACAAGACCTGGTGATTAAGCTTGTGATCTAATGGACTGGATATGCATGTTGACTGGAATTGATTTGACTTAATGTACTATTTATGATTAATAACCTGTATGTACTATGCAATGCTAATAATATAATGTACATGCTTATAAGCATGGGGTAAATAATGTAATGTACGATTATACATATAATGTAATATGTATGTATAAGATGTATGTACTCATTAATGTGGTGGTGCAAAATATGCACGATGTACATAGTAGTATGTGATAAAATGGACTGCTTTAATACTGACATAGTACTTAATAATTTTATAAATGTCTTCTAATAAAATTTCAGGGGATAGTTTAAGTAGAATTTCAGCTTTGGGTGCTGGCAGTGAATCAGCTAGATTCAGTATTCACTGCTAGAATCACTATTGAGAGTAATAGGGCTAAGACTCCTCCTAGTTAGTTGGGGATTGATCGTAGAATTGCATATGCAAATAGAAAATGTCACTCTAGTTTGATGTGTGGTGGTGTGTTAAGTGGGTTTGCTGGGGTGTAGGTGTAGGAGTCGCCTAGCAAGTTGGGTGAAAATATGAGTGAGGCTAGGATTAGTAGTAGGGAACCTAGGATATCTTTGATTGTGTAATAGGGATGGAATGGAATTTTGTCTGTGTCGGATGGGATTCCTGTGGGGTTGTTGTATCCTGTTTCGTGGAGGAATAGTAGGTGGACAGCTGCTAGTGCTGTATTGATGAAGGGGAAAATGAAGTGAAAAGTGAAGAATCATGTGAGTGTTGCTTTGTCTATGGAAAAGCCGCCTCAGATCCATTCAACAAGAGTGGTTCCGATGTATGGGATTGCTGAGAGTAGGTTTGTAATAACTGTCGCTCCTCAGAATGATATTTGTCCTCATGGTAGTACAGAGCCTATGAATGCAGTGGCTGTGACTGTAAGCAGTAGAATAATTCCAATGTTTCATGTTTCTTGAAAGGCATAGGATCCATAATATAGGCCACGTCCTACGTGAATGTAAAGGCAGGTAAAGAACATGGAAGCTCCGTTTGCATGCATGTATCAAATGATTCATCCATAGTTGATGTCTCGACAGATGTGTGTTACTGATGAGAAGGCAGTTGTTGTGTTTGGTGTGTAGTGTATTGCTAGGAATAGGCCTGTTAGGATTTGTAGGATCAGGCGGATGCCTAGTAAAGAGCCGAAGTTATCATGATGAGATGTTTGATGGGGTTGGGAGGTCGATAAATGTATTGTTGATGATTTTTATCAGTGGGTGAGTTTTTCGGATGTTGGTCATTGATGTTCTTATAGTTGAATGACAATGATGATTTTTCATGTCATTGGTCATGGTTGGAAGCCATGTGAGAATAATGATGACATGTATTTTTTTTAAGTGTTATTTTTGTGATCAGTTTTGGGGGGGCTTCTTATAGATAGATAGATAGATAGATGATAGATAGATAGATAGATAGATAGATAGATAGATAGATAGATGTATATTTATACAACTATATTTATATCTATCCCTCTCTGTATATACATACACACATCAATCTTCTTTATCCATTCATCTGTTGAGGACATTTAGGGTGCTTGCATATCTTGGCAATTGTAAATAATGCTTCTATGAACATCGAGGTACATGTATCTTTCCGAATTAGTGTTTTTGGTTGTTTTGGATATATACCCAGGAGTGGAATTGCTGGGTTATAATGTAGTTCTATGTTTAGTTTTTGGAGAAACCTCCATACTGTTTTCCACAGTGGCTGCACCAATTTGCATTCCCACTAACAGTATACAAGTGTTCCTTTTTCTTCACATCCTCTCCAACATTTGTTATTTGTGTTCTTTTTGATGATGGCCATTCTTCCAAGTGTGGGGTGATATCTCATTGTGGTTTTGATTTACATTTTCCTGATGATTAATGATGTTGAGCATCTTTTCATGTCCCTGTTGACCATCCACATTTCCTCTTTGGAAAACTGTCTATTCAGTTCTTCTGCCAATCTTTTAATTGGGTTGTTTATTTTTTTGATTTTCAGTTGTATGAGCTGTTTATATATGTTGGATATTAATTCCTTATCAGTTCATATCATTTGCAAATATATTCTCTTATTCAGTTGGTTGTCATTTCATTTTGTAGATGGTTTCCTTTGTTGTGCAAAAGCTTATAAGTTTAATTAGATCTCATTGTTTATTTTTGTTTTTATTTCCATTACTGTAGGAGATGAATCCAAAAAGATATTGCTGTGATTTATGTCAAAGAGTGTTGTATATTTTCCTCTAGAAGTTTTATAGTATCCTATCTTACATTTAGGTCTTTAATACATTTTGAGTTTATTTTTGCACATGGTGTTAGAGAATGTTTATTTCATTCTTTTACATGAAGCTGTCCAGTTTTCCCAGCACCACTTATTGAAGAGACTTTTCTCCATTGTATATTCTTACCTCATTTTTCATAGATTAATTAACAATAAGTGTGTGTTTATTTCTGAGATTTCTATCCTGTTCCATTGATCTATGTGTCTGTTTTTGTGCCAGTACCATACTGTTTTGATTACTGTAGCTTTATAGTATAGTCTGAAGTCAGGGATCCTGATTCCTTCAGCTCTGTTCTTCTTCCTCAAGATTGTTTTGTCTATTTGGAATCATTTGTGTCTCCATACAAATTTTAAAATCATCTGTTCTACTTCTGTAAAAAAAAAAAAAATACCATTGGTATTTTGATAGGGATTGCACTGAATCCCTACAGACTACCTTGGGTAGTATAGTCATTTTATCACTGTTGATTCTTCCAATCCAAGAACACAGTATATCTTTCCATCAGTTTGTGTCATTTTCTATTTCTTTCATCAGTGTTTTATAGTTTTTGGAGTACAAGTCTTTCATCTTCTTAAGTATGTTTATTCCTACGTATTTTATTCTTTTTGATGCAATGGTAAATGGGATTGTTTTCCTGATTTCTTTTTCTGATGCTTCACTGTTAGTGTATAGCAGTGCAAGATATGTCTGTGTATTAATTTTGTATCCTGCAACTTTACCAAATTCATTGCTGAGCTCTATTAGTTTTCTGGTGTTGTCTTTAGGATTTTCTATGTATAGTATCATGTCATCTACAGACAGTGACAGTTTTACTTCTCCCTTTTTAATTTGAATTATTTTTATTTCTTTTTCTTCTCTGATTGCTGTGGCTAGAACTTCCAAAACTATGTTGAATAAAGTCGTGAGAGTGGGTGTCCTTATCTTATTCCTGATCTTAGAAGAAATGTTTTCAGCTTTTCACCAGTGAGTATGAGGTTAGCGGAGGGTTTGTCATATATGACCTTTATTATTTTGAGGTATGTTCCCTTGCACTGCATATATCTTGCACTGCTATACACTAACAATGAAGCATCAGAAAAAGAAATAAGGAAAACAATCCCATTTACCATTGCATCAAAAAGAATAAAATACGTAGGAATAAACATACTTAAGAAGATGAAAGATCTGTACTCCAAAAACTATAAAACACTGATTAAAGAAATAGAAAATGATACAAACTGATGTGATGTCCATTTCCTGGAGACTTTTTATCATAAATGAATTTCGAATTTTATCAAAAGTTTTTCTCCATCTATTGAGATGATCATATGGTTTTTATTCTTCAGGTTGTGGACATAGTGTTTTAAATAATACACTTGACACTTGGGGTGGGAAATATTTCTAGGTATTATGTTTAAAAGTAAATTTTCTATAAAATAAAGCAAAAACATTTATTTCAAAATTTATCTGTAAAGCAGGAGCAATATAAATATATATTTAGAGTTTAATATTTTTTGATATATATTTCCCCTTAACAATTAGACTGTTATAATTTCTTTCCTTTACTAATATACTAAAAAGTACTTATTTCTCTTATATTTGTAAAATTTGAATTCACAAATTATTTTCCAGTATTCCACTCCTTCAGCATTTACCTTCTTAGCTAAAGACCAATTTCATAATATTTGAAAATATAAGTCTTGAACTTTAAAAGCAATGGAATAATATTGCTCTATAGCACTTTTGTTTAGGTTTAGTCACTTGATCATTTGACAAATCATTTTTTAAATCTTTATATTCTTTTGTAAGAAAACTAGTTTTTAATATATGAATACAATAGTACATATTTATTTTCCAGGATAAAGAATGTGTGTGTGTGTATATATATATATATAAAACTTAACTAGTTGACTCTCCAATAACAAGTTTATTATTAAATCTCTCCATGCAATTTCTTTTATATAGTACAAAAAGCCAAAGACCTAACTATTTAAGGTCCCATTTGCATGAATGAATCAATTGTCCGAATTGGCTGGTTATTAATCCAAAAGCAATTCAATCAAATCACCTTTCAGCTATATACTTGCACATTTATTGTAAAGAAAAATTGCTATGGATACTTGTTAAAAGTGGCAAGCCTCTATTACAGACTATTTCAATAGGAGTCAAAGCTTGTTGCAATAAGTGAGAGAGACTGAACTCAACTCCACCTAAACAAAAGGATTTTAAATGGTGGAGTGAGGTAGTGGAAAAGAACATGAGACTGGGAGATAAGGGGACAATCTTTCTTGATTACATTTCAAAGAGGTGATTCCCAGGTCCTTAGGAATGACATTCCTGGGTTGTAGATTTACATATCAAAGTGGAAGAGAAAGAAATCATAATTGAAAGTTTTCTAAAGTAAATTCTGCAAGAAAAGGGAGGTCAGAGGCCTATATGAAGGGAAAAACCTGTCTAAAATTCATCATGCATACAGGAATGTTAAAGGCATCTTGTTCACAAAGATGTACGGAACATTGTGGAAATTCTTACGCAAAGGGTAGACAGAGTTTCTTGTTTTGAGTAGCTTTAGATGAAGGATTGTTACAGCCATCCAACTCTGTTTCTTGTATAGTTCTAACTGGAGGTCTTGTGGCTTCTACTTGTGGCCACTGTTGCTTCAATCTTAACTGTTAAGGGTGATGCGGACCCTGTGATCCACACTCACGTTCACACAGGTACATATACATGCACACACATGTGTGCACACACATATATACACATATATGTTAAATAAAAAATATTTGTCATTTGTATTAAGGTATATTTGACTTGCCTTCAATTGAAGGAAATTTCCATTGTAAGGAGCATGTATATAATAACTGTTATCTACAGTACTGCTATATATGCAGAAGATATTTAGGAATTTTACAAAGGTTACTTAAGTTCTTTAGACATTTATATCGGATATGTGTTCATCCTGCATTCCCTCCTCAATGATCCCTGCAAGTTATTCTCTGTCAACTGTATGCATTTATGCTACACATCTTAAGATATATTCTAAAAAAATAAGGAAAAATCTATTAAAACATAAAAAATTTATATGCAAAATATATTGTGTTTAATTCAACAAGTAAATTATATGATGAAAATTATGTTTCTAAATATATTTTTAAATCTATGAGGACCTTATTAGTTCAAAATAATTCTAAAAAATTAATATAGCTACTTCATTTGCTCCTCACCAAGGTAATAATAAAAAGTTAAATAAAACATTGCAAAACTATAAAATAAAAAAACAATATACATCTGTCTGACTCGTCCCATGAAAGATCTAATTAGCATGTGTTTTGACTATATTCACATAACTTTTATTGAAGTGGTGACTTCACACTTTAAAAATAATTGCCTACTAAAACATGGTACATATTTTTAACTGTAAAAATGATTCCCCTGTCATAACATCTATCCCAAGAGAGTGATTTTTGTGATGTTAAAAATATTTTCTAATTAGCAAAAGATATTCTTCTCAAAGTAAATATGTATTCCTTATTTATAATCAAACCTTCAAGTCATGCAAAAATACAGCTATATAGTGCGATAATAGTAGGAAACAAATAAAGATGGCCTATTTATCAAACAACAATCTGGGCCAATGGTTCCAAAGTGGGGAGAGAACACACCAGGTGGTACAAACAGGATGCATTTCGATGCAAGAAAAAACATGATGCTGTAGGCAAAGGTTATTAAATTATTTTTAATATGATTATTTTTATATGTTATTTTATATGCCAGTAGCTGTGTAGAGCATGGACTAAACAAAGAGACAGGGAAAGCAGGTGAGGGGGCAGTTGTGTGAAATATGAATGACTAAATTATGGCAGTAGCAATGAAGTTTGAGCAGAGGGAAAGAGCTGAAGACTGATGAAGAAGTTAGCGTCAATGGTGAATATTTGGATGTGAAAGGACAGGAAGAGATGCTGTAGATGACTTACAGGTGCCTGGATATTTGCCAAGCATTGTGATGATGGATCTGGAAAGAAAAGCAAGTTCTGGAGTGTAATTTCATTGAGATTTCACTGGTGAGCAGCCTTAGTTCAAGGCACCTGCAGGCCACTCACTGAAGTCAGATAATTCATGGTTAAAGTGTGGCTTGGCCATATGCAGGTTATATTACCTTGGACAACGTATTTAATATCTTTGAGTCTTAGTTCTCTTGATGTTTGCTGGAGACTGTAATCACTAGTTCATACAACTATTCTCAGGATTGAATTCAGTAGCAAAAGGTACCTTTTCCTAGGCACAAGGCTTTACCTCTCTGGTGTTTTGGGGCTTTGATTAGCAAATAATCCTGTTACTGCATTAATTCCCATCTTGCTATGAAAGTGGTTTTATATCCATGAGGTAACTGAGTAGTAAACAGTCTTTTGGGGAGAGCAAAAGGCCTTAGACTCTAAGGAGATCTGAAGAGTGGTACGGACCCCCAGAGAGTTCTGGCTAACTCAGACAAGCAGTACATTTTCATTAGATATTAAAATGAATATTAATCCAACAGAAAAATTACATTACATGTTAATAGATATTTGGGAAACTGCCAGTATATGTAGAGAAATACTTAGAGAATATAAATTAATAATGCATTAGCAACCTAATGGTCTGTATCCTAACATATTTTTGATGTGATACACTATCTTTCGTACAAAAGCACTGATCAGAGTGCTAATTATTGCATTCTAGGTGCTGACAAGTGAATAACTCTGGTCCCTCTGCTTAAGGCTGATAAGAACAATCTTCCCTTTGGGTACTAAGCGAGCAGTTTTTCAGGGAAGATTGGTACATAAAGGATATTGGTGATACATAAAGATTTGACACGATAATAGCAAGCCAAGTACAGTCTCTAGTGATAGACTGTCTGATTCGGAATCTTGATTCCATTGCTTTCTCACTCTGTGAAGTTGGGCAAGTCACTTTTTTTCTTTGCAACAGGAAATAATTTCAAATTTATCTGAGGGAGTGGTTATGAGTAGCCAATGCTAAGTGTGCACAGTCCTATCCTATATATATCCTATATATATATACATCTATCTATCACATCTCCCTTATCTACTTGGCTATGGATGGGCACTTAGGTTGCTTCCATATACTAGTTATTGTAAATAAGGCTGCGATGAACATAAGGGTTCATATATCTTTTCCGATTAGTGTCTCCTTTTTTCCTTTGTGTAAATATCCAGAAGTTAAATTACTGGATCACATGGCAGTTCTAATTTTAATTTTTTTTTTTTTTTAAAACAGGGCATGACTATTTTATTTTGTTTTTTGTTTTTTTTTAAAATTTTTTATTAATTAATGAATTTATTTATTTATTGGCTGTGTTGGGTCTTCGTTTCTGTGCGAGGGCTTTCTCCAGTTACGGCAAGCGGGGGCCACTCTTCATCGCGGTGCGCGGGCCTCTCACTATTGCGGCCTCTCGTTGCGGAGCACAGGCTCCAGACGCGCAGGCTCAGTAGCTGTGGCTCACGGGCCTCGTTGCTCCGCAGCATGTGGGATCTTCCCAGACCAGGGCTCGAACCCGTGTCCCCTGCATCGGCAGGCAGACTCTCAACCACTGCGCCACCAGGGAAGCCCTAATTTTAATTTTTTGAGGAATCTCCATACTGTTTTCCAGAGAGGCTGCACCGATTACATTCCCACCAACAGGCACAAGGGCTCCTTTTCTCCACATCCTCACCAAAACTTGTTATTTGTTGTCTTTTTGATGATAACCATTCTGACAGCTGTGAGGTGGTATCTCATGGTTTTGAGTTGCATTTCCCTAATGATTAGTGAAGTGGAGCATCTTTTCATGTGTCTGTTGGCCATCTGTACATCGTTTTTGTCCATTCAGGTCTTCTGCCCATTTTTTAAATGGTTTTTCTTTCTTTGTTTATTTTTGATGTTGAGTTACCTGAGTTCTTTGTATATTTTGGATATTAACACCTTATTAGTTATATCATTTTCAAATATCTTCTCCCATTCAGTAGACTCCTTTTTCATTTTGTTGATAGTTTCCTTCATTGTGCAAAAGCTTCTAAGTTTAATTAGGTCCCAATTTTTTATTTTTACCTTTATTTTCCTTGCCTGAGGAGGCATATCCAAAATAATATTGCTAAGACCGATGTCAAAGAGTGTACTGCCTATGTTTTCTCCTAGAAGTTTTATGATTTCAGGTATTACATTTAAGTGTTTAAGCCATTTTGAATTTACTGTTGTATATGGTGTGAGGAAATAGTCCAGTTTGATTCCTTTATATGTAGCTGTCCAGTGTTCCAACACAGTTTATCAAAGAGACTGCCTTTTCCTCATTGTATATTCCTCCCTCCTTTGTCATAAATTAGTTTACAGTCTAAGTGTGGTTCATTTCTGGTCTCACTATTCTGTTCCATTGATCTATGTGTCTGTTTTTGTGCCAGTATCATACTGTTTTGACTACTGTAGTTCTGTAGTGTAGTCTGAAGTTAGAAAAACGTGACACCTCAAGTTTTTGGTCTTCTTTCTCAATATTGTTTTGGCTACTCAGGCTCTTTTTGTTCCCATACCTATTTTAGAATTCTTTGTTCTAGTTCTGTGAAAAATTCCTTTGGAAGTTTGATAGGACATGCTTTGAATGTGTCGATTGCCTTGGGGATTAAGATCATTTGAACAATATTAAATTCTTCCAATCCATGAGCTCAGTATATCTTTCTATTTATTGGTGTCATCTTCAATTTATTTTGCCAATATGGTAGTAGTTTTCTGAATTCAGGTGTTCCTTGGTTAGATTTATCCCTATGTAATTTATTCTTTTTTGATGCAATTGTAAATGGAATTGTTTTCTTAATTTCTTTTTGGTAACATTGTTGGTGTATGGAAATGAACAGATTTCTGTACATTAATTTTGTATCTTGCAACTTTAGTGAATTTATTTATTAGTTCTAATAGTATTTTGCTGGTGTTGTAGGAATTTTCTATATATAGTTTCATGTCATCTGTAAAGAGACATGGTTTTACATCTTTCTTTTCAAATTGGGTTCCTTTTATTTCTTTTCCTTGACTGACTTCTGTTGCTAAGACTTCCAATCCTGTGTTGAATAAAAGTGAGAGTGGGCATCCTTGTCTTGTTTCTGATATTAGAGGAAATTCCATCAGCTTTTCACCATTAAGTATGATATTAGCTGTAGGTTTGACATATATGGCCTTTATTAAGTTGAGGTATAATTCCTCTATACTCACTTTGCTGAGAGTTTTTATCATAAATATATGTTAAATTTTGTCAAAAGCTTTTTCTGCAACTATTGAGATGATCATATTATTTTTATTCTTAAATTTGCTAATATGGTGTATCATGTTGTTTGATTTGCAAATATTTACATCCCTGGGATAAATCATACTTGCTCATGTTGTATGACTCTTTTAATGTAATGTTGAAATAAGTTTGCTGATATTTTGTTGAGGATTTTTGCATCTATGTTTATCAGTGATGTTGGCCTATTATTTTTTTGTTTTTTTTGTGGTGTTTTTTTTCTTTTTTTATTATCATGATGATGTTCGCCTCATAAAATGAGTTTAGAAGTGTTCCCTCCTCTTGAACTTTTTGGAATATTTTGGGAAAGACAGATGTTAACTCTTCTTTAAGTATTTTGTAGTATTAACCTATTAAGCCATCAGATCCTAGGCTTTTGTTTGTTGGGAGATTTTTGATTATTGATTTTATTTTATTACTGGTAATCTATACATGTTTTCTATTTCTTCTTGATTCATTCTTCATTGTATTTTTCTAGGAATTTATCCATTTCTTCTAGGCTATCTACTTTTTGGTGTATAATTGTTCACAGCAATCACTTATAATCCTTTGGATTTCTGTGTGTTTAACTTCTTTTCATTTGATTTTATTGATTTGGACCATCTCTCTTTTTTTCTGGGTAAGTCTGGCTAAAGGCTTATAAATTTTGTTTTTGTTTTTTTGTAACAGTTGTTAGTTTCATTGATAGACTCTATTTTTTTCCCCTCTATTTCATTTATTTCTGCTCTGATCTTTATTATCTTTTTCCTTCTACTACCTTTGGGCTTTGTTCTATTTATAGTTCCTTTAGCTGTAAGTTTAGATTTTTTACTTAAGTTTCTTTTGTTGTTTCCTGAGGTAGGCTTGTGTCACTATATATTTCCCTCTTAGAACTATTTTTGCTGCATCCCATAGATTTTGGATCATTATGTTTCCATTTTCATTTGTCTCTGGTTACTTTTTAACTTTTCCTTTGATTTCTTCTTGACCCACTGGTTGTTTATTAGCATATAGTTAACCCTCTTTGTGTTTGCTTTTTCTGCAGTTTTTTTTTTTCCTTTAATTGATTTCTAGTCTCATACCATTGTGGTCAGAGAAGATGCTTGATATGATTTCAGTCTTTTTAAGTTTACCGAGACGTGTACTGTGGCCCAGGATATGATCTATCCTAGACAATGTTTCATATGCACTTGAAAAGAATGTGTATTCTTCTGTTGGGGGGTATAATGTCCTGTATGTATTTATTTAGTACATTTTATATAATGTGTGCTTAAGGCCAGTTATTCCTTATTGATTTTTGGTTTGGTTGATCTGTCCATTGATGTAAGTAGAGTGTTAAAAGTCCCTTAATATTATTCTGTTACTGTCAATTTCTCATTTTATGATTGTTAAGTTTTGCTTTATATAACTAGGTGTTCTTATTTTGGGTGCATTTATACTTATGTTATATTCTCTTGTTGGATTAGTCCCTTTATCATTATGTAATGTCCATCTTTTTTTCTTATTAAAGTCTTTGTTTTAAATTCTGTTTTGTCTAATATAAGTATTGTTTCCCCAGCTTTCTTTTCATTTCCATTTGCACAGAATATCATTTTCCATCCTATCACTTTCAGTCTGTGTGTCTTTAGAGCTGAAGGGAGTCTCCTGTAGGCAGCATAAATATGAGTCTTGTTTTTGTTTTTGTTTTTGTTTTAAGTTTATTCAGCCACTCTATGTATTTTAATTGGAGCATTAAAATTGTGGTCTTTTTAGTCCACTTAGGAAGGTCCCTTTAACATTTCTTGTAAATCCAGGTGAGTGGAACTGAACTCTTAGCTTTTGCTTGTCTGTAAACTCTTTATCTCTCTGTCAAATCTGAATGATAGCCTTGCCACATACAGTATTCCTGGTTGAAGGTTTTTTCTTTCATCATTTTGGCTATGTTATTACAATCACTTATGGCCTGCAAATTTTCTGCCGAAAAGTCAGAGAGTTCCCTTTTAAGTATCTAGTTGAATTTCTCTTGCTACTTTTAATATTCTCTCTTTCTTTATAATTTCTGCCATTTAAATTATAATGTATCTTGTTGTGGTCCTCTTTGTGTTATCTTGTTTGGGACTCTCTGTGCTTCCTGAAACGGATGTCTATTTCCTTCCCCAAGTTAGGGAAGTTTTTATTTATTATTTTTTCAAATAAATTCTCTCCCATTTTCTTCTTTTCTCTTCTACTTCTGGGACCCCTATAATGCAAATGTTAGCATGTTTGATGTCATCACAGAGGTCTCTTAAGCTATCCTCATTTTTTAAAGTTATTTTTTCTCCTTCTGTTCAGTTTGGGTGATATCTACTAATTTGTCTTCCAGTTTACTGATCCATTCCTCTGTACCATCTTGTCTACTGTTGATTTCTTCTAGTGTATTTTTTTTAATTTACATTACTCTCTTCTTCAGCTCTATTTGGTTTTTCATTATATTTTTTAAATCTTTACTAAAATTCTCCTGTGTTCATCCATTCTTCTGCCAAGTTTGTTAAGCAACTTTATGGTCACGTCCTTGAACTCTTTATCAGATAGGCTGCTTACCTCTTCTTTGTTTATTTATTTTTTCTGCAGTCTTGGCTTATTCCTTCATTTGGAGCATATTCCTCTTTCTTCTCATTTTGCCTAACTCATTATGTTTGTTTCTATGTATCAGATAGGTTGGTTATGTTTCCCAATCAATCGTGGTGAAGTAACCTTGTTTTGGATATGTCCTTTGGGGCGTAGCAACACTCTCCCCTCTGATCCTGAGAACTATATGCTCTAGGGGTGCCCTTCACATGGATTGTGTGGGCCATTGTTGTGGTGGGGCTGAGGAAGGTGGGCACACTGGCCTGGTTGACTTTCAGCCCTGCTGTCTTTGGTGGCTGCCAGCCCATTGGTGGATGGGGCCTAGTCCTGGCATGGTTGGCTGCATAGCGTAGGGAGTCCCAGAGCTGGTGCTGGCCACTGGTGGGCACGGCTGGGTCCTAGCATGGCTGGCAGCAGGGTCCTTGGGGCCCCTAGGCTGATAGAGATCTCTGTTGGGCTGCTGATCCCCAGACACTAATAGGCTACAGGAAGGACTCCAAAATGGCGCTTGCCGGTACCACTGTCCTCGTGGAAGAAGGGGCTCCATAAAACGGCTGCCTCCAGAGTCTGTGCCCTCAGGTAGCATCCCAATTGTCTCCTGCTTCTCTGGGAAGCTCTCCAAGATTAACCAGTGTGTCTGACCCAGGTTCCTTTCAAATGACAGCCTCTGCAGTCTGACTTGGAGCATATGAGATTTTTAGTGCACCCTTTAAGAGCAATGTCTCTGTTTCCTACAGCCCCCCAGCTCCCATGCACAAGCAATACTGGCCTGCGAAGCCAGACATGCTTCCTCGTTGCAGGTTCCCTAAGCTGTGGAGCCTGATGTGGGGCTCAGACCCCTTTCTCCCTGAGGAGAATCTCTGCGATTGTGACTATCCTCCTGTTTGTTTGTGGGCTGTCTACCTGTGGGTGGTCTATATGTGGTCTCTGACACTCGCACCCATCTCTTTGTCATTCCTTCTCTATACCTTCGGTTGTGGAAAGTGTTTTCTGCTGGCCTTCATGTCATTTGCATAGACAGTTGCTCTGTAAATGGTTGTAATCTTGGCATGCCCGTGGGAGAAGGGGAGCTCAGGGTCTTCCTACTCCGCCATCTTGGCCACGTTTAATAACCTGTAATCTTATTACACAAATTGTTAACATTTGAATCAATTATATATTCCAAGTAAAACAACTGTCTGACACACAGGCGTGTGCATACCATGCACACACACACACATACATGTTCACAGAAACCAAAAATCAGGTGAAAATAAATTTAGTGTTAGTTTTATTCACTACTCCTCCCCCGCTTGCCACAAAAAGGCATTCCACTAAGGTATTCTTTTTTTTTTTTTTTTAATATTTATTTATTTGTCTTCATTGGGTCTTAGTTGTGGCACACAGGATCTTTGTTGCAGCATGAGAGATCTTTTGTTGCAGCATGCAGGCTTCTCTAGTTGTGGCATGCGGGCTTCTCTCTAGTTGTGGTGCATGGGCTCCAGAGCATGTGGGCTCAGTAACTGCAGCACACAGTCTCTCTAGTTGTGGCACACAGGCTCCAGAGGGCTCAGGCTCAGTAGTTGCAGTTCGCAGGCTCAGTTGCTCCACGGCCTGTGGGATCTTAGTTCACCAACCAAGGATCAAACCCTCACCCCCTGCATTGGAAGGCAGATTCTTAACCAGTGGATCACCAGGGAAGTTCTCCTATTGCACATTTAATACAGTATAGTATAAACATACCTTTTTTTTTTTTCTGGTTTATTTCTCTAGCTTTATTTCTTTTTTGATAAATTTTTATTGGAGTATAGTTGCTTTACAATATTGTGTTAGTCTATACTGTACAGCAAAGTGAATCAGCTATATGTATACATATGTCCCCTCTTTTTTGGATTTCCTTCTCATTTAGGTCACCACAGAGCACTGAGTAGAGTTCCCTGTGCTATACAGTAGGTTCTCATTAGTTGTCTCTTTTATACATAGTATCAGTAGTGTATATATGTCAATCCCAATCTCCTAATTCATCCCACCCCCCCCTTCCCCTTTGATATCCATATGTTTGTTCTCTACATCTGTGTCTCTATTTCTGCTTTGTAAATAATATTGTCTATACCAGTTTTTCAGATTCCACATATTTGCGTTAATATACAATATTTGTTTTTCTCTTTCTGAGTTACTTCACTCTGTATGACAGTCTCTAGGTCCATCTGTGTCTCTACTATTGACCCAATTTCATTCCTGTTTATGGATGAGTAATATTCCATTGTATATATTTACCACGTCTTCTTTATCCATTCCTCTATTGATGGACATTTAGGTTGCTTCCATATCCTGGCTATCGTAAATAGTGCTGCAGTGAATATTGGGGTGCAAGTGTCTTTTTGAATTATGGTTTTCTCTGGGTATATGCCCAGTTGTGGGATTGCTGGGTCACTTGGTAGAGTATTCTTAATTCAAAAGACAGATTCTTTGAAAAGAGTTGTTCTTTTGTGAGCCTGTAATAAGGTGTGAGAAAGTCCTATAATCACACAGCTTTAAAGTCTTTGATTTCTATATACACCAAGAGCAAAAAAAAAAAAAAAAATGTATACTGTTTTTCTATTTACTTTTGAGTAATTTTCATTATGATTAAAACATATGCAAAGGTAAAATTCACTTCATACTTTTGAAAAGGACACTGTTTCCTAGTTATAAATTATATTATAATTTTTCAAAGAAATCACACAACTTATCAAATGCCTCATATGCAACTTACATAATTTTTCTTGTTCCTTTGTAGTTGATATTGTTGTATTCAGTAATAAAGTTAACTCATAAACCATTCAGTTTTCTTTTTTTGAAGCATAATCTACCAAGAGCTTTTGTAAATGAGTGCATTTATATAAGAGTGTCATGACTTTTTTTTCAAGTTTTACATCAACCATATCACTAAATTATTGAAAAAATAATTATTGACAATTTTTTTGAAATCTTGGTTTACATTTGACATTCAAGCCATGGAGTCACCACTTGATATCAAATAAGGCATCATAATGCCTTATTTCTAGAAAACAAAAGAAAACAAAACACACACACACACACACAAACTGTGAGACATATTGAAACATATCTATACATGAATACCTAAGACATCTCAAACTTATCCTATCCAACCCAGAATACTTCTTCCTTCTCTTGGTATCTTCATCTTCTCAATTTTCTTCTCCTTCCTTCCATGTGCTCAGTCAAATCTTGCATCAACTTTGAATCCTCTCTTTCACTAGGTCACTCTCTCTATATCAGAGCTCTAAGCTTCCCCACACCTCTGTTTCTACTGCTTTTGTATCTCCGCTTAGAAGTTTATCTCAATTACTCAACTACCTGCCTGCATTTTCTTCCCTTCAAACTCTTCTCAGTCCAGCAGCCAGAAGGATTCCTATAGAGTCACTCTGCTCAAACCACTCTTATGGCTCTCTACCTGCCTAAAGGCCAAAGACCTAGAATTACTCACATGGCCCTGTGAAATGTGTTCCTGCCTCTACATCTCTGACCTCAGCCAGTATCACTTTCTTTTCATTCATGTTGCTCCTGCCTCACCCCCCTTGCTGCTTCTTGGGCAAGAACGTATCCGACAGTCTCTTCCTGGGGTCTTTGCACTCCATTCTCCCTCCTTCTGAAACACTCTTCCTTACTTCCTCACTTGTCCACATGGTTTATTCTTTAATATCATTGATGTCTGTCCATGCTTAAAGGCCAACTTCTCCATGAGGTCTACTCTGACCCTTCTCTTAAAAACTGAAACTTCCCATTCTAGTACTTCCTCTCCTCTAACCCTGTTTTCTCTTTTGTTGTGGCCTTATAAACTTTTAACGAACTATATCTTTTATTTGTTTATCCGGTTAATGTCTGCTTCCTTCACTAAAATGTGAGTTACGTGAGGACAGGGTTTCCTTCTTTTTGGGTCGCTTCTGTATGCCCTATGTATAGAATATTATTATGTAGTAGATCTTTGATAAATATTTTTAATGAGTTAATAATGCAGGAGCTTGACTTGTACTTCTATCTTAAAATATTTGATAGAATACATGAAAAAGTTTCTACAAATAATTATCTTCCAACAGAAATACTGAACTAAGTAAGAGAGAGAACACGCAGAGTTGAGGATAGTTCATGATGGAGCCACCAAAATAGGTTCACAACTTTGATACTCCTAGCTTTCCAGGAACTCAGTTTTTCTGCTTTCCCAAAGCTCAGTTATCCTAGGTATAAAATTAGATGCAGATTATGAATTGGCATTGGTTATTCAGTAGATATGAGAGGAAACAATATATTATGTGAATTAATTTAATTTACATTAAGATAAAATTATATGAAATTAAAACATGGCATTTCCAATTTGAATATATTAATAGCCCTTTTATTTTTGTGCCTTGATGGTATTTCCAAATCAGTAACAGTGTAATAAATTTTGTTGGGAAATCAGTGTTGGCAACTTGATCCACATCTAGAGAATTTTTTTTTTTTTTTTTTTTTTTAACCAAGTCTATTTCTATTCACTCACTTCTGGGATTCCATTGCTAACATCCTGCTAGTAGCTGCTATATTCTGATCTCCAGGTGAGTGAAGCCAGCAAGTTTGGGCTTGTACATCTAACACCTAGCTAGAGGGAATAATTATTTGTTAGCTATGATTCAATTTTAAAACTTGGTGTGTCATGCCTCACATATTTCATTCATTGGAAAGTGTTCAGGAGTGAGAGTATTATTCAATTTATTTTCAACTAAGGTTATGATGATTCATAGGGAATTAAGTTTAAAAAGTTTACTCAGGAAAAGAATAAGATTATACTTTAAGCTAAAAACTAAATAGCCTTTCATTGTAGTACCTATCATATCATCCTATGAATTTTCATATCTATTTGTATTTCTCCCTGTATTTCTTAATGAGTTGGAATAGAAAGAAATTTACATAATGGTAATATAATTTATATGTACGTAAATTAATGTTAAAATTATAAAAGAAGAAGAATTGGTATATTTTATTACATTTTATTTATTATATTAACACATTTTTATTATATATATTTTGTAACAAGGTAGTGTTAATAATTTATTCATATTTAAAAGTGTTTAAAATTTAAGTTACTTTATTGATCATGATTTTACAATATCATTTTCTTTGAAAATGCATCAAAAGAACCTAAAAAAATAAACAAAATTAAGTACTTTTAAGAGTGTTTTGATAAAGAAGGCATTTTGTGTATAATCCAATATATCTTTCTTGCTAAAAATCCAACATATTAAATTCTTATCATGGTATGACAGTCACTTAGAAACTGCTTTAATATTGATCATATAGCCTAAAGTCTTAAAACAGAGTTGACTAAACATGGACTCAGCCTCACTACTTTGAATACAATCCACTGGACTGTGTAGCATCTGAATTTTACCTTGTTTTATTTTGAATATTTAAATTTTGCTTTAATTTAAAATTATGGAAATAGCTTCTCCAAAGTTATTTCCTGTATATCTACATTTATTTAAAATGACTTTTAACTATTTATTGAGGTATAATTCAATTATAGAGGTTGTATGAGATTTTTAAAATTATTATTATATGTATCTACCTTTATAGTATTGTACAGAGTATTTTCACTGCCCTAAAATTCCTTTGCATTCATTCCTGCCTATTCATTCTTCCCTCCCTTCTAACCCTTGACCACCACTAACCTTTTTAGTGTCTCCATAGTTTTGCCTTTTCCAGGTTTATATGGTTAGAATCACACAGTACCTAGGCTTTTCAGATTGACTTCTTTTACTTAGTTACATGCATTTAAATTCCTCCATGTATCTTCATGGCTTTATAGTTTATTTCTTCTTAGTGCTGAATAATATTCCATTGTCTGGATGGACCACAGTTTATTTGTCCATTCATCTACTGAAGGACATAATGGTTACTTCCAAGTTTTGGCAATTATGAATAAAGCTGCTGTAAACATCTGGGGGCAGGTTTTGTCCTGTGAGCTTGACAACATATTGACACATACAACCATTATCCACATAATCAAGAGATATATGAATAAATATCTATCTACTTGTACATCAATCCCTATACCTATTTCTATATCTCTATCCACACACTTATACGTGAAATTTTTTATTTCTTATTTTCATACACAGGTCTATGAGTTTTTTGTTGTTGTTTATAACTTTTACTTTTTATTTTAATTTTTACTGGAGTATAGTTGCTTTACAATGTTGTGTTAGCTTCTACTGTACAGCAAAGTGAATCAGCTATGTGTATACTTACATCCCCTTTTTTTTGGATTTCCTTTCCATTTAGGTCACCACAAAGCATTGAGTAGAGTTCCTTGTGCTATACAGTAGGTTCTCATTAGTTATCTATTTCATACATAATATCAATAGTATATATATGTCAATCCCAATCTCCCAATTCCTCTCACCCCCTCCCCTTTCCCCCTTGGGATCCATACATTTGTTCTCTAAGTCTGTGTCTCTACTTCTGCTTTGCAAATAAGATCATCTATACCATTTTTCTAGATTCCACACACATGCGTTAATATGCTATATTTGTTTTTCTCTTTCTGACTTACTTCACTCTGTATGAAAGTCTCTACATCCAACCACATCTCTACAAATGACCAATTTGGTTCCTTTTTATGGCTGAGTAATATTCCATTGTATATATGTACTATGTCTTCTTTATCCATTCCTCTGTTGATGGACATTTAGGTTGCTTCCATGTTCTGGTTATTGTAAATTGTGCTGCTATGAACATTGAGGTGCATGTATCTTTTTGAATTATGGTTTTCTCTGGGTAAATGCCCAGTAGTGGGATTGCTGGGTCATATGGTAATTCTATTTTTAGTTTTCTAAGGAACCTCAATACTGTTCTCCATAGTGGCTGTATCAATTTACATTCCCACCAACAGTGCAGAAGGGTTACCTTTTCTCCACTCCCTTTCCAGCATTTATTGTTTGTAGAATTTTTGATTATGGCTATTCTGATCGGTGTGAAGTGGTACTTCATTGTAGTTCTGATTTGAATTTCTCTAATAATTAGTGATGTTGAACATCTTTTCATGAGCCTCTTGGCCACCTGTATGTCTTCTTTGAAGAAATGTCTATTTAGGTCTTCTGCCCATTTTTGGATTGGATTGTTTGTTTTTTTGATATTGAGCTGCATGAGTTGTTTCTATATTTTGGAGATTAATCCTTTGTCTGTTCCTTCATTTGGAAATATTTTCTCCCATTCTGGGGGTTGTCTTTTCATCTTGTTTATGGTTTCCTTTGCTGTGCAAAAGCTTTTAAATTTAATCAGGTCCCATTTGTTTATTTTTGGTTTTATTCTCATTACTCTAGGAGGTAGGTCAAAATAGATCTTGCTGCAATTTACGTCAAAGAGTGTTCTGCCTATGTTTTCATCTAAGAGTTTTATAGTGTTTGGCCTTATATTTAGGTCCTTAATCCATTCTGGATTTATTTTTGTGCATAGTGTTAGGGAGTGTTCTAGTTTCATTCTTTGACATGTAGCTGTCCAGTTTTCCCGGCACCACTTATTGAAGAGGCTGTTTTTTCTCCTTTGTATATTCTTGCCTCCTTTATCATAGATTAGGTGAACATAGGTGTTAAGGAAACAATCCCATTTACCACTGCAACAAATGTAATAAAATACCTAGGAATAAACCTACCTAAGGAGACAAAAGACTGTATGCAGAAAACTGTAAGATACTGATGAAAGAAACCAAAGATGACACAAACTGCTGTAGAGATATACCATGTTCTTTGATTGGAAGAATCAATACTGTGAAAATTACTATACTACCCGAAGCAATCTACTGATTCAATGCAATTCCCATCAAATTACCAATGGCGTTTTTCACAGAAGTAGAACAAAAATTTTTCCAATTTGTATGGAAACACAAAACACTGAATAGCTAAAGCAATCTTGAGAAAGAAAAACAAAGCTGGAGGAATCAGACTCCCTGACTTCAGACTATACTACAAAGCTACAGTAATCAAGACAGTATTGTACTGGCACAAAAACAGAAATATAGATCAATGGAACAGAATAGAAAACCCACAGATCTATGAGTTTTAAGACCTGTTTAGCATTTTGTAATTACTACCAAAATCAAGATACTAGACAGATCCATCAACTAGTAATACTTCCTAATGCTTTTCCTCCACAGTCAAACCTTCCCTGCTGATCTGATTTCTGTCCATATACTTTCACCTTTTCCAGAGTGACGTATGAATGAAATCATGCAGTTTGTAACATTTTGACATTAGACTGACATCACTATCTAATGCATTTAATATTTCAATAAGGTAGTATTTGTTTTTAAGTTATTAGAGTACATGTATAAAAGTCAATGTATAGTTAGCCATATTTTTTTTTAAGTTTTGATCATATAGCTATGCTTTAACTGGTATTTGGAGCATCATCAGTCTACGTTCAATAAATGTAAAACCTGTTGTAATACTTTTAACAGTATCTTGGTTGAAAGGTACTAGGATATTTTTCTCCTTGAAACATTAAATACTTCAAGCTAATTTGAGTATTATATTTCCAGAATATATTGATTATTTAGTATACAGTTAGCTGACCTTTTCTATTCTCTCCCCAGTTTATTCAGAGGGAGGAAGATTTTCATGCGCTGGTTTGTCTTTTTGAGAAGTCAGTTGCAACCTTAGGCTTTGTTGGTCTGGGTCTCCTGAGAAACATCATGAGACACAAGGCCTGTTTATTTCTTCCAAGCCTTTATTGTACTGGCAAAGACTGCCCTTTCCCAGATGTCTATTTTATTTCTCAAGTTGTGGAAACTGTTTAAAGGTTAGCAGAATCAGAGATTCAAGTGGAATACATCCTTGGCATTGAGAGCATGAAGGTCATTGCCACATTCCACAAAATGATTATACTTTCCTATCAGACACTTTTCAATCTGATCCAATCTATCAGAAAAGTCAATATTTGCATTCTGTTGAATATGTATGATCATTAGTGTTTGAAGAAAGGGCTACTTGATATGTGCACTTGTATGATTATCTTGTTTGCATTCACAAGAAATTATCTGAAAATCCTCTAATGATTCAAAGACTTGCTCTAAGGGGTTATTTCATTATTTGAATTAGTTCTGCTGTAACTTTAAATTAAACTGACTTAACATTTTACATCATTTAATTTAAAATAAATCGCCAGAAAAGGGAAAAAATTAAAATGTCTAAGAAATAACCTCTTTGTTCATAAAATGTCAGATGTATATATGGAAACAGAGTTTCAGTATTTTCATCATAGTCCTGATTTTGTTAATCTCAAAAGTATGTGCAGTGAAGGAGTTTGTCTTCCTGGATGTTTCTCATATTTTAATAAAGCCAACTAGCTTCCACTGAAAATTATAATATGTTAGTTTTTAATTGATAAATAATTTTCAAGCTTTATATTCTATAGAATTTTCTTCTTTTTGAGATTTAGCATCTCTTTGAGAAGGATTGACTGTCACTATAATTTATTTACACATATTCTGGATTTTTTGTTGTTGTTTTGCTCTATATCACCTTTTGTAATGATCCATCTTCTGTTTTCAGTGATTCTGTTAACTGAAATACCATGGGGTCGCCTTTGTCTGCTTGTCTACCTGTGATTTCCTTATTTTAAACCCCGTGCTTTGTGGTTCCTAGGCTATGAAAATAGAGAAATCTTGTTAATTACTTCATGAGACCAAACCTCTCTACTTTCTCCAAATTCTATTTACTGTTCCAATTTTGTGAAATCTAAGAAATGCTACAGCTTATCTGATACTGGAAGCATCTTTCAACTCTCATGAGTTTCCTAAGTTGCTCTTTTAGTGGTTTTTAATTCAGTCAAGTAGTCTCAACAAAATTTATAGTACCCTCTTTGTACCTTTAGTTTAAAATTTCAAACTGAAATAGAGTAAGTTTCTTTACGTCTCTGAGATTCACTTTTTGAGTCTGTAAAATGATGAAGTTGGACTAGAAAAAAGCTAAATTTTATTATGATTGGTAGTTTGACCCTTACTGATCTCTCAAAGCCCAGCTGAACGTTGCCAGTCTCTTACCCGGGGGTCATGAAATTGATGGTGTGCTCCTGTACGAAGTCCTTCACTGAGATCTGTAAGCCTGCAATTAGAATTTGTTGGAGCCCTTGAGTAGGAATAACCCTCCTGACTCTGACTTCCTCTATTAGGCTTGGTAAACTCACTGAATTCTCATTTTATATAGTATTTAAACTGTTTCTTAAGAATTATAAGCCTACTCTTGTATTTAGAAAGTTTTTCTCCTTTCCCTACCATCCCAAAATATCTTTTTCACTGCTTTGTTACTGTTTCCAAAAACCCACCAGAAGAGATACATTCATTTGGATTAAGAAGTGTTTTTGTGAACACAAATAAAAGCGATCATTACCACAACAAAACCTCTGTGAGCCATAACACAGAAAGATATAAGTAATAAAAAAGGAATTGGGATTGTTTTTAAATCAGGTTTCCTCTACATGACAGTTAACGGATTAGATTTAATAAGGAAAAACTAGGGGTGGGATGTGTGTCTTCCCCGGAATCACTGCAGGTTTAGGTTCCTCCTTCCCTTGGGCATCAAAGCCAATTTCATAACTTCCAGTTTTCAAATATCATATTTTTAGGAGTCATCTGTCAAAACTTATGATTTTTGACAGATGATTGACTGATCTGTGGTTAAGTTCCCCAGATTCCTAGCGTTAATGAAATCTGACTCTTGTCTTCAGCAGTTATTTAAACAGGAACAGCTGAAGGCAGACTGAAGCCGTGAATGCACGGTACCTGCAGCCACCCTTCCTCCCGTGTTCTGTGTCTCTGTCACCTCATGCCTACTTGTCAGAAAGCTTTTGAGGTGAAAATTCTGGCTTCCACTCTCCATTCAGTCATCTCATTCTAGGAGCTAAGATTTAAACAAAGATGCTTCCACATTGGAAACAATTCTGAAATCCCCCAATTATTAATTTTAAAAACTCATTTAATCCATACATTTATTCCTCTAGCTTCTTTCACTATTTATTCTTTAAACAAATGTTTTTTAAGTTTTATAAATACCATGATCTTTGGTAAACACTAAGGTTACAACTGTGATGGGTTTCATTCCCTACTTGCAAACACCTTATATTCTAAGAGAAAGAGGTGTGCAAAAATCATAACAACTTTGAGATCTCTATAGATTTTTACATAAATCAATTTAATTCACCATTGTTATATAAATGTTCAATTTAAATGTATACATTTAAAGGGCATATTAATTAATAGATTATTTGAACGTCAAGAATTCAAAGCTTCCATGCCTTTTCAAGGTAAAGAATATATCTAAACACTAAAATACCAAGTTGAAGATCAATTCCAAAGAACTGAGAGGGGGAAATCCAAACCTATATTTGCTACAAGGTATTATCAGGATGAACTAGTCACGTGCTCTGAGGTGAGACTGTAATTACATGTCATTATGGAAATAACAAGATGTATAATGGCATATCACTAGAGTAAAGGAAGAAAATATGGGGAAAATATTATATATATATATATATATATATATATATATATATATATAGTATTAGTGGTATTTGGTAACAGTTACCTACACCTCCTGAATTAAATAAATAATTCTGAATTAAACAATGTCCTGAGAGTATGAAAGTTTTACATTTTTTTGTTGTCGTATATCAAAAGGCAAAGAGCTTTTCTAGGTAATCTCTGGAAGTCTTTACACTACTCTGATTTCTTATTGGAAGCACTATAAAATTCAAAATCATCATTATAACAGTAAAGCATTTTCATTATCTTTTAATGGATCTAACTTCTGGTTTAGAATGTGTGTTGTGCACGATAGCGAATTTCAATTGAGGAAGCTAGGATTTTATATCTGTATTTTAGTAAAGAGGTAACACATGTTGGTTCTCTCATCAAATCTTTTCCTACACTGACTTTTCAGAAAATATGTATCTTAGAACTATAAAGTGTTTTTCTTTTTTTTTTTTTTTGCTTTTGGCAGAAAAAAGGAGCAAAGATTTTATACATGCTAAGTTTTGCAAAAATTACTTGAAGAAAGTACAACCATGTTGTGCTTATTATTAAATTCCTTTTATGCTTCTTTTTTTAACAGAGGGGATTGGTGTCTTGAATAGATAAATTTAGAGAACAAGCTAGAGTATAAAAATACCACTCACTTTCCTCTAATTTCCACATGATACAGATGACAAATGAGAGACAAAAAATTAAACTGAAGACTATAAGGAAAAAAAGAGAAGATAGAGAAGATGAAAATGTAGGGAGAGAGTTATAATGAGCAAAGAAAGAGACAAATGGGAGGAAAAAAAACTTCCATGTGTAGGAATAAAGAAAACAAAAGAACAGGTGCCTGTGGATATAACTTGTCATTTGTTCTTTGGTCTTAAGCAGCTGCTTCTTCTTTCCCAATGTTTGTTTTTAAATCCATCTGCCTCTTGATAATGTATTCAGCTCCTTAAATGTTCTTCTTTCTTTCTTTCTTTTTTTGGTTGGAAATAACTGAAGTATATTTCTCTAGAAAAAGTTTGGCCTTAGATATAAAAAATGCATAATGTTGGATTTGCATTTGAGGCCTTTATATGAAAGCATGAATTGAATATATATATATATATACATATATATATATATGTATATATATATATTCCTTATCTTTCCAATAAGACTAGAAGCAATCACTTAGAGTAAGACTGAAAATACATAGAGCACATATCTTGATTTTTCAGTACCATTCCCCACTAACTTGGATAAGAGATCCTTGAGAAATGGGTGATCCCACATCTGGGCAGCATTGAATATGCTCTTATTATAGAAAGCAAAGAAGTGCCCAGAGACAACAGGGTCATGTCCAAAGAACATAATAGTGTTAAGGGTATTCCCTTGTACAGTTTGATATAATTTAAATTTTAAAAAGAATAATGCTCTAAATAAATTATAAGCTATTGAATAAAAAAATGTATCCATAATGACTCATAAAAAAAAAGAACAAGGAGAGAGAAAGAGAGAGATAGATTTATTTAAGGTAAGTTAATAAATATGGATGGAAAAAAATTAGAGAATCATTATTTTTCAAGACCCAAAGTTCCTAAGTCAAGTAAAGATTGTCAATGTATGCTATATTCCATTCGTATACAGTCTTATGTTGTAGCAGGTACAATGAACATTTATTTCTTCTTCCTGTATAGTTACTCCAGGCTGCATATTGGGTTCAGATCGATCTCATGTGTTTCTCTTTCTCCTGGACCAGGGGCAATTCCAGTCATATTCTTCTCATGGTGAAAGGCAAGAGTGCAAAAGAATAAGCCCAACTGAGCAAGGACATTGGAGAGTGATTTCATCACCTCCATTGACATCTCTGTGGCCAAAGTAAGCCACATGACCAAGTACAGACCCAAAAAGAAGCAATGAATACTTGTCCCATGATTTAATCTATCACAGATTAGATAGATCTGTCTAATTAATGGTCTGAAAGTTTGTTGAACATCAGGGTATTCATACTCAAATATTATAATACAGATTACCTTTTTGGTTCAGAGATAAAAATAATGTGCTTATTGAATGACGAGATATTGCAGTCACCATTTAAATTAAGAGATAAAACAACCAAAATTTACAAATAGCTCATGCAGCTTAATATCATCAAAATAAACAACCCAATCAAAAAATGGGCAGAAGACCTAAATAGACATTTCTCCAAAGAAGACATACAGATGGCCAAGAGGCACATGAAAAGATGTTCCACATCTCTAATTATTAGAGAAATACAAATCAAAACTACAGTGAGATATCACCTCACACCAGTCAAAATGGCTATCATCAAAAAATCTACAAATAATAAGTGCTGGAAAGGGTGTGGAGAGAAGGTAAACCTCCTACACTGTTGATGGGAATGCAAATTGGTACAGACACTATGAAGAACAGTATGGAGGTTCCTTATAAAACTGAAAATAAAGCTACCATATGATCCAGCAATCCCACTCCTGAGCATATATCCTGAGAATAACATGGTCCGAATGGACCAGATATCAATGGAATATTACTCAGCCATTAAAAACAATGAAATAATGCCATTTGCAGGAACATGGGTGGACCTAGAGATTGTCATAGAGTGAAATAAGTCAGAGAAAGAGAAATATCATATGATAACGCTTATAAGCAGAATCTAAAAAGAAATGATACAAATGAATTTACAAAACAGAAACAGACTCATATAGACTTAGAGATGGAACTTACGGTTACTAGGGTAAGAGTGGGGAGAAGAGATAGTCAGGGAGTTTGGGATTGACATGTACACACTGCTATATTTTCTTAAATATTTATTTATTTATTTATTTATTTACTTACTTACTTACTTACTTACTTGCTTACTTCTTTATTTTGGCTGTACCAGCACTTAGTTGTGGCATGCGGACTTCTTAGTTGCAGTACTGCTATATTTAAAACGGATAACCAACAAGGACCTACTGCATAGCACAGGGAACTCTGCCTAATATTATGTAACAACCTAAATGAGAAAATAATTTGTAAAAGAATAGATACATGTATATGTATAACTGAATCACTCTGCTGTACACCTGAAACTATCACATTGTTACTCAATTATACTCCAATATAAAATAAAAAGTTTTAAAAAAAGAGATAAAGCAAAATCATCAGTCATTACAAACAAACTGATATCATGTATCTCCTAATATGATGCACAGTATCACCTGCATAGTAATATTATCTAAAAAAGTAAATTTAAATTTAATTATGAGAAACAGTAGGCAAATATGGATGTAAAATATTCTAGAAGACAAGAGGCATATACTCTATTCTTCAAAACACATACTAAAAGGCAGTGATGCTCTTCTACAGGAAAAAAATAAACAACCTAAGAAAAACAAGTAGGGACTATACAATTACATGATATTATTAAATTAATAACAATTTTATATAGTGTTACAATAATGCTGTATTATATAGAAGTCTGTCATTCTTAGGAGATGCATGCTGAAATATTTAGATGTTAAGTTCATAACATCTGTGGCTTACCTTCAAATGCATGGATAGGTAGAATAGATGGATGGATAGATGATAGATAAATAGATAAATAGACACACAGATAGAATAGGGCATTGTTGAAATTTAAACTGTTCTGAGAGTGTGAATAGTAAATAAAATAAGAGTGACGCATTTTTTGTATGAAAATAAAGCATATCAATCAGCTTCATGTGATTGAGACAAAACAAATAAGTATCTTTGAATAGCCATAAGTGTCCACTAAAAGGTTTTTCTTTTTATTATTGAGGGTTATTTTAACACTTTAGGGAACATTAACATTTTATAATCAATAGATTCACAAGATAGAGTATATGCATATAAATATATATTTGAATATTTGGTATTCTAATTTACTTAAATGAGACATGAATAATATAATTTATGTCTAGCAAATTATCATGATTTGTGTATTGTTAATAAAAACTCATTAACCATTATTTTCAATGGCTGTTATACACAGACTACATTAAACAGGCACAGTAGGTTGCCTTTGGATGTTTACAATTTAAGTAAAAGTGGAAAGGCCAATACTATTAGTTTCATTTCGATACTGTCCGCACAATAACATGAGTGATTAATGGATTCTGCATTTTTATGAGAGCATCAAAATAACTTACAGAATGTTACGGTAGTTCTTTGTGATAATGTAAACAGACGTATAAGCACTATGGATTCTCAATCCATAATTAAGATATGGGTTAATAAAGAATATTATATCAAAGGAAACTTCTGGTCTGCCTAATTCTGTTTTGGTGAATTGTGGTCCACTGTAAAGGAATGATGGGTTCACTTATGACTGAAACTTTATAACTTTAGGACTTTATAATTGTGCTTCTGTGAGTGAATAAAATGAAGATAGCCATAATAGTCACCAATGAGAACAAAAAAAGATGGTGTCCATTTCCAGGGAAGATAGGCTATCTTGATAGTTTGAATCTTGGAAACTTAGTGTTGAATGAATTTGTAATTCTCATATATCTCAAAGACCTTTTTCTTCTGTTCTAAATGTCCCTTGGGGTTAACTAGACTCATGCAAACTTTTGAAGACTAACTGCACCTTAAAATCACCTTGTAAACATTAAAATACTACTCATGCCTAGGTCCTATACCAATAAATTTAGATGTTTGTATTAGGAGAACCACTTTACTCCATTCTTCCTTTACCAGCCCTTATGCCTATTTTGAATTAATCACTCTATACAAAGACCATCAAAGAGAGTCCTTCATGATTAGATGTATTTTCCCATCTTTATTCCAAAGGAGAATCTGTTCATGGTCTGTGATTTTCCCCTTGAGATGAATGTGCATGAAGATAAAATGCACAGAAGTAATAATTTAGTGATTCTAATTTGGCCCCTGCCTTTCTCTGATTATTCAGTGGTAGAACTTGGGTCTCAATACAACACAGGCCGTCCAAATTCTCTCCCCGACTCTTTTATCAGAATTGAAGGGAAGGTCCCTCTGCAGTGCTCTAAGTCTCCTAACACTATGGGACTAAGTGGGAGTAGTTTGCATTGTACTGAATTATATTTTTGAACACTTTTAAAAATGTTTTTGAATATTTACTCTGTAATAAGCATAAAACTAAGTGCTTTCCAAACATAAACTCATTTAATCTTCAATATAACCTTATGGGTCATATATAAATATAACATAAAATATTATTTACATTGCTAATGAAGAATTCCTCATTGCTAGTGAAGAAACTGAAGTACAAGATATTGAATGTAGTTCTTTGAGCTATACAGTAGGTCCTTGTTGATTATCTATTTTATATATAGTAGTGTGTATATGTTAATCCCAAACTCCTAATTTATCCCTCGCTGCCCCTTTCTACCCTTTGGTAACACGTTTGTTTTCTATGTCTGTGAGTCTGCTTCTGCTTTGTAAATAAGTTCATTTGCATCACTTTTTTAGATTCCACATATAAGTGATATCATATGATATTTGTCCTTCTGTATCTGACTTACTTCACTTAGTATGATCATCTCTAGGTCCATTCATGTTGCTGCAGATGGCATTGTTTCATTCTTTTTTATGGCTGAGTAATATTCCATTGTACATTTTGTGTGTGTGTGTATGTGTATGTGTGTGTGTGTGTGTGTGTGTATCACATCTTCTTTATCCATTCACCTGTTGATGGACACAGGTTGCTTCCCCACATTCTATCCTTAAGAAGCAAGTCACAGCTTCCTCCCCCAGTCAGGCAGGGATTGGGGGGCAGACAAGAGGAATTATACGAGTGAGTGATCACTGGCAGGCAGGGGTCACTGAGGACCACCTTGGAGGCTGTACACCATAGTAACTTTGACTTGAAGTAGCAACTAGTGATGGAAGATAGTATAGAAAGATGATTGAGATAATTAGAAAATATTACCAACTAGATAATGGATTGGATAAGGTAACGGTGGGAGAATGACTTCAAGAATATTTAACAAACAGTTGAAGGAAAGATGTTAGCATTTCTGAGATATAAATCAGTGTTTATATTACTGTTTAGGGTTTTTTTTTTTTTTTAATCTGAGACGTGCAGTTTATAACTGGGTTTTTTTGCATCATTCATGTCAATTGATAGACTATGATGCCTTTTTGTTCTCATATTTAAACTCAGGAAATTTATCGTTTTCAAGGAGGAAAACCATATTATTGATTTAATGTTTTCCCTAAGAATGTTGAGGCAATCACAATTCTTTTTCCATGTGTCCTGACTGCCCCCTAATAGTTATTCATGTATGAGGATGGTTCTCTGGGTTTGTTAGAGAGAGGAGTTGTGAATATAATTAATAGGTACATCTTAAGTCATCCAATACTATATGAAATATGCTAGAACCCTTAAAAAGTAGTTTAGGAATATTTTAATATGGGATTTGTAAAATTAATTTCTCATATTTTAAAGTAGAACTATATGAAGTCTGATATTTCATAGTTTATGACCTATTAAAAAGAGCAATTCATATGGTTCAATGTGACACTACATTATCAGAAGTGATTGACAATCTGCTATCTGATTTGAGAACACCACTCTATTCATCTCATGAAATCTCCAGTCTGAGTCATTTTATATCAAAGAAGATAAAAAATAAATAAGCATTTAATATTTGCCATTTCTATTATGATATTATGGCAGTAACTGACACATGCATTAGTAGGAAATTTTTATTGTTTCCTAGTAAAATAATTCACAGGCCCAGATGGAAAAGTCATTTCTTAATAATGAACCAGCTCCCTTTTATGTAATTACATTTTTTACATAGAGTACACAAATGAAATAGAATCTATACCAGGTATTAACTTTAATTTCTACATGATTCACTTGAATTTCATTGTTCAAATATAACTGATACAGTCAGAGTTTCTTAGAATATAAATTAATGTCCAATAATCTATTGCAATCATATTATTCTATTTGCACTTCAGAGGCTATTTTTTGAATATTTGCAAGCTTTAGCATGGAGGTTTTATTTCTAATATTCTGTTTTAATGGCCTCTTTCTTAAACCAGGTTTAAAATTTTGTGCCTTTTAGAAAACTTTCTGCTCAATATTCCAGCCTGAGAGAGTTTTTGTACAGGGTGGAAAAATCTGTTTCTCACTGCACAGATGCCTTCCCCATAAGGTGAAGCTTTGCTTTTTTCCTTTAGTTCAATCTGGACACCAGATTCCTGAAAAATTAAATAAGGTAATTTTATGTGAATTAAGTCTTTTTAAAAATTTTGTCTTGAAGGATATGTAATGTAAGTGAAACTTCAGTTGTAACTGCAGTATCGTATTTCAAAACATTATAGTTCATAAATCTGTATTATTCTCATTACTCTTTTCTTCCTAAATCCAAACTCGTTGCTATTCAAAATCAATTAAGGTATTTCCAAACTGCAAAGGATCTCTTACAATCCTGGAAAATATTATCGATATAGTCAAGATAAACTTGCTAAATACAGAATAGACTCTGTGAGTGTAAATTCTTAGTGTTTTTAAAATCTGTTCTTAACCTCTTTATTCCTACTACCGTGATCTTGCCTGAGGTCCTTGTGATCTCCATCTGGACTATTGTCATAGTGGAAAACAGTCTTTTATTTCACTCTTCCCCACTCAAAAACATCGTCCACATTAATGCAACTCTTCCTATTTTTTAATCACATATTTTCCCTGAATTTCCATCAAATCCAGTTCAGATGTCTTAGCCTGGAACACAGGAGTCTGGTCCCCACCAATCTCTTCAGCTAATAGTCTCTCTCTCTCCACATTAAAGCTATCCTGAATGCGTAATAAACTATTTGCAGTTTTTCAAACATACACCATCCTCTTCATTTCCTCTAATCCTCCCTCATTTCCTCTGTACTTATTAACATCACCTCCCATTCCTTATTCATTCCCCCTATTTGTTTGTTTGTTTGTTTTTTGAGTTTGGGTTCATGAATCAATCCCACAACAAGAAGTCCTTACTCATCCTGAGACTAAGTTCCCCTCTTCTATTTCCCTATGTCATCCTACATTACATCTATAATAGCAGGTGTTATCTTTCTTATTTGCGCTGGAAATAAAGGTGTGCCATTGTCATACACTTGGTTGTATTTTAGATTCAGTGAAATAGAGGAAGAGGTCGTTTTATACTTTGAGGAATACTTTGTATCACTGTATTTTCCTTTCCAATGAGTGGGAAGTACAATAACTTGATTTCTTCTAAAATGAAATACTTAAATTGATAGTTTGATCATTATGTGCTCCTTAAATTCTGTGGCTTGTCCTTCTACAACCTAATTATTTTATGTGATTCTATAGACAGATTTCTGCCTTCACTTATATAGTCTTGACCTTAATTTCTACCTGCCCCTAAATGCTGAAAATCACAAACAAGTATAATTGGTTAGTCTTTTGTTGATTGTTAATTTCTTTTGGGATGGAAATCTATTGTTTTGGTCTTATTCTCTGCCTTTTGAACACACTGCTCTATAGACTATTAACATAATCTTAATTTTTATCATTTTACTCTATATTCCAATTGGGTGACTCACCACTGCTCTAAGGTAGCCTTTGTTATTAGAGAGAAGATATTCATAAGATGTAACAATCGTTTTCTCAAACTTTCACTGCTTATTCCACTTTGCCAGTGTCTCTATCGACAGTGTCCTGTGTCAGATGTTCCTCTTTATGTCTTCAACCATGTGCTATTTTGATATTTTGAAATATGTCCTCTGTGTAAATGTTATTCTTTTGTCTCCTAGGGACTGAGTATCTTGAGAGGACTAACTGTGTTATTCAACTACACATCTTCTATATTTATGGCTTTGGTCCAACTCTCCCAATAATAAATATGACCCAAATGCATTAAAATAATTACTTATAAATGCATTCCTTTCAAAATAAAAGTAAAATAAATGGTATTTAGATGTCTGTGACTCTGTATTATTGTATCTTTTTAGCTTACAGAAGAAGTGCTTGACAAATTTGTGTATATCATAAAATTCTGATAGAAAACTAGGTAAATATTTTGTAATCTCAATCCTGTCAACATCTTGGCAAAGAGTTTTAGTAAAACCACTTAAAATATGTTAGTTCCAACACTTGCATAGAAAAAACAACTTGAGAGGAGGAGGGAAGAGAAACAGAACATTAAAGTGTCAGAAAAAATGTATGAATTAAACTTACTTATCCATATTAATAAGTCATATGACACAATAGACATATTGATAACTGCACTCTACAAGAACTCAACATGGAGTATTTTTTTTTCATATATAAGTGGGTCTACACTTCCAAGCAATAAAGTCCCCTACCCCTGCCCCACCTTGGAACTTGTACAGAGGATGCCCTTGGTAAAAAGTTTCACAGTCAACTCATAAGTTTCTGTTCCTTACATATTTCACTGGAAGAAGAGCAAGTCGTGTGTGTGTGTGTGTGTGTGTGTGTGTGTGTGTATCTGTGTGTGTACACATTGTTTGTTATGAGTGTTAGTGAGAAGCATAATAATCATCTTTGCTTATTTAAAGTCTGTTATAACAAGGGGCATTTTTCCTCTCTTTTATGTCCACAAGGACTAATAAGTCGAGGCTAAAGTAAATGTATTTGGCTCCATATGAGCCAAATATTAGCTTTAAATAATGGGGATTTTGGGACAGTCTTGGCAGGCAGTATGTGGTGATGCTTGTCCCAACAGGTGTTCAAACATAGATGGAATGGCTTCTTGGCTAAGATGATTTTGAGGGGATTAAAATATCAAATGAATGGTTGTCTTAGAATGTCTCAGAGGGCCCTTGTAAACCCTGGATTAACCTATTTTTAAATATCCTTTTTCCCAAATGTCTAGTTCAAATATTCAGTGGGAAATTTCTGCTCTAAATTCCTACTCTGAGAAAGATCACATATTTTCTTTTATATTTCTCCATATAAGGAATGTGTGGTGCTACATATATGAAATAATATAAATATTTGATTTATAAATACACTGCTTTTCAACTATTTGTGTTCATGTGTCTTTTAGAGGCAATATAACATATTTCAAGGGTAAGGATGGCACGTTTTCAAAAAGGTTGCATTTACATTTTACACTTGTATTTCATTTTCTCCACTTAACTAATAATTAGGGTATATTTCTCCCTTAACTTATTTTGTGTAACATTTGTCCCAGACACTAAACATTGTTTGTATCATATATTCAACTTAAAACAAAAAATGAGAAAACAGGTGAGAAAACTGGTGTTCAGGGTAATAAACTAATTACCATAGTTGCACAATTAATAAAAGAGAAATCAGAGTATTTTTAAAAATCAGAAACACACCAAACACTTGTTCTTATCAACTACAGTATATTTAAAACAAACAACAAAGAAAGAAGCATTTTTTTTCTTGAAACATCCATAAGCATAGAAAATGTTTAAAGGCAAACTCTTTCTTGGGAAAATTCCTTATTTTGAGCATAAAATATTATCTTTATTAAGATTTGTCTGGAAGAAGGTATTTCTTTAACATTGTTTTTCAGAATAGACACTTAAATCAGGAGGCTTTTTAAAGCAACTGCTTCCAATAATTAATGATTTTTAAAAAGAAATGTTGACTTAGCACAAACTATGATTCCCAAATATTAGTGTGAACATGTTTTTTGTCTTTTGTGTCTTGTCTGTTATATCTGCATGCTGTGGTTGTCTCATATCTATACATCATTTAACAAATCAACAACTTACAAAGTTACTTTCTGTAATCAAACCTTTTTTTCTATTACTTAGATGTAGGACCATCCTGCTTTTTACCTTCTTCTCCTTAAGGGTTCTCTTTTTTTTTTTTTTTCTGTCCTTCCTTTAATTTCTTTCCTTTCCTTGTTCTTTTTTTTTCCTCCCGTTCTCTCTTTTGCTTCTTTTTTTTTCTTTTGGGTTGATTTTTTTATTAGTTTTTTATTGAGGAAAGTGCTGATTATTTGAGGGTATCTGGAAGCAGACTATTTGTGTTGTTTCTAGTTCAATAAACCTCAAAATTATTCAAAAGGAAATTTTATAAAGTGGAGCTTCTCAACAGCACATGACAAGAATGCATCAAATGTCCTTTAACAGCTGTGACTCTCGCCCAGAACATTTCAAGACAGATGTAACAAACTGACTATCTCAGCTAGACTAAACAAAAACTAAAATGTTTACTTCAAATCTTATATTAGAGTAATGCTATAACATTGTATACCTATAAGACACATTTTTTTGTGAAATATAAATCTCAAGTCATTAAATACCCGACTTTCTATGAAAATGTTATTTATAAAAATTAAAAATTGTGGAATGATTAAGCAACATCTTTAGTTTTAAAATAGCTTATCTGTGTCACTTGTTGAGAAGTCAATAATTTTTTTTGAAACTTGAAATAAAATACAAGAATGTTTGTGTATAAAATAATATTTTTCTTATTCATTAAAGAATTTAATTTGAGTTGTTATCAGATCATTCAGATATAAATAAAAAGGGGGCGTACCAGAACATATTCTGTTTTATTGTGTTTTAATGCCATAATTCTTGATTTTTAAAGAGCAGTTTCTAGTTTTTCATCAATGACATTTTGAACTCATGAGGCTTAGCTCATCATGAATTCTGTTTACATAGTAAAAATCTAGAGGGGAAATAGGAAATGAGTCCATTTCTAGTTCATTATTTTTATGTGTAGAGGTTTATTATGGCTAAGGTAGTTGTAACTAAGTCCATCTTGTATAGAACTTTTCCACTGTAAGATCTAGATTTTTTGCATGTCAAGCCACAAGTTGGTCATTCATTTACATTAACTAAAGCATTATTTTATAAAGATAGACTAGATGTACCCAAGTAGGATCATGATGGCAAAATAAGAGGTTCTCTATTTGTTTGCTGGGGTTGCCATAGCAAAGTACCACAGACTAGTTGGCTTGAACATCAGAAATTTATTTTTTCATAGTTCTGGAGGGGAAGTTTGAGATCAATAGGTCAGTAAGGTTGGTTCCTGCTGAAGGTCATGAGGGAAGGATTTGTTCTAGGGATCTTTCCTTGACTTATAGATGGCCACTCCTTGTGTTTTCACATAGGTTTCCCTTTGTGAAAGGGAAACATCAGTGTCCAAATTTCCCTTTCTTAAAAGGACACCAGTCATATTGGATTGGGGTCCACCTGATGATCTCATTTTCATTCAGTCACCTTTGGAAAGATCCTAAATATAAATAAGATCACATTCTGGATTTTAGGGGTCAGGACTTCAAATTCAACACATTAATTTTGGGGAGAGACACAATTCAGCTAATAACCACCTATTAGATATTTCTTTAAGTGCTTATGAAATTATCTTTAAAGAAGATTACCTGAATAATTTATTTAATGTTTCTTTCATACTTAAGTGCACAAAGTGAGCAATTTAGTGAAACCTACAGTGGACAAGTTGAGATCAACAAAATCAGGATAGATGTTTGCAAACTGTAGCGCTCTAAGCCAAATATCTGTATGAACTGAAATTTAGGTTTCCACAACCTCATTCATCTGCTTAGTATAAATCAAAGAAAACACATATGTTTTCTTGTTATAGCTTCGTATTTCCTACCACAACATTTTATGGCATCTCACTTACCTCTGTGGCAATAAGAATATCACACATACACATATATACCCACATGCTCACATATAAAGTAAGAAATTTACACATACATGACACATACTAAAATTTATTAGGTCCTAGGTGTTTTGCACATCATTTATCTAATCTGGTTATTCAACAGGCCTTAAATGAATAAGCCAAGTATGTGGGAACTTTATAAACCATGACAGATTATCCACACCCTACTACTGATCATTGGTGAAAAGAGAAACATTATTTTTAAGGCAGCTGAGTTGAATTTCTAAATATACTTACCAGTAGAAAATGACAATCCTCACCATTTTTCCTCCCTTTAAATGCCTTAGCCCAATGCTGTCTGAACAAAGGCCTGAGAAGTGCTTTATTCCATATTAAGCAAGTTGTGAATTATCACTTTCTGATACCTTTAAATAACATTCCTATGGAAAGTAAGAAGCAAAAGAAAAAAAAAAAAAAATAATGGCCTCTAAAGAAGATATGTATGGTGCGTTCCTTCCAGATTTATTTCTACTAGGCATAGCAAATCCCCGTCTCAAGACAAATGTGATCTGATCTTCCTAGAGATTCTGAGTTATAATTTGCTCACAAAAATATAATTAAATGACTTACTAAGTACGTCAAATATAAAAGATAGGAGATACTGATTAATATTCACCCTCTCTCTAGTCCAGACAAAAATTCCATTTACTATTCCAAGGTGAAGTTACCAAAACTTAGTCTTTCTTGGGCTCAAAATAAGATTGCTAGAAGATCTAACTCCCCAAAATATATAAGGGTAGACCCATCCTCTAGTTCAACAAATTTGGGGCCCTTAAAAAAGTGTCTAGAGTGTCATCATGGACCAGAGATTCGGAACATAGTTTTAAAAGGGACCATGGATATTGCATGGAAGTTATGGTCAAGTAACAAAGGTAATGGGCCCACTAGACCTATGAAGGATTAAGGTATAATGAAAAATTCAAAATTCTCATGAATAACATGCGTTTTACAAAAATATTCAAAAAATTAATGTATGTTTACAAGTAATCAGTTCTCCTTTAGTTGTAATACTGTTTTAGAAGACATTTTAACAGTTTTATATCAACTCAATATTTTCTTCTTAATTAGATAAATGTTATCCTGCTCTAGAATAAAATGAAGCAAAATAATGGTGAACCAGCAATTAAAGAGGGTCTTATTTGTTACAAAGAAATTATTATGCTTTTCTTGGAGCTCAGGAAAATAAAAAATTCTAAAGAATTGTGACCATATGTGTTTAGGAAGTATTTTATTCCAAAATGTAACAGTTATAACTAGAAGTCAAAAATCATGTTTTGAAAATTTCTAATATTATCATGCTGCATCCTAGAAGGCAAACACAGGAAGCTATTAATATTTATAGTCTAAGAATGAAGTAAACCTTATAAATTAAATATTACCTGTATTCATAGAAGAGCACAATAAATGGACCAAAAATCTGGCAGGTGATTTCCTGTAGAAGCAGAAAAAGAAAAACCACAGAGGGTCTTTAAAATAGTTAACCTTTGATGTTATTAAATTGCCTGCTTTACTACATGCAAGAGCCTGAATTTCCCGAGGTAAATAACAAACAGCTACTCCTTAGAATTTTAGCTAAAACTTTGTATTCTGCATGTAATTCCTCATAATGTAGCTTGACTGCCCTATGTGGTTTTGTGAAGAAAACCATAACAATCTACATGTAATTTGTCAACCATGTTAAGGAGCTGCTGTGAAGCTCTGTAGAATCTAACAGAGAATTTAATAAATTGGTTGTTAATTAAATAATCAAAAACCAATATCAGTGAGCTGAAGTGTGAAGATGTCATTTTCTGCTAGAGGTGAAATCTGACTTGAAATTTTCCACCTCAGTTAGATGACTGCCAATCCAGAACACATGCTCAGAGATAGTCTTCAAATTACAATGAAGACCACCTTCAATGTGGTGTTTTTATTCACAGCTACCATAGTTCAGGGTCACATTAGAATTCCACAGGGGCCCAAATCACTACAAGTGTGAATACTTAGTATTTGACATTCATAAAGTTTAAATGAAAATAGAGAAAAAAGGATATTACTTACAATTATTCTTTATTATCTATTCTGAAATCCTTTTTCCCAGTAATACAAATCTGTATAAAATTCAGAATTCATGGAGATGTATTATAAATACAAGTACTCTCATAAGCTCTCTATGACTACCAAAAAAAGAAAAAAGAAATTATTTAAATCACTGCTCAGTATATTTTACCATTAGACACGTGTCAGGCATGAGCAGGAAAAATGTTTTTGGAATTTGTTCAACATAGCATAGTATCATGTTAATACTTAGGCAAGGCCATTCATTGCTAATAACAAGTATGCACGTTATGTTGAAAACAACAGTAGTTGTAAAATGTAAATATAAGGAATTCTTTGTACCAAATGACATCAATCCCTCACTAAAGGTCAGACATTAGAAATGGACAGTTCATAGAAGAATATGGTTTAAATAAATCCCATATTTTGCTATGATTTTGTTTATATGAGTGTTCAAGCATTTATCCTAATTTGTTACTTTCAAGTGTTTGAGTCATTTTAAATTGGAAATATATAAGAGGGGAATTAAATTATCTAAGGAGGAACAAGGCTACTGTAGTATTTCAGTTTTGCAAGCATTATGCCCAATAAAGAACCCTGCAAGTGAGGAAACTAGCTGTGAATGTTTTAATTGTTTTGATTGATTTCTTAAAAATTCAAAACCATCTTCTTAAAAATACTCTTCTTGCAAGTATATACAATATATGGGGGATTTTAAATGTATTGTTTTAATAAAGAGCCTTTTTGTATATTGAAGGTGACTCTATATGAACTTGGTAGAACAAAGGGAGATTTTCTATTTCATAGTTATTTAAAATGCATTTCCAAGGAAATTCAAAGAAAAAAAAATAAAACTCTCATGTATTGTATTCAGGTGTTCTGCATAACATTTTACTTAAATAATTTCATTCAAATTTACAGCAGATCTGCAAAATAGTTATTTTTTTCCCTCTCTAATAGGAGTAAGTTGGGACTAAACGAAATGCAGCAGGCAAGTTGCGTGGCTAGAACTCAAGCTTTGTTTTAACCCCAAAGACTATGCTACCTCTTTCATACTAACACTCACATCTTGAAATACAGTATACACCAACACACACTTATTTCCTCCCTTAAAATATCCTTGTAAATTAAAATATGCCTTTACTGGGTTCTAAACATTTTTGATAGCAAAATTTATACATATGCAAATAGTATTTCAAATAATTTGTAAATAGGAATAAACCAAATGCTTACTAATTATACGTATATACTCATGAAAATACATATTACTATTACTGGTAGGACAGTTTTCAGAGGAATAGCCACTTTATCCACAATTATAATAAAAAGGGGGCTAGTTGGGAGACAGGAAAATGGATTCTGATCACAAAATCACAAATCTAGCATATACAATTTTTAATTTCATGTTCCTTAACTGAGAAATAAATGTGTTTAAATGATAGTCCTTCAAGTGCCTTGAGAAATAAAAGTTCTTTAGTTATATGAACATGCCTGAAATTACGCTTAGAGATTATCTCAATAGTGGTTTCAAGAGTATTAAGGGCTCAGTTAATAAGCTGTCTCAGTGACAAAATTAAATTTAATTCATGGTGCCTGCCCTAGAGGAACTTAAAGGATAGGGCATCAACTTATGAAAATTAAATGACAGATAATCAACAGCAAAGGTAATAATAGAAGATGCTGTTGTACAATACCTGTGATTTCATTTTCAAAGAGCAGTATGAACAATTATTCCTCTTAGTTCATAGGAAGCTACAGGTTAGAGTGTTCTGGGGTGTTACAGTAGAGGGAAAGAAATTGCTTAGATCTCAAAAAGGAGCTGCCTTGCAAGAGTAGCAAAGCAGAAAATATTTTCTAGTTTATATAAAAATAATAACATATAGAGAACGATGCTAGGTTCTGAGGCAAAATATTTAAAAGAGTAAGTGGAACTCTACTCTCATGGAGCTTACAGTCTACTTGAGAATGTTTATGTAAATCGTCAAATTTTATTCTGTAATTTTCTTAATATTTTCAATAATACTATAAAAAGGTTTTACATTTGAGAGCTGGGTACACAAATTCTTCAGTTCAGAGTTTATTAGATTTTACTCATATTTGACTTTTTTGTGAGTGGGACTCAATTTTCAAAAAAACAAAGATTATATTGTAATAAATATACAACATTATGTGATGCTGATGTATTTATAATAATATAGTCAACACATATTACTATATATAGCATAAATAAAATACATATCAAACTAGTTGGTAGAGAATTTGTTTAAAATTGCATAAGTTCACCTAATTTGAGCACTCAAAGTTTATAATGGCTATGTCTGTTTTATGAATTTTAAGAAGTTTTATGGTGGAATTAGGTCATGTACTAAAGATAAGGACCATGATACAATTGCTAATTGAGGTTGGGAGGAAGGACATCTTTTTAAATTAATATTCAGGTACTAACTGGGTTTTACAATTAAAAAAACAAAAACAAAAACTGTGTAGCACCAAATTTTGAAATTTGGAGACATTGCAATTGTTCTGTAATGGAGAAATGTATTGCTAACAGTTGGTTTGGGGATGAAAACAGAGTTTCCTAGGTTAAGAGAATTTCAATTTAATATGAAAGGATGCTAATTATATATATTCTTTCTCTCAAGGTAAAGTATATAGTATTATTTATTTGCTCATTACCTTTTTTGGGACAAGTATTCCAGTTGTTATTAACTATGCAATTTAATTTTTATTTGAATTTAAAATTCAAAAATCTATTATATCCAAAGTGATCTCTCTGCTTTCCTTTTGAAAATAAAAAGCACAGTAGAACAAATTAAAAGCTTCATAATCAAAAGAGTATACATCAGGAAACATCACCAAGTGATTATATTTAATGAGATATACATGTAGAACAAGAATTTAAATTAAAATTTGCTTTTTCACTTACAAGTGAACTCACTCCATCCCGTGATTTACTTTCATTTTAGCTCACAACTCTTTCCAATATTGAATAGTTTCCTTAGTTTTCCCATTCATATCTGAACCTTCTAAAATCATTTTTGCTTTGAACCATCTTCTCAGGGTCTTCTTAATATTTTAGTGTGATATCAGGCTTGCATGTGGTGGAAAGCAAATAGTTTAACAGGAGGTTCACTTCTGTCTTGAAATAAATAGCGTGCATTGATATGTACAAGAAAAGCATTATACTTAAGTAATTTAAAATAAATTAGTCATTTCAGCCAGTTATATAATGTAAATATTTCTACATAATGACCAAACATATTAGCAAGAACTATCTTAGCACTAATTGTTGGTAGTGAAAAAAAAAAAAAAAAAAAAAAAATATATATATATATATATACACACATTTTATTGGTTAGAATATGTTAAAATTCTGTATATCTCAGTCCACTTCTATTTTAGCATAGGAATAAATATTGAAAAAGCAAATAAGCTAACTGAACATTCAAATGTCAAAATGTATCTTTATTTAGTTACATTGCAGATAATGAATGTTTATTTGCCTTATTTTTCTTGATATGGTGTTTCAGTTTGCTTTAGTTTGGGGTCTGGGATTACTGGGCAATATTAGCTTTGTCACGCTGAGCACATAAGAAGCCAGAATCAGTCTTCTGTGTCAACTGTTCCCTAGATGTAAATTTAAGGCATAGTTCATTCTTCTAGGCAACCAGAACACCACTATATGAATTACCATTTGTGTTAAAGGATAATTCAATAGCACACCTTTGAATGAATGCCCTCAGACAGCTAATTAGCACCCAAAGAATTGTGAGGTACACAACTCTGAGGGTAGAAACATTACCAAAAAAAAATCTCCAAAACCAGTTCTATACCAAAAAACATATCTAATTTAAATATATGCTATTTCTCACACATATATATTACTTTTGTTAATGTAGTTAGAAATTGTTGATACTACTAAGATACATTAAAGTTTGACAGAATTTCTTCCATTGTTAGCATTATCTCAATCATTAGTTGAACTTCTGTTATATGAGCTTACATATTTTTAACATGAAAATATAATTAGTATGCGTTAAGTAAAGAACTATTTACCTAAAGTGTTTATAACTATCTGAGGTAACAAATTTCACTGAATATAGAATGCCATTAGCTGAAGGACTTTATTTTGGTACTACAAAAGGAAAAATGAAATCCAGTTAATTAAATTATTACATCTATGTTAAAATGTGGGAAAATGTGCATGTTAAAATTAATGAAATGGATACATTTATTTAAAAGTTGTAAGTTTTTACTGACCATGATACAAGTTCTTGTCACCTGGCATAAAATAATATTTTTATAAAAGTAGAAGTCCAAACTCTATTACAAGATTTGTGCTTCCAGACAAGAGGAAGGAACAGGGAAAGATTCAGCCTTCTACCTGAAATAACTCAAAAAACAGGACAAAATATATAAAACAATTTTTTAAGATACTGGGCATCAGAGAACAAAGCACAGTGATCCCTGAGAGATGGGAAATCAACAGTGTGAGAACTATGTACACCAGAGGTCATAGGCAGGGAAGTTTCTACACCATGGCACAAGGAGATGGAGCTTAGAAAGAGAATTGAGGGGGCAAAGCTGGATTTGGGGGAAACTAACACAACTAGAGTTTAAAGGACAAAGTATTGAAAAGGAGAGAACTGCACAGAGAGAAAAATCTGGACATCTGGGCATCTGCAGAATTTCTTCCTTGAGGCTTCAGCTGAGTTCTGAACAGCACAAGCATGTGAGAAAAATATCTGTGGCAGGAGAAAGAACAACCTGAAAGGATTAAAGGGAATAATCTCTGGAGCTCACATAGGACTAGGAATAGTTCCAAGCTGGTCCATCATCCAAAGTAGAATACTTCACAATTCAAGAAGTGAATCATTGGGTATAGTACTCAAAAGGGTCTTGCCTGAGAAATGAGTCAAGTTTAGCACTAGGTTAAATACTGTTCTGATCTCTATTATCAAAGCTTAAAAACAAGTTAAAAAATGATCAAACTGTTTCCAAGTAACTTTTCTTTTCCAAGAAAAGCTCAGTAATATTAATAGGAATACAAAAATATCAAGCACCCAAGAGGATAAACTTCACAATGTCTTCTATCCAATCAAAATTCACTAGACATGTGAAGAATCAGGAAAGCATCACACACAATGAGAAGAAATGGCAATCAATTAAAACTAACCTGTGACAGAGATGATAGAATTGGTAGACGAGAGCATTAAAAGAGATATTATAACCATATTCTATAAGTTTGAGAAACTAGAGGAAAATTTTAATGTATTAATTAGAAGTAGGGAAGATATAACTAAGACCCAAATTGAACTTCTAAAGTTGAAAACCACAAAGTCTGATGTGAAAAATATAGTGGAGGGATTAACAGCAAATCAGATACCGAAGATTGCTAACACTGAAGACATACTAATGAAAATTATCCAAAACATAAGAAAAATAGAAATGAGTTTAAAAAAAATGAAAAGAGTATCAGTGAGTTCTGGGACAGCTTCCAGCAGCCTAATATATATGTAACTGAAATATCATATATTTTGTTTGATTATGTTTCCTTTTTATTTTTAAGAACTGGACTTTGTTGTGTTAGTTCTATTTATTTATTTATTTATTTTTAAAATTTATTTATTTATTTTTGGCTGTGTTGGGTCTTCGTTTCTGTGCGAGGGCTTTCTCTAGTTGCGGCGAGCGTGGGCCACTCTTCATCGCGGTGCGCGGGCCTCTCACTATCGCGGCATCTCTTGTTGCGGAGCACAGGCTCCAGACGCGCAGGCTCAGTAATTGTGGCTCACGGGCCTAGTTGCTCCGCGGCATGTGGGATCTTCCCAGACCAAGGCTCGAACCCGTGTCCTCTGCATTGGCAGGCAGATTCTCAACCACTGCACCACCAGGGAAGCCCCAGTTCTATTTACTTTTTAAAAAAATTTTATTGGAGTACAGTTGATTTACAATGTTGTGTTAGTTTCAGGTGTACAGCAAAGTGAATCAGTTATACATATATATATATGTATGTATATATATATATATATATATATATATATATATATATATACACATACATATATATATCCACTATTTTTTAGATTCTTTTCTCATATAGGCCATTACAGAACATTGAGTAGAGTTCCTGGTGCTGTAAAGTAGGTCCTTAACTATTTACTTTTGAAATTCATTTATTTGTATTTTACCATTTGCTCCTCAGTTTTACTTTATTCAATTGGCTATTTGTAACCTAAATCTTATACAGACTTAAATGAATAGGAGCTTTTATTTTTATTTCTTCATCATAGCAAACAATGTAGGTAACTGGTACAACAACTTCACTACGGCATCATTTCCCCAAGCTCTTTTTCATTCTTTCTCTGCTGTCTTTAGAATGTGATTCTCATTTTTACAGTTTCAAGGCTCCTGAACTCCCAGGAGCCTGTCTGAGTTTCAAGAATGAATAAGGGTAAAGAACAAAGGTCTATTCTACTGGTCAAAAATTTAATCTTCTAAAAAAAAAAAAAAAAAAAAATTAATCTTCTTATATTTCTCTTATTATTAATCAAAAGCACATCACATGACCACCTAGCTGCAAGGGTTACAGATGCTGAATACCCTACATTGGACTCACTTGCACACTCCAAACGCAGGCTCTCTTTGCAGAAAAGCAGGTCGATCCTTCTTAGCTAGGAAGCTAGTTGTGTGTCTTCTGCTAGTTGGGTGTTTTTTGGAGATTTTCTTATGATGTGTTTTGTGGCTCAGTTTTGGTTTGCCATCTTTTAAGTTAATTTATTTCAAGGTTTTTGCATAATATTATTCCATATAAGTGTAGATATTTTCCATTTTGTGACATTTCTGTATCCTCCAGGTATTGCTGTACAATGTTATTGCTTTGCATTGCTTTTTTTTTTAATCTTAATTTCAGTTTTTATTCTTATTTAAAATAAGATTTATTTAGAACAGATTTTTTTGTGTGTGTGGTTTTTTTTAATTTACATTATTTTCTTGGGGGGGTTATTCTTTTATTATTTATTTACCTTGTTATTGTTTTGAGGTCAAATAATTTGGTATGGAGGAATTTTACCTTCTGGAATTAGTTAGAGTTTCCTTTGTGTCTAGGTACCTAATCAATATTTGTAACTGTTCCTTAGATATAAAAGAATTTGCCATTCCTATATGGGACATAGTCTCTTTGGCAAAACCAATCTCAAATTAAATGCATTTTTTAAACTGTTACCAGGCTCTACCAAGTTATATATCTTATAATTATATAGAAAATGTTTGAAAGTCATTGGAAAAATTCCTCTGTATGATAACTACAGAGTTTGAGATACACAAAGTGAAACAATTTTGTCATTGTGCCCTCAGGACTTAAAATATTTCTACCCAATTTTTGAAAAGATTTGTTTGGTAATTTTATGGTGACCTAAAATCGTGTAATTTTATTAAAATAACATAAAATGATTTTTTTTTGACTCTATGAAGGCAAACTTAACCTACTTAAAGAAGTATGTTAGTTCTGTAAAATATAAGACTAATGTGTGAATTGAATTCACATGGACACATACAACTTAGAAGTTAGCAATGTCTTATTATATACCATTCATTTGTATAAAATAAATGTATTATCATAAACCAAGTGTTTCTGTATTTCATAATACTTTTCATATCATTTACACATAACTTGTCACAAGTCAATGAAATATAGTGTTAAATTTTAAGTTATAAATTTAAAAGTTTCAGAATATTTATATTTTATAGTTATCTAATTGTACTGAGATTTAGATGAGTTGATTGTAAAGTTAACAGAAAGATTTACAGCACTGTTCTTGAAGTTGTATGCTTGAATCCACAGACTCACACATTATACTGTAAATTAGAATACAACTCTTCTGAATTTAGAGAGCAAACAGCCATATTTTTAAAGTATGCTCTAAAGGACCCACTTAGGTTGCCTGTGATAATACATTCTTAAGGAGAGAAAGGGAACTAAAATAATCCTTTGATCAGCCATCTATCTTAGGGGCCTTCAGGCAGATAAATGTCTAAATCATTTTAAGAGTTGTGTCCTGTATTCATGAAGATAAGGAACATTGCCCTTAGCCAATGGTAAATGGTCATATAATTTAATGTATGCTCAGTTCGCTATAGACCCTTCATCTTTTTGTACATGGTTATGTTTTTAATAAAATGATAGTTCTTAAAATTATGACTGGAATGGCTAAATTTGAGTTGTACAACAATATTTTCAGAAGCAGTTAAACATTGAGACTCTACTAACCTGTTCTGATAGAAACACAAATGTATCAGTTACCACCTTGATCATTTTACTCCTAGTGTAGTACCATGTCTAGGCTCCTTAGATATTTGCTAAATAAATGAATGAATTTAATTATTTTATTGAATTTTAAATTGAACCTAAGACCTTGATCATGTTTATTTTCAAAGCCAGGTGGGATCCCTTTACTGCATAATAATGTTTAAACCCAAAGATGAGATGATTTCCTATGCTAAGTAGCTAGCTGCAATCCAAAACAAAGCTTAACTAGAAGTTTCAGATATTTTTCAAGGCCTTGGTTAAAAACGTTATGTAGTATTTTTTCCTTCTTATTATATGATGGGTTAAATTATTTTCCAATGACCTCACATCTGTCTGCAATAATCCCTTGAAAAACCATTGCATTATATCTTACCTTCTCTCCCTTGTCTGGATTTTTATCTTCTCTCTCACTTTCCATCCCCTGAGGCGTATTTTTCAATAAGGTCAAAAGTAGAACTATTGATTGTGTCTGACAAATGTCAAAGGTCTTTTCTAACAAAAAGAAAGATGAGAAGAGTACCTGAGAGTCTGATCAAAGGCTGTGAGATAGACAGTGTCACATTAAAAAGGAAGATCCACTATTTTGCCACTTTCAACCCTTAAGCACCCTTAGTTATTTATCAAGTTATATTTCTGTAAAGCTTTCTTTTTTCACAGATTATTTTTAATTTAAAGTTTTGTCAAGGGGCTTATGTTTTAAGTACTTCAAAGAGTAAACATATAATACCTTGAAGGCTATATATTTCAACTAAATAAGAAACAAGTGAATTTGTCTGTAGCTGTATCTAAATCATTTTCTACCCATATAACTGAGTTTAGAATTATGTTAAGGCATTTCTATGAAAACGTCTTTTTTCCCACTGTTATTAATCTAAAAATCACACAATTCTAGCTTAAAAATAAAACTGTATTTCCATGTAAGGACACAACAATATGTGAAAATTTACAGACACAAAATAGATAAATTTAAAATCTCAAGGTATATTTCAATAATTTTGCAGAAAAAAAGTGCTCTTAGATACTTTAGTCTAAAGTTATAGATTTTGATATATTATGGCATATGACTTTTGAAGTTTATGTATACTATACTTTCTAGTGTATCTAATAGATAAAATTATTTAAACATTAATAGCTAAGTTAATTTTGAAGATATACCTTCAGCTCAGGATTAGTTAGTACACATTTAATGTCAAACATTGCAACATTGCAGACTTCTGCTTTGAAATAAGACAAAGAGAATATTACCTTCAGTATAATAATGAGAAAAAGACAGATAACTGACAAACTCATCGTTTTAAAAACCCATCAGAGATGAGGATGCATTCAGAAATCTTAGTAAACCAAAACCCATGAAGTGACAGTTTTCTTCTAGGAGAGAAGAGAGCTAAGTCTGCTTCCATTCCAACAGAGTGGATGAAGGAGGAGGAATTCGCCTTAAGAACTAAGTCAAATGAAAATACATTATATAATATAATAATAATTAAGGCCAAGTGTTGTCTACCATGATGGTTTAGAATCCTGAAGGGACCCAACCTCCAAGCCAGTCTCCACCTACCTGCTAACTCTTTCCAAAGTCTTTACTGAGAACCCGCTTGCAACCAAAAGGCAAAATACAGAGCAGAAGAGTGAATAGAGAGAGTCTCCTGAGCTCACTGAAAGCTGCAGTCAGGGTAATTGAGAGGAACCAAACCGAGGCATTCTGTCCCTAGCTAGGAGGCTGTGGCTGCTGGACACTGAGGGGAGGACAGGACTGTTAAGACTAACTCCTTACAGGGAAGCAATCTGGTCCCTGGGAAACACTGGGCATGGCTGCCACAGGCTGTGTAGCAGATGATCTGAAGATGATGCCACTGAGGTCCACTGTGTCTTCTCATAGTCTGAAGCTCTGCAGCTAAGGATGGTGACAGGATAGGAAAGTGCAGAGGAGTCTTCCCAAGGCTTCCCAGGCTTCCGCTGAATGTTGGACCACAGCCCTTCAAAGGGTGGGCACAGGGCAGCAGGGGAGAGGAGAGAGAGAGAGAGAGAGGGCAGCTGAATTCATAAAGACAGATGCAGGAGTAGAAAGCAAATAGACCTCCTCAGTATCTCAATTTAGCTGAGAGCCAAATCTCCCATGGTTTAGAGTGTTGGAACTGTGCTGAAAATCAAAAAGGGATTTTTGCAGTGTTCTTGATACTAAGAGCCCAAACCCTGCTAAGGGGAATGTACCACATCAGTACTGAACTCAGTCTAACCAAAGCATCAGCCTGGGCTAGAACTTCTCAACACAGACTCACTGGCTCAGACACCCACATGATCATTCTGACAGAGAATGGGTGTACCATTTAGTGAAGGAAATATTATTTATCTCATTTTTGCCTTAATTGTTTAAAATTATGGGGTATGAAAAGGAGCCATAAAATGTAACCTCCTTAAGAGATGAAGAAATTAGTAGAGGCAAATGTAGAGATGGCCTAGTTATTATAATTATCAGATGATTTTAAAAACCTGTAATAAATATGTTATTTATACAGCAGAAAAGTAAATAGCTTGAGTAAGCAGATGAAGAATTGAAGCAGAGAACATCAACGATTAAACAAAATTCAAATGAGATGTTAGGAAAAAAAAAAATTTCAGCATGGGTGTCCAAAAAATGAACACAGGAGGGGAAAGAGTCAGTGAATTTGAATACTGATTTTAAAAATGATCTAAACTGAAACATGTGTAGAAAATACAGAATAATAATAAATATAGGCGGAATGTTTGTGATCTGTGCAACAATAGAAATGTTCTATGTGTATAAACTGAAGTCCAAGGAAGAAAAAGAAAATTAGAACAGGGAAAAAAATGGAAGACATAAAAGCTGAGATTTTCAAAATTTGGTAAAATACATTAAGCCATAGACTCAAGAGCCTCAGCAAATATTAAACAGAAGAGAAAAAATAAAGCCATGCCTAAATATATCAAAGTCAAGTTGAAGAAAATTAAATATAAAGAGAAAATTCATAAAAACTATGTGTAGACTGAATAGTAGCTCTGCAAAGACATCCACGTCTTCATCTCCAGAACCTGTGGGTATGTTACCTTACGTGGCAAAAGGATGTGATTAATTGCTGATGTGGTTAACCCTGTTAAGTACATGGATATGGGAGATTGTCCTGGAGGATGTAGGGGACTCAGTATAATCACAGAGGTCCTTATAAGGGAAAAAGGGAGACAGAGGGCATGAACCAGAGAAGGAGAACAGAGAGCAGAGAGGAAGTTGGGAGCAGAGAGGAGAGAGATTTGAAGATGCTGTGAGGCTGGCTTTAAAGAAGGAGGAAGAAGCCACAAGCCAAGGAACACAGACCCCCTCCAGAGGCTGCAAGGGGCAGATTCTCCTCTGGAACCTGCAGGACGAATACAATACTGCCAATGCCTTAATTTTAGCCCAATAAGACCATTTTGAACTTCTGATTTCCAGAATTTTAGGACAATTAGTTTTTGTTTAAACCACCCAATTTGTAGTGATTTGCAGCATCAATAGGAAAGTAATATAAACTGCCAGAGGAAAAAGCCATGGCACACACTGAAAAACAGCAAGAAACATGGCTAAGTTCTCATCAGAAAGAATGCAAGTCAGACTAAGATGGAACAACATCTTTCAATAAAAAATAAATGAATTAAAATTTAATAATTAAACTGCCACCTAGAATTCAATTTCTAGCAAAAAGTATCCCTCAAAAATTGAAGGTGATAAAAAACACTTCCAGAAGGACAAAAACTGGAAACATTCCTCCCCAGCAGACCTGTACTCTAGGAATTATTAAAACAGCAGCAACAACAAAGTTGTACAGTCTGAGGGATAATTGTATTGGATTAAAACCTAGATTTTCAGAAACAAAAGTATCAGAAAAGATTAATTGATTTCTTTTTATTTCTTTCTCAATTAGAAATAAAGTATAATTTTCACATCAAATAACTAAGCATAAGTCTAACAAATCTAACAAAATCCTCTTTATGGAAAACCTAAATAATAGAGAGGAACACCAAATTCATGAATTAGAAAACACAATGTTGTTATAATGTTTATTCTTGCCAAACTGATCTATAGATTTAAATAAAGCTCAATCAAAATCCCAGAAGACAAGTTTTTGTAGAAATTTCAATAAGATTCTAAAACATATAAGGAAAATCATCACACCTAGACTGGGCAAAACTGTTTGAGAGGAAAAAAGAAGGAAAGAAAGAAAAGGAATTATGTAGCCTTCACACTAGCTCACAATGTTGGTATAGGCAGAGATAACTTAGCACATAGAAAGCAAAACCCCAAAATAAAATAAGAATAAGAAGCAGGACTTTTAAAAAATAAAATATATGTTCATCAAAAGTCTCCATCGAGGAAATTAATAGGCATCAGCAAGTCACAGAATAAGACATACACACATACACACACATGAACACGCACACATACACACACAGAACATACATAACTGCCAAAGGAGTATATATAGAATTTCTAAATATCAGTATATAAGGATTATGACCCAATAAATATAGACAAAAGACTTGAACAGAAACTTTGGAAAACAAGAATATAAATGTCTAATAAGTACATTTAAAAATGTTCAACATAATTATTCATCAGGAAAATTAAAATATGAAATACCATCCCACATGCACTAGAATGGCTAAAATCAAGAACGATGACAAGAACATGATTTAACAAAGATGTAGCATGTGGAACTAGCACATGAGAGTGCAATATATTAAGTCACTTTGAATAATAACTTGGCAGTATTTTATAAAATTAAACATAAATCTACATTATGACAAATTCTACTACTATTCAGAAATGAAAACATGTTCCCACACAAGTATTTGTCTGTGAATGTTCATTGCAGTTTTATTCATAATGGCCCCAAACAGGAAACAACTCAAGTAACCATCCACAGGTGAATAGGTTAGCAGATGTCCGTATATTCATATAATGGAATACTACTCAGCATTAAAAATGAAATAACAGATATTATGCATAGCAACGTGGATAATTCTCAGAAAAATGATTTAGAATGAAAGATGCCAGACACAAAAGAGTATGTTCTGTATGACTGATTTCATTTACATGAGGTCCAAAGCAGACAAAACTTTTCTATGGTGCTAGAAATCAGTGTTACGTTATGACACTGTGGGCACTAAGCACATTTGCCTTGATGGGCTCCTTCCCTTATGCAAAAAAAAAAAAAAAATTATTATGCTTTATGACTCTCCTGATATATTGAAAAACAGTGTATAACATTCCCTTCTACCAGCAGTTTACTTTTTCCTTCTGATTTAAAATAAATTAAAACATTTTCATGGACCCCTAAAGGTGTTATGGGCACTAAGTACTCTCTCCAGACGGAAATCAGAATGATACTTCTTTTCATGGTGGGGAGTTGAGCTGGGATACTGACAGGAAATCCAGAAGTGAACTTGATGAGGTGATGGAATATTATACATCTTGATATGGATAATGTTTATATTGAGTGTGTAGGATTGTCAAAATTGAATACTTGAGATCTATGCATTTACAATATATAGATTCTGTCTCAAAATAAGCTAAATATATACAAATGTATCAAATCCCCAAATATGTATAGAGAAAAATAAAATACTGGGTGAGATTAGAAATTAATTCTTGCCTTCTGAAGAGACCATTTTATTCCTCTTTCTCATTGCTCTATGACATTATGTATATGACATAATTATTCTCAAGTGAGAAACCACTCAATGCCTCAATCTCTGTAAATTAGCAGAGGTAAACAGAAATAAGTAATTTAAAAGGGATTCCTCTCTTCTGTCTCTCAACACCATTAAAAAAAAATGTAATACTCTTTTTTTTCCTGCCCTATAGTATGTATTTTTGGAAGTTTCCTTTGTTAATCTGGTAAAGCTACTTAACAACTTGCCCATGGTTTACTGTAGAGAATGAGGAGTGTATTCACCCTACCTGACCTGTGAGATTATCTTTCTTGGGGGGACACATGGATTAATCCAGGGATGGGCACAGGATCCAATTAGGGCCAGTTAGAACCCTTCGAATGAGCTGATAGACCAGAGGAGGGTATCTCCTCTTCTGAGGTAAGATCCATGTAAATCCAGAGTAGCCTGGGATCATCATTGCTGCTGGGTGGAAAGGTCATTGTAGACGTTGAGGCCAAGAAAACAGAAAACAGTTTGAGAGTAAGGATGATTCATGATGACATTGATGAGTACCTGAAAAGAGCCACATCTAAAACCAGAATCAAATCTGGGCTTTGAGTTACAAGGTCCAGATACTCTCTTTTGTGTGTAGCTAGTTTGAGTGTGATTTCTGTCAGTACCAAGTAAAAGCAGTCTGACTAATCCCAGCTCTATTCATAACCTACACGGACACTTTCCAAAAGCCATTCTATGTATTCTTGAATTTTCTGGCAGCACCCTGCATCCCTGGGGTCCTTTATGTGCCAATGTTTCACACACGTCTTGGCCATGGAGCTTTTCCGTCTTCCATTTTCCCATGCTTTTCTATCCTTTCATCACTGATAACGTGAACAACCCTCCTCATGCATGCCAACAAGCCCAAACCCTGTTTTTAAGGAAGAGAGAAAGATGGGAAATGACAAGGGGAAAGCAGGAAGGCTACGAGCATTTCCACAGTCATAATTTTTTTATCATAATTATCATAGACTATTTGTAATAAATTCAGTGTTGAAATAAGAAAAGCATACATTGCATATTAAAATTTAATTTTGAGAAAAATAAATGCAAAAATACTGGTATGAACAATCATTTATGTCTATTTATATATTTTCTGCATATTTATGCACAGTCTTATGAGTATAAAAATATGATATCTAAGGCTAAGACATATTAACACAGTTGTCATCTACATATTGCTTAAAAATTACAGTGAGCTTTTCTCTGGATAAAAAAAAAATGCACATTTTAATGTTTCAGTAGATCCTAAATTACTACAGTGTCTGTTATGAACTTTGCAGGTAAATTTTTTTAAACAGCATAAGGCAAATCTAGGCAACCACATAGGTATATCAGCAGAAATTAACACGTATGGGCATTATACATCCCGAGCACAACTGCTTAGACAGGAAAGCTTAAAGCTAATGCATGAGTCCTGAGCGTTCTTGTGTGTGCTCTGTAATTCCAAATCCGTTATGTCTGTGAAGGAGTAGGGAATGAACCTTTTCTCTTCACATATATTGCATATCCCTGTTGGTACACTGAAATCAGGAAATGTTACAAATATCTAAATTGTATCATCAAGAATCGTTTTTTCCATAGCTGCATTGCTATAATTTTTGTATATTTATAATTGTATTTTCAAGAACAGAAGTCAACTCAAATTATCTTGAGTGATAATGAGAACTAGAGAATTTAGAATTGCATTTGTCTCATAAAACCCACCGAAGGCATGGTGTAGAACTGGGTTTAATCTGTAGGCAGGGACAGGCACCAGGATCCAGTCATTAGATATCCAGGTAGCATTTTCTTTCCAGCTGTCTATTTTCTCAGGACGAAGCTGCCCATGTTCTGTGTGGAAGCCTTGATGACCCCACACCCTCCAATCCTGCATGTTAGAATTCCCCAACTACACACTGAAACCATCTAGAAGTCTCTTGCTTCCAACCCCAAATTAGAAGCAGAGAAAAGTCTAAGTAACAGAGTTTGGGCTAGCTGTCCTCTCCCTTCATTAAGTTAGCTGTAGTCAAGGGGTGAGCATTCTTATTTGAAAACCTTCCTGATGATTGGCACATCCAATGTTCTTAAATAACAATCTATAGACCGGATCATGTGTACTAAAAACAAAACAACAACAACAACAACAAAATAATCCTACTTTATGTTTTTTGCTAGGTTCTGAATATTGGTTCCACACTAAGTTTCCATCAAATGCAGAGTTCGAAATACAAAGATTGGTTAAAACTGTATGTAAATAGCACAATCCACATACTTGCTCTCGTTTGCAGACGTGCATAGTAAACACTAACCAGCAAACAGGTGAAAGGACACATGACTGTCTACTTTGTTTGAGGATGCCACAGAAAATATGCTAACATGATTCGTAGTCAGCTATAATTTTTTTTTTTTACTTTTTGTTGTGATTTTTCAATTAGTATTTTAAGTTTAGAATGAAAAAAAGAATCAAAGATCAAAGGATAGATCCTAGTTATTTGAATTACTTGATCTTCTCAGGTGTTCTTCAAAATTATTATAAGATACTATTCAGTTATAATTACAATATTCCAAAACATATACAACTAACTAATTTGAACTAACAATCTGATTTCATTGAAATTTCTGAAATCCAACAAATATTCTGTAATAGATAAATCACTTTTAAAAAACACAGCGTCTTTTATGAGAGTAGCATAAAATCATAGTAGTACTGGTTTGAAGTGGAGAAGAGGAAAACAACATTTCCTCTGCCTCTTACTTCAGTACGTGGGGCCTGCAAATTAAACTGACAAAAGAGAGATTAGCAGGAGAAAAAGGTTTATATATATATATATATGCATGTTATGTGCTGTGGCGCCAACAAAAGAAGTAGCTGGCTGGTTAAATAATTCAAGTTAGAAGTCTAAATACCTAGGCTAGTAGGGAAAAGGGAAGGGGGGAAAAAAGGCTCTAATAGGAAGAACAGAGACACTTCTTTAGAAAAGACACATGGGTTTTTAGAAGGCAGGGGAGATAAAAGTCTTTATACCGCTTCTCTACACAGGTGTGAGTGGTCTTCCGATTTTCTTGACGGATTTATCATAGGTTTACTTTTGTTCTTCCTCGGGCAAGGTGACCCACCTTGAAAAGAGAATTTATGGCAGCCTCCTTTCCCTGAAGTTGCTGATTTTAGTCATTTAAGGGAAGCTCGGAGACTTCTTTCTGTTTCTGTTGAATTTCAAATGCCTTCAGCTTAAAATAATCTTTATACCAACTCTGGGTTTTCCAGCTAGGTCACCACAGAAACAAATGGGACACATTGTTTAAAAGATAAACAGTGGCATATTAAAAATTGTGAGGGTTTATTTAAGTAAAAAACGATTCAGAATGCTCAGTCACAGCAAGCCAAGGGAAATAATTATATAGAGAAAATGTGAAAACAAAAAAAGTAAATTATTTGATTGGCTCTAGATTAAAGCCTAGTTGTCTGTTTGTGATTGGTTGCCCTTAGCATTCTGATTTCATAACTTTAAGGAATTTTCAGACTTAGATTTTTCTTTTTTTATGTAAGCTGCCGTGGCATTAAAGCCACCTCAGTCTAAAGGTCTCCTTGTTTAATTAATTTAACAACATACATTATGTGAATGTTCTCACCAGAATTCTGTGTTATTTGACAATTTTATTAAAGTTTTATATCTTCTGAAGCCATTTAATAGGAGGAGGTGAGAGAAGGACAGTGATTAATGGATACAAAATTAATGACATGACTCAAAGTTCAAAGATGACCAGGCAAAGATGCAGACCGTAAAATTTAGAAAGGTCATTTGAAAAATAAGGTAATGACTGAACAAATTAGACTGGTTTATACCTAATTCTGACACAGGAATTTGAAATGTAGCTTACAGTGTACAGAAAGAAATACATGATGAATCTATAAAAAAAAAAAAAAAAATTGATAAGCCTGGGTTATACCTTTTATGTGTAAATATGTGTAAAAATTATTTTATCCATATAAATAGGTGATTTTGGTAGCATTGATCAGAATAGGAAAAGAGCATTAGCAAAATTTTAATTTAGAATTATAATATGAAAGTCTTATACATTTTTAAAATGTCTTTAACTCTCTGTGTCTGTCTCTGTCTGCCTGTTTCTCTCTCTGTTGCTCCTCCCTGGTGCCTCCTCTCAGAATTCTATTTTTTTGTTCTTTGTTTTCTCTGATTCCAAACTTAAGAGTGTCGCTCCATCCTGCCCCAGGATTTCTTCATGCCTCATCAATAGTTTATGGAATTAGGAAAGGGGAAAGAAATGTGGATAGAATTCTTCCTCATATAAAGGGGATCTAAAAACTAGCAATTTTGTTGTTTGACTGTGGGTGGATTCTAGGAGGAAAAGAGAGTCCAGCTCGACATATAATATTTGGCTTTGGAAAATACTGTAACAGTTGACATCCTTTGATTAATCAGAAGCCTTCGGTCTTTACTAGATTATTTTAACAGCAACAACAAATATCTTCATGAAAGAGACACTAAAGTTCTTCTAAGGTACAAATGAAATCATCACCCAAGAGAAACACCATGGAAAGATAGGACTGCCCTCAATTCTACAATTTGACTGACGCCAAAAACCTGGCCTCTGGGCACCAGTGCCCAATTGAATCTCAGAGACAGAGTTTTGGGTGAAGTAGAAAAGAATAGCTTTATTGCTTTGCCAGGCAAAGGGTGTCACCATGGGCTCCTGCCCTTGAAAACTGTGTGTCGCCACCCGGGGGGGAATTTGGTGAGGAGTTTTACAGCAATGGTTCAAAGTGGGATTGCTAATAAGGATCAGGGTGTGTGCAGGGCCTGCATTCCTTTAACCTGTCCTCAGGGGGCCTCCTGATCTTCTCTGAAGAATGCTTCAACAAGTACTTAGCACCTTCCATTTTTTAGGGATTTTAGTTCTGCAGAAGAGCTCAAAGATATTGTTAGGTGTATCCCTTGACCTACAAACAAGAAACGGGGTAGGGGCATGGAGGGCTTCTGTGCCCAGGTGCCCCACAGGGTCCGACTTGGTTTCACAACCCCTGAGTGCTGGGGAACTTCTACATTATTTCCCTGCTGCTGGTACCTAGCTTGCACAGACACTCTTGTTTCCCTGTCTACTTTGATCCCCAAATGGTAAAACTAAGAAAAAAAATAAGTAAATAAGCAAGTGTAGGGGAGGAAAGATAAATTCCCATCTCTCCTTCTAGGTTCCTAGCTGAGACATTCCCCCCCCCCTTTAATAAAAGACAGATTAAAACAAACAGAAGTTTAATAGCATGTACACCTCCTGTATACATGGGGGAGACCCCAGAAAACTGAGTAACTCCCTGAAATGGCCCAAGTTACCACCTTAAATACCATCTCCAGCTAGAGACAGAAAAAAAAAAAGATGCTGGGCCAGTTTCGGGAGGTGACCAGAAAAAGCACAGTAAACAAGACTAAAATCATTTTGCAGATTTAAGTCCTTGTCTTCACTGGTAAGTGTTTCTAGAGCTTCAGAGTCATCCTTGTCTTCCTAGTACAGGGAGGGGGTCACCCTACAAATGGAGAGTTACCTTAAAAATGCAAATGTCTCTTACAAAGGATAACTTCTACTCAATTTTCAGAATTTCTCTTGTCTTTGCAGTTTATTAAAAATGACGATCTCAAGATAACCAATATGCCCAAGGGACATATTTTGGGGTGGTATATTTTGATCCTTTTCACAGGCAAACATAAACTTTTATTTTTTCACCTATCCTATTTAGCACAGGTGATAAACGTAGATAATCTTAAATTAAAATAATTTGGGGAAGAAGAGCTGGGCATTGAACCTAGGATATACAAAATATTCTATAAAGTAAAATTCATGTAAGATATATTTATAGAACATACATTATAGAATATAAAATATTAAAATATTTTTGATTTGGCTGATACAGTCTAGATGTAGAGGTTGGCACTTAGAAATGTATTAACTGTGTGTTTTTTCATGCTGTTTCTCCATTGGACTATGGCCTTTACACTAGGGTCCTTTTTGCTTTTACTTTTTATTCTCTGTCAGAGGAATAAACTTCAAAATTAAATTCTTTTTTTTTTAACTTTGAACTAGGTAATTTTTCTCTGTTCTAATTTTCCTTCACTGAATTTTGTGTTCTGATATGGGGAACAGCCATACTATATAACTTATGTGGCAACTCATTATTATGTATCATGGAGAATGAACACCCTATAAGGGGAGGAACTTTCTCCTCTACCCTCTTAGGTTCTCTGGCTGAGCCTAAGAATTAAAGTTATATAAAACCGATTGGCAGAAGAAAATCATACAAGTTTTATTAACTTTTTATTTGTACATGGGGGCTTTCATAAAAAATGAAGTCTTGAGGAAGCAACCAGAGAAGCAGAAGACTTTTACGTATTTTAGACAAAGGAACAATATATTTGTGAAGAAATGTTTTAAGACAAAAGGATTGGGCCAGGAGCAATAAATTATGGAGAAGTGACTAGGAGATGTAAGAGGGACAGTACCGAGAAATAAGGGCTATTTTAGTTTCTTTGTACAGACCCATTTCAGCATTGATTCCCAGTCTCTGGTGATAAGGATATTCTCTTCCTGTTATAGGGACCCCAACTTTCTCATGGGAAATTGTATGGCCCACTTTTAGGTAGAAAAGGGTATGTCAGAGAGCCCTTCCTGCATCTGCTGTTTCTCAGGTGTCTTTTTCAGATTCTTTTCCCATTTAGATTATTACAGAATATTGAGTATAGTTCCCTGTGCTATACAGTAGGTCCTTGTTGTTTATCCATTTATATATTGTAGTGTATATATGTTAATTCCAAACTCCTAATTTATCTCTCCCCTTGACATTTCCCCTTTGGTATCCATAAGTTTGCTTTCTATGTCTGTGAGTCTGTTTCTGTTTTGTAAATAAGTTTGTTTGTATCATTTTTTAAGATTCCACATATAAGTGATATCATATGATATTTGTCTTTGTCTGACTTACTTCACTTAGTATGATAATCTCTAGGTCCATCCATGTTGCTGCAGATGGAATTATTTCATTCTTTTTTATTGCTGAATAATATTCCACTGTATATATGTACCAACCTTCTTTAACCATTCCTCTGTTGATGGACATTTAAGTTGCTTCCATGTATTGGCTATTGTGAATAGTGCTGCTATGAACGTAGGGGTGCATGTATCTTTTCGAATGATGGTTTTCTTCGAATATATGCCCAGGAGTGGGATTGCTGGATCATATGGTAGGTAACAGTATATATATGGACACATTTAGTGTAAGCATACATTCTCTGTCATGCCACCCTGATAGATGGATCTAGAGAGAATCTACCATAATATGGAATCTTTACATACAGTCAGTCCTTAAATTATGTACAAACAGTTGTTCTAAAATTTAACATGAAACATGTAACACATGTTTTCATGAAACAACTTTAGAAATTGTTCTTAAACCTATGTGGAGATTAATTCACAAATAATTACCCCGATATGCAGTATAAATTGTAGTATTACAGACGGTTTCTACTTAACAATGTTTCGACTTTTGATTTTTTGACTTCAGGATGGTGTGAAAGCAACAAGCATTGAGTAGAAGCCACACGTTGAATTTTGATCTTTTCCTGGACTAGTGACATACAATATAATCCTCTCCTGATGCTGGGCAGTGGCAGCGGCCGCGGCCCCCGATCAGCCACGTGATCATGGGGGTAAACAACCCGCGCTCTCACAAACCATCCTAGACCCAGACAGCAATTCTGTTTTACACGTTCAGTACCTTATTCAATAAATTACATGAGATGTTCTACAGTTTATTATAAAATAGGATTTGTGTTAGATGATTTTACCCAACTATAGGCTAATGGAAGTGTTCTGAGCATGTTTAAGGTAGGTTGGGCTAGGCTCTGATCTTCAATATGTTAGGTGTGTTAAATGCATTTTTGACTTATGATGTTTTGAATTTACAGTGGGTTTATTTGGATGTAATGCCATCGTAAAACCTAGGAAAATCTGTAGTCTGGACCCTGCAAGAAGGATGTAGGCAGGATATGAAAAATGTTTTCCCCTGATTAAGCTGATGGCCAGTGCAAATAAAACTAAAATAGATAAAATTGTAGATGCAGACTCTTATTTTTCACCTTTAATCCATTTACTATTTACTACTGTCTGAGATTATAACATATGTAGTGTATGAATCCTTCTATTCTCACATTATACCTGAGATTATCCAATTCTAAAAGTTCTCTAGGTGGGTCTTCTCAAACTGAAAGTAAAATATGAATATTACTTTATATTTAAAGTAATTAAAGAGGGGACTTTGCAAATTACAAATGTTCACTTAATTATTTTATCTTAATATATATCCATAACTAGTTATAAACTTTATATATTAATAGCTGTTTTACATTTATAAAAGCTAAAGAGTATTATAAATTAAATACTACCAAACTATAAAACCAGTATCATAATTTGATTTAACTTAACAGATATTATTTTTCTAAAACTAAATAATAATTTTCAGTGTATGTATGATACATACTACTATAATGATGACTCTGAGTTTAAAATATATATATGTACTTTTTATTTTTATTTTTTTTTATTTTTTTTTATTTTTTATTTTTTTTAAAAGACTTTCAAACCAGACAGGCTTTACGATCCCAGGTTGTTTTTTTTTTGTTGTTGTTGTTGTTGTTGTTTTTTTAAATTTATTTATTTATTTATATTTATTTTTGGCTGTGTTGGGTCTTCGTTTCTATGCGAGGGCTTTCTCTAGTTGCGGCGAGTGGGGGCCACTCTTCATCGCGGTGCGCGGGCCTTTCACTGTCGTGGCCTCTCTTGTTGCGGGGCACAGGCTCCAGACGCGCAGGCTCAGTAGTTGTGGCTCACGGGCCTAGTTGCTCCGCTACATGTGGGATCTTCCCAGACCAGGGCTCGAACCCGTGTCCCCTGCATTGGCAGGCAGATTCTCAACCACTGCGCCACCAGGGAAGCCCTGTACTTTTTATATTGCAAATTTTTCATCCAGTTTCTCTATTTATATGACAGTGTAATGCTTACTATTATAGCATGCTATGACATCGTTTGGCCTTGCTTCAGTAAAATACATAATACATTCTCTATACCCGTTTCTATTCTTTTCTAATTAGCCAACAGTAATTAATCAATTAACCATTATATTATTTTCATGATGTCAAATATGTCTCATTTTTTGAAATAACATAAGACAATAAAGTTTTAGCTTTCTAAATTGCCTTTCAGTTTTTAATTATAAATGTAAAAAAGACAGTTGTCTTTTATACTGGCAAAAATATTTCAACATGTGTTCTGGAACCAACACAGAAGATTATTGGCAGTTGATATTAGGATGTATTGGTATAATGATAAAAATAATTAAATGCTAGGATCTTCTTGCAAAATGGAAACTATGTTGTTATCAACAAGCAACCTCTAGATAGAAATATATAAAATTTCAGATGAAATACAAGCTGATGGTAGTGAACCCAACAGAGTTCCACATGAAGATAGAAGTTAGAGGCTGAGCATCAGCATTGCAAGGAAAGAAGCAATGAATATACACCTCAGAACATTGGAAACTAGAAGCCATAACTCTGCAGACAGACTAGATACTTAAGTTGCTTTTCTGCATGTTAGAAAAAAGCAAAAAAGCTCCAGACTTCCACCCATCAACTCAAGGCAGTAGAAAAAAGAAAGACAACCATCTGCCTGAGGACTTGTGGAAAGGAGGAAAAAAATTAGTTGCTTTTTTTTTTTTTTTTTGGTGTTTCTGTGGAGAGATGTACCCTTAGAATTTCCTGCTCCACTGCTATTGCTGATGTCATCTTGCACAAAACTTTAAAATTAACCTTTCTGATTGGCTATTTTCCTCATGTTACAGCTTTTTCTATAATTGAGGATGCCACCTTATTTCTTGTCAAATGGAGCCAAACTCTCCAAACTGGCAATAAGAATAGCTTTACGTTTCCCTTTCATAAGTAATAAAAACCACGTCCTCTTACAGTCCTTCTCATTACATGGTCATTTTCATGCCTGAGTTATGAAGAGCGTCAACCAGTTTAATGATCCTGCGTGCAAACTAGATGAGAATCAGCTAGTGGTAATAAAGAAGAAAAGTTGCTGAAACCATTAACTGAATAGCCCTAAAATAGAATTACATCTTATCTTGATCATTTGGGATTAAAAGATATCATAAAAAAGTAATATACCTACAGTAAAAAAAAAGCTTCTCATATTACAAATATTTATCATATAATTTCAAGTTATAGGTACGCCAATGTTACCAACAATATGTATCTTAGGACTTCGTTGTGATTTCTGTACCCTGTTCCAACTTAATACATGGAAACATAGTTTTCTTATATTTATTCCAAGCAAACAAAATCAATTTATTATTCATATACACCTTTCTCATTATTAAATATTTCAGCAACTTTCTGCTGCATAAAATGGCAACACTTTGTACAGTACAAAAATTAAATTATTTCATCAATGTCTTTTGCATCTCTTAGATGATGTAATTAAGGGTCTCAGTTAACACTAGGAAAGTGTTATACTATGCTCACTGTCATTCTTTTTTCCTGCGGCTACAATTCCTTAATATATTCTTATGTTACTAACTGTTCTGTTTGTTGAGGACTGGAGCAACAAATATAAATCATTAAGTTATTGATTCAAGTTAAAATGAATCATTGGAAAACTTATGACTTACGTCACCAATAAAAGGAAACTTAAGTTGAAGAATAGCCTATTTGTTATAGATCAAAGTTTTAAATAAATATAATGCTTTTTCATAAGAATGCAACTATTAAATTATTAAAAGGATCTTAAATCTAAAGTTCTCAGACTAAATGGAGATCAAGGACGAACATTTTGATATGTAATATACATTGCGGTATTTCTTTAGTTATGTCACATTTTTGTCAGCCTTATTTAATCAATTTATTATATTTCAGCATTGGATTTTACTACTCTAACCTACCAACCATACATTTTAATGACCCATGGTACATAAAAGATGAAGTTGTGCACAGTCTTTCATATGCCAAATGTTCTCAGATAATATTTCTCATAGGTTAAAAATCTGTGCCCAATTTATAGAATTTTAAAAGAACCATTTTTGCTGAATATTGCTTTTTAAACGGTGTGTGTGTGTGTGTGTGTGTGTGTGCATGTGTGCATCTTTTAAAAACATTTCACAATGTAATACCATTTGATGATGCATTTTGATCTTTTTGCATATAATACAATATCAACTAGCATATCAAGCATTCACTTATTCACTTATCAAGATTCATCAGAGAATCTGCTAGCCCCTGAGGAGACAGTTGTTGAACTAACAGACATATTTGCTCTCTTGGAACCCATATTTATTGAGACATAGAAATTAAACAAATACTCAAATAAGTATTCCTACAATCACACTTTTGTTTAGGTGTTATGGAGAAAAACATTGAATTCTACAAAAGTGCATGGACACTTCAGTAGTAAAGTAGTGTAAGGAAGGGTGGAAAGGAAGAGGGTAAGTGAAAGGAAGAGGGTAAGTGAAAGGAAGAGGGTAAGTGAAGCCTCTTAGATGGGAAGACACATCACAGGAAACCTAGGATGAATGGGAGTTAGACAAAGAGAACAGGTGTGTCGGTGGGGAGGTGAGATGATTTCGGAGCAGTCGCTATATTAGGATGCCCTCAAGACCTGCAAGCCTGTAACAGGTAGGGCAAACTGGCAGGGCTGTAGTGTAAACCAGGTGCTAAAGTACAGCAGATGTACGGGCAGAGAGACAGGTCTGAATTTTTTTCACCTCTAAATCTCACATTCCCTATCTCCAGCTCTCAGGAGTCCGCCAAAGCAGAAAGGCCTCTCTGGAGAGGACTAAGTGTCCTCAGGAGCAGGACGTGGAGGGGAGAGCAGGACCACAGACACATCAGCACAAGGTCCTCTCCCTTCAGCATCCTGTGCAGCTCTGTGGCCTTTGCGCTTTCCCCGCTGCTATTGAGAAGTCAAAAGAAATTCTGAGTCTTAACCCATTTTGTGTGCCTGAACATATCATTTTTCTGTTTGGAAGCTTGTAGAAAATTGTCTTTGTTTTCAATATTTATAAATTTCACAGTATGTCACGGCATGAATCTATTCTAATTTATTTTACTGGGCACTGGGTGAACTCTCCCAATGTGGTAATTCTTGTGCTTCAGTTCTGGGAAATAGTCTAGTAATTTTATTAATTATTTCCTACCATCTGTTTTTCTTCCCCCTCCATCTGGACATTCTATTATTTGTACTTTGGAATTCTGGAAGTGATATCTATGTTGTTTTGTATTTTCTTTCCTATGTGTTATTTTTTCTATTTATTTATTGTCTGTAAGATTTTCTTAACTTTATTTTCCAGACTGTCTCTTGATGTTTTTTATTTAACAATCAGGTTTTTAAAGCCCAGTAGCGCTTTTGGTTTTAGAAAGTTTCTTCTTACTCTCAATTCCTGGATTCACTATTATCTTTTATTTCTTTGAGGATATAAATTATAGGTTTTCTTTTGTTTTTGTAGTATTTTTCTCTCTGCATATTCTCATTCCCTATTGTTTTATCTGTTTGTGTATTTTGGCCTTATTTTCCATGTTACACTGTTTACTCACATGTCTAGTTAATATCAGCTTTCTGCTTTTGATTAAGACAGGGATATCAAAAAGCTGACTTGGAAAAATAAACAAAAGGATAAAATTTTTTAAAAAAAGCTAACTAGGAATTTCTTAGCACTGGGTAAGGCTTTCAACTGTAAACTTCACTGTGGGTGACCTGGGTGGATCGGTTATAGGGATCCCCCAATATGAGGTTACAGATTCTGCAGAAAAAGTCTTTGCATCATCTGCCTGAAGGCTGTGTCCATGACTGTTGGCATTTGTGCAGGTGCTGGAAGAGAGGGCAATGGGGCAGAGGAAGCCTTCACTGGTCTTCACACTCCATGCAGTTGTGTCCTGAATGAATTCTCTCAGGAATGTGAGGTGGAGGGGAATCTAGTAATTTAACAACTTCTCAAACAATTTTCAGCAGGTCATCATATTTTTAAATCACCGGCACTTTCACTCCCAGAGGTATTTGGTATTACTAAGTTTTTTTGGTATTGCTACTTTTTTTTTTTTTTTTTTTTTTTTTTTTTAGTTTATGTACTTTTTTGAGGAATCTGTGCAGTAAATAAGGTTTTACCCACCACAAGGTTGGAGTTCAGCTTCCTTAGGGCAACTAAGTCAGGTCCCACTTACCACATGCTTTCAAACTTCCAGTATTTCCTTGTGGCCTTTTCTCCAGTTCTCCTCATCCTGTGTGTATCTTTTAAAATATATTTTTAGTGGCTTTGAAGGATTTAAGGAGAAAGCAAAATGATATTTCTGTGTTCAATATGCCATAGTAAACCAGAAGTGCACTTAAGAAGAAAATATATGTATGGTACTGTATATCTAGGTACACGTACCACATACTCAGATTATGTAATTGCATGTATGCATGTAAAATATAAAGGAATTGTCATTGCTTCTTAATTTCTACAATTCCCCGAAGGAATAACGATGAAGAAACTTTGATCTGTATTTCATTAAAGGAAGCTGTGTGCTGGGTGAAAGTAGTTCCTATTTTTTGTTTGCTTGTTTGTTCATTTACTAAAAGTTTCAGGAGAAGGTCTTTAAGTCTGTGCTTTTCTTGTAAGACTACTTGTGAAGGATGTACAGATTTATCCTATTGGTTGCCATCAGGACCATTGAGAAACCTAGGAAGAAAATCTGTTAATTGGACCTGACTGGATAAAAGTTGACTACAAGGAAAATGACATAGGGCAAAAAAGACTGAGAATCAAGGCAACAGAGACTCATGAAAAGGAAGAGGTAGAATGTGATACACAGAAGCTTGAAAAAAGTCCTCACCTTCTCCAGGAGAATTCCATGAACAGTCCTGCCAAATGTCCAAACTCTAATTACCTCTTCCTGGTGATTAAGGAAATGGCTGTGACTGTGCAGCCCTAGATATCAATCAGAGTTTTCATAAGAGAGATGCATTCGATAACACCAGCTTCCTTAGGTCTGTGAGGACAGCCATTGGTAAGCTGATGGATACGAAGCAGTATAGGATGGCCTTTGCAGGAAGACATTACGGGATGGTTGACTTTGTTGAGGAAAGGCAGAGGGTTCTGCACCATTGATGCTGTGTACCTGAGAACAGAGAAAGAACTGGAAGCAAAGATTATCTGGGAATCAAAATTGAGAGAAATAACAGGTCTCCACAGTTTTCTCTCCCTACTGTCTTAATGTTCTCATTCTTCTCTTTACAACCCCTTACAAATGCCCTGCATTTGTAAAAATTGGAACTCCTTTGCTAAACAGAATTACTAAGTAGAAGCTGAAGGAGTTCTTACTTCCATTACTCGATACATTGACAACGTGGACAGGAAATTTCCTACAAGAGAAGAAATATGGTCATGAGATCCAAAGATAAATTTCTGGCTATATTTGGTTTAAGAATGTTTTACACATAATGATTATTTTCTGTAATATCATCATTATGGCCTATACTATTGAATCATTGATGGTTAAGTAAAGTTCATGGGTTAACCTGGCAGCCTATCATGGTAAGTGTTGTTTCAGTAAGCATCAAATATCACATAAACTCTGGGATATAACTTTGACAACTGCCTACATTTTTGGTTGTTTTTTAGGGTAAAATAACGTAACAACAATAACAGCAGCAATAATAATATTAATAATACATAACATTAATGTTGCACTTATCTGATAGGTACTATTTCATGGGCTTTATAGGCATTAATTTACAATAATTCAATAAGATCATTTCCATTACCACCTCCATTTTCCTGATGAGAAAACAAAGCAAAAATAAACCAAGAAAATTTCCAAGATTACAAGAACCAGTTACTGATGCAGCCAAGTTTCAAACCCAGGCAGTAGGACTCCAGGTCCAAGGCTCCCAACCACTAGTGAGAAAAATGAGCCTTTTTTAAATAGACACTTCTTTAATGTCTCAGGGTGAAGGTGCTCCCTGTCCTCTGAAAAACTGCCTAAGTCCAAGTCTAGATATTCCCAACTGTCCCTTCTTCATATACTTTTATTTTTTTTATTTTTTGTAATACATTCACTCATAGCTTCACGTATCATCTTATATAGATGGTTGTCAAATTCAGATTCCTACTAAGATCAAGTTTCCATTTCCAGTTGCCTATAATACTTACCTCCTATATTTTCCACCAGAATTATACAAATCAGTAGGAATGACATCCAGGCAGAATCACATAATTTTTAATAGTTCCAACAGGCATGAGTTTGAAGCTCGGTGCTTTCACTCACAGTTGTGTGGCCTAGGACATGATAAGTAACCATTTTGAGTTAGTTTACTCTCTATTCATAAAACAGGAAACACATGGCAATTGTTTCCTAGGATTGTTACAAAGGAGGAAAAATGCTTAGGAAAATGTTTTAGTCAGTATACATAAATGGTCGTTATTAGAAGGGAAACTTGGTTTGAGATGTTTTCTTATTTCTTTTCTACTTCAGAGCTACCACTCAAAGAACTAAATACATAGAAAAAGCTATATTGTACTGCTTTTTATGTAATTTTTGAAAATACAGGGTAATTAATTGTTTAAAAGTAAAACTGTTTAAGGAGAGATACAGTAGGTTTTACTAGTTGTACATTGTTGGGACCATAATAATGATGGGTTTACCAGCTTAGGGAAATTATCACTCTGAAATAACAGGTAAGGAAAATGAGAGCAGGGTCAAGTTTTTTGGAACATAGGATATTGCTTTTTTGTCTTCCCATGCTTTTCCTTTTCCAATCCATTTCCACCTGTCAAAAGCCTAACCATTTTTTAAAAATCCCTGATAAAATCTGAGTTTATTAGGAAGCTTGTATTACTTTCCCTCTAAAGAACAATCTCTCTTCTATAAAATTTCATATCACTTCGTCTCCCATGTGACAAGATTTTTGTTTTTTTTTTTACCTTTTAAAATATTTACGTTTTAGTTATATCATAGCCCTACTAAAATATAAGACCCTTGTAAGTCTAAGCATCTTAGTATACTTTTCAGTACTTAGGGCATTACCTTCATGTAGAGAGTCCTATAATACAGTCTCTACATCCAAGAAGGAGGAGATGGGCAGAGGGAACAAGCAGTGATAGTCACCAAGTTATTAACACCATAAAATATCAGTCCAATGGGATCCTGTGGCCCTGGAGCTTGAAACAAATGAGAGAAACCCTTGGAAAAGAGCATCGGTGCCAGATATGTTGGCACAGTAGGGAGAGAGTGGATCCAGGTCATGAAATAGCTTCTAAGTTTACAAAGAACCTGACATATCTGTCTGCCAACAATGTGAAGCAGAAAAACAGTATTACTATCTAATCAAATTATATGTGATATGAAGATGTGTATGCAGAAGATTATCATATGTAAATTAAGTAAAAAGAAACATTTATGTGTTTTAGTGTAATGTTTTGTTTTGTTGTATAACTTGTAGAGAGTTTATCAATGGTTTGAAATGACAAAGCCAGTGATGGGAAGAACACCAAAACCAAAATATTCAGGAGGCTAAGAACACGATGCAATTAACTAACAAAATTAACAAAATAATCCTTAAAAACAACTGAAAAACTTTTGCTTTGTTTAAGTGATGAATTTTAAAATATCAATTTCATTTTTTGGAAAAGTGAAGATTCCAAATATGTAGAAGTCATAAGTATGGAATAAGTTTAAAAAAACAAATTGGTTTTTCAAAAATGAAAAATAATAAACAGAGTGATATGGGGCAAAACCAAAATATTTACAGTGCTACAGAGTAGAGATAAATCAGTAAGACCAAAGACTTAGATATCACCTTGGGACTTATGCTAAATGGGATTTTAAATACTAATACATTAACCATTTTAATATGGTTAAGTATTTTTATTGTTAGGGCAATTATTTTTAAGATATTTAAATCATATTTCTGCTATGTAGAGCTTAATTTTCAGACACATGAAAACAGCAGGCAAGTATTGGAGCTTATGAACATAAAGGCGATAGTAAACAGTATTTTGAAAAAAAAAAGATTTAAGATCTTAGCAATTTTACATTTAAAAAGTCTCCTGTTACTAGGGTGGATGGAAAGAGAATTTCTTATTTTCATAAATATTAGAGAAAAGTCAAGATATTGTCATTTCAGCTGAACAGACTATGTTGGACTTAACTCCTTGACTATAAGTGATATTAAAGTACAAAACAATTTACCAGGCAAGACTTTAGGAAACTTTGCCTTGTTTCCCCTATTTGTACCCTGTTCCTTGTACCCTGTGAGCAGTACTTTCTTCTGGGTTGCTTCTCATCCATTCGAATCCTTCCACCACGTGGAACATGTAGGAACATTACTCTGAATAGTGCCATAATCTTATAGCTCCACTCTTCCATGTGAGATGGCTGAGTATTGATGAAAAACAACATGACTTTGCAGATTAGTGCAATTAAAGGTATTTGGTTTCCAACCTCAGTTGTGTCACTTTAATCCACAGCCAATTATTTATTGTTCTTGTGCTTACTGTTGTTATTATTATTCAAGAATATTAGTTAAGAATTCCTTTGACTGCTGACAATGCTATTCACACAATTATCTTTATTTATAACCACATTTAACTCCTTCCTTTATGTTCAAAGCTACACTTTTTGCCCCCTCCCTTTTTAATTCATTTCATGTTGCTCCAAAAATTGATTTTTTTATAGTTCTCTCCTTGTTCTGGCAGGTTATTTTCACCTAGACTAGGGTGGTAGCTTCCTAACTCCTGTTGTTTCTTTTTTAGAGTCTACAGACACTCCTCCTTAAACCTATTAAGTAGTAACTTCCACAACCTCAGTAACATAGCCTTAGTATAGCCTTCAGGATGTCTATTATCATTTCCCTAATTTGTTAACCACATTTTCTAACAATCTCAGCCATAATCACTACACTTTGGCAACACTCAATCACTTTGTGCATAAATTCACAATTTTGCCCCAAGTCTCCTCTCATGATTCTCTTCTCTACATGACTAATTCCTGTACAGTGCCAGCTTGTTCTCCTCTGGAATGCCTTCCAGAACCTTACTAGACTGGGTTAAGTGGTCTTTTGTTATGGTGGTGACATAATACGTTTCAGGTAGCATTCTATTATCCGTACATGCTGGTTTACAGAATTTTAAAAAGAAATTAACTTCAGCGTGGGGCTCTGATTTCAGCAAGAAAAGGGGCAGAAGTAAAAAGACACACCTACAATGATCCACCTAGTTTATTTCTTGGCAAGTGAGTATCACATCTTCTACAGAGACTTGTGCTTGTGTTACAGGATAAGTGGATGTCTTAAAGTTGTCCTCAAGAAAGCAGTAGCCTATCCTAAATTATTAAATGTCTCTAAGCACATACATGCCTGCATACATACTCTATAACTCCATAACCATTAGATTTCTGAAAAATAACATTTGACTGGGAGTTTGTCAGTCAGAAACTTAATATGATTTTTTCATTTGAAGACAAGGGCATGAATAAACTTAACCTTTGTCCAGTTTAATCAATGGATTGAATCTGTGTCTGTTACTTCAGGGAAGGTAAGTCAATGAAAAGCTGAAAAAACCTGCTTTTATTCCAGACACCTAAGCTGAGGGAATGGAGAGGATTCAGAGAATGAGTAAAGTTTTTGGATAAATTAGACATGAAATAGTTTTTGTTTTTTTTTTAATTTTATTTATTTATTTATTTATTTATTTATGGCTGTGTTGGGTCTTCGTTTCTGTGCGAGGGCTTTCTCCAGTTGCGGCAAGTGGGGACCACTCTTCATCGCGGTGCGCGGGCCTCTCACTATCGTGGCCTCTCCTGCTGCGGAGCACAGGCTCCAGACGCACAGGCTCAGTAGTTGTGGCTCACGGGCCCAGTTGCTCCGCGGCATGTGGGATCTTCCCAGACCAGGGCTCGAACCCGTGTCTCCCTGCATTGGCAGGCAGATTCTCAACCACTGTGCCACCAGGGAAGCCCATGAAATAGTTTTAAACCACAGATGGTGGAGGACAGAAATGGGAGTTTGAAGGAAATGAGTTGATGAGCCTAGAGAGAGTGCTTTTTGTCCTAATTTTTCTTTTTAATGTTCAAAGAACTTGAGTGACCATGAGAATAAAAACCCAGAATTGTATTATTAATGAACAGTGTGGTCTGAACCTGAGGTCAATGTATTTATCTCCCATGCCTTGCTATTTCAGTTTACACTCTGGAACATAGGCCTAAACCCTCAAAAGTGAAAGAAGAAGCCTCAAAAATGACTGAGATTGAAGTTTTATAATTTATTTATAGAAGTATGGTGTTTCAGATACAGTTATAATTTGATTCTTAGGAAATATATAAAAGTCTCTTTTTTGCAAATAGTAGATGCTCAAGTTGGTTGATGGTGGTGAAGGCTGTATGTTTTTGGAAGGAGGGAATAGGTAGGGACTCTGCACCTTACTTTTTTTTTTTTCCAATTTTTTGTGGAAAAATGCATATAACATAAAATCTATCTTAACTGTTTTATGTGTCCTGTTCAGTGGTATTAAGTACATTCATATTATTGTGCAGCCATCACCACCATCCATCTCCAGAAATCTTTTCATCTTGCAAAACTGAAACTCTATACCTATTAAACAATAATTGCCTATACCCCTGTCCCCTGGTCCCTGTCAAACTACCATTCTACTTTATGATTTTGTATGATTTTGACTATTCTAAGTAGCTCATATAAGTGGAATCATATCGTATTTGTCTTTTCTGTGCCTGGTTTATGAAACTTTCTATACTTTCCACTCAATTTTGCTGTGAACCTAAAAATTCTCAAAAAAAAAACCCCATTAAGTCCCTTAATTGAAAGCATAAAATCAAGACATTAAAAACCTCTTTTTTTACAAAGAAAAATGATTTTTCAAATAAATATTTTAAAATAACTTATGGAAGTGAATTTTGAAATGAAAACTTTTAAATTCCAAAAGCAATCTTTTTCTAGCAGTCATTTATTCCTATACTTATAACAGAAATTGCTATGTCTTCATTTCTCCCTCAGTTCCCTATTAGCCATATGCCTGGTCTGACTGTAATGATTAGCATTATAACGAATCTAAAAATTACCTAGTCAAATCTACCCTTCTATTATAATGTTTGATCTTCACTTTAAACTTCTGATTTTGCTATCGATTAATAATATTTTCATCACTTTGTGAAAGTATGTATATTATTTGAGAATAATCTACCTACTGCTTTAAATCTTAATAAGAAATAATGATGTTTCAAAGTTTTGGGTTTATTCGAAAGCCTGAAATATTTTTAGTCTCACAGATGATTTAGCATATGTATTTACTCTCACTGCATAGACATATAAAATAAAATACTTTTCTGTTATGTTTGCTAATTAATTTATTTTCTTACTTATTATATTAATCAACATCATGGGAGAGAATGGCACCTAACTACTAAGTGAAAAAAATACTTTTTTTCTTTTAATATCACTCAAAATCTTCACTAAATGAAAACATTTTAGAACAAATATTTTGCTTTTAAAAATCACAGGCATCTAAAAGTATTAAGTACCAATATATTTGTTTTTGATTTATCTCTGCCTTTCTCTCTTTATCTGTCTAGCTACCTATCTAGCTATCTCTCTATCTATCTATAATGTCAAGACATTTCTAGCCACTAATTGAAACTACTAGAGTAGATTTCTTTGGCTTCTGTCCCATTTCTATGATCTAAATAAATAACACAGATGATGAAAGTATTTTCAAGTATATAATTGTAAGTACTAATCGAAGTTCTCTGTGGGCTAGACATATTAATAGAGAAATATCAGCTCTTAGGTGAGACTTGGAAAGGATAAAATTAATGATAAGGAAAAATATTTGTGTACTTTGTTATCAAGGTCACAGTTTGAAGTTGGAATGTTTTAAGAGTGTTTCTTAAGCTCTTTCAGTGTTCTGTCGTCATAATTAGAATTATCATACTGTATTTGAGAACATGAAATAAGAAGTAACTGTTACCATATTACTTAGTGAACTCAAATCATCTGACTTCTTGAAATAACACATCGAAACTCATCTGCACTGTCAAAAACGAATTTTCATTAAACAAACTATAATTTGGATGGATGCAATTTAACTGAATCCCGAGCATCTTTTGTACTTATCTTTTCAAATTTACTTCTTTTAAAATAAATTTGATTGCATAATTACATGAAGGTGGTTGCAAAAGTTCAGTGGATTGTCTGAAATAAGATGGGAAGAAGATACAAAATTCACCTAACTGCAGATATGTGACTGTTTTTCAATAGTGGTACCCTGGGCAAACACAGTCAGGCAATCTTGTTTCAACCAATGTTACAAAGTAGCAGCAGGAAATACATATCCTAGTCATTAAACGTCATGAAAAGGTCATATTGCTCAATCTTCTGTAGGTTTGGAGTATTTTACTTGAACTGTCACTTGCCATGAAGTTTGTGAGGGCTGAATGTGTTTTGTTAGAGTTTATACTGTGCAACAGAAAATTGTATTTTGGATTTATTGAAGAGTTTCACAATTTTTCCATACATAGGAAGCAAACGTCACCAAAATTCTTATTTTTAAAACAAAATATGTAATTATATAAACGTGAGATTTTTTCCTTTTTTTGCATATGAGGGAAATTCTTATCTAGTGGATACTCTTGAAAATTTTATGTGCATTATTTGAAAACATATGTTTCAACACACCAATAAAAACATTTCCAAGGGCTTTAATAAAAACTAGAGTTGTGACAGGCTGTTCTTTATTCGTTCCAATTATTCTAAGCCAATATATTCTACGGGCCAAATCTGTAATAAATGATAATTCTTCATAACTATTTTTATTAATACATACACTGTGCCAGACAGTTTCAGTACCTCATCTCACTTAATCCTCTCAACAACCATATGCTACCATGATTATTATTGCTACCTCCATTTTAATGTATTCATTTAAATAATTCACAGTTTCTTCTATGTTCTAGTTAGATGGAGAAACTGAGGTTAAATGACTTTAACTAACTTTCTTAAAATCACACTTGTAGTGACAGTTGGAATACAAATAAAGGACTCTGATTTTAAAGTTCAATTTGTAACAAATAACACACTGAAAAAACAAAATAAATAATGACAAAATCTTAGGAAAAAAAACAATTTAGCAAATCAAAGTTAAAAATAATGTGGGGAACTTCCCTGGTGGTCCAGTGGTTAAGACTCCGTGCTTCCACTGCCGAGCACCCTGGTTTGATCCCTGGTCAGGGACCTACAATCCCACAAACCACATAGAGTGGCCACAAATAAAAAAAATAAGGAGTAATAATTTTGCATTTTGTACAGCTGATGCTATTTCTTTTTCTTTTTTTTTACATTTTATTGGAGTATAATTGCTTTACAATGTTGTGTTAGTTTCTGCTGTATGACAAAGTGAATCAGCTATACGTATACATATATCCCCATATCTCCTCCCTCTTGTGTCTCCCTCCCACCCTCCTATCCCACCCCTCTAGATGGTCACAAAACACCGAGCTGATCTCCCTGTGCTATGAGGCTGCTTCCCACTAGCTATCTATCTTACATTTGCTAGTGTATATATGTCCATGCCACTCTCTCACTTTGTCCCAGATTACCTTCCCCTGCCCCCTGTGTCTTCAAGTCCATTCTCTTACATCTGCCTCTTTATTCCTGTCCTGTCCCTAGGTTCATCAGAACCTTTTTTTTTTTTTTTTTAGATTCCATATATATGTGTGTTAGCATACAGTATTTGTTTTTCTCTTTCTGACTTACTTCGCTCTGTATGACAGACTCTTGGTCCATCCACCTCACTACAAATAACTCAATTTCATTTCTTTTTGTGGCTGAGTAATATTCCATTGCATATATGTGCCATTTCTTCTTTATCCATTCATCTGTTGAAGAACACTTAGGTTGCTTCCATGTCCTGGCTATTGTAAATAGAGCTGCAGTGAACACTGTGGCACATGACTCTTTTTGAATTATGGTTTTCTCAGGGTATATGCCCAGTTGTGGGATTGCTGGGTTGTATGGTAATTCTATTTTTAGTTTTTTAAGGAACCTCCATACTGTTCTCCATAGTGGCTGTATCAATTTACATCCCCACCAACAGTGCAAGAGGGTTCCCTTTTCTCCACACCCTCTCCAGCATTTATTGTTTGTAGATTTTTGGATGATGGCCATTCTGACTGGTGCGAGGTGATACCTCATTGTGTTTTTTATTTGCATTTCTCTAATGATTAGTGATGTTGAGCATCCTTTCATGTGTTTGTTGCCAATCTGTACATCTTCCTTCAAAAAGTGTCTATTTAGGTCTTCTGCCCATTTTTGGATTGTTTGTTTGTTTTTTTATATTGAGCTGCATGAGTGCTTGTATATATTGGAAATTAATCCTTTGTCAGTTGCTTCATTTGCAAATGTTTTCTCCCATTTTGAGGGTTGTCTTTTTGTCTTGTTTATGGTTTCCTTTGCTGTGCAAAAGCTTTTAAGTTTCATTAGGTCCCATTTGTTTATTTTTGTTTTTCTTTCCCTTTCTCTAGGAGCTGGGTCAAAAGAACGATCTTGCTGTGATTTATGCCATAGAGTGTTCTGCCTATATTTTCCTCTAAGAGTTTGATAGTGTCTGGCCTTACATTTAGGTCTTTAATCCATTTTGAGTTTATTTTTGTGTATGGTGTTTGAGAGTGTTCTAATTTCATTCTTTTACATGTAGCTGTCCAGTTTTCCCAGCACCACTTATTGAAGAGGCTGTCTTTTCTCCCTTGTATATTCTTGCCTCCTTCGTGAAAGATAAGGTGACCATAGGTGCGTGGGTATATCTCTGGGCTTTCTATCCTGTTCCATTGATCTCTATTTCTGTTTTTGTGCCAGTACCATACTGTCTTGATTACTGTACCTTTATAGTATAGTCTGAAGTCAGGGAGCTTGATTCCTCCAGCTCCGTTTTTCTTTCTCAAGATTGTTTTTGCTCTTCGGGGTTTTTGTGTTTCCATAAAACTTGTAAAATTTTTTGGTCTAGTTCTGTGAAAAATGCCATTGGTAGTTTGATAGGGATTGCACTGAACCTGTAGATTGCTTTGAGTAGTATAGTCATTTTCACAGTGTTGATTCTTCCAATCCAGGAACATGGTATATCTCTCCATCTGTTTGTATCATTTTTGATTTCTTTCATCAGTGTCTTACAGTTTTCTGCATATAGATCTTTTGTCTCCTTAGGTAAGTTTATTCCTAGGTATTTTATTCTTTTTGTTGCAGTAGTAAATGGGAGTGTTTCCTTAATTTCTCTTCCAGATTTTTCATCATTAGTGTTTAAGAATGCAAGAGATTTCTGTGCATTAATTTTGTATACTGCAACCTTACCAAATTCATTGATTAGCTCTAGTAGTTTTCTGGTAACATCTTTAGAATTCTCTATGTATAGTATCATGTCATCTGCAAACAGTGAAAATTTTAAATCTTCTTTTCAGATTTGGATTCCTTTTATTTCTTTTTCTTTTCTGATTGTCGTGGCTAAAACTTCCTAAGCTATGGTGAATAATAGTGGTGAGAGTGTGCACCCTTGTCTTGTTCCTGATATTAGAGCAAATGTTTTCAGTTTTTCACCATTGAGAATGATGTTGGCTGTGGGTTTGTCATATAAGGTCTTAATTATGTTGAGGTGAGTTCCCTCTATGTCTACTTTCTGGAGAGTTTTTATCATAAATGATTATGGAATTTGTCAAAAACTTTTTCTGCATCTATTGAGATTATTGTATGGTTTTTATCCATCAATTTGTTAATATGGTGCATCACTTTGATTAATTTGCATATATTGAAGAGTCCTTGCATTCCTGGGATAAAACCCACTTGCTCATGGTGTATGATCCTTTTAGTGTGCTGTTGGATTCTGTTTGCTAGAATTTTGTTGAGGATTTTTGCATCAATGTTCATCAGTGATATTGGACTGTAGTTTTCTTTTTTTGTGACATCTTTGTCTCATTTTGGTATTGGGTGATTGTGGCCTCATAGAATCAGTTTGGGAGTGTTCCTCCCTCTGCTATACTTTGGAAGAGATTGAGAAGGATAGGTGTTAGCTATTCTGTAAATGTTTGATAGATATCTCCTGTGAATATCTCTGGTCCTGGGCTTTTGTTTGTTGGAAGATTTTTAATCACAGTTTCAATTTCAGTGCTTGTGATTGGTCTGTTCATATTATCTCTTCTTTCCTGGTTCAGTCTTGGAAGTTTGTACTTTTCTAAGAATTTGTCCATTTCTTCCAGGTTGTCCATTTTATTGGCATATAATTGCTTGCAGTAGTCTCTCATGATCCTGTGTATTTCTGCAGTGTCGGTTGTTACTTTTCCTTTTCATTTATAATTCTGTTGATTTGAGTCTTCTTCCTTTTTCTTGATGAGTCTGGCTAATGATTTATGAATTTTGTTTATCTTCTCAAAGAACCAGCTTTTAGTTTTATTGATCTGTGCTACTGTTTCCTTCATTTCTTTTTCATTTACTTCTGATCTGATCTTTATGATTTCTTTCCTTCTGGGGTTTTTTTTTGTTCTTCTTTCTCTAACTGTTTTAGGTTTTAGGTTAGGTTTTTTATTTGAGATTTTTTCTTGTTCCTTGAAGTAGGATTGTGTTACTATAAACCTCCCTCTTAGAACTGATTTGCTGTGACCCGTGGATTTTGGGTCATCGTGTTTTCATTGTCATTTGTTTCTAGGGATTTATTGATTTCCTATTTGGTTTCTTCAGTGATCTCTTGGTTATTTAGTAGTGCATTTTTTAGCCTCCATGTGTGTGTATTTTTTACAGTTTTTTTCCTGAAATTGATAGCTAGTCTCATAGTGTTGTGGTCAGAAAAGAGATTTGATATGATTTCAATTTTCTTAAATTTACCAAAGCTTGATTTGTGACCCAAGATATGATCTATCCTGGAGAATGTTCCATGAGCACTTGAGAAGAAAATTTATTCTGTTGTTTTTGGATGGAATGTCCTATAAATAGCAATTGAGTCCATCTGGTCTAATGTGTCATTTTAAGCTTGTGTTTCCTTATTTATTTTCACTTTGGATGATCTGTCCATTGGTGAATGTGGGGTGTTAAAATCCCCTACTATTATTGTGTTACTGTTGATTTCCCCTTTTATGGCTGATAGTATTTACCTTATGTATTGAAGTGCTCCTACGTTTGGTGTATAAATATTTACAATTGTTATATCTTCTTTGATTGATCCCTTGATCATTATGTAGTGTCCTCCTTTGTCTCTTGTAATAGTCTTTATTTTAAAGTCTATTTTGTCTGATTATTGCTACTCCAGCTTTCTTTTGATTTCCATTTTCATGGAATATCTTTTTCCACCCCCTCACTTTCAGTCTGTATGTGTCCCTAGGTCTGAAGTGGGTGTCTTGTAGACAGCATGTGTACAGGTCTTGTTGTTGTATCCATTCAGCCAGTCTATGTCTTTTGGTTGGAGCATTTAATCCATTTACATTTAAGGTAATTATCGATGTGTATGTTCCTGTTACCATTTTGTTAATTATTTTGGGTTTGTTATTGTAGGTCTTTTCCATCTCTTGTATTTCCTGCCTAGAGAAGTTCTTTTAGCATTTGTTGTATGCTGGTTTAGTGGTGCTGAATTCTCTTAGCTTTTGCTTGTCTTTAAAGGTTTTAATTTTTCCATTGAATTGGAGTGAGATCCTTGCTGAGTAGAATAATCTTGGTTGCAGGTTTTCCCCTTTCAGCACTTTGAATATGTCCTGCCCCTCCCTTCTTTCTAGCAGAGTTTCTGCTGAAATCTCAGTGGTTAACCTTATGGGGTTTCCCTTGTATGTTATTTGTTGCTTTTCCCTTGCAGCTTTTAATATTTTTTCTCAAAATTTAGTTTTTGTTAGTTTTATTAATATGTGTCTTGACATATTTTCCTTGGATTTGTCCTGTATGGGACTCTCTGTACTTTCTGGACTTGACTGAGTATTTCCTTCCCCATATTAGGAAAATTTTCAACTATAATCTCTTCAAATATATTCTCAAACCTTTTCTTTTTCTCTTCTTCTCCTGGGACTCCTATAATTCAAATGTTGGTTCATTTACTGTTGTCCCAGAGGTCTCTGAGACTGTCCTCATTTCTTTTCATTATTTTTTCTTTATTCTGCTCTGTGGCAGTTATTTTCAGTAATCTATCTTCCAGGTCACTTATCCATTCTTCTGCTGCAATTATTCTGCTATTGATTCCATCTAGAGTATTTTTAATTTCATTTATATGTGTTGTTCATCATTGCTTGTTTGCTCTTTAGTTCTTCTAGGTCCTTGTTAAACGTTTCTAGAATTTTCTCCATTCTACTTCTGAGATTTTGGATCATCTTTACTGTCATTACTCTGAATTATTTTTCAGGTAGACTGCCTATTTCCTCTTTATTTGTTTGGTCTGGTGGGTTTTCACTTTGCTCCTTCATCTGCTGCATATTTCTCTGTCTTCTCATTTTGTTTAACCTACAGTGTTTGGGGTCTCCTTTTTGCAGGATGCAGGTTTGTATTTCCTGTTATTTTTGTTGTCTGTCACCAGTGGATGAGGTTGGTTCAGGGCTTGTACAGGCTTCCTGGTGGGCAAGACTGGTGCCTGTGTTCTGGTGGATGGAGCTGGATCTTGTCCCTCTGGTGGGCTGGGCCATGTCTGGTGGTGTGTTTTGGGGTGTCTGTGAGCTTAGTGTGACTTTAGGCAGCCTGTCTTCTAATGGATGGGGTTGTGTTCCTGTCTTGCCAATTGTTTGTCATGGGGTTTCTAGTCCTGGAATTTGCTGGCCATTGGGTGGAGCTGGGTCTTAGTGTTGAGACAGAGATCTCTGGGAGAGCTCTCTCCAATTAATATTACATGGGGCTGGGAGGTCTCTGGTACTTCAGTGTCCTGGACTCAGCTTTCCCACTTCAAAGGCTCAGGCCTGACACCCAGCCGGAGCACCGAGACCCTGCCAGCTGCATGACACAGAAGAAAAGGAAGAAAAAGAAAAAAAAAAAAAAAAAAAACTGACCAAACAGAACTCCAAAACAAACGGTAAAAGAAAAACTAAACAGACAAAATCACACATAGAAACATACACACTCATAAAAACAAAAACAAAAAATGAACATACAGAACCCCAAGGCAAATGGTAAATGCAAAACTAAACTGACAAAATCTCACAAAGGAACACACACACACAATCACAAAAAGAGAAAAAAGAAAAAGAAAAAAAGAAAGAGGCAACCAAACCAATAAACAAACCCACCAATGAAAACAACAACTAAAATCTGCACTAAGATACACATAAAACCAAAAACAAATAAAACACAGAAAGCAAACCCCAAGTCTACAGTTGCTCCCAAAGTCCACCGCCTCAATTTTGGGAATATTTTTTGTCTATTCAGGTATTTCACAGATGCAGGGTTAATCAAACCAATTGTGGGGATTTAATCTGCTGCTTCTGAGGCTGCACAGGGAAATTTCCCTTTCTCTTCTTTGCTTGTACAGCTCCTGGTGTTCAGGTTTGGTTTTGGCCCCACCTCTGCATGTAGGCTGCCTTAATGCATCTGTTCCCTGCCTAAACAGGAGGGGGTTAAAGCAGCAGCTGATTAGGGCTCTGTTGCTCACTCAGGCTGGGGAGAGGGAAGGGTACGGTAGTCATATTTGGAATGTGGGGAGAGCCTGGGGCGGCAGAGGCTGGTGTGAGATTGCACCAGCCTGAGGCACGCTGTGTGTTCTCCTGGGGAAGTTGTCCCTGGATCACGGGCCCCTGGAGATGGCGGGCTGCACAGGCTCCCTGGGGGGTGTGGGTAGTGACCTGGGCTCGCACACAGGTTTCTTGGTGGTAGCAGCGGCAGCAGTAGTGGTCTGTGCCCATCTCTGGGGTCCGACATGATAGCCACAGCTTGTGCCCATCTCTGGAGCTCACTTAGGTGGCACTCTGCCATCTGTGGGCACATGGAGCAGGAAGCCTCTCTCCTCGTGCACCCCGAAACCATGGTCTCTTGCTTCTCCAGCAGGTCAGCTTTTTCCCAGACTCCCTCCTACCAGCTGTGGCACACTAGCCTCCTCAGGCTGTGTTCACACAGCCAACCCCAGTCCTCTCCCTGGGGTCTGACCTCCGAAGCCAGAGCCTCTGTTCCCAGACCCCACCCCCCCAGCGGGTGAGCAGACAAGCCTCTCGGGCTGGTGAGTGCTGGTTGGCACTGATCCTCTGTGCGGGAATCTCTCCGCTTTGCCCTCCGCACCCCTGTGGCTGCGCTCTCCTCCATGGCTCCAAAGCTTCCCCCCTTCCGGTCTCCTGTTTCTGCCACTGAAGGGGCTTCCTAGTGTGCAGAAGCTTTTCCTCCTTCACATCTCCCTCCAAGAGGTACACGTCCTGTCCCTATTCTTTTGTCTCTGTTGTTTCTTTTTTCTTTTGCCCTACCCAGGTATGTGGGGAGTTTCTTGCCTTTGGGGAGGTCTGAGCTCTTCTGCCAGCATTCAGTAGGTGTTCTGTAGGAGTTGTTCCACATGTAGATGTAGTTTTGATGTATCTGTGGGGAGGAAGATGATCTCCACGTCTTACTCTTCCTCCATCTTGGAGGTCTCTGATGCTATTTCTAGAGTACATAAATATTGTTTAAAGTAGAGAATTATGAGTATATGATTGTTTCCTGCAGGTGAAGTTTACTTATTAGGCACTCTAGAGAAAGATTCCTAAATATATTCTCAGACATTACCTTTTATTAGAAACTGTTTTGTCAAGCACTCTTAAATGAAAGGATTTTATTCAGATGAGAGTGAATCTAAAGATGATTTATCAGTTTCCTTTTCTCTTACCATTTAAACATCTGACCCAAAGAGATTGCAACCCAGCTGAGGTCAGTCCAATAGGTAATGGAAATGCAAAGACTGTAATCCTATTCTCTTCCCCAAAATCTGTTGTTCTTTTTAACAAATCAAAGTTAACATAATACTTACATTTTTTATCAAAACATTATGCATTTTTATGAGAAAATTAACACCTCAAATAATTTGGCACTCTAATTAATTTTGTTTATGTTCCACTATTATCATTAGAGGTAGTTAGCTTGTCAAAATCTGGTTCTTTCTTCCCTCTGCTGTTACTGTTTTATATCCAACATCAATCTTTAATTCATACCTTGTCTATTCCATATATTAGCCTTCTGAACTCCTAACCCATTCCTGGAACATAACCTCAACCATGACATGATATAATATTTGTGAGGTCTTACCTGATATTATTCATCTCATGCTCCTTTGTGCTCCTAAATATGTCCCTAAACTTTTAACTCTCTCCTTCATCCCAAAGCCTGCCTTATGCCCTTTTTAAGCCACTAGAAAAAGTATCAGTGACTGCTCTTTTGATCTGTAGTATCTAGTATAGTACCTTGCACATAAAAATAATACATTTTATTAAAGTTTATTTCAAATTAGATCCACTCTATATGAAGTACCTATTTGATAAAGTATATATAAATAAACCACATGAAGAGAATTGCATAATCATTGAGAATCTGAGAAGACTATCTTTAGAATTATATAGAATGATTTTGTTTTATGACTTGGTGTCTTTCGTCTTTCGTTTCAGTTCTTTGTTTATTTTAAATCTGAGGAATATTTGTAATGCCCTGAAGGCATAGAAGTTATAAAATAATGTGCTTGTTAAATACATAGTACTTTTGTGGGAACACATGTTATTTTATCAAGTTGTGAGATAGCAAGATAGAAGTTCTTGATTAAAATTCATTTAGTGTGTTATCTAACTGAGTATACTTAAAAGAAAGCTTTGACATGTTGATCAGATTAAATTGAGTTAATCTCAGCTGATACTTAAGTTCAGCATTAGTCATGGATAATTACTGTCAGAAAGGATATGTTCTAGTTATTCATTTACATAATATGAGCTTTCTTTTGGATTGCATATGAATTAATTAAATTTCCTTTAATCGTAGCAGCTATATGCAACACACGGCTTCTAGCTAGTGTAAAATAGTTCATTAACTTCTAGAAAATGGCTTATTGGCCATTCTAATACAAATCTCTGAACTGGAGTACAAGCAAAGAGAGGAAAAATTGAAAAAGAGAGAATCAAGGAAAGATACTCATTGACCTAAATATACCATAAATGACCTCATTTTATAGCAGAGCACTCCTTCTTTTTTAGAAATTGTACTGATTTGGTTAGCCACCTCAGTTTATGACCAAAACATAAAATAATCTCTTGACCCAGTTGACCTTAAACTCATTCTTAGACAATAAAAAAATAAAATAAAATACTCCATTCATAAATTTTAAACTATTTGATAGCAAGAAACTAGTTGTTAGTAAGATATTAAGGAAATAAGGAAAATATAAGATATAAAACTGTACAAAATACAACTATATGAGTCAAATCCCTGTGCTATACTGGCAGCCCCACTTTGGACCCTATAAACATAAGATCAACAATAGGCATCAGTAGAAAAATGAAGAAAAGGATTTTCCAAAATGAAATCAGTCATTATTTTACAGTTGTAATTGACACAATTATAGAATTTCTTTTATTACTGTATTGTATTGAACACTAAAAAAGCAATTATGTAAAAGTAGAAAAATTTGCCCAATATCATATCCAATTAGCTAATCAATTGTGTTCATTTTTCCATATCCTTTCTTAGTTTCATTCAAATACTCGCTTGATTTTATCTGGTTTTAACCATAACATAAAGTTCTCACTTTTCCACTTAAGAATATTTCATAATTGTTTACCTAGTCTTTTTGTTTTTGTCGTATTTATTTTAATTAGCAATTAGGATTACATTAAGTCAAAGGCCCAAAAGTTTGATACCAGAAACCAAAATAACATCATCACTTGGGAAATTAGAAATATAAATTTGGGGTTCAATCTCAGATCTACTGAGTCAGAAACTCTCGGGTAAAGTGAAGGCTGAATCTATGCTATAAAACTTCTGTAGGCCATTCTAAAGTGACACACTTCAAGAAATACTGCATTAAATATATTTTCCAAAATCTACTAAATATTTCATAGTAATTATCAATTATTTAAAGTAACACTACGTTGGAAAGATTGATTCAATAAATTTTATTGTCTTTTTTCTTATTTTTTGTTCTAAATGTTTTAGAATGTTTTCACAAAGATTATAATATGGTATCAGAGTGCAAATAATTTTAAGTTGCTTTGAAGAACAGTTGTTCCAATTTGCAGTTCTATAAAAAATATAAATTATTTTTTAAATTATACTATTGATAGTCTTGGTCTTTTTTTTATTTCAATTTTTCTAAATTCTACTTTGAAATACATGCATTATATGAAAATCAAAATGCCTAATGGGTTTTATTTATAAAAACAAATTGATTATTTAAATACTTTTTTATTTGTATATTTGTTCTTATGAAAATTAGTTACTTAAAAAAGTAATAATAATAATAATAACTAACATTTAAATGGAGTTTTACATGTGCCAAGACTTTTAATTTTGTTTTCAAATGAAGTATAGGTGATTTACAATGTTATATTAGTCTCAGGTGTACAGCACTGTCATTAGATATTTTTATAGGTTATACTACATTTAAAGTTATTATAGAATATTGGCTATATTCCGTGTGCTGTACATTACATCCTGTATCTTACTTATATTCTACCTAGCAGTGTGTACCTCTTACTCTCCTTCCTCTAATTTGCTTCCTTCTCCACCCCTCTCCGCACTGATAACTACTAGTTTGTTCACTTGTCTATGGGTCTGTTTCTGTTTTGTTATATTCATGAGTTTGTTTTATTTTTTAGATTCTACATATAAATGAAAACATAAAACATTCTTCTTTCTCTGTCTGACTTACTTCACTAAGCATAATACTCTTCAGGTCTATCCACGTTGCTGCAAATAGCAAAATTTTATTCTTTTTATGGCTGAGTAATATTCCATTGTGTATATACACCACATCTTCTTTATCCATTCATCTGTTGATGGACACTGAGGTTGCTTCCATATCTTGGCTGTTGTAAATAGTGCTGCTCTGAACATTGGGGTGCATGTGTCTTTTTTTTTTTTTTTTAATTTATAAATTTATTTATTTATTTTTGACTGTGTTGGTTCTCCATTTCTGTGCGAGGGCTTTCTCCAGTTGTGGCGAGCGGGGGCCACTTTTCATTGCGGTGCACGGGCCTCTCACTGTTGCGGCCTCTCGTTGCGGAGCATGGCTCCAGACGTGCAGGCTCAGTAGTTGTGGCGCACGGGCTTAGTTGCTCCACGGCATGTGGGATCTTCCCAGACCAGGGCTCGAACCCGTGTCCCCTGCATTGGCAGGCAGACTCTCAACCACTTCACCACCAGGGAAGCCCGCATGTGTCTTTTTGAATTAGTTTTTTTTTCATTTTCCCTGGATATATACCCAGGAGTAGAATTGCTGGGGCAAACTATTCTTTTTTCTCCACATCTCACAACATTTATTATTTGCTGTGTTGTTGACAATAACCATTCTGGCAGGTGTGAGGTGATATCTCATTTTGGTTTTGATTTTCATTTTCCTCATGATTAGTGATGTTGAACATTTTTTCATGTTCTCTTGGCCATCTGTATGTCTTTGGAAAAATGTCTATCAGGTCTTCTGCCCATTTTTTAACTGGATTGTTTATTTTTTTGATATTGAGTTGCATGAGGTGTTTATATATTTTGGATATTAATCCCTTATTGGCCATATCCTTTGCAAATATCTTCTTCCATTCAGTTGGTGGTTGTTTCATTTTGTTGATGGTTTTCTTCGCTGTGAAAAAACTTTTACATTTAATTAGGTGCCATTTGTTTATTTTTGCTTTTGTTTCCCTTGCATGAAGAGAGAGATCTAAAAAACTATTGCTAATATGTATGTGAAAGAGTGTGCTTCCTTTTTTTTGCCCTAGGAGTTTTATGGTTTCCTATCTTACATTTAGGTTTTTAATCCATTTTGGGTTTATTTTTGTATAAGGTGAGAGAAAATGTTCTAATGCCATTCTTCTACATGTAGAGTTCCAATTTTCCATCACCAGGTATTGAAGAGACTGTATTTTCCCCATTATATATTTTTGCTTCCTTTGATATAGTTTAATTGACCACATGTGCATGAGTTTGTTTCTGGGCTCTCTGTTCTGTTCCATTGACCTATGTGTCTGTTTTTGTGCCAGTGCCATAGTGTTCTGATCACTTTAGTTTTGTAGTGTCTGAAGTCAGGTGGTGTGATACCTCCAGTCTTGTTCTTTTTTCTCAAGATTGCTTTGGATATTTGGGGTCATTTGTGCTTCCATATAAATTTTAGGATTGTTTGTTCTAGTTCTGTGAAAAAAGTCATGGGTATATTGATAAGGATTGCACTAAATTTGTTGATTGCTTTATGGACACTTCAACAGTATTAATTCTTCCAATACATGAACACAGGATATCTTTCAATTTCACTGTATCATCTTCAGTTTCCTTCATCATTGTCTCATAGTTTTCAGAGTGTAGGTCTTCACCTCCTTCCTTTAAGTTTATTCCTATGTATTTTATTCATTTTAATATTATTGTAAATGGGACTATTTTCTTGTTTTCTCTTTTTGATAGTTTATTACTAGTGAATAAAAAGCAACAGATTTCTGTATATTTATCTTGTATCTTGCAGCTTTACTGGATTCATTTATTAGTTCTAATAGTTTTTTGGTGGAGACCATAGGATTTTCTATTATAGTATCCTATCCTCTGCAAATAGTGACAGTTTTATGTCTTCCCTTTCACTTTGGATGCCTTTTCATTCTTTTTCTTGTTTGATTTTGGTGGCTAGGACTTCAAATAATATGTTAAATAGAAATGGTGAGAGTGGCTATCCTTGTCTTGTTCCTGATTTTAGAGGAAAAACTTTCAGGTTTTAACAGTGAGTATGATGCTAGCTGTGGCTTTGTCATAATGGTCTTTATTATGCTTAAGAAATATTTATTCTATACCACTTTGTTGAGAATTTTTAGGACAAATGTGTGTTGAATTTGATAAAATGCTTTTTTTGCGTCTATCAAGATGATTATGTGCTTTTTATCCTTTGTACTTTTAACATGGTGTATCACATTGATTTGCAGTTATGAACCAACCTTGCATCCTTGAAATAAATCCCACTTGATCATAGTGGATGACCCTTTTCATATATTGTTGAACTGAGTTTGTTTTTATTTTGTTGAGGATTGTTCAATCTATATTCTTCAGGAATATTGGCATGTAATTTTCATTTTGTCATGGTATCAGGGTAATGGTGGCCTCCCAGACTGAATCTGGGAGTGTTCCCTCCTCTTCACTTTTTTGGAATAGTTTGAGAAAGATAAGTACTAACTATTTTTTACATGTTCAGTAGAATTCTCCTGTGAAGTCATCCAGTCCTGGACTTAGAGTTGTCAGTAGTGTATTGATGACTGCTGTTATTCTTTCATTTGGAATACATTCCTCTGTCTTCTCATTCTGTTTAACTTTCTTTTTCTCTATGAAACTGGGTGAAACAGTTGCCTATCCCAGGCTTGATGGTGTGTCCTTGTGTGGGAGTGTCCCTATACACTCTACGTATGTTCAGTGGCTCTGGTGGGAGAGCTGGATCTGAAGAGAGTACAGGCTGTGTCCTTCCCTTGTGTGTCCTGCTTTGGTGGGTGGTAGCACTGGTGTAGCTGGGCCACAACCAGAGCCAGGTGAAGGTCAGGGCATCGTCTATGCTCAATAACCATTACTGCCCTATCTGGGGCAGAGTTGAGGCTTGAGGGGCTAGAGCAAGAGCCCTGAGGTATTTGGCTTTCTCCCAGGTGTGTTGGCAGTCTCCACCTTGATTTGGGATGTAGCCAGGGCTTGAGTACTTGGGGCTGCACTTCTGTGCTGGTTTCACTTTCCCCCCTGGTGTGCCCACTGTCTTTAGAGGCTGGCTTGGTGCTGCAGAGGTGGTGCCACACCACTGAACTGACCCTGTCCACTCTCAAGTGTGCCCAGGGACTCATGAGCTGGCAATGTCTACCTCCACACTGGACAGAGGCTGGGCTGGGGTCTCAGCCAGCTCCATTCCCTCCAAATGTGTGCAGTCTCATTGGCGATGACAGCCTCTGCCTTAGTGGCGAGTAGCACCGGAGCAAGATGGGCTGGAGCAGGAGGCCTTGCAGGCTGGATGTGTGCAGAGCACGTCCTGGCAGGCTGGCCAGAGCCCCAGGGAATTTCAGTCTTCTGCCTCCATGATGTGACTGGGAGTAAGTCTGTGTGTGTGCTCTTTTAAGAATGGAGTTTGGGGTTATTACAGCCCTCTGGTAAGCCCCACTGGTTTTCAAACCAGCTAAGAGGGCTCACCTTCCTGGTGTTGGACACCCCAGGCTGGGGCACCTAATATGTAGCTTGAATCCCTTGCTCCCAGGGAGAATCTCCAGGCCTGTGATATTCATTCCTCTTCTGTGTCCCTTGCAAGGGGTGTGGGTTCATGCCTGATCACTTTTCTCCCTTCCTATCAGATGCTCTGTGGATCTTTATTTATAGCCTTGGTGTAGAAGACCTGTTGTGTTAGTCCCAGGTAGATTTCAGTGAGTGTCACTCTACAAGGATTTGTAGTTTGATGTGTTTGTGAAGGGAGTTGAGCCCAGCCTCCTTCTACTCTGCCATCTTGATCTCTCCCTCACAAACCCTTTAATCTTGATAAACATTTGAGGATATATACTATTAGTCCTATTTTACAGATGAGGAAACTAAGTTATAGATATGTTAGATACCCACCCAAGGTCCTGAAGTTTGTAACTGGTGGAGCTATGATTTAAACTCTGGATCAGAAACCATGTTCTTAATCATTATGATGCAATCATGTAGGGAGATGGTTTTAAACCAACCAGCTGAAAATATACACTAAGTATCTAATAAAATTACTGTAATTTAAGTATATAACCTCTCAAAACTTTATTTTTTTGCAGTATATAAGTGTCACCAATGGTAAATATATGTACACACACATTTATGCATGTGTATATATATGAATATATATTATTCCTTGAGATACATGTATATATATTCCTCTCTCTCTCTCTCTCTCTTTCTCTCTCTCTCTCTCTCTATATATATATTTATATATATTTATATATGTATGTATGTATGTACAGTTTACTGACATTTTTTACTTTTCAGTCAGATAATGTTCTCAAAGAAGAAAAGCCAGATTTACCTATAAAAGCCTGAGTATTGAAGTTACTGTTTGGTTTTAGTACAAGACTGCTAGATCCACCTATACTTTTCTGATGCAAATGTAGATTGTTAGACTGAACAAGTAACAAGACAATCAAATTCTTCATGATTTGTTCATTTAGTCATGAAATTAATCAGTAATTGCCAAGTGGCAAAGGTCAAAACAAGAAAGGATCAGATGTTGGAACCCAGAAAGAAGTTTTCAAGACACTGTTTCTTATTCCTATTCTCTCCTATTTCCTACATTATATGCATACATTTCTTTTCTCCTACCAGAATTCTGCTAATGTAAAGGTTGACATTTGTTAAACATTTGATATGTGCCAAGGCTGTGCTTTCTGTGGACCAGTATATGTACTATTCCTTACAACTGTAGGAGATCATCTATACTATCAACCTCGTATTACAGATAGGACAACTTAGCACAGAGAAACAATTTATCCAAGGACATAAAGCTAATAATTGGTAGAGAATTTGAGTTCAGGCAGTTTAACTTTAGAGCCCTTGTCCTTAAGGACTGTAATACTCATTGAGTAGGGAGGTGAGAATTCAAGGAGAAATGGGAAAGAAGGGGAATATGTCAAGGGTATTTTGAAAAAGTTCACCTGCTGGTTCTAATACAAGTCCCTTCTCCACTGAGAACAACTGAACTCTGATTAAATTATATTTCTCTTAGATTACTTTTTTCCTTTTCCTTTTAAACTTTAACATCATCATTTTATTTGGACATATGAATCCAAGTGATTTTCTATTCTTTGTCCTCAGGATTCCTGATCCAGGATGGCCCTTTGGGATCTTGTGAAAACAAATACTGTGGTTTGGGAAGGCACTGTGTTCTCAGTAGAGAGACAGGGCAAGCGGAATGTGCCTGCATGGACCTTTGCAATCGGCACTACAAACCTGTGTGTGGATCTGATGGAGAATTCTATGAAAACCACTGTGAGGTGCACAGAGCTGCTTGCCTGAAAAAACACAAGATTACCATTGTCCACAATGAAGACTGCTTCTTCAAAGGTAAATACAGGGTGAGCCTAAAGTGTCACCCCTCTGTTTCTTCCATCTTCTCAACTAGTGCCTTTAAGTTTAAACTCTAGCACCACTTTATATAGCAAGTGTCTAAAAAAATAAAGAAAAAAATGTGAGCTTAATGACACTTGTGATCAGCAAGTGGATAGAAATTTACATGGATACAATTCTGAATCTCAGTCATGAGAACAAAGCTGGCCAAAATATGACTCAGAATTTAATATAGCTTACAGCATTGCACCATATGGCTTCCCAATCATGGCAGTTTTCTTAGGGACACAGAGTGGCCAATTCAGTCAACAAGCCAATTCCACCCATTGAAATGTACCTGGAGTGAAATTGGGAGAAGAATGAGTGCCAAGCCATGCTGTGAGAACATCTCACTTCTTCCTGATTAAAAACGATACCTTCATCTAGTACCACATAATTCAAATTATATGGAACCTGTAAATGCCCACTGAAATAACTATGAACTCATGCTAAACCCAATTAGTAAATCTGAGATGACAATAATTTAAAATTTAAAAGTTAGCAGTATTTACTTCCATGGTGCTCAAAATCAGTGGTAACTGTTTATGGAAAAGTACTGCTGAATTAGTAATTTGACAAATTGTTTTAACATGCTGGATAAATAAATCATTAAACATCTTTAATGCCTTTGATTTATTTATAAACTTATTTCTTGTTTATTTATTTATGCTGGAAAGAATATTTTTTTATTAATAGTCATAACACAGACTGAAATTATAAAGTGTTAAGTATATAGAACGTCCATCATTCAAACAGGTCAGTGATCAGCTTGATTTCTAACCTTCAATTGTTTCTACATCCCTAGCTCTCAGAATGTTGCTGAAGTATTTTTACACTTAAAAGCTCATGTGATATTTTAATTCTTAGCTTAAATGTATGGTAACGTAAAATGTTGTTCATTTGCCCACCGATTAAATTTTCTTTTTCAAACTTGGTAGAATAAAGTATTATTTCCAAGGCGATTTAAAAAAAGACACACAGCTTTTCAAATGAATTAAGATGGAAGGCTCTGTAGTCATTGTGGCTACTAGAAGCCCTTTGATATAAATGAGATAAATTACAAGAATAGTTTCTTTACCAGGGTGAATCTGTGCACCTTGATTATACGTATTGAAGAAATTGATAACATTAGATTATTTTCTTTTACCGAAAGAATAACAGATGCTTTGGTTTCAAGTTCTGTTTCTTATCCTCTTCTATCTAATCTATCTTATAAATAGCTAAAATTAACTGTATTAACATTGTGCTTTAATACTCATAAAATAATATTTTTCTGTCATTTTGACCTGAAATGGTAAGTGAAATTTTTACTATTCCATTGATGTATAGTATCATAAAACTATGCAAATAATATGCGATTAACTTAGAATTATATTCTAAAGTTGAGGTTTGGCCCAGCCGATTGATTATATGGAAATATACGATAATTATCATGTGAGGAAAAAAATCTGGAGTATTTAATGTTCTGCTTTATTGCTGGAGGCTTAGGCATAATGCAATGCAGTATGCAAATCAGCGTGGAAATAAATGAACTGGATATAGCGTGTAATGTTGCCTTCCTTATGAGTTACTTCATGAAACAATGGTTTAAAAATCTTTTGTCCTTCAGACATACTAAGCATATTTATTAGATCTATGATTGCTTCCAAAATACTTTGTCATCATACATAGTATTACAATTTAATTTATATTAACTGGGTGAGTTACCAGGGGTTAACACATTTCCCAGGTCTCAGAATTTGTGGGTCTTCTGTTTGTTTATTTATTTTGGTGTTTTACCTAATATAAATATATATGTATCTCATAAGAGGATTTTATTTCAGCAGGAAGGAAGTAAATAATATATAATAAAATGATAAATTGCTTGTCTTATTAGTGTGCAATTGGCCAAATTTTGGACATAAAAGAAGATTCTATGGAGCTGAAGGCCTAATAGTGTGATGGCTAAAATTAACTCTTGTGCTTGTGGATTATTCTTTCTGTGGAATTTCAGCAGTTTATATTGTTTCAAATAATGGCCCAAAGGAAGAAGCAAGTCAAAATATTATGTTCAAGAACTGCTAAAAAATTATGTTTAATTAAATATTTTCAAATAGAAAACATCAAAACAAGCAAAATAACAGGAATGTTTTCCTCCTTAAAATTTTTTTTCTACTTTTAGATATAATAAAAAGTGATTATGAAAACCTTATAGAAATCCACAAACTGGAACCTATAGGCCAAATCCAGGTCACTGCTTATTTTTTTAAGCAAAGTTTAAGTGGAATACGGCCACACTATTAGTTTAGGAATTGTTGTTGGGTGCTTTTGAGCTACAAAAGGAGAATTGAGTCATTACAACAGAGACAGTATGGCCTGCAAAGCCTAAAAAATGCTTTATCTGCATCTTTTCAGTAAAGGTTTGTTAACTTCTGATTTAAAAGATTGCTAATGCCTTAAAATCAATTTTAAACATATTCGCAGATCTTTATCATCCTATCTTTTTGGCTAGGGTGGTGAATACAGGGACCTACGTGTGTGGTAAAATTGACTAGAACACAACACACATACCCACACACAAATGGATAGAAGTAAAACAGAAAATCTGAGTAAGATCAGTGGATAGGGCCAAAGTTGGTATCCTGTTTATGATATTGTACTATATCTTGTTTATGATATTGCACTATAGTTTTGCAAAACGTTACTTACCATTGGTAGAAATGAGTAAAGGATGCATGGAATCTCTCTGTATTATTTCTTGCAATTGCAGATGACTGTATAATTATAAAATGAAAGAGTTTAATTTTTAAAGTACTGAAAAAATAATAACAAAAACTTTTAAAAAGTTAAAGAAAGGAAGATTTGCATTATTCATTAATGACTTGAACTTTAAGCAAAGTCCTATTTGTTTCACATATCATAAATTTATCAGATTTATGTTTAGTATTTATAATTAAGCCTGTATATTTATTCATCATTTTAAAATTAAGACTAGAGTCCAGATTAAAAACATTTATATCTATATTTATCTCTATATCAATACATATATCTATATTTATATCTAACCTACATCTATATATATCTTCTTATTATTTGTGTTAAATATTTAAATGTCTCTGTTGTATACTCAACATTTACTACTACTGACTCATAGACATGAATTCACTAAGAATTTTCTTTAGTTATTTATGATTTCTGAAACTATAGAGAAAACATACATCTGTGAACACAAATTTTTTTCTAATTTATTTCTATTCACATTTATTTGATTATGAAGAAACTGTCTACAATAGGATATATAATATTATAGTATTTGTTTATTGGCATCAAATACTTTATGATGATCTTTACCATAGAATCAAACTTTCCATTTTATATAATGCCTTGTTATTCACTGTGATGAGAGTTTTGCTTTAATTTCCCATCCCTCACCCCCAAATGGCTTTCTGACTGCTGCAATACACGTGGTTACACATAACAAATAAAAGGTCCTCTCACCCTGACACTGGGTCAGTCTGTCAGACACTGAGTCACCTAGCAGAATTTACACACTCAGAGTATAGATGTAAGCTGGAGTAAGAAACTCAAGATATAACCTCTGCCAAGAGAAGTAGGGAATTAAACCTTTTATGAGAAAGTCAATTGAACAGAAACACTTTGGGCATTTACTGCACTGAGATTAAAACTGCTATAAATGCAAATGTTCTGTGCACCTGAATGTGCATCACAAAGAGTAACAACTTGGGAAATATGTTTCTTTATAGCTATGTGTGTGCTATTTGAATGAGATCTGACATAGTGTTCTTTTTCTTTGGTATAATCTGGAGAGACATTCATATTTCATGTTTAATTGATTCTCTTTCCTAATTATTATTATTTTTTAAGACAGAACTTCTAGAACTTAGGCTAGAAAACTGGGCTGCCAATTTTAAAATAGATCAGTAAAATGCCCTGTGATAATCCACCTGGGCTTTTAGATTGCCTTTTTTTGGGGGAAAGGGCATGTTGGTAAAGCTTCTATTTTATGTTGAAACAGACTTGTTTACCATTTCATGAAAAATAATTATGTTGATAATATCAACTTTGGAAAATGGTACCCAGATGTTGGTTTGTTTGTTCTGTTCTATTTTATTTTGTTTTTAGTCAGTATTAACCAAATGGAATTACAGATTGGTGGTGAAATTAATAACTTGGACAAAATGCTGACACTCAGAAGTTCCAGTTCCTCTGAATGCATCCTGTACCCACAACCTCAAAACCAATTTTATTAGTCCCCTGAATTTCATTAGATGTACATTAATTTTTTCTGATTTGATGACAAAATCAACTGAGTTGTGTTTCATTTTTCATATCTATTTTGCACTGAAATTTTAATCAGTGTTAAGAATATAGTTTTGTTGTCACTCTCCTCTCTAATCAAACTGTGACCTGCAGAATCCTATGTATAACCCACTATATAGCATACTTTAGGAATCGTTGTTAGGTGTACACTTGTAAATGCACTAATTGCTACTAAAATCATACCAAATGTTTACTTCTCCCCTGATTTTTGAAAACTCTGTAAAGGATTTTGTAAACATTACATAGTGTATGTGTTTGTCTTCCATTTATAGATAGTAGATATGTTATAGATTTTACATGTACTATGAAAAGCTCCAAAAGAGGAAGATTTAAATGTTAGGACCACCCAACAGATGTATTAAAATATTATCAGAGAGAAATGAGAAATATTGGGTATTATTTATGTCAAAAAATCTTTCACAACTATGATATTATTAATTCATTATAATAACAAGCCAGAAGGCAAGAAGCCTAAGATTTTTTTAAATGGATTCCAACATTCACACTGTAAGTTAAAGCTACTTGGATAAGAACCAAGGGCTTCTGGCCTCTCTTTTAGTGTATGTATGCTTCAAATCATTCCACTTAAGTCTCTAATACCATAATAGCTTACTTGCCTTTGATTTTTAAAAATTTATTTTTTATAGTAATTTCCATGTGACTATTTTACGTTATTTACGAACAACGTTTCTCACTGTGGTATGTGTAAGGATTAAATAATGTATTTAACACAGTTCTTGGGCAAAAGAAGAAGTTAGTAAGAGATAATTACTGGGTTTAAAAGACTGGAACTTCAATAACTGTGAACACTTGATTGAAATAAATTTTCACCCTTGAGTCTGGGAAGCCACACATAATTTCTTTTAGTTTTACATCAGTCTTGTGTAAAAGACTGGTCAAATTATTACAGAACCAAATCTGTCAGATCATAATAAACAAATTGAAGGTAATAAGTTTTCCAATTGTAAATAAGACTACTTAAAGAAAAAAATAACTCAAGTTTAGAAACATATTTATTATTAGTTTCTTGATTGTAATTGAACATCTGTCTCATAGTCACCTTTCTCACTGACTTATTATAGGCTTATTTTGTTTACCGTATACTATAAATAGAATATCTATTAGATGTATAACAATGTGATTTTACCCCCCTACACCCCCCATATAAATTTAGAGACTAAGTGGACTTATTATTGTATTTAATTTTTGTCAAATTTTCCTCTATTTGTGACATATAGGAGCTAAATTTAACTTTCAAATACATGGATAGTCTTAACTTGTTTTTGTACATTTTTATGTTTATCATTTTTTGGGGATCAAGTTATAAAAAGAATATTTTATTTTTGTATTTTATTTCATGTTTTCTATGGATTTATGAATATTTATCAATAGAGCACAGTATTCAACAATGACAGAAAAAATGAGAACAATTTATTAGTTCAAATAATTTTGATTCTATCTTGAAGCTGTTTAAATATTGTATCAGTCATTACCTCTCACTGACACCTACACTTATGGTGTTCATTTTCTTACTATCTGATTCTCAAATGTTAAATGTGATATTTCTGCAACTTACGAAGTGAAGAACATTTTTTACAAATATTATTTTTCAATGTAGTTGATTTTTCCTCTCTGATATTTCTTTGCAAAAACCAGATAATGAAAAACTTTCCATTGATTACATTCACCGTATGTAATTGGGGATAACATGTTCTAGAAAATGCAGTTGGAAATTATTCTCAATTAGTCTGATCTATGTTTCACTTTGAAAATCCTTTCTGAGGGAGTTCCTATAGATATTTCAGAGAACATTTGAAACCTGATAATAATAAAAATTAAAGCCAAATAGGAAAAGTGAGAAGCTTTGCATGTGATTATCATCCAGAGAGTTATGTAGAAACAAATTTGGAGGGAATCACGTCGCAAATCAAGGAAGATTTTGGAGCACAAGACGTACATTTAAGAATTATAAGTGTCAAGACCAAAAAACTCTATGGTTGAGATAAACTAGAGGATGAATGAGTGCACACTGGGAAGCAAGAGAGCTGAGGATAGAACCTTGCTGTACTTCAACAACCTTCAGCAGTCTGAAAGTGGAGAAAAGCAAACAAAGAAGACAAACACATAGTTAACAGCGATATAGCAGGAAAACTTAGAGAGCGTAGATAAACAGAAGCTAAGTAAGAAAGTTTTTCATGGTGGCCAGAATGGTGAGCTGAAATAAATGTGGCTGAGGTCAAGTCCGATGAAGTTCGGGAAATGACCACAGGTCTGGAAAGATTAAGTCCAAGCTTGACTTTGGTGAGAGTTGGTAAGAGAGAAAACAGGAGCTGAGAAAGTGAGAGATGAAGTACAGAAAGCTCACTGGAAGAATGTTTCTCTAAAGAGGAGCAGATCCATATAGAGATTCCCTATCTCTCTGTCTCTCACCTCTATATATGGTGATCAGAAGGGAGACATGTAAGTGGGGTAGTGAAACGGAGAAGGGAAAATTTCTGGGGCAAGAGAAAGAGGAGCCCTTGCCAGAGCAGAGCCTTTGGATCAGCTAGAGAGAATGGGACCCAGTGCACAAGGGCCAGATTTGGCTTTAGATGAGAGCACGGATTCTTCAACCGTTAACAAGAAGGAAGGGAAAAAACAGGCCCTTTCTGGTGCCGGTAGCTGGACATATTTCATACTATAGATGTGTGTGGTTCTCATCTGGGTGCTTATAATTTCTTAATGAAATAAAAAGGAAGCATGAGTTAAAAGTGGCAGAGAAGAAAGGTTCAGAGATTTGAGAACAAAGAAAAAAATTTGTGAAACAATAAACAAAGAAAGAGAGAGAAAAGACCAAGGGATGTAATAGGGTGTTGGGTAGTGCTGACAAACCATGTGATACATTTTGCTCATGAATTTAAAGTGAGAGTAGTCTTCCATGGCTGTGTATTCTTCTACTGATACAAATATAGTCAGCTGCTTAGAGTAAGGCATTGAGAAGATAAGGAATGGAGTTGAACCAGGATTTAATTTTTCCAGGAAAGAATTACATAGGAAGAAAGAGACCAAAGCCATATTTTCTCCCTCTCTCAGGGGCAGAATGATTATGTTATCTTTGCTTTATTGTGCATATCTACTCTGTATCCAGAGCTCTTCTGGTGAGTACCTTTTGCCTCAGCTTGTGTATAGAACAAAATGGATTCCCAATCATCTCTAAATCCTGGAAATTCTCTTACATATTTTGGGTTAACTTCCTAATGCTAATATACAGTTTACATTTGTGCCTCTTAGTTAAAACTTACAATAATGAAATCTGTTTAGACTAGTTAGCCAAGACACACCTTTCCAAAGTATTTGGAAAGCATATAAGTCTACAATAGCTATTTTGTTTCAATGGCTTTCCATCTCTCTGATGAATTAGCACTCACCATTATGCGTAACTATTTGTGTCATACACAAACTATTTTTATTTAGGAAAAAAAGAACTGTTGACAGATAACTCTCAAAAAACAGAAAGTGGATGGGCAATTATCTTGACATATATCTAAGATAATAGCATTTTATTATTACTTCCATACGCAAGCTATAAGTCAATGTTATTGAGAACAGTCATTGTGCTGAGGGTATACTTTGACAAATGAAACTGCTTTATTTGGGTAAGCAAATTATCTGAAAGTATGAGGCAGCTCAAACATTTTCTATCTAATATTTCTTCATTTAAACATTTAATTTATTCAATATGTTTTAATCCATCTGGCTCCCATTCATGCTGGAATATAGATTGGCTTAATGTGGATGTTTCTAGGGTTTTTGACATTTAATTCACTTTTTTTAATATAAATTTATTTATTTAATTTATTTATTTTTGGCTGCGTTGGGTCTCCGTTACTATGCGCGGGCTTTTCTCTAGTTGCGGAGAGCGGGGGCTACTCTTTGTTGCGATGCGCAAGCCTCTCATTGCGGTGGCTTCTCTTGTTGCGGAGCATGGGCTCTAGGTGCATGGGCTTCAGTAGTTGTGGCCTGTGGGCTCCAGAGCACAGGCTCAGAAGTTGTGGCGCATGGGCTTAGTTGCTCCGTGGCATGTGGGACCTTCCCGGACCAGGGCTCAAACCCGTGTCCCCTGCACTGACAGGCAGACTCTTAACCACCGCGCCACCAGGGAAGCCCTAATTCACTTTTTGAAACATTTTTTTCTTAAAAAGGAAGAAAACGCTAATAAAAATTGAGAGAGATGCATGAGCTTTTGATGAATGTAATTAAGCATTAGTGTAATTAATTGAAATGAACAATATTACATATGCTTGATTAAATTTATAAGTGTTCAAAGTGTCACATGCCTGTCAAAAGGCTTCAGGTTATAATTAATAAAAGTATCTACAGAAAATATATATGCATATATATATACCATGGATAGGTATGCATGAGCAAATATAATTTTTTGACTGTTCGCTGATGATTGTTTATTGTCACCTAATCCTGTGGCTGACCCATTTTAAAGGCACTATCCAAAGATGAAGATGACACAGTTCTTACTTTTGCCAAATGAGTGGAAATGAGTGGCTAGTTCATTCGATAAATGCCCAATGATGTTTTTCCCCATTGCCAGAAAATCTCATGTTATGTTAGATTAACATATGTACCTGATAGTCAGATATGCTGAAATCATTCTGTGTCAAAACAACCTATCTACCCTTTGTTTAAGTGAAACATTTTTTTATCAGTGTATATATGTCACATTCCATCCAAACATTATTTATGTCCATATAGTTTTTGTTTTTTCTCTTGGCAGTTTATTATTACTGAGTATGAGGTCCAAATTAAAAGCGGAAAGGAGGGATGCTTGAGAACAATATTCAGAAAGAAATGAGACAGTCACATTCAGAAAACAACAGGGAAGTTCAAACTCAGAAGGAACGTGTTGAGAACAAATTCCACCTTCTTATCCCGCGTGTCAACTCATGCGGCTTTGAAAGTCACTGCCCATTCTTTTAATAAGAAGGGAGTCTTCCTTTGTAAGAATTCACATCTTTAACCTATTCTATTCACTCTGTCAACCTAGGAGATACTGGTCATTCACTTGAATTTCAGATGAGTACCAGTAAAAGTGTTGTTACGTAGTGTGTGCTGAAGCTAATTCATATGTATAAAAACTCAGACAACCTGATGTCCTGTACGTAGTGCGTGGCCTGTTTTGACTAAGGGAATATTATAAGGAGGAGAACGATTTTTGGAACTGCTCATTTGCATTGTATCTATCTAGTCACTGGATGTCCATCTACTCCCAAACAAGCACAGAATATTGACATTAGAGCTCTAGCTTTGAGTGGAGTTTCCATGCCTTATCAAAACCCATAATTCATTTTTTGGATCCCCAGATTTACTTATTTTCAAAACAGATACGTGGGTGTAAATTAATTATATAGACAATATAACTGATCATTGTTTAATTTTTCACTTGAAAGATACTAATAGGCCCACATCAACTGCACTTTTGGTGAAATAGAAAAGAACATGCTGGTTGGTATTGGGTGTGTTTTCCAGTACTCGGAATAATAACTATGGCATTTAGCTATGATGGCATTCTACAAAACATAAGAGTGAGGTTGGAGTTTAATTAAATTTTGTCAAAATTACTTTCAACTCCTGAAGAAAAATATGTTTGAATAATACAGCACATGTTTTGGCCTTTAAAAATCTTAGGAAGTGGAAACATTTACATGACACGTTGGCACGCTCTCCATAGCTCAGAAACAGCTCGTATACAACATAGCGACAGCTTTGTTCATTAATTCCACAGTAAACCTGCACACCGACTCCTGTATAAATTTGTTACTGCTGTGTCTACATCTACTGGAAGCAGCAGGCGTGGAGTTTCATTTAAACATATCTTTAAATATATGAGAGAAGGATGATGCCATGTCCTTTCTGTGGAATTCTAATTATTTCACCATCAGAATACTACACAAAATAAATTAATAAATAAGCAAAAATCATATTTAGACATCGAGACATTATCTTACAAGCAGTAGAGAGAAACAGGTTTGCTGTGTTTGACTCTAGGTCATCCTAAATATTTGGAAATTTTACTTGCAGATACAGAAAATGGTTTGTTACTCAGAGGCAAAGCCTCTTTTCACCTCACCCCTCTCCTAGCCCTCCTCACTCCCCTGTCCCAACACGGACCATCCCATTGCCCTCTGAGACTGGAAAGCAGTGACCTTGAGAGAAATAAGTCATTACACTGTGGCTTTTGGAAGACGCCAAGGCATTGCTCCCAGTTACAACCCAATCACTTGACCCTGTTTCTTAAGAAAAGCCCAGGAGGACCAAAGTGTTAAGTGCATAAAAAGCAAGCTCTATTCCAACCTTATTTCCAATCAGATTAGAGTGAATGGATCAATTTGAGCTAGAGCCTTTAGCTATTTCAAAAACCTATCTTCTTTTCACCAAAGTACTTGACCCAGATCTCTTTGTCTTTGTCTGCTGCTGTCCTTTTCCTACTCTTGCATGCTGGGCGGTCTCTTCACCAGCACCTAGTAATACAGAAGGAACTCTGGTTGTTATTCGTGATATCAGTGAGCATTCATAGGATTTCACTCTGGTTGATTTCTTGCCATTTCTTGGGGCACTTAGTTATGTCTCATCCTCAGGAAACTCAAGTTTCTTTTCCATTCTTCTATCGCAAAATCTCTTATATGGACTCAGGATTCTGGAAGTTTTGACTCTGAAGTTATCACAGGTTTGCACAGGTTGGGCTCTAATTTGGGAGTTCATGTGCCAAAATCATAGGTTAAAACATTGTCTACAGGTGGGTCCCCCAGAAGATTCCAGGCTCAGCTACTTTCTGCCTCTGAAGAAAGCCTCACTCTGAAACTTCTCCATTCTCCTTCTTTTCTGCTTGGTTGCACTTTGTTCAGTGTTCTCTGTGGTCAGTAAATCTCAGCCAGGACTCTGCCAGTCTGCCGCACCATGTTTCCCTCATTTTGAACATCAGGGTCAAAATTCTATTTTTCATTATTACTTACCAGTGCATCCCCAGAGCCTTCACCTAAACACAGGAAAAAGCGTCTCGTTGGTTTTTTGCTTTACCTTAACCATACATATTCATGAACTTTGATCATAATCTCCTCTCAAAGTAAATGTGGATCATTTGCTTTATATTCATATTCTACAAAAAGGCCATTCAACAGGTTCTTTCCTGGGCATGGAACGAACGTCTGGGACATGGTGTAGCATCTCTAGGTAAACATACAAAATTCAGTTATTCCTGACCAAGCACCCTGGGAGCACAAAAATTGCATTGCATGTGAATTTTATTGTCCACCAAAATTTCTATGATAATTATGTCTAATTTGAATCATTTAAAAAATTTTAAACGAACTACAATGGGAAGGAATATCTCCTGTAAAATGAAAATTACTTGACAAAAAAGATAATTTTTTCATAGTTTATTAAAAGCGAATTTCTATATATTGGGTTTGTTAAGGCACCATATCACCCAACTGCCTGTTACTGTGATAGGGCCTGTGATAAATTCATAATATTAGGCAAGAATTAAGTAATTAAAATATGAATTTTAAAATAGTAATATATATGTACATACATATATACATTGATCTGAAATTTTAATATTTACAATAATAATGCTAATCTCTATTTTCCCACACATTTTAACAATAAAATAATAAGTTTTTTTTAAAGACTGGCATTAGTGTGAACAGATATGCCTCAATGATTAACTGGCTGAGGATCCAGATATTTATAACATAAAATAACCAATAAAATGTACAGGTATATTAATGTTGGTATTGGTACTCAAATCATTATGACTTTTAACATTTTTTTCTTTATTATGTGAAAATGTGTGTGTTTTGTGGTTTTTGTTTTTCTAAGGATAGCATAAAGTGCATCTTCTACTGTCTAGTTTCTGCTGAATGCCAAACATACCCTTACTCTTTAAGAAAAAGGAATTTTACATAAATGGAACACTATTAGTATTGTTTAACATAAATTATTTAGACTAAAGTAAAGCTTCAACAATAAGTTTCATTTTATGAGAAAAAGATGAATGGGATGTTTAAAATGATTAGCTCTCATCATTAATCAGTAATGAATTGAGTTTTGAGAAAATAAACTTCCTATTTCTAATTATCAAATCCTAAAGCACTTGAATAAACTAAATTGTGAGCTAGCTTAAGAAACAATCCTCTTGATTCCTTAATTATTTTAAGACAAGACATCACCACATTTATGTTGTGCACCTGCAAATCCAGGCTAGGATTGGTATTTATGTGCCAAGGTCTGTAAGTTTGGAAGTGATAGAATTCATCAGAATTGTGTTTGTGAATATCTAAGTTAAATCTGGAAATCCTAGTTGGAGTTTAAAAAATCATATTTCTTAAAGTTTTAGAATTTGAGATTATAGAAAATAGGAGTGTTGTTCTTTTTTTTCTTATAGGACTATTCTAATGTGTTTTGCGATATACAGGAAATTTTTCTTTGCCCTGATTTTCTCCCATGAGCTCGGCTCTTGATTTTTTCTAGTAATACTGTTTCTGTCTTTGTCGTAATGTTGCCATTTACCTTCAATCTTTACATGATTGAAGGAAGGACTGGAGACTTGGAAGATAAAGGAGGGGCCCAGAGTAACACAGAAAGCATTTGGGTGGCCAAGGACACAAAGTATCTGAATTTCTGTTAATTAGTGATTGATCTATGCATGGTATGTTTTTGGAGAAAAAAGACTAAATATACTTTGGAAAATCGACATACTATTTCCCCAAGAGGGTCTTATTGTCTATAACTAAGCACCAAAAATGCTCCATGTATCCTCAGTGAAATATCGATGTCTAATTTCTGGGAAAATCTAATATGACTTCAATAATTGAGCTATCAGGCTTTTGATAAGAATTATTTTTAAAAGTCTTGAGATACGTAAGATTTATGTTGTATGTCAGCAATTGTTAAAAAATACATTTTACTAAAATTATAATATATTTATAGCAAGGATGTTTTAATAATTTACACTTAGGAATAGCGGTGGAGAAAAAAATGAAAGGATGGTTTCAAGTAATAAAAATTGAAGAAATGAATGAAAAAAGTGTTCCTCATTTTTCTTATTTTTATGGGACAAGGTGTAATAGGTTTTGAGAGGTCTAGAAAAGAAAGCTTTTAAAAAATTATCTCTTTATGCCAGAAGGAAATGAAAATTATATTTGAATAGAACCATTGGGGCCAGTCACATCAACAGCATCCTTTAAACTTTGTTAAAAGTGGTGGTACATAAAATAAGAGAAACTTATAGAAGACTTAATAACCTGATCAAACAAAATGAATGAAGTTCATGAAAAAATAAGTGTTAGAGCTTGGGATTTGATATCCTGTAGGAATAACACCTATTAAAAAATCCCACAATAAAAATCTGATAAGGTGTTTAATATAGTCTACTGTCAAATATTGCTAGGGTGAGTAGCCTGACTTTGATGATTAATTAGACATCACCCTTCAAATATCTAAAAGCAATTATCAAAGTCTTAATATTGGTGGGAAAGCTAGCAAAAGGTAGGATAGCAGATATGAGAGTAGCAAGGATTAAATATATCCACAAAAAATATTCTTTGGGAAATTATTTTTATAAAGCTTTACATTTTAATTCCTTTCACCTTTAATGACACAAATTCACAGAAGATGAAGAAAATAAAGAGAAACACTACTACATTCCAACTTAGCCCTGTTGCCTTTGTCTATTATTTAAATATCTGTATGTTCCCTTGCCTGATCATTTAAAATATTATGTATTAAAAAAAAAATAAAACACCTGTCTCAATGGCTGTACTACTAAGAAAGTTAATTTGGCTAAGGATTATTAGTACATAAAAGCAGGTCTAAGAGAATCTGTCTTCATTTAGTGAAATTAAAAGAATAAATGTTTACTTATCAGATTAAATATCATACGATTTTACATATTAAATTGATTTTACAGAGTGTTTATTTTATTTTATTTTTTGGCTACACCACAAGGCTTGCAAGATCTTAGTTCCCCAACCAGGGATGGAACGGGCGCCCCCTGCAGTGGAAGTGTGGAATCTTAACCACTGGACCGCCAGGGAAGTCCCTACAGAGTGTTTTTATGTAGTTGCGATCTTCATTAAACTTATTAAAACTAGGCAAAATATTGCTATGTATAACATATAATTGGTAACAATATTAAGTTGGTAAGTATTTTAAAGAACTGAGCAATGAAACTTATCAGAATACATATAACGAAGTATATTTAGATGAAGAAATTAAGAAGAAAAAAGAGACTGAAAATGTGGCACATATATACTCATCTTTATTTGGGGTTTAATTGATGTAAACCCAGTCTTATGCTAGTTTTTTTTGTTTGTTTGTTTCTAACTACATATCTGTTTCAAAGATTAGAATGAAATTTATAGAAGACAAATAAGATTATGTTGCTCTCCTTCTCAGAACACCCCAAATGTTCTTTAATACCCCGAGCAGAATGCAGTCTTAGTCACAATCTAGGTTTCACAGGATCCATACCTTAGGCATCCTTTTTATCAGTCTCCCTAACTGCTCACTCATTCGGTCCCATGTCCCTTTTCACTGATACTGAAATACGGGGAGCTCACTCCCACCCAAGGGCCTTTATGTTCCCATCCTTGCACGGCTGTGAAGGCTGTTCCTCAGGTCTGCACATGGCTTATTCCCTCACTCCTCCAACTCTCATATGTCAGCTCCACATAGGACATCCTTTATAAAATATCTTTCGATATTTTTCTTCAAAATACATTAAGTATTCTATACTTAATTTTTAAGTACAAAATACATTAAGTATACCTTAGTAACATTACAGAAATGATACTAGCAATTTATGACTTCTGGTTTTTGGCAGGCTTTCTTATTAAAATGTAAACTCAGGGAGAGCAGGGACATTTTCTTTCTTATAAACCATCTTTGCCAAGTCTAGAATTGAGGTAACAACTCAGTAAATATATGGTAAATAAATGAAGGAATAAATAAAAGAATGAATATTCAAACATATCCCTTCAGACATCTTGAAGGATAACAATAAAAGTGGTTTAGAAAAGCAATTTCAGAGTAAGAATAAATTACTAACAGGTTTCTAAAGAGTTTGACAGTACAGACAATCTCAAACATGTTTAACTATTGCTGTAACCTCTTTACAAATGAGAACTGGTCAGTGCTTACTGACCGAGTAGGACCAGACCAGGGCCACAGCTCTACCGCTGGGATGTGTCTGCATCTTCTCAGGGTTCAAGGTGCTCACAGATGCCTTCGCAGTGGCTTAGCGTCCGCATATTGCTGTGATTATTAAGGGTTTTCTGTTCTTTCATTTCTTGTTCGCTCCTCTTGTTTTTCCTGCTGCTCTCTGCACTTCATTGTTTTCTCTTTTTAGTTTCTGTTTCCTTCATCATTGGTCACTCCCTCTGATGAGATGCCTTCTCTTCCAACAATGTTCTTCAACCTCTATTTGAAGACTGATTTTGACCATCTGCTTCATAAAAGTGTTCCTTGATTATGCTCACTTGCCTTGAACCACTGTTAAAAGTAATTATATTAAAATATATATTTACATATGAATATGAAGGTAAACATAAATATAAATATAAAAACAGTCTCGCTTTGCTGTGCTGGGTTCAGAGCTTTCTTGACAGCGCTGGTAACATGTTCTCTAAATACGCAACCTCTTCCAGGCAGGCTCCTTCATGTTCTCTTCACAGACACCTGGCTGCTCTGGGGAAGGGGTTTACTTGTCCTTGGTTTATTTACTTGTTGGTGTATACTGTCTGTTTTTCTCTGTTTCCTCCCCGCTGGAAAGACATTCCTTAAAGACAGGGACATTAGTTGATTTTTCATCACTGTATCCTCAAGTCCTAGAACACAATCTGACACTTAGTAGATGTTCTGTAAATAAGAAATAGCTTAAAATCCTGAATAAATAGGAAGAGAGAAGCTTCCTAGTAGTTCTGCAGAAGAATTTTAGGACTTTTCATGACACCTCTGTGTGAATGTATCTGTTTGCAGCTTTGAAATTGTTAAGTGATAAAAAAAATCCAATGAAATGGATTAAGCAAAAAAGTAGGACATTTAGTTGTATGTACAATTAAAATTGCAAGGGTAGAGTAAAGCTGCATGCCGGGGCTCAAATGCTTTCCCATGAAGGTGTCCTCTGTCCGCGCCTGACTCTGATCTCCTCTGCATCAGCTCTGCAGACCTGAGTGGCAGAAAGCAGACTTTCTCAAGAGTCTGCAGCACCATGGGACTTACTTTCCCCAGTTTCCCGTCCAATGAAAGACAGACTCTCTCTCACACAAATTCCCATTAGAATCCCATGACTGACAATTGTGTCACCTGCCCATCTCTAATTCTTTGCCCACCAACTGACTCTTATGCCAGGCCTGTTTCAAATATTGAAGATGGAATTACTCCATCCAAGAGGATAAGGGATGGAAGGAAAGTATCTTCCTGAAAGAAAACTGTAGGGTTGTTACCTGAAAAAGGGTAATAGAGACTGAGCAGTGATGGACACCTCACTAAAGAAGATAAACAAATGCAAACATGTGTATGGAAAGAGACTCAACATCAGTTTTCATATGGGAATTGTAAATATAAATGACAATTAGGTACTATTATGTAACTATTAGATAGGCTAAAAAAAATCCCCAAACTGACAATACCAAATGGTGTGGGGCTTTTTGGGTTTTTTTTGTTTGTTTGTTTTTTCCAAAAGACTTGACACAAACTTGAGTTCCACATAAAATTGAACTCTTCAGTTTGTTTGCTGCCACTTAGTGACTTTTACGTTCTGGCTGTTTAAAAAATATAAGAATGACACTTTTCATTTGAGAGTTTGTTGTAATTATAATCTCAGGACTGAATTATACTTCCCTGCATTCTACTAGAAAGAGATTGAATTGTTTACTTGGTGTATCTGTGTAGATACCACAGACCTGATTTATTTCTGGTAATCATATTCAATCATAGATTAGCACTCTAAATATTCAAAACTTAAAACACGTATTAGTAGTTGTTCAAAGTCTCCTGAGAACTAATGCTTAATTTTGAGAAAGTAAGAAAGCATACTTTGGGTTGATAGATGCAGGTTTTTAAAACATTAATTAAGAATAGTCAGAAGTGTCCCCAACTGTTATAATTTCCTTTGCTTCAAAATTTGAGTAATTTCTCTGAAACCAATATTTAACAGTTTGGAAGTTTCTTACAAAGCTAAACATTGTTTTACCATATAATCCAGTAAACATGTTCCTAGGTTGTTGAAAATTTAGGTGCAAAAAAAAAAACCTACACACAAATGTTTATAGCAGCTTTATTCAAAATTGTTCCAACCTGGAAGCAAACAAGATGACCTTCAATAGGTGAATGGATAAATAAAGACTGGCAAATCCATACAATAAATATATAAGTATATGCATTATAAATATGAACGTAATTTATAAATTAAATTTTAATATAGTGTTAATTATATTTATATTTATTTTATATATTTAATATGTAATACATAATATTCTCCTAATTGCCTATTACAAATAAATGGAATGAAATGTGTAATTTATTCTTTTAATAATATTTTTATTCATAAACAGCATGATTCAGTTGAATTCAAATGTTTGGTGTCTTAATTTAAAAATACAAAATATTAATATATATTTACTATTATTTATTTATTTATTTATTTTTGGCTGTGTTGGGTCTTCGTTTCTGTGCGAGGGCTTTCTCTAGTTGCGGCGAGCGGGGGCCACTCTTCATCGCGGTGCGCGGGCCTCTTACTGTCGCGGCCTCTCTTGTTGCGGAGCACAAGCTCCAGACGCGCAGGCTCAGTAGTTGTGGCTCACGGGCCTAGTTGCTCTGCGGCATGTGGGATCTTCCCAGACCAGGGCTCGAACCCGTGTCCCCTGCATTGGCAGGCAGATTCTCAACCACTGCGCCACCAGGGAAGCCCTATTTACTATTTTTAAAAGTATATATGTATTTATAGTTATATATATATATATATATATATATATATATATATATATATACATACATATATATATGTCAGTAGAATCCTTATTCACCTAATGAAAAAAAAATTAATACATTTCACAGAATGTATGATTGATTGATTTATGCTTCCACACTGAAAATAAAAATGTAGAATGTAAGTATACAAAATTCAATTGTCTATAATGCAAAAGGTCTTAGAGAGTAAAAACACAATTTTTAATTTTTATAAAATTCTTCTCATGAAATTATGTAAATGCCTGATTACCTAATTAGAAAAACGTAATAGTTTTTCAGGTTTAAGATATTAAAATTTATCAGCTTCCGCAGCTGCAACTTTATTAGATACAAACTCCATTATATATATTATAACCATTAATATTTATTGATAAATAAGAAGTAATTCCTAATATTATATAAAACAAAATGGAAGATAGGAACTTTTCCGAGTTACATTAAGCTGCTTTAATTCTGTCTAATTTGTATGTGTGTGTTGGGGGGAGGTGGTAAACATCTCGTCAGCATTTAAATTAAAAATTTCACAAAGCATTAATACATTGGTGGAGGAAAATTAAAGAAGTTATTACCAAATAACCAAGTTTAGCATGAACATTTTAGGAAATAAGAAAATATTATCAGTTTGAAGCATTAGAAATTGCTAATATGCAATCATTTTTACCTACAAAATAATTTTGTGTATTTCAATCATTGAAAATCAAAATATATTTGTATGTAATTCAATAATTACAAGACATTTAATCTATCAATTTTACCATTAATTAAGGAAAGAAACAGTTCAGGTACAAAAACAACAAAGATACAAAAAATGCCTAATTATTATTGACAGTATTTTTGAGAGTTTAGCGTCATTATGGAATTCAGAGGTCATGACAGCATATCAAAAAGATTAAGGCTAAACTAATACATGATAGATTAATTATCTAGACAAGTACTGATCCTATGTATCAACTGTATATTTCCATATATAGGTGGAGGAGGAAACTATTACTCTCTTGTGGCCCAGGTGGCATTGATAAAACCCACTATTGTCATATATCTGAGGGAAAATAACAGAAAGGAAAGTAGTAGAAATGCTCCTCTGTATTCTTGTTTGTGGTTACGAAAAAGTGCAACCTCTGGAGTACGGAGTACTTGTTCTAAATCCCACCACTGCCACCTAGAAGCCAACGGTCCTCTGGGTAATGACTAGGACTTGCAAAAACGATTGTGACCTGTAAAAAATAATTCTAATAATCTTAAGTGAGAATTAAACAGCAGGATTTACAAAAAACTTTATACCTTTATCACAGTGGCTGGCACAAAGTTAAGTGCACTCTAAAGTAAATTAAAATAATTAACCTTATTATTTTATTTGCAGCTTCTTGCTGCTCTAAACTGTCATATATAATATCACAGTTACAACTGCTATGGATAGTAGCTCAGGCAAATCCAAAATGTCTGCATAAATTCAGCTTCAAATTTCTCTAATTGAAATAGCTCTGGACTTAAAATCAGAAGATTGAGCTTAATATCTGTCTTTGCTACTTATTAACAGTGTGGAAAGCCCTCCTATTTAATTGAGCTCCTCAGTTAACTGTGAATCATAAGCCTCATTTAAAACTCCTTCCAAATAAAAGGAAATGAAGCATAATAGCCTTTTTCTTTAAATTATTGCTTCTTTGAAATGTAGAAAGAACTATAACAATAGATTTTTTTTTTTTTATTCATGCAGAAGAAAGGGCATTTCTAATATAACTTTGAAATATAATAATGAAGCACAATGTGGCCAAGTGGTTAGGAGAACAGGCATTGGAGTCAGATTACATCTGCTTGATGTGCTTCTGCTACTTATTATACTTATTATTAGCTATGAGACCTTGGGTAAGTTAGCCAAATATTCATGTCTGCATTTTCTTATCTGCAAAATGGAGGTAAGAACAATACCTACCCCAAAGGGTTGTTGTGTTGATTGAACACTGTAAAGAACATAACTGCAACTCTCAAAGCACAGTGCCTGTCTTTGTGAAACCAATGTCGTACTGCTTGCTCATGACTGGCCAATAAATCAAGAGACAAGTTGTTGGGACAAGGAATAGCAATTTTTGTTGGAAAGCCAGTGGACCAAGAAGATGGCGGACTAGTGTCTCAAAGACCCATCATCCCTAAGTTAGAACTCAGAATTCTTTTATGTTAAAAGGGGAGTCCTGGTTCGGGTCAGACTCTGCAGTGGATGTGTTAATTTCTTCCTTCCTGCAGTCATTCACAGGTGGGCCTGGTCAGGATGTTTTCTAAGAGCTAAACGAAGGTGTTTTAGCTTAATGCTCATTACCTGGGAGGCAGGGTTCCCAAAGATGGGACATTATGTGTTATTTAAGCTTATAGGCAACATCCCTTTAGTGATTAACTTGTAATACAATACAAAGGTTCTTCTCGATCACACTTGTCACATAGCAAGTGCCCTGTACACGTGAGCTAGTGTTGTGACTGATTTCTCTAAGTTTTGATTTACTTTTGACAAGCACTGCACTGATAGAGCCAGGAGAGCTTAACTAAATAATGAGCACACTCTTGAAAATAATTGTCTGCCTTATAGAAACTTCATGTCCAACATGGGATAGAGTATAAATATGCACCACACAAATTAATTTCTGTGTATGCATATGTGTCTGCATAAGTACATTTGGAAGAAGCACATGTTTCTTTGTTCACAGGCAGATACATTAAAATGACCCAAACAGTTGTTTGTTTGTTTGAATTGACCAAATACTACATTAACATGGATATTGGTAGGGTTCCTGTAGTTACGTGAGCATGTAAGAAGAGACCTGATTTTTCTAGACTAGGACCAATAGTTCCCTAGTGTAATGCAGAGGAAGTGGGTCTCGAGTCAAGAAAGCCTGACAGTAACCTGTGTTCCACCTCTTACTGTGTGACTTTATCCAAACAATCATCTCAGACTTACATTTCCTTATCCATGGACATACTGTTGAGTTAGGTGAATGGTAATATGCTCTTCATGTAAAATTCTGAAGCTGAGAACTGTGTGTCAGCCCCTAACTTGGATAATTTTATAATATAGCCTATAGATATAGGATTAAAAACATACCTATATTTTTCTATGACAGATAGAATTTAAGGTCTGCAGGCATTCCCTAGGAAAGTCTGACTAATACTTAAGTTTGCAGAAATAAAAAGTAGGTTTTCCCCTCTAGTCTGGAACATGATTAAAATATTTAGGCACGAAGATGATTCAATCTCTAGAGAAAAAAATATATCAATTAATAAAAATTGCTGATGTCAATTTAGAGTTCTGAAAACTCTTAAGGTTGATTTCTAAGGAATTACTGCTGATACTGCAAATCAGTCAGCAGTGTGCAATGCTCATGTGTTCTAAGACCTTATATAGCTATTTAGGAATTACCCTGTTACCAGAATACATAATAAATATCCAATGTTTAGAAACAGCTTCTAATTACCTGATAAGAAAACAAAAATGTATGTCTGCTTATTTTTTGCTAGGCAAAAGACATTTAGTGATTTTTTTTTTTTCTATTGTGTATGTAATTGGAAATAGTATGAAAGCATTCTGATAATCCAGTGGTTTAGCTGTTGAGGATTATGTGATGCCTTTAACCAACACTGTTGGTGACATTAGAAAAATGAAGCAAAACCATAGTCAAAGAATTATGCTAAGATGAGAAGTTTCAAATGTTAGAATGGAAGGTAGAACTTGAAAACAACCTTTCCAGTTCTATATGCTAATTATGACTTAGAAGTTCTATTATCTGTCTTAAATTTAAAACAACTGCTAACGGATCATTTCTTTGTTATTTAGCAGTTTGAGCTTCTCTTTGATAAAGGTCCTTGCCATTCAGATGGAACATAAAGATTTTATTGGTCTCTAATGATGCCAACTACAGCTATACAATCATCATTTTAGAGTCCGAGCTCTGTCTGTTCTTAGATCTGCTGTTGCTTGATCACAATTGCAGAAGTGTCTTTAAGTGTATTTGCTTAAACAGATGGCAAATGGCTGTACAGGGATTACATCCATCTTCGTTACTGTGTGACTAAAAGTGTTAAACCAGAAATGTTAGCTGTGGTGGGAAAACACAGACTTGTATCACACTAAAAATAGTTTTTCTTTGTTTATTGCAAGAAAAAGATACAAATATATGCAGCATGAGAATACAACATTATGGCAAACACTTTTATAATATGTACTTAAATATATGAATAATACTTCTAATTAAAAGTTAAGTAAAGCATAAAATATTGGCATAAAATGTTATGCAATTCCTGATATATTTTTCAAAAGAAAACCTGAAGAATTTCTACTTGCTATATTCTCCTATAACTATTACTTTAAAATATTAGCTTATGGGTGTATGGGTTAGGGATATGGTTAGCTTAATTTTTGTTATTGTATAAACTCTCCTTTGGGATTTAATTCATTTGTACAGTTCAAAATGCATAGTTAGATTTCCAAAACTCAGTTATACCATCAAAAATGTACTGAGGAGAGAAATGGCTCAAGTATATTCCCTTGTTTACTTTCATTCCTTCTCCAATTTATATAAATATAAATCATATATGATCTTATCCCCATTTATTTATTTTTTATTTCCACCTCATGACAATGTAAATGGCAAATTTTACAAAAATCATTCTTGTGTGTATCTACATGCATTTTTTTCAACTACTTTGCACACCTTAAGTTATAATATTCAATAATTTTGTTGATAATAACTACCATTGTAGCTTGTACATTTTGGGGTATAGCTGTCAATCAAAAATATCCCCCTTATGGTAATTTAGATCATTTGTATTAATCTCTCTCCTTCAATTATAGAAATTATTCAGATATTTAGAATTGAGATGAGTATCAAAGACAATCACCAGAATAATTCACCTAAAACTTTCTCCTGAATTTTCTCAATTTTCAAGTGTAGAAATTGAATTTGAACCTCACTAAGATCTCAAAATATGACAAAGATCAGTTGCAGATTTTAAAAAAAATGGGTGGTCTCCTACTGAGATAAAGACTTTTCAGTTTTATTATCTCATATTTACTGCAAGAATCTGGTCAAGCTCCTGGAAGTAAAACTCACAGAATTGTGGTAGTCCCCCCATGACTGGGTACGCCTGAAGTTTTTAACTCTCAGCCTTGTCCACACTGATTCTCAGCAATTCAGCAATTACAGTTCAGGTTTTATTTCCAGCACAGGTCCCCACTGCAATTTCCACTCTGCTTTGGTAAACCCTATCTCCCTGTACTCACCTGTCTGTCTGTCCAACCTAGAGACAGCAGTTTGCCTTGTATTCTCCTTTCTCTAATGAATTGAAGGAGAGTTGCTGACTTTTTAATCTGTTCAGCTTTTTATTTGTTGTTAGGACACAGTGGTAACTTACAAGCTCTTTACGTGAGGAACTGGAAACCAGAAGTCCATATATACTGTTTTAAAGTTTATCTTTTACCTCTTGTTTTCAAACTGCAATACTGTTTTCTAGTCAGGGAAAATATCACATGCTTTTCAAACATCTAAAATATACCTTTAATGGACTTTACCCACAAATAGAGGAGATATTTGTTCTTCAGCAATGATCTCACTGAAAATCAGTAATTCCTTATTGACCCAAATGGGATAAAACATTGACATTTTGGAGGGGTGTCTTTTGGAGGCAAAATGAAACCAAACTATTTATACGTTTCAATGAACCATTTAGCAATAAGCCTCATACATGGATGACCAGAGTATTCTACTGATACTCCTGCCTATTCTACCATGTAAAGAGTCTATCACTCTTTCTTCAACTGGAAAGATAACTCGAGTTTTGTAAAATGGTTATTCCACTGTAAATGGAAATGAAAGTGTGTAGAGAAAATAAATGAAGATAAAACATACTTTAAAATCCTTTCTATTTTCGATTAGCCTTTTTGATCTATCTAAATAGGAAATTTCCTAGATATAGTATTCTTATTCATAGTTATTTAAAGCTTTTATGTTTCCTCAACAAAGAACTGTCATGATCACTTTGGATTTATAGATAATATCATTAGGTTGAAATGTTCATTCTGGGTTTTTAAAATAATACCATTGGGATGAATAAGTGTAAATAACAAACAGGTAAGAAAAGAAAATTCTTAGTTAAGAGAAATGCCAAAAGCTGTGTGAATGTTTTCCATTTTCCAAGTATTACAATTTTGCTTTGGTACAACAGATGAAGTTTCAGGATAATCTGATGTCAGGAATTAGTTGAGGATTTGCGGTTTTCAAGTAGTAAGTCACTAGTGATTTGAGAAAATCCTGAATTAGAAAAGAACAATTTAAGATAAGACAGGTGATCAGCTTGAAGTCCATTACTGTTGGCTTAGGTCTTATAAGAGGAAAAAAGTATTGCTGGTGCTCACAGAATCTGAAAAAGCTTGACCTTTTTCAGAGGATGAGGGTGAAAGAAAGCTGTAAAAAAGGACTTTTATATAATTGAATACTATTTAATCAAATATAAAAGATATTCAGGAACTATTTTGATCATTTGTAAGACCATTGTATATTTCTGCCTTAAAGTTGCTTGATCAAATAGGAATTTTAAGTGGTCAGAAAGAAAAGAGTCTGACCTACATAAGAATTAACATCAAATATTAGTTTGAGGACACTTTATAAAATTCCCTAGATGCCTGCTCAAACGGTTAATAAATAATCTTTGAGGGTTAGTGCAAATTAACATTTAAGAAATTCCGGTATTCAGAATAAAGGAATCATGCGCATCATGACTGAAATGAAGCCAAGTAGCCTGAGGTAAGCCTGTGTAAGAGAAATAATTTTTCATTTCCGTTTTTGTTTTTTATAAAAGGAAAACAAAACCCCCCAAAACCACAGTGACCTAAGTCTTTCCTGCTATTAGTAGAATGCCAGGACTTTTTCTTCTTTTTTTCCCCATTAGGATATTTAGAGCAGCAGGACAATGCTGTCAGAAGAAACAATTAATAATCAGCAAGAAATGTGCCAGTGTTCAAATGTCAGGATCAGAAAAATTGTCATTAGTTTAAACAGTGATTTCTAAAATGTAAATGTGAATAAGAGGTGTAGTTGTTTGTACACCTGTTTGTTTTTCATTTACTGTTGTTTTATTCGGTGTTCCAGGTAATTAGTACAGTATGTTCTTAAAAATATAAAAACTATTTGTCCCAAAGTTTAATCGATACTACATTAGTATGCAATTTAACCCTACTACGAAAAAAGATGAAAACATGTATGTGTGTGTAGCAAGTAAAGAACAAAATGTTTATTTGAAATACAGTTATCAACTATGGGCTGGATATATTAAATTGCTAAATCATTTGCTCATTACCAATCAGAGTTGTTAAAGTTAAGTTTAATTCCTCAGCAATATCACTGATTACTATATTATGGAACACTATAAGGTGATATTTTAAAAATTTACACATAATCATATTTACCTTTTTCATCTCTTTGGTGTATAGTGCCATGAGTTTTAACACTTGTAGACTTGTGTAACCACCTTCATAATCAAGGTACAGAGAAGTTTTCTTATGCCCCCAAAATTCCCTTTGCTGTTTGTAGTAATACATTCTCCCTACCCCTACCAGAGGGCAGACACTTAATCTCACCTTTTTCTCTGTAGTTTTGCCCTTTCCAGAATGTCATATGAATGGAATCATAATGTACAGGACCATTTGAAACTGGCTTCTTTCACTCAGCATAATACCATTGAGGTTCATTTATGTTGTGTAATAAGAGTTTCTTTATTTTTATTGTTGAGTAGCATTCCATTTATGAATATTGTAGTTTGTTTATCCATTTGCCCATCAAAGGACAGTTAAGATTGTTTCCAGTTTGGGGCAAATAAGAATAAAGCAGCTATAAACATATGTATTCAGATTTTTGAGTGGACATAACTTTTTATGTCTCTAAAATAAATACCTAGGAATGGATTAGCTAGGTCATATTGTAAATACATGTTTAACTTATTAAAAAACTGCCAAATTGTTTCCCAGAGGCCTGTACCATTTTACAGTTAAACAATATATGGGTGTTAGCTTAATACATATTTTTAAAAAATACAAATATTAGAGAAATGAGTCAAGGTCCTATTATATTTAATACTTATATTTTATGTTTAATTAATGTGGTAGAAAGAATAATGGCCTTCCAAAAGATATTCAGAACCTAATCTATGGAAAGTGTGAATTTACAATAAGCAGCAAAAAAGGTCTTTGCTGATGTGATTAGCGATCTTGAAAAGGATGCCTGCTGACATGGTTAATAACCTTTAAGATTAATAAAAATTAACACTAAAGAAATTACTGTATTCAGAATCAGAGAACCAGGCAGAAAAAACAGTTCTATTGCTTCTATGAAATTAATATTCTAGTGGGAGAGACCAGAGTATAAGGAAATAAATAAATATAAAATATAATAGTGATAAGTATTCACAGACAGAGAAGTATCCCAGGGTTGGAGGAAGAATACATCTTGTAGAAGAAGTTCTTGGATGGTCCCTCTTGTAAGATGATATTTGAGCAAAGGATTGAATGAAGTGAGGTGTGCTAGCCATGTGACAATAAAGAAAAGGAAAGTTCAAGGCAAAATGCAAAGGGGTTGGAGAGGTGCTGAGGCAGTAGCAGACTGCAGGTCTTTCCAAGGTTACTACACTGTGTGGTGAGATGATGTTGGGAACAGCCTGAGGTGAGCTCTTGCAGAGACTTGTACACGTTGGTGAGAAGCCTGATGTTATCCATTATGGGAGGCACTGCAGTGCTTCGCTTTGCCCAGGGAAGTACCATGAACAGATTTACATTGTAAAACAATCACTCTGGCTCCTGTACAGTGAATAGTTTGCAGTTTGAGGAGAGTAGAAGCGGGGGGGGGGGGGGGGGGGGCTCAGGGAGGGGGCTATTAAAGTGGTTAGACTCCGGGTGAGAGATGTTGCCAGCTTAGAGCACTGTGATAGCGGTGGAGCGGAGGGCAAGTTCTTGGACAGTGCTTGTAATTTACAACTAAATCCAATGAGATTTGCTGCTAGTCAGCTAGGTGAGGGTGGGGTGAGACAAAGATAAAGTCAAAGGTAATCCTAAAGTCAAAGACGTCAATGATAACACCAAAGTTTCAGTTGTCAGAAATAGCCATTTCTTGACCAAGGACAGACTGGAGAAGAGAAAGTTCAGGAAAGGGAGAAAGCCACAGTTCTGCTGTTTAGAGTGAGTATTGAATCTTTAAGTGGAGATTTTGAGTGAGCAATTCAAAATACAAATTTAATATTTATTGAAGAGGTCATAGGTCCAGAAAAATTAAGAATCACCAGAAATTGTATACAATTCTGAGCCCAGTGGTATTATCTATAACCTTAGGATTATACTATCCATGTTAAAGAATCAGATGATAGTTAGCATTTTTTTTTAACAATATAGTCTTTATTAAACATATGCTATTACAGACAATGTACTACAGTGCAGTGTAAATATAACTTTTATAGGCACTGAGAAACCAAAAAATCGTTGTGACTTGCTTTATTTGCCGTATTCACTTTATCGTGGTTGTCTGGAACTGAACCCACAGTATCTCCAAGGTATTCCTATGTGTGTGTGTGTGTGTGTGTGTGTGTGTGTGTGTGTATATATATATATATATATTTGTGTATATATAAATATATATGTATATTCTGGTTGAATAGTACATATATGTATGTTGAAGTGTATAGATATAGACTTGTTCAGACTTTCTGAATCAATTTTTTTCATAAAGAAGATCAGGTATGTAAAATTTTGTAAAGGTCTTGAGTAGAAACATTCTTAAAGCCATCACATTAAGCTATGAAAGACTTTTCTGGAAATCAATGAACTTTGTTTTTCTACTAAACAATATATTTTGATGTGAATTAATACGTAGTTGTAAAATGTACAAACAATACCAGTTTAGTGGTTAAAAATTAATTCTATTACTTTCTTGAAGTAATGATAATTGGAAGAGTAATAACTTTCATGACTGTGCATTTATGACATGCCAGATGCTTTTCTGTGTACTTTCAATGAATCAAAGAAGGGCTAGTTTCATGCAAGCACTTTGTGAGACAGTACAATTATCCCCATTCTACAACCTGAGGATGGAGGTCAGTGATGTTTGTAACTTGTCCAAAGTCAACAATAAATTAGTTTGGAAAATGGATAATCTTCCTGCATGGGGTCAAATAAGCCTTTAACCAGCATCTGTTAATCATTTGATAGTTAGGTCTTTTACTTTAAGATGTAGAATATTAATTCCTGTGTAACTCATAATGTGAATTGTCATGACTATTACATGTGGAAATATATGTAGGATTATTTTTTACACAACATGGTATTAGTTAACTGTCTTTTGCCTTTACTGTATTGCCTTTTGAAAACTGTGGCAAATTTGCAATCTTGTGATCACATCTAATCAGAGATTCATCGAATAGATTTTAAAAGTTGCAAATAAAAATTTTAAATACCAATTTTTCACAAATTAAGAATTCATTAGTCTGTAAAACAAACAGAAATTTTTCTTGAATTTGAAAATTGAAAGTAGCTAAACAAGTCTATGGAAAATTAATAAGGATGTAAAGATATATAGACTAGTTAGCTAGCAGCTATGTTATGTTTTATATTTACTATGTAAGGTAAATCTATATTGTCTGTAGTATGTGCTAATGAATCTCATTATAAAAATTCTTTATAAGACCAAACAATTATAATTCCTTTAAAAGTATTTGCTTTTATGGATGGCATAGCTGTGCATAACTTGTTTGAAAGAGTAGTCAGATATTCATATAATAGTTAATTCTTCTTGACTTTGAAAAGTAATGTGAAGATGATATTTATTTATAAGACTGTGGTTTTCAAAGCAGTGGGTATTTTTTTTTAAATGTATATTGAATTATAATTTATTTTTAAGTAAAATTTCTGATTTAAAACATATCTTCACATTATTAAGTCATCGTTATGAATCAAGGTTTACTCTGTTTTGTGTCTGTCATTCTTTTGGGGCTTGTTTTCATTATGTGACCCATTGATTAGTATCCTTCTGTCTGAGATGTTTCACAACCAGAAAATTGTTTGGAAAAATAGAGACAGAAAAGGAAGTAATGTGTATCGAACACCTCTAATATGTCCAACACTTAGCTTACTTTATTTAATTGCATCCTAATAAAACCTGGAGGTAAGTATTATTAGCCCTATTTTACAGAAACTATTGTGGCTCAGAAAGGTTAAGTGATATTTATTCAGTCATTGAAAATTTATTGAGAGCCGAGTATATACCAGACATTTCTTCTTCCAGACACTTGGGATACATTGCTACATGGCTTAACAGAAAAAAAAAAAAAAAAAATAGAACCCTCCATGATGCATGAGCACTATGATGTGATATTAAATAAGCAGGGCACATATTGGAAACCAGCTTTTCTAGTATATATATATATATATATATTTATATATTCTAATCAGATATATGTATGATTGAGCAAATAATATTTCATATTTGTAATGGAAAGATAGTCTTTAGTTACTTGCTCTTTTGTGAAAAGGTAAACATAAAACAAAACAATAAAACAATTAATTACCATTTATATGTCAATTAATATGTGCCAGATACTGTGCTAAGCACAGGAGGTTGAACACATTGTATGACCTCTCCTATGGACTTCAGAGAGAGGGTAGAAAATGGAAAAAGAGAAATAAGAGGTGGAGGAAGAGAGACCTTGACAGTGGATGGAGAGAACTGGAGAGGATGAGAGGGAGACTCCACACTTAAACATAACTTCTGCTTTTAAATCCAATTATATCCATTTAAGCCATACACACTCTAGACAAATACCTACCTGTAGGAGAATGCTACATGCTGATGTCTTAAAATTGGCACAGTGCCGGGGATATCCGTGATTGGTTATTAGATCAGGATTTCTTGAACTTGGCTCTATTGTTGCTTTGAGTCAGATCATTCTTTGTTTTGGAGGGCTTTCCTGTGCATTGTAGGATGTTTATACACATCCCTGACTTCTACCTATTAGATGCCAGTAACACTCCCAGGTTGTGAGGGCCGAAAGGTCTCCAGACATTGCTGACAATTCCCTAGAACATAAATCACCTTTGGTTGAGAACCTCTGCTGTTAGAACGCTCATGACTGGCAGCTGGGAAGGGCATGGGGTAAGAGTCAGCCACAGTGACAACAACAGAGGTATTGTTCCTATTTTGCTGATAAAGAAACTGAGACTCATGGATTAAGAAGCTTGTGGACAGCTACATGTAAAAGAATGAAATTAGAACACTCCCTAACACCATACACAAAAATAAACTCAAAATGGATTAAAGACCTAAATGTAAGGCCAGACACTATAAAACCCTTAGAGGAAAACATAAGCAGAACACTCTATGACATAAATCACAGCAAGATCCTTTTCGACCCACCTCCTAGAGAAATGGAAATAAAAGCAAAAATAAACAAATGACACCTAATGAAACTGAAAAGCTTTTGCACAGCAAAGGAAAGCATAAACAAGATGAAAAGACAACCTTCAGAATGGGAGAAAATATTTGCAGATGAAGCAACTGACAAAGGATTAATCTCCAAAATTCACAAGTAGCTCATGCAGCTCAATATCAAAAAGACAGAAAACCCAACCCCAAAATGGGCAGAAGACCTAAACAGACATTTCTCCAAAGAAGATATACAGATTGCCAACAAACAAATGAAAGAATGCTCAACATCACTAATCATTAGAGGAATGCAAATCAAAACTACAATGAGGTATCACCTCACACCAGTCAGAATGGCCATCATTAAAAATCTACAAAAAATAAATGCTGGAGAGGGTGTTCAGGAAAGGGAACCCTCTTGCACTGTTGGTGGGAATGTAAATTGATACAGCCACTATGGAGAACAGTATGGAGGTTCTTTGAAAAACTAAAAATAGAGCTACCATACGACCCAGCAATCGCACTACTGGGTATATACCCTGAGAAAACCATAATTCAAAAAGAGTCATGTACCACAGTGTTCATTGCCACTTTATTTACAATAGCCAGGACATGGAAGCAACCTTAGTGTCCATCGAAAGATGAATGGACAAAGAAAATGTGGCACATATATAAAATGAAATATTACTCAGCCATAAAAAGAAATGAAATTGAGTTATTTGTAGTGAGGTGGATGGACCTAGAGTCTGTCATACAGAGTGAATTAAGTCAGAAAGAGAAAAACAAATACCATATGCTAATGCATATATATGGAATCTAAAAGGAAATAATGGTTCTGAAGAACCTAGGGGCAGGACAGGAAAAAAGATACAGACATAGAGAATGGACTTGAGGACATGGGGAGGGGGAAGGGTAAGCTGGGACAAAGTGAGAGAGTGGCATTGACATATATACACTACCAAATGTAAAATAGATAGCTAGTGGGAAACAGCCGCATAGCACAGGGAGATCGGCTCAGTGCTTTGTGACCACCTAGAGGGGTGGGATAGGGAAGGTGGGAGGGAGATGCAAGAGGGAGGAGATATGTGGATATATGTGTATGTATAGCTGATTCACTTTGTCATAAAGCAGAAACTAACACACCATTGTAAAGCAATTATACTCCAATAAAGATGTTAAAAAATAAAAAAATAAATGGGCCACAGTCTTCAAAATGTTAAAGAAAAAAAATAAAATAAAAATAAACAGGAAAAAAAAAAAGAAGGTTGTGGTGATCACACAACAAGTAATCTGTGATCTGCCTTAATGTGAAGCTAATATTCTAATAGCTTCTATATACTTCCCCTCCTAAATAGTTACTCACTGAATATCATTTATGTTTTAAAACATTTACACACATTACTGCATTCTCCCTCACAGCTGCCCAGGGAAATCAGCATCATTTATTGTCTTTTCACAGCGAAATCATTGTTGCAAGAGATGATTCAGATTACAAAGGTAGCACTGTCAAAATCTGTCCAGGAGACTCAAAGAAGATTGTCAAAGGAGAAGATAGATTGTTAGAGCAGAGGAATAAGTATGGCCTGGGACGTAACCAAAGACTTATCCAAAGAGGGCACACCAAGAAGGGGGTGTAGCATTAACAAATGAATGCACTTGTGAAAGAGTGCTGCGTTAAGAAATTATAATAATTTCAGTTTTAAATAAGGTACTTATCATGCTAATGGGTTTAGACAGTGTCCAGTTAATGATACGGAGTCATTGAAAGAATATGACCAAAAAATTAATAACAGCAAGAATTTGCTAGAAAATCACTTTGACAATGTAGTAGAAATTAAATTTGTGAAGGAAGTGGGACTTATTTGAGACCGAAGAGTTAGTGGGTTCAGACAAGACTGGGTGAAAAATGATGAGCATCTAAAGTAAAACAATATCCATGGTTTTGAAGAAAAAGTGAAGTTTTAGAAAGGTTTAGAAAATTAGATCTACAAGAGACGTAAACTGAGTTGAAATAGTAAAAGAAGGAAGGTAACACCTAGGGTTTGGCTTGACAACCTAATTGGTACAGTACATTGATAAAGGAATACCAAAAAAAGAAAAAGAGAGAGAGAGACAGAGAGAAAGCAAGATGGAATGGAGGAGAAGGTCGAAAAGGCACGAGAAATGTGGATGATGAATAGAATAGAAGAAATGGAAGACTAGCCTCACAATGGTTTTCTTGTTTCATTTCAAACACTAAGTTTATCTCATTGTCTCTCTAATTTAAAGAAAAACCTATTTTAGTTAAAATTGTGCTGCTCTAAAAATATGTATACTCCATTATATTTTGGATTGGCTCCCTTCATCCTCTTTTTGATGTAGTTTTTATTTGTAATGTATGTCGTGAGCATACTATTAACAGAAATTTGTACCAGGTTTCTCTTACTTTGCACTATAGGCAAATCCCTATTGTTCAATATTTAATTTTCTTTAATTTTTGCACCAAAAAATCCTGACATAAACATCTTACAGTGTGACTTTTTTTTCCTGCAGTTTGAATTCTTTCCTAGGGTTATGGTCTCATTACTTGGTGGATATCTAATGCTCCTATTACATATTGCTGTCTTTCTTTCATAAAGAATTATACTAAATTATTTTCACACAAGTAATATTTAAGCATGCTGTTTACTTTTTAGCCTGTGAAACATTAACTCTGTTATTTTTCATTCATATAATATCCAAATCATTATACATAAAATATATATATAATTTTGAACATATTTGATTAGTTCTATATTTGAACATACTTTCCAAAAATATTTAAAATATTCATATTTCTTCATTTTAAGTTGCCTGCATAATTTGCTCAAATATCTATGTGTCGGTCACATAGAAAATGCTCATTAAATTAATGTGTAATTAATGATTTGAGACATTGGCAAATTAAATATGTTATTAATACCTTGTACTACTTAAGGCATTGATATTAAAAGAGTGTATGATCTACTTAGGAAAACATATTATAATTAAAAGACAATTTCAAGATATCAAGTAGGATGAAAATATAATAATATTGTACATAATACACAATGTATATGTATACAAATATAAAATGTATATGTATGGAACTGAGGCCGCTTGATAAAATGCACTTGAATGATAAAGCAATGGGTCGGAATTGGAACTGTAGCCCAGTATACCTCATTCTATTTCTGTCTCTCTTCTTCTGAATTAAATTTAACAAATATTTCCAGAGGCAAGCAAGAGAGAGAGAGAGGGCTTCCCTGGTGGTGCAATGGTTAAGAATCCACCTGCCAATGCAGGGGACAGGGGTTCGAGCCCTGGTCCGGGAAGATCCCACATGCCGCAGAGCAACTAAGCCCCTGCACCACAACTACTGAGCTTACACTCTAGAGCCCGCGTGCCACAACTACTGAAGCCCGCATGCCTAGAGTCCATGCTCTGCAACAAGAGAAGCCACAACAATGAGAAGCCCGTGCACCTCAATGAAGGGTAGCCCCGCTCGCTGCAACTAGAGAAAGCCTGCGCACAGCAATGAAGACCCAACACAGCCAAAAATACAGATAAATAGATAAATTAAAAAAAAAAAAAAAAAAGAGAGAGAGAGAGAAGTCATTTTATTAACCTCGTATAAATCATATTTGACACTTGCTTTCATTGTCTTCTCTTCCAGAAAGAGCTTAAAGATAAAGTGAAAAAGTTGCCATTTAATTTCATAACACAAATTAATAAATGTAAAATTCACCATTTCCTCAGACTTCTTTTTGTTCCTTTATTTCCCCATCTGCACTATATTGCAAAATGAGTTGACACTGTATTAGTCCTACTGGCAGAAAATAACAACTTGATTTTAGAAGGTTATAGAAAAACACTTTAATACATAGGAAGAAAAATGTATATGTAACTAAATATATTTTAGATTGTAATTTGATCACTACATTTTAGCATCAAAAATATTATTTCATTAAATTGTAACTGATGTTAAGGCTACACTGACTAATGCACTCATTGTTTAGATAATACATGCTGAGTGTCAAAATTTTGAACAGGCTCAGTCTCTGTCTTAAGGAGTTGATACTATAGAACGAACCTGAGGCAACAGATTTGAATAGAAACAAAACACACACACAACAGTGCAACTGAAGTGATCTAAGACGTTTGCATTAAAGTTGTAGAAATAGGCAAGGACAAAATCATAAAGCGCCTGCTACATCAGGGAAACAATTTAAAATATTATCCTAAGTGCAATCAGCAAAGACTGAAATATTTTCAATGAGAAAATTGAATTTTTTTTTTTTTTTTTTTTACAAAGAACACTCTAATATTAGGTTGCAGAAGAAGTTGGAAGAACATAAGAAAGAAAATTGTAAAACTAGGGGGACTAGTTAGAAACCCATTGAAGACGAAGTAAGAGATTATGGAGATTTGAACCAGGTTGGTGGCACTAGGAATGGAGATCAGAGATGACAGAAATCTGATTTTACATAAGAATAAGAAGGAGAGAAAGTGGGTAAAAACTCCAGAATTTCTCTTATGTGCAAATAAGAATGTGATATCCTTTATTGAAATTGGGAAAAAGCGAGTGTTCATTTTTGAACATTATGAAACGTCTAAATGGAAAACTGACACACCTATAAAACATCCAAATGGGCATAGCAGCTATAATATCTGGGTCTGCAGAGAGAAAACAGGAAAATCAGGAAAGGCATGTGTCCCAGAAGCCAAGATGAGAATGAGTTTTAAGCAGAAGGCAGGATATTTTTGTGTTTAATTATTTTTAGAAATGAATTATTCTGGTAAAGTTCCAGAAAGAAAATCCACAAAAACTGACTGATACCCTGGACAAAATAGTGTGGGAAATGTTGGAGTCATATTACATACGGGACTTGAAAAGGTCTGGAATGTAGTTTTTTAGCGGGAACCATCAGGCCAGGGATAAACTAATCCTGACTCCGTAATCTTCTTTAGGTTCTCTATGAACTAGAAGGGCACCGTTATTCCAGTAGCCAGCACTACCGGCAGTACTTAGAATACTTAAAACAGTTTGCCTCAGTGAGCAGCTCGCTGCCCTTTCTCTAAATTATTTTCTCTGAATCACACGTTGTCAGGGAAAAAAATATCTTTCACATTGTGGGCTAGACGCGAGATGTGCAGTAGTTTAAGATAAAGGTCCATCAACTGTTCTTGGGAAAGATTTCCTATTCATGTTAAATGTGCTTCAGTCTATAGCAGCAAAGGAACTTGAGTTTTAGAACTGCTGATTGGAGATGTTAGGTTTCAATTTAGTACAGCAACTAAACAGAAAGTGCATCCTCATAGGTCAAAAGAGCCTATTTTTTGCACTTGTGATTCAAATTAGAGCAGAGCAGGTTCATGATGCTTGAAAGACTATGGAAATATCTTATGAAGAAAACGGATTAGGATATTGTAACATTAAAATAACAAGGCGATATTTCAGTGGTTCTGTATCTTATCATGACTCCTGACATCCTGATGTATTATAATAAAAAAATGCATTAAAATAATTTACTGAGGTTACCATTTGATTAATAAAAGTGAAAAAATTGTATGTGCTTTCTTATACATCACTGAATGCATGTTTCTATTTATTTTCATATGTAATATATGTGTTATTATTCTTTAACCTATGATTTGCACCAAATAATTTTGTAGCCAGTTTACAAATTGTCCAATAATCTTTAAAATACCAATTAATTTAAAATTAGATGAAGGATATATAAGCTGCTCCCCATAGTGATTTCCATGGTTGCTCTTGCTGAGGAATTTAACACTCTTAATCACCTTATTTTTTTTTAAAACATCTTTATTGGAGTATAATCGCTTTACAATGCTGTGTTAGTTGCTGCTGTATAACAAAGTGAATCAGCTATAAGTATACATATATCCCCATATCTCCTCCCTCTTGTGTCTCCCTCCCACCCTCCCTATCCCACCCCTCTAGGTGATCACAAAGCACTGAGCTGATCTCCTTGTGCTATGCAGCTGTTTCCCACTAGCTATATATTTCACATTTGGTAGTGTATATATGCCAATACTACTCTTTCACTTAGTCTCAGCTTACCCTTCCCCCTCCCCGTGTCCTCAAGTCCATTCTCTACCTCTGTGTCTTTATTCTTGTCCTTCCCCTACGTTCACCAGAACCACTTTTTTTTTTTTAGATTACATAAATATGTGTTAACATACAGTATCTTTGTTTACCTTTCTGACTTACTTCAATCTGTATGACAGACTCTAGGTCCATCTACCTCACTACAAATAACTCAATTTCGTTTCTATATACAGTTGAGTAATATTCCATTGTATATATGTGTCACATCTTCTTTATCCATTCATCTGTCGATGGACACTTAGCTTGCTTCCATGTCCTGGCTATTGTAAATAGTGCTGCAATGAACAATGTGGTACATGTTTCTTTTTGAATTATGGTTTTTGCAGGGTATATGCCCCGTAGTGGGATCACTGGGTCACATGGTAGTTCTATTTTTAGTTTTTTAAGGAACCTCCATACTGTTTTCCATAGTGGCTGTATCAATTTAAATTCCCACCAACAGTGCAACACGGTTCCCTTTTCTCCACACCCTCTCAAGCATTTATTGTTTGTAGATTTTTTGATGATGGCCTTTCTGACTGGTGCGTGGTGATACGTCATTGTGGTTTTGATTTGCATTTCTCTAATTATTAGTGATGTTCAGCAGCTTTTCATGTGCCTCTTGGTCATCTGTATGTCTTCTTTGGAGAAATGTCTATTTAGGTCTTCTGCCCATTTTTGGATTGGGTTGTTTGTTTTGTTGATATTGAGCTGCATGAGTATCTTGTATATTTTGGAAATTAATCCTTTGTCAGTTGCTTCGTTTGCAAGTATTTTCTTCCATTCTGAGGGTTGCCTTTTCATCTTGTTTATGGTTTCCTTTGCTGTGCAAAAGCTTTTAAGTTTCATTAGGTCCCATTTGTTTATTTTTGAGTAGTAGGGATTTTCATAAAATGAGCTTTATGTGTATTTAGGCATTATGACAATTGAGAGCAAGTTTAATTAAATAAAATTGTAGTGTTATCACAGACACTTGGTACAGAGAATAGTTTGTACTCAATGGAGAATTAATAACACACACTTTCTTCATTCATTCATAGCCTTACCACTTTTGTTTTTCAGATAGTTTGAATTACAGTAAAAGCACATTTGTAACTTCTTTACATATTTTGAGAAAAGAGAGAAGGGACAATCACTTAAGTTCTTTACAATTTTCATATCTCTTACACTGACTTATAGATCATTCTTTTTCTGATATTAAGATATTAAATGCTTCTTTAAAATTGACATTGTAATAGAAAATACTGAACTTCTCTTACTAGATAAAAATTGCCCAATAACTATAGAGTCAAAACTATCTTTATATTTACCCATGAGTGAAATAATTATCTATTTTTTCTCTTTGCCATATTCTGAAATGTCACTATAAAAAAATATATATATTTTTTAAGGTTATCAAAGACACTCATTTTATCTATACATAATCAAGTGAGTTATTTTAAATGTTTTTCTGCAGTATTTATCAAACAGGAAGTATTTTCATAAAGAATGCATTCCCTTTGAGAGTTAATGTGATCTCTGTATTACAGTTCCTCCTAAAGAAGGAAATTCAGTTCCCTTGCATAGGCTGTGTCAGTTTTACCAGGTGAGGAAAGACTAATGTTGTTAGATTACTTTTCAGTGGGATAGAATGAGCTAAATTTGCATCCAGGGAGAAATGATTTCTTAGCCACAGACACATGCATTGATCAGATTATCTGTGAGTAGTTTATTCTATGTATTTATATATTTTCTTTCCATCTTGCTGTCAACTATTATTATACCGCATTTATTATTGGAGAATTAAAGTGAGAAAGAAGCTTCCAGAGACTGTTTGAGATGAATTGAAGTTTTCCCACTAAATCCTTCAGCTGCTTCCCTAGGAAGAGTCCAGAAGGAAGAGAAAACCTCTACCCATGAAAAATATAACACTAACTGAACTTTTTTCCAAGAATTGGCTTGTTGAATTTTTGGTACCATGTTTGAATGAGAATCAATGCCAGAATAATTCTGCTAATTTGAGTGATGCCACCTAACTATCATTTAGCATTTCTTACAGGAAAAGAGAATACTCTCTAGCAGAACCAGTAAAAGGGATGATTTCATAGCAACACAAATATTTACAAATGTAACACACAATACACTGAACAAAGAAATGAGACTTAAGCATATTTGGTTGTAATATTGACTTCGATGCTGTATTTTTGAGAAATATAATAGACTACACTTTGTTTGTAGTAATAGGTATACTACCCATCCAAGGTCTCTTGGGCTTGAAACAAGTACTTGTGTTGTTGTGGGTGTATGCATACGCATTTATCCACTGCTAAACAACACTCTGTCAGAGTTTCTTGTAGTGTGAGCCTCATAAATATAGTGTTATGAGACGTTCTTTGGGAAAAATGAAGGCAAATACATGTAAGAAATGTTATACACTTTATTCCCTTCTTAGAGATTTACCAGGCAGGATATAAATGTGCAAAACTAGGGGAATGGTTAAGTTAATTTCTATATATCCACAGGGCAGAGTATTTTACAGGCCCAATGCCTCTACCCTGATTTATGCTGCCATTACCTTTTACATGAGAGTTCCTCTTAGTTCAGCTTTCTGCCTGCATTTTTATACTCTTGGACAGTATTTCTTCCCTGAAGCCAGAATAGAGACAGACTGATATAAAAATCAAATCTAACCTTATTAATTCTTCAAGCCTCCCTATGCTTTTATTACAATATCCAAGCTTCTTAACATGGCAACAATAACAAAATTACTTGTTCAACTCCGTCTGTCACCCACCTTCACCTTTAGCTCTGCATTTCAGCCAAACTAAGTTTTAAATTCTATACGTACTCTTAACATCTCAGAAAAGCATGGCACACATTGTTGTTTCCTGCCTGCCATCTCTTTTATGTAATACATGCTTCTCATCCTGTAACCCTTAAGGTAATTGGTATTTAATGTTCAAAGCCTTCCTTGACAACCCACCTTAACCCCTCACTCTGGGTACCATTTCCTTCTACATGGTCCACAGATCCCACAACATCATATAATAGCATTTAATTGATGGCTTGTAAGCATCTGCTGCTTCAAATGGGCTGTGAGCCTATTAATGGTAAGGAACAGGCCACTTCATTTATTATTTTATTCCCAGCAGTTAGTGCTATGCCTTTAGTATAGTTGACTTCTTGACTGGAATTCACTTCCCAAGTTTTTGAAATTGAAGAAGTATAATTTTTTAAATAATAAAAAAGTACAAGAGTGTTGGGGAAAAAACAAAGGCCCTGTGAATTGGGAGTCCATATGTAGAGTGAGAGTTGTAGAAAGCAGCATTATTTATCATGAAGTTAGGTTACAGAGTTTTAAGTAAACAGATGAAGAGATTGGGAAAGATACTAAAGGCTTAAAGAAATTTCTGGGAGTTTTTGTATATGGATGGAACCCAGTGAAATATATTTTACTAAGGTTAATCTAGTGATACCATGTGTGATGATTCAAAAAGAAAAGTTCAAGAGCAGAGAGACCATTCCAGAGGTGTGTAAATTAGCATTTGTGTAAACCATAAGAATGGTGATAGGATGTGAGTGTGAGAAGTCCCCACCCATTACTCTAGGGTAGAAATGAAGGCAGTGGGAACATTTGTGGCTGTGGATAAATGTGCCAGCACCAGAGTAGTAAGTTAATGGTCTACTTTTGATAGACCAAATGTTCCAAAAATGTAAAGCAATATGATATGCTAAGAGACTAGGAAACAGTGTTAAGAAAGGTTCCTGGAGAGAGTGGAAATCAGAGAGACCTGGCGAGGGGCACATAACAAGTCTACTGAACAACGCTGTTCCTGATGGAGATGGGAAAACACAAATTTGCAAAGCCACTAATTAAAATTTTTATGGGATTTTCCCCAGCAAAGTTCAACTGCTCTCACAGAATTAGAGAATGAAAGATACATAAATATATTACAGATTAGGGCTTACCAAGAATCTGTGGCTTAAAGCAGAGTTGAAGAAGATGAAGCTTCAGGAAAGAGAGAAGAACGAGGAGATATTAAGGGAAGAAGAAGCAGGGAGTAAACCCACGAACAAAGCAGTCATCTAGGGTAAAAGCCGAGGTCATGTACCAGATGTCTCAACATATGCACAGAGCGGGTCGAGCAGAATGAAAAGGGTGCAGGGACCAGATTTGTGGTCTCGGAACCAGGACTAGAATTACAATAGAAGTGGAGAGTTCAAGGCAGCGTCTATGGTAGAGGGGAGCTAACATGGATGGGAGGTCAGGGTATTTAATGGGCTTGTTTGATTAGTATTTGTCTCCTCCATCAGAATTGCATTTGCCTGATGGGCTCTCTCAATATACCTTTTATGAAAGTGAATTATGCAAGTAAGTCAAGGGCTTTCAAAGTCGAGTATGAATGGTTGCCCAGGACTTTGGATTTGGTAGTTAGCTAAAAGTAGGCAAAAAGCCTCTTCCCCACCCAACACTTAGCTGATTGGTAGTTGACAGCAATAAGAAGAGGTAAAAGGTGATAGAAAAAGACAGCAGGAGCTCCCATATAAAGGACTGGAAAAAAATTAGGAGAGACAAGAAAGAGAATTGCTTACTCACTCAATAAATATTTATCGACATGCCACTACTGGCAAGGTCTTAGTATTGAGAATAATCTGTGAATATAACAGACACAGTCGCTGCCTTTCTGGAGCTTTCATAGTAGGGATGGAAACCTTAAATTATTAAATGAAAAATTAAGTAATTAAAATTGAGATAAATGTGTTAAAAGATATGTAGGCTTGCAGAGAAGCAATCTCTAGGAAGATACTGAATAATAAATAATGAGTAGCAGAATAGCAGTTAGATTGATGAAGGGGATGGAGGATGGGCTGGGAGGGGTAACACTCCAGGCAGAAGAGTATAATGCAGCTGTTAAGGCTAACTTAAATTTAATAACTTAATATTATAAATGATTGCTCCCAAGCATTGTCTTCTGGACTTGTTAGAAAAAAATAATTCTAAATGAATTGAAATATGTTTTTACTGAGGTGCTCAGACAAAAACACAGAAAATATTGGTTACTCCACTTTCTCTCACATCTCACATCCCATTTGTCAGCGAGTCCTGTAGCCGACATCTTCACAATACGTATGTGATTTGAGAATCTGGTCAAATCTCATCTGTCCTCCACTACCACCTCGTCCATGTCACTTCTGTTTCTCACCTCCACTACAGCAGTGGGTTTTTAAACACCACTTCTCTGCTTCCAGCTTTGCAATCAGAATGATCTGGTAAAAAGGCAAGTCAGATCAAGCCACTGCTGCTTTTAAACATCTCAGTCAATGAATGCCCAACAGCGCTTAGAGTGAATTCCAAACTTCACACAGGAATCTACCAGGATGGTACATCAGCTTCTCCATCCATCTTGGCCCTCACCTCATCATTTTATCCACAGGTTTACTCTACTTGAGTCCACATGGCCTACTTTTCCCTTCCTTCAGCATACAAAACTCCTTCTGGCCCCAGGGCCGTGGGTTCTTGAGTACTCTGCCTAAATCCTCTCCCCTCAGGTCTTCCAAAGCCTCATTTCTGTTCATCATTCAGGTCTCGGGATGCATTCATGTCTTCAATCTTTAAGTCCCACCCAAACTTTCTATCCCCCACCTGGGTTTTATTCTTCAGGATACTTGTTAATATTTGAATTTACATTACCTACTTACTTGCTTACCTGAGTGGGTATAGACACATACACATGCATACATATATCAGCATGCAAATAAACAATAGAGGCACAGATATAAATAGAAATCCTCTTCCTTTCTTGTTAGAATATAAATTCCTCAAAGAGAGATGAGAATTTGGCTGTCTTGTTCACTCTTGTTTCTCCAGATCAAGAGCAGTATCTAACCCAGTATATGCTCCATAAATGTTTGATGATTGCATATAGGAAAACCACAGGGTGTTTCAAAATGGCTTCTTTTTTTTTTTAATGTTAATTTTATTGGAGTGTAGTTGACTTACAATGTTGTGTTAGCTTCAGGTGTACAGCAAAGTGATAGAGTTATACATATATGTATATTCAGAATGGCTTCTTTTTTTAATGACTACACTTTGATGCTATATAGCCCTTCCTAAAATCATTAATTTTATAATTAAATATATTATTAATATTTCCCTTGAAGAATATCTTTGAAAACAACAAGCTATTTGGTTACAATACTCTCCTTCCTCTTATGCACACACGTTTTCCCTCCATCATGCCTTTCTTCATGCTGTTCCTTCTCATTTCTTAATCAAGAAATTCGGCCTGAATTATCTTTTTAGGAAAATTTATATTCTTTATGATATGTGAGAATTTTCCCCTTTTTCCAAATGGAAGTAGTTTACCGTTCCCTCAGCATCAAGATATTTCCCCCTGCTTTCACTAATTAGTATTCTGTATTATATACATGTGGTTTTTACTGTATGCTTATAAGACCTTTATATATTATAGATTTGTGGTTTATATTGTATCTCTATAAGACTATAAGCTATTTAATGGCATGATGTATATAAGCATTTAAAAACAAAATAAGCAAACAAACCAAACAAAAAAAATAGCAAGGTTTGAAATATCTTGCTTTCATTCTTCTTGTTGAGCATTATTTCTTGTTCAGACCCAGATGCTCTTTCTTTAGTGTCTTCTCCTCCCCTGTGTTGAATGGTTCTTCCCAAACCAGCCAAAATTATGCACACTTTAATATGTACATGTTGGAAAAAAATATCCAATGAACTGAGATTGCATTTAATTTTGAGGTGTTTATCTTACCATTCTAAGTGAGGAAAATAAATGTTATTAAATTAACTTCAGTGTAATATGATTGGTGTCTCTAATAGTGAGATGATAAGTTGCTATGTGACCAGAAAACAAGCAAACTAGTAAACAGTATTATAGTCTTAGGACCAAACGTCATACATACTGCTCTATCTTCTTCCTGAACTTCCTATATATTTTGGCGTTGATGTAATGAATAACTAGGAGCACATTTCTCTGAGTTTCTGTACATTTCCAGTATAACTATATATCCTGAAACAAATGTGAGTCAGCACTCTGATTGCAAAAATGCACACTGACATTATATTGAAAAAAAAGAGTCTGTTTATGCTGAAAGGAGAAGTTTGTTTCTTTTCCATGTACTCCTTATAGACATGAATATATAATTTTCTTCAATTGTGAAATTTCAAGGGAATATAGAATAGCTCTGAATATACCAGTTAGAAAGCTCTCCAAAGATGCCTTATGGCAATATTGTCCTATGCTTACATAGCCCAGGGCATAAAACTTTGCTAATCTTAATCTTTATATTTATTGCAATATAATTAATTTACTCCAAATAGCACAATCAGGGCTTTATCAAGGCTCTCTTCTCTTTAATATTACTGCCTGAGTCAGATTCTTGAGAACATTCTCAATCTTTCCTTCCAAGCTGTAGAACTTAGTGATAATAAGACTAGAAGGAAAAAAACAAAACAGAACTCACAAATGTACTTCTCAGAAGAAATGTGAAGATAGGTATAGTTACACTGTTATTTACATGGTAATTATTATCAGGTTTAGATTTAGGAAAATGATTTGGCATGTTTTTGTTTGGAATTTTTAAAAAATAACCTTTTGAGTTTCAGTAATATGTTTGAATATATACCATATGATAAATATAGGTCTATTTTGAAATTATTTTTAATATAAACATTTATTTTATATAGCAAATTTTGAATTATATATATTTTATATAGTTCATTGTGACATATTTTATAAAAAATTTCTCATGACCCCTCTATTCTTAAGAAAGCCAGCTACTATTTTACACAATAGCTTAACCTAATTCATTTATTCCTAGTATTTCTCATTTGAGTCACACTGTCTGACTCAAGAAGTACATGCTTGTCTATAAAATTGGTGTTTTTGTTGAAATAACATTAGTAATTCCCATGGAGAAATAAAACCGCCATCACCCACTGTGAAATCAAATATCTTTTGTTCTCTTAAGCCATTGAAGAGGCATGTACAGTATGTCCCCTACATACAAACGAGTTCCATTCCGAGAGTGCGTTCGTAAGCCCAACTTGTTCACAAGTCCAACAAAGTTAGCTGAGGTACCCAACTAACACAATCGGCCATATACCGCTGCTTGTACACTTGCTTCAGGACGTGCTGGGCTTGAAATAAAGATATGGTACTACTGTACTCTATACAGTGTTGTACAGTAAAGTACACAAAAGCACAACCACTTGTAGAGAATGCATGCACTTGACAATTTACGCCAGACACGTGAACTAACTTACGTGATTGGACATGCGAACGCACGTCGAATCTTTGAAAGTTCTCAACTTGAAGGTTTGTATCTAGGGGACTTACCGTAATCGTGCCCAATATATACAAATGCTTATAATCAAAACCCTTGTCAAGAGGAATGATCGTGTAGGGTAGGGACTCCCCAGTCGTTCATGGCACTCACCCCATTCATCCAAAGAACAAATACTGCTCCTTCCTAGGCAAGCAGCCTCTGTGCTGAGCGCTGAAATTGTCCGCTGGAAGATTCATTCCAGACCAGAAGCTCCTTCTAAGGACTGAGTGGACTCTTTTGAACAGTGGCTCTTCTCAACTGGGAAGTGAATAGTAATCATTTTTTTCTCTTTATAATTCAAAGTATAACTGCCCAAAGTATAACTTCCTGAGTTTCTCCCATCAATTCTAGGAATTCTTCCTAGAATTCCCGTAAAAGGCTTTCTCCTAACCAGCCTCACCCTAACCCAACTGCATAAGTTTGTGTTTAACTTTAAGGTTAGCACTACAAAGAAATGTATACAAGTCATAATCTATGTTTATAAATATGTATTTTTATGGTACTTAGTTTTCTTATTTACTGTCTTTTGGGTGGACAATTTTATTGAACCCTCATCTTGAACCTGGAAGGTAGAAATTATTACTTTCATTGATTGGGCGAGGAAAGTGAGTCTCAAAACTTGTAGCTTATCTAAGGCTACATTGCAAGTGAGTGGAGAGTCTTATCTACTCCAGAATCCTAATGTCCCCTGATCTGTTTTCTGTCAGACTCTGGATAAATCACATTAAAATGCATAGGAACACTTGGAATCAGTTTTACTGTATTTTTCTGACCAAGATGAAGGGGAGAAACACCTACCCATGAAGAAATAAAAATGACCCCTTGACCAGGTCAATAATGTTAACTATTTAAAGTGTAAAAATGCTAACAACCGTTGGCATATACCCAAGAAAAAGTAACAAAAAAGTGATTAACTTTTAGGAAAGTGTAAGACTTTCTTTTTTAGAAGTGAAATATAAATTCTTAAAAAAAAAAGTCACTTAACCCTTATTCGTCTCTGTGATTAAGTTATACAGTTTTCATTACAACTTCCTTAAAGGTGAATTGTATTCTACTGATATGATAAAAAATGGATGGGCTAAAAAAAATGAGACACAATTTGATAGAATTCATCAGGGAAGATTTAGGAAACCAATTTTTTCTCTCGTTTCAATGATAGAAATAATACATAAGTGATATAAATATGAGAAAAGAACAAGAAATTATTTCACCTTTATGCTAAAGGGTCGGATGTATGCTGAATTTTTGTTGTTGTTGTTTTTATTTATTTTTATTTGTTAATTTTTCTTTAGTTTTCAACTCCATTATCTTCAAATTAGTTATTTTAATATTTGGCAGTCATTTTCCTTTAGAACTTGTATGTATAATTTCTAATACATGTATATATTTTACAACTGCCTTTGTTTAAAAAGTGAATTCAATGAGCATTCTGAAAGGATGAGCACCAAGTTATAACCTCATTTAACAAAATGAGAAACTATGGTAATTCTTAAAATACATTTCTTAGGTAAGTCTGAAAGATGGCATAAATTAACCAATTTACAATGCATTTTCTGATAATGTTATAGCTTAACAAAGTAACCGAACTGTCATAAAGAGAAAATACTAATAAAACCAAGATATAATTAAAGTAAATCAAATGCTTTGAAAAATCATGTGTTCTGGTGTGTGTGTGTGTGTGTGTGTGTGTGTGTGTGTGTGTGATAAATTGGATTTTCCTTTGTACTATTTTTCTTATCATTTAAGATGGATGTAATAAAAGTAAAACTATCCCTAACTTACATAACTTTGAGAGAAGCCAAAGTTATAAATGGTATAACATGCAAAACAAAATATATTCAAAGATTACATGGAATATATATGACTCATACATTTAATTTGTTTTCTGAGTTACTATAAAATATTTTACTAACATTTAAATATTCTAATAGTGTTTACCCTAATATCTAGAATTAAATTATTTCTGATGTGGGAAAAATCATAGAAATATATGATAATATTATGAATTAGATATACACATATCATATGCATATATTTGTATATATGTATGTGCATATATGCACATGCCTTTGTTTTGGCAATTTGTCATTAAGAAAGACATATTGAAACAGTGTTTCTAAAATTGCTTGCGATTATGTGCACCTGTGCTTGTGTGGTCAGTACCTAACTAGTGAAAACTGAAGGTTCTCTACTCCAAACAGATAAGTTTAATAGTGGCACGATAATAACAACACAGACTATACTAAAAATTCACATATATTTATGTCATAAACATTTTATGAGGGTAGCTTCTACATTTCTATATATTCCATGTGAAAAAGGACTATGGATCAACTTTCAAATCCAAGCCCTCTCATTTGCTTCCTAAATTATTTACTGTGAGCAGGAATTTAAGCTTTCTAAGCTTCAACGTTGTCATATATAATTAATGGGAATAAACACTCCTACAGTAGACCAGATTTTTGCTTGAGTCATTCTTTCCCTTGCAGATATGGATGAAATTAATTCAAACCCCCAAACTCATATCCTTGCTCCTCTCCAAATTTGTACAAATTTCTGATTTTATTTGCTTACGATCATGTTTGTTTCCTCCCATATTAATACACAGGTCTTAGCTTTTCTTCTTCCGGTGAACCCTTGAAGATCTGTGGGTTAATGGAGAGACAGGTCACTTTATTTGGTGCATAATCACCCCTCCTCAAATTTGAACACCAATTCCTTTTTGTCATCCGGTGACCATTGTCTCATCCTCCATGCCTTCTGTATGATTTTGAGCCAGACCCAGGATTCTACTCCACTGGGAAGAGTGTCCCAGACTCACCAGCTCTGTGCTCCCCTAGCACAGGTTCTCACTATTCTTTGCATGAGATAACTCAATTGTGTGAAAAAGCTATTCTCTCCATCTTGTTCTATCACGTTGAGTGTTCACCCTGGTACATAAATGGGCTAATGTTTTAAAAATCCATGACAGTACACAATAATACAATCAATGCATTTTAGTTTTCCTCTCTTCAGACAGTGTAATCTTCATCCCATGGTGCTGATTCTAAAATGCATTACTATTAATATCTATAGGTAGCAACTTCTACAATTTTCTGGCTAAAATTTCCTGAAACCATATTATCCTTTTCCCTCAGTTATAGACTACTATGATGAAATACATGTGGCATTGTTGAAACTGTCTAAGAGTTTACATGCTGAAAGATACTCATAATTACAGCCCACTTTTCTACAATATATATTTTCAACAGACATTACAGGGTATAAATACTATAGCAACTTTCATGGAAAATTAACCTTTCCTTTGTAGTCTTTGTGATGTCAAACAATTCAACTTTAATGGAATAAAAATAGTACATATTTTTGACACAGAAATTGACTTTCTTTTTTTTTTTTTTAAAGATTTATTGATTGATTGATTGATTGCTATGTTGGGTCTTCGTTTCTGTGCTAGGGCTTTCTCTAGTTGCGGCAAGCGGGGCCCACTCCTCATCGCAGTGCGCGGGCCTCTCACCATCGCGGCCTCTCCTGTTGCGGAGCACAGGCTCCAGACGCGCAGGCTCAGTAGCTGTGGCTCACGGGCCCAGCTGCTCCGCGGCATGTGGGATCTTCCCAGACCAGGGCTCGAACCCGTGTCCCCTGCATTAGCAGGCAGATTCTCAACCACTGCGCCACCAGGGAAGCCCTAGAAATTGACTTTCTTGATTTTGTCATATTAAGACCTAGAAGAGCTGCCTTTGCCTAGGGATAATCTGTAACATCAGGGCTCATGTCAAAGAAAATAGAAATAACAATTTTATGACTATGAAAAGAAAAAAGTCCTAGACGCTTACAGGCAATGTAGTTTAAATATAAGTAGGCCAACAGTGTCACTAAAGACATTGACCATTAATATTTTACACTATTAAAAGTTGGTTTTTGCCTTTATCTTACTTATTCCCCACTTGTAGCATTTTTATTCCTATAATGTATATAAAAGAGCTTATGTAATTTTTATTAGTATTTTGTCTTGTGTAATAGAGTTATTCTTGTTTAGCAAAGAAGGAAATAGAGGAGACAGAGAGAAAATAGCCAATAAAGTTTGAGAATCCTCTGTGTGTTTGTGTGTGTGTGTGTGTGTTATAGCTTTGAAGGCACTGATGAAACTTTGAAGTAATTTTGTGTCCATCAAGTACAGATACTCCTAATCTAGAAGACATACATAAGCCTCAGAGGTTATTTATTATTTCCCTATGACTTTAACCAGTAGGATAATTTTAATACTATTCTGTGGGTAACTAAGAAATAATTTCCTGTGTAGAGCTAAGGAGTCAAGGAGATCAGAGCACATAGGAGCTGATAACCCATCACTGCTGGATGGTCTAGGAGGCAGAGACCCAAGCAATGCAATCCTGTTGCTGGTGGTTATCAGGGCTTCCTTCTGAGGAAATAGTTGGTTTTATCTCGAGTTTACTCAGATTTTCTAAAGATCTGCCCAAGAAAGTGTCTTTAATACAGAAACAATTTTACTTTAACATTTATTCAAAAACATTTATTTAGCAACTACTATGTTCAGTTAGGTCCAGGTTTGTCCCTAACCCCCCTATAGATGTCATGCTCATTCTTCATATCCCTTTCCCGTCCTAACAAACTCAGAACAGCTATGTAACTTACTTTGGTCAAGTTAATGAAAGCAAAAGCGATATATGTGTCACTTTTCAGACATTAAGAACTGATTCATGTTTGTCAAGACTCTTTTCTCTCTGGCTTTTTTTTTTTTTTTTTGCTCTTTGTTTTTATTTGCCTTTTTTTTTTCAAGGACCAGAAATTTTCCAGGTAGAGGCAGGACCACAAAATTGGACCCCCAAATAGTTTCAGCCAACACACTGTGAACATGTAACAAGGGCTTTTCTGATTGTTTTGCACTGCAGAAAACCCTATCTATTCCTGACTATATCATAATGAAATAATGTTATATATATAATATGCAAATATGTAACATACTATATTAATTTTTGAAATTACACAACACATGCTAGCATATTAAATACTGAGAATTCATTGAGCAATGTTTATCTAGTATGTTTTAAGAATTATGACGGGACTCCCTTTTTTATAGTTCCCATTATAGAAAATGAATTTGGCATACTATTAAATTAGAATAGTTCTGAAAAACTTAAATAGTGAAATTATTATTTTTAAAATGACAGTAACCTTCTATCTCCTAAATCAAAGCTAAAGTAATCAAGAGGTCAGGATCCTGAAAATTACAAGGCTGATGATCCTTTTATTGTAGCTGTTTATTATATTTCTGAAAAGCCTGATTATACCTGAGATCATTTTTATGGATGATTCTTGGAAGATGGTACATTTATGATAAATGGTAGTCATTTTAATACATTAACATTACTGTAATTTTGCAATAGTACCAACTATTGTCTTTTCTTAAAACAAAACATCAAGAAAAAAATAAAATTGTATGCATTGTCTAATATTAAAGTAGAAATGATTTTAAGATTATGCTGAAATTAAAATGTTAAAATGATAGCTACAAATACTAAAGTAAGCCTGGGAGTTATTTTGGCTTTTACTCTAATTCCACTTAGAGAAAGAGAGAAAACAAAATTTAAAACAAAACAAAAACATAACAAAACAAACAAACAAAAAAAACGCTGCTTTCTGGAAAAGCAACCAGCAGTGATCCTAGTGGTGTCTTAGCTCTAAAAAGTAAATCAACTATGGTGCTTGGTAGGGAAGCCCTGGAGCCCTGCTGACTGGCATTCAATCTCAGCTCTCCCACTTAAATATCTATGTGGCCTCCAGTGAGTTCCTTAACCATGCTCTGTGTGCTTCTTCATTTGTAAAATGAGGATAGTAAAAGTAGCTCCCTCATAAAAGATTTGTATTAATTGAGCTGATCCATGAAAAATGCTTAGAACAATAGCTTGCACATTGGAATCACTCAACAGAAGTTATTTATTGTAACCATAAGAAGGGTTACTAATTCATCCTTTCTTTTTATGTTTCTCTAATAAAATGTTGTACAAATATTTTGGGGTTTTTTTCCCTTTATATTAGATGTTTTCTAAATATTCCATCCAATATGTATATCATGTGAACCGAACACCAATAAAAATAATATAACTTTTCTGACCTTAAATATTTATATTCCTCAGTTTTAAAGATTGTATGATTTTAAAGGTATAATTCTATTATGCTGAAAAATACCTCCTACCAGTTATTTGAAATAATAGCTATGTCTAATACAGATTATTAGAACACCCAAATATCACTTTAGATCTAGGTTTAAGGGTTAACTATATGTTCCAAGTGATAGATGCACACAGTAACATATTTTTATCAAAAACCATTTCAATATTTTTTCTTAATCAATTACCAAAAAAAATCACAGTAGACTCTGAACTCAATAATACTTGACTTCATGGTTGTATAGTGAAGTGGGATTAGTCGTGGAGAAGAGAGTGCTTAGGTTCTAATTCTCCATTCAGTTTTGAATAGCTAATGACCTAGGTAAATAAACTTTCAGTACCTCAGTTTCTTTATCTGTGCAATGTCAGTAACATACAACAGAGATTGGCACAACATTGTAAATAAAATATACTTGAATTAAAAAAAAAAACTACTTGGTATTGTGGTTTTATGAATAAAATGAAATAATGAAAATAAAAGCTGGACAGAATGGATTGTGGTTGGTTAACCATTGTGAATTCTCTTCATAGATATCTATGGAGGAATTTAATTTCCACAGAGTGTTAATAGGTAGTATATAGCATTTGAAATCATTGTTACTATTATTTCCATACTAATGAAAACCTACAAATGCATTACATCTTAACTAGTAAATTAAAATAATTTATATTCGAGTATGAATTTAGTTGTATATTGTTTATGATATAATCAATGACAAAAGTGTGTACCACAAACTTAAATTCCAAATTGCTGTTTCTATGATTATAAGCAGCATTTTAATATATGGTAAAATCTCACAATTTTGAACAAAAAAGGTACTTTGGATATACACACTGATTTTAAATATACCTATTTTTAAAATTTTCACTTGATTACAGGAACTAATTTAAAGATTACCCCCAAAATAACACTGTGGACTAGCATTTACTTGTCCTTTTTTTCAGTACATACACACACACACAAATACACACTCACAAATACACACACACATACACACAGTACTTCATATCAGATAAAATACTTAAAGATACCTGCAAAGAATAACATTACAAATTTTTGAAGTAATGAATTAGTGGGCCATATTATGACTTAATACACTTCAATTATCAAATGAAAATCTGAAGATTTTGACATTTCTGAAAAAATATCTTGAGTTTCTGTTTTGCAATTGCATTTGTATTATAAAGCAAAAGTTTCCAATATATTCAGTGGTGGTAAATTTGTTTTATTTAAAGTAGAACCCTTTCATGTCTAGTGAATAAGATGGGCAATCAACCTTGATAATATCATTTGCAGTCACAAATGCAATTTGTCTACTAAAGAGTGAGATTGATTTTCCTAGTCTGCAAGGCAGCTCCTAAGTACTCTGAAGCTTGAAAAGACACACAATAGTCGTGCTTGTTTTAAGAGCACATTACCTTCTTGCATCAGGATAGACAGCATGAATAAAGAGAAGCAACAACCTGAGTTAAAACAAAACTCAAAAGCAAAAATGATTTTACTTGGTTTTAAAGATATTTAGGAATCAATTATTATAATTCATAAAGTACCTTAATCTCAGAGCTTGTACTACTAAAGTACATTAAATAGTTTCTCAGACATGCAATTTGAAGATATGTGCATTAAACTCAGGAAAGAAATAATGTTCATAGTTGAACTCCTAAGAACAGTGTTTGTTATTGTCTTTGGTTCTTTTTTTTTTTTTTTTTTTTAATTTTATTCTGTAATACAAATGAAGCAACAAATTCCAGGTACATTATTATCATCTAATAATAACCCAAGGCAAGGAGAATAAAAGTAACACAATGGAGTTTATATAAATAATAAGATGGTTATTCAGACATTTAAGTGGATATCCACAAAATCTTTAAAGGAGGTTTCTGAAAAAATGCTACTGCTCAGCAAATAAAGAATTGGGTTTATCAGTCCTAAGAAAGAAGAACAAGGCTGAAGGCATCACACTTCCTGATTTCAAACTTTATTACAAAGCTATTCTAATCAAAACAGTATGTATTGGAACAAAAACAGACACGTAGACCAATGGAACAGAACTGAGAACCCGGAAATAAGCCAACACATGCATGGTCAGCTACTATCTGATAAGCGAACCAAGAATACTCAGTAGGGAAAAGAGAGTCTCATCAATAAATCGTGTTGGGAAAACTGGATATTTGCATGCAAATGAAATCAGACCCCTATCTTAAACCACTAGCAAAGATTAAATCAAAATAGACTAAAAACTTAAATATAAGACTCAAAACTGTAAAACTGCTAAAAGAAAACATAGAAAGTTCCTTGACATTGGTCTTTACACAATTTTTTTGTATATGACACCAAATGCACAAGCAAGGAAAACAAAAATAAAGTGGTACTGCATCAAAAAAAAAAAAAAAAAAAAAGCCTTCTGCACAACTAAGGAAACAATCAGCAAAATGAAAAGGCAATCTACAGAATGGGAGAAAATATTTGTGAACTACTTAATAAGGGATTAATATCCAAAATACATAAAGAACTCATACAGCTCAACAGCAAAAAAAAAAATCTGATTAAAAAATGGGGAAAGGATTTGAATAGACATTTTTTCTAAAGAAGACATACAAATGCCCAACAAGTACATGAAAATATGCTCAACATCACTAATCACCAAGGAAATCCAAACCAAAACAGCAATGAGATATATCCTCATATTTGTTAGAATGGCTATTACTAAAAACCAAGAGTTAACAAGTGTTGGTGAGGCTGTGGAGAAAAGGATCCCCTGGGCACTGTTGGTGGGAATGTAAACTGGTACAGTCACTATGTAAAACAGTTTGGAGGTTCCTCAAAAAATTAAAAATAGAACTGCCATATGATTCAGCTATCCCACTTCTTATAATTCATCTGAAGAATGTGAAATCACTATCTGGAAGAGATATCTGCACCCCCACGTTCACTGCAGCATTATCCACAATAGCCAAAGCATGGGAACAACCTAAGTGTCCACCTGTGGATAAGTAGATAAAGAAAATGTGAGATCTATATCTATAACTATATATCTATATCTATATATCTAAATATATAATGAAATATTATTCAACCATAAACAAAGAAGAAAAACATGTCTTCTGTAACAACATGAATGGACCTTGAGGGCATTATGCTAAGCAAAATAAGTCATACAAAGACAAATACTTTACGTCCTCACTTGTGTGATCTAAAAAGGTTAAACTCATAGAAATGGAGAGTACAATGATGGTTTCCAGGAGCTGGGAGATGGGGAAAATAGAGTGATGGTGGTCAAAAGGTACAGGGGCTTCCCTGGTGGCGCAGTGGTTGAGAATTTGCCTGCCAATGCAGGGGACACGGGTTCGAGCCCTGGTCTGGGAAGATCCCACATGCCACGGAGCAGCTGGGCCCGTGAGCCACAGCTACTGAGCCTGCGCGTCTGGAGCCTGTGCTCCACAACAAGAGAGGCCGCGATGGTGAGAGGCCCGCGCACCGCAATGAAGAGTGGTCCCCACTTGCCGCAACTAGAGAAAGCCCTCGCACAGAAACGAAGACTCAACACAGTCATAAATAAATAAATAAAAGAACGTGAGTTTCTAAAAAAAAAAAAAGGTACAAACTTCCAGCTATAAGATGAATAAGTTCTGCAGACCTAATGTGCATCATGGTGACTATTGTTAACAATACTCTATTACATACTTTAAGGTTGCTAAGAGGATAGATCTTAAATGTTATCACCACACACAGATGCACACACACACACACACAGAGTAGTTAAGTGAGGGGATGGAGGTATTAACTAAACTTATTGTGATGATCATTTCTCAGTATATACATGTATTAAATTATCACACTGCATGTTGTACAGTAACATATATATCAGTAATATCTCAATAAAGCTGAAAAAAAAGAATTGAGTTTATATTGCACCATCTTAATAATTTAAGAAAGAAATATTCAATCACGCGAAATGATCAAAACTGTTAAAAATATACAGTAGAGCAAACACAATCAAGTTAACACACATGTACTCAAATCCTTCTGTTCTCCTTAGGGTAGTAGATAAAGAATAATTGAGAGCATTAGTGATTCTGGTGGAGAACTCGTGATAGATCAAAGTGACTAAGGTCTCAAAAGATCGTCATGTTTTATGACGTGTCTATGTTTTATGATAATGTTATTTGAACTTTAGAGCAGGAGAGTTAGAAGAAGAATTAACAGAATGGCTAGTTGTAATTGCTTAGTGGAAAAATAAATGATATCAAGAAACCACTTGGATTTGTCAAAAATCAATAATAGCTGATTGTTGTTTCTCTTTGATAGGATAACATTTTGTTAGTAGAAACTTTTCAAAGAGTTTTTTAGACATAGTATATTGTTAAAGATATATACTGTTGTTTATTTTAGTGACAACTAGGAGTACGTTTGAAGTTAAACTTAAAACAGATGATAGATTTGAGATAGATAGATGGTAATTATTAAGCAGCATATTCTTATGTAGCCCATTTATCAAATATAAAGAGATACAAATTTCATTTTAAGTGAGGATATTTGCATTTTATTTTGTATCATTTGTAACTTCAGAAATAACCTGAAAGAACAATTACACTGGTGTTCCTTTTTAGGTGACCACTTTCAGGATCATAGTTGGTTCTCCATATTGGTATAAATGAAATTTATAAAAAAACAGATGCTTGAAATTATATAAGCAAATATGTAATCTAATGTGGTGAAAGCATAGATAGGGGTTGCAATAAGCCTATAGCATTTATAACACAAACAGCTAGCCTGATTATACACAGGAAGATTCACAGACTGTAGCTTCAAAATACAATAATCACCATCACATTTCAGTTCACATTTAGCCACCTGTTTTTGATTACTTGGTACCAGCTGTCTATTTGCAGCTATTTATATTGATGTCACAAGGTGTCCTAGCTTTGCTGGAGTCCTTCATGGAGTTGACACCATGCAAAATCCCCTTAGTGTTTCCCTGAAGCTCAGGGTAAAGACAGACTCAAATCTGAACCAACACACACTCAAATTTGAACCAACCTGCAGCCCAGCTGGGAGTAGATCTTCAAACCCATTGAGTGGATGCCAAAGCCTCATTAGCATCAAAAACAGTTATTGCAGAGCCAACTTGAAGAATAAACTCTAAAATATTGAACATTTTCTTACCCACTATGCTTCTACTACACTGGTCACATTTCTCTTCTTAAAGTAACTCCCTTAAAGAACTAGAAACAGTACTTAATACTACATAAGATTTTTATCTATTTCTTTATTTATTTATCGTCTGTATCCTCTCACCTAAATATAAACTCTATGAGCGCAATGATCTTATCTCTTCCTTTTAACAGTTTACCTCCATCTCACAGTAAGCTGCCCTATAAATATCTATGGAGTCAACAAAAATCATCTCACATGTTCATCTATGGACTTTTGCTCCCAAATATTAAAAAATATTACTTTAGAACACATTTTGTATATTCAAAATGGAACTGATTTTTTAAAATAACTTTAATATCATCAGATGAAGATGTATACAGTCTACTATATTTCCTGTTTTGTTTTAAAATAATTAGGCGATTATCTGGTAACTGAAACTTTGAAAGTTTTCATTCATAAAAGACTGAAATACATATTCAGATAACATATCCAGCCCTCACAATTTGTTTATGGCAGAAGTTGGAATCTCTTCATGCCCACTTCAAACACCTGGGCCACTTGAGCCCTACAAATATATGGTATCAATATATTTTATACAATATTTTATATAAGATGTGAGTAAGAAACTGTAACAGTAGTGCTATCATTTCCCTTTCATTTATAATTTTATCAATAGAAGAGGCAAAGCAATCAGAATTCTGACAGGAAACAAATGGCACATGCACTTCGGGCAATTTGAAGGGAGTTTAATTAATGAGCTGTTTATAGAAGCTTGGAAGGACCTAGTAAAAGCAAGTTCTCCTTCTCAATTTTAAGACTAAAAGGCAAAGAGAAAGCAGCTGTTACCAGGAAAAGAGCCATGTGCAGAGTGCCCCTGACAAGAGCTGTGATGTTAGGTCGAGGGATGTAGCTGAATCCCACTGATTCCACAAGTGATAGGGAGGAGAAGGGATATCTATCCACATCCACATCTACATCTACACCTACACCTACACCTACACCTACACCTACACCTACACCTACATCTACAGCTACATCTACATCTACACCTACACCTACATCTACAGCTACATCTACACCTACATCTATACCTACACCTACAGCTACAGTTACATCTACATCTACACCTACACCTATACCTACAGCTACAGCTACACCTACATATACATCTACACCTATGTCTACACCTACGCCTACACATACATCTACACCTACACCTACATCTATACCTACACCTACACCTACAGCTACACCTACATATACACCTACACGTACATCTACACCTACACCTATGTCTACACCTACACCTACACATAAATCTACAGCTACACCTACACCTACATCTACACCTACATCTACATCTACACCTGCATCTACATTTACACCTACAGCTACAGCTACAGCTACATCTACACCTACACTTACACCTACGTCTATACCTACACTACACCTACAGCTACGTCTATGTCTACACCTACACCTACACCTACCTCTACATCTATACCTACACTTACATCTACATCTACATCTGTATCTACATCCCCATCTATGTCTATATCTGTATCTATATCTAATCTATATTCTAGCTAGCTAGCTTTTCATCTGTATTTACATATTCCCAGTCTCAATGTCCCTTCTCCTTTGATTTCTTGCCTGTACTCCTCATTTTTGGAACCCCACCAGAAACCAAAAGTCAAGGCAGCTTCTTGAAGTCATCCATAGAAGTCAAGAGAGGATCTGGACAGGGAAAGAGAGAACAAGCATAGGAAATATGATCCAAATGGGGAACTAAGATATTAGTTACCCAGTTTATCTTGCACAATAATTTTAACAATGTTTATGGGGTAATTGGTAAAATGTGGTTGGCCAGATAACTCAGATTACATGGTAGTGATATTCCTTTAAAGGAATTACCCAGTAGGAGATAGAGTGGCTAAAGTTAAATTTAAGGATTAACGAGACAGTTCTTTTTACTACTGTCGACTTCTGCTGATATCAACATGGCTTGAGAATACTAACCGAGGCTTAGTCTTGAATGAAGATCTTTTATTTATGCTGTTCCATTTTCCTTCATCCAAATTAAAGAAAACTTTATTACACACTGAAAAAGTAACATTATCACATAAATTCTGAACAGAATATAACAGTTACCTTGGATATATCAATATAGGATCCAACACAATCTTTTCTGGACATTTTTAAAACCCTAGTTTTATTGTTTGTTTGTTTGTTTTTAAATTTCTGCCTCTTTTCCATGTCATTTAAACATCTTGAAAACAAAAACATCCCTTTATTATCCTTACTCAACATCAATTCTCTCTTATTTCGCTTGTGCTTCAAAAAATACATAGAATCACTTTCCCTTAGTTCAGCCAATACCTGCTGATACAGTGGATACTGTTCAGCAGTGACCTAAAGAGACTTCTACAAATAACACTCCTGAACAATAAAAAAAAAAAATCAACAATATTAAAATTATGCAGCCCCTTAGCTTTTGTAATATGGCAGTTTTCTTATAATTACACTCCAAACTCTGAAAATTTCCAAGTAGCCTACTTGTTATTCAAAATTCCAGGCTTTGTCCCAAGTTTTTCTCTCTAAATGCTCTCTTGAAACAAGCTCATTCAGCCTTATGTTTTCTTTTAAAATGTTTGTTATTGATGTAAAATTTACATACAATGACATACTTAAGTGGTTAGCTCCTTGAAAAATGCATATACTGTGTGATCACCACTCCAATTAAGATATAGAATATGCCCAGCACTCCAGAAAAGACTTCATACCCCTTTCTCGTTAAACCTCCTTTCTCAGCCAATGTTATCTTTCATTCCTAAATAGTGGTGATTTGTGTTCTCTCTCTCTCTCTCTCTCTCTCTCTCTGGTCAGTTTTTTAGGGGTTTAATCATTTGATTAATGTTTCAAAAGAAAGAACTACTGACTTTTTAAATTGAAGTATAATTGACATATAACATTATATTAGTTTCAGGTGTACAACATAATGATTCCGTATTTGTATATATTGTGAAATGATCACAATAAGTCTAGTTACCATCCATCACCATACACAGTTACATTTTTTTCTTGTGATGAGGACAAATAAGATCTACATTCTTAGCAACTTTCATATATACAATACAGAAGTATTAACTATAGTCTCCATGCTGTGTGTTACATCCCCACACCTTATTTATTTTATAACTGAAAGTTTGTAGCTTTTGACCCCTTCACCCATTTTGCCCACTGCCACCCCCTACCTCTGGGAGCCACCAGTCTATTTTCTGTATCTATGAGCTTTTATTTATTCATTTTTGGGTTTTTAAATTGCTTATATGATTCCTAATTTGTTGATATTTACTTTTATCTTTATTATTTAATTCATTTCATACACTTTGGGTTAATTTTATCTTTAATTCTAGCTCCTTAAGATGGAATTATATCACTGAGCTTAAACCTATTTTTCATCCTTGTATAAACATTTAAATATCCATTTTTTCTCTATAACTAGGAATACATAATCTTCCTGTGTAACAAATCTCATAATAGCAAAAACAGTTTTTATAAAAAGAATAAATTGGAAAGATTATCTTACCTGAAATTAAGACAGTGTGGTATTAGTAGAGAGACAGACACATAGACCAATGGAACAGAATAGAGAACTCATAAATAGAGCCAGAAAAAGGCAAAGGCAATCCAGGAAAGACAGCCTTTTCAACACGTGGTGCTGGAGCAAGGACAGGCATAGGCCAAAAAAAAAAAAAAAAAAAAAAAGAGAGAGAGAGAGAACTTTATCTAAAAATAGATAAAAATATTTAGGATTTAGGATTTGATAAAGATTTCTTAGAATCAGAACAAAGTCATGATTCAGAAAAGAAAAAAAGTGATAAATTGAATGTCAGCAAAATTATAAATATTTGTTCTAGGAAAGCTTATTGGACCAGGATGAAATGACAAGTTACAGAGTACAAGAATATATTTGCAAATTGCATATCCAATAAAGGACTAGCATTTAGAAATATAAAAATTTCAAAATTTAACAATAAAAATAAACTATCAAATCAAATTTTAAAGTGGGCAAAAAACATGACCAGACTTTCACAAAAGAGGATATACAACCGGCAAATACATGGAAAGATTTTCAGCATTATTAATCATCAGGGAAATGTAAATTAAAAAGACAAGGATATATCACTCCACACATATCCGAATGATGAAAATTAAAAATAGTGGTAGCATCCAATTCTGGTGAAGATGCAAGAAAACTGGATCACTTATACATTGTTTGTGGGAATATAAAATGGTACAGCCTTTCTAGAAAGCAGCTTGTCAGTTTCTTATGAAACAAAATATCCAATTACCATACTTTATGGACTGAAAGTTTTTGTCCTTCCCAAATTTCTTTGTTGAAGCCCTAATCCCCAGTGTGGCTGTCTTTGGAGATGATGTCTCTAAAGAAGCCATTAATGTTAAATTAAGTCATAAGAGTGGAGCCCTGACCCAATAGGATCACTGTCCTTATAAGAAGAGACACTAGACAGCTTGCTTTTTCTACACACACAATTGTGAGCACGTGAGAGCAGATGAACATCTGCAACCCAGGGGGAGAGTTCTCACCAGACACCAACCCTGCTCTACCTCGATCTTATACTTTCAGCCTCCAGGAATGTGAGTAGATAAATGTTTGTGTTTAAACCACAGAGGTTGTGGCTTTTTATTATGGCAGCTTTAGCCAACGAACCTATCATATAACCTAGCAATTGTATTGTTGGTCATTTATTCTAGAGAAATGAAAACTTATGCTCACACAAAAGCTATACACAAATAATTATTTCAGCTTTATTTATAACAATTAACAACTGGAATCCACCCAGATGCCCTTCAACAGGTAAATGGGGAAACCAAGTGTGGTCTACACATACATGGACCACTACTCAGCAGTAAATAAAGAAATAAGCTTGGGATTAATCACCAAGGTATAAAAAATCCTGACTGCTACGTACTGCATGATTCCATTTATACAACATGTTTAAAAGTATGCTATTTTAGAAATGGAAGAAAGTTTAGTGGTGGGTTGCCAAAGGCTAGATGGGTGCCAGGAGAAGCTGGAGGGAGCTGAGTGTGGATATAAAAGTGCAACACGATGGATCCTTGCAGGATTGGATCTGTTTCTTATCTTGACTCTGGTAGTGGATCCATAACCCACACAAGATAATTTACTATTGTTACCAGTTTGTGTGTGTGCACATGTGTGTACATCTTGGATAGATTTGATTGAATTCACCCCTACTTGCCAAAATAAAAAATAACACATAGAATATTAAAACCATGTTAAAAAGACAAATCTTTTAAGCATATAAAATGATCAAGTCAAATGGTTAACATTCTGTGACTTCCACAATGATATATTAATATTTGTTTTATTGACCCTGAAAGTCAAAAATATATGTATTTTATAGATGAAGAGGTATTCATAATTTCAAACGAGTCAGCCTTGCTTATATGGGTAGATTAAAGGGTATTAAATGCATAACACAGAAGATGCATCTACCTCATAAGCCATAGAATGTATTTTTAACCTTATTCAAGGCTGTATTAAAGTTAACTCTTACAAAGTATTTTCATTTTTCTCTATGGTATTTTAAATATTAGAGTTTGTTGTGTAATTAGACTCCTTTCTTCATAAATCCTACATATACAAAGATGGATGGGACCTCACTGATAAAATAGTATAATCTTTTTATTTGACTAATGATATTCAAGTGTTTCATGTCTTTAGACAAATACCTTGTCTAAGTTCATTATTTCAATTCCTTGCTATCTCTTCACCTCAAACTAATACAATGACATGTGCTCCCCCAAATCCACTGAAACTTCTTTGCCTAATTTCAGTCATCCTATTTAGTTACCATATAAAATAGGCATTTTCCAGGATTGGTTGGATATAACTTTTCAGATTATTTGAGGTTTTTGAGCACTTTATATATCTAGAAATTCTCAATAGTATTATTTTCTAAATTTCCCTCAACGTTTTAACATCTTTTAGTCTCATTCACGGGCTCCCCTTTCTCCTCCTTCGGTCTTGAAGAAAGGTCTTTCTCGAATCCCTTATTTTGTGCTCCTTCTTTCCACAATACACTCTTTCTTTGGATGACCTCATCATCTCTGTTGAGTTTTGAATAAATTTTTAATCATTTTACACCCTATTAGCAAATAAATGATACTCTCCCCCGTGGCTTCAACTATCACCTACATTTTAACTAATTCTTGAGTTGAAAATGTATCCTGAGCTTCCAGATTCACAGGTTCAGCTACACATGTAGCACCTGAATTTGTGGTCACACAGATGTGTCTCCAACTCAAAGGATCTAGAACTGACTGATTACTGTTTCACAAAAACTGCCCCTCCTTTTTTCTTTTTTCTGTCTAAAAAAATGAAATCAACATCTACTTGACTATTCAAGTCAAGAAATAGGGAGATATTCCAAATTTGTTTTTAAAAAATTCATGATCTGTTAAATATATCTCCTTTTCTTATATGTGCATGCTCAATCTTTATTTTAATATCGGAAAAATAATTTTTAAAAATCCAAAATTTCACAATATCCCAAATTGCTTCTCAACAGTCTATTCTCAACAGTGCTTCCAGAGTGCTTTTTCTACTATCCAAATTTGATTATACAGTAGCTCTGCTTAAAATAGGCTCCCTGACGTAGTCCAAACTCCTTGGAGGAACATACAGGAGTCTCCGTGAACAGCTCATTACCCACCGGACATCCTCAGGGATGATGCACTATATGCAGGTGTTGGAATAGTTCTTACTCATTACCAACTCCATGCATCTCTACTTGTGTTCTGGCTCTCTGGAATAATCATCTCTCCTCACAAAATTCACCAGCATCTTGTTCTATTGTGCAGCTTATTTTTTTTAGCTCAGTTTTCATACCATCTATGAATTCTTCCTTTGTCCTTGTCCTGAGACAATGATTGGTTAGTCATCCCCTCATCACCTTGAAAAAGTATACCATGCATAAAACTGTCATCCACTCCCCATGTTGTATTATAGGGGTCTGTTTATGCATAGGAATTCTGCACTAGCTTTACTATCAGTCATCTTTCAACTCTGTATTAACTTTCCTTGCACATACCAAGCAGGGGGCAATAAGTATCTGTTGAATGAATTAATGGTCTTAATTGGGCCGTGTCCTTTGCTATTATTCAAACCACTTAATAAGTTAATAAAGTCACAAGTCATTACTTTTATCAGTCTTTTAAAATATGTTTTCCAGCAAATTGACTCTAAAGCCCTAGGAATATATTTTTGAATTTTCAGAATGGCATTATTTGTATATGATGTATATATGTATACATCATATATAAATATATATGATGCACTGATGTGCTATTCATAAGTATGCATATTACAGTAAAATAGAAGTTACTTAATGAATGACATTACTTTAAGAGATATTTCTAAACAGCTCTTACTTTTCAAAACTAAAATCTTGTGGAGATACACATTAGAATAAAATACTATATTGAATTTGAAAGAAAGAAAAAAACTAGTTAATTATCTTTTTTTAAATAAATTTATTTATTTTTGGCTACATTGGGTCTGTTGCTGCACGTGTGCTTTCTCTAGTTGCGGTGAGCAGGGGCTACTCTTCATTGCGGTGCGCGGGCTTCTCATTGCGGTGGCTTCTCTTGTTGCGGAGCACGGGCTCTAGGCGCGCGGGCTTCAGTAGTTGTGACTCACGGGCTTTAGAGCGCAGGCTCAGTAGTTGTGGCGCACGGGCTTCGTTGCTCCGCGGCATGTGGGATCTTCCTGGACCAGGGCTCGAATACGTGTCCCCTGCATTGGCAGGCGGATTCTTAACCACTGCGCCACCAGGGAAGCCCAGTTAATTATCTTTTAATCTCAAATATATTATAATGTAAACTTTTGAAATTGGGAACTAAATGATAACATTTTTTTAAGTTTTTATATGATTTATATACTTCCTAACAAAATAGTGAGTAACCTTTGGAAATTTAACACTTTCCATTTTATTTCCAAAGTTTGTATTATTTCCTCCTCACAATGGCCCAAAAGAAAGTATTCAGGTGATGAATATGTCAGTTTAAAAACTAGGTAGATGGTGCTTGCTTGTCTTATCAGGTACAGGATATGAGCTATATTTCAATGAGGAAAAATTGAATTTAAATGTCCAAACAAGAATTTGCAATATTTCTATTGATTTCGATATTTGTGAATGACTCCAAGAGCCAAAATATTTCCTTATGCTAAGTCATGAAAGTCTCATTTTGACCTCTGAAGAGCATGTAAGAATTGTGATTATCAAATGAGTTCAACATCATAGCAATTTATTGCTGATGGGAACCCATATGTCATCCTATACTACCTTTCCCCTCAAAATAACAATGCAGCATCCTAGGGGTCACAGAGATGTTAACACATGTTCTAATCCTACTTCCCACATCCTCATTTATGGAAGTACCCTGGTCAACTTGAGGAAATGCAGATTTATTGTCTATTTATTTATTTAGCGGTTTTTTTTTCAAGATTTCTTGAAGTCCTTAATATTCTGAGGTTGGTAGGGTCTCTTTGTTGAGAGGCTAGAGAATGATTATTTTCCAAGTATTTTATCAAGGAATACTTTCATTTAATTTTATACGTTTGAAGCACACAGGATCATCTTGAGTTTGATACTGATACCTTCATTTTGTAGACAGAGAATCTCAAGACCAGGGACTTTTTTTTTTTTTTTTTCTCCGATGAGTCCACTTTATTTATTTATTTATTTTATTTATTTATTTTTGGCTGTGTTGGGTCTTCGTTTCTGTGCGAGGGCTTTCTCTAGTTGCGGCAAGCGGGGCCCACTCTTCATCGCGGTGCGCGGGCCTCTCACTATCGCGGCCTCTCTTGTTGCGGAGCACAGGCTCCAGACGTGCAGGCTCAGTAGCTGTGGCTCACGGGCCTAGTTGCTCCGCGGCATGTGGGATCTTCCCAGACCAGGGCTCGAACCCGTGTCCCCTGCATTGGCAGGCAGATTCTCAACCACTGTGCCACCAGGGAAGCCCCAAGACCAGGGACTTTAAGAAGGTCTCAAGGCCACAAAACAAGTAAACACAGAAGATAGGATATACCTCCCTCAGAATCAAACGTTCTGCCTCTACAAATGTATGCCTGCAAATACAATTTCAGTTCTGTCAAAATCTTTAATTTAAGCAGGGAAATGTAATTTTGGTCAAGTTAAATATTATGGACAAAATTGATAAGCAGTCAAATTTTAAAGAAAAATCTAATTATGGATATCTTTATTAATTCTTACTATCCCCTTAAGAACTAGGAAAGTATATCCTAGCAGGCAACAAAATCTCTGGAAATAGTTGGCAGCATGTTTACTTACTTTCAAAGTACACAACTTGGAGTATCCTGGGTGTTCCAAAGGCAAAAAAATATGTCTGAAGATGAGTAGCCAACTTTTCTCTGTACTGTAGTCGTAACCACAAAGAGAATTCTGCTTGCACAATAGCAAATATGTTTACCTAAGTTAAATCCCTATGAATGTTATTACATCGGCCAAAAGGTCCACCAATATTTGTTATTTAAATCTGTTATATTTATATTATATATATTTTAAAAACCACTTAAAACAATAAGCTGATTCTGGAATTCTACTGGATCTTTGCTTTCCTGTCTTTATTCATCTCAAAAAATGCTTCTGATTCTAGTCTCTCACTGTTGTAAACTTAATTATTGTTTTTTCCTTGTGAACAAAATTGCAAAATGTGTTTGTTCCCTGTCATTGATGCATACACTCATTTAAGGGAAAATTGGCAGGATTTATCTGAGATTTTGGCTCTGTGGTTTGAAGACACCGCATACGCTTGTGTAAAGGCAGGTGGCAAAATGTGAATCCAAAACTATATCCATTATGTTCATTTACTTTACCGTTTACAAAGTACAGATGTTAACTATGTAACATCAAGGTGGTTTTTATTGTAATCCCCTGCTGTTAGGGTCTATCCTAGCACAGTAGCCAAATGGATTCTTGTTTCTTTCTCATTTACAAGGTGTTTGTTATATGATGGCTCAAAACAAAACTGCAAATTATTTTTCATTCATAAGAAATGCTTAAAATGAGATCATTTTGAAGAAAAATCAGTATAAATTTGAATTGCATACTATCATAGTTAATTGTATACATTCATCATAATGTAATTTGTGTTGATTTTCAGCTTAAAAATCTAGTTCTCTCTTGGTTTATCTTTTGATTTGCTATTGTTTAGGCAGAATTCTTTCTATTCACTGACAATCCTGAAAATGATTATTTGATTCGTTTTTCCTTTAGCTCTCACCCAAAATGGAAAATTGTAATATTTTCCTATGCTTGTTTTTGAGTTAAAATTAATATTTTAAAGAGCTTTTGCCTTTAAATACCAGAACTTTATATATATATATATTCACATGCTAGTATTTACATATAAAATGTATAGTATTATAGATATGATACATGTAATGCCTACCTATATTATAAGGATTTTTTCATTAATGCACTAGTCAGAAGTTTCATCAACAAAGAAATAATTTAAAATGTACAAAGATCTCTGTTCCTGGAGGTGGAATCCACTTGCCTCCTACTTCTCATGATGTCTAATGTGACTGAAAGTTTTTTTTTTTTTTTTTAGCGTCTTTATTGGAGTATAATTGCTTTACAGTGTTGTGTTAGTTTCTGCTGTATAACAAAGTGAATCAGCTATACGTATACATATATCCCCATATCCCCTCCCTCTTGCTCCTACTTTGCACCCTCCCTATCCCACCCCTCTAGGTGGTCACAAAGTGAGAGAGTAGCGTTGACATATATACACTACTAATGTAAAATAGATAACTAGTGGGAAGCAGCTGCATAGCACAGGGAGATCAGCTCAGTGCTTTGTGACTGAAAGTTTTAAACTTCCAATTTTTCCTCTTTGGAGTTAATCTATTTCTCAAGTATTCTAAATTCCCCACCATTGACAACTTCCAAGTGCAGAGTTCCAAAAGACTTTGTGGAGGACAGGACCTCATGTTCTGCTTCTACTACTCCAGCCTTTGACATACTCTTGAGTTTAATAGAACTGGCCCCTATCCCTAGCTAGACCGAATCAAAATATTTGTCTCTCTCTCTCTCTGTTGATCTTCCTTTCTGTTTTCATGCATATCACCTACATAAGATACTGTAAAATCTAGCAAACATGTGGTGTACTAATGATTCACAATAAATATCATAACTGCTAAAGTAAAATTGGATACAAAATATATACTTTTGGGCTTCCCTGGTGGCGCTGTGGTTGAGAATCTGCCTGCTAATGCAGGGGACACGGGTTCGAGCCCTGGTCTGGGAGGATCCCACATGCCGCGGAGCAACTAGGCCCGTGCACCACAACTACTGAGCCTGCGTGTCTGGAGCCTGTGCTCCGCAACAAGAGAGGCCACGATAGTGGGAGGCCTGCGCACCGTGATGAAGAGTGGCCCCCACTTGCCGCAACTAGAGAAAGCCCTCGCACAGAAACGAAGACCCAACACAGCCAAAAATAAATAAATAAAGATACCTCTCCATTAAAAAAAAAAAAAAAACGTACTTTATTCAATCATTCAATAAAATGTATTGAGCATCTATCAATTGCTAAATATAACTTAACTCTGGCCTAGAAAGATTAACACTATATGACTTTACTCTCAAAGAAAATATAGTATAGTGAAAGAAATAACAGATTCTAAACCTGTCAGATAACGTTTCTCAAAAGTTAATGCCTTTTTCATAGTTTAAAAATACCCTTCTCCCAAATACATCCCTTTTAAAAATGTGAATCTTAACATGCCCAAAAGAACCTAGGAAATCTTCATCATCTAATTCTTCATTGTCCTTTAATTAAACCTGTGTTTAATCAAATATCATTATTCAAGAGTGTTTACAAATATATGCATTTTCCATTTGTAAAGTCTTTGTTTTTTTGTAAATCACCCTTTGAATTCTAATAATTAAGAGTCCTTGAAATGTTAATTAAATGACACTAGGGCACTGTAACAAATAAAAACATTGTGATGGATTAAATATGATAGACATTTTTTTCTTGCTTATATAAAATCAAAAACACGTTTCTGAAGGGCTACTTGTTTTCCTCTCAGTGGTATTTCAAGGACTCAGGTTTCTTCCATCTTAGGGCTTCATTATCTTCAGCATGACTTCAAAGTGCCCCCTTTTCATCTGCAGGTGGTCTATGAAAGTAACACGCAAAGGAAACCACCCGGAGACAGCTTTTAGGGTCTGCCCCTAGAATCACCATAAACACCTCTATTCATTTCCCATCAGCTGTCACTCAACCACACCCACTACAGGAAACTTGAAAAACCGCACACAACAGTGAATTCAGGAAGAAAAAAGAAAATGGGTTTGGTGAACAGCTATTACCTATTTTTCGATTAAAATTAGTATGTATGTGTGTGCACGCATGTATATACATGGTATTAGATTGCCGTATGTTGGAATTCATCGTTAAAATACATCTATTTGAATCCTGAGAATCCCCAAAAGTTCTTAATGGTGATTTGGATTTTTTTTTTCTCATCTCATTGCTTCCATTAATGTTCTTCCTGGAATCTAGGGGGAAATTACGTAATAAATCACTTCCTGTAATCTTTATCTGCCAATAATGCTTTCTAATCTTATTTTTTTTAAGCTAGAAAATGTTTCTATCAATTGATATTACTTGAAATAGTAGGCAATGTAAGAGGAAATTCTGGTAAATTTTTGTAAATGGTTTGCTCCTTTGTATTATTGAGAACAAGTTTTGGAAAGCATCAGGAAACAAATATTACTTTCCACTTTAAAAATATACCGTAATAGAGTAAAAGATTATTCCAGCAATTTAGTGGAACTAAAGAGTCTTCAATGTCCTTTAGAAAAAATCGCTATATACATTTTTTTAAAAGTACTTACATGACTTTTTTCCATCATATTATGACAAAAAACTCCAAAATATCATCAATTTTTGATATAGACATAATATTTTGAAAACAAATTGACTCAGAAGATGGGAACTAAATTTTCCTCTGAATTACGATTATTGAGGACTATGGTTTAATCACATATTTATCATGCCAACTTTATTAGAATATGCCATTTTTACATAAATTTCAAAGGAGCTTACTATAGTTAAAATGTATTTTGAAATGATCAAAACTAATTTTGGATGTTTTTCTAGTTCATAATTTCCTCCTATTTGATGCAATGGCTTGAAAAGAAATTACAGTATATCTGATTGATGTAGTTTTTCTAACAAGGTCACATTCTATGTATATCACAAAATGCAAATACTGCATTTTAGAATGTTGGAAATCCACAGAGAAAGACAGGTAGATGATGAAAACTGGAAACTAAAGATTAAATTTGAGAAACTCTAAGCCCTCTTTATGTTAGTTATATAAAACAAAATGTCAGGGAAATATTTTGACTATTACTGCATAAAATAAAAGGAACCAGCTCAAATTGCCTGTTGTTTGCTGAGTAAGTTATTTGACATAGAAAGCTATTGCTTATTTCTAATAGACATTTTTTTTCAGCTCTCTTTGAATATTGAAAAATTCTAGTTTTTCAGTACTTATAATGAAACACAAAGAAATGTATTTGACCAAAAATATCATTAACTTTGTAATTATTATTAGATAAATGCATTAGTTCATATATTAAGGTATAGAAAATTAAGGTTAATAGTATATTTTATTGCAATAGGGAGATGAATGCATATAAGCTATAGCATTAATATTTAGAATAGTTAAATTGTACTATAAATTGTTCTTTATTTCAACATATGCATCTCTTTTTACTTTTCATCACTAAAGTTTTTATTAAGCCTTAAGAATGTGAGGAGCAAAATAATTATTCAAGGTGTTTCCCCTCAAAAATTAAAATCTGAGCATTTAAGGAAGCTACAGTTTTCTTGAGAAACCAAATATATCCAGCAAAAACAATAGGTAAACAGATTAAAAAGGCACCCATCCGTAGACACAAAAATCATACAGCAAATCCTGTTGTAATTACTGAGCAGATGTTATTTAGCTTTGGGACAATTCCCATTAGCTCAAAATACACTGAAATTTTAGAAAGCCCTGAAAGGAAAAGGGATTTTTCCTTGACTAGAAAAGTCATGTGTTATTCTAAGATTTCCAATGCAAACTAAGATCTAATTATTTAAGAGAATTGAAATAATTTAAAAGTACTTATAATCCCAGACCCTTTTATTTGAAAGTACACACACACACACAAACACACATACACACACACACACACACACACACACACACAGAGTCCTTTACATTCAATTTCCAGGTATATTGTGTGGCCATCACCATTTAAATTTCTATAAAATTTGGAAATTGTTTTTAAAATACTATTAAACACTTAATAAAAGAAAACTGCTAAAAGTGTTGAGGATATTTTGCAAAATGAGAGTACAGATTATCTTCCTGTTTAGAAATCCCAGTCAACTGCCTCATTTCATCACTGTAGAATCCAGCAGAGGCTCAACCCAGGCTACTATTAAACGTTTCCTGCTCCATCTCCATTGTTCTAGGCTGGCTTCCCCTAGTTACAAAGTTATAGATTGTACTTTATTTTCTCCCCTAAAGCCTCCTTTTTAAAAAGTACTTTTCACTATTTTTTTACCTAAGCAATATTTCTGCATACTTATTTTTTTATCTCAAGCCTAATCCTTGAATAGGTCTTTTCACTGATCCCAACAAGCTATTAAATTTCCTTCCCTGAGGTTACAACGCACGTAACATTTGTGTGTCCTCTCCACCAGTATTACTGAGAGCCTTTGAAAGAACAGCTCAAGAAATACCTTTTCAAATTAGCTTATGGACTCCAAATTGGTTCCTGGCTTTCAACTTAATCTTCCACATTTTTTTTCCAACTCCAACTTTGGCCCTCAATATATTGTGTCTTCTTTGTTATGATCTATACCTTTGATCAAACTCTTCAACTTGTTCCATATGTGTGACCTTTGAACTCTTGGTTATAACAAAGACACACCCTATTTTGCTCTGATTACTCCACTAGTATGATATTATAATTTTGGCCTGTCTTCTTACATGATTACTCAGAGTTGGATATCAGCAGAGTTAGAGCATAATCCTGAGTAATTTAGAGCCTTTAAAATTAATTATTGCTAATATAGGTGATATGTCCAGTGACTTATTTTGACATTGCAATATACTTGATATATAAAATTAATTATTTTAATACTGTCCATCTCTATGAAAAGCCAATCAGTCAGAATGTATGTACGGTGCTCAGCACTCTATGGGCACTATGACTTGGAGGGTGGAGGAGGGTAAGTGGATAGACTCAGCTTAATTCCATGAAATATAATAGTCACAGTGTTAGACCCCCTCGTTAACCTCCCTATAAAAATATCTCAAAGAATAACTTAGCCTCCCTCAAGGTCTGAATCCTAGTCATTGCCTTTTGAATTTTGCCCCATGCTTCATCTGGAACCAGGTGAGCAGGATGGTATCATCTTTAGGTTGTAGTAAAAATGTAAACCAAATTGTAATATATGTGACAATTGTAAATTTGTAACTGTAAACCAAAAAATAAATTTGAAAGAAGGCTCTCCTCTGGTTGTGGACATACTCCTGTATAATGGATGAACATTTCCATGGCTACTTGAATTTTTACAACATAAAGATATGTAACTATGGATATTAAGTTTTACACATTAGTGACAGAAACTTATTTAAACATGATGTGGTTATACTCAATAAAGACATGTATAATTAAATGTATAGTGTTTAAAATTAAAATTTAAAATTAAATAGTGTTAAAAATTAAATATTCTATAAGGCCCAAATATGGAAAAAATGTCACATGATACCCATCTCAACCTGCATGGTGATAAATACCTGTATCAGGGCAGAGGTGAGTGATAGCCTGACTAATGCCATCACCTCAGTTCATTTGCAGGATCCAGAGTCTGAGTCCACCCTGAGCCTTCATTTGCCTGATTTAGGACTACATCCCAGTGGGTTCATCTATGGGAAAATTATTCCCATTCATCTAGCCCACAGGACTGATGCCAGTTTGCTAACGTTCCATGTGTTTGTGTTCCATATAAGCTGCTGTTTCAGCAAAAGTACCTGCTTTTAAGACACCGTTTTTTCCCTTATTTCTAAGTTCTTGGTGCAGGTGGAGAGAAGATTTCATTTGACTGATTTTCTATTACTTAAAATGATACATTTAATAAATTACCATTCAATAAACATGTGAAGTAATTGTAGCAAAACCAATAACATAATGAAATTCAGTAATTGTCTAAAACTATGTATAAAAATGCATTAACAAGAAATATACTAAATAATTTGCTGCATATATCAGTTATTCAACAATGTTGAAACCATTCAGATTTGAAACAATAAGGTATTACAAAATGACTCCTAGTTAGGAAATTATTTTTAATAATCCTAATTGGAAACTATACTGACAATTTATTTGGGGAGCTGAATAAACAGTCACTTGTATTATGATGAATAATAAGTGATAAATATATCTTGTTTTGGGACAAATTGCCAGTTTTATTATTTGTAAAAAAAAAAAAAAAATGCAATAAATGGCTGTCAGTATTCATGGGGTTAAAATTCTAGACAAATATTTTGCTGTATATAGAACAATATATAGTAATATGGTAATTTTTATACTTAGGGTATAACTATTTGCATAATTAAATATTATCTTTATCTCCAAGTTGATATGTCTTCAATGAGAAAGATATATGTAATAAACATTAGCTGAAATTATTCTTATCTATCATGATATCATCAACAGTATTCTATTTATACCATTATATATAAGGTATACAATATTTACAATATTATAATGTTTAATTATTTAAGAATAAATAAACATATAAAAATATCTTAAAATTAAATTTTAAATACATGTAAATTATATTTAAAATTTAATAGCTTTGAAGGCTTAGAAAGGATACAGACTTTTTAACCTTGATGGTTAGTATGGACAATTTGAAAAGATAAATCATCAGACATAATCTACAACTGTTTCAAACAAATAATTTTTAAATTATCTTTTAATTTATTTATTAGATGATAGTGTCAACCTCAAAAATAATCAGTTATTTTACCAGCAAGATGGATTTATTTAGGAAGAGCAGAGAATTGCAAGTCAGGACAGGCAAGCCTGAAGAGACAAAGGGAAGTTCAACTTTCATTAAATTTTAGGAGAAAATTGGGGAGGGTTGTTGTTCACTGGAGAAGAACAAGAGTTCAAACTTGTGGTGCTTTCTTATTGGCTGCAAGCAAGCGGTGGCTAGAGCATTGTAGCTGGGACAGGGAGGCATCTTCCTTCCTTTTCTTAAAAGCAGGAGATGAAATTTCCCTGTGAAAAAATGTCCTCCTTTGGACCAGAAGAAAAGTGACATCCTTATCATCAAGGATCATCAAGGATTGAGACGAAGAGAATTTTATACAAAGAACTGTACACAAAGAGACCTTGTTAAAATAATTCTTATCTCTCTTGTTCCCATTGGTGATGGAGGGGTGTTGAGGGTACCTGCCTGAGAGCTCCCTCTGCAGGGCTTCCTGACTCTTTTTTTCATGAGGTTTTCCTTCATTTATTTTCACAACAGTCATGATCATCTGCAACTGTTGATCTTAAATTTTCAATATAAAATTAAAGCAACACTATATTATCCTACAAATGTATAGTTGGTATCTCTGCTGGGATGTATACTAGTTCTACACAAAGTAAATATTATAAACCCATAGTATTAAGGAAATACTATCACATCTTAGAGAATTAATAAAGGTCTATCTCATAAAGTGGATAAAATAAAAATTATGTAATTGACTCAAACCTCTACATTTCTTTTTTGTCACCAGAGCATAAGCAATTGCACTAAATGTAAGTGTATAAATGCTTTGGAGGTGGGAAACATTTTACCATTTTAAGCCAGAGGTTGGAACCAAAGCCATATGCAGCGCAAAATTCCTTTATACAATGCAAATGTTTCAATCGCACTTTCCTGAGTCCATTGCAACTGAACATGAATGGTGAGAAGTTTTCTTCTGTTTCCAGGTTATTATCTAGAAATGGCACCTGGAGTTAAGGTTAACTTGCACCTAGTACACATCTAAAGTATTATGTGATGCCAGAATGTAACCTAGCAGGACGGACCCTTCCCCCATATCCTCTGCCATAGCTCCTCTCTGAAGGACCTAGATAATAGTATCTGATGCACATTTCTTGAGTTGTTTTACTGATGCTAAAACCACCAGCCAATGGAAGAAATTAACTACTTGATGACCATGAGTACATAGCTCCCAGACCTACTGGCACCGAAGGATTGATAATGTTAACCCCTGTGATCCTGCCCAGTTACCTCACCATCAACCAATCAGAGAATTGTGCAAGAGCTGATCACATACCCTGTGACCTCCTCCTTCACCTGGCCTTTAAAAATGCTTTGCTGAAACCCATTGGGGAGTTCAGTCTTTTTGAGCACGAGCCATCCTGAACTCCTTGCTTGGCACCTGCAATAAAGGCTTCACCATAATTGGTATCCGTAAATTGGCTTTACTGTGTGGGAGGCGAACGGACCTAAATTTGGTTCAGTAATGAGAAGAATCAGTCCAAATATTTAAACATCCATGAAACAATAATCCATCCAGAAATGAGCTAAATAACCTCCTTTTTAGGCCAGTTTGATCCTTTCTCTGGATTTAATCCACGAATCCATAAATTATAGCAGTATATTCTTGGCAAGAGCTTAGTTGAAGAATTTTTTGTAAACTAATGACTGGAGATTAAAGGCTACAGGATTATTTATACAGACTTTCATGGAACAGAAAATGCACAGATGCCTTCTGGACATGCTGATTTTCTCTGTAATTTCCTGGTTCTTACCCTTCTCTATCATCTCCTCTCAGTGAATATTTATGTCTTCACCCATCTGTCTTTCTCTTTCCCAAACTTTTCATTCTCTTTCCTTCTCTTGCTTTCTTTCAGCATCATTTACTTTTTCTCTGTTGCTCTCTGCCCACCTTCCTTTACCCAAACACTTGCTGAACTGTTTTTCTTTTTTTTTGTGCTCCATTACCTCTTCATGACATAGAGACAAATTTCTTTATTGACTGGGTTCTTTAGATAAAATTTGCATTTTCTATTTAACTAAAATTGAATAAAAGAGTCTGAACTAAAACAAGATGTCTTGTACTTGAACTATCTTTTTATCTCCAGTTTTGTAAGGGCCAGGGATCTTGCCCAAAACTTTTTCTTTAATTCCCAATACCTGATCTAGAATAATTAAAAAAATCGTAATTATTATTATGTATAATTAGAATACACTATCTTATTTACACGCTGGTAGCAGTGTTTTTTAAGGAGGTCATATTTATAAAATGCAAAAAACAAACATTGCAGTTTCCAGAGGTGCTCTGTTTTTGAAGAGTCAGCTTGTGCTATGCAATGTACCAGTATGTAACCCACAAAATACTGAGGGTTCACAGAGGGAAAGACCAACTAGACATTCTCACAACAACCTCAAAATGAAAGTTAGGATTCAAAGAAATGAAACAGCATTCTCACAATCACTTCATAAGTAAGTGGCTGATTCTGGGTTCTGCATTCTCTTTCTACTACAACGTGCTGCTTCTAGTAACATTTTAGTACATGTAAGCTGTTTCATTGTTCACAGTTTAGCGTATTTATGAAATGCGGCCTTCGCGTGGCCTTGTGTGATTCTAAAGCACCCGTAGTCTCATATCCCCACTGCCCTAATCTCGTCAAAATACGTGTTAGAGTCCGTGACTAATCTAAACAGGATCTCTGGCCTGAGAAAACTTTCTTAGTGGCTCTTCCTACTTCTGGAACAGAATCCTTTTTGGTGAGATTTGGTATCTTGTTTGGATGAAATTATTCCCTTGCACCTAAAGATTCACATCTATGATCACTCCTTAAATCACCCATTCAAGGATCCGCCAAGGGCAGCTTAAGTGGTAACAAAGGCTGGGCTAATATTGTTGAAAATGTAGAATAGTACATTGGTGAAACATGCTCAGACAGAGTGTGTACTTTGGTGCACTGCTCCTCAGAGACGCTCCCAGGAATCCGTGTCTTCTTTCGGGCTGTTGTGACAAAAATACCAAGACTGAGTGGTTTAAACGACAAATATTTATTCCTCTCGGTTCTGAGCATGGAAGTCCGAGATCAAAATGCGAACAGATTTGGTGTCTGGTGAGGGTCCTCTTTCTGGTTTGCAGACAGCCACCTACTTACTATAGCCTGCCATTGTGGAGGGAGGGAGGGAGAGAGAGAGAGAGAGAAAGAGAGAGAGGAAGGAGAGACAGAGAGGTCTTTTTTCTCTTTTTATAAGGGAGCTAATCTCATTCATGAGGACTCCACCCTCATGACCTAATTACCTCTCCAAGGTCCCACCTCCAAATAACATCACATTGGAGATTAGAGTTTCAGTGCATGAATGTGGGGGAGGGAGGATACAGACATTCAATTCCTAGCCCATTGTAACAAGAACCAAATGTTAATGGGGGTGTCCTATGTGCCAGATCATACTTTAACTCCTCAAAATATAATTTTCAATCTTCATTAGAACCTCATGTGATAGTTTTGTTTGACTGATTTGTATGGACTTTTTTCTTAATTTTAGAAGAAAATTTAGAGAAAGAGAGGTTAAGCAATCTGCAGTCTTATACCTAAAAAATGGCAGGACTGGGTTTTGTCTCAACTCAGTGTGGTCCCAGAGTTCAGCTCTTAGTCATGCATCACAGTACCTGTACACCAGCTCTGTGATCAAGGAAAATGGTGAAAACTGCATCTATGTTATCCTCGCGTGAAAACTCACAGTCGTTTTTTAAAAGGTCTAAAAAAATCTCTTTGAGGATGTTTGCTTCATTATTTCCCAAATATATCTGTCCCACAAACTATTTTTTTAATGAAATCTCTATTAGTATTTTATAGAACTAATGTTGCCTAAAACACAGTTTGGTAACACATTTCTCTATAACATCTATTGAATTTTCAGCTACATTGCTGTTTTATCAAAACAGAGGTTCTAGGATTCTGAGAGGACTATTTCTTATTAATATTTATGTTATATTCAAACATTTCCCAGGGACTGTTATCAAGTATTACTTTAATACTTAACTGGTTAGTTAGAAATACTCATAGGGAGGGATGGATTGGGAGGCTGGGGTTAGCAGATGCAAACTATTCTATATAGAATGGATAAAAAATAAGGTCCTACTGTAGAGCACAGGGAACTATATTCAATATCCTGGGATAAACCATAATGGAAAAGAATATGAAAAAGAATTTATATATATATAGATATAGATATAGATATAGATATAGATATGTATGTATATGTATAACTGAATCGTTTAGCTGTATAGCAGAAATTAACAGATTATAAATCAACTATACTTGAATAAAATAAATTTTAAAAAATGAAAGAAATACTCATAGGGTAGACCTAGCTTTACGAATAGTGATCCTCAGAGCCTTTAACTTGTATTCAGTGAGGCAGCCCTGAGAGCCAATTGGAAATAATTATTTATTTTAGATAAATTCAGTGTTTATTTTTAATTCCTAAGATAAATATTTGATGCTACGGCACATTGTGTGTAATATTAAATATTTATATAAATTGTTGTGCATGAAATTTGCTGATTTACAACAGAATAATGGCATCTTTATTCTGTTCTGCGTGGTTTTGAAGATTAGCCATGATTAATGGCATATTTTTATTTCTTCAAGCCATGTCTTGATTTGAACATCAAGTAAAATTTGAGGTCAATGTTTCATTTGTGATTTCATCTCTATGCCTTCAGACATGTTGCACACAAAATTCACTCCTTTCTCAGTAGAGTCATTTTAAGATTAACTCCGTAGCTTTTTACAGTGAAAGCTGAGTGAGGGAAATTTAGATTCAATTGTCACATATATAGAAAGTCCATTAAAATGCTGTCACAGTGTACAAGTCACTCAATAGTTCAAGTGCTTGGCATCTACGTGAAAGGAAAACATTTTAAACATCTCATTATAAAATAATGTTATATTTTTGATTATCCTACAAAAAAATTATATGGTCTTTAGATTTTTAACTCTCTCCTAGTTTGAGTCAGTGAGGTTGCTCTTGTTCAGTCCTTTGGACACCGAAGCTGTTCCTTCTTCAAATCCTCTTGCTTTTCTTACCGTTCCTTTCTCAGGACACCACTCGCATTTCTCATCCCATCTCTAGTCACTTTGTATGTCCTGTTCATAAAAATGATGGAGGGGAGTAAAAATAGGTCACAGAGGTTTTTGACGATTAAAGGAGAAAATTTATGAGAAATCTTTAGGACAGGGCTAACACAGTTACACAATGAGTGCTTCATGCCTTCAGATGGTAGCTACTCTTGGTGGTGATGCTTTTATTTTGTTGCTGTTGTTGTTTTGGTATTATTATTGGATGCTTATCAAGTGCTTGTGTCAACAGTTATCATTTTTGTTATAGCTACATCTAAGTACCTTCTATATGTTAAGGAGTTTAAATAAATTACTGTTATATTATATAAATTATATTTTGATTAGTATTTTAATAAGTATATAAATTAATTTTATAACAAAGCTATTAAGTTTTATCTCTGTCACTAGGATTTTAAGTAAATACTCAAGGTCACATTGGTAGTAGAATTAGAAGTCTTAATCTATTTCTTTCTATTTATACAATGTAGCTTTTTAGGAAATGGAAACATTTTACCATAACAGCCGCCAAATTAATGTCCCTGGTCAGGAACTTTCTCTCACACCTGGTTCTGAGTTCCCAATTTCCTTTTAGACATCTCTACAGCTTTCTTTCTTGGCTACTCAAAAGAGAATGCATCCCTCATTCTGCATAACATTCATTTTGCTTCTCTTGCATTTTCTAAGTATTTTAGTAGTTTTATCATCAGTGTACACCTCAGTCTCAGGAGCTTGAAATAATAGTACTAATAACCAATAATAATTAATTTGTATTGATTTCTTTCCATGTGCCACATGCTGTGCTAAGTACTTCAAATGTATTATCTCATTCTATCTCATTCACAACACCATCGTGGTTTACGTTTTAATATTATTCTCATTTATAAATATGGTAACTGGGACTTAGAGAGGCTAATTGACTTGTCCAGGTTCACCAATCTGTAAGCAATGCTATTTTGACTCAAACTTACATCTCCTAACTTCAGAGCCTATTAGTCAGACCAAAATATTTAGACTCTTTAGAATTCTTATTTTATTGTTATAAAATATGAATAACATAAAATTTACCACTTTAACCATTTTTTAGTGTACAGTTTTAGTTCGTAAGTACATCCACATTAGTGTGCAGCCACGCTCACCATCCATCTCCAGAACTTTTCATCTTCCCCCATCTATGCCACTTAGACGCTAATTCCCCATTTCCCTCTGTCCTCAGCCCCTGGCAACCACCATTTTACTGCCTTTTCCTATAAATATGACCACTCTAGGTACTACATTTAAGTGGAATCATGTAACATTTGTCCTTTGTGCTGGCTTATTTCACTTAGAATGCTTTCAAAGTTCATCCACATCATAGCACGTGTCAGAATTTCTTTCTTTTTTATGCTAATATCCCATTCTATGTACAGACAAAATTTTGTTTATCTATAAATCCATCTATGGACCCTTGAGCTGCTTCCACCTCTTAACTATTGTAAGTAATGCGACAAATATCTCTTTGAAACCCTGCTTTCAATTATTTTGAATATATACCCAGAAGTAGAATTGCCGGATCATATTGTAGTTCTATTTTTAATTTTTGGAGGAAAATCCATACTGCTTTCCATAGTGGCTGCACCAGTTTACATTCCCACCAATAGTTTACAAGTGTCCCAATTTCTCCACATCCTGGCCGTAACCTTGGTTGTTGTGTGTGCATGTGTGTGTGTGTGCATATATATTAGCCATTCTAATGGGAGTGAGGTGCCATATTGTGGTTTTGATTTGCATTTCCCTAATGATTAGTTTGTTGAGCATTTTTTCAGATGCTTGTTGACATCTGTTTATCATCTTTGGGAATATACTTATTCACGTCCTTTGTCCATTTTAACAGGGTTATTTTCATTTTTGTTATTGAGTTGTAGGAGTTCTTTATAAATTCTGGATATTAATGCCATATCAGATATATGATTTGCAAATATTTTCTCTCATTCTGTAAGTTTGCTTTCTGCTCTGTTGATTGTGTTATTTGATGCACACACTTTTAATTTTGGTATAGTCCAATTCATCTATTTTTACTTTTTTACCTGTGCTTTTGGTGTCATATCCAAGAAATCACTGCCAAATCCAAAGTTGTGAAGTTTTTCCCCAATGTTTTCTTCTGAGTTTTATAGTTTTAGGTCTTTGATCCATTTGGTGTTAATTTTTTGTATGTGACATAATAATTCATCTTGTTTATCCATTTATCTATTGATGGACACTTCAGCTGTTTCCATCTTTTGGCTATCGTGAATAAATCTTCTATGAACATGGCTGTACAAATATCTGTTCATGTTCCTGCTTTCGTTTCCTTTGAGTACATGCTTAGAAATGGAATTGGTGTATCATACGGTAATTTGATGCTTAATTTTTGGAAGAAACTTTATATAGCTATTTTACATTGCTATCATACACTTCAATCTATCTATCTTTCATCTATTTATCACTATTTTTTATTTTCTGCCTGCATTATTTTAATTTCCCATCAATCCTTTTCTCTGGAAGTTATAACACTTAGATGATTTTTTTTCTTCACTACACTGCCAAAAAAATAATTGTTTCATCAATCACATAGATAGAAACTTGTTGTAGCCTGATTTTACTGTATTCTATTTCATGTAGCCTTTTGTTTCCCTTTCTTCTACCCAATAACACACAACACGCATGTTATGTGTCTCCTTTGATTTTTGGTTCCTTTAATTTCTCCCTGTATATAATCCCCTGATTTAATTAGCTCTTATTTCCAACGCAGTCCATTCAACATGGTCAACACTTTTAGCGCAATTTTGCCTATATTCTCAGCCCCCATGTCTTATCGCCTGTCCTGTCCACTGATTGGCACACTCTGCTCAGGTGCAATACAAGTTTCTGCTTCCTTGTTTACAACCAAATGAATATACATTCCTGCCGAGCAAAGGTCTGTAAACTATGGCTTATAGGCTAAATCTAGCCCACCACTTATTTTTGCAAGTAAAGTTTTATGGGAACACAGCCGTGCCCATTTATTCCTGTATTTTCTATGGTTGCTTTCATGTTAAAACAATAATTGAGTAGTTGCTACAGAGACCTATGACCCACAAATCATAAAATATTTACTATATTACCCCGATAGAAATGTCTGCTGACCCCTGTCTTTACAGTATCAAAAATCTCACAAAATATCCACATCACAAATTCAGCCACAATTTGAGTATTAATTCTGCCCAGCGGCAATGCTTCTACATTTTGCAAGTTATCTCTGGTTTCATACTCCACAGCAACTATTTCAAATTGTCTCCTTTTTCTTCATCCACTCTTAGTAAAAGGCCTTGATTTATCATTCAGAGTGAACATCATTGTCATCAATTTTATGCCTATAAACCAACTGATTAACCTATATCAAGACTCCTTGCTTCTGATTACCTCCTATTATAATAGAAAATAGTCCTCTAACTGAAGTATAATCTTTCTACCTATGTGCCAGCTCACATCCCTTTCTGGAACCCCTACTTAAATTTATTCTACTCTTCTTCCAATTAAAAATCAAACATATTAATGTGTCTATCATGCATCTTTCTATCTATCTAGTCTGTGGAATATAAAATATTTATGAGACCACCCTTAAACACTCCTCTCTCTTGACTACTAAACTTTAAAAAAAGAAATCCCTTTTATAGCCACTCCCAACTGTTTTTACCATCTCTAATCAACTCAGGGGTCAACCAGCTTCAATTTGATTTTATTCCCACTATTCAAGGCTTTTTTAAGGTCATCACTGATGTGATTCTTGCTATGTCTGACAGCCATTTTTAGTCTTTTCCTCACAATATCTGCCTTTCACTGTCGGACACTTTTCCTTTTCAAGCCGTCTTTACTCGGACTGATACATTCAACGTTTTCCTCCATCTACTCATGGCCCTTCTTAGAGTCCTTGATGGACTAAAATGGCCAATGGTGGTACAGCAGTGGGAGAGATGGACACAAACACAAACATACCCACAGAAACATTTTACATGACTTAATGCTGAGTGTTTATCCAAGTGCTATCATTACTTATTGTCTAACTTGTGTAAAACTAACTTCTCTTTGGCTTAGTTTCTCATCTATAAAATTTAGTTTAATAATTACACCTACCTAATAGGATTAAATTTTAGGATTAAATGAGTTAATATATGTAAAGTGCTAAAATAGTGTTGTGCACATAGCAAACTTATAAACTATAAAGTTTAAGAATGACCTCTGGAACCTTCCTTTGACCACCTCAGTGTCAATGGATCTTAAATTTCTATATTTAGATAATTTTTAAATTAACTACGTTTTCTCTTCCAGTCTCTTCTGGTATTTAACCAAGTAAACAATGAACCTTTTTCTCTATTAAGAACCTGATTTGAGTTTTGCAATTTACATTAAGCACACCTCTTCAAGACCCTCCAGCCATCTGTGCCACTCAACAAATCTTTATTATCTATTAATTTCTATTTAAAAAATAATAAAAATCCATCCATATTTTTTAAGAATTATCTCACAAATACTGAAAGTATGATAGCTGTTTTTCACTTTGAAGAAAAAGGATAATTGTACAGAAAATATCTGGTCATAAGAGGAACTGCTCAGTATATATTTTGGCACATAATTTTTTTTGATAAACTTCCATGAGTAATTGGAATTTGAAAATAAAATATGATTGAAATAATTCAATTGTAAAAAATTGGATATGTAAAATAACCCCCCAAAATCTGTGGTAGGCAGAAACTCTCCCTCACCCCCAAGGACATCCACATCCAATCCATGGACTCTGTTAATAAGTTATATTAAACAGCAAAATGAATACTGCCAATATAGTTATAATTAGGGTCCTAAAAGTAGAGAGAGTACCCTGCATTATCTGGATGGGGTTAACTAGTCACAAGGTCCTTTAATCCGGAAGTCAGAGAGAAGCAGCAGAAGGGAGCATCAGAGAGATTTGAAGCATCAGAAGGATTTGAAGTGCCATTGCTGAGTGCTGAGAACAGAGAGGCCTTTGGAGCTAAAAGTGACAGCAAGGAAACTTCAGTCCTACAATTTCAAGGACTGAATTTGGCCAACAGCCTGCATGAGCTTGGAAGTAGATTTATCCATACAGCCCTTAGATAGGACTGCAACCCAGCTGACAACTTGATTTAAGCCTTGAGAAACTCATAGCAGAGGACCCAGCTGAACTATACTAGACCCGGACATCTGACCTAGAGAAACTGTGGAATGACAAAATTGAGTTGTTTTATACTGGCTAAATTAGTAATAATTTGTTAGGGCAGCAATTGGAAATTATTAAAATATTATTACTATAATTTTTGTATAAATTATTGATCACTAGCTTTGCATAGAGAAAAACATCTGTTCATGCAAACTTATTTGTTATATTTAAAAGTGATCGTCACCACCATGAGTGTCTTTGAATATTTTGAAACTTGAAACTTTGAAATTTGACCATTATGAAGAGTCAGTAACAGAATATTTGATCGTCAGTGTTTCACAGGATCATAGATATTAAAAGACAATACACATATTGTCTTTTTTATATTGTATATTATCTCTCTTCAAAAAGTTACAACCTATTAAATTCCGATGTTTTATTTTTATGAATTCTTTTTATATGGATTTCAAGCATGACTCTGAAGCTTGTTATGCTAGACGATTAATTTTACCCAGTTAATCAATCACAAAGTCAGTGATAAACACTGAGCACTCCCAGGCACAGAAATAGAATAAAGGTTTAAGTGATTTTTGGAATGCCTTATGCAGAACTCATGCAGCATTCTCTTCAGTACAGCTGCAAATTAATTCACTTTTGGATTTGTAAACCAACAAGTATAAAATATACTAGATACTAGGATATCAAAGCTCAATATATGTGTCTTATACCTTAATTCTCTCTGTGGAATCTTAGTATAAATAATAGGGGAAAATAACCTTTCACAGATAGTGAATTATTAAGTTACAAAAATTATTTTCAAGCTATTGCCACAAAATATATACGACTCAGCTATCTTTAAGAATGGATTCAGGAGGCATCCTTCTGTTCAATAATGCCATGAAAATCATTGGAGATGGTACAGAATGAGATTTTTTAGTCTTCCCGTCCACATATGAATGGAGTTCCTCTTTTTAATAACAGCATTTGTGTTATTTGTCATCTGTACTTTACCAGCAGCAAGACATGAATTAAAGACACTCTTTGAAACGTAGCACCTACCAGCCTTTACATTTTGCTTAATACACAACATAGCATCCTAGGTATTGATCTAATAATAAAGATAATTAATACCATGAGATTTGGAAGGATGGAACATATAGGCTTAAGAAAACTGCTCATACAGTAAAGTTTATTACCTCTTTTTACCTAACTAGATGGATGGGCCACAGAGTAGAGCAAAGTCAGGGCTCCACATCATTTCCCCTGACAGCACTGCCTCACTCATCATTTACCAGAGTTCTCTGGTTTAGAAAATTATAAATGGGTTCACTGTGTTAGATTTAGAAAATATTATCAGTACACACACACACACACACAGACACACACACAGAGTACATTTATACTACCTGGTCTTAGCAATTCTTAGACTAATGTGACTACAATCAATATCCTATGACTAATGTTTGGAGCCAGTTAACCATCTTCCATTTTGTGACCAAAACTGACCTATTTTAGCCATGTAACAAAGAGAAACAAATGTGGTTGCATTTTAAGCACATGTGAAGGGAAAATCCAAAGAATCCATTATTTTCCTAATCAAGAAAACACTGAAGATTGACCCAAAGAGTCTTCTTTATATGTAAAGAATAGCACACTATCTAAATATTTTTAAAAGTGTACACACGAGGCCTTTAGATGACTGCATGATTTTATTCCTGTCATAGATGGCGTACCACCACAAAGTAAGATTTGAATACTGGGCACACAAGGAGAAATATCTTCAAAAATGCCATATCCTGCAGTTTATTTGCTGGGGATAAGGACATGAGCAAGAGAGGCACAACAGGAATCTCTTTTTAATCTGTCCTTCAGACATTTCAATCAAAGCTCATCAGGTGTTCGAGAAACTTGATGGAATGCCTGCTACGTAGAGGCATTTTTCTCAAAAGGCTTTTTTATTTTTATTATACATACCATATCAGCTAGGTAAGATACTTATAAATATTTATATAACGCAGTCATAAAGTGATATATTCAACTACAGTTTCACAAGAATGTATCAGTCATATTGAAAATTTTGATTACAGTATATCTGAAACCGAAGACTGTCCTGGATAAGAGATTTGAAATCTGAGCCCTAGAAAGTCTGGAAGGAGGGAAGGATTTTGCTTTCCCATCAGGAACATAGAGGGATAAAACAGAAGGATCTCTTGGTATTGCAGAAATTATTTCTTTCTCATATTTCTCTGAGGACATCTCCTCTAAAGAAAATTCCAGACCCCAGAAAACATAAAAATGAGAGAAAGATGGTCAGACCCCATTCATTTGTCCACAAAGTAAATGTGCATTGAGTGAATACATAAAACCAAATGGCACCCCTACTATTTGCCAGCGATGCTGCAGACTAGCCATGAAAAGATTAAGAAGAAGGAATAATATAGTTCATAGAGGAATTATATAATTTATGCATCAATCTTGTCCTCCCAGAAACACTTTCCCTCCTACGAAAAAAAATGCGTGGATAACAAAAATCTAAAAACTATGATATTTACAAAAAAGTTTTTTTTTTTTAAACTGGGACTGCAAAAATGCTGCTTTTTTATTTTTCATCTCCATAATATTACAAGCATATCATTTTTCCTCACCTAATACCAATCCCTGCAGCTGCTTAATGAAACATATCCACTGTCATTTATCATTATTTTCTAATTTTTTTCAGTATTTCCAAACTCCTATCAAAAGAAACTAAACAATGTATTCACATAAACTTTGATAAACTTATCAACTACTTAAATATATATCACAATATATTTCACAATAGTCACTGATTTATTTTGGGGGGGGATTGTTTGGGATCTCATGAAAATTAAATAAAATAGTGGTTTATATTAAAGATATTCATGCTACCTGAAGAATAGCCCTTTACAGTCATGCTTACACAGTTTATTGCTCACATTTTTAAAGACTAGTATTTTTCATGGCATTTTCTGATTTAAAATATGACTGAACCTTAATAGAAATGAACTTCTTTAAATTTACTATTTCAGTCACTTAAAAGTGCTAATTTATCAAAGTTTTAGCCCAACAAAATCTACATTAAAAGTTAGCATTACTTGAGAGGTAAAGAAATGAGGGCAATTCTGTCCCAATTGAGAAAAAAAAAAAAAAAAAAAAGATCTTTGTATATTCATTTCCATCTGCCAGCTTGAGAAACATTTTCTTGTATAAGATTCTTTTACAATTTAAATTTAGTCTACATGAAGGCTCTGAAATGTCCTTTGACATAAATATTGAAAGGCAAAAATTGGCCAGGCCATGTAGGAAAGACGCTGATGGTGGGTGTTGGTCTAGTGCTTACATTATAAAAGAGGAAATAAAAGTCACTATGGAAATGTTCCTTTCAGCCTCTTCTTTAAGAGGTGTATCTCTCCAGTTGGACTGGTTTTGTGTATTATTTACTATGTTTAACCCATTTGATGAAATTAAGCATTAGAGAGAGGCAAGATTTATAACATAAATTTTCTTGTGAACCATTTACTTAAAAATAATAGGTCAACCTTTTTCAGCTCCTCAGAGATTACATCTAAAAATTACAGCTCAGAAACAAACAGTCGGAATGAAAATGGGAAAGGGATTTTTATTTCAGTGATAAAATAAAACGTATAATTAGCTCTTTAAGATGAGACATCACTATTTCAATAATCAGTTAGCCGAGTCTAATCTTAGCCCGCCTCTAGCATTCTGTACTACATCTGTATGATATGGAAATCTAAATTTGAACAGATGTCCTGAATGTTATGTCAATATTTGCATTGCTATTATGGCTATGAATCAATATTATTTTGTAAACATCCTTATTTCAAGTGTCTTGAATCATGGCACAGTGGTTAAATACACAGATTCTGGAGTTTAACTGCCTGATTTTATAACCCAGCTCCAATACTCACTGAATGTATCTTTTTTGGAGACTTAACTCCCTATTGCCATAGTTTACCCGCCCATGAAAAAGACATAAAAGTTATCTCCTAATAGAGTTGCAGGGATTAAATGTGTTAATACTCAGCTTTGGATACTATAATACAGTGAATATGCAATTACATTAGTTGTTGTCATTCATGTATACATTAGGTCTTGCTTCTACATTTCCATTTTGGAATCAGGCAAGCCATACATTCTACTAAAGTATAGACTATGTGAACAGATGTCAAGTGGAGAATAAGGATAGACAGTAAAACAATTTGAGTCAAATATCTCTTTGTTTCCACTATCAAAAGAGTTCAGGCAAAAAACTTTTATATTTGTTCATGTATTTTACCTTTGGAAACATCAGAACATTTTAAAATAATATCTTCAAACTAAATTAATATCACTAATATCTAACCCCAAACATTTGTAAGTAGAGTATAAATATCGTTATTTGATTTCTCATGCCTCACTCATCACTATGAGGGATGGGTTCTGTTTACATTAAAAGGAGAATCTAATGGAGGGTGGGTTTATTTATGTGCCATAAACTATGATGAGCTCTTCACATATAACTTAATCTTTTCAAAATGTGTGAATTAGGTTTTGATATCACTGTATTAAATAAGAACACTAAGGCCCAGAAAGATCCAGTGATTCACTAACGCATTCACAACTAGTATTTATACATTGGAGTTAGGTTCTTAACCTGGGCGCCTTGGCTTTTGGTAATTGAATATATGGTCTCAATATCTAAGCTAATTTAGCGTTCATCTTTTGAACTTCCATTAGAGTTTCCTATAATGCCTTCATAGCCCATCATAATTTCCCTTTTGTCTCTGGTCTGTCTAAATTCCACCCCCCTTCCCAACTCTACAATTTCCACTTTTCTTTCCACTTCACACAGTTTAGAAGTTCAAATACTTACAATTTTTTTTTTTTTTTTATTAACTCAGATTATTAAAACAAACACCCGTTCATTTGGCATGCCAGGCCATACTAAAAATGAGACTCAGCTCATCTCTAAACTACTTAAACTTTGTGTGTTTTTTATGTTTCTGAATGTGCCCCATCACTGAATCATATTGTTGTGTGTAAAACAACACAACACAACACTTGAACACAACAAGTTGCCAAACTTGAGTGTTCATGTGAATCACCTGAAGAGCTTGTTAAAGCACAAATGATTTGGTCATACACCTAGAGTTTCTGATTCATCAAGTACTGATTGGGGCTGAGAATTTGCAATTGAGCTACAATATGAGACCACTGGTGCAGACTAACACAGTACATTTTAAAAATGCCTTCAATTGTTGTATTCCCATGAATGCTAAGTACTTTTTAAATTATTATGACCATTGTTTTTTTTATTTTTAACCCTTGACAAAATTCTAACTAGCAAAATATCTCTATTAGTTTTTGGGTTGATAAAGTTATGATTTTAAGACTATTTTTCTTTTCCATTTTTTAGATATGTTTCCATATTTCATAAACTAGAAAAATTATTTGTGAAACAGGAGGCTGTAGTCAAGTTTGTTAGTTATAATTATCTAAGGTTGATCACTATCACTGGGCAGACTATAAAGTGGCAGACTCTTAGCCAAACTACCTGAAATTCAAATTCCAGCTCTACCATTTCTTAAATCTGTCACTGTGATGAAATTAGTTAACTTCCATATGTCATGGTTTCCTGATCTAAAAGAGGAAAATAATACTAGCATCTATCCCATTATGTAGTTTTATTATCATATAGATTTATATATATGCATATATACATATATATGACATTTAAAAATATACACAGTGAGGGATATATGAGTTTGAGCTTTTATTTGATGATGAGATTATGCTTTGCATAATGTAAAATCTTTTGTTTGGAGGGTTTATTAACTGATAATATATAAAGGGCATAACCATCGAGTCAAAATGAAATTCAGATCTCAGCTTAACATGTTTTACACTGCTTTTATATTTTTAATTTAACTATAATATTCCTGGAAGCTTATAACTGAAATATTTCCAATAGAAAAACCTTCAAAAATACCACATTAGTAAAGCAACAAATAGGCTTTGCTACTTATGAGAAAAGTAATTTCCTGTTCTTGAGAGTGCTGCATTCATTAAAAAATGTATTTGAAATTCTTTAATGAACACAGTACATATAAAACAGCATACAGAGTCCACCTTTTGTTTTAAAGTCCAATTTTTCTAATAGTGTTCCATGTACTTTATAATTGAAATATAATCATCAGAATGGATCAATTGTTTGGCTGAATATTTACTTCAGTTCCTAATTTTGGAGAAGACTTGTCATTTTCCTACTAGAATAGCTAATAGTGCCAGTGTGGTAGAAAGTAGCATTTTACCTGATTAAAACCAAATTAACATAAACAAACTGTTCTAGGAAAATTAAGTGCTATGCTGAATATCATTAATCAGTTCCCAGAATATTATAGTGCTTAATTTGTAATAATTTAATATGTGTATGGACATTTAAACAATTTGAGTAAAACATAATGCTTACTGTGCAGCTTCAGTATGCTTTTTGTACCATGACCCTCCTGAATAGACAGTATGAAATCTTTGCTAAAAGAAGTAGAGCAGCCAATGAAAAGTCAGCTCTCAGAAATTTCAAAGTATCCAAAGTAACTACACTAGAAATGAAGAGTTAGCGGCTTGTCTGAAGGACTGTGTCACATGTTTCTGTTTGGACTTAATATAGAAAGAAATGGTGAGCCATTTAAAGGTTTAAAGCAGAAAAGACATCTGAAAATATTAATTTATAGATTACTTTAACAGTAATTAGATTGAAGTTGGCAAGGTTGAAAGCAAAGAAAGTTAAAAGTTAGGCAGTTAGGAAAGGAATGCAAGATTCAGATGAATGATAAAGGAGTCCTGAGTTAATTTACCTACTGTTAGTAGGGATAGAGAAATACAACAGACATTAAGAAGCCAGGATGGAAGAAAGCCAACTGAGATTAAGCATTTATCTCCTTACCTCCTTAAGGCTCTTATAAAGTAAGTGGGAAAGCATAATACCATAAAAGATTTGGGCCATTAATGAAAAGAATTTGAAATTTCTCAGACACAGAAAAGGATAAAAAATATTTCTACAATAAACATGTATGATAAAATACCCAGGGCAAGCACTAAAATAAGGAAAAAATATATATAAATTCGAAGTCTGTAACAGGAAAACAATGAAAAAAAAAAAACAAATAAACACAATATATCCAAAAAGAAAACATACCAAAAAAAGACAATAGAGAGCACGAAGAAAAGTTATAGAAATAAGTCCAAAGATATCAATTATTCTTATTTTCTTAGTCCATTCAAGCTGCTATAACAAAATATCACAGACTTAGAGGCTTATAATCAACAAACATTTATTTCCTACAGTTCTAGAAGATGGGAATTTCAAGATCCGGGCATCGGCAAGTTCAATGTTTGGTGAGGGCTTCCTGGTCATAAACAGCTGTCTTTTCACGATGTCCTCACATGCCAGACAGAGTTAGGGAGCTCTCTGGGGCCTCTTTTATAAGAGTACTAATCCCATTTATGAGGATTCCACCCTCATGACCTAATACTTCCCAAAGGCCACACCTCCTAATACCATCACATGGGACATTAGGATTTCAACATATTAATTTTGAAGTGACACCTTCGGGCCATAGCAATAATGAATATAAGTGGACTAATCCAATCAATTTTAAAACAGAATATCAGATTTTTAAAATCCATTTACATAAGATTAAGTTAACATAATTTATATGCTAGCAATACCTTTATCATGTCTTCCTACCCCACATCACACCCCCCAATTATACATATATAAATCTTATAAATGATACGCATATAGTAGGAGAATAGAAAAAGGTGCAACATTTACATAGTAGTATTTGATTTATTTTATGACAAATAATTGAAATTTTATTATGTATAAATCTAACTCAAGAATCTGTAGATGATATGGAAATTAATCATAAATGGTCCTTACCATCAGCATATCATAGTCCAAAAGAAGGGGAAAAAAGGCATGCCTAAAAAATAAAAGGTAAATTGAGAGAGAGAAAGGGAAAATAAATATGATTCAGATAAAGTACTATAGATGTCTAAAGGGGGAAATAAAAATAAGCTCCAGCTAGGGCTTCTATAATTCTTCTTGAAGGACTGGGGACACTGCCTAGATTGCCCTTAAACTGAGCATTAAAAGTGGATGAGACTTGGAATGCAATTCATTGATAAAAGTGTATTTTTCTTCAGCTCCACTAATTTAATTCAGATTTACAATTACTGCAATAGACACAACTTATGAGTCCTAAATGCTCAAGGCATTGTTCCATTACATAATCTAATAGGCTTATGTGCATGAAGAAACAACTGTGAGATTATGGTCTAGATTTAGCACCCGAACTAATGTCAAGTTTCAGTTTTTCCCCTAATAGGGATGTGATTTTAATTTACTTTATTTAAGCTCGGAAACAGTGGCTCACCATCTTGGCTGCACATATGAATCACCCAATGTGCTTTTAAAAAACACTGATGCCCACACCTCACCACCAATGAATTAAATCAGAACCTCTGATAATGAGGCCGGGGCATCAGTTGTTTTAATGCTCCTCAGATGACTGTAATGTGAAACACAGGTGAAGAACTACTGCTTCTGGGAGTCCCATTTCCTCATTCAGTATAACTAAAAAGCAAGTTTAAGCTGTAGCAAAGTTACTCTTTGGGGTCAAATTGCCTGTGTGTCTAGCGTTCCTGACCATGCTTACTAGGTAAATGATAGCTCTGTCTTATGTTCACCAATTAATACAACACCAAATTTACCCTGATTGTATTTGACAAAATGTTTTCACCTGAAACAACGAAGAGGTTATGTCAATAGAAGTCCAAGGTCTAGTCCACTTTTTTATGACAGTAGAGAAAAATCAGTGACTTTGCTGGGATGTATGTGATACAGAAACCTTCCTCTATTCTGACACTATCCCTAGAATTTACATAAAATGTTAATTCCTCACATATTATTTGAAATACATTTATATGACAAATGTTAGAGGATCTCTTAAATTGAGATAACAAAAAATTGCTACTTTTAAATTCATAATTGAATATGGCTATATCCACATGTTTTTTTCTCTGATTCCCATGAAGTCTATACTTAAACCTTTTTTTTTTTAATTGAAGTATAGTTGGTTTACAATGTTGTGTTAGTTTCTGTTATACAGGAAAGTGATTCAGTTATATATATATACATGCATATATACACGTATTATGCATGTTTATATACATATTCTTTCCCATTATGGTTTATTATAGGGTACTGAATTAATTCCCTGTGCTATACAGTAGGAACTTGTTGTTTATCTAGTTTAGGTATAGTAGTTTGCATCTGCTAATCCCAAACTCCTAATTTATCCCTACCCCACCCCCTTTCCCCTTTGGTAACCATAAGTTTGTTCTCTATGTCTGTGAGTCTGTTTCTGTTTCGCAAATAAGCTCATTTGTGACATATTTTAGTTTCCACGTGTAAGTGATATCATACGTATATTTAAATGTTAAGAACAACAACAAAAAAAAACTTGTTATGTTAATGCATTTTATACTGATATCTATCTACACTATACCATTATTTTATAGATCAGTGGCCAAAAAAAATATGGCCCAAAGCCTGCTTTTGTAAATAAAATTTTAGTGAAACATAGCCACGATCACTTGTTCACATATGCTTGTGTCTGCCTTTACAGTATAACACGTTGCTATATAATACTGTGACAGAGAGGGGATGGACCAGAAAGCCTAACATATTTACTCTGTGGTCCTTTAGAGGAAAATTTGTCCAAACCTGCTATAGATTGATTTTTTTTAATCTATTACTTAAAATAATTTGTGATTACTAATTCTCTCAAATTACTCTTTGACAATTCCTTGCAATAAACAAAGAAAGAAGAAAAAGTTATTGTGAAATAAGTTTATTCCTCAGTGTGGTATAATCTCCTTCATTTCCCTCCTCCATATTATCAGTTTGTTTGTTTCTCCTCCTATGATACACTTTTCCCATCTTCCTTGGTCTATTTAAAAAGCTGTACCTCCTTGGACTTTTAAAATGATTGTCGTATTTCCACAAATCAAGTGTCAAATATTTCTTTGCTTCCCTGAGAGCAAGTCTGGGAAAAAGCATTTAAGGATGATTTGAGGAGAGAAGACTCAAATCAACAGAATTAGAAATGAAAAAGGAGAAGTAATAACTGACGCTGCAGAAATACAAAGGATCATGAGAGACTACTACAGAAATATATAGCAATAAAATGGACAACCTGGAAGAAAAGGACACATTTTTAGAAAAGTACAACCTTCCGAGACTGAAGCAGGAAGAAAGAGAAAATATGAACAGACCAATCACAAGCACTGAAATTGAAACTGTGATTAAAAATCTTCCAACAAACAAAACCAAGGACCAGATGGCTTCACAGGTGAATTCTATCAAACATTTAGGGAAGAGGTAACACCTATCCTTCTCAAACTCTTGCAAAATATAGCAGAGGGAGGAACACTCCCAAACTCATTCTATGAGGCCACCATGACTCGGATACCAAAACCAGACAAAGATGTCATAGATGTCATAAAAAAAAAAATAAACTGCAAGCCAATACCACTGATGAGCATAGATACAAAAATCCTCAACAGAATACTAGCAAACAGAATCCAGCAGCACGTTAAAAGGATCATAAAACATGATCAATTGGAGTTTATCCCAGGAATTCAAGGATTCTTCAGTAAATGCAAATCAATCAATGTGATATACCATATTAACAAATTGAAGGATAAAAAACATATGATAATCTCAATAGATGCAGAAAAAGCTTTTGACAAAATTCAACACCCATTTATGATAAAAACTCTCCAGAAAGTGGGCACAGAGGGAACCTACCTCAACATAATAAAGGCCATATATGACAAACCCACAGCCAACAACATTCTCAATGGTGAAAAAAAATTAAACCATTTCCTCTAAGATCAGGAATGAGACAAGGGTGCCCACTCTCACCACTGTTATTCAACATAGTTTTGGAAGTTATAGCCACGGCAATCAGAGAAGAAAAATAAATTAACAGAATCCAAATCAGAAAAGAAGAAATAAAACTGTCACTGTTTGCAGGTGACATGATACTATACATAGAGAATCCTAAACATGCTACCAGAAAACTACTAGAGCTAATCAATGAATTTGGTAAAGTAGCAGGATACAATACTAATGCACGGAAATCTCTCATATACCTACACACGAACGATGAAAAATCTGAAAGAGAAAATAAGGAAACACTCCCATTTACCATTGCAACAAAAAGAATAAAATACCTAGGAATAAACCTACCTAAGGAGACAAAAGACCTGTATGCAGAAAACTATAAGACACTGATGAAAGAAATCAAAGCCGATACAAACAGATGAACAGATATACCATGTTCTTGGTTTGGAAGAATCAACATTGTGAAAATGACTCTACTACCCAAAGAAATCCACAGATTCAATGCAATCCTTATCAAACTACCAATGGAATTTTTCACAGAACTAGAACAAAAAATTTCAAAATTTGTATGGAAACACAAAAGACCCCGAAGAGCCAAAGCAATCTTGAGAAAGAAAAATGGAGCTGGAGGAATCAGGCTCCCTGACTTCAGACTATACTACAAATCTACAGTAATCAAGACAGTATGGTCCTGGCACAAAAACGGAAATATAGATCAGTGGAACAGGATGGAAAACCCAGAGATAAACCCACGCACATATGGTCACCTTATCTTTCATAAAGGGGGCAAGAATATACAAAGCAAACACAGCCTCCTCAATAAGTGGTGCTGGGAAAACTGGACAGCTACATGTAAAAGAATGAAATTAGAACACTTCCTAACAGCACACACAAAAATAAACTCAAAATGGATTAAAGACTTAAATGTAAGGCCAAACACTATCAAACTCTTAGAGGAAAACATAGGCAGAACACTCTATGACATAAATCACAGCAAGATCCTTTTTGACCCACCTCCTAGAGAAATGGAAATAAAAACAAACATAAACAAATGTGACCTAATGAAACTTAAAAGCTTTTGCACAGTAAAGGAAACCATAAACAAAATGAAAAGACAACCCTTAGAATGGGAGAAAATATTTGCAAACGAAGCAACAAAGAGTAATCTCCAAAATATACAAGCAGCTGATGCAGCTCAATATCAAGAAAACCAACAACCCAATCCAAAAATGGGCAGAAGACCTAAATAGACATTTCTCCAAAGAAGATATGCAGATGGCCAACAAACACATGAAAGGATGCTCAACATCACTAATCATTAGAGAAATGCAAATCAAAACCACAATGAGGTATCACTTCACACTAGTCAGAAAGGACGTCATCAAATAATCTACAAACAATAAATGCTGGAGAGGGTGTGGAGAAAAGGGAACCCTCTTGCACTGTTGGTGGGAATGTAAATTGATACAGCCACTATGGAGAACAATATGGAGGTTCCTTAAACAACTAAAAATAGAAATACCATATGACCCAGCAATCCCACTACTGGGCATATACCCTGAGAAAACCATAATTCAAAAAGTGACATGTACCACACTTTTCATTTCAGCATTATTTACAATAGCCAGGACATGGAAGCTACATAAGTGTCCATCGACAGATGAATGGATAAAGAAGATGTGGCACATATATACAATGGAATATTACTCAGTCATAAAAAGAAACGAAATTGAACTATTTGTAGTGAGGTGGATGGACCTAGAGTCTGTCATACAGAGTGAAGTAAGTCAGAAAGAGAAAATCAAATACTGTATGCTAACACATATATATGGAATCTAAAAAAAAAATGGTTCTAATACACCTAAGGGCAGGACAGGAATAAAGACACAAATGTAGAGAATGACTTGAGGACACGAGAAGGGGAGGGTAAGCTTGGATGAAGTGAGAGAATAGCATTAACATATATACACTAGCAAATGTAAAATAGTTAGTGGGAAGCAGCTGCATAGCACAGGGAGATCAGCTTGGTGTTTTGTAACCCACTAGAGGGGTAGGATAGGGAGGGTGGGAGGGAGACACAAGAGGGAGGTCATATGGGGATATATGTATACATATAGCTGATTCACTTTGTTATACAGCAGCAACTAACACAACGTTGTAAAGCAATTATACTCCAATAAAGATGTAAAAAATAAAAGGATGAATTGAAGCATCATCAACATAAGATAGAAATTCAGATCATACCTCACATAACTTTTTATTTAGTCTCTCAACCTGGCCAAATTCCAAAAAGATAGAACTGTGCTAGAGACCTGGTCCTGAATCAAGTATTGGGTGCCAGCCCAAATCCTGTCTGTTCTTTGGGGTGCCAAGGCCGGGTAAGAACAGGAATTAGTTAGTGGTATCAGGGGTAGTAGCTCCAGAAAGTTGGTATAAAATGTTTACTATGAATGAGAAAAATGGAAAATATGAAAACAGCCTGCTCTTAAGTAGAATTGTTATTGACTAAATAATGATACCATTTGCTTTTAACTCTGTCTTTTGTTTTCTTGTCTATCAGATATATTTTTCTCTAATAAGATATCTATTAATAGTAGTATTTTCATGGTACTTTTATCATTATTTTATATATTATTGGCTGATCTCTTTACATGATATATGAAGCACTATGATAATGTAATGCATATAATGGTGTAAAAAAATAGAGGCTTGTTCATGAAAAAGGGCTTTGTTAGAATTTATAATAGAATGCTTAACTTAAAGTAAAATACAAAAATGATGCCCAGTACAAAACGGTAGAGGCAAGGTTGCCATCAGCTGTCCAGGGCATAAAGGCACTGGGACAAGGCAATGAGTGAGGCTGAAATTAAAACTACATCTCACTTTTCAAACCAGGCACCCTAGGTGGGGTATATTCACCAAGAAGAGCTTTCTTCTGTCTATGAAGTGTTGTATTCACCAGCTTTTTCTTCTTTCCACAAAGGCAGTATTTGCTTGCTAAGTTTGGTATCCAGAGTTTTGGCCACCTAACTGAGTGCTTTTCTTAATTCACTAGAAGGTGCAGTAAAGTCTAAAGGACCTTGTTAGAAGTGCATAGTAATTGGAAATTCTTTTGAATATAACCAATCAAAATTTCGTGTCTTTAGGAAATAATAGATCATGATATTTTTGCATTATTTCAGTATACCAAAATAAAAATTATATTATTTTCTCCTTGAAAGGATGTTTTAATGATTAAAAACAATAAAAGAACTATTTATTTAGAGTAAACTGGTAGAATAAGTATAGGAGGTTTACTTTAGAAAGGTCAAGAGTTAATTCAGTTAGTGAGTTCTCTTTTTTTAAAGCTTATTTTGTGTAGTAATAAAGAATCAAAAAATTAAAACTGAAAGGTGTTCTATAAGTTTTCTATTTACAATATCTTTCCTTGTTACATTCTTTGTTTATATTGCAGGAATTATATTTAAATTTGCCTATATATAGTCATTTATGTATTATATAAGTGATATATAATCACTTATATCTTAAACAATTACAAGAACTTTGAGTTTGTATTAATCCTTTTTTTCTTCTTCTAAGAAAAATGAATCAGATATCTAGAATGTTAAAGGATACTTTTTCAAGGTAAAATCATGAATTTCTTACAAATATAAATTTAACATGTTAAATATTTAATTAACTCATTATTTAAGAGGGAACTAGGCAGATTTATATTCAGTTCAAAGAAGTCAAAGAGCCATACATTTATGTGGTGTAAACAATTGTGGAAATGAAATTACAAATAGACGTAAACCTGGCTTTTTCCACAAAAAAGGGAATAGAAATCAATTGAATCTTTTCCAGACAAAATTCATTTGCAAGTCCATAGGCAAGATTTATTTTCCATTGGTATCAGTTATCTGCAATTTACCAGGTAGTAAAATATTTCAAAGGCAATGTAAGGCTAAAGTCATATAACCCAGAAAGTCATGCTATAAATAATGAGTAACTTTCCATTGGGAACACCTAATAATGTCTTTGTTTATTCCAAACTTATTTACCAAGCTATACTAGAAATCAGTATATGGCCTAAATGACGTTCAAATCACAAGTGAAGATCTTTAGACACAAATTACATAAGCTATGGTCATTATTTTAATTATGAAGCCAAGAAGAAATAAATTTAATTGGAGAGAATACAATATCACTAAGCCATTTTATATTTTTATATTATAAAACACTAAACCATTTTATATTTTGTATTATATACACAAACATACAAATATAGGCATATGAACATTAATGTATGTTATCTTCAAAGAGAAGATGTTTTTTATGTCCATTGTTCATAACAGGTAACTCAACCAAGAAATTAAATAAATATGAATTCTGGAGTGTATGTAAAGGCAAAATCTTGGTTTTCTTCTATCCCCAGAAACTAGAAAGCCAGACATCGTTTTAAAATGTGTTTATTAAGTAATTCCACAACTCACTTGTAAAAATGAATGATTTTTAATACAAAGGGTTTGTTATTCATTTTCATCTGGAAAAATTCATGGAAAGGACAAATACTTAAGTTATTCTCTTCTGCTATTTATTCATAAGGTGAAAATTGGGAATTTTACATCTCTCTATTGACTTTAGAAATTTCACACATTTTAATGAATTTTTTATGTAAACGTATTCAAAACTCATATGCCTTTAGGTTGTAGCAAAATTAACTTAAGAAAAGTCAATTCGATGAAAAAGCAACTTTTCGTTATGTAACATTATCTTGGACTTTGATAAAACAACCCATAGCCTTTTTGTGAACATAAGTCAATACTATGTCAGAGGAATATATCTCTACACCACTGTTCTTATTCATATGAATATAACCACAGATTTTGTTTTATTTATACACACACACACATATCCATGCATATGGTAAAAATCAAGATGTCAGCTGGATTTCACCGAAAACTTTTGCATTTCAGAGAAAGGCAACTTCCCTTGTCCTCATATTCTTCTATCTAATTTGCAGCAGTTATGAAATGGAGCAGGACCCTATGGTCCTTGTCCCCCACGTCCTCAGCCTGCCTTTTGTCTGTAGAAATCTTTTAGCCAAAGAATAAGTTTAATAAGAGAAGTGAGAAAAAGCAGAACAAAGGAAAACAGTCAAACGAGACCAAATAATAATAATAGTTCAGTCGTTAAGCAAAGTCAAGGACTTTTAGTTCCTCCTCAAGGGGGCTACAGATAATATTCTGAGCCATATCCTGTGAGCTGTGTTGTAGATACTGAAACCCCCACCAGGTAAAAGAATTTAACTACATGATGACCAGGCGGTAGCCATGACATAAGCTGCCACAATTCCAAGAACTGGCCTCAGAGAAATGGTAACAAACTGACCCTGGAACTAAAGACTAACTGTACTTAAAACCATCAAGATGACAAGATGACACTGGTCAGACCACTGCATGACCAATTTCAAGGTGACCGTCAGAGCTGACTGTGCTCTTTCTGCAAGTAGCCCCCTCCCTCCATCTATAAAATCTCTTACCCACTGGCTGTCATTGGGGGTGAGTGGGCCTTTGGACAGGAGTCCTCCCCACTGCATTGCTTGCCTCCAAAATAAAGCACACTTTCCTTTTCACCAACCTTGTCTTTTTAATTGCTTTTGAGCAGTGAGCAGCCAGACTCCTACTTTCAATTACAGTTAGCTGATATTTTTCCCTTTTCAAGGAATGGGCCTTAGCATATGAAGATGTGTCATAAATCTATCTTCATTCCTTCTTCCACCAAACTAGACAACGTTTTTGTGGTCTCTTTTTAAGTCAGCAGTGTCTTAGTACTCCTAAAAAATGCTCACAGTCATGTTTTGACCAGGAACATCTTTACTTCACATTTACACATGCCCTCCCTTAACAACCAGACTTCAGCTTCCATGCATTCACCAATGACACAAAGCCAATTCATCAAACCGTTCCTTTCTTCTTAGACTACAGAGCTTCTTAACTGACTATGTTTTCTTTTCCCTCACTGAGGCCTCTACCAGCATCCACAATTACCTCAAATTCATCTCATTTAAAAGCTCCCCCAACTCTTGAGGGTATAGCTACTTCCTGCAGTTGTCTCTGAGTTACTTCAAGATTTTTTTGTTTTTTATTTTTCACCTAATGCTTTAACAACAGGGAAACCAGTTCCCTATATTGTCTCCTGTTTTGTTTTGTTTTGTTTTTTTATTTTTTATTTTTGGGGGATTGATTTGACTTTCTTTTTTTTTTTTTAATTTTTACTTATTTTTTATTTATTTATTTATTTTTGGCTGTGTTGGGTCTTCGTTTCTGTGCGAGGGCTTTCTCTAGTTGTGGCAAGCAGGGGCCACTCTTCATCGTGGTGCGCGGGCCTCTCACTATCACGGCCTCTCTTGTTGCGGAGCACAGGCTCCAGACGCGCAGGCTCAGTAGTTGTGGCTCACGGGCCTAGTTGCTCCGCGGCATGTGGGATCTTCCCAGACCAGGGCTCGAACCCGTGTCCCCTGCATTGGCAGGCAGATTCTCAACCACTGCGCCACCAGGGAAGCCCCTTGTCTCCTGTTTGAAATATCTAGTTTGGTTTTGCTTTTTGACTGGACTCTGACATAACAGGTCAATCGATCTTTGAACTCCTTCCAGTTTGTGGGCTAAAAATCACACAGTGATACAGTGTTATAAATTATTTTTAAATTGGTAATTAGCTGACAATTTGATTAGGTTCTGCTTCAGTTCTTCATTTTTTTTTTTTTTTTTTCTTTTTGAAAGCCAATAATTTAGAGGGCTGGGGAAAACACTCAACTTACCAAAGTATCTGTTATTCAGTCTCTAGGACTATTCATTTTCTCAATTTCTGGGAGACTTTCAAAATATATTTTATCAAGACTGATTAAATGGCTATTAATTATAGTTGTTACTAGTGGTACCTTATTTATTATACATGTTCAAAAGCATTGGGAACTGTTATTAATTTCAATACACCTTTGCCACTACCATATTTTGGATAAAATGCTTTTATCATATCATGTACTCTCAATATAATTTCTACCTTAGATGAACAAAATTAAGCTATAAATTTATGGAAAACATTTGCCGTTGACCTAACTAGGAAGTCATCAACTGCCCATGAATCAAATCTGACCTATTTTCTGTCAAAAATATGACTGTTTTTCAGTTTTTGTTGGTGAAAAACTTGTTTTCAAATTTTTTTCTATTATTAACATCAGGAAATGTTTGTTTTCTCTAATATGTGGAATATTTACTATGTTTTGTTGAAAATATCTCCAAAGAACTATAATGAAAGAATAAAATTGTTCTATTTTTAAAAAAAAGATTAATTTATCATTTCCCCTATATTTATTTACTCACTGTCTCATAAGCCCAATTTCTACGGAAGACACACACAGTTTATACTTAATGTAGAAACTTTCCAGTATTAATTACCCCATGTCCTCCTATTCACATCCCTTATATCATTTGTCCTCAGCCTTTGCTATCTCTTATAAATCTTTGGTCAAGGTCATGATGAGCTATTGTTAAACATGGTGCATACCCATAAGAAAGTGTAGGACTAAATAAATATTTGTTACTTATTGTGTGTGATTGTGTGTAAATTAAAATAAAATGTCAAATAGTATCATATTTCTATGATATGTGTACCACTGAGGAATTGAACAGTTAACATTTATAGTCTTCCAGAAAACAAAACAATAGATGTTGCATGTAGGCAATATATGACCAAATGTTCTTAATATATAGTATTTTATGTTATTGCAATTTCAGACAAAAATAGGGGTCCACTTTGGAAATATTCCAAAGAATCATTATGTAATAGAGAATGGCAGTCCAGTTGAAGAAGTCTTCTGTCGATGACTGAACTATTTAACTGCTGCTACCAGGATTCTTGAGAGCATTGGGTGATCCTTTTCTACAGAGACACAAATTGGTAGAATCATTTGTGTTTATTTGGTTGGTTTGGGGTCAAAGAGGAGGCAATTAGTGCTAGCATCCATGCTATGACCAATTGAAATGTGAAATATCAAAGGATTCTCATTGGACAATGTCTCCTGACGGTCAGCTGTTCTTAAAAGAAATAATGACAACACATAGTGACTACCCCAAGGACATGGTTTTTTACAGTTTACATTTATTCAAATAAATTATTTGTACATATCATTGTATCAAGATAAAAAATCCAATAAAGTGATATTGCCCCACACACATACAATACATACAAAAGATCTCTTCCCAAATCCAAGCTATAAATTGTTACATACACTAACCCACTTCAACGTTGAGCCTGTATGAAAGTATTTATCATAAAACAAGAGAACAATACTATAAATGTTACTGTTGTGATGTTTAGTGTATAATGATATTTGAATATTTACTGTTGCTTAGAATTAGATGTACTTTGGAAAGACTATTTCTTTATGTTAAATTTAATAAGATAAAGACATAGCTGGGGGTTGATGCCCATTCATGACTATTATCTCTTTTGTTTGCTTGATGGGAAATAATGAATAGGCTATATAGAAAATATATAAAGTAGAAACCATAGAAGAAATCCTGTTTTTTACTATCATTTTTGTATTTTTCTGTGATAAATAAGACAAAGTGTAACTGAGATATTCTGAGACAAGATATATATGAACTCTTGACTGAATAAGATATTCAGTGACCAGAAAAAGAAATATGCTTATGCTCATAACTTGGAAACTTAACACCAAACTATAAACTTCAGGAAGAAAGTAACTCAACCTCAACCTTCTACTGTATATAAATTTAGCATTAAACCTGATGCTTATATAAGAGTACTATATTCCTGTAAGAGTATATTTCTGGGTTTGCTCCACACCAAGGCACTATGCTTAATGGCTGCTTGATCTACATTTCCCACCTAGAAGTATTACAGTGTTTCTCTATCATTGTGGTTTATCAAGTTTGCCTGTTAATATCTCCATTTGATTCACATTTTTGAAGTTATGTTGTTTAGACAGGCTTGGAGAGTCATTTCTATCAATATTATGCAGCATTCCTAATGATTGTTGGGGAAATTAAAAATCCTACCAACCAAAAGACCTCTCTCTCTCTCTCAATGTAGCAGAGAAAAGACACATGATTTATTATTGAATATGTATATTCATACACATGAATATATGTATGCAGGCAGTCCTCAGAAAACTGTAAATTCTTGACAGAATTTCACACAAATTTGTAGAGTAACATAAAAGAAAGAATAACTAAAGCTTCTCTATCTTCTCAAGAGACAAATAGATGCAACTTGTGAGTCCTGTGTACCTCATGAGAAATGTCTGAGTTAACTAGTATGATGCGCTTACAACTATTGGGTCAGAATTTTCTTAATCTTTCATGTAAAGTCAAATGTCAGTCTTGTTATTGGGCTTATTATGTTTCATGGAGATGGTATAGTAATTGTACTTACTTCACAGGATCATTTTAAAGATTAAATGAGCTGTCTGTAAAATACTTAGAACAGTGCCAGCACACAATAATTGCTGTGTATATATTGGATTAAAATCATCATATGCCTATGGCTTCACGGCTATGAATAGCATATCTTCTGTAAGATCAATGCAAACAATACAATTTTCATTGAAAACCACATATTTGAGTAATGTGATGAAATTATTGGACAAGATTATTTAGTGTTCAGAAGTACTAAGAGTCCTGCTCTTAATGGAGGTACATGAGTCTTAGTTTTGACTCTACTTGATTCAGGGATAGACACTTTTTCATAACTTGATTACTTTTTTAAATTACTTTCATCAAATTTTTTTAAAATTCAAGAATATCTTTTATATGTCTTTACTCCTTGAAATATTATAAATCCAGATAATATAAATCAAAATTAAAAACCTCTATAAAACACAGACTACCACAATGAGAACTGTAAGAACTGTGTAGTATAATTTTTAAGGCAATATGCACTCATACTTTAACAGCAATTGCAAAAATGTGAAAAGATGAAAGCCCTTCATGTTGTGTACAAAATATTTGTAGAAAGGTTGCCAGAAAACAAACAATAATTAATTAGGAAAAACTTATTTCATAAACTGTTTGATATCATTAGCTACTTATCACATATTCTATAGGAGGTATGCCTTTTCATATGAAGCATACTATATTTTCTTGGTTTTAACTATAAAGATAATGACTTAAAAGACTGTTAATTTACTAAACGTTAAAATCACACACTTGAGCAATTGTGATAATTATATTACAAGTTGTATTTATTTCAGGTAAGATAAATATACATTTTTCACTAAGGTTCCCAAGCTTTCTAGATAAACATCATCATTGTATTGTGCTCTGTTTTATTTTGTTGTGTTTTCTGCCAGCATTCTCTGCATCTTTACTTTATAATATGTGATTCTGTTTGTGAGGGTGATGAGAGAGGATGGGGATAGTAAGAGCTAAGCTGCCTACTTGCTCCAAAGTGTGTCACCTTTGAAGAATATAATTGAAAACAGAGCATGGGATGCCTAATCTTGTCCCTCAAAAGCATTTTAATTAATATTCTTTCAGGGTAAAGAGAGCAAAGTGACCTGGTTACTAGAACACCTTTATTGAAATTATAATATCACATTTGCCAAGCTAGAAAGTCAAACCTCTTTTTAATACTGCTTGTATAGATGTAGGCAGTTGTCAATGACCATGTGGCATATAATTGAAAAAAGTTACATCATAAGGAACAAAGTGTTTGGAGAATTAATATTTAACTTACAGTACTTTCCTTTTATTTCCAGTAAGACTAATTCCCAACATTAATCAGTAAGCATGTCAATTGAATTCATTGTGTTTTTAATCATTTTCATTTAACTAGTCAACAACGTTTAAGGAGATGTTAAATTAAGCCAAATCACATTGTGCGTGTGCAGAGAGTGGGGGAAAGGTTATGGAACCAATGTCTCTTGTAAAATATAGTCCCTCATTCATTTAAAAAATTCCCTGTAAGACAATGCGACACCACTACACACCTATTGTAATGGTGAGTCCAAAACACTGACAACACCAAGTGCTGGTGAGGGTTTGGAGCAACAGGAACTCTCATCCATTGCCGATGAGAATGCAAACTGGTACAGCAATTTTGGAAGGCAGTTTGGTGATTTTGTACAAACTAAACATAATCTTACGTACAATCCAGTAATTATGCTCCTTAGGATACGGATTTGAAAATTTAAGTCCACACAGATACCTAAACATGGATGTTTACAGCAGCTTTACTCAAAATTGCCAAAACTTGGAAGCAATAAAGATGTCCTTCAGTAGGTAAGGGGATAAATAAACTGTGGTCCATGCAGACAGTGGAATGTTATTCAGTGATAAAAAGAAATGAGCAAACAAGCCATGACACAAAGGAATCTTAAATGCATTGACTTCTCAGAAGCCAATCTGAGAAGTCTACATATTGTATACAATTCCAAATCTATGACAGTCTGGAAAAGGCAAAACTATGGAGACAGTAAAAAGGTCAGTGTTTGTCAGGGTTTAAGGAGGATGGAGAGATGAATAGGCAGAGAGCACAGAGGATCTTTAAGGAAGTGAAACTACTCTGTAGATACAGGTGCACACATGTCACTATACATTTGTAAAAACCCATGGAGTATATAACACCAAGAACCCTATGTACTAATGAACTCTAATATAGGGGTTTTGTGATAATGACATCACTGTAAGTTCATCAATTTTTGTGGGGATGTTGATAGTGGGGGAGTCTGCATATGGGGGGGGCAAAGGGTACATGGAAAATCTGTATTTTCTGCTCAATTTTTCTGTGAAAATAAAACTGCTCTGAAAAGTAAGTCTACTGTTTAAAAAAAAAAAAAAAATTCCCTCTTCATGAGGAAATCATGGCTCTTTAAATGTACAAAGTTGTGAAGTGGTATGTGTAGGTGTGCTTGTATTAGTAAATTTCCAGAATTAGAATAGTATCTGAAACATAACAGTTTTACATTAATCTTATGTGTAACTGTAAACGTTTTAATAAGAACTTTTAAGTAAAGTTTATGTAATACAAAACAATTTACACCATTAGATTTTGCATATTTTAGTAGATACTCCAGTTAAAGTTTATTTTAATTTTGTTCAGACTACTTTTAACCAAGATAATTTTAATTCCTTCAAACACACAGTTTAACAATTTACAAATGAATTTAAGTATAATAGTTTTCCATGTTGAATTGATTCATAGATGCCTATTAAATCAACATACTAAAGTTTTCATACATTCCTTATGTTATAAATGCAAAGTATTTTTCTAAAACACATTTTAGAAAATATTTACATTTTACATTTACATATTAAAAAGATGTAAAAGTTTTCTTTTAGCAATTGTTTAATAGTTTGAAGAAAAAACAATTCCAGTATGCATTCTAATACATGAAAATAATTGATGCTAAAATAAAAACATTTAATTTATATCCTTTTAATTTCTAAGATTTCAGCTTATATTAGGATCAAATTAATCAAATTTGAAATATAAATGCTAAAAAGAGACAAGTAATGTTCTTATATACTTAGATTTGATTATTTTTTTGTTGAAAGGAATTGGTACTTCTTAACGATGGATAGAAGGGAAGGATAAAAGTGTAATTTCAAAGAGATAACAAATTATAGGCTTTGAAAAAGTAGTGTTAAGCATAACTGATAGACTCTATAATTTTGAGCACATATCATGTACTCAAAACTGATGGTGGTACTATCAGATATATAAAACGTAATTATCCTCAGTTCAGTAGAGTCTTGGAGAAGCCTTGCCAATACACAGGTGTGACCATTTGAAAGTCAGAGAGTCAGAATGAGAAAGACAAATATCACAGGATATCGCTTACATGTGGAATCTAAGAAAAGGGTACACATGAACCTATTTACAAAACAGAAACAGAGTCACAGATGTAGAAAACAAACTTATGGTTACCAAGGGAGAAAGTGGGGGAGGGGGGAGGGATAACTTGGGAGATTGGGATTGACATATACACACTGTTATATATAAAATAACCAACAATAACCTGCTGTACAGTATGGGGAACTCTACTCAATACTAAGTAATGACCTATATGAGAACAGAATCTAAAAAAGAGTGGGTATGTATATATGTATGACTGATTCACTTTGCTGTACAGCAGAAACTAACACAACATTGTAAATCAACTATACTCCAATAAAAATCAATTTAAAAAATCAAAACAAGTGAGAACTTGTGCACATAATAAGAATACAGGAATATCATGCATGTTTTGGCCATGTGGCATTATCAAGCATGTTTTTTGTTTCACAAAATAGTTTAGTTTGAATAAAATTATGAATCTATTACTTAAATGAGAAAAAAAGAAAAAAAAGAAAGAAAGTCAGAGATTCTGCCTTCTTCCAGGTCCCACAAGACTAGGTGGATTTTAACTGTCCTAGAATCACTCTGAGTCCAGAGTCAGCACAGCCCTGGAATCTGCATTCATGGGCAGGAGGATGGTATAGGTACCATCAGGTGACGACCTCATTAGTCTTGTCCTCAGTGTCTAGAACAGGCACAGCAAAGATGATCTCTTACTGGTCCCCAAGAGCACCAAGTGAGTCCAGGAGAAGTTTTCTTTCCTTTCGCTGCCTAACACCAGCAGGTGTCAGGTTTCTTTTCCTAACACCATCGGTTGATTAAGTATTGAGAAAGGAATCCTACCAAAGCAAACAAATCAACAAACTAAAATTTCTTAACTTCCTTCTTGAAATTATTCTTGGATGAGGCCATGATTTCTTAATATACATTGATGTTTATTTCTAAATATCTATTCTTTTTCATTAATTCTATTTTTTTATATTGATACTTATTAAAAGGGTGGTAAACATTTAATATTTCCAAATCGTCATTTTGTTTTTACTCATTTTAACCCATTGTAATAGGACTTTTCCATTTATTCACTAAAATTTCCCTTTATTGTCATCAATTACCTCCAACTTAAGGAATCTAATGAGCATGTTTCATTTCTTATATTATTTTTACTCTGAAACATTTAACATTTCATCACACCCTCTTTCTTGAAAAGTTCTTCCCATTATCTTCCTCTTCGGTACTTATAGTTTTCTTGCTATTTCTCAGATACTCCTTTTCTTTTTCTCTCTCTCCCTTTGCAAGTTCTTTTTTCTCTACCTGCAATTTAAGCAATGATATTGCCTGGAGTTTATTATTATATTTGTTTTTCACTTTTCAAATAATCCTTGGACAAATTTACTGAATCCATGTATAAGTTGATTTTAAGCTCAGTTGTGAAGATGAGAAAAGGAGAGAATAAAGGCTAAAAGAGATATTGCCTGGGTGTAAAAATCACTGTGCTCCTTTCTAGCTCTGTAATTTTGAACAAGTTATTTAATCTCTCTGTGTCTTAGTTCTTCATCTGTAAAATAGTGGTAATTATAAGGTCTTTCTTGTTGGATTGTCATGAGAGTTAAGTGATTTAATACATAAAAAGTTCCTGGCACATAGAAAGCCTGCATTACATGTAATCTATATATTAATAATAGATGTATCTATTTATTCCTAAAAAAGATCTGTAACAGTGATTATTTAAAATATCTAAATTCTACAAAGTTTTACATAATTTTAGGACTGTTTATTGCACGTTTCCATAGAATGTGAATGCTTTAACTGCAATGCTTTTATTTTTGTTTTCTTTGGATTGCCAGCAACTACCTGAATACCTGGACTTGCCAGGGAATTTACAATTTGGGAAAAAGTATCTATAGAGAGAGCATGATGATGATTGTATTACTTGATTTGATCAAAATTAGAGTGTAACAACCTAAAATTGTATCTCCTCACGTCAAATTTCAAATATTAGTTAAAAGGTGTTCAGCACTTAAATTCTATTTCCCATGTTCTCACCTGCTCATCATGGATGGACACAGGTCAGTTCCCCCAGACTCCATCCTCCTTCCCATCAGTCAAATGAAAGAACAGGCAGGTCCAAGGTCAAATACAAAAATCCCAGGGAGGGCTGTTGGAATGGTTTTCTCCCTCTTCCTGATGCACACACACGCACACGCATTTGAAGGCTCCTCTTATGCGTCTTTCACAGACACCAAAATTGTTACCTATCCCTCTGGACTTGATTACTTTTCTCTTTTGTCAGTGATTTCTGTTCTATTATGAAAACATATTCTTATTATTATTCTTTACTGAGAACAGAATAGTGCAAAATTCACTTAATTTGTGGTACAAAGTTTACATCTTGTAAAAAAAGAAGTTCTTGACAGGATTGCTAAACACTAAAATTGCTGAAAAACAGAAGCCATTTCACTGTCTTTGATAAACAAGATAGTCTCTCATCTCTCTGGAAGAGATTGTTTTCTTGTCTGGAAAAAGAATGAGACCTCAACCCCATGCTTCTCAGACATATATTTTAAAATCTTTAGAAATATTGTAGATTCTGTCACAGCTTAATTGTCGAAATGAACCACAACTATAAAGTTAGGTTTTTTCCTAAAAAATATATTGTGAAAATTCTCAGCTAATATAATGCCTACTTTTTCATTTATAAATTACATTACACATTGTATTTTCTGTATACATTTTAAATCACATTTACTATCAATAGTAAGCACATTTCATTTCAATGTGTTATAAAGACATCAGCATGGAGACTATTGTAAGAAAAATCCTTTGTAAAATAATGATGTCAAGATATTAGAGCAATTGCAGTTATTTTTGAAGATATTAAGCCAAGCAACTATTTCCATTAACTGTGAAGTTCCCAGTATTCTGCTGGTTATTTTATGGGAGATACTGAAAATCTGTAATGCATTGTTTCTTCAGTAAGCTCATACTTTAGCTGTGGAAATGAAATTGACAGGTTAAGACTTCAAGATACAAAATGGAAACATATTTCATATTATGCACCAAGACTCTAAATGGAGAAATAGATGAATATCAGAAAAATAAGTAAATAAATAAACTTTTGGAAGAAAACAAATATGAGCTTAGCATCATTAAAAATAGAATCAAGAAAAAATGTAAATACACACACACACACAAACTTCTTCAAAACAAATCCAAATGTAAAAAATGTATATATTTCCAATTAAAAACTTGCTATACTCTTTTGGAGCCAGACATATATCAGTTTAAGCACAAAATCCAGCACAATCTAACCCTTTGTTTGGGTGAGCCATTTCATCTCCCTGAACCTCATGTTCAAAACCTGTGAAATTATCACTATAGACATGTATAGTGAGGAGTTAAACTAAGGTAGTGTATTTAAACATTGGAGCCAATTGAAGCTATCATGTTTTTCTATGTGCATTCATAGAATCAATGACTGTCATCAAGAAAACACACAGTATTTGTGTCGTTATTGGATTTGATACTAATGAAAAATTTCTATCCTCTCATGTAAATAGCCCATTCTTTTTTCCTTGTACAAGTAGTAAAGTATGCAATTAGAAACATAAATATTATGTACAAAGTATGTTATCTACTAGATACCAGCTTAAAACATTAATAAAATAAATGATTCCTTTCTAATAATATTGTTTTGAAAATAACTTAGTTCTTCTGTTACAGGAGATAACTGCGAGGCCACTGAATACAGCAAGATGAAAAGCATGCTTTTAGATTTACAAAATCAAAAATATGTTACACAAGACAATGAAAACCCTAACGGTGATGACGTATTTCGGAAGAAGTTGCTGGTGGATCAAATGTTTAAATATTTTGATGCCGACAGTAATGGACTTGTAGATATCAATGAACTAACTCAGGTAGGATTAATGACTAAATTAACAAGCTCATTTAAGTATAGCATATGCAATATATTTACATTTGTGTGAATTTATGCTATATAAAAATATTTTTATGCATATAATTTGACTATAGACATAAAATATTTTTAAGAGAAAAATTTGACTACTCTAACAGCAGTATTAATTTTAAGTAACATTTATATGATGTTGTACAATTTAAAAGAGATACCTACTTTTGACAGGTTTCTATACCTTAAATACCTAAAGGAATTGCCAGTTCTCTCTTATAGAATTTATAAAATATCTCCAGATATATTCTGGAACTTTTGTAATGTTTAATTTTCTATCAGTCAATGGAAGCTTGTTTATCTGGTATTCAAGGGCATTACTGAACAGCAATTGAGTACATCTATAACATATTGTAAATAAGTGATTTAAGAAGGTATTCAATTATTGACCTACTCCAGTACTTTTTTAATTATCAAAGATCAGGTATATTAAATCTGATTTTAATACTATGTCAACATTATTAAATTTCATTTCCTTGAAAATTGCCACCAAAATGATACATATAGACAAATTGTTATTAAAGAGAAGAGAATATTTTAATAAACAGAAGGTCTTTATGTGAGCCATTTTGGAAAAATAGAAATATTTTAATATGTCTGTTACTGAGACAGACTGCTGAAGGAAATTGAAATACCCAGATTTAAGAACCTAAATTAGTTGCGGATAGTGATGGAAATATAAAATGATGGACATAAGATTTCTCTACAAATATATATAGGTTTTAGGGAGCAAAGGAGAGAAGAAGCCACTCCAGGGCGACTAGGAAATTGCTGATAGCCCTGAGGAGTGCTGCTGAGTCCATGTTAATTCCTATAGTGGATCTTAAGGTGGATTTTGCTGCTGTGCTTAGCAGGAAATATAGTTTTCAAAAAAAAAATTCAATTGTCTATTTCCACAACATCATGCCATTCACGTTTCACATTTAATTTTATGGCTTACTTAAAAAATCCAGCAATGTGGAATATCGGTCTTATTATGCAAGTATTTCAAGTTTTGAGATAGTGTAACGTAGTTTAGAAACTTCATATCAAAGTGACCTTGTGAGCAAATTGACTTGTCATTTTAGGTAATTAAAAAACACACCGTTTTCATTATCTTCTTTAACTCAGCTTACATTTAATGAGTAGTTACTAAGTCCCAGGCCCTGGGCTTCAAGGAATGAAACTCTGGAATTTTAAGGTAAAGTTAGAAAACTTTTAATTAAGATATTCATGTTGTCATACATGTCATAATTTATTTTTCAAGAATGAAACTCTTTAGAATTTTACATTTCTAGTAAAGAAATGATGTAATTCAGTTAAAATGAATTTATAATTAAGGCATGTCACTTGGATCTATGCATGTCTGACATATTCAAATATATTGTGTTTTTGGTTTTGTTTCTTACTTTTTTATTTTATAATAGTTTTTAGTTTTCATTAACATGTCTATACTACTTTAACCACTGGTTGGGTATGACACATGATCTGACCAAATCTAGGACCCACTTCTGAGTCCAAAGAGAAAATTGCTCTGTCTACACTACTTTAACCACTGGTTGGGTATGACACATGATCTGACCAAATCTAGGACCCACTTCTGAGTCCAAAGAGAAAATTGCTCATCACTGGAAAATGGCATTGACAGCACTCACCTATAATTGTTTCAAGTTTCTGCTACATCCAAGTTTATGTTAGTTTCCTAGGGTGGCCATAACAAAGTACCACAAACTGGGTGGCTCAGACAACCTCTCTGTCAGTTCTGGAGGCTCAGCGTCTGAGATGGAGGTGTTGGCAGGGCTATGCTCTATCTGAAGCCTCTTGCGGGGGAGAGTCTTTTCTTGCCTCTTTCAGCTTACGGTAGCGCCAGGCATTCCTCGGCTTGTAGGTGCATCACTCCGGTCCCTCCCTCTGAAGTCAAATAGCTTCTCTCCGTGTATTTGTTTTCACATCATTTTGTCCCTTCTTCAAAGGATACCAGTCATATTGGACTGAGGGTCCACCCTATTCTAGCAGGACAGCATCTTACAGTATCTAATTACATCTTCAATGATCCTATTTCCAAAAAAAGTTTACATTCCGAAGTCCTCAGGGTTAAGACTTTTTAACATATCTTTAGGGAGGACAGAGCGCAACCCATAATAAAGTCATCTGCTACAGAGTTTAGTTTTGTTTTTCTTGTTACCTTTGATTTGGATTTGCTTTTACATCTGAAAAGTGCCCTTCCAATTCATCTGAAAGTTATCATGTGAGAGCAGAAAGGATCTTCAGAATCCTATTTATATGTTGACCATCCACAAGGTACAGGCAAGGAAGGAACTGGGGAGGTAATATTTACTAACCCCTGAAGACATGTCCCAGTCCTTCCTTCAGCTTTATAGAGTGGAAATGTTAGCATCTCATCTGTCAGCAATCAGCTGTGAAAAAACCAGAAGGTTGTAACTGATGTCGTGGAAAAGATATAATACATTTCTAGCTCTTATGAACATAAATATTGTTTTTGACTTGTGTCTTTTTAGGTTACAGGTGCTTTTAAGGAACTTGTATTCCAAGTATTATAATATTAAAGTCAATAATGTATATGACTTTAAAAATCAACTTGGAAACATATAATATCATCATTTAATATCAAGTTTCAAAATAAATTAAAAGAGTAAAAGGGGAAAGGATCTTAATGGTGTCTGCTAATAATTTACAAGCTATTATTAGCAGAAATGTAATCTGTAATTCCAAGATACTGCCAATGACAAGTAAAAATTAACGAACATAATTTGGCTTTGAGGTTTTATAAATTCAGCATAAAAGCTGGCTGCCCGTGTTCAGTTCATACTTCACATAATGAATATATATTCTAAAGCTTCTCTTGCAGATTTTCAAGTAAATTAGAAACTAGAGGTAGTTGAGAGAAGAAAGAGATAATAAAAAGCAATAGTTAAAGGGGGTAAGATCTATAGTATCACAGTTTAAGAACTTTGATTATAGAAGCTGGACTCATATCTACTACTTAATTCCTGTGCAACCTTTAGCAAATGACCCAAACTCTCTGTGTCCCAACTCCCCTTTCTACATATCGGCAATGATAATAACACCTAGTATGTAAACTGGATGTGATATTGATATTATTTTGAAAATGTAGACTTCTTAGAAACATAACTAGCACATAGGAAACATGACGTAATTGTTAGGTCTAATTAAATTTTCCAATCTAAGTTTCCTGTGCATACCATGGAGGATAATGGAAATATAAAGAGGGCACACATGCTTGAGTTATTGGATGAGCAACTGATCAATATTTCTATCCAGTTCATCCTTTGCATTTTTTAATGTTTACAATCGGCTGATAGGTGAGAACAAATCGGCCATTATAACCCAGAAATCTATGTACACATTATTAAATATGCAAACATTTTAATACCAATTTTCACAATGAAACAATGTTTCTTACAAAAGAAGAAAAATAGTTTGGTTATTCCAAGAAATTAGGAAAAATAAATGGTAACATGTTTTATTTATTTATTCATTTATTTATGTTGCTCATATCATTTGAAGTACTCATCTGCTTATCTCACGTATCTAGTATGAATGTTGTTAAATCCTGAGTTCTAGGCTAGAGACAAGTACATGGCATCATTCTGCAACCACTGTGATGTTGGGCATTTTTCTCCAGAGTATATAGTGCCCCTGTCTTTACAAATATGATGTTAAATTGAACTAAACTTAAAATAAATATATATATTTTGTTTTTAAGATGCTGATATATATTATACTAAAATATCCTTACCTGTCAAACTGTAAAATACCTAGTTTTGTGCAGTTTTTTCTTGTACATAAAACCAAGTTATTAGAAATAATTGAAAGCAATATCTTGATTAAGACAGACATAGATGTGTTATGAAAGAAACAATATGCTTTAATTGACTATATTTTACAATTTAAATATTTTAAAAATAGAGGTCCTCAGTATAGTACAGTAACTGAGTAATGATAATAGTAGTAGTAATTGTAATAATACTATTACGTTTCTATAATCCAGATGTCTGTCATTCCCTTTGCATTTCTCTTTGAGCTACACACACACACACACACACACACACACACACACACACACAATCCATTTGCAAAAAGGAATATGTACTTGGTGGAATGACTGAAGATGTATAGGGTGGTAGAGGATGGGATTATGTCACATATTACACAAATCACACATTGAAATCCAGTTTAGATGAAGCACTTTGTACACTTCCTTTCCTTGTGCTCTGTCCAGATCATGCCTTGCATTTTCTGTACCACAGACGCAGGACCCAAGTCTACCTCTCAGTTTCAACTCCTTAATTTTCCCTGGGGCTCCAAATTTCTTATCATTCAAAACAATATAGCTGTGTTTTATTTATATTCTCCCCCTAAATGTGTATAACCAAATACATCACTTTAAATAGTTGCCAACATCTATGTGCCTTTCTTAAAAACTAATGGCAAGTTATAGAATATAATACCACCAACATCAAAAACCGATATCTGCAAGAGGGAGGAGATATGGGGATATATATATACGTATAGCTGATTCACTTTGTTATACAGCAGCAACTAACACACCATTGTAAAGCAATTATACCCCAATAAAGATGTTAAAAAAATAAAAATAAAGCAATATCTGGTACAGTCTTTCCTTGGGCAAATAAGTCTTCAGTCCCTGAGACTAGTAGAAATTCTTATCTTCTGTCTTCTGCCTTATATTTTATACCCTCAGAGCCAAGTGAAATCCCACATCTCTCTCTTTCCTCAAGTGTGTATGATGTCCATTTTCACCCTTGGTGAGGATTTTTGCCTTCCCGAGGGACATGGGGTTGGATGACAGGGGAGAGTGTGGGAGCTTTTTTAGAGGCACAGAACAGATGATCACTCTCTCCTCTCCCATATATGTGTCTTAATTACTGTATGACAAAGGTAATATTTCAATCACATTTAAAGTAATTTTTGAGCATTTTTGTTTTAAAATGTCTATTCTCTCTTTATTGACAACAGGTAAATGGGCATTTAATTTACTTTGGTCTAGGCAGCCCTGTATCTTTTCTTAAATCTGTGCTATACTGCCTGGATCCTATTCAGAATAAGGTGGTAGAACTGAGTGGTCTCAGCCAGTAAGCAGTTCTATGCACTAAAGGCAAAATCAAATGTTCTGGCTCTTCCCAAAGACCAGGCTGACGGTGTGAAACCTTGCTTGTTTGGTGTTCTGTCTCAGTTCCATTCCCCAAATCTAAACAAGTGTCTGAGGTTCATCTCTATTATCTGTATCTCTCTCCTGCTTCTCTTAAATTGCCTTCTCCAGCAGTAAGAATTCAGGGCTTTCTTTGGGTCTATGGTGAAATCTGAGCTTTACTAATGCTTGCTTCAGTGAAAATTGTCCTTGTAGCAATATGCTCCAAATTTGCTTAATATTCAAATGTATGTCTCATAGGATAATAGCTCACTGAAAAAGCCTTAACAAATGTAAAGTATAGTCTTTATTTGAAACATAACAACAAACAGGGTTTCTCCCCTAATTACTGTGTATGTGACTAGTGTGGTCAGGCACTCAGCTACACAGTAACACATTTATGGTTTTAAGAACATATGTTATTCCAAAACAGACCTGTAATGCTTGAAATAAGGATTTCAGGCTGAAGTGACCTAAGGTATGATCACGTTCCTTTTGGCAGGCTGGCATGTAGGAAAAGATCATTGGAAGAGAGAAGGTTCATGATCATTTGCTATGAAAAGAAGCATAGAACTCTTCCTGGTGGTTTATTCATATGCATTTTGAAGTTTCTGGGGATATTGATAAAGAGTTAAGGTAGACAGAAATATTGTGAATTGAGGGGTAAATCATTGGTGAATTATGGGGAGAGAATAGGAAAGAATGATGTAACTGACCTGACATTCAAAAGAGAAGCTTCTGTTTACCATCCATCCTTCTGTCTGCCTATCTATCTATCTATCTATTTATCTATCTATCTATCATCTATCTGTCTGTCTATCTATCTATCTATCTATTTATCTATCTATCTATCTCTCTATCTATCTACCTGATGAAAGAAAACTCATTTGGCAGGAGGAAGAAATCCAGAAGTGCCAATAGAGAAGCATTTAATTTTTGACGATCTTCCTTCCATTGAGGTAGAATAGACATGAGAAAAAAATTAGTCTCCAATTGTTAAAATTGTTGGACAAATGGTTTTCTTAAGGGGTAGCCAGATTTTCTTAAAGTCAGTATGGTGAAGAACATGTTTTCATAAGAAATAGAAGCCAAAAGAGAATTTTCTGATCAGAGAGCAGGATTTACAGAGGATACTATGATGGGTTTGAGTTGGAAAGGAAATGAGACTAGGTCAGATTGGGAAATGTGCACAGCAATATGGGAAGACTTGGATTTTATAGGGTCACAGAGGTAAACCAGGGTTTGAAGCACAAGGGAATTTGTATAAATTGTCCCTTAGAGAAAGGACAACTACTTCTTGCATCATGGTTCCATCTATTTGCTCCTCAGAGTAAAATGAGGGGATACATACGCAGACTTCACTCAGCAGAATGGCGCCCTTGAGTTTATTAGCAATGTTAAAAGATAAACTGAAGCATATTAAAATGTTGAGTTTATCTGAGCAAAAATCCATTCAAATCTGGCAGCGCCATACCAGAAGTGGTTAGAAGCATTCTGTGGAGGGGAGCTAGGGAAAACTTTTATAGAGAGAAGGTGAAAGCAAAGTAAGGAAAGTGCTAGTTGGCTGCAGATTTAAGCCTAGTTGTTTGTGTTTGGTTGTCCTTAGGTTTTGATTTCATAATCCTCAGGCATTTACAGGTTTAGGGGTTGGTTGTATTGTATGTGCCAAGGCATTACAGCCAACCTCAGCCTAACATTCTCCTTGTTTAATTTAAGAGCAGCCAACATAAAGTTCTTGAATTGAAATGGTGCTAATGGCTTGGAAAATGTGTTCCTCAGCCTTCTCCCCATTTCATAAAATAACTGCCCATGGAGTTTAAGTAAGCAAAGTCATTCCCTTGTGAGTCTGAGTTTAAATTAGCAGCTGTATTGAGTATATTGATTTAGCTTTTTTCTTCATTTAGATTCTGTCATCTTAATAAGCTGATTCACATTAGGAATACATATTAGAATGAAATATTTCCTTAATGTGCACACATGACAACTGTTTATTAAAATAATAAAAAGAACTACTTGTTCTTGGGATTTAGATTATTATGTTACATATATTTGACTTAAAGAGCCATTTGCTCAATGACTACCATATGTGAATTCATTTACAAAATTAAATAAAAAAGCAAGAATAAATGACGCTAGATATTTTTAAGCTAACAGGATAGGCATGGTGCTGATGTCTTTGCAGACTTTGTACATATCCATTTTCTTTAAAACTTATTAGAACTGTTACATAGGGAATGGAGAGTTAGTCTTTATTTTGAGTTGTTGAGCCTATTACAATTTTAAAGATTTTTGAAAGGGTTCTTGTAGCTAGTCAACATATTTATTTATAATAAGATTGGTAAGAATTGTTTTACCCCATAGATAAATTGCTATTTTAGTGGAAACAAACTAAATGCAAATAAATAAGCATTTGTTTGGGTAGAGAAGGAGATAAGTGAGGACTGTCTGGGAGTGCCATAGTAATTAATCCTATTCAACATTTACAAACCCCATAAACCTGTCAGGTATACAAAATGAGGCAGCAGAAACCAGGTGTTAAAATGGCATTGGCAATGCCAGTAGGTAGATCCTAGTAGAACTGGGAATTTCAAGGGCTAAGGATTTCACAATAATAACAGCAACAATTAGCACTTAAAACAGAAAGGTAAGTCTTGTATTGTTGGGTTAGGTGTAGTTCAGGGCTCCAATTAAGAAACAGTAATTTCAATTGTAGCTGGAAACCTTAGTAAGTAGTTTCAAATATTCCTTTTTTTTTTTTTTTTTTTTTTGCTTTAACTCTGTTCATAGTATCATAAGACAACTTGAAAATTAAAATTAAGTTTATAAAAAATTTTAAATATATTGTTTGTAGCATCTTTCCTTTAGAATGTCAAAGTACTTTAAAAGTGTTGGCATTAATGTTCAGAGAATCCCTGTGAACCATATAGAATGCCTTAAAACTAAAATAGTTTTTATCCCACCAATGGTTTAATAATTTTATCTCTTCAGCTAGTCTTTCAAAATTAATGTTGGCCATAACGATTTTTTAAATGTCTTCTAACGTGTTAAGCGTGTTACAAAACCTAAAAGAGAACTTAGAAGATGTGATTATTTTATGCAATTCTTTTCTTTTAATACATATTGCAGGGTAGCATCAGTTATATATGATTAAACCATTATAATTTGTAATATTAATTATTTACCCTCTGTCCTTTCACATTGTTTATTTTTAAGCGCTGTTGACCATCCATAATTATCCTGTTTTTTCAATTGATTACATGTTCCCACTCACCCTTTCTAGAATATTAACTCCATAAGGGAGTCATTCTTACTTACTAATTAATCTCCAGCCCCTAGAACTATTCTTGGCACATGGTGGTTGTAAAGAAAGGAAAGAAAGAGGGATGGAGGAAGGGAGAGAGGGAGAAAGGAAGAAAGTGGATAAGAAGTAGTCTGGAGGATCAAGTAATAGAAGAGCCAACCTGTATTGATGTGGGAGAAACTTAAAAGCCAGTGCCTGGAGATGTGTATTGTTACCACAGGAGTATATTTATTTTCTGAGCCTTGGAATGTAATCTACACATTTGTCAAGTAAAGGACTGAATATATCTGCCTCTGCTTAACCTCACAAACGTGATGGACTTTCTTTAAAATAGAGGATCACTGAGCTCTAACTCTACTAAGACCATTGTGATTCTGACACGAGCATGATTAGTTTGAGAAAAATAGTTTGCGAAGGATGAGGAAGAGCTCAGATTACTTGAACATATTATCAACTGAAAAAAAAAAAATGCACAACGTGAGAGCTGTGAGTTAAGTTGTATTTGGGGCAAAATGAGGACTATAGCCCAGGAGACAGCATTTCAGATAGCTCTGAGAAACTGCTCCAAAGATTTTGAGGGGAAGGTCAGTATACATGTGATTTTTGGTGAAGGATGAATACATGCAAACAAGCACATATTTTTTGCAGAAGGTTTCTGCTAGTCTCATGAAGGTTACTCGTCACAAGGAGCAGACGTCACCACGAAGGATTTTAGTGTTTTTCTAGATATGAGGAGATGGAAGAATTGGGCTAATGAACTCTTCTCCTGAAAATATCTAACTATTTGAAGACCCGTTCTGCCAGTTTTTCGCAGAGCACAGAGGGCCTCATTTCTGATCTCCATCCTGTGCTCCTTTCAGGGGGTGTTGAAGGTCAGCAGCTGCTGCAGCTCATGACTTAATCTTTGTAGAGGCAGATGGCAAGTGCCAATTAGTAGTTGGCAATATGCGTGATATATTTCATGAGTTCATCTTTTCTCCTACTCCACCAAGGAGAGGAAAGAAAAAGACACAAAACTGGAAGATTAGACTCCTCTGTCTTCCTACCCCTTACACAGATGGTCTCATCACCATGACCTGACTTGAGACATCAAAATCAACTACATGTATCTTATTGCTTTTATGAGAGTTAATATAATAACCTTGGATGTCCAAGTCATGCCTTATCCCCAGAAATCTAATAACCATACATCTCTTAACAGGGAGACAATCCTTTACATCTACCTCTGGCACTTTCTATTTCTCTTTCCAGTTTTATTTATCTTTAGATAAGTTATCGTCATCTGAGATTCTGTGTAGGGTACAAGCATGTCTCAGAGATATTGCAGTTTGGTTCTAGACTACCACAATATCGCAATAAAACAAGTCACATAATTTTTTTTGTTTCCTAGTGCATATAAAAGTTATTTTTACACTACACAATATTTTATTAAGTGTGCAATAGCATTATGTCTAAAAAAACAATGCACTTACCTGAATTAAAAAAATACTTTGCAAATGAAACTATGACTGGCCTCCTAGACTAAAGTTTCAACATGAGATACTTCAGTGACAGTATATTCAGTGAGTCTGGCCTTGTCAAGAATCTCTAGTTCAGATGTAACACATGCATTTTGAGGAAGCTACAGTGGGAAGTCTTTGGAACCAGAGCCAGACGGTAAATGAAATAAAGGTCCTACAAGTTTGGATCCCCAGCACCAGAGTGCTTAATGTATTACCACTTCTATTTTGTTTTATACTTTCTTTCCCCCAGTCACACATTCAGCTCATTCAGGCTATCAGAACTCTGAATATCTGAAGCAATTTTCCCAGGCTGGTTAAAAGGTCTGTAGGAGAGTATCGTCCTCATTTGGAACACCCCAGAATGTGCCAATGCTCCCAACAGGAAACAAAGGAGAGAAAAAGTTACTAGGAAGCATTTCTTAAGTAGGCTATTTCATTGACCAAAAATGGACTAAATGAGGAAAACGTGTATTTAAAAAATGGAAGAATGAGGGAGTGAATCACCTCTCCCCTGTGCATGGGCATGGCCAAGTGTCAGTGAACAAGGATTTTTATAAAAAGCTCACTAGCCAGGACCATGCACTTTTCTAAAGCACATTCATTAAAACAGCATATCCAGCTTGAGTTTTATAATCATGATCAAATCAAGATCAAGATCAAATCAAAAGCAAGCTAGTCTTATGCCGAAGCCAGTTTCAAGGAAAAAAGTCGGAGTCTGTTCTCTTGGTCTATACATGATTTAACTTGAGTGAAACAGAACAGAAATAAATATGAGACATACACTACAATGATGAAAGCTTCTCCTCCAACTTTCTGTTCCATCGTTTCACAAACAGGTATGTGACTAAAGGTCACTAAAAATAGTACTAAAATATCTGACCAAATCCTGGTGTCACTGCATCCTAAAAATTACCGCAATGCTGGCACTGCAGGTCTTTAGGAAGAGTATAGTGAGGTGAGATCAAACACGCTGCTCCTCCGCTACCCAGAAAAGTCACTTCCCATTATCTAACAAATAACAGATGGAGAGTGGCTGAGAGCTCCGTTGCTTTCTAAACAGAAAAGCAGTACTTGTTTTCCCATTAGGCTTATAGGAGAGAGAGCTTCAGCCATTAGATAGTTTTGTTAATCCCTCCAGCTGGACCGTGCTAAAGCCTAGGGCTTTAATCCTCACTATCAACAATATCTATTTATGTGGAAAGCAGATAAATCATTCACTTTTCCCCCCTTCTAAGGCAGCAAATGCCAGCTTAGCCAATGAAATTTGAATCCCGTAAACAAGAAGAGAGAACACATGATGTGTAAAAGTCGTATTTAGCAGTGCAGGTGCTGTCCTTGCATGTCACCACTCGGGTGGCTACAGGGGGGGCTGGAGCTTCTGGTGATCCACCGGCTAAGCTCCATCCTCAGCGCTGCCTCTGCAGCTCATCCAAGCGCAGCCATAACAACTTCTGACTTGGGGATGTTCCATAAAAGGTTAAAAGTAGCTCTTCAGAAATTCTTATCACCAATCTGCCATTGCTGTGACAAAGCTTGAATCATCCCGCTCTACCAAAAGAAATAATAAAGCATCATGAATATACAACTATAATGTGCACAAACTGGTGTGGAAATCTGCAATGAATTATTATAGTGAGAAGCACATTAAATAAAAATCATTATTTTTAACTTTGATTAGGTCTGAATGTATACTGTATGTCTTGCACTTGACGATATGTGTGTGTGTATAAGCATATACATGTTTTTAAAAGTCCTCACAACAACCAGGAGAGATAGAGGTTACTATCTTTAATTTCTAATTGAGAAAAGGTTGAGTGACTTGCCAGATATTATAGAACTATTAAGTGGCCTTGGCATGGTCTGAACCCAGAGCTGGCTGACTTCATAGTCTGTGTTTCCTGATTGCACCAACTTAAAAAAAAAAAAAAAAAAAAAAAAAAAAATGGGAAAGCAAAGCTCCAAGCAATATGAACCACTCCTTCTGTGGACAAATATGAAAGACCATGGACACAGCTATGCAGCTACCCAGAATGAAAAGGAATGTTTGAAAAATCTTGGAGACCTCTTTTACCAGACAGCCTATATCTGTCTGGTAAAAAGCAGAGTATAAAAAAGCTACTGCCCCAGTCCATGGAACAGAGCACAGAGTAGAAAAGCAGTCTGGTGATTTTCCTCACCCATGCTTGGGTAGGTTTCCATCATCAATCGGTGCATTAATTCTATCTGGCTCCTGGAAACAGTCATTTGCTGAATAGCTCCTTTGTGACCCAGGGAGTTAATTTAGAATACCAAATGCCTTCACTTTCAGCTGGGGAGGAGTTTAGGCAGAAGAGAAAAAAAAAAAAATACTAACTTCATTTTTTACAAATAATAAGAAGATGAAAGTTGGACCAAATTTCCTCACTATTTTTGTTGGAGAACAGCTGTTCTATTTTGACATGGGTCACTGAGACATTGGAGGAAATTTTCACGTGCAGGTATTTCCTTGAGTCAATATAAGTGGAGCAAAGGAAATGACTGAAATACAAAAATGTCCTTTTAGTGTTCAGATTTTCTGGGTCCTACTGGGAGATTTTTGTATTAGAAAGTTTAGGCTAAATTCTAAGTATGTATCTTAGCGTCAAAGCAACTAAGTCAAATTTATAACTATATATTTGAAACAGTTGAAAATAAATGTCCAGTAACTGAAAACCCAGGTTTCTCATAGGTTCAGTTCTTTGCCCAACTACAGACTTAAATTACCTATTGAGTGATTTACATATAATTAATTATATTATAGAAACTTTAAGACAGATATAATTGCATGAATTTAATTTTCTTGTCAGGTGATAAAACAGGAAGACCTTGTCAAGGACCTTTCTGATTGTACTTTGTATGATCTACTGAAATATGATGATTTTAACTCAGACAAGCACCTGGCTCTTGAAGAATTTTATAGAACATTCCGTGAGTATAAGATTCATTCTCTAATTCCTCTTTGTTCTTTTTCCTGTTTCTTTACCCAATATGGTGTGTTTGCTTGATGTCAAAGTACAGACTGTTTCTTAAGAGAAGTGATATAATGGAGATAATTTAAGTGTGTGGCTGTATTGAAACGAATGTAAAAGCTAAGGGAGTTATAGTTCTAAAATGCAGAGCTGGAAATGTTTGATAACATTTGCTATCAGTTCCTATTGATTCTAGTTTAAGATATTAATTCCACAATGATGCTTCCAAGGTTATTTTAGACTAGGAACAGCACTTCACTGTCACCATGTATCAAAAACAATTTAATTATTTACATAATGACAATTTTTTTTTTATTTTATAGAAAAACCAAAGTTGATTAATAAAGTTTGCATATATGTTAACAACAAAAATTAGCATAAGAATTGAAAATTATATTTATGTTAAGATACTTTGGAATCAATTATATATGTTTAAAATGCTTAAAGACTTCTCAAAATTGAGTATACTTTATAGAGCAAAGTTGTAAAGATGATTTGGTTAAGAAAGTTGTGTGACAGGTTATTCATTAAAAATAATTCAAAGAAAAAAGACTAAGAGGCAAAAAACAGAAGGGAAAGTTTTGGAGCTGTGTGTAAAAGAAAGAGAAAAAAAAATCATTAAATTAACTGGTTGGTATTTGAAAATCACCAAGTAATCAAAGTTTAATGAGATTTTAGATTGACAGATAAATAGATGATAGATAGATGGATAATCTTCAATATTTTTATATGCACTCACATATATAGGGCTTTCCAAATATATACATATGTATATATATATTTTTTTTCCAAAAAGGCAGGAAATAAGATATGTACTTGGTGTTAATAGATCCTTTTTGAATTATGCCTCTGTCGTCCATCAGTTGTCTGATATTGGAAAAATTACTTAAATCTCTGAAAATTCATATAAATAAGGATAGTAGTTACCACATGATCATTTTATATTAAAACACTGAATTATATTTTATGTAATATTTGATACTAGCAAAGTAATAAATGTGAAATAGTTGCATGTTACAAAGCTTTAAGGCAAGATGTCAGTATGCTCTTCAGATTTAATTAAACTGCATTTCCACTTTAAATTACAAGCAGAATACAAGATGGGATATCTCAGTAAACAGTTAATCCTTTAAAGTGTGTCACAAGGCTAGACAACTTTTCAAAGATAACAAGAAAGCAGCATTATAATTCAATGATTATATGAAGAAACTGAAACACAGTGAAGTTAAGAACCAAGTGGCTGAGTTTATTATCAGACCTATGCCAAACCAGTTAAGAAGTCTATGTGTTTGCCCCTAAACTTCACTCTGTAGTAGGCATTGATTTGTGTGCTTAGGATGACAGGAATATTATGGTTTATCAGGAAAAATTGTTTACATTATATTATATTGTATTATATTGTATACTATCATGTAAGATACAAGGGGATAAATGTCATAGGAAGGCCTACATAAAATATAAAGTGAACTAAGAATATAACCTCCAGCACTGGGGATCAAGGAGAGTTTATGAAGGTAGTAGCAATTGAATGGGTCTTCAGGATGAGTGGATTTGGACTTTAGGGGATGAGAGATGGAAGATGGACAAAGAGAAGGGTGTCAGGGAGGAAGAAATTTTCCTCTACCCTTCTGGGTCCTTTTGGCTGGTCTAAGAATCAAGTTCACATAAGGCAGATTAGCAGGAGAAAATCAAAATTTAATAACGTGTATACATGGGAGAGACCCAGGAAAACTGGGTAACTCACCAAAATGTCTGAAACCCTCACCTTAAATACCATTTTCAGCTAAAGACAAAAGAGGATGTTGAGGTAGGGGTGTTGTGCTTCAAAGGGGAGGAAAGCAACGCACATGGAGATGGAAAAACAAGTGTTTGGTAAATGAATGTTCTCTCAGCCCTGCACAAACAATGGGACACAGAGAGTAATTTTAAGAAGCAGACTTTGCTGAGTTCCTTTCTGTCCACACCCCTAGTTCATACTATGGTAACCTGTGGTGATAGCTCCCTTCCTGGAAGAGGTCCTCTATCCTCTTTCTTTTAGGCAGTTGGGGGAAAGTTGAAGTTACTTTCCAAGTGTTTTGGGCTTTGATTGTTTTCAGCTTGAAATAATATTAATACCAAAGAGACATTTTGGGGTGGCAATTTTGCTCCCCTACCTCAGCATAAATAAAATCTCTACTGCATGATACACCAGAGTATTTAGAGAAACTAGTCCAACCGGAAGATCTCTTCCAGGTCTGAAAGTCTATGGAAATATATCAATTATCATTACTATTTTACTAAATTATTGTATTAAACAGGCAGTCTAATCTACCAACTCCTATCCTCCACTCCCATAATATGAGGATACATGGATGTGGCTAAATAAAAGTAGTTGAAATCTATAGCAATAGCAGAAAATATTTTTAATGGTATACAAACTATCAAGCATCAATAAGAGAATTAAATTGTATGTTTACATAGGATTTTTATTCAAAATATTGTTAATGGTGGAATAGTGGAGCTAGAAACTAATAAATACAATGAAAATAAAGTGTGAGTAATATGTTATTTTTATGGTAACACAGCAAAGACTGAATAATGATCCCTGGCAATATCAGTACAAAAGAATCTTCCCTAGAATACTGCTACCTGCACCTATCAAGGGGAAAATGATGTTGTGTTTGGGATGATATGATTTGATATTGCTAAGGAAGGCAAGGTAGATCAGTATGTTGTAAAGATAAACAAAATTTGCAATTCAGAAATCTGAATCATCAATACAAACTTCAATAGAGACATAGTGAAACATTGTTTTTAAAGGAGCTACAGTGTACTACAAACTATTGAATTTGGAGAGAAGAAAATCTATATGATTCTGTTAGCAACTGGAAGGTAATATGGTAGCAATTTTACTGAAATTATTTATAGTAAATGCAATGAAGTTTAATGAAGATTGTAATGATTCTGCCATTCTGTCAAAATTATGTATAATGCAAAAGGTCTACATTTTTAATATTTTGAATCATAAAGTGATATTTGATAACGACAGCACTTGGCAATCAGCAATCATATTATGAGGTTTTATCTTTTTGAATAATCACAAAACTTTTCCTTAACTATGATAAAATGATGTTAACATAATCATTTAGAAAAGGTAATGTTTTTAAGTAAATGCTGGAATTATCTGGGGTGTTTTAATATTCATTGTGGTCTCACCAAGCAGTTTTCTGCAATGTTTTATATTTTCAGTGTTTCACCGTTATTAAACAGGGTATCAAGCTCTAGAATGACCCTTTGGAGAGAGCAAAACTAACTTGTATGGGTTGTCTATATCAGCAAGATGTATTTATACTTATAAGTGAATAGGAAACATACGTCTATTTCTTTCTCTCCTTCTGTTAAAATACTTCACGACTAAACCCACCTCAGTTTTGTGAAGTTTAGTGACAGGCGTTGTATAATGACATGATTTTAGAAAGTCACTCTATTATAAAATATAAGTATCATGAATAAAAAAAATATAACAATTGTGAAAAGGCAATCTATTTTAAAATTATATATTAAGTACCTATGTGTATAGACTGCTGTGACAGTTAAAGCAACTTGAAAAGATAAGTTTCCTTTCCTTTAGAATGCATCATCTCAGACAGACAATGATAAAAAGGACAGATATAGTAAGGATAAAAAGTAATCAGTTTTTCCACCCAGAATTCATTCCCCCAGAAAGTTTCTAAAAAGAAATCCCAGAAAACTAAAAAGTCCCTAAATGAATAGAATCTAGAAGAATAAGCTAAGACCAGAGAAGTTAAGAAACTTGTCTTTATCCAGTCTTTATTTACTGGCAGATACAAAGATAAACAGATTTCTTGAGTTCCAGTTTATTATCCTTTCTGCCACCACACAACATGGAGGAAAGTAAAGGGTACTTTGCAAACAGGAAAAGGTTAATGGTAAAGAAAAAAGAACCAGCACATTATCAACTGTTATTACATGATTAGGGTGTTATTTTAGTAGTTATAAAGTTTTCCATAAAATAGTATTTCTTTTCATTTTGGATAAGAATAATTATTTTATTATTTTACAATAAGCATCAGATAATATTCTTAATTTTTCTCCAGAATTTTTGACGTTATTAAAAAATCCTTTGATTTTTACTAGGATATTTAAAATAAATCCTCACTGCAAACATCAAATATCTTAAATCATGCCTTGTTTGATTAACAAACTTGGAAATCTATGCAATGGGATCCAATAAATCTTAAGTGAGATCAGACATAGTTTTGAATATTTAAAAGAAATACTAAATCCTCTCGTCAGATGGTGGAGGTGGACACCCTGCACCCTTGCATTTTGTTGCCTTGATAGTAAAATGTGTAGATTTTTCAGTGCAAAGAGTACTTAGAATTAAAAACAAATTAATAGGGTCATTATTAACTACAAGGACTTGTATTAAAATACAGAGATTCAGCATTTTATTTTCTTCCAACTCAAAATTAAAATACAATGTTTCATTAAGTTTACATGTCTGGAACTCTAAATTTTTGCTTCAGATCTGTAGGTAAATGCAAGTGATTTGCCGTTAGACAAGGTGACCATACACAGAACTGAGACATTTAATTTCAGAAGTGATGCTCAAATAAATGTTTATATTTATTTATTTTTGCAAATTCAATTAAGATGATAAAGTGTTATTATATGGCTCTTAATTTTAGGAATTAATTGTTTTCATGTGGACTTTCTAGATAACCCAAAATGGTTTAAATGTCTACCCAGAGAAAAGATATTTGTTTTGTAAATGCTTTCCATGTACATAATTTCCTGAGTTAAACTATAAAGTGCTTTGACTTAAAATTACATGAAGTGAGGAGTTTGTGTAACTCTGATAGATTCTTGAAATCCTATTAAATTACGAGTTGTAGTTTCCAAAACCATATACATACACTTTAAGATGTGTATGTGTTCTAGTGATTCAAGATCTAATGTCACCCTTAAATAAATCTTTATCAATTCAAAATGATCTCTATGTGTGGAAAGATCCAAAGGAAGACGTTTTTCTACTATGCATAAAATAATTAGGTTTTTGCAAGCATAATGCATCAGTTGTGAGCATTTATATTGAAATTAACTGTACAATATCTGTCTCTCCTTTCTTAAAAAGAATAATTAAGACTCTAAAATTCTAAAATATTAAAAAACATGGAACAGTTATTTTAAATCACCTAACTCTTCATGATTATATTCAAAATGTCATCTCTTTATATGAAAGAATTCTTAATGGAATATAAATTTGATAATGACATTATAAGGAAAATATATTTATTTTTCTGGGAAATCACAATTGCTATAATAAAATGTTAATTATCGGAATCATCTAATAAGAAGAGCAATAAAATATGAGTATTATATTAACATTCATTGACATTAGATCATTAGTGTATGAAAGTCCTTCATTTGAGAAAAATAGCAGAATTTAGTGAATTTAGAATTTAATAGCAGAATTTAGAAAAATAGCAGAATTTGGCATATTCAAATAGAAACTTTTGGATGGAGAATATGGTGGTCCAGAGTCAGGTGGGAGCTCTGGAACACAAATAGAGACATAGAACATGCAGTCAAAATTTGATACTCTGGCAAGGAGTGGGGTATCTAAGGTGAGTATGTGAAGAGAGAAGAGATGGGCAGAACAGCAGTAGGAAACTAAAACTAAACAACAACAACACTTAGAGAGATAGGAAGAAAGCCAAAGGAGTACACCATCATAAAATTTTAATAAGGAATTGTTTCCAAGGCTGGGTTCAAAACAAGAAAGTATATAGCAGATGAATGGGCACTGGATTTGGCAATAAGGAATTTGTTGGTAACTTTGGTCACAGCACTTTCAGCAGAGATGTAGGGGTAGAAGCAAAAGTGCTGGTGGTTGAGAAGTTGGATGTAAAAAAAAAAAAGTGAAAAAATAATGTTGAGCAAAAAAGCAGAGCACATAGTATACATCAAGTATATATGTAGTTAAAATCCAAATTAGGTAAAACTCATCTGTGGTTTTAGTAGTTAATATGAACGGTTGCCTTTGGGGGAGTGGAGGGCGTGTGGTGGGAACACAAAGCAAGAGAAGGGCTTCTATGGTGCTGGCAATGTTCTACTTTTCATCCAGATAAAAAATCCCACATGATTTGGGAAATGCTGCATTGGATGAACTGCTATAGAATAACCCCAAACTGGATCATTGTAGCATAAAATCTTGCAACAAGTTTAGTTGACTTGTCCACTGGGGAAATCATTCTTTTGTTACATGCTTTGAATGCAAAGTTAGTTTACATGTGTGTATGAATATACTCCTCTATGTCGGAGTGTGTAGATGTGCACTAATTGTTGGATACATAGAGCACCACTCGCTTACAGATGGTTGTAGTGTATGTTATTTTTGATGTGTCTGGGTTCTATCCCTAATAGAAACATACTGTGCAAAACATGATTGTTGAGATCCAACTTATAGACATAGATTCCAAAAGGACAGTTTTCTGGTTCTAAAAAAAAAAAAAAAAATTACTTGTATACCCCAAATGTTAATAAAAAGACAACCGGGAGTTTGATGTCTTCAAAGGTGGCAGAGCCAGGGCACCTCAGAGCATTCCCACAGTCCGTCGAGACCTCAGAAGTTGCCTCCGCTGGCTTACGCCTCAGCCTTTGCCCTGCACACTGGTCTCGGGCTTCATGGAAGTGAAAACAAGCCAAGAGTAAAACAAAACCAGTACAAATCCCCAAGTCAAAACAGCTACAATCAAATTCAAGGAAAGCAAAGTTGTGTGGCTGACACGGTCTCGATGCTCCAGCCGGCTGTCAGGCCTGAGCCTAGGAGGTGGGAGAGCAGGGTACAGGACACTGGACCATGAGAGACCTCCTAGCTCCACATAATATCAATTGGCGAGAGCTCTCCCAGAGATCTCTGTCTCAACACTAAGACCCAGCTCCACTCAATGACCAGCAAGCTCCAGTGCTGGACACTCCATGCCAAACAACTAGCAAGACAAGAACACAACCCCACACATTAGCAGGGAGGTTGCCTAAAAACATACTAAGTTCACAGACAACCCAAAACACACCACCGGACACGGTCCTGCTCACCAGAAAGACAAGATCCAGCCTCATCCACCAGAACACAGGCACCAGGCTTCTCCACCAGGAAACCTACACAACCCACTGAACCAACTTTACCCACCAGGGGCAGACGCCAAAAAAAATGGAAACTATGAACCTGCAGCCTGTGAAAAGGAGACCCCAAACACAGTAAGTTAAGCTAAATGAGAAGACAGAGAAACACACAGAAGATGAAGGAGCAAGGTAAAAACCCACCAGACCAAACAAATGAAGAGGAAATAGGCAGTCTACTTGAAAAATAATTCAGAGTAATGATACTAAAGATGATCCAAAATCTTGGAAATAGAATGGAGAAAATACAAGAAATGTTTAACAAGGGCTTAGAAGAAATAAAGAGTAAACAAACAATGATGAACAACACAATAAATAAAATTAAAAATTCTCTAGAAGGAATCAGTAGCAGAATAACTGAGGCAGAAGAACAGAAAAGTGACCTGGAAGGTGAAATAGTGGAAATAACTATCTCAGAGCAGAATAAAGAAAAAAGAATGAAAAAAATTGAGGACAGTCTCAGAGACATCTGGGACAACATTAAATGCACCAACATTTGAATTATAGGGGTCCCAGAGGAAGAAGAAAAAAAGAAAGGGACTGAGAAAATATTTGAAGAGATTATAGTTGAAAACTTCCTTAATATGGGAAAGGAAATAGTAAATCAAGTTCAGGAAGTGCAGAGAGTCCCATACAGGATAAATCCAAGGAGAAACACATCAAAACACATATTAATCAAATTATCAAGAATTAAATACAAAAAAAAATATTAAAAGCAGAAAGGGGAAAAACAAATAACACACAAGGGAGTCCCCATAAAGCTAACAGCTGATCTTTCAGAAGAGACTCTGCAAGCCAGAAGGGAGTGGCAGGACATATTTAAGTGATGAAAGGAAAATAACTACAACTAAGACTACTCTACACAGCAAGGATCTCATTCAGATTTGTTGGAGAAATTAATACCTTTACAGAGAAGCAAAAGCTAAGAGAATTTAGCACCACCAAACCAGCTTTACAGCAAATGCTAAAGGAACTTCTCTAGGAATGAAACACAAGAGGAGGAAAAGACCTAAAATAACAAACCCAAAACAATTAAGAAAATGGTAATAGGAAAACACATATCAATAATTACCTTAAATGTAAATGGATTAAATGCGTCAACCGAAGGACATAGAGTGGCTGAATGAATACAAAAACAAGACCCGTATATATGCTGTCTACAAGAGACCCACTTCAGACCTAGGGACACGTACAGACTGAAAGTGAGGGGTTGGAAAAAGATATTGCATGCATGGAAATCAAAAGAAAGCTAGAGTGGCAATTCTCATAACAGAAAAAATAGACTTTAAAATAAAGACTATTACAAGAGACAAAGAAGGACACTACATGATGATCAAGGGATCATTCCAAGAAGAAGATATAACAATTGTTTATAAACAATATTTATGCACCCAACATAGGAGCACCTCAATACATAAGGCAAATGCTAACAGCCATAAAAGGGGAAATTGACCGTAACACAAAAATAGTAGGGAACTTTAACACCCCACTTTCACCAATGGACAGATCATGCAAAATGAAAATAAATGAGGAAACACAAGCTTTCAATGATACGTTAAGCAAGATGGACTTAATTGATATTTATAGGTCATTCCATCCAAGATCAACAGAATACACTTTCTTCTCAAGTGCTTATGGAACATTTTCCAGGATACAACATTTCTGATCTTGGGTCACAAATCAAGCCTTGGTAAATTTAAGAAAATTGAAACCGTATCAAGTATCTTTTCTGACCACAATGCTATGAGACTAGATAATCAATTACGGGAAAAAAATGGCAAAAAATACAAACACATGGAGGCTAAACATTACACTCCTAAATAACCAAGAATTCACTGAAGAAATCAAAGAGGAAATTTTAAAAATACCTAGAAACAAATGGCAATGAAAACATGACGGCCCAAAACCAATGGGATGCAGCAGAAGCAGATCTAAGAGGGAAGTTTATAGCAATACAATTCTACCTCAAGAAACAAGAAAAATCTCAAATAAACAACCTAAACTTACATCTAAAGCAACTAGAGAAAGAAGAACCAAAAGAAACCCCAAAGTTAGCAAAAGGAAAGAAATCATAAAGATCAGATCAGAAATAAATGAAAAAGAAATGAAGGAAATGATAGCAAAGGTCAATAAAACTAAAAGCTGGTTCTTTGAGAAGATAAACAAAATTGATAAACCATTAGCCAGACTCATCAAGAAAAGAAGGGAGAAGACTCAAATCAGTAGAATTACAAATGAAAAAGAAGTAACAAGTGACACTGCAGAAATACAAAGGATCAGAGAGATTACTACAAGCAACTATATGCCAATAAAATGGACAACCTGGAAGAAATGGAAAAATTCTTAGAAAAGCACAACCTTCCGAGACTGAACCAGGAAGAAATAGAAAATATAAACAGACCAATCACAAGCACTGAAATTGAAACTGTGATTAAAAATCTTCCAACAAACAAAAGCCCAGGACCAGAGGGCTTCACTGGCGAATTCTATCGAACATTTAGAGAAGAGCTAACACCTATCCTTCTCAAATTCTTCCAAAATATAGCAGAGGGAGGAATACTCCCAAACTCATTCTATGAGGCCACCATCATTCTGATACCAAAACCAGACAAAGATGTCACAAAGAAAGAAAACTACAGGCCAATATCACTGATGAACATAGATGCAAAAATCCTCAACAAAATACTAGCAAACAGAATCCAGCAGCACACTAAAAGGATCATAAACCATGATCAAGTGGGGTTATTCCCAGGAATGCAAGGATTCTTCAATACACCAAAACCAATCAATGTGATACACCATATTAACAAATTGAAGGATAAAAACCATATGATAATCTCAATAGAAGCAGAAAAAACTTTTGACAGAATTCCCCACCCATTTATGATAAAAACTCTCCAGAAAGTAGACATAGAGGGAACTTACCTCAGCATAATAAATGTCATATATGACAAACCCACAGCCAACATCGTTCTCAATAGTGAAAAACTGAAACCATTTCTTCTAAGATCAGGAAAAAGACAATGGTGTTCACTATCCCCACTATTATTCAACATAGTTTTGGAAGTTTTAGCCACAGTAGAGACGAAAAAGAAATTAAAGGAATCCAAATTGGAAAAAAAGATGTAAAGCTGTCACTGTTTGCAGATGACATGATACTATACAGAGAGAATCCTAAAGATGCTACCAGAAAACTACAGAGTTAATCAATGAATTTGGTAAAGTAGCAAGATACAATATTAATGCACAGAAAACTCTTGTATTCCTATATACTAATGACAAAAAATCTGAAAGAGTAATTAAGGAAACACTCCCATTTACCATTGCAACAAAAAGAATAAAATACCTAAGAATAACCCTACCTAAGGAGACAAAAGAGCTGTATGCAAAAAACTATAAGACACTGATGAAAGAAATCAAAGCCAATACAAACAGATGGAGAGATATACTAAGTCCTTGGACTGGAAGAATGAACATTGTGAAAATGACTGTACTACCCAAAGCAATCTACAGATTCAATGCAATCCCTATCAAACTACCAATGGCATTTTTCACAGAACTAGAACAAAAAAATTCACAATTTGTATGGAAACACAAAAGACCCCGAATAGCCAAAGCAGTATTGAGAAAGAAAAATGGAGCTGGAGGACCCAGGCTCCCTGACTTCAGACTATACTACAAAGCTACAGAAATCAAGACAGCATGGGACTGTCACAAAAACAGAAATATAGATCAATGGAACAATATAGAAAGTCCAGAGATAAACCCAGACACATATGGTCACCTTATCTTTGATAAAGGAATCAAGAATGTACAATGGAGAAAAGACAGCCTCTTCAATAATTGGTGTTGGGAAAACTGGACAGCTACATGTAAAATAGAATGAAATTAGAACACTCCTTAACACCATACATGAAAATAAACTCAAAATGAATTAAAGACCTAAATGTAAGGCCAGACACTATAAAACACTTAGAGGAAAACATAGGCAGAACACTCTATGACATAAATCACAGCAAGATCTTTTTTGACCCATCTCCCAGAGAAATGGAAATAAAAACACAAATAAACAAATGGGACCTAATAAACCTTAAAAGCTTTTGCACAGCAAAGGAAGCCATAAACAAGATGAAAAGACAGCCCTCAGAATGGGAGAAAATATTTGAAAATGAAGTAACTGACAAAGGAGTAATCTCCAAAATATACAAGCAACTCATGCAGCTCAATATCAAAAAAACCAATAACCCAATCCAAAAATGGGCAGAAGACCTAAATAGACATTTCTCTAAAGAGGATATACAGATTGCCAACAAACACATGAAAATGGATACTCAACATCACTAATCATTAGAGAAATGCAAATCAAAACCACAATGAGGGGGGCTTCCCTGGTGGCACAGTGGTTGAGAATCTGCCTGCCAATGCAGGGGACACGGGTTCGAGCCCTGGGCTGGGAAGATCCCACATGCCACGGAGCAACTAGGCCCGTGAGCCACAATTACTGAGCCTGCGCGTCTGGAGCCTGTGCTCCGCAACAAGAGAGGCCGCGATAGTGAGAGGCCCGCGCACCGCGATGAAGAGTGGCCCCCGCTTGCCGCAACTGGAGAGGGCCCTCGCACAGAAACGAAGACCCAACACAGCCATAAATAAATAAAATAAATTAAAAAAAAAAAAAAAAAAAACACAATGAGGTATCAACTCACACTGCTCAGAAAGGACATCATCAAATAATCTACAAACAATAGATGCTGGAGAGGGTGTGGAGGAAAGGGAACCCTCTTGCACTGTTGGTGGGAATGTAAATTGATAGAGCTACTATGCAGAACAGTATGGAGGGTCCTTAAAAAACTAAAAATAGAAATACCATACGACCCAGCAATCCCACTACTGGGCATATACCCTGAGAAAACCATAATTCAAAAAGAGTCATGTACCACAATATTCATTACAACTCTATTTACAATAGCCAGGACAAGGAATCAACCTAAGTGTCCATCGACAGATGAATGGATAAAGAAGATGTGGCACATATATGCAATGGAATATTACTCAGGCATAAAACGAAACGAAATTGAGTTATTTGTAGTGAGGTGGATGGACCTAGAGTCTGTCATATAGAGTGAAGTAAGTCAGAAGGAGAAAAACAAATACCGTATGCTAACACATATATATATGGAATCTAAAAAAAAAAAAGGTTCTGAAGAACTTAGGGGCAGGACAGGAATAAAGTCGCAGACGTAGAGAGTGGACTTGAGGACACGGGGGGGGGGGGGGAAGTGTAGGCTGGGAAGAAGTGAGAGAGTGGCATGGACATATATACACCACCAAATGTAAAATAGATAGCTAGAGGGAAGCAGCTTCATAACACTGAGGATAAGCTCGGTGCTTTGTGACCACTTAGAGGGGTGGGATAGAGAGGGTGGGAGGGAGATGCAAGAGGCAGGGGATATGGGGATATATATATATATATATATATATATATATATATATATATATATATATACACATAAAGCTGATTCACTTTGTTATACAACAGAAACTAACACAACAAAGTAAAGCAATTATACTCCAATAAAGACGTTAGAATTTTTTTTTATATAAACCTAAAAAAATAAAAAATAAAATTACAACTGTTAAGGCAATATAGATTTGAACTATACTTTTAAAAACAATAAAAGCCTTAAATCATTCCCATTTGAAGATGACTTTGTCCTCACCATTGCTAAGGTTACCTTAATCTGATGTAGCTGGTACACATTTATGTTTCTCTTTTTACCTATATCCACTGGCATTCTACATGCTCTGATTTTTACACGCTCTGATCTCTCACTGGTAAATTTTGCTTGTTGGCCTGTTTGTAACTTTTAAAAGCAGATACAGTTAGATATTTTAGCTTCTTTTATTTCAGGTGACACACTTCTATTTATTTCTTGAAGTATTGACTCTTTTGTCACATAGATATTGAGAATAAGGACTTGCCTGACAAAGTGAAATTGAAATAAAAAGTAATAAAATGGTAACTCACCAATCTTTCTTATTTTCCACACTTGTCAATCATAATTTAGTGTGTCTGACTTAAAATTACTTTCTGCTGATTTCAGCATAATATTCTGAGATGGAGTTTGCCTGAGGCTGTTTATGGACTTTCACAATCATTTCTATAATTCACTAGTCCTTTGGCTTTGTTAACCCCATGTTCTTAATACCAACTTCTCAGAAACTCCTTGAATTGAGGCTTATGTTGTCCTTGTGTGGTCTGAAACCCTATCTGGATGGCGTCTTCATAGTGGCTTTACTGTGGAGATCCAGGAGACACTGCTACCCAGATCCGAGCCATTTGGACATGACTGAGTGACTGCAGATTGGCACCAAAGCCTTTGCTTCATTTCAAAGTATCTCAGATTCCCAAACTGAGTTCTTACTAATGGGATTTAATTTTTAACTGGACAAAATTGTTCAACAATTTTAAACAATTGGAATGCAATCTGTCATGTTTTAATTACTAGCTGTTCTCTAAATTCCCTTCTCTAAGTTATTCTGAGAGAAGGCATTTTATCTAAATCTTCCAGTTGAAAGTTTCTTTATAGGACTCTGCTCTGTCAAGTGATCCTTTAGAGAGGCATTTATCTAACAAGTGAGTGTTATTATGAAATATAAAATAAAGTGCTTTTTAAACTTATAATATCAGATAATATGTGTTTAAGCATTTAATCTTTTAAAAATATTTATTTAAAGAATTTGATAGTTAATACTCAGAAAATATATTTTTGCTAAATTTATTTTAATGAATAGTTATTATTGCCTCATTTATTTTTAACCAGGTAAGGTCTACTCTGTCAGTTAAGTGAGTTCTACTGCTTTTATGGAATAGTTCTATGGTTATAACCAGACAAAACATAAAGCTTTAACAGGCCTTATCCACGTATATAGACATCGTAAGATTTACATTGAGTATCTAATATTAGTTTGAATCCAGTGTATCTTGTTGAAAAAACGGAAGAAATGAATCAAAACTAGAGAAATGGATTTTTGAATTTTCCTAAAGTTTAAGCCAAATTGCGTGTTAATAAAAGGTCTGCCAAAGACTTTGCTTTTTTGCTTGTATTAACTACCATATTTCCACAACTTTGTTTCTTTTTTTTTTAAGGAACTCCTTTCTTTCTTTCTTTCTTTATTATTTTTGGCTGTGTTGGGTCTTCGTTTCTGTGCGAGGGCCCTCTCCAGTTGCGGCAAGCGGGGGCCACTCTTCATCGCGGTGCGCGGGCCTCTCACTATCGCGGCCTCTCTTGTTGCGGAGCACAGGCTCCAGACGCGCAGGCTCAGTAATTGTGGCTCACGGGCCTAGTTGCTCCGCGGCATGTGGGATCTTCCCAGCCCAGGGCTCGAACCCGTGTCCCCTGCATTGGCAGGCAGACTCTCAACCACTGCGCCACCAGGGAAGCTCCATAACTTTTTTTTAACAATGATTATTTATTTTTCTTGCTGTAGAAGTTAAATAAAGCAGAAAGGAATGCAAGAGAAAATTGGAATCAATTTTAATTACATCATTCAGTTACAATCACTTTGAGATCTACATATATACATATATGACTATATTATTCTTATATATTCAAGATTTATTTTAATTGTAACTTCTTTTAATTATTAGATATTGGAAACGTATCTCAACATCAACAAATATAGTTTAATATCATGTTTTTAATGATTTGCATTGTGTAAAGATACCATAATTATAAAAATTATAATCATGACACTTTATTACTATCCTCAAACTATTATTCCTCTCCTTAGAGTTTAACACTGGCCCATTTGAAAAATAATACAAGCAAAATATTTTAGACATCCTCATAGTTTTAAATTTTCTAGCAGTCACATTAAAAACAGAAAAGAAAGAAGTGAAATTGATTTTAATAACACTTTACCCCAATATATCCAAAATATTATTATCACAACATATAATCAATGTAAAAGTTAAGGAAATAATTTGAATTCTTTTTTTCAGCAAGTTTTGAAATCTACTATATATATTATATGTACAACACATCTCAATTTGTACTAGCCACATTCCAAATGTTTAATAGCCACATGTAGTACTGGCTACCATCTTGGAGAGCTAACATTAAAGTGTTAAAAACAAGACTATCTAAAATTTTATCCCAGTATTTTAAATAGAGATTAGAGAGTGAAGTAAGTCAAAGACAAATATCATATGATATCACTTATATGTCGAATCTAAAAAAAAAATGATAAAAATGAACTTACATACAAAACAGAAATAAACCCACAGACATAGAAAACAAACTTATGGTTACCAAACAGGAGATGGGGGGGGGGGATAAATTAGGAGGTTGGGATTCACAGATACACACTACTATATATAAAACAGATAAAATAGATAAAACCAGAAAGACCTACTGTATAGCACAGGGAAATCTACTCATTATTTTGTAATAACCTATAAGGGAAAAGAATCTGAAAAAGAATATAAATATATATGTACTACATATATATATACACTATATTTATATGTGTGTGTATGTATAACTGAATCACTTTGCTGTATACTTGAAACTAAGAAAACATTGTAAATCAACTGTACTTCAATAAAAAATAAAATTATATAAATAAATAAATAAATATGAGGTTAAGCACATATTCTAGTTTGTAGATAACATAATGTGAAAATCATGTTCATATCTATTTTTCAGCAAACCAAAAAAATACACACATAGGATAAATGTAATCATCTAAGTGACAAAATATACATCCTCAACATAAATAAGATGTTTATTTTAAAAATAGAGTTCACTAAAATGTATTCAATACCACCTTCTACCAGTGTCTCCCAAATGTTGTTTATTAATTGACATTTAAGTCATGTATCTCCTACCCATAATTAACACCTTTAAATATATATTTTCTAATTTTTAATAATTTTATTTTAAAACGAATGACTATTTTTTCTTCTGATTTAAAATAAATGGACCAATTATGTAAGCCTTCCATTGAGAACCTGTTCTGGGAATAATAGTGTTACTAGTCTGAGTTATTTCAGTCACTGGACTGAATTAGCAGTGTGACACTTTCAAGGAGCCTGTACAACCTTATATACCACAAGGATTAATGTTTTATATTCAGTTTTGGGGAGGTTCAAAAATAGCATCAGATCATTGTTACCTCCGAGATCCCTAGGAGAATTAATTCACTACACTCAAAATAACCTAATAATTCTTTAATGCTTAGAAATCACCAAAATATTTTGTAGTGCCTCAGGGACATCACAGTGAAAAGAAATGCACGTACGTATGTATGTATGTACTCATGTTAACAAGGTATATGTAAAATACCTTATTACCATGTCTTATAGCAATTCAGTGCACGATACTTTCTTGGCAATTTCTCTTACAAATATTCCAAAACCAGTAACAAATTTGTTACAAACAAATGTTCTTAACAAACATTTTAAGAATTAGCAAAATAAAATGTTAATACACATTTATCTTCACACTTTTATACAAATAATTAATTGATGATTATCTATTTAAGGTATGTATGCCTGACACTCTATTTGGTAATGCTCAGTCTTTTGATTGTTTTACCCCATTTTATTCAATAACAAAGTCACATCTCTTAAGGTAATTCAATTACAAACTCTCTCCCTTAATTTATAACAGACCTCTATCTCTGCAGTATTATTTGGTGAGTGCATTTTCAGCAAGATCTACCACTGCTATCATCCTTAGTAAATTTGGAACGAAAATTTCCTATAAAATAAAAAAGTAAATTTATCTTAAATTTTAATGAATATTCGTTATCTCCTTAGGTGACAATTTAAAAATAGATTAAAGCTAAATAAATTTCTTAACAAAAGTGGAAAGGAGGCATCCATACCAAGCGCTATTCTGCCGCCCGACAGAGGATTTTGTGGGACACAGAATACCGTATATCATCTGCAATGTGCTCACTGTAAATTGTGCTCATCCTAACAGAAACTGTTCCTATAAAAGGGAGGCAAATTGCAGTGAACTTGTTACCAGACATTCGAGTAATATAAATGGACCCTTGTTGTTGATGACCAGCTAGGACTAAAGCAAAGCATCTGTGATGTTTAAAGCATTACAGAAGTTATAGATTACTGATTGTCTTGAGAGGTAATGCACATTTATAGTGACTGCCTAGGAAACATTGAATGCTTAGTTTCTTCTGACTGCAGCTATAATTGATTATTAATCATAATAATACTTCATTAAATACATAAGTAAATTAGACATCTTAGTATACGATATATTGTTCTTGTCTATTCCAAAAGGATGAACATTTTCAACTAAAAATAAAAGTTAGAAAGTTAGGTTGGATGGAAGGAGGAGAGAGGGACTGAGGGAGAGGGAAACAGAGAAGCAGAGAGAAAAGAATTTAAAGGGAGCAAGAAGAAAGGCAGGCAAAGAAGAAGTATGGTCTATTTGATATTAAGTATTTTGTAGTTTAAAATTTATCAGCTGTGCAAAGATCCAATTCCATCCTTTTACATTTTTAAATTAATATTTCAAGTTACTATTATTAACTTTATCCACAACAACCAGCATTTTTTGTACTCTTATGTGACATTATCAAGGCTGTTCACTACAAATATAAAGATAGATAAGAAACGGTTTCTCTTCTCAATTCTAGGAAACTAAACTGTAAAAGGCGATTACAAAATAATATGGAATAGGGTAAAAGACACATGTATAAAATAGCACAGGGCACCAAAAAAAGGAGCAGTCTCAGGGATGGATTCTGAGCAGAGGTAACTTCTGAATCAAGTATATCCCTAAATAGTAGTTCTTAAGAAGAGAGTCAGAGACCAGGTGCTTTTCTGGTAAGGAGATCACATCAACAAAGACCTAGGTGTGGGAAATTGCAAGCAGTTTGGGAGTCAAGGAAGATGGAAATGCAAACTGGAAATCAGTGAAGAAAGAGGCTGAGGAGGAGGTAGGGAGTAGATCTTGAAATGCCGTGAATACAACATTGAGAAACAGAGATAGTCCATGTTGTGACAGGCAAGGCACTTGGCAAGGATATGGAATGGTGAGATCTAATTTGGAAGGATCATTTAAGCTGAGTGATAAGGGGTTAACATCCAGCATATATAAATAACTCCTACAACTCAACAACAACAAAAACAACAACTCAGTTAAAAATGGGGGGCTTCCCTGGTGGCGCAGTGGTTGAGAGTCTGCCTGCTAATGCAGGGGGACACGGGTTCGAGCCCTGGTCTGGGAAGATCCCACATGCCGCGGAGCAACTGGGGCCCGTGAGCCACAATTGCTGAGCCTGCGCGTCTGGAGCCTGTGCTCCTCAACAAGAGAGGGCCGCGATAGTGAGAGGCCCGCGCACCGCGATGAAGAGTGGCCCCCCGCTTGCCGCAACTGGAGAGGGCCCTCGCACAGAAACGAAGACCCAACACAGCCAAAAATAAATAAATTAATTAATTAAAAAAATAATAATAAAATAAAATTTAAAAAAAAAATGGGCAAAGGACTTTATATAGATATTTCTCCAAAAAAGATATGCATAAGTCCAATAGGCACATAAAAAGTATGTTCAACATCACTAATCATCAAGGAATGCAAATCAAACCCATGATGAAATACTACCTCACACACATTAGCATGGCCATTACCAACAAACTAAGAAATAATTGCTGGTGAGTATGTGGAGAAATCAAAATCCTGTGCATTGCTGGTAGAAATGTAAAATGTTGCAGCTACCATGGAAAATGGTATATGGTTCTCCAGAAAATTTAACAAAATTACCATGTGATCCAGCTATTCCGCCTCTGGGCATATAGTCAAGAGAGTTGAAAGCAGGGACTGCAGAGATATTTGTGTACCCATATTCATAGCAGCATTTTTCACAATAGCAAAATGTGGAAGCAACCCAAGTTTCCATAAACAGATGAATGGGTAAACAAAATGTGGTGTATATGTACCATGGGCTATTATTCAACATTAAAAGGCAGGTAAATTCTGACCCATTCTTCAGAATGGATGAACCTTGAAGACATCGTGCTAAGTGAAATAGGCCAGTCACCAAAGGACATATATTGTATGATTCCGCTTATATGAAATATCTCATCAAATTCACGGAGACAAAAAGTAGAACGGTGGTTGTCAGGGGCTAGAAGAGAGGGAAATGGATAGCTTGTGTTCAATCCATACAGAGTCTGGGGAAGGTGAAAAGATGAAAATGTTCTGGACATGGATGCTGATGATTGTTTCACAACAATGTACTATCCTTAATGCCACAGAAGTGTACACTTAAAAATGGTAAATTTTACATTATATACGTTTAATTACAATTTTAAACAAAAAATGTATCTGCAAATATTTTATAAAATAAATGCAAACGATTGAAGGATACATTTATTTTATTACCAATATTTATTTACTGATTAGAATGGATATCTACTATTGCCCCAATCTACTCTTGCCCTAGGTGCCCAAGAAGCAATTGGCTATTCATTATGAGTCAGTTTTACTTATTGTAGGAGATTGACATCAATTAATGCACTGCTAAAACTCCCCATAGAATGAACAGAGGTAGGTCATACATTCCAGACAAATCTATCCCCTTTTCTGCACTACACTCATCTTTTCTTCATTATTTCTAGTTACAATATAAGGAAACACGTCTACCTTTAATTCCTTGTAATGTTTTTACATTCATTCTCTGTATCTTTTTTTTTTTTTACATCCTGTAAGATCTGAGTCTAAAAATGATTCCTTCTCTATGGTTTACCTTCGATCTCTCACGTTATGATGGCCACCTTGCACTAATAATTTCAAGGACTTCTAATCTTTCCCCCCAAAACAGCATGCTTGCTTCCAATTGCCATTGTACTTGTATTCCCTTCTCATCCAAACTTTACAGTTTCTTATATTTAATGGTCCTCTACTTCCTTCACAATCTGATTCCCATGCTACCATGCTAACGAAGTTGCCCTTGCCAATGGCAACATTAACTTGCTTGTTACTAGACCCAGTGAAATGTTTTTATCTCTTATTTTACAAGTACATCAAGTGTCTCCTCAACTATGTGAAATTGCTTATTATTCCCTCCACTTAAATGTTTGCTTTTTTTGGTTTTTCAGTCGCCATATTTCCTCAAAACCTATTTATTTCTGGTCACTCCTCAATTGCCTTTATTGAGTTCCTTTAGTCATCATACGAAGGTTGAAATTCCTCAGAGTTCTGCCTATGACCTTTTTCTTGTCTAACCCACTGTCCTTTGGTGATTATAATCTATGTGCTCTAATAATCCAATTAATACCTCCAGACTAGATTTCTCATCAGGACTACAACACATGCTTGGCCCACTGGACGCTGTCACTTGGATTCTCAATACTATTTGTTCAAACTGAATCCACTGTTTATCTCACATCAAAGTCTACTCTTATTTCTGTGTTTCTGTTTAAGATCATGACATCACCATATACTCAGTGGCTAAAGCAATAAAAATATATTCTTCCCCCTTTCCACTGTTCCTCAAGGAATTAAAAATCCATGTTGAATCTTTCTTCTAAAAAGTCTAAAATGTGGTCCATTCTCTCTTCCTCCCTACAAGTCTCCCAGTTCAGGCCTCCATCATTTCTAAGTACATAAAGCAACAGCTTTCCTCGTGGTATCTCTGCACCCCTTGCTGCCCCCTCTCAATCTATTTCTTCTATCTCAAATGCAAAGCTCATCCTGAAGTCATTTTAATGGCCCTTCAACCTCCTCAAGATATCAAATGCATTTTCCTTAATACGTTTATCTCTCAAATAATTAGTCTGTCTTTAGCCTGACAGTAATTGGAGTTTTTGTTAACTTGTTTGTTTGGTTTTGCTGTTTTTTTTTTGTTTTGTTTTGTTTTACTCATAAGCTATAAACTTCCCATACCAAAATACTATCCCAAAATGCCACATTCCTTCTGCTTTTTGGTCTTTATACCTGCTGTTCATTCACCTTAAGTCATAACACCAACCCCGAATTTTCTTAATGAAAACCCATTCTTCCTTTATGTCCTACTTCCTTCCCAGTCCCTAGTGAACTTCAGTGGACTTGCCTAAATATTCCTATACTAACTCATATTTCTCCAGCATACCACTTACCACTCAGTGCTGCGATTCCCTGTTTATTTTTAGGAATTCTCTATTTGTTTTTTGGATATATTCAATCAGTAATATTACCTGTATTCACTTTCTATTGCTGCCTTAACAAATTTCCAAAATATTATAGGCTTAAAACAATACAAATGTCTTGTCTTATAGAGTACTGTAGGTCAGAAATCTGACACAAGTAGCCCTGGGCTGAAATCAAGGTGTCAGTGCCAAGTCTGTATTCCCTTTGGAGGTCTTAGAGAAGAAGTTCTTTCCTTGCCTTTTTCAGCTTCTAAAGGTGACCACTGTACTTGACTCATGGTTCCCATCTTCCATCTTCAAAGCCAGAAACATTGGGTCAAGGCTTTCTCAAGCTGCCATCTTTCTGGTTCTCTGCTTCCTGTGTTCCTCTCTTCCATTTACTTATAAGACACTTGTGATTACATTGCCCCCTCAGAATATTTCAGAGTAATCTCCCCATCTCAAGGTCAGTTGATTAGTAATCTTAATTTCTACTGTAACCTAAATTCTTCTTTTCCCTGTAACCTAACATATTCACAAGTTCCAGAGATTAGGATAAGGATATTTTTGGGGGGGATGGGTACCACAGTAAGTCAATAAGTGTTCTGAAAACCTATTTTATGAATGAGACAATCATCAATGAATGCATTTCAAGAGATATCAATTTCAATATGACAATTTTGGTACAAAACGTAAGGTTTGTGCAATGTCTATGAAAAGCACTGCACAGACATAGCACTGCTCTGTGAGTTAGTACAATATGCCGTTGTGTAAATAAGATGGAAATCAAAAACAAGAGACTGGAATTTTGTCTCAGTCCTGCTTCATCCTATTCTTGATTTGAGAAAAGTTCATTTCTCTTTCTAAGAATCAGGTGTTTTTGATGTTGTGCTGCTCTGTTTTCTCCTTGAAACATGGAGATTGAAATAGGGCCTGATATTCTTATCCCATAAAAACAAAAAATCAAATTAGATAGTGCATTAAAAACTTCTTCTTAAACCCTCTACACATTAGAATATTGTCAATTGAAGCAAAAAGGATTCTATCCTATTTCAGATACCTGAATTACCATCTGGGATCGTTCGCCCCTGATTTGTCTTTTGAACTCAAATTTAAGGATGCTTTAAATTTTAGGGTAGTCTACAAGAGATACAAGACAACAGTTATCTTGCTTCTGTAGAGTCCAGTTATACCCAGTGTTTAAAAATAAAGAAAAGTGTATTAGGCTACTGAAGTTTTGGTTTTGTTTTTCAGGATTAAAAAAAAAAAAAATTATTGGAGTCTAGTTGATTTACAATGTTGTGTTAGTTTCAGGTGTACAGCAAAGTGAATCAGTTATACATATACATAGATCCACTCTTTTTTAAGATTCTTTTCCATATGGGCCATTACAGAGTATTGAGCAGAGTTCCCTGTGCTATAGAGTAGGTTCTTATTAATCTATTTTATATATAGGAGTGTGTATAATACATGTTTACATTTTAAACAGGGGACAGAGCTGTCTTTCACTGTTTCAAGCTACTCCCATTCCTGGCCTTCCTTCAATTTACATTTGAACACCTTATTTCTTCCCAGATCCAGAAAGTTGGTCTCTCAGTCTGCATCTGTGTCCTGGTGTGTGCCTTTAGTCACACAGGCCCCTGAGGAGACTCCTGTTCTTGATCTTCTCTATTTATAGTTATCCCCCATAGAAGTCAATTTTGTAAAAATGTTTGACTCACTGTTTAGAAAATTTGGTAGTTAAATCAGTAATGAACAATTTAGAGATAAAATGATATTAAGCAAGTTGTATTGGTTTGCTAGAATTATTGTAACAAAATATCACACACCTGGTAGCTTAAACAACAGAAATTTATTGTCTCACAGCTCTGAAGGTTAGAAGTCCAAATACAGGTTTTGGTAGGATTGGTTCCTTCTGTGTACTGAATGAAAGATCTGTTCCTGGCATCTCTCCTTGGTTCCTAGATGGCCATCTTCATGTTCACATGGCGTTTTTCCCGTACACATGTCTCTGTGCCCAAATTTCCCTTTTTTATAAGAACATCAGTCATATTGGATTAGGGCTCACACCAATGACCTCATCTTAACAACTGATTGCATTTTCAATCACCCTGTTTTCAAATAAGGTCACATTCTCAGGTACTGGGGATTAAAGTTTCAACAAATGAATTTTGGGGAGGGACACAAACCCATAACACAAGAAGTCACATCAAACACATTTTTAATAACTGAAACATACAAATTATGCATACACAAATAAAACGAAGCATAGTTGTTGGAATTTTCCTTTACAAATACTGCCTTAAATGAAATTTGGACAAAAATGTTTTTCTTGTTAAATTTTAAAAAGAATAGAGCACTTATAAGAGAGCTTGATTACAACTTGTATCATTAAGGAAATTGTGCAAGTGATTTAACCAAAATATGCAAATAAATTAGAATAATCAGAAAAAACAAGTCAAGTGTTTTAAGTATTATCAGAAAATATGCAAATAATCAGGCTTATTTTCTAGTTTAATATGTTGTTAAGCCAAAAAGTTTTGATTTTGCATATAATTTTTCAAGTAGGTAAAGCATTATTATTTGAGTTTGATCAACACCAATTAATTTGGTTACCTTTCTACTAGGTGTTCCTATTATATTTTTGTTCATTTTGATAAGCTTTGGCATAATGCAAGCTACATTTTGATCGTAGTGTATTATGTTAATTATCCTGTCTCTGGATCAGCTTCAATGCCAGCTTTTCTCATTTTTATTTTATTCTTATTCATATAATACTTGTCTTCAATGTGCTATCTCCCCATGTTCATTCTTGACCCTTCTCATTTTGTCATTGAGAAAAATCATTACTGAGTATATTGTGAGCTATTATTTCACAGTTATTGAGCCAAATCACATGTATTATAAAGGTTTTTTGGTTTTCAAAGCTAGCAACATAGGTCGCTGCATTGACAGAATTATTTAGATGTTAATGGCCACTTTTGAACACAAGGATTTTTTTCAGTGGACTATCTCACTCTTATTTTCTCAGGTAAAATTGACACTCAAAAGCAAATTAAGTGTTGTCCTGAAAACATAGTTTGTAAGTCATGAAATAATATATATATAATATATATTATAATATATATATATATTCCTAGTCAGTATAGGAGAATGTATGTAACATAATAATTATTAGATAAATAATGTTCTTTCTCTTTAAAATATTATATCCACTATCATTTAGAGAATCAGAAAAACTTGTTTTCTCATTTTTTATTCAGTCTTAATCAATATGATCATTTGCTCAACATATGCTCAAAAGAAGAACAGCACTGAAATTCTAAAAAGTGTTAGTTCTAAATATTTGTTCTTTAACATTAGTCATAATTGTTATATTTAAATGCATCATATTTGGCCATTTTTAAATTTAAAGTTATAAAGCATATTATAAAGTAGTTGATTCAGAAAAAGCTGAAAATCCCCCCCCCTTTTTCTTTTTCATTTAAAACCAATCAATGAAGAGACGTCAGCAGTTGATGTTATAAAAAAATTAAAAGTCAATGGTGTTTTTCAGTTTGGAAATAAATATATAGACTTCATTTAGTTGGAAGTTCAGTTGTCTTTGACTCTTAACTTTCCTTGCATTCGTTTAATTTATCATGAAAAAATATGCCAAAAATAATGTTTGAGAGTTACTTCATACTTGTGCCCAACTGGTGTTAAAAAGACTCTGAAAGATAGTGAGGGTATTAACGTCTCATATTATTGTTACAGAATGAACTTATAAGGTAGAAGAGTTGTTCCACATTCTCTGACCCTTCCAGCTTTTCCTGCTGCATTGCAGGATCAAATTCCCTTTTCAGCTCATCTCATGGCTGCATTCATCTGCCTGGGTGTGAGATCACAGAGGGTGACTGATGGCCACACTTCATTTTCCTTTCCTCACCCTTTCCTTTAGTTCCAAAAGAGCTAACACACAGTGCTTTATGGACATGAAAGGTAATAATAAGAAGTTAGATTTATTAAAGGGGATTATAGACGGATTAGAAAAAGCAAAAACCTGAACTTTCAATTGGACATTTCCCATAGCCAAGGCTGAAGCTTGTACAGAGTTAACAGTGATAGCTTTGTCGGTTTCCCTGGTCACTACCCTTGCTTGCTCTGCCTGCTCTCCAGTAATTCTCTAGGAAATTTCCTCCTTCTTCTAAGGTCCATTTTGTCAATCTTCACTCAGCTTTTGGCAATCTAAATTTCACAAGATTGTTCAGGGTTAATACTGGTTCCTTAGAGGAGGAACCAATTCATCCTCTTCCTGTTCATTACCTTGAGGTGCAGCTATGACTTTATTCTTTAGATTTTCCAGGACTCACAGTTTAATCCAACACACACACACACACACATACACACACCAGATACCAGATACCAGTAGGCTCCTATAGCCACAGACATTACTGCCAAGCTCTAATTTGCAGGACAAATTCTCTCATAACCCTGTTCAGATTATGCATTCCACTGTGTAGAAATAGGAAAAGAACTCTTATAATTACTTTTCCTTGGCTACACACTAGGGAAAATGGGAATTTCCTTGGCATGATCATTATCATTTCCTTTACTTGCCTCCTGGGAGGGGTACATGAGGTCACTTTTTTAGTTACATCCCATTATCCAATACTAAGCTATCATCAATAAGGTCTAGGAAGGGAATGAAATAGATGCAGTTTATGTACTACAGGATATATTAGTTAGTGTTATAATAAAGCCAAAACTGCTTGTTAAGTGGTAGATTCACTCCATTAAATAGATAACTGTCTGGGGAGTGCCATTTAATCTGCACAGTAAATTTATGTAATAATGTTGTTCTTTCTTAAGAAAACAAAATTTTTAATAATATGTGTTTTTACTAAAACAAAATGGTAGCAAAACAATGAACTAGATGACACAAGTAAACTGTTCTTTGGAGATTATTACAGCATTAAACATTTTTATTTTGGTGATTGCAAGCAAATAACATGCTGTAATCAGATGTACTGTTATAAAATTTATATGATTGCTTTTTGAGAGTACAAATATGTTAAATTTGATTTTACAAAGTCACATACACTCAAATACTAAGCTTACTGAGAGAACCTTACTCTCATAATTGTGGAAATCTGGCTTTTATGTTTCCTGAATGTGGAAGTAAAAAACTGATAAATAATCTCTTCCTCAGAGTATGCTATTTTCCATTTTTCCTTACTTTTCTTTATGTGTTGAAGTTAAGCCTAGATTAAACTATTCTATTAGAAAATAGAGAGTTTGGGGGACTTCCCTGGTGGTCCAGTGGTTAAGAATCCACCTTGCAATGAAGGGGACGGGGGTTTGATCCCTGGTCAGGGAATTAAGATCCCACATGCCACGGGGCAACTAAGCCCGAACACTGCAACTACTGAGGCCACGCACCACAACTAGAGAGTCCACGTGCCACAACTACAGAGCCCATGCACTCTGGAACCTGTACCATAACTATAGAGCCCGTGTGCCACAACTACCGAACCCACACACTCTGGAGCCCACGCACCACAGCTAGAGAGAAGCCCATGCGCTGCAACAAAGAGCCCACACACCAGAACAAAAGATCTCGTGTGCCTCAACAAAGAACCCCACAGAGCCAAAAATAAATAAATAAATACATTTAAAAAAAAAAAAGAAAATAGAGAGTTTTAAGGAAAGAAACAAATAAGATTTTTGACCCACATTCCTTCTAAGAATGAATATACAATATAAATTCTTACTTTGTTATAAATTATACTGGGAAGTCTGTATATTTAATTAAATGTAAACACAAACTGTTGTCTCTTATTAAATTCTCAGTGACCAGTAATTTAAAATTATCCTTCTGATCATTATTGCTGACATTATCCATACATTAACAAGTAAAAGTATTACTTATACTATACAAATTTTAAATTCTGAATCAAATAGAAAATTTTCTTAACTAAAAATTGCGTAAAACTAAAAGACTCAATTAGGCTTCAGTTTACTGATCTTGGAAGAAGCAGATGATAATAAAAGATAGGGAAATCACCTAATTCTTAAATATTTAACTTATTCTTCTAGATTCAATTCTAAAGACTGACTACTTGTTAAACAAAAATATTTTATTTTCTCATAGAATCAAAGGGAATTTAGTAAATATTGAAACGGCCACATTGATTTGAGATACACATAAAATGAGATACCTACAGTAAAGCACATTTCAAAAAGTTAATTAATATATATTCATCACCTGTCAGGCCAATCAGAGATCACAAAAAATTTGAATCAAAAAATCATTTATTTTAATACCTATACTTACACAGAAAATAAAAAGGCCTAGAGATAAGAGATAAGTTGTCCAAGGTTTCAAAGGCCATTAATTCACTGAAACTTGGCCCTAGCTGTCTATATCTATTGTAAATAATACAAAATAAAACTACTTAGAAATACTTTACTGTCATTGTAAAAGTAACTAAATAATTTTGTTTATATTATTGGTACCTAAATTTTACTTCTCCTTTTGTTGACTGAAAATATCATTAATACTTATGATAAAATACACACTTATGGAAGTGTTTATATATGGTATAATGTTTAAAAGACAAAATATTTCTCATCCACTAAAATGAATTTATAATGGTGTTATTTAATTCTCAAAGATCTATTCTTACTTTCTCATTGAATGTACAATGTAGTAAACAGATTGAAAATTTAATTCAAAAACATTATTCATGTATTTTAAAGAAGAGAGACAAAGGACAAAGAAGGAAATTCTATATATTTACTTTGTGCGTTGAGTAACCCTGAGACAGTCATTTAAACAAACTGGAAATTATAATCTGTATCTCTAAATATAGACTTAGTCTAGATAATTCCTGTGGCTGCCTACATTTCTAAAAGCAACACCAATTTTCCATATTTGCAAGAAAATATAATCATGCGTTTTCACAAATTTTAATTACAAAATTAAGGAAACATATGAAATAAAGCTTGGCAATTTTAATAAAGTGATAAATATAAAAATAATTAAAATATTCCAACATATATTACTGACAAAACCTTCACAAGTTTGAAATAGGAGGGAACTTTATCACCTAATAAAAGACATCTACAAATGACCTTCAGCAATCCTACTTAAAGTTGAAAGATTGAATGTTTTCTCCTATGATTGAGGAAAAAATATTTGTCTGCTCCTTCCACTTATATTTAACACTGTCCTAGAGGTTCTCTCAGTGCAGAAAGGGAAGAAAAGGACCTGAAAGTTATACAGATTAGAAATGAAGTCAAAGTGTCTATTTGAAAACAACACTATCATACTAATGAATATACGAAAAACAGCTGCTAGAATTAATAAATGAATTTTGCAAAGACACAGGATATCAAGCAAATAATGTATATAATGTATAATGTATATTATACAAAGCTCAACTGCTTTTAATAAACTAGCTATGAAAAACTGGAAGTTAATTTTTTAAATACCCACAGTAGCAACAAAGAACATGAAATCTGTTAGGGATAAATCTGACAAAAATGTGCAAAATCAGTACACTTAGAATGACAATTTTCATGAGAGATCAAGAAGAAGACTTAAATGAATAGAAAAGTACATAATGTTCAGGAAACAAAACATGGTAATTCTATCAAAATTGGTCTATGGATAGATAAAATTGAAAGCAAAATCCCAGGAGACTTTTAAGTTAAGATCAAAAATGTATATGAAGATGAAGAGTATCTAGAATAGCCAAAATTATTTAAATAAAGAGAAGAAAAAGTTGGGAGACTTACGTCTAGTTTTTAGATGTATTATTAATATAAAGCTATAGAATAAAGACTGAATTCTGTGAGCATAAATAGAGACATAGAACAATGGAATAGAAAAAAAGAGTCAAGAAATAGCATACGTATAAGGTTGATTCATTTTTTTTTTAAATAAATTATTTATTTATTTATTTTTGGCTGTGTTGGGTCTTCGTTTCTGTGCGAGGGCTTTCTCTAGTTGTGGCAAGCGGGGGCCACTCTTCATCCCGGTGCACGGGCCTCTCACTGTCGTGGCCTCTCTTGTTGCGGAGCACAGGCTCCAGACGCACAGGCTCAGCAATTGTGGCTCACGGGCCTAGTTGCTCCGCGGCATGTGGGATCTTCCCAGACCAGGGCTCGAACCCGTGTCCCCTGCATTGGCAGGCAGATTCTCAACCACTGCGCCACCAGGGAAGGCCCAGGTTGATTCATTTTTGATAAAGGTGTTAAGGCCATACAATGAGGAAAGTACAATCTTTCAACAAATGGTACTGGAACAAACAGATATGCATAAGCAAAATAAATGAGTAAACAAATAAACTTTAACCATTACTACATGCTACAGACTAAAATTAACTCAAAATGAATTATAGATAAAACTATCAAATTTATGAAAGGAAATATAGAATAAAATTTCACTTACCTTGTGTTGGCAAATCTTAGTTAAATATACTTAAGAAACACCAACTACACAAGAAAAAAAAAATCATTGAATTTGTCTTCATAACAATCAAAACTTTTGTTCATTAAAAAACACCACTACAGGGCTTCCCTGGTGGCGCAGTGGTTGGGAATCTGCCTGCTAATGCAGGGGGCACGGGTTCGATCTCTGGTCTGGGAGGATCCCACATGCCGCGGAGCAGCTGGGCCCGTGAGCCACAATTGCTGAGCCTGCGCATCTGGAGCCTGTGCTCCACAACAAGAGAGGCCACGATAGTGAGAGGCCCGTGCACCGCGATGAAGAGTGACCCCTGCTTGCCACAACTGGAGAAAGCCCTCGCACAGAAACGAAGACCCAACACAGCCAAAAATAAATACAAATAAATAAATTAATTAAAAAAAAACAAAAACAAAAACACCACTACAAAAATGAAAAGGCAAGCACAGAATAGGAACACATTTTAGAACCATATATTCTACAAAGGACATTACCTAGAAACTATAAAAAATCCTGTCAACCTAGTAATGGAAAGACAAAAAAACTCAACTTTGAAAATGGGCAAAAACATGAACAGAAATTTCACTAAAGAAGATATACAAATGACAAATATTCATATGAAAATTGTTCAACACCATTAATCATTAGGGATATGGAAATTAAAACCACAATGAGATACTGCTACAGTCCCACTAGAATGGCTAAAATTACAGATTGTCTATACCAAATGTTGACAAAGATACAGAGCAATTGAAATTCACATACACTGCTGATGGCAATACAAAATAGAATAATCACTTTGGAATCATGTAGTTTCTCAAAAGTTAAACATAGAGCTGCCATACAGTCATCCTAGATATTTACAAAATAAAAATGAAAAGATGTGCCATACGAAATTTTATACATGAGTGTTTATGTCAGCTTTATTTGTTATAGTCAAAATTTGTGAACCACTCAAAAGCCTATTGACTGGTAAATGGATGAACAAATTGTGGTACATCCATATAATAGAATGGCCCTCAACGATAAAAGTGAACCAACTACTGACACACACAACAAAATGGATAAATCAAAATAGTTATGCTGAGTAAAAGAGGCCAGACAAAAAATATCATGTACAAGATTCCACTTATACAAATTCTAGAAAATGCAAACTTATCTACCATAGCAAAAAGAGAGTCAGTGTTTTGTCTGGGGGTGGTGCAGGGCTGGGATGGGGGGAATGCAAGTAAAAGATTACAAAGGGATACAGAAGAACTTTTGGGGTGATGGATATGTTTATCATCTGGAGTGTAGTAATGTTTTATGGGTATTTATGTATATTTAAACTCAACAAATCATATATTTAAATATATGCAGTTTAGTCTACAACAATTTTATCTCAGTGATGTAAGAATTAACATATTGATTAAAAATATTAGTAATAGACAAGAATCCTCATTTGATAGTGACTGGTAACTATAAGTAAAAATTAATTAAAATTAAAATAAATTATCTCAGACCCATAGAAGGTGCAACATGCTGTGAACCCTAATGTCAACTATGGACTTTAGGGGATTGTGATGTGTCAATGTTGGTTCATCATTTGTAACAGATATACCACCTGGTGCAGAATGTTGATAGTGAAGAAGGCTGTGCATGTGAAGGGCAGGCGGTTTATGGGAAATCTCTATACCATCTTAATTTTTCTGTGAACCTAAAACAGCACTAAAAAAATTGTCCAAAAAAAATAATAGATGATCTTAAAAATTAATATACATATATTTATGTACTCATATTTTTTGCTTCACTTGGGCACTAGGAACATGTTTGTTTATTTGTTTGCTTTCTTTACAATGGATACTTATATCCCCCAAATTCCCTTTATTCTGATATGAGATTATTAGTGTTTTCATTAACAACTTTCATTTACCTAGCATAAGATTCTGAGTAATTCAATGTTCAGTTGCAAATCTGAAATCCTTCCAAATCTCTGATGGCTTCTACAGTCAAGTGCAAGCAAGAAAATGTAAATTAGTGTTGATTCAAAATTTATGGACAGTAGGCTCAGTATTCTGGCTAATGAGCCAATGCATCATTTCAGAGAAAGGGTTAGATTTGTGAGAATCTGGCTGAAAGGGGAAGTGAAAGGTCAACAATTGAAGATAGATTCTGACAGCAGCAAACTTTCTGTACTAGCTTTTCCTATGAAGAGTTGATTGAGGCCATCTATTAAGGACACCACTGTAGGAGAATCTTGATTGGTTCAGTACATTCTTTACGAAAAGTTATTTAAAATATGTTTAAAAAAATAAAATTAGAATTAATTCTAAATAAAGTTATTTTATATTAAATAAGTAAACAAAATACAAATACAATGGAAAATATCTCCTTCTCTAAGAAATTGTTTTAGATTTAGATACTTGATGTTTCCTATTTCTCATTTGTTGTAAATGGGTTCAGAAAAGTACTATATACCTGAAAAACATCTCAAAAAATACTCATTTATAATTCCTTTGGCATTGTATTTTAGAAACAAAGTTTCCAATATAATATGAATACTTTATAATTCTCAAAGGAATATTAGTTGCATGCAAAGTTCTTCTGTCATATAATTCAATATGTGCAAACACACAGAAAAAGAATTGAAGCCACAAAACACAGAATTTGAATAAGATTGGCATGAACAGAAGTGAATAAGATTGACATAAAATAACAAAAGCATTCCTCTTGGAAAAGCTGAATAGAACCCACAAACATGGGTGCACACACACACACACACACACACACAATTCCAACAAATTCTGATTTAGAATATTCTAAGCTGAAAATACTTCTAATTTCTCATGAGAAGTAAACATATACAGAAATAAAATGCTACACTGTTACATCTATGCGTAGGTAGAGGTAATGCTCCGTGTTGCTGGCGGGTCACACACTCTGGGAGCCCATCACTACTTTCTCCCCTGAGCCTCTGTGTAGAATATATGAGGCTCCCTCCATCACGGCCATATCCTGTACCTGAAAGTCCTTGGAAGGCAGTTTTAATCATTGACCAACTGCTACCCTCTAACTTCAGCATAAATGCCTGTGGAAATAAATGGTTATACACAGAATAGTAAGATTTTGTTTGCTTTTATTTCAAATCAGGAAGACATGGTCTCTTGCATATTTTTAGTAGATTTTTATAATTCAGAATTACCTTTGCTTAAAATACCTATTTTTGTTCTTCCTTTCAAATGCTTAAATCACTGACAAGAATAAAAAGGAGACAAATCACATATCACTGAACATGATGAAGTGGTAATTGCCATCTTTTTAAAGACTGCTGGACTAGAAAGAGGAGGTCTGAGGGCAGAGTTATTCAGAAGTGTGTGTTTAAAATCCATGAAGCTGAAAATCTGACATGCTCAGCATCGTAAAATATTCTCAGCTGTCTCTCTGCTTCTTGGCCCCATGCTTCTCAACTTTCACTACAGGAAAGTGATGGGTAGACGAGGGCAAGACATTCATTTTATTAGAGTTATTTGGGGGGTTATAAAGCGGAGGGGGTGGGCGAGAGTAGGCACCAAAACTTTCTCAAACCTAACTTTTATAAATGCGTTTTGGTGTTTTGGTCACACTCCCTCACAGGATATCTTGGCTTAAAAGGAGGCTGCAGGGGCTCAGTGCTATTTAAACAACAGGAAAGCACATGTGGCATATACATGCCACTCCCTGAATTGAGAACTGAGATGGAGAGGCAGATTCTGTCGACCTCCTAACATGCTGGCTTCTGGGGTACCATTATCCTAAAAGTGATGGCAGGTGGACCATGCATTTGTGTCAGGTTTCTGGAATTTTCAAGGTCATTTGCAGATGGATGATTGGATGGCTGTACAGGGCAGCTATGAATGAATTTGAACAGCATTTTATCTCATAATATTGGAGAAGACTTTTTAAATAATGTCTGTTAGTTTAAGTGTTATTAGGAGATCTGAAAGGACATTATTTACCATCACAGACTTATCATATTCTGCCCACTTACAGAGAAGTTCTATACGTCTTTATATTTCACATGTTAGTCACACCTAAAATTTTTATTTCATTGTGTGGTTTTCACAGGAAATCAGTTACCTGGTGTATATTACTGAATCACATGTGTAAGGTGGTTTAAAGTTGGTTGATTTCTTTGTCATCTGAATTTTTTTTTCCCATCACTTTGCTTACTGTCTTTTTTAGAGAGGGATATGCAGATGAAATAAAATACATCATAATTTTATTAATGTGATCTAAGTTCATAGCAATATCACACGTTAATACCCACCTATTAGTTTGCAGTTGCTGCCATGGCAGATTGCTATAAATGAAACAACTTAAAACAGCCCATTTATTATCTCACAATTGTGTAGGTCAGAAGTCGTGGTTCAGAGTTGTTAGGTTGAGTCTCACAAGCTGAGATCAGGCATAGGGAATGCTGTGTTTTTTTCTGGAGATTCCAAGGATGAATCTGCTTCCTAGCTCATTTGGATTGTTGGCTGAATTCAGTTTCTTGCAGTTGTAGGACCGAGGGCTCCGTTTACTTTCTGGCTGTCAGTGTGGGTCCGTCTTTGCTCCTAGAGCTGCCTGCATTCATTTTGTATTTTCCAGATAGTCCCAATTCCAGCAACGGCCAGCCAAGTCCCTCTCATAGTTCAAATTTCTCTGACTTCTCTTTCTGCTGCATCTCTCTGACACCAGCTAAAGAAAGTTCACTGCTTTTAAGGAATTATGTGAATAAAGATAGGGCCCACCTAGATCCAAGATAATCTACTTGTTTTAAGGACAGCACCTTAATTATGTCTGCAAAGTCTCCTTTACCACATAACATATTCAGAGGTTCTGGGGATTAGGTCACAAGCATAGTTGAAAAGCCACTATTCTGCCTACTACGGTATGAGAGAACGTTCTAATCCAAGTCTTAAATGTATCTTGTGCATCTACTGTGTAAGCAGTAGGTCCCACTCCACCAGCTTGGACTCTACCTACAGACAGATTTCTTCTTCACATCTAATCATGCATGTCCCATCTGCTGCAGTGATGCTTTGTGCTTAGCATTTCAAAGTGAGTCCTCCATAATGCTCGTAGGTTTGTCTGCTGATTTCTCCCCCATCGCTAGTTTGCCTATGTCCAGAGGAGCTTCCAGATTTAGACATCACAGTAGCAGATGCAGACAGTTTCCTAAAATCGCAGGCTTTGATGAGTTTATGTCATCAGCACAGAATATCCATTCCTCTCTTGGACCCCTTTGCGACAGCCTACCACAGTTAATGGCATTCACATCCTTTGGAGGTTGTAATACCTTGACTTTCAGGTAAGAAATGTCTAACAAGCTAATTGCTTTCTTGTCGGTTCCCTTCTTAATTCCTGTGCCAATTTACCCACTCTCCTCAGCAACTGTCTACATCTCCATTTAGGAAGAAGTGTCTGGTAACTTTCACCATTAGTCTGCTAGTTTTTAATGGCTGTTGTTTGTTTTTTTTTAATACCTCCCTGGACATTGTTACAACTAGGTACCCTTCTCATTCCTTGTGACACACTATAGAGATTAATGTGGACTCTGTAATGGTGGAAATCTAAGTAGTAATGCAGCTAAATCATAGAAGGACAGGAAAGATATTTGCAATAAGAGAGCATGTGAAAAGTCTTCTTTCCTAGAGGTGGAAGGTTTTCAGTATCTTGAAGTTCTCTTTTGGCCAAATCTTCTCTCTCCACAATTATTAACTGGGAAACAGAGAAAGAGAGAAAGACAGAGAGAATCAAATATATATATATATATATATATATATATATATATATATATGTATGTATTTGTAATAGACTGTTACAACTGCCATTTCCAATGAATTCTTTGCAGCATAAGAGAATAAAGTACATAGATAGAATTATGTGAGTTCTTCCCCGGCTCCATCATGTACCTTCCTTTTTCCACCAATACTTGTTACTTTTTCTTTTACTGATACATATTTCCTGTGTGATATATAACTTCAGTTATACTAAGTCCCAATCTTTATCTCTCTCCCTTCTGAGCTCAAATCCGGACACACACACACACACACAGTTTGATAAATTACCATACAAGTTCTCTTGAATGGCATCTTAAGTCCAAAAATAAACCAACATTATCATCATCTCTTCCAAACTATTATCAATCTCTTATTTCCTCTATGAGGTAAGCACCAATATTCCACGCCCAAATCTTTTCACTTCGTGTATTTTTTCCTGTGCCTAAACACAATTAGTCATCAACATTACAAATCTGTTTAACTAAATATCTCCCAAAAATGCCCCCTCTTCATCCACATTTGTACTAATTGATTAGTCCTTCAGCATTGATTGCCTAGATTATTGCAAGTCTCCTAATTAATATTTCTGTTTCAAAAACTCTCACCTTAATTTCTGATCTTTAAGCTGCCAACAAGATGATATTTCTAACTTTTAAAAATGTTGCTATCTTGCTGTGAGTCTCTCAATGGCTCTCTCTGGCTTCAGGGATCAAGATGGACTTCTTGGGATCTGTTCTCTGTTTCCCTTTTGAGCATCATTTTAGTTGCTTCCCTCTTTTTCCTGTTTGTATCACTTTCCATCCTCATAGATTTTGACCCAACACATTTGGAACTTGCCTTGCTTTGTTTTCAACCATGGTTTTTAAAAAGCTACTTTCTTTTTCTTGAACACATTTTCCTCTCCTTTCTCTAGTGCAAGTTTTGCAAAACTAAGACATCATCTTTTTCAGAAATTCTTCTCTTACATTTACAATTATCATTTGTTGCTACTTTAATGACAAATAGTCTAACGATCTGGTGGACAGTGGGAGGAGCATAAGTGGATAAAGGCATATGTTTTCAACACACAGTACGCTACATGTTAGGTTAGAGAAAAATTCCACACAGCTCCACGTGAAGATAGAGGACCAGGGTCAGAGACAGAGCTGTCAGAGAACAAATGACAACTTTCAAAAAACTATTCAGCAATTTGGTAGGTTAGTGATTCAGTAAAATGAATAAAGTGAAATAGTATTTGGCAAATTGGCCAGCCTCTCTCTATTCAGTAAAACTACTGAAGCAGAATCGCATGTGTCTACCTGGGGATAGAACTATATCTGATTCTGGTGGAATTTCAATCAGGAGCAGATATATTCATACACAACCTCTCTCTAATTTTGGCTCCCTACTTGTGAAAAATAAACAATAATTCAAATCATTTTAAAATATATGGAGACAAAAATAACTAAAGACCACTATTATCTCAAAATATAGTCTTATGAGGTAAATGAAGAAGTCAGTTTTCAAATCTGTTTACAAATTCAGCAACATCAGGATCCCTCAGTTGGGTACATCTTCAGCCACTATAAATTTCACATTTGATGCAGGAAAGAAGCATTAAATTAATATTTGACTCCTAGCTCAGCATCATAATAGGCAGGCAATGTCTCTGAACAATCAGAATATCTATTCAAAATAACTCATTTCTCTTCAATTTTTAAATGAAAACTTGTATAAGATAAAGATATGCAAAAGATAAATTATACTTTCATTGTACTTTAATGCTTTTCTTCATCCCGACACAGAAACAATAAAAATTACATGAAAGTATTTTTTCTGGGTTGATTTCTTGGCAGAGCACTGATTGCCTCTTCGTAGGTTAGAATTCCTTAATTGACAATAACTTCCTTAATCTGTGGCATTTTGAGGATATCAGCTCCCAGAGGAACTGTTCTATAGGTATACTTACTTAGTAAATTAGCTAATTAGCTAACTACTTATGTGCAACTAGTGTACTTTTAATATTTATGATAATGAAAGGAATGACAGTGCATTTTAGTATTTATAAAATGTGGTGTTTTTAGTAATAATCATAAGTGATGCCAGCAGAGTTTAAACCTCTATTCATATTTCCTTCCAGCTTATTTTTGTGTGTATAGTATACATTTAGTTATTCTTTCAGAATTATGTTCAGATTATTTGAGTTGCATTCTGATATTCTTTCAATTATCATCACATCAAAATTGTCTATATCACTAAATAGTATTTTTAGTTTGAGTCCATTGTAGAAGCAGAATTGCTTTGTGTGGTCAGATGGCCTGTGTTTACATTTTGACTCTGCTGCTCACATTTTTACCTTGGGTAGATTACTTAATTGATTATTTCCTCAACTGTGAAATGGGGATTATAATTCAAGTTACCCCACAGGGTGGTAATGGGAATTAAATGTCTTGATATGTATAAAGTCCTTAGAACACGGCCCAGTACACTTAGCCACTCTTATCATGGTTCCTATGATTTACGTAATCTTTCTCCTTGAATATCCAGATGACTCCAAACATTGAAGTATATTACGAAGTTTGTCTTTTCACAGATGCACTGAATTAACATTACCAAAAATGCTTGCTATCACTAAATCTTATGAATATAATATATTTTTCAAAAATATGTTTATTTATTTATTATGTAATATTTTCATATATTTTATGTATATATTGTATTTTCTCTTTCAAGTAACTTTTCATATGCACATGGTACAGAATAAATAATATTGAGGAATTTATAGACTCAACGGGACAGAAGAGTTTTGCCCTTTCCCTTTTCCCCAAAACAATCCACCTCCCTGGAGGCATACATTTTACAAACCACTTAAGTGAATTTCCAGTTATTTGAAACATGTGCAAGCAATTATGAATTGTTAGACTATGATGTTCATGGGTCTATAGTTTGTTTTTTTCCATTAACTATATCATATAGATGTTTCATGTTAAATCTTATGTTTCTTCCTTTAAAAAAAAAAAAAAAAAAAGTTTGTATGCCTTTGCCCAAATGCTTAGCATTTAATTTTGATTCATGTCATTTATCCATGATATAACTTCAAGAAATTTTTATAGATAGGACATTAATTAGTAACTTTTCTGAATAAATGTGTATATGTGATTGTCTTTTTATTGTTTTCAGATAAAAACTAAAAAAAAAGCAAACAAACATGTATACATAAAAAATTTTGCATCATAGGCAATGTCTGTACATCTTACAATGTCTTTTAATGTTTTATATTCCAGAGGAAATTTTTAAAATAATTCATATATATACACATATATTAATGTATATACACATATATACAGGAATGTGTGTTTACACACATACATACATGTGTGCATGTTTTGTCTATAGTGTATATGGATATCTTTTCACTAACTTTTCCATTTATTGTGTCTGGAATATGATGAACTTTCTTGATCTATGTATATAGGTATTTTTTCAGTTCCAAAAAGGAAGTTATTTTTTTCCTAATAAAAATTACATTATACTATACATAGACAATCCTAAAGACACCAGCAGAAAACTACTAGAGCTCATCAATGAATTCAGTAAAGTTGCCAAATTAATATATATAAATCCATCACATTTCTGTACACTAACAATGAAGTTTCAGAAAGAGAAATTAAGGAAACCATCCCATTTACCATCACATCAAAAAGAGTAAAATACATAGGAATAAACCTACCTAAGGAGGCAAAGACATGCACTCTGAAAACTATGAGACACTGATGAAAGAAATTGAAGATGACCTGACAGATGGAAAGATACACCCTGTTCTTGGGTTGGAAGAATGAGTATTGTTAAAATGAGCATACTACCCAAGGAAATGTACAGATTCAATGCAATCCTTATCAAAATGCCAGTGACATTTTTCTCAGAATTAGAAAAAATAATTTTAAAATTTATATGAAACACAAAAGACCCCAAAAGGCCAAAACAATCTTGAGAAAGAAGAACCCTGTCTTCAAACTATACTACATAGCTACAGTAATCAAAACAATATGGTACTGGCACAAAAACAGACATATAGATCAATGGAACAGGATAGAGAGCCCAGAATTAAACCCGGCACTTATGCTCAGTTAAACTATGACAAAAGAAACAAGAATATACAATGGAGAAAACACAGTCTTTTCACTAAGTGGTGCAGGGAAAACTGGAGAGCTACATGAAAAAGAATGAAATTAGAACCTTCTCTAACACCATATACAAAAATAAACTCAAAATAGATTAAAGACCTAAGTGTAAGAGCAGATACTGTAAAACTCCTAGAGGAAAACATAGGCAGAACACTCTGACATAAATCACAGAAATAATTTTTTGGATCCATCTCCCAAAGTAAAGGAAATAAAAACAAAAATAAACATATGGGACCTATTTAAACTTAAAAGCTTTTGCACAGCAAAGGAAACCATCCACAAAACCAAAAGACAACATACTGAATGGAAGAAGATATTTTCAAATGATATGACTAATAAGGGATTAATATCCACCATATATAAACAGCTCATACAACTCAATATCAAAAAAAAAAAAAAACAAAAACAGAAAGAAAGAAAGAAACAACCAGATTAAAAAATGGGCAGAGGAACTGAATACATGTTTTTCCAAAGAGGAAATGAAGATGGCAAACAAGCACATTAAAAGATGCTCAGCATCACTAATCATCAGGAAAATGCAAATCAAAACCACAATTTGATATCACCTCATACCTGTCAGAATGGCTACCATCAAAAAGAACACAAATAACAAATGTTGGCGAGGATATGGAGAAAATGAAACCCTCCTACACTGTTGGTGGGGATGTAAATTGGTGTAACCACTGTGAAAAACAGTATGAAGGTTTCTCAAAAAGCTAAAAATAGAACTACCATACAACACAGCAATTCCACTCCTGGGTATATGTCCAAAAAAAACCCCCAAAACCAAAAAACTTTAATTCAAAGAAATACATGCACCCTAATGTTCATAGCAGCATTATTTACAGTTGCCAAGATATGGAAGCACCTTAAATGTCCATCAACAGATGAATGGATAAAGAAGTTGATTGATTATATATATATATATATATATATATATATATATATATATATATATATAAAGATATTACATCTTCATATATATAGTACATTATATACATATATATATACACACATACATACAATGAAATACAACTCAATCATAAAAAGAATGAAATATTGCCATTTGAAGCAATAGAGGGCATTGTGCTAAGTGAAATAACACAGACAGAAAAAGACAATTACTATATGATATCACTTATATGTGGAATCTAAAAATATAACAAACTAGTGAATATAACCAAAAAGAAGCAGACTTACAGATATAAAGAACAAACTAGTGGTTACCAGTGGGGAGGGGGGCAGAGGCATTTTAAGGGTGAGAGAGTGGGAGGCACAAACTACTGGGTGTAAGATAGGCTTAAGGGTGTATTGTACAACACGGGGAATAGAACCAGTATTTTGTAATGATAGTAAATGCAAAGTAACCTTTAAAATTATATAAAAAATAAAATAATAAGTAACCATTCTTCATTTTAAAATACTTCATTATTTACTGACAATGCTCATTTGATTGTTCTGGCGTCTACTCAAGAACATGAACAATATTTGCGTGGCCTGCTCTCTGTCCTTATCTACACCTCTATTCATTTGTATTTTATTTTTCCTACATCCTTATGAAAATTTTCTCAAGTTTTCTCTCAGGACCTCTCATTAGATTTTTGCATTACCTAGTCTGCTCTTATTGCCTTAAATACACAGTTGACCCTTGACCAACACAGGAGTTAATCTGTGTAAAATTTATAGCTGGCACCTGAATCGTACCCACAGTTCCTCTGCATCTGTGGATTCAAACAACCACGGGTTGTGTAGTATTTACTACTGAAAACTATCCATGTATATGTGGACCCTCAAAGCGCAAACCCGGGTTACTCAAGAGTCAATTGTAATTTTTAATTCTGCTAATGCTATTTTGCTATTTTGTCTTCATTGTGATCTTTTCTTTCCAAGAGCCTATCCCTTTGAATCTCATTCAGTTTTACTTTTATTTCACCTTTAAATCCATTCAAAAATACTTTACTCTTCTCACAGCCTTTCATTCTCCTTCGTAGATTTAATATTATTTTGAATTTCACTGACCACCTAAACAGTGACATTTTTTTTCTCTAGAAATAGCTTCAAATGTATATTTATTTTTTGGAGGGTATCTTTCCTCTTTGTTTATAGACTATTTTCAAAATCCGGTGTTGGTTTGTTTTGCTGTTGGTCTCGTTCTTCAACATGCTCTTCATAATCCAGGCGTCTGTCCTGTGCAGTGAACACTGGCTAGTCGTTAATTCCTACTCGCAGAGAAATAGGTGTATATATTGATGTCCATGCCTCGAATCCTATCTGAGTTTGCCAGGCATTATTCTAACTTTTGTAAGCCATTCCATCTCCAAGGATTCAGTGCACACTTAATACTCCTCTCTCTAAATTCCCAGTTGTTGTCTTTTAAATGTACATTCCATAAATGGATCCAAAAAGATGAGTAGAGAGCAAAGGGAAGAATAGTTTCAACATTTAGGCTGCCCTAAAGGCATCTCACCCTGCCTATATTCTGTTTAGTGCAGATTCTTGACCTCCTACTTAAAGGACGAAGAGAGGGAAGGAAACCAATTGCTTATTTTATTAAAAAAAACATAAATTGTCCACTGATGTTTTTTCTTGTCAAGCTCAATCAGTGTTATAGTTAGTGGATAATCCCTCTATACTCTGCCAGCAAATTGCTTATCGTCTGAGTTTTGGTTTAGATATCGTTATTTTCACATATTTTAGTAGATGGAGGAAGCTGCTAATCAAATATGTTTCTAGCTACAAGTCTTTATATTTCCCCATTTCTTTACAAATGGCATTTCTGCAGGTGAAAATATGCCTTAAATGTGCACATTAATTATAAAGATTCATTCTTGTTTCAGAAATGCACTTCCTGGCAGCCCTCTTGGATGACTTGGCCTCGCAGATTTCTGTTTCTATAAAATCAAATGTTCTCTAGAAAGCATTGTAGCTGGTCCTCTGTAAATGTGAGGGTGACCCTTAGAAAAAGCCTTATATAGCTCTAACTGAGTATTTTTAATAAAGACATGCTTTAACATAGCTATTCAGGTCCCAGAAGCCTCTGTGGCATTCTAGTGGCCCAAAAGGATTAACATGCCTCCATGATTCCCTTCTAGTGACGTTTAGTATATTTAGCCTGAAAAGCTAATCAATCATGCCTTATGAGATATGTCATTTAAAAAGTAGTTTGGCTAAGAATATAATTCAATATATTTAAGTGAATCAAAGTTGTGAGAATGATTAAAATGGAAATTGTCTAGAAGGAGGATGTAGCTAGTTAAGTACCATGGGGTTAGTTATGCATATAGATAGATCAACAGTGTTGTTATAGGGAAAATACATCATTGCAATTTACATGCATCAGAATATTTAAAGGAACTGGAAATACCAGTTAGGGAAAATCACCTAAAATAAGCGAACTAAAAGGAGATATATGGAATCTGAGCTGAACATCAAATGAGATTCATCTGAAGAGTAGGTGAGAAAATTATTTGAAATTCAACAATTTTAGAGCCAAGAAGAGCCTGGAAAGCAATATTCTAAAAAGACTTAGATGACCTGACTATTCATTTTTGAATGAAATCCATGTTGTTAATTAATAGTGACAAATGTTGAATAGGATTTGTCATTAAAACAAATAGATACAAAAGATTTTTACAAGAGTAGAAGACTTTTGTTAAGGAAATGTTTGCATTTGCATTTAATTTCCCAGCTGTGTTTTCACATCAGTGAGAGGATGAAAAAAAAGTAATATTAACATTTCTGGGAACTAATCTCAGGCACCCACATAATCCTTAAAACAACGCAGTAGAAGCTTGGCAAGTTATTCCAGAGATATGAAAGAAAAAGACAGCTTCAAGTATTTTTTTCATGTATATTTGCATTCACATTATGTATAAGATGTTACCACACTCTAATTATAATTTAATTCACCAGATATCCTTTGTGCCTTTTTAAAAATTCAATTACTTTGACCCCTGGCTCACCAGTATAATGATACCTGATTATGTTTCTTAAGACTCTTTGCAAACTGTTTTAAAATTCACTCACTATTTTTTGTATAATCTTTACCAAAGGGAGAGTTTGAAAATTTTCTATTAAGGAGCTTTATTCCAAAGATAAGCTTGTCTGTATGGGATGGTGTTTTTAATTTTTTTTCCTCACTTTATTTTTCTGGCACAATGTATTTTAATCCTACTCCACAAGGCGATAGTCTTCAAAATGTGATTCTGGGAGACCGTGCCTTACAAGAAAAGCTCAGAGGTGATTACAGGGTGTGAGGGAAAAACCTGGCATGTGGGACTTGGACTTCCACTTCCTAACTCAGCATAAGCAGCTCAGATTTTAACCATTAAAGTTCCAGAGTTTTATTTTTGATGTCACTACAGATGAAGGTTTGTCTATGAATTACTGGTGTCAGTATTTCCCAAATGCAAACTGGATTTCTAGTGGCTTCCAAAGGTATTTCAAAGAGTGTGGACTCAACTACTCCTTTTTAAAGCAAAACTATAGTAACTAATTTGAATAGCAAGTAAACATCTGTGTCAGTGACAGTAAAATAAGCATATAGGGATACAGATCTCCCTTCAAATTTTTACTTGGTAGAATATAGCTGCCGTAGTGCTAATGCTTTAATGTGCTTTTATTTATAGATGCATATTGTATAATTTACACCTTAAGAACCATAATTTAGAGATGGGGAATATAGGAAATACTAACTTTGAGATGAAACATTTAATGAGGAACATAAAAATGATAATAATTCTTCAAATTTCCCCAAGATGCTGCTCATAAATTGGTAAAAGACATTAATCTAAATGAATTCCTTACTGAGTATATAAAGATATCTCTAAGACTTCAAATATTGTTGATAATAAAATAAAAATGTGGTGAAGAATATTTTCAATTTCCCTTTTCAGTTATGGAATTATAGATCAGTCAAATCTACTATACTTAAAGAAAAGTGTTTTAAAACAACTGCAAGAATTTTCCAAAATTTGTATCATTTTTTATAAATAAGATATGGCAATTATTTTAATAGTATACCAGTTGATTTTTAAAAGCACAATATGCAGTGATTTCAAATATCAGGTAATAAATGTCTATTTTTCTCTGCTAGATGTCATAACACATAATAAAAGTCTGTAATACTTGGAATTAATATTTCCCAGATCAAATTGATATAACACATACTTTGTATTACATTCATCAAATAAATTATTTTAAAAATGTTTTCAGTAACTATGTAACCTATTAAATGGGAAAAATTGATGTCTTTACATATGTAATTATATAATTGGTTACTTCTACCTATACAGAAATATAATAAGCATATTTTTCTTATAATTACATCCTTATCAGGAAATAATTTAACAAAATGCCAAACAATAAATACATTTTGCTTATAATAAAAAACACACTTTTAAACTTCATGTTAAATTAAGATAAAATAATTACATAATTTTATATAAAAATCATTTTTAACAGCCCACATATCACATATCACAAGAAATACATTCATTCCCTTAAGTGGACTCCCTTTGCACAATTCTAAGAATCTTAGAACCCAATTCTCTGAAGAGGTCAATCTTGTTTACTTGACCCTATGGGTGGTTTTGAGGTGGAGATAATGGAAAATGTATTCATTTACACATTTACGCAAGAGGTATGCTTTTGATGTTATGTCTGTCTACTTTGAGGCTCTGTCCACTGGGGCATAAACCAGAGTGGGTAAGGCCTGCTGTCACACGAAACTCTACATGAACAAATGCAAGTCACTGCCCTAAAGTCAGTAATAGTTTCTCATAATGAAGAGGAAATGATTGCCTTTCCGATTGAAACACTCAGCTGTAGGAGCTCCACGATTTGACTCAACACAGTTTAAATATTTGTTTAGGAAATGAAATCTCTAAAGAAAACATGACCTGCAAATTTCCATTAATAAAAAGGCCATTTAACTTCTCAGTGTGAAAAATGGACATTCAGGTCATGCCACTACATTCGTGTCTTAACCAAGCATCAAAAATTCTACTAAAGGCAATTTTCCAAAACAAAAGGAAAGTCTGTTCCAAAAAAGTGAATTTCAATGTCAGATAAAAATGAAAACAATATTCGCAGTTTTAACCAGGTAGTTTTTCTCCATTCTAGCCATAAAAATGTTCAAATCATTTTGAAGTCTGTACTGAAACTGCTACACAGATATTTTCATCTAACTTCTTCTGTCTATCCTTAATGCTATGACCTGAATAAAATCAGAATTATCTCCTTTCTAGACGAGCAATAAACTCCTCATTCGCTCATTCAGTTAACAAAGATTGTATATCAATCACGTGGCACTGAGGACAAAAAAGTAAATAAAATACATAGTCTCAAAGAGCTTCCATTATCTTGGGAGGGGGTGAGAAAGAAAGAGTGTCATTAGGAGATTAACAGACATTGTGTTATGTACAAACCTGATAAGAATTTTGGCTTTGATTCCAAATGTGGTAAGAAGCCAGTTATTTACTTTTTAATGGATTTTTTCTGATGGCTGAGTAGAGAAGTCTACTGAATAAGAGAGGTAAAGTTTGGAAGTGATGGACTGAAAGGTAGTTTTGGCTCTGGTCCAGGCTGGAGATTATTCAGATACATATTTCATAATATATTTCATAGAGCATATCTTTCGATCAGGTATAGAGTGGATGAGAAAGGAAAATCAAGGATGACTCAGAATTTTTCTCAGAACACTTGGATCCATGGGTTATTGCTTCCCTAGATGGGGGAAGACTATAGGAGGAGCGAATTTGGTGTATGTTATGTTTAGGTACCTATAGACATTCAAGTAGAAACGTTCAGTTGCCACTCAGAAGAGAGAATGACATTGGAAGTACAAATAGGTGGTACTTTAGACCATGAGGAGTGAGTAGCTCACATATTAGGAGAGTGAGGAGCTAGATATTAGGGTGAATATTCTGCACCCTACTATCTAAGTCAGGAAGGTGAAACAGCCAGCAAAAAAGGTGAGAACAAGTAGCCAGTGAAACTGGAATCAAAAAAAAAAAAAAAAAAACAATTACAAAACGTGTTATTTGAGAAGCCAAATGAAGAGACTATTTCAATAAGGAGAGAAGGATCAACTTATCAAATATTTGGGCACCAGACAAAAGGATTTTGACTGGTCTTATATCATCTCTTTCCCATAATTCAGCCTAATGCCCTTCCTGACTTCGGTCTCTATTTGCAGATGGAGGGAGAAACCTACATACATGTTAAATGTCTCACAAGTGTTAGGTTCTCAGCGCATTTTTTTCCCTTTTCTCCACCATCCTACTCCCTAAAATATTTGTTTCTCATGGTAGCAATTCTGGCTGTATTCATAATATAGCTACATTAAGTATTTTAAATAATAAAAAATTATTAGTTGTTTAAACATTTTATGTAGTCTGTTTTACTTTGAAATATTGTTACTATATAATTAGTCAGACCAGTAAATCTATTATATTAGCTTCAAACCTAGAATGAAAAAGATATATTTAAATTGACATTGAAATTATGAGTCTTATACCTACTACACATTGGATAGAGAAAATAACCTCAGGCCTTTTTTGCCAAAAAAAAAAAAAAAAAAGTCGCAACTCTTCTACTAAAATAAAGCTGCATCTTTTTGCCTCTATAATCAAACTCTATTTCTCCCTGGGCAGAAAGTATGGCTTGTCTGTAAAACAATTACATACTAGAGCTGATATTTTTATTTCCCTGTTTCTAGAAGAGACTGGTTAGTATGTAAAGGTGACCTTGAAATAACTACAAAACTAAGCAGATGACACAGTCAGGCTGAGGGCAGGAAGCGAGAATCCAGTCAAGAGCACAGCAAATCCTGCGGACAGAGTGAGAATTCATTACAGGAGGCAGGCGAGTGGATTAGAAGATTTGTTAAAGGATTAGGAGATTTGAATCCCATGTTTTTTCTTTTCCCTTTTTATTCCTCACCATAGCCCTCATTGTGTATATTGTTTATGAAATGTTTTATGTCTGAACATTAAGTAGAGAACGAATGTGGAAATAAGTAAGATGGAGTTCCCTTTTTAGCTGAGAAAACAGGACTCAGAATGTAAAGTTCTTACGTTGCGTTCTGGTTCTGAGTAAATTGAATAAGGATTTCAGGTTGTGATTTACATCTCCTTTGTGTGAGAATGTGTCATGTGGTGACCTCAGACCATTTCACACACTTTAGTGAATGTGTGCCTGCCGCCTGGGTCCCCCCTTTGGATGGGAAGCTCCTAAAACAGATTTTCCCAAAGAATGTTTTGGGAATAGAGGCAATTTTTGAAAGTAGGAATGCAAGTGACCGACCAATAGGAAGCACTCTTCATCCCACTAGTCAATAGAGAAAGAAAATGTGAAATGGTGAAATTGTTTTAAATATTTACAAATACAATAGGTTGAAAAAAGTGGCAACACAATCCCACAGGATTATGGATAAAAGTTATCTCTTGGGAGTGTAAAAGGACATATTTTTGGGGAGCAATCTAGCATTAAAATTCAAAAAGTTAAAATGCATACCCTTTAATAAACATTCCAGGTCTAAGTACAGAAAATGTAAAATAATACAAACTGCACCAAGAGTGAACTAGTTAAATAAAGTATACAAAAAACAAAAGTTATCATAAATGAAAATGCATTTACATGAAATTATGCCTATTTTTGTAATGTTAGGAGAAAAAGTAAACTATGAAACACAATGGAGAGAATAACATAAGTAATGGAAAATTTTAAACATCTGTGGAGATAGATGTAGGGAAGTGTGTGTGTGTGTTGTTTTTTTAAATGGATAATCAAATGTTTTCATCACTGTTTTTGTGGGATTTCAGGTGATAATTACTCTTTCATTCTTTTTATAAGGCGGGCATTATTTTTACACTTGGATAGAATTTATCAGGTGTTTTCTAATATAATTTAAGGGTATTCTGTAAAAGAAAACATTGAAAGTTATGGTGAATATTAGCTTTTCAAAGTAATGTCACAGAGCAAAGAAACACATTTGACCTTGTATTACCTAACTTTTCCTTAAAGTAGTTACCCAGGAAATGCCAGTGACAAGAACCAGTGATACTGCATGTGGTCTGAGAAACTCTCTATGAAGCTTTCACACTTCAACTCTTTGTGCAAGGACACCTCCACACACCCAGGCAGAACTCCTAATAATGTGTACATGGGTAAAATACATTTGGTTGCTTTGGGTTTTTTCCCTCACATTATTAATTATTAGTATTCATAATTTACTGTTCAATTATTTCTCATTTACAACAATTTGACCAGAAAGATGTACTCCTTTAAACCACATAGTTGTGGAGGGCAAGTTTGGACTTATTCCCTGGGTTCATTAAGTATGCATAACACTACTGAACACTTGTTCATTTGGACCTGGGAACTGTGTATGATTTGCAAATGACCATATTTTCCGAGTGTCTTCATATCAGGCAGCCACTTTGCAAATCAATGTTTTCAAAGCCCCTCAGTCTTGATTTAATTCTGTGGTAAGGCATCTATTGTCTTTGTGAGTCTGTAAGGTTTCTTGCAGTCACTACTAGGAAGGTGGACCTAATGGTCAAATGAATTTAAGAATGTTTACCAGCACTTATTTTTTTCTACATAACAGCAGGTCTTGGTCCTATATTTATTACTTTAAAAAAATACTTTTATGGAAGTATAATTTGTATACTTACAATTCAATTCACCTATTTCAAGTGTATAATTCATTAGTTTTTTAGTATATACACAGAGCTGTGAAACCTACATCACAATCGATTTTAGAACATTTCTAAAATCCCCAAAGAAATCCCATACCCCTTAGTAGTTGCTCCACATCTACCTCAACCTTCTCTATAATATCAAAAAGAAGCATTGAAAACCACTGTTTCTTTTTCCTGATCTTAGGAGGACAGCCTTAAGTCTTTCAAATGAAGCATGCTGTTAGCTGCTAGATTTTCACAGATATCCTTTATCACGGTTAGGAATTTACCCTCTAACTTCCAGAAATTGAGTATTTTTATCACAAAGACTTTCGGAATATATCAGATACTTTTTCTGCATCTATTCAAATGATCGTGTATTTTTTTCTTTATTCTACTCATATGGTGTATGGCATTAATGGATTTTCAGGTGTTGAACCAGTCTTAGGTTTATAAGATAAATTCCACTTGGTCATAATGAACAGTCCTCTTTATATATTGCTGAATTGGGTTTGCTTGTATTTTGTTGAGAATTTTTGCATCCGCATTCATAAAAGATACTGTTATGTGCTTTTCTTTTTCGTGTTGCTTTTATCTAATGTTGACGTTAGGAAAATATTGACTTTATAGAATGACTTGGGAAGAAAACTGGTCATTTTGGACATGATATTTTAGCAAACCTGAATACTGATTCCCCTACTCTAGAACTTCTTCTTGTTGTTTGCATTTTTGCTTATGATTTGTTTAGTAATTTGGCCATAATATTTCAGTGAAGTCTATTTTCTCTGCAGAAAATGTTCAGCCTCTGATGTTGCAACTCAAAGGACTTATCTTGGGCATACACACATTCACCCTGGACCCCTCCACGCAGGCATGTCGGTGGTTATATTTGGTTTCTCTTTGACTGTCTCCTTGTTCAGCTTCTAACTGGTCTGCATCTGTTGACATCCCATCCAGTTGGTACTATCCACTGTTAGCGGATAGTTCTATTGTTTGATGACACTCTGGAGCAATCATTATTCCACAGTTTGATCCAATTAAATTCGGTAATTATGCAACAGTAATTTTGATGCATTATTTGAGGCTTGCTCCCATCCTAGGAGGGCTCTTTTTAGCTATTTCTTTCCCTGTCCTCTCTGTTAAACGTCTAGATTGTACACAGTTTCATGTGTTGTTATCATGAACTACCAGCCTCATTTTAACTGTTCGCCACAAAAATTTCCACTGTTTTCAGCAGTCCCCTTAGGCTTGAACTTCCCCACAATCTGTTCCAAAGAATGTTAGTCCTGTTAGGGTGTGCTGTGAAGATCTTTTTTCCTTATGGCCTGCCTCTCCCCTTGGGCAGAATTTCTACGCCACGGTTCTGGACCTTGTGGTGAGAATAGCAACCCATTTCTCTCTGTGTGATACTTCTGTTCTATAAGAGGTATATTGAGTAAGCATTGTTGCCTCTAGTCTTCTTGTCTTGACTCTTCTGGGTAAGTAGGAATGAGTACCATTGAGCCCAGTGTTCACGCAGCTTACAAGTGGGCACTGGGTAAAAGAAGGAACCCCAGACTTCTCATCAGTGCTTGCCTGGAAAAGAGCCTCCATAATACGGAACTGAAGGAGAGGAGAAATGATGGAAATCTCTATTTCCCAGGAAGCAACTGTACCTCTGGACTTGTCTTTGGGGAAGGAGGGATCACCCTTTCTTTCTGCATACGCCTAGCTTCCATCTTGATGAGGTCAGGGAAGAGGAGCAGGTCTTGGCTCAAAAGCCACAGATTCTGTTTTTACTAAGATTTAGTAGCTCTTCTAAAATGAATGTGTCCCCATTTGCTATATGCTCTTAGGACAATTCCCAAATGTTATATATATACATATTTAAACAATGTTTACCAGTTATGATTATTTTGCTAAGTAGGGGTGTAGAATTCTCACACTCTTACTCCTGAAGTGCTTTCCTTACAGTATTTTTTTTCTTTTTTTTGTTTTATTTTTGTATTTTTTTGTATTTTTTGTTTTTTGTTTCTTGCAGCATTTTTGAAAATTAATTAGGAAAACACAGAAAGAAAGGAAGTAAATATGTTTCATAATTTTTGTATTTTTGTAATATGAATTTATCTTAAAGTTATAATAACACAGAAATAAAGTTCAATATTTCTCTGGAGAAGATTGATATAAATGAATACAGTATTCAGTTTTCTAACTATCAGCTAATTTAACAAACTATTCATTTAAGAATAAAGCTACAAACACACAGATTTACATCTTACAGCTATTTTATTGAAGAAATTATTATGGATATCTGTTACTTATGCCATCCATTATCTATGTATTCTTCTAGTTCCAAAATCCATATGTTCTATTAGGGTTCTCAAACTTGAGCAGGCATCAGAATCACCTGGACAGCTTGTTGAAAATCAGATCTCTAGTTCTCACCATTAGAGTTCCTGATTGAGCAGAAGTGAGTTGTGGCTAAGAATTTGCATTTCTCAGACAAACTGAGAACCACTGTTCCAGGGAACTGCTCTTTTGCCCACTCTTAGTCTCTGGGGCATATAATAACTCAGGTCTGAGAATCACATTCTTCCTCCACAGTGATGGAACATGACTTGGTAAGGACCAATGACGCTTGAGGTTTTGTCTGTGTCTTTGTTATTTGGTCTTTGGTGATTTATTTTGCACCCTTGGGAGAAAGGCAAGGATTCTGAGGAATCCTCTAACACTAAGAATACCATTAGCCTGGAGCTACTGATATGGCCTGATAATGCAGATAATACAGCAAAAGCGAGAGCCATAAGATGGAATAAACCTGGTTTGATAACATGGTTTGGAACCTTTGAACAAGTAACATCTAAAGCCAGACCAGATGTAGTCCGGAACTGCCTTGTAGAAAGCACTTATTCCCAATTTTGTCCAAGCCATTTTGAGCTAGGTTTGCTATTTAACTGTACTGGTATGCTAATGTTCTTAACATAACCAAATAATTATCATTTATTCATATATTCTAAAAAATATATGACATAAAATTTTTTGAAATAAATAATATGGAAATGATCTCTACTCTGTCACTATTATTCCCTTTAAAAAACTTAATGCTGTTTTCTATTTCCTGTTCCACTCTAAAAGCTCAAGGATATATCAATAAAATATAATAAATTTTTACTTTTTGATTCAATATTATCATCATTTATAGCATATATATTTAAGAATTTACTGTATCTCTTATTGATTTCTTATTTTTTCTGAACACATATTCCGAGAAGACTTTTAAATAAATAGAAGCTAATATAGTTTAAATAATTCTGTTGATGATGCAATTAGATTATATTAAAAATAGTATGTGTTCTTCAAATTTATATTAATTTACCCATGTTTTTGGAATTGTGTATCAAATTGGATTTTTTAAAGTTTTACTGAAATCTGTTAAAAATGAAATGGGTATATGTAAAATAATAAAAGTTGCTTCAGGTCACTGAAATTGTTCAAGCTATGTTACGAAACACAGCAAGATATGTTGGAAGCAAAACAGTGGCAAATTTTTGTGACACATTAGATGATAAATAATCAATGTATACTGAATTTTTTAGATTTAAATGAAACTACAGCACTTATGATAAACTGCACTAAGAAAAAGTAAATTAGCAAATTATTAACATTATCTTACATCTGACGTTTCAAAAATATTCTGTATAATATTGTACACATTTTTATGTCAACTCAACATATGAAAAAATATATTTAGAAGAAGTATTCCTAATATATATTTCCATAGATCTCCAATCAGCGTGCCTGGTAGGCAAATAACAAGATGAACTGTTTTTTCTTTCTGTTTTACAATTCATCTCCCTTTCTCCAGTTGCTAAAAAATACATAATCATTAGAAATGGAGGAAGAAGTTAGACAACAAAGTCATAGTCACAGAAAGAAAACAAACATAAAATGATGGTATTTTTTATTTGGAAAATTTAAAAAATAACTTACATAATGACTTCATTTGGTGTAAGCAGAGACTGGAAAATCTTAGTCTCTAAATGATGCATATGGTATAAAAGAGATTTATGGGAACACCAATGATAAAATAGTTTTTCTTCTGACTCAAGACTCAACAGTTCTGTGAGTTTCATATTTTCATTGTTTTATTGGTTAATGCTTTTTAATAAACTGAAGTACAACTGTGCATTAAGGATGGAGCAGTGTTATTTTATAAACCATTGAGTGCAAACGTAAACTATCAAACAAGAACCTCTTATTTTAGGTAAATTCGAAGTAAAAGAAGAAATACAGTGCAGAAGCTTAAGCTTTAAGCTTAAGCTTTAAGGGGTCTGCAGTTTTCTGAAGTAGACAAAGGTGAAAAAAATGTAATAGAGAAGAGATCTAGACAGTTTACAGGTGAGACAAGATTTACAGTCTTTTCTTTGCCTCTGAATTTAGGAGGAGAACCTGGGTAATTTCTGGGCTGAAGTTTTAATGGAGATAGGAAATGTCTAACCTACCTTTACATGGCAGTAAGATGTGCTCACTTGAACTTTCTATAATCTGGAATTTTGTGGGCAGGTATTAGAGTTCTACAACTGATAAACTGTACCTTTACTAAACTTAGAAGATGTTTTGGTGGAGGAAATAAATATCTATTAATTCCTGATGCTTGTTCCTCTTTTTATATTTTTCTGTTTCAGTGTTATTAGGTTTAGATGCCAAGTATCAATGAAAAAAGGCATTGTCTAGAGAGCAAATTTTGTCAAAGATTTTTTATCTACTCCCTTTGTACTGTGGAACATATTCTCTTATTTTACTTCACCATTAAATGATGATTAGTAATGGTTGTTTTCCATTATGTTATAAAATTAAATTTACAAACTCAGGAGAACAAAATGTGTTAGCAAATTAAATGTTTTCATATATCACTATATTTGGCAGAATGATATTGAAATAACATTTTATGAGGAAACTTTGAAGTAAATTTTGGAATAGACATATTAAATTGTTTCATTTTCATTAATAAGCTGTGTTAATTTATATAGAAATATTATATGTAGTACATACTTCAATCTTTATTCTTTAAAATTTTTTATCCTATTGAGACATTTGTAGCATAATGAATGACGTAAAATTTTAAACTTTGATCATATTCTCTCCTTTCCAACTCATACATCTTTATATCTTCTAATAAATGTATCATAATAATTTTTACATTTTTAACGAAATAACTTAGTCATTAACTATATAAACATCATTTCTTAATAATGTGTATCATGTTTCTATAATAGTAATTTGACCAGGAAACCAGATTTAAAATTCTTTTCAGTACTATGTTGTTCTGACTTGTGAAAATTAAATTTCTTGCTAAAGAAGTGAAAAGTACAGGTAGCTATTATTAGCTAATTATAATCAATTTACTATTGTTATTATTTATTATTAGTAAGTGTAGTCAATTTTTCTAGAAAGGTATTTCTCTCTGAACAAATTAATTTATAGAAAGAAACATAAATTTATTTTTTGCTGAGATGATTTTTTGCTTAAATACATTAGAATAGGTATACAGTAAGATAATTTATATTATAGCACTAATTACAATCTGTATAAAAGTAATGTTAATTTAAGAATCGATGATCAATAACTGTGTGTGCAAATTTTTTACTATTATCTCATATCTCTTTTCAGTGAAAGATTGTCCTAATAACTGAGTGATGTTGGCAATGAGATGATTTCATTTTGCAAAGATTAATTTTGAGAACCTCGTTCAGAATCTAGGATTTGGACTGCTCTTGATGATATTAGTTTATTAATTTAAATAAGCTAGTTCATCCAGATTTATCTCTTTTAGGTAGTGATAATTGTGACGTTCCAAAAATTCATTAGATATACATTTTCTCATTTTAACTTTAAAATCACTTTTGTTAAAACAGTGGAAATATTTATAAACCATACTTAATCTACAAAAATATTATTTTAAATGATTAATACAGTCAGAAAAATAAAAGCAGAAAAGACACCTCAGTATTAGCAAATACCCTGTAATATCTCCTACTAATTTTCTTCTCTTTTTTACAGTAAGGGATATTTTATTTTATTTTTTGATATGTAAGAAGTGGGTTTATTTAGAGAGATACACATTTCATAGACAGAATGCAATCCATCTCAAAAGGTGAGAGCTGCCAGTAGGAGGTATTTTAGTGGAAAAAGCATTAGATTGACAATTGGACATTTAGTTTCTAATATTTTTCTAGTACTAATTATGTCTGCAAGCTGGAATAAGTCAATAACATATTTAGATATAAACTCCATTCTCAATAAAAAACTATGAAATGATGATAAATTATTTTGTTCCTAAAGTAAGATAATTTTATTAAATAACAAATGATGAAAAATAATAATGATCATATATTTTCTATGTATAAAATTAAATAATTATCATCTACTTCCACACAGCTGCTTATTGTGAGTTCTTTACACTTACTATAAGCTAATACATGCTCTCTTCTTAAACTACTGTATTTACCTAATGTTTTTTATAGATGTTGGCAGTTAAGTCTCCATAGGTGCCATAGAATAAGGCTTTTTGCTTCAAGCAGTGTTACCTGATCTCAGGGATGGTTTTGACCCTCAGGAAATGGAGGATAAGTCCATCAGATAGAGACCACCAGGAACAAACCTGAAGTCAAACAAATTTAGGTTTATTAACCTGTTGCAACAGGGAGAACATAGGAAAGTCAGAATACCCTGACAAAATAGACAGCCTGGGGGCTTAAACAATAGAAATGTATTTTCTCACAGTTCCAGAGGCTAGAAATCCAAGATCAAGGTGCAGGTCTGTATGGTTCCTTTTGGGTCTCTTTCCTTGTCTGCAGATGGCTACCTCTCACTGTGTCCTCACACAGTTGTCACTCTGTTTACATTCATCCTGGTGTCTCTTTGTGTAAGGACACCAAGTTATATTGGATCAGGGCCCCTCCTTAATGGCCTCATTTCACCATATTTACACCCTTTAAAAGCCCTATCTCCAAATAAACTTACATTTTGAGGTCCTGGGGTTTAGGGCTTCAGCATATGCAGTGAGGATGCAATTTTAGCAAGCAAGGAAATAAACAAAAAAGAAAAAACAAAAAACAAAAAAAAACAAAAACAGCAAATTTGAAGATAGGGCAATTGAAATCAGTCTTTGGAGGAAAAAAAAAAAAATTAAAAGAATGAAGACAAATGAACAGAGCCTAAGGTACCAAGAAACATACCAAAATAGGAATTATGGGAATTGCAGAAAGAGAAGAGAAAGAGAAAAGGAGCAGAAAATATATTTAAAGAAATAATGTCTGAAAACTTCCCAAATTTGAAGAAATATATGAATTTGCATATCCAAGAAGCTGAATGAACTCCAAGCAAGGTACAACAAAGAGATCTACAGCAAAATACATTATAATCAAACCTGTGAAAGACAGAGAGAGAGAATCTTTAAAAAGTGCAAGAAAAGAAGTTACTCATCATGTACAGAGGTTTCTCATCAGCCGATTCCTCATCAGAAAGTATGGCGGCAGTAGGATGATACATCTAAGTGCTCAAGAAGAGAAACCCTATAAAATAGGAATTCTATAAGAGGCAAAGCTATCATTCAAAAATGAGGGAAAAATTAAGAGATTCCCAGATAAACAAAAGCTGTGACCATTTGGTGTCTGCTCCACAATAAATGATAAAGGGACTCCTGGGAAAGATAAATTAATATTTATTTATTCATAAATAAATATAAAAAGTAGAATTATTTTATTTTTCGTGTCTAACTATTCTTTTAGTTTCCTAAATTATTTAAGAGACAAATGCATGAAACAATAAGTGTAAATCTATGTTACCAGATAGAGAATGTGTAAATATGCAATTTGTGACAATAAAAGCATAAAAGGGTGGGGGGAAAGACTTGGATAGGAATAGAGTTAATTTATGATATTGAAACTAAGTTGGTATCAATCCAAATTGATTGTTATAAATGTAAGATATTCTTTGTAATCACCAATGTAACCATTAACAGAATATATTTTAGAAAACACACCAAAGAGAATGAACAGGGGTCAAAATAATTCACAGCAAAAACTGAACTAAAAACAAGAAAGAAAGTAATGGAAGAAATGAAGAATAAAAATGGTATAATAAATACAGAAAGCAATTAGTACTTTAGAAGCAGTCCTTCCTTATCAGTAATTACTTTAACTGAAAGTGGACTAAACTCTCAAAGGCAGAGATGATTGACAGAATGGATTAAAAAAACATAATCAACTCTGTGTTGTTTACAAGAGACTCACTGTAAATTCAATAACAAATAGTCTGAAAGTTAAAGAATGGAAAAAAATGTTTCATGTAAGTAGTAACCAAAAGAGAGCTGAAAGACTATACTAATATTAGACAAAATAGACTTTATGTTAAAACATGTCATGAGAGATAAGGAAGGGCATTATATACTAATGTGTCAATTAATCAAGAAGAAATAACAATTATAAATATATATATATATATATACACAATAAACCTCAAAATAGATGAAGCAAATACTGACAGAATTGATGACAACAGATGTCTACATCTGTCTACATCTACTGACAACAGATGTCTACAGTATTGTTGGAAACTCTACAATAATACAGTTGGAAACAGTATATTAGTTGAAGACATCAAATCTCAATGGAATAAAGCTAAAAATCAATAAAAGAAGGAAAACTAAATTCACAAATACATGAAAATTTTAAAATACACTCTGAAACAACAAATAGTTTAAAGAACAAATCACACTAGAGAATAAGAAAATATTTTGAGATGCCTGAAAGCAAAAACACAACATACCAAAAGCTGTAGTATGTAGTAAAAAAAAAGCACTCAGTGGGAAATTTATAGTTCTAAATATCTATACTTAAAAAGGAGAAAGGTCTGTAATTAATAACTTAACTGTACACCATAAGAAAGTAGGGACAGATGAGCAAACTATACCTAAAGCAAGAGAAGGAAGGCAGTAATAAAGATTGAAGAGATGAATGAAATAGAGAATAGCAAAACAATAGAGAGAATTAATGAAACCAAAAGTTGGTTCTTTGAAAAGATCAGTAAATTTAACAAAGTTTTATTTAAATTGACTAAGAAAAGATGAGAAAATGTGCAAACTAAAATAAGAAATGAAAATAGAGACATTACTACAAACTTTACATGGATGAAAAATACTACTGTAGAATACTAGGAGCCCTTGCTTGCCAACAAAGTAGATAATTTAAATGAAATGGACAAATTCCTAGAAATACACATATTACTAAAATTAGTCCAAGAGGAAATGGAAAATCCCAACAGATATATAATAAGAAAAGATATTGGCTCCATAATCATAAACCCCCAACAAAGAAATTCCAAGAACAGATGTGTTTACTGGTGAATTTTACCAAACATTAAAAGGAGAATTATCGCCAATCCTACTCAAACACTTACCAAAAATATAAGAGGAGGAACACGTCCTTACAGGTTCTATCAGGACAGCATTATCTGATGACGAAGCCAGATAAAAATGTCAAGAGGAAAGACAGCTATAGACCAAAGTCCTTTATGAATACTGACAGGAAAACTCTCAGTAAAATACTAGCAAACCAGATCCAGCATATTAAGATGATTATACACCATGACAAATGGGATTTATCTCAGGAATGCAAAGGTACTATATTCATTTGCTAGAGCTACCATAATGAAATATCACAGACTGGTTACTTAACAAATTCATGTTTTCACAGTTCTGGAGACAGGAAGTCCAAGGTCAAAGTGCCAGCAGATTTGGTTTCCTCTGAGGCCTTTCTTCTTGGACTTTTGCTATTCTTACAGGTTTTTTGATGTGGTTTTTCCTCTGTGCAGGTGCATACCTAGTGTCTCTCTGTGTACCCTAATTTCCTTTTCTTATAGGGACAGCAGTCAGATCGTATTGGGGTACACTTTAAAGGCTCTATCTCCAAATACAGTCCTATTCTGAAATAGTGGGGATAAAGTCTTCTAGATATAAACTTAGAGGAGACATAATTCAGCCCCAAACAGGTGATTCAACATAAGAAAATCAATCAATATAATACACCACATTAACAGAATGAAAGAAATAAAAAAACAAAACAATCTCCACATCTCAACAAATGTGAACAAAGCATTTGATAAAATTCAACATTCTTTCATGATAAAAATACTCACCAAACTAGGAATCAGTGGAGCTTCCTTTACATGATAAAGAGCATTTAAGAAAATTACATAGCTACAATCATATTCAATGGTGAAAATTGAACGCTTTCCCCCTAAGCTCATGAACAAGACAAAAATGCCCATTGTCACCACTGATATTTTGAGATACTATGAACTTATCTAGAAAAAGTTTTAAGGAATCACAAAAAATTACTAGAGCTAATTAACAAATTCAGCAAAATTGCGTGTTTAAAGATCAATACACAGAAATTAGATGTGTTCCCCTGCCCCATCAGTGAACAATCCAAGCAGTAAATTAAGAATATAATTCCATTTATGATATCATCTAAAAGAATAAAATATCTAGGAAATGATTTAACCAAAGATCTGAAAGACTTGTGCATTGAAAACTATAGAACAATGCCAAAAAAAATTAAAGACTTTAGTAAATGAAAAGACATCCCTTATTCTTGGATTGCAATTCCTATCATAATTCCAGTGCCCTTTTTTTTCTACTTTTCAGAAATAGAACTGTCCAAGTTCCCCCAATAGCAAAAACAGTTGAGAAAGAAAAACAGTGTGAGTCTTTAGAAGACTCACACTTCTCAGTTTCAAAAGTTTCACGAATCAAAATAGTGTGGTATTGACATAAGGATCAATATATGGACCAACACATTAAGATTAAAAGTCCTGAAATAAACCCAAACCTCTATGACCAATTCATTTTGGACAAGTGTGCTAAGACCATTCAATGGGGAAAAGAATCATGTCAACAAATGGTGCTGGGACAACTGGATAGGCACATGTGAAAGAATGAAGTTGGACAGTGTACCTCATTCTATACATAGAAATTGACTCAAAATGGGTCAATGGTCTAAACATAAGATCTAGAGTTCTAAAACTATTAGAAGAAAACATAAGGGGAAATCTTCATGGCACTGAATTTCACAATGTATTCTTTCATTTGACACACACACACACACAGAACCATGAGCAAAACAGAAAAAATAGATGTCTTTAAAAATTAAAAACTTTTATTCATCAAACAACATTGTTAAGAAGGTAAAAAGACAACCTATAGAAAGTGAGAAAATTTTTTCAAACGATGAATCTGATACAAGTTTTGCATCTAGAATATATAAATAACTCTTATGACTCAACAACAGAAAGACAAAAAAAAAAAACTATTAAAAATGGTCAAAGTACTTGAATAGACATTTACTCAAAGAACATATGAAAATGGCCAACAGCATATCAAAATATCTGCAGCATCAGGTGTCATTAAGGAAGTGCAATTCAAAACCACAGTGATGTAACACTTCACACTATGATGGTTATAGTCAAAAACCAGAAAGGTGTTGGAGAAGATATAGAGAAATAGGAATCCTGATACATTGTTGTAAAAATGTAAAATGGTGCAGCCACTGCAGAATAGAGTTTGGTGGATCCTCAAAAAGTTAAGCCTGGAATTATCATATGACCCATTAATTTCACTCCTAGGTAGACACTCCAAAGAACTGAAAATAGGTACTCAAACAAACCTTGTTCATGGGCATTGGTAGCAACACTATTCACAATAGCTGAAAGGTGGAAACAAACCAAATGTTGAACTATGAGTGAATGGATAAAGGAATTGGTATATCCATGCGATAGAATATTTTTCAACCTTAAAAATAAATGAAATACTGATACATTTTACAATCTGGATGAATCTCAAAAACACAATGATAACTGAAATAAGCTAGACAAAAAGGTCACGTATTAAATGACCCTTTTTATATGAAACACCCAAATTTGTAGACACAGAAAGCAGATTAGTGGTTGCCAGAGAATGAGGGAAAGGAGGAATAAGATACGGAGTGTTCTGGGGAGATAAAAATTTGGGAGCAACAGAGACATGGTAGTTGCACAACATTATGAATGCACTAAATGCATTGAATTGTATGCTTTAAAATGTTTAATTGTATGTTGTGTGAATATAATCTCAGTTTAAAAAATAAGCCCTCTAGAATTGTGCTGTTGAATAGAACTCTAATGCCAGGCACATGTGTAATTTTAGATTTTCCAGTAGTTACATGAAAAATAGAAAACGGAACAGATGAGATTTAATTTAAAATATGTTTTATTAAATCAATATATCAAAACATTATTTTAATGTATGGTAAATATAAAGACTGTTAATAAGATCTTTTGGGTTTTTGTACTGCCTATAATAGAGTGTGTGTTTGATTCAGTTCGTCACAAGTCAAACTAGCCGTGTTGCAAATTCTCAGTGATCACACCTGCCTGCTACCTTTGTCATAGAGTGTGCTGCATTAGAAACTACAGGACCTTTCCATAAAACTGAACAAAAGTCACCTTCTTACAAACCGAAAAAAATATTCTTATAGAGTTTATTCTGTACAGAGTTCATTATGATTGGAAGAAGAAAAGTCTGTCCTATCCCAAGCAAGTGAAGAGGACTTTCTCAAGCAAGCATTTTTTTAATTTTACTCAAAATAGTCGCTCCTATTGTGTAGTCTTAACTTATAAAATACTTAAAAGGAAAAAATATGTACAGAATATATATATATATATATATATATGGCTGTATGTAGTGACGTAAATGCTTCCCAACAAAATCCAGTGCTGCATGAAATGAAGTTGTTCACGACTTCAAGTAATTTGTTTATTTTGAAATTAACTAACCATAATAGGACTAATAAAATCAGTAAGAGACAAGGATAGAAAAAGTCAATTATTATTTGCAAATGATGTAATTGTATATCTAGGAAACCTAAAGATCTCAATTAAAAAGCACTATAATTGAGAAATCTTTTGGATTCAGGAGGAATACTCAAGCAGGACTACTCCTAATTCCATCAATAAGCATTTAGAAAACACAATGAAAGATGACATTCACTGTATCAACTGTATAATTAACTTACCCATAAAAATGTATCAGTTGTAAGAGGAACAACCCTGTAGAATTATAAGTACATAAGAATTTGTCTGTAAATGGGAAGTCATAACATTTTTGAAAGATGTGATGAAATAAAAATGGCAAGCTGAGTGACATGTAAGAAGTCCAAATACTCATGGATTACTGTTCTGTAAGGAAGCCAAAGGCCAAGGTGGTGAGAGAATGGTCCTGCGGAAGAGCACTGATGCACATGCCCCATTGACATGTGAGCAGAGACTCTTGGAACCTTCTAGTCTAGAACACTGAGCAGCAGAATGCAACAAAGTGAATGGCATGGAAAAGAATAATTAAGTAGTTGAGTTGAGGCTGAAATACTGACTTACAGAATCATGAGTGAACACAATGTTTTTCTTTTAAGTCACTAAGTCTTAAGATAGTTTGTTATGCCAAAAAAAAGTATTATTATAAGGAAGGGTTTAATTAATGAATTTAATGCATTCCAATATCAATCCAAATATGATTACTTTTTAAAAATAAGATTAAAACTGGGTACGGAATTTCCAGAAAGGCTCATTTCTCTCATTCCACTTTCTTCCTTTCAGTTTGTATAGAATGTTAAGGCTGTGTAATAGTTATTTTGGATCAAGAGGTAGCTTTGAGGATGGAAAACAGAAGGAGTGAAGAAGAGAGAAGAATCCTAGTTTTCTAATGATATTGTCAAGCCACCAATTCTAGACTTCTCCCCAGTACCTGAGAAAGAATAAAATCTTTTGTGTTTACACTATTCAAAGTGATATGAAAGTTTCAGTGATTAACTATTTGAAAATAGTATGCATTCTTACAATCTTAACTCATATCTTAGGGGAAGGTTAATGTAAAATGGCTCCAAATGATAAAAAGAAATAAGTGAACTAATAGAAAATAATAAATGCATTTTAATCACAGGTTCTGGAAAGCTTTGTGTGAGAACACTAATGGAATAAATACTGAAGCATATTTGTTAAATTGAACTGCACATAATTAAATATGACTCCATAACATACACTGCCATAAAAAAGTATTTGTGACATATATGGCAGATAAATAAATGTTAAACATTGTATGAAATCATGATGAATTTAGTATACATTTATTTCACCATTAGCATGTCATTATACTTTTAGTTTGCTTCAAATATTTCATTGTTATAAATAATTACGAAAAAGCGAATTAAATTGAGATACACATTTTCACTTCTTTAATTGCCAAAGTGTGTCTGTTTGTGTGTGTGTATGTGTGCTGTTTAGTGATAATACGTAATGTTGGCAGGGGCCAGAGCAACATACATTCTTAGTCAAAATTATTAGATTGAAAATTGGTATTCATTTTGACAGCTCAAATATCAAATATGAATGAAAAATTTAAATTTGTTAACGAAATTTGTTTCACATATTCTAAGGATTTATTCTAAAAATAAAGTTTGTTAAAAAAGAGTGTGTAGTGTATATAAGATATGATTCATTTAGAATAAATAGTAATGGAGATCGAAATGACCATGATGCCAAAATGATGAGACTGAATAAATAAATTATAAATGTTTTACATCTACATAATGTAAAACAGTGTAATTACTAAAAATAATAAAGAAATATGGGTAACAATATAAAAATATGCCTAACATATAATTGAGAAGAAGGATACAAATCTACAGATACAACATTACACTTGTATGTCTTATGTTGCCATATATATGCATATGTTTATATAATAATGTTTTTATATATACACAGAAACATACATACACACATATTTATCAAAATTTAAACCTTACTATATAATTACTTGATATGTACATAAAAATATTTCAGTGCAGGAGAATTATGGGAGACCTTTATTATACAATATGTAGGGCTTTTTTTCTGGTTATTTTCCCCCAAATATTACAAAATTGCATACTAAGTAGTTTAATATGTAACATTAAAATGTGGAAGTAGTATCAGATTTATATGTATATATACACATACATATAAGAGTTGGACAATTCATTTTTCTTTTCTAAAGCAATTTAACAATATGTACCAAGAATTTTAAGAAATATTTTTAATTTTGACCTTTAATTCCTCTTTTGAAATTAGGACAAGATAATATAAAATAAGGGGGGAAGTATATAATCATGAACATGTACATTATTGTGTTTATTACACTAAAAAGAATAATTAATGAAATTATATCTAGTCCACATGGTAGAATCTAGTCTTTTTTTTTTTTTTTTAATTTTTATTTATTTATGGCTGTGTTGGGTCTTCGTTTCTGTGCGAGGGCTTTCTCTAGTTGCGGCAAGCGGGGGCCACTCTTCATCACGGTGCGCGGGCCTCTCACTATCCCGGGCTCTCTTCTTGCGGAGCACAGGCTCCAGATGCGCAGGCTCAGTAATTGTGGCTCACGGGCCTAGTTGCTCCGCGGCATGTGGGATCTTCCCAGACCAGGGCTCGAACCCGTGTCCCCTGCATTGGCAGGCAGATTCTCAACCACTGCACCACCAGGGAAGCCCCTCTAGTCATTTTTTAAAATATGATTTTGAATGAGAAATCAGTTCTTGTGCAAATTCTGATCATCACCAGGACTAATAATCATCTGTCACAGACAGTTTTACTAGTATCTCCTGTACAGCCTCTTCTGATTGGTCAGTGCCAATGTGATACTTTATGAGGTACTTCTGTTTACAAGGATGGAAAATAAACATAAATGTCTTGAAACGCACAAACATCTATCCATTCATTGAAAAATAGCTTGAAAAATGGTACCAAAATGCTTCTGATATGTGCTAGATTGTTTCCTAATTCGATTTTATATTTCTCATATTTTCTGTGATATAGTTTTTTGTTATTGCAGATTTTACTTTTATAAAAGAGAAAACAAAAACAAAAGCAATGGCATCAAAGTGTTTGTTTGCAATACCAGTATTTACACATTTTTAGTGGAATCATTTCTATTTTATGAAGATCATTTTCAAATCACACACACACATACACACACACACACAGAGGCTGTCTTTACTTGATTGACATGACCCAGGGCTGGATTTATCTGCTTCATTAATTGATTTCCATAGTTACTCTCTCATATACTGAAACTTTTTCTTGGACTCTGTAATTCAGTTTAATTTCTGGATGGCATCTACATACTATTACCATTTTCAGTGCTACACTTCACTGAACTGAATGATTTACTGTATTTTTCTTTATTCCGGAGGGCCTTACGAACAGGATAGATTAGAAAGCATGGAATTCGAAGATCTTCCTATTTTCAATCTTTCAGTACCTCCTATTTTTAAGTCTTCATAATGCCACTGTTAGTGTGTTGCCTGAAGTTTTTACTTAATCTTTTGTAAATTTCTTGTTTGACAAGATACCTCCTTTTTCAAGGGGAAATTAGAAATACATTTGAAAACATACACTCTATCATAATTTTTTCTTTAAATATTTTCCTCATTTAATTGAAAGAAAAATAAATAAAATGATAAATAAAACATAATAATAATAATAAATAAAATAAAAACAAACTCTAACCTCTAAGGAAGGTGGCATAAGTCACATCACTTGGAATGTGCGTGTCTATAGCACATCCTTTCCCTCCCATATGAAGATGCCAGAGAGAGAAAGATGAAAACAAAACAAACAAAAGCAGAAAAGTTAAAGCTTTAAGGTAGCCCTTCATCAAGCAGATTAAATAATGAGTCTTCCTGTAAACCTTACCAGATGTAAAGCTCAAAGGAGATGGAAGGGTTGAGGAATGAAAAAGTATCTTGAAGGGACAAAGAACAGCTTAGAATTAGGACACTATGCACACGAGATGGGTAGGTGGTTAAACATTGATCTAATTAAGTAGATTCAGAGCTCAGAATGTGATGTGACAAGGATAATGTATAACATTACATCTAACTCCAACATATTCACATCTATTTAATTTGTATCTCAAAGCTCTCAGTTCCTAAATTGAAATGTGGATTATATTCATTTTTAACACAATATTTTCTCCTTACATAAAAACATATTTATGTGAAGAAAAGTTTTTAAGTTAAAATTGCATCTTTAATATCCTTGATATAATAGTGGATTTCACTTTATATCATGTAATTACACTTTGATTCAAAACTAACTGGAAGAATACAATTAGGAATAAAGGTGTAAATATTTGGGCCTTGGTATAATATTATTTTATACTTTCTGGAATATAAGTTCTGTGAGGACAGGACTATTTCTGCCCATTTCAAAAATGTACTTAACACACACATATTACCCAGCAGATCATATGACTGTGCCCCCTTTCCTGGGAAATAGGAAAGGGTCTTATAGTTTCAAGGTGGAAAAGAGGGCTGTAGATAAGGATCAGGGCTGATGTTGTCTTGCATTCTTCTTCTCCTCCTGGTGGCACTGAGAGCATTAGGGCTGGCATCAGGTAGTTCCGGAACAGGTTCTGGTGGTCCTTGAAGTTATCTTTCTGTGACCTTCTTTCTGGAATGAAGAATGCTCACAAAGGAAAACAGTGCTAGGGAATGTTGTCTTGGAGAAGTAAACATCAGGTGCGTAGTACCACTTTAGCTAGAGGGCAGTCACTATCAGAGTGCAATCGTGCAAGAAAGAAAGGGGCGGAAAAACCACCTGTAGGAGACCGGTTGAATGGGAGGAAAGAATAAGGGCTGAATAAGGGCTAGCATAATGAGTGTGTCTCAGCTCGTCTCTGCTACAGCAGAACCAGTGTAGCATAATGATAACGAGCCCATATTTCTGGAGCTGGGGCTGGGGAGTGCTGTATTCCAACCCCAGATCTGCCACTTAATAGTCATATGTCCTTAGGAAAGTTACACAATTGTTCCCTGTTCCAGTGTTCCTAACTTTAAAATGCAATAATCATTGTAACTCATGTGATTTTGGAGGATTAAGTGAATAAAACCTAATAAAGCATGGAAAACAGTGTGTAGCACATAGTAAGTACTTAATGTGTGTTAGAAATTATTGTGAAAATCATGTTTTACTGAAATCTTTATTCTACTATATTATTAGTCAGTGTTTCTTATGCTTCCTTTAATTTTCTCAAGTTTTATGCTGTAAGTTTTCAATATTTATATTATCCTTGCTCCACTGCTTTTAACTGTACAACCTTGAATAATTATTTAACATCTCTAAGATCTAATACTACATCTGTAAAATGAGGATAATAATATTTGCTTCAATATTTGAATGTTCAATGCCGAGAAAAGAATTTAGTACGATGTCTAGTACATACTTAGTGTTCAACAATGTTCAGTTATTATTGTTGTTTTTAAAGTTTTATTGTTTGCTAAAAATGGACTCTAGGTGTATAGATCAAAAGCTAATAATACCCTTCATATACTACAACTCATATTTCATTTAGATTTACTTCACAGTCATGTACCAAAATTCTTTCCCATGCAGTATATAGTTAATCTCCAAACGGTGTTCTCTAACCAGTACACTTCAACTTGTCTCTTTCTTTCAGCATTCATTTTGTGTATTACTTTATATTTATCTAAATTAAATCTCATCCTGTATTGCTGTTTTCCCATTTCTCACTTTTCATCACTCTGAAACTTTTCTCACTTTCCACTGGGTTTGCCGTTTATTTTGAAAATCTATCTGTAGCTCTGATAAATGCACCCTCTTCTTTCTGTTGATCAAATGCAGTGATAGACCCCTCTCTGGATTCAGCTTGACTCATAATTATAACATTCTTTTTCTATATTTTCAATAATTTATTTCTGTAATTTATATTATCAGTAGTAGTAGTAATAATGATGAAAACAAACTTGAAAGTACTTGGATCTTAGAAACTACAGAGATTGGTTTATTGTTCTTTGTTGCATTTCTCTGAGCCCAAATGCATAACAAAAGGGGCCGAAGATTGTTGTAAATAATCTATTTTTCTTGATGAGTGAAAAACAAAACAGCATATTTTAAATTACTCCCTTCAATCCCCCTTATATTCCCTTCCATGAGGAATAAATTTTCGTGAGGGTAGTTTGGTCACTGGGATTTATATCCAAGTGTGTGGGGTATATATACACATATACATAATATATTTATTTATATTATAAATAGTGTTATATATACTTGGTATATATTACATATAATAACCCTTATATATATTATACATTTGCATCCAACACAGATATTGACCAATCTGCTTATAAAAATCCATGTTTTCTTTATTATTTGTCTGGCATTAAATTTCAGCCTTCTTAGTCTTAAGAAAACTATAGTGAACACTCCAGATTATTAGTGAAAGGGCACACCTGCTCAGTTCTCATGTGGGAGCTGCAGGGACCAGAGATCAGAACTGACACAAGAAAATGTGTAGCTGTTTCTGTTCTGACTGCCCAAGAATACTAATAGGTTCAAGAAGGGAAGTGGTGACATTTCCAAATGTACGATATTAAGAGGCACACATTAAAAACTGATGAATAATAATTTTGAAATAAAGAAAAACAATATATTATAAAGTGGTAGCTATTAATTTCATCTTAGATCATAAATTTTTCCCCAAGATACAATACGTTGTTAATACTTTCTTGCTTTCCCTAACTCCTCCCCTCTCTTCCTCTCTCAATCTCTCTAATCGCCTCCCTTTTGGCCGGCTCTCTGTATTTCTCTGTCTCTCTATGATTCCGTCTGTCTCTGTCTGCCTGTCTGTCTCTTTCTCTCTTTCTATTTTTTTTCATACTAGATGGTAATATATGTCAGTTATATGGTATAAATAAATGAATATTTCTCAAACAACTATATTCTATAGTTTGAAATGAGCATTTTGTAGTTTTTTAAGATTTTTTTATCACGTATAACTGACTTACAATATTATATTAGTTTCAGATGTACAATATAGTGATTTGATATTTTTATATATTGTGAAATGATCAACATGATAAGTCTAGTTACTATATAGCTGTGATCAAAATTAGGTGTCAGGTATATATAAATTCCCTACGTTGAGACTGATTCTTCATTATATTTTAATTTAAAAGTGATATATAACATTTATAAAATCATAATCATACATGAAGAAAAGGAAATTTACACTTATAGATCAATTCAGGAAGAAAAATATAAAGGTATCTGTTGGATTGACCCCTTTATAATTATGTAATTCTCTCCTTTGTCCTTTATTACAGTCTTTCTTTCAAAATCTATTTTGTCAGTTATGAGTATAGCTACTACAGCTTTCTTTTCATATCCTTTTGCATGGAATACATTTTTCCATCCCTTTACTTTCAGCCTGTGTGTTTTTGTTCCAAAGCTAGTCCCTTGTAAGTAGCATATAGATGGGTCTTCTTTTTTTAAAATCCATGCATACCCTCTATGTTTTTAGATTGGTGAATTTTGTCCATTTATATATAAAGTATAATAATTATTGATAGTTAAGCACTTATTGCCACTTTTTTATTTGTTTTCTGGTTGGTTTTTTAGTTCCTCTTTTTTCTTTTCTTCTTTTTCTCTCATCCCTTGTGTTTTGGTGGTTTTCTTTAGTATTTTGTTTAAATTCCTTTCCCATTTTTCTTTTGTGTATATTTACTATAGGTTTTATCCTTGGTGGTACATACGGCATCCTTTGTAATAAGTAGTGTGTATTAAGTGGTAGCAACTTAAATTCATACACATTCCAAAGCTGTATCTTTTATCACCCTACCCTTGTTTTGTACTTTGATGACACATTTTACATCTTTTTATTTCATGCATCCCTTAACTAAATATTACAATTTCAGTTTTTACTACTTTTGTTTTTTAACCTCCATGCTTGCTTTACGAGTAACTGATTCACTATCTTTTTTTTTTTTTTTTTATTCTTTTAGAGTATCCATCGCTTTACTTACATTATCTATCTGTCCTGGCATGTTGCCTACTTTTTTATTTTTTAACATCTTTATTGAAGGATAATTGCTTTACAATGGTGTGTTAGCTTCCGCTGTATAACAAAGTGAATCAGCTATACGTATACATACATCCCCATATCTCCTCCCTCTTGTGTCTCCCTCCCACCCTCCCTATCCCACCCATCTAGGTGGACACAAAGCACCAAGCTGATCTCCCTGTGCTATGTGGCTGCTTCCCAATAGCTATTTTACATTTGGTAGTGTACATATGCCAATGTAACTCTCTCAAATTGTCCCATATTACCCTTCCCATTCCCCGTATCTTCAAGTCCATTCTCTACGTGTGTCTTTATTCCTGTCCTACCCCTAGGTTCTTCAGAATCTTTTATTTTTTATTTTTTTTTTTAGGTTCCATATATATGTGTTAGCATACGGTATTTGTTTTTCTCTTCCTGACTTACTTCACTCTGTATGACAGACTCTAGGTCCATCCACCTCACTACAAATACCTCAATTTCGTTTCTTTTTATGGCTGAGTAATATTCCATTGTATATATGTGCCAAATCTTCTTTATCCATTCATCTGTTGATGGACACTTAGGTTGCTTCCATGTCCTGGCTATTTTATATAAAGCTGCAATGAACATTGTGGTACATGACTCTTTTTGAAATATGATTTTCTCAGGGTATATGCCCAATAGCGGTATTGCTGGGTTGTATGGCAGTTATATTTTTAGTTTTTTAAGGAACCTCCATATTGTTCCCAATAGGGGTTATATCAATTTACATTCCCACCAACAGAGCAAGAGTGTTCCCTTTTCTCCACAACCTGTCCAGAATTTATTGTTTGTAGATTTTTTGAAGATGGCTATTCTGACTAGTGTGAGGTGATACCTCATTGTAGTTTTGATTTGCATTTCTCTAATGATTAGTGATGTTGAGCATCCTTTCATGTGTTTGTGGGCAACCTGTATATCTTCTTTGTAGAAATGTCTATTTAGGTCTTCTCCCCATTATTGGATTGGGTTGTTTGTTTTTTGATATTGAGCTGCATGGGATGCTTGTATATTTTGGAGATTAATCCTTTGTCAGTTGCTTCTTTTGCAGATATTTTCTTCCATTCTGAGGGTTGTCTTTTCATTTTTTTTATGGTTTCCTTTGCTGTGCAAAAGCATTTAAGTTTCATTAGGTCCCATTTGTTTATATTTGTTTTTATTTCCATTTCTCTAGGAGGTGGGCCAAAAAGAATCTTGCTATGATTTATGTCATGGAGTGTTCTGCCTATGTTTTCCTCTAAGAGTTTAATAGTGTCTTGCCTTACATTTAGGTCTTTAATCCATTTTGATTTTATTTTTGTGTATGGTGTTAGGAAGTGTTCTAATTTCATTCTTTTACATGTAGCTGTCCAGTTTTCCAAGTACCACTTATTGAAGAGGCTGTCTTTTCTCCATTGTATATTCTTCCTCCTTTATCAAAAAAAAGGTGACCATATGTGCGTGGGTTTAACTCGGCATTTTGTATCCTGTTCCATTTACCTATATTTCTGTTTTTGTGCCAATACCGTATTGTCTTGATTTCTGTAGCTTTGTAGCATAGTCTGAAGTCAGGGAGCCTGATTCCTCCAACTCCGTTTTTCTTTCTCAAGATTGATTTGGCTTTTCGGGGTCTTTTTTGTTTCCATACAAATTGTGAAATTTTTTGTTCTAGTTCTGTGAAAACTGCCATTGGTAATTTGATAGGGATTGCATTGAATCTGTAGATTGCTTTGGGTATTATAGTTATTGTCACAATGTTGACACTTCCAATCCAAGGACATGGTATATCTCTCTATCTGTTTGTATCATCTTTAATTTATTTCATCAGTGTCATACTTTTTTGCATAGAGTTCTTTTGTCTCTTTTGGTAGGTTCATTCCTAGGTATTTTATTCTTTTTGTTGCAGTGATAAATGGGAGTGTTTCCTTAATTTCTCTTTCAGGTTTTTCATCAGTAGTGCATAGGAATGCAAGAGATTTCTGTGCATTAATTTTGTATCCTGCTACTTTATCAAATTCATTGATTAGCTCTAGTAGTTTTGTAGTAGCATTTTTGGGATTGTCTAGGTATAGTATCATGAAATCTGCAAACAGTGACAGTTTTACTTCTACTTTTCTGATTTAGAATCCTTTTATTTCTTTTTCTTCTCTGATTGCTGTGGCTAACACTTCCAAAACTATGTTGAATAATAGTGGTGAGAGTGGGCAACCTTGTCTTGTTCCTGATCTTAGTGGAAATGGTTTCAGTTTTTCACCATTGAGGACAATGTTGGCTGTAGGTTTGTCATATATGGCCTTATTATGTTGAGGAAAGTTCCCTCTATGCCTACTTTCTGCAGGGCTTTTATCATAAATGGGTGTTGAATTTTGTCAAAAGGTTTCTCTGCATCTATTGAGATGATCATATGGTTTTTCTCCTTCAATTTGTTAATATGATGTATCACGTTGATTGATTTGCATATATTGAAGAATCCTTGCATTCCTGGGATAAACCCCACTTGATCATGGTGTATGATCCTTGTAACGTGCTGTTGGATTCTGTTTGCTAGTATTTTGTTGAGGATTTTTGCATCTATGTTCATCAGTGATACTGGCCTGTAGTTTTCTTTCTTTGTGACATCTTTGTCTGGTTTTGGTATCAGAGTGATGGTGACCTCATAGACTGAATTTGGGAGTGTTCCTCCCTCTGCTATATTTTGCAACAGTTTGAGAAGGATAGGTGTTAGCTCTTCTCTCAATGTTTGATAGAATTCACCTGGGGGGCCATTTGGTCCTGGGTTGTTGTTTGTTGGAAGATTTTTAAACACAGTTTCAATTTCAGTGCTTGTGATTAGTCTGTTTCTATTTTCTATTTCTTCCTGGTTCTGTCTCAGAAGGTTGTGTTTTTAAGAATTTCTCCATTTCTTCCAGGTTGTCCAATTTATTGGCATAGAGTTGTTTGTAGTAATCTCTCATGATCCTTTGTATTTCTGCAGTGTCAGTTGTTACTTCTCATTTTTCATTTCTAATTCTATTGATTTGAGACTCCTCCCTTTTTTTCTTGATGAGTCTGGCTAATGGTTTATCAATTTTGTTCATCTTCTCAAAGAACCTGCTTTTAGTTTTATTGATCTTTGCTATTGTTTTCTTCATTTCTTTTTCATTTATTTCTGCTCTGATCTTTATGATTTCTTTCCTTCTGCTAAATTTGGGATTTTTTGTTCTTCTTTCTCTACCTGCTTTAGGTGTAAGGTTAGGTTGTTTATTTCAGGTGTTTCTTGTTTATTGAGGTGGGATTGTGTTGCTATAAACCTCCCTCTTAGAACTGCTTTTGCTGTGTCCCATAAGTTTTGGGTTGCTGTATTTTCATTGTCATTTGTTTCTAGGTATGTTTTCATTTCCTCTTTGATTTCTTCAGTGATCTCTTGGTTATTTAATAGTGAATTGTTTAACCTCAATGTGTTTGTATTTTTTACAGAATTTTTCTTGTAATTGATATCTAGTCTCATAGCGTTGTGGTTGGAAAAGTTACTTGATACAATTTCAGTTTTCTTAAATTTACCAAGGCTTGATTTGTGACCAAAGATATGATATCTCCTGGAGAATGTTCCATGAGCACTTGAGAAGAAAGTGTATTCTGTTGTTTTTGGGTGGAATGTCCTATAAATATCAATTAAGTCCATCATGTTTAATGTATCTTTTAAAGCTTGTGTTTCCTTATTTATTTTCATTTTGGATGATCTGTCCATTGGTGAAAGTGGGGTGTTAATATCCCCTACTATTATTGTGTTACTGTCGATTTCCCCTTTTATGGCTGTTAGCATTTGCCTTATGTATTGATGTGCTCCTATATTGGGTGCATAAATATTTACAGTTGTTCTATCCTCTTCTTGGATTGATCCCTTAGTCATTATGTAGTGTCCTTCTTAGTCTCTTGTAATAGTCTTTATTTTAAAGTATAGTTTTTCTGATATGAGAATTGCTACTCCAGCTTTGTTTCATTTCCATTTGCATGGAATATGCTTTTCCATATCCTCACTTTCAGCCTGTATGTTTTCCTAGGTCTGAAATGGGTCTCTTGTAGACAGCATACGTACTGCTCTTGTTTGTGTTTCCATCAGTCAGTCTATGTCTTTTGGGTGGAGCATTTAATCCATTTACATTTAAGGTAGTTATCGATATGTATGTTCCTATTACCATTTTCTTAATTGTTTTGGTTTTGTTATTGTAGGTCTTTCCTTATCTTGTGTTTCCTACCTAGAGAAGTTCCTTTAGCGTTTGTTGTAGAGCTGGTTAGGTGGTGCTGAATTCTCTTAGCTTTTGCTTGCCTGTAAATGTTTTCATTTCTCCATCAAATCTGAATGAGATCCTTGCTGGGTAGGGTAATCTTGGTTGTAGGTTTTTCCCTTTCCTCACTTTAAATATGTCCTGCCACTACCTTCTGGCTTACAGAATTTCTGCTGAAAGATCAGCTGTTAACTTATTGGGATTCCCTTGTTTGTTAATTGTTGCTTTTCCCTTGTCACTTTTAATATTTTTTCTTTGTATTTTATTTTTGATAGTTTGATTAATATGTGTCTTGGCGTGTTTCTCCTTGGATTTATCCTGTATGGGACTCTCTGCACTTCCTGGACTTGATTGACTATTTCCTTTCCCATATTAGGGAAGTTTTCAACTATAATCAATTCAAATATTTTCTCAGTCTGTTTTTTTTGTTTGTTTGTTTTGTTTTCTTCTTCTGGGACACCTATAATTCAAATGTGGTACATTTAATGTCGTCCCATGGGTCTCTGAGATTGTCCTCAATTCTTTTCATTCTTTTTTTTATTCTGCTCTGCAGTAGTTATTTCCACTATTTTATCTTCCCCAACACTTATGTGTTCTTCTGCCTCAGTTATTCTGCTATTGATTCCTTCTAGAGAATTTTTAATTTCTTTTACTATGTTGTTCATCATTTTTTGTTTGCTCTTTAGTTCTTCTAGGTCCTTGTTAAACATTTCTTATATTTTCTCCATTCTATTTCCAAGATTTTGGATCATCTTTGCTATCATTACTCTGAATTCTTTTCAGGTAGACTGCCTATTTCCTCTTCATTTGTTTGGTCTGGTGGGTTTTTACCTTGCTCCTTCATCTGCTGTGTATTTGTCTGTCTTCTCATTTTGTTTAACTTACTGTGTTTGGGGTCTCTATTTCACAGGCTGCAGGTTCTTAGTTCTCATTGTTTTTCTTGTCTGCTCCCAGTGGCTAAGGTTGGTTCAGTGGGTTGTGTACGTTTCCTTGTGGAGGGGACGTGGTGCCTGTGTTCTGTTGGATGAGGTTGAATCTTGTCTTTCTGTTGGGCAGACCCATGTCCAGTGGTGTGTTTTAGGGTGTCTGTTAACTTATTATGGCTTTAGGCAGCCTCTCTGCTAACGGGTGCATTTGTGTTCCTGTCTTGCTAGTTGTTTGGCATAGGGTGTCCAGCACTGGAGCTTGCTGGTCGTTGAGTGGAGCTCGGTCTTAGCATTAAGTTGGAGATCTCTGAGAGACCTTTTGCCGTTTGATATTACATGGGGCTGGGAGGTCTCTGGTGGATAAATATCCTGAACTTGGCTCTTCCACCTCAGAGGCTCAGGACTGACACCTGCCAGAGCACCAATACCCTGTCAGCCACATTGCTCAGAGGAAGAGGGAGAAAAAGAAAGAAAGGAAGAAAGAAGGAAAGAAAGAAAGAAAGAAAGAAAGAAAGAAAGAAAGAAAGAAAGAAAGAAAAGGAAGAGAGAAAGAGAAAGAGAAAGAGAGAAAGGAAGGAAGGAAGGAAGAAAGAAAGAAAAAAGTTATTAAAATAGAAAAAGTATTAAAAATAAAAAAGTAATAAAAAAAAAGAGAGAAAGAAAGAAGAGAGCAAACAAACCAAAAAACAATCTACCAAAGATAACAAGTGCTAAAAACTATGCTAAAAAAAAAGAAAAACAAAGTCAAAAACAAAAAAACAATACAGACAGTCAGAGCCCTAGGACAAATGGAAAAAGCAAAGCTATACAGACAAAGTCACACAGAGAAGCATACACATACACACTCACAAAAAGAAAAAGGAAAAATACATATATAGGTATATAAAATAAAAATGGAAGACAGAAACCAAATCAATAAACAAACCTACCAATGACAATTAGCTCTAAATACTAAACTAAGATAAACATAAAACCAGAAACAAATTTAATGCAGAAAGCAAACCCCAAGTCTACAGTTGCTCCCAAAATCCAACACCTCAATTTTGCGATGATTGTCTATTCAGGTGTTCCACAGATACAGGGTATATGAAGTTGATTGTGGAAATTTAATATGCTCCTCTGAGGCTGCTGGGAGAGATTTCCTTTTCTCTTCTTTGTTCCTACAGCTCCTGGGGTTCAGCTTCAGATTTGGCCCTGCCTCTGCGTGTAGGTCGCCTGAGGGCATCTGTTCCCCACCCAGACAGGACGGGGTTAAAGGAGTGGCTGCTTCGGGGGCTCTGGCTCACTCAGGCCAGGGAGAAGGAGGGGTAGGGATGCGGGGCGAGCCTGCGGCTGCAGTGGCCAGCATGACATTTCACCAGCCTGAGGCGCACCATGTGTTCTCCTGGGGAAATTGTCCCTGGATCATGGGACCCTGGCAGTGGTGGGCTGCACAGGTTCCCTGGAGGGGAGGTGTGGATAGTGACCTGTGCTTGCACACAGGCTTCCTGATGGCTGCAGCAGCAACCGTAGCATTTCATGCCCATATCTGGTGTCACACTGATAGCAGTGGCTCGCACCTGTCTCTGGAGCTCATTTAGGCGTGCTCTGAATCCCCTCTCCTCGCACACCTTGAAACAATGGTCTCTTGCCTCTTAGGCAGGTCCAGACCTTTTCCCGGACTCCCTCCCGGCTAGCTGTGGCACACTAGCCCCATTCAGGCTGTGTTCACACAGACACCCCCAGTCCTCTCCCTGAGATCTGACCTCCGAAGCCGGAGCCTCAGCTCCCAGCCCCTGCCTGCCCCGGCGGGTGAGCAGACAAGCCTCTCGGGCTGGTGAGTGCTGGTCGGCACGGATCCTCTGTGCGGGAATCTCTCTGCTTTGCCCTCCGCACCCCTGTGGCTGCGCTCTCCTCTGTGGCTCCGAAGCTTCCCCCTCCCACCCCCCATTTCCGCCAGTGAAGGGGCTCCTAGTGTGTGGAAACTTTTCCTCCTTCACAGCTCCCTCCCACTGGTGCAGGTCCTGTCCCTATTCTTTGTCTCTGTTTTTTTCTTTTTTCTTTTGCCCGACCTAGGTACGTGGGGAGTTTCTTGCCTTTTGGGAAGTCTGAGGTCTTCTGCCAGCATTCAGTAGGTGTTCTGTAGGAGTTGTTCCACATGTAGATGTATTTCTGATGTATTTGTGGGGAGGAAGGTGATCTCTGCATCTTACTCTTCCACCATCTTGAAGGCGCCCCCCCCCACTATCTTTATTACACATTTACCTTTTCCAGTGAGATTTTTACTTTCATATATTTTATTATGAATAATTAGTGCCATTTCTTTTCAGTTTAAAATGTCTTTAATATTTCTTGTAGAGTCATTTTTGTGATGGTGAACTCCTTTATCTTTTGCCTACCTCTGAAACTCTTCATCCCTCCTTCAATTCTGAATAATAACATTGTTGCATAGAGAAGCCTTCTTTGGAAGTTTTTCCTTTCAGCAATTTGTCACTTCACTCCCTTCAGGCCAGTAAAGGTAGTGCTGAAAAATCTGCTGAAATGTTTATGGGGTTTCCCTCGTACATAACTAGTTATTTTTCTCTTTCAGCTTTTAGCATTCTCTATTTATCCTTAACTCCTGCCATTTTAATTACAATGTGTCTTGGGTGTGTGTCTTTTGGGGTTCATGTCATTAGGAGTTCTCAGGTTTCCTGGACCTGGATATCTGTTTCCTTTCCCAGATTAGGGAAATTTTCAGCCACTGTTTCTTCAAATAACTTTTCTGGCCCTTTCTCCCTCTCTTCTCCTTCTGGGACTCCTATCATGCAAAGGTTATTTTACTTGATGTTGTCCCCAAAGTCCCTTAAGGCATCTTCACTTTTTTAAATTCATTTTTCATTTTGCTGCTCTATCTGGGTGAGATTCATTGTTTCGTATTCCAGATCACTGATTCATTCTTCTACCTCATCCAGTCTGATGTTGAACCCCTTCAGCTTATTGTTCATTCAGTTATAACTTCTGTTTGGTAGTTTCTTATGTTTTCTACCTCTTTGTCACAGTTTTCACTGTGTTCATCCATTCTTCTCCCAAGTTAGATTAGCATATTTATGACCATTACTTTGAGCTCATTATCAGGTAGATTGCTTACTCTGCTCATTTAGGGACCCCCCGCATAGGTTCTTTTGATTGGAACTTATTCCTCTATCTCCTCATTTTGCTTAATTTGTTTCTTTCTATGTATAAGGTATATCAGCTATCTCTCCCAGTCTTGAAGGAGTGGCCTTATTCAGGTGTCTTGTGTGGCTCAGATGTGCAATCTCCCCTGTCCACCCGGTCCAGGCACTCGATGGCTGTCCCATATGTGGGCTCTTTGTGCCCTCTTGTGTGGTGTGACCATGGCTGCTGTGGCGCAATGGTGGGTGTGGCTGACACTCAGCTGGCTGTGAGGCCTGGTCAAGTTGCAGGGGCTCTTAGCCGGGCATGCCCACTAGTGCTAGCAGGTTAGGTGGAGAATTCCAGTATTGCACCTCCCCGTGCTGGTGTTAACAGGGTACCTGACCCCACATCAGTGGCTCCTGCCAGCGGCTGCTCCATTGGGAGCATCCCAACTCTTTCCAGTCTCTCTGGAAGACACTTCAATATTTGTAAATGGGTTCCCTTCACCTATGGTCCATGCACTTTTTATGCTGGTGTATTTGTGCTGGTTTTCAGCTTGAGTGAGTCTGCACACAGTCCCTTTAAGAGTTTTTTTTTTTTTTTTTCTCATTCCCTACAGTTCTATGGTTTTCCAGGGTGTATTCCTCTTTGGTTTTCACATCCAGTTGTTTGGGGCTCATCTCTCCTGTGCAGGATCTAGGGGCTGGGGTGCCTGATGTGGAGCTCGAATCTCTTGATCCCCAGATGAATAAATCCGTACCTTTGTGATCCTGCTCGACTGTGGCTTGCTGCAGCCGGGATGTGGACCTTTTCTTGGCTAGCCCGTATCTCTGCCTCTATTATACATCTCAGTGTTGTCCTTTTATTCTTTGTTGTGGAGGTTCTGTTCATCCAGTTTTCAAGTCTCTTTCCAAGGGAATTATTCCATGTGTACTTGAAGACTTGTGTCCCTGGGAGAAGGTAAGTTTAGGATCTTCCTACAGCACCGTTTTGACACCTCCCTTCTGTTTTTTTTTTTTTTTTTTTTTTTTTTCTTAGAAGCACATTCATGTAAGCATTTCTTGCAATGTATTAAAATCTGATTATGCGGGGGAGGAGAGAAGATGGCGGAAGAGTAAGACGCGGAGATCACCTTCCTTCCCACAGATACAGCAGAAATACATCTACACGTGGAACTGCTCCTACAGAACACCCACTGAACGCTGGCAGAAAACGTCAGACCTCCCAAAAGGCAAGAAACTCCCCCCGTACTTGGGTAGGGCAAAAGAAAAAAGAAATAACAGAGACAAAACAATAGGGACGGGACCTGCACCAGTGGGAGGGAGCCGTGAAGGAGGGAAGGTGTCCACACACTAGGAGCCCCTTCGCGGGCGGAGACTGCAGGTGGCGGAGGGGGGAGCTTCGGAGCCACGGAGGAGAGCGCAGCCACAGGGGTGCGGAGGGCAAAGCGGAGAGATTCCCGCACGGAGGCTCGGCAACGAGCAGCACTCACCAGCCCGAGAGGCTCGTCTGCTCCCCCGCCGGGGCGGGCGGGGCTGGGAGCTGAGGCTCGGGCTGCGGTCGGATCGCAGGGAGAGGACTGGGGTTGGCGGCGTGAACACAGCCTGAAGGGGTTAGTGCACCACAGCTGCCGGGAGGGAGTCCGGGAAAAAGTCTGCAGCTGCCGAAGAAGCAAGAGACTTTTTCTTGCCTCTTTGTTTCGCGCCGCGCAAGGAGAGGGGATTCAGAGCGCCGCCTAAACGAGCTCCAGAAACTGGCGCGAGCCGCGGCTATCAGCGCGGACCCCAGAGACGGGCCTGAGACGCTAAGGCTGCTGCTGCCGCCTCCAAGAAGCCTGTGTGCGAGCACAGGTCACTCTCCACACCGCCCCTCCCGGGAGCCGGTGCAGCCCGCCACGGCCAGGCTCCCGTGATCCGGGGACAGCTTCCCCGGGAGAACGCACGACGCGCCTCGGGCTGCTGCAACGTCACGACGCCTCTGACGCCGCAGACTCGCCCCGCCTCCTCCGTACCGCTCCCTCCCCCCGCCTGAGTGAGCCAGAGCCCCCGAAGCAGCTGCTCCTTTAACCCCGTCCTGTCTGGGCGGGGAACAGACGCCCTCAGGCGACCAACACGCAGAGGCGGGTCCAAATCCAAAGCTGATCCCCAGGAGCTGGGCGAACAGAGAAGAGGAGGGGAAATCTGTCCCAGCAGCCTCAGAAGAAGTGGATTAAAACTCCACAAACAACTTGATGTGCCTGCATCTGTTGAATACCTGAATAGACAACGAATCATCCCAAATTCAGGAGGTGGACTTTGGGAGCAGGGTATATTAATTTTTCCCCTTTTCCTTTTTTTTTTGTGAGTGTATATGTATATGCTTCTGGGGGAGATTTTGTCTGTATAGCTTTGCTTTACAATAGCTTTATTTTACTTCACTATATTATAGCTTCTTTCTTTCTTTTCTTTCTTTCTTTCTTTCTTTCTTTCCTTCCTTCCTTCCTTCCTTCCTTCCTTCCTCCTTCCTTCCTTCCTTTCTTTCTTTCTTTCTTTCTATTTTTTCTCCCTTTTACTCTGAGCCGTGTAGACGAAAGGCTCTTGGTGCTTCAGCCAGGCATCAGGGCCGTACCTCGGAGGTGGGAGAGCCAACTTCAGGACACTGGTCCACAAGAGACCTCCCAGCTCCACGTAATACCAAACGGAAAAATCTCTCAGAGATCTCCATCTCAACATCAAGACCCAGCATCACTCAATGACCAGCAACCTACAGTGCTGAACACCCTATGCCAAACAACTAGCAAGACAGGAACACAGCCTCATCCATTAGCAGAGAGGCTGCCTAAAATCATAATAAGGCCACAGACACCCCAAAATACACCACCAGACGTGGACGTGCCCACCAGAAAGACAAGATCCAGCCTCATCCACCAGAGCTCAGGCACTAGTTCCCTCCACCAGGAAGCCTACACAACCCACTGAACCAACCTTAGCCACTGGGGACAGATACCAAAAACAACGGGAACTACAAACCTGCAACCTGTGATAAGGAGACCCCAAACACAGTAAGATAAGCAAAATGAGACGACAGAAAAACACACAGCAGATGAAGGAGCAGGGTCAAAACACACTAGACTTAACAAATGAAGAGGAAATAGGTAGTCTACCTGAAAAAGAATTCAGAATAATGATAGTAAGGATGATCCAAAATCTTGGAAATAGAATAGACAAAATGCAAGAAGCATTTAACAAGGACGTAGAAGAACTAAAGAGGAATCAAGCAATGATGAAAAACACAATAAATGAAATTAAAAATACTCTAGATGGGATCAATAGCAGAATAACTGAGGCAGAAGAAAGGATAAGTGACCTGGAAGATAAAATGGTGGAAATAACTACTGCAGAGCAGGATAAAGAAAAAAGAATGAAAAGAACTGAGGACAGTCTCAGAGACCTCTGGGACAGCATTAAACGCACCAACATTCGAATTATAGGGGTCCCAGAAGAAGAAGAGAAAAAGAAAGGGACTGAGAAAATATTTGAAGAGATTATAGTTGAAAACTTCCCTAATATGGGAAAGGAAATAGTTAATCAAGTCCTGGAAGCACAGAGAGTCCCATACAGGATAAACCCAAGGAGAAACACGCCAAGACACATATTAATCAAACTGTCAAAAATTAAATATAAGGAAAACATATTAAAGGCAGCAAGGGAAAAAAAACAAATAACACACAAGGGAATCCCCATAAGGTTAACAGCTGATCTTTCAGTAGAAACTCTGCAAGCCAGAAGGGAGTGGCAGGATATATTTAAAGTGATGAAGGAGAAAAACCTACAACCAAGATTAATCTACCCAGCAAGGATCTCATTCAGATTTGATGGAGAAATTAAAACCTTTACAGACAAGCAAAAGCTGAGAGAGTTCAGCACCACCAAACCAGCTTTACAACAAATGCTAAAGGAACTTCTCTACGCAAGAAACACAAAAGAAGGAAAACACCTACAGTAACAAACCCAAAACATTTAAGAAAATGGGACTAGGAACATACATATCGATAATTACCTTAAATGTAAATGGATTAAATGCTCCCACCAAAAGACACAGACTGGCTGAATGGATACAAAAACAAGACCCATATATATGCTGTCTACAAGAGACCCACTTCAGACCTAGAGACACATACAGAATGAAAGTGAGGGGATGGAAAAAGATATTCCATGCAAATGGAAATCAAAAGAAAGCTGGAGTAGCAATTCTCATATCAGACAAAATAGACTTTAAAATAAAGACTATTACAAGAGACAAAGAAGGACACTATATAATGATCAAGGGATCGATCCAAGAGGAAGGTATAACAATTGTAAATATTTATGCACCCAACATAGGAGCACCTCAATACATAAGGCAAGTACTAACAGCCATAAAAGGAGAAATCGACAGCAACACAATCATAGTAGGGGACTTTAACACCCACTTTCACCAATGGACAGATCATCCAAAATGAAAATAAATAAGGAAACACAAGCTTTAAATGATACATTAAACAAGATGGACTTAATTGATATTTATAGGACATTCCACCCAAAAACAACAGAATACACATTTTTCTCAAGTGCTCATGGAACATTCTCCAGGATAGATCATATCTTGGGTCACAAATCAAACCTTGGTAAATTTAAGAAAATTGAAATCGTATCAAGTATCTTTTCCGACCACAACGCTATGAGACTAGATATCAATTACAGGAAAAGATCTGTAAAAAATACAAACACATGGAGGCTACACAATACATTACTTAATAACGAAGTGATTACTGAAGAAATCAAAGGGGAAATCAAAAAATACCTAGAAATAAATGACAATGGAGATACGATGACCCAAAACCTATGGGACGCAGCAAAAGCAGTGCTAAGAGGGAAGTTTATAGCAATACAAGCCTACCTCAAGAAACAGGAAACATCTCGAATAAACAACCTAACCTTGCACCTAAAGCAATTAGAGAAAGAAGAACAAAAAAACCCCAAAGCCAGCAGAAGGAAAGAAATTATAAAGATCAGGTCAGAAATAAATGAAAAAGAAATGAAGGAAACAATAGCAAAAATCAATGAAACTAAAAGCTGGTTCTTTGAGAAGATAAACAAAATTGATAAACCATTAGCCAGACTCATCAAGAGAAAAAGGGAGAAGACTCAGATCAATAGAATTAGAAAGGAAAAAGCAGAAGTAACCACTGACACTGCAGAAATACAAAAGATCATGAGAGATTACTACAAGCAACTCTATGCCAATAAAATGGACAACCTGGAAGAAATGGACAGATTCTTAGAAATGCACAAAATGCCGAGACTGAACCAGGAAGAAATAGAAAATATGAACAGACCAATCACAAGCACTGAAATTGAAACTGTGATTAAAAACCTTCCAACAAACAAAAGCCCAGGACCAGATGGCTTCACAGGTGAATTCTATCAAACATTTAGAGAAGAGCTAACACCGATCCTTCTCAAACTCTTCCAAAATATTGCAGAGGGAGGAACACTCCCAAACTCATTCTACGAGGCCACCATCACCCTGATACCAAAACCAGACAAAGATGTCACAAAGAAAGAAAACTACAGGCCAATATCACTGATGAACATAGATGCAAAAATCCTCAACAAAATACTCGCAAACAGAATCCAACAGCACATTAAAAGGATCATACACCATGATCAAGTGGGGTTTATCCCAGGAATGCAAGGATTCTTCAATATACGCAAATCAATCAATGTGATACACCATATTAACAAATTGAAGGAGAAAAACCATATGATCATCTCAATAGATGCAGAGAAAGCTTTCGACAAAATTCAACACCCATTTATGATAAAAGCCCTGCAGAAAGTAGGCATAGAGGGAACTTTCCTCAACATAATAAAGGCCATATATGACAAACCCACAGCCAACATTGTCCTCAATGGTGAAAAACTGAAACCATTTCCACTAAGATCAGGAACAAGACAAGGTTGCCCACTCTCACCACTATTATTCAACATAGTTTTGGAAGTGTTAGCCACAGCAATCAGAGAAGACAAAGAAATAAAAGGAATCCAAATCGGAAAAGAAGAAGTAAAGCTGTCACTGTTTGCAGATGACATGATACTATACATAGAGAATCCTAAAGAGGCTATCAGAAAACTCCTAGAGCTAATCAATGAATTTGGTAATGTAGCAGGATACAAAATTAATGCACAGAAATCTCTTGCATTTCTATACACTAATGACGAAAAATCTGAAAGTGATATTAAGAAAACACTCCCGTTTACCATTGCAACAAAAAGAATAAGATATCTAGGAATAAACCTACCTAAGGAGACAAAAGACCTGTATGCAGAAAATTATAAGACACTGATGAAAGAAATTAAAGATGATACAAATAGATGGAGAGATATACCATGTTCCTGGATTGGAAGAATCAACATTGTGAAAATGACTCTACTACCCAAAGCAATCTACAGATTCAATGCAATCCCTATCAAACTACCACTGGCATTTTTCACAGAACTAGAACAAAAAATTTCACAATTTGTATGGAAACACAAAAGACCCCGAATAGCCAAAGCAATCTTGAGAACGAAAAATGGAGCTGGGGGAATCAGGCTCCCTGACTTCAGACTATACTACAAAGCTTCAGTAATCAAGACCGTTTGGTACTGGCACAAAAACAGAAATATAGATCAATGGAACAGGATAGAAAGCCCAGAGATAAACCCACACACATATGGTCACCTTATCTTTGATAAAGGAGGCAAGCATATACAGTGGAGAAAAGACAGCCTCTTCAATAAGTGGTGCTGGGAAAATTGGACAGGTACATGTAAAAGTATGAAATTAGAACACTCCCTGACACCATGCACAAAAATAAACTCCAAATGGATTAAAGACCTAAGTGTAAGGCCAGACACTATCAAACTCTTAGAGGAAAACATAGGCAGAACACTCTATGACATACATCACAGCAAGATTCTTTTTGACCCAGCTCCCAGAGAAATGGAAATAAGAACACAAATAAACAAATGGGACCTAATGAAACTTAAAAGCTTTTGCACAGCAAAGGAAACCATAAACAAGACCAAAAGACAACCCTTAGAATGGGAGAAAATAGTTGCAAATGAAGCAACTGACAAAAGATTAATCTCCAAGATTTACAAGCAGCTCATGCAGCTCAATAACAAAAAAACGAACAACCCAATCCAAAAATGGGCAGAAGACCTAAATAGACATTTCTCCAAAGAAGATATACAGATGGCCTACAGACACATGAAAGAATGCTCAACATCATTAATCATTAGAGAAATGCAAATCAAAACTACAATGAGATATCATCTCACACCGGTCAGAATGGCCATCATCAAAAAATCTAGAAACAATAAATGCTGGAGAGGGTGTGGAGGAAAGGGAACACTCTTGCACTGTTGGTGGGAATGTAAATTGATACAGCCACTATGGAGAACAGTATGGAGGTTCCTTAAAAAACTACAAATAGAACTACCATACGACCCAGCAATCCCACTACTGGGCATATACCCTGAGAAAACCATAGGTCAAAAATGTCATGTACCACAATGTTCATTGCAGCTCTATTTACAATAGCCAGGACCTGGAAGCAACCTAAATGTCCATCGACAGACGAATGGATAAAGAAGATGTGGCACATATATACAATGGAATATTACTCAGCCATAAAAAGAAATGAAATGGAGGTATTTGTAATGAGGTGGATGGAGTTAGAGTCTGTCATACAGAGTGAAGTAAGTCAGAAAGAGAAAAACAAATACAGTATGCTAACACATATATATGGAATCTAAGGAAAAAAAAAAAAAAGGCCATGAAGAACCTAGTGGCAAGACGGGAATAAAGACACAGACCTACTAGAGAATGGACTTGAGGATATGGGGAGGGGGTGGGGTGAGATGTGACAGGGTGAGAGAGTGGCATGGACATATATACACTACCAAATGTAAAATAGATAGCTAGTGGGAAGCAGCCGCATAGCACAGGGAGATCAGCTCGGTGCTTTGTGACCACCTAGAGGGGTCGGATGGGGAGGGTGGGAGGGAGGGAGATGCAAGAGGGAAGAGAAATGGGAACATATTGTATATGTATAACTGATTCACTTTGTTATAAAGCAGAAGCTAACACACTATTGTAAGGCAATTATACTTCAATAAAGATGTTTAAAAAAAAAATCTGATTATGCAATATAATTTTGAGGGAAAATGACATTATTGTTATTTTTTTTGTCTCTCTAGAATTTTAATATTTGTACTTCTGAGGGAATTACTGCATGGAAGTTTATGCTTTCATGATAATATAGCAAATCCCTGCTTCTTAAAACTACAAAATTAGAATTTTGATGAATAACAAATATGGATTATAAAAAAGTGCTTTCCATTTAACTGTGTTAATTATAAAGCTTTGTTTTTATCAGCATAAGAGGAATTACTTAAGGATCTTAATGTGTTCCTGGGTTGTTATTTTAACAAAATGGTGAGCTTAATGTCTGAGTTATTTAATATTAAATTGATAATTAAGAAGTACTTGGGAAATATTGTGTTCTGTGAATTCATTTGTATTACTACTTCTAAGTAAATGAAGTACTAGCAAATATGCACTCAGAGATATGATATGACACTCCTTAAGGACCAAATTTAAAAATAAAATAAAACCAGTATTGGTTTATTAAATTTTCATGAAGAGAATAATACTAATGAAATATTTTCACATAATTTTAATCTCTCTGCTATTATTTTATTGATAATAAGCAATTAAATAAGCATATATCCATTTGTGTATTTTTAACTTTTTATTGAAGTGATTAGAAGCATGTCTATTTAGAGTTGTTATCTATTTACTAAGCTGAAATGTTTATGAAGTATCCCACATTATCTATAATCTTGTTTTTGTTGCCTTTAAATCCATTCATATTAAATTGAAACAGATATCTCAAGTGAGTCAAACCAGAGATTAAAAAGCAGAACTCTGATACTGAGGCATGAGATTGCTGTATGGGACAGTGGGTGTCTAACTCCTATGGAAACTCCAGAAGCACAGTGCCAACGCTGGGCGCTCAAGTCCAGAAGGGTTCTCCCAGGGATGAAGTCTGACACATTCCTCTGTTAAACAGAATGAGACATGTCTTCACTGAAATGTTTCTTTGTCAATGTTAACAGTCCCCCTTTGTGCCTTCTGCATATTGACTGCCCTTGTTACATTTTTCCAGATAAACTGCTAAGTTGCAGACCTGAGCTCCTAAGTTAGTCTTTAGCTACTTCTTAAGATACCCCAATCCAACAAGCCTACAGCAGAGCCCTTGGGAATGATGACATACCCATATGACAGCAGGGCCATGCCCTCATTGTGGCTTGAGGTGGTCCAAAAGATGCTGCTGGACCATGCTGCACTAGTTGTTGAATCTTGAATTTTTTTTCGTTGTCTGAGAAGTGATGCAAACATAAAAGGATAAGAATTACTTTTTATTTTGAGTATTATTTACATCAAAGGCTAGGGTAGCAATGGAGTAAAGAAGCCAATGGGTTTATAAGATTCCTCCTAAGATATTTTCCCTGTTGACTTTCTTTTTTTTTTATTTTTAAAATTAAATTTATTTAAACTACTGTCTATAAGTATTCTTCAGAGAAATGTCTATTCAGATCTTGTGCTCATTTTTTAAAAGATCATTGTTTTTGTTATTGAGTTGTAAGAGTTCTTTATATATTTTGGATATTAACCCCTTATCAGATATATGATTTACAAATATTTTCCCATTCAGTCTGTACCTTTGCACTTCGTTGTTGATTTCCTTTGTGGTCCAGAAGCTTTTTAGCTTGATATAGTCCCACTTTTTTACTTTTGCTTTTGTTGCTTTTGTTTTTGGTGCCAGATTCAAAAAATTGTCACGAAGACATACGTCAAGGAGAAGCTTATTGCCTATGTTTTCTTCTAGGTGTTTTATGCTTTCAGATCTCACATTCAAGACTTTAATCCATTTTGAGTTAATTTTTGCATATAGTGGAAGATAGTGGTCCAGATTCATTCTTTTGCATGTGGCTGTGCAATTTTCCCAACACAATTTATTGAAGAGACTGTCCTTTCCCCATTGCATATTCTTGGCTCTTTTGTCAGAAACTAATTGGAAATATATCCATTGGCTTATTTCTGGGCTCTCTATTCTGTTTGAGCTATATGTCTGTTTTTAAACCTATGCCATATTGTCTTGGTTACTAAAGCTTTGTAGTAAAGTTTGAAATCAGGGAATGTGATGCCTCCAGATTTGTTCTTCTTCTTCAATATTGCTTTGACTATTTGGGGTCTTTGTGGCGACATACAAATTTTAGGATTGTTTTTTCTATTTCTGGGAAAAATGCCATTAGTGTCTTGATAGGGATTTCATTGAATCTGCAGATTTCTTTGGGAAGTAAGGACATTTTAAAAATATTATTTCTTCCAATCCATCAGCATGGAATATCTTTCCATTTATTTGTGTCTTCTTCAATGTCTTTCATTAATGTCTTATAATTTTCAGTGTGCAGTTATTTCATTTATTTGGCTAAATATATTCCTAGGTTTTGTGTTCTTTTGGATGCAATTGTAATGTAGATTTTCTTAATTTCTTTTTCTGCTAGCTCAGTATAAGTGTATAGAAATGAAACAGATTTTTGCATATTGATTTTGTATTCTGCAAATTCACTGAATTTATTAGTTCTAACAGTTTTTTAATGGAGTCTTTAGGGATTTCTATATATAATATTATGTTATCTGCAAATAGTGACAGTTTTTCTTCCTTCTTTCCAAATTGGATAACTTTTATTTCTCTTTCTTTCCTGATCGCTCTGGCTTGGACTTCCACTACTATGTTGAATACAAGTGGCAAGAGTGGGCATCCTTGTCTTCTTCCTGATTTTTAAGGAAAAGCTTTCAGCTTTGTACCACTGAGTATGATATTAAATGTAGGCTTTTTATATAGGACCTTTATTATGTTGAGGTATGTTCCCTCTATCCCCACTTTGTTGAGAGTAATGTTGAATTTTTGCCAAATGCTTTTTCTGCATTTATTGAAATGATTATATGATTTTTATTCTTTACTTTGTTAATGTGGTGTATAACATTGACTGATTTGCAGATGTTGAACCATTCTTGCATCCCTGGAATAAATCCCTCTTGATCATGATGTATGATTCTTTTAGTGTATGTTGACATCAGTTTCTTAATATTTTGTTGAGGGCTTTTGCATCTCTGTCCAGCAGGGATACTAACCTGTAATTTTGTGTCTATATGTGTAGTGTCCTTGTCTGGTTTTGGTATCTTTTATATGGCGCCTTTTATTCTGTACATTTCTTCCATTGTATCAGCTATACCGACTCTTTTATTCTTTCCTCATTGATATTCTTTTCACTTTTGCTTTCTTTCCAAAGGAATTCTTTTTGTAACAATGTCAGTGCTGTAAAACTTTACAATTTAGCTTCCTGCCAAAATATATATTTGTGTTAAAAAATTCTATTTGTAGTGAAAACCTGTAGTGTTTTTTTTGACATTAATCCTTCAGTTTCCTTTAATTGTACACGAAATAGTACCCAGCTGAAACAAAATTACTCTTGTTTAGAATTTTATATGTAGTACAGTGTTTGATCGTATCTTAAAATAGACAATTCTACATGAAACAGGTTAAAAAGCTTAAAAAGCTTTCCTATGACATTTTATAAATGTACATTGAAATATCCTGTTAAATATATAATTAAAACCAATTATAAATTTTTTTTCATGAATTTAAAATAAGTATAATTATTCTCAAAAATAATAATTTAAAAATGTAAACAAATGTCATCTGATAAAAATTATGTACTTTTATTACAAATTAATCATACAAAATTAATAAAATGAAACTTAGACTAAATGTAAAAATAGGGACATTTGACAATTTATTACAAAAATATATATTGTCAGAGGCTGCAATTCATTAGTATATGTGTTTGGTCACTTTTTCGTTTACTTAACCAGAAATATCTGTTTTACTTGTTTTTTGTATGATGCTATATTTTGACTTTTATTATTTAAGAATTTACTAAAAATCCTTTCAGGTTTGCTTCAGCAGTTTCTTTCAAAAATAATTGTATTTAATTTTTTTTTTTTTTTTTAATAAATGTATTTATTTATTTTTGGCTGTGTTGGGTCTTCGTTGCTGCGCACAGGCTTTCTCTAGTTGCAGCAAGTGGGGACTACTCTTCATTTCGGCGCGTGGGCTTCTCATTGCGGTGGCTTCTCCTGTTGCGGAGCACAGGCTCTAGGCGCACAGGCCTCAATAGCTGCAGCACACAGGCTCAGTAGTTGTAGCTCGCGGACTCTAGAGCGCAAGCTCAGTAGTTGCGGCGCACGGGCTTAGTTGCTCCGCAGCATGTGGGATCTTCCCGGCCCAGGGCTCGAACCCGTGCCCCCTGCATTGGCAGGCGGATTCTTAACCACTGCACCACCAGGGAAGCCCATAATTTTTTTTTTTTAAACATCTTTATTGGAGTATAATTGCTTTACAGTGGTTTGTTAGTTTCTGCTTTATAAAAAAGTGAATCAGTTATACATATGTTCCCATATCTCGTCCCTCTTGCATCTCCTTCCTTCCCACCCTCCCTATCCCACCCCTCTAGGTGGTCACAAAACACCGAGCTGATCTCCCTGTGCTATGCGGATGCTTCCCACTAGCTATCTATTTTACATTTGGTAGTGTATATATGTTTATGCCACTCTCTCACCCTGTAACATCTTACCCCTCCCCTCCCCATATCCTCAAGTCCATTCTCTAGTAGGTCTGTGTCTTTATTCCTGTCTTGCCACTAGGTTCTTCATGACCTTTTTTTTTTTTTTCCTTAGATTCCATATATATGTGTTAGCATACTGTATTTGTTTTTCTCTTTCTGACTTACTTCACTCTGTATGACAGACTCTAACTCCATCCACCTCACTACAAATAACTCCATTTCGTTTCTTTTTATGGCTGAGTAATATTCCATTGTCTATATGTGCCACATCTTCTTTATGCAATCATCTGATGATGGACACTTAGGTTGCTTCCATATCCTGGCTATTGTAAATAGAGCTGCAATGAACATTTTGGTACATGACTCTATTTGAAATACGGTTTTCTCAGGGTATATGCCCAGTAGTGGGATTGCTGGGTCATATGGTAGTTCTATTTTTAGTTTTTTAAGGAACCTCCATAATGTTCTCCATAGTGGCTGTATCAATGTACATTCCCACCAACAGTGCAAGAGTGTTCCCTTTTCTCCACACCCTCTCCAGCATTTATTGTTTCTAGATTTTTTGATGATGGCCATTCTGACCGGTGTGAGATGATATCTCACTGTAGCTTTCATTTGCATTTCTCTAATGATTAATAATGTTGAGCATTCTTTCATGTGTCTGTTGGCAATCTGTATATCTTCTTTGGAGAAATGTTTACTTAGGTCTTCTGCCCATTTTTGGATTGGGTTGTTGGTTTTTTGATATTGAGCTGCATGAGCTGCTTGTAAATCCTGGAGATTAATCTTTTGTCAGTTGCTTCATTTGCAACTATTTTCTCCCATTCTGAGGGTTGTCTTTTGGTCTTGTTTATGGTTTCATTTGCTGTGCAAAAGCTTTTAAGTTTCATTAGGTCCCATTTGTTTATTTGTGTTTTTATTTCCATTTCTATAGGAGCTGGGTCAAAAAGGATCCTGCTGTGATTTATGCCATAGAGTGTTCTGCCTATGTTTTCCTCTAAGAGTTTGATAGTGTCTGGCCTTACACTTAGGTCTTTAATCCATTTTGAGTTTATTATTGTGTATGGTGTCAGGGAGTGTTCTAATTTCATACTTTTACATGTACCTGTCCAGTTTTCCCAGCACCACTTATTGAAGAGGCTGTCTTTTCTCCACTGTATATGCTTGCCTCCTTAATCAAAGATAAGGTGACCATACGTGCGTGGGTTAATCTCTGGGCTTTCTATCCTGTTCCATTGATCTATGTTTCTCTTTTTGTGCCAGTACCAAACTGTCTGGATTACTGTAGCTTTGTAATATAGTCTGAAGTCAGGGAGCCTGATTCCTCCAGCTCCACTTTTTGTTCTCAAGATTGCTTTGGCTATTCGGGGTCTTTTGTGTTTCCATACAAATTGTGAAATTTTTTGTTCTAGTTCTGTGAAAAATGCCAGTGGTAGTTTGATAGGGATTGCATTGAATCTGTAGATTGCTTTGGGTAGTAGAGTCATTTTCATAATGTTGACACTTCCAGTCCAAGAACATGGTATATCTCTCCATCTATTTGTATCATCTTTGATTTCTTTCATCAGTGTCTTATAATTTTCTGCAAACAGGTCTTTTGTCTCCTTAGGTAGGTTTATTCCTAGATATTTTATTCTTTTTGTTGCAATGGTAAACGGGAGTGTTTTCTTAATTTCACTTTCAGATTTTTCATCATTAGTGTATAGGAATGCAAGAGATTTCTGTGCATTAATTATGTATCCTGCTACTTTACCAAATTCATTAATTAGCTCTAGCAGTTTTCTGGTAGCATCTTTAGGATTCTCTATGTATAGTATCATGTCATATGCAAACAGTGACAGCTTTACTTCTTCTTTTCCGAGTTGGATTCCTTTTATTTCTTTGTCTTCTCTGATTGCTGTGGCTAACACTTCCAAAACTATGTTGAATAATAGTGGTGAGAGTGGGCAACCTTGTCTTGTTCCTGATCTTAGTGGAAATGGTTTCAGTTTTTCACCATTGAGGACAATGTTGGCTGTGGGTTTGTCATATATGGCATTTATTATGTTGAGGAAAGTTCCCTCTATGCCTACTTTCTGCAGGGCTTTTATCATAAATGGGTGTTGAATTTTGTCGAAAGCTTTCTCTGCATCTATTGAGATGATCATATGGTTTTTCTCCTTCAATTTGTTAATATGATGTATCACGTTGATTGATTTGTGTATATTGAAGAATCCTTGCATTCCTGGAATAAACCCCCCTTGATCATAGTGGATGATCCATTTAATGTGTTGTTGGATTCTGTTTGCTACTATTTTGTTGAAGATTTTTGCATCTATGTTCATCAGTGATATTGGCCTGTAGTTTTCTTTCTTTGTGACATCTTTGTCTGGTTTTGGTATCAGGGTGATGGTGGCCTCGTAGAATGAGTTGGGGAGTGTTCCTCCCTCTGCTATATTTTGGAAGAGTTTGAGAAGGATAGGTGTTAGCTCTTCTCTAAATATTTGATAGAATTCGCCTGTGAAGCCATCTGGTCCTGGGCTTTTGTTTGTTGGAAGATTTTTAATCACAGTTTCAATTTCAGTGTTTGTGATTGGTCTGTTCATATTTTCTATTTCTTCCTGGTTGAGTCTTGGCAGGTTGTGCATTTCTAAGAATCTGTCCATTTCTTCCAGGTTGTCCATTTTATTTGCATAGAGTTGTTTGTAGTAATCTCTCATGATCGTTTGTATTTCTGCAGTGTCAGTGGTTACTTCTCCTTTTTTATTTCTAACTCTATTGATTTGAGTTTTCTTCCTTTTTCTCTTCATGTGTCTGGTTAATGGTTTATCAATTTTGTTTATCTTCTCAAAGAACCAGCTTTTAGTTCTGTTGACCTTTGCTATTGTTTCCTTCATTTCTTTTTCATTTATTTCTGATCTGATCTTTATGATTTCTTTCCTTTTGCTAACTTTGGGGTTTTTTGTTTTGGTTCTTCTTTCTCAAATTGCTTTAGGTGTAAGTTTAGGTTGTATATTTGAGATTTTTCTTGTTTCTTGAGGTAAAATTGTATTGCTATAAACTTCCCTCTTAGATCTGCTGTTGCTGCATCCCATTGGTTTTGGGTCGTCGTTTCTCCATTGTCATTTGTTTCTAGGTATTTCTTGATTTCCCCTTTGATTTCTTCAGTGATCACTTCTTTATTAAGTAGTGTATTGTATAGCCTCCATGTGTTTGTATTTTTTAGAGATCTTTTCCTGTAATTGATATCTAGTCTCATAGCATTGTTGTCAGAAAAGATACTTGACACGATTTCAATTTTCTTAAATTTACCAAGGCTTGATTTGTGACCCAAGATATGATCTATCCTGGAGAATGTTCCATGAGCACTTGAGAAAAATGTGTATTCTGTTGTTTTTGGGTGGAATGTCCTATAAATATCAATTAAGTCCATCTTGTTTAACGTATCATTTAAAGCTTGTGTTTCCTTATTTATTTTCATTTTGGATGATCTGTCCATTGGTGAAAGTTGGGTGTTAAAGTCCCCTACTATGATTATATTACTGTCGATTTCCCCTTTTATGGCTGTTACTATTTGCCTTCTGTATTGAGGTGCTCCTGTGTTGGGTGCATAAATATTTACAGTTGTTATACCTTCCTCTTGGATCGATCCCTTGATCATTATATATTGTCCTTCTTTATCTCTTGTAATAGTCTTTATTTTAAAGTCTATTTTGTCTGATATGAGAATTGCTACTCCAGCTTTCTTTTGATTTCCATTTGCATGGAATATCTTTTTCCTTCCCCTCACTTTCATTCTGTATGTGTCACTAGGTCTGAAGTGGGTTACTTGTAGACAGCATATATATGGGTCTTGTTTTTGTATCCATTTAGCCAGTCTGTGTCTTTTGGTGGGAGCATTTAATCCATTTACATTTAAGGTAATTATCGATATATATGTTCCTATTCCCATTTTCTTAAATGTTTTGGGTTTGTTATTGTAGGTGTTTTCCTTCTGTTGTGTTTCTTGCCGAGAGAAGTTCCTTTAGCATTTGTTGTAAAGCTGGTTTGGTGGTGCTGAACTCTCTCAGCTTTTGCTTGTCTGTAAAGGTTTTAATTTCTCCATCAAATCTGAATGAGATCCTTGCTAGGTAGAGTAATGTTGGTTGTAGGTTTTTCTCCTTCATCACTTTAAGTATATCCTGCCACTCCCTTCTGCTTGCAGAGTTTCTGCTGAAAGATCAGATGTTAACCTTATGGGGATTCCCTTGTGTGTTATTTGTTGTTTTTCCCTTGCTGCTTTTAATATGTTTTCTTTATATTTAAGTTTTGATAGTTTGATTAATATGTGTCTTGGTGCATTTCTCCTTGGATTTATCCTGTACGGGACTCTCTGTGCTTCCAGGACTTGATTAAGTATTTCCTTTCCCATATTAGGCAAGTTTTCAACTATAATCTCTTGAAATATTTTCTCAGTCCCTTTCTTTTTCTATTCTTCTTCTGGGACCCCTATAATTCGAATGTTGGTGCGTTTAATGTTGTCCCAGAGGTCTCTGAGACTGTCCTCAGTTCCTTTCAGTCTTTTTTCTTTATCCTGCTCTGCAGTAGTTATTTCCACCATTTTATCTTCCAGGTCACTTATCCTTTCTTCTGCCTCAGTTATTCTGCTATTGATCCCATCTAGAGTATTTTTAATTTCATTTATTGTGTTTTTCATCGTTGCTTGGTTCCTCTTTAGTTCTTCTACGTCCTTGTTAAATGTTTCCTGCATTTTGTCTATTCTATTTCCAAGATTTTGGGTCATCCTTACTATCATTATTCTGAATTCTTTTTCAGGTAGACTACCTATTTCCTCTTCATTTGTTAGGTCTGGTGTGTTTTGACCCTGCTCCTTCTTCTGCTGTGTGTTTTTCTGTCTTCTCATTTTGCTTATCTTACTGTGTTTGGGGTCTCCTTTTCACAGGCTGAAGATTCGTAGTTCCCGTTGTTTTTGGTATCTGTCCCCAGTGGCTAAGGTTGGTTCAGTGGGTTGTGTAGGCTTCCTGGTGGAGGGGACTAGTGCCTGTGTTCTGGTGGATGATGCTGGATCTTGTCTTTCTGGTGGGCACGTCCACGTCTGGTGGTGTGTTTTGGGGTGTCTGTGGCCTTATTATGATTTTAGGCAGCCTCTCTGCTAATGGATGGGCTTGTGTTCCTGTCTTGCTAATTGTTTGGCATAGGGTGTCCAGCACTGTAGCTTCCTGGTCGTTGAGTGAAGCTGGGTTTTGATGTTGAGATAGAGATCTCTGAGAGATTTTTGCCATTTGGTTTTATGTGGATCTGGGAGTTCTCTTGTGGACCAGTGTCCTGAAGTTGGCTCTCCCACCTCAGAGGCACAGCCATGATGCCTGGCTGGAGAACCAAGAGCCTTTCATCCACATGGCTCAGAATAAAAGAGAGAAAAAAATAGAAAGAGAGAAAGAAAGAGAATAAAAAAAAATAAAGGTATAATAAAAAATAAGAAAAAAATTATTAAGAAAAAATTTATTAATTTTTTTTAATTTTTAAAAATAAATTTATTAATTTTTTATAATAAAAAATAAGAAAAATTATTAAGTAATAAATTTATTAAGAAAAATATTTCTAATTTTTTAAAATAAAAAATATGGAAAAACTTATTATGAAAAAATATTTTTTAATTTTTAAAAATAGAAAATAAGGGGCTTGCCTGGTGGCGCAGTTGTTGAGAATCTGCCTGCCAATGCAGGGGACACGGGTTCAAGCCCTGGTCTGGGAGGATCCCACATGCCGCGGAGCAACTGGGCCCGTGAGCCACAACTACTGAGCTTGCGCGTCTGGAGCCTGTGCTCCACAACAAGAGAGGCCACGACTGTGAGAGGCCCGTGCACTGCCATGAAGAGTGGCCTCCGCTCACCACAACTAGAGAAAGCCCTCGCACAGAAACGAAGATCCAAAACAGCCAAAAATAAATAAATTTATTTTTTAAAAAAAAGAAATTAAGGAAAAAATAATAAGAAAACATTTATTAAGAAAAAAAAAATTTTTAAGTACAAAAAAAAAAAAAAAAAGGTCGGACCGAACCCTAGGACAAATGGTGAAAGCAAAGCTATACAGACAAAATCTCACCCAGAAGCATACACATACACACTCACAAAAAAGGAAAAGGGGAAAAATTAATATATCCTGCTCCCAAAGTCCACCTCCTGAATTTGGGATGATTCGTTGTCTATTCAGGTATTCAACAGATGCAGGCACATCAAGTTGTTTGTGGAGCTTTAATCCACTGCTTGTGAGGCTGCTGGGAGAGATTTCCCTTTCTCTTCTTTGTTCGCACAGCTCTCGGGGTTCAGCTTTGGATTTGGACCCGCCTCTGCGTGTAGGTCGCCTGAGGGCGTCTGTTCTTTGCTCACACAGGACGGGGTTAAAGGAGCAGCTGCTTCGGGGGCTCTGGCTCACGCAGGCGGGGGGAGGGAGCGGTACGGAGGAGGCGGGGCGAGCCTGCGGCGTCAGAGGCGTCGTGACGTTGCAGCAGCCCGAGGCGCGCCGTGCGTTCTCCCGGGGAAGTTGTCCCCGGATCACAGGAGCCTGGCCGTGGCGGGCTGCACCGGCTCCCGGGAGGGGCGGTGTGGAGAGTGACCTGTGCTCGCACACAGGCTTCTTGGTGGCGGCAGCAGCAGCCCCAGCGTCTCATGCCCGTCTCTGGGGTCCGCGCTGATGGCCGCGGCTCGCGCCTGTCTCTGGAGCTCGTTTAGGCGGCGCTGTGAATCCCCTCTCCTCGCGCACCAGGAAACAAAGAGGTAAGAAAAAGTCTCTTGCCTCTTCGGCAGCTGCAGACTTTTCCCGGACTCCCTCCCGGCTCGCCGTGGCGCACTAGCCCCTTCAGGCTGTGTTCACGCCGCCAACCCCAGTCCTCTCCCTGCGATCCGACTGCAGCCCGAGCCTCAGCTCCCAGCCCCGCCCGCCCCGGCGGGGGAGCAGACGAGCCTCTCGGGCTGGTGAGTGCTGCTCGGCGCCGAGCCTCCGTGCGGGAGTCTCTCCGCTCTGCCCTCCGCACCCCTGTGGCTGCGCTCTCCTCCGTGGCTCCGAAGCTTCCCCCTCCGCCACCCGCAGTCTCCGCCCGCGAAGGGGCTCCTAGTGTGTGGACACCTTTCCTCCTTCACAGCTCCCTCCCACTGGTGCGGGTCCCATCCCTATTCTTTTGTCTGTTATTTCTTTTTTCTTTTGCCCTCCCCAGGTATGTGGGGCGTTTCTTGCCTTTTGGGAGGTCTGAGGTCTTCTGCCAGCGTTCAGTGGGTGTTCTGTAGGAGCAGTTCCACGTGTAGATGTGTTTCTAATGTATCTGTGGGAAGGAAGGTGATCTCCACGTCTTACTCTTCTGCCATCTTCTGGAATCTGCCGTATTTAATTTTTTTAGTACTGTTTACAAAATTTGCTCAAATGAGCAGGATAAAGATATAGTAGCTAGTAAAATCTTCACAGAATTGAGAAACATTATTGAATTGACATAAAAACTGAGAATTCTGCATGAAAAAAGAAAAGGTTTAAAATGTAAATTCTGGCACTTATTGTACTGTACCCCTTTTTTCAAATAATCAAATGTGCCTTGGCAGTTCTGAAATTTTTATCTCTAGAATTTAAAATTTTCAAACGTATAATTTAAATCTAGTACACTAATTTTAGCAATCAATGTACTAAACATCCATTCACAGTTATTGAATTAAGTGTAAAATTGTTCACATCTTTTCTTTGTTTTGATGATGAAGATAAATGACCCTAAATCTGAGTTCTTAGGCTTTTAATTTGCTGGAGAGCTTCAAATTGTACTGCATTTACATGGGATTTGTAAAGACCTGCAGTTTTGAGGTAGTGATATTATTTTAAGTTACGCCTAGAAGATCTTAAGAGACATACATATTTAAATTAATTAAAACTACATTCATATGCAGAGAAGATGTATTCCAAGCTTTATACGTGGTCAGGAACAATCATTGTATGGCAACAAATCATAGGTTTATAAAAAATCGTTACATTTATGGATTTTTATTTTGGAGAGAGGTACAAACAAATCAGGACAATCTCTATCTTTCTTCAATTCTCGTTCTCTCTGTAATTATAGATCATAAATAAGTGTTACTCATTCTTCCATTAGTACTTTGTAAACTCTCTCTCTCTTAAGCATGAGTGAGAAAGAGTGAAGGTAAGTAAATATTGGTAATTTTTCAGAAATAGAAACCTGATTTTTGATTGTCGGTGAAAAGCTGCACCAGACAAGTTAAAAAGACAAGGGAGACTGTAACCAAGAATTTTGTAATAGGAGTCAAGACTATCGCAACGGGGGGAGAGGTTGAATTCAACTCCACCGACACAAAAGGCAGGAGAGTTATTAGGCACTGAGGTGAGCAAGTGGGAAAGTACTGAAGGGCAATGGGGGTGGGGGGAGGGAGATGAAGTTGGTCAACGGGATTCGGACAAGTGTGTCTGCTAATTGGCTCTTATTGCATTTAAACTCCTACATCCTCACAGAGACTGAAATTGGGGTACTATCTTCCCTGATGGTTACATTTCAAAGGGTTAGCTCCTAGGTCCTAGAGAAAGACATTCCTGGATTATAAAACCTGCAGCAAGCTGAGAGAAGACTTTCATCTCAAAGGGGCAGAGAAAGAATATACACTGCAACTTTCTTAAGAAAAGGGAAGTCATAGGCTTATAATCCAGACAGGTTTTGTCTAAAGGTTAGTCAAACTGAGAAAAACGGGAAGGCAGTCCTAGTCAGATCTAGGTCCCTCTGATTTCTTAGAAAGAAAGTGGCAGCAGTGTTGACAAGTGTTCCTGGGAAGATTTTCATCTCAAAAACATTTCTGCTAAGCATCTTTTTGGTTAAAATGCATTTGAATTAAAATGTTCCCTATTAAAATGTAAATACTATCTTGGCAATCAAGTTTGTTCACGGACTAGTACTGTGAATGACTTACACGGGAAAATCAGATAGCTTTCCTTCTGGCTGAGAATGTGCCCTGGGAATTAGTATTTTGATTGGAGGAAGAGGGGAGAAATGATCACTGTTTTACATGATAAACTTGGGGAAGTTTATAAACTTGGGGACCCAGTAGGACGCCATCATCAGGGACTAAGAAACTGCATTTGAACAAAAAAAAATTAACTCACATTTGCATTTTGCATTGGAATGTGAAAGGAGCAACTATTGGAGTTATAATAGAAACTCATCCTTCTGTTTTTTACAGAGGACTCAAAGATAAAAAATACATTGGTACTTTACAAACTCACCCGTTGTAAATGGGCACAATTTTCACGTATTCTCTGCATAATTATTTTATGCTTAGCGTCGACTGAAAAAAAATGCACAACCTAAAAGTTGAGAGTTATGTTTTATTCGGTGGACATTCTTGGGACTTCAAGCCAGGAGACAGCCTCTGAGATAGCTCTGAGAGAACTGCTCGGAAGAGGTCAGGGAGGAGCCAGGATATACAGGAGTTTTGCAACAAGACCAGGTAGTCAGAATATCAAAAGATTACCGTTAATTAAACAAAAACCAGACATCTCAAGGTAAGAAATTTAGTGCTTTTCTATGTATGGGAAGATGCAAGAGTCTGAGCTCACTGAAATTATTCCTTTGCTATGCACCTCAGCTCTCTGGGGCCCGTGTCCTGTGCTTTCTCAACCTGAATCCCCTCAGCGTGCACCGTCCATCCAGGCAGCCCTCAAGTAATGGCTTCATGGCTACAACATCCTTTGTTTACTGATATGGCAGGCAATATTTTAGTTCTCACTACTGTTCTGACCTAGAGAATGAGCAGAATCCAATAGATCACATTTAAATAAGTAAAGCATGTTGAAGGAAAGTAAAACCATCAGAGTAGTGTTTCAATTGAGTAGGCGACTTTCTATGAAGGGCCAGCAGAAATATTTTAGACTTTGCATACCATAAATTTTCTATAGCAACTGCTTAACTCTGCCTATATAGCAGAAATCAGCCATAGACAATAGCACAGACAGTAGTAATTAATGGATATGGCCGAGTTCTAATACAACTTTATTTATAAAAGCAGGTGGTGGGCCAGATTTGGTTCATGGATGTAGTTTGCCAAGCCCACAACTATGGGAACATTTGCTTATCTGAAGAAGGCTCTAATAGCTCAACTCTTTTATAGCTTACCTGAGTTAATGGTCTACTTGCAAACATATGGTGATATGCGTGGTGTGAAAAAAAAAAGGAAAAGGAGACCAAGAACTAAGAATTTGTCAATAAACTTGAAAGTGACAAGAAAAAGAAAGGTTCTCTACACAGAAATGCCTTTAGAGTTGAAAAAGGCAATTCATTAGCTGATTAGAGCTTGACTGGATAGGGAATAGCCAACTCCCTTTTTTGTAATTTTCTATTCATCAATCTTGAGAAGTTTTTGACCTGTGCATTACAAGGGATATTCCCAGGCTCTGAGCTGACACTGCTTACTAAACCTGAGGCTTTCCCATTTGTAAATGAATAAATTGGTATTCCAGGATAAACAAAAGTATCCTGTGGTTTTGATTAGCTCAGTCAATCCCCAATGGTCTAATTAATTCTGGGTGAATTGTTTAAATTTGTTTCTGGATTTCCATAGCTGAGGCCCAGTCTTCAGATGCTGCGAAGAGTTGCCAAAATGAACAGCCAGCGTTCAGTGCCCCATCCTTCACATCCATTTGCTGTAACATCTTAGAGAGGCTCTAACTCTGTAAAACTTCATAGTGAAGGCAAATGCTCTGGATCCCAGTTTCAGTTTTATCAGTAATAGCAGTGCATTATGACTAAGAGCAGTCTTTCTTACCTGGATTGTTTTAATTAGACAAACAATGCTAAAATCTTTTTCGGTGGGAAATGCCCAAATTCTCTTTCACTGTGTGGAATGAATAGTTCATTTGTTTAGCTCTGTCTGCCTGGCCTTAATATTAAAAAAATGGTGAAATTTTTTCACTTTATTAAAGACAGAGCAAATAATGCATTGTCTGATTCACTTCTCCTGCATTATCATCCTGGGGTTTCCCAGAGATAAACTGAGGGAATGAACACGGGTTAACGTTCTTTCCTTGTATCTGTAATAGCTTTTTAACAGACCACTAAGCACACGGTTAACATACAGGAAATGTGTATTGATTAGCTGATTGCTTTCCTCGGACTGACAAATGAGGATTCACAGCAAACTCTTCATGTGGGATTGTCTCTTTCATATATCTATGCAATTTCTCATCCCAGATTACCTCATTGAATTCCATATATAAGTAATCATACTGAAACTTTAAAGGAAATATTAAAGACAGCAAGAAACTTCAGTATTTTATGCATTCAGGGATTTGGATCTCAATATCAAATGTTCTCAAATCATATGCTATTTATACCAATAAATCATACAGGGAAAAGATAATTGATGATTTCAACATTTCATTGATATTCTTCACAATTGTTTATAAATAGAAGAATGATTATCATTATGTTCCATAGCCTCTTTGTTTTAACATGCATGTATATAAGTTCAACCTCAAGGGCACTGAGTTTGTAGGTGAAAGTAAAACTAGAGAATAAGCAACCTAATGGGTCATGAGGCTGGGATTTTTTCTCTCACGCTTAAGTAATATCTATGAAAATTAAACCAATGAGATTTTATATAAGCAGTACCTTTCTCAAAGTGATCGCAAGGTTCTATTTATAAGCTGGGTGAAATGGCGCCTATCTTAACCTACAAGCACTTTTTTTAGCTCTTCACTAGTAATAGCAGCTGCAGCCTATGCAGAATTTGCTAAAGGCTAGACACAGTCATAAGTATTTTAAAATATCATATCTTATCTTCACAATATTCTTAAGAGTTAGGTACCATCTTTATTATAAAGATGGAAAAATTGAGACTTGGAGTTTAAGTCACTTGTCAAAAGTCTTCTAAATAGTGTGCATTAGAAATCAAACTGGGGCAGCCATCAAGTCATGTCTCAAATCTGGGTCTTGCTGGTAATATAGTTCATGCTTTCATCCCCATGTTATGCAGGCTTCTTTGTCAGTAGCATGCATCTTTTTAAGACAATTGTTTTACACATTATCCAATAATAGGGTGTTTTCTTCTCACCATTTGTGATCAAGGACCTCAACTCCTCTTTCTGTGTCCTTTTGTGGGGAAAGTTCCTATCTGATCACAAGACGTCTGGTGAAACTTCAATTATGTACTTCTTCCTTACCTAATAGTACCACAAAAAGAAAAAAAAAAAAAAATTAGGGTCATTATAGCATCTAACTCTTAGATGTGAAGGTTAAATGAATCAACCACTTAGAACAGTGTCTGGCAAACATTAACCATTGAGTGAATGCTGACAGTTTTCTTTTATCCTAGTCCTACAAGAAGCAATTCACTTGTAAAGAAACATTAAACTTGGTATAACATACCTTGAAATATCAATACCTTATTATTCCAGCATACCTATCATGTGAAAATCATCCAGTTGTATGCACTCTTGAAGTTTTCCAAATCATAAAGTTAAAACTAACTTTACTACTTGGGGTGGCCACCAAATTCTCTGTTGGATACAGTTTTCGTTAGGTCAGGTTTCAAATGAAAACTATTCTTCATAAAGAAATAATTATTTTTCAAGTTGTTAGTGTCATACATATCATTGAATGAATAACCTTGTTCTTCACATACTCCAGTTTAAAATTCAACTGTATAAAATTATTTGAAAGAAAGAAATTAAATTAAATGGAACAAAAAGTTGAATGGTAATTGTATTATATTTGTAAGACCACAGAAGGAGTATCAAAATCATGAATAAATAAAAAGGAAAATGAGACTCATTATTGTTAACTTGTAAAACTGCTTGAAGTATTATCAAAATACAGTCCTGTCTATAATAATGTATTGCCCTTATTACAGAGTTATGAGGTGAATAAAAAATGAAATTCTAATTTTACACAAGAACATATTGCTTCATTGTTTTACAGAAAAATCTTTTATGGAAAAGTCTTTTTATTTCTTCCCATAACTTTTAAATCCCACCAATGACATAGGAAGAAATGACCTTTTTGTTTTAACTACTAAATATTTTTATTTATGCCTGTGATTATAAGTCCTTCTTTCTTTCAGAACTTGTGACAGAAATCATTCCATTCTCACTTGAATTCTCAGAATTTCTTCACTAGTGGCTTCTTTTCTTCAGGATAAACTTGAGATTCCTTTTTCCTATTCCTTATCAGATTTGTCTTTCCACATTTAGGCTTCTCTTCTTTTTTCCTTTGTCCAGTATATTAAAGGTATCATGAAAATGTATGCATCACTACCTCTGCTTTGTCTTTATAACACCTGAATACTCTGCCATCTCTGTGTCATACTCTAGGCTGCTACAAGGCATATGGCTAACTGGGTCCTTGGAAACAGGAGCTGACAGGGCAATTTTCTCTAGCTGAGGCTTCATTTACCAATACAGAATGTTTATATGTGAAATTACAATCTTGTTCAAGGCATATAAGAATTCATGTTGCTTCATATTCTTCTTGACACTAGACCTAGTGATTCATACCAATCTGAAAGGTTTGGCTTAAATTTGCATCTCCCTGATTATACATATAGTTGAGCACTTTTCTGGCTTTTTCTTAGTCACATGGTTTTACTCATTCATGGAGCATTTGTTTGAGTTTCCTGTTGGTAGTTCTTTGGAGCTGTCTTTTTCTTATCTACTTTTAGGAGATCTTTATTAATTCTACGTATAAGATCTTTGATAGCTTTGTAGATGGCAAGTATCTTTTCCTGCTCAGTGGCTTGCATTTTTTATCTCTTAATAGTATCTTTTGAGGAAAAGATACTCTAAATTATAATGTAGTAAAACTTATAAATCATTTCTGTAATGGTGAGTTTTTTGTGCCTTGTTTAAGAATATTTCTCTACCATAAGATTATGAAGATATATCTCCATTATATATTATTATAAATATATTTTTTATTATTATAAATGTTTATAATTGCATATAATCATATATTATCAAGCATTCTTGAAGTATCAACGTTTAATGTTAAAGCTTAACACATATTTAAACATATTTTTTTCTCTCCTTTCCTTTTTTTTTTTTTAATTTTATTTATTTATTTATTTATTTTTGGCTGTGTTGGGTCTTCGTTTCTGTGTGAGGGCTTTCTCTAGTTGCGGCAAGTGGGGGCCACTCTTCATCACAGTGCGCGGGCTTTTCACTATCCCAGCCTCTCTTGTTGCAGAGCATAGGCTCCAGACACGCAGGCTCAGTAGCTGTGGCTCACAGGCCTAGTTGCTCCTCGGCATGTGGGATCTTCCCAGACCAGGGCTCGAACCCGTGTCCCCTGCATTGGCAGGCAGATTCTCAACCACTGCGCCACCAGGAGAGACCTTTCCTTTTTGCATCTTTAAGCTTCCATCTGAGATCATTTTCCTTTTGCCTGAAGAACATCCTTCAGAATTTATCTTAAGACAAGTTATTAGAGATGAATTTTCTTACTGTTTTTTGAAAATATACTTATTTTAATTTTTATGTATGTGTATAAAATTCTGATTGACTTTACTTTGTTTCATCACATAAAATATAATCCCAGTAGCTTTTTGTTCCTATTTTTGCTCATGACATCAGTTGCTTAACTCCTTACTGTAAATGCAATCTGTATTTTTTCATTTACATAATTTTAAGATTTCTCTGTCATTGATTTTCTTCAGTTTCACTACTAAGTGTCTAGATGTGGGTTATTCTAGCTTTTCATTTTCTTTGCTTGACATTTAATAATCTTAAACTTATAGATTGGTGTCTTTCAACATTAATGGAAAATTCTTAACTACTATTTCTTCAAATATGGCCTCTGCCCAATTTTCTTTGTTTCCTTCTTCTCGGTTTCACGTAAACCTATTTTTGTTAACCTCAACTGCGTTTTTAAATCTTTATTTATTCTTCTGCTTTTTATTCCGTAATATTTCTTTTAATCTCTATTTCAGTTTACTAATTCTCTTTTGTACTGTGTCTAATCTGTTCTTAATGACATCAATTTAATCTTAATTTCTGTTATCATATTTTCTACTTATATAACTCATAAACTTATAATGTTCATAGATTATATATTTAAGTTCTTTTTTAGAATTTCTAAGCTGATTTTATTTTCATAAACCTAAATTTTACAATCCTGGTGACTTTGTTATGGTTGTATGTTATTTCTCCTCATTCTCTTAATGCTGTTGTCTTTCTTTGTTTTCTACATTATCCTTCATTGTGTACTGGATATTTTATTTAAAAAAATTTTATAACAATAATTAGATGAGCTAGGATGATATTATTATAGAGAGGAAGACTTTATGTTTTATGAGACACCCAGACAAAAATAGCCTGCAGTCCACACATTCACTTGCAGAGTGAGGTGCTTTAAAATCCTGGCACAGAGAGGGAGGTGGTCTAGTACTGTACCTATCCCATCTATCCCATGTCTCTAGGAATAAGAAGCCATATAGGGCATTTAGGCTGATCAATCATTTTCTTAAGGTGGAAAAATTCCCAAAGCAATGTGCCTCCAGGTGCAATCCCATCTCTCTAAGTTACAATTCTCTTCAGGACATAAGCTGGGAAATTCCTTACTGTCTTCTTGTCTCTTTCATAGATAAGAATGAGAAAGACTATCTCTTTCATTTATCCTTTAAAATATATTATGTGTATTTAATCCAGGGTTACTTATCCTTTGTTGTTGTTTTATTTCTTCAGTGGAAGGATTAGTCCAAATTATCTACTGAATTGTTATTGAAGAAGTTTCTAAATCTCTTTTTAATTTAGTTTGTTTTATTTTTATAATACATATTATGATATAAGCATATAATAATTTACAGATAAGCAATTAGCATAAAAAACTCTAGACATTTTATCATAATAAGTTAGTGTATATATTGGTGTGTCTAACTTAGTTCAGATGTAACATTTATTTGAATATCACCTATTTCTTGATGGAAGACACCATCATAAATTTCCAGTTAGTTAAAGAGCTTGTCGTTAAGTAATTGTGATTTTCTTATTATGAGAATAATTAATTTATTCCTTCTAGCATTCCTAAGTGTCTTTTATTCTGATGTATTTCTTTTTATTTTAATTATTATCTGCTTTTAATTAGTAATTCATTTTAGTAGAGTAGAGAAGGGAACATACACACTATTTGAAAATATCACTGATAAAATTTCTTCTACGTATCATTCCTAAAACAGAAATTATAAGCGTGATCAGATCAACAAGATTATGAGACTAGTATTTAAATAAATTAAATAAAATATTCAACATAAGTATGTACTTTGAAACTTGAGAAGATGTAGGCATTTAGAAGAACAGAATTCTGTTTATGATACATTATTTTCTTCTTATGATTTTACAAAACTGATTTTCAAACAAATTTACTGAAAACATCTTCTTTTATAAACTGGTGTTTCACAAATATTCGAAATATTTTATTCCCTTTCTGTTCTATTTTAAATTTATATATTATTTTTACCAAACTTTTTATTGTTATTTCCACCACCTAGTTACTATTGGCATAAACGCTTCATAAATACTGATGTGCAGTGTTCGAAATTTTATTCAACTACACTTGTCTCTCCAACTTCAGATTCTGCTAGAGGAGAACACAATGTTTCATTTCTTTGAAAACAAACTCTTTATATTCCTCTAAGCCAAGTTGTGAAGGTGAGAAAGTGTAGAAAGGGATCCACAGAAAGAAAAAAAATTATTTGCCTCTTAGCTTTCCCAAGTGAGCAAACAAAAGAAGCTGGTCTGGAAATGGCATTAATAGTCTTCGTAATACAAGATCAAAGGAAGCACCACTAGAGCTCTAATTTCTTTCCTTGAATACTTGAGAGGGCCTCCAATAAGAGGAATAATTTATAGGTCAAAAGAAGTAATGACATGTTTCAAAAAACTCAGCAATATCTGTTATATCTAACCTATATGCTTTTACATTTGGTCAGGACATTAGATGACTCTTGATGTCATATGATACATGTTTTTACTTAGACCTTCAAATGTGCAATATCATTGGAGCTAAAGAGATAGAGTACTAAAATGATAGATGCTATTTGCTGCACATAACTGTTATTTGTCTGTACATAACTAGCATACAATGTTTGTGATTAGAGTGCTATAGAATAAAATATGTTACCTTTAATGTATATCTACAAAATTGTATATTAATGATAATTGATAATGAATTAAATTTCAATAATTTTCTTTAAAACTCTTATTTCTAAACTAACAACTATGATCACTCAAATATACACAGATGCTCAGATTCAACCGATCTTACTTCTTAAATTCAGTTTTAAATTAGTTTACAGATTAATTCATAGCTATTGTTTCAGGTTGTTAATGTATTTCTAGAAATAATCACCATTTCTCTCTGAAATTTATAAATGTGACATGTTTTATAAACATTTAATCACTATTAAAGCATATTGAATGACATTAGAATATAGGAATAAAAATGTTTAACCTTTGTGATTTTGTGAGACTAAATCTTAGTCTGGTAATAATTATCAGAAAGACTAGTAAAGATGAGCACGACAATTTTGTAAGTAAAAGAAATCTTGCAGCTAAATTTATCTGAGAAAAGGACCACTTGATTTTGAACAATAACAGGTAAATGTAATTGGTTTTGTAGATGTAGCTCAATATAATACATTAAAGAAAAGGTGAAGCATGCAGGAAAAAAAATTTTATAGACTTTTTGAAATACATAGTATTTAATAGCATGTATTACTGAGATAATTTTAAAAAATCATTTAAAAATGTAACCTCCAAATTAACATATAAGTTTTTACTGTGCATGTTAATATTTCCTGGGTGAATAGTAATTCTTATTTCTAATTAGGCATTCTCTCAAAGGATGTCCATTTTACAAGGATGTCCCACATAATGTTACGCCAAATCTCAGCATTTATTCTAAGATGTTCATATTATCTAATTAGCATTGTAATGTATAACTACCAAAAGCACAACTAATCTAAAAGGCCTGGGACCTAATACCAGATGCAGAAGGTTAGTGAAAACATTCCAAGGTGACTTAGTACCAGTTGTATTTCTAAATGTCAGAATAGCCAATGCTAACATGCCGTTTTTTAGAATAGATGCCTTATTATCTTGTACGTGATTTTATGAGGAACCAGAAGGTGAAATTCAGGAATGTTAATGGAAATTATTAATAATTCTTATTTGATACCCTACATGATGTTATTACTTTTATAGTTTTCTCTCTTCCCGTAAGTTTGCAATATTAAAGAAAAAGACATAAAAAACACTGTGTCTGCAAATTTCAAAAATTTCCTATGCCTAATTGGTCAAGTATATTTTCTTTTAGTAATTTTATATAAATACATATAACAGAATGGGTATTAAAGAAAAGAAGATTGAACACATTCCCTTTGGTCTTATTACTCAGGAAACATTGAAATACAATGTGAATATGGAGAAATGTCATTAGGAAAAATTAAACTGTCAATACAAAAGACTGACCAAGATGTTTGTTCCCCATTTCTATTATTTCTGTTAATGATGTAAAATCAAAAGAATACATTGAACTGAGCCTCTCTCATAGAATTTTGAAATTTCAAAAGATTGCCTACCCCACTCTTTGACAACACAAACCAATGATGACTTAAATAACTTGGCTTTTAAAGACAAGATCCTGTATAACAGAATATAAGGGTCAATCTCCTTCTGCTTATTTTTATCAGATAATGGTGTGGAACATCAGCACTTAACAAGTGCATGTAGGGATTATATGTTCAATCCCGACCTTCTGAGACAAAGAATTGTGCCATTTTTTGACATTACAGTTTGTGGTGGTACCAAAAATTCAAAGAACTTTTTGTTGAACAGTTATAGTCTATAAAAATCATTTGATTAGCATTTCTCTTCCTCCTTAAGAGGAAGATAGGATTCAGAAAGAGAGAAAAAGAAGGTCAAATGATGAAAAGGAAGAAGAGGGGTTTGTGGAGGATACAGCTCTGATTGTACCTGATCATATTTATTGCAAATTAAAAGCCACCACTTTGGGCAGTCAACACCTCCATCATGAAAAATATCATCAACCTCAACAAAGGAACAAAGGACAATTATGGTCTCCCCACCCACATGGAAATTTCAGTGAGAATAGTGATTTTGGTATTTCTCACCTGGCTAAGACTGAGCAAAGTCACAATGCAAGACTTCAGCATAATATAGAAACAATAGTGTGTCAGCGAGTGTAAGTTGAAAACTAAAGGGCAGTTGTCACATGGGTAAAGACTGGTGGGATTATCCCAGGCATCTCTGGTGACCATGGACAATCATGTAAATGTCATGGTTCATTCCCAAGCTTGGTGAGGACCGTCTGGAAACAGGAAAGAGGATCCAGATTACAAAGTATATTTCCTGCTGTGGCAGCATTATTAGGAGAAATGCGTTTAATGGTTATTTAAAAATATATTTAACTTTAAAATTTAAGAATAAGGAAAAGACTGTACTGGACCCACACTGTCTGATAAAGGCAGCTGACAGAATTTCAGGAATTTGCTGTTTGGTTGGTGAACTTCAGTTTTTCCTCCCTCAACTTCCCAAATAAATCTTATTCCTTTAGAGTCAGTTTATGTTTCCCAGCATAGTGATGCATTTTACCCATTCAGCTATGCTAGTGTTCTCTGAAGCCAGCCAGCAATGATCTCACCTCACCCACAATATAAATCTATCAGTGAATAAACATCATTTTTATTTCAATGCCAGTGACACACTACATGTTGATTTAGCAGTTAAATAATTTCTCTCTCTTCTGGGTGCAATCTGCCAGGCTTATTATAACTCTACTTCTGATATTCATTTCATGTTTAATAGTGCTTTGCCTCATGAGGATGCCTGTCAATCAATTAAATTAAAATGTCATTCTGACCTTTTATTGGAAACAATTTACTCTTTTTTCATTTCATCACAAGCTTTTTCCATCTTATACAAATTAAAAGCCTTAATTACTTGTATTCAGAAACTATACAAATTAACTTTACAAAACTACATGCTCATCCGCATTCCTGATACTATCTTTACAGAGGTTATCCAGCTGAGTCTGCCTGAAGATCAGAAACTAAGCATCACAGCAGCAACTGGGGGACAGAGTACAGTTCTGAGCTGTGCCATTCAGGGAACACTGAGACCTCCGATCATCTGGAAACGGAACAATATTATTCTAAACAACTTAGATTTGGAAGACATCAATGTGAGTACATAAATAGAGGTTGTGTATAATTTGTGCATTTGACATGATATACTCTAGACTTTGTGCAGTCTGAGGAGCTTAATGAAATAGGATGTAGAATTGAAGAGAATTATTGGAATATTTTCATATCCATTCTACTGTCTGGGAGGCACTTATAGATCATTTGAAATTATCCAAATCACTTGTTTAAGTGTAGTAAGCAGGTTATATACCATTGTGTTGGTGGGATCACAGAAACTTAAACCATAAAGGTCTGGCTCTAAGAATTTCTATAATTACCAACAATGAATCTCTATGTATTTGCTATTATAGTTGAGCAACAGCCTATAGCTTATGAAGTGTTAAAGTGGGTAAAGGAAGTTTTTGCTTCAAATACTTCATAATGTATTAGAAACAATAAATATTAATAAAAGAAATAAATGATGTATTTTTCTGGAATGAAGGAACATGTTCATCACTCAGGTTTATTCCTAGAGAATCAGAATCTAAACTCAAAGAGTGTACAGCCCAAAAGGTGAAACAAAGGCTGAACAAACTCCAGGGAATTAATTTCTTCCATGCTTTCTGTTGAAAATGAACATGAAGAAGTGAGCATCATCTTAGATAATGAAAAGAAGGAAAAGTCGTATGTTATGGGTTGTCTGTGGAAATGAGGTGGGAGAATCCTTTACCTTAGTGATCTTGGGGTTCTGTGATGTCTTTGCATATAAATTTTAGATATTCTTTACTCTCACTCAAGAAAGCCATCACCTATCCACTTATTCTTTGCTGCTTCATAAAGAACCCCTAAAACACAAGCCCAAGAGAGTCACTCTTATTTGTTACATTTTAATAATATTCTTGTTTAATGTCCTTGAATGCTTCGAAAAAGAAAACTTCTCCATTTTAGATTTCTTTACTTCTATAAAATTCTTCTAAATTTGCTTACATCCGGGAAATTTCCTCAGAGTACACGGAGAATAATGTTTAATTCTCCAAGATACCAAGAACATTGTGCCATAGAACAGCTATAATTTCAGGAGCATTCAAGATTCTTTGAGAGGTATGGCCCTAGACAAAATCATCTTAGGTTTGCATTATGGGTTGTTGTGTCTACATTTATGCTTTTTAAAAAATTGAGGTAAAATCGGTATATAATATTATATTTGTTTCAGCCATAAAACATAAACAAAGTCAATCTTTGTATACACTACAAAGCAATTACCACAATAAGTCTAGTTACCATCAATTACTGTACAATTGACCCCCTTCACCCATTTCCCCAACCCCTTTACCCTTTCCAGTCTGATAACTGCCAGTCTGTCCTCTGTATCTATGAGCTTTGTTTTGTTTGTTTGGTTGGTTGGTTTGTTTGTTTTGTTTTTATACTCCATATATAAGTGAAATTGTCTGATTTATTTCATTGAGCATAACACCCTCTGATCTGGTATCGAACATGGCAACATTTTCTTCTTTTTATTTGGCTGAGTAGCTTTCCACTGTATATATATAGCACGTCTTCTTTATCCATTCATCTATGGATGGGGACATAATTTGCTTCCATATCTTGACTATTGTAAACAATGCTATAATAAACATAGGAGCACATATATCTTTTAGAATTAGTGCTTTCATGTGCTTAGGATAAATACACAGAAGTGGAATAGCTGGGTCATATGGTAGTTTTATTTTTCATTTTATGAGGAATCTCCATACTGTTGTCCATAGAGGCTGCAACAATTGACATTCCTGCCGACAGTGCACAGGGGTTCCCTTTTCTCTACATCCTCTCCAGCATTTATTATTTCCTGTCTTTTGATAACTGTCATTCTAACAGGTGTGAGGTGATATCTTACTGTGGTTTTGATCTGCATTTCTCTGATAGTTAGTGATGTTGAACATCTTTTTATGTGCCTGTTGTCCATCTGTATGTCTTCTTAGGAAAAATGTCTATTTAGATCCTCTGCCCATGTTTTTGATCTGATTGTTTGTTGTTTTGCTATTGACGTGCTTGAAGTATTTATACACTTTTTGATATTAACTCCTTACCAGACATATGGTTTGCAAATACTTTCTCCCATTCAGTAGGTTGTCTTTTTATTTTGCAGATGGTATCCTTTGCTTTCCAGAAGCATTTTAGTTTGATGTAGTCTCATTTGTTTATTTTTGCTTTGGTTGCCTTTGCTTTCGGAGTAAGAGCCAAAAAGTCCACGACAAGACTGAGATCAAGAAGATTACCACCTATGTTTTCTTCTAGGAGTTTTTATGGTTTCAGGTTTCATATACAAGTCCTTAATCAATTTTGAGTTTATTTTTATGTATGGTATAAGATAGTGGTCTAATTTCATTCTTTTGCATGTGGCTGTCCAATTTTCCCAACACAATTTATTTAAGGAACTGTCCTTCCCCTATTGCATATTCTTGGCTCCTTGTTATAAATGAATTGACAACATATGCATGGGTTTATTTCTGGGCTCTCTATTCTTTTCCATTGATCTATGTGTCTGTTTTTATGCCAAAACCATATTATTTTTATTACTATAACTTTGTAGTATAGTTTGAAATCAGGGAGCATGATGCCTCCAGAATTATTTTTCTTTCTCAAGAGTGATTAGGCTATTCAAGGTCTTTGTGGTTCCAAAGTAGAGGTTCTTACCTCTACTTCAATCTAATTGTGAATGATAACATGATAACTATGCTAAGTAGAGTATTCTTAGTTAGATTCTTTTTGTTTTTCACTTTAAGCACTTTGAATATATCATGCCACTTCCTTCTGGCCTGTAAAATTTCTGTCAGATCTTTAGATCTGAATGAGTCTCTTGTTGGAGGCATATAGATGGGTCTTGTTTTTTTTTGTTTTTTTTTTTTTTTAATAAATAAGTTCAGTATCTTATAGTTCAGTTCCCCCTTAAGTTCAGTATCTTATAGTTCTCAGTGTACAGGTCTTTTACCTCCTTGGTTAAATTTATTCCTAAGTATAATTTTTTTTTTTAAATAAATTTTACACTTTATTTATTTATTTATTTTTGGCTGTGTTGGGTCTTCGTTTCTGTGTGTGGGCTTTCTCTAGTTGCGGCGAGTGGGGGCCACTCTTCATCGCGGTGCTCAGGCCTCTCACTGTCGCGGCCTCTCTTGTTGCAGAGCTCCAGACGCACAGGCTCCAGACGCACAGGCTCAGTAGTTGTGGCTCACAGGCCTAGTTGCTCCGCGGCATGTGGGATCTTCCCAGACCAGGGCTCGAACCCGTGTCCCCTGCATTGGCAGGCAGATTCTCAACCACTGCGCCACCAGGGAAGCCCAGTATAATTTTTTTATTCTTTTTGAAGCAATTGTAAATCGGTTTCTTCTTAATTTCTCTTTTTGATATTTTATTATTAGTGTATATAAAGGCAACAGATTTCTGTATATTGATTTTGTACCCTGAAACTTTACTGAATTCATTTATTAGTTCTAACAGGTTTTCAGTGGAGTCTATAGGCTTTTCTATATATAGTATCAGGTGATATACAAATAGTGGCAATTTTACTTCTTCCTTTCCAATTTAGATTCCTTTTGTTTCTTTCTCTTACCTAGTTGCTGTGGTTGGTATTTCCAATATTTTGTTGAGAAAAGGAGGCTAGAGTGGGCATGCTTGTCTTATTTCTGACTTTAGAGGAAAAGATTTCAGCATTTCACTGTTGAGTATGATGTTAGCTGCAGGTTTGTCACATATGGCCTTTATTGTGTTGAGATATATTTGCTCTATACACACTTCGTTGAGAGATTTTATGTTTGTTTTCATCTTGTATGTCTCTAGGAATTTATCCATGTCTTCTACGTTGTCCAATTTGTTAGTTGTATCATTATATGTAGTAGTGTTTTATGATCCTTTGTATATCTCTGGTATCAGTTGTAACAACTCCCCTTTCATTTATGATTTTATTTATTTGAACTCTTTCTCTTTTTTTCCCTAAGTGAGTCTAGCTAAAGGTTTGTTGATTTCGTTTATTTTTCCAAAAAACAACCCTTAGTTTCATTGATCTTTTCTATTTTTTTTTTTATTTTTAGTGTCTATATTGTTTATTTCTGCTCTGATCTTTATTGTTTCCTTCCTTCTAATAACTTTGGAGTTTGTCCTTTTTCTGCAGTTCTTTTACTTTTAAGAATGGACTGTTTATTTCAGATTTTTCTTGTTTCTTGAGGTAGGCCTATATCACTGTGAACTTCCCTCTTAGAATTGAGTTTCCTACATCTCATAAATTTTGGGATGTTGCATTTCTATTTTCATTTGTCTCCAGGTATTTGTTTGATTTCTCCTTTGATTTCTTTGACAAATTGGCTGTTCAGTATTATGTTGTTTAATTTTATGTATTTGTAACTTTTTTCATTTCCTTCTTGTGATTGATTTCTAGTTTTATGCTATTGTGGTCACAAAAGATGCTTGATATGATTTCAATCTATTTAAATTTATTGAGGTCTATTTTTTGGCCTAATATGTGATCTACCCTAGAGAAAATTCCATGTGCACTTGAGAAGAATGTGTATTCTGTTGATTTTGGATTGATTGTTCCTTATATATCTATTAAGTTCAACTGCTATAATGTAGTTTTAAGTCCATTGTTTTCCTATTGATTTCTTTCTGGATGATCTGTCCGTTAATGTAAGTGAGATATTAAATCTCCCTACAATTATTTCAGTGCTGTCAATTTCTCCCTTTAGGTCTGTTAATATTTGCTTTATATATTTAGGTGCTCCTTTATTGGGTGATTACATATTTACAAGTGTTATATCTTCAAGTTGGATTGACCCCTTTATCATAATGTAATGCCTTTCTTTGTCTTTTATTATAGTCTCTGTTTTAAAGTCTATTTTGTCTGATATGAGTATAGCTACACCAGCTCTCTTTTTGTTTTCATTTGCATGGGATGTCTTTTCTATTCTTTCACCTTCAGTCTGTGTGTATCTTTATTTTTTAATTTTTTAATTTTTTTATTTATGGCTGTGTTGGGTCTTTGTTTCTGTGCGAGGGCTTTTTCCAGTTGTGGCAAGTGGAGGCCATTCTTCATCGCGGTGCACAGGCCTCTCATTATCACAGCCTCTCTTGTTGCGGAGCACAGGCTCCAGATGCGCAGGCTCAGTAATTGTGGCTCACGGGCCCAGTTGCTCTGCGGCATGTGGGATCTTCCCAGACCAGGGCTTGAACCCGTGTCCCCTGCATTGGCAGGCAGATTCTCAACCACTGTGCCACCAGGGAAGCCCTGCTGTGTGTATCTTTAGATCTGAAATGAGTCTCTTGTTGGAGGCATATAGATGGGTCTTGTTTTTTTTGTTTTGTTTTTTTTTAATCCATTAAGTCACTCAATATCTTTTGATTAGTTTATTTAGTCCACTTGCTTTAAAGTCATTATTTTTTTTTTATAAATTTATTTATTTATTTTTGGCTGTGTTGGGTCTTCGTTTCTGTGCGAGGGCTTTCTCCAGTTGCGGCGAGCAGGGGCCACTCTTCATCGCGGTGCGCGGGCTTCTCACTGTCGCGGCCTCTCCCGTTGCGGAGCACAGGCTCTAGACGCACAGGCTCAGTAGTTGTGGCTCACGGGCCCAGTTGATCCGCGGCATGTGGGATCCTCCCAGACCAGGGCTCGAACCCGTGTCCCCTGCATTGGCAGGCAGACTCTCAACCACTGCGCCACCAGGGAAGCCCTAAAGTCATTATTAATAGTTGTATACTTATTGCATTTTGCTACTTGTTTTTTGGCCATTTTTACAGTTCCTCTTTGTTAGTTTCTTCTTCTCTTGCTCCCTTTCCTTGTGGTCTGATGATGTTCTTCAGTGTTATGTTTAGATTCTTGTCTCTTTGTCTTTTGTGTATCTACTATAAGTTTTTGCTTTGTTGTTACTGTGAGGTTCACATATAAGAACCTGTATAGAGTCTAAGTTTAAAGCAACTCAAATCTGAACACATTTTTAAAAATCTACATTTTTATGCACCCCCCATATTTTATATTTTTGATGTAATATTTTACATTGTTTTATTTTGCATATTTCTTACCTAATTATAATAGTTACAGTTAATAATTATACTACTTTTGTCTTTAACCTTATACTAGCTTTGTAAGTGATTAGTCCATTATACTTACTATATATTTGCCTTTGCCAGTGAGATTTTTTCCCCTTTATATTTTCTTAGTGCTAGTTAGTGCCTTTTATTTTCAGCTTAAAGAAGTCCCTTTAATAGTTCTTATAAGGCTGGTTTGGAGACAATTAACTCCTTCAGCTTTTGCTCGTCTGGAAAACTTTTGACCTCTACTTCAATCTAATTGTGAATGATAACATGATAACTATGCTAAGTAGAGTATTCTTAGTTAGATTCTTTTTGTTTTTCACTTTAAGCACTTTGCATATATCATGCCACTTCCTTCTGGCCTGTCAAATTTCTGTTAAGAAGGCAGCTGGTATTTTAAAGGGAGTTTTCTTGCATGTAAAATGTAGTTTTTCTCTTGCTGCTTTTAAAATTGTCTCCTTTATCTTTTGACACTTTAATTATAATGTACTTGGTGTGGATCTTTTTGAGTTCATCTTTTTTGGAACTCTCTGTGCTTCCTGGATCTGTATGTCTGTTTTGTTCCCCAGGTTAAGGAAGATTTCAGCCATTATTTCCTGAAATACATTTTCTGCCCCTTTCTTTAAGTCTTCTATTTCTGGGAACCCTAGAAGCTGAATGTTTTTCTGCTTGATGTTATCCCATAGATGCCTTAAGCTATTTTTATTTTTTTAATTCTTTTTTCTTTTTCTGCTCTGTTTGGGTGAGTTCCACTGTTCTGGCTTTCAGGTTGCTGATTTGTTCTTTGCTTCATCAAGTACACTTTTGAATTCTTCTAGTGTATTTTTAGTTCAGTTCTTGTATTCTTCAGCTCTGTGGCTTCTATTTAGTAGTTTCCTATATTTTTTATGTCTGTTGAAATTCTCACTGTGTTCATCCACTCTTCTGCCATGTTCAGGGACAATTAGTTCTAACTCTTTATCAGGTAAATTATTAATCTCTATTTTTAAGTTTTTTTTTCTGGGATTTTATCTTGCTCTTTTGTTTGGAACATTTTCCTTTGTTTCCTCATGTTCTTGTTTCTCTTTATTTTATTTGTTTCCATGGAGTGGGTGAAACCTCTACCTCTCCTAGTCTTGAAGGTATAGCCTTGTGTAGATAATGTTACTGTTCAACTTTGCCCTAGCTCTGGTTGTCTCTAGAACTTTTGTGGCTGTCTTATCAGCCCAATTTATTCTTGATAGGTTCAGTTGTTGAGGTCATGCCAAGCCTTGTCAGTGTTTCACATGAAGGGATCTTTGTCAGCCACTAGTTTTAGGCTAATTGAAAACTAGACACTCAGGTAGCAGCTTTTAAAATATGCAAATATATACAGTCCTGTGGGACTACCTCACAACCCCTGCTGGCCTCCAGATTAGGTGATTTGAAGATTTTCCCTTGGAGAGAGTTGAGAAAACCAGGGCTCCAGATGAGTGTATAAGGTCCTTTCTGGAAAGTACCAGTGAGCTGTAGCAAGGCCAAAGGAGAGCACAAGGATGGCATCCCCAGCCTACATTCCCTGAGAGCTCCTTTGCAGCCTCTACATGTGTGGTAAACCTGAAACCTGCCCCCTCAAGCCTGTCCCTCAAGCTCCAGGACAGGTAAAGAGGCCTTTGTCACGGAAAGTCTGAGAGTGTCTGTGTTGTGACCTGGGGGTTGTAGCCTGCCAAAAACTGTTCCTCCAATTGTTTCAGTCCTATGGGACCCAGAAATATAGGCCCCCTTGGCCACCCAAGCCTGGTGCTCAAGGGGTGTCCCCTGTGGGGACTGTGTGTGTCCGCTGGCTTCAGTGGGGCCACAGAGGAGCCTGGGATTGGAGTCACCAGCCAGCTTCAGCAGGGTCACAGGAGAGTTTGTGGGTGGGACAAAGCCACACACTTCAGTGGGACTTTAGAGGGGAGCAGGGCTGGGGTAAGCCCACTGCCTGCAGCAGGGCCACCTTAGGCTCAGGGGTGGCGTGGGATCATTGTCTTCAGTGAGGCTTTGGGAGAGTATCTAGGTGGGGCAAGCCAGCCAGCACTAGCAAGATAGAGGGAGTACAGAACCTGGTGCCCACCAGTGCTGGCTCTACCAAGCTGGAATGAGAGAGCAAACATGGCACCCACTAGTGCCTCCATCCCCAGAGGAAGCCCCAACAGACTCCTGTGCCCCAGGAGGCACTTTAAGATTAGCTAGTAAATCTCCTTCACATGTGGTCTAGGCATTTTTCAAATTGGTGTTTTTGCACTGGGTCCTGGTGTAAGTGAGTCTGTACACGAGCCCTTTGAAAACAGACTCTCCATTCCCCAGAGCCTTTTGGGTCTCCTGAACATAAGCCCCACTGTTTTTCAAAGCTGGGCTTTTGGGGGCTCATTTCTGCAGTGCAGATTCCCAGGTTGGGAGTGTCTGAGATGGGGCTCAACCCTTCCGTCCTCAGGGTGAAGTTTGTAATTGTGAGTTTCCTCCTGCTTGGGGGTTGCTGCACTGGGTGTGTGACATTTGTGGGAGACGGTCTCTGCCTCTTCTACCATCTCGAGGTGGTCCTTTGTTGTGGAGAAGCTTTTCAGCTAGATTTCAGCTGTTTTTCACAGGGAACTGATCAATCTGTAACTATAGAATTGGTATGCTTGTGGGGAGAGGTAAGTTCTATGCCACCATCTTAAACCACTTTCTTCATTTTATCTTTTATTTTCTATTTTCATCCTTACTATCAAGCTTACCACTGTTATTTTAAAGAAGCCTATGTATTCTATGATGCTTTGGTTTGAATACCTCAAAATAAGCTCATTTGAATTGTTCCAAGAATAAGGGGGAGTACGTACTATGTAAGTCATATGATGATATTCACAGAGCTCTAGTCTGTGGACAACTTGTAAAAGTGGACATATTCTTGTGCATGGATCATGTAAATTATTTTGCTTACTTTCTTATTCTTGACTGTTCTAGAATCTTGAAATTTCCAGAAAAAAAATAATTACAAATAAGTTAGAGCTCTAAAATATATGTAAATGTTAGATGAATTCTGGCATCAATAAATTAACTTTTACTGGATGATGTTATTTTGGATACATTTCATAGAGCAGATAAATATTGAGAACTTAAAAAAAATCACCTTTCCAATATTTAGAAAGTTTCAATTTCATTTCAAGGCATATTTAATTAAGTTAAACAAGCATTCATAATCTATAGTGTACACAAAACTACCAGCCTTTCAAATAAAGCTGCACGGAATATCCAAAGATGTCTTTGAAAACAAGGATATTTTTTCAACTTCCCAATATGCTTCTGGTGTTTTCATTAAGTGCTATGCCATCACCTGTCAAATTATCTGAATACATTTAATTTCATTTACCAATGTAACTAAAATGTGAAATAAAACAGTTATAAAATTTCACTTGTGTTTTTCTTTATATTTATTTCTGCTTAAAGTCTGCTAAAATAAAGACTTCAGCATATAAATAAACTATATATTATATGCATATATTCAGCACTGTCTCTGGTGGACATCTGACATGACTTTTGGTCACCCAACACCTTTTGAACACCTCTTTGAATATTCTGGCAATGCTCTGATTTTTGCTAACCCCAAGGTGGAAACCAAAATCTTACTTAATCCACTGTCTCTCAGTTAGGAATCAGACATGTGAATAAGGCTCTAATAAAGAGGATGCTGAACAAGATTTCCTTTTATAAGCAAGAACAGGGGAATGCAGGTGCTTTTCAGAATCCACTCTCTCCACCCATTCTTCCCGGTGAGTGTTGTGGCAGCAGGATCCCACTTTCAAGGGCATCAGTGACAAAAGCTTTGCAGTTGGTCAGTGTTCAGCTTCAGCAGGGTCTCCAGTTGGCCAGTCTCAGTATGTGGCTTGTGCGCCTTTTCTGGCTTCTCATTCCCTAAGCTGACACGCTGATATCCTGCTTATTCTATGACCTTCCTAGTATCTTTATTAAACCCCTTTCCTGCTTAAAACTAGAAAAATATGTTCTATTGTTTGCCACTATGAATGTTGTCTAGTTATATTTTGAATTTAATGTTAAGAAATATCTGTTATTATATCTCCTTAAAATGTATTTTTAATTGTTCTATGTGGATTTATGACATGTTGAAAGATCAAGATAATCTTACTGTGGTAAATTACATTTTACTTTGTTTATAAGCAAAGAAGACTTTCAAAAATTCAGATATGAGTCGGTTTTTATACCCTGTTAGTATATTGTCTATTTTCACAAAAGTGGGTTTAATGTCCATTAAACTGTGTAAAGTTAAATTTATAGTGCTTTTTAAGTCAAAGGGAATCAGTAACAATTTGCAATATTATTTCTGATTACTTAATATATATAAGATAAAATTTAGTATTTATTTACCTACTCAATACATTAATACCTTCTGATTGCAAAAGATTAAATAATATAGACATTTTTTTAAAAAAAGCATAATTACCCCTCATCTTTTATATCCACTTACTCCTATTCTCAGGTGAAGAAGAAGTCCTGTGAGTACATTTTGAATCCCCTTCCCATTCATTGCAAAGATAATTTTGTTTATTTAATAGGATGTATTCATATTAGTTCTTATTACCTCACTACCTCATTATCTCATTAACCCTAAAAACAACTCCATGAAGCAAGAAATAAGTCCCCATTTACACACGTGGGGATTTATGCTAAGAGAGTTGTTCACCGCAGGTTGGTAAGCTATTAAAGTGGTACACCTGGGATATTTACAGGCCTGATTTACTCTAGATCATGAGCTAAACCATTGCATGTAAGTGAGAAGCTCTGTAGCTTTCTGCTGCCTTTTGTAAAATGTATCCCAAATAATTCTGGCTCCTATGTATTACAACTAGATGTGTTATACTCTGCTATTTTGTGTGGGATTGATTCATGATCAATTGATGTTTGAAGACTTTCATTTTGCCTGTCTTCTGTTTTGCACCAAATGATTAAAAAGGACACCACAGAACTACTGGAGGAAGGATGACACAGAGGTTTGCAGCATGGGCTGGGGATTCAGACTATCTGGATTCCAATTAATATAAAGTCTCTTGGGAGTGATGTGCCCTCAAGCAACTTATTTAACCTCCCTGTGCCACAGCTTCCTTATCTGTGAATTGAATGTACCAATAAAATGAACTCATTTTTGTGTGAGAGCTAATGAGAGAAAGTATTTTACAGCTGATAACACTCGATGAAGTACATTGTAAATGTTCAGTTGAACCAGGTTCTTTGTTTTTTCTTCTCTCTCCTTCTCTTCCTCCTCCTCCCTCTTCCTCTTTCTTCTCTTCCTCCTAATATATATTTCATGGTGCACAGACACACCCAACCTGCCTGAAAGAATGTGAATTCAATGTAAGTTACATATAGCAATAAGGGAGTTTGGAAACTTGCAGAAACTGCCAGAACAAAATTGTATCCAATTATAGCCTCTGAAATTGGAAGATTTTTTCTATTCAATGAAGCTTTAAGATCATGCTGTTATATCTCCATATTAGCAATCTTGCATTAGTCCCTGCTTTAAAGATATTCCATTAAACTCACTCAGCTATTATATATTTATCCATTTTTTGGTATGTGTGTCTTCAATCCTCTTTCTGCCCAATTCCTGAAAAAAGATAATTGACTTATTTTGATCATCTTGTTTTGGGTGGAGCTTGGCACACAAGATTCAATTCTCTTATTACTGTGACTGAGCCTGAGTCTTAAGCCTGGTCTGATCAACTTTGACCAGGTTATGACGAAGATGAGGACAAGAGTTATAGAATAAGGCTCTTCTATCAAACTTACTTCTCTCCAGCTGCTTCCTGGTTTGCAATTTCCTTTTATTAAGGAAGCTCAGTTAAGGAAGGCAAGGGTGCATAGAGACAAAGATATAGAATTGAGAGAAATGTGGATAGAAAATAGAATTCACTGACAGGATTGATAGTCAGAAGTGAGGGAAAGAGGGGAGTCGAAATACAATACTTTTTGGATATCTTGACTTTACCAAGAAAATTTTCAGTAGATCTTTCTAAAACAAAATTTTTTGCTTTCCTTTTGTTTTACCTGAGAAAAAAATAGGTCTAAAAATTCTTGTCTGTATCTTATTTATACTATCTGTAGTTTTTCACCATTCACTAAACTATATTACAATCTGATCTGGTCTATATTTAACATCAAAATCATATTATGTCATACCAACCTAGATTCCAATCCTAGTTTTGCTACTTATTAGCTGTATGTTCACAACATACTGATTGAAGCTTATGCTTCTGTCTCTTCATCTATAAAGAAGGGATTATTATACAATTCAAGGACATATAACAAATGCTTAATAAAATACACGTTATTTTCATATCACTATGAGTATCTTGATTCGATATGGCATTGTTGATCATGTTGAATAACAAAGCCCCATGAAAATATTATTTCTTTGAAAAATAACCTAATGTAATAAATATTACTATGAATTTCAACAACTTTATAGGTAGGCTTGTTAGATAAAATGCAGAACTTCCAGGTTAATTTGAATTTCAGATACATGATAAATCAAATTTTACTGTATGTACCAAATGTTGCATGGGATATACTTATATAAAAATCATTCTTGTCTCTCTGAAATTCAACTTTAATTGGGGGTCATATTTTATTTGTTAACTCTGGCACTCTATTTACATGAAACTCAAATTGGTTTGAATATGGCATTAGGCTACTCTCCTAAAAATGTTACTGTGGCTTATATCACTGATATGAAATGTTTGAAATGCTGAAAGTTCATGTGAAGTGAAATCCCGGGCTTTGTAGATTCCTTTCGTTCTCTCATTTTTAGTATTTGTTCTGGGATTTTTGTTTTCTACATCTATCTAACCTGTGTTAGTAATTGTGTCCAGCACCTAGTAGAAGACTGGAAAAAATAGTGGATTAAATGGACAGCAGTTTATTCTTTAATAAAATATACTGTCCACAGCTGACATGATTGCTCCTTGAGGCATCTGGAACTCAACCTCCTATCTTTTCTGACATTCCAAGAGCATGGCTTTTGTCTCCAAGATCATTTCAGGATTCAAGAGGGCCATAGGAGCTCCAGTCACCAATCTCTATTCTATCAACCTATAATTCAGGCTCACAGTAGTACAAAGCAGGTGAAAGATGAACAGCACTTATTCCTGGAAGTCCCACACTGTTTATAGGTCACTGATGTGCCATAATTGCAATAACTATACCGGGGAGGCTGGTAAATACAGTTGTTTAGCTGGGCATACTGCTCAGCCTTCTGTTACAAAGGAGGACCAGGAGAGCAATCTCCAACTCTCTTTACAAGTCCATCTAAGAGGATATAAGACGTTTTACTTACACTCTGTCTTTCTGCATTGATCACATATGATTATCCCTCTGAATTCAAATTTGAACAACTCTGTGTACCACTTAAGTTCCTTCTGTAGTTGTATCAGCTTTCAATTTATTTCTTTGATTGTTTTGCTTTGTTACCCCTTCCTTAAATATTCTACTAACTTTTTTTTGCATTCAGTCTGATGATTTTTCCTTATGATCATCCTTAAGATTGTTCTAGCCCTGAAACTTATTTGAGGTGATTCTCACCATGTACAGTTGATCTCCATTTAAAGCAAAGCATGCCAAAAAAAAAAAAAAAAAAAATCATGGAAAATAAAAAATTTAAAATGAACATTTTAATTCAAATCAGGATACAATTGCTGGTGTGGCAGCTTGTCATATTAGTAGTTTTTTTGTTTTTTTTGTTTTTTTGTTTTTTTTGTAGATCTTTATTGGAATATAATTGCTTCACAATACTGTGTTAGTTTCTGTTGCACAACAAAGCGAATCAGCCATATGCATACACACGTCCCCAAATACCCTCCGTCCTGAGCCTCCCTCTCACCCTCCCTATCCCACCCCTCTAGGTCATCGCAAAGCACGAAGCCCATCTCCCTGTGCTATGCGGCTGCTTCCCACCAGCCAACTGTTTTACATTCGGTAGGGTATGTACGTCGATGCTACTCTCACTTTGCCCCAGCTTCCTCCTCCCACCTCAAGTCCTCAAGTCCATTCTCTATGTCTACCTCTTTGTTCCTGCCCTGCAACTAGGTTCATCAGTATCAATTTTTTTTTTTTTTTTTTTTAGATTCCATATATATGCGTTAGCATACGGTATTTGTTTTTCTCTTTCTGACTTACTTCACTCTAAAATCTAGCATTAAAAAAAACCTACTCTGAAAAAAAAAATAGAATAGATAAATAAGTTGTGAGAAAAAAAAAACCTACTCTGGTCTAGAGTAGGTTTTTTTAATGCTAGATTTTCTAGTACATTGCTGACAAAACTAGCACTGGAAGATAACATATCAAAGCATAATAAATAAAATGTTCTCTATATGTCTGGATTCTTAAAAGCCATTAAATGCTTAATAAGGAATATTATACCTTATTCTGGTAAAAAAATGTTTCAGAATATGTACTATACTTCAAATTTACAAGTAAAATCCCTAAATCTTATCTATTCCCCAGAGACGGAAAAGACTTTGTTACTTAATTTTAACGTCTAAAGCAGTGTGAAAATACAAATTTTTCCTTTAAATGTATGACTTTTAAAGTTCTTATATATATGAAAGGGACAATTTTACCCTTTAGGCTATTCATTGATAACAGAGCCCAAATTATATAACACCAATTAAAATAATTTAATTAGTAAGTTTTCTTTATAACTTTTTAAAACTCTAAAGTGTTGTGTTCTAATATGGGTCATATTAGACAATACCATCAAAACTAGTTATTTGAAAAGAAAGAAATTGACTTTTTTCTTCTCTAGACTATAAACAATCCATTTCTTTTTCCCCCTTCACTAAAAATGTAGACATTTAATGTTTGTAATATAATACATCATTAATCATGTAATTTTTTTTATCACTAATTCATTTTTCATATAAGCCTGAGGCCATTGTGGATCTTAAAATCCACAAGTGAAATCAGAGAATATTTATGATTCAAAATCTTCCAAGCCAAATCAAGCAGGGAGTTTTGGCATGGCTGAGGACTTTGAATTTCTTCCACAAACATACAACATGCAATATGCATTCATCTGTCACTTAAACATATGTGATGCAGGTTCAATACTAATTGTTAACTTGGTGAAATTGCCTGTGATCATAAATATTGCCTAACAGTATGCTGCTTTAAAAAGAATATTGTTCCTACTTTTTTTTTCTGCTGATATAATAGAACACTGCATTTTACAATTCACTTCTCAAAGAATCTTAAAATCAGTCTTTTAAAAAATATTTTTGAATATATTTGGCCAGATTCCTTTGGAACTTACTCTTGCAAATAGCAATGTATAAAGATAAAATGTCCATGTCTGAATGAGTGGAAAAATATTCACATATCAGTTTGTTGAGTACTTGATATATATATTTTTTAATTTTAGGTTCAGTTTTCAAAATTATAGAAGATCACATTATTTAAATAAATTTGTGAAGAATAGTAATATGGAAACAGAACTTCACTGTGACATTTTTCCTTTCAGTAAGATCAATGGTCAAATAACTATATAGATTCTTAACGTGATGAAGCTTGTTTTTTCAATTTTTTCTTCATTATTATGTCTCTGAATCTAGGGCTTCAATTACTATGTTTAAGCTGATACATTCCAAATTATAGTTCTACTTTCAATTTCTCTTCTGAGTAATATTTTCTTCATTTGAATGTGCAAAATTCAAGGCAATATTTCTACCCTAAAACCTACAACATTTGTGTGTTTTCTATTCCATGTAAATGTAGTCAACAACTGAGTTTCTGCTGGATTTCTCTCTCAATTTTGCCCTCAAATCTAATATGTCACAAAACCTTGTGAATTTAACTTTTTATTTATCTTAAATCTATTCTGTCATCTCATTTCCACTACGGCTGCCTTAGTTTAAGCTCTTATCAATTCTCACCTTCAAACTTTATCTTTGCCTACTGAGAGTGCCCTTTTACTCATAATAGAGCCAGGCATAGCTTCATAAAATTTACATCTGGACATTTCACTTTCCCCTTTACAACCGTTTAATGTCTTCTTGTGAGTTTCAGGAAAAAGAAAAGATTAAAATTATTTAACATATTCTAAAAAGCCTATTATCTATTAATTCTTCCTACATTTCACACATGTTCACTCTTTACTACAAGCTTTCCAAAACACTGGCTATTCTCTGTGTTGTGTTATTACTACCTCTGTCACAGACATTCTTCTCTCATCTGGAAAACCCTTCCTTGTCCCTTCCATCTACCTAAATCCAGTTCTCCTTTATAACAGATGAACACTTGTTATGCCTAAACTTGAGTTGTTTTTAAGTTTCTTGTCCAGTAACTACAATACTTATTGTATCACAATAAAACTATGAATACTCTTGCCTTTCTTCCCCGGACTAGAAACTCTGAACGGAAGGACCTTTACCTGTTCAGCTGTGTGTTATGATGTTTGCACTATACAGACAAAGAAGGTAATAATTTTTAAATGCTCAAATAACAAAAGACATTTTGACACGTCATATTTGTAATTTTGCACTATTGAGTTTGTGGGCTTTTTATATTTACAGCTTGCTAGGGATTTTATTTACTTACTTAGCCACATCAAGGATTATCAGTCAACTGGTGTTTATTGGCAGTCAATCGTTTAAACCTAGCACGGCTCACCAATTTCTGTATTCAATTACTTTAAACACATTTCTCATTAAGCATATCGATTTTTTACTACAGTTTCAATTTAATCTCCTATCATATGCAATAAGGTGGGTAAAAAAAAAAAAGATGAGGAGAAACACATATTTGGTCATTGTTTAATCTTTCTGCATCCCCAAATATTCATTTAACTGCTACACTTTTCAAGGCACTTACCTAAATGGTGAGGATATACCTATAAAATATACGACTTCAGTCTTTAAAAGTTCACAGAAGGAATCAAAAAAGAAAATAACTGCATTAAATTTAATAATGCATATGAAACAGTGTCATAAATATATACCTTTGTATATTTTGTACACAAATATATAAATAATAGAAAAAAGAAGTCAAATTTAAGTTTTCAGGGTCATAGAAGACTTTTAAGAATACACTAGTCTTACAGTTGAGATGATAGCTATCAATAGATGAAGAAGTGGTGGATAGGTATCCTTGAGAAAGGGTACATGAGCTTGAGACACCGTGGTGCCTTCAGAGACGTGACTGTCCCTGTTATGTTTTAGAGAAAGCAAAGGCTTGAATATATCAAATAAATCCAGGTTTTTGCATTTGATTTTAGACTGTACATTTACATTTATAACATATAACACAAGATAACATTTGAAGAAAACTAAATATTTACCAACCATTCTAAGTTGTCATTTTTAAAAAATGTATTAACTCATTTACTTCTCAGCACAAGACCTACGTAAACCAACATATTTATACCCATACAGGATGATGCTTAAGTTGATTTTTAATGGTATAATTTCAAGAATAACTTTGGTTCCCTTTGTAGTTTGCCTTTCTCCATTCACTTTGGTCCACATGTGCAGATTGAACCATAATTTAAACAAATAATACATCCATACAATTTTAAGCAATTTTTAAGTTCTATAGCAAAAGAAACTAGCAAGCACCATTCAAAGGTAAACTCCCTAAAGCATATACCATTAATTTCACAGGAGACTTTTCATTGCCCTTCTAATTACAGTTAACTTTATTCCTGACCTTTTAAATAATGCCCAGCTTGTGAGAGATATTACTGCTACTAAGTTACATTTAACAAAAGTAAGGAAAATTATAGTGGGATAATTGCTTCACAACCACCAAAAATCATAGGGTTTAAAATCAAAATCTTATTGCATAATTCAACACAAAATAGATGGAAGATTTCTGACAACCAATCACTTTAAGGTTAATTGTTTATTCTCATTTTTCTTATCTTTGTCCTTTTGTGCAAGAAGCAAAACTAACAGCCTGATTTAAAATAAGCAGTATTATAGAGATTTATGTTATGTGGATGTAACAGTATCCATGTAAGCTAGCTACATTTCTGAGTACTCAGTGTTTTAGAAAGAGAAATTTAAGAAGGCTGTTAGAGGTGATTAACCAAACAGAAAAGAAGTTCTAAAATACCATCCAGCTTTGTTGTTCCTTCAAGGATTTGTTATTTTATTTCTCTTCAATTAGCAGAGTTTTGGCAAAGGTTGGAGACATATATTTTCTTCCTAACTGAATATACTATCAAATGCTAGACAAGGGAATAAAAACATAATTAATAATTTTTTTTTTTTTTTTTTGCTCACTGAAGGAACTTCATGCAGAGTTGTGAGAACTCCAATTTATGTTAGTGAAGCATGTTGATTGGTCATTTCTTAAAAATTACTGCTTTTCTTCCTGAAAATGAATTATATTTATAACAGATAACTCTAGAAAACATTCTTAAATTTATATAACAGATGTTCAAACATATTTATATGGACATTATCATGATTCATAAAATTTTATTTCAATGGGAAAAATGCATTGTAATTTTACTACTTTTGTCTAAAAATAATAAATCAGCTATTGTTCAGAAGGAAGATATTAATCCCTCTCTTATTTTATTTATTTCTATTCCACTATGGCATATTTAAGTTTAATGATTTAATTTGAGTATGCTTCTTCAAAATCTTTATCAGTGAGTGTTTACAAAGTGTCAGCAGATCTGTATGAGTTTATGGCAGGAAAGATATTTTATAATCTCTAATTCTAGAGTTTATAGTTGTAAGATTTATTTTGACTCATGGCAAGAAATATTGTGACATCAAAAATAAAGACAGTCATCAATGGATTGCCACCATGTGTATGTGGTGAACAAGAACTTATTTTTTGTAGAGAAACAAACTGGGACAAACATGGTTGTAATGATATATTATGACCTTGGCTCCTATTCTGGCTTAGGGTAATTAAAGGGCCAACTTCTGGCTAATGCTGTAGAGTCAATTGCTTGAGATGATGTATCAATGACATTACAAATATATATAATGACAACATATCTTTTGAAGTCATATTGGAGTATGGTCTAACACTCCCACCTAAGGATTATTTAATTCTCTAGGATGTACCTTTGCTTGTCCATTAACTGATGATTAGAGCACAGAATCTGTGAATATGCATGTTGACTTGCATATATGTCCAAAGAAGAGGTAAATGATTTCTGTAGAAAAGACAGCTACAAAATAATTGTTTTATTACACTGTAGGACATTAACCAGTTTCTGTTTAACTTAACAAACTTATTTCAGCATGCCTGAACCAAATTATGAAAATCTCCTCTCCTCAAATGGACTTTGAACTAGCTTTACCGACTTGCTGGTTCTCTCATTAATGAGATAAATAAAACTTTGCCTCATGCTTACCTTATATTTGTATGATAATTGTGTTTTAACGCTTTTAAAAGTATTCCTCAACTATGTTTTAAGCTCCATACATTTGAGGTTTCTTTAATATGCCAGTGTGATATTCGATAAGATGTGTTTTTTATGTTCTGTAACTGAATAAAAGAGGAAGCTATTATTTATACAATGTAGTGATAAAATAGGTATTAGGGACAGCTTTTTTGTGGAATAAAGGTGGAAGGATCTTAAATATTTTTACTATTTTAGGATGTTTAGAGACCTTAATGTAATCCCTGGCCTAACAGAGATTTGTACCCCAGAAACATTTAAGTCATCACTCTATTATTTCCTAGGTGAGTGGATGCTGGAAAGACATGATATATCTCTAATTCAAAACCTTCTTATTTACAAGGAAAATAAAAGACATTTAAGCAACTTGCCTAACAGATTTGTAGTAAAATTATATTAAAGGGAGCATACATCTCTAGACTAACATCAGGTAAACAGTTACAATTTAAGAAATGTATTGCTACGTCCCTCCCAGGAAATTTAAGCTATTCCTTTTGACCTCAGTTAAATTCCTTTGTTCATTTGCTAAAAGATTGTATCTTATTATATTTGAATATTATTTTACTCAAAAGACTGAAAATAAACAACTCCACTGAATATGTCATTGGAATATGTGATATTCATCTTATAACTAAAAACACAAAACAATTGCTAGGAAAATGTTTTGTATATCTCAGACTCCTAATATTACATAAAATATATTTTCCCTGACACAAATTCCAGGTAGAAATACAAGCTACAATGTGTAGAAGGATAGTCAAAATAATACATTACATTAACCAGAAAAGGTATACGTGGTCATGTAATTTATTTAGAATCAAAATTATTAGTCTTTGAATGATGCAAATTTTCAGGACTTTGAAAATGTACACACCAATGTCTAAATATACCATTGCCACCATATTTACTTGAATCTGTTTCCCCCATTTTTAAAAAATATCCCTGTGCATTATTAAAAAATACCCCTGTGCGATGTAGTGTCAAAAAGTTAAAGACGGTCATTTTTGTTGAAGTTGGAGGTGATCTTGCCACACACTAAAATAAGTCTTATATAAACCAACTACAGCTTCAACATATTTCTAAATTGGAGGTAACCTTAAATGAGAAGAAGTGGGATAGAATAAATCAAGGCTCAAAAGGAATTCCTTACCTGAATTCCCACTTGAATAATACACTGAAATGTCTTATTACCAAATTTTGCTTTAATTACCAAATTTTTTCAGGCACCAGTTCAAATTTGAAACTATACTTATTAAATAAGTAATTAAGATATACTTTAAAAGTTTTAATTTGTTATTAAAGTTGTGTAGTCAAAATTCTGTAGTAATTGTGTATGTCAAAGGAGGCTACTTGGCAATGTGAAGACTAGTCATATTGTTAAATAAGTATAATAAGAGCATCAAGCACCAAATTAGTGTTATGGGTCACATGCATTATTGGTAGAACAAATGATGAATTAGTAGACTTAAAAACATTCATGAGGAAGCTCAGAATTTAGACTTGAAGGATGAGAAGAAACAGGATAATTTTAAGGAAATATGTGGAAACTTTAATTGTAGGGACATTATTATGAAGGTAGAAATGGACAAATAATATTCTGGAGGCACAGAATCAACCAACCCCAGTGCTGTTCTGCCTCTTAATATAAGGTGCTAGGGGGGAATGAGGTATTCCTGACTAAATCAATACTGAAAAATGCCAGGGTACATCTGATTAATTATTAACTTGGCCTGCAAGGAATTATTTGTTTAAGTTTTGCTTGCTTGTTTGTTATTGGGGAAATGTGTTATGGAAATGTTGGGAATAAAGCCGCATGGCATTTTGCATCAGATTCCTATTAAGAGAACAGGTAGATATCAGGTGAGTGTCTTTTTTGTTTTGTTTTGTTTTGTTTTTGCAAATGCACATGAAACAACTCTGTCAACAGATGAGGGAAAAAACAGGAACAAAATATGACACAAAAGCTTGAGTCTTAGTAGCTCAAAAATGATAGAACTATTGGTAAAAGCAGAAGAATCTTGTGAGTTGGTTTCTTGCTCAAATTAGAATATAGCTTACACATAAATGTGTTGACTTTGAAGTGCTCAAATGACATCCTAGAAAATAGACATAGTTTAAAAACAAAAGATTTATTATCCATCTATAAAAACTTATCTAACCCGAGTGTAAAATGACTCATAACAAGTGTAAAATGATTCACAAGTCACTGTTATTTACCGCTTTGGAGATCCTTCAAGTTTCCAGTTATCATTATGGTTTTGAGATTGCCAATCCTACCAGTTTTATCCTAAGAAATCCACTTACATCATCTCATGTTTATGATGGGAAAGGTATTGTTATCCCTGTTTGTCCATAAGAAAGGCTCAAAGAAGGTCGATAACTTCAAGAGCTGAGCTGAGCTGAGCTGCAGTGTCAGAGCAGCTGATTGACACAAAAAGCCAAAATGAAAGTAATATACAATACTTTGGTCACCTCAGTGCAAAAGTGTAAGCAAGAGGTTAAATTAGCAAAAGGGCTGCCTGTCCCATTGTTCCATTTTTTCCCCAGTCAATGGCAATGGTCAAGGGTCAGGTGGATTGCTCACTGCTAAGACAGGCTGAACAAAAGGATCCTGCAGTTTTATGGACCTGGGGGAGGAGAGGAGGGAAGGGTAAGAGCTAGGAGAGCAAAAAACTTAATACTGAGCCAGGAAGGAAAAAGGTGTCTCCACCATCCCCTCTTCTTTCCCCATAAAGAGGTCTCAGGAAAGTCTCTGCTGTAGGTGGTTCCTGATGAAGACCTCTCCTAGTGCAGATGCTTGGGCTCCTGATACAGAGAGCATAAGAGCACAGCTGGCCAGGGCATCTGGAGGCCTTGAGTGTTACTCCCTTCAGAGATGGGCTGTGCGCCAAGGCTGGTGTGAGGAAGGCAGCTTTCCGCTGTCAGGCCTGCCCAGTTAACTGCCTGTGGTCAGATCTGAAAGAGCACACATAGGTTTCTGACCAGGAGCCAGACTCCTCAATAATTTTGGCATAAACTGATTCAAACCAAAAGGTATACCTGTAGGGCTTGAAAAAAAATCATATGTTCTTCTGTTCAAAGATGTTGGTCTCATTAAAAACAGTTTTAGTAAATTACCTATGACTTTATTGATTTTCCTCTCACCTCTTATAATTTTGCTATTCTTTACTAATAAGATATATGTTTGGAAATGTTTATTGTAACTTGGGATAGAAAACAGAGGTGGAGATTGAGATGTAGACCCAGAGGCCACTTAAAAAAAGGAAGGAGACAGAAATTACTTATGCTGGGATTTCTGTTAGACAGCCAGAGGGTTCTGCTTGCCTGGATATGCCATAAAAGCCGCCAATCTCCAGAAATAAGACAAACTTAGGTTTCAAAAATGTTTCATTGTTATAAATTCTTTCTGCTTTGTCTTCATACATGCTGCCTTAGCTCCTTCGCTAAATGCCAAGCTGTGTTCACTGGCAGTGTTTTCTTAATTCTTATTTTATAACCATGTAACAAATACCAAAATTATATCTGGATAGGAAGCTTCCAGTAAATATTATTGAGTTGAATACACTAAGCAGTCAATAAAACATAGATCTTTGCTGTTCCTGGAGATCAGTGACTTTTTTTGTACATTCAGGCAGCAGGGTAGCTTGGCTGTCGATTAATAGTTTGAATCTTGATGTTAGAAATGACAACTTGTGATCTGGGTTAAAGATTGGCAAAGCCAACCTGATAGGAAGTTAAAAGGAATAAATTACTAACTAGAAAAGGAGGTTTCAGATTGAGATGCATTATAAACTTCAAACTTAAATTTCATTGGGATTTAATGTTACAGTTAATGGAGTAGAGTGATTTCAAATGTCCTTTTTGGCATCACTCTGCACATCAAAACTAATATGGCTGTCATCAATCTTTGGTTAATATGAGAAAGTAAAATAATTATACCCTGATATTGTTATATATATTAACTTTTCCTTAGGCATAACTTTAACCATGGAGTTTCCATTCATATGTTTCGTATAAGCAGTTTTATCACTGCAGTCATATTTCTGCTTAGACTATGACGTTTCCTTACTAAGGAAACCTTTAGACTCATCAGGACTCATTGACAGTTTAAGTTCAATTTTTTGCTGTTTTGTTACAATTTCCCATAGCTACAATATTTTCCATATCTCAAAACATAGAGATTATAGATTTTTCAAATCAAATCTGTAAAATAAAAACTGGGCTTCCCTGGTGGCGCAGTGGTTGAGAATCTGCCTGCCAATGCAGGGGACACGGGTTTGAGCCCTGGTCTGGGAAGATCCCACATGCCACGGAGCAACTGGGCCCGTGAGCCACAATTACTGAGCCTGCGCGTCTGGAGCCTGTGCTCCGCAACAAGAGAGGCCGCGATGGTGAGAGGCCCGCGCACCGCGATGAAGAGTGGTCCCCGCTTGCCGCAACTACAGAAAGCCCTCGCACAGAAACGAAGACTCAACACAGCCATACATAAATAAATAAATAAATAAAAGAACGTGAATTTCTTTAAAAAAAAAAAAAAAAAAAAAAACTAATGTTAGGGAAATTAACATTCTTGAGTGCCTATCACATGACGAACTCAGTGCTAATGCGTTATATTAAACTAGCTTATTTAATCGTCATAAAAATCTTGTAAGGAAAGGTGCTTTTTTCCCTACTTATTTATGAGAAAATGAGGCTATGTGACTGATTAACCAAAATCATATAAATAGAGCTGGAAGTAAAGCCAGAAATGAAGGCAGATTTGTTGGTTCCAAAGTTGTACCACTTTGTGTAGAACTGTTTCCATTTGTCTAATTCTTCCTTGTGTATTAGGTTTGAATTAAAAATGAGGTATTTTGTCATATTGCCATCATAAAACTATTCCAAAGCCCATATATATAGGGTAATATCAAGATAAATTCAATTTTTTTTCTCAGTAATAACTTGTGTTTCAAATATGAAGTCATTTTTTTTTATACATAGGGTAGAAATGCTGTTGTCATAGTCAAATTCACTTTAATACTCCAGGAAATTATTTGCTAATATCCATGGGAAATCATCTGGCTGTCCACTACTCATAACTATAGTAGTAGAAATAAAAATCTGGTGACTATCAAACATAAATTCCATATAATTAACCATTATGATTTTTGAGCTTCTGTATTTTCCACCAAGGCACTGGTGAAAATCCATTTTCTAAAATTATTGTGAAATACTGGTATTAAAAACTAGTAAACATAGAAAATGGTCAATTTATGAAGACCTTAAATTTGCATGTGATTAAAAAGGACTTTCCAGAAGGCTATTATTTCCGTATGATGGATATTTTATTCTGTTATTCCACCGATGAAAAATAGTGCATGCTATTGGCAATCAGAGAAGAGCTAGAAGGGCGAGCTGGTCTTCCCCAGACCCAATGGCGGCTGCTGTGATGCTGGCCAGAGGCCCCACTCAATTTACACGCCATTAACCATGACACCGGCTTCTCTGCTTTTTCCAACCTCCACTGCATCGCACTTCTGTGTAGGGTTGACACTAAAGTTTTGCATACAACAAATATATCCAAACTCAACAATATCTACAGGGGAAAAACTGATACAGATTTTAAAAGATATGCACTAAGGTGTGAAACAGGTTAGAAGAGAGAATACATATTTTATTCATTTTCTTTATTTTTTTATTGAAGTACAGTTGATTTACAATGTTGTATTACTTTCAGGTGTACAGCACAGTGATTCAGTTATAGTTATACACACACACACACACACACACACACATATATATATTTATACACACACACACATATATATATATATATACACACATATATATATATACTTTTTCAGATTCTTTTCCCTTATAGATTATTACAAAATATTGAGTAGAATTCCCTGTGCTATACAGTAGGTCCTTGTTTGTTATATGTTTGATATACAGTAGTTTGTATATGTTTATCCCAAACTCCCTCCCCTTCCTCTTTGGTCACCATTAGTTTATTTTCTATGTCTGTGGGTCTCTTTCTGTTTTGTAAATAAGTTCATTTGTATCATTTATTTTAGATTCCACATATATATATATATATAATTTTTTTTTAGTTTTTCATTAGAGTTCTGAAAATGCTTATTCATTCAGTTCAGCAGTATAGTCAGTTACCAGAAACCTGTACTTGTCAGAGTCTTTTCCATGAATTTCTTGAAGATGAAACCCTTTTATAGGAACATACTTGCAAAAGCATCAGAGTACACCCAGAACTGTCTGTAAATGACAAAAGACTTAAAAATGACCACAGTTAAAGATTTGATGAAAGTTCATAATAATGCAGTTGACAAGAAAATTAGTTATTTCTGAGATATACATTTTAAAGTAATAACTAGGATTATGACTTATAACATTATACAAGAACATATAAGATTTTTAGAAATTTCATGTAATGTCTGAAACATTTATATTAACATATTTCCATACAAATAACCCAATGAAAGTTTAGTATTAGTTGTTTTGTTTGTTTGTTTTTTTATACTGCAGGTTCTTATTAGGCATCAATTTTATACACATCAGTGTATACATGTCAATCCCAATCGCCCAATTCAGCACACCACCATCCCCACCCCACCGCAGTGTTCCCCCCTTGGTGTCCATATGTCCGTTCTCTACATCTGTGTCTCAACTTCTGCCCTGCAAACCGGCTCATCTGTACCATTTTTCTAGGTTCCACATACATGCGTTAATATACGATATTTGTTTTTCTCTTTCTGACTTACACATATATTTTAATCTTACAAGAACACTCCGTTCTGGACATTTAACTTATTGCAGAGTATTAGGTGACATTTTGTTTTCTCAAGAAGCGCAAAATTTCTATTTTGAAATAGAGCTCTATGAGCACTTTATTAAAATGAGTATAAAAAAAGTAATTAATTTACATTGAAGGATGAAAGGTTTTAAGCCGTTATGGTTAAAAAATTAGACACCTATTGTTGTAAATCTCTACCTCTATTTATAACATAAAGCAACTTTTACTAGTATCTATATTTGAGAATCAAAAAAGAATACAGTCTTTACATTTGAAATGCTCACAATTTTATGTTTTTCAATTATTCTCTAAATTATTATATCCAAAGATATCCTCAGTTTCAATCTTTAAAACAAATTACATTGCTATGTCTATACATGCAGAGAAAGATTAAAATATCAAAATAAAATGCTTATCTCTGGATTTCAGAACTGGGAGTCATTTAGGCTTTCAAAAATTAGCATGTGGTCCTATTAATATAAGAAAAAGAAAAAATAAAACAAATTGAGTGCATAAGTTATGGAGTAGAGATCCACACTTCGATTTGGCAGGCATGGGAAATTCAAAATAGGAATAGAGTGACTGCTGTTATTCTTTAGTAATTACTTCAAATGCAGTTTTTAATTGGTAATAGCTATCTTATCTCTTATGAGGAAGAATTTATTTTCCCCATTGTCTTTGTTTTATGTACAATAGTATGAAAACAGTATTGGAAACTTTCACTATTGTCCATCCATCCATATTATCTTTCTCATCACTTAAAAATTTCTCTTGAAAACTTAATTGCTTAAGAGCATATGTAAATTTAATTATAAATAGAAATAATAAATTTGAAATGTATAAGCAAGTCCTTGGGAGTTTTACCATTTCAAATATCTCAGATACATTAAATTAAAGCGCTCTGAGCAAAGACTGCAAGATATCCTGCACAATTCTACTATTAATTAGAGATTCCAGTTAATGAGGAGAAGTGGTAGCCTTCTTAATAGAAATAACAGATATTTGTCATTGACTTGAATTACCATATCATGTCAGAAATCAGTCACTTTAGGTGGGAAATACAAAACCATAATTTTATTATTTTTCTTTCATAAACAATGTGTCAAAGGAAAAAAAAAGGAATGTACTGGTAAAAGCTGAACCTAAAACTAAAGTAAAATATTATCGAAAATTATAGAATGGTTTTATTGATAATGTAACACTTCACTGTAAAATTCCAACAATCAGGGCCCCATTTATTAAATAGGAAAAGGGTGAATAATCTTCACAAACAGCAATAATTATAATATAATTTATAAAGATTCCAAATATACTATTTCAGGGAGGTCCCTGGTGGCATAGTAGTTAGGATTCCAGGTTTTCACTGCTGTGGCCAGGGTTCAATCCTTGGTCAGGGAACTGAGATCCTGAAAGCTGAATGGCACAGCTGAAAAACAAACAAACAAACAAACAAAAATAAGACAAAAAACCCAAAATGTTTCAAGTTAAAAAATTTAAATACCTGATCATTTGGTAGTCATTTAATCTAATGCCACATAAATATTGAAATAAAAATTGACAAGAGTGGAATGAATGTATTTTTATAAATAGTGCTAATTAAAAAATAATAAAAAAATAAAATTTACTTTATAGTCATTTACTTCTTTGTCATTTTTGTTAGTGCACTTGAGAATGAAATGACAATGGTGTTCATTAATATCATAATCTCTAATTGGATTCAATATATTATAAAATAAAAATTGGACCAAAAAGTTTAGAAAATTCCCATAGTGAAGAATCAGTACCAAATATAACCCAAAGTACAACAGTGTGTTTTTGTTTAAATACAGTCTTAACCATGCTTCCTTGTGATGCTTGGTATTTCTGTTGAGGATACTGGAAAACTCCAGAAATAAAACTAGGAATGAAAATGAGATTTCCTGCCTCAAAATATATTTGTAAATTGAAAAAATAAATCTTTAAGTGTTGACACAAATATTTCCCATGTTGAAGAGAAGCGTGTTAGTTAGATGTATTCTTGCTTGACACTTTGTTGAAACTCCTCCATTATTTTGTCCTAATGTTGTTGAATACTGACACGGTCCTTTCTGTTCTATCTCTATGCTTTTATTTCTCTTCCTTGACTTATTGAACCTCCTTTAAACTCCAGTGCAATCTTGAATGAAAGTGATGAAAATGGGAATTTTTCTCTTCTTACAGGTCTCAAAAGGGTTTAACCCTTAAGTATGATGTTTATTCTAGTTTTGAATACCTGTTGGCAGATAAAGGATGTTTATTTTATTCTGAATGTGCCAAAAACTGTTATCATCAATGATTCTTTCCTATCAAATGTGTTATTTCTTCTGCAGTTTTTGGAATGGTCTTAAGAATTTTCTCTTTCAATCTTTTAATATAGTTAGTTGACTTTTATAGTATACACCAACTTTGGTTTCCTGGATAAAGCAAATTTGGCCATGATATATTGTCATGGCCAAGATACTCCTTATTAGATTGAAAAATCATCTTCTACATTAATATGCCATGAATTTCATCATTAATATGAGTTGAAAAGTGTCCAATGTTTTGTTTTCATATATTAAGGTGGTTATACTATTCTGTTAATTTAGTATATTACATTGTTCAGTTTTCAAGGATTAAACTACCTTTTCATTCCTGGGATAACTTTATTTGGTCAAATATATATTATTGTTTATTTATGATCACTTACATATATTGTTTATTTTTTAACTTTTAATATTTTATTAAATATTTTCATGATATTCATAAAAGGCTATAATTTTCTATTCTAGTCATGTTTCTGTCATGTTTTGATATCAGGTTTTCCTGTAATCATGACATGTGTTTAAATGTGGCTCTTTTCCTCTACTTTGTGGTAGAGTTTGTATAGGATTCACCAGTGAAAACACCTAAACTCTGAATTTTATTTTTGGGGGAAGATTTTTATAATAAATACAATTTTTTAAGAAATATAGGGCTAGTCAGATTTTCTATTTCATCTCATGTTTATTGGGTTAATATGAGTGTTTTCAGCCATTAGTCCATAATTCTAAATTCCAATCATCAAATGTATTGACATACGGGTATTACGTAGAGCATGACTTTATCGTCATTTCTTTAGGATCTGTAGTAATGGCATCTACTTCAATTCTGATATACTATAGGTCATCTTTTTCTTTTCCTTTAAGAAACTTGTGAGAGGTTTATCAACTTTATTCACCTTTTCAAGTAACCAAATTTTGTTTTGTTAATATTTCTGTTTTTATTGTTTTTTATTGGTTTCTGCTGTGGTCTTTATTATTTTTCCTTCTATTTAGTATGGATTTATTTTGCTTATTTATTCTTAGCTAATTTAGGTTAAACTTTGTTTACTTTCCTATAAACTATTTAAATATATATGCACCATGTTAGCTTCAACCACACATTTTGAAATTTTATATTTTAACCATCATTTAGTTTGAAATATTTTCTAACTTCACTCATGATTTCTTCTTTGTCCTATAAAGTATCTATCTATCTATCTATCTATCTATATGCTACTTACATCCTAAAGAACCCAATTTAGCATTTCTTGTAGTGCAAGTCAACTGGAAATAAATTCTCTGTTTTTTTGATCTGAGCATTTCTTTATCTATAAAATTTATTTTCACTAGCTATATAATCACATGCTCAAAATTTTATTTTTATTTTCATTCATGATTTAAAGATGCCATTCCATTGTTTTCTGGCCTCTTGTTTTTTTTCTAATGAGAATGAAGTCATCAATTCCATTTTTTTCTTTCAGGTTTATTGAAATATAATTGCCATATAGCACTGTACAATTTAAGGTGCATAGCATAATGATTTGACTTACATACAGCATGAAATGATTATCACAATAAGTTTAGTGAACATCCATCATCTGATATAGATACAAAATAAAATAAAAAAATATTTTTCCTTGTGATGAGAACTTTTACTGTTCACTTTCTTAACAATTTTCATATATAGTTATAGAGTATAATTTAGTATCTATGTTCAGCAGTGATACTGGCCTATAATTTTATTTGTGTGCTGTCTTCCTCATTCTGGGCCTTCCTTTTTCGCGGTTGTTGCACTTCAGACATCATGGAAGCATTTTAGGCAGACAAAGAAAGTGGACAAGGCAGGGCCAGCTAACTTCCTAATATCCCACTTGCATTACTGAGTCTTCTGGCTATTTTTTTTCTTGTTTAGAATCTTGATATGAGAACTTTATTCCTAATTAAATCAAATGTTAAGGAGCCATTTGTCTAACAGAAAGCTAAAGAGCCATTGTCCCCAAAAGTTGTTCTTCCAAGGTTCCTGAGTTTCTTGGAGTATGTTTACAAACCCTGACAGAGTGGAGAGAGATCTTTTAGCCAGCAAGAGTTCAGGGGCTAAGCAGACCTAAGCAACCAGTATCAACCAAAGGAGCCAAGTAATTCCATAGTCTTAACCCCTGGCTCACAGCTGCTTTTGTAATACACAGCCACAAAAGGCAGAGGGATGGTAGGAGGTGCTTTTCCAAACACATTTCCCATACCCCACTGTGCGGGACATGTTCACAGACTGGAGCTCAGGAGAGACTGCCCAAGGTTTAATGGAGTCAGCATCATTTCAGTCTGAAAATTCTATCCAGTCAATTTGTCATAGGCCAGGATCTTCCCATCGCCTGCAGCCCCTGGAGACTCAGAATTTCTTGAAGTATTGTCACCCATCAAAAGTACAGTTGTGGTAGGGATGGTTCCACTGATCCCACCTCCTCGTATCTGCACCATTGAAAAATGCCTTCTCCTTGTGTGCGGGACGCACCAAGTGGCTTACTTCAGTATAATCAGATGTCCAAGATGGATCTCACCAGCTAAAATCAAGGTGTTGGCAAGGCTGCATTCCTTTCAGAGACTAAGGGGAAATCTTCTCCAGCTTCTAGAGGCTGCCAGCTTTTTTGGCTCATGACCCTTTTCCTCCACCTTAAAAATCACCTGTAAAACATCTTCAAATCTCTCTGGCTAATTTTACCTTATCCTTCTAGAGCAGATGTGACATGTCAGGAAGGGCATGACATGAACATTGTGTGAGCCAATAAATTGTTTTTTCTACAATCAGAAACATTCTCTCATTTTCCACCATCATATACTGGTCACTAAGCCAAAGGGGTGATATTCCTATGGCCCAAGTATCTGTGTATAGTAAGTTTTGTAATGTTTATTATAACCATGTACATATGCCCTACACAATTTCAGATTCCCAGATTGATTCTTGTGTCAACTTTTTTATCAATAAGGGCAGTTAAAGTTTGAAATTGGACCTTAGCCAAGAAATATAGGATAATACCAATGTGAACAATATAGATGAAAAAAATGATGAACCGTATATAATAGAAAATAGTATAGGCATAAAATTTTACTTCTAGAAGGTTGTTAATGGCAAAACTTAGCTATATTGGGGCTGAAATGTCAGGCAGTGTAGCTGGATCAAGTTACTTTGTATTAGCGGAAATCAGAATAAATTTTTAGGTAAAAGAAGTGTTAGTAGCTTTTCAGATTGCTGGAAATAAAGGAGGATATCTAGCAAGAATGACAAAAGGAAAATGTGAGGTAATGGTTAAGAAAACTAAATAATTCGTTCTTGGAAATGAAGGAGAGCTTTATTTTTTCAATGATAAAGGCAAAAAAGCAGGAGCATGTGTAGTGGGTCTCAAACATTAATATATGTTAAAAATCATCTTGCGAAGGTTTTAATTATGTGTTTTGTTCCCTCTCATGATCTAATAAATAGATGGGCTGGGAGAAGTAATCTATATTTTTAAACAAGCATCCATTGGGATTCTAATACAAGTGATGTGCAGATTACATTAAAAAAAGGGTATATATATTTTTTAAACTACATTTTTCTTTTTTTTTTTTCTTTTTTGGCTGAGCCATGCAGCATGCAAAATCTTAGTTCCCCAACCAAGGATGGGACCCGTGCCCCCTGTGGGAGAAGTTCAGAGTCCTAACCAGTGGACTGCTAGGGAATTCCCCAAAACTGTACATTTTAAATAAGAGAGGAGAAAAGATACAATAGTTCACACATTTTCTCTATAAAGTAGATGAAAAAGTTCTATGACTATCATGAGAATTTAATGAGTGAGACTTGAGAAAAATTTTTTTTTAAATTTTGTGAACATTGTGTCAGTGAATTCACAAGATTAATATAAGCTTTGGTTGGATTTATGGTGCACAAGACATCCAGTTCCATGTTTCTCTAGCTGTAGGCCACAATCTCATGTCAATTATCCCAACAACAAGAGCAAACTAACTCAGCCTTAGGGTTTTGTCAGACTATAATAATGCAAACTTTATGTCTTAAATATCAGGTGATCTATCTCTAAGAAATATAAAACAAATAAGATGATGTATAGCTTTTAAACTTAAACTGGTTTTATGTAAATTCCTAATGTATTCTTTGCCCTGAAAACTAGGTAAATTGTAAATAGTAATGAATATGTAATGATCTCGACAAGACTTCACAAATACAAGCTTGGGGTTTATCCCCTGAGGAGTAGAAAACAAAATCAAAAGAAGTAAATTATAGGAAATATTGGGAAGCACAATTCAATATTTATAATATTTATAAAATGATAAGTGAAAAAGGCAAAAAACTGCTTTGGTAAAGTAGCATTTTGTTTGTAATCATGATTTAAGTGTTGAGCTAAGGTAATATAAGCCAGGCAATAGGAAAGCAGAATGACGCTATATGAAGGCCATGGTCTTTGCCTTTAGAAAGACCTTCTCTACCCTTAACTAGATGGGAATCTGGACTGAGATTTGGAGCCTCTTCACTGTAAAATGAGGATGATAAACTTTTCTACCAGATGAGTTTTGTGTCTCCACGTTTTCTACTAATAAAGGAATAAAGTCTGAAGATACATTTTAGGCGGAAAAAAGAATGTGTTGCTCTTAAAGTCAGATTACCAGGAGAAATAAGAGAATGTGATTGTTGAGAAGCAAATAGAATCCAAACAATTTCAAAAAGTGTGGCATAATAAAATAACTTTGACAGAAGGAAAACCAAGTATGCTATGTTTTTTTTTGTTTTTTTTTTTTTTTTTCCGCAGTACGAATGTACCAGAATTTGTTCAACTATTTCTCTACTAATAGACATTCAGGGTTGTTTTTTCCCCACTGCAAACAATACTGAAGTAAACACATCTTTGTGAATATATCCTTATATACTGATGCTTTCATTGTTGTAGGGTAGAGTCCTCTAAAATGAGAATGTACTTTGAAAATTTTAGAGATATTGTAACACTAAATTATTAAAGTTTTTTATGACCTATTCATTTTTTTTTTTTAATTGGGGTATAACTGCTTTACAGATGAACCTATTTGCAGGGCAGGAATAGAGACACAGGCATAGAGAACAGACATGTGGACGGGTGGGGAGGATGGGGGGATGGGATGAATTAGGAGATTGGGGTTGACATACATACACTACCATGTTTAAAACAGATAGCTAGTGGGAACGTGCTGTATAGCACAGGGAGCTCAGCTCGGTGCTCTGTGATGACCTAGATGGGGGGTGGGGTGGGGAGGATTGGAGGGAGGTCCAAGAGGGAGGGGATGTATGTATACATATAGCTGATTCACTTCATTGTGTGCTACGTTTTTAAAATGTATTGCTACAATAGCCTGTTAAAAAGTTTCTACGCATGCTATTATGGAAAATGTTGATGGCACCAGAAGTATAATGATAGTGTAAATATAGAAGCATGGGGAGAAATAGAGAATAATTGTACCATTTCGTTTTGATGTTTATTCGATCTACTGAGGGTAATTCAATCCCATTGCCACTCTAACATTTCTTATGGTGCTACAGGGAGTGATACACTTCAGTGAAACAATTAATAATGTTTCTATGCAAGAACAAAGGGATTGTACAACTCTAAGTATTTTTCATGTTTCAAGATTTTGATATTTAAAGAGGCAAAAAATTCAGATTCTTTTTACCCTAGGTATAGTTATAACACTTGATAAAGGTACCTTTTTTGTTATGTTGCCCTTGAATATAAATCTGGAGGGTGGAACTACATAAATTCGTAATTTTTCAGGAGGCTTTTATCTTTTATTTATTTATTTTACCTGATCCTTGTTGATTGTGTCACCCGAAAAAAAATGCACAACTTAAAATTTGAGGATTGTGTTTTATTTGGCAACATACTGAGGATGTAAGCCCAGGAGGCAGCCTCTCCGATGCTCCGAGGGACGGCTCCAAAGAAGTGAGGGAGGAGCCAGGATATAGAGGGGTTTTGCAAAAATAAATACATAAATAAATAAAGCAGTCGTCAGAACATCAAAAGATTACTGTTAATTAAAGAAAACCAGACATCTCCCGTTAATGAGTTTAGAGCTCTTCTATGTATGGGAAGAGGCAAGAGTCTGGGCTCACTGACATCATTCCTTTGATGTGCATCTTAACTCTCTGGGGTCAGTATCCTGCTTTTTCCCATCCTGAGTCCCCTCAGGGAGCACCGTTGGGGGCAACTGCAGTGGGTGAGGGCTTGATGGCCCAGCCTCCTTTGTTTACAGATACGGCAGGTGACATTCTTCATCCACAATTGATTACAGTTTCTATCATCTCAATAAATGTCTCTAATTGAGATCCCGTAAAAGATAATAATGGATACCTGAATACAGTCCTATATTTAATTTAAGGTTTTCCTTCACTAGTTTTGGGATTATCAACCATCAAATGATGAAGAGGGATTGATGAATTTTTGTTGATTGCAAATACTTAGTATCTGAGAATAAAATTGTTTTAAATATAGTACATTTTATAATGGATGGAACATAGGAATGCTTTTCTATCAGAGTTTAGGAGGAAGATTTACTAATGAGAATAGACAGTTGGAATATAATTATAAATGACAATGATAGTGACTACTTGCACTTTACCAGAATCTTCATATGCATATATCATAAACATAACCATTTTTATTCTTAGTAATCAATGAGGCCAGTTAACTTGTGAACATATATAGCAAGTATAGAATGGAATCAAACTCCTTTCCAAGGTTCTGATTTCAAAACCCTTGCTTTTGCCCCTTTGGTAAATTCCTTCCAAGTTACTTCTGGTTTAATGAATGCCTATTTTGTGACAGATACTATACTAGAACATTAACTGACCCAAACTTATTTAATCAGATGAAATGTTTTACTAACCTTATTTTAAAGGTGAGGAAACTGAGATTCAAGGAGTTCATCTTACTGTCTCAGAATCAGATAATTGTTAAACATCACATCTCTGAGTTCATATAGAAAAAGACTGAGAACTTTAACAGAATCCCTATGGGATAATTAAGCTTTAAGAGTCATGTCAATTTTATTAGATTTATTTTTTATAATTCTGAGATAAAACAGTTACTAAAGAAGAGTGTCAAGTATGACAGAAGAGACTGGTCCTTTCTAATATAAAACCACTTGGTAAAGTTCCCTCTTTAGGGAGTTCAAGTAAATTGGAAGCACAATTCTTGTTAGCAATAATCCGTTATAAGCTCGTATCACTTTTTTTTTTTCTTCTCTTCATTTTTTTTTTTAAACATCTTTATTGAAGTATAATTGCTTTACACTGGTGTGTTAGTTTCTGCTTTATAACAAAGTGAATCAGTTATACATATACATATGTTCCCATATCTCTTCCCTCTTGCATCTCCCTCCCTCCCACCCTCCCCATCCCACCCCTCTAGGTGGTCACAAAGCACCTAGCTGATCTCCCTGTGCTATGCGGCTGCTTCCCACTAGCTATCTATTTTACATTTGGTAGTGTATATATGTCCATGCCACTCTCTCACCCTGTCACATCTCACTCCTCCCCCTCCCCATAGCCTCAAGTCCATTCTCTAGTAGGTCTGTGTCTTTATTCCCGTCTTGCCACTAGGTTCTTCATGACCTTTTTTTTTTTGTTGTTGTTGTCTTAGATTCCATATATATGTGTTAGCATACTGTATTTTTTTTTCTCTTTCTGACTTACTCCACTCTGTATGACAGACTCTAACTCCATCCACCTCATTACAAATAGCTCCATTTCATTTCTTTTTATGGCTGAGTAATATTCCATTGTATATATGTGCCACATCTTCTTTATCCATTCATTCGATGATGGACATTTAGGTTGCTTCCATGTCCTGGCTATTGTAAATAGAGCTGCAATGAACATTTTGGTACATGACTCTTTTTGAACTATGGTTTTCTCAGGGTATATGCCCAGTAGTGGGATTGCTGGGTCGTATGGTAGTTCTATTTTTAGATTTTTAAGGAACCTCCATACTGTTCTCCATAGTGGCTGTATCCAATTACATTCCCACCAACAGTGCAAGAGTGTTGCCTTTTCTCCACACCCTCTCCAGCATTTATTGTTTCCAGATTTTTTTGATGATGGCCATTATGACCGGTGTGAGATGAAATCTCATTGTAATTTTGATTTGCATTTCTCTAATGATTAATGATGTTGAGCATTCTTTCATGTGTCTGTTGGCAATCTGTATATCTTCTTTGGAGAAATGTCTATTTAGGTCTTCTGCCCATTTTTGGATTGGGTTGTTTGTTTTTTTGATATTGAGCTGCATGAGCTGCTTGTAAATCTTGGAGATTAATCCTTTGTCAGTTGCTTCATTTGCAAATGTTTTCTCCCATTCTGAGGGTTGACTTTTGGTCTTGTTTATGGTTTCCTTTGCTGTGCAAAAGCTTTTAAGTTTCATTAGGTCCCATTTGTTTATTTGTGTTTTTATTTCCATTTCTCTAGGAGCTGGGTCAAAAAGAATCTTGCTCTGATGTATGTCATAGAGTGTTCTGCCTATGTTTTCCTCTAAGAGTTTTATAGTGTCTGGCCTTACACTTAGGTCTTTAATCCATTTTGAGTTTATTTTTGTGCATGGTGTCAGGGAGTGTTCTAATTTCATACTTTTACATGTATCTGTCCAATTTTCCCAGCACCACTTATTGAAGAGGCTGTCTTTCTCCACTGTATATACTTGCCTCCTTTATCAAAGATAAGGTGACCATATGTGCGTGGGTTTATCTCTGGGCTTTCTATCCTGTTCCATTGATCTATATTTCTGTTTTTGTGCCAGTACCAAACTGTCTTGATTACTGTAGCTTTGTAATATAGTCTGAAGTCAGGGAGACTGATTCCCCCAGCTCCATTTTTCGTTCTCAAGATTGCTTTGGCTATTCGGGGTCTTTTGTGTTTCCATACAAATTGTGAAATTTTTTGTTCTAGTTCTGTGAAAAATGCCAGTGGTAGTTTGATAGGGATTGCATTGAATCTGTAGATTGCTTTGGGTAGTAGAGTCATTTTCACAATGTTGATTCTTCCAATCCAAGAACATGATATATCTCTCCATCTATTTGTATCATCTTTAATTTCTTTCATCAGTGTCTTATAATTTTCTGCATACAGGTCTTTTGTCTCCTTAGGTAGGTTTATTCCTAGATATTTTATTCTTTTTGTTGCAATGGTAAATGGGAGTGTTTTCTTAATTTCACTTTCAGATTTTTCATCATTAATGTATAGAAATGCAAGAGATTTCTGTGCATTAATTATGTATCCTGCTACTTTACCAAATTCATTGATTAGCTCTAGTAGTTTTCTGGTAGCATCTTTAGGATTCTCTATGTATAGTATCATGTCATCTGCAAACAGTGACAGCTTTACTTCTTCTTTTCCGATTTGGATTCCTTTTATTTCTTTTTCTACTCTGATTGCTGTGGCTAACACTTCCAAAACTATGTTGAATAATAGTGGTGAGAGTGGGCAACCTTGTCTTGTTCCTGATTTTAGTGGAAATGGTTTCAGTTTTTCACCATTGAGGACAATGTTGGCTGTGGGTTTGTCATATATGGCCTTCATTATGTTGAGGAAAGTTCCCTCTATGCCTACTTTCTGCAGGGCTTTTATCATAAATGGGTGTTGAATATTGTTGAAAGCTTTCTCTGCATCTACTGAGATGATCATATGGTTTTTCTCCTTCAATTTGTTAATATGATGTATCACGTTGATTGATTTGTGTATATTGAAGAATCCTTGCATTCCTGGAATAAACCCCACTTGATCATGGTGTATGATCCCTTTAATGTGCTGTTGGATTCTGTTTGCTAGTATTTTGTTGAGGATTTTTGCATCTATGTTCATCAGTGATATTGGCCTGTAAATTTCTTTCTTTGTGACATCTTTGTCTATTTTTGGTATAAGGTTGATGGTGGCCTCGTAGAATGAGTTTGGGAGTGTTCCTCCCTCTGCAATATTTCAGAAGAGATTGAGAAGGATAGGTGTTAGCTCTTCTCTCAATGTTTGATAGAATTCGCCTGTGAAACCATCTGGTTCTGTGCTTTTGTTTGTTGGAAGATTTTTAATCACAGTTTCAATTTCAGTGCTTGTGATTGGTCTGTTCATATTTTCTATTTCTTCCTGGTTCAGTCTCAGCAGGTTGTGCATTTCTAAGAATCTGTCCATTTCTTCCAGGTTGTCCATTTTATTGGCATAGAGTTGCTTGTAGTAATCTCTCATGATCTTTTGTATTTCTGCAGTGTCAGTGGTTGCTTCTCCTTTTTCATTTCTAATCCTATTGATTTGAGTCTTCTCCCTTTTTCTCTTGATGAGTCTGGCTAATGGTTTATCAATTTTGTTTATCTTCTCAAAGAACCAGCTTTTAGTTTCATTGATCTTTCCTATTGTTTTCTTCATTTCTTTTTCATTTATTTCTGATACGATCTTTATGATTTCTTTCCTTCTGTTAGCTTTGGAGTTTTTTTGTTCTTCTTTCTCTAATTGCTTCAGGTGCAAGGTTAGGTTGTTTAGTCAAGATGTTTCCTGTTTCTTGAGGTAGGCTTGTATTGCTATAAACTTCCCTCTTAGAACTGCTTTTGCTGCGTCCTACAGGTTTTGGGTCATCGTGTCTCCATTGTCATTTGTTTCTAGGTATTTTTTGATTTCCCCTTTGATTTCTTCAGTGATCACTTCGTTATTAAGTAGTGTATTGTGTAGCCTCCATGTGTTTGTATTTTTTACAGATCTTTTCCTGTAATTGATATCTAGTCTCATAGCATTGTGGTCAGGAAAGATACTTGATACGATTTCAATTTTCTTAAATTTACCGAGGCTTGATTTGTGACCCAAGATATGATCTATCCTGGAGAATGTTCCATGAGCACTTGAGAAAAATGTGTATTCTGTTGTTTTTGGGTGGAATGTCCTATAAATATCCATTAAGTCCATCTTGTTTAATGTATCATTTAAAGCTTGTGTTTCCTTATTTATTTTCATTTTGGATGATCTGTCCATTGGTGAAAGTGGGGTGTTAAAGTCCCCTACTATGATTGTGTTGCTGTCGATTTCCCCTTTTATGGCTGTTAGTATTTGCCTTATGTATTCAGGTGCTCCTATGTTGGGTGCATAAATATTTACAATTGTTATACCTTCCTCTTGGATCGATCCCTTGATCATTATATAGTGTCCTTCTTTATCTCTTGTAATAGTCTTTATTTTAAAGTCTATTTTGTCTGATATGAGAATTGCTACTCCAGCTTTCTTTTGATTTCCATTTGCATGGAATATCTTTTTCCATCCCCTCACTCTCAGTCTGTATGTGTCTCTAGGTCTGAAGTGGGTCTCTTGTAGACAGCATATATATGGGTCTTGTTTTTGTATCCATTCAGCCAGTCTGTGTCTTTTGGTGGGAGCATTTAATCCATTTACATTTAAGGTAATTATCGATATGTATGTTCCTAGTCCCATTTTCTTAAATGTTTTGGGTTTGTTACTGTAGGTGTTTTCCTTCTTTTGTGTTTCTTGCCTAGAGAAGTTCCTTTAGCATTTGTTGTAAAGCTGGTTTGGTGGTGCTGAACTCTCTCAGCTTTTGCTTGTCTGTAAAGGTTTTAATTTCTCCATCAAATCTGAATGAGATCCTTGCTGGGTAGATTAATCTTGGTTGTAGGTTTTTCTCCTTCATCACTTTAAATATATCCTGCCACTCCCTTCTGGCTTGCAGAGTTTCTACTGAAAGATCAGCTGTTAACCTTATGGGGATTCCCTTGTGTGTTGTTGTTTTTCCCTTGCTGCTTTTAATATGTTTTCTTTATAGTTAATTTTTGACAGTTTGATTAATATGTGTCTTGGCATGTTTCTCCTTGGATTTATCCTGTATGGGACTCTCTGTGCTTCCAGGACTTGATTAACTATTTCCTTTCCCATATTAGGGAAGTTTTCAACTATAATCTCTTCAAATATTTTCTCAGTCCCTTTCTTTTTCTCTTCTTCTTCTGGGACCCCTATAATTCGAATGTTGGTGCATTTAATGTTGTCCCAGAGGTCTCTGAGACTTTCCTCAGTTCTTTTCATTCTTTTTTCTTTATCCTGCTCTGCAGTAGTTATTTCCACCATTTTATCTTCCAGGTCACTTATCCTTTCTTCTGCCTCAGTTATTCTGCTATTGATCCCATCTAGAGTATTTTTAATTTCATTTATTGTGTTTTTCATCGTTGCTTGGTTCCTCTTTAGTTCTTCTACGTCCTTGTTAAATGTTTCTTGCATTTTGTCTATTCTATTTCCAAGATTTTGGATCATCCTTATTATGATTATTCTGAATTCTTTTTCAGGTAGACTACCTATTTCCTCTTCATTTGTTAGGTCTGTTATGTTTTGACCCTGCTCCTTCATCTGCTGTGTGTTTTTCTGTCATCTCATTTTGCTTATCTTACTGTGTTTGGGATCTCCTTTTCACAGTCTGCAGGTTCGTAGTTCCCGTTGTTTTTGGTATCTGTCCCCAGTGGCTAAGGTTGGTTCAGTGGGTTGTGTAGGCTTCCTGGTGGAGGGAACTAGTGCCTGTGTTCTGGTGGATGAGGCTGGATCTTGTCTTTCTGGTGGGCACATCCACGTCTGGTGGTGTGTTTTGGGGTGTCTGTGGCCTTATTATGATTTTAGGCAGCCTCTCTGCTAATGGATGGGGCTGTGTTCCTGTCTTGCTAGTTGTTTGGCATAGGCTGTCCAACACTGTAGCTTGCTGGTCATTGAGTGAACCTGGGTCTTGATGTTGAGATGGAGATCTCTGAGAGATTTTCGCCGTTTGGTATTACGTGGAGCTGGGAGGTCTCTTGTGGACCAGTGCCCTGAAGTTGGCTCTCCCACCTCAGAGGCACAGCCCTGATGCCTGGCTGGAGCACCGAGAGCCTTTCATCCACATGGCTCAGAGTAAAAGGGAGAAAAAATAGAAAGAAAGAAAGAAAGAAAGAGGATATAATATAGTGAAGTAAAATAAAGCTATTATAAAGCAAAGCTATACAGACAATATCTCACCCAGAAGCATATACATATACACTCACAAAAAAAGGAAAAGAGGAAGAATTAATATATCCTGCTCCCAAAGTCCACCTCCTGAATTTGGGATGATTCGTTGTCTATTCAGGTATTCCACAGATGCAGGCACATCAAGTTGTTTGTGGAGTTTTAATCCGCTGCTTCTGAGGCTGTTGGGAGAGGTTTCCCTTTCTCTTCTTTGTTAGCACAGGTCCCGGGGTTCAGCTTTGGATGTGGCCCCGCCTCTGCGTGTAGGTCGCCTGAGGGCGTCTGTTCCCCGCCCAGACAGGACGGGGTTAAAGGAGCAGCTGCTTCGGGGGCTCTGGCTCACTCAGGCGGGGGGAGGGAGCGGTACGGAGGAGGTGGGGCGAGCCTGCGGCGTCAGAGGCGTCGTGACGTTGCAGCAGCCCGAGGCGCGCCGTGCGTTCTCCCGGGGACGTTGTCCCCGGATCACGGGAGCCTGGCCGTGGCGGGCTGCACCGGCTCCCGGGAGGGGCGGTGTGGAGAGTGACCTGTGCTCGCACACAGGCTTCTTGGTGGCGGCAGCAGCAGCCTTAGCGTCTCACGCCCGTCTCTGGGGTCCGCGCTGATGGCCGCGGCTCGCGCCCGTCTCTGGAGCTCGTTTAGGCGGCGCTCTGAATCCCCTCTCCTCGCGCACCAGGAAACAAAGAGGTAAGAAAAAGTCTCTTGCCTCTTCGGCAGCTGCAGACTTTTCCCGGACTCCCTCCCGGCTAGCCGTGGCGCACTAGCCCCTTCAGGCTGTGTTCACGCCGCCAACCCCAGTCCTCTCCCTGCGACCAAAGCCCGAGTCTCACCTTCCAGCCTCGTATCACTTTTTAAATTTAAATGTTTAGGTATTTTCTTTCTTTAAACATGAAATTAATTTAGGAATATTATATATATATATAGAGAGAGAGAGTGCTGTAAGGATTAAAAAGTAAAACACAAACAAGTTTTAATTAGTCAATGACATATGAAATATAATTGTACTGCATTAGGAATTCATGTTTTGCCTACCTTATAATGTTTGTTTCAATCAAAGTCTTTGCAGAAAATAAATATTTTAAACATGACCTTCAGACTTCATTATATTTTCTGTACTCTATATACTTAGGTTGTTAGTCAGTTCACAGGCCAGATATGTTCCAGAAAAGTTACATGAGGAACAAAACTTGTAATTTATAATTTAAAAGATGGTAAGAGAATGTGCTTTTTAAAGGAAAGTCCAGGTGAGTATTTCTGAAATGTAAATAGAACTTTTTGCATATGGATTTACCTGAATGTTTTCTTAAAGGGTAATATTTGAAGGGATTTTGGCTTCTGGTCTTCCTGTGACCTTCTCCCTCACTCCCACTCTGTCCTCTAGCTCCCATGCTCCTGTCCCTTCTTTTCAAATCATCAGCATCACCACCTATTAAGTACTGATACTTACATGATTAGACCACCACAGTAAATGTCGGGGACATTATATTAGGTGCTGCATTAGTGAATTGTAATGTATTAGTTCTAGTTTCCAAAAAATTCTGTGATTATATTTTGGGTTCAATAGATATTGTACCCCTCAGGCTTGGTTAAAAGATTTACTACCTTAACTAACTTCAAGCATGTTTAAATTTCAGTATTCAATCTTAAGCTCTAATTATTAAGCTACTTAAAATTATAATAACAAAACAAGAATAAGCCTTTATATTAAAATTGTAGTGTTGCAGACACATTGGTAAGTACTTTTTTACAAATTAAAGTGTTTAGTCTTGTAACATGGTAGTTATCACTCATATCCCAATTTTATAGATGATAATTCTGGGACAAGAGTTTATGGGATTTGCCTTCATCACATAACTCTTGTTTCTGTTACAGATCCCACTTCAGCACCTTTCCTTACATCTTCCAATCCCTAACCCCCATGTTAGCCAGCCTATCAATTCATGAGCAATAATTCCCTCTGAAGCTTCATAACCTTTTATGTCTAATTGAAGTAATGCTCTCAGAAAGGCATGGTGGCTTCTATACTTCTCATCTCCACTCTTTTATCTTTGTTAAATGAATCTAGAGAATCATGTTACAAGTCTGTGGGCTACTGAATATCACAAAGGCTGAACACAATAGTGTGGATTCAAGCACCAAACTAATCTACCATAATCATAGAATAGCTCTGGAGAAGGACAAAGTAGCGAAATCTGACATTTCTAGCCCTCTAAACTGCCACTAATCTTATTTTCCTTTAGTGCAAAAACACACTTTGGAAACTGAAAAAAAACCCTTGTTCATTTTTCACTTTGTTATTGAACTACATGCTATTATCCTAAAAGTTAGTAGGGATAGAACATTTTCATTCCTTAGTGAGTATGAATACACTATTTCCATTTAACTCAAAATACTTTTACGTATATATTATTTGATTTCTTTTCCTTCATCTGGAAGTAACACTAAAGTTCAACTTTATTCTTTGAATTTGCTGCTGTTAAGTATTAGAAGGAACACAGCTGTGAAGCATCTCCTCTCCCTCCTGCCTTCCCACGTGTTGCTGATTTTGTTTTCGCACGTGTGGCCGTTCCTCGGCCTTCTTGTTTGCCAACTAATCCATCACCCGCTGCCTCTAGATCTGCACGACATCTGGGCTTTTACCCTCTTCCGTTTCCCCCAGTGACCCCATCCAGCCCCAGAGTCAGTGATGATGACACTGCAAGGACACCTCCAACAGCTCAGAACCTGGCTGCTTTCATCTGTGGGGACCTCCCTCCTCTTTCTGGCTCCTCCCATGGCTGCTTTCTTTCCAAGTCTCACCTTTCTCTGAGGAAGACATCCCCTGGTAGAGAGAACTTTCATGGCCATTCCATCCAAAGTCAGTTTCCCACCTTAATTTTTCCCTGCCATAATTTTACACTGGAGATGAGATTCTTCATGTGTTTACTCTTTGATTCCTCTCGCTGTAATTATGCTTCCTGATGTCAAATTCTGGTTGGTTGGTTCACTGTTATATACACAGTGCTTGAATGGTGTTTATTCCCTAGTAGGTGTTTCATAATATTTATAACGAGAGGAGAAAACTCAAGTAAATGAAAATATATCAAATGTTGTTAGCTTTTAGTTAATGAGGGCTAGAGGCTATAGTTACTGTAATAGTGTATATACTAAGTTATAAACAAATATTAGTGAGATAAACACATAAAAGATTAAAGAAGAAATTTAAAGAAATACAAATAGATATCCCTTGCTTCTGGGGACAACCGAGAACGTTCCCACTCCCCGTGGGTGGGCTGAGGGCTCTCTTATGATAACATCTCAGCCCATCCTCTCCTTCTGCCCACTCTTGCTTCTCACAGAGGTACTGCTCCCCAGAACCATCCCAAGTGAGCCTCAGAGGCTGTTTCTGGGAAAATCTGATCTAAGATCACAGCTTTAAAAAAAAATACCATTCCTGCCCACCTGGAGTTCACACCGTAATGGAAAGACAGACCATGCACGAAAGTAAGACAGTTCAGTTGGTCCCCTGACTCCCATCGTGTGTTGTGACCTGTGTGCAGGACCCAGTGGTTCCCCCCAGACCCCACCTCCTGTGTGCAGGACCCAGTGGTTCCCCCCAGACCCCACCTCCTGTGTGCAGGACCCAGTGGCTTCCCCCCAGCACCCCACATTGTGCGTTGCTATACGGGTGGTGGGTGATCGCAGCACCACAGGACTGATTAGTGCGATTCCGAGGTGAGGCAGCCTGTCTCTGGTCACTGAAGAAAAGATGTCTCTTTCTCTCTCCCCATTTCTCCTTCATCCCACTTATCAACCACCTGGTGTTTCACCAGTGCTGAGAAGAAACGGAAAATCACTTCCTTCCTGCTTCCTGGGCAAGTGGGTAATCCAGCTTCCACGGGAATGTCAGGCCGAGATTTCCCCAGGTGCCCTGCTTCTCGGCCCTGGTCCCCCAGTAGCTGGGAGGCTGCTATCCTCCTCACACCTTGCACGTGTGCCCACCTTTTCAGCTGCATCAGGAAACCATTCCCACATCCTCTCTCAGATCCGCTACAATGTCACTTCCGTCTGGTGCTCCCCTTATTGCACCCATGGTCTTCCAACAGCAGGCACCCGGCTGTAGCTGAGTGCCTTCGGAAAAAGGACCAAGACAACCAGGCAAAGTTGGCTCACGCTCTGGGCTCTGACACTTCCTAGCAGCAGGAACTCGCCTCTCTGAGCCTCAGTTTTCTCATTCTGTAAAATGGGATCAGCCTGCCCACCACCCGGGACCTTGTGAGGATGCAGTAAGGTGAGTCACACCTGGCACCCAGCACCCCGCACTGCCTGGTACACCGTGCCTTTCACTTCTTCTCAAACCTGCCTCACCTGCACCAGGTTTACGTGCAGGGTCCCTTTTTTCATGAGGCATCCCACCTCGTGAGCCTCAAAGAGAGCTATGAGGAGACATTTACCTCCTGGTGTATGGATACCATCTTCCCTAACCCAGGGTCACAGGCATCTCGGGCTGCTCATGGTACCCCCAAGAGTCCCAGACACCCCTCCTCTATCTCTCTGTCCCCTCTGTAGACTCTGCTCCCACAATTTGTCCTGGGGGTGTTTCTGCTGCTGTTTCACCTTTGGCTGAAAACCCACCACACCTGGCATCAAGGCTTTTCTGGTCCAAAGCACTGTTCTCAGTCAGCACCTTGAGTGGCCCCTGGCCCTCACTTGGGGTCCATTATCCCGTCTGATGCTTCAGAGGAGGTGGTTTATCTATGTCTTCTTGTCCGAAAGCACGATCCTCGGCTAGGTCGATCAGAATGGCTGTCACATATTCCGTGTCAGGCAGGGGTCTCAAAAAAATAGATAAAGGAAATACAAATATCTCAATTTTCTTGATGGAGTATTAATGCTTAAATTACAAACAAAGAAGACCTTAAGATGATGAATGAAATATAATCAACAGGTTTAGGAAGTTTTATTTATATATTTTTATTTCTTGATGCCACCTTCTCTGAGACCTTGGGCAAATTATTCAGATCTTCTATTTCAGCTTATTCCTTCATAGAGTAAGTATGCTGAATTATCTTCCAAGTAATTCTATATCTTCCTTTTATAACATTAAATTTAAATAGGGTACCTATTTTGTCTTATGCATGAGAAAAGGGGTTACAGAATATCAAATCAGTTCTTACTATATCTGCACCTGAAATTAGCAGATAGAAATTAGAAAAACATAATTCACAACCAAAATATAAATGAAGTATATTAGAGAGGAAATCAATTTAATAAGTTAATAATTCCATGTTAGTGTGTTGGCAACTCTCTAATCATTTCAAGAAGGAGATTTGTGCCGAATCCTGGGTTTCCTGCTCCTCCTGTGATGTCTCATGTAGGTTTCCACGGGAGGAGCAGAGTTGGCCCCACGGAAATGGTCCTCCCCTCTCTCTTGTTTAGAGCAATACTACACTAGATTTCAGAAACATGAATTCTATTTAATGACCTCAGTCATGCAGTCACCTCAGATTTCTCAATTTTAAAGCCAAGTTGGGTTATAACATGGATAGAATCAGGTTTCTTCTGAAACCAGCAGCACGTGTTGGGAATGGAAAAAGGATATAACTGACTTTGGATGTTATATGTGATATACACCTCTGACTAACATCTTTATCACTGTTGCCAGCTTAAGGATTCTATAATAAAGCTATAGCTTTGAGATTGAACTACACGTAATTCTTACACATCCAAAGGATCACTTTAAAATTGTGCAACATGATTGAACCTAGAAATAAAACCCAAAAGAGGGGAAGCCACACATTTAATATTTTTAAAGCCTCAGATTGTTATCCATTGTTTTATTAGCAAGAAGAGTTTCAATAGACAAGTATATTTTTAATTGGTATAATATTTAGTGGGCATAAATTTACCTATCGAAATCGAACTTTTCTGACACATACATGTACTGCCCTGATAAAATGAATAAAATGATTATTTCAAAATGTAATCTGCAAGATTTGCATCAATAGGAGAAGAATACACTAGGAAACAGTCGTCCATTGGTGTATTATATTTTTACATGTCTGTGAGCAGAGGCCCTGACCGTTTGTGTTCCGGACTATTATTTGTAAGGATACAGTCTTTGAAGACAGAAATAGTGCCTCCCTGTAAAGTAGACTGCAGGTTTATTTACTGTCTGCAGCATTCACCAGGCTCCCATTGGACTTAGGGGACAGAGGGAGCTGATACAAGTCCAAAGCTCATGCCACTTGCTGTACCATGAGTAATAAAGCCCTTTGTCTCTGATCCAGGAATATCTCGTCTTCTGCCAGCATTCACGAAACTGTAGCAGGCTTACTTATCAGCTTGTATGTAAGAAAAAACATCAGACCATTCACAGTTTTTGACAGCTTTAACTGATTTCATCCAGTAAACTAACCGTGTGATGTATCAAGTTTGAATCTAATTTCGATAACATCTTTAAATAAAATCTTTGCTATGTAATCCAATGAAATAAATGTTTCAGTGTAATTGTTAGTTTAAAACTGAGATGCTACAGCATAGCATGATATAATAATACAAATAAACACAAACATCCAGAGAAATGTTATATAAGGATGCCTGGTAATTCTAATTGGCAACATTTAATGATATAGCACTTCATATATAGGTCTAGTCAAAGGTAAAATTAAACTTTTCAGCATTATATATTTTTAAAGTGTTGTTTCTAAGAAATAATTTTCCAACTAAATGCCTGTGAGCTTTGAGTGGTTATAATTCATTATTTCCTCATTTTTAAAATGAACTCGTTCAAATGCCCATCACACACTTCCTATCTGCCAGGCACTGTGCTAAACGCTGTAGGTTACATAGTGAACTACACGGTACCTGCCTTCATAGGTAAGACTATGGAGATAGTTGATTAACAAATAGTCACACAAAAGTTAAAAGCTAATAACAATTATACTGAAAACTAGGAATAAAAGAGTTTAGAGTAATATGATAGATTGTACAAAGGGGACCTCATTTATGTTATCCAATAGGAGACTAATGTAATATCTCAAGGATACATAGGTGATATTCTGCAAAGTGTATGCCTGGCAACGGAGATGAGGACCACAATGTGTGAGGAAGGATGTTGAGCTGCTGGAGGGTCTGAAAGTGGCCTCTCTTGACGGAGCCTGATGGCAGGAGACAAGCCTGGGGAAACAATCAGATATTATTTTTTGATACAAAATTTAAAACTCTTCCCATGTTCATTGCAGCACTATTTACAATAGCTAGGACATGGAAGAAACCTAAATGTCATATGATACCACTTATATGTGGAATCTAAAATATGGTACAAATGAACCTGTTTACAAAACAGAAATAGAGTCACAGATGTAGACAACAAACTTATGGTTACCAAGGGGGAAAGTAGGGGGTAGGGAAGGATAAATTGGGAGATTGGGATTGACATATACACACTAATATATATAAGATAGATAACCGAAAAGGACCTATTGTATAGCACAGGGAACTCTGCTCAATACTCTGTAATAATCTAAATGGGAAAAGAATTTGAAAAAGAATAGATACATGTATATGTATCACTGAATCACTTTGCTGTACAGCAGAAACTGACACAACATTGTTTATACTCCAATAAAAATTAATTTAAAAAATAAAATAAAACTCTCCTGCAACATTTTCTTTTATTGTGCCAGACGTCTTTCCCCCCTATGTATGTTAGCCTGAGGTATAAAATATTTTTAAGGGATATGTATTTACGATTTATTAGAAAGGCATCCTAATACATTCACTCTAGAAACCTATTAGATTACTCTTTTAAGACTCATAGTCATGACTTTATCATTTTCATGATTTTAGAAAAGTGTAGAAATTTTCCAAATTGTGAATATAGCCTTATTTCCAGTTACTTTTTTCTTTCCCATTTTTCTCTGAGTGTAAAACTATCATCTGAACAATGAAGCTATCTGAGCCCATGTGGCCCAGAGAAAAGGAACCCTTAGTGAAGCAGTCCTTCCCCGAGGAAGCAAGAATATCCAGCTCCGCTTCTAAAGGAACTCCAGAACATCTTACTTTTACCAACTACATGAAAAATATAGTGATTGTTGATGTGGGGATGAACTGTTAGAAGCAGTTATAAAATTTTAGTCCTTGTAACTTTAACAAGTTTATTCCCATTTAGAAGTCTCCAATGCATGCAAAATCAGATGTACAAACTGTTAATTCCTTATGATTAAGAGAATATGTCTCACATTTTACTCTAACTGCAAAGCGCTTTCCAAAAGTACATTTTATTTGCTCCTTACATCTATTTGTGAGGTAAAGTAAGCAAATATTTTAATTCCCATGTTGTATATTTGGAAATAGAAGCCTAGAGAGATGAAATAACTTTCTCCAGTTTCATGAAACCAATCCATGACAAAGCTGGGTTTCAAATTCAAGTCTTTATTTTTCGAAAACTTGATGACCTAAATAAATAATTGGATGAAGTGTTGTAAAGTTAACACAAGCAACAGCAAGTCTTGTCTAAGACTCAGTTTTCATGGGAAAAGTATAATACACGTGTGGATATACAATATCATCCAGCAGAGCTGAAGGAAACAGAAATAGGTAGAAAGAAAAACAAACATTGAAAGATGATAAATAATTGTTCTGCTGTAAATACTGTGAATATCTTTTGTTCTACCTAAGCATACTTTGAATTAGAGAGTTGAAAATTATTTAAGATTGGGAGCAGATAAAAAATCAGCTGGCTTTTTTTCAGATCCTTAACATCAATTGTATCTTTCTTTTTGTGATTAGTTAAAAGGAAATAATTTCTTACCATTAGACATCCAAAAGGAGAGTCATGCAATCTTTGTTTGAGATTCACAGTGGCTGGTAAAGAAGAGGTGCCCAGTAAACATTTCCTGGAAAAATAAATTGTCTTAGAGAAGGTTTTAAAGTTCTTCATTTTTTAAATTCTTATTTATTCTTATCTCTGAAACAGAGAGCATAAATATAAAAGAGTCATTGTTTTGGAATGTGATATATGTTTTAGCTGTGTTATATGCAATTAGCAGAACAATACTCCTAATTCTCTCCCGACTCATCAAAGACAGCTGAGCCAACACCAGGGGTAGCAGCTAGCTGCACACAGGAAAAATATTCATGATATTTTGTAATACATTTCTCATATAAACTATATTTCTTGACTATTCATCAAGTCACTGGTTCTTTCCCTGAGTTTTTGGAATGATCCAGACCAGGAGACAGATTTTGTGCAGCTGTTTATCATTATTGCTTAATTGAGAAAGTCATCAAACTTATTATATTCCTTAATAACAACCTATGGGCTCATGCACACTTAGTGAAACAGTCAGTAAGCCTACATTTATTGAATTAGCACCTATTTTATTGTAAAACATTTCCAAATGATTTTCAAAAACTTTTATTTAATCCTTGAAACAATGTCTCTTAATGTGGAAATCAGACCACCCCTATTGTATGTGCAATTCTTTTTTTTTTTTTTTTTTTTTTGTCCATGACAAGCACCCAGAGGATGCTGCCTTTTATTTTTTTTTAATTTTTATTTTATTTTATTATTTTATTGACTTTAGTTATTTTTTTTAAACATCTTTATTGGAGTATAATTGCTTTACAATGGTGTGTTAGTTTCTGCTTTATAACAAAGTGAATCAGTTATACATATAAATATATTCCCATATCTCTTCCCTCTTGCATCTCCCTCCCTCCCACCCTCCCTATCCCACCCCTCTAGGTGGTCACAAAGCACCGAGCTGATCTCCCTGTGCTATGCGGCTGCTTCCCACTAGCTATCTATTTTACATTTGGTAGTGTATATATGTCCATGCCACCTCTCACTTTGTCACAGCTTGCCCTTCCCCCTCCTCATATTCTCAAGTCCATTCCCTAGTAGGTCTGTGTCTTTATTCCCATCTTACCACTAGGTTCTTCATGACCTTTTTCTTTTTCCCCTTAGATTCCATATATATGTGTTAGCATACTGTATTTGTTTTTCTCTTTCTGACTTACTTCACTCTGTATGACAGACTCTAACTCCATCCACCTCACTACAAATAACTCCATTTCGTTTCTTTTTATGGCTGAGTAATATTCCATTGTGTATATGTGCCACATCTTCTTTATCCATTCATCTGATGATGGACACTTAGGTTGCTTCCATGTCCTGGCTATTGTAAATAGAGCTGCAATGAACATTTTGGTACATGACTCTTTTTGAATTATGGTTTTCTCTGGGTATATGCCCAGTAGTGGGATTGCTGGGTCGTATGGTAGTTCTATTTTTAGTTTTTTAAGGAACCTCCATACTGTTCTCCATAGTGGCTGTATCAATTTACATTCCCACCAACAGTGCAAGAGTGTTCCCTTTTCTCCACACACTCTCCAGCATTTATTGTTTCAAGATTTTTTGATGATGGCCATTCTGACCGGTGTGAGATGATATCTCATTGTAGCTTTCATTTGCATTTCTCTAATGATTAATGATGTTGAGCATTGTTTCATGTGTTTGATGGCAATCTGTATATCTTCTTTGGAGAAATGTATGTTTAGGTCTTCTGCCTATTTTTGTATTGGGTTGTTTGTTTTTTTGTTATTTAGCTGCATGAGCTGCTTGTAAATTTGGGAGATTAATCTTTTATCAATTGCTTCATTTGCAAATATTTTCTCCCATTCTGAGGGCTGTCTTTTGGTCTTGTTTATGGTTTCCTTTGCTGTGCAAAAGCTTTTAAGTTTCATTAGGTCCCATTTGTTTATTTGTGTTTTTATTTCCATTTCTCTGGGAGCTGGGTCAAAAAGGATCTTGCTGTGATTTATGTCATAGAGTGTTCTGCCTATGTTTTCCTCTAAGAGTTTGATAGTGTCTGGCCTTACACTTAGGTCTTTAATCCATTTTGAGTTTATTATTGTGTATGGTGTTAGGAGGTGTTCTAATTTCATACTTTTACATGTACCTGTCCAGTTCTCCCAGCACCACTTATTGAAGAGGCTGTCTTTTCTCCACTGTATATGCTTCCCTCCTTTATCAAAGATATGGTGACCATATGTGCATTGGTTTATCTCTGGGCTTTCTATCCTGTTCCATTGATCTATATTTCTGTTTTTGTGCCAGTACCATACTCTCTTGATTACTGTAGCTTTGTAGTATAGTCTGAAGTCAGGGAGCCTGATTCCTCCAGCTCCATTTTTCGTTCTCAAGATTGCATTAGCTATTCGGGGTCTTTTGTGTTTCCATACAAATTGTGAAATTTTTTGTTCTAGTTCTGTGAAAAATGCCAGCGGTAGTTTGATAGGGATTGCATTGAATCTGTAGATTTCTTTGGGTAGTAGAGTCATTTTCACAATGTTGATTCTTCCAAACCAAGAACATGGTATATCTGTTCATCTCTTTGTATCAGCTTTGATTTCTTCCATCACTGTCTTATAGTTTTCTGCATACAGGTCTTTTGTCTCCTTAGGTAGGTTTATTCCTAGATATTTTATTCTTTTTGTTGCAGTGGTAAATGGGAGTGTTTTCTTAATTTCATTTTCAGATTTTTCATCATTAGTGTATAGGAATGCAAGAGATTTCTGTGCATTAATTTTGTATCCTGTTACTTTACCGAATTCATTGATTAGCTCTAGTAGTTTTCTGGTAGCATCTTTAGGATTCCCTATGTATAGTATCATGTCATCTGCAAAGAGTGACAGCTTTACTTCTTCTTTTCCAATTTGGATTCCTTTTCTTTCTTTTTCTTCTCTGATTGCTGTGGCTAACACTTCCAAAACTATGTTGAATAATAGTGGTGAGAGTGGGCAACCTTGTCTTGTTCCTGATCTTAGTGGAAATGGTTTCAGTTTTTCACCATTGAGGACAATGTTGGCTGTGGGTTTGTCATATATGGCCTTCATTATGTTGAGGAAAGTTCCCTCTATGCCTACTTTCTGCAGGGTTTTTATCATAAATGGGTGTTGAATTTTGTCGAAAGCTATCTCTGCATCTATTGAGACGATCATATTGTTTTTCTCCTTCAATTTGTTAATATGGTGTATCACGTTGATTGATTTGTGTATATTGAAGAATCCTTGCATTCCTGGGATAAACCCCACTTGATCATGGTGTATGATCCTTTTAATGTGCTGTTGGATTCTGTTTGCTAGTATTTTGTTGAGGATTTTTGCATCTATGTTCATCAGTGATATTGGCCTGTAGTTTTCTTTCTTTGTGACATCTTTGTCTGGTTTTGGTATCAGGGTGATGGTGGCCTCGTAGAATGAGTTTGGGAGTGTTTCTCCGTCTGCAATATTTTGGAAGAGTTTGAGAAGGATAGGTGTTAGCTCTTCTCTAAATGTTTGATAGAATTTGCATGTGAAGCCATCTGGTCTTGGGCTTTTGTTTGTTGGAAGATTTTTAATCACAGTTTCAATTTCAGTGCTTGTGATTGGTCTGTTCATATTTTCTATTTCTTCCTGGTTCAGTCTCGGCAGGTTGTGCATTTCTTAGAATTTGTCCATTTCTTCCAGGTTGTCCATTTTATTGGCATAGAGTTGCTTGTAGTAATCTCTCATGATCGTTTGTATTTCTGCAGTGTCAGTTGTTACTTCCCCTTTTTCCTTTCTAATTCTAATGATTTGAGTCTTCTCTCTTTTTTTCTTGATGAGTCTGGCTAATGGTTTATCAATTTTGTTTATCTTCTCAAAGAACCAGCTTTTAGTTTTATTGATCTTTGCTATTGTTTCCTTCATTTCTTTTTCATTTATTTCTGATCTGGTCTTTATGATTTCTTTCCTTCTGCTAACTTTGGGGGATTTTTATTCCTCTTTCTCTAATTGCTTTAGGTGCAAGGTTAGGTTGTTTATTTGAGATGTTTCCTGTTTCTTAAGGTAGGATTGTATTGCTATAAACTTCCCTCTTAGAACTTCTTTTGCTGCATCCCATAGGTTTTGGGTCGTCGTGTCTCCATTGTCATTTGTTTCTAGGTATTTTTTGATTTCCCCTTTGATTTCTTCAGTGATCACTTCGTTATTAAGTAGTGTATTGTTTAGCCTCCATGTGTTTGTATTTTTTACACATCTTTTCCTGGAATTGATATCTAGTCTCAAAGCGTCCTGGTCGGAAAAGATATTTGATACGATTTCAATTTTCCTAAAATTACCAAGGCTTGATTTGTGATCCAAGATATGATCTATTCTGGAGAATGTTCCATGAGCACTTGAGCAAAATGTGTATTCTGTTGTTTTTGGGATGAAAATGTCCTATAAATATCAATTAAGTCCATCTTGTTTAATGTATCATTTAAAGCTTGTGTTTCCTTATTTATTTTCATTTTGGATGATCTGTCCATTGTTGAAAGTGGGGTAATAAAGTCCCCTACTATGATTGTGTTACTGTCGATTTCCCCTTTTATGTCTGTTAGTATTTGCCTTATGTATTGAGGTGCTCCTATGTTGGGTGCCTAAATATTTACAATTGTTATATCTTCTTCTTGGAATGATCCCTTGATCATTATGTAGTGTCTTTCTTTGTCTCTTGTAATAGTGTTTATTTTAAAGTCTATTTTGTCTGACATGAGAACTGCTACTCCAGCTTTCTTCTGATTTCCATTTAAATGGAATATCTTATTCCATCCTCTCACTTTCAGTCTGTATGTGTCCCTAGGTCTGAAGTGTGTCTCTTGTAGATAGCATATATACGGGTCTTGTTTTTGTATCCATTCAGCCAGTCTGTGTCTTTTGGTGGGAGCATTTAATCCATTTACATTTAAGGTAATTATCGATATGTATGTTCCTATTCCCATTTTCTTAAATGTTTTGGGTTTGTTATTGTAGGTGTTTTCCTTCTCTTGTGTTTCTTGCCTAGAGAAGTTCCTTTAGCATTTGTTGTAAAGCTGGTTTGGTGGTGCTGAACTCTCTCAGCTTTTGCCTGTCTGTAAAGATTTTAATTTCTCCATCAAATCTGAATGAGATCCTTGCTGGGTAGAGTAACCTTGGCTGTAGGTTTTTCTCCTTCATCACTTTAAATATGTCCTGCCACTCCCTTCTGGCTTGCAGAGTTTCTGCTGAAAGTTCAGCTGTTAACCTTATGGGGATTCCCTTGTGTGTTATTTGTTGTTTTTCCCTTGCTGCTTTTAATATGTTTTCTTTATATTTAAGTTTTGATAGTTTGATTAATATGTGTCTTGGCATGTTTCTCCTTGGATTTATCCTGTATGGGTCTCTCTGTGCTTCCAGAACTTGATTAACTATTTCCTTTCCCATATTAGGGAAGTTTTCAACTATAATCTCTGGAAATATTTTCTCAGTCCCTTTCTTTTTCTCTTCTTCTTCTGGGACTACTATAATTCGAATGTTGGTGCATTTAATGTTGTCCCAGAGGTCTCTGAGATTGTCCTCAGTTCTTTTCATTCTTTTTTCTTTATTCTGCTCTGCCATAGTTATTTCCACTATTTTATCTTGCAGGTCACTTATCCGTCCTTCTGCCTCAGTTATTCTGCTATTGATCCCATATAGAGTATTTTTAATTTCATTTATTTTGTTTTTCATCGTTGCTTGGTTCCTCTTTAGTTCTTCTACGTCCTTGTTAAATGTTTCCTGCATTTTGTCTATTCTATTTCCAAGATTTTGGATCATCCTTACTATCATTATTCTGAATTCTTTTTCAGGTAGACTGCCTATTTCCTCTTCATTTGTTAGGTCTGGTGTGTTTTTACCTTGCTCCTTCATCTGCTGTGTTTTACTGTCTTCTCATTTTGCTTATCTTACTGTGTTTGAGGTCTCCTTTTCACAGGCTGCAGGTTCATAGTTTCTGTTGTTTTTTTTTTTTTGGTGTCTGTCCCCAGTGGCTAAGGTTGGTTCAGTGGGTTGTGTAGGCTTTCTGGTGGAGGGGACTAGTGCCTGTGTTCTGGTGGATGAGGCTGGATCTTGTCTTTCTGGTGGGCAGGTCCACGTCTGGTGGTGTGTTTTGGGGTGTCTGTGGCCTTATTATGATTTTAGGCAGCCTCTCTGCTAATGGATGGGGCTGTGTTCCTGTCTTGCTAGTTGTTTGGCATAGGGTGTCCAGCACTGTAGCTTGCTGGTCGTTGAGTGAAACTGGGTCTTGGTGTTGAGATGGAGATCTCTGGGAGATTTTTGCCATTTGGTATTACGTGGAGCTGGGTGGTCTCTTGTGGACCAGTGTCCTGAGCTTGGCTCTCCCACCTCAGAGGCACAGCCCTGACACCTGGCTGGAGCACCAAGAGTCTTTCATGCACACGGCTCAGAATAAAAGGAAGAAAAAATAGAAAGAAAGAGGATAAAATAAAATAAAATAAAATAAAGTTATTAAAATAGAAAATAATTATTAAGGAAAAAAATTTTTTTAATTAAAAAGAAAAAAAAAATGGACGGAGAGAACCCTAGGACAAATGGTGAAAGCAAAGCTATACAGAGAAAATCTCACACAGAAGCATACATATACACTCACAAAAAGAGGAAAAGGGGAAAAAATAATATATCTTGTTCCCAAAGTCCACCTCCTCAATTTGGGATGATTCGTTGTCTATTCAGGTATTCCAGAGATGCAGGCACATCAAGTTGATTGTGGAGCTTTAATCCCCTGCTTCTGTGGCTGCTGGGAGAGATTTCCCTTTCCCTTCTTTGTTCGCACAGCTCCCGGGGTTCAGCTTTGGATTTGGACCCGCCTCTGCATGTAGGCCGCCTGAGGGCGTCTGTTCCCCGCCCAGACAGGACGGGGTTAAAGGAGCAGCTGCTTCGGGGGCTCTGGCTCACTCAGGCGGGGGGAGGGAGCGGTACGGAGGAGGCGGGGCGAGCCTGCGGCGTCAGAGCCGTCGTGACGTTGCAGCAGCGTGAGGCGCGTCGTCGTGCGTTCTCCCGGGGACGTTGTCCCCGGATCTCGGGAGCGTGGCCGTGGCGGGCTGCACCGGCTCCCGGGAGGAGCGGTGTGGAGAGTGACCTGTGCTCGCTCACAGGCTTCTTGGTGGCGGCAGCAGCAGCCTTAGCGTCTCACGCCCGTCTCTGGGGTCCACACGGCTCGGGCCCGTCTCTGGAGCTCGTTTAGGCCGCGCTCTGAATCCCCTCTCCTCGCGCACCAGGAAACAAAGAGGTAAGAAAAAGTCTCTTGCCTCTTCGGCAGCTGCAGACTTTTCCCGGACTCCCTCCCGGCTCGCCGTGGCGCACTAGCCCCTTCAGGCTGTGTTCACGCCGCCAACCCCAGTCCTCTCCCTGCGATCCGACCGCAGCCCGAGCCTCAGCTCCCAGCCCCGCCCGCCCCAGCGGGGGAGCAGACGAGCCTCTCGGGCTGGTGAGCGCTGCTCGGCGCCGAGCCTCCGTGCGGGAATCTCTCCGCTTTGCCCTCCGCACCCCTGTGGCTGCGCTCTCCTCCGTGGCTCCGAAGCTCCCCCCCTCCGCCACCCGCAGTCTCCGCCCGCGAAGGGGCTCCTAGTGTGTGGACACCTTTCCTCCTTCACGGCTCCCTCCCACTGGTGCAGGCCCCGTCCCTATTCTTTTGTCTCTGTTGTTTCTTTTTTTCTTTTGCCCTCCCCAGGTACGGGGGGAGTTTCTTGCCTTTTGGGAGGTCTGAGGTCTTCTGCCAGCGTTCAGTGGGTGTTCTGTAGGAGCAGTTCCACGTGTAGATGTATTTCTGATGTATCTGTGGGGAGGAAGGTGATCTCCGCGTCTTACTCTTCTGCCATCTTTTCCTACCCTCGACTTTAGTTAATTTACAGTGCTGTGTTAATTTCTGGTGTACAGCAAAGTGATTCATATACATATGCAAACACTGAATTGGAGAGTTGAAAATTATTTAAGTTTAGGAGCAGAATAAAAATCAGCTGGCTTTATTCAGGTCCTCAACATCAATTATATCTTTTTCTTTGTGATTAGTTAAGAGGCAATTTATACATACATATATATATATTCTTTTTCAGATTCTTTTTCATTACAGGTTATTACAATATATTGAATATAGTTCCCTGTGCTATCCAATAGGACCTTGTTGGTTATCTATTTCATATATAATAGTGCATATATGTTAATCCCAAACTCATAATTTATCCCCTGTCCCCCCCACCCATGCCTTTCCCCTTTGGTAACAGAAGTTTGTTTTCTTGCCTGTGAGTCTGTTTCTGTTTTGTAAATAAGTTCATTTGTATCATCTTTAAGATTCTGCATTAAGTGATATCATATAATATTTGTCTTTGTCTGATTTACTTCACTTAGTATGATAATTTCTAGGTCCAAAAACAGTTGATAAAATATAATTCTTATTGTTTACCAATTATATCATTTGGTGGACTCAACATTTGTAGATTTTAAATTTTAGCTTTTAACTCTTCCCAAGTAACCCAAAAAGTCCATGGTACGTAATATTCTGTATTTTAGTTGTAATGCAATTTGGATTCACAATCTCTCTTGCTGGTATGAAGAAAAATGGTCTCTAGCTATTGAGAAATCCAAGTGACCACCTCGTATAAGAATCTCAGTGCTCTTTTTGATTCTCAATTTAGCTTGCCTGTGCAATAGCTCCAGTGAAGTGCTACGAATATTATTTCTTAAGAAAACAAAACAGCATTCTAAAAAATTTTTAAAAATCATCGAGAGGGAAAACTTTAGCCAGAGGTAAAAAGTTATAGTACATAGCCAGATATTGTTCCATGACACATTACTGCAAAATTTAGTGACTTAAAATCACAACCATTCATTACTTTTTGCAAGGTTTTGGGTCAGCTTGGGGCACCTGCTGCTCTGGATTGAACTGGGCTGGTTTGGCTGCGTGTTCCCACTCCTGTGTAACAAGCTTAAGGGTATGCTTTGAACTGACCAGCCTCTGGTAGCTTCAGCTGAGATGATGCAGCTCTGCTTCGCGTGGACTCCCACCTGCCACCAGGCTGGTGAGCACTCGTTCTCATGTTGGCGGTGAGCATCCAGGAGACAGCAGGCCGTGTCACGAACAGGGCAAGCAGAAGTGCACTTTTCTTTTTTCACTTCTCTGCTTGCATCACATTTGCTAACATCGCTTTGACCAGAGCATGTAACATAGAAAAGTCCACAGTCAAAGGGAAGACTAGAAAGTTACAAAGCAAACGGCATGGCTTGGAAAAGAATTAATTGAGACCATCAATGAAATCTGTCTACCGCAGAAGGTGATTCATTTGTTAACAATGCTATTGGAAAGACCTGTCTTCTAAGACAGGGAATGATTCTCCCTTGAAGGGTGAAGAGAGTTCAATTTTCAGTTTGGGGGCAAGATTGGCTCTCCAGCTAAATTTCATTGAAGGGCATGATTTCACTTATATGTGGAATCTAAAAAAATAAAATGAAGGAACAAATATAACAAAGCAGAAACAGACTCACGGATACAGAGAACAGACTGGTGGTTTCCAGAGGAAAGAGGGATGGGGGAAGGGGCAAAATGGGTGAAGAGGATTAAGGGGTACCAGCTACTATGTATAAAATAAATAAGTTACAAAGATCTAATGTACAGCACAAGGAATATAGTCAATGTTTTATAATAACTTTGTATGAAGTGTAATCTATAAAAATGTTAAATTTCTATGGTATACACCTGAAAGTAATAGAAGTCAAATATATGCCATTTTTTAAAAAAAAAGAACTTAGTGACTGAAAGGGGGGCATTTAGATTTTTGACATAAAGTAATTAGTACTGTTGGAATCAGCTTTCTGATTGCATTTATAATGGCAATTACCTTCATTTAGAGATAAACTAGGAACCTGTAAGAAGTCATAGAAAAAACATATTTTGAATGATTGACAAGTCTTTACTTCCAAGATAAGCTCGTTCTTCAATTATTTCTTTTGAAAAAACCTTTATTTAGAGCCTGGAAATAAGATTATTTTCAATTCAGAGCCATGGCAGTTAAACAGGCAATTACAACGTAAAGAAATAAGTGTGTCAATAGGGCTAAATGCATGGATTCCAGGGAGTGCTATGTACAAGCTACGTCATCAGAAATTAAACTTTGCAACATGTATGGCTTATTTTAACAGTTTTTATTGAAATATAAAAATGATCAAGACAGGAGTATAAACCTTAGGTTTACAGCTTGGTGAGTTTTCAGAAATTGAAAACACTGATGTAACCAGCTCTAAGATACTTTTGAATTTATTCTCTGTGCATGATCTCTTTCTTTTCCCTTATTATTGGCAAATGATTAGAATAGAAAATGTGTGTAGTGCAAATCATGTGGCTTGCTGTAGACCAGATAGCTGATATTTCCTTTTCCAAAATGGCATTTTTCTTGAGAGACATTAAAATTCGATGTACTAGTTATTGACACATCAGCTCTCTGCTGCAAATCACTCTTAAATGAATACCCTAGAATAGTATATCTGGACGCTGTGCATGTTTCTCCTGTAGCAGATGGCATGCTTTGTGAGTAGAGGGTAACAAGGAGACACTGGAGTAAGAAAGGAGTTTCTCTTCCAAGTCTGATGTGTTTTTCTAGACAGGCTCCTGCACTATGTGCACATTTCTTAGTACCTAGGCTTCAGCAGAGCACACAGATCCTCCAGTTCCTTGGCTCCAAAAGTGCCTGCTTTATAGCAGCTCAGGATAGTCCCCGTGGGCAGATTCCTCCAGCAATGCCACAGTGGCTTCTCAGTGAGCATTTCCAGCAGGATGCCTCTGTACTCCCGGGGAGGCTTTGCAGCCTCTGTGAATTCCTCTACTCTCCAATGAGCCAGAGATACACCCACCTTCCCTCTACAAAGAGGTCTGGGTGTCCACACTGAAGGAAAGGAGTCTCTCCCTTGGGTTCACAATCTCAACCCTAGGGGTTCTGGTTGCTCCTAAATCTGTTATTCCTATGTTATTTATAGTATCCTTTATTTGTTAGTAGACAATTCCCTGTTACATTAATAGTTCCAGTTAAAATTTCCATGTTCAGATTACCGTGTGGTTCCTGACTCTTGATTAGTTCCTGAATGATGTGCTTGCTTTCTTCAGGGTCCCAGAGTTCTTATGATTCAAGACTGTTGATTCATGGTAGTAATGCTGAGTGGGTTTTGCATAATATTATTTGCCAATTTAATCCCTGATATTTAAAATATCTATCAACGAATATTAAACTCAACTTAACAGAATAGTAAAATCTACCTAAGAAGATATTGGAAAGATAATGATCGAAATTACGTTGAAAGTAACAAGCAAATGCTATTGAAAAGAAAATCATCAGAAATGAATATTATTTGAGTACAAATATCAAGAAATGGTTAGTTTTACCACTGATAAAATGATAGTAGCATCAAAATCTGTTTTTTTTAAAAAACGTATTTACTTGTTATTTATATATGCTCATACAATTAATTGATTTATTAATTTTTACAATAAAGCTATAGATGACTGGGTGATCCAACTTCTCCTAGCCAGGAAAAGCACACTTTATGCTGGAGATTTGATATTGTTACCTCCCTTCTCTGATTTTTCTTAACCTCTTTGGTAGACATTCACTCCTCTAAATGATAAATAATTTTTTTCAGGCATGGTGATACCTTTACTCTGGTTATACCTGGTCTCAAAAACCTGGGAGACTTTCCATTTCCTGAAGATGATTATGCACTTTTCTCTGACAGACTTTAATACTTCTCTTTACCTTTGGTCTTCAACAGTATGAATATATTTCTAGATTGTTTTATAATTCTTATTTGTGGAAAATTCTAAACCATTCATTTTCAAATGTTTTCTCCCCATTCTCTCCCTTTTCCTTCTGGGATTTCAATTAAGTATATTTTAGACTAATATCGGCCTACATGCCTTGGATACTCTGTTCTTTCAAAGTTGTTTTCAATAATTTCCTCTTTTGTTTCCATCCGAGTACTGTCTATTGACCTATGTTCAAGTTCACTGAGGCCTTCCTTGGATGTGTCAGGTCTACTGATGAGCCTGGCAGAGTCACGCTTCATCTCTGCTACTGTGGGGAGGGTACATTTATTTCCAGCACGCCCTTTGCCATTTGCTTATTGTTTCCATTTCTCTGCTGAAATGACCCATCTATTCATGAATGTCTTCAAGTCTTTCCACTGGAGCTTGTAACGTATTAATCATAGTTATTTTAAATCCTCTGTTTGTTTTGTCTCTCAACAGTGGATTATTTTTCCTTTCCATTTTATATGTCTCATAACTTTTCATTGAAATGTACATGCTCTGTGTAGGGTAGCAGAGACCAAGGTAGATAGTATTTATGTCTGGAAATAAGCATGCCTCTTTCTCTGCGTGGCCTTTAATGAGGGCCTGTGCTGCGTTTCAGTTTTATTGGTTGCTGTGATTACCTTCAATGCGCCGCCAGCCTCGGTTTCTTCAGCGCCACCTTGTGGTTAGGGTAAGAACCAGACTGATGGGATATCTGAGCATCTCCCAGGTGTGCTTCGTCCACCCTCAGTTTTAGGTGCTCCCTGTGAGCCTGCACCTTTGTCTCTCCATGCTCTTGTCCCTCTGTTAGTCCGCTGTTGCTGGTTTCTTGATCCTCGCTAGCCTGGGTGGTGAGGAGCGAAGCTTTCTACATGTTCCTCATTCAGCATCAGCCTTAGGCAGCTCATGTGTCTTGAGTCTTTTGAGCCAGGTTTTCTCCATGATGCTGCCCTGCCTTCAGTGGTAAAGGATCTTTAATTCTCTGAAACTAGGAGGATTTCTTGCTTTTCTCCTTTTCCCAAGCTCTGTCAGTTTTCACCCACTGAAACTGACAGGATTTGCTGCCTTTTTTTTCAGCAGCTTAAGACTTTGCTCCACCGGGGAGAAGGATCCAGGTAAGAATTGTTTTCTCCCTCAGCAGCGCCATTATTGCCTGAGGGATGCTTTCTCAGCTCTCTCCTGACTCCAGACTTTTCAGAAGCAAAGAGTGGGGTCCAAGGAGAAGGGACTGCCGCTGTCTGTGCTCTCAGGGCTCTGTACTCTCACAACTGTGGCTGCTCAGCTTTTAGCAGTTCCTTAAGAAGTTAGTTGATATCCTTTGTACCTGTTTGAACGGCCGCCTTGTTTCCTTCCAGTGCTCTGTTAGAAGTGAGTGATTGCCTGTGTCTTGTCTGTTTGGAGGCTCACTCCAGCTTTCCTCAGATTTTACTTTCATTATTGCCTTTCAAAGTCAGCACACTGATGGGTTCAAGAACAGGGTGATTTTGCAGATTGCCCAGCTTCTTCTTGTTTGGATAACACTCTTTCCATCTATCTGTCCTAAAATGGAGCCAGAACTCTGTAATACGTGTCATTAATTAACCAATTCCATAAAAGTTACCAGGATTCCGGGTACTTTGGTTACTATGTTAAAAATATTTTTAAGAAAACCAAAATAAGGATTTATTCTCTTTTGAAATACACAGAAATATAGTTTAAAATCTAAACGTTTTATTTTTATTCCATTAAATTAAGAAGTGCAATTCCAATGTATTTAAAGTAATGAGAAAGAGATTTTGAAATTTCTATTGAAAAGTTAACTCTTCTGACTTCTGTTTCTTTGTGTGTAAAACATATTGTCAAAATATAAATAATGTGGTTAATTAATATATTTCAAAGTTATATAGATCTTGATGTTTTAAAGTACCTACATTTTGAAGGTGTTCTATTTAAGAAATAGGATACAAATTATAAATAACAATTAGCTATAAAATAGGATATTAATTAAAATAAGAAAAGAAGTCACAGAAAATTATAAATATATTTCTAAATTTTACAGAAATATATGACCATATAAACACATTCCAGGCCCTTGGAAATTGTTTGTACAGATGAGGGGCTCTGAAACTTAAACTCTATCAGCTTCTGGGCAAATCTGACTCTGCATATCTGTAAAACATTTTGAAGAGTTGTTCTATAAAAGTGATTGATATTTTTACTTATTTTTATTACTCACTATTATATTATATTAATGGAAACTTTTGCCAGGGTTATTTTCTCAAGTGAAATAAAATATGATTAGTCTCTTTACATATACCATCAAATAATATTGTTGCACATAGTTTTCATAATTTTAGTTTTCTACCAAAGAATGCAGTTGCTTGACTTTTTGTTTGCTTATCAATTTGGAAAAAAATTTCAATTCATATTAGTTTACTTTTCTATTGTATTTCTTTAAATTGATACATGAAATTCTTTACTTTAGGAAAAAAGGTATTAAAAGTAACGAATTTACCAAATCGGATTTATATTATTTAATTTTATACTTCACTGTGCTTTTTATTGATGATAGATTAAATATCTAAGAAAATGGACTAGTGAGAATCTTCCATAATTTTTAGAAAATTACATAAATTATGAGATAATGGTTTTTTGTGTATTTCAATATGTAGATGCTTGCTTAAATTACTTTTATTGCTATTTTATGAAAATATATTTTATACACATATAAAGCTAGGAAAATAGCTTTCACAATATTACAAAGTAAAAGCATACTAGCATAATCAAAATTAGAAAGGAAAGTAATGTCAGTGTATATCAAAGCAATGTATTACATAGAAAACCTCATTTAAAGTATAGTAATACTGGGACCATGTAATTTAAAACTATGAATAAGAACATAATATGAAATAGGAAAATAAACTTAAATTTGAAATTTACCATTTTCTAATGGATGGGTTTATCTTTTGGATCATAACAAATGCCTGTGGGTAAATACAGACCTAAAATTCAGCTGTTTTATTCTGGTATAGTCATACCTGATGTTTACTGCCTTATACATTCTGACTGATCAGTTCCTATCCTCTATAGGTTGTTAAACATTGTGATTATTACTCTTACACCACTGATTATAGTCAATTAGTGGTAGCCATACAATTTTCAAAATTTTAGAAGTGTGCTATAGATTTTCCTTTTTTCCACAGTTCCCTTTTGTACTGCTTTGAAAATAATATAGGTAGTCAACTCAACAAAATAAATGGTTTTAGTTTTTTTTTTTTTTTCTATTGAATTTCCAGACATTAGTGCCCTGAGGCAACTTTTTAATGGTGTAGAGGTTCATAAAGATTTAATCACTGAAGAAATATTTATGGAGAATCTATTGGCAGCAAGATTATAAAGGTGTAATGGGGGTTCTGAATAAGTGCAAGATTTTGTTCCCGAATTCAGGGAGCATCTGTTATATAAGGACATAATTCTCAACCATGGCTGAGCATCAAAATCACACAGTTAGTTTAATCTATTTAAGACTGGAAAAATGCTGAGAAAATGAAAGAGTAAAAGATTAGAAATGCTGAATCAGGATGGAGGTAAGGCATAGGATTGATGTATCCATATTAAAAAAAAAAAAAACTCAAAAGGTAAGTTTTATGTTTGGCTAAAATAATGGAGAATCAGGAAAGATGAAGATGGGTTAAGAATTGCATAATAACAAGGGTTCAATTCTGGAGTCTGACCATTTGTGTGGATGCCAGTCTCCGATCCCTTACTTTGGTTGGTGTCTTACTCTGTTGGACTGCTATAACAAAGGACTAAGTCTTGGTGGTATAAACAACAAAAATGTATTTCTCACAGTTCTAGGGCTAAGTCCAAGATCAAGGTGCCAGCACATTAATATTCTGGGTGATGGCCCCCCTGTCTATTCATAGCCAGAATCTTCTCCCATGTCCTCAAATCTCTGTAGGATAAGGGCACTAATCCTGTTCCTAAGGCCCCCACCCTCACAACCTAATCACCCCCCTAAGGCCCGCTATCACATTAGGCTTTAGTATTTCTACAGACGAACTTTGGGTGGGGCACACAAACATCCAGACCATAGCAGTTGGTGACCTCAGATGAGCCCAAGCTTAACATCAACATATTTCAGTTTTCTTATATATAAAATGGGGCTAATAGTAGTGCATTTTAAAAAGGTTGCTTAAAGGATAAAATCTGATAATTTATTTAAATTATTTATTACAGTGCCTGACATATTTAAGTGCTCAATAAATATTTATTGAGTTTTATTATAAGTATAGTGAAACAATCCATGCTTCATTCAAAGTGGTGAGACAATCTTGCTTATTCAGAAATGCTGTTTGAAAAGGTGATTATAAAGTTGTGTATTGAAAGAAATTGAGGGTGGAAGATTTTGCTTCTACTTGGAAGAAAGAGGAAAAAATAAGAAATGATATATAGATTAGAAGGGATCACACAATATGTTAATTTAGAGCATATCTACATTAAAAGGATTTCATATTACAGAATAACACAGATAGCAAAATAAGATACTTTAATAAACATTCTCAAGGTTATATTCTTGGAAAATTTTTACATCATTCGGTGAAGGAATCTGGATTATAGTAGATTGGGAAGGGCCAAGCTTTCTAGGTAGCTATACAGGAAAACACATGGAAAAGTTGTTTATTTCAAGTTTTATGAATAGTTTAAAAAGTATTATTTGAAAATAGACTTTAAAAGACCTATGTGCAGTTTGGCATAAATGAATTTAAACATAATTACAAATATGAGATATATTTTGGGTTTTTATGATTATTTCCAGTTATTCTTGTCCCGTGAGAGGATTCATCTCTGTTCTGATTTGGTCTCCCTGGTCTGTTCTGCTCATGAGGAGTCTTTCTGGTACATGCATGTCCTGTGTTCTTGTCTGCCTTATGCTCATTAGGTATCTTGCTATTATATTTCAGGTTATCAAGAATTATTTTTGGCTCATAGTCTTTCTCAAAATTTCTTTAACTCTAATCATCCTGAACTGATTTTTGCAGAGGTTTGGCTTTTTCTCATATTATACCCAGCTGTGTGTCAACTACCTGCCTTAATGTTAACCTGAGGGACAGCCTGGCCTTTCTGTTTGGTGTTTCTATTCTCTAGCCTAAGTGCTCACCCAGGAGCCCTGTTTCTAATGGTAGCCCGTGGTGATGCAAAGGATACTATCACACATTGGTGTCACTCAGTGACGTCCTTGTTCGGGTTTAATCTCCAAATTCTCCCCAAACGTGCAGGGCATGAGGCTTTTCCTGTAAGTCCATGAGATGCCCCTGGGAGCTGCAGAAATGTGGTATGATCAATCTCATATAATATGATGTTGAGGAATTTTCTTTTATTTGATAATCATTAAGAAAATATTATTCATCAGCTAAATAAGCTGATGGCCAGAACATACAGTCTGTTTCTCCTTCCCTCCTGACCCTCCTCCTCTTCCCCCTCCCTCCCCCGAAGCTCCCTCCCCTTTCCTCCCCAGCGTCCTTCTGCTTCTCCTCTTCCTCCTCCTTATTCTCATTCTTCGTCTTCTCCCCCATTTCTTTTTATCTCTCTTCTTCTCCCTGTCTCTCTCTTTCTTGACTGGGAGAACATTTTCATTATTCTGAGGTCCAGATTCAATAGCCCCATAGTCGTTTTTTTGATTGTAATTAATCTGTAGTGAGTATCAGTTAGAGGGAAGCTATTTTCAACAGAAATGCACATGGTGTGAATATAGGTAAAGTCAGAAACATATGGAGTCAGAAACATATGGACTCAACTCTAAGTCTTGCTCAAATAAAAAGAATTCATGAAAATGGAAATTTTCAGGGAGCTGCTATGTAGGTCAGGTTGTGATGATTCTCTGAGGATGGGGTCTTGGAGGAGCTTCAAACCCGTTCTTCTCTCTCTGGGGTCTGCTAGGATGATAGTTTTCACTGCTAGGAGAGTTACAAAGCTGGTGGTCCAAGGCTTCCATGTAGCTCTGAAGAGAGGGAAGCCACCAGCCTCGCTGTCCTTGCTGAAATTCAGCCACTTTTTCCAGTAATGCTGTGTGCGCTGGTGTGAGCCTTTGTCTATTTCTGAAGTTCTGAATAAGTTGATTATGACAATTTTTGCCAGTGTATTCATTCCCTTTATGAAAGAGAAGATTTTCTGGTCTTTACTCTTCCAGAGGTGCTTCTTGGATTTGATTTTGATAAACAGCACAAGATTTTTTGATCTTTTTTCTAAAATGGTTATGCATTTCCCCCCATAAATTTGAAATGCCGTGGTTATTTTAGCTAATGTACTGATTATTTCTGGGAGGCTTAAAAAATCCTGTTCTACTGATATGGCTATAAATTTTATGTCTGAAACCACACTGTTTTAATATTTTTTTCCTAGATAAAGATATAATTAAAGGATATAAAACTTAATAGACAATTAAAAATGTGAAGAATGTAGTTAAGAGCTATTTGTGTTAGCTATAAATAAGAAAAATATTTTATACCTTTATTCATTAAAATGTAAACTGAATTAGAATAAATATGTGAAAATTCAGTTGTTTTATATAAGCTCATATATTTCAAATAAATACTGAGATTATACTTTTTAAACAAAACTTGTCTTGAGAAAGTAGTAATTACAGCCTATAAAATCTTGTAGCTTTATAGAACTAACAGTGATCATTTTGATAAAGATAATATTTTAATTTACTTTGCTCCTGAGTACATTTTTTTAAAAAGTGAATTGTTGAAATACATTTTAAGTAAAAACAGCTAATTTTATTTAATTTTACTTTTTTTCTATAGGACTTTGGAGATGATGGATCCTTATATATTACCAAGGTCACCACAACTCACATGGGCAATTACACCTGCTATGCAGAGGGCTATGAACACATCTATCAGACTCACATCTTTCAAGTTAATGGTAAGAAATGTGGGGGTGTTTTAATTGCTTTTTGCTTCAGTAGGTATTCAAAGACTATCACAGTTGACTAGGAAGGCTTCATTTTGTGTTTCAGGACTTACTGTTAATGTAAAACCTTTCCAATTAAAAAAAAGTGAGTAAGTAAATATAATAAATTTGTACCACTTTTCTCATCATGAAACATTACAGAGTAACTCATTCTGACTGGAAAATTAAAGCATAGGAAATTTAAACTATTTTTTCAACTTTAGAATACCAACAATTAGGCAACTGTATAAATTTTAGAAACTGAAAAAATTAAGCATTTAAAAATTTTAGTTAGATCAGATGTTTAGTTGATCTTATTAGTGATATAGAAAACTTATTTATGTACAAAGTTTTATAATCTGAATAATTAATTTAATGGCTATGAGCATTGGCCAAGTAGGCTGATATCAATCTTACAATCAGTGCTTTGTTTTATTTCTGACTTAATTCACATTTTAGTTATTTAGTTGAATTGATAATAGGATTGTATGTATGATTCATTAATACACACTAATTAATTTCCATACACATATATACATTAATTTACTCTATGGTTTACAAAAAGGAGGCAGAAACTTACTTGGCTTTCTGTAGGAACAGCAAAGTGGCTAGTGTGACTGGAATGAATTAAGAGGAGAGTGGCGGCTATGACATTGAAGAGGCTGCCTGTGGTCAGATCACATGGAGCCCTGGAGACCTAGTTATATACTTGGATTCCTATTCTTATTGTAACCAGAAGCCATCAAAGCATTTAGTGCATGAAGTGGCAGGTTCTGATTTGTTTTAAAATGACTGGAAGCACTGAGATCAGTTTTTAAAAATCGATTTTAATAGTCTAGAGAAGAGGTAAAGATGGCTTAAAATGTTGATGGTGAAGAGGTAAAAATGTGGTTACAGTTGGGATATACTTTGAAATTAGATCTGAAGAATGGCATGCGAGTTTGAGAAGAGAGCTTTACACATATGAACCCAAGGAATATGAAGGAAGTATTTAGATATATGGCCATGACATGAACTGCAATGGAGAAGAAGCATATTTAGAGACTGAGTGAGATTAATGTTTTTCTTCTTTTTGTGGGACAAGTTAACTTCAATACAATTATCCAGATGCAGTTCAAGTATGTAGTTTAGTTTATAAGTTTGGAGATCAGAGTGACAGCCTAAAGTTGAATATTTTGATAATATCAGTTTGCATAGACTGTATTTAAAGCCATAAATCTGAGCTTTATGAAGTCATCTTAGGATGAGTATAGATGGATTTGAAGTTAGAGAATTGAGCCTTGGAGCTGAGGCTAACAATTGGAGTAAAGAAAACTTAGAATGAGAACCCTGTGATGGGAAATAGGTGTCCTGGAAATCAAGTAAGAAAATGTTGGAAAAAAAGTTTGGAAAGGTTGGGGAGCTTATGGTTTTGTTACCGAATTAAGTCATATAGACTCTGCTCCCCCTACCCGGCAGGGCAGGGTTCTTGTTTTTTTTTTTTTAATTTTTATTGGAGTAGAGTTGATTTACAATGTTGTGTTAGTGTCAGGTGTACAGCAAAGTGAATCAGTTATACATATACATATATACACTCTTTTTTTGGATTCTTTAGGGGAAGGTTCTTTTTCTGTTTTGTTCAAGCAGCTAATAATGAAGCTGCAGCTGAAATTGACAAAGCACAAGCTTTATTCAGTGACCAAAGAATGGAGAAGCAGGAACTAAGTTCCCAGATCAACTTCTTGCCTACCTGGCAAGAGGAATTTAATTTTAAAGAGTGAAGACAAACGGAGGAGGAATGAGACTAATGATGGGGAGTTATATGCATTAGCCTACTGGGGAAGGGGCAGTGCTTTTTTGAGGGAGAGGGGTGCCACCCCCTTTTTATCCTTTTTTGGTCCTTAGTGTCCAGTCATGGCCACCAGGTAGGCATGTCACTTAATATACTGATTAGGAAAATCAGCATACAATGGGATTGAGGGTCTGTTGGAGGTCAGATTTATTCCCTTCTTGGTCCCAGCTAGTTCCATTTGTTTTTTTTTTGTTGGCAGCTTCCTTTCTTATCTCTGGACCCTTTAACTTAAAGATTTATGTTAACTTCTGCTAAAAGTGGGGTTGGAGCGTTTTGAGCAAAGACTTGGAGCAGCTCTGGCAAAGTTTGAGTATTGTTGACACTCCACAGAAGCAGATTTAGGTTTTGGTTTCTGGCGCAAACCCATCTGTCAGCTAGACATGGGTCAAGGCTTGGAAACTGGCTTTCATGGAAACCAGTGAATACAACAGACAAAGTGTGAAGGAGGTGAGGCTTGTTCCCAGTGGTCCCAGATGTTTGGAGCTGGATGTTCAGAGATAGCAGCTGTCCCAGAGGACTCACAGTCTTGGGAGGACAGGACAGGAGTGTGTGTGGGCTGTTCCCTATCTGGGTGCTGCGTCCATGGCGAACTGGTGGTTGTAGCCAGCCTGGCCCTTGTCTCCCTCTTTGTGGTGATTTTTACTGGCTAATGGCCTAATTGACAAAACTGATGCTTTGAGGTGTTTTTTGTTTGTTTGTTTGTTTGTTTGTTTTAAAGTTAAGGAGAAAGATTCTCCAATTTTGTGCTTGGCTAACCAAAAGTTCTGTCTTTTATCTCTCATCCTCACTTCTAGCCCTTGTTTGTCCAGTCTAAGTACCTACCACACTAGAGTTCTAGCTAGTTTGTAGAGCAGTGCAAGGTACATGTTCTACCTGCATCAGAACCACAGGAAAAAATATCAAAAATTTAGAACCTGACTTCAACAGCACTCTCTGGAAATTTGATTTGAAATCTGCATTTTGATAAGCTTCTCAGGTAATTGTGATGCACGGTAGAGCGTCAGAGCCATTCTAAATGGATCTCTTCTGAGGGTCTGCTCCCCGTTCACGTCTGATGGAGGTTTCTTACATAACTCACTCATTTGCCATGCTCCAGCTGGAAAGCCCAGGAGAGGGCTTTGAGCCAAACTGCAGGCATTTATGTTGTAAGATGTGCCTTGAGTGGTGCTGGGGAAATGCGGTGTCCCTATTTCATCCTTCCTGTGTGTTAACTATTTACTCTGATCTCAGGTTTTTCTGAAGATGGAATATGAGAATAAAGGAATAATGAGGTCTCAGAAACAGTGCTGCCTCTCGTCCACCTTCAGGCTTAGCATTATGAATTAATTAAGAGGAATTCACTATTAACGGTGATTGCCTAGACTGAGCGCTGGTGCTTTCCTTTTCCCAGGAACAGAGATCCCTAAACCTGGGAGTAAAACCAATCTCTTCCTATTACCTCCTACTGCATTTAATCTGCTTTGAAATCCTTGGTATAAATGTTTTTGTGAAGGGATGGGGTTTGGAAAGAGAAACAAGGATATTATGTTTGTTGAAAGTGAACATAGAGAGAACTGTGCAGTAAGTGGAGAGTCACTTGGGGTCAAGAGAGGGAATTTCATTTTGTAGACGTGATTATCTTTTATGTTGATGTGAATAATCCAGTAAAAATGAAAAGCAGCTCATATAAGAGAAAAAGGGGAAAATTGCAGTAATCAAGTCTTTAAAAAGTTGATATAATCTAGTACACAAATGGAAGGGCTGTTCTTTGGAAGATTGATAGTTAATCTGTTGAAACGGGGAGGAGGACAGACAGTTTGGGAGCAGATGCTCAGGGTGAGAGCATGAGGAAATCCTCTTTGCATTGCTTTGATTATTTCAGTGTCATGAGGAGTAGTCCCCTACATACAAACGCGTTCCATTCCAAGAGCACATTCATAAGTCCAGTTTTTTTGTAAGTCCAATAAAGTTAGCCTAGGTACCCAACGAACGCAATCGGCTATATAGTACCATACAGTAATAGGTTTATAGGTTTATAATACTTTTCACACAAATAATACATAAAAAACAACACAAAAAATAGAAAACATGTTTTAATCTTACAGTACAGCACCTTGGAAAGTACAGTAGTACAGCACAACAGCTGGCATCCAGGGGCTGGCATCGAGTGAACAGGAAAGAAGAGTTACTGGCTGGAGGGGGGAGAGGAGGTGGGAGATAGTAGAGCTGAAGGATGGTCAGCAGTAGGAGTCAGAGGGAAAGCTGCAATTCCACTCACGCCTGATGTGGATGGCACAGGTTCTAGTTCCTTGCTGGATTAAATTCTATCTACCCTCTTGAAAAAATGATCCAGTGATGTCTGGGTAGTAGCATTTTTTTCTCGTCATAGATGACACGGTAGCACTGGATTGCATTCTGAACGGCTGCTGCGACCTTCATGTACCATTATACGTTCAGGTCCCGTGCCTCAAAAACTAATAGTGTCTCCTCAGATAAAGAAAATCCCCTTGCCATTTCCTGCATCATGAATCTCTTCAGTTCTTTGGTTACTTCTTCTTCCTCTTGTCTCTATTCATCCTTTCCCTGGGCCTCCTATTCCTGGTTCTTCTTAGCAGTACCAGCCACTTCACCGCTGCTTTTACACTTGCTTCCAGACATTCTGATCTTGAAATAAAGATACTGTACTGTATACAGTCCTGTACAGTAAAGTACATAAAAGCACAACTACTTGTAGAGGATGCACTTATGTGACAATGTACGCCAGACACCTGAACTAACTTATGTGATTGGACATGTGAATGCACATTCACATCTTTGAAAGTTCGTAACTTGAAGGTTCGTATGTAGGGGACTTACTGTACCAACTATTGAAAGTGGGCAGTTTGTGAGAGCTTTAGTGATTTGAGGAGAAAAGTTGTAGGGAGGTGGGGTTATAAAAATAGCAGTATGTAGTTGGAATGTTGGGCAGATCTTTGGGTGTTCTTGAGATGATATATATTAGTATGTTTTCTTTCTGTTGTGGTTGGCTGCGAATTTGTAATCATGGAAAGAAGAGATTTGGGCTTACCAACATCTTATTTTGTCAGATGAGTAAGTAGGAGAGAGACAGACATTATAAATTTAAGTATATTTACAAGAGAATGATTATAATGATGGAACACAGAATAAATGGTAAGGTAAGGAAAGTTGTAGGTAAGGAAAGAAGTGAGACCATGGGAAATGAGAAACGAAGTGAAAAACTGACTGGGTTATCCAAGTTGGTCAAATACTACTAGAATGGGGTACTAGAGAGAAAGAAATGCAAAACCGTCCCTCAGAGCATTTTCTTAAGGCATCTGGCAATATCTGTTTATAAGAAATACTTTTATTTAGGTCAAGCATATATAAAGGAGTATATGGACCATTAAGATTTGATAGATGTTTAGACAGCCCAGCTGTTCTTCTAAATCTAACTTGCCAGTTCTTGCCTTAGCTGAGAGGGAGGAATGAAGTTTAGACTAACACTAATTCATCAAATTCAACCACAACCAATAAAAAACAACCAACTTTGTTCTACTTCATTTTTATCAACTAGGGAAGACAATAAGTGTATTTCAAGGATCATTTTTAATATTTAAACCTATTTGAAGAAGCCAAAAACGTGGGTAGAAAATGTATTATGCATGGATCGGTAAGAGATTATCTTCAGCTGCTGTAACAGACACCCCAAATAACAGGGGCATAAAGAAGATACCGGTGTGGTGTTCTTATGTATAAAAGAAGTCCAGATGAAGTGGCTCAGGATGGCAACTCCACAATATGTCATCACTATCCTATGCTTCCACTATGTGTGGTTAGAACATTCTTTCCTTTCTCAATGTTTTCCGAATGGAGGTGAAAATTCCAGCCATCATTTTCACATTTCAGCAGGGAAAAAGTAATCAAGAGGAAGGAAAAATACTGCCTGACACCTGAGAGCCCACTTTTAAAAGAACTTTAAAGGAAGTGCCGACAATAACTGCCATTGACCCTCTAAATGCAGAGATTGTTAAAGATGCTTCTTTGACCTTGGTGTTTGCCCTTCACAACAATGAAACGTTCAATTATTTAGGAAGAAGGGAGGAAGGTGAGAATAAATACTGGGTAGGTAACTAGTTGTGTTTATCACTTCATAATAAAATGTTTAGAAATGGTAGAATTAGCTATAAAACAGCAGCCCTACAAGTCATTTGCTAAATAAGTGATTTGTCGCTTTTCTTGGTGTTTCCCTTTCCTTTGGTTTTATATTGTTTATATTTGGCATAATAACTTTAAATGTATGCTTTGTGTATAAATAAGTATAGTAAACTTGAGGTCACTCAGAACAGTTATAGGCCAATAACAAAAGAATAGTTGAGAAGGAGCTGTGACACTGAAAAATACAATGAACATGCGAGAAAATGCAAATTAGGTAGACAAATAGCACATTTATGGACCCAATAAATCTCTAAAACTAGTTTAACTCATTTTTCAAACTCTATCCACTTTGCAGAAAAGGTTAAAAAGACCTTTAGAAAATCAGGTTTCCACAGGGAATTTAACATATTTATCTTAACAATTTGTCAATTAGCTATACAAATAAAATGTATTATTGATTACCATAAAAAGCTCTGCAAATACCACAAGTCATTGGAATTTGTTAAAGAGTGTTTTTGAAGTGCAAAGTCTATTTAAATATCCCTGGGTGCGAGCCAAATAAAAGTCTATCAATAGCCCTTTTTTCTTTTCAAGCAATGCAAAATTAGATTATTGAAATATGAGAGTGCTTCTGTGTCCTTGTCAGAAGAAACATTATGTATAAATCAAAGGAGCTTGACTCTACCAGTGGAATTCATTTCCTGCTTTTCTTTTTCTTTTTACATAAAGCAAAGCGGCTTTAGATCTTCAGCTTAGAATACAGAATGTATGAAAGTTTAAAAGTCATTCAGTGTTTACACTGCCCTCTGGGCAGAAAGCTCGTCCATATTAAAAAAAAAAAAACAACCCATATGCATGCCATTATTTCTCCCTCCTTTATTGTTTAAGACCTCACACATAATATCAAGTGGATTTGTTTTTCTACTCATGTCAGAAACTGCTGCACAAAATTTCTGGTTCTATAGGATGTCTATGTAGAACACCTCTATTTTTCTCCTTCAGAATTTGGAAACATCATTTGGAGCTAGCCATATAGACATCAAAGCATCATCTCCTTACTGATAAAGCTTTTTAGAGAAAGTGGCTTAAGTCTGGAGCAACAGTGGCCTGCTTCTTCATGCATCATAGAACTGAACTTCCAGTTTCAGGCAGCCTTCCTTCCCTGCTAAGCTTCCAGCAAGGACAAAGCACAAATGGGAATATAACCTTCCTGCAGGCAGTAAGGTCCGGAAAGCAGGAAGCAAAAGGCCGAGTGCCTCCTCTCTCTTCTTCCCACTGTGAGTTACTAAAGGATGAGAGAGAAGTTTTGAGGGTCACTCTGGCTCAGTGATTCTCTAACTGTGGTTTTTGAGCAAGTAGCATGAGCAACTTATTTTAATTTTTATTTTATTTTTTAAAAACATTTTATTGAAATATAATTGATTTACAATGTTGTGTTAGTTTCAGGTGTACAGCACAGTGATTTAGTTATACATATATACATATATATATTCTTTTTTGATTCTTTTCCCATTATAGGTTATTACAAGGTATTGAGTATAGTTCCCTGTGCTATACAGTAGGTGCTTGTTGTTTATCTGTTTTATATACAGTAGTGTGTATCTGTTAATCCTAAACTCCTAATTTATCCCTCCCATCCCCTTTCCCCTTTGGCAACCATAAGTTTGTTTTCTATGTCTGTAGGTCTATTTCTGTTGTATAAATAAGTTCACTTGTCTCTTTTTTTAAAATGCAAATTCTCAGGTTTCACGCATACCTACAGAATCAGAGGATCTGGTCATGAGGTAGGATGATCTGTGCTTTATAAACCCACCTGATGACTGATGATAAAGTTGGAGAACTACTGGTCCAGCAATTTGATTCCCCAGAAACATGTGAAGCAGGAGTATGTGTCCTTCCTCAGATTCTCCAGCTTTATTCTCTTAATTTTGACTTTAAAATAAGCATATAGGGATCTCAGGGAGTGGCTATTTCTTCAGGGGTTGAGATAAGACATGTATCAAATCAGTTTTGCCCTCAATCTTGATGATTTGCGCCAAGCCCCACTCGGGCCTCCTCAGCTGTGGTGGACATCCCCTGACAGCTGGTCATGCAGGAGTTTGTCTCTCTTCCACTCTCCTTAGGGCTTTATTTGACACAAGAAGCTTTATCAGCCTCACTTCAGGTAGCCCAGTTGTGCCAGGGATTGAATGCCCCCAGGGACAGTCCTTAACCAATGAGAGACACGAGTCAATGGGTAAGAAGCCCAGCACCCGCTCCTCAGTGGGAAGATTCTCAGGTGCATTGTACCTGATTCCTCAGAGTGTCCTCACCGGAATTAACCCTTTTTTGTGCTATTTTTCTTTTCTCTGTAGTACTTTTCCTATTCTTTAACTTGTGCTTCCTGGGATCACTTCCCAAATCAACCATCTGAACATGACTTTGGGGATGAAAGCTGAATTTGGGGACACTCATACTTAAGGGGTGTCCTTAGAGCTGAATTTGGGGACACTCATACTTAAGGGGTGTCCTTAACTTAATGACTGTTGCTTCCCTTCTGTATCTCCCCCCCTGAGAGCTACTGTGGGCACTATATGTTTGCTTCCAGAAGGTTTTTAAATATGATAGAACAGTACATTACCTCATTAACTCCAAGGCCTAAAGATTCTTTCTATTATTTCCCATGCTAAATTATGTGCAGTTAACTGTTTAACAGAGCTCTTCAGAGCTTCTGCAATTAGATTGAATCATGATATCAAGATACTCCAATTACAGAATAGTGAGAGCATAGACATGGTCACATTTTAATAGATAATCTAATTGTTAAATTCCCGGACAGAAATAATACTTCAAAGATTAAAGTTACAATGAAATTAGTCCAAAGTAATTAATATCCAAAATTAAATTCTTCTGCCCTGGTGAGATAAAGTCTAAAGAAAGTCTGAAAGTTTTAAGGACAAGTAAAATCTAAACAGTCATGTCCCTCCCTAATTTCTTATTTTGCTTCCTTTTAGTGAAAGAGTTTCTTGAAGTTTATAGTTTTGGGAGAACTTTAACATCTCTCTCCTGGGCTGATTCTCACTGGATTTAAGTGTACCCTCATGCTGTGTTTTCAAATGGTTGCATCTGTTCTCTATTCATTATTTCCTTGTATTCTGCCTTCTGTTGGATTACATAACTTTTAGAATTCTGTTTTTTCTCCACTATTAACTTATTAGCTATGGCTTTTTGTTGATATTTTAAGGTGTAAGTGAAAGCTTTGTTTACAATATACAACTTTAACGTATTGTCATGTATCTTCAGATATTTTACCACTTCACATATAAAATAAGAACTTTAATACAGTATACATTGATCTCTCTTCTTTCCATTCATTGTGGTAATATTGTCAAACATTTTACTTCTATATATGTTATAAACCTCATAATACATTGTGTTATTTTTGCTTTAAATAGTTAAATATCTTTCAAAGAATTTTAAAAAACACACAAGAAAACAAGACTTTTACATTTATCCTTTCTAATTCCCCTCACTCTTTCATGTCAATCCAAATTTCTGAATTTTCCTTTAGCCTAATAAACATCATTTAACAATGTGAAATTCACATCTGCTCCTGATACATTTTCTCAGCCCTTGTTATTTAAAGATATTTTAATTTTTTCTTCATTAAAGAATTATTTCTGCTGGATATTGAATTTGGAGCAGATAGTTTTCCTTTTTGTTTTCTTTCAACACTTTTCACATGTTATTCTATTACCTTCAGGCTTGCATGATTTCTAATGGAAACGCTCTTATTTCTAGTTTTTTTTTTTTTTTTTTTTCTATTTCTCTTCTGTTTTTACAATTTTCTCCTTTTCAATGGGTTTCAGCAATTTGATTACGATATGCCTTGGTTTCATTTTCTCTACTTAGATTTATCCTGCAGGGATTGCTCAACTTGCATTTTTGGTATACATTTTTCAACAAATTTGGAAAAATAAATTGTCAATTCTTTTCAAACAAGATTCTGCTCTCTCCCTCCATTAGGAATCCAGTTACTGATATGTGTTATTCCTTATTATTTTCACATAGACCACTAAACTCTGTTCATTTTTTCTCTTCAATCTTTGTTCTTACTGTACTTCAGTACAGATGGTTTCTGTTGCTTTGACTTCAAATTCACAAATCTTTTTTGTACATGTCTAGTCTGCTATTAATCCCAACCAGAGTATTTTTAACATTTATTTCAGATATTGTATTTTCAACTCTAGGACTACCATTTATTTTTTATGATCTGCATTTATCCCCCATTTTTTCATGTTTTCTTTTAAATCTTTCAATCTTTTCATACCAGATATTTAAAAAAATTTTTTTGCTAATTTCATCATCTCTGAAATTGTATGTCTCTATTGACTAATTTTTTTTTTGCATATGAGTCTAATTTTCTCTCTTCATGTCTGTTAAAGTATTTTTAAATTGGATGGTGAAAATTGTTGAGAGAGATTTGCTGGATACTTTTGAGAAGTATTGATTTTTGTTTTGACATTAATTTACCTGTGTATCAGTTTTATATTTTAGAGTTTTTTAAACTCTATTTGATTATTTCTAGAGTAACCTTTATACTAGAATTTTTTTCATTAACCTTCTAGGATGCATTATTTCTGGAGTCTCTGAGCTCTCCAATCTGGTTTTTCAGTTAAGTCTCTCCAGTCTGAAATCTGATTAATCCAATTCATATGTCACCTACCACTATGTAAGCTCTTGGAACTTTTAGAATTATAGCTCCCTGGTTTTATTTCTTGCTATAGTAATCGAATTTTGCCTGACTTTGTGAAGTGTTATGCTATACATTGAACCAAAGCCCCCAAAGACCCCTATTCAGATTCCTGTAGCTCTTTCTCAACGTATTTCTCTCCCTTTTGGTACTCTGTCCTGCAAATTCCAGCTACCAAGCTTTCCTGAATTCCAATATCTTTATCTTTAGTTCATTGAGACCTTTTGCTTCCCCTTCTCTGCATCAATATCAACCAAATGCCTTTTGGCTGATAGCTGAGGCAAGTCTACAGCTCATCCCACTTTTTCTCTTTTTGCCTTATTTCAGGAATCATAGTCCTCTGCTGCTGGTTTCCAATATTTGATAACTGTTGTTTCCTATGTATTCTATTTATCTATGGCAGAGGGTTTACCTCATTAATTTCCACCATGATCTTATATCTCATAGGAATCATTCTTAAAAACCTGATTGGTTACATTAGTTAAAGGCATGTTTTCTTGTGACCCTCATTTGTAAAAGTTCTGAAAGTTAGTGGATATGGCTAATGTAGACAACATCAAGAAAATATCAAATAAACTTAGAAATTACAAGTAATACTTCTTTGTTCTCAGAGTTCAGTACTTTAATTCTGCCCAAAACCACAGCAGGCACTCAGCAGTATATGAAGGAAGGAGAATGACAGAAAAAAAAGTTGGTTTTGCTGTGGAAAGATACGACTCTTTCTGTATCAACTGTCCAAGGTTAAATAACTTATATTTAACTGATCAAACCCACACATAAATAGGTTAATTTTGTCACTATATGTGGAGAAAACTTGATTTTTATCTTCCAAATAATTCTCTTTAGGTTTCTTTAGTAATAAAAGATCAGTTTTAGCAGGCCTAAGGCCACCCACCAAAATCTACTTTTCCCAGATCTCTTTGAAGCTAGATGTTGTCCTGTGACACATTTGGGGCCAATGGAATGTGAGGGTAACTAATGCATTTACTGTCTGAATTATGACCAAAATAGGAAAGCTATGTGCCTTCCCTTCCTCTTTTGACTGTTTCTGCTTTTTTGGAATATGGGTCTGGTGGTGGTAGCTTGGGGAGCTATTTTTAATTTGGAGAAAGTCATGCTTTGATGTTTGCAGAAGAACTAAAATAGAAGGTGCCTGGGTGTGGTAGGCTGAAAATGTCTTAACGAAAGCCATTCACATCCTAAGCCTTGGAACACGTGAATGCTACTTTAAATGGCAAAGGGGACTTGTATACGTGATTAAGTTAAGGTTCTCAAGATAAGGATATTATTCTGGTAGGCTCTAAGTATAATTATAAAGGTCCTCATACAAGAGAGGCAAGGAAGTCAAAGAAGAAATTAGGAGATGTGATGGCAGAGACAAGAAGTTGGAGAGATTTGATGAGTGAGTAACAGACCAAGGAATATAAGTGGCCCAAGAAATGAGAAATTGCAAGGATGTGGAGTTTCCCCTAGAGCTTCCAAAATGAACCAACCCTACTGGCACCTTAGTAAAACTTATTTTGGTTTTCTGACATTTAGAAATGTAAGAAAATAAATTTGTGTTGTTTAACGCCACAAAATTTATGGTAACATGTTACAGCAGCAAAAGGAAATGAATACATCATGTATGCAATGTGAGCAAGTTACCCAATCTGGCCACCTACAAGGTCTTATATCTTGTTTAAGCCAAAGTATTTGGTTCTGTGTTAAAACAGCTTAATCCATGTCCACACTATGAAGCCACCATACCCCTTTATGACCACATATCAGGATTTATATCTTAATTAAGCCACTGACAGTACTGTTGCTCTGTTTATTCCAGTAGTTTAACCAACATCCTACCTTTATTTATCATGTTGATTCTCATTTCTACTGCAGTCCAGCTGTGGGTTTATGGGGGGCTCTGTTTCATGCAGACATCCAGGATCAGTCTCACTGCAGTCCATAATATCATATAAGACGGTGCTACTGAATGTCCTTGCTTCAGTCTGTGAACTACTTGTTACCTGGTGATGAGATAAAGTATAGAAATTATGAGTAATCGTTAAAATTTTTCCAGTAAATTCATACTGCTGCATCATCTATGAAAGGGGTCTTATTTTCTGGTAACTATAGAAATTGAAGAGAGAAAATATCTTCAGCACCACAGATAGTTCCCCAAGGCCTTGGAGTCCTCCACTGGATCGTCTGTGTTTAACAGACAGTGAAAGAGATCACATGTGAAGGATCATGTGGGAGATTCACAGGGCGGGCCTTGTGGTAGCAGACAGTACTTTTGCTGCTTATCAGGACTCACAATTAGTACGTTCTATTGTAGAGGAGTCTGAGAGAGGTAAACTCGGACGGGGCTCAGGAAGAAGAGGGAGTACATTTAGCGTACATCTAGCCTGATTTTGCCACAAGAGCCCAATACTCATAAACTTTCTGGGAGAAAGAGGAAACCGTACAGGGTCCCCTTTCTCAGAAAAACAATGTTAAGACAATCATTGCCCTTGGGACATCCCTGCCCTTGGGAACAGGCGTTTTTGGACCCAGTGCCCTGATGGAATTACTTGCCTTTGTGAAACCGGATCCATAGGGATTACACCAAAGCCCCACACTGTTTTAGCTGGCGTATATCCTCTAGCTGATTCTGAAACAAAAAATGAAATGAATGTTTTTGGAGACTGTGCCTTTGGGGGCTGCTGCCGACCTAAACCTCCCGTGAGGTCCACGGTGTTTCACGCCCTCAGTTTGAAAGTTTTGAGACCTTGTGCTGTATTTATTTCTGCTACATTTCTCCCTGTTTCTCATGCTCTCTTGTTCTTAATTGTTCCATTATTTCTTTCAGGAGAGATCAGCCACTTCATTTGGCTCTTTCCTTTTTCCTTTGGTAGGGCAGTGAGCTAGAAACAAGGGTCTTCCTTCTTTTTTATTGCTCTCTGCTTTCTGGCCCACACACTTTTGTTCTCATGTATTTCTTTATATATAGTCCTGGGGGATCTGTCACCGTGAGAGATTTGAAAATATTGCATCTGGGTCTGCCAAAAAAGCATTCACAGTTCAAACAAATATTTTCCGCCTTCTCCTTACTGATTTGAATAATCCCACCCAGGGGCAATTCTTCCCGTTAGAATGGTATCTCACCTATGCTCAGACATGATCCATCATTATCTTCCCTAGAGTCCTTTTAGTATGTTTCATCTTGCCTGTGTTTTCCCTCAGAGTCCTAATTCCAAAGATTGCCTGGTCATGTGCCCTTAGGTACAGAGGACAGCTCCATGAGCACCTTCAATAGCTGTCACTTTGAAATGCATCCAGGGATGCCAGGAGAATTTTTTACTCTTCCTCTGTCTTTCTAACATATTTTTCCACGATTTGTGTAAACACTTGATAGAGATTTATGAACTATTATTCTTATTTTTTAGTAACCCTACCTAACAGTATTATTCCTATTTTTGTGTATCCCCAACTCCACATTTTCAAGTTAAGTCACATCCCGTCTCTGCTTCAAATGCTAAATTGGCTCCCAGTGTCACTCAGATTAAAAACCAGTCTCTTGAATGCACGTCAAAACCATAAGTGTTCTGATTTTGCAGTATCTTCCTATCCTGTTCCCCTCCCTCTTGCAAACTCCACTCAGCTGCTATTAATGTCCATTGCCTTTCTGTCCTGAAATAAAACCAGTTCGCAATTGGCTACTCCCCCTGCCTGAAGATACTTTGCCAAATCCCCACAAGGATTAGTTTCAACCACTTTCATCTCTTTGGTTAAATGTCCCTTTCTCAAGGAAGACTTATTCAAAGTACACAGCTTAAGATTATGATTAGTCCTCGCCTTCCCACACTTTTGGTCCCTCTCAATTTTATTTATTGACAGCACTATTACTTTCTAAAAAGTTGTGTACATCCTAGCATACTATTAATACTGATTTTTTTCCTCATATCTCAACATATTTGAAATAGGGATACATTCTACAATATATGGTTATAAAAACAATGTGTCTATTAATGGGCAACATTTTCTTCTTTGTTAATGGTATATAAATAATAACATGTTAAATTTAATTAAATAAGGTAAATACTTATCTAATATGTTTATAGTTCATTTTTGTTCTTCCCTCACTGGAGAGTTCCTCTCTCTCCTTTTACATGCCTAAAACTGTGCCTTGAATATAGTTATGACTCACCAAATATTTGCTGAATGAATGCACATTAATAGATGAATAACTGTTCCTCATTAGTTCCTGGTTCTGGATTCCTTTGAAGAGTTACTTTAGCTTGCTCTCTGAGATTTTTCCACTCTCCTCTGCTGACAGATTGCTGGAGACCACCAATGGTTTTATTAAATAGACAAGTAAATCATTTCCTCATTTTCTAATGATAACCTACTTTAAGAGAAGTTAGTCCTCAGAGCTGCCTCTCCATGGTGTGTGTGTGTGTGTGTGTGTGTGTGTGTGTGTGTATGTATGTATGTGTATGTGTATCTGTGTGTATGTATGTGTGTGTGTTTCTGTGTATATGTATGCATGTGTGTATGGACTTTAAGATTTCATTTTCCTTTTCATATCTGGTGGCTTCTCTGTCCTCTAAGATGTTCTCTTAAGTAAATCTTTCTCTCCAACTTAATCACTTTCTTTCTTTATTTTGCTTTCAGTTTCTACTACTAGTGCCCTGATGAAACATTAAAGTATGTATTTTAAAGCACGTCAGGTCCTCCTTGACACCCTGGGCAAACCTCCTTCTTAGACACAGTGGAGATATGAAGCTTTAACTGCTTTTAAAGCATTAGTTTTTAATACTTTCATTGAGTTGTTTCCCTATCCAGCCCTTGATATTTATTTTTCTAAAATAGGGTACTTTTTACTTTGTATTTCTTTGTGAATATATACTTTTTCTTAGGGTGAAGAGACATTGTAGATCTCTGCAATCTAAAGTCATGACCAGAGTTGATACAAATAAGGAAACCAGAGTACTTGTTACTACATAGTAGTGGGCTGGTCCTTGGGAGCCTTTGAACAAACCCTTCCTTACAGAATTTATCTCTATAAGAGCTCTCCTTTGTAAATAAAGGTAGTTAATGGAATTTGGGCAGTTTAGTACTGCCTACCTAGGGCTGCTACTCATAATTTAAAGCAATAACCTACACTTAATGCTTCGTAACACTAGTGGAAATTAGCTGCCTATGCATTAGGAAAAAACCCCACAAAAATGCTGCCTACAGATCTGGTTGAGAAACATAGCAAAAGTCACTTGCTGATCCAGAAAAAAGGACCTACCCCTGCTTCCACTGTGATTGAAATTTCAGACCAAAGTGCACCTGTGCAGTTCCAAGTTGAACCATGCCAGCCCATACACAGGGCAACCTGCCTCCCAATGTCTGTGTTTGTGAGACACAGCTCTCCTGCATAAACACAGCTATTCACTCATGGAAGGAAGTCATCCAATGGGATCAAATCCAGCTAGCCCATATATTTAAAGCTAAGACCTAAAGCTACCCGCTGAAGCTACAGCATATAGAAACCACCTTTTTCACTAGTGTATATTTTTTAAACAATCAGCTCCAAGGCATATACCATCAGAGCTAAGTTACACACTAGAGCCATTTCAAAATCTGTGATCCCTCCTCATATGACTGTGTCAATCACAGGTACTCTGTGAATTTCTTAAGGTTTCCTAAAGCATCAGATGTGGAGCATTTAGGAGATCAGTAAATAACACCACTCCAGACCTCAGCACGGAAACAGGGCTGAGGCCCCTGATGATCTCCTGTTGCCAAGAGAGCAGAACAGACCCACAATATGAAAAGGGATAGGCTGACTGTGGCCAGTCATTCTCAAAGCACACCAAGCAGATCCTTTGTCCTCCTCCCGCTTGGTGACTTAGTAAGGGCTAGGGAGAGATGCCGCCCTCTCTACATGAAGCAGAGATGTGTGCAGTCTTTTGCTGATGGGGCAAATTCCTCAGGTAGATGACTCATTCTCAGATACTGTTGTTTTGTATTCACTTACGATTGACTCAGATCTATATTCTTTCAGCCAGAATTCTTTTATGGTATAAGTCAACATGCTTATGTACTTTTAGGTGTAAATGAATGTACTAAGTCTTGTTTTTGATTGCAAAATTATTTTTCTTTATAAAATTTCAATCTGCTTATATCTACTGGCATATTTAAATTAGTCTGACATGGTTTACTGGACTAGTTTACATGGGTCGATAGGAGTGATATTTCTTAGACTACTTCTGTGTATACAAGGACTGGGTAATGTTACAAAACACTCATGAGGTAGCCAGCACTTAAAGAACTGTATAACGACTAATTAATGTAATGACACTTGTATAACAAGAGAGTGGAAAGAAGGTTAATGTGATAATGAGGCTTATTTGATCTTAAAGATTTAGCATGAGGGCACTCTCAAGATAGCTTAATTAGGTTTTAAGCACCTTTTGCAATTTGCATGTGTACTTGTTAATCCACATGTTCTAAAAATACATTTTACTTCATTTAAATTAAGGAATTTATCTAATCTCTTTCGCTGTGTTGTTTTACTCTTATCGGTGATGGTGTTTTCTTGAGTTTTACACTTAATGTGTATTATTTATGATTGTTTTCTTCTATATTATGCTTAAGTTGTAGCTCACTTCAAAATAGTATAACATTTTAAAATTGCAAAACAACACCTTAGCGTAATTCAGGCAGTTATGACAAGTCATGACGTGACTCTTTTAACTAATCTTTAAGTCATTTAGCACATTTTATTGCACCATACAATATATCAGTAAATTTGATTTCATTATCTGACACCTGTGTCATTTTTAAACTTGGCCAAATGGAAATAACATTTTAGAAATTAATTTAACAATGGAACAAAATATCATTTCTTTTCATTCATTCATTTGTAGCAGCAATTCAATCAACAGTATGTTGTTTCCTGGTGCTCTCGGAAATAAAGAATTATACATTCACATTCTGCATATAGGTTTTCATGAGTTCTCCAAATTAATACCTTTTTATGCTTTGTTTATATTTATAAGTGATTATTACAATTTACTTTTTCAAAATTATAAACTTTATTTCTTGTAAGCTTTATATAAGTGGTATATTACCCCATGCTTTTTTTTATTTTAAGTAATGCATATTTATTTTATCATGTCAAGCAATTCAGAGGTACATGAAGGAAACGATAATCTTCCTCTATCTTTTTTTTTTTTTAATTTTTAAAGCTATTTTATACAGTTTTTAAAGGTTACTTTCCATTTACAGTTAAAATAAAATATTGGCTATATTCCCATGTTGTACAATACATACTTGAGCCATGCTTTTATTTATTTATTTATTTTTTAACATCTTCATTGGAGTATAATTGCTTTACAATTGTGTGTTAGTTTCTGCTGTATAACAAAGTGAATCAGCTATACATATACATATATCTCCATATCGCCTCCCTTTTGCATCTCCCTCCCACCCTCCCTATCCCACCCCTCCAGGTGGTCACAAAGCACCGAACTGATCTCCCTGTGCTATGTGGCTGCTTCCCTCTAGCTATCTATTTTAAATTTGGTAGTGTATATATGTCCATGACACTCTCTCACTTCGTCCCAGCTTACCCTTCCCCCCCCCCCCCCCCCCGTGTCCTCAAGTCCATTCTCTATGTCTGAGTCTTTATTCCTGTCTGCCCCCAGGTTCTTCAGAACCTTTTTTTTTTTTTTTTTAATTCCATGCTACCATATGTGTTAGCATACGGTATTTGTTTTTCTCTTTGTGACTTACTTCACTCTGTATGACAGTCTCTAGGTCCATCCAGCTCACTACAAATAACTCAATTTCGTTTCTTTTTATGAGCCATGCTTTTAAATCAACATTTCCTTCAGAAACTTTATCCATGATGATAAATGTAGCTCTATTAAAGTCATTTTAACAGTGGTATCCTATGACATTGTCAGAAGATGCTACAATTTATTTAATTTCCTGCAGATATACAATTTATTTACATGATTTCTACTGCTCATTCCTTATTCCTTTTTAAATGCAGTTTCCTCTGTAGCATATTAATCTTAAAACCATCAAGACAGGAGTACTAGCATGACAGGGGTCTCTCATTTTCTCTGGCTGATCTAAGTCAGATCCTTTTCTAAGGCTCAAATCATGTTCCATGTTTTACATGAAGGTGTCAATGAACACTGAAGCTCACAGTAATCAATTCCGCCTCAGGCATCCTGCATTACTAGTTATTTTTCATTAGACATTATTAATTTGATTTTCGTACCACATTTCCTTTAGATGTTTAATGTCTATGAAATATTGTAGTTAGATGTCTGAAGAACAAGAGCCATATTTCATAAATTCTTTGCTTCTCTATAGGCATAATTTTGTATTTTTCAAATAGTAAAAGTGAACACATATTTATTGATCTATTTTGTTTACTGAACTGGAAAATGTTTCAATATACTAAATTAAATGATCAACTAAATGGTACGTTGACTGGTAAAAGTCAGCCACTCTACATTGTAGCCATGAGATTTGTTTCTCAAGATATGCCACCCTCACAATGATGAAATCAGACATTGGACTAATCTCACAGCAGTTTAGGTCACTAATTAAATGTTCTGGTGGCATAAGCAAGAGCATAGCTCTTACCCATACAGCCTTTTTGAAATTTGAGGTGTCAGACAAATCCAAAAAGTCGTACGCAAAAAAAAGTTGCATGCAAAGGAAGAACTGTTTCAATGCAGGCGAAAGAGATATCTGGTTTGCTTAAATTTTCTTTTAATACCAGGATTGCCACTCATGTAGATAGATAATTGTAGGTGAGAGTCAGGGAGAAAGAGTGGTCCTGCAAACAGCATTTTTTCCTCAAAAACCTACATACGTATTTTTTAAACGTGTTTATTGACATTATATTAAGTACAAGGCAGTTTCTATTTGGTGGAGATTACTAGGCAAGCATACGTCTAAAAGTTAATGCCACTGAAGACTCCATATTGATCAAGTGCTAAAAGATGTTGTCATTGGTGTTGCTAATTATGATGAATATGATAAGGAGGACAGACAAGGTATGCCAAAAGGAAATGAGAGACCAGCGTGCACTGGAAAGCTCTGGTTATTTTATTATTAAAACGGCAGCCTGAGAAGCTCTTTTTGCTTCCAACTCCACATTTCCAGTTAACACAAATTCATTTAAATAAGCTTTGCCAGAAGGTAAGTAGAAAGTTTGCTATACAGTATACCGGCAACTTTAATAGTGACATGGAAGTATGCTTCGTGACAAAATACAGATAATTTTGCCTGTCATATAGTTGCATGATAGATTAAAAATAGAAAATATATCATTTGTGACTATCAGTAGTGCTCTATAGCTATTAATAGATAATTTATGCTATTAAATTTTAAGAGTTTCCTCCAACTCACTTTTGACTTAAGACCATTGATTATTTGAAAATAAAAACAAGTAATAAGCAAGCAAAACAGCCAATGATAACCCCACTCTGACAACTACAACAAACATTTCCCCCACAAATGCCACCATGAGTCAGAATGTCTCAAAAAATTAATAATAAAAAGAATTTCTTAGAAAATATCTGGTATATTTTGTGGATGATAATGCATTTGACAGTAATTATCATGTATTAAAATTGTAAGTATCAAGAATCTAAAAAAGAGTGGATATATGTATATGTATAACTGACTCACTTTGCTATACAGCAGAAACTAACACATTATGAATCAACTATGCTCCAATAAAAATTAATTAAAAAATAAAATAAAATTACATTAAATTGTATCACTTTTGAAAATGAATATTTTAAAATAACACATCATTATGTCAAGTAAATAATACATTTTTTATTGAAGGTAAGTTTTGCAGAAGGAAGAAAATATATTATTTAATCAACTGATGTATTTTAGCAAGTGTTTTGTTATAGTGTCTCCAAAAAATACAGTAAATAGTAGTGCCATCTATTGATAAAACTGAAAACTACAGTTTCTTCTTAAAGAAAATGAAAACTGTTACTTTAGAATATATATCTCCAAAAATAATAATTCCTTATTGTTATGACTATTTTAAATTATTATTGTGTCACATCAAATACTGGAACTGTGTTAAAACAGTATGTGTGTATGTGTGTTTGCATATGTGTGTTCGTGTGTGTATATGCATGTGTGTGTATGTATATATAGTTAATAATGTGACACTTTTGATAATAAATATTGGTTATGGGTTTAAGTGTAGTTGGGTTGTTATTCATTTAATCATTGAAGAAAATTAAATTTAATATTAAATATTTATTTTCTGGTAAAATTTTTAAGCAAGAAATACCTATGTAGTGAAAGAGGAAATATTGTCTTTATTCTATTTTAATATGCACAAAATATTTTTAAGATGTAAAAACTTGCATAAGTACTTCTTAGGACGCACTCTGACCATTTTAACATTTATTTTTCTTTATAATTTTGATTTTATTATATATAATAATAGCCTACTATTTGGAAAACTCTTAAATTAGATTGGCTATTCTCAATACAGTACAACTGACTAGAACAATCTATATGCTGTCTGGCTAAATTATCAGGGTGAAATTGAATAGTTTAGAAGAGTTAGGTTAAAATATATATCACTAATAAGTGACAAGATTACAGAGAAGAAAGGAGCAGAAAGCAGTGCTGATACCCACTGACCTCTAGGGTATGGTCAGATTATATGTTGCAGGTGACAACTGCCTGAGGATTAACAGCAGCAGAGGAAGCAATGTGACTGACAAGAGCAGAGATAAAGTCAAGCACAGACTTAACAGGGAGGAATTAAAATGAAGGCTGAGGTGACATTAGCTGCCTCCCCCAGCATGTTATGATGGTGACAGTTAGAACATAAAGCTGATACCAAACTCTCATTCATTGATTGACTCGCATGCATATAATTTATCTACTTTATGACTGCAGGTTGAGATCTATTATATACCATGCTAGATGCTGAGAACCCAGTAGTGAACAAATGATAGTTATATTCTTCCTAGAGGAGTTTACTATCATTTTTGATGTCCAGCCTCCCATATATTGAGTACATCCTGCCTTTCCCTCAAAACACTTTGCTGCCATTGGTCAGATATTATCCTAAACAGAGAAATGTATGATGAGTAAAATATAATGGTACTACAAAGCTACAATAATCAAGATGGTGTGATACTGGCATAGGATAGACACAAAGATCAATGGAACAGAACTGAAAGAATTGGAGAAGGGAAAATGGATGTAAAGTTGGGAAGAGCAAGGAAAATACACACTTGTGAGCATGAAGGGGAACCCAGGATACTGGCCTGGTACCCACGTCAATGCTCACTGCTCCAACCTTGATGGGGTGAGTGTCCTGAGATTGTACAGAACCAAATGCGTGCCATGCCCAGGAACCAACGAAGCTGAGACGGGCCGAGCAGTGGCACGTCTGGCTACTACCCCACACTAGCCACACGCACCCCAGGTCTGCTGCCCTGTGTGTGAGCTACAAGATCACACAGTGTGCTGCTGCAATATTCAAAATGGCCTCTGCTTGCTTCTGCCCACCAAACCTTGGACAAAACTAAAATTATAGTTACTCTTTTGCCACACCCTAACTGGAAACATACAAGAAAGGGGATTCTTGGAAATGAAGTTCAGCCCAGCCAAATTGAGACATTACGAAGCCACTATTAATATTTTTTTTACTTTTTTTCCACAGAAATGTAATATATTGTTCTTACTGTTCTTCCCTTCTTTTCTCCTTTTTTTCTTTATATTTTTTTGAGTTATAATTCTCATCCCATAAAATTAACCTTTCTAAAGTGTACAATTTAGCATGTTTTGGGGGTATCACCAGAATTATGCAACCATCATCACTAATTCCACAACTTTTTCACCAACCCAAAAAGTAACCCTGTGCTAATTAATTAGCAGGCACTTGGCATTCACCCCCAACTTTCCAGCCCCTGAAAACCACTGATCTGTTTTCTGTTTCTATGGATTTGCCTATTCTTACACTTTACATCTATCTTCCTTTCTTAACTGTCTGCCCTGTGAACTTAAGCTACAGAATCAGAGAGGAAGACAACAGTCTAACAGAGGCTGTTTACTCAGCTCATACAATTGAACTGTGTAAGGTCAGAATCCTGCAACAAATCCAGGTAGATAGATAGATGATAGATTAGATAGTTAGATAGATAGAATCTACATATAATGTATATAATTATATATCTATATATATAGATAGCTCTCTCTATATACACACACACACACACACACACACACACATATATATATACACACACATATGTAATATCTCTGTCAGAATGCATGAGAAGCTGGTAACATTTATTAGTTGCCTCTGGAGAGAGGGAAACTAGATACCTGAGAGATAGACATGAGAGGGAGACTTTTCATGGTATATTTTTTCTATCTTTTTAAACATTCAGTCATGCGAATGTATCGTGTATTTATAGATTCATCTACGTTGTTGTGTGTATCAATATTTTGTTCTTTATTATTGCTGAATAGTAGTCCATGATATGCAAGTTCCAGGGTTTCTTTAACTATTCACCTGTTGAAGGACATCTAGGATAATTCCAGCTGTTGTCTATTACAAATAAAGCTGCAAAAAATATTCATGCACAGTTTTTTATGTGAACATAAATTTCATTTCTCTAGGATAAAGACTCAGATGGTTAGTTGTTGAGTCATACTGTAGTTTCATGTTTAGATGTTTTTCAGAAACTAACAAAGCGCCCACACCATTGTATATTCTCACTAGCAATGTATGAGTGATTGAGTTTCTCTGCATCCTCAGCAGTATCTGGCATTATCACTAGTTCTATTTTAGCCATACTGATAGGCGTGTGATGATGTCTTATTGTCGTATTAATTTGCACTTACCTAATGGCTGATTAAACAAACACCTTTTCATATGATTATTTGCCATCTGATATCATTTGCAGTAAAATGTCCTCTCATGTCTTTTGCCCATTTTCTAATTGGACTAGTTGTGTTTTTTTAACTGTCGAGTTTTGATAGTTCTTTATTCTATATACTAGCCTTTTGTTGCATGTCTGGTTTATAAATATTTTCTCCCACTCTGCAGCCTATCTTTTGATCTACATCATAGAGTCTTTTCCAGAGCAAATGATTTTAATTTTGCTAAAGTCCAATTTATCAATTTTTTTCTTTTATGGATAGTGTTCTTGGTGTCTAGTTTAAGAATTACTTGCTGAGTCCTAAATACTGAAGAAATTTTCCTATATATTTTCTTAAAAGATTTATAGTTTTACATTCTGCACTTAAGTTTACAATCCATTTTGAGTTAATTTTCATAAGGTACGATATGTAAGTCATCAATGATTTTAAGACAGAAAGATAATATATAATTTCTCTTCCATGAGTGGAGGAGAAATAGAAGCCTCCATCCATGGGTGTGACCATATAAGTAGCAGGAGATGTGAGGGATGACACAAGTCAGTGTGATTGCAAATTTGATCACTTCTCCGTACAGTCACATATTTGCCTCTGCCTTGGACAACTTGTAGATCTCCAAATTCTAAGTCCTCAGTAGAACAGGAAAGTAAAAGGATTCTCAGCTCCAGTATGTAATTGAGTCAGAGTTTTTGCTGGTCCTGTTTCACTTCTCCCACATTTAGGTTAGGAGTGGATATGGGGAACAAAAAGAAATGAGGAAGCAAAGAAATTCTAAAATTCTGTTTTGGATGGAGATGTTTTCATATCTTGAGTTGCAAGTACCTGTTATTTAATTCCTGTTCACAATAGCAGAATTGAAGTGGAAGGAACACAAAGGAACTTTACGAGTGCACTAAAGAAAAAGTCAGAAAAAAGGAGTAAACAGCAACAATGTGTAATACATTATAAGTATAAAATAATATAGAAAAATTAAAACAAATACGTTTATCACAATTGATATATGTGGGTGGAATTTCTGCATCAATCAAAAACTTGTACAAAAAAAAAAAAAAATAGCTGTGTAAGAGTTACAAAAAACGCCTAAAAATATATTAGTAATAAAGTCAATGCATATGTAGAAAATAAAAATAAAATCACTGGTACTATATATTAGCTAAAGTATTATTTATGCTAAACCTATTGGCTGGAAAAAAGAAAAATGTTTTCTGATGGTAACGAACATATGCAGATCAGGTAAGTGTCAAAACCTTTTAGGCACCTAATGTATAGAATAAAATTGCATCAAGCAAAATTTAAGAATCAAAGGATTTCCTGATGAAACTATAACAATGGTGAGAACTTTAATGTATACTTATAAAATAATTTGACAGATAAACTGAATAAAATCTAAGAAAAAAAGATTTTAATAATTCAGTATGTTTGAGGTATGTATGTTGTATTTAGATTACAGACAGATGATGGCTGGATGGCTGTAGCATTAGTGCTGTACTTTTACCATTTATTTTACACCATATATTTGACCACAATAAGATTGGTTTTTAAAAAATCTTACAATAGTAGGTGCTGAAAGTATCTGATAAAATTAAAATACCATTTTAAACATTCTAAATTAGGTATCAAAGGAATCAGGCTATACTTTATAATGCTTATTTTTATAATGATAACTAATATCATAAAGGACATCCTTTTGACATGATAAATGTTTTTTTCTTTAGCATTAAAACAAATGAGGCTATAGTTTTATCATCCCTCTCCACTAATATTTAAATTGTTTAGGATTTGAAAAACATACATATTACAAAATAGACAAATTTTATATGTATTTGAAGATGATGTGATGGTTTACCTCTGAAACCCAAGAGGGCAAAATCTAAAAGTATTGTAACTAAAATAAAAATAGGACTCAGCCACATAACTGTGAGTGTATATAAAACACACTTAGCAGCAAAAAAAAAGAAAATGTACAAGGAAAAAACTGTTTAGGAAAAATTCAGACTCTAACTTAAGAAAATCATAAAATGTTATTGAAGGACTTAAAAATAATGTAAATAAATAAAAGAATATACCATGTTCCTAGATTGGGATATATAAAAATAATAACGCCTTCTTTAATTATAAGTTTAAGGCCATTTCAGCCAGAATTCCAAAAGGTTTGTCTCTCCTTCCTTTCCTCTTTGTTTCTTTTCTGTCTTCTTCTCTTCCTCCCTACATATTCTCCTTTCTTTCTCTTTCTGCCCCTACCCTTTCTTCCAATAAAAGAATAAATATGGGAAAATTACCAAAAAAGAACTGACAAAATGGACACTAGTTTGAATGAACTTGTTATAAGGAATATTAAAGCTTATTTTAAAGCTACATTAACCAAAGAATATGGTATAGATTCATAGGGTGGATAGAATACCAGAAAGAGATGTAATTTGGTTATGTGTAAAATTATTTTAGGTATGAATATACATATATATAGGTGTGTGTATAAATGTGATGTATCAAATAAAAATAAACATATAAAATGTATTATGAAAATATATATAGTGATTGAAGCATTATTATATATAACTGTAAGAAGAAGAAAGAATATCAAATTCTGGAGACTATATTGCTTCATTCTGTGTGATATGTAAAAAATTAAATTACTAAAAGACAATTATGTTTCTTTACACACAAAAAAACTTAAAAATCTAACTGGAAATTGGATTGTAAACTAGACTGTAATTTAATCTCAAGTATCATTGTGTTAAAAAAATAAAGTAAATATTAGGAGTTTATTATTTAAGAAAATATTGATATAACTGTGGATGGTGGTCTGTATGTGTATTTCTGTAACAAGACAAGAAATTCCATACGGAAAGAGATGTCTGGTGGGTTAAATTAAAATATTCTGTATTGTAATTACTCAAAATTAATAGAGGAAATAAGACATTTATGGCACAAATAAGGGCAAAGGCTATAAATAGGCTATTTGTAGAAGAAATCAAAGTAGCTAATGAGTATATGAAAACATACCCATGTAGTAATCAATAAAATCCAATTTATTTAAAATGAGGAATAATTTGCCAAATTAAAATGATTAATAACATCTACTCACCTTCAAGATGGCAGAGGAGTAAGACGTGGAGATCACCTTCCTCCGCACAGATACATCAGAAATACATCTACATGTGGAACAACTCCTACAGAACACCTACTGAATGCTGACAGAAGACCTCAGACCTCCCAAAAGGCAAGAAGCTCCCCACGTACCTGGGTAGGGCAAAAGAAAAAGGAAAAACGGAGACAAAAGAATAGGGACAGGACCTGCACCCATGGGAGGGAGCCATGAAGGAGGAAAGGTTTCCACACACTAGGAGCCCCATCGCGGGCGGAGACTGCGGGCGGTGGAGGGGGGAGCTTCGGAGCCGCGGAGGAGAGCGCAGCCACAGGGGTGCGGAGGGCAAAGCGGAAAGATTCCCGCACGGAGGATCGGTGTCGACCAGCACTCACCAGCCCAAGAGGCTTGTCTGCTCACCCGCCAGGGCGGGTGGGGCTGGGAGCTGAGGCTCGGACTTCGGAGGTCGGATCGCAGGGAGAGGACTGGGTTTGGCGGCGTGAACATGGCCTGAAGGGGCTAGTGCGCCACGGCTAGCCAGGAGAGAGTCCGGGAAAAGGTCTGCAGCTGCCGAAGAGGCAAGAGACTTTGTCTTACCTCTTTGTTTCCTGGTGCGCGAGGAGAGGGGATTCAGAGCGCTGCCTAAACGAGCTCCAGAGACGGGTGCGAGCCGCAGCTATCAGCGCGGACCCCAGAGACGGGCATGAGACGCTAAGGCTGCTACTGCCGCCACCACGAAGCCTGTGTGCGAGCCCAGGTCATTCTCCACACCGCCCCTCCTGGGAGCCTGTGCAGCCCGCCACGGCCAGGCTCCCGTGATCCGGGGACAACTTCCCCGGGAGAACACACGGCGCACCTCACGCTGCTGCAATGTCACGACGCCTCTGATGCCGCAGGCTAGCCCCACATCCGTACCGCTCCCTCCCCCCAGCCTGAGTGAGCCAGAGCCCCCAAAGCAGCTGCTCCTTTAACCCCATCCTGTCTGAGCGAAGAACAGATGCTCATAATAATGTCACAGACACCCCAAAACACACCACCGGATGTGGTCCTGCCCACCAGAAAGACAAGATCCAGCCTCATCCACCAGAACACAGGCACCAGTACCCTCCACGAGGAAGCCTACACAACCCCCTGAACCACCTTAGCCACTGGGGACAGACACCAAAAACAACAGGAACTACGAACCTGCAGCCTGTGAAAAGGAGACCCCAAACACAGTAAGTTAAGCAAAATGAGAAGAAACAGAAACAACACAGCAGATGAAGGATCAAGGTAAAAACCCAAAAGACCAAGCAAATGAAGAGGAAATAGGCAGCCTACCTGAAAAAGAATTCGGAGTAATGATAGTAAAGATGATCCAAAATCTTGGAAATAGAATGGAGAAAATACAAGAAACGTTTAACAAGGACCTAGAAGAACTAAACAGTAAACAAACAATGATGAACAACACAATAAATGAAACTAAAAATTCTCTAGAAGGAATCAATAGCAGAATAACTGAGGCAGAAGAACGGATAAGTGACTTGGAAGATAAAATAGTGGAAATAACTACTGCAGAGCAGAATAAAGAAAAAAGAATGAAAAGAATTGAGGACAGTCTCATAGACCTCTGGGACATTAAATGCACCAACATTCAAATTATAGGGATCTCAGAAGCAGAAGAGATAAAGAAAGGTACTGAGAAAATTTTTGAAGAGATTACAGTAGAAAACTTCCCTAATATGGGAAAGGAAATAGTCAACCAAATCCAGGAAGCACAGAGAGTCCCATACAGGATAAATCCAAGGAAAAACACGCCAAGACACAAATTAATAAAGCTATCAAAAATTAAATACAAAAAAAATATTAAAAGCAGAAAGGGAAAAACAACAAATAACATATAAGGGAATCACCATAAGGTTAACAGCAGATCTTACAGCAGAAACGCTGCAAGCCAGTAGGAAGCAGCAGGACATCCTTAAAGTGATGAAAGGCAAAAACCTACAACCAAGATTGCTCTACCCAGCAAGGATGTTGTTCAGATTCGAGGCAGAAATTAAAACCTTTAGAGACAAGCAAAAGCTAAGAGAATTCACCACCACCAAGCCAGGTCTAAAACAAATGCTAAAGGAACTTCTCTAGGCAGGAAACACAAGAGACGGAAAAGACCTACAATAACAAACCCAAAACAATTAAGAAAATGGTAATAGGAACATACATATCAATAATTATGTTAAATGTAATGGATTAAATGCTCCAACCAAAAGACATAGACTGGCTGAATGGATACAAAAAGAAGACCTGTATATATGTTGTCTACAAGAGACCCACTTCAGACCTAGGGACACATGCTGACTGAAAGTGAGGGGACGGAAAAAGATATTCCATGCAAATGGAAATCAAAAGAAAGCTGGAGTAGCAATTCTCACATCAGACAAAATAGACTTTCAAATAAAGACCATTAAAAGAGACAAAGAAGGACACTACATAATGATGAAGGAATCAATCCAAGTAGATGATAGAACGATTGTAAATATTTATGCACCCAACATAAGAGTACCTCAGGGCTTCCCTGGTGGCGCAGTGGTTGAGAATCTGCCTGCCAATGCAGGGGACACGGGTTCGAGCCCTGGTCTGGGAAGATCCCACATGCCACGGAGCAACTAGGCCCGTGAGCCACAATTAGTGAGCCTGCGAGTCTGGAGCCTGTGCTCTGCAACAAGAGAGGCTGCGATAGTGAGAGGCCCACGCATTGCGATGAAGAGTGTCCCCGCTTGCCACAACTAGAGAAAGCCCTCGCACAGAAACAAAGACCCAACACAGACATAAATAAATAAGTAAATTAAATAAAAAACCCAAAGTTTAAAAAAAAAAAAAGTATGCTGAAATTAAAAAAAAAAAAAAAAGAGTACCTCAATACATAAGGCAAATACTAACAGCCATAAAAGGGGACTTCAATACCCCATTTTCAACAATGGACAGATCATCCCATGTGAAAATAAATAAGGAAATACAAGCTTTAAAAGATACATTAAACAAGATGGACTTAACTGATATTTATAGGACATTCCATCCACAAACAACAGAATATACTTTCTTCTCAAGTGCTCATGGAACATTTTCAAGGATAGATCATACCTTGGGTCACAGATCAAGGCTTGATAAATTTAAGAAAATTGAAATCATATCAAGTATCTTTTCTGACCACAATACTATGAGACTAGATAGCAATTACAGGAAAAATTCTGTAAAAATTACAAACACATGGAGGCCAAACAATACACTACTTAATAAGCAAGAGATCACTGAAGAAGTCAAAGAGGAAATAAAAAAATACCTAGAAACAAATGACAATGAAAACACAAAAACCCAAAACTTATGGGATGCAAGAAAAGCAGTTCTAAGAGGGAAGTTTACAGCAATACAATCCTACCTTAAGAAACAAGAAACATCTCAAATAAACAACCTAACATTATACCTAAAGCAATTAGATAAATAAGAACAAAACACCCCAAAAGTTAGCAGAAGAAAAGAAATCATAAACATCAGATCAGAAATAAATGAAAAAGAAATGAAGGAAACAATAGGAAAGATCAATAAAACTAATAGCTGCTTCTTTGCGAAGATAAAAAAAAAATTGATAAACAGTTAGCCAGACTCATCAAGAAAAAAAGGGAGAAGACTCAAATCAATAGAATTAGAAATGAAAACGGAGAAGTAACAACTGACACTGCAGAAATACAAAGGATCATGAGAGACTAATGTAAGCAATTAAATGCCAATAAAATGGACAACCTGGAAGAAATGGACAAATTCATAGAAAAGCACAACCTTCCGAGACTGAACCAGGAAGAAATAGAAAATATAAACAGACCAATCACAAGCACTGAAATTGAGACTGTGATTTAAAATCTTCCAACAAACAAAAGCCCAGGACCAGAAGGCTTCACAAGCAAATTCTATCAAACATTTAGAGCAGAGCTAATACCTATCCTTCTCAAACTCTTCCAAAATATAGCAGAGGGAGGAACACTCCCAAACTTATTCTATGAGGCCACCATCACCCTTATACCAAAACCAGAAAAAGATGTCACAAAGAAAGAAAACTACAGGCCAATATCACTGATGAACATAGATGCAAAAGTCCTCAACAAAATATTAGCAAACAGAATCCAACAGCACATTAAAAGGATCATACACCATGATCAAGTGGAGTTTATCTCAGGAATGCAAGGATTCTTCAATATATGCAAATCAGTCAATGTGATACACCATATTAACAGATTGAAGGATAAAAACCATATGATCATCGCAATAGATGCAGGAAAAACTTTCCACAAAATTCCACAGCCATTTATGATAAAAAACCCTCCAGAAAGTAGGCCTAGAGGGAACTTATCTCAACATAACAAAGGCCATATATGACAAACCCATAGCCAACATCATTCTTAATAGTGGAAAACTGAAACCATTTCCACTAAGATCAGCAACAAGACAAAGTTGCCCACTCTCATCACTATTATTCAACATAGTTTTGGAAGTTTTAGCCACAGCAATCAGAGAAGAAAAAGAAATAACAGGAATCTAAATTGGAAAAGAAGTACTAAAGCTGTCAATATTTACAGATGACATGATACTATACCTAGATAATCTTAAAGATGCTACTAGAAAACTACTAGAGCTAAACAATGAATTTGGTAAAGTAGCAGGATACAAAATTAATGCACAGAAATCTCTTGCATTCCTATGCACTAATGATGAAAAATCTGAAAGAGAAATTAAAGAACCACTCCCATTTACCACTGCAACAAAAAGAGTAAAACACCTAGGAATAAACCCACCCAAGGAGACGAAAGACCTGTATGCCAAAAACTATAAGACACTGATGAAAGAAATTAAATATGATACCAACAGATGGAGAGATATACCATGTTCTTGGATTGGAAGTGTCAACATTGTGAAAATGACTATACTACCCAAAGCAATCTGCAGATTGAATGCAATCCCTATCAAACTACCACTGGCATTTTTCACAAAACTAGAACAAAAACTTTCACAATTTGTATGGAAGCACAAAAGACCCCGAATAGCCAAAGCAATCTTGAGAAAGAAAAACGGAGCTGGAGGAATCAGGCTCCCTGACTTCTGGCTATACTACAAAGCTACAGTAATCAAGACAGTATGGTCCTGGTGCAAAAACAGAAATATAGATCAATGGAACAGGATAGAAAGCCCAGAGATAAACCCACGCACATGTGGTCACCTTATTTTTGATAAAAGAGGCAAGAATATACAGTGGAGAAAAGACAGCCTCTTCAGTAAGTGGTGCTGGGAAAACTGGACAGCTATATGTAAAATATTAAAATTAGAACACTCCCTAACACCATACACAAAAATAAACTCAAAATAGATTAAAGACCTAAAGGTAAGGCCAGACACTATCAAACTCTTAGAAGAAAACATAGGCAGAACACTCTATGACATACATCACAGCAAGATCCTTTTTGACCCACCTCCTAGAGAAATAGAAATAAAATAAACATAAACAAACTGGACCTAATGAAACTTAAAAACTTTTGCACAGCAAAGGAAACCATCAACAAGACGAAAAGAGAACCCTCACAATGAAGAAAATATTTGCAAATGAAGCAACTGACAAAGGATTAATCTCCAAAGTATACAAGCAGCTCATGCAGCTCAATAACAAAAAAACAAACAACCCAATTCCAAAATGGACAGAAGACCTAAACAGACATTTATTCAAAGAAGATATACAGATTGCCAACAGACACATGAAAGGATGTTCACATCACTAATCATTAGAGAAATGCAAATCAAAGCTACAATGAGGTATCACCTCACACCAGTCAAAATGGCAATCATTAAAATATCTACAGACAATAAATTCTGGAGAGGGTGTGGAGAAAAGGGAACCCTTTTGCACTGTTGGTGGGAATGTAAATTGATACAGCCACTATGGAGAACAGTTTGGAGGTTCCTTAAAAAACTAAAAAAATAACTACCATACAACCCAGCAATCCCACTACTGGGCATATGCCCTGAGAAAACCATAATTCAAAAAGAGTCATGTACCACAATGTTCATTGCAGCACTATTTACAATAACCAGGACATGGAAGCAACCTATGTGTCCATCGACAGATGAATGGATAAAGAAGATGTGGCACATATATACAATGGAATATTACTCAGCCATAGAAAGAAACAAAATTGAGTTATTTGTAGTGAGGTGGATGGACCTAGAGTCTGTCATACTGAGTGAAGTAAGTCAGGAAAACAAAAACAAATACCGTATGCTAACACATATATATGGAACCTAAAAAAAAAAAAAAAAAGGGTTCTGAAGAACCTAGGGGCAGGACAGGAATAAAGACACAGATGTAGAGAATGTACTTGAGGACACGGGGAGGGGGAAGGGTAAACTGGGACGAAGTGAGAGAGTGGCATGGACTTATATACACTACCAAAATTAAAATAGATAACTAGTGGGAAGCAGCCGCATAGCACAGGGAGATCAGCTCGGTGCTTTGTGACCACCTGAGGGGGAGGATAGGAAGGGTAGGAGGGAGACACAAGAGGGAGGAGATATGGGGATATATGTATATGTATAACTGATTCACTTTGTTATAAAGCAGAAACTAACACACTATTGTAAAGCAATTAAACTCCAATAAAGATTTAAAAAAAAAATAGCATCTACTTAAGATAAATTTGTGGAAACTGAACCCTCATACACTGGTTACTTTTGGGAGATGTGATTCCTACAAACATTAGTTTAGTAACCTAGCATTACCTATCCAATTTTAAATTTATGTATTTTTTTAATGTAGCAATTATTTGATTCAGCTAATCTAAAAAAATGGAAGCAACAGTATGTAAGTACAAGGATGGTCTTTGTGCACACTTGCATATAATAGTGTAAATCTGTGACTACTGAATCATCAATATTGAAATTGATGAATAAATTATCATAAAGTCATACTGTGAAATATTAATATAGTAAATATAATGAGATAATTTACATATATTGTCCTAAAATATGTCTAAGATATCTGACGTGAAAGAAATCCAAAGAAATATTTAGAGAATAAGTTCATATTAGGAAACAAAAGTGTGCATATATATTGTATAAGGATAGAAGTAAAACTTAGACTACATTGGAAAGTTAAAACTGTTCATATCCGAAATCTGTGGTGAGGGAGACAATTAATATTTTATGTGCTTCTCTATATTATGTATTTAAAAAATAAATATGTGGTACATTAGGAAATCAATAATATGGAAGAAATTAAAAAGATAAATTATAGTTAGCATGAATAAGTAATTTATATTTTTCAGCATTTTAAAATGACTTTTCTATATATGTGATCTCTTTCTTTTTCCACTCAAAAATCTTTGGAGGTAATTTTTATTAGTATGCTAATTTGATTGTTGCAGAAACTGAGACTCAGAAACCTTAGGAAGTTTCCAGGTACATGTGGTACATGTGGTACACGTGGCTGTACTTGTTGAACGTGGACCTCCAGCCCTGATTGGTCTGGTTTCAAGTGGTCCATGGACTTGGATAAGACACAGATCGATTTTGACTGTGGCTCTATGAGTAAAATCAATAGGTTTAGACTAGGGGATAAACAACACAAAACTAGGACACTGTCCATTAAGTTAGGGGATATTCTGAAAATTATCAAAGGCATTGTCTAAAAAAGCATAATTTTCTTCTGTTTAGAATTAGCAAATTTATGCCACGATTTTGTTTTACACGTATGAAAAATTAAAACAAAAATCCTATTCAACTTAACAATGAAAAGTGATGAAAATTAAATAATAACTTGTTTTAAAAGAAATAGTCATGTGTATTCTCTTGGTTTAATAGGCATCATGGTCAGTATGATTCTTACATAATTTTTAAGGCTACAGTGTTATTTATAATTTTGTAACTTAAGGATTTCTTTTGACATTTGTCATGGTTAAACTATACATAGCATAATGCTTGTTCAAAACAAAGTTTACTGCTGCTTTATTCAAGAGTGTCTTTTCAAATGAAGTATCTGCACATTTTTAATAAATTAATACTATGGCTTACTTTTACATGACTATCTCCAACTACAGGTAGATTGCATTTACAATTTCGATCCAAAAGCTCATCCTGCAGTTAGAAAATTATATTTATAATCCTCAGTATGTTAGCATATATAAAAATTGTTCTAAGATCAATTAGGTAGTTTCTTAAGAAATTACTTCATGTTGATAAAACTAGAGTTCAACTTATAGTAAAAATACATAGCTTACATGGAATTATAGACTAGTTAAGTTTTTATATAAATTAGTTTTCAATAAAAATCCCTGAAAAATTTATTTAATATTTGTAATTTTCATCATCTCTATTGAAAAGATTTTCATCCACCCTTGCACTAACAATGTTATCATGAATCCATTTCTCCATCTGCAAAGGCATTTTATATTTTAAAGTACCATCACACATTACTTTATTATAATGTTCACTTTTCAAATGAAGAAACAGGAACCGAGAGTTGAACTAAGTCTCTCAAAATCACATAGCTGGTTAGTTCCAGGTTGTGATCTAAAGTCTGTCTCCTGAGTAATCCTGTTTGATGCAAGGTGCTTTATATTTTAGAGTTTTACCATATTCTTTGAATTCTTTAATTTCTTACACAAATGACAGAAGAAGATAAGGCTAGCTGGAGTAATAGCTGTAAGAAAAATTATGAATTTTTCCAAATTCCAAAATCATATATATTTTTGCCACACGTTTTAATTATATTGAATGAAATACATTTTCCTTATCTTTTTAAGCTCTAACTAATGCAATTGTTTTTACTTCCCAGTCACAAAAAAATGTTTTTTGCTGGGTATACATACACTTACTAGTTCTGTGACTAACGGGGTGCAAATGTGATTGAGGAAAAGCTTAGAAGATACACCTGATCTGTTTAGAATTTTTCTGGATAAATCTAATCACATATTGTATTTAGATAGGGTTTATATTTGCATCGTTAACATTAAGCAAGTTGGCTAAATGTTGTCTTGCTTTCATTTCCTTTTCTCTAGTTTTGGCAGATATTGCTGATCGACTATAGCTTTCACTCTTATTGAACTCATACATGGATTTAGGCTACCTGTAGTTTAGATCTCCAAGAAGTGCAATCAATTGGTATTGACTAGCGAAATTATATGCATTTGCCATTTCTCCTATGAAGCTTCGGTCATTCTATTTGTAACAGGCAAAAAAATGATTTCTGGGAAGTGAAGTGTGTGGGTTAAGACACCTAACATTTTCCTTCTGACTTGGGTCTAGCAGTGGGTTGGGAACTTGCCGTAAATTGTTTCCTTTAATCCATGTAATCCTAGAAATGGTTTCAAATTTTATAAATGGGGAAAGTGAGACTCACAGAAACTGGATATTTTACTCCTTAGAGCATAAAGTAAGTGTTAGAAATGCATTCAAATTTTCAGGTTGGGTGGGGTTACTATAATATATCCACTGCACAGTCCCTGCCTCAAATAATTAATTTGAGATCTCTGGACAAATTATTTAAATTATGTATATATTAAATCAAAGAAAGTAAAGTCTAAGGAAAAAAAAGCATCCATCATGACAGCATTAAATTTATTTTTTTCATTAATTCCTCCTTTATTTTTAGCATAGATTTAGAAACACAGCATCCTATGTATTATTATTTTGAATACTTTAGTTATCTTTTGTGTTTCAGAGAGCATTTTTGAAAATGGTGGCTTTTGAGACTTTGAAATTGGGCATTAAAAGGGCCACTAATTTTAAGGATTAGTATAATAGATCTAAGTTAATTAAACTAGGATGAACTGCTGTTCCTTTCAAAATGGCTTAAACAGTTGTGATTTATTACAATACTGTAGGAAAATAGGAAGATCTAATAATAAAAAAAAATCAGAAAAGTTTATGACCATAAGTGTGTTGCTGTTAATTTATAATTTGCCTCTAACATTTGTTGCATCCTCTACACTTTTATGAAGGCTGCAGTAATGTGGTCAGAGAGTTTTGTAATATTGACAAGAGGCAGTGTGAATGTCATGAATATAAAAAGATCGCTTTGGGATAAAGTTAAAGAGAAATTGATGGCTTTAATAATGTCAGAGACAAAAGGCAATGGACAAGCTCAGTAGCATTTAAAATATTTATTAAACCCAGTCTGTAATTTTTCATAGGAAAGTTGCTTTAATGACAAAGGAAGTCATAATACAAACAGAATAATCCACATGCCACTGTGAGTCAGCACTACTTCAGAGACATTTATATTCTTACCCTCAAGCTTTCTTACAACCTTTTCTAACAGTGCAGCTGTGTGAATAATTTGTGGAAGAGCACTGATAGAATCCTTCAAAAGAATACAAGATAATGGCATCAAGAAAAGGAAAAAAGTATCCAGCGTTTATTTGTTTACATTCCTGTGACCTGACAATTCACCTTAAATTCACTTTTGTTTTCAGTTAGAATGCAGTCACTGTATTGGGTCAGTGATCTCTGCCTAACTCTAAAATCAGACTTCCAAAATACCCGGGATGTGCTATACTTTCCAATGTGCTATAGTGCAGCAACTTCTAAAGAAAGATCACAGAATGAACGTTGAAGGATGAAAAAAGACAGAGTTCAGTATTATAAGATATATATTTTTCCGTTAGATCCTTTCTATCATTAGATTAGAGAGATTTTTAGATTAAAAGGATTCTCTTAGATCTTTCCTAATACTGAGAAAAACAATGATTTATTCTAGTTCAATAAAGTTATTATGGACTTTTGAGAAATATATCCATCGACCTTTATTACCCAGTTTTATACCCATTATTATTATTAAATACTTTATGGTTTTGAGCTGATAAATGTTTATAACTGATTCTATGTAGACTCAGAGTTTCCAGGAATATAATTAAACTAGTTCTTTAACTTATTTAAAAAAAATTTTAATTTTTTTTAGTATCAGAACCCCATTTCCATTTCTAATTTCTATAACTGGTTAAAATATTAGCTTTATGTGTGTATTCTTAGAGTAACTAGTCCTTCATATGTAGCATCCAATTATTTATACTTTATGCCCTAATAACTATTAAATTAAATAAAATGTTATCTATATTAGTTTAATTCAGTCTCATGGTGATACTGTTATTTTAACTGGGTGATAGAAAAGAATAATTCCGTTTCCTTGAGAAGTTACATCTATTTGAAATGAATTATTAATACCTCTCCAAAGATACTGTGAATGCACTGATGATTTATTTGACTTTTACATTTTAGAATACAATTTTTCAAGGATCTCAAATACACCTTATCTATTAATATGTGAAGCTTAATTCAGAATTTATATTTAGATTTCAAGTAGTCACATTCCGCTAGATACTTCTCTGGAACCACTTATTTTGTGATCTACCAGATAAGACAATTTAGGCCAATTATTTCCCAGGTTCCATTAGGCTAATTTCCAAACCTGGTCTCAGCATTCATTCAACATGTTAATATGTAAAACTGAACATGTGAGAGATGGAGAGAAAATGACACCTAGAACAACGTGCTACACTCAGAAGTTGCTCAGTAAATATTTGTAAATTATTATCTTAAGACTCAAAATAAAGTCAGATTTTATACTTTTCTTAAATTTTATTCATGAACAAAATTCATATATTTGGATCTTCTTGTATACCTTCTATTTTAAATGTCAGAAACTTATTTGGTTATAGTTATAGAATAAAACTGAACAATATATAATCTCAACCATTTAACTGTTTGTATACATATATGTATAATATATTATTAAATATTGATATTATTTGACTTTAACTGATGATATCAAATAAAGCCAACCATTTAAATTGCTGAGATATTTTTGTGAAACATCCAATATCATCAGGAAATTTTCAGTGAGTAGACACATTTAAATATTACCTTTTGTTTAAAATATGGGGAACTTTAAGGATAATCATGATAGTGGATGAAATTGGATTCTCAATACAATGTGGGAAACCTTTGGTGGACCCTAAATTTCGATTTTCATGCACTTCCCAAATAAAGGAAAGACAAGCTCATAGAGTGCACTTCCTAACTAAAAATGATTGTAGCAAATGGCTTGAAATGTTCTCTGGGTGAGTACTGACTTTTTAATTCAGGCTGCCATCAATCCTCATTTATATTTCATAATATGTATCCCAGGAAAATAAACTACTTTTAAATGTGTAGCTTGTCACTGAGGTTAAATAGTTGTTATGCCAATCACTTATCCTTCAAGTTTATAGGTGTTATTTTTCAGACCATCATTTGATACCAGTGCACTAAATGAGAACCATATTATATGAGACTATTATTATTTTTCCAAAGTATATATTACCTATTTGAGTATAAAACCTCTATATGACAAAAAAATTATTGTTGACTGTTTCCCTTTCAGTTCATGCACACGTGTATCAATAAAGCAAAAACAGGAATGCAGGGGGAAATTGAACATCTGATTTGAAAAGTTGTCCATTAGAGAGTATCAGAGACAGTATATATGACCCGTATAATATCTATGTATTCTAACATGAATCATGTAGTGTCTATTGTTATCATTGAGTTGATTAATGTGCTTCCTTTCAATCTAATTTTCAAATATATTTAGGTTGTCTCAAGTTTTTGCTGTTCCAAAGAATGTTGCAAGAAGCATTGAGCCTTGGTTTTGACAAGATACACTTTCTCGTATTAAATATTTATTGGGAGTACTTATCCGTTTTGGCTTTCTACATAAGTCTTTTTAAAAGGCTTAGTTCCTAACTCCCTTGTTGTTAAGCTATTAGGGATTCGATCTGAGTTTTGATAGAGTCTCTTTACTCCAGATCTTAGAGTAATGTGGGTTTGCTGGGGAGTATATTAAAATATCTCCTTAAAACATTATTTGTTTGAACCTCCAATAAAATAAAATTCTACAAGAACTGCTCAGTATTAGGTATATTAAGAGCCTAAACATATGCTCTGTGTCATCAGTAAAGCATGTACAGAAATACTATGAGAGTTAGTTTTGAAATTTTATTTGCTATTTTATATTTTTGTTTATTTTTTTATTTTATTTCATTGAAGCTTAGTTGATTTACAGTGTTTCAGGTGTACAGCAAAGTGATTCAGTTTGCGCTATATATATATATATACATATATATATATATATATGTGTGTATATATATATATATATATATATATATATATATATATATATTCTTTTTCAGATTCTTTTCCACTATAGGTTATTACAAGATATTGAATATAGATCCCTGTGCTATACAGTAGGTCCTTCTTTATCTATTTTATACATAGTAGTGTGTATCTGTTAATCCCAAATTCACAATTTATCTCTTCCCCCCCTTTCCCCTTTGGTGGTTACCAATATGTTTGCTATTTCAAAATAAGCCATTTACGTAGTCATCAAGGGAAAAAATTAGAACTGAGTTTTACTCCCTATTGTTGTTGCCCATGCTTGTGTCTGTGTGTGTGTGTGTGTGTGTGTTGAATTATATGTATTTAGGAGAAGAAAGAGGGGTGTAGCAGAATTCTGGTACTCATAGCTGTGGAAGTCTATTATTTGTCCACTCCTGAGACTATGAAAGGCAATACACATGGTCAAGTCCCAGCTGTGGAATCTAAGGATTATTGGGTCTCTGAGGAACCCTCCCTCACCCTTTCTTGTCTCTGTTTTATAGTTGACATGAGTCTGGCTTATCGATGTCTAGAGTATCTATAGCCAATAAAGGGAACTAAGGGGACAGAAGAGTGATAGGCTTATATATAGTTCTGATCTGGTGACTTCAGCTAGTCTCTTGGTTTGCATTGCTTTTATAATTTCAGTAGATCTTAAGTTCTGACATTTACTGGTTAGTCAATAAAATTTGTGTGTGCAATAGCTCCTCCAGTCACTAGAAAGAAGAGTGGTGAAATTAACTTTGGGCTGAATTTGAGGCCCTAGGGAGAGTCTCAGATTGGTTACCGACTTTGCATCTTTGACTGGCATTCTGATGGGTAAAACAAAAGAAATCAGGTAGTTCAAAGTATACACATTAACCAAAGAGCAGGTTGGTGTAGGCTGTCAAAAGTTCAGAACTAACAGAATGAATCACCAACATAGTAATAAGTAAAAGTTTATTATACACACACCGAAAAGAGAGTTTGCAAATCAGGAGCGCTCAAACCAAAATATGGAATGAGGCTCAAGGGTGTATTTGTTATAAAGCAGCTTATATAGTGAGAAAGCAGTGACTGTTTACTCTTCACAGTGATTAGTTATAACATTAGAATTTTCTTAAATGATAAGGAATTGGTTAGTGGTTACCTCATATCAACCTTGGGAAACAATTTGGGTTTTGCTTATGACTTCCAGAGGCATAAGCAAGAAACGATCCAAATCAAGTTAGTGTTGCAAAATATGTTAAATTAAACTTTGCTTGTATGACTAAGGTGGTTTTGTCTTTTCAGTGAGTTTTCACGACTGGTCTCCATTTCTTTTTTATTTTAACATGGTGAACACAACGTTTCTGTCCATCGTCTCTTGCTAAGATAGATCCTGCAAAAAAGTCTTTTGAGAACTAGAATCTTTTTTCTTGTCTGCCAAGCCATATTCTTACTAAGGCAAATGCAAGGTACATGTGCTCTCATGGTCATTCTGAATAACAAATGTCAAAGTCTGAGTGTGAAGAGGGGATAGGTGTGATAAACCTGTACCACACACCCTGTGGACTACTTTCCCATGTGCTATGGTTCTTTACATATGTATATATAAAACATATTATACACATAATTTGCAAGATATGAATCTTTTCACTTTTATTATTCCATTTGATTTTCCAAACCTTTATAATATGATACAATATCTGTTTTAGATATAAGAAAAAGATGGTTCAAAAAGGTTTAAGCATATGCTCAATATCTTTTAAATATTGAGTAGCAGTGTGAGAATGCAAATTTATTTGTCTCAGTCTAAATGTCATTGAGTGACACCACATAAAACAATGTTTTCATTATCATAGAAGTTTCCAAATATGAGGTCTGTAATTCACTTGAGAGTTTCATAAAAAGCAAATATACATCTTAAGTATTGTGTTATAAAAGGTTCACTCTCCATTATTTAGAAAATTTACCTATCTAGAATAGCTTGTTTTCAGTATGAATACATTTAATATTTATAGTAGAGATAATTTATTAGCTTCTCTTGAAAAGAACAATATGCTTTTGCATATTAGAATTAAAGTGTCTAAATCATTTGTCCTGATGTACTCACATTCTCATCTAACTCTCAGAACTCTAAGTTACAAGATCATTTGAGAATTATATAATTAATAGTCAATCATTGCATAATCCCTGAACCCTTCCACAAAGTGTAGATAATCGATACACATACATTTATTGAATGAATGCAGAATTTCTCTCACAGCAGTGTTGGTGGCAAATTGAGTAACTGACTCTCAAAACTAATGTATACGACATATATCTAACTACCCATGACACAACTCAAGTTCAAGAAGCACTCATTGAAATAATATGATATTCACCCTTGTGCCTCAGTTATAAATACCTCCCTCACAGCCACATTCACTTGTCCTCTTGTTATACTCCTAAAAACTCTCCAAAATCCAATTCAAACACTCTCCTAAGGTGTGCTGTGTTGATCCCTCCTTTCTTTCTGTAGCCATCCCATCCTTATCAGCTTGACTGCAGGACGTTAAGTATTGTCTTAGCGTTATTTGTTCCTTGGTTTCCATTATCGAGCAGTGTATACTTGAGAGTATGAGCCTTGTCTTCTCATTCTGCATCAGTGTATCACTTTGCAGTTTGTCACAAATATTACGTAGTCTATCTATGACTATTTAATAAAATAAATAAAAGAATTCAGGTAAGAGGTACGCTATTTAGAAGATTTCTATACAAATTGGTTTAACTGACTGAAGAATGGGGAGACAAATGAGCAAAGAACTTCTGATGGCTGAAATCAACATAATGAAAACTAGAGGAGGTGCTAACTAAAGGGGCTACAGATGTGTTTTATTCCTCCATTAATTAGGTCTTATTTCATTTTTCTTAACAATATTTTTTCAAAGAATATTTTAGACTTTTCTTGCAAGGGATTTGGACAGCATTTATTGATTAGATATATTCATATATATGTAACATGTTTGTTGCTTTACAAAATCACATTATTTAAGATACTTTGCTGCTGATATTTACAAATATAATTAACTTGTATCATGCAAGCTTACTAAATTTACTTGTTCTGACAATTCATCTGTAGATTCTTTTGCATTTTGTTTTACTCAATCATCTACAGATGTTGGCTATATATTTTAAGAAATCCTTTATCATAATAAGGAAAATACTTGCTCATTTTTGTGTGCTAAAAGTAAATGACTTTTCTGCAGCTATTGAGAAGATCACACAGTTTTTCTCCTTTAGACAATTTATGTGGTAAATTATATTGAGTAATTTTTCAATATCTATATAAAACAAATATTTTATGGTTTAATATTTTTATATTCTGCTGGATTTTGTTTGACAATATATTCTGGAGACTTAAAAAATCTATTTTCATAAATGAAATTGACCAATAAATATTCTTTTTAATAATACCCGTGTCATATTTTGGTATTAAGCTTACATTGCTCTCAACTGTTGGGGATTTTATTTATCTATGAGCACATAATAAATTACCGTACAACTTAGTGGATTTAAACAACAAACCTTTATTATCTTTTGAGATAAAAAGAGATGAGATAATAAATAGAGAAATGAGATTTTTTAAAAAATTGAGAAAAGCTTAGCTAGGTGGCCCTGGCATGAAGTCTTTTCTGAGGTTGTAGTCAACATTTTGACCAGAACTGTAGTGATCTGAAAGCTTGCTGAGGGCTGGAGGATTTACTTTCAGGATGGCCCCTTCAAATGACTGTTGGTTCCTTGCTGGCTGTTGGCATGGGACCTTTCTCTGTCACCTGACATATAAGCATTTCCCTAAGGCTGGTAAAGATACTCATATCTTTAAGACATGACAGCTGACTTCTCCAACAGCAAGTGATCCAACGAGCTAGAAAGATGCCGCAATACCTTTTATAATATTGCATACCATGCACCATCACTTGACCATATTCCTTTCGTTAACAGTGAGTCATTAAATCCAACCCACATGTAAGATGAGGAGGATTTGTCTCCAGCTTTTGAAGAGAGGAGTGTCAATGGATTTGTATAGATATTTTTGTTTGTTTGTTTGTTTTTGTTTTTTTTTGTTTTTGTTTTTTTAGATATTTTAAAACTACCAAAGAAACCCCACACCTTTTTCTATTCTCTAGAAGAGTTTATATAAGATTGGTGTTATTTCTTATTTAGATTGGGTCATTCTACAGTTCTCTTTGAAAAAAGGATTTTAATAATGTATTAATTTCTTTTAACGTAATAAGACTTTCTAGATTTTATAATACTTTTTGTACAGGTCAGCCAGAAGTTTATGTTTCTAGAAATATGTTCATTTTATTTAAAGTTACTTATTAGCATGAAGTTGATTATAATTTTTCATTAGTTTCCAGCATTTCTGTAAGAATTTAGCTGTTAGCCTGACTTTCCTTCTTTTGTGTGTCATTTTTTTTCCTGGGATTGTTTTTTACAATTTTTCTCTTTTTCTTTGTTGTTCTACAGTTTCACTATAATGTATACAGGTGACCAGAATTTTAAGTTCTATTCAGAAAGATAATCGAACAGAATTGATAAGAATTACATATCCAACATTATTGGAAGCAGAAAGTTCTCAACTGATCCAGGCATCACTTTTAGTTTACTGATTCTCTCTTCTGTTGTGTCTAATTCATCCCACCCCCTTCCCACTTGCTATCCATAAGTTTGTTCTCTACATCTGTGTCTCTATTTCTGCTTTGTAAATAAGATCATCTACACCAATTTTTCAGATTCCACATATATGCGTTAATATACGATATTTGTTTTTCTCTTTCTGACTTACTTCACTCTGTATTACACTCTCTAGGTCCATCCACGTCTCTACAAATGACCCAATTTCATTCCTTTTTATGGTTGAGTAATATTTCATTGTATATATGTACCACATCTTCTTTATCCATTCCTCTGTTGATGGACATTTAGGTTGTTTCCATGTCATGGCTATTGCAAGTAGTGCTGCAATGAACGTTGGGGTGCATGTGTCTTTTTGAATTATGGTTTTCTCTGAGTATATGCCCAGTAGTGGAATTGCTGGGTCACATGGTAGTTCTATTTTTAGTTTTTTAAGGAACCTCCATACTGTTCTCCATAGTGGCTGTATCAATTTACATTCCCACCAACAGTGCAAGAGAGTTCCCTTTTGTCCACACCCTCTCCAGCACTTATTGTTTGTAAATTTTGTAATGATGGCCATTCTGACTGGTGTGAGGTGATACCTCATCGTAGTTTTGATTTGCATTTCTCTAATAATTAGTGATGTTGAGCATTTTTTCATGTGTTTGTTGACCATTTGTATGTCTTCTTTGGAGAAATGTCTATTTAGGTCTTCCACCCATTTTTTGATTAGGTTGTTTGTTTTTTTAATATTGAGCTCCATGAGCTATTTGTATATTTCGGAGATTAATCCTTTGTCCGTTGCTGCATTTGCAAATATTATCTCCCATTCTGAGGGTTGTCTTTTCATCTTGTTTATGGTTTCCTTTGCTGTGCAAAAGATTTTAAGTTTAATTAGGTCCCATTTGTTTATTTTTGTTTTTATTCTCATTACTCTAGGAGGTGAGTCATAAAAGATCTTGCTGCCATTTATGTCAAAGAGTGTTCTGCCTATGTTTTTCTCTAAAGGTTTTATAGTGTCTGACCTTACATTTAGGTCTTTAATCCATTTTGAGTTTATTTTTGTGTATGATGTTAGGGAATGTTCTAATTTCATTCTTTTACATGTGGCTGTCCAGTTTTCCCAGCACTACTTATTGAAGAGGCTGTCTTTTCTCCATTGTATATTCTGGCCTCCTTTGTCATAGATTAGGTGACCATAGTCGCTTAGGTTAATCTCAGGGCTTTATATACTCTTCCACTGATCTATATTTCTGTTATTGTGCCAGTACCATACTGTATTGATTACTGTAGCTTTGTAGTATAGTCTAAAGTCGGGAGGCCTGATTCCTCCAGCTCCGTTTTTCTTTCTCAAGTTTGCTTTGGCTCTTAGGGATCTTTTGTGTTTCCATACAAATTGTAAAATTTTTTGTTCTAGTTCTGTGAAAAATGACATTGGTAATTTGATAGGGATTTCATTGAATCTGTAGATTGATTTGGGTAGTATAGTCATCTTCACAATATTAATTCTTCCAATCCAGAAACATGGTATATCTCTCCATCTGTTTGTGTCATCTTTGATTTCTTTCATCAGTATCTTATAGTTTTCTATGTACAGGCCTTTTGCCTCCTTAGGTAGGTTTATTCCTGGGTATTTTATTCTTTTTGTTGCAAAGGTAAATGGGATTGTTTCATTAATTTCTCTTTCTGATCTTTTGTTGTTAGTGTATAAGAATGCAAGTGATTTCTGTGTATTTTTTTTTTTTTTTTTTTTGTATCCTGCAACTTTACTAAACTCATTGATTCACTCTAGTCGTTTTCTGGTGGCAACTTTAGGATTTTCTATGTATAGTATCTTGTCATCTACAAACAATGACAGTTTTACTTCTTCTTTTCCAATTTGCATTCCTTTTATTTCTTTTTCTTCTCTGATTGCCCTGGCTAGGACTTGCAAGCCATCCCATTTTTAAAGTTAGTGATATGTATGTGTGTGTGTGTGTGTGTATGTATATATATATATATATATATATATATATATATATATATATATATATATATATATAATTTGAGATAAATTTTCTTGTTACCACAAATTAATTCAGCATGTACGTTTTTTACTCAGTCAAAATACAATTATCAAATCAGTAAGCATAACATTGATAGAATCTCATTATCTACTTTACAGTCCATATTGACTTATTGGCAACCTTCCTAATAATAGCTTTATAACTAATTTTTCCTGGTCCAGCATCCATTCTGGATTCCACATTGCATTCAGTTAATATTCCTGTTTAGTATCTTTTAAGCTAGAAACGTTCTTCGGCCTTTCTTTGTCTTTCTTTTCTTTTTTATCAAGGTAAAATTCACATAACATTGAACAATTTTAAAGTGTACAGTTCTGTAGTTTATAGGACCTTTAAAATGTTATGCAACCATCTCACTGCCTACTCCCCAAACATTTTCATCAACCCCAGAATACACCTCATAGCCATCAAGCAGTCATTTCACATTTCTCCTTCCCCCCAGCCCCTGAAAACCACTAATCTGCTTTTTATCCTGGTGGATTTACCCATTCTGGATGTTTCATGTAAATGAGCTCATACAATATGTCATCTTATGTGTCACACTTCTTTCACTTAGGGTAATATCTGAGCATATTGTAGCATATATCAGTACTTCTTTCTTTTTATTACCAAATAATATTTTATCGTAAGGATAAACCACATTTTATTTTTCTGTTTATCAGTTGATAGTTGTTTTTGTAATTTCCACCTTTTGGTTATCATAAACATTCAGATACATGTTTGTTATGGAAAACCTGTTTCAATTATGTATACAAACCTAGGCTTGGAATTGCTTGATCACATGATGATTCCATGTGTAACAGTTTGAGGAACCACCAATGTCTTCCACAGTGGCTACATCATTTTATATTCCTACCACGGATGTGCAAGAGTTCCAATTTCTGCCTATTGTTTTGTTGTTTAATAGCATCCTAGTGGATATGAGTGGTATCACATTGGGATTTTAATTTGCCTTTCCAGTGATGACTAGTGAATTTTGATATCTTTTCATGTGCTTATTGGCTATTTGCATGGCTTCTTTATGGAGGCATGTCTATTCAAGTCCTTAGCCCACATTTGAATTGGATTGTATGGTGTTTTTTTAGCCTTTTTTTTTTTTCCTATGTGAAAACATTTAAGTTCTATTCTCCTAGCAAGTTTCAGTTATACCCTACAGTGTTATAAACTATAGTCACCATGTTATTCGTTAAATCCTCAGACCTTATTCATCCTATAACTGACGATTTGTATCTTTTTCCCAACTTCTCCCTATTCCCTCCACCTCCCTGCCCCTGGCAACCACTTTTCTACCCTCTGCTTCTATGAGGTCACCTTTTTTTTTTTTTTTAATTCCCCATATCTTTATACCATGCAGTACTATTTGTGCTCTGTCTGGCTTATTTCACTTAGGATAATGCCCTCCAGGTTTATCCATGTTGTTGCAAATGACAAGGTTTCCTTTTTTTTTTAAGGCTAACTAATATTCATATATATATATATATAATAGTTTCTTTACTCTTATCAATTGAAGGAAACTTATGTAGGTTGTTTCCATATTTTGGCTACTGTGAATAATGTTACTATAAACATAAGGAAGATGTTCATACATATAGCTATCTCTTTGAGATAATAATTTTGTTTCCTTTGGATATATACCCTGAAGTGGGATCACTGGATCATAAGGTATGTATACGTATTTATGTATGTGTATATATGTATATATGAATATGAATCATATATATAATTCATATTATATGAATATAATTATACACATATGAATTATATAAGTAATTCATATTATATCAATATATATAATTCATAGTATATTCATATGTATACTATGAATTATATATATATATATAATTATTTTGTCATAGGAAGTCCTGACAAGTCAAATTTGGAACATACTTGTTTTTAATACCCTTCAGATTTTCTTTCTTATTGGCTAAATTCAGTGGCTGTTACAGACCACAATCAGCCAGGTTAGTTAAGGGCAAACTGAAATGTAGAGAGCATTGGCCCAGGAGTCAGACCTCCCTTGATTTTAGCCTCAACTCTGGACTCTAATAAGCTTTGTGACTTGGGGATGCCATTAACCTCTCTGTGACTCATCTTCAAATCAACATGACTACAAAGCATTCAGCACATTCCATAACATCTATCAATATATTATAGTTTTTACTCTAAAGGTACTTGTACTGACGTTATCACCAGAGTAACTGATGCATATTCCAGAAGAGACATAAATCAAATCTCAGTTTTCCTGGTGAGAATATTGAGGCTAAAGTTCAGAAGGAATCCATATTAGTTAAGGCTTACTTAAGCAGAAAGGGGAAATTTATTGACTCGGAAATAGATCTATTTTTAATTTATTGAGGAACCTCCATACTGTTCTCCATAGTGGCTGCACCTGTTTACATTCCTACCAACAGTGTACAAGGGTTCCTTTTTCTCCACATCCTCACCAGCATTTGTTATCTCTAATCTTTTTGATAATACACATCCTAACAGATACAAAGTGATAACTCATTGTGGTTTTGATTTGCATTTCCCTGATGATCAGTGACGTGGAGCACCTTGTTGTGAACCTGTTAGCTATTGTATATCTTTGGAAAAATGTCTATTTTGGTCCTTTGTCCATTTTTAAATTCTTTTTCTATTAAGTTGTATGACTTTTTGGTATATTTTGGATATTAACTCCTTATCAGATAGTGGTTTACAGATATTTTCTCCCATTCTGTAAGTTGCCTTTTCACTTCTTTGATGGTTTCCTTTGCTGTGCAGAAGGGGGCCATTTGTCTTTTAGTTGCTGAATTGTAAGAGTTCATTGTATGTTCTGGATACCAGGCTCAGATCAGATATCATCTGCAATTTTTTCCTGTTTTGTCAGTTGTATTTACACTATTTCCTAGCATCCTTGTCAAAAATCAATTGACCATAGATGTATGAGTTTATCTCTGTGCTCCTTATTCTAATTCCATAGAAGTATATTTTTATCTTATTGCCAGTACCACATTATTTTGATTACTGTACCTTTGTAATATGATTGGGAATCAGGAGATATGAGAACTCCAGTTTCAGTCTTCATTTTCAGGATTGTTTCGGCTCTTTGGATCCCCTTGTAATTCCATATGACTCTGAGGATTAGCTCTTCCATTTCTGCAAAAAAAATGCAGTTAGGAATTTTGATAGTGATTACATTGTATCTATAAATCAATTTTGCAGTATTGTCTGTCATCTTACCAAATCTTATTATCTCACCAATTACTTATTCAATCCATCAACACGTGGTGTCCTTCTGTTGATTTAGGTTTTATTTAAGTTCTTTCAACATGTTTTGTAGTGTTCAATGTAAAAGTCTCTCACCTTCTTGGTGAAATTTATTCCTAAATATTTTATTTTTGGATGTACTGTAAGTGGAATTGTTATCTTAATTTCTAAAAGATGCTATAGTAAGGAAAAGTTTTTTCTTCTCTCCCATTTATATATTTGTTCATTTATTTACGTTACTGAATTCATAGAGTCTTGTTTGATTCTTTATACTCCTTTGTAATTGATAATTATCTCAATGCTCAAATTATTTCAGATTTGGTGAATGAGAGCCCTTTTAAACTGGTTTTGTATTTTTTGATATGTTTCTATCATTCCTTAAAGACTTCTTTAGTTATTGAGTCAAGATAGCCCAGGCTCAGCTTATATTTTCCCTGGTTCAGTCTCAGAATAACTTTTATCCAGGGGACACTGGTACATTTTAGTGGATGCTATTATTTGCAAACTAAGATCTGTAGAAATAGCATTCATTAAATTATCATCATTAAAATAATATAATTGTAATTTTCTCATATTGCAATTTTTCTTTGTTTTGGAAAATCAAATGGCAAATACAGATCACTCATTCACTTTCTTTTCCATTTCTTCTTTTAGTCCCTCCCGTAATCCGGGTGTATCCAGAGAGTCAGGCCAGAGAACCTGGGGTAACTGCAAGTCTCAGGTGCCATGCTGAGGGCATACCAAATCCTCAGCTTGGATGGCTGAAGAATGGAATTGATATTACATCAAAGCTGTCCAAGCAACTCACACTTCAAGGTGCTTTTTACTTGCATTTTTCCTCTTAAATGACAATGTAAAAATTTTATTCTAAAACTTATAACACATTTTACATTATTATGAGAAAGAGCAAATAAGTCTTGGTGGCAAAAGAATATCATGAATATGAAAAAAGATATGGTTGTACCTAAGACATAATATTTGAAATAGAGTCCTTTAATATTTTTAATGTTTTAAATAATAGTCTTGTCATAATGATTAGTTATGTCATTATTTCTGTCATAAGTAAAATATTAAATTTTTTTCTTTTAAAAACTTATCCTCTGAACTATAGCAGATATACTGAACAGAATCATTGGATCTCTTCATTGAATACATTTCTGAAGAGACAATTTTAAATGCTTAAATCATATGTTAAAATATATATTACAGAGGGTGTCAGTAATATAGAAATTCTTTAGAAAATGTTTTGCATCATGAAATGAAGATAGAAAAAATTCAAAATGCTACTAAATATGTTCCATATTTATGTAGTTTTACAGTTATGAAGTTCTTGCATTCTAATATATAAAAATATTCTATATGTTCTAATAGTCTAATGTGCAGACATTAATCAATTATTTTACAGATTATAATAATCACAAATGAGTGGTATGTGAAAAGCAAACCAGGCAATCTTTCTAATGTCAAATAACCTAAATAATGCAAAAGCAGTTTCATATATGTTGATTATACTAGTAAGCAAAATAATGTAAAAATCTTATTTCCATTGTCATGAGTGGCCCAGGGACAGTCATTTTACTGGAGTATCTATTGCATGGCATTACATTCCTTGTTCCATGCTTTTAAATTACTTCAATTCATACTTTAGAAATGAATATATTTTCATTTTTAAAATTATTTCTGTAAGAATAGACTGCTCTTATTATTCAACTTAGAGAGTGAATACACTTTATCAGTATACATCTTAAAATAAATCTTTTAAATCACTTACTTATTTATTTTTGCAAATGAAAAATGACATATGAAAGTATTTTTGACCTTTCAGAGCTGAATCCTAGCAATCTCTATGTTAATATAAGTAGGTCCAACAAATTTACATGTTTGCGTCTATTGATTGCATCATGGTGTCTGTAATCTGAGATGAGGATTGATCTGATAAACTGAAGTTAAATTGAATGAAAGTCTATTTAGTTTCTGATTTTGTCATCTCTTACCTATTTGATAGCAACAAACCATATTATATGAACTTATTTTGTTTTTGTTTTAGAAATATACAGGAAGGCAAATTTGGGGAGTTGGTTACACTCTAGACTCAACATTTGAAAGATTGGGACATTTGTAAAATAGTTATTATCATTTTTTTAAAATAAGAGAAAGTAAGTTAATTTTTGAGAGACTATGACAAGTAATAAAATGTAAGTAGGAAGCAGAACCTAAGAGATAAATCTGGGTGCACAGGAGTGTGAAATTCCATGTGGTTTTGTATATGATCACATATTACCAAATTACATAGTTATTTAATTATCCATTTATTCATCAGATGCTTATTTAGCATTTGTATGTGAGGTCCAAGTCTAGGCACTAACTGATAACTATGGCAATAGATGGGATGATATGGTTATGAGAAGTAAAATTCAACAAAGCAGAAATATTTTGGTGGGCAAATCCAGACAAATATCCAAAGGGACTAATAATTAGCAAAGAGGCAGGAGAACAAGGTGATTACAGAATGAAAGAAAAGAAAGCCAGAGATGGGAACAAGTTCAACAGTGCTGGCGGCATAGAAAGGTCAAGGAAGATCATTAAAATATATTCATGGGTTAGTGATTAGTTTGTCCTTGTGACATTTAGAAAATCAGTCCTCAGTGGGCTTAGAAATGAAAAGGAGGGAAGAAGTATAAAAACCTATTTCCAAATTTTGAAAGAGTAAAAAATAACAGTAGTAGCTGCTGGTGGGAAGGTTTAGGACTGATGAAGATATTTCTCACTTCTTGGACAATTTGTTGGTTTAAAAGGATATTGGTAAAGAGAAAGATGTATGAATAATGAAACAGGGGAAGGAGCGACAAATACAAAACAAAAAAGGAGGGGAGGTTGGCCTTGGAAAGAAATAGAAAATTTCCTTTGAGAATGAAATAAAAATGAAGATGTAAATGGAAACAGGAGGTTTGGGGATTAATTTCTTTCTTTTCCAGCTTTTATTGAAATTCAGTTGGCATATAAAATTGTGTAAGCTTAAGGTATACAAGGTGATGATTTTTTACACATATATTGTGAAATGATTTAGGTTTACTTTTTAATCACTTCTATGTATTTCATGATATAAATAACAAGACAGCCTGCTTAGAGTGAGAAGTTATTATTATGCTGGGAAACATCAAACAAAGACTAAAGACAAAGACTAAAAGTGGAGTAGTATATGAAATGCAACTAACTGTAAAGGTCAAGTAACATCCTGTTACTTGAAAATTGGAGATTGTGAATTTGAAAATTTGTAAATTTGCTTATGTAATAGTCTAGTAATTTAATCAAAAACTTAAGTGCAGGGGATGTTTTCTAGTTCTGAAAACAGATGTGTCAGGATGATAAATGGACCCGGAAATTGGTAGTTCTGGTCATAGAGTAGAAAACATCTAGATATGCTAGATTATGTAGGAAAGGAGGGAAAGATAGTGGGACACATAGGTTAGAAGAATATATAAGAATATTGAGAAGAGAGAATTTCAAGAAGGAAAAAATTGAAGTTTCAAAAAAGTTCTAGAGAATTTAAACATAAGTATGTAGTCTTTGGAGAGGGCCATGTTTCACATAAAACAAGAAGCTGATCTGGGCTTAAATACATTGTTTTCTTCTCATCTTTTAGAACAGGGGTCTGCAAATGAAGGACCACAGACCAAATCTGGAAAGCTGCCTATTTTTGTAAATAAAGCAGTTGTTTTGCTTGTTTTTAGAACAGCCACATTCATTTTAAAAAATAATGTCTGTGGCTTCTGTCATGCTGCTATGGCAGAGGTGAGAAGTTGGCACAGAAATTGTGTAGCCCACAAAGCCAACTGGCCTTTTTCAGCGGCCCTGCCAAAAAAAACCTGCCAATTGTTTTGGGGAAGTGATTCTCAACAAAGGATGGGGGGAATGGAGGAGTGCAGCGATATTTGTAAATCAAGAAAGAGGGTCCAGTGATTTCAGTGATTAGCCTTTCCCAAACACTCACTGCCTCTCCATATCCTCCTAGGGATGACATTTAAGCTCTTTTCCCCTTGGTTTTCTACCTTCCTTTCCCAAACAGCGGCTCTGATCATTCAGTCTCCTCTCTGTCACAGAGTCGTGCCCCTTTCTATTGCACATGGTTCATGGTGTCCTTGTGATTGGATAACATGGAACACACCACAAACATGCACACAGAGACCTACAGAAAAAAAGAAAAGAAAGTAAAAGAAAAGATGCAAACCTAAACAAATGAGCACTAAAACACTGAACCTTAGGGTCTGATAGAACAGAAGTCCAGCCTTTACCTTTGAGGGGAGTGACCTGCATAAGATCATTCCATGAGTCTCAGATTCCTCATTTGATAATTAGCTATTATCTGGGACAATTAAGGAATAATATATATAAAGCACCTCCTGTATTGCCAACATACAGTAAATGATTAATTATACCCTGGTTTCCACTTTGGGGAATGCAACTCATTCAGAGATTAGCTGCAAATATTATTTTACCAAAATTTAAAAATTAGATTAATTATTCCCTTAACCCTTTGGTTATACACTGACTATATCAATTTCCATATTATAATACTGCTTACTTTAGGTATATTTCTTGCAAACAACTGCAAATCTTACAAAAAAAATCATGTGTTATTTTCTTTATGTCCCCTATACCTAATAATTCCAGATATATAATTCAGACTCAAGAATATGCTTGCTAAATGGCATTGTATTATACTTGCATGATGTAGCTCACTTAATTCCTTTATGACATGTCTTTTCACAAGTATTCTCCTGTAAATGAACCATATTGGTATTAATTGAAACTGTTGTAAAAACTGAGGACAAAGTGGATTATGAATATTAAAAATAAATATAGAAATGGAATTATAGTTTTCAATATGTAACACTTCTTATGCAAGGTAGGAAATAGGAAATGGATATAAAATATGGTGTGTGCATTTGATACAGAGTATTGGGATCTCTGTAATAGAATGACAGCACAATTTATGAAACACTTGAATGCATCTGGAATAATTTGGCATGTCTCCAAAGCATGGAAGTATGAAGGGAAACAGTTTAATTAGGATAAGCTAAGAGAACTGTTTGACTGTGTAATCAGAAATCACTGTACCAAAACTGAAACTGTAGTTTACAGGTTGCATTTGCCTTCTGTTTTCAGCAAATGGCAGTGAGGTTCATATTAGCAATGTGCGCTATGAAGATACAGGAGCATACACTTGTATCGCGAAAAATGAAGCAGGAGTGGATGAAGACATTTCTTCTCTTTTTGTGGAAGATTCTGCTAGAAAGACCCGTATGTATTGAATACACACACACACACACACACACACACACACACACACCGCACACACACACACCATACTCAACTTTACAAGTAAGTTTTTTCAAAAACAAAGGCATCAGAAAATGCTGTGAAATGAGCAATGCATAAAAGAAAAAACAAGCAAACAAAAGCAGTTTTCATATGTAGGAAGGCTGGAATTCTTGAAATATTAAAAGAAGATTTAAGGATTAAATACAAGATTTTGAAATTTTCAATACGACAACTAAAATGATTTTGTTTCTTTGGCAAGTGTACATAAGATGTGTTGGGTCCTGTCCTCCCATTTGCTCATATAGGAAATTAAATCCTTTGCAAAATCCTTCTCCCAAATGATTTGGAATTCAAAGTCCTATAATATAGCCAAGGAGCATTCTGTAGTTTTAATACATCAATCATTCTTTTTCTTGAAGTTGCATTGTAGTCATGACCCAATGGCTGTACATCAGCCCTTCTTTGCAGCAGTCAGAGAAGTAAGCCACCTTGAGACACCCACTGCCCCAGCACCAACACCACACCATGGGCTATTCTCCGTTTATAGCTAGAAATCCTTTGTCATTGCTGTACATGTCTCCTCGTTGTTTCATGAAGTTTTAACAAAAATGTACTGTCCTTTTAAAAAATTAGTACTTAGAAAAAGGGATATGGTGGCCTGGGATGCTAAAGATGGATTTTTGGTTACAGCTGAATTATTTAGAACTCAAAGTACTCTTGTAGCATTTATCAAGTGAGCTCTCTATAGGCAAACACTCAGACATTTTCTTCCCCTGGTGCACATGTGCCACGGATGGCTGTTTTGGGATTGGGTCTGGATATACTTGGAATGGCTATTCTCATTGTTCCAAAGTCTTGCACCTGTCTGTACCTCCTATCAGTCTAAGTTTTTTCAGGGATCCTTATATTTTGAGGACCATTTACATGTGCAATTCTCTGAGCCCAGTTTTTGGACGAGGTTAAAATATTGTCCCAGGAATCTTCTTATTCCTCTTTCAATCAGTGAGTGCATGTAGATATGAGTGGATCCAATGAGGAAGTTGGGTCTTACCCAGGCCCTGACTACTGGTATATCTGTATCTATATTTCATCTGGCTAGGACAACCCTCATTATAAGCATACTTAAATATAAAATTCTTAAGGTGGAAAAAGAGAAAAGAAAACTGGGTTTAATGATCTAGATAAGGACCGCCATAGTTTCTTTACCTCAATTTGCAATTCATTTCCTGTTAAAAATTAATTTTGGGTGACAAGTAATTGAAAACTTTAGTTTTCCTTGTCTTTTATGATGGTGCTGATGAGACAGATTTTATTTTCAACTCTGTATTTTAATTTTCTTTTAATATTGGTCATGTAGTTTCCAATATATTTCTCTATTACAAAATTGAAACACATAGCTATAGCTTCTTTAATCAATGAATCACTATCTACCAGCATGTATATTTGAGAAACACTTTACTGGAAGATTTCATATAATTTTGTCATATAAATTTGTTAGTTTAATCATAAGCTGTGTATGAAATCATGTTTTCAGTTTATTTTACTTATACCTTAAACAGTTACAGGTCAAAATAATGCATTTTAAATATTTATTTATTTATTTATTTATTTTTGGCTGCGTTGGGTCTTCGTTGCTGTGCACAGGCTTTGTCTAGTTGCAGCGAGTGGGTGCTACTCTTCGTTGCGGTGCGAGGGCTTCTCCTTGCAGTGGCTTCTCTTGTTGTGGAGCACGGGCGCTAGGCCCGCAGGCTCAGTAGTTGTAGCTTGCGGGCTCTAGAGCACAGGCTCAGTAGTTGTGGCTCATGGGCTTAGTTGCTCCACGGCATGTGGGATCTTCCCAGACCAGGACTTGAACCCATGTCACCTGCATTGGCAGGCGGATTCTTAACCACTGAGCCACCAGGGAAGTCCGAAAGACATTTTGTTAGCAATATGCTGTTAAAATCAGAAATACTAGTTTTATAAGACATAGCACTGCAGGTCTTACTACATCTATAGTTATAGAACTTTCAAAGCCATCTTATAAGAAACAATACAAATGAAAGATTTGGAGACTTTTGCTTTCTAACTCTGAAAGTGAAATATGTATAGGTATTAATTATACATTCAAATCATGTGACATTTTGAAGGATAAAGAGTGAAAACTAACAGATTTTATTTTTTTAATTAATTAATGAATCTCAAAAAGGTACTTAACATAAGGTCTACCCTCTTAACATAAGGATACCCGCTTAACCCTCTTAAAGTTTTAAGTGTACAATATTGTATTGTTAACTACAGGACTAAGTTGCACAGCAGAGCTCTAAAATTTGTTTATCTTACATAACTACAACATTATAACCATTGAACAACTCTTCATGTCTCCCTTCTCCCCTTCCCCTGACAATCACCTTGTATTTTCTACTTTTATGATTTTGACTCTTTTAGATACCTCATTTAAGTATAATTACACAATATTTCTCCTTCTCTGACTCACTTGTTTCAATGAGCATAACATCTGCCAGGTCCATCCATGTTGTTCCTTCTTTGTAAGACTGAATAATATTATATTTTATGAATACACAAAATTTTCTTTATCCATTGATATGTTAATAGATATTTGGGTTGTTTCCATATCTTGGCTGTTGTGAATAATGCTGCAATTAACATGTGAGTTCAGCTATCTCTTTGATCCTGGTTTCAATTCTTTTGGAAATACACCCACAAATGGGATTGCTATGTTATATGATAGTTCTATTTTTAGCTTCCATAATGTTTTCCATAGTGGCTACACCATTTTACATGCTCACAAACAATGTGCAAAAGTTCCAGTTTCTCCATATCCTTGCCAATACTTTTATCTTTTGTTATTTTGATAATAGATGTTCTAACCGGTATGAAGATAATATCTCATTGTGGTTTTGATTTGTATCCCTGATGATTAGTGATATAGAAAAAATTTTCATATGTCCATTGGCGATTTGTATGGCTTTGGAGAAATGTCTATTCAACTCCTTTGCCCATTTTTAAGTTGGGTTATTTTTTGCTATTGAGTTATTGGAGTTCCTTTTTTTGAAAATTAAATGATTATCAGATATAAAGCATGAACATATTTTCTCCCATTCCATAGGTAGTTTTTTTCACTCTGCTGATTGTTTCTTTTGCTGTACAGAAGCTTTTAAATTTGATACACTCTAACTTGGCTATTTTTGCTTTTGCTAATTGTGCTTTTGAGAAAATTATAGACCAATGTCCCTTATGAACATAGGTACAAAATTCCTCAACAAGATATTAATGAACTGAATCCAGTGGCACATTAAAAAGAACATGCACCATGATCAAATGGGATTTATCCCTGGGATTCAAGGATGGTTCAACATAAGGAGATCGGTACATGTGACTTGCACATTGACAGACTACAGAATAAAAATCACTTGATCATCCAGTAGATGCAAATAAAACATTTGAAACACCTTTTAATGATAAAAATACTTTGACAACACCCTTTTACAATAAAAATGCTCAACAAACTAGGTGTGGAAAGAATTTACGACAACATAATTAAGGCCATATATTTTTAAGCCCACAGCTAACACCATACTCAGTGGTTAAAAGCTGAGAAAAAACTTTCTGCCTAAGATCAGGAACAAGACAAGGATACACACTCATACTTCTATTCTACATAATATTGGAAGTCCTAGCCATAACAATTAGGCAAGGGTAAGAAATAAAAGGCATCCAAATCCGAAGAAGAAAAATTGTCTCTGCAGATGACATGATCTCATATAGAGAGAACTCTAAAGATGCCACAAAATAAACCTGTTAGAACTAATACACATATTCAGCAAAGTTGCAGGGTACAAAATGAACATATGAAAATCAGTTGTGTTTCTATACATTAACAATGTATATCTGAGAAGCAACTAAGAAAGAAATTCCATTTACAAATGCATCAAAAAGAATAACATACCTAGGAATAAATTTGACCAAAGAGGTGAAAGACCTGTACACTGAAAACTATAAGAAATTGATTAAAGAAATTGAACAAAACACAAATAAATGGAGAGATATTCTGATATTCTGTGCTCATAGATTGGAAGAATGAATACTCTTAAAATGTCAATACTAACCAAAGGAGTCTCTGATCCAATTCTATTTCCATCAAAATCTCAGTGGCATTTTACAGAAATAGAAAAAATTCCTAAAATTCATATAAAACAACAAAAGATCCAGAATAACTGCAAAAATCTTGGAAAAGAAGAGCAAAGCTGGAGAAATTATACTTCCTGATTTCAAAATATATTTTAAAACTATAGTAATTAAAACAGTATGATATTTACATAAAGACAGGCATGTAGACCAATGGGACAGAAAAGAGATCTCAGAAATAAATCCACACATATGCAGTCAACTAATCTTTGACAAGGGCTCCAGAATACATGTTTGCCAAAGGATAGTCTTTTCAAAAAATGGTGCTGGGAAACTGAGTGTCCACACATAGAAGAATGAAACTGAACTTCCCATCTTTTACCATATAAAAGAATCAACTCAAAATAGTTAAAGACTTAGGTATAAACCTGAAAATGTAAACCTCTTATAAGAAAACATAAGGGAAAACTTCATGACATTGCTTTTGGCAAAAAAAAAAAAAAAAAGGATTTTAGTTGTAACCCAGAAGTCTCAAGCACCACTAATTCATGTTTATATTCTACTATTTTGTAGGCATGTAAATACAGTTTCTTTGCAATAACAAATTTACCTCTCATTTAAATAAACAACTTTAACCTTTTTTTGGGGGGGGGGCACCTCGTGCAGCTTGGGGGAATCTTAGTTCCCCACACAGGGATCGAACCTGGGCCCCTGCAGTGAAAGTGCCAAGTCCTAACCACTGGACTGCCAGGGAATTCGCTAAACTAATTTAATTTTTGTTAAATTTGTTTTCCACAAATTTGCGACACCATTATTAAGAACATATCATATATATAGTTGTTAATGTGAAAATAGCCATTTTTAGAAACAAACACACATACTTAAAACCAGAATAAAGCTAAATAAGTAAACTGAGTAGAATATTAGTAGTGATAAAAGAGAATGAACTGAAAATGTGAGACTGTCTAGTTGAAGGCAGTTTTCCTTGGGATGTTTCCTAGCACTCAATAAATTGTCAGAATTCTGTATAACAATACCAAAATCAGGTGGACAGCACATCAGGGAAAACTACAGCCTTTTGTAAGTCCTAACATAAGAATTGCTCTGGGTTCTCTTCTAGTAATTCCATGGAAAAAGACTAATAATATTAATTATGCAAGTCACATTTGTATTTTGACAGATATTCTCAAAAAGTCAGAGAGAAGAGTCACAGACCCATCAATGATGACTTCACTCTTCTTATTTGCACATATTAAAAATTACTGACTTATCAAAATAATTTCAGAGGTCTTTTTTCCTTTTAGTTGTGTTAGGATACAACATACAGTTGACCCTTGAACAATGTAGTGTTTAGGAGGTCCAACCGCCCTTGCAGTCGATAATCTGAGTAGAACTTTACAGTCTGTCCTATGTGTCTGTGGTTCCATATCCATGGATTAAACCAATGGTGGATCGTGTAGTATTGTAATATGTATTTATTGAAAATGATCCCTGTATAAGTGAACCCGCACAATTCAAACGCATGTTGTTCTAGTGTCAACTGTATATTTAAAAAGCAGATTGGTCTAACAGAAGAGCATGAACTTTGGAGTAAGACATGAGTTAGAATAATTTCTCCACCACATAATAGTCCTGTGATTTGGAGCTACTAGTTAGCCCCTCTGAGCTTTAATGTCCTTATCTGTAATACAGTATAAATACTAACTCACTAAGGGTTTTCTATGCAGATACTGTAAAGCACTCACCATAATGCTAGACATTATGCTGATTCTTACTAATTTTCTGAAAATAATTACTTACTTCTTGCTAGAAACATTGACAAAAATCATTTTTAATAAGACTGGAAAATCTAGTAATTGTTAGAAATCAGCATTTCCAAAATGAATGATACCTATACAGAGATATAGGTATAGAGATAGATGGAGATGGAGATGTGAGTGTATATTGACATCTATAGTATTATATATCCAAACATAAAATATTATATATCTTCATACTAAAAACTTGATTCTGCTGATAAGAGTATAACTTTTCCTTTAATGTAGCTATTAAGATATTTTAAATAAAAATATATTTTTTTGCCAGAGTCAAAGCAAAAGCTACACTTTATTTCCCCTTTACATTGGTCAATTTATATTCCCATTACACTAAAAAATTATTTTGTAAGGTGATTTTCTTCTATTTTCTTTTTGAAAGATGCAGAGAAGTATTGAATCCCATGTAGACAGCAATAACAAAGGGGAAAGATTTACAACTTTTGGGTCAAATGACACAACACGGATTTTGTTTGGCTACAACTTCAGAGTAATCATCCAGCTATTTTCTGTATAATTGAGTTCTGATAGTGGCATCAATCACATTTTTTTCTTATACTATATTTCCCAGCAATATGATGCTGTTGAGAGAAAAATTCATGCAAAGCATCACAGGCCAGGGAGCTGATTTTTGTTGTGCCTGAATCTTTGAATTGGAAAACCTTGAGTTACAGGTTTGTTGGCAAACCCTACTGGAATTTTTCTCATGTGACAAATTGAACTACAAGAAAGTGCTGCAAAATAATATAATCTCCAGCTATATTAGGCTTAGGGTTTGATAACTAAGATTGAATAGAATGGTATACAGGGAGGATTTAAATGCAAAGAACAGTAGAAATGGGCCCTAGAATGGTGCTTGTAACAGGGAGTAGAAGACAATTTGAAATAATGTGAGGGGATTTTAGGTAGAGGTAGATCATTGTTTATTTGGAAACATCTTGCACATAACATAAGTACTTAATACACTTCCATTTCCAATGGGAGGCAATTCCCAGATGATAACAATTTATCTTCAGAATTATGGCAAATTAAAAGCAGTGTGAATGTAGGCTTCTCTGGAAAGCTTTTAAGCCTCTATGCGCATTAAGCCCTGGACACAGGTTTTATGACACCTTGCTGCGATTTTAGTAAAGGATACATTTAATCTAGCTTCTCACAAATATTGGAATATAATGTTTGAATATGTTAGACTAGTGTATATATTTTTTTTTTTCTTTTTTTCATTGTCACAGGCAGTATTACATTGGAAATATTCGGCTATTGCTACATTCCTTACTTTAGAATTAACTTCAATAAATTAACATTGGTTGACTGTTATGAACTAAAATTCATTATGATTCTTTAAATGAGTATTTTAAATGGGTTAACTCTACAACAAGATTACAAGAATGAACAAACTATATAAATATATAATGTTCATATAAGTTAATAAGTATTATAAAAATATGATGAGTATAATTCACAATACATGGATTTAGAAATATGGTGAAATGTAGCCACTTGTACCTAAATATTTCAAAACATATATGAATGTTTAAGAATGTTTAAGAAGTATTTGCCTACTTTAGAAGTAGAGGAAAGGGTCTTAAAATAGGTTAAAATATGGTATTTTTACATTTAAAGGCAGTTTAAATATGATATCACAAACTTTGGAAATAGAACATATTCTGGTAATATGAACAAGTTAATTAACCTTTCTAGTCTTCATTTACTTTCTATTTTTAAAGAGTAGAGAAAATACTTACTTCGAAAGAGCAATTGTATAGGTTTAATGAGATCATTTACGTAGGATTTTATCAATGTCTACAGAGGCTAGGAAGATAGTATAAACAAAGAATAGCATAGTCTATCAGGTATAGATGGACCCAAATGCACCAGTTATCAATTAATAATCATTTTTATACTCAACCAGTATGAGTGAGGTAGAACAAATAGGAATTTGGAAAATCTATAGTTAAAGAGATGGTGTGGACATCATAGCCAGGGTGATATTTTAATCCTGATAGTTATGAACTAAGTGCTGGAATCAAAAAGAACCAAATCAAAACAGATATCTGAGAAAAATGAAATAAATCAATAAATGAAAATTATTGTTAATTTTCGTTTAACATTCACTGACTATTATTTAATAGACGTACAATACTAAAAACACTTTAAAGCAGAGTGAACAATGCATATTTCTTTTGAAAAACCCAAAAAACTATTTAGTTAATATTTGTCACAGACATTTACATACTAGTAAGCTTATTGTGAAATAAAACACACTTAGAATAATCAGACTCATGTTGAGGTTAATCATGCTTGATAAGCATTTATTATTTTATGAGCTTTCATTACTTATCTTAAATTCTAATATTCAAGCTCTCAATTTGGCCAATGACATTGTCGCATCCTGTGAAGTATCTTGTTCGTAAATCTTTTCATCTGTTGACCCAGAACATGGTGAAATGATCTGCTTTGTGATTTCCATATCTGAAGGTTATATTTTCAAAATAGCATGCTTTTCAATGTCATTAAATAGACCTGTTTCTAACGCATTGCCATTTTTGCCCAATAGTGGAGGCTTGTCTCTCATTTAACAAGATGCTACGTGATCTGAATGTCATCAAATTGAAAAGTTTACAACAATCATCAATAATCAGGGATCCCTTGCCTACAAAACAAAATATGACTCTAAGCTTTCTTATTTTGATTTATTTCCTCCATTTTGTCTGCAGGACCTTATATACCTTCAGTGGAATATTCCTATATCTCATCTCATATTACACCATGTCAATTTGCCTAATTTTTTTTATGATAGAAATAGGCAAGTAATGATGATATTTTATTTATATTTCTGCAGGCATGCAGACTAAATTAGCTTATATACAGTGACAGTGCTGAGTATAAGGTCTCTAGGAAACTTTCAGAAAATCTATATACTAATATTTTGTTGGTGGTGTTCAGGAGAGAATGTTAGGATTCACTTTGATAATCCATAATTCCAGAGGCATTGTACTTGGTGAGTCCTTTGCAAAATAGCTGTGACAGGTTGCCCCCGATTTTCATAAATTCTGTTTATGCCACTTTCTTTTATGAAAGACCTACAAATACATTAGTGTCAGCTTTCGCTAACCAAAAGAAATCCTAAGCGGATCTTCTTTTTTAGTAAGAAAGGTGAAGAACTAAAATCACATCCAACCAGCTTTGCAGCAGCCCTATAGAGGTTGGGAGCATCTGAGCTGTAAAACTGGCACAGCCAAGCTCCTTCCTTGGAACCACACTCAGCATCGTCTCAGCATCTCAGCATCAATCCCTTATAGCTGTGAACCGTGTCTGTGAGCACCTGTGCTTTACCTCCATTTATTTTGTGCATCCCTTAATAAGATGTGTCCTAAGGTAACTGCTTCTTCACTTTATAACATTTTGGTTTGTGAAAGGTTTCACAGGAACCTTCTACTTTTGGATAGTGGGGAAACCTGTACTTAGGTTCAAGAAGAGGTTAGAATTATCACTCAATGATTTTCTTAGAGTTCTCTGATATAGGGATTCTGTCAGAAAATGGTGTCAATGTGTGAAGAGTTAATAAAACAAATGTGCTCTTCAAATTCCCAGGCTCCCATATGAGGGGCTGAAGGGAGGTGCCTTCTTAACATTTTGTGAAATCTAATTGATGCCATACATTTTTATCAACTGTGTACAAAGAGCCCAGATTATACATCTGTGTGCCTATTATCCTCTGTTTGCCCAGATATCTGGGTTCTGATAAGAACTAATTGTTGTACGAATATGCCAGAAAGAGTGAGTCAGACAGTTTGATTACTGTTTATCTTCCTTATTTGCTTTATTTTCCAACTTTGTGTTCATTTCCATATTTGTGTTACATAGGAAATATAACTTTACATTTGAAACGTTATTAAATATGACATTTCTTAAAAGTCACTTTTCTAACTCATGCAGTAAAATTGTGTACCAATTTAAATACAATATCTTTCCCCTAAATTGATCTACTGTCTGTCTAATGCATACCTTTATAAATACTAAACTCTGGTATAAATAATAATAAAACTTTTGGAAACATTCTAACAATAGTACAATTTAAATAGAAAATAAATTATTAGTGAATAAAATATTTGTTTTTGTCTGAAACATATGCTTATAGAAAGTCAAAATGTGTTTCTAGATATAGTTTGGATTCAGAAGACTAAGATTATACCATACAGTAAAGAAAAAAGGTGTGTTATTTTCTAATGTAATTATTATAATGATATTCAAGTAAAGACTATATACATACATATACATATATATATCACATCCAATATTGTCTTAATTATGATTATACTAATATTAATATTAGAATATAATTTTAGGGGTATGTTTCAAAGGCAGAATAAACATCAGAAGAAAAAGTATGATTAGATTAAAATTAAGAAGTTCTATTCATAAGAATTTGCCCTCAAGATATTGTCTACCTAAAAAATTAATAAGAACTTAGTATCATAGATTGCTCAATAGATAGATAGATAGTTATAGATGAAACAAACCAAAGAAAACTAGGCAGTAGTTTTAAAAAGACTTTTCAGATAGAAGGAAAGATGAAGTGTCAATATATATTATGAAAAGATGTTAATCCTCATTAGTTTTCAAGGAAACACACTTTATAATCACAGAGAAATGCCATTTTACATCTATCAGAATACCAAAAATTAAAAACCTACAAAACACCAAGACTTGATGTGATTTGGAAAAATAGGGCTTATTATCAACTGCTAGAGGTAGTGTCAGTTTCACCTCCCTTTGGAAAGCACTTTAACATTATCTGTTAGGATTTGCATACGCCTTGGAACACAGCAATCACACATATTAGAGAAATATTGAATTGCCATACATTCAGAAGTTATTTAAGAAGAACCTGCCACGTACTTAATATTTTGCTATAATTTATTTTCATTTTTATTTGTCTTTTAATTACTTCCGTATTTCCATAGTAACTGAACTAACTTCATTTAAATACTTTTTATAATGGCTGTAATTTGATTTATGTAATTTAAATGTGTGTGAAGTTGTTACATTCCCAAGTGTGTGAATACTATTTCAAAATTAATCCAAACTTATTTATTTGTTTTCTAATGTCTATTAGAAAAGGGATATTTACAAAATTTATAAAATTAAGAGTTTTCATTGTAAGGCGAACAAAAAATCTACAGGGAACGATAGGTTTGTTCATTTGTGTTTTCACCTATGAAATATTCACTGAGGAAAGAACAAACATGCAAACAAACATGCTGCTAGCATATGGCTAGTACTGAATAAGACAACTCTGTACTTTCAGAAAGACTATAGTTTAATGCAGTTAGAAGTAAAGGACAGCTTTAATACATGGTAGAATAACATAATTGTTGTAACAGACATACAAGTCAAGTGGGATAGGATCGCAACCACAGAATCATCAAATTCCAACTGAGTTGAATTGCATAATGTTTATTGAGATGATGACATTTGAGCTAATATTTGGTGGCTGTAGCAATACCTCTACAGCTGGAGACTTAAAAGTATATCAACTCAGGGAAGAGTCATGAACCCACGTGGTGTGTTTTATTAACTTTGTGTAATATACTCGTAAAAAGATTTGCTGGGAATTTGCAATACATGGTGAGAATAAATTATTGGGTAGAACCAGATTAAGGGAGGTGTTGAACATTGTGAATAGAAAAAGTCAAATGAGGAGTCATTTACATGCTATGTTTCTGCAAAGGTAAAAATTCTTTTCTACATAGTCATTATCTAGTGTTTAGATAAATATCACAATAAGCATTTTTTGTTGCATAACTCATTGTTAATATATAGTAGACATTTGAGTAATTTTTTTTTTTTTTTTAACCTGAGCAGGATTAACCAAATTCAAATTGCCAACATGGTATATAAGACCAACAGTCTTTTATGTTGACTATTTAATCTCAAGACAGAATACGTGTTGTGCTGCTGGATACAACCCCTGTGAGCATTCAGTATGAGGTTGGACCGTCTTCCTCTACTCATCTTTTGAAAACTATTTTGCATAATGGCATTTCCCAAAAGATAGTGTTACTTGATTTATCAGCCTATTTGAGCTTCTAAGAAGAAAATGTTCATAAAATATTATTTTTAATAAATAATCATATTAAAATAGTCAAGGACTAAAATTATGTCTTAGGCTGCTTGTGCCTATTAATTTGTATCCATTAAATTAGAGCAAAGCTAACACTGAAAAGATTCTATTTTAATAATAGATAAGAGATAATCTACTGCTGACTTTATGCTTTTGTGGCCCCTGAGCAATGTTTACTTCATACCAATGGGTACAGTGTTGGCCAGGACACAATTCTGGCTACAGAAACTAATCTGAAAACAGTTTGTTTGATATATAAATAAGTGGATACTCTGCTCATTAATTTGTTTTTAGAACATTATTATTCTACTCCAAACTATTTGATTAGACTCATATTTTTAGCACATGCTTGCTTTATTTTGCTTTTTTTAAATTAATTTTTATTGGAATGTAGTTGCTTTACAATGTTGTGTTAGTTTCCACTGTACAGCAAATTGCTTTCTTAAAATTATTAGAGAAATTAACTCAATTAGAGATATTGATAGAAATAAAATTTTAATGGCTCCAGTATTCTAAGGTACTTGGCACAGTGTCTAGCACATAATAAGGGCTCAGTAAATGTTTCTGATTACTGATACTGTTATTATTCTGCTTCAGTAATTTTAGTTTTAATTTTTTCTTAAATATATTGAACAATGGATAAAAATTATGTAAATGGTAAAAATGGGTAAAAGTGAAAAATGCTAGGAATAGGACTATTCAAGAAAGTGTTACAGATTAAATATTTTATATTTGTTTTTAACAGCAAACTATTTTGAGGTTCAGATTTACTTAGGAATTACTTATAACTTTATTAACATGTATCGCAACTGGCGATTTCTTTACTCTTGTATCTTACATAGTCTGGTACTCCTGTGAAGATAAATTCCCTTCTTGAATCTCCTAGTCACATGAAAAATTGTATGCTCAAGTTGGAAAAAATGCCCTTGGAGCAAACATTTCAGAGTTTTATTCAAATCTGATCATTTTCCTTTGATGTTCTTTCTTGTAGAGTGTGGGAGAGGTAAGTTTCATACGGATTGTTAGTAAAAAATATATATACATATATAGGAGGGAAACCGTTTTTTTTTTTTTAAATCTTTATTGGAGTATAATTGCTTTACAATGGTGTGCTAGTTTCTGCTTTATAACAAAGTGAATCAGCTATACATATACTTATAAACCCATATCTCCTCCCTCTTGGGTCTCCCTCCCACCCTCCCTATCCCACCCCTCTAGGTGGTCACAAAGCACCGAGCTGATCTCCCTGTGCTATGCGGCTGCTTCCCACTAGCTATCTGTTTTACATTTGGTAGTGTATATAAGTCCATGCCACTCTCTCACCCAGCTTACCCTTCCCCCTCCCCATGTCTGTTATGTGTAGTGAGGTGGATGGACCTAGAGTCTGTCATACAGAGTGAAGTAAGTCAGAAAGAGAAAAACAAATACCATATGCTAATACATATATATAGGGAAACTGTTTTTATATCACATTCTGGAAGTCATGCCTGACTGCATCTTATTTTCAAGAGTGAGCAATAATTAAAGGTTACACGTGTGGAGTCCCGGTGGTATCAGAAGGCTTCAGCTGAAAATGCTCTCCTGTTTCAGTGCCAGCGTTCACTCTTCCCACAGCACAGCTGGCTACACTACTGCTACTTGGCCTAGTTTATCTCTCTTCCTGTCACTTCTCTCTGAGCATCTTTGACCCCGTTCTCTTTTACTCTGTTGCAGTCACTGCAGCTGCTGGAGTATCACTGTTGTTTGTGCTGACCTTTTTCCAGTTCTGACAATGGAAGGAAGAAGGGCAGCTGGCATTGTTCTCTCTTACTAATACAGAATCTGTGTTGCGTGGGAGTGGGGATGGGAAAGGAGGGGAGAGAGGAAAGAATTAGAGGAGAACAGAATAGTTTATTCCTTTTTTTAATTTTTTTTGTAATTGAAGCATAGTTGATTTACAATATTGTGTTAGTTTCAGGTTGTAAAGCAACTATACCCCAATTTAAAAAATAGTTTGTTCCTTTTATGATTTTCCACCATTTGTTTCTCCAGTGTAACAGTTTGAAGTAGCAGCTCCCAGGAGTAGCAATAAGGTTTCAAATTAAGAAGACGATACACGTTAAAGTAATATGGGTAGTAACTCCAAATTTCTAATCTTAATGTGTAGTGGTGGTTTCTTTACCTGGTTTTAGACACTGATGTCACTTCTTCATGTTTTAATTTTCCCTTCTAACGTGATGAGGAAGAATTTTGTTTCTCAATCTCATCTTCAGGCATTTAAAACCAGGGATGACAGTGTCCCACAGAGAAGGCTTTAGGCTCCTGAAAGATTCGGGATTTAAAATCAGGTAGCGTTATGACCAAGAATTTTAATGGGACAACGTAAGAAGCATAGAAAAAACAAAAACGAACAAACAAAAAACTGTGGATGACTTCACACATTTTTCTGGTTTCACTATATTGTCATCCCTCTTTAAATACACTATTGAATCTTTTTTTTTACTTTCAAATTTAAAAAAATTAACAATTTTTAAGGTTACTTTCCATTTATAGTTATTACAAAATATTGATTATATCCCCTGTGATGTACAATACACCCTTGAGCCTATCTTACACCCAATGGTTTGTGCCTCTCACTTCCCCACCCCTATGTTGCCTCTCCCCACTGGTAACCACGAGTTTGTTCTCGATATCTGTGAGTCTGCTTCTTTTTGGTTATATTCACTAGTTTGTTGTATTTTTTAGATTCCACATATAAGTGACATCATACAGTATTTGTCTTTCTCTGTCTGACTTATTTCACTTAGCATAATGCCTTCCAAGTCAATCAATGTTGCTGAAAATGGCAAAATTTCATTCCCTTTATGGCTGAGTACTATTCCATTGTATATATACACCACATCCAGTCAGCTGTTGATGGACACTTAGGTTGCTTCCATATCTTGGCAACTGTAAATAATGATGCTATGAACATTGGGGTGCATGTATCTTTTCGAATTCCTTTTTGCTTTTTGTGGATATATACCTGGGAGTGGAATTGCTGGGTTGTTTTGTAGTTCTGTTTTTAGTTTTTTGAGAAATCTCTGTACAGTTCTCCAGAGTAGCTGCACCAATTCACATTCCCACCAACAGTGCACAAGGGTTCCCTTTTCCCCACATCCTCGCCAATATTTGTTATTTTTGTTCCTTTTGATGATAGCCTTTCTGACAAGTGTGAGTTAATATCTCACTGTGGTTTTGATTTGCATTTCCCTCATGACTAGAGACGCTGAGCATCTTTTCATGTGCCTGTTGGCCACCTGCATGTCTTCTTTGGAAAATTATCTATTCAATTCTTCTGCCCATGTTTTAATGTGGTTGCTTTTTGTTTTTTGTTTGTTTGTTTTGATGTTGAGTTGTATGAACTGTTTTTATATGTTGTATATTAATCCCTAATCGGTCATATCATTTGCAAATTAAAACACCATGAGTCTCACTTCCTTCATCTAAATAATATGTTTTTAAAACAGGTAGGTAAATTATAATAACTAGGGACCTCCCTGGTGGTCCAGTGGTTAAGACTTCATCTTCCAATGCAGGGGATGTGGGTTTGAGCCCTGGTTGGGGAGCTAAGATCCCACAGGCCTCGCAGCCAAAAAACCAAACATAAAACAGAAGCAGTACTGTAACAAATGCAATAAAGACTTTAAAAAATGGTCCACATCAAAAAAATATTTTTAAAAATCCTAATAACTAGGATACATCAAGAATTTTAGGAAAACAGAGTAGTAAGTGACAGTGCCCTGAAAAGTTGAGAACCTAACAGCTTATGATGTCATTTTAGGCAGGACCTGCCATTTGCTCTCCACTAATGTGAGCAAAACAAAGAGACTAACGTCTTTTGAGTAAATACTACTTTCAGAATTATGTCAGACAGAAGAAAAATTATCCCAGAAAAAATAGTAAGAGAGACATCAGGCTAACATTGAATTGGCCTAATCCTATTCAACAAATGACTCAATGAACAAGTTGGATGTGCTGTGTACAGCTAACTCATCTTGGGACCATCAGGATATTTTGTAATTTAAGATCACAAGTTCTTCCATGACTAAGCTGAAATTCCTTTATGAATGTCATTATTAGTTTGTAATTCTCCAATTAACATTTTTACATCAAAATTCTTACTATATAACACATATCTGGGTTCTCTATCATAAAACTGTATGAGAACAAAGACGTATTTAAGGTACTTTGGGGAAGAAAATTTCAGTTCTAGGGTTAGCCATCCTTCTAATCCACAATACGTGACCTTATTGCTATAGGATGGGGATTTAACAGATTGAGAATGTCAGGTTTCACATTATTGTTTAACAGTGCTGAGCCTGGAACTATTGTGTAAAAGCAAATCAAAAGCAATATGGAATTCACTTTAATCAACACAGTGTAAACACTTGAACCAATTTTAAAAAGCAAATTGAATTTACTATGGAACTTGCCATTGGCCTGCTAATAAGGCTTTTCATATTTGAGAAAGAATGTCTGAAGAGGCATGTAAATATCTGTTCCTCCACACTGTGTACACTCAAATGTTATACTATTTCTCTGCATTACAAGACAAGATATATAAGCCATATTACTACTGCAAGTTGCTTCATTTTTGAGTCATAATTTAAAGTTCTTATCTTTGAAGTTATGTTTATATGTATGTTTAGCAAAAATACATATTCATTTTCAAAAAATATATGTGCACTTATGTATATAAACATATGTGTTGTGTGTGTACATACACTAGTGTGTTTGTATATGTGTGTGTGCACATGCCAGGCACTGTTCTAAGCAACTGAACATTTTTAGCTCATTGAATGCTCATAAAATCTTCATACTGCCTGATTTTCTGTTCTATGTCATGCAATTTCTTTAGAAATCTGTTCCAAGAAGAAGTTAACCTCTGTTAACTTATAATCAGCTTGTTTTATGAGACATTATGTCATCTTCTACATGAACACTTTCCCAGGCAGTGTAAAGTCCAATATATTTTTAAATCTTGTGATAACTAGAAATTTCCAATGCTAAGGTTATGGCCTACTTCAGTGATTATGTTGTTTAGGTGTCTGCTGACTTTCATTGTCCTGTTTTATATCTATTTTATAATGTCTTTAGAGATAAGCAAATGTAACCGAATTATAAACTATATATTTAACCAGAATGCCTTAAATATCATGATATTTAATGCATTTGTGGATTGTAATTGTAATGTGTAATTTCCCTCACAAAATATTTATCTAAAAATCTTCACTTATCTGAATGATAAATAACTTTTTAATGTAGCCAGTTTCCTTCAGAGAATGGATATCTTTTATTTTATACCATGTTTAAATATAATTAGATCTATATGTTAACATTGTATGTAATATAAATATATTAAATATGTATATTTGAATACATATCAAATAGTGGAGAGTTCAGAATATGAGAGGAGGGATAAAAATTGCTAGAAATAACACCCTTTTATGAAAACTGATGTTCATTGCTACAGCTTTAAAGTCTAACATCTTTAATTATTTCTTTGCTCATATGCTAATTAACATCCAAGTAGTCTTCCATTTTTCTAATAATTTTGTTCTCTCAAATGATAATAAAGAGAATCCTCTGGTAGCCCTAATGATAGGTTAGAATATACTTTTATGCAACTTTTTTTTTTTTGGCTACCTCTCTGTTAATTTAATTTCTATAGGTATGATGATCTTGAGTTCTGCTTAGGAGATATATATATATATATATATATAACATTATGTGCCACGTACTACTTAAAATGTGTTATAATCATTTTATTTTTCAAATTCTCTAATTCACCATGTGGTGTATTTTCTAGATGAGGAAGTCAAAGCAAAAGAGGAAGTAACTTTGCTTGCCATCTACCTAAAATAGCAGGGTGTATAAGTGAATTAGAAGGCAAAGTTGTTCTCTTATATATCTGTAGCTAATTACCCACAGTTGTTTAATACTGTCACTGTTTATTGTTTATCATGTAAAAACCACAGCCAGTCATTTGTGTGAAGAATTCTCAAAATCGAGTCGCTTCCTGACAGTAGTAGGCTTAGAATTTCTATATTAAGAGAAGCTTAGGTCTTGGCAATCTGGCTAAGAGGGAGTTAGATTTTCTCTATGTTTCCTTAGTAAGCAGTCTGTTACACTAACATTGTGTGGTGTCCAACATGGTCCTAATGTTCCTCCTCTTCTGTTTCACTCACCCTTGTAGTCTCTTCCCACATTGAAACAGATCAGGTCTCTATCATAAATAAAGTAGGATACAGGAGAAGGTGTATGGCTTTTGAAGATGGTTCATGAAGGGCATTATGGCTCTGCCTTGCTCTCTTGGATCACTTATTATGGAGAAAGCCAACTGCCAGCATAGGGGGACACTTAAGCAGCCTTGGGGTGAGTCCCAGGAGTAAACTGAGACCTTCTGCCAACAGCTGGCACCAAATTCCCAGCCAGTCAAGTGAACCTGCATGGAAGTGGATCTTCCAGCCCAAGTCAAGCCTGCAGATGACTGAAGCCTCATGAGAAACCCTAAGCCAGAACGCCCCCCCGGCCAAAAAACCTCCATAAAGACATAAATGCTTTTTGTTGTTTTAAGCCGCTGAGCTTGACATACTTTCTTACTCATCATGTTATAACCACTGCAGACACTATGCTTACTTGGTTTGGCATTGGAAGGAAAGATGGGTACCATTTTCATTTGTTTCAGGCGATGGCTTAAATCTTTGACATGGGAATAATTCTTTTAAAAAAAAATTATTGAAGTATAGTTGATTTACAATCTTGTGTTGAATGTCTGCTGTACAGCAAAGTGACTCAGTCATATATATATATATATATATATATATATATATATATATATATATATATATATATATATATATATATATGAATGAACTGTTTCCATGTCTTGGCTATTGTAAATAGTGCTGTTATGAACATAAGGATGCATGTATCTTTTCAAATTATAGTTTTGTCTGGATATATGCACAGGAGTGGGATGGTTGGATCATATGACAACTCTATTTTTAGTTTTTTGTTCCATACTGTTTTCCATAGTGGCTTCAACAATTTACAAACTCACCAACAGTGTAAGAGGGTTCCTTTTTCTACAAACCCTCTCCAGCATTTATTATTTGTAGATTTTTAAAAGATAGCTATTCTGACTGATGTGAGGTGGTACCTCATTGTTGCTTTGATTTGCATTTCTCTAATAATTAGTGTTGATGAATATCTTTGCATGTGCCTATTGGCCATCTGTATGTCTTCTTTGGAGACATATCTATTTAGGTCTTCTGTCCATTTTTTGATTGGCTTCTTTGTTTTTTTGTTATTGAGTTATAGGAGCTGTTTGTATAGTTTGCAAATTAAGCCCTTGATGGTTGCATCATTTGCAAATATTTTCTCCCAGTCCGTAGGTTGTCTTTTCGTTTTGTGGTTTCCTTTGCTGTGCAAAGCTTATAAGTTTGATTAGGTCCATTTGTTTATTTTTGCTTTTATTTCTATTGCTTTGGGAGACGGATCTGAGAAAACATTGTTATGATTTATGTTGGGGAATGATTTGCCTATGTTTTCTGTTAGGAGTTTTATGGTGTCTTGTCTTATATTTAAGTCTCCAAGCCATTTTGAGTTTATTTTCGTGTATGGTTTGAAGATGTGTTCTAACCTCAGTGATTTACATTTGGCTGTTCAACTTTCCCAACACCACTTGCTGAAGACACCGTCTTTTCTCCATTGTATATTTTTGCCTCCTTTGTCGAAGATTAATTGTCCATAGGTGTGTAAGTTTATTTCTGGGCTCTTTATTCTCTTCCATTCATCCGTATATCTGTTTTTGTGCCAGTACCATGCTGTTTTGATTACTGTAGCTTTGTTGTATTGTCTGAAGTCTAGGAGGGTTATGCCTCCAGTTTTGTTCTTTTTGCTCATGATTGCTTTGGCAATTCTGGGTCTTTTAGTGTTCCATATACATTTTAGGAGTATTTGTTCTAGTCCTGTGAAATATGTCACAGGTTTTTTTTAATAGGTATTACATTAAATCTGTAGATTGCTTTGGGTAATATGGCCATTTTAACAATATTAATTCTTCCAATCCAAGAGCACTGGATATCTTTCCATTTCTTTAAATCATCTTCAATCTCCTTTATCTGTTTTTATAGTTCTCAGCATATAAGTTTTTCACCTCCTTGGTGAGGTTCATTCTTAATTATTTTATTTTTTTTGATGTGATTGTAAAAGGGATTGTTTGTTTACATTCTCTTTCTGATATTTAATTTTTAGTGTAAAGAAATGAAACCAATTTCTGTATGTTAGTCTTGTATCCTGCTACCTTGTTGAATTCATTTATCAGTTCTACTATTTTGTGTGGAGTCTTTAGGTTTTTCTATATATATTACCACATCATCTGTGTATAATGAGTTTTACCTCTTGACATGGGAATAATTCTTACATTGTCTTGGTTTCAATCTGACTCACTTTGTTGCCAGGAGTAGACTCTCTCTCTTTGGTTAAGTATAGGTTATTTTTAAATGGATGCGAATGTTGAACTGGCAATGTGAAGCAGTCAGAGACGTATCTGCATTCAGAACCCAGAAACCAACTTTACATAGTCAGACAACGGCTGAGACTCTTGCTTCTCCCATGGGTTGCATAGGTCTTCCTCCTGTTCACATCTAATTGATTCCTGATCTGCATGAGCACAAATTATCACAGCCCTAATTCTATGTCATGGTGCCTTTTACTATGCATTCTTACAATTCCAGTTCTCTGTACTCTTGGCTTTCTAACATGATTTCTTGATTCAAATTACACCCCCAAAAGAATATTATTATCGTATGTCATCACTTCATAGAATTTAAAACCATGGAGTCATGGCTAGTTTCAGGTTGTAGGCTTTAATGTAAGCTTGGCACTATAGCCTAATCAGCTAATTCTAGACACTAGGTTGGGAATCTGTAGTCTTGAGAGAATCGTCTTCAGTCAGTGCTAAAAGAGTGACAGTTTCACTTAAAAGTGGCTTTGAATTTGGCATATGGCAGGCAGTGTATTTGGCATATCTTATATAGTTTCCATCCCCAAAATAGTATGTTTTAATGTCTCATTTCCTTCTCCATATGTACATTCAAAGAAATTTCAGCTACCATGACACTAACCACACATTTTTTCAGATACATTAAATTTTTATCTATATTTTCTTTTGCCATTGCCCTTTTTCATTTGCCTTCTGAAGTTAAGTCAATTTTTTAAGTCCAAATGGAGAAACAGTCAATAAGACATCTAGCTAAAATGTTACACTTACATAAATGTAGCTTATCAGAAAATGTTTTGCACTGGTGCCAGCCTTACACTTTCAGACAAAGACAAGGATGAGCAAAAAACTTATTTAGTTGAAAGGCCAAGCAATTTACACATGAGTAGCCAAGAAAAATAGCTGTTCAGTGCTATAGCATGCTGCTCCGTAGTTAACTATGTAATTGTTTTTGCTTATGTAATATTCACCCTCCACATGTGTTTTTTCATAGAGACAGCATACTTAATATGGCATCCATCATTTGAATATAATTGCAAGTCCCTAATTTACAAAATAAAGCAATTTACGAAAAGAGCATTAATAAAAGTTCCTGGTGTCTATGCATCTGTTCCATTGAACCACATTTTCATTATAAGACATATGTTATCTTCAAAAAGAAATTTACATTTCCGTTAAGTTGTAGATAAGTATTGAATACTGGAGTTCTGTAACTTTGAGGTTTTCATTATCTAATTATAAATGAAAGATTTCAGGACAGATAATGTAGGTATGGTACATTATGGAAGGCCACAGATGTTTCACAGGATTCCATATGTAGAGAAAAAGAGTCATTTAACCCAACTCCTGGTTCCAGATAGGCTAACTATAGATAAAAGCTAAGTTGGATCTTAAAGGACAATTAAGGTCAAGTTAGGTGAAGAATTTTGGTGAGGCTATTCATGCAAATGTAATACATGTGTAACAATGAAGAGATTCAAAATGACTTGATGTTTGGATTGTGACTTTAGGATGACACAGGCATATCATGGAAGACCATATGTGCTATGCTAAAGATTTTGAGCTTACACACACACACACACACATACACACAAACACAGATACATGCATTATGTTTTTAAGCAAATGAGTGGCATCATCAAGCCTGCATTTATTATAGGTTGCTGTTTATATTTTATGAAGAATAAATTAATGTGACAAAATAGAGTTATTCTAATCTACAAGCAGCTATTAAAAGTGTAAAAATTATCAAAGTTACATCCCAATAGATAAGCGATTAAGGATATAAATAGAGGAAAGTTTTATTTATATATGTGCAAGCAGAGTCAATATAATTTAAAAGCAAACTAATATATGTAAGAGATAGTATTTATTCACACTTGGTAAGCTTGCACACACATGCATGCTCATACACACATACACATTAATAGTCCACCTTGAGTGTGGTGGGATGAATACTTTCCTGGACAGCTGGTGGTACTGACAGCAACCTTTCAGAAATCTACCTGGCAACAGGTGTCAATGGCTTTGAACATAGCCAGACATCTTGTACAGCTGTATGCTAATGGAAATAAGTAGCTAGAAAGAGGGTCATTGCAGTGCGCACACACACGTACACGTACATATACATGCATACATCTATATGACTGATCGACCAAAAATATTTATTGAGTCCCTATCACTTATACTAGTCTTTGATTTAGGTACTAGGTTTAAGGTGACAAACAATGAACAATTGTATTTTTAAAAAGTAGAAATCCATATGATGGAATAGTGCACAGTGATTAAGATTAGACTAGCCAGGTTATGATAAGTGAATTTTTATCTGTCACATATTTATATATTGTGTCAGAAACTCCCCCTTTCATGTACACATTTATGTAAAAATTAGAAAAATAATGAAAAGTCATATAAGGAAAATAGACTTGGTTATTTTACCTGTGTAATTGAATTCAAAGTATTTTTTTAATGTAATGCACATTCTGACTTTGTACAATAAATATATAAAACACGTTCTAAACAGACAATAACAATACATGACATTTTTAAATTAAGTATTTTCAGAATAAATTTTATCTTTATAAGATTTATTCTCTTGATCTAGGAATAATATAGTGTCCCATCTAGTGTACTTTTAGTGAATGTTACACTTGATTTGCTATATTTTTTATATTTTAGTAAATCGTTGATATATTATACTTTGAGGCTATTGTAAATGAAATCTTCTATTGTATCTTCTAATTCTTACATAAGAATATAGAATTTGGGGGTATTTAGCTTATGTCTTGTCACCTAACTGAATCCTCTTGCAATTTTTATGTGTAATTTTAATTTAACCTTTGTGACTCATTTTAGCTTCAAATTTTGATTATTTTATTTACAAGTTTACATGCTTATATAATTTATATTTGTTTCTGGGCTTAATAAAGTGGTTCATCAAAATAAATTTCTAATTAATTTTTAACATTTAACAAACACATTTATATTAATATAAAATATGCCTCTACTCTTAGTTTGCCAGGTTACTAAGAGTATATTACACTTAGTAATATGTGATACATTTCATCAGGTTACGTTTTTAAATTTAAATTATATTTGTCATTCTCATTTGATATTCTAATATATTATATCAGATGAATTGATTTCTTAACTAAATTTCTACCAAATCCTTTTTTCATTCCAAGAGGATTCCTGTCTATGATCAAACTTTTAATATCCTGGTGAATTTCACTTGCATTTTATTTGTCATTTTTGTCATTAGTGAAAGTATCCTGTAATTCTCTTTGCTTTGCTACTATTATCACTTATTGGCATCCCTTTTGCTGACTTTCCAAACTGAATGGGAACGTTTTCATCTTGATCTATATTCTAACAACACTGAATACAACTGGAATTATATAATTCTTGAAAGTAAGTACTTTTTATAGAAGCCTTAGACTCTAAGAGCATCTTGGGAAGAAACTATTTTTGAAAGTGGTTTAATTAGCACCATGGTTATTTTTATTCAAATTTCTTCTTTACGTTCAGTTTGGATATTTATAGTTCCTTGGAATTTTTATGATATAGAGATTATCAAATTTATTACCAAAAGATTCTACATTAATTTAAAATTATCATAGCTACAAACATTTCTTCTTTCTTCCCTCTTTCCCGACTTCCCATCTCCTCCTCTTTCTACTTTTTTCCTCTCTCTCTCTCTCCCTCCCTCATATATTTTGTTCAGTGATGCATTAATTAAGCCTATGCATTATCTTTTGGCCAAAAGTCTTTGGGTCTACATATTGAATTTTATTTTTGCATTTTTGTTGTTTTATATGAATTATGATTATATTTGATTTTTTTAATATTTAATTTGTTGAAGAATTTAGTGGGTTTAAATACTTGTAATACATTTTCATATTTGCTTTATTGTTGTCAGAAAAAGTCTTAACAATTTATGATTATTGGAATATACCTACAGAATACAGAAAAATTTTCTATTTTCCAGTTACTTTGTGACTACTCTTGATTATCTTTCAAGAAAACTTGAAAACACTTCCTGTTTTTATCACAGAACATTCATTATGAAAACACTAATTTAGTCATAATAACTGTATTATTGAAACTTTGTGTTTTTTCCCTTCATTTTTCAAATACCAAAGGTGATGAATTAAAGAAGCAGAATATGATGGTTGGTTTATAAATTTTGTATCTAGTCCTAATAATTTTGCTTCATATTTTAATACTATGTTTTTAGTTTATATAATTTTAAATTCATTATATAGTGCTTTGAATTTTACCTTATCTGGTATTAATATTACAAACCATGTATTTTTGGTACTTTCTCATAAATGATTGCATGTCTTAAAAATATCTGCCGTTAGTCCTTTAAAATAGCAGTGCTTGTGAATTCCCTGGCAGCCCAGTGGTTAGGACTCTGTGCTCTCAATGCTGAGGGGCCTGGTTCAATCCCTGGTCAGGGAACTAAGATCCTACAAGTGGCAGGACGAAATAATAAGAATAATAATAAAATAGCAGTGCTTTGACATACCCACTAGGGTTTGTACATGCTTTTCCTGTGTCTGGGAGTCTGATTCCTACAACCCTCCCTGGGTTCCTCTTCTTCATGTTTCAGACTTCACCTTCGCCATCACCATTAAGGACGTTTCCCCCAGTTTCACTGATCATGCCTAATCCACTCGTTAAAATCATTCACATTACTGTGTTCCTTTCTTTCATAACATATTAAATTTGTAATTTTGAAATTACATGATTTGAATCCAGTTTTTTTTTTTTTTTTTTTTTTCCCCTCAACTAGTGTATAAATTCGATTAGCACAGAGCCTGGGTCTGTTTTATTCTGTGTATGGTAGCGCTGAATACAATGCCTGGCACACGATTGGCACACCATATTCCATTGGTGGATATATGAGGAAACATAGGTCTACTTACCTTTGTTTATAAGCCGGAAAAATAAAATTCGTCTAATCATGGCTCCATCTTTCCTGAGCCTACAGAAGAAAATTTAATCTCCTGTGCACCATGTAATATAAAAGACTTTCTTGACCTTGTCAGGGTCAAATTCTCCAGCTGTATCTTCTATCAGTTTTGCCCTCCAAATATATCCAATTACTTAAATTTCGCTGAATACGTTATAACGTTTCCCGTTGATATACCTTGAACATCTCATGCCTCCTGCACCCGACATCCCCTTGTAAGCTTGGGTGGCATTATCTTGCTCGAGCATCAGCAGCCCAATGAAGTGGTCCCTCCACTGCCCAGCTTCTGCCACTTGAAGGTGACTATCCCGTCCTGCCCCTTGCCACCGAACCTGATATTTGTTTCTTTAATTGCACTTATCACATGCTTATAATCATTTTTAGCATGGTTCTCTCCTTTCTCAGGTCCATGTTCTCTCCTTGTGACTAGGATCTGTCCTCTTACATATTCATTCCAAGCACACCATAGGCAACAAGAACAGCAGCACAAAATGTGCTGAAGGGATGCAAGTACCATGAATGCATATTTGAATAAATATTCCTAAAGAATTAAAAATGCCAAGAATCTCAAAAAAATGCTTACTCTACAAAAAAGTATTTTTTATACTATGGTAGGTGCTGAAGACTGCATGACTTGGACCTCCACCCTCCAGCTAGGAGTGCTAGATTCCAGTCTTGGCTCTGGTACACTGGCGATCAGGGTTTAGTTTTAGAAAAGTGATTATGTTTAATATGGTTAACATATGCAGGAAGTAATTAGATGCGGATGAGCTCTTCCTTTAGTTACATTTTCTTTTCGCCAATATTATTCTGCTTTGAAAGTATATAAGTACACCTGAAACTAATAGAATTGTAAATCAACTATACTTCAAAAAAAGAGAAATTATATAGAATTAGATAAATTTGGATTAGTAAGGGAATCAGGCATTTGGTTGAGAATATGTTTAATTGGTATTTTTCTTTATTTCTGTCTTAATACTTTAACTCTATGTTGATTTAGTCCCTATACAGTATTTAATAAACCTATTGTCCAGGAATAATTTAATATGAAGCATTATTGTGCATTGAAATAAACAAGATATATTTAGATATATTTTATTATGCTGGCTTAAAAAGTGAAAGCATATACTACTTAAAAATAGGCTATTTCTGCGTTCAAAATCCTGTATTTATAAGAACTCATCTTGCTCAGGAATATTGCATATTATGTTGAAGCATTACTTATAATTATTGAGAATTCTAAAATTATAACTGTTTCAATTAGTAACTTTTAACTAAGCTGTCAAATAAATAGTCTTTATTAATGTGTGTTCTAAAGATATGTTTTATTAAAATTAACTTAAATATCCCATTATTTTCAGTGATACATAATTTTTTTTTTGTTTATTAACGAAATCTTTATTCCAAAGAAGAATTGGCTATTTCAAGACATGAATAGAACATTATTATACTCCCAGCATTTTACTGTGTTATTAATATAGATCGTTGAGTTCATCCTCACTATTTTTATGTGCATGTTCTGTCTTAGAGATTGTGACCTCTTTCATAGTTATTTATATTACTATGTAATTGAATCACTCTTTACTCATTTTTATTTTTCTCCTTTTTCTTTTAAACATGCTGCAGTAGCTAACATATTATGGAGAGAAGAAGGTAGTAAATTCCATTATTTTTTATATTATTGTGATTATTTTGCTTAACTTTTAGATGTATTGACTATCAGTTCTAATAATTGCCTTATTCATTTTTATTTTGACTCAATATTTTTATTTGATCATAAATCAACATTATTCTGTAAACCTGCTACCATTAAACATATTTATAACTCCTCATCAGCCTGATTTATTTTTGATATATAATCAGGAAGTCATATTACAATATATGGAAATGCTTTTAAGAGTATAAAATTAAAATTAGTTAAATAAATGAAAGCAAGCTTAAACATAATTTATGTAATAAACCATGATTTAGATTAGAAAAAGAAAAATTATAAAAACTATTGCCTTATGAAGGGACTATAATAAATTATTTAAGAAAATGGGTTATAAACTTGAAGGACATGGATTCAAATCCATTCTGCACCGCTATGTAACCTAGGGCTTTTTTATGTCACAAATTCCTTATCTCAAAAATAAGGGTAGTTGTTAATTCTCAATAGGGTTGTTTTATCAACTCCTTAAATATAGTCTGCACTCAATAAATGCCATCCACGGTCATTTATTATTGTCTTCGTTTTTCTTAATCAGTCACAAAGGCCGAGAGGAATGTGTTTGCCCAGGTATTCAAATAACCCAAGTGCTTTAGTTAAATTCTTAGGAGAAAATTAAGGATAAGTCATCATTACACTCCTGGTAAACAATGGCCAAAATAACTGCCTTCAGGATCCATCCTAGAAAAACTTTCTCTTCCCCAGTTATAGCTTCCTAAAATTATTGAAGCAGAATAATAACAATATCAGTAACCAGAACACATTTATTGAGCCCTTATACTGTGCTAGATACTGTACCAAGTATCTTAGAATATTAGATCCATTAAAATTAGCAAAAGGTGAGCATAACACTTGATTTTTTTTTTGGTTCTTGGTATTTCTTGCTCCTCAAATCTTTTGTAAAGGCTCCTTTAAACTCCAGTTTACTAAAGAGGTTCTGGTGTAACTTTATCTTCTCATTTTATTCCTCTTGGATATTTCACATTTGAACGTACAAATGCAATCATTACTGAAACAGATATGACATGATTAACATATGCGTTAGACATTTCTTTATACTCTCTTCCTTCTTGAGATTAAACAAATTTCTCTGGGTACCACAGATCTAGCTTTGTTAGCTAATTGCTGGGAAAATTTGAATGAATCATTTTACCTCTCTGAGCCAGACTTTTCTAAAACAATGCTTGAAATACAGTTTGGGACTCACCTTGCAAATTTGTGATATGTATATCTCCTTAAAATATGTGAAACAACTCTTCCTTATAATTTGACCTTGATAACAGTCATTAACATTATTAGTTTGTAATACTCATTGATATGTAATAATAATATAATTTTCTTCAGACTACCCTTAAAAGTATAGGAGACCTGCAGATTAATTAAAATCACACTGAGATTCATTTTATGAAATCATTTTTATTTATTTAAAATTTTCTTCTGTTAGTCTTTGAAGATGTATGTTCTCAATAATTATTCTCCATCAATCAGTGATGTGCTTACTCTTCATGACTTTGACACAGAATATGTGCTTGAGAAATCAGAGCTATTTAGTACATTTTGCAGATAATTTTAAAACTTATACAAGAAATGTTTTGGGGAAAGTTTTTAAATCTTTTATTTCATGTACAGTTATCATCAGAGCACTTTGTTTTTTGAAATAAAAAGATTTAAAATAATACGTTTGAGAAAATAATATACTTGACTCAGATTAATAGGAATCTGTAAATTACTTTTTATAATGCCACAGTTATCGGCAAGGCATTACAATTAGAAACGATTGCATGTAATAATAATGGTGGCCAGAGATAATAGACCAGCTTGAGGAATCACTGAACCCCAGCTGTGTGTACAATTATTTCATAAAAAATAATTAAAATAATAAAGAAAGTTTCCAAAGCAAATTTCTACCTCTGTTTTTAAAAGATAGAATAATAACTAATATGAACAACATTTTTCTGTGGTTCATTTTTATTTCCACACTAGCAGTGCTTTCTATTTGTATGCTTGTCTTCTTACCATGGCCAAGAGAAATTTATCTCAGGAAGAACCCATTGAAGAATTTCAAGCATTTTTAGATGAATAATAATGGAAAGAGAGTTTAAAATGATAATACCTCTATAATGTCATATGACTTACATGCAAGTGTAAGATCTATAAAATTTTGTTTAACTGAAAAATTATTTTTAAATGTATATATCAGAATCTGGCTTATCCAGGACTTTGTGAGCTAAATCAACTTTACTGAATTTTGTGTATATTATCTTATTAATCACACGGATATTTAAGCATGAAAGGGTCGTCCTTTGTTTCTGAGTTCACCTTTCAGTTCTTTTCTAGCCATGATTCAAGTTAGCAGGAGTGTAAAAATAAAATGTTTTCAAAGAGAAGTATCTCACTCATTTACTGACAAATATTTTAAAGAGCCTACTGTATGTAGAACACTTTGAAAGCACTGGAAATATAAAGATAAGAACTAGTATCTGCTCTAAAGACGTTCTCAATCTAGTAAATTAAAGGCTAAATCATTCTTATTGTCAACTAATTTTACTACCTATATGATTTCAAAATACACATTAAAAGATTCAGTAGGATTGGGTCTCTTCTACAATATTTTTTATGATCTTGTTATCAAATATAATCTAATAAAGTATTTCCTAGTATTTATTTAGTAGACAACAGTTTGGGTATATGTTATAAGGTCTAACAATAATAAATGTTTGTATAAGCATTGAATTAAAGGAACTTAAAACATTTTATTCACTGCAGGATTAAGCTGAACTTTTAAACATACTACTTTCAGACTCTAAGGAGAGATGTTGGGTGGTTCATTATATGACACAGAATTTTCTAAATTTATTATAACATGTAATTATTTTGATGAATACCTATAGAATCAATATTTAACTGAAGCTACTTTGGGAAATACTGGCTTGATGTGATATCCAATGATTTGAAAGCAAAAATATGTATATTGATATTTTCCATATTTATAAAAATTGTCTCTTCTATTCTTTGTAAATATTTATGAATCTATTCACACATAAATATGGTATAGAAATGGTTCAAATAAATTTCTATATTAGTTGGGCTAGTTAACACCAACCAACACCAGGTACAAGTAGACATTACAGTGAAATCTTGCAAAAAAGTTTACATCATCTGATTAGCTTTGTGAACTATAATATCACCAAAGTGGGGAAAAAAGAATAATAGGAAGCAGGTCAGCTCTTAACTCCTTTAGCCTGAGATTTTTCACATTTCGATGTCCAGACCATTATATGCTGCAGGGGAGCATTGGAAATATAGGAGCATGCACGCCTGCTTAATGAGCTACTTGAGCCTCCTGTATAATTATTTTTAGAGACAAAAACTTGCTAAGGTTCTCAGGACCAGATTACTGTCTCACAATAATACTGGTGAAATACTTAAAATGAAAAAGGAGAGTTTTCAGAGGGTAAGGCTTCTAAATTCATGAGAGTTAGTGAGTCATATAATTGGGTGAGGCAGAGACCACGCCTTCTAATGGCTGGCTGCGATGCCATCGCCAAAGTGATGAAAGCTGTCAATGTTTTCATTTGCAAGTTCCCTACCTTCTCTGATGAAAACAAATGTCAAATTTTAGCGCTTCAAATTATCTCATAAACCTGTTTTCAAATCAAAAATGAATCTGACAAGAGATAACCATTTTCAGATATATGTGTATACACACACGTATGCATATATGTATACACACATATACATGTGTACATATATAATTATACATATGATTTCACCTAATATTAACTACATAGCAAACAAATACTCTATTATGTTATAACCTTTGCTATGTTAATTATTAAATGTGAAATTAATCATGTAAATATGCATTCAGTTTTTTTCAGCATATCTTTGGAAGTTCATGAAATTGAATTCTGACTTAAAGGGACTGGTTTTAGATAATATCACTCTGACCAATATATATAATGTTCAGACAGTACCCACTTTCCTGGATTAATAGTGGCTAATAAAGAGCTTAACACAGTCACTCCCAGAATATCTGCTAGAAGAATGAGAGAGGAAGTCAGTCTAATTTTAGTTGAACATAATATAGAAATCTCATTGAGGTGTGATGGTTTGGTTTTGCTATGTATGTGAAAAGGATTTTAACTCCAAAGACAGAGATACAAAAATGGGAACATTCATGAAACAAAAATCCCTCCCTGCTGAGTTATTCAAGGTGAGAGATGCAATATAGACCATCTATTCTTGCCTATATTTTTCTTTAGCTAAAAAAAAAAAAAAAAGATTTCTTCTATATTAAAAATATGAGTAAGTTTAGGATCACTTGAAAGGGAAAATAATGATATAATATCAACTAATAAAGGACTTTAACACCAAACATTGATTTATCTTTGATTGGTTACCAAATCAGTGCTTTGTAGGATTATAATTTGCCATTGATCATAATTTAAATGCTAAAGTAATGGCGGTTTAAGTCAGAGGAAGGCAAACATCAGCACAAAATATTTTTGTTATTGACTTAAATATTCATCCAATAATCACACATTAACCAAATATTACTCTTCATATAAACTATGGAATATATATGTAATTTATAATACATAATGTAACTATATTATCATGATACACTATTGTTCTTGAGAAGAAATCCTCAAAGGATTGAGACAAGAATGTGAATTATGTACATTTTTTTCTCAGTCCATCTCATGTATTTAAAGGTGCAGTATTTGTTGAAAAACCCTCTGGGAAATACTTCTCTCTTATGAGACTGCACGTAATTCTTGCCATGTCCTCTCTGTATAGAAAGGAAAACAAAGAAGAAGAAGAGCTCACAAAGAAAAAACAAATTATGGATCACTTTTTGGTGCTACTGTACTTTGTTAGATTAACAATCGACCTGGAAAAGACAAAGTACCTGTGTCTGTCTTCACAGGGGATGAAAAAGACAAAACAGCACATACTCCTAATCTTTACCATGACTAAAGTGGTAAAGCTTTTACTGAAGTCAAGAGCCTTTGTAATAAACTGCAATAGAAAGCATCAATGAGGAGAGAATGGTAACTGAAACCTACATGGTTATCAGACTTTTGGGGACTCAAAATTATTCACAACTCCAAGAGCTTTTGTTTATGTGGGTTATTTCTATCCACTTGTATTTACCATATAAGAAATTAAAACAGAGAAAATTAAAATATGTATTTATTTATTTGTTTAAAATAACCATAATAAATAACCCATTACATGTAGCCATAAATACCACATTATTTGTAAAGTTATATTAAGACTCACTGTTGTACATTTTGCAAATTTTTTAAATATCTGGCTGAATAAAAGATGCTGGATTCCTATATTTGCTTCTGCATTGAACTGTTGTGATATCACTCATAACATCATATGTCAAGTAGCCTGTTGAGAACTACATTCCACATTTGGAAGCATCTAATTTGTGAGAATGAGAGAGAAAAATGCAAATGACATCTTAGCATTATTATGAACATAGTTTTGACTTTGCAGACCCTCTGAAAGGATCAACTTTGAGAACTGCTCTACTAGAAAATCAAGTTGCTCTTTTAGCAGGCTCACGCATTCATAGAATTCAATCTCGTAGAAAACTGAAATGTACTAGTAGTATATCTCACAGAGTAGATTTGAGGAAAACAGGAGGACAGTAATCACATTTTGGTTAGATGCCATTTCACCATTTTTTTTCACTGATGTTTCAAAGAAGACATAATGCCAGTCATAAAAAGAGGGACAGTTATCATTTCTTGAACTCATAGTAAGAGTTCAAGCCACTCTGCTACATGTTTTCCTTTCTCCATCTCATTTACTTCTTACAACAGCTGCATAAATCTAATTATGAGATGGAGAAATTACAGCACAGATATTACATGGGAAATAACTTTCCCACGATACAACAGTAAGTTCTATAGTCGTGATTTACCTCTGAGCTGTCTGAATTCAGAAAATTAAGTTTATCTCTCTTTGTTATATTCTCCCACACAAAAATAAAAAAAAGTTAGGGCATGGAAACTTAATAGTTATAATTAACATACACAGATATGTTATTGCTTCCTATACAGATTAAGCTAACAAACGCCCCAAAGTGAAAATCAGCATGTGTTTTCAATTACCACATCTCAAGCATCAGGTAATTCATATCATTCTATGCCTAGTATATTCAAAATAAATTATAATATTATAGCAGCAAATTTAAAATGATATATAGCTGCATCATATATTCAGATTATAAATTCTGCTGCTAAAACCTAGTAATTGATGAACAAAATATGTCTAGCAAGAAAATAAATGCAAAATATCCCTCGTGTAGGTAGGGAAGAGAGGAAGACACAGATGGCTCTGAAGATAAAGTTTTATTTCATAGCGGAGTGATTGATACATAGGTGTTCAGTTTATCTTATTATTTTAACATATATTTATACATGATACTTTGTTGGCATTACTATTTCATAAACACTAGGGAGTTATATTCCCACCAAAAACAGTAAAATGCAAAAGCAAACTAAACGTTTCATAACTTTATCTGTATTTTTCAATAACTTGTAACTGGGAAAGTAGCTTATACTCTGTAAAAATGCTGATGTGTATGTAACTCATACTTTTAAAAGCAAGAAAATGGACTTTCAGTTTTGAAAGTGATTTGCATGGATTAAGTGAGTTTTAGAGGAAAATACAGCTCAAGAAATTTCATCTGTGGAATCCCACTGACTGTACTGTGCACAGAATATAGTAAAATAACACAATAAAAATATCCATAGGAATAAGGGCAGGGAATACTTCAAGAAACTTTGCAAACTGTCTGCACTTAGAGTAGTTGTCAAGTTCAAACACATTCAGACTCCTGACTGTGGAGCAGAATTGTGCAATACCTGAAGGAGAATATAGTCACGTTCATTAAAAAATGTTACGAGCTTTGTACGTAACTGACACAACTGAAAATCAGATACAAGTTTCAACTACCAGTATTGTTAATTTGCTAGTCACTGATACATAGCACACATCAACGTTCTGACAATGTTTACACAGAAGCTTGCTAATACAAATCAATTTTTTTGCATAAGCGGTTTTTGTAAGTTGTATCCTTTTGGTATGGAATTGATCCCTCTGTATTCAAAACTATAATTATAAATTGTAGCTGACAACTCTTAAATTTTATTTTATGAAAACATAACTTGAATTTAGTTCTTGCAACTTCTGCTACTGTTCTGGAATATCTCATTGTAACATTGTGCACTCTGGAATTAAAATGCACAATTAACTGATAAAGATTGCATGTATTAAAATATGAGGACTGTAAAATATTTATAAAACAATAATAAGATGTGCCAAAATAATCTGGATCATTTAAAATATATATGCATTATTAGAAATAATTTCACTCTGTATAAACACCAATAAAGTGATAATTATGATCAAATACATTTTCCTCTGAATCCTAAGAATAGATGGTAACTTTTAAAATTAACTAGGAACATATTTAACAAAAATAAATGTGGCTTAAGTTGAATAAACAATTTTTTTTTTTTTTTTACAAATCAATAAACTTTTATTGTAATCCTCAGGCTTGACTTCATGGGCCTTGCAGGTGTCCTCAATTGAAGTAAAAATTAAAAGTAAATGTTTTTAAAAGTTAAGCATTTTAAAGAACAATGTTTTGCTTTTCAAACTCTCAAGATTTCAGTATAATTGTTTATCTATTGGCTCTCACTGAACTATGTGAGGTATAGTTATACTGAATAAATATGATTGTGCAAACCAGTACAACAGGATGAGGTACTCAGGTGAGGATCAGGAAAGGGAGAACTACATGCTCTTAGTCTGGACATGTTGGAACAAAGCAGAAGCAGAGGAAACAAAGAGAGCAGGTGTGCAATCATACGTGACAAGTCCCCAGGTGCAGACCTCCGTTAACTCCACGACATTCCAGATGTCTAATCTGTAGCATCCGTACCCATGAGGTGTGAGTTTATAATATAAGTTAGATGAATTTCTGAGATGTCACACACCCAAACCCTCACTGTGAAAAGAAATTAAAAGTATGATTTAAATGAGATTTTTGCAAGACCTTAAATTAATTCAAATTTTAAACTGGAGAAATAGACCCCAAACTTTGTCACTATGAAAACTGATATGTAAGACCTCTAGTAGGATTATATTTACAAACATTATTTTAGGAAAATACATATTCTCCAAAATCTGGGGGACTTGGTCTTTTTGTTTCTAAAAGTCTCTATATAAGCTAAATTCCTGCAAAGAAAGCCATTTTATTTTCCTTAGGGAACTCTAATAGAAATAGGATAAATATGATTCTTCAAAAAGTACTTTTGTGTCTTAATCAGCACCTAAATTAAGTAGGGATGGTAACAGATATAATCTATGTATGAAAGATTTTATTTCCATTTATAATTATTTTTAAATATATGAAACATTTGTTGAATTATGTTAAAGAAATCACTGACTTGCAGATTAGAGAGAGGAAGTAGAATGTCTGCATAATATTGCAGAGTTACTTGGGCATATGGTAAAGGTCTCACATGGTTTGCTTTATTAGCATTATAGGACTTCACAAATTGATCTCTCACCAGCAATGTGAGGGGCACTGAGTTTTGGTTGTAAATGTTTCTGATAATTTTATTTTGAACTTTTGAATGTGTTTTTACTCCTAAGGTCTGGGAATTGGGAACATGTTCTATGTTTTTTATGAAGATGGAATCAAAGTGATACAACCCATAGAATGTGAATTTCAGAGGCACATTAAGCCTAGTGAAAAGCTCCTTGGATTTCAGGCAAGTATTTTAAAAATTCCTTTACAGTTTTATACAGTAATTTTGTTAAGTAGAATTGTATTTTGGAAATACAATGAAAGCTACACATATATGAGACACGTGGGTAGGACAGTGTTAAAACTATGATATTATCTGTTACTCTATGCAGATTTTATACTTAAAGAGGAAGATAATATATTGTGTATTTGTAATGACTTGTTTGTAATTAAAATAAAGGCACTAGAGGTGAAATACCAAAAGTGAACACAGCATAATAACTTCACCCGTTCCTTAATTTAGAATGTCTCCCATTTTGGCAGGCAATGGTTACTTTACTGTAATGAAAGAAAACAGCCCATAAATAATCGGATGGGAAGTTGAGGTATATTAGATGCTTTATCAATGTTGATGCCCATTTATTCTTCATCTTGTTTTTTCATGTACCTTTATTTATTTACATGTACTTACCTTTCACAGAAATATTTATTTTCTGCAAAATTTTGGTCAGCTTTCAGAAAATGAAAGAATATATGACAAAATGTGTATTGCTTATACATATTAAGGACTGTACTTCTGTGCAGGATAATAAGAAATAATAATTAATTTTATATTGCTATGACTATGTATATCTCCACATAAATATGTATACACCAAAATATGTAATACTGAAGGTACCCATGTTACCTTTGTGTTCCCACACAAGTGCAGGCATGCACCAGACACCCAAAATAAGGTAAGATATTGGTAGACCTCAGAATGCAACCGTGTCTTGATACTCATTTTAAGGTTGACATGGCGACAAGATATGAACAAAATAGATATTAATGCCCTGGTTTAGATCCTTTACTTTCAACTCCTATTTTGAGCCTACCAGTAGCCAGTGTTGCCACATATTGAATTATGGAGAAAACAATTTACAAATTAAAGCCATGTCCTAGAATGAGAAGAAGGAAAAAAAATATGAGACTGAGGTAAGATAGGCCAGCATCTCTCAGACACTCTTTAGGACAAAGCAATCTAATGACCTCCTATTTTAAATAAAAGAAATGATTTAACTCAATATGTGGATGAGTGTTTAAAACAAAAGAAACTGTTTTTAATTTAAAAATATTTCACTTAAAGGCTAAATTACTAAATAGAATCATTACCATTTTTGTTAAACTATAAGTTTAACAAGTATGAAAACACTTTAAATTGTACGTGCAATTTTCTTTTCTTTTATAATCAGATGATATCAATACTGACTAAATCCATTTTGAATAAGGTGTGTGTGTATGTAAAGAAACACATATAAAAATATAAATATTTGCTTCTGATAAAGCAAGTCATTCAGTTTTATGGCATGTGTATATTTTTATAAAAACATTATGGATGAGAAATTTGGGCTAACAGACAGATATTGGAAATGTGGCATCAAAATAGTTATTTAAATCAAAGCAAAATCATTTTACAAAAGAGTGTTTCTGATTCCTACAGGATTGGTAGCATTGTAGCTAACTATTTGGAATCTAAAGCTGAAAAAGCAAGGAAAAACTGATGTGATAGTTTTGTGACATGTCTGGAAAATAGGGATGTGAAGTTTACTTACCTGAATGTCTCTTTTTAAAACCTTTGATTACTTAGACTTCCTCCTAAAACAAGTAGATCTCTCTCTCTGTCTCTCTCTCTCTCTATATATATATACACACACATATATATAGTGAGAAATTATATACATATATAAATTATGTATACCTTTCTATAAAAAATTAAAATTGAAGAGGAGATAGAAACCAAACATCAGTGATGACAGCCTTAACTCATTTCCTTCAACCTGAGAACCCTTATCCACAACAATGACAAGGCAGTGATTATTAGTTATTAAGAACTAATTGACTGCATCAGATTTTTCAAATCATAGCCGTTGGAAATCTTACATCCATCCTACACATGGGATTATTCTAGAAATTCATACTGCAAAATAAAAAGAAATGTAAGGATAGAAAGTTAGCATTCTTATATAAAACAAACATTTACAAAAATTTCTATATGTTAATGGAAAACTAAGTAAAAATATAAGAAAAGTTAGATTTGTATTTTTAAGATGAGAGAAACTATCAAATTGTGTGTGTTTAAATTTATGACATTTCTACTGTTTGGATGTTGAAATTAAAATACAAATACATTTTAGCTGACCAATATATTTGTTAAAGCACTAAGAATAATATAAAGAATGGATAATTGGCTAAAACTACATCCTGATTACATTGTAAAATGCAGAATACAGGCATTTGTTTATACCAAAAAAGAGAGACATATTTCTCATGCAGTTATTATGGTCCACATATATGAAATAAAGGCTAGAGTAGATAAACTTTTATTTCATATTGCTTTGTTATTTTGTTATTCCTTAATGTGAGATAAGCTGAAATAATTGGAATATGTATACACAGACACTTTCATGATACACAAGTATACAGCACTAGAAAAAAGAAAAATTGACGGCAGTATGCTTTGAGAATAAATGTTGAATTAAATGTGTTTCTTATGTGAAGCTATTTTATTTCTGTTTAAACACAAGAAGATGTTCATTTCAGAGTGTGTAAGCTATTTGGTGCCACATTCTACTAGATTTCATTTCTAATTATAAAATAATTTCATGAGAAAATTGTTGAGTATTATGTCAAGAGAACATTTTTCTCCAGAGAAACAGAGCCAATAAGATTAGTAACTGTATCCTTGTCCGGATCTGGATCTGGATCTATATCTCTCCATCACTGTCTGTCTCCATCTCCTTATTTTAAGGAATTGGCTCCGGAACTGGTGGGTGGAGTGGCACGCACGTGTGTGAAATCTGTAGGGCAGGCCAGGCAGTAGGAAATTCAGATACGAGTTGATGTTCAGTCTGGAATCCAAAATCCACAGATTAGGCCAGCAGAGTGCTGATACAAGTCAACACTGGGGTCTTGAGTCTGACGTCTATAGGCAGACTGGAAACAAACAGATTTCTGTGTGGAAGCCTTAAGGCGGGATTCCTTCTTCCGTGGGAAACCTCACTCTTAAATCTGAAGGCCTGCAACTGACTGCATGAGTGCCACTCACATTCCGGGGGGTGATGTCTTAATTAAAGCCAACCGATTTAATTTACTTTTTAATTAATTTTTATTGGAGTATAGTTGCTTTACAATGTTGTGTTAGTTTCTGCTGTACAGCAAAGTGAATCAGTTATACGTATACATATTTCCCCTCTTTTTGAGATTTCCTTCCCATTTAGATCACCATAGTTCATTAAGTAGAGCTCCCTGTGCTATACAGTAGGTTCTCATTGGTTATCTATTTTATACATAGTAGTGTATATATGTCAATCATAATTTCCCAATTCATCCCTCCACCCCCCTTCCCTGCTAAGTATCCATATGTTTGTTCTCTACATCTGTGTCTCTATAAAGCCAACTAATTTTAAATGTTAATCACCTCCACAAATACTTTCACAACGGCATCCAGACTAGTTCTTTTTTTATTATTTTATTCAAGTATAGTTGATTTACAATGTTGTATTAATTTCTTCTGTACAGCAAAATGATTCAGTTATATATATATATATATATATATATATATATATATATATATATATATATACATATATATTCTTTTTCATATTCTTTTCCATGATGGTTTATCACAGGATACTGAATATAGTTCCCTGTGCTTTACAGTAGGACCTTCTTGTTTATCCATTCTCTATCAGACTAGTTCTTGACCAAAAACTGAGCGACATAGCCTAGTCATAGCCAAGCTGACATAGGAAACAACCCACCACATCTTACTATCTCTATTAGTCAAGACTTTGATTAGCATTTTTATTCCCAATGTACTTACACATGGCAGGTAGTCAAGTAATATTTGTGAAATGAATTTAAGGAAAACTCCATTGCTTAGAGCCTTAGGCTATTCATTCTTTTATGCATTGCCTGAGTTTAAAGATGTTTACATCTAATTCTCTCCTCACCTCTCCTTGCTTTACAATTCCCACAAAACAGTGTTCTTCTTGTGAAAAACGTTTCACAGAATAATTGATCACTGAATTGTTTCAGGGTAAACATAACCTCATGGTTCTATTAATTCAAGATCACACAGTCAAAATATACTGTGCAAATGCCCAGTCTAAGATAGTTTGGAGTTCTATTATAGAAAAAAGAAAGCTAGTTCTTCTGGATTTTAGAAGATAAATCACTTGATTGTGAGTAATGGAAATGAGTCTTTTCGAATCATTTTTTCCCCACAAAAAAGGATTAAACATAAAAATAATATTTTTCAAAGTCACTGTTGATATTAAGAGAATTGCAATTCCCAGTACAACTCATTGGCTAGTAAAGTTTAGATAAAAACTGAAATATTTAGAATACAGAATCTTTGATCAAATCTCTTAGAAGATGCTGTTTGCTTGCTCTAAATAAAAATTCAATTTTAGTACAATGCCAGATTACATCAGGTTTCAGCTTTTGGTAGTGAGTTGGTTGAAGATTCACAGAACATGCTTTTATTTATACTTTCATCTATCTTTTTTCCTTTTTTTGTGATGCAGCCTAACTAGACAGGATTCTTGCTATATTTATCCTAGTTGTATACATGATTTCATCTTGTCACCTACAGTAAGTATGTACTTCAAGCAAATAGGATTCTATCTCAGACTTATAACTTCAGAACTCAAACTGAAATGGGTTTGGAAAAATTTTTCAATTATTAGGCTTTTGCAAGATTACCAACTGTTTCACTCTTCTGGTTTTCAAGTATTTTGTCAACCTTATCGACAACTCTTTTAATCTTCAATGCTTTTTTACTTCACTTCCTTCTCTGTTCGCTTATTAAGATCCAGCTGCTGTTCTCCATACATACCATGGTGTTATTTATTCTTTCATGAGGACTAGAAGAGCTTGAAAGAAAAATCACACAAATCTTATCATGCGTGGGTCTTAAGTATATAGATGTGTGTGTGTGTATTTTGGTTGGGGGGCAATGTTGCGTGGCTTGTGGGATTTTAGTGCCCCAGCCAGGGATCAAGCTTGGGCCCGTGGCAGTGAGAGCACAGAGTCTTAACCACTGGAGCACCAGGGAATTCTCACATGCATGGGTCTTATATTTTAGGATGCAAAGATTCTGTTCCTGGTTTTAATGCAACTTAAATGATGCTAACTCAAGAGGATCATAGTTTCTGCAGAAAGTCTGATGTGAATCACCTCTAAAATGTCTATTTTCTAGTCTTGGAATTTCCACATAAGAAAATTACCTAAACTTTATAAATGAATATGATTGGTACTCTATTAGAATGGAGTTTTTACATAGGAACAGGTTGTGTCCATAGTGTGCAGAATACTCAGGTATCAAGAAATTGAAAGTGAGATTAGAAATGGGGAGACAGCTCTCTCTGCTGTGTCCACACTTCTCTCTCTGCTGGCGTTCCCCTCTTCTCAAGCAGTGCAGCCTTCAGGGCATTTATCAATTTCCTTGCTAACACTTCCAAACCCCCTTTTCAGCATCTCCTTCTGTTTCTAATCCAGTTACTACTTCTCCAAACTCTGTCCAGAAAAATAATTGTTAAAACACCAGCCACTTTATACAATACAGACAATTCATTTCTCCATGAAGCCATCAAGCAACCTTTTGAATTCAATACCACTGTATATTTCAGAAAGGTACTCGAAATATTTCCCCACTTATTCTTTTCTCAGTGGGTCTCTATTCAAACATGGCTTAACTTACAAAGAGTTCTAGAATGATAAAAATTTAAGCTTTCTTTACAATGATATCCTGCAAAGAGCTTCCTTTGCACTTACAATGATATCCTGCAAAGAGCTGCCTAAAGAGAGTAATGCAAACTACCTCTAACTATTCCTTAGAAGATTATGCTGTTGATTTTAAAAGAAATAAATTTATGAAATTGGTCTTTGAAGCCCTGGATTTAAAGGGGCCTTGTAATCTTTCATTAAAAATCACACTCTTATGAAATTCTCACATTGTGCTTCTGTTACGCTTGAAGTAGGCAAGGCTAACATTAGGGGGATAGCCACGGGGAGCATGTAAATCATGCAACAGCACCTTAATGGAGTTGTATAGCATATTAATTGGATCAAGTAATCTTATCTAAGAAAGCATATTAGGTTTTCAAGAGATTATTAATAAGAACCAGCCAAGTTATTTGGTAAATGTGACCAGAATTATGTATGTGTCTCAAACAATCTCTTGCCATCACAGTTTTCATATGAAATATAAGGATTCACTATACACACCTAGGAGCACATTTTCTGTACTTGAGAAAGAAATGTACTTATAGTAATTTAGAATTTCAATAGAAACTTCTTAAGGGTAAAAATGAAGAGTTTAACATAAAAATTATTCATACAAATATCTTTAAACATAAAACCATTTTACTTGAGACTTACAAAAATCACATAAATCTAGCTTTTATGGCTCTTAAACTACAGTTTCTGGACTAAGATTGAGTTTTATTCACAAAAAAAGTGCCTGTTGACTTATTCAAGGTAATAGATTGGCATTGTAAAAATAAAATAATACAAAAGTAGTAGTTTCTTATTTTGTGCCTTACTATCCCCAGTCTGACTTCATGCAACCAATTACATTTAATCACTTCAAGTAATGTGCTCAGGAATGATATTTCTTGAACTATCAATATTAGATATTTTCTAGTGATGTTCCTCTCTGAAGGATGATAATTTCCAAATTTTCTTCTTTCTAAATATGTTGAAAACTTACTGTAGCAAGATTAATTGTAATTATCATATTGAGGATTAGATTTATGATTTTAATGATTTATTTAAATCTTAGTCCTTATTTTTCTTTTCCTTTTCTTTCTTAAAATGTCTATTTAACTGATCTCTTGCTTGATTTCTCATTGCTTATATTTTATATTTCAACAATAGTTGTCAAAATTGTAATTTAATACTGAAGGCTTGTCACTTCTTTAATATCTTTTTCGTATTTAGATAGGTCATTAATCTCAGTTTGAATAATTTGAGAGGCTGTGCAAGAAGGAAAATAATACAGTAAATTAATGCCTTTATTTTATTTTATTAAATGTTTGAATAACTAAATTTTTTTTAAAAAATTGCTAAACGTTTACAATGACAGTTTTGCATTTCTCCATGTACTTTATCATATAATGATGTTATATGTTTTCTAAATTTCTTAAATCTATATTTAAGATACAACTATATAATAAAACTCTCAAGGAAAACAAAACTTAAACCTCAAAGTTATTGTTCATCCCATTACTATTTAAGCTGCTAATTTTTGCCCATTAAAACTCTTTTTTTTCTCATATTTAAAAATCCACACACTAGTATCATTTTCATTTAAAAAGTCACTCTTTAATATATAACTTTCAGCATAGTTATTTGTGAATATAATTTTGCAAAAATATCAACTTATGTCTAATAGTTTACTTTTGAAATTATTTAGAAAGCTTAAAGATGCAAAAGAAAAATAGCATATCGGATTATATAATCTGCATACATAAAGGATTTACATTGAACTAAATCACAGAGGCAGTTTTGGTGAATTCTTATTCAATATTGTCTTCACATTATTACTCAAGAATATTTCTGAGCTGGATAGTGTGGCAGAACCCCTATCAGATTTGTCAGTGAAAAGAGATGAGAGAAAATGTAATTCTGCAGGCAATATAATAAATAAAGATATAGTTTTAAAGAAAATGTAAATTTGGTCTGTCTTCTTACCTATAAGGAAGATAGGCACAGGAGTAAATTATTTTTATGTAACATTTATTTCTAAAGGTTTACAAGATAGGATTTTAAAATGGGTATATTTTATGGTTTTTATATTAATTGATACAAACATAGCAAAATACCTATGTGTATAAATTATTTGGCCAGAATCCGCTCACTTCATACCTTTAAGAAAGAGAATATAAGGTCATTTTCAATAATAATAATTAACTAGTTAATAACATAAAGCAATAATTTTTTAAAAAATGTTGACCTGAAAAAGTATAATGATTCTCAGTGTAGGCGTTCCTGTGTGGAACAAATTAATGTGTGAATTACAATACAGTTTAAAAGTACACATGCGTATAATTATCCTCTAAGGAGCCTTATAATTTTTGAAGGTAAAGCTACCACATTTCAGAATGTTTTTCAGTCCATAATAATCTGGAAAAAACGACTAAGCCTGTCTTCCACATAAGGCGCCCTCTGCCGGACAATATGGGGAGATGAAGAACTCCATCAAAATGACACTTTGCCATCTGCATTGTGAGATTATGTTGCATAGAAAAAAGTTCAGTTCCTAAGTGATGTTACACTGTATTGAACAAATATAGAGAATGCAACAATCATAAAATTCCCTCAATTCATGCTTGTACGTCAACATTTTTAAAGCAGTTACAAGGCAGAATAAGCCTTTCAGAGCAAGAGATTACATAATGCATTCTTAGAAAGGTAATCAATAAAACCTCTCTCGGTCCTCCACTAATGTCCCCCAAAACAGAAATCTGAAAAATGTGCATTATCAAAACCCATGCATTTAAAGAAAGAAAGGGGAACTTACGGTTTCTGACATTCCAGGTCATTCAAATTGACCCTTTTCCTTAAAAGTTTATCTTTGTTTCCTTTGTGTCCTACGGATTTATACCAATAAGAAATAATTTAATTTACTCCATTTTAATACAAGAATTTCAAAGAATCAAGGAATAGAATCTACATGAAAGTCCTTTAAAGGCTTAATGACAGTTTGTTAATGTGGTTTATGGTCCCCCAAACTAAACTTCAAGTTTTTACTTCAATCCTATCTTGTAGAAGTAATTTCTTTGCCTGCCTGATAATCTGTCTCATAGGTATTATTTATTTCAAAATCTATATTTGCTTTAGTAATATGATCAGAACATAGAGAAGTGAAATCTGTCAAAACAAAATTGCTTGCTTTTAAAATACATTTTATTTATCTATTTATTTATTATTTTTTTGCAGTATTCACTTTATTTTATTTTATTATTATTATTTTTAACATCTTTATTGGAGTATAATTGCTTTACAATGGTGTGCTAGTTTCTGCTTTATAACAAAGTGAATCAGCTATACATATACATATATCCCCATATCTCCTCCCTCTTGCATCTCCCTCCCACCCCTCTAGGTGGCCACAAAGCACCAAGCTGATCTCCCTGTGCTATGCGGCTGCTTCCCACTAGCTATCTGTTTTACATTTGGGAGTGTATATAAGTCCATGCCACTCTCTCACTTCGTCCCAGCTTACCCTTCCCGACTCCCCGTGTCCTCAAGTCCATTCTCTGCGTCTGTGTCTTTATTCCCGTCCTGCCCCTAGGTTCTTCATAACCTTTTTTTTTTTTTTCTTTTTAGATTCCATATATATGTGTTAGCATACGGAATTTGTTTTTCTCTTTCTGACTTACTTCACTCTGTATGACAGACTCTAGGTCCATCCACCTCACTACAAATAACTCAATTTCGTTTCTTTTTATGGCTGAATAATATTCCATTGTATATATGTGCCACATCTTCTTTATCCATTCATCTGTTGATGGACACTTAGGTTGCTTCCATGTCCTGGCTATTGTAAATAGAGCTGCAATGAACATTGTGGTACATGACTCATTTTAAATGAATCTATTTGGATTAGTTTACCTTGATGCTTCAAATGAAGAAGTGTCAATGTAAATTAATCCAAACAGTCTTCTTAAAGTAGTTCTCTTAATTTTGACTATTAATCAATAGCTGGAAAGGACCATTTAAGCAAGTATTCTCTATTGTTACTTAAAGAAACTAGAGTACAGAACATATTTGAAGGAGTAACCTCTATCTTTCCATGATATCCATCAGTGTTCATAGTGATGTCATAATTTTGATGAGCTTTTCAACATTTTAAAGAGAGGTTTACATACTAAAGTCCATTCTTTTTTTTTTTTTTTTTTTTTCTTCTTCTTTTCTTGTGTGGTCATTTAACTTCATGCGTTATCTGGTAAGAAAAGAATTTTTTAATAATAAATTTTCACCCCATCTAACCAACTTACCAATTGTGCTTCGTTAAATAAAGTTAGGAAAGAGCACCATTGCTCCTGTACAAATCAAATCTTCAACAAGTTGGGGAGTGAAATTAAATACAATTAATTCTTTAATTCCAACTATCTAAACTGCCATTTAATTGAGTTGATCCTTCATGAACGTTGTGGGTCCATATAATTTACATTTCCTGATATTCCCCATATTTGTCTAATTTCTTTAGTGCTTAATGTTAGCTTTCAATTCAAAGGACATTTTGCCAAACTCTATTTACTGGTTCTTGGACCTAATGTGAAACCTATGGTCTTGATATTTAATTTGTCTCCCCATTATTCAAGTTTATGCCTTTTCCAAAAGTCTTTTAAGTCCCTGCCCCTGGATTCTCAGGGACATCTGGACCAACCCCCACCCAGAATTCTGGCTCATTTACAAGAACCAGGAGAATCGACACACAAATCATTCAGTCCTGCACTGACAAAAGATCTAGAGTTCTTCCTTCTCTCATGTTTTGCAGACATTTGAAATTTAACACTCTACAAATTTATTTACTTTTAAATTGGTTATTCACCTCACACCTCTCAAGATGGCCATCATTAAAATGTCTACAAATAACAAATGCCAGTGAGAATATGGAGAAAAGGGAACCTTCCTACACTGTTGGTGGGAATGTAAATTGTTGCAGCCACTGTGGAAATCAGTATAGAAAGCGCCTCAAAAAATTAAAAATGGAACTACCATATGATCCAGCAATTCCACTTCTGGATATTTATCCAAAGAACATAAAAACACTAATTTGAAAAGATACATGCACCTCTATGTTCATTGTAGCATTATTTACAATAGTTAAGATATGGAAGCAACCCAATTGCCCATCAACAGATGAATGGATAAAGAAGATGTGGTATATTTATACAATGGAATATTAGTCATAAAAAAGAATGAAATTCTGCCATTTGCAACAACATGGGTGGACCTAATATAATATTTCTATAAACTGATAAAATATTTTCTGTTTAAGCAGAGTAGAAGTAATTCAGATAGCTTTGGTTTTTTTTTTGTTTTTTCTTTTATTGAAACCATGGACAAGTTCTAATTTAATTCTCTCAATTTCTAGATAAGGAAATGAGAAAAGACAAATAATTAGCTCAATATCATAGAACTAACAAGTGATAAAGGGAAAAATAAGTTCTCCTGACCACATATGCAACCATCATTCTGTATTTAAAGTAACTCTTTGAAATTCTTAAATATACACAGTGAACTTCCCTCCAAAACACTTTGGGAAATTGAAAAATGAAATATTTGGATGAAAAATGTGTAGACTATTATAGTTTTCATGAAATGTATCCCATAGTGAATTTTCTATAGGAAAATAACAGGTAACATTTATTGATCATTTGACCTTTTCAAACATGATTTCATTTAACAAACATAATAATCCTATGTGATTGGTGATATTATACCAGTGACATAAACAAAGCTTAAAAGGAGTATTTACATGGCTAATATGAGTGTAAAACTGGATTACATCTAATTCTGGTTGACCTCAAAGCTTGTGTTTTTAATCTTTCTAATACTTTGCTGCTAAAGAGAAATCAGTCCTCAGTTTATGATTGTATAGTGTTATCTGCTCCATTTTTGTTATAACATTGGAGGACATAAATGCATTCTCCTTATGTTAAAAGAAAGGACGAAAATTTCTTTACTGTGGTCTTTGTATCACTGATATCCTAGAATCAAAATCATACTATCTGACAGTTTTCTTATATAGGCCAAATTAAGGCAAATCAGCCCCTAAATTGCCATGACTACCTATGCTTTGACTAATATGAACTAGATCGTCTATGACATTTTCATAAATGAAATGGCAACTAGAATTAGATAAATTGAATATATCTAACTGTAGAAATTGACAAAAGTAATTTAACCTCATTGCCTTTAAAAAAAATGGTCCAATAAGGGAGATAACCATATTAAATTGTTTAACATGCTATTGTAAGATCTAGGGGTTTTTTTATATTGCAAAGCAAGATTAAAAGAATACATTATATCTAGTGTATTCACAAATAGCTCAACCTTATATATATATATATATATATATATATATATATATATATATATATATATATATATTTCTTCATGATTATAAAAAAAAATTTCCTGGAAATCATAATCTAAACATTCCAGTTCAGTACAAAGAACCCTTGTTTCATTTCTTTGATTCATGATAAACTGAACAAATTCTCATTGAGAATAATTATTTATTTTCAATTGCATTTATTAAAGTGAACACTATTTTGTCAAGTGTTTCATTCACTTTTCTATTTATCTCAGTAGACTCAGATTGCAACAGTTTTGGATATATATGTATTTTAAAGCTATTTGAAAGAGAGAGAGAGCTAGAAAAGAAAAAGAAAGCTCAAAATCAGAGCTTCTTAAACGATTAGTGGAAAAGAACCCTCCAGGCACGCCTGACACACCCAAGCTTGTCTAAACCCTATTAAAGGAGATGGGTCCACTGACCATGCTCATGGATATTACAGCAATGGCAAATTGTTAGAAAAGATTCTAAATGGTTATTTTCCATTTCTGTACTATTCTCAGCTTGGTAAGGAACGATATGCCAACAGGCAGTTATCCACAGACCATATTTTGAAGATGCTCTAGAATTCGGTTTATCAATGATTCTGGATGACATGAAATAGTGTTTAACAACATGTTTGAGAAATATACACTTTTTGATCCCCTCTCCATTTTTTTTTTCTATGATAAGTGACATTTAAACTTGTATTTACTGAGGAAATATTGTACCTTCCCCAGTATGTCTGTAAAATGTTGAAATACAGGAATAGCAGAGGCTAACATTTTAGGCAGGGATGATAGTACATGATTAAAGGCCAAATTATGTGGCACCAAATATAAATGCTATGAAAATTCAGACAAGAAGAAAATTAGTAAGACCCAGGGTAATTAGGATGAGCCATATAGGTGTTGGAAATACGACTACCAAATGTAGATTAAAAAGAATTTGATTAGTAAAATGTGTGATGCGTTCTTTAGTTGCTGTGGAAAATCACTGTTTTTTTAATAAAATTTTGATGAGAACACTCTAGCTGGAGAACAGGTCATTTGTTGGAGAACAACAAAGGATACAGTTATACATTTTGAGTAAGGTTTATTTTTTATTTTTTCCTTTTTGCAAAAGTTCTCTTTCCTCCCAATTCTCAATTACTTCCAAGAAAGCGGACTCTCCTGCCAGTCTTCGGAACCTAATAGGTAGAGAAGCAGTAAAGTTAAACAATGAGAACTACTGAAACCAATTTATTTTCAATAGTTAATGACCTGATCCCAATCAGTGAGAGAACCAGGTCGACAATACGTCTAGGAGTTTTCAAATTTAATGATATGTTTGCATATTTATCAAACATCAAACCCTCTCTCTCTCCACCTTTGATGCAACATTCATTCGCAATAGTTCACTCTATCTAGGAGCATATGTATACTATCCTTGGGTGAACCCACAATGTGGTAGCCAAATTGGGTGTGTACATCTTAGGTCACCTGATTTGTTGTATACTTATTTCTGCACTTAGTGCTGCAGTGAACCTAGGGGTGTGTATATCTTTTCATATTAACATAATTTTTGTTTCCTTCAGAAAAATACCCAGAAGTAGAATTCCTAGATTGTATGGTAGTTCTATTTTTAATTTTCTGAGGAAGCTTCATATGGTTTTCCATAGTGGCTGCATCAACTTACAATTCCACCAATGCCACGTGAGGGTTCTCTTTTTTTCCACATACTAGCCAACAGTTGTTTTTGCTGTCTTTTTGAAGATAGCCATAGCCATTCTGGTAGGTGTGATGTGATGGCTCATTGCAGTTTTAATTTGCATTTCCCTGATGATTAATGATGTTGAGCATCTTTGCATGTGTCTGTTGGCCATCTGTATGTTTTCTTTGGAAAAATGCCTATTCAGGTCCTTTGCCCACTTTTTAATTGAGTTGTTTGCTTTTTTTGATATTGAGATAGACAATATTTAAATGAATGGGTGTAGATGTGTTCCAATAAACCTTTATTTATGTAAACCTGAATACCAGATAATGTTTACACATCACAACATAGTACTCTTCTTTTGACTTTTTTTCAACGTTAAAAAATACCAAAAAATGTTCTTAGTTCGTAGGCCGTTTACCAAAATAGGCAGTGCGCTGAATTTGGCCTGGGGTCATGATTTGCTGATCCTCGCCTTACAAGAATGAAAGAACATTCCAGGAAGAATCAAGAGTCTGAAACAGCTAAATATGGCAGAAATTATAAGCAACTTGAGAGCAGGCATTCACTCAAATTCATATTTTTATTTCCCAACAGAGCTTTGCATGATATCTTTCACATAGTACGTGTTCAATAAATGTTCCCCAACAAGAACTGAAGAGCAATGATTGCAAATTCTGAGGCTCTTTGTGACTCTTCAAGTACTCTCTTTTAGAAGAGACAGGATCTGGAAAGCAAGTTTGAAGTATGAGCAATTTAGAGTGAAAGGTCAAGAAATGGAATTAAGGTTCTTGACAGCTTGTTCAAAGTCTAAAGAGAATTAGATGGATTATTGAAAGGGAAATCAGATGAATCCAAACAATGTTTACTTAAATTACAAGGGCATATGCATATTCCAACACACCTGGAGACATACCTAAATTTATAATTTAAATGTAGGCAGATTCTGTCTTCAGGCAAAAGATAGTGGACAAACCATGATTAGAGAGAAGGATGGGAGGAAGGAATAATGACAGAAACTTGTTGAGTTGGATGCAAGGTAAACAGATGTACTTGTGACAAATTCATTCATCCTCACCATGAATGACACAGAGGTTGACTATGAAGAAAAGGAGGAAAGAAAGTTGGGAAATTGGAGATTTAAGGGAAAAGTATTTTTAATAGGTCATCAATACAATATATGAAAATGACAAGTCCTATAGAAGATGAGTATATATATCCATCTACTCGAACTATAACTTCTGTTTAGCAAATCAGGAAGCATCAACCCTATTTTAATTGCTAAATCAAAATTTCCATCATCACTAGTGATACATCTTATATTCCTTTAAAATTTTGGAAGAAGATAATACATAAATAGGAAATGCATAATAAAATATGGAAGTAACCCAAAGGGAAATAGATAAATTCTAATTATGAGCTAGAATTGTCTTTTTATTATTGACTCATTTTCATTAGCTCTAAAATCTTATTAATCCTTTAACTCTCAATGGCAGTATACATTTCTATAAAAATGATTGAGTGATACTCTTTGATATAATTTCTGACAATTTTCCTCATCAGTACATATTATCTTAATCTTCTTTTGCATCTCTTGTATATTTTAGTTTCCTTTTATCCCACTGAATGCCTAATGCATGTGAAAAATATTCACCTACTATTCCTATCCACAGAAATAAATACTAATCTATGTAACCTGAAAAAAGAGGAGTGCTATTGTAAAATGGGACCTAATAGACTATAATCAGAAATAATGGCCTGAAGCAAAGCAAAGAAAATTCAGGGTGACTGTCAGGAAACTTTTAATGGCTTTGTAAAAATGATTGTGAGTCTGGTCAGGGACAGCATACAAATAGGAAATAATTCCCAGCAGAGCAGTTTATTTTACTGTTGAATAGTTTTGTAGCAAACAAAGGGGTGGAAATTTCTCCTGGTTCAGCTGTTTTTTGATTGACAGTTTAGTGTCAGGTTACTCACGCTTTCTGTTATTTTGACAGGTTTTGTTGGGAGCTTTTACACAATGGCAAAGAATTTGTAAACAATTTTCCTATATTCAGATCCTTTCATCAACCTTAGGTCCCACTTTTTCCCACCTTTTCATGCCTCTCAAGTACTTATGTTAGGTAGTGTTTGAGTCTTGTGAAATAGGTTCTTGTCAAAGATGTTCAAGATATTGGGTTGGCCAAAAAGTGCCTTTGGTTTTTAAGTAAAAATAAAAGACAACATTTTTCATTTTCACCAAGAACTTTATTGAACAACGTATTCACCCTTTTGTTCCACTACCTTCTGCCATTTTTCAGGCAACTTCATAATTCCATCTTCCCAAAACTTTTTATCTTTTTGAGCAGAGGACTGTTGTAGGTGACTTTTACAGTCTTCCAGGGAATTGAAATCTTTTCCATTAAGAGAATTCTGTAAAAATGAAATCAATGGAAATCCGAAGGTGCAATGCCTGGTGAATACGGCAGATGAAACAGAACTTCCCAGCCAACCTGTAACAGTTTTTGCCTGGTCATCAAAGAAACATCAGGTCTTGTGTTATCCTGATGGAAGATTATGTGTTTTCTGCTGACTAATTCTGGATGCTTTTCATCGAGTGCTGCTTTCAGTTGGTCTAATTGGGAGCAGTACTTGTTGCAATTAATCGTTTGGTTTTTTGGAAGGAGCTCATAATAGAGGACTCCCTTCCAATCCCACCATATACACAACATCACCTTCTTTGGATGAAGATCGGCCTTTCGTGTGGTTGGTGGTGGTTCATTTCGCTTGCCCCACGATCTCTTCAGTTCCACATTATTGTACAGTATACACTGTTCATTGCCAATCAAAATTTTTTTAAAAACGGAATGTTTTCATTACGTTCCAGCAGAGAATCACATGAGGAAATACAATCAAGAAAGTATTTTTGCTTAACTTATGTGGAAACCAAATATCAAAGCGATTCACATAACCAAGTTGGTGCAAATGATTTTTAACACTTGATTTGGATATTTTGAGTATGTCGTCTATCTCCTGCATGGTATAACGTTGATTGTTCTCAGTTGTCTCGATTTGATCGCTATCAACTTCAATTGGACTACCTACCTGTGGAGCGTCGTCCAGCAAGAAATCTCCAGCATGAAACTTCACAAACCACTTTTGACATGTTCGATCAGACACAGCACCTTCTCTGTACACTGCACAAATCTTTTTTTGCATTTTGGTTGCGTTTTTACCTTTCTTGAAATAATAAAGCATGATATACCAAAAGTGTTGCTTTTTTTCTTCCGTCTTCAATATTAAAATGGCTCCACACAAGTTCACCAATTTTGATAATTTTTTTTAAATGCACGCTGATATGACAGCTGTCACAGTACAATCTAACAAATTGTTTTGAATGAAGTTAAAGACAACTAAGCGCTACTAGAGGCATCTTACGGAAAAAAACTGAACGGACCTTTTTGACCAACCCAATACTTCTGAAGAAAAATGTTTGGTGTAGAAAATAATGTTTCAGTGAATTGATGAATGAAGGTACAATCCTGTACTGTGTTCTGGGCATGTGCTGAGGACAGATTTCTGCCTTCAGGTTTGTGCTGCCTGCTGACGAGTGCCATGGACACCACTGGTGGTCATCTTAGTATTATTGTGGTGCATTCTATGAAATGCAGTTCATTCAAACGCCCCAGAACTACCAGAAATATACACCTGATGTTTAGTTTTCAGTTTTTTTGCTTATGTCCTGTAAGCCTGTCACACTTGTACTGTTCAGAGAACACTACAATTCCCTGGTGTTATATGTCCCTGATATGTTAGTGAACCTGGTAACTTCTGGACTGGATCTTAAAAATGAGTGGATCCTCCAGCTCCTCTGGAATTAGATCTGAAGTTTGGAAAAAAAAAAAAAAAAAAAACCCAGCAAACTACATACTAAGCTTCTCATTCCAAAGTGTTCTGGTTTTTGCATTATTTTCCAAGTTTTATGCAAGCAAGAAAAAACACCTACTATGGTTGTGCTGCCTGAGAAGAGTTATTGTGGTAGTCATTTTAGTTACTAAAAGACAAATGTGCTTTATGTGCTCTCAGTATTATCTTTTCATTGAAAGAAATGCTTAGGGGTGTTGACAATGAAAATTTTGTTGATTTTGTTTTATGATTATTAAATATATGTGGTGGATGGTATATCTGCTGAAAAATAAATGTTTTGGTTTGAATTAGAGATTAAAGAGAGTATTCTAATTGAGCTTATGAGTTACTAACTGGAGTATACAAGTCAATGAATTAGACATGATAATCTGTGATCAGGCGTAAACCATAAAACAAGTGACACATTGGAATCAGTGTTTATCATTATATCATTATCATTATATAAGTAAGTGTTTATCTTTACACATATATTTCATGTATAATTCAAGAAATCTCTCTTCTCAGTGGTTTTTCTAACTACAAATAAATTGAGAGAATTACAAAACCAATAGACCAGTGAATAAAAGAAAAACCTGAAACATAAATAACAAGCTAAATGACATTTCTTCTAATCGCCGTGTGTCTGCCCATACAAATCAGAGAGGCTTACGTATCCCTTCAACATTCACTTACTGAATGTTGGAAGGAAGAAACAGAAGATAATTTTTGCCTCCTTTATGACCATATAGCACAAAATGCACAATATTAACCAGAAGGTAGTTCTAGGGTAAAGGAGCAGAATAAAAAGGGCTTGGGCAGCTTAAAGGACTTTATAAAATTTGACCTTGATACCAAATTGAAAATAAAATAACCATTTCGAGTAACTACCTTATTATCATTTTTCTAAGTTTCTGGTTCTCCACAAAGTAGAAGACTCCTTCAGTCTTGTGTAGTGGATTTGGTAGCTTTTAAAAAGCCCATGAATATGCCATGAGGGCAGCTCTTGAGGTTTTGAGAAGCTCTAAATATACTTTAGTGTGGCATAGAATGTCTGATAAAGAAGTTTGAGATTAGGGGGATTTGGGAGGAAACATTTGACTTATTATGTACTTCTGCAGTTACTGAGCTAAGAATAGGTAGTGACAAATGAAAAGACTATATGTTACTATAAATAAGCATTCAAAGGCTTAATTAAATGTATTTTAAGGGTTATTTCACACTGATTCCTATACAAATTTAATGAATTTAAATATGCACTATATACTGTTTTATTTAACTCTTTATATATTTATATATTTGACATAAATCTAAATATATAAATATGTAACATATGAATATATATTTAACATATATATATATATATATATATATATATAAAACTTTTGATGCTAAAAGTAATAGAATATCAAACATTAATGCTACTCATAATATGGCTATATCCATGTTATCATTTAAGATATTCATTTGATTTTTATTTTCTAAATTACAGGATGAAGTCTGTCCCAAAGCTGAAGGTGATGAAGTCCAGAGGTGTGTGTGGGCCACAGCTGTCAATGTCAAGGACAAGTTCATTTATGTAGCACAGCCAACTTTGGACAGAGTCCTTCTTGTTGATGTACAGTCTCAAAAAGTTATTCAGGTATGAATGACTCCTCCTTTTGAAAGTGGTTTTGAAGAATATTTAATTTAATGTAATAGATTTTACCAGGTAACTCATGCATTGCCATTTGATTGCCATTGATAACTTGTTTCATTACTTGGATAACTAGAAAATCTACACATTTTCTACAAACTGTCCTCTCATTCCGCTCCTTGAGCCTAAAGAATTGAAGTAATTGAAATAGCTTTTGTTTTCAACAATTAGATTCCATGAATACCTCATAATTCCCACATGACCAGTTACACACAAAAAAATCCTCACAATTGCTTATTCTGTCTAGAGCAAAGAGATTCCCAGTCCAAGGCCAATTAAGACATTCCTAGTTACCATCACAGTAACAGTAGTATATCTTTCTCATGTGATTCTTAACAAAGACTGAGACAGTAGTAGATTTACTGGATAATAGCAACTTAGTAGGTTTTACTATAGTAGTAAAACAAGTAATATGTGCATAGGTCAATGACAGAGAAAAACACCTATAACACGCCTTGCCATGTCATTTTTCCATGTTGCCATGGTCATGGTTATGAAAAGTTATTCTGGTTTGGGCCGTCACCTATATTATGCCCTGCTCTTTCTAAGACTGTCCATCTTGGACAGTCTACTAGAACTCAGTCTTACAACAATCAAGGGGCAGTGCAGGATTTATGCCCGGGCAGTCTGGCTCCAGTATCTCAGCCTTTGACTGTTAGGATCTGTGGCTTCTCAGCTCAAAGGAATCTTAAAATAGTTTTGTGAGATATGTATAATCTGTTAAATGGGAATAATAGCTGTACATATCTCATAAAGTTATATTAAGGATTATACCAATTAATGCATACAAAGCATTTGTAGCAGAGTCTGGAATATAGAAGTGCTATTTACTATCAAAATTCTGACAGACACAGGAATCTAACCATTTCTTATATTTACAGAGATTTTTTTTTTTCCTTTGCATCAATATTGGTTTGAATTTGAAGTAGCTGTTAGTCCTTCTAATGTTGATTCCTGACTAGAACCAAAAAAAGTGTTAAGAAGTTCAAAATCAGGGCCTCTCATTCTAAGAGCTCTTAACAGATCCCCATGAATTCATCCACCCGTCTATCCATTCTGTATACATTCATTAATTGCCTTTTATGAGATGTGTTTGGTATTACAAATAAAAGAATCAAAAGTGTTTCTATTAGAAAGCTCTGATATCTCCAGGGTTACAAATTTACAATGGATAATTAGTCCAGTGGTTCAGTTTCTAATATGAGAATGAACAGAAGAGTCATGAGTAGAAGGATGAATAACTGTCTTCTAGAAAATTCTAAGGCCTCCAGGATTACACAGTTCCCTCTGCACCCAATCTAATGGTCCAGTATCTTCTGTGAAAACATACTTTTTCTGTCTATTTCACTTCCTATGTGTCTGTCTTTGAGACTGCTTGATTTTTGACCAGGTTGATTTTACTTTGACTTCAGCTGCAACATAGGCCAGTGAATTATAGGCATTCAGTCAGTGATTATCAAGACTCTTTAGTTAGCATGTGTTAGCTACTAGATGTTCTTTCAGGAATAATCAGGCTGGTTTTTAAATTCAGTGTTCAAACTAGAAACCTACACTGACTGAATATGTACTACCTACTAGATATTCAAAAGTGAGAAAAGTTAACACCATTTATTATTCATGTAACTTCCATCTTCAGACAATGAAGTAAAGTTTAAAATTAATAGAAAATATCAATAATGAAACATTCATGCAATGGTAAAAAATCACATCAATTATATTATTTTTCTAAGTGCCTATAATGCCTATAAAAGAGCAGAATGTAAAAGACATTATTCAAGGTTAAAATATTAAAATAATTTTACAATATAATTATGATTGTGGATATTTTCAGAAAAGAATCTAACACATTTTTAGAAGTTAGAAACTTGGGCTTCAGTCCAAATGGGTTTTCCTTGTGATCTTGTTATGAAAATAATAATTATGCTTTATTACTCCTTCTAGCCATTACCTATCCAAAGGTAATCATTATGTGGCTTTCTGTCACCATAAGTCAGTATTGCCTAATTTTGAATATTACAGAGATGGAAATATACAGTATTCACTGTCTGTGTCTGGCTACATGATAATTGTGAGGTCATTTTTTTTGCATAGAGCTAGTGTTATTCTTTTTTTTTTCGTTGCAGAAAAATTGATTACAGTTGATTCTCACTGTTTGTTGATTCTGTATTTAAAACTCACTCTCCTGAATTTATATAGAACCACACAACCAATACACATGGTGTTTTGCAGACACTCAGGGACTTGTGCAGAGTGGGGAGAAATGTATGACCTGAAGTACATGTTCCCAGCTCAGGTTGGACAAGGAGACACCCCGACTTTTTTGGTTCAGCTTTCATACTGTGAACAAGTGTTTTTTTCATGGTCTATTTACTATTGAGTTTTCAAGGACAATTTTGCTGTTTAAAACGGCCCGCAAGTGTCGTGTTGAAATGCTTGTGAAGGAAGGCCGTGGTGTGCCTAACGGTGAGCTTCATTCAGTCATGCGTCCTAACGCTGTATGGCCCTGAGTTCAATGTTACTGGTTTATTTTTTTAATATAAATTTATTTATTTATTTATTTTTGGCTGCGCTGGGTCTTCATTGTTGCGCGTGGGCTTTCTCTAGTTGCGGCGAGCGGGGACTGCTGTTTGTTGTGGTGCGTGGGCTTCTCATTGCAGTGGCTTCTCTTGTTGCGGAGCACAGGCTCTAGGCTCGCGGGCTCAGTAGTTGTGGCACGTGGGCTCAGTAGTTGTGGCTCGCGGGCTCTAGAGCGCAGGCTCAGTTAGTTGTGGCGCACGGGCTTAGTTGCTCTGCGGCATGTGGGATCTTCCTGGACCAGCCCTCGAACCCATTTCCCCTGCATTGGCAGGCGGATTCTTAACCACTGTGCCACCAGGGAAGTCCTCAATGTTACTGTTAATTAATGGACAATATGTATTAAATAACGTTTCTCTGTGCAGAAACACTCATGAAATTAGGTTATGTATTGATCAGATGATGAAAATCTTGTGACCAGAGACCGATAGGAACCTAACTATGCATTTCCTGTAGAAGCAGTGGTTCAGTGTTCAGAAATCCAGTGTTGTTGGTCACTTTATAGAACAAATACCATTAATAATGAGAAGCAAATATATTTAAGAATATCAGACTTTATTTATACATTAACAGTGGAAAGGATACATTCTGGAAGGAGATAATAGAAAGGAAAGGGAAATGTTGATAATTTGGTCAAAGTGAATGAGAATTTTCTGTAATATAATAAAGAATAATATATAGTATATGTATATAATAATATATATAATATATGTGTATATGTGTATATGTAATATATATTATATACTATATATATTTTTATATATTATTATATACATACACTATGTATTATTCTTTATTATACAACTTATAAAATATACAGTAAACTCTCAGATTTAGAAAGGACAATGAAACAAATGGAAAAAAAATCAATACCTGAATATATTAACATGACACAGCCACACATAAAGCCAAGAGGAAGATCTAAAAATAGGAGATAAAGTACTATGAGAACAGCAGCTATTTTCTTAATAGTGATAATGGACACCAAAAGAAAGTGAAATAATATTATTAAAGGACTAAGTGTAAATAAAATATACTCTGATATTACATGGTCAGTGGAAAAAAGTATATAATTTATTTACTGTATCAGATACAAAAAAATAGACTTTATCAACAAAATAAATTTAAACAAAGCTGAAACTGAAAACTATATGCTTCAGGAATAAGGAAAATTAAGCAGTTCAATTTGATGTATAGTGAGTGAGTAAACTGGTAAACATAGGATCTACTAAAATACTGTCAATAATAATGATATTTCCTGAATTTAAGTTTGAAATTATTAAAAGAGTGAAAACACAGGACTAAAATAGCAAAAAAAAAATGTTTAAATATTGTACAACAATATGTAAGCAGGGGAAGGGCTGATATTATTTGAAATATATATATTAAGATTTCTTGTATTATTTAAGAATGGGAGTAATTACTGATTACCTGTGCACATTAAGTATGTTTATTAATATTTCAAGAAGCTGTGTCTTAAATATTGTATTTATCTATGAAAAAATAGTATTAAATGAAAAACTTACTCCTAAATACAATAGGAAAAGAAGAAATAAGAAAGAGAAAACAGTAAGAATGGAAAAATCAGAACAAAAAGCTTTAAACAAAATTATAGAATAAAATCAAATATGTTTATAATTACAATAACTGAGAATGGAGTAAAGTAATAGCTGATAATAAAAAGTAATGGACCGAATAATGAAAATCTAGCCATATGCAGATTATGAGACATACCCCAAAAATAAGAAAAAATAAAATTTGAAATTTAAGGACAGTTCCAGATAATTTAGCCATATACTAACAGCAAAACAAAAGAGCTGATGTAAGTGAGAAATATTTGATACTTCTGTCCTTGATAAATCAACAGACAAAATTAATACTATATGCAAATTGAACACTATTCGTATGCTTGAACTAACAGATACATGTATTAATTTTTGCATCCAGCAGTAATTAAATATACATTATTACTAAATATTTCACTTTCTAAACCTTTTCAATATCATTTCATATCACCGTTCAGCCTGCTTTAATTAAATCCAACACACTGCATAGCTTATAAACAACAGAAATTTGTTTCTCAAGGTTCTGAGTGTGGAAAGTCCAACATCAAGGTGGCAGCATGATCATGACCTGGTGAGGGCCCTCTTTCTGGTTCAAAGCCATTGCCATCTCACTGTGTCTTCTCATGGGGGAAGGGGCAAGCGATCTCTGTTGGGTCTTTTTTATAAAAGCACTAATCCTACTCATGAGGGCTCCTTCATCATGACCTTATCACCTCCCAAATGCCCATCATCTGATACCATCATCTTTGAGGGTTAGGATTACAACAAGTGAATTCTGGAGGGACACAAACCTTCAGAAGATAGCATTCACTAAAGGAAACATTTTTGAAAATGAACACATGTTGGGTTATAAATTTAGCCTCAAGAAATATTAATGAAATCATTTCATACTGATTCTCTGACACAGTGCTAAGCTATCAAAAACTGCAAAGTAAATTTAAAATGTCAATATCAATAACAAGTAATATTGATAATCATGATTAAACATGTTAAATCCAAGTAAGGCTGTCTTTGAAGGAATTTTGCTACTGTAATGGAAAAATAAATAAATAATAGATTGAAAATAAAACATTTAACTAGATAATTTTAGAATTTAGCTGAAGAAAATCACAATAGTGTAAATGAAAGAAGGAAAGTAAAAATATATGTAGATAAAGACACAATGAAATGAATATATAAAAGCTAAAAATTGATTTATTCAAAAAAGACTAATTAAAAGGCAACTGGGAATTTTGGCAAAGATCAAGGACAAAAGTCATGGTTAATACTATTAGAACTGAATAAAAGAAGATAGCAAGAACCACAATCCTAGCAGAGAGTAAAAGGAACTAAGAAAGTATTAAGGTAAAAGTCATGGTAGTAAATTTGGAAATGTAGTAAGAAAGAACAAATTAAAGAGAAAATATAAGTTAATAACATATAATCCAAGAAGTAATCCAAAAGGAACACTTTTATGACAAATGAACTGATTTCAGAGTACTAAAACCGAAAATTCTGTCCCAGATGGAATTAGAGGTGAAAGTTCTTCCAAACTTTAAAGTAACATTTTAGCAAGCAATTTGATGAGATCTAGTAATTTAAAAATGTGTATTTTCACTGTCTTGATGGCTGACTTCCTGTTTTACCCCTTCTACCCACTGTATATACAGTCTCTGCATATTCTCAGATTGTCAGCTATCAAAAACAAATCTGAACCCTGTCTTCATGCATCTTGCCTCATGCCACCACTTAGCCTTATTGCCTCATTTATCTATAGCTGCCTTCCATTAGGGGAATAGTAGGAACGGAGAGTAACATAACAGAGACTTCCCTATTGTAGGAAAAATATGGGCACTTAATCCTTGGATCAAAAAGGCAGTACTGTGTCATGGGTTTGCCCACACAACTCTGGGGAGGTATGGAATGGAATTGAATATTGCCCTTCTGTCAATAAAAAGAAAAATTTTGAATTATAGGGGTGCTTGAGTACCTCCCTGGAAAGAAGTAGAGTGAAGTAGCAGCTGCAATGATTTGGGACGTTCTGCAAGGATCTATTCTATAGAAATTTAGAGACCAAATTAGTTTAGAAAATGAAAATTTCCATATTGGGTATATTCAGTCTAGCTATCTTTCTGAAAGGGACATTATTTTCTGAGACCTATTGTTGACTATAAATATCAACCTAAAATTTTAGGTATATACTCCATAAAAATATCTTTTAAAAAATTAAAGTTTTCTATCTTTGAATTTGTCTAAATTCTTTTTTTTTTTGTAACCATGTATAATTTGAGTCTGTGAGCCTCTTTAGATGATGAAATTCCATAAGTCTACTAATTGTTGGCTGAAATAACACATCCCTATATTTGTCTTAACATGACCTTAGAGTATGTGAATTTTAATGCTTGAAAGTACACGCTTAAAGGTGAATTAGGAATATCCTAATGACTCTACTTTTATACTTGAAAATAGGCCATCTTTTAGAATTCTAAATTCCCTCAAAGTTTTTCCTAATTTAAAAACAACATGTAAATGATAGATTTAACAGATGTAGGTATTGAAACTTATGCTTTATAAATTAATAATCCAATTAATTCAAGTTTTAAAACTATTTAAGGAAAGAGTATTTCTAGCTACTTAAAAAAAATAAAACTACTTCATTTGTGATTTAAAGCTTTATTTATATCCAAGGTCAGAGTACACTCCAAGTCACCTGCAAGGTGCAAAGTTAGTTTTGTGAAAAGTAAAGCATCCTTTCTCAATTTGATACCTTTTCTCAACAGAGGCTGACTCAAGTCAGCCTTTTTTGTATCCAAATGAAGTTATACTTCCTGATTGTGTGCTGCACCTCTGTTTATTTCTTTCTTCTTAGCCTAAGTATATTATACAGTGGCAACTAAGAATAATAATTATAATCAAAATTTGGTTAATCATCTCCAAAATATGATAGAAACTAGTATAGAATTTTTTATAGGGTGGACAGAGATGGAACAGTGAAGTCCAAAACCAAATTGCCTTCTTTTTGAACAGAAAAAAAAAGTAGAAACAAAAGAGAGAGAAAAAAAGAACAGTAAACTTATTTAAATTTACTCTTTCAAGTTTTCTTTTTCAGTCCAATTAAAGTGGATCCCTAGTGTTTTATACTGACCTTATCTAAGAAATCATATTTCTGACTTTCTTTTTTTCTTTTGTATATATTTGAATGTGAGTATTGGTATTAAATGTGTAATTTTAGCACGAAACATTTTAAAAACTTGAACATTTTTACATTTTACTCTTAAAATGACAAATGTTTTCTTGACAACATGTTTTACAAACCTCATGAAAAATTCTCACCATAGGGGTATATTTGTTTTCAGTGGATACATTAATATCACTTCTATGTGCAGCTTAAAAATAAAAGGTCACACATTTTTAATGGAATCTATCACCTTGGTGTTGCTCTAAACGTCAAACGCTTATTACTTTTCTTGCCATTAATACTTTTTTGTAAGAATGGCATGCAGGTGATATTTTCCTGTGTAAAAGATGAACTAGTAAACAACTGACCTCATTTTGTCTTCTGTGGAGGAATATCAGGTTCTGCTTGGATGCAGAAGTGGCTTATGGTAACACATCGGGTATTCTTAAGTGTCGTCAGCAGTCTCCTCTAGCCCTTAGCACATTATCCTGAGAATCTACATCATTAGTTTAAATTAGGTTCACTTAATTAGCCAGCTGGTATTCTCCTTGTCAGACTGATAAACAAGCTGTATTTCACTGCTCCTTCATGTCAAGGCTAAACTCCAAGTTCAGTGTATCTTTGTTGCTATTCTCACTACTTCGCTCTGACAAAATAACCCATCTTTATATAAGTTGACACAACTGGTCCATAACCAGTGTAGCATCAGTTTTAAATTATTCGTAGTTGGTGCACCCCCTCAAGGAATACTGATAAAAATTTTTAAACATCTTTATGACAGTATAATTGCTTTAAAATGGTGTGTTAATTTCTGCTTTATAACAAAGTGAGTCAGCTATACATATACATATATCCCCATATCCCCTCCCTCTTGCATCTCTCTCCCACCCTCCCTATCCCACCCCTCTAGGTGGTCACCAAGCTGATCTCCCTGTGCTATGTGGCTACTTCCCACTAGCTATCTATTTTACATTTGATAGTGTATATATGTCCATGCCACTCTCTCACTTTGTCCCAGCCTACCCTTATCCTTCACCGTGTCCCCAAGTCCATTCTCTAAGTATGCGTCTTTATTCCTGTCCTGCCCCTAGGTTCTTCAGAACGATTTTTTTTTTTTTTTAGATTTCATATATATGTGTTACCATACGGTATTTGTTTTTTCTCTTTCTGATTTACTTCACTCTGTATGACAGACTCTAGGTACATACACCTCACTACAAACAACTCAATTTTGTTTCTTTTTATGGTTGAGTAATATTCCATTGTATATATGTGCCACATCTTCTTTATCCATTCTTCTGTCGATGGACACTTAGGTTGCTTCCATGTCCTGGCTATTGTAAATAGAGCTGCAATGAACATTGTGGTACATAACTCTTTTTGAATTATGGTTTTCTCAGGGTATATGCCCAGTAGTGGGATTGCTGGGTCGTATGGTAGTTCTATTTTCAGTTTTTAAGGAACCTCCATACTGTTCTACACAGTGGCTGTATCAATTTACATTCCCACCAACAGTGCAAGAGGGTTCCCTTTTCTCCACACCCTCTCCAGCATTTATTTTTTGTAGATTTTTTGATGATGGCCATTCTGACTAGTGTGCGGTGATACCACAGTGTAGTTTTCATTTGCATTTCTCTAATGCTTAGTGATGTTGAGCATCCTTTCATGTGTTTGTTGGCAATCTGCATATCTTCTTTGGAGAAATGTCTATTTAGAACTTCTGCCCATTTTTGGATTTTTTTTTTTTTTTTTTTTTTTATAATGAGTTGAATGAGCTGCTTGTAAATTTTGGAGATTAAGCCTTTGTCAGTTGCTTCATTTGCAAATATTTTCTCCCATTCTGAGGGTTGTCTTTTCGCCTTGTGTTTTCCTTTGCTGTGCAAAACCTTTGAAGGTTCATTAGGTCCCATTTGTTTATTTTTAGTTTTATTTCCATTTCTCTAGGAGGTGGGTCAAAAGGATCTTGCTGTGATTTATGTCATAGAGTGTTCTGCCTATGTTTTCCTCTAAGAGTTTGATAGTGTCTGGCCTTACACTTAGGTCTTTAATCCATTTTGAGTTTATTTTTGTGCATGGTGTCAGGGAGTGTTCTAATTTCATACTTTTACATATATCTGTCCAATTTTCCCAGCACCACTTATTGAAGAGGCTGTCTTTTCTCCACTGTATATGCTTGCCTCCTTTATCAAAGATAAGGTGACCATATGTGCATGGGTTTATCTCTGGGCTTTCTATCCTGTTCCATTGATCTATATTTCTGTTTTTGTGCTAGTGCCAAACTGTCTTGATTACTGTAGCTTTGTAATATAGTTTGAAGTCAGGGAGCCTGATTCCCCCAGCTCCATTTTTCGTTCTCAAGATTGCTTTGACTATTCGGGGTCTTTTGTGTTTCCATACAAATTGTGAATTTTTTTGTTCTAGTTCTGTTAAAAATGCCAGTGGTCGTTTGATAGGGATTGCATTAAATCTGTAGATTGCTTTGGGTAGTAGAGTCATTTTCACAATGTTGATTCTTCCAATCCAATAACATGGTATATCTCTCCATCTGTTTGTATCATCTTTAATTTCTTTCATCAGTGTCTTATAGTTTTCAACATACAGATCTTTTATCTCCTTAGGTAGGTTTATTCCTAGGTATTTTATTCTTTTTGTTGCAATGGTAAATGGGAGTGTTTCCTTAATTTCTCTTTCAGATTTTTCATCAACAGTGTATAGGAATGCAAGAGATTTCTGTGCATTAATTTTGTATCCTGCTACTTTACCAAATTCATTGATTGGCTCTAGTAGTTTTCTGGTAGACTCTTTAGGATTGTCTATGTACAGTATCATGTCATCTGCAAACAATGATAGCTTTAATTCTTCTTTTCTGATTTGGATTCCTTTTATTTCTTTTTCTTCTCTCATTGCTGTGGCTAAAACTTCCAAAACTATGTTGAATAATAGTGGTGAGAGTGGACAACCTTGTCCAGTTCCTAATCTTAGAGGAAATGGTTTCAGTTTTTTACCATTGAGAACGATGTTGGCTGTGGGTTTGTCATATATGGCCTTTATTATGTTGAGGTAAGTTCCCTCTATGCCTACTTTCTGGAGGGTTTTTATCATAAATGAGTCTTGAATTTTGTTGAAAGATTTTTCTGCATCTATTGAGATGATCATATGGTTTTTCTCATTCAATTTTTTAAAATGGTGTATCACATTGATTGATTTGCATATATTAAAGAATACTTGTATTCCTGGGATAAACTCCACTTGATCGTGGTGCATGATGATTTTAATGTGCTATTGGATTCTGTTTGCTAGTATTTTTTTAAGGATTTTTGCATCTATGTTCATCAGTGATATTGGCCTGTAGTTTTCTTTTTCTGTGACATATTTGTCTGGTTTTGGTATCAGGGTGATGGTGGCCTCGTAGAATGAGTTTGGGAGTGTCCCCCCTTCTGCTATATTTTGGAAGAGTTTGAGAAGGATAGGTGTTAGCTCTTCTCTAAATGTTTGATAGATTTCGCCAGTGAAGCCCTCTGGTCCTGGGCTTTTGTTTGTTGAAAGATTTTTAATCACAGTCTCAATTTCAGTGCTTGTGATTGGTCTGTTTATATTTCCTATTTCTTCCTGGTTCCATCTCAGAAGGTTGTGCTTTTCTAAGAATTTGTCCATTTCTTCCAGGTTTTCCATTTTATTGCCATAGAGTTGCTTGTAACAATCTCTCATGATCCTTTGTATTTCTGCAGTGTCAGTTGTTACTTCTTTTTCATTTCTAATCTGTTGATTTGCGTCTTCTCCCTTTTTTTTTTTGATGAGTCTGGCTAATGGTTTATCAGTTTTGTTTATCTTCTCAAAGAACCAGCTTTTAGTTTTATTGATCTTTGCTATTGTTTCCTTCATTTCTTTTTCATTTATTTCTGATCTGGTCTTTATGATTTCTTTCCTTCTGCTAACTTTGTGTTTTTTTGTTCTTCTTTCTCTAATTGCTTTAAGTGTAAGGTTAGGTTGTTTATTGGAGGTGTTTCTTGTTTCTTGAGGTAGGATTGTATTGCTATAAACTTCCGTCTTAGAACTGTTTTTGCTGCATCGTATAGGTTTTCGGTTGTTGTGTTTTCATTTTCATTTGTTTCTAGGTATTTTTTGACTTCCTCTTTGATTTCTTCAGTGATCTCTTGGTTACTTAGTAGTGTATTCTTTAGCCTCCATGTGTTTGTATTTTTTATAGAGTTTTTCCTATAATTGATATCTAGTCTCATAACATTGTGGTAGGAAAAGATACTTGATACAATTTCAATTTTCTTAAATTTACCAAGGCTTGATTTCTGACCCAAGATATGATCTATCCTGGAGGACATTCCATGAGCACTTCAGAAGAAAGGTATTCTGTTGTTTTCAGATGGAATGTCCTTTAAATATCAATTAAGTCCATCTTGTTTAATGTATCATTTAAAGCTTGTGTTTCCTTATTAATTTTCATTTTGGATGATCTGTCCATTGGTGAAACTGGGGGGTTAAAGTCCCCTACTATGATTATGTTACTGTCAATTTCCCTTTTTATGGCTGTTAGCATTTGCCTTATGTATTGAGGTGCTCCTATGTTAGGTGCATAACTATTTACAATTGTTATATCTGCTTCTTGGTTTGATCCCTTTATCATTATGTAGTGTCCTTCTTTGTCTCTTGTAATAGTCTTTATTTTAAAGTGTATTTTATCTGGTATGAGGATTGCTAATCCACCTTTCTTTTGATTTCTGTTTGCATGGAATATATTTTTCCATCCCCTCTCTTTCAGTCTGTATGTGTCCCTAGGTCTGAAGTGGGTCTCTTGTAGACAGCATATATATGGGTCTTGTTTTTGTATCCATTCAGCCAGTCTATGTGTTTTGGTTGGAGCATTTAATCCATTTACATTTAAGGTAGTCATCAATATGTATGTTCCTATTACCATTTTCTTTATTGTTTTGGGTTTGTTATTGTAGTTCTTTTCCTTCTCTTGTGTTTCCTGCCTAGAGAAGTTCCTGTAGCATTTGTTGTAAAGCTGGTTTGGTGGTGCTGAATTCTTTTAGCTTTTGCTTGTTTGAACAGTTTTTAATTTCACCATTAAATCTGAATGAGATCCTGGCTGGGTAGAGTAATCTTGGTTGTAGGTTTTTTTCCTTTTCATCACTTTAATATGTCGTGTGATTCCCTTCTGGCTTGCAGAGTTTCTGCTGAAAAATCAGCTGTTAACCTTATGGGGATTGCCTTGTATGTTATTTGTTGTTTTTACCTTGCTGCTTTTAATATTTTTTCTTTGTATTTAACTTTTGATAGTTTGATCAATATGTGTCTTGTTGTGTTTCTCCTTGGATTTATCCTGCATGGGACTCTTTCCACTTCCTGGACTTGATTGACTATTTCCTTTCCCATGTTAGGGAAGTTTTCAACTGTAATCTCCTCAAATATTTTCTCAGTCCCTTTTTTTTCTCTTCTTCTTCTGGGAACCCTATAATTTGAATTTCAGTGCATTTAATGTTGTCCCAGAGGTCTCTGTGACTGTCCTCAATTCTCTTCATTCTTTTTTCTTTATTCTGCTCTGTGGTAATTATTTCCACTAATTTATCTTCCAGGTCACTTATACATTCTTCTGCCTCAGTTATTCTGCTATTGATTCCTTCTAGAGTATTTTAAATTTCATTTATTGTGTTGTTCATCACTATTTGTTTTCTCTTTAGTTCTTCTAGGTCCTTGTTAAACATTTCTTGTATTTTCTCCATTCTATTTCCAAGATTTTGGATCACGTTCACAATCATTACTCTGAATTATTTTTCAGTTATACTGCTCTTTTCTTCTTCATTTGTTTGGTCTGGTGGGTTCTACCTTGCTCCTTCATCTGCTGCGTGTTTCTCTGTCTTCTCATTTTGCTTAACTTACTGTGTTTGGAGTTTCCTTTTCGCAGGCTGCATGCTCGTAATTCCCATTGTTTTTGGTGTCTACTCCCAGTGGCTAAGGTTGGTTCAGTGGGTTGTGTAGGCTTCCTGGTGGAGGGGACTGGTGCCTGTGTTCTGGTGGATGAGGCTGGATCTTGTCTTTCTGGTGGGCAGGACTGCATCTGGTGTTGTGTTTTAGGGTGACTGTGACATTATTATGATTTTAGGCAGCCTCTCTCTAATGGGTGGAGTTGTGTAGCTATCTTGCTAGTTGTTTATCATAGGGTGTCCAGCCCTGTAGCTTGCTGGTCATTGAGTGGAGCTGGGTCTTAGCATTGAGATGGAGATGTCTGGGGATCTTTTGCTGTTTGATATTACATGGGGCTGGGAGGTCTCTGGTGGACCAATATCCTGAACTTGGCTATCCCACCTCAGAAGCTCAGGTCTGACACCTGGCCAGAGCACCAAGACCCTGTCAGCCACACGGCTCAGAAAAAAAGGGAGATAAAAAGAAAGAAAGGAAGAAAAAGAATAAAGTTATTAAAATAAAAAATTTAAAAAATATATTAAAAATTGAAAAATTAAAAATAATTAAAAAACAAAAAAAAAGAGAAAGAAAGAATAAAGCAACCAAACCAAAAAACAAATCCACCAATGATAACACTTGCTAAAAACTATACTAAGAAAAAAAAAAGGACAAACTGTATCTGTGTCCTAGGACAGATGGTAAAAGCAAAGCTGTAGTGACAAAATCACACAAAAAAGCATACACATACACACTCACAAAAAGAGAAAAAGGAAAAAAAAATACATCTTTATATATTAAAAAAGGAAGAGAGCAACCAAATCAATAAACGAATCTACCAATGATAATAACCTCTAAATTCTAAACTAAGATAAACATAAGACCAGAAACAAATGAGATGCACAAAGCAAACCCCAAGTCTACAGTTGCTCCCAAAGTCCACCGCCTCAGTGTTTGGACTGATTCGTTGTCTATTCAGGTATTCCAGAGATACACGGTACATAAAGTTGATTAAGGAGATTTAATCTGCTACTCCTGAGGCTGCATGGAGAGATTTCCATTTCTCTTCTTTATTCACACAGCTCCTGGGGTTCAGCTTTGGATCTGGCCCTGCCTCTACGTTAGGTCACCTGAGGGCGTCTGTTCCCACCCAGACAGGACAGGGTTAAAGGAGCAGCTGCTTCGGGGGCTCTGGCTCACTCAGGCGGGGGGAGGGAGCGGTACGGAGGAGGCGGGGTGAGCCTGCGGCGTCAGAGGCGTCGTGACATTGCAGCAGCCCGAGGCGCGCCGTGCGTTCTCCCGGGGAAGCTGTCCCTGGATCACGGGACCCTGGCCGTGGCGGGCTGCACTGGCTCCCGGGAGGGGCGGTGTGGAGAGTGACCTGTGCTCGCACACAGGCTTCTTGGTGGCGGCAGCAGCAGCCTTAGCGTCTCATGCCCGTCTCTGGGGTCCGCGGTGATGGCCGCGGCTCGCGCCCATCTCTGAGCTCGTTTAGGCGGCGCTCTGAATCCCCTCTCCTCGCGCACCAGGAAACAAAGAGGTAAGACAAAGTCTCTTGCCTCTTCGGCAGCTGCAGACTTTTCCCGGACTCCCTCCCAGCTAGCTGTGGCACGCTAACCCCTTCAGGCTGTGTTCACGCCGCCAACCCCAGTCCTCTCCCTGCGATCCGACCGCAGCCCGAGCCTCAGCCCCCAGCCCCGCCCGCCCTGGCGGGGGAGCAGACAAGCCTCTCGGGCTGCTGAGTGCTGCTCGGCGCCGAGCCTCCGTGTGGGAATCTCTCCGCTGTGCCCTCCGCACCCCTGTGGCTGCGCTCTCCTCCGTGGCTCCGAAGCTCCCCCCTCCGCCACCCGCAGTCTCTGCCCGCGAAGGGGCTCCTAGTGTGTGGACACCTTTCCTCCTTCACGGTTCCCTCCCACTGGTGCAGGGCCCGTCCCTATTCTTTTGTCTCTGTTATTTCTTTTTTCTTTTGCCGTCCCCAGGTACGTGGGGAGTTTCCTGCCTTTTGGGAAGTCTGAGGTCTTCTGTCAGCATTCTGCAGGTGTTCTGTAGGGCTTCTTCCACCTGTAGATGTATTTCTGATGTATCTGTGGGGAGGAAGTTGATCTCCGCATCTTACTCCTCCGTCATCTTGAAGGTCTCTAATACTGATAAATTTGTATCACACTAGGTATGTTGGGATTATGAGGGAGTTAAAATTTATAGATCTACAAAGAAAAAAAAATAACTCATAATATAAGTAAATTGTAGCCTTATTCAATGTTTGAAACAATGTTTTAAAATATTAAAGAAAAAATATCAATATCTTTATAAAGCTACAACAGATAAAAACGTTTTGTTATTACATTATGTAGTATATTTTACACATTTTTACAGAGGAATAGGATAAGAAGATAATTCATCATGATAATATAACACTGAAAATGGTACTTACATGAGAAAATAAGAAATATGATTCTAGGATCTGAATATTTAGACTACTATTAATTACAATAACAAAATATTAAGTTATTTGAAAGATACTTCTGAATTTGTCTCATAAATCAATAAATCTTTGGAAGAAGGATTGTGGCTTAATTATCTGAATATCACCAGGCCAAGCAAAGGCTACTGTGTACAGAAAATTACAGTGTTTATGGGATGGAGAGAAATTTCCAAACTATAGTATCAGAAAATTTTATTTAAACAAAGTCTCACAGAATCATTCAATAGATCAAAAGTGAGTCCCTTTTTCTATTATGGGGGTTTCAAAGCGCCTGCTGTGAATAAGGCTCATTTCTGTAAGCTTCTCAAGGCAAAGTTTGAAAGCAATTTTTCTAGCAAAATAATATTGGTAGTCAAATGCAAATTATACTAAGTACTAAATGAGCATTCTATGCACATAAGGTAATTTTGAGGTGAAAGATAAGCATATGTGCAATGCTTTTTCCCAATCACATATTCTTGAACATTACATATTGATTTACATCGTTTTTCTTGATAAATGCTCGACGGTTGCAGAAACAAAAAATATTTACACTAATGGTTTCCAAACGAAATGTATGCAACACAAGGGCAATGAAAGATGACTAGTTGTGGGAAGGGAATCCCAAGACATTGTTTATTTTTATTTTTATCTTAAAAAAATCATATTACGTTTTATAAATATTTAACATATGGACCAAAGTTGGAGACCTGAATTTATCTGTATATTGGATGGTGGGCATGAAGTTATTTTGAGAGGAGAGTGAGAATTTTATAGTCTGGAGGGATGGACATTGGTACCCTTAGTCTTTTATTTACTTTTATCTATACAAATGGGATAGCAATAGTGCACACATCAACAGAACAACTGTCAAGAAGATTAAAAAAATAATTTGTATTTGTAATATATTTAGAGAAAAACTTTGTTCATAACAAGCCTAGTGCAGAGTGTAGTTGTTTTTGTTATATAAAGTAATAATCATGATCTTAATTATAATGCCTTTTGTCATGTTGTTCAATTTTGCAATTTGCTTTTCCCAATGAAGTAGATGTAGATGTTCATTAATTATATATTGAATACTACAATTTACAAGGTACTGTTCTAAGCTCGTAAGTGATACCATTGAGCTAAACAAACACAAAAGGCCTGCCTTCTTGGAGCCTAGAGCCCACTGCATAGAGACAGAGAACAAAAAATAAGAATACTAAAAATGATATGTAAATTCTACAACATGGAAAGTGGTCAGTGCCACTGGAAAAGGTAAAATGGCAGAGCAGACCAGGTGGGATTGGGAAAGTTAAAGGTGAAGGGCAGGCTGGTTACAGTATTAAGTAGAGTGGTCATGCTGGCCTCACCCACAAGGTGAGTTCTCAGCAAAGGTGTCCAAGAAGTAGACACTGGGTTATCTGGGGAAGACGGTTGGTTCTGGGGGAAAGCCTCCAAAAAGGAGAAGTGTGATTGGCATGTTAGATGAACAGCAAGGAAGCCAGAGAATCTGGATTGGAGCCATTGGGGGAGCCTGGAGGGTGAAAGATCTGAGAAAGAAGACCAGGATCGACAGGTCATTATAAGGGCTTTTGGCTTTTACTCTGAGGGAAATGAGAAGACATTGTGTTTTGAGCAAATTGGTGCCATGATCTGCCTAATGCTCACCAGAAAAGAAAAGAAAACAAATCACTCTGACAAATCTGTCGAGAAAGTGGACGAGTAGAAAATTGAAAGGTGGAAACCAGGAGATGAGGTTGGAGGTGATAGAGGCCGCCTGTGTGGTCTGAGCAGGGCAGGAGCTGCGAAGGGCTCAGCGTTTGGAAGGCAGGTCCAGCCGGGGCGTGAGGATGGGAAGTAGAAGAGAAAGAGGGTCATCAAGGATAATAGACACTATGCAGTCTTTTTCAAAAATAAGATCTGTTTTATAACACAGGCTTACAGGCTTACTTGCGGCAAGAATTTCTTGTGTGTGTCAAATATAGTGCCTTTCTCTTTTTCAGAAGCTAATGGTCTAAATTGAACGTTTAGAGTAATTTCCAAAGTAGACCAGCAGATATTTTATAAAAGTCAACACCTGTAATTTATCCCTTTCAAACGTTGGCCATTTAAGTAGGAAAATTTATGTTTTTTGACTGAAAACTGGGTTATGGAAAGATGATCCTGAATACGGTTGTTTGCACATATTTTTGTCATTGTTGTATGATTTCCTTGCTGAAAACCATGTCAACATTTCCTCCGTAAAACGTGTTGTATCTGCACACTTGAAAACTTGTAAATATATTTTTTCTTTCAAATTCTGAGGTTGTTTTGAAAATTGATATTTTCTTTCTTCAAAAACGTATATCTTCACTTTTTTGAAGGAATTTAATTGTGAACTGCCTTCTGACACCTCTTGAAATATATTCTCATAAGTTAACTTTAAAAAATACACTCCTATGTGTCAAATTGCTAGCCAGTGGGAACCTGCTGTGTAGCACAGGGAGCTCAGCTCGGTGCTCTGTGATGACGTAGCGGCGTGGGATGGGAGGGGTGGAAGGGAGACGCAAGAGGGAGGAGATATAGGTATACATATCGCTGATTCACTCTTTTGTACAGCATAAACTAACACAACATTGTAAAGCAACTATACCCCAATTTAAAAAAAAATAAGATAAATAAAAAATTGTCTCTGTCCTGCCATTTATAAAAGAAAATGTTTATACTTTAAGGCTCAATTAAAGCATCACTTCTTCTTCTCCCCTATCCTGCTCTGTACTTCTTCCTCTGAGCTTCCAAGGCATTTGGCCCTTATTTTTATTTTGTGACACGCATCAGCTTATTTTAAATTCTTCTTTCACCCTCTCACCTATAAACTCTTCCAGGACAGAGACTGTGGTTATTAAAGTAAATAACCTCTTCTAGTTTCTTCATTTGCTAAATAAGGGCATTACATCTCCAAAACACTATAATGCTGTCATGAAAATACTCTAGTTCAGTTAGTTTTTCTAATAGTAGGAGCAGTGGTATTTCCATCATGTTTAACATTCATCAGGCATACCTGAGCACTTTATATTTACTATCTCACCCAATATTTACAACGACCCTTTGAAGTAGGTGTTATTACTGTCTCCATTTTATTATAGAGGAAATTGAGCCACAAAAAGTGTTAGTAAATTCCCAAGTTATTATTATTAGTATTATTATTTAATTTAAGTGAAGACACTAAGTTTTGAAGTCAGCTTCAGAATACATGCTCATAAGCATGGTGTATACTGCCTCTCAGTGATTTTCCCCTGGGATTGTACTGCTTATACAAATGATACTGCATATATTTGAGTCCCATGGGTTTCTCTTCACCCTCCAAACAAAAAAAACCCAAAAGAATATTTCTTATCTATGAAGCATAAATAAGAGGGCAACATATCCACACATTGTCAGGAATGAAACTGTCAACTAGGAGGAATGGTCTTTCATAGGTAGGGAGGTTCCCACTTTGGGAAAGAGCACAGACCCAAATCCCAGGCTTGCTGTTCACTGGCTGGATGACTACTGGTAAGATAAGTGTCTCAGTTTCCTTATCACATTTAATGGGGCATTAACAGAACCTATGGATTGTGGTATGTCCTTACAAGATAATATTTAGGAAGGGCCAAGTGAAAAGAAAAGAAATTTATAAGAGCTGGCAAACTGAAATTTTTTATTCAAATTGGTCCCTACTTTATAAAGTTATCTAAGGATCTTTGCTATTTTTATAACCATATCCTAACAACTGATTAACAATGAGGTCTTTTTGTTATTGCCTATTGAATTATTTTATCTTTAACATTTTAAATGCCTAAAGATTATTCCATGTTAAGTTGCATGCAAAATAGGTTATTATAATCATACCTAGATCAGGTTTAACATATAAAGGGAAAAATATGAAACATCAAAGGAGTCTTACTGCTCTGCTATTAGTGTAATGATTAATGATGGCTCTTTTGCTATATACCCGTTGAAATTATTGATCAGTGCATGAAGAATCGAAATGAAACATCTGGCATTCCCTTGAGTACGATTCACCAAATAGCAGACTAGCTATTCCTCAAGCAATAGAACCATATAGTTACCCCAAATAACATCAGGTCTCGGGAGAGTTATTCTAGGTTTGTGCAGCAATTCAAGACTATCACGGAGAATTCAGTCTCTTTTCATATTTCTCCTGCTAAATCCTCAAAGTGGTGGTTTTTCCTTCTTAAGCTTATTGTTTCATGACCTCAAAATGGCTTTAGAAATGGAGGCTTAATATCCTCATCTGACAGCATTCAAAGCAGGAAGAAGGAGAAAGTGTGATGCTTGGACATCTCCTCCTGCTATTGTCTCTTTCGATGGAAATGCTTCACTCTCAGAAATCATTCATCATCTTAATCTTTATGATGTGTAAACTAGGATATGCCATGTGACTACCCCTCACCTCTAGAGAGTCTGGGAAATTTCACACTTGTCAAAGGGGAATAAGATTAGTCATTGGCTTAAATCTCTGCTGGTCCTCAGGTGGGCTACCTTCCCTGAGAACATCACTGCCCACCTGAACCCAAAATGTTATTGTGGCTCTGTTAGCCAGAAAGAAAGGGGTGAGGACACTAATACAGAAATGCTTAAATAGGTCTTTTCAGAAATCCAGTAATTAATTCTAATCCAAGAATATTGAGAATTTTAAATAGATAAAATACAGGGCAAGATTTCAGAAAAGAAATACTTTAGTAAGACTAAATTGCCAAAGTGTTAGTTAAAATGTGAATCTCTATATATTCAACTACAACTATAGTTTACATTTAATCCACTGAGAAGAGAATTACATTATAAACTAGGACTTGGGAAATTCTCTAAGGATATTCAATAGAGCTTGGAAAGAAATGTTTTCAATATTGGATAAAGGTTGTTTTATTGAAAACAATTTGTTCTATGTTATTAAATTAGAAAATGTCTAACTATTAATATTACAGGTAATTACTTCAAAAAGGTATTAGCTTATGATATAAATAGCTTGGAATTAAGGTGAGTGAAATAACTTCCTGGCAGCAATGTGTGTTTTGGAAGTTTTGTTTTCAGTAAATGCTAGATATTATAAATATTAGCAGAACAATACATTTACCATATCAAGTACGATACAAAAAATTGCTTCTTCTTTTTCTGTGGCTTTAGACTTCTCATTAAGGAAACTAAATTAGGTAATCTGTTATTAGAGTTACAACTATATATCAGATTGTTGGCATTTTAGCATTATAAATGGTCAAATCCCATAACCAGCAGTGGGATAGAAAAATCTAATAGTATAAATATAGTTCTTACCTATACTCAACAGTTGATTAAAATGCACATATTAATCATTCATATCTTGAGTTTCTAAATAGCTTCTCCATTAAACACCATTTGCATAGGTAATGAATGAATGTAAGACTATATAAAATTGTGCAAAACTATATTTGAGTAAAGTATCATATTTCCAAATTAACCAAATAAAGGTTTAGAAAATTAGATAATTGTCAACATACTTTTTAAATCTGACATCTAAACTCTTAGATTTTTCTATAATTTCTGGCCTAGTTTTAAACTAATATTTCGGTCTGAAAACTTTTTCGACTTCTATCTATTACAGGCAGTAAGCACAGACCCCATCCCGGTTAAATTGCACTACGACAAATCACATGATCAGGTCTGGGTGCTAAGCTGGGGTACCATGGAAAAGACTTCTCCAACACTACAGGTAAGTACATTTCAGTGTATTTGAGAAAATAATGATCTTTAAACCTTTCAATGTTTAATCGGACACATAACCATTTAACAATGATATTCTTCCACCTAGATCTTCACAGTAAGGGAAAAAAATGTTGATTCTCAAGTACTTTTTTGCTTGGAAAATATTTTAGTTCAGACATTCCAAACATTAGATTTATATGCAAAAGGAATAACCTACGATGACAAAGCTGAAGCCATTAAGAAAAAAAATATTATGATTTACGTTTCCTACCTCCCTCGAATTTTCATGAGAATTTTCTTGTTTTCATCTCTTTTAAATGGGGCCTGGAGGGTGGGTCCTGTGAGACAGAGACCAGGAGAGTTAGACAGAGTCTCAAAGCAGGTCCCCAGTGTTCTCCAAACACACAGTATGTTACTATCTGAGTGCAGGTTCATTTCTCATTGGGAATATGTACTGTCATTTTTGTGAAATTTGCTTATGTTTTGAAATTGTTTACATGAGAAATTGACAGATAGAGGTATATATACATATATACACATTTTGACAGCGACTATCTGTAGAGTTGATGAGAAACTTCCCACACATTGTCCAGCCATCTAAAAACAGGTTCTTTTTCTCTGAATGTTTAATAAAAATTATGCTAATAAGATTTAGTGAATTTTTAAAATACTTGGTGGGTGGAAGTGAAAGGTTAGTTTCACATCTGAAAATATAAAATAAAATGTAAGAACTGAGAATTACTCTTAGAATACGACATACAACAAGACTTATTTACATGAAGAGTGTGTATGTGTATTTATGTATGTATATGACAGATAGATGATAAATAGGTGATAGATAGATAGATAGATAGATAGATCATAGATGATAGACTGACAGGAAACACAGGGTCTCTGGATCAGAGAACAGACCATTTCTTATCCATGTAACCTGTTAGTATTTATTCTCTGGCCCCAACCCCTATGGGGTGATGTGGTAAGAGACTAGTGTCACCCTTCGTGACCAGCACAGTCCTACTGCAGGAGGAGCCTGGAATCATGTGTCTCTAAGTTATTTTATGCTGCTGGCACCTCAACCCACCATCTCATGTGAGAGAGAAGGAATTATTAGTCTGGAAAGCATGCAAATCTTCTCCAGGGAGAGGAGGGGAAGGTCAGTACTCTGGCACCTCAGTAATTGGCTCAGAGGAATTAAGTCTCTAAATCTCTCAGGAGAAATACTCTATCTCTAGCTTCCAAAGGCATTTTTGCTGCACCATCATCCTTTAACCAAGGTGGCGTGCTTTTCTGCTCAGAAAGACCTGACTCTGCGGAAATGTCAAGATATTTATGGATAATTGTCTCCCAACAGGATTACCAGAAAATATCTTCCAAAGAAATAGGATTTGAGATTTGTTTGAAAGGGGAACAGATTTTCCTCTGGAGAAATTGAACTGAAACCAAAAACATGGTCAAGCTCTCATTTTTGCTAGAGTGTCCCTGTGCCGTGATGGTGAAAGATTAGACTGGAAAGAGAGATTGACGCCAGGTCTTGAGGGCTAGGAAGTAACCTTTTAGCCCTAATGTGTTATATCTTATAATGGGACCCTCTTACCCTTGAAGGTGCAAAACATTTTATCAAGGATCTGAAAGCCCTCCTTTGTGTTTTCCTGTTGAGTATAATTAAATCTGTACATCTTTGTCGATTATGAAAGCAATATGTATTATTTTCTGTCACATTTATAATTAATTAATTAATACCCATAAACTGGCATAATTTTATGTATTTAAGACAGTGATTTTCCATCTAGTGTTCTCAGATGAAGTCTGAATATTTATCATAGTATGTTTCTCTTTTTAAAGGGCACTTATATCTTATGAAAGCTTAAGAAATTCTGTAAAAATCTAAAACTGATTAGTCTGTCATCTGCACAGTTTTGCAACCTGTATGTAGTGTCTTGTAAACGCACAACAATTAGAGAAGAAAATATCCCCAGGAAACAACTTGGAATAAAGTCCTTGCGTTCTTCCATTGGCCAGGAAGTAGGACCCAGCCAGATGGGGTGACAGTGGGAGGTGGTAGCTCTGGGCTGGCAGCAGGCATCACATAAAGACAGGCCAGCAGCAGTATGCTGTTAGAAATGAGTTCAGAACTGTTGCAAGATTGGGCTTATTGATTGAGGTGCATCACAGATCAGTCTGTGTCCTTCAGTGAGCTCAGTCCCAAACCTGGCAATTCACCACTCCCTGCTCAATTCCATCAGTGAGAAGGACCTCGACCCATCAAAGTCCAGACTGAGGGGAACTGGGGAAATGGCTTTGTATTTTTTACAGCCTAGGATGTTGCCAAGTGCAGAAGAGAGGTCCAGTTAATCTGCCGTCAGTGGCATGAAATATTTTTGCATCAGTAAGTTTGGGGTGCAATACACACATTATAGTGTTGTTTAAGTGTTACCTGGCCCATAGCAAGCTCTCAGTATTATTATTGCTGCTGTCAGTCTAAGTATTATTATTAATTTCAAATACACATACATGCAGCTTGAGAATTATGTACCTCTATACAATCTAAAGGGAAGAAAATTTGGACAGTTCCATTGTTATTACCCCTGTTGAGTTTCATTAAAGTCTTGTAGGCATAATTATGAATGGCTAAAATCCAGTGAGGACTTTCTCACTGTTACTCATTAATAAAATAGGTAGAGTGTCTTTAAAGCGTTATCACATACTTTGTTTGTCTCTTCCTCTGGGCACATGGTGGGGGGGACTTCTTTTGGTTGAGTGAGGCCATATGATTAGTTTTGGCAAAAGAGGTCTTTCATGAATGGAAACATTCAAGGTAGTTGGCTGCTCTTTCCATATGGAAAATGGAATTAAAAACACTAAAAACAATAGATATCCTGCCAAAGCCCTCTAGGAAAGTAAGAGGTACGAAACAAAAGACTATTACAATAATTACTGTATTTTCTTGAACTTGGCAATTCCCAATGTAGCGCAACAAAATTATGCTCATTGCAATGAACAAAAATTAACTTTTTAAAGTAAAAAAAAAAAATCTAAAACTAAAACTGCTATCTCCTTCTGTCCTAAAAACCAAAGGAAGACACCCAGTTTTGAGGGAAGAAAGTCTGTTTAACTTAGGCAGTCAGAAGTTTAGGAAGTTTGATTTGGTGCCCATATGTAGAAAGGATTTAAAAGGGGTAAAATAAAGGCAGGAAAATACTTTAAAAAGCTAACACAGAACAATGGTTGTGCAGCAGGGACAATAGGACAGCTGTGAAGGTATGAGAAATCAGAAGAAAGAACTGATAGAATTTCATGCAAAATGGGATAAAAGAGCTTAAATGTAGTGACCTTTTCTTTAATGAACTATGAAAGTTTTAAAAACCAATTAATGATGAATAGTTGGAAGAGACCTCTTTGATTAAAACTTACTCAAATTTATTATTTTCAATTTATAAAAGGAAACTTTTTTAAATATGATGTAATCTATTCTAAGATTTCTAAGAGCAAATATTTCAAAGGATATATTTTAGAGTTTTCTGTCCTATGTTTACAACTCTGTTGTATAAGAGGGGGAGTTTTTTTTTTTTTTTAATATATCATTTATTCCTCAATCAAGTTGTGAAGGATGGATGGAAGGAAGGAAGGAAAGAAGGAAGGAAGGGGGAGAGAGAGGAAGGGGGAGAGAGAGAAAAAGAGGGAGGGAAGAAGGAAGAAAGAAAAGAAAGCCAGCATCTCATTTACGTCATATGTACGCTTGCTTTCATATTTCTTATTATAGCAATAACATTTTTATAATGCAGAAGTTACCTATATGTGTGTTTATTTTATCTTTTAGGCAGAAATTGTTCAAGAAAAAGATGTCTCCCATTTTTTTCTTTTAGAAACTTTTACACTGAAAATAAGCAAACGCAGAATTGCAATTTGCTTAACACTGTACTAATTTTGAGGTTGAAAACAAAGAGTCTGTGCAAACAACCGCCAGAGATTTATTTCATCTCTGATCCCGTTAAGGGCCTGCATGGCCAAGATCTAAACGTGGTGCTGTGTTTAGGTGATAACCCTGGCCAGCGGGGACGCGCCACACCACACCATCCACACCCAGCCTGTGGGAAAGCAGTTCGACCGAGCCGATGACTTCTTCATCCCCACCGCCACCCTCCTCATCACCCACGTGAGGTGAGTGCTCAGATGAGCATTGACTTTTAGATTTCTCCCTAATCTTGGTAGAAAGCCACGGGAAATCACCAAAAGAAAAATTCAGTTATACCACAAATATACACATAATTGTACTGTAGCTCTGTCTCGTCTGCTTGATGAACTTTTATTGATCAACATTAGTGATGAATTTTCTGTCTTCTCTTCCCTTTTATGTGTAATTGAGAAGTGAATCTATAAAGGTATGCTTGCATTTTTAAATCAATCTTACAGTTAATATTTTGGCAAATTGCTCTTAAGGTCTTCAGATTAGGCTTTTGCAAAATGCTGATGTTTGAACTTGGCCTGAGTTCCTTTCAGAGAAGAGGGCCACTTGCATCAAGATCTATTCAACATATTATAAGAACATTCTTGTATTGTTTTGCCCATATAGAAATGAATATAACATTGTATCAGGGAGTATGGTAAGTTGAAATGAAATGTGTGAGATCTGCACTTTGAGAAAATGTGTGGGCGTGTTATATCTCTCTGTGTTCACAAGAGGTAAAAAAGTAATAACTCCTAATGACATCACTCTAAAGGTTCACAGAAGTGGTTTAAATACTTAACAGGGGGAGACTGGATATTCACAATTTCTAATACTATATCTCTTGATAATTTATTGAAGTATTTAAAGTATTGCTTAGCAATGTTAGTGAATCTGAACCAAAGTAATATTTTATTCTCTATTTCAAGGGAATTTGGATAGGAGGAAACTGCTTCATGTATGTTATATGAGCCATTATTTGGTTCTTGTATATATTTGTTTCCCTTGAATTAGCGTGAAAATTATCTTGTCTAAAAGTTGGAGTTGTAAGAATTCCGAAAGAGTGAAAAATTCAACTTGCAAAAATAAAAAGGGAGATTCATAAATTAGAATTGGGGCTCACAGTCAAGATATGATATAGAAACTATTGTTTGGACAGCCAAGTATATGTTTTCAAAGAGTTTAATGTATTTGTCAAGTAACTGATTATTATTTTCAGAACACCTATTATGTGCTCAACAATAAAGTGATTAAAAATTATAATATACTTTTATACATGTCACAATAATTACATGTTTTTATGGAAAATAAGTAGAACTTATTGAAAATGCAGCATATTTGAGAAGTATTTGCATTTGCATTAAAGTAATAATCTTTAGGTCCGAGTGCAAGCACTATAATAGTTAAGAGACTGAAGAAATCAGCAGAGAAACTGAAAATGGCCCCTCTTGAGGTGATATCTAAAAAATATATAATGTTCTTATACTTATCTATTGAGGATAAAATTTTATTTAATTGGCATTGAGTGTTATGTTTAATAAATATCTTTTTGTTATTTTCAAGTTACTGATAAATTATTACTGATAAATAATTTAATATGTAACATTTGCTTTTATTTATCTCATTCTCCTATTCCCTGTTACTGTACTTAATATACTATTATCAACTTTGCTTTTTTTTTTTTTTTTAAATGCACTATTAACACAATTATTTGGGTCAAAATTCCTATATCTATGACACATATGGTTAATAGTATACAATTTGGGGTATTTCTTTTCCCCTATAACAAGTAAATTGGATCATTAGGGTAAAATCGCTACTAGAGGCAGGAGTTTAACTTTGTCTGGCTGCAGTGATGTCATGTGTGATTCTGGGCCTGTATGTATTGTACAATATGCTGTCAGAACATCACACCTCTTGAGGGTCAAAATGATTACTACGTAGCTGAAGTTGGAGCTAATAATAATTAGAGGAGCATGCAAATAATGTGAACACGTATAATAATGTGAACACAAATAATATGAACACATAATAAAACAAAATTTTATTTCAGTTATTTCTATATATTGGGAGAAACACTGAAAAGTATGCTTGAGGATATTTTTAAATGTCTTTATTTCTTTTAGGGATATATAGTCAAATGCATAGGTGTTTTGCCAATACGTGTCAGAATTCTATATTAAGTTATAGCAATTCTACCAGCATATAGAGTCCCATTTTAATGAATGTGAATGATCATCATAATTCCTATTACATTTCACAGTAATTATCCCTACTGCTAAAGTGAAAAGTAAGAGTAAAAATTAGCACGCATTTCCGAAACTAAACTGTTAAATATGAAAAGTATTTTTAACATAATGGGGATCTTTTCCACATCAGGAAAACCTGAAGGATAGATATAGTCTTTTCTCTTACCAATTCATGGAACATTTTTTCCTACCTAAATGTGGCTTGTGTCCTGAGATTGCTCTTTTTAAGAATTGTCTTTAACAGAATTTGAGACTATTTTCTGACTATTGTGTTGAGTGTATATTCCAGGCCAGGCAGAAGGTCTGACACATAATATGCATTTAATTAATATTAGTTTTCTTCCTCTGACCCCTCATCACACTAATCTGCATTTCTCTCAGATTGCTACTCTCTCATTTCAAATAATTTATATCTCCTGTGTCTGAAAAACTTCTGGATGTGCATCAGGATTTTATATCCTTAGTGCCTCAAAACTGGTAGGCGCTTAATTCATGTTTCTCACAAGAATGGAAATAAAGAAGGAAGTGTTACACTCTTTCCTAAACCAGACTACGTAATATTGAGGGAAGAAAGTATTTCTTATGTACCTGATTTCTCAGCACCTAACACAAGATCTGACAGGCCACCAGCACGGCGTCAAGCACACAGGAATGGTGTGCGTGGAAGCAGTAAATAGGAAGAAGGACTTACATCTCCTGTCAGACAGATCTCAGCCTGAATGCCCCAGCAGCACCATCTGCCATTGGCAAATGTGACTTAAACCAGCTTACTTCGTTTCTTTCTAGGGACTGGAGTAACATAATGTTTGAAAATTAAGCTGCCCATAATAGTAGTGTCGAAACTACTCATAATGTACACTGGAGAAAGGGCTACCCTGCAATTAGCTACAGTTTTGCTAAACGTTTTTTTTTTTTTTTTTTCTCTCTGCTTGGTTTCTTATTTTTTTTTCTGTTATCTATAATTTTCAGGTTTGTTTAGTCTGTAACGTAAATCAAAACTGAAGAATTTAAGAGAAACAAAATTACTTCACATCTATACTAAAAGATAAACTTGTAGCTTAAAAAAACTAATCAATCATTATTTGGAAAGATGTTCACTTTTTAAGACAGTTTGAAGTTCTCAGCACTGTAGAAATTCTTCAGAGCCTAATGTAGATACCTTTCTGAGTGTCCTGAGGAATTTGAATTTCAGGAGATTAATTTTCACTTAAAAAACGCCTGAGAATGATGGCCTGGTACCACCCATTCATTCAGCTCCCCAGCTGAATTCCATCCCGTTCCGAGTGGCACAGTCCAGGCCACATACCATTATTTCTATTTTATACTATAGCATAAGAGCTTATTAGTGAAAATAACTTCTTTGGGTTTTATTGATATTTACACATTCCTTCTCTTTAGACAACAGAAGATTACCTGAGCCCTAGGCTGAGCTCAACCAGACATACCAATGCAATATACGTTTGATCTAAATCAAAAGGGTCTCTAAAGTGTTGAGCTCTGGCTAATGAACCAAGCTGGCATCCTTGTCTCTTTCTTGAATATGAGCGCTTGCCCAGGAGATGGTGCAGAAAAACTCGAGGCCAGCATGCAACCAGTCTTTAAGCCTGGTGTCTATTAGCTCCAACTGTGAATACAGTTTAGTTTAACTAAACTAAACTTCCTGGAAGATGAGAGAGGGTATATTACACTCCTGTCTCCCCCATAGTTCCTGAGCTTCTGAAAGGGACTGATTAATACTTATTGACTCAGAGTTTATTTTTAAAAAGTTATTAAAACTCCATATTAGATATTTTTAATACATCTGAGTGTGAGTTGGCTAATCCACCCCCTAAATATTTAGAGAAAATATAAATTACTTGAAATTTAGTTAATAACACAAAAGATTTTCTGATGCTTATTGAAATACATTGATTTAAATCACTGTACAATTATATGCCTTTTTGCTTTTAAGTAAGAATAAAACATTTTATATCTTACGTTTTTTTTTTAACTAAAATAGATCATTGAATATGTAATAAATGATGTATTTTTCACATTAATAACTCATTGTGCATTCAGTTAACTAGCAATGTATACTAAACAGACATTTTTCAGACTGGCAGTTAATAGAAAATTTTCTTGAAAAAACCTTAAATTTCAACAAGTCATTAATGAACCATGAATCATAGTTCTAAAGTTGAAGAGATTATGCATTATAAAAGGAGTGTTTTGTAATGACCTGAGAAATATAAATTTCTTATATGAAGAATTTTAATTTATAATTTTATCTTCTTCTATGTACAAAAATATCCAGATAGGTAAAATTAAAAGAGACTATTAAAAATAAAAATGCATGTGTAATTCTCAGAAGAGTCAATTATATCTATTTAATGTCATAGAAATTGAACTAATTTATTATCTTTATAATCAAAAGTGCTCTACAAATGTAAAGCAAAATGTTTCATTATTTTACTCATAATTTGAATCCAAAGAATTAAGTTATTATATCATTACATGTACATAGATATATTTGAATAATATTATAGTTCTACTACTCTTACAATTTTTATGATCTGGCCAATGCATGGGAATTTAATGATTTTTGTTATCAATTTTTTAATTAGCCAGAAATTTAAAAATAATTTAAAAATAAGTTTATTGTTTTCAGAAAAATGGTTGTGTTACAGTGGTTGGATTAAAGATCAAATCTCAAAAAGAAAAGACATTTACATAATTGATTGTGTTTTATTTTGGGCACCATTTTGAAGAGAAAAATGTAAATGTCAGTTTCTTGTAATATATGTAAAGATTACAACTTTCTGTGCAGGTGCTACTAGAATTTGCCTATAAGAAGTGAAAAACAATAGGTTTGGCAGTAATTTATCATGTTACCATATTTTTTTTTAAATTTCTGTATGAAGATTGGAGCGGTGAAGAAAATCGACAGAATAGGAAGAGAAACATGGGTAGCAGGTAGTCAAGCAATGAGTGAAGAAACAATTCCACTGGATCTCCCTAGAAAATCTTAGATAATTCTCCAACAAATGGTTTATTTGTGGTCGTAGGGGGTATAAAAGTGAGAACTAGAAGGGGCCAGTGTGGTTCAGAGCAGGGAAATCTGATAAAGCTTAGTGCAAGACACTAAGAAGGCCAGAAAGTAGTGCTACAACAATTAGCAGAAGTCTTTCTTAGAGGTTTCGTGTTGTCATGAATAAAAATAGCTGGAAGGTAAGAAAAATTATTACCGTCAAGATATTTTTACCTAAATACAAGGGCACAGCTAACATTTGGGCTATTTAGGGCTATAAATAGAAATTCTTTAAAATTTTCACTGACTAAAACAATACCTTTGATACAGTTGAAAACAGGTGTCAGTTGATATAAAAAGATGTATTTACAGTCTGACCCTCGTAGCATCTGTAAATCACGCCTCTCCCATCTCTTGCCCACTCTCAAATTGGAGTGCAACTAGAGTTTAATCTCATCCAGTTCAAGTAGGTCAGTGTAAATTGGCACAGAGGATGCTTATAGTAAATACAAGAAGGCAATCATTTCTGTTTTACGTACCTATCCCAGGACTAGTGCTATATATAGAAAGGGAAGATAGCAACTTAGGTAACATTATCGCTATCCGAGATGTTTTGAAAGGCTTGCCTACCCTTGAAATCACCCCCGATACCACATTTGATCTTATTGTCTAGAATTTCAAACTACTTCTCCTGTTCCTTTGGGTTACATTTCTCTAGAAATCTACCTTTAAAGTACTCCTTTTTCTTGAGAGGAATATGGAGCAGTTGGGAAAATGATATTTTTATTATTGTCATTTTTCTTTAGGGGTGATTGGTTGATTGCATAGTGTCTTAAAATTAATGGTTATAGTTGGGATGGTGTGCGTGTGTGTGTTTCAATCAATGATCACATGATAAACAATAAGATGAATAGAGTGTGTATCTGTAAATCACAGTGACAGGGAGACCTTGAAAGCAACAGGCACTTCTATAAAAATCTGAAAATGTCAGTTTCCACACTCTGTCTTCTTCTGCAGTTGACTTGCTAACCAAAACAAACAAATAATGTTCCAAGAATTTCTTCCTGATATACTCCTCTCTTCCCTAGCACATACCCTGAGGTGAAGTTGGTTCCAGTGAATGTCTCAGATTGGATAGTTCATTAATCTTATGGAAAGTGAACCTCAGTGTTATTCTTCATTGTGGGTGGGCTGGAAAAGATGAAGGTGGTAACTAGAGTCACTTTTTTAGGACCCTCAAAAGTTGATGAGTGATTGCAATCAAATATGGCAATAAGTGGCTAGGGGCTTATCCAGGGTCAGATCTGCCATAATCCCTGCACAGCCAATGGCTATGTTGCCACTCAAGGGGTGAAGAAAGAGGAAATAACGCGTAGCGGGCACCATGGTAGTCTGGAGAGAGGTCTCTAGCACTCCTTTTTCTTTATAAGTTATAGCAAGAAAATGATTAAGAAGGGATTGGGTTTGATAGATGTTTCCTTAAAGCTTCTCTAAGGGAAAAAATAAACATTCTGTGAAAGTGAAAGTTAGTAAAGTATATCATTCTCCCTCATATTTTATCAAATCTGTTAAAGCAAAATTACATATATGGCTGGCCATATATCAAGACAACTCTACACTTGTGACTTGATTCATGGACAGGCCAGGTGGATGGAGATACAGTTTTAGCACTAAAATTATCTGGTTACATTGAAGCCCAAACACATCAGAAATTGAAAATATGAGTTGTTTCATGTCTTTTTAGGAAAAGTATATTATTAGCATGATGAGTAGCAATTAAAATTGTTTCCAAACACGGTTCCTAGATAAAGATCTGGCAGTCACAATTCAGTGAGGTTCAATTATTTTTTTGCTCCCTTCATGCTTATATGCTAATTCCTCCCACAGAGAAATAAACTAACAAACAAATAGGGTTTAAATATCCCAGGAGTTGGAACTTTATCTATCTAGCTATGCTCTTAAATAGTGAATATCTGAAGCACTTATAAATCCTGAAACCATGACCTTCGCTTTTCCCATTTCTCTGAGTTTCTTCCTTCCCTCTCCACTCTACAAAAACACAAACTCTAGACTGTCAGGACCTCTCAGTTCCCTAAATTCTCAGAGCCTTGTGCACTATCTTAAAAAACAAGACAGTCATAGATTGTTTTTTAAAGAAATTATATACTTTTAAGAGTGTGTATGCACATGCATATGCAATTCATCGTTGGTAAACCCTCCAGCATTCTTACAAGGATGCAAAGCTTCTTCTACATAACACGTGCTAACTTTCTTCATCTTATTTCTAAAGAAGTAAACACATTATACTTTTCAAGCTTTGACCTGTCATGCCATTCTTCTTTTTTCATTATGGTTACTGGATTTGCTTTTATCTTAAGCAGTACTTCCCACCTTCTTTAGCATATTGGTACAGCCCACACATGGAGTGTAAAATGCTTAGACAGAAAATCACCAACTGCTTGTAGCCTAGTGTTGTGTGTGTGTGTTCAGTTTGTTATCTTCATTATTTCTTGAGTTAGAGAATCTTGTCTGATTCCCCACTTGGTCTCTGCCCAGTATTAACAGGCTGTATATGAGCCTAGTAAGGAAAGAGCCCAAAGTGGATGAATCAAGTATGCCAGCCCCTCTTTTGACAGAATGTTCACTTGGTCAGATTACTATCCCATATTAGCTATGTAATATTTTTGTTGTGTGGGAAATAAGGGTGGATTTAAAAGCAAGCTCTGTTTGAAATATAAGGATTTTCTTATTTTTAAAAAATAAAAAGTTTGTACAGGTATTATTAGTAGACTCCAAGCTCTAGGATTTAATAAAAGCCTCTAACTAGATTCATTCTATGGCATTTCTCACTGAAGAAATCAATGGAGCACTAATAACATGTAATTTAGAAACACTCTACATTGCAGATCTGCCTCCTGAGTTTTATTATGCAAAGTAAAATAGCTCTTGCTTCTGCCCTCAGAGGTCCTTAAGCTAACTCACCAAAGTGTTCAGTAAAACAAAGGGCAGCCTTCTCCTTAGGAGACAGCTGTGGTGTGTACATAGCACATTTCCACATACTTTTTCCCCCTCTGTCACGTATGATTTGGGATTTTGCTGGAAATGGTAAATCAAACTTATTTTACCCTAAACGAGTAAACAATATGACCGCTTAAATTACTTGGGTTTTTTTGTTAGTAGTAAAAACAGACTAAGATAACAATTAAGTTGCATGAAGAAATACATCAAAAGTTATCATACAATGCACTACTTCACAAGAGGGGGGCAGAGTTCATCCTGAGAACTTAAAGAATTTCTTATGTGAATCTAATGTGCATATTGCCAGGACCTATTTCATATGTATATGTAATAGATTACACTGTGATATTTTGAACCAAGCAGATAAAGCAATATTAGTTCTCATAAAATGTGTATAGAAAACAATAATGCATATTGATCTTTCTAATTCTTTCTATTTTTAAGTGGATATATTATTTTTCTGTTGGAGGAAGAAGATATTTTTTACCATAGCATTTAATTTTATGAATTCATGAATTTTTCTTGAAGAAATGTTTTATTAAAATGTTAAAATTTTAAATACAAGTATCATACCAAAAAAACCTCCCTTTTGAATGAAAGACTCCTACTGTGGCTCTACAAAGCAATGCTATTAAATAAATAAATTTATCTTTGTGAACACATGTGTAAATTAATGATAGAAGTCAGTAAAACATTTCAGAAAGTTTCTGTGAATGTGGCTAAAATGCTTATTTCATATATACATCATATTCTTTTCTTTTTTCTTGCCACATAATCAAGTTAATTTATTTTACTTTATTTTTTCTTTTTGGCTCCGCTGCGTGGCATGTGGGATCTTAGTTCCCCAACCAGGGATTGAACCTGAGCTCCCTGCAGTGGAAGCGTGGAGTCTTAACCACTGGACTGCCAGGGAAGTCCCTAGCAAAGTTATTTAAAATGTAAAATTAGTGGTAGTTGTGAGGGTTCTTTAGATGGATAACATTAGGGACACTGATATTCTCTGTCTTTACAGCGATTTGAGGTTGTAAAAACTATTGTGAATCCGCCTGAGTTAATATTTTGTACCATTTTTTTTTTTAATTTATTTATTTTTGGCTGTGTTGGGTCTTTGTTTCTGTGCGAGGGCTTTCTCTAGTTGTGGCAAGCGGGGGCCACTCTTCATCGCGGTGTGCGAGCCTCTCACTATCACGGCCTCTCTTGTTGCGGAGCACAGGCTCCAGACACGCAGGCTCATTAGTTGTGGAGTACAGGTTTAGTTGCTCCACAGCATGTGGGATCTTCCCAGAGCAGGGCTCAAACCCATTTCCCCCACAATGGCAGACGGATTCTTAACCACTGCGCCACCAGGGAAGCCCTATGCACCATTTAAATTTAGTTGTAAATCTGTAGCTGTAGCCTCACTATGGCTACCCATGTAGGAAAAAGAAATTGATTAGTGTGGGTCAATCAAAGAGTAAGTAGACAAATGGATTCCTTTTTTTCCCTTCAAATTAAGTATGCTCACTTGTTATGTTACAGTGTTCTATCTCTTGAAAAATAATCTTGCAGCAACATGTCAGGGTTTTTTTTGTTTTTGTTTTATTTATTTTTTTGTCTGTGTTGGGTCTTTGTTTCTGTGCGAGGTCTTTCTCTAGTTGCGGCAAGCGGGGGCCACTCTTCATCGTGGTGCGTGGGACTCTCACTGTCGTGGCCTCTCTTGTTGCGGAGCACAGGCTCCAGACACGCAAGCTCGGTAGTTGTGGCTCATGGGCCTAGTTGCTCCGCGACATGTGGGATCTTCCCAGATCAAGGCTCAAACCTGTGTCCCCTGCATTGGCAGGCAGACTCTCAACCACTGCGCCACCAGGGAAGCCCCATGTCAGGTTTTAAAGTTCTTTAAGATATGGTTCAAGCAAAACTGAAGTACACGAAAAGGATGTCAGAGAGCCTTTACATTTAACTGTAGTGGAAAAACCTACCAAATTAGTAGATATACGGAGAAATCTCCTATTAAGTCTAATCTGTCATGTCATGAGTAGACATATTCACAATAATCCCATGAGTATATTAAGAATGCTAGGCAACAGACATCACAGTGCCAGGGTTTTATCCTTTGGTGTTTACATCAGTGTGATATAGGGTATACAGACTTCACAAAATGAATAGAAATAGCTTCAGGGGAAATAAAAATGATAGTTGCCTTAAATAACTCTTAAAACTACTTGTTGGGTTAGGTATGCTTAAAATCTCCTCTGTATTTGTTTAGGCTGAGGTTAGCTGAATTTTTTCCAATACTATGGAAACGTTACCTTTCTTTCCTTTTTTTTTTTTTTTTTTTTTGAAGGGGGAGGGAATTATGAAATATATAGATTTTTTTCTATATTGACAACTGATTTTTAAGAAAAAAACTGTAAAATTATAGTAATTCATTTTTTGCCATGATGTAGACACTAATTTTTATGCTTATGTAATATTGCATACATAAATATACCTTTTAGTTTCTTTGAAACAAAAGGGAATCAGAGTTTGCATATGCTATGGAAGTAGCTGATGATTTATGTAACTAAGCCAAGAAAATCCTAAAATAACCTAGATTTTTTTCATTAATAATGTAAATCAAGATTATTCATCAATTTGAGTGAAAGGAAACATTACTTTTGTTTTTCATTAAAGTATACATTATTTAAATTCTGCTTAAAAACTTTGTTGTATTTATATCAAATACACAGAGTAATTTGAACCCTGAATAATTTCTAATTAAAAAAAAGCTTGGCCAAACTCATTTAATTGATACATGACAATGGCTTGAACATAAATTATTAGTTTATGTAGAAAGATGATGTTAAGAAATATTTTAATAGATCATAGATACATGTATCTTAATATTGACTGGATATGCCTTCCTGACTTCTTGCATAAGCCTTAACTTGCTTGACATTTTTTGACAGAAAAGTAACTTCTACTTCCATCCAAATTTTTATTCACACTGGGAAATAATGAAATCTAATTCAAAGAGATTTTGTTGGACACAAATTACTTTTTAATAAATAGAAATAGAGTGGAAGATAAACCATTTGCCAACAGTCATTTGAGATGTATATTATTTTTATAATTTAATATTTTATATTCTGTGAATTAAGAAATATACTGTATGGGTATCATCATTATCAGTGACCTCATGAAACTAGAGTTACATTAACCTATTTAATACATTTTTTTATGTCCTGAATCCAATCTGTGCCCTGCCAACAAACACACCATTGTAAAGCAATTATACTCCAATAGATACGTTAAAAAAAGAGATATATTGAAAACCCTTTTGGTACTTCTACCACTTATTTAATTTCAAAGTGATCCATTTTACCATCTTTTAAAATTTCAAAGCACTTGAAAACACTTTTCAAACCACCATAATATTTGGATTTACAGGAGCAAGATAAATTGTATTTATTCTTCTGATTCATAAAGGCATTATTAAAATTTCAAATTCACCAGGGAATTCATTTATACAAGTGAAATATAAACAGTAACCTTAAGTTTTTCTTGTAAGACTATAATATAAATAACTTAAAACTATTCACTCTTTTTAATTTGATAAACTCCAGAAGATTTCCTAAGACATGCACAGAAATAAATCAAGAGTTCAAATTTTAGCAAGAAATTAAGGAATGAGAATGTTAAGGAAAAGTGGACCAGGTATGAGAAAATTTCTGGAAATGCAGGAAATTCACTACCATTTATTCATACTGTCTAACAGTTTCATCAGTAATGTCTAACTTTCCTATTGTCCTACATACAATAGTCATTTAAAGTGTTCCCCTATAATTTTTTTTTTTTTATTTTAATGTAGAAGCTACAGTCTGATTTTCTGAAGTCAATTCTGAGTTGCTATATCATATACATCTCTTCAGGTTGTATCGCTTAGTTGTAGTTTTTGTTCTTATTACTATGGTTATTTTACAATATGCTAATAGTAATTAAGAAACACTGGGCATTTACTCTTTACCAGACAGTGAGCTAAGAATTTTTATGCATTGCCTCATTTAAAACTGGCAACTACATAAATTTTTATCCCTATTCTACATATGGTGAATCACTTAACTAATAAATGTTGAAACCAGCTATAAACTCAGTTCTGTCTAAGTTCAGTGTCTTAGCGCTCAATACATTATAGTATTCAAGTGCTTTTTTCACTTTCAGGGTAAAACCTAACAACTAGTGTGCTTTACAAATTATCCTAATGTCACCTTTAAAAAATTCCCGTCTCTCGCTTCTATGTGCCTCTGCTACAGCAAAACTTGACTCCTCACTGCAGACCTACACATTTCTTGCCAATCTGCATTTATTTGCAGAATGTCTGGTTTCTTCCTTGTTCACCTAACAAACCCTTCAAGTCTTCTCTCAAAGCCACCTTTTATAAAATGTGTTATAATCTCCTTAATTGGAGTCCCCTTGACGTTTTGAATTTTCATCATTTTTCATTTGTCCTTGAGATTCACACAGACTTAGGCTGGAAACTAGTTCTTTAGCCCCTTGGGACCACAATATTTAATATCATTCAGACTAGTTTGATTCTCCACTAACACAACATTGTAAATCAACTACAGTCCAATATAAAATTAAAATTTAATAAAAAAAAATTTTTAAAGGCCAACAAATGATAAATAAGAGGACCAGCTAAATATACTATGTTTCTACTACTTCCATTACCAGAATCCTTTAGATCCACTGCAAGATTACTTTTATGTCTGTCCTTAGTTTTGTTAGATACCAAATTAGACATAGATACTTATTTTTCATAACTGATTTAATCTAAATTTGAAGTCATTCATGACGATATTGATATATATTACATTAAAATTTTGTGCACCTTTTCAAAAGATCAGAAACAAATACACAAGTCGTTTAATTTATTAGATATTTAAATGGAGTAAGGAAATGTAAGTTCTGTTAAACAAGGAAATAAACTAGGCTATGAGTATGAAAAAGAAAAGGTACATGATTTCTGAAAGGACAGAGAAAAATATGGTGTGTCTACAGTCCTAACAGACCCTGCACTCATTTTTTGTTCTTTGCCCTTGTCTAACTTGTAATGTCTCTTTATTAATCTGTTCTTCTCCATTCTCTAGACACAGCCCTAAGTTGATCCCTCTCACTTCTCACCTTGCTAATGCAACTAACCCTTTACTATTTCTCCATACTTCTTATTTTTTCCATACTTGTATTAAGCATCAACTATTTGTATGCCAGACAGTATTCCAGGTTCCGACAGGAAATTGAGGATATATTTTGCTTTATTTTCCTATAGTGCAATATATATATAGTTAATTAAAATTAAAAATTATTTTTTAAAAAGAACTCATACTTTGGAACTTTAAGGGCATAGTTTCAAATTTAGTGAATCACACTTACTACACTGTGATTCCAAGCACATTAATTTGTCTGCTAACGGTTCTCCCTGCCCTCTTCTTAGATACAGACTTTTGCATAAGTTTTTTCACATACTATCTGCCAAGGTGGAACACCTGACAAAGGCTTAGGCAAATAGATCCCAGAATTCTCTCTGGCCACAATCATTAGTTCAAACATGGGTATGTAACCCACTTAGAACCCCTATGATAAACATTTTGCTGGGGCTTTTGAGAAAGAGACTTCTGATTTTTGTGTAGTTTGTCTAGAGGATCTAGAGCTACAGTAGTAATTTTCACACCACATAAAGCTTAGATCTGAAACCAAGACAGGAGGTGGCAGAGCCAATAGATTAAGGGGAAAAAATGAGTTATTGTTACATTACTGTAGAGCAAATTTCAGCTATAATTAGCTGGTTTTAGAATTTCCTCTGTATGAGCTCTCCATTTTTTTGTTGTTTAAAAAAGTTTGAATTGGATATCTTATTATAAAATGAGAGTCTGAGATTGGGTTTCCTTATGTCTAAAATATACATATTACTCACTTCACACTATTTTGGTTGATTGCAGGATCTTGTACAGTTCCTAGCACACAATACGTGATTAACAAATGCTATTTTCTTTTTCCCTTGGGATGATTAATTTTTCTTTGTCATAGCATCTCCTATAGCAGTTACACTAATTAACACTCAGTAAATATTTGTTAAAAAATACTGCACTTAGTAATGTTTCTCTGAGTGTCTATCTGGCATAGTGTTTCCGCATAAAAGAAAAAAGTGCCCTGAGCTAAGTCCCAGTTTGTAGTTTGCTGAAAACTTCCCTGTGGCCTTAGGTGCTGTGGAGACAGAAAGTCACCAATTATCAATCACTTGTGTAACATGGTATGGAGACAGCTCAGTTCAAGATATTTGGATGACTTGAGTCAGCTCAAGGTAACACCGAACCTATGAGATTGCCATCTGCAGAAGTTTTCTCAGAGTTCCTTAAGTTACGACAGTTATAGATGGGACTATTTGCTTATTCAATCTGGGCATCCTTCTCTACAGCTTCCACAAATCCACATCTTCTCTAAGTGCTCAGAAGAGAAAACTCACTAGGACTTTCCTCCAAGGGAAACTTTTATGTCATTTAGGATTTGATTGAAACTTGTGATTGAACAAGACCTTGAACCCTGGGAATATTGTAATTCTTCTATGGTTTAAAGACTATTTTTTTTTCTCTCTCTCTGGTAGATTTCATTATAAATCTCCTAGATTGTTTGTTTGAGATTAAGTCTTTCATGCCATTCTGAAAATGCTCTAGAGACATTTACTCGGTGAATTTTTTATCTAGTTCAAAACGATGTATATTGGAGTGCATATTTCATTAGGCTTCTCAGTTTCAATTTAGTATCAACTTACTTGACAGGAATGTTGAATAATTGGTAAGGTTTATAAGTTGAATAATTGGTAAGGTTTATAAGTAAGATAGAACCCTACTCACTCCGTGATATTTTTCCAAAAAGTGTAATTCTTTTTAAAGATGGAATTTATGAGATTGTGACACAATGAAGAACAAGGCCATCTGCAGTTGACATTTGGTATATTTACTAAAGAACTTATAAAACTCGGGAAGTCTTGTTTATTTGTTTATTTTAATTTGAAATTTTAATATTGGTTCTGTACAGAGAGCAAATCATATTCTTCAGCAAACAGGATATAGGAGGAGCCTCAAAACCAAGAATAGAATTTTGGTCAGTCTTGAGCAGTGATGCTTCACTCAACTCCTGTGATGAGCTCTGTTGATGGCCTTATCTTTAGCCACAAAAATTTAGAGAAAAAACATTCTGTAACAAAGATGACTTGGAAGAATTCTAAATAAATACCTGTCAAATGGATTACTGGAGAATTTTTTGAAATGTCACTATCAAAATAGTCAATGATAAATCTGTATGCTTATTACCTAATTAGTATCAAGCAGGTAAATGCTTGAACACTCTCAAAATGTATTACTCAGTTTACTAGGAATATCAGTATATACCCAAAACAAATTAAAAAATAATTTCTCACAGCTATTTCTGTTACGATCAATGTGCACCACTGTAAACGTCAATCCTATAGGGTTAAGTCATCTCAGAACCCTGAAAATAAAACGCCATTAGTGGTTGAAATCACAGACATGATAGAGACCTTTATTTCTTCAAGGCTGAAAGGAAAATGTGGTAAAAGCAAGAAGATATGATATCTGGCAGATCCAAAAGGAGGTCAGTGTTTTGAACAAAATGAATAAATCACCAGCACAGAAGATGTTCATTAGAAAACTCAGAACAGCATGAGGAAAACAAGACAGAACCCCATTCTGTTGGAAAATGAGGTCATCAGAGACTTTCTGTAGGTGGAGGGAGAAAGAAAACAAATACGTTATCAAGACATCCAGATATGCAGTCACTCTCACTGTGTTCTCTGCAAAAAAATGGATGGAGCAAAGATCTGTATGTTGGTGAATCACTTACATGTTCAATAATGACATGCTTGTTTTCAGTGCTTCCTCTGGAATATTTAGCTATTCTTTTTTTCTACTTAAAAAGGTAAAATAAAAGAAAAAGTAACCTTATCGTTGTGAGATGACCTGCAGAGTCATCTTATTCTTCTCCAAGACTAATAATATGAGCAGTTATTGTACTGTTTGACATTATCTGTATCTGTCAGGACCTGCAGCTTCTGAATATGGCAATAATCTTCAATCACTTACAGAATATATACCTGAGCCAACTCACTCTGGCCATTACTTGGAGAACTTTCCTGACACAATCCTTAGATGCACAAAAGGCTATCTCTACAACTCAGTGCATGTCTAACATAATTTTTGAGTAATACAAATTTGAAAGTGTCAGTTGGTTTCAATTTACCCTGTATGTACATATATTTTACATATGCACGGATGTGTGTGTATTAAATAATCAGGGCTTGTATTAAGCGGTGTACACCAGTTGTCACATGTTCTAATGGATTGGTGCCTTTGCCTTATCAGTTGTCATATATTTTTTAAATCACTTCACAAATAATTGATATTCATTAATGTTTAATTGTGCAAGGCAATGTTTTATCCTCTGTATGTTTTAACCTATTATTAATCATAGCAACCATACTAGTTCCATTTCATGAATTAAGAAAGAGAGACACAGAGAAATTAAATGGCTTTCTCAATGTCACACCGCTATTAAATTTTGGAACAGGGATATATATGGACATAGTCTTGTTTGAATGCTGTGTCTGAGTGTTTTTAAATACTTGGTTCTGCTGATGGCACTCCAAGCCCCCAACCTACTCACTCCTCCAACACACATATACTCACACTGACCTCTATTTACAGTTTGTCTGTACTTGGTTTAACTACTAACGTTTTCTTGTTCTGTTTTGTGGAGAGATGTTGAAACTATTATTTGATCAGATATATTTCTGAAACATGTTTTATGGAACATTTTTGGATATATGTCCATTGTTAATCTGCAAAAAAATAGCATATTATATTACAGGACATTGAATCAATTAAGTTATTTCGATTATAAGGTGTGTTTATTAATAATTGGATCATGCTACGTTCTGGTGTTTTCAATGCTTAAATCATTTCCAGTAGAAAACAAGGCTAGTCATTTCCTCATTTCTGTCATCATCTGAGAGCTTCCTTCATAGCTGCCTGTGTGTTAAATACTCTGTGAGCAACAATATTTGTACTCACTATCAAAAGTCACTGGCATAAACTTTAGAAAGGATACATTTCATGTATGAGAGAAAGGAATGACTATAAGATAGATTTTTGTTTCTTATCTATTATATCAGAGTAGAATGCTTATCTCTTTCAGAACAGTGCTTCATATATGATAATTAAATATTCTGTAAAAAATTCAAGCATCAATTATAGTAGTTAATTCATTACATAGATCCATCAATTTAATTTTACTTTTGAATCTTTGTCCAGTAATGATATATTTTAATTCGATACCGTTATCTTTTGTTCATTTTAATTTATGAATTGGAGAACTGAAAAATAATCCCAGGTGTTATTTAGACTTTAATGAATATTTTTTTCATAAGACATTGTAAAATTACCATTCTATAGCCATATAAGATGCTAATTGGGCAACCTATTTTCTTTATCATCAGCAAGAGATAAAAGGGCAATTAAAAGGCACCATATGAAAGATTTTAGAAAAAATGCTTTTTTTGAATGGTATATTCATTTTCACAACCAATGCATTCAGTACAAGGAGCTGCTCACTTATTTCTAAGTCAAAGTTGTACATTATGAACATTAAAAAAACAGTAAGTATAGACTTTGGGCCACTTAAAGATAAATGTGAAAAATATCAGATGGCCAGATGGACTTACAGGCAGAAAATCACCTCATATGCCTTGATGTTATTTCACTTTTATAGACAGCTATTTGAGCTATTTAAATTTCCTTACATCCACAGACCTCCACCAGCATTTTTCTTTACCCTTCTTGCCTCTAATGAAATTCCATTCTCCTTATTGAGGCAACTTTTGCACACATTGCCATGCCTGGTATTCTCACTCTGAACAGCCTTGATGCAGTAGGACCGTGAAAGGGAATTGTTTGCCTTTGCCATTTTTACTCACACTGTCATTTACAGACCATTGGTCCTAAATCAACGTGAGAAAAAAAAAAAAAAAAAAAGCATCCCATTTAGCAATGTATAATCCTGCATCTCTTTCAACTTGTTTTATTTATTGGTATCTAACGGCATCTAAGCTCCCCATGAGCAACAATTAATTATTGAAAAGTCTCCACAGTACCTTCCTCCCCAGGCTCAGTCCTGCCAAGTGACTTCTGCTTCCATGTGGACAGCTCACCCCCCATCTCACTCCCCACTTTCACAAGATCCACACATGCTCTTGATTCTACTGCCAAAAATATATTCTTATTTGTCTAATTGTCTCAATTACTTATATTGCATTTAGAATCAAGTCATTGCTTCCAAGATGGTAACTTAACCATCATTAACTTTAAAAGGAGTTTTCATGGGATTAAGGCCATGTATGACCTACTTCTTTTCAATTATTTTTTCATCCTCACTAGCTGCTACTACTTACTATTCATCTTGTGCTTCAGACACTGCTCACTATGCCTCTCCTATGCCAGGCCCTCTTAAAGGGTGGCAGTGTCTCCACACCTAATCTCCTATGTTAAACCTATTCCAGCCCCTCAAAATTGTATTTTCATAGAATTCCAGGCAAGTTTCTATGATAGCAGAACTCATTTTTCAAAAATTATTTGTTCACATATTTGTCTTCTCCATCAGAATAAAGTCCTGAATAACAGAATCATACTCTGGTATCGTATTCTTACCCCAACACTTAGGTCATTGCCTGGAACATGGTGCCAATTCAGAATGCTCAGTAAGGGAAAGATTGAATGTAATTAGTAAAAGTTACTTGAATGTATTTCAAAAGCATTCTTCTGCAAGCTTGCAACTACTTAGGAAAAGTTTTTACTTCTCTATCTCAAGTAAGAGTTAATCATTCTAATTTATTAAGAATGATCAAAATGTCCCAGCTTTTTGACAGCTCAATCTGACCATCTGCAGACAAATACAGGCCTAGATGGAAGGGGTGGATAGAGAAATCATTAACACACATGTTTTAATGAGGACTGGCCCTTAAGTCTTCAAAACCTAGTAAAATAGTTTAATATATAAACAGAGTCCGATGCATTATGGTAAGTGCTATAATAGAGGTAGTATCAAGACATTTCTAAGAGAAACAAAGGAGACAAACATTTTGGAGAAGTCAGGGAAGATGTGGCAGTAGCAGTGATGTGTACAGTGGATTCTGAAGAAATATAAGAATGTAAAGCTTGGAACATGAAAATGCTAGCAGATAGTATGCCCAGAAAATTGAACACGAACTCACCCTTTCTCCAGTAACCACTCAGGAATGCTTAGTTTCTTACACCAGGCAAGCAGGCAGGCAATAGCCAAAACTGCCTAAAGACTTGGAAGAATCTGGGAAAGTATGTAGATCCCTTGAGAATAGAAGGTAGAAATAGAAGAAAGGACTTTTCTAGATCTTTATCCTATTTTAAGGAATTTCACCAGCTGTTGTGTGCTCTGACGGGGACCTGAGGGCTGGTAGAATTGTCCCTCCAACTGGGAGCATTCTGCTGTGTTCTCTGCATGAAGTTCTGACCACATACAGACTTGTTCTTAAATCTTTGACTTCCATTAACAAATACGTATCTTTTTGCTTGTGTCTGTTGGAGAATTTTTATTAATCATGGTTACCCTGAGACTGACAAAAACTTGATTTGTAGTAGGTTGTCAGCCAAACAGGGGGAGAAACGAGAGGGAGGATGTTATAGGTAGAGGAAAGAATGTGTGCAAAAGCAGGTGTAAATAATAAAACATGGCAAGCTTACTTTATAATCAAAAAATAAAAGAAACTAAAAAAGCTGTTCTGATTCCTTTGAGGAAGTCCAATTTTTTTCTGTATGGTAGAAGTATAAAGTGATATATTCATTGACCAATTTGAATAGCATTTTTGAGATTGCCAAGGGACCGTCTAGTTTTGATTGTTTACTATGAAGACAGCTTCTTGAATAATAATAACATTGCTTCTGTTGAAAACTTGTCATATTCATGATATGGCTTATTGTAATCAGACATTATCTTTATGTATCATTTATATGCATGTGTCTTATTCTGGGTCTTTTGAAAAGCAGATACCAAGCGTTGTGCAAGCAATTTATATTAGGAGAAACTCCTGTGAGAACAAATGGGGAGGGAGCCAAGCAGGGCTGGGAAAGCTCTCTGACCATGGTGCATATCTGACCATGGTGCATATCTGACCATGGTGCATATCTGATCATGATGCATGGTTAATCATGGTGCATGTCTGTCCATGGTGCTTGTCTGACCATGGTGCATGTCGGTCAGCCCATGATGGATGTCTGTCCATGACGCATGTCTGATCATGGTACATGTCTGTCCATGGTGCATGTCTGATCATGATGCATGTCTCATTATGGTGCATGTCTGAGCCTGAATGAAGAAGAATGGTCAGAAAGGAAGTTAGTTTGGGTGAAGCATCTTAGACTAACATAGAGTGTAAGGAAGATTTAGCAATGCCATTGGAAATCCTAGAGCCAAAACCCCCATTCAGGGATGGCTCACATCGGTAGAAATGGGCCTGCTTTACTACTATGAGGACCGTACTCAACCTTTGGCTCAGTTGTCCAGCCTGCGGACAACACGGTCATGTCACAAACGCAGTTACAGAATGCAAAGCACAACAGCTGAGACCCTTGTTCAGTTAAGCTCCCCACAGTAGAAGAACTGATGATCTTATTCTCGTGTCTGATATAGCATGTAACATGTGCAAAATTTTAAAGTTAACTTCTACTATTGAACATTTATTGAACTTAGGAGTTTTCTAATTTCTACCTAAACTATATATTGTATATTTATAATGTTTACATATTAGTGATGCTTGGTTTTCTATAGTAATACATCATTTATATTTTAATCTCAACAATAGGTATAGACCATTAAATCACATTAAAAGCTATGGTCAGAATTTTGACATAGTTTATTCTTAGCACGATCTTTGGTAAAGAATGTTAAGTCTTTTCAAAAACCACTTTTTGTTGAATTCTGAGACAGTTGGCAAATATTTTACATGTCACTAGATACCATTAGGTCATCAGAGAAAGTATGCTTGTTTTACCCTTTTTTGTAATTAAAATAAAAATGTACTTTTTTTCTATTAAAAGACTTGTATCCTCAAGCTTGGAAAAGGAAAGGGGCATGTCATAGAAATGAACTTGGAATAATTCCTGTGCTAAAAATATCCACCTTCATACCTGCCTACAAGGTTCTGTCTTTTGTTTAAAACCCACATCAAATTGTGCCTGTTAGTTTTTAGGAATTTTTCCAGATTTTCCTGGACCATCCTCTAGCTGCATCTATAATTCTCTGTCCATTTCCTATAGTATCAAAACTGATTATGATTACAGACATTTCAGTATTAATCATATTGTATTTTATATGAGAGAATTTTGTTTATCCTTGCACTCTAGATATTAAGCGTCCTGAGCTAATCTGTAAAACCATTCATTCAGTGCAGTACCTAACAGACAAAGGTTATTAAATATTATGTAAACAAAATTACTATATATAGTTAATTCATCTTAGTAAGTTGAATCTCTGCATATAGTGAAGAATATGAAGATACACAAATGTTTATACGTTACACAATACAAATGACATTAAGCAAATATAGATTGAGATTCTAGCTAGAAGATGGTACATTTTTTCTTTAAGTATTTTTTCCTGGCACTTTTTAATGGTTTGTAATCTTTAAATACTCCAAAATAGTTAACCTTTATTTTTCTCTATGTACCAATTAAAATTTTTTTTTAAAAAAGTTATGGTTTTCTTCAGATACATACCCATGAGTGGTATTACTGGGTCATATGGTAGCTCTATTTTTAGTTTTTTAAGGAACCTCCATACTGTTCTCCATAGTGGCTGCACCAGTTTACATTCTCACCAATAGTGTAGGAAGGTTTCCTTTCCTCCACGGCCTGTCCAGCATTTATTATTTGTAGATTTTTTGATGATGGCCATTCTGACCCGTGTGAGGTGATAGCTCACTGTAATTTTAGTTTGCATTTCTCTTATAATTAGCAATGTTGAGCATCTTTTCAAAGCAGAAATAGACTCACAAACATAGAAAACAAACTTACAGCTACCAAAGGGGAAGGGAGGGTGTGGAAGGATAAATTAGGAGGGTGGGATTAACATATACACACTACTATATATAAAATAGATAAACAAGGACCTACTGTATAGGACAGGGAACTCTGCTCAATATTTAGTAATAAGCTATAAAGGAAAAGAATCTGAAAATGAATAGATATATATGTGTATGGCTGAATCACTTTGCTGTACATCTGAAACTAACACAACATTGTAGATCCAACTATGCTTCAAAAAACTGTAAATAGGTAAATAAAGTGCAGCCGAGGTGTTAAAAAAATATATTTCCCACAGTAGTTTTAAGCTCTACTCATGACGATCTCTTTCCTGAGAGAGGAACAGAATAGAATTTAAGAACACAGGATCCAGTCCAAGCTCTTCAATAAGTGAACTGTGTGACTTCAGGTATATCCTTTAATCTCACTGGACTTCAAGATTTTCATCTGTAAAATGAAGGGACTGATCCAAATCATCTCCAAAGTCCCTTCAGCTTCAAAGCAAACTCTCAGGTCTTAAGACTGACTCAGGCCAGAGCATCATGGTCTGGGCTCTTCTTCTCTTTAATGACTTGTACTCGCCCTCTGGTCCTATAGAAGGACTACAAGGTGTTAATCATTCTCTCAAAGGAGGCAAACATTCTTTGAAATAAGTACTTCCTCAGCAACGAATAGCTGTTAAAGTACAATACATAATCATCCAAACGCTTATGATATCTGTAACATCTCAGTTGACCACATTACCAAGTAGAGACTTAACTACAAATAAACCATAAACTCAGCCTGTTTGGGTGACATTCAGGCAGAAGCTGATACACCCCATGATCATTGGATTTAGTATTTTTCATACCCTGACATAGTTAATATCTAAATATGGAAAACTTGAACATTAATCAAGATAGCAACGTTTTATGGTATAAAAATATTTTCTTTCCAAGGTATAGTTTCTCTCTAATATCAGTGTCTGCCTTTTAAAACTCTTCCAACATCGTATAACCTTTTCGTATTTTTAAACTTCTCAAAATTGTAGTTCGTTTGTGGATTGTTATCTGCAAAAATTCAAAGTAGTGTTTTGCCACTTTCTGACCTAACTTCCAATCTCTGCATTTAGAGACTGGATATTTACAAAATCTTAACTGCCTACTGAGTCCTAGAAAAAAAAAAAAAAAAAAAATGGGAAAGAAGCAAGATTCCCTTTGTATAGGAAAATAAATACATAAAGAGATAGAATGGGGATAGAACAAAATAAAAGCAATATTTTTTTTTTTTAATTTAGAGAAGGTGGAAAAAGAGGTATAAGCTTTTCTTTATATAAAGGAAAATACAGGTCTTCTACAGACACTATTCAGGAAATATTCTCCCTGTTTCTCAAAAATAAAACCTTAAGAAGGGTGCACTATTTTCCTTCAGGACTTTATATCATTCACTGTCATGTCCTATGTCCCCAGTAAAGAGTAAGTAAATAGTTTGAATAAATGAACAATCTATTTCCAATGACAAAATAATTATGTTAAAACTACTTTAAGAATTACTATTACTACATGGATAATCTGGGCAGTCTTTGAACCTTAGCAAAATCTTTGTTCCCTCTCCTACTTCCATCTGATGATAAACAATATAAAATACTAGAAAAGGTGAAGCCCTGTTTGCTGCCTTAGTTTACCTTCAGTTGACTTTGGTTCAGCTGCCATATGTGAACCAGCTGTCTATGACAGCTGTCTATGTGCAAGACTAAGGCATCATATCTGGAGAAGAGTGTATTTTCATCATGTATCTGGTCAATGATCCCAATGATGAAATTCTCATTTCACCAATGTCTTAGTCTTGGCAAATTCAAGATAACGCTGAATAAAAAACATAGAAGAGAGAATGATTCCATTTCAACAACAGTAGATACAAAAATCCAAAAACATAGAGCCAATGAAAGCAACTGGGAAGATTATTCACATGATGAAAAGACTCAGTTAACTGTTTCTTTAGGTAGACAGCATTTCTGAGATAAAGCATGATCTATTTGACTAGAAATTATTCTTCACATGGTTTTTCACAGAATATTTTCAGGAAGTCCTTAATAAAGAATATAATACTTTATGTCATACTGAACTCAAAGCTAAACTGTTTTTACTTATTGATCTTTTACTAGCCAAGACATGGTCTTGGAAGGAAATTTCCATGTGAGGAACGTGGTGATTGCCCCATAGGCCTTTCAAATCTGTTTCCTGTAAAGAAATGGAGTTTTGAGCCTCATCAATTTTTAAACGCAAAGGAAGGACTCGACATGCTGTAGTGAAAATAAATTATAGTCCCTCATTATTAATTCACAGGTCAGCTGTTCAAGCAAAATTGTTTCTGAGTTTATAGTAAACTAAAAGGAGCATAAAAATTATTTCTTCCTTGTGGTCTCCATAAACAGACTTAACAGGTACTAGGTAATAAGTGCAGTATAAATGCCTTACCAAGTAGATAAGCGAAGCTGTGATTGGATTGTAATACACTGTAATGTGCTTTCAGTCCACAGGTCCTTTCCAAGGCAGCACCATGGCTAAAAAGCTGTGCATATGAAAGCTCATACTCTGTTCTCTAAGAAAGAAACAGGTTGCATTATAGTGTGATGTATTTTCAAAAAATTAAATAAACTCCTTAGGGCACTTTAGAGAATAGCATCTAGGCCTCCTGCAGGGAATGCTATACTCAGATTGCCTGCTTTTTTTTTTTTTTTTTTTTAATACGGTCAGCTAGAGGAAATTGAGAGCAGGCAATACAGGCTGCCCTAAGGCCCAGTGTAGAAGCTCAGATTCCCTGAGCTGTGCTGGTACCTCCACATATTTGCTTAGCCTCCTTGGATGCCTAGCTTTACTTTCTTTGGAGTAATTCCAAACCTAGCTCGTTTCTGGAATATTCTGGCAATATAAACAAGAAAATTCGTTCCGGACTCTTAAGAAGATTCTCATTAACACGGAGGAAAGTCTAGTTTTCCCGTTCAGAAATCTCATGAACGTCGTTAATTAGACCAGCAGTGACAGTAATAGTAGATGGTCTTTAGTATTCTGCCAAGCAGTCTACTGGGTACCTTATATACAACATTTGCAGTGTTCTCAATAGTCCTTCAAACAAGGAATTTATAGGCATTAATAGAGAATGAAAAATGGGAATTATATAACGCCAACCAAAGGACAGCCTGCTGGAACTGAGCAGAACCTCACCAAGCAGTTCTTGGATGAGGTCACAGAATTCAGGACCAGGTTTCTAATTTCAAGGACTAGAGGTTAGTATCTGCAAGTACCCAGGGATGGTCAGAACCCCAGTAACTTACACTGGCCCACTAAAATACATAAAAGATTGAGGAAAAGAGTAGAATGTGAAGTTATTGACAATGAGAATTTTAACAGGTATTTGTGAAAAGATATTAATTGAAAAAAAATGAGAGAACAATCAAGCCAAGTATTTTAGGTAGAGGCAACTGTGAGCTCAGTTATTGATCAGAAATCCTTCTGGAATGTTTGAGGTACAGTCCGCAGGCCACTGCAGCTCTAGAGAGAGGAGACAGGTTTGGGGAAGGAGAGTCAATTACATTTTATTCTAAGTGCGATAGAAGCCAGTAAAAGTTTTGATCAGAGATGGGATCAGATGAAATCCTGATTTTCATTGAGAAAGTGTCACTGTAGTGGGTGTGGAGATTATAGTCCCAGCAGACTGGGGTGGAAAACAGTTAGGAAAGTAATATAGGAGTTCAATCCAAGGACAGATCCTTCACGACAGTGAGTCCTCGAGGACGTGGTACTAAGAACTGGTCAGTATTCAGGAACTTAATCGCTTTCCTTTAGGAATATTTTCTTTTTTGTTTTCTTATGTTTTCCCTGCTTTTCCCATTGCACTATTTTTTAACCTCTAGATTAAAGAATGCAATACAAAAATATATATGTTGTAGTTGGAAAAATTATGTGTGTTTCATGTGTGTAGGCAAATACATATAATTGAGATGGAAGAACAGAGGGGCTGAATAAAGAAGGTATGAAAAAAATGTGGCCAGTGCTGGAACATCACTGTGTGTCTTCAGTGCCGTTTGTTACAGGCAGCCACTGAAGTTCTTTTACCTACTCTTCTCTTGAGGGATTACGTGTGTGCTGTGGGTTATCCTGGAAGCTCTATGTGAAGTAGATTGAAATGTGACTGAGAGGAGTATTTGAAAGAAGTTTAGGAAGCGATCTCAGGAATAATGCATGAGATGATGTGTCTCGTATGTGTAAAGCTCTGTGTTACAGATACAAGGACAGCAGATACGCTGGCTCAACACCCACCGCTCAAGGAGCTGAGAAACAGAAGGAAATAAATACCTCTGCTTTATGCACTTCACTTTTGTATTGCAAGGCAGCTTGTCCTCGCTGTCACTGACTACGGGTGCTTATTGTGTTTCCTACATTTGAAATGGGTTTTCCCCCTTATTCATCCAACCACTGACTTCCAACAGTTGCTTTATTTCCTTGAGAAAGACTTGCATAATCTCTATCAGTCTCTGTGAACTGCCCGTTTTCCAATGGAATGCCATACCTAATTATAACACTTAATGCACTGTATTAAAGTAATTCATGTATTCATTAGTAAACATTTAAATATTTATTTAACAAACATATGGAGATGCGTATGTGCGAGACACAGTTGTTTGTGTTACATGGATTAATCCAGTCTTCACAAAAGCCCTATGAGCAGATGTTATTTCTATTCTCATTTTATAGATGAGCATTCTAGATCATTGACGGCCACACAAACAGGATGTGGTAGAATTTGAAACCAGATTGCCTGTCACCCAGGCCCACATTATTAATCCTAGACTATAAATGCTTTAAGAATAGTGACTGTTTCACATTCAGTTATGCATTTTTAGTACCTAAGCCACTTTTTGAATAGAACATAAGAAGAGGAAATCAGAAAGTTAGAAAAGGATGAAAAGTATTGCAGAAATTAATGTTACCAAACCAGGTTAAAGTAAACATAGGCTCATATACTTGATTGTGCTAGACAGACATACTTCTCCATATGGCATTTCTAAATATCTGAGTGCTCAGTTCTCTGAATAAAGAAACAGTTTATACAGGCCATCCATCACTCACCCACCCATTGTAGACATTAAATTAAAGAACAACATCAAAACAAATGAACAGCTGGTGCTCTGAAATGCTAGATATTTAGCCCTCATAGTTCAACATGCATCTTTTTCAGTAGGTAAAAGATAAGGAATTATTTTAAAGCCAAAAGTCCTAAGTCGACCTAAATAAACAAATGAACAGACTAGAAAAACCTGCTGAGGGGAAAAATTGTATCTTCCTTTTTCAGGGAAACGGTCTAAATTCTTGAACTGAATAAACTGATGATTGATATTTGCATTATATGTAATTTTAATATATTTTCTTGATGTCTTACAATTACCATTAATAATAATAGCTGTAATTTACTAAGCACCTAAATATATCAGACTTAGTTGTACATGTATTTCTGTAATCCTCACTGGTTATGCATTATTAGAATGTGTAACAAAGAAAAGAGCCAAAGCTCAGATAAAGTACCTTGTTAAAAACCTCACAAACTAGTACATAGGAAACCAGTACACAAATCCACTTGACTCCAAAACACACATTTTCACTATAAAACAATCATGGAACATGAATTAGAATATTTTTGCTCCACACTGGAATTCATATCGGTATTTAAAAGAAGAAAATAATAGGTCTGCTCATTTTTCCAGATGCCAAAAAATTTCTGTCAATATTCTTCTGTAATTATTGGGGTGTTATTGTAATTCTCCATTTGTGTTTGTTTTCTAAATTTGTTCTTGCTTTTGTTGCTTCCCTACCTGTAACATTTAAAATGTTTCCCCTTTTGACGAATTTAACTAATGAATATTAGACAATCACTAGGTCATCTTCCTATATAAAATATAAACAATAAAAAGATTTAAGACACCTGACTGATATTCCCATGATAAATAAATGACCCCTTTGAACTAAATGTTACAATTACAAGACTTCTAGAAGCACAGGTCTTACCTTATGTTAGACTCTAAACTCACATATTAAAAACTGTATTGTTTTTTACTTCTTTAAGGTGAATAACATAAATTATACAGATGATATTTTTGTTTTGCTTTTTTCTATATCTAATGGTTATTACGGTCTTCTAAGGGATGTTTATGTTTTTATTGTCTTTTTTTTCCATCCATTAACTAAAGTTAAGGATGTGATAAAAGGACTGAAGGTGTGGTGAAACTGGTATTCACATGTGTCACAAGGCAGGAACAGGGTTTTTGAATCTCATCAGTGTTAAACTGAGTTAGACTTGTCAGAAATTCCTACTCTTTTTTGCTGTTAATTAGTCTTAGCTTAGTCATCAACTAACATTTAGATTTAGATTGCTTGTTTTTCTTAATATTTTTGAGGTGAAATTCACATAACACAAAATTAGACATTTCAAAGTGTACAATTCATGATATTAGTATATTCACAATGCTGTGCCGCCATCACTCTATCTAGTTTCAAAATATTCCAAAATGTTTTCTTCACCTCCTAAGGAGAAGCTACCTGTGCCCACTAAGCTGTCACTTCCCATCCCCCCTTGCCTCAATCTCTGGAAACCACTAATATGTTTTTTGTCTATATACCTATAAATGGAATGTACTTCATATAAATTGAATCATACAATATGTTAACATTTTGTATTTGGTTTCTTTAACATAGCTTAACATTTTCCAGGTTCACCTACATTGTAACATGTGCCAGTACTTCATTTATTTTAGGCTCAATACTCCATTATATGAATACACCACATTAATTTTTTACCCTATCATTTGCTGATGGATAATTGGGTTGTTTCCTCATTTTGGTTATGGATAATAACACTAAGATTTGTGTACAAGTATTTGTGTACAAGTAGTTGATTCCCTGTTTACAATTTTGAAAGGATATATACCTAGCATTAAATTTCGAGATGATATGATAATTCCATGTTTGAGATTTTCTTTTTCTTTTTTGAGAAACCACCAAACTGTTTTCTGCAGTGCTGCATCATTTTACCTTCCCATCAGGAACGTATAAAAGTTCTAGTTTTTCCGCATCCTCACCAATATTTGTCATCTTTTTTGATGATAGCCATCCTAATGGTCATCAAGTGGTATTTCATTGTAGTTTAATTTGCATTTCTTTATTTTCTCTTTTTTTATTAATTTTTATTGGAGTATAGTTTCTTTACAATTATGTGCTAGTTTCTGCTGTACAGCAAAGTGAATCAGCTATACATATACATATATCCCCTCTTTTTTGGATTTCTTTCCCATTTAGGTCACCATAGAGCACTGAGTAGAGTTCCCTGAGCTATGCAGTAGATTCTCATTAGTCATCTATTTTATACATAGTATCAATAGTGTATATATGTCAATCTCAATCTCCCAATTCATCGCACCCCCCCTTCCTCCCCTTACTATTCATAGGTTTGTTCTCTACATCTGTGTCTCTATTTCTGCTTTGCAAATAAGTTCATCTGTGTCATTTTCTAGATTCCACATATAAGCAATATTATACAATATTTGTTTTTCCCTTTCTGACTTACTTCACTCTGTATGACAGTCTCTAGGTCCACCCACATCTCTGCAAATGGCACAATTTCGTTCCTTTTTATGGCTGAGTAATATTGCATGGTATATATGTACCACATCTTCTTTATCCATTCCTCTGTTGATGGACATTTACGTCACATCCATGTCCTGGCTATTGTAAATAGTGCTACAATGAACATTGGCGTGCATGTATTTTTTTGAATTATGATTTTCTCTGAGTATATACCCAGGAGTGGGATTGCTGGGTCGTATGATAGTTCTATTTTTACCTTTTTAAGAAACCTCCATACGTTCTCCATAGTGGCTTTATCAATTTACATCCCATCAACAGTGTAAGAGCATTCCCTTTTCTCCACAACCTCTCCAGCATTTATTTTTTATAGATATTTTGATGATGGCCATTCTGACTGGTATGAGGTGATACCTCACTGTAGTTTTGATTTGCATTTCTCTAATAATTAGTGATGTTCAGCAGCTTTTCACGTGCCTTTTGGCCATCTGTATGTCTTCTTTGGAGAAATGTCTATTTAGGTCTTCAGCCCATTTTTGGATTGGGCTGTTTGTTTTTTTAATATTGACCTGCATGAGCTGCTTGTATATTTTGGAGTTAATCCTTTGTCAGCTGCTTCATTTGCAAATATTTTTTCCCATTCTGAGGATTTTCTTTTCATCTTGTTTATGGTTTCCTTTACTGTGCAAACACTTTTAAGTTTAAATAGGTGTAATTTGTTTATTTTTGTTTTTATTTTCATTACACTAGGAGGTGGGCCAAAAAAGATGTTGCTGTGATTTATGTCAAAGAGTGCTCTGCTTATGTTTTCCTGTAAGAGTTTTATTGTGTTCAGGCATACATTTAGATCTTTAATCCATTTTGAGTTTTATTTTTGTGTATGGTGTTAGGGAGTGTTCTAATTTCATTCTTTTACATGTAGCTATCCAGTTTTCTCAACACCACTTATTGAAGAGGCTGTCTTTTTTCCATTGTATGTTCTTGCCTCCTTTGTCATGGATTAGGTTACCACAGGTGTGTGGGTTTATCTCTGAGCTTCCTATCCTGTTCCATTGATCTATATTTCTTTTTTTGTGCCAGTACCATACTGTCTTGATTACTGTAGCTTTGTATTATAGTCTGAAGTCAGGGAGCCTGATTCCTCCAGCTCTGTTTTTCTTTCTCAGGATTGCTTTGGCTATTCGGAGTCTTTGTGTTTCTAAACAAATTGTAAAATTTTTGCTCTAATTCTGTGAAAAATGCTCCTAGTAATTTGATGAGGATTACATTGGATCTGTACACTGCTTTGTGTTATATATTCATTTTCACAATATTGATTCATCCAATCCAAGAACATGGTATAGCTCTCCATCTTTTTGTGTTGTCTTGGATTTCTTTCATCAGTATCTTATAGTTTTCTGAGTACAGGTCTTTTGCCTCCTTAGGTAGGTTTGTCCCTTGGCATTTTATTCTTTTTGTTGTGATGGTAAATGGGATTGTTTCCTTAATTTCTCTTTCTGATCTTTCGTTGTTAGTGTATAGGAATGCAAGAGATTTCTGTGCATTAATTTTGTATCCTGCAAATTTACCAAATTCATTGATTAGCTCTAGTTGTTTTCTGGTGGCATCTTTAGGACTTTCTATGTATTGTATCATATCATCTGCAAACAGTGACAGTATTACTTCTTTTCCAGTTTGGATTCCTTTTATTATTTTTTTTTTTCTTCTCTGATTGCTGTGGCTAGGATTCCAAAACTATGTTGATTAAGAGTAGCTAGAGTGGACATCCTTGTCTTCTTCCTGATCTTAGTGGAAATGCTTTCAGTTTTTCACCATTGAGAATGATGCTTGCTGTGGGTTGTCATATATGACCTTTATTATGTTGAGGTAGATAACCCTCTATGCCCATTTTCTGGAGAGTTTTTATGATAAATAGGTGTTGAATTTTGTCAAAAGGTTTTTCTTCATCTATTGAGATAACCATATGGTTTTCATTCTTTAAATTGTTAATATGGTGTAACACATTCATTGATTTCCATATATTGAAGAATCCTTGCATCCCGGAGAAAAATCCAACTTGATCATGGTGTATGATCCTTTAAATGTGTTGTCGATTCTGTTTGTGATATTTTGTTGAGGATTTTTGTGTCTATGTTCATCAGTGATATTGACCTGTAATTTTCTTTTTTTGTGATACCTTTGTCTGGTTTTGGTATGAGGGTGATGGTGGCCTCGTAGAATGAGCTTGGGAGTGTTCCTCCATCTACAATTTTTTGGAAGAGTTTGAGAAGGATAGGTGTTAGCTCTTCTCTAAGTGTTTGATCGAACCCACCTGTGAGGCCATCTACTCCTGGACTATTATTTGTTGGAAGACTTTAAATCATAGTTTCAATTTCATTACTTGTGATTGGTCTGTTCATATTTTCTATTTCTTCCTGGTTCAGTCTTGGAAGGCTGTACCTCTCTAAGAATTTGTCCATTTCTTCCAGGTTGTCCATATTAATGGCATATAGTTGCTTGTAGTAGTCTCTTATGGTACTTTGTATTTCTGCAGTGTCCATTGTAACTTCTCCTGTTTCATTAAAAATTTTATTGATTTTAGTCCTCTTCCTTTTTTTACTGATGAGTCTGGCTAATGGTCTATCAATTTTGTTTATCTTCTCAAAGAACCAGCTTTTAGTTTCATTTATCTTTGCTATTGTTCTCTTCATTTCTATTTGGTTTATTTCTGCTCTGATCTTTATGATTTCTTTCCTTCTACTAACTTTGGGTTTTGTTTGTTCTTCTTTCTCTAGTTGCTTTAGGTGTCAGTTTATGTTGTTTACTTGAGATTTTTCTTTTTTCTTCAGGTAGGATTGCATTGCTATAAACTCCCCTCTTAGAACTGCTTTTGCTGCATCCCAAAGGTTTCGGGTCATCATGTTTTTGTTGTCATTTATTTCTAGGTATTTTTTAATTTCCTCTTTGATTTTTTTCAGTGATCCATTGGTTATTTAGTAGCATATTGCTTAGCTACCATGTGTTTGTGCTTTTAACAGTTTTTTTTTTTTTCCTGTAATTGATTTCTAATCTCATAATGTGTGGTTGGAAATGATGCTTGATACTGTTTCAGTTTTCTTGAACTTACCTATGCTTGATTTGTGACCCAAGATGTGATCTATCCTGGAGAATGTTCCGTGTGCACTTGAGAAAAAAGTGTATTCTGCTGCTTTCAGATGGAATGTCCTATATATATCAATTACGTCTATCTGGCTTAATGTGTCATTTAAGGTTTGTGTTCCTAATTAATTTTCTGTCCTTATGATCTGTCCATTGGTGCAAGTCAAGTGTTAAAGTCCCCCACTATTATTGTGTCATTGTCTGTTTCCCCTTATGGCTGTTAGCATTTGCCTTATGTATTGAGGTGCTCCTATCTTGAGTGTGTAAATATTTAAAATTGTTATATCTTCTTCTTGGATTGATCCCCTGATCATTATGTAGTGTCCTTCCTTGTCCCTTTTAATAGTCTTTATTTTAAAGTTTATTTTGTCTGATATGAGTATTGCTACTCCAGCTTTCTTTTGATTTCCATTTGCCTGGAATCGCTTTTGCCATCCCCTCACTTTCAGTTTGTATGTGCCTTTAGTTCTGAAGTGGGTCTCTTGTAGATAGCATATATACATGTCTTGTTTTTGTATCCGTTCAGCTATTCTGTGCCATATGGTTGGAGCATTTAATCCATTTACATATAAGGTAATTATCAATATGTATGTTCCTATTACCATTTTCGTAATTATTTTGCTTTTGTTTATGTGGGTCTTTTTCTTCTCTTATGTTTCCTGCCTAAAGAAATTTCTTTAACATTTGTTGTGTAGTTGGTTTTGTGGTGCTGAACTCTCTTAGCTTTTGCTTGTCTGTAAAGCTTTTGATTTCTCCATCGAATCTGAATGAGATCCTTGCTGAGTAGAGTAATCTTGGTTTAGGTTTTTCCCTTTCATCCCTTTAAATATATCTTGCTACACCCTTCTGGCCTGCAGAGTTTCTGCTGAAGAATCAGCTGATAACTTTATGGAGATTCCCTTGTATATTATTGTTTGCTTTTCCACTGCTGCTTTTAATATTTTTTCTTTGTATTTCATTTTTGTTAGTTTGATTAATATGTGTCTTGGCATGTTTCTCCTTAGGTTTATCCTGTATGGGACTCTCTGCGCTTCTTGGACTTGGGTGACTCTTTCCTTTCCTATGTTAGGAAAGTTTTTGACTATAATCTCTTAAAATATTTTCTCAGAAACTTTCTCTTTCTCTTCTTCTTCTGGGACATCTATAATCCAAAGTGGATGGATTTAAAGTTGTCCCAGAGGTCTCTGAGATTGTCCTCATTTATTTTCTTTCTTTTTTCTTTATTGTGCTCTGTGGCAGTTATTTCCACCATTCTATCTTCCAGCTCACTTATCCATTCTTCTGCCTCAGTTATTCTGCTATTGATTCCTTCTAGTGTATTTTTCGTTTCAGTTATTTTGTTGTTCATCACTGTTTGTTCTCTAGTTCATCTAGGTCCTTGTTAAACATTTCTTATATCTTCTCAATCCATTCTCTTTCTCTTGGATCATCTTTACTATCTTTACTCTGAATTCTTTTTCAGGTAGATTGCCTATTTCCTCTTCATTTATTTGGTCTTGTGGGTTTTTAACCCTGCTCCTTCATCTGCAACTTATTTCTCTGTCATCTCATTTTGCCTAACTTACTGTTTTTGTGGCCTCCTTTCCGCAGGCTGCAGGCTCATAGTTCCTCTAGCTTCTGGTGTTTGCCTAATTTGCATTTCTTAATGACTAATGATGTTGAATGTCTTTTCAGTGCTTGTTGTTCATTTGTGTATCTTCACTGGAGAAATTTCTATTCAAGTCCTTTGACTATTTCTTATTGTTTTATCTTTTTGTTCTTGCATTGTAAGTATTCCTTCTTTATTGTGGGTACTAGACAATATTAGATATCTGATTGGCAAAAATTTTCTCTCATTCTGCAGGATGTCTTTTCACTTTCTTGATAGTGGTCTTTGATACACAAAAATTTTTAAATTGCTAAAGTTCAAATTACTTATTTTTTATTGTGTTACTTGTACTTTTGGTGTCATATCTAATAATCCATTGCTAATGCAAGATCATGAAGTTTTTTATAGTAATAGGTCTTTGCTCTATTTTGAGTTAACTTTTATATATAGGATGAAGAAGGGAACCAACTCCATTCTTTTGCATATGGATCTCTACTTGTCACAGCACCATTTGTTGAAGAGACTATCCTGTCCAATTGAATAGTCTTAGTACCCTTGACACAAATTAATTAGTCATAGATATATTGGTTTATTTCTTGACTGTCAATACTGTTCCATAGGTCTATAACTTTATCCTTATGCTAGGAACACATAGTTGTGAATAAAGGAGACTTTAAGGTAAGTTTTAAAATCTGGAAATGAGAGTCCTGCATCTTTTTTCTTCCCTTACAAAATTGATTGCCTAATATGAATACTGGGTTTAGCTTTTTTATTCCTGCAAACAAACAAACAAAAAAGGCCACTGAGATTTTGATAAGGATGGCATCGAATCTATGGATCACTTTGAGGAGTATTGCCATTTTAGTAACAGTATGTATTTCAGTACGTAAACAAGGAATGTCCCTTCATTTAATTTCTTTTAGCAATTCTTTGTAGTTTTTAGAGTGAAAGCGTTGCAGTTCCTTGGTTAATTTATTATTAAGCATTTTATTATTTTTATGCTATTGTAATTTCATTTGTAGATTGGTTGTTGCTAGCATATAGAAACACAATAGAGTTTTGAATGTTGTTCTTGTATCCTGCAATTTTCCTGAATTTGTTTATTAGCTCTAATAGAAAGTGTATGTGTGTATGTGTGTGTATTCTTTAGGATTTCTTATTATAATATCAGGTCATCTTTGAATTAAGGTAGTTTTAATTCTTCCTTTCCAACTTGAATGACTTTTTTTTTAATCCTTAATTGCTCTGGCCAGAAATTCCAGTTTAATGTTAAATAAAAGTGCAAATGTAGTCATCTTTGTCTTGTCCCTGATCTTAGAGGGAAGGTTTTCAGTGACGGGTATGAGTAGCAGCAGGTTTTTCACAAATGTCCTTTATATTTTCATATTAAGGAGATTCCTTCCTCTTCTTAGTTGGCTGAGTGTTTTGATCATGGAAGGGTGTTGGATTTTGTGAAATGATTTTCTGCCTCAATTTTGATAACCATGACCTCCTTTATTCTATTAATATAAACAATTATATTGCTTTTCTTATGTTCAACTACCCTTTCATTCTTGTCACCAGTCCCACTTCCTCATGGTGTATAATCCTTTTCGTATGCTTCTGGATTTGGTTTGCTAGTATTTTGCTAAGGATTTTTCTATATTTATTCAAAAGTGATATTGATATCTAGTTTTCTTTTAATATTGGTGTTGGTGTCTGGAGAATGATGGCCTTTTACCATGCATTAGGAAGTGTTACTTCCTCTACTATTTTTGTGGGAGATCTTTAGAAACTTTGTTGATATTTTTCTTTAAATTTTTAATAGAATTTCCCAGTGAAGCTTTTTGGGTCTGGACTTTTCTTTCTGAGAAGTTTTTAATTACTGATTCATTCCTTGTACTTGTTTTATTACTGTTTAGCTTTTTAATTTTTTCTTGAATTAATTTTGGGTTTGTGTTTTTCCAGGAATTTATCTACTTAATCTACATTATGTAATTTGTTGGCATACAATTGTTCATGGCATTCTCTTTAATCCTTTTTAGATCCATAAATTGAGTAATAACATCCTCACTTTCATTACAAACACAGAATTTGATTCTTCTCTTCTTTTTCCAACTCAGTTTACTTAAAAGTTGGTCACTTTTGTTGCACTTTTAAAGAACCAACTTTTCTTTTTATTGATTTTCTCTATTATTTTTCTATGTTTTTTTATATTTCATTTATTTCCACTCTAATATTATTTACTTCCGTTGGTTTTAGGCTTAGTTTGTTCTTATTTTTTAGTTCTTTAAGGTGCAAAGTTTGATTATTATTTTGAGATCTTTCTTCTTTTTAATGTAGATTTTTATAGTTATAAATGACCTTCAAACGCTATTTTCAATGCAATATGTTTTGATATGCTTTGTCTTTATTTTCACCTGTCTGAAAATATTTCCTAACATTGCTTTTAATTTCTTCTTTGACTCGTTAGTTCTTTAGAATGTGTTGCTTGATTTCCAAATATTGTGATCTTCCAATTTTCTTTCTGTTATTGATTTCTAGTTTTATTCCACTGTTGTTGGAAAAGATACGTTGTGTGATTTCAGTTTTTAAAAATGTATTAGGGCTTGTTTTGAGGTTGAAACATATGGACTATCATAGAGAAAGTTTCACATGTCCTTAACAAGAATGTGAATTCTGCTGTTTTGTGGGTGGAGCTGGTTTATAGTGTTGTTCACTATAGTCCTCTATTTTCTTATTGAAAACCTGTCTGGTTGTTTAATCTGTTATTAAAAGTTTCGTATTTAAGTCTCCAACTATTATTTTAGAACTGTCTATTTCTCCCGATTTCTGTCAATATTTGATTCACATGTTTTGGGACACTTTTATCAATATATAATGTCCTTCCCTGTCTCTTGTAACAGTTTTAAAGTTTATTTTGTCTGATATTAATATAGCTATCCCAGATCTATTTTGGTTGCTCCTTTCATGGAAAATCATTTTCCATCCCATCAGTTTCAACCTATTTTTGTCTTTGGATCTAAGTTGAGTCTCTTGCAGATAGCATAGAGTAGATTATGTTTATTTGCTTATTTTTTAAAAAAAATTCATTTTCCCACATATGTCTTTTAATTGGAATGTTTAATTAATTTACATGTAAATATATTACTAATAAAAGACTTCCATTTTTCTACTTGTTTTCTGTATGTTTTGTAACATTTTTGTTCCTCATTTCTTCCATTAATATTTTTGTTTGTGTTGGTTTTTTGTAGTAAAGAATTTTGATATACTACTCATTTCCTTTTTCATATCCTTTTTAGTTATTTTATTAGTGGTTGTCCTGGGGATTACAATTAACATCTGAAGACAAGTCAGTTCCAGTTAACACTTCCTTAACTTCATTAGTATACAAAACTCTTAATCTATACTACTCTGTCCCTCCTTCTTTACACTGTTGTTTTCAAGAGTTATGTCTATATACATTGTGTTCCCATAAACATATATTTATAATTATTGTTTATACAGTTGTCTTTTAACTCTCTAAAACATGTTAGAAATAAAAAGAGGAGTTACAAACCCAATATACAATAATACTGACTTTTATATTTACCTATGTATATTCTTTTACATGTGCTTTTTATGTCTTCATATTGCTTCATACTAACTATGTAAGTTTTGAGAGTTTGCATTTTTCTGGGATTTTGTCCAAATTCTGTCCAGTTTCCTTTCATTTCAGCCTGAAGGATGCATTTTAGAATTTCTTATTTGGCAGCTCTAGTAGCATGAACTCACTCAACATTTAAAATCTTAGAATTCCTTAATTTTGCCATAATTTTTGAAAGGTAGTTTTGTGGGATATAGAATCTTGGTTGTCAGATATTTTCTTTCAGCACTTTGTATATGTCATCCCATTGCCTTTTGGCCTTCATGATTTCTGATGAGAAGTCTGTTGATAATGTTATAGAGGATCACTTTTGTTTGATGGGCTGTTTCTCTTAATGATGCTCTTGTGATTTTCTGTGTTTTGGCTTTTGACATTTTGATTATAATATATCTTGATGTGGACCTCTGTATTTGTCCTTGGAGTTTGTTGTGGTTCTTGGATACGTAGAGCCCATGATTTTCATTAAATCTGAGAAGTTTTTGTTTTTGTTTTGCCATTATTCCCTTAAATACATTTCCAGCCCCCTTTCTCTCTTTCCTTTCATTCTGGGACACCTGTAACAGGTTTGTTGACACACTTGATAGTGTTTTGGCTCTGATTAGTTTTCTTAATTCTTTTTTCTTTCTTTCATTTAATTTTCTTCAAATTTGCTTATTCTTTCTTTGACTGGCTCATATCTTCTATTGAACCCCTCTAGTGAATATTAAATTTCAATTATTGTAATTTTAACTCTAGAATTTTTGTTTTGTTTCTTTTTAATAATTTCTATCACTTTACCGACATTCTATATTTGTTCATGTCATTCTCTGGTTTCCTTTAGTGGTTTGCCTGTGCTTTTCTTAGAACTGCATAAAATAAGGCAGTTGAATTAAAGTCATTATCTAGCAAGGCCTCTTACATTTCTGTTAATTTTCTTTTCTCCTGTGAATGGGCCATAATTTCATGTTTCTTTATATGTCTTATTACGTTTTGTTTAAACTCATCCTGTTCATTATTATAATGTGGAAACACTGGAAATCTGATTCCTTCCCCTCCTCATGGTTTGTTGTTGTTGCTTTCTGTAGGTAACAGGTTTTTGTTTTTGTTTTTAGTGACTTTTGCAAAACATTTTCTGAAATTTGTATTCTTTGTTATATACCATCTTTGAAATATCTGTGTCTTTAGCTTATAGTCATTTTATGGTTTGACAATCATTTTCTAAATGTCTGGAGAAGAAAGAAAGAGAGAAAGAGAGCGAGAAGAGAAAACCATGAAAAATGAAAAATAGACCATGAAAAATATTTTGGCTTAAATATAAATTATACATATCTCTATTACTAAAGTATATGTATACATAATACCTTAAATTCTGAATTATTTTTTCTCATGATGAGATAAGAACATCAAAGGGATTCTCTTCTCAAACATAGATCATTAGTAGCATAAAAACAAAATTTTCTGGGAACACACCAGGAAGGTAGTACAGGAAAATAGCCCACTTCTGATACATTGCAGTATTGATAAACTAGATCATAACTTCTGCAATAATTAGTCATTTTTTTAATTTTTAAAAACTTGCTCAATTTGTTAAGTTTTCAAATTTCTTCTTGTTTTTCAAACAATAATACACTCCATGTTAGTCTTGTGAAAATAGTAAGAAAACCTAGTACTCAAGAATTTTGAAAACCAGGAAATTCTACATGAAGAATTAAGAGCAACAGTCCATTTTATGATGTTGAAATGTTTAAAGCCATTGTCACATTGATTCAATATTTTAATTGTTATTTTTATTCATGGATTATTAATAATCCTGGGGAGCACAGATTATGGTTTTGATTTCTGATTTTGTGCACAGTAGATAGCATAAGTGAGATTTGAATCAACATCATTACAATTCACTAAAGGAGGTGGTGGCTGATATGAGAGAGATATCAGATCAGGCTCACAGGGAGTGTGCCATGTACATAAAGTCAACATAAGGAAGAAAACTAGGATGAGAATGTAACCAGAGGTCTAAGTCCTTTCCTCTCAGAAAAAAATAAAGAAAATCTTACTAAATCTATCACTCAAAGCAAAAGAAGTTATATAACCCATGGATACTAGGAACAAATTCAGAAAACAACAAAACATGATGTGATATTGTTTCCAAAATGCATTGTTCAGTTCCTAGTATTTTAAGTGTCGCACAGTAAATCTCAGCTATGTAGAGCCTTCAATGGAGGAGTCAGTCTAAGAGTCAAATAATTTATATCACTAGTAATTCAGATTATTAGTGATAATTCATATTATTGTTTAAAATAATTTTTGTTTAAGATACTTCTAAAATATATTAATCATTTTGCCAATAATTTGTTAAATGTTTTTGGTTTTGTTGAAATAAATTATGTTGTTTTTGAATTGCATGCGTGCATGTGCATGTATTTCCCTTTCTATAAGACTCCCATCAGAAATGTTAGATATACCAAGATTCTTCCAAAACAGTGCCTTTGTGCTTTATATCTACTGTTAAATGTCTGATGTTTATAGAGAAATATGAAAAATTTTATAACTGATTGAAACTAAGAGCAAATCAAATAATTATAAAAAATTTTAAATCAATGTAGAAAATAAGAAAAATGTCATTATTGAACTCTAAATTAATGAATATTAATTAAATATTCGAAAAGATAGCAGCCATCTAAATTCCATTGGAGGGGCATACAACTATTTTTTAGTTTGTTATTATAAACATTTTAGTTATGTATATGTTTCCTTTGACCTTCATAGGAATTCCATGATTTAAAATACAGAGGTTTTTAGAACTAATTTATTCTCAGAGTATTCTGGGAATTAACCAATATAATCACCATTGTGCAAACAGAAATAAAACCAATAAGACTTGGACAGACTTACAACATAAGTATGAGGCACACTTGGTTTTTCTATTTCTACTCTCTTCCTTGTAAAATTTCACAAGATGTTTCTCTATGGCATCATCGTGCCAATAAAATAAGTAACCAACAAAAGGTTACTGAAGTGGATAACATTACATTTTCAAGTGGAAATGAAAAACTAGTTACACATATTCAACTACTTCAGACTTGTTTGTCCTCAATTCCATAGTATGTGTGTTTAGTTCAGTATCTGTAATAAATATGCCTTTTCAGAGATTTTCAATAAAATCTTATTAAATTTTAAATTCTGATGTTTAGTCACCAAATTACCTATAACAGACTTAAAAATGGAAAACCTTCCAATGTTATTGAAATGACAGTTAAGACAATCATCAAAGATGCTATTTTGAATATAGAGGTTGTAAAAAAGTAATTAGTTATGCCAGGTTGGATTTAAAAGCAGATTTTCATAGAGAGAATAGTTTAAAGAAATATTTTTGAAAATCTCTGATTAACATTGTAAAATGATGTCAAGAGGAGAAAGCTTTCCTTTTTCCAGTTTTTACATGAAATTACTTTCTACTGTACCCTCTGTCTACTGAAACCACAGGTGCAAGCATTTTCTTCTGGAAAAGGTTTAGTTTCATTGTACTACTCAAATACTTTGTTTATATTACAAATCACAAGATTTCCGGTTGGTCCTCTGTCTAATATTCAGTTACTATATTCTTCCTACTTGTACAATGAATTTATTTTTCCATCATCTCTTCTATTGATTCAGTACAAGTATGCGTTGTATTTATACATGTTTTTTATTTAATTTGATATCCAAACATATTCTGGTATTTTAAGAATTTTTTTCAATATGTCTTTAGTTCTCAGACGATGACTCTTTACGTGCATGAATCTTTTTATTGAAACACCAAGCATAGTCTGTACATTTATCTACTCACTTAGTAAGTGCATTTTCAAGATTAAAATGATGGTCAGTAATCATCATGAGAGCTACCTGAGCCTTTAATATAGAGTTCCTTTATATTGTTTTACTATTAATACATATGATTATATGTATTATTATATGTATTAATAGTATACATATATTATATATATACATATACAATACTTATGTATATGCTTACTATTAATACTATATATACTCATTAACCCTTATTACAAAAGTAGATTATGCTCATTGGAGAAAGATTGCAAACTTCAAAACAAAACAAAACAAAAAATTAATTAAATCCAATCTCCAAGCTTGACCAAAGTTAACCTTTGGGCATATCTATCTTCAGTGCAAGTAGGGGCTTTGCTTATTTTATTTTTAATTGTTTAATTAAACCATTCATACAATATTGTGCTCCTTTCATATAACTTTATTGAATAAACATTAATCCTAAATTAGTGCTTTATAGTATATTTTCAACATGTGTATTCTATTGCCTAAAGTGGTTATATCATCATTTACATAAATACTTACAAATACTTTACAAATTTTCAGTACTATATATAAAATTTTTATAAATGTATTTGTGAATAAAGTTTTATCTATATCTATTGTTTTTTCTTCAGGTTAGTCAACTAGGAATTGAATTACTACTAAAGAGGGCATAAGTATGTGAAAGATCTTTAGTGCTAATTACTAATTATTTTCTACCTGCAATTTACACTGATACTAGCAATATAAGAAAGTGCCAATTTCATTGAACATTTTTAAGGTTATGTATTCCTAATTTGTAAAATGAAAATGGCATCTCACTGCTCTAATTTTATTTAGTTGAAAATAATGAGTTTCATATTTCCTTTAAGTGTTTTGATGCATACATGCTATATTCAAACCATGGGGAAGTAGATATAGTAATAAGTAAAAGCACCCATAGCACTTTCTCTCCAGAAGAATAGACAGATTGTTGAGTAATCTTTCAGTTCATTTACTGAAGCAATTACATATAAGTATATTAAAATACAATATTCTTTTTAATCTGGTATATGCTTGTTTAAAAATAAACAGTTTAAAAATAAAGAGTTTCGCCTGTGTCATTACTAATGCACTACCATTTTTATAACTGCAGCATGATATTTTATTTGGTGGATGGTTCATAGTTTATTTAAGCATTCCTCTATTGTCTGAAGTTAAGATTATTTCTAAATTTCCTTACTACAACCAGTGCTGCAATGAATATCCTTATACTTGCTACTATGCAGTCATTTATGAGCATTTATTAAGGGGAGATACTGAGATATTATTGCTTCATTAAATCAGAGTCATATTTTAGTTTGGGTAGATAATGCCAAATTGTTCTCCAAAAAGCCTAAGACAATTATGCTTCTACCAACATCGTGCAAGGGAACATATTTAATCACATCTTTACCAATGGTGGATCTAAACACCTTTATTATTGTCACCAATAGATTGATGAAATAAATATCTCACTTCTTGGTTTTAATTTATATTCAACTAAATATTTATGAAATTTTGAATCATTTTGTGTTTGTAGACCATTAATGCTCTCCTTCATGTGAGGAATAGCCTTTTGTTTGTTTACTAATTTTTTCTTAATAGTTTTTTGCTTTTTCTAATTTTAGTAATACATTATATAAAGATATTCTTTTTCTCTTATATTTTTATTCATTTCATAGATTGCATTAACCATTTTCATTTTTAAAATAAAGTCACCTTTATCAATCTTCACTTTTCGACTTATCAAATGTGGGGTCTTGCTTAAAAAGGCCTCATCTCCAATATTTAAATATTTTATGCTTTTAATAATATTATAATACTGCTATTATACTGAACTTTTAATATTGATCTTTTAATATTATTATAATTTTATCTGTAATTTAAACACATTCATCCATCTAGATAGTATTTTGTGTCAGAAATGAGATATACATATATTTTCTTTTTAAATAGCTGATTAACTCAACCCTATATATCCTGTATCTTTATTATGTTTTTAATTTCCCATATGACATGAGTCTGCTTCTGAAATCTTTATTCCATTCCACCAATAGTTTTCTGTACTGTTGAAACACCACTAGGTCAAAACCAATTATGAAATTTATATTTTAAAGATAAGAGGAGTGTACTAGTCACTATAATGATAAAGATGAAGACTTGAGTGGATTAGAAATTGTAAAGGGAAGGTAAAAAAAAGTTATCCATCTTTACAAATGATATTATTAAATGTAGGTAACACTAAAAAATGAGATGTGAAACTACTATAAAAATAAAATAATTTAGAATGTTAAGGGACCTAAGAGTAATATTCAGAAATTAGTAATTCTATATATAGTAACAAAAATCAATCAGGAGATGTAATGGAAAAAAGAATTGATTAACATTAACAACTGAAAAGGTAAAATATCTATGTATACGTTCAAGAAGAGATGACTTTTTCATGATATAGCAATTAAAAATGAATCAAATAAACAGAAATGCATACAGTATTCCTTTTAAAATGTTAAAATTCAATTAGTTAATGTATAAATTGAATAAATCCCCTGAAAATATTAACATTTTTAAATTAGATAAGTTGATTCTAAAATGTAAGATAAAAATACTAATCATGTTTTAACTTGATAAACTGACTGCAAAGTTTATGGAACACCACACATAAAAAAAGTAGCCAATAAATTGTGAGTAAAAATTGTGAAAGATTCATTTTCCTCGGTATTTATACATATTTATAAGCTCAATAAATAAAATAGTGCAAAACTTATATGTGAAGAGAAACGCTGATGAAGTAAATAGAACATTCAGGAATAGACTAAATGCATGTCGGCCAACAAGCAGCATTCCAAATCAGTGGGAAGTGATGGATTATTCAATAAATTGTGTACTAATAGATGGCTATGTCAAGAAAAACAACAGCATTTGAACCATTACCGTATATAGTATATTGTTATAATAATGGTCTCCAGTGAATAGTCTCCCAGCATCAATGGTTTTGGGTAATCCCCTCAAACGTTGACCCTAGGCTTGGCTCTGTCATTTCTTAATGTCAGTGGGACCTAAGCAAACATGAGGCAAGCAGAGAGTTGACTATTTGAGCTTCCCTTCTTAGAACGCCATAGTCACCTTGAGAGGAAGACTTGTGTAGCATCCTTGAGGATAGAAAACCACACTGAAAGAGGGAGGCAAACCCATCCCAGGTTTCCTTGCTGAGCTCAGCCACCAACCAACCCAGCAGTTGAGTGAAGCCACATGAAGCCACCTCATTGAGTATATGGAGTAAGTAAAATATGGTGGCTCATACTTCAGTTTCCTGGGAATGACTCTAAAGCAGTAAATATACTACAGACAGCTATGGGGACATATCTTTCAAATGTAGTGTTGAAAGAGGAAAACTAAGACACAACATGAGATATATGCCATATCATCATTTATGTAAATAAAAATGCAAAAACAAAACAAAACTCTCCCCTTTCCCTCTTTCCCTTACTCTTACATACCCAAGAACACACACACAGGATAATTTTTTTTAATACTAAGTCCAAATAAATTTCAGAACATATGTTATGATCCCTTAACCTGTTAAGCAATAATTATTCATGCAGCTTTAGTCTTGTCTGAAGAAAATGTAAAACATAATGGGAAAATAATAATACAACTACTAGTATTAATCATGTTTGTAACTTTTACTACATATTTCTATATCAGTTCCATTAATTTAACAAAACACTATGGAACAAGTGGCTTAAATGACAAAAAATTATTTCTCACTCTTCTAGAGGCTGGGAAGTCAGAGGACAGGGTATCAGCATGGTCAGGTTCTAGTGAGGACCCTCTTCTTGGTTTGCAGACTGTCATCTTCTTGCTGTGTCCTCCCATGGCAGGGAGAGAGATCACCTTTCTAAGAAGTGTCTCTTCTTATAAGGGCACTAATCCCATTTACAAGGGCTCTATCCATGACCTAATTTCCTCCTAAAGGCTTGACTTCCAAATAGCATCACATTGGGGATTAGGGCTTTGACATATGAATTTGGGGGTGGGGGGGGCACTATTCAGTCATAGCATTCCACTCCTACCGCCTCAAAATTAATGTCCTCCTCAAGTGCAAAATTCACTCATTCATACCAATAGCCCCCAAAGTCGGAACTCATTCTAGCATTTAAAGTGTAAAGTCCAGAGTCTCATCTAAATATCACCTAAATTAGATTTGGTGGAGACTCAAGGTATGGTTCATACTGATACAAAATTCCCATCTTGTTGTGAACCTGTGAAATCAAACAAGTTATGTGCTTCTAAAATACAGTGGTGGGACAGGCACAGAACAGACACTTCATTCCAAAAGGGAGAACAAAGAGAGAAGGGAGTGGTGATGATAAGTCCCAAGCAACCCTAAAATGCAGCATGGCAAACTCCATGAGATTCTGAAGTCTGAAGAATATACTCTCTGGCTAGATGCTGTGGCTTCCAGACCCACTGGAGTGGCAGTTCTGCCCCCTGCAGCTCTGCAGAGCTCTGGGTGGTCCTGCCCCTGAAGCTCTGGGTGATGTCTCACGTCTTTTCAGTCCAAGGATGTGGCCCTGATAATCCTTGAATCACCTCTGGAGCCATTCACCCTTTGCCTTGAAGAATAATGCATGTCCACAGCTGAATAGCTGTATGGTCTTATCCTGTAAAATTCGAGAAGTCATACAACCTCCCTTCACTCCATCCCATCTCCATCTCCTTTAGTTCAAACTGGCCATGTTCTTCCTGGTGACTGATTCGTTCTGTGGTTCCACCCACACTAAACTCCTTATCAAATAGTCAGTCTTCCACACACTTAATGTTCTCTTCTGGACATGCATTCTCATTTTTTGTATTATGGACACAGACAACTCTCCACATCTTTATGATCTGGTTCCTTTTTGCTTAATGATTCCTTCTTCAATTCATCTCTCTTCTCATATTTTTACTATAAACAGTGAGGAGGAACCAAGCCACTCCTTTAGCACTTTGCTTACACATCTCCTCAGCTGAACATCTAAAATTTCATCATTCCCAAGTTCTATCTTCCATAAGACACTAGAACACTAACGCAACTTAACCAAGTTCTTTGCATATAACAGAAGTCACCTTTCCTCTGGTTTCCAATAATATTTCCTCAGTACCGTCTGAGACTTCATCAGAATGGCTTCTACCATTCATATTTCCACATTATGCTCATGATTTCTGGTGTATTCTTTAAGAAGACAGAGGCTTTCTCTCCTTTTTTATTTCTGGGGCTTCATGAGGCTTGCCTTTAGCATTCCCTCCATGGCAATATTGGCTATTTCTCACATGTACATCAAAACTGTCCCAGCCTCTACCCATCACTCAGCATCAAAGCTGCTTCCACACTTTACAGCAGCATCCCTACTTGTGGTACCAAGGTGTGTCTTAGTCAGTTCATGCTGTTTTAACAAAATACCAGAGCCTGGGTGGCTTAAACAACAGAAATGTATTTGTCACAGTTCTAGAGGCTGGGAAGTCAGAGACCAGGGTGTCAGCATAGCGAGGTTCTGGTGAGGACCCTCTTCCTGGTTTGCAGACTGCCATCTTCTTGCTGTGTGCTCACATGGCAGAGACAGCGAGAGAGATTATCTGTCTCAGGTCTCTTCTTATAAGGCTGCTCATCTCATTCATGAGGCTCCTCCCTCATGACCTAATTCTTCCCAAAGTCTCCTCCAAATACCATCACATGGGGAATTAGGGCTTCAACATGTGAATTTGGAGGGAGGTGAAGGATATGGGTCACACACATTCAGTACATAGGAGTTATTAAAAATATTTTACTAGTAACTGGATGTTGGAGACATTTTCTACAACTTTACCAGAAGAAAATGTTATGCAAAGAAGAAATCATTTCAGGAAAAAAAAATCAAGAATTTTTCCTTCGCCCAACTTGCAAAGTTACACATTTTTTTCCTTATCAATTGTCAAATGATCTCAATTAGAAAAACTGTGTATGTTACAATCCTCGCTCCAGGCAGCTCCATACATGCACTAGACTTGAGACTCTCAGACTCCTCAGCCAAGGAAACCTGTGCTGCTCTTTTGCAAAACCTTTACCCTTCTCCACCTTGCTCTGTCCCAGGGGTCTGGCCAATGAGAAGCCTGGCTGGAGATTGCATGCAGAAGGTGGGACCAGAGTGTATTATCCCCACCCTCCACCCCCAGCACCTTGTCTGCTGATTTCTAGGAAACCAGATGCTTCTTAAAATGGAAAGTCCCAGATCCTCACAAGACATACCTCTCCACCCAACTCCTTCCTTTGAGGACGCAGCAGTGACAACAGGCTTACTGTTGCTCTCCACACATTACTGCACTATCACTTGTAGTCAATTTACATTGCTTTGTAAACAGTCTCTTTGATTTATTCTAATTAGAATTTGCACCTTTCCTTCTGGGATCCAGACTGAAATGAGCTCTCTCTTCCACTGAAAGCCTAACATAACAAAAGTTAGTAGCTGTAGCAAATTAGTAGTTGTAACCCATCTTTTCTTTGAAGAGTTTCCCCAAATACTCTTTGCAAGTCAAGGCACACAATGATAAGCACACCACTACTTGACATAATTACCTTAAGGATAGAAACCATTTATTTCCTCTCCATTTCCTTCCTAAGGTTTTATGAAGTGTACTGCACACAGTAGGTTGTGAATTATTACTGAATGTGATCACATAGCCTCTAGAACCCAAATCATACCTAACCTGATTCCTCAGGGAACCTGTTTTTCACTTCCTTTTCTGTCTTACAGGTATACAGTGGACACTTGGGTAATATTTTTTGATTGATTAATAAGATTCTAATTTGTTCATGTCTTTGTTTTATCTTCCTTTTCTCTTCCCACCTCTGTGCTCACAAATTATTTCTCACTCTTCTAATTACTAACTCCACTTCTGTTATGTCACCTCTGATCCACTTACCAGCTCTTACATGAAGCACATCCTCTTCAGAAGAACAGGTAAGGTCAGGGAAGCTGCTATTTTCAGATTTTCATGTTGTTTTCCAAAAAAAGTTAGGGAGAGCAACCAATCTTTTAAAATGCCATCTTAATGCACAGTTGTCATGTTTTTCCCTAAGCTGTTAAGCTCTTCAGAAAAAAAGTGGAGGGCTTTGGTATTTGAAATACGGTCTGTAGTCCATGTGGTGTGCACAGAATTCTTAACAAATCTGTTTTTTTCTGTATGCCCTGGCTACTCACTAGAAGTGATAGAACTTTAGACACTATATTAATTCTGTCAAGCGATTAGACATCCTGAATATACTAAAATTAAGTTATATATTTATGTCTCAGTTTTTCCTAGAAGAATCAAACTCCCTACACAACTGAAAAATAAGATACCAGAGAAGGAAGACAATAGGGGATTTAGTGATCAGTAATACATTCTGCTTCATTTTTTAAGAAAAAAAATGAAAAATGAAAGTAGGGAAGAAGTAATGTAGATAAAATCTTTAATACAGAATCCACACAATATACTTATAAAAGTCAGGAAGGAGGGCATCCTGGTGTTCATTTCAGCTTTTCAACCTGTGTGTTGAAAACAGAAAACGTCAAAGTATTATCATTTCTCAAACACATCTAAGCATTAGGCCAATTCAGAAACCGTCCTTGCTCTCGTTATAAATCTTTACTAAATGTGTCAATTTTACTTCTGTGATTCACCTCTTTCGAATGTGAATGTGACCACTCTTTAGGAACAGGTGTATTTTAGTGAGTTGTTTATGTGAAATTCAGATAAAAACTAAATCCTCTGGTACTTGAGTAGGAACAGCATTCAATCTTTTCTTACAAGGGTCGGTCTGGGATAATAGAAAATAGCTAAATATAAAGGAATTCATAAACTAGTGAATGATGGCTCATGTCAGCTTTATGGTTTGTGCCCATGAAAACTCTGTGTTAGCTGTAACACAATGGAGGATATTTCAACAGCACATTGTGTGTGGAGGTTTATATATTAATTGCAAGGAGAGGAGATTGTAATTTTAGTTTCTTATCTGTTAAGCATTTCTTACCTTCCAGTTGGAAAAACAGGATACTTATCATCCAATTAGGAAAACAAAGTATTAATAATCCTGCTCGTCACTTTTTATGAAGTACTAATTATTTACTTGATCCTATGTTTTGGATTTAGATTTTTCACAAGTAAAATCTCAATACAACAAATTCCTATGGCTGTTCAAATTTTCTTGTTCTGAGATTTTATTTCAAAGAATATGCTTTCTACAATTGAGACATCAGAAAAGTTTGGGGAAATTCTTTTATTTAGATGTGGATTGCAGCAATTTTTTTTTTTTTTTTTTTTTTTTTTTACTAATAAGGCATAGTGTCTGGCAAAACCAATACTCAAATACACCCAACCTCCACTTACTGCTTCCCATTTGCATCCATTGATATACATGGAAAGACTAGTTTTAAAATCTGGGGAGGTGCAGATGACAGGGTTTGAGGAAAGAGATCATACAGGAAGGGAGAGGGAGCAACAGAAATATTTCCCAGGGGGAAAACCATGATTCAAAAAGATACACGCACCCCAATGTTCATTGCAGCACTATTTACAATAGCCAGGACATGGAAGCAACATAAATGCCCATCGACAGAGGAATGGATAAAGAAGATGTGGCACATATATACAATGGAATATTACTCAGCCATAAAAAAGAACAACATAATGCCATTTGCAGAAACATGCATGGACCTAGAGATTGTCATACTGAGTGAAGTAAGTCAGACACAGAAAGACAAATATCATATGATATATGTGGAATCTAAAAAAAGGGTACAAATGAACTTATTTACAAAACAGAAATAGAGGCACAGATGTAAAAAGTAAACTTATGGTCAGGGAGGAAAGAGGGGGAGGGATAAACTGGGAGATTGGGATTAATATATACACACTACTATATAAAAACTAAAAAACTAGTAAGGACCCACTGTATAGCACAGGGGACTCTACTCAATACTCTGTAATGGCCTATATGGGAAAAGAATCAAAAAAAAAAAAAGAGCGGATATATATGTATATGTATAACTGATTCACTTTGTTGTGCACCTGAAACTAACACAACACTGTAAATCAACTATACTCCAATAAAAATTAAAAAAAAAAAAAAAAAAAAGAAACACTTCCTAGCTTGTAGAATGGGGACTGGTCCTTAGTTGTTAAGTATTAGAAGTCAGCTTTAATGAGAACTGTCCAGGTGGGGATCTGTGAGGACTCTGGGGAGAGGCAGTCCTATATTATGATTCTGGAGATAAAATAATTGTTTTTCTGTAAATCTTTGGAGCATCTTTCACTCTAAGCTTTGGGGTATCACGACTCTTGGCACTGACCATGGCAAATTAATACAGGTCATTGATTACAATTATGAGATTCCTTCAGTAGCATCTCAGGTCATGGATTTGAAAGCAGGACAGGAGCAGAATATCATCACAGATGCTGTGGGGTGAGTGACTTAAAAACTGCTTTGTGAGATTCTATTTGGGGGCTGTCTAGTGAAAGATTTGGGGAAGTCATTCATTACTCAAATGCAAGAACTGTAGCCTGGTCTTGTGGGATGTGGAGGTCATGGCACAGTTAATCTTTATTAGGCTTCATGATGTTTCAGTCATGTTTCTCTCTAAGTATCTGTTCTTCTCCCCCTCTCTGCCAAGTCACTTCCCTTGCAACGCTCCTGAATTGCCATGACATACACTCTGACTGCAACTCTCCATGTCCTTAGAGATCCAGGTCCTAAAGTCAGCCACAAAATTTTCTGTTACTTTTACTGAAAGTCCTTGAGTAAGACAGGTATCGATTCCAAATCCCATCGTTTGTGCGGAGTTCAAAGTCACCCAGTACTCCATGGAAACCTGCTCCACACCCTCCCTAGGAACTGAAACAGCATCTCTGAGAGATGATGGAGTGAGCTCGGCTGCCCATGTTCCTAACAACATGAGCAATTTGGTGACTGGGCAAGGTGCGCACTGGACATAGATCCTGTTGATACAAGTGAAAGCAAGAATAAAAAGGTGGGGCTTCCCTGGTGGTGCAGTGGTTGAAAGTCTGCCTGCCAATGCAGGGGACACGGGTTTGAGCCCTGGTCTGGGAAGATCCCACATGCCGCAGAGCAGCTGGGCCCGTGAGCCACAATTACTGAGCCTGCGCGTCTGGAGCCTGTGCTCCGCAACAAGTGAGGCCGCAGTGGTGAGAGGCCCGCGCGCCGCAATGAAGAGTGGCCCCCACTTGCCACAACTAGAGAAAGCCCTCGCACAGAAACGAGGACCCAACACAGCCATAAATAAATAAATAAAATAAATTAAAAAAAAAAAAAAAGCTTGCCTTCAATTAAAAAAAAAAAAAAAAAAAAGAATAAAAAGGTGAATTTCTATTATCAAAGTGACCGCTGTTGAATTCACAAATGGATAAATCTCATCACATTTGGGTAATACCGTATGCTTATTTTTAACATTGTGGGAATACTGGCTATACAAAAAAATTAATCATTTGTTTTTGTTTTTCCATCCATGGATTATAATAGTCTGTGGTCCCATAGGAAATATTATATTTGATACATAATGGGAAAATGATGCTACTTAACGTATAAAGCATGGACAAGCTCTATTTATTGAGAATATACTATTTTACTGGTAATAAACACGCATTTATTCGCATTCTCAAAACAAGGTACTTTTATCCTCTTCCTGCTGATGAGGAAACTGAAACTCATGGAAGTCAAGCACTTTATATGAGTAAAGGACTTTATATGAGGTCACATATCTATTATATTGAAAAACTGGGTCATGAAACTAAATGAGCTCAGATTGAAAACACCTACTTCATCCAAACAACAAGTTCTCTGAATATGAATCACCTCATGACCTCACTTTAAAGCATAAAAGCAGTAATTAAAGTTGAATCTTTTTATAAAATGTATAATGAACTAGATTGATTAAACACTCAGAAAAAGAAAATAATTTGGTAAAGAAAAGAAGGCTCTCACTCGCCTCACCAAATCTGGCAACAAATCCACACAATGCCATGCCAAGAGGTTACAATTCCTAGTTACTTTATTTCCCAAATACACGAAGTCATTTCAAGAATAAGTTTTAACTCCCTCATTTCTCATAGTCTGCAACTTCCTACACACATTCTGACAAACATTAGACAAACTATGTTAGGCCTAGTACTATGCAGGATTTTATTATACTAAGCAGGCATGAAAGTTGAGAGCCTTGTAAATATTAATCACAGACTAATGAACAGTGGGAGACTTCAGAATATCAATCTGTACTGGGGGAAATTTTGAATTAGAGACACCACTTCCTACCAATAAATCAGTAGTGAAAAATTGAAGGCTATCTCAATGCATCTGCTTATATAGCTAGATCTCTAGTCCTAAAGGATACAGTGTGGATGACAAAAGGATGTAATTTTATCACCCCACATGGGGCTTTTGCATTTTTAACGGAACCATTTTTTAAAATTGTATTTACCTCCAAAAGAGGCTGGATTGTATCACAGGAAACTTGAGTGCATTCTTCAGCATCGGAGTTAAACTAGTTCATGAGTGGTTAGAGCTTGTCTCCTTCTTCCTCTTTAGCATTCAAATACCATTGCCTAAAGGGAGCAGAAGACCAGGTTAAGAGGAGAATTGAAATGCCAAGACTTGACTGGTTTATGGCTTTTATTAAATGTGCAAATTACTGCTTTTGCCTCTGAGCACTTACACCATATATAACAAAAAAAAAAGACAGTATCTTCCATCATAATTAACAATTCCATAAATGACACCAGACACAATGATACACCTCCACACTTACATGTCCTTAATGACGGTCAATGAATGGAAGTACATCCCTTTCCAATAGCCCAAGTTCATTATTTATTAAGACAAGTATGAGAGTCGGTAGTGATAATTAGGATTTTATGATATTTTTGATGCCGATAACACAAAAATAATGAGACTCAGTTTTCAGTTTGAGGGCTTTTTTGTTTGTTTGTTTGTTTATTCTTTAACATTCAGGTAGTATTTAAAACCTGCACTAGGTATTCATATTTTTGTGTGTGTGTGTGTGATTTTTTTTTTTTTAAGGACATTCTTTTTTCTTATTTTTTATTTTTTATTATTTATTTATTTATATTTATGGCTGTGTTGGGTCTTCGTTTCTGTGCGAGGGTTCTCTCCAGTTGCGGCAAGTGGGGGCCACTCTTCATCGCGGTGCGCGGGCCTCTCACTATCGCGGCCTCTCTTGTTGCGGAGCACAGGCTCCAGACGCACAGGCTCAGCAGTTGTGGCTCACGGGCCTAGTTGCTCCGCGGCATGTGGGATCCTCCCAGACCAGGGCTGGAGCCCGTGTCCCCTGCATCGGCAGGCAGATTCTCAACCACTGCGCCACCAGGGAAGCCCCCAGGTATTCATATTTTAATGGGAGCATTTAGAAGTGATTGTTAACAATATAGAGGTCTCTTCATACCATTGTAATCAGGACTGAAATTGTATCCTGAATAGGTATAGTATGAGCTTTGTTTACTGAAAGGACACAAGCACAGTTATTAGGGACACAAGAAAAAATAAAGATCCAGTAAGTCAACCAGAAATGGTGCATGTCATTCTGAAATACAATAGAAATATTACTTTCAAAATGATTACTTTATTCCATTTCAAATATATATATATATATATAAAGTAATAGTTACTAAGTAGTAGTATTGCAGAATATAATTAAGCATTAATCACTAACAGTTTTTCAATTCACTCAAAATTTCTAGACTCATTGGAAGCAGGGCGAGTTATGGGCACCTCCAATATATTCCCAATTCTTTGGATTTAGTGGTTGTTCAGTAAATATTTAAGATATCTTTTTAAAGGAGTAGATATACATGGTATGGTAGCTTTTCTTTTGTATAGAAGAATTTGTACTTTCTCCAGTGACAGCAGTCTCTTCACAAATGTTCTAATATATCTAAAGTTATAATATAGTTTCCTAAGTCTATGTAATACAATAACATAGAAGCAGTTGCAGTCTTATGTCTATTTTAGTAAAATATTTGTGCTTATGTACTTCATGCCTTCCATAATACAAGACTGATTCTTTGAAAACATTCATCTTATTTTTTCTACGATATTAAAGGTCTGTGTTTATTTATATTTTGAGCTTGCCATGTGATTATATTTAAAATTTTATGGATTATTACACGAATGCACCATATTACTGTATTATGTGTGGAAACGGTAATTTTTTTTACAAAAATTAAACTTTGTTTAAGAATTAGTATACTGAAAATGAATTGCACAGGTGACAATAATAAAAATGGATATCTTTAGAGATTGTTTTGTTTTGCTTTGTTTTAATACAGTAAACTCATCTTAATTTTTTTCATTTAGGAGTACAGTCAATGTAACATAACAATACTTTTCTGATCTTTATTTTTAAGGAATTTTTGGAAATATTAAGAGGTGTTTTAATCAATATTATTAACGAAAACAAAATAAAAGTCCTTTACAATTCTGTTGTCCAATATGCATTTTGGATATAATTGTGTATAGTAGTTTCTATCTCATTTTATCTTATTTAACCTACTTATTCTTATTTTTGCTAGGAAGCCACTGATGTTATAGGTCAGGGTTTCAAAATGTGTTTATATCCCGTAAAAAACCAAAGAAAAAACCCCACAAAATATATTTACCCTTGTCACAGGGAATTTTGATAATTTACAGCTAACATTCAGGACAAAAAGCACTGAAGTAATCAAAGAGGTCACAAAAACATATTTTAAAATATATTTATTTTTTTAAATCTAGAAACAATAAATGCTGGAGAGGGTGTGGAGGAAAGGGAACACTCTTGCACTGTTGGTGGGAATATGAATTGATACAGCCACTATGGAGAACAGTATGGAGGTTCCTTAAAAAACTACAAATAGAACTACCATATGACCCAGCAATCCCACTACTGGGCATATACCCTGAGAAAACCATAGTTCAAAAAGAGTCATGTACCAAAATGTTCATTGCAGCTCTATTTACAATAGCCAGGACATGGAAACAACCTAAATGTCCATCGACAGATGAATGGATAAAGAAGATGTGGCACATATATACAATGGAATATTACTCAGCCATAAAAAGAAATGAAATGGAGGTATTTGTAATGAGGTGGATGGAGTTAGAGTCTGTCATACAGAGTGAAGTAAGTCAGAAAGAGAAAAACAAATACAGTATGCTAACACATATATACGGAATCTAAGGGAAAAAAAAAAAAAAAAGGCCATGAAGAACCTAGTGGCAAAACGGGAATAAAGACACAGACCTACTAGAGAATGGACTTGAGGATATGGGGAGGGGGTGGGGTGAGATGTGACAGGGTAAGAGAGTGTCATGGACATATATACACTACCAAATGTAAAATAGATAGCTAGTGGGAAGCAGCCGCATAGCACAGGGAGATCAGCTCGGTGCTTTGTGACCACCTAGAGGGGTGGGATGGGGAGTGTGGGAGGGAGGGAGATGCAAGAGGGAAGAGATATGGGAACATATTGTATATGTATAACTGATTCACTTTGTTATAAAGCAGAAGCTAACACACCATTGTAAGGCAATTATACTTCAATAAAAATGTTTTAAAAAATATATATATATATATATTTATTTTTTTAATTGAATTTAATAGAAAAATGCCATAAATCTCCAAAGTTCATCAGTGTTCAATATAAAATAACTGATACAGTGCAGGTATATCATTACAAATTATAATAGTATTTGCTTGGCAAGGATGAAAATTTTAACTTGTATTTGAAATTTATAATAAAATAAATGTTAAAAGGATAAAGATAGTTAATCAAGATGATCCTAAAATGTAATAAATAGAAGGCTAATAGTTTTATACCCCTCCTGAAAAAAATCTACATCTATTAGGGTAGAGAGGCAGCTTAAAATGAGAAAAATATGGATAATTATCTAAATAGTGATGATTGTCAGATTTATTTGAAGGTCATAAACAATATAAGAAGTAAATGAAGTGAGTGAAAGCGATATATATTCAAGACTTTTATTCTTGCTGGCTTTCTTGCAGTTAACAAAGTTGATTCAATATCAGTAGGTTTAGAGACGTGCAAAATAATGTTTACTTTTTGACCCTCTAGAGTAAAAATAAAATGTATTGTTCCAATTAACTAGATACATCACTTTTAATTATTTTGCTTTCTACAGCATGAGCTATAACTGTTTGGCTGTAATGAAAGGATGACCTAGAGGAAGGAGGAGGGCAGCAAGATTTAAACTTAATTCTAACACAATTGGGCCACCAGTTGCTGCATAGCCTGACAATTAATGCCTGGGCTGTGATGGCCCTTTCCACCTGCCCACGGTGCATTTTCTTCTGGTAAGCACCCCGGAGTTTCCTGTCTAACTTTGGTTTTCATCTTTGCAGGTTTGGATTTATTCTTCATAAAGATGAAGCTGTACTACAAAAGATTGATCTTGAAACCATGTCATACGTCAAGACCATTAACTTGAAGGACTATAAGTGTGTCCCTCAGTCGCTGGCGTATACACACTTGGGAGGATATTATTTTATTGGCTGTAAACCCAACAGCACTGGGGAGGTTCCCCCGCAGCTCTTGGTGGACAGTGTAACTGACTCGGTCATTGGGTTCAACAGTGATGTGACAGGCACTCCGTATGTCTCTCCAGATGGACACTATCTTGTCAGCATCAGTGACGTGAAAGGTCTTGTGAGGGTCCAGTACATCACCATCAGAGGAGAAATACAGGAGGCTTTTGATATTCACACAAACCTGCACATATCTGACCTGGCCTTTCAGCCATCCTTTACGGAAGCCCATCAGTACAACATCTACGGTAGTTCAAGCACACAGACTGATGTGCTCTTTGTGGAGCTCGCCTCTGGGAAGGTTAAGATGATAAAGAGTCTTAAGGAACCACTCAAGGCAGAGGAATGGCCTTGGAACCGGAAGAACAGGCAAATCCAAGACAGTGGCTTGTTTGGTCAATACCTGATGACCCCTTCCAAGGACTCTCTCTTTATACTAGATGGACGACTCAATAAGTTAAACTGTGAGATCACTGAAGTTGAGCAAGGAAATACAGTCGTCTGGGTTGGAGATGCCTAGAAGCCCTATTAAACAATTATTAAATGAAGAGTTCCGGTACACTGCACTTAATCCACGGTTTACATTTACAACTTACATTGCTTAACTTTTCAAGTTTGTATCCTAGGCAAACATAAGTTACTTGGGTGGCCCAAATAAAATAGATTTTTTTTTTTTTTTTTGGCAAAGACATACATAATTAGTAATATTGGTTGATTGATTAGAAATATTTAACACAATATTTGAGAAGCTATTATGCATCAATTACAAGAATCAGATCTATAGTTATGTTATAAGCCAAGAAAATAGGAATTTAAATACTTACAAATAACTCAACTGCAGGGAATTTGAAATGATTTTAAGCATCATTTCATTTTGAGGGTGATTTATCTATTTTTTTCTCTGTCCTTTTGGTATGCTTACACCAGAAATAAAAGGTGTTATGGAACCTTAAAATTCTTAATTCAAAATATTCTGTCCCATCCACTGTTTATAATCTTTTGTGCCTTGAAGGGAATGTCACAAGAAGAAAAGGAAGGCTAAAAGCTGCATACTGACCACCCACATCACTATAAATTTCTTGTCATTAAAAGGCTAAAAGCTGCATACTGACCGCCCACACCACTATAAATTTCTTGTCATTAAAAGAGAAAAGTTGAATATCTCTTGCAACAAACCCAGTCTTCAGTCATTTGTCTAACCCTCAATGAAATGTCGTTTGAAAGCATAAGTTGGCCTAAGGCTGTACACATGTGGCAAACTCTGACACTCACTGTATAATCTGCAGCATGCTATGGAAAATGGGGAGGAAAAGAGGAAAATAATTATGGTGAAATGTTTGCAGTGTATTCTCGACTCATTTTGGTTTCAATCACTAGAGTGCATTATATTTTTAATGCAAGTTTGTCTGGGATGTCAACTGCTTACAAATGTCTATTATTAGTGGAATAGATTTTTTTTCTTTTCATGTAGTCCAGTGTTGCATCAGCAGTAACTTCCATTTCTAAAACAGACGCATTATTTGTGTCTGCTTAGAGTAAACCACATATCGGGAAATTAATAACAGGGAGAAAACACTGGCTAGGGAACTGATGAGTATTAGTGTTTTAGGAGAATTAGTAACAGAAATTGGGAATTAGGGGATAGCACCACAGTGGTGAGGAAAGATGTACTTCTCCATTGCCTTTGCTATTTAAATATAACCCATCACAGGACTTCATTCCTTAATAACTTTCCTAAATGACTTCTGTTTAACTCCTACATAATCCTTAAACAACTCTCTCACTATGTGCCGTAGTTTGAAACCTGACTAATCCTCTTATTTGAGACACTGCATAGAAGTAAAAATTATTGCTTTTCTTTTTCAGGGCAAAGAGAAGGCTGGTAGAAGTGGATTAAAACTAGCGAGTTGGTTTATTAAAATAAGCGGATAATTATCCAGGCTTAAAGTAATAGCTTACATGTTTGGAGAATCTTTTTACTTATTTTTGTTTTATTGTTGCTAAAAATGCTAATGAGCTGTTGAAATGACCTCCATTTCCTGAAGGTAATCCAATAAGGTCTTTTTTAGATACAAATTTTACTCAAGTTTAAATTGTGTAAAACTGCTTAGAAACCTGAAATTTTATAGTGTGTAATATCTTATGTGTATATAGCATCCTGAACTGTGTGATACAGTAGATTACTTCTTAGCTTAAGGAAGCATTATGGGAGGTAGATTTAATAAACAACAGAAATCAGCTTATGTTTCTACTTATCTGTTTTCCTTTTTAGCAATTTTCTCCTTTGTGATCATGAACCACATAAAGTGTCCGTGACCTAATGATTTAATGTAAGTCTGTCTCATATATCCTTCTTTGGTAGCTTACACCATGTGGATGCTCTGTCTGTAGACTTTGCTTGATAAAAGGAGAATAAACCTCTTACATTTTAACTCTTGAGAGTTCAGTCAGTGTTTTAATGTAAATGCCAATGTTTTGTTTTGTTTTCCTCCCTGTACTTCAAACATAGTCTGCTGTTCTGCATTATTTTTAAAGTGATGGGATGGGGTAGAGGGCAGGTAAAGTGAGACCAATCAAGGAACGACAATTTAGCTTTATTATATCAATTCTAAGTTGCTCTATGCCTTCATATTCATGTGTAAAGCAAGATATTTATACTTTAAAGGTGTCTATGTCTTTAGAATCCCTTCTCGTGTATTAAAGAAATGAGTATCAGAATGGAACATACAAGTAGACTCAAATCCTTTTCTTTCCACATCCTTACACTTTCAACCACACAAATACTGAGCCCTCTTTTTTAACAATGAACTATTTAAAATATTGGCATTTGTGATTCTTTTAAAAAAGAAGGAAATGCAATAATATAATATTTTCTAAAGTAGATATTTCTTTCTTCAACAGAATAAGAGCTGGCCTACAGGGCATCAGCATTACTCTATACACATCTTGATAAAAGTGTGTTGAAAATAATGATCTCATCAATAATACGGGTATGCGTAAAAACTGAACGTTAAGAAAAAACAAGATAAAATGATAAGGTCATCGCTCTAAAAAGAAGCTATAACATCAAAGAGTAGATTTTTAATAGGCAAGAGAAAATAGTGAAGTGATAGCAAAAAATAATAATAATATGATTTTGTTGCAGATTATCTGGTGATAATTTTGTGATAGCAATGAAGGGCATGAAGTAAGAAACGGTGTGAAACCAAGAACAAATAGGATGTGGGGAGGTCCTTGAGCAAAACTGACTAGAAAAAGTAAATATTTATGTAAAGAAGGTGATATCCATAACTCAAGAAAAATGGGTTATGATCAGATTTTAGAGGGAGGGAAGTGAAGAATGAAACGAACTTAAAGAGTTTAGACTTAATCCAGACAGTAGGAACTCAGCAATAATTTAAAAAAAGAGAAATAACAGTGAAAACAACACTTTCAACATTCATTATTTTCTAATGGAATGAAGATTTGACTGAAGGGAAATTAGAGAAAGAGGTATCATTTGGGAGCCTACTGCAAAAAAAATGTAAGTTTGTGATCTTTAATATATGACAATTAAATTGAAAGTATATATTACAAGACAGGGCTTGTTAAGGAACCCGACTTGAGATGGCAACTGAATAAGTGTGTATGATAAAAAGAAATAATTCAACAGGTCTCAAATAGGACATCAGTGGTAAAAATAAGAAAGTCATGAAAGAGAAGCAGATTTGGGTGTGAGAAGGAGGATTTAGATAAAAGACAAATAAAATAATACTAGACATGGAATATATTTCCAGAGGAGTGTCATCATGTTTATGTAGCAAACCAATACAATTTTCAGGCATTATTCCACCTTCTGTTTAGTGATGTAAAAGTAAAGTAGAAGCACTTTTTAAAGAGTGCAATTTTAGAACCTTATCACCTTTAAGACTCCCACACAAAAGTTCTTCACAGGGTTTTCTTTTAAAAAATAAGTGAACTTGACTGGATTTTACATTAAGTATTTTAGATTTTACATGATGAAACGATATGTTTAATCATATCTGACAGCTTGTCATATTATGTAAATTTTAAAAGAGAAAAAATTAAGAACAATATGGCTATCATGAAAATTAATACAGCTCTAAAATAGGATGAAAATGTACACCCCAATGTTACAACCTTACGAACTCATAAGGGGCCACTTCTAATGTCACTTGTCCATACATCTACCATTTAGCGGTTCCTGTGTGAATGGGTAAAGAGAAAAAAAGCAGCACCTTATCAAAAGCCTATTTTCACTTTTCTTCCAAACACACTCTAATATCATTTTTCTCTCCTTGGAATCTTCATGCACAGAAATATGTTCTGAAAATCATGCTATAGAAATTCACGATTGTAGACTTGAGTCACGGTAACTTTCCCCATCCTCTGAGAAGACTAAATCTTAACATATGAGCATGATTTTTTAGTCTGTATTTAATAAATGATATAGTCCTATTAGTAAATAGAAAAGCACACAGCTTTTTCAGCAATATTCATCAACAAAATATTCCTGCCTCTGTGGAATATAATGGGCACTGCACAGCTCTTTTACAGTAATGTGCAACAAACCATTGGTGAATTAGAAAAGATTTCACCATTTTTCTTTTATACGAGAGTACAGTAATGATAAAATTCTCAATGTTTTGAGACTTGTGTTCAATTCCATAACTAAATTTTGCATGTAGTATAATTTGGCTGAAACTGAGAAAGAACAGACTGAAATATCAAATTTATCTTTTAATGTTTGATAAATATTTCAAAGACTATCTCTATACACACATTTTCCACTTTTAAAAGAAGATTCAGAATTGTCTCAATGTCAAAAGAATATATGGTTCCTTCAATTGGAAATATGTTCGTTTTATTCATGTGTATAAATTCTTTTTGCATTTCCATGAGAAAGTACACTGTTCCTTTACACCTGGCTCTATATACTTCTTCAGTGTTACAAAGTCCAAGTGAATAATCCCATGATAATCAAGAAAGGGACTCTACACACATGAAAATATATAGATATCACAAATGGATAATCATTGAATTACTCCACTATACCTCTGCTTATTCACCTACCTTCAAACCAGTTTTGCTTCTAATTTAAGGTTCTATACTTTGTTCAGAACTATTACCAAACATAGCAAACACTCCACATCTGATCTTGGGAACAAAGTAGTATTCATGACTTTCTTTAGGTCATTACACATCATTTTGACACATTAATTGTCCTTTAGGGAAATAATTATTATAAGTTGAGCAAAAGTAAATATATCAATTAGATTAAGGATATGAACATACAGTATGTTAATTTTGTATAGTTTTAAAAATTTGATTGTTGACAGAAATATTACATGATTTCATTTTGTCTATATTGGTGCAAATGTACCATACATCATGCAGGTTTACATAGCAGCAGTTAAACATCACACAGGGGTGTGTGTGTGTGTCTCAATTTGGGCATATGCAAAAATGGACGCATCTGGGATGGAGAATTAAATCTTAATATTCAAACATACCTCATTAGTACTTTTAAATTTCTCTTAAATCTAGGACAAGATTGATTTAAATAAAGTGTTTTATATATAAGATTTTAGTGTAAGTTTGTGGAATGACTGTAGAGCACAGAATCCCCATCTTCTACACACCTATATACATGTGTTCTTTAAAATGAACCAAAATGAGGACATAATTTCAAAGTATTTATGCAACACCTACTAATTAACATCCATGTGTATAAAGTACGAACTACAGAGAAGTAAGAAAATAAAAGAAAGAGAAAGAGTAGTGTGTCTTGATTCTGGAGACTCTATTAGATGGAGTAAATAAAGATATGTAAACATGTATAGCAATACTAAGTACCACTTAGCAATGTAATACTAAGATCTAATGAATGTATACATATGTACACATATGCATATAAATACATGTATTTATACATGCAAAAATCAGTTCTCTAATATTTTCTCACAATTACTAGTACATTTTAAAAACAGTTACAGACACAAATTTAATAAAGAAAAATAATATAGAAAGCATTCTCAGTTCACTGAAAATAAACAGAAATAATCTTTCAACTACTTAAGAAATTATAAATATGTAAATAAACAAGCAAGCATATACATTATACAACTATTCACAAACAACACTTTAAAAAGGAATCAAATTGAGAGGTGCAGAATCTGTGGATTCTGTTTATAAAAATGAAAATGAAAACAACATACTTCAAAAATAATGTGGTGCTTCTGACATTTCTTAGAAAGAAGAAACCTGCAAAGAAAGTTATTCCCACTCTAATAAAGAGAAAAACCTGGAAAACTGCCAACATCATAATTTCACCTGAGCATAGCATAGAGCTGGGGGTGCAAGGTCAACTGGTAAACTAATTTCTAATGAGGAACAAGGAATTATTTAGCCCTTGGCACGGCACGGGAGAAAGAGGTGGCCTACATAAAAAGCAGGTGGCACGAAATCAGCTAAAAGTTTAACAAATTCTTACAGGCTATGTGGAGGGCACCTTATCAGTTTGGAATGGCTGGGGTGAAGGGGGCGAGGCTCAGACACAGGAGGAGTTCCCACACTCAGAATCCTTTAAGCACATAAGATGAAAGGCCGGCAGGAAATCGGAGACACCTACCCTGGTGCTGTGTGTAAGGTGACCATCTGCTGTGGGGAGCAAGCCTTGTCCCCTTGCTGACACTCTTGTACCCTAGGAAGCCAAACATTAAGCCGCTAAGGCAGGGCAGCCATCTGTCTCGCCCCCGGAACAGGCAAGGACCCAATGTTTCAGGAGGAGTAAAAGCAGACCCTCTGTCTCTGAGGGAGGAGTAGCAAGCGCCCAGCCTCAAGACACAGGTAAATAAAGGAGAGAAGAAAGGATGCTCTGGTGCTGGGGGAGGGGCAGGAAACCTGGTCCCGTGGACCATGTAAAGAAGAACTGTACGCCACTTACAGTTAAAGGGACACTTTTTGTATTAAACTCTCATTTGTCTGATATTAGTAGAGCTGCTCCAGCCTTCTTATTGTTGCTTTTGGAATAAATATCTTTTTCACCCTTTTATTTTATATTTGTATCTTTCAATTTGAAATATGTTTCCTTTTAACAGTATATATTTGGATCTTTTTGAGTCCAGTCTGACTGTATCTGTATTCTGATTAGATTATTTAATCCACTTACCTTAAATGTATTATTACTATCATAGGAATTACATCTTCTTCTTTTTTTTTTTTTAAATAGGTCTCATGTCTTTTCCGTTCCCCTATTCTTCTTTACTGCTTAGTTTTGAATTGGGTGACTATTTTCTATGGTAACATTTCAATTCCTTTAATGATCTTTTCACTCTTTAGAAAATCGTTTTTGTAATTGTTGCTTTAGGGTTTACTAGGTACATCTTATTAAAACAACTTCAGATTTATACTAACTTAATTCTAGTGAGATACATAAATGTTACTCCCATAAATCTCTAACCACTCTTCCCTCATTTTGTACTACTTTTTGTTATTTACTTTATGTAAATGTATGTCTTTTAAATAAACAGAAAAGGAAGAACAATTATATATTTTTTCTGGTCCCCTTTGTTGCTTCCTGTGTAGCAGAGTTATTACCATGTTACCATTTCCTTATTCCAGTACAGCTTTTCTCCTATTCACCTCCTTTGTGCTTTTATTGTCAAATATATTGCATAAGCATATGTGACAGATCCTACAATACATTATATATAATGTGTATATATAACACATGTGTATATATACTTTTAAATAAATAATTTATGTGTCAGTTAAAAGAAGACAGGAGAAGATATAGGCATTTATAATATCTTTTTTAATTGCATAATTGTCCATACTGGTGCTCTATATGTGTGTGAGTGTGTGTTTATGTGTGTGTGTGTGTAGATCCAAATTACTGTCTCTTGTAACTTGATTTCAGCCTCAAGAAATTTGTTTAGCATTCTTGTAGGTGGGTCTGCTATCAAGAACTTCTCTCAATTTTTGTTTATTTTAGAATGTCTTTATTTCACCTTTATTTTTGAGCTCAAACATGGTAACAATGGTAGAGAGTAGGGTGCAGTGGATGTGGCTACAACACAAGGGAGTCCTGTGATGGTGCAGTTAAATATCCTTATGATGGTGGTTACACTAAGCTACACATGTATAAAATTGCATGGAACCGCACAAACACACACAAACAAGTCTATATTTAACTGCTGAAATCTGAAGAAATTCTACATTTTGAATTAAGGTAATTTCTTTGTCTCAGTATTGTACTGCAGCATGCAAAATGTTAAAACTGGTGGAGTCTGGGTGAGGAGTATGTAAGACGTTCTGGTATATATTTTGTGATTTTATGTGAAACTATAATTATTTCAAAATAGGTGTTATGAAAAGTCACATTTTTGTTGAAATAGAATACTACTAATGTCAATTTTATGTATGTGGTGAATATGCTATATATTTGCCAGTTATGGAAACCTTGGTTAATAAACCAGGTCCAGGGATTCTTATTTTGTGATGTCACTTTGGCAACAAATGTTGCTATGAAGTGTCACCATGTTCCTAGAGGAACAGAAACAAAGGCAAGAAGTTGCTGTGATATTTACATTATATATATATTTTTAAACATCTTTATTGAAGTATAATTGCTTTACAATGGTGTGTTAGTTTCTGCTTTATAACAAAGTGAATCAGTTATACATATACATATGTTCCCATATCTCTTCCCTCTTGCATCTCCCTCCCTCCCACCCTCCCCATCCCACCCCTCTAGGTGGTCACAAAGCACCGAGCTGATCTCCCTGTGCTATGCGGCTGCTTCCCACTAGTTATCTGTTTTACATTTGGTAGTGTATATATGTCCATGACACTCTCTCACCCTGTCACATCTCACCCCTCCCCCTCCCCACATCCTCAAGTCCATTCTCTAGTAGGTCTGTGTCTTTATTCCCGTCTTGCCACTAGGTTCTTCATGACCTTTTTTTTTTTTTTCCCTTAGATTCCATATATATGTGTTAGCATACTGTATTTGTTTTTCTCTTTCTGACTTACTTCACTCTGTATGACAGACTCTAACTCCATCCATCTCATTACAAATACCTCCATTTCATTTCTTTTTATGGCTGAGTAATATTCCATTGTATATATGTGCCACATCTTCTTTATCCATTCATCCGATGATGGACACTTAGGTTGCTTCCATGTCCTGGCTATTGTAAATAGAGCTGCAATGAACATTTTGGTACATGACTCTTTTTGAACTATGGTTTTCTCAGGGTATATGCCCAGTAGTGGGATTGCTGGGTCGTATGGTAGTTCTATTTTTAGATTTTTAAGGAACCTCCATACTGTTCTCCATAGTGGCTGTATCAATTTACATTCCCACCAACAGTGCAAGAGTGTTCCCTTTCCTCCACACCCTCTCCAGCATTTATTGTTTCTAGATTTTTTGATGATGGCCATTCTGACCGGTGTGAGATGATATCTCATTGTAGTTTTGATTTGCATTTCTCTAATGATTAATGATGTTGAGCATTCTTTCATGTGTCTGTTGGCAATCTGCATATCTTCTTTGGAGAAATGTCTATTTAGGTCTTCTGCCCATTTTTGGATTGGGTTGTTCGTTTGTTTGTTATTGAGCTGCATGAACTGCTTGTAAATCTTGGAGATTAATCCTTTGTCAGTTGCTTCATTTGCAAATATTTTCTCCCATTCTGAGGGTTGTCTTTTGGTCTTGTTTATGGTTTCCTTTGCTGTGCAAAATCTTTTAAGTTTTATTAGGTCCCATTTGTTTATTTGTGTTTTTATTTCCATTTCTCTAGGAGCTGGGTCAAAAAGAATTTTGCTGTGATTTATGTCATAGAGTGTTCTGCCTATGTTTTCCTCTAAGAGTTTGATAGTGTCTGGCTTTACACTTAGGTCTTTAATCCATTTTGAGTTTATTTTTGTGTATGGTGTCAGGGAGTGTTCTAATTTCATACATTTATATTTATCTGTCCAATTTTACCCACACCACTTATTGAAGAGGCTGTCTTTTCTCCACTGTATATGCTTGCCTCCTTTATCAAAGATAAGGTGACCATATGTGTGTGGGTTTATCTCTGGGCTTTCTATCCTGTTCCATTGATCTATATTTCTGTTTTTGTGCCAGTACCAAACTGTCTTGATTACTGTAGCTTTGTATTAAAGTCTGAAGTCAGGGAGCCTGATTCCTCCAGCTCCATTTTTCGTTCTCAAGATTGCTTTGGCTATTCGGGGTCTTTTGTGTTTCCATACAAATTGTGAAATTTTTTGTTCTAGTTCTGTGAAAAATGCCAGTGGTAGTTTGATAGGGATAACATTGAATCTGTAGATTGCTTTGGGTAGTAGAGTCATTTTCACAATGTTGATTCTTCCAATCCAAGAACATGGTATATCTCTTCATCTATTTGTATCATCTTTAATTTCTTTCATCAGTGTCTTATAATTTTCTGCATACAGATCTTTTGTCTCCTTAGGTAGGCTTATTCCTAGATATTTTATTCTTTTTGTTGCAATGGTAAACGGGAGTGTTTTCTTAATTTCACTTTCAGATTTTTTGTCATTAGTGTATAGAAATGCAAGAGATTTCTGTGTATTAATTTTGTATCCTGCTACTTTACCAAATTCATTGATTAGCTCTAGTAGTTTTCTGGTAGCATCTTTGGGATTCTCTATGTATAGTATCATGTCATCTGCAAACATTGACAGCTTTACTTCTTCTTTTCCGATTTGGATTCCTTTTATTTCTTTTTCTTCTCTGATTGCTGTGGCTAACACTTCCAAAACTATGTTGAATAATAGTGGTGAGAGTGGGCAACCTTGTCTTGTTCCTGATCTTAGTGGAAATGGTTTCAGTTTTTCACCCTTGAGGACAATGTTGGCTGTGGGTTTGTCATATATGGCCTTTATTATATTGAAGAAATTTCCCTCTATGCCTACTTTCTGCAGGGCTTTTATCATAAATGGGTGTTGAATTTTGTCAAAAGCTTTGTCTGCATCTATTGAGATGATCATATGGTTTTTCTCCTTCAATTTGTTAATATGGTGTATCACGTTGATTGATTTGCATATATTGAAGAATCCTTGCATTCCTGGGATAAACCCCACTTGATCATGGTGTATGATCCTTTTAATGTGCTGTTGGATTCTGTTTGCCAGAATTTTGTTGAGGCTTTTTGCATCTATGTTCATCAGTGATATTGGCCTGTAGTTTTCTTTCTTTGTGACATCTTTGTCTGGTTTTGGTGTCAGGGTGATGGTGGCCTCATAGAATGAGTTTGGGAGTGTTCCTCCCTCTGCAATATTTTGGAAGAGTTTGAGAAGCATAGGTGTTAGCTCTTCTCTAAATGTTTGATAGAATTCACCTGTGAAGCCACCTGGTCCTGGGCTTTTGTTTGTTCGAAGATTTTTAATCACAGTCTCAATTTCAGTGCTTGTGATTGGTCTGTTCATATTTTCTATTTCTTCCTGGTTCAGTCTCGGAAGGTTGTGCATTTCTAAGAATCTGTCCATTTCTTCCAGGTTGTCCATTTTATTGGCATAGAGTTGCTTGTAGTAATCTCTCATGATCGTTTGTATTTCTGCAGTGTCAGTGGTTACTTCTCCTTTTTCATTTCTAATTCTATTGATTTGAGTCTTCTCCCTTTTTCTCTTGATGAGTCTGGCTAATGGTTTATCAATTTTGTTTATCTTCTCGAAGAACCAGCTTTTAGTTTCATTGATTTTTGCTATTGTTTCCTTCATTTCTTTTTCATTTATTTCTGATCTGATCTTTATGATTTCTTTCCTTCTGCTAGCTTTGGGGTTTTTTTGTTCTTCTTTCTCTAATGCTTCAGGTGCAAGGTTAGGTTGTTTATTCGAGATGTTTCCTGTTTCTTGAGGTAGGATTGTATTGCTATAAACTTCCCTCTTAGCACTGCTTTTGCTGCATCCCATAGGTTTTGGGTCGTCGTGTCTCCATTGTCATTTGTTTCTAGGTATTTTTTGATTTCCCCTTTGATTTCTTCAGTGATCACTTCGTTATTAAGTAGTGTATTGTGTAGCCTCCATGTGTTTGTATTTTTTACAGATCTTTTCCTGTAATTGATATCTAGTCTCATAGCATTGTCATCAGAAAACATACTTGATACAATTTCAATTTTCTTAAATTTACCAAGGCTTGGTTTGTGACCCAAGATATGATCTATCCTGGAGAATGTTCCATGAGCACTTGAGAAAAATGTGTATTCTGTTGTTTTTGGGTGGAATGTCCTGTAAATATCAATTAAGTCCGTCTTGTTTAATGTATCATTTAAAGTTTGTGTTTCCTTATTTATTTTCATTTTGGATGATCTATCCATTGGTGAAAGTGGGGTGTTAAAGTCCCCTACTATGATTGTGTTGCTGTCGATTTCCCCTTTTATGGCTGTTAGTATTTGCCTTATGTATTGAGGTGCTCCTATGTTGGGTGCATAAATATTTACAATTGTTATACCTTCCTCTTGGATCGATCCCTTGATCATTATATAGTGTCCTTCTTTGTCTCTTGTAGTAGTCTTTATTTTAATGTCTATTTTGTCTGATATGAGAATGGCTACTCCAGCTTTCTTTTGATTTCCATTTGCATGGAATATCATTTTCCATCCCCTCACTTTCAGTCTGTATGTGTCTCTAGGTCTGAAGTGGGTCTCTTGTAGACAGCATGTATATGGGTCTTGTTTTTGTATCCTTTCAGCCAGTCTGTGTCTTTTGGTGGGAGCATTTAATCCATTTACATTTAAGGTAATTATCGATATATATGTTCCTATTCCCATTTTCTTAAATGTTTTGGGTTTGTTATTGTAGGTGTTTTCCTTCTCTTGTGTTTCTTGCCGAGAGAAGTTCCTTTAGCATTTGTTGTAAAGCTGGTTTCTTGGTGCTGAACTCTCTCAGCTTTTGCTTGTCTGTAAAGGTTTTAATTTCTCCATCAAATCTGAATGAGATCCTTGCTGGGTAGATTAATCTTGGTTGTAGGTTTTTCTCCTTCATCACTTTAAATATATCCTGCCACTCCCTTCTGGCTTGCAGAGTTTCTGCTGAAAGATCAGCTGTTAACCTTATGGGGATTCCATTGTGTGTTATTTCTTGTTTCTCCCTTGCTGCTTTTAATATGTTTTCTTTATATTTAATTTTTGACAGTTTGATTACTATGTGTTGTGGCTTGTTTCTCCTTGGATTTATTCTGTATGGGACTCTCTGTGCTTCCAGGACTTGATTAACTATTTCCTTTCCCATATTAGGGAAGTTTTCAACTATAATCTCTTCAAATATTTTCTCAGTCCCTTTCTTTTTCTCTTCTTCTTCTGGGACCCCTATAATTCGAATGTTGGTTCATTTAATGTTGTTCCAGAGGTTTCTGAGACTGTCCTCAGTTCTTTTCATTCTTTTTCCTTTATCCTGCTCTGCAGTAGTTATTTCCACCATTTTATCTTCCAGGTCACTTATCCTTTCTTCTGCCTCAATTATTCTGCTATTGATCCCATCTAGAGTATTTTTAATTTCATTTATTGTGTTTTTCATCATTGCTTGGTTCCTCTTTAGTTCTTCTACATCCTTGTTAAAGGTTTCTTGCATTTTGTCTATTGTATTTCCAAGATTTTGGATCATCCTTACTATCATTATTCTGAATTCTTTTTCAGGTAGACTACCTATTTCCTCTTCATTCGTTAGGTCTGATGTGTTTTGACCCTGCTCCTTCATCTGCTGTGTGTTTTTCTGTCATCTCATTTTGCTTGTCTTACAGTGTTTGGGGTCTCCTTTTCACAGGCTGTAGATTCGTAGTTCCCGTGTTTTTGGTATCTGTCCCCAGTGGCTAAGGCTGGTTCAGTGGGTTGTGTAGGCTTCCTGGTGGAGGGAACTAGTGCCTGTGTTCTGGTGAATGAGACTGGATCTTGTCTTTCTGGTGGGCATGTCCACATCTCGTGGTGTATTTTGGGGTGTCTGTGGCCTTATTATGATTTTAGGCAGCCTCTCTGCTAATGGATGGGGCTGTGTTACTGTCTTGCTAGTTGTTTGGCATAGGGTGTCCAGCACTGGAGCTTGCTGGTCGTTGAGTGAAGCTGGGTCTTGATGTTGAGATGGAGATCTCTGAGAGATTTTTGCCGTTTGGTATTACGTGGAGCTGGGAGGTATCTTGTGGACCAGTGTCCTGAAGTTGGCTCTCCCACCTCAGAGGCACAGCCCTGATGCCTGGCTGGAGCACCAAGAGCCTTTCATCCACACGGCTCAGAGTAAAAGGGAGAAAAAATAGAAAGAAAGAAAGAAAGAGGCTATGATATAGTGAAGTAAAATAAAGCTATTATAAAGCAAAGCTATACAGACAAAATCTCACCCAGAAGCATATACATATACACTCACAAAAAAAGGAAAAGGGGAAAAATTAATATATCCTGCTCCCAAAGCCCACCTCCTGAATTTGTGATGATTCGTTGTCTATTCAGGTATTCAACAGATGCAGGCACATCAAGTTGTTTGTGGAGTTTTAATCTGCTGCTTCTGAGGCTGCTGGGAGAGATTTCCCTTTCTATTCTCTGTTCGCACAGCTCCCAGGGTTCAGCTTTGGATGTGGCCCCGCCTCTGCGTGTAGGTCGCCTGAGGGCGTCTGTTCCCGCCCAGACAGGACGGGGTTAAAGGCGCAGCTGCTTCGGGGGCTCTGGCTCACTCAGGCGGGGGGAGGGAGCGGTACGGAGGAGGCGGGGTGAGCCTGCGGCGTCAGAGGCGTCGTGACGTTGCAGCAGCCCGAGGCGCGCCGTGCGTTCTCCCGGGGAAGTTTTCCCCGGATCACGGGAGCCTGGCTGTGGCGGGCTGCACCGGCTCCCGGGAGGGGCGGTGTGGAGAGTGACCTGTGCTCGCACACAGGCTTCTTGGAGGCGGCAGCAGCAGCCTTAGCGTCTCACGCCCATCTCTGGGGTCCGTGCTGATGGCCGCGGCTCGCGTCCGTCTCTGGAGCTCATTTAGGCGGCGCTCTGCATCTCCTCTCCTCGCGCACCAGGAAACAAAGAGGTAAGAAAAAGTCTCTTGCCTCTTCGGCAGCTGCAGACTTTTCCCAGACTCCCTCCCGGCTCGCCGTGGTGCACTAGCCCCTTCAGGCTGTGTTCTCGCCGCCAACCCCAGTCCTCTCCCTGCGATCCGACTGCAGCCCGAGCCTCAGCCCCCAGCCCCGCCCGCCCCGGCGGGGGAGCAGACAAGCCTCTCGGGCTGGTGAGCGCTGCTTGGCGCCGAGCCTCCGTGCAGGAATCTGTCCGCCCTGCCCTCCGCATCCCTGTGGCTGCGCTCTCCTCCGTGGCTCCGAAGCTCCCCCCTCCGCCACCCGCAGTCTCCGCCCGCGAAGGGGCTCCTAGTGTGTGGACACCTTTCCTCCTTCACGGCTCCCTCCCACTGGTGCAGGGCCCATCCCTATTCTTTTGTCTCTGTTGTTTCTTTTTTCTTTTGCCCTCCCCAGGTACGTGGGGAGTTTTTTGCCTTTTTGGAGGTCTGAGGTCTTCTGCCAGCGTTCAGTGGGTGTTCTGTAGGAGCAGTTCCACGTGTAGATGTATTTCTAATGTATCTGTGGGGAGGAAGGTGATCTCTGCGTCTTACTCTTCCGCCATCTTCTTCCCATCCTACATTATATTTTAAAGCATACTTTTAAATGAAATTTCTTATCAAAGTCAAATATGTTAATTTGGAGAAACTTGCAGAAATACTTAATTTGATATGAGTATGCAGCCATCAGCAAATGGGATCTTCAGAGCTGTGATGTCCTAAAGAACATTCTGCACTGAGGGAAAGTTCTGTATCTTTGCTGTCCAACATAGAGCCACAAGCCACCTGTGGTCATTGGACACTTGAAATGTGGCTAGTATGACTGAGGAATAGAATTTGTAATTTAATATGTTTAATTAATTTAAATCTCAGTTTCAATTACATGTGTCTAGTGTCTACACATTTGACAGAAATAGTTCTTCAAATTTCTAGTTTGAAAACCATTAACTTAGTGGAAACCATCCTTTTATTGCAACACATAGGATATATGGCTTCTCATTTACATTCTTATTCACACCACTTTTTATCTGTGTAATCCTGATTAGTCCATTGTCTCTTTGGAATGGTTTACTTATCTTTAAAAGGAAAGAATTAGAACACTTTAAAGCCCCATGTATCTGTATATTATCTCACCTCCCACTGCTATTGTTTTATTTTAAATATTTATGTCTGCCTGTACTGCCTGGTGTACGATTTTCCACATATCAGTTGGTTCATATTGATAACACAAATCAGATTGAAGCCCAAGGGACAAGAGAACGGGGCTCCCTTGTGGTGTGGAAGCTGTACTGTGTTAGAAGTGGTGCTTTTCTAAACCAATTCATGGGATCACAGAGGTGTGAATGCACTTTCTCTCTCAGAGCCTCCATCTTCTGAGAGAGCTGACAGGCTGTGGGTGGCAGCAAGCTGTCAGACAGGACAGACTTGCAGTGCATTCCTCAAGTGATGGGATTATAGAGAGAAAAACATTAAAAAATCAAGTCCGTGTCAACACTGTGGTTCTTTCCAACTAGAGGAGGAACTTCCTAGCATTCCCTGTTTTGCAGGAAATTTAATGAAGTAACAACAGTGCATCCTTTGCTTGCAGAGATTAGGGCAGTGTTTATTTGATCTGGCAGGATGTCTGCTTTACTGAGAAAGTTTCTTGGGATTTAGTTCAATTACATTAATAAATGTGTGCTCTCTGAATCAGATACTGTGCACCACCAGGAAACAAAGATGAATGAGACACTACTGTTGTCCGTAAGAAGTTTCCAATTCAGTGAGGACTAAACAACCAAATAAAACAGATATTTTGAGGTTGTTGTTTGGCAACTTTTTATCTTTCTCAATGCAATAATTTGTATCTGTGCTTTGCTGCATTGCTAGTTTGGGAACTAGCCAAGAAGGTGTTATAAGAGTGTAATGTTACTGTGTTTTATACAGCAACATAGCTTTCCCCAAATTGATAAATATTTGCTTTAGGAATAAATGGGCATGGCATATGTTAGCAACTTGACATTTTTAGTAGAAGAGGTCTCTGTGTCCATAGCTACACTGATCTTCTAATCTTCAAATTCTGCTTTTTCTATGCTGATTTTACTCCTTGGTTCATCCATTTATAAAATATTTATTAAGTACCAAGTATTGCTAGGCTCTGCTCTAGGTATTGGTTATATAGGAACAAAACAAGCAAAGACTGTTCTTGAAACGGGGCTTACTTTCTAGTGGGGGGAGAGGCAAGGAGCCAGGAGAATGAAATTCTTCTCTCCTAAGTCTTTGATTCCTTGTCCTGTGCCCACTGCTATTCTTGGTGATTTCAAAAGCTGTGTTTTGGTCAATTCCCATTTCTGTTTTCTGTGTTTTGTTATTTATCCCTTTCCAGGTGATTCTATCATCCCTCCCTTTTAATTACTGCAGCTCTCAATAACGGTGTACAGGACTTTCTGGGGGAAAGAAATGTCACATGTACACAAACATACTGATGTTAAGTTAAAACATAGTTAGAGAGGAGGCATGAAGTTTCATAGACCTAGCCTGGGGACTTTTACCCAGTTACCAATGCTGAAACTCTGTCCCCCTGAAACTGAGTTCCTCTGCTGAGTTTATGGTTAGTCTCTCTATCAAAAACTTTACTCCAAAAACTTTACTCCCTTTCTTTTCCTGAGCCTGTTCCCCTCAAAATTGAGGACTATCAAAGAAAAGGAGGATTGAAACTGTGTAAAAGCCCCCGTGTCCCTGTCCTTTGAAGTAAAAGCCTTTTGCTTTAGTCTCCCAGGCCTCCCCTGAGTCTCTAAAGGCTGCTCCAGAGTTAATGATTAGGAATGTGAAGATGTAGAAACAAAGAACAGCTGTTGGGCTGGGAAACTGGTGACAATTTAGACTATAAACCAGCCACATAGCAGCATCTCTGAACTCCCGGTTCCCTGGAAGATACAGATAAAGGCCTGGCACACATTCCTAAGTTGTTTTTACAGGAAGCAGACCCACCAGATGAAAGCTGCTGACCACAAGCACATAGGCCCTATTCTGATTGAAACCAGAAGGTTGATGATGCTTGAAACTTCACCTTGATGCCAACCAATCCAAGAACTGTGCATGAGCTGATCATACACCCTGCCGCCCCTCCCTCACACTGCCATTAAAACCCCTTCCCCGAAAGCCATTGGGGAGTTGGGGTCTTCTGAACATGAACCGCCCATTCTCTTTGTCTCGCACAAATAAGTTTCTTTGTCTCGCAAAGAAATAAATGCTGCACTTTCCTTCACCACAACCCAGTGTCAGTCGATTGGCTTTCCTGCACATGGGTCAGTGGACCCAAGTGTGGTTTGGTAACAAAGTCCTTTTGGTTAAGCTGGTCACGTTGCCCTCGATGCAACTCAGAGCCACTGAGCATCTTCTAAGGGCCAATTTCATATCCGAGTTCATTAAAATCATTAGACAATAGTATGACTTTCCACTCTTTACTTAATTTTTACAAATTACAGCACAAATGAGTCATTACAAATAATTTGATCACATATGGCAGGTTTGAAAATCTTATGTTTAACAAGTTTACTTTAAAATGTTGAGCCGTCAACCTAGGCCATGTGATTGCCTAAGGGACTGTGCGCCAGACACCCAGAGACATGTGAGTATGAGACTTGTTGTAACTCTACAGCTCTGACTTCAAGAACACACTTGTGCCGTAATAAGGAAGAAGCTCTGTATTCTATTACACGTTATTCATTAAAAGGATGTTGCCTATATGCTTAAAGTATACATAATGTCCCATCTCTGGGAACCCTGACTCCCAGGTAATGACCATTAAGCTAAAACACCTTAGTTTAGCTCACAGGAAACATCCTGACCAGGCTCACCTGTGAATGACTGCAGGAAGGAAGAAACTAACACATCCCCTCCGGAGGCTGGTGGGAACCAGGAAATGTTTGACTTTACTCCCTCCCCTTTTAGTATAAAAGGAGCCTGACTTCTGACTCAGGGAAGATGGTTCTTTGGGACATGAATCCACTATCTTTTCAGTCTGCCACTTTCTGAGTGAAGTCTCTATTCCTTGCCCAACAACTCATCTCTTGATTTATTGGCCTGCTGTGCGGAAGGCAGTACGAGCTTGGACTGGGTAACAGTGCTAGGCTTTATTAGCCTGGGAGGCTACAAATGACAACTGAGGATCGTGTTCCTGCCTGTGTTCTGTGCACTCCCTCACTCTGTGGCCATCTGGTGTCTAGTACCACCCAATACTGATACTGATGTGGTGTACAGCCTACTTCTGATCTCGCTGCATGCCACCATGGCTCTAGTCTTGTACAGATAAAGTTGACTTTGGATGGCTCATTTGAATAGCTTGGTGATGTAATATAACATTCTCTCTCATGTTATTATTTCCTGGAGCACATGAGGATTTTTAAGAACTTTATACCACCATCACTTAGGAAGAAGGGGGCTTCTCTCTGTCACGTATTCTGACTGCACAGACTTACATAGGAATAGTTTAGATGATTTGCTTTGGAAACCATAGACCATTCAGGGCAAACCTCGGTGAAAAGATACCAGGGTGATAAAAGGAGGGGAGGTGGGAAGAGCAATGTAATGCTTGATTCAACTGATCCTCTTCTGTGACTCAGACATTAGGATATATGATGGCGAGTAGAATTCCCGGTAGAGTATGAAGACTTACCTCTTAGGGGCCTGGCTCATTAGATTATATTAGACTTTAAAAAGAAAGAATTACTGCTTTTCCTTGGTGACTGCTCTGGAGAATATTGAGACAGCAGAGTTTGCAGGAATACTATGGAGGAGGCTTCTGGGTTCTATGGATTATGCCATTAGTTCAAAACATAGACAAGAGGCTTGCTGTAACCCTGACCAGATGTGGGGCTGTGGTGGTGAGCAGTCAAAGATGAAGGAGAAGCTAAAAAGCTTCAGCATGAGCTCTGTTCTATGACGCATTGAGATTACAGGGCAGTGGTGTGGGAAATACAACCAAATGCTCAAGCATCACTGATGTGGTGAGTGCCGGGCCTCTTCTCAGTTGCTTTTTTTTTTTTTTTTTTAATAGATCTTTATTGGTGTATAATCGCTTCACAATACCGTGATAGTTTCTGTTGCACAACAAAGCGAATCAGCCATATGCATACACACGTCCCCAAATACCCTCCCTCTTGAGCCTCCCTCCCACCCTCCCTATCCCACCCCTCTAGGTCATCACAAAGCACCGAGCTGATCTCCCTGTGCTATGCGGCTGCTTCCCACCAGCCAACTATTTTACATTCGGTGGTGTATATATGTCGATGCTACCCTCAGAAGACATGCTTAGTAGAAACCTCTGATCTCACTAAAGCTAAAAGTAGTGGGGAATTGGAAACAGTAATGGCTCTCAGGAAGACCTCAGGAAGTATGGTTTCTATTTAAAGACATGGTATATACAAAGTATTTGGATATAAGAATAATAACAAATACTGATACAGCTCTTTGTATTTACAGACACTCCATTACATGCTTTAAGTATTTTAACTGTTTTAAGGCTCATGGCAAATATGAAGTAGATACTATTGAAACTCACTTTCTTGATTAGGGAAAATGAAGCACAGAGAGATTAAGGAACTTAGCCAATGTCACACAGCTAATAAGAGGTGGAGCTATAAAATGAATCCAGAGTCCATGTTTTTAATCTCTGGAGCAGTGGAAGTTCAGCTGGCTGGAAGAATATGGTGTGCTGATACTCACTTGTTCGTGCTAGCTTTTGTCACTCTACTACAAAAGACAGAAGAGTTTGCATTTACTTGGGAAAAGATTCAGTACACCTCTCATGTGTTGTCCTAGAAAAAGGTGGATTCGATTTTCATGATATTAATATTGAAGGAGAGAGTGCAATCTATCATAACAGGTCGTGATACTCACCACCTGTACTCTGATAAATGATGTTGACATCATGTACGAATAAGTAGAGAAAAGATTTCTCAATTGAGAAGGCACAGGAGATACTAAGATGGGCTGCTCAAGAAAAAAGAAAATCAACTTTATAAAATGATTACTTCTATGTCTGTCCTAAGGTGACATATCAAGGGGTGAAATTATTTGGATTTTGGTGAAACCATATCCTTAAACTGGATGGAATTTGGGGACACATATGTCAAATTGCATATAAAAAGAATGTTTCTGAAGAAGTTAATAAAACTTCCTAATTGCTCTGTGATATTTAAAGTCTCAGTTACAGAGACTGCAGCACCCACAGTTTGTCAACGCAGTGACTCTGAACTACAGATGTTATCTTTTACCCTCTTTTTGAAAGGTGGTTACTAGCCTGATGCTTGATGCAGGTTGAGATTAGTCCCCTTGAGAGAGGCTGGGACCTGGGACCTGGGACCCTTTACTGCAGTGCTGGCACCTGGACAAAGGTCTCAAGCAACAAAATACAAAGAAACTATAATGGATTAAAAATAACTGCATGCATGCAGAGTTGGGGCAAATTATGGACAAGATACAAAAAGACCAAAAGAACCCAACTGCTACTTCTGAAGAGTCCGGAGCAAAAGCAGGGTACTGCACATGCCCCCTGCACTCAACACCACCAAAGGAGTGGGCAGACCACCTAAGCCACACCTCTGGACTGACCCCTGGACACACGCTTACCCTCCCCCCATATAAGGAACCAGCTCACCCCTCCCCCGGAGCAAGCGAGCAAGGGAACCTATTACTTATTTCTCTCCCCTGTGCTGCACCAGGAGCCCCAGTAAAGCCTTGCCTGAATTTCTTGTCTGACATCTTATCACTTTCTATTGATTAGGAGACTGGGAACCCTGGTTGGTAACACCATTACTGAAGAATATCAAAGAACTCTGTAAAAAGAGGTCCCAGTGCTGCACTAGGTGATATCAAAGATGCATTTAAACAAGAAGGACCCTGCTCAACAAGGGCAGTGGTTTTCATTGAAAGAATACATGCAATAATATGATTTAAAAAGGAGAAGCAGAGAAGGATATGCAAAGTTTCCAAGAAAGTGTGGGTGGATACTTCTCTTGGGCCCCATCACCGCTTCTCCTCCTGTGTCCAGGGCGGATGACCCACGTGGACGGCATCAGTGACTCCCTAGTCTTCCGCTATCCCTTACGAGGAACAGAATACCACACAGAGGACAGCACTGAGGCAGGAAAGTCAGGGCGGGGCCTGAGCACAGCCTCCTCATGCATAGGCATTAGGCAGAAGACAAAGCCACCTCCTTGCTTTGCACTTAATGAGGCCATGATGCATGGAGGAATGGCATCTAAAACAGAAAATTTGTAGTATCTGAACAAGAAACTCTGACCATGAAAACCCAGGAGCATGCGCAATAAAGATGCACAAGTTGCTTATGACCCTGTACAAACTTCCACGTGTGGCACTTGGCTAGTAAGGGACAATTTAAGGGAAAACAGCTCTTAGAGTTCATGTACGATGGCTTCAGGAGACAAATGCACAGGACCAGAAGCTGATGCAACCTGGTGCAATCCAGGCCACACCGCAACCCTCCCCTCAATGAATATTCTACCCATAATCAAAAAGACCCCCTCCCATTCAAAGGGCTAAAAATAAGATAAAAGGAGGATCAAAAAAAAAGACCTGCAGGGTATCCCTCACTCACCAGGACGCCCACACTCTTCTCTGAGTGTGTTTTTTTCCCTTTTGTCTCAATAAAATGCTTCTTTGTTCTCTTTGCTCCTTAGCTTCAGTGGTTTTTATTTTGATTTTTGATTTTTTTTTTGTTCTGTTTTCTTTTTCTTTTTGTTTTTTCCTTTGTGTACCTTGCCCAAATTTTTCTTGGATGAGTTGAACAAGAGCCTGGACTTTTGCTGGGGCTTTTCTGGTATCAGCATGAGTAGTCAGGGTCCTTATTTACCTGGGTCCCTCTGCTGCATCACCGTGGGTGGCTGCATGTCTCCGTCAGAGGACACAACTTGAGGCAGGAGACTGCTCTATTCAGCTCTCCCTCCACTCCCATCCAGGCAACCCCCATAGCAACACTTCGGACCCTGTGACAGGCTCCCTAGTTTGGAGGACCGTACCATCCCTTCCTGCTATTTCTAAACCCTTCTCCTGCCTTTTCCAACGGCACAAGTTTTTTCTCCAATTACACCAAGAATATCTGTTTCCTGTCAGGTCCTGGCTAACGTTTCAAGGGGAATTAGAAATGGCCTTAGGAAAGTAAAAACTCAAGATGAGATTCCAGCTTGGCTTCCGTCATTGGAACAGGACGAAGAGGACTCTTGGACAGTACTGGCAACTATGTAAAACATTAGTTGATTTTATTATCAGCAAGTGTTTTTACTCATACTACCAAATAAATAGATGTTTCAAGAAGATAAATCGTTCATCTCACAATGCTTCCCAACTTAGCCTTAAAGTACTGATAGACTGATTAGAGGGGCAGGACTCTCATAAATCTACTTAGAAATTTTGTTCTATTGTTTGTAGAATGCACAGATTTTCTTTAACCTTAAATATGCCTTTCTTTCTTCTTCATCAAGAGTTGTTGTCCCCCCACCGCCCCAAGCCAGTCCTATGTGTTCAAGATCTTTTCCTCCTCTTGTGTCTGTTACTTAATGTCTTATAGAGACTATTCTGTCAAGTGACTCTGATAAACTTTGTTATAAAATCAGGGCATCCAGAATCCCAGAAATTATAAAAATGGAAAAGTCCTTATGTAGTAATTTGAATATGGTCACCTGAACATATTGAGTCCTAATCCTAGGAATTTGTAAATGTTAACTTATTTGGGAAAAGTATATTTTCAGATGCAGTATTAAGATTAATACTTAATCTTTCACTATGAAGAATACTGAGGTGAGGAAACTATCCTGAATTACCTGAATTATCCTAAGTGTCATCACAGGTGTCCTTATAAATGGAGGCAGAGGCTGTTACACGGAGACACACAGAGGGGAAGGCAGATGTGAGAATGGAGCAGAGACTGGAACAATGCGGCCACAAGCCAGCAATGGGGGGAGGGTCGGCACCAGAGATGGCAGGGGCAAGGAGCAGGGTGTCCCCTAGGACTCCTGGGAGAAGGCACCCTACCAGATTAGAGACTTCTAGCCTCCCCAACTGTGACAGGACAAATTGCTGTATTAAGCTACCAAATTAGTTGTTCTTCCCTACAACAGCTACAGGGAACTAATACACCCTTATTATGTGTTCAGTACTGCTCTGTGCACTCTTTATGAATTAAACTCTCTGAGATACGTGCTTTTGATAGGACCGTTTCACAGATAAAGAAACAAAGTTACAGAGACGTGAAGTATTGATAAGATGCTCAAAGTTACGCTGCTGGTGAGTAGCAGAGATGGCACTTGAACCCAGGGAGTCTGGCTCCAGAGCCCCCGCTCTTTAACCACTGTGTCACACTGTGTCCCCTAACAAGATTCAGCCTTTGCCTTTCTAAAGAAGGGCAAACAGTAGAACAAACCGTCTTGGGTATTCTAATACCTAGGGTTTCATATCAGGCATGTGACCTTGGCCACATCACTTAACATTAGATTCTTTTTCTTTTCTTTTTTTTAATAAATTTATTTATTTATTATTTGTTTATTTTTGGCTGTGTTGGGTCTTCGTTGCTGTGTGTGGGCTGTCTCTAGTTGCGGTGAGTGGGGTTACTCTTCGTTAAGGTGTGCGGCCTTATTGTGGTGGCTTCTCTTGTTGCGGGGCACGGGCTCTAGGCGTGCGGGCTTCAGTAGTTGTGTCACGTGGGCTCAGTAGTTGTGGCTCATGGGCTCTAGAGCGCAGTCTCCATAGTTGTGGCGCATGGGCTTAGTTGCTCCGCGGCATGTGAGATCTTCCTGCACCAGGGCTCATACCTGTGTCCCCTGCATTGGCAGGCAGATGCTTAACCACTACGCCACCAGGGAAGCCCCCAACATTAGATTCTAAAGTGAGAGAGTGGACTGCACCCTATAGCTTGGATATTCTTTAACTTTTTAATCATCTCACCTTTATTTCCCTCCATATATATAAGGAAATTCTACTTGTCACTACTTCCCTCATGCAGTTTTAGATATCAGTCTTTTGAATATTTTCTTTGGTACTTGCATTTATCTTGTTGCTTACTTTGGCTGGACAAAGGTTTCCCAATAAATGGTATTTCACTTCTCCCCCTCCTAAACCAAAGAATCAGAATTTCACAATAACAAAATCTACCCCTGTGAACATACAAAATTCTCCTGATTTTTTATCAGAAACAATATTAATAAAACTTTGCAAATATTTTACAAGTAGACTTACATATGTTTACAAAATGCCATAAAGTTACCCATTTAAAAATATCTAAAGAAGAAAATTGTACAAATTTTTGACTTTGTGACAACCAATATAATAACATCAGATATAATAAAAATGTTTCAAATAGTCAAACAGTAAAGTAGTCATCCCTGCATGAATGAACCATCTTTCCCTTGTGTTTGTTTTCTTTTCCTCAGCCTTAACTATCTTCTAGCCAATCCCTAAATTTCAAGAGAATTAGATAAGTGTGTGATTCAGAATTGAAGACTCCTCAACATTTTGGATGTCTTTTTCTCCTTTTTGTAGGATGGAGAAAACAGCATATTTAAGTATAAAAAGGGGAGAAAGGGAAAGTTATTCTTAGTACCTTTTTCTTGTATGTTGTTAATAATATCAGTTATTGCAGTATCCTCTTTCAGAATTTTAATGTAGACTCACTAAATGAGAGGCAAATTATTATTATTTTTTTTAAACACTTTAAAAAAAAATAATTAGTTAATTTAATTATTTATTTTTGGTTGTGTTGGGTCTTCCTTGCGGTACGCGGGCTTCTCATTGTCGTGGCTTCTCTTGCTGCGGAGCACAGGCTCTAGGCATGCAGGCTTCAGTAGTTGTGGCCCATGGGCTCAGTAGTTGTGGCTCACAGGCTCTAGAGCTCAGGCTCAGTAGTTGTGGTGCAGGGGCTTAGTTGCTCCAAGGCATGTGGGATCTTCCCGGGCCAGGGCTCAAACCCATGTCCCTTGCATTGGCAGGAAGATTCTTAACCACTGCACCACGAGGGAAGCCCGAGGCAAATTATTCTGAATTAATATTTTGAAATCCTATGCAGTAAGCTCACCAAAATTCTAAGCATTTTATTTCAGGTGATAAATTTCACTTCTTTGGAAGTAGACTATGCTTTATGCTTCTTCATAGTTTTTTTTTTTTTTTTTTTTTTCCGTGTTATATACCATAACTTTTCAGCATCTGAATATTCTCATACTCATGCTTTCTGATCATAACTTTTTATTTTCTTAATATTAAAGTAATATTACATAAATACTTATTTCAGGTATGGTGATAAAATCAGAGTTTATTCAAATATTTTAAGTGAGGCTTGGTGTTCTTATATTCCTTTTAGCTACACCAGACACTATGTTATGGCTTTTGCTGATTTCTCTGCCTCTAATTTCTTAAATTACCACTGATTCTGATCTCGGAGAGACAGCAGTGAGCAGTCCTGAAAAGAGAGCGTAGTTCCCTGCCCAGGAATTGAAAGTCGGTAGACTGGACGAAAACTAGGAATCCTAGCCAATAGACCGCCAGGGGTTAGAGACTAGAAGAAAAGTAGCACTGGCTCTTGCCCCTGTTTGAAAGCAAGAATATTTTCAAGGAGGCAAAAACTATAAAAACAGGAACAAAGTTTATTATTAGAGACACAGCACAACAAGTAGGAGAGCACACAGAGAAACAGTTTGTTTATTTAAGACCAAGGCAAGGCAAAGATACACAGCTGGAGAGAAAAGGTGTGGGTGTCCCCTCTAATGAGGAGGACCGCAGTAAAGTGGTGATTTAAATCACTCATATAGGACAGTCTTTCAGGATCTTTGTTTAACTTTGGCAAAATATCTTGTTTCTTTTTTCACACTTGACTCATCCCAGAGCCCTCCCCAATATGCATGCGCATCTTTTGGCTAAGATGGATCCCACGGCAGAGGTTTGTGTGTGCATGTCCACACATATTATGGGGTGACAGCCCCTCCCTTTTTGACCCCCAAGGAGCCTTCCTGTTCATGAGCAGTTGGGGAAGTTTTCCTTGACCTCAGGGTTGGTCATCTTAACTCTTTATTCCAGCAGAGCTCAGCTTCTGCCACTGGCTTTGTCCTTGGAGTGTCTGGGTGAGAACAAAGTTTCAGTGGTACTCCACTTGACAAACACCAGCTGTCCAGCCAAGGGACCCATCTGTCTCCTACATCAGTCCAAGAAATGTTTGGAGCAGGCTTAACTACAGCTTTGAAACAAGGGATTGAGATGGTTATAAAGCAGGGAACACTTCACAATATTTTACATTTAAGTAGTAGACATCCCTGTCCTTTATGAACCATTAAAGTCCCAGCTTCCCAAGACCACACAGCTAGAATATGGCTCACCTAGTACCTGAACTCTGGTGTCCATCACTCTTTAGAGTAAAGTGCACTGGACCTTGGTACCATCGGAGGCAAACACATGGTAACACAGAATTTTTGTTGGAATATGTTATCTCTTTCCAATAAAGTGTGGATATTCTCTTCAAAATTTGTGTTGGCAAAATTTGGGGTATAGATTTACATCATATGAGTTTTTTTTTTTTTTTTTTACCATCAAAATCTGGAAATATATAGCTTGGACTATTTTCATTATGCCTTTGTTTTCTGTTTCCAACTTAGCTAATAACATATTAGTATTATAAATAATCAGTAATGAAATCTACACATTTCATTTGCTTGTTTATTCTACATTTATTTTTTGGTTATTACATTTATGGCCCTGTACTTGTTTGCATTCAGGGAACATGACAGTAAATTAGGGCCTCTGCTTTCTGGTAGTTGACAACCTTGGGGCTGGGAACCAGAAGAGAGACATTTAATACTAAGAAGCTATATCCTGAGTGCTATAATAGCTATATAAACAAAAATCTGCCAGGGACATAGAAGTGGTATTGATTAAAGGCCTAATAATTGAATAACCCCCTGTAGTTTTCTTGGCACTGTGATATGCATTAGTTTACTTAATCCTTAAAGCAATCCAATAAGGTAGTTCATATAAATGTTATTTTTAACACTTAACAAGAGAAGAAAGTGTCCAAAGTAGCTAGGCTCCAATGGCAGAACCAGGTTGAATCTATTCTGACTCCTAATAAAAATCTGTTTCTACTTTTGTGTTACAGTTAAGTCCCCTACATAGGAACCTTCAAGTTGCAAACTCTCAAAGATGTGAACGTGCGTTCACATGTCCAATCACGCAAGTTAGTTCACGTGTCTGGCCTACATTGTCACATGTGTGCATCCTCTACAAGTGGTTGTGCTTTTGTGTACTTTACTGTACAGTACTGTATAGAGTACAGTAGTACAGTATCTTTATTTCAAGCCCAAGCTGTAAGCAACTTTGCAGCTTGCCCTCCGTCTCTTATTGCTGACGATCCTTCACCTCTGCCATCTCCCACCTCCTCGCCCTCCCCCAGTCAGTAACTCTTCTTGTCTGTTCACTCAATGCCAGCCCCTGGATGCCAGCTGTTGTACTGTACTACTGTACTTTTCAAGATATTGTACATTTGAGAGAAAGGAACTGATAATCCATTAAAAAAATAGGAAAAGCCTTAAATAAACCATATGGAGGTTTCAGAGAAACATCTTGACATAAAGAAAAAAAATTAAAGGTTAAACTTCATAAGTTTGAGAGGACATGATGAGTACCATGGGAATGGTTTAAACAGAGACTTTGAGAAAAAGTTTTAATACAAGTCCTGTGAAATGAAATGGACTTTCACATTGAAAGAGTGTCAAAAGAAAATGGTAGTGTTTGAAACTCAAACAGCTGGGTTTGTACTCATGCTCATGTGAAATAAGATCACTGGAATATCTTAGAGGTCAAGAATAGGGATGTTTTTATCTTGATCACAGATGTACGCCAAGTGTCTCAGATTGTGATATATTATGAAGGTGTTTATGATGAGAATTCTAGGTCTTTACAAACTACACATTTTTGTAAGCAAGGCACATTAGGAAACATCAAATTCAGTGTTTCAAATGAAAATAACCTAATGGGATTATGTTTATTCATTATCAAAAGAAATGTTAAGAAAAAAGAAGCTAATTCCACCCAAAGGTCTTAATGTTAATAGTGAGGATTGGGAGTGTATAAAACACTTATTACAAGTATAGCAGGAAGAAAGGATAATATGAAATCTGCTTAATAATTAATAATTATCATAGGGAGTGAATGTTCTGGGCACTCAGGAAAAAAATACCTTAGATAGTATAACATATATTAAAGTTTAATCTTTAAGGGAAAATATATATATTATCTTATAAACATTTTGTATTCATCAGGAAAAAAAGAGTAAAGGAAAAATAATCCCTGTACTTGTGAAGCTTACAGTTTAGTAAGCAGAGAATGACATGTAATAATAAACAGTATCAGTAAATGATATTATGGTTAGAAGATATGTTCTGTTAAAAAAAGAGAGCAGGGAATTTTGAAGTAACATATACACATTATTATATATAAAATAGATAAACACAAGGACCTACTGTATAGCACAGGGAACTCTACTCAATATTTTGTAATAACCTATATGGGAAAAGAATCTGAAAAAGAATGGATATATGTATATGTATAACTGAATCACTTTGCTGTACACCTGAATCTAACACAACATTGTAAATCAACTATACTCCAATAAAAATAAATTAATTATTTTTAAAAATCACTGCATGAGGCTAAGAAAAAAGACAATGAAAATCACCAAAAATATCATAAACCAGATAGATCCATGGTTATTATTTTGGTCTTTCTTCTTTCAGACTTTTTTATTCATCCAGACATATGGAGATGTGTATTTTATATGTAATTGAGATCAAATGGTGTACACAACTTTGGATATTCTTTTCACTTAAGATTTTGAAAACATAGGGATTTTCCCATTAAACATTTTTTTGGAAAACAAAAAATAAAAAAAAAATAGAAAATAGAGAAAGAAATAAAATTAAATAAGCAAAAATAGAGCAGAGTAAGAAGGTGGGCACCCTGGGGCAGGTGTACACGTGGTGGCTAACTGTAGTTTGAAACAGGACAGGTGGGGCAGACTGCCGAGAAAGTGGGGTTTGGACAGTGACTTGAAAGATGAAATCTTTTGCAAGTGAGTGTCTTCCAAGAGACTATTTCAGGCAGATGGTCTATGTAGAACTAGATCCTAATTCAGGGTCATGCTTGGTGGTTTTAGAAAGAAAAAGGAGACTCTGGCTGGAGTAGAGGAGATAAAAGAAGGATGACTCAGAAAGCTAATAGGTGTCTGTATTAGTCATTTTGGGAGGCCATAACAAAATACCACAGACTGGGTGGATTAAACAGCAGAAATTAATTTTCTCACAGCTTTGGAGGTTGAAAGTCTGAGATCAGGGTGCCAGCACTGTTGAGTTCTGGTGAGGGAGCTCTTCCTGGCTGTCAAACATCTGCCTTCTTCCTGAATCCTCCCATGGCAGAGAGAAAAAAGCAAGTTCCCTGGTGTCTCTTCTTATAAGGACACTAATCCCATCATGAGGGCCCCACACTCATGACCTCATCTAAACCCAGCTATCTCCCAAAAGCCTCAACTCCAAATATCATCACTTTGGAGGGTAGGAATTCAACATAAGAGTTTTGAGGGGGGCGGGATACAATTCAAATCATAGCAGAGTCAGATCTTGCCAGGCACTGTAGGTCATGGTAAGGTGTTTGGCTTTTACTCTGAGTGAAATGGAGAATCATTGTTTGGTTTTGGCCAAAGAATTACCTCGCTTTTTACAGGACCCCAGAAGCAACTAACTATCTTAAGAACAGATTGTAGAGAGTACCAGTAGAGCTTGAGATATAGTGGTTATGGTGGCCATCCAAGCATGAAATGACAGCAGTTTAGACAAGGGTTAAGAGATTAAGAGTTGAAGAGACTGAGAGAAATGGTTGAAATATAGATGATAAGATTTCTTTATTTTTAACTTTTGTTTTTATTGAAGTATAGCTGATTTACAATGTTGTGTTAGTTTCAGGTGTACAGCACAGTGATTCAGTTATATATATATATACATATGAAAAAGAACATTTATATATATATATTCTTTTTCAGATTATTTTCCTTATAGGTTACTATGAAATATTGAGTATATTTCCCTGTGGTATACAGTAGATCCTTGTTGGTTATCTATTTTATATATAGAAGTATGTACTTGTTAATCCCATCCTCCTAATTTATCCCCCACCCTTCCTCTTTGGTAGCCATAAGTTTGTTTTCTATGTCTGTGAGTCTGTTTCGATTTTGTAAATAAGTTAATTTGTATCTTTTTTCCAGATTCCACATATAAATGATATCATACGATATTTGTCTTTCTCTAGAGTCTGGCTTACTTCACTTAATATGATAATCTCTAGGTCCATCAATGTTGCTGCAAATATATATATATATATCTATATATATATATATATGATATATATATATCACATCTTCTTTGTCCATTCATAAATGATGAGATTTCTTGATGGTTGTGGTAGGTGAGAGAAAAGATGAATTTAGGATTTTTCTAATTGAGCAACTGAGAGGATTTATCTTCAACAGAAATTGGGAACACTCTGACACTACGGTAGAACAAGCATAGAAGAAAAAAATTAGGAGTTAAATTTTAGATTTGTTGAGTTTGAGATGCTTATTTGATATACAAGCTAGAGGTATAAATTTGTAAATTGTTAGCTTTTGCCAGATTTAAAACCATGGAACCAATGATTTCAAGAGATTAATTATAAATAAGGAAAGAAGAGGACAAGAATTAACAACAAGCAGTCTTGAGAGAATAGAAGGAACCAGAAAAAGAGAAGTGAATTAGTTGAAAATAATGTAATACAGTATTCTGTAGACTATGTGAAGAATGGCTATCAATGGTGTTATTATGTCCAACTTTGTTAAAATGTTATGTAAGATATTTTATTGAGAACTGAGAGTAGGATTTATCAACGTGGATGATATTGTTCATCTTGAGAACAATTTTGGTGCAGAGGTGACTTTCAAGGCCTGATTACATTGGGATTAAGAGAGATGAGAAGAGAAATATTGGAGTCGACGTATCTTTCAAAGATACACATGTAATGAATTGGGGTAGTGGCTAGTATTGGCAAAAGCCACATAGCACAGGGAGATCAGCTCGGTGCTTTGTGACCACCTAGAGAGGTGGGACAGGGAGGGTGGGAGGGAAATGCAAGAGGGAGGAGATATGAGGATATATGTATATGTATAGCTGATTCACTTTGTTATACAGCAGAAACTAACACACCATTGTAAAGCAATTATACTCCAATAAAGATGGTAAAAAAAAATAAAGAGAAATAACATCATTATGGTAGCTGAGTAGAATGATCTAGTCATTTTTTTTTTTTTTTTATTTCAATTAGAAGAGACAAAGGAAAATTGCTAGAGGGATATGCTTGAAAAGATGAGAAGAGATAGGGTCTAGAACACAGTGGAAGGAACTAGATATGGGAGGAAGGTGGAGTATGTTAGCAGATGCAGGAGAGTGTGGTGGGAATCTGAAAGTTTTCTTTTTCTTTTTTTTTTTTTTACAAACGGCTTTTATTTTATTATTATTATTATTATTATTATTTTGGCTGCACCACTTGGCATGCAGGATCTTAGTCCCCAACCAGGGATTGAACCCGGGCCCCCTGCAGTGGAAACACAGAGTCCTAACCACTGCACCACCAGGGAATTCTCCGAATCTTTTCTTTTAATGCTTCAATTTCCTTGGTAAAGTAGCCATTGAAATCATCAATAGAACGTGAGGATCGGGAAGAGGGTCCTAGTGGCTTCACCCATAAAAATAATCCATAAGCATAGAATATGTAATTTTAAGCAAGATCTCAATAATATTTTATATAAATGTAAAATAAAAATTAATTTTACTAATATAAATATTCCATATAAATAGTGTTAATACCCTTCAAGAAGAAGTAAAAACTAGAGGGTAAAGTTGGCCATCGAAACATTAAAGAATGTTTGAAAATTAACATGGACTGACTGCAATAAATACAAGTAGACTTGAGACCATATCTACCTTCCAAGTAGGAGACACTGGTTACAGCTACAGAAAGCAACTTTGGTTTTGATAAGTTAGTTGAGATGTGGGGTTGAATCTGGGTATAGACAGAAACTTCTTCAGTTATTAAAATGTTGGATGAGTGGAGAGGCAAAGTAGTAGGTAGGAAAGAGGGAATGTTGATAAATCTTGTTCCAGTTATTTCCCTCTAGCCACCAGTAATGTTATGAAAGTATTTTTCATTGAAATGAATTTTCCTTTTCTATTATAAAGTGTTCTTATTGGAGAAATTCTTTCCAAGTCCTGACTTTTCAACCTTTAAACTTCATAATGATATTTACTTGTACGTTATATTACTAATCATTAATCTTATAACTACTAAGTTAGCTATAAAAATCCTAAAAGTTTTCTGTAGGCATTGCATTTGCCTATGTACATGTGCAGAACTCTATGTGTTTTTAGAACTATGTACAAAGCACTGGAGCAGGACAGATATTAAGTCTTTGCCTGGGCTCCTTGGTGTCCCTCTGCCATTCCCTAAGCACCTTCTTTGAGGCTGTCAGTCCTGGGAAACCACAAATGTCCACACATCTCTATTATAATTAACTCAAAGGATAACTGCTAAACCTCATATTTCTGAAAATTGAAGCTTCTGAAACTGTTTTTGTTCTTCTTCAAAAAGTCAACATAACTTACATTCAGCAGTAGCAGCAAAGTTTTTTCTGAGCACCCAGTATTGCTACGCCACTGACTCTGGTCTCTAATCCACAGAGATGACTAAGGCCATCCTCTTTGTATGACCCACATCATAGCCCACTATGTGCAGTGTCAGAGGGTACTCAGGGACATCAGGACGCCAGGAGAAGGAGATAGAGGCTAGACTGAGCAAAGGAGTACATCATGACATCTGCAAATAGAGGCAACTCTTGAGCAGAGCTTTGAAGCTAGCAATCAGGAGGAAAATGGGAAGAATCCCAGGCATAGAGAAAGGAAAAGAGTGACAAGACTGATGAGAAAGATCAGGTCACATTTTTAAAGCTGCAAGAAATTTGAGTCCAGTGGAGGGTGCCTTTGAGGATGGCAATAGAAAAGTTGTATAAAAAAAGACAGCTAATGAATGTGAATTGTATTCTAAGTGAAATGTGAGAATTGCTGTAGAAATATATTTGAGATAAGAATAAGTCTTATGAGTTAGGGAAAGATAAATAATATTATTCATTATTTAACTTAGGTTCACTGTAAGAAAAAAATAACCTAACAAATGCTTATGGGTAATTTTATTTTATGTAAGAACTTCCTCAACATCCATGAGATACTTTTTATTATGACTTCACCACTTTGAGCACATAAAAACAGAAAGGTAGATTGCAAAGTGGAAAAATGATATTAGAAGGCAGAGAGATCAAGATTTGAATCTTAACTCTGTTTTACAACATTTTCTGCTCTAGACATACCTAGGGAAACTATGACTATTCCTTTCATATTGCAAAATAGTATTAATTTCTGAAACAACATTAGCTATAGTAGTAGAATTACTCCAGGAAACCTTTCATTAATCTATATTGCATTATTTACCAAATAATATTACTGAGTTTAAGCCAAAATCAACTTAAATACTATCTTAAATAATTTAAGTTCACAGAAAATAAATACCATCATTTGTCTGCATATGAGAGTCATTTACGAAGAGAAAAGTTTTGCTGAGCTTGATAAATTGCTGTTCTAATTATAACCCAATAAGAGCCTGTTAATCATTAAAATATTTTAGCTGAATTCAATATGTGTGTATGTGTGTCTGCTTGAGAAAACGTGCTATTTTCACTTGTATTATTTCAAATGAAAATTATTAGAGAGGAACCCCACTCTTCTCTTCACATTAATTAGGATGGAATTGAGTGGAGAAAAATTAGGAAAAACATTACAGTGGAAATCTATCTTAGAGTCAGATGTTATATTCCAACTACTTTTTTTAAGGATAAAAATTGAAGGTTTAAAGTAGATTAAATCACACTTACTTTTATTAACCCATCATTATATTTAATATATTTATTGATGGGAGAACTTGTCTAAGAAACACAGTGTGCTCATTTGTCATTTAATCACACAGGATTGACTTTGAGAATACAGCAAAGACATATTCTATTCAGGGCATTTTGAAAGATGTGGGCAAGTAATACATCATAGATTTCCTCAAGCAGCACATTTTCCAATTGAGGGAGCCACAGAAACAGGAGCTGAGCATCTAAGAGGCAAACTTTTGTATAACTTAGTAACTGAGATCTGTAAAAGAACATAGTAGCAGGATGGTGGAAGAGGTGGATCCGGACCCCATTGATAGTTAGGATTTGAATAGATGGAACAGAGAAAGCTGAGCACCTCAGATCATGAAAGTGGGACACAGGAATCTGACCTGATTATCTGCTTGGAAGTGTGTGTTACAGAACTAAACTTGGGTCTGCTCACCCGAGTGCAGTAAACCCAATCTACTGACACTGGGTTGTGGTGAAGGAAAGTACAGCATTTATTGCAGGTGCCAAGCAAGGAGAATGGGCAGCTCATGCTCAAAAGACCCCCAACTCCACTATGGCTTTCAGGGAAGGGGTTTTAAAGGCAAGGTGAGGGAGGGAGCTGCAGGGTCTGTAAAGAAGAAAAGTAGCTTTTATTGCTTTGCTGGGCAAAGGGGGCCACAGGGGGCTAATGCCCTCAAGACTGTGACCCTCCCTGGAGGGGGTAGTGAGGAGTTTTATAGTGTTCAAGGAGCAGGGTGTGGTCAGCTCCTGGACGATTCTCGGATTGGTTGGCTTCAAGGTGAAGTTTCATGCTTCATTAACCTTCTGGTTTCAACCAGGCAAGGGTCTATGTTCTTGTGCTGAGCAGTTTTCATCTGGTGGGTCTACTTCCTGTAAAAACAACTTAGGAATGCGTGTCAGGCCTTTTTCTGTATCTTTCAGGGAACCGGGAGTTTGGTGATTCTGCTACCCTGTAGATTTATAGTCTAAATCATTACCAGTTTCCCAGCCCAACAGATATTCTTTGTTTCTACATCTTCACATTCCTAATCATTAGCTCTAAAGCAGCCTTTAGACACTCAAGAGAGGCCTAGGAGACTAAAGCAAAAGCTGTCTACTTCAAAGTAAAAAGGGGCACACGGGCTTGTACACAATTTCAGGTGGACGCTTTAAGGAATGACCAGCTCCTAAACAGCAGTGTCCTCAACTGGGAAAAGCGAAGTTAGGACTCGAGGGCCTCAGGGGTCCACTGGGCAGTAACGCTCTGGGTTTCTCATTGCTTAGACACATTTTCTTTTACTCTTTGAAATGAATACAGATCTCTGTACTTGAGGATCCCTTGTGAAAATCCGTCAGTCATGAGAAGTCCCAATTCTCCTAAAAAAAAAGTGCTTTGGTGAAAAGTAGATTCTCATTGTGTTCTCACAAGTCTATTTCGAAGGGAAAGTGTCATCAGTCAGACCCTGGCCTTGAGTAGCTCATGCAAAAAATAAGATCAAGAGAGGCCATTGTGTTCCTAGGTAGCACCAGTGCAGAAAGTCCCTGGTGTTGTTTTTTGACTTGTTTCTTTTCACGATACGGGCAGCTCCAAGAAGATACATCAAGAGCACCCTGGAACTGGTTTGAGCCTTACGCTTGACCGCAAGACTGGAGCCTGCTCAGACAAACCCGTGTCCCGAAGTTACCTTTGCTTAATTTCAGTGCTAAGATCTCCTCCCCAGGTGGAGCTTATGCCCCATTAACGTAACGTGCAATGTATGAAGAAGCATGTTCCAAAAGTGCGTGAACAAGATTATGTCTGCCTTTATTTGTACTGACAAAACCTTCCTGCTTGAATATTCATCCGCTGCCCTAATAAAAGACCTGAACTTTTTGCTGGGGAGCCACGGCTTTAGGAAATGATTCCCCGTGTTCTCCTTATTTGCTACAAATAAAAACTTCATTTTGTGTGACAATTAAAAGAAAGAAAAAAAAGAATGTTGGATTCACTTAATAGGGAACTTTACAAGACTGATGGACAGGTTTAGATTAAATGTGACATGTGACAGAAAAAAGGGGAGTCAGATTACAGTGTGTGCAGAAATTCCTTCAAAAACTTGGTGTTTTCCTGGCAATTCTCTGAAGTATGGATTGAGGCAGTAATCAGAGAGTCCAAACCAGAAGTATCTCTATAAATCTAAAAGAAAGAAACAAACAAACATAAAAAAACCTAAGCCCACTATAACAGGGGCCAGCTTGCAGCATGCAGCCTGAGAGACTGGCAGTTCTTAAATAAACACAATTATTGTCTCTACTTCCAAGTTCACAGTATATTGTTTTCCCTTCCTATTGCCTTACCTCTAACAATGTTTACTTCACTTTGCTATAGGTTTCCTATTTTGACTCTGCCAGTCTCAAGTTTTTATTCTAAGACTGTAAGCTTCAGGGCAAAGACTATCTACTTTTCATTTTCCACAATGTTCGTTGCCCTGTATCCCAGTGACAAACAGAAGAAACTGGAGAAGTAAATTAAATGAGAAATGAATTTCACCTTTCTAGGCATCATGAATCATTACATTTTACACGTAGCAAAAAAATACAATGTTTATTTTAATTCTTGAATTTAATAATAATTATATTTTATTTGATACTTTCAATAAAGTTGAAAAGTGTTATTGGAAAATCTAAAGCATACCTTCTAAAGATAAACACAGTGTGAGAAAGCTCTTGAGAGACAGATTTTCTAACTGAATTTGGAGGGTGTGTGAAACCAAAACAGATGGATAAAAAGAAAAAATAAGTAAAAAAAATAAAGATTTTCTTGCAAAATGACTAGATCTGTGTTGGTTTATAATTTGCCATCCTTCCTCTTCTTAATATAGTGTGTATAACCATTAGCAGCACATTTCAGTAGGACAGATTTAAACACAGTATGTTTTGCTACACAAAATGTGTTGCTACTTTTATGATTCCAAAACGTACTGTGCCCCCGGAACTGCAAATGTTGTCATATTAAAGCTCTTGTCATTTGGATTTGCAAAAACAATAGCTTTTGCCAGAATTCGCTCTTCTGAAGATGATTGCCTTTTAGGAGTTCTCACAAATAGATTTATTAGCTTTCACACTGAATAAACAACCAAGAACTTGCTATGCAGAACGGCCCCAGAAGCTGTTATAGAGGATATATTTCCAACTTCTATGGCAACATCCTTTACATTTATGTTCTACCCTCTCTCAAATTGATAAACTGAGTTTTGTTTAAAAAGTACAAGAAAACACAACAGAATAAAGCAGAACCATTTCTTCTGTTTTGTTGTTTTTTTTTTTAAACTAACTCTTGGTGTTTCCTTGATTTTAATATTTACAGGAGCAGGAGTTTTTCATGGTAAAGTTGCTAGAAATGAGGATTCAACAGGGATGGACTGAGGCAAATTTAGGAATTAGTAAACAAGAACATAAGTATCATTTAGGAAATATAGCATCCTTGGAATTTCCTCCTACCACTGGGTTGTTAATTTGTTTTTCTTTTGAGGCGGTTAGTTTCTGTTCTTAAGGAATAAGTAAGCATGCAAAAGTTTTCTGTCTTGAGAGCATGCTGTTTTGTCAATTAAAATATTATTAAATATTGTGGAGCGAAAAGTGCTTTAAATTATAGAGAAAGCTTTAGATATGTGGAGAGAGGGAGGGAAGAAGGAATAAGAAAAATAGGAGATGAAGAAGAGAGGAAAAAAGAAAGAGAAATTTCTAGGACCACCTTCATTGATTTGCAGTATGAAAAAGAAGAAACACATTATCTCCAGAGATGGTTACATTTCACGCTCCCTAAAAGTGCAGGCACTGAGCTTATGAATACGTCACATTGTGAGACTGTTTATGTAAGTAGATTCTCCATGTCTTTACACTTACCTTTTTTGTATAATAAATGAGGAGTCAGATTAACTCCTTGTGGGACGTTTCCTCTTTGTATCCTGGCTGCTGTGTTGCAACCCTAACCTTCTGAAAAAGAGAGAATCAGAGTCCAAGATGTTCCAGGACTAGATATGGATGGAACTAGTGCTGCATATTTTATATTTCTCTGCAATATGCGATACTCCAAGGAAAGCGTAGCACATTCGGATAACTATTTCTCATAATTTTTAGTGGAAAATATGTTAAATTAAAACAGAAAAAAAATAATTTCAGTATCATACGACTAAAACATGATTGGCAAAGTTGAGGTTCTGTGATGTATTTTCTCCAATCTCTGTCTCTCCAACATCCTGAAAGATTTCTCCTGAACCATGTATTCAGTCCTTTTATATGCAGAGAGGTCTCAGCTAAGTAGGAACAGCATAGAAGATGAGAAGAAATGAAATGCCCTCTTTAGCCTGAAATATTTGGATCCTTCCCACCTACAGGTGAACAGAGATAATGTAATAAACATGAAATGTGTCCACCACACCTGCTGGTGATGGACCCCATGCTCTTCACTGTCTCAAACTCAGCTTCTTGTAATACTTACGATTCTGTTGTTAACAATTTTTTTTTTTTTTAATCACATACCCATATGTGATTCCAACAAGAGTTGTGGATTCTTGTTCTAGGAAAGGGCAAACATATAACTCTAACCTAAACATTAATGGAAATACATTAGGCCAGGTATCAGGAGACCTAGTTCTGAGTTGGCTCAACCATGACCTTCAGGCATTTAGCTTCTGGGCTTCAACTCTACTACTCATAAGGGGGAAATAAAGATATGTTGGAATAAAGTATATAAAAATGATTTCAAAATTAAAAGGCAGTTTACATGTATAAAACACAGTGTCAGAGAAATCCAAGACAGGAAAGGCATGGCCAAAGGTATACATGTTGGAGGTGGAAGCCAGAGGTGGAAGGCAGTACTCAGTTTCCTACCAAAGAACTAGAAAAATACTCTTCATGGGGTTGAGAAATGTGTCCAAATGAAACAAACAATATAGCAACCTTACTTAATCTGCAATTGTTTTCTACAGGTAGTATCACAGTTGTACATGCATTGTCATCTGCCTTCGCATTTCTTCCAAGAGCATTTGGTAAGAGAGACATGAGGGGTAGGGAGGTAAAGAAAGTATTTTCACACTACCCTTTATTTGAGAGGTTTTCTTCTCCAGAGGTGTGAAGCAGTGATGCATAGGCTTGGTCCACACAATTACTAAACCTATTTATATACAAGGGAAATTGTCTGATAAGTTTGTACTTTCCATATTTCTGAGAAAACTATTTCTAGCTTATGGAAATTTCCTACATGTATGCTTTAGAATACATTATTTTTTCTAGTACATATTTCTCCAGGTCATGTCAGTCTAGGGCATAGCAGGAATAATAGCAGTAAAACTAGTTGGTAGTCATTTAACAATTGCCATGTGACAATGCCGTTCTAAACATTTTATACTTATTAACTCACTTAATTTCCCATAATCCTTGAGTTGAATATTTTTAAAATCCCCATTTCAGAGATGAGGAAACGGGAGACCATGGAGCTTAAGTAATTTATTCAAAAATCTCAGGACTAGGAAATGACAGAGCAATTCTGTGCAGTGTGGTTAAGTCGGGTGGTTCAGCTGGACTGGTTAAGGATTACTAGGCATGTAGAATCACCATTTCTCCCACTATGTGTGCACCCTCACACACACACACACACACACACACACATGCATAAACATGTGCTCTTTATTTGTATGAATTAATATGCTTGGTAATGCCTAATTTCTTTTGAGTCTTGCTACTCCATGAGATGGAGTAGCAGAGAAGATTGTTGGTGAAAGAAATGTAAATACTCATATGCTTTTGATTTTGACTGTTGGAGAGTTGCAAAATGTTGGCAGGTTCTGGGCGCACATAGTGTTGGTTCAGAATCTGGGAGACAAGAGACCACAAAAATCTGAGCATGTAGACATTGTGCTACCTCCCAATTCTCCATTCTAGATGGCTTCAACACTGTCAGCTCTCAGAGCAGTCATGAGCAAATGATAGCTTTACTTAGTTAAGGGTTATTTTCACCTAGGATGTGAGAAGCAATTTATTTTTTTTAATTTATACAAATAATTATTCAAAATATTAAAAGGTACAGTTTCATTTTCACCCCTCAAGGGACCTAAATTAAGAGATCGAACATTGCAAAGAAATGAGTCAAGAGAGTTTATGTCAGGGAGTTGGCAGGAAAAACAGAAACCAAACTAGTTATTTGAAAGGATGGAATTTAGCAGGGAATTTGTTATACAGGTGCTGAATAAACTGAATGAGTAAAAACAAAAACAAAAACAAAAACAAAAATTTGGTAAGCCACAAATAACAACGGCAAGAAGAATCTGTCACACTTACATCTGGAGAATAAAGCAAAAAGGTTGGGATTATCATAATGACTGTCAATAGTGGTCCTGCAGAACAGGAAGACAGACCTCTTAGGAAGAGGTGTGCTTCTAGTGCTGTTGTTACCTGAGGGGTTTCAGTGATGCTGGGGCTCAGAGGACAAAAAGGATCTGGAGACTGGGACTAACTGCGGTTACTTTGGGGCAGTGTGGTTGTTGAGATGATGGTGACAAGAACAGCAAGTACACAGGAAGAAGAAAGATTCTTCTTCCTTTTGTTTGCCTTGCAATTTCCTTCTTTTGCTGCCCCCTATAAGCAGAATGTAACAAGAAGGCAGTTGTAATTAGAAATGTAGTTTGTAAGTTTGAAAACTCAGCATGATAAAGTAGAGATTAACAAAGTAGAACTGATAAAGTGACATAATGGTCACATAGCCAGGAAAATGGGCTAGAAGGTATTTAGTCTCTTTGTGATTCAGTTTTCTCATTTATGAACGTCTGAATACAGTAGTATCCACTTTGATGATATAAATAATAAATAAGCATATTCGATATACATGTATATACACATATAATGGTATATAGTAAGTGCTCAATAAATGTTAATTACTAAAACAATTTTTATTATAGAATTCTATAAAATATATGAAAGTATGTGAGGGGTAAACAAGAAAGAGAAAAACACTTTAAAAAGAAAAAAATGTACTGCAGAGAATGAATAGATAAATATTAAAATTCTAAGGAAATTCAGAAAGTAACTTTGAACTGACAATACCTACGTATGAAATCTGTTGAGCAGACATTTCTAAGACAGTACTCATTTCTGAAGATTCTGTTAAACTCAAAGAAGAAAGCTTACATAACATTGCTATTCAAGTGACAACTCACTGATCTGTGCCTCTGAAGATTCTATTTACTGAAGTCTGAATGTGTGACCTGATATTTTCCTAAAACAAAATAACTTGGATAAAAATCTTATCCTCAATCTCAATCTTGTTTTCATATGAATCTAAGGTTCATATTAGAAAAAATAATATTTTTTAACATTTGTTATTGATGGTATATTCTAGGTTCATGGAGAAAAACAACACAAAACAGGACAGCCTGCTATATTAGGACACATATTTGGAATGAACGTTTGGTGGGCTATAAGCCACAATTTATGAGCAGATTAATCAAGTGGTTTTATTAAACACATTAGGCCATATTTATTTTAAAGTTTTTAAGGAGCAAGGTAAAAGCCCACCAGAACAAACAAATGAAGAGGAAATAGGCAGTCTACTGGAAAAAGAAATCAGAATAATGAGGGTAAATATGATCCAAAATCTTGGAAATAGAATGGAGAAAATACAAGAAATGTTTAACAAGGACATAGAAGAACTAAAGAGCAAACAAACAATGATGAACAGCAGAATAAATGAAATTAAAAATTCTCTAAAAGGAATCAATAGCAGAATAACTGAGGCAGAAAAACGGATAAGTGACCTGGAAGATAAAATAGTGGAAATAACTACCACAGAGCAGAATAAAGAAAAAAGAATGAAAAGAATTGAGGACAGTCTCAGAGACCTCTGGGACAACACTAAATGAGCCAATATTCGAATTACAGGGGTCCCAGAAGAAGAAGATAAAAAGAAAGGGACTGAGAAAATATTTGAAGAGATGATAGTTGAAAATTTCCCTAGTATGGGAGAGGAAATAGTCAGTCAAGTCCAGGAAGTGCAGAGAGTCACATACAGGATAAATCCAAGGACAAACATGCCAAGACACATATTAATCAAACTATCAAAAATTAAAAACAAAGAAAAAATATTAAAAGCAGCAAGGGAAAAACAACAAATAACATACAAGGGAATCCCCACAAGGTTAACAGCTGATCTTACAGCAGAAACTCTGCAAGCCAGCATGGAGTGGCAGGACATATTTAAAGTGATGAAAGGGAAAAACCTACAACCAAAATTACTCTACCAAGCAAGGATCTCATTCAGATTTGATGGAGAAATTAAAACCTTTACAGACAAGCAAAAGCTAAGAGAATTCAGCACCACCAAACCAGCTCTACAACAAATGCTAAAGGAACTTCTCTAGGCAGGAAACACAAGAGAAGGAAAAGAACTACAATAACAGGGCTTCCCTGGTGGCGCAGTGGTTGAGAATCTGCCTGCCAATGCAGGGGACACGGGTTCGAGCCCTGGTCTGGGAAGATTCCACATGCCACGGAGCAACTGGGCCCGTGAGCCACAATTACTGAGCCTGCGCATCTGGAGCCTGTGCTCCGCAACAAGAGAGGCCGCGATGGTGAGAGGCCCACGCACCGCGATGAAGAGTGGTCCCCACTTGCCGCAACTAGAGAAAGCCCTCACACAGAAACGAAGACTCAACACAGTCATAAATAAATAAAAGAACGTGAATTTAAAAAAAAAAAAAAAAAAAAAACTACAATAGCAAACACAAAACAATTAAGAGAATGGTAATAGGAACATACATATTGATAATTACCTTAAATGTAAATGGATTAAATGCTACAAGCAAAAGACATAGACTAGCTGAATGGATACAAAAACAAGACCTGTATATATGCTGTCTATGAGAGATCCACTTCAGACCTAGGGACACATACAGAATGAAAGTGAGAGGATGGAAAAAGATATTCCATGCAACTGGAAATCAAAAGAAAGCTGGAGTAGCAATTCTCATATCAGACAAAATAGACTTTAAAATAAAGACTATTACAAGAGAAAAAGAAGGACACTACATAATGATCAGGGGATCAATCCAAGAAGAAGATATAACAATTGGAAATATTTATGCACCCAACATAGGAGCACCTCAATATATAAAGCAAATGCTAACAGCCATAAGGGGAAATCGACAGTAACACAATCATAGTAAGGGACTTTAACACCCCACTTTCACCAATGGAGAGATCATCCAAAATGAAAGTAAATAAGGAAACACAAGCTTTAAATGATACATTAAACAAGGTGGACTTAATGATATTTATAGGACATTGCATCCAAAAACAACAGAATACACTTTCTTCTCAAGTGCTCATGGAACATTCTCCAGGATAGATCATATCTTGGGTCACAAATCAAGCACTGATAAATTTAAGAAAATTGATATCATATCAAGTATCTTTTCCCACCACAACACTCTAAGACTGGATGTCAATTACAGGAAAACATCTGTAAAAATTACAAACACATAGAGGCTAAACAATACACTACTAAGTAACCAAGAAATCACTGCAGAAATCGAAGAGGAAATCAAAAAATACCTAGAAACAATTGACAATGAAAACACCACGACCCAAAACCTATGGGATGCAGCAAAAGCAGTTCTAAGAGGGAAGGTCATAGTAATACAATCCTACCTTAAGAAACAAGAAACATCTCAAATAAACAACCTAACCTTACACCTAAAGCAATTAGAGAAAGAAGAACAGAAAAAACCCAAAGTTAGCAGAAGGAAAGAAATCATAGATCAGATCAGAAATAAATGAAAAAGAAATGAAGGAAACGATAGCAAAGATCAATAAAACTAAAAGCTGGTTCTTTGAAAAGATAAACAAAATTGATAAACCACTAGCCAGACTCATCAAGAAAGTAAGGGAGAAGACTCAAATCAATAGAATTAGAAATGAAAAAGGAGAAGTAACAACTGACACTGCAGAAATACAAAGGATAATGAGAGATTACTACAAGCAACTATATGCCAATAAAATGGACAACCTGGAAGAAACGGGCAATTCTTAGAAAAACACAACCTTCCGAGACTGAACCAGGAAGAAATAGAAAATATAAACAGATCAATCACAGGCACTGAAATTGAAACTGTGATTAAAAATCTTCCAATAAGCAGAAGCCCAGGACCAGATGGCTTCACAAGAGATTTCTATTGAACATTTAGAGAAGAGCTAACACCTATCCTTCTCAAACTCTTCCAAAACATAGCAGAGGGAGGAACACTCCCAAACTCATTCTGTAAGGCCACCATCTCCCTGATACCAAAACCAGACAAAGATGTCATGAAGAAAGAAAACTACAGGCCAATATCACTGATGAATATAGATGCAAAAATCCTCAACAAAATACTAGCAAACAGAATCCAACAGCACATTAAAAGAATCATACACCATGATCAAGTGGGGTTTATCCAAGGAACACAAGGATTCTACAATATACAAAAATCAATCGGTGTGATAAACCATATTAACAAATTGAAGGAGAAAAACCATATGATCATCTCAATCGATGCAGAAAAAGCTTTCAACAAAATTCGAAACACAGAATTATGATAAAAACCCTCCAGAAAGTAGGCATAGAGGGAACTTACTTCAACATAATAAAAACCATATATGACAAACCCACAGTCAACATTGTTGTCAATGGTGAAAAACTGAATTGAAAAAGAGTCAGGTACCACAATATTCATTGCAGCTCTATTTATAATAACCAGAATATGGAAGTAACCTAAATGTCCATTGACAGATGAATGGATAAAGAAGATGTGGCACATATATACAATGGAATATTACTCAGCCATAAAAAGAAACAAAACTGAGTTATTTCTAGTGAGGTGGATGGACCTAGAGTCTGTCATACAGAGTGAAGTAAGTCAAAAAGAGAGAAACAAATACTGTATGCTAACACATATATATGGAATCTAAAAAGAAAGGAGTGGTTCTGAAGAGCTTGGGGGTAGGACAGGAATGGGTGCTCAGATGTAGAGGGTGGACTTAGGGATGCTGGGAGGGGGAGGGGTGAGCTGGGATGACGTGAGAGAGTGACATGGACATATGTACACTACCAAATTTAAAATAGATAGCTAGTGGGAAGCAGCCGCATGGCTCAGGGAAATCAGCTTGATGCTTTGTGACCACCTGCAGGGGTGGGATGAGGGGCGGACGCAAGAAGGAGGAAGTATGGGCATGTGTGTATATGTATAGCTTACTCACTTTGTTGTAAAGCGGAAGATAGCACACCACTGTGAAACAATTGTGCTCCAATAAAGATGTTAAAAAAAAAGAAAAAAAAAAGACATCACTTGCAGAGGGACATCTGCAAAGTCTTTTATTTTTAGCTTTCCTCTTTTTTATAAAAAGAACAAAACTGTTAACATTGTGTTCTACATCCAGCAAAGTATATTTTAATATAAACAGCATTTTTTAGACATACGAAATTGAAATTCACCAATGGCAGACTGTACTACAGAAACGGTAAAGGAAAGGCAGAAAGGATCTGACAACAGATGGCAACTAGATTTCAAATACAAATGAAGGACATGGTAAATATGTATACAAATATGAAAGATAGTTTTTTGTTACTTAAATCTTCTTAAATAAAAATTGACTTCTTAAGGCAAAAAATAGTTATTTGTGGGGATTATATCATGTATGGAAAGTAACATGTACGATAACCATAACAATGAGGGCAGGAGAGGAGAAATGAAAATGTGCAATTGTGAGGTTTTTATATTATGGATAATATATCTGGAAAACAGCCAGTATGAAGTTAAAATGAACACCATAAATCCCAAATCAAGCACAAAACATGCATGAAAAATAGTTAAGCTAATAAGCTAACAAAGGAGATAAAAGAGATTATAAGTAAAATAATCCAAAACAAGGCAGAAAAAGAGAGAAAAAAAAGAAACCAAGGACCGATGGGAAAAATAGAACATGTACAGAACACGAATAGAAAAACAGTAAATTCATAACCAATCATATCAATAATCATAAGACTGTAAATTATTTTAAGAACCACACTGAATGAGTACTGCCAGATAATAAAGCAAGACGCAACTATATGTTCTTTAAAATAAACCCATATAAATATAAAGAAAAAGTAGATTAGAAGTGAAAGGATGGATAAAGTTATACCACACTAACGTTAAACAAAAGAAGGCTAGAGAGAATATTTTAGTAATAGAAACATTATAATTTAGAACAAAGAATATTATCAGGTACAAAGAAGGTCTTGCATAATAATAACTGTGCCAAAACATCAAAAAGACATAACAATCTTAACTGTTTATGTGCCTAAGAAGAGGATTTTAAGATTAATTAAGAAAAAATCAATAGAACCACAAATAGAAATAGTAAAATTCAGTTATAGTTAGAGATTTCAACATCCCTGCCTCAATAATTGAAAGAACAATAGTCTATAAAAATTATCAGGGTATCATAAGTATATAGACGACTTGAACACCACTGGAAATCAACTTGACCTAATTGATATTTCTAGAATACCCCATTAAACAACAGCACAATCCACATTACTTTCAATTGAGACACTTAAAGGTCGATCATATTCTAAGCCATTAGAAACCTCCATGTATTTAAAAAAATTAAATTTGTGCAGAATATGGTCTCTAACCACAATATATTTAAATTAGAAATCAATAACAGTGAAGACTCTAGAAAATCGTCAAATAGGTAGGAACTAAATATCACACTTCTAAATAATCCATGGGTCAATAAAGAAGCCAATAGCAGAATTACAGAATATTTTAAACTGAATGAAAATGAAAATATAACATATCAAAATTTATAGTGTGAAGTTAAAGTAGAACTTAAAGGGATAGGTATAGAATAAAAGCCTACATTAGAAAAGAAGAAAAGTCTCAAGTCAAAGACCTCAGTTTCCAAACTAAGCAACTACAAAACAAAGAGCAAGCAATATAGCAAAAGAAATAAAATGATAAATATCAAAGAGAAATTGAATAATTAGAAAATAAAAATAGCCAACTGAAAAAAAATCCATAAAATTGGTAAACCTCAAGCCTGACCAATCAGGGAACAAAGAGGCGAGACACAAATGACCAATATTTACAATGAGAGGTGACATCATTACAGCTTGTGTAGGCATTAAAAGAACAAGGGATTATTTTGAACAACCTTATGCCAATATATTAAGAAACTTAAATGGACATGTTCCTTAAAAGACAAATGCTACTAAAGCTCGCAGAAGAAACAAAAGTTTACATCTCTTAAAGACAGTGAAACTATAGTTAAAACATTCCTACAAAGAATACTCCACACCATAATGGCTTCACTGATAAATATTAGCAAACATTTAAGGAATAAAAAAATGGAATTCTACCTAAACATTTGCAGAAAATGGAAGAGGAATGAATAATTTCAAAATCATTTTTATGGTCAACATTACATTGATTTCAAAATTAGACAAACACATATGAGAAACAAAAATACAGATCAATTTACAAATAGGGCTTATCTCAAAAAATGCAAAGTTGGTTTAACATTTAAGAATCAATCAATGCATTTCACTGTGTTTTAAAAAATTGAAAGGGTAAACTACATGTTAATGTCAACAGCTGAAGGAGAAAGTTTTGATAATATAAGGGAACATTCTCAACCTGATAAAAGGCATGATCTAAAAAATCTACAGCTATTATCCTACTTAAAGATGAAAGACTGAATCCTTTCTCCTGAGAGCAGGAAGAAGGCAAGGTGTTTGCTTGTTCACCATTTCTATTTCATACTGTATTGGAGATTCTTGCCTGATTCTTAATGACAATGCATTTCATTAAGGAATGGCAAAGAAATGAATGTTGTCCAATTGGAAAGGAAGAAGTTAATTTCTCTCCATTTGTAATCAACATAATCATCTATGTAGAAAATCTACAGAATGTATCAAAATAACTACTTAAGCTAAGTGAATTTAACGAGGTTGCAGGATACAAGATTAATTTTAAAAATAATTAGTATTTCTGTAAATTAGCAACAATCAGAAATTAAAATAAAGAAGCAATACCACTCAGAATAGATTCAAAAATGTGAAATACTGAGGAATAAATCTGACAAAAGATGTGCGACATCAGTGCTGAAAACTACTCAACGTTACTGAGAGAAATCAAAGAAGACCTAAATAAATGGATAAATATACCACCTGTGACACTGTGATTTATAATAAAAAATATGTATTTGGTCCTTGTCCCCATTCCTAGCACAGGACTTCTAAAACTCTTGGAATTTCAATTAAGGTTTCTCTTATTCATTATAAGCCCCTTTAGGTCACACCTGAGTTTATATTAATGAGGTGACTTTTGGAAAGGCCCTAAGGAAGGGCCTTGGTTGCCCATTCATGTGATTAGAGGGTTGGAAATTTCAGCCTTACTCCTTACCTCCAACCCCTGGGGAGGAGGGAGGAGCTAGAGATGGAATTAAATCACCAATGGCCAATGATTTAATCAACCATGGCTATGTAATGAAGCCATCATAAAACCTCCCAAAATTGGGGTTCAGAGAACTTCCAGATTGGTGAACACATGTAAGTGCTGGGAAGATGGCACATCTGGAGGGGGCATGGAAACTTCACACCCCTCCCCACACCCTTGCTCTATGCATCTCCTCCATCTGGCCTCTCCTTAACTGTATCCTTATTAATAAACTGGTAATCTAATAAGTCAACTGTTTTCCTGAGTCCTGTGAGTCATGCTAGCAAATTAATGAGCCAGAGTAGGGGATCATGCAGCCCATGGGACAAGCTGGACTTTAGATTAGTGTCTGCAGTGAGGCAGTCATGTGGGACTGACTTAACCTGTGGAATCTGATGCCAACTCCAGGGAGATCATGTCAGAATTGAGTTAAATTATAGGACACTCAGCTGATATCAGAGAATGACTTGATGTGTGGGAGAATCGACACATCTGGTTTCAGAAGTGAAGCATTGAGAGTAGAGGGGAAACAGAAGAGTTTTCCCTTACGTCGTGTTCGTGGATCAGGAAACTAACATAATGCTAGCAAGTCTCTGCAGGTCTTGTGATGGGGGACTGCATAAAGATGTCCATTCCAAAGGAGGGTGGAGTAAAAATTGCCCTTGGAAGAGATGTTTCAATTAAGAAAAAGGGTATAAGGATGCAGTTAAGCTTTCCAACCTAGAAAATGTTCAAATATTGTTAAGAGAATAGCCATTGATAGAAACAGGAAAATTAAGCATGGGAGAATGGGTTTGAGCTGGGTGTATGGGAGCCAGAGGGTTGGATGGTGACTCCTTGGCCAAAGGGATGCATGCTGGGTGGAATGACACCTTAATGGGACAGAACAAAATAGCCCAAGCCTAGGGCAGGCCAGTGGAAAAGTTAATTTAGAAGAGATTTAAATCTATATACTATCATCAAACTAAAACAAGGAAGAATAGTATAGGAGACAGCAAATAAATACTGTAAGATAATAAATTTTCATATCAAAAGCATTTCAGTGAGTTATTCTTATAAATTATAGTAATTTAATTCATATTAAACTGTGGATGCCTTTGTTCTTACCCAAATTTAACACCTCATATCTGATTATTATTTAAATCAGTGAAACCTCCTGGGATTTAATGATAAGTTTTAAGTTTGAACTTTAAGAGTAAGTTATTCCTCTTTCTGGAAATGAAGTAGTGGACATTTGAGCTTGGGTAAACTTCATCAGGAAAGAAAGTGCTTGTGTAGAAGACACAAGGGCACTTACAACACAGCAGCAGCCTAAGGAGCTGAGAGAAAAGACAGTTTTATTAGGTCACAGGGTACAACCAGCCAAATAAAGGGTTAACATTATTATTGCAGTGTCATTAGTAAATGTGACATTTTTCTTGATCCAGCAAAAATAAGTTATTTTGTAGATTATGTGAGGATTGTTTTTAGTGACTTGTTCTTAAAGTGAAATGTATTTCTCATATATAAACCAAATGACAGCAACAAACTTTTAATGAAATTTTGTCCTTGCTAGTTAAAGAGGTAAAACACACACACATACAGCACACTCACAGTCACATACACACGCTAACATACTCATACTCACAAACACACACTTAATAGTCAAATACTTAGTCAATCACAGATGCCTGTGCTTTTTCATTGACTATCTTGTGTGGAACTAAACTAAGAAGCAAAATGGAAATATTACTTATGGAAAACTGGATCATTATTGAAAATATGTTCATTTTCAGAATATTGATATTCGTTTTTGTATGAAGAAACTACAGCATGGATAAAATTTCATAAATAGAATGAAGTTCAAAGATTTATTACAGATTTATTTTCAGTATGTGTATTGTGTTTTAAATTTTTGATTAAACAGCCTATTTAAACAGCAGGAAGTCAAGCATACAAAGAATGGTTCCTTTAAAATTAAAACAGAAGAAAAAGTATCTTGAGAGAAAATTATAATACTTTTAACTACACATACTTGTTTTTTCATAGAGTTTCCAGTCTAATGTGCATCTAAGCAAGTGGTATAATGATATGCTTGATGACATAATCTTTTATACAAAGAAAACTACTGGTCAAATGTTACTACTAAAACATTTAGTCAATAAATATTGTATTAATCCTTCCAGGTACCTCATTCAAACCCTTTCATAGAAACATATTTGTTAATAAGAGGATTTTTATGCACAGCATACCTTTAAACATATATAAGCAATGCATAAAAACATGAATCAGAAAAAATAAATAACCTGTTTAGATAATAAAAATTTGATAAAATAGCTCCACATTATGGCTACATCAGAAAAGACTGATTAGGATGAGAAACCATTAACTCTGATTTAAAACAAGAAAAGATTTGGAAAACATGATGCTATTGGAATAACTATTAGTAAATACAAAGCTCCTTGCTCTTAAAATTTTTGTTGTTTTGTTTTGTTTTTTTTTAACATCTTTATTGGAGTATAATTGCTTTACAATGGTGTGGTAGTTTCTGCTTTATAACAAAGTGAATCAGTTATACATATACATATGTCCCCATATCTCTTCCCTCTTGCGTCTCCCTTCCTCCCACCCTCCTTATCCCACCCCTCTAGGTGGTCACAAAGCACCGAGCTGATCTCCCTGTGCTATGCGGTTGCTTCCCACTAGCTATCTATTTTATGTTTGGTAGTGTATATATGTCCATGCCACTCTCTCACTTTGTCTCAGCTTACCCTTCCCCCTCCCTGTATCCTCAAGTCCATTCTCTAGTAGGTCTGCGTCTTTGTTCCCATCTTGTCCCTAGGTTCTTCATGACCATTTTTTTTTTTTTTTTAGATTCCATATATATGTGTTAGCATACGGTATTTGTTTTTCTCTTCCTGACTTACTTCACTCTATATGACAGACTGTATGGGGGAAAAGTATTGGATATAAAGAAATATAACCTTGGAGTGCTCAAAACTCAAAGAAAAGTGAAAATGAGGGAAATATCAAAGTAGGAGAAAATTTCAGACTTTTAAAAAACATTTCAAAGTCTACTTTGATTTAAATGAATAAAACTCAGCACCCATTGAACGTTTCCTAAGGACCAGACACTGTGTGCAGTAGCTTGCTGCTGGAAGAGTTTCATTAGGCTATAAGCCTAAGATACTCATTAGGTGAGTGTGCTAGTGACAATAATAAAAAAAAAAAAAAAGAGAGAAAGAGAGATTAGAGAATTAAGAGAGACAAAATCCTAAGGGCATAAAGATCACATCTGGAAGGATCTGGAATGCCTCCTGAAGGTGAGCATTGAGTCAGAAATTGTGAAGGGCCTGAGAGTTCTCCTTACTTGCAAGTTAACTTGCGACACTGCCAGTGTTGCATACACATCCTGAGAAAACTTGAGAACCTTGTATCAAAACCAGTTATAACTCACGATCAAAACAGCAGCCAGGGCCATATCTGGTAGCAGTTTCCTAATCCCTGATCCCCACACAGGGACACAGTGAGGGGCAGGAGGTACCTGCGCATGCCATGGGGGCCTGACATAGAGGAACTCAGAAATCAGGAAACGTGGCTCTTACCTAGGGCTTCTAGTGACCTACCCAGTCTCCCCACAAATGAGAAAAAGAGGCATCTTTACTCTGGAAGGTAAACATATTTTCTCTGAGAAGGAAAAGGAGACTTTATTTTCCTGGAAAAAAATATAAAATATAATAAATATTATGTATTACAATAAATGTAATAAATTCTCTATCTTTATTAAATTGGTCAGCAAACAAATGTCCTTTGAACTGGAAGGAGACACTATCTCTAGCTTCCGAGGAAAATTTTAGTACATTTTTCTCAGGGAACCAGACCATGTAGAAACATGAAATAATCATGGAGTGTTATCATCTCCCAAAATATCTGTTTGAATTCTTAGAAGAAATTGGAAAGCATCTTTAGATGGAAGAGACCCTCTGAATCAAAATATTCTGTATTACAAGACAGGAGTCTGTCTAATTCATTTTATACTGGTTTACTCATTTGGGGCTGCTAGTAGAAGAAAAAGAGAGGTAGCTGGGACGTGCAGATGGAAGAAAAGTAGGAGGTTCATGCCTGTGCTGATAATTCTGTCTTGGCCTTGTGGCTCTACAGTGCCCTTTGGATTCATACTTCAAAGCTTTGAATGTGGGCTGCTGGTAGGTCATTCAGGTGTAAAGGTTTGAATGTCTAATAGGTACTGTAAGTATCATTCTGTAGTTTGAAGAAATAGTAGGGCTGAAGACGTACAATTGGAATCCTTCATTTATGGCTTATAATTTGATATTATATATACATTATATCAAATATCATATATTATTATATATACATATTATTATATCATTATATATGATACCATATATATTATCATGTATTATACTATTATATACTATTCATAAAGGCCTATTAGGTAACATGACATTAAATTTGGGATTTCATTGACGAGCAAGGCTACTGCTTCTGGGTAATGGGGCATGTGTTGTCAATGAAATTAAGAGCACAGTGCGATTGCCTTGTTCTTGTGCCACACAACATGCTTCCTGAACACAAAGGATGCCGTCCTGGAAAATACAGCAAAGGATAAGGGATCATCGAGCTGACAGAAGCTCTGTGGAAAGGGGAGACTTATTCTTATCTGGAATATTTGTCTATGGTATTAGGAGGTTGGGGGTAGGAGGGTTTCACTATAATCAACTTGAACCAGGCAGCCCCCTGGCAGCATATCTGGAGCTCAGCGCTGGACTTGGCCCTTGGAAGGTCATGCATTCATTCAGCCGTGTTGGTAGACAACACAGCTCCAGGGAGGGAAGCTCACACACAAAGCCTCCACCCTTGCCTCTAAAGCCACGGTATACATCGACAGTCTTCTCCACAGTGGATGGCCTCTGGTGGGCATTTATATGTGCACAAGTGTCTACACACTTTGCCTAGTTTAAGGGGTCCATCAGCATACATTTTCTTAGACACATGTGTCACCAACTTTTCAATTTTGTTGTTTTCAAGTTCTGTTCAACAAATTATTGGATCTACAACTACTAGTAGGCCAGTCTATCTGAGGATAGATATTGGAATTAATTTTCAGTGAGATCTTTCTTTCACTCAGCCACTGTATTAGAACTTTTCTTATATTGCTATAGTTAATCCCCATAAATATCCAAGAAGTACTTGGATTTCCATTTTCTAGACGAGAAAATTGAGGTTTCTTTTTTCTCTCTTTAAAGCCACAGAACCATCTTCAAAATGTGTACATTAAATATGCACAATTTTGCATATTAACCATACCTCAGTAAAGTTGAAAAAAATGGTAGAATCAGAATTTAAACCAGGTTCTGACTCCAAGTCCCATACATCTTCTAAAACCAGCTGCCTCTGAGTCAGTTGAAATCTGATTCATTGAAGTTTTTATTGTGTGTGCTTGTGTACGTGTACTTGTGTTCTTGTATGCATAGGACTGGCCTTATATGCATTAATGGCACATAATTTTGCTGTAATGTCTTTCCTGCTATCATTTTTTGGTTTAAATTTTCTCTTAGGTAATAAAAAAATAAATTCTTTCTAATTCCTCAAATACTTCTGGATGCTCAATGGCTAGGACATGTGAGCATAGATTGGATCACTATACACTAAGACTCAAACTATTTAATCTCCTGTCCCTTGGACTCTCAAAACTGTTTCCCCTTAAGTTATGTTTTTTGAAATCAAATCATTTTTTTAGCTTGAGTCCTTTAAAAACTATTAGCTTTTCACTGCCTTCATTCCATTACTTAGTTATGATTTAAACTATAATTGCTTAGCTATAATTTATTTACCTTAACAATAAGTGTCAGCTCTCTTGTTTAGAAACTATAACAGCTAAAATGCATAGTGGCTTCCTCAAGTAGTTTAGAGTCTAAAATAGAAGAGAGATGAATTAACAGACAATTGCTATAAGGAATTATAAGTGCAGAGGTAAGGTTAAATACAGAGGCTAGGTCCAAGAATTCAGATGAGAAAACAAAACAAAACAAAACTGAAGTACAGCCAAACTGTACACTACTGACTTTTGTCATATTCTCTTTAACTCACCATTGAAAAGCCATTGTTTTATTCACTGAACAGATATATGCTAATATATGTGTACATAATGTGTACTATACGTTATGTCAGGTAAGGGGCAAACAGCTATAGTCTGCCTGAGTCTGTGCCTTCAATGAACTTAAAATTTTATGGAGAAAGCTTTGTTGGTAACAAAATACTTTGTAGCTTTTTTTTAAGCTCTTAGTGTATCTACAACAATCAGCAATGGAGAAAACCATATGAACTAATATTTTGGAGGTTATTAGTCTTTTTTGCAAAATATTAACTTTAGACTACTCCAAAAAATGATATTAACATGTGTTCTCTCAACTTGAAATAATATTAGGATCCCCAGAAAGTAAATGATAGACTATTTCATATTATCACCTATTTAAATTCTTGGGACATTTTACTCTTTGGCTATATAGTACTCCATGTAATTCCTGGGAGAAACTAAAGATTTCTGTTGTCTGTAGTCTCCTTCATGGCAACTTCTCTATGTGGCCCGTCTCCATCTTCTTTTCCTGAAAAATTCCTACCCAGTGGTAAAGTGTCAACTTAAACAAAACTCCTTGTCACAGAACATGCACTTATAACTCACCCATCCACAGCACACCCATCCATAGCACACCCATTGCACACCCATCGAGCAACTGACTTATATTTCAGGCTTATATTCTCACTCTTTACACCTTGCATATTTTTTTCTAGTAAATCTAACTAGTTTGAAGTCACCATGCTGTTTTCTGAAAATGTCATGCTGTTTTGTAGCCCACACTTGACCCCATATATCTAACTCTTAGAATATGGTGGTACCATGGAGGTAGAGGCTCTCTAGCTAATGTAATAAAATTTTAATGGCGATTTGCTAAGTACCATACCCATAAATGTCACATAAAGGACCAAATTTGTCAGAGAATGATACTATCTTCCCTAGATTCCTCCAAATGACTCTTCTCACCCATCATGGCAAACCCTTATAAAAAGTGGGGGAAGATTTCTTTTGTCAATTCCAAGATGTTTTTCTTTCTTTGCCATTTCATGTTTTGTAACACCACCTATGGATCACAGGCAACCTTCTAGTTAATCTCTACCATACAGCAAAACTTTCACGTTATCTACATTTTCTAATCCATAATTAGTTTGATATTCTAATTTGTCTCTCCCTAAGGAGAAAAAAGAAACTTTCTGGCCTTAGCAAAGTAGTTCTTATAATATTTTTAGAATACTGCTCTACAATAACAAGAGGAAACAATTCATAAAAGAGCCATTTGACATATTACATATATTGCATAATACTTTAGGAAAATGGTGATGTCTCACACACACACACACACGCTCAAAACAGTAACTATGCAGAGTTGATGGATATGTTAATTAGCTTGATTGTGGTGATCTTTTCACAACATATACACTTATGTACACCTTATGTATATACAGTTTTCATATGTCAGGGATGTTTCAATATAGCTGTTAAGGGAAAAAAAGAGACAAAAAAGAAAATAAAAAAAGAAAATTGTGTTAAACGCTTTGAGAATGGAGAAAAAAATATTCTGAAGTTTTCTGTGGTTGAATTTATTCCAAATATGTTGGAATAGTAGCCATCCTTACTATTACTTTAGGTTTTTAACAGATTATATCTCTTCAGTGTTGACTTGTTAATACCTTATAGCCACTGCTCTTTTGTACACAATATTCCTTCAGTACAGACTGACCTTCTCCTATATTTTGCTCCTTTCCTTTCAAGATATGTATTCATCATATTTAAGATAGAAACTTATTTTATTGCAGGTTGATTAGGTCAAGTAACTAATATTTATGGGTCATGTACTATGTGATATAGGCAAATGCTACATCTTGAGGGTGTAAATTCAAATAATACAGATTGTACCCTAAAGAAGCAAGGAAATAGTACTCATAATTTCATATGCTAATTTCAGTGACAGGCTTAAATGGAATAGGCACAGAAAAAGGCAATGTTTTCATCATTCTTTCTATATTGAACAGTAGTTTAGCAACTTGTTTGAAATCTCCCAGTTTGCATATAGCAAAAACAATATCTTACTCCTATTTGTATGCCCAACTTTACATAGCTGTATGTCAATATATACATGTTCAATAAGGAAGGAAATGAAATGATATCACAGGAAGTACAGAAGGATTGTCAGAACGTCTTAAAAAGGATATTGTAGAAAAGACTTTTCTGAAGAATAAATTTTTATATTTTTACTTTTATTTTTAAATTTTATATTATTTTTGGCTGCACTGCACAGCATGTGGCATCTTAGTTCCCCGACCAGGGATGGAACCCATGCCCCCTGCAGTGGCAGCATGGACCCCTAACCACCAGGGAATTTCCTGTTTTTGTTTTTAATTTTAATTAAAATATAGTTGATTTACAATGTTGTGTTAGTTTCAGCTGTACAGCAAAGTGATTCAGTTATATATTTATATATAATTCTTTGTCAGATTATTTTCCATTATAGGTTATTACAAGATACTGAATATAGTTCCCTGTGCCATCCAGCAGGTCCTTGTGTATCTATTGTATATATAGTAGTGTGTATCTGTTAATCCCAAACTCCTCTGGTTCCTCCCAATTCTAATAACCTGCGCTTCAATTTTCAGAATTACCCTTCCCAGATTAATTCATTTTATTTATCTGCATTGAAAATTGTCTAACAACTTTGTACACTTAGATGCAGCTTGTCAGATCTTAACATTCTCACAGTCTGTCAATGCCTTAGGATTAGCAAAAGTATATAAAAGTCATTAGAGACTTTGCCCTTATGAGACTTGTCACTGTATTTTTGGCACTGGAAGATCAAAGGAAGGTTGTTCCTAGTTATTTCCTCTCACTGAAATGTTCTCCCCAAGAACCCTGCCTGTCAGAAGTCCATCAATCCACAAGTTACAGCTCACAAGTTATCACTTCTATAAAATAGTTTCAAATATTTCAGTCATAGTATAAAATAGTTTCAGATATTTCAGTCATATTTTACCTCAGTTTTCTGTGTTATCAGTGCTAATTATAAAAGATGTTGTAGACTGTCAACAAATGTAACATAAATGTATTTCTTCAGTGTACCTGTTCCCATATCTATCTTTGCTACCGTGGAAGCTTCCTGAGTAGAGGTCTAATTTAATTGGGTTCCACCTCTCTTACACAGTTATAAACATTATTATTCTTTTGAGTATCAATTATTAATGCATGTTTACAACATTGGTAAGTGCAACATTATGAGATGAAGATTCAATAGCAGTTTATTAATTTATAATAGATATATTAGGAGACTTATAACTTTGAAGTTTGGCTAATCACAGAATATTATGCCATGTCAAAAACACAAAATTACTAGTTATGACATAGAAATTGACAGATTATTGTTTTAAGTTTAATATATGTATTTTAAAATTTTATATGTATAGTATAGATCAGGTTAGATAATTCAGAGACAGAATTGGAAACAGATTTGGTAGTAAAAAATACCAAAACCATATTGATGATTGTAGCTCTCAAAGTAATGTTTCAATTAACATACCTCAAAGTGAAATCAGATATGAACGAAGTACAGAGTGTGACACACAGCTTTTTAACTATTTTTATTTTAAAATGTTAAACGTATATAATTTTATATTTCATGTGGGTTTTGAAAGTATAATAGTTATTTTAGGAATCTTTTAGGATCCTGAAATTGCATAAATAGAGTGTGAGTTTACATTCTATTATTTTGAAAAATTGAACGTGTCAGTAAAAAGACTGCAAATTACAGGCAACTCTATTGATGAGGTATAAATAAACAGTTCTCCGCTTTTCATAAAGAGCTCTCTTGCTATTCATGAGGGAGAGGTTATAGAAATTCCTATGAATGATAGACCTGAGAAATGTCATTAGCTAAGTACATGTTATATATGAAGTATCCCCAAATATCACCAGACAGCATGTAATTGCCAGAGCATATTTTGATAATAATAAATGTATAATGATGCTCACCAAGTAGTAAATAAGTAGTGAAATCCTTTAGAACCACATAAAATGCATAAATCTTAGTAAAACCTTTCCCTTGGGTTTGGAAAGAGTAAACAGACAGTAGGACAGCCAGCACATTTCTGCCTAAACTATCTGAAAGTATTCATATAGCCACAGATGTTACCTTATAAAGGACTCATTCTATTTAAACCATTAGATGGCTTCACAATGACATTAGATTAGATTCATATGTTATAGCAAAATTGATGAATGCATTTCGCATTTTTAAATTAATACCTGTGTTCTAAATGGACAGTCTCTTTCATGACATATAGTTCAAATATATATTGGACTCTTAGTACGTTTTTTTTTTTTTCTTTACTGGATTTCAAATCAAAGTAGACTTGTTAGCATTTGCTGCAGTAAAAACTTCACAATTTTGTCTTTTCCTTAACGTGATTTAATATGAGCATTTTCTTAACATACATGTTGTGCCACTACTACATTTACCAACTGTCTCTAATCAACATCCTTGCTAATTTCAGCAATTCTCTCAGGGATAGAAAAACTGCGCTTCCTCTGATTTTTCTTAGGTGCTTATGTTTATTTGTCTGTAAAAATAGACAAATTTGCATCGAAGTTTTAGTAGATCACCAGTAACTGGCGTTCAAGAGATAAAGAAGATGGGATGAGGTAGAACAATGTGAACTCCAAGGCCAGCAAACTTCAGAGCTGATAGTAGTAAATAGTACTTACTGAGAGTATTTCATGTCTCGAGTAGTACACAATGCAGATGGAACTAAATAATTTTATAACGTTCCTTTAAAAACTTTCTTTTGTTCAACTTTGACAGTTTCATGAAACTAAGGTCAGATACTTGAGGAATCAAGTATCAGATTTAAAGGAAAACCATCTTAGTTATATCCATTTATAACAGTATTGAGGCGGTCACAAGTATTACAAGATAACATATTGGGCAAGTTTGTCCGTTTTCCTCCAGTTTTGTTGAGATATCATTGATATATAGTACATGTAAGTTTAAGGTGTACAGCAAAATGATTTGACTTATATACAGCATGAAATGATTATCACACTAAGTGCAGTGAAAATCCATCATCTCATATAGATAGAAAATTAAAGAAACAGAAAAAAATTTGTGATGAGAACTCAGGATTTATTCTCTTGACAACTTTCACATATAACATACAGCAGTGTTAATAATATTTATGATGCTATATATTACATCTTTAGTAGTTATTTTTCTTATAGCTAGAAGTTTGTACCTTTTGACTACCATTCCCTTACCCCCACCTCTGGTGACCACAAATCTGATCTCTTTTTCTATAAGTTTGTTTGTTTGTTTATTTGCTTTTGAAGAGTAATTGACCTTCAATGCTATGTTAGTTCCTGTTACACAACATAGTATTTTGACATTTCTATACATCTCAGTGTGACCACCACAATAAGTCTAGTTTGTTCATATTTTTTTTTTTTTAGAATCCACCTATAAGTTAAATGTTACAGGATTTGTTTTTCTCTCTCTGATTTATTTCATTTAGCATTTTAGCATAATACCCTGTAGGTTATCCATGTTTGCACAAATGACAAAGTCTCATTCTTTTTTATGTCTGAGTAATATTCAATTATATGTATGTGTATCCAGTCATCTATTGACAGGCACTTAACTTGTTTCCATATCTTGGCTATCATAAATAATACTGCAATGAACATAAGGGTGCATATATCTTCTCTAATTAGTGTTTTGGTTTCCTTTGGATAAATATGCAGGAGTGGAATTGCTGGGTCATATGGCAGTGGTATTTTAAAACTTTTAAGGAATCTCCATACTGTTCTCCATAGTGGCTGCACCAATTTACATTCCCATCAACAGTGCACAAGGGTTCCCTTTTCTCCACATCCTCACCAACACTTATTATTTGTTGTCTTTTTGGTAATAGCCATTCTGACAGGTGTGAGGTGATATCACATTGTGTTTTTGATTTCCATTTTCCGTATGATTAGTGATGTGGAGCATCTTTTCATGTGCCTGTTGGTCATCTGCATGTTTTCTTTGGAAAATACCTGTTCAGGTCCTCTGCATATATTTTTAACTGAGTTCTTTGTTTTTCTGATGTTGCGTTGTTTGTATATTATGGGTATTAACTCCTTATCAGATATATCATTTGCAAATATTTTCTTCCATTCAGTAAGAGGTCTTTTCATTTTGTTGATTGTTTCCAACCCTGTGCAAAAGCTTTTTAGTTTGATGTAGGCCCATTTGTTTATTTTTGCTTTTGTTGCCCTTGCTTGAGGAGACATATCCAAAAAATATTACTAAGACTAATGTCAAAGAGTGTACTGCTTATGTTTTCTTCTATGAGTTTTATGGTTTCCAGTCTTACATTTAAGTCTTTAATCCATTTTTTTGTTTATTTTTGTATATGGTATGAGAAAATATTCTAGTTTTATTCTTTACGTGTAGCTGCCCAGTTTTCCCACCACCAATTATTGAAGAGGCTGTATTTTCCCTATTGTATACTTTTGCTTACATTGTCTCAGATTAATTGTCCATATAAGAGTGTGTTCTTTTCTGGGCTCTCTATTCTCTTCCATTGATCTATGTGTCTGCTTTGTGCCAGTACCATACTGTTTTAATTATTATAGTTTTATTGTAGTATAATATGAAATCAGAAAATGTGGTACTTCAAGTCTTTGTTCTTTCTCAAGATTATTTTGACTCTTTGGGGTTATTTGTTTTACCATACAAATTTTGGAATGATTTTTTTTCCTATCACTATGAAAAATGCAGTTGGTATTTTGATAAGGATTGCCTTAAATCTGTAGATTGCCTTGGGTAGTAAGGTCATTTTAACAATATAATTCTTCTAATTCAGGAGCAGAGTATATCTTTACATCTATTTGTGTCATATTCAATTTCTTTCATCTGTGTCTTCTAGTTTTCTGAATACAGGTCTTTTACCTCCTTAGCTAGATTTATTGCCAGGTATTTTATTCTTTTTGATGAGATGATAATCCTTCCTCTGCATTTTGCACTAGTTTTGGAATAGTTTGTGAAGTATAGGCATTAACTCTTCTCTAAATGATTGATAGGAATCACCTGTGAAGCTGCCTGGTCCTAGACTTTTGCTTGTTGGGAGTTATTTTTATTATTGATCCAATTTCATTACTAGTAATTTGTATGTCTATATTTTCTATTTCTTACTTGTTCAGTCTTGGGAGATTATACACTTCCATGGATTTTTTCATTTCTTTTCAGTTGTATATTTTATCAGGGTATACTTCTTCATAGTAATATTTTGACACTTTATATTTCTATGGAATCAGTTGTAACTTCCTTTTTCATTTCTAATTTTATTTACTTGAGTTTTCCTTTTCTTCTTGATGAGTCTGCCTAAAGATTTATTAATTCTGTTTATCTTTTCAAAGAACCAGCTCTTTTTTTCCATTGATCTTTTCTATTTTTTTAGTCTCTATTTCTGTTCTGATCTTTATGATTTTTTCATTCTACTAACTTTTGACATTTTTTGTTCTTTTTTCTAGTTCCTTTAGGTCTAAGGCTGTTATTTATTTGAGATTTTTTGTTTGTTTGTTTCCTGAAGTAGGCTTGTATCATGATAAACTTCTCCTTAGGCTGTATTTGCCACATCCCATAGCTTTTGTATCATTGTGTTTCATTTGTCTCTAGATATATGTTTAATTTCCTCATTGATTTCTTCATTGATCCTTTAGTTGTTAGTAAACAGGGTGTTAAAGTTCCCTATTGTTATTGTGTTACTGTCAATTTCTCCCTTTATGTGTGTTAATATTTGCTTTGCATATTTAGGTACCCCTATGTTGGGTGCATAGATCTTTAGAATTTTTATATCTTCTTGGATTGATCTCTTGAACATTATGTAATGTCCTTCTCTCTCTTGTTACAATCATTGTTTTAAAGTCTATTTTGTCTGATATAAGTATTGCTCACCCGGTTTTCTTTTCATTTCCATTTCCAAGGAATACTATTTTCTATTCTCTCACTTTCAGTCTGCATGTGTCTTTAGATCTGAAGAGAGTCTCTTGTAGGCAGCCTATATATGGGTCTTGTTTTTATGTGCATTGAGCCACTCTATATCTCATTATTGGGGCATATAGGGCATTTACATTTAAAGTAAATAATGACTATCTCCTAGAGTAACAGAAACAAAGCAAAAATATAAAAATGGGACCTAATTAAACTTATAAGTCTTTGCATAGCAAAGGAAACCATAAGAAAAACAGACAACCTATAGAATGGGAGAAAAGACTTGCAAAAGATTCAAACAACAAGGAAGGGATTAATTTCCAAAATTTACAAATATCTCATACAACTCCATATAAAAAAACAAACAAACAAATAACCCAATAAAAAAAAAAATTGGCTCAAGACCTAGATAGGTATTTCTCCAAAGAAGACATACTGACGGCCAACAGGCACATGAAAAGATGCTCAACATTGCTAATTATTAAAGGAATACAAATCAAAATTACAATGAGGTATCACCTCACACAAGTCCAAATGGCCAACATCAAAAAGTCTACAAATAATAAAAGCTGGAGAGGGTATGGAGAAAAGGGAGCCATCCTACACTGTTGATGAGAATGTAAATTACTGCAGCCACTATGGAAAACAGTATGGAGGTTTCTTAAAAAAAACTAAAAATAGAGTTACCATACATCCTATTCCTGGGCATATATCTGGAAAGCATGAAAACTCTTAATTTGAAAAGATACGTGGACCTCAGTGTTCAAAGTAGTACAATTTATAACAACCAAGACATGGAAGCAACCTAAATGTCCATCAACAGATGAATGGATAAAGAAGATGTGAGATTATATATATATATATATATATATATATATATATATATATATGAACACACACACACAATGGAATATTACTCAGCCACAAAAAGAATGAAATAATGCCATTTGCAGCAACAGGGATGGACCTAGAGATTATCAACCTAAGTGAAGTAAGTCAAAAAGAGAAAGACATATATCACTGGATATCACTTACGTGTAGAATCTTAAAAAAAAAATGATATAAATGAACTTATTTACAAAACGGAGATAGACTCACATACATAGAAAACCAACTTATGGCTATCAAAAGGGAAAGTGGGGGTAGGGATAAATTAGGAATTTGGGATTAAGAGATACACACTACTAAACATAAAATAGATAAACAACAAGGACCTACTGTATAACACAGGGAACTGTATTCAATATCTTGTAATAACCTATAATAGAATAGAACCTGAAAAATTATATATATATATATATATATATATATATAACTGAATCAACTTACTGTACACCTGAAATATTGTAAATCAACTATACGTCAATAAAAAACTTTTAAAAGGACTCTTCTTCAAAAACTAAAATGGTAAAATAATTGATAGGTATGCAGTAATTGTAATTATGTTAAATGTTTTGTGGTTGTTTTTGTAGTTCCTTTTCATCCCTTTTGTCTTTTTTGCTCTCTTCCCTGGCAATTTGGTGTCTATCTTTAATGTTGTGTTTGGGTTCCTTCCTCTTTTATATGTGTGTGTCTATTATAGATTTTTAGTTTGTTGTTACCATGACATTTGCATATAGCAATCTCTATCTAGCTAGCTAGATATCATCTATTATCTATCAATATGATTATTTTAAGTTGCTTATCCATTAAGTTTTTTTTTTTTTAAACATCTTTATTGGAGTATAATTGCTTTACAATGGTGTGTTACTTTCTGCTTTATAACAAAGTGAATCAGTTATACATATACATATGTTCCCATATCTCTTCCCTCTTGCATCTCCCTCCCTCCCACCCTCCCTATCCCACCCCTCTAGGTGATCACAAAGCACCAAGCTGATCTCCCTGTGCTATGCGGTTGCTTCCCACTAGCTATCTATTTTACATTTGGTAGTGTATATATGTCCATGACACTCTCTCACTCTGTCACATCTTAACCCTCCCCCTCCCCATATCCTCAAGTCCATTCTCTAGTAGGTCTGTGTCTTTATTCCCGTCTTGCCACTAGGTTCCTCATGGCTTTTTTTTTTTTTTTCTTAGATTCCATATATATGTGTTAGCATACTGTATTTGTTTTTCTCTTTCTGACTTACTTCACTCTGTATGACAGACTCTAACTCCATCCACCTCATTACAAATACCTCCATTTCATTTCTTTTTATGGCTGAGTAATATTCCATTGTATATATGTGCCACATCTTCTTTATCCATTCATCCGATGATGGACACTTAGGTTGCTTCCATGTCCTGGCTATTGTAAATAGAGCTGCAATGAACATTTTGGTACATGACTCTTTTTGAACTATGGTTTTCTCAGGGTATATGCCCAGTAGTGGGATTGCTGGGTCGTATGGTAGTTCTATTTGTAGTTTTTTAAGGAACCTCCATACTGTTCTCCATAGTGGCTGTATCAATTTACATTCCCACCAACAGGGCAAGAGGGTTCCCTTTCCTCCACACCCTCTCCAGCATTTATTGTTTCTAGATTTTGTGATGATGGCCATTCTGACCGGTGTGAGATGATATCTCATTGTAGTTTTGATTTGCATTTCTCTAATGATTAATGATGTTGAGCATTCTTTCATGTGTCTGTTGGCAATCTGTATATCTTCTTTGGAGAAATGTCTATTTAGGTCTTCTGCCCATTTGTGGATTGGGTGGTTCGTTTTTTTGTTATTGAGCTGCATGAGCTGCTTGTAAATCTTGGAGATTAATTCTTTGTCAGTTGCTTCATTTGCAAATATTTTCTCCCATTCTGAGGGTTGTTTTTTGGTCTTGTTTATGGTTTCCTTTGCTGTGCAAAAACTTTTAAGTTTCATTAGGTCCCATTTGTTTATTTGTGTTTTTATTTCCATTTCTCTAGGAGCTGAGTCAAAAAGAATCTTGCTGTGATGTATGTCATAAAGTGTTCTGCCTATGTTTTCCTCTAAGAGTTTGATAGTGTCTGGTCTTACACTTAGGTCTTTAATCCATTTTGCGTTTATTTTTGTGTATGGTGTCAGGGAGTGTTCTAATTTCATACTTTTACATGTATCTGTCCAGTTCTCCCAGCATCACTTAATGAACAGGCTGTCTTTTCTCCACTGTATATGCTTGCCTCCTTTATCAAAGATAAGGTGACCATATGTGTGTGGGTTTATCTCTGGGCTTTCTATCCTGTTCCATTGATCTATATTTCTGTTATTGTGCCAGTACCAAAGTGTCTTGATTACTGTAGCTTTGTAATATAGTCTGAAGTTAGGGAGCCTGATTCCTCCAGCTCCATTTTTCGTTCTCAAGATTGCTTTGGCTATTCCGGATCTTTTGTGATTCCATACAAATTGTGAATTTTTTGTTCTAAAGATTGCTTTGGCTATTCCGGGTCTTTTGTGATTCCATACAAATTGTGAATTTTTTTGTTCTAGTTCTGTGAAAAATGCCAGTGGTAGTTTGATAGGGATTGCATTGAATCTGTAGATTGCTTTGGGTAGTAGAGTCATTTTCACAATGTTGATTCTTCCAATCCAAGAACATAGTATATCTCTCCATCTATTTGTATCATCTTTAATTTCTTTCATCAGTGTCTTATAATTTTCTGCATACAGGTCTTTTGTCTCCTTAGGTAGGTTTATTCCTAGATATTTTATTCTTTTTGTTGCAATGGTAAACGGGAGTGTTTTCTTAATTTCACTTTCAGATTTTTCGTCATTAGTGTATAGAAATGCAAGAGATTTCTGTGCATTAATTTTGTAGCCTGCTACTTTACCAAATTCATTGATTAGCTCTAGTAGTTTTCTGGTAGCATCTTCAGGATTCTCTATGTATAGTATCATGTCACCTGCAAACAGTCACAGCTTTACTTCTTCTTTTCCGATTTGGATTCCTTTTATTTCTTTTTCTACTCTGATTGCTGTGGCTAACACTTCCAAAACTATGTTGAATAATAGTGGTGAGAGTGGGCAACCTTGTCTTGTTCCTGATCTTAGTGGAAATGGTTTCAGTTTTTCACCTTTGAGGACAATGTTGGCTGTGGGTTTGTCATATATGGCCTCTATTATATTGAAGAAATTTCCCTCTATGCCTACTTTCTGCAGGGCTTTTATCATAAATGGGTGTTGAATTTTGTCAAAAGCTTTGTCTGCATCTATTGAGATGATCATATGGTTTTTCTCCTTCAATTTGTTAATATGGTGTATCACGTTGATTGATTTGCGTATATTGAAGAATCCTTGCATTCCTGGGATAAACCCCACTTGATCATGGTGTATGATCCTTTTAATGTGCTGTTGGATTCTGTTTGCCAGAATTTTGTTGAGGCTTTTTGCATCTATGTTCATCAGTGATATTGGCCTGTAGTTTTCTTTCTTTGTGACATCTTTGTCTGGTTTTGGTGTCAGGGTGATGGTGGCCTCATAGAATGAGTTTGGGAGTGTTCCTCCCTCTGCAATATTTTGGAAGAGTTTGAGAAGGATAGGTGTTAGCTCTTCTCTAAATGTTTGATAGAATTCACCTGTGAAGCCACCTGGTCCTGGGCTTTTGTTTGTTCGAAGATTTTTAATCACAGTCTCAATTTCAGTGCTTGTGATTGGTCTGTTCATATTTTCTATTTCTTCCTGGTTCAGTCTCGGCAGTTTGTGCATTTCTAAGAATCTGTCCATTTCTTCCAGGTTGTCCATTTTATTGGCATAGAGTTGCTTGTAGTAATCTCTCATGATCGTTTGTATTTCTGCAGTGTCAGTGGTTACTTCTCCTTTTTCATTTCTAATTCTATTGGTTTGAGTCTTCTCCCTTTTTCTCTTGATGAGTCTGGCTAATGGTTTATCAATTTTGTTTATCTTCTCAAAGAACCAGCTTTTAGTTTTATTGGTGTTTGCTATTGTCTCCTTCATTTCTTTTTCATTTATTTCTAATCTGATCTTTATGATTTCTTTCCTTCTGCTAGCTTTAGGGTTTTTTTGTTCTTCTTTCTCTAATTGCTTCAGGTGCAATGTTAGGTTGTGTATTCGAGATGTTTCCTGTTTCTTGAGGTAGGCTTGTATTGCTATAAACTTCCCTCTTAGCACTGCTTTTGCTGCATCCCATAGGTTTTGGGTCGTCGTGTTTCCATTGTCATATGTTTCTAGGTATTCTTTGATTTCCCCTTTGATTTCTTCAGTGATCACTTCTTTATTAAGCAGTGTATTGTGTAGCCTCCATGTGTTTGTATTTTTTACAGATCTTTTCCTGTAATTGATATCTAGTCTCATAGCATTGTGGTTGGAAAAGATACTTGATGCGATTTCAATTTTCTTAAATTTACCAAGGCTTGGTTTGTGACCCAAGATATGATCTATCCTGGAGAATGTTCCATGAGCACTTGAGAAAAATGTGTATTCTGTTGTTTTGGGGTGGAATGTCCTATAAATATCAATTAAGTCCATCTTGTTTAATGTATCATTTAAAGCTTGTGTTTCCTTATTTATTTTCATTTTGGATGATCTGTCCATTGGTGAAAGTGGGGTGTTAGAGTCCCCTACTATGATTGTGTTGCTGTCGATTTCCCCTTTTATGGCTGTTAGTATTTGCCTTATGTATTGAGGTGCTCCTATGTTGGGTGCATAAATATTTACAATTGTTATACATTCCTCTTGGATCGATCCCTTGATCATTATATAGTGTCCTTCTTTGTCTCTTGTAATAGTCTTTATTTTAAAGTCTATTTTGTCTGATATGAGAATTGCTACTCCAGCTTTCTTTTGATTTCCAATTGCATGGATTATCTTTTTCCATCCCCCCACTTTCAGTCTGTATGTGTCTCTAGGTCTAAAGTGGGTCTCTTGTAGACAGCATATATATGGGTCTTGTTTTTGTATCCATTCAGCCAGTCTGTGTCTTTTGGTGGGAGCATTTAATCCATTTACATTCAAGGTAATTATCGATATGTATGTTCCTATTCCCATTTTCTTAAATGTTTTGCGTTTGTTATTGTAGGCGTTTTCCTTCTCTTGTGTTTCTTGCCTAGAGAAGTTCCTTTAGCATTTGTTGTAAAGCTGGTTTGGTGGTGCTGAACTCTCTCAGCTTTTACTTGTCTGTAAAGGTTTTAATTTCTCCATCACATCTGAATGAGATCCTTGCTGGGTAGAGTAATCTTGGTTGTAAGTTTTTCTCCTTCATCACTTTAAGTATATCCTGCCACTCCCTTCTGGCTTGCAGAGTTTCTGCTGAAAGATCAGCTGTTAACCTTATGGGGATTCCCTTGTGTGTTATTTGTTGTTTTTCCCATGCTGCTTTTAATATGTTTTCTTTATATTTAATTTTTGACAGTTTGATTAATATGTGTCTTGGCATGTTTCTCCTTGGATTTATCCTGTATGGGACTCTCTGTGCTTCCAGGACTTGATTAACTATTTCCTTTCCCATATGAGGGAAGTTTTCAACTATAATCTCTTCAAATATTTTCTCAGTCCCTTTCTTTTTCTCTTCTTCTTCTGGGACCCCTACAATTCGAATGTTGGTGTGTTTAATGTTGTCCTAGAGGTCTCTGAGACTGTCCTCAGTTCTGTTCAGTCTTTTTTCTTTATTCTGCTCTGCAGTAGTTATTTCCACCATTTTATCTTACAGGTCACTTTTCTGTTCTTCTGCCTCAGTCATTCTGCTGTTGGTCCCATCTAGAGTATTTTTAATTTCATTTACTGTGTTTTTCATCGTTGCTTGGTTCCTCTTTAATTCTTCTACGCCCTTGTTAAATGTTTCTTGCATTTTGTCTATTCTATTTCCAAGATTTTGGATAATCCTTACTATCATTATTCTGAATTCTTTTTCAGGTAGACTACTTATTTCCTCTTCATTTTTTTAGGTCTGGTGTGTTTTGACTCTGCTCCTTCATCTGCTGTGTGTTTTTCTGTCTTCTCATTTTGATTATCTTACTGTGTTTGGGGTCTCCTTTTCACAGGCTGCAGGTTCGTAGTTTCCGTTGTTTTTGGTATGTGTCCCCAGTGGCTAAGGTTGGGTCAATGGGTTGTGTAGGCTTCCTTTTGGAGGGGACTAGTGCCTCTGTTCTGGTGGATGATGTTGGATCTTGTCTTTCTGGTGGGCACGTCCACATCTGGTGGTGTGTTTTGGGGTGTCTGTGGCCTTATTATGATTTTAGGCAGCCTCTCTGCTAATGGATGGGGCTGTGTTCCTGTCTTGCTAGTTGTTTGGTATAGGGTGTCCAGCACTGGAGCTTTCTAGTCGTTGAGTGAAGCTGGGTCTTGATGTTGAGATGGAGATCTCTGAGAGATTTTTGCCGTTTGGTATTACGTGGAGCTGGGAGGTATCTTGTGGACCAGTGTCCTGAAGTTGGCTCTCCCACCTCAGAGGCACAGCCCTGATGCCTGGCTGGAGCACCAAGAGCCTTTCATCCACACGGCTCAGAGTAAAATGGAGAAAAAATAGAAAGAAAGAAAGAAAGAAAGAGGATAAAATATACTGAAGTAAAATAAAGCTACTATAAAGCAAAGCTGTACAGACAAAATCTCACCCAGAAGCATACACATATACACTCACAAAAAAAGGAAAAGGGGAAAAATTAATATATCCTGCTCCCAAAGTCCACCTCCTGAATTTGGGATGATTCGTTGTCTATTCAGGTATTCAGCAGATGCAGGCACATCACGTTGACTGTGGAGCTTTAATCCGCTGCTCCTGAGGCTGCTGGGAGACATTTCCCTTTCTCTTCTTTGTTCGCACAGCTCCTGGGGTTCAGCTTTGAATTTGGTCCCTCCTCTGCGTGTAGGTCGCCTGAGGCGTCTGTTCTTCGCTCAGACAGGACAGGGTTAAAGGAGCAGCTGCTTCGGGGGCTCTGGCTCACTCAGGCGGGGGGAGGGAGCGGTACGGAGGAGGCGGGGCGAGCCTGCGGCGTCAGAGGCGTCGTGACGTTGCAGCAGCGTGAGGCGCGCCGTGCGTTCTCCCAGGAAGTTGTCCCCGGATCATGGGACCCTGGCGGTGGCGGGCTGCACAGGCTCCCGGGAGGGGCGGTGTGGAGAGTGACCTGTGCTCGCACACAGGCTTCTTGGTGGCGGCAGCAGCAGCCTTAGCGTCTCACGCCCGTCTCTGGGGTCCGTGCTGTTGACCGCGGCTCGTGCCCGTCTCTGGAGCTCGTTTAGGCGGCGCTGTGAATCTCCTCGCCTCGCGCACCAGGAAACAAAGAGGTAAGAAAAAGTCTCCTGCCTCTTCGGCAGCTGCAGACCTTTTCCTGGACTCCCTCCCGGCTCGCCGTGGCACACTAGCCCCTTCAGGCTGTGTTCACGCCGCCAACCCCAGTCCTCTCCCTGCGATCCGACCGCAGCCCGAGACTCAGCTCCCAGCCCCGCCCGCCCCGGCGGGGGAGCAGACGAGCCTCTCGGGCTGGTGAGTGCTGCTCGGCGCCGAGCCTCCGTGCGGGAACCTCTCCGCTTTGCCCTCCGCACCCCTGTGGCTGCGCTCTCCTCCGTGGCTCCGAAGCTCCCCCCTCTGCCACCCGCAGTCTCCGCCCGCGAAGGGGCTCCTAGTGTGTGGACACCTTTCCTCCTTCACAGCTCCCTCCCACTGGTGCAGGGCCCGTCCCTATTCTTTTGTCTCTGTTGTTTCTTTTTTCTTTTGCTCTACCCAAGTATGTGGGGAGTTTCTTCCCTTTTGGTAGGTCTGAGGTCTTCTGCCAGCGTTCAGTGGGTGTTCTGTAGGAGCAGTTCCACATGTAGATGTATTTCTACTGTATCTGTGGGAAGGAAGGTGATCTCCGCGTCTTACTCTTCTACCATCTTGACGTACCCGATATCTGATCCATTAAGTTTGAAATCATTATAACAACCATGCATTTTAACCCCCCCCTTATTTATTGTTTTGACATCACATTTTGCATCTTTTCATTTTGTGTGTCCCTTCACTTTACATAGTGGATATAGTTCTTTATTTCTAGTAAAGCTTTTTTCATGGTGCTGAACTCTTGGCTTTTGCTCTCTAAAACTTTTGATCTCTCCTTCAAATCTGAATAAAATCTTGCTGTGTAGAGTATTCTTGGTAGTAGGTCTCATCACTTTAAATATATCATGCCACCCCCTTCTGACCTTCAGAGTTTCTGCTGAAAAGTCAGTTCATGGCAATTGGAGAGTTCCCTCTACGTAACTTATTGCTTTTCTATTGCTGCTTTTAATACTCTCTCTTTTTATCTTTAATGTTTACCATTTTAAATGGAGTGTGTCTTGGTGTGATCCTCTTTGTGTTTACCCTGTTTCTGACTCTCTGTGCTTCCTGGACCTGGAGGTCTGTTTCCTTTCTCAGGTTAGGGAAGTTTTCAGCTATTATGTCTTCAAATCTGTTCTCTGCCCCTTTATCTCTCTCTTCTCTTCCTGGAACACCTGTAATATGAATATTAGTACACTTGGTGTTGTACCAGAGGTCTTTTAAACTGTCCTAATTTTTAAAACTCTTTTTTTCATTTTTCTATTGGTTTCAGTGGCTTCCACTACTCTGATTTCCAGTTTGGTTCTTATTTATATTTTTTTAATCTCTTTTTAAACATTTCTAACTTCTCACTCTGTTCATCATGCTTCTTTTGTGTTCTTTGAACGTATTTATGATCATTACTTTGAACACTTTATAGGGCAGATTGCTTATCTTTGCTTCACTTAGTTCTTCTTTTAGGGTTTTATCTTATTCCTTCATTTGTAACTTATTCCTCTGTTGTTTCATTTTGCCTAATTCACTGTTTTGCTCTTTATTGCTATATATTTGGTAGGTTGGTTAATTTTACTGATCTTGAAGAAGTGGCCTTTTTTTATGAGATGTCCTATGTGTTCCAGCAGTATACTCCCCACCGGTAACCAAAGCTATATGCTCTAGAGATGCCCCATTGTGGGCTTGCATGGGCCCTTCTGCTGCAGTGGGCTGACTACTCTGCATGGGCTGGTAGGCACAGCTGGTCCCACTTCAGTTAGTTGCCAGATCCGGGCTTGTGCACAGGGCAACATTTATGTCCCCAGGATGAGCTTAAGTTGCCCCCTGCCTCTTTAGGAAGTTCTCTAAGATTAGTAGGTTGGTGTGACCCAGGCTTCTTTCAAATTACTGCTTCTACCCTGGGTCCCAGAGCATGTAAGATTTTGTGTGTACCCTTTAAGTGTGGAGTCTCTGCTTCTTATAGCCATTAGGTTCTCCTGAGAATAAACCCCATTGGCCTTCAGAGCATAATATTCTAGGGGCTTATCTTCCTGGTTCAGGAATCCTGCGCTGGGGAGCCCAATGTAAAGATGGGACCCCTCACTCCTTGGTGAGAAACTTTGCATTTGTGATTATCCTTATGTTTGTGGGTCACCACCTGCAGTTATGGTTCTTTACTATACTGTATCTCCTCCCATCCTACTTCTCTTGTTGTGGTTCCTTCTTTATATGCTTAGTTGTAGAAGGTTTATTCTGCTAGTCTTCAGGTCTTTCTCATTAATAGTTCTTCTGTAAATAGTTGTAATTTGTGTGTATCCATGGGAGGAGGTAAGCTCAGGGTCTTTGTACTCCATCATCTTGGTCATTCCTCCCTAAGCAAGTTTTTATGTTATGTTTTCTATGTACTTGTTGCACTCATTTCTGGTGCATAGTTATTTTCAGTCAAGATCAATTTCTGAGTTCCAGAGAGACTACAAAATATTTCCATTTAGTACTTCCAATGTTAATACATAATTCCACACGGTACATCCAAAACTTAACTTGTTGTCTGTACCCCAAACCAATTCAACCTTCTGGTTTTTCTGAGTGAGTAATGCCATGACAGAAACTTGAAGACCTTGATTACCTATTTCCAGTCTAAGCATATTTATCTATCAATCGTTTACCACATTCTCTTATTATTTTTTATTTATCTGAATTACATTAGCTTCTAAGCTTCTTCAAGACAAGATTTTGGTCTTATTCACTGATCTCCAATGCTAGCCCAGTATCACACATAAATAACAAATCAGAACCATTTGTGTAATTGAGTATATTAATTTGAAAATACCTATGGAATAACAAACTGGATTAAACCTATACATATATCATAAGAGATAACTTTGATATAACCACAAATTATATATCTTTGAATTTCATATGTCTGGCAGTGACCTCCATAAATCAGCTAAGGTGAAAATGGAAGATTATAAATAAACATATATAAGAACACAAAACACATAGGTAACACAGAAGAAGTATATTTTATTATTTATTTTATTATTTTATTTTAGTTATATATTTTATTTATATTATCATTGATTTTTACTCATATAAAGTATAAAATGGGTGTTTCTCAAAGTGACACTACAAGGAACAAGGCAGCTCCAATTCTTATGCCCAGAATCTTCAATGTGTGATTTTCAAAATTGCCATATTTTCTGAATTAAGCTGACAGAAGATTAAAATTATGGAAAGTGTACACGGGAGGTTTTAGGAGGCCAGTTCACATCAATTCTGTTTATATGATATTGACTATAGTTTAATCAGATCCAAATGCAAAGGAGGCCAGCATGTATTCTGTAGCTGGTTCTCCAGCTACAGACAAAGAGGAAATGGGTCCAGTAAACACAGAGCCTGTCTCTGCCACAGTCAACCCATCTGCTCACAAAATTCAGAGTTCACACTTGTTCCCAAATATGGGACAAAAATCAATCTCTTTTCAGGAAGTTAAACAAAGACATGTAATTACTGCACCCAACCCAAAACTCAAGATCGCTAGGCAGTCTCTTTGGTCTCAGTGAATTACTGATTGTCTGACAACCTATAAACAAAGACACATCTTATCTGATTTTCACATGTCTCAGTTTACATGCTCGAGGAGCAGGAGCTGTAAGACCGTAGTAAAAATTCTCATGTGGAACAATGAAGAATGAGAGATACACTGAAATCATTTTTCTAGAGCAATAGTAAAATCCTACAGTGCAGGCGTTGTAGAAACTTCTGCTTTGATTGTTGGAAAATCACCTTAATGATACCATCCCTAATTTTCCTCCTTATACATTGTTCTTCATGATTGCTTGCTTTTTTTTTCTTCTTTCTGACAGATTTTTCTTTCTTTTTTACTCTTTAAAGCTACATCTGAAGTGGGTGTAATTTGGAATAATTACCTATTTGGTAGAGTATGGTTTTTACAACCTTCTTCCTACTTGTGCAACTCTGAACACCAAGGGTTGATTTGAAGTAAAAATGTCAAAGCATTCTTTTCTGGTTTAGTTTTTCCTTTGCCAGAACAGGTCATTCAAAACATTGTAGGTTTCTGATATGTTTGCTTGCAGGCATTTCAAATGTGCATGTAAAATTACACAAAGTTCTCTGGGTGCATAATTCTCAGGTTTGCTTTATTTATTTGATTTGTTAATATTATCTTCCTCTTCCCCTTAATTTTGGCTGATTTGAGGTAAACTGAAGGAAAAGATTCAGGTATGTCAGTATTAGGTTGAATGGTCTTTGTCTCAGGACTAAGATGTTTGTTCAACTAGGAGTCTTATTGGGTCTTTATTGTTAAGCCTTTTCTAATTCCATATCATCTTTTGACTTGTATCCACAAGTGGTTGGTGGCTTTTCAAAGCCCATAATTTCTTTATTTCTGTATTTCCTCTATTGTCATCTATGTTTGAAAACCAGTCAACTCTTGCTTGATCTCAAGCTTCAGGTCATAGCCAATACACATTTTGTTTTCAACTCAATTTCCTTGAAGTCAGGCTTAGTAGGCACATAGTCTGTTTTGAAAATTGTCAACCGTTTTATGGGCTATAGTTTTACTGAATATTCTGCCATTATATAACAGATCTTCAGCTTTACAATTTGCAATATCTCTTCTTACCATCTGTCATCCAACCACGAAGCCAATGACACACACTTTAGGTGACTGTAAAGGCAGCAAGCCATTTCCAGTTAAGTTTTGGTATAAGGTTTTGTTTTAAGTTCATGGAATGTTAGCTGCGCTAATAAATGTACAAAGACTCAAACGTGAGTGAGATTTATCATTCAAGTAAATTCCAAAATTGTGTTCCTGACTAGCTTGTGTTTTTCTTCCTAGTAGTAATTTACAAATCAGGGTTTCTTTTATCTTGAGCCTCTGTGTTTTTCAACACTTGGGCTTTCATGCACATTGGATCATGTTCAAAGGAGAGGGAAAATGCACGGACGATGGGGTACAGGAAGTTTCACGGGTCAATCCTAGAAATAGTACACAACACTCCCACTCATATGGTGTTTCTCAATCACAGTGCATGACCACTCTTAACATCAATGTAATCTAGCTGTGTGTGCGGGAAGAAGAATAAACAGTTCTGAGTCCATTTTCACATCAGTATGTGATTTGATAATATAGTTTCAAATTTCCTGCAGAGAGGGATTTCTGCTTTTCTAACATACCACTTGTATAATATTGGGAGGGAAAACCTGTGATTTTGGAAAGGTGTTTTTGGTCATAGAAGAATTGAGGCCATTGTATCTTGAGACACAACAGCTGCACCTTGAGAAGGAAACTGGAAAGTAAGAAATTTTGACCAAGTGCTGATGGACATATAAATTACATCCTTAGTCTAGAAAGTGTGTCAGGAGAATCAACATACTTCTTTGACTAATGAAAGTGAATATTCAGGAAAAGAATAAACAAAAATCCTTCTAGATACAGTTTTACACTAAGATGTGTCAATTGGTTTGGATTTTTTTTATTTTTGAAAAATATTAAAGAGTTAACTGGGAAATAAGAGGCATATTTTTAGACCAGGTGAACTCAATTCTATTTAAATTTACCTTTGCTTTATGCATGCACATGCTTTGTTGACTCAAGGATGAAATGAGTGGTTCTGGACTTAAACTGAAATAAGTGATGGAAAGAGTGCGTAGATATTGTGACATAAATCATGCAAAACCTTAAACTTTTATTCATCATATATTTCAAAAAAATACAAGGTGGCATGCCTGAGCGGTATTATTTGAAGGATAGTTTCCAAGCAAAGACACTTCATTGTCTTTTGTCAAAATACATCCTTCCTCCAACTGTATGTGTGAATACTGTCATGATCATGCACATTTAAAAGTTACAGAAAAATTTGAATGCTCCAGGGCTTTTCATTTACTGTTACTGTCATTATTAATTTCAAATGATGTCATCTAACAAAACTTTTTCAACTAAAACATGCAGTGGCAAGCGATTGTGTTTTCTGATTCTCAAAATAATATGTTTGGAGAGTTATTTTGGCCATAATTCACTTCAGGTTGCCCAAGGGAGTAACAGGAAAATAGCTTGTGCTCTGACTATTCATTTTCATCTACACTGTGTTTTACATTCTGCTTTATCTAGGCTCTTCTCATTAAAATAAATATGATTAATTGGCAGCCATTGCTTGTAAAGCTTAAATTTCCTTCAGATACATTTGGAATTAATTAATTAATATCTTTTCAATTTTATTAGGAGGTAGCATGAACAGCTTACCATCAGAACTATTTCTCTTTCTTATTATTTTCCTGGTCCAAAAATGAGCAATTATTGGTAACTCCTTTATTTCTATTTCAGATAGGCCAGTTAAAGTAACATAGGCAACCATTTCCTGCTTTTGTGTTTTTAAAACTAGTCTTTATTGGTATTTGAAAAGAACATGACACTGAAAATTAAAGCCATAAATGTAAGCCCTATAAAGTTGAGAACTGAAAATTGCAAGATAGATCAGAACTAGCTGAGAACAGAGGAAGGAAACTCTCCCTTAGAGGATCTTAATAGCAAAGAAGAACAAATGCATAAAGAAGATAATGGTAATAAGTTCAAAGTCACCTAAATGATTATAGCATTTTGTTTTTAAGAACAAGTTGAGGAACTATGATATTTTTAAAATGGGTCTGTCCTTTTGAAACCTGAAAACCGACAATGTTATGGTTGAACTTTGTCTGGTAGCCACCTTCTTTAAAAGTTATTCTTTGCCTTTAAAAAGAAATAAGTGGAATGACCTTAAGGACAGAAATCTGCAATAATGGTCCCAATTTTGCCACCCTAGGCACTAAAACCCTGTTGACTTCAAAAGGGCTCTGTTCTACTCTCAGTGATTTTAGCGTTCTTTTTAAGTCATGTTGTTTTTGCCACTTGCAGGGGCCCAGGCTGTTAGGAACTCAGGATAACTGGTGTTTTGTGACCTTCAGAGTCACAGCTACCTGTCTTTGTCTCTCATCTCCGAGGTGACATCGCTGACACTGTTAATTTTCTTTAGCAAAGCCCCTCTGTCAGCAGGATTTATCCTTACATTGTTTGGAATGGTCATGCTAATAAACAATTTTTATTGTTTATTAGCATGACCATTCCAAACAATGTAAGGATAAATCCTGTTAAATGCTGTTCTCTCAGCATTTCAGAACTAAATGACATGTAGCTGCATATTAAATCTAATAGTTTTTTGACATATTGCAAAATATCTACATGAGGGTAGGAAAAGAGGATTTTGCGTTACAAAATTTTGCTGTCAGGTGATACCCAGAACTCAAAAGCCTAATAGTGATTGTGATAGTAAGGGATCCCTCCAACTTTCAATAACTTTATTTCCCCATAACACATTCCTAAAAAGAAGATTAAGAGATTGAAAGAAAGAAAAGATTTATGTCTTAAGATTTTTCCTTGATTCTTTGCATATTGCTGAACTGCAAATCACATTTATGTAAAAATAATTGTATCTTACTTTCATATTTAACTATGTCCTAAAAACAAATTAAAATGTATTTCACTACTTGCTCTGTAAATTATTTTTTATCTAGAATTCAAGGGGGAAAAATCAATATGAAAACACAAACTTTGCTAATAATAAGAAAATAAAAGGATAAAAATATAGGTTCTTAACAGATATCACATTTCAACTGAAGCTCATATGGGTTATTCTAAATGCCATAATTGGACAAAAATTACCCAATGGAATTTTAATTAGTTTATAAAAAAGGGGTTTTTATTACAACAATGTAGAATGGTTAGTATTAGAATAAGAGGGTAAAAAATATTGGATTGAAAATAAAAGCTTGTATAACAGGACAGCCATGATAAAGAATAGATGTGTACTAATATTTTTAATTAATTTTTATTGGAGTATAGTTGCTTTACAATTTGTGTTAGATTCTACTGTACAGCAAAGTGAATCAGCTATATGTATACATACATCCCCTCTTTTTTTGGATTTCTTTCCCATTTAGGTCACCAGAGTGCATTGAGTAGAGTTCCCTGTGCTATACAGTAGGTTCTCATTAGTTATCTATTTTATACATAGTATCAATAGTGTATATTTGTCAGTTCCAATCTCCCAATTGTGTACTGATTTTTTTAATCCCAAGGCAGCCAATTTAAAAACACATCTCTTGTGGGGAAGTTTTCTCAATAGGAAAATATATATATTTATATATAAAATACACAAAACATATAATGTTACTTTCTGAAAGATTTTATTAGTAGAAAAAGATGTGCAGATTTGCACACTGGAACATTCTTTTTCAGACAAATATGCACAGGCACCCCAGTGGAAAATAACACATATGAAGATATTCAGAAAATAACACATATGAAGATTTAAATACAGAGCAACACAGAGAAATATTATATTGTCACAAAATGAACACTTTGTTGTGGTAATGAGTTTGTTTTTCACAATAGGTAATAGGTGGAATTGGATATTATTACTATTTCATCCTTAGAAGTTAAACTGAGTATTTTTGTTAGGCAGAATGGTGTCTCCCACATCAAAGATATCTATATCTAACCTCCAGAGCCTGTGAATATTAGATTACAGGGCAAAGGCAAATAGGTGCAGATGGAATTATGTTTGCTAATCAACCGACCTTAAAACAGAGGGTATTCTGCATTATATCCAGGTGAGCTCAATGTAATCACAGGGGATCTTAAAGTGGGAGAGGGAATCAGAAGAGAGATGGAGGCTGTTGAGTGCTGCTTTGAAGATGGAAGAGTGGGCCACAAGCCAAAGGATGCAGGCCACCTCTCAAAGATGGAATGGAAAGGAACTGAATTTTGATGTAGAGCTTCCAGAAGGAAGGTGACCCTGAGGGCACCTTGACTTTAGTCCAGTCAGACCCATTTGGGGCTTCTACCTCCTGATTATTAAATAACAAATTTGTATTATTTAAGCAACTAAGTGTATAGTGATTTATTACATCTGCAATAGGAAAATAATACAGATTTGGATACATTTCCGTTCATATTTTCAAAATCCTACTCTACCCAAGTATTTGTGGCCATCTAATTTAATGTTCTCTATAAGATTATAATGTCAGAAAATATTAAAATGTTGAGCCATTGTAGGTAATTCAATTACTTAGCAGTTATATCTGAGATTTAGAGATTCACTCACACACGTTTATAATCTAAAAACTGTTAGTTAGCATTTCTATTTATGTTTACACAATAAAGGTTAATATATGTTTTCTTTTTTACATAAGGATCACCAGTCTAGGTGAAATTATATGAAATTTTAGACTTTATTAAGAATTGTAACTTATTTACGTGTAATGAGCACTTACATGCCAGGTATTATTTGAAACACATTATATGCCTTAACCCATGTCATTACCACAACAATCCTCTAAGTTTATCTATCTTACTTATAGATACCCTTATTGCTTCTCGCTCTTAAAAAAGTACCCTAATGTACAATGTCAGCAATTTAACTAATATCACTCAATTCGAAAATAGTGTAGTTAGAATTCAAACACAGGCAGAGCCGTACAAACTGTATTACTCAGCTCTTGCTCTGGTAATATTGTGTAACAAACAATCCCAAAGCCCAATGGCTTGAAACAACAAACATTCACCTTTCTGGCTTATGGATCTTTAGGTTGGCTGTAGTTTGGCTGATCTCAGCTAGGCTCATTTTGTCTTAGCTGGGCTCAGCTAGATCCAGGCTTCTTCTTAGTTTATCTTCTTCATTCTGGGGTCTAACCCCAAGGCATGCTCTTTTCATGGCAGGTGGTAGAAGACCAAGTGACTAAGCCAAACAATACAAGCACATTTAAAACCTCTGTTTATATCATAACTGTTAACATTTTATTGTCCAAGCAAGTCACATGGTCAAGGGGGTGGTAATAGATACCCTGCTTACTGTATTGGTATCCACTACAAAGGCAGATGGAAAAGTTGGGTGAATGAGTAACTCATTACAGAGAGGCAGTGAAGGATGGGAACGATTATGACATCTTCCATAAACTCTCTTACATCCCCTCTCCGTTTCCACTTCTGACATTTCACCTTGCTGTTTTTCTCTATAGTTCAGTGTTCTTTACAAGATATCATTTTATTCATAAAGCAAAGAGTTTAAGCTAAGTTCTTTAAGAATACCTATTTTGAGATTGTCCTCAGTCAAGTCTTAAAGGCATATAAAAGCTCAAATGTATTTTATCAAGCTAGGCTCTCACAAAAATTAGGTAGGGACAATTAATATTTTTCATTATATAGTTCCAGTGGCCCAGAAGAAGAGCATCCTTTTTTTCTTTTTAAGTATAGTTCATTTACAATGTTGTGTTAGTTTCAGGTGTACAGCAAAGTGATTCAGTTGTAATATGCATATATATTCTTTTTCAGATTCTTTTTCCTTATATGTTATCATAAAATATTGGGTATAGTTCCCTGTGCTATACAGTAGGTCTTTGTTGGTTATCTATTTTATATATAGTATCATGTATAAGCTAATCCCAAACTCTTAATTTATCCCTTCCACCCCTTCCCCATTGGTAACCATAACTTTGTTTTCTGTTTGTGGGCCTGTTTCTGTTTTGTATATAAGTTCATTTGTATCATTTTTTTTTAAGATTCCACATATAAGCGATATCAGTCTCCTAAATGAAAGTTGAGAGCGGGTAAAAATATATTTATTTGCATTCAATTTCTTTATTTACTGAAATTTATATATTTTCATTACTTTATACTTGTTTATTTTAAATAATTTACAGTTATTATAAGTGCTATTTTGATAAACAAATATACAACATAGCAAACTATTTTTGGAGATAACTTCTTTGATACTAACAACCAAATTTTAACCTGACCATTTGAAATTTATGTTTTTCTTGTATGCCATCTCCATTCATAGAAAAGTGAAAAAGTATGTACATGGAACTGTTTAGAGAATTTTTCTAAGTTATGTGTTAGAAATTAAAATTTTTTCTTATTTCTAATTTTATTTTAATATTTCAAACATTTACACTAATTGATACATAAATTTTGTCATAAAATATTTTTTAAAACTTAAATGTAGTCAGATCAGGTGGGGAACAGTGCTATTTATATTCCCTACTTAGTTTTCTGGGCTTTTAAAATATTTTTTTATTATTCAATAGGATCTGCCCTTTTTTCTTAAGTTGATAACCCTCAGTGGAAAATATATTTTCAACTCTGTTTGAATGTCTGTTGTTGTATCACAGAGTGTTCAAGTATAACCCAAACTAGAAGAGTAAAACATCTTTTGAACCATAGATAACTAAGAAGCAGAAATGGAAAGTTATAATTCTCAATTAGAAATAAAAATTCAAGTGGAAGCTGAAATGTTTTCTAACACACACTTTTTAAAGCAATTACTAATAAATAATTAGAACAACATGTTTCCATGATAATATGTTATAATAATTAATTTTATTTAATTACAAGACAATGAATACTTTCATTCCCACATGTTTTTCTGAGACAGATATGACAGCAACTAAATTAACTGTGTTGACAATTTGTGATTTGATTTAAATATTCATTTATATTTATATATGATGTCCTGCCAAGCATGCAGGTGTAGAAGATCCAGGAAAGCATGCAGATATTTTCTGTGTTGTCTTACATTGCAACTTCAGCACAAAGGCAATCTCTATTTTATTTAATTCACTCTGTAGGTTCATTTCTTATAGGAAGAGTGTTATTAAATTTGACTTATCGTATGTTCAGGAATGAAGTATTTCTGACAGTCCCTGAGCAAAAATAAAGGCCCCTTAGGATAGCATTCAGCACTACAGCTCAAGAGCTTTTCTTCTTGTTTATTCTAAAAACTACCTGAGAGATTTTCTTCCTATTCATACTTAACTCTTATCAGTGCTATGATAGACATTCTTAAATACTCAATGGAACAAGCTGTTTAATTTTATTTCATCCCAGTAATCCTTTTTAGACACTAGAATTGTGATAGGCAGAGCTCTTTTTGTTTCAAATGAAAGCTCTTAGAAATCCTTGTGTTGGATGATTCAGTGTTCTGTGAAAACAAAATGTTACCATTTACAAACTGTAATAGAAAAGATAAATAGGACTACACTATAGTCTTATTGATTTTATCTACATGTTATCTTTTCAACTGAATTTTAATTTTTACTCCATCATAGCACTGGTGTTTTTAATAATCAAGGCTTACAAATCTCACTGGTGTGAATATAATGGTGACAAGTGTGGGAGCGATGGAAAATAATATTTTAAATAAAGATAATCCTGGAAAATCTGAAAGATGTGATCATGACAATAATATTTAGTCTATTGTATTAAGTTTATTAATAAAGTAAATTCTCCTAAATAAGATCAAAATTATAAAAGTTCAACATAATCTGGAGAAGTATGTATACACACATATATATAAACTTATACACATACACATTATAAATTCTATTACATTATATATGTGTGTATAGAGTGATGCCTATCTCAGCTCTAAGTGCATTGTGTAGTATTATATAAATAACATTTTGAGGTAGACACTATTTTTTTTTTTTTTCACTATTTTGTTTTAAACCAGGGGAAATGAAGGCACCAAGAGGAGAGATTAAATGAGTACTTGATCAAAAAGTCAAAGTTTATCAGTGTTGCAGCTGCTCTTAAACTAAGGTTGTTTGTGCTATTTAAACATTATCCACTATAGGATGCTGCCTCCCATTAAAAGAGAACCCCAAACTGGCATTTCCAATAATTTTTATTCATGTCCAATATTTTGTCAGTGTTAAACACCAAAATGTGGGTGGAGTTTTAATACTTTTTCAAACTAAAGACCTCACAACAGTTCTCTGTTTTAGAACATGTGTTAAGGCAAGAAATTGCACCGTTCTTTTTTATTCCTAGGGTGGCAGGCTCTATACATAAGGTTGACGAATCAGTCAAATATTTTGTTATTTGAGGTCATTTCAGTTGCAGAGTGGCTAAGTTCACAGCTCTATTGTTTTATAAAACTAAATTTGTTTTTTAAGCCATCTACTGTTATTTTTTTAAATCAGTGAATTTTTTATAGAAACCTTTCATGAGTTGTAATATGTATAACATTTAACATTATAGTATAACCCTTAAATGAATCTATACATGCCCGACCCTTAATTAAAAGTGGAAGTGCAATTTCTTATAAATATGCAATTTCTTATAAATAATGTGACATGACCAAAAGATAAGCACCCCACATTGCTGTCATCCACAAGCAGACTTGCTTTATGCTAAAAGTAATGATTTGTAAAAATTCAGTGAAAATTAAAAATCCAATGGCCTTCAATTGTTTTGGATAGTTCAAGATACTTGTAAATGATAAGTAGCCATTAAAAACTATAGTCTTCCAAGTTGGATATACCCAGTTTAAATCATTTTAAATGCTGTGATTTATTTTACTAGCTCTCACCACTAGATGAGTGGGAATGATTTGCCAGCAGTTGGTGTGGTTCCCCACTGACTGTCCTGCTGTCAAAATTTCTTGAAGAAGACCATTTGAAAGAGCTGACACAATTACACAATCACTGCACGTGGAAGGTTTCTTATACTGATTGTTGGAACGCTGAGGATTTTGATTCATCAAATTGTTTTTGTTCTTTAAACACTGGTTTGTTAGAGAAGAGTTTTATTTAGAATCCATGAAGTGTGTCTCAAAACAATAATAAAACAACGACAGACTGAACAGATCCATGAGTAGCTTTATTTTTATTGGATTCTTTAATCTGAAAGCGGTTCTCTTATTTACTTACTTTTTGGTGTGACGTCTTAAAGTTAGTTTTCACTTCTATACCTCATCTATTTACATTTAACCTCCTTGTTAAATGATGTTTCTATTCCGTGTACGATATTATAAATAAGTGAAGGTGCTTCATACCCTTGCAATCCAAATTTTGTAAGGACAACACTGATTTGGGAAATGCGGTTATAGCTTCCCTGAGAATAAAGTGAAGGAAGATGAGAAAATATGGAAAGCAGAACCTGCCAGTAATGTAAAATGAATCAGCTTATAATTACTTCTCACGTTCCACCCTAACTTCGTATCACTGAGGCAAATCTGACTTCTTTAAGGAGCTTTACACTTTCAATTTTACAATATGAACAAACATTCATGACTTCCTTTTAAGTGTATTAACCTTGTTTCAAAATCACTAGTCACATTAAAAGTTAGATTATCATATAAAAGTAGTTTAGAAATGTACATTTTGTGTTTAATAACTGTTTCTCAAAAGGTTTATTCTGCAAGTTTTCTTTTCCTAGACATCTTTAATATGGTTTTTGCAAAAAGCTTTAGTATTGCTTATATCAAGCAATGTCTCTGTGTAAACAGTTTTATACCTGAGGTAAGGAACCACTCTTCAAGCTGTAGTGTGCCAAGTATTCTTATCCTTCTGAATGACTCTTCATGAACTAGAAAGAAAAGTGATTACACATTTCACCTGAAATACAATACTGTGATGCTTTATAAAAGCAGACAAATGAGGACTTCTTTTAGATCTATTCTACCTAAACCTTCTGCTAACATAATCACTGTTGTATTTGGCAACATATTTTGTCAATTCTTTGCAAATCAGGAACCAAATGCCGTGACTTGCACGTAAGTTAAAGAACTGAAGGGAAAATAATCAGGCAATTTAAGTAATTAAATTATAAAGCATTAGTTAAATACCTAACAATATTCAAGAGCAGGGTATATTAAATGATTCCCTTGTTTTGGTATAGATTCATTCATGTGTTTAATGAATACATATCGAGCACCTACTCTGTACTAGATGCATTTCTTGGTGTTGGGAATATAGTGGTAAACAAGATGGAATAGCTCCTGACTCCATAAATACTATTTTTCATTACACACCACTACACAGATCAATTTTTCTTGGAAATTTTCCATTAAAAAATACATTCAAAGTGTGCTCAGCCTTTTGGAAGTCTTAACTTTCAGTTTTGTTTCCTTTAAAAATAATTTGATGTTTTATTTGGTTTTTAAAAATTTTTATGAGAGTTTTATATTATGTTTATTTTCAAGATAAAACAATTGCACAATTGAGTGGAATGATGAGAACAAATGATCATTTCTCACGACACTATCTTTTGAGGCATACTTACTGAATTAAGTGTATGAGATCTGGGCTTATCATGGACTCATAGAACTACAGAATTTCAGGGTTGTATACAACCATATAAATTATTTTTCTAATTTACTGAGTTTTGAAAAATACAAAAAGAATACCAAGAAAGTAGAATTTACACAGGATTATTTTTAAATTATATAAATATTTATGTTGTAATGGATATTCATATACAACTAGTAAGCATTCATTTATTTTGCATGTTTTTTTCCTAAATAAATATTTTCCTGCTTTAAATTTTTTACTCATTATAGATGTGCCAGCAAGACTAATTCCTAGTATGTAAAATATATCTTTTAAATAGTACTCATTATGATTGATAGCAGTTAATATATAATAAGGGGATTTTTTCCTTTCAGAAGAAAAATATGTGAAGCAAGTAGGTGTTACAGACAAGAGAACACCTAACACTTCTTTATCCCATGTTTTTGATCTATGTAAAACTTCTGGAGAGGCTGTTTTCATTGAAATAGCAGGGCAGGAAGATTTGTTGAGAAATCGACAAATAAAGAGTTTGTGTGTCGTAGAACAGCTTGGAAGTCCTTTCAATCCATATTTCTTTTAATCCTAGCATGTGAAATAGTCAGCTATTTTCTGTTGATAATTATTTAACTTCGTATAAACTTCAGAATAAAAAGCTACACATACCAAAAAACTGCCTAAATAAATTGTAATATGCTTGAAAGTCACTTATCTTGCTCTCAAAGAGTGTAAGATTTATGAGATCTGTGGAGTGTGACAGAAAAGGAAAACTAAAATGCTTTCATCATGTCCAGCAAAGAAAAGCTTGGCTTTCAGACTGCAATGTTAACAGAAGGGGAAAAAGAGACATTGAAGTAGATGGGATTTAGTTGCAAAAAGACAGATGAAGGTAACTTGACTAAGGAGGCCCTTTCTGGCAGAACAATATGGCACTTCAGAGCTGTGCTGTTTCTAAGCGGTCATGCTTAACTCTGGCTTGGTTCAGGCAGTCCTGGAGAACTAAAGGAGGCCCATTAAGATGGGTGAGATATGGTACAGGGAGAACGCAGCAAGCAAAGCTTGGAATTAGAGAAGAGCTGGTGGATCTGCCTGCTTTGAACAGTGCAGCTGCCAAACAAATGAAATTTGGGGGAGACTGGAAAATAAGGATTGTGGTTCAGGGCTCCAGCCAGCTCTCTTCTGCTTGGTGTAGTGGCAGAATTTAAGCATATAAGTGCTGAGCAAGGATATCAAGGCTGGATGAAACCCAGTCATGCTGATGTGGCCACATGTATGTAGAAGGGGCAGTGATGAAGGAGAGGAGGAAAAGGCAGTGCATTTATGTGTAAGCAGATCGTCAGCAAGACAAATTTCAGAGCCTGTCAGCTGCTGTGTATGAGATTGCCAATGTATTGACTACCTCGCTCAGGATATGGGCAGAGTGAACCTTTAGTTAATAAAGGGTCTGTTGACATTTTTATATTTTATTTTATTGGAGTAGAGTTGATTTACAATGTTATATTAGTTTCAGGTGTACAGCTTAAGATTCAGTTATACATATATACACATATTCATTCTTTTTCAGATTCTTTTCCCATTTAGTTTATTACAGAATATTGAATAGAGTTAGGGTTAATTTAAACTGAACAAAGCCAGGGAGTAAGGCAAATTTGGATACCATATTCTGCTTTAAATAAGACTATCCACAATATAAAATGAGTGAGTCATTAACATTAAACCTAAATAAAACATTACAGGGATAAGAAAAATACAGATGATAGATCAGTTTTTCACAAATAACTGATTTATTTTAACTACTTTTTCCTTATTTGTTTTCTTTTTTTAAAAAATTTCAGAATCAAAATAGTCGTACTTTTTAGGGTGAGAAGTACTATCACATTACCTTTATATAACTTCAAACATAATTACAAGTAACTCAGTTGCTGATAGGATGGCTCCAATGTGTTTGCACATGCCTCATCTTATTTCTTAAGTGCAGATGATTTAGAACAATTAAGGCAAGATCACACAAAGGTTTAAGGCAAACCCTGGTGTCAATGATCTCAGGTCCCTTTGTTTTTTAAAATGTATTACTGTATAGTCACAATCTCACAATCCAACAAGACATGTTTTCTTTTCTCCATCAAGTGGTTATATTAAAAATGTATAATTCAGTTTCTCCTGTGGTGTTTTATTAGATTCCAGTATAGATGTGATCAAGTAATGATTCTAAGAGGCACCTTGGTATCTGTCAAAGTATAATGTAAAAAACAGTGTAAGAATCCACTTCAGGTATTTCAACCAGGAAGAATTTAATACAGGGAATCCTGTGGTTACAATATTGGTTCAAGGGTTGGATACACAGAATGTAAGGAATCTTTAGGTATAAATCCTGAAGATTTATACCTTTGCTTCACATCCATGAAACTTATAGCTAAATACAAAAATATGAAACCAGCTACAAATATTCATATATGCCAGGTCTTCCTTGCCAGGCATCAATCATGCAAGAAAATGGCCTAAGCTAAACTTTCAGATCCCATGAGAGTGTTCTTTTTATTTCTAAAATTTAAATAAACACTGAACACTAGCTTCAAGGGAGATTGACAAATGTAGTTTTAGCCTTCCAACCACTGTGCTAAAGGGGGGGCAGGGTTTGAAGAGTTGAAAATGTATGACAAATTCCAACTGATGCTATGCAGCACCACAAATTCGACTTTTCTAGGAGAAACACCTGTTATGGCCAGTTCATGTTTAAGAGTCAGCTCAGTAAACTGTAAATGCGCCAATTTTTTAGCAGTCACCAATAAGGATGCCAAGATTATTTCCAAATAGTTGATTCCACTTGGATGAAAGGATTTCTATTTTAACAACAAATGGATGACTTAAATTGTGCTTAGCAATTAAATGCAAATTCTGAAGTAACCTGCACTACCGCTATAATGAAATGATTATAAGTTAACCAAAAGATTAATATGTATATTAATTAATATGCATATTTATTTTATGATATATTAATAGCCCTCCTCTTGCTGAGTTGCTCATTTCTCTTTATCAAGAACTGTTCAAGTATTTTAGCAAAAGGCATTTAAAGGCAATGTCCTGCTCTGTCCCAATTTTCTGTTTTGTTATTCTGTCCTTGGAATTTGTATTGTCCTCCCAAGCTAGAAATTTTCTCCTGAGGCAGTGATATTTAAAATTTGTTGGTCCCAGGGCCTCCTGGATTCCCTATGCACTAATTTCTTTAAACTGTAATGGCTGCTACTTTTCTTTAGTTCCTGTTGCTATTGCTAATGATCGTATCTTTCATCTATTTCAGTCTCCTTGTATTTGTTCACTCATCCTTTACGCTTCCTGCTAAATGCAAGAGCTTCTCTCTGTCTAGTTAGGAAAACTGCTCCCCTTTAATCATTTGTAATTTGCTCTTGTGTTACACACTCTTCTATATTGGAGTCAGTTTTTATGGGCCACCCTTTCTTAGTCACAATCAAAAGCCGTGCCTATATAAACACCAAGATTTTGGTCAAAATGGGTTTTATTCAGTCCAGTTAAGATGTTGTGTAACTCCTCTACTGAATATGTGTCATTGTGTACACATTTCTCAAGGTTGTATACTCTCTTTGATTTCCTGCTCTAAAGGCTGGGTTTTAGACAACTTGACATTCTAAGGGACCAGAACATTAGTCATAATTTGCATTCTGTTGATTTGGTTAAGCTGGAAGTGTGTTTTCCAGAGGCCCCTTCCTTGTAAGGCTCTAGGTGAGAGTTGGCCAAAAGAGAAATGTGCATGAGATTTGGAAAACAGGAGTGAAGCAGGAGCCGCTACTGAAGATTACCACACACCCATGGGTTCCAGCCTCTACATTATCTCTTCAGCCCTTCCTTCTGACTGCTAGACTTGCTGACCAACAGGGACCCCAAGCCCACCACCATATGCTTAGCTGTGGACCCACAGAGATAAAGCTACCCTGAGACAGCACCTTCCCATAGATCTCACCATGAGTTTCTCCATTCCAGACCCACATATGGGGGTAGAAGTCTTTTCACATGGACCGGTTAGAATCTTTTTTGTTCCTCTACTTCCCCTTCTAGCCTTGTGCTGTCCAAGCTCCATCCACAAATAGGAGAGGTCAAATTAGTATAGTACAATCTTTATCCCATAACACTCAGAGTGTCTCTGTTTCCTTGACTGAATCCTGATAAAAAACGGGGCAGTGATAACATAGTATTAATGTCCTAATATATCTCATTTTCTCTCCAAACCATATACATGAACTGTTCTTACCTGTTTATATTCATGACTATTATAAGCCTCATCCTAATGACTTCACATCTTCATTGATATAAGCTTTCTGTATACAGAGATACTTAAGTCCCAGTGACTTAATTCATCTTTAATCGCAACATTTTCAGAAAGTCAACTCACTTTGATTCCACAATAAAGCATGGTAAGGAAACTTCCAGTTAAGACTGACAGCTCTAGAAACATCAGATCACTTTCTTTATGATGTTTTATCTCTTTATTTCCTTTTTTAACTTTTTTCTAATCTCTCTTTTTAATCCATTCCCCTTTCTAAGAATTGCATAGTGAGAAATAATCATTATACACAAAAGCACCTAGAATATTCATCTCTTTTTTTTATAATTCCAAAATATACATAGCTTGATTTCCCCTTGCTATTGACACAGCCTAATATTTTTAGTAAAAAAAAGCACTTAACTCTTTATTGCCTGAAGATTTTCTACACAGATATGCTTAAGGGACAATGAGAGATTCCTATGCATATGTTTATTTTAACTTTGTTTCTAATGATATAAAGGTGCTTGCATTTGCCAGCTGAAATTAACAACAAATATTCTAAGAATACATTGATCCACATATTAAGCTCTTTTGCAAGAGAGTAGAAGCAGTATAAACAGGGTATGGTCTGCTCAATTGTAACACAGAGATCTCTAAGTTTAGTAGTAAAGTATATAACCAAGCTCATACTGGTACTAAGTGAATATTAAGCAATCAATCAAGGGCCTTTGTTATATTTTTATAACAAACTACTCCAGCCCCATAAAGATGAATCATCTGATGGTCGTTTACGTTCATTTACTGATACACTGTAAATCTACCACAATTCATGTGGGTTGGCAAAGCCACTGACAGGAAGTTAAAGAAGATACTGTGCTCACCAACTATCTTTATCACTATCTGAGAAGAGTGGTTTAGAAGATTCTTGATCAGAGGAATCACATACATATACAACTTGTCTCATGTATGCTATTTTTACAAAGAGTGCATTTGTACAAAAGCCAAGATGTGCAAGGACCGTGATGATCTCTTTGAGCCAAATTTCTTGCTTTTCTCTCTAAGAAGGAAGCTGTTCTTACCAAAATATGTAAGGTACAATGGCATTCTTCATTTGGAAATATAGATGATGCCTAACAGGAATGATAATTTGGTAATCAATTTTTTATAAAATAATACAAGTTAAAAAAATTTTTATCTGTCATAGAGATGACTTCATTTAGATGGTTCAGGTTGGAGACACACCCATTTCTTAAATCAAAACAAACCAAGAAAGTTAGCTTTCCAACTTCTCAGCTGATGATCCTGGAATTCCACATTTAACTCCTCTTATATTAGATAATGATTTCATTAATAAGAGGCAAATCAATCTTGCTTACATAAATAGAGTTTATAGTGACTTAGTTAAACTGAAAATCCAGTTTTCCAGTTTCAAGTACAGATGAATTTTGGTCAATATTTTGGCATCAGGTCTAGTTTTCTCTATCTGTTCATATCTTTGATCAAAAAGAGAGAACCACTTTCCAAATGTTGTAAAGGAACAAAGAATTATTTTGGGCCATGACCCAATTCATTCCAATCCCTGAAAAATTACTGTGACCAAGGGTACAAAAGGCCCATTTTGGATCATGTGCCTACCTCTAGTGCAAGGGAAAGAATCAGGTCACTTGAATAACATTTCCTATAAAGGATCTAAACTTAGACTTTATGTTATTGGACAAATTAGAACACAATTTCTTTTAAAATATTATGCTATTATCATGAGCAATGCAGTATTAAAATATATAAAGTACAAATGTTTCAAGGAAGAGATAAAAAATAAGGAATTACATATTTCAAAAAGAGTAAAAAGATTATAATGTATCAAAAATTTAATGTATGGTTAGATATCAAATTGTTTCTGAGAAATGCAGAGATCAAAGTTTTAGATTTCAAAACATTACATTTTTCTCCCTTAAATTTTTCAAAACAATGAATTTCTCTACTTCCTTAACAGTTGCTGTGGAGACAATCTTACGAGATTATTTTCAAATTTCTTCAAAATTATTTAAATGTCACTTGACCTCATTTATATATTTTTTAAAATTTCCTAAGAAATCTAGGATTCCTAATTCTCCATTGATGAGCATTACTGATCTTACTATAACAACCATAATATTTCAATGTAAGGGCCAAAAATGTTAACCCTTAGTTAGAATTGAAGTCAATTATTCAACAGTGCTTTCAAAACATTATATGAAGGAGATATTCCTAGGGTTTTTGTTGCTGTTTTTTTTTCTCATAATAATAAAATTATTGGAATACTTACAGAATTGGAATCATATAGCTGTAGTTTAAATATTTGGTTCCACTTTGAATTTGTATTCCTAATGTGAGAGAAAATAACTTCCTGATTTGGTTTTTGGGGGAAAATGGGCTTATTATCTGGATGCTCATTAATTTTTCAGCCAGGTTTTGGAAGAAATCTTTACTTTATCTCTAATCTGTGTATGTGCAGTAAAAGGAATTCTTGTATGTTAATCTTTCATAGAGCTTCTGTGAGCCTGAAGGTAGCTAGCAATTGATTTACTGTCTACTGACTTCAGATTCTGATCTTTATATTTTGTTAATAGAATTGATAAGAAAAATCCTGCCTTTTTCCTCCTTTTCTATTTCCTTCCTACTTCACCTTGGCAGAGGTTTATCCGTAGGCACACAGAGGAGTCAGGTATATGAACTGCAGTTGTGCTTATCTCCCTCTGAGGTCACTGTAGTATATGCCTTTCCTTCTGAAACAAGAAAAGAACTGATTTATCATAGATGCATGATAGTGAAACAGTGTTGTTGGGGAAGCTACTATTTTTCACAAGATACAAGTATTTGTTGGGAGGTCATAATTATTCCTGTTATATATTACAAATCAAAGTGGCTTAATTTTTAATTGCAAAGATACATAAGCTGAAGAATGACATTACAGCATGTGCTATTTATTGACATAGTCCAAGTTATTTTGGAAGTAGCTAAGTAAATTAATATATGATTTAAAAGAAAATGTAATCTTTAAATATACTGAGAAATATCATTTTGCCTTAAAAATATTTATTTCAAAGAAGAACAAACAAAACCCAAAGTTAGTAGAGGAAAGGAAATAATAAAGAAAAGAATGGGGATTATTGAAATGGAGCTTAAAAAATAGAAGAGATAAATTAAACTAAGATATGGTTCTTTGAAAAGATAAACTAAATTGATAAACCTTTAGCTAGATTCATCCAGATAAAAAGAGAGGGGACCCAACTAAATAGTATCATAAATGAAAAGGGAAATCTTATAACCAATACCACAGAAATACAAATATATAAGATATTACTATAAAAATTATACCACAAAAAATTGAACAACCTAGAAGAATGGATAAACTCTTAGAAATGTACAGTCTCCCAAGATTGAATCAGGAAGAAATAGAAAATCTGAACAGAATGATTACTAGTAGTGAAATTGAACCAGTAATCAAAAAGCTCCTAACAGAAAAGTTCAGGACCACAAATCTTCACAGGAGAATTCCACCAAACATTTAGAGAAGACTTAACACCTATTCTTAAACTATTCCAAAAATTTGAAGAGGAAGAGACACTTCCAAACTCATTCTATGAGGCCAGCATCATCCTGATACCAAAATCAGAAAAAGGTATCACTAAAAAAGAAAGCTATAGGCCAATATCCCTGATGACATTTATGGAAAACATAGATGAAAAAATCTTCAACAAGATATTAGCAATTCGAATTCAACAATACATCAAAAGGATCAGATACCATGATCAAGTGAGATTTATCCCAGGAATCCCAGGATGATTCAATATCCACAAATCAATCAATGGTATACCACATAAACAAATTGAAGAATTTGATAATCTCAATATATGTGGGAAAAGCTTTTGACAAAATTCAACATGGATTTATGATAAGAATTCTCAACAAAGTGAGTATGGAGGAAACATACCTCAAAATAATAAAGGCCATTTATGACAAACCCACAGATAATATTATACTCAATAGTGAAAAGCTAAAAGCATTTCTTCTAAGATGAGGAACAAGACAAGAAGCCCACTCTCACCACTTTTATTCAATACAGTATTAGAGGTCCTAGACACAGCAATCAGACAAGAAAAAGAAATAAAAGGACTCCAAATTGAAAAGGAAGAAATAAAACTGTCACCTTTTGCAGATAACATGATACTATTCAGAGAAAATCCTAAATGCACCACCAAAAAAAAAAAAAAAAAAAAAAAAAAAAAACTGTTAGAACTTATAAGTGAATTTAGTAAAGTTGCAGGATAAAAAGTTAATATACAGAAATCTGATCCATTTCTATACACTAACAACAAACTATCAGAGAAAATAAGAAAACAATCCAGTTTACAATTGCATCCAAAAAAATAAAATATAATACCTAGGAATAAATCTAAGGAGGTGAAAAACTGTACACTAATAACTATATGACTGATGAAAAAAATTGAAGATGACACAAATAAATGGAAATATGTATGATGCTAATGGATTGGAAAAATATTGTTAAAATGTACATACTACCCAAAGCGATCCACAGATTTAATGCAATCCCTATCAAAATACCCATGTCATTTTTCACAGAACTAAAATAAATCATTCTAAAATTTGTTCGGAGCCACTAATGACCTCGAATAGCCAAAACAACCTTGAGAAATAAGAACAAAATTGGAGGTACCACACTCCCTGGTTTCAGACTATATTACAATGCTACAATAATCAAAACAGTATGGTACTGGCACAAAAACAGACATATAGATTAATGGAGAGCCCATAAATAAACCCACAAGTATATGGCTAATTAACCTATGATAATGGAGGCAAAGTATACAATGGGGAAATAATAACCTCTTCAATTAATGGTGTTGGGAAACCTGGACAGCTACATGCACAAGAATCAAACTCAACTTTCTCACACCATTTACAAAAATAAACTAAAAATGGATTAAAGACTTAAATGTATGGTCTGAAACCATAAAAGGGACTAAAAGGGTTTTGAACAGGAAGGAAGCCATCAATGAAACAATAGGGCAACCTACTAAGTGGGAGAAGATATTTACAAAAAATATCTGCAATAAGGGTTAATATCCAAAATATACAAAGAACTCATACAACTCAACAACAAAAAAACCCATACAACCCTATTAACAAATGGGCAGAGGGTTTGAATAGACCTTTTTCCAAGGAAGACATACCAATGGCCAACAGACACATAAAATGATGTCCAGCATCACTAACCATCAGGGAAATGCAGATCCAAACCACAATGAGATACCACCTTACACTTGTGAGAATGGCTATCATCAAGAAGACAACAATTACAAATGTTGGTGAGAATGTGCAGAAAAGGGGATACTCCCTTGTTTGTGGAATTGTTAATTGGTGCAGCCACTATGGAAAACAGCATGGAGGTTCCTTAAAAAATTAAAATAGAACTGCCACATGATCCAGCAATTTCATTTCTGGGTATTTACCAGAAGAAAACAAAAATACTAATTCAAAAATTATATGCTAACCAACCATCATTGTAACATTTTTTTACCAAGATAAGGTAGCCAAGATATGGAAGCAACTTAACTGTACACCCACAGATGAATGGATAAAGAAGATGTGCATATATTTTATACACATATAATGAAATATCAGCCATAAAAAATTAAATCTTGCCATTTGTGACAACATGGATGGATCTAGAGGGTATTATGCTAAGTGAAATAAGTCAGAGACAGATAAATACTGTATGATCTCACTTATATTTGGAATCTAGAAAAACAAAACAAATGAAACAAAATGAAAACAGATTCATAGACACAGAGGAAAAAAAGGTGGTTTCCAGTGTGGAGGGAGTTGGGCTGGGATGGAATAGGTGAAGGGAATTAAGAAATACAAACCTCCAGTTACAAAATAAATAAGCCACAGTGATATAATACACAGCACAAGGAATACGGTCAATGATATTTTAATAACTTTGTATGGGGACAGATGATTACTAGACTTATGGCTGTGATCACTCACAATAAATGGAAATAATCTGCATTAAAGTAATTGTATAATCAGTGATATTCAATTTTTTAAAATTCAGTCACTTAAATATTAATCTTTATGAATGTAAATCAATTCTGTATCTACATAGTCTCTCACTGACTTCTTATTTTTCTCTGAGATTGTTTCTCCAGAATTCTATTTTCCTTGTTTTTATCTGCCTAATTTATCTAAACCTAAATAACTCTTTATTTCTTTATTTTATTCCAAGAGTCTCTATGCCTATTTACCATTCTTTTTATCTATTTTTGTTTCCTGTTCTCCTTGTATCTCACTCGATATACAACTGCATTTTTTACTAATTACATTTCTTACTCTTGTATTTTCCTTGTCCTCTCAGAACCATCTCCTGTCTCTGCATTATGTAACAAGTAATCACGACAGAGATAAAGAATAGCTGCTGTATATTGAATATTTACTCAGTGTAACAACTAAGAACATAGATGGAATAATCTTAATTGTGTATTATTATTTCCCCATTTCAGAGTTCTGAAACTGAGGCTTACAGAAATAAATTCAAGCAATTAATCTCACAGGTGTTAGTAAGCCAGCAAGTGACAGTATAGTGATGTCATTTTAGAACAGCCAACATCCCTCTTTAGTTGTATATTGGATTAATAGAATTATAGTTTCATTTGCTATGTTTTTCTGTTCCTTATTTATTTAAAACCAGTATATGATGTTTATAACATACTTAGAAATAGTGACAAAATGATGTTTTAAAACAGATGCTCTCAATGGTTATTTGCACTGCAAAGGAAGACAGCCTGCTAAAAAACATAATTTTATCAGTATTTCCACAGTAAGACTAAGCATTTGGCCAGTGGATAAGCAGGGTTGCATAATCTAAAACCTTCATTAAGCCAGGGGAAGGTAGGGGGGCAATGTGGTCCTGGTTTAGAAGTGAACTTTGACTTCCAGGAGAAGCAAATACAAATTCCATTTAAAAGAAAGCATTTGAAAATTAGGGTTCAAATTTCCACTTCCAAGACCAACCTAATAGGAGTTCATAATCAAAGAGCATCAGAGTCAAGAACAAACCACTGTGTGTGTATCAAGCTGTGTCTCCAGGCAGAATGGATGTTCTTGCATCTATAATCCAATAATATACTGTTATATGTAATGTGCTTACTGTTTTATGTATTAATGAAATAAAGTATTTAATACTGTGGTTATTAAAATAAAACTTACCTAAATATATTTTTGAAAGCAACCACTCTCAGGTGTGAAACTTGCCTGTTCTTTGATGTAAAAAATAAAGTTTTCTTTAATCTGAATCTGGTTTTATATACAAGTTTAATATTACTAGATCTTCCTAACTTAGTCTGAGTTATTAGAAAGCAAAGCCTTTAGGCATAGTCTGTGTTTGACACTGATGTAAATTGCTTTTAGCACCCCCCCCCCCCCCCCCCCCCCGCCCAGCACCTCTGTTTACACAACTTACCTCTATTAGAAGCTATTAGAGCTAATTAAAAAAACAGACAATTTTCCTTTCAACCTCAGATCAGTAGAAGCTCCAGGTGTTCTTATACTGAATTGTTCTTCTCATTATTGAACAAAAAAAAGAGGAAAAAAAATAATCTCATAAGAAATGTCTTTAGATTTCAGTATATGATACATTCATGACTAAATTTTACCAATTGGAAGATTGTTACATGAACCTCTTTGTTAAAGAGAAATGAAACAACCTATCATTTTTATTTCTTTTTTGTTAAGATTTTAAAAATGATAGATGTGGTTTGTAAATTTTCCACAAGCTATGAAAAGCTGTCTTTAGCATCAACTGATTTTAAAAAGGATTTGTTGCTTTTATCATGGATCATTACTTTTTGAGTGACACTTTAAAGCAGATTATAAAGGGACTTTTCAAGCAGTGATTTTACATTGTTTTCATCACAGAGGCAAACTAAATTTGCTGCATGTAGATGAATGGTTTTATGGTGATTTTGAATATCTTACCTTCTTTGCTGTTGAATCAAGACTACACCAGCAAAATCAGTGTGAGGAAATTCAGTTCAAATTTGAGGACTGAAATGCTGGTAAATATCATCTGTAAAGATACAGTAATATTTTGGTATTGGCAAATAGGGAATCTTGAAATTCACCTAGCGAACAGGGTAAGGAACAGGCATCAAAATCTTCCAGAAGGTGATTTCATCCTAAACTTTTTATTACTATTATTGTTATTATTATTATTTAAGAAGAATTTCATTGAATTCGTAGATCAGTTGAGGAAATTTTGCCATAATAACAATACCTACTCTTCTTATTCATAAACACGTGGTAGCTTTCCATTATGTTGATATTTTTTTAATTATTTTTTAATTAGAAATTTAGAAATTTCAATCAAGCATGTTTGGTAGATTTCAATAAACAAGATTTTCACTTCTTTTGCTAAACTTATTCCCAAGTACTATATTAATTTTGATGCTATTTTAAATGGGAATTTTTCTTGGTCTTTTCATTGTTACTATATAAAAATACAAATGATTTTTGTTTATTGAACTTATATTCTGTAAATTTACCTACTTATTAGTCTTAATGGTATTTTCGTGGTTTCTTTAGGATTTTCTGTATGCAAGACTGTATGCATCACATTATAGATAATTATAGTTTTACTCCTTTCTTCCGAATCTGGATGTCTTTTCAAACATTTTCCTGCCTCATTTCCCTGTATAGAATTCCCAATACAATGTTAAATGGAAGAGGTGAGAGTGTAGGTATTTGTCTTGCTCTCTATTTACAGAAAAAACGTTCAGCCTTTAACCATTCAATTTGATGTTAGCTGTGGCTTATCTATACATGATCTTTATTTGGTAAAGGAGGTCCTTTTCTTTTTCTTTTTTTTTTTTTTTTTTGGTCCTTTTCTATTCTTAGTTTTTTGAGTGTTTAACAGTAAAAGGTGTATTTTGTCAAAAAAATGTTTTCTGCATCTATATAGATAATCATGTGGATTTTGTCCTTTATTTCATAATATGATACTTGATTTAGAATAAATGGACCTTTGAATTTTATGATAAATCCCACTTGATCAAACTGCATGATCATTTTGATATGTTACTGGATTTGGTTGAGGATTGCTGTCTATATTCTTAAAGAATATTGTTCTGTAGTTTCCTTTCCATTTGATACCTTTGTTTTATTTTGGTATCAGAATAACACCAAAATTAATGTTACCATGTAACCCATGAAATTAGCTTACTTCTTTTATATTTTTGGAAGAATATATAAAGGATTTGTATTAAATATTCTTTGAATGTCTGGTAGAGATTACCATTGAAGCCATCAGACTTGGACTTTTCTTTATGGGAATTTTCAAAATTATTTATTAACTCTCTTTACATTTAGGAAGTTTATTCAGATTTTCTATTTCTTCTTGATGTAGTTATGGTATTTTGTGTCTTTCTAGGAATTTTTACATTTCATTTTGATGTTTTATATATAGATGTGTATATATATATATATATATATATATATGACATGTAGTTGTTCATAGTATTTCCTTATATATATATATATATATATTTTTTTTTTTTTTTTTGTAAAGTCATTAGAGTTGTACCTTCTTTCATTCCCAATGTTAGTAATTTAAATCTTTCTTTTTCCTTGGTTAGTCAAGCTAAAATTTTGTCAATTTTGTTAATCTTTTCAAAGATCTAACTTTTGGTTTTATTGATGTTCACTATTGTTTTTTCTATTTCTCATTTAATTTATTTCTGCTTTAATTGGTTTTACTTTCTTTCTTCTGTTAACTTTGAGTTTAGTTTACTCTGTATTTTATATTTTGTTTAGGTGAAAGGGGGGAGGATTATTTTTTGTTATCTTTATTCCTTTTTAATATAGGTGTTGACAGCTATAAATTCTACATTAAAGGACACTTTGACTTCATTCCATAATTTTGGGGTGTGTTTTTATTTTCTTCCTTGTAAAAGTATTTCGGAATTTTCCTTGTGATTTGTTCACTGACCCATTAGTTATTCAGTTTTTTTTTTTTTTATTTTCCATATTCTCCAACTGTTACTGTTAAATCTTCTATCCTTTCCTGCAAGTCACTCAGTTTTTGCTTTATGCATCTTAGAACTTTGTTATTAAGTGCATACCTGTTTATACTTGCTGTATTTTCCTTGTTTGACCCCTTTATCATTTAAAATGATTTATCATTTAAATGTTCTTCTTTGATCCTAGTAATATTTTTTCTTAAATTCTATTCTGCCTTATATTAATAGATCCACTACTGCTCACCTGTGTTTATTATTTGCATGGTATATCTTTTTCTTTCCTTTAAACTTCAATCTATTTGTGACTTTTAATCTAAGGTATTTCCCTGGGCATAATATATATTTGGATAACATTTTTTCTTCCTCTGCCAATATGTGACTTTTTATTGGAAGGTTTAATCAGTTTAAGGTTAATGAAATTACTGATAAAGACTGTATATGATATTGTGCTATTTGTTTGATATATGTCTTGGGTTTTATATGCTCCTCTATTCCGACATTCCTGCCTTCTTTCATGATAAATAAACATTTTCTCATTCTCCATTTTAATTTCCTTGTCTTTTCTTTTACTATATATTTAGAGATATACTCTTAGTGGTTGCCTTGGGATTATAATTACATCTTTACATAAACCTACATAGTTCAGACTAATACCAACTTAATTTCTATAACATATAAAATGTTTTCTCCAAAATAGATTCATTCCCTACCTGCCTTCTTTGTGTTACCTTTATTATACAAATTACATCTTTATACACTTTATAAACCATCTACATAGCTTTATAGTAATTGCTTTCTGCAGTTGTCTTTTGGGCCAGAGAGTAGAAGAAAAGTTTAAAATCAAAACACATGCATACTGTTTTTCCTGTTTATCTACAGCACACATTGTTTTATTGTACTACACTTTATTGAACTTTGCAGATATTGTGTTTTTTACAAATTGAAGGTGTGTGTTAACTCTGCATTGAGCAAGTCTATTGGTGCCATTTTTTCCACAACATTTGCTCACTTCATGCCTCTGTGTCACATTTTGGTAACTCTCACAATATTGCAAATTTTTCATTATTCATAATATTTTTATGGTGATCTGTGATCCTTGATGTTACAATTGCAAAAAGATTATGACTCACTGAAGGCTCAGATGATAGTTAGCAACTTTTAGCAATAACGTATTTTCTAGTTAAGGTGTGTACATTGTTTTTTAGACATGGTGTTATTGAACATATAATAGAGTATATTAAAGTGTAAACATAACTTTTATATGCACTGGGAAACCATAAAGTTCATGTGACTCACTTTATTGCAATATTTGCTTTATTGAGGTGGTTTGGACTGAACCCACAATATCTCCGAGCTATGCCTATAATTACTTTATCAATGATCTTTATTTTTTTTTTCATAGATTGAACTTACTTTCAACTATATTTTCATATGAGCCTGAAAGAATCCTTTCAGAATTTCTTATAGAGCAAATCTCCTGGAAATATATTCTTCATTAATTTTTTAAATTTATCTTACTTTTATCTTCATTTTTGAAGGATTGCTTGCTGGGTATAGAATGATTTGGTGATGATTTTTTTCTTTCAGCAAATTGAATGTGTCATCCTACTTCTTTCTGACTTTCATGGTTCTAATGAGAAGTCTGCTGTTATTCTTACTGAGGATCCTTTGTAAGTGAGGAGTCTCATCTCATGCTGCTTTTAAGAGTCTCTGTTTTTTGGCTCTTGAGAGCTTGACTATAATATATTTAGGTGTGGATATCTTTAAATTCATACTACTAGAGGTTTTGAATTTCTTGGATGTATAAATCATGCTTTTCATTCAATATGGGAGGTTTTTGACTATTGTTTTGTCAAATATAGTTTCTCTCTTATTCTCTCTGCTGCCCTTCTGTCATTCTCATTGTCTGCACGTTGGTACATGTTGTGGTGTACCCCAGACATCTGAGACTGTCTCCACTTTTTCTTTATTCTTTTTTCTCTCTCATCCTAAGAATTGATAATCTCCTCTGACCTATTTTCAAGTATGCTTATTCTTTCTTAAGTCTCTTGTGTTGGAGATTTGAACTCCTCTTGTGATTACTGTAAATTTCAGTTACTATATGTCTTAGTCTATTTGGGCTGCTATACCAAATTTATGATAGACTGTATGGCATATAAACAAGAAACATTTATTTCTCACTGTTCTGGAGTCTTAGAAGTCCAAGATCAAAGCGATAGTAGATTTGATTTCTGGTGAGGACATGCTACCTGGTTCATAGATGGATAACCATCGTCTCATGTCTTCACCTGGTGGAAGGAATGAAGGAGCTCTCTGGGCCCTCTTTTATACAGGCACTATTCCTGTTCATGAGGGCTCCATCCTCATGACATAATCACTTCTCAAAGGCCCTGCGTCCTAATACCATCACATTGTAGGAACAGGTTTCAATGAATTTTGTAGGGACTTCTAGCAATGTACTTCTCAACCCCAGAATTTCTTTCTGGTTCTTTTCTGGAATTTTTCTCTCTTTACTGATATTCTGTATTTAGTGAGATATCAATTTATGCTTTCCTTTAATCCTTTAGATATGATTCGCTTTCATTCTTTGAACATATTTATAATAGTTAACATAATCTTTGTCTAGTAAGTCCAACATCTGTTCTTCCTTAGGGAGTTTCTATTGAGTGCTTTGTTTACTTGATATGGAACATAATTTAATGATTTTTAGCATTTATTGAAAAAAAATTTTGTTGAAAACCAGATGTCTTAGATAATGTAATTGGCAAGTGTAGATATCAGACTCTCCTGCTTCCTTATGTTTTGTTGGTGGTGCTGATTTTGTTGTTGTTTTCACTGTCTGTCTAGTGACCTTCTTGAACTGATTCCATAAGAAGACATGTATTCCCTGACATTTATGGCTACTTGAAGTCTCTGCTCATTTTGCTTAGTGGTTAGGTAGTGACTGGACAGAGATTCACTTCAATGCTTGGAATCAATTAGTCTTCCAAACTTTGTCAAGATGTAGTATTTCTGATTTGAGATCATGTAGGCAGTTTGCAGCTCTGCTTTAGTCTTTAATTTCTGTTTGCATAGAGCCTCAAGGTCAGCCACAAGTGAAGCATCCGTGTTTCTTTGAGATTTTCTGGCATACACATGGCCTTGCACAAGCACATGGCCTTTTAGATCCCTAGGAAAATGAGGAACTTTTCAAAACTACTATGGATATCTTCCTTATAATGTTTTACTTTCTTCTTGTTTGTCCTAATTGGTATCGTTACTTTAGTCTGCTGTGATGTTAAATACTTGTCACTAAGTTTTTCAACAACTGCTGAGGGAGAGAACTTTTTTTCCATTGAATAAGGCAGAATCAGACAATCAGGCCTGGGAATGGGATTTTTACAGTGTGTTTCCATAAATGTCAAATAGTGGCAGTTCTCCAGGGATGGGGCTTTTGGATTAGCTGTGTACAAGGCCTGCCCCCTCCAATGGTTACTAGGCTGCTCGTTTTCACAGCTTTCATGATTGTGAGGTTATCATTTGAAAGCTACTATGTACCTGGGGAGAGAAAATGGGAATAGCTCAAGTTAAAATATCAAGAATTTAGTTGTTTCTATAAAGATTTAGCTGTTATTAAATAACCACTTCTTAGGTTGTTGCAGACTTTGGTTAAATCCAGAGTTCTGAGAAGTTTATTTTGACACTTTTTGCTAGTTTGTCATGGCTTTTATAGAGATATAGATATTTGGAGGGCCTTCCTCTGCCATTCTGGAAGTCCTGTCTTTCTCCTGAGTTGAGTTTTTTATAAGTGCATGCAGCTGATTACTTTATGTTTGCTCAAAAGTATACAATTAAATGCTTTAAAGAATTTTCTCTATCATAAAATTTAGACAGATTTTTTTCAAGAAATTTAATGTCTTAATTTCAAGACCAATTCTTCAGGGATCCACTCAAATTGCTCTTCATCAAAATGTACTTTTTATGCAAGCAAAACAATACATTTATATTCAATATGAAATAACCCATTAGTTACTTAAATATGCATTCATCTATATATTTATTTTAAGCAGATATTTATTGAGCAACCATAATATTCCAGACATTGGCAAAACCATGGTGAACAAAATATGCTGTCATTGCCCTAATGATTTTTATAATCTATAATTTCAAGTGGATCATCAGTGACATTGGAAAATTTTTCCTATGTTTAACTCTTTTATTTTTCATTTCATTGAAAAGTCCAGCTATGTCTTCATTTTCACATTTGATATTAAATAATTTTAAACTATAAAAGTTGCATATATTCTTGGAAACAAGATGTTCAGTACACAGTAAGTAGATATCATGTAATTTTTGTTGAGACTGTTTTCTATGTCAGTATCTCTTAAAGTTGAATATGGCAAGTCCTCTTTTAAAGAAAATAGTCAAATTACTGTGAATTACTTATCCTAAAAATATCTTTATTAAACTATTAAATATAATAGTACTTTATATATAAACTGTTATGGTATATATACAGCTATGAAATCAAAACATATTTACAAATTAATACTAATATAACTAATATATTAATACTAATATAACAGTTAAATTATAATTGTTTCATTGATTTAATGTCACAAATTATGTGCTGAAGCCAAATTCCCAATAGAAGCTTATCTATAATATTGAAATAGTACCAGTGTTTTTTTCAAGTTTGTCATATTTGGATTTATAAGTGACATGTGATGTCTAAATTCTGCCTTGTAAAAAAATTTTGAATCGTTACGGAAGCTTCATTTGTACACCATGATCATCACTGAGGCTTCACTTCACGTGAAAACATTATTTTTATGACATTTCCAGTGATCATTCTTCATTCACATTTTTAAGATAAAATAGGACTAACAAAACAGTTAACAGCACACCAAACATGGACTTTAATCTTATGTGGCAGTGCTCAGTCACAAGGTGAATAACCAGTGATCCAAAATATTATAACAAATCTCAAAGAGAAAGTATGTCCTGCTCCATGCTTTGTAGTACCATGAAGCTTTTAAAAAGAGTAAACTAGATTTTCATCCATGGACATTGAAAGAGTCACAAGAAATATTTCTAAGTGAAAAATTAATATTGAATAATATTGTTTTATTTAATAGGTTATGTAATATAATAGGCTAAAGTATAATACACTAAACATTATCTATATATTACATATAAATAAATATACCCACACCCACATACACATGTAAAATATCTAGAAGTATAAACTCCAAACTGTTAACTGTTTTTACTATTTTATTTTTAGTGAATGTGAGTATAGGATCTGAAAAATTGTTTTAACTTATTATTTTGTATACTTTTATATAATAAAATTATTACTCTACTAAAATTATGTATGCCACATAGGGAAAATATATATTTTAACTCCATGGTATTGAGAAGTTTAAGACAGTTATTAGATAAAATTTTCTAAATATAAATTTATAAATAAAATTAATACTCAAGTGGGTAATTAGGAAGTAGACATTAGTAATGAGATTTTGTGTCAAATGAACCCGAAGTGGAAATGTACCAAATATCTGAACTTTAATATATAGTGAAAAGCAATATTTTCCATTTTTTTACAGTTAAGCTATAAATAGAAACAATTGAAATTCAATTTAGAATTCGAGTCCAGTACTATGGAAACTCTCACTTTGTGTGGTTCAGTAATCTGGGCATTTAATGAATTTCAGGTAAGATAAAACCATTCCATACAAATAGATGTATTATAAACCCTCAACTTCTAACACCAAAATACACCTTTTCATATCTCACCTGATAGAAAGAACCAACTGTTTTACAATAACAGGTGAAGTTATCTCTCTAATAAATATTTTCTTCTTCAACTACTGATTCTTTCTGCTACCAGCTATGTCCTATTGGCAAAGAGAGAAGTCATCACCTAACCCAACAACTGATTTTTCATAATGTGCATACAAGCATAGGATATCTTAGTATAATACAACATAAGTGTGGATACCTGTCTCCTTAGCATTTTCTCTCAGCAAAACTTATTCCTGAATTTTTTTTTCTTGTATTTTACTCTACCTTTTATCTTGAAAATATAACATTTAAAATATAATATTAAATTATAATATAATTTTAAATATATACATATGCATACACTAACCTATATTACTTGTATATTATTTACACCTAAAAGTGGGAATTTAAACCTAATCATCCTCACATTTTTAACTTTAAAAAAAGAGCCCACTATTTCCTTTAGCCCTGTAACCACACAAGATAATCTTAAATTATTTTAATGGTATAAGTTCTTAACATCAAAGAGAACGATATATAACCCTGGAAGCAAAATATAACACATTAGAATTCTCTATTCCTAGTAGAATTTTTATATCCAGTTCTTTAAAAAGACAACAGTTTGACTACCCAGAGCTTATGTTTACACCAATTTTTTGTCTTCTCTTAATCTAAGTCAACATTCTCCAGCCTCTCTATGCACAATATGTAGTGTACGAGGTTATGGTAAACAAATAAAAAGTAAATATTTACATGATTTAAAGGATTTGAAAAAGAATAGTTACATGTATATGTATAACTGAATAACTGTGCTGTACACCTGAAACTAACACAACATCGTTAATCAACTAGACTCCAATATAAAATAACAAATTAAAAAATAAAAATAATTTTATGCTGTAATTTAAAGTAATATATTACATTTCTTGTAAGATCTAAAATAACTCTACAACAAAGGCATATGAGAATAACTTAACCAACCAGTGATAGATAAAATGATTTTTCATAAGAGAGCCAGTATTTGAAATAAAATATATTGTTGTTCAATGGAGTCAAAAAATAAAAAGTATCTCTAATGGCAATTTATATGAAACATTCAACTTATTTTTATATTATCTTCTAATTATTTACCCAGTGTTTTATTATGAAAATTTTCATAAATAGAAAAAATTGAGGACTGATAGGATAAATACTACTATACCAATTACCTAGTTTCACGTATATTTTATTATAATACATATTTTAATATATTGGCTCCTTATCACTGTTTATATCTAAATATGGTAGATATATTTTGTCGTTACTGGGCCACTTGAAAGTAAGTTGAAACATCACAATATTTTACCACCAATTCTTCAACATGTATTTTTTAAGATTAAGTATATCTCCTTCTAAGCACTCTACCATTCACACAGGCTTCCAAGTCTAAGATGGTATCACCATGAACTGGCTTCTTTCAGACAGTATTAGGAGACAGTGTTCTCAGAATTTTTTAGTCCAGAAGCAGATTTCATGAAAACAGACCGCATAATTCAAGATTGACAAAACAAGAATAAATTACCTATGGCTAAATGGACTAAAAAAACGTAAAATTTTTATTAATAGTGTATGCAAAAAATCCATTCATATTTTCTTTATCTATAACCCACAATGTATTCGATTATTATGATACAAACAGAACTAAAACATTTATTTCCAACTAACCCTTAAAATTAAATAAAATTATCTTACTAAAATGATTACTGATGTTTATAAGCTAATAAATTTTCAGGAAAATATTTAATGAAATTTATGTAAGAATGATGAATACTAATTGACTTTGTCTACAAAATATCTCAAAATGGTAAGAAAAATATTTAAATATTTTCCAAATTATCTAGATTTTGTTTCTTTACTTCGGATGGCCATGTAGTTATTTGCTTAGGATTAAGAATATATCCTTTTCCTAAAAGGACATGATTGGATATATCAAATGTACAGCTAAACTATGTCAGAAATCTCATTAATTAGGTATGATAAATACAATATAGGATTTTCCTACTCATTTGAAAATAAAACCTGCAAAATCTTTTCAGGAAACTGGCCTGTTATCTGCTCTATAATTAGTGCAGTCACAAGCTTAAGTTAGTAAAGATTGTCATTTTCTAGAAGAACAGGAATATTGACAACCTTGAGATATCAGAAAGAGAAAGAAAAAACCTTTATAGGTACTGCAGGTGACATATAGAAGAGTTGGACTCAGTTGTTCTTGGTTTCCTGTCTTTTTAGTATAATCTGATGGCAAAAATATATAAACAACAGCAATGTTGGAGCATTGTCAGTTTCATGACAAATTCCTGTAGTCCATTGCTAAGAACAGTTATAATTTTTATTCAAACAGAGTTTTACTATATTATCTTAGAGCAATATAGAGTTCTGGTATCACATTTTAGATACTATTCCTTCTGCCTTATATAAAAATGCTGCTTTCATTAACCATCATTTCCCTTATTTATCAATAAAAGGAAGGAAAGTTTTGAGAGTATGCACATGGACATGACTTTAAGTGAAATCCCTCAAAGTCAGAAAAGAGACAATCAATGTAATTGAGATTAAAATAGCTTATGTTAGGCATGACACTGAGTAGTAACTGAGTTCTCCTAGGATTTTGTAAAGTAGACTCAAATCAAATTTGCAGCTTTTGTTTCAATGTTACAGACATAAAAATCTTGCTGAGTGATGAATATAATGGCTCTTTAGGTTTTTGCACCTGCTTTGAAAGGATTTTCAAATAATCGCAAGTGCCTAAGAGAGACTTTTAAAGTACATGAAAATTTTTGATATTGGAAGTTTTTTATTACCATAGCAGTTGGGAGAACAAATGATTTTTTTCCTTAGGTATTTCATTGAGAAATCACAATTCTGTGAAATAATTAACATATTTTTAAAATTTTACATCTCAGTAAAAACTTTGGGTCAGTTAAAAATGAAAATTAAAGAAGGAATTAGAAACCATTAAGATAAAGTTTCATGGTACGAGGTCATTATTTTGAGTGCTTAATAGAACTCTGAGCTTCCTGGCAATTATCTTCTATTTCTCCTAACGTCAAACATCTTATATTTACTGCATGTAGCGTGTTTCATTTTTACCTCCATCATCACATATTTGTTGTTTTTTCATCTTTCCAACCCTAGCTTTTTGCTCTTTTCCAGACTCGTTTCTCTGACACCTGCACTGACATTAATTCTAATCTATATGTTTTGAAGCATCCCTTGTTTATTTGTAGGATGTTTTAACATTAAATTACATCATTAGATGCATGCTTATCTGCTTAAAGTCTGTTTCTGTCTCAGGAATACACACTTTATGTTGTTCAGAACCTTTATGATGTTAGGGACTACTTTCTTCAAAAAAACAACTGCATTTTCTTATGTATAAGGAATTGCCAAGAGATCTCACATCAAGGGTACATAGTTATATCACCACACATGGATTATACTTTTACATAACATATGCAGGAGCACTGTCACTAGACATAAAATGATACCCCTAAGACCCTGCCTTCTTTTACAGTGATGGTTGGTGCTTAGATTTTTGTCACTTTGAGTAAAAATAAAATGCCTTATTTATGTTTGTGCTTTCAACATATTTCAGGCATGTATGTATGGAACATAGGAAGTACTTAATTGTATTAATAAAATTAATGAAAAAATAAACTTACGTTAGCCATCTTCCTTATCTAGTCCACAGAGATGCCCAGAGTCCAGGGCAGGGTCAACCACACATTATTCATAGATACTGATGTATTGATTTTGAGGAAAAAGTATAATACTCATGAAATGAACACTGACCCACTTTGTATGGGTATTCTTTTAACTTTATAATGTACACTTGTAAATGGATACTTCCTAAAATTTATATTTGTTACTGAACAGAAATTATACTCTTTATTGGAAATGTATTATTCATTTATTTTACCATTTTTATTGAAGTATATTTAATTTACAATATTGTGTTAGTTTTTGGTTTACAGCAAAGTGATTCAGTTATATATATATATATATACACATATATATATATAAAACTTTCTCTTTCTGACTTATTTCACTTAGTATGATAATCTCTAGGTCCATCCATGTTGCTGCAAATGGCACTATTTCATTCTTTTTTATGGCTGAGTAATATTCCATTGTATATATGTACCACATCTTCTTTATCCTTTCATCTGTTCATGGACATTTAGGTTGTTTCCATGTCTTGGCTATTGTAAATAGTGCTTCTATGAACATTGGGGTACGTGTATCTTTTTGAATTAGAGTTTTCTCTGGATATATGCCCAAGAGTGGGATTGCACAGTTATATGGTAACTCTATTTTTAGTTTTTTTTTTAATTTAGTTATTCATTTATTTTAAATCAGCACAATTACAGGAGATGACTTGCTTGTATAAACTAGTAAATTACCTTTGCTATAGATAGTTAGGTTGCTATATTACAGAAAAAATAAAAGGTAGAAAATATTGAATGTTTAAAAATTATGTTAAAGTGTGATTAAAGTTCAAAGACATGACACCAAGGAAACTTATCTGTCTAGTTGGTCTTTTGTAGTGTGACATAACTTGAGTTAAAGCATAACTAATAAGTTTTGATTATTAACTGTTTAAATCTCATACTTCTCTCTGGACTGTGGACTGAGAATTTATCAGACTCAGGAATATCAAGATATCATGTCACACTAAGCTAACTCTCAGGGAATAATACATATATATAATTATAAAGAACCTGAAAACCTTTAACTATTGCTTCATGACTTATACTCTGTAATAAAAAACCTACATTGGAATTCATATTAATATGAATTGTACTTGGTAAACATAGACACTAGCAAACTATTAAGTGACATTTCCAATTCCAGCAATGATTGCTTAATAAGGCTATCCCCCAAGAGAACGTGACTGGGTCATCTTAAGCAATTGACCAGGCACTCCATCACCCAAAGAGGACGAGACGTATATTGACAGATTATCTTTTCTCAGCAATTCAAATTTTTAGGCCCCATAAATACTTTTTTCATTCTTACTAACAAGGTTTTTTAAATTTTTTAAAGTGTATTCATCAGGAAATAAGTGACACTGACCTTGAAATGTGAGCTTAATAAAGAAAACTTTTAAAATGGTGCAGGTGTGGGTAAGAGACAGCTAATAATGATTAGCACAGGAGCTTAAGCTTGCAATAAGGGAATCCACTCTTATGCATGATGTTATCAGAACCTGGGCAGATTATTTGTAGCTTTCATTAAAAACAAACAAACAAAAACTTAGCCAATCTGCAGTAAAGTTGCAGGGATGATGGATTGAGAGGAAACATTCCAGGAATAACTCCACTCCCATTGCTGATTTCTTGCTAGTACCTCTTGTTAGTTCATTTGGATGCCAAGAGCAAAGCGTTCCTTTGATGTATTCCCTGAAATCAGTCTCTCTCAGCACAGAGCATGGGAGAGAGCTGTGGAAAGTGGGTTTGGTGAGGCAGAGAGGAAATATACAGCCCATACAGATAAAATATATTTGACTAAGTTGCTAAAATGATCCTGTAAAATGAACTATACTCTAGGTACCGTGATTAGAATACGGCTATTCAAAATCCATTTTATTCAACAATTTATAGGTGATTATTTAGTTTTAGTTAATTTACTAACCACATTCACTCTATGCCAATTTTTCCAAAGTGCATTATTAGAAGGCAACCTTTATTTTAAATTGAGTTCCTTTATGTCATCCCCTGTGTACTGATTAAAATTTCCAGAGCTTTAGATTAGGAAACTTTACTCCACATACACACACACTACACTAACCTACTGAGTCTGCATGTGTTTCATCCTAATAGTTTGGGCACATGCTCCTTTACTGTGCTTTATTTGTTTTCCTTTATGTGTAAGAACTATTCAGTTAATCTGTCAGTCATCAATTGCACACTTGTTAATATATGTTCTCATAGTGACTGAATTTCAAACATTTCAAGCATAGCTGAATTTTGCTTTTCTTCATATAGCTTTTCACTTTGCATTTTCAATTGGCTCTGCTGTGGTATTATTTCTCCAGCACACAATAGGCTTTTGTGAATGTAAAGGCCATATTTTCACTTCCACTATTCCAAACAAAGGATCAAAATCAAGTTTGCTTGTATTAGAATATGAAGGAAGCATTGCTTTGTGCTTTGTGTCCTGAAGGGGCTACTTACTAAGCTCAGTAAATGCTGTCATTGCTGATATAGTAGGTATTACATACACTGAATGTAATGTCTTATTCAGTGATATTTTTCCAAACGAGGATGTATCTCTGAAATGAACATTGTTACAATTAAACGATTGAGTCAACAAAACTTAAATATTCCCTTTTGAACATTAAAAACATTCACTTCTTAAATATAGTCAGTTCTAAATCACCTCTACTAACAGAAGTACAAAAATGCAAAAGGATAATCTATAAATTTTTACATTTTGTTTTAAAATGCGGCAAGTAGTGAACAAAAGTCAACTAGCAATCTAAAACAGTTTGAAATCAAGCATAATGAGTTAAAAATTTTAGGTTTGGTCTTGTGAATAAAGTAAGTGGTTTACATAAGTTTTCAATTCACCTAATGACTGCTTTATTATAACTCATAGTCTAAGACATGTATTTTTCCTAATTCCTGCCACATACAAATATGTGGTTTACTTTAAATGCATGTGACTTTCTAATTTAAAGAAACATATTTATCGACTAAACTTATTTAGTGCTTATATTATGAATTAGACTTCTATTGATACAATATTACTACTACTACTACTAATGATGATGATGATAAACAGTGCTAAAAATTCATTTACAAAGGTAGAGTACTAACCATTTACAGTAATTAATTTTTAAAATTTTCTCCAAAACACTTGATAGGAGTGGAGCAATGGTGTTTAAATGTCAGAAGGACACCTTAATAATATACAAAAATACAGAGTGGCCATGCCCCTAACTGCTGAACAACACACGAAGAAGGAAAAAACTGCCTGATACAGAGTTGAAACAGGCTATTTAGTTTTTTAATCAAATCATTCCATGATAGAAAAGTTTATTAAACGAGTTTCCAAGAATAAGAGAAATTTTCTTTAGTTCTCAGTGACGTTATTTATGACACAAGATATATGTGTGAATTCGTGTTACTTTTATCACTCTCTGCCTTCAGGTATCTTCAGATATAAGAGTACTCATAATTCATTCTTTCATCATACTCAGCAACAGACAGCTTCCTACAAAGATGGCCTATCCAAGGGATTTCTCATTCATCCTAACTTTTCCAGCTCCTCCTTCATGGTAAATCTGTCTAGGAAAGCCCACATCAGCCCTCAGACCATAGTCCCGTTCCTCTAAACAAGGGATGGTTATTTTTCTTTCCACGTGTGCTGCCTCCTTTAGAGAACTTTCAGATATCTCTGAAATCTGATCATCTAGGAGTTCTCTTTAGCCTGCTTGCAACTTCCCTTCATCTTGTTCTGTTAAAGATGGATTTTGTATATCATTCTCTCACATTCTTGTGGTACTCGATGATTTATGAGATAAGGGGGCATTCCATTTATACTCTGCAAGATTACTACTTTAAATAAGGGTTCTTTTTGTTGTTATTTTGTACTGAGTTTAAAAAAAAAAAAGCTTAGGTCAGTGTATTGAGGCTAAACATAAAAATAAAGGAAAATAAATGTGCACAGTGCAGAAAATATTGTTCGTTATATATTTTTTTCTTATAGCAAAATAATCTTCAAGTATGTAAACTAGGGCATCTAATTAGAGAAACAGGAGGAAGAGAGAAGATTTCATGGAATGTAGAACAGAGGTGGCCCTCTGAGGTGGTGCAGAGATGATGCACAGAAGGTCCACATTAGGGTTTTTCATAACAATGTCATTTTTATTAATATACACAGTATAATTTTGGTTGTTGTGAAACAAATAATTACCTAGATATTTTTGCATGGCACTGGCAAGGTAAAATAGGGGATGTAAAAGTGAAAATATGTAGTCTTTTATCTTTATGAGTTTGTAATTTGTAGGAGTGATGAGCTTCTTGTGGAAGGCATAAATTCCCTGTCATTAAAAAAAGAAAAGAATACATTGTATCACATGAATCTTGAGGATGGAGAGACAGATTTAAAGAGTTGGTTCTTGAGGGTAGGAATTATTCAAAAAAAAGAATGAAAGTACTCCAAAAAGAAGAAAGAACATGGGTGATGACATACATGGTGCACACATAAAAAGTAAGCAAATTTGGCTGAAGTATAGAAAATACAAAAGGCATTAGTTGAATAGAAGTTTGAATGCTTAAGGAGAAACCCTTGGGTACCAGGCAAAGTCATTTTATTCCTTTTCCCTCAGCCAATGCAAAAAAATACTATAAAATATAAAGATAGCTTTAATTAATGAGGTTTTCTGGGAACAATTTTAAGTTTCCAAACTATTTGCTTCTTTTTCAAAATGTTTGAAATAAAGTAGACCTGAAAATACTGTAAATGTGCAGTTTTACTATTCACAGGTTAATAATTTCCACGCAGGTGCACTTTTAGGAATTCTAATTTGTTCTGTTTTCCATTGATCAATGAGAAAAATACACGTTTTGACCCTCTGCTAAGTCTCTGCTCTCTACTTGAAGATATGTACAAAATTGTTGTTTTTATTCTGCTGGTATCTTTATTATGGATTTCAACTAGTAATTCACAAATTCCTGACCATGCTTTACAAAGGATATGTAACGATGAAGTTTCAATGAAGCTAATGAAACTCAAACTTTGGGACTTTCATTTGCACGGACTTCTTTTAAAGCTCAGAAAGAGCTCTGGATATTTGCACAGAAGTCATACGTTTTTGTAAAATTTGCCAAAGCGCTATTTTAAATGCAAATGCTAAAGACTACTACAGCTTAATGTTTTATCTTACCATCGCATTTTCTCTCATACAGGCTGATATTGGAGTAAGCATGGGTACTTTTGGGGTCACACTGAGGAAACACTGAGGTGGGAAATCTATCCCTTTTGGTTTAGTAGGATCTATTTCTGGGATTTGCAGTATGTGGCTGACCATCTCCATTTTAAGAAACTGCCCTCCCCTGTGCCGACTCACCCAGCCTTGTGACACAGGGCTAAATACATTCACCATGCAAGTGTAATCTCTAGGACCAGGCTCTGGAATTATGCAGGTAGTGTAGGAGAAAAAATTAACTACATGGACCTAGAAATGCTTTTGTAGAAAATTGCTCTAATCACAAGCTGTAAACTCTAAGTGTACTATTCACTTCATTGATCCTTATGATGGGTATTCTCTCCTTGTCTGACTATACCTATAATTCAAGTTTTAACATTGTACAAGATGCATAAGTAGATAGATGGATAATTTGGGGGGCGGTCAAGAATTGTGTGAAATAGAAATCATCAAAATTCATGGGTTTGTGGCACAGACTGCATTTAATACTTCAAATAGTGAATGTGTCTGTATGTGAAGTTGCATATTATATGCATCTCAATGTATCAGATTGTATTTTAATATGCTTCATGTGTTGTCCTGATGAAAGTTGGCAGTCCCAGAAGAAATGGCATGCAAAATTGCCTCTGGTGCAGCAAAATAGCCTGAAGAAACAAATACTATAGTGACAAAACTTCTACACATATAAATAAATACATCAATGTAGGTAATATCCATTTGAGTGTGCATTTTTATAGCTTAATACATAGTGGCAAATTATAAAATGCTTTAATGATTCTTGTGTATGTCTTGATTTCAGAATAATGTTACATATTTTTTCACAATAATTGAGCCTGCAAAACTTAAAATATAACCAAAAAGAAGCATCATAATTGAAGCCAAAGATGTTAAAAGAGAGGCTTCCAGAAGCATCAAAATATTGAACATTTGTTGATTTTGTTTGTATGTTTTAGCAGGCAGTTACCTTGATTCGACTCAAGTAGGAAACTGTCTTATAAGGAAGGTCAGACCTAAGCTCAGTTCTCCAATCCTTAGCTGCTCAGTGTGTGCTCCATATCTGTGTGGCTCAAGGGTGATCCAGGCACTTAGACAGCGTTTATACACAGATTGGAGGTGCTCCTTTGGCTCTAACCTTTCTGGGATTTCTCTCTCATCGCTCAGCCCTGTAATTGTCTCAGACCCTGTTCTCCTCTTCATGCCAGAAAGCCTTGACATTTTCTTTTGAAGGTTTAGCCATCCAAGTAACACTGCCGGCAGCCTGCCTGAGGCTAAATGTCGTAAAAACTGGAAATTCACTCAGAGACATTCCCTTCATCCTAGTGCCAACCGTGGCCTGCCTGCTTTTGTTCACTCTCAGTATCTCTGGGTTCTTGTTTTTAGCGCTTAATCTAGAGTGGATTTCCTATCTGCAAATGTTACTCCTGTGGGAGATTACTGAGTTAGAGTCTAAGGGTAGGTTTTTCTCAGTCTTTTGATTAATTGCACAGTGGCTTTCTGATTCCTCAGAGCTAACAGATTATAGAAGACCCCATTCCATTCCCTACAGTTCTTGAGTTTAGCTCTCTGGCCTCATCCTACACATTTCCACAACCTGATTTATGCCTAAAGGGAGAGACTGATTATGCTTGTGTGGCCAGCACTTCCTGAGTCCACTGCCCCCTGGATCAGAGAAAACGTGTATAGTAAACACTGTGACACTGTGGGTGATTTCACTCCATCTTTCTGGCCCAGACACCTCACCTCAGGTGCCACCATAGAATTCATAAAATGTACTGGGGTAAATTCAGCCTGTTTTATGGACTGACTAATTTCCGATCTCTCCAGCTAGTCCCAAGTAAACTTGAAGATTTTAACATCGTTTTTTCCCTTAATAGAGATTGTCCTTCTGGGCAAATCTGACTGACCTACCACAGAGAGATTTGGCAAATTCTCACTTGGGAGAAAATGTCTGCTGATGATCAAATTCATTATGAAGAGTTCTTCTTTCTCTAGTATTTTAATTACATTTTTGTTCATCTAATTTTAGTCTATTTTAGTACTCATTATTCCACAGTCTTTTGATGTTTTTAAAAATTAATTCTGTCAACACTTATTCATGAAAATAACTCTCAGCAAACTAAGAGTGGAGGGGAAATTTGTCAACCTGATAAACAACATCTACAAAAAAAAAACCCCTAAAACTAACAAAATTAATGTCACCCTTAAAGATGAGAAATAGATGCTTTTCCCTGAAATCAGAAACAAGGAAAAGAAAAAGAAGTAACAACTGACACTGCAGAAATACAAAGGGTCATGAGAGATTACTACAAGCAACTGTATGCCAATAACATAGACAACCTGGAAGAAACAGACTAATTCTTAGAAAAGCACAACATTCCGAGACTGAACCAGGAAGAAATTGAAAACATAAAGAGACCAATCACAAGCACTGAAATTGAAACTGTGATTAAAAATCTTCCAACAAAAGCCCAAGATAAGTAGGCTTCATAGGCAAATTCTATCAAACATTTAGAGAAGAGCTAACACCTATGCTTCTCAAACTCTTCGAAAATATAGCAGAGGGAGGAACACTCTCAAACTCATTCTATGAGACCACCATCACCCTGATACCAAAACCACACAAAGATGTCACAAAAAAAGAAAACTACAGGTCAATATCACTGATGGACATAGATGAAAAATCCTCAACAAGATACTAGCAAACAGAATCCAGCAGCACATTAAAAGGATCATACACCATGATCAAGTGGGGTTTATCCCAGGAATGCAAGGATTCTTTAGTATATGCAAATCAATCAATGTGATACACCATATTAACAAGCTGAAGGGGAAAAACCATATGATCATCTCAATAGATGCAGAAAAAGCTCTCAACAAAACTCAACACCCATTTATGATAAAAAAAATCTCCAGAAAATAGGCAAAGAAGGAACCTACCAAAACGTAATAAAGGCCATATATGACAAACCCACAGCCAACATCATTCTCAATGGTGAAAAACTGAAAGCATTTCCTCTAATATCAGGAACAATACAGGGATGTCCACTCTTGCCATTATTATTCAACATAGTGTTGGAAGTCCTAGCCATGACAATCAGAGAAGAAAAAGAAATAAAAGGAATCCAAATTGGAAAAGAAGAAGTAAAATTGTCACAGTTTGCAGATGACATGATACTATACATAGAGAATCCTAAAGGTGCTACCAGAAAACTACTAGAGCCGATCAATAAATTTAGTAAAGTAGCGGGATACAAAATTTATGCACAAAAATCTGTTGCATTGCTATACACTAATGATGAAAAATCTGAAAAAGAATTTAAGGGAATATTCCCAATTGCCATTGCAACAAAAAGAATAAAATACCTAGGAATAAACCTACATTAGGAGACAAAATACCTGTGTGCAGAAAACTATAAGACACGATAAAAGAAATTAAAGATGATAACAAACAGATGGAGAGATATACCATGTTTTTGGGTTGGAAGAAACAACATTGTGAAAATGACTATACTACCCAAAGCGACCTACAGATTCAATGTAATCTCAAACTACCAATGGCATTTTTCACAGAACTAGAACAAAAAATTTCACAATTTGTGTGGAAACACAAAAGACTACAAATAGCCAAAGCAATCTTGAGAAAGAAAAGCGGAGCTGAAGGAATCAGGCTTCCTGTCTTCAGACTATACTACAAAGCTACAGCAATCAAGATACTATGGTAATGGCACAAAAATAGAAATATAGATCAATGGAACAGGATAGGAAGCCCAGAAATAAACCCACACGCATATGGTCAACTTATCTTTGATGAAGGAGGCAAGAATATACATTGGAGAAAAGACAGCCTCTTCAATAAGTGGTGCTGGGAAAACTGGACAGCTACATGTAAAAGAATGAAATTAGAATACTCCTTAACACCATATATAAAAATAAACTCAAAATGGATTAAAGAATTAAATGTAAGGCCAGACACTGTAAAACTCTTAGAGGAAAGCATAGGCAGAACATTCTATGACATAAATCACAGCAAGATCCTTTTTGACCCACCTCCTAGAGAAATGGAAATAAAAACAAACATAAACAAATGGGACATAATGAAACGTAAAATCTTTTACATAGCAAAGGAAACCATAAAGAAGACGAAAAGTCAACTCTCAGAAAGGGAGAAAATATTTGGAAATGAAGCAACTGACAAAAGATTAATCTCCAAAATATACAAGCAGCTCATAAAGCTCAATATCAAAAAAACTAACAACCCAATCCAAAATTGGCCAGAAGACCTAAGTAGACATTTCTCCAAAGAAGATATACAGATTGCCAACAAACACATGGAAGCATGCTTAACATCACAAATCATTAGAATAATGCAAGTCAAAACAGCAATGAGGTATCACCTCACACTGGTCAGAATGGCCATCATCAAAAAATCTACAAACAATAAATGCTGGATAGGGTGTGGAGAAAAGGGAATCCTCTTGCACTGTTGGTGGGAATGTAAATTGATACAGCTACTATGCAGAACAGTATAGAGGTTCCTTAAAAAACTAAAGATAGAATTACCATATTACCCAGCAATCCCACTACTGGGCATATACCCTGAGAAAACCATAATTCAAAAAGAGACATGTACCACAATGTTCATTGCAGCACTATTTACAATAGCCAGGACGTGGAAGCAATGTAAGTGTCCATTGACAGATGAATGGATAAAGAAGATGTGGCACATATATACAATGGAATATTACTCAGCCATAAAAAGAAACAAAATTGAGTTATTTGTATTGAGGTGGATGGACCTAGAGTCTGTCATACAGAGTGAACTAAGTCAGAAAGAGAAAAACAAATACTGTATGCTAACACATATATATGGAATCTAAAAATAATAATAATAATAATAAAATGGTTCTGATGAACCTAGGGACAGCATAGGAATAAAGACACAGATGTAGAGAATGGACTTGAGGACACGGGGAGGGGGAAGGGTAAGCTGAGACAAAGTGAGAGAGTAGCATTGACACATACCCAGTAGCAAATATAAAATAGCTAGTGGGAAGCAGCTGCATAGCACAGGGAGATCAGTTCAGTGCTTTGTGACCACCTAGAGGGGTGGGATAGGGAGGGTGGGAGGGAGATGCAAGAGGGAGGGGATATGGGGATATAGGTATATATGTAGCTGATTCACTTTGTTATACAGCAGAACTATCACAACATTGTAAAGCAATTATACTCCAATAAAGATGTTTAAAAAATAAATAAAAGAGATGTTTTTAAAGCTGCTTTCAGTAAAATTTTTATAAATGAGAAAATGACTGCTGTATCAAGATTTCTAAATCAGAAAACCAGAAGAATTGACTAATAAAAATAAAAACCCACAACTGGAGAAAAAAACAAACCTAAAATAAAACTGAAGTTATCTAAAAATACATACTCTAAAATTAGTACCAGCTTAAAACTTAACAGAAGAATGAACTCTTCTGATGAAATTTATATCTTTGAAATGTGACCCAGAAATAATATACTTCTTTGGATTCATGGACCAAAAATAATATTCACAGTGGTACAAACTATAATTCAAAATTGGCTTGAACCAAAATAGCTTATTGAATATTTATTTGAAAGTTAACATAATAAATAGATGCCAAATAATTTTTGAGTAAAATTAGACGAAATTGTGTTTAATTTTATTTTTAAGAAAAATATAATTATTTTGATTTAATAGGTTTAGATGCAAAATTAAGTTTTTCCTCAATATTAAACATACTTGTATTATTTTGATAAAATATTAGTTTTCATATGTCTCAACTAAATATTTTGGGGCAAAAAACCAGTATGTCCACTAAACATGAAAACAACAGATTTTAAAACATCCTGTATTCATAGCTGCCTATAGGTTAACAACAAAATAAAATGCATTAGAATTTAAATCATCTGAATTTTTGTTTCTAGAATACCAACATCTAAATTAAAGATTTGAAATAGGAAAAGAAAATTGAGTTAAAGTCCCCTTCAGGAAGTTAATATGAAACCTGTAGGAGTCAATTTTAGAATATAAGTAAATAAGGATGATAGCGAATTTATCTATTTTGCATGGTGTAAAGAATAGAATGAAACCATGGAGGGAACTGAAACAAATACGTAAGTAAATGTGGAGTAGTTTCAGATATGGTAGAATTAAGACCAACTTTGTCAGTTAAACTTGTACACAGAGCCTAGTTTCATCCAACAACATGACATGGTATTTTATATTTTTTCTAGAAATCATGAGGTTGTTATGTATTTTATCAATAGATGTTTAGAAACAAATATGGAACCTCCTATGTATTGAAAAATAAATTAAAATAATATGCTTACATAAGTTTTGTGATTTGTTTCTTGTTAAACAGTGGAAAGCCAGAAAAAGTAATTTCCCAAGAAATTACTCTATAATATAAATTTATCTAAGGGTCATCCAAGCCATTATTTGCAACTAATACTGATTCATATTTTCATTTAAAACTATGTTCTTATTAATTTCTATGCACATTGTACACCTTGTATTAGTTAGGGATTTAACAAAAATGTTTTATTTTTAGCATACAAAAATATATGTACATAATATGTTAAAAGACCATGTCTTTTCCACTTTTCCAAAAATTTGTGGGCATTTAAGTAAATATTTATTCATTCTTGTTGTCTTAAGTTCGGTTAAATATGCTTATTCCTCATCTTTAAATGCTAGCACATATAATACTTAAGTTCTATGAGTATGGGCTTAATATTGAGTCAGATAAAGAGAAGTATATTCTTAAACTATTTCCAGATAAAGGAGAATTATTTTCAGAGTACTTAGAATAATAATCAACCCCTATAATAAAGAAATTACATTTTCTGGGAATTTTTTTTTTTTTTTGGCAGTGGTTTCATAGAGCCATATGGGTAGCTTTATTTTCTCCTGGCTTCAGCTGCAGTTGTTTCCTTTTTCCCCATAAGGATGCCTTCGGTGTCTTGTTTATAATATTTCAAGCAGTTTCAGGCCCAATGAGCTATTGCCACACTATGGCATTGACAATAACTAAAAGTTTTCTCACCTTGAAATGGCAGATAAGTGTGAATATATATTCATGATCTAATGAATCTACAACCATGTTTATGTACCAGCTGTTTGCTTTTCCTTAGCTGCTGTGATGTATCTGGCTGTGAATCTTCTCTTGCTTTTTATTAACTGTCTTGAAAAAAGAAAAGGAATAAAAAGTCCACAGGATATGAAGAGTCTTTTGATAAATGCAGAGTTCTGACATTATAACTTTTCAAATATATATGCATCATGATGAAATAATATCGCATGCATCCAAAATGCATCAATCACATTTATTTTAATATTCCAACTTATTTTTAGTAAGTGTAGATGGAGATTTTTAGTAAATATGCAATATGTGACTACAAATAATAAAACTGATTAACATATAGTACATTAAATATCTTATTTTCCATCATATCTCACAAAGCCTGCCCAGTTTAAGCAGGTTCTAAATTTTCCTTGTGACATTTTCCACTGAGGCGACTTTAATTTTCTGATATCAACATTATACAGAGTTTCATAAAGCTGCTAATATATTAAGTGAATGTGCACAAAAACAACAAATACATTTGAAGTGTTTAGAATTTAAATGGCAAAAAAATAAAACGAATGCATTAATTTATTAGACCATTATTCTGAAGATTAGGAAGATGTCTGTCACCTTTTAACTAAAACCAGCCTGAGACCCATGTTGGTTATTCACAACTTGTAGATGTAAATGTAATTTTCTCATGTTCCTACCTGGCCCATGGATTGTGGAAGTGTCAATTACATACCCCATATTTCAGTAAATTCTTGGAGCCTCACATTTTTATGGCTTCCTTAGCATCTAAAACATTAATGACTAAAGAAAGCCAGCCACTCAAAGAATATTGTAGGTACAGTAGGTGTCCTTAATGATTTGGCAGCCGTAGTAAAGTGTACATTGAATGACCATCTCCTTGTTTCTCTGGTCGCTAAAACACTCTTCCCAGTGTGAAAGGAAAAATAAGAAATAGTTCTAAGTGATATGTTAATTAACTCATTGATTTAACAAGTCTTTAATGAACACCTGCCAAGGAAAACACTTAACTAGATCCTGAGAATTCAGCAGAGAGAACAGAATAACTAATTCTCTTTCCTCGTGGGATTATATTCTACCACATACTTAAAAAGAGTAGCTTAATAACTACTTGCTGTGGCTTAAGTACATCCTGGAGACCCGTCATCTACACAAATAACTTTCTTGACCCCAAGAAATATAATGACTTAAGAATCACAGGGTTTTATTTATTTTGTTATAAATATCATGAAGAGGGAAGAGTTGATGATATTGCTATTTGACAAATTATTAATTGACTTGGATTTTCTCTTATTTAAAGTTAACTTATTATATTTCAATTTCCAAATGTGTAATCTGAATTCCTTGACTCCATGGTGCATTTTTATATTTCAAAATTTTGAAATCAAAGCATAAATTTTAAAATTGAAACTGCAATAAAAATGAAACTCCAATTAATATTTGTTCTTTAGTTTGACTTCAAGTTTCTATTATTTACTTGGCATAGATTTTTAAATAGAGGTAATTTTAAAATATTTGATATTTAATACTAAGTTTTTATGAAAGTGATTATTTGACATGTTTCCACTAGCTTGTGTGGGGATGTTCATCTTATCACTTCCAGCCCCTAATTTATATTATGATTTAATTTTTTGTTACTTTTAAACACATACAAAAAAGAATCTCACTGTAATTTTTAAATTTAATAATTATTTGATTGATGATGTGAACAAATATATTTTCATATGGTGTTAATTTTTTATTTTTTACTGTATTATCTGCTTTATTATCCTTTGGTATACAATACAGTCACATTAAAAAATCAGAATGGCTTTAACAAGATACAGCCATTTCCTGCTACTATCACTTTCCAATGCCTTCTACGGTTCTCCCCCCAACTTCTTTTGACTCTTTGAGGTCACTCTTCTGTTAGTTACCCTATATATCATAGTAATATGCTTTCCCATAAGTGCTTGATTTATCAATCTGAGATACTAGCTATTACTTTACTGGTATAACAGATGAGAACTTAGCTCATTTATTTTCTCTTTCACCTTTCCTCCTGCCAACCATCTTCCGATCATATTTATATCCCTATTTTAATTTATTTATTGGTTGCTTTAAATTTTTAATAATTTGTTTCATTTATATTTTAACTTCTATCAATTATCATTTGACTCCCTATTTTGAAAGATTAGGGCAATATGAACACTACTCTTTTTTTAAGCTTTGTTCCCCTGCTCCCAACTCTTAATTTCTGCAATCCATATTATAATGTTATGTTTTCTAGGTTGGTGACTTACACCATGCCCTTCAAACACAGCATAACAATACCTTTATCTTCAGTTTTAGTGTAAAGGTAAGAAAATATAAACAGAATTTACAATATATTTATGTAAAAAGTTTTCATCATGGATCCAAGTAATATATTTTAGAAATGTCTTCTCTGATATACTTTTTAAAATTAATAATTTACATTCATTTTTCATGAAATACATATCTACATATTAGCCAACTATTTTCCCAAACTTTCCAACTAATGAACTCCTATTGAGTCTTCTCTATTGGCTGAATCCAACCTCCTTTCACCATCCATTTTTCTGCTTCAATATGGTATTTATTTTCTCAGCCATTCAGCTGCCATTTGGGATGCTTTTCTAGTTTAGTTCCACACTTTTCTGGATCCTAGTCTTCTTTTTTTTTGGTCCATCCTGTCATTTGCTGTAGCATCTCCTTACTACCTTCCTGCAATAAATTTAGGAAATGAACTGTTTTGAGTCCTTTGAAATCTTAAAAATGCACTTATTTTACCCATACAATTGACTGATACAGTAGCTATGTGTAATGTTTTAAAATATAATAATGATGATAATATGTCACATTACTGAGCACTTATTACCATCCAGGCAACCCTCTAATTGCTTACATGTATTAACTCAATCTTCAAAACAACGTTATGAAGCAGATACTATTATTGTCACAGTTATCAAAGGTATAAGGAGTTTCAGTAACTCAGTGAAGTTCAAGTAAGTAATAAATGATGTCGGCAAACGTCAGAAGTGTTAGTTCAGAAACACATTTCCTAAACATTATACATCCTGACTCTACTTTGAGGGGTCTTAGTTCCCATCTTATGCTCCATTTCCTCAGGCAGAGATGGATAAGGTGAAGCTAAAAACAGCACCTCATTGAAAGAGGTCCCTAACGATGGCCATACAAATGTGCTCATATAGTCAGGCATTTTTCATCATTTGAAAAATGAAGATATTTATCTACATTCATTTAACACCTACTTGGTTTCTTCTCTGTAATTTTATCTATGGTGTTTTGACCTCCATTTCAAATTTAACAACAGCAAAATGTGCATTCTAAATAAAAAACACAATGAGGAAACTCAGTGCTCTAGGATAACGAACTAACTCCAAAATGGGAGAAATTAAGCCTTTGAATATCAGAAAATAATCTAAATAAAAGAGAAATGCCCAAACATGCTACAGATTTTCATTCTATCTTGTAAATAGTAGAAAACCATGAGAGATTTTATGGTGGTGAGTTGAATGGTCAAAATTTTAATTCAGAAAACTCACCCAGAATGCATAATAAAGATTAAATGTTTGTGGAAAGAAAATTGAACTATAAAGAGATATCTATGGGTAATTGAAAGAGACCAGAACCTCAACTAAAGCAGTATACTCTACATGGAAATGGAGAGGGGGAGAAAACAGTTCTGAGACCTATTATACATGTAGACAGGGCAATAATTGATAAGATTTACCAAGAGCAAGTGAACGGTCAGGAACAGTTTGTGAATTACATAACCCCCTAGCTTGACTGACTAAATGAATGGTTGTCTGGATTTATAAAATATTTCACAAGGAAGGAGAAGCAAGTTTGAAAGGAAAAGAAATGTTCATTTTTCACATGATGAATCTAAAGTCCATCCTGGAAGAGCTATTCAACCTCATCCCTCTACAGCCTCCATCACCCCACTTGCTTCTTTGATAGAGAGGCCCAGAGGGTTTGTTTGGGCAGGATGTACCAACTTACGTTCTATCAACACAGCTATTCAAACATAGGTTTTCTAACCTAAAAGTTAGTTTTTAAAAATTCCTTAAATTTGTTTTAATACTCTTCTCTATTTCTGTACATCACAACATTACAAGTTTGCATTTAAGATCAGATCTGTCTGTAGAGGCTATAGAGAATGCAAAGGCTATGGTTTTCACCCCTTATTATTTATGTGTTTATATGAGTAAGTGTAACACGTAGCAGTATATATTGATATACACATCAATGTGTAATGCAGTGTATATCACTGAAGAAAACACACTGATTAAGTACAAAAATTTGACATCATTTCCAAACTTAAATAGTAAAAATAAAAACTACAAAAGGAGTTGTACACACTAAATGTATCATGCGAAGCAACAAACATTTTTAAAAATGTAAATTTACGTCCGGTTCCTCTGGTCTTGACATATCACATTAGACCCATTTACAATGGCATTTTTTAAAGCTGTACTACATAGTCTTGTCAGAGCAAATTTGATTTGAGAGAAAAAAGTTTCTTTGAATATATTTAGCTTTCTCATCTCTGTGGTTCTTTTTTGTTAGTACTTCGAAGCCAAAAATGTCCTTTCTCAAGATTTAAAATCTATATTATAGAAGTGAGATAAAAGGCAAGATACTCATTGTTGCTGTTGAGATGGTGCTGTTAATAATTTCTATAATATTTCCCCTATTTTGTTTTTATTTAATGCTATCTCTCTTTTCTATATTGATGTTTTTAAGATCTTCTGCTAGTCTTTGGAATTCTACATAGTTTGCAATATGTATGGGTGTACTTTAATTTTATATTCTGCTTGGAATATATTCTGCTTCTTTTGACTTTGTATCTCATCAAATTTCAATCCTACTTTTTTAAAGATTGAATAGCCACAATCTTTTTTTCAATTTCTTTTCCTGAAAGTCTTTCAGATTATCATAATCTTAATCAGAGAACTTGAAGAAGTTTGAAAAATAAGTGATATTGAAGAAATGCTGATAAACATTACCCAAACTAGAACAAAAGAGAAAATAAAGTAGAAATAAAAATAATAGATTATATTGCTGCCAGTCAATATCAAATGGTCTAACATGCATGCAACTGAAATTTCAGAAAGAATAGAAAAATAATGGTTCAGAAGAATTACAGAAGTCTTCTTGTTAAAAACTATATGAGAAGAGAGTGGACTGAACCATTTTGCATTGAAAGAAAAATAAAATAAAATCTACCAACCTATATTATTCTTTCAAATTTTCATCTTTCACTTTCTTCCTACCTTTCAAAATTGAAGGAGAAAAACAGCCTTCTTCCAATGAAGTAAAACAGAGAGAATTCATTACCAGCCGACCTGCACTGCACTACAAGGAAATTAATGGAAGTTCTTCAGGCTGAAGGAATATTACAAACTTATATCATATTAATATGATAATATTATAGACAGAAACTTCATTTACACAAGCAATGGAAAGTGCTGGGGATGGCAAAATCAAAGTAGGAATAAATTTATTTTTAAAATTTTTAATCTTTCTAAAAGTTAATCGACTGCTAAACTCAAAACAGTAGTAATGTACTGGTGTTTACAACATATGTAAAAAGTGAAATGTACATCAGTAATACCAAAAAAAAATGAGGCAGAAATTGAGTCACACGAGTTGAGTAATGATATCTCTTTATATCTCTGCTAAATCAAAGGAATTAAGGAATATATTTTTAAAAAGGTAAATGTACCATACCATATTGTCATTAAAAATTATCCTCAAAAAGTTTTGATTTTTTTTAATGAGAAAGAAACAAAGTCTAAGTGTCCACAGCGCATGCAGTACTTGGTTTTCATTTAGGCATCCTAGAACACACACCAATGCTGTTTTTAATCTCTCTGGTCACCTTCTTCAGTGTATTTTCTTGGCACAGACGGATGATAATTTGCTATCATTGCTCCTTTTGTTATTTATAAATGAAGTTAGATTGAGCTATTTCTCCCAGTGAAAGGTCTAATTGCAATTCAGTTTTCTGTTCTTCCAGAAATGACCTGAAGGATATGTTTTTTCCCTTAATTGAAGACTTCAGGCAAACCTGCCTTTATCACTCAGTTATTGAAGCTGAGCACTCAGATGTCTATGGCTATTAGATCATGACACACACACAAAGCAGTCATTTGTTGGTCATCATGCAGTAAATCTTCATTCAGTACACATAAAAGGCACTTATAGAATAATACTATTTTCTTTTGTTCTATTCATTTGGCAAATGTAGTGAAAATTCATCACTGTATGTTATGATATCTGGGAAACTTTGATTATTTTGACTTTTTAAAAAATAAGTCAAATACAAACTAAGAATAAACTATTAAGTTCTATTTATGCCAGATTTTTCTTTTATCTTCTGTAAAATAAGATCAGATTTGGTCTGATATTTGCTCTGATCAATGGGATGTTTACGACAATATATATTTCAAAGATGTCTGAAGTAGGTGAAATGGAATGAAGAAAGGGAGAATTCCATTTAAGGGAATAGTGAGTCAAAATAATTTTGAGGCTAGGAGAGTAAAGATAGAGCAAATCTATAGCTAACTAAAGAAATGAAATGGCGAGTCTAAATAATTTCTCCAAATACAATTTATATTTGTTTTTAAATTAATATTTCCTACATTTCATTATAAAATGAAACATCCAAAAAGTTTTCTCTGTTTTTAAAAAAATGTATGACCGGGGCTTCCCTGGTAGCGCAGTGGTTGAGAATCCGCCTGCCAATGCAGGGGACACCGGTTCGAGCCCTGGTCCGGGAAGATCCCACATGCCGCGGAGCGGCTGGGCCCGTGAGCCACAACTACTGAGCCTGCGCGTCTGGAGCCTGTGCTCCGCGGCAAGAGAGGCCGCGATAGTGAGAGGCCTGCGCACTGCAATGAAGAGTGGCCCCCACTTGCCACAAATTGAGAAAGCCCTCGCACAGAAACGAAGACCCAAGACAGCCATAAATAAATAAATAAATAAAATTAAAAAAAAAAAAAATCCCTTTTCAAAAAAAAAAAAAAAAAATGTATGACCATTACAAGCACATTTTTTAGTTACTCTACACCTGTAGCAATGTAGTGATTATACATATGTAAAATATAACATATATATAATACACACACATACACACGCGTGTGCATGGGCACACACACCATATCATTTATATATTATAAATAAATATACTATATATTAATAGTATTTTATGCTTACTCATATATACCAATTACATATATGCCCAATTATGGATATTTTTATTCTTTACTATGATATAAACCAAGTTATAAAAAAAATTATTCATCACAAAAAATATTTTTATTATTTCTACTTGTCTCATATTCACCATTCCTCCCCAGAGCTCTGTGTTCTCTATATGTTCGTCCTGGATGACGTCAGCCAGACGATTTTTTGATTAGCACATATAAACCGAAACTCCCAACAGCTCCAAATCTACGTCAGATTCTGTCCTCTGAGCCAAAGCCCATCTGGCATATCCACTGAATTGTCTCATTAAAAGCTAAAATAAATATGTTTAAATCTGAAGCCAGATGATCTTTCTCCCAAAATGTCCACTCTCCCTGTATTTGTCATGCTTGTGAATTGCCCTGTTTCTGCAGTCAGCCAAGCTAAAGACTCAGAAAACTCCATCCTTCCTTCTGTCCCCAACCTGATCATCCACCAGAGTCTGAGAATTCTCCTGTTTGTTCAACTTCGCTTTCTTCATCTTCTCTCCCTTCCCACTGTCCCTAGTTGTGTTATTCTACTCCCTATTTCAGCCTAAATATCCAGATTTGATTCTCAATCGCACTTCTCGCTTTTATTTTCACAATCTTTCAAACAATCACCACACTGTACCAAAATCATTTCTGTAAAATGCAAACATGCCTTCATATTCTAACTGCAATCCATCATGGTAATCTTTAAGTGCTTGACTTAGAACATAAAGCCTTTCATCATTTGGCTGGTGCCTTCTCCCCATCATCGGTCCTTACCTCTCCTTCTTTTCTCTCTATTCATTCCAGAAGAATGTCCCATGTCATTTTATAACTCCCTGACATTGCTGATGCTCTTTCCTGTACCTGGAATACACTCCCCTTCTTCATCCCACTGCTTTCAGTCTATACTTCAAAGAACCTTCTGCCACGACTCGCCTTGACCCAGTCTGATGGCAGATCTTCCCTCCCTTCCTGAACACACAGTGCAGAGCGTGGAGTGTTATCCGGCAACACACATCACACTATCCTGCAGTCATAGTTTCTCTCTGGGATATAATATTTTAAAGTCAGGATCAGTCTTTCATTTTGTATCTCCTTAGCATTTAGCAGAATATCTGGCAGATAATAAGCGTTTTAAAATAAATGCTGCAGGTTAGAGATTGTTCTCCCTACGTTTTACATTAAAAACAGCAACAAAAACTGAGTCTCACAGAAGCCAGTCATGTGGCCAAGGTCAAAATGCAAATGAACCCAAGAGTCCAGTTTAAATTTAATTTTCTGTGCAATACAAAATCCTTACCTGTGTACGGTTATGAACAAATATTAAAGTAATATGTCTAATTATAATGAACATTCTTTCTACACTTACTAGAATGTGACTATTTACAATGCTGTAATGTTTAGCTATTACTGATTTTGTATTAAGAAAATTTACACTCATCTTTATTAAAGTTGCTGTGTCATGCTTCCTGGTTCTTTCATTACCACACACACGTGATAACAAAGTTTAAAACATTCAGACCTCCTTTAAGCCACCTCTTTGCTTTTTATTTGTTTCTCTTACAGTCTTTAATATTGAAAGAAAAATTGGACAGAAATATTTATGCATGTTTTATTCTAACACTTAATGATTTAAGTGACACTGATATACCAGGTATATGCTGCTTATATAGAACTATTGTGTCAGGGGAAATAAATTATTTTTGTAAAATATTATGATTACCAAGGTTAAATCTTTCTTGCAGTCATTGTATCAGTGACTATTAACCTCTTCTAATGGCTTATTTCAGCTATAAACAAAAATGTTTTGAGGGATAAAAAATAATGTTTCCCTTTTATTTATTAAGCTTTGCAATTAAAATGTGTAGACCAAGTCCTGCTGTCACATAGACATCTTAGTCAATTTTTCTGTAACTAAAGAACTGGCCTTACAAATGCTCTTTACAAACAGGCTCTTCTGAGAGTCTTCTGAGACTATGTAGGTTTTTTTTTAAATAGTGTTCTTATTCCTTATTTAGGCATCTGAATATTATATCTTTACCCATTTAGAAATGTTCTAAAACTATACTCTGGCTGATTTACTATGTGGTGCTGCTGGCTTAAATATATTTACTTATGTACAATTTTTCTTTGAGTAAAGATTTAGCATTGATGTGATGAAGTAAATATTCTCTAATTTCATTAATTAAAAAAAAAAAAAACCATCACCATTGTTTTAATCAACAGATATAAAAACAGATGATAAATCATTTTCTGAGGTATTTTAGAAGATTTTCTGGAATTCAGTAGATGTATTTTTATCATTTGACTGCATCTAGAAGCAGGAAATATTTCTATATAAAAATATTAATCATGTATAAGATAGTAACTGCAAAACATTGTGTAAAGGAATATGGCAAACAAAATATATTTGTATGCCAACTTCAAAGCTAAGTCTAAATCTGTTCAAACAGATCTAAGAAATATATGAACTGCTTTTTTGTTCTGTCAGCTTGGACTGATTAAAAATCTTAATGCATGGTGAGAATACAAAACAATGTTGGTAGAGAAATTAAGTCTGGGTAGGAGGAAGTGAACGTGTTAAAAAGATAAAGAGGGAACTTAACTTTCATTTTACATGTAATGTTAGAGTGAGTGGTTTGTGGGTTTATTTTAACCTCTAAAGTATGCAAATAACACCAGGAGATCCTTTACTATGTATCTCAATCTTTTTTTTTTTTTTTTTCCCCAGTTTAGTTGAGATACAATGGACATATAACATTGTGTAAGTTTAAGGTGTACACATAATAATTTGATATATGTATATATTGCAAAATAATTACCACAATAAAGTTAACACATCCATCACCTCACATAGTCACAAGTTGTGTGTGTTTGAGAACTTTTAGAATTTACTCTGTTGGGGACTTCCAAATACACAATGTAATATTGTAAGCTGTAGTCACCATCCCCAGGACTTATTCATCTAATAAATGAGAAGTCTGTACCCTTTGGCTTCCTTCACCCATAATTCCCACCTCCCTCTCACCATCCCACCCTTGGCGACCACCAATCTGTTCTTCAGTCTTTTTGCAGTTAGACGTATCCATATTATTTAATTTCAGGCAATGTATTTGAAATGACTTTTGTGTGTACCTTTCAGTTTAACTAAATATGGTGGAAATTACATTCTCTCTCCTCAAATGTTGATGGACAGAAATGTCTAGATTGCGTTTTACTCCAAAGGCCAATTGGATACATGTGTTCTGCCATCTTAAGTGTGATGTTTGGCTTCTTGCTCTGGGTCTCAGTCTGTGGAAATGGGAAAAGGAAGCACAGGATAAGCACACATCTATCCCCCTCACTCCCCTCATCTCACACCAGGCACAATGCCACATCTACAGCCAGGAACTGTAGTCTCTGCTTTGACGTCCATATTACCAACTACAACTCGGGGGATTGTATAAATAAAAGATTATAAGATCAGATACTAGGTGACAGGTGAATGGATAAATGTACTACATCTATACTATATATAGATGTAGTATATATATACAGTGGAATCCTACCCAGACATAAAAAAGAATGAAATAATACCATTTGCAGCAACATGGATGGACCTAGAGATTATCATACTAAGTGAAGTAAGTCAGAAAGAGAAAGACAAATATGATATATTACTTATATGTGGAATCTAAAATATGACACAAATGAACTTATCTACGAAACAGAAATAGACTCACAGACATAGAAAACAGACTTTTGGTTGCCAAGGGGGAAGGGTGGGGGGGACGGTTGGTTGGGAGTTTGGGATTAACAGATGCAAACTATTGTATATAGAATGGATAAACAACAAGGAAATACTGTGTAGCACAGGGAACTATATTCAATATCTTTTAATAAACCATAATGGAAAGAAAATAAAAAATATATAAATTATGTATAACTGAATCACTTTCTTGTACACCAGAAGCTAATACATTATAAATCAATTATACTTCAATAAAATGAAGTTCAATACATAAATAAAATAATAAATAGATAAATAAATAACCAAAGAAAGATCAGACAGTAGGCTATAGGTAAAAATCAGCCATCTGATTAGTCTAGTATTCCTGCACTCCATTTTTTCCCCACAAGTAGAGATAGTTTACATATTCCCTCTGCGCTATAACCAGCTCACTTTCTAGGATCTCTTAGTGATGTGCAGTAAGTAATCTCTATCAGGTCATGTTGTGGCTACTTTTTCAATGATAACTTTAAAAAATAAACATCTGCCCAATATACAAGGATAGAGCAAAAATATAATAAATCTACTAAAAATTTCCATTTGGAAGAAGGAATAATGTTGTAATAGTTGTAAAAAGTTAATGTCCTTTCATAAAAGGTCCCCAAATATACAAGGGCTACGTTTACATTTTGCCTTCATCAGTAGCATGGCAAAGGGTCTGGGGTCTCACACACTCATATACTCTGACATCTGTAACATGTGCTCCCACAAGGTCAGTCTGAGATTAGCTGTATCACAAAGCCAAAAGGCAGAAAGAGCTTGGAGGAATCGTGGGATTGTCACATGCCAGGCTGAGATATTGCCCTTCTCACTTTTACTTATATTTCAAAGAGAAAATACCACTGAACAAAAAAACTTTGAAACAAGAACTGAAAATTAAATTTTCTGCCCCAAATGGTGAATGTAAAATGAGAGTTCATATTAATCTCTGTATTTTACTGATTTCTCTCCAGTTGACTTGAGTTCAGATGTTATGGACTCTGGACATTTGAAGAGGACTGATCAACATCTCAGGGATGATTTTTCTCTCTCCCCTTTTCAATCAGCTACGACTGAATTTCTGTTGTGGCCTTTGACAGATCTGAGTAATGAGTTCCTGATGCATTAACCTTCCAAGTTCTGGGGATAGTTCGGGGAGTTATGTACAGTTTTCTGTAATATTGGTAGTGTGATACTGTATATCTTATTAACTCTATAGATTTTTTTAAATTGTGCAAATTCAGAGATTAAGATTCTAAATTTTGAGACTCTAAAGGAATCACATACCCTCAGTAAGAGAAAGCAGGGTTGAAACAGCTCAACAGACCCCAATGTAACCCATGAATCAGGATCTCTCCTTTTCAAATGCAGGCCTGGAGGGAATCAAGCTAAAGCTCATTTTTCCCATTTTTCAGTTTAACTTCTTTGGGGTCTTACAAAAGAAATAAGATCATGACAAAGCAAACATAATATATTATAAATACTGGTAATAAAATAAGAGAGAAATTAGGTAATGATCCCTGGGAAAATTCATCAAGCCCATCCTTTGAATCATACCTGTGGGTTCCATCAATTTATCAAAAGAGAAGTGACTGCAAACATAGGATGAAACCCTTCATACAGTAGAAAGTCATTGCTGTGTGATTTATCTATAAAGAATGATCATGTGAACATTTTTCTCTGTAATTTAAATATCAGATTAAATGTGAAAATACATATAAAATTAACTGAGTACATTTAAATAAATTTAAGATTTTAAATTATAAGCAACATAACAGTACCCAAGCACAAAAAAACGAACAGCACAATTAAAAATCAGAGAAGGATCTGAATAGACAATTTTGCAAAAAAGACATACAAAATGACCAGCAGGTACATGAAAAGGTGCTCAACATTACTAATCAACAGGAAAATTCAAATGAAACCACAATGAGACATTACCCCACACCTACTAGGATAGCTAGTATCAAAAAGACAAGAAATAACAAGTGTTGGTGAGGAAGTGGAGAAAAGGGAACCTGTACATTGTTGATGGGGATGTAAACTGGAACAGCCACTGTGGAAAACAGTATGGAGATTCCTCAAAAAAATTAAAAATAGAACAGCCGTATGACCCAGCAATTTCACTTCTGGGTATACATCCAAAGGAAATGAGATCAGTACCTTGAAGAAATAGCTGCACCCCCATGTTCATTGCAGCACAATTCGTAAGAGCCAACACATGGGAACAACCAAACATCCTGTCTCTCTCTATATCTATCATCTATCTATCTATCTATCTATCTATCTATCTATCTATCTATCTATCTATCATCTATCTATCATCTATCTATCTATATAGTTCAGTCTCAAAAAACAAAGAGAGGCTGCCATTTGCAACAACATGGATGAACCTGGAGGACAAGTGAGCCAAATAAGCCAGATACAGAAAGAAACTACTGCATGATCTCATTTATATGTTGAGTCTAAAAAATATATAGACGCAGAGAGTGGAATGGTGATTATCAGGGGAGGGGAGGTGGGAGAGATGGGGAGATGCTGGTTTAAGAGTACAAAGTTGCAGTTACGTAAGATGGAGAAGCCTAGAGATTTAATGTATAGCATGATGCGTACAGTTAATAATACTGTACTGAATACTGAAAATTTGCTAATATAGTAGGCTTCAGGTGCTCTCACCACAGAAAACATGTAACTGTGAGATGATATGTTAATGGCTTGACTGTAGCAATCGTTTCACTATGTATACATATATATATATATATCATTACATTATGTTGTACACCTTAAATATATCCAAATTTTATTTAAAAATAACATTTAAAACAAAACGAAACCATGACATCTTTCAATCAGTCATTACCAATGAATATAGTTCTTGTACACAACATTAAAGCTTATAAAAAGTAAGGAGGGCTTCCCTGGTGGCGCAGTGGTTAAGAATCTGCCTGCCAATGCAAGGCACACGGGTTCGAGCCCTGGCCTGGGAAGATCCCACATGCTGCGGAGCAACTAAGCCCGTGCACCACAACTACGGAGCCTGAGCTCTAGAGCCCGCAAGCCACAACTACTGAGCCCACGTGCCACAACTACTGAAGCTCGCACGCCTGCAGCCTGTGCTCCTCAACAAGAGAAGCCACGACAATGAGAAGCCCATGCACCGCAACGAAGAGCAGCCCCTGCTCACCGCAACTAGAGAAAGCCCACGCACAGCAACGAAGACCCAACTCAGCCAAAAATATAAATAAATAAATAAATAAATAAATAAATAAATAAATAAATAAATAAAATTTAAAAAACAAAAAAAGTAAGGAAACAGGGCTTCCCTGGTGGCGCAGTGGTTGAGAATCTGCCTGCTAATGCAGGGGACACGGGTTCGAGCCCTGGTCTGGGAAGATCCCACATGCTGCGGAGCAACTAGGCCCGTGAGCCACAACTACTGAGCCTGTGCGTCTGGAGCCTGTGCTCCGCAACAAGAGAGGCTGCGATAGTGAGAGGTCCGCGCGTCGCGATGAAGAGTGGCCCCCGCTTGCCGCAACTAGAGAAAGCCCTCGCACAGAAACGAAGACCCAACACAGCCAAAAATAAATAAGTAAATTTAAAAATAAATAAATGGCTGTTGTTTAAAAAAATAAAATAAGGAAACAAAGGGAGAATGCACAGGAAGAAAGAAGTTGATCTCATCTTTATTTTAAACACTCAGCAGAAAAGGTTTATGATCTATTTGAGGAAAAATTGTTTGGGCAGTCATTTAGAGAGAATGACATTGGATGCGTGTTGAATGTTCAAATCAGTACGATTAGCATGCAAGATTCAGTACATCATCTCTCCGGATTTCTCTCCTGTCTGTGATCACGTGCTTCAAATCCCAAGTCTCTTCTCATTCCCTCCTCCTTATTCCTGCTATCTTTCTCACCAATCTCAAAGGAAGCACAGGTTTTCACTTTCAATTTGTACTTTACTCCTAATTTAGTGCACATGGGGTTTCTCTTCTCTTTCAGAACAATGACATTTGTCTATAAATCTATCAAAGTATTGAGGTTTGTTTGTATTATTTACAGAAGCAACACCCGTAGTTCTCCTTATACCACGGATTTATGCTTTCCATACATTAAGGATACGACTTATGAAAAATGTAACATGATATATTTGCAAATTACATTAAACAATGATCCATAAATTATATTAAAAATGCATTTAGCACCACTGTTTATAAATATCTATCAGGTTTCTTTCTTTTACATAACTTACTGAAAAATGTGCCTGTAATACAAACTAATTTACTAAAAAAGTATACAGACATCATTTAACTTTTAACTACTGACTTAGGTACAGAATAGAAATGTTTTAAAACAATGCAAATATCTAATCTGTAGTAGTGAATACTTGCATGGCAGCAACATTTTGAATAGATTCCGTGCGGCTCTAATAATAAAGTATTTATTAATCTACTAGAAATTTTCAAGAGGTCACTATTATGTGTTTTGAAAATTAGAATTGATGACATTTGCAATTCCCATAAATGAATAAAACCAATAAAACATAAAGTGCTTACACTGAAAAGACAAAACAATGTAAAAATAACATATTCTGAGGTACTAAGTAGAAAATGCTAGCACTTATTTCCTCAAATAAAAATAATATTAATGGTAAAGAAAAAGGTGATTACAACTACACTTGTAAGATTTTCAAACATATTTTGATACCATAATAGATATGTGTGAAGTATTTGAATATAAATTCATATAATTATATGAATATATATTTTTTAACTTGCAAAATGTCAGCCTTTACTAAGAGTATCTAAAGGAACTACCTAACAAAGTCACATTTAATAAAATGTAAGCCACATTAAAACTAACAAAAAAGGCATAAAAACTACTAAATTATCAGAGTAATTCTGATGCCTTTTCTAGTAAATATTAAGGTATTCTGTTATTTTGTTTTGCTCAATTCAAACACAGTAAGTCTCCTACATACGAACTTTCAAGTTGCGAACTTTCAAAGATGCGAGCGTGCGACCGCATGTCTAATCACGTTGTTAGTTCACGTATCTGGCATACATTGTCATGTGCGTGCATCCTCTACAAGTGGTTGTGCTTTTGTGTACTTTACTGTACAGTACTGTATAGAGTACAGTAGCACAGTATCTTTATTTCTTGCCTGTTCACTCAATGCTAGCCCCTGTATGACAGCTGTTGTACTGTACTACTGTACTTTTCAAGATACTGTGCAGTAAGATTAAAAATGTTTACTTTTTGTGTTTGCTTGTTTTTTATGTATTTGTGTGAAAAGTATTATAAACCTACTACAGTACGGTACTATCTAGCCAATTGTATTAAATGGGTACCTAGGCTAACTTTGTTGGACTTTGGAACAGTTTGGACTTACAGACGTGCTCTCGGAATGGAACTCGTTCGTATGTAGGGGACTTACCCATAACCATGTTCCCTAGAGTTTATTAGGCTTGTTGTTGAATCACGGCCAAAAAAAGGGGAGACATTTTTAAAAATTATCCTCTTACTTTTAGGTGTTTTGTTTTGAAATGTGGAGTTTCAAGTAATCTTCTTGATTTCTATGAGGATTATAATAAAACTACAGCAAACATGAGACACAAGATTATTGATATCTTGTCCACATACAAACTAGAGTTTGTTCATCCATCTGCATGTTTGGCAGGCACACAATGCAAATGTAAATTCTGGCAAATTCCATTTTTTCTATAAACTTCTTTTTTTTTTTTAATTTTATAGCTACTTTATTTATTTATTTATTTATTTATTTTTGGCTGTGTTGGGTCTTCGGTTCGTGCGAGGGCTTTCTCTAGTTACGGCAAGTGGGGGCCACTCTTCATCGCGGTGCGCGGGCCTTTCACTATCGCGGCCCCTCCCGTTGCAGGGCACAGGCTCCAGACGCGCAGGCTCAGTAGTTGTGGCTCACGGGCCCAGCTGCTCCGTGGCATGTGGGATCTTCCCAGACCAGGGCTCGGACCCGTGTCCCCTGCATTAGCAGGCAGATTCTCAACCACTGCGCCACCAGGGAAGCCCCTAAACTTCTTAACAAATAAAATGAAAATACCTTACGTGCTAAATATTCTGCATACTTTGTACATAACACTGTCAACAAGGAGTAGCGTTTGGGATACTGAGGCTTTCTTAATAAAGATTTTCTTCACTTTCTCACTTTTCAGTTTTCTTAAGACAATGTAGAAGCACTTAATGAAATTTCACCTTAATAGAAAAGTAAAGAGATGGCAAAAATGATGGTTATCATTTTTGTTGGCTGTAGAGAAGATTTTAAAATGTTGGCCAGCCATCAAATCATATTTTCAAAGCGTGGGTAATAGGATGTCCTTCTCTAATTTGGAGATACATTGAGGATGAGAATGTGGAAACGTGTTACAGTAAAACAGAAATCTATATGTAGTTTTGCCAAAACAGTTTAATGATCTTAGAGGAGGACATCAGGAGCCTAGAAAAAGATGAAAGGACTGAATTTAAATTAGTCACTGTTATAAGTAGATTGTGACAGAAATTCCCATGGTGAGAAAATAACCAAATGTTTGGAAATAAGAGAGCTTCAGGACTGCAAATAAAAAAAAAAAAAAAAAAAAAAAATTACCACAAAAGGGCAGCCAAGTTAAAAAAGACTTTCTCATGTCTTTACTAAAATTGACTATTTGAAATGTAACTTCAGTTTCCAAGTCCAAATTATCTCTGTGCATTAACACCATTTTCTCCGAGAATGGGACGTTTGTCTTATGGTGACATCCTTATGACACAGAGTGGTTTAAAATGATGGGCATGATGGCCTGTATGATACATTTGTAGGTACGAAGAACCTGATCGACAAATAACTGTTCTACCTGAAATAGTTGGCTGTATAAGTGGGTGGACACTTTTGAAGAGGTGGGATCTAATTCCTACACATCTAAAAACTTACTGTTGCTGGTAAGTAAAATCCTAATTATTTTATGCTTGACTCTTTTTGTTGAGAGGGTATTTAGTGTGATGCCATTACGTTGAACCAGGAATCAATGTATCAATAATTATAGGCTTGGGGCTTCCCTGGTGGCGCAGTGGTTGGGGGTCCGCCTGCCAGTGCAGGGGACGCGGGTTCGAGCCCTGGTCTGGGAGGATCCCGCATGCCGCGGAGCGACTGGGCCCGTGAGCCACGACTGCTGGGCCTGCGCGTCTGGAGCCTGTGCTCCGCAGCAAGAGAGGCCGCGACGGTGAGAGGCCCGCGCACCGCGATGAGGGGTGGCCCCCGCTTGCCGCAGCTGGAGGGGGCCCTCGCACAGAAACGAAGACCCAACACAGCCAAAAATAAATAAATAAATAGAATACCATGGCCAAAAATCAGTAAAAATAAAAAAAAAAAAAATTTAAAAAAAAAAAAAAAAAAAAAAAAAATTATAGGCTTGAGAAGAGCAGAACACCAAGGCAGAGTGGATTTTACATTGGACCGTGTTTGACTTTATCACTACATAAAACCAAACCAAACCAAACCAAAACAAGATCTCCCAGTGGCTGCAGGCAGTTCAGAGAAATATTATTAGAAAAAAAAAAGGGCTTCCCTGGTGGCGCAGTGGTTGAGAATCTGCCTGCTAATGCAGGGGACACGGGTTCGTGCCCTGGTCTGGGAAGATCCCACATGCCGCGGAGCGACTAGGCCCGTGAGCCACAACTACTGAGCCTGCGCGTCTGGAGCCTGTGCTCCGCAACAAGAGAGGCCACGATAGTGAGAGGCCCGCGCATCGCGATGAAGAGTGGCCCCCGCTTGCCACAACTAGAGAAAGCCCTCGCACAGAAACGAAGACCCAACACAGCCAAAAATAAATAAATTAAAAAAAATAAAAAAATAAAAAAAAGAAAAAAAAAAAAAGAAAAAAAAAAAAGAAAACAGAGAATAAATATATCCTACTGTATAATGGGCAAAATAAATGTGCCATTACTATTTTTTATTGAAGTATAGTTAATATTCTGTTAGTTTCAGGTATACAGCAAAGTGATTCATTTATATGTATTTTTTCAGATTATTTTTGATTATAGGTTATTACAAGATACTGAATATTATTCCCTGTGTTATACAGTAAATTCTTGTTGCTTATTTATTTTATGAATATTGGTGTGTACCTGTTAATCCCAAACTCCTAATTTATCCCTTCCCCACTCCCTTTCCCCTTTGGTAACCATAAGTTTGCTTTCTGTCTGTGAGTCTGTTTCTCTTTTGTATATAGATTCATTTGTATTATTTATTTTAGATTCCACATATTATAAGTGATATCATATAGTACTTGTCTTTCTCTGTCTTAGTATGATATTTTCTAGGTCCATCCATGGTGATATCTGTTTAATAAGTCCTATTATATTTATCTCCTTTAAAAGATCTTACCTTATGTATCACATCAATACATAAAAATATGCTCCATAAAATTTAAATGTCCAATATATATTTTTACTTTAATTTTTGACAGGTATTTAATATATATGATATATTATTTTAATTAATCTTTTAGTTACACTTCTGATTTTAAAATATATATGAAATCCCGATTATGTTAAAGTCAATATTTACCGGCATTGCTTGTCTTTCCACTTTATAAGATGAGGCTATCATTGATGTACAAGTTCCCACATTTCCACTTTCACATCTCACCTTTCATCACCTGCACTTTTACTTGTACACCCCACGGTAGGATTCCTTTGTTCTTTCTCCATAAGTTGACTCTATATTTTGAAATAAATACCAGAGAACTTTATACTATTATGGTCATATTTAATTTGTCTCATACTCTATTCATAGATTGTCTTGAAGACAGTAGTAGTAGTAGCGGTAGTAATGGGGTAATAGTGTTATTGATTTTTGCCCATCTTATAAAATCTTCTTTTGGGACTATTCTTATCATGTCTTCATTTTATGTTCTGCTCCCTCAGTCAAACTTTCTCATTTTCTGAGTTTGTTTGTTGTCCCTCTGAGACACTCCTCTTTCAATCTCCGTTCTTTCACTAAAACTTTGTTCTCTAACCTGCAGTCACGCTGTCTCCTTGGAACTTACTGATAGTAAGAGCCACTGTTACCTGGTTTCTAGATTTGTCTTCTTTGTTAACAGTCTCAATAAGCCAGAATACATTCTCAACAATTTCTTAACAAAGGCAGCTGCAAGGATCAACTTTCTAAATGATCATATATCTGCCATTCTTGTTTAAACTCCTCCCACATGAATGATAGTTTGGCTGAGTTTTCCTGGTAGAATATAATTTTATCTACAATGTTCAAAGCACTACTGCTACATTTTCTAGCATCCATGTTACAGTTAAGAAATCCATTGCCAATCTAGTTTGTAAAGTTTTCCTGAACATTTGTTTTCTGTGTTGTTTTATTTTCATCTAATGTTATTCTTTTGAATCATCACTAAGTACTTGGTGAGCAAGTTTGATCTGAATACTTAACATTTCTCAGTTCTGGAGACATAAAAGTAAAGGAGAAATCAATGTAAATTTAAGTCATAACAGTAGATTTAATCAACATCTGTTTGTAATTTAAGAGTTATAAAAGCTTAATTGGAGTTTTGAAGATTAATTTTAACACAAAGGAACTCAAACTTTAGGGACACTAAGATCTAGAGGGAAGCAAAGGAAAGAAAGACAGTGATTCACAAAAGAAGTTGATAAATATATCAAGAGCACCCAAAGTGCGTAATATCTTAAGAGGAAGAAAGAGAAATTTACAAGTAATGGTTGATCTGAGGCACCAAATGCTTCAGAGGAATCAAGGAGGATTAGTATAATGTAAAAGATTGGAGAATATTTTGTAAACTTCAGGCCACCTGTGTGTAGAGTAGTGCAAGGGTGGGAGCCAAATGGAAGAGTATGAAAATAAGAGCACGTGAAGGTTCTGAGTAAACCTTCTTTCAAGGAGTTTTAATGAGAGGTCAACTAGTTACTAAAAGATGTTTAAGTTAATCAATTTAAAAATATGAACAACTTGAGGCTATTTAAAGACATAGAGAAAGGAACACTTTTGGACCTTGATATTATCATACTAAGTGAAGTAAGTCAGACAAAGAAAGACAAATAGCATATGATATCACTTATATGTGGAATCTAAAAAAAAAGGATACATATGAACATATATACAAAATAGAAATAGACTCAGAGACATAGGAAACAAACTTATGGTTACCAAAGGGGAAGGAGGGAGGGATAAATTAGGACTTTGGGATTAACAGATACACACTATTATATATAAAATAGATAACCAACAAGGACCTACTGTATACCACAAGGAATATATTCAATATCTTGTAATAAAACATAATGGAAAAGAATATTATGGAATATTATATATATTACATGTATATATTATATATATATCTGAATCACTTTGCTGGACACATGAAAGTGACACAGCATTGTAAATCAACTGCACTTCAATTTAAAAAAAAAAGAAAAGAAAAAAAAAGGGCTTGAACTTGTTAGAAACGAAGGCCATATTCATTCGACCAAAACCGCAGATCAGAGATCAGATATTATTTCAAGTTAATTTTACAAATGGTACATGTGTACTTATTGCAGTACTGAGAGGAGATCAGGATATGTGAAAAACTCAGATTTTTCTATTAGGTGAGAGGCAAGTTATATTATTAGGTAAGTGGGGGGGATGAGCTGGAGTTGGGAACTTAAATCCTGGTGAGATAACATCTGTGGATCACACACCATAGAGTCAATTAAAGATAAGCAAAGGGTTTGAATAACTATTTGACTTCAGGAGCGATTATTATTAGAACATGTGCACATAGATTCAATCAGTTTTCCATTCAAACTAGTTTGAATAACTAAAAGATGTAACTGTTCTATAAGCTCCAATATGTAGACTTACATATTTAATTAATTGTAACTTTAAATTTCTTCATCCTTTCTTTTATTAGTATCACTTCCACTCTGGGGAAATTGGAATACTCTATAACAAAGAATTGTGCTACAAATTCTAAAGCAAATTAACCTTTGGGAAAACATATCATAGTTTCTGTAATTAAAATAATGAGAATTCTAAGAATAATAGTATTTAGGTCTTTTCTATTTAAAACAGAAACTTATTTGCACCCAAAGAGCTAATCAAAGGGCAAACTCTGATTGTATATTCAGAAATTCCATTGTTGTGCCTCTATGCTAAAATACTCTCCCTTAAAAAATGATTGTCTTTAAACAGGGTAAGTTTGACATTTGCCAAAAAGTATGGCCTCCATAGAATGTCAATGTTAAACTTTCTTGACTTCAATTCATATATAAGTGCAGGATGATTTTTATTGTTTGTAATCTTAGAATATTTTTTACCAAATAATCTTTAATGGTCTTATGCTCAAAATTGTTAAAATTTTGGAATGTTTAAATTTCAGTTTATTTTTTTGGACATAAAGCATCACAAAACTTTTTAGTGACTGAATATAATGTTTGTGGCAATAATGCATTTAGATGATATGATCAAAGGGCTTAGACAGTCAAACTGTGGTTGTAACACTATCAGAAGAGAGTGACATGGATGAACGTGACAGCATGCCAAGATGACAAACATCTTGGTTTCAAAACTGGTTTCAGTAAATGTTGATGAGAAGAACACAGGGAAGGAGTTAAGAAATGTATATAGTAAGACTTCTGCTTTACCTGTCCCAAATTGTTTTATAAGGCAAGGAAAAGACAATAAATAGATGATATGAATGGTACAAGTAAGCATGGAGCAAATTGACAGTTATAATACTGAATTGTGATATAAAGCAAGAAAAAATAGAATATTTTGAAGTTTCATAAAATACTGAAATTTTTGTGTTGGTAACCACATTAGAACTGTTTAAAATCCTTCGAAGCAGATATAAAATGCATGTGTATAATCAAATTTTATTTCTGAGGAATGGGATGAGTGATGGCAAACACTATGAGTGGTGAATTTCTGGGTAATGTCCAAAGAGGTGAATTTAAGTTCATTCAAAAGGTAAAGGCAAACAGACACAGTATGGTGTTAAGAATGTATCCCCAGTTTTCTAGTGGATTCTAATGGTCCAAACTAATGCACTTAGCATTACAGTTATCTAACTACACAGTTTAAATCCTAGTATCATTCATGGATACCAGTGGAAATCACATCTGTGACCATGACCTTTCATGAAACCAAATATGCCAATGACCCCAGAGAAGGGCAGATAACAGACTGAATCCCATTCCCAGGCAGCTATGCCTACAACCTCAACAAATAGTGTAGGAATGTTTTCTTTCCAGATATTTTAAACCCACCTTATTTTTCAATAAACAAAAATTATTTTAACAATTTGAACTTACATTTATGATATCTTCCATTTTGCACTTGCATTTACTGAATACATGTGAAGAGAAAAGATGCTTCTTGCTTTTCAAGATAAAACTTCATGGGGAATTTCAATATAGATAATAAAAACCATACTACTTTCTGAGTTTCACTTATGGAAGGAAAATAAATCTCTCTCCCAGAATAGTCATGGGCGTTCATGCAATGTATGTCAGAAGCAGGGAAATGCTGATATGAAGAGGTTATTTCTCTGCTGGTTTTCCACATAATCACATGTTCTTAGACTTTTACTCTCTCACCTTCCTTCCTTAGTATCAGACAGTTATCAGGTGACAAATATACGTGGGAACGGAAAAAAAATTGCGTGTGAACATTAAGAGTTGTACCTCCTACCACTGACCTCTAAAATCACTGTATCAGTCTGATTGTTTTTCATCACTATTTGGTATTCTGAATAAAAGTTATTTTAATTAATGGAAAAGAGACTAGTTGCTTAACTTAACAAAAGGCTCTTGAAAGAGCTAGGAGGCAGAAAGAGGAAAAGCACTCTTGTGAGATGAGATGTAGATTGTTGAGCTGGGATTTAGATCAATGAGAAGCTTCAGAAGATCTTTGTCAAGAAAATTGGGTGGAAAAAGGAAATTTGGGAAACTGTTGACATGAATTTTTAATTAGATACCTTTCAGTAATCTTTCACAGATTCAGGTAAAGAATATAATTCTATTTTAATGATTTTCTGTATGCTGCTCTAGAAGTAATACTGTATAGAGGTTAAAACATCTGTCCCCTCAAATTTGTCAGGTTTTTCTCTGGGCATTCATCTTAGATTTTGGAACTCAGGTATAATACAAACCTATTGATTAAATCTATGCTTTCAATAAATTCAGGAACCTGAAGTATTTCTCTTATAAGTTAGCAATCTTGATATTTTCTTTCCACAACTTCAAGAACACAAATTTGCTTGAGAATCTGGGCTTCTTTTTAGTTGATGAAAACAAAGTCACTATTTAGGATCATTTTATTGTCTCTGCCTGGCTCTGACAGTCAAGACCAAAACTTCCAGGATTTGCGAACCTGCTGTGGAAATCATGATGACGTTACTAGTATAAGCAATTTGCTATTAGAAATTTGAGCAATTTTTATTGTCATGTTCCATGAATTGTATGAATTGGTATATACATATATCTCTATGCTAGTGTTGTTTAAATATGAGCTAATTTAGAGCATAAAATTTCACTGACTGTGAGAATTTGTAAAGACCACATTAATAGGTGTTTATAGATTCAAAGCCACAAAATGTGTTTTACATGTAAATCCTTTTACTCACTGGTCTAGGAAATATCTACCTATATCTATATATCTATGTATCTATATAGCTATCTATAAATGTGTATCATTTTGCTAAGGTCAAAGCACATGAAAAAAGTGTGAGGGAATACATTACACTGTTCATCATCATTCTCCTCCTTCTTCTTACTGTCTAGAAATGAATTGAGAAGCTAAGAGAAATTCATTGCAATTTTTGTGTAATATAATGATGGATTTATTATCACATGCTGAGGGAAGGGCTCAGACAACACTTCAGGGGTCATATTTAGAAACTAGAATTACAAGAAGAAAGTTACCAACAGGATGAAGAAAACGGTTCCCTTTTCTCTTGGCATCCTGTGGAGAGGAATGTTTGGACCTGACAGAGCTAGAAATAACACTGTTCTCCAAGAAAGAAAGTTTCCCAAAATACGTTCTGTATTTTTATGCAGAGAGTATTTGAGTGTCCTTAAAAATGGTAAAATAACAGTCTGAGTTTGGGCACCAGATGCTCCTTCATTGCACTGATGTCACTGGAAAACCTTGAAGGATGTTGAGACTATTCACAGATTTTCCTACTGATTCTCCTGGTAATAGAACAAGCTGACTGCTTACTGAGCAATGCAGAGAGAATTGTCATGGTCATTAGTCTTGCAGAAAATCCTCTTTGCCTTTGCCCAGTCAACCCTTGATCTTAAGGAATACTCAAATATAAGCCCTTTTTATCAGGAGATATAGTTAATTGAATCAAGGATAAGAATAGAGTGATAAAGATGTTATATCCTCCATCCACTTCCTGGGGTTGGCATTGTTTTATAACTAACAATTGAGCTTTTATTCCTCATTGACTATTAACCTTCTCTCATTCCCAACAGACAATGTTGTCACCATATGTGATCTCTAGAAACATAAGAGAGTAGCTCTGGAACCACCTGAAATGAAATCACTGTTCAAGTTGTGACCACCTAGCTGCCCTTCATCTAAGCAATGGAAACCACCCATCTGCCTACTAAGTTAAAATCAGTTATGAAAACATAGAGAGGGTAGTGCATGGTTCCTCAAGGTCTCCACCCTCCCAAACACCTAGTTTTCTAGTTTTGTCTGGGTGGAGGAACTGAGTGTTGATTGCCTTTCTTTGGTGGACTTTTCTACCCACATGTTTGTTTGCAATGATTAGTCTTTTGAAGCCATCAGGAAAGGTGACAATAAATAATTTCAACTGCTATTTTGGCACGTTTACACTGAGCCAATAAAACGGTACCCTTCTTCCAGTCCAAGGAACTTTGCATGGCAGATGTTTGGAATGAGAATTAACAGTTTTGATCTGTAAGAGGCAATTCTCTCCAGATGACTACTCTTTCCAATCTCCTAGCTGATTACTCCTAAAAACTATCTATTCTGCTACTATATTCAACAACACGTCCCATTCCTATAAAAAGGCTACCTCTATTTTGGGTTTTGGCCCTATTTCTCTAGCTTTCCTGCACCTCTGTCCCAGAGAATTAGCTATTGGTAAGCTCCCACATTAAGGATCATTCTGGAAACTTTCCTTAGGCCCATCCAGTTTCCTTATGTATCCTTCCAGGCCCATTGGCTCTCATGTGTTTCCCCCAAAGAGAAAGTCATTAACAAGTCCCTGGGGAGCATTGCTGTGAGGATTAAGGCAAGACAGTGGGAATGTGCTACCAAAGGGACAGTCCTCAGCACCACCAGCTTTCAAGGGATTGCAAAGCGGAAGTGCTTAGCTGACCTTGGGTAACTACTCTAGAAACCAGATAACCCCTGTTCTCACCCATTGGATTCCCAAAGGCAAGGACTTTGGGTGGAAAGAAACATCGTCCATGGCCTTGATCTGAAATCTTTGATAACCAGTGAAGAGTTGGGGTTTGGGAATGTGAGCGTTAATTTTCCCTCCGTAAACAGGATATGATGCCACAGTGGACTGATTTAGCTATTGGGCACATCAACTCCAAGTTATCTGGACACCAGTATCATGCACTCATCAATTCTTTGGAGACTAGCGATGGTTGTGCTCTTGCTTTTATTGAGGTAAAGAAGATTATCCAATGACCAGTGATACACAAACCACCTATCTCCTTATGGCTGAGATGCTTACTTCTAGAAGGAAAGTATATATGCATAAATTTTATAGATGTATTGTTTATTCCTCAGAAAGCCTCTTTCCTTTCACAAGTCTCTAAGTTTTATATAAGTGATTCTCATGGATCAGTCAAATTTCTCCTGGTAGTGTTGTTAGAAATGCCCAAGAGAAATCATACAAACACCCAGTAGGAAGAGAAAAGAGAGGAGGAGCTGGAGTGGGAATAGAATAGTCCCTGGATGATGCTCTTCAATATGCAGCATCTCTGTATTTGCAGACTGGCTCATGGAAAAGCGTGCTGATGGAGAAAGTTATCCAATATCTTACACCTGGTGGAATGTGGACATCACAGTGCCAAAGCTGATTCCAGATGTTTCATTCTGTGCCAACTAGTAATTCTTGATGAAAATAATATTAAGCATATCAAAAGACTTACTTAAAATCAGACTACTGTAGGATACACAAAGTTTCCCCTTATCATGAACTAAATACAAATAAACAATGCAAATAAAACAATAATATACATAGCTTACACTTATGTTGAGTATGAAGAGTCATTTCGTAGATATGAATTGTCATCCACGTGATCTTTCAATAATGTTAAACAAGAAGGCAATGAACTAGCGATAGTCCTATAACATAGATTATTCTAGAAATGTTAGATGATGTAAATGATCTAGGCAGCTTCTGGTTGTTATTTTAAAACAATATTATAAAAAATAGTAGTCAAATGATTGGAATTCTCTGGGATCTTTGACTTAGAGTGCAACATGGGAAAATTATTGTTTAACACACATATGAAAATAACTGAAGTTTAGTTTATTCTCTGCACAGTCTAAACATAAAAGAGGTAATGCTTGCTTTAAAATTCAAAATAAATATGTAGATAACTGACCAAATGGGGACTATTAAATAATTTACTTTAAATGACAAAAAAATGTGAATAACTAGATCTCATCACTCACTAGTAGTTATATATGACTATGTGTGTGTGTTTATCTCTTATAATATGATTAATTTTAAGGTGAGAGAAATATAGGCACAATGATTTTACACTTTTATATATTTATCTATGTACTTTTAGAATTTTTTTAAAATGTTAAATCATTCATTACAACTTAATTTAACTTTTCTTTTGGTTTATCTTTTGTAAGCAATGTCAATTTTCTTTTTTTTTTTGTTTATGTAATGGGTATAAATTAAAATGACACCACTGCATCTGGTAATTGCAAAAAACTTACCTCTTTTTTATTCTTTCTCATTGAATGTGCCGACATATTATTCAGCATGACATTTTCATGATTATTTAGAACAAAAAGGTCCTTTTTGTGTTTTCTCCATTAAAGAAGAATAGCTGATAACCCAATAGAAACCAGACATTTGGAAAGGAAGACAACATCTGTAACTAGTTTGGCTGGATGTTATCTATGTTCATCAACTGGGAATCACATCCACTATTCTGTACACAATAAACAACTATCTAGACTCTCTTTGGTACCAAATTTCTTTATAATTTGCTTGTTCTAACTAAGGAGTCTCAACTGAGTTAAAAGGGGGTTGGAGCATTGGGAAGGATTCAACCAGAGAAGCAGAACTAATGGGATAGAAATTTAAGACATGCATGAGTTAGTTACTCAATGTTACAATGTTACATGTATTTATTGAAAGGAATTGGCATATACAATTGTGAGGTCTGGTTAAGCAAATCCAGAATTCATAGGGCTGCATCTGGACTGGAATCCTTGCCTTATTCTTTGTACATAATCATATCTCAAAATATAAGCCCAAATTTTGCTTTTTATAGGAAATACTTCTCTGAAGCTGTGCAAGTCCAGCATTTCATGCTGCTTACCTCAATCCTTAGGGCTAGTTTACTTCAAAGCTAACAGAAAACTGCCACAGAGTAATATCCTAGGAGGAGGAGAGAAGATGGCGGAAGAGTAAGACGCAGAGATCACCTTCCTTCCCACAGATACAGTAGAAATACATCTACACGTGGAACTGCTCCTACAGAACACCCACTGAACGCTGGCAGAAAATGTCAGACCTCCCAAAAGGCAAGAAACTCCCCATGTACTTGGGTAGGGCAAAAGAAAAAAGAAATAACAGACACAAAATAATAGGGACGGGACCTGCACCAGTGGGAGGGAGCTGTGAAGAAGGAAAGGTGTCCACACACTAGCAGCCCCTTCGCGGACAGAGACTGCAGGTGGCAGAAGGGGGAAGCTTCGGAGCCATGGAGGAGAGCACAGCCACAGTGGTGCGGAGGGCAAAGTGGAGAGATTCCTGCACGGAGGAGCGGTGCCGAGCAACTCTCACCAGCCCAAGAGGCTTGTCTGTTCCCCAGCCGGGGTGGGCGGGGCTGAGAGCTGAGGCTTGGGCTTCGGTCGGATCGCAGGGAGAGGACTGGGGTTGGCAGTGTGAACACAGCCTGAAGGGGCTAGTGTGCCACGGCGAGCCGGGAGGGAGTCCGGGAAAAGGTCTGCAGCTGCCGAAGAGGCAAGAGACTTTTTCTTACCTCTTTGTTTCCTGGTGCGCAAGGAGAGGGGATTCAGAGCGCCGCCTAAACGAGTTCCAGAGACGGGCACAAGCCGCGGCCATCAGCGCAGGCCCCAGAGACGGGCGTGGGATGCTAAGGCTGCTGCTGCCACCACCAAAAAGCCTATGTGCGAGCACAGGTCACTCTCCACACCGCCCCTCCCGGGAGCCGGTGCAGCCCACCACTGCCAGGGTCCCGTGATCCGGGGACAACTTTCCCGGGAGAACACACGGCGCGCCTCGGGCTGCTGCAACGTCACGACGCCTCTGACGCCGCAGGCTCACCCCGCCTCCTCTCTACCCCTCCCTCCCCCCGCCTGAGTGAGCCAGAGACCCCAAAGCAGCTGCTCCTTTAACCCCGTTCTGTCTGGGCAGGGAACAGACGCCTTCAGGCAACCTACACGCAGAGGCGGGTCCAAATACAAAGTTGAACCCCGGGAGCTGTGCGAACAAAGAAGAGAAAGGGAAATCTCTCCCAGCAGCCTCAGAAGCAGTGGATTAAAACTCCACAAACAACTTGATGTGCCTGCATCTGTTGAATAACTGAATAGACAACGAATCATCCCAAATTCAGGAGGTGGACTTTGGGAGCAGGATATATTAATTTTTCCCCTTTTCCTTTTTTTGTGAGTGTATATGTATATGCTTCTGGGGGAGATTTTGTCTGTATAGCTTTGCTTTATAATAGCTTTATTTTACTTCACTATATTATAGCCTCTTGCTTTCTTTCTTTCTTTCTATTTTCTTCTCCCTTTTACTCTGAGCCGTGTGGATGAAAGGCTCTTGGTGCTCCAGCCAGGCATCAGGGCCATGCCTCTGAGGTGGGAGAGCCAACTTCAGGACACTGGTTCACAAGAGACCTCCCAGCTCCACGTAACACCAAACGGCAAAAATCTCTCAGAGATCTCCATCTCAACATCAAGACCCAACTTCACTCAATGCCCAGCAAGCTACACTGCTGGACACCCTATGCCAAACAACTAGCAAGACAGGAACACAGCCCCATCCATTAGCAGAGAGGCTGCCTAAAATCATAATAAGGCCACAGACACCCCAAAATACACCACCAGACGTGGACGTGCCCACCAGAAAGACAAGATCCAGCCTCATCCACCAGAACTCAGGCACTAGTTCCCTGCACCAGGAAGCCTACACACCACACTGAACCAACCTTAGCCACTGGGGACAGATACCAAAAACAACGGGAACTACGAATCTTCAGCCTGTGAAAAGGAGACCCCAAACACAGTAAGATAAGCAAAATGAGAAGACAGAAAAACACACAGCAGATGAAGGAGCAGGGTCAAAACACACCAGACCTAACAAATGAAGAGGAAATAGGTAGTCTACCTGAAAAAGAATTCAGAATAATGATAGTAAGGATGACCCAAAATCTTGGAACTAGAATAGACAAAATGCAGGAAACATTTAACAAGGACGTAGAAGAACTAAAGAGGAACCAAGCAACGATGAAAAACACAATAAATGAAATTAAAAATACTCTAGATGGGATCAATAGCAGAATAACTGAGGCAGAAGAACGGATAAGTGACCTAGAAGATAAAATGGTGGAAATAACTACTGCAGAGCAAGATAAAGAAAAAAGAATGAAAAGAACTGAGGACAGTCTCAGAGACCTCTGGGACAACATTAAATGCACCAACATTCGAATTATAGGGGTCTCAGAAGAAGAAGAGAAAAAGAAAGGGACTGAGAAAATATTTGAAGAGATTATAGTTGAAAACTTCCCTAATATGGGAAAGGAAATAGTTAATCAAGTCCTGGAAGCACAGAGAGTCCCATACAGGATAAACCCAAGGAGAAACACGCCAAGACACATATTAATCAAACTGTCAAAAATTAAACATAAAGAAAACATATTAAAAGCAGCAAGGGAAAAACAACAAATAACACACAAGGGACTCCCCATAAGGTTAACAGCTGATCTTTCAGTAGAAACTCTGCAAGCCAGAAGGGAGTGGCAGGATATACTTAAAGTGATGAAGGAGAAAAACCTACAACCAAGATTACTCTACCCAGCAAGGATCTCATTTAGATTCGATGGAGAAATTAAAACCTTTACAGACAAGCAAAAGCTGAGAGAGTTCAGCACCACCAAACCAGCTTTACAACAAATGCTAAAGGAACTTCTCTAGGCAAGAAACACAACAGAAGGAAAACACCTGCACTAACAAACCCAAAACATTTAAGAAAATGGGAATAGGAACATACATATCAATAATTGCCTGAAATGTAAATGGATTAAATGCTCCCACCAAAAGACACAGGCTGGCTGAATGGATACAAAAACAAGACCCATATATATGCTGTCTACAAGAGACCCACTTCAGACTTAGGGACACATACAGACTGAAAGTGAGGGGATGGAAAATGATATTCCATGCAAATGGAAATCAAAAGAAAGCTGGAGTAGCAATTCTCATATCAGACAAAATAGACTTCAAAATAAAGACTATTACAAGGGACAAAGAAGAACACTATATAATGATCAAGGGATCGATCCAAGAGGAAGGTATAACAATTGCAAATATTTATGCACCCAACATAGGAGCACCTCAATACATAAGGCAAATACTAACAGCCATAAAGGGGGAAATCGACAGCAACACAATCATAGTAGGGGACTTTAACACCCCACTTTCACCAATGGACAGATCATCCAAAATGAAAATAAATAAGGAAACACAAGCTTTAAATGATACATTAAACAAGATGGACTTAATGGATATTTATAGGACATTCCACCCAAAAACAACAGAATACACATTTTTCTCAAGTGCTCATGGAACATTCTCCAGGATACATCATATCTTGGGTCACAAATCATGCCTTGGTAAATTTAAGAAAATTGAAATCGTATCAAGTATCTTTTCCGACCACAACGCTATGAGAGTAGATATCAATTACAGGAAAAGATGTGTAAAAAATACAAACACATGGAGGCTACACAATACACTACTTAATAACGAAGTGATCACTGAAGAAATCAAAGGGGAAATCAAAAGATACCTAGAAACAAATGGCAATGGAGATACGACAACCCAAAACCTATGGGACGCAGCAAAAGCAGTGCTAAGAGGGAAGTTTATAGCAATACAAGCCTACCTCAAGAAACAGGAAACATCTCGAATAAACAACCTAACCTTGCACCTGAAGCAATTAGAGAAAGAAGAACAAAAAAACCCCCAAAGCTAGCAGAAGGAAAGAAATCATAAAGATCAGGTCAGAAATAAATGAAAAAGAAATGAAGGAAACAATAGCAAATATCAATGAAACTAAAAGCTGGTTCTTCGAGAAGATAAACAAAATTGATAAACCATTAGCCAGACTCATCAAGAGAAAAAGGGAGAAGACTCAAATCAATAGAATTAGAAATGAAAAAGGAGAAGTAACCACTGACACTGCAGAAATACAAAAGATCATGAGAGATTACTACAAGCAACTCTATGCCAATAAAATGGACAACCTGGAAGAAATAGACAGATTCTTAGAAATGCACAAACTGCCGAGACTCAACCAGGAAGAAATAGAAAATATGAACAGACCAATCACAAGCACTGAAATTGAAACTGTGATTAAAAACCTTCCCACAAACAAAAGCCCAGGACCAGATGGCTTCACAGGTGAATTCTATCAAACATTTAGAGAAGAGCTAACACCTATCCTTCTCAAACTCTTCCAAAATATTGCAGAGGGAGAAACACTCCCAAACTCATTTGATGAGGCCACCATCACCCTGATACCAAAACCAGACAAAGATGTCACAAAGAAAGAAAACTACAGGCCAATATCACTGATGAACATAGATGCAAAAATCCTCAACAAAATACTAGCAAACAGACTCCAACAGCACATTAAAAGGATCATACACCATGATCAAGTGGGGTTTATGCCAGGAATGCAAGGATTCTTCAATATATGCAAATCAATCAATGTGATACACCATATTAACAAATTGAAGGAGAAAAACCATATGATCATCTCAATAGATGCAGAGAAAGCTTTCAACAAAATTCAACACCCACTTATGATAAAAGCCCTGCAGAAAGTAGGCATAGAGGGAACTTTCCTCAACATAATAAAGGCCATATATGACAAACCCACAACCAACATTGTCCTCAATGGTGAAAAACTGAAACCATTTCCACTAAGGTCAGGAACAAGACAAGGTTGCCCACTCTCACCACTATTATTCTACATAGTCTTGGAAGTGTTAGCCACAGCAATCAGAGAAGACAAAGAAATAAAAGGAATCCAAATCGGAAAAGAAGAAGTAAAGCTGTCACTGTTTGCAGATGACATGACACTATACATAGAGAATCCTAAAGATGCTACCAGAAAACTCCTAGAGCTAATCAATGAATTTGGTAAAGTAGCAGGATACAAAATTAATGCACAGAAATCTCTTGCATTTCTATACACTAATGACGAAAAATCTGAAATTGAAATTAAGAAAACACTCCCGTTTACCATTACAACAAAAAGAATAAAATATCTAGGAATAAACCTACCTAAGGAGACAAAAGACCTGTATGCAGAAAATTATAAGACACTGATGAAAGAAATTAAAGATGATACAAATAGATGGAGAGATATACCTTGTTCCTGGATTGGAAGAATCAACATTGTGAAAATGACTCTACTACCCAAAGCAATCTACAGATTCAATGCAATCCCTATCAAACTACCACTGGCATGTTTCACAGAACTAGAACAAAAAATTTCACAATTTGTTTGGAAACACAAAAGACCCCAAATAACCAAAGCAATCTTGAGAACGATAAATGGAGCTGGAGGAATCAGGCTCCCTGACTTCAGACTATATTACAAAGCTACAGTAATCAAGACAGTTTTGTACTGGCACAAAAACAGAAATATAGATCAATGGAACAGGATAGAAAGCCCAGAGATAAACCCACGCACATATGGTCAACTTATGTTTGATAAAGGAGGCAAGCATATACAGTGGAGAAAAGACAGCCTCTTCAATAAGTGGTGCTGGGAAAATTGGACAGATACATGTAAAAGTATGAAATTAGAACACTCCCTGACACCATGCACAAAAATAAACTCAAAATGGATTAAAGACCTAAGTGTAAGGGCAGACACTATCAAAGTCTTAGAGGAAAACATAGGCAGAACACTCTATGACATACATCACAGCAAGATTCTTTTTGACCCAGCTCCCAGAGAAATGGAAATAAAAACAAAAATAAACAAGTGGGACCTAATGAAACTTCAAAGCTTTTGCACAGCAAAGGAAACCATAAACAAGACGAAAAGACAACCCTCAGAATGGGAGAAAATATTTGCAAATGAATCAACAGACAAAGGATTAATCTCCAAAATATATAAACAGCTCATTCAGCTCAATATCAAAGAAACAAATACCCCAATCCAAAAATGCGCAGAAGACCTAAATAGACATTTCTCCAAAGAAGACATACAGATGGCCACGAAGCACATGAAAAGATGCTCAACATCACTAATTATTAGAGAAATGCAAATCAAAACTACAATGAGGTATCACCTCACTCCTGTCAGAATGGGCATCATCAGAAAATCTACAAACAACAAATGCTGGAGAGGGTGTGGAGAAAAGGGAAACCTCTTGCACTGTTGGTGGGAATGTAAATTGATACAGCCACTATGGAGAACAATATGTAGGTTCCTTAAAAAACTAAAAATAGAATTACCATATGACCCAGCAATCCCACTACTGGGCATATACCCAGAGAAAACCGTAATTCAAAAAGACACATGCACCCGAATGTTCATTGCAGCACTATTTACAATAGCCAGGTCATGGAAGCAACCTAAATGCCCATCAACAGACGAATGCATAAAGAAGATGTGGTAAATATATACAATGGAATATTACTCAGCCATAAAAAGGAACGAAATTGAGTCATTTGTTGAGACGTGGATGGATCTAGAGACTGTCATACAGAGTGAAGTAAGTCAGAAAGAGAAAAACAAATATCGTATATTAATGCATGTATGCGGAACCTAGAAAAATGGTACAGATGAGCCAGTTTGCAGGGCAGAAGGTGAGACACAGATGTAGAGAATGGACATATGGACACCAAGGGGGGAAAACTGCGGTGAGGTGGGGATGGTGGTGTGCTGAATTGGGCGATTGGGATTGACATGTATACACTGATGTGTATAAAACTGATGCCTAATAAGAACCTGCAGTATAAAAAAACAAACAAAACAACTAATACTAAACTTTCATTGGGTTATTTGTATGGAAATATGTTAATATAAATGTTTCAGACATTACATGAAATTTCTAAAAATCTTATATCTGTATTTGTATGGAAATATGTATGGAAATATGTTAATATAAATGTTTCAGACATTACATGAAATTTCTAAAAATCGTGTATTTGTATCTGTATGGAAATATGTTAATATAAATGTATCAGACATTACATGAAATTTCTAAAAATCTTATATGTTCTGGTATAATGTTATAAGTCATAATCCTAGTTATTACTTTAAAATGTATATCTCAGAAATAACTAATTTTCTTGTCAACTGCATTATTATGAACTTTCATCAAATCTTTAACCGTGGTCATTTTTAAGTCTTTTGTCATTTACAGACAGTTCTGGGTGTACTCTGATGATTTTGCAAATATGTTCCTATAAAAGGGTTTCATCTTCAAGAAATTCATGGAAAAGACTCTGACAAGTACAGGTTTCTGGTAACTGACTGTACTGCTGAACTGAATGAATAAGCATTTTCAGAACTCTAATGAAAAACTGATGAACTCATAAAAGTGCTAACAAAAGATCAAGATGAAAAAAAAAATTAATTACATGGGACTGAGTGAACTGATGAGGATGAGTATAATTTTTGTGACTTTCTGTCTGAATTTAAAAAAAAAAAAAATCCCACAAGGACTCAGAGGCAAAGAATATACAAATCAATTTTCACTGCAAAGTAAAGGAGCTGTTACAGTGGAGGATTACTGGACTGAATGTCAATATTATGACATAGTATGAGTGTGTTTCATGTTTGGTAATTGCAATCATTGTTGCTTTTGTTGTGGTCATCCATGTACAATGCTTGGTGTCAGTCTATTTATCTCTTGTAAAAATAAAATACAGTGTGTGTGTGTGAAAAAAAAAAAAAAAAAGATTCTTTTTGACCCAGCTCCCAGAGAAATGGAAATAAGAACACAAATAAACAAATGGGACCTAATGAAACTTAAAAGCTTTTGCACAGCAAAGGAAACCATAAACAAGACCAAAAGACAACCATCAGAATGGCAGAAAATATTTGCAAATGAAGCAACTGACAAAGGATTAATCTCCAAGATTTACAAGCAGCTCATGCAGCTCAATAACAAAAAAACGAACAACCCAATCCAAAAATGGGCAGATGACCTAAATAGACATTTCTCCAAAGAAGATATACAGATTGCCAACAGACACATGAAAGAATGCTCAACATCATTAATCATTAGAGAAATGCAAATCAAAACTACAATGAGATATCATCTCACACCGGTCAGAATGGCCATCATCAAAAAATCTAGAAACAATAAATGCTGGAGAGGGTGTGGAGGAAAGGGAACACTCTTGCACTGTTGGTGGGAATGTAAATTGATACAGCCACTATGGAGAACAGTATGGAGGTTCCTTAAAAAACTACAAATAGGACTACCATACGACCCAGCAATCCCACTACTGGGCATATACCCTGAGAAAACCATAGTTCAAAAAGAGTCATGTACCAAAATGTTCATTGCAGCTTTATTTACAATAGCCAGGACATGGAAGCAACCTAAATGTCCATCGACTGTTGAATGGATAAAGAAGCTGTGGCACATATATACAATGGAATATTACTCAGCCATAAAAAGAAATGAAATGGAGGTATTTGTAATGAGGTGGATGGAGTTAGAGTCTGTCATACAGAGTGAAGTAAGTCAGAAAGAGAAAAACAAATACAGTATGCTAACACATATATACGGAATCTAAGGAAAAAAAAAAAAAAAGCCATGAAGAACCTAGTGGCAAGACGGGAATAAAGACACAGACCTACTAGAGAATGGACTTGAGGATATGGGGAGGGAGAGGGGTGAGATGTGACAGGGTGAGAGAGTGTCATGGACATATATACACTACCAAATGTAAAATAGATAGCTAGTGGAAAGCAGCCGCATAGCACAGGGAGATCAGCTTGGTGCTTTGTGACCACCTAGAGGGGTGTGATGGGGAGGGTGGGGGGGAGGGAGATGCAAGAGGGAAGAGATATGGGAACATATTGTATATGTATAACTGATTCACTTTGTTATAAAGCAGAAGCTAACACACCATTGTAAGGCAATTATACTTCAATAAAGATGTTTAAAAAAAAAAAGAAAGAAAACTGCCACAGTTTTACTGTGATTGCTCTTAATGAGATCAAAGAAAAGGAAATAGTCTTTTAAACTTTCTACTTATTTAATATTTTTACTGGAGCCAGATAATCTGGAAGTCATAATTATATGTTGTATCACCCAGTAAAATTTCTCTCCGAGTTAAATGTGACACTTCATGTGGCAGAAGCAACTCTGAAAATACAAATCTGACTTTATTTGCTAGACCCACATGGGGGTCAGTATTGCTTCATGATTATATTATAAACTTTAGAAAATGATGGACATGGTTTCTGGTAATGGATATTCTACACATTGGTTGTCTGATCATAAACAAATCACTTGCCTTCTATGATCCTCATTGTAAAATAAAATGAAAAAATACCTATTTTTCAGTATGTTCTAAAAATTAAGTAGGGATAATTCTTTTTGTTCCTACACTGTGCCCAGCAGATAGAGGAAGTAACTATAAAATGGTAATGTGATTGTGAGGTGCACTAAAATTGTGAGCTTAATGTTCCTTCTGTGAACAGTCTGTTCATTTTCTACACAATGAGCTGCACAGTGGTGTGGGGAGAACAATCCTTGCCTAACAGACATCAGAAAATGAGAAGTGGGAAAACATGTAATGAAATGAAAAACCAATAGGCTTTAAAGATTCAGGTTCAAATCATTTATAGCTGCATAACTTGGTCAAGTCATTTTAATTTCTGGACTTCACTTTCCTTAATTTGTATATAAAGATATATATATATTTATATATACATATACACACACACGTGTGATTGTGTGTGTGTGTGTATGTATATCAGGTTAGCTGTGAGAGTTAAAGCAAATAACAATGAAGTAATGACAGCAAACACTTTATTGAGTACATTTTAGACACAATATTTCTGTATGTTATTTAATTCTTACAGAAATCACTTAAAACAGGTGACAGTATTATTTCTATTTTATACTTGAGGGAATAAAGCCTGTAGGGAATAAGAAACTTCCTAAGTTCACCATACAAGTTGGCTCTAATTTGAATGGCGTCTGGCTCCAAAGCCTGTGGGTTTAATCCCTCCATACGTTTCTAGCACTATACCTGATATTAGATAAGTAGCTGGCATTTGGTAAGCACTCAATTATTTTTATTAGCTTTCCCCTCTCTCTAATTAACTTCATGTCCAGGAAAAAGGAAATAAGTCTCCTGCGATTGTTGCAACAAAATTGATCTCTCATTACTTTGAGAAAAGAACAACATAAAACATTATTTCTGTGGCTGAATAAACATTGTTCTAATCACTTGCTTTGTATGCACACACAAAGATGTATGAATTAATTGAGTGGTTCAAGCATCAACTATTTCTTCTTCATGGAGATGAACACTGGTTTCAAGTTTACTTTCCAACTTCAACTGGTCAGAGGTTGGCCACACCTGAACGGAAAGGACTCTTCTCCCAGTGGTAGCCATGAACAGAACACTACAAGAGCCTCTGAGGGTCAATAAAGCATCAGTGTGCAACAGTGGTGGCAATGATTATTTTTCTATCATAGATTATGTCATATATTGTACAGTGTTTCAGAGTAAACCTCCTTATTTCCAATACTTTACATATTAATAAACTGAAATAAAGCAGAAAATAAAGAGAAATGGGAGGCATTTAAAATTCATTCACAGATAAATGTGTTTTTATTTCTTTAACATATTTCTGGAAGCTGATATAAACAGTTTCCATGATCTTTACAAACACATGGCATCTTTTTGGAGTAATATAGTGTAACTAACTTATTTTTACATATTTAGTGGCACATAACCAAATGCAGCAAGTGAACCGATGCTATTGAAAAACAGGCAATTAGGAAATATTTGACTCTAGCCCTTCATTTAGATTTTACAGCTGGTCTGTGTTTGACCAGAGCTAGTATTTGGATGGCTGTAACTTTGAAAAATAAGGAGTGGACTTTTTTTGTTGGTGCTTTATTTTTGTTTTAATTTAATACCAGAGGTGACTCCCTCAAGCAAAAAGTGTAAAATTGCTGGACTCTCTAAGGATCCAAAGGAAATTACCTGTGGCATGAAGTGGGGTGTAAAGCACTCTTGCTTTTTAACAAGATGTAATCCAAGAAGTCAGCTGGGATATGTATGCTTTCACAATTGCTATTAAAACATAAAACAAAATATCACAGTGACCAACTATTTCTATGCAACTCTATAAAGAGACCAGAGAGAATGGACTTTCCTGAGATATTTAGGTTTCCAAATTGCTCTAGAAATACAACCATATTCCATAGTGGAATAAAAAAAAAAAGATTCCTATGATATCTCAGTATTTTAAAACCCCTAATAATAACTCATCTTTAGGAAATTTTAGCTAAATATAACTTGATATTGAGATGCTACATTTTAACTTATAATTTTGATTGAAATAAACTTCATCCTGCCACAAACCAAGACTTTATCTGTTTTATATCTGTAGTTTCATAGCTGTTACAACACACTGCACTTTTGTTTATATATAACTTGATAATGTTTCCAAAACTGGAATGTTTAGGGGATACAACATCATAATCTTTATGTTATTCAAAAATAAATGACAAAGAAATAACAGAGACTTTGAATAAAGGTCTGCTCAGTATGATTGCTCTTCAGAAACGTGCTTTCAACTTCACAGTTTTCTGAGGAATTTATTTCTCTAGTTTCTGGCTACTAGTGTGAAGATGAAGATGAAAATAATGATAATTCTGGGAGTCAAAGGAAGTAAGCTCAATGCTTCTCACAAGAACACCAAAATCACAACTAACCACTGAACAACCATCAACAAAAAAACGCTGGAACCTACCAAAAAAAGATACCCTACATCCAAAGATAAGGAAGAAGCCACAAAAAGTTGGTAGGAGGGGCATAATTGCGATAAAATCAAACCCCATATCCACTGGTTGGGCGACCCACAAACTGGAAAATAATTATACCACAGAAGTTCTCTAACAGGAGTGAAAGTTCTGACCCCCACATCAGGCTCCCCAGCCTGGGGGCCTGGCAACAGAAGAAGCTCTCAGAGAATCTGGTTTTGAAAATAAGTGGTGTCTAATTGCAGGAATTACACAAGACTGGGGGAAACAGAGACTCCACTCTTAGAGGGTGCACAAAAGGACCTGTGTACACCAGGACCCAGGGAAAAAAATCAGTGACTCCATAAGAGATTAGGCCAGACCTACCTGCTAGTATTGGAGGTTGGGGGTGGCAGCTCTGACTCACTGCAGGGACAAAAACATGGGCCACAGCAGATCAGGGAAGTACTCACTGGTGTGAGCCCTCCTGGAAGCCACCATTAGCCCGACCCAACAGACTGTAGGCTCAAGTGCTGGGCCACTTCAGGCCAAACAACCAACAGGGAGGGAACACAGCCCTACTCATCCACAGCCAAGCAGCTTAAAGTCTTTGTGAGCACAGTCCTGTCCACCAGAGGGATAAGACCAAGCTCCACCCACCACTGGGCAGGAACCAGTCCCTTCCATCAGGAAGCCCGCACAAACTCTTAGATAACCTCTTCCACCAGAGGGCAGACAGAAGAAACAAGAAGAACTCCAATCCTGCAGCCTGTAGAACAGAAACCACGATCACAGAAAGTCAGACAAAATGAGATGGCAGAGGAATATGTCCCAGATGAAGGAACAAGATAAAACCCCAGAAGAACAACTAAGTGAAGTGGAGATAGGCAACCCACTGAAAAAAGTATTCAGAATAATGATAGTGACGATAATCGAGGATCTCGGAAAAACAATGGAGGCAAGTATCCATAGGATGTGAGAAATATTTAACAAAGACCTAAAAGAAGTAAAGAACAAACAAACAGAGATTAACAATACAATAACTGAAATGAAAAATCCACTAGAAGGAATCAATAACAGAATAAGTGAAGCAGAAGAACAGATAAGTGACCTGGAAGACAGAATGGTGAAAAATCACTGCCGCCAAACAGAATGAAGAAAAAAGAATGAAAAGAAATGAATACAGTCTAAGAGACTTCTGGGACAATGTTAAGTGTGCCAACATTCACATTATAAGGGTCCAAGAAAGAGGAGAGAGAGAGAAAGGACCTGAGAAAGTATTTGAAGAAATAATAGCTGAAAACGTCCTTAACATGGAAAAGGAAACAGTCACCCAAGTCCAGGAAGTGTAGAGAGCCCCAGACAGGATAAACCCAAGAAGGAAAACTCTGAAAAACAGTAATCAAAATGACAAAAATTAAAGACAAGAAAAAAATATTAAAGGGAAAAGCAACAACTAGCATACAAGGGAACATCCATAGGTTATCAGTTGATTTCTCAGCAGAAACTCTGCAGGCTAGAAAGGAGTGGCATGATATATTTAAAGTGATGAAAAGGAAGAACCTACAACCAAGAATACTCCACCCAGCAAGTCTCTCATTCAAATTAATCTGAATTAATCAAAATTAATCAAAATGGAAAAATCAAAAGCTTTACCAACAAGGAAAAGCTAAAAGAATTCAGCAACACCAGACCAGCCTTGAAATAAATGCTAAAGGAACTTCTCTAGGCAAAAAAGAAAAGGCCACAGCTAGAAAAGAGAAAATTTTGAATGGAAAATTTCACTGGTAAAGGCAAACATATAGTTAAGGTAGGAAATAATCCATACACAAATATGACATCAAAACCAGCAAATGTGAGAAGAGGAAGATACTGGAAATGCATTTGAAATTAAAAGGCCAGCAACTTAAAACAATCTTGTTTATATATAGACTGCTATATCAAAACTTCATGGTAACCACAAACTAAAAATCTATAATAGATACACACACACACACACACAAAAGGAATCCAAACTCAACACTAAAGTTAGTCATCAAATCACAAGAGAAGTGAACAAGAGAGAAAGGGAAGAAAAAAGACCTACAAAAACAAATCCAAAACAAATAACAAAATGGCAATAAGGACATACATATCAATAATTACCTTAAATATAAACAGACTACTGTTCTAACCAAAAGACATAGACTGGCTCAATGGATACAAAATCAAGACCCATATATATGCTGTGTACAAGAGACCCACTTCAGACACCTGCAGACTGAAAGTGAGGGGATGGAAAAAGGTATTCCATGCAAATGGAAATCAAAAGAAAGCTGGAGTAGCAATAATCATATGAGATAAAGTGTACTTTAAAATAAAGAGTGTTACAAGAGACAAGGAATGACACTACATAAAGATCAAGATATCAACCAAAGAAGAAGATATAACAATTGTAAATATTTAGGCACCCTACACAGGAGCACCTCAATATATAAAGCAACTACTAACAGCCATAAAGGGAAAAATTGACAAAAACACAATAATAGTAGGGGACTTTAACAACTCACTTTCATCAATGGAGAGATCATCCAGACAGAAAATCAATAAGGAAACACAGGCTTTAAATGACACATTAAACCAAAGGGTCTTAATTGACATGTACAGAACATTTGATCCAAAAGCAACAGAATGCACATTCTTCTCATGTGCACATGGAATGTTCCCCAGGATTGACCACATGCTGGGCCACAAAGTGAGCCTCAGTAAATTTAAGAAAATTGAAATCATATCAAGCATCTTTTCTGACCACGAATGCTATGAAATTAGAAATCAACTACAAGAAAAAAACTCTAAAAAACACAAATACGTGGAGCCTAAACAGTATGCTACTAAACAACAAATGGATCACTGAAGAAATCAGAGAGGAAATCCAAAAATACCTAGAGACAAATGAAAATGAAAGCACAATGAACCAAAACCTATCGGATGCAGTAAAAGCAGTTCTAAGAGGGAAATTTACAGCAATAAAGTCTTACCTTAGTAAACAAGAAAAACCACCAAAAAACCCCTAAACTTATACCTAAAGCAACCAGAGAAAGAAGAACAAACAAACCCAAAGGTAGCAGACGGAAAGAAATCATAAAAATTGGAACAGAAATAAAGGAAATAGAAACGAAGAAAACAAAAGAAAATCAATAAAACTAAAAGCTGGTTCATTGAAAATATAAGCAAAATTGATAAACCTTTAGCCAAACTCATCAATAAAAAAAGGTAGAGGGCTCAAATCAATAGAATTAGAAATACAAAAGGAGAAATTACAATAGACACCACAGAAATACAAATATCATAAGAAATTACTACAAGAAATTATACACCTATAAAATGGACAAACTAGAAGAAATGGACAAATTCTTAGAAAAGTACAATCTCCCAAGACTGAACCAGGAATAAATAGAAAATATGAACAGACAAATCATAAGTACTGAAGTTGAAACTGTGATTAAAAAACTCCCAACAGATTCAGGATTGGTTCAAGATGGTGGAGTAGAAGGACATGCCCTCACTCCCTCTTGCAAGAGCACAGGAATCACAACTCACTGCTGAACAATCATCAACAGGAAGAAACTGGAATTCACCAAGAAAGATACCCCACATCCAAAGACAAAGGAGAAGCTGCAATGAGATGGTAGAAGGGGTGTAATCACAATAAAATCAAATCCCCTAACCATTGGGTGGGTGACTCACAAATTGGAGAACAATTATACCACAGAAGTCCACCCACTGGAGTGAAGGTTCTGAGCCCCATGGCAGGCTTCCCAACCTGGGGGTCTGGCAACGGGAGGAGGAATTCTCAGAGAATCAGACTTTGAAGGCTAGTGGGATTTAATTGCAGGATTTCAACAGGACTGGGAGAAACAGAGACTCCACACTTGGAGGGCACACACAAAGTAGTGTGCGCACCGGGACGCAGGGGGAAGAGCAGTGACCCCATAGGAGACTGAACCAGACCTACCTGCTAGTGTGGGAGGGTTTCTTGCAGAGGCGGGTGATGGCTGTGGCTCACCACAGGGACAAGAACATTGACAGCAGAAGTTCTGGGAAGTACTTCTTGGTGCAAGTCCTCCTGGAGTCCACCATTAGCCCCATCAAAGAGCCTGAATGCTCCAGTGCTGGGTCACCTCAGGCCAAACAACAAACAGGGAGGAACGCAGCCCCACTCATCAGCAGACAAGTAGATTAAAGTTTTACTTAGCTCTGCCCACCAGAGCAACACCCATCTCTACCCACCACCAGTCCCTCCCTTCAGGAAGCTTGCACAAGCCTCTTAGATAGCCTCATCCACCAGAGGGAAGACAGCAGAAACAAGAAGAACTACAGTCCTGCAGCCTATGGAATGAAAACCACATTTACAGAAAGATAGACAAAATGAAAATGCAGAAGACCAGATGAAGGAACAAGGTAAAACACCAGAAAAACAACTAAAAGAAGTGGAGATAGAGAACTTTCCAGAAAAATAATTCAGAATAATGATAGTGAAGATGATCCAGGACCTCAGAAAAAGAATGGAGGCAAAGATCGAGAAGATGCAAGAAATGTTTAACAAAGACCTAGAAGAATTAAAGAACAAAAACCTAGAAGAATTAAAGAACAAACAAACAGAGAGGAGCAATACAGTCACTGAAATGAAAAATACACTAGAAGGAATCAATAGCAGAATAACTGAGGCAGAAGAACGGATAAGTGACCTGGCAGACAGAATGGTGGAATTCATTGATGCAGAACAGAATAAAGGGAAAAAAATGAAAAGAAATGAAGACAGAATAAGAGATCTCTGAAACAACATTAAATGCACCAACATTTACATTATAGGGGTCCCAGAAGGAGAAGAGAGAGAGAAAGGACCCAAGAAAATATTTGAAGAGATTATAGTCGAAAACTTCCCTAACATAAGAAAGGAAATAGCCACCCAAGTCCAGGAAGCGCAGAGAGTCCCAGGCAGGATAAACCCAAGGAGAAACACGGCAAGACGCATAGTAATCAAATTGACAAGAATTAAAGACAAAGAAAAGTTATTAAAAACAACGAGAGATAAACAGCAAATAACATAAAATAGAATGCCCATAAGGTTAACAGTTCATTCTTCAGCAGAAACTCTACAAGCCAGAAGGGAGTGACACAATATATTTAAAGTGATGAAAGGGAAGAACCTACAACCAAGATTTCTCTACCTGGGAAGGATCTCATTCAATTCAACAGAGAAATCAAAAGCTTTACAGACAAGCAAAAGCTAAAAGAATTCAGGACCACCAAACCAGCTCTACAACAAATGCTAAAGGAACTTCTCTAAGAGGGAAACACAAGAGAAGAAAAGGACCTATGAAAACAAACCCAAAACAATTAAGAAAATGGTACTAGGAACATACATATGTTAAATGTGAATGGATTAAATGCCCTAACAAAAGACACAGGCTGGCTGAAGGGATACAAAACTAAGACTTGTATATATGCTGTCTAGAAGAGACCCACTTCAGAAATAGGGACAGATACAGACTGAAAGTGAGGGGATTGAAAAAGATATTCCATGCTAAAGGAAATCAAAAGAAAGCTGGAGTAGCAATACTCATATCAAATAAAATAGACTTTAAAATAAAGAATGTTACAAGAAACAAGAAATGACACAACATAATGATCAAGGGATCAATCCAAGAAGAAGATATAACAATTATAAATTTATATGCACCCAATATAGGAGCACCTCAAAACATAAGGCAAGTGCCAACAGCTATAAAAGAAGAAAATGACAGTAACAAAATAATATTGGGGAATTTTAACACCTCACTTACACCAATGGACAGGTCATCCAAACCGAAAATTTATAAGGAAACACAAGCTTTAAATGACACTATAGACCAGATAGTTTTAATTGATATCTATAGGGCATTGCATCTGAAAACAGCAGATTACACTTTCTTCTCAAGTGCAAATGAAACATTCTCCAGGATAGATCATATCTTGGGTCACAAATCAAGCCTCGGTAATTTTAAGAAAATTGTAGTCATATCAAGCATCTTTTCCGAGCATAACACTATGAGATTAGAAATCAATTACAGAGAAAAAATGTAAAAAACACAAACACATGGAGGCTAAACAATATGTTACTAAATTACCAAGACAACACTAAAGAAATTAAAGAGGAAATCAAAAATACCTAGAGACAAATGACAATGAAAACATGACAATCCAAAACCTATGGGATGCAGCAAAAGCAGTTCTAAGAGGGAAGATTATAGCAATAAAATCCTACCTCAAGAAACAAGAAAAATCTCAAACAATCTAACTTTACATCTAAAGGAAATAGAGGAGGGAGAACAAATAAAACCCAAAGTTAGTAGAAGAAAAGAAACCATAAAGATCAGAGCAGAAATAAATGAAATAGAAACAAGGAAAACAATAGCATACATCAATAAAACTAAAAGTTGATTCTTTGAGAAGATAAGCAAAATTGATAAACCTTTAGCCAGACTCATCAAGTAAAAGATGGAGAGGACTCAAATCAATAAAATTAGAAATGAAAAATCAGAAGTTACAAGGGGCACTGCAGAAATATAAAGCATCATAAGAGATTACTACAAGAACTGTAGGCCAATAAAATGGAAAACCTGGAAGAAATGGACACATTTTTAGAAAAGTATTACCTTCCAAGACTGAACCAGGAAGAAATAGAAAATATTAACAGACCAATCACAAGTAATGCAATTGAAACTGTGATTAAAAATCTTCCAGAAAACAAAAGTCCAGGACCAGATGTCTTCACAGGTGAATTCTATCAAACATTTAGAGAAGAGCTAACACCCATTTTTCTCAAACTCTTCCAAATAATTACAGAGGAAGGAACACCCCCAAACACATTCTATGAGGCCACCAACACCCTGATACCAAAACCTGACAAACATACTACAAAAAAAGAAAATTACAAACCAGTATCACTGATGAATATAAATGCAAAAATCCTCAACAAAATACTAGCAAACAGAATCCAATAACGTATTAAAAGGATCATACACCATGATCAAGTGGGATTTATCCCAGGGATGCAAGGATTCTTCAATATACGCAAATCAATCAATGTGATACACCACATTAACAAACTGAAGAATAAAAACCATATGATCATCTCAATAGATGCAGAAAAAGCTTTTGACAAAATTCAACACCAATTTATGAGAAAAAAGCTCCAGAAAGTGGGCATAGAGGGAACCTACCTCAACGTAATAAAGGCCAAATATGACAAACCCACAGCAAACATCATTCTCAGTGGTGAAAAACTGAAATCATTTCCTCTAAGATCAGGAACAAGACAAGGATGTCCACTCTCGCCATTATTATTCAACATATTCTTGGAAGTTCTAGCCACGACAATCAGAGAAGAAAAAGAAATAAAAGGAATCCAAATTGAAAAAGAAGAAGTAAAACTGTCACTGTCTGCATATGACAGATACTATACATAGATAATCCTAAAGATGCCACCAGAAAACTACTAGAGCTCATCAATGAATTTGGTAAGGTTGCAGGATGCAAAAATCTCTTGCATTCCTATACACTAACAACGAAAAATCAGAAAGAGAAATTAAGGAAACAATCCAATTTACCATCACAACAAAAAGAATAAAATACCTAGGAATAAACCTACCTAAGGAGGCAAAGGACTTGTACTCAGAAAACTATAAGACACTGATGAAAGAAATCAGAGATGACACAAACAGGTGAAGAGATATACCATGTTCTTGGATTGGAAGAATCAATACTGTGAAAATGACTATACTACCCAAAGCAATCTACAGATTCAGTGCAATCCCTATCAAATTACCAATGGCATTTTTTACAGAACTAGAATAAAAAATCCTAAAATTTTATGGGGACACAAAAGACCGCTAATAGCCAAAGCAATCTTGCAGGGAAAAAAAGGAGCTGGAGGAATCAGACTCCCTGACTTCAGACCAAACTACAGAGCTACAGTAATCAAGACTATATGGTACTGGCACAAAAACAGAAATATAGATCAATAATACAGGATAGAAAGCCCAGAGATGAACCCATGCACCTATGGTCAACTAATCTATGACAAAGAAGGCAATGATACACAATGGAGAAAAGACAGTCTCTTCAATAATTGGTGCTTGGAAAACTGGGCAGCTACATGTAAAAGAATGAAATTAGAACACTCCCTAACACCATACACAAAAATAAGACCTAAATATAAGACCAGACACTATAAAACTCTTAGAGGAAAACATAGGAAGAACACTCTTTGACATAAATCACAGCAAGATCTTTTTTGATCCATCTCCTAGAGTAACATAAATAAAAACAAAAATAAACAAATGGGACCTAATTAAACTCAAAAGCTTTTGCACAGCAAAGGATACCATAAACAAAGCAAAAAGGCAACCCACAGAATGGTAGAAAACATTTTCAAAAGATGCAACTGACAATGGATTAGTCTCCAAAATTTACAAACAGACTACTTAGCTCAATATCATAAATACAAACAGCCCAATCAAACAATGGGCAGAAGACCTAAATAGACATTTCTCCAAAGAAGACATACAGATGGCCAAGAGGCAATTGAAAAGCTTCTCAACGTCACTAATCATGAGAGAAATGCAAATCAAAACAACAGTGAGGTATCACCTCACACCAGTCAGAATGGTCATCATCAAAAAATCTACAAACAATAAAAGCTGGAGAGGGTGTGGAGAAAAGGGTAACTTCCTACACTGTTGGTGAGGATGTAAATTGGTAAAGCCACTATGGAGAACAGTATGGAGGTTCCTTAAAAAACTAAAAATAGAGCTACCATATGATCCTGCACTCCCACTCCTGGTCATATATACAAAGAAAAACTTGGTTCCAAAGGATACATGCATCCCCAATGTTCATTGCAGCACTGTTTACAATAGCCGAGACATGGAATCAACTTAAATGTCCACCAGCTGATGAATGGATAAAGATGTGGTACATTTATAGAATAGAATATTACTCAGCCATTAAAAAGAGTGAAATAATGTCATCTGCAACAACATGGATGGACCTGGAGACTATCATACTAAGTGAAGTAAGTCAGTCAGAGAAAGACAAATATCGTATGATATTGCTTATATGTAGAATCTAAAAAAAAATGATACAAGTGAATTTATTTACAAAACAGAAACAGACTCACAGACATAGAGAACGAACTTATGGTTACCGGGGGAAAATGTGGGGGATAGATTGGGAGTTTGGGATTGACCTGTACACACTGCTATATTTAAGATAGATAACCAAAAAGGACCTACTGTATAGCACAGGGAACAATGCTCAATATTCTGTAATAACCTAAATCGGAAAAGAATTTGAATAAGAAATATACATGTATATACGTAACTGAATAACTTTGCTGTACACCTGAAACAATCACAACATTGTTAATCAACTATCCTGCAATATAAAATAATTTTTTTTAAAAAGAAAATAACAATAATTCTAATTAACCAAGATAGTATGGAATTTTGATTTTACATCAAACATTTTTGTAGTGAGAGATACCGTTTAAAACATTCTATATTTTAACTTATTTTTCTAATTATAAGGTAAATATCCTTATAATTTACATTTTTAAAATAAGGAAACCAAAGCACCAAGATTTTAAGTAAATAAATTACACAACATGCTGTTGTACCCGGCATTCAGGCTGCACAATATCTGCTTTCCGCACTTCATTATCTCCCTGTGGATGCCGTACCTGGACATTGTTCTGGTGTAATCAGTGCCCCTTCATCTATTTTCCTGGTGTTGGAAATCCATTCACATGATTTATGTGAAGATAATCCTACCCACCATCCATACGATAGGGCTAGACAGCCAGGATATCTCGTTTCTGACACATGTTTTGACATATGTCTAGGGAGAAATAGTCTTTCTTTCCTTAAAATGAATACTTGTGTGTCAGTAACTGGATTGCCACACTTTTCCCTGTCCTTATGAAAGGATCAGAAAGAAAGAATGTATAAGGAAAAACAGAGCTGAGAGATGGATGGAGGAAAATATTAGCCAAAATACCACATTTTTAGTCTCTAGGTACAGATGTACCTAAATTCAGACTAGCTCTGTTTTTATTTAATGAATGACAAATTCTTTCACTTAGCTTAAGCTTGAAGAGTGCTTACAAGCTTCAAACTTTCCTACAGATGAGGAGGCAAACTAAGAAATGCCAACACTAGCTCCACTTTTATCTCCTTAAAGCCAGGTGTTATATCCTGTTCAACTTTGATGTATCTGCCCATGAAGGCACACAAAAATACTTGTGGAGTGAAGAAGTAAGGCTGGGCTGAAAGCTAGTAATTGCCAACATCATAATAGCAAAGCAGGGTCACCCAAGCCTTTTCCTAGAGGGCGGTCACCGATGGTTTGATTATTATGATACATTCACTCTACATTGGACTGGATTTATATTGAATATTTTTTACCATTATCATATGTTTTAAAATATTGAGGTATCATTTACATATCATGAAACTAAGAGCGTTTTAGGACAAACGTTGATGACTTTTGACAAATACATTCTTCCATATAATACACACCCTTATCATGGTACCTACAGCATATTCCTCACTCCAGAAACTTACTGTTTTCTCCAGTCAATCCCAATTCTTAGAGTTACCTATGTTGAATTCAGTCACAGGTTAGTTTGGCCTGCTCTAAAATGTCATATAAATGGAATAATAAAATTGCAACTCTTTTATGTCCGGTTTCTTACTTTCTAGACACTATTAGTATCTCTCTTTCACAGAGTAGGAAAGTGAGGTAAAGAGAATAAATAGTGACTAATTATTATTAGCCAAAGGCCATCTAGACAGTAGAGTCAGAGCTCAAGTTCAAACCCAGCAACTTGACCCAAGAATCCCTGTCCTTAGCAGTATGTCAGTGTTCACTTGCTTGAACTTCCATGTACTTACATTTAATAACTAAATGTACCATCAGAAGCTTAAGATTTCGATTTTATTGTAAATTTCTTTAAGGGGAATATTTTATTATTAAATATTATGTAAAATCATATCATTTTGGAGCCGGAGAGACGATGGCGGAAGAGTAAGACGTGGAGATCACCTTCCTCCCCACAGATACATCAGAAATACATCTACACGTGGAACTGCTCCTACAGAACACCCACTGAATGCTGGCAGAAGACCTCAGACCTCCCAAAAGGCAAGAAACTCCCCACGTACCCAGGTAGGGCAAAAGAAAAAAGAAATAACAGAGACAAAAGAATAGGGACGGAAACTGCACCAGTGGGAGGGAGCCGTGAAGGAGGGAAGGTGTCCACACACTAGGAGCCCCTTCGTGGGTGGAGACTGCGGGTGGCGGAGCGGGGAATCTTCGGGACCACGGAGGAGAGCGCAGCCACAGGGGTGCGGAGGGCAGAGCGGAGAGATTCCCGCACAGAGGCTCGGCGCCAAGCAGCACTCACCAGCCCGAGAGGCTTGTCTGCTCCCCCGCCGGGGCGGGCGGGGCTGGGAGCTGAGGCTCGGGCTGCGGTCGGATCGCAGGGAGAGGACTGGGGTTGGCGGCGTGAACACAGCCTGAAGGGGCTAGTGCACCACGGCTAGCCGGGAGGGAGTCCGGGAAAAGTCTGCAGCTGCCGAAGAGGCAAGAGACTTTTTCTTACCTCTTTGTTTCCTGGTGCGCGAGGAGAGGGGATTCAGAGCGCCGCCTAAACGAGCTCCAGAGACGGGCACGAGCCGCGGCCATCAGCGCGGATCCCAGAGACGGGCATGAGACGCTAAGGCTGCTGCTGCCGCCACCAAGAAGCCTGTGTGCGAGCACAGGTCACTCTCCACACCGCCCCTCCCGGGAGCCGGTGCAGCCCGCCACGGCCAGGCTCCCGTGATCCGGGGACAACGTCCCCGGGAGAACGCACGGCGCGCCTCGGGCTGCTGCAACGTCACGACGCCTCTGACGCCGCAGGCGCGCCCCGCCTCCTCCGTACCGCTCCCTCCCCCCGCCTGAGTGAGCCAGAGCCCCCGAAGCAGCTGCTCCTTTAACCCCGTCCTGTCTGGGCGGGGAACAGACGCCCTCAGGCGACCTACACTCAGAGGCGGGTCCAAATACAAAGCTGAACCTTGGGAGCTGTGGGAACAAAGAAGAGGAAGGGAAATCTCCCCGAGGAGCCTCAGAAGCAGCAGATTAAAACTCCACAAACAACTTGATGTACCTGAATCTGTGGAATACCTGAATAGACAACGAATCATCCCAAATTCAGGAGGTGGACTTTGGGAGCAGGATATATTAATTTTTCCCCTTTTCCTTTTTTTGTGAGTGTATATGTATATGCTTCTGGGGGAGATTTTGTCTGTATAAGTTTGCTTTATAATAGCTTTATTTTACTTCACTATATTATATCTTCTTTCTTGCTTGCTTACTATATTTTCTCCCTTTTACTCTGAGCCGTGTGCAGGAAAGGCTCTTGGTGCTCCAGCCAGGCATCAGGGCCATGCCTCTGAGGTGGGAGAGCCAACTTCAGGACACTGGTCACAAGAGACCTCCCAGCTCCACGTAATACCAAATGGCAAAAATCTCTCAGAGATCTCCATCTCAACATCAAGACCCAGCTTCACTCAATGACCAGCAAGCTACACTGCTAGACACCCTATGCCAAACAACTAGCAAGCCAGGAACACAGCCCCATCCATTAGCAGAGAGGCTGCCTAAAATCATAATAAGGCCACAGACACCCCAAAATACACCACCAGATGTGGACGTGCCCACCAGAAAGACAAGATCCAGCCTCATTCACCAGAACACAGGCACTAGTTCCCTCCACCAGGAAGCCTTCACAACCCACTGAACCAACCTTAGCCACTGGGGACAGATACCTAAAGCAACGGGAACTATGAACCTGCAGCCTGTGAAAAGGAGACCCCAAACACAGTAAGATAAGCAAAATGAGACGACAGAAAAATACACAGCAGATGAAGGAGCAGGGTCAAAACACACCAGACCTAACAAATGAAGAGGAAATAGGTAGTCTACCTGAAAAAGAATTCAGAATAATGATAGTAAGGATGATCCAAAATCTTGGAAATAGAATACACAAAATGCAAGAAACATTTAGCAAGGACGTAGAAGAACTAAAGAGGAACCAAGCAACGATGAAAAACACAATAAATGAAATTAAAAATACTCTAGATGGGATCAAGAGCAGAATAACTGAGGCAGAAGAACGGATAAGTGACCTGGAAGATAAAATGGTGGAAATAACTACTGCAGAGCAGGATAAAGAAAAAAGAATGAAAAGAACTGAGGACAGTCTCAGAGACCTCTGGGACAACATTAAATGCACCAACATTCTAATTATAGGGGTCCCAGAAGAAGAAGAGAAAAAGAAAGGGACTGAGAAAATATTTGAAGAGATTATAGTTGAAAACTCCCCTAATATGGGAAAGGAAATAGTTAATGAAGTCCTGGAAGCACAGAGAGTCCCATACAGGATAAATCCAAGGAGAAACATGCCAAGACACATATTAATCAAACTGTCAAAAATTAAATATAAAGAAAACATATTAAAAGCAGCAAGGGAAAAACAACAAATAACACACAAGGGAATCCCCATAAGGTTAACATCTGATCTTTCAGCAGAAACTCTGCAAGCCAGAAGGAAGTGGCAGGATATACTTAAAGTGATGAAGGAGAAAAACCTACAACCAAGATTAATCTACCCAGCAAGGATCTCATTCAGATTTGATGGAGAAATTAAAACCTTTACAGACAAGCAAAAGCTGAGAGAGTTCAGCACCACCAAACCAGCTTTACAACAAATGCTAAAGGAACTTCTCTAGGCAAGAAACACAAGAGAAGGAAAACACCTACAATAACAAACCCAAAACATTTAAGAAAATGGGAATAGGAACATACATATCGATAATTACCTTGAATTTAAAAGGATTAAATGTTCCCACCAAAAGACACAGACTGGCTGAATGGATACAAAAACAAGACCCATATATATGCTGTCTACAAGAGACACACTTCAGACCTAGAGACACATACAGACTGAAAGTGAGGGGATGGAAAAAGATATTCCATGCAAATGGAAATCAAAAGAAAGCTGGAATAGCAATTCTCATATCAGAGAAAATAGACTTTAAAATAAAGATTATTACAAGAGACAAAGAAAGACACTATATAATGATCAAGGGATCGATCCAAGAGGAAGGTATAACAATTGTCAATATTTATGCACCCAACATAGGAGCACCTCAATACATAAGGCAAATACTAACAGCCATAAAAGGGGAAATCGACAGCAACACAATCATAGTAGGGGACTTTAACACCCCACTTTCACCAATGGACAGATCATCCAAAATGAAAATAAATAAGGAAACACAAGCTTTAAATGATACATTAAACAAGATGGACTTAATGGATATTTATAGGACATTCCACCCAAAAACAACAGAATACACATTTTTCTCAAGTGCTCATGGAACATTCTCCAGGATACATCATATCTTGGGTCACAAATCATGCCTTGGTAAATTTAAGAAAATTGAAATCGTATCAAGTACCTTTTCCGACCACAACGCTATGAGACTAGATATCAATTACAGGAAAAGATGTGTAAAAAATACAAACACATGGAGGCTACACAATACACTACTTAATAACGAAGTGATTACTGAAGAAATCAAAGGGGAAATCAAAAAATACCTAGAAACAAATGACAATGGAGATACAACGACCCAAAACCTATGGGATGCAGCAAAAGCAGTGCTAAGAGGGAAGTTTATAGCAATACAAGCCTACCTCAAGAAACAGGAAACATCTCGAATAAACAACCTAACCTTGCACCTAAAGCAATTAGAGAAAGAAGAACAAAAAAACCCCAAAGCCAGCAGAAGGAAAGAAATTATAAAGATCAGGTCAGAAATAAATGAAAAAGAAATGAAGGAAACAATAGCAAAAACCAATGAAACTAAAAGCTGGTTCTTTGAGAAGATAAACAAAATTGATAAACCATTAGCCAGACTCATCAAGAGAAAAAGGGAGAAGACTCAGATCAATAGAATTAGAAAGGAAAAAGCAGAAGTAACCACTGACACTGCAGAAATACAAAAGATCATGAGAGATTACTACAAGCAACTCTATGCCAATAAAATGGACAACCTGGAAGAAATGGACAGATTCTTAGAAATGCACAACCTGCCGAGACTGAACCAGGAAGAAATAGAAAATATGAACAGACCAATCACAAGCACTGAAATTGAAACTGTGATTAAAAACCTTCCAACAAACAAAAGCCCAGGACCAGATGGCTTCACAGGTGAATTCTATCAAACATTTAGAGAAGAGCTAACACCTATCCTTCTCAAACTCTTCCAAAATATAGCAGAGGGAGGAACACTCCCAAACTCATTCTACGAGGCCACCATCACCCTGATACCAAAACCAGACAAAGATGTCACAAAGAAAGAAAACTACAGGCCAATATCACTGATGAACATAGATGCAAAAATCCTCAACAAAATACTAGCAAACAGAATCCAACAGCACATTAAAAGGATCATACACCATGATCAAGTGGGGTTTATCCCAGGAATGCAAGGATTCTTCAATATACGCAAATCAATCAACGTGATACACCATATTAAAAAATTGAAGGAGAAAAACCATATGATCATCTCAATAGATCCAGAGAAAGCTTTCGACAAAATTCAACACCCATTTATGATAAAAACCCTGCAGAAAGTAGGCATAGAGGGAACTTTCCTCAACATAATAAAGGCCATATATGACAAACCCACAGCCAACATTGTTCTCAATGGTGAAAAACTGAAACCATTTCCACTAAGATCAGGAACAAGACAAGGTTGCCCACTCTCACCACTATTATTCAACATAGTTTTGGAAGTGTTAGCCACAGCAATCAGAGAAGACAAAGAAATAAAAGGAATCCAAATCGGAAAAGAAGAAGTAAAGCTGTCACTGTTTGCAGATGACCTGATACTATACATAGAGAATCCTAAAGATGCTACCAGAAAACTCCTAGAGCTAATCAATGAATTTGGTAAAGTAGCAGGATACAAAGTTAATGCACAGAAATCTCTTGCATTTCTATACACTAATGACGAAAAATCTGAAAGTGAAATTAAGAAAACACTCCCGTTTACCATTACAACAAAAAGAATAAAATATCTAGGAATAAACCTACCTAAGGAGACAAAAGACCTGTATGCAGAAAATTATAAGACACTGATGAAAGAAATTAAAGATGATACAAATTGATGGAGAGATATACCATGTTCTTGGATTGGAAGAATCAACATTGTGAAAATGACTCTACTACCCAAAGCAATCTACAGATTCAATGCAATCCCTATCAAACTACCACTGGCATTTTTCACAGAACTAGAACAAAAAATTTCACAATTTGTATGGAAACACAAAAGACCACGAATAGCCAAAGCAATCTTGAGAACATAAAATGGAGCTGGGGGAATCAGGCTCCCTGACTTCAGACTATATTACAAAGTTACAGTAATCAAGACAGTTTGGTACTGGCACAAAAACAGAAATATAGATCAACGGAACAGGATAGAAAGCCCAGAGATAAACCCATGCACATATGGTCACCTTATCTTTGATAAAGAAGGCAAGCATATACAGTGGAGAAAAGACAGCCTCTTCAATAAGTGGTGCTGGGAAAATTGGACAGATACATGTAAAAGTATGAAATTAGAACACTCCCTGACACCATGCACAAAAATAAACTCAAAATGGATTAAAGAACTAAGTGTAAGGCCAGACACTATCAAACTCTTAGAGGAAAACATAGGCAGAACACTCTATGACATACATTACTGCAAGATTCTTTTTCACCCAGCTCCTGGAGAAATGGAAATAAGAACACAAATAAACAAATGGGACCTAATGAAACTTAAAAGCTTTTGCACAGCAAAGGAAACCATAAACAAGACCAAAAGACAACCATTAGAATGGGAGAAAGTATTTGCAAATGAAGCAACTGACAAAGGATTAATCTCCAAGATTTACAAGCAGCTCATGCAGCTCAATAACAAAAAAAGAACAACCCAATCGAAAAATGGGCAGATGACCTAAATACACATTTCTCCAAAGAAGATATACAGATTGCCAACAGACACATGAAAGAATGCTCAACATCATTAATCATTAGAGAAATGCAAATCAAAACTACAATGAGATATCATCTCACACCGGTCAGAATGGCCATCATCAAAAAATCTAGGAACAATAAATGCTGGAGAGGGTGTGGAGGAAAGGGAACACTCTTGCACTGTTGGTGGGAATGTAAATTGATACAGCCACTATGGAGAACAGTATGGAGGTTCCTTAAAAAACTAAAAATAGAACTACCATACGACCCAGCAATCCCACTACTGGGCATATACCCTGAGAAAACCATAGCTCAAAAAGAGTCATGTACCAAAATGTTCATTGCAGCTCTATTTACAATAGCCAGGACATGGAAGCAACCTAAGTGTCCATCATCGGATGAATGGATAAAGAAGCTGTGGCACATATATACAATGGAATATTACTCAGCCATAAAAAGAAATGAAATGGAGGTATTTGTAGTGAGGTGGATGGAGTTAGAGTCTGTCATACAGAGTGAAGTAAGTCAGAAAGAGAAAAACAAATACAGTATGCTAACACATATATATGGAATCTAAGGAAAAAAAAAAAAAAAAGGCCATGAAGAACCTAGTGGCAAGACGGGAATAAAGACTCAGACCTACTAGAGAATGGACTTGAGGATATGGGGAGGGTTAGGGGTGAGATGTGACAGGGTGAGAGAGTGTCATGGACATATATACACTACCAAATGTAAAATAGATAGCTAGTGGGAAGCAGCCGCATAGCACAGGGAGATCAGCTTGGTGCTTTGTGACCACCTAGAGGGGTGGGATGGGGAGGGTGGGAGGGAGGGAGATGCAAGAGGGAAGAGATTTGGGAACATTTGTATATGTATAACTGATTCACTTTGTTATAAAGCAGAAACTAAGACATCATTGTAAAGCAATTATACTTCAATAAAGACGTTTAAAAAAAATCATATCATTTTTATAAGTACCTTACTAGTATTAAATCATGGTTTTTCTCTTATATTACTTTACCGTATTTTGTACATACAGAGAAAATACAGAACCAAGACAATCATCGAAAAATTTAAATTAAAAAAAAAATTGCTTTGATTAAGTTATCTTACTGTTTCATGGATTTTTTTACCAAAGTGTTCAAAATCAGTTTCTAAATATTTCATTTCACTTGCAGACCAGACTTTAATTGTGGCAAAGTACTACAAATAAAATAGTTTTAAATTATGTGTTAAAAAGATAAATGTACATCACAATGTAATTTAAAATGACATTAATAGGCTCATTAGTTTAATTCATTCTGACTGAAGCACTGATATAATGAAATTATTAAAAAGAGCCCTGTGGATTCTACAACATTTTAGTGGTTCAATTAAAAAAAAAGACTGCTGTTAATTAATTGACTCTATAAGGATCAAGAAAACTGTTTACAGAGTTATTTTCGTATTGAATTATTTGAGTAAAGCTTAGTGAAAATTTTGGTAAAATGATGTCATAAAATATTGTCTGGGAATGAATTGGTGCAAACTCCTCATGAGTTCCAAAATGGAAGCACATTCTTTATTGAAATTTAAAGCCTCTCATTAAGCACTCTGAAGAAAATTATTGACATGCTGTGGTGCTTTCCAGGGTGAATAGAAAATTATCTGTTTTTCTTCAACATCATATAAAAAGACATGTATAATGAAACAGATGTGAATGAAGATGATAATGAATGACCAAAGCTGCTTTTTAGGGATTAATTATTCCTTGCAATATTTCTTGAGACCCTTTAACTGCTTTTATTATGGTCATTGTCAATTATATGTAGGCGCATTTTGATAATATTTTCTAGGCATAAACATACCAAATTATGTCCTACCCAAGGGTGATCTGAAACTGTCACCTCCCCCACGACCAGCCCTCCTGCCTGACCTGAGTAAACTAAGATGGCATTTTGAATTGGTGAAAGTAATGAGGTATGCATAATACACATATAAATTAATTGGCAGAGATAGATTTTGTTTTCATATTAGTAGTGTTATAGAGAACAGTGTGATTTGCACCTTATCAAAATAATTATTTAAACCATGCATTCTCAAAGGGAGTCATATCACCTTCAAGGAGACAAAAATGCTTTCTTTGGAACAAACATATCTTGGGTATCACAATGGCCTGTGGTCTTCAAAGGATCAGAGTACATAAACGGATATATACCGTCGATCAGTGGTATTAAAATTTCACAGTGGAAGCTAGACAATTAGGGGGAAAATGTCTAAAAACGCTCTGTAGAGTAGTGGTAATGAGCAAAAAGATGTAAAACACTGAACAATGTTATGTCAGATACAGCAGTGTTGATTCAATAATTGAGGTCATATTTAAATTTTTCTTGCGTGAATATAGTCAAAGAAATAATGAAGTTTGACCGCTTGGTGCTTTTGACTGAATGTTAGTGCCTACTTCCCCCCCAAATACATAGGTTGAAATCTAATCCCCAGTGTGATGGTAATTGGAGGTAGGATTTGGGGAAGGGATTAGGTCATGACAGTAGAACCCTCATGAAAGTGACCCCAAGAACCTCCCTTGCCCCTTCCATCATGTGAAGACCCAGCAAGATATGGCCATCTGTGAAACAGGAAGAGGGCTCTCACTAGACACCGTTTTTTGGTTTTTTTTTTGGCCACACCGCAGGGGCTTGTGGGATCTTATTCCCTAACAAGTGCTCGAACTCGTGCCCTCAGCAGTGAAAGTGCAGGGTCCTAACCACTGGACCGCCAGAGAATTCCCATCACCAGACACTGAATTTGCCAGTGCCATGATCTTGGACTTCCCAGCCCCCAGAAGCATGAGAAATAGATTTATATTGTTTATATGCCACCCAGTCGGTGGTATTTCTCTTATAGCAGCCCAAATGGACTAAGATACTTGGTATGGGGGTAAAGGGGGAATAATTAAGGTTCAGTTGTTTAAGTTATTGGCCAATGGGCAAAGTTAAATATACATATTTGTATATGTATATTTAACATATACATATATCTATAACATACTTGTATAACATATACATATATATATATATGTAAATACCTCCTTGCTTTTCAATAACACACCTTTCATTATATTTGAACTAATGTACATACAATTATTTTGGCTAAAATGTTCTTATGAGCCGATTAAGATAACAGCAGAAAGAAAACCTGTCTCTTTATCTACACCACTGGCTTGATTCTGAGCAAGTGTAGAGCATGCTACTGGATGAGTAAGAGGTGGTGCTGAAATAACTCCCAAACTAAGGACAGAGTTTTTTTGTTTCGTTGGCTTCTTAAAACATTTCTGTCACTATTTCCTTTCAAAGTTATCACAAGAAATTTTGGTTTCACAGATACTTATTGTCGATTCTTGGCTTTAGAAGGAGGTCAAATTTGGCCACACCCCTCTCAATTCCCAAGGAGGAAGTGCAAAAAAAAATTGTAGAGTTAAACAGGCAAGGGAGATGGTTCCAGACTATTGAAATAGGAGGGAGAGGTTGAACTCAACTCTGCTGAAACCAAAGGAAGGAGAGATTTTAAACACTGGAGTGAGTAAGTGGAAAAGTACAGAAAGACATTACTGGGGAGCTTGGTCAATGGGATTGGCCAGTTGTGTTTGTTAACTGGCAGTGACCAAAGTTAGGGCTCTACCCTCTCACAGAGATAGGAAGAGAGGGGCCCTATGTTCTTGATCATTACATTCAAAGGGGTGGCTTCCAAGTTCTTGAGAAAAACATTCCTGGGTTGTAAAGCCAACCCAACTGGCAGGAGGCTGGGAGAAGATTTACATCTCACAGAGGCGTTAAAATACAGTTTACAATTGTAAGTTTTTTCCAAAGTAAAAGCTCTAAGAATATGGAGGTCTGGGGCCTATAATCAGGAACAAAGCTGTCTAAAGTTTAGTCAAACTGAAGGGAACAGCAAGGCCTTCTTGATCAGAAGAAGATTAATGACCAGGATTCATGACATGATTAGGTTCTGCTATTTCACTTAGGGATAGAGTAATTCTCAGGAGGAGAAAAGTGAAAGTTAAACCTGTTTGTGGTTTCTACTCTCCCTTTGGGATCGTGTTTGTTGGTTAACTTATTCCAATCTCTTAGTGAGGTAAACAGGAGTGTGGAGATTTTTCTGTTTCTGCTTTTTCTCCTTCATTTTATTTAGTTGCTCTTTTCATTTCCTTTTTTTTCCTAACTGACTCACAAAAGTGTGCTTCAGGGCCTTATAATAAATACCATTTCATCTGCTGATACCTTTTTAGATTATTTACGTATTTTTTTTTTTATTTTATTCAACCTTTGAGATAATAAGTTCTATAGGTCTAGGATTTGTTAAGAACTTAGAGAAAAGGAATCAAAGGGCCATTTGGTTGGATTTTTGTGAAGGTTTAAGCATGACAAGCAAAAGCAGCCTTTGTTGTGCTTTGTTGTGCCTTGGGAGCTTTACAGGTAAGTGATTCCTGGAAAGGGCATCTGGGTGTTTGTGGTTTCCTCTGGTTACATTTCCATCTCTACGTTATAAATACCATAGTATATATTTCTACTAAGAAGCTTTGAAGAAAATATTCTGGGTTTTTTGTTGTTTGTTTTTTTGTTGTGGTGGTGGTGGTGTTTTTTTTTAAGTAAGGGCAGGGAAAACTGAATGTTCTTTCTTGCAAAACATTATCACATGGGACTTTTAAAAGCAAAACCAAATTAAAGGTTCGTTTACAAATAAACTATATGGTTTTATGTGATCTAGATTTTCAGTAATTTTATTTTTAATCAAGTGGGGTGAGTCTTAGTCTAGAATAAGCAAGTATAAGAAAATCCCATGTTTATGCAGGATGACAGCAGTAAAGTGACTAGAGATTAGTTGAATACTGATCAAATGAAATTAAAATATTCTTGTGTTTATTCTTACACGTGTGTTTGATTTTCAAATAATAATATTTAGTTTTGAAGTTATCCTGACCTTTACCTTCTTTTGATTAAGGAGTGACGTTGGGCCATTATGTTTGTTTCCGCAGGAGTTCAATCTCAACTGAAGATTAAAGATAAGGGGGACACATCTACAATAATTGTCCCTATTTATAGAGTGGGGAATTCAGGTGAGGGGAGAGTACAGTTGTTTCCCAGGGAGGCCTTCTCTCATAACTGGCAAAACCTACAGAAGTTGTGGAAGGGAGTGACTGTTACATCCAATCTTTCTCCACTCCCACAATGATGCAATTCGGTTCATGTTATATCAAAGTGAGGTCCAACGCCTTCAGTTTACCGCTGTGAGTCCACTTCCCCAACATCATAACATTTTAGAGTTAAACTTTTAAATTATACTACTACCATTTTCCAAAGTGTGTTTCAACAGTTAAAATTGTTTAAAAAAAGTTGGGAAGGGAAAAATTTGAATTACACAAATTTATTATTTTTTTCCTTTTCTTTAGCTGAAGGTCTTCTGGGCCATTTTATATGGTCATGTTCATTGCATATCTTCATGATGGTATTCTAACATAGTGTGTTTCTCTAACCTATTTGACTTTTTTTTCATGAAACAACTTAAGTAGTATTATACTATTGACATCATATGCTGCATAGTGCCATTTAATTTTAATTACATTAATTACATTTTCACTTCTAGGTTCTAAGTGAGTAGGGAGAGTACTTCCATACTTTGTGAGGAGTATATATGTTAAACTAAAAAAAAAAGTTATACACTCTTGGAACACTTTAAGAACCCTCACAAAAGCCCCATCTGCCTACTATTTATCATGCAGCCTCCCTCAGCACTTTTCAAATATCCTGTTGCCACTTAAATTCAAATTACTAGACTACTGGGAAAGTGCAATGCAAATTTATTAATATAAGCTGACCTTCTCTGGGTTTTTTTTTTAATTTACCTCTTTCTTGATTTAGAAGTATAAATAGTAAATACCTTACAAGAATATAGTCCAGCTTATTTTCTCTAAGATTAGATTCAAAAGAATTTTTAGTGAAAATCATTTTCTTTAGTGGGTTTTGCCCTTAACACAGATTTGTAAATATAAGAATATCTTGCAAACTAATTTATTTTTGAGGCAGTTCTTGATTGTGTTTGTTGTGATCATTGTGATGATAATGATGACAGAAAAAAACCAGCTGGATTATAGGGTACCCTGCAGAAATCTCATGATTTAGTCTCAAATTTCATTCTAGTCTTCATGAGGTAATCAGTATTTAGGAGACTTACAATTTGCATTTATTCAGTTGATAAATTTCAAGTAAATCCTAGGACTATTACAGATCAAAATAAACAAATGCAGATGTCTGCCATTAATTTCCCCTTCCCAAAACCAAACTTTTCACTACTAATCTCATCATTATACAATTTTTAAATGAAATTACAGAAAGTTAACTAATTAAGTTGTGAATAAGGAGCACAATATTTAGGATACTCTGGACCCTGATGTTGAGAGCTTCTATCCTGCTTCACAGCATTTAATATAATATTTTAATATGAATCACAGAATTTTGCAAATTATTTCGTAGAAGTCTGTACTTAATTTAGTCCTTCTTCAAAACTGACAAGGCTTTATTTTGGTCAGAATATTTGTTTATTATTTAAAAGTAAATATAATAAAATTGTGTCTAAAATGTTTTTGTCAAAACAACAAATTATTTAATTTTTTTATTGAGGTATAGTTGATGTACAATATTATATAAGTTACATGTGTACAGGATAGTGTTTCACAATTTTAAGGGTTATACTCCATTTATAGTTATTATAAAATCTTAGCTATATTCTGTATGCTGTACAATATATCCTTGTGGCTTATTTATTTTGTACATAGTAATTTGTACCTCTTAATTCCCAACCCCTACCTTACCCCTTCCCTCACCCCACTGGTAACCACTAATTTGTTCTCTATATCTGCGAGTCTCTTTCTTTCTTTTTTTTTTTTTAACATTTACTTGTTTGTTTTATTTTTTTAGACTCCACATATAAGTTATATTGTACAGTATTTGTCTTTCTCTGTGACTTATTTCACTTAGCATAATACCCTCCAAGTCCATCCATATTGTTGCAAATGGAAAAAAATGTCCTTCTTTTTTATGGCTGAGTAGCATTCCATTGTATCTCTATATATATCACATCTTCATCCATTCATCTATTGATGGACACTTAGGTTGCTTCCATGTCTTGGTTGTTGGAAACAATGCTCTATGAACATTGGGGTGCATGTATCTTTTTGAATTAGTGTTTTCTTTTCTTTCTTTCTTTTTCTTTTCCTTTTGTTTTTTAGTATATATACCCAGAAATGGAATTACTGGGTCATGTGATAGTTCTATTTTTAGTTTTTTGAGAAATCTCCATACTATTTTTCATAGTGGCTGCACCAACTTACAATTCCCACCAACAATGCATGAGGGTTCCCTTTTCTCTACATCCTCCCAACATTTGTTATTTGTGTTCTTTTTGATGATAGACATTCTGACAGGTGTGAGGTGATATGTCACTGTGGTTTTAATTTGCATTTCCCTGATGATTAAAGATGTTGAGCATCTTTTCATGTGCCTGTTAGACATTTGTATGCCTTCTTTAGAAAAATGTCTATTCATATCTTCTGCCCATTTTTTAATTGGAAATTATTATTATTATTATTATTATTGCTTTTGAGTTATATGAGCTGTTTATGTATTTTGGGTATTAATATCTTATCAGTCATATCATTTGCAAATATTTTCTCCCATTCAGGAGGTTGTCTTTTTATCTTGTCAATGGTTTTCTTTGCTGTGCAAAAACTTTTAAATCTAATTATGTCCCATTTGTTTATTTCCTTTGCTTTAGAAGACAGATCAAAAAAACTACTGCTATGATTTTTGTCAAAGAGTGTTCTGCCTATGTCTTTTATTTGGAAGTTTTATGGTTTCTGGTCTTACATTTAGGTCTTTAATCCACTTTAAGTTTATTTTTGTATATGATATTAGAGAGTGTTCTAATTTTGTTCTTCTACATGTAGCTGTCCAGTTTTCCCAGCACCACTTATTATTTTTTTTTAATTAATTAATTAATTTATTTATTTTTGGCTGTGTTGGGTCTTTGTTTCTGTGCAAGGGCTTTCTCTAGTTGCGGCAAGCGGGGGCCACTCTTCATCGCGGTGCGCGGGCCTCTCACTATCGTGGCCTCTCTTGTTGGGAGCACAGGCTCCAGACGCAGAGGCTCAGTAGTTGTGGCTCACGGGCCTAGTTGCTCTGCGGCATGTGGGATCTTCCCGGACCAGGGCTCGAACCCGTGTCCCCTGCATTGGCAGGCAGATTCTCAACCACTGCGCCACCAGGGAAGCCCTCCCAGCACCACTTATTGAAGAGAGTGTCTTTTCTCCATTTTATATTCTTGCCCCCTTTGTCATAAATTAATCAACCATAAGTGTGTGGTGGGTGACTAGCCTTTTAGGGGAGCTTTTTCCAAAAAAGCTTCCAGGAGGCTTTTTTTTTTAAATAAAACTGATATTATTTGAATAAAGACCCTTACTATAGACCCTTACTATAGACTTACCATTCTTCAAATTTTTAGAGCTCTGTGTTCTTTTTTTATTTCCTAATACGCAGAATTTTTCTATTTTTTTCTGAATCTGTGATGATTCTTCAGAAATTTGAAAATCTCTTGACTATTAGAAAGATAATCCATTTGTTTATGAATAACCTTGAGTATGCACATAATTCTTTGGAGGCAAAATTACACTCCATAGGCATAAAGGAAATCTTGTTACTAGATGATGATATATACATAACCAAGTCCAGAGGACGTTGCACAATTTTTCTTTAAATCTCCCTTTGAGTAAGCTATCAATCCACACAATATCTACCTCTGCTAGGCATCAGGGAACCCTCTATCTTTTTTCTTATCTAAGGTCTTCTTGTATTTGTACACCACTGCTCTTCCTCACCTACCTGATCCTGGTTCTCCCACAGTGGACCAGAAGTAGAAATGATGGGTATGTTTTAGGTTTTTCATGTCCCTTAAAACAATAGCAATAAATGCTTCTATATGGTGAATTATCATTTCTCCTGTTAATTTCAAACATCTCTTTCATCTGAACTCTTTGCATGATTGCAATAACAAAGGGCTTGTCTCTTCCCTCCTCTTTACCAAAGACAACTGAAACTTTTATTTCCTTCCTCGGTATAGGTTAGGACACTGAGGTTAGGAGGAAGTGAGGAAAGTGGGCTAAGTTCCCAGGAAGGAGGAAGGGGACATTCGGGCCTTTAGAAGACTCTCGCTAGAGGAATGCTTTGAATAGATTTAAAGTGAGGATACTCTTCCCTCCTGGCTTAGTGAGTAGAGAGGAATAGAGAATGCCTCTCCACTTAGCGTGGTAGTGGTGGTGGTGGTGGGAGGTCTTTTCCTAGGATCAACACCACATTTCAGGTCAGAAAATTCATCAGTGGATTTTTTTGTGTGATTTCTTCATGGAGATGTTGCTTGTTTCTTATCTTTGGATGCCAAGAATCACATACCCCCCATCTCACTGCCCACTTTTCTATATTTACATCACATTCTACAACAAATTTTGCCATGTCTTGACCCTACACATACTGAAGTTGTGGGACCCATTGGGCTGCTACTTCAGGTGTTTCCACTCACCTTTTCACACTTGATCCATTGATAGAGTGAGAGGGATGAGTTTGGGAGGAGAGCCACACTCTTAGTCCACGTTGGAGCACAGAGAGGGAATTTGAGCATGGTTATTAGGGTGAGAATTTTGAGGCAGATAGGGTAGATCCACACCACAACCCTCCATTTCCTTACTCTTATAGACGGACTTCCCATCATGTTGTCTGTAAAGTCTCTCTAGTTAAGGTTTACTTTGAGAATATGTATGATTCTTGCTAACTGTAACAACTTTGGAAAATACAAATGCTCAAAATCTTCTCTTTATCAGATTGGGTTGAAACCGTGGAACTACAAAGAGAAAATGTACTTTTCTTCCCACCTTAAACACATCAAAGTGTTTTGGTTCTATCCTAGACCAACGCTGTACAGTTCTGATGTCTCTTTAAAGAAAGGGGGAAAAAGAGTGCTGATGCATTCTAAATCTAGTAGCTTTTTAGTTTGAAAATATTTTAAATAGCTTATCTTAGTGTGAAAAACTTTCCTCTGAATGTACCAGGTTGAAATTTTGTCTGAATATCTGCCGCCACACAGGATCAGAAGAAACACACCTTTATAATCTCGACTTCTTGTTCTTTCCAAAAGTGTCCAAAGTTATCTGCATAATCACTAGGATCATAGTATAATTCTTCTGAAGCACCACCCATATCTTTCTCAGCCCATTTATAGAGAATAGTATAAATCTACAAAATATTCCATTAATTACTAATAATTCCTTTGGTCCCTTCAGCATATCTCTTGTGTTCTTGTATTTATGGGGAATATTTCCACATTTAAAATTGCGCATTTCAAACTTCCTGCCAGGAGCTGTCCCACCCCATGCATACCTCCATTACTCTCTTCAGTTCTACCTTTTCATCTGCATCAAACTGTAATCTCTATCGACAGAAACCTTCATTCTCATCTACAGTGCTTTAGGGTTACATTATTTATATCAGTTGTGGCTACAGACACAGATTGTCAACTGGGTTCTTTGAATATTTGGGTTGGTTCTGTCACAAATTGGCACTTGCCATTGGCACCTGCCATCTACCTCTACAATATTAAATTATGAATAGCTGCAGCTGCTGACCTTCAACACCCCCTGAAAGGAGTTCAGAGTGGAGATTAGGAATGAGGCACTCTGTGCTCTGGGAAAACCTGGCAGAATAGGTCTTCACATAGTTAGATATTTTCAGAAGAAGATTTTATGAGCACAATTTTTATATCTCCTCATATCTAGAAAAGCACTAAAACCCTTCATGGTGACGTCTGCTCTTGTGACTAGCAGTAACCTTCATGAGACTCGCAGCAACGTATTGTAAAAAAATATGTGCTTATTTATTGCATGTATTCCCCCTTCACCAAAATCACACATATACTGACCTTCTTTGGAGCTGTTTCTCAGGGCTATCTGAAATGCTGTCTCCCCGGCTATAGGCTTCATTTTGCACCAAATAAAACTTAACTTACAACACTCACGTTGTGCAATTTTTTTTCAGTTGACAGTTCTTCTCTTGCTCAGCCCACATCCAATTCATGGAATAAGAAAGAATACTTTTCCTTGTCATGTTACATACAATTACTTGAAAACTAGAAATGACTATGAATGTATTGAGACTTTCTTCTTTCGTCCTGAGCATAAACAGAAAATAAGGAGCGCGACTGGGTATTGTTTCCTTACCACTGATGCAATATGAGATCATTAAATTATGATTTAGTGTTAGATAAGCTTTAAAAAGGAAATCATTTTGCTGCACTACAGTTTAATGGGAATGGGCTAGAGTCAGTAGTGAAGTTTAATCCTACTGCTGTTTAAGGCTCATTGGGGCCCTCTGACATACTAAAGCATTTACCAGTCAATCCCATATCTTTCCCAACAGTAAGGAGGGGTTCTTAAGTGCCTGTCATCAGTGGCATGCCAAGATTAAGGTGATGGGAGATATATTTCCTGGGTGCAGGCAACAAGATAGCACATATCCTATAGAGAATTCATGAACAAAAATGAAACCAACTGAACATTGGTTGTCTTTATGTTATCAACATACACTGGTGATTTTAAATAAAGTCAGTGATAAAACAAATGTGTTGTTTTAAAACACATACATACATATATATATATATATGTATGTGTTTTAAAATAACACTTATTTTACTATAAATGCTTTAATAAACACTCTCTTTTACATGTAATCTTCAAGGAAGTTAATGTGAAAAATTGTCAGTTATACAGTTATGCTTGAATCACACAGATTTTGCTTTTTTAAAAGTATACACATTTTTTAAAGAGTAAATTCATCAAGATCTGCATTTGTTTGAGCTCACTTAAGGCTCAATTTTGTCTCTAGCCCCTGTGGTGCTACATTTTCTTGCATTTAAACAGTGGGTTTGCAGTAAACGACAATAGCACAGTGATTATAAAGACAAAGGAAAGGGACTTCAGTTATTTCAATTGTGTCTTTCTATGTGACCACTTGTGTTTAAAATTGAAAATCATGAATCAGATGGTGAATTATGAGGTACACTATTTTTGTTTAGTAAGTACACACTTTAAAGCGTATGTTTAATCTACTTTTTCATTTTTCTGTGAATGGTGAGCAAGTCTGCCTTGTTCACTGTTTTATCCCAGAACTTCACACAGTGCCTGCCATGTAGCAGATTCTCCATAAATAGCTGTTGAATGAATGAATGACTGAATAAATAAATGAATGAATAATTGAATGACTGAGTGCCTCTTAGTTCTTCCAAGTGTCTAGCCTGCCCAAGTAAATAACTACAATGTATTGCTGGAGCTTTGTGACAATGTAAGCTCATACTTCTTAGTGTCTACCTCATTGTTTTCAGTGAATGAAGATATTTTACCTTGTGATCCTATGTGATCGTATTTTGGGCAGTCTTCTACATCAGCAAATGTATGAAGAAGAAAACTAACACCTATTTAGAGTTTGTTATTTTTAAGGAATTGGTGGGGACATTTAAAATTCATTTTTTATTTTAATTTTCACTCTAACATTAGGAAATAGCTATTATTATCTCCTTATTACAAATTATGGAACTAAAACTGAGCATTTAATTAATTAATGTTCATGTTTTTCTTCAGTGATTTTGTTTTTTATAAATTATTTATTTATTTATTTTTTAAATTGAAGTATAGCTGATTTACAATATGTTAGTTTCAGGTGTACAGCAAAGTGATATATATATATATATATATATATATATATATATATATATATATCTGTACTTTTTCAGATTCCTTTCCCTTATGGGTCCTACTATGCTCAGAGAACACTGATAAAGTTTAAGAGGTGCAGTGAGGAAAGTAAAAGAAATCCCATCCTTGTTTCAGCCAAAGCAGCTGACGCACACTTTGAACTTACAAGTGAACATATAATTGAAGAAAGGGACACACAGTTTAAAAATGTTTACCTGATTGTATCGTGGTAGTTTTTCTCCCCACAGCAATCCTCAGCACTTAAGACTTAATTCCAAAACAACTCATTATTCTTGGATGAATTATCTGTCCCCCAATTAATCCCATCTATGCACAGGGACCCTGGAAAAGAAAAAGAGGAGGAGAAAGAAGTTCTGAGTTATAGACCCCCAGATACTCCAAGTGTTAGCCTTGGGCTTCAAAAAAAACGCACTGGGAAGTACTAATGCCCCTTGAATTTTGGTTTGGTTATTCACTTCTTTTCTATGTTAATAACAAAACCAACAAAAGAAGGGGGGGCGTTTCTGATTGAAGATTTCTGAACTTATAAGCATTTGAATAAAGAACTTCCTAAGTGATGAATTTCACTGCTGTGTGTATCCAAAATAAGGAGCACAAGCACATTTGTGCCATTCATTTCCATACAATTTGTGAAGTTATTACCTATTTGGAATATTACCCACTTTTCTTCATGTACAACATAAAAATTTATGATGGATACCTTTTAGATGTGTATCTAAAAGTATGTATGTGTACAATATTCATACTTTTGTGTGTACAATAAAGTATGATTTGTGATGGGAATAAGCATTGCATCTTTATTTTTAATTACCTTTCCCTTGGAGATGAACTCAGGAAAATATCAAAGTAAAATGTATCCTATCACAGATGAATACATCAGGATGACCTGCCTACTATACTAAACATTCCCTATATTAATAATCAGAGTTATTCCTCCACTAAATAACCACACAGGTCTGAATTCAGGTGTTTTTTTATGGAAATGATTCTTGAATTACACATTCTATATTCTTTTGCTCATTATTCCATGATATAGTATTCTCCAAAACAGAAATATTTGTAGGGTTTAAGAAAAGTCCGTTGAGTTATGAGAGACCTTTTATGTATTTTCTATTGCCTTAGATGACAATTATGTTCATATACTCTAGACACTAAATGATTCATAACTGTGTTACCCTAAGATATTTTATTTTGTGTCATAAAATGTGAAGTGGTGTAAAATGAAACTAAGCAAGATAATCATCTTTTGAAAATGAGCATTTCCATTTAAGTTTGGGAGCTGCAATTTTATAAATAATGTGCAATGTCAGCAAGTTTGCAAGGAAATAAAGTTCAAAAGTACATAGAAAACACAATAAACAGAAAAGAACAGAATGTTAAGTGTTCTTGTTCACTTTATTTTGTAGTATGTTTACAACCTATGGTAGAACTCCATGTGTAAAGATAACCATACTCTATAGTAGAACAAGTGTAATTGAATAATTGCCAATCCACAAAGCTCTGAAGCATGATTCAGCGTGCCATTTTCCAGATGGTATCACAAGTCATCTTCACAGAGAATGCTCTTTTTACTGCCTTTTTCAGATGCAGAAAGTATCCCCAAAGTAATGAGGGCTTATGGTATCCTCAGACACTAACCTATTATACCATATTTCTTGTATGTGTCAATTTTAATTCATGGTGGTAAAGAAGATGGAACTCAGATTCATAACACTCTGTTAGATGCAATGGCCAGCCACCAGGGGTCCCATTTACAAGATAACCCCAGAGTCAAACGTGGAAATGTAAAGTAGGTCTAGAGGCTCACGCGAGCTAGCTGGGGATATAAGTTGGATGCCACGCCAAGGAAGACATTTTCATTTCACTAGCAGCGCATAGAATTTTTAATCCTCAGTAAAAACAGACAAAGGTCGTCAATAAATATTTGGCTGAACCATTGGGAGATTAGTTTAATGCCCTTGGGTGTTTTGGGAACAGTGACTTACCAGGGTCCTGAGGTGGTTGAGGAACATTTGGGCAGAACTACATCCTGCATATACACTCTTAAAAGGCAAGTTAACAAACACAAAGTGAGATCCAAAAAGTCCAAACCAAACACTGTGCTTAATATTCGTGTGACCCTGTGTTTTCTGAACATAAATATAAGTCATACATCCAAAGAATTTTAAATTATTTTAAAAAATAAAATAGGAAATAAATGTAGGATCTTTACATCATCTAACCCAGAAGTAACAAATTATTATGTGATAAATGGATGCCAAAATGGATATGCTTATCCAATATACAATGTTGGATAGGTTTTTACAGTGTTTTATAAAATTTTAATTCATTATAAGGAAAAACAAGAGTGTCCTCTTTATTTTTTCCATCTTCCTTTACTAATATTCTATTCTAGCAATTAATGAGGAATAATTCTTATGGTTACTTCCATGAGAAAGAATTCCAGAGTTCTAGTTACTGATATCAATATTAGATGGGAACTATTGACTTGTTATAACAAAAAATGACAGTCTATCTTATTAAAATCATTCTGTACACCCTTTTTTCATTCCACTCAATACAGAATAGTTATGTTATTTTCAAACTTCAGTTGACTTTTAATTACATTATTAATTTTAGATAACTGTAAACATCATCCATTGACATCTTCTTGTAAGATGAAGATACAAGAACCTGTGCTCTTTCTGTCCTGAATTTATGTAAGCCATAATTTTACTTTTATTTTGAGAGATTTGAAAACAATTTTTACTTTCTTCTAGAGCTAAAATTAAGTCTTATGTATTTTTTCTGTTTGTTAATACCAAACATTACATATCAACACAGAGTTTTCACTTCCAAATATGATAGAGTGATTTTGCAAGCAGATAGGTTAGGGGGTCCCCAGAGAAAGGGAACCAGGAATGGCTTTCTTGATATAAGGGGAGCCATTTTGACCTAAGCCATTTTGTGATCTAAGCCCCAGCCTCAGTGCTTGCCCTTGAATAGGTCTCAGTAATCCATGATCTCAAGGGAAGTCAGGGAATACAAGAACAAAGAAAAAGCAGTCAAGAAACAATAATTCAGCAATAAAACAAAGTCCTGGTTCCTCCTCAAGGGATGCACAAACCAATCTGATACAGGTCTTTGAGCTCTGCAGGAACTAAGGACACCCCTACCCAGGTGGAGGATAGAATGAGCATGTTGACCCTTATGACTTCAATCAACTAAAGCTTGGACTCTGTCAACCTTTGCCCCAATTCTATGCTGAATTCTGCTCTGCTCAAGCCCTTTCATGAATATGCACGTACCCTTAGCTTAAAACTTCCCCTATTTTGTTGTTTGGAGAGACACTGCTTTGGGAAAGATCCCTCGTGTTCTCCTTACTTGCTGCAAGTAATAAATCCTTCCTTCTTCTGAACTTTGGATTGGTTGTGTCTTTTGGTTCGACACCCACCAAGAGGTGAAATGAGTTTTCAGGTAACAGTATTGGATTAGACCCTCCACTGTAAACAAATAAACAATCCGACAATGTACATAGGGCAATAGTTATTATAAACTGGACAACAGGGACATAAAACCACAAATCTTAGAAGCATGGACATTCAGGAGATTTGCTCCACAATCATCCCTCTACCAGCAGAAAATTTCCCTATGATGGCTCAGCAAGCCAGTCTCCAACAGGAGCCACAATAGCTGAGTTGCAACCAGTAGGGAGAGGTCAGAATTTATGGATGCTCAAGCAGCTGGACTCTGTAGATAAGACCACTGAAGGAAAGGGAGCCAGGCAAAATTGTTTCCCACAAACATGCCTGAGGTTTCCTAACAAGTCTTATGCCAAGGACCAAGACTCACATACACAATGGAAGACTCTATAGTATTTACTCAACAGTATTGACTGTAGGATTGAGAATGAAATGGGTGGGAGAGGTGACAGCGTTGGGAGATGGTAGCCCAGTCCAGTGAAAGTGGCGGAATCTCATTGCCACTTCCTTCACATCTTGGGCATCCAGCTGAGACACCAGAAAGACCACAGCTTATGAGTAAGTATGAGGAACTAGTAGGGTCTGAACTGTACCTTCCCTAACACAGCTAAAACCAAGCCCTGACAAGTCCCACAGGAGAGACAAGGTGTGGAGACAGAGTGCTACAAGTTAGAGGACTTGAGAAACACCTTGGACCTTGTACAGATCTTTCTAAGGAAAGTGTTAACAGAGCCTATCTAAGGGCAAGGTGACCAACCAGTAACTGAACTCCCTACCAAAAGAAAATAAATATACTTTGGGGGAAGTTAACAGAATCTAGAGTCTCTATTATGTATCATAAAAAAAATTTAGTACAAAATAATAATTTAAAAAATTACATATGCAATGAAACCAGCCTATGTGACTAGTAGTCAATAAAACAGTCAATGGAAGTCAAATCAGCAATGTCTTGGATGCTAGGTTTTGCAGACAATAAGTTTAAAGCAGGTATTATTTAGTTCAAAGAAGTAAAGCTGGTTCTACAACTATTTTCAAAGAATTAAACAAAATAAAATAATGAGTGCACATATATGTAATCTCATGAGAGAAATGGAATCCATAAAAAACGGAAAATTCTAAAACTGAAAATAACTGAGTTAAAAAATTTTCCCGTGCTTCACGGTAGCTTAGGGGTGAGAGTAGAGCCAGTGGACTTGATCACTGATCAGTAAAAAATATACAGTAAAAATTACATCTGAATACCAGAGAGAGATATGACTGAGAGAAACGTGAACAGAATACCGAGCAACTGTCAGACATAATAAAACATACACATAATAATATTTCCAGGAAGAGAAGCACATGAGAATAGGGTAGAACATTTTTGAAGAAACAGTGTAAAATTATTTCCCAAACACGACAGAAATGAATGAAATTGTAGATCCAATACATTCAGTAGAAAATCAAAGATAATCTGAAAGCATTCAGAGAAAAAAAAGAAATATTACATACAGGAACACGGTGATAAGAATCTTACTTATTGTTTATCAGAAATAACGGAGGCCTAAAGAAAATAAAATGATAGTTTGAAAGTTGAAAGAAAGAAAGGAAAACAAACCAGGTTCTGTCCACCCAAGGTTTATATACAGTGAAAATATTCTTGAAATCAAGGGTAAAATAAAACCCTTTTCAGACAAATGAAAACTAAGAGGTCTGGTTGCCCAAAGACCTGCACCATTAGAAATGGTAAAGATATTTTCCAGCTAAAGGATAACAAGATCAAACAGAAATGTGGATCTACTGGAAGGATAAAAGATGCCAGAAATGTAAATGTGTGTGTAACTGTAAAAGACTGTGTATTTTTTGTTTCTTTTCATAGCATTCTTAGGAAGGAACTAACAAAAATAAAATTAATAAAACATATATATATATTTTTTAATTTATTTATTTTATTTATTTATTTTTGGCTGTGATGGGTCTTTGTTACTGTGCACAGGCTTTCTTTAGTTGTAGCGAGCAGGGGCTACTCTTCCTTGAGGTGTGCGGGCTTCTCATTTCAGTGTCTTCTCTTGTTGCGGAGCACAGGCTCTAGGCATGCGGACTTCAGTAGTTGCGGTGCACGGCCTCAGTAGTTGTGGCTCGCGGGCTCTGTAACGCAGGCTCAGTAGTTGTAGTGCAAGGTCTTAGTTGCTCCGCGGTATGTGGGATCTTCCCGGACCAGGGCTCGAACCTGTGTCCCCTGCATTGGCAGGCAGATTCTTAATCACTGTGCCACCAGGGAAGCCCAAAATTAATAAAATATAAAATGTGATTTATGATACACGTGGAAATACAAGACATGACAACACTAGGGACCACACTTCCATGTAGATATGAGGGTAGATAAAAGGAATAATACTCCTGGAACATTATCTCAACTGGGAGGTTGGAACTAAAAATTGATGAGTATGAAGTGTGAAGTAGGGAGTGTAAAGGGTGAAGTGTGAAGCGTAAAGTTGGAATAATATAATTTTGACCCTAAACACCTGTTCATAAATTAATAATGCATATTTTCAACTTTAAAACAAGCACTTAAAATTTTTTTAAATGTTGACTTAACAAATATATAAAGAAAAGACGTAGCACATGAAAATATTTTAGAATATATGCTGTCATCCCTGTTGAAGTAGCTGGTACCCAACTTTGCCCCCACCCCCTACCCAGGTCTAAAACTTTAAGAAATTGGTCGAAATTAAAAATAGGTTTTTGACCTGGAGTCTTATTCTTTTTGGATATTACTTTCTTGTAGGTACAATGAAAGATTTATTCTTGAACTGCCATTCTTTTTTTTCTTTTTTTTAATTAATTAATTAATTAATTAATTAATTAATTTATGGCTGTGTTGGCTCTTCGTTTCTGTGCGAGGGCTTTCTCTAGTTGCGGCAAGCGGGGGCCACTCTTCATCGCAGTGCGCGGGCCTCTCACTATCGCAGCCTCTCTTGTTGCGGAGCACAGGCTCCAGACGCGCAGGCTCAGTAGTTGTGGCTCACGGGCCTAGTTGCTCCGCGGCATGTGGGATCTTCCCAGACCAGGGCTCGAACCCGTGTCCCCTGCACTTGCAGGCAGACTCTCAACGACTGCGCCACCAGGGAAGCCCTGAACAGCCATTCTTGAACTGTAATTACACAGACTGGCTATGTCAGAATTATCTGAAGAATTTTTGTCATCACTTGAAATACAGATTTCTGGCCTCGAAAAAAGTCTTACTGAATAAAACCTTCCAGGGACCAACATACTCTGATGTGCAGCTAGGTATGAAAGTTACAAAACTCAATGGCCTTCAGTTTCTGTTGCAGGTCTTACATCCTAATTCATTGAATAAAATAGCGGAATAAATAAAAATAAAATAAAATAAACATATATTTCCTGTTACTTCTAGTAATAATACGTCTTTAAGGATTTTTCTAGTACTTATGAACATGAGATTATAGTATTATTTAAATAGACTTGCTTATGAATTTAGATGTTTAATGACCCTTTCAATGAAATGTTTCATCTTAATGCCCCTCCACTGTAAATGTCTCATGAAAAGGAGAATACTCCCAGGAGGATATAGAAATCCTGAATTTACAGGGTCAGAATTACAAATGATAAATAGTAGCAACTGGATAGATACTACAAAATAAATATTCAGAAACCTCATAATCAGTAGCACAGTTTTCAAAACCAAATAATATGTTTGCCAACATAAACACAAATAATTACAGACCTAGGAATAAATGTGAAATTATAGACTGTTACATATGAATGATGGCTAAGAATGTTGTGTATTTATCATTACTTTCCTGTTGTTTTCCAAAGCATTTAAGCTTACCTGCCAATGGGATACTACCTAAGAGCCCATTATCTGTTTCAAAAATTGATTTTCAATTAATCTGCATCTCTACTTTTCACCTTAGCCAATATGCCTCCAGGAAACATGGCTCATTGAAAACATTAATTCATGAAATTTGATTAGATGACACTTAATATGCTCAAACCGACACTTACTTCACCTCCTTGAGGCACGTTAATTACACATTTGGTTTCTATAAATAAATACAACTAAATACAACACTTGGACTGTCTCACATATCACAGGAAACCAGGTCAAGACTATTGATGAAGAGAAATGAAATACCTAACTGTATTTGCTAGGGACGTGATCTGAATAAGACTCGCTATTTCCTTCTCCCAACTAGGGATCTTTGATAGTGTTTCCTAGTGGTACATTTTCTGATATAAATTTTGTAACCTGTAAACAGTAAGGTCTGTTCCAATGAAACAAACAAAGAGGGAGGAGAAAAATTACCTTTGTCAAGTTACTCTGTATTCACCTTTCTATTCTTACAGTTATATATAACACAAATGAGTCAATATTGTGAGCACACAAACACAGATACTCACAACTGAGACAAAAAATGAATTCAGCTACATGTAAAGATAGCTGATGCAAACTATTATTATATATAGAATGGATAAACAACAAGGTCCTATTGTATACCACAGGGAACTATATTCAATATCCTGTAAGAAACCATACTGGAAAAGAGAAAATGATATAGGCTCCATATTTTCGTTGTCACACAATGTAATGACACACCATGTCTATATGACTAATCCTTGGCACTTTTCATAAACTGTTTCTTTCCATATCTATTGATGATTTTGAATAGCATTTAATAACATTCTGAATCTAAAAGAATGCATGCAAATTTTATTTTTGTTTTTTTTAATACAGAATATCCTGAAAAATATTTTTGGCCGCAGAAAACATTCCAGATGCATTTACAGACAAAAACAAACAAACAAAACAAAACAAAAAACTAGTGTTGCTTATTAGGTCAGAGACATTTCCTTTTAAGCACACAGTTGACTATATTTTATGCTTCCTTGCCATTAAGTGTGATCATGAGTCTGAATTTTCAATTAATGAGATGTGGGAAAAGGTGATGAAATCCACTTCCAGGCCAAGTCCCTCCCAAAACTGCTTGCTTAATTCTTTCCTTTCTCCTCTTCCTCTCCATCCATTTGACAATGCTTTTCATTGTTTTGTTTTGCTTTGTTTCAATCTAAGATGATCTGAGAAGTCAAATGTTGAAGAGGCACAGCCAGCGTCAGTCTGCGTTCCTGCTAACCCCACCGAGGAGACTCTCCCCTCAATAAACTTTCTGTGTGACAGGCTTAGCCACACTTCTCAGTGTTGATGAACTAACTCACCAAAGGCCCTGAGTGAGTGTCAGGATTTATCTCTGACAGCGTTGAACTTACTTTAACTAATTCTTTAACCCGCACAACTTCAGGTTTTCTCTTTAAGTTCACGCAAACACTGGCCAAGTTTCACTTCGAACAGAAATACACATTGCACAGAAGAAACGAAGTAAAAAATCCCCAAATGCAAAAGTGCTTCAGTTAATCATTTACAATGGTTTCATCAGACTGATATATTAAAACCTCTATTTGTTTGTCACGGGATTTTTTTACGTCTTGGGGCAAGGAAACTTCATACGATTTCTTTGTTTCTCAACACGGCATTCATGACTTTTTTCATGCTTGTGCCTTTGCCTTGCGGGTTTTTTTTTTTTAATCTAGTCAGGCATATTCTTCAGGACTTTACTTCAATGCTATCTGACCAGAAGTTGCACCCCATCATTTTATTATTTAATTTAGTAATTTGGTTGTTTCCTATTAGCATTTGTCACATGTGTAAATATTCTATTTGGTCCTTTAAGTTCATTTCTCAATCCTAAGTAGAAAATGAACTACCCCAGGGAAAACGTCGTGTCTTCTTGATATATGAATATAATCCAAGCGCCTAGTCTTGGAAGATAATCCTGGAAGATCACTTTGAAGTAGAGAACACATCGTTCAGCAGTGCAGCATGACAGGGGCAGGGGGTTGGGGGCTCAGAAAGGAGGCTATTGCAGATGAGAAATAAATGAATGTTTTGCACTGTCACATAAGTATGACTAAACCAGATACATTTAAATAATCCCTATATTAGCTGAAATTCAACAGAAGTCAAAGCAACGGGTGAGGACCATCATGGGTTAATCTCTGACTAATCCGAGAGAAAGAAAGATGGCATCTAGTAATCAGAGAAAGGGTAGAAATATGTTACTTTCTTTTTCTTTTCCGCTATTACATTGGCCCTCCTGTGGCAGAAATAGTTCCTTTTGTCAATATTCTTTATTAAGAATAGAATCCTGAAGCTACAGCGAGGCAGGATGGAGTTTTTGGTGTTGCTCCCAGAAGGAGCAGTGAAGTGGTCAGACAAGGAAGATTGCCTGCTAGGTTAAGAAAGTGATTTACGGCAGCAGCTCTAAGAGCAACGAAGTTAACAAGAGTGCAAGAAATATTTGTCTTCTTAGAGCAGATCACTTCATAGCAGTAGAAACAGCAGGATGGCCTGAGCAAGAATCACAGCAGAGAAGGGAGTGAGTGCACAGGAAAATACAGTGAGGTGCACAAAGCCAATGAGCTCAGTACAGAAAGGCATTTACCAGTGATTTAAAAAATTAATACATTTGCAAAGCCCCCATTGACATCATAATATTTAGAATCGGAATATGTTTAAAATATGTCTCTACGCCACTTACAACACTGAGAAAGGTGAATAAGACTATGATCCACTGCTACAATTCCAGGAGTGTATCTGGTCATCTCTTTTATTTTATTATTTTATTTTATTTCATTTTGTTTCATTTCATTTTATGTAATTTTTTTCAAATTAATGGCTCAATCCATTTCCTGATTAAATTAACAGGAAAATTAATATATTTTTCTCCTGAGGTTTTCTCCTATTCTCCTTTACCTATGCAAAAAATTTTAAAGGGATTTGTACACTCCAAAAGGGTTAAACATATTTTCAATAACCAGATCAGAGAAAGCCCTGGAGGAAGAACTCAATAGCTTTACTAGAACTCTGTATTACCTGCTGCAATCTCCATAATGTCCGCATTGTGTCATTTTTGTATGCTGGTTCCCACTGACAGGGCATTCATTCTATTGCTGTGGTCATCCAATTATTCTTCCAGATCGCTCCATAAATCAGGAGAATGGCCAAACTTGGTCTTTCAAGTTAACACATCTTTATTTTACATTTATATGAATAGTAACAGTTGCTAAATTCTAAGCAAGTAAAAAATCCCACATCTAGGGTAAAGGAATCTGGAAGTAGTGGTAGAAAGTATGCTAGGTTTCTAGCCTCAGTCCCCCTCTGAGAGACTCAGCCAGAACTGCATACCCCACTATGGCAGCATAGAGGCAGATCTGTTTCAAGGAAGCTTGCTGGCTAATTTTAAAAGGTGAGGTTTATCAGTAAGATTCACATAACCTGACAAAATTAATTATGTTGTAGAAGTGGAAATAAAGAGAAAACTAAAATTTAAAAAGAGAGAGAGAAACAAGGAAAGAAAAAATAAGAGAAAGGATCACTTATCAAGTCAGCAGAAGGAATAAACTGTCCTAATAATCAACAGACTAAAAACATTCTATATAAGCAAATTCGTGAGTTAAATTATGTTTTGTATTTAAAATTATTTACTTTCTTTTTGGTGGCGTTGTCATTGTTAAGCATCTCTCTTTTGGGAAGCATTACTATTAAACAAATTTAACCAACTATCACTTATATGAAAAACATTTATAATATGGCAAACACTATTAACCTGAGCTCATGCTAAATCAAAGGAATCCCATATGGACAGGGCATACTTAAGTCCTCCTAAGAAGTAGGGCATTTAAAATATTGGATGACTTTCTAATGTTGTTTTGAATATCAGATATTAGTATTCACCAGTATCAGTGAAGAAAGGCTATATAGAAAGAGGTTTTTTTTAATTAACCATGTGGTTAGATTTAGCTATCAGATTTCTGCAAAAATTGTAATTTGAGCTTCATTTTCTTAACTGCTTCTTGAGACTTTCAGTCTTTACTAACACAAGAATTTACTTTTGATATGTCAGTTTTCATTTCAATTCATTTAAATATTTTATAATTTCACTTAGAAATTTTTATTTGAACTCGTGTTATTGTAGCATGTTGTTTAATTCTGATATTTGGGGATATTCCAATTATCAGTTTTTAATTTCTGATTTAATTCTTTTGTAGTCAGAGAAAAAAATGTGTGTATGATTTCAAACCCTTGAATTCACTGATACTTATTTTATGGCCAGCATGCAGCCTATTTTGGTGAGTGTCCTATTGAATGTGCATTGAAAAAACTGTATTCTTGGCCAGTATTGAATGTAGCATTTTATAAAGATCAATCAGGTCAGTTTAGGTGATGGTGTTGTCCTTATCCTTCATATACTTAGTAGTTTTCTACTTGTTTTATCAGTTACTGAAAGAGGAGGGCTGAAATCTCAGACTCTAATTGTGTATATTTATATATTTCTCCTTTCTTTTCTGTAATATTTTGCTTTGTGTGTTTTGAAGCTACATTATTAGTTGTATGAGCATTGAATACCTGTGTTTTCTTTATAAATTAACCCTCTTATAATTGCTAAATTAATGCTTTATTTCTGGTAATCTTCTTTGTTCTGAAATCTATTTTATCTGAAATTAATATAGCCACTCCAGCTTTTTTATGATTAATTTTTTAATGGTGTATTTTATTTTATTTTAAATTAAACTTTCTTTGTCCATATTAACACTGTGTTTCTTTTCATAATATAGTTGGGTCTTGCATTTTTATCCATTTAGACAATGTCTACCTTATATTTCTAATGTTTAAGCCATTTTTATATAATGTATGTATCAAAATTATTGACATTTAGCATATTATATGTTTTCTATCTGTCACATCTTTTTCTTTAGTTTTCTCTCTGTTGCCTTCCTTTAGATTAACTGTGCATTTTATTTTTATATTTAATCTAAATTATTGGATTTATATTTATACCTTTTGTATTATTTGTATTGGTTGTTCTAGGGTTTACAACATAAAAATTTAAATTTTCACAACCTAGAGCCAACTACTAGTATAGATCCAACTACTATACCACTTCATATGTAATGTGAGAACTTTACAAACTGTATGCTTCCATCTTCTCCTTCCTATTATTTATGTTATATTAGCATGCCTTTTAGTTCTACATGTGTTATACAAATTATAAAGCATTTAAAACTTTAAAGTTGTTTTTACTATTTAAAAGTTAAAAAAAAAAACAAGAACCGTATTTTATACTTCTGTATTTATTCTTTCTCACACTCTTCATTTCTTTGCGAAAATACAAATTTCCACCTGATAGTTTTTCTTTTACCCTGAATGACTTTAACATATTTTACAGAGCCAGTATCTGAAAAACGGATTCTCTCCTATTTTATTTTTTTAAGTTTTTAAGTTGCCTACCTATCTGAAGGATACTTTTTCTGAATTTAGAATTCTAGAGTTAGGTATTTTTCTTCTGTCAAATCTTTAAAGATATTTTATTTATATTCTGACTCTTTCTATTTTTCTGAAGTCTAACACCATTTTTATCTTTGTTACACTGCCTTTTTTTTTTTTTTTTTCCTGGAGGCTTTGAAAGTTTTCTTGCTTTCATTTTGGTTAGCACTCTGATTAAGGTGTGACTTGGTGTGATTTTCCTTTATCTTGAGCCTCTAGAATCTGTATATTTATAATTTTTCTAAAATTTGGAAACATTTGGGCCATTATTTCTTCAAATTTTTTTTCACTTTCTTTTGTTTCTTCTTCTCCTCAGATGCCAATTATGCATATGTCAAACATGTAATATTGTCACTGAAGCACCAATTGTTTTTTCTATCTTTTCATTCTATGTGCTTCATTTTGGATTAATTCCATAACTATGTCATCAAGTCCAGTGATATTTTCTTCAGTGTCTGTATTCTAGCAAGTGTCTCCAATGATCTTTTTTTGTTAAATTTTAAATATTATATTTTTATCCTTAGCATTTTCACCAGGGTTTTTAAATATCTTTCATTTTTTTCTCAGTATGTACATGTTTTCCTTTATAATCTTGAGCTGTTTTAAATCTTTGTCTGCTTATTATGTCATTTATATCATTTATGAGTCTATTTATATTCACTTTTTTTTCCTCCAGGTAATGAGTCACATTTTCCTGCTTTCTAGAATATTTAGTAACTTAATGAATATCAAGTTGTTGAATGTTTGGATTTGGAATGTGTCCCTTTTCTCCCCCAGTGTTACTGAGAAATGATTGGCATACATCACTGTGTAAGTTTAAGGTATACAACATGATGGTTTGATTTACATATATTGCAAAATGATTATCACAATAGGTCCAGTTTTCATCTATCATCTTATACAGATACAATAAAAAGAAAAGAAAAAATAGTTTCTTCTTGTGAAGAGGACTCTTAGGATCTTCTCTTTTAATAATTTTCCTATATGTCATAGGATACCATATCTTATATATCCTATAGCCAAGGTGTTGCACATCTTGATTTAAAGAAGGTTGAAGTGTGTTTTGGCAGTCATTTAAATTACCGGCAGATTAGCTTGATTCTATTCTCAACTTTGTTTTAAAGATTTGCTAGTGAGGCTTTAGGTTATCCTTTATTCTGGCACTAATTTAGCTCTATTACTAAGGTGTTATTCTTTGACACCACCACCAAGTGCCCTGGGGTTTCAATAAGGTCTCTTTACTCTCACTGGTAAAAATTTGAACATCGCCCAACTTTGAACTCTGTAAATTGTTTACTATATGGCTCCCTAGTTACTTTTTTCCCACCCCTTTGGGGTTTTACCCTTCACATTTGCAGATAAGAATTCAACCAATTATATATACACACATATATATATATATAAAACAAAAAAAGTAAAATGTGAGGGGAAAATAATAAAATGGATGGTAAATGGACAAAAATAGGGAATTATAAAATCAAAACTTGATTCTTTGAAAATATCAAAGAAATAGATAAAATTGATGATTATTTACACAAAAACACAGTACGTAAAGTTGAATCATTTAGATAAAATTCTAGTAATGGAGGATAAATCTACAGTGGAAGAAACTAGAACACTGTTTGCTCTGTTTGGGTTAAGAAATTATTTCAAAGGAGCGCAACGGAATTCTCTGAGGTGACGAATGAGTTCTATAACTAGATTGCGTGGTGGTTACACGGGTATATACTTTGTAAAAAGCCATAACTTAGAGGGGGCTTTTGGTGTGTAATTTATACCTATATATCATTCATTTACTTTAAAAAAGGGACACTATAGACACATTTGAGATTCACTTATGTAATAAGATTTACCAGTACTTGGAAATATTTTGCGCTTGTTCAAATAGGAGAAATGGCATATTGGAACGCTTTAGGTGTATGATCACATTCAAATTGAAATTCTATAAATCTGTTGTTACCAAACTCCAGTCCAGCTGCTTACCACTCAAAAGCCAACACTAGAGAGGCAAGTGTTAGTAGAAAGGAAAAGGTTGATTTAACCAGAAGGCCAACAATCTGGGGAGAAGCAGACTCATGTCCCCAAAACCAACTCCCAGGATTCTGCTCAGCCATGACTATTTTTAAAGGGGAAAGAATCTCAGTGAATAATCAAGGCAGGAGGTCAAGCTCTGGGTCATTTTACATTGCATGCAGGCTGGCTGACCTCTCATGATTTCTACAGATGCTATCTTGCCCATGCAGGCTGGTTGACCCCTCATGATTTCTTCAGATGCTATCTTGCCTGTGTGGTTTGCCTGTAGGATTGCTAAGGGGCTGCTAGAAGCAGAAAGCTAGTCATTTTTAACTACTCAGTTCTTCATTCCTACTTCTTTTAATCTAGGGAAAGAATCAACAGGTTAGGCAAGGTATTGGATGCATTCTGTAGATCAGAGGTCAAGAGTTAGGTTCCATTACCTAGTGTTCTCATTCTTAGATTAGGTTCTTTTAAGGTTACAGGGGAACAGGAATAAGGAAACAGGAAAGGGGCAAAACAGCTGCTTTCACTATTCCTCTCCAAATTAGGACTTTTATGTCATTATTCTATTGATAACAGCAGTTATATTAATGATAAACATGATCATCATTATTATTTAAATAATCAGATGCTATAAAATGTCATATGACATATTTCATTGTTGAAACTTGCTATTTTAAACTTTATTTCAAAGTTTACCTGGAAAAACATATCTTCTCTACATCTACTAGAAAATGTTTATTTTACACACAGACACACACATGCACACACACACAAATATTAATCACCCTTTTCTAAGTTTATCTACATACGCTTTTTCTGTTTCCTCTACTTTAATTCCCAAACTTTCATTTCAGCTGCAAGTTGTTCTTCATACAATACCACAGAATCTTTGAGGCCATGTATTTAGGGGACTAGAAACCTTCCAAATTTTCTTTAGATTTTTAACTTTTTTTGTGTGTGTAATTCTTCTTATGTAGTAATTTCTTTTTTTTTTTTTTTTCTTTTCATTTTAATCATAGTATAACTGTCATGCAAGTGACATCCTTTGTCTATCACCAGGAGCAGAAGTCTGAACACTTCTGCCCACTGCATCTTGGTATTAGAGTCCTTGACACACAGCACAGTCAAGCACAGGATGGAAGAAAGCTTTATTTTCAGAGAGATGTAACAGAGCAAGACCAGCTTCAGTAGAGGACCTTGGTCCCCCATGGACATGGGGTCTCTTCCAGTGGCAGCAGAAAGGAACACACAGGTCTTGTGTAGCAGAATAAAGGACCCTGTCCCCTTCCAGCAGGGGACAGAGTATATGGGGTGGGCTAGGTGCAATTTGACACACACACTTAAGCAGAAAAAAAGAGCACACATTGACTCTGAAACAGGGAAAGATAATCCCACACAAGGTGGTAATCCCACACAGGTTGTGAGGTCTCTTTATCTTTTGGTGAGGATGTGTTCCAGGCTGAGTCCCACTCTTATGCTGCCCAGTGGGAGGATCAAAAGACTTGCATGCACAGAGGTGGTGGTCATCACATCGCAATATCTAAATGTGTCAAATCAACACATCATACACCTTAAACTCACAGTGCTATGTTAATCATATCTCAATAAAGTAATTTTTTTAAAGATTTAAAAAAAAAAGGCTGCATGCACAATAGACTGCCTTTCCCAACAGTGTCACTATATACTTTATTTGGTATGAATTCAGATACTAAAGTATACTAATTAAATCAAACAAAACAAAATGTAAAAGTTATTTTAAGTTAAAAATGAGATTTATATTTAAAATGTTTTGTCATTATATATTCTGGACAGCTTTGTTAGAATATTTTCTGATAAAGGTGTCCAGAATATTTCTCCTTTGTCAGGATATTTTCTCCCAGTACATGGTTTACCTTTGTATTTTCTTAATAGTGTCTTACTATTGATCTATACTTATTTCTTAATGTTGCACAATTTCCCATATTTTTCTCACAGCTGAATTTCTCTTCAGTTTCCAAATTATCTTTCCTCCTAAAAGTATTTACCCTTTTTAAATTCTTCCAAGTCATCACAGCAAAGTTCTTTAACAAAAGAGACAGTCAGACCTATAAAGCCCAAGTTATGAGTACTTTTTCTGGATTGAATTTACTTAACTCTTCTACTTTTTGGTCAAATATTTCCTCATCAGTGTTTTCAAAAGTAGAACCAGTCGTTTTGTTTCTACTTCCTCTTTAGTATTCAACCCTTCACAGTAACCATATGTATTATGCACATTTACTAATACATTTGATTATCACTAATTTCCCCACATCTTAGATTCTTAGACTTGTTCAGAATCCCAAATTTTCACAATTTCACCACCCTGATTTTAACAACATGATGTCATTCTCTCTATTAAGATTGTTTCAAGCATTGTGTAATACAGATTCTTCAAACTATCCAACTTGAAGATAAAAATAAAATTATACTACCAATAAAAAATAGTAATTCTCTTACAGTAAATCTTGTCACTGAAATTGGTGAAAGCTTAACTCATATTCGAAAGTACCTTCCCAAATATTTATGAGTTCAGGAGTGGGGACATAAGTTTTGGATAAATTTCAATTTATTATTTAGAATCTACTTGTGTTCTGTTTTAAAATCCCTTTCTTTTTATGCCCTTCATTGCAGAAGCATCCAGTGAGATCACATTTTGTAAATTTACCTTCGTTATTAAATGTGTTTTGTCTTGTGTTCAAAATCACAGACTTAAGACTGTAAACACTAATTCTTACTGCTTCCTAAGTCCTTAGTGCTATTTCCTCATGTGTGCCGTCTCCTTCAACTGAAGGTGCTGATGCTACATGCCAGAACTACCAAATATTTTCTCCTCCTTTATAAAGCAGTTGTTTTCCAATGCAGTGGCCCTCTCCTCATTCTTTATATTTGGATTATTTGTTTGTTTGTTTGTTCATTTATGTATTTAAACTTCATCCACAGATTCCTTCCTGTAGTAATGACATTACCATCAATGAGCAAATTAAGCTTATACTTAATCCAGATATCCTGTTAATGTATCTTAATAGAATAGGTTTGTTTTGAAAATCTTTCCGATCTACTCATGGGTCATCTCCTAAAGGTTATGTCCAAATCTTAGGGTTAAAACTATTTCCTTTCCTTTCACTATATAGGTTTGCTTTTCTTCCCCTGGATTTAATTATACAAGTGCCAACCTCAACCAAATGTCTCTGTTAAACAAGAGGAAATTTCTTCCTTAGCCAACTGAAAACTTGTTTTAGAAGAAACAATTTATATGTCAACAGAAACAAAAACTATTGTAATATCCCTAATATCAGTTCACCTATCTTCCACGCCCACAAGTAAGGTAATGTGCTCTCAATAAATGAGTCTGGACCAAGGATGTCCAGTGTCTTTGTTCTGATGATACTGTAAGAATGATTTTGATTCCAGTAACTCTAAAAATTACTTCTTTGAATCAGACTAAAGAGTCTATGAAATTGAAAAATTGTCACTCAAAAAGAAAACAACATACATTAATTGATAAATTGAAGCATTTGGCACTATTTCTCTTTTACCTGAAATTAAACAATTGTGTGGGGAGAGTGATAAAGGTAGCTCATTTTTGACTTAGCACTGAGCCAAATAGGTAGGACAGGCTTAGAAGACATGTAGCTAAGATTTTAAGCATTAACATTTTAATGGAACTGTATGTTCCTATTCTTTAGTTTTGGCTGATATATTTCTCTAGTCTCTCTTTGAACTGAGGGTTACTTTACTCTTCTCAATGACAGTGAAGTGATGTCCCGTTGGGTTAGAGCTTGGATGTTAAACTTGTGAGTGTTGATGTGTGCAAGTGTCAAACAATTTTTCAATTGCTTGAGCTCTTTATAGCCTCATAGATGGATTGGTAGCAGACTGGTTCACAGACCACCTCTGAGTAGCACTGTTCCATGCCAAATGCTGAAGATATCTGAAGACCAAGAGCCTAAAGGGAAAATAGCTTCTTTGAGTATTTGGAAGAGTTCACTGCATCTGCAGTACAGGACATAATATGTGTATACATATTGACACCTGTATATAATATATATATATATATATATATATATATATATATATACACACATGTATATAAAATATATACTCTATATACTAAAAATATATTATATGTTTTGTTACGTATACATGCAAAAATACACATGTACCTAGTTATGAGAGAGACTTTCTCAATGAAGAATGTATTGAATTATTGCATTGATTTATATTATAATAGAAATACTTTATTTCCTTATCTCCTGTTTGACTGAGAATGTTTCTAGAATGTTCTTTAAGCCACTTTTTACCTGGTTAACTCCTGCTTAAATTGACAGCATCAGTTAAAGTTGAAAACTTCCAAATCTGACATGTATGTCTTGCTTATTGGTACTGTATCTGTGCAGATATTCTACTTCTTTCTTTTTTCTTAAAATCCCATTTTACATCTATTACCCCAGTATAAATATTAACAATGTACTCTTCCTCCCCAAAATTGTGTGGGTCTGGAAAAAACTACATGACATATTATGCATAAGAATATATTTTAACAGTGTAATCTGAAGGCTCTTACTAGACACTAAACCACAGAAGGACAGTATCTGTATCTTGTTTGTGTATAGTTTTTTAGCATCTCATGCTCAATATATAATAATGTTTAAAAAATATTGAATCAATATAGGTTGACTGAATCTATACCTTAATTTTACATCTGAGAAAATGTTCTTCAATAATAAAATTAGATACATTTAAGAATTAATACAGGGGGAACCTTCCAATGGCAGAGAAGTAAGAATTGGAGATCACCCTCTCCCCACAGATACATCAAAAATACATCTGCATATGGAACAATTCCTGCAGAACACCTACTGAACGCTGACAGAAGACCTCAGACTGCCAAAAAAGGCAAGAAGATCTCCACGTAACCAGGTAGGGCAAAAGAAAAACGTATAAAAAAGAGAGATAAAAGAATCGGGATGGGACCAGCACCTTTGGGAGGGAGATGTGAAGGAGGAAAAGATTCCACACACTAGGAAGCCCCTTCACTGGCGGAGACGGTGGGTAGCCAGGGGGAAGCTTTGGAGTCACGGAGAAGAGCGCAGCCACAGGGATGCGGAGGGCAGAGCGGAGAGATTCCCGCATGGAGGATCGGTGCCAACCAGCACTCATCAGCCCGAGAGGCTTGTCTGCTCCCCCACCGGGGCGGGTGGGGGCTGGGAGCTGAGGCTCGGGCTTTGGAGGTCAGACCCCTGGGAGAGGACTGGGGTTGGCTGTGTGAGGACAGCCTGAGGGGGCTAGTGTGCCACAGCTGAGGGAGTCTGGGAAGAACACTGGGACTGCCAGGGAGGCAAGGGACCATTGTGGTGGGGTGTACGAGGAGAGGTGCAGGCTGGCCACAGGAGCTTCTTTCTTTGTGCACTCACAGACAGCCGGGCACCGACTACATGAGCTCCAGGACCAGGCATGAGCCATCGCTGCTGTCTCGGAACACAGGGGCAGGTGTGATGGCTACCGCTGCCACCACTGCCACCAAGGGTCCTGTGAGCAAGCGCAGGTCACTGCCCACAACTTCCCAGGAGCCTGTGCAGCTTGCCACTGCCGAGGGTCCCACAGTCCAGGGCCAACATCCCCAGGAGAACGCATGGCACACCTCAGGCTATTGCAACTTCCCTCTGGCCTCTGCCACTTCAGGCATTCCCCACACATGCCAATTGTGACTTCCCTATCCTTTGCTCCCCCTGGGATGAGTGAACAAGTAAGCCCTAACCAGCCACTGCTTTTGCCCCCTCTTGCCCGGGTGGGGAACAGACCTCTGAGGGTGGCCTACATGCAGACCTCTGAGGGTGGCCCACATCCACAAAACATAAACTGAACTCCAGGGATGGTGCAACCAAAGAAGAGGAAGGGTAATATCTCCGTGCAGCCACAGGAGCCGTGGATTAAATCCCCGCAATTGGCTTGGTAAACCCTGCATCTGTGGAATACCTGAATAGACAGCGAGTGTTCCCACAATTGAGACTGCAGACTCTGGGGGCAACTGTGGACTCTGGGGGAAAGTACATGTGGGAGTAACACCAGATCAGAGTCTGAGCTGGCCCCTCAGTGGCCACAGCAGGTCCAGAGACCTCCCTAGAATATTGGAGGACATCCTGGGCAGGCAGGAATTGGCTGTGGCTCACTGTGGGTGCAAGGACACTGACAGTTGAGGCCCCAGGAAAATATTATTACTATTTTTTTTTTCATTTTGTTCTGTTGTTCTTTTCTTTATTTTTCTTTTAATTTTTATTTCTTATTTAATTTTTCTTTTCTTTTTAGGCCTTTATTTTTAATATATGTTTTTCTATTTCTACTTTACTTTTTGTTATATTGTGTTTTTTCCTTCTTTCCATTTTTTTCTTTGTTTTACTTTTTTTCTTTTTTTAACAATATTTTCTATTTTTATTTTACTTTTTTGTTGTTTTGTGTTTTTTCCTTTTGTTTTCTTCTTTCTTTTGTTTTTATCTTTATTTGATCATTTTTGTTCGTTTGTTTTACACTTTCTTTGCCTTTGTTTAGTTTGATTACTGCTTTTGGTTTGTTTTGTTTTTGTTAGTTTAGTTTGTAATGTTTGTTTTTGTTTCTAGGTTCGTTTATTTGTCTGGTTTCTCTCTTCTTTTTTCTCGTGTGTGTGTGTGTGTGTGTGTGTGTGTCTGTGAGTTTTTGTCTGCTGTGTTTTGCTTTTACCATTTGTCTTGAGGTTTTGTTTGTCTGTTCATTTTTTTCCCCTTTTCTTCCATGCCACGCAACTTGTAGGGTCTTAGTGATCCGGCCAGGGGACAGACCTGAACCTCTGAGGTAGGAGAGCCAAGTCCAGGATGTTGGACCACCAGAGAACTCCCAGTGCCAAAGAATATTCATCAGAGAGAGCTCTCCTAGGGGTCACCATCTCAACACTAAGACCTGGCTCCACCCAACGGCCAGCAAGCTCCAGTTCTGGATGCCTCATGCCAAACAACTAGCAAGACAGGAACACAAACCCACCCATTAGCCAACAGGCTGCCTAAAGTCATACTAAGCTCACCGACACCCCACAACAGATCACCAGATGTGGTCCTGCCCATCAGAGGGAAAAGATCATGCTCTACTTACCAGAACACAGGCACTAGTCCCCCCACAAGGAATCCTACACAAGCCACTGTAACGACCTCACCCACTGGAGGCAGACACCAAAAGTAAGAGGAATTACAATCCTGCAGCCTGTGGAAAGGAGACCCCAAACACAATAATTAAACAAAACGAGAACACAGAGAAATATGCAGCAGATGAAGGAGCAAGGTAAAAATCCACAAGGCCAAACAACTGAAGAGGAAATAGGTAGTCTACCTGAAAAAGAATTCAGAGTAATGACAGTAAAGTTGATCCAAAATCTCAGAAGTAGAATGGAGAAAATACAAGAAACTTTTAACAAGAACCTAAAAGAACTAAAGAACAAATACACAGTGAAGAACAACACAATAACTGAAATTAAAAATCTTCTAGAAGGAATCAATAGCAGAAAAACTGAGGCATAAAAATGGATAAGTGACCTGGAAAATAGAATGGTGGAATAACTGTCATGGAAACCGAATAAACAAAAAAGAATGAAAAAGAACTGAGGACAGTCTCAGAGATTTCTGGGACAATATTAAATGCAACAACATTCGAATTATAGGGGTCCCAGAAGAAGAAGAGAAAGAGAAAGGGTCTGAGAAAATATTTGAAGAGATTATAGATGAAAACTTCCCTAAAATGGGAAAGGAAATAGCCACCCAAGTCCAGGAAGCGCAGAGAGTCCCATACAGGATAAACCCAAGGAGAAAGATGCTGATACACATATTAATCAGACTACTAAAAATTAACACAAAGAAAAAAATATTAAAAGCAAAAAGGGAAAACAACAAATAACATACAGGGGAATCCTCATAAGGTTATCAGCTGATTTTTCAGCAGAAACTCTGTAGGCCAGAAGGAAGTGGCAGGAAATATTTAAAGAGATGAAAGGGAAAAACCTACAACCAAGATTACTCTACCAAGCAAGGATCTCATTCAGATTCGACAAAGAAATCAAAAGTTTTACAGATAAGCAAAAGCTAAGGGAAATCAGCACCACCAAACTAGCCCTACAACAAATGCTAAAGGAACTTCTCTAGGCAAGAAACACAAGAGAAGGAAAAGACCTACAATAACAAACCCCAAACAATTAAGAAAATGGTAATGGGAACATACATATCGATAATTACCTTAAATGTAAATGGATTAAATGCTCCAAACAAAAGACATAGACTGGCTGAATGGATACAGAAACAAGACCCATATATATGCTGTCTACAAGAGACCTACTTCAGACGTAGGGACACATACATACTGAAAGTGAGGGGATAGAAAAAGGTATTCCATGCAAATGGAAATCAAAAGAAAGCTGAAGTAACAATACTCATATTAGATAAAATAGGCTTTAAAATAAAGACTGTTATAAGAAAAAAGGAAGGACTCTACATAATGATCAAGGGATCAATCCAAGAAGAAGATATAACAATGATAAATATATATGCACCCAACATAGTAAGACTTCAGTACATAGGGCAAATGCTAACAGCTATAAAAGGGGAAATCAACAGTAACACAATAATAGTGGGGGACTTTAACACCTCACTTACACCAATGGACAGATCATCCAGACAGAAAATAAATAAGGAAACACAAGCTTTAAATGACACAATAGACCAGATAGATTTAATTGATATTTTTAGGTCATTCCATCTAAAACCAGCAGAATACACTATTTTCTCAAGTGCATACAGGACATTCTCCAGGATAGACTGAATCTTGGGTCACAAATCAAGCCTCAGTAAATTAAGAAAATTGAAATAATATCAGACATCTTTTCTGACCACAATGCTATGAGATTAGAAATCAATTACTGGAAAAAAAAAAACTGTAAAAAAACACTAACACATGGAGGCTACACAATATGCTACTAAATAACCAAGAGCTGGGATGCAGCAAAAGCAGTTCTAAGAGGGAAGTTTAGAGCAATGCATTCCTACCTATAGAAACAAGAAAAATCTCAAATAAACCATTTAACCTTACACTTAAAAGAACTAGAGAAAGAACAACAAAAATAAATAACTAAATAAATAATAAATAAAAAGAAGTGAGTGGAAGGGAAGAAATCATAAAGATCAGATCAGAAATAAATGAAATAGAAACAGAGAAAAAAATAGCAAAGATCATTAAAACTAAAAGCTGGTTCTCTGAGAAGATAAACAAAATTGATAAAACTTTAGCCAGACACATCAAGAAAAAGAGGAAGAGGACTCAATTCAGTAAAATTAAGAATGAAAAGGAGAAGTTACAACAGACACACAGAAATACAAAGGATCATAAGAGACTGCTACAAGCAACAATATGCCAATAAAATGGACAACCTGGAAGAAATGGAAAAATGCTTAGAAAAGCACAACATTCTGAGACTGAACCAGGAAGAAATAAAAACTATGAACAGATCAATAACAAGTAATGAAACTGAAACTGTGATTAAAAATCTTCCAAAAAACAAAAGTCCAGGACCATATGGCTTCACAGGTAAATTCTATCAAACATTTAGAGAAGAGCTAACACCTGTCTTTCTCAAACTCTTCTAAAAAATTGCAGAAGAAGGCACACTGCCAAACTCATTCTACGAGGCCACCATCACCCTGATACCAAAACCAGACAAAGCTACTACAAAAAAAAGAAAAGTACAGACCAATATCACTGATGAATATAGACACAAATTCCTCAACAAAAGACTAGAAAAAGAGAATCCAACAATACATTAAAATGATCATACATCCATCTGCAAGTGCAGGGGACATGGGTTCAGTCTCTTGTCCGGGAAGATCCCACATGCCATGGAGCAACTAAACCCATGTGCTACAGCTACTGAGCCTGTGATCTAGAGCCCGCAAGCCACAACTACTGAGCCCACGTGCCACAACTACTGAAGCCCATGTGCCTAGAGCCTGTGCTCCACAACAAGAGAAGCTACTGCAATGAGACACCCGCACACTGCAGTGAAGCGTAGCCCCCACTCACCGCAAATAGAGAAAGCCCACGTGCAGCAAAGAAGACCCAAAGCAGCCAAAAATAAATAAATTAATTATTTTTTAAAAAAGATTATACACCATGATCAAGTGGGATTTATCCCAGGGATGCAAGGACTTTCAATATACACAAATCAATCAATGTGATACACCACAAAAACAATTTGAAGAATAAAAACCATACGGTCATCTCAATAGATTCAGAAAAAGCTTTTAAAAAATTCAACACCCATTTATGATAAAAACTCTCCAGAAAGAGGGCATAGAGGGAACTTACCTCAACATAATAAAAGTCATATATGACAAACCCACCACAGACACATCATTCTCAATGGTGAAAAACTGAAAACATTTCCCCTAAGATAAGGAACAAGACAAGGATGTCCACTCTCACCACTATTATTCAACATAGTTTTGGAAGTCCTAGCCACAGAAATCAGAGAAGAAAAAGAAATAAAACAAATACAAATTGAAAAAGAAGTAAAACTCTCACTGTTTGCAGATGACATGATACTATACATACAAAATCCTACAGATGCCACCAGAAAACTATGAGAGCTAATCAGTGAATTCGGTAAAGTTGCAGGATACAAAATTAATGCACAGAAATCTCTTGAATTCCTATACACTAACAATGAAAGATCAGAAAGAGAAATTAAGGAAACAATCCCATTTACCAACACATCAAAAAGAATAAAATACCCAGGAATAAACCTATCTAAGTAGGCAATAGACTTGTATGCAGAAAACTATAAGACACTGATGAAAGAAATCAAAGATGACAGAAACAGATGGGGAGATATACCATGTTCTTGGATTAGAAGAATTAATATTGTGAAAATGACTATACTACCCAAAGCAATCTACAGATTCAATGCAATCCCTATCAAATTACCAATGGCATTTTTTGCAGAACTAGAACAAAATATTTTACAATTTGTATGGAAACACAAAAGACCATGAAGAGCCAAAACAACCTTGAGAAAGAAAAATGGAGCTGGAGGAATCATGATCCCTGACTTCAGGCCTTCAGACTAGACTACAAAGCAACAGTAATCAAGAAAGTATGACACTGGCACAAAAACAAATATAGATCAATGATACAGGATAGAAAGCCCAGAGATGAACCCATGCAACTATGTCAACTAATCTATGACAAAGGAGGAAAGGATACACAATGGAGAAAAGAGAGTCCCTTCAATAATTGGTTTTTGGAAAACTGCGCAGCTACATGTAAAAGAATGAAATTAGAACACTCCCTAACACCATACACAAAAATAAACTCAAGATGGATTAGAGACCTAAATGTATGATCAGACACCGTAAAATTCTTAGTTGAAAACATAGGAAGAACACTCTTTGACATAAATCAAAGCAAGATCTTTTTTGACCCACCTCCTAGAGTAATGGAAATAAAAACAAAAATAAACAAATGGGACCTAATTAAACTTAAAGCTTTTGCATAGCAAAGGAAAGCATAAACAAGACAAAAAGACAACCCTCAGAATGGGAGAAAATATTTGCAAATCAAGCAACTGACAAAGGATTAATCTCCAAAATATACAAACAACTCATGCAGCTCAATATCAAACAAACAAAAGAAACAATCAAAAAATAGGCAGAAGACCTAAATAGACATTTCTCCAAAGAAGACATACAGATGGCCAAGAGGCACATGAAAATCTGCTCAACATCGCTAATTATTTTAGAAATGCAAATCAAAACTACAATGAGGTATCACCACACACCAGTTAGAATGGCATCATCAGAAAATCTACAAACACTAAATACTGGAGAGGGTGTGGAGAAAATGGAACCCTCTTACACTGTTGGTGGGAATGTAAATTGGTGCAGCCACTATGGAGAACAGTATGGAGGTTCCTTTAAAAACTAAAAATAGAACTACCATATGACCCAACAATCCCACTACTGGGCATATACCCAGAGAAAACCATTATTCAAAAAGACACATGCACCCCAATGTTCATTGCAGCACTATTTACAATACCCAGGTCATGGAAGCAACCTAAATGCCCATCAACAGATGAATGGCTAAAGAAGATGTGGTACATATATACAATGGAATATTACTCAGCCATAAAAATGAATGAAAATGGGTCATTTGTAGAGATGTAGATGGACCCAGAGACTGCCATACAGAGTGAAGTCAGAAAGAGAAAAACAAATATCATATATTAACACATATATGTGGATTTTAGAAAACTGGTACAGATGAACCTGTTTGCCAGGCAGAAATAGAGCCACAGACGGAGAGAACAAATGTATGGACACCAAGGATGGAAGGGGGGCTGGGATGAATTGGGACATTGGGATTGATTAACTAATGTGTATAAAATAGATAACTAACAAGAACCTGCTGTATAGCACAGGGAACTCCACTTTGCTGTGCAGTAGAAACTGACACAACATTGTAAATCAACTATACCCCAATTTAAAAAAAAAATAGCTGTTTGTAACTTGGGGGCTATAAATTGTAAGGGCAGAAGCCACTTTGCATGGTTTTCTCTCTCAAACATTCAGCCCAATGTCCTTGTGTTGATGGAATAACAATGATGATGGGGACAGGTCACTGCTGACATAGGGATTCAGCTTCTCTCTAAGCTGTCTAACTTAATCTACAGAAACATGAGAATTTCTCTAAAGGAATTTCAGTTCTTTTAAAATTACAATTTATTACAAAGTCAATTCCTTTCCTATATTCTAGCCATGAACAAGTGGAATTTGAACTTAAAAACTCAATATCATTTACATTAGCACCAAAAAATATACATAGGTATAAATCTAACACAATATGTATGAGATCTGTATGAGGAAAACTAAAAACTTTGATGAATGAAATCAAAGAAAAACTAAATAGTTGGAGAAATATTCCATGTTCATGGATAAGAAGATTCTATAGAGAGAGAATGCTATTACTAAGTGAAAGAAGCCAATCTGAAAGTGCTATATACTGTATAATTCCAAATATATGACATTCTGGAAAAACCAAAACAATGGAGACAGTAAAGAGATCAGTGGTTGCTGGGAGTTGGAAGGAGGGAGGGATAAATAGGTCGAGCACAGAGTATTTTTAGGGCAGTGAAACTACTGTGTATGATATTATAATGATAGATACATGTCATTACACATTTGTCCAAATCCATAAAATGCCCAACCCCAAAAGTGAAGCCTAATGTAAACTATGGACTTTGGATGATGGTGTGTCAGTATACGTTTATCAACTGTAACAACCTTACCACTTTGGTGAGGATGTTGGTAGTGGGGGAAGCTGTGTGTGTATGTGTGGGCAGTGGCTATATAGGTGCCTTCTCAATTGTGCTCTGAATCTTAAAGTGCTCTAAAAATATAGAGACAAAAATACATTCAATTACAATTTATTCCCGAGAATATACTAGATACTTTCTTCTTCACCAAAAATGTGAGGTTGACACTAGGGAGTGGAAATGACTTTTTTATGGGTTTCTCCGAACAGAGATCAGTCATTTACATCTAGTTACTAAGGAGAAAACTATTTTATACTCATTAAAATGTAAATTTACTTTGGTCACCAAAACACATTGGAAGGTCCTTTTATTTAATTTTGAATTAAACCTTATTCAGTTTAGTAAATATAAAAAAAAAAAACATTATTACAAAATTATATACAAAGTATTGGCATATCAAAAATAAGTGATAGGAAACCACCTCTATGGGGGAAATGCCCAATTTTTTTAGTTTTTACCAGTTTCTGTGGTGTAAATCCTCCCACCATGGCCAATGTCAAGCTGCTAATAAAATGTCACTGAACTTAGACTTGAAAACTCCCTCTCACAGCATCTACATAATTTTACTTTTCTGATGTATTAAAAGAAATCTATCTACTTGGCATTTGTATCTATTTCTGGTAAATTAAAAGCTGTTTGAAAGCAAAGTGTAATCAAGTGTTTAGTTTAAAAAAATAAATCTCTTCTAATATTTTGTGGCATATTTTGAGTGAATATTTTAAGTGAAAAATTTTTAATTGATTACAGGGAAGCACATTTAGTTGATCAATTTTAACTCAGCTATCTACTGATCTAATCAATGAAGTACTTTTTTTTTTTTTTTTCCAATTCAATATCTCACTTTGGTAATTTACCTAAAAGCATCCCGTGATACTAGGCAGCAAAATGATTCTTCAATTAAAATGAGTGTTTCTCAATGGGCATTATTATCATGTCCAGTACCACATTGGCTGTGACAATAGACATAACAGTTCCTGTTTTGGTAAACTTAGGCACTCATTTAAATTATCTAAGCCTCAGTTTCCTCATTTGTGAAATGGGATCATAAGGACCTACCTTAGAAAGTTGCTGTATTAGTGAAATGAAATTCTGTATGTTAATGGCTTAGAATAAGTTGACACATACCATGGGCTTAATAAATGATAACCATCATTACTTTCATGGATATCTTCTAAAAGAATAATATGCAACTATTAAAAAAATGCCTACAAATCCTAAATGCAGCAAATGAGCACTGTTCTTCATTGTAAGCCAGTAAATTCCAAAAGAATAGTTTCCTCTGAGGGGAGCAAATGTGCTGTATTCAGGGACAGATACCCAGGAGACTTATACAGTGTTGGTAATATTCTGTTTCTTCTGTTGGGGTTTTATGGATGTTCAAGTTGTAATTATTTGTTAAACTGTACACATAAGTGGCATCATCCCTTCCACAGGAATATTTTGCAGTAAAATCATCATATATAATGTGTATATATTACATTAAGATATTGCATTACATATAATATACATTATATTATAATATATAATCCTATGTTATGTATATGTGTATACATACATATTCCTCTCAGCGACTGAAGTTTGAATAAAATATATAAACTGTTTATAGAAACAATATTGTGAAAGGATTTTAATCTAGAATGGAACAGGAGGATATGAAATGCAGAATCTCATGCATGCACCCTCAGAAGAACTGAAATTCTGAGTTCAGAACCAAGAGACTGGTTTCCATTAAACGCCCATTTACAGAGAACTGAGCATTATCTCCTAATCCATGAACATCCACCAAGAATCTCTCTCCATCTTCAAACTAATACATTTACTACTTAGACTCTGGCTGGACTCCCCACTTTTTGTACTCCTTGCCTGTAAATACAGCCCAACCCAAACCCTCAAGGGGCTCACCGGTAGCTTACTACAGCACGTGTTTCCTAAATTCCAGTTCCTCTGCTATTCCCGAATAATCTCAAAATCATGTAACTTGAGCTTGCCTCAGTTTACCTCTTTATTGAGGTTGACATTCAATGGTGTTAGAAAGTGGGATCTGAAGGAGATGACCCCCAGAGGGATGGCAACCCTCAGAATCAAATCTGAGCGAGGTACCCACACTGAGACCCTTGCACTCAATGCTTTTTGAGTCTGATTCTGCTTCTGGCTTGGTGAGTGTCCTCTCAAATTTTGAACTCCCTCTTTTTGGTCAAGCTCTCCAACTTTATTCAGGATTTAGATAAGAAGAGATTGTCCTTCTGGTGAGCACTTTTTTGGTTTCTGAATCAGGAAGTGCTTGGTTTAGATTTAAACTTGTGGATTTTACTGAGAGCAAAACTAAAATATAACCTAGAATTACAATGGCTATTATTAAGAATGTTCCAATTACACAAGATTGTTTGTTTAAGAAGTTCACTTGAAAACAAGGTTTCCCAAATCAAACAAAATGAGATACCTATTTTAATGTGCAGGCACAAGTATCCAAAGCCTCCAAAATTCCAACATAGTTGCACCGAAAGATTCATTGCAAAAGGTTAATGAAAAATCAAAGATTCTAGAAATACCTAAAACAAAAGACTACTAGGTAACTCCTACTCTTCCCCTCTCTTCTCCTTTGAGTATTTGTTTTACCAATCCTCTGTCTAAAGTGTCTTTCGACTTTAAAGTGTCTACATGACCATAAACAAAAATCCACCAAGTTAATGGCCTTACAGACACCCTCATATCTATTCTCAAAGTCCAGCCTATGGGTCCTCTCAGGGTTGTGGAGACTCCAAGGGAGACTCTGTTAAACTGATACAGGTTATTCCCTTAAACAGCCAAAGGGAAACTAGAACTAAAATTAATAGAAAACCTTGCCAAATTCTGGGAGTTATCAGAGATACAGTCTTCACTTTAAGCCCTACTTATTCTAGAGCTTGCAGATGGAATCCTAGGAAAATGGGCAGAAGACAGTGAAGGGTGAGAATTCTTTGGGTCAGCTCTCCCAAATCATTGTCTGTAGTTCCCAGTCAAGAGAAGGTAAAATTTCACATTGACTCTTCTTTCCAAATCTGGACCTATTTTTTATTGATCCTTTCTCTCCTGGAGACAGCTGCTGCTTTCTTGTTTGTTTTATCTCATGTCCTGAGAACTTGGCTTGGCAACTGTCAGGTTGGAGGACCCAAAATATAGCCAGATAGAAATGTGGGTTGTACTCCATTTGCAAATAGATTTGGTTAGACAGAAATGTGGGTTGAACTCCATTTCAGCTAGGGTCCCACTAATTATTGCTAGCCCTCAGAGGAATTGTCTTAAGTCTTTCTTTCTTTTGGTTATCTTTGAGAGTGACTCTGAGTCTTGGGAGGTTAGTGTTCTTTTCACCTTTTGGGGACACCTCTTGATACCAATGGGTCACTCACTGCTACCAGAAATATTTACTGTTTGTCAACTCTTTAACTGTTGTCAGCTAAACCCTGACAAAATATTTGAAAGATTTTTTTTTTTAAGTAGCTCTGTGGTCAGAAGTTAGCTAAACTGGAAGCTGATCTTCAGAACCTGATAGAATTTTTTTGTTTGTTTAGGTATTCTCCCCTAAGCAAAATGAAACTGATATCAAAACTCAGCCTCTGTGCACCAGTGCCTAATCGAATCTCAGAGACAGAATTTTGGGTGAAGTAGAAAAGAAGAGCTTCATTGCTTTGCCAGGCAAAGGGGGACACAGTGGGGTCTTGTCCTAGAAAACTATGTGTCCCAACCCAGGCGAGTTTGATGAGAAGTTTTATACCAAATGTTCAAGAGTGGGATTGCTGATAAAATTAAGGTGTACACAGGGTCTGCACTCCTTTAATCTGGTCTCAGGTAATCTTCTTGATGAGCCTCTCTGGTTCCTTTCATGTGGTCTTAGGTGGTCTTCTCTGGATGAAGAATGCTAACATCTTCCATTTGTTGGGTTTTGATTCTATAAAGAGCTTAAAGACATTGTTATGTGTATCCCTTGAGGTGAAACCAGGACCCTCTCTTGGCTGTTCCTCCCCTGTCTCTGAATCCCCTCCTTTCCCTTCCTGGATTAGCAACTGTTCAAGAATCTGTCCTTTGGAACTCAGGGAAGGTCATGCAGGCTGGAGTCTGTTTCCTACAAGAAACAGGGGACACGGAAAAGTTTCTGTGCCCAGGAGCCCCACAGGGTCCTGCTTTGTTTCAAAACCATGTACCTAGATGGAAAGAAAAACATTCTGAAGTCTTTGTGAATTCCAAAGGCAAAGTTCTAATTTCAAAACATAGGAATCTTTTGATTTTCATCTTAGTTGAAGATCTTCTCCCTGATCTAAAGAAGCAAGTTGGAGGTAATGTAGTTGGATAGATAGATCAACCTATAATGTCATTTAAATGGCAGCACAGTTCCTTGAGGGATTAGAAACAACTGTACTTGTCCTACAAATCTAGTCTTTGCAAGAACAGAAATGCAGCTCTTGAAGCAATTCAAACCCACCTACCCTTTCTTCTAATCCCCAAACATCCCCTATTTATCTCAAAATGCTTGCAGATATTATACAAAATCCGGATTTAAGAAACAAAAGTCCTCTTGGAGGACCTATGCCTTTGAGATGTAAATATTCTAACTGGTCTTCTCTAGGATCTCTTATCTAGGCCTTCTCTTTGAAATGCAAACTTCAGGGAGGAAATTATTTTTTCTTTTTTTTTTTTCACACACACACACTGTATTTTATTTTTACAAGAGATAAATAGACTGACACCAAGCATTGTAAATGGATGACCACAACAAAAGCAACAATGATTGCAATTACCAAACACGAAACACACTCATACTATGTCATAATATTGACATTCAGTCCAGTAATTCTCCACTGTAACAGCTCCTTTACTTTGCAGTGAAAATTGATTTGTATATTCTTTGCCTCTGAGTCCTTGTGGGATTTGTTTTTTTTAATTCAAACAGAAAGTCACAAAAATTATAATCATCCTCATCAGTTCACTCAATTCTTATCAGAAAGGAAATTCTTATCAGAAAGAAAAAAAACGCTATTTGAAATTTAGACAAATAAAAAAATCTTAAGAGTTTTCCCCATAAATATTAGTCAGAAGTTTAAGCCAGCTGAGCAGGTAAACTTTTAACTTATTCCATCTGCCAAAAACACGATTTGGATCCAACTGTTACTAGTGACATTTGCATTACTGTACTTGTCTCATGGCTAAAATTTTTAAATGAAAGCTATAAGATCTCTGTTGGCCTCTGTCTGTATGTTTCAATGTACTGACGCCAAGCAGGGTCCTGTGGGACTCCCGGGCATGGAGGCCTCTTTGTCTCCCATTTCGTGTAGGCAAGACTTCAGCCTCCATGAAGTTTCGTGAGTTCCAAAGGGCAGATTTGAACAGTTGTTAATCAAGGAAGGAGCAGCCAGGAAACCACCAGAGGAAAGATTAAAGGGACCAGAGAAGCTCATCAAGATCAGGAGACCTGAGACCCTGCACACACCCTAATCAGCAAGCCCACCCTTTTGAAACTTTGCAGAAGAAAGAAGAATGCAAGACTGTTACTGTCTTGATGCTTATCACATACCTCTGACCACAAGTTCTGACTATAAAACCTCTCCCTATTCCCCAGGGAGGGGGGCACAGTTCTTGAGGTGCTAGCCTGCTGTGTTCCCTCTTTGTCTGGCAAAGAAATAAAGCCACTCTTTCTTTCTCCTCCATAACTCTGTCTCTGTATTTCTGTTCAGCATTGGTGCACAGAGAGCCAAGATTTTGGCAAAGGTATCTTTATACGCATGTCACAGATGTGATATTTTTCTACCTTTGGATGGTATTGCCAAAAATTAATTTGTAAAAGAGCTCTATTTAATTGCCTTAAATAAAATAAGAGCTTATCAATTAAGTATTTCTAAGGTCTCAGAAATATTGAAACACACCTAATTGTTTTTTCAAGTTCATATGATCTGAAATTATCTTTGGTTAATAAAAGCTAATTTAGGGTTTTTAAAAACAATTAAAACAGGCATGTCTGTAGAATTATCAGCATTAAATATAATGCAGACTTGAAACTTTTATTCTATCTAGGTTTACTAAAACTCAAATAAGATTATGTTATGTTATGGAATTTTTCAGCAAGAAAAATAACTTAAAATGATGGTTAGCTGTTTCATGTTTCATGAAAAGTTCACGAGTAATCTAAATATAATTGTTAAAAACAAATTAGATAGATGTAAGATGAAAGTTTGCAAATGGACTTTTCAGCAATAATTGTGCTTTACAGTATGTCTACTTAAAAATTACTTTCCAAATCTTTTTGGTTTCCTGAAATTTTAAAGTTATACTAAAATAAGTTAAGTGACATATTCATTGAATATCTAGATCATTTCCAAGCTAAATAATATACTAAAATATTAATTGCTGATTGATTTATCCACATTTGGTTTCTTTTTACAGAGGAACTAAAGATAGTTCTGTATATTAAACATGTGTTTTGCCACATTGAAAAATTTACTCTAAGAATATATTTTTAAAGATTATTAAATGCTTTTATAAATTTGTCAGTCCACAATTGCTTGCTTCTTACTTTCCACTAAAATTAAGATTTCTAAGAGTTAAGAATTCTAACATGTATAATAAAACTAGTAGAACTAGTAAGGGAAATAATTCTGTATGCAAGAAAAGTAGAATATATTTTTGGCTAAGAAAAGTAGATGCATTTTTGCAAAAGAAAGTACAGTGTGTTAAAGTAAAGCTGGTTATTTCAGAATAAGAATAAGGAGAACAAAGAACAAACTAAATGGAAATAGAAAGTTGTGAAGGGAGAGAAAGAGATAGAAGAAAAGAAAGAGAGAAAGAGAGATAATCCTATGTGGCCAAGCTAGCTAAAATTGAGTTAAATTATTTTAAGTATTTTATAAATAAGTTTCAATATAAGCAGAGAACTTATGTAAAACTGGAAATTAATTTTCTTTCATTTGCTTAATGGATAACTCTTTTAGGACTATTCATCTGCTTTTGATTAGCAATTGTGAAAAGTTTTTCTTTATCTTTTAAGTAATCTGCCTAGAAAGCAAAGATTTTGTGTTTTGTCAAAATAATTTCCTGTGCTTTATTTTGTCTTTATCAGATATTTCATTACTTAAGGAAACCCAGTCTTCTCAATATTTTAAAAACTAAACTTTGTTCACAAACTATGTAACCTTTTATATTTGCCTTTAACATCTTCTACTGTCACTTTGGTTAAATAGATAATTAAGTATTATTTCATAATGATTTGTGATCCTATTTATTCAAATGTTTAAACCTTTTGATGTTTTGACAACCTACCAAAATCTAACTCTAAAAGGAGTTTTTGTTGTTTGTTTGTTTGTTTACTTCAAATTAGCTTTGAGATTTCCCAGAGAGTCCCTGGAAAAATCTCAAAGTATATGTCTCTCATCTGATAAAATGTGAAGCTAATCAGGTTTATTCGCTATGTTAAATTACATGGGAAGCATTATCAAAATAGAAGTGATGCTAAATCTTCTTAGCTTATATTTGTATGGATTCATGTTACTATTATGTGTTGTAGAAATTGTATAAAGTTCCTAAAAATCTGATGAGTCCCTGTATAACATCATCAGTCATAATTCCAGTTATAATCTTAAAATGTTGTGTGTCACAGAAATAACAAAACGTCCTTGCCAACTCCATAATAGTGAATTCTTATCATCATATCTTTAACTATAGGCATTTTAACATCTATTGTCATTTACAGACAGTTATTTTTTTACTCTGATGCTTTTGCAAAAGTGAGATTCATAGAAAGGACTCTACCAAATATTCTTGACCTCTGACCCCACTGTCAAATCACAAGGTGAAAATACTTTGATGTATATATTTCACAACTGGAGAACACTCCACTTGACATCTGATCCTATGCAAACACTGGAGTCTCACAATCAAATGGACTAGGAAGAGAAGTAGCTGACATGGAGGTAAACTACTTCCTCCCAAGATGTGGGAACAAAAAAGTTTCTTTCCATTCCTCCTTTCCTCCCTGAAACTATTTTCTGAATTCTTATACCATGAAAGTCTTTTATGATTCTTTTGTCCACTTTCTGCCTTTCTCTGGCCTGGAAAGATGATTCCATTTTTTATATATCTCAGGCCATTGCAGAGAGGGGTAATCCAACATCCAAATGACTGTTGGATTTTCCATGATGCTGGCAATCTTATAGCTTCAGTTTCCCTGGAAAAACTCAGTCTCCTCTGTATCATGTCAACCTCTAACTCTGGAGGTCTATTTTCCTGGTTCTGGTTAACAATCCCAAACCAAGGGAATATTGTATCCAAGTTCTGCACAACAAGACACAAGGCAAGTGTAATCAAAATAAAACCAGCCATGTGGCCTACAGACCCTTACATTTCACTGGCTTCTATGACTGTCAATGTTTTAAGAACCACAGACTCAAAGAGAAATTACCGGGAGGCATCATTGATTCAAATTTTCTTCCTTTGGCAGATCCCTACTCCTCTGGCTATGAGTAATTGCAAATGAGGTGATGGTCAAGAATCTCTTAACTCGACAATATTACAGAATCTGTTGCTAAAGTAATAGCTCCCCAACAAAGTTCCATAGACTCTCTGGCCAAAGTTGTCCTTGACAATAAGATAGCCCTTGGTTATCTCTTGACCGAGCAAGGAGGTGTCTGTGCTGTAGTCGACACCACTGGTTGTACTTGAAGTAATATTTTTGGGGAAGTCAAGGTTCAAATACATAACACCTAAGAACAAAGCTCATTGGTCAACAAATCCAATCTGATTCACCTTGTAATTTTGATTTATTGAGCTGGTTACCTACAGGATTGGGATCATGGTTTAGATCTATACTACAGTTTGGTCTCTTTATCCTATTTGTAATTTTATTTTGTGTTGTGATTTTTAAAGTAGTCAGTTTTTGTTTACCCAGTCTTTGTAAAAATAAGAATCCCGATAGACTGATGCTTTGCCCTGTGTTTTGAAATGATATCTAAAACCTGTATCTTTGACAAAGTCTTCCTGCTTTGACCCTCCACTTAGACCCAATATAAGAAGTTGCTCAAATGTGGCCTTTTGGTTGCTACTAACTCCAAAAGCTTCTCTCACCCTGAAGAAAGATGTCCAATCATGGCGTGGTGTAGAAAAATAAACAAAAAAAAGTTGATCAGTCAAAAAGTGAAGTCTATGCAGAAGAAATGCTTAGCAATATGTTGGGTGATCAAACACCCTAATAGGTACTTGCTCAAAAAGGGGAAATGTGAAACCAAACTAAAATGAGGTGACATATATCAGGGACAAAATATAGGTGGTCAACACAAGCTCATAAAGGAAACAACCTAATCTCACAGGAACTTACAGCTCTTCTCAGAAATCAGCAAAGGACACCAGCCAATCCACAACTGCCAAGTCTGTTCATGACATCTCTAGACTTCTTTGTTTCTGTTTTAGCTACCTTGATTCAAATTGGTTTCTGAAATTTCTTGTTCAAAAGAAGTCAATAAAATCCAGTTGCCATTTCCCTCCTTGGTGGGGCAAGACAGCTGAAGGTGGTCCTCCTCAGCTTCGAGGGACATGTACTCTATCTAACAATGTCTCTGATAGAATAAAAGGGAAATGAAAGAAAGAAAGAAAGAAAGAAAGAAAGAAAGAAAGAAAGAAAGAAAGAAGAAAGGAAGGAAAGAAGGAAGGAAGGGAAAAGGAGGAAAACAACACAAACGAAATGGCTGATCAGCAATGCTTTCTGTGAAAACTCTTGATGAAAAGGGGAAAATGTAATAGGATTTCAATCCAGAATGGAACTGGAGGGTATGAAATGGGGAATCTCATGCTTGTGCCCTCAGAGGAATGGAACTTAAGACACTGATTTACATTAAATGCCTGGTTTACAGAAGACCAAGCATTATCTCCTGACCCATGAAGATCCACCAAGAATCTCTCTGAATCTTCAAGCCAATGAATTTACCGCTTGACATCTGGCTGGACTCCCCACTCTTTGCACTCCCTGCCTGTAAATACAGCCCAACCCAAACCTTAAATGAACTTGCCTGTAGTTCGCTACAGCATGTGTTTCCCAAATTGCAATCCCTCTGCTATCCCCAAATGACCTCAATTTCAGGTAACTGGAGCTTGCCTCAGTTTACTGTTTTATTTAGGTTACTATATTGATACCATTAGCTTGAAATACAGTTTACTGAAAATATTTGCAGTATGTTTGAAAATCAAGGAATAAAAAAACATTCAAATAAAATATTTTAACTGATTTGTAGAAATTTCAGTCATTCATACTAAGTAGTCTCCATCATTCTCCCTTTAGGCAGATGACATAAATGCATCAGGTAAAGATAAAGTTTCAGTGGTAAAATAACAAGGATTTTTGCCAATAGATGAATAAAAGATTAAGAAGTTTATTAAAACTAAATACAGTCAAAGTAGAATTTAAAAAATAAAAATGGTTATTATGCAGTAGCCTGATGATAGAAGATAAAAAAGGAGGTTTTTAAAAAAAAAAAAAAAAAAAAAAAAGGAGGTTTTTGTTTTTAAATTTATGGAACAACATCCCAGTAATATTTGACAAAGCTATTGCCTACCCTTTTATGCTTTAGTGATTTCAGATTGCTAATGTGAAGTTCAAGTGGCTATCTAATTGTCTAACCTAGCTAGGAAAATGTTTCCACTGTAGGTCTATATTTGTCAAAATAACTTTTGTAATTTTTAGCTCATATGCTGTATTCCATCATTTTGTTCTCTTTAGGTAATTAAACTCAATTTTAGATGGCATTAGAGTTAAATTATGTTAGTAATTATAGTATAATGATAAAACCCCAGGCTATTGATCCAAGGGTATTTGTAGTTTCTTTTATTCAGTGTACTGTTTGAAACATGATTTATTACTGCCTTAGGCCAGCATCGGTAAAATGAAAGATCTGAACTTAGGCTATCCATTAAGATTCTTTGGGGACCAGAAGAGCTGTCTTCAATCTTTGTCCTAAGATCATAGTTAACACCCTAATAAAGAAAATGGCTTCTCTTTTCATGCTAATTCAAATATGAGTGTTTTTTTCAAATAAATAATTAGAGGTGAAGAAAAATGCCCCACGTCATACACGTAGAATCAGATTCTCTAAGAATGCAACTCTGAAATTTACATTTTTATCAAATATGCCAGTTATTTTTATACACACTAATCATTGAAAACCATTTCTTTAAATACTATATTTGAGAACTCTAGGAAAACCACGTAGAGTACGTATATTTTTAAAAAGATAAAATGATGGGAATTCCCTGGTGGTCCAGTGGTTAAGAGTTCGTCCGTGCTTCCACTGCAGTGGGCACGGTTTCAATCCCTGGTCGGGAACTATCCCACAAGCCAAGCTGTGTGGCTGGAAAATAAATAAATTAATAAATGAATAAATAATAAATAAATAAATAAATAAATAAGTAAAATTCATGCATTCTTGGTGACATCTGTAAGTTAAATTAGGTTCAGTGAATGTTACTTTACTCAATATTCACTTCCTAAAAGCCCCCAATATCCTTTAAAGCAGGGATCCCCAGCCCCGGGGAACCAGTCCGCACAGCGGGAGGTGAGTAGCAGGCAAGCCAGCGAAGCTGCATCTGCCGCTCCCCCATTGCTCCCCTTCAGTTGCATAACGGCCTGAACCATCCCCCTCCCCGCCCCTACCCGCATCCATGGAAAAACTGTCTTCCATGAAACTGGTCCCTGATGCCAGAAAGTGTGGGGACTGCTACTTTAAAGGAATTGTTTGTGCTCCTTTGAATTCAGTCTAGGGCACAAATACAATTTGACTGATATTAGAACCATCATAGACTTTGTTCCGAATTTGAATCTTGACCTGAAAAAAACAATCAAGAAACTGAAAATGCTTAGCACACCTGTCTTTCTGGTGCCAGCTTTCTGACAGGATGGCTTCTGCTGTGAGACTACTATTGCGGTTCCTACCTCTCAGTCTGTAGAGCTGAACTGGGTGCTCCTCATTGCCAAATCTGTTCTCCAAATATTCATCAGGTTTGTGAGGACTCAGTCTATTTTACTTAGACAAGTTGAATTCTGTTACTTATAGCCAAAACCAAGCAAGTAACAACAAGAAGAAAATAAACCAATAATGGATGTCCTTATAAGAAATCAGGAAGATGTGGGGTATTTTTGAAGAGTGGGGCTGAAGATAGTGAAACTCTATTCAAATTCACACTAAAAATACCTGGCCACTGTGGTATCACCCTGTGATAAAACAACTAACAAAGCTATTGGTGGTGGTCTCTGTAAACAAGGAGAGTCAGGCTCTGGGGGGATCACAGAGTTGTTATATTATTAATGGTATGCCAGAGTTGAGAAATATGGGGTATTGTGACCTTTTTGGACACAAAGCAAAAGAGTGATAAGTAGCAATCTCTGAATTCTCATTTCAAGGAATGATCTGAAATTATACTTTTGTCGAAATCATCTTATATCTTCTCACAGTGCTGCGGTAGCCCAAAAATAAACTTGGAGTTGGCTGAATTATATTATCAATTCAACTCATATCCTTACTATTCTCTAACGTGAAACTCGGGGCACTGATGGAAGAGGAAGACCCTTGTCATGAGGTTGGAGCTACATGAGAGGGTTAGAAGGTTCAGATCATCCCTGAGCATGAATTTCTCTGAAGGCTCCTAATGATCTTTCCTTATCCAGTAAGGCAGCTCATCCATCTTACCTGATACTACAGTTTCTCTCTTGCTTGCATATGATTTACTCCCTTGCCAAACTGGAGAATTTCTCTTGCAGTATGAAGTCAACAACATCCCATGACCCCCTGCCATTGACACCAGGCAGGTATACAAACTCCCGTCTCATGGCAAATCAGCACCATGTAAGGGTATTTTATTATAGTTTCTAATGGTATCAGTGCTTGTAAAATGTTTTAAGAACAACAAAAATCCAATGAGTTCTTTTTTTCTAAAATCTTTATCATTTCAGCATTCTTAAATTTATTTTAAATGTAGATGTAGCTAGGTCCAACTCACCATCCCATATCCATCTAAACCTCTTGCATTCTGGTGGCTTTGTAATATATCAAATTGTCCAGGTTGGACCATGAGACAAGACCACCCTTCCTTAGCAATGTCTAGATACAGTTGGCTCTAGAAGACATTATGTACATGCTTTGACATGCAGGAGTGAAACACTTATATCGGATAGAGGGACCAGATGTTGTTGTAGCTCACTGGTAATGTCTCTTATTTGCTGGATCACTTTACTTATGTAAAGAAGACTGTTACAATTCCAATACAAGTTGATGTAAAGAGTCTCCCTTTTAGATATTCTCAAAATGACTTTTAGCCTTTTGTATGAGTCATTGCGACTGAACAAGGTAGGACATTAAAAATTCTCAGAGGACATGAGACACTGGCTGGGAGCAAAATAATTACATGGTACCAAGATTACCATTATGGTTCACTAGTAAGAGTGAGGGTTTGGCCAAGGAGTTCAGGTGATGGAATTTTCTGTTTGTTTTAATTTGTTTATCTTATTACTTTTTGTGCACCTTGATGCAGTTACTGATCTTGTATATGATTGATTTTTTTTCTTCCATTTTGTAAAGGAGAAAATAATGGAAGTAGTTTTCTTTTACCTATTCAGGGATAAATTTTAACCTTACTATTTTATCTCATGGATAAATCAATACCTTTGCATAGTGTCAGAATACAATACACATTGGCTTTTAACCTATTAATGCCATTCCTGGAAAGTTGGAAATACCAGGTATGCTATATGACTTAGTAAGGCACATGTGTGGCAGACCATGTGTCTATGTTATCCACAGACATAAATAAATAGGCATAAATCCCACAATACAGGAGCCTGCTACATTATAAAGGTTTGGATAGTATATGTCTTAATTAATTAAGACATATACAGAATTAATCCTATAAAGCAAAGAACACATTGATGAACTTTATGTTACCTAATACTAAGAAAGAGACATAATATGAAGGGTCTTTTTGAATTATGAATGCAAAAAATGTCATAGTTGGCTATCGTTTTAACTTATTTCCTATATGTTCCCAAACTTTACATAGGACTCAGATCAAGAAAAGCTATTCCAGGTGGATCACAGAGAAGAGTTCTATTGCTAAGTGTTTATAATTATTCAATGGACATTAATGTGTGGGATTCTTTGTAGACCACAGCAAATCCCAATAGGATAATCAGTGAAGACTTCTGGCCTCTTGGAACAAAGATGTTTCCCTTCAATAATGAAAAAAGGCTCCTTTCATTTTCATTAGCTTCTAGGTATTTTTTGATTTCCTCGTTGATTTCTTCAGCTTAGGAGCATATTGTTTAGCCTCCACGTGTTGGTGTTTTTACAGTTTTCTTCCTGTAGTTTATTTCTAATCTCACAACGTTGTGGTCAGAAAAGATGCTTAATATGATTTCAATTTTCTTAAATTTACCAGTGTTCACTTGTGGCCCAGCATTTGCTTAATCCTAGAGAATGTTCCATATGTACATGAGAAAAATGTGTATTCTGATGCTTTTAGATGGAATGCTCTATAAATATCAATTAAGTCCATCTGGTCTAATGTATCATTTAAGGCCTGTGTTTCCTTATTGATTTTCTGTCTGGATGATCTGTTCATTGATGAAAGTGGGGTGACAAGTCCCCCACTATTACTGTGTTACAGTCTATTTCTCCCTTTATGGCTGTTAGTATTTGCCTTATATATTGAGGTGCTCCTATTTTGGGTGCATATATATTTACAATTGTTATATCTTCTTCTTGGATTGATCCCTTGGTCATTATGTAGTGTCCTTCTTTGTCTCTTGTAATAGTCTTTATTTTAAAGTTTATTTTGTCTGATATGAGAATTGCTACTCCAGCTTTCTTTTAATTTCCGTTTGCATGGAATATCTTTTTCCATCCCCTCACTTTCATTCTGTATGTGTCCCTAGGTCTGAAGTGGGTATCTGCTAGACAGCATATATACGGGTCTTGTTTTTGTATCCATTCAGCCAGTCTATGTCTTTTGTTTGGAGCATTTAATCCATTTACATTTAAAGTAATTATTGATATATATGTTCCTATTACCATTTTCTTAATTGTTTGGGGTTTATTTTTGTAGGTCTTTTTTCTTCCCTTCCTCTTTTGTTCTCTTCTCTTGTGGTTTCATGACCATCTTTAGTGTTGTGTTTGGGTTGTTTTTTCTGTTTTTTTGTGTGTATCTATTGTAGTTTTTGGGTTTGCTGTTCCCATGAGGTTTTGATATAGCAATCTGTATATGTACAAGGTTGTTTTAAGTTGCTGTTCTCTTTCTTGCCTAGAAGAGTTCCTTTAGCATTTCTTGAAAAGCTGGTCTGGTGGTGCTGAATTCTCTTAGTTTTTGCTTGTCTGTAAAGCTTTTGATTTCTCCATCAAATCTGAATGAGAGTCTTACTGAGTAGAGTATTCTTGGTTTTAGGTTCTTCCCTTTCACCACTTTAAATATATCATGCTGCTCCCTTCTGGCCTACAGAGTTTCTGCTGAGAAATCAGCTGATAACCTTATGGGATTTCCCTTGTATGTTATTTGTCATTTTTCCCTTGTTGCATTTAATATTTTTTTCTTTGTCTTTAATTTTTGTCAATTTGATTACTATATGTCTCGGCAGGTTCCTTCTTGGTTTTATCCTGCCTGGGACTCTCTACAATTCCTGGACTTGAGTAGCTGTTTCCTTTCTCATGTTAGGGAATTTTTCAGCAATTATCTCTTCAAATATTTTTTCAGGTCCTTTCTCTCTCTCTTCTCCTTTTGGGACCCCTGTAATGTGAATGTTGGTGCATTTAATGTTGTCCCAGAGGTCTCTTAGACTGTGTTCACTTCTTTTCATTCTTTTTTCTTTATTCTATTCCATGGTAGTGATTTCCACCATTCTGTCTTCCCGGTCACTTATCCATTCTTCTGCCTCAGTTATTCTGCTATTGATTTTCTAGTGCTTTTTTTTTTTTTTTTTTTTTTACAGTTATTGTAATTTTCATCTCTCTTTGTTGTTCTTTAGTTCTTCTAGGTCTTTGTTAAACATTTCTTCAATCTTCTCAATCCTTGCCTCCATTCTTTTTCCAAGATCCTAGGATCATCTTCACTATCATTGTTCTGAATTCGTTTTCTGGAAGGTTGCCTATTTCCCCTTCACTTAGTTGTTTCTCTGGGGTTTTATCTTGTTCCTTGGTCTGGGATATATTCCTCTGCTGTTTCATTTTGTCTAAATTTCTGTGATTGTGGTTTCCACTCCACAGGCTGCAGGATTGTAGTTGTTCTTGCTTCTGTTGTCTCAGAATTTTTGAGCCATACTACTGAGCAGAGACTAGCAGAAACCAGAACAGAGGGCCAGGATAGGAAAACTGTAATTGATGAATTCAACATGAAAGCACAATGATCCAAAACCTATGGGCTGCAGTAAAAGCAGTTCTAAGATGGAAGTTTATAACAATATAATCTTACTTCAGGAAACAAGAAAAATCTCAAATAAACAACCAAACCTTACACTTAAAGAAACTAGAAAAGAAGAACAAACAAAACCTAAAGTTATTAGAAGGAAATAAAGATCAGGGAAGAAATAAATGAAATAGAAACAAGGAAAACACTAGCATAGATCATTAAAACTACAGGCTTGTTCTTTGAAAAGATAAACCAGATTGATAAACCTTTAGCCAGACTCACCAAGAAAAAACAGGAAAGGACTCAAGTCAATAAAATTAGAATTGAAAAAGGGGAAGTTACAACTGACACCAGAGAAATGCAAAGAATCATAAGAGGCTACTATAAACAACTGTGTGCTAATAAAATACACAACCTGGAAGAAATGGACAAATTCTTACAAAGGTGCAATCTCCCAAGACTGAACCAGGAAGAAAGAGAAAATATGAACAGACCAATCACAAGTATTAAAATTGAAACTGTGGTTAAAAAACTCCCAACAAACAAAAGTCCAGGAGCAGATGGCTTCACAGGTGAATTCTATTAAAAGTTTAGAGAAGAACTAACACCTTTACTTCTGAAACTGTTCCAAAAAATTGCAGAGGAAGGAAACTTCCCAAACTCATTCTATGAGGTCACCATCACCCTGATACAAAAACCAGACAAAGATACCACAAAAAAAAAAGAAAACTACAGGCCAATATCACTGATGAACATAGATGCAAAGTTCCTCAACACAATACTAGCAAATTTGAACCCAACAATACATTAAAAAGAACATACACCATGATCAAGCGGGATTTATCCCAGGGATGCAAATATTTTTCAATATCCACAAATCAATTACTGTGATACACCACATCAACAAACTGAAGAATAAAAACCATATGATCATCTCAATAGAGGCAGAAAAAGCTTTTGGCAAAATTCAACACCCATTTATGATAAAAACTCTCCAGAAAGTGGGCATAGATGGAACATACCTAAACATAATAAAAAACCTACAGCTAACATCATACTCAATGGTGAAAAGCTGAAAGCATTTCCTCTGAGATCAGGAACAAGACAAGGATGTCCACTCTTGCCACTATTATTCAACATAGTTTTGGAGGTCTTAGCTATGGCAAACAGAAAAGAAAAAGAAATAAAATGAAGTCAATTTGGAAAAGAAGAAGTAAACTGTCACTGTTTTCGGATGACATGATAGTATACATAGAAAAGCCTAAAGATGCTCCCAGAAAACCACTAGAGCTCAACAATGAATTCAGTAAAGATACAGGACACAAAATTAATACACAGAAATCTTGCATTTCTATGCACTAACAATGAAAGATCAGAAAAAGAAATTAAAGAAACAATCCCATTTACCATCACATCAAAAAAAATAAAATACCTAGGAATAAACCTACCTAAGGAGACACAGGTCCTGTACTCTGAAAACTATAAGATGCTGATGAAAGAAATCAAAGACAACACACACAGATGGAAAGATATACCATGTTCTTGTATTGGAAGAATCAATATAGTCAGAATGTATACTACCCAAGGAAATTTACAGATTCAATGCAATCCCTATCAAATTACCAATCACATTTTTCACAGAACTAGAACAAAAAATCTTAACATTTGTATAGAGACACAAAAGATCCCAAAGAGCCAAAACAATCTTGAGAAAGAAAAACGGAGCAGGAGGAATCAGGCTCCCTGACTTCAGACTATACTACAAAGCTACAGTAATCAAGACAATATGGTACTGGCACCAAAATAGAAATATAGATCAATGGAATAGAATAGAAAGCCCAGAGATAAACCCATGCACCTATGGTCAATTAATTTATGACAAAGGGGGTATGACTATACAATGGAGGAAAGACAGTCTCTTTAATAAGTGGTGCTGGGAAAACTGGACAGCTACATGTAAAAAAAATGAAATTAGAACATTCTCTAACACCATACACAAAACTAAACTCAAAATGTATTAAAGACCTAAATGTAAGACTGAATACTGTAAAACTCCTAGAGGAAAACATAGGCAGAAGGCTCTCTGACATAAATCACAGCAATATCTTTTACAATCCGTCTCCCAGAGTAACAGAAATAAAAACAAAAATAAACAAATGGGACCTCATTAAACTCAAAAGCTTTTGCACAGCAAAGGCAACCATAGACAAAATGAAAAGACAACTCACAGAAAGGGAGAAAATATTTGCAAATGATGTGACTGACAACAGATTAGTCTCCAAAATTTACAGACAGCTCATGTGGCTTAATATCATCAATACACACAACCCAATAAAAAACTGGGCAGAAGAACTAAACAGACATTTTTCCAAAGAAGACATACAGATGGTTAAAGGCACATGAAATGATGCTCAACATCACTAATTATTAGAGAAATGCAAATCAAAACTACAATGTGTTATCACCTCACACTGGGCAGAATGGCCATCATCAAAAAATCTACAAACAATAAATGCTTGAGAGGGTGTGGGAAAAGGGAACCATTCTACACTCTTGGTGGGAATGTAAACTGGTTCAGCCACTATGGAGAACAGTATGGAGCTTCCTTAAAAAACTAAAAATAGAGCTACCATATGATCCAGCAATCCCACTCCTGGGCATATATCGAGAGGAAACCATAATTTGAAAAGATACATGCACCCCAACGTTCACTGTAGCACTATTTACAATAGCCAGGATATGGAAGCAAACTAAACATCCATTGACAGAGGAATGGATAAAGAAGATGTGGTACATATATACAATGGAATATTACTCAGCCATTAAAAAGAATGAAATAATGCCATTTGCAGCAAAATGGATGGACCTAGAGACTGTCATACTGAGTGAAGTAAATCGGACAGAACGAGAAATATCATATAATATTGTTTATGTGGGGAATCTAAAAAAAATGATACAAATGAACTTATTTACAAAAACAGACTCACAGTCTTTGAGAACAAACTTATGGTTATGGGGGAGAAGGGTGAGGGTGAGGGATAGTTAGGGAGTTTGAGATTGACATGTACACATGCTATACTTAAACTGGATAACCAGCAAGGACTTACTGTATAGCCCAGGGAACTCTGCTCAATATTATGTGACAACCTAAATGGGAAAAGAATTTGAAAAAGAATAGATACATGTATATATAAATATAACTAAATCACTTTGCTGTATACCTGAAACTAACACAACATTGTTAATCAACTATCCTCCTATATAAAATAAAAAGTTAAAAACAATTGAGACTATGCACATTTGAAGATTGAGTAAGTTAATAAATATATTGTTGATGATGAAAAAAAAAAGGCTCCTCTTGAGAAAGAACTCTTGCTATTAGTCTCTGAGAGAGACTGAAAAACCAGCAATGGTTTTCAGGAAAATAGGAGCATTTACCTATCTGTATGTCATGAATTTATCATTATCTTATATGACTGGCTATATAAATTATGAGTGCCCAATAGCATTCTATCATCAAGATAAGACCTAAAACGATTTTGAATGCCCAAGTGAATTTCAAGAACAGTTTTCCCAGCTTCAAACATGTCTTCCCAGTCCTGTCCTTCTGCTGTCTCTTCCCCAACCTACATCTAAGACCTCATGCGAGGTTTTTTGTGACAATTAACAGAAAAGTAGGAATCCCAAGCATTTCATGGTATTAGATTCTGGCTGAAAGGCATCGCAGAATGACTATGGAGAAGGAAAACTTCACAGTGGGCAGAACTTTAACTATTATATTTCCTTTCCTATTGCGCCTGAAAGGAAAAATAACTAGAATAGACCTATGCCAGTTTAGAGCAGAGAGCAAAGGATTGCCCTCAAGGATTGCAAGTATATGTGTCCATTATTAGGCTCATTAATAAAGCTCAATCTGGAGGATGCCCTTTATACTTGGGCGAAAAAACCCAATACACTCATGGATATCAGTTACCCACTGAGGACTCCACCAAAGATCCAATGAGGTGAATAGCTTGACAGCGTTGCTGGTTACTTATAAGTTCAAAAACACATGCATCTACTCACCAAAGCTAACTCGGTTATAAACCCTGTGAAGTACCCAGTTTTCCAGGAGCAACCACCAAGTCTAAGCCACAGCAGTATGAAACCATGCATAGATAAAGCCAAGGAGACAAACTATTTTGCTACCAATTATTAAAACAAAACAGAGAAAAAAAATGATATTACTGTGAATTTGGCTTTTGGGGGGACTTTTTTGGATATTTTTTCTAATTCAGGACTCTTCACTTTTGTAAGGAGCTTCATTCCTTGGAGGTCTGAGATGCAGTTTGGAGATCTGCAAGAGGGCATCTCTATGCATTTTATGTAACATTATGTTTCGAATCATTATTGCTTGGGCTACAGAATTTTACAGGTTTTTGTTTGCTTGTCTCTCTTCTATGAAAGCAGCTGTTGCAGCTGTTAATTACAATCTTTCTTCCTCCTAGGAACCAGTTATGTGCCCATGAGGGCTGGATAAAGAAAGATTAGAATTATAGCCACCAGGCTATATTCATAATTACTATCCCACTTTGAAAACTGCGGATCATTTCTTGATGAATTGCATTGTTTGGACCATTCTGTACTTTAGGAACATTTTCTACTCTTGTGCTGCCCAATTTCTTATGCAAACAGAATTCTTAAATACTGTTAAATCTACCCTAACCTTTAACAAATTTCCCAAATGCATAGGAATTCCAGGAAAGCCTCCAGCTGATGACTCTTCATATTGAGAAGAATTCCGTAAGGAAAGTAAGCAGAAAGGCCAAAATTTTCCTATTTTTATCTGATAAAAATGCATTTTCAAATCTCAAAAAGTGTGTCACTCACATCAATTTATTGAATAAACATTTATTTAGCATTTATTTACAGTAGGAATGTGCTAGGCCTGAAGCCCATGCTCAAAGAGGATGAAATATATAACTTTCTGTATAACAAAAAAAAAAGTTTGAAAATTTCAAAGAGGAACAGGGAGAAGTAAGGGCAATATCTAATGCAGTTATGGTGTTCTGGCTCAGAATATCTATTCCAATTTTCTTCTATTATGGCTTCCCTTTTATGTGGAGAGCAGAAAACTAAAACAAAATTCCTCCAATTCACTTTCAGCTGGTGATCCAAGTTTGATTCAGGTTCCACATCAGATGCAATGACATGAGGCTTGAAATTTGAGCTGAGATAAATGGAATACTGGGCATGCATTTTATCAGTGTGTGTTAGAACAAATGTGGAATGGTTCTGGAGACGTACCGCGTCTCCCGGTCTTACTGATTTAGCAGAAATCGTTTCATGATAGTAGAAAATGATGGTGTGGCACCCTGAAGCTATAGTGGCAGCTTCTGATTTTGCACCTGAGCTTTCCTGACTGGAGCACAGAGATGCCCTCTGGAACCAGAAATTAGCTTATTTAGCAGCTCAGACTGGGGCAGCCCTGTGTCTCTGTGTGTGTAATAAGGGACATCTCCTGATTTGACAAACAGCCTCCTGATGAGGGCAGGAGAAGCAGTTCCTTCGGCAGCCTGTTTCTGCAGTATAGACTTGAGAATAGATTCTGGAATCTCACCCTACAGAGTTTTATTCAGCCATCTCAATAATTCTGTAAGCCATCTGACATGCTCTAATAAATACTTCAATTCTAATTGTCTAGGGTAGAATCTGTTCTCTTGCATCAGAATATTGACCAATATGAAGCCCCAAAGAAAATACACAAAATACATAAAAGATAATTTTTAAAGGCTATTTTTAAAGTAGATGAAGTGATTGGGTTGAATAATAATCGACCCTGATTGTACGTCTCCCTTTCTGATTCTCTCTTTTTCACTCCCAGTTACTTCCTGCTTTCTTCTCTCTGTCCCTCGTTTGTTGCCTCAACATTCAGAGGAAAGTTAAGAGTACATTCAGCTGCAATGTCTGCCAAGAAACCTTCTTTTGAAACTGTTGTGTTGTGGTTTGATATAATTTCAAATCCACTTGTTTATGACTTAAGTGAAGTTGTTTTAACCAACCTGTTTATGACAAAGACAAAAAAAAAGTTGTTTTTAGAAGTAGAGTTGTCTTGATATAAGAATGAAGAAAATGGTATCAGGATGTCATCATCTCATCTGTCGCCCTTGATAAGCAATTAGTAGCTCAGATGCTGAGAGGTTTTGCAAAGGGCTGATCAATAAAAAACAAGTAAAGAAGCAACATGGTGAGGGGACATTTAGACTATAAATACTATACTGGGAGTTTGTGAGGAATATTCGAGAGTGTCTGTCAGGGCAGCTGAGTAAAATGTTGTTAAATGCCAAAATTCTGGGCTAGAATCAGGAGTCGTTACTCAACTTCTCTTTATATCAGTTTTCTCTGCAAAGTGGGAACATATTAACTGAATCACTTTGCTATACAGTAGAAATTAACACAACATTGTAAATCAACTATACTTCAATAAAATAAATTTTTTAAAAAAGACTTGAGGACACTGGGAGGGGGAAGGGTAAGCTGGGACGAAGTGAGAGAGTGTCATGGACATATATACAGTACCAAGTGTAAAATAGATAGCTAGTGGGAAGCAGCCACATAGCACAGGGAGATCAGCTCGGTGCTTTGTGACCACCTAGAGGGGTGGGATAGGGAGGGTGGGAGGGAGACGCAAGAGGGAGGAGATATGGGGATATATGTATATGTATAACTGATTCACTTTGTTATAAAGCAGAAACTAACACACCATTGTAAAGCAATTATACTCCAATAAAGATGTTAAAAAAAAAAGCTGCTTTTGATGGCGCTTGGGGCTTTGCAAAAAGAAACTGTCATGTTCAGAAGTATTAATTAGCAACTTAGATCGCGCTGTGTATATGAGAGTGTCTTTATGATGTTTTAATGGAAAGTCTTATCTTCTAGAGTTAATGATCAGACCCTGCTGAATAGCAGCTTCAGGATCTAATTATAAATGATGAAGAGTAATCTAAAGTCATGAGGATACAGTATATCAAAGTTGGATCCCTGTTAGGGTAGGAAAGGGACCTTTAGTCTGAGAATAATAGCCTCTGAGTGCACACATCTGGGAAATATGAATATCCAAATCCTCTCAAAACTTCCTGGCTAAGAGTAACATTTTTTCCCTTTTCCCAGAAAATAATTTTTTTTAAAAAAACCAGGTTTCCTTATCTGCAGACTACATAGTGATTCCACCTGAAGTAGACATATTGCATCATAAAGCTTGTTCCTCTCAAAATCTTCCAAACCAACACACTCCTTTGTGCAAATAACCACCATGAGAACACAGCATCACCCAAATTGGGAGTACTGTCTCTGCTCCAGAAAAATAAAAAAGAAAGTATCTTAATCCTCCTGCCATAAATGAGAAAAATAAAGCTTATTAAATATGTACTGGAAGGAACCTGTATAACATGTTTGGAGAGATGTATCTTTAAAGGAAGTTGAACAAGAGTAGAAGATACATAAGGTTAGATAAGGGAGAATACATTGAGAAATGGACTTGATCCTAGCTAAAAATTCAGTGTTGTGGAAAGGAAAGACAGAATTTGCTTATTAAACTGCTGTGATATCACCTTGAACTCTGAACAGAACGATGCCCTACGGTAAATAAGACTGAGACATCAGTGTATCTTCAGTGTTGTGTCGGCTGAAAAAAATGCACAAGGTGAGAGTTGTGAGTTCAGTTTTATCTGGGGCAAAATGAGGACTATAGCCCAGGAGACAGCTTATCAGACAGCTGCGAGGAACTGCTCCAAAGGGGTGGGGGTGAGGTCAGTACACATGTGATTTTGGTGAAGGGGAGACGTGCAGCCAAGCACACATTTTGGCACAAGGTTGCTGCTATTCACAAGAAGCAGATGTTTCCGTTAATAATTTTAGTGCTTTTCTAGATTTGAGGAGATGCAAGAAATTGGGTTCATAAAATCGTGTCCTGAAAATATCTAACTATCTGAAGGCCTGTTCTGCCAATTTTTCCCAGAGTACAGAGTGCCCCCTTCCTGATCTCCACCCTGAACTCCTTTCAGGGCGTGTTGAAGGTCAGCAGATGCAGTGGTTACTGACCTAATTCTTGTAGAGGCAGATGGCAAGTGACAACTTTTAGTTGGCAGTAACATTATAGGAAGGTCTCTAAGGTCTCAGGGAATAGGTGATGTTAGACTGGATTTACAGTGTAAGATCTGAGAAATTTCTACTTTCTATATTCCTTGGGAAGGTCCAGAGATCATTCCCTTCAATGAAGGGATAAGGGGTGACCTGGTGAGAAGGCACCAGAATCTTCTGAAGTTTGGTACTGGCTGGCTTCATCTAGCTAGAGGTAACAATGGAAGATATTTCCATGAAACAGAGCTTCCTAATGAAAGCAGCTCTTTTGCCCCTTTCTTGTTGGCCCATTTCTGTTCCCCTTTAAACTTGAAAGAACCTAATTACAGTAATGAGACCACTAGGCAATTTAACTTCTGACTTATGCTCTCCTGAATGTACACCATGCCTTGCCTAACCTGTTGACTCTTTTTCCTAGATTAAAAGAAGTAAGAATGAAGAATTAAGTAAAGAAGGACTAAATAGAGTGACAGATATAGAAAATAAACTTATGGCTACCGGGGGTTAAGGGGGGAGGAGGGATAAATTGGGATATTGGGACTGACATATACACACTACTATATATAAAATAGATAAATAATAAGGACCTACTGTACAGCATAGGGAACTCTACTCAGTACTCTGTAATGACCTATATGGGAACAGAATCTAAAAAAGAGTGGATATATGTATATGTATAACTGATTCACTTTGCTGTACAGCAGAAACTAACACAACATTGTTAATCAGTTATACCTCAATAAAAATTTTAAAAAAGTAAATAAATGAAAAAAAGAAGACATAGAACAAGGTAGGTACTGTGTAGGTGGCAGAGGTCTCATTTGATGTTGAAAAGTGACTGTAGCACCGAGATCAGACTCACTTCAAAAGCGAGACCAGGAGAATCAGAGGCCCTCTTACGAAAGATGAACCAGTGCTCAAAGCTGTCTCATGAATGATTGTCTAAGGAAGCTCAGAATTGGGTATTAAATCAGGCGAATGCAAAACTCCCGACCATTTCCCTTTCTTACATGAAGAACTAATTAGTTCATGGAGTTTTTTGCTTGTTCGTAGGTCATGTTTTTGTTTAAATTTATTAAATAATTTGTTAAGAAAAGAAAAAGAAGGAGTAGATCTGTACCGCAACAGACCCCTTAACAATTCTGCAGGCTGACCATGTGGGCAAGATAACATCTGAAGAAAGAGTCAGCCAGTCTGCACACAATGGAAAGTGATGCAGAACTCAACCTCCTGCCGATGATTCACTGACATTCTTCCCCCTTTTCTCCCTTAAAAACTGTCATGACTGAGCAGAATCTTCAGAGTTGATCTTAGGACCCAAGTCCAACTTCTCCTCAGATTGCCATCTTTTCTGATTAAAGAGCCTTTCCCTTCTACTAAAATTTGTCTCTCCAATTTATGGCTTTTGAGCAGTGAGCAGCTGAATCTGAATTCAATCACACTAATTTCAACATGGATGATAGAATTCTGGAATGGCAGTGCCAGGTTACGACACTTTTTACCTTCATATGTAAAATGTTTTTATTTCCTAATGTGCAGCAAAGCTGGGAGGCTCACAGCGTGCCTGGACTCTCAAAGTATTTGCCTAATATGGAGCAGTGGGATTTGGGGAATTACATGGGTGACAAAAGGCAAGGTTTTTGGTGCTCATGCAAGGTGAGGTGTTGGAGATGAATAGGGGATGAGAACTCCCCTCCATTCCCATGTAAAGCAAGACCTTTGGAGAAATACAGGCTCAGTGAAAGCACAGTGAGAGAAAAAAGTCTTCATTTCTAGCAAATGGAAACATGTACATACAGAAACGTGTCTGTTTTGCCTGAGTTTGGATGGATTGTTTTCTTTTTTATGTAAGAATTTGTAAATACAGGCCTGTGCTTATAATGACGTGGGGTTTGAGTATCTGTTAGTAAAGCCCATCAAAACCAAAGCAGGATCATTAATTTACAATGATTCCAGTGGGAGCTCTTCCAAGTGCTCAGCAGAGGCAAAAACCAGTTTCCACGAAGTGAAAACCCCTCAACCCAGCCTCACAGGAACCACCAACTCAGCCAGTCATCAATTCACATGTAAAACATAAAAACTCAGAAAATGAGCCAAGTAAGAGACAAGAAAAACAACAGAGGGAGTTAAAGGCAATCTTCCTTAGGACCAGAGGTGCAAAAAATCCTAAAGACAGATATACATTAGAAGACTATCAATGTAACATGTTACATTAACAGATTAAAGGACAAAAGAAAAACTAATTATCTCAATGAGTAAAAACAAAAATAGCCTCATAATGCCCTCTCTCATTCATAAGAAGTTTTCTGTGTGCTTCACCAATATTTCACAGCCAACACCAATTTTAAGGCTGAAATATTAGAACCATTTCTTTAACTGAAACTAGACAAGTTCTTGATAGTTAATGATAAAAGTTATTTTCAAAAATGGTTGAAAGTTATTCAGTCAGTAGTAAAGGGAAATAATTTACACTGATAATAAAATGTTAAAATAATATTATTCACCCATAGAAACATATTTTCTAATTATTATGTCTTTCAATGGCATAAAATCCAGGTTTCATAATTTCTTACCTACAGCAAATATTTCAAAAACCTTGGGATTTTATGTAATTGCTAAAACCAACTTTATTTTTGCTTCACCTTCAGCCTAAGTAATTGTCAATAATTATGATCCTGTTATATACTACTGTGATTTACATAATCAACTCCAGTACCATTCCGCAGGCGTGGTTGTGATATCTATATTAGTGCATAACTCTCTGGTTTTGGTAGTTCCAAATAATGTTTGCACAGAATAATATAAAATAGTCCATTATCTCAGTCTTTTGTAGTTTGATTTAGCTTTTCTGGTCAATGCATATTACATTATTTTAATCATTGTTTCTACTGGGAAATCTATAAATAAGTTACTTGATCTGTAACAATTTAAGTTACTTCCATTTTATTTTAATCATTTGTATATGATATCCTTCATATAGCATCACATACACATTTCAGACAGAACCTATTTATTCTCTCCTTTCCAGTATAATAGTAATAATATATTTTTCTTTGTCATTACAAATAAAATTTGAAACTATAATATATGGGTCTCTAGGTTCAGTGAAGCTATGTTTAAAGAGGCAGAAACAGAAAAATATGTAAATCTCTGATTCGGAACTGGATTTGATCCAAACACTTATTTTTAAGTTTGTTGATTCATGCTCAGAAAGAATTTTCTCTTTGAGCCAGTGTTTGAAATGAAGCTAGCCCATAAAATTAATATACTGTGTAATGGTGCCTGCATACTACACCTCTTTCGTGGACTTAAAGAAAAATACAAAAAACAACTACTTTAATAAGACAGAAATGTTTACATTAATTAGTAAACATTTTGAATTTTATTCTGAATATTGTTTTGGTGAAAGACAGCAGCTTCAGAAGAAATATTTAGATGGAAGTTAATTGAAAATTGTCATGAAAATGCTTAGATTATTCATAACTTTTAGAGATTGATGATTCTGATTGTCATGCCTAATTTTATTTAATAATTTTCATTTAGTTGAAGAATGTTTCGCTGTTTAGGATGTATTTATGATTTAGATGTTTTCTGGGTTACTTGCAAAATAAAGCTATAATTAAAACAATGTGTTTTCCTTAAGCAACTGGGGAAATAAGAAAAGTTTGGACGATGAATAAAAAGAATAAATAAAATTATTGTACACATAAGAAAAAGAAATAAAGTGAAGTTAAATTAGCTAACTCAGGTATATAAAAGTAGAGGAGAAACTTTCTTCCCCATTATTTATAACTTTCCTTTCATTCTGCTTTATTTTTGGGCAATAACAATTTTAAAAAATGGGATATTGAAAAAATAAGTTATCAGCCTCCCTCCCCTGCTTCAGGTCCATTCTCCAGAGATAACCATTTCTTAACTTTTCCATTTTTAGTTGTTTGATGATTAATTACAGAACTTTGAATCACATGCCTCTTTTATCTTATTTTTCTTAATTTGATAACCCTTTAGAGATAACGCGTTAATGTATCACTTGGAGAGCAGGGTGGGGGCTGGCCACCACCCGCCTGGAAGAAGCTGCCCTCTCACTGCCTGCAGAGCACGGGCCACGGCGTCCTCCTGGCAGAACCGAAGCAGCACCACCTCTTGCCTACTGGGGAGCAAGCCTTGCCAAGGCTGCGGGCCCGCTTCCCACGGCCGCCCCCGCTGGAGGGAAGCCCAGCAACAGGGCCGAGCCTGCGCTCAGAGCTCCGAGCGGGACCCAGCGCCCCTTCCCGCGTACAGAGGATGCTTGAGGATGGCCGTGGGGCGAGCATGCCCGGGCACACCCAGGAGGTGCCGGGCAAACGCAAGTTCTCCTGCTGCGCCAGGGCGGCCACGTGGCCCCTCCCCCTTCGCGCCCCGCCCTGACCCCCTGCAAGACTCCCTGTGACCTGGGGGCGCCGACCTGGAAGGAAGGAGCCCGCTTCGGACTTCCACACGGCAGTGGGTGCTGGTGAGCAAGACCGGGGGGGAGGTGGGTGCCGCCTAGCATGTTAAGGGGCACCCATTCTGCAGCCCATGGGACTCCCTAGGCCAAAGAGCCAGCTGCCTGGGAAAGGCGACTTCCCCCAGGAAGCAAAGCATCTCCTGGCCTTTGACAGCACCCACCTCCAGCCGCATGCCCCCTTGCAGCCCTGGAAAGGCCAGAGCTGTGACCTGTACCCGGGAAAGACCAAGGGGAACTGGGCACCTTAGCGTGTGGGTGACTTTGGTGTGACCTTCGGGTGTGAAGGGAAGATATGGCCTGTCAGGCTGATGGGGGCAGCCGCCTGGCCCCCTCATCCTTGGTGGCAGCCTTGGCCCTAAGGCACTGGCCAGAGACAGCCTGCAGGTTGAAATGCAGGAGGTAGCCCCACCCTCTCAAATGCAGGAGCCTTAGCCTTTAGCCCTGTTAAACTCCGAGTGGCCTTGGGGTCCTTCTTCTCTTTTCTTTAAGAATAAGGCAGATTTGTTGCCAACTGGTTCTACGGTGCCATCCTACAGAACCCCCGAAGTCCACCAGCCTTCCTCCGCTTGTCTGATCTCTGTGTCCTTTAGTCCAAGTGTAGTGTTTCCATGCGTATTATCCTGTAATATCTATATTTAGTGCTAGTCCTTAGGCTTTCTCTCCAGAGTGGTTAGGAGACATTTGGTGCCGTCCAAACTATCCATAAGACATTTGGTCCACACCAAAATGTCCTTGATACTTGGTCCTGCCGAAAACCACTGGGCATGGACCAAATAGGTCCATGGACATTTTGGAAAGGACCAAAAGTCTTACAAGGATCCAGAGCACACTCACATTTTGTACAGTACAAATAAGCTGAGAATTTCGTAAATCTTCAAGTTTTAGTTCCTTTGGGCTTAACATTTTCTCCAATTCATCTCTTTCCTCAGCTTGGTGCTTTGTGACCACCTAGAGGGGTGGGATAGGGAGGGAGGGAGGGAGGCTCAAGAGGGAGGGGATATGGGGATATATGTATGCATATGGCTGATTCACTTTGTTGTACAACAGAAACTAACACAGTATTGTGAAGCAGTTATTCTCCAATAAAGATCTATTAAGAAAAAATCTATCCCAGATTTTGGAAATTCAACATAAGTCCCCTTTTGCACCATTTTGCCCTAAAATAAAGACTTCTAGAGGAATGCAAAAAAAAAAAAAAAGAAAGAAATCCTGCCATATGTGACAACATGGATAAGCCAGACACAGACAAATGTAATACAACTCCACTTTCAGGAGGTATCCAAAGCAGTCAAACACATAGACACACAGAGTGGAATGGTGCTCACCTGAGACCTGGGGAGTTACTGTTCAACAGGTATGAAGTTTCAGTTACGAAGGTGAGTGAATTTTAGAGCTCTGGTGTACACCATTGTACCTGTAGTTAACAATACTGTATTATGCACCTAAAACTTTGTCAAGAGGGTAGATGTCATGCTAAGTGTTCTTACTACAACAACAGTAATAAAAAACGGTAGTTAAACAATGGGGGAAAAGGAGAGCTGGCCTCTTGTTTCATCTCTGAGAAGCAGGGGAAAGTTCTCTAATGAGGAAGGCATTTGGGGAAATGGGTGGGTTAGGGGCATCTCGAGCAGTATTGCCACTCAGCAAAATGCCCACAGCTATTAAAGAATGTGTTTTGTGTATAACATTACACATTTTTTATATGACAAGAAAAAATTTTAAAAAAAGAAAGAAAAGCTCTCAGAAGACCATTTCTGTAGTTTGCAAATTGTCTTTGTGTCCTTGCCCATTTATCCCTATGATGCATTCATCCTTTTAGAATTAGTTGCAGGAATTCTTTTCATGTTAAAAGGTACTTGTCTGTCAAAAAAAAAAAAAAAAAAAAGAGAGAGAATATAAAATGCGAAAATTCATCTTCCTTAAAAGAAAAATATGCATGACCAACAAAATGAAAAACTAAATTAAAATAGAAGTACCTGTGTGAAATGATATATTTACATTAAATTCAACAAAGAATTGGTATTCAGAATATAGGAAAGATCTTTTCAAACGGTAAAAATACCCACAAACCGATAGAAAAATAGTCAGGTTTTATGACTAAAAAATTTGTGTAGGTTGACATATGCATAAAACTGCCCATCTAACTTGATATTCTAAGACATGAAACTAAAAGCAACACTGATTTAATTTTCACACCATAATGATGGTTCACACACACAAAGTCTAACAGTATCAAGCATTGGACAGGATGCAGAAAAGTGGACCCTCTTGCATTGCTAACCTGGTGGCAGGATTAACTGGTAAAAGCAATCTGGAAAATGATTCTGAAATATTTATAAACTTGGAAAATGAACCAATTTTACCAGCCATCAATTCTGCTTCTAGTGAACGCAAGCTTACATTGGCATCAGGAGTTTAAATATGATGATATCCATTACAGTATTCTATGTGTTATATGCTAATCATTATTTTTCTGGTTTCTTCTCATTTTTGAGACTTGACATTTGTGGTTGATATCTCCAGTTGTTTCCTTACATGACTGCCCATTAAACACTGCTGCTTAGTATTATTTCATTTTCCCCAAATTAATACATCATTTCTAGCAAACTGTACTGAGCCTTTAAAAATATCTTTATGTACCACCAAATACAAAACCTCTGCATTCATAATTCAATTTTGATTCAGTATTGCATTTATTCTCAAATTATAACCATAGATGACAGGTACTATATCCTCCCCACTGGGTTTCACAGAGACATACCACAGATTTCAAAAATCTATTAGCGCAGCTTTACTAAACAAATCTGATATGGTTCACTTAGGCTTACTCAAAGCTTGTTGCAAGGCTCTGCTAGTTATAAATCATACCAGCCAACTTCACAGTTATCATTGGCTCCTGATACAAATTGACACCAGTTAGAGAAATTACACATCTTTAACAACATGTAAATAAAACAAATAATTTCAAAGCTAACTCATTCTGGAAGCAAATATATATTTTCTTTCACATCTACTTTGTCAGCTCAAGAGAAAATGTTTGTAGCTCATATTATCCTGCAGAACTAGCCTGAATCTTGTCTCCAAGTCCATTTGCACTTTTAGATTTAAACAAACTGCAATAAATGCATGTTGATTTAAGTAGGAATGAATATTTTTATTTACAGCTTTACCTAAAATCTCTTCAAGACATTTTTGAAAGTGAGAAATATGTATGTGACCATTATTTCTTAAATTATCATATTCTGATCATATTTATACCTCAAAAGTGGATAAGTTTATTGACTATTTACCTTGTCTGCTTGGACCAAAAATCTTTTCTTTTTTGACATTGGGGAACATTTTATGTAACATTGAACTGTCCATTGATGACACTTGGCAAGTTTCATCTATAAAATGATCTGGATCACATGTGTAAGATCCTTGATTATCTTTCCAACTGTTGCTACAATCATGACTTCCCTCAGGCTTTCTATTTCTTCCTGGTCCAATTTTGATAATTTATTATTTCTGAGAACATTTCTCGTTTCATTTATGATGCTTTTAGAAGTACATTGGCATAAATTGAAGGAGATTGTATAAATTTTATAATTTCATTCTGGCTATAATCTTATTGTTGATCTAGCTATTTATAATACTTTCTCTTTTTTGATTATGAAATTGTTAATGCATCATAAAATACTTTTTAATATTGAATACCTTATATATTTTAACATGTTCCTTAGGACTTTAATATAAATATTTAACACTCTTTACAATGTGAGGAAATATTCCACTTTACCAACAAATAAAAAAAGAAAGCTAATGACCCAGAGATTATCATACTAAGTGAAGTGGATCAGATAGAGAAAGAAAAGTATCATATGATATCACTTACATGTGGAATCTAAAAAATGATACAAATGAACTTATTTACAAAACAGAAATAGACTCACAGACATAGAAAACAAACTTATGGTTATGAAAGGGGAGGGGAGGGATAAATTAGGATTTTGGGATTAAAACATAAACACTACTATATATAAAATAGATAAGCAACAAGGACCTACTATATAGCACAGGGAACTCTACTCAATTTCTTGTAATAACCTATAATGGAAAAAAGAACTAATGAAAATCAATTCAACTTCAATATGCCCGATTTCTGCCATTTCTTGAATTTCTTGTTCTATCCATGGTAGTGGCTGTTTTCAGTCATTAGGTGCTTCTTACCCATTGTCTCACTTGATTTTGCCCCTCAGACCTCTGACATCAATTTGGGGGTACTGGGTGGAAAGGTAGTGCATTCTAGTTGATGTGTATTCTGGATTTTTTAATGGAAAATAAGATTGGGGGGTTGCAGGTACTGGGGGGGGTGCTTCGCTATCTGTTAACAGATGGGGATGGTACATTTACCCCCCATGTATGGCAGGCTACAGGAGACACTGTCCGTTCTCCCCGACAAATCACACAGCTACCCACTATGTGTGGTGCACACGTGTAACACTGCTGTCAGGATAGAGGTAGATGGGGAGAGAATATGCAGGGTTGGACTCTCCAGGAATCATACCGTATATACTTTAATATTCCTGACCTCGAGAACTTTCCTCTCTCTTGTATCCACACCTTCTTATGAAAAGAACTACTGGTGCCTCTGGCGCACACTGCTAGTGGGCAATCTAATATCCATTCTCTCTTTCTTCATTACTAATAGAAACTATAAAAACTTCAATTTAGTTTGGAGAGGCCATGTGTAAAGCTAAACAGAGAAAATGAAAACTATATTTCACAGACTCTCTTTTGAGAGAGATTGCTGTCGGACAAACTTTTGTCCAAAGAGCTGTACAGAAACGGGAAAGCCTGCTTAAAATGTCAGCTGGCACAGGCTTATCCCCTTTTTCATTTGCAGATGGTCCCCAACTTTAAAATGGTTTGACTTAACAACTGTTTTGACTTTAGGCTGATGTGAAAGAGATACACGTTCAGTGGCAACCGTACTTCCGATTTTGAATTCTGATCTTTTCCCTGGCTAGCAATAAGTGGTAGGAAACTCTCTCCTGATGCTGGGAGGTGACAGTGAGCCCCAGCTCCCAGGCGGCCACACCATCACAGGGTAAGCAACGGATACACTTACAACCATTCTGTACCTAGACAACCACTCTGATTTTCACTTTCAGTACTGTATTCAATCAGTTACATATGATATTCCACACTTTATTATAAAATACATTCTGTGTTAGATGATTTTGCCCAGATGTAGGATAAGGTAAGTGTTCTGAGCTCATGTAAGTTCAGCTAGGATAAGCTATGATATTCAGGAAGCTGGATGTATTAAGTGTATTTTTTTTAACATTTTTTTTAATCAGTCATCAATTTTATACACATCAGTGTATACATGTCAATCCCAATCGCCCAATTCAGCACACCACCATCCCCACCCCACCGCGGTTTTCCCCCTTGGCGTCCATACGTTTGTATTTTTAACTTATGATATTTTCAACTTACAGTGGGTTTCTCAGGATGTAATCCCATTGTGGACTCTGGAAAATCTGTACTTTTCTTTTTTGAACTCCTGTGAAATGCTCTTGATTCCTGGAGGTAGAGGTACATTCCTGAGCCTATGAGGAAAAGACACAACAGCAGTTAACAGCTGAACAAAAAAGTTAAGAAATCTCCCACATTAATGACACCCTGGGACCCTACCTGAAATTCTTATCTTGGAAAAAAAAAAAACAAAACCCTCATCTATTTAAGCTGTTATTGGTTCAGTTTTCCAGGAGTCGTATCAAAATGACTGAACTACAAATTTTATAATTCCATACACAGTTATTTAAAAGTGTTTTTTTTTAAGGTTTAATTGATATAAATTGAACTGCACATAGTTAAAATGTGCACTTCGATGTTTAGCACATATTAAACCATCACTACAGCCGAGATAATGAACGCATCCGTCACCCCCAAAAGTTCTCTCACATTTGTATTTCCACCTACCGCTTCACGATCTCCATCCCAAGATGACGGCTGTTCTTCTTTATGTCACTATATTTTAGTGTAGATGGGCACATAAATGCTTTCCAAAGGCATTGTACAATGTTACATTCTCATATGCAGTATATCGGAGGTTGAATTACCTCACATCTTAGTTGGTATGGTGAGCCCTTTAAACTTTAGACTTTCAGTTGAAAGATTTTGCCCATTTTTAATTGGATTGTTTGTTTTCTCATTACTGAACATTAAAAGTCCTTTGTATATTCTAGATAAAAATCCTTTATCAAGTGTCAAATTTGCAAAGTTTTCTTCTAATCTGTGGCATAGCTTTATCATTTTAACAATGTCTTTTCAAAAAGTAGCAGGTTTTAGTTTAGATAAATTCCAAATTACCTTTGTTTTTTCTTTTATTAATCATGTATTTGGCGCTATATTAAAACATCCTTTCCTTAAATCATGCTCACAAAAATTTTCTGCTATGTTTTCTTCTAGAAGTTTTAAAGTTTTGGTTTTACATTTAGGTCTAGGATCCATTTTGATTTAAATTTTCTATGAGGTATGAGGTATGGATCAAAGTTCATTCTTCAGTAAATGGAAATCTAACTTTCCCTGAACTATTTATTGATAAGAAATTTTCCATTGAAATTTCTTCGTCCATTGTCAAAGATCAGTTGACAATAGTTGTGTGAATCTATTTCTGTACTCTCTATACTATCCAATTGATCTACTAAGATTTTTCACTGGGATTGCCTGAACTTATAAATCCATTTGAGAAGAATCCCTCACATATCTCTGCACTGTGAACTTTAGTTCCTGCAGCCGTTTGGACTTTCAGCTTCAATCTTCTTAATTTAGAGCAGTTACAAGAGTCTGGATTTCTCCTTCCTGCTCCATGAGCAATTCTATGATTTATCTTCTGTTTTATTCTCTCAGTGAATATTATCCTTTATTTTCTAATGTCCATTATCTTGACATTTGTTTTATGTATATTGTCTATTTTGTTATTGTTTCAAGTGGGAAGATAAATTTGGTCCCTGATACTCTATATTAATTATGCATACTTTTCTCTCAAGCCCTTATCACTTTGATTTTACTATTCAATAATATGCAATTTATTTTCTTTATGTCTGATATCCCTCAAAATTTCTTGTCTGCTAAGACTTTCATTTCCAGCTTTCCACAAAAGCCTTAGGTATTCAAAAATATGCTTTTTCTATCAATACTACACAGTTAGGTAGGCAGGGGGAACCTGAGTTATATGCTCAGCCCATCATCTTGAAATAGGTTTTTATGCAAGTAAGTAATTCAAGGCCAGAAATCAAATCTAGCTTTTTAAGTTTTCAAAGCCCAAACATTAAAATGAGAAGTATATTTTATATCATTCTGCTTTTGTGATTTTATTATGATTTATTATTGTTATTAGATTAAAAAATTCTCAGCAAAGTGAATAACTTTTTACTGTGTATTGCAAAACCAAATGTTGGCAAAAGAGAATATTTTTTAATTCCATATTTGCTACTAATTACCTCTGTGATATTGGGTGATTGCCTTACCCTCTGGGTTTCTTTCTGTCTATGGGGATGAAATGGTTACTGAATTTCTATTCAGTACTGCTGGTGATTTTCTAGCAGGCAGTGATTGACAATCATCCTATGGGTGAGTTCTACCTGGCTTTCTGTGCTTCACCTGTAAGACATTTTCCTTCATAAAGCTATAGATTTGGTGTTTTAAATGAGAACTCGGACACATTCAAAGTTTCTTCACACCAGGTTTATGTTTTGTTCACTTTTTTTCCAGCTTATCTGATCCATTACTTTTCCCTTTCAAGCTCTTACTGTCTTCAAAGGACTTGTTATTTAATTTTGTCCAAGAAGAATTGAACTCAAGATATTACTTCTCCAAGGAGACATTTGAAGTCTTATTTCTCACTGAGGCATATAGAAGATTGATCTCTGTTAGAGGGATTTCACATATCGGTTGGAGAAAAGTTAGTTTGGAATTAGAGTATCTTCGCAGAAGTCAATGAAATCATGCTGTATGGATAAGTGTTTACTTACATACAATATGACTCTTTCCCACTGGGAATGCAGAAATCGGGGTTGACATTATAGTGTTGTACTATTCTATGATCTTAGTTTCATGAATATTAAGTTAATTTTGAACTAAATAAGTCAATAGGTAATTTAAAAATCTAGAGAGATCTAGATAATATCAAAATACTTCAGGAAAGGGAAAAACAATAATAAGTTAATAAATAGGGAGGGTGAACAAAATGGAATCATCAAGAGGTAACCTGTAAGAAGAAACTAAGTTAAGCTTTGTTTAAGGTGCTTGGTGATTGTCATATACATCTCTACAATAAGAAAAAGTTGGAGAAACCAAAAATCAGTGACTTTTCTTGGACTCAGGGAAATCAATTTGCAGGGAAGACCTCCAGATGAAAATAAGAAGAAACTGGCACATCCTGGGAGAAATACCTTGATCTCCTCACCTGGAATTGAAGCTACTGGAGCCCTAAAGAGGTGGGAACACTAAACTGGTAATTTTGATGGTTGTTGGAGGTTGTATATAGATTAATATGAGGGTGAGAAACTTCAGGGGGGACTTTTTGTCTTCAAGGGACCCCACACTTTTGTTTATTTATCTCTAGGAACCTCACCAGGTTCTCATGGTAAAGAGATGTTGGCTCTGGCAGGTAGAAAGGGAAGGTAATCATTGTGAAATCTACCAAAATTTTCTCTATAGAAAAGGCCTGAATTCAAGTGAAAGGATTTTGCCAAAGTTTTACAATAGCTGGGGAAAGGGAATTCCTTCCAGCCAAGCCCTTTTAGCCTTCCTGTTACAACTAAAAGGGAAAAAGTAGTCAACAGGGGTCAGGGCTTCAAGGAAATGGACCTTGATCACTGTGCCCAGGGAAAAGAGTAGAGGTCAGTGGAAAAAACAAAGCAACATTATAACACTGAAGAAATACTTATGAAAGTCATAGCCTTGATTCACAGGGCCACGTAAGCACTGTGATTTAATTCAGAGATTATAGAATAATCTCCTCTCACATCCCTGTCACCACACTAACAGGGTATCAGTATAACACTGCATTACAGCTGGAAAAGCTGTACAACAGAGACTCCTTCTGAGGAGGAGTGCTTCTAGAAGACAAAGCTAAGATACATGACAAAATAAGGGCACTAGAGGAAACCACAGCAAAAAGCAACACAGCCTAACACCTGGCCAGGTTTTCATAAAATCTTGCACTAAAAGGCCTATTTAACTCAGTTCCTGTTACCAGTGTCAAAGAAAACCAGAGCTGGATAATAGTTAAAATGATAAAAACAGATTATATTTAGGACCAACATGATAGAGGGAATGAGACTTCAGAATACAAGAAAACTCAACTTTGAATACAACAAGGAAAAGTAGAAATGTATGGCCAAGCAGCTGGTTGGTGGATGGAAAATTACTAAGAGGAAGTATCAAGAATATGGCTAAACCTAACAGGGTCCTTGTTGAAGGCAGTCCAGGGTAATCAGATACCACCAGAGTGATGGTAAGGATGATGAAGAATTTGGTCAGATATTGGGGGTGGGGGATTCTGGCTAAACTTGACAGGATTCTTGTTAAACCTGGGCAATGGAAGTCCAAAATATAGACCTAGTTGATAAGAGAATTCAGAGAAGCCTGACTAAAGTTTGGCTAAGGAAAGACCCATGATCACTAGATACATATGCCCAGTTTTCAACAAAAAATTGAAGACAAGCTAGAACACAAGAATATGAAGAGAACATGAGAACCAGACTCAGATATGGCAGATTTTGGAATCAGACCAGGAAATTAAAATGACTAAGATCAATACACTAAATACTCTAATGGAAAACAGAACATGCAAGAACAAATGCATAATGTAAGCATAAAGATAGAAAACTCTAAGGATCAAAGGGAAGTGCTAGAAATTAAAAACACAGTCAAATGAAGAATGCCTTCGATGCCCTAAGCAACAGCTTTCACGTGGCTAGAGAAAGAATCAGTGAGCTGGAAAGCAGGTCAATAGAAACATCCCAAACTGGAATTCAAAGAGATAAATACATGAATAAAAGAGAACATCCAAGAACTGTGGGACGATATCAAAAGGTATAATATGTGTGGGATAGGAATGTCAGAAGGAGAAAAAAGAGAGAAGAGATATTTGAAGTAATTGAACAACAAGCCACAGATTTAAGAAGGACGGAGAACATCAAGCAGGATAAACACCAAAACAAAACAAACAAAACAACAACCACCAAAGAGTAACACAACTAGATATATTCAAACAGTAGGAAAACAAATGCAAAGATTGTAAAATCCAGGTCAAAAAATAAAGCACCTTAAATATAGAGGAATGAGGATAAGAGTTACTATATACCCCTCTTTAGAAACTATGAGAATAGGCTGAAACATTTAATGTGTTGAAAGAAAAAAACCACCCAACTAGAATTTTCTACTCAGTAAAATTATCCTACAAAGTGAGGTAAAATCATTTCTTTTTCAACCAAATTTAATGAAGGTATTCATCTTCAGCAGACCTGCCCCACAAGAAATCTTAATAGAAATTCTTCAGGCAGAAGAAAAATGACAAAGGTCAAAAACTTGGGTAAATAATAAGAAGAGCATTGGAGAAGCCAAAACTGGAGATGAAAATATTTCCTTTTCTTATTTGATCCTGAAGACAACTCTTTGTTTAAGGCAATAATAGTACTACTGTATAGGTGGTTATAGGGCACAGATAAGTAAAGCAAATGTCAGTAATGTCACCTGAGATGGGAGGAAGGAACTGGAAATACTCTGGTGAAAAGCACCTGCACTATATGTGATACAGTGCTATTTGAATGTGGATTTAGATTAGTTTAAAATCTTCACTATAAACTCTGGGACAGCACCAAAAATTTTTCAAAGTACAGTTGATATGCTAAGAGAGGACATAAAATGCTATCATATAAAAAGGACAAATATAACCCATAGAAAACACAAACATGGCAGATATTAGTCTAACTACATCAACAATTGCTTTAAAATGAATGGTCTAATTACACCAAATAAAAGACAGAGGTTGTTAGAGTCTATAAAATAAAACACAAGATCCAATTATATATTGTCTACAAGAAACCCACTTTAAATATGTAGACTTGATAGGGTAAAAGAAAAGTGATGGAAAAATATTTACCATGAGAACAATAAAATAAAGCTGGAGTGTCTGTATTAATTTCAGACATATCAGACTTCAGAAGATAGAGGATGACCAGTGATAAATGGGTCATTACACAATGATTAAGATGTCAGTTCTCCAAAAATATATCACAATCCTAAACGTTTATGCACCTGGCAGCACAGCTTCAAAACAGGAGGCCAAATTGATAGGAGAGAGAGACATATCCACTGTTAAAGTTGGAAACTTCTACATTTCTTATCAGTATTGTTAGATCAAGGAGGCAGAAAAATCATTAAAAGTGCACATGACCTGAACAGCAGCAATCAACATTATCTAATATGAATTTATGGAAAAAAATCAATAGAATTAATAAGGCTTTAGTCAGGCTAATGAGGAAAATGAGAAAGATACACATTAGCAATATTAGAAATGACAGAGAGGTCATTAATAGTGATCTCATGGACAGTTAAGGGGTTATAAAGGAATACTTTGAACAACTCTATGCCTGCAAATTTAATAACTTAGATGAGATGGACCAAATAATTTCTTGAAAGACACAATCTACCAAAACTCATACAAGGAGAAATAGATAACCTGAATAGCTCTGGAGAAGTCTGGCTCCTGGTCAAATAATCTAGTGTAATTTTTCAAGCCTGACCATAGACAATTACAAAGGTTCTACCTGGCAGGTATCAGGGGAAAGGAAAGCTGGCCTTTCTACCTGATGCAGAGACAATGAATTGCAGTTTCTGGAGAGAAACTCAAGGGTTCAGGCCCCGCTGGCCAACCACACTCTTATATTTAACTGCATTCTCAGCCCGGGTGTCTGCAGCTGGGGGTCTCTTTACCTGGGACTTTGGCTGAGGCCTTCCCCAGGTGACTCTGCTTAGACCACCTTACTAGTGGGAGGTGGACTTGGAGATACTTGTCCTCATTCTAACTCAGTACTCTGAAATTGTCTACTCCTAATCTCCCCCTGCTTTCTCCCTCCAGCCTCAGGGTCCATAAAACCATAGGAGCCTTTGGTTTTGTCTGCCATGACAATGAGCTGACCCCCCCGCACCCCCGTTCTGATGAACCAGTGCACTGACTCATGGCGGAAAATGGAACTTGCAGTAGTAGGCGTTTCTTCTGGGTTTAGCCTCATGCTTACAATATCACACGCGGTCAGGGATTAAAAGCTTCACTCTTACCTACTTTCATTTTGGCATGTTGTTGCTATTTTTTTAAAATTGTTTTAATTGAAATATAGTTAATTTACAATGTTGTGTTAGTTTTAGGCATACAGCAAAGAGTTATATATATATGTATGTTCTTTTTCAGATTCTTTTCCATTATAGGTTATTACAAGATACTGAATATAGTTTCCTGTGCTATACAATAGGGCCTTGTTGTTGATCTATTTTACATATAGTAGTGTGTATCTGTTAATCCCATACTCCTAATTTATCCCTCCCGACCCCCTTTCCCCTTTGGTAACGGTAAGTTTGTTTTCTGTCTGTGAGTCTACTTCTGTTTTGTAAATAAGTTCATTTGATTCCACATGTAAGTGATATGATATTTGTCTTTCTCTGTCTGACTTACTTTACTTAATATGATAATCTCTAGGTCCATCCATGTTGCTGCAAACGGCATTATTTCATTCTTTTTTTATGGCTGAGTAATATTCCATTGTATATAAGACAGGTTGTTGCTTTAATTGAAGACTCTGACACCTGCCTGTCCTGCTCTCCTTCTCCAGCTTAACTGAGGTCTTGACAGCTCAATATCTTTTAAATAAATGGAATCAATAATTAATAACCTTCACAAAAGAAAACACTAGGCCCAGATGATGTTGCTGGTGAATCTACTGCACATTTATGAAAGAAATAACACAACTTCTCCACAGTCTCCAGAAATAGATGCAGAGGAAACACTTCTTAATTCATTTATGAAAGGAAAATCACAGACCAATGCCACTCATGAACTTAGACATGAAAAGCCTCAATAAAATAATAGCAACTTGAGTTAAACAATAAACACAAACAAAATTATACCCCATGAAGAAATAGAATTCATTTCAGGAATGCAGGTGTCTTCAATTGGAGTTTCTTTGTCTGGGGTCTTTGGCTAAGTTCTCTACCCACACCTCCTTATTAGGGGGAAGTCAACATTTAAAATTAATAATGTAGCTCACCTTAACAATGGGCTAATAAAGAAAATCATATGATCATATCAATTGACACACAAAAAAGTATTTGACAAAATCCAACACCGATTCATTAAAAGGATCTTGGAAACCTAGGATAGAGAATTTCTTTGACTTAGTAAAGAATATTTAAATAAAACCTCCAGCTAACTACATACATAATGATGGAAAGACTGAACACTTTCCCACTTAGACTGGGAAGAAGACAGGATGTCCTTTCTTGTCACTCTTATCTGTCAACATAGTACTGAAAGTTCTACCTAGTGCAATAAGACAAAAAATATATACATACAGCTTATAAAGAAAGAAAGGTATATATATATATATAGCAGGTGCCATATTGTCTATGTAGAAAACCCCAAAGAATCTATAAGAAAGGCTCTGTAACTAGTAAGTGAGCATAACAAGGTTGTAAGATACATGATCAGTATGCAAAAGTTGATTGTCTTCCTATATATCACCAATGAACAACTGGAATTTGAAATTGCAAAAACAATACCATTTGCATGAAGAAGTGAAATATTAATATTTATGTATAAACCTGACAAAACCTATGTAGGGTTGATATGTGGAAAGCTATAAAAATCTGCTAAGAAAAATCAAATAAAAGAAGAGACATTGGAATACTTAATACTGTAAAGATGCCAATTGTTCCCAGCTTGATTTATAGATTAAATGCAATTCCAATCGCTATATCAGCAAGATATTGTGCAGATCTTAACAAAATGATTAAAATTTTTATATGGTAAGGAAAAGATCTAGAATAGTCAACCTAATACTAAAGAAGAAAAACTAAGTTGGAGGACTCATCCTACCCAATTTCAAGACTAAACATAAAATTACAATGATAGAGACAACATGGAACGAACAGAAGAACAGACACATAGATCTAAGGAACAGACTAGAAAGCCCAGAAATGGACCACAGGGCTATAGTTATCTGAGTTTTGAAAAATGTGCAAAGACAATTCAATAGAGAAAGAATAGCTTTTCAACAAATGGTGCTTGGAAAATTGGATGTACATAAGCAAAACACTTGACATCAACAAAGCCTTACAATTTACAGAAAAATTGATTGAAATTATAGTCCCAAATGCAAAATGCACAACTCTGAATTTTATAGAATAAAACAGAGGAGAAAAATCTATGTGACCTTTGTTTTGGTGATGAGTTTTCAGATACAACACTAGCAGCACAGCCCATGAAAGAAGTGATTTATAAATTGAACTTCTTTAAATTAAAATTGTCTGCTCTCTATATATAGAAGATTCTGTTAAGAGAATGAAAAGACGAGCCAGTATGAACTCACATATGTTATACTTTGGTTTATGATGCAATTCATTATCATCATCATTATTATTCTTACTATTGCTACTATTATTACTATTATTATTTTGCTCAAATTGTCCTGTAGTTGGCATTGGGTGCTCTTTCAGTCGACTCTCGTGTCCTTTTGAGATACCCTTATTATTTAATTTGTTTAGTACTTCCTCACTTCCTGACAATACAAGTTGCTCCAAGCTCATGTTGTATATTTCTTGCCCCAGTCCTATAATCAGCCATTTTTCCAAGGAAAATTGGACCTTTTATTGGAGAATGGTATTAGAAGCCAAGATCTGGGTGTTAGATGTGTTCCTTGCTACTGAGGTGTTATTGCTTCTAGGCCCTCTCAGCTGATTGAGTAATGATGTATGTGTATATACTAACCTTTGTATATACACATAGTAAACATTTCTATATGAAACTATCCATACCCTTATTCAGCTAAACTTGAATCCACAGTGATTTCTCTAACTCTTATCAATTACCACACAGATCTAGGGGGATCTAGCCTAATCCTCTTGCTTTCTTTGAACTACCACTACAACAGTCAGAAATCTTGCCCCCACCATCTTCTTTCCATTACAGTGGAATATGCATAGTATGCATAATAGTGTATTATAGGGGAAATTCATATATAGTTCATACAGGGAATTTTTAAAAACAGGGTATTTGGGGAAGGTTCATACAGGGAAAACTTGGTGTATGATATGTGGAAATTCTTTTCCTGGTCTCCTAAACTTTTCTGTAAATCTAAAACTATTGCAGAATAAAAACGATTACAAAAAACAATGGGCATTATTATATACTTGGCTTTCTACATTTATTCTTAACAATTTGAACATATTCCAAGGTTATTATATATTCTTAGAAAAGGTATTATTAGGTGGAAGTATAACATTCTTTTTGAAAACTATAATTTCTTAATGTGATTTTCATGTTTTTAAGTATTTAATTGTTTTAAATTTTATGGAATTATATGAAACAATATAATGAATATTTGTAAGTATATAGCTTTGAGCATAATTTATATTATATCATTTCACTAACTTTCTGGAAGTAGGAATAACTGAAGAAGATATGTGAACATTGTATATATACACATTTTTTAACATATATATTATTTTTTAAAGAGAGTTTGTGTTTATTCCAACTTTATCTGAGGTTAATGTGAATTTCTGCCTAATTTGCCCTGGAAAATATTATTTATCATCCTTATTAAGTGTTTGCATACGTTGTAGCTTATGTAATTTAATTTTCAATGTTTGGTTGTAACAATGAAGTTGATCATTTTTTCCATATTCATCAGCCATTTCTAGTCCTATTACTATTTACTGCATCTTTTAAATCTTTATCAGTTTCTCACTCTGTTGTTACTTAATGAAAATTGCTCTATTGCTTCTTTATAAGTTTTTCCAGAGCTTTTATTTTATTAGTGCAGTTTTAATTTTCTCAGAGAACTTTATTTAAGTAAGATTTTCACATTGGTTAATAGAATTAAGCATAATCTCTTACAAACAAAGGAAAAGGTAGAGTAATCTAATAAAAATTGGTGTCAAATTATTGAGGTTTATTTAATTACACTCTATTCGGAAGCATAATGCTTTATATTTAACCAATTTTACACTTTACAAAGGGTTTTTAAATCCATTGTATTTTACGGAATTGCATAATGTCAAGCTAGATCTCATTCCCAAACTAAACTTTGTCAATAACTAACAACCTGTGTATTTCCATTGGGCCTCTGTTTTCTCTTTTTAAAAAGATAGTGTGTATTTAACAGTACCTACCCCATAGGCTTACTGGAAAGATCAAATTAAAAAACAAACAAACAAAAAAGCACCTTTTTCACATAGTAAGCACTCAATAAATGCTATTAGTGATACTGCAGCTCATGATAATATGATGACCACAATAGAATGTCTAACGTTCTTGCACAAGAATGCTTACAATGTGACTGTAATGTACGTAAGACAGTCATTTTATTATTAATACACAAAACTAAAACTTGTAGTGCTTGGGTGACTGTCCGTCTCCTAGCTTGTAAGTATCAGAATGCTGAGGAGACACTAGTTTTCTAATCTCTGTTTTGTGCCCTTTGCCTCCACCACAGTCCCAGATAATACACCTCTGAGCCAGTGCTATCTTTGAAGATAAGCTGCACATGGAGTATTCATATGATCATAGCTTCTTATTCTGTTGCTGCTTAAATAATCAGACCCCCAAAATGTAAAATTCTTCATTTAGAGGTCTGTACTATGTGCTTTCTAACTTATTTAACATTTTCAGCAGTTACCTCATTGATAACATGACAGGTTCCTGTCAAATCTGCAGAAGATTCTTACCTCTGAGAGATGGCTATCAATTTGGTGCGTGACAGAATCAAGATACAATGCATTTTTTAAGAGGTGGAAAACAAATATCAATTGCTACAGAACAAAATAAGCAATGTAACAACATATATCTTCTGCAAAATAATATTGTATTTGTAAATATATAAGAGCAGAGTAAAGTAAGATTAGTCATAAGAATTGGATATGGGAACAACAACAAAAAAACGTGTATACTGACTATCATTGCTTTAAGTAACGTGACAATATGAGGTGCTGCTAAAACATAAAACCAAGGTAATGTTACTGGTTAGAAATTTTTAAAATTGTGTAAAAAATCTGTATTAGGGAATTTGCTATGGTTGAAGGTGATAATAGTACTTGTAAGATACATTACTGTTAGGTAAGATGTGATAGTGAAAAATTGATAAAATAGAGTGAGCTTGGAATACTCTATGATCTCAAAACCTCGATATATAAACTTAATAAAATAAACTAGGTCTTTTTGATATACAAAGAATAGGCCTTCAGTATGTTCTAAATATTTTAAGGTTTACATATATGGTGATGTTGCAATCGTTGCCCTTTAAAGTGATTACAGGTGGGAAAGTTAAATGTCCGGAAACAAAGTCACTGCAGCGTTGTAACCAGGAACACAGACACTGGACCCCACAGCATAGGTTTGAATCTGGCCCTTCTGTTTACTATATTACGAGTTTCGTTGGGCTCTTAGCACCTGGAGGCCATCTGAATTAAACAGACAAAAAGCTCATTACATTTTTGAGAGGACTATATTTTCTAACTACCTGAAAGAAAATAGAAAACTATTGAAGATCTAAAACAAAATTTGTATCCCCAGGTGTCTAGGTCCATACTGTGGGCTAAAAATTTCTTCAGAACCCACAAAATACACATTTCACAAATCCCTTCAGGTAGAGAAAAGAGCATATAAAAAAGGAACAACTTGCAGGAGGGCAGAGTCAGGGCCTTCCAGGAACAAGGGAGCTACATCCCGGGGGAGGCCTCCATCCCCACTTAATCGCCCAAAGACATCTCAGAATTACTATAGACCAAGTGCTTAATTTCCTCTTCACTTATCTGAATACAGGAATTTATTGTAATCATATAATCCCCATTCCACCTATGGAATTTGAATGTATGAGGAAAAAGCGAGCTCATCCTTTTATTGCATAGGTTTCTAGATCAAGGGGAACCACTTGGGTCTGATAAAGACATAACTGAGCATCCTTCAGAGCTCCTGAAATTAAAATTGGATACCATGATGTTTTTACTGGACTGAGCTTTTGGGTTGTCTCCTTTGGGGATCGGGTGAGTATATATTGCCTATGGGGAGAACTGAATATTTATTGATAAAAGTAGATTGTCACAACTATACTTCAACTAAAAAAAGGAAAAAAAAACTCCAACATGGAAAATATCTGAAAAAAAAAAAAAAAAAAGGTAGATTGTCTGTGGAAATAATGCATTCATCAGATATTTTTAACTCTGCCTTCTGGGTACATGGATGAACTTCCTAGCTTCCTTAACCCTGAGTGGTGCCCAATATATGATATGTGTATTAAGATATGAATATTACTTCTGGGTGAGAATATTTAATTGCTGGCTTGAGATCCTTCAGAGATCTCAGTTGCTCTGGCATGGCAACTAGCAACATTCAAGGTGAAGACTGCTTCATCACCCGAAAGAAATTCAGTAAGCACAGACACCTCCCAACTGGTGGCAGACAGTTAGTGTGTGCAGAAAGGAGTCTTTGCTGTTTTAAGCCACTCATTGAGATGCTGGCATTCCTATATGTCAGATCATAATCCAGCCTGTGCTGATACCGGCAAAATAATAGAGAAGATGATAGAGAGATAGATAAATAGAAAGATAGATCAGTAGGTAGTAAATAGATCTGATATAGGTATACCTAGATGTGTATATTTATATATCTATATATCTATATATATACATCACATGTATAGGTATATATTTAGTTTGATATGAATCTATTTATGTGTTTATGCAAGTATGTGTATAGATATAGTATAGATATAGTAAATATATATATCTATAATATATAAATATATATTATAGATATATATATATAAGATGGAGAAATTCTAGTATATTTATAGCTAGTCTGAGTTATTTATTAGAGAGAAAAAATAGAACTCTGCTGGAGAAAGACTATAAAACTGGTAGAATTGTGCCTTGCAGAGGAGGGAGGGAAAGGAATCTAAAGTATGCGTGTGGACACCAGCTTCTATAGAAGTCTGGGCAGCTTATTCACAATAACAGAACAAAACTGGAAGGGCAGAGAAAAGTGGTGCATTATCGACCAGTCAACAGTTGCAGATAAGACAGGAGGGCCTTGATAAGAACAGTAAATATAGAGCAAAAATAGTCCCAGAAAAAACCGTGTTGGGTAAATTTCAGAAGTTTGTAAAAACGATTTCTATATAGATACTGAAATACTTGAAGGTGTCTCTGAATTTCTAGTACAGGTGACTGAAATTTGTAACATTACTGATTTAGGCTGAACGCAAAGGAAAGACAGGTCCCCTTAGGAGAGAGGCAGGACTAAACGTGTATGTGGAAATCAAACCCTAGTGTGAAGAATGCTGGCTTAGCAAAACAAAATAATCAGGTTTTACTGAAGGTAAACTAAAATTAACACTATTCATTAGCATCAAGCAAATAACAATAAATTTCCATAATAATCTCCATGAAATGAATACATTTTATTTCTATAGGTTTTACTTCTTTAAACTTATGATCATTGTACAGACAAACCAATGAATAGATTAATCTAAATATGTAAATTATTCCCCAGGCTCGTTTTACTTAATTCACCTTTTTTTTCCCTAATACTCAGAAAAAGCACAGAAGAGAAGGATTATGTTTCTCATTTTAAAGAAAAATAAAAGGAGATGGAGGTGAGGTGTTTTGCTCACTTCACACAGTTAATAAAAAGCAGAGGTGAATTTCAAGCCTTGATCTGAATAATTCTGGATCTCATGGTTGTTAACAGGACATTATGCTACCAAATGTCTTACAATACTTTTTTCTTTTTTTAATCATTAAGCAAAGGCTCCCTTGTACAAATTTTAGCCGTCTCTTCCACCTTGATCATCAGTCACAAGTATCTACAAGGTTCTGTATCACTGCAAAGTGGCACATGCCTTACTGGTTAAGATAGTCTCCATCTAACCCCTCCAAGAGGAATACTTCACATCATGTGACAAGGCAGCTACTTTCTCCATAGTATCTTCAGTCTTAGCCCTGCAGTCCTGTTGGAAGCAGCTGTCTATATAGATATTAGAGCTAACACTGTGTAGTGAACAGATTTGATTATGTTCATGAAGCTATCCTGTTCAACTGTCATAATAAATAATGACTGTATAATGTTCAGATAATGGGTTTTTAAGACGTAATGGACCTGACCATTTGTGGTCTGGATCTTTATGCCTTAATATAACCATAATTGGCTGTTTTAAAAATGGAATTCTTTTAATCTCATCGTAACCACTAACACACATGCATTTTACATTGTAAAGTGTGAAGAACCTTTTACCATAAATCTCATTTGAGAATTGGGAACCCACAACAAACACGTGAAAAGATTTATATAGATAAGCTGCATTCCTATTTCCAGAAGAAGAACACATTTTTAATTATACCACGCAGAAATATATGCCTTTAAATTGCAACTGTATGTGGACTCGTAGACAAAGTAACAGATATAAAAAGAGTTTTCTTTTTTTTTTTTAAGAGTTTTCTTTTTGATCTACAAAACTACAAAAAATATATTTTGAATTCAGTCAAATAAATCATAAATTAAAAGGGAAACACAAAGAAAAAGGAGCTACTTGAATGGACAGGTCAATGATGGAAACTTTCGATAGAGGACGTTCAAGATGGCAGAGGAGTAAGACATGGAGATCACCTTCCTCCACACAAATACATCAGAAATACATCTACACGTGGAACTGCTCCTACAGAACACCCACTGAACGCTGGCAGAAGACCTCAGACCTCCCAAAAGGCAAGAAACTCCCCCCGTACCTGGGGAGGGCAAAAGAAAAAAGAAACAACAGAGACAAAAGAATAGGGACGGGGCCTGCACCAGTGGGAGGGAGCCGTGAAGGAGGGAAGGTGTCCACACACTAGGAGCCCCTTCGGGGGCGGAGACTGCGGGTGGCGGAGGGGGGGAGCTTCGGAGCCACGGAGGAGAGCGCAGCCACAGGGGTGCGGAGGGCAGAGCGGAGAGACTCCCGCACGGAGGCTCGGCGCCGAGCAGCACTCACCAGCCCGAGAGGCTTGTCTGCTCCCCCGCCGGGGCGGGCGGGGCTGGGAGCTGAGGCTCGGGCTGCGGTCGGATCGCAGGGAGAGGACTGGGGTTGGCGGCGTGAACACAGCCTGAAGGGGCTAGTGCACCACGGCGAGCCGGGAGGGAGTCCGGGAAAAGGTCTGCAGCTGCCGAAGAGGCAAGAGACTTTTTCTTACCTCTTTGTTTCCTGGTGCGCGAGGAGAGGGGATTCAGAGCGCCGCCTAAACGAGCTCCAGAGAGGCGTGAGCCGCGGCCGTCAGCGCGGACCCCAGAGACGGGCATGAGACGCTGGGGCTGCTGCTGCCGCCACCAAGAAGCCTGTGTGCGAGCACAGGTCACTCTCCACACCGCCCCTCCCGGGAGCCGGTGCAGCCCGCCACGGCCAGGCTCCCGTGATCCAGGGACAACGTCCCCGGGAGAACGCACGGCGCGCCTCGGGCTGCTGCAACGTCACGACGCCTCTGACGCCGCAGGCTCGCCCCGCCTCCTCCGTACCGCTCCCTCCCCCCGCCTGAGTGAGCCAGAGCCCCCGAAGCAGCTGCGCCTTTAACCCCGTCCTGTCTGGGCGGGGAACAGATGCCCTCAGGCGACCTACACGCAGAGGCGGGTCCACATCCAAAGCTGAACCCCGGGAGCTGTGCGAACAAAGAAGAGAAAGGGAAATCTCTCCCAGCAGCCTCAGAAGCAGCGGATTAAATCTCCACAAACAACTTGATGTGCCTGCATCTGTGGAATACGTGAATAGACAACGAATGATCCCAAAATCGAGGTGGTGGGCTTTGGGAAAAACTGTAGACTTGGGGTTTACTTTCTACATCTAATTTGTTCCTGGCTTTAAGTTTATCTCAGTTTAGTATTCAGACATTATTATCACTGGTAAATTTGTTTATTGATTTGGTTGTTCTCTTCATATATATATATATATATATATATATATATATATATATATATATTTATCCTTTTTATCTTCTTTTTGTGAGTGTGTATGTGTATGCTTCTTTGTGTTATTTTGTCTGTATAGCTTTGCTTTTACCATTTGTCCTAGGGTTGTGTCTTTTTTCTTTTGTATAGTTTTAAGTGCTTGTTATCATTGGTGGATTTGTTTATTGGTTGGTTGCTCTCTTCTTTCTTCTTATATTTTTATTACTTTTTTTATTTTTAATAATTTATTTTTTATTTTAATAACTTTATTTTATTTTATTGTATTTATTTTCTTTCTTTCTTTTTTTTCTCCCTTTTCTTCCAGCCGTGTGGCTGACAGGGTCTTGATGATCCAGCCAGGTATCAGGCCTGTGCCTCTGAGTTGAGAGAGCCAAGTTCAGGACACTGGAACACCAGAGACCTCCCAGCCCCACGTAATATCAAATGGTGAAAAATCTCCCAGAGATCTCCACCTCAACACTAAGATGCAGCTCCACTCAATGACCAGTAAGCTACAGTGCTGGACACCCCATACCAAATAAAGAGCAAGACAGGAACACAACCCCACCCATTAGCAGAGAGGCTGCCTAAAATCATCATAAGGACACAGACACCCCAAAACACACCACCGGACATGGTCCTGCCCACCAGAAAGACAAGATCCAGCTTTAACCACCAGAACACAGGCACCAGTGTCCTCCACAAGGAATCCTACACAACCCACTGAACCAAACTTACCCACTGGGGGCAGACACCAAAAACAATGGGAACTACTAACCAGCAGCCTGTGAAAAGGAAACCCCCAAATGCAGTAAGTTAAGCAAAATGAGAAGACAGGGAAATACACAGCAGATGAAAGAGCAAGGTAAAAACCCACCATACCAAACAAATGAAGAGGAAATAGGCAGTCTACCTGAAAAAGAATTCAGAGTTATGATAGTAAAGAGGATCCAATATCTTGGAAATAGAATGGAGAAAATACAAGACACGTTTTAACAAGGACCTAGAAGAACTAAAGAGCAAACAAACAATGATGAACAACACAATAAATGAAATTAGATATTCTCTAGAAGGAATCAGTAGCAGAATAACTGAGGCAGAAGAACGGATAAGTGACCTGGAAGATAAAATAGTAGAAATAAGTACCACAGAGCAGAATAAAGAAAAAAGAATGAAAAGAATTGAGGACAGTCTCAGAGACTTCTGGGACAACATTAAATGCACATTTGAACTATAGGGGTCCCAGAAAAAGAGAAAAAGAAAGGGACAGAAAATATTTGAAGAAATTAGAGTTGAAAACTTCCCTAATATGGGAAAGGAAAGAGTCAATCAAGTCCAGGAAGCACAGAGAGTCCCATACAGGATAAATCTAAGGAGAAACACACCAAGACACATATGAATCAAACTATCAAAAATTAAATACAAAGAAAAAATATTAAAAGCAGCAAGGGAAAAACAACAAATATTATACAAGGGAATCCCCATGAGGTTAACAGCTGATTTCACAGCAGAAATTTTGCAAGCCAGAGGGTGTGACAGAACATATTTAAGTGATGAAAGGGAAAAACATACAGCCAAGATTACCCAGCAAGGATCTCATTCAGATTCGAGGGAGAAATTAAAATTTTACAGACAAGCAAAAGCTAAGAGAATTCAGCACCACCAAACCAGCTTTACAACAAATGCCATAGGAACTTCTCTAGGCAGGAAACACAAGAGAAGGAAAAGACTTACAATAACAAACCCAAAGCAATAAGAAAATGGTAATAGGAACATACATATCAAAAACTACCTTACGTGTAAATGGATTAAATGCTCCAACAAAAAGACACAGACTGGCTGAATGGATACAAAAACAAGACCCATATATATGCTGTCTACAAGAGACCCACTTCAGACCTAGGGACACATACAGACTGAAAGTGAGGGGATGGAAAAAGATATTCCATGCAAATGAAAATCAAAAGAAAGCTGGAGTAGCAATTCTCATATCAGACAAAATAGACTTTAAAATAAAGACTATTACAAGAGATAAAGAAGGACACTACATAATGACCAAGGGATCAATCCAAGAAGAAGATATAACAATTGTAAATATTTATGCACCCAACATAGAAGCACCTCAATACATAAGGCAAATGCTAACAGCCATAAAAGGGGAAATTGACAGTAACACAATCATAGTAGGGGACTTTAATACTGCACTTTCACCAATGGACACATCATTCAAAATGAAAATAAATATGGAAACACAAGCTTTACATGATACATTAAACAAGATGAACTTAATTGATATTTATAGAACATTCCATCCAAAAACAACAGAATACACTTTCTTCTCAAGTCCTCATGGAACATTCTCCAGGATAGACCATATCTTGGATCACAAATCAAGACTTGGTAAATTTAAGAAAATTGGCATCATATCAAGTAACTTTTCTGACCACAATGCTATGATACTAGATATCAGCTACAGGAAAAACTCTGTAAAAAACTAGAAACACATGGAGGCTAAGCAATACACTACTAAATAACCAAGATATCACTGAAAAAATCAAAGAGGAAATCAAAAAATACGTAGGAACAATGACAATGAAAACACGGCGACCCAAAACCTATGGGATGCAGCAGTTCTAAGTTCTAAGCAGTACCTAAGAAGTTTTTAGCAATATAATCTTACATCAAGAAACAAGAAACATCTCAAATAAGTAACCTAACATTACACCTAAAGCAGTTAGCGAAAGAAGAACAAAAGCACCCCAAAGTTAGCAGAAGGAAAGAAATCATAAAGATCAGATCAGAAATAAATGAAAAAGAAATGAAGGAAACGAGAGCAAAGATCAACAAAACTAAAAGCTGGTTCTTTGAGAAGATAAACAAAATTGATAAACCATTAGCCAGACTCATCAAGAATAAAGGGAGAAGATTCAAATCAACAGAATTAGAAACGAAAATAGAGAAGTAACAACTGACACTGCAGAAATACAAAGGATCATGAGAGATTACTACAATCAACTATATGCCAATAAAATGGACAACCTGGAAGAAATGGACAAATTCTTAGAAAAGCACAACCTTCAGAGACTGAACCAGGAAGAAATAGAAAATATACACAGACGAATCACAAGCACTGAAATTGAAACTGTGATTAAAAGTCTTCCAACAAACAAAAGCCTAGGACCAGATAGCTTCACAGGTGAATTCTATCAAACATTTAGAGACGAGCTAACACCTATCCTTATCAAATTCTTCCAAAATAAAGTAGAGGGAGGAACACTCCCAAACTCATTCTACAAGGCCACCATCACCCTAATACCAAAACCAGACAAAGATGTCACAAAAAAGAAAACTACAGGTCAATATCACCGATGAACATAGATGCAAAAATCCTCAACAAAATACTAGCAAACAGAATCCAACAACACATTAAAAGGATCATACACCATGATCAAGTGGAGTTTATCCCAGGAATACAAGGATTCTTCAATATACACAAAACAATCAATGGGATAAACCATATTAACAAATTGAAGGAGAAAAACCATATGATCATCTCAATAGATGCAGAAAAAGCTTTTGACAAAATTCAACACCGATTTATGATAAGAACCCTCCAGAAAATAGGCATAGAGGGAACTTACCTCAACATAATAAAGTCCATATATGACAAACCCACAGCCAACATTTTTCTCAGTCGTGAAAAACTGAAACCATTTTCACTAAGATCAGGAAAAAGACAAGGTTGCCCACTCTCACCACTATTATTCAACATAGTTTTGGAAGTTTTAGCCACAACAATCAGAGAAGAAAAAGAAATAGAAGGAAGCCAAATTGGAAAAGAAGAAGTAAAACTGTCACTGTTTGCAGATGACATGATACTATACATAGAGAATCCTAAAGATGCTACCAAAAAAAACTAGTAGTGCTAATCAATGAATTTGGTAAATTAGCAGGATACAAAATTAATGCACAGAAATCTCTTGCATTCCTATACACTAAGGATGAAAAATCTGAAAGAGAAATTAAGGAAACACTCTCATTTACCATTGCAACAAAAAGAATAAAATACCTAGGAATAAATTTACCTAAGGAGGCAAAAGACCTGTATGCAGAAAACTATAAGACACTGATGAAAGAAATTAAAGATGATACAAATAGATGGAGAGATATACCATGTTCTTGGACTGGAAGAATCAACATTGTGAAAATGACTCTACTACCCAAAGCAATCTACAGATTCAACGCCATCCTTATCAAACTACCAATGGAGTTTTTCACAGAACTAGAACAAAAAATTTCACAATTTGGATGGAAACACAAAAGACTCTAAATAGCCAAAGCAGTCTTGAGGAAGAAAAACGGAGCTGGAGGAATCAGGCTCTCTGAGTTCAGACTATACTACAAAGCTAAAGTAATCAAGACAGTATGGTACTGGCACAAAAACAGAAATATTGATCAATGGAACAAGATATACAGCCCAGAGATAAACCCACTCACATATGGTCACCTTATCTTTAATAAAGGAAGCAAGAATACACAGTGGAGAAAAGAGAGCCTCTTTAATTAGTGGTTCTGGGAATACTGCATGTAAAAGAATGAAATTAGAACACTCCTTAACACAATACACAAAACTAAACTCAAAATGGATTAAAGTCTAAATGTAAGGCCAGACACTATAAAACTCTTAGTGGAAAACATAGGCAGAACACTCTATGACATAAATCACAGCAAGATCGTGTTTGACCCACCTCCTAGAGAAATGGAAACAAAAATAAAAATGAACAAATGGGAACTAATGAAACTTAATAGGTTTTGCACAGCAAAGGAAACCATAAACAAGATGAAAAGACAGCCCTCAGAATGGGAGAAAGTATTTGCAAACCAAGCAACTGACAAAGGATTAATCTCCAAAATATGCAAGCAGTTCATTCAGCTCAATATCAAAAAAGCAAACAGCCCAATCCAAAAATGGGCAAAAGACCTAAATAGACATTTCTCCAAAGAAGATATACAGATTGCCAGTAAACACATGAAAGGTTGTTCAACATTACTAATCATTAGAGAAAGGCAAATCAAAACTACAGTGAGGTGTCACCTCACACTGGTCAGAATGGCCATCATCAAAAAATCTACAAACAACAAATATATGTATTTATTTCCATTACTCTAGGAGGTGGATCAAAAAAGATCTTGCTGTGATTTATGTCAAAGAGTGTTCTTCCTATGTTTTCCTCTAAGAGTTTTATAGTGTCCAGTCTTATATTTAGGTCTCTAATCCATTTTGAGTTTATTTTTGTGTATGGTGTTAGGGAGTATTCTAATTTCATTCTTTTACATGTAGCTGTCCAGTTTTCCCAGCACCACTTATTGAAGAGACTGTCTTTTCTCCATTGTATATCTTTGCCTCCTTTGTCATAGATTAGTTGACCATAGGTGCGTGGGTTAATCTCTGGGCTTTCTATCTTGTTCCATTGATCTATGTTTCTGTTTTTGTGCCAGTACCATATTGTCTTGATTACTGTAGCTTTGTAGTATAGTCTGAAGTCAGGGAGTCTGATTCCTCCAGCTCCATTTTTTTGCCTCAAGACTGCTTTGCCTATTCGGGGTCTTTTGTGTCTCCATACAAATTTTAAGCTGATTTGTTCTAGCTCCGTAAAAAATGCCATTGGTAATTTGATAGGGATTGCATTGAATCTGTAGATTGCTTTGGGTAGTATACTCATTTTCACAATGTTGATTCTTCCAATCCAAGAACATGGTATATCTCTCCATCTGTTGGTATCATCTTTAATTTCTTTCATCAGTGTCTTATAGTTTTCTGCATACAGGTCTTTTGTCTCCCTAGGTAGGTTTATTCCTAGGTATTTTATTCTTTTTGTTGCAATGGTAAATGGGAGTGTTTCCATAATTTCTCTTTCAGATTTTTCATCATTAGTGTATAGGAATGCAAGAGATTTCTGTGCATTAATTTTGTATCCTGCAACTTTACCATATTCATTAATTAGCTCTAGCAGTTTTCTGGTGGCAGTTTTAGGATTCTCTATGTATAGTATCATGTCATCCGCAAACAGTGACAGTTTTACTTCTTCTTTTCCAATTTGTATTCCTTTTATTTCTTTTTCTTCTCTGATTGCCGTGGCTAGGACTTCCAAAACTATGTTGAATAATAGTGGTGAGAGTGGACATCCTTCTCTCGTTCCTGATCTTAGAGGAAATGCTTTCAGTTTTTCACCATTGAGAATGATGTTTGCTGTGGGTTTGTCATATATGGCCTTTATTATGTTGAGGTAGGTTCCCTCTATGCCCACTTTCTGGAGAGTTTTTATCAGAAATGGGTGTTGAATTTTGTCAAAAGCTTTTTCTGCATCTATTGAGATGATCATATGGTTTTTATTCTTCAATTTGTTAATATGGTGTATCACATTGATTGATTTGCGTATATTGAAGAATCCTTGCATCCCTGGGATAAATCCCACTTGATCGTGGTGTATGATCCTTTTAATGTGTTGTTGGATTCTGTTTGCTAGTATTTTGTTGAGGATTTTTGCATCTATATTCATCAGTGATATTGCAAATGAATATTTGCAAATGAATCAACGGACAAAGGATTAATCTCCAAAATATATAAACAGCTCATTCAGCTCAATATCAAAGAAACAAACACCCCAATCCAAAAATGGGCAGAAGACCTAAATAGACATTTCTCCAAAGAAGACATACAGACGGCCACGAAGCACATGAAAAGATGCTCAACATCACTAATTATTAGAGAAATGCAAATCAAAACTACAATGAGGTATCACCTCACTCCTGTTAGAATGGGCATCATCAGAAAATCTACAAACAACAAATGCTGGAGAGGGTGTGGTGAAAAGGGAACCCTCTTGCACTGTTGGTGGGAATGTAAATTGATACAGCCACTATGGAGAACAATATGGAGGTTCCTTAAAAAACTAAAAATAGAATTACCATATGACCCAGCAATCCCACTACTGGGCATATACCCAGAGAAAACCGTAATTCAAAAAGACACATGCACCCGAATGTTCATGGCAGCACTATTTACAATAGCCAGGTCATGGAAGCAACCTAAATGCCCATCAACAGACGAATGGATAAAGAAGATGTGGTACATATATACAATGGAATATTACTCAGCCATAAAAAGGAACGAAATTGAGTCATTTGTTGAGACGTGGATGGATCTAGAGACTGTCATACAGAGTGAAGTAAGTCAGAAAGAGAAAAACAAATATCGTATATTAATGCATGTATGCGGAACCTAGAAAAATGGTACAGATGAGCCAGTTTGCAGGGCAGAAGTTGAGACACAGATGTAGAGAATGGACATATGGACACCAAGGGGGGAAAACTGTGGTGGGGTGGGGATGGTTGTGTGCTGAATTGGGCGATTGGGATTGACATGTATACACTGATGTGTATAAAACTGATGCCTAATAAGAACCTGCAGTATAAAAAAACAAACAAAACAACTAATACTAAACTTTCATTGGGTTATTTGTATGGAAATATGTTAATATAAGTGTTTCAGACATTACATGAAATTTCTAAAAATCTTATATTTGTATTTGTATGGAAATATGTATGGAAATATGTTAATATAAATGTTTCAGACATTACATGAAATTTCTAAAAATCTTATATTTGTACTTGTATGGAAATATGTATGGAAATATGTTAATATAAATGTTTCAGACATTACATGAAATTTCTAAAGATCTTATATGTTCTGGTATAATGTTATAAGTAATAATCCTAGTTATTACTTTAAAATGTATATCTCAGAAATAACTAATTTTCTTGTCAACTGCATTATTATGAACTGTCATCAAATCTTTAACCGTGGTCATTTTTTAAGTCTTTTGTCATTTACAGACAGTTCTGGGTGTACTCTGATGATTTTGCAAATATGTTCCTATAAAAGGGTTTCATCTTCAAGAAATACATGGAAAAGACTCTGACAAGTACAGGTTTCTGGTAACGGACTGTACTGCTGAACTGAATGAATAAGCATTTTCAGAACTCTAATGAAAAACTGATGAACTCATAAAAGTGCTAACAAAAGATCAAGATGAAAAAAAAAAATTAATTACATGGGACTGAGTGAACTGATGAGGATGAGTATAATTTTTGTGACTTTCTGTCTGAATTAAAAAAAAAAAAAATCCCACAAGGACTCAGAGGCAAAGAATATACAAATCAATTTTCACTGCAAAGTAAAGGAGCTGTTACAGTGGAGGATTACTGGACTGAATGTCAATATTATGACATAGTATGAGTGTGTTTTATGTTTCGTAATTGCAATCATTGTTGCTTTTGTTGTGGTCATCCATGTACAATGCTTGGTGTCAGTCGATTTATCTCTTGTAAAAATAAAATACAGTGTGTGTGTGTGAAAAAAAAAAAAACCAAATATATGTAAATAGCTATATGTAAATTTCCATTTTGCAACTTCTTATTTAAATGATAAAATAATTTTAGTAATATTTCATTCAAAATTTATCTTTGTAAATAATATTCTAAGTATACTATTATCTTCTAATCATCTTCATGAAACTCCCCATCACATTTCAAATTTGCTGTTCTAATTTTAATAAAGACCTGGGAAATTTTGATTCACATCACAAATGAAGATGGAATAATATAGGGTAGTCATTACTGAAAGACTGTTAAACTGTTTCCATGTCAAACAATTTTATTTATACCTCTGATTGTTTCAGTAGTCTCGATGCAGGTTGTTATCCACTAACACCGTCAAATCTGTTCTACTGTACTTATGAATATCTAGAGTTAGCCTGATTTGATAAAGTGTGTCATTGTTATTCATGGAGGTTTTTGGTGTATTACTGAACTTGTTTTACTTTTTGAAGTGTAAAATACAACCAGATAAATACTAGAACCACCTTCTGTAAATATGCAGTTCAACAAATAACCACAAAGGAAATATCTGGGTTGACCACCACCCAGATCAAGAAATAAAATAGTACCATCACCTAGAAGACTCTTATTTGTCCATTCCCTAACATAATCTCCTAATCCCTTGCCAAATATTAACCCTATTTTTATCTCTCAAAGTAGAGTTTTGTTTTTCCTGTTTTTATATAAATCGTCATGCCTTAATATTATTTTTTTTAATGTATTTATTCACCAGTATATCCTTGAGGACTATCTTCTTTGACTCAGCATTACAATTGTGATCCATCCATGTTTATGCATGTAGCTGTACTACATTCATGTTTGTTGTTGTATGATATTCAGTGGTATGATATATTGCATTACTAACAATTCTTTTCCTAGAAATGTGGTTTGTTTTTGATTTTGTTTATTATGAAAAATAATACCTGGAATATTTTTGTTTATGCTTGGTGTACATAAACATGCATTTGTTTTGGGCATAATCCTGGAATTAGAATTTATGGATCAAGGGTATGTGTCCCTTCAAATCTAATATATACCTGAATTTCAAAGCAATTGTACCATTTTATATTCCCACTAGCAGTGTAGGAACATTTAGTTACTCCACATATTCTCCATTACTTGCTATTTTCAAAATGTTTGATCTTCACCCTTCTGATGAGCATGCAGTGGTATTTCATTATAGTTTTAAGTTGAAATTTCCTGACCACAAATGAAGTTGGTCAACTTTTTGTATTTTTATTGACCTCAGATATCATCTTGAATAAAGCTCCTTTAAGATTTTTAAGGTTTCTTTTTCTTTTCTTCTTTTCTTCTTTCTTTCTCTTTCTTTCTTTCTTTTTCTTTTTCTTTTTCTTTCTTTCTTTCTTTCTTTCTTTCTTTCTTTCTCTTTCTTTCTTTTCTTTCTTTCTTTCTTTCTTTCTTTCTTTCTTCCTTCCTTCCTTCCTTCCTTCCTTCCTTTCTTTCTTTCTTTTTCTTTTTTCTTTCAACATATATTTATTTTATTTTTTGACTTATTTAGAAAGGAGTTTTGAGACTTGTCCGCTCATAAGAAGCACTTATTCAAAACACTATGTAGAGCATTTCTTCATGTCAAATTCATGAAAACACTGAGAGATTCCTGTTTGATTATATGTCAGTTTTCTTTTTTTAACCTAAAATTTGGCAGACTGCCATTCTTATACCTTTCCACATTGGTTAGGCTCTTCAAGTGTTAAGAGAAGTCTTAGGTGGGAGCTCCCTCCTCAGTCAAACAATGTATGTTATAGTAGTTGCAACATTACCCCCTGATAAGCTGTTAAGTCTTCAAAGGCAAAAGTAAGTACCTTCCCTTTTAGAACAGACCATTATTTGGTGATGCTATTGTCAGAATCAAAATAAATCTGTCAAAATGGAAGAAATCATACCTGCCACAAACCAGGCTGAGGGCCTTATCTGAAATAAGTTGTAAAGCAGGCAGTGGGGAAGGGTTTGATTTCCCCATCAAAGAGGTGATACACTTTAAATCACAATTTATTCTTAGACAAAAGTCAGAATGCCATTCTAAGCAACACTAAAATCTTTTCTGTTATTTTGATGGAGAGCCCTATGCAACTTATAAATCAGATATAAACTTGCTGTACTGAGGCAGGCCATGTACCTTTTCCATGTATCCAGTGTGCTATACAAGAAGAACACAATGCCATCAATCTCCACAATCTGCAGTGTGCAAAGGTAAGTTGCCAGTGCTTCATTCCCTCATTCAGATTTTTCATCTCAGATGCCAAGCCAGTAAAGTCTATAAAGAAAGCCTATTCAGAGTCTTTTGTTCCTATTCTTTGTCAGTTCTTTGTAACTTTTATTACAAGCTCACTGCCTTGCTCCTTGCTGCTTCTATAGCTATATTCATTACCTTTGCTTCCTAGTTACCAAGTGAGCTGCAAAAGTGTGGGTGCAGGAAGAGCAAACAGAGGTCTCAGTAGAATATCTGAGATGGAATAGCAGATACTTAACTGTAGTGACCATAGGTACCAGTTGGCTGGAGACAATTCTGATTTAGCCTGTGGTTCCAGTATCCCCTCTGGTTTACTCTCCTGGTCCCACCACTGTTCAGTCTGAAAAGTGAGGTGGTTTGAATCTGGGATTGCATTGTCTCCCTTGCCATAAACTATAATCTCTAGTCTGACCCAGGGAGTAGATAGCATAGGGCAATTTCAGAGTATAATATCAAATTTATTCATTAGTTTATTAAATCATAATATGCATAACCATTTTTATGTAAAATGTGGATAGTGGCTTTCAACTGAATCTCTTTTACTTTCAACAATTTCCTGTTTCAGTTGAGAGGAAACTGACACAGGAAGAAAGTTTTTCCTTGTGTTGTATGTGCTTCATTATCAGTAGGAAAAAAAACCTATAAATTTCAGAGGAATCTATTCCTATTAATTGTTTGGTTACTTAAATTTTTATATTAGCAGGCATGCTGAAAGATTAAAGTCATAAAAATCTTGGATATCAAGTATATTTTAATTTTAGTTTTGAAATGTTGATATTGATAGTCACAGAAAAAGACCACTATTTTCTTAAAGATCCTTATTTCATTTGAAAAGTTAGTTATTACTATTATATTTCAAATGTATGTAATTCACATAATTAATTACATATGTTATAGTGCCAAATAAAAACTAAACTATAGCCATCTATCTTTATATAAAAATAATGTTTAAAAACCCCACAGAATTAAACACTATAATTCCAGAAATTGGATAGTGTTTCTGTAGGTGTTTAATAAAATGTGTTATTTGACCATTAGGAAAACTATGATTATACAAACTCAAAACACTTTAAATGAAAAACTGTACCTTGACCATTAACATTCAAAGATACTGAATTACTTATATCATTTAGTCATTTCTAAAATATGTTTAATATCTTTGGTCTTCTGTTGAATAATATATTTTCTTTTCCACTACGAAGTTTTAGTTTTCATTACTTATATGTCCAAGACTGAGAAACCATGGTGTGCTGAAGATATAAGAGTACTATGAATTGTTTACTACACACCATTCAGAGAGTTGGTGGAGTCACCAAGCTGGGAGACGGACTTGGTCAAATCTTGCCCTTAATTCAAACCATGCTGCAGTCAATGGCAGTGGCTTGTAACTTGGGTAAACATTAAACGTCATGTAGACTATTGCTCTTTGTTCATTACAGTCCCTCAAACTTTGGTCTTTGAAAGTGCAAGGGAACATGTTTCACATTCGTCACATACACACTAAATAACCAAAGCTGTTCTGGCAGAAGTCAGGGTCATGAAAAAGTATCCTCTAAATACATAACCTATTCTGATTCCCAAAACATATTTCCCAGGTTAAAAAAATGTTCCACTCATTTTTCTACCTGTATCTGTAGATATAGACCACCTCTCTGTGTGGTTTTGGGGGGCAGGTACATATTCCATTTCCACGTTTCTTATGACTTATGATATCACCTTCTGTGAGTCTTCTTGAAGCCCTTTCTCTTTTATACCCATCCCCTATATCCTGCCACATTTCTTTTGACATTCAGGCTGTGGCATCCTCAGCTTTAGGTTTTCCGTTCTGGTGGTGCCTCAGAGAAGGTCACTTCCCACATTTGTGTCCTCCTCCTGTGCCTTCCCCAGCAGTGCTCTACCCTTTCTTGTTAGTGTGTTTTGATAGAGGGCAGTGGAAGGGGAATTCTCTGTTTTCCTGAGTAAGCCATGTCGTAAGCATGCATGGGGTCCCTGGTGTCAGGGAGTGTGGTCTCCTAGGTGCCCTGTTCCTCTCAGGCTCTATTTCGAGATACATCCTGCCTCTCTCCTAGAAGGACAATGTTCTATATTTTAGTTCCTTTGCCCCAGCTGCACAAGACCCTAAGGACCAGTGTTTGTGACCTTCCCCCAAGGAGATTAAGACTTTTGTTCCACAGGATAGATGGGGAAGAACGGTTCAGGCTGACTTTCCTGATGCTCTCTCACTGGTTTCTGCCCCCACCCCCCAGGTCTAAAACACAAAGTATACTTTTTTGGAAAAACTTAGCAGTTGGTTTTTAAATTGTAGGAATTAGCTTTTGCTTTATGTTTCAAATTAGAAACATTGTTCAAATTTGAAATGTAGGCTTCAATTAGCTATCCATTAAAGATAGCTATCAACTAAAGAATAAAGATGGTATTAGTGCTGTATAAGGAACTCAGAAATATTACTTAATGGAAAGACGATAGATTTTTATTCCCAAAAGACTCTATTAAGTAAAATTGCTCTGAGGAATTAACATGTATGAATTATAGTCTAAAGTAGGCTGTGTTTTGGTAATTTAATTACATGAAAAAACTAAAAGTGATAACCATGTTACAGCTTCTATCCTTTCTTGAAGACATAACAATAAGTAAAATATTTATTTTTTTCTGTAGGTACTAGACTCTTATTTAAATACAAGTTTTGCACACAAAAGAAATCTTGTCATTAGTCTTTTAAAAACTCATCTTGAGAGAATAAACAGAAGTGTCTTTAAACATTATTTATTTACTTAACATGTAGTGAACAAATATTTAGGGAGAAACAACTATAAGTCACCTATTTTCTAGGTTGAGGTATTTAAATCAGTGAACAACAACCAAGTCAAAATCTCAACTCTTGTGTAACTTATTATATTCTAGTAGGAAGAAAGAAACAGCTAAATGTAGACTCTGATGTCAGATGTTGACGAGCACTATGAAGAAATATAAAGCAGAGTAAGAAGAGAAAGAGTGCTGAGTGGAAAGGGGTTCTATTTTAAATGCAGGTGTTACCGAACCAAACTTAGGTCAACTCACCTGTATGCAGTAAAGCCAACTACTGATACTGGTTGTGGTGAAGGAAAGTGCAGCATTTATTGCAGGGCACCAAGCAAGGAGAATGGACAACTCATAATCAAAAGACTTCAACTCCCCAGTGGCTTTCAGGGAAGGGTTTTAATGTCAGTGGGAGGGAGGGGGCTGCAGGGTGTGTGATCAGTTCATGCACAATTCTGGGATGACTGGCATCAAGGTGAAGTTTCAAGCATCTTCATCCTTCTGGTTTCAACCGGTCTAGGGTCTATGTACTTGTGCTCAGCAGTTTTCATCTGGTGGGTCTGCTTCCTGTAAAAACAACTTAGGAATGTGTGTTGGGCCTTTATCTGTATCTTTCAGGGAACTGGGAGTTCGGTGATTCTGCTATGTGGCCGATTTAAAGTCTAAATCGTTACCAGTTTCTCCGCCCAACATCTATTCTTTGTTTCTACATCTTCACATTCCTAATCATTAACTCTTGAGCAGCATTTAGAGACTCAGTGGAGGCTTGGGAGACTAAAGCAAAAGCCTTTTACTTCAAAGGACGGGGACACAGTGGCGTGTATATGGCTTCACATGGATGATATTCACCTCTGGGACACTCTGAGGAGTTGGCGTTTGAAGAGGCAATGAATGAAATGACAGACTAGACCAGGGGATCTGTTGAAAGAATGATCCAGGACAGAGGCTCAAAATGCAATGAGGCAGGGAGGTGAATGTGGCAGAATATGAGGAAAAAAGGATTTTAGAAAATTAAATATTAACTTGATCTTTATAACAGCCCTATCACTTACTCTGTCTTACAGATGAGCAAACAAAGGTACATTAGTAGTAGGACAAAGGTCATACATCTTGTAGATGCCTGAACTTGGATTTGAATCCATAGTCTTTGATAGCTACAACACTATGGACTGCTTACACACTATTCTTTCTTTCTTTCTTTCTTTCTTTTTTTTTTTTTTAAGTTCTTAGTGGTTTTATTCATTTAAAAAAAATTATTGGAGTATAATTGCTTTACAATGTTGTATTAGTTTCTGTTGTACAATGAAGTGAGTCAGCTAGATGTATACATAGATCCCCTCCCTCTTGGACCTTTCTCCCCTGACCATCCGACCCATCTAGGTCATCACAGAGCGCTGAGCTGAGCTTCCTATAATATTTGCAAATGAAGCAACAGACAAAGGATTAATCTCCAAAACATACAAACACCCTATTCATTCTTTTCTTTCACCACTCACTAACTGCTTCTGTAAGGTCCCTGTTTAACTGGAGTCATGAAAGCTCATGACTTTCATATACTTGAAATATACTCCATATTCATTATACTCTGTTCAGTATCCTCACACCCTTTCAGGCACAAAGATATATCTGAGACCCTTATACCCCTTCCATGAAACTAACATCATCTTTCTCAACCAAAACTGATACTTCTCACCAACTACAATATTTTTAATCACCTCATGCCTCTTCTTCTTAAGGTTTATTTATTTGATTACTTTTCTTGCTTCTATTTATTTTAAGAAAAAAATGGCAGTTTTCCAAATTTCGAGCAGTAATCTAATTTTGACAAATAAGAAAAATATATAGGGGTAAATTTTTAAATAATAAACATAGATTTGAGTTTTTTTAGAATTCTGTGAAAAGAGGAAACATAAACATTCCTATGGTTCATTGTTCCTCAGATTAAAAAAAAATTAAAGGTGAAAGATTCATTTGGATGCTGTACTTAAGTTGTGTGTTCCATGGGCAGTGAATGAGGAAAGGCAGACAGGAGGAAGTGATTCTGGGATGCTGTGGGGTCATTAGTAAGATGCTATAAAGCAACCTTTGAGGGATTACAAATGAAAAATATAAATAATTTCATTTGTATCCTTTTTTTTTTAGATTCCACATATAAACAATAACATATGACATTTGTGTTTCTGTGTCACAGATGAAGAAAACAAACTTATGGTTACCAGGGGATAAGGGGGGGGGGGGATAAAGTGGAGATTGGGATTCACATATACACACTACTCTATATAAAATAGATAACTAATAAGGACCTACTGTATAGCACTGGGAACTCTACTCAATACTTTATAATGACCTACATGGGAAAATAATCTTAAAAGAGTGGATGTATGTATATGTATAACTGATTCACTTTCCTGTATAACTGAAACTACCACAAGATTGTAAATCAGCTATACTCCAACAAAATTTTTTTTAAAAAATGAAAAATGAAACTTTAAAATTTGGTTCAGGCTGAAAGGCCTTCCTGGTAAAACTTGGCTTAAAAGGAAAGAGGTTTGGTTTAGGAAAACCGCCGAAGCATGTCTTTGCCATGTGATAATAAGGCTGCTCTATCAAGCAGTGGCCAATGGACATAGAAGAGACAGTTTCTGAAAGCTCAGAGACTGCTACGACTTACAAGCTTCAGTTGGATTTTAATCTAGATTGTGAGAAAAAGGGAGAAGCAAAGGTTGATGCTATATTGCCATCTCAACTGACAGGAGGGTGAAAGAAGTTAAACAGCCTAACTTGACTGATTTTCCAACCTTTTCTACACTAAGTTTTAATCTGCAGGTTTCGTCCCCTGATTCTATTCACTCCTGCTAATGACCACCTATTGATATCACTTGTGCCAGTCACACACTTGTGCCAGTCACACATTAATATACAAATCTGGTAAAAAGTATTACATATTTATACATGTTTATAGACAGACGTGCCTATATACTAAGGCTGGAGGATGTTTTCATAGTAGTAGTAAGAAAAGATACAATAATGTATTAAAAATGAGTTTTTGTTACATTTTTCCAACATAATATAATCCACAATATAATCACTAGTGCATCAGTTATCTGTTGCTATGTAACACACCACTGCAAAACTTGGTTGTTTAAAGTAATAAACGCCTGTTTAGCTCATGAATCACTGAGTCGCTGTGAAACTGGCAGGTCTGTGCTGGCCTTGGTTATGTACCCACCCCAGCAGTTAGCTGGACAGACTGATAAGGTCTGGCTTTACTAACACTCCGTGGGCTCTTCCACATGTGTTGCACCTTGGCTGAGATGAAGCAGCTGACTGACCCCTGACTCTGCCCTATTTGGTCTGTCATCTTCCAGGAGTCTAGTCTGGTCTTATTCATGTTGTTAAAGAGAAAACCACAGGCTCAAAAGATGTCACTTGTGCTAAAGCCCAGGATACCAAACCTCAACTTAGTACCTAACCTAATTGCCATTTTAACCTTCCCAGAAATGTAATTTTAATCAACCCGTCTGGAATTTTCTGGTCAGCACCAATGAGGTCATCTGTCACATGGGTCCTCTCCATCCCCAGAGGAAGAAAAGGTCATCTGTGTGATAAAGCCCTTGTCATTCTCTTTCTCCCCAAAATAAAATGTCCTGGCTTAAAAATAGTTCTTTCTCTTCTTTTGCTAATAGCTCCCTTGCCCCACTCTTCTTCCTATAAAAACTTTCCATTTTGTACAACCTCTTGGAGCACTCTTCTAGTTTCTAGGTGGGATGTTGCCTGACTCATGAATCCTTGAACAAAGGTAATTAGATCTTCAAATTTACTTTGTTGAATTTTCTTTTAACAGTATGGAGGCTTCAGGAGTCCAAGAAAGCAAGCAGAGACATGCAAGACCTCTTGAGGCTGAAGGTTGGAAGTAATATCACATCACTTGCTTCCCTTTTAGCCAAAGCCAGTCACTATACCAGCTGAAATTCAAGGAGTAAGGAAAGGGTCTCTACCCCTTTAAAAAAGACCCGCAAAGGCCTTCTGCAAAGAGCATGGATATAAGAAAGCACGAATAATTGTGGCTACTTTTTCAATCTACCACGAGTGGCCTTAACATATATGTAGAGAAACTATTAGCAAATTTCCTTAGCAACTTGCTGCTCTGTGGCTTTACTAAGGAACCAAGAGATTTTCATCTATTTCATTATAATATTAGAAACAATTTATTATATGAAGTTTGCAGTTGCTTGCTTATAATTTCACTCTTCTGCTATCCTGTGAAATACTTAAAAACTTGTACCCTTGGGTTTTGTCTCCTCTGGATGTTACTAACCTGCAATAAAATGTATTCATTGCTACTCTAATGCAGCAGTTAATTGAATTTCAGTACTAGTCAACACCCACCAAGGTCATCTTGAGTCAGCTTCCACTTTGACAGGAATCTATTATCATCAAGAAACATCAAGCAATTAATCACTATATTTTAAGTTTGGGTCTTTTCATTTTTTTCTCTGCTTACATCCTAATAAATGGAGACACATATCAAACCTTACAGTTATGAATTAGAATGTCTTTCCTAGTAGATGACTTATTGATGGCGAAGTGATTAACCTTTCATTAAAACTTGATATAAAATTCTTCCCTCCATATATCTGTGTTTATTACTCAAGCCCCAAAGGAGAATACATCAAACATAAGACAGCTTGGTTTTTTAGAACACTTTTGCAAGTCAGAGACTCATAAAATCTGGGATTTTCTGATTTCTCCTCTGCTCCATCTACTTTATGGTAAAAGGGAACAGGTTCCACACTCTCTTGAACTGTATCTCATTACCTACCTTCAGGATAGAGACATGACATTAACTAAGGTGGTATCCTATAATTCCCATGTAGCATCTAAATAGAAAGGCATGACTAGATCTTTTATTTTGGTAGAATATTTTGTTTCGAATCAACATAGTGCAGAACTTTGTATACCTCTTCACAAGCACTCTGACATAGTTGACACATACTGCATACGGGACCCATTTTTTAAGAACTGGATGTAAATGCGGTGTCACAATTTTGTGTGACTAAGAGAAGCTATATGTCTCTATACAGAGGAGCCTTTCAAGCCTCTGCCTACTTATTCCTTCAGATCCCCGGAGGCTGTGGTGCTCTGATCACAGCGCAGCTGTTAACTCACACCGTCGTCACCTTTTATCTTGTCTTCTGCTTTGACTCTGCTTGTCTTTGATAAAATTCATTCTAAAGACCAGCAAACTCCCCAGCTAATAGTTCAGTGTTTTAAAGACGCTCAGAGCTGCCTGCAGGGCCTGCTATGCTGCTTCCGTAGCTGGTACCAGTGCTGCGCCGGTGACATCTGACAATGTCCATTAAAGGGCTGTCAGCTTGACACCAGGCTGCTGTGAATTTGCTTCACTGATAGGAACAGAATCCCTTCCCCTCTGCTATAATCAGTTACATTAGTAAAAAGAAAGCTGTCTTATTTGCCAGACTTTAGAGAATTTCCGTGCTATAACAGCATTGCATAAAACAACTCAAGAAAAGAACGCCTCAACTCTGATCATCGCTCTCTGCCCTTCCTGCTCCTCCAAGTTCTTTACAAGAATGAGGCTGGGCCTGAGAACAATCTGAGTTTGGAACACTAAGCTGTACTAGAATATGATGACCGATAACCAATGTTAAATGAAGAAACAAACAGATGCACATTTTTCTTTCTGGGTGATTTCCTAGACTTTGCCAGTTGTAAAACCTACATGACTTAAGACAGTCCAAATAAGCTTTGGGAATGTATTAACTTTTTACTCAAGTCTTGATAATGAAAATTAGTTTAAACTTTATGGCAGCTATTGAGACAACATCCCATTAGTAATTTTTTCCAGCTTTATTGAGATGTAATTAAGACTGTGTGTAAGTTTAAGGTGTACAAAGTGACGATTTGATATACTTACATATTGGGAAATTAAGGATAATTCACACATTCATCACCACAAATAGCTACCATTTTTGCAGTGAGAACTTTTAAGATCTACTCTCTTAGCAGCTTGCGAGTATATAATACAGTGTTGTTAACTATAGTCACCTTTCTGTACACGAAATCCCCAGGACTTATTCATCTTATAACCAGAAGTTTGTACCCTTCAAGCACCATCACCCATTTGCCCCCAGCCCCAGCTTCTGGCAACCACTGCTCTATTCTTTGTTTTGATGAATTTTCCATTAATCATTTTTAAGCTGCTGCCACATGTAGCAGGAGATTCCCTCTGACCTGCAAAGTGAAGAACGAGGATAAAGTTACTGGCTTCTCACTGTTGTGCAAAGAACAGAAGCAGTAGAGAAGTAGCTGAACAAAGCATCATTAGGTCAAGTTGCAATTCCCAGCTACAGAGTGAACTCATTAATACATAATACCACTTGGAATCGGAATTTTTGTATGAAATGAATGAGGAAAGACAATCAGTTCACTCTCAAGAACTGAACACAAAACACTAGTCTGGAAATGTGTCAGGCAATGGGAACACAATAAAGGGCAAAATAGATATAATTTATGCTGTTCGTGTACTTATATATTAACAATAAAGACAGACATTAATGAAAATATCTTGAATATCATGAATATACTTGATATAAATGGAAAGAGTAGGCAGAGTAGAAGTGATTAACTGTGTAACAAGGATTAAACATAGTCATTAGAACTGGGAAAGATGTAGTACCAATCTACTGCTGTTTGTCCAGCATTTCTTGCTTCCATATGGGGACATGTTTTACCCCTTAAACACAGTAAATGGTCAAATATTTGGCTCTGTGACCTGAAGTGGGCTAGTCAGAAATTCTCTGAAATGTTTCAAATAGAATTGGAGTGCAATTAAAATATATATTTTTTTAATCTTTGATAGTGAATCTGTGAGTATATAAATCCAGAAAATCCCGTGGTCCCTTGGAATACGAAGAAAGACTATGTCTTACAAGAGAATAAAGTTGGCTTTGAGCCATGAGGCTGATTCTGCAAATGTTGGAAAACCACCAACTGAACTCAACTGCAGTTAATGGAATGAAAGGCCAGTGCTGAAGTGAAGCCCGGAGGCCGGGAGGGCGCTGATGGGCTGGCTGACAGGAGAAGGTACACGAGGGTCCAAGTCCCTCCTTCCTGCGGTCTCTCTAGCGCCCCCTCTGGCAGAGCCTAGTAGATGGCACGCTCTTGACGCAAAAATGTGGCTGGTGGAATATCAGCCCCAGGACCCTCAAGCTGAGTCTATGAGGCAGAGAAGCAAAACCTTAAGAACTGGATTAGTCACATAACTATTTCAGTAATTGAGTAAATCGTGTAAGGTCCTCTTACAAAGAAAATACGAGGCCCTGACCATTTTACAAGATAGTTTTAACAGTCAAATAATTAAACACTGCTAGAGAAAAGATAAAAGGGGAGTTATTCCTACTACTCGAATTAAGTTAGAATAATCTGGATAGTAAGACCAGACAATACCAGTATACGAAAAGTCATCACGGGACTAAATCTCACTAAAAAAAAAACAAAAGACGTTGAGAGAGAAGTCAGGACAGGAGGCCAGCATAATGGGTCTTGCTGGCTCTGAGCTCAAATTGGAACCTAATAGTTTCACAAATCAAGATTTTTCCACATTGGGGTTCAAATTGATTTTCTGTCACTGACAAACAAAAAGGTCTTACTTAATAAAAATCGGTGACTACCAATATTGCAAATGACGTCATGGAATGTGAAGGTGGTGGTGCAAAGGGGAGAAAGATCGTAAATGTTCCCTGGAGAGAACCGTGGGGAGCTGTTGATATTTGCTGTAAAGAAGAAGCTGTTTAAAGTTGATACCGTAAGATACAGTGTCTTAGCATGAAATCATTTGTCTGTTGATGAGTGTCGTCAGTGATGGGTGGAAACATGTCAGAGTGTGATTTTGTTAGATAACGCTTCAAACTTTACTAAGATGAAATGGAGAAGAAGCAAGAATGTATCCAAGTCAGCGGATCTGGATGGTGATTTGGAAGAGCAGGACAGAAAACATTCTTCCTGTGGTCGTAAGCAACTCTGACAAGTCAGGCAACTGCCTTTCCCTGTTTTCCCAAGTCAGCCCCTTTAGAAGCGATTTTCACTCTCTCCCACACTTCCATCTACCCCTTCCTTTTACCACTCGTCTTGGGGGAGGAAGGAATTGCTTGTCTCTTTAATGAAATTGGGAGAAGAAGTGCTGCAAGAAGAAAACTTCAATCACCTTCACTTACAGTTCTGTTTTGGAATCTATTTTCTATTTATCTGGCACAGACAACTGTCCTTCTTCCATCTGAGGAACCTAACGTTTAGCATTATACTGACAGGAGATGATTATAGCATCTCTTCACACAAGTGAGTTTCAATTCCTGGGTACTGTAATAAAAAACATAGTTAATGCATGCAGAATGCTCTAGTCCCCAGACACTATTTTGAAAGCTTTACTTATGTTGACTTATTTAATATAAAAAACTATATGGTCAGTACTATTATTATTTCTATTTTTCAGAGAAGCACACTAAGGTCAAACAGGTAAAATAAATTGCACAAAGACAGAGCCAATACATGGTATGACTAGGATTCACACTCAGGAATTCTGACTCAATAGTCCATGCATATGATCACTATTTTACATAACAATCCAAAATATAAATCTATGTTATAGGGTCAAAATTTTCTAATTAATTATATCTCCACTGCCCAAGTTCTAAATCAATTGAGAAGTAAATATAGGCATTAAATAGAAATCAGAATACCTATTTTGTTCTTGGAAAAGCTGCTTTAAAGTATTTCAACTTGATCCAAATTATAGATGGTCCATTTATTAATTTCTTCCTTGAATTGAGCCTACCTGCCCAGTTATAAAGAGCAGAAAAACTGAATGCCTTCCTGGGCAGAGGGAGGGCTTAGCAAATTAATTGTTTTGTTGTTATTGTTATTCTTTACTTCTGGAAGTTTTTTTGGAGATTGTCTTTTTCTTCATTGTTATGAAAGTCATGATGATATTAATTGTGCTTCTCTTTTGTTGAGTATTCCAAGGACTCTGGGAATTTTATCTATTTATTTTTAAAATTTTATTAAAGTATAGTTGATTTACAATGCTGTGTTAATTTCTGCTGTACAGCAAAATGACTCAGTTATACATATTCTTTTTCATTAGGGTTTATCACAAGTTACTGAATATAATTCCCTGTGCTATATAGTAGGACCTTGTTGTTTATCCATCCTATATATAATAGTTTACATCTGCTAATCCCAAACTACCGTTCTATCCCTCCCCCACCCCCCTCTCCCTTGGCAACCATAAGTCTGCTCTCTATGTCTGTGAGTATATTTCTCTTTCGTAGATCGGTTCATTTGTGTTGTATTTTAGATTCCACAGTTAAGTGATATCATAAGGTATTTGTCTTTCTGTTTCTGACTTACTTCACTTAGTATAATAATCTCTAGGTCCATCCATGTTGCTGCAAATGGCATTATTTCATTTTTTACGGCTGAGTAATATTCCATTATATATATATATATGCCACATCTTCTTTATGACTCTGGGAATTTTACATTTAAACACTGGTATTATACTTTTCTATCATTATTACATTATTATTATTGTTATTATTAATAGTTTGGATGATTTCTGACATCCATTGTCTCAGATCTAGCATGCTGGGACTCTTAGGTATTTGACCTTACAATCATCCTCTATGTCTATTATATTTTCTTTCATATTTTTAATTCTCTGTTTCTTTTGAAATTATGCTCTGTTAAATTTCCTAGAAAACATAATACCTTTTTCCTCCTGATGTTCTCATTTATTATTATTATAATTTAAGCAAGCATGTTTTTAATTGCTGAGTACTTAGGAAACATCTTTGCTATGGAAGGTTAGCATCTAGACTAACTAAAGTAAAAATCTGTAACAAGAATGTGGTGCTTCCATCACAGAAATCTAAAATATATGGGCTACTGGTTTAGTACACAGACAATAAGAGGAAAGGAAAAGGATATTGAAACCAGGAATTCTCATGTCCTTTGTTATGCTGTAGCAAAGTGTTTGGTAAATTGTCGTCTATGGTCACTTGACAGAACATCCACATACCTACGAGGTCTGTAGCTCTCTGAGAAGCAGCTCAGAGTAGTAATGTGTATTACTTATTTCTACCTGCTTTTAACAAAGTAGTTTAAGAAAAAGGTGATCTCAATCCAAATTTGGACCATTTATTGAGAGTGAAAGGCATGAAGGCTAGAGATGGAAAGAGGAGGTATCTGCTCCCACCACATCACATATAAAGTCATGGGCCCAGAACATGACAACAAAAACAAACAAAAAGGGCTTCCCTGGTGGCGCAGTGGTTAAGAATCTGCCTGCCAACGCAGGGGACACGGGTTCGAGCCCTGGTCCGGAAAGATCCCACGTGCCGCGGAGTGACTAAGCCCGTGAGCCACAACTACCGAGCCTGCGCATCTGGAGCCTGTGCTCCACAACAAGAGAGGCCACGATAGTGAGAGGCCCGCGCACCACGATGAGGAGTGACCCCCTCTCGCTGCAACTGGAGAAAGCCCTCGCACAGAAACGAAGACCCAACACAGACAATAAATAAATAAATAAATAAATAAATAATAAATTAAAAACAAACAAACAAACAAAAAGATTGGCAAAAGGGGGAATTGAAATTATATAGCAGTACTTGGTCCATAGCAATGATAAAATCAGCTGGCAGAGCTTGAAACCCTCCTTGACCTGGCAGTGGAGCAAGTGCTTAGTACATTTGCTGCCTATTTCTGCTGTTACAAATTTCCGCAAATGTAGTGGCTTAAAGAGCTCTCATTTAAAATAAGTCCCAATCCTGCAGCAAAGATCATATTAAATAAAGATATCCCCTTCAAACCCAAGCCTGATATTTCAAATAGTTTATTGTAAGTACCAATAAAATAAGGCAAAAATGATAGATTTAAGATATTTAATAAGGCAGCCTTAAGAACTCTGTCCAAAAAAGACCACTGTGCTTAGTTACTAACCCATGCTACCAGAAATCTATTAATTTTTTTTTTTTTTTAGATAATTGCATGGTTAAATGACTTCAAACCTGGTCTGAGTAAACGGACTCAGGCCTCCAAGCATGCATCAGAATTAACAGGTTATGAAAAGCACATCCTAAAGGTTCTCCGACACCCACCATGGTCAAAAGAAGAAAATGGCAAGGAAGACATCTAAGAGGTCATAGATGACAGTGTGTAAAGGGGTTTGTCCCAGAGAACAGAAACAGGGTCTTGAGAAGGGGCGTAGGCTGAATATTGGCAAAGATATCCAAATCCTAAAAACTCAAGAACCTGTGAATTAGTTAACTATACTGTAAAAGGAAATTTGCCAGTGGATCTAGATTATCTGGGTGGGATCTATGGCCTTACAAGAAGTAGGCAGAAGGATCAGAGTCAGTAGTAGGGTATGTGATGGGAACAGAAAGACCAAAGGCTATGTGGTGCTGGCCAGAAACCATGACTCCAGAAACCTCTGGAAGTCTCTAGAAGCTGGAAAACAAATATCCAATTTTTTGGATATGACACCAAAAGCACAAACTATAGAAGCAAAGTCAAAAACTAAGACTACATCAAACTTAGAAGCTTCTGCACAGCAAATGAAACAATAAAATGAAAGTCAAGTTACTGAATGGGAGAAAATAATTGCAAACCATATATCAGAGAAGGAGTTAAAATATATAAAATGTATAAAGAACTCATATAACACAGTAACAAAAACTAAACAATCCAATTTTAAAAGGGGCAGAGAAACTGAATAGATATTTTTCCAAAGAAGACATCCAAATGGCCAACAGGTTCATGAAAAGATGCTCAACATTACTAATAATAAGGAAAATGCAAATTAAAACCGCAATGAGATATTACCTCACCCCTGTTAAAATGGCTATCATGAAGAAGAAGAGAGATAACAAGTGTTGGTGAGGATACAGAGAAATAGGAACACTCCTACACTGTTGGAGGGAATGTAGTTTGGGGCAGCCACTATGGAAAACAGTATGGAGATTCCTCAAAAAATTAAACATAGAACTACTATATGATCTGCCAATTCCACTGCTTGGTATATGCACTCTCATATTTATTGAAGCATTATTCAGAATAGCCAAGATAGAGAAAAAACCTGTGTCCATCAAATGATGAATTGATAAAAAAAGATATGATACACACACACACACACACACACACACACACACACACACACACACACCAGAACATTATGTGAAGAAGGAAATCATGCCATTTGAGATAATATGCATGAACACTGAATGCATTATGCACAATGAGATAAGTCTGCAGGGAAAGACAAATACTGTATAATATTACTTATATGTGGAATCTAAAATAACTGAACTCATAGAAACAGGGAGTAAAATGGTGGTCACCAAGAGGCTTGGGGCGGGTGAATTGGGGAGATATTGGTCAAAGGATATAAACTTGCAACTAGAAGATTAATAAGATTTTGAGATGAAATGCATAGCATAGTGCAAAGTTTTATACTCAAAGTCAAAAAACTTCTTATGTAGCTTCAATATGGATCTTCTTAATGAAAGGAAATAAATGTGACAAATCAGTGAGGGAAGAAGAGCATTAACCACTAAACTGGTTTTACCTATCCAATTTTATTACTAGCTTTTCTCAAAAATTTTTTATTTGGTGCCAAAAAAAGCTTTCAGAACTCAATTGTCTTGAGTTATTCTCAGTGTGTCATATTTCCACTCTTTTTTTTTTCCTAACATTTTATTTTGAAAGAATTTTATTTTGAAAGGATGTGAAAGTGAACATTCACATAACATTCACATAACGACCCCCTAAAACCTACCTTAGTATGCTTTGTACTTGCTTATTTACATGTTTGTCCATCTACCCAATCTTCTATGAATAACTATAATTTATTTATATTGTAGTTCAAAGCAAAGTTTTGCTATAATTCCAGTTCACTCTAAATTCAACAGATATTCTTAAATAGAGCTTAACATTTGTGTAATAGCCTTGTAAGCAAGAATTACATTAAGTGGATTGTACAAATCTTTATTGCACATTACCTGATTTTTGACAAGAGCAATCCTAATTCCTGTCATCATATTGAATATGAACACGTCCCTTCTCTATCAATCTTCACTTTTCAGCCCACCTCCCATCCCAGAAGCAATCACTATTATTACTATATAAAAAATAGATTTGAATTTTTAGAGCAGTTTTAGGTTTATAGTAATATTGAGTAAAAAGTTCAGAGATTTCCCATATACCACCTGCCCCATAGATACACTGGCTCCCTCATTACCAACATCCCACCAGAGTAGCCCTTTTGTTACAATTGTTGAACTTACATTGACACATCATTATCACCCAAAGCCAAAACAATGGAATATTATTCACCATTAGGGTCATATATTCAATGGGTTATATATTTAATGGGTTTGGAAAAACTTAGAATGACATGTATTCACCATGCTAGTTTTATTATACATAGAGGAGTTTCACTGCCCCCCAAATATTTTGTGCTCTGCTTGTTCATCCCACCCTCAACACTAACCCCAGTAACCACTGATCATTTTATTGTCTCCATAGTTTTGTCCTCTTCCAAAATGTCAGATAATTGAATTCATATAGTAGGTAGCCTTTTCAGATCATCTTTTACTTAGTAATATGTGTTTAAGCTCTCTGCATGTATTTTCATGTTTTGATAACTCATTTATTTAGCTCCTTTCTTTTTAGTGTTGAATAATATTCCATTGTTTTTGGATATACTAAATAGAGTGTGTTGTTTCATAAGAAGCATTCAGAGTTTTTCCCAGTGAGATTGTACTATTTTACATTATCACAAACAATGTATAAGAGAGATCATCTTGCTTGAAAAGATCACCAATATTTGATGTGATCAGTCTTCTAATTTTAGTCATTTTGGTGGATATATCTTGTGATTATGCCTTACTTTAAACATATGCTTTAGGATATATGTAAATTTTAATTTAAATCAATATAATATTTTTATTAAATTTACATCTATACATGGAACACCTTTTTATTTTATACATGGGTTCTGTATTTTATTGAATTTTCTAGCAATTACATTCTTAAAATTGTAAAATTACTCACTCATTTATATTGTTATTTTAAGTAAACATTCATTCTTGTGTCTTACTCACATATTTAACACTTGCTCACATCTTTAAACTTTGTAGCATCTCAGAAATTTTGTCTGAAAAATCTCTCCACTTTTTCACATTAAACGTTTAGAACATTTTAGAATCTTTTAGACTTGGAAATCTTTTAAGATTTCCTTTACTGATAATCTACTATTAATGATCTTTCCTCTCTTCTTTCCCTTCCTCTTGCTTCCTTCCTTCTTTCCTTTCTTTATTCCTTTCTCTCTTTCTCTCTCTGAACTATTCCTTAATGATAAAAAGAACAAGTAATCAAGCAGTAATAACAATATTACATGTGATATAGACAAAATAAAATCATATTTGGAGATTGTTACACTCTTTATCAGCATTTGATAGAACAAGTAGTCAAAAAAAAATTGGTAAGCCTATAGAAGATCTTAATACTAACAACCAACTCTACTTATTGACTTTTACAAGGCACTACATTGAAGATTCAAAATACACATTCTTTTAAGTGCACATTAATATTTATGAAAATAGACAATATACTTGACCATAAATTAGGCCTCAATAAATTCCAAAACTTGAAATCTAACCTAGTATGCTTTTTGGACCACAATGGATTAAATTAGAAAGAAAGAATAAATATATATTTAGGAAATCCCAAAAATCTAGAAATTAAATTATGCATTTTTTGCAATGAGTTTTATGTTTTTGTTTTTTATTTTTATTTTATATTGGAGTATATTTGATTAACAATGATGTGTTAGTTACAGGTGTACAGCAAAGTGATTCAATTATAGCCATACAAGTATCCATTCTTTTTCAAATTCTTTTCCCATTTATGTTATTACAGAAAAATTATGCCTTTCTAATTAACCTATGGGTAAAGTAGAAATCACAAATGATTTATACCATAGGTTAACATAAATGATAATTATAAAGTGGACATGATAAAATTTGTGAGAAGCATCATTTAGAGGAAAATTTATAGTTTTAAATGCTTACATTAATTTTAAAAAATACTTTAAATCTAGTAATCTTTGTTTCACTGTATGAAGGGAGAAATAGAAGAACAAATTAAACCAAAGTAAGTAGAAATAAGTTAAAAAAATAAATGTAAGAAAAGAAATCATGAATAGTAAAGTGAAAAAGAGGAAAGAAAATTAATAATCTAATTCTTTATAAAGGTTAGTTAACTTGATAATCCCCAAATATGACAAATCAAGAACAAAAGAGAACAAAAAAATCAATATCAGGAAGCAAAGAAGTGATGTCACCACAGATTCTATAGACATTAAAAGATAATAAGGGATTATCATGAACAATTTTATTGTAATTAATTCAACAAATTTGACGAAATAAATTCCTCAGTAAAACAAAACTTACCCAAACTAACACAAATATAAGTACAAATTCTAAGTACCAAAATATATATTAAATAAACTAAGTTTGCAGTGAAAAACATCCCCACAAAAAAGCCTCAAGACAGAGATATTTTCATCAGTGAATTCTACCAAATATTTTTAAAATGAAAACTATCAATCTTACACAAGCACAGTAGGAATTGGGCAGAGGGTCACTCTCCAAATAATTACATAAGTCCAGTACAAAACTGACTCCATAGCCTGAGAGAAATTGCAAGAAAAAAATTCTAGAGTAACATCTTCAAAAAAGAAAAATACAAATACATCGAATTTCTGTGGTATATTTCTCACAAATGATAAATTGAATTGTATCTCAGAAATGGAAGTTTGGTTAACTAAATCCATTTAATACACCACATTAATATAACAAAGGAAACTATTAATATGATTAGTCTCAGTAAATAAAGAAAACTATATTTGACCATATTCAACACCTTTTCATGATCAACAGCCTCAGAAAATATGAGATAGAAGCATTACCTCAGGTTGATATAGGACATCTACAGATAACCTCATATAATAACATACATAATGACTGAATATTGAACTCTAAGCCTGAAACAAGACAATAACGCCCTCTCCCACGACTTCTACTTAATATTGTGTTGGAACTACAAGCCCTTTCAATGAAGCAAACAATAAAATAATATTACTAAATACTGGAAAGGAAGAATAAAACATTCCTCTAAGTGAATTCAATATGAATTAGGTACCAACACTGAAGTTATAATCTAACATAGCATATAATTCATGGTGTTTTATCATACGATACGATAGTATCCATACTTCATTTTTGTTTACCTGTAAAAAATTGAGTTGGAACGATATTTAAACTATATGCTCCTTCAACTGTTATACCTGTCAAATAAGTTTAGTCAGGACATATTTAATATTTGCATTTCATGTTATATAACGATGTGTTTATACTACCTCTATATTTACTATATGACTGCAAATAAAATACAATTCCTAAGCCACAATTAAATGCAATGTGTGGCAATGGGAAGTAAACAGAATAACATAAAATTCAATTAAGGTCTTTTATGTTTATGGACTTTTCAGAGGAAGTATCTTTATTGTCCATATCCTTTGTGTATATTTAGCTTTAAGAACTGAAGCATAGGGATACGGTAAAGCTTCTAATATTTGTATTTTGACAGAAGAGAAGGGGAAAAGAGACATATATAATGCCTATCTTAATGAAAAAAAAATGATTAGAAAAGACACTTACGTAAGGATACAAACAATCTCTCATTGCCATATTCATGTTGAGTCAATGTCAACACCTAATTCGGAATTCTTACAGATAATGACCTAAAATAATTTGAAAAATAAGGAAAATTTTTAATAGATAATTAAAACTCTCTAGTCCTATTCTTCACAGATTTTAGAAGACAGTAACTTGAGTGAATTCACAGCTGAGAATACATTAGGAAACAAATGAATCAGAAACACAAGAATTGTTAAAATTTTATAATCATGATTTACAATTGTAAAAATTTGAAATTCATGATTTAGGTGATGTGTGTATTTGTTTTTGTGTGTGTTCACCAACATTAGACACAAATAGGTCATACAGCAAAAAAATATATGGACAATATTTTATAATTTTTCCATGAAGAGCCACATGGACTCTTCAGGTTTGTTTCCCAAGAATTTACTTTAAATGCTTGTAAATTAACTTTTTTTAAGTAAGGTCTGTCAATCATAACCATTTTACGTATTGTCAATCCTCACTTGAAATATCCTTTAAAAAACTTAATCATAGAGCTTGCAAGTCACATTTGAAAATTTTTGCAGTTGCTGAAAAGATGAGAAATAAATCTGCATATAATTGTATTATCATAAAAATGGTTAAGAGATTGGAGAAGGATGCTGTGCTGCTAAATTTGCATGCATATGAACATTGAATATTAGTGGTGTTATTGAAAATGTGACTTATGGTTAATATCATGAATATACTTAGTTCCTAGCTACCTGCTCTCACAAAGGCTGGGGGTGTATGTTCGGGTATATCTGAAATAAGCTTATATTGATCCGAACTTACAAAATGATCAGAGAGTTATGCGTATTAGAGAAGTATGCCTGAGGATCAAAAGTACACAGTGCTACATAGGAAGTGAAAATAGGCTTGATTATCTGAGGAAAGAGAAGCAAAACAAGAAGACAAGGGTTTTGATTCTAATGTATGAGTAGATACTAAAACTCCCCATTTATTTTACGTGATTAGCATGGGGTTCAATGCATGAATCTATTGGATGCAAAAATATTTCTTTACTTATAATTTAAAGCCCCTCTCCTATAGTAAAAATGTTGCCTACTCTTAATGGCACACACAAGCAAAACTAGGTGACAGAGACAAAATATGGGCGGAGCCTACCAACTGGCCGCTGACTGACTCCAATACGCTGCATGACCCCAGAGAACAAACTCAGAGATTAGCAATATCAGGAGGGGAAGAAAAATCAAACTTGCTATACATGGGTCATGAGTCCAAACAGAAAGAAAAAAATGTCTATGAATAGCGAACCCAAAACTGAAATACAAAATATAGGGGGAAAATAACACCAAGCAAGACAGCCCCAACTATTCAACACTCAGGAGATACATTCAAATTTGATGACATGTAAATGACAAAGCAATTTCCATAGAAAAATTAATTGGAAATTGTGGGCATATCGTTGGCAATAAGATAATTTATCTTTAAAGAATTCACTGTAAGAATATGAAAGAACCCCTTTTAGGAACTTGGAAGAGAGGTGAAAAGAGTAAAGCACAGAATATTATACATTTGTTTTTCAACATCAGTAGCACATACATGTATATATCTCCACTCTTTTATTCACTAAAGCAGTTGAGAGAGAACCCGGACATGGTCACCTCGGTCCCTCAGTGGTGGCCAAAAGCTAGTGTGGGGAAAGGGACACAAGTGAACATTTGGGATGGTGGAAATATTTTTTATGTTTTTAGTGGTAGTTACATTTTTACCTTAATTAATGCATAGTTTGTTATATATACTTTGGCTAAATGTACACAATTGTTAAAATTCACCTAATTATACACTTAAAACTAATAAATATCATTGCCTATAAACTGCACCTCAGTAAATCATAAATATATAATTTAGTCTTCAGCAGCTTTTCAAAAATTAAATGTTCTAACGAGATCCAGTATAAATTGGTAACATCGAGAAATTATATGGTATACATTGTGGGAGTTTAAACTGGTAATTGTTGATGCCAACAGCAATACCTAGCAAGATACGGAAAACCTAAAATTCAGTTTTATTCCTAGATACGTATGTATCCAAGTAGACATAAATATGTTCACGTAGACATAATATGTATATGTATGCTCATTGTAAAGTTGCTTTTCACAGAAAAAAAGTGAAAATCATATAAATTTCCTTCAGGAGGTAATTGGATGAACAAATTTATTTATAGAATATATATTATTTTGAAGTTGAGAATAATAGACTGTTCAACATATATCAACATAAATAAATTTCCAAAAAGATTAAAAATGAATGTCAAAAGCTATTTTTGAAAGACATCTGAAACCCAAACATCAATATATAGTGCTTACAGGAAATATACACATAGTAAATGTAGAAAATTTTTTGCGGGACCACCAGCCAACACTTTCACAAGCGCGATGACAATGTTGGATTGGGACTTTAGCCTTATTTGTAATAGGAGTCATTCAAAGAGTGCTATGAAGTAAATATGATATAAAGTTAGCATTTGAGGGTGGATAGCTGTGTGTCTGCTATATTACTTCATGCAATTTTCTGAAAGCTTCAATTATTTTAACATGATATTAACCTTATGTTAAAAATCAATCAATTAATAGGTTTAGATTTCACTGTAAGAAGTGAGGGATTTGCTTATATTAGAGAATAAACATGTATAAAAGAGTAAATGAAATATTCATAACTAATTGTTCTCCATTAGGGAACTGGGCAAAATTGGAAGCTCAGAGATTTGATAGTGTATAGGCAGGAGGAGGGAACAGTTTCAAGGTTTTTGAAAACAGGAAAGAAGGAAAAAAAAAAAAAAAACTGAGAGGAAACTATAGTTATTCCCTGAGAAACTTCTCCCATAAGAAAACTCCTACATGCGTTTTCATTTTATAGATCATCAAAGACAAAGGCTACTGATGTTTTCCCTGACAAATGCCACGTCCCTCTCTTCCTAGTTTAGAACTCATACAGATTCCCCAAATCAAGTTGGTTATCCTGGGAAAAGACTGGAGTTCTCAAAATAAGATGCTCATAGGCTATTAGAAGAGATGCAAATCCAAAGACTTGATGTAAGAGGCAAAACTGCACATTGAAGGAAACTTATGGATTTAGAAGTATACGTCATGTCTCAGCAAAGATGAAACTTTCTCTGCAGAAGGAAAGCAGAACAATAGACGGATGCCCTGTAGGAGGTAGACAATAAATGGGTAAATGATACCTCATGGGCAGAATTATCCAACTTAGGAGGAAAGGATAGGAAATATTTGTTTGAAAAATGGATGTTTGTATCAAAATTAAAATTTGTAGAATCCATAGGCTTTACTGTGAGGAATGCCCAATAAAAAATATAGGGAAGATTTTTAGGGAAACAAATGTCTGTGCCTGAAATCAGAGAGAGAGAGAGAAATGAAAGAGGACCACAGATTTTGGCCTGCAAACAAGGAGAAATCTTAAGAAACAGTTAACATTTTAATAACTTAAAAAGCTTCCCTTATAGATATGAGAAAATAAATGGGAAATGGAACATAAGTGGCATATCCCGCTGCTGACTAAGAATAAAGAACAGCAATGAATGGCTCTGTTGTTACAGAAGTAGCACAATATGCTTGAAGACTGGTAAATTCCAAAGGTGGAGTAAGACAAGGTCTTAAGAAGACCACTTGGGGGCTTCCCTGGTGGCACAAAGGTTGAGAATCTGCCTGCTAATGCAGGGGACACGGGTTCGAGCCCTGGTCTGGGAAGATCCCACATGCCGTGGAGCAACTAGGCCCGTGAGCCACAACTACTGAACCTGCGCGTCTGGAGCCCGTGCTCCGCAACAAGAGAGGCCGCGACAGTGAGAGGCCCGCGCACCGCGATGAAGAGTGGCCCCCACTTGCCGCAACTAGAGAAAGCCCTCGCACAGAAACGAAGACCCAACACAGCCAAAAATAATAAATAAATAAAAAAAAAAAAAAAAAAAAAAAGACCACTTGGCAAGAAAACTGTACTCCTGGTACCAGACACCAGGACCTGAAGAATACTCTCAGCTGGAAATTAGCTAAGGCGGTTGTGAACACAAAGGGATAAAAATATTTTTCTTGAAAACAGGGTTATAGGGTAAATAAATTGCAAAGCATGAATCTCCATGGTACAGAAGTAAAAATTGTCTAGGGACTCTATGAATAGAGAAATCCAGAGGCAATAGGAAATCAAGATGATAAAGAATGAATGAACTCTCTTTAGAAAGTTTCCTAATAAAAATGGGACAAATTGTTCACAGAGATGTGGTGCTATGGCCCTATCAGCACTAGCTTACTGGGAGCACAAGATATGTATAAATTGAGAAGTTTTAAATATGTTATGAGGTAGATAATCCAGAGATTGGCTGGCTACCCCACTAATACTGTCTTTCTCATATCTCTAGCTCTACCTATTTCCATCTCTCTTTCTTAGGGGAACCATGATTTCATTTATCTCTCTCCTGGTGGACAAGAGTTTCCAGAAGAAAATCATTATTCTAAGCCAATCCCATTCTCACTTGTAATAATAGTTTAGTGGCACCATATCTGCCCAATGAGACATGAGTAAGATTTACTGAAATGACCTACTTTTAGAAAAATTTTCCTCAATATCATAAAGTTTTATGCCCCTCCCCCTTAAAATTCCCACATTATGTGCTACTTCCTTAGCACTTTAATGAAACTGTCATAATTCTCCAAACTGAACCAATTGTTACCTCTCATGGGCAAGGATACTTAGAACTATTGGGTACCTTGTGGTGTCAAATAGTTTCCGAGGTTTCTTTCTTTAAATGAGATGTAATTAACATATAAATTATATTAATTTTCAGGTGTACGACATAATGATTAGGTGTTTGTATATACTGTGAAATGATCATCACAATAAGTCAAGTTGTTTAAAAAAAATAAAAATGAACTCACAGATACAGACAAGAGATTGGTGGTTACCATAGGTGGAGTAGAGGAACAAAATGTGTGAAGCTGACCAGAGGTGCAAATTCCTATGCTTTTCACTTGGATTCTTCTCACTTAATGGCCATGTGATGAGGATCAATTCTAGAAAATGCTATAATATGCTTGAGAAGGTTATCCTTGCAGAGTTTGCTAGACAGAAGAGGGGAAAATAAACAGCTTGTATTTAAGGATGGATTAAAATATATGGATTTAAAGACATTTAAAATATTGATTAGAAAGATACATTGTTTAGAGTTCAAGAGAGAAGAGAATTGTAAGTTGAAATCTTCATTTTTTTTTTCTCTGTTTTTAAGAGTTAAATCAATAATCTGGGGTAGTCAATTTCTTTGTTGCTGAGAAAAATAGAAAGAAATGAAAGAGCTCCTTTCAATTTTTCTCATTGACAGCAAAGATCCTTCCTAATCCAAAGAATTATTGGAATAGCTTGAAGTTGCACAAATCAAAACTACCTTGAGGTCTTTGCTAACCTTACATGAATGGAGTCAAGTTTACCTTTGACAGAAATGGATTCTGTGCAGAGGGAAAAGGCCAAGAGAGGTGTGCCTGATGAGCATTGCTTACCAACCTGGACCCCTGGGTTGGCTTTGAGCTCCATTTTCTTTTTCTTTTCTTTTTTTTTTTTTTTTTAACATCTTCATTGGAGTATAATTGCTTTACAATGGTGTGTTAGTTTCTGCTGTATAACAAAGTGAATCAGCTATATGTATACATATATCCCCATGTCTCCTCCCTCTTGCGTCTCCCTCCCACCCTCCCTATCCCACCCCTCTAGGTGGTCACAAAGTACCGAGCTGCTCTCCCTGTGCTATGCATTTTGATGGTTGCAGTCACAACTCATTGAAGTTTCTGGAACTCCTAAAAAAAATCAAATATTTGGAATCACTGCCTTTTGATTTGCCCAAAGTTTAGGAAATATTTCTGATATTTGGCATTGCGCCATTAAAATTATCTCAGCTTTACCTAGCAAATAGGTAAATAGAGAGTTATATATCTATCTCTTATAGTTTTAGAATCATTTCCTCTTTTTCCATTTGCTAGCTTTGATCTACAGTAAGTCCCCTACGTATGAACTTTCAAGTTGCGAACTTTCAAAGATGGGAACGTGTGTTGTCATGTCCTATCACGTGTTAGTTCACCTATCTGGTGTATATTGTCACATGTGTGCATCCTCTACAAGTGTTTGTGCTTTTGTGTACAGTACTGTATAGAGTACAGTAGTACATTATCTTTATTTCAAGCCCAGGATGTCCAGAAGCAAGCATAAAATCAGCTGTGATGTAACTAGTACTTTTCAAGGTATTGTACTGTAAGATTAAAAATGTTTTCTTTACTTTCCATGTTTGTTTTTTATGTATTATTTGTGTGAAAAGTATTATAAACCTATTACAGTACAATACTATATAGCTGATTGTGTTAGTTGGGTACCTAGGCTAACTTTGTTGGACTTAGGAACAAATTGGACTTAGGAACGTGCTCTCGGAATGGAACTCGTTCTTCTGTAGGGGACTTATGGTACAGGTTTCAGGTATGTATTTGGACATAGGATAGTAATCATACCACCAAGGTATTTTTTAAGACTGGATCCTTCGGAACTCAAGAGTGGGGAGTAGCAAGGGTAGTCAGTTGGACTGACTGGGAGATCAGATCACAGGGACATCAGAAGTGGACCCCAGAGCCAGAGTGGGGATTCCGTCCACTGTCAAGAAGTCTCATTTACTCTGCTTCCTGATATCAGAACACGTTGGGAAGAGGCCTACGTGATGAAATGTGCAGACTAAAATTACTGCAAATCGAAGGCATTTTTTACCAAATAAAATTGTATTTGTCCAAAATTGTATTTGAATCGCTGCTCTGTCTACCTCCCATGAGCCTTTTTTAGTACTTGCAGTAATAAAATACCTTTATTTAATAGGATAGAGTTGTGCCACTGCATCTTTCTGGTTTACTTCAGGAACCTCAAAGAGGCTCAAAGGATGAGGAAATTAAAAAGAGAAGTCAGAAACTTTGCTGTTGTTTCATTGTTTGTTTTCCTTAGACATTCACTGAGATATTATTGCTCAAGGAGGGCAGACTAAAAACTGAAAGAAGAGGTCAGATAGTGAGAGAGTTTTTAAGATATACCCCGTGGTCTGGGTGAAAAATAGCAGAAATTGGCAAGAATGTTCTCCCTGGATATGAACAGAACAAAGCAATTCTGACACCTGGGGTCAGTATTCCTGGGGTCAGTATTCCTGGGGTCAGTATTCCTGGGAGCAGCACTCCTGTTGTAGACCAGGGGTTCCCAAAGAGCGTTACTTTGTTTCCCTTGAAAATGTAAGATGCTCCACTGCAACTGGGTGGGTTTGCTGTTAGAACCCAGGCACCCCGGCACACAGTTTGGGAACTGCAGCATAGATGGTGCCATCCTTACAGTGACACCATAACAGCAACAAGGAGATGTGTCTCCCAGGAGCTTTACTGTCAGGTTGGTCTAGTGGCTGATAGTTTTGATGCTAGAAAAGGAAAACCTACATTGAATCCCAGCTCTGCCATTACTAGCTCCTTTGCCTTGAACTATTTATCTTTCTGTGCCTTAGTCTCCTCCTACACAGAATGAAAAATAATAAAAATCCATAGTACCTGTCTCATAAAGCTGTTATGAGTATCAAACTGAAGCAAGCATACGAGGTTTCTCTTAAGTATATAGCAGATAATTCATGCAAGAAATTTCACTCACTACTATTATTATTGCCTAATCTCTCTCCAGAAATGTTAGGTTGACTACCAATTGTCACCAGTTCCTTGGCAACAATAGACATGTCATATACAAATATAAAGTTGAAATAAATAATAACTTTTTAAAATTCTAAGTTACTCATAATAAATTTGGTGATTTAATGTGTAGTTGTTAGTTTTAACCTTATAGGAGTAAATTTTATTAGTAATTAAGATTTAAATTTTTTTTCCCGAATTAGATTTATTTTTCTAAACACCCCTTAGCTCATCTGATAGGATGAATTTTCATTAGAATGATTATCATATTCTGTGAAATTTTAATACTTCCAAAACATCCATGTCTTGCTTTAAACAGACATAAACACATATATACATATTTTGTTAGATTGCTAGGCTTCTTGCAATATAACACTCTATAGTATGATTACTGTGCTGGTATATCAATTAAAAAAAAAAAAACAACAACACATTTATGCTTGCTATGTGCCAGACGCTGTAATGCATCACAAATATTAACACATTCATATCTTATAACAACTTCAATAACTACTGAACACACTTTACAGTGTTAAGCTGGGGTTAAGTAGAGTCATTGCTTTCTATAAAAGGCAAAATCCAGACCGTGAAAACAACTGACGATTTATTTTTTTACTATATGTGAAGCACTATCTTCAATGCTCTAAATGTGTTAAATAGTTTAATCTTTACAACAACAATATGAGGACACTGAGACAGAGTAGTTTTGTGCCCCAGGCTGCAAAATCAAATAGGAGTAAAGAAACAGTCAAATACAACTAAAGAAGAAGAGAGAGGGAAGGGGAGGGAGAGGGGGAGGAGTAGGAAGAAGAGGAAAAGGAAGGAGATTATGAGGCAGTTTATAAAAATGCTTCTAATGCCAAATATTGGAAGTAAAAAATCAAGGTCACATGAAATGATAACAAAAGTAGATAATTTTGCTTTTTAACTACTCAACTTTACATTGGATCACTTTTCCTTGACTGTGCTTAATAAAACTTAGGTGGGTTCTTGCAAAGTGTTATCATGAGCTTGTCCATTTTCAATTTACTCCCTGTTTTTGTTTTTGCATTGAGAACGCCCATAACTTAGTATTCTTAAGAAACCACTGCTCATTAGGCATAGTGCTGGTTTGATCCATATTATTTTATTTATTAAATCCTTAGATCGATTATGTGATTATTAGTTCCATTTTATAAATGAGAAAGATGAAACTCTCATAGCTTAATTAAATAGTACACTTAAATTTTTATTGTTTAGGATTGTCCTGAGTCAAAACAAATTCTTTAGGATACTATAGTGCAAATCTTATGCACGACAATATTTGTAGATAAAATTTAAATCATTGTATGAGGCAGCTTTTTGGGTTGTGGGGAGGACTCCTAAGATGTATCATTAAATGGCTATTTTGTTCTTGGAACATAGTTATAATTTTGTGGTATTGAAAAACAGAATTAAACTAAAAGAATCTCAGGGAGGTCATCTAATGTGTCTTCTACCTTCCAAAAAGGCTCTAAACTACCTTAATATGTGATTATCCATCATATTTCAAGACTCTACAGGGAAAGAGCAGCCGCAACTTTCTTCAAATTGCTGTTTCATTTTTTACCACCACTTACATTCAGAAAACATTTCTTTGTGGTTATTCCAAAGTTCTCCCACTTTTTCTTAAATCTCTTTTTCTTATTTTGCTCTCAGCGAACATGAAAAATAAATCTCTGACTGTACTTTTTCAGGTGTAGGGCAACAGGTATTTTCTATAAACAGGTTAAAATGTTTCCATTTCTTTACTTTCTTTTGTAAATCTTATATTCTAACCTCTTAATCTACTTTATGTCTCCACGTTAGATTTGTAATATCAGAAACCCAAAAGAGAAGAAAATTACTCACCAAATGTCTAAGTATAATAGAGCACTTTAAGATTCTATTAAATATTTATATAACCATACACTTTCCCTCGCTCTCTTCCTCCCTGCCCTTATCCCTGACTCCTGGTCTCTGTCTCCCTCTCTGTCTCTTGTTCTCACTCCCACAGTTTGCCTTCTCTTGATCCTGTGTAGGTATTCTCTACAAATATTCAAACAGTACCTGACAATGATAACGGGTTTATTTAGTTTAAATTACAATTTGAATTAACAATAATAGTAACAGTAACACTTGCTACCTCAATGAGTAATTTATTTGGTACCCACTATATGTGACATATGTGTATGTTAGTTACTATATATACGTTGCTTGTATTCTCACTATAAACTCTGCAAAATCACTGTTATTTGCCAAAATATATATAGATAGATACGAAGGTTCAGAGAAATTAACAAAATTGACTATGGCCATGCAATTATTAATGCAGCCTGGATTTGACCCCTGGAATTTGTGAATATAACTTCGCTGAAGTACTCATGTATTCAGAGGAGTGCTGGTAATCCTTGCTTCCTATAATGGAGGATAAGACTATTTAACATAGATCAAGTTTCTCCTCGAGGACAAGAAAACATCTGCAAACATATAATTTAAAGACTTTTTTAAAAGAATGAAAGAGTTAGCAATAAAATGGGGGATTTCTGGGCCATGACCTGAGGAAGAATTAGAGAGAGAGGAGAGAGAGAGAGAGGAAGGAAGAAAGGAAAGAAGGAAGGGAGGAAGGAAGGGGGGGGGAGGAGAGAGATAGAGAGAGAGAAAGAAAAAGGAAGAAGGAAAGAAAGAGAGAGAGAGAGAGAGAAAGAAAGAAAGAAAGAAACAAACAAACAAACAAAGAGAAAAGAAAAATATGATCCCAGTAATGAAGACATTTATACCAGGGAAGAAAGACCTTCAAAATAAATCTGTGTTTTTAGTCTGAGGGTCTAAACAGTAACCATGGTCTGAAAAATGTTGGGATTCTGGTTAACCATCCAGTATGTTAATCTTGGATCCAAAGGTCTTTGCCATCAAAGTTAAGTTTCAACTGAACTAAAGCGGCCCGTTTTAAGTTGTCTTCCAAAGCTTGAACTTAAAAATAAATCCTGAACTTGGATTTGTATGCTCTGAGGTTGCATCAGAAGCAAGCAAAACAAATCATCTTTGAGAGAAGATATAATCACACTAAAGAATAATAAACAGGTATAAATAGAAATATTTTTCCAATACAATGTCCAGTATGGAGTCAAAATGACCAGGCACACAAAGAAACAAGACATTATGGTCAAGAACGAGCAGAATCCAGAGACAATTGAAACAGTCCCACATGAACTACAAATTCAATTTATGATTGCTATATTATAAGACATAACAGTTACACTTGAGTATTTTGATAACATTCGAAAAGTTAAATTAAAAGGCACAAATATTTCAAAAATGAACTGACACGTATATACACAAAAACACGGTGATCAAAAGTAAGCACTTAATGGATGGGTTTTATAGTGGACTAAACAGAGATGAATGGAAAATTAATGAAGTGGGGGATCGGGACACAACACTATCTAAACTAAAGCATAAATAGAAAGAGAAGACTTGTGGGAATTCCCTGGTGGCCCAGTGGTTAAGTCTTGGCAGGTTCACTGCTGGGGGACTGGGTTCGACCCCTGGTTGGGGAACCAAGTTCCCACAAAGTGCACAGTGTGGCCAAAAAAGAAAAGAAAAGAAAGAAAAAAAGATTTGTCTTTAAAGCAAGTCTTAAAAATATCAAATGACTAAAAGCATACCATATGTTTTCACTGTACACATTGTAACTAGCTGAACATGTTCACATACTTGAATAATAAGAAATAAACTTAGAGATGCTAAGTGTATCAAAGAAAAACCGTAATAGAAATAGGAAGATATTTGGAATTACAGTATTATTCCTAAAAAGTTAAAAAGAGGGTGTAATCCACAACTCAATTTTGAAGACAGCGATACTTTTCTGTGAAAACCTAACAATGAGATTAGAAGAAAGGACAATTATAAATCACTGTATATGAGAGATCAGCAAATTTTTTCTATAAAGACCCCTAATGTAAACATTTTAAACTTTCCAGGCTATACAGTCTCTGTTAAAACAATTGAAATCTGCTGTTGTATCATGAAAGCAGCCCTAGAAGATATATAAACAAAAAGTGAGGCTGTGTTCCAGTCAACTTCATTTATAAAAATAGGTGTGGGGTGGGCTGAATTACACCCAGATGCCCTAAAGTGATGACTCCTAAACTTGAAGAAAAGAATGGCCATCAGTCGTTATGGGGGAGATTGTAGAAAGAGCAGTTTCTTAGGAATTCAGTTTTTGACATGTTGAGTATTAGCTGTCTGTTTAACATCTTAATAGAGATATTGAGAATGCCCTTGGGTAAAATATTACGCACATCAGGAGAGGGGTCTATCTGCATATATAAATTGGTAGTCATTAGTATAAAAATGTGATACAATGCTGGGAAGTGTATAAACAGCTATTTTGCTCTCCAATCACTTTCCTTGTACCAGGGAAAATAAAGAAGGTAAATTAGTTGTTCAAATCTCCTTATGAATATACGAATCGGAATCTTACTGGTAAATAAACAAACGTTATTTGCTAGCAAAAGACTCTTTACCTTTGGAGTGGTTTTAAACAGATGCAGCTGATCTAAAATTGCTTACAGTATACCTATAATCTATGAATTTATGTGAGTGATCCCTGGAATATGTTATATAACTTATTTAGTTATATGGGTACAAAATGATTTAACTTCTTGATCAAAACGGCCCCTTCTTTGTAAATGATCTCAAGCAAATGCATCGCTTAGAGACCACTTGTGTTAATCTGCGCTCAGAGTAGGTCCAAGACAGATAAAAGCATCTGCGGATCTGTGTTAACGGTCATGGACCTCTGTCTACTTCAACCATGCCTTAAAATTTATTAGTAATTTTTAATACTGGGTAATATTTCTGACTCATATGAGTCTGAGTTGATGATGTGATCTTGTATATTATGTCTAATGCCATTACATAGGATCAGATTACTATAGGGTGGGTTTAGGCAGAGAAGAGAACCAAGAAGTGATATTCTTAAGGTACTCCAGTAGTAAAAGTCTTACAGAAGAGAGGGAAAGATGCAAAGAAGATTCATGGAGAACAGCCAATGAGGCAGGAGGAAATCCAATAGGGCAGGCTAAGCTATAAGCCAAGTGAAGAAAGAATATCAAAGAGGAGAGAGTGTTAATTGTGTCAAATGGCAGCGATAGGTACTGCAGTTTTGTGTAACACATTAAGTACACTGGTGACCTTAGCAAGAAGAGCAGTTTTGGCTAAATGGCAAGGGTAAATGCTCAACCTGGGAGAGAATGTGAAATGCTCATTTCAAGGCAGTGAATGTTGACAACTATTTCCCACAGAGTTCTGCTGCAAAGGAGACAAAGGACTTTAGAGAAGAAGGGTCAAATAGTTTTACTTAAGATAGGAAAAACTTAAAACTATATAGTTTTCTATGCTGATTGAAATAATCAATTAGAGGGAGAAGTTTTTAATGATGTAGAGAAGAGAATAATGTTGGAGCAATGCCTGAGCAAGGAAGAGAAGAGGGGATCAAGGACATGGACTGAACAATGGGCATTAGGTAAACGAAGAGTTCATTTCTCACAAAGGGCAGAAGGTTTCTTCAAATGTGTACAGATGCTTGTATTTGAATAGATGTCCTGGGGAGAGTGTCCATATTCTTTTGTGTGCCTCAATTTTCCCAGTGAATTCAGAAGCATGGTCTTTACATAAGAGTGTAGATGGGGTAGAGAATGTAGAAGGTTTTAGGAGAGAAAATAAAGAGTGAAATGATACTCTGGGACATTAAGAGAATAAATGGATTAGATAAATATAGTACTGTTCTCCAGAAGCATTAAAAACCCAATTTTTCTTTTCGATCATGTATTTAAATAGGTATGTGCATTTTCTTTAATCACAAAGAGTAACATTGGGTTGCAAGCTAAAAGAAATCAGAGATTGAATTAAACCATGGTTATTGTTTAGCAAATAGTAGGAAAAGGTGAGGCAGGTGCCTAGAATTCAAGGGTAGATGCAAGGGAATAGTTATAATGATTGACCACGAACTGAAGTAGGATGAGAAGGGTGAAGAACACCGCCAGTGGTGAAGGAGCATAAAATTGTGGGATGGCCAATGATTTGGACATCCTGGTTGAATTATGGAGCACACAAACAAACGTGGAAAGTTAAGAGATAGTGACTAGGGACTTATGCATGAAATTGTGAATATATAAGGCATTGCAATTATAAGTAATGATGACACTTCAGTGGTGATTCTGGTGTTGAGTGGAGGAATTTATGGAACTAAATTCGAGTTGTTGGAAAGATTATCTATATGTACACTGAAATAGACAAGAACTAATTTTGGAATTAGACAGTACTTTGAACAGAAGTTCAATTCATTTAGAAATTCCAGGGAATGACCAGGTATTGAGAGATGGGATGATAAATGACAGATTCGTAGATTAATCTGATGATAGGAGATTAGATTTTTTTTAATGTGGGTGGAGGAAATTGATCTGAAAACTGTAAGTAATTAGGAACAAAAAACATGCCTATGTCCAAGCCCAGAGGCCAAAGTGTTGTGGCAGAAAAATGCCATCACTCCAGAAATGAACAGGAATCTCTTCTCTTGAGAGAAAGCCAGGTGAAAAGAATACTCAAGAAGATTGGGGATGTAGAACTACTTGCTGTTAATGGACAGCTGAATTCCAAAAGGATACAGCGAAAGATTTTATGTGGTAGGACATGGTGAGGAAAGAGAAGTAAGGTGTAGGTACACAAATCAGAAAAACAATGAAAATATCTTATAATACTCTTTCTGGTGATAATGTAGAGCAATACATTTTCTTAAACACTGCCATTAGGAGTATAAATAGGTATAGCTACTCTGTAAAAGAGCTAGATTCTGTCTGGGTATCTGCTAAGTTGGCATATATAAATAACTCATGCGATAGCAATTCCATTCCTAGGAATATGTCCTGGAGAAATGCATGCAGGCGTGTGCCAAGAGACATGGAAAAAATATTCATAGCGCCATTGTTTATAATTGCCCCGAATGAGAAAATCGCCATGTGCCCATCAATAGAAGGAATTAAACATCGTGATTCTTATCATAATAGAATTACATACAGCAAGTAGGAAGTATACATGGGAGCTGCGAGCAAAAACATGTATGAAACTGGCAAACATACATAATAGTGAATGAAAGAAGATAAACACGAAATAATATACTGTATATATCTATTTATGTGCTATTAAATCCTAGAAAAAAAAAACGATCTATGCTATTTAGGGATACATTGATACTTGGTAAAACTATGATGGAAACAAGAAAGTAATTGCAAAGAATGGTAGAATATTGGTTACTTGTGGGGAGCTGGTATTGTATATGTGATAGGACACATGAGTGGCTTCTAAAGTGCTGACAATATTCCATTTCTGTACTTATTTGATAATTCCAAAGATGTTTCTTTCATCATTACTCATTATATTGAACATTTTATGTGCATTTTCTATACGTGTAATATTTTATAATAAAATTAAACGAATAAAATAGTATTGACATCGGAAGACCAGTGTTTTAATTTGGTAGTTATTTTTGAGTGTGACCCTGGCAATCTTAATTAAAAGCTCTGCTCTGCATTTTCTCTTCTGAAATGAGTAGATTGGAATTTGAAATCTCTTATCATCTCATTGTCTCAGTCTCATCAACTTATTGTTTATAATTTATAATGTTACTATTTTGTTTTACCCTCTTATTTATTCATTTGTTTATTCTATTCATTCAAGAAATACACATTAGATTCGTTTTATTGCAAGACATTATGTTGAGCACTGGATGCAACGCAATGTAAAAAATAAGTAAAAATAATATAAAATAAGTATAATCTGGGAATAGTAACATTTTTAAAATTTGTGCAATACATTTATGGCCTATATCTAGTTTGTCTTCATATTAAGTTGTGCTATCACACTCAAAATTTTTCATGCTTTAAAGTGTTTTTGGTAAGCTAACACTTAGATGAATTTTTTTAAGATTTATCCCTTTATTTTTTTCTAATTCTCAGTGGATAGGAGAAGAAACATTGAAACAATTGCAGTGTCTCAATTCTCTTATGTATACTGAGGCAAAAAGTCCTAACACAGGTGTCTGAATTACTCTTCTGAGTACAGATAAAAAATCTAATTGTCATTGAGTACATCTAAATGCAAAGCACTTTTCTTTAACCTGTGCAAAATAAAAAAAAAACAAAAAAAAAAACAGTAAAGTAGATTTTATTTTTCACCACTCCCAATCCTGCTTCATAGATGATGGCCCTGGTGTTCATCCATAAGGTCACACAACGTAAGACTTGAGAGCTGAGTCCCAGGTTGACTCATGTTTTGTCTTGAAACACAGTAGCTGCCTCCTTGGCCAGGTGGCTCAAATAAGCAGAGTCCAGCTGCTGAGTACATATGTACTGCATGAACAGAGAGTCATGCTATGGCAGGTGACTACATCACCCAGGTTGTTTATTATTTATTCTCCTTGGAGTGGGGAGGGGGCAGGGGGATGGCACAAAACAAGTAACCCAAGTATTTATTTTCAAGTAATTTGAAACGTCTTCTCAAAGTAATTTTACATTTTAAAGAATACAATAGATCACAGAAAATAACTGGGTAGATGTGAAATGGAATTAGAAATCACCAAGCTTCAACCCCTTTTACAAATAAGTAAACTAAGCCCCAGAAAAGTTGTGTAACTTTTTCAAATTTTAACAGGTATTTCTCAACAGTACCAGAGGGAAAAAACAGAATATTGAACTTGTTTAATCATTTTTAAACATTTTAGCAGGATTCATTTGCATACAAACAATGTGATAATTGCATGATTCATATTTATTTATTAGAGTAAGCCCAGGAGGAATTATAATAGGCAACATTTTGCCAACATAATTTCTAGGCTGACTTTAAAAAAGCTTCTCCTTCAATTATTTAAATTAATGAGGTTTTACTCTATGTTTACAACTAAGCTTCAAAAGAAATGTATGAATTGCCTTGCTTTAAATATGGCTTTAGGTTTTTAATGTCCTTTATATAAAATTACACCTTGAAATCATACAAAGATGAAAAACTAAATTATCTCCTTTATTTCACAGCAGGATACTAATATTCACTGATCCAGAATGCTGATTTCTGGAAAAGTAAATGTACTCAAGATTTACTGAAATTAAACTAAACTCATGCCATCTCCTTAGATACTTACATATGTTTTTCTTCCTTTTCCTGTCTTCCACAGTGGCTGTACCAGTTTACATTTCCCCCAGCAGTGAATGTGAATTCCTGTTGCTCCACACCCGCACCAGCATTTGGTGGTGTCAGTGTTCTAGATTTTGGCCATTCTAATAGTGTGTAGTGGCATCTCATTGCTGTCTTAATTTGTATTTTTCTTATGACATATGATAGGGAACATCTTTTCACATGCTTATTCCCATCTATGTATCTTCTTTTGTGAGGTGTCCCTGAAGGTCTTTGGTCCATTTTTTTGTTTGCTTTCTTATTGTTGAGTTTTAAGAGTATTTGTATATTTTGAATAGCAATCCTTTATCAGACGTGTCTTTTGCAAATATTGTCTCTCAGTCTGTGGCTTGTCTTCTCATTCTCTTGACCCTTTCTTTTGCAGAGCAGCTTTTCATTTTAATGAAGTCCAGCAAGATCACACATTTTTTTCAATAAAAATAATAGCAGCATTGGCATAGGTGACATTGTTTATCTTTATATATTTGGGGTCTTGTAGGATACAAAAGATTTAATAACCTTTATGGACAGCACTTATTTACGTAAGAAATACTGGTATTTTACTTATAGTACAGCTATTGTTCCGAGTGCTTTATATAAAAGGCTAACTCATCTTCTCCTCATAAAAACAGAGTGAGTGGGGGGATAGAAGATGGCGGAAGAGTAAGACGCGGAGATCACCTTCCTTCCCACAGATACATTAGAAATACATCTACACGTGGAACTGCTCCCACAGAACACCCACTGAACGCTGGCAGAAGACCTCAGACCTCCCAAAAGGCAAGAAACTCCCCCCGTACTTGGGGAGGGTAAAAGAAAAAAGAAATAACAGAGACAAAAGAATAGGGACGGGCCCTGCACCAGCAAGAGGGAGCCGTGAAGGAGGGAAGGTGTCCACACACTAGGAGCCCCTTCGGGGGCGGAGACTGCGGGTGGCGGAGGGGGGAAGCTTCGGAGCCACGGAGGAGAGCGCAGCCACAGGGGTGCGGAGGGCAAAGCGGAGAGATTCCCGCACGGAGGCTCGGCGCCGAGCAGCACTCACCAGCCCGAGAGGCTCGTCTGCTCCCCCGCCGGGGCGGGCGGGGCTGGGAGCTGAGGCTCGGGCTGCGGTCGGATCGCAGGGAGAGGACTGGGGTTGGCGGCGTGAACACAGCCTGAAGGGGCTAGTGCACCACGGCTAGCCGGGAGGGAGTCCGGGAAAAGTCTGCAGCTGCCGAAGAGGCAAGAGACTTTTTCTTACCTCTTTGTTTCCTGGTGCGCGAGGAGAGGGGATTCAGAGCGCCGCCTAAACGAGCTCCAGAGACAGGCGCGAGCCGCGGCCATCAGCGCGGACCCCAGAGACGGGCATGAGACGCTAAGGCTGCTGCTGCCGCCACCAAGGAGTCTGTGTGCGAGCACAGGTCACTCTCCACACCGCCCCTCCCGGGAGCCGGTGCAGCCCGCCACGGCCAGGCTCCCGTGATCCGGGGACAACGTCCCCGGGAGAACGCACGGCGCGCCTCGGGCTGCTGAAACGTCACGACGCCTCTGACGCCGCAGGTGCGCCCCGCCTCCTCCGTACCGCTCCCTCCCCCCCGCCTGAGTGAGCCAGAGCCCCCGAAGCAGCTGCTCCTTTAACCCCGTCCTGTGTGAGCCCTGTCTGAGCGAAGAACAGACGCCTTCAGGGGACGTACACGCAGAGGCGGGTCCACATCCAAAGCTGAACCCTGGGAGCTGTGCGAACAAAGAAGAGACAGGGAAACCTCTCCCAGCAGCCTCAGGATCAGCGGATTAAATCTCCACAAACAACTTGATATACCTGCATCTGTGGAATACCTGAATAGACAACGAATCATCCCAAATTCAGGAGGTGGACTTTGGGAGCAGGATATATTAATTTTTCCCCTTTTCCTTTTTTCGTGAGTGTATATGTATATGCTTCTGGGTGAGATTTTGTCTGTATAGCTTTGCTTTATAATAGCTTTATTTTACTTCACTATATTATAGCCTCTTTCTTTCTTTCTTTCTTTCTATTTTTTCTCCCTTTTACTCTGAGCCGTGTGGACGAAAGGCTCTAGGTGCTTCAGCCAGGCATCAGGGCCGTGCCTCTGAGGTGGGAGAGCCAACTTCAGGACACTGGTCTGCAAGAGACCTCCCAGCTCCACGTAATACCAAACGGCAAAAATCTCTCAGAGATCTCCATCTCAACATCAAGACCCAGCTTCACTCAATGACGAGCAAGCTACAGTGCTGGACACTCTATGCCAAACAACTAGCAAGTCAGGAACACAGCCCCATCCCTTAGCTGAGAGGCTGCCTAAAATCATAATAAGGCCACAGACACCCCAAAATACACCACCAGACGTGGACGTGCCCACCAGAAAGACAAGATCCAGCCTCATCCACCAGAACACAGGCACTAGTTCCCTCCACCAGGAAGCCTACACAACCCACTGAACCAACCTTAGCCACTGGGGACAGATACCAAAAACAACGGGAACTAAGAACCTGCAGCCTGTGAAAAGGAGACCCCAAACACAGTAAGATAAGCAAAATGAGAAGACAGAAAAACACACAGCAGAAGAAGGAGCAGGGTCAAAACACACCAGACCTAACAAATGAAGAGGAAATAGGTAGTCTACCTGAAAAAGAATTCAGAATAATGATAGTAAGTATGATTCAAAATTTTGGGAATAGAATAGACAAAATGCAAGAAACATTTAACAAGGACGTAGAAGAACTAAAGAGGAAGCAAGCAATGATGAAAAACACAATAAATGAAATTAAAAATACTCTAGATGGGATCAATAGCAGAATAACTGAGGCAGAAGAACGGATAAGTGACCTAGAAGATAAAATGGTGGAAATAACTACTGCAGAGCAGAATAAAGAAAAAACAATGAAAAGAACTGAAGAGACTCTCAGAGACCTCTGGGACAACATTAAACACACTAACATTTGAATTATAGGGGTCTCAGAAGAAGAAGAGAAAATGAAAGGGACTGAGAAAATATTTGAAGAGATTATAGTTGAAAACTTCCCTAATATGGGAAAGGAAATAGTTAATCAAGTCCTGGAAGCACAGAGAGTCCCATACAGGATAAACCCAAGGAGAAACACGCCAAGACACATATTAATCAAACTGTCAAAAATTAAATATAAAGAAAACATATTAAAAGCAGCAAGGGAAAAACAACAAATAACACACAAGGGAATCCCCATAAGGTTAACATCTGATCTTTCAGCAGAAACTTTGCAAGCCAGAAGGGAGTGGCAGGATATATTTAAAGTGATGAAGGAGAAAAACCTACAGCCAAGATTACTCTACCCAGCAAAGATCTTATTCAGATGTGAAGGAGAAATTAAAACCTTTACAGACAAGCAAAAGCTGAGAAAGTTCAGCATCACCAAACCAGCTGTACAACAAATGCTAAAGGAACTTCTCTAGGCAAGAAACACAAGAGAAGGAAAACACCTACAATAACAAACCCAAAACATTTAAGAAAATGGGAATAGGAACATACATATCGATAATTACCTTGAATGTAAATGGATTAAATGCTCCCACCAAAAGACACAGACTGGCTGAATGGATACAAAAACAAGACCCATATATATGCTGTCTACAAGAGACCCACTTCAGACCTAGGGACACATACAGACTGAAAGTGAGGGGATGGAAAAAGATATTCCATGCAAATGGAAATCAAAAGAAAGCTGGAGTAGCAATTCTCATATCAGACAAAATAGACTTTAAAATAAAGACTATTACAAGAGACAAAGAAGGACACTATATAATGATCAAGGGATTGATCCAAGAGGAAGGTATAACAATTGTAAATATGTATGCAACCAACATAGGAGCACCTCAATACATAAGGCAAATACTAACAGCCATAAAAGGGGAAATTGACAGCAACACAATCATAGTAGGGGACTTTAACACCCCACTTTCACCAATGGACAGGTCATCCAAAATGAAAATAAATAAGGAAACACAAGCTTTAAATGATACATTAAACAAGATGGACTTAATGGATATTTATAGGACATTCCACCCAAAAACAACAGAATACACATTTTTCTCAAGTGCTCATGGAACATTCTCCAGGATAGATCATATCTTGGGTCACAAATCAAGCCTTGGTAAATTTAAGAAAATTGAAATCGTATCAAGTATCTTTTCCAACCACAATGCTATGAGACTAGATATCAATTACAGGAAAAGATGTGTAAAAAATACAAACACATGGAGGCTACACAATACACTACTTAATAACGAAGTGATCACTGAAGAAATCAAAGGGGAAATCAAAAAATACCTAGAAACAAATGACAATGGAGACACGACGACCCAAAACCTATGGGACACAGCAAAAGCAGTGCTAAGAGGGAAGTTTATAGCAATACAGGCCTACCTCAAGAAACAGGAAACATCTCGAATAAACAACCTAAACTTGCACCTAAAGCAATTAGAGAAAGAAGAACAAAAAAACCCCAAAGCTAGCAGAAGGAAAGAAACCATAAAGATCAGGTCAGAAAAAAATGAAAAAGAAATGAAGGAGACAATAGCAAAGAGCAATGAAACTAAAAGCTGGTTCTTTGAGAAGATAAACAAAATTGATAAACCATTAGCCAGACTCATCACGAGAAAAAGGGAGAAGACTCAAATCAACAGAATTAGAAATGAAAAAGGAGAAGTAACCACTGACACTGCAGAAATACAAACGATCATGAGAGATTACTACAAGCAACTCTATGCCAATAAAATGGACAACCTGGAAGAAATGGACAGATTCTTAGAAATGCACAACCTGCCGAGACTGAACCAGGAAGAAATAGAAAATATGAACATACCAATCACAGGCACTGAAATTGAAACTGTGATTAAAAACCTTCCAACAAACAAAAGCCCAGGACCAGATGGCTTCACAGGCGAATTCTATCAAACATTTAGAGAAGAGCTAACACCTATCCTTCTCAAACTCTTCCAAAATATTGCAGAGGGAGGAACACTCCCCAACTCATTCTACGAGGCCACCATCACCCTTATACCAAAACCAGACAAAGATGTCACAAAGAAAGAAAACTACAGGCCAATATCACTGATGAACATAGAGGCATAAATCCTCAACAAAATATTAGCAAACAGAATCCAACAGCACATTAAAAGGATCATACACCATGATCAAGTGGGGTTTATTCCAGGAATGCAAGGATTCTTCAATATACGCAAATCAATCAATGTGATACACCATATTAACAAATTGAAGTAGAAAAACCATATGATCGTCTCAATAGATGCAGAGAAAGCTTTTGACAAAATTCAACACCCATTTATGATAAAAGCGCTGCAGAAAGTAGGCATAGAGGGAACTTTCCTCAACATAATAAAGGCCATATATGACAAACCCACAGCCAACATTGTCCTCAATGGTGAAAAACTGAAACCATTTCCACTAAGATCAGGAACAAGACAAGGTTGCCCACTCTCACCACTATTATTCAACATAGTTTTGGAAGTGTTAGCCACAGCAATCAGAGAAGAGAAAGAAATAAAAGGAATCCAAATCGGAAAAGAAGAAGTAAAGCTGTCACTGTTTGCAGATGACATGATACTATACATAGAGAATCCTAAAGATGCTACCAGAAAACTCCTAGAGCTAATCAATGAATTTGGTAAAGTAGCAGGATACAAAATTAATGCACAGAAATCTCTTGCATTTCTATACACTAATTACGAAAAATCTGAAAGTGAAATTAAGAAAACACTCCCGTTTACCATTGCAACAAAAATAATAAAATATCTAGGAATAAACCTACCTAAGGAGACAAAAGACCTGTATACAGAAAATTATAAGACACTGATGAAAGAATTTAAAGATGATACAAATAGATGGAGAGATATACCATGTTCTTGGATTGGAAGAATCAACATTGTGAAAATGGCTCTACTACCCAAAGCAATCTACAGATTCAATGCAATCCCTATCAAACTACCACTGGCATTTTTCACAGAACTAGAACAAAAAATTTCACAATTTGTATGGAAACACAAAAGACCCCGAATAGCCAAAGCAATCTTGAGAACGAAAAATGGAGCTGGAGGAATCAGGCTCCCTGACTTCAGACTATATTACAAAGCTACAGTAATCAAGACAGTTTGGTACTGGCACAAAAACAGAAATATAGATCAATGGAACAGGATAGAAAGCCCAGAGATAAACCCACGCACATATGGGCACCTTATCTTTGATAAAGGAGGCAAGCATATACAGTGGAGAAAAGACAGCCTCTTCAATAAGTGGTGCTGGGAAAATTGGACAGATGCATGTAAAAGTATGAAATTAGAACACTCCCTGACACCCTGCACAAAAATAAACTCAAAATGGATTAAAGACCTAAGTGTAAGGCCAGACACTATCAAACTCTTAGAGGAAAACATAGGCAGAACACTCTATGACATACATCACAGCAAGATTCTTTTTGACCCAGCTCCCAGAGAAATGGAAATAAGAACACAAATAAACAAATGGGACCTAATGAAACTTAAAAGCTTTGGCACAGCAAAGGAAACCATAAACAAGACCAAAAGACAACCCTCAGAATGGGAGAAAATATTTGCAAATGAAGCAACTGACAAAGGATTAATCTCCAAGATTTACAAGCAGCTCATGCAGCTCAATAACAAAAAAACGAACAACCCAATCCACAAATGGGCAGAAGACCTAAATAGACATTTCTCCAAAGAAGATATACAGATTGCCAACAGACACATGAAAGAATGCTCAACATCATTAATCATTAGAGAAATGCAAATCAAAACTACAATGAGATATCATCTCACACCGGTCAGAATGGCCATCATCACAAAATCTAGAAACAATAAATGCTGGAGAGGGTGTGTAGGAAAGGGAACACTCTTGCACTGTTGGTGGGAATGTAAATTGATACAGCCACTATGGAGAACAGTATGGAGGTTCCGTAAAATACTAAAAATAGAACTACCATACGACCCAGCAATCCCACTACTGGGCATATACCCTGAGAAAACCATAGTTCAAAAAGAGTCATGTACCAAAATGTTCATTGCAGCTCTATTTACAATAGCCAGGACATGGAAGCAACCTAAATGTCCATCGACAGATGAATGGATAAAGAAGATGTGGCACATATATACAATGGAATATTACTCAGCCATAAAAAGAAATGAAATGGAGGTATTTGTAATGAGGTGGATGGAGTTAGAGTCTGTCATACAGAGTGAAGTAAGTCAGAAAGAGAAAAACAAATACAGTATGCTACCACATATATATGGAATCTAAGGGGGAAAAAAAAAAGCCATGAAGAACCTGGTGGCAAGACGGGAATAAAGACACAGACCTACTAGAGAATGGACTTGAGGATATGGGGAGGGGGAGGGGTGAGGTGTGACAGGGTGAGAGAGTGGCATGGACATATATACACTACCAAATGTAAAATAGATAGCTAGTGGGAAGCAGCCGCATAGCACAGGGAGATCAGCTCGGTGCTTTGTGACCACCTAGAGGGGTGGGATGGGGAGGGTGGGAGGGAGGGAGATGCAAGAGGGAAGAGATATGGGAACATGTATATGTATAACTGATTCACTTTGTTATAAAGCAGAAACTAACACACCATTGTAAAGCAATTATACTTCAATAAAGATGTTTAAAAAAAAAAAAACACAGTGGGTTGGTACTACCATGATCCCACTTCATGGATGAGGATGCTGCATCATAGAAGGTACCTAAGTGACCTGACCAAGTAGATGCGGGGTTGGGATTACTGCCTCGGAAGACTGGCTGCAGTCTCTGTGTCCTCAACCACCGTATTACACTGCCTCTTCTATGCTACACATGATTTTTGGAAGCATTGCTTTCCAGCCATTGCCTGATAAACAGCTGGTGCATGTCTTCTCCCCCCAAGATTGGATTTACACTGAATGCCAGCTTCGTAAGTGTGATACTCCATGTATAATCCCAAGTGATTCTTTACATTTAATCTTTAGTCCACTATGACTTGCCCAGAGAATAAAATATGTGGGACCTTAGAAAAGCAAGTTTTAGTAAAAGAACCGAAAATGGAGGGAGGAAGCATATACCTGGCATTTCTTTCTCTGAGCAGCAGAATTTGAAATGCAATGCCATCATGATCCAGCTGGTTTATTTGCCAATTTATAACAATATTTTGAAGAACTATTTGACGTGTATAATTTTGGATATTATTACATGAATGAGGGTTGCTGATTGCTGATGGAGAAAACCACACAGCTACATAGTTTTGCACAGTTATATAAAAATTGTGGTTTTCATTCCCAACGGAGCCATCAAGGTTGCTGACAGTCCTATACTCAGTCAGCTTATTTAGTTTATGGAAAAATATTTTCCATGAAGCGATTCCAAACTTACTTCATTCTTGTAAATCCCTAAGAATGTTTTTTGTTTCTTTGCCCCATCACTTACTCTATACCTGAGGGAATGAGGGAATGCTCTAATCTACTGTGTGGGACAGGTGCTATTGCTTAAAAATTTTATTGTTACCGCGTCCAAGCTTGTGCTGCGTGCCACATGACAGGCCAATGAATTGAGAGATGAGGTGTTGGGGCAAGAAATAGTGACTTCATTTGGAAAGACGTGAAGACCAAAAAGTTGTTGGGCTAGTGTCCCAAAGAACCATCTTATCGGAGTTAGAATTCAGGCTTCTTTCATACTAAATGGGGAGGGAGTGTGGCTGGTTGTTGCAGACTTCTTGGTGCTGGAATCCTTTATTCTTGCAGCCATCCACGTAGGTCAGGTCGCAATGTTCCTATAAACCTCCAACAAGACAACTGTCATTTTCTGTTCTGCAACTTTCTTATTTCTGTATGAATGGCAAAGTGTTATACCTTTAAAAGTCAGAGCCTTGACGAAGGGCTATCCTGTATAGTTCAGGCTATAGGCAACATTGTTTTACAAAGGTACTGAACCAGCATGACTAAGCACAGGCAACAGAGCACAAGGGTTAGAGCTAAAGGAATAGATCTGATATGGAGCTAGGTTTGTTCTTCTCTGTAACATTATGATCAGCGTCTTTTGAAATAATAATCTATTCTCACATAAATTAGCAACTTTGAAGAGCCTATATACTCACTTCCCTTCTCCATTTGGATTGCAGAAGATTCCAAAAGTTGGAATAGTTGGTATTCTATCAGAATACCAACTAAAACTGAATAGGCGTATAAACATTACTGAGAACTTCCATTCTAAAAAATGTACCCAACCAAAGTGCATATGGCAGCACTTTTTGTAACAGTTCCAGACTAGAAATAACCCACCTATCCACTAAAAGTAGAAGGGTTATATAGTGTATGGCAAATGTACACAATGGAATTCTTTCAGCAGTGAGAATGAATACATTCCTGAAGTGTGGGTAACTCTCACGACAAAAGATTGAACACAAGAAGCCAGACACTAAAGATCACACACTGGGAGATTTCAATTACATAAAAGTCAAACACAGATAAAACTAATCAATAATGATAGAAGTCATTATAGTGGTTACTTTTTTGGTAACTAGGAATGGGTGTTGGTGGGGCTTCTTGATCCAGGAGGTTGTTACAGGAATGTCATCATTGTATGAAAATTAATAAAACTCTTCTTTATAATCTGAACTGCTTTCTCTATGTATGTTTTGCTCCAATGTCTTTTTCTTTAAGAACAATATAAGGGGATACCTCACACATGCGCACACACACCACCCCCCGGAGAGTTTTACTATTCCATAATTACAAAATTACCTGGGAAAGGACAACTTGCAAGAAACTTTGAATTATATCACAGAAATTTCTTATCACATGATTATAATTTCTTCCAATAATGTCTTTATCCACAATGTAATCTCTGCCAGCCACTTCCATAAACTCTTCATAAATAGCTCATCTGGGCATGATGACTTTCTAGTATTCTCCCATGTCACATGAAAATATACTAAGTATCACTAACACTATTGAGTATTACATACCTAAAGTAAAGCCACGGTGTTACACTTGTTTTATGATTTTTATTTTAGAAACACACTAGTAACTAACTTGCTTAAAATCTTTCACCAATGTTTCCTAGAAGCACAGCAGTCTTAGGAATAGAAATATCAATGTATTTTTTTAAATTTTGTTCAATTCCCTTGTACTTTTTTATATCTTATTCTGCAGACCACTTATTCAAATGTGTTACTTTATATGTTTTACCCAGATCTATTCATCCTATTAAAGTAACTTGCAAGTTTGTGCAGTAACAAACATATTGATTTTGGCTCTAGAGGGCTTTCATTATGGGTTCATAATGTTCTCATACTCCTGTTGTCATTAATCCCACTTTAAATGTAGGTCCACCATCTTTTTAACAACACGGATGCATGTATGAATCAAGTCATAACTGCTGGTGGGCATGACGACAGTATTATATTTGCAGGTCATTTTCATGATGAGCTCTTATTTATTGAGTCTGCTCTGGTCGTCTCTGAGATGATTTTATTAAACAAGTAATGAAGAGGTGTAGGTACAAAAGGATATATATGGAAGCATATAGGATGTCACATGCTGAATACAAATGTGCTGTTAAGAATGTATAATATCATGAAATAATGAGATGAGAAAATTTTGCTGGCAGTTATTCACAGACAAATATAACAGTCCAGGCCTGGCCTGAATCAATAATCTCCATGTGTGACCAGACAGCAAACAATCTTTACAAGCACAAAGACCTTTCTTTTTATTTGCCTTGTTTTTTTATTTGTTTTTTTGTTTTTGTTTTTTGGTTTATTTAATAGGAATGAATTTGTGTTCTTTGTGTAAATTGGAACAGTTACACAGTAGTCAGAACAATGGGTAAGTAGAATGGAATTACCATTGCTACTGGACTTTTCTTTGTGAATATGATCAATATTTGCATTCAGCACTAAAAATGGAAAATGAATAAGTTAATGTTTAATATTAATTGATAGAATATATTGGCAATGACATGCTATTAACATAAAAATGCTGTGCCATTTCTATTTATGTTGAAGGATAACAATAAATAATAAATACCTTCTTTCTATAGTTGTGCTACATAATATTGTAATATCCTAAAAATTTCTGGTCTATGGGACCTTGAAGGAGAAAAATCATATGCACTTACTTAGCCAACAAGAAGCTGGGACTTCTATGTACCCTTTAAATAAAACCACAAGATTCTGGTTAATATTTTACCGTGTTGAGTGCATGCATATGTTCTGGTGTGAATACAGCCGTGCTACAGCAGGAAAGCAGCAGTTCTCTCCAGGCTAGGTCTCCTCTGAATTCTCTTGTAAGCCTGATTGAAAGAAAGAACAAAGGAATGAAAAGGAGGTGTATTCTCCTCTCATATGTACCGTTAATGCATTTAGACGTTTCAGACAAAAAAAGTCAAAATAGAGGCCACATTTTAATTGCGTACCCACACAATATTTCTTCCAAAATACGTTTCTCCAAACCTAAGTCTGTGTCTAGTTTTCTTTCCCTCTAAACCCTTAAAAATGCTGAAATAAATAAATCACTACAGCATAAAGTGATTTCTGATTAGGAAAAAAAGAGGGGCTTATTTTGCTCGCATAACCTGAGAATAGTAAAAATGAAAGAGAATTCTCAGGAAGTAATCCCACATAATTTAACCATGGCATAAATGACACACAACAAAGATAAGGCAATACCATGAGCAAGCTAATTTTTTTAAAAAATCGTACGTTCACTGTTTAAGAATAACTGTGTCGAAGATCGTGAATTTAAAATCAAATGGTAGGTGCTTGCTGTCACTTGGAGTGCTATTTCTTGATTTCTGGCATTCTTTCATCTATAATATGAGGAACCGCTCTGCTCATTCTTCCCTCCAGCGTAGACATATATGGTGACCGATGCTCTATGGACATCCTCTAATGATAAACACGAACTTCTGCATTTGGAGCTAGAATTTATATACAACATTAGAATTAAAATGTCAATCAAGTGTAATCATATTGAAAACGAATATTCATAAAAACAATGCACTTGACCATGTAGTGAAAAAAATAGTTTAAAATGTGGATTCAATATTAGGAGAGAAATGTTCCCATAGTAATAATAGTTCAAAGTTTGGCAATGATCAAGGTTTTTGAGAGAAAAAAAAATCTATCCTAACTGTATTGGACTACATTATTTTCACACTAAAATTTTCTAGTCTATAAAGATTTTGTAGTCAGTGTACTTATGTAATGTTGGATACATACCTGTTTAAATTTCTTTATAAATATTTATAGTTTATAAATATTTCTATTTGTAGACATTACTTTTAAAATGTATACAGTAATCTCCCTACATACAAATGAGTTCCTTTCTGAGAGTGCATCTGTAAGTCCAGTTTGTTCGTAAGTCCAACAAAGTTAGCCTAGGTACCCAATTAATGCAATCGGCTATATAGTACTGTACTGTTATAGGTTTATAATACTTTTCACAAAAATAATATGTACATTAAAAAAATCAAATACAAAACATAAGGAAAACATTTTTAATCTTACAGTACAGTACCTTGAAAAGTCAGTAGTACAGTACAACAGTTGGCATACAGGGGCTGGCACACACGTTCCCATCTTTGAAAGTTCACAGCTTGAAGGTTTGTATGTAGATCATGACTTACTGTATATTGTAAGATTGTGACAGACTAACCAGTGTCAGCATACGGATGGTCGTTCTTTCTTTTTTGCAGAGTCAGATCTAGTCCTAACTGTATTTTAAGGCATTAATTTCTATTGTAAAAATATGTTTTCTTGGATGATGAGAAGCATTTTTCAGAATGAAAAGGCCCTTTGCTTTTAAAGAATCGTGATGTGAATCTCAAGTTCTGGCTCTCATTCTGGGAATTTGAGTGTACGAAGTTGCCTGAAAAAATCATTCCTGCCCACCACCTGAAATAAGAGTGAGGTAGACAAAGATGATGAGAGTAAAATATTTTAATACTCATTTTATTATCAAAATGATAAATTGTCTCTTCTTCATAATGCAAATAACCTAGACCTTATAATTTTGAGTTCTGTAACAAAAAGTGAGTCAGAACACACATTTTGAATTAAAAATAGGAAATCTTCTCTGAATGAAATAATTCACTCTACAGAAGGCCAAAACCACCTGTTGAAATAGAAAGACAATTTTTTTTTTCTAAGTGCTGTTTAGAGCTGAGTTTTCTACCAACGAGTGGTTGTCACGTGACAGTTCAGGGACAGCTGTTTTCTGAAGCTGACTTGCACCACCTGCGTCTGTGCATCGGACAGAGAATCAGAATCATTTAATGCTTCCTAAATGTGCATCTGCCCTAGATCACTCACTTTTTAAATGAAATCAATAGATTTTATTTTGAGAGTAGTTTTAGGTTCATAGAAAAATTAATTGGAATGTACTGAGAGTTCCCATGTACCCTCACCCTCAAACCCCCATTTTCCCTATTAATAACATCCTGCACTACTGTGATCCATTTCTTGCAATTGATGGATCAATATTGATATGTTATTATTAACTAAAGTCCATAGTTTTCCTTAAGGTTCACTCCTTGTGTGGTACAGTTCTATGGGTTTTGAAAAATGTATATTTATCCATTATTACATTACCATGAAGTAGATTCCCTGCCCTAAAATTTCCCTGTACTCCCGTTCACCACTCCCTCTCTCCCTCCCTCAACCTTTGCAATTACTGATCTTTTTATCATCCCCATAGTTTTGCCTTTTCCAGAATGTCATATAGTTGGAGTCATACAAACATGTACTTTTAAAGAAAACCCCAGAGATCTGATGCACAGGCAAGAATGGTAACCAACGGAGTAACAATGCAAACAGAAGAGGTTTAAGTTTCAAAAGCCCACTGGTATAGTGTAGTAGTAGGGAAACCATTGCCATGGCAAAGGCAAAGCTGAGTTCTTAGTGTGCATAGATAAAAACGACTATTGATTTTAGACTGTGGAAGTTTAACAAATAGACGAAGTAGTTGTTATTGTATAATGTAAGCAATGGAAATTTGTTTTATCAAAGTCTTCTTCCCTACCCACCCCAGTGGACAATGCTAATTAAACTCAAAATATCACTTTGACCTTCCTTAGTCTCCATTGAAAACCAGAAAAGAGATGAAATAAAGAGATGCTCTAGCCTGAAAGGAACAATGTGCTGAGCCATGCTGCAGAGAGGTTGTCCTTTGCATGATTCCTTCCTGAAGAGGCATTCTGGAAAAGCCTGGCTGCACACTTTTTATATTTGTCACAGCACAGCAAATGACTTTATTTTAATATATATCCAGGTGACTCTGCAAGAAAATAACAAAATCATTAAAGGAGTAGGTCAGGAATGACTATATATGTATGTGTTGTAACTTAACAAAGTTTTTCTACTGTCAGAGAAGTTTTGTGAGTGTGCAAAATGTCAATCAAGCAATATTAACTGCTACCGCAAAATGGATTGTCTGTCCTATTGGATGACATCGTTATAGAAAATAAATTTCTTTTAATAGAATTAAACTACATGAATGACCTTATTTCAAAAAGCCATGTTCAAGAATATTTACATATTTTTGCATTTAAATAAGTTGTTCATGTTCTGGCAACTCCAAGTAAATATGTAACATTGCTTCTTAATAATTCATCTAATTTTATAGTCAAATTCCTGTTTTTCAGGTTTTTACCATAAATTATTCAATTATATCATTGTATATGTTTTCATATAATTAATTATAAATTACCTAGAGTGGATTGTCCACATAGAATCATCTATTGACTCATTTATTCATAACATATTTTAGACTTACTCTGTGCCAAGTACTGTCCTAGGAGTTATGGATACATGGTACATAAGACAGACTAAATACCTATCTTCATGGATGTTTATTTTATAAGCCCATGCCTTTGTCTTAGTGAGTTTGGGCTACTAATAATAAAATATCATAGTCTGGGTGGCTTAAACAGTAAACATTTATTTTGCATAGTTCTGGAGGCTGGGAAGTCCAAGATGAATGTGTTGGCAGATTTGGTGTTTGGTGAGAGCCCACTTCCTGGTTTACAGATGGCAACCTTCTTGCTATATTCTCACATGCTGGAGAGGACAGTTTTGGTTTCTCTTCATCCTCTTATAAGGGCACTAATGCTATCCTGGGACCTCCACCCTCATGACCTCATCTAAACCTAATTACCTCCCAAAGTCCTTCCTCCTAATACCATCTGTGATATTGTGATTTATAACAAGAAATATATATTTGACCTTTGTCTCCATTTACTGCACAGAGTTCTTAAAACCCTTGGAATTTCCTAAGTGATGAGAGGAATAATGATGTCTTTTGTTATGTTAATGATGTGATTTGGAAAGCACTTAAGAATGGACACTGGTCACCAGGAGAACCAACCACGAAGAGAGAGTTGGAACTTTCAGCCCAACCCCCCCAGAAACCCCACATCTGGGGACGGGAGAGGCGCTGGAGGTTAAATCGATCACTAATGCCAATGATTTAATTAATCATGCCTATGTAATGAAGACCCCATAAAAACCCAAAAGGACAGGATTTGGGGAGCTTCTGGGTTGGAGCACACAGGCGGGTACTTGGGAGAGCAGAGCACCCAGAGAAGCATGGTCGCTCCATACCCTTTCCCACACATCTTGCCCTAGGGATCTCTTCTATCTAGATGTTCATCTGCGTCATTTAGTGCATCCTTTTATAATAAACCGGTAAATGTAAGTAAAATGTTTCTCTGAGTTCTGTGAGCCTCTCTCTAACAAATTCATCTAACCCAAGGAGGGGGTTATTGGAACCTCCAATCTATACCCATTTAGGCAGAAGCACACATGACAACCTGGGCTTGCACCTGTCATATAAAGTAGAGGGGGACGTTCTTGTAGGACTGAGCCCTTAACCTGTAGGATCTGACAATATCTCTGGGTAAATAGTGCTAGAACCGACTTGTAGGACACCCAGCTGTTGTCTGAGCATTGCTTGGTGGTGTGAGGAAAACTACCCCACCCCCAGCATTAGAAATTGGGTGCATAATCGGATATCACATTAGAAATTAGGACTTCAATGTATGAATTTTGGTGGGACACACGTTCAATCCATAATAGCTCTCTTATGCTTCTATTGCTTCAAATAGGTATGTGCGGAGTTATTATTTTTCTCAGCAAAAATAATCTGGCTTTTGATGTGCTTTTCATTGCTATCAGATCTCTCTCTCTCTCTCTCTCTCTATATATATATATATATATACACACACACACACATATATAATATATACTATATATACATAAAATACAAATTTGTCTTTTTATATAATCTAAATCAATCATAGAATAGGATCTTTCAAATACTCTTTTCAATTAAGAGACCTCTGCATTAGGAGTTTTATGTAAGGCATATGTTTATATGCCTTAATTTTCTTTTGAGTTCTTATTTTTTATACGTTTTAGACCCCTGAATTTCCATATGTCCCATTTTAACTATAAAATTACCAATGCTATTTTTGTGTGCTGTGTTTTATTAATTTTCTTTTCCAACAAAGAAACGTAACAATATCAAGAAATCTGTTACTATTACTACTATCACTACTACTAGTAATAATAATAATGATTATCATAATAATGATAAATTCACTAGTCTTTTCTATTATCATCTGCTATTTTCTAACTTTTTTCCCAGGATACTCTTACTCAAAAGTTCAATCATGTTTGAGAGTGGACGCTAGTAAGACCACTAAAATAGAGCAAGCAAATCCTTCCTGTCTCAAGTTAACTACCAATACATTATGGTGCTTCTGTATTTCTTTATATAATTAGCCTGCTGATTTTTAAACTGGCTGTCTAGTTATTAACAGCATAAACCAGAGTGCTTTTTTTCTATTAATTCAAGAATATTAGCCTTGTTTATTCCTACTTTGTCACTTCCATGAGTTCCTTTGTTAAATGATTTTAGCTTGAAGCATCAATTGAAATTTGTTATGCTTTTCCCCCTTTTATATACTCATTGGCATCAAAGGGGAGATGAAGTCCTCACCTGTAAAACTACACAAGTCATGAGTTTTTTGTGCTCCTATTTCCTGAACTCAAATAGTTGTGGACTAAGATATAAAATTGACGGTGCCAAGCCTGTAGTTAGCATAACGCATCTAGTTTCTCAGCTCTTCTACAGATCACAGAATCCATTGAAATTGTCAACACATGTGGTAAAACCTCAAGATAACACTCTTTGAGTTAATTTGGATGTGTTAGCATTTTCTGATCCACAGTCCTCTGTAGGCTTAATCTTCAAAGAAAGTGGAGGAGGTACAAATGGAATCTGCTTTGTAGGGAGGGGCATATGGAGAAGAAAGTGAAGCTGAGCCAGTTTGGGCAGGCAACCCCCTCTTAGAATCACACGGTGGAGAGTGAATGTTTGCATCACTACTGTGCTGCTGACCTCATCTCTCTAGATCCAAACACCCAGGGGAGTCCTGTGACTGACGCTAAGTAACAGGGGGGATTCTTGAAATGACAGTTGATATTCTGGAAAGTCTCAATCAGCCTTATGACCTGGAATCTTTTGCACTAGAGTTCACTTTATCCTGCAGCTTGGAAAGATTTGGATTAGACAGTGAGCTAGGAATCAAATAACCTACAGAGAGCCTCTTAAAAGCACAAGAGATCTCTGCAAAATTATAAAACCCAAAATCCTATTTTGGGTATCTGAGAACTCTGGAAAATGGAAGGAATAACCTTGGAGATCTGAGAACAGTGTACATATGGGTCCCCCTCATACATTCTGGAAAGCAGGGAAAAGACAATCTTACAACCTATACCATACCAAAGTGGACTAAGTCCAGAAGAGTAAAAATAGGAGCAGGTGAAGCCCAGGTATCAATAGAAAACTATGAGAATAACTGGAATTAATAATTGGAATGAATTCACTGGTAAAGCCATCTGTCTGGTCCTGCGCTTTATTTGCTGAGAGAATTTTGATTACTGATTCAATCCCCTTGCTCCTAATTGTTTTGTTCAGATTTTCTATTACTTCATGATTCAGTCATGGTAAGTTTGCATGCCTCTAGGAATTTATTCATTTCTTCTATGTTATCTAATTTGATGATGTATAATTCTTCATAGTAGTCTAGTGAAAGACAGATACTGTGTGGTATCACTTATCTGTGGAGTATAAACAAATAAAAAAAAAATTCATAGAAACAGAGAATAGAATGGTGGTTTCCACAGGCTGTGGGGAAGGGAGAAATAGGAAGATACAGGTCAAAAGGTTTAAACTTTCAGTTTTAAGAAGAAGTTCTGAGGATCTAATGTGTAGCATGGTGACTACAGTTAGTAATACAGTATTGCATACCTGGAAGCTGCTGAGAGTACATGCTAAGTGTTCTCAACACACACACACAGACAGTAAATGGAAATATACAATACAATAAAATAAATATAGAGCAAGAGAAAATGTGAGATAAGCTCTTTAATCTGGCTCCTGTGGACTCAGAGAGAGCCTGATGGGAGATGACTCAAAGATTTCCAGGCTGCATGGTTACATTTCCCACTTCAAATTTTTAGCTGAAAATTGGCTGCACCTTTCTGCATGCACCATAGTTCAGTGAAGGGGTTGTCCAGCAACTGGAGGCCAAAATGTGATTAGCAGGTGCCCTAGTCTCAGTGAAAGGCAATAGGGGCCAGTGCCCCATAGATATCAGCCAGGCCAGAGAAGTCAAGGACAGATGAAATATAAGATTCTAGGAAATTAGGTAACCCCCAGAGTTAGGGTTAGGAGAAGAGGGAGAAAAAAATCCTGAATAAACTTATTATTTGTGACAAACAAATAGATCTATAAACCTGATTTGATTATTAATTTTTTGTTTGTTTCAGAATAGTGAGGAAACACAATGTGAGGAAACATAATGGCATTGCTAGATTAAATTATCTGGGTAGGGAATTGAATAGGAGCTCATGAACTAAGTTAAATTCCTTTATAAGACTATGAATAAGGTAGATGATTTTTGCAGACATTTGAGATTTGATTGTGGATTACATATCTGCCTGTACTCTGTCTTTCACAATTTTCTCCAGGACTAATTTTGTCCTTTAAATTCTCCTGATTCGCTTTCATTTGATCACAGGAAATTATTGCCCTCAAGTCTCATGATGCATTGGCTATAACACTCTAATTCTGCCTATTTCTCTCAAAAAATACTATGTTCTGGACCTCTCTCACCCCTCGTCATAATTGCATTCACTCCATCAAAATGTACGTGGTCTATGTGCTACTATTCCTAGCTTATAATAAAATGCTAACATCAGTCAACTTAAAACCTGTCATATAAAGAATTATAAAGGTACCAGGGTTACTTTGCCTGGAACATTGCGGCCTTTAGACAGTTAGATGGCAGTTATTTTGTACGGGAATTTGTTAAGGGTGACTTCAGCTGAAAATTGTGACATTATATCTGCACTTACTATGTAAATTATAAAGGAGTATCATTAAACCTACTTGAGGACTAAGCAACACTTTGAAACTCTCAGCAAATACAGTTACCCCTGGCCACAGTTAGTTAAGAGCACAGAAACCGTGGTTAATGCAACGTGGATCTGAATTTTTAATTTATTCAATATGGATTAATTTCCACTTCAATTTAAAACCTGAAGAAATACAAAATATCATTCTATAAACACAAATGAACTGTTTTGTTACCATTATATTTCACCCTAACTGTTGCATCATGTATATTATAATTGTGTAGTAGTGTGAGTATCTGGCACGTGTATCTTTCTGGAGGTATGCATAAATATATCTAGTCAGTATCAATGGATTCAGTCCAAGTGTTTTTGTCTAAACACTAATGTCTATAACATTACAAATAACATTGTAGCTTGTTTATTGTGATATTTTATGCAGAAAGTTAAGTGGTACTACGTACATCATAATTTTAAATTAAATTATAATACTTATGACTTTATAATATAATTAAATTATTTTCTAGTTAAAAATAAGAAGGTACACATTGAATTCACAATAAAGAAATATTGATACAGAATGAATTAAAGATGCAGAAGATGGAAAAAGTAATTTATAAAAGACTTCAAAAGATGTAAGTTATTAATTTTATAATGAATGCCAATTGCAATTGGCTAGGCTGAATAAAATGAAAAATACTATATGTTTGATGCTTAAAATAAATTTACGGATAATAATGTTGACAAAAATGACATATTCATAATATTCACTTAATCTGAAAGGAAATTTCTTCCCAAAATAAAAATTAAAATAGATAAAAGTATTTACCTGAAACTGGAATTAAAAATTCAACAAAATTTTAAAAATCATATTTAACAAGATCTGAGTGTGTAACTTTGGCAAGCTATCAGATGACTTGGTTCTTAAGCAAAATGAAAAGTATTTTTGAATGGTGAGGAAATAAAATGAATTACTAATTATTATTTATGGAAATGTATTACAAAATTATATGTTCAAACTAAAAAATTAATGAAGTGAAAAGTGAACTAAAATTTTAATGAAGTGAAAGATCTTCCCTTACACCACCAATTGCCTGTGCAATATAAAAACTTTCCTACAATATTTATGATCAATTGATTCAAAATATTAAATTTGCAAGTACTTTTCTTTAGTTTCACTCAGTTACCTGGTGCAAGAGACATTGCTTGGTTAAAACATCGGGTATATATTTTCTCAAAGTATTTAGAAAATAAGAAAAAATGTTTCCAATTTGCAGCCTAAAAATTGAGCTCATGGCATAGATATTTTAAATTAAGTTGCGTTTGTCAAAAAAGAATCTCAACTAGATATGGAATAATTAATTCTTATGATGGATGATACTCCAGTAATTTTTGGTTTGAAAATCTGAATTTATTGGAATTTTAAAACAAGCAAATGATAGTTATTTAATTCCTTTACTGTATGAAAATATATATATAACTGAGTTTGTTTGTAGAATTTTTTAAAAAAAGGGAATGCTTCCTAAATATTCAGTAATCAGGGACAAACATTAGTTATTATATCTGTTTCTTTATATCACACTACTGATGTGTAAGTTATGTTTAAATTTCCCAGGAAAAGTACATCTTTTATGTTACTTATCTTGATAACAAGACAGGGTGCATAATTTATGATGCTCTGTGCAGAATGAAAATGTGGGACCACTTGCTAAAAAATTATTAAGAAGTTTAAGACATCAACAGCAGAACATTAAACCAAGCAGGGCTCTTCCAGGTGTACATCTTATGCAAACGCACAAGTCCCACACTTATGAAGTCAAACTTGCTGAATGAGTACAATTGATGTTGAAATTGAGCTTTCAAAATACATATCAATAATAATTATTTTGCCCATTTTTCTAACATGAATCAATCTGTAGATGATATTAACTGCAACCTATAGCATTATATGCAATAGCTTTAAAAACTACAAGAAAATTTAAATAACACTTTGTTGATATTAATAAATTTATAGTTTCTTTTCCATTTATTCAATATACTTTACATTTTATGCTAGTAATACTGAGTGGACATAATAGTTCATGAATTTCCTGAATTTGGGTAGACATTTTGGAACTGATATGCTTCTGCTTCAAAGTCAAATCAATTCTTGTAAAAATTGTAAACCAGCTTTTTGAACATGGATCGTTAAAGGAAAATGATGTTTTGGTACCTGATTCAATTATTAGAAAATGTCTCTGTATGTCCAAAATATCTTTGGGACTACATGGGGATAGTATCTACTGTTTCAACTGAAATTTTGTAAAAGCCAAATTCAAATCTAGTGTCTCTGATGAAAATTTGTGTTCTTATTGAAATGTAATATAAACATAAAATGTACACTAAATTTTAAAGTCTTGTATAAAAATTGAATGTAAAATATCAGTAATCTTACAATGATTATGTGTTGAGATAATATTTGGAACTTTAGAGTTAAGTAAACTCTATTGTAAAAATTAGTTTTAACTGTTTTTTCTTACTTTTTTGTATGAGTCTTGATGAAAAGTCAAACCCATGTATGTGGCCTACATTATTTTTTTCTTGACAATACTTACTTTTTCAACTGTCAGTGATTACTTATGCTATCCTATATTTCATCTTTTTTATTAAACAAAGGCTTAGAAACTATAGTCTGTGAGACAAATTTTTTCTACAGACTTTTTGAGAATAAAATTTTATCTGAAAAGTCATCCTTTTTAAAATTTATTGTCAATGGATGTTTTTACACCATAATGGTATATTTGAGTTATTGAGTCAATGGTATATTGGGTCACAAAGTCCACAAAGCCTAAAATAGTTACTCCCTGCTATAGAAGATATATAGCATTTGTCTTCTAGGTATTTGGCCATTTGGTGCTGAAATTGGAGAAGGGATGCAAGTACCAAAATGCTGAACTGAACATTACAAGATCCTGAAAGCTCAGAGACGGCTGGGGGAGATTCCTTAGCATATGTTGGTCATTTTTAATGTAGCAGTGACAAGAGGATAATGTAACTTTTACTAAAATTCCACAGAATCAAAGAATGCTAAAACTGGGAGAAAATCTGACTTTTGCAAGGAGAGGGCAATGCATTTTTTCCCCTCTCTATTGTACATGCTTTGTTCAGAATGTCAATTTTAGAACTAGATTCTTGCTGGTAGTAGCTTTAGTTAACCTCATAATTTACAATTGAGTTCCATGATAACAATAAAGGTAAATTTCCTACATTCTAAAAAGTAACATCTAAAATTAGGTTGCCCTCTGACCCCAGAAGCCATGGCTACTGGAAAGGGGGCCTTGACATTATTTACATAATTTACTTTCTGTGTGGTCCAAAAGTCAGATAGAAGGCCAATAGTTGAAAACTATATCCATTTATGGAAAAAATATTATTAGCCATTAAGGAAATCCACATCAGAACCAGAATGAGATACCACTTCACTCATGAGGATGACCATAATCATTTTAAAAAATGGAAAATAACAAATGTTGGCAAGAATGTGGTGAAATTAGAAAATTGGAACCCTCCTACTTTCCTGGCAAGAATGTAGAATGGGGCACAGCTGCTGTGAAAAACAGTTTGGAGCTTTCTCAAAATGTTAAACGTAGAATTACCATATAATAGCAATCCCACTCCTAAGTATGTATCCAATATATATATAGTTGAAAACAGATATTCAAATAAAAACTTGTATATGAATGTTTACACCAAAACTATTTACAAAAGCCAAAAGACGTAAACAACTCAAATACCTATCAACTGATGAATGGATAAGTAAAATGTGGTCTCTCTGTAAAACAGAATACTACTGTCATAAAAGAATGAAGTACTGATACATGCTACAACATTTATGAACCTTAACAGGATTATTTTAGTGAAAAAAGCCAGACCCAAAAGACCACCTATTGTATGATCCCATTTATATGAAATATCCAGCACAGGCAAACAGAGAAAGAGAGAGGAAGCAGATTAATGATTGTCAGGGCATGAGAGCTGGGGATAAGGGAAAATAACTGCTTAATGGCTACAGGGTTCCTTGGGGAGGTGAAAATGTTCTGGAACTAGGAATCAAATCCAAGGTTGGCTGAATCCTACATGGAAGGCCAATAGTACTAGGCATTTTATATAAGGGACTTTAGTATCTGTGGACTTCAGCATCCATGGGGGTCCTGGAACCAATCCCCTGTGGATAGCAGAGATGACTGCAGTAGTGATAGTTGCACCACACTGTGAATGAACAAAATGTCACTGTATCGTACACATTATATGGTTAAAATGACACATTTTATGTTTATATGTATCTTATCACAATAACAATTATAGCAATTTAGAATATGAACCAACATACTGCTATGAAATGATGAGAAATGTTCATAATTATCTTAAACAAATGGATTTTCTGAAGGATTAGTGAAGTCCTGGGAAGACTATTGTCAGTAAGCTGTCAATGGCATCAAGTATTTGATAGAAGTTGGATTTGATGACTTCTAATGATCCCGGAACTATTCAATTTTTTAAAATAAAAATATGACCTAATGTTCCAAATTACACTTAAAAAAAATTGTACGTTTAATTTGCTTAACCAGATGGCTATATAATTTTGAAAATTTTAAATGATAAATGCAGGGGTGTATCTTTGTTAAAATGGTCATTTTTGCACAGCACAAAGCATACTTTAGTATTACAGGGTGGCTCTTGCCAAGTTCTATTACTTAGAAATAACACCATTTATTTCAGGGAATCTGCTGGCTTTGGATTAAATAAATAATGAGTTTACTCCCCCAGGGGGAATCTCATGGTACTATTTATTAGATAGTTCATGTTGGATATAGAATCAGTCTTTTATTGTATAGCTTGTGATATATATGGAATTGCTTTAAAACAACAATGGCAATTACTTTCCTGGGTTACAGTGGAGAAAGTGGAAATGGAATGAGGAGGAATACATATAGATTTCATAGAGAAATTATTCTGTTATCTGTCTATCAGGTATTAAGGATTGAGAACTATTACAGTTGTTTCCAGCGTGGATTGCAAATCTGGAATGAACTCTCAAAAAGTACCCTAGTTAAGACTAGAATAGAATGTTTCTAGTTCTTAAAAAATATGACTTGAGAAGTCTCAGAAATTCCTGTTGTTGTTGTTATTACTATTACTTAACATTCTAGAAAGTTATTTAAATGAGTTTTATAGATAGTGTTGTCTCAAAGTAGCTGTTCTGGATGAAACCTATTTAAATACCATGATTAAGATTATGTGTCTGTTGAGACACATAATTCTCCATGAGCATCTTTTTCTTTTTTTAGTAGATCTTTATTGGAGTATAATTGCTTCACAGTACTGTGTTAATTTCTTTTTCACAACAAAGCGAATCAGCCATATGCATACACATGTTCCCATATCCCCGCCCTCTTGAGCCTCCCTCCCATCCTCACTATCCCAACCCTCTAGGTCACTGCAAAGGGCCGAGCCGATCTCCCTGTACTATGCTGCTGCTTCCCACCAGCCAATCGACAGATGAATGGATAAAGAAGATGTGGCACATATATACAATGGAATATTAGCCATAAAAAGAAAAGAAATTGAGTTATTTGTAGTGAGGTGGATGGACCTAGAGTCTGTCATACAGAGTGAAGTAAGTCAGAAAGAGAAAAACAAATTCCGAATGCTAACGCATATATTCGGAATCCATGAGCATCTTATATTCACACAGGCTGGATCTTCCGAGCAAAGGACACTGACAGTCTTTGCAAGGGTATTTGCATATTTGCAAAGATATACTCCCTTTGCTAGACTATGCTGTCCTGAGTAAACACATCCCATTTATCTTTGACACTCAAACTTCGCTGTGGATAGCAAATGCGTAGAAAATATTCTTTGAAAATATAGGCAGTATCACCCTTCAAGCCAGAGAGGGAAGCTTTTTTAATAGCACAGATAGGGAAGGTCTCTCTCCTCAGAAACATTCCAAGAGAATAAAATATCTTTCCCCTCTCTGGAAAGGAATTTACTTTCTCTTTTTTTTTTTAACTTTTAATTTTATATTGGAGTATAGTTGATTAACAATGTTGTGATCATTTCAGGTGTATAGCAAAGTGATTCAGTTATACATATACATGTATCTACTGTTTTTCAAATTCTTTTCCCATTTAGGTTGTTACATAATACTGAGCAGAGTTCCCTGTGGTATACAGTAGGTCTTTGTTGTTTATCCGTTTTAAATATAGCAGTGTGTACATGTCGATACCAAACTCCCTAAATAACTTACTCTCTTATACTACTAAGTAAAGATACATCTCTTTCTCTTTCTCTCTCTCTCTCTCATAAACAGATAACCAGCAGCCCTATATAAGATCACTGTTTCCGGGCTTCCCTGGTGGCGCAGTGGTTGAGAGTCTGCCTGCCAATGCAGGGGACACGGGTTCGAGCCCTGGTCTGGGAGGATCCCACATGCCGCGGAGCAACTAGGCCCGTGAGCCACAATTACTGAGCCTGCGCGTCTGGAGCCTGTGCTCCGCAACAAGAGAGGCCGCGATAGTGAGAGGCCCGCGCACCACGATGAAGAGTGGCCCCCGCTCACCGCGACAAAGAGTGGCCCCCGCTCACCGCAACTAGAGAAAGCCCTCGCACAGAAACGAAGACCCAACACAGCCATAAATAAATAAATAAAATAAACCCAAAGTTTAAAAAAAAAAAAAAAAAAAGATCACTGTTTCCCACTGTGGGGTTCCTCACCCATACTGCATCCAACGGAATGTGGTGTGCCATTAATCCCTCACCAAGTCACCCTTGTGGGAACTGACACTCAAGAAACTGACACATACTATTGCTATGGTTGATGCTATTTCTTTTCTTTTTTTTTTTAACATCTTTATTGGAGTATAATTGCTTTACAATGGTGTGTTAGTTTCTACTTCATAACAAAGTGAATCAGCTATACATATACATGTATCATAACCCCATATATCCTCCCTCTTGTGTCTCCCTCCCACCTGCCCTATCCCACCCCTCTAGGTGGTCACAAGGCACTGAGCTGATCTCCCTGTGCTATGTGGCTGCTTCCCAATAGCTGTCTATTTTACATTTGGTAGTGTATATATGTCCATGCCACTCTCTCACTTCGTCCCAGCTTACCCTTCCCACTCCCTGAGTCCTCAAGTCCATTCTCTATGTCTGCGTCTTTATTCTGGTCCTGTCCCTAGGTTCTTCAGAACCAGTTTTGTTTTGTTTTTTTTTTAGATTCCATATACATGTGTTAGCATACAGTATTTGTTTTTCTCTTTCTGACTTACTTTGCTCTGTATGACAGACTCTAGGTCCATCCACCTCACTACAATTAACTCAATTTTGTTTCTTTTATGGCTGAGTAATATTACATTGTATATATGTGCCACATCTTCTTTATCCATTCATCTGTCAATGGACAATTAGTTTGCTTCCATGTCCTGGCTATTGTGAATAGAGCTGCAATGAACATTGTGGTACATGACTATTTTTGAATTATGGTTTTCTCAGGGTATACACCCAGTAGTGGGATTGCTGGGTTATATGATAGTTCTCTTTTTAGTTTTTTTAAGGAATCTCCATACTGTTCTCCATAGTGGCTGTATCAATTTACATTCCCACCAACAGGGCAAGAGGGTTCCCTTTTCTCCACACCCTTTCCAGCATTTATTGTTTGTAGATTTTTTGATGATGGCCATTCTGACTGGCGTGAGGTGATACCTCATCGTAGTTTTGATTTGCATTTTTCTAATGATTAGTAATGTTGAGCATTCTTTCATGTGTATGCTGGCAATCTGTATATCTTCTTTGGAGAAATGTCTATTTAGGTCTTCTGCCAATTTTTGGATTGGGCTGCTTTTTGATACTGAGCTGCATGAGCTGCTTGTAAATTTTGAGATTAATTCTTTGTCAGTTGATTCATTTGCAAATATTTTCTCCCATTCTGATAGTTGTCTTTTCATCTTGTTTATGGTTTCCTTTGCTGTGCAAAAGTTTTTAAGTTTCATTAGGTCCCATTTCTTTATTTTTGTTTTTATTTCCATTACTCTAGGAGATGGGTCAAAAAGGATCTTGCTGTGATTTATGTCATTGAGTGTTCTGCCTATGTTTTCCTCTAAGAGTTTTATAGTCTCTGGCCTTACATTTAGGTGTTTAATCCATTTTGAGTTTATTTTTGTGCATGGTGTCAGGGAGTGTTCTAATTTCATTCTTTTACATGTAGCTGTCCAGTTTTCCCAGCACCACTTATTGAAGAGGCTGTCTTTTCTCCGTTGTATATTCTTGCCTCCTTTATCAAAAATAAGGTGACCATATGTGTGTGGGTTTAATCTCTGGGTTTTCTATCCTGTTCCATTGATCTATATTTCTGTTTTTGTGCCAGTACCATACTGTCTTGATTACTGTAGTTTTGTAGTACAGTCTGAAGTCAGGGAGCCTGATTCCTCCAGCTCCATTTTTCTTCCTCAAGTTTGCTTTGGCTATTCGGGGTCTTTTGTGTTTCCATACAAATTGTGAAATTTTTTGTTCTACTTCTGTGAAAAATGCCATTGGTAATTTGATTGGGATTGCATTAAATCTGTAGATTACTTTGGGTAGTATAGTCATTTTCACAATGTTGATTCTTCCAATCCAAGAACATGGTATATCTCTCCATCTGTTTGTATCATCTTTAATTTCTTTCATCAGTGTCTTATAGTTTTCTGCATATAGGTCTTTTATCCCCTTAGGTATATTTCTGTGAGTAGTAAGTGTCCTTGTCTCTGACTCAAAGTGTCTTCAGTACACATGTATGAACATACATATATGTCCATAAATACTAACAAAACATATATGTACCAAAAATGTGTGCATATGTATATACATAATGCATATGTACAAACACATGCACAGATTTTTTTTTTTTTTTTTGGCTGCACCATGTGGCAGGGATCAAACCCATGCCCCCTGCAACAGAAGCACAGAGTTCTAACCATTGGGCTACCAGGGAATTCCCCATGCACAGATATTTATAACTATGATAGGCTAACTTATTGGTTTAGAAGGAAGGTAGAATCTAAGACCCTTCAAAGTTCTTGACTAACATTATTTACCACAGTCAGGCAAAATCAACTAAGCAGAAGAATTAATACAAAGTTAAGTGTGTTAAAATTTCCTCCTGTCCAGGTGTGTTATGCAATTATTCATATATTACTTCTTTACTAGACTATACTGAAGGAAATAAATACATCTAATTTGCTTTTATGACACATAATAGTGTTATATTAAGAGGTAAATAAACTCACATATGCTTTATTGTATATTGAATCCAAGTTTTACAAATTTAAAACAATATTTTAAAGCTTGGCTGAATATGCTAGTATTTGAAAGACTAGGTGACTTAGAGACTTTAGCAGAGGACTTCCTTGGTGGTGCAGTGGTTAAGAATCTGCCTGCCAATTCAGGGGACACGGATTTGATGCCTGGTCCGGGAAGATCCCACATGCCTCAGAGCAACTAAGCCCGTGCACCACAACTACTGAAGCCTGCACGCCTAAAGCCCACGCTCCCCAACAAGAGAAGCCACCGCAATGAGAAACCCGCGTACCACAATGAAGAGTAGCCCCCGCTCGCCGCAACTAGAGAAAGCCCGTGTACAGCAACAAAGACCCAGCGCAGCTAAAAATAAATAAGTAAATAAATAAATTTATATTAAAAAAAGACTTTAGCAGAACTTAGACAACCTTAACTTAAAGAATCTAATATATATATATATATCAAATATAAAAATATAAATACATGTACAATGGATTTACCTATTGCAGTCAAAATGTAAAAGAATTTTGTTAAAAACTTACTTTTGAAATAATTCTGTAAAGACGAACTCATTAACTTTGCAATTGGCTATGATTTATACTGTGGCCAGGGAACACTGCCTGCCATTCCAGTAAACAACAAATGTTGTCCACCACCAAGCTGTCGGAATCAAGGATGGAGAAAAAAACAGGAAACATTATGTGCTTTGAATAGTGGCCCTATATAATTACGATGCATATCTCAGGAATAATCTTCAATGAGCTCAAACTTGCACCTTCCTATACATAGAAAGGCACTAAAATCAATAACTTGAGATGTCTGTTTTTTGTGATTAGCAGTAATCTCGATGTTGAACTACATGTTTTTGTTTTGTTTTGTTTTCCCGGCAAAAACTCCTACATATTCTGGCTCCTCTGTTACTTTTTCAGATCAATTCCTCAGAGCTGTCTGCTACCTGAGAGGCTGCCTCTGGGGCTATAATCCTCAGTAAGGTCCCCAAATAAAAAAAAACTTGCAACTTTTAGGTTGTGCATTTTTCTTCAATCAACAATAATTATCACGGAATATCAGAACTTGAGAAGTTTTGCAAAGTGGGAAAATAGGAACAAAGTTATTTTTAAATGTAATACATTTTATAACTATAATATTTTCTTAATGGGAGAGTTAATTTGATACAGTGTTACATTTTGTATCATTTCAGTGAATATGCATTACTTACTAACTTCTAGGCCATTATTAATATATTTGTGTAGTGTAAGCCCTGACAGCTGTTTTTGCTTTTGTCTTTTTCTTTTTTGTAAAGCAAGTGCCTGACTTTAGTTTCAAATGCCCTGGCATCCACTTCAAAGACTGCTGTCTCAAATAAACACATTGCCAGCTACAGAACAGATTAAAAAGCCAGACCACCTCCTCCCACTGAGGTTACTTTTTTTTAGAGATCTTTGTTGATTTCAAAAAAAAAAAAAAAAAAACCCACTAACCATTAGATTACTTGTTTTCTTTTTCTTCTCTTCCCAGGCTTTAAATTCCTGCTCTTATGTTTTAAATTCACCAATAAAAAAAGCTCACTAAACCCTGGGGTCCCATCCTGCATCCCTGTGTGCAGAACCCCTGTGTGCACTCTTGCTCTCTCTCTCCCCTTACCTCATTGTGTAGCCCCAGGTGTGCTGCATAATTTCTAGGTCTTGTAAGCAATAAACATATTTATTTTTTCAAAGTTTCCCAATGGTTATTGCTGAAAGGGGTCTTGCAATCATTATACTCCAAGGGTTGATATAACCACAACACTGGTTATTAATAGGATAAGACCATCACAAAACAATTTGAGATATATATATATATATATATATATATATATATATATTTGGGGGGGAGGGTAATATTTTTTAGGTATGGTACATGTTGTAGGTCCTTGTAAGCACTAGGTTCATTTCACATAATGAATTTTAAAAAAAAAGAAAGAAAGAAAAGGAAAAGAAAAAATCCCTGCCTTACAGCCACACTTAGAATCTTGCATTACTCAAAAGACTTTAAGTATAATTCTGCGTTCATAAGAGAGACCTAGATTACTCTATTAATTATTATTCTCTGATGGCATGTGGATTTTTGTACCTAAACCCTTGAGGGTACCATAATTATCATTCCTTTCTAGATATTATTTCAATTGACAAAGCTTGGGGTTCTGATTTTTCACTTCAAACGTTCCAAGAGAATTTCAGTTCCGTATTTTTTATTCCATTTTTATTTCATCTAAATATTAGAACATGATTCATGCACAAAGGGAATCTTTTAATTGGGGTCAAACTGAGGAATCCAGAACAAATTTATCACAGATCTTAAGAGGAAAGGCAGGGGACCTGAAGGCTTATGAGATAAGCTCAAATTGTGTAAATATCCAACACCATGATGTGGGAAACTATGGAAAATGTACAATCTCCTCAGTAAATATGATACTACTTTAGGAATGGAGTTACCTGAATACTGTTGACTTAAAAAAACTGCACACCAGGAGAGCTGTGAGTTAAGTTTTATTTGGATTGCAGCCCTGGAGACAGCATCCCAGACAGCTCTGAGAAACCGCTGCAAAGAGGCAGGGGGGAAGGTCAGTATATATGTGATTTTGGTGAAGGAGGAATACATGCAAACAAGCACATATTTTTTGCAGAAGGTTTCTGCTAGTTTCGTGAAGGTTACTGCTATTCACGAGGAGCAGACATCACCATGAAGGATTTCAGTGCTTTTCTAGATATGAGGAGATATAAGAACTGAGCTCATAAAATCATCTCCTGAAAATATCTAACTATCTGAAGACCTGTCTGCCAGTTTTTCCCAGAGCACAGAGGGCCTCATTTCTTCCCTCCACCTGAACTCCTTTCAGGGGGTGTTGAAGGTCAGCAGCTACAGCAGCACATGATTGAATTCTTGTAGAGGTAGATGGCAAGTGACGATGGAAAATGCCAATTTGTAGTTGACAGGGCCCCCTCGTGGTCATAAATTCAACCATGCTTTTGGAGGCATTTCATGACCATTTCATCCCACCGTGCTAGGAAGGCTCATTCCTAGGTCTGGCAAAGATTTCGCTGATAGGCCACTCCATGTGCTATTACTGGGCTAGGTCTTATCAACAAAGGTCTCTGGACCACGTGTATTCCTAGTCTGTTATGGTCCAGGAAAAAATTCCCTCTTGTTGTATCTTCCCATATGTAGAGTTACACTATTGCCATCATCGATCACGCACAGAACTGTATATTTGATCAACTGCTGCCAAGTTGCTTAGTCATCGTTATTTTTGTTGGCGACTCAGTCACACATTTGGTAATACAAGAAACTATAATCTTGTTAAATAGGCAAAATATAAATAATATAGGTAATAACATTAATAGAGTTATAAGTAAATATTTAACCCAAGGACTTCCATCAGGTGCAGCGCAGTATATCCTCAGGTCTTCTGACTTAGTCTGTTCTGTACCAATCCTTATCTTTCAGGGAAATGATATATTGGCACTGTCCCTAAGGCTCCCAGCCCAATTCCCTAGTTACTAGGCTTGTCATCCTTACTATAATTTAATTGTTCCCAAGATATATGGGTGCCTTAAAACTTAAATGACCATAGCCTTGTGTTAACCAAATAAATCCATCCCATAATTGTGGGAGGTTTTATTCCTTGGCTAAAATTTTGCTTGCTGCTCTGATTGAGCTTGAGTAACTTTAGAGGAAAATTCATTTTTTATGGCCAGGGTCAGAGCAGGTGTTATTAATTGTCTAGGTGAGGGGATCCCCTGAACAGGACTATAATTTCTTTCTTCTAAAATAAATTTCCTAAGGGCCATCCAATTAGAGCCTTGGAGTGGAGAAATCCACCAAGGTAATCCAGACGTATTAGACAGAGGTAATTGGCCACAAGCCCAACAACTGGACTGATTTTTAAAACTAGTGTAGGATCGTGTCCAGGATAGAAAAGCATTTGATTTATATGCAAAGGTCCAAGAAGTCAAGAAAACATTATAAATGGTCATACGAGTCAGGTCCAGCATCTTGGGTAAGCTGTCTACTTCTAATGCCGTCTTCTTCTCATCCTGGTGTGAGTTTTTCCCCTGTTTGAGTGTCGTTTTAAGGTGAATTTGAGGTCAGCAGTCCTGTCTATAGACCAGTCCAGTGCAGTGGCCCTTTTTAAGTGGGACATATGAATCCAAGAGTGAATTCCCTTTAGTTTTGCTACACATGAGCTAGTTAAGTGTAGCTGGTGAGGGCCTTTCTATCTGGGTTGTAGTGAATTCTTTAAATGATGTCTATTCTAATATACATAGTCCCCTGGTTGCAGGTCATGGGGCATCTGAACTTCATCCAAAGATAGATTACTGAGATAAGCTCTAGGAACAAACTTAGAGTGTCCTTTTAATAATTCCATTTAACTTTACATTAATATAATGTAACAGCAAGCAACTGTCTGGGAAGTTAGTAAATACAGACCTCCATTAACAAAACTGGGATTTAACATTCATTGAAACACCTTCTTCTCTCTAAAATTACCCTCATTTCTACCAAATATAACCAAATTAAGACTAATTTGTTTGCAAAATAAATCTGGTCTCAATAAACTTGGCCTGATGATTTATATAACTATAATTGATCATACAGGCTATTCGCTTGCTGAAACTTTTATAAGGAGTCTCAGATTGGACTTTTAAAAGACCTCTCAGGGCTAGGAAAGTCACATCAAGGGCTTATCACAGATTTCGCCTAACAGATCTAGGTGAATTCCTCCCTTTTCAAAGTCCCCAAAATACCTTGAGTTTTCTATACCTGTTAGTGAGGCAGCCTTCCTAATTTACCTGATAAAGCTGCTGGAAACCTAAGAGTTTCCAATGTCTGGAGAGAACAGATAGAAAGAAAAGATAAATGTTTCAATCTGGCTTACTAAGGTATAATTTACCAGATTACTGTAAGTCATAATTAGTTTGAGGGGAAGGTTTTCTTTACACCTGGAAAACACAGATTTAAACCAGTAATTTTTCAGAGAGAAACCATAATAACCATATTCAGTTCACTCAGTTCCATGTAACTAATTCTTTTTGTTAACAGCTTTATGAAACTATCAGGTTTTTCATTAGAATTCTTCGGCTTCTTACCCAGTTCAGCATTATGGTCTGAAAGTCAGAAACTTGTATTTATCCAAAAGTCCTTTCTATAAATCTTCTTGAAGAGGAAGCATTTTTGCAAAGGCATTAGAGTGAAACCGTAAGTGTCTATAATGACAAAAGACTTAAGGCACGTTTAAAATCTGCTTACAATGCAATGAAACTGACAGAGTAGCTTGGTTAATACTGTGACATACAACACTTTAAGATAATAACTAGAATTATGGCTGATAACATTTTACCAGGACATGTTATAATTTTAGGAACTCCATATAATTTCTAAGATATCTATATTAGTAACATTTACCGTACAATATAACCTAAGAAGATTTATTACTCATTTGACAATTCTTTCCATGTAACAATGTAGCAAATGAACCTAATTTGTATCTCTCTTTGGGACAGCTTCAGGGGCCCCTTGAAGCATTCCAAAGTTAGCTAGAGGTCAAAAGGCCTTCATTAGAATTTGATTTAGGAAGTTTTGTCAAAAAATATCAAAAAGGGTTTAGAACACTCAGTCAGATAGGATCACAGCTCACTAGGAAACAATAGTTATTCACTTAGCCAAAGTAACAATAAAAGATTTCAAGGGCAAACGCAGAACAGATCACTTAAGAGGTAAGGAAACTTAAAATCTGTTCTCAAAGGCAGTTCAACATTTTAAGACATCTGTCCTCTTAAGAGGGAGAAAAGCCAAATTCAAGTTTTGAACCCACTTACTTTTAAAATTCATTTACTCAATCAATTTATTTTAAACTTAGTTCTGACCATGCACAAAACTCTTTTCTTGGGGTCCACTTTCCACAAATCTTTCTATCACTTTCTGTAACCATCACTTTTTTTTTCTGTTCAGAAACAGCCAGCTATAAGTCAGACCTACCTCCTTTTCCCTTAATAAAATGTAATTACATTCATCTCTTCTTTACTGAAAACACACATCCTAATTTCCTACTGTAGGCTGAAATGTTTCCTTTATTACTTCTATTAGCTTGAATCACATGTTTAAATTAGAATCTTCAGCTCTCAAAACCTTAATTTCTTGTGAAAACTAAGTAAGCAATTATGAACTGTCCATTACATTAGCATTCTGTAGATTGGTGAACATAAATACCAGTGATATTTTCTAAAAACATTTGCTTTCTTTAGAGAACGTGACACCAAACATATTCATTAATAGTCCTAAATATCTTTTGTTTCTCTGTAAAAGGAAGCCTATGTTCAGTAATTAATGTTTCAGTATCTTATTTTATTTGGGAATGAGCTAGCTATTCAATTAGTGGTGGAATTCAATTCCACCACTTAATTTAGCACAACTCTATTATTTCAAGTTACCAGAATCTGGAGAGACTATTTTAGATGGACATTCCTAAAGCATAATTATTCTCAATAGACTTTATCTAAAAGCTCTTATCTCATTTACATTTTCTTTCCTTAAAAGTTTCTTCACATCAAGTTACTTTCCTTGCTGACAAATTTGTAACACATATAACAAGATTTTATGTAGCTTATATTAAACCTAGGCACAATAAAGTTATTACACTTAATGATGACTTTAAAGACATCTATATTAATTAGATCAACAAACTTAAACATTAATACCAGATATTAATTTAATACTGAATATTTCCCACTTCACATGAACCTGAAATTTATTTAGCTTAATTTCTCTTGTATTTAGAATTGTTTAATTTGTAAGCACTTACTTTTCTTTAAGCCAATTAAATAGAGCTCGTTTACAAATTAACCACAGCAATATTATCCAAAGACAAAGACACATACTGAGACACATATATATCCAGACAGAGACAACAAGAGATCTCATAGCTTCATTTTCTAAACTTAGTCATGAATCAGATATCATAATATGAAACTCACTAGTTTATAAATAACAGTTGGAATAAGAAAACTCTTAAAGCCTTCTTCCAGTTTTTTTTTTTTCTTCCAAATCTCAGGAATTAGAGATGGTCTAGATAAGTGTTCCTGAGAGCTCTGGTCTCAAGGCACAGGGAGAGAAAATCAGGTTCTCTTAGTAGGACTTATTCCTTTAGGGTCAGAATTCCGAAGAGAATTTTTTTTTTTTTTTTCCTTCAAGCTATCTTTCTCTACTGGTTGGGAATTAAATGGGGGTCGGTTAACCTTCAGCTGGCCTTGTGTACTTAATTGGCGCAATTGAAGGGTCATAATTTTCGTAGATACCCCCTTTTCTTTCTTTTTAATGGTTTTGAAAAGTTGGTCTGATATAGTTTCAAGTAATTAATTGTTGGTATCCTGCAAAGAAGTTACTCTATCATTTCCTCTTTTAGAAGCTTCTAGATACCAATCAAAGTAAGCATCCCTTTCAGTCTGTTTGATCTTATGGCTAGCTTTTTTTTTTTCTAACTGTGAGTGCAAAAATATTAATTTGGAATATCAAAAGAACCCCAGTTTGGTCATTTTAGGTTGCTAATTTCCCCAATTAAGTAGGTACTTGCAAGTATGAGTTTTTGTATGTACATAAACCTGGCCTGGAGTGTTAGTCAGAGGCTGGCTTTCTGATGCCCCTTCTTTCTGTTTGAGAGGCTCTATTTCTCATTTTAAAGTTGAATTTGTCAGGGATAAAATTTACTAGTGAAATTGTGTGGTGGGCCAGGGTGCTGCTTGAAGCTAAACTCCTCTAGGAATCCCCCCAGAGTCGTTTCAGCCCTCTTACTGTCTCAGTTTCTCCCTTCGGTGGTCTAAGACCACCGCAAGTGCTCGGATGGCCGAGTGGCCGATTCTCATCTGCGACCCCTGGAAGAGCAAGTGTTTTAATGAACGCGTGGGTTTCCCTATGGGACCACTGCACGGTATGAGGCCTCGGCCTCCGCCACTCTGGTAAATTTCTCAGTCGCCTGAGAAAGCCGTGACCAGCCAGGAGAAGTCTTGTCCCTTTTCTTTGGAGCAAAGCTCTCATGTAATAGGTTCACTTTTATCCCAACAAATTCTATTAAGGCAGCCGAATTTAAGAAAAGCATCAGATTAGCCTCTTACCTAACCACTCGGCGCAGACCACTCAGTCTCCTACAACTGAGCAAACCAGCACCCCCAGTATCTTTCCACTGGGTGGGGATTTCCCTGGTATCTTTCAACCAGGCCCCCACCCCCCACCCCCAGTCTCTTTCAACTGGGAGGAGGCAGGTACCTGCTACACCGCCAAATAAAGCTCTGGATCATCCACCAATACGGGAGACCGGAGAGCCAGGAGAGACTCACCCAAATTCGTCTGGACCTTCCAAGGAGTCGGATGGGCGTAAGGGGCCTCTGCTGGTACCAAGGCTTCCGTTCCTCTAGAGTTCAGGCGAAGGAGAGAAGTCCACTCCGGGTCCCGTATTCATGGTCGCCATAACCGTCGACTGGAAAAAAATGCACAACGTGAGTTGTGAGTTAAGTTTTATTTGGGGCAAAATAAGGACTGCAGCTGTCTGGGATGAGACAGCATCCCAGACAGCTCTGAGAAACCGCTGCAAAGAGGCAGGGGGCAAGGTCAGTATATACGTGATTTTGGTGAAGGAGGAATACATGCAAACAAGCACATATTTTTTGCAGAAGGTTTCTGCTAGTCTCGTGAAGGTTACTACTCACGAGGAGCAGTTGTCACCATGAAGGATTTTAGTGCTTTTCTAGATATGAGGAGATTCAAGAGCTGGGCTCATAAAATCGTCTCCTGAAAACATCTAACTCTCTGAACACCTGTTCTGCCAGTTTTTCCCAGAGCACAGAGGGCCTCATTTCTTCTCTCCGCCCTGAACTCCTTTCAGGGGGTGTTGAAGGTCAGCAGCTGCAGCAGCGCATGATTTAATGCCTGTAGAGGTAGATGTCAAGTGACAATGGAAAATGCCAATTTGTAGTTGACAATACTTTCCGACTTTCAGGGATGCTTTATTATGAAACACAAATTTAAAAATTGATGAACATTGCAAAAAATATTCTTTAAAAACGTTTTTTTATAATTTGTTTCCATAATTAATTGAGAGTATTTTTGTTTCTAATTCTCCATATATGTAGTTTAAAGGGTCTATATAAAATATAAATTGGGAAAATAAAATTTTTATCTACTTTTTTTGTAGAATATTACAATTTTAAATCAATTTTCTTTTTTTTCTAATTCATAAATGAAAGTAGTACTACAATATCTTTAATTTACAAAAGCCCTTGCACTTTGAATAGGAAATGAAAAAATTAGTTGCCTTGAAAACTGAAGAACTTCATAGCATTCTGAATATATTATTAACCCATTATCATGCAGCTGTGATATCACATATATAAAAATGCAACTGATTTTACGATTGTATTCTTTTTCCTATGTAGGTTTATATAAAATATTTTAATTTAAAATTATTGTAGTCTTTGAAATACACTTGAAAATCCTTTGTTTCTCCTACTAGATGTTATTTGCTTGGGATGTTATATATTCTTATTCATATTATTTATTATGTTTGTCTGATTGAACTATAATTCTTTTGTGTGAAATTATTTTGTACCTCTCTCCTAAAGTTATTTTTTAAATTTTTCTGAAATATTTTTTAAAATTCTGATTATATTAGATGATACACAGTTTTTACCATTACCTCTTATCCTGCTTCAATAGACATTCATGTATGTAGTGATTTCAAACACTAAGAAAACAAGTTGTAAACTGACTTCTTACTGGTCATCTGAAGTAATATTCATCTGGAATGAATTATAGAAGTTAGTAACACAATACCTCAAATTATAGTTGCTTAAAAAAAGAAAGATGTCATTTTTCTCTCAAGTACATGAAGTCTTCCAATAATCAGTCTAGAACTAGTATGACATTTCCTATTGTTAGAGAGCAAGGTACATTCATTCTTTCCTCTGCTATTCTACTTCTGTTCCCAAAGTAATCTTATTCACTAACATGGTATCTGGGGCTGCGGGCACTGAGCCTACATTTTAGTCAACAGGAAAGAAAATGGGATGAAGAAGGATAACACATCACTTTTTTAAAAACTCATTCTAAAAGTTTTTGTACATTACACTGCACTTACAAGCTACTAGCTAAAAATTATAAACACAGCCACATTTGGCTCCATAGATGATTGGAAAGTGTACAATTTAATCCAGGTGGTTGTATGTCCTGATGAAGATCAGGGGTTTCAATACTGTATGCAGCAAGAGAAAGAGATAGAATGAGAGAGACAGAGACAGAAAAAGGGAAAGAGTGAGAGAACAGATAGACCGACAGACAGAAAAGTGATAGGAAGACAGAGAGATAAAAACAAATATTGTGGGAAAATAAGCAGTTTTCTACGACAGTCTACCTCTTTGGCCACCCATATGTCCACCTACAACTTTCTTTTCTACACAAATGGCACAGATATCTCTCACCAGAAAATGCACCCCCAAAGAATTAAATAGTTGCTTTATCCACTTGAAAGTCTGTTCCTTATGGACGACATTCAGTCCTCTTCACCAAATCCAGGTGTGATTGCTCATGGTTCAGTTGTATTACATATAATATTTGTTCAAATTATAGTAATTAAGACAATAATATTGGGACTAGACAAGCAGAACAACAGAAACACAGAGACCTTAAGAAAGACCCTCATGCATATATGGACACATGTTTGATATAAGTAGAAAGATTAATTGGGAAAACCTGTGTTTTTTAATAAATGATGCTGTGTCATTTCTGTATTCATGCAGAAAAAAAATATGGAATTACAGCTTTATCTCATTCATTACACAAAACTGAACCATGAATTATAGATATATGTGTAAAAGGTGTAACTCCATCTTCACACAGTGAAAAGTTTGGTTAACTAAGTTTGGTTGATCAAAGAAAAGTTTCAGGACTGGAGAGGATCAAAGTTTTGCCATAGCTGGCATTTAATATATGGTATTATACATATCTAGAAGACCGTGTTTTTAGACATATCATAAATTAAAAGCAAATGGTCAAAAATTCTTTGTCTTTAAATTCAAGTATTAATTCTGATTCAGTTTCTTTGGGAAAGATGGGTCACTCTCATTTTTTTTTTTTTTTAACAGAAAAATGTTTCTTTCTGCTGTTTCATTTATACTGCTATAAATGGAATGTTTAGGAGGTAGAATATCCATGACCCTATGGTAATTCAAAACTATAATATAACTTGAGTAATATTTAGAAGAGAAAATTCCTTATTTCCAAATAATTTTAGAATTATCTGAAGGTAAGTGTTGACTACAGATTCTCTGGCATTGTCTTTATTCCTATTTTTTTTTTTTTTTTAGGTAGTTTGATATTGGATTAGAGTCCTTACTTAAATTGTTGCTACATTGAAATTATTTAATAATCTGAAAATAGATTTCAGCACACCTCCTTTTATTGTGCTTTGCTTTATTGAGCTTTGCAGATACTGCAGTTTTTACTAATTGAAGATTTGTGGCAATTCTGCATCAAGCAAGTCTATCAGTGACAATTTTCCAACGGCATTGGCTCACTTCATATTTCTGTGTCACATTTTGGTAATTCTTATAATATTTCAAACTTTATTATTATTATTATTATATTTTTTATGGTGAGCTGTGATCAATGATCTTTGATGTCATTACTACAACTTTCTGAAGGCTCAGGTGATAGTTAGCAATTTTTAGCAGTAAAATATTTTTAAATTAAAGGATGCACTTTTTTTAGACATAATGCTATTGAACATTATAAAAATTACTAAACTGAAGCCTGGCAAAATAGAATTGGGAGACCAGAATGGGGAGCTCACAAGCCCTGTGAGGATAGAGGAGCCCAACAGGAAGAAGAGATTCCTCTTCTTTCTTGACCAGGACTCAGTCAATGGAAAGCTATGGACTCCTTGTCCTCTAGAGCCCTCCCGACTTCTTTTTTCTCCTTATTAAAAGCATTCTCCTTCCCTTACTGTGTGGAGACTTGCCTGTGGCTCACTATGGTGGTAGAACCACCGGTCTATTTGTTTTAGGTCAGCATTTTAGTGGCCTTCACAGGGACCAGAGAAGACGCTCAATGGTTTTGGGGCTGGTGAGCAAACAGATGTGGTACCCACAACTGATATTGTCATCACTCACTGCCTTCTTGCTGAGCCTAGAGTTCAAATACACATCTTTTTCCTAGATCTGAGCTCTCACCCTCTCACGTTTGAAGTTCTCCAGGCTTTATTCAGGATCTATTCAAAGGTTTTGTCTTTCTGGTTAAGGCCTTGTTCTGTATGTTGAGTACTTTTTTGGATCTTTTGCCTCATCTTGAGATTAGACTGTTTCAACCAGAGCTGGATGAAATTTCCCTTGCTCCAATTCCCTTGGGGAGGGACTGCTTCAAATGAAACTGTGCCAGGGGTTCAGCCTTTGGACTATTCCTTTGGAAGGAATAGTCTCCTCTGGAGACTGACTTTAAAAAGCCCTTGATCTTCTGGGATCAAGCTGTCTTCTTAAGACTGGCTGCAGTTGTCTTACAAGCTGTTTGAATAGAGCTGTTGGTGCTCTAAGCTCTTTGAGCTGTTTGAAAATTGTTCTTTATTCTAGAGGAAAAACCTCTAGGTGATGAGATCACCTAGTATTTTGAGGGTATCCGCCTCATATAGAGACTCCAACAATTTTATGTTTAAAACCATGGTCCTTCCTCATACTGATTTCTAACTAGATGGACCAACCTGACCAAAGGCAATTTAGAATTTCAATGGCCATTATGGGGACCTTTTGAAATCCCCAAATTTAATTTCCTTAATATTGAACTAGACTAGAATAGCTCAAAGTTTTCCAGAGCTTAGTGGAATGGTTATTTTTTGGTTTCCCAATGTTATCAGGAATCTAAAATTGCCTCCCTGCAAAATAAGATTTTAAGATTAACTGAGGGAAACAAGCAATTAAAAAAGATAAAAATGGCTCCCGAAGGCTCAGGCTCTTCTTCTTTCTTGGCATCTTTGTCTTAGACTTTGACTCTGGTGTCATCTTCCTGCTTCCCTTCTATGCCGCATATGTCTCCACTATATCCTCACTTCCCATCTACTAATTCTCTTGCCAAGCTTCTCCTTTTCTCTGAAACTCCCACTCCCTTTTCCCCTGAACTTGCCAGAATCTGTCCCTTTAGAATGAAGCCTTCTGAGGATTCAGAGCTAAACCCTTAATTTCTTATACTCCCTGGACTAAAGTTGAACTATGAGCCACAGCCAAAGATTTTCCCAAAGTAACTGAAGATCCTCACAGATTTGCTGAGGAATTGAATATAGTCACTCAAACGTATTAACCTGCTTTTCCTAACTTATATCAGTTAGCTCATATGTTGTTGGTAAAGGTCATGCCCAGCATTGGATGAAAACCAGTAACTGGGAAAGTCCTGACAGGTCTCTAGAATTACACCTGGGAGACCAGCCACCAACTTATATGATCAAGCTCAGGCAATTGCTAGGTGACTTCACTGAGGAAATTCCTAGGGCTTTTCCAAAGCTTGTTAACAGATTATAACAAAATTCAGCCTTGCACACAAAAATCTGACAAATGTGTTCATGAATATTACAATCAATTTCAGAAAGTTTTTAAAGAAGATTCTGGTCTTTCTTCAGATGTTGATTCCACCCAAGTACCTTTTAACTCTATGTTTATTACTGGGCTGAACTGGGACCTTTCTCTTCTAGTATAAAGGACCAGGAAGGAATGGAAACTATGTCCACTCCAGATTTAGTTAATTTGACAAACCAGCTCCCTGGTGTCCTGATGAGTCACCTTAAAGGAAGAACACCAAAATTATTAATCTTCCAACCCAGCAAATGAAGGCTCCTGAATGAAACCAAAATTCTCCTGGTTTTTGCTATCATTTCAAAGAGCTAGGGTATTGGAAAAAGAGATTGTTACAAATCTAAGCACCTTAAGAACCTTCAGCCCTCTAACCAGCCTTCCCAACGCCCTCCTAATTCTCAGTGATGAGACTCCAAGTAACCACAGGGGCTCTTAACCCTCCCTCTTAATCAGCGTAGAGAAACATTTCCCCAGGCTGGGGATGAATCTGTTCCAGTCCTGGTTGACACAGCATACACTCTCAGTGCCCAGCTCCATTACTATAAAGCAGCCCCTGCCTCAGAATGCTAAAATAGTTCAAATAGTGGGATCTCTAATGAACCTCTGGAGGCTCCTGTATCTAAACCCATTCCCTTTTGTTCAGGCCCTTTGAGAAATACCTACGCCTTTCTCCTTGGTTCCTCTGCTTCTATCCCATTACCAAGCCAAGATTTCCTAGAGAAGCATCATGCCAGAACTTCTTTCTCTCAAAAGGAGAAAATAATTCTAGAAATTGACACCAGTTATCACGAGGTGAATTAAATGGCCCTTTGATGTCTTTCATTTTTCCAACTCTGACAGAACCAGAGCCGATTCTGGAAACACTGATCATCTGTCCCTGTTGAATCAGCTACCATTTTCATTACGGGCAAAATCTCCAACTGATGTTGGCAACATTCACACCTCCCATCAAAATTATAATACACCCCTCATAACCTCTCCCCAGAATTAATCAGTTCCTTCTAAGCACAGAAGCCCTTCGAGGCATAAAGCCAGTTATGGAAGATTACAGGGCTCAAGGCTTCATTATCCTTTTACTAGCCCCTGTAACACTCCCATTTCACTAGTGAGAAAACCTAAGGGCTGAGAGTGGAGGTTTGAACTCTGAGCAACGAATGACATTGTTATCCTTCTACAGCTTGGTGTTCCTAACCCTCATACATTAGTAACACTCGTTCCTACTGGAAGTAAATTCTTTACCGTAATTGATTTATACAGTGCATTCTTTAGTATTCCAGTTGATGAAGCTCACCAATACACCTTTCCTTCACTTGAGAAGAAAAACAATTCATTTGGACAGTAATACCTCAGGATTACTGAGAGTCCTAATTTACTGCAAACCTTAAAGGCTGATCTGGATGATATAAATTTCCCTAGAGGGGAACTTGTTGCAATATGTGGATGATTTGCCTCTCTGCTTTCCCTCTGAAGCTTCTTCATAGGAAAACAGCACTTGGTAAAGCTTTTAGCCTGAAAGGGACATAAGGTAGTCAAAGAAAAATGAAAGTTCAGGCTCAATGTTTAGGACATCTGATATCAGAAAAAGGGCTACACCTAGATCAAGATAGATTTCATGGTGTCCTAAGTTCCGCAAAATACAAAACTAAGTGCCAACTGAAAGTGTTTCTCTGGCTAGTTGTTTATTCCTAAAATTGGATTCCAAATGTATCTCTTATAGCCAAACCTCTGTAGGTTTTACTCAATAATAACAACCCTAGTGTAATTTATGGGATGAAACCAACAACATAGCCTTCAAGGTCTTTTAAAGAGAATTTGACTAACCCACCTGCCCTTGGGTATCCCAATGATCAGATTTCCTTCTTCCTTTTGTATATGAAAATGAAGGGAATGTCCTTGGTGTACTCACCCAAAAACATGGGGCCCACCATTGAACAATAGGTATTATAACCAACCACTGGACCCTGTGACATGGGGATACCCCCCCACCTCTTACCTTAGAGGAATTACTGCCATTACCCTTTTGGTTAAGGCCATCAAGAAAATCATTGTGGAATCTACCCTAGCCATTTTTGTACCTCATGCAGTAGAAGCTCTTTTGAGTTCTCATCATGCTCAACATTTCTCAACCAGCCACCTCACCTCTTATGTAGTCCTTTGTTAACTGCCCTTCACATAACTCTTTTACATTTTAATAACTTTAATCCAGCTACTCTACTTTCCTCTGACACTGACAAAGTCCTTTAGGACTGATTAACAGTGACAGACTCTGTCCTGACTCCTTGTAATGATTTACAGGAAATTTCATTGGGTAATGTTGACTTTTCATGGTTTACTGATGATTCTTACTTACTTAATAGGTAACAATGGCAAATATTGCGCTGGGTATGCTATTCAACTCCTTTGGATGTTGTTGAGGCAGCATCTTTACCTATGGCTACTTCAACCAACAGGCTGAAGTATATGCTCTTATATGGGCTTGTACTTTAGCCAAGGACAGAACTGCCAATATTTATACTGATAGTAGATATGCGTTCAGAGTAGCTCATGATTTTGAAATGTTGTGGAAGCAACATGGCTTCCTTACTTCTGGTGGAAATAAAATTAAAAATGGCACCTATGTTCAGGAATTATTGAGGGCAACCTCTTTTCTCTGCAGCTTTAGCTATTATTGTGATTTCAGGGCATTCTAAACTTGACTCCCTGGAAGGTAAGGGAAATCACCTTGCTTATATTTCTGTAAGAAATGCTTCCCTTAAAGAACCAACAGCTACCAAACCTCCGTCAGGGTCCAAGGGATATTTCCACAAATGATAACTTAAAAAACTAGCTAGAGAAGGCAAATAATTGGCCTAGGAAAAGGAAAAGCGAGATGGAAATTCAATAATTGTTGATTTAATAAAAAGAGAAAGCTCTGGTGTGGACCAAATAAGAAGCCAATCCTATCAGAGACTCTAAAGTTCCCACTCCTCATCACTATAACTGTTTTAAACCGTTGGTCTACTGATAAAATTGTAGCCCTCATAAATCAGTGTTGGTGGGGAAACATTAACAAGGCCACAAACAGTGACTACCTCCTTGTCTCACTGTCCAAAGTACAACCCAGGGAAGCATGTTCATACTGCTCTGGGGCATTTTAAACTGCCTAATGGACCATTCAAAGTCTGGAAAGTGGATTTCGTACCTCTTCCTGCATTTTATGGATATAAATATGTTTTAGTCATGGTGTGTGTGTTTTCACACTGCCCTGAAGCCTTCCCTTGCAGACAGGTTACTGCCTCTTCTGTAGCTAAAGTCCTTTTGGAAAAGATTATCCCTACCTGAGGAGCTCCTCTCTAACTTCATGGTAATCAAGGAACCCATTTTACTGGCCAGGTGCTTTGACAAGTCTGTGTTGTTTGGCCCTTTTTGCAGCACTTTAACTGTGCTTGCCACCCTCAATCCTCTGGTTAAGTCAAACGCATAAACAGCATTAATCTCAGTTGGCAAAATTTGTAGAGGCTCTCCAAATACCTTGGCCAAAACCATTGTCATTGGTCCTTCTAAATCTCAGATCCTTTTGGAACTCATAAATTCTCACTTTTTGAGATAGTCACAGGATGCTCAAGGCACATGACTTCTGCTTCTTTTGACCCACAACTGATAGAAGGAGTGCTGCTCCAATATTGCAAAGGCCTAATTGCTTCTATTAAAAATAACCATGTTTTGGTAGAGCAATCTTTTCACGGTGCGCTCTCAGGAGATGAAGACCTTAAGCATCACACCTTGCAAACTGGAGATTTCATCTATTGAAAAAGACACATTCAGAAGAACTCTCTTCAACCTCACTGGAAAGGCGCCTATCATGTACTGCTAACCAATCATTGTACTGCGAACTCCGAGAAAAAGACACTTGGATTCACTAAAAAAGCACTGAGCCCTGACTGGACCCACACATTGTCTGATGACCTGAAAGTAAAGATTTCCCAGAGTTGAAGCAGACAACATCTGATAACTTTCCCAAGATGTCCAGACCAGGTCAGTTGGAAGTTTGTCATCAAACTTTTGAGGATGACTTAATACTTCAGATGATCTCCAATGTCTGTGCTCTTGATAACATATGGGCTTTAGATAAAAAGTGCCTGAGAGTTCTCCCTCCTACCCCTCCTTGTTACTCAGATGTGACCTTAATAGGTTTCCAATCTGTGCAGTTTTTCTCTGATGTGTGATACTACAGCCAGGAAAGGTCCATTCTGACACTGAGAGACAAAATGCTGCTGAAACTAGAAAACCTGCCTCTTGAACAGTGATGATTTCAGAAAAAGATCTTGATCAAAAGGAGAAAATGTAAAATACTAATAAAGAGAAAAATCAATTAAATAGAGTTGGGAGACCAGAAGGGAGAGCTGTCATGCCCTGTAAAGATAGCAGATCCCAACAGGAAGAAGAAAGACTCGTCTTCTTTCTTGGCAAGTATTCAGCCAATGAAAAGCCATGGACTCTTTGTTTACTACAGCCTTCCCAGCTTCCTTTTCCTCTCTATAAAACACTTCTCCTTCCTTTGCCATTCAGGGACTTGCATGTGGCTCTCCATGGTTAGAATCTGAATTATAATTCTCTGATGATCCTGAATGAATCCATCTTTGCTGGAGAAATATCTACTAGTCTATTTCTTTAAGATCAACAGCACTGTAGTCTTTAGACTACAGCATAACATAAATTACATAACTTTTATATTTATATAGCAGAAAACCAAAATATTATGTAACTTGCTTTATTGCAATATTCACTTTATTGCAGTAGTCTGGAACTGAACCCACAGTATCTCCAAGGTATGCCTATATTATACATAACATTTATATTTTACTTAGTGATTTCAGGGGATTGTCCATCATTGATATTATTTAATACTAATAACCAAATGAAAGGAATTAGGTGGCTATTTTTTTCTTTTCTCTTTTCTGGGGGGAAGTTGGTAAAAACTTTTTTAAGTCACAACAAATGTTTTTACCATGTAATTTATACTTCTTTACTGAGTTGTAATTTACATAAAATAAAATTAAACTATTCTAAGTATACTTTTGAATAAATTTACATAATTGCTCATATTTACAATCAAGTGTGAAATAGTTTCATCACCCCCAAAATTATTTTTGTGGTGTAGACTGAGCTATCTTAGTGTGTATCTTACAGAGGTGTTCATAATGATTTGCTTCCAAGCAGAACATCTAGGGTCTTACAGCATTCTGTTTGTTTGTTTATTTGTTTCAGACGTTTCTTTCAGACAATTACTTAAAGACTGAAGATCTTAGGATATTCCATAAGGTTCTATAATTCCTCTTCAATTTTTCTTTGTGGAACATTTTGAGTGTGTAGAAATATTTCTGTATTCCTATAGAATAGAGAATTTTTGCATTAATTTTGCTGAAAACTGGAGATTCTGGGCTAAGAATAACCTTGAGAATTTCATTTACATCTGTATAGATTGTGAAAGATCTCCAGCGAGATTTATCTAACTCAAAAGGTATGTGTAAACATTACCAGGGAAAATGAAGACCAGTACCAGGAAGACATCAGTAGGTTTTAAATCTGAGACACCAAGACTTATCTGGTCCTTGGAACATTTATTCACATGCCAAAATGTTAGTGTGTGAACTCAGAATCCTTTCTGGTTTTGTCTCCAAATAGCAGTTTTTCAGCCTCTAAGGAGAAAAAGGGTTGGCAGCTGTGTTGTTCTAATGTATATAAGCAGACAAAATCAATTTCTTTCTATTCTTCATTTCTGATACAGACTTAGAATTTTGTATGTGTGAGACATTTAGGGTTTCATTGCAATGTCCCGGTTGTAAGAATTGGTCTGTGGGGGACCCTAAGCTTATTATTTGATTTTTAAATAAACAATAAAAATATTTTCATGATTCCAAAATCTTATGTATACTTGAAGATTATTTAAATAAATATTTAAATATTATTTAGATTATTTAAATAAATGGTTTATGGATTATTAAATCATGTAAGATGATTATTAAAAACCCCTAATATCAAAATTCAAAAGTCCATTTGAAGGAAAAGACACATATAACTCTCTATTATCATATGTGATGAATCATTTCCTATTTTTGTGTAATTTTATAGGAAATCATACAAATAAAAATATGTTTGAATGGACTTATGATCCAGTGATGAAAAGTAACAAAAACATCAGACTGCTCTTAATTCTCTAAAAATCATAAATCTGAACAAAATATATGAGACAAAAATCTAAGATAAATGCTTTTCAGCATTAGGTGGTGAAAACTGCAGTTACAGAAAGAAAGAAAACTCACGATGCACGCCACTCTACAGATCACTCAGGCCCTCTGTCCATGTTCTGTGTCTGAGCTGGCAGAGCAAGCTGTAGTCCAAGTAGACTGTGGTGGTCCCTCTGAGCTGAGGAGGTGGAGATCAGAGTTCCCGGGCAGATGAAGTGGCTGAACGTAGCAAAATAGAGCACTTGAGAAGAGGCTATTTCCCAGACAGAAACCCCAGAACCCTGTGTGGAGATTCCTTGGCTAAGAGGTGGGCAGTACATGCTCAGAGAAACATCATATGAGACTTACCAGAGGGAAGTTGCATGGGATTGAAAATTTAACAGAGACAATAGATGTCAAGCAATGTTATGGAAATGCTGGATTTCTGGAGAAGCCATAATATGCATATTATCACTCCTAGCATTCAATTGTGACAACAGAAAGACTATACCTAGCAACAAAGACTGTGTCTGTGGTCTTGAATGGATTATTATCTCAAGAACATCTAAAAGCAAGCCCTGAAAAATCCACAGGGAAGACAAAATTTAATATTGAGTCCTACTGTAACCCAGGAGGACTCTATGGGAAGGGGTGGGGGGTGGTTCCTGGAACAGAGACCCTCATCTTATGTTCTCTGCCTGCTCCTTTTCTGTAGAAAACCCTCCTAGGACTTCCCCAAGTTCCAAAGAGTAAATTTAATCAGAGAACTGAAAAAATGTAGAAAGAAAGGAGAACAGTCAAGCAAGACAAAATAGTAGTAACTTAGCCATTAAACAAAGTCAAGGACCTTTAGTCCCTCCTCAATGGCTACAGATAATATTCTGAGCCCTGTCAGAATATTTGAGCTGTTTTTCAGATACTGAAACCCCACCACGTGGAAGAAGTTAACTGTTTGCTGCCCACAAGCACATAGACCCTAGACTGTTGGAAACCAGAAGGTTGATGATGTTGACTCCCAGTTACCTCACCACTGACCAATCAGAAGAAAGTTCATGAGCTGATCACATGCTCCAGAACCCTCTCCCTCACCCTGTCTTTAAATCCTTTCCCTAAAAGCTATCAAAGAGAAGAATTTTGGCCTTTTGACCACTAGCTACCTGGACTTCCTGCAATTAACGCTGCACTTTCCTTCACCACAACTGGGTGTCAGTAGATTTGCTTTACTGGCTGCAGGCAAGCAGACATAAGTTTGGTTTGGTAACACTACTGTGTTAGAGGAATTTGGGCAACACCTTGGATTTTTCACAGAGATGTATAAGCAGAACCTAAAAGCAAGTTGCACAAGATCAAGTGCTCAGCCAATAACAAAACATGTTTTTGAAAAATCAACACTCTTCAGAGAAATATAACAAGCTTGATCACCTTCAATGTATCATCAACAATGTCTTTTCCAAAATAAAAATTATGCAACACGCAAAAAAGCAGGAAAATGTGACACATAACCAAAACACCTATTCCAAGATGACTATGATATTGGATATCGGAGACAGACATAAAAGAAGTAATTTCAAATTACTAATGAAAACTTGGATTCAAGAAAAAGATAAAGATAAAAAAGATAAAGGAAACCATGACCACACTGGTACATAGACCACACTGGTAGATCTCAAAAATATTATACTGAGGAAAAAACAAACATAAAATAGCACACACTATATTATTTCATTATATAAAGTTGTAGAATTGGTAACTCTAATTTATTATTAAAAAACACATCAGTTGCCTGGTACCAAGGTGGAAAGGATTGATGGCAAAGGGGAACCAGGAAGCTGACCAAGGTGGTTGAAGGAAATAGTCTGCATCTCTATTAAGGCAGTGGTTACATCAGTGTATGTATTTGTCAAAAGTCACTGAATTGTGAACTTAAAATTTGATCATTTTAATTTATGCAATATATCCCTCAATCAAGTTGAGAAATTATATTTGACCAACAATCTTCTCAAAATATATTTTGTAGGATATCCTTCCTGGTGAAATGCTTTATACCTTTAACCATTAATGTCTGAAATCTTATAATAAGACACATCTTATATTTTCAGTCCAGAAAGTGCAAACACAAAATTAAAAAAAAACAAAACAAAACCACAAAAAATCAATACTGGGTCCCAAGAAGAAATTTTCTATCACAGCAGGTATCTGAAAGCAGTCATCTTCTTTTGCTGTGATCTGTTGTTTAAAATTCTCTCGGGTGTATTCAGAGTTACAGCAGATGCTAGTTTAACTGTAACAAAATATGATTATGCAAACACTTAGAAAAATGTTCTTAATCAGTAATAATTAAACATCTCATAGACTTTTAGCTGTTTGCCTTAAAATTAAGGCAAAAGATCTCATCTATATATAGTTGTCATTCAAAATAGGTCAATGTTTCCATATGAACTTAATGTTTTCTGGAAATAATTAAAAAATAAGCTTCTTATTTTTATTGTAACAATACTTGCATTTTTTTCATTTTAATGATTAAGTAACCAAAAGAAATACAATATTAGTGAAAAATTCCATGTGAAATATCTACTACACATACTACTTGAAGGAGGTTTTTTTTCAAGTCTCCTACTCACTCTGCAAGTCCATATTTCTTTGCTCTCTCAGCTTATTTTTCTACTATATTGAATAATTTGGTTGTTTATTCAGACGTTCTCTTCAATTTTTTTTTTTTTCATGAAACTCAAGAGTTCAAAAATAAAACACTTTCCTATTGATTCCTTCCTAAGAACTTAATGGCACTAACCTCATGGCAAAAAGGAATTAAAGTTTGGTAATAATAACAATAATAATAGTGATAAGAATTTTGTATTACGATGGTTACGGTGGTTATTATGTTTTCTCTGAACTCAAGTATGGTAATGTAAACTTTTAAAAAATTCATGTTAGAAATGTACATTTCCAGGTAATATAATCTGGTTAATATGTCTGTTTATATAAAGGAAAATAACATACTTCTGGAAAGTAGGATAAAAACTTTTTCTTAGGGCTCAGAGTAAAGAAGAAGAAGAAGAAGAAGAATAGTGTTTCCTTGTTAACCATATAAAGTTTAGTTCAGTCTTTCTTGGACATCTTTTTCAGCAATGTCTCTTTCTCCAAGAGTGTCACTGTTCCCTGCTGTCAGTGACAAGCATTAAAGCCTTTAAAATTCCTTTCCTGCCCCTGCTTTCAACAGCTATACCAGACAAGCGCCAGGCTACAGGACTCTGGAGTCTCGAGTGAAACAAGTCAGCATCCCTCCTTCCAATCTATAAAGGGACCTAACAAGGAAATGATTGACAATCTTTATAGTTTCTAGCTTGAGAGTTCTAAAAATGCTGTCACATTCTTAAAATCGACATATCATTCAGGCTATTATTATGCTTGAAGAAGTTGAATTCTCTTCCACTGAGCCATACAAAATATCAAAAGTTCAATATGCATTATTTGTATATAAACTAACTAAAATATACAAAAGATTAATAGTATATTGGCCCCAGGGAGAGTCCCTTGATCCAGACATATATAACCACAGCACCACTTCATCTGTCACAGCACCGTGACAGATGAATCCAACATATGTCTTTCCTGCTATTGTCTCTGCTCTCTCTTCTGGATGAGGAGACTTGGTCTATTCATTGGCCCTGTTGCCTCATTAAGTACATAGCACAGTCAAGTAAAATTAAGAGAAAGAAGAAACAAAATTCATGGAACCTGCTCTGAATGTTTGAATTTAGTCATTCCTGACAGGCTGCATCTTGTCCTCCATACCTACATATGGCAATTAATATTTTCTTTCCTTTTCCCCCTCTCCATCCTTCTTCTCCTTCTCCTCCTCCCTTATTTTGTGTTCTTCTTCAGTTTTTAATAGCCTTTCTGGCATTTTCAGTGGAAATTCTATTGTTAAAATGTCTTAAGTACTATACATACCACAACAAGAAAATATAGTGTTAGATATAGCTTAAATAGTATTTTCACAACACTGGATGTTCCATTAATTTTCTTTGTAATTGCAAAGACTTTGCATTAATTATTTCATCCATTTAATCCATATTTATTGAATACTGTAATATGCATGACACATGTTAGGTCCTGTAATCACAGCAATAAAGAAAAGAAAACAACAACTTAAAACTCCAAACAAAACATAAAAATATCAGCCATACATAGTGTAATGTAGACCAAAATGAAGATAAATTGAAGTAAACTTTTTTTAGATTTTGGAAATAAATACAAAGTTCTCTAGAGTAAGCTGTCACTCAACAGCTCACTCTAAAATTCTCTACTTTAAGTTGTAAGATCCTGGTGTGTGGGTAGCCAGAGAAGAAATAAAGATCATTTAACCAGTGGTCCAATTCTAAAGTTCAAAGAGACAGAAATGGACAGAAGAAATGTGAGAAGCAAATTAACATGTGGCTCTTATTTTCTGCAAACCATTCTCTTGATGAGAATGAGATTGTCAAAATGGAGGAGTGATCACCAAATCGGGCACCAAGAAATTGTGCTTAAATGTGCTTCATTTTGAATCAAACTCTTCCCTGAATGAGGAAACCTAATTAAAAAGTGCCTCTGCCAAAGAAAATATAGTCAGATTGTTTTAGAAGGTATTTCAGATAAGTAATCCAATTTGAAGCCCCATTTCCTCTGTAGTACTGAGATTACCCGTTAATATTGAGCTGCTTGGCCCCAGTGGACTTTAAAAGAACAAAGAGAAGACTGTGGTAGCTATCAGAAGAGAGAGAGAAAATGGAGATAAAGGATGGAGGAAAAACATATGACCAAAGACGCACACAGGAAAAGACAGCAGAGGAAGAGATGAGAGTTCTCCATGACCTCAAAGGAAAAGCAAAACAAAACAAAACCAGATATAGCAGCATTCACACACACACACACACACACACACACACACACACACACATACACACATACACTCACTGTCACACACTCACATGCCATAATTAAAACAAGTAAATACAATATATTTGATACAAACATGACCAGGGCAAGATCAAACAAGCTCTTCTGTTAAGTAATGCTCTTCACAAAAATAATAAATGACACACATATGTAATTCATCTTCTTTCAGGATGTCCTCTTTTCTCTCTAGGGCAGCTAACTAAAAGCCCACATGCAAAGCATTCTCATATTTCTCATCTTCAGTTTCCTTTTTTACGAAGTCTCATTGGCTTTCTGCCAACGTCATCAGATGCCTTACTTACAGTTGACCTCTGACACACTTAAAGTACCTTCAGCTCTACGTGACAGTGATCTTGACTCAAAATCTGTGTGTCTCCTGTGGTCCGAGGAGTGCCTAAAACTCTTACAGGAGGTGCTCAAAAATAGTAACTGCGTTGAAAACATAGATATCCCCTTAATCAAATGCTTATGGCACAGTTTTCCAAGGACGGTATGTATTTCTCTCTCTAATTTCCTGGAGAGATTACAGAAGTATTTTCATTATTTTTAGCAAGAAGTGTAGAAAATCTCAGGACTGATCATAGTGTTATATCGAATAGGTGAAAATTAATTCAGGAAAAAAATCTCTCATTAAACCTTAAACCTAGCAAAACTACTTTTATCCCTAATTTTATACCTAAAGATTTGTAAAATTGTCATTTATGTATCTCCATTATTTGATGTGACCATAGCATGATTTAATTATTTAATTATTTATTTATTATTTATCAATAATTTATTTTTGACTGGGAAAGACATATAATAAATATATATAAAATAAAACTATTTATAGAGTAAATCACTGCATTTTGAGCTTATTTTTGTGTATGGTGTTAGGGAGTGTTCTAATTTCATTCTTTTACATGTAGCTGTCCAGTTTTCCCAGCACCACTTATTGAAGAGGCTGTCTTTTCTCCATTGTACATTCTTGCCTCCTTTATCAAAGATAAGGTTACCATATGTGTGTGGGTTTACCTCTGGGATGTCTATCCTGTTCCATTGATCTATATTTCTGTTTTTGTGCCAGTATCATACTATCTTGATTACTGTAGCTTTGTAGTATAGTCTGAAGTCAGGGAGTCTGATTCCTCCAGCTCCATTTTTCTTTCTCAACATTGCTTTGGCTATTCAGAGTCTTTTGTGTTTCCATACAAATTGTGACATTTTTTGTTCTAGTTCAATAGAAAATGCCAGTGGTAGTTTGATAGGGGTTGCATTAAATCTGTAGATTGCTTTGGGTAGTATAGTCGTTTTCACAATGTTGATTCTTCCAATACAAGAACATTGTATATCTCTCTGTTTGTATCATCTTTAATTTCATCAGTGTCTTATAGTTTTCTGAGTACAGGTCCTTTGTCTCCTTAGGTAGGTTTATTCTTAGGTATTTTATTCTTTGTGATGCAATGGTAAATGGGAGTGTTTCCTTAATTTCTCTTTCAGATGTTTCATCATTAGTGTATAGGAATGCAAGAGATTTCTGTGCATTAATATTGTATCCTGCTACTTTACCAAATTCATTGATTAGCTCTAGTAGTTTTCTGGTAGCGTCTTTAGGATTCTCTATGTATAGTATCATGTCATCTGCAAACAGTGACAGCTTTACTTCTTCTTTTCTGATTTGGATTCCTTTTATTTCTTTTTCTTCTCTGATTGTTGTGGCTAGAACTTCCAAGAATATGTTGAATAATAATGGTGAGAGTGGGCAACCTTGTCTTGTTCCTGACCTTAGAGGAAATGGTTTCAGTTTTTCACCATTGAGAATGATGTTGGCTGTGGGTTTGTCATATATGGCCTTTATTATGTTGAATTACAAAAATTACAATGTAAACTTGCCAAATTTCTTAAACTAATGCTATGGCATTAGTAGGGTAAGGTGGAGTACCTCAGACTTAGTGTGAGGATGTTGTACAGATGTAAATGTATTGAAGATCCTTGAAAAAGACAAATCACTTATCTCTTGTGGCCCAGAGCCTATAAAGTAAGTCTGAGCCCAGGAAGAGAACTGAAAATCTTCAGCAGAAAGACGTAGGCTATATGCCAAAGGAATCACAAGATTTTACAAGTTTTAATGGCAAAAACCTTATGAGCACGTGTGGGAATGTACTTTATGGGCATCACACTTATTGTAGTTGCTGTTTCATAATGCATATGGATATCAAATCACTATGATGTACACTGAACACTAATATGATACGGTATGTCAATTATACTACAATTTTTAATAAAAGAGTATTTGGCTGTAGGACAAGATTGAGTTAGCCTGAAATTATCTATATACAGAAAGTTTATCATATTTATAGACTTAATGTAGTCGCTTAGGCAGCCAGAAATAGCCACAACATTTTGCTTGGTTCAGTGCATAAAGCCTGGATTTAACAGTGGCATATCTACATTAAATGATATTAAGATGCCTCATCACTTGGTCTAATATACAGAAGGAAATGTGGAGGTGCAAATGATGTTTTGGGTTTATTATGTAAAATTCACTTACAGCACATCCATAGGTATTCACAGAAAGGACCCTGAGGATACTCCTTTCTCCAAGGCATTGATAAATGTATTAGTGATATGAACACCAGCATTCTTGGAAAGCCTTTTAGATTTGGAATTAAAAAGACTGTGGTACCAATTCTAATATGTGTGTGTGTTGGGGGGTTTCCCAATACCAACAAGCAATTCTCAAGACACAAACTGGATGTCCTACAATTCCACTCAATTCTGACACTATCTCCTGGAGAAAGCATCAGATTCCACACATTAAGTGTTCAGTCTTACAAGACTACCCTGGACCCCTTCAGACGTCATTTGGAAGTTCAGGTTGTTATGTTACTTGCACTTCTGACCAACTAGCTACAAACTGGCAGTTCTTGAGACCTCCTCCTTGGACTTCATACACCATTCTCAAAGTCCATTTTGTTACCGCTACTTCTGATTGACTGGTTATAAATCAGAAGTTCCCAAGAACCCCTCCTTGGGTTTAGTTAATTTGCAAGTGTGGCTCACAGAACTCAGAAAAACATTTTACTTACTAGATCACCAGTTTATTATAAAAGAGATAACTCAGGAACAGTCAGATGGAAGAGATGCATAGGGCAAGGCATGTGGGAAAGGCATGCCCTCTCAGACAGTGCCATTGCCTCTCAAATCTACACATGTTCACCAACCTGGCAGGTCTCCAAACCCCAGCCTTTTTGAGTTTTTATGGGGACTTCATTACATAGGCATGATTGATTAATTTATTGGCCACTGGTGATTAATTTAACCTCCAGCCTCCTTCCCCTCTCCCCTCCCCAGAGGGTGTGGTGGTGGGACTAAAGGTTTCAATTCTTTAATCACATGACTGACTTCACTGGCAACCAATCCCCATCCTTAGGTGCTTTCCAAAAGTTACATCATCAGCATAATAAAAGACACCCTTATTGTTCTCCTCACTTAGGAAATTCAAAAGGTTTTAGGAGCACTGTGCCAGAAATGAGGACAAAAACCAAATATATGTTTCTTATTATAAATTATATTATCACAGGAATAATGATAAAACATGGCACCAGTGAAATAAAGTCCCTCTTCAATAGAAATAATTGCATACTGGAGTGGCAGAGGTCAGGTGACTATGCTTAAATATCAGAGATAATGTAGGTGAAATTGGTATTAACTGGAAGCATAGATGGAATGGTAACCATTGATTTTACATCCAATGATCTGTAGTTATTAATTGATCACATCACCTTTAGAAATGGAATGAGTGGTAGTCTAATAAATACTATTTTAAAATAATACTTTATTAAAAATAAAACTGGGACTTGTGAATACATGCTTGATTTAAATTGCTCTAATAGGAAGTCATGTCTGCTAAACTCATTCTTACGTTAAACCAGAAAACTAACCCACATCTACTTAAGGGAAAACCTCCACACCTCCACCCACAGACCTTGCAAATTTTCTTCAAGCCTTTCACAAAGGCACCTGGAGATATACACCAGAGCAACCACTCTGGTGACCTAGAAGTAGAGATAAGTAGACATTAACACTGAATAGATTCTAATCCTTGAGTATCCAAAATATTATGAGGTCCCCATTGGTTTGAGTGAATGTTTATGGAGGCTAAGTGGTAAGGAAAGCTTTGACCAAGTTCTGTAGTACAGTGATTGTCAAAATGGGATTAAATGGCTTGAACAGACCTAGTTAGCAAATTGCAGAATAACTGCATTTGGTGCCCTGGCAACTAAAGTGTCATGGTGGAAAGAAAAGAGTTAAATAGAAGACCCCCCCCCAAAAAAACTTACCTTATTGATAAAATGGCAAAATAGAAATAACACCTCATTTCTGGAGGAATTGGAAACATTGGTTGTGAAATCCAAGATTTGAAAGATAAAGGAGTGGTCATTTCTCTCAGATCTCCATTTCATTGGTGGGTTTGGCTGCTGCAAAAACAACACGGATTGTTTGCTATTTAAAAATAAAGCAGATGACAACCCTAAATCCTACTGCTGTTTTCTATGTTGTCCTTTGACATATATCAACATAAATCAACTCACTCCCTGGAAAGCTGTGAAAATTCTGTTTTTCTCCAAAGCAATTAGCAGGAAAGAGGAGAAGTGATTTGCTTTCAGCAGGTGGAAGCAACAGTACACCCTCTCTGTCTTACCTCAGGGCTACAGCAGCTCTCCTGTTTTCTGTCGTAAAGCAGTTGAAAGGGAAATCAATCATCTGAATATTCTACAGAGTATCATGCTGTCCCACTATTGCTTACTCCAAATGATAGAATCTGGTAACCAAAAAGTAGCTACTTACATTTACTCCAGTAAAATATAGGCGTGCTCGTGGTCAGAAACAAACCCAGTGAAAATTCTGGGTCCTGTCAGATTATACTAAAGTTTCTAGAGGTCCAACAATTTTAAACATGTTGGGAAAATCCCTCTGAACTGAGAGGCACTTAGCACTGCCTGACACTGAGAAAGTGGAAACATTCATCTTGGGTCTCTTCAGATTTTAGAGGCAACATGAACCACATTGGGCTTTGTGCTCCAACTCATGACAATTACCTCGCCAAGCTGGACATTTTTGAGTGGAGTTAAGAGAAAAAATATGGCTCTACCGCAAGTTCAGACTGAAGAGGAAGCCTCCTGAAAATTAGGCTTCATGAACCTGTAGGTACAATGGTGTTCGCACTGCCAATCGTAAATAAAATGTGCTTTGTGGGTCCTCTGGGTGACCCTACTACAGTAATGATAGCACAGACTCTGAGGACTTTACAGCAAAATAATGGCCTCCTCCAATGATAACTCTTCTCTATTTAAAAGAGAGCTCTTGTCTTTATCCTGGGCCTTGATAGAGAGTGAACATATGGCTGTGATATATCCCATGACTCTGAGACATGAGCTGACATAGTACATTGAGTAAAACTTAATCCTCTGGACCATAAAAATTGATTTCAGCATTAGTTTTCTGCTACAATATTAGAACAAGAAGAAATATATTTGGAAGCTGTGTTATTCACTAGGATACCTCCTAGTACTTTCATGACCAAGTTTAATGAGGTATACAGCAGCCCACTGAATCAAGAACCACTGAGGACTGAGATTCTTCAAAATGAACGTTTGAATCATCTCACCACGTAAAGAAAGCTGAGCAGCGTAGGTGCTCGGTGTGTGCAAAAGGGAAGATGAAAAATGCCAGCTACAGCCTCATTGCCAGCACAGGTATGAGAACCACAGCAGCTAGGTATACTTAGATTACTTGTATATTGACGAACATTACTTGTGTCCTTTCCCTGAGGCATGGTGCTTAACTACACATTTAGAATTTGGAGGAGAGTTTACACATCACACTGGTTTGGGTATGATGCCTATTAAGAGTTTGAGTACTTTTCTTAAAGAAAAGATGAGATCATCTTCTTACGCTAAGTATTCACCGAAGATTAATTGTAAGCATAAAGGATTAAATAAAGATAAATAATTTATGTAACACAGTCATACAATTCCTGAGTTTCATCTCATTTTTTGAGTGTCATACTAGGTTAAGAGGTTATCTGAGGATCAGAGTAATATTTGTTGATTATTAATATTAAGTTTCCTGGGAATATAAACTCTATCCTGCTCACTAGTTTAGGTATCTTCATGTACTCCCAAATGATTTTAGATTTTAAATCTCATTTCTCCTGTTGATATAGCATTGCTATATTGAGCCTCATGGCATGTCTATTCACTGTGAATATATCTTAGAGTTTTCTGAATCATACATATTCTGAACTTTTCATAAAGATAATGAATATATGAAATTGTCAAAACCTATATAATATAGTAAAACCTAGCTATCAAGCGTATTTTATTTGGGGCTTAAATAATTTTTAATTGCTGAGTCCATGGAAAAATATTTTCAGCATACTAGATTATAGAAACTGACTCTATTGTTAGAATTTGAACATTAGTTAATATTAAGGTTTTTTGCTTTGAAACGCTTTCTATTAAATTAAATTTAAAAGATTATGTTGATAAAACTGCAAGGAGATTTCTATAAGATTTAAGTGACAATCTTTACCTTCTTTTAAAGTTCATTAAAATCAATGAAGAGACTTATTCACAAATGGATAGAACTGAGTTCTCATCATGCACAAGAAAGCCAAGAATATGATATAAAATTATCGGTGGCATATTCAAAAGATGTTTCTCTCCTGTCTCCATGACATTTTGATTCAAAATACCATGGTACCCATGAATACTTACTATTTGCAAACCACAGATTATGTTCAGAAATAAATGATGGCTATGGTTCCCAATTCTATAAATGATGGTTAATCTCTGGTCTTACTTAGACTGCAAAAAATGATCCAACAAATAGAGTGAGCATGACATTTAAATCATCTGAAGATAATTCTGAGAATGGTTGAAACATTGAAATCTTCCAATGTAGGCTAGTGCAGTTCTCAAATTCTTCTTTTCTTAATTTTTAAGAAATGAAATGTTTCAGAGATCAAAGCTGCTGCAGCATCCACGGAAGCCAATCTATTACCAACAAGAATGTCATTGCACAGAATCACTTTATGCCCTGTCACTTCTCCTGACATTCTTGCTGAAGCTAACGGTAGCAACAAGCTGCAGAACTGACATTTTATGTTTTTGTCACGATGAGCAGTCCTACTAAAGTCAGCTGCCAAAAATACCAAAAAATGGATCAAAACGTCTTCAGGCAAACTATTAAGAAAATCTAATAAATAAAATCTAATTACTGAAATCCATTGGAATAAAGTACCTATAACCATAAGAATCATGCAAATGGAGAAACCAACCTGAGTTTCATGATACGCAGACAGAAAATCAGGCAAATCAATGTTTTAAATGTTAAAAGAGTTTAAAGAATATTTTTAGCCTCCTTGTTACATTCGATTTTATTTATTTTTGAAACTACTTAAAGTGAAGTAAAATGTATTATTCTCTGAGAAAAATAGTTATTGGAGATTTTTCCTTCCTTTAAAATAAAAGTGGTTATATATATATATATATATATATATATATATATATATATATATATATATATATATATATCTGACAGCACTGAATATCTACCTTGCAAATTAGTGCCTAAGTATGTGTTTAATGTATGAATAAATGATAAAATGATGTATGAAACAATGTAAGAACATCTGTGGTTTATTTATTGAATTCCTCTAAATCTTTGATTTGCTATGTCCTCTTTCTTATGTCTTATTCTACACTCTTTTAAATCACTATACTTACCTACTAGAAATATCATTTTGGCAAATCCTTCCCAGAAAGAAAAGAACTATATTAGATAATCAACTATGAGATCGTTTATGTAAAGTGAAAAAATAATTACCACAATCTCATTAAAAAATATTCCATATAAAATATATCTTCATGATTCAGAAGTATAATTGCAGAGTGAAATAAAACTGCATATTATAATCTTGGTATAAATTATGGGGAAAAAATGTTTTTCCCATGTATATGGGTCCTTCCTTTTTATCCATATATTAAGCAAATTTTAACTTACTAGAGTACTCTTGTTGAAATACTTATACTTTACAATGTAGGTAACTATTTTTTAACCTAAAATTGTACATCTCTACAGGTGGAAATCTGGGGGGACATCATGTTACCTGGTGTAATTGGGGCCTTTGGTTCTGTGTTTTTTCCAAATCACTATCTAGTGTTCATCTCACATAAACAAGATTCAACTTTTGGGACAGGCCTACCAAGATTTCTATTTTCTGAAAAATTACATGGGCCTTTTCAGGAAACTCATGCTATAAAATTACTATTTTGGTTAAAAGCAGAGTTTCTGTCAGAAAGAAAGAGAAGTAATTCTTTCTTCTTCATGAGTAGTCCAGACAAGAGGTACTTAAGAGGATTGCTTTTGTACCATTATACCCTGTTTGGAATAATTCTTTGTCACCATGGTTATCAAGTGTTTTGATACAAAAGCATCAGAATAAAAAAAAAAAATCTGTCACTAAACCTTATTAACAAAATCATCCTCAGTATTTTTTTAAAGTGACACATTACCCTAAAATTCGTATGTAAGCATTCTATATTATGACTGCAATCAAACTGGGTAATCTAACACACTGAAAATGTCTACCATGCCATTTGGTAGAAGAACATTGTCAAGTGTTATCCTCCAATGCAGTGCCTGGAATTGGGCTACATAATAGAGAAAAATGATCAGCATATGGTCATAGTAAACCATCCACTGTGTTGGCATTATACATACATTGTATCACTGTTCATAAAGATCCCATTTGAACTGTGACAGTTTTTGACTGTACAGTTAGGGAAAAGAGCTTAGACAAATTTAGTAAACTAGTAATGCTTACAAAGGTAGAAGGCAATAACACTGATATTTAAGCCTGGATCCATCTGACTCCATTTTACATTTGCCAGTTTTGCTAGTGTGATAATTATTTGTACACACTAACTTGAGACACCTTAGCATGCCCTTTCGTCTCTATTCACTTTCTGCTGTAGAAGATTTTGATGCACAGTTGTCTGTCAGAATTATATGCCTCAGTTGAACAGATAATAAACCTATCTTCATCCTGTGTGTCATTGATTATAAGGGTCATAAGACATCATGTTAGACAAAGATGAAGGGGGACAGTTTTATCATTTTCAAATTTACATACATTCTTTCTTTATCTTTGTTGTTTGGATTTGACTTGTTCTTGACTGAGCTACTTGGGTGCATCATGAAGTATCCAAAGTGCACCTATGGAATGAGTTACCTGCAGAAACTTGGTCTCCTTGCATGTTAGCTATTGTGGGCTCTTGAGGTTGGTATTGAAGGACTTATCATGATCACTATGCACCTGAAATGAAGTAGTTTATCCCATTCAGATTCCTTGGGGAATTCATTCTCCCTTTTGCTAAAAATTTGTTGAAGACACACTGCTCATTGTGATAAACTTTCATGCCTAAGATCCTATAGAGAAATGGATTTTCATAAAGCTGTACGTCTTGAATGAGCTTCCTTCTTTTTCCTGTTAATAAGTAACCATGTATACTTTTCTTGAGTTGACAGTCAAAAATTTTGCATTTGAATTTAACGGTCATTCATTAAAACTGTTTCAGCTGTTAATCATTTATTCATTAAAAAAATCAGTGACAGCTTATGTGCCAGCAACTTCTCTAAACAGAGAATTCAGCAGTAAACAAAACAGTTCTAAAAAACTGTCTTCATGAAGTTTTACATTCCAGTAGGGAAGACAGATCAGAAAAAAAGAAAGGTAAATAGGTAAAGGAGAAAAACAAGTCAGCAAAGAAGGGTAAATAGGAAATTTCAAATGGTAGGCGTTGAGGGAATTAAACATCAGATAAAATAGCCACAGGGATGACCTCTAATAAAAAGATGACTTTTGAATAAATACATGAAGGATCATAATATTCTACTTATATATTTTATTTATTACTTGTCTTGAATAATTTATTAAAGATGCAGAACAGTTTATCACATGTATTTATAATCCTTGAGTCTCATAAAACACTATCAACTTTTATAAATTATCTCCTACTTCACTGGGATTTACTCGCTACTCTCCAAAATCACTGCTTTTAAGTCCTCAAAGTCACGAAAAAATCTTTTTTACTTAAGTATCTTTACACATACTGCTTCTGCAGCATAACATGTTCTTTTTTTATATTTTAATTTTTTATCATTATGTTGCTTCCCCAAATAGTCATTCTATAATCGTGCTACATAAAGAATCTAATATAAGCACTCTTCTGTTTGTATCGTAACACTTCAACGTCTTTAATCAATATATAGGGCTTCTCAGATTTCAACTTCTTAGGTCAGTTTGAATATCATCTGTATCAAGGAATTTGTCCCCTTTATCTGTCACTAGTAACTGACATAAATTTGTTTACAGTGTTCACTTTTCATCTTTTTACCGTTTATTGACTCTGCAGTAAGACCTGTTTCATTTTTAATTTCAGTAATTTGTGTCATCTCTACTTCTTTTCTTTTATAATCTATTTAAATATTTACCAAATTGCTGATCTTTTAAAAACAACCTATCCTTTTATTGATTTTTCTCTACTTTTGTCTTTGTTTTTATTATTTATTACTATCTTTCATTTAATTTTCTATGATTTTTCTAATCTACTAATGTGGAATCAGATACTTATTTTATACCTTCTTTTTCTATTATAACATTTAAAGATATGACTTTCTTTTAAACATGTATTTATGTAATACGTGGCAAATATAGATATGTTGTGTTTTTCTTATCATTCAGTTCAAAATATTTGCTAATTTCACTTGTATTTTTTCCTTTGATCCATTGCCTATTTAAGAGTATGTTAGTTTAAAAAATGTGTGTATTTTTCAGATACTATTTTGTTATTGATTTTCAATATATTCCCTTTTGCTCAAGGGATAATCTTGAATGATTTCAATCATTTTATAGTTTATGAAAAAACACCTGTTCTGTCGTGTGCATTTTCATAAATTCACATGTGCAATTGAAAGAAATGTTTTTTCTGCTTTCATTGGGTGGACGGGAGTATACATGGCAATTAGGTCACACTGATGTTTTTAATAGTTTTTTTTTTTTTTTTTTTTTTTTACTAAACACTCACTTTCTAAGAGAGAGTTGTTGAAATATCTAAATATATTATGGATTTTTCTATTTCTCTTTCAGGTCCAGCTTCTGTATTTTCAACTCTACATCAAAAACATACACATGTATTATTTTATTTTCTGTTAACTTAATTGGCCCTTTATTATGAAATGTTCCTTTACATCAATTTAACATTCTACATTCTAAAGTACACTTTAAATTGTATTTATATAGGCTCAATTTTGTATGATTAATCTTTGCATGGTTAACTTTTTTCATCCTTCTAACTTAGCATATTGGTGAATATCACTCTTTTATTTAGTTTCTCAGTCTCTGTACTCTAACTGGTGTGTTTCATATATTTATTTATTTATTTTTAATTTATTTAGTTTTATTTATATTTATTTTTGGCTGTGTTGGGTCTTCGTTTCTGTGCGAGGGCTTTCTCTAGTTGCGGCTAGCGGGGGCCACTCTTCATCGCGGTGCATGGGCCTCTCACTATCGTGGCCTCTCTTGTTGCAGAGCACAGGCTCCAGATGCGCAGGCTCAGTAGTTGTGGCTCACGGGCTTAGTTGCTCCACGGCATGTGGGATCTCCCCGGACCAGGGCTCGAACCCGTGTCCCCTGCATTGGGAGGCAGATTCTTAACCACTGTGCCACCAGGCATGGTTAGATTCCTATTCAGTATATTGGATTTTGTTGTCTTTAATGAGTATTGACTTTTGTTTTGTGAAGTTGTTTTTTTTTATTTCTGGATCACTTTGACTTTTTCAAAGTTTGTTTCTAAGGTGTTTTTCTTTTAATATGTTTTACTCTATGGCTTTTTAATCTTGCTTCCAAGGCATTGACTTTTTGAGGCTTCTACTAAATGACCTACATGCTTAATTAATTCTCTCTACTCTGGTGGAAACTTAAATGTTTCCAGCCCTTAAACATTCTTGGTAGCTGTTCATGTCCTGGTTTTAAAGTGAATAAGTAAAGCATGCAAAGTTAACCTTACAACTCATGTTTCCCTATCATAGTGTACCTTTATTCCCCACAACTTAGACATTCTCTACTGTTACTCTACCAAGCACTGATGTTATATCTTTACATGTCTTTTTAATGCTTTTTTCTTTGCTTTATATTCTTCTGTCGACTTGTAATTCTGGAAAGTTTATGTTTTTAGAGAAATTTTGCCAGTCTCTCAAGAATCTGTACATATTTCAAGCATAAAAGAGTAGATAAATATTAAGTAAATAGTTGAATGAAGGAAGGAATGATTCGTAATGATTGCCAGGAGGAAAAAGGGAAATATATAAAGATGAATAGGATGAGAAATTTATCTTCTGAAGATTAATGTACTAGAAATGCCAAGGCTGCTATAACAAACTGAGTGGCTTCAACAACAGAAATTTATCTTCTCACCATTCTGGGAGGTGGTAGTCTGAGATCAAGGTGTAGGCAGGATTGGTTCCTTCTGAAAACTGTGAGTTAGAATCTGGTCCATGCTTCTGATAGGACACTGGCAATCTTTGACATTCCTTGACTTGTAAGAGCACCACCCCGATCACTGTCTTCATCTTCATATGGTGTTCTTCCTGTGTGTTTTTCTGTGCCCAAATTCCTCTTTCCATAAGGACATCAGTTATATTGGAATACAGCCCAACCTACTGACCTCACTTTAACTTGATTTTCTATGTACCTTCCACCCTCTGCATCCATGGGATTTGCATCTGCAGATTCATCCAACTGCAGATGGAAAATATTCGAAAAAAATGTCAAAGTTTCAAAATGCAAAGCTTGATTTTGCCACATGTTGACAACTATTCATAGCACTTACATTGTATTTACAACTATTTACAGAGCATTTATATTATACTGGGCATTGTTAGTAATTTAGAGATGATTTAATGTATATGGGAGCATGTGCACAGGTTATATGCAAATACTACACCATTTGTATAAGAGACTTAGTATCCACTGGGGCCCTGAAACCAGTCCCGCAAAGGCGCCAATGTACAACTGTATAGACCTTATCTAAAATAAGGTCATATTTCGAGGTACTGGGAATTAGGACTTTAGCATATGAATTTGGGGGGAAATAATTCAACCCATAAAAACTGAGTTCTAAAGATTATATCTAATAATATAAAGAAATTAATAAATAAGAGTTGATGTAAGGGATGTGTCCCAGATATTCTAGTTCTTAACAAAGCATCACAGGGGATAAAAATTTCCAAATTGAAATATTTATTCTATGGTGTAAAAATCTTTTCAATATCATACCTTAACGTGAACATGAGGAAAAAATAGGATATTATCACAGGAAACAGAAGGGTAATGAAAGTATACTCTAATCAGATTATAATGTAGTACTTTGGTTTTGGGAAATTCAACAAAGGACTGTTTTATAGAATATTATAGATTAAAAGAATAGCAAGGCCCGAATCCTGGTTTTATGTGATGTAGCATAGTTACACACTACTCTTAAATAGTAATAATTATATTAATAAGAATAAGAAAAGCAAAAAGCATTTTATAATCATAGGTCTCATCAGAGTCAAATCAAAGTAATTAGGTCTCAGTCTGAATTTACTTGTGATCTGAAACTTCTTATGGTTGAAAATATTTACAGAGCACCTAGCAATCAGTTTTTCATGCTTTGGTTTTGAAATTATAATTTTATTTTTACAAAATACCAAAAAATCATTATTTTATCCACTATATTTTAGAGCACAGTAATACAAAGTATTTTTCCTTGTGTGCATATAATAAACTTTGACTAAAAGATAAGAACAATGCATTTCTTAGGCTATTTCACATAATGGTTACTTGAATATCCACAGCTTGTATTAAATCTTATTCTATGGTTGAGAATGTTCCAGCATTTTACAGAGTAAAACTTCTGTCCAAATAAGTTCTTTCTAACTTATTTCCTCTGTGTATGCTTTAGACAGTGAGGATGCTAGAACCACCTTAAATTTATCTTTAACTTTTTGTTAAATAAATGTAATTTCTGTAATTTAATCAAAGACTTTAAAATTATGTCTACTTCCTCCATAAAAATTTGTTACTTTCTCCCTATCAAAAAATAGATAGGTTTTCAGTATGTAATATAAAACATACATACTTGAGTTAAAATAAAATCCATTGTCTGTCTGGAATACTAAGATTTCACATTAAACTCTTATTTTTATGCCATTCTGTGTTGTACCTTTAAGTTTTTATATAGTATCTTTACCCGATTTTCTACCTAACAACACACTTCCTTGGGAATACGTTTGCCTTTTCTAAGCCTTGACGTTTGGTCCTTAGCTTCTTGGAAACACATATTTAAAAGAAGTTTTTCTACATACAATGTTTATGTACAGATAGTACCTGACTTTCACTGATTCGACTTTCAATTTTTCGACGTTATGGTAGTGCGAAAGCTATATGCATTCAGTAGAAACCATACTTTCAATCTTCTCCTGGGCTAGTGATGTGTGGTCCGATCCTCTCTTGTGATGCCGGCAGTGGCAGCAGCCACAGCTCCCGGTCACCCACCTGATCACAAGGGTAAACAATAGATACACTTAAAACCATCCTGTACCCAGACAAGCACTCTTTCACTTTCAATACAGTATTCAATAAATTACATGAGATAACCAACACTTTCTTATACAATAAGCTTTGTGTTCGGTGATTTTTACCCAACAGTCAGCCAATGTAAGTGTTCTGAGCATGTTTTAGGTGGGCTGGGCTAAGCTATGCTGTTCAATAGGTTAGATGTTTTACATGAAATTTCAACTTACAGTATCATCGACTTAGAGTGGGTTTATTGGAACGTAACATCATTGTAAGTTGAGGAAGATCTGTATTCCATTTTACAATAAGTGTTCTAAAAACTTTCTTTTAGAGCAGCGTGTGTATCTACACACACACATGCACACACACACACATTTATGTTCTGCAAAGGTGAAAGAAACAAATTAGAAGGGGCTGTGATGAGAATCTTTCAGACTGATAATGGTAGTGCCAAATGTTGTCATTCACTTAGGGATGCGGTATTGCTTTTGACTTAAACTTAGTATGGAGTTGAAACTAATTGGCACTTGGCCCATGTACCTGGTCTTTTCTTCCATAATAAATCTCATTCAAAGTTTTAGGAATCCAATGGGAGGATTCTGACTGTTACTGAGTATATCTGGTCTGATCCTTCATTCACTGCCCGCAGATATATACATAAGACAGCTTTGTATGCATTGGGATCACTGTAAGAGATTATTGGCATAAATCATACTTATTACTTGATCCAAAAATTCTACAATTGGTTTATTTCTCTTTTGCTAGAGCCCTGTTACCCTGGTAGAGAGTCTTTGGTCCTTTTGGGAAAGGTTAGGAATAAGATTTATAGTATGTGCATATTTGTTTTGTGATTGGAAAATCTTTTCTCGAGATCATATGAGTTTTCTTTAAGAGGTGCTGGATCTGTGAACTTCACTCATGTTTAGGAATCAAAGGAGGGACCATTAATTTTCATGGCAACCAAAACTATATCTGTTTGAAAGACCTCTAGTTTCTGCTGTATAAGTCAAGTGGTCCCTTAGTCTAGTATCCATTTATATTAGCTATTGACATCTCAATACCACTTAACCACAGCCATGAACCACTGTTGTTTAAATCTGGAAATTAAAAAAAAAAAACAAACAACTATTATTTGTCTTCTTCCAATCTGATAGCACATCATTTTCAATAAAATCAAGGAGTGGATATCAATAATGGTATCTCCTACCTTACTCCAGCCTTCAGTAGGTAGAAATTTCAATGTTTTTTAATGATACTAGTGTTTCCTTCATCAACTTTCTCAATAGCATGGTCCCAGTCATCTTTGGGAATAAATTTAAAGAATACGAGAGGATCACATGATAAATCCCCTGCAACATTTCCATCTCTCTAAGTCATTTTATCCATGTCTCTACATTAAAATATGTAATGTTTGATATCGTAACTTTGTTAGAGAATTCCATCCAAGTCCATGTTTCAGTCAACTAATCAAATAAAAAGGAGGCGAAATTAAATTACATATTGATTCAGTATTTCTGGTCAGTGGACTCATGTAGACAAAGCACCATTTTTAAAATTATATTCCCCCTTCTCATTCCTTCATCCTTCCTTCTGAAAAGTGGTGATAATATTAGTACATACATAACAAGGTTATTTAAAAAATTAAATGAGTTAATATTTGTAAAGCTCTGAGAAAAGTGTCTGTCATAAATTGTTATGTAACTGTTTGCTAAACAAAAATTTGCAGAGTATAAAAAAGCCCTTGGGGGGAAAAAAAGCCCTTGAGCAGTTGACTTTCTTTTGTTCTTTGTCCTTTTGATCTCACATTTATTTTAGATGCTTTTCTAAGTCTTTCTTTCAGTTAAACATATTCACAGTTAAGAAAAAATAAACCTAAAGCTCTCCCTGGTATAAAAATGATGAAAGTGCCACTTCTTTATTCTTTTAACATTTTCTTACAGCTAACTACTATGAAAATGTAATAAAGTTATATGCAAATACAATATATTGCCTTTTAGGAACTTACAGGTGAAAAGAACAAATAAGAATATAATATGATAAGCATTAAACAACAACAACAGCAAATCATGATCAGCCAGGAAAACATGATATTTGTGTCTTTGGAGAAAATATCAAGAACAGATTTATATTGAATCTGACATGCTATATTGAATATAAATGATAAAGAGGACATTAAATGACAAGCACAGGACAATTCAATGTGACTAGTGCATATGTTGTCTAGGAATGTGTAGAAATTGGAGAGCTGCAAATTGAGTATTCTTTGATATGCAAATACTTCCCATGAAGTGCTTACCATAAACCATTCTTTTATTACATACCAAAACAGACCCAGCTGCAAGTAACGAAAAGTAAACTTTTGGTGGACTAAACAGATAAGGGATCTATTCTATATCTCACATTACAATATGTGGAACCTGTATATGGAAGCTGGAACTGGTTGCTGTAAAAAAATCCCTTTAATAAACCAGTTCATTTGTCTCTTCTCTCTGCCAGTCTTAGAATACTGGCCTTCTTCTTCATTTCTGTCGTCTTGTGAATGTACTGAATTCTGATAAATCTATAGATTCTCAATCCAAGAAAAGGCCTCCTCCACCAAAACAAGAACTTAAGAATGGTACCAGGTACATCAATAACCTTTTATAAAATATGATTATCGGTAAAATATTCTTTTTGATTCTCCCCTGCCTTTATTATAGAACAATCAGTGATGTCTCAACCCCAAGTTATCTTACAAATAATTTCCCAAAGTTACTCAGGAGCATTCCACTTATCATCTTATTGGTAAAACGGAATAGCCATCCTTAGCTGCAAGGAGCTTGGCTAAGTGATTATTTAGCTGGCACATTGCTGTCCTAACAAAGACAGGAAGAAAGGGCAATGGGGATTGGATAAGAATCGCTTTGTTATGCTTCAACTTTTGCTAACAAATTTATGAGATTGCTAAAAATACCAAATGTGATTTTCTCTCAATAAAATCATTACCTTGTCATTTAATAAATGCTTCCTTTCACTTCATGGCTCTTCCCTCAAATATAGATTCTGTGAGTTTGCTTAATATGTGAGACTCACTGCTCTGTATTCAGAGGATTCAAGTTGAATCCCTTATCATAAAAAATATCAATGAATTGTCCATCCTTCAGTTCAATATGCACTCTAAATGACACACTATAAATTTGGGACAACAGACATTCAATTTCAATTAAATTATTTTAAAACTCTTGAGCGTGCCATAAATTTTCCATTGTTTATTTATAAATCTTTTGCTAATTAGATCTATGATATTTATTGGTTTCAAGCTCTCTCTTTCACAGTGAAGAACATGGTTAAGCCTTCACTGAATTTTTCATCTATTACCTTTGTGCTTCTTAAAATAATTTGTACATTTCACAATAATAAGAATAATACTTTAATTAAATGATCCCTCAATTTTCATATCACTCAATTATCAGTAAAATGTTTTCAGCATTAGAAACACATATGAAACACTTGTACTGTACACCATCTGCCTGTACTGTTATGCTAAAGTGTCACGTGTTTTAAAAAATAAAAACAAAATATGAATAAAAAAATAATAGAATTTCCATACTAAGCTAATACCTGAATACCACATACACATATAGTTTATCACTGTTAAAAAAAATGCCTGGCTTACTTCACTTAGTATGATAATCTCTAGATCCATCCATGTTGCTGCAAATGACATTATTTCATTCCTTTTTATGGCTGAGTAACATTCCATTGTTCATATATGTGTGTGTGTATATATATATATATATATATATATATATATATATATATACCACATCTTCATCCATTTATCTATCAATGACATTTAGGTTGCTTCCATGTCTTAGCTATTATCAATTGTGCTGCAAATTGCTTATATGTGGAATCTAAAAAAAAAAAAAAAAAAAGACATAAGTGAACTTTTATACAAAACAGAAACAGAATAACAGATTTAGAAAACAAACTATGGTTACCAAAGGGGAAAGGGGGGAAGGGATAAATTAGGATTTGGGGATTAACAGTTATACACTATTATACATAAAATAGATAATCAACAAGGACCTACTGTACAGCACAGGGAACTATACTCAACATTTTGTAATAACCTGTAAGGGAAAATAATTTGAAAAAATAAATATATATGTATGTATAACTGAATCTCTTTGCTGTACACCAGAAACTACAGCAACATTTTTTTTAAGTTATTTTAATTATTTAATTATTTAATTATTTATTTATGGCTGCGTTGGCTTTTCGTTTCTGTGCGAGGGCTTTCTCTAGTTGCAGCAAGTGGGGGCCACTCTTCATCGCGGTGTGCAGGCCTCTCACTATGGCGGCCTCTCTTGTTGCGGAGCACAGGCTCCAGATGCGCAGGCGCAGTAGTTGTGGCTCACGGGCCCAGTTGCTCCGCGGCATGTGGGATCCTCCCAGACCAGGGCTCGAACCCGTGTCCCCTGCATTGGCAGGCAGATTCTCAACCACTGCGCCACCAGGGAAGCCCCAGCAACATTTTATTGAAGTATCAACTATACTTCAATAAAAATTCAAAAAAGAAAAATGCAAGTTTTTTAATAGTCTTACTTCTAATATTGATTTTTATTGCTTTATTGTCAATTATATAATTATTATTTCTCCTTATCACAAGCTGTTGAGGAGAATTTCTGTGAGTGTAGAAGAAACTGAGTCCTTCATTTGCTTGTTGCTTGTTGTGTTTTTATTCTTAGTGTTCTTAGTAATTATTTCTTAAAATAATCCTTTTACATTTATGTAATAACAATGTAATATCTATATCCAAATGTCCAGTTACTGATAAACTGCAATTTTTCAGAAATCAGTGAAATCTAAGAAAGAATAAATAAAAATATCAACAACCACTATTCATTAAAGAGCTGAAGTTATTGTTATAGAAATACAGATAGTAAATGAACAGGTGTAGATATCAAATCAATACACATATGTAGAGATAAATACAGAGGTGTGTATATATTTTAAACAGTTTCATGTAATTTAATAAGCTGGACTTATTTTCTTTTTAATTTCTATGTAGAAAAAATAGAAATTTGAGGAAGTTTTTCTTACTTTACAATGGATTGTCTTTTTCACCCTGATTGTACACAGCCACATTTGGGGAGCACCTTTCCAGCTGGAGGCATAACTAAAATTTGATATTACTTATCCTGTGTTCTCTTGGTAAATTTCACTTTTTAACTTACTTGAGATATAATCTATATATTAGCACACTTATAGAAACAACTTGTATGTACCGTTAGTTCCTCTGTTGACACAGCTTTCTCCAAAGTAAAATTTGACCAATTCAAACTATGTTTAAGTATCTTTAGATTGATATATTATTTGAACTCTTAATTAAACTTAACACATTAGATCCTTCTTTGTTTTTGTTTTATAACAATATCTCAATTTTTATCAAACAATGATCATTGAATCTAAACTGCCACCACTTTTTTTTCTCTCCTTATAAATAATAGAAAAATACTTTAGACTCAGTCCATAGCAATTTAAAACATATAGCTTCTCATTTGGAAAAACCAAAAATGTTTTTAAATAAAGGATGTCTACCTTTTATATAACTCTACTATTTAGATCCATATTCCTGAGTAATATTCCATTTGCCTGTTTTTTTTTTTTTTTTTTATTTCACAATACCTTGAGATATGGGCAATGCAGAGATAATTAAGAAATAAATGAGTAGCCTGAGAAAATTAATTTCAATAGTGTAGTAAAGCAGAAACTTGAATGCAATGATTTGGGAATTACAAAGTAATTGATGGATAGAATGGAGAATGTAAAGAATGACATTTTAAATGGTTTTACAATGAACTAGGAGAATCAGTTATTTTCAGAGTGTGCAGAATAGAAGAGGTGGTTTTGGATTCTGATAAGCAGGAATAATTGAAGCAGAGATCATATGAGGTAAAGCATGAGGTACCAAGTGCTGGGGAGGTGGAAAGAATAAGATCATTAAAAGCTGTGGTCATCGACTTGAATGTCTAATTAGATCCTGGAAATAGAGTAATTTAAAGGATAAACAGTCTGTATAAAGGTTAATTGAACTGAAGACAGACAAAAATTGTTACTGTTAAATATGTTTGGTGACTGGGAGGCTAGCATTGATAGGCAGGTGTATAAAGGAAGTACTTCTTGAAAGGGTGGCAGAAGGTTATTTAGAGAGAGTAATCTATAGTACTTATGAAAACACATCATAGTTGGTAAACTGTTGTGGCTCTTTTCCAAAGTTCTATTTCATACTATTTACTACTTATTAATGTTAATTTTTTTTTAATTTTATATATCTGTGAAAGTACAACTGTAGCAAACTACGGACATAAGACAAATGATTGGCATGTTTCTTAGAGCTGTCTTCCTCTTAATAAAGACATGTTCTTTTCAAAGTGTTAAAAAGTGTAACATTTTAATATGCCCATATTTTAAGAGTTGTCCTGTCTTTTTTTAAATTACAAATACAAAAATGAGAACTGGCTTTATATCTAATGGAAATACCAATATGGTCTAATAAAAAGAGAAGTGCATTCAGAGTCATACCAAGGGTGTGTTTTCAACACTAAGTATTAGATATACATTAAACTTCAGTTTCCTTGAATATAAATCAAGACTAATAATATATAATAAATATATAGAATTTATGTTAACTTGTATGTTAATATATGTAAAGATGTGTTATAAATTCTATGAGCTAACTAATTTTGTGATTATGTCTAATATTGATTGAAAATGAAAATATAATTTTTCCATTATCCAGTTTAATATTTTATTTACCTTATTATTACTTTCAAATTATAATTTCAATTATAACCCTCAAAATTCCTGAGATAATATTTGAGGTATCACATCTCCCCTGACATCCTTGTACTTTTTAATAATAAGGCTTTAGAACACTCATCTTTAAATCATCCTTTCTTTTTGCTTGTTTGTTTTTAATAGCTATTCTTAAATGGCTGTTCATAGAAAGGCTACCATATTCAAAGGACTTTGCTGGAGTATAAACTCACCAAAATGCTGAAGGATTTATTCTCAGTTTTTAGAAGCATTTAGAAGCATTTAACAAATCAGGTCACTATGATTTGGTATGTAATGATGAGTTAGGAGTGAAGAATATGGCTTTTAGGGAAAATTATCATAACCACAAATCTTTTAAATTTCCCCCATTATGAAAGTTGTCAGCCATGATGAGTCATTTATCAATAAAATGAAATCTTGAAGTTGAGATAAGTATGAAAAAGGTTGAACAGTTTGAGAAAGGCTACTTTAAGTGAAAGTATTTTTTGTTTAAATTGTCAATGTGTGTCTGTGTGTGTGTACATTTGTGTGTGTGTCTATCTGTCTATAAAACAGCAGGAAATACCATAGATTAAAAAAGCTGAATTAGAAAGAAGAGGGGAATTAAGTAGATAAGCAATGAAATATATATAAGACAACAGAGTTTATAAACTTAAAGCAAGGAGGGGATTGTTATGTACACTTGGTAATCTGACAAATTGATTAATATATAATATTCCTCAATATACCTTGTAATATTAATTATCTTCAAGTCTACTCTGATAACAAATATTGATACTCTGAGTTTTTTGTTTTTTGTTTTTTGTTTTTTTTTTTAGTGTTTACATGATATGCATTTTTTTCTTTTTGGTTTATCCATAACGATATTAAAATGTTTTTCCTGAGGAACTGGGTCTTCTTTCTTTACAAAAAAAGCTTGACTATCTTTGTCTCTTAATAGTGACATTTAGTCTATTAGTATTTAACTTAGTTATCACTATAATTGAGATTAGATGTACCATTTTGTTCTTAGCTTTTTTTCTCATCTCCTGCACATTTTTGTTATGCTAATTTTATCTCCACTACTGAATTATTATTTAAACCTATTTATTTTTAATTGCTTGCTCTAGGTTTCACAACACATCTCTGCAATATGAAATATTCTTGTCAAAAAAAAGTCAATGCCACTTAATTTAGAGTAGAAAACATTGTACTATCAATTCCTCCCCATATCCTCACACATGCTTTAATCTCCAAGTTACATTTCTAAAATTGTTATTTTAACCACAAAATATTTTTCTACTATTTTGTTTAAGACAGTGTATTATCTTTAAAAATATCAGAAATAAATAAAATGATTCACGTGTATTGTCTTCCCATTTTCAGCTCTCTTCATTTCGTTTTGAAGATCCACATTATAATAGATCCATCTATTTAATCTTCCTTCTATCTAAAAAACCTTTTTTTAACATTTTTTTTACATAGCATGTCAGCTGGCAGTAGACTTTTCTACTTTTGTTCTCTGAAAAAACTCATATTTTGCCGAGATTTTTGAAAGGTACTTTAGAGGAATGGGCAATTCTGGGCTAACAGTTTGTATTTTCAGTATGTGAAAGAGGACCTTCTATTATCTTCTGGCTTCGGAAATTTCACGTGAAAAGTCTGCTGTATTCTTAGATCTGTTTCTCTATACGTAAAGTTTTTTTCCACTGTTTTTTAAAATTTTTCCTTATATTTGGTTTTCAGAGGCTTAACTATAATGCATTTTTTTAAAAAGTATTCTTCACTTGGGGTTCTCTGAGACTCTTCTATCTGTGTGTTGTTATCATGTATTAAATCTAGAAACTTTACAGGCATCATCTTCTTCTTTATTTGGTACAATAGGTGTAATATTGTCCCACAGTCCCTGGATTTTTTGTTCTCTTTTGTACTCTCTTTTGTATCTTTGTTTTTCAGTTTGTATAATTATTATTGGCCTATCAAACTCTATGGATTTATTCTTTTATTTACTCTGAGGATTTTGGTAAACTTTTAAGTCTTGATAAACCTTTTGAAGGAATACTGTACCTGTGCTATCCTCTATAAATATGCTTTATGTAATAGATTATGTATCATTTAGCATTCATATTTAACCCTTTGTTATACTTTCAAATGCTTCACTGAAATTTCCCATGTGTCCATACCTGTTTTCAAGTTTTTCACTAGATTCTCTAACATCTTAATCATGACTGTATAGATGAATATGTCTTTCTGATCTAACACCCAGATAATCTCTGCTGCTACCTTGTGACTTATGTAGGGTCTGAAGTGTCAAAGGGCTTTTCCCCATGCTTCACAGACTGGTCCCTTCCCAAGCAGCACAACTGTTCTTATTTTTATAATCTCTGAATTCTCCTCTTCAGCTCAGTCTTAGGAAAGCCCTGTGTGCCTGCCGTGGGGGTGGGCTTTGTAAGTTTTCTCCTACGTCCTCCAGAATTAAATTTTGCCTTAAATTTAATAAATTTGCCTCATGTCTATGGAGGTATTTTGTGGGAGTGAGTGTTGTGCCCCCTACCTGCTCCCCCATGATCACAGACTCCTGATTTGTATCAGTACAGGATCTTTGGTCTAATTGGTGTCCCTGCCTCGCTCACTTGGTCAGGTGGCTTTTTCTTTAATCCTTCTTCCAGAGAACTTTTGCCTTGTCCCTCCCACAGTGCTAAGTGCCTTACTTGCTTGTCATTTGCTGAAAGACGTGTGGTGAGGCAGGGCCTTTCCCTCCCCTGCTCCAGGGGCAGATGGCTTTTGCTTTTACCTCTCCCTCAGCAGCAGTGAATCTTTGTCAGGGATCCAGAACAGGAGTATTCCTTGCTGCTCCAACAGTAGCTTATGGCTTTACCATTGTATGAGTGTAGAGCCCGGGGAGCAGACTGAGTTTTGTGTCCTTCTACCACAAGGCAGGGCTGCCCTAGGTCTCCTGCCTTTTCCTTAGCCTTTGAGTTCATGGTCAAGACCTGTGGAAATAGCTGCTGAGTGAGTGTGGATTCCATGTGTGTCTGTGACCCCCTGCCGTTCCATCCTGTTAGTGTAGCCCACTCTCAGGCTGTAAGAATGTGTACAGCCTGTTTTCTTTGCTTTCATGGCAAGGTTTGGTACCACTGTCATAGAAGTGAAACGGTTCATCTGTCTCAGGTATCCTGGGAGGAGCTTGTCCTACCTTGGAATTTAGTTCGAAGGTTTCTGTGCAATTACCCTTCCTTACTCTCAGTTGACTGAAGTTCCCCTTGACCTTCAAAGTTGGAACATGCCACAGTGAGCATGATTCTAGTGTTTAATGCTGTACAATTTTCACAGTTCCTAAAATTAAGCCTAGTATTTCACCTAGTACTCAAGAAAAGAAGAATATTTTCTAATATTAAATGTATGTTGGATTCTTGAGAGGAAGTCTCTTTGGTGGCAACTTCCAGAGAGATTGCTCAAAGGTAATCTGACCGTGATATTTTCATAACTTGCCTACCTTATCATGTGATATCTTATCACCCTTATATAAATGACAAATACACTGTATAACTTTAGGGTTGTATAGTATATTAACCTGCATCTTTTGAAAGTCCAACCTAAAACAAAGTCCAGAATTATACTCACATAGGTTCACATCACAATAATGATTTTTATCCTAAGTGAAACATTGAGAATGAAACAAAAATTCAAGACTTACTTCAGTAATTAATTTTTCTCTGACCTTGAACAGGTAATTTGATCCCAATTTTCTTTTCAAGTAAATATTAGGGTGCTCCATCTCTCTTTAAAAAACCATGTCAATTAAGTAGGCAATGGGTTAGATCCTTCCAGGTGTATAAACAACTCCCTGAGTGTTAATTACATTGTACTAACTGCATTAAGCCACCAATGCCTGAAATTCAGTGAATTACTGCTCTACTACACTAAATGCTCCGCTAATGACTTGAAAGACTCAATGTACTTTCAGAAATATCCAGCTTTAATGTTAGGGATTTTGTAATGTTCTTTGCAAAACTTGAAGAGAGGTGTATTACCTATATGTGGCATGTTTTCTCACTACTAGTAGAAAAACAAACCTGACAGGAAGCTTGAAAGCTAATTAGATTTTATAATACACCCACTGCTTTTAATTTATGAGATGTACTTTAAAGGGAATAAAAAATATGCTAGTTGAGAATAACTATTTAAATTCATCATGCTAAACAGAAATCCCAAAGCATAAAGCAAAGGGTGTCCCAAAACACTTGGCAGTATAACACCTGTCAAAATACTTGCTAATCAGTAAAATCTAAGAGCAGTTCATAGTGAGTGAATGTAGTTTTCCATACTTTCAAATTGAGTACATTTTCAGGACTTGAAACATCACTCTACATTAACATTGAATAGCATTTCCTTGAGACTTTCATTATGTAGTAAAAGGTTTTACAATTTTAGACAAGTATGCCTACATGACTAGCTACTAGATAGTATTTTTTTTCATTTTATCATAATAGTGTGTCATGGTTATACTAGTATTTCCATGTTAATTAATTTTCAGATCTGTTGATGTAATTAAGGATATTACTAACTTCAATGCAATTTATTATATCATTAGTTCTTTATCAGAATTACAACTGCAACACGTAGCAGCATTTTTTAAAATGTCTGCACATTTTAAATTTCTTCGATATACTATTTTGGCTTCACGTTCTCCTACTTGATAAAAGAGCGTCAGAGACTGTTTTCTAAACTCATTTTTCTCTCCCTTCTGTTTATGTTTTTCTATTCTTGTGACATCACCTTCGCCTCTGATCAATTGCTTCGCAAAATATCTTATCTCTTCCATAGCCCTATAAATATCCAAAATAAATTTACATTTTTGTAGATATCTGTTTCACAATCAAGTGTTAAAAATAAAAATAAATAAATCTTGACTGTTAAGTTAGCTTGTGCTCTGAGCATCTTCCAGTCGCATTTGACTTTTCCAAATGCTATCTGTTCTATAATCTAAGTAATGTATTTTCATAAGAAAATATGCTATTTGAGATTTCTTGTTTCAAAGAGACTCAGCACATGTTTCTGGCTCACTTTGAAAAGATCAGCTCTGAAAGATGTATAGAAGGAATTATCATGGCACACAAGCAATGGCAGAGAAAACTGAAAAAAACAAAAAAAAAAACCCACAAAACACTGAAATGTATGGAGACTTCTTTTTGAGATTTTGTTATGATTTTATGTTATGCTTATGTAAGAATACTATGATGGATACACATTTATGTTGTTTCCAGTATAACTATCATGATAAAAAAGGTACATTTTGCATCTTTGTTTATAATTTATTTTAACAGACTTTTAGATATGGATTGATTTATGATTACTGTCTACAACTCCAAATCCACATTTTATACTCTGATGCAGGAACTGGAACTCAGGAAACTACATTGCCCATACGTTTTTGTCAGTTTAATTTTTATTGCACTTAAGAGTCACTAGAAGAAAATTGGAAGTTAGGAGGCAAGGAGAATGACATCTCCCCTTTTCTATATTCCTGCCAGCATTACCCAGAGTTGGAAGTTCCTCAGTACCAGCAAGTTGACCTAGAGGGTTGAAACAGCTCTACTGTGTCTCTTAAAATATTCCTTCCTCTGATGTCTGAGCAAAAACATTTCACAGAACTCCACTGAAGTCCTAAGGTACAGAATATTTAGATGACCCATTCCTAAAATATGTGAATTACAAATGCAAATTACCCCTTATTCAATCTCCTGATTTCTGGGAACCCATCCTGGTCCTTTTTGTTTTCCTGTCTTTAGGGTGATTCTGCTCTCTGCACTTAAATTCTCTGTCCTATTTACTTTTGCTTTTTAGCCTTCTTGTCTCTGTAAACAATTCCTTATATTAAATTGATCATTTTAAATACCTAGTATGGTTTCTGTTTTATTGACTATTCCCTGACTAATACAAGATATTTAAGATCCAAGCTATGAATTGCAAAATTAATTTCCAATTTCTTTGCACTTATATTAATGGAATTGATGCATGAAGATGCATTTTTCTCTATGTCTTTTCACCTGTTTACCTAGTTTTAAAATATCTATTAACATTCTGTGTTCCAAAAGGCAGTTTATTTTGATTCATATTTCCTTCATCAAAAACAATTTTTATTAACATTATTCACAAGTTTTAGCCATTTTTAGAGTTTAGAGTTTAGAGTTTGCAATCCTTTGAATAGATGTTTTGCTGAGAATATTCAGATTCATTTTTATAAACCACAATTTTCACGTATAGAAAGTACTTCCTTTTCTTGGGTAGCTTGGGGAGAGTGGTGGGAAAAGATGCACCCTAATTTTCTGTTTTACATTCTAGAGATTAAAGTTTTAAGTGGTTGTTATATCTTATTAAATTCTTCTCCTTACAGATAGAAATGTATTGGAATAGAAAACTAGCATTGAGAACCCTCAGTGTACCTACTGGTACCACTCACAATTTTTTTGAATGCATGAATTAGAACAAATGGTAGAAAGAATAGAACAATTAGTGCATGCCCATCTGCTGTACCAACTCCTGCCAACGGATATATCAGAGATTCATACACGTATAATCATTCTCATTCTCTCTTATTTTAAATAAAATAACTGCATATCACTCTGCCTTTTAGCCTTTGGTGTTTATTCTTTCTATTCCAACATTAATGCTTTAGCTATTTTTTTTTTAAATATCCTAAACCGGAAAAAGTTTATTCACACTCTCGATATCATTGTATTTTTTTCAATGTATCTAAAGGTAGTTTAGATTTATTTTGAATGAATATTCCACTTTAGAATAGTTTTAGAATTACAGAAAAGTTTTGAATAGTACTGAGAACTCTCAAATACCATGAGACCAGTTTTCCTTCTATCTATATCTTATAATAATATACTTGTCACAATTAATGAACTAATATCGATACATTATCTTTGGTTAGAATCCATAGTTTACACATATTTCTTTACATTTTACCTAATGTTCATTTTTCAGTTACGAGATCCCAGCCAGGATACAATATTGCTTCCCTAGACTCCTTTTGGCTCTAACGGTTTACCAGACTTTCCTTGTTTTTGATGATTTTGACTGTTTTGAGGAGTACTGGCCAGGTATTTTATTGCATGCCTCTTTGTTGGAATTAGTCTGACTTTTTTTAATGACTAGAGTGGAGTAATGGATTTTGTGGAGGAAGACAAGAGAGGTGAAGTATAATTTTCATTAAATCATAGCGAGAGGACATGGCTCATCACTATTGGCTTTGACTGTTATCACCTGGCTGAAGAGTGTAGCTAGATTTCTCCACTGTAAATTTCCTATCCACCTTGCTTCACATTTTACTCCATGAAAGAAAGTCACTATGCACAGGCCACACATATGGAGGAGGGATTTCTGCGCATAGAACCTACATGAATTAGAGGAAAGCTTTTCAGCTTTTCATCATTGAGCATGATGTTAGCTGTGGTTTTGTCATAAATGTCCTTTTTTATGTTGAACTATGTCCACTTTATACCCACTTTGTTGAGAATTTTTATCATAAATGGAACTTACATTGAATTTTGTCAAAAGATTTTTCTGCATCTATTGAGATACTCATACGATTTTTATTCTTCAGTTTGTTAATATGGAGCAATATATGAATTGATTTGAAGATATTGAACTATCGTTGCATCCCTGGAATAAATCCTGCTTGATCATGATGTATAATCCTTTTATGCATTGTTGAATATAGTTTGCTAATATTTTGTTGAGAATTTTCACTTTTCATCAGGGATATTGGCCTGTAATTTTCTCTGTGTGTGTGTGTGTGTGTGTGTGTGTGTCTTTGTCTGATTTTAGTATCAGGGTAATGCTGGCCTTGTTTGGAAGTGTTCCCACCTCTTCAATATTTTGGAATAGTTTAAGAAAGATAGGTATTAATTCTTCTCTAAATGTTTGGTAGAACTCTCCTGTGAAGCCATCTGGTCCTAAACTTTTGTTTGCTAGGAGTTTTTTGATTAGTGATTCAATTTCATTACTGGCAATTGATCTATTTAACTTTTTTATTTCACCTGATTCAGTCTTGGAAGGTTGTATTTTTCTAGAAATTTATGTATGTAACTGTTTGTAGTATTCTTTTATGATTGTATTTCTGTGATATCGGTTGTAATTTATTTTCTTTCATTTCAATTTTATTTATTTGGACTCTTTCTCTTTTTGCTCTTCATGAGCCTGGCTAAAAGTTTATCAATTTTGTTTATCTTTTCAAAACATCAGCCACTGAGGGAGGCTCTCTCCAGTTTTCTGCTCTCTTAGATTTATTGATCTTTTGTATTATTTTGTGAGTGGGGGGGAGTGTGTCTCTATTTTATTTATTTCCATTAAGGATCACTCTTTATGCAATAGATTTTTATCAGTGTTGCAAAGGCATAGTGTCGTGCATCCACCATAATATATCCCACAGAAAATTTTCACCAGCTTAAAAAACAACCCTGTGTTTCACTTATTTTAGCATTAAATTTAGCATTAGCTCCACAGTTCTTGGAAGTTCTCTGTTTTTATTTTTCCCACTGTTTTTATCTTTACATTTCAGTTTGGTCAGTTTTTACTGGCCAATCTTCTGGTTCACCTATATCTTCTCAGTTGTGTCAAGTCTACTGATGAGTCCATCAAAGACATTCTTCATTTCTCTTACTATGTTTTTTATTTCTAGTATTCCATTTTGATTCCTTCATAGATTTTCCATCTCTCTGCTTTAATTTCTCATTTTTCCTTGCATGCCCTCCACTTTTTCAGCAAAGCTCTTCACATACTAATCATAGTTATTTTAAATTCCCTATCTGATAATTCCAATATCAATGTTATAGCTGAATCTGGTGTTGATGTTGTTTTGTCTCTTCAGGCTATTTTTAATTTTTTGAACTTCGTCACCCCTTGTAATTTTTTTGTTGATATCCAGACATGTTATATCAGTTTACAGAAACTGAGATAAATAGGCCTTTAGTGTAGGAATTTTTGTTAAACTGACAAGAACTTGTGCTGTGCTTAATATTGTAGTTATGGGTGCATGAGGCTGCAAATTCCTCTAATATACTTTTTTTACTGTCTTCTATCTTGACTCTGGGTTTCCCTATGTACTTCTCCTTAAAATTTGTCTGTGTGTTTCAGTAATTTCATCGTAATCCACATTTATTATAGCAGAGCCCTTTACATGTGATGGTAAGGTTTGGGTGTGCTCTATAATCTTCCAATGATATCTCTTATTGAGCCTATGTCTTGGGAATATGATCTTCACAAGCATTTTTCTATTAGTATATATATATTTCTCTTTCTCCTACAGCCTTCCCAGGTTGCAGTGTCTGCAATCTATTTTCTTTAAGCATCAACCCCTTGTTTTCTATGTGTTTCTCCCCCGTGCCACCATTTTCTAGGTGCAACAGGAGAGCTGCAGGGGGCTAGAGTGGGAAGAATGTTGTTCACCTACCGAGGCTAAGGCTCTGGCAAATTTTTTTCTCTGGAAAACAGACCTTTGTTATGAGTAAAATATGGGCATACTTCACAATGCTTACTATTCCCTTCCTTCACCAGAGGCAGTGGGGATTTTTTTCAGAGCTTCACTGTGAATGCCTATCTACTGATTATTTTCCTTCAGATATTCTATTTATTTAGTTACAAATATGAAATTATACCAAGTATGTTTTCTGGTCATAACAGAAATAAATTAGAAGGTATGATGGAATTGTATAACGCTTACTGAGAGCAATTGATGGGTTCAAGAAGCACAATAAAGGAAGACAGTGATTAATCATCAACTTAAAGCTAAATGAGAAAGCCAGAGATTTTCCTTAGCAACATATTAAGGGATTCTCATCAGCAGCAGAGAGCAGGAAATTCTGCAGGATCCAGGATCAAAGACTGGGATTAACTAGGTGTAGATGAGCTTCTAGTAAAGTTTAATTCCAAATTTAGTAAGTCTGCAACACCAAAACCAGGGCTATGACTGAAAAAGAGCAGAATCCTGATATATGGGATGAGAATCACCTGAGTGGTTGGACTCAGAAACTTGGAAATTTCAGATTTCCTTCAAATACTCCTTGGCCTGCAAAAATGTCCCCTCTTTCAGTCGAAGGCTAGTGCCCTTCTTTTGCTTGGAAACTGTATATGGAATCTCAACTTTGATAGGTAACACATATTCCCCTGCTCTCTTGCTTCATACTGATTTTTTTCTTGCCACTTTCATTAGTAGAGACAGCATATTCCACACTCTCCTGACAATTTACCACATGGTACACAAAGGTAAAGGTTTTGAAATGAGTCAAGAATATAAAAATGTTCTACCAGGGGTCCCATTTGCAGAGTAAGCAGCCTTGCTAATTGGGCCATGTTTCCTGAAGTTCTAAGGATTAATGCTATCTTAATGGTACAGAATATCATGAGACATTTATGCCAAGCCCCTGAAGAGAACCAAAATGTAAGCTCACTAGAGAACTGGAACGTGGCCTTGATTTCTACAATAGAGAATTGCTTAACATTTGACAACTAGCTCTGTTTTCATACTATTAAGTCTTAGTAGAAAGGAAACATTTGACTTTACGATACTAAGTGATCACACAGTTCAAACTATCCATCAAATGTTGATCTCAATCTACTCATCAAGTCATGATGTCAGGAGCATCCAGCAGCAATCCATTGTAATTTGGAAGTGGTACTTCCAGGGTAACACACAAGCAGGAGCAATAACACCTATGTCAATGAAATGGTCAGCTCCATTGTCACTTCTCCCTTACTTTATCTTTGAGCACACAGGGTGTCTCTTTTGACAAGCTAGAGAAAAAACAAAGAGGCAGGGACTAATCAGTGATGGGTCGACTGAATATTTGGGTACAAACCAACATGAAACACTTGCTTGTATCAGGGAATATCCCTAAAAGACAGTGAATACGAGAAATTCTCACACTGAGCAGAGCTTTGGGCAGTACATCTAGTTATCTAGCTTGTTTGGAAATAAAACTACCCAAGTGAAAATATATTCAGATTCAGAAGCAGTGGGGAATAGTATTGCTGGTTGGTAAGGGGCCTAGAACAGTAAATATTAGGAGATCAGTGTATACATACAAGGTGTTTCATTGTGTGAAATGCAGTATATAACTTATACTGCAATTTTTTTTAAATTTTATGCCCAAGAATACTAAAATGCCAAGTGATAAGTTGAATCCACTTCAGTGTTTTAGGTGTGTTAATAGGAAAATGTAGAATCAATTTGAGCTCAACAGAATAACAGGAATTAAACTTTCAAACTCAACATGGGGGGCCATTATAGATATACTGAATAATGATAAGGAACTCAATCAAGCCAATTATGGCTTGTATGACTAGTTATGTATTATCCCAAATACAGTAGACTCTTGGTATCCAATTTACCTAGAAAGTACTATTTAGGATTATTTTTTGATATTTATTTTCATTTCAGAACAAACTAAAATGCAACTACAGCACATCAAAAATTAGAGGACAAAGTAATTTAACTAGATTGAAAAGACCGATAACCTTCAAAGGACAGAAAATCCAATTATAATTAAACTGTTCATTAGTAACTGTAAGAGACAGAAGGGAATGTAATAAGGACTTGAAACTACTGAGAAAAAATTGGCAGGAAACATTCTATCTTACGCACATGGAATATCCATTCAGGAATAATAAAAAGCATTTTTTCAGACATGCTTACAGCCAAATATTTTACATTAAAAAAAAACACACTGAAAGACTGATTGAAGGATATAATTCTTTAAAACACACACGTACATTAGCATATACACTTTGTAAGGAAAGGCATGGTATACAAGAAGCAAATTACAGAAATTGGAAAAATATGTTGAAAACTTTATTAAAATTTTTAAAACATTAAAGCAATATACGTTATTGTACTAAATCAGGGCATAGAGTATATGGCATATGTGCATTTAGCGGGTAAATAGCACACTTCAGGAAAAATAGTGTGACTAGCACTCGGGACCTAACCGATGCACTCTGCCAGTCACTAAGCTCCTCCCCTCTTCTGGATTGTAGCACCGTGGTTTAGTTTTGTCTTTTTTATAATTTCTTTGCAAGGAATCACAGAGTAGTATTATTTTCTGTTGAATCCTATTTCTCCATATTTGTCCCATTCATCCTTGTTGGTGTACGTAGAATTAGGCTTAATTTCAGCATTTTATACAACTTTATTGTATGCATCCTCAGTTTTGTTTTTCTGAGCAACGTGCTATTTCCCCTTCATTTCTTAAGAATATTATTACAGGGTGTAGAATTCTGAGGTAACTCACCCGCCACTACAAGACTTTTAAGATGTTATTTAATGTTTTTGTGTTCTCATGGTTTCTGATAATTTTGTTTTTGTTTATTTTGGTTTCTTTTGTGATAGATTTCCTCTTTGTATTTGGTTTTGGTTTCAGCAATTCAAGAGAATATGACAGTTTTCCTAGTTCATTCTAATATTCATCTTCTTTGCTCTTCTCTGAGTGTCTTAGACCTGTGGTTTGGTGTTTGTCTTCAGTTCTGGAAATTTTATTTTTTATTTATTTCAATATTTATTATTCTGTCCATTCTATATTTGTATATGTGGAATCTACTTATGCATTCCAATTATGTGTCTGTTACACCATTTGATATGGTCCCACAGACCTTAGATGCTATGTTCTCTGTTTTTTTTTTCTTTTTTTTCTTTTTGTTTTTAGCTTTTTTTCTGTTTGTATGTGCTTCAGTTCAAGGGATTTCTACTGGTTTACTTTACCTTCACTGATTCATATTGCTGAACTTGACCCTCTCTGGAATAAAGAATTCAGTACCAGTAGTAGGTTTTTTTTTTTTTTTAAGTCTTTAGACAATTGCAATATGCATCATTCTTCACAACCACTGTTCTGAATTAGTCTATCAATGACTACTGGTGTCATATCTAAAGGACTTAGGAAGAATCTAAAACTTAAGGAAGAACTGAAGATCACTGAAATGTGTATTGTTCTCAGAAAGCCTGTTCACTTCCTCCACATTTAAAGTAAAGAGGGGAAAACATTTAGGTGACAATCAAATTATGGTTTAACATTTGAAGCTTTCATTTTATTTTAAAGACACTCTTTTCTCACCTAAGTCTCTATATTAAAATGATAATTATTTTCTGGCTGCAACTGAAGTCCCTACTGTGTTTTGGCAGTATCACTGCAGAGTTAAATACACAGAGGAGGACACAGTTCTTCTGTGCTTAGAAACACATGTGAAATTGTAAAATCTCTCCATGATAATATGCATAATATCATATGTACCTCTTGCAAATTGAACTGCTAAATTTTCATTCATTATGAGGTAGTTTTTAAAGTAATGCTAATGTACTAAAGTTTCTAAAACAGTTGATTTGTACTACATTGCATTCTTTTAGATCTGTTTTTACTTGTATTTTTAATTCTGAATGTTTTGCCATGTGTTTTAAATGTTCTTTAGTCACTTAGTATAAATAGTATGTTGTTTCCAAAATTAGGCTACATACTTCTGAGGGTCAGCACTTAGACTTTTTGTTTCTTGTGTATTTCAGCATATTGTTTACAGAGTGATTATGTGTCTTTATTAGTCTGGGACAATTGTTTTACCTTTATTGTTCTTCAGTTCCATTTGTTTTATGTTTGTGCAGCAGGGAAGAACAAACCTGACTCCGTATTGGATCTATTTCTTTTTCTTTAGCCTTTGTATTCTATTGCTTTTGCTACAAGTTAATCACTAAAGGGATGTAGCCTATAAGCTTACAGTGTACATGATGGCCCATCTCTGGGAACCCTGCCTCCCATGCCTGAGCCTTAAGCTAAAATACCTTTGTTTAAACTCACAGGAAACACCCTGAACCGGTCCACCTGTGAATGGCTGCAGGAAGGAAGACATTAACACATCCCCTCCGGAGTCTGGCCGGAACCAGGAAATATTTACAACAATTTATGACCTTTTTACTTTACCTCCTCACCTCCCCCTCTTTGTTCTATAAAAGAAATTAGCATCCAAACCTGGGCAAGATGGTTCTTTTCGACATTAGTCCACTATCTTCTCTGTCTTCCGGCTTCCTGAATAAAGTCACTCTTCTTTGTCCCCAAAACTTGTCTCTCCCTTTATTGGCCTGTTGTGCAGTGAGCATAACATTTGGTCACAGATTTTTCATATTTTCTGTGTCATTATAATTTTTAGTTACATTAATAAAGCCAGGATGGGCTTGCTGGGCTTCCATTTGGTGCTTCGGCCTCAGCCATGCTCTTCTGTAACAGTGAATAAGTGGCATGTGCTGCAAGCAGCCACTTTCACTTCAACATAATGTTCAGTCTATCCTTTGAGATGCAACATAACCAACATCTCCCTTTCAAGGAAGTATTTAATGTTGCTCTTCCTGATGGTCACTTGCTCTATCAGCCATTGTGTTGTATGCCCCATGTCACAGGCCAAGCCATATTATATGCAGAGCCAGGCCACTAGGTAATACAGATGACAGGAAAGTATGTGCAATTACAGGTTCATTGCACATAAAATGAGTGTGGAAAATAGAGGCTGATTAGTTCTATATTAGATTGTATAGGGTTGCCTGAATACTCTTGTTATAGGGATACATGATTTCTTGCAGGAGTTATCTCTTTGGCAATTTATCTTTTGTAAGATTCGTTTTAAAAACTGCATGCAAATTAAAATGTGAGTATTGAATTTTTTGCTTTTTTGAAGGTTGTGTCAATTGCACAAATTGTACTTTTGACGTCTAATTTGTAGACACAATCATTTTACTGACAACATGGAAACCAGAAGATGCAAACCCGAAGAAACATCATCATGACTTTCCTAATAGATCAAAGGACTGTAGTATAATTTCTAAATTTAAAAAAAGATGAATTATTTTTGTTTGTAATGATAATACAAATACAAATTATGGTGGAGCACAGCATCATGATATAAACAATATTCTAACCAAATGAAAAATACCTATTCTTGAAATTGGTTGTGGTACATACATATTTGAAATACATAGAAACTATGATATCTGACAATCAAATACAAGATCTTATGGTCAAAGATTATCAATATTTTTACATATATACACTATAAGATATCAGGATCAAAATATTCTTGCAATAAAGCCAATGTTGAATAAAGATATATTTATATATGTATTTTAGCAGAATTTAGTACATGCTGTTCCTTGCCTGGTATCAACTTAATTAAGAAATGTTAGAATTGTTGATCCTTAAAATTCTCAGTTTTTAAAACAAATCTATGTATCCTAAAAGTTTTAAAATTATTTTTTAAAATAAGATAATATTTGTTGCATTACAAAAAATCAATTGAAAGATGTTAATCAGAGTATTCAACAAATGGAGTATCAAAAACTTCAGATTTTAATGTGTTTGTTTAACAGACAACAGCTATTCAAAACAAAAGTTTTATAGGTGTTAAATTCTCTGAGACTTCCAAATTATATTTGAGTTTCAACTTAAGGCTTAGAAAATTACAATTCTACAATAGATTAGTGCTGTAAGATTATAGTTGGCTGTTTGTTTGCTTTGTCTCCTGTTTAAATAATTTGCAGTATAGATGGCAAAATGTCAAATTAGAAGTCAAAATATGTAGTTTTGTTTTTATCCATTAACTTATTCTTTCAAATATTAAAATGTGTTAAATTAAATATTTCACATACCTAGATATGCAGATTCAAAATGCAACACATTGAAATTTAAACAAGCAAACAACAACAACAACAAGCTCTCAGAACTTACGAGGTACCAAATGAGATAGTTTTCTTTTTTCTCCTGAGTTTATTGCTAGGTCTAAAAAAATAAACTCAAATAATCTTGGGTAGTTTACTGGTACTTATATTATTCTAGCTACACTGGAAACCCTTTGTCTTTACCTGTAATGGTTCTTCATTTTATTTTATGGAGATCTATTCCTGGTTCCTAAAAGTTTCTATGGTTATGTTTGTTCATTAATGCATTTAATGTTCCTTGTTATATTGCTGCTTCAATTTTTAGTATCTTGTTCTCATCAGGTTCTCACAGCTTGGAGTTTACCTTGAGTCATAAAAATCTGAGATTGGGACCTAAACTTTAATGATGTAGAACACTGCATGATTCTCTAGGGCTCGGTGGGACTAATGGGGGTCTGTGTACTTTTAATCAAGTGTTATAATGAACATACACTGAATTTTGTAGAATGGCCTATTAGGACAGAAAAAGGTAATGTGCCAAATCACGTAAATAAAATGATCAAGGAAGAAAAAATGCTGCAGATCTCGACATAACTATGAGAATCCCACTGAGTATTTGCAATATGCTTTTAGCTAATGGCCATAAATAAGCATATATTCTATGCAGAATATTTAACTTTTATATCATTAAGGCAGAGTGTGATAGCAAAGACCTGAAAGAATTTATGAATAACAAAGCTTAGGGAAGAGGAATATCTCCTCCAAGGTTAGATACAACATTTTTCATTAAAACTGAATTAAAAACAAAATATTTTAGATGTGAAATTAAGTTTTTCCCCAGTTTATCTTTTGATTCTCATCATGTCAGCTTGCTTCAGAGAACTGAGACATTTGAGGCAGAGTTGCCTTAATCCAGAAGGGCTGAGAGGGATTAAACCTGTCCATCGTTATTGGTTACCTGAAGCACTACATAAAGAAAGATTTTGGGCTGTTTCTGCATTCAGCAAGCAAGAGCATTAAAGTGGAAGAGAAATGCCCAAAATGGACCGTGAAAGGGGTGATTTTGGTGGCATCATGACAATGCCTTTTCCATCTAAAACCTTGATTTCTTTCAAAGTTAAACAGATAAATTTCAGTGTGTATGTGCATATATATCTTAAAACTAAGTTTCCTTTTGTCTTTCAATTGCTTCAATTGTAATTTGTTTTGCATAAAGACACATCCATGCATGACTTTTTCTAAATGCATAAATGCAACTGTATTCTTACCTTTAAACAGTTATTTTTATTTTTAATGACTTATTTCTTTCTAATTTCTCCACTCCCACTTTCTTTCCTCTCTTATCTTCCACTCTGTATCTCAACATCTGTCCTCATTCTTAACACCTTGATGTTTATACTTTGGAATTGTATTTTTATGATCGGATAACCCTGTAGAGGCATGTATATTTGTAAATAGGTATACAGTCATAAGTATATGGGAGAGAAATGTCTGTTATGGTGTTCAAACATAACATATCATTGCATACTTTTGGCCCTCTTGGAATTTTTTATTCTCGTGCAATAGCATGAGATGGAAATCCATATGTACTATCAATTCACTTAGTCATACTTTTTAACGTCTCCTAAACTCTACCTGCTTTGTATACGCTATAATTTTCAATCATTTTTCTGTTGGAGTGCACGTACTTTCTTTCCATGTTTGCTTGTTATCAGAGATCTTTGCCCTTTAGAAATATGTTTTAATAATAACTGCCAAATAATATTTTATTAACTTTTATATTATATTTATGTATGGAATTTTGGGTACCCCGTCATACGTAAATGAAATTTGTTTTTGAGTTCCTGATTTTAAAGTCTTGATTAAGTATTTATCTTCTACTTCTGGAATGTGTATGTATTTTTATTCATTTTTAAGGTACACATATTGATGTTTTTTAAGACTATTTCCATATGAATTTTATTTTTAAAATACTGTGAGATAAGTACCTATCTTTTTAAAAAATCAGATGATGGCAAGATATACCTGAACCATTAATTAAATAATATATTTCACATCAACTTATCACATTTTAATTATTCTCCTGTATAATGAGGTCTATTGGTTTATTAACTTCTTGCTAGTCTAGTAAATATTGATTTAATTACAGTGAGTCTATAGTGTGTTCCTCTAATGAGATATTCTCCAATCATTGTTATACTTTAGTATCCTTTTCTTGACTACACTAAAAAATTTGTTCTTTCAGATGAAATTCAAGAATAGTTAACAGAGTTCAGAAAAATATAAATAACAGTGTAACTCTTAAGGGATATACAATGTAGTTTAATATAATGGATAGACATATTCTGAGAATTTATATTTTTATAATATTGTCTATCCAACCAAAGACAAAGCATTTAAGAGAGTAATCAAATATATGTACAGAGAATGTTACAATATTTGAAACCATATCTGGTATACATTCAATACATAGTCAGGTAACTTTTTTCACATAAAATTAGTACATAAAAATAAATCACATCCGTGAATAAAAAAGCAAATAATCTAAAGTTTAGCCAACAGAACCCAATCAAGATATTTTAATCCAGTATAAATTGAATATTAAAACCAGAAAACTTCCTTTCCATGTGAAAAATTTGCCTCATTTTGATATTAAATTTATACTGGTTTGAAATATTGTGAAGATTTTTGTGTATCTATATGGTCACTTTCTTAAATGCTCTGTGTAACAATTTTTAATTTTAATTTATTATTATTATTATTATTAGGTCTCAAGGATAGTGAGATCTCCTACTTCACATAAAAATTTATTTTATTAAGATAACCTTAAATGTCTAATTATTTTTGATTTAGGTGTTTCACATCTTATGCGCATTGAGGTTTATTATCATTATATGTTCATCATACATACCATCATTATACATATAATATACTTATATATTCTTTCTATTTTCATTATTGTTTTTTACTTGAACTTACATTTGCTTGACATTATTATTATCTCCATTCTTACTTTTTTTGCCCCATCTTCCTAATGAAATTAATACAAAAATTTGTATATTAGTCTATTTTTTGCAAAGAATATATTACTGGATTTAATCTTCTGATTAGGTAAGGTTAAGCTGAGATAACAAACCACCCTGGACGCTCAGTAGCTTAGAACAATAAAGGTGAGTTTTTCACTATTTTACACCTAGTTCTGGTTGGGCCTGGATACACACTGTCCTGACTTCACTCAAGGCTTCGGGTATGGTTAGAGCAGTGGTATTTCATAGTGATATTAATTTAAAGTCACCTGTGACTCTCTTTTATTAGTACATGTTGAATTTTTACCCTATAATCTTTATAGTAAGAATACACTGTTGATACAAAACTCAGCAGACACTTGAATGATTTAATCCTTATTGATAAAACTTTTGTAATTAAAACTATTTTTGTTTTCCTAATTTGCTGAAGCCATATAAAATATAGAAGCCTGTAAAAAATTAAACATTTTATTCATATATTGAACATATCTACATAGAAATAAGCTCAGGTTAAGACAAATGTCAGAGCCAATGCAGATCTGCGGTATAAGCATACTGCATAGATGATTATTTTATTTGGGATTATAGTTAAAAATAACGTTTGTGAGAACTGTGAATAAGTTTATTACATATAATGAAAACAAAGTAGCTCTCATAAACATCCGTATTTTCTGCTCATTAAGGAACACGAAACAGTGTTTAACTACTGATCCAAGAGAAAAGTACCCATTACAGTGAAACCTTGGGATTCTATTTGGGTGATACTTATTTGGTACCTCTTTATCTGGCCCTTTTTACTAGTGACTTGAAATTAGTGATATTCCCTTATGATCCCAAACAGAATCTTCGCGTTCAAGGTGTCTGCACATTGACTTCCATAGGAAATTTTCTTCTCTCCAGTGTGTGCTCTGAAATTCTGGCTGCCCATGTTACTGGCTAACAACTATAGCCTCCTGATGCTACAGCCTCTGGCTCTCCTAAGGCACACTGTGCTTTGTTCTGTATGTTGAACAATAAGAAAAACATTTAAAACTCAATAGGTGGGAAATCACCTCCTGCATGTGGTCATATTTGAAAAAAGGGTCTCCTATTTTGCGGCATCATTAAACTTCCTCTAAGCAAACATACTGCTGAGGCATTGCCGTTCAAGTATCCACGTTCCATATGTAACCACCATTCATTGGAAACAATGCTCCTGTAAGATACAGTACATGAATATCTCTTCCATTTCAATATGTATATTAAAGTGAATTAATAGTTTATTTTTTCAATTTATATTGATCAATTTCAACTGATATTTTGGTACTTCCATTCTGAGTGCAGAAATAAATGAATTTATACTCGATATCTGATATTATTTTTGTCAATAATTCAAAAAATAACACACATTTTATTTTTTCATGAGTAAAGAATAATCAAATTTGTTTTACTGCTAATGTTACAACATTTTTGGGGGTAATAATAGTCTGAAGCATTAACCTTAAAAGCATTTTGCATAGATCTTGTCACACAGTAACATATAAAGCAGAATGATTTAGATTATGAAGCAGCATTTCATAGTATGTTTTTAAACGCATTCTCCTAATTTTCCATCAATATATAAATAATTTTCAAAGAAAATTACTTTGCAATGGCTTTCAGAATTACATCATTTCTCAAAAAATAATCTAATGACAAGCCAGCAATTGAATTATGTCTTTTTTAAAAGTAATGGTATTAAGTGTGTTGAGTTTCTATAACAACGGCGAATGAAAAGGTACACAGTTAGAATTCTAGTTTTGTGAAGCTCTTATGAAAGCACCATGGTCTCCAAAAGTTTTGTTTAATGATTGAACAGATATTTCTTATGTTCGGGAACTCAGGGGCCCCATTTCCACTCTTCTATTTAATGCTACATATTATTTGGAAACTAGGACCCTCACAATGTTCTATTCACAGGTTCTTGGCATTTGGCTTCTGGGTGACCCTACCAAAGGAAGGTAAGTCTCAGAGTGCTGGAGATTAGGAAGAGGGAGAGTACTCTTTCTGTTTCAAGTTAGTTTCAAGTTAGTTTCAAGTCAGCAGATACAGCTGAGGCCAGGAGATTCCGGTCCTTTGTAGCATCCCCAGATCAGAGCACCTCCCCAGAGCCAGGTGTTAATGTATCCCTGCTGGTCCCAGCCTCACTCCTGGGATGTTTCTTCTGTGGTAGCAGCCAGTCCTAGGCATCTCATTCTTAGAAGTTCCAGCCTTTTTCAGGTGGCCCTACCTAATATTTATGGTATCCCACATGGTACTAGAAAGGCAGCAGCAAATGAGAGACTCCCCCAGAATAAAGGGGAGTAGATATTTCCTGCTATTAATAATCTTTCGGTTACTTCATTTTCTTTTTTCCCAGTCAGTCATCTCCACACTTTTTCTACTGGTTTCTCGTACTAAATGTCCTCTTTTTGAAGATCGTAGAATGGTGGGTTTGCTCAATTGCTCTGCCAGTGATTGTGATATGTCCACTGGTAGTTTATTCATATCACATAGTTATGTTTAAAACTTGACAAGTCCAGATATATTGAAGAAAACAATCTTATAGGAGATTTAGAGATTGATTCCAACTGTTTTCTTTAATCAAAAGTCATCCTGTGAATAATTACAAACTGAGAGGCAGATCCAGGTTTAATGTTAAAATATAACAAATTTTATGTATATAAAAACATTTATATCAATTTTGAACTTTAGTTTAAGGTTTTATTTTAATAATAAAAAAGTACATGTTCATTGTTAGCTTAATTTAATATAAATAAATTTGAAAATGCAAAATTATCCAAAATGGAGCTATCTCTTTTCCTAGGCCCATATTTCAGCAAGGACCACTAAGAATTTTAAGGTATACTGATTGCATATTAAAGTTTAAAATGTCAGGATTAAGACATGAAGAAAACATGAGAGTTCCAAAATGAAATCATGAGATCACTTGCAGATATGGATGTACAGGAAAGAGGCCTATTTGGTGAATCTACAGAACAAAGAAAGATGAAGAATTAGTCGCACAAATGTGCCCCAGTCCTTTCTTCCCAGGACTTATTCGGGGAAATGAGTTGTTGTTGTTGAGGGTCACTCCTGCAGGACGTGGCACTAATTAGACTATTAAGTCCATCCCTTGTTTGCCTCACTTCAACCTTTCCTAAAGGCAATGGCAGGTCAGTGACTCAGGGTTTCATTGAGTCTCCTGAGAACTGTGTTTTCATTGGTATTGGAAGTTTTTCTGATGCTTAGTTTTCTTATTATCTGACAATGAGACAACATGGTAAATTGTAAATATATAGATCACTGTCAGTCATTTCAAATTGCATCGTGTTACATATTCTATAAAAGTAGACCCAAGTCATATATTATTTCTTAAATATTCTTTAAGAATATTTAACAAGCATATGTTCAAGAGTGTAGAGGTAGAAATTAGATATGATTATCTTAAAAATCTTTATTTTATAGTTGTCAGTGGAGTGTTTCCATTGTTTTTTTGATATTAAATGAACACTCTATGAAACAATTAATTTTTCTCTCTTTTTGACACTAATTCTATCACCAATACTGTGAAAAAGAAACAAACCTATAAACAAAACTAAACATTAAAACAATGTGTATGGGCTTCCCTGGTGGCGCAGTGGTTGAGAGTCTGCCTGCCAATGCAGGGGACACGGGCTCGAGCCCTTGTCTGGGAGGATCCCACATGCCGTGGAGCGACTGGGCCCGTGGGCCACGATTACTGAGCCTCTGCGTCTGGAGCCTGTGCTCCGCAACAAGAGGGGCCACGATAGTGAGAGGCCTGCGCACCGCGATGAAGGGTGGCCCCCACTTGCCGCAACTACAGAAAGCCCTCGCGCAGAAACGAAGACCCAACACAGCCAAAAAAAAAAAAAAAAAGGGGCAGGATGGCCCTTAAACAAACAAACAAACAAACAAAAACAATGTGTATGAGTCTAAATTCAGTATTAACTCCAATTTTAACATTTTACTCGTCTCTATCTGACCTCCACCATCTATCAATCAATTATCTTATCAATCTACTGTGGGAGAGAGACACTTTAAAATGAAGACACTCAACTTTCCTGAAATTATTTATGAAAAATAAAATGTTTCTATTACCCAAAGTTTGCTTAATGAAATTCTAAAAAATATGAGGTTTTTACTTCTAAAGATTGTGGAAACTTAATGTTGCTGCATTACCAGCAATATCATATTTGTGCACATGTTTGAATTTTAAAGGTTGAAATTGCACACTTGGCTGACTCAATAACTTTAATATCACTAAGACACTATTTATATAAGAATAATTTAAGATAAAACCCAATCTGATAAAATTGGTATTTAACTTTTAAAGTAATAAGTTGTTATAAGAGGTATAATTTTTTAAAGAATTGATTCTTATATATTCTTTTTTGGCAAATTATTTTTTCTCTTATTATGATTACCTTATCAGTGCACATAGAAATAATTTTAATTCATAGAATGTTTGGATGTTATGATGATTGATTGGGTCTTATGGATGATCACGATGAACATTACCTATACTTTTAAAGAGAAAAATATTTTGAATGTACAACTTAGAGAGAATTTCCTTAACTTATTAAAGCATTTCACTTCCAGTCAAAAGTCTATCACATCACCAGGACAATCATGCATTCAACACTCACACATGTGCACACACACACACATAAATGTACATATTATGATGCAATCACTTTTATATATGGAAAAATACTCAGTTCCAGAAAAAGTGAATCTACTATAAGTAGTGTAAATTTAAGGGGAATCATTTCAGAGTTAGAGATAATTTACAAAATCATTTGGACTTGCTAGAGAAAGCAAATTTCCAGGATGATTCCCCCAAATCACACCTCATATCTCATTAACGAGAAGGGGGTCTTTTCATTACACCATTAGGAAACTTAGGAGCAAAGGGATAAACATGAGCTGAAGGGTAATATAAAAAAATCTAACATACATGTGATTGACTCCCAGAAGAAGAAAGAGTATGCACAGAAAATATTTGGGGAAGAAGAAAAATGTAAAAAATTTCCTAAGTGTAATGGAAACCACCAACTTACGAGAGAGCAGATATCAAAACCCAGGCAGAATGAATAAGCACACAATGGTCGATAACATTAATCTTACTTCCCATGCTGTACACATTCAAAGAACTCTACCTCTCATTTGGAGCATTCATGTCTATTGTAATTTTAATTCTACATCAACCTCCCCCACCAATCTGTTAATTTAAGAGAGCAATTTTCCTTGTGTATGAATGTAGCCATGTCTATATGGGTTCTGCAGAGATTTGTTTCCGGAAAACAACAAAACATAACAAAATGAGATTTTGTAGATGGAATTAAGTTAAGGATATTGAGATGGTGAGATTATCCTAGATTATCTGTTTGGGCCACAAGTGCAATAATATGGATAGTTATAGGAGAGAGACAGAGGACAATTTGACTAGAGAGAGGGAATGGTGATATAAAAACAGAGTAGGGAGAGATTTGATGATGCTGGCCTTGAGGATTGGAGTGATGCAGCCGCAAGCCAAGGGATGCTGGCAGCCAGCAGAAGCTGGAATAGGCAAGGGACTGATGCTTCTTTAGAGCCTCCAGTGGTAGGGCTCTGCAGTAACCTTGATTTCTGCCCAAACTGAATTCAGATTTCTGGTTTCCACAGCTATGAGACAATATATTCCTGTTTTAAGCCACTAATTTGTGGCCATTTATTAGAGAATCCACAGGAAACTAATGCAGATATGCTGTTTTGCTAATATTGTTTTTTTAAATCATATTAGTCTATTTTTTCTGATATTAGCCATATTGGTTACTAATTGACTAGAATGTTGTTTCACCTTTGACTTTCAGTCTATCTGTGTGTCTTTTTAATGTCTTTTTCAAAAGTTTATAGCTTAGTTTTAATCTAGTTTGACATTCTTTGTCTTTTAGCTGGCATATTTATCATGCTAACATTGAACATGAATATGGACATTATTTGGATTGAAACTATTGACATATTTTCTGCTATTAGCCTTAATCTTTAAAGTTTTGTTTTTCTTTTTCCTTGCCTTCATATACATTAAGGTTTTCCTTTTATCTATTTTTTATTTACTATTTAGAATGCCAAAAACTTTTCAGTGACCATTATGAGAATTTTAAAATACGTAAATTATCAAAGACTAAATTTAAAGATATTTACTCATTGTCTGTACAAGATTCTTAAAGCATTTCATTTCTATTATATTTTTGATTCAGAAGCTTTCTTTGATCAGTGTTATTTTATTAATTACTAATCATTCAAATTTTTAAAAATATATTTTTATTTTAAGCTATCAATTTAGTTGTTTCACATTTTTCTTGGCCTTTTATTCTTACATATCAAACCTTCTTACTTATATTGTCATTTCTCTTGATTTTCAGATCTTCTTCCAGAAATACATCTTTCAGTAGTTTCTTTAATAATAATTCATCTGTATATGTTACTTCACATTTGTTTGGATGGAAAAAGAAAAGGTCCTTTTTCATTGAATGTTAAAAAGTAAATGCATAAATGTAAGTTGAAATTTATTTTAAACATTTAATTGATATTATTCTACTATACTGTTTTCTATCCTTGGTGGTGACAATTCAAGTATTAGTTTAAATGCAGCTCTTTGTAGATAATAACATTCAAGTCAATTTTTATGATTTCCTTCTTATCTATAGCATTCTTTGCTTCTATAAAAAGAGGTTTGTTTGCTTTTTTAATCTTTGCATTGTTCAGAAATTATTCTCTCCTCTCCTGAACTGATTCTCACTTTGTTTTGTCTCTATCAGTAATTTTAGATCCAGGTTAATATTTCCTTTTCTTATATAGAGATATTTTTTCTATTGTAATAGTTTTACAAAATATATTATCAATTTTCAGTTACATTATCATCACCTCACTTATATATTTCAAGGTTGAGTGTTTACTCATTTGTGTTGTCTTTTTTTTTTACTTTAATTGTGGGTTCTTTTTCCTAATTCACTTGACACATTGTTAAATGAACTCTAAGCGTTTCCATAAATATACTTAATGATCGTTACCAACAGCAATCCTTAGAAGTCTGAAAATAGTTCACACTACCAGGTGAATGGGAGCTTGTGTAGGGCTCTTGGCTTAGTCAGCTGCTCTCACATATGAAGATCCAGATTAAATGTGAAGTTCAGGGTCTTCCAGCTTCCTTTTGAAGTTATCATTCAAGAGAGGAACTTAGGAAAGGGAAGAGGCACGGATGTGTGCTAAGCCTGTCATCTTCACAGACTGTCTATCCATGTCCCACTATTCAAGGGAGAATATTCATTATTTCTTTATTTTTATGTTTTAGGTTCTGTGGAGTTTTGTATTATTCAAAAGATATGCATTGATCTTTGGACAGTATTTAATTCTACTTGGTTAGTATCTCCTTTTAGTTTAGTGGTGGCTGTTTGTTTTTCTAATGTCAGCAGTACTCAGGACAACAATGTAAGATATCCAGAAATGTCCTCTTCAGCATGACTGATGCAAGGCAGATTCAAATCTCAATGTTTAGTGCATCAGTGTGGATCCTTCTCCTCTTCACGAGTTAACAGGAGCATTTACGTATGCTTTTTTCTTGTTCATAAGAAAACAGAAGTGGAAACAAAAGTGGCAAAATAACATAATTAGGAACAAAAAAAAGTTTTCAAGTTTGTATAAGATCCTTTTATTAGAAACTAAACCATGTGCAGAGATTACTTGTGATGTTAGCTTTTCCCTTGTTGACTATGAAATCAAGTCAGCTGGTCTAGCATGCAGAACAATATTTTTATACATTTATTTATTTATTTATTTATTTTGGCTGCGTTGGGTCTTCTTTGCTGCACGCGGGCTTTCTCTAGTGGCGAGTGGGGGTTACTCTTCGTTGCAGTGCGTGGGTTTCTCAGTGCGGTGGCTTCTCTTGATGCAGAGCACGGTCTCTAGCTACACGGGCTTCAGGAGTTGTGGTGCGTGGGGTCAGTAGTTGTGGCTCGCGGGCTCTAGAGTACAGGCTCAGGAGTTGTGGCGCACGGGTTTAGTTGCTCCGCCGCATGTGGGATCTTCCCAGAGCAGGGATCGAACCCGTGTCCCCTGCATTGGCAGGCGGATTCTAAACCACTGTGCCACCAGGGAAGTCCCTAGCATGCAGAAAAATAGAACACCATTTTGCCACTAAGGTATATTTCTAAAATAGATTTGGTTCAGCTTAGATATGAGTGGAAATGGCATTGATTTAACTTTAGCTAATATTTATTAGGTGGTCATTTAGTCCACATCATTTTTTTACTGTGAAATGGAAGTATATATATTCATATGTAAGTAATAAATGTATGTGGCTTTAGGGAGAGATTTTTCAATTTTTTAATAATAGACAATTATGCGTACATAAATATACAAATGAATTCTGGCAGACAGCCTCTAAAATGGACCCTGATGACCTCTGCATCCTGGTATTCACATCCTTGTGTCCTCTCCTCCCTTTGACTCTGAGCTGGACCTTGTGGTCTGTCTTCTAAGGAAGAGAATATGGCAAAAGTGATTGAAGCTCTCCTTTGAAATTTGATTACAGAAAGACTTTGATTTTCATCTTTCTTGCTCTCTTTCAATCTCAGTTCTTGTCCTGAGTGAATAGGAGATACTCCAAGTTAGAGGTATCCAACTAACTTGTGCACAGTTTACTGACCACAGAATCTGTGAGATAATAAATGTATGCTTTTTTAAGCCACAAAGTTTTAGAGTAATTTGTTATGAGGCAATAGATAATTCATAATTATAAAATATGCACTAAAATTTAACTCATTCTATTTTTGTTATTAATATTAATTTTTAGTCATTTCTATATTTGTTAAATTTATATTTGATGCCCCAAATCTTGAAATACAGTGGACCCTTGAAGAATCCGGGTTTGAACTGCACTGGTCCACTTATACAGAGATTTTTTTTATCACTAAATACATACTACAGTACTACATGATCTGTTGTTGGTTGAATCCATGGATGCAGAACCACACATGAGGAGGAGGACCTCATGTAAAGTTGTATGTAGATTTTCAACAGTGCGAGCGCTATTGCTCTTAACCCCAGTATTGTTCAAGGGCCAACTATAATATTATTTGATTGGTTTACAACTATTTGTAACAACATATTACAATGGACTATATCCCAGCTTGGATTTTGTAAACAATGTCAAAAGGGTTTGCTTACAGGGAATAATGAAATATTCCCTCCCACTTCCATTTATTTTAATTAGCCCCTTGGTCAAGAATTAAAGAATTACATTTTGGCTATGAACTTGCTTATTTTCATTGTGAAGACGCTGTGAGGATTTCTGGGATTATACATTTCATTCACAAATCCAAATTGCTTCGTACATAATTGGTAAGTTCCTGTTCTTACAGGACATTTATCTTAATTTTGTTTTTCAACAAGTCTGTTTTAATATCACTGAGGTATTATAAATTTAATTATCATAACTATAAGTATCTAAAATCAAAAGATAATAATGGCTTTATGATCTACACCTTGATATTCTGTTGTTTTGAAAATCAAGTTCAAAACAAAAGTAATTTCGTTTGATAACTGATGTTTGCATAAAACTGTTATTAATGCATCTGAAACTGTATAGCAATACAGTTTATTGGCACTTAGCTAATTCATATAAGAAACAAAGCAAAAACTCAGTCTTGATACTGTAAGCAAACATATAAGCAATCCAGTTTTATTATGTTCTAATTTACTCCAGTAGCTAGCTGCAAGCTGTTCAAAAAATAGAAGATTCACAGAATGTAAGCATCGACTGATAGAGAGAGGTTACACCCAGATCAAAATTAGTTGGACTATATTAGGGAAATGAGCAGGTGCGAGCACTGAAGGTTTATTTTGGGCGACGATTATATTATGTCAATCAGGACATTATGTTCTTGTGTAATGATCAGCTTTTTGAGGTTTAGGCTTATAATGGGGGGTGTGTAGCTCTGCCTACATCTTTGCCCATCTTTAGCAGCAAAAGCTGCTTTTATTAAAAATCTAGAGCGATTTGAGTCAGATAGTTTATCAACTGGAAAGGGAGAGGTTGCTGACTTTGGGAGAGGTGAATGGTCTCAGATTTTGTGAGACCATATTAGCTCTGGATGGGAAGAATGAGAGGATTTCTGTGACCTCTGCAGTTGGTGTGTCCACAGAACCCCAGGGCACAGCAGTGTAGAAGAGAAGCTCAGAGGGCATTGGCCACGTAGAGGACTTAGATGAGACAATATGTCAATCATTTCTTTAGATATATACTATATTTTGTTATAAATGTTGTACACACAATATGTAGCATTGTTAAAAATGAAGAACTTAAGAGGTTTGAGATAATATTAGGTTGATTTTTTTTAAATGTCCAAAATTAGTTCTTTTCTTAATGCTATTAATTACTTATCTAGTATATTCATAAAGTAATATAATTACTTTAAAAAGAGAAACATAAAAATTATATATTCACATTTAGAGAAAAGAAAGTACCCTTCTATTTGAAAAATGGGGACAGAGTATATTTATTTCAAATTATACATTATAGAGCTTATCCATAGCTACTAGCTTTTAAACTAGTCAGAAGGAATCACATGTTAGTTGTTCATATTCTTTAAGTAGAAATTTGCACTGTCCTTCAGAAGATTTAGGTAAGTCAAAAGAGTGTGTTTTTCTGTTGCATTTATTTACTAATTTCCATGAAGTCTGCAGGAAAACATTAAAAAGTGAAATTGAATGAAATAAAGAATATATCCAGCACAGTAAAACTGAGTACACGCCTCGAAGAAAAGATAAAAGACTGCATACAAATCTAGGGCAAAAATGACAACAAACACAGCTGAAAATATTACCAAGGCCAGTACTCTTAACTCCATCTAAATAAATACATTCTTCTTTTAGGCTGACATTATCTCAAGAATAAATGCTTTTTAATCTTATGCTTAATTATAAGGAGAGATATGACTACAGAAATGTATTTTTGATAATAAAGGAACACCATATAATGTATTGAATACTGTAACATCCTAATCTCTCAGTTTTTTATATTACATCCTGTACTTCTTCCATAACTTCTATACATCACCAAATGTGTGTTAATTTTCCTATTTTGAACAAGGCAGCGTGCAGGTTGCCTGGATAATACAAACTGGATTATCATGTTCATAACAAGAAAAAAATTCAATCATATAATTCCTCCTCTCAAAATTCCAGTGGTTGCCATAGAATGGGTGAATTCCTTACCATGGATACCATTTTTTTCCCATTTAAGTGTCCATCTGCCATCAATGTTTATCTATGTTTGTTCAATTTTGATTAAATTTGAAAAAAGCACCGTTCACAGAGCTTGTCTCACAGTTTTCTATTTCTATGTTGCTTTGCGATTTTCTTCTATCTACAGTGATTTCATCCTTCGTCAAAATGCTGCAATTTCAAATAGAAAATTACTAAATACTTCAAAACTTATCTTAAATACCAAGGCCCATATGCCTTGCTTTCCCCAGCCTTTCTTATGAGCAGGTGAGGATCTAAAATAAGGATCCATGAAGACCTGTTGAATAGTTTTCTTTATGCTGCTCCATCCAGAAACCAATTCCTTTGGGACATCAATAATCCTTTATCCCTTTGAGTTTATTAAATTCATAACTTCTAGTTCTAAGAAATGATGACATAGATTCACTTTTCCCTGACCCTCCCTCTATATACAGCTAAATACTCTAGAAATCATACAACACAATCATAAAAAGACTCTGAAACTTAAAAAGAGGAAGCTGAACTAGCCAGAGACATCAAGACATGAAGAACAGCACATGGGTGATTTCTAGATTGGGTGGCACAGTGCTGTGCAACCCAGAAACCCCTCAGGCATCGACACACACATCCTCCTGGAGCAGATGCTGAGAAACCCTATCACTCATACATTGCTGTCAGGAATGTGAAATGGTACAGCCACTATGAAGAACAGTTTAGCAGTTTCTGAAAAAAATAAATGTGCACTTCTGTACAACTCAGAAATTTTACGACTGGGCATTTATCCCTGAGAAATAAAAACTCACCTCACACAAAACATTGTAAATAAATTTTAACAGGGACTTTATTTTTTATAAGCAAAAACTGGCATCAGCCCCGATGCCCTTCAATAGGTAAATGGTTAAAAATCCATGTTATGCGAATACCTTGGAATATTACTCAGCACTGAAAATCAATGGACTATTGATACCCACAACTTGGATGCGTCACCACAGAATTATGCTGAGTGAAAAAATCCATTATCAAAAGTTGGCATACTATATGATTTCATTTAGGTAACATTTTAAAAATTGTGGTTAAATACACATAATATAACATTTGCCATTTTAGCCATTATTAAACTGTGCACAGTTCTGTGGCTTTAAGTACATTTACATTATTGTGCAACCATGATAACCAACTATCTCCAGAATGTTTTCATCTTCACTAACTGAAATGGCGCAAACACAACATTAAGTCCTAAATCCCCACACTTACATCTCCCCAGCCCCTGGCAACCACCACTCAACTTTCATTCTCTATAAACTTGACTACTGGAGTTACCTCATGTAGATGTAATTGTACAACATTTGTCTTTGTGCCAATGTCTTCAAGGTTCATCCACATTTTAGCATGTGTCTAAATCTCATTCCTTTTTAAGACCGAATGACATTGCATGTGCATACCACATTTTGTTTATACATTCATTCACTAGGTAACATTTTTGAAATGAAAAAAATATATAGAAATGCAGACCCGATTAGTTGTTGTCAATTATTAGGGATGGAGTTAGGAGTGGGGAGAAAGAAGATGCAATTAGGAAAAGGTAATGTGAGGGATCCTTGTAAAGATGAAATTGTTCTCTGTATTTTCTGTGGCAGTGGATACACAAACAAATAGATGTGATAAATTGCCTAGAACTAGATACAAACACACACACACACACACCTGTGTGTACACACACACTCAAATAAATACATGTGAAACTGCAGAAATCAAGGTTAAAGTCAATACCTTGAATGTAAATTGATACAGCCATCATGAAGAACGGTATGGAGGCTCCTTAAAAAACTAAAAATAGAACTACCATACGACCCAGCAATCCCACTATGGGGCATATACCCTGAGAAAACCATAATTCAAAAAGAGTACCACAATATTCATTGCAGCTCTATTTACAATAGCCAGGACATGGAAGCAACCTAAGTGTCCATTGACAGATGAATGGATAAAGAAGATGTGGCACATATATACAATGGAATATTACTCAGCCATAAAAAGAATGAAATTCGGTCATTTGTGTAGACGTGGATGGACCTAGAGTCTGTCATACAGAGTGAAGTAAGTCAGAAAGAGAAAAACAAATATCATATATTAACACATATATGTGGAATCTAGAAAAATGGTATAGATGATCTTATTTTCAAAGCAGAAATAGAGACACAGATGTAGAGAACAAATTTATGGATACCAAGAGGGAAAGGGGGTAGGAAGAATTAGGAGATTGGGGTTGAAATATATACACTATTGATACTATGTATAAAATAGACAGCTAATGAGAACATACTGTAGAGCACAGGGAACTCTACTTGATTCACTGTGGTGACCTAAATGGGAAGGAAATCCAAAAAAGAGGAGATATATGTGCATGTGTAGCTGATTCATTTTGCTGTACAGTAGAAACTAACACAACATTGTAAAGCAACTATATCAAATAAAAATTAATTAAAAAAATAAAGGCTACATTTTCTTATCATAACCTCCCTTTCCCTATTTCAAGTCTTCTTGAACGTAGCTCTTTTGCCCTTTCCCTGTCTACCCATTTCTGTCCCCCTCTCACCTTAAAAACCTAATTATAGGAATGAGACGACTAAGCAAGTGAAACTAACCCCTGATTTATGCTCTCCTGAATGCACACCATGCCTTACCTTGCCTAACCTGTTGATTATTTTCCAAGATAAAAAGAAGAATGAAGAATTAATTAGTTAAAAAATGACTAGGTCTCTACCCACAACAGCCCCCTAAGGAATCCTGCCGGCAGATCACTTGGGCAAGATAACATCTGAAGAGAGAGTCAGCCAGCTTGCATGTGATGGAGAATGATGCAGAACCCAACTTCCTCTCTCTATGATTCACTGAGATTTCCCCCCTTTTTTCCAATTAAAAACTGTCATGGCTGAGCAGGATCTTCAGAGTTGGTTTGGTACACAAGTCCACCATCTCCCCAGATTGCCAGCTTTTCTGATTAAAGCACCTTTCCTTTCTACTGAAACTTGCCTCTTGAATTATTGGCTAATGAGCAGAGAGAAGCAGAACCTGGGTTCGGTTACACTCTGGGGAAGGCACAACACTTAATGGGCCAAATAATTATTTCTTCCTTGATCCGTCCTTACAACAATTTTTGCCTTTCTGTTTCAACTTTTGTCTTATCGTTATTTTGAGTCTTTAATGATATAACTAATTGTTAATGGGTTGAAAAGACACCAGAAAGGGCAAGGTATTAATTCCATGTCATCTGAATTCCTATTATATGTGTGACCCACTGTGTATATAAATCTCTATACACCATTGCACCTAATTATAGAATATCCTCAGTAACATAAGACTGGAATAAGACTATTTGATGCCAAAAATATATACCACATTGATATTATAAATATATAAAACTTATTGAGAGGTCACTATGCACCAGACATTACTCCATACAGTATTCAGCTATAAAGGGGCCCTTTGAAGTCCCATTTACTGTTGAAGAAACTAAGAAATGTAAAGAATGTAATTTGCCTACTGTCATGTAGTCAAGAAATGTTAAAATCTGATCCCAAGCAATCAGTCTCCAAAGCATCGCTCTGAATTTTCACCCATTATTCTTTGTTTTATCATATGGCACATATATCACCCATGTGACTCTCTCTATTATACTGACAACAGATAAAATATCAACATAATCCACAGATTCAGTCTGTTGTTTGAACAAAGACAAATGATTATAGTAATTGTTTTCTACTTATTTACCTTTGCAATTTATATATCCATGCATGCAAACAATGATACAAAACCACTTAAGGGTTAATTTTTAATATTGTTGCATATCCCATAAGAAAATATTTGTCTCACTTTTTCAATTATGACACATTACGGAAAAAATACATTTTAGGATAGAGTCAAATATGACAACACCACTTTGGTTTTGTAGAAAGTAACCTGTAAAATATTTTTCTTCAAAAACTTTGCTTTAATAGTCTTTTTAAAAGTCATAAATTTAAATTTTAAAAGGATAAAGTTTCCAACACTCTGAGAGTGAGTTAATCTTTATCACACTATTTGTTTTTTTTTTTTTTTTTTAATGTGTCCACATAAAGCCTTGTTTTATTTTTGTTTAATAGATCTTTACTGGAGTACAATTGCCTCACAATACTGTGTTAGTTTCTGTTGTACAGCAAAGTGAATCAGTCCTATGCATACATAAATCCCCATATCCTCTCCCTCTTGAGCTTCCTTCCCACCCTCACTATCCCACATCTCTAGGTCATTGCAAAGCACTGAGCTGAACTCCCTGTGCTATGGTGCTGCTTCCCACTAGCTAACTATTTTACATTCAGTAGTGTATATATGTCTCTGCTACTCTCACTTCACCCCACCTTCCCCCTCCCCCCCACGCCGTGTCCTCAAGTCCATTCTCTACGTCTAAGTCTTGGTGGAAGACCTAAATAGACATTTCACCAAAGAAGACATACAGATGGCCAAGAGGCACATGAAAAGATGCTCAACATCACTAATTATTAGAGAAACGCAAATCAAAACTACAATGAGGTACCACCTAGCACCAGTCAGAATGCCCATCATCAAAAAATCTACAAACAATAAATGCTGGAGAGGGTGCGGTGGAAAAAGAACCCTCCTGCACTGTTGGTGGGAATGTAAATTAATTGTTCTCTTGAGTGGGACTGCGAGATGTACATCATAAGGTGGAGAGGCCTTAATGTCTATACAATCACTGAAAACTCTTTGTCTATTAAGAACATAAATCCCCTGCCAATCCATTTTCCCTTAGTACAAAGTTTTTAACAATTTTCTTTTCAAAACAATAAATTACTGCAGTACCGCATGTGTTCTCTAAATCACTGTCTTTTGTGTTTACAGCCATGACTACAAGTTTACACATCATTGATTTCTTTTGGGGCTGGCAGGAATTCACTACGTTTCTTGTAATGGAAGGATTTAATTTTGGTACATGTCCAAAGCAAAGAAAACACACTCTGCTCGCTATTTTCAGTAATACCACAGAATAAAATCAGTCTTCATAATATATTAAATAGAAATTATATATCATAGAAAATATATATGAATTAATATTATATTTATATTTTTGTTTGTTTAGTCTATATAAAGCATTTTTAGAGGACTAGCTCAATATAGATATGAAAGGATAAAACATGAGAAAATATTGTCTTTCCTTCTTCCTTCTTCTATTGTCTTAACTTACTTATAGTTTGTGACATTTGCACTCTTACGAAAGAAAAAAGTCACTAAATCCCCTGCCCTAGTGTTAGTGTTATTGATAAAAGGAAAGGAAATGAACATGTTATCTTTCTTCACTTAGAGAAAAAATTAATAACATGATATTTGAAGCAAAAGTAATGAAGAAGAACTCCCGTCTCTTTATTCTGAACTGCTGATTGAACTACCTTTTTTAGGTTTGCTAAATGAAACATAACTTGCACACAAAGCAGGAAGAACAGTAGCACCCCTGAGTGAGTGAACCAGAGCTGAGCACGATGACTGCCATCTGTTCACCACTAACACCGGTGGGCTTTTACCTTCGGTCAGGGGGGCTGCACCTCTGCTTAGAGCACACATAGACTATCCAACCAAGTTTTTCTGCAAGTAAATCAAGTTGCTTCACAACTTAGTATGTTCTTAAATATACTTGGGCAATGTGGGGTTACTCATTCCAAGCAATTTAAATACCTCTTTTTTTCCTGGAACAAAACCAGATATTCCAATCAACACTTTAGAATATTGGACCAAATGTAGTTGGGAATGTAACTCATTTCCCCTGGATTGTTCCACCCTGATGTCCTGATAAATTCCCATATGCATTTCTATAATTTAACTGTGGAAAGAGTTCTTAGGGATGTTTATTTGCTTTATCGTTTTGAGTAAAAAATACGGCTAAGATGTTTTTTGCCAACTTCAAAATGACCCCAAGAATTTGTAAATATAGGAAAAACATGTATTGTAAATGATGCGAACAAAAGTAAAATGATTCTGAACTCAAAATAATTTGCAGTTTAGAACCTCTTAGTTTCCTATGAGACATAAATTCTTCCTTAACGATTAATGTTTTCAAAATATTAATTCAGGTAAGTAAAGAAGTCCCATTACCAGCAAAATTCTCTTCTGCTACATGTTTAAATAATATATCTCCAAAATATGTATAATAATGCAAACAACAACATAGACAGTCTCCAATTTTGATTTGATTTTCAATTGAGGGTTAGTTATCAACATGACAATGAGCAATGTTGAGTGTTATCACATTTTAAATTTATAGAATTAATTACAAGTTCCTAATTTTTCAATTGCCTTAGCTATGTTTTGTATTAAAAGAGAAGAACGAACCATGGCAAAGCTAATTTGTTCCAGGCATTTTAGCTAAATCAAAAGTGAAATAAACTATATTCGATGTTGAGTCGAAAACAATTAATTGATCTGCTCTGTTATATCTTATTACTCTCCCATATGCTATTAACTTAAATAGATGATCTTATACTCACTTTCCCTGGAGCAACTTGAACCTTTTCTGAGTTATAGTCAAAATAAAAAGACATCATTTGTCACAAGAGCGCGAACCAGAACCAGAATATCTGAATCTCAGTAAATCTGTTTCTTTCGAATTACTGGTAATTTGGCAGAATTTAATCTTCCAAATTCAGTCATATATTCCCCTCTGACACTTCTAACCAGGTTTCCCTATTCTCCTCGGAGCTATTTGTATTTTTCTTGAGGATAATAAGATAAGGCTAATAAAGGCTCCTTAGCGCCGCGACATCACCCCAATATCTTCATGCATATTGATGAGTGAAACCCTTTTCTGATCAAGGTTTGTGTTTGTGTGTGCAGTGTGTAATAGTATAATTAGCTTTGAGCTTCTGAGAAAGACTAAATTGCAACACTTTGACTTAAACACATGGAAAAACCAGAGTGTAGCTTTTCTAATACTCTCTTCAGTGTTCAGAAAGGATAGAAAAGTTTACTGTATCCTTCTCGTTACCCTTTTTGCATCAGTCCAGATGTGCCCTTAGTCATAGGACACATTTTGCCACCTGCATCTGTCTCGAGACATCACTTACAGTTCACACGCAACTACTACAGTGTAAGAAAGTCTCCACCTGAAAGAACAGACCTCACCAGGTCAAATTGTTCACATCAGTTGGTGACTTAGTAACTCCTGCACAAGATGAAATTTTGTAAAGTCTCAAGGATATCATACTCAATTTGAACTGTTCTTAACTTTACTAAGAAAAAAAAAGGTTTTTTTTCCTCAGAAAAGAGAGAAAAGTAGATTTATAAGAAAAGGCATCAGCGGATGACAGCTACAGAATCCAATGTTACACATCTGTGTAGATCTCCAAAAGTCAAAAGTTACTGGCCATAACCTAATACCATTTTAATACTAACAATACATAATAATATTACTATATAATAATAATAATGATAATTATATAAACTCTCATTGAATCCGGGTTTACAATGTTCCAAGGATTGTTTTAAATAAACTCTTTATACACTGTCTTTCAACCAATGAATAGAGTACTCTTTTCACACTGATTAAAGAGAAAAGAAACTAAGATTCAGTGAGGTTAAACCATTTGCCAAGTTAGCTAGTAACTGGCAGAAACAGGGTTCAGAAACCCTTGTGCCTGATAGCATTAAACCACCACTTAATTAACAGACAATCAACGGTAAGTGAAAATACTTATTCCTCACAGTTAGTTAATATACACTGTAAACGGGTGTAAATACTATGCACATCAGTTTGAAAATATCCACCACAGTATAAACTGAACTAAATATTCCTTGTACTGTGTATATTGCAAACCTTCAGCAAGCCATATATTAAAGATATTCAATGAAGCATTTTCAATAAGGAAAACAACAGGATGCACTACAACAGAGTTATTTAAAAGAATGATAGTGATACATCTCTGCTGATGTGAAAAGATCTTCAAGGCACATTATTAATTTTTTAAAAATCAAGCTTGGAGTAAAGGAACACAGGAAACAAAGAAGGTGAGTCCTACATTTGTCTGAGCTAATTGATTCAAGAGAGTTTCCAAGCCCTGGTGCAGGAATATTGACCCTGAGTTGAGGAGAGGGAAATGGGCGTTTGAGGAGTCCAAGGTGGTCAGAGTTCAGAGGACTGAGTACCAGAGAAGAAAGAACAGCACAGAGAGGACACAAGAAATCTGCAGAGGGGCTCAGCCAAGTCAGCACACGCTGAAGAAACTAGTACAGGCACAGGCTAGGAGAAACTATGTGAGGAAACTAAGACTGGAGAGAACTCCATCTAAACAGATAGAAACAATACCCAGAGCTCAAAACATAGTTGTGTGGCCCACCTCATGACCATGGGATGTTTGATAGTGTATACACAGGGTTTTACCACAGTAGTGAGGGAAACTCGCCCAAAACATTGATCTTGTATCAACTAACAAACGCAGAAAACCCCAAAGGATCAAACTCTAATTTAACAAAATACTAGAGTAAACCTGAGAGATAGTTATAGGAACATAAATATCCAGCATACATTAGAATTCAAAATGGTTAGCTTTCAATCATAAATTAGCAGGCATTCAAAGAAACAAGAAAATAAAACTCTTAACAAGGAGAAAAATCAATCAAAACAAATCTAGAAATGACAGAGATGATATAATTAGTAGACAAGGCATTAAAAGTTATTTAGCTGTATTCCATATGTTCGAGAACCTAGAAGAAACATAAAACATGCTTAGTATAGATATGGATGATACTATGCAATGATTCAGATGAAAATTATAATGGGTAAGATTGATAACAGATTAGATATTGCAGAAAAAAAGTGTACATACTGCATTTCATATATATTTGTAGCTGTAGCTTTCACATCGTGTCTATTATTTATTTCAGGTTTACATTTTGTCACAGAGTAATAGTTTGAGTAGCTGCAGTAAAAGCGGTAAAAATCTTCATTTAAGGGTTTGGAATTTAATTTTAATATCCACATGAAATTGAAGGTACTAATGCCCTACTCTGTTAACATATATTCTTTACTAGTATTGCAACGAATGCATGAAAATTAAGTGGACACTTTACAAATAAACATGCTAATACAACATTTTATCTATATATATTATTTCCCATATTTATTAGAAATATTGAAGCCATGTTATTCACTCCACTATGATTAAAATGTCTTCTAATAGTGATAGTGCTCCTATTGTATGGTGTTATTTTTTGTTGAATAAGATTAATGATAAGAAAATATTGTAAGTCACATAATATTAGAGAATAATTAATCTTACTTGCTGTGCAATACATTATTAGTGTGGTGATGGAAAGAAATCTAAATGAAATAATTTATTCTATTCCATTAGACAATGGCATGGTTTCACGAAGAATCAATAGAATTGCAAAAATGTTGAAAGTCAGCTTTGTAATGAACTGCAGTGAAACAAATTTTCATTAAAAGTAGGTGAAATCACACTGCATGATAATGAAGATTGACTCCTTGCATCTGTAATATTTCTAAGAAAGGAAAAGTTCTGGAGAAAAAGATAATTCTAATATATATGAGAGTTACTCAATATGACTTTTCAATTAGTGAAATCTTTACATACAATTTATTGGAAATATATTTATTTTTCTAGTCATTGATTGGGCATTAGAAGAAATACCAGTTATGGTGGTCAGTAGCATTGATGCTACTCATCATAAAAATATGCCAGGTGTTTTTAGCAATTCATTATGCTATTTATCAGCAATATTTAGACTCTAAGAATCATAGAGAAAAAATTTAAAAACACAAATCAGGTAGAAATGATCAATGCCACTAATATATTAAAAGTAATTTCTCAAATAAATTTTCTCTTAGGGTGTGAAACAAGATTAAAAGATGTACTAGTATTTTAGCCTACAATTAGAAGCAATATGGATTTCAAAGAATTGTTTAAAAATAATCATTCTGAAGAAAATGTAGAATCTCTTTTATTTTTATATTCAAATGACTTAATCTCAGTTAAAATATAAATGTATAGGTACAGTGTTTTTCTCTGGATTCCTAGGGAAAAACAAAAAAACAAAAAAACATGAAGAGAAGAGGCAAGATTAATTTTTAGTAGTTCTTTATTAATTATCCATTGTTAGAAGAAATTGTCCTAATTAGAAGAAATTACATTCCTGACTAAAGTGCTCCCGAGTTTGATGAGATTTAAAATAACTTCACAGAAGCAACATTCTCAGAATTTATATGTCAAAACACATATATTAAACTATCATGACCTTTGCATCTGTTGCCTTGTAAACTCTCCAATTACATGAGCATATTTATTTGTCTCTTCTACCCAGTTCAGAGGCTTTACATATAAAATTCAAACTTGTTCCCAGCTGAGCACCACCGTTTGCCAATTGGGTTAAGCACATCCATTAGGTTATTTTTGGTGCATACTGGTAACTGCCATTCTCAGTAAAATGTTGCCATGTTTGGAGACATTTATTAGCAAGCAGGGTACTGAACAGTCATTCATTCCGGCCCTCTGTGCTCTAAGATATCCTGTTCAAAAAGTTCATCTAGTAAACATGTGATCAAACTTCAGTTAGATCCAGCCCAAGAAGAATATACTGAGGCAGCAGTGGGAAAATTAAAGAATCAAGAGCACGATTCTGAAGGGTTCAAATTATATAGGTTCCTAGATTCTCACAACTTTCTTCTTTAGAGGTAACAAATTATTTTTAAATAGTTGAGCCAATTCACACATCTGGACTTATTCCATTAGTGAAATGTGTTGTACATCTGATTTGCTAATTCACAAGCCATTAGCTTTAACAATAAAAACCAATTTCTTATTGTTTTTAAAACAAATGAAAAACGATTTCATAGCAAAAAAAAGGTAGATCTGGGACAAGATTAATTTGTTTAATTGACAGAAAAGTATAGAAACCCAATTACTTTTCATAATATAAATAAATTTTTGTGAAAGAATGGGTATGGACATACTCATATATTTACTTATTGTGATACATTTATCTAAATCTGAGCTAATCACACTTCTATAAAATAAATAGTTTTAGGTCACCTTAAAAAAATTTTAAATCACACAGATTAAGATTTATTTGGTGAAAAATCATATAAGCATATATGTTCTAGACTTTCAAATGAAAGTCTAGAAATTTCTCAGAAGGATAAACTGTCTCAATAATTTGAACTAAAGTTAAAAAGTGAAATCATCTTGGTCTTAAGAAGTGCATCCATAGCAATGAATAGTACGTAAATCCTAAATAAAGTCTTTAAAGAAGGGACACATCACCTTCTCTCTGTCGCCCTAAATCTGTGGCCTCATGGAAGATTCACTATGACCAGCTGAATGAGGGAGATAGAAAATGGACCTGTTTTATAGTATGCTGCCACAACCTGAAAGCTGTTAGTTTAGTGCTATTGCCATATTTAGGTATGATCTGGAGGAACAGTGGTGAAGTTCATATTGCCAGTGGGCAGAATTTCAAACCCTATGGTGTGTTGTTATTGCTATTGTTTTATTTTTGGTCTTGTTTTGCAGAGAGGAAGAGAGCCAAAGGTAGAGATCTAAAGTGATTCATGGGCAGTGAATAATCAGTGGGTAATTCCAGGGTTTCATGGTTAAGGGCTTGGAAACACACACACACAATTGGAAATCTGTAGATAAGCATATTCTCAAAAGATGAATATAGATAAGTATCAAGTGGGCAGAAAGTGTGAAGATCTGAGACCTATATAAATAGTCACAGAAGAGCAACTCCAGCAGAAGAAGATCTTAATAAAAGTAGCAGAATATGCCATCCCAAAATATGCTGCTTTAGTATATTGATTATTTTGAACTGTAGACACTTGAAAAACAGCGAATGCAGGTTGTTAGCAAACTCACATTCAGCAGCTTGCCACTCAAAAGCCAATTATCGAGGGGCAAGTGTCAATAGAAAGGAAAGGTGCTTTGATCAGAAAAACCAGCAATCTGGGGAGAAGGTGGACTTGTGTCCAGAGACCAACCCTGAAGATTCTGCTCAGCCATAACAGTTTTTAAAGGGAAACAATCTCAGTTAATCATTAAGGTAGGAGGTCAGATTCTTCATCACTGTTGCATTGTGTGCAGACCTGCTGGCTTCTCCTGATCTTCCTTTGAATGCTGTCTTACTTGTGTGGTCCACCTGCAATTGGATGCTCTCTCACCCCCGTGGTCTGCCTGCAAATTTACTAAGGGGAACTAGGGGTAGAGAGTCAGTCATTCTTTAACTACTTAATTCTTCATCCTTGCTCCTTTTAATCCAGGAGAGGAATCAACAGGCTAAGCAAAGGATTGTGTACATTCAGGGAAGCCAGGAGTTGGGTTAAATGTTACCTAGTGATCTCATTTTTTATAATTAAGGTTTAAGGGGAACAGAAATAGACAAACAGGAAAGGGGCAAAAGAGCTGCTTACAAGTTTTTTTTCTGAATTCTCCTTATCTGCTTAAAGACAGATCCTCCAAAAGGAACCATTTGTCATAAATTCCTTCGCCAGGTATTTTACCAACAAGGGAAGATTGGCTGTTATCACAGGAGAGGGGACTAGAATTCCACATCACATTCAAATTTTGTTATGATCATACCTCTAACCTATTCTTCTAAGGGTCTATTCATCTTTCCTAGAATTTGCTTTCCCCCAAAGGCTCACATCCCTCCTCCTCTTTCCCTGTTAAGATGGTATCTAATCCTGAATTCTAAAGCTAAAGCTTTGAGTTACTCATTTGTCCCTGAGTATCTCCTGACATGAAGTATACTTGTTAATAAGCTTTTATTTGTTTTTCTCTTGCTAATATCTCTTATTACAAGGATCTCAGCCAAAATTAGTTTTCCTCCTCTACATTAATAACCAGGCAAACAAGACGATGACTTTTTGTGATACGTCAGCCATCTTGGTCCTTCCTCATGAACAAAGTACCATGTGTCCTGGGCTTATGGACCAAGTGGCCATGAGGGCAGAAATGAATTTTAAGCCTGATCTCGGCAACATGTGCTTTCCTCACCAAGGCAATCTGGCTATGGATACTGCTGCATGACAAACGCACCAGTGTGATAGGGAAGAACAAATCTGACTCCACACTGAATCTGTTTCTTTTACTTTAACCTTTGCATTCTATTTGCTTTGCTACAAGTTAATCAATCACTAAAGGGATGTAGCCTATAAGCTTAAAGCATACACAGTGGCCCATCCCTGGGAACCCTGCCTCCCATGCCTGAGCCCTAAGCTAAAATACCTTTGTTTAAACTCACAGGAAACATCCTGACCACACCCACCTGTGAACGGCTGCAGGAAGGAAGATATTAACACCTCTCCTCCGGAGTCTGGCCGGAACCAGGAAAGATTTGCCCCAACTTATGGCCTTTTTTACTTTATCTCCTCACCTCCCCCTCTTTGTTCTATAAAAGAAACTAGTATCTAAACCCAGGCAAGATGTTTCTTTGGGGCACTAGTCTACCATCTTCTTCCTCTGCTGCTGGCTTTCTTAATAGTTGCTATTCCTTGCTCCAACAATTCACTTCTTGATTTAAGGATCCAGTAACACCAGCAGCAGAGACCAAGCTGAACATGTGTTTTTAGCACCATTCACCCAAGGGATCAGCCATTCAGGCATCATGGAAGGAAAATACATTTGTTAGCACTGGAATAAACCACAAGGATGTGGATTGCCTTCCTAGCCCATCATAGTTCTGCCATAACCTCCATCAGTGAGCTTACAGCATGTCATCTTCACCATGTTATCCACACACAAGTCTTCTGAAAGGCGATTGACATAACAGCAAATAAAGTGCTGCAATTGACTTATGTTTCTTGAATCCACTTATCCTGAAGTGGTTGGCCTGATTTTATTAAATCTCTTTATTTGGAAGTTAAATGAGATTATAAGAAGTATGTAAGGAAGCCAAATTGACAAGGGGTAGGCTGTGGTGATTTGGACTATAAATTCCCAAGTCTTGGTGAAGCTGAAACTCAAAGCACCTGAAGACTTTCTCCTTATCCATTGACTGGTTAGGTTTGACCAAAATATAAATTTGTAAGATATTTGAAAGGTGGAAGCAAATCAGCGATTATAACCATGAAGGTTGTCATGGTTAGAAATGAAAGACGGTGGCAGAGATGAGTGGGTTGCAGCTTGTGATCACTTTCTTCCATCTCATTTTTAACGTTTCTTCCCAACTATGAACATACTCAAGGACAGATCCCAGGGACCCATCATTAAATAGCCTGCTACAGAACCAAAGTGGTAACAGTTGTCAGGAAATGTCACCAGCTCTCGCTTCCTTGTTTCATTTCAGCAGCTGACCATTCTTGGGTTCTCAGATTGGTCGGTTTGGTGACTCTTCTGTTCTTACAGTCTGTTTCTGATCTTCATTCCACCAGCTCTAATTATTCAATAATTCATGGAGGCTCTGTGATTGAACCCTGACTGTAACAAACCCCTATTGTCATGATTGATTCAGGCAAGAATTATAAGTGGATACTAAATTATTAGGTTATGGGAACATTTCCTCCCTCTCTCCTCCTAATGATACCTAATTGTCAAATCACAAATTTCTTTCTGGCCATTGTTGGTCATCAGAGGAGCATATGTTTTCCCTTGTGAAATTGATGCAACTTAATTTAGTATCATGAATATTAGCATTTTGCCTTGTGGAATTGATGCAATTTAGTTTAGTATCACTAATATTAGAAAACAACATGTGGTAGAATATGATATGTGCAATTATATATATTTATATATACATATAAATATATAACACAGGGGCTTCCCTGGTGGCGCAGTTGTTGAGAGTCTGCCTGCCAATGCAGGAGACATGGGTTCGAGCCCTGGTCTGGGAAGATCCCACATGCCGCGGAGCAACTGGGCCCGTGAGCCACAATTACTGAGCCTGCGTGTCTGGAGCCTGTGCTCCGCAACAAGAGAGGCCGCGATAGTGAGAGGCCCGCGCACCGCAATGAAGAGTGGCCCCCGCTCGCCGCAACTAGAGAAAGCCCTCGCACAGAAACGAAGACCCAACACAGCCATAAATAAATTAAAAAAAAAATAAAAAAAAATATATATATATATATATATCACAATTTAGAAGAGCAATAAATATACTTTGATGAAAGAAATAAACCTTTGTCAAATCTATGCTTACTCCTAGTTAAGAATCACGCACCTTCCTTAATTGATGTGTGTGTGTGTACACGTGTGCAGATGCATACATTTTTTTTGCTTCTTGTTTTTACTCTGATGGAATTGTTCACAGCGCAGTGCTTGTACTAAGGTGAACTTGTGAAGTACAGATGAGCTCCAGGCCCGGGAAGAAGCTGAGTTTTCTGACTCTTCATGAGACTCTTCCCAGATGGCCCCTGGTGGTCTCTGCTCAAGTCTTTCATCAGCTCATCTTGGAACGTTTTCTGATATTTATAGTCTAGAAAATTGGAGGCAGAATTTCCAGATCCATGTGTGAAAAAAATAACTGGAATGTCAAAAAATGTCCTTTCTTTTGAGAAATAAAATATTCTGATTTTATCAGTTGTTAGACAGTTGCTTCTAAGCAAAACAGAAAATAGCAGCAGATCATTTATTTGCACAAGAGTAATAGTACTCCACTAACTAATGTTTATTAAAAAGATGACCCCAATCAGGTATTACAAACTTTCCTGGGGCTTTATAATGCAATAAAATATTGTTTCCACAGAGTCATAATCATGAATCCATAAGTTATATACATATTATCTGACCATTTTGTGAACCATTGTCTCACATGAAACCAAGTTGTAGGCGGTGATTTTCTTTCCTCATGAGGAAGATATTTGGGGAAACATGGAGGGAAATGTTTCTTCTTCACTATTTTGCATATTTTTATTGACAGGACTTATGGTAGGTGTCAGAAACACTGTGTTAAAGCTTTCTGTAAATGAGTTGATTGGTGTATATGAAATCATCACAGGAGAAATTTTGTTAAGATTTTAGTAAATAGTGATGCTTAATATACTCTAAAGATATAAATTTTGTTCGTAACAGGATGATAGTGCCATGGGGAAATAAATGTCAATGTCAAAGCTGTGTTTTTACTATCAGAAAATATGTAACTAAAACCTCCAGAGTCTGCAAAATATTATTGTACAGGGACTTTTGTACTGTCTCTATTTTAGTGTTAGAGTGTCTTTTAAAGAGTGGTAACTATGGAGATATAGCTATCTATCTATCTATGTATCTAATGTTCCCTTTCTTCCCCTTCTTTCTGCCAGTGAGCTGAATGAGATAGTTTCCAAAGTTTGCATTTTTGTGATGACCAATTAAAAGAATATGGAGGGTGGTGTGATAAAAAAGCAAAAAAAAATTGACAAAGACTTTCAAAGAAAATATAAGCTGATCAACACAATAAAGATGTGGAAGAGAGTGAGAATAAGGAGAGAAGGGGAGGAAAATATAACAACAGCAAAAGCCTAACGACAGGGCCATTGAAAATTTTAGTTATGGGAGAGGGAGAAATTTAGTAGTAGCAATAAGGCAACAGAACTCTAAATATTAAGACTGAAAGGTATTACTAACTTTAAGAATCAGATTGCTCTGAATACTCATAAGAAAGGCAATAAAGCTTTAAAGTAATTAATAATAATTATTAATGTTTTTACTTTCTGTTATTAGACTTTACTACATTACGTGCAAATTTATACAGAGACTGAGCCATGGGAATCTCCTTACTTCATTAGAAATACATGAGCCAAAAAACACAATAAGAAAGTAGCCTGCTATTTATGGAATTTTTACAATTGGACTTTAATTTTGAAACCAGAGAAAACCAAAAACAATATAATTGACATAATCATTTATTGTCTACTTAAGCATATATAAGAGAGAGAATATCGATGGAAATCATTTTTTTTAATTTTATATGTTTGTAAAGTTTTCGCAGGAAGGTGCTGTCATTTTGAAATGTGAAAATTATACCAACATATTTCCGTTTTGAGTACTGTCGTGGTCTTTGAAAGAACAAGCACCCAGGCAATATTCATGCATGCCTATTATATCCTCTGAGAAACCCACATCCAGTTATGGGATAGCCTTTAAGATTTTTTTTTTTTTTAAGCACAATTTAGAAATCAGAATTTCCTGCAAGCAAAAATCAGGAAGGTTATAACTATCTTTTCATGTAACTTTTCTTGAGTAAGTTTAATATACCCAGGACAAGTTCTGGCATAGTAATATTTTTCTCACAAATGCCTGCAAAAAGATGTATTAACTATTTTTACTGAACTGTAGCAGAAAAGTAAACTACTTGCCAGAAATTACATTAACTAAAATATATATTTATCAAAACATTTTGGGGCATGGTACTGCTATTAGAATTTTTCTCTTCTCAGAAACATTTTAAGGTATTAAATTTATAATAAAGTCATGTATTTGGTAAGGAAATGTGTTTATTTCATTTTCTTTTTAGTTATTGATGTAAAATATCAGTTATATTTTATTGATATCAAAATATCAGTTTATATCAGTTTATTGATATAAAATATGTTAAAATATACTTATTGACAAAGCAACATGATATTGGAAGGTATGAAAGTCATATCAACACAAAGATTTTCAACATATGTTACATATTATGAAATAAATATGTTGCACTGTTAAGGTGTTGGCCATGTGATCCAATGCCAAAGTGCAAAATCAAATTGAAAAACAATACGTTGTGACAGAATACAAACCATGTTTAAGATGAATGAACAGTTATTTATACCAAAGAGCTTAATCTACTTGGAACTTAACCCTTCCAAATTTGATAATGTCTATGCTCGTCAAATATCTATGTTAGTATAATAGGAATGGACAATCTATCATAAAATAGCAGCAACATGCATTAGAAACAATACTTCGTTTGGAAAAGGAAATTCAGTATTCAGTGCTGAACAAATTTTACAATTACTTATATTTTTAAAAATATAAGAAGTAACAACTGCCCCATCTAACTCAATGGTTCTCTAGTGATAAAATGTTGGTATGACTGTGTTTTTTTAGCATTGTATACACAATGATTGTTGATAGAATCAAATGATCTTCACCTGTGAGTGAGTAGACTATCTCAGAAGGAGCAATGAAGTCCTCCCCCCAGCTATGAAATACTAAAGATTTTGGAGGGCCCAGTCCAGGAAAGCAGGAAGAAAGGGATGGAGATAGAGTGAGAGCAAGATGGGAGCTAAAGCCACAAAGAAGAGTGAGACAGAGAAAATAAATTACAGATAAAATATACAGGAAGAAGATTAGCATGTTGAATAAAGACATTATCTTTTTTAAAAGCCTCCTTCTACGATCCTACACTGATGGTGGGAATGTAATTTGTATCAGCCATTATGGAGAGCAATATGGAGGTGACTTAAAAAACTAAAAATAGAACTACTATAAGATCCAGCAATCCCACTCCTGAGCCTATATCCAGAGAAAAACAAGGTCTGAAAGGATACATGCACCCTGATGTTCATTGCACCACTGTTTACAATAAGCAAGACATGGAAGTCACATAAATGTTCCTCAACAGAGGAATGTATAAAGAGTTGGTACATATATCACAGCAAGATCCTTTTTGACCTACCTCCTAGAGAAATGGAAATAAAAACAAAAATAACCAAATGGGACCTAAAAAAACTTAAAAGCTTTTGCACAGCAAAGGAAAACATAAGATGAAAAGACAACCCTCGGAATGGGAGAATATATTTGCAAACAAAGCAACTGACAAAGGATTAAACTCCAAAATATACAAGCAGTTCATGCAGCTCAATATCCAAAAAACAAACAAACAACCCAATCCAAAAATGGGCAGAAGACCTAAAGAGACATGTCTCCAAAGAAGATATACAGATTGCCAACAAAAACATGAAAGGATGCTCAACATCACTAACCATTAGAGAAATGCAAATCAAAACTACAATGAGGGGAGGAGTTTCAAGATGGCAGAACAGTAAGACATAGAGATCACCTTCCTCCCACAAATACATCAGAAATACATCTACATGTGGAACAACTCATACAGAACACCTACTGAACGCTGGCAGAAGACCTCAGACCTCCCAAAAGGCAAGAAACTCCCCACGTACCTGGGGAGGGCAAAAGAAAAAAGAAATAACAGAGACAAAACAATAGGGATGGGACCCGCACCAGTGGGAGGGAGCCGTGAAGGAGGAAAGGTGTCCACACACTAGGAACCCCTTCACGGGCGGAGACTGCGGGTGGCGGAGGGGGGAAGCTTCGGAGCCACGGAGGAGAGCGCAGCAACAGGGGTGCGGAAGGCAAAGCGGGGAGATTCCCGCACGGAGGCTCGGCAACGAGCAGCACTCACCAGCCCGAGAGGCTCGTCTGCTCCCCCGCCGGGGCGGGCGGGGCTGGGGGCTGAGGCTCGGGCTGCGGTCGGATCGCAGGGAGAGGACTGGGGTTGGCGGCGTGAACACAGCCTGAAGGGGCTAGTGCGCCACGGCGAGCCGGGAGGGAGTCCGGGAAAAGTCTGCAGCTGCCGAAGAGGCAAGAGACTTTTTCTTACCTCTTTGTTTCCTGGTGCGCGAGGAGAGGGGATGCAGAGCGCCGCCTAAACGAGTTCCAGAGACAGGCGCGAGCCGCGGCCATCTGCCGCCACCAAGAAGCCTGTGTGCGAGCACAGGTCACTCTCCACACCGCCCCTCCCGGGAGCTGGTGCAGCCCGCCACGGCCAGGGCCCCGTGACCCGGGGACAATTCCCCGGGAGAACGCATGACGCGCCTCGGGCTGCTGCAACGTCACGACGCCTCTGACGCCGCAGGCTCGCCCCGCCTCCTCCGTACCGCTCCCTCCCCCCGCCTGAGTGAGCCAGAGCCCCCGAAGCAGCTGCTCCTTTAACCCCGTCCTGTCTGGGCGGGGAACAGACGTCCTCAGGCGACCTACACGCAGAGGCGGGTCCACATCCAAAGCTGAACCCCGGGAGCTGTGCGAACAGAGAAGAGAAAGGGAAATTTCTCCCAGCATCCTCAGGAGCAGCGGATTAAATCTCTACAATCAACCTGATGTACCTGCATCTGTGGAATACCTGAACAGACAACGAATCAGCCCAAATTGAGGAGGTGGACTTGGGAGCAATGGTATATATATATTTTCCCCCTTTTTCCGTTTTGTGAGTGTGTATGTGTATGCTTCTGTGTGTGATTTTGTCTATATAGCTTTGCTTTTACCATTTGTCCTAGGGTTCTGTCTGTCCGTTTTTTTTTTTCTTTTTTTTTTAGCATAGTTTTTAACACTTCTTATCATTGGTGGATTTGTGTTTTGGTTTGGTTGCTCTCTTCCTTCTTTCTTTCTTTTATTAATTTTTGAAATTTTTAAAAATATTTTTTATTTTTTTATTTAATAACTTTATTTTACTTTATTTTATCTTTTTCATTCTTTCCTTTTCTTGCTCCCTTTTATTCTGAGTCGTGTGGCTAACAGGCTCTTGGTGCTCCAGCCAGGTGTCAGGGCTGTGTCTCTCAGGTGGGAGAGCCAAGTTCAGGACAGTGGTCCACTGTCCTGGGAGACCTCCCAGCTCCACATAATATCAAACGGGGAAAATCTCCAAGAGATCTCCATCTCAATGCCAAGACCCAGCTCCACTCAAGGACCAGCAAGCTACAGTGCTGGACACCCTATGCCAAACAACTAGCAAGACAGGAACAAAACCCCATCCATTAGGAGAGAGGCTGCCTAAAACCGTAATAAGGTCACAGACACAACAAAACACACCACCAGACATGGACCTAAACACCAGAAAAACAAGATCCAGCATCATCCACCAGACACAGGCACTAGTCCCCTCCACCAGGAAGCCTACACAACCCACTGAACCAACCTTAGCCACTGGGGACAGACACCAAAAAGAACAGGAACTACGAACCTGCAGCCTGCAAAAAGGAGACCCCAAACACAGTAAGTTAAGCAAAATGAGAAGACAGAAAAACACAGCAGATGAAGGAGGAAGGTAAAAACTCACCAGACCTAACAAATGAAGAGGAAATAGGCAGTCTACCTGAAAAAGAATTCAGAATAATGATAGGAAAGATGATCCAAAATCTTGGAAATAGAATGGAGAAAATACAAGACACAGTTAGCAAGGAACTAGAAGAACTACAGAGTAAACAAACAGTGATGAACAACAAAATAAATGAAATTAAAACTTTGCTAGAAGGGATCAATAGGCGAATAACTGAGGCAGAAGAATGGATAAGTGACCTGGAAGATAAAATAGTGGAAATAACTAATGCAGAGCAGAATAAAGAAAAAAGAATGAAGAGAATTGAGGACAGTCTCAGAGACTTCTGGGACAACATTAAATGCACCAACATTCGAATTATAGGGTCCCAGAAGAAGAAGAGAAAAAGAAAGGGAATAAGAAAATATTTGAAGAGATTATAGTTGAAAACTTCCCTAATATGGGAAAGGAAATAGTTAATCAAGTCCAGGAAGTGCAGAGAATCCCATACAGGATAAATCCAAGGAGAAACACGCCAAGACACATATTAATCAAACTATCAAAAATTAAATACAAAGAAAAAATGTTAAAAGCTGCAAGGGAAAAACAACAAATAACACACAAGGGAATCCCCATAAGCTTAATAGCTGATCTTTCAGCAGAAACTCTGCAAGTCAGAAGGGAGTGGCAGGTCATATTTAAAGTGATGAAGGAGAAAAACCTACAACCAAGGTTACTCTACCCAGCAAGGATCTCATTCAGATTTGATGGAGAAATTAAAAACTTTACAGACAAGCAAAAGCTAAGAGAATTCAGCGCCACCAAACCAGCATTACAACAAATGCTAAAGGAACTTCTCTAGGCAGGAAACACAAGAGAAGGAAAAGACCTACAATAACAAACTCAAAACAATTAAGAAAATGGTAATAGGTACATACATATCAATAATTACCTTAAATGTAAATGGATTAAATGCTCCAACCAAAACACATAGACTGGCTGAACAGATACAAAAACAAGGCCCATGTATATGCTGTCTAAGAGAGACCCACTTCAGACCTAGGGACACATACAGACTGAAAGTGAGGGGATGGAAAAAGATATTCCATGTAAATGGAAATCAAAAGAAAGCTGGAGTAGCATTTCTCATATCAGACAAAATAGACTTTAAAACAAAGACTATTACAAGACACAAAGAAGGACACTACATAATGATCAAGGGATCGATCCAAGAAGAAGATGTAACAGTTGTAAATATTTATGCACCCAACATAGGAGCACCTCTATACATAAGGCAAATACTAACGGCCATAAAAAGGGAAATCGACAGTAACACAATAATAGTAGGGGATTTTAACACCCCAATTTCACCAATGGACAGATCAAGCAAAAGGAAAATAAATAAGGAAACACAAGCTTTAAAAGATACATTAAACAAGATGGACTTAATTGATATTTATAGGACATTCCATCCAAAAACAACAGAATACACATTCTTCTCATGTGCTCATGGAACATTGTCCAGGATAGATCATATCTTGGGTCACAAATCAAGCCTTGGTAAATTGAAGAATATTGAAATCTTATCAAGTATCTTTTCTGACCACAACACTATGAGACTAGATATCAATTACAGGAAAACATCTGTAAAAAATGCAATCACATGGAGGCTAAACAATACACTAATTAATAACCAAGAGATCACTGAAGAAATCAAAAAGGAAATCAAAATATACCTAGAAACAAATGAAAATGAAAACACGAAGACCCAAAACATACAGGATGCAGCAACAGCAGTTCTAAGAGGAAGTTTATAGCAATTCAATCCTACGTTAAGAAACAAGAAACATCTCAAATAAACAACCTAACCTTACACCTAAAGCAATTACAGAAAGAAGAACAACAACAAAAAAACCCCAAATTTAGCAGAAGGAAAGAAATCATAAAAATCAGATCAGAGATAAATGAAAAAGAAATGAAGGAAATGATAGCAAAAATCAATAAAACTAAAAGCAGGTTCTTTGAGAAGATAAACAAAATTAATAAACCATTAGCCAGGCTCATCAAGAAAAAAAGGGAGAAGACTCAAATCAATAGAATTAGAAATGAAAAAGGAGAAGTAACCACTGACACTGCAGAAATACAAACGATCATTAGTGATTACTACAAGCAACTCTATGCCAATAAAATGGACAACCTGGAAGAAATGGACAGATTATTAGAAATGCACAACCTGCTGAGACTGAACCAGGAAGAAATAGAAAATATGAACAGACCAATCACAAGCACTGAAATTGAAACTATGATATAAAATCTTCCAACAAACAAAAGCCCAGGACCAGATGGCTTCACAGGAGAATCCTATCAAACATTTAGAGAAGAGTTAACACCTATCCTTCTCAAAGTCTTCCAAAATATAACAGAGGGAGGAACACTCCCAAACTCATTCTATGAGGCCACCATCACTCTGATACCAAAACCAGGCAAAGATGCCACAAAGAAAGAAAACTACAGGCAATATCACTGATGAACATAGATGCAAGTATCCTCAACAAAATACTAGCAAACAGAATCCAACAGCACATTAAAAGGATCATACACCATGATCAAGTGGGGTTTATCCCAGGAATGCAAGGATTCTTCAATATATGCAAATCAATCAATGTGATACACCATATTAACAAACTGAAGGAGAAAAACCATATGATCATCTCAATACATGCAGAAAAAGCTTTTGACAAAATTCAACACCCATTTATGATAAAAACCCTCCAGAAAGTAGACATAGAGGGAACTTTCCTCAACATAATAAAGGCAGTATATGACAAACCCACAGCCAACATTGTCCTCAATGGTGAAAACCTGAAACCATTTCCACTAAGATCAGGAGCAAGACAAGGTTGCCCAGTCTCACCACTATTATTCAACATAGTTTTGGAAGTTTTAGCCACAGAAATCAGAGAAGTAAAAGAAATAAAAGGAATCCAAATCGGAAAAGAAGAAGTAAAGCTGTCACTGTTTGCAGATGACATGATACTATACATAGAGAAACCTAAAGATGCCACCAGAAAAGTACTAGAGGTAATCAATGAATTTGGTAACGTAGCATGACAGAAAATTAATGCACAGAAATCCCTTGCATTCCTATACATTAATGATGAAAAATCTGAAAGAGAAATTAAGAAAACACTCCCATTTACCATTACAACAAAAAGAATAAAATATCTAGGAATAAACCTACCTAAGGAAACAAAAGACCTGTATGCCGAAAATTATAGGACACTGATGAAAGAAATTAAAGATGATACAAAAGGATGGAGAGATATACCATGTTCTTGGATTGGAAGAATCAACATTGTGAAAATGACTATACTACCCAAAGCAATCTACAGATTCACTGCAATCCCTATCAAACTACCACTGGCATTTTTCACAGAAGTAGAACAAAAAATTTCATAATTTGTATGGAAACACAAAAGACCCCAAATAGCGAAAGCAATCCTGTGAATGAAAAATGGAGCTGGAGGAATCAGGCTCCCTGACTTCAGACTGTACTACAAAGCTACAGTAATCAAGACAGTATTGTACTGGCACAAAAACAGAAATAAAGATTAATGGAAAAGGGTAGTAAACCCAGAGATAAACCCATGCACATACGGTCACCTAATCTTTGATAATGGAGGCAAGAATATACAGTGGAGAAAAGAAAGCCTCTTCAATGAGTGGTGCTGGGAAAATTGGACAGCTACATGTAAAAGAATTAATTTAGAAGACTCCTTAACACCGTACACAAAAATAAACTCAAAATGGATTAAAGACCTAAATGTAAGGCCAGACACTATCAAACTCTTAGAGGAAAACATAGGCAGAACACTCTTTGAATAAATCACAGCAAGATCCTTTTTGACCTACCTCCTAGAGAAATGGAAATAAAAATAAAAATAAACAAATGGGACCTAATGAAGCTTAAAAGCTTTTGCACAGCAAAGGAAATCATAAACAAATGAAAAGACAACCCTCAGAATGGGAGAAACTATTTGCAAACTAAGCAACTGACAAAGGATTAATCTCCAAAATTTACAAGCAGCTCATGCAGCTCAGTTTCAAAAAAACAAACAACCCAATCCAAAAATGGGCAGAAGACCTAAATAGACATTTCTCCAAAGAAGATATACAGATTGCCAACAAACACATGAAAGGATGCTTAACATCACTAATCATTAGAGGAATGCAAATCAAAACTACAATGAGGTATCACCTCACCCCAGTCAGAATGGCCATCATCAAAAAATCTAGAAACAATAAATGCTGGAGAGGGTGTGGAGAAAAGGGAACCCTCTTGCACTGTTGGTGGGAATGTAAATTGATACAGCCACTATGGAGAACAGTATGGAGGTTCCTTAAAAAACTAAAAACAGAACTACCATATGACCCAGCAATCCCATTACTGGGTATATACCCTGAGAAAACCATAATTCAAAAACAGTCATGTACCAAAATATTCACTGCAGCTCTATTTACAATAGCTGGGACATGGAAGCAATCTAAGTGTCCATTGACAAATGAATGCATAAAGAAGATGTGGCACATATATACAATGGAATATTCCTCAGCCATAAAAAGAAACAAATTTGAGTTATTTGTAGTGAGGTGGATGGACCTAGAGTCTGTCATACAGAGTGAAGTAAGTCAGAAAGAGAAAAACAAATACCATCTGCTAACACATATATATGGAATCTAAACAACAACAACAACAAAAATGGTTTTGAAGAACCTAGGGGCAGGACAGGAATAAAGACGCAGATGTAGAGAAATGACTTGAGGTCATGGGGAGGGGGAAGTGTAAGCTGTGATGAAGTGAGAGAGTGACATGTACATATATACACTATCAAATGTAAAATAGATAGCTAGTGGGAAGCAGCCACATAGCACAGGGAGATCAGCTCGGTGCTTTGTGACCACCTAGATGGGTGGGATAGCGAGGGTGGGAGGGAGATGGAAGAGGGAGGGCACATGGTGATGTATGTATATGCATAGCTGATTCACTTTGTTATACAACAGAAACTAACACAGCATTGTAAAGCAATTATACTCCAATAAAGATATTAAGGAAAAAAGAAAAAAAGGAAGATGTGGTACATATATATCAATAAAATGGAATATTACTCAGCCATTAGAAAGAATGAAATAATGCCACTTGCAGCAACATGGATGGACCTAGAGATTGTAATACTGAGTGAAGTAAGTCAGACAGAGAAAGACGAATATCCTATATTATCACTTCTTTGGGGAATCTAAAAAGAAATGATACAAATGAACTTATTTACAAAACAGAAACAGACTTACAGACTTAGAGAACGAACTTATGATTACCACTAAGAAAGGGTGGGAGGAAGGGATTGTTAAGGACTTCAGGATTGACATGTACATACTGCTATATTTAAAATAGATAACCAACAAGGATCTACTGCATAACGTCTGCTCAATATAATGTAACAACCTAAATAGGAAAAGAATTTGAAAAATAATAGATACATGTATATCTATAACTGAATCAGTTTGTCGTACACCTGAAACTATCACAACATTATTAATCAACAATAATCAAATATAAAATAAAAATTTAAAAAAAAAGGGATAAGTGTAAAAAATACCTATTCTTAGGTGCTGGAGTTAGATCATTAAAAACATACCCTTTTCCCCCAAGTAGCTCACTCCCTACTGGTGTGAACTAATGGAGACCTCTGCAGAATCAATTTCAAACCAATGTGTGCAGAGCTAATTTGGATATTTGTAAAACGTGCAATGTTGTAATAAATTTTACTTGTACAGATATTATAAACGTTCAAAATAATTTAAAAACATTTAAAAAGTCTCCTTCTCTTCAATAATTATGAAAGATAGCAACTTTCTGAAAAAGTGAAATTGGAAGACAAAAATGAAGAATAACAAATAACCTGGTTAGATGGCTCGACTCAAAGACAAAGAAGATGGAGAATAGAAAAAGGAAAGTCAGGATTGTTTTTGTAATGTTCTAAACTATACTCTGTAGAGAAGAATAAAGAAAATCTTGTATAATAACTTTGTGAAGAAAATCAGAATACTTCTTTGGCATATTATAGTTTTAAATATTCATTTTATTAAAGAAAATAGCAGACATCACAAGTAGATTGCTAAATTAAAGTAGAATGTATTCAATGATTATATTTGCAATTATTAAAATTCCTACAGTTAAGAAGTCTAGTTACCTACAAAGCCAAATTTTAATTACTCAAAATCTTCTGAACTTATTTTCTAATACTATTCCCTTTTAGTCCCACTCCAACCTCACTGAGCCTCATTGAGTTTCTCCAAAATGTCAGAACTCCCCTTACTCATATGTATGTATATGTATTAGATGAATTATATTATTGTCTTAGGATTTATTTTTAAAGTTATTAAATATTTTAGCACTCCTACAAAAATTATTTGATAGGTTTGTGATATGAGTTGAGAAATATATTAACTAAAACTTTGGAATGAAGAGAATAATGTTAACCAACAATCTGGTGCTTTTTGTTTGGAGACAAATAGGGCATAAAAGTACATGGAAAGCACAGTTCTAGCTCTGGCTGTGACTGGAGAAAAATTTTGAGTACTATGTTTAGTCAAGTAAATATATTTTAAAAGTGAGGACCAAATTAGTACTATTATGACTACATACATGGTCAAATTAGTGTTTCTTCCACAGTAAAAGTAAGATTTAAGTGTGATTTACCTTTTGTACATCTTCAATGTATATTTAGGTGTGTGTGCGTGTGTGTATCCCTGAGCATCTAATTTAAAAGGAAATCTCCTCTGATACTTTCTAATTTCATATATTTTATTATTTAATAATCTTTACCCATAAAGTTAAATACGCCTTTAGATTTTAATTATCTTAGAAGAAAAATCAAGTTTTAAATGTAATATAATACTGAGGCATAATACAGTAAAGGTTAATAATGATGGCAATTTTCTACATGAGGAACACAATATAAAAAATTCAGGGGGACTGGTCTAGTAGTTAAGACTCCACACTCTCACTGCCGGGGGCACAGGTTCGATTCCTGGTTGAGGAACTAAGATCCCACATGCTGTATGGCAGGGCACCCCCCCTAAAATTATAAAGAATCTACAAATATATAAGAAATAGGCAAAGGACTTTAAAAATTGTTTGTAAACCAGGGCACCTATAAAAGATCTTTGACTACAGTGATAATGAAAGAAATAAAATTTTAAACTCTTTTCAGTTCATCAGATAGACATCCGTCATGAAGATCTATAACCTATTTGTGGCCACAAGTTTGTAGAAAGAAGTGCAACTGTTACTTAAGAGAGTGTAGTTGGATTAAACCTCAATTGAAGTTAATTCGAAATATCTATCAAAATTATAAAAAAAAACCCTAGAACAACCACTTTATATTTATATATTTACAAAATGACATGCATAAAATTTTATTAGTTGTATTTGTCATAGCAAATATTTGAAAATCTCTGGATGTCAATTAACAGACTTAAATAAATTACAGTATGCTGATTTAGTCTAGGATTACCTAAGGTTGTTTAAAAGTTTGGATAACTCTACAGGGACTGATGTGGAAAGGTTATCCAGATATACTGTGACATAAGAAAGACAGTCATATTAGTTTTCTATTGCTACCATACCAAATCACCACAAACTTAATGGTTTAAAATAACACAAATTTATTATATCAGCTTCTTTAGATCAGAGGTCTGATAGCTTGTCTGGGCCTTTGCCGAGAGTCTCACAAGACCAAAATTAAGGAGTTGCAGGTCTGAGTTTCTAGAGACTCTAGTGCATAATATGTTTCCTGGGCTCATCCAGATTGTTGCCAGAACTCAGATTGTTGGTTGAGGCTGTACGACTGAGGTCCTGTTTCTTTGCTGGCTGTTAGCTGAGGGTCTTTCCTAGTTTGGAAAGACTACTGTATCTCTGGGTTCATGGTTACCTTCCTCCGTCTCTAAAGCCCATAATCGCAGATGGAGTCGTCACTTTGCACATCTCAGATTTAATCCACTCTTCTCTGCAGAAGCTTCTCCAACTCTTCTGCATTCCTCTTCCACTCTGAAGTGCCCATGTAACTGCATTGAGCCTACCCAGATAATCCAGGGCAATAGTCCTATTTGAAAGTCTGTAACCGAAATCCATCTGCTGTCTCTTTTGCCACTTAATATAACATAATGACAAGTTCCATGGATTAGGGTATGGGTATCTTTGGGGGATCATTATTCTATCTACTACACTAATCTAGCATGTTACTGTTTGCTTTAGAAAAAAAACACTGCAACATATTTGGTTATATAGAGAATATTTCTAGAAGTTACTTAAAAAACTAGGAAAATTCTGAAGACAGGATCTAACTGCTCCATATCTGGAAATATATCAGTGGAAAATGCCTGGTGAGAAAGATTTAGTGTAAATAGGAAAAAAAATCTGTAATGAAAAATGATTACAGAAAAAAGCTTTTTCAAATCTTTTTAGCTATTCAAGATATGTTAATAATTGTTATGAAGAATGCTCTAGAGCTAAAGGCTTTATAGAGAAAATAGATAGCCCATTATGTAGTACAATATAGTAATGAACAAAGACCAAATTAAAAAATGAAACAATTAAAGAAGAAATTAAAAGCAGAAAAGTTGTAACAGAAGAGCAATAGAATGAGAAAAGAAAGAGAGGGTAATTTTTTTACAATGAATGAGTGTGTGTGTGTTTGTGCGTGTGTGTGTGTGTGTTTGTTTGCAAATGTTTTTCCCCAGAATATAAGCAAAGATACAAAAGATACCAAAAGTGCTATTCGTAGAACATTCACATAATGGAGAAGCTGTTCTTGGTGGGACTATTTGATGTGGGAGAATGTTGCCTATGTGAAACCCCATTTTACTTAGGACATTAAAAATGATTTAACAGCTATTGAACAACTTAAAAAGGGGTGGAATACTTGTGAACATGGCTACTGCCACTTGATTCTATTCGACTTTTTTATATGTATCTGAATAAACCTATGTAGGATTTTTCATCTGGGGGAAGGATGAAGTAACCAGCATAACCAATGAAGAACAGTACATGTTCTTTCTTTAAAGGAGAGATGAAGACTATTGGAATAGGAAGCTACAAAGATGATTTAACACTAACAAATAGAAGAATTTTTCTTTTTTGGGAGGATTTTTTTTTCAGATTTGCCTTCCCACCAACGCAGGATGAATAAGAGAGAGCATATGAGAGAAGGTCCAGGAAAGTACCATAATAGTGACAAAAACAGAAGGCCAATGAAAGACAAGGAAAGCACAGAATATTCCAAGATGGCAGGGTGAAGGGGTTATCTTTCATCAGAAGTATGTTTAAACTCAGTTTAACTGAATTCAACTCAGTTTAATTACTTTGTAAAGAAATACTATGTCAGCTAAACTGCCTGGTTGTATGACAGAAAAGATCAATAAAGTAGACTTCATTATCCATGAGGAAATGCAGAAACCAATTACAATTAACTAAGGAAATGAATAAAGACTTATTACCCTTTCCATGTACATGTAGTTTGTAAAAACTGTAAAGAAAAAGCATTTATAAAATTTAAGCTGTCAAAAGTAAAGAATAGAAATAGTGCAGGTCTACAAACTGGGCAGATTAAATTATTCAATAATTGATTACAATAGAGTTTAGAGAAATATATTTGATTACATTAGAGCAAGACACAACAATCAGTAAAATAAATAGGTTATACCGAGAAATTATATTCTATTGAATTAGTATCCATAGCAAAAGAAGAGAATGGAACTGTGAAAAAAATGGCATACATTTTGAAGAACATATGCTCCCTTAAAAACACATATGTGTTTATCACAGAAGGATTGGTGTGTGATTGACAGAAAGATGTCAAAGGTATACTTTGAGAAGATAAAAATGCATTGGCAAAGTTATGAAAAACTGTAAGAATGGTTACACAAAATAGCAATTAATAGAGTTGGCTCCCAGAGGTACACTGTCCCTTGTCCTCAAAGATCCCATATATTCAGTAAGAGAGAAAGATTCAGTGAATGGATTTTGCCATTTTTGTGGGGGGGTTGTGCTCTTCTACACTTCAAAGCTCTTCTGAGAACTCTGTATGCCTAAGGTCTACAGTCCTGAAGGTCTACTGTTACACAAGTGAAGCCAAGGTCAATTGTCCTATAATGTCTTTCAACCAACCCTGATTTCAAGCCCTTCTGAAAAGCTGAACCTCAGAAGCAAAGAAGAGAACTGTATTAATAATTGGGAAGTTATCATTGGAACACAGGATCCTAATTAAGCAGGTCCTGAGGTCAATTTTCTATTGTGTTAGTTACATGTGACTGTGTCTGAAATACATAATCTCATCAAGGAGACCCTTTTTTATGTAAATGGAAGAAATAAGGTTAGAATGAGGAAAGCAGCCTTACAGTAACATTTAATAATTAGATGGCCGTGACTTAAAAAGCAGACAATGACCATAATTTGTGTGGGGTTCTGCTCACATTTTTTTGAAACTTTTTTGAATCTCCAGTGCGAAAGGAGTGCTCAAGTAAAAAGGAGCACAATAATTTTTAAAGGACATAGTATAAATTGTAATGCATGAAGATAATGCCTGAGAATAGGGTAAAGACAGAGTAAAAATCCCAGAAATGTAATACATTAAAATAAGGTAAATAAGGATAATGCTATTAAAATTATTGTGCTATGAAGAATAAAGAAGGATGAGAGAAAAAAGGAAGGAAGGAAGGGAGGGAGGGAGGGAGGAAGGAAGGAAAGAAGGAAGGAAAGCAGGAAGGGAAGGATGGGGGAAAAAATCACATATGTAGACAGTCTTAAAGGCTTTTCACATTTTAAAGTTTCTGCCTCTCTTAAATGCTTTCCACACCCTTTCTCTGCTGTGTTCTCCGTGCAAGGAAGCTGATCCCAACAGATTTCATTCCAGATACGCATGCCTATAAGCTTCTGGAAGGATTTGATCAACAGAGAGTGCTGGCAGCATTGGGATGGGAGAGGCAGAAGCTTGCTGCTCTTGCTAATGCCGGGTTCCCTCACCACTCACTTTCACTATGTGCACCACCAATCCCCTGCATTCATTTCCTGTTCTGCCTGATGCAGCACTGTGGATTCCAGACCTTGAGTCATAGCTCTAGGAGTCTTTCAGAGAACAAGGAGAAAGTTTTGATTCAATGTTTTCATTTCAATGGTCACAAAATTCATTAGAAATCTGAGGTTGAAGATAAAATCTATCTTGAGATAAAACAGTGCAGAACTATTACTGGGATATGATTTCATCACAAATACTTGTACTTATACTCATGATATGTCTGGTGACAAGTATACTATGTTTTCCCTGGATAGCAAAGAAAGAACAAAAGTAGAAAATATATAAATGTTGTTTTCATATCAAATGAAAACCAAATGATATAATGGTCCATTCAGTTTTCCAATAAGAAGAAAATAGAAGACAGATATCAAAAACAACAAAAACAAAAACATTGACTTCTCTAAGGCAAAAGAGTAGAAATCACAGTTTTAATTCTCAAAAACTGCAGTTTTCCTTGAATATTTCAAGAACTTTTAATATTTTTATATTAATTTTCAAAGAGACTACAGGAGTAGATTATTAAAAATGAATGAAGCTGTTTTATACAAAATGCTTTACTGTGATTTTCCTTTAATGTTTTGTCTGTTTTTTTTTTTTTTTCAAAAAATAATGTCATGTTCTACCTGCAGTGATCTAATTATACTATTTCCATGTTTTTATCTAACACTTTCACATCCAAACTCTTACTGAACTCAGGTTCAGCTACTCACCCCTTGAAAGCTAATGCTTGAGGCCAAGTGCTGGTAGGAACAGAAAGGTTGCTATATTCAGGAGTCTGGCACGCTGGGGGGAAGGTGGACTCATGTCCCAGAACCAACTCTGAAGATTCTGTTAAGGTGTGTTAAATGCCCAATTTTGATTGGAGATTTTTTTTTCCTTTTAGTTCTATTCACTTTTGTTTTATATTTTAAAAATCCTGCTGTCTGAAACATACAAATTTAAAATGAACTTTATAATGCATGGAGAACAGCGGAAGTGTGTGTACCTATGGGGGAGGGGAGTTGGCAATCATGGAATACCTTGTAGGTCATAGGAGGAACCCTGAAGTTCATTAGGAGAGGAACGGGGCCACTGCAGTGTTTTAACCACAAGGGAGGCATGAAGTCACTGAACAATCTGACCTCTGTGTGGAAAATATACTGTAACAGAGCAAGGAGAGGATCAGGGAGACCATTTAAGATTACATCATTTTAATCTGAGAGGTGAGAGCAGCTCATTAAAGTGGGAGAAGTAATTGAATTCTGTATATATTTTTAAAGTAGAAACAAGAAGATATTCTAATGAATGTCGGCAGCAGGGGTGGGGTTTGGGGAGGAGAGAGTGAGAAAAAGAAAGAAGTCAAGATGACTTCCAATAGCTGTGGCCTCAGAAGTCTGAAGAATGGCACTGTCATCAGCTGTGCTGAGGAAGGATTATACATGTGTTAATGGTGAAGCATGCAATTAGGTGCATTGTCACAGAGCTGCCTGTTTATCTAAAGAAGATGTTGAGCCTGTATAACTTCAAAAGTTATTCTCTCACAAAAAGGTATTTCACACCTTTTGTGTTTTCAGCGACAGAGTAAAAACAAAAAAAGAAAAAAGGAATAAGCCCATAATATGGTTTTAGTACATTACAGATGTAAACTACTTATTTTGTAAACTAAATAAGGTAGATTTGATTCAAGAATTGGAAAAGAGAAAGCATTAATTTGCAGAGATTCTGGCTTTTCACAAGTTTTTTTCAGTAATTCATTTATGTAAGTATAAATGACAGAATAAAAAGAGATGCTTCTACTTAGTTCTGTTTGTATCTTTGATGAACTTTATTATGTCCTCTATCAATTCAGATAATCATGGGTTTTATTTCTTTCAAGCCATCACGCTAGGTTAGTTTAAATTTAACTGCATATATTTAGCATAATGCCATATGACTAAAAATGACACCTTTCTCTAATTTGAAGAAGACACATTTTATTTCCTGCTGTGGCTTAACAGTGCCTCTCTCCTTTTTAAAAATTCCTAGAATGTTATATAATGGATTCTAATTTTGATACACTTCCTTGGGCTAAATTGCTCCATTTCCATCAAGACAAAAAGCCTCTTCTGGGTCACCAACTAATTATCCATTCCACTGTGTACAGTCCCAAATGAAGCTTTAGATCCTCAACAAATTATTAATATAATTTTCAAAGACACATATATAATGAAAGGCATTTTAACACTGATAATAGTTAGAGAACTTCTATAATGAGAAAACCCTTCTGTGTAATGATAGTATCAAAATTTTCTTCCCTGCTGTTTTTTCATTGTCTACTAAAGGGTGTTCTCTCAAGAAGAATAAAAAAAGTAAATTAGAAAAAACAAATAAAAGTGGAAATATTTACAAATGAGTGAGTTATCATTTAAATTCTACTGTTTCTACCCTCCTGTTTACCTCTAAGATTGTTCTTATTGAGAAATGGAAAATGTTCATCACCTAAACATATACATTAGAGTGAATTATACCTTTATTCTGCTTTTACAGTCTGACCTAAACTCTACTGGTAAAATACAACTTAAAATATAAATGTTCCTCTTAAATTTATACAGAGCTGTATGTCAATTACATCTCAGTAAAACTGGAAAAGAATATATTTCTTAAGTTGAAATTATTCCTTACCTATGGTCCAAATGTACCCTTTTGTGACAAAATGGTATAGTAAAGGCAAGGTGAAAAACTGAGAAAAAAAATTAGATTGTGTTTTAAAGCTCACACTTCCAACCAAAAGATAAATACTTGAGTTATGCCATCAAAATAAGTTCTGTGATGTAAGCTTTTATTTTAAAGTGGAGTGTCAGGGAGACAATTAGGTAACATGAATAGAAATTTTTATACAATTTTCTGATTTTCTTGCTGGAGTAAAAGAAATGTTCAGCACTACAGTATAATTGAATATGCTTTTAAATGAGATTTTCACTAATGGTTTAAGAATATTAATGTGTCATTATATTTTGTTCAGAATTTAATATTTATAAAAACCATTGTATGTTGAATTAAAAAAAGAATAAGATGACATCCCAGTCTACACTAACCTTAATGGAAAAAAATAGAGTGAATAAACTTAAATATCAATTATAGTCTCAGCTAACAGGTAAAGTTCCCTTAATTTTGTATATAAGTGACTGAGATTTAAAAAATGCATAATAATAAAAAATAAAATATTGTGTTTTTCTACTCTCCTTTAAAGAGATGATTTTTTTTACAAAATATGTATGACAGAATATAATGAGCCAAAAGTTTAGCATGACATTTAATGTTGCAGAGGGTTTTTAGCCAAATAACCTACTGCATTTCCCCAACACCTTCTAAATAGATTTGGATGTATTTCACCTTTTCTCATACTACATTCTCTCTTCTGTGGTGTCCTTTAGGCTTAAACACCTTCTTATCTTTGAAGCTTGTTTTCACTGTCCCCTCCTTCCAGAAATGAATAATTGCTCTTTCTAAAAGGCTTTGAATATATTAGTGCCACTATACTCATCCATAGCCTGAGATTTGGACAAGTTTCTGATTGATGATGGCCCATTGCCTGGGTTCCAGAAGATGTAACACAAATGTAGCCACAGATCGAAGGACTTAGTGCTCTCATGAGTTTATGGCTCTGTGTGACCCATGTTGGCAATATGTCAATACATGTCACAAGAGAACGAAATAGTACTCAATGAAAAAGATGCTCCATGGACATCTAGTTGGAAACTGTTATTTCCCAGTTGTGAGAGAGGCCGTCATCAATGTTTTCAGGCATAGAAAGGAAGAGGGACTATTATTTATTCACATTGATATCTGAAAGGAATGGCAGCCAATCACTGAGACTGGATTTCATTAATACAGCAGACATTTATTTCATACTCACTCTGTGCCAGGCTTTGTTAGGGGGGGAAGGGATATGGTGGTGTGGGAGGTGGGCGTGAAAGACAAGGTTTCTGTGATTGTGGAACCAAAAATAAACGTATTCTGACTATTATTAGCCTGAGCTCTGAAGACTCAAGCTAGAGTCGCTTTAGTTACTTTGCCAGAAAAATCATGATCTGTATTCAGTTATGATGGCTTTCTCATAGAGGTGGACATGACAAGTATCTAGGATGTTTACACTCTTCAAGGATCTCACACATAATACCCCATAAAGTAGATATATTCTTACTATTATTTCAAAACATGGAACCAAACTTTGAGATGATTTAGTCTTTCCAGGATCTTGTTAAGTTTTTACAAATACTCTCTCTTTTCCAAGATGGACGCTGCACTGAAAGTGTTTTCAACTGAGAAACACCCTGTTCATCTTCAATGAGCCATAGATATCTGCTGTGAAGCATTTGATTGCCTTGTTCCTTGAAATTTTACCATCTGTGGTGTGAGTACTCCATCTGGCTTCTTATAGTTGACAGGTGGAAATCAATCTCTGAAGTTTTTTCCTTCTGGCCCAGACCTATGCTGGTCTATTAATGTTCTCTGTGCATCTTTGTTCTCTCACCAAGGGTTCTGTGTACACCATGCAAATGCCATGGAAACATAAGTCCAAACAGTATCACCTGTGTAGGGCCCACCTGCTGATGACACATTTGCACCACCATGTTCGTGCTGGAAGTGAACCTGTGACTTCTTGGAGAAGATGTAGACCTCCCCTTAACATAGTTAGGAGTTTATGGCATTAGTTTCAATGATATTCCAGCCTCCTGAATTCCTCCCTCTAGATTTCTATCTCCTCTTCTCCCCAAGCCTGTGGAAAATGGGTAGGAGGAAAACCAACACTACAGAAAGTGGGTTCTCACCCTTCCATGATGCCCTCGCTTTGTGAGTCAAAAAAGGCTTAGATTCAGGAGTTCTGCATCCTTTAAATCATACAACCCTTCTTTCCGAGGTAGAAAAATGGATGGTCCAACCATCATAGATTGAGAAGATATTTTCCAATATGATGGAGAAACCTTATAATCCTCTGATTTGGTTTTTATGTGATAGAGATTTTATGTCATCTCTTATTAAAGCTGGCTAAACTCCTACAGTGTTGTGAAGGCAGTCATTTTTGGAACACCAGAGGCTTAATATCAAATACTTATATAATATCTCTATTATTTTTTCTATAAAAACCTTAATTACAGTCTCCATAGGATTTTGTGGCAGCTGGATTTCTCAGGTTGGCTGGGATTATGTCATGAAAAATAAAGTGTAAAAGAAAAGGACCATATATATATTTTTAAAAATAGTATTACCGAGGTATGTTTATTTACTAATAACATTTCCTTGATTCAGATGTATTTACTCTTTAGAGTTAACATATTTTTTTGGCTTATAAGAAGAAAATTTATTAACAGAAAACAATAATTTGAGCAGTCCTGTTCAGGGTCAGCTACTATGGCAACTCCCTTCCTGCAGGCGTTATTGAACATCAGTGACATCCTGAATCCATGTGAGCCCCAGGGCTAGGGGTCTTGGTCCTGTTTCCTCCTGGGATCTGGAGTTTGGTGTGTAGGGTACTGATATCCGGTTCCTTGCATCTCTGGGCCACATGCCGGGTGGGCAACGTGATGGCGTACGGTGACAATTCTTCTAGGTCAGCTTCAACTTTATCCCCGCAGTTACACAGCAGACTGTTTCCTTGCCAGAGAGATCTGTGACATAGACAGAAGTGTCACTGAAGGATGATGCAAAAATGTGCCAGGCACCAAATACATTCCCTTGTTCAATCACCTGAGGTCAAATGCTGATGACTTCTTCTTCTTCTCCTTCTTTTGTCCTTTCTGTGGTTGTCTCCAGACTATGCCACCAGAAAGAATGTACATTAATTCATATACATATATGAATTTATGTATATATATAAATTATACATATATATGTACATATATATGTGTCAAAATGAAATAGAGGCATGATAGCTTTTTTTTAATTCTGTTACAATTGAACAATTTTATGCTTACAGAAGACTATTTAAGTATAAGAAGTTTTTAGTAGATCAAGAGGCTTTTGGTATTTCAATTATGCCAAGAATTTGAAATTCACATAATTTTCTTTCTTTTACCTGGGGGGAAAAAAATGAAAACTATGGACATCAGAAAAAGCTTAGACAATATAGGAAAGCACTACAGTTAAAATGGGAATTTCAAGGTTAACAATATGAAAAGTAAGTTGATCTTTAGATACATATTTACCTGCAGACAAACTTTGTATTGACTTCTGATAGGGACTCCCTCTGAGTGAACATAGACTACTATTAGAAATACTAAATACATCGTGAAATATTTTGGCGGAATAAATCATTTATCCACATCCATGCTTATGAGTGACTGATATAACAATGTAAACATTTCAAAATATCTTCAACATTCAAAATATTTTAAAAAACATGTTATTTTAAACTGAGTCCAAAAAGAACTCAATAGTGTTTTTATTTTTCCCTTTCTACATGGTTCATAAAAATAAATACTAGATTTTGCCTCTCTCATTTAATATATACCATGAAATGTTGTTCTCTTCTCAAACATAGTTTTTTTATAATTGAGATAGCAGATTCATTTCAAATTTTTGAATGGAAGAAGTTGTATGCCAAATTTCTTACAGTGCTTTCATGTGTAATTAAAATATATATATATGATTAAAAGTGATTTAAGGGCTTCCCTGGTGGCGCAGTGGTTGAGAATCTGCCTGCCAATGCAGGGGACACGGGTTCGAGCCCTGGTCTGGGAAGATCCCACATGCCATGGAGCAACTCGGCCCGTGAGCCACAATTGCTGAGCCTGCGCGTCTGGAGCCTGTGCTCCGCAACAAGAGAGGCCACGATAGTGAGAGGCCCGCGCACCGCGATGAAGAGTGGCCCCCGCTCGCCACAACTGGAGAAAGTCCTCACACAGAAACGAAGACCCAACACAGCCATACATACATACATACATACATACATACATAAAAAGAATGTAAGCAGACAAGAATAGCATTAAAAAAAAAAAAAAAAAAAGAAGTGATTTAAAATGTGTACAAACATTTTAAATAAATAGGATAGATAAAAATTATTAAATAAAAATAATCTATATAGAAATTTAAATCTCTCTCATTTCCTCTTGTTAGCTTTCATATTGTCAGCCTTTCATTTCAGGCATATTGTATATTAAAATGATAATTTCAGTACATGTAATTGGTTGCTTTTTTTTGTTTTTTGTGTTTTTTTTTTTTTGGTGGCTTGTCACTTAATCATCCAATATCCAACTTCAATATTTATGATCGTAGCAAAATAAGCCAAAAATAAAAATACAATAAAAAATAAAATTGGCCCAATGATAAAATAAAAGAAAAAAGAAAAAAAATCTGCAATGAAATGACTAATGCTTCTCTGTTGCTTTCCTAGTGAAATCAACATTCTTCAGCTGGAACCCAAGGGTTTTCATTTTATGTTTTGCGATTTACCCTCTAGATGTATCTTTTTCTCTGAAATGTGAACCCGTCTGCAACATATTTTAAAAGTTTGCTTAGGCAGGCTCTCTTCCTTGGTTCTTTTAGTATGAAATGCCATATATATAGATAATGAATATCCTAAAAGTATGCTCATTTCTCAAGCTCTATCTCATCCATGAAATATTTTTTAGTTCTTGACGTCATTCTACTCTCAAGGCAGAAGTGATGTTTCCTATTTTAAACTGCCATTTTATTTATTTGAACATTTGTTATCTGGGATATTAAATATATCTGTATATATCTTCTCTCATTAATAATGTAATATGCACCTAAAATTCTCATTTTTTAGGAACACCTTTATGCTACCTCCTTGCAGCGCTTTGTATACATATTTTAAATACATAGCATGTAAAAAAATGTGCCATTTTTTGAACTTTTAATTTTCTTTTTCCTATTGGATAAGGTAAAGAACATTAAGTTTAAAGATAAAATAATTAAGATGTTGCACGAGCATTTTCATATATTAATATGAGTGTTTCCTTTTGGGGAGTACTTGATTTTACACCTACATTTACCATGATATCTGTTCTTTCACTTAACCACATGCCTTGAAAACACAAATCCAGGGCTCCAGTATTCTGGTGAATAATGGTACCAAGAGTTTCAAATAAGATGGAAGAGAAGGTCGTATTTCATACTATTCATGGAAACACGTCTTTTAAAATACTTTCAAATATCTCTGTCTTTGTCCTAGTTCTCCCTTTAACAAAGACATCATTAGGTTGTCCTCTTCTCTCATGTAGAACTGAATAATGCACCAGGGTGCATACCTTACTCAAAAATAGAAAAACAGTTACATAGTGAATCTTATCACCATGCCAACTCTGGAAAAACCCAAACAATTGCCATATTGACAATCAATTCTAGTGATGTAAAATTTCCATCAAAATATTCCTATCAATAACTAATCTTAAGAAATATTAGATAGGTATGGATGTATTAATGAAACTTATAGTGGTAATTGTTTTGCAATGTATACATCTATCAAATCATTATGTGATATACCATAAACTTACACAATTTTATGTCCATTAAATCTCAGTAAAGCTGGAAAAAGAAAGATTAGACAAATATCTATTGATGAAGATTTAAAGAAAGCTTACTACAGTTGTACTAACATAAAAATCATGAATGAACCGATCATTAGAGTCAATTCATGCCCAACCATCCTTCCCTTCAATGGTTGTCCTTGGTGTCACCTTTGAAGTAGTGTTACAAGTCAAATCCCCAAAGAGACATTGACACTTAAAACCTTGACTTTTTCTAAAGCAAATGTTTTGTCCCCACACGTGGTTTTGTCTTCCATGTGTTGTGATACTTAATAGTTATTTTTCCAATGGAAGGGACATGTCTTGTAGAAACCAACAAACGAAAACAAGAAGCAGAAGAGAACTTGCATTTCCTCCGTGCAGCTGACTCTCAGGTGAAAGACAATTCTGTCCTTCTGGAGCCTGAAACACACACAAAGGTTTGTTTCCCAAATGTGTTAATTATATCAGTAGCTGCATTTTTCCCAGGTAGAGAGTAAGTGAGGCAGCAGAGATATTCCAAGAGTGTAACATTATTAGATGTCTCTTCACATACAAAACACAATCAAGAGTTGAAGAATGTTTGTTTCCTAATATTTTCCTATTCCTGTTCTCTTAACCCCACTGGTCTTAAGACTACAGCCAACTAAGGGTGTGGCTCTCTATTTCAAGGGACTAGACCAGCCACAGACACAATTATATTTTTACCCTCACAAGACCAATTTCTCCATAACTGCTACTGCCTCTCTTCAGCCCACAAGAAAGTGACTTATGACAGAGCAGAGCATTAATTAAATCTATCTCAAAGGCATCTTCTATCAAGTCCATATATTTACTCTATATTTTATTCCCCTTTCATACTGGGTCCAGCTTTTTCATCATTGTCAATAAGAAGTCTTGTACTGTAATTAAATGGCATAAGAATATTATAATTACAAGACATATAAAGGTTTTCTAACAGTAGTGCTGAAACTATCAAAACATCCCTAATTAAGAAGAATCCCTCCCATTAAAAAAAGTCTATAATAAATGAAAACACAAATATTAAAACCTCTTAAAATTAGAGTAAATAATGTCAAAATTGAAAAATTAAAATCCAAAACTGATTTATTCACCGGTAAGTTAAAAGTCCCAAAAAATGAGGATTTGCTATTATTATTGTATTTTTATTGTGCTTAGTCTCAGCCAGATGCCAAGATCGGGCTGGAATTTCTTTCAGGAAGAATAACCTGGGCTATCTCTCACTGGATAAATACAAAGCCCATCAGGGCCTCATATATGATATAAATATAATTCCAAAGCTCTTGTGAACCTCACTTTCATAGAGTACACAAAGTTAATAGGACACAAAAGATTATCATATTTGCATATCTCCAGCTACCAAGTTTAGAATCACCCCATTCCTCCCACCAGAGCTGTGAGAATGATGATCCTAGAACACAGTTTCCTTTTTTCTTTTTAATATAATTGGCTTTTTATTTTATCTTTTATTATTTTTTTTTCTTTGGCCGTGCTGTGCATCATGTGGGATCTTAGTTCCCCCACCAGGGATTGAACCCATGCCCCCTGCTATGGAAGCACAGAGTCTTAACCACTGGACCACCAGGGAAGCCCCTAGAACATAGTTTCTAATATTGCTGCAGGACCATATTAAAAACAAAACAGGGGGCTTCCCTGGTGGCGCAGTGTTTGAGAATCTGCCTGCCAATTCAGGGGACACAGGTTCGAGCCCTGGTCTGGGAAGATCCCACATGCCACGGAGCAACTAAGCCCGTGAGCCACAACTACTGAGCCTGCGCGTCTGGAGCCTGTGCTCCGCAACAAGAGAGGCCGCGACAGTGAGAGGCCTGCGCACCGCGATGAAGAGTGGCCCCCACTCGCCGCAACTAGAGAAAGCCCTCGCACAGAAACGAAGACCCAACACAGCTAAAAATAAATAAATTAATTAAAACAAAACAAAACAAAACAAAACAAAACAAAACAGTATTTGCAGGATGGAGGGTAGGAAAGAAAAATCCTAGTTTCTGCTTCCCCAGAATCACAATCAATACCAGTTGACAGCAATCTAAAACCTGTAAACTCAAGCTCATTTGTGAAATATCCTCCTGCAAAAGGTTAATTTTGCAATAATTTATTTACCGTACACTGGGGAATATCAAGCCATGCATATTTCTTCTCTTTTGTGAGAGATTGAAACAGTGTTGCCTGCATGCAAAATCTAGAGATCTGTAGCTGTGGTAGTTCCATTCGACATATCTTATTTCAGGTATATTTCTTTTCCTTCCAGCATATTCAAAACATATTAATATTCATTACCCCTAAACCTAGTGTTTCTGGTAAGCCTGGATTAGTAAACTGAACTTGGATGGGATTTAATTACACGGAATCTAAACTATTTTGGGAAATAAATTTGAACTGAGTCACAGTGACTGTGTGTGTTGCCACTTGGTATAGAATTCCTTACGTCTAACGAATCTATCTGATAAAAAATGATTCATCCTTCATATGTCAGTAGCAAGCTAGAGCCAACTTGAGACCCTTCTAGGTGAGGGCTCATATGCTTACATATACATTATATGATGTCACACCTCTCTCTCTCCTCCACCTGTAAGAGGTAAGGACAAATCTGACTTCATATTAGATCTGTTTCTTTTACTTTAACCTTTGTATTCTATTGCTTTTGTTTCCAGTTAAGGATGTTGCCTGTATCCTGAAATATACTGGATAGCCCATTTTCAAGGCTCTAACCTTTAAGGGTATAATGCTTTTCCATTCATATAGAGATAAAAAGTCGCAGAACAGAGAATAACATTTGTCTTGCTGGTGGTTAACGGGAACACAGTGACTGACCTACGTGGACGGCTGCAATAACAAAGGATTCCTGCACCAAGAAGTCTGCAACAAACAACTACACCCTTCCCTCACCTTGCCTTTAAAAATGCTTTGATGAAGCCCTTTGTGGAGTTCAGGGTTTTGGGGGTCATGAGTCACCCATTCTCCTTGCTTGACCTGCAATAAACCTTTCTCGGTTCCAAACTCCAACATTTCAGTTTGTTTGGCCTCAATGTGCGTCTGGCACATGAACTTACATTAGGTAATACACCCATGCTACTGCCTTGACCCTGAATGAAAATTGAAGTCAGAAAAACGAATCCAATGTTGCCTATGTAGACCAGAATCTCTAATTTAAAGCTGGGACCTCACCATTGCTGCGCAGCACATCTGAACTCAGTTTAAAGTAGCATATGTTTTTCTGACTCCTTATGACTAAAAAAGCAATATTTGAACTTCCCGTTTGTCATATTTGAAACTTTGCTTCATTGATTCCTGCTGAGGTAAGGTTACTCCTGATATAGAAAGACCTACTCATTTTGGAAAAAAATTCAGTATAAGCTACAGTCACCTGCTCAGGTTGTAACACCACTTGGCCTATAGCATAAAGCTTCCCGCTCAGGCTGTAGTACAATTTAAAAGTCAGCCTCATAACGCAATATAAACTTCTGCAAACTGCTGATTTCAAAATGCCAGGCCCACTCACAAAAGTCCAGAAACCACAGCTGTTTGACATGCCTGCATAAGAAACTCAATCAGTCCAAATGTATCTTTTTCCCTGACAATTTACTCCTTGCCTATTTCTCAAACTCAAAGGCCAGTCTCCCTTGAATTCACTTCCCAATCATTCCCTCCCACTCCCGTGCACACACATCCATCAGGCAGGGCCTTCCCCTAAAGATACATTTCTTAGAGGAAAACTTGTGAAGTAGCTCCCTCCCTCCCTCCCTCCCAAGAAAAAATAAGGAGAGTGGGCTGATTCATTCAAGCCAAGTTTCTTACCAATCATGTAATAGGGACTAATAAATCTGACTCCACATTGGATCTGTTTCTTTTACTTTAACCTTTATGTTCTATTGCTTTTGCTACAAGTTAATCACTAAAGGGATGTTGCCTACAGTTTAAAGCGTCCACAGTGGCCCATCTCGGGGAACCCTGCCTCCCATGCCTGAGTGTGAAGCTAAAATACTTGTGTTTAGCTCCCAGGAAACATCCTGACCACGCCCACCTGTGAATGGCTGCCTGAAGGAAGAAATTAACACATCCCCTCCAGAGTCTGTCTGGAACCAGGAAATATTCATAACAACTTATGGCCTTTTTCACTTTACCTGCTCACCTCTCCCTCTTTGTTCTATACGAGAAACTAGCATCCAAACCTGGGCAAAATGGTTCTTTAGGACATTAGTCTGCCACGTTTTCAGTCTGCTGGGTTTCCAAAAAACGTCTCTATTCCTTGTCCCAACACCTCCTTTCTTGATTTATTGGACTGTCATGTGGCTAGTAGTATGAGCTTGGACTCAGTAACAACCAGACAAGTATATCAACCCTTAAACTGGGAAGATGAACAAAGAGGTAGAGAGAAGCCAAGAGCATGAATTAATACTCTCCACAGCAAAGAAAACATCAGAAGAGTATTTATGGCTAAAATGAAATCTTACCATTACTTTCATTTTAATTTATGGATTACTAGATAAATTGACCATTTTTTTCAATTAAAAACTACTATTAAACTTCGTCATTGCGAATTATTTTTCCATGTTCCTTAAACACATGTTTTTCTTTATCAATATGCACTTTCTATTTATACAGAAATAAATCAATGCTTTGTTGCCAAAGTCCTAGAAATAAATTGTTGTTTGATAAAATCTAATCCAAAATCCTCACAATTTAAACCACAAGTATTATGATATATAAAAATATGAATGCATGACCACTGTATTGGTCAGGATATGGTTTTGACTGCTACAACCAGGGCCAAAATAACAATGGCTTAAACAAAATAAAAATTTATTTTCTTATCATGTAAAAGTCATACCAGCCAATGGGAAGAGGGGGGAGGGAGGGCAACATTCTCTGCTTCCAGGGCGTGGGCTGAAAATTGCACACGCAATGTCTGCTTCTCCATCAGTGGTCCTGTCACTGGTCACATTGCACTCACAGGAGCCTGCGAAATTTATTCCTTAGCTGAAAGGACATGCATCTAAATCTTCTATTACTCTAGATAGAGGATCGCAAACATTACATGTAAAACCACTGAGAATAAATTTGAAGTTTTGGGGACCATTTGAGCTGTCACAACTACTCAACTGTGCTGTTGCACAAAAGCAGTCACAAATAACATGCAAATGAATGAGAGTCTCTGTGCTTCAGTAAGATTTAATTTATGAACCATGAAATTTTAACTTCATATAAGTTTCATGTTACAAAATATTATTCATCTTTTATTCTTTTTCAACCACTTAAAATGCAGCAGCCACACAAACAGGTGGTGGGACTGGATTTGGCCACCAGGCAGTAGTTTGCAAACTACACTCAGCAGAAAAAAAAAGGAATACTGGGGACTAGTAAGTAGTTTCTGCCACAGTTACTTAATAATATATATTTCAAAAATACATGAATGGCACAGTATTAATAAATCTATTAATATATTTCATGAGGTAAGTCCTTAAAACCATGAAGCATTTTACATGACCTCAATAGATAACAAAACCTTGTGTGACAAGTTTAAAATCTGTTCATAAATTGTGAACCAAAGAAAATCTTTAGACATGGATTCTGGCTCCACATCTTACTATTCGTAAAAATTAAACAAATCTTTCAGCCACATTGATCCCAACTTTCCTTATCTTTTAAGTGATAACATTAATTTTGCCTAACTGAAATCATGAGGTTAATTATCAAATGCACTGAACATTATCAATTCTCATTTTTCATATCTCTTAATAATTTCACATTGTTTAGTCATTTCTTTTTATGGAAAAAAACTTTGTAAATAAATTTCTAATCGCATGATCCATCAGATTTTATTTTACTTCTTTAGCAATTCCATTTTCAATCCTTTCATATGTTTCTTCTTCCTTTATTCATTTTGTGTCACTTTTTTCCCTGGGTACCATTTTTAGTCTTTTTCTCCCTGCATATATTTTTCCATTAAAGATCCTATCTTATTTCATGATTTCAGTCATCAGTGATGACTGTTAAGATCCACAGTATCAACATATTTAAATGCCTCCCAGAAATCTCCTTCCGGAGGTCCACAGGCAATTCAAACTCATCATGACTCCCATGCCACAAAACATGGTTTTTATTTCGTAATAATTATTTCAGTCCTTTATACCACCATTCGCCCAGCTGTCTAAGTGGCATTACTTATTCATCCATTATTCATCACATGTATTTTGACCTGACATTCAGTTCTCTAGGCATTATGCTATAGAGAAAGAATAGTTCCCAAGTTTCATGAGCTTAAATGCTAGATGGGAGAGGAGCAGAAAAAAATCAAGTTAAAAAATTCGCACAAATAATTACTTCATTTTGAACTAAGCATTATGATGATAGACTACCCTGTTGGAGTATACCTGTGATAGGTACAAGTAAACAGGATGGTCAGGGAAAGCCACACCTAGGAGGTGGCATTTGAGTTGGGTTCTGAATCATCGGAAGACAATAGCCATGGCAAGAAGCCAGAAATCTGAATGTCATCCTTCACCGCTGCCTCATGCTACGCCATATATCCAGTGTATTGTCCCAAACTGGCTATTATGTGTACTCAATTATGTGTACCCAAATCATCAGCTTCTCTCTTTCTCCTCGGCTACAATTGTTTTTTAATTCCAATCTATCCCTTCCCCCAGCCTTCCCCACCCCCCACCCCATAACCATAAATTCATTCTCTAAGTCTGTGAGTCTGTTTCTGTTTTGTAAGTTAATTTGTATCATTTTTTTTTTAGATTCCACATATAAGGGATATCATATGATATTTGTCTTTGCCTGACTTACTTCACTTAGTATGACAATCTCTAGGTCCATCCATATTGCTGCAAATGGTATTATTTTATTCTCTTCAATGGCTGAGTAATGTTCCATTGTATATATGTACCACATCTTCCTTATCCATTCATCTGTCCATGGACACTAAGGTTGCTCCATGTCTTGGCTATTGTAAACAGTGCTGCAATGAACATAGGGGTGCATGTATCCTTTTGAACCATGTTTTTCTCTGGATATATGCCCAGGAATGGGATTGCTGGATCATATGTTAGCTTTATTTTTAGCTTTTTATGGAACCTCCATACTGTTCTCCATAATGGTTGTACCAATTTACATTCCCACCAACAGTGTAAGAGGGTTCCCTTTACTCCAAACCCTCTCCAGCATTTATTGTTTGTACAATTTTGATTTAAGCAATCTTATTTTCCAATGGAGTCTTGTCTCCTCCTATTAATTCTCCACATTTCACCAGTGAGCTCTCTCTGTAATGCAGATCCTACTAAGTGACTTCCCTAATAACATCCTTAATTGGGTTTCAATTTGGGGATCACCATTGTCCCCAATCTCAAAATGTACAAGACCTCAAAATATGACCATTTTGCATATTAAATCTTATGTTTTCCACTCCCATACCATTATCTATGCCCAGACTCTACTGAAATACTTCAGTCCCCTTCATATTCACTGTTTAATTTTTACTCTCAAATTTTTGGATGGTCTTCCCTCTGTTTGGAGTCCTTGTTCTAGCTAGTTAACTACTGTTCACATCACTTAGGCACCAACTTAAATGTGATAACTTATACATTGTAGAAAAAATGTCTGTTGAATTTTTTACCCTTTTGCGAGTTTGTAAGTTCCTTGAGTGCTAGTAATTTGCACTTACTTAACTTTGTCATAGCCAATATTTAGCACAGAAACTAACAATATTGCAAGTTAAGCTCAATCGTTATTTGATAAATCAAATGTGTTGTAAAAGTGTCTGTCCTTTAAACTGAATTGTTTTACTCAAAATTTCTGTAGTAATAACACAAGTTGATGTCTTTTTTATTCAACATGGTAGCCTTAATAATGCACTAGCACATGGCAGTTTCTCAACAAATATATATTTTTACATTTGTATGCATTTGTATGTATTTCTGTTTGTAGGAAATAATGATTGCATGAATGAGATTATTTTCAGTTAAAAATATAAACGATATAAGAGTTATTTAGGGCAGGAAGACACATGACACAAGCTCAGTGTTTTCTGGAATGTGCTGCTCAAAGTGTGGTTGTAGAACCTGCCCCATTGAGGTTGCTAGAAATGCAATTTCCAGTCCCATCCCAGACTTGATGAATTAGAATCTCCCTGAGTGGGACCTAGGAATCTGGGTTTCAACAAGCTATTCTGAATATGGAGGGCATGTTACATCACAGGTTACTGGAACCCATATTCCAAAATGCTGATTTTTGTATGTACGGTGAAGGGTCTGATAATTTACATTTCTAGGAAGTTCTCAGGGGATGTTGACAGTACCGTTTTGGGGAAAACACTTTTTCTAGAGAAAGGGCTGGCAAACTAGGGGCAGGCCAAATCTGGTCAGTTACCTGTTTTTGTAAGTAAAAATTTATTGAAATATAGCTACCCATTCCTTAAAGTATGATTTATGGCTGCTTCAGTTGGAAGGTGGCAGAGTTGAGTAGTTGTGACAGAGGCTGTCTGGCCCACAATGTCTAAACTATTTACCCTCTGGTCCTTCACAGAAAGTTTCTCAAATCAAAGACCATAGTTTTTTCTTGTCTTGCTTTTTTTTTTTTCATTTCAAGTTGAATTTAGTAAGTTGGAGTGGGTTTTTATTAAGAGGGGAAAAAAGGAAAATCAATTAAAGCAATTGCATCTTAACCAGCAATTTTTATGACATTTACTAGTTAGCATAAATGCTTTTGAATCAAATGTCCATGGACTATAAGATTTGCAAAACTCTATTCAATATGGCAAACCATCAAACCTTACTCTTTAAATGAGTAAACACCATGTTAACGCCAAACAAACAGCCCATTTCATAGTACAGCTTCATACAACGTGTTTTTTTTTTTTAAACATCTTTATTGAAGTATAGTTGCTTTACAATGGTGTGTTAGTTTCTGCTTTATAACAAAGTGAATCAGTTATACATATACGTATGTTCCCATATCTCTTCCCTCTTGCATCTCCCTCCCTCCCACCCTCCCTATCCCACCCCTCTAGGTGGTCACAAAGCAACGAGCTAATCTCCCTGTGCCATGCGGCTGCTTCCCACTAGCTATCTATTTTACATTTGGTAGTGTATATATGTCTATGACACTCTCTCACCCTGTCACATCTCACCCCTCCCCCTCCCCATATCCTCAAGTCCATTCTCTAGTAGGTCTGTGTCTTTATTCCCGTCTTGCCCCTAGGTTCTTCATGACCATTTTTTTTCCCTTAGATTCCATATATATGTGTTAGCATACTGTATTTGTTTTTCTCTTTCTGACTTACTTCACTCTGTATGACAGACTCTAACTCCATCCACCTCATTACAAATACCTCCATTTCATTTCTTTTTATGGCTGAGTAATATTCCATTGTATATATGTGCCACATCTTCTTTATCCATTCATCCGATGATGGACACTTAGGTTGCTTCCATGTCCTGGCTATTGTAAATAGAGCTGCAATGAACATTTTGGTACATGACTCTTTTTGAATTATGGTTGTCTCAGGGTATATGCCCAGTAGTGGGATTGCTGGGTCGTATGGTAGTTCTATTTTTAGTTTTTTAAGGAACCTCCATACTGTTCTCCATAGTGGTTGTATCCATTTACATTTCCACCAACAGTGCAAGAGGGTTCCCTTTTCTCCACACCCTCTCCAGCATTTATTGTTTCTAGATTTTTTGATGATGGCCATTCTGACCGGTGTGAGATGATATCTCATTGTAGTTTTGATTTGCATTTCTCTAATGATTAATGATGTTGAGCATTCTTTCATGTGTCTGTTGGCAATCTGTATATCTTCTTTGGAGAAATGTCTATTTAGGTCTTCTGCCCATTTTTGGATTGGGTTGTTTGTTTTTTTGTTATTGAGCTGCATGAGCTGCTTGTAAATCTTGGAGATTAATCCTTTGTCAGTTGCTTCATTTGCAAACATTTTCTCCCATTCTGAGGGCTGTCTTTTTGTCTTGTTTATGGTTTCCTTTGCTGTGCAAAAACTTTTAAGTTTCATTAGGTCCCATTTGTTTATTTGTGTTTTTATTTCCATTTCTCTAGGAGCTGGGTCAAATAGGATCTTGTTGTGATTTATGTCATAGAGTGTTCTGCCTATGTTTTCCTCTAAGAGTTTGATAGTATCTGGCCTTACACTTAGGTCTTTAATCCATTTTGCGTTTATTTTTGTGTATGGTGTCAGGGAGTGTTCTAATTTCATACTTTTACATGTACCTGTCCAATTTTCCCAGCACCACTTATTGAAGAGGCTGTCTTTTCTCCACTGTATATGCTTGCCTATTTATGAAAGATAAGGTGACCATAAGTGCATGGGTTTATCTCTGGGCTTTCTATCCTGTTCCATTGATCTATATTTCTGTTTTTGTGCCAGTACCAAACTGTCTTGATTACTATAGTCTGAAGTCAGGGACCCTGATTCCCCAAGCTCCATTTTTCGTTCTCAAGATTGCTTTGGCTATTCGGGGTCTTTTGTGTTGCCATACAAATTGTGAAATTTTTTGTTCTAGTTCTGTGAAAAATGCCAGTGGTAGTTTGATAGGGATTGATTTAAATCTGTAGATTGCGTTGGGTAGTAGAGTCATTTTCAAAATGTTGATTCTTCCAATCCAAGAACATGGTATATCTCTCCATCTATTTGTATCATCTTTAATTTCTTTCATCAGTGTCCTATAATTTTCTGCATACAGGTCTTTTGTCTCCTTAGGTAGGTTTATTCCTAGATATTTTATTCTTTTTGTTGCAATGGTAAACAGGAGTGTTTTCTTAATTTCACTTCCAGATTTTTCATCATTAGTATATAGGAATGCAAGAGATTTCTGTGCATTAATTCTGTATCCTGCTACTTTACCAAATTCATTGATTAGCTCTGGTAGTTTTCTGGTAGCATCTTTAGGATTCTCTATGTATAGTATCATGTCATCTGCAAACAATGACAGCTTTACTTCTTCTTTTCCGATTTGGATTCCTTTTATTTCTTTTTCTTCTCTGATTGCTGTGGCTAACACTTCCAAACCTATGTTGAATAATAGTGGTGAGAGTGGGCAACCTTGTCTTTTTCCTGATCTTAGTGGAAATGGTTTCAGTTTTTCACATTGAGGACAATGTTGGCTGTGGGTTTGTCATATATGGCCTTTATTATGTTGAGGAAATTCCCTCTATGCCTACTTTCTGCAGGGCTTTTATCATAAATGGGTGTTGAATTTTGTCGAAAGTTTTCTCTGCATCTATTGAGATGATCATAGGGTTTTTCTCCTTCAATTTGTTAATATGATGTATCACGTTCATTGATTTGCATATATTGAAGAATCCTTGCATTCCTGTAATAAACCCCACTTGATCATGGTGTATAATCCTTTTAATGTGCTGTTGGAATCTGTTTGCTAGTATTTTGTTGAGGATTTTTGCATCTATGTTCATCAGTGATATTGGCCTGTAGTTTTCTTTCTTTGTGACATCTTTATCTGGTTTTGGTATTAGGGTGATGGTGGCCTCGGAGAATGAGATTGGGTGTGTTCCTCCCTCTGCAATATTTTGGAAGAGTTTGAGAAGAATAGGTGTTAGCTCTTCTCTAAATGTTTGATAGAATTCTCCTGTGAAGCCATCTTGTCCTGGGCTTTTGTTTGTTGGAAAATTTTTAATCACAGTTTCAATTTCAGTGCTTGTGATTGGTCTGTTCATATTTTCTATTTCTTCCTGGTTCAGTCTCAGCAGGTTGTGCATTTCTAATAATCTGTCCATTTCTTCCAGGTTGTCCATTTTATTGGCATAGAGTTGCTTGTAGTAATCACTCATGATCGTTTGTATTTCTGCACTGTCAGTGGTTACTTCTCCTTTTTCATTTCTAATTCTATTGGTTTGAGTCTTCTCCCTTTTTCTCTTGATGAGTCTGGCTAATGGTTTATCAATTTTGTTTATCTTCTCAAAGAACCAGCTTTTAGTTTCATTGATTTTTGCTATTGTTTCCTTCATTTCTTTTTCATTTATTTCTGATCTGATCTTTATGATTTCTTTCCTTCTGCTAGCTTTGGTGTTTCTTTGTTCTTCTTTCTCTAATTGCTTTAGGTGCAAGGTTAGCTTGTTTATTCGAGATGTTTCCTGTTTCATGAGGTAGGCTTGTATTGCTATAAACTTCCCTCTTAGAACTGCTTTTGCTGCATCCCATAGGTTTTGGGTCGTCTTGTCTCCATTGTCATTTGTTTCTAGGTATTTTTTGATTTCCCCTTTGATTTCTTCCATGATCACTTCGTTATTAAGTAGTGTATTGTGTAGCCTCCATGTGTTTGTATTTTTTACAGATCTTTTCCTGTAATTGATATCTAGTCTCATAGCTTTGTGTTTGGAAAAGATACTTGATACGATTTCAATTTTCTTAAATTTACCAAGGCTTGATTTGTGACCCAAGATATGATCTATCCTGGAGAATGTTCCATGACACTTGAGAAAAATGTGTATTCTGTTGTTTTTGGGTGGAATGTCCTATAAATATCAATTAAGTCCATCTTGTTTAATGTATCATTTAAAGCTTGTGTTTCCTTATTTATTTTCATTTTGGATGATCTGTCCATTGGTGAAAGTGGGGTGTTAAAGTCCCCTACTATGATTGTGTTGCTGTCGATTTCCCCTTTTATGGCTGTTAGTATTTGCCTTATGTATAGAGGTGCTCCTATGTTGGGTGCATAAATATTGACAATTGTTATACCTTCCTCTTGGATCGATCCCTTGATCATTATATAGTGTCCTTCTTTGTCTCTTGTAATAATCTTTATTTTAAAGTCTATTTTGTCTGATATGAGAATTGCTACTCCAGCTTTCTTTTGATTTCCATTTGCATGGAATATCTTTTTCCATCCCCTCACTTTCAGTCTGTATGTGTCCCTAGGTCTGAAGTGGGTCTCTTGTAGACAGCATATATATGGGTCTTGTTTTTGTATCCATTCAGCCAGTCTTTGTCTTTTGGTGGGAGCATTTAATCCATTTACATTTAAGGTAATTATCGATATGTATCTTCCTATTCCACTTTTCTTAAATATTTTGGGTGTGTTATTGTAGGTGTTTTCCTTCTCTTGTGTTTCTTGCCTAGAGAAGTTCCTTTAGCATTTGTTGTAAAGCTGGTTTGGTGGTGCTGAACTCTCTCAGCTTTTGCTTGTCTGTAAAGGTTTTAATTTCTCCATCACATCTGAATGAGATCCTTGCTGGTAGAGTAACCTTGGTTGTAGGTTTTTCTCCTTCATCACTTTAAGTATATCCTGCCACTCCCTTCTGGCTTGCAGAGTTTCTGCTGAAAGATCAGCTGTTAACCTTATGGGGATTCCCTTGTTTGTTATTTGTTGTTTTTCCCTTGCTGCTTTTAATATGTTTTCTTTATATTTAATTTTTGACAGTTTGATTAATATGTGTCTTGGCGTGTTTCTCCTTGGATTTTTTATGTATGGGACTCTCTGTGCTTCCAGGACTTGATTAACTATTTCCTTTCCCATATTGGGGAAGTTTTCAACTATAATCTCTTCAAATATTTTCTCTGTCCCTTTCTTTTTCTCTTCTTCTTCTGGGACCCCTATAATTCGAATGTTGGTGCGTTAAATGTTGTCCCAGAGGTCTCTGAGACTGTCCTCAGTTCTTTTCATTCTTTTTTCTTTATCCTGCTCTGCAGTCGTTATTTCCACTATTTTATCTTCCAGGTCACTTATCCGTTCTTCTGCCTCAGTTATTCTGCTATTGATCCCATCTAGAGTATTTTTAATTTCATTTATTGTGTTTTTCATCATTGCTTGGTTCCTCTTTAGTTCTTCTACATCCTTGTTAAATGTTTCTTGCATTTTGTCTATTCTATTTCCAAGATTTTGGATCATCTTTACTATCATTATTCTGAATTCTTTTTCAGGTAGACTACCTATTTCCTCTTCATTTGTTAGGTCTGGTGTGTTTTGACCCTGCTCCTTCATCTGCTGTGTGTTTTTCTGTCGTCTCATTTTGCTTATCTTACTGTGTTTGGGGTCTCCTTTTTGCAGGCTGCAGGTTCGTAGTTCCTGTTCTTTTTGGTGTCTGTCCCCAGTGGCTAAGGTTGTTTCAGTGGGTTGTGTAGGCTTCCTGGTGGAGGGGACTAGTGCCTGTGTTCTGGTGGATGAGGTTGGAACTTGTCTTTCTGGTGGGGAGGTTCACGTCTGGTGGTGTGTTTTGGGGTGTCTGTGGCCTTATTATGATTTTAGGCAGCCTCTCTGCTAATGGATGGGGCTGTGTTCCTGTCTTGCTAGTTGTTTGGCATAGGGTGTCCAGCACTGGATCTTGCTGGTCATTGAGTGAAGCTGGGTCTTGGTGTTGAAATGGAGATCTCTGAGAGATTTTCGCCATTTGGTATTATGTGGAGCTGGGAGGTCTCTTGTGGACCAGTGTCCTGAAGTTGGCTCTCCCACCTCAGAGGCACAGCCCTGATGCCTGGCTGGAGCACCTAGAGCCTTTCATCCACACGGGTCAGAATAAAAGGGAGAAAAAATAGAAAGAAAGAAAGAAAGAGGATAAAATAAAATAAAATAAAGCTATTATAATAAAAAATAAGAAAAAAATTATTAAGAATAAATTTATTAAGAATTTTTTTTTAATTTTTAAAAACAGATTTATTAATTTTTTATAATAAAAAATCAGAAAAAAATAAGAAAAAATTTTTTTAATTTTTTAAAATTGAAAATATTAAAAAACTTACTAAATTTTTTTTTTAATTTTTAAAAATAGAAAATAAGGAAAAAATTATTAAGAAAGCATTTATTAGGAAAAAAAAATTTTAAGTAAAAAAAAAAAAACAAAAAAACGGATGGACCTAACCCTAGGACTAATGGTGAAAGCAATCCTATACAAACAAAATCTCACCCAGAAGCATACACATATACACTCACAAAAAAAGGGAAAAGGGGAAAAATTAATATATCCTGCTCCCAAAGTCCACCTCCTGAATTTGGGATGATTCGTTGTCTATTCAGGTATTCAACAGATGCAGGCATATCAAGTTTATTGTGGAGCTTTAATCCGCTGCTCCTGAGGCTGCTGGGAGAGATTTCCCTTTCTCTTCTCTGTTCTCACAGCTCCCGGGATTCGGCTTTGGATTTGGACCCACCTCTGCGTGTAGGTCGCCTGAGGGCGTCTGTTCTTCGCTCAGACAGGACGGGGTTAAAGTAGCAGCTGCTTCGGGGGCTCTGGCTCACTCAGGCGGGGGGGAGGGAGCGGTACGGAGGAGGCGGGGCGAGCCTGCGGCGTCAGAGGCGTCGTGACGTTGCAGCAGCCCGAGGCACGCCGTGCGTTCTCCCGCGGAAGTTGTCCCCGGGTCACGGGAGCCTGGCCGTGGCGGGCTGCACCGGCTCCCGGGAGGGGCGGTGTGGAGAGTGACCTGTGCTCGCACACAGGCTTCTTGGTGGCGGCAGCAGCAGCCTTTGCGTCTCATGCCCGTCTCTGGGGCTCCACGCTGATGGCCGCGGCTCGCACTGGTCTCTGGAGCTCATTTAGGCGGCGCTCTGAATCCCCTCTCCTCGCGCACCAGGAAACAAAGAGGTAAGAAAAAGTCTCTTGCCTCTTCGGCAGCTGCAGACTTTTTCCCGCACTCCCTCCCGGCTAGCCGTGGCGCACTAGCCCCTTCAGGCTGTGTTCACGCCGCCAACCCCAGTCCTCTCCCTGCGATCCAACCGCAGCCCGAGCCTCAGCTCCCAGCCCCGCCCGCCCCGGCGGGGGAGCAGACAAGCCTCTCGGGCTGGTGAGCGCTGCTCGGCGCCGAGCCTCCATGCGGGAATCTCTCCACTTTGCCCTCCGCACCCCTGTGGCTGCGCTCTCCTCCGTGGCTCCGAAGCTTCCCCCTCCGCCACCCGCAGTCTCCGCCCGCGAAGGGGCTCCTAGTGTGTGGACACCTTTCCTCCTTCACGGCTCCCTCCCACTGGTGCAGGTCCCGTCCCTATTCTTTTGTCTCTGTTGTTTCTTTTTTCTTTTGCCCTACCCAAGTACATGTGTATTTTCTTGCCTTTTGGGAGGTCTGAGGTCTTCTGCCAGCGTTCAGTGGGTGTTCTGTAGGAGCAGTTCCACGTGTAGATGTATTTCTGATGTATTTGTGGGAAGGAAGGTGATCTCCGCATCTTACTCTTCCGCCATCTTTTTTTGGCGGAAAAAAAAAGACCCCTGTGTTTTTTTAAGTTTACTGAAAGAAACTGTAAATTAAATGATATAAATACAGCATAATTTAATATAAAAATATTATAACGAGATGCATTTAAATGAATAACTATGGGAGTAACAGAACGATTTAAAAGATATATATTTTCTTGTTCCTAACCAGAAAGAAACAAATTCAACAGATGTCACAAAAATTTTAACAAACAGTCCCTTTAATGACTCACATTCTAAGTACTAAAATTTAAAATACATTCATTTGAACCGTAGAAGTACAATAAAGTTGTAAAACTGTTAAGGTGCCATTTCTTTACCCAAATAAAAACCCATTAATCTACTGCCTTTACAAATTATACTATAGAGAAAATATTTCTTTAGTAAAAGTATATTGAATAAGTTTACCCAAGTGTGCTTAAATAAATAAATGTTTCAAGAAACTAGAAATAAATATTTAATTTTTTTGTGTTAAATATTTAACACATTTCCTGGAAAGAGCTCTTGCTTATCTCTGAAATTGGCTTATGTTTCTGACGAAGTCATGTCATTAAAAACACAGTAGCAGTTTCAGTATAAAATAATTCAACTTTAATCTTCTTTTTTATATTCAAAGGCATGAAGTGAACGATTAGTTTGGGAAATTTTCTGGTTTGAACCAAGGTTTTTACAAATAGCTTCATGTTTATCTATAATGAAGTTGTGTTTGTATTCATATGTAAAACATAATTTACTAGGTGTTATTTCAGAGACATTTCAATGCCATCTCAGCAAGTAACAGGTAGATGGAAGAGTTATACATACATGTATATGTGTATATATGTGTGTGCACATATACATAATCATACTTTTTATATTTAGTCTACAGCTCTGTCTTAATAAGAAAAAATACCTTTGTAATATTTGACTACATGTATATTCCATCTTAACACAGAAAGTGGTTTTATTTTGTTTGTTTGATTTGTTTTGTTTTAGGGCTATCCACCACATTCTTTTTGGGTATCATTACCAGGAAGTGGAAAGAGTCAGGTCAAGGCTGAAGGTTGAAGAGTGGAAGGTTGGTCCCTGTACCTCAATGTTTTGGGTTTAAGTAAATGACACTTTAAAAAGAAATTTTATTGGAGTATAATTGATTTATAACATTGTGTTTGTTTCAGGTGTGCAGCAAAGTGAATCAGTTATACATATACATATATCCACTCTTTTTTAGATTCTTTTCCCATATAGGCCATTACAGAGTATTGAGTAGAGTTCACTATGCTATACAGTAGGTCCTTATTAGTTATCTATTTTATGTATAGAGGTGTGTATATGTCAATCCCAATCTCCCAACTTATCCCTCCCCCCCCTTACCCCCAGTAACCATAAGTTTATTTTCTACATCTGTAACTGTATTTCGGTTTTGTAAATAAGTTCATTTGTAGCCTTTTGTTAAATTCCACATATGAGCGATATTATATGATATTTGTCTTTCTCTGTCTGACTTACTTCACCCAGTATGAGAATCTCTAGGTCCATCCATGCTGCTACAAATGGCATTATTTTGTTCTTTTTTATGGCTGAGTAACATTCCATTGTATATATGTACCACAACTTCTAGTTTTTAAAAACTTTAAAAACTTAAAAAACCCTGCTTGAAATGGTTATATGTTTGTATCTTTAAAACAAAAATTAGAATAATAAGATCCAAATTAAATGTGTACAAAATATATTGAGTGTTTTAATTAAATTTAAAGTAATACTTCTTAATTAATAATGCAGTTCATCTTAAACTTGGTCATATATATTCTGTAGAAACAGGCCAATGTTTGAGTACATATTACTCCTAAAATAGAAATAAATATTTAATTTCATTTTGTGTTAAATATTTAGACATTATATGAATCACCTTTATTTTAAAATTTGAAAAAATGTTCTTAGAGATAGAGGTGCTGTGTCCAACGGGTATTCATATTGAAAAATGAACTTCAGAGACCCTGTGGTAATTTATATTCCGGCAATGTAGGAAAGTACGTATTTTCACATTTCCCTTATACTGCTATTACCAGTATAGTTAATATTTACAACTGATGAAAAAATAATTCCAAGCCTTATGTGACTATCATTCAATTACTTGTGAATATAAAATATATTAACTATTTCATTACTTCTTTATGTCTTCAAACCATTTTCATTAGGTGTTTTTATGTAATTTTTAATTTATTTATTTGTGCAACTCATACGTTATACATTGTGATTCTTGTTATAAATGTCACAAAACTTCCCTAATTGCCAGTTAAATTTTAACTTTGATAATCAAAGTTATAATACTGAAACTTATCATACAAAATTTTGAAAGTTTCTTTCCTTATGGCTTTCTTTGTAATTTCTTGTTTTTTTTTCTTTAACATATTTATTGGAGTATAGTTGTTTTACATTGTTGTGTTAGTTGCTGCTATATAACAAAGTGAATCTACTATATGTATACATATATCCCCACATCCCCTCCCTCTTGCATCTCCCTCCAACCCTCCCTATCCCACCCCTCTATGTAGTCACAAAGCACTGAGCTGATCTCCCTGTGCTATGTGGCTGAGTCCCACTAGCTATCTATTTTACATTTGGTAGTGTATGTATGTCCATGCCACTCTCTCACTTCATCTCAGCTACCCTTCCTCCTCCCTGTGTCTTCAAGTCTATTCTCTATGTCTGCATCTTTATTCCTGTCCTGCCCCTAGGTTCTTTAGAACCATTTTTTTATTTTTATTTTTTTTAGATTCCATACATATGTGTCGGCATACAGTATTTGTTTTTCTCTTTCTGACTTACTTCATTCTGTATGACAGTCTCTAGAACCATGCCCCTCACTACGAAAAACTCAATTTCGTTTCTTTATATGGCTGAGTAATATTCCATTGTATATATGTGCCACATCTTCTTTATCCATTCATCTGTTGATGGACACTTAGATTGCTTCCATGTCCTGGCTATTGTAAATAGTGCTGCAATGAACATTGCAGTACATGACTCTTTTTGAATTACAGTTTTCTCAGGCTATATGCTCAGGAGTGGGATTGCTGGGTTATATGGTAGCTCTATTTTTAGTTTTTTAAGGAACCTCCATCCTGTTCTCCATAGTGGCTATATCAGTTTACATTCCCACCAACAGTGCACGAGGGTTCCCTTTTCTCCACACCCTCTTCAGCATTTATTGTTTGTAGATTTTGGATGATGGCCATTCTGACTGGTGTGAGGTGATACCTCATTGTAGTTTTGATTTGCATTTCTCTAATGATTAGTGATGTTGAGCATCCTTTCATGTGTTTGTTGGCAATCTGTATATCTTCTTTGGAGAAATGTCTGTTTAGGTCTTCTGCCCATTTTTGGATTGGGTTGTTTCTTTTTGGATATTGAGCTGCATGAGCTGCTTGTATATTTTGGAGATTAATCCTTTGTCAGTTGCTTCATTTGCAAATATTTTCTCCCATTCTGATGGTTGTCTTTTCATCTTGTTTATGGTTTCCTTTGCTGTACAAAACCTTTTAAGTTTAATTAGGTCCCATTTGTTTATTTTATTTTTTTAATTTCCATTTCTCTAGGAGGTGGGTCAAAAAGGATCTTGCTGTGATTTATGTCATAGAGTGTTCTGCCTATGTTTTCCTCTAAGAGTTTTAGTGTCTGGCCTTACATTTAGGTCTTTAATTCATTTTTAGTTTATTTTTGTGTATGGTGTTAGGGAGTGTTCTAATTTCAATCTTTTACATGTAGCTGTCCAGTTTTCCCAGCACCACTTAATGAAGAGGCTGTCTTTTCTCCATTGTATATTCTTGCCTCCTTTATCAAAAATAAGGTGACCATATGTGTGTGGGTTTATCTCTGGGCTTTCTATCCTGTTCCATTGATCTATATTTCTGTTTTTGTGCCAGTACCATACTGTCTTGATTACTGTAGCTTTGTAGTATAGTCTGAAGTCCAGGAGCCTGGTTCCTCCAGCTCCATTTTTCTTTCTCTTTTCTTTGTTTATTCAGAGTCTTTTGTGTTTCCATACAAATTGTGAAATATTTTGTTCTAGTTCTGTGAAAAATGCCATAGGTAGTTTGATAGGTATTGCATTGAATCTGTTGATTGCTTTGGGTAGTAGAGTCATTTTCACAATGTTGATTCTTCCAGTCCAAGAACATGGTATATCTCTCCATCTGTTTGTATAATCTTTAATTTTTTTCACCAGTGTCTTATTGTTTTCTGCATACAGGACTTTTGTCTCCTTATGTAGGTTTATTCCTTATATGTAGGTTTATTCCTAGGTATTTTATTCTTTTTGTTCCAATGGTAAATGGAGCTTTTCTTTAATTTCTCTTTCTGATTTTTCATCATTAGTGTATAGTAATGCAAGGGATTTCTGTGCATTAATTTTGTATCCTGCTACTTTACTAGATTCATTGATTAGCTCTACTAGTTTTCTGTACTCATCAGTCTTTTTCTGAGGAATGCTCTTGAGCTAATGAAATCTTCCCTGCTCTCCTTTTTCATTACCTTACAAGTCTGAATAAATTACTTGCATGTAAATCGTTTCTCAGGCTCTGCTTCTGGGGAACCCAGCTTATAACAATAGACTTGGGATCACCTAGTCAGAAAAGTGCTGTATTGCCAAAAACTCTGGTCAGCCAAGATAGATGTCAGACCCCACTACTCTTGAACCAGGTGCCCAAATGTGCCATCTTAACTATGTATAGTGCTTGACAGAGTGATGATATCTTTCATTTAGTTATTATTGTATCTATACAGTGTTGCAGAAATAACTTTTGACAGTTAAATATTTTATTCTATTATGATTTATTTCATTTTTATTTTAATTCATTTTTGCTTTCCAGAACTTTAGTTAAAGCAAGACAAGTTCCACAGGGGCATTGGTAATAATGTCCATTAACATTGTAAGTAAATAGAGTTAATATTTATTGAATGATTTTTTATGTGTCAGACACGACACAGTGCTAAGTAGTTTGAAAAGTATTGTAAACTAAGTATATTAGAGCATTGTGTCCATTTTGTAGATGGGGTTTAATGAGACTGTCCTGTCACTTTAGTTGACAATGCTGTGGGTCTTGCAAATTAACTCTCTTAAGCAACCTGTTTCCTTCCCATTTTCTCACTATGGCTTTCCAGCCTCCATGGGAGGTTTGCTGATAGCAATTCAAAAATTTCTCCTTGTAGTAAAGTTAGCAAGAATATTTTTGTCATTGTTGCTCCTAAAACACAAGAACTTTTACTAATAAAGTATGATTGAGAAGCCATTCCTTCCTTTCTATGTGTGCTTATAAAATCAAAGTCATTAATATTACCTATTAAAAACAGATCTTAAAAATTTCATTTGTATTAGAAAATATGAATTTATTTGCTAAATTTTCCATTTCCATCTTTCACATACCTAGCTAGGGCAAGAATTTATTTGGAACAAATAGATTTCCCAACCTGCCTTGACGAAATGGAAATTACAATGCATCTCTAAGTTTAAGACATTTCTATACTAAATGCTGATAAATCTAGTAGCTGAATGATTCCTTATGGCTGAATCTTTAGGTTAAGTGTAGAAAAAATGGCAAATAGATAGATGTGGTTTCATAAATTTTCAAGAGCGAATCAACCAGTACATGGTTACATCTGATAGAACTGGAATATATTGTTTGGATAGGCTTTGTACAAGTTGGAGTGGGGCGAGGAGATATCCCAAAGCTTATACATCTAAATCAGATACCCATAGTAAAAAACAAAAGGAAAGAGGCAACCACTGCATCTTCATGTAAGATTTATGCTCAGATGCCTACAACTGAAGGCATTCCTTCATAAGGGGAATATCTCATTCCTGGGTTTGATCATGCTGTGCCCATGCTGTGCTCCAATTTATCTGGTCAGGTATGCATCAGTTGCTAATGTCATTAGGGTCTTTGGTTTCCAAGTAAACACCCTCTGAATCCTCCTAGTGTTCACTCCTCTATGGCTAAACTGACTAAGTCTTTAAAGGTATGAGAAATAGGGGTATTAGAATTTTACTGATGCTCTCTGGCTACACAATTAGATGTACATTATTTAAGGTTATAGGCAGAGACATAGGCAACTTAGTCTGTATTTTTACTTTACTGTTCTGACACCACATTGCATGCAAAACTTAACTGTGTGACTTGTGTTATAAGAATTCTCTTTTACAGGATTCCTCCTATAAATATTAGGGTTTATCTATCTCATCTCTTATCCAGGTCTTCACTTAGCAAGCTGCTGTGCTCTAATTCAAGGACCTCAGAATTATTTAGTCATAACCTTGCCCAATGTCCCTGCTCCTGTTTTTGTTTTTGTTTTTGTTTTGTTTTTGAGTAGGCAAAAAGCTCCTTTACACTTTATTAATCTCTCCTTTTATGATTTATAACCTGTGCATTAAGACTTCTAGACTTAAGCATCTTTTTTCCAATTTATTGATGTATGTCAATAATAGCACAAATTAATAAAAGGGAAGTGTCATGAACTGTGAAGGGTCTACGTTGTATCCATTTTGGAAGCTACGTTAGCACACTAGCATACCAGAGTGTCATGCATCCTGGCAGAAGACATAAGAATTTTGGGTCAGAAATAAAGGAACGTTTATTGTTCATAGCAATAGCAATAACCAGAGTATCAGCATTATCTTACACTGGTTTCTCAAGTTCTAAAAGCCACAAGGAAACATGGAGGGGTCAGGTGATATCTGCTCATGCAGTAGGGCTGTGTTTCAGGAAAGGAAATCTGAGCTTAGGGAATCAAAGTATTTTATAATAGTTAATAACTACTTCTACTCTTCTCTACTGGAAGACGTTACCTTATTACATTGAATAGTAAGCACACTTGTCCTTCCTTCTAGAGAGAGACACCACTTTTATCTTCCAAGGATGAAAGCATACATGTCCTTTATTCTAGATAGATACACTGCTTTATGTTTCAAGGCTCTGAACTGCACAGACATCCTGAAAAAATAATCCAGAACAAAAGTAGTCAATGCTTTTGCTCAGAAGACATGCCGAAATGGGAGACTACTGTGGAGAATTTCCTGCCAAAAATACCACCACTCATTTCTACACTGTCTTAGCTTCTGACAGTTTTCCCTGTGTGTGTGTACTCCATGAAAAATTCTGATTAATCTGACAAACAGCCCGGAACTGAATCCATTTAATCTTTCACCTTCAGCATTTAGTTAAAGTACTAAGAACAGGACTTTAAATAGAAGTATGAGGCTATCCTGCAATATTGACCTCAATCATGTTTCCCAGGGCTACAAAACCAATCAGCTGAACAAATCTCATAAACTCTAAGGGACTATCTTGCAAAACCAGGTAGCTTTCTCCTTAAGTTTCTGTGTTGACTTTTCTATTAGAGCCAAGGCATTAATCCAGGTATAATATGTAGGAGTAATTGCACAGATTCTGCCTTGGCACCTCAAGGAAAACATCCAGGGCAATCCAAACACCTACAGCAACCCTGGCCAATAAGTTAAGGCTGATCTAAATCCTTCTCTGACCAAGTTGGTGTTACTAATCACTTTAGCTAAAGTTAGGGACACATTTCACAGCATCTTTTCTAATTAGGTGATTACCATTGTAGAGATAGGTGCCTGCTTAAATAATGAGTCAGTTATCTCTCCAAGAAGCTTGTCCAATTAACCAAACCTCATTTTGGAGATTTATCCACCTGGCTTATCAATGTGATGTGATTTACTGATAGCTTTCCTAAACCCTTCATGGTGTCTTATGACCACCACTAGAGGGTACATCTCTGTATTTTCAAGAGAGAGGTATGTTAATGCTTGGCTTTGACACAAAATAGTACAACCCTGAGGGTTCACATGTTGCCCTGTAAAGAAAGTTTTTTAAAAGTCATCACTGTCTTTCAAGAGGGACCTATATCAATGACGAAGCATAGGTTGTCCGTGTTTCCATCGGGCCTCTTGGACAGCTGATAAGACTTGCATTTCCCAATTTTCTTTAAAAAATTAAGTCCAATCTTCTGGGATAAACCATAATGGAAAAGAATATAAAAAATTATGTATATATGTGTGTAACTCAATCACTTTGCTGTACAGCAGAAATTAGAACAACATTGTAAATCAAATATACTTTAACAACAAAAAAAAATTGCCCAGTCCTTGATTTTGGAGTGACAATCTGAGGGCAGAGAGTGCAATCTGTCCTGTTTGTCCACGGCATCAGCTGAGTGGCACCCATACATCCCATGTAATGATTGAGTGCCAGCTGTGGGAATGAACACAGAGAGGATATCTGAAGGTATTATCAGGTGTTTTATGTAGTTGGTGCTGGAATAGTGGTCATTCTCTGCTCTTTCTCATAGCCTTCTCAGTAAGATTATGGAGAATGGAGATTAATTTTTGGTCGGTATTCTCTGGGGGGTGATGGAAAAATCCAGCAGTCAGTTGAATTTAAGCTGCTTGGAACTGTTTGGGAGAACCACAAACAGGAAACAGGAAGTTTCCTTCATAAAGAAAGATTCAGGAGTGAGTCTGAAGGACACTGATTATTAATGACCCTCTTTTCTGCATATCTTGCAGGGTCAAGGTGTTCCTTCCCTACGTGAGAGGGCTGTTGCTCTTCTTAAATTACCAGAAGTCAGTGTGTCTCCTTCCAATAGCTTGAACCTCCCTGCTCACACCCAGCTCTTTGGTTTGAAAGAGTCAGATGCAAAAAGGGGAAGACCTTTCTTATAAAACTAACAGAGATTGATCATGTCTCACACTTTGACCAACATAGGCAATTGATGTTCTTTTGATGATCAGTGTACTAAATCAAATGGCCATTACCATTATGACCATCAGAATTAAATTTGAATGCCCTAGGCTGTCCTTTGGCCAAGCTATCACTCAGAATTATTGCTAAGAAAAGAAAGAAGCATTTTGCCATTATGGAATCCCCAAATTTCAAAATAGCTCTTTATAACCCCTAAATCCATTTACTGTGGTCATAATCCAGGAACTGGCCAAGCAGAGACAACCCCTTTCTGGAGACAGCCACACTCATTGAGCAAAATGCCTTAATAAGGTGTGTGTACTAGGAGGTGATGAAGTAGGGAGACTGAGAAATATTTCAGGGTCCGTTTCTGGGGAAGATGCTTTATGTTTAAGAAATACTTTGGATGCTGTAGATGGTTCACCTTGTTTATCAGCCCATTGTTCAGTGGCTTTTGTGAAGAAAGACACACCATTGTCCGACTGCAAATAGTATAGGAGTCTGAAAGCATGACACGTATTAGTTTGTAATACACAGATACAATACTGGAACCAGCTGATTGGACTGGAGCATCAGTGTTTAACCTGAAATAATGTCAACAACATTGAAGCCCCATAATTAGCCCCAAAGAAGAAATAAAAGTTAGACGTAGGCAACTGCAAGGAACAGCCAAAGGCTATGCCTCTTGCAATGTGGCATCTGCACCATGAGAAAAATGTGTCACCTTTTAGCAAGAGTCACAGGCTAGCATGAAATGTAACCTCTGCATCAGAAACATAGAGAGATTCACTTTGCTTCTAGTACATGATAATGTATTTCTCATCATGCTGTAAATGATGATGTATCCAGTCAGCAATAAAGTCTGGATAGTGAATCAGTGAAATAGTAGGTAAAGGAGGCTCAATTAATAGTGAGATTACAAGCCATCACATCAAAGAATGGTCTTTACATGGATGTCCACATGTGTGTCCCAGTGAGGGCTATCTTTTATCTGTGAGTTGGTAGTTTACCAAGGGACAGAACAAACAGCTGTATCATTGGCAAAAGTTCAAGAGACACTAAAAACATAATCAGTTTCATTAAAAAGGGTGTTGGCTAGTACTATGAGAATGGCCACAAAGTTGCCCACTGAACAGAGTGATTGCATCCATTTTTGTCGCTGCATAACTTGCTGTAGCTGAATAGCCATTGCAGCCCTGTGGACACCACTAATAATCTGCTCAACCAAACCATCAATCATGCCAAGGCATTTAAGGGAACCTCTGTGAATTCGGGGCTCCCTTGAGCCAGTGACTTTATTTCAATTGACAGAATGAGAGGGAAAGTGAAGGGAAAGTGGCCACTTTTTCATGTAAAACTGAGATGTCCCTGTAATCAAGCAAGCTGCATTCTTGTATATGCAATTTCCATTTGACAAGTAAGGCTTGTTGAGCCCTTCCTGCATTGGTAGCCTTTGAGTTTGAACAGACAGCACCAGCCCCCCAAAGGAAATACAAGTCAGAGTCATAAATCCTCTAGAGCAGGGGTCGCCAACCCTTGGGCCGCAGACTGGCACCGGTCCGCAGCCTGTTAGGAACCAGGCAGCACAGCGGAGGTGAGCAGGTGAGAGAGCAAAGCTTCATCTGCCACTCCCCATCCCACCCATCGCTTGCTTTACCGCCTGAACCAACCCCAAACCGCCCCCCTTCCGTCCATGGAAAAATTGACTTCCACGAAACCGGTCCCTGGTGCCAAAAAGGTTGGTGACCGCTGCTCTAGAAATAAGGAGTTTAGTCTTGGAAAAGCTCAGTAGAAAACTGTTTTTCAAAGCTGTACCTTTTATGCAGATGCAGCTGCATTAGGGAGGTGATGACTCCACCTCAAGGGGCACCTCTGGATGGAGGCTGCCTGTTCTTACCAGAGGCTCCAATTGGCAAAATCATCATCATGGAGATTTTTAGCTTGAAGGAGTAATTACTTTTGTGAAGCCTCAAAGGTATAGCACTTCTCTATATGCAGTTCTTCCTGAGAGGGAGAATGCCTTAATTGATAGTACAGCCCGGTAAAACATCAATATCGCTTACATATTCAGAGCATGAGGCCATGAGAGTAGGATAATGAATTCGCCCAAATGGCCTCAACCACACAGCTCCGGTAGCTGCTTCACTCTATTGCAAACTTTACCCTAACTCAATTAGCTGAATTCAGCTGGTCCTTCCTCTTAAGGGGCAGGGTAAATGGTGACTTTGGTGCCTGTATCCAAAAGAGCCATAAAAGTTTGACTTCCTCCTTGAATTTCTTCACTAGTGCACATGGACTTTTGGGGACCCACCCAAGAATTTTGCTCCTTAAATAAGTACTTAGGGCTAGAAAGTAAACAAAGGGCTAACAAGAATGGAAGAGAGAGCAGCTTCATCAAGCAAGGTGAAATGTAGAAACTGCTCAAGTCTCATCTAAATGAACAGCCAATGGTTTTGGTGTCCCCATGGTCCTATAGTAGACAGCAAAGTCACCTTTACTGATTGCATCTATTTCAGTCTCCAATCCTTTGAGTCTGCACTCAAAGCCACATTGTTCTCTGGACAGGGCCCAAAAGTTTGTGTTCCTTGACTGCCTTGGTCTTAACTCACAGAGTGGCAGAATTTTTTTTTTTAACATCTTTATTGGAGTATAATTGCTTTACCACGGTGTGTTATTTTCTGCTGTATAACAGAGTGAATCAGCTATACACCAACATATATCCCCATATCTCCTCCCTCTTGCATCTGCGTCTCACCCTCCCCATCCCACCCCTCTAGGTGGTCACAAAGCACCAAGCTGATCCCCCTGTGCTATGTGGCTGCTTCCCACTAGCTATTTTACATTTGCTAGTGTATATATGCCCATGCCAGTCTCTCACTTCTTCCCAGCTTACCCTAAACCTTCTCTGTGTCCTCAAGTCCATTCTCTACTTCTGTGTCCTTATTCCTGTCCTGCCTTTAGGTTCTTAAGAACCTTTTTTTTTTTTTTAGATTCCATATATATGTTAGTATATGGTATTTGTTTTTCTCTTTCTGACTTACTTCACTCTGTATGACAGTCTCTAGGGCCATGTGCCTCACTACAAATAACTTTATTTCATTTCTTTATATGGCTGAGTAATATTCCATTGTATATATGTGCCACATCTTCTTTATCCATTCTTCTGTCGATGGACACTTAGGTTGCTTCCATGTCCTGGCTATTGTGAATACAGCTGCAATGAACATTGTGGTACATGACTCTTTCTGAATTATGGTTTTCTCAGAGTATATGCCCAGTAGTGGGATTGCTGGGTCGTATGGTAGTTCTATTTTTAGTTTTTTAAGGAACCTCCATACTATTCTCCATAGTGGCTATATCAATTTACATTCCCACTAACAGTGCAAGAGGGTTCCATTTTCTCCACACCCTCCCCAGCATTTTTGTTTCTAGATTTTTTGATGATGGCCATTCTGACCAGTGTAGTTTTGATTTGCTTTTCTCTAATGATTAGTGATGTTGAGCATCCTTTCATGTGTTTGTTGGCAATCTGTATATCTTCTTTGGAGAAATGTCTATTTAGGTCTTCTGCCCATTTTGGATTGGGTTATTTGTTTTTTTGATATTGAGCTGCATGAGCTGCCTGTATATTTTGGAGATGAATCCTTTGTCAGTTGCTTCGTTTGCAAATATTTTCTCCCATTCTGAGGGTTGTCTTTTTGTCTTGTTTATGGCTTCCTTTGCTGTGCAAAAGCTTTTAAGTTTCATTAGGTTCCACTTGTTTATTTTTGTTTTCATTTCCATTTCTCTAGGAGGTGAGTCAAAAAGGAATTTGCTGTGATGTATGTCATAGAGAGTTCTGCCTATGTTTTCCTCTAAGAGTTTTATAGTGCCTGGCCTTACATTTAGGTCTTTAATCCGTTTTGAGTTTATTATTGTGTATGGTGTTAGGGAGAGTTCTAATTTCATTCTTTTACATGTAGCTGTTCAGTTTTCCCAGCACCACTTATTGAAGAGGCTGTCTTTTCTCCATTGTATATTCTTGCCTCCTTTATCAAAGATAAGGTGACCATATGTGTGTGGGTTTATCTCTAGGCTTTCTATCCTGTTCCATTGATCTATATTTCTGTTTCTGTGCCAATACCATACTGTCTTGATTACTGTAGCTTTGTAGTATAGTCTGAAGTCAGGGAGCCTGATTCCTCCAGCTCCATTTTTCTTTTTCAAGATTATTTTAGTTTTTCAGGGTCTTCTGTGTAGCCATGCTGTTTTAAAATTTTTTGTTCTACTTCTGTGAAAAATTCTCTTGGTATTTTGGTAAGGATTACATTGAATTTATAGATTGCCTTGGGTAGGATGGTCATTTCAACAATATTATTTTTCCAATCCAAGAACACAGTGTATCTTTCCATCTATTTTTGTTGTCTTCAATTTCTTTCAACAGTGTCTTATAGTTTTCCAAGTACAGGTCTTTTACTACCTTAGGTAAGTTTATTCCTATGTATTTTCTTCTTTTTGATGTAATAGTAAATGGGATTGTTTCCTTAATTTCTCACAGATATAGAGGACAAACTAGTGGTTATCAGTGGGGAAAGGGAAGCGGGGAGGGACAAGATAGGGGTAGAGTATTAAGAGTTACAAAATACTATGTATAAAATAAGCTACTAGGATATGTTGTACAGCACAGGGAATATAGCCAATATTTTACAATAACTATAAATAGAGTGTTATCTTTAAAAACTGTGAATCACAATATTGTACACCTGTAACTTACATAATATTGTACATATTAACCACACTTCAATTTTTTTTTTTTAAAAAGCACTCCATATTACATGGAATAGACAATAATATTTATTTAGAGTTTTGCCCTAGGGCTATGTTTATTTTCTAGCCGCTTTTCATAATATAGTCTAAGAAAAACTTGTCCGCACATTTCACAAAACATTAGATTAATTAACTATATTGATATTATCGTGCTGATCAGGCAGGAAAGACAAATGATAACTAGCATGTGAAAGGTTTTGGTACAATACAAGCACTTTACAGAATGGATAGTGAAACACTATGATGATTCAGGGATATGTCAATCACAAATGTTTCTCCCAATAAATCTCTTGAACATCTAATCCTCTTTGACTTCTGCTTTCACAGATCTCAAATTGGCATACACATTTACCAGAAAAGCAGCATCATACTTAACAGTGAGAAATAGAATAAAGGAAAATGATGCCCATACTTACCACTACTACTTAATGTGAAACTTCAAGGTCATATCCAGTACAGTGAGAGAAGAAAAACTAATATGAAGTACAATGTTTAGAAAGGAGAAAATAAAAGTGTTATTTATTTACTCTCAATATGATGGTATGTAGAAACTCCTAAATACTCTATCAATATTTTTACTAGAATAAATATATTAATATAGCAATTATAGGGTACTAAATCAGTATACAAAGTTAAATTGTATTTATATGCAAAATAATTAAACAACTGAAACGGAACTTTAAAATATTATCTACAATGGTATTAAAAACCATAAAAAAATTGACTGATTTAATAAAGATAAGCAAAATTTCTACACAGGATACTACAAAACCTGAGGGAAAATCACAATAAAAAACAAAAGAAAAACAAAAAAATATAGATATACAATGTTACTTGATTAGAAGATTAAATATTAAAATTTCAATTATTCCACAACTATTGGTATATTTAATGCCAGCTCAATAGAATTGATATGCTTAACCTAAAATGTATATGCAAAGAGCTTAGAAGAGTAATAATATCTTAAATGATGTAAAGAGTTAGAAAATATATTAGCTTATTTCTAGATATTCTACAAATCTAGAGTAACCAGAACATTGTGGTATTGGCATAGGAGCGGACACACAATTTAACAGAAAAGAATGGAGAATTCAAAAGTTTCAAAAGTTGTCAAGTGGGGTTTATCCCAGGAATGCAAGGATTCTTCAGCATATATGCAAATCAATCAATGTGATAAACCATATTAACAAATTGAAGGAGAAAAACCATATGATCATCTCAATAGATACAGAAAAAGCTTTTGACAAAATTCAACACCCATTTATGATAAACACTCTCCAAAAGTGGGCATAGAGGGAACCTAGCTCAACATAATAGAAGCCATATATGACAAACCCACAGCCAACATCATTCTCAATGGTGAAGAACTGAAAGCATTTCCTCTAAGATCAGGAACAAGACAAGAGTGCCCACTCTCACCTCTATTATTCAAAAAAGTTTTGCAAGTTTTAGCCATGACAATCAGAGAAGAAAAAGAAATAGAAGAATCCAAATTGGAAAAGAAGAAGTTAAACTGTCACTGTTTGCAGGTGACATGATACTATACATAGAAAATCCTAAAGATGCCACCAGAAAACTATTAGAGCTAATCAATGAATTTGGTAAAGTAGCAGGATACAAAATTAATGCACAGAAATCTCTTGCTTTCCTATACACTAACAATGAAAGATCAGAGAGAGAAATTAAGGAAACACTCCCATTTACCATCACAACAAAAAGAAAAAAATATCTAGGAATAAACCTACCTAAGGAGGCAAAAGACCTGTATGCAGAAAACTATAAGACACTGATGAAAGGAATGAAAAATGATTCAAACAGATGGAGAGATATACCATGTTCTTGGACTGGAAGAATCAATATTGTGAAAATGACAATACTACCCAAAGCAATCTGCATGTTCAATGTAATCCCTATCAAACTACCAATGGCATTTTTCACAGAACTAGAACAAAAAATTTTACAATTTGTATGGAAACAAAGAAGACCCCAAATAGCCAAAGCAATCTTGAGAAAGAAAAATGGAGCTGGAGGAATCAGGCTCCTGGACTTCAGACTATACTACAAAGCTACATAGTCAAGACAGTATGGTACTGGCACAAAAACAGAAATATAGATCAATGGAACAGGATAGAAAGCCCAGAGATAAACCCACACACATATGGTCACCTTATCTTTGATAAAGGAGGCAAGAATATACAATGGAGAAGAGACAGCCTCTTCAATAAGTGGTGCTGGGAAAACTGAACAGCTACATGTAAAAGAATGAAATTAGAACACTCCCTAAAACCATATACAAAAATAAATTTAAAATGGATTAAAGATCTAAATGTAAGACCAGACACTATAAAACTCTTAGAGGAAAACATAAGCAGACCACTTTATGACATAAATCACAGCAAGATCCTTTTTGACCCACCTGCTGGAGTAATGGAAATAAAATAAAAAATAAACAAATGGAACCTAATGAAACTTAAAAGCTTTTGCACAGCAAAGGATACTTTAAACAAGACAAAAAGATAACCCTCAGAATGGGAGAAAATATTTGCAAACGAAGCAACAGATAAAGGATTAATCTCCAAAATATACAAGCAGCTCATGCAGCTCAATATCAAAAAAACAAAGAACCCAATCTAAAATAGGCCAAAGACCCAAATAGACATTTATCCAAAGTAGACATACAGATTGCCAACAAACACATGAAAAGATGCTCAACATCGCTATTCATCAGAGAAACACAAATCAAACCCACATTGAGGTATCACCTCACACCAGTCAGAATGGCCATCATCAAAAAATCTAGAAACAATAAATGCTGGAGAGGGTGAGGAGAAAAGGGAACCCTCCTGCATTGTTGGTGGGAAAATAAATTGATACAGCCACTATGGAGAATAGTATGGAGGTTCCTTAAGAAACTATAAATAGAACTACTATATGACCCGGCAGTCCGACTACTGGGCATATACCCTGAGAAAACCATAATTCAAAAAGACACATGCACCCCAATGTTCATTGCAGCCCTATTTATAATAGCCAGGACATGGAAGCAACCTAAATATCCACTGATAGATGAATGAATAAAGAAGATGTGGCACATGTATACAATGGAATATTAGTCATAAAGAGGAATGAAATTGAGTTATTTGTAGTGAGGTGGATTGACCTAGAGTGTGTCATACAAAGTGAAGTAACTCAGAAAGAGAAAAACAAATACCATATGCTAAAGCACATGTATGGAATCTAAAAAATCGGTACTGACAAACCTAGTGGCAGGACAGGAATAAAGATGTAGACTTTGAGAATAGACTTGAGGACACAGCAGGGGAAGGGATAGCTGAGACGAAGTGAGAGAGTGGCATGGACATATATACACTACCAAATATAAAATGGAAGGCTAGTGGGAAGCAGCAGCATAGCACAGGGACATCAGCTCGGTGCTTTGTGACCACCTAGAGGGGTGGGATAGGGAGGGTGGGAAGGAGGCTCAAGAGGGAGGGGATATGGGGATATATGTATATGTATAGCTGATTCACTTTGTTATACAGCAGAACCTAACAACGTTGTAAAGCAGTTACATTCTAATAAAGACATTAAAAAAAAAAAAAAAGACAAAAAAGAATATTAAAAAAAAAAAAGAAAAACCTATCTCACATTCTGTGGTAGTGGAGGTTAGGACCTCATCATATGAATTTCGGGGGACACAATTCAGCCTACGATACCATTGAAGGCCCAAATCACTTTGGTGAAATTATTCCATTTTGAGAGATATTAATAAAATCAGGATTGTAATTAGTACATGTAAGAAGCTGGGTTTTTCTCAGAGTAGGAGAGGAGTTAGGTTTTAGAGAACTCCGTAATAGATAACAATGGTCAATTGAAAGTTTTGTTTGGGCACTGAAATTGAATGTTGATCTCACTCAACCCCCTTCCCCCTGCCCCCAGCCACTCCCGCACGGCCATTTAACTGTTGGTCACCTCCTCTGAATGCCGACAGACCCAATCATCAGCACACCAGACATCTCTGGATCAAAGTAAACTCTCAACATAAAAGAAAAAAATTTAACTGAAGGAGAATTACATCTGGTCTTACTAGTGACTAACAGCAAATTTGTCCAAATGCATGCCAGTCTGGTAAGAACCACAAACTCAATGATCTAGAACACTAGTTCAGTAAGGCTTATAAGTAAGGTTTATTTCTGTGTTCCATCTATCAATAGTTAAACTCTTCTTAAAGACAAACACTTTTGGACAGCACAACAACAAACAAAAAAATAGGAGAAGAAAAGAGAGCAAAAGGAAAGAAGAAATTCCCTTATTCCACTGAGAATGCCAAAACTAATGGCAACCAATTTTTAAAATCCAGATAACAAACTGAGAAAAAATAAGGAACTCCACACAGACTGAAGTTTAGAACCAGTGCTGACTTACACATAAATGAAGCCTCAAAAAGCTGTGAGAAGCAAGTCAAAAGGTGCCTTTTTAGGTGGATCACACCTGATTGAAAACTGTGTCCATGGGAACTTGATATCTTGGTGCAGTTTCCAAGAAAACTGTAGAAATACAGGAAGACCTCCCAAACAAACACAGTCTCTTTATTCAGAGCTTGCTATAGCAAGAACTCAGCCACTATCTTTTGCACGTAACAAAGACTTGAAAGCAGGCAGGAGAGTAGAAAAACTTTACAGTGGAAAAAAAGGAAAGACCTCAGGTATGCCATGAGTGGAGGTTGCTGGCATGGGGAAGCTAGAGGCAGACAAAGTAGAAGTTGGGCATCCTACATGATTGGTTTGGGGTGCACATTTGGTTTTGCTAGTTGGTCCTGAGTTGGAAGTGTGGGCAAAAACAGGGAAGCCTGTAGTCTTAACCAAGTTGTAACCATCTTGGGCTAATTACTGTAGAGGTTGTGTTTGGCTTTTCGATTGGTTGCTGTGGAGTTGTAGAGTTTGCGGTTGACTTCTCAGGCTGGTTTCGCAAGACAATGTGGGTCAGAGTTCTATTATCATATATCCTCTGGCCATTGTCTGTTGGTCTTTCTGTATATTCGGTTTCTCGCATATCATAGAGGGTATATATTACATAAATACATTATATATTCCAAGTTTCTTTCTATCTATCTGTCTACACATACATGCACACAGTCCTCTATTTGGAGAGATTAATATGTATATAAACAGGTAGCAGAAAAATATAAAACTAAATTGTATAGAATAATCAACGATATTATAGGAGCATTAGTGAGGATAGATTTTGAAATTGTTTGTGTGGATGGATTGAAGAGAAAATCAGGTAAGGCTTTGCTTAAACATTGAAACTGTATAGCACAGGGAACTCTGCTCCGTATTCTGTAATAACCTAAGTGGGAAAAGAATTTTAAAAAGAATAGCTACATGTATATGTATAACTGAATCACTTGGCTGTACACCTGAAACTAACATAACATTGTTAATCAACTATACTCCAATATAAAATAAAAAACTAAAAAAAAAAAAAAAAAAACTAAAAATAAAATGGAAACAAAAGAAACCAGTGTGTAATCTAGTTAAAAGTTAAAGGGAGGAAAGGCGAGGATATTTCCTAGTAGGATAAGGATACATGAACAAAGTCATCCAGATAATTAAATAAAATTGTGTGTAGAAAATAAAATCTGTGAAATGTGTTTAAATATAAAAAGAAGCAAAAGAATGGATGGCAAAGTGAGCGACAGCTGCCCTGGATTATCTGGTAAGAAGCTTATGCTTTGGTCCTCGTAGGATGAAATGCTATTGAAGCTTTTAAAAGGAATAGTGACTTAACCTGAAATTCTTTTAAATCAATTGCCTGGAGGACCTTGGAGGATGAATTTCACTGGATCAATCTACAATCAGAGAAAGCAGGTTTTAAGTTAGTACAAAGATACTTAAGTGTTAAGTCCCTGAAATGTGGCAGTGGGAGGTAATAGGGATGAGAGTAGGAAGCAGAATCACGAATCAATTAAGAAGTAAAAGCAAAAGGACTTTGTGATTCAGAGTGAAGAGGGAGAGGGTGGGGTTAATTTATACTTGATGGCTGGAGGGTCAAATCCCTGACACAGATGGAGGGTGCAGGACAACGGATTAACCAAAAATGTCATTTAACATTGAATGTGTTGACCTTGCCTTTCCTGTGAGAGAGCCAGGAAAATACTTCCAATAAATATTTTTATATAATTAAAAGAAGATGCAAGGGAAGATGCTGTGAGTTTGTGGGAGAAAGCTGGTAACATACTGGAGTTAATGAGAGTAGATAAAGTGGAAATGACAGTAAGTATCCCTGCACATATTTATATAAAATTATTCCCTTCTTCCAAAACAGTACTTACTGCAGCTCTAGATTTTTAGGAGGTTATTTAGATGCCTGGTTTATATACTCCTGTTGGCATTCTGACAGGAGGGGATTTAATATCATTTTCACCATTCTAATTTCAGTGCCTAGTATAGCTCTAGAGTGTTTGAATAGCCTAATATTTTTAAATAAATGAATGAATAAAGAAATGGATGAGAATATAATCTTGAGGCAAACACACATTTAAAGGATGTAGGGAGAAAGAGGGACACATTAAAATGACCATGAAAGAGTGAATGAGAAAATGAAAAGAATCATGAAAGTGTAGTATCAAGGAAGGTAATGGAAGAGAGAATTTAAAGAGGTAAGTAATCAACACTGCAGTTCAAATGGAACAGAAAGTCTCAGTAAGTGAGGACTAAAATCAATCAGCTTTGGCAACAAGATCTTTGCAGATAGCTGCTAAAATTATTTCCATATGGTGAAGAAGGCAACATCTGAATGCGGTGGATTGGGATGGAGAGTAAATTGAAGATTAAGACACAGATCTTGGTCTATTCTTTTAAGAACACAAGTGAAGAGGTACAGAAGCGAGAGGATTGTTATATAGAGAGGAGGAAGCAAATAATATTGTTGTATTTTGATTGCAATTTTGAATCTGGGAAATTTGCACATGTTTTTCAGTTAAAAGGAAGGTGCAAGTAAATAAATGAGAGATTGAAAATGTAAAAGGAAAAACATGAAAAGGAATGACTAATGAGGTAAATTCCCTGTTGGGAGGAGATGTTTTTAGTAATGAAAATAAAGGGGAGTGTGGATTAAAAAACTTTCATTTTTTTGCAGGTCCTTAGGGAGAGATTTGGGGAGGGGCTGCAGAAGTAGAAAGAAATCATACCTGGTAATCTTCCTTATCTTTATGGACCAGGATTTGATCTCATACCATGTGGTTTCAAAGTCATAGTGGCTCAGCAGAAAACTAAATAAATGCAGATATTTGGGGGCTGGGCCAGAATTAGAAAATTAAGCAACACCAATTTTTCCCACAGATTGGGCACCGGTGGCCCGTTGTGGTTTTATGATGGCCATAGCAAATTCTCCTCTCCCCTGTACTCTTGAGACAACTTGATGTCTATACTCCCCCACTGGTAGATTGGATCCATGTTTCCTGCTCTTGAATCTGGGTGAAAATGTGACTGTTCTTGGAGTAACTTCTGAGGTTATGTCATTAAGAGTGACGCAGCTGCCGCATGACATAGCTGGGGTACTCATCCTTGGGACCCAGCAGCTACCATGCTTTGAGAAGACCCAGGCCATCAAAGAGGTCCTGGCTGGGTGTTCTGGTTCACAATTCCAGCTGAGCTTCTACCCAACAACCAGCTCCAATTTGTGATCCACATGAGTGAGCCATATTGGAAGTAGGTTCCCCAACCCCTGTCAAGTTGCCCCAGCTGTTGCTCCGTGATGCAGAATGAACCTTTCCCAGTGAGCACAGCCTGAGTGGCAGATCCCTGAGCTAAATAAATGGCTGTGTTTTAACTACGACCATGTAGATTGGTGTGTCATGCAAAAATAGTTACTTAGAACAACGGCATTAAACAAATTCTATTAAACAACTATATGCAGGGCAAAGCCAGAAAGTTCAAAGCCCATGAAGAAGTAGAAGCAGAAGCTTGATCATCCTTCTGTTAGGTAATACTTAATTTGTATTTTCTGACCTATGACAGGTTAGTTAAAGGACATTATTTATATTAGAGAACAATGTATTTAAAAGTTATTTATTCATCGAATAATTTCCCTTGAAAATTGTCATTCCTGAAATATTTTACCAAACATAAACCCTTTTCCATAAATGGCTTAGTGGAGTGGGCAAAATTAAGATATGTATGTAAGAAATGATCAGATATATTTATTCTTCTCTGTTATTTACTTTTCAATGTAGACAACTTGGCAGATAACCCTTGAGATGTAACAAGTAAATCATTTGAGCACTTTATTCATTTTATAATGAATAAAATAGTTCTTAAAAAATGTTTGTTGTGATTTCAGCAACATATATACCTGTAAGAATTTTCCTCTTTGACACCATCCTGGCTGCTTGACAATGAAGAGTATATGCTTCTTAGTGACAAACAGTGTCTGAGAAAGTCGCTTAGCACCACATTAAACTTACAGCTTCTCTTAGATGACAGTCTTACTTAAGTGGAAAACTTATCTCACTCTAAAAGGCTAAAGAAAAAAGAAAACATTTCCATAAACTAATTCATGGTCAAAAGATAATAATAAGTAGATGATTCCATCCTTAATAATAATGACTTTATGACCTTTGGAAATTTTATTCCCTGACAATTTTTATCTTGCTAATGTTACTTTATGATTCATAAAATACGTTGGATAAAAAAGGGTGAGAATATGTTTCAAAGATTAGTGTAAATGCAAAAATGCATTTAATGTGATGTTAATGTTAGTAATTAGACTCAGAAATTAAAGATAATATCAGTGTGATAATTCAAGTTTTTATATTAAAAGAGAACTGAGAAATTTTTAAATGTAAAAAGAAATGATGAATGTATGTGTATGTAAAGGGATTTGAAAACTGAAAAGTATCATATAGGGTTTTTTTTTTTAATAAATTTATTTATTTAATTTATTTATTTATGGCTGCACTGGGTCTTTGTTGTGGTGCGTGGGCTTTGTGTGTGGGCTTCTCTTGTTGCAGAGCACGGGCTCTAGGCACGCGGGCTTCAGTAGTTGTGGCTTGCAGGCTCTTGAGCGCAGGCTCAGAAGTCATGGCGCACGGGCTTAGCTCTTCTGCAGCACGTGGGATCTTCCCAGCCCAGGGCTCGAACCCGTGTCCCCTACATTGGCAGGTGGATTCTTAACCACTGTGCCACCAGGGAAGCCGCTAGGGTTATTATTTTTTAAACTTATAGCTATTAGACTTGAGAAAATAACTAGAATAGAACATGAGATAAAAACATTTTTCTAATAAGAAAGATAAGGAACAGAAAGAAGATACGATAATGATTTAACTTGTTCACTGAACAGCAGATGAAGTTTTTAGTGAAGGAAAAAAGATAAATGATGGGAAATAAAGAGACAGTTAGTGGGATTAACAACCTGGCAAAATATCAAAGCATCAAAACTAAAAAGGAAGATATGTCTGTTCAAAATGTGAATCTATTACTCAGATATTAGTAAGGCCAGTACTATGGGTGTTTTGAAATCAAAGTACTTTCATTTGAACACCTATAAATGGGGAAGAAAACCATGTAGAAAAATGTGAAGACTTGAGTTGATTGGAAATACCAGAATTGATATATCAGCCATTAGGTATTTAAACAAAGGCACTTAGAGTAGTTTTAACACACTCTAAAAAGGTCTTATAAGCCATTTTAAGTAGAAAGAATACCTTTGAAATGTGACCTTTTATTCTGATTTCCTTTAGTTAGTGGTTTATTTGTACAGAGATATATCAAGAGAAAATCTCTATTTTTTATATCATATGTAGAAAGAATTTTAGAGATTATATACAGTAGATAATAGAAAACAGAAGCATTATACTGTGTAAATAGCATAAAAGTAATAAAATTTAAATAATAAACTAGGAGAAAATTAATTTATTATAGCAGTATGTTAAAACAACAAAATGAGTATTTTAAACATGACCAAATTAGTCTGCTAATTTAATGCATATTCAATAAACATGTGAGAACATGTCAGTTATTTTAATATTTATCCAAGGTTACTAAAATGTACCTAAATTAGATCTCTGGAGCAAATTTCAAATGACAAAATAGTTCATTTAAATAGAAAACAAAAGCAATTGCCTCAAACTGTGAGATTTTCACAGGGGTTTGTTTTACTTAGAATGCCCTATCTTTTCTGTATGTCCTAACAGTGAATTACAGACTCAGTTACAAATTGAGAGAGATATAATAAATTAATAAATGTAGACTTTCTATCTGGAATGAGACTGACAACTGGTGCACCTCATAAAATAGTTGATTATTGAGAACATAGTGAAGAACAGAAGTTTAATAAGCTGTTGGATTCAATTCAAATTTTAGTGAGGAGTCTAATAGAATGATAAAGCTGCTTAAAATATTCTCACAGATATTTTGTAATTATTCTTATAATTAGGATTATTCTTACATTACTAGCATTGTAACTGAACACTTCTGAGGCATCAAACTTCTGTCTTTGCAGCCTCCCATGACACATATCAACCAAAATTTCCACCAGGGGGTTTGAGGGTAAAAGAAAACAAAAGACAAAATCTTCAATAATAAGTACTATTAGTACAGTGGATTTCATGGGGCATATTTACTGCCTCACATCATATGGTGCCATAGACACAAAAAACAAATCAGTGTTTACATGATATTGTCATTGATACAAAATTATTGACTTTGCAATATTCTCTTTACATCATCAAGAGCCATTGAAACTATGTTTTCCAAGTCATGATCAGATGCTTTTCTTTCAAAACAGATGATGTTTTATAATGGAAATATTTGGTACCTTAATATCAAAGGTTCACAACCTGTATTACACTGTGTAATTTGATGGGCAAAAATTTGTTTCCTTTTCCAAGGTCAATATCACTGCAGTATTTTTTCATGATTTCTAAGAGTGACAAGCTTGCAGATATTTTTACAGATTACTTATCAGTTTTTTCCTAAAACATTATTACCTTAAGGTTTTAAGCCAAACAAATGCAACACAGATCAGGGATCTAAGAACCAGAATATCTCAATATCATTACATATAAATACTAAAAGAAATAATTGATTTTAGGAAACTGATATGATTATGTAAACTATCATGATATTATATGCATTTATATATAAAACTCTGGTTACCTAGAGAGAAAAATAACTATTTTGTGAAAAAAATCCTTAAATACATAGTCTCTGAAATGTTCAGAGAGCTTTTACTCTAGGTTAATTTAGATATTTATCTGATTTTATAAAAGTATATCAGGGTTAGTAGAGAGATTGGAGAGATATTTTTCACTTTATATGATTTTATAATTTTGACATATTTACTATATGAATGCATTATGAGGCAAAAAATTAAACATTTTGAAAATAGGTGATGGTAGCTGCAAAGCAATGCCAATGTCCAATACAAACAGGTTTCCCTGCCTTTCTAGGTCACGCAGTAATTAAGAAGTGAGGAAGAGTCAAAAAATATTTGAACTTAAACAAGCACTGATAGATGGTTCATGAAACCTAATGTATGAAGTGGGACCCTGACAATAATTCATTTTCCAGTCAATGAGGTAATTACACTAATTTTCAGAAACTGTCCCAAACTTATGAAATCAGTGGATATTTAGCCATTAGCTAAAAAATAGTGAATAATTATACAAAGAGATAAGGAGAGTCTATCTGCACTTTGCTAATTTCAATGGGGAAGATTATTCTTTTTAGAAGATAAGTACCAAATAAATCATTGAGGTTTTGCTTTTAAATAGCATGAGAGTTTTTTGAAAATGCAAGCAAAACTCAGTCAGACATGGATTAATTCAGAGCTGGAAAAATCAATGACCCTACAGCTTTCAAACAGAAGAAACAAGAAACAAGATCAAATTTTGGCGATGCAGGTAGCCCTGGGACATTGTTACCGAGCTCAGGTTCTCCTGATCACTGCTCAAAAAAACAATACTTGCGAGACAAGCATTGGTTGGAAAGGAAAGGTTGCTTTAATCAGGAAACCAGAAACCTGGCGAGAAGGCGGACTCGTGTCCCAAACCAGCTCTGAAGATTCTGCTTGTCCATGACAGTTTTTAAAGGGAAAGAAATTCAGTGAATCATCGGGGCAAGAAATTGGACTCTGTGTCATTTTCCATTTTGTGCAGACTGCGTGACTCCTCATGAGCTTTCTTCAGATGTTATCTTGCCTGAGTGATTTGCCTGCATGATTGCTAAGGGGGCTGCTGGGGGTGGAGAGCTAGTCATTCTTTAACTACTTAATTATTCATGTTTACTTCTTTTAATTTAGGAGAGGAAGCAACAGGTTAGGTAAGGTGTGTACTTTCAGTAGAGCGTTAAGTCAGGAGTTAGGTTAAATTGCCTAGTGATCTCATTTTCATAATTAGGTTCTTTTAAGGTTAGGGGAACAGGAATGGACAAATAGGAAAGGGGCAAAAGAGCTGTTTATAAAGTTAAAAAGCTGATCATTTTTGGCTTCTTTTTAATCTATTTGAGCTACCTCTTAGCTCTCCCAACTTAAATGCAGTAGCACTTTTCTGGTTCTACTGCTTTTTTGTGAATTAATCTACCAGTGTCCAAATTGTAAACAAATTCTTTGGAATAGGCTTGTTATTGTTGTTTAAACAATTATCCACATTCACGTGTACACTTACGTTATCAATTAATAGTGCGAAAGTTTATTTTTATTGGTGCTTGCTTAAGAAAAACTCCTTATTTTAATGGCAATTTACAAACTGTCATTTCCATTCATCGACATTACTAATATTAGCTCTCTTCATGTCTCATCTATGTTCAAAGCTATTTAAAAAAAATAATTTATTTGTAAGTCATTATACAAATCTAACCATGTTTCAAAGGGAGTTACAGCCACAGGATGAAGCAAAGTACATGAGCATTCCACACTTTACGTTATGAAGAAAAGTTGAGTCAAATGCAATAATTTTTAAAAGCCATGAGTGATTTTATTTCTGAGTAAGTCTCTATTTCCATACATAAGTGAATTAAGCATTGATAATTCTTCAATTAACTAAATATATGCTATACCCATTGAGGTTAATTAAATGCTAAATTAAATACTGGAGAATTTCTGTATCTCTTATCTCACAATAAAATAAAAAATTATCTGATTTGAGAATATTTCCATTTTCTCTTACACAGGAATTTGTTTCCCCTTAGGTGAAACAGGAAGACTGAAGGGATCTGGAGTTGGCTAACTGCCCACCCCTCAGGGAGATAAGACCTGGTAAAATGGTTTCACTTGGAGAGAAGTCCTTCCTTTTGAGGAATGCTCTGGACATGTTTCAGAATGGGTACTTTTCCCGTCCCCCTGCCCAAATAGGAAGTAAATTTCTTGGCTCTTATCCTGAACAAACTGGGGGATCCTGGAGGTAAAAGAAAAGATTGGGTGCCCAGAAATTTTTCCCTCTCAAACTAATCCACACTCAACCTCCAGCAGTTTGTAAAAATTATAATCGAAATGTTTCTATCAGGTTATGGCACACAGGGCTTCTGTCTTGAACAATTCTTGATCATGAGGCTCTGTTTTGCCTCTGTCTATATTTTGAGGTGGTGGTTTGCTCTGTGACATCAAATATTTGATGGATTAAAGAAAAGTAATTCATTTAGTTTGTTTAGCTTTTTTCTTGTAATGGTGGAAGTGATGGCTTCCAAGTCTTTTACATGTCAGAGCTGAGACTGAAACTCTCCACGCTAAACTTTAAATGCATTTTTCAAAGATGATTTTACAAAAAGGAAATAATAAGTAGATGTCAGTGGATAGGCAGACACAAATATTTGTAAACTTTGCACTTCTAAATCACCTTCCAGTTTTTTCATGATAACATACATCTTTTTCATCAAAAGCCTTGACGTACATACTTTTTTCTTCCCAGATGTGTAAGTATATTTTGAATTAAGGTAATTATTAAGTACCCTTAGATCTTTAAAAAACATCACAATTTTATTTTATTTATTTCTGTAATTTCTCTAAAATACTCATATTTTGCTTCAGAATAGACACATTTTATGTTAATTTATCAAGATGTTATTTGTAAATTTGCCATCACCATGATTTTATGTTTTTCAAGAAATGCTTACTATATTTTTTCTAAAGGAGATAGTATATTTCACTCACAGTCTTCCAATATCTTTCCAAAACAGATGCATGATTTTTCTACTAACAAATATGTCATTGTTTGTATAGCTAATGGTTTCTACACAGGAATCAAAAATCTGGTTACTAAAATTTATTGAAATGATACCGTATGATTTTATAGATAACATTGAAAAGATGAGAAAAGTAAAAGCATAGTAATTATAAAAAGACATAAAAGTGTTATTTCTGTGATTTTTAATTTTATAGTGACTCAATCCAGACCCCATATGTTGCCTTGGGTTGCCAAAAAGGAGATTATAAAATGTGACTTGAGAAAATATGGTAAGAAATGGATATTTCACAGTTCCTTTCTTCTGCAGATGTTTTCCATCCTCCCAGAAACAATCACGTGGCTTCCATAGTAAGGAGAAAAAAGTGTAGAAAGTTTTGAGGGATGCTAAATTAAATACAAAAGTATTCAACATTCAAAAAAAGTGATTTCTATTCTAAAACATTTTTTAAAGATTCTGTTTCTAAATGAAAATTGTTATTGCAATCAGTCATAATGAAACATGGAAATAAATGACTCACATGTAACATTGGGAAATTTCTCCATTTTTAAAAAGATCTTTGATTTTGAACTAATTATTTAATCTGTTTTCCATACTGCCACAGTCACAAGTTTAGCATCATTTACATGATAGAAATGAATTCCAGTAAATTAATAAAATTTACTGATTGGTAAAATCAAAGTGTAGGTATACATGTAAATGTTCACTCTATTCCTTTAAGATTTTGGTATTCTTTTGTCTATCTGTTTACAATTTAATTTAGCATTTTAATAAAAAATAATGAAATTCTAATAGCCCAAATAAGAAACAACCTGATGTCCAGCAGCATGCTAGTGGATAAACAATTGCTATAGCCCCATAATGGAATAGTAGTCAGCAATTAAAAGAAAAAAATAAAGATGCAATGCCATACCTAAGTTTTAAAAACCTTATGCTGAGTAAAAGAAGCCATGCACCAAAGAGTAAGTACTGTATGAATCCACTTATATAAAAATCATAAACAGGAAAAAGTAATCAACCTATAGTAAGAAACACTAGATCAATGGATGCCTAGGTCCTGGGATTGAGATAATTGTTAGTTGGAAAGAGGTATGAAAATGTGGTATACACACACACACACACACACACGTGCAATGGAATACTACTCAGCCATAAAAAGAATGAAATTTTGCCATTTGCAACAACATGGATGGACCTGGAAGTTATTGTAAGTGAAGTAAGTCAGATAGAGAAAGACAAATACTGAATGATATCACTTACATGTGGAATCTAAAAAATAAAACAAACTGGTGAATATAACAAAAAGGAAACAGACTCACAGGTATACAGAACAAACTAGAGGTTACCAGTAGGGAGACAGAAGGGAGAGGGGCACAATAGGGGTAGGGGATTAAGAGATAAAAACTAACATGCATAAAATAAGTAAGCTACAAGGATATATTGTACAACACAAGGAATATAGCCAATATTTTATAATAACTGTAAATTACAAATAACCCTTAAAAATTGTGAATCACTATGTTGTATACCTGTAACTTATAAAATATTATAAATAACTATATCTTAATAAAAATTAAATGAATGTATAAAATGTTATTGCAAAAATTAAGAAAACATGAGACCTCAGCAAACCTCCTTTCTCTATCTCTGTTAAGACTACTTTTTAGAGTCATTTTAAGTTCATAACAAAATTGAGAGGAAGGTACATATCTGGGGAACTCACATGTGCATAGCAGCCCCCATTGTCAACATCTCCCACCAGAGTGGTACGTTTTTACAATTGACAAACCTATGTTGACCCAGCATAATCACCCAAAGTTTATTATTACATTACAGTTACTTTTGGTGTTATATATTCAATGAGTTTGGACAAATATATAATGACATATATCCATCATTATGATATTATAAAATATTTTCACTACCCTAAAATTCTTCTGTGATTTACTAATCATCCCTCTCACCAACACTTGGCAACCACTAATATTTTTGCCATCTCTATAGTTATACCTTTTCTGGAATGTCATACAGTTGGAATCATAAGTGTGTAGCTTTTTCAGATTGACTTCTTTTCATTCATTAATATGCACTTAAGTTTCCTCCATGTCATTTCATGGCTTGATAGCTCAGTTTTTTATTGCTGAATAATATTCCCATTGTCTGGATATACCACAGTTAACTCATCACCTGTAAAAGACATTGCTTCCAAATTTTGACAATTATGAGCAAAGCTGCCATAAACATCCATGTGTAGCCTTTTTTGTGGACTTATATTTTCAGCTCATTTAGGTAAATACCAAGGGGAGTGAGTGCTAGATTTTATAGTAAGAGTATGTTTAGCTTTGTAAGAAACCACCAAACTATCTTCCAATGTGACTGTACCATTTGGCATTCCTATAGCAGTGAATGAGAGCTCCTGTTGCTCCACATCCTCGGCAGCATTTGGTGTTGTCAGTGTCCTAGATTTTGACCACTCTAATAGATGTGTGGTGGTATTTTATTTTTGTTTAAATAATTTGCATTTCCCTGGTGACACATGATGTGGAGCATATTTTCATATGTTTATTTGCCATTTGTATGTTTCCTTTGGTGAAGTGTCTGTTAAAGTCTGGCCCATTTTTTTAAATGGGATTGTTTGTTTACTTATTGATGAGTTTTAAAAGTTCTTTGTATATTTTGGATAACAGTCCACTTTCAGTTGTGTCTTTTGCAAATATTTCCTCCCAGTGTGTGGCTTATCTTTTCATCCTTTTGACATTTTCTTTTTCAGGACAGAAAATTTTAATTTGAATGAAGTACAGCTTATCAATTGTTTCTTTCCTGGATTGTGCTTTGATATTGTATCTAAAAAGTCATCACATTACCCAAGATCATCTAGATTTTATCCTGTGTTATCTTCTATGAGTTTTATAGTTTTGTGTTTTACATTTAGGCTCATAACCCATTTTGAGTTAATTTTTGTGAAGAGTATAAGGTCTGTGTCTAGATTCATTTTTTTGCCTATGACTGTCCAGTTGTTCCACTGCCAGTTGTTGAAAAAACCACCTTTGCTCCATTGTATTGCCTTTGCTCCTTTGTCAAAAATCAGTTGAGTATATTTATGTGGGTCTATTTCTGTGCTCTCTATTCAGTTCCATTGATATATTTGTCTCATTTTTTCTCCAGTACCACACTTTTTTGATTACCATAACTTTACAGGAAAGCTTGTAGTCAAGTAGTGTCAGTCCTCCAACATTTTTTCTCTTTCAATGTTATATAGCCTATTCTGGGTCTTTTGCTTCTCCATATAAGCTTTAGAATCAGTTTGCCTATATACACAAAATAACTTGTGGGGATTTGTACTGGGATTGCATTGAATCTATACATTGTTGGGAAGAACTGACATCTTGACAACACTGACTCTTCCTATTCATGAACATGAAATATCTCTCCATTTACTTATTTATTTTTCACTTAGTTCATCAGAGCTTTGTAGTTTTCCTCATGTGGATCTTATATAGCTATTTTGTTAGATTTTTACCTAAATATTTTGTGTGTGTGTGTGTGTGTGTGTGCTAATGTAAATGCTAAAAAAACATGGTTTTAATTTCAAATTTCACTTTTAAAAAATTTCTGGTATATAGGAAAATGACTGACCTTTGTATATTAACCTTGTATCATGAAGTTTTGCTTTAATTGCTTATAGTTCCAGGCTTTTTAAAATTCCTTTAGACTTTCTACATATATTATACAATTACATAATCTGCAAATAAAGACAGTTTTATTTCTTCATTCTCAATGTATATAACTTTTATTAGCTTTTCTTTTCTTATTGCATTAGCTTGAGCTACCACTATGAGGCTGAAAAGAAGCAGTAACAGGGGACATCCTTCCCTTCTGTTTTTGTTAGTGGGAAAGCTTCAAGTTTCTCAGCATTAAGTATAATTTAATTGTAGGCTTTTGTAGATATTGTTTAGAAAGTTGAGGAAGTTCTCTCTATTTTTAGTTACTGAAAGTTTTTATCATGAATTGGTATTGTGTTTTGTCAAAAGCTTTTTCTCCATTTATTATCATGTGATTTTTCTTCTTTAGCTTATAAATGTGATAGATTGCATTAAGGAATTTCAAATATTGAACCAGCCTTATATAACAAGGATAAATCCTACTTGGTTGTGGTGGATTTTTTTTTATACATTGTTGGATTCAATCTGCTAATATCTTGTTTAGGAGTTTTGCATCATTATCCATGAAAAATACTTATCTGTAGCTTTCTATTCTTGCACTGTCTTTGCCTGGCTTTAGTGTTAGGATAATGCTGGCCTCACAGAATCAGTTAGGAAGTATTCCCTCTGCCTCATATTCTGAAAGAGATGTAGAGAATTGGTATAGTTTCTTTCTTACTTGTTTGGTATCATCTGACACTAGTGCTTTCTATTTGGGAAGACTATTAATTATAGATTCAACTTCTTTAATAAATACATACCTATTTAGATTGTCTATTTCTTCTTGTGTGAATTTTGGCAAATTGTGTCTCTAAAGGAAATGGTTCATTTCAACTAGGTTGTCAAATTTGTGAGCATAGAGTTGTTCATAGTATTCCTTTGTCACAATTTTAATATAAAGTTGATCTGTAGTAATGTCACCTCTTTAATCTCTGATATTAGTAACCCGTCTCCTCTCTCTTTTTAAATTAGTTAGCCTGGCTAGAGGCTTATTGATTTCATAATCTTTCCAAAGAACTAGCTCTTTGTTGCATTGAATTTCTCTGCTGATTTCCTATTATTAATTATTAATTTTGGCTCTAATTCTTATTATTCATGTTCTCACTTACTTTGCTCTTATTTTTCTAGTTTCCTATGGGGGATGCTTAGATGATTTATTTTCTATTTTTTCTTCCTTTCTAATATATGCTTCCAATGCTATAATTTTCCCTATAAGTACTGCTTCTGCTCTATACCCCAATTTTGATAAATTTTGTTTTCATTTAGTTCAAAGAGTTTTTTTCTTTAATTTCTGTTGAGATTTTTTTTCTTTGACCCACATATTATTTAGAAGCATGTTGTTTAATCTGCACATATTTGGGGATTTTACCTTTATCTTTTAGTCATTAATTTCTCTTGTCTGAGAGAAGACATTGTATTATTTTTATTATTTTAAATTTGTTAGGCATGTTTTGTAACCTAGAATTGGTTTATCTTGGTGAATGTTCCATGTGAGTTTGAGAAAGTATGTGTATTCTGCTGTTGTTAGATGAAATAGTCTATAGATGTCCATTTATCCAGTTGACTGATGGTGTTGTTGAGTTCAACTATGTCCTTACTGATTTTCTAACTGCTGAGTCTATTCATTGCTGTTGCAAGGATATTGAAGTCTCCAACTATGGTAGTGGATTCATCTATTTTTCTGTTACTTTCTATTAGTTTTTGTCTCACATAGTTTGATAATCTGTTTTTAGGCACATATACGTTAAGTATCGTTATGTCTCTAGGGAGAATTGACATGTATAATTTTGTAATCCTTGCTTTGAAGTCTGCTCTGAATGAAATTAATATAGCTACTCCTGATTTATTTTGATTACTGTTAGCATGGTATATTTTCCTCCAACCATTTACTTTTAATCTACATGTGTCTTTATATTTAAGGTGACTTTCTTGAAGACAAAATATAGTTTGGATTGGTTTTTGATCCACTTTCACAATTGCTGTGTGGGATCTTAGGGATCTTAATTCCCTGACCAGGGATCAAACCCACAGTCCCTGCCATGGAAGCACAGAGCCTTAACCAGGGAAGTCTCAACAATCACTGTGTTTTCATTGGTGTATTTAGACTATTGATGTTCAAAGTGATTATTGTTATAGTTGAATTGATATCTAACATATTTATTACTGTTCTCTATTTGTTGCCTTGTTCTTTGTTCCTGCTTTTGTCTTCTACTCTTTTCTACATATTTTGTTTTTAAGAACTTTATATGATTCAATTTTTTCTCCTTTCTTAGCAAATTAGTTATATTTCTTTTCTTTTTTTAAACTTTTTTATTGGCCGCTCTCTAGTTTGCAATTTACATTGACAACTAATCCAGGTCCACTTTCAAGTAACATAATATCATTACATGGGTAGTGTGAGTACCTTGTAATAACAAAATAATCCTAATTCTTCCCTCCCATTCCTTGTATTATTGCTGTCATTCATTCACTTCACTATATATGGATACATATATATGTATGATACATACATAAGCATACATAATCTAATAGATTGTTGTATTATTATTATTTATAATAATAATAATTATTATTATTATTACTGTTATGTTAAATTAAGAATAAAAAAGGTTTTTTATTTTACCTTCATTTGTTCCTTTTTAAATGCTCTTGTTTACTTTACATAGATCTGAGTTTCTGACCTGTATTATTTTCCTTCTCTCTCAAGTACTTCTTTTGACATTTCTTATAAGACAAGTATACTGGCAACAAATTCCCACAATTTTTGTTTGTCCAAGAAGTCTTTATTTCTCCTTCACTTTTGTAGGATAATTATGCAGGATAGAGAATTTTAGGTTAGTAGTTACTTTTGATTTTTTTTTTCTCTCCATATGTTAAATTATTCACTCCAGTCTATTTTACTTGTAATGTTTCTGAGAAGTTAGATGTAATTCTTATATTTTTTTCCTTTACATGTAAGGTATTTTCCCCTATCTTATTTCTTTCAGAATTTTTTCCTTAACTTTGATTTTTTACAGTTTGAAAATGATATGCCTAGGTGTAGTTTTTTTTTTTGTTTTTTGACATTTATTCTGCTTGGTGTTCTTGGAGCTTCCTGGATCTGTGGTTTTGTGTCTGACATTAATTTGGGAAATTTTCGATCATGATTATTTCATATATTTCTTCTGTTATTTTCTCTCTTTTGTCTTCTTCTGGTATTTTCATTATTTGTTTGTCACACATTTGTAGTTGTCCCACAGTCCTTTGATATTTTGTTCTGTTTTCTTTTTAGTCTTTTTTCTCATTCTGTTTAGTTTTGTTTGTTTTTTGTAAATTCTATTGATATATCCTCTAGCTCAGAGATCCTTTCCTCAGCCATGTCCAGTCTACTAATAAGCCCATCCAAGACTTTCTTCATTTCTGTTACAGTGTTTTTGTTTTTGTTTCTTTAAAGTCTACTGTTTCTTTTCAGTTCTTTCTAAGGATTTCCATTTCTCTGCTTACATTATTTATCTGTTCTGGCATGCTGTTGACTTAATCCATTAGAGTCCTTAGCATATTAATCATAGTTGGTCTCATTCTCTGTTGGGTAATTCAAACATCCCTGACATGTCTGGTTCTGATGCTTGTTCCTTCTTTTCACATTGTGATTTTGGCATTTTGGTATGCCTTGTGGTTTTTATTGATAGCTGGACATTAAATGCAGTATAAAAAAGACTGCTATAAATAGGCCTTCAGAAATGTGGTGGTGAGGTATGGCGTGAGGCAAAACATTCTATGTTCCTAGGTCTCATTCTTTTAGTGAGTTTATGCCTCAGAACTGTGAAGTTCACAAGCGTTTCTCAGGTTATTTCCCTGAGGGAGAGCAGGATGGGACAGGATGGCTAGAGTGGGATGGAGATGGGTATTTCCCTTCTCCTAGATCAATAAGCTCTAAGAATAACCCAGCAGGCTAGTCTTTGGTTGATTAAGAACAGAGTCCTCTGGCTTATTTCAAACTGGTTTCTTCCCCTTCCTCTTACAGGAAGCACCAGGAGATTTCTTTCAAATATTAACTATGGGAACCACGTTGAGGTCCTGGAGGTAAATCTCAAAATACTAGGGTCCCCTAGCATTTTTTTTTTTTTAATTTTTATTTATTTATATTTATCTTTGGCTGTGTTGGGTCTTCGTTTCTGTGCGAGGGCTTTCTCTAGTTGCGGCGAGCGGGGGCCACTCCTCATCGCAGTGCGCAGGCCTCTCACAGTCGCAGCCTCTCCTGTTGCGGAGCACAGGCTCCAGACGCGCAGGCTCAGCAGCCGTGGCTCACGGGCCCAGTTGCTCCGCGGCATGTGGGATCCTCCCAGACCAGGGCTCGAACCCGTGTCCCCTGCACCGGCAGGCAGATTCTCAACCGCTGCGCCACCAGGGAAGCCCTCCCCTAGCATTTTTAATGCTCAGATTTTCCACACTGAGACTCCAGCAATTCATCAGTTAAAGTTCAGGTTTTCCTGGCACTGGTGCCTGAAGTGTTTTCTCCAAACAAAATTCCAGGACTGTGAATAAGATGATTAAATTATTGCCAGTTTTCCCTGAAGCACAGTACATTTAACTACAGAAGTTTTATCACTGAAAACCATTGTAAAGAAAAAAGCCATAAATTTGGAATTTGTTATCTACCTCTTACAACCCTCAAAGAGGTCCTACAAGGAAGAAAGCAATTAGAAAGTAAACTTAGTAAGAAAGGGGGTGGGAAATTATAAATATGTGGTTATACAAGGTAATTTCCCAATAATTAAGAAAGAAACAGAGGAAAGAACTAGGAAAGAAACCTACATGAATAAATAGTAACAACATTTCAGATCAATGAAAATATGTTAATGAGTTTAATGAACTTAAATATATTCAGAGGAGAAATAAAGCATTAAAATAAATAATAGTAACCAAAAACCAAAACCAAAACAAAACAAAAAAAGTCAATAGCAAAAACTAGACAATCCTTCTGTTTTACCATAATAGTTCTTGTCATTAGCTGTACAAATGAAAATAATGAAAATTTTTACCATGTTCTAAGGAGGACCACATAATGTTTTCACTGAGAGTGCAGGTCCTGAAATTCCTGTTTCAGATAGTGATTGAATAAGATCCTATAGGACTAAATATTCTGTGGGTGTGGGTGAAGGGAACATAAACAGATAGAATAGAAAAAGCCTGTTACCTGAAGTTACTGGAGAAAAAAGAGTAAGAAACATTCTCTGGTGAGGAGTGTACTGTGTGTGCATAGGAATTGTATAGGATGAATTTTATTTTTAACCTTGAATCATATTCAGTCTGTGAAGTGCCAGGGGAACCACAGCCCCTGAAAATAGTTGGGAGAATCCAAGGAAAAAAGAGTTAGAGAGGAGATTCCTTAATCTTCTAGCAACATTTCACACTGATCCCTAAACCATGCAGCTCAATATTGAAAAATGGTGAACTGAGACAGCAGTTACCACCAAATAACAGCAACTACAACAGAAACAAACAAACAAATAAACAAAAACAGAATATGCCCAAACAAGCTACTTTCTTGCTAAAACAAAAAGATCCTAGGAGAGGAAAGAAAAAAGAACCCAATATGTCTATAGTTTAATCCAGAATCTCCATTATTTGATTCTCACAATTTCCAGGATACTATGAAATGTTACTCAACATACAAAGAACCAGGAATACAAATATATTCTCAGCAGAAAAGAAAATCAAGTGAGACCTGTCTATTGGAATACGCAAGCTATGATTTTAAGGGGGCTATTAAAACTATCCTCAATGAATAATAAATATGAAAGAATTTGGGTAGACAGATAATACGTTATTTCTGTTTCTGTCCGTGTGTGTGTGAGGGGTTGTGGGTGTGTGTCTTACATTTTTATAATGCTGTTTAAAACAAAAAAGTGTGAAAACATATAGGCACTCTAAAACCATTGTAAATGTAATACATATATAAATCATACCATGAAAAAGGGATATGGACATTAAAAGATTTCTATATTTTACACGGAGTGGCTAAATAATACTGTAAATTAACTGTGAAAAAGTTAAAGATGTATATTTTAATATCTAGTACAATCACTACAAATAATACAAATAAGTATAGGCTTAAAGCCAAAATGAAAATCAAGATAGAATTATATTAAATGATAAAAAATTAAATGATAAAAAAGAATGCTGTAAAAGCATAACAAAAGACAAAATCTGAAGATGCAAGGAGAAAACACATAAGGAAATGGTAACCAAAGCTAACCATATGAAAAATTACATAAAAGGTCAGTTGACTAAAGACTTCAATTTAAAGTTTGAGATCATCAGATATTGAAAAATTAAATAACAACAGCAAAAATGAAGTATTAGGTATATAGAATGCTTAGTATTTGATAGTGCCCTTTATGATTTATCAGATTTAACTACTGAAATGAAGACAAACGCTTGCTATTCCTATTATATAGTTCATAAAACTGAAAACTAAGGTAACCTAATAACCACAATTACTAATAAATGTTAGAATAAGAATAAAATATACATATTCTGATTTCGATACACCATTTTCTTTTCAATACCTGTTAGAAACGTATCATCTGTCTACCCAAATGTCTGATTATAAACAGTCCTTTCTGATGATCCAAGTGTCCAAATGTCATCATTTTTCCTCAGCCTGAAAAACTTCCTTTTGCATTCCTTTTGTTACATATTGTGGGCAATAAATTCCCTTAGATTTCTTTTTTTTTTTCTGAAGATGTCATTATTCATCTTCTTGGTGTATTTTTACTGTGTGATGATTCCTTTTTTCTTTCTTTTAGCATCTTAAAAATGCTGCCTACTGTATACTTACCTGAGTTTTGATGATACTTTGTTGACTGAATTATTGGTCCCATGTATGTAGTGCATCACTTTTCTCATACTGCATTTAAGAGTTGCTCTTTATATTTGGCTCTCAATAGTTTCTTTATGATCTGCTGTTTTCCATATATATTTATGATTATTATATGTGTTTGATTAATTGACCATATTATCATTATATAATGACCATCTCTTTCTCTCGTTACTATTTTTCAATGTCCATTTTTTCTTATATAAGTGTACCTATACTTGTTCTTCTTTGGTATCCACTTGAATGGAATATCTTTTGTCATTCCTTCATATTGAGCCTATGTGTGTCCTTAAAGCTAAAGTGAGTCTCTTGTAGGAAGCATATGGTTGGATCTTGTTTTTTTTTAATCCATCCAAGCACTCTATGCTTTTTCATTGGAGAATTCAATCCATTAACATTTAGAGTAATTATTGATAAGTAAGGACTTTCTAATGCCAGCTTAACAATTGTTTTCTGGCTGTTTTGTAGTCCCTTCTTTCTTTTCTTTCCTTTTCTACTCCTTTGCAAATTGCTGATTTTCCATACTGGTATGCTTTGATTCCCTTCTCTTTATCTTTAGTGTATCTACTATAGAGTTCGCATGCAACAACTCTATTCTATTACTCTGTCCACACACACTTTTATGTTTATAATGCCACCAGTTACATCTTTTTTTAATTTTGTGTATCCATTAACAAATTGTTGAAGCTATAACTATTTTAAAATTTTTGTTCTTTAACCTTTATATTAGAGTTAAGTAAATAAATCATCATATTACAGTATTAGGGTATTTTGAATCTGACTGTATGCTTATCTTTACCAGTCTGTTGTATATTTTCATGTTAGTTAGCAGTGTCCTTTTGTTTCAGCTTGAAGAACTCCTTTCAACATTTCTTATAAGGCAGGTTTAGTGGTGAGGAATTCCCTCAGCTTTTGTTTATTAAGGAAAGTCTTTATTTCACTTTTAATTCTGAAGGACAACTTTGTTAGGTAAATCTGTCTTTGTTAGCAGTTTCTTTCTGCATGTTAAATATATCATCCCACTCTCTCCTGGCCTGCAAGATCTCTGCTGAGAAATCCACTGATCACCTTCTGGGGGTTCCCTTGTATGAGATACTTTTTATTTTCTCTTGCTGCTTTTTTTTTTTTTTTTTTTTTTTTTTTTTTAAAAGGTCCACCTCGGACAACGCACTTTTTTTTTTTTTTTTTTTTTTTAAAATTATTATTTATTTATTTATTCATTCTTGGCTGTGTTGGGTCTTCGTTTCTGTGCGAGGGCTTTCTCCAGTTGTGGCGAGAGGGGCCACTCTTCATCGCGGTGCGCGGGCCTCTCACTGTCGTGGCCTCTCTTGTTGCGGAGCACAGGCTCCAGACGCGCAGGCTCAGTAGCTGTGGCTCACGGGCCTAGTTGCTCCGTGGCATGTGGGATCTTCCCAGACCAGGGCTCGAACCCTTGTCCCCTGCATCGGCAGGCAGGTTCTCAACCACTGCGCCACCAGGGAAGCCCATCTCTTGCTGCTTTTAAAATGCTCTCTTCATCACTGGTTTTAGACAGTTTCATTATTATGCGTCTTAGAGAAGACTGTTTTGGTTTAAAATTTTGAGGTTCCCTATTAGCTTCATGAACTTGGATGTCCAAATCTCTCCTCAGGTTGGGAAGTTCTCAGCCATTATTTCTTTTTTTTTTAATTTTTAAAAATGTATTTATTTATTATTTATCTTTGGCTGCACTGGGTCTTCGTTGCTGCGCACAGGCTTTCTCTAGTTGTGGCGAGCAGGGGCTACTCTTCGTTGCGGTGCACGGGCTTCTCATTGCGGTGGCTTCTCTTGTTGCAGAGCATGGGTTCTAGGCGTGCAAGCTTCAGTAACTGTGGCACATGGGCTCAGCAGTTGTGGCTCACAGGCTCTAGAGCACAGGCTCAGTAGTTGTGGTACACGGGCTTAGCCACCCTGAGGCATGTGGGATCCTCCTGGACCAGGGCTCAAACCTGTGTCCCCTGCACTGGCAGACAGATTCTTAACCACTGTACCACCAGGGGAGCCCTCAGCCATTATTTCTTAAATTAACTTTCTCCTTATCTTCTCTTTCTGCTACTCCAGTTATGTATACATAACTCCTGTTTATGGAATCCAGTAATTCCCATGGTCTTTCTTCATTCCTTTTCAACCTGTTTTCTCTTGTTTCTCTGACTGAATAATTTCAATTAATATGTCTTTGAGTTCACTGATTCTCTCTCTGCTTGTTCAAGTCTGTTGTTGAAGCTCTCTATTGAATTTTTCAGCTCAGTCATTGTACTCTTCAGATCTAAAATTTCTGTTTGATTCTTTTTTATGTTTTCTATCTTTTTGTTGAGCTTCACATTTTGTTCTGGTGTTTGTTTCCTGATATCATTAAATTTTTTATCTATGTCCTCTTGTAGCATTTTGAGCTTCTGTAGAACAACTATTTAAATTATTTTTCAAGAAATTCCTGGATCTCCATTTCTTAGAGACCAGTTACTGGAGATTTACTATATTCCATTGGTGGAGTCATATTTCCCTGATTCTCCGTGATCCCTGTAGAGTTTCATTGGTATCTGCATATTTGAAGAAGCAGTCACCTCTTCTGGACTTTAGTATGGGAAGCCTTTCACCTGCAGGTGGGGACACAGTGGAGCCTGCTGTGACCCTGGGTCCAGTGGTGCAAGGCACTGAGTGTGGGAGTGTGTGGCAGCATGGGTCCAAGGGGGCATGATGTCTCTTTGGCTCAGGCTGCTGGGTTCCACAGTGTCACCAACTATGTGGCCCTTAGTGAGCACTGTGTTGGAGGCTGCAGTGGCTGCAAGAGCTGCTGTTGTCCTCAGTGGTGTCTCTAAATCTGGTAAGAACAAGGGCAAGCAGTGGTGGTGAGTAGATCCAGGGTTGTGCACACACTTATCTGTGAGGTCCAGCTGCAGTAGCAGGGGCTAGTTGCAGACACACATGTAGCGATGGAGGCCAGGGCTGTTAGTTAGCAAGGGCTGGGGCCAACTCTGGGCTCATTGGCCACTGTTGGGTCTCTGGCTATTGGCCTGATCGCCTATGGCTACACACTCTCTCCCAGGTATGCACACTGAAGTGGAGGTTGGTGATGAGTGTCAGGCTTGGGGCATGCACGGGCACAGCTGGAGGGGCTACTACAGTGGGGACATAGTGGTGTTGACCAGTGACAAGGGGCAGAGCTTGATCTATGTAGAAATTTTGTTTTGCAATTATATAATGCTTGTTCTTGCTTAAGAGCTGAAATGTGGGTTATTGTAAGTGAGGCAGAAAATAATTGATTGTGGTGCATTTAATCTACATTGAGAGCTTAACTCTCTAGAAGTGGTATAGTTAATAGGAATTTTTAAGCCTCTTTTTGCAAGATGTTTGTTATATTTTATGTGTCAGTCTCCAGAATCAGTGCTTATGACAGTTAATTTTATTGGACTAAAAACTGCTATGAATTAAAACCCTTGAGAATTAGAAAGACAACATCACAACCTAGCATTTTTTACATGAAATTTAATGTATTACATTAACACTATCATCTATAGACAACGAGAAGGAGAAAAATATTTCTTCTTTGTTACAACAGAAGAAAGAAGCAACAGAAGAAAGAAGACTATTCTCCAACTAGTCTCAGGTAGTCACTCAAGTTTTTTCATCAGTAAAATTTTCTTTGTTTTGTCAAAATGAAGACAGAACATGACACTGAATAATACGTTTCATTGCAGTAAAAGAACATCACCACTAGGGACTACCATTTAAGAAATAATTATTATCCCATTGCATACAACCAGAAACTTCATAAAATCTTGTGTTTTCTTATAAAAATTGGCTTGCAGAAGTTTTTCATTGGCTGTAGAAAAAGAAAAATCCAATGCTATTGATATCTTTATAAATTGCATTTTCTGATTTATTCTACTGTCTATAATTTTGAATGTAGTTTATTACTTTCTATTAACTATACTTGACATTTCATAAAAATCATAATCTTCCATTTTAAAGCAACCTGCCAAATGATTTTCATCAACAATGGTTTTATTTGAGATAAGTCCTTAATTCAAATTCTGCCTGACTTCAATGTTTCAGTCTCAATTTTCTTTTTCTCCTAAAAGAGTTACCTCAAGGGGAAAATTCAACTCCTTCCACTCCTTAGGATTATTTCAATTTCTAGAATAGAGTTTTCAAAGAACATTATTTCAGCCCAGTGAGTCTCTGTTCATCCCTGTTGGCAGGCACATTCCACCTGTTTCCAGGACTCAGCTTTGCTCTTGTGAGCCCTCACCTCTTTACGGGAGGCCAACTGGACACTTTCACTTAAACCACAAACACCGCGTCCTACATCAGATTGGTGGACCTCTATGCTGGTTGCCTCGCTGTAAATGTGAATGTGGATTCCCCGTACTCACAGGACAGTGTAAATTTGTTCTCCATTACTGCATGTTGAGCTCCCTTGTCCAGATCATCCCTGATATTTCGGGTTGGCAACTTCACACCTGGTAAAGCGTCCAGAACTCACCCTGTGTCCCGGGAGTCTGTCCATTTCACTGCAATTAACCAAACTCTTTCAAATTAAGGTTTTGAATTATGACATTTAAAAATATTCATGTGAACAGACTTTCTGAAAATTTGATATAATATAGTGGTAACAAGTGATAACTATAAAGTTAGGTTGAGTTAACTGTTATTCTGCTATTATAATTATCCTGGCTTCAGTTCCTTCATAGGGTATTTGTCTTTTATGTGTTTTATTTTGCCTTTTATATTATTAATTTCACAGGAGTTAAATGACTCATTTTCATCACTAAGTCTGTATCTGTATCTGAAATTCATTGATTACATTTTGGTCATTGGTGAGAGGGATAAATTCAATGTGCTTAAAAATAAACCTACTATCAAAATTCTTATGCTCAGGTCCATACTTACAGTTATGATTCCAATATAGGAGGTTCTTTTAAACTTAAATATAATTTGGTTAAAAAAAGAAACTATATTAGGAAATAAGAAAATTTAGGGACCTGCAAACTCCAGTTACTTATTATCTCTACATGTTCTCAAGTGCTCAACTATATTAGCAGCTCTTTTATGATTATTTCTGCTTTGACAATCTCCTGTTTCCCCAAATCCAACACATACAAAACTCAACTTATTATATTTTCATCTAATGATTTGCACACTTTCTAAACATTTGCAGTTCTAGTAATACGATATTCAGGAAAAAAGAAAAAACATTAATTTTTCTTACTGCTACAAAATAAAATAAAAAATAAAGAATAAAGATTTAGAGTAATGCACAATTTACTTCTCATATCAGTCACTCATTTAACAATATATTTTGAGTGTCTATGCAGGAGTAGGTATTATTCTAGTTCTGGGAGTATAGCAGTAAACAAAGTATATAAATCACTCTCCTAGTGATGGAGAGAGAGTCAATAAACAAAAAAAAACAAATGTATCATTTGTCAGCTTGCAGTAAGTGCCCTGGACTGACTTCTAGAGGGACAAATGACAAACACTTATTTCAGTCAAGGACATTCATCCTCAATATATAGCCAGTACTCGCCATTAGCCCTCATAAAAAACAAGACAATGAAATAGTCTAAAACGAGTACTTCCTGAACTATGTATAACTGAAACATCAATATTAAGATGAAATAGTCTAGACTGAGGCCATGGCAATCTCAGTCAGTTCTTTTTTACCTCTATTGCAATATGAGACTCTTAAAATACATGTATGTACCTTCTGAAGAACTCTCTAAACTAATTCTGCACAAATTCCAAGAAAGTAACAAATGAACAACAGAACAAAAAAAAACCCCCAAAAAACAGAGAAATCCATATCCAACTTGCCAAGAATATGTGAAGTCATATGAATGTATGATAAGTGAAGTTATTTTCTAAAAGACAGCTGCCCATACCAAGGCAGGATAGGTATATTATTAGACAGGATATAATATATATACATTATTAGGCAGGATAGATATATTAGAGATAGTTAGCTTCTTTTGCAATGTTTTTTACTCAACTGTCTGTATTTTAGAGACTATTATTAATGTATTTTTGCATAAGTACATGTTGAGTATATGCTTTTTTCTAAGAATAAATGGTGTTTCTCAATTAAAACAAGTCCTTCATCTCATTGAAGGAAAGAATAATATGGAAACTGAAATTACCAGATTATATTTTATTTTTAAGTTCCTTGCAAATGGCAAAAATAAACAAAACAAAATAAAAAAATCTCTAGAGGCCAATCTCATTAAGGTAAACTTATTACTTATGTAATATTCCCATTACAGAGATAAGTACCTTGTGGGTCCTCTAGAAATGCCGCTTGCATTCCCTCATCCCTTCATTACAGCTAGTGATTAGATGGCTAACTGGCCTCCAAACTGTCACCCTGATCAATATTTCTTACTTATAAATGATAACTTGAAAGTGTTTACTATTTCAAATGCGGAAACATAGGTACCTTCTTGAAAATATCACGTTTATCAATGTACAGTTTCAGAAGTCAAACTACTCTGAAAGGCACTTACATTTTTCTGAAATTGTTTTGTATTATTTTAGTTTTAGCCCTGTTACAACTTTGTTAGTTAGTCCAGGATCATGACTTACATAAATTAGGTACATAGTAGGTACTCAATTAAATCTTATTGATCCATTGTCTGATTAATTCAGATATCTTTCTAAAATAAACTGTTGGATTATATATATACCTTACTTAGGTATTTGAGCTTTTTTTGAACTCTTGAATGAAAGCTTCTGCCGAAAAACATTTACACAGAAAACAGAGATTTGACTTTAAAATAGCACATATGGCAAAGAGGGGTCCCTAGATGAATGTGAAAAGAGAGATGATAAGATATGAATGACAGGAAAGGATGGGCATTTTTACAGCATAATTTGAAGAAAAGAGTAAACTCAGAGAAATGATTAGAATTCTGGAAATTGAGTGACAGGATTTTTCCAAATGACAGAGAATAGGCAAATCAAAAAATAAACAAGAATATACTCTTTGGGAAATGGGTAGGAGAATTACATTATATAAGAAGTTGTATGATAAAAACATAAGTGGATTGACAAAGTGGTGTCAAAAAACATCTAAAAATAATATTGCTCTATATGATAACAAATTCTGAGTTTTTTTTTCACAACATGATTATTGAAATTAAAGAAGTTACAAGTGAAGAGAAGTAACTGTTAAGATAACTAGTTTTAACTGAACTAGTTGATAAACTTCCATATACATATATTTTAATTGCAATTCACATAACATACAATTAAATGTCATAAAGTATACAGCTCAGTGGTATTCAGTTCATTCACAATAGTGGGCAAACACAACCACTCCCTAGTTTCAAACTTTTTCATCATCCCAGAAAAACATCCTGCATAATAAGTAATTACTCCGATTCCCACCTCGCTCATCCTGTGGTAACAACATATCTGCTTTCTGTCTCTAGGGACTTGCCAATTCTGGGTGTATCATGTAAATTTAACCATACAATGTGATCTTTTATGCCTGGCTTCAGAGGAGGAGAAATGGCAATTTAAACTAAAGCATTTAAACCAAAGTAAGTTCAGAAAATTTGAAGAAAAATTTTAGAGTAAGGTCTCTGACAAAAATAATCAGAGTAGACTTTTTTGCCCAGTCAATTTCATTCTATGATTTTTTTAAACTAATTTTGTTTTTATTTTTGAGTAACCAATATGATTTATCAACTATGAATAAATTTGTCACGAACATAATTTAAATAACCTAGTAGGAACCATAAAGTGGTAAAAAACATGGTGAGAGACAAGAGCCAGTTTGTCACCCAGGCAGGTTTATGCAGCATGTGGGGATAAAATATTAAAAGTACATATCAAACTATGTTGTAAATAATAGTAATTTAATAAACTAGGTTTATGTTTTAGTTATTTGATGCCTGTTCACACACAAACATCAATTTTCCTCTCATGATATCACTGAAACAGTATCAGTTGCAAACAAATCTTCTAAAGCACAAATACTTCTATACAATTCATCAAGGGCAAAATCAAGAAAGATTATCATATTTTATCTTTCATCAGGGGCAAAAACAAGAAAGATTATCATATTTTATCTTAAACAGAGACCAGTTCTGAGAATTTACTTGTGAAGTAAGAGTGAATAATATCAGAGCTCAGATCCCAAATCCCTGAAATTGCAGTAGTTTCTCTGTGGCCAACAACAAGGGAATATGAACCTTCTGTGAGCTTGTTAGTGTTTCAATGCAGACGAGCCTTTTAAATAATTTTCTAAGCTATCGCTCTGTACCGAGTATTAAGAAAGACCAACTGGATTTGCTTACCATGCTGAGAATGACCACATAAAAATGGGTATAAAATTTACAAATCGGTTTAATACACTGATTAATTATAATAACTTTTGTGTCAAATCCAAACTTTATTAAAACATAAGCACACTGAAATATCCTTTGTATATCAGTATTGAAAAACACATGAATAAATGAATGGAAGAAGGACTATATGAAGTAGAAATAGAGGCCACCATAAGACATGGTCTTCAGGTTAATTACGGAATAGCTAGAAGCTAGTATTATTCTATGGCTGCAATTCCTTACTCATGAAGACAACTTTTCCTAGAAACTTTTTCCTTTTCTTTTCTTTTTTTCCCAAATAATTTGACTTGCTCGAATATCAAGGTCTTATTTTTCAACATATACTTAAAATTTCATTTAATTTTTAATGAATTTTTTCATCCTCCTCAGTAGGACTGATCCCTTCTTCCTTTGGGTCTCTTTCTATCCCTCTGAATTCTCTACATTCATAGACTTATTAATACTGTATTCCGTTTATGACTGAAATCTGTATTTAAGTATAAACCTCTTGTGCTGTAAACTACACAAGGATAGGCAGTCTCTACCTCTGAAGAGAAGATACTACTTAGAACTTTCATTGCAGTAATGGAGAGTGAAAGATCTTCATATAAATTTTATTGAAATTGTTCAAAAGAGCCAGAGGTTATTTTGGAGGTTATTAATTCATAATATAGAAAAATGCATTTTCTTCCTAAATAGATTTTTTTTTAGCTTATACCCCAAATGTTATTTTGCTCATCTGTATCAGATACTTTGTCTATTAATCAAAACACTTTAGTAAAAAAAATGAGTATTTTAGAATAAAAACAAAACTGACTGCTTTTGTGTCAGTGATTTCTACAGTGCATGGTACACAGTTGGCACTCATAATATCTGTGGTAGTAATCATAATATGTGAATAATAAAGGGGAATACTGGAAAAAAATGTGATGTAAAGTTCTACACACTTAATGAGTTTGCAGTAGTTTTTAAATTAATTACTAGTGTTTACAATTATTTTCACCTTTGATTCTATGTTATTATTTTTCTGTCCCCCACTGACTCACATCTTTGAAATCCATTCTGAACTCTGGAAAATTTTACTGGATATCTTCTTTCTTCCATCTGCTTTTTTTTTTTTTTTTTTAAACATCTTTATTGAAGTAAAATTGTGTTACAATGGTGTGTTAGTTTCTGCTTCATAACAAAGTGAATCAGTTATATATATACATATGTTCCCATATCTCTTCCCTCTTGCATCTCCCTCCCTCCCACACTCCCTATCCCACCCCTCTAGGTGGTCACAAAGCACCAAGCTGATCTCCCTGTGCTATGTGGCTGCTTCCCACTAGCTATCTATTTTACATTTGGTAGTGTATATATGTCCATGACACCCTCTCACCCTGTCACATCTCTCCCCTCCCCCTCCCCATATCCTCAAGTCCATTCTCTAGTAGGTCTGTGTCTTTATTCCCGTCTTGCCACTAGGTTCTTCATGGCCTCTTTTTTTTTTTTCCTTAGATTCCATATACATGTGTTAGCATACTGTATTTGTTTTTCTCTTTCTGACTTACTTCACTCTGTATGACAGACTCTAACTCCATCCACCTCATTACAAATACCTCCATTTCATTTCTTTTTATGGCTGAGTAATATTCCATTGTATATATGTGCCACATCTTCTTTATCCATTCATCTGTCGATGTACATTTAGGTTGCTTCCATGTCCTGGCTATTCTAAATAGAGCTGCAATGAACATTTTGGTACATGACACTTTTTGAACTATGGTTTTCTCAGGCTATATGCCCAGTAGTGGGATTGCTGGGTCGTATGGTAGTTTTATTTGTAGTTTTTTAAGGACCCTCTATACTGTTCACCATAGTGGCTGTATCAATTTACATTCCCACCAATGGTGCAAGAGGGTACCCTTTCCTCCACACCCTCTCCAGCATTTATTGTTTCTAGATTTTTTGATGATGGCCATTCTGACCGGTGTGAGATGATATCTCATTGTAGTTTTGATTTGCATTTCTCTAATGATTAAGGATGTTGAGCATTCTTTCATGTGTCTGTTGGCAATCTGTATATCTTCTTTGGAGAAATGTCTATAAGGTCTTCTGCCCATTTATGGATTGGGTTATTCGTTTTTTTGTTATTGAGTTGCATGAGCTGCTTGTAAATCTTGGAGATTAATCCTTTGTCAGTTGCTTCATTTGCAAATATTTTCTCCCGTTCTGAGGGTTGTCTTTTGGTCTTGTTTATGGTTTCCTTTGCTGTGCAAAAGCTTTTAAGTTTCATGAGGTCCCATTTGTTTATTTGTGTTCTTATTTCCATTTCTCTGGGAGCTGGGTCAAAAAGAATCTTGCTGTGATGTATGTCATAGAGTGTTCTGCCTATGTTTTCCTCTAAGAGTTTGATAGTGTCTGGCCTTACACTTAGGTCTTTAATCCATTTTGAGTTTATTTTTGTGCATGGTGTCAGGGAGTGTTCTAATTTCATACTTTTACATGTATCTGTCCAGTTTTCCCAGCACCACTTATTGAAGAGGCTGTCTTTTCTCCACTGTATATGCTTGCTTCTTTTATCAAACATAAGGTGACAATATGTGCGTGAGTTTATCTCTGGGCTTTCTATCCTGTTCCATTGATCTATATTTCTGTTCTTGTGCTAGTACCAAACTCTCTTGATTACTGTAGCTTTGTAATATAGTCTGAAGTCAGGGAGCCTGCTTCCCCCAGCTCCATTTTTCGTTCTCAAGATTGCTTTGGCTATTCGAGGTCGTTTGTGTTTCCATACAAATTGTGAATTTTTTTGTTCTAGTTCTGTGAAAAATGCCAGTGGTAGTTTGATAGGGATTGCATTGAATCTGTAGATTGCTTTGGGTAGTAGAGTCATTTTCACAATGTTGATTCTTCCAATCCAGGAACATGGTATATCTCTCCATCTATTTGTATCATCTTTAATTTCTTTCATCAGTGTCTTATAATTTTCTGCCTACAGGTCTTTTGTCTCCTTAGGTAGGTTTATTCCTAGATATTTTATTCTTTTTGTTGCAATGGTAAACGGGAGTGTTTTCTTAATTTCACTTTCAGATTTTTCATCATTAGTACATAGGAATGCAAGAGATTTCTGTGCATTAATTTTGTATCCTGCTACTTTACCAAATTCATTGATTACCTCTAGTAGTTTTCTGGTAGCATCTTTAGGATTCTCTATGTATAGTATCATGTCATCTGCAAACAGTGACAGCTTTACTTCTTCTTTTCCGATTTGGATTCCTTTTATTTCTTTTTCTTCTCTGATTGTTGTGGCTAACACTTCCAAGACTATGTTGAATAATAGTGGTGAGAGTGGGCAACCTTGTCTTGTTCCTGACCTTAGTGGAGATGGTTTCAGTTTTTCACCATTGAGGACAATGTTGGCTGTGGGTTTGTCATATATGGCCTTTATTATGTTGAGGAAAGTTCCCTCTATGCCTACTTTCTGCAGGGCTTTTATCATAAATGGGTGTTGAATTTTGTCGAAAGCTTTCTCTGCATCTATTGAGATGATCATATGGTTTTTCTCCTTCAATTTGTTAATATGGTGTATCACGTTCATTGATTTGCATATATTGAAGAATCCTTGCATTCCTGGGATAAACCCCACTTGATCATGGTGTATGATCCTTTTAATGTGCTGTTGGATTCTGTTTGCTAGTATTTTGTTGAGGATTTTTGCATCTATGTTCATCAGTGATATTGGCCTGTAGTTTTCTTTCTTTGTGACATCTTTGTCTGGTTTTGGTATCAGGGTGATGGTGGCCTCGTAGAATGAGTTGGGGAGTGTTCCTCCCTCTGCTATATTTTGGAAGAGTTTGAGAAGCATAGATGTTAGCTCTTCTCTAAATGTTTGATAGAATTCACCTGTGAAGCCATCTGGTCCTGGGCTTTTGTTTGTTGGAAGATTTTTAATCACAGTTTCAATTTCAGTGCTTGTGATTGGTCTGTTCATATTTTCTATTTCTTCCTGGTTCAGTCTCGGCAGGTTGTGCATTTCTAAGAATCTGTCCATTTCTTCCAGGTTGTCCATTTTATTGGCATAAAGTTACTTGTAGTAATCTCTCATGATCGTTTGTATTTCTGCAGTGTCAGTGGTTACTTCTCTTTTTTCATTTCTAATTCTATTGATTTGAGTCTTCTACCTTTTTCTCTTGATGAGTCTGGCTAATGGTGTATCAATTTTGTTTATCTTCTCAAAGAACCAGCTTTTAGTTTCATTGATTTTTGCTATTGTTTCCTTCATTTCTTTTTCATTTATTTCTGATCTGATCTTTATGATTTCTTTCCTTCTGCTACCTTTGGGGTTTTTTTGTTCTTCTTTCTCTAATTGCTTCAGGTGCAAGGTTAGGTTGTTTATTCGAGATGTTTCCTGTTTCTTGAGGTAGGCTTGTATTGCTATAAACTTCCCTCTTAGCACTGCTTTTGCTGCATCCCATAGGTTTTGGGTCGTCGTGTCTCCATTGTCATTTGTTTCTAAGTATTTTTTGATTTCCCCTTTGATTTCTTCAGTGATCACTTCGTTATTAAGTAGTGTATTGTGTAGCCTCCATGTGTTTGTATTTTTTACAGATCTTTTCCTGTAATTGATATCTAGTCTCATAGCGTTGTGGTCGGAAAAGATACTTGATATGATTTCAATCTTGTTAAATTTACCAAGGCTTGATTTGTGACCCAAGATATGATCTATCCTGGAGAATGTTCCATGAGCACTTGAGAAAAATGTGTATTCTGTTGTTTTTGGGTGGAATGTCCTATAAATATCAATTAAGTCCATCTTGTTTAATGTATCATTTAAAGCTTGTGTTTCCTTATTTATTTTCATTTTGGATGATCTGTCCATTGGTGAAAGTGGGGTGTTAAAGTCCCCTACTATGATTGTGTTGCTGTCGATTTCCCCTTTTATGGCTGTTAGTATTTGCCTTATGTATTGAGGTGCTCCTATGTTGGGTGCATAAATATTTACAATTGTTATTCCTTTATTTTAGGCAGCCTCTCTGCTAATGGATATGGCTGTGTTCCTGTCTTGCTAGTTGTTTGTCATAGGGTGTCCAGCACTGTAGCTTGCTGGTCATTGAGTGAAGCTGGGACTTGATGTTGAGATGGAGATCTCTGAGAGATTTTCGCTGTTTGCTATTACGTGGAGCTGGGAGGTCTCGTGTGGACCAGTGTCCTGAAGTTGGCTCTCCCACCTCAGAGGCACAGCCCTGATGCCTGGCTGGGGCACCAAGAGCCTTTCATCCACACGGCTCAGAGTAAAAGGGAGAAAAAAATAGAAAGAGAGAGGATATAATATATTGAAGTAAAATAAAGCTATTATAAAGCAAAGCTATACAGAGAAAATCTCACCCAGAAGAATATACATATAAACTCACAAAAAAAGGAAAAGAGGAAAAATTAATATATCCTGCTCCCAAAGTCCACCTCCTGAATTTGGGATGATTCGTTGTCTATTCAGGTATTCAACAGATGCAGGTACATCACGTTGATTGTGGAGCTTTAATCCACTGCTTCTGAGGCTGCTGGGAGACATTTCCCTTTCTCTTCTTTGTTTGCACAGCTCCCGGGGTTCAGCTTTGGATTTGGACCCGCCTCTGCGTGTAGGTCGCCTGGGGGCGTCTGTTCTTCGCTCACACAGGACGGGGTTAAAGGGCAGCTGCTTCGGGGGCTCTGGCTCACTCAGGCGGGGGGAGGGAGCGGTACAGAGGAGGCGGGGCGAGCCTGCGGCGTCAGAGGCGTCGTGACGTTGCAGCAGCCCGAGGCGCGCCGTTCTCCTGGGGAAGTTGTCCCTGGATCATGGGACCCTGGCCGTGGCGGGCTGCACCGGCTCCCGGGAGGGGCGGTGTGGAGAGTGACCTGTGCTCGCACACAGGCTTCTCGGTGGCGGCAGCAGCAGTCTTAGCGTCTCACGCCCGTCTCTGGGGTCCGCGCTGGTAGCCGCGGCTCGCGCCCGTCTCTGGAGCTCGTTTAGGCGGCGCTCTGCATCCCCTCTCCTCACGCACCAGGAAACAAAGAGGTAAGAAAAAGTCTCTTGCCTCTTCGGCAGCTGCAGACCTTTTCCCGGACTCCCTCCCGTCTCGCTGTGGCGCGCTAACCCCTTCAGGCTGTGTTCACGCCGCCAACCCCAGTCCTCTCCCTGCGATCCGACCGCAGCCCGAGCCTCAGCCCCCAGCCCCGCCCGCCCCGGCGGGGGAGCAGACAAGCCTCTCGGGCTGGTGAGCGCTGCTCGGCACCGATCCTCCGTGCGGGAACCTCTCCACTTTGCCCTCCGCACCCCTGTGGCTGCGCTCTCCTCCGTGGCCCCGAAGCTTCCCCCCTCCGCCACCCGCAGTCTCCGCCCGCGAAGGGGCTCCTAGTGTGTGGACACCTTTCCTCCTTCACGGCTCCCTCCCACTGGTGCAGGCCCCGTCCCTATTCTTTTTTCCTTTGGAGGTTTGAAGTGGTCATGTGCAGACCTGGAGAGAGATACTTTTTACAGTTAAGAATAATTTTCAAAGCTAAGCCTTCTGCTATTGATAGTAAAGTTTATTACTTAATGTTATAAATTTGCAACAAAATATATCTTCCTCCATTTCTAAAAATCAATACTAAGTTAAAAAAAATTCAATTAACCATTAATAATGAAAATTCCTCATGCCCAAAGATTAACTTTTGTTAACCACATGATTTTAAATTACTCTTCTGATACATAAATTAATTTTAAAATATATTGCAGAACAAATATCATACTCCATTTACAATTTAGGGAATGTTCTTTTATATATTAAAGCACACAGGCCCAAAATAATTAGAGAACAATGACTATCTCATAAACTATGAGAAATAGGACAGAAGTCAAAGGCCAGTGTGTGGGAATGATCACATACTTTTCTTTCCCTCCATTTAATTTCAATAAACTAATGTTGATAAAGAACACACTGATGTCGAGCACTGCATTAATTAGATATGTAGTCTTTAATAAATCATCATCATGACTACCAGAAGCTTTCACTGTATTTTAAATATGAGAAATTGGCTTACTTTGCTGTACTACAACAAGTCTATAAATAATATTGTATTCTGGAATATATGGCAACTGAGAGTTTGACTACTCTACAAAAATTTTTGACAACATTCAATATTTATTTAATTTAATTTAATTCCTACAATGTGCCAAACAATGTGATAGTCACTAAGGTTAAAGTGATGAGCAAAACAAACACAAGTGCTTCTTTCATGGAAATTAATGTTTACTAAGGAAAATAGGATTAGTCAAATATCATATTAATTCTCTGAATTCGAAACTACCATTGATTATGTATTTTATTTGTCCCTTCTATATCTGGACTCATGTTTTAGTATCCACATTAAATATAGAGAAATAAAGAAAAGAAAAAAAAAACCCCAAATTTTAGATCATTTGTGAATAAATTAAAATTGATTCAATAATTGTGAATGTGTGCGAAACTGTTGTAGATTACACCCATGCAAATACTTAGACATTATCATTCTTAAGGTACACTGTAGATTCTCCACTCCGTGAAGATCTCTGAATCATTTCACCTACATTTTTTCTGAATCACGCATATGATTTTTGTCCTTTTCTCCGTTTTATATACTATCAATTCCTTATTTCTATTTTCTTTATCCTTCTATAATACAAAAACATGTTCTTCCTATATTTCCATGTGCAAAATCAATAACTGATGAGCTGGACTGCTGACACAATCTAAGCTCATTAAGTATTCCTATGGAGAATTTGCATGTCTAAAAGGAATTCTGATACCAGCTAGTAAGTTCATTAAATTTCCATCCTTATAATTACTAGTTGTAGAAAATGCACTGTTCTATGAGATGTGTAATAGAGAAAACTTACTGCTTATGTAGGAAATATTTTAGTTTTCTGAAGGATGATTAGATTTTAGTCAGATGCTGCACACTTATTTGGACATGTATAACTCTCAGGAAACCTTGATGTTATTGTATAAATAATCATTAGCAGAGAACAAACGTGTTTGTACCACATTTCCTCTGACTTGATGAAACCCCAGCTCTCTGGTCTTTCTGAGGCACTGACCACACCTGGAGTATAAGGTTCACTGGAGACAGAAAATAACACACCAGAAGTACGATTGTGGGATTTCTATCAGCTTCAGGCAATTAAAAATCCTTTCAAACCAATGTCTGGCTAGGGTGATTAACAAACAGTTCACTGGTAGCATCCAGGAAGTGAATTAATCTAGGTGCAAATTTCTCAGAACCTTATTACACGGAGGTTTCTTAGTATCATGGTAATTTTTTCACGGAGTTCCTAAGCCAAAATAAATATCTAATAGTTCCAGGTACTAGGTTGTGATGCTTATGCAAGTTAATAAGTATTTATACCCTAACATCTTAACATTTATTTGGCAAATATTAGAATCCAATTAGACACTGACACTCTTATTCCTTGTTCTACATTAATTTCCATGTGATACTGTCTTTTTTACAGCAATTGATGAAAACAAATTTCTAAAGATATGACACAGACATTGCACCTATGAGCTTAAGTTACAGCAGTGAAAAAAGTAATCTGATGGAATTTATGTTCTAATAAGGCTTACATTTTACTGGGTATGAGATAGATGGGAAAGCAGAAAGTAAACTTTTAAAGTAAATACTATGTTTAAAGGAGACAGCTGCCATTAAGAAAGGTAAAGGAGAGGAGGGCATGAGTAGAGTACAGAGTACAATTTTAAATTGGGCTGCCCATAAAGTCTTCTGAGAATGAGTTATTTTGGAAAATACTTAAAGAAAATGAAAGATTGAATTGCTTCAAGAGTGTCCTAGACAGGGAGAAAAATAAGAGACAGACACTGAAGCAGGTATAAATCTGCCTAATGAATTTTAAAAGGTCAAAAAAGTCAGCATGACTGGCGGTGAGTAAGCAAGCACACATGGAAGAATGTGTTGGGGACAAATTATAAAAGGCATTAGACTTATATCTAAGAGGTGTGAAGACTTTGGCTTCCACTCTGATGGCAAAGCAGCCATCGAAGTGTTTTAAGCAGAGAAGTAAGATCAGGTAACCAGTAGTTAACCTGGACCCCATGGCTGCGCTGTTACTAGAGTTTATATGGGGAAGCAGAAAGACCAGTTAAAATATTATTGAAATCCAGGCTAGAGTTGGTGACATCTTGGATCAGGATAAGAGTAGCACAGGTGGAGAGTTGTTTCATCCCTATTTTATTTTCAACTGGAACTAATATGACTTGTTGATGAAATGGATTTGGATGGTGAGAAAAATAAAAGAGTCAAAGATATCTCCCAAGTATTTCTATATGGGATTTAGGAAGGGACTGAGGAAGAATCAGTTAGGAAAAATATAATGAGTTTGGAATAGAATGTATCGAGGTAGAGAGTCTTAGTAAATATCCAAGTGTCCGCTAACTAAGGCTGTCAAGAAATCTATCTCTCACTTCATAGAGGACATTGCTCCAGCAATTCCTCCTTCTACCATGTCATTCTTATCAGCATAAGATCTTCAGACAATCTCAAATGACTTGTCTGTACTCACTGTCTCCAAATTTTCTCCCCACATTCACTAATAAACCCACACCAATTTCAAGTTTACATAAGTCTTTCTCAAAGAATTTACTTCTACATAGCCAAATCCAAGGGTTATTCTAAGCCTTCATCTTGCCTAACCATCAACAGCTATTGAGTGAGTGCTTTCTCCTCCATCAAATATTCTCTTTACTTGACTTACCTTGATTTTTCGCTGGATTCTCATTCTAATTGTCCCCCCTAGTTTCCATTCAACTCCCTTACTGTAAATGTTAGGGTGACCCAGGACTTATGTCTTAGACTCCTTTCTCTTCTTTATTTTCATATATTCCCTGGTGATGAAGTAGTTAAAGTAACGAATAAAATGTTAGAATCGATAGTGATCGTTTAGGAAAAAGTAAACTGTTCAGGTTGGGATACTACAGAAACAATACTGGAAAGACTAAAATTTTTGATAGAATAATGTAATAGTTAAAATTATGTAGGAATTTTTGTCATTGCTAATTATATACTAGAAATGGCCATGAACATGAGGATTGAAGTGGAGTGGAAGACAAGAACTTTAGAGGAGTGAAACTCACGTAAAGGGGAAAATAGGCTTTATTAGAATCACTAAAATAAATATCAAAATTAACCAGTATTAAAAAATAAAAGTTATATAGAGAGCGATAGTGATGCAGGAGATGAAATCTTATGAAAAATGAAGACAAATATCCTGGTGGTCAGTGGTTGATGTCAATGAAAGAATAAGCAGCAGTATAAATCTATGAAACTAAAATAAAAGTGGGAGCTTTTAGAGATAAGGGAGTGAGAATAAATTTCAAATGGCAATGAAAAGCTAGACAATAGTTTACAAATATATTTAACACTGTGAAATCACTCAGAGAGCTTAATAAATGCTACTGTATAAATCCTATCCCTGGCAATTCTGATGAAATTAGCCTGGGTACATCCTGAGCATTGCTGAAGTCCCCCAGATAATGGGTGTGTGAAATCTAGAGCACTTACCTACCCTTAGCTCCAGTGGTAATAAGAAATAGGGAAGAGAAAATATATACCACCTAAGACGTACAGGGGGAAAAAAATAATAATAACCCCAGGGAAAGAGAGGTTTTATTTGGAGGACATAAAGGTTAAGAGATAGGTTGCCTCATTGGATTATTTTTCTGGTGATTAATCATAAGTTTCTAAAGACTGGAAGGAAGGATTTCAAAATTAGAGAAAAGAAGAAGGGAAGGAAAAGGACTGTGCTAGGGTGTATGGGGATTGGGATGGAGTAAACAAGGAGAGTTTGGTTCTTCTTGAGTGAATGAAGATGCTGCTATAAAACACATCAGATTACTATTGTTGGTCTTCAAGGCTGTGAGTTTTAAATTCTTGTCTTTCACTCCACTTCAATCCTCATGTTCATGGCCATTTCTAATATATAATTAGCAATAAGAAAAATTCCTACATAATTTTAACTATTACATTATTCTATCAAAAATTTTAGTCTTTCCAGTGCTGTTTCTGTAGTATCCCAACCTGAACAGTCTACTTTTTCCTAAACGATCTCTATTGATTCTAATATTTTATTCTTTACCTTAACTACTTCATCTCCAGGGAATATATGAAAATAAAGAAGAGAAAGGAGTCCAAGACATGAGTTCTGGGTCACCCTAACATTCTGGTCTTTTCTTAGCACCTACAGATGGAGACTTAAAAATTGCATATCGCAGTCCTAATCTGAGGTTCTCACTTGGCCTCTCTATAGGGGAGACCATATTCCTCTGAAGGCCAAAGTTCAGGGAGCAGCAGATTGTTTTGAAACCTGAGGGGTAGTTTTATCACTGATGTGTCAAAAATTCAAGAATGCCTGCTACTACACTGTTACTTAACATTCATCTGTGAGGTAGATGATGAAAATAAACAGGAAAGCTTCACATGTAACTTTTTAAAAGCAGTCATCATTTTATTTGTAGATGATAACGTTACTAAAAAAAATTGCAAGACAATACATTGAAGTACAACATAGCTAATGAAAGAGATTTTCTAATGGATGGAAACATGATATACTATACAAATTAATAGCTTTTCTACATTCACAAAATACTTTAGTGATTAAAAACTAACTTAATATTAGAAATTCTAAATTCCAAGCTTCATACCCTCAAGCTCAGAGTATAAAATAGAACTGCATTTGTTATAAGAAAAAAGAAAGAAAAAAACACAACTTCGTAAGGGATTTTAGAGTGAGGAGAGGAAAAAGAATAAAGAAAAGTGATGGGATTAAAACAGAGAAAACTTTATAGGTGATAAAGAGATGGTACAATCAATTGTTAAACTGGATTCTCCCCAAATCCCAAAACAAGAAAGAAAAATCTGGTTAAAAATAATTAGATTCCTCGAAGGTCTGATAAAGGTCTTTAGAGGCTCTTCCTAAAATGAGAACTGTCTTTGGCAAAGGGAAGAATAGTTAAATGCGGGATGAAGTTGGAAAAGAATAGAGAGAGAGCGAGAAGAAGGTATTGTTAGAGGAGATCAAGATGGCGGAGTAAGAGGATGCTGGTCTCACCTCCCCTTACCAACACATCAAAATTACAACTACATGTGGAGCAACCCTTGCTGAAAACAATCTGGAGACTGGCAGAAAGGCTCTTTACACCAAGGCTGTAAAGAAAAATTCACACAGAGTCTGACAGGAACAGAGGAGAAGTGATTTGGTCAAGACTTACACCCTTAGGAGGGGACACAGAAGGAGGGGAATATCATGGGCTTGGGGATCCTCCCTAGTGAGCAAGGGGTTTTAAGCCACACATTAGGCACCCCGGCCCTGATGTCCACCAACAGAAAGATGAGTTCACTTAGCTGGTTTGAAAACCACCAGGACATACCAGAGGGCTGTAAGAAACTGAGATTCTGCTCCTGAAGAGCACACACACGTGCTTACCTACTCCTGGAACAATACAAAGAAACAGATGGAAAACTGCTTGGGGCTCTGTCCAGCTTGCCCAAACTGCCCCATTGTGCACCCCAGCCCACACTGGGCACCTGCTTCACCCCTCTTGCTCTGGGGTTGCTCTCCACTAGGGCAGAGACTGTCATTGTCAAGGAGAGGTTGCACACTTAGAGGGAATGGAATCAGCATGTACCCAACCCAGGTTCAGAGAAGGGCTGAAGAAGCCTTGGCCAGTATGCACGTCCCAGCCCACATTTAGGAGGAGCTAAACCAGCTCCAGGGTAGAGAACAACTTTGCCAGCTGGAGTGAAAACACCTCAGTAGGGAGGCACCAAATCCTTTGACCTTGACCCAGCCTCTAACCAAGACACACAGAAGTGTAACCCCTGCCACTACCCCAATCAAAGTGGAGAACGTCATCACACACAGGGAGAGACCCAATTCCCTCAGGACATCTGATCCAGCCCCTTGGGCCTGAACACCACTCCAGATAGGGTGGAGACTCCCACTGAGCACAGGAGAAGCCAGGTGCACACCTGGCCCTAGCTCTAGACCCCTCCAACTACAACACCACCTCCCACCAAGAACACATAAGCAATCTGGAAAAAAGAATAATGGAAATCACCTAATAAGAACAGCAAAAAGAAAAACAAATTAAAACAAGAAAGCTTTGATAGAGATATGAGGAAGGGAACCATTTCCCTCTTTTCCATCTTTGAACAGCATGGCAGAAATATTTACTTTTCTCACAGGAATATGTGGCCCACTTATAATATTGCTTTACCAGGGAATCAAGTTTCTTGCATAGTGCCACAGAATCATAAAATGCTTCTCTCTAATATGCATTGAATTATAGAAAATTATATCTCATTTTCTAAAAAGTAAAATATTTGCATTTGTTAAAAGACCATATTTTTAGTATTTTGTGATAGTTTTATAATTTTGCCACAATTTTTTATCATGCATGGTATATACACATTTCAAAATAGTTATTTTTTTGTTTTGTTGTCTTTGTCACCCCTCTTTTTCTTCTTTAAAATTGGTTTGTAATACATATTTTTTTAAAAAACCAACTGAGAGATTTGGTATATTCGTATTTTGAATATCTCTTTCTCTTTCTAAAAAATCATTATAATAAGCTACAAGGATATATTGTACAACACGAGAAATATAGCCAATATTTTATAATAACTATACATAAAGTGTAACATTTAAAAGTTGTGAATCACTACATTGTACACCTGAAACTTATGTAACATTGTACATCAACTATACCTCAAAAAATTTTTTTGAAAAAAAATTATTATTTTAGTCATAACGATGGTGAATGACTTTTGGTGTAATTTATATCCTCTTGTAAAAAGAACGTGTGGTTTTGTTTATTTATCATATTTTGTAGTCTTCATTATTATTTGATAAATTGTCATCCCATTAATGAAGTATATGTATTATTTAATGAAGAACAAATACTATTCACACCTTAGGGAGAAAGTTTGTTGTGTTTAATTTTTTTTTTTCCTGTTAGTTTTTGTTATATTTTTTAGAAGCAGTTTATATTAATTTAAATTGAATTACAAAGAGTATTTTGCTGTTATGTTTATTATTATAACCACAAAAGGGACTGCAGGGATTGAGAAAATTTAATTGATGTAAATCAAGGTAGTAAAAGTGTTATAAAGGAAAAATCTATAAAATAAAGTTGAAAAAAATAACAATTTGGAAATGGTATTGTAAAGTACATAAAAGCAAAATATTTAGACATTTAAAATAAATTTTAATAAAAGAGAAACACATAATAATAAAAAATACTCGACAATTAATTTAGAGCATGAATCAAAATTTTATATCAAATTTGTCACAAGTGAAAAAACATCCTATGAAAGCTGATTCAAATATTCTCTTTTGGCAAAGATATTTATGGTTAAAAGTAAACAGACTTTATGTAGTCAATTGTTAGGCTGCATTAAGAAAAAAGTCTGGTGAAAGTGAAACCATGTACAAGCCCCTGTGTCCTTGTCTTTTGAAGTAAAAGGCTGGCTCAAGAGTTAATGATTAGGAATGTGAAGATGTAGAATAAAGAATACCTGTTGGGCAAGGAAAGTGGTAATAATTTAGGCTGTAAATCCACCACATGGCAAAATGACCACATTCACAATTCCCTGAAAGATACAGATAAAGGCCTGACACACAGTCCTAAGTTGTTTTTTACAGGAAGCAGACCCACCAGATGAAAACTGCTAGGCACAGTCACATAGACCCTAGACTGTTTGAAACCAGAATGTTGATGATGCTTGAAACTTCATCTTGATGGCGACCAGTTCAAGAATTTTGCACAAGTTGATTATGCACACTGCAGCCCCCTCCCTCACCCTGCCTTTAGAGCCCCTTCCCTGAAAACCATCAGGGTGTTGGGGTCTTTTGAGCATGAACTGCCCATTCTCCTTGCTTGGTGCCTGCAATAAAGGCTGCACTTTCTTTCACCACAACGCAGTGTCAGTAGATTGACTTTATTGCACATGGGCAAGTGGACCCAAGTTTGGTTCAGTGATGAAAGATCATTAGATTCCTTTCAGGTCTGGTTAAAGATCTTTAAAGCTCTTCCTAAGATGGATATTTTGTTGAATGAATTTCCAAGAAGGTCTAATAAACCTCATTAAATTTCCATCAAAAAAAGAAATTACTTAAGCATCCTTTCAGTAATGCTAATTTACTTCCCAGAGGACCAACTAATCACGTTAGACCACAAAGTTACACCTCACTCTAGGACTGGAACAATTTTTGAAGTCCCCCTTTTAATGCAGATAATTTTTAAAGTTTTATCTCTTTTTAAAAAACTATGTGTTCATTTTCTTCTAATGTCATTAATTGAATTTGGACCAGCGTTAATCTGCTTTTCCATGTCTCATATTTAGATTTAGACTGAATTTTAACAGGCCCACAACCCAGAATATCAGCCATATTTGTTCATAAATTGACATTTCTCTTTAAATTGTTTGCTTTATTAATGCATATTTTCTAGGCAAATTCTCATCATCATGAGAATGACTCAGTTTCAGTGGGAGAATTTTTCTTTAAGCTTAGGTTTTTCCTGTGTGCATATTTCATTTGCCATTTTCATTTATATAGATTCTATATTATAGATATAATAACATTCATTAATTAAAACAAAGTCTCATTATTTTATGTTCCAAATAAATACCAAGTGTCTATATAATTATTAAACAGACCAAAGCCAGAGAACTAAATTTTCCTTATGGAAATAGCTTATAATACTTCACGACTGCCTTTTGGATTTCTTCTATCTTCTCAGTATACATTTTTCTTCTTGCTGTCCTTATCACCTGGTCTACTCTAAGACCATAAATCCAGTACCCACCAGATGTTTTCCCAAAGATTTCACCTGCAGTGTTTAAAGATTTGGAATAACCCTCTTTCTCCAAGATTTCAAATTTTGTGAGTGTTCCTGGCTTTACAGGGAATGAAATTTTTACCACACATAGGACAGGTAATCCCCAAGGCACAGAACAGGTACAAGTTTGAATTTGGGGTAGAACTTTACAGAAGATGTTTCCGTATATAAAATACAAACTTTTTTTTTCTTAACAGATGCCTTAAAATACTTAATTGAATGCAATTTATTTTTTACTGTTATGCTTCTATCATCTTCAGTTTTACACACCCAGTTTCTGTAATTATACCCAGGTATGAAGGACAGATGATTCATATTAACCTACACAAGTAGTTATAGCTACATGAAAACAAAGTAACTATAAAATATCTAGCAACAATTCTGAGTATTTTTGCTAACAAAAAAGTAATCTATATCTATATCTATTTCTAAATCTATATCTATATCTATGTCTATGTCTATATCTATGTCTATATCTATATATGTATACATACATCATATTTTCAAATGAATCACTATAAACTCTGGCAGTGGCATTGTCTGCAAATAATAATTTGATTTTTCACAAGTTTGTAGCAGTTAGAATCAGGAAAATTTAACCCAGTGACCTTTATCATAGGGCAGCAGTGGTTTTTCAAAATTTATCCCATTATAAAAAAATTTAAAAAAACAGTTACAAACCGGCGAAATTGAGGATTATACAGATCAAGAAAGAAAGGGAAAGGACCTTTATCATATTCCTATCAGAAAATAGAATATTTTTAAATGATACTTCTTGAAGTTTCTTCTAAAATATCTGGTCTTTGGCTTCTAATTCTCAGCAGGACATTCGAGCTAGTAGTAGAGAAGAGCAAAAGTTATCAGATTATGACAAGACTGAAGTGCTCAGTGAATTTTTCCAGTGACTAACAGTGTTAAGGTGGGGAAGTATGAAATTGCCTATTGATAGAGTAGTACACAAGATGAGGCCTTACCTATAATATTTCATCAACACCTAGAAAGTTTTATGATAGTGCATGCATAAATAAAGTTTTTCTGGAAAACAGCTATGTTTATTTTTTACACAGTAATCAGAAAATAAGAAGGTCATTCATTGGCCAATGAGAAATTGGACCTTCATTGTTTTGCTGAGGGCTGTGTTACAACTCTACAGGTAAGCAAAAAATAATATAAAGTAATAATAATGTACTCTACTTTGGCCATGAAGTTTATTTGTCAATATGTGTAGAATTAACATAACAACAAAATTAGGTAGTATTGCTAAGCTGGTTTATCAGTTTCCTCTCACAAGTAGTTTTAACTTTAGTGATCAAGTTGCTGGCTCATAAAGTGTTTGTAAAATACCTCTAGTTCTATCTCTCCTAGGTTATAGCTATCCATTTTTTATTGGATGATAAATGATCAATCCTAAGTAATAGAGCTTTCAGTTGAGTACTTTCACAGGACTTTTGTAGTTTATAAGGTGGTTCCTATTATCATTTAAAGTAATTTAAGGATAAATTACAGTACCTTCAGATGTGATTACATTCCACTGACCTCTTTCTATTCCTGAGCATCAAAACTGAATTTATACTAGTTTCTCATTTTATCAGGCACCTTAGTCATTTCCTTTTTTCCTGGATAGTTAAGAAAAACTAAATTTTAAGATTTTTTTTCCGTTTTGAAATCTCATTTTCAGCTTTTTAATGAATTATTTATACCTCACATTCTTTGCATATAAGTTGACAACAAGAACACCAGTGATGGTCCCAGCCCAAGAGTCTACATTCAGGGGTAAACTATTTTTCTCTTCCTGAAAATATGGACTGTAATTTTTAAATTTCCAAAGTTAGTTGTTGAACCAATTCATTTATTCACTCTTTAAAAAATTATTTTATGTCTCATACAATAAAATAGCCTCTGGTGATAGAAAAAAGAATACCATACTGAAATTCCTTTCATAATTGGATTCACTTTGTAATGGAAAAGGCATTGCAAAAGAAAGAAAGGAAGAAAGAAAGAAAGAAAGAAAGAAAGAAAGAAAGAAAGGAAGAAAGAAAGGAAAGAAAAAAATGAAAGAAAGAAGGAAAGAAAGAAAGGAAGGAAGGAAGAGAAAGAAAGAAAGAGAAAGAAAGAAAGAAAGAAAAAGAAAGAAAGAAAGAAAGAGAAAGAAAGAAAGAAAGAAAAAAGAAGGAAGGAAGGGAGGAAGGAAGGGAGAAAGGGAGAAAGAAAGGAAGAAAGAGAAAGGACAGAATAAAAATTACGAGTGTGTGAAGAAAATAAAATAATCATGAGCTAGAGAGGGTGAAGAAACAAGGATAGTGTAACAGAGCTGTCTGGGTTGCCCTTCTGAAGATATTACCATTGTCACTTGAGAATGAGGCAGCCCTATAAAAATCCTTGATTTCCGAATCAGGGAGTATGGCACATACTCAGAGGGAGGGTCCTGACTGGAGCCCCCAGAACATAAGATGTTTAATATGATATGAAAATAATTTTGTGATGAATCACTAAGCTGGCATACATATATGTTATCAATTATAATTATATATTATGTAAACAAATATATATATCAAAAAGCATCCTTCAAAACAGGGGGTAACCCTAGGAGGTACGCCAATATCAAAGTGAACTTTGGCATACACAAGTTCCGTTAAAACTTGGAAAATATACTTTCAGGTTCTTCTGGAATGTAGGGAATGGGTGATAAAGAATAGGACCAAATCGAATAGAAATCTGGTATTAAAACCATTATAAATCTAGATCCTCATGGGGCTACACCTTGATCATAGGGGAAAATGGGAAAGAAGTTCATCGCATAGAATGCAGCTTCAAGGAAACTGATTGTTTCAAACTTGGAACTGGAAGGGCCGGGGAATAAAACAGCAACCTCTCTCACTCATAATTCATAGTCATGAGCTACCTCAAGCTTAGGTTTTGAGGATTTATCCATGTTCTCTGTGTGATTTGAAAAGGACAAAGTAGAATCTAATTGAAAGTGGCCTCAGTCTGATAATAGTTTACAAACATTTTGTGAACAAATAACTTGATTAGTAAACTCTAGAAAACTGTCTGGTGATACAAACCCAATAGAAATGTGTGTATACATTCTTCAAACCACATACACAAGATCGTCACTGCAGCGCTATTCATAATATTTAAAAAATTATATTGATTCAAATATCTGTTAAGAGCTGAATGGATAATTATATTGTGGTAAGTTAATGCAAAATGATATTATGTAGCAGTGAAGATTTAGAAATCAATGTCATAAACAATACAATGGATGAAGCTCATGAACATTATGTTAAACAGAAGAAGCCAGACATTGAAATGTCCTGGCTGTATGATTTCTTTGTATATTATTCCTTATAGGCAAAGATAATGTATTATTTCCAACAGCAGAGCAGTGGTCAGGTTTACACAGAGGTGATTGGGCAGCTGCAGGAGAAGCGCTTGGAATGCTGACAATGTTCTCTTTCATGATCTAAGTGTTCATCACATGAATGTGTTCACTCTTTCAAAATGCAGTATGTTGTAGAGTTATGATTTAGGCATTTGAGTATGTATTTTATACTTCAATAAAATGAAAAATAATAACCTTGTATATTGTCATCCTCCAGTTTTACTCCCTCAATACGAAAAATATTACTGATTATTTTTATTGCCTATATAAGGAACATTTATTCTGGTAATACTTTTAGATCTCACTGTTAGATTAATGATAATATTTTATAAAATTTGGTAAAATGCATTGTGGTCTTCAAGCTGTGTGATTAATTTTATGCACAAGTTTAGTAATGGCACTTTTATGGAAATCTAAGGATAAGTATTTTTTCATGTATTTCTAGAAAGATGTACGTTAGAGAAAGCCACTTTCCCAAGTATATGGACATAATACTCTGATATTCATTGCTAAAAGAGGAAGAACATTTGAAAGTGAATTAGAGAAATATAGATAAGTACCAAGAAAAGAAGTTAAATAAAATTATAAAAATCCAATAAAATATGAGAGTAATTTTGAATGTATTAAAATGCTTTTCTTTTAATTTGAACAAATTTATATTAAAAATTCTATACTTTTTTCTACAGATTTTATCAATAATACTTTAGTACTATATGTGTATTTTTTCAAAACCACTAAAGTTCTTTCAGGAATATAATCTAGTTTCATAATCAAAATAATCTATAAATGTAGTTAATAAATAAGCATATATCCCCATTTTACTTTTGAGGAAATTAAGTCTTCTAAACCTAAAATTACTGAGACAAATGTAAATTTTTTTACTTTCATTTTTGTGCCTCATTGTATAATCTGCTTCAAATATTATTGAATCCATAAGCAATCTTGATAAAATACAATATATTTTTTGGTGTACCCTTCCTATGTTATCATGTTAACTTAATGTATTCTTCATTTTCTTGAATCTCTTTCACTTTTATAAAACTGTCCTGAGTAAAATAAACAGGTTAAGAAAAGTATAGGTATAATTTTTACTTACTTCACTATAGAAGTATTGTTGATTTGGTTTGCTTCTTTTTTCTCTCAATACCAATAATTATATGTATACTGATAGAATATAGTTTTCTTGATATATTACATTAAAGGAATCATTTTACACAATATTTCAGGTCATTAACATTGGCAATAGGAATTAATTTGTGAGAATCTTTGAGTTCATCCTCGAGATGAGAAAGGAAACTGGCATTAGAGACTCAGACTCAAATTTCTCATAAGAATGAAAAGCTTTATATGCAACATTTTCCTCACTTAGTGGAAATTGTCATGTTCAATTTTCCTTTCTGTTATCTTTTTCATGTGAAAGATGAGCAAGAAACATCATTCCACACTATTAAAAAGAATAATTGAACTGGATGGATCCTTGAATTTGATTTGTTAATTGTCCTAGATTGTTTCTTTTTTTTTTTTTTTTTTCTGAAAGCGGTACAGGAGAAAAGCACTGAATGAAAATTGCCTTTCACATTCAATCAAATGTAATGCTACAAACAGGTAACAGTAATTTTCCAGGAATAAAGAACTTCATGTGGATATGTTAAGGATTGAAAAACAATGATTAAGCAAAGACTATCATCATATATAAAGTGAATATTGTGTGTTAATATGTGCTCTCCTGTGAAACAAAAATTCTGTTACTGACCCCATTATAATGTTCTGGTTGTTTTAAATTTTCATATATAACATCAACATATTTTATGTGTGTACCTATATCTCAGGTGTATAGATCATGAAGCAAGTGGTGCTTTCAACTAGGCAATTTTGCTATTAAGGCCAGGTTCAGCCATGTTATAGTTACTCCTGATTTTCCACTTTCAGGCAATTAACATAGATATCAAGTGCCTACTATACATTAGACATTATATATGAACTGATTATTAATAGTAGTTAATATTAACAAAAAATAACTGGTCTTTATAGAACTTCTAGTGATATATGTGTACAATACTTGAATGAACTAGTAGACTACAAACATTTAATGTGACATTTGCTTTTCTTTGGAAATAAAATATATTTTGTTTTGTAGGTGCTGAAGACACATTCTACCATTCTACTTGCAGTGTAGATGACTAAGACTGTCCTTGTTATATAATAAGCTGAATTTGAAGCTTTCCTCAATGTTGAGCTAGGACCTGGATGAGTGTCAATAGTTTTTCCCAAGAGCACTCATTTCTGGTTTAGTTGTACCAGGTGTCTTCCTGCTTTCACAAGAATATCATTAAAAACTGTTCTCAATGTAGGACAAAGTGCCTGGGATACAAGACATAAAACACTGTTTAATAACACTTTTCATTAGGAATTTAAGAATTACCTTACTTCCCTAAATTCAGTATTTATCAATATGTATTCCCAATTTACCTTCTAATCTTCTGCCAAATTTATGACTGGCTTAAAACAACCCACATGAAATTTCACTTCTGTTCATAATGGTATCACAGGGAACGGATTTAACCTTTCACCACAAACAATTAAAATCTCCACCTAATATATGAAATGACATTTTTTAGAATTTGGAAAAGAGGCAGGGCAATATCTAGACTAAAGATTTAGGGACCTGGAACACAAAAAGGGCATGAGTCCTCACTGAGTTTAGGAGATGGAGATCAAGAGTTTAGAGGGGAAGGTTTGGGTACAGTCCAGGACAGAAAAGAATTAAGCAGAAAAGAACTTCAGAAACATGACAATAATCGCTTAAAGCAAAAACCAGAAACCAACAAAAAAGTATTCTTCAGTTTATGCATATTTAAATTGTATGGCAATAGCAGCCCAAACAAGAGAGAATATGTGGAAGTACATTGTCGTAAGAGTTTTATATCTGAGATGAAGTGATATAATACCATTTGTGGTAGATAAGGTAAAGACAAACATTTTATACCCTAGAAAAAACAATAAAAATTAAAATAAAATGTAGTTAATAGTGGAGATGAAACAGAATCATAAGAATTGTTAATTAATAAAAGTAAAGAAGAAAATTTAAAAATGTTTGGGATATGTAAAAACCAAAAAGCAATATGTTAGATTTAAATAAAATTGTCCTGAATGTTACATTAAATATAAATTATTCAAAAAAATCAAATTAAAAGACAGAATTTGCCACACTGGATAAATAAGACAATTATTCACTTTATGCTGTTTAAAGGAAACTCACTTTAAGTATAAAGGCATAAATTGGTTAAAAATTAAACAAAGAAGGTATTTACCACAGAAGGGCCAAACACAAGATGAAATGGCTATAGTGGCATCAGATAATGTGTATTTAGAAAAAATAAATATTAACAGGAATAAAACATATTAATAATGATAAAGGTATTAATTCATAGGAAGAAGGAGAAATCCTAAAAGTGTTGTACTCAATGACAGAGCTCAAAATACATGAAGGAAAACCAACAGTTCTAGAAAAGAAACAGACAGCTTGAAAATTACAGTTGAGTATTTCAATACTCTTCTCTCATATTTTTTAAAATTAATTTTTATTAGAGCATAGTTGATTTAAAATGTTGTGTTAGTTTCTGCTGCACAACAAAGTGAACCAGTTACACATATACATATATCCACTCTTTTTAAATTCTTTTCCTATATAGGTCATTACAGAGTATTGAGTAGAGTTCCCTGTGCTCTACAGCAGGTTCTTATTAGTTATCTATTTTATATATTGTAGTGTGTAAATGTCAATCCCAATCTCCCAATTTATCCCTCCTCCTCCCCCCTGTACTCCTGGTAAACATAAGTTTGTTTTCTACATCTGTGACTCTATTTCTGTTTTGTAAATAAGTTCACTTGTACCATTTTTTTGAGATTCCACATATAAGTGATATCATGTATTTTTCTTTCTCTGACTTACTTCACTCTGTAGACCAATCAATGTCACTGAAAATGTCATTATTTCATTCCTTTTTATGGCTGAGTAATATTCCATTGTATATATGTACCACATCTTCTTTATCCATTCATCTGTCAATGGACATTTAGGTTGCTTCCATGCCCTGGCTATTGTAAATAGTGCTGTAATTAATACTAGGGTACATGTGTCTTTTTGAATTATGGTTTTCTCAGGGTATATCCCCAGTAGTGGGATTGATGGGTCATACAGTAGTTCTATTTTTAGTTTTTTAGGGAATCTCCATACTGTTCTCCACAGTGGCTGTATCAATTTACTTTCCCACCAACAGTGCAAGAGGGCTGTCTTTTCTCCACACCCTCTCCAGCATTTGTTGTTTGCTATTCTGACTGGTGTGAGGTGATACCTTATTGTGGTTCTGATTTACATTTCCCTAATAATTAGTGATGTTGAGCATTTTTTCATCTTGAGAAAGAAAAATGGAGCTAGAGGAATCAGGCTCCCTGACTTCAGACTATATTACAAAGCTAAAGTAATCAAGGCAATATGGTACTGGCACAAAAACAGAAATATAGCTCAATGGAACAGGACAGAAAGTTGAGAGATAAACCCATGCACCTATGGTCACCTAATCTATGACAAAGGAGGTAAGAATTTACAATGGAGAAAAGACGGTCTCTTCAATAAGTGGTGCTGGGAAAACTGGACAACTACATGTAAAAGAACGAAATTAGAACATTCTCCAACATCATAGACGAAGATAAACTCCAAAGGGATTAAAGACCTAAATGTGAAACTTGATATTATAAAATTCTTAGAGGAAAACATGGGCAGAACACTCATTGACATAAATTGCAGCAAAATCTTTTTCATCCACCTCCTAGAGTAATGAAAATAAAAAAAAAATAAACAAATGGGACCAAATTAAACTTAAAAGCTTTTGCACAGCAAAAGAAACCATAAACAAAGCAAAAAGAGAACCCACAGAATGGGAAAAAATATTTGCAAATGAAGTGACCGACAAGGGATTAATCTCCAAAATATACAAACAGCCCATGCAGCTCAATATAAAAACAAACAAATGAACAACCCAATCAAAAAATGGGCAGAATGAGAATTCCCTGGCAGTCCAGTGGTTAGGACTCAGTGCTTTTGCTGTTGTGGGCCCTGGGTTCAATTCTTGGTCGGGGAACTAAGATCCCACAAACTGTGCCACATGGCAAAAACAAACAAACAAACTAACAAACAACAACAACAAAAACCAATAGAGCACCTGAGGAACTTAAGGACAAAACCTTTTTAAAAAATGGGTGGAAGATCTAAATAGACATTTCTCCAAAGAAGACATACAGAGGGCCATAAAGCACTCCTCTCTCATTAATTGATAGAACGAGTAGGTAGAAAATTAGTAAGTGTGCAGAATATTTAAACAACACTATCAATTGAGTTGAACTAATAGATATTTAATGAGCATTCTACAAAAAACAGCAGAATACACATTCCTTATAAAGCACATGGTATATTCAGCCTCATAGACCATACGTTAGGTCATAATACAAGTCTCAAGAACTTAAAAGCATATAGAGGATGCTCTCTGATCACAGTGGAATTAAATTAGAAATCAGTAACATAAATTTACCTGGAAAATTGACCTGGAAAATTTACCTGCACGTGAACCACCCATGGCCCAATGATAAAATAATGTCATGAATCAAATAAAGAATAATCCAGTTCTATGACCCCAAGACCTAGAGATTAAAAGCTCACAAACACACGCACACACACACACAAACACATACACATACACACACGGCAAATTCTTTAGGATAATTTTGGAACCTATTTTATATGGTCATAGCTCTCCTATGCAACCTCAATTCTTGCCATTTGATGCATAATGCATATTATACCAAACCAGGCCACTTACATTTTTTAGCAGTATAGAATCCTATTTTCTTTATGTCATGTCTTCAGTGCCTGTACATATAATTTCCTTCTCTTAACCTAGCCCATTTTATTCATCTCTTATAGTCGACTTCAGCTTCTATTTTTAAAAAGAATCCTCTCTGATTTTTCCAGTACTCACAAAGATATCCAACTCTGTGCTTCCATAATACCCTTAGCTGTTTGTACGTGGAGAGTGGAGGTCCCTGATCTAGACCTGAACAATTTAAAATTTGGATATACAGCTGGTTAATCTGTATGCTCCCAAGTAGGTACTATGCCTGGAATGTAAGCAAACATTCAATACATGTCGAATAAACTCAAGAGTAAGTATCGCAAATGAGCCTGTTTATTGAAATCTGTTGAATTATATCCATTCTAACTACTGCTCATTATAAAAGTTACCACCTCTGACAAACTCTAAGCTGTTCAACAATTTCAAGGAGTAGAGCTCCAAGAATTATAAGGCCACAACCACCCTTAGAGATGGACAGAAAAATTTAAGATCGACATATTTACCCCAGCCATCTTTCTCCCAACGGTTTTAACATCTGTTGGAGATCTTTGTTTAAACAATTTTTTACATTGGGCTTTCTCATTTTATTATTCCTTATGTATTTATAAATTGACATTCTTCATTAAAGGAGAACTTTCTTTTTTCCCCCTTCCTTCCTCTTTTATTGAGTATAAGTATAGACTGACAGATTTTTAGTAAAACTATTATTAAATGTGCTAACTTATTATTATTAATTATTATCGTTATTTTGATGCTCATAATGTCCAAACTTAGGATAGTAGGAGCCCTTTCAAACTGGCTTCTTATCTTCTTGGCATGATCCCATTAATTTTTCAGCACATCATATATAGATTTCTAATGATGCTTCAGTGTTAGATAAAGCACTTCAGTTTCATTTCTCCTTTTCTCTTTCTCTCTCAGTAAAAATTGTGGCTTCCAACATTATCAATGTATTTGTTCATTTGCTCTTTCACACAGTACAGAGGAAATGGTTTCAACATTACAAAATGAATACCATCCCAACAACAAGATTACTAAGTAAAGTCCAAGATTGTTTGGTGGTTTTTGTTGCCCTTAGAATATGTTCCATTAAAAGTATACAATCAAAATACAGTTTTCAAAATTATGTGAATTATTTTTTTCTCCATGTTTTTATATAAATTTGATATGAAGTGGATATAAGGTTGGGACAGCATTTGTCTGTATTCAGGTTCAGGATTTGCTTTGGGGGGGGGACACATTTTGGCCTTTTAAATCATTATTCTATTATTTCCCTGTAATACAATTGTTGTCATGTGTTATTAATATGTATGAGGCAATCAAATGTCCATTTTGAAAACTGAATTACCATTAATCGTGACTATCTTGACATTTTGCTTGAAACTCCATTTGCATTTCTATGATTCCCTAGCTTGATGTCTACTTTTCTTTTATGGTTTTCATAATGCAAGTATTTCAGTTTTTCTTTTCTTCTATTGTATTGATTGCTTATTATACTGGGCTGACTTCCTGAAACTCCATGAAATTCCAATATGCATTTAAATTTGAAATGTAAAAATAATGTCTTTCAAGAAATTTAAGTCCCATCCTTATACTGAATATAATCTTCCTTAATTATGTTTTTCTGTGCATATACACATATATAATATAAATAATACATATATGTATGTGCATATTTATGTGTGTATATATAATACAAATATATATGTACGCATTCATGCATTACTTTCTGCTTAGCTCTGTTTACACTAAATATTTTACTTTTGAAGCCATTTATGATATCTAGGTATGTGTTTATTTTTTTAAATCCTATATTCAAAAGCAAAATAAGTTATTTTACTTATTTTAACAGATACAAACTGCCAAGTTGAGCTTTTTCAAACAGTGTTTATTTGCTTTTTTTTTTTCTGTAACTAACTTAATAACTACCTGAAGTACCATATTCTTAATTCATTGTTGACAATGAAATACCAATATTCTCTTTCAAAGCCTCAAATTGTCTATGGGAAAAAATGATTTTATTTATTTTTTAAATCATAAAATTATGCAAAATGAATGTCTTTCAGATTGATGTCAAAATTCACCCCCCATTTTCCTTCTGTTGCTTTCGTTTTAAAGCTCTGGATTGACTTGGTAAAGCACCGTTTGCAAGACTAAAACATAAAATGTACCTTCTTCAGAGAGTAAAAGGACAAAGGTATGTAGGAATGTGGGTTTGGCTGTAATATTTACTTAAACTTTTGGTTGTTTTAGTTTGTCTTTGTCCACTACCTGTCTCCAAAGAAGATCAGTTTTTATATGTGGAAACATCGTTGCCTGGCAGAAATTTTTATTAACAGAAATAAGGCATTTTTATGGCATTATCATTTGAAGTATTTCTTTAAAGTTTCAAAGAGTATTTTAATGCCAATCTAAGTTTGTAAATGTAACTCCATCTCCAAAATAAGTACATACACATGAAAAATATGTCAAATATTGTCAATTCATGCCATATTTAAAACAAAGATTGTTGAATAGAACCCTAAGTTGCATATAACTCCTTTTTTATATATACGTAATGGTCTTTTGATATGTCATCTTGACTAAGTGATAGTCTTCAGTGATTCAATTAAATCCTAATATCTGTATTGCTTTGAAAGTATTTTATAGATGTGATTACAGTTCAGCTGATTTTAAGTAAAGAACATTCACCTGAGTAATATGAGTGGGTCTGATTCAGTTGAAATGCTGTAAAGGCAGAGCTGAGATTTTCCTGAATAAGAAAAAATGCTGCCTGTGTACAGCAGCTTTAGCTCATGTCTGAGAGCTCCAGCCTGCTTATTCTGATGGGCTGTCCTGTGGATTTCAGGCAGCTCCATAATCACATAAGCTGTGTTATTGCAATAAACCTCTTAAAATATATCTCCTACTGGTTCTTCTTTTCTTCTTGAAATCTGACCAATACAGATTTTAGTAGTGGAAGTGATTCTATGTTTCTTTTTTTCCTTTTCATTAGCAGCTGCTTTGAATCACCCACATTACAATTCAACTTCACTATATTTGGTATTTTGGAATCATCATGCATATAGATATTAAAAATTTAATTCTGAATAGACCAACCTTGTGTCATTCCTCTCTTTGCTTGTGCTTCACATTGCAGTCAGATTAATATTTTTCTTATCTAAGCAGTAAATTTTGTGGTTCTTCATGTGTATAGGGTTTACATGATTTGAAGGCTTTTACAAAAAATAAGCTTGAACATTTATTCCATTTCAAGATCAACTTTTCAGGGAGGAGTCAACTAAGGATAAAAAATTACATTGGAAGAACCCTAGGATCACATTATTTTTCATATGTTGAAGTCTGTTTCAGATATCCCACAAGCATTCTGAAGCTGAGTGAATCTCTAGTAGGACTCACATGGGTATAACGGTAGTTATACTCACGGTCAGTGTTTATGACAGCAAAGGATTCAGAGTAAAAGGAAAAAGATATATATTGGCAATGTCCAGAGAGGTTAGGTGCCGGCTTCTGAGTCTATCTTTACCTGGGTCATATAATCTGCCTTGTATCCAGCAGCTAACTACACAGACCCACGTAAAGTGCCCACTACAGTCTCAAGGTTAAATAATTTTATGAAAATGGTATTAAGGAAATTGTGTTGCTATCCTGCAACAACTCAGACTGTGATAACTTTGTACTAATTTCTAGAGCTATATTGAATATCATTGCCTTGAACTATCACTACATATTGTCATGTCCCTTGAATGCCTCGTTTTATCTATTTAGCTAGGTCTTTACTCTCAGGCTTAGCTCTAGTTTCTGCCCCACTCCACCCAGTCACTCTAAAATTAGTTCTACGTCTATCCACAAGTCTGTTAGTTTTCTTTTTTTCCCCCATGTATGTATTTCCCATGATAAGAAAAAGTAAATTTCAAATACATGTCTTCAAAGCTTGCCATTTAAACAGTCATTTTCATTTTGCATAAGAGTATTTTATCTTTTTACAAGGTATCTTCTGCATGTTTTACCACTTCAAACAAGACATTATGAATTTTGTTTTTTTACTTTATCAATGTCAAGTACGTTATGCATACCTCTTTCAAAAGAGTTGCTCATATCATATTCCATGTAATGATTATTTTTCTCTTTATTGCATATACTTCATTCAAAGTGGCTTTCAGATTTCTTTAATAATTTAAGATTTAGTGTATGAATGAATCCATTCCCACAATCAGTAGTACTGAGGAGTGGGATTACCATTTGGGCCACTACAAAAAACTAACTCAACTTATTAAGTACATATATAAGACTGTGATGATAATGATTAATCTAAAACCAGAGAATGAATAGAAAGATTGTATTTTCCAATGAAACACCATGCGGTTTCAAAGTCATTTGTAAGCATTCATAAGAACTTTAAAAAATCAAACATATCAAATTAATATGGCACGATAATGATGGATTAAAAGAAAAATGTGAAGTCTTTTATTGTAAAAAATCCTAGGCAGCAAATCCAGTTGCAAGACACTATATTTGAAGTAACATCGTTATGACCATTTTGAACAAGGATATTCAGAAGAAATGGAGGACCCGATTTATAAAATCGAATCTCATGATAGAATGATCAGACTTTAATTGCAGGTGAGAGGCATGGATGGTTTATTCCCTTATTCAACTAATATTATTAGGGGGCATAATAATTCTTGGTACCTGAGCGGACTCTTACAGAAATGCAAAATGGGGCTGAAGCACTGGGGAGAAAATAATATCATAGTATTTACCTTTCTCTGAGGAATGATCACAGCATTTTACCCTATCTTCATCTGCACTAAGAAGAAGACAGGTTTGCTTGTGACACGATTAAATGTCAGGGGACAGGTCATTTGGGCCCATATCACCTACACTACTGCACAAAGTCCCAGATGGTTGGACACTCTCTTCTAAGGGATACTCAGCCATCATCCCACCCATTGGACCCCGTTTTCCTTTACTAATTGAGAGAAGGAAAAAAAACACATATGCAAAAATCCTAGCACTGATTTTGAAAATTTCTGGTTCATCTCAGTCTTTTCTGCAGTCAGATTATTTCCTTCCATATAGTTGACTGAGGAAACTTGAAATCTGAAGTCAGCAGACCAATTCTACTCTAAGTCTGTTCTCTCCATTGCCTTATATCAGCCAAAAGTCTTTGTATCCCTTGCTAGAAACTGTAGGGGGTTATAGTAATTTTTTAAGAAAAACAATCAATTTGTTTGATGATATCTTTCACTGAACATATATTTTTCCCTAGAATCTCTGGTGCTTAAGCAAAAGCAATTTCAAATTTAGAGTCCTGTGTGCTACCTTATTCCATTTCAAAAATCTATATAAATTCCTAGTTTTTATTAAGATATAATTGACCTATATCATTGTGTAAGTTTAAGGTGTACAACATATTGATTTGATAACTTATATATTGCAATATCATGACCACCATAATATTAACTAACACCTCTATAATGTCATATAATTATCATTTCTTTTTTTTGGTGAGAACAATCAAGATCTAGTCTCTTAGCAACTTTTAAGTTTATAGTATAGTATTGTTGACTATCACCACTGTGCTGTGCATGATATCTCCAAGACTTGTTTATCTACTGGTTTCAAGTCTGTAGCCTTAAACAACATCTCTCCAAGCCCCCTCCCCTCCCAGCGCTGACACACACACCCAGCTTCTGGTATCCACCGTCTAGTCCCTGTTTTTATAAAGTTCTGCTATTTTAGATTCCAAATAGAAGTGATATCAGAAAGTATATGCCTTTCTCTTTTTAATTATCTCACTTAGATTAATGCCCTCAAACTTCATCATGTTGTCTCAAATCGCAGAATTTCTGTATTCTTTGTTTATTCATCTATTGACAAACATACAGTTTTTCCATATCTTGGCCATTGTGAATAATGCTGCAATAAATAGCAGCGTGCATACATCTTTTCAATATCTTGTTTTCACTTCCATTGGATATATACCAAGAAGTGTAATTTCTGTATCATAAGGTCATCGTATTTTTAATTTTTGGAGGAACCTCCACACTGCTTTCTGCAGTGGGTAAACCAATTTACATTCTCACCAACAGTGCACATGTATTCTCTTTTTTCCACACTCTCGCCAGCACTTGATAGCTCATCTTCTTTACGATAGCCATTCTAACAGATGTAAGGAGATATTGTGGTTTTTTGAAAAATTTCCTTGATGATTAGTGATATTGAACATCTTTTCAAGTACCCATTGGCTATTTGCATTTTTTTGGAAAAATGTATATTTAGTTTCTCTGCTTTTTCTTTTTTTTTAAGTTGAGTTATAGTTGATGTACAATATTACACAAGTTTCAAATGTACAACAGTGATTCACAATTTTTAAAGGTTATATTCCATTTATAGTCATTATAAAATATTGGCTTAATTCCCTATGTTGTACAATATATCCTTGTAGCTTATTTATTGTATACATATTAGCTTGTACCTCTTAGTCCCCTACCCTTAATTTGACCCCCGTTCCTTCTCCCCCTGGTAACCACTAGTTTGTTATCTATATCTGTGAGTCTACTTATTTTTTGTTATATTCACTAGTTTGTTTTATTTTTTAGATTCCAATATAAGTGATATCATACAGGATTTGTTTTTGTCTGACTTATTTTACTTAACATAATGTGTTCATGGATTGGAAGAATCAATATTGTTAAAATCACCATACCACCCAAAGCAGTCTACAAATGCAATGCAATCCATATCTAAATAGCAAGGGAAATTTTCACAGAAATAGAACAAAAAATTTTTTAAACTTTGTATGGAAATGCAAAAGACCCCAAATAGTCAAAACAATCTTGAAAAAGAAGAACAGAGTTGGAGGAATCACACTACCTGACTTCAGACTATACTACAAAGCTGCAATATTCAAAGCAGTATGGTACTGGCACAAAAACATACACATAGATCAATGGAACAGAATAGAGAGCCCAGAAATAAGCCCATGCACTTATGTTCAGTTAATCTATGACAAAGGTGGCAAGAATATACAACATAGAAAAGACAATTTCTTCAATAAGTGGTGCTGTGAAAATTGGACAACTACATGTAAAAGAATGAAATCAGAACATTCTCTAACATGACATTAAAAAAATGAACTCAAATGTATTAAAGACCTAAATGTAAGACCAGGAACAAACACCTTTGTTAAAATATGGGCAGGAGAACTGAATAGACATTTTTCCAAGAAGACATAAAAATGGCCAACAGGCACATGAAAAGATGCTGAACATTGTTAATCATCAGGGAAATGCAAATTAATACCACAATGAAATATCACCTCACAATTGTCAGAACGGCTATCATCAAATAGAATACAAATAACAATGTTGGCAAGGATGTGGAGAAAAGGGAACTCTCTTACACTGTTGGTGGGAATAAAAACTGGTGCAGCCACTGCGGCAAACAGTATGGAGATTTCTCAAAAAACTAAAAATAGAACTACCATATGACCTCTGCCTTTTTTACTTGGATTTTTTTATGTATGTTTTTTAAGCTGTATGAGTTATTTATATATGATAGATATTAACCTGTTATCAGATAAATGTTTTACAAACATTTTTGCACATTTTGTAAGTTGCTTTTTCATTTTGTTGATTGTTTCTTTTGCTGTGCAGAAGCTTTTTAGTGTAATGTTGTCCACTTGTTGAATTTTGCTTTGGTTTCCTGTGCTTTCTTAGTCACAGTCAAAAAATTATTGCCAAGACCAATGTCAAGGACTTCTTCCCTATAGTTTTTGTTTTTGTTTTTGTTTTTTTGGAGTTTTATGTTTGTCTTTAATCCATTTTGAATTAATTCTTGTGAGAGGTTTAAGGTAGTGACCCAATTATATTTTTCTGCATATGGTTTTCAACTTTTCCCAGCATCATTTGTTGAAGAGACTATCCTCTCCTCCTTGAGTATTTTTGGATCTCTTGTCAAATATTAAGTTAACTATGTGTGCAGTTGTTTATTCCTGGGCTTTCTATGTGTCTATTATTATGCCATTCCTATTGTTTTGATTACTATAGCTTTGTAGTATTGAAATCACGAAGTATGATGCCTCCAAGTTTGTTCTTCTTTCTGAGATTGCTTTGGCTACAGAGGGTCTTTGTGTTTCCTGACAAATTTTTGATTTTTTTCTGTTTCTGTGAAGAATGCCTTTGGAATTTTCATAGGGATTACTTCGAATCTGTATATGGCTGGGTAGTATGGGTACTTTAAGAAGATTAACTCTTCCAATCCGTGAACACTGGATATCTTTATATTTTTTGTGTCTTCTTCAATTTCTTTCATCAAAATCTTACAGTTTTTATTGAACTGATCTCTCACTTCTTTGGTTAAATTTATTCCTATGTACTTTATTCGTTTTGATTTTTTCATGAATGAGATAGTTTATTTCTTTTTCAGATATATCATTTTTAGGGTACAGAAATACAGCTGATTTCTGTATGTTGATTTTATATCCTGAAAGGTGATAATTGCTCAAGCTAGGACTTCCAGTATTATTTTGAGTAAAAGTGGTGAGAGTGGGCACACTTTTTTTGTTCCTGATCTTAGAGGAAAACCTTTCAATCTTTCACTGTTGAATATATTAGCTGTGCATTTACATGGCCTTTATTATGTTCAGGTATGCTCCTTCTATATGCAACTTGTTGAAGTTATTTATCATAAAAGGATGTTGTGTTTTGTCAAATGCTTTTTCAGAATCTATTGAGATGAACACATGATTTTTACCTTTCATTGTATTAAGGTGGTCTATCACTTTGTTGATTGTGTATGTTTAATCATCCTTGCATCTCAGGTATAGTTCCCATTTGATCATGGCATATGATCATTTTACTATGTTGTTAAATTCAGTTTGCTACAATATTGTTGAGAATTTTTGCATCTATATTCTTTGGGGATGTTGATCTAAAGTTTTCTTTTCTTGTAGTATCATTATCTGGCTTTGATAATGCTGGGCTTGTAAAATGAGTTTAGAAGTGTTACCTTCTCTTCATTTCTTTGGAAGAATTTGAGAAGGGTAGGTATTTAATTCTTCTTTAATTGTTTGGTAGAATTCACCAAAGAAGCCATCTGATCCTGTGTTTTTCTGTGTGGGAGTTTTTTGATTACTGATTCAATCTCCTTACTCATTAATGATACATGCAGATTTTCTACTTCTTTCTGTTTTATTCCTGTTAGGTTGTATGTTTCTAGTAATTTATTCATTTTCTTCTAGATTATCCAATTTGTTGACATGTAATTGTTCACAGTGGTCTCTTATAATCTGATGTATTTTTGTAGGATCAGTTAAACATCTCCTCTTTCATTTCTGATTGTATTTATGAGTTCCCTCCATTTTTTTTTTCTTTATTAGTCTAGCTAAAGTTTTTGAATTTTATTTTTTTAAAAAACGGGTTTTAGTTTTGTTGACATTTTCTATGGCTTTCTTCTTCTATATTTCATTTATTTCTCCTCTTATCTTTATTATTTCTGCTAATACTCAGCTTAGTTTTTTTTTTCTCCTAATTACTTGAGGTGTAAAGTTATGTTATTTTTAATCTCTTTCTATTTTCTTGATATACACATTTAACACTAAAACTTGCCTCTCAGAAAAGATTTTGCAGCATCTCATAGGTTTTAATGGGTTGTGTTTTCATTTTTATTTGTTTCAATACATTTTTAAAATTTCCTTTTTGATCTTTTCAGGAGTATGTTAGTTTCCTCATGCTTAAAAACTTAAAAGTTTTCCAGCTTTCCTCTTGTTGATTTCTAGTTTTATACCATTGTCGTTGGAAAAGATACCTTGTATGACTTCAATATTCATAAGATTTGCTAAAACTTATTTTGTGGTCTATAATATGATCTATTCTGGAGAATGTTACCTGTGTAGCTACTGGGTGAATGTTCTATAAATATCTGTTACATTCATTTGGTCTAATGGATAGTTCAAGTCTGACATTTCCTTTTTGATTTTCTGTCTGGATATCTATCCATTGCTTAAAGTGGTGTATTGAAGTCCTCTACAATTATTGTGTTTTTGTCTGTTTCTCCCTTCAGATCTGTTAGTATCTGTTTAACATATTTAGGTACTCTGATGTTGGGTGCATATTCATTAATTATTGTTGTATTTTCTTGATGAATTGACCACTTTAATCATTATATGATGACCTTCTTTGTCTCTTGTTATTATCTTTGGCTTAAAGTCTATTTTGTCTATTTCCTCTTTCTTTTGGTTTCCACTTGCATTGAATATTTTTTTTCACCTTTTCTCATAGAGCCTATGTGTGTCCTTAAATCTGAAGTGGGTCTCTTTTAGGCAGCAGGTAGTTGAGTCTTATGTGTTTTTGTTTTATTTTTACCATCCAGCCACTCTGTGACTTTTAGTGAATTAATCCATTCACATTTAGAGTAATTATTGATTGGTAAGGACTTACAAATGCCATCTTATTAAATTGCTTTCTGGTTGTTTTTATAGTTCCACTACTTTTTTTTTTCTCCTTCTGTTTCTGCCTACCTTTGTAATTGCATGATTTTGCGTGGTGGTTTGCTCCATTCCTGTTTCTTTAACTTTAGTGAATTATTCTAGCTTTTTCCCTTTGTGGTTGCCATGAAACTTACATAAAACATCGTATAGATAAAATAGTCCCTCTTAACCTGATAACAACTTTAATTGCACACAGAATTCTTCCCTTCCTCCCTTTTATATTTTTGATGTCACAATTTACCTTTTTATATTGTGTATTTTTTAACAAGTTAGAGTAGCTATAGATATTTTAATACTCTTTTTCTTTAACCTTTTTACATAGTTAAATCGTTGACCTACCATCTTATTACAGAACTAGATTTTTCTAAATCTGACTGTATATATACATTTACCAGTGTGTTTTATACTTTCATGTTTTTATGCCACTAAATAGCCTCTTGTCATTTCACCAGGAAGAACTATTTTTATCATTTCTTGTAAGATAGGTCTAGCCATGATGCACCTCCTCAGCTTTTGTTAGTCTGCAAAAATCTTTATTTCTCCTTTACATCTGAAGGACAACTTTTTTGGCTGGCAACTTTTTTTTTCCTTCCATAATTTTAAACATGCCATTCCATTCTCTCCTATCTTGTAGTGTTCCTGCTGAGAAATCTACTGATAAACTACTGGGAAACCCCCTAGTGGGGGTTTCTCTGTAGGGTACATTTTTTTCCTTTGGCTTCTTTAAGATTCTTTCTTTGTTTTTGATTTTTGACTGTTTCATTATAATGTGTCTTGGAAAAGTTGTTGTTGTTGTTTTCTTTGCACTGAAATAATAAGGTGATCTTCTAACTTTATGAACTTGGATGTCCAAGTATCTCCCTAGGTTTGGGAAGTTCTCAGTTTCCCCCTTCTTCCTCTGGAATCCCATTTATTCTAATCCCATTTATTCTAATATTGTGATCCCATTATTAGATTCCCATTTATTCTAAATGGGAATAAATGGAATCCCATTTATTCTAATATTTGAATGTTTGATGGAGGTCCATATATCATATAAGATTTCTTCATTCTTTTTCATTTCTTTTACTTTGTTCTCCTCTGATTGGGTTATTTCAAAGTTTCTATCCTTAAGCTTACAGGTTTTATCTTCTATTTGGTCTATTCTGCTATTGATGTTCTCCACTGCATTTTTCATTTCATTTACTGAATTCTTCAGCTTCAGAATTTCTGTTTGATTATATTTTATAACTTCTATCTCTTTGTTATATTCCTAATTTTTTCATGTATTGTTTTCCTGATTCTGTTGAATTGTCCTCCTGCATTTTCTTGTAGTTGAATTTGTTGAGTTTGTTCAGTTTCCTCAAAACGGGCATTTTGAATTCTTTATCAGCTAGGTTGCAAAATTCCATGACTTTGAGTTATGGTTATTGGAAGATTATTATTATCTTTTAGTGATAACATGTTTCCTTGATCCTTCATGTTCCTTGTTGTTTTGCATTGCTGCTTTTTCATATGAAGTAGCAGACAACTCCTCAAATCTTTACTAGTTGCCTTCAGCTGGGATATACTCTTTGCTTGTCCTGTTACATCTGGTGTTTTATCTGACCCTGTATAGATAAACCTGCTCCACCCTTCTCTCTCTGTCTTATGGTGGAATTCCGAAGCTTTTATGTCTTCTTTGGTTCTTACAACTCACCAGCTGGCTGCTGGAAACTTATCTTTTGTTTTCCAGAAGGTGATGCTACAGCTTAAGTTTGTGGTTTCTCCCTTACCCCTGAGACCCTGAGAGCACTGACCCTGTTTTTCTGAGAGCACTCTATTTATTGGAGCTCACTCTCACTCTGGCACTCGTAAGCATACACAATGAACCAGCTTCAGAGTTGGGGGAGGTGTGAGTTTAGCACTGAGGCACTAAGGATGCCCACAGACTTGGTGGGAGGATCCTCTTGTTAGGTTCTCTCAGAGGCTCATGGGTAGACTTCCTGCTGAAGTCCTGAGTGAAGTCAGCAAAAAAAAATGCATCCTTTTGATACTCTTTGATGTTCTTACCTGCCTCTTTCCCAATCTTCTCTCTCCTCCCAGTCAGGGCAGTTCCATATCAGTATTCTGAATGCTGCTGGAGTACTGAGTCAGTGTCCTGCACAGCTGAGGAAACCCAGCACTTACTCACTGCTTTCCTTTCCCCTGTGAAAGGTTGCCACCAGCTAGGTCAACCCCAAACAATGGCGTCTTGGGAAAGGTGCCCATCAGCAAAGTTCCTCTTACCATCTCCAATGCGTCTAAGCATCCTTTCCCCTCCAAAACAGTGTTGTAATTTCCCCTTTGGAAGTTGGATTTTTACAAAGTCTCTCTCATCCATGGGTTTTGCCCAAGTTAGCATTCTCCAGGTTTTTTTCTGACCATGGCTGAGAGGGAAGTAGGGCAGGTCTTATGGCCCCTGCTCTTTTCACAGCCCATACCAAAGTCTGTCTTCTGATCACCAGAATCACAGGTGTTCAAGACTCCTCCTGGGTTCCTTGATATACGGTGCTGGATTCTACAACTCCCACATAGGCACTTTGGATCATGGATGGAGGCCTAATTAGTTGTTAAGAAAGGTGGACAAAAAAGAGGGAAGTCTTACACTACTATGACACCAATCTCACCCCTCCCCATTTCACATTATTTATATGTATCTCAGTTTTTCTGAATGGAAATCCAAGGTAAGCTTCAAAGGGGTATATATTTCAAAATACAGAATAATTTATTAAAAATAACTTCTCTTCTATTTGTCTGAATATCTTAAACACCAGAGTCACTACTCTATATCTCCTGGTATAATTATAAGAATTTAGTAATTTATTCATTCTTCCTACAATCTCTGTCTCTATAGAAGTGTTACCTGCTCTGACTGGATATGCAAGGTTTTCAGTCCCATTCCCTTCTGGGAATGGGACTGAAATGGGTAAGTTTAAAACTGTTTTCTTATAGATGTAGAGTGTGTATAGCATGACTTGTAATAGTCATCAAATACATCAGAGGAGTAAATTATTCCAGTTTCACCATTATGTGTCTCTCTTCTGGCTCCAAGATGCAGCAAAAATTCAAAGATCTGCATGTGTTAGAATTTGGAGATAATCATGGTAGTCAGGGCAAAACATAAACTGAATGGAATAAATTTGTGCTGAACCGCCAATTTTTTCCTAAGTGATATGTATCTATTCCACATGATTTTATGCAAATCAAAACTGATTCAATAATCATAGTTAAAATTGCATCCAATGTTCTGTGCATTTTGCTGAGCTATTGAAATAATATTACACTTGCAGTCTTCCAAACCATATTTCACCCAGTCAGACTTAAAATATTGCTCCAGTATGCCATTATTCCTCTGAAGTGACAACTTGAAAGTGATGCCTTGCGTGTTATAGAAGATGGGCTAAAAGTAGATTCAATAAACTGTTTAATTTATACCACATACAACATCATCTGGGGACAGTGTGCAATAAGGCAAAAAGGGAAGAAATAAATAGTGCTTCTGGCATTTCAGAGAGTATGTGAGGTTGCCATAGGAACTATATTTGGAAGCCATAGGGACTATATTTTGTTTGCTGTTTGTACCTCAATTCCAAGAATTTGTCAGATTTTAAGTCTCCCTACCCACTTCAATTTGTACTACACCACAAAGTCATCTTGAAAATATTTACTATCAAATTTTGCCTTGTTTTCTTTCCAGTGGTTCATAACTGGGGTAATCTTCAAATGATCTGTGAATTTAGAAAACAACACACAATTTCTTCTTTTAATGTTAAGTTAAAGAGCCAAAGATATGTATTTTTTAATACTTGTGTAAAACACATTATATGGCAATTAGTCACATTTCGTTGATTATTTGAGATGAAAATATGGTAAGGCAATGTGTTATTCAAGTTTGCAAGGCTCACAATACCTTACAATGTATTGTCTCTGTTATATAATGGTTTATTATATCAGTAATTGTTTATTACATCAAAGAGAAACTCCATTTCAATCTGCAACACTATGTCTAATCAATTTCCTAATATATGGAGAAATAACTCAATACTTCCTGAAATATTACATATCCAAGTAGAATTTAAGGGGGTAATAAAACTAAGTGGTTTAATATTTCAATAATTTGAAACATTGAGAATGATTAGTTATATCAACATGCACAATAACAAATAAGAAAGCTGAGTACTAAACTGATGCAGAAAGTATGAAAATGTTATTGTTCATGTGTGTTTTTTGCCAAAATCAGAAGTTATATTTTAAGTACACATAACCTCACCAAAGGCTTTTAATCTTACAATAGTATTGTTTATCTAAGTTAAAAAAATGGCCTATATGTAAGGACTGTATTTCTTGGTATTTCCAACTGATTGAGGATTTACATTGGATCATAAATTCGACCTTCCTTTTTGGATGAGAAATGCTTTATGATTCTCATATTCACCTTCTGACACCTAAGCCATAGCCATAAAATGGAATAAAACAATTGCCCTCAGGTAAATGTCATATTCTATGACCACATTTTTAGAAAGTTATAAAGATGTTACAGAGGCACATTGCAAAAGTTGAGGGATACATTTACTTATAGAATTAGCTTAAATAACAGCTTAATATAATCTATTTTGTAATTGATATAACTAAAGATAATCATACTCCTCAAATATTTTATACATTGTAAATTTTTAAATACTTTAATATATTGTTTTATCATCTTTAGAAATGTTGTTCTCAAAATGAAATTAATTTAGAAATTGTTTTGCAAAATGTGAATTATAATTCCTATTTATTCATTCTTTTTTTTTTAAGATGAGCAAGTGTTTAAGACTATTTAATGGTTAATAGATTAAGAACTCATTATATTTAACAGATGTTATTTTTTATAAACTACTTAGGTTTAGAAGCAAGACTGATTTCTAAAACTATCAAAAGTTATTTTTCACTTTTTTTTTTAAAGAAGTTTTAGGTTCAGAGCAAAATTGAGAGGAAGATCCAGAGATTTCCCATGTACCCTCTGTCTCTACACATCCACAACCACCCCAGTATCAATCCCCCACCAGCTGGTACATTTACTACACTGACACGTCATTATCACCCAAAACCCATTGTTCACATTAAGGTTCAGTCTTGGTGTTGTATATTCTATTGATTTAAACAAATGCATAATGACATGCATCCACAATTATAGTATCATATAGAGTATTTTCACTGCCCTAAAAATCTTTTTTAAATCCCCTAAAATATTTAAAAGACTATTATTTATTACTAAATATGAAATATTTTATATAAGAAAAAATTTGATCAAGTTCTTAATCAATGACTGCCATAGCATTGGTTTGCTTTGATAATATAACATTCTTCCAACCTGGTGCAACTGAGCCAGATTTTCCTGAGATTGCTGGTAAATCTGACACTTAGGTATGTCCAGCTAGAGTGGTTATTGCTAAAGAAGCCAGAGAAAAAGCCTATAGAAAGCTGTTGACTCTTCATAGTTATTGCTTCTTTGTGTTCTGAGGATCTGTCTCTCACCACCTCTAACGGATAAAGCAGAATTTTTGCTGCTTCCCTACACCACCTACATCTTGCTCAACTTCACTTTAAGTGAACTCGAATCCACTGCTATATTCAGAGGAGAATTCTTAGAAACACAGTCCCAGCATAATCAAATTGAAATTGAACAATCTAGCACAAATACATAAGGATATGAATCTCACCATTTAACACTCCGTCTGCCCCCAATTCCTATTTATGGGTCAGTTCCCTCTCCATAATGCAGAGTGAATCTCTCTACACAGAAGCTCTTGACTCAGTGTCCAAGATTCCTGCAAAGATAGAATGTGAGGCTCTGAGTCATCCACCAGCACTTTGAATCAGAACCCAGGGACATGAAGGAATAAAGACTGAGTAAATTATTTCGAGTTGAAGTGGGCAGGGAGGAGGGGTTTGGGTGAAACAGTGGCACCTGAATTACCTTTCTGTATGCAGAAGACACATAGATTATATCAGCAGCTTTTGTTGTCAAGATTGGCTTGCCTCTAGCAGTAGACATGTAATTTGTGGCATCTGTATCACTGCATAATCAACTTTCATTGAAAGAGTAAAGCTCCATCCTATGGACCTCATATATATAATAAGGGCTACACAGTATCTTTTCCTCTGTGATCATTTTTAATCTATTTTAAAATCCTTTTGAACCCCAAACTCTAACATTTTCATTTTTGAAATTTTTTATTGAAGTGCAACATCGATGCAGAAAATTGTACCTATCAAGGGCTCGATTTTTTTCTTATACACAACCAGTACACAGGTCAAGAATAGCACTAGTATTACTAGTACAACCATGGCCCCCGTGTGCCTTTTTAGCCTCTCCTGCTAAACGATAATAGCTATGTGGACTTCTTATAACATAGGTTAGTTCTTCCAGTTTTTTTATTTTTATAATCATACAGTATATGTGCTTCAGTATCTGGCTTCTCTCCCTCAACATCATATTCTCAACTTATCCAAATTGTTGAGTGGCTGTAGTTAATTTATTTTCTTTGTCAAGTAATAATCAATTGGGTAAATATATATTACAATCATTTATCCATTCTACTCTTGATGAACATCGGGTAGTTTCCAGGTTCTTGCTATTATAAATTAGTGAACATTCAAGTGCATGTCTTTGGTGGAAAAAATATACATATTCTGCATAATATGTATATTTGAACCCAAAACTCTAACATATAGATTATTTTCCTAGGAGTGGAGTAGTGAGGTCAAAGGAAATGCATATGTTGAGCTGTAGTACTTACTGCTAAATCGTTTTCAAAATAGATTTGTAGTGTGTTCCACTTATGCAAGTTAGGTAAAGTTGGTTAATCATGTTCTTCAAATGCACTATATTATTACTGATGCTTTTTTTGCTTGTTCTATCAGTTATTAAGAAAAGTATGTTAGGTGGCCCCCACTATCTTTTAAGTTCTGTCAACTTTTCCTTTACATAGATTAGGCCTACAGATTTATGACAGTGATTCCTCCATAGAGGATTAGTATTTTTATCATTATGGCATCTCTTTATTATCTCTAGCATGTTTCTCTTTCTAATGTATATGTCACAAGCCCAGCTATGTTCAGGAGAGCTGAGCTTCCAGGTGTTGGAATATCCCATTAGGACAATAAGCCAACATGAAGGTAAGAGTGAAACCTTTAATTGCTTTCTGTGAGAGTCTGTATAAGCAAGAGGCTAAATCAGAGAGAGCACTGATTCTTTCCCTCCCTCTTCCTTTCTATCTTCCCACAAGGAATAACACAGGTGGATCAGCCCAGATGTGGGGTAGAGGAAGCCCTAAACAAAGTGATTCTGCAGTTTTATGGGCCTGAGTGAGGGCTGGGAGGAGAAGGAGGAGGAAGTTCTAATAGAGGGAAAAGTCTGATTACTGAGTTAAGTGGAGAAGCACCTTCCAGTCTACCATAAAGACATCTCAGCAAAGGCAACCGAGGAAGGCCTCCTACATAGACCTCAAGTAAATAGGCCTCCCAATGAAAACACCTGGGCTGGGATTGCAGCTGTGTGTAAGAGCAGGGCTGGCCAGGGGACCCTGAGTCCTGACTGCAACTCGGACCTGAGATGCACTCATTGTGCAGCAAGGCTGGTGCGGGGAGGGCAGCTCTCGCAGTGGGCCTGCCAGGTAGAGCCTTTGTAAATGCCTACGGTCAGGCCTGGGAACATCACACAGAGGGCTGGACTCCTCGCAGACCCATTGAGTTAATATAACTCTACAATGATGTTTGTTTTTTTGTTTGTTTGGTTTGTTTCGGTTTATATTTGTAACAGAGAAGAACAAACTTGACTCCATATTGAATCTATTCCTTTAGCTCTAAGCCTTGGGCTCTGTTGCCTGTGCTCAGTCCTGCTGACTCTGCACCTTCGTAAAACAATGTTGCCTATAGCCTGAGATATACAGGATAGCCCATTCTCAAGGCTTTAAAGACATAACACTTTGAACAGAGTATAACATTTGTCTTGATGGAGGCTTACAGTAATATCGTGACTTGACCTACGTACACAGCAGCAAGAACAAAGGATTCCTGCACCAAGAAGTTTTCAACAACCAGCAATACCCCCTCCTCTTTTAATATAAAGAAGCCTGAATTCTAACTCGGGGAAGATGGTTCTTTGGGACACGAGTCCACCATCCATCTTCTCGGTCTGCTGGCTTTCCGAATAAAGTCACTATTCCTTGTCCCAGCAACTCATCTCTTGATTTATTGGCCTGTCGTGTGGCACACAGGATGAGCTTAGACTCAGTAACATATTTACATGGTATCTTTTTTCCTCAATTTACTTTCAAGCTTTTTGTGTCCTTATAGTTGAAGTGTATCTCCTTTTCACTTCAAACTTTAGAAACCCAGTCTGACGTTCTCACTCTATTACTTGTAGTATTTAGTTGAATTATATCTTATGTAATAACTGATAAATATATACATATCATATATATGAATTGATGAATATCTGACAGTTAATTTTCTGTCTCTTTTATGCTGTCTTTCATCTATAATTTGTTATTGTTCCATGTTTATTTCTCTGTTAAACATTAGGCTATACAATGTTTGTTCTTCTTTTGAAATTATACCAGAAATTTAATATGCATCCTTGACATATTGTAATCTAATACAATAATTAGTACTGTTAATTATCCCTTGAAGAAAATGGATATTTTCACCCTTACTGCTCTTATTATTTATTCACTTTGTCTTTACTATTCAGCACTCTTACACTGATGTGTCTTTCATGGCACTTTTTGTACTTATTCTTCTAGGCGTTTACTATGCTTCTTGACTCTATTTAAGTTGCACACATTTTGAAAAATCTTTGGTTGCTATTATTTTGAGTATTGTTCCTGCACTTTTCATATTCTCTTCTCCAATTCCAAGAATGTTGGGCTTTTCCACTCTTTTACACACATCTCTCTCTCTCTCACTCCCATTCTCTCTCTCTTTTTAGGATGTGGCACTCTTCATGCCCACACCATAGCACTTTATGTTACATTTTCTAATGGCCTGTCTCCAGTTCAATAACAAATCTTCTGTCATGTCTAACGTGTTTTTAAAATGTTTTAATGGGACCTTAATTTTACATATTGTAATTATAATTTCTAGAACTTCTGTTAAATGCTTTTGTAGATTCCAATTTATTAAATAATTATACAATTATCAAATATGTTTGTAGATTATACTTATTCCAATTATCTAACTTTCTTCAATTCCTCTTCTATTTTCTCTATTATTTTCTACATATATTGATTTTGTAACTCACAGTTCTCTTATAGTCCTAATTAGCTAACTTCAATGTCTGGATTCCTTGTGAATTTCTTTATATTGTCTGTTTATACTCTTAATTTTTTTTTTTTAAATCAGATTTATCTCTCGTTTGGCAAGCCTGGTGGTTTAATTACATGGAAATCATATGTTAATGTTATGGAGGTTCAAATGATAATATCTTTCTCCTTAGTTGGCTGACTCTTCTGTTAGGCAGAAAATGTGGTTTCTGAATATTTTGATAAAATTAGAGATTTTGTCAAGTCAAGTCTAGGCTGCATTTTTGCCAGAATTCAGCAACTGTACTAAGGGAAAAACTAGTAACAGCCTAGAGTCTCCCCATTTTTTTTGGAAACACTTCTGATCTCTCTGTTCCTCTGCATTGTCTATATTTGATTTTGTGCTTAGATCCTTGGCTCCTTGCCCACACTCAAATCAGAACAAGCCCCCAGGGTAAAGTGGATGCAAAAATTACCTCTGTGAGATTCTCCCCTCTTTAATTTTATAGCAGCTAAATGACAGCATTTTCGGATGAATTAAGACCAATATATTCTCTATTTTATTGGGTATTCTTAATTGTTGACTAGACTACTTGAATGCCACAAACCACTTCAGCTCACTTGTAAACTGAAGTTCTCATCTAGGGAAATTTTCGATGTCAATTTTAGAACACCCCCTTCTCCCACTAAAACCCAGGATTTACCTGGATAGTTTGGAGAAGGACGCAAATCACTACCTGTTTATTTTTATTGTAACATCTTTATTAGAGTATAATTGCTTTACAATGGTGTGTTAGTTTCTGCTTTATAACAAAGTGAATCAGTTATACATATACATATGTCCCCATATCTCCTCCCTCTCGCTTCTCCCTCCCACCCTCCCTATCCCACCTCTCTAGGTGGTCACAAATCATCCAGTTGATCTCCCTGTGCTATGCGGCTGCTTCCCACTAGCTATCTATTTTACAATTGGTAGTGTATATATGTCCATGCCATTCTCTCACTTTGTCCCAGTTTAACCTTCCCCCTCCCTGTATCCTCAAGTCCATTCTGTAGTAGGTCTGCATCTTTATTCCCGTCTTGCCCCTAGGTTCTTCATGACCATTTTTTTTTTTTTTTTTAGATTCCATATATATGTGTTAGCATACTGTATTTGTTTTTCTCTTTCTGACTTACTTCACTCTGTATGACAGACTCTAGGTCCATCCGCCTCACTACAAATAACTCAATTTCGTTTCTTTTTATGGCTGAGTAATATTCCATTGTGTATATGTGTCACATCTTCTTTAACCATTCATCTGTTGATGGACACTTAGGTTGCTTCCATGTCCTGGCTATTGTAAATAGTGCTGCAATGAACACTGTGGTACATGTCTCTTTCTGAAATATGGATTTCTCAGGGTATATGCCAAGTAGTGGGATTGCTGGGTCATATAGTAGTTCTATTTTTAGATTTTTAAGGAACCTCTGTACTTGTCTCCATAGTGGCTGTATCAATTTACATTCCCACCAACAGTGCAGGAGGGTTCCCTTTTCTCCACACCCTCTCCAGCATTTATTGTTTGTAGATTTTTTCATGATGGCCATTCTGACCAGTGTGAGGTGATACCTCACTGTAGTTTTGATTTGCATTTCTCTAATGATTAATGATGTTGAGCATTCTTTCATGTGCCTGTTGGCAATCTGTATATCTTCTTTGGAGAAATGTCTATTTAGGTTTTCTGCCCATTTTTGGATTGGGTAATTTGCTTTTTTTTATATTGAGCTGCATGAGCTGCTTGTAAATCTTGGAGATTAATCCTTTGTCAGTTGCTTCATTTGCAAATATTTTCTCCCATTCTGAGGGTTGTCTTTTCATCTTATTAATGGTTTCCTTTGCTGTGCAAAAGCTTTTAAGTTTCATTAGGTCCCATTTGTTTATTTTTGGTTTTATTTCCATTTGTCTAGGAGGTGGGTCAAAAAGGATCATGCTGTGATTTATGTCAGAGATTGTTCTGCCTATGTTTTCCTCTAAGAGTTTTATAGTGTCTGGCCCTACATTTAGATCTTTAATCCATTTTGAGTTTATTTTTGTGTATGACGTTAGGGATGTTCTAATTTCATTCTTTTACATGTAGCTGTCCAGTTTCCCCAGCACCACTTATTGAAGAGGATGTCTTTTCTCTATTGTATATTCTGGCCTCCTTTATCAAAGATAAGGTGACCATATGTTTATGGGTTTATCTATGCACTTTCTATCCTGTTCCATTGATCTATATTTCAGTTTTTGTGCCAGTACCATACTTTCTGGATTACTGTAGCTTTGTAATATAGTCTGAAGTCAGGGAGCCTGATTCCTCCAGCTCCATTTTTCTTTCTCAAGATTGCTTTGGCTATTCGGGGTCTTTTGCATTTCCATACAAATTGTGAAATTTTTTGTTCTAGTTCTGTGAAAAATGCCATTGGTAGTTGATAGGAATTGCATTGAATCTGTAGATTGCTTTGGGTAGTAGAGTCATTTTCACAATGTTGATTCTTGCAATCCAAGAACATGGTATATCTCTCCATCTGTTTGTATCATTTTTAATTTTTTTCATCAGTGTCTTATAGTTTTCTGCATACAGGTCTTTTGTCTCCTTAGGTAGGTTTACTCCTAGGTATTTTATTCTTTTTCTGGCAGTGGTGAATGGGAGTGTTTCCTTAATTTCTCTTTCAGCTTTTTCATCATTTGTGTATAGAAATGCAAGATTTTTGTGCATTAAATTTGTAACCTGATACTTTACCAAATTTATTGATTAGTTCTTACAGTTATCTGGTAGCATCTTTAGGATTCTCTATGTATAGTATCATGTCATCTGCAAATAGTGACAGTTTTACTTCTTCTTTTCTGATTTGGATTCCTTTTATTTCTTTTTCTTCTCTGATTGCTGTGTCTAAAACTACCAAAACTATGTTGAATAATAGTGGTGAGACTGGGCAAACTTGTCTTGTTCCTGATCTTAGTGGAAATGCTTTCAGTTTTTCACCATTGAGAATGATGCTGGCTGTGGGTTTTTCATATACAGCCTTTATTATGTTGAGGTAAGTTCCCTCTATGCCTACTTTCTGGAGGGCTTTTATTTAAAATGGGTGTTGAATTTTTCAATAGCTTTTTTGGCATCTACTGAGATTATCATATGGTTTTTAGCCTTCAATTTACTAATATGGTGTATCACATTGATTGATTTGCGTATATTTAAGAATCCTTGCATTCCTGGGATAAACTCCACTTGATCATGGTGTATGATGCTTTTAATGCGTTGTTGGATTCTGTTTGCTAGTATTTTGTTGAGGATTTTTGCGTCTTTGTTCATCAGTGATATTGGCCTGTAGTTTTCTTATTTTGTGACATCTTTGTCTGGTTTTGGTATCAGGCTGATGGTGGCCTCATAGAATGAGTTTGGGAGTGGTCTTCCCTCTGCTATATTTTGGAAGAGTTTCAGAAGGATAGGTGTTAACTCTTCTCTAAATGTTTGATAAAATTCACCTGTGAAGCCATCTGGTCCTGGACTGTTTTATGTTGGAAGGTTTTTAATCACAATTTCAATTTCAGTGCTTGTGATTGGTCTGTTTATATTTTCTATTTCTTCCTGGTTCAGTCACGGAAGGTTGTGCTTTTCTAAGAATGTGGTCATTTCTTCCAGGTTGTCCATCTTATTGGCATAGAGTTGCTTGTAGTAATCTCTCATGATCCTTTGTATTTCTGCAGTGTCAGTTGTTACTTCTCCTTTTTCATTTCTAATTCTATTGATTTGAGTCTTCACCCTTTTTTTTTAATGAGTCTGGCTAATGGTTTATCAATTTTGTTTTTCTTCTCAAAGAACCAGCTTATAGTTTTATTGATGTCTGCTATTGTTTCCTTCATTTCTTTTTCATTTATTTCTGATCTGATCTTTATGATTTCTTTCCTTCTGCTAACTTTGGGGGTTTTTTATAGCTACTTTTATTTTTATTTATTTATTTATTTTTGGCTGTGCTGGGTCTTCGGTTCGTGCGAGGGCTTTCTCCAGTTGCGGCAAGCGGGGGCCACTCCTCATGGCGGTGCGGGGACCGCTCTTCATCGCAGTGCGCGGGCCTTTCACTATCACGGCCCCTCCCGTTGCGGGGCACAGGCTCCAGACGCGCAGGCTCAGTAGTTGTGGCTCACGGGCCCAGCAGCTCCGTGGCATGTGGGATCTTCCCAGACCAGGGCTCGAACCCGTGTCCCCTGCATTAGCAGGCAGACTCTCAACCACTGCGCCACCAGGGAAGCCCTGGGGGTTTTTTGTTCTTTTTTCTCTGATCACTTGAAGTATAAGTTTACGTTGTTTATTTGAGATGTTTCTTGTTTCTTGAGGTATGATTGTATTGCTATAAACTTCCCTCTTGTAACTACTTTTCCTTCATCTCATAGGTTTTGGGTCATTGTGTTTTCATTGTCATTTTTTTCTAGGTGTTTTTTGTTTTCCTCTTTGATTTCCTCGGTGATCTCTTGGTTATTTAGTAGTGTATTGTTTACCTCCATGTGTTTGTATTTTTTACATATTTTTTTCCTGTAATTGATATCTAGCCTCATAGTGTTGTGTTCGGAAAAGATGCTTGATATGATTTCAATTTTCTTAAATTTCTTAAATTTCTTAAATTTACTGAGGCATTTATTGCGTTTTTCATCGTTTTTTACTTGCTCTTTCGTTCTTCTAGATACTTGTTGAACGTTTTTTGTATTTTCTCCATTCTATTTCCAAGATTTTGGATCTTCTTTATTATCATTACTCTGAATTCTTTTTCAGGTAGACTGCCTTTTCCTCTTCATTTGTTTGGTCTGGTGGGTTTTTACTTTGCTCCTTCATTTGCTGTGTATTTGTCTGTCTTCTCATTTTTCGAACTTACTGTGTTTGATGTCTCCTTTTTGCAGGCTGCAGGTTCATAGTTCCTGTTGTTTTTGGTGTCTGCCCCCAGTGGGTAAGTTTGGTTCAGTGAATTGTGTAGGCTTCTTGGTGGAGGGGACTGGTGCCTGTGTTCTGGTGGATGAGGCTGGATCTTTTCTTTCTGGGGGCAGGACCATGTCCAATGGTGTGTTTTCGGGTGTCTTATTATGATTTTAGGCAGCCTCTCTGCTAATGAGTGGGTTTGTGTTCCTGTCTTGCCGTTTGTTTGGCATAGGTTGTCCAATGCTGTAGCTTGCTGGTTGTTGAGTGGAGCTGGGTCTTAGCGTTGAGATGGAGATCTCAGGGAGCACTTTCACCATTTGAAATTATGTGGGGCTGGGAGTTCTCTGGTGGAAAATGTCCTAAACTCAGCTCTCCCACCTCAGAGGCTCTGGCCTGATATGGGGCCAGAGCACAGAGTCCCTGTCAGCCACTCAGCTCTTTTGGGAGGTCTGAGGTCTTCTGCCAGCGTTCAGTAGGTGTTCTGTAGGAGTTGTTTCACATGTAGATGTATTTTTGATGTATTTGTTGAGGGGGAAGGTGATCTCCACACCTTACTCCTCCACCATCTTGAAGGTCCCCCTGGTGGCATCTTTAGGATTATCTATGTATAGTATCATTTCATCTGCAAACAGTGACAGTTTTACTTCTTCTTTTCCAATATGTATCCCTTTTATTTCTTTTTCTTCTCTGATTGCTGTGGGTAGAACTTCTAAAATTATGTTTAATAATAGTGATGAGGGTGGACATCCTTGTCTTGTTTCTGATCTTAGAGGATATGTTTTCACTGTTTCACAATTGAGAATGATGTTTGCTGTGAGTTTGTCATATATGGCCTTTATTATATTAAGGTAGGTTTCCTCTATGCCCACTTTCTGGAGAGTTTTTATTATAAATCAATGTTGAATTTTGTCAAAAGCCTTTTCTGCATCTATTGATATGATTGTATGTTTTTTATTCTTCAATTTGTTAATATGGTGTATCACATTCATTGATTTGCATATATTGAAGAATCATCCCTGGGATAAATTCCACTTGATCATGATTTATGATCCTTTTAATATGTTGTTGGATTTTGTTTGCTGGTGTTTTGTTGAGGATTTTTGTATCTAAATTTATCAGTGATATTGGTCTGTAATTTTCTTTAATTGTAGTATCTTTGTCTGGTTTTGGTATCTGGGTGATGGTGGCCTTGTAGAATGAGTTTGGGAGTGTTCCTTCCTCTGCAATTTTTGGAACAGTTTGAGAAGGATGAGTGTTAGCTCCTCACTAAATATTTGATAGAATTCACCTTTGAAGCCATTTGGTCATGGACTTTTGTTTGTTGGAAGATTTTTAATCACAGTTTCAATTTCATTACTTGTGATTGGTCTGTTCATATTTTCTGCTTCTTCCCAGTTCAGACTTAGCAGGTTATACCTTTCTAAGAATTTGTCCATTTCTTCTAGGTTGTCCATTTTATTGGCATAGAGTTGCTTGTAGTAGTCTTATATGATGCTTTGTATTTCTGCAGTGTCTGTTGAAACTTCTCCTTTTTCCTTTCTAATTTTATTGATTTGAGTCCTCTCCCTCTTTTTCTTGATGAGTCTGGCTAAAGGTTTATCAATTTTGTTTATTTTCTGAAAGAACCAGCTTTTAGTTTTTTAGATCTTTGCTATTGTTTTCTTTGTTTCTATTTCATTTATTTCTGCTCTGATCTTTATGATTTCTATCCTTCTACTAACTTTGGGTTTTGTTTGTTCTTTTTTCACCAGTTCCTTTAGGTGTAACGTTAGAATTTTATTTGAGATTTTTCTTGTTTTTTGTTGTAGGATTGTATTGCTCTAAACTTCCCTCATAGAACTGCTTTTGCTGCATCGCATAGGTTTTAGATCATGTTTTCATTGTCATTTGTCTCTAGGTATTTTTTTATTTCCTTTTGATTTCTTTGACGATCTGTTAATTATTTAGTAATGTATTATTTAGCCTCTATGTGTTTGTGTTTTTTTACAGATTTTTTTCCCTGTAATTGATTTCTAATCTCATAGCATTGTGGTCAGAAGAGATCCTTGATATGATTTCAACTTTCTTAAATTTACCAAGGCTTGATTTGTGACCCAAGATATGATCAATCCTGGAGAATATTCTGTGTGCACCTGAGAAGAAAATGTAATTTGCTGTTTTGGGATGGAATGTCCTATAAATATTAATTAAATCTATCTGGTTTATTGTGTCATTTAAATCTTGTGTTTCCTTATTAATTTTCTGTGTGGATGATCTGTCCATTGATGTTAGTGAGGTGTTATAGTCCCCCACTATTATTTTTACTGTCGATTTCCTCTTTTATAGCTGTTAGCATTTCTCTTATGTATTGATGTGCCCTGTGTTGGATGCATAGATATTTATTATTGTTATATCCTCTTATTTGTTTGATCCCTTGATCATTATGTAGTGTCATTCCTTGTCTCTTGTAACACTCTTTATTATAAAGTCCATTTTATCTCTTATGAGTATTGCTACTCCAGCTTTCTTTTGATTTCCATTTGCATGGAATATCTTTTTCCATACCCTCACTTTCAGTCTGTATGTGTCCCTAGGTCTGAAATAGGTCTCTTTTAGACAGCATATACATGGGTCCTGTTTGTGTACCCATTCAACCAGTTTATGTCTTTTGGTTGGAGCATTTAATCCATCTACTTTTAAGGTAATTATCTATAGCTACGTTCTTATTACCATTTTCTTAATTGTTTTGGGTTTGTTTTTGTAAGCCCTTTTCTTATCTTTTTTTTCCCACTTAGAGAAGTTCCTTTAGCATTTGTTGCAGAGCTGGTTTGGTGATGTTGATTTCTCTTAGCTTTTGCTTGTCTGTAAAGCTTTTGATTTCTTCATTGAATATGAATGAGATTCTTTCTGGGCAGAGTAATCTTTGTTGTAGGTTCTTCCCTTTCATCACTTTAAATATATCATGCCACTCTCTTCTGGCTTGTAGAGTTTCTGCTGAGAAATGAGCTGTTAACCTGATGGGAGTTCTGTTGCATGTTATTTGTTGTTTTTCCCGTGTTGCTCTTAAAGATTTTGCTTTGTCTTTAATTTTTGCCAATTTCATTACTATGTGTCTCGGTCTTCTTGGATTTATCCTGCCTGGGACTCTCTGCTCTTCCTGGACTGGGTGGCTATTTCCCTTCCCATGTTAGGGAAGTTTTCAACTATAATCTCTTCAAATATTTTCTCAGGTCCTTTCTCTCTCTTTTCTCCTCTGGGACCCCTATAATGCAAATGGTGGTGTGTTTAATGTTGTTCTAGCGGTCTCTTAGGCTGTCTTCATTTCTTTTCATTTTTTTTCTTTATTCTATTGTGCCACAGTGAATTCCACTATTCTGTCCTCAGGTCACTTATCTGTTCTTCTGCCTCAGTTATTCTGTTATTGATTCCTTCTAGTGTATTTTTCATTTCAATTATTGTATTGTTCATCTCTGTTTGTTTGTTCTTTAATTCTTCTAGGTCTTTTTAAAACATCTCTTGCATCTTCTTGATTTTTGCCTCCATTCTTTTTCTGAGTTCCTGGATCATCTTCACTATCATTATTCTGAATTCTTTTTCTGACAGTTTGCCTATCTGCACTTCATTTGTTTATTTTTTTCTGGGGTTTTATCTTGTTCCTTCATCTGGTACATAGTCCTCTGCCTTTTCATTTTGTCTATTTTTCTGTGAATGTGGTTTTTGTACCACAGTCTGTGGGATTGTAGTTCTTGCTTCTGCTCTCTGCCCTCTGGTGGATGAGGCTATTTCTAGTATAACTTATTCTTATGTTATGAAATTTCTTGGAGAAAGATGACAATGTGAACATATATTGTGAGCTAATTTGTTTAACTCTTTTACTTTTAAATATCTTTTACTCTCACATATCTCTTGAAATAATAAGTGGGACATAAAAATATGAAGACCAGAAACATCTATCACTGCTGTGAACTTAGAATTGACCCAATTCAGAAATATCAAATACATTCTCCTTGATACAGCAGAAGTGTCCCAAATAATATCCTAAAGTCCAATTCATAGCTGCCTTTTAATAAGAGCTTACAGTGACTCAAAAAAAAAAAAAAAAATAGAGTAGCTATACAGAACCCACCCAATAAGTTGTTCTGCATTGACGTGGCATCTTTTGGGTGAAAAAAAATAGCAGATTATATCTTCACTAAAAGAAGAAACGTCTCCTTATGCACATATGTATTTAGATCCATTTTCTCATAGTTTGGACAAAGAAGAGAGATTATTTTTATGCTAGATTTCTGAAGATTTTAAAATAAGTATGACAATATTTTACCATTATTGCTTAAGATTTTCTCACAGGAATCCTGGACAATGTGAATATAAAAAGGTTAAGTTCCACTCCATTTTGTATGTTCTGTAGCATTATATACATTTGGTTGTATAATTGGTTGCTTCATCACACTTGTAGGTGTTAACTATAGATGATTAGGGAACAAAACTCATGCCTGTGTGTGTTCTTGGTGCTAGAATAACAAGTCTGAATCCATCAGAAGCCAGAGTTATGTTGCCTCTTAACATAAAATCCTTCACTGTCTTCCCACCTCATTCAGACTTAAAATTCAGCACCCTTACCTTGTCCTACAAGTTTCTCACAATCAGAATCCTCCAACACACATCATTACTTGGACCTCACCTCCCTTATCCCCCTTGCTCACTTCATTCAGCATCACTTGCCTTCTTTCTGTTCTTCCCTCACTACAGGCACAATTCTGACTCATTTACCTATAAAGGGCCTTCTTCAAATAGCCGTCTGCTTGGTTTCTGTCCTCAATTCCATTACTTCTTTGATAAACTGTCAAGTGCCCAGTGAAGCATCCTCTGACCACTCTATTTAAGATTGAAAGTGGGCCCCAACTTTCAGTGTCCTCCTTCTTAGCTTGATTTTTATTCTTAGCACCCATTGTTGTATATATACTGTATATTTTATTATTTATTACACACATGTCCATCTTGCCATATTAGAGTATAAGCAACATGAATACAGGGTTTACTAATTTACTGCTTTATTCTCTATTTATTATCTATCTCTTGACCATGTCCAACACCACGTGGTGTTCAACAAACTTCAATGAATAGTTTACAATAAATATTCCCTCTAATGTAGGAAAAAAATGCATTTGTGTACCCAAAATAACTTTATAGATGCTTGAACACCTATAATATAAATTTACTTTAAATTAATTATTAAGATTTTTTTCCTTAATTCACTGAGTAACCTATTAGTAATAGTATAAAAATGTGTGAATAAAACACACACACACATGTATGAATTACCTCAGTATTTAAATACATATGAAATAACTCATTATTTAATTGAATCCCCAAAGTACATATTTCAGAAAACCTTTAAAACTAATTTCAAATATGAAATAAGAATTAGTATTAATATGACTATTTTACCAATGTAAAAAAATACCAGCAACATGATATTTTTAAGCACCAATACATGTTCAGATAAAGACCAACTTTATAGAATAAAATCTATGAATTCTTTGATGCATTTATGGGTTTTATGGTATCAAACAGAGACATCACAAAATAGATTGGAAAGATTGACTTTAACAGGTGCTGAGGTGAAACTAACGCAATCCATATAAATATCACATTCACTATTAAATATCTATTAAAAAAGAAAGAAAAATATAATAAAACTTGAGGAATTGGTAGATCACATTATCTTTTCATTAATTGGTTAATAGTTTAATTTTCCTCATTATTTTTTTATTGGTCTATCATGCATCCAGGTCAATTTGGGTATTCCTAGTTGACTATTTCTTAGGGATATACTTATTAAACCAATTTGCATTTTTGAAAAGTAATTTCCATAAATCTATCTCATTAAAAACTAACACACAAACATATTAGTACTTGCAATCCGTTTCTCACCACTGATACTCTTCACAAATTCTAGGCAGAGAACATTCTACCTCTAACGATCATAGACCAAGAATGTCTTTCTCTTAATGTTGTTGAAAAGCCAAAACAAATTTAAATGCAAAATTTAATAAGGTTTCTCTAAGACACTTATACAATAATTATGGATGTACATTTGAAAGTGGCCAAAGTAGATTTTCCTTAAGATTCTAAAATATTGGTATAAAATTGTCTTTGAATTTTTTTTAACATTTCAACTTTTGATAACATTTTTCTTTTAGGACTTGTTTACCACTTATTTATTTATTTCTGCCTTTTTTATTTGTGATCGAAACAGAAAATTATATTTCTTTAAGCGATAGCAATGAGGATATATTTTTATGCTATTGTTTTAAAACTTTTTCAAATACTTTTTTTAAATTAGTAATTTCTAAAATAAATTCTGTATATTTTAATTCTATTCTTCCCATGGATTTTTGGTTTTAGGAAAATTATGCTTAATTATGGAGAAGTGTGTCTCATGTTTCTTTTCTATTTCCTCATTCACATTAAAACTTTAACACTAATTTTGGTTCCTAATTGGAGAAGAAAATTCTCAGCCAATTGAAGCAGCAGTGGCAGAAATAGGAAGATGTTTTGGATATGAGTATTTCCATTAGTAAATTAAAAATAAAATAAAATAAATAGTTTCTGTGGAAAAATACAAACTAATTCAGAGTGAAAATAATGCTGGCAGTCTTGAGGACTGTGCAGGTCTTTGATTAGAGGTAGCTGTTTTTAACTGGGATAGACCATATCAAATAAACCTCCTATAATTGTTTATTCTTTCAATCATAGGTGGTGAATTTTTACAAAGCAAATTATTTTTCCTTATCCAAAATGAATTTCCTATGGCATTTAGCAAATTCTGATCAGTTTATCTTCTGAAATGTTGATGTGTATTTGTTGTGAATTCAAAGCATTATTTGAATATTTCTTCATAGTCATCCTTAAGGTTCAAAGGCTGCCATATACATCAAATATTCTTTGAATAAAGAATGATGTGATAATGAGGGGTAAATCTCCTTAGCAAATGCACAGGATATAATAGGTATTTGCTCCTTGACCTGCTTCAAACAAAAAATGAGGACAAAAGGAAGAATGAAGAGAGACTCTCAGGCATTAGATCAAGCAAGTTGGTTTCCTTGCTAAGTAAACAATTTAAAGCTTCTCATTACTTCTCAGTGTATGTTCTTAAGTCATTTCCCAAGAGTTCAAAGCTGATTTCTCTGACTAGGTATCAAAGTATCAGACAGTATCTTTTTTAAAAAAAATTACTTAGACTATGAATAAAACTGTTGGGCATAAACCATGCTACAGCTTTTTAAATTTGTGATGCAGAGGTTTTATCAGACCTACACATCTCATATACACATCCCCAAAATTATATATTACAGAGTTACAGAACAAATCATTTTCCCAATTTCAATGTCTGATTCAATAACTAAGTAAACCTTCTCATTATTCTGGAAGTTAAACAACTTTCCTTCCAAGCATGATGTACATAGAAAACAGATTGGTTGGAATTTTTATTCTTTTATATATTTTGTTCATGAACTTCTATTTGGTCTCTTGATCTTACCCAATTACCATCCTTATTTTTCTGAATTTTGTTGTGAAATGTTCATTTGCAGCAGCTGTTTTATTCTGGATTATCATTGCAAATTGCCATTATTTATACCTATTTCCATCTTCAGATTTATCTGCCAACTTTAACCAGAATCACTATTTCTAAGAAAGTTTTAATTAAAATAATTAAGAAAAATACACACCTGTTCAGATTTTTAGCATTCTACATATGCTTAAATAGATGAAAATGCTTTCAAATATTCAAGCCTATATAACTCTTTGGGTTCCTGGTCCCCCAGGCTTTTATATTCACCTTTTCCTCTTAATCCAAATAAAATGATTACAGTTTTCATCCCAGGTCCTATTGAAAATCTCCCATTACCATTAACAATACTTCTGATGATGCCTGAAGAATTGGTTATGGTTTTCTATGACTTCTCACACCTAATACCTGTTCCTAGGCCTAGTTTCAATTATCACCTTCCAGAGCTGTCTTCTTTCCCTTCTGTTCTGCCCATATATTTTTTTCTCCTTACCTGTAATTCCTAAAATAAATAAATAAATAATGCAAGTTTATAGCGGTGACACTTTGAACATTTGAGAGTAACAAGAATGTAGTGGGAAAGTAGAGATTAAATCTGAAATCAGAAAAAGGACCAGATTAAATACTAGCCATCAGTATTTTTCCCAGTTTCTCCTTCATCTGTCATCTTTGACAATTTGTGTTTCTTACCATTTATAATTCTCCCCAATCTAACCTTTCCACTATGTCCTGGGTATTTCTTCCTCTCAACAGCCATTTCCAAATTCCCAAACATGCCTTTTCTGCAGCATTTGGAGATGCCAATTAATACATTCTTTATTGTATTATATAAGGTGACATAAATCTTAACCTGCTTTACTTCTTTTAGTATACCTTCTTTCCCTACCCAGATAAACAACAACAACCAAAACAAAAAACAAAAAACGAAAAAAAACAAGCAAGTAAAAACCATTAACAGTGTTTATCTAAATTACTCCTAGAGGGACTTGCCTGGTGTTCCAGTGGTTAAGACGCTGTGCTTCCACAGCAGGGGGTATGGGTTCAACCCCTGGTCTGGGAACTAAGATCCCATCATCCCACATGCTGTGTGGTGCAGTCAAAAGATGAAAAAAAAATTAAAAAAAATAAAATGCAAAGATAGTCATAGCAATCCTTTAAAACAAACAAATAAATAAGTCCTAGACATGAATCACCCTTATCATAATCACTTAAAGGTTTAAAATGCAACTTATCCTAGACTTTATTTGAGATCTTTAAGATGTTGGCACAGCAATCTGCCTTTCAATGAGTTGGCAAGGTGATGATCAAAACCGCCTAACATTTGACAGTCACCTATGTGAAAACAAGAGCATTTCTCTCTCTTCTAAGAATTAACGGTATCCTCTTTAATTCTCTTCTTCAAACAGTAGATAGCCTTATGTCTTTTTATCTCTTAAACAGTTTCCACTCGTTTGAAGCACGGAACTCTAGAAAATGTTTCTTTTAGTATTTTGAAAAATAATGATAATAAATGGTATAAAATTTTTGATAATCACAATTATATAAGTGAAATTTTGCAATAAAAATGACACAATGAGATCTTCATTATTTGTAATTTACCACATGATACCTATTCATCACTTATACCAAAACACTTAAAGTGTTTACTCTATACAAATCATTGTACTAGACTTTATGAGAATTCAAAACTGCCCTCCTGAACCTTACAGTACAAGGGTGAAGACCCAGTACAAATGTGCAAATTGTTATCAAACCAAATACAATCTGATAACTATTATTGAAATAGCCTACAATGACAATTTTATAAATAGAGAAAATGTTTCAGTGGTATTAAGGATGCATAATTATTTTTTAAGTTATTTTTAAACTAAAGTGTTTGGACGTTTGCAGATGGTGATGAAAAACAAAAGATGGAGACAGGAAAAGAGCATGCTTGAGGAACAATCGGTTAGGAAACAAACATCATTGTTTGAGGATTAAATGAAAATGTATATAAGAGTTTAACAAATTAAGTGATTCTTAAGCAAATATTATTCTATAATATTAAAGTAAGTAAATATTATTTTAAATTACCTGATAGATAAGTATGGGGCTATAGTGAAGCAAGTGAGTTATTGATTGCTGTTTTAATACCAAAAAATCTATATAATCAATAAAATTTTAAATATAAATTATAAATATAATATAATTTTAATAAATCAAATGTTGAAAATATATAAATGCTAATGTCAAAATTATTGAAGTGTTTGCAAAATTCAACAACCACAAGTGATTTGATAAAAAATATTAAGGTGTAAAGATATTTGACATGTGAAATATTTACCATAAATTACAGATAAAAATTCTGTCAATTCTGAGTACAATGCACAATTTTTCTTGTAAGTAGAAACGTCTCAAAATGATAGTCACATTGGATAAATCTTTCAATAAAGCTCTTTATTCAGTTTTTTAAATGACAAATTATATAACTAGGTAAATTTAACAGAGTAGCTACTGCAATTGATAATTTGGGAACTGTTTGCAATTATTTATGATTTGCAAGAAACTATAATCACCTGTAAAAACTAACTATAATCCCAGAAGTGCTTAGCATACCATTTCTCATTGCATGAGTTTTTAAGATGCAAGGAGTCTATCCTCCCCAGAGATGACAAAGTGAGAATAAAAAAAAAACAAAAAACAGATGATTTCCAGCATCGCGGATGATCTCTAAAGGGTGTCAGTAAAACTGAGTGTTTTCTGAGCACTGTCACCAATGTAGCACATTGGAAGATGAAACCAAGGAGCTGACAGTCAACTAGACATGCAAGGACAATATGAGAGGCAAGATCCACTGATTAGAGGGGGTTTAGCCTGATGTAGAGTAAGTGGTTGATACATAAACATGATGGGATGACAACTGTTGGAAAGAAATTTTCAGGTCAGTCTTTAATTTGTGTCAGTACAGTCAGAAAAAGAGATACTAAGAATTCTTTAAACGATAGCGCCTTCTAGGACATACATTAACTACATGATTGCAGAAAGTAGAAAATTCAGCACCTCCAACGGTACCAGGTCTCTCTGCACAAAGCAAATTTTACTCATAGCTTTTTTTTAATGCATTATAAAAGCTTATAATTAAGATGAATATAGTGATCTATCAAAAAAAGTGACTATTAAATTAACTTATTTGAAGACAGTGGAGGCGTTAGGAAGAAAAAAATGAAGGCAACATTTTAACTGTAATACCATAGAAGACACAAACAGTCTCCTAAAAGGACAGGACATATTACTTGATGAATGATTCAAAGGTGCTTTTAAAAAAACAAATGGAAAATATTATTGCCTCAATGATCATATTTGTTTACTTCCTAAGGTAACATATTTTTTATTCCTACATAATATGTTCCATTTACAGTTGCAAGTGATAATATATGAGCTGGTACTTAAAGTAGGACAGCCGACATACAATGGTGATAAATTTAGGGAATTCTAGGCAGAGGAAACAGCATTTACAAAGGTAAGAAGGTATAGAAAACTGTGCATATTTTGGAATAGTTGGAAGGTGGAATGAGAGAATCAGTGACCAAATTAAGGTAGAAATACAGGCATTGTAGTCGAGGAACTGATCTAAATAGATTTTGTTTGTATGTATCAGATATGATATAATTTTCCTTAAAAAGTATCAGAAAAAAATTAATTTTATAAGATATTTTACACAATAATGACTGCAAAATAGAATTATGTTTCTAAAGATTTATACTGAAATTAAGACACCCTGCAAATAAAAAGAGCAGTTAAGGAGAGATTAAATTATCTAGGCTATAGCCAAATATGTGCTCGGTGAAGGCTATAAATAGAAATAAAAGTGATACATTTATGAAAGAGGATGATTTATTAGTCAATTGATGATGTATTAAGAGAAAGTCATAACTACAATATTTTTTTCAAATTTGTATGATTTTGTGGTAATATGACTGAATACAATAAATACAAGAAAAATAAACATTTAAAAGAAGGAAAATTATTTCAGTATTGAAAAGGTTTAAGTTGCCAGTGGGGTATCCACTTGGAGATAATAAGTAAATAACAAGAATTTTAGGAGAAAGCTTATAAGAGAAGAAAGGTCTTGACAGTCATTATTATATTTGTGTATTTTGAAGTTTCTTATTTTAGTTAACGTTTGCTGTGTAACAAACTGTCTTAAACTTAGTGACTTAAAGCAATTGAAGCAGTTGATTAATTCATGTATTTACAGGTTGGCAGACATCTGGGTGATTCTTCTGGACCGGATCGTTCCTATCCAGTATCACTGTGCCCACTCAGTATCTTCAGGCAGCTGGTGGGCTGGCTGTGGCTGGCTCACTCATAAATGTCATTCATAAAGGATACCTTGGAAAGCTTGGGTTACTGTTTATGTGGTCTCACCCTCCAGCATGCTGGCCTAGATTTGTTCACATGGTTTTGAATTGTAAGAGAGAGAGTAGAAACACACAAAGCCTATTGCAGTCAATGCTAAGAAGGAGTATACCACCACTTCCACTGCATTTTGTTTGCCAAAGTCCAGTCCAAACTCAAAAATAGGTAAACATACTCTACTTCTTGGTGGCTTGGAACTGTTGCAAAGAGGGAAGGGAAGACTACAGGGCCATATTGGATACTTTCTCATAGAAAAATTCAAGTTCACTAATTTTTAAAAAGGTGCCAAAAAAAACACAAAAACCAATGAAAGACATTTTTGACGTTATGTAAAAGGTTGAAACAATGAAGGAAACTGAAGAAAAAGCCAAAAAGGTCAGATGTGTAGTGGGAAGACTACAAAAAATTGTTTACAGAGTTATGTATCATTCTGATACATAACCAAGGTAATCTAACAATTCTTATTTCAGTATTTAATTTGTTTCCATTATCTACATATTAGTGGTGGGAAAAGTAAAAATTTTGAGTAAACTTAAATGTGTCTTTTTTGAACATATTCTGTGTACTAGAACTCAGCCTTGTGTAATGCATCACTTATTCATGTTGTCTCCTTTCTTTGCTTTTTTTTTTTTTTTTTTCATTAAAGTGGTGTGATAAACAGTCTGCTTCATTGAACTCTTGGCAGTTGTCTGATGGAATTAATTTTATTTCCAATTTTATAAGCTTCTCATTAAATCCTTTTTTCTGTATTAAAAGAAATCTAATTTAATAGATTTTACATTTTAGATCATTTTTAGGTTTACAGGAAAATAGTGAATGGAATGTGCTGAGACTTCTCATATAGCCCCTCTCCTCCCTCACACAGTTTCTTTTTATTAATGTCTTATATTAGTGTGGTATGCTTTTTACAATTAATGAACCAATATTGATACATTATTATAAACCAAAGTCCATAGTTTACATTAGGATTCACTCTTTGTGTTGTACATTCCATGATTTTTCTGGACAAATATGTACTATATTTGTCCACCATTGCAGTATCCTACAGGATATTCTCACTGCCCTAAAAATCTCCTGTGCTCCACTAATTCATCCTTCTCTCTCTCCCCCTGAATTCCCGGCCAATAGCTGATCTTTTTATTGTCTCGTTAATTTTGCCTTTTCTGGAATGTCATATAGTTGGAATCATAGAGTACATAGCCTTTTCAAATTGAATTCTTTCACTTGGCAATATGCATTTAAGGATCCTCTGTGTGTTTTTGTGCCTTGATAGCTCAATGCTGAATAATATTCAATTGTCTGAATGGACCATAGTTCATTTATTCAATTACCTACTGAAGGATTTCTTGGTTGTATTACTCAAGTATTAAAACTTATGAGTAAAGCTGCTACAGATATTTGTGTGTAGGTTTTTGTGTAGACATAAGTTTTCAGTTCATTTGAGCAAAGATGGAGGAGTGTAATACTCGGTCATACACAGGACTATATCTAGTTTTAAAAGAAACTGCCAGTCTGTGTTCAACAGTGGCTGTACCATTCTTCAATCCCTCCAGCAATGAGTGAGAAGCTCCATATCCTCACCAGCACTCAGTGTTGTCAGTGTTTTGAATTCTAGCCATTCTAATAGATCTGCTGTAGTATCTAATTGTTTTTATTTACAATTCCTTAAAATCTTTTGATGTTGAGCATCTTTTCATATGCTTATTTTCTATCCGTATATCTTCTTTGGTGAAAAGTCTCTTAAGTTATTTTGCCCATTTATTAACTGAGTTGTTTGATCTCTTACTGTTGAGTTTCAATGGTTTTTATATAGTTTGAAAACAAATCCTCTATCAGATGTGATTTGCAAATATTTCTCCTGTTCTGTGTTTTGCCTTTCATTCTCCTAACAGAACATTTCGCTAGGCAGAAATTTTAACTCTAATGAAATCAAACATCAATTTTTTCTTTCATGAATTATGTTTTTGGTATTCTTTTTTTTTTTTTTTTTTTTTGGGCTGCGTTGGGTCTTCGTTGTTGCACGCAGGCTTTCTCTAGTTGCATCGAGCAGGGGCTGCTCTTTGTTGTGGTGCGCGGGCTTCTCATCGCGGTGCTTCTTTTGTTGCAGAGCATGGGTCTAGGAACGTGGGCTTCAGTAGTTGCGGCACATGGGCTCAGTAGTTGTGGCTCGCAGGCTCTAGAGCGCAGGCTCTGTAGTTGTGGCACACAGGCTTAGTCGCTCCACGGCATGTGGGATCTTCCGGGACCAGGGATCAAACCCGCATTCCCTGCATTGGCAGGTGGATTCTTAACCACGACACCACCAGGAAAGTTCCTGTTTTTGGTATTCTATCTTAAATGTTATCACCAAACCAAAGGAAGGTTACCTAGCTTTCCTTTTACATTATATTCTAGGAGTTTTATAGCTTTTGTGTTTTACATTTAGGTCTATGATCCATTTTGAGTTAATTTTTGTGAAAGATATAATATTAAGTTTTTGTGTGTGTGGCTGTCCAGTTATTTAAGCACCACTTCTTATTTTTCCACTGAGTTGCCTTTGCTCTGTCATCAAATATCACTTGGCTATATTTGTGTGGGTCAATTTCAGGTCTCTTTTCTGTTCCACTGATCGACTTGTGTAATATTTCCTAATACCACACACACTGTTTTGATTACTGCAACTTGAAGTCTGGTTGTATCAGTACACCTACTTAGTTCTCTTCAATATTGGGTTAACTACACTGATTGTTTTGATTGGGATGCTCTGGCACCTGTACATCAAATTGGGAAAACTGACATCTTGACAATATTTATTTATTTATAATCATGAATATGTTTATTATTATTATTTGCCTTCATTTAGATAATCTCTGATTCTTCATTAGAGTTTTGTGGTTTTCCTCACACATATCTTGTGTATGTTCTCTTAGATTTATATCTCAGTGTTTCAGTTTTTTTTTTTTTTAACATCTTTATTGGAGTATAATTGCTTTACAACAGTGAGTTAGTTTCTGCTTTATAACAAAGTGAATCAGCTATACATATACATATATCCCCATATCTCCTCAGATTTTTTATGTTAATGTCAATGGTATTGTTTTCATAATTTTAAAATCTAATTGTCCATTGATGGTATATAAAAGAGCAATGGACTATACCATAAAAACCTTGTATCCTGCAAACTTTCTATAATTGCTTATTGTCTCCAGAAGTTTTTGGTTGATGTTGATTTTTAATGATTTAATTACTAATGCTGATTTTTCTTAGATAATTGCTTAATCTGCCAAAAGAAAGAGAGTTTTATTTCCTTCTTCCTAATCAATAAATGTTTATACCTTTTTCTTGTCTTCTTGTACTAGCTAAAACTTCCAGTATGATGAGTAATATTCCATTGTATATATGTGCCATATCTTCTTTATCCATTCATCTGTCAATGAACACTTAGGTTGCTTCCAGGTCCGGGCTATTGTAAATAGAGCTGCAATGAAAATTGTGGTACATGTATCTTTTGGAATTATAGTTTTCTCAGGGTATATGCCCAGTAGTGGGATTGCTGGGTCGTATGGTAGTTATATTTTTAGTTTTTTAAGGAACTTCCATACTGTTCTTCATAGTGGCTGTATCAATTTACATTCCCACCAACAGTGTAGGAGGGTTCCCTTTACTCCACACCCTCTCCAGCATTTATTGTTTGTAGATTTTTTGATGATGGCCATTCTGACCATGTGAAGTGATACCTCATTGTAGTTTTGATTTGCATTTCTCTAATGATTAGTGATGTTGAGTATCCTTTCATGTGTTTGTTGGCAACCTGTATATGTTCTTGGGAGAAATGTCTTTTGAGACCTTCTGCCCATTTTTGGATTGGATTGTTTGTTTTTATGATATTGAGCTGCATAAACTGCTTATATATTTTGGAGATTAATTGTCAGTTGTTTCATTTGCAAATATTTTCTCCAGTTCTATGGGTTGTCTTTTCATCTTGTTTATGGTTTCCTTGCTGTGCAAAAGCTTTTAAGTTTCATTAGTTCCCATTTGTTTATTTTTGTTTTCATTTCCATTTCTCTAGGAGGTGGGTCAAAATGGATCTTGCTGTGATTTATGTCAGAGAGTATTCTGCCTATGTTTTCCTTTATGAGTTTTATAGTGTCTGGCCTTACATTTAGGTCTGTAATCCATTTTGTGTTTATTTTTGTGTATGGTATTAGGGAGTGTTCTATTTCATTCTTTTACATGTAGCTGTCCAGTTTTCCTAGCAACATTTATTGAAGAGACTATCTTTTCTCCATTGTATACTCTTGCCTCCTTTATTAAAGATAAGATGACCATAGGTGTGAGGGTTTATCTCTGGGATTTCGATCTTGTTCCATTGATCTATACTACAGTTTTTGTGCCAGTACCATACTATCTTGATTACTGTATCTTTGTAGTATAGTCTGAAGTCAGGGGGCCTGATTCCTCTAGCTCCATTTTTCTTTCTCAATATTACTTTGGCTATTCAGAGTCTTTTGTGTTTCCATACAAATGTATCCATATATAAAAAATGGATAACTAGTAAGAACCTACTGTATAAATAAATAAATAAAATTCTAAAATTCAAAAAATCAAAAAGATTACTTTGGCTATTCCAGGATTTTTTGTGTTTCCATACAAATTGTGAAATCTTTTGTTCTAGTTCTGTGAAACATGCCATTGGTTGTTTGATAAGGATTGCATTGAATCTACAGATTGTTTTGGATAGTATAGTCATTTTCACAAATGTTGATTCTTCCAGTCGAAGAATATGGTATATCTCTCCATCTGTTTGTATCATCTTTAATTTCTTTCATCGGTGTCTTAGAGTTTTCTGCATACAGGCCTTTTGTCTCTTTAGGTACGTTTATTTCTAGGTATTTTATTATTTTTATTGTAATGGTAAATGGGAGTGTTTCCTTAATTTCTCTTTCAGATATTTCATCATTAGTGTATAAGAATGCAAGAAATTTCTGTGCATTAATTTTGTATCCTGCTACTTTAGCAAATTCTAGTAGTTTTCTGGTAGCATCTTTAGGACTCTCTATGTATAGTATCATGTCATCTGAAGACAGTGACAGTTTTACTTCTTTTCTGGTTTGGATTCGTTTTATTTCTTTTTCTTCTCTGATTGCTGTGGCTAAAACTACCAAAACTATGTTGAATGAGAGGGGTGAGAGTAAGCAACCTTGTCTTGTTCCTGACCTTAGTGGAAATGCTTTCAGTTTTTCACCATTGAGAACAACGTTGGCTGTGGATTTGTCATATATAGCCTTTATTATGTTGAGGTAAGTTCCCTCTATGCCTACTTTCTGGAGAGTTTTTATCAAAAATTGGTGTTGAATTTTGTTAAAAGCTTTTTCTGCATCTATTGAGATTATCATATTGTTTTTATCCTTCAGTTTTTTAATATGGTGTATCACATTGATTGATTTGCATATACTGAAGAATCCTTGCATTCCTGGGATAAACCCCACTTAATCATGGTGTATGATCCTTTTAGTGTGCTGTGGATTCTGTTTGCTAGTATTTTGTTGAGAATTTTTACATCTATGTTCATCAGTGATATTGGCCTGTAGTTTTTATTTTTTTGTGTGACATCTTTGTCTGGTTTTGGTATCAGGGTGATGGTGGCCTCATAAAATGAGTTTGGAGTGTTCCTCCCTCTGCTATATTTTGGAAGAGTTTGACGGATAGGTGTTAGCTCTTCTTTAAATGTTTGATAGAATTTGCCTGTGAAACCACCTGGTCTTGGGCTTTTGTTTGTTGGAAGATTTTAAATCACAGTTTCAATTTCAGTGCTTGTGATTGGCCTGTTTATATTTTCTATTTCTTCCTGGTTCAGTCTCAGAAGGTTGTGTTTTTCTAAGAATCTGTCCATTTCTTAAAAGTTGTCCATTTTATTGGCATATAGTTGCTTGTAGTCATCTCTCATGATCCTTTGTATTTCTGCAGTATCAGTTGTTACTTCTCCTTTCTTATGTCTAATTCTTTTGATTTGAGTCTTCTCCTTTTTTTCTTGATGCGTCTGGCTAATGGTTTATAAATGTTATCTTCTCAAAGAAGCAGCTTTTAGTTTTATTGATCTTTGCTATTGTTTCCTTCATTTATTTTTCACTTATTTTAATCTGATCTTTTTGATTTCTTTCCTTATGCTAACTTTGGGATTTTTTGTACTTCTTTCTCTAGTTCCTTTAGGTGTAAGGTTAGATTGTTTATTTGAGATTTTTCTTGTTCATTGAGGTAGGATTGTATTACTATAAACTTCCCTCTTAGAACTTTTGTTGCATTCTGTGGGTTTTGGGCCATCGTGTTTTCATTGTCATTTGTTTCTAGGTATTTTTTTATTTCCTCTTTGATTTCTTCAGTGATCTTTTGGTTATTTAGTAGCGTATTGTTTAGCCTCCATGTGTTTGTATTTTTTACAGTTTTTTTCCTGCAACTTTTATCTAGTCTCATAGCATTGTGGTCGGAAAAGATACTTGATATGATTTCAATTTTCCTAAATTTACCAAGGCTTGATTTGTGACCCAAGATATTCAGGTTTTCCACAGATTCAGGTTACATCAAGTTGACTGTGGAGATTTAATCTGCTGCTACTGAGGCTTTATGGAGAAATTTCCATTTCTCTTCTTTGTTTGCCCAGCTCCTGGGTTTCAGCTTTGGATTTGGTCCTGCCTCTGCATGTAGGTAGACCTCTGGCATCTGTTCTTTGCCCAGACAGAAAGGAGTAAGGAGTTTAAGGAGTGGTTGTTTAGGGGGCTTTGGTTCACTCAGGCTGGGGGTGGGTGGCAGGGAGTGGTATGTTAGTTATAATTGTAATGCCGGACGACCCTGCTGCAGTAGAGGCTGGCTCACGTGACGTTGCAGCAGCCCGAGGCGCGCCGTGCGTTCTCCCGGGGAAGTTGTCCCCGGATCACGGGAGCCTGGCCGTGGCGGGCTGCACAGGCTCCCGGGAGGGGCGGTGTGGAGAGTGACCTGTGCTCGCACACAGGCTTCTTGGTGGCGGCAGCAGCAGCCTTAGCGTCTCATGCCCGTCTCTGGGGTCCGCGCTGAGAGCTGCGGCTCGCGCCCATCTCTGGAGCTCGTTTAGGCGGCGCTCTGAATCCCTCTCCTCGCACACCAGGAAACAAAGAGGCAAGAAAAAGTCTCTTGTCTCTTCGGCAGCTGCAGACCTTTTCCCGGACTCCCTCCTGGCTCGCCGTGGCGCACTAGCCCCTTCAGGTTATGTTCACGCCGCCAACCGCAGTCCTCTCCCTGCGATCCGACCGCAGCCCGAGCCTCAGCTCCCAGCCCCGCCCGCCCCAGCGGGGGAGCAGACAAGCCTCTCGGGCTGGTGAGTGCTGCTCGGCGCCGAGCCTCCGTGCGAGAATCTCTCCGCTGTGCCCTCCGCACCCCTGTGGCTGCGCTCTCCTCCGTGTCTCCGAAGCTCTCCCCTCCACCACCCACAGTCTCCACCCGCGAAGGGGCTCCTAGTGTGTGGACATCTTTCCTCCTTCACGGCTCCCTCCCACTGGTGCAGGCCCCGTCCCTATTCTTTTGTCTCTGTTTTTCCTTTTTTCTTTTGCCCTCCGGAGGTCTCTGGGGAGTTTCTTGCCTTTTGGGAGGTCTGAGGTCTCTGCCAGCATTCAGTAGGTGTTCTGTTGGAGTTGGTCCACGTGTAGATGTATTTCTGATGCATTTGTGGGGAGGAAGATGATCTCCACGTCTTACTCTTCTGCCATCTTGAAGGTCTTATGCTTACCATTTTTAATTAAAATAAAAATGCTATTGCTTCCAAGAGGAATCATTATTTTGTGAGTATGTAGAAAAAATATTTTAAAAAAACATACAATGAATTTGTGGTGTATCACCAATTATAAAATCGTTTTAATTTTACAGATGATAAAATGGGAAAGTGTGACTCCTAAAATTGTGTTACAATTTTAATCTGTTTAGTATAAAAGCAAAAAATTAGAGGCTATACGTCCAGAACTTTAAAGAAATGTTTACTTACTTTCTCTAGTGGTATGATTTAATAACCTTCATATAAACATCTTCACATTTATAAGAATGGAAGTTTTTCGTTGAACATTTGGATATGGATAAAATTCTGGTAATTGCTTTATGAACAGTTTGTATTTCTTATGGAGAAATTTTATATTTAACACATGCTTGATATTTTATTTAGAGTTTAAAGAACATAGAGTTCACCATTTAATAGTAATTACCTGTATTTACCATGTTCACAAAATGGAAAATCTGATATTTTCAGCCTGATGCTTTGTTTGACTGGGTTTAATAACTGATTGTTGAACTTTGTTATACTCTCTTTTGAGAAAATGACACCACCTGGTTTTTCCTATCCTACTCACTTCCAATTTAATTAAATTTAATGAAATAAAGTAGTTCTCAAAAAAACAGAACATCCTTGAATAATGATACTATTTTATTCTACTTATTATAGGCATAGAATTCCCTTGAAGCTGATAGCAAAAGATTGTATGTCTGATGTTCTTTTTAGTTGGAAATTACTGAATCATTGAATAAATCTTATTATAACTGGTTGCTGAGAGAAAATGGAAATATAATGAGGAATTGGAACAAAAATAGTATTTGATCATCCGTCTGCATGTCAGTAAGACAATTTTTTTACTGAAGACTCTTTCTTGGCATCTACGTTGCAGTTAATATCCATACAGAGATAAAAATACATCGAAGTTTACATCTCAGCCAGTTCCAGGGAAAAGATAAATAAGTGTTTTTGTCTTCATGCAGTGCAGACTTGTGTTTACATTCCTTAATAAATCTATCACTTAGTAAGGTGACCCACTTAATGTTCTTCGGTTAAATGTTCAAATAAACACATTTTTTGTTACTGAAGTTAGAGTGAAGGAAGGCAGAGTAGATGGAATGTGAACTTTCTTTAGAGCTATTTTTTTCCCAAAAACACAAGCCCCTCCAGTGTATATCAACCTATAAAAATTCAGCACGTTTATCCAGTGGCATTCCGTGTAGTCAGTTTATAATAATTTACCTTACACTTTTTTAGTTATACATTAATAAACGTCCACAGGGAAAGTTGCTTTCATATCACATAGTTTCTCTTGGTAATCTTCCAGAGGATTCACTATTAATATTGGCATTTAGTTCCTAGAAAAAATTAAGTCTGCTGGGAAATAATGAAGATAAATCAGTAGTTAGTTAGGTAGATGATAGAAAGATAGATAGATGATAGATAGAAAAAAAAGCAAAGACAAGGGAACTTCAGCCATTGGGTGCCTTTTTCCATCTCTCACGTGTGGAGGAACACAAACCTTGATCTCAGCAGCCCCTAAAGCCACAACAGAGCAAGACTGGTGGAAGTCTACCTCAATTGTGCAACAAATAGCATATGTTTCTATTTAAATTAATTTATTTTTAAATTTCCTTCTTTATTTTGGAAAAATACAAAAATGGACCCTACTTATAAAAATAGACAAACATAAGGCAAACTCTTATTTTTAGCTGTCTCACATAAATGCATAAATAATTTATTCATTTTTTCTTCTTTAAAATATAGTCATGGAATATGAAAATTAACTTTTAAAAATAATGTAAGCCCTATAAAGTAACCACAGGTTTCACTAAAGCTACTTCTATTGCCAAATTCTAATGCCAAAATGATCTTAACAAATCTACCATTTTATGAATTATGCTTGGGAAGGAGACGAAAGAAAGAGCTAAAATAGTAACTGAGAATCAAGCATCTGATAAGATTATGGTAAAGTTAATCTAATTTGTTTATTAAGTTCACTTCTCTGCAAAGAAAGAAAATTCAAAAGCCACTGGTTGTTATGGCCACCTTACTATTAAGTTAATCAGATCAATTGCATGGAACTTCTATCACCTATTAGTCAGCCATTATGAATGATAAAACCCAAACAAACCAAAAGACTTAACTGCAAAGTCATCAGTTCAGCCTTGCTATACAGACACCACCGAAGTATTTCAGGGATGCATAAATATTTTGAAATATGTTTAAATAATATGTCTTGACTGCCAGTAACATATTTCCAGGCAAATGTTATTGAAAATATTTGGACTGTTTACAAAATTCTTTAGACACCTTTTTATTGTATAGAAATATTATAAGATCTTTTTTCTCCAGTTACCTGATCAAGAATGGGCTCACTAACCTAATCTATAGCTCAGGGAACCCTACTCAGTGCTCTGCAGTGACCTAGATGGGAAGGAAATCCAAAAAAGAGGGAATATATGTATACATAGAGCTGATTCACTTTGCTGTACAGTAGAAATTAACACAACACTGTAAAGCAACTATACTGCAATAAAAATTAAAAAGAAAAATAGAGTGGGCTCACTGGTTAATTATTTAAATACAGACTCACACATGTACAGTCTCTTTGCCTCAATGGTTGTTTTATATTTGTCATCTCCTTTTGCCATTTTCCATAATAGCAATGAATATTTGTTTCTCATAAAAACACAAATTTTGCTTAAAGCAATAAATACATGTATGTGTAGATATTTTACTACATATATTACATATATTAATACAAAAATCTAAAGAGTTCCTCTCTAAGGGAGCCACCAAGACATACTGCGTGGTCTAAGAGTTTGCCTGAGGAGGAACACCTCTTCAATTAAAATGGTATAGATGCAGAAAGATTGTGTGCAGATAATTAACTTTTTAGCTGCAGTGACAGGGCATTTGGTGGAGGGGTTCCCACTAGTTTTATCAGTTTGTTAGATTCTTGCTGCCTCTCCCTATGTCTTCCAGTACTTCATAGCCTGTGTCTGTTGGATGGATTCTGTGGGAGGTGGCCAGCAACATGTGCTACTTTGACATTAATAAAATGTCACGTTAACAAAAATCACAGTGTTTTCAGGCAGGGTTGAGGACCCAGTTACTGAGCACAATATTCAGATTTATGAATTATAATCACAATGAGATACATTTTGTACATCCACTAAGATACCTAAAATTATAAACACTGAAAACACCAAATATTTTCACGAATGTGTAGCAACTCTGACTCTTGTCTATTGTTAGTGGTAATGTAAAATGCTACAGTCTCTTTGAAGAAGATGTAGAAATTTCTCATAAAGTCAAAAAACACCATACCACACAGAAATTGTACTCCTAGTTATTTATCCAACTGATAAAAACATATGTCCACACAAAGGCTTGTATGCTCAGAATGTTCATGGAAACTTTGTTCATCATAGTCAAACCTGGAAACAACACAGATGTGCATCAAACTATTTCGTATTTATACAAAGCCCTACTATTCCGCATAGAAAGGATTGAGCTACTGATATACACAAATGGATGGCTTTCATTTCTCTTTCTTTGTGGGAAAAGAAAATGCTGGATGCAAAACAATATCTGGTGGCCTCAGAGGGACCATGTTGTTGTTGTTGAAAAGGAATTATGACAAGGGAAACATTTTGAGTTTTTAAATATATTCATGTTGTGGTAGGGATATGAACACACTTGTCAAAACTTAGCAGATTATGTGTGTAGGATTTATGCTTTTCACTGTATATACACTTTATCCAAAATAAAGATACTGGAAACAAAAATTATCCAGGCTTATGTAGTTTTTCTCCTTGCTCTACTTAGCAGTTAAGTAAAAGAGCATTAAAAAACAAAACAAACAAAAAAAAAACTGCTGTTAATTCAGGATTAGAGTGTGCCAAAAAGAGCAAGAGAACATCAAGAGAAAGAAATTGAAATTATTAGGAAGGGCATAGTTAAAACGAAGGGTTATGGGCAATTGACTATAGAGAGAAGGAAGTGAACCTTGGAGGGAAATCAATGGGCAAATGTAGAAGGGTCATGTCTGGTCAAAGGAAAGGTTCAGGGGGAATAGCCAAGCAAAATGCTGGAATCACAAGAAGTTGTGGTCAGCGAGTTCAAAGATCAAATTTCAGATTTCATATGATTCCAGGATTCTAAGTTTGACAAGGTCAAGGATATGTAGATATGGGAGATGGATGGACATACCATGGTCTATTAGTGTCCTAGGGCTGCTATAACAAGGTATCACAAACTGAGTGACTGAGAACAGCAGAATTTATTATCTTATGGTTTTGGAGGATATAAGCTCAAAATCAAGGTATCAGAGGGCCATGCTCCCATTAAAAGCACTAAGGAAGGATCTGTACTAGCCCTCTCTCCAGGCTTCTGGTAGCCTCAGGTTTTTCATGGCTTACCCATGGTGCCATTTATGAAAATTATCAATAGACAATCCATATGACATCACTTATATGTGGAATCTAAAGTAAGACACAAATGAAACTATCTATGAAAGAGAAACAGAATTACGGACATAGACAACAGACTGGTGGTTGCCAAGAGGAGGGATGGAGTGGGAGGTTGGGGTCAGCAGATGTAAACTTTTATGTATAGAAAGGATAAACAACAAGGTCCTACTGTAGAGCACAGAGAACTATATTCAATACCCTGTGATAAACCAAAATGGAAAATAATATTTTTTAAAAATGTATATAAATTATATATACATATATATGTGTATAACTGCATCACTTTGTTGCAAGCAGAAATGAACCCAACATTGTAAATCAATTATACTTCGATTAAAAAAAATTGACAAAAAAAAAAATAAAAGTGGCCTCAAACATTACTGGATATTGGCAGGAAAAATAAAAGAGATCAATAAACAATCTATACTAGGAATAGAGAAGAGTTTTATTTGAGCCAAACTGAGGACTATCACCCAGAAGACAGCCTCTCAGATAATTCTGAGGAACTGCTCCTACGGAGCATGGTTTCCAGCACAGTTTTATGTCTTGTCAGAACAAAAAACCTTAAACAAGTCAAGGATACTTTCCTTCAAGGTTGTAAAACAAAACAAAAACAAAAGAAAACAAAACAAAACAGATCAGTACATACACAGTATGGTCTTAGCACCTGGGAAGGGAGTCTTATCATCAAAGGAGGGCCAGCACTGGCGTCCCAGGAAGGGAGGCATTTAATCTTTATTTTCAACATGGATATTCTTTACTTCCAGTAAAGGCACCCTTCTCTTTAATAATTAAAGCAGATGTACAATGTATGTCTGATAGGCCACAAACAGGCTCTTTTAGTTAGCATAAAATTCAAGTTAACTCATGTATAAGCCAGAATGATTTCACCATTCTTCAATATGTGAAAATTTCTTTTATTGGTGCTTTCCCTGTGTCTTCATACAGCCTTTCTTCTACGCCTGTCTCTCTCTCTCTCTCTCCTCTCTCTCTCTCTTCACATGACATTCTTTCTATATACATGTTTCTGTGTCCAAAATTTCCCATTTCTATAAGGACAGAATCATATTGGATTAAGGACCAGACTAAAGACCTCATCTTAACTAATTACATCTGCTACACACCTATTTGCAAAAAAGGCACAGTCTGAAGTGCTGGGAGTTAGGACTTCAACATATGAATTTAGGGGGTCACAATTCAAGACATAGCACAGGTATAGGGAACTGGCTCATTAAAGGAATTGAAATATTGGTGATGGATATTGAGAATGATGAAAGAAAGATGATAGTATAACAGAGAACAAACCTGACTCCATATTGGACCTATTTCCTGTAGCTCTAACCCTTGTGTTCTGTTGCCTCTGCTTAGTCCTGCTGCCTCTGCATCTTTGTAAACGAATGTTGCCTATAGCCTGAGATACACAGGATAGAGCATTCTCAAGGCTCTGCCTCCCAGGTTTGACCTTTAAAGGTATAACACTTTTACATTCATATAGAGATAAAAGTTGCTGAACAGAGAATAACATTTGTCTTGCTGGAGGTTTATAGGAACATCTGATCTAGGTGGACAGCGGCAAGAACAAAGGGTTCTGACACCAAGAAGTTTGCAATGACCAGCCACATCCTGTCCCCTTTTAGTATAAAAGAAGCCTGAGTTCTAACTCGAGTACAATGGTTCTTTGGTTTTCTCCTTTAGCCTTGTTAGAAACCTGACTGCTTTTTTCACTCTCTATCCTTTAGACCAGGGGTCTCCAACCCCCGGGCTGTGGACGGGTACCACTCCTTGGCCTGTTAGGAACCGAGCCACACAGCACGAGGTGAGTGGTGGGCGAGTGAGCAAAGCTTCATATGCTGCTCCCCATCGCTCCCCATCGCTCGCATTACCACCTGAACCATCCCCCTCTCCCCTCCACGTCCGTGGAAGAATTGTCTTCCATGAAACCTGTCGCTGGTACCAAAAAGGCTAGGGGCTGCAAAAAGGTTTTAGACTACACATATCTCTGTAACATACAGAAAAAAAAAAAGTTCTATAAATGGAATACTTCTATGTTGCCTCAAGATAGACTAAGTCACCAAATAGTAGTAAAAAAGCAGAATATTACAATTTGAAGAAACTTAGTATGTGGTTACGACATTACCATCCATGAATGAGCAGCCTCAGTATCGCCTGGGTACTTCCTGGAAATGCAGAATCTTACTCCACAAAACCCTATGGAATCAGAATTTGCATTTTAATATTACCCCCAGGTAATTTGTGTGCACATTAAATTTTGAAAAGCACATTTTTTTGTTTTTGTTTTTTTATTTGATCAAATTTTGTTTGGTAAGTAAGAAACTTATTTTCTAAGAAATTAAAACTCAGAATCAGAAGAAGAATTCATATCCACACTTTCATCCTTGAGCTCTTTCTGCCAGGACACTTTTATTTTTTTGGCTGTAGTCTTAAATATACTATTTTAAAATAATATATTCTTTTTCAGAGAATAATTAACACACATCTTAGATGTAAGCCTAAAGATACACAGAAATCATCAATGTTGTCAAGGTAATTCTATAACTTTATGTTACTATATTTGAAGTATTCAATCTTTAAAACTGCCAACTACTAATTTTGACTGGGGTTAGGGGTGATGGTGGAAAACATGCTGTTTGATATATATGACAACTAATTTTATTTCAAAGTGGTGGTGGAAATGTCCATAATAGAAGAAAAAATATTCTGTACAATTCAGGAAGTCAACAGGATCCTGAGTATTCACAAGAAATTCATGTAAAACCCATGTACAAATTAGAAAACATGATGAAAAGTGCTGATCTGATGAATATGTTGAATTAAATTGTACTTATTTTATTCCCAGCTTTGCTGATTTTTAAAAAATATCACAGAGGCACTGATTAAATTGTCTTGCAAAATATTAAATAAAATCCCCACATATTTTACTTACAATGAGTGCCTTATATTCTGAAGAGAATGATCTGACATAAAGCTATTTAAAGGAGATCACTTAAACTTAAGTAATAAAAAATTTCAATCTAAATATCTTCCTTTGCTATATTGATTATAATGTCAACTGATGACACAAAATTTAAAATTAGAACACAGCCAAAAAGAAAAATATGGCAATTTAAACAGAGATTAAACAATAGATTTATAAGAGAGAAGGCTTGTTGTTATAATTATCCTGTCTGTGCCTTTTTTTTTTTCTCTTTTTTTTTTTTTTTAAAACATCTTTATTGAAGTATAATTGCTTTACAATGGTGTGTTAGTTTCTGCTTTATAACAAAGTGAATCAGTTATACATATACATATGTTCCCATATCTCTTCCCTCTTGCGTCTCCCTCCCTCCAACCTTCCCTATCCCACCCCTCTAGGTGGTCACAAAGCACCGAGCTGCTCTCCCTGTGCTATGCGGCTGCTTCCCACTATCTATTTTACATTTGGTAGTGTATATATGTCCATGACACTCACTCACCCTGTCACATCTCACCCCTCCCCCTCCCCATATCCTCAAGTCCATTCTCTAGTAGATTTGTGTCTTTATTCCCATCTTGCCACTAGGTTCTTCATGGCTTTTTTTTTTTTCCTTAGATTCCATATACATGTGTTAGCATACTGTATTTGTTTTTCTCTTTCTGACTTACTTCACTCTGTATGACAGACTCTAACTCCATCCAACTCACTAAAAATACCTCCATTTCATATCTTTTTATGGCTGAGTAATATTCCATTGTATATATGTGCCACATCTTCTTTATCCATTCATCCGATGATGGACACTTAGGTTGCTTCCATGTCCTGGCTATTGTAAATAGAGCTGCAATGAACATTTTGGTACATGACTCTTTTTGAATTATGGTTTTCTCAGGCTATATGCCCAGTAGTGGGATTGCTGGGTCATATGGTAGTTCTACTTTTAGTTTTTTAAGGAACCTCCACACTGTTCTCCATAGTGGCTGTATCAACTTACATTCTCACCAACAGTGCAAGAGTGTTCCCTTTTCTCCACACCCTCTCCAGCATTTATTGTTTGTAGATTTTTTGATGATGGTCATTCTGACCGGTGTGAGACGATACCTCATTGTAGTTTTGATTTGCATTTCTCTAATGATTAATGATGTTGAGCATTCTTTCATGTGTCTGTTGGCAATATGTATATCTTCTTTGGAGAAATGTCTATTTAGGTCTTCTGCCCATTTTTGGATTGGGTTGTTTGTTTTTTTGTTATTGAGCTGCATGAGCTCTTGTAAATCTTGGAGATTAATCTTTTGTCAGTTGCTTCATTTGCAAATATTTTCTCCCATTCTGAGGGTTGTCTTTTGGTCTTGTTTATGGTTTCCTTTACTGTGCAAAAGCTTTTAAGTTTCACTAGGTCCCATTTATTTATTTGTGTTTTTATTTCCATTTCTCTAGGAGCTGGGTCAAAAAGGATCTTGCTGTGATTTATGTCATAGAGTGTTCTGCCTATGTTTTCCTCTAAGAGTTTGATAGTGTCTGGCCTTACACTTAGGTCTTTAATCCATTTTGAGTTTATTTTTGTGTATGGTGTCAGGGAGTGTTCTAATTTCATACTTTTACATGTACCTGTCCAATTTTCCCAGCACCACTTATTGAAGAGGCTGTCTTTTCTCCACTGTATATGCTTGCCTCCTTTATCAAAGATAAGGTGCCCATATGTGCGTGGGTTTATCTCTGGGCTTTCTATCCTGTTCCATTGATCTATATTTCTGTTTTTGTGCCGGTACCAAACTGTCTTGATTACTGTAGCTTTGTAATATAGTCTGAAATCAGGGAGCCTGATTCCTCCAGCTCCATTTATCGGTCTCAAGATTGCTTTGGCTATTTGGGTTCTTTTGTGTTTCCATACAAATTGTGAAATTTTTTGTTCTAGTTCTGTGAAACATGCCAGTGGTAGTTTGATAGGGATTGCATTGAATCTGTAGATTGCTTTGGGTAGTAGAGTCATTTTCACAATGTTGATTCTTCCAATCCAAGAACATGGTATATGTCTCCATCTATTTGTATCATCTTTAACTTCTTTCATCAGTGTCCTATAATTTTCTGCATACAAGTCTTTTGTCTCCTTAGGTAAGTTTATTCCTAGATATTTTATTCTTTTTGTTGCAATGGTAAACGGGAGTGTTTTCTTAATTTCACTTTCAGATTTTTCATCATTAGTATATAGGAATGCAAGAGACTTCTCTGCATTAATTTTGTATCCTGCTACTTTACCAAATTCATTGATTAGCTCTAGTAGTTTTCTGGTAACATCTTTAGTATTCTCTATGTATAGTATCACGTCATCTGCAAACAGTGACAGCTTTACTTCTTCTTTTCCGATTTGGATTCCTTTTATTTCTTTTTTTTCTCTGATTACTGTGGCTAACACTTCCAAATCTATGTTGAATAATACTGGTGAGAGTGGGCAACCTTGTCTTGTTCCTGATCTTAGTGGAAATGGTTTCAGTTTTTCACCATTGAGGACCATGTTGGCTGTAGATTTGTCATATATGGCCTTTATTATGTTGAGGAAAGTTCCCTCTATGGCTACTTTCTGCAGGGCTTTTATCATAAATGGGTGTTGAATTTTGTCGAAAGCTTTCTCTGCATCTATTGAGATGATCATATGGTTTTTCTCCTTCAATTTGTTAATATGATGTATCACGTTGATTGATTTGAGTATATTGAAGAATCCTTGCATTCTTGGAATAAACCCCACTTGATCATGGTGTATGATCCTTTTAATGTGTTGTTGGATTCTGTTTGTTAGTATTTTGCTGAGGATTTTTGCATCTATGTTCATCAGTGATATTGGCCTGTAGTTTTCTTTCTTTGTGACATCTTTGTCTGGTTTTGGTATCAGGGTGATGGTGGCCTCCTAGAATGAGTTGGGGAGTGTTCCTCCCTCTGCAATATTTTGGAAGAGTTTGAGAAGGATAGGTGTTAGCTCTTCTCTAAATGTTTGATAGAATTCGCCTGTGAAGCCATCTGGTCCTGGGCTTTTGTTTGTTGGAAGATTTTTAATCACAGTTTCAATTTCAGTGCTTGTGATTGGTCTGTTCATATTTTCTATTTCTTCCTGGTTCAGTCTCGGCAGGTTGTGCATTTCTAAAAATCTGTCCATTTCTTCCAGGTTGTCCATTTTATTGGCATAGAGTTGCTTGTAGTAATCTCTCATGATCGTTTGTATTTCTGCAGTGTCAGTGGTTACTTCTCCTTTCTCATTTCTAGTTCTATTGATTTGAGTCTTCTCCCTTTTTCTCTTGATGAGTCTGGCTAATGGTTTATCAATTTTGATTATCTTCTCAAAGAACCAGCATTTAGTTTCATTGATTTTTGCTATTGTTTCCTTCATTTCTTTTTCATTTATTTCTGATCTGATCTTTATGATTTCTTTCCTTCTGCTTACTTTGGGGGTTTTTTGCTCTTCTTTCTCTAATTGCTTTAGGTGCAAGGTTAGGTTGTTTATTCGAAATGTTTCTTGTTTCTTGAGGTAGGCTTGTATTGCTATAAACTTCCCTCTTAGAACTGCTTTTGCTGCATCCCATGGGTTTCGGGTCATTGTGTCTCCATTGTCATTTGTTTCTAAGTATTTTTTGATTTCCCCTTTGATTTCTTCAGTGATCACTTCGTTATTAAGTAGTGTATTGTGTAGCCTCCATGTGTTTGTATTTTTTACAGATCTTTTCCTGTAATTGATATCTAGTCTCATAGCGTTGTGGTCAGAAAAGATACTTGATACGATTTCAATTTTCTTAAATTTACCAAGGCTTGATTTGTGACTCAAGATATGATCTATCCTGGAGAATGTTCCATGAGCACTTGAGAAAAATGTGTATTCTGTTGTTTTTGGGTGGAATGTCCTATAAATATCAATTAAGTCCATCTTGTTTAATGTATCATTTAAAGCTTGTGTTTCCTTATTTATTTTCATTTTGGATGATCTGTCCATTGGTGAAAGTGGGGTGTTAAAGTCCCCTACTATGATTGTGTTGCTGTCGATTTCCCCTTTTATGGCTGTTAGTATTTGCCTTATGTATTGAGGTGCTCCTATGTTGGGTGCATAAATATTTACAATTGTAATACCTTCCTCTTGGATCGATCCCTTGATCATTATATAGTGTCCTTCTTTGTCTCTTGTAATAGTCTTTATTTTAAAGTCTATTTTGTGTGATAGGAGAATTGCTACTCCAGCTTTCTTTTGATTTCCATTTGCATGGAATATCTTTTTCCATCCCCTCACTTTCAGTCTGTATGTATCTCTAGGTCTGAAGTGGGTCTCTTGTAGACAGCATATATATGGGTCTTGTTTTTGTATCCATTCAGCCAGTCTGTGTCTTTTGGTGGGAACATTTAATCCATTTACATTTAAGGTAATTATCGATATGTATGTTCCTATTCCCATTTTCTTAAATATTTTGGGTTTGTTATTGTAGGTGTTTTCCTTCTCTTGTGTTTCTTGCCTAGAGAAGTTCCTTTAGCATTTGTTGTAAAGCTGGGTTGGTGGTGCTGAACTCTCTCAGCTTTTGCTTGTCTGTAAAGGTTTTAATTTCTCCATCAAATCTGAATGAGATCCTTGCTGGGTAGAGTAATCTTGGTTGTAGGTTTTTCTCCTTCATCACTTTAAGTATATCCTGCCACTCCCTTCTGGCTTGCAGAGTTTCTTCTGAAAGATCAGCTGTTAGCCTTATGGGGATTCCCTTGTTTGTTATTTGTTGTTTTTCCGTTGCTGCTTTTAATATGTTTTCTTTATATTTAATTTTTGACAGTTTGATTAATATGTGTCTTGGCGTGTTTCTCCTTGGATTTTTTCTATATGGCACTCTCTGTGCTTCCAGGACTTGATTAACTATTTCCTTTCCCATATTGGGGAAGTTTTCAACTATAATCTCTTCAAATATTTTCTCAGTCCCTTTCTTTTTCTCTTCTTCTTCTGGGACCCCTATAATTCAAATGTTGGTGCATTTAATGTTGTCCCAGAGGTCTCTGAGACTGTCCTCAGTTTTTTTCATTCTTTTTTCTTTATTCTGCTCTGCAGTCGTTATTTCCACTATTTTATCTTCCAGGTCACTTATCCATTCTTCTGCCTCAATTATTCTCCTATTGATCCCATCTAGAGTATTTTTAATATCATTTATTGTGTTTCTCATCATTGCTTGGTTCCTCTTTAGTTCTTCTACGTCCTTGTGAAATGTTTCTTGCATTTTGTCTATTCTATTTCCAAGATTTTGGATCATCTTTACTATCATTATTCTGAATTCTTTTTCAGGTACACTGCCTATTTCCTCTTCATTTATTAGGTCTGGTGTGTTTTGACCCTGCTCCTTCACCTGCTTTGTGTTTTTTTGTCTTCTCATTTTGCTTACCTTACTGTGTTTGGGGTCTCCTTTTCACAGGCTGCAGGTTCGTAGTTCCTGTTGTTTTTGGTATCTGTCCCCAGTGGCTAAGGTTGGTTCAGTGGGTTGTGTAGGCTTCCTGGTGGAGGGGACTAGTGCCTGAGTTCTGGTGGGTGAGGTTGGATCTTGTCTTTCTGGTGGGCACGTCCACGTCTGGTGGTGTGTTTTGGGGTGTCTGTGGCCTTATTATGATTATAGGCAGCCTCTCTGCTAATGGATGGGGCTGTGTTCCTGTCTTGCTAGTTGTTTGGCATAGGGTGTCCAGCACTGTAGCTTGCTGGTCGTTGAGTGAAGCTGGGTCTTGGTGTTGAGATGAAGATCTCTGAGAGATTTTCGCCATTTGGTATTTTGTGGAGCTGGGAGGTCTCTTGTGGACCAGTGTCCTGAAGTTTGCTCTCCCCCCTCAGAGGCATGGCCCTGATGCCTGGCTGGAGCACCAAGAGCCTTTCATCCACACATTTCAGAATAAAAGGGAGAAAAAATAGAAAGAAAGAGGATAAAATAAAATAAAATAAATGTATGATAATAAAATATAAGAAAAAAAATTATTAAGAATAAATTTATTAGGGCTTCCCTGGTGGCGCAGTGGTTGAGAATCTGCCTGCCAATGCAGGGGACACGGGTTCGAGCCCTGGTCTGGGAAGATCCCACATGCCGCGGAGCAGCTGGGCCCGTGAGCCACAATTGCTGAGCATGCCCGTCTGGAGCCTGTCCTCCGCAACAAGAGAGGCCGCGATAATGAGAGGCACGTGCACCGAGATGCAGAGTGGCCCCTGCTTACCGCAACTAGAGAAAGCCCTCGCACAGAAACGAAGACCCAACACAGCCATAAATAATAAATAAATAAATAAATAAATAAATAATTTTTTTTAAAAAAAAGAATAAATTTATTAAGGAAAATTTTTTTTAATTTTAAAAAATAGATGTATTAATTTTTAATAAGAAAAAATAAGAAAAAAGTATTAAGAAAAAATTTATTAAGAAAAAATATTTTTAATTTTTTAAAATAAAATATATGAAAAAACTTGTTAAAAATTATTTTTTTAATTTTTAAAAATAGAAAATAAGGAAAAAATTATTAAGAAAACATTTATTAGGAAAAAAAAATTTTTTTAAGATAAAAAAAAAAAAAACAGATGGGCCTAATCCTAGGACTAATGGTGAAAGCAAAGCTATACAGACAAAATCTCACCCAGAAGCATACTTATATACACTCACAAAAAAAGGAAAAGGGGAAAAATTAATATATCCTGCTCCCAAAGTCCACCTCTTCAATTTGGGATGATTCGTTGTCTATTCAGGTATCCAACAGATGCAGGCACATCAAGTTGTTTGTGGAGCTTTAATCCGCTGCTTCTCAGGCTGCTGGGAGAGATTTCCCTTTCTCTTCTTTGTTCGCACAGCTCCCCAGGTTCAGCTTTGGATTTGGCCCCGCCTCTGCGTGTACGTCCCCTGAAGGCGTCTGTTCTTCGCTCAGACAGGACGGGGTTAAAGGAGCAGCTGCTTCGGGGGCTCTGGCTCACTCAGGCGGGGGGAGGGAGCGGTACGGAGGAGGCGGGGCGAGCCTGCGGCGTCGTGACGTTGCAGCAGCGTGAGCCGCGCCGTGCCTTCTCCCGGGGAAGCTGTCCCCGGATCCCGGGAGCCTGGCCGTGACGGGCTGCACCGGCTCCCGGGAGGGGCGGTGTGGAGAGTGACCTGTGCTCGCACACAGGCTTCTTGGTGGCGGCAGCAGCAGCCTTAGCGTTTCATGCCGTCTCTGGGGTCCGTGCTGACAGCCGCGGCTCGCGCCCGTCTCTGGAGCTCGTTTAGGCGGCGCTCTGAATCCCCTCTCCTCGCGCACCAGGAAACAAAGAGGTAAGAAAAAGTCTCTTGCCTCTTCGGCAGCTGCAGACTTTTCCCGGACTCCCTCTCGGCTCGCCGTGGCGCACTAGCCCCTTCAGGCTGTGTTCACGCCGCCAACCCCAGTCCTCTCCCTGCGATCCGACCGCAGCCCGAGCCTCAGCTCCCAGCCCCGCCCGCCCCGGCGGGGGAGCAGACAAGCCTCTCGGGCTGGTGAGCGCTGCTCAGCGCCGAGCCTCCGTGCGGGAGCCTCTCCGCTTTGCCCTCCGCACCCCTGTGGCTGCGCTCTCCTCCGTGGCTCCGAAGCTCCCCCCTCCGCCACCCGCAGTCTCCGCCCGCGAAGGGGCTCCTAGTGTGTGGACACCTTTCCTCCTTCATGGCTCCCTCCCACTGGTGCAGGTCCCGTCCCTATTCTTTTGTCTCTGTTATTTCTTTTTTCTTTTGCCCTCCCCAGGTACGTGGGGAGTTTCTTGCCTTTTGGGAGGTCTGAGGTCTTCTGCCAGCGTTCAGTGGGTGTTCTGTAGGAGCAGTTCCACGTGTAGATGTATTTCTACTGTTTCTGTGGGAAGGAAGGTGATCTCCGCGTCTTACTCTTCCGCCATTTTGCCCAGACCCCCTGTGCCTTTTTATATGTTGTCAAGCTACATTCTTTTTATAAATATTCTATAGTAGAATATAATATATTTATTTTAAGCAGCCTAGAACTTAATTTTACTTATTGTATTATAGTTCACTGATACTGGAATTTCTTTGGTAAACTTAAAAGAACATGCATCCAATTTTACAGAATTATATTGACCACAATTAGTTTTTCACACTACACTTTCTCTTCTCCTAACTTGTCAAATCTGTCACGTAAATATATACCATACACAATGTCATTCCTTAAAAATCAATATGAAAAAATTCACATGTTCAAGATATAAACATATTCAGGATATTTCATTATTTTCTTTATTGTTTAAAGTACTGGGAGAAGAGCGAATACATTTAAAATTGAAGTAATAATGTGATAACATCACAAGGCATCAAGTGTGCTTTCTTTCCATAAACTAAGACCAAAACAAGAATGACTAGATTGATTGAGAGAATTTGCTTTTTCCACTTTTAGCATGAGCTATGAAAAACAAATTATTTATAATTAATAGTTGTGAAAGAAGATCTCTATCTTCTTAAGTAGTAATATAGATAGGAAATATCAATAGATTGCTCATGGATAGATTGATAAATAGTCTTATATAAGAGACAGATACATGGATAGATGACTGATAATTATATGTAACACTTAGAAAGTACATTTTTATTTTGTATAAAATTCTTGTACAGATTATAAGACACATTTTAATAATAGCGATAAGCCTTGTAAGTCCAGGTGCAGTGTGGCAGACATATAGTGGCTATATCAAGAAACCCACCCTGACTCCATTACTTACTAGCTGTGTAAATACGCTGCAGTCATTGAATTTCCAAATACCTTTGCTTCCTTCCCTGTTAAAAGGTGCAGTAACAAAATGTCACCTCCCAAGGATAAAATCGAATAAATCTATTCATATATAAACAGTATTTGCATAAAACCAAGTATAAATGTCATCTGAAAATAATGTGAGAATGAATTTGAGGTTTATCTGGGTTTCTCAGATTATATCTGCATGACATAACAAGACTATCAGTATCACATATGTATAACATATACATAGATCTACATTTAATTTAGAGGTAACAACACCAAAGTGTCAAATTCATGAATCAAGAAGTCTTTCATGATATTTTTGTACTAATTTTTAACTTAGATATGGCCCTTTTCATTTCTTTCCAAGAGCAACTAATATATCTAAAACGAGAGATGTCTGCTCTTGAATTCAATTTTATAACACAAATATATAATAATATAGTTATTATAAGTATAACAGTATCATATGTAAATAATTATTAATTTACCATAACAATGTAATATGTAAAAGGTAAATGACTTTGCATGTACATTTAAAAGTTGATTAGGTAAATAATAAATATTCCACTGAGCATGACAAAGGGAAAATTAGATTTCCTTGTATTGATAATGATTTTTCTTTTAATAATTCTCCTAGAGAAAACAAGGATTCTTCAGCCTCTTGTCTGAGCAGAAATCTTGGTTCAGATGCTTCTGGTCAGAAGAGACAGACATCATCATTCCCTCCATCGTTTTGACTCTTTCCGTAAGTATGAGTCACTTATGTCTGCTGAGGGGAGGATTTTGGTTTTTTTGTTTTGTGGGTTTTTTTCAGTTTTATTGAGATATAATTGACATATAATATTACATAAATTTAAGATGTACAATGCATCGATTTGACACACATATATATTGCCATATGATGACCACCATAGCATAGATAAAACCTCTATCCTGTCACACGTTTATCATTTCTTTATTGTGTGAGAACAATTAAGGTACAGTGTCTTAGCAACTTTGAAGTCTATAATACACTGTTGTTGGGAGGGACCAATCCCTGTTTTAAGGGATTAAATCTGATGAAATGAGGCCCACATGGGCAGAGTATTCTCCCTTTTGCATAACTTAGAATCAACTGATTTAGTATCTTCAGTACATTTGAAAAATATCTTCACCTTTTTCCATATTCTACAGGCTAAAAGCAAATCACAGATTCCACCTGCATACAAGGGGAGGGAATTATACAAAAGTGCAACTCACTGAAGAACACCTCAGAGTGTGTTTGATACACTTCCATTTGGAAATTTCCTGAAAACTGAGAGTTTGGAGTTGGGGAGAAGACTGATATTTCTGGGAGTAGCATTGATGAGTTACATCAGAATGCATCCAGATGGAAAAGCCCCAAGTACTCTAATTGACTTGGGGCAATCAATGTGTGTGTGTGCATGTGTGTGTGTGCACATGTATCAGTATGTATGTGCAAAATGAAATACCACTTCCTCTAAGCATTTTTACAGTTTTGGGGACCAGAGTACTTTGTTCAAGTCATCTGTGAATTAGTATCAGATGGAGAGATGAACTTCTATTTATCTCACTAATAAGGCCATTGTCACATGAACAGAATTAAGGAGCTTTTCGTGGAGACCAGGAGACTTGGGTGGCCCCAGAGAGCAAACCATCTGGGAGGGACTGTAGGAACCACCCTCAAAAGGGATATTTTATTTTTCACTCCATCACCGATAAGAATTACTAACCAGTAATAATTGGTGGACACATATGACTGGTCTAAGGTGTTTACAGTTATTTGGGCTGAAGACTCCCAGGAAAGTATCTAGTGAAAAGGATAAAGGTTTGAAACATCAAGATTAAATATTGGAATAAATGTAATACCAAGGTTGAGAAATTCTTCTTTTACAGTGTTTTAAATGACGGTTGATAGCTGGGTATGTTATCAATCAGTGTATCAAAAATTGATTCCCAAATTATCTTAACAAAGACCCCATACACTGGTAATTTTCATTAACTAGCTTTTGAATTCTTTATTCATGAATAGAATTGACATGATTATAGAAGAAAAAATTAATTTTGAGAATAATTTTCCAACTAAAGATTTTATGTGATGGCAACAATAAAATTCAGGGTCTCTCTTCATATTACATCTGAAATAGAGGCTAGGCATGTCTAGATATCTTAAATGCTGTCCTTGGAGAAAAGGCTTACACTGTGTTTTCTCTTTCACAACAATTTATTCTGCTGTGCTCACAGCATGTGTTCGGACTGTGGCTACTTAGGGTGAGAAAGGTCAGTCCTGCCTTCTCATTTTATAGATGAGGAAATTGTGATCAAGTGATCCATACCTGGGAGCAAAATTCATGAACCCACTGAGAACATGCCTTGGAGCTGTGCCAGTGGCGTGGCTGAAAACGAAATCTAACTTATTTTCATACGTTAGGTGGGAAAGATGAGAGGCAGAAGGATTAAATTATTCACCTTTGCTTAATACCTAATTAATAGTTTTGAAGAGACTAGAATAAATGTATGATGAATTCATTGTCTGTTAGCTTTCTGAGGTTATTTTTGTAGCATTGCTCTCTACCACCACCCTAAATCTCCTGGAGGGCAAGGATCATGGTCCACATTATGAATATTTCAAATAACCTCTAATAATATTTCACATTGAAGGCACCCAACAGGTGATCATGGAAAACATGAATGAATGAGAAGGAAATAATTCAGCCTATAAGATGATGATTTAACATAACCAACATTGAAAGGCAAGAAAACCCTCATTCAAATTATTATATTTATTTTTGCTAAGGCAAAGAATGCAAAATAATACAGCAGGACTTTCTCATTTGAAAGTAAAGCAAGGGCGTTTTCTAAAATAAGGTCACCCAAACACAGTGTATAACACATGGTTACCTCTAAAATATATTATTCTTGAAGCTTTTGAATTTCTGAAAATGCATTATTATCAAAGCAGACATAGCACAGCTTGCCTAGTACTTTGATGTTGGATGACTGGTTCTTAAACTCTGTTTTCTTTGAGGTTAAATCCTTGGCTGAAGGGCTTGCAAGTCTGACAAAATAAAATAAAAATAAAAAATATCAGCTAGAATAATATGTCTACATCACAAATCACCAGACTAAAATAAAAAGAGATGACAAAAGTACAGTGAGGTTTATATCTACCGTTTAATTTGAGTAATGATGGTGGTATTCTTTTAAATATGAGAATATTTATTTTGTTCTATAATTCTTGGTTTATTCTCTAGCGACAACTTGGTCATGTTGACTTAGCTAATGTGCATTTAACAAAGCCAAACACAAATTTTTCTCACAATTTTTTTATAATGTCTTATATTTGCAAAAATATTTCAGACTAAATGATTACTTATAAGAAGACATATAAACATGTTTTCATCATCCCTTATACAAAATCAAAGAATTTGAGGTAAGAGATTATGCAATTGGGTATCTTGTGTGCCAGTAAACTACTGAAAAAATAAATTAATTGGCACCAAACTGGGCATCACAAATGCATAGGCATCTTGATTGTTCCACTTTAGATTTGATCCCCTTTTAAAATGATAGTGAGCCACAACAAATATATTTATATGGCAATATAATTTAAGCAAATGTTAGCTATGTAAATTGTATATATGTAAAATGCAAAAAGACTGTATTTTTTTTTTTTTTTGTAAATTTCTTCAACAGAGAATTCCTGACTGCCTACTGAAGTTCAGGCATCATGCCAGACGGTAGAAACATAGGGATAGAACCCCCTACCTCCCAGTGCAGTGATTTGCACCCTGGCTCTGTTTCTTTATTACTTAATGGAGTTATTAAAATAAAGACAACTAACCCCACTTTTGGAAACTAAGATTCAGAACTTCTAAGGCAGGTTCTAATGAATTCTATTAAAACTCATTGATTCAAGTGAACAAGTTACTTTTGAAAACCCAACCTTGTCTGTACTACTCATGTGAAGCAAATGTAATTAAAATAGTTCTAAGAACGCCAAAGAAATATGCATTTATGATGATGATCATTGATGATGTATATTAAACCCATTGTATGTTTCCCCAAAACTCATTTTATGAGCCTCAGATTGTTTGATTTGGGTTTTAGTAAATAGAGGGTAAGAAAATACAGCAAAGATTTTGCAAAATGGGTGAGGTTGGAGAGGCAACCATGAGGTGTGCTGAGCATTTTGGAAATTTCCTTGAATGTGATAGGGACTCATTAAGGAATTTTAAGTGAAAGAGAAACATCTGTGTTCTAGAAAGTGAACTCTGGCTGCACGGTTAACATACAACCTCAATTTCTACATAAATCGGGGACTACATCTCCCAGCACACCGGCCACAGCCTCCAGAGCCAGGCCAGATTCCTTGAGTCAGAGCCGTACAGTAAACATCCAAAGGAGAAGAAAGTCAGAGGTGGTAGAATTAGTAAATGGGGATTCTAAAACAGCTGTTATAATATTCATAAAGATTTAAAGTAAACTGTGAAGAAAGTAAGGGATAACATGGAAGACATTTTTAAAAAGAAACAAATAGGGCTTCCCTGGTGGCGCAGTGGTTGAGAATCTGCCTGCTAATGCAGGGGACACGGGTTCGAGCCCTGGTCTGGGAAGATCCCACATGCCACGGAGTGGCTGGGCCCGTGAGCCACAACTGCTGAGCCTGCGCGTCTGGAGCCTGTGCCCCGCAACGGGAGGGGCCGCGATAGTGAAAGGCCCGCGCACCGCGATGAAGAGCGGTCCCCGCACCGCGATGAAGAGTGGCCCCCGCTTGCCGCAACTGGAGAAAGCCCTCGCACGAACCGAAGACCCAACACAGCCAAAAATAAAAATAAATAAATAAATAAATAAAAAAAAAAAAAAAAAAAAAAAAAAAAAACTGCTAACTCAATTTAAAAAAAAAAAAAAAAAAAAAAAAAAAAAAAAAAAAAAGAAACAAATAGAGCTTTAAGAACTTGGAGATGATAGAGAGAGAGAGAGAGAGAGATACGAATGATATTGCGTATATATATATATGTGTGTGTGTGTGTGTGTGTGTGTGTGTATTCACTGAATTGACTTAACAGATTCAATGCAGAAAAAAAGATTAATGAAAATTAGAACATAGCAATAGAAATTATCCAAATAGAAGTTGAGAAAGAAAAGAGAGTGAAAAAAATGAACAAGTCCTCATTAGCCTGTGGAATAACATGATATGGTCTAGCACGTACATTTAGAGTCCCAGAAGTCAAGAGAGAAAAAGGGCAGGAGAATATGAGTGAGCTAATGAAAGCCAATGCAGACAGTCCAGGCTAGGGACAGTGTAGGCAATGGGGGTAGACAGGCTGTCGTGTTAATGTACATAGCACTGTGCCTGCCAGTGATGAAGCTGGTGCAAATTGACCCTGTGGTCAAGTTAACAATTAAAGTCTGTTTAATCATATGAAAGATATTTATTAAACATTTACTTTTGCCATAAGCTTGTCTAGGTGCTAGGTAGTGACTTGAACTCCAAGTGCACTCTAGGTGGGTTTTTAGAATGGATTATACCAAGAAAAGCATGAGGGCAAGGAAACTCTTGAGGGGGCGTCTAATTATGTCCAGTAGTGAGAGAAGAAGAGGGCCTGAATTCGTCCACTGGCACAGTCAGCAAGAGGGTGGGTCTAAAAGGCTTTGTTAGGGACTTCCATGGTTGTCCAGTGGTTAAGGCTCTGTGCTTCCAATGCAGGGGGCACGGTTTCCACCCCTGGTCAGGAAACGAAGATCCCACATGCCTTGCGGCCAAAAAATTTAAAAATAAACAAATAAGTAAAAGGTTTTATTAAAGTAGAATAGAATTTTCCCACCCTTACTGAATAAGGGTGAGGAATAATTCATATTAGATTTGAAATTTTAAAATATCAAGAAAAGAAGAAAAAATTGTAGAGAAAGAAGATGTGTGCTAATGCATATATGTAAACAACTCAAAGCACTGACAAGAAGTTAGAAATATCAAGAAAATACATGGTAGGGCTAAACCTCGTGAGGTCAGTATTGTAAATTTAGATTTGGGAGTGATTGAAAATGTATTTATTATCTTTCTTAATGCCTAAACTGTGCTGGATACTTAGAATTTTTTTTAGCCAAAAAAGTTTTAATTTAAGTAATAAATATGATTTGTGCACCAGTGTTTGGAGAAGACTTTAATATTTCCCATAGTGAGTAAAAAGGAGAGGCAACCCTAGATACTTGGAAAGACTTACAGGATAGACTTGGAAGACTGAAGCCATCAACTCATGAGAAGGTCCTGAGAGAGTGATTGTAGGGTACAATTTTTGTAGAAGACACTTTGCATATTACCAAAAAATTAAATGATCACGGGCAGCAGCCTTTGTTAAGGAGATTGGATGTGCAGACACAACAGACTGGTTATTTATTGAGGCAAAGGTGACACTGTCTATTTAATTAGGTCACAAAGCAGTAAGAATACACTGACCTGAGATAATTTCTCACCATAAACTTAAAATACAGTCAACATGAATATTTCCAAATGTTAATGATTTTAGTGTATCATGTAGCAGTATATGACCATAAAGCATGCAGTGCTGAAAATAGTGTAATCATCTAATATTAAAAGCATTGATTACATCTGTGACTCTATTTCTGTTTTGTTAATAAGTTCATTTGTACCATTTTTTTAGATTCCACATATAAGTGATACCATATGATATTTGTCTTTCTCTCTCTGACTTACTTCACTCAGTATGACAGTCTCTAGGTCCATCCACACCTCTGCAAATGGCACAATTTCTTTCCTTTTTATGGCTGAGCAATATTCCATTGTATATATGTACCATATCTTCTTTATCCATTCCTCTGTAGATGGAAATTTAGGTTGCTTCCATGTCCTGGCTATTGTAAATAGTGTTGCAATGAACATTCGGGTACATGTATCTTTTCGAATTATGGTTTTCTCTGGTTACATGCCCAGGAGTGGGATTGCTGGATCATATGGTAGCTCTATTTTTAGTTTTTTTTAAGGAACCTCCATACTGTTCTCCATAGTGGCTGTAACAAACTTATGGTTACCAAGGGGGAAAAGGAGGGGGATGAATTTTGAGTTTTGGATTGACATATACACACTACTATATGTAAAATAGATAACTAATAAGGACCTACTGTATAGCACAGGGAACTCTACTCAGTACTCTGTAATGACCCATATGGGAATAGAAGCTAAAAAAGGGTGGATATATGTATATATATTTATAACTGATTCACTTTGCTGTACAGCAGAAACTAACACAACATTGTAAATCAACTATATTCCAATAAAATTAATTTAAAAATTAAAAAATAAAAATAAAAACAAATTTTAAAAAGCATTAATTAGGAGGAAGTATGCAATGGTGGCAAAGCCTATAGAACTGTTAACATTTCAAAGCATTAAGTAGCGCTGCAGTTTTTAAAATATGTGGCTCAGGCAGACTTTCCACTGCACAGCGTTGGATGGTGTGTCTGATCTGGGCAGTGTTGCTAACTGCTGCCAAGGTTAATCCATCCAGATCAATCTTGGGTATCTAGAGGTTGTTTCAGATTGTTTATAAAAATAGGACAGTCAAAATCAGCAGTGTTTTATGTCAGTTGCCTTGAGGACTTTTGTTTTATGTTGATATATAGAGCAATTTCATATTTTTTCAATGTATTTTATTTCAATGTGAGTAAATAGTAAGCATTTCAAAATATTTGTTTGTCTTTCTAAAAGACTCTGATTGTTTTCTATAATGGTGGAATAATTATGCCAGTAATGAAACTATTGTATTCAACTCAATACCTCTCACTTTCTGAATCAGTCATTGCTGATTTTATGGATAGATATAGATAGATAGACAAGAACACACACATTCACACACATATACATAGTGTTTCGCATATATGTATGCAATTTATAAATGTTTGACAGAAGAGATAAATAACTTTTTTAATCAAAATCATAAAATTTCCATCAAAAAGTCTTCAGTCAGGAATTCAAGAGCTTTATATTGATTATGTTCTCTTATTAGATATAGAAGACTTGAAAATAATATAGGTAGTTTTATAGTTAGTAAATATATACTGGTGAATGTTTTCATCAGTAGCTGTATCTGTGTACAATTCATTATTCATTTATCTGACAATTATTAGTTGCAGGATATGTCACCAGTCTCTAGGAATGTGATCAATTTCTCTTCTAAACCAAATTGTGACTTTCAAATAACTACTGCTTAATTTAGTTTTAGTACAAAATTGTTGATGTTTTGTTTTAAAAGATGTCATCTAAATGCAAAAATGAAAAAAAGCTACCAATTCATATCAGCAATTATTTAAGAAGAATGTTAATCCATTCTAAACTCATTCCTGGGACTTATAATTATAGAGCAACTTGTGAGAAAGGAAGAGAGTAAAACCAAGGGATGGAATGTAGCAATCCATAGGTATTGATTCAGTAGAAAATATTTAGGTTCTGTGTGGTATTTTTAGAATCTGACTGATACCTCTATGATCCTCTTTATCATTGTTCAGTGAATTAAAAAACAAGAAGAAAATAGTGGCAGTGGCTAGTGTGTGTACAGAGGGAAAATATATATATTTCTACAAAATAAATTAATACACAATCTCCTTAGACATATTTATTTTCCAATATCCAACAACCCTATTCAGATTTCTTCTCACATATTTCCTATACAGTTGCAACCTTGCTAGAAATTTTTTTTCTCTCCCCCGGATTTTTCCAGAGACATTCAAATTCTCCTCTTTATGATGCAGAATATCTCAGCCTGAGCCCATGTCTTACTTTTAAGTGTTCTTATCCCACTTCAAACAAAAGTGCTTCCATTTTCCAGGATCCATCCTCCAATGGGTGCTGTTTTAAAGTCTGCCTTTGTGTCTTTAAGAATACTCATGGTTCTACTTAAGCTAATTTCTTACAGTTACATTGCTCTCTCAAAGAGGAATTTGGGGCGATATACTTTTACCATAGTATACAGATTGAGTCATAAAAGGAGATGACTGAACGAACAAGATCAAACAAAATGCAGAATAAGAAATAGAAATAAACTATGTAGGGTAAAATAAGAAGTTGAACTTTTGGAATAAAGTTCTTATGTTGGTATATAAAGGAAGAACAATTTAAGTTGATAATAGAAAACAGGTGATTTTTTAAAAAAAATTTGAGTACTATAAATATTTTGCTGAAAGATTGAAATCCAGTGTGATAAACATCAACAGCACCTTAGCAAGCATGACAGCTACAAAATACAAGAAGTAAATTTAGAATAGAAATGTGGTGATGGGTCACAGATTGTGTCAAAGGTGAAAGGGAGTAGGATTAGACAAAAAAGAAGACTATTGAAGCAAACCAAATATGAGGTGATTGGATTTCAGATCAAGTAGGAATAATGGGGATAAAGAGGAAGTGAATTTGAAGACTTAGGAGAATCAAATTGGGTACCATACTAAGACACATGTTGGATTTATGTTTACACATAAAAATTAGAACATTAGAAAACATTTAAATTTGCATACATGCTAACTCTGAAAGCAGTCAGGGGCAAACAAACAAAAATATCTTGTACTAAACAGTAAATTCAGAAATCAGGTTTCACAAGGCTGAAAACAAGCTGAATCTCATGAAAATATATATATATATTATTGTATAGACTCATTCTTACACTCTATTTGTGAATTAGGGAATTTTTCTATGACTTTTCAGAAAATGAAATATATCTTTATTATATATATTTAGAATGTATGACTCTAATCCTGAATTAGTTTTAAGTTTGATAGTGGGTTTTGTAAACTATATATTCTGAGTGCTCTCCAAAATGAAATAGCCATGCTCCAAAATCTTAGACAGGCGCGCTATTTGTGGGAAGGAAACTATAAGAATTTCTACCTATATATATTCTTAATTTGCTTTTTTTAATATTTATTTTTGTATATATTTAATATATATATATATATATAGGTCCATGAGCACACATATTTATAAATAAATATATTTATGTATAATAAATATATATACATTTATTTGTGTAAGTATGTATACACATTACATCTTAACTCTTTTTTGCACAATGAAAAATAGCTGGGATCCACCATTAGTTCATAAGTGATGAGCTAACCATGCCTGAAGATACCCACAGACAAACATTAAACTATGTTAAATCATACATATGTATATATATATATATACTCATTTCTCTTTACGACATTGTTGTACAGAGGAGAAACAGTGTCTAAAAGCCCCTCCCAGTCCGGCCACAACAATACTCTGCTACTTTAAAGAAGAGGAAGTTCCTTATCTCCTACTGAAGGAGAATATGTGTGCACAGACCAAGGTTGTTGGATTAAAAGGTCCTAGAGACTGTCATACAGAGTGAAGTAAGTCAGAAAAAGGAAAACAAATATTGTATATTAATGCATATATGTGGAGTCTGAAAAAAGTGATATAGATGATCTTATTTACAAAGCAGAAATAGAGACACAGACATAGAGAAAAAACATATGGATACCAAAGGGGAAAGGGGGTGGTGGGATGAATTGGGAGATTGGGATTGACGTTTTACAGTATTGATACTATGTATAAAATAGGCAACTAATTAGAACCTATTGTATAGCACAGGGAACTCTACTCAATTCTCTGTGGTGACCTAAATGGGAAGGAAATCCAAAGAAGAGGGGATATATGTATACATATAGCCGATTCACTTTGCTGTACAGCAGAAACTAACACAACATCGTAAAGCAACTATACTCCAATAAAAATTAAAAAGAAAAGAAAAAGGGTCCTCAGAGAGCCTGTCACCTAAAGAAGTCATCCCTTAAGTAAGTCCTCAGGAACACTCATTGGCTACCACTCTCCTAGGACTAGAATGAAAACTGCTCAGAGACCCCACACCATCCATATTGCACTGGTTTCCTGCCTTTCCTCAAGAGACCACCATGATGGACTTCAAGAGCCTCTTACACCCCTTACACAATTAGAAAACCACACACCATAGATGCCTCATCACTCACCTTGCACACAATTAGAAACCCAAGCCTCCAGGTCCACTTCACATCATACACATCCATTAATCTGCCATAATTCCCTATACTTGCACAACCTCAAAAACCATCATATGATATATTTTACTGACAACGTCTATAATCAGTAAATTCTCTCAAATTTTCAAACTATTTCTGCATGTCATCTACCTCTTTATAACAGAAACTCAGTGATATCCTGACAACACTGCTATCTCTAAAGCCCTCTCAAATGAGCATATTTTTGTTTAATTACCACTTAGTTTAGGACTCAGAGATAGGTGAAAACAAAACAAAATGAAACAAAACAAAACACTACTCTCTCAACATGTCCCCTATCATTCTAGTTCAGTTTCTTTTCTACCAATATTTTGACCTTATTGAAAACTCCAATTCATTTTTTTTCTGTGAACTGCTCTTTCTCCAGCCCATGTCTTCACTTCATTTCCTACTCAACTTAGATTCAGTGCTCCATAATTATAACAACACCCTTGCGAGACTTTTAACTCCCTTTCCCCTTCTCCATCTGTTTTACCTGATACCTAATTAAACTCAATTTTCTGTCTTCTCCATGACTGCACACATCAGAACTGATTTATCTCACCTAAAATTCAAGGCTTCAAATTTCAAATAAACACTTTATACTACTCAAAAATCTGACTATATTTTTACATTTTCTTTCATTTCCTCCTATCTCAAATCTCTGTTGCTCATTTTCTATATCCTTTTTACTTTTCATTTTCCCTATTCTTTCTTCATTCTCAGCTAATTATCTTGACACAGCTTCATTGAGAACACAGAAAGAATCTGAATGGACTAATTTCCTCTTTTCAAGAGCAAATACGATTCTCTGCCTGCCATCTTGCTATCATGGTTGAAATATCCTTGCTAGAAATCTTTCCCTTCTTGTTTTTCAAAAAGTTCTTCCTACTCTCTCTTACACTATCAGTTTCTCTATTTCAGCTGGCTCATCAAGATGGTTGTTGATCCCTAATTTATGTCTGAATTCTCTGAACCTCCAACTTCTTACTCAACATGGCTGTGTAGACTTCCTTACAGTGGTCTCAAATTTAACATGTCAAAAATGTCTTCATTCCTGATCTTGACACTCCCATCTCATTCTCTTCTAAACTTCCACAGCTAAATACAGATCATAACTTCCCATCAGTTGCTCAAGTCAAAAGTTGAAGCACTGTCTTTGACTACCACTTTCCCCTCACCCAAGTAACTCGGTAACTCTTAGTCTTCTCTGTCTTCGAAATCTGTCTTAATGCCCAGTGTCTCCACTTTGCACTGGCTCTACTATCATTGTGCTAATCACCATAATTCCTTCTTGGACTAATTAATTAGCCTCTGATGTGTCTCTACAGACTCACATTTTGCCCTTAAGTACTATTCTGTGTACAGTTGCATAAAATTCTTCAGTGTCTTCCACTGGCACTTGACATAAGCTCTAAACTTTTTTCTAGCTAAAGCAGCTCTACATTATCTGCCTTCACAAGGCCTGAAAGATGATATCACCCTATAATTCTCTTTCTCTTGCTTCTGTGGTTTAGTTACACCACCATTCTTTTGGTTCCTTGAATGTATGGGGCACATTCTTATTTTAGAGTCTTTGCTTAATATTGTTCTAATAGAATATTGTTCTATTCGATCTTCCCATGAATAGTTCTAATTTGGAGTATGTGTGTCACCCTTTCGGGTGGACATTTTTTAACCGTTCAGCCTAATGGGTCCACATTGCCATTGTACCGTATCACCCTGATTTTCTTTCTATATAGCACTTGAACATCTGGTCTAATTTCTTGTGTAGGCATTTATGTAGTTATTGAATTATAAGCTGTCTCCCTCGATGGCATGTAACTTCTCTTTTCAGTGTTACAATCCCAGTTCCCAGAATAGGGCTTGACACATTGTAGGGTCTTAATAAACATTTGTTGAAAGAATAATTTGTGAGCTATGCATTGATTTTAATATTATCAAGAAGGGATCAGGGAACCGGCTCTGGGCCTTCCGGACGCCGGGTTCCCCCATTTTCTTCTGCTGGGTCAGCAATGGCGGCCGTGAAGACCCTGAATCCCAAGGCTGAGGTGGCCCGAGCCCAGGCGGCGTTGGCGGTCAACATCAGCACGGCCCGGGGGCTGCAGGACGTGCTGAGGACCAACTTGGGGCCTAAGGGCACCATGAAGATGCTTGTTTCTGGTGCTGGAGACATCAAGCTCACTAAAGATGGAAATGTGCTGCTTCATGAAATGCAAATTCAACACCCAACAGCCTCCTTAATAGCCAAAGTAGCAACAGCCCAGGATGACATAACTGGTGATGGTACCACTTCCAATGTCCTAATTATTGGAGAGCTCCTGAAGCAGGCGGATCTCTACATTTCTGAAGGTCTTCATCCCAGAATAATTACAGAAGGGTTTGAAGCTGCAAAGGAAAAGGCACTTCAGTTTTTGGAACAAGTCAAAGTAAGCAAAGAGATGGACAGGGAAACACTTATAGATGTGGCCAGAACATCTCTACGTACTAAAGTTCATGCTGAACTTGCTGATGTCTTAACAGAGGCTGTAGTGGACTCCATTTTAGCCATTAAAAAACAAGATGAACCTATTGACCTCTTCATGGTTGAGATCATGAAGATGAAACATAAATCTGAAACCGATACAAGCTTGATCAGAGGTCTTGTTTTGGACCATGGGGCACGGCATCCTGATATGAAAAAGAGAGTAGAAGATGCGTACATCCTCACATGCAACGTGTCATTAGAATATGAAAAAACAGAAGTGAATTCTGGCTTTTTTTTACAAGAGTGCAGAGGAGAGAGAGAAACTAGTGAAAGCTGAAAGAAAATTCATTGAAGACAGAGTTAAAAAAATAATAGACCTGAAAAAGAAAGTCTGTGGTGATTCAGATAAAGGTTTTTTTGTTATTAATCAAAAGGGAATTGACCCCTTTTCCTTAGATGCTCTTGCAAAAGAAGGCATAGTAGCTCTGCGCAGAGCTAAAAGGAGAAATATGGAAAGGCTGACTCTTGCTTGTGGTGGGGTAGCCCTAAATTCTCTTGATGACCTAAATCCTGATTGTTTGGGACATGCAGGACTTGTCTATGAATATACATTGGGAGAAGAGAAGTTCACCTTCATTGAGAACTGTAACAATCCTCGCTCGGTCACATTATTGATCAAAGGACCAAATAAGCACACACTTACTCAGATCAAAGATGCAATAAGAGATGGCTTGAGGGCTGTTAAAAATGCTATTGATGATGGCTGTGTAGTTCCCGGTGCTGGTGCAGTGGAAGTGGCAATGGCAGAAGCCCTGATTAAATACAAGCCCAGTGTAAAGGGCAGGGCCCAACTTGGAGTTCAAGCATTTGCTGATGCATTGCTCATTATTCCCAAGGTTCTTGCTCAGAACTCTGGTTTTGACCTTCAGGAAACACTAGTTAAAGTTAAAGCAGAACATTCAGAATCAGGTCAACTTGTGGGTGTAGACTTGAACACAGGTGAGCCAATGGTAGCAGCAGAAGTAGGCGTATGGGATAACTACTGTGTAAAGAAACAGCTTCTTCATTCCTGCACTGTGATTGCCACCAACATTCTCCTGGTTGATGAGATCATGAGAGCTGGAATGTCTTCTCCAAAAGGTTGAATTGAAGCTTCCCTTGTATCATCTGAATCATGAAGATTCTACAGAGTGATCCTAAGAATATAGCTATGGAATTTTTGTCCAAGCTTCAAATGATTTTCAAAGGATTTTCTTTTCCCATATGAAAAAAGGAGAGAACACTGGCATCTGTTCAGATTCTGAAGTTCTGAAATTATAATTACAGTATTTTTTAAATTGCACTGTAGTGTACACATACAGGCCATACTTACCAATAAACAGGATGTTTTGCTTTAGCTTCAGTGATATAAAAATACATGTTAGGTAAGCATATATTATCTATCGTATTAAATATTCCTTGAAAAACATTTTAATGGTTTAATAATTCTTCTAATGAATGTATTTTAATTTATCTCCAATAGTTCCCTGTCATTAAGCATTTAAGTTTTCAATTTTTATGCTAGTTATAAATAAGACGTAAGTAACTTAACGTTTTGAAAGCATTCCTGCTTCCTTAGTATAAATCCTTTTAAGCAGGGGTCCCCCACAACCCCTGGGCGGAGGACCAGTACTGTTCAGCGGCCTGTTAGGAACCAGGCCGCACGACAGGTGAGCAGGGAGCAAGCAAGCAAAGCTTCATTTGCTGCTCCCCATTGCTTGCATGACTGCCTGAACCATCCCCCGCCCCCCTCGAAAAACTGTCTTCCTCGAAACCGGTCCTGGTGCCAAAAAAGTTGGGGACGGCTGTTTCTGAGTAAAAAAAACTATTGGATAAATTGGACTTTTCATGCTTTTGAAGTAGCTTTGCTACACTGCTTCCCAGAAATGTTACGTTGTAGTGAGTAGAAAGATGGAACTAGAGCTGCAAGTCTAAAGTGGCAAAATAGGAAAGGCAGAGGTTAAATACATGGCTGAAGGCGTGGTGATTGAGGACCAGGGGAGGTAAGAGATTTTCAGGCAAGACGGTATTTTTGCACCTCGGAACCTTGCTTAGGCTGATATCCCTCCCAAACCCCCTCGTGTCCTATTTTTCTCACCCAAATTACTGTTCTCTTCTACATGTTGCCACAAGATACATATATTGTGGAAATATATTTGAAGACCTTGAAAGGGAAGTTGTGTGTTGCTAAGCTTTGCGTTTTGAGGACTTCGCAGTTGCCTACAGTGAGCGTACAATAAATTGGAAGTTGAAACCTTTTCTGTGATCTTGCGATGGTACTCCAGGGCACAAAAGGGAAGGAAATCAGTCCGTCCAAATGTTCACAAGCTAAAGAAGGGGCTTCTGGAATGGCAGGGTCTCTCGACCCCACTGAGAAAATTGCCTTCTCTTAATTACTTGGCCCGGCAACACCGGAGCTTCTGCCCCAGGACTAATTTCTAGATGGGGCCGCGTAGAGGAGCAGTGCGCACGCGTGCGCAGGGCACGGCCGCCGACGTGATGCGCGCGGGGCGCGTGCACAGCAGACCCGCACGGTGGCGCGTCTCCTCGTGGGGCTTCCGGGGTCGTGTTCTCGGCATGGCCACCTTGCTGTCGCCGCTGCTGACTCTGCTGTCGCTCCTCTCCGGCCCGTGGCTCGAACTAGGTCAGTGTGCTGGCCTGCCCGACTGTCCCTGGCGCCATTCGTCCCTGGAGGCAGGAGAAAAGGGGTGGGGCGCTCGGCCCCGGCGGGGAAAGAGTCGATGGCCGGTCTGCCCGCCTCCTGCGCGATCTTGCAGCCGCCGGAGGTGCCTCCCAGAGGCGGCCAATTTGGCGAGGTGTATCTCACTTCTTTTTTACTTTTAACTTATTATTCTGGAATCTTTTGAGCATAAAAAAAGAATAAAACGATCCTCTCCCGTCCACCACGTACCCATTGCCTAGTTTAAACGGTTGCCAATTTATGGCTTTAATCTTGCGTCTTTGGGACCCTTCCCTCTTTCTCCTTCCCCTGGGAAATTCATTTTGGAGTGAATCGAGGCACGATACAATTTTATTCCTCAATATTTAACTTGAATAGCCAAAAAAACAAGAAGTCACGAAAAAAAAATATCACTTTCCCACCTAAAAAATTAACCGTATTCCTTAACACCACTAAACATTCAGTTAGTGTTCAAGTTCACCTACTGTAAATGTTTTAAAATTATAGTTTATTTGTTGAATTAGTGTCAAAATAAAATTCATATATTGCTAAAAAAAAAAGAAGGGATCAGTAACTCTCAGAGTAACAAAGATCTACTTGGTTCTCATTTATGATAATAGACTGAGGTTTTAGTATAAATCTTGCTTTGGAATCTCATAGCTAACACTTCCGAAGTCTAAAAAGCACTTTGTCACTCAGAGTGATGAGGACACTTAGGTATGTGTTTAGCATCCTGACAGTAGTGAACTGCCTTCAACAATGTTCAGGGGAATAGAAGAAAAATTAACAACAGCTTAGCAATTTTTGTATTGTACCTTCTAAAATTCTGCTACACTACAGAAAATAATAAACATTATGCATAGGGTCTAAAGGGATAATACGTTGTTGCTCACACGGAATGCAATGTTTCTTCTCTCTTTTTATTCTATAAGTTAGCAGAGCCCCCTTTCGATACTATTGCACTGGAAAGGCAGTATGTAATTAAATGAAAGCAGGTAAACGTGTACACTATCATCCCACTTACCATGTGGATTTTGCACGTTTCCCACACACTGTTCTTATCTGTACAAATTTCCAATAGTGAAAGTAAGAAAATTTTTGAATGAAAAGTTACTAGGCAAGAACAAAATTTAATCTTATTTCACCACCATCCTGTCAATATTTTAGGCTATTTTAAAAGTAATTTTCTCACCTAGTATGTGACAGTGGTGAATATCCTGTTAGAGGCCAGATTTCTACCATGTGTGTATGCTCACAGAACTGAACACTGTGTTGAGTTTTTATTTTTGTTTTTAACAATAGGCTAATGGAGCAAACAGCAGACTGTGTTCCTGTCCATGTTATTTCCCATTCATAGGAGTCTTAGAATATTGCTTTTGTAACATGATGCACACAATATATGGATATAGAATATGTGCCTGACAAGAGGGCCAGCTAGAGGAGTAAACAAAAGGGGTTTCCCTGGATGGGTCAGGAAAGCTGTCAGTTCTTCTCTGAGCAGTCCTTTATGGATTGGGGCAGGGGAAAGTTTTCAGAAGATAATGAAAGAGAGTATAGAGGGATAAGTATTATGTGGGAAAGAGATAAATAGAATTCTAGGCATTTTTTTTGGAATATGGGGAAAGAGCCCAGTAAAAATGTGTGGAAATATAAGCCAATAATTTAAGAGGTATAGGTTCACGTTTGTCTTTGTTATAAATAGGCTATGAAATAACCACCTTGGGACTCTGTCTATATGATTAACACACAGCCATTAGCTTATAAGTCATATACTTCAGAGGGATAAAAGGTTTAGAACAAAAACAAAATTTCAGATTATCTATGTAACTTTTCTCCTGCAATATGAGGCCTCTGCTACCTAAGATTGAATGTCTACTCTGATGAACGGGGGTGGAAAAGCCAGGAATTGTTTAAACCACAGTCAGGGGTTTCAACTTGTCTATCAGCTATTGTCATATTTTCCACTGGTAGTTTCAACAACTTAAGAGAGATTAGAAGATGCAAAACGTCTTCAACAGGGTCTAAAGAAAAACAATGGGAAAGTAAGCCTACTCTTCTTTCTGGAGGACAGCATCACCATGTTACCTTTTATGCGAGCTGAAAACCTGGACTACCTTTAATATATTCAGCAATGGCTCATACGAATTCATTATGCAGCTCAGGGCACTCTGCATAGATATTCATTTCGCTTTCTCTTGCCTTATCTCTTCCACAGGCTGCTTTTTCTGAGTGTGTAGTCGGTGCTTTGGACTTCTCTTCTTTTTGTCAAATACGTTTCATTTTATGCATGCTGACTCCAGCAATAGAGAACTTCTGGAATTGGCAAAGCAGCTCTATAAACAGATACTCAAGCAAAAATTGTCAGTTTACCACACGGAGATCTAAACGAGAAGGACTGAGAAAGATCATTTTCTCAATATGAATCTATATGTACATATTTTTTATGGAATAACTTAGACTCTCCCTGATTTGAAAGAAAAGAATATTTTATTTCTCAACTAATTTTCTACATTTTGTAAGAGATAGTAGATTTACTAAATCCAAGCCATATCACATAAGCAGGGTAAATCTAGATTATTTAAAATGAAATCAAATTATTTTAGCTTAACATTTTCTCCAATTATGTTAATACATGCTTTTTCACTTGATTTTAATTAGTTAATAAGAATAGTACAAACCTACTCACTCTTTTAATTGTAAAAAGATTTCTCTGAGATTTTATAAATAGTTCTTTATCCTTATTAAATCAGACGCAGGCTTAAAAGCAGCTCATGGGAGCTATAAGATTATAAAGTAATCATTGGTATTCTTAGAACACATTCAGCGCTGTCAAAAAAGTCTTTCTGAAAGGACTTTTCTAATGAAATCATTAGCATTACATAAAGTATTAGAATTACATGAGCTACAACAGGAATTATAATGAGATTACTGGTTTGGACCTTTGGTCTAGAATAGACTCAAACAACTGTTAGCTCTAGATCAATTCTGTAGTCTTTCTCAACCTCAGAGTTCTCATTTGAAGGAGAAAGATCCAAATGCCAATTTGTAATAAGCAGCAGCAAGTCCTGCTGCCCTGAATCAGGAAATAGATGTGTAGTGCAGCCAGAAATAAAATATATAGCCTAGAAATGGATGGGCGATATGTGATACTTTGTAAGCATTATCAAACTGGGTCATGGGACTGGACCAGTAAGCAATTATAAACCTCAGATGTTAAGACTGAGTTAGATAGTCTGACATGGGTCCCACCCTAATCTGGACATAAATGGAAAAGAAAACAGCAAGTGGTGACATTTCTGAGCTCATCTGTCTCAGCAGGTGTCTCTCTGCATCTTAGCTGCTGAGACCATGGAATTTCAGAAGCATCTCCTGGAGAGATGAGGAGGCCTGCATTTCTATCTTTATGTACATTTGATCATCTGTGCTTCTTTTTCATTGCTTCCTAGCTGAGGTCAAAAGCAAAAATAAATAAATAAATAAATAAATAAAAGTAATTTCATCCAAGCTCTAAATATATCTTTCTATATTAGACTTCATTTAATAAATAACTTAAATTTTCTCTCGAATATCACATGTACACAGAAACCAAGTCTTTGACCATTTTTAACTGAGGTGTTCTCACTTTTATTAGTTTCCAAGTTTAATTTTCCATGGCTGGAGAGAGATAGAAAGAAAGAGAGAGAAAATTGTCTTCAGCACCATAGGCTGGATATTTTGGAGATAATTTTCATGCCTAACATGAAAATCCATTCCAATTTTTTGCAAGAGGTGGAAACACAACTCAAATTTTACTTTCTCTTGAAAACTTTTTGATTATCCCAGTTTTATTTAGTACTATATTTTAAAAAATATGGTAAGCTTTAAGAACACTGACTTTTGGGTGTATATGAAGTAAAATTCTAGTGATACACTTGGAGGTTTTAGATCTATTAATATGCTGGTCACTATTCCAACACCTTTAATATGCTTGTCACTATTCTAACACCTAAAACCAGAATGGAGACATAAACAAAAATATTAATTGGATTTGTGGATGTTGCTGACCATTGAATATTAAAAATTTGAAAAGGGAAGAAAAGGAATCCAAACCAACACAAATAAACATAACAGAAAAAGTAAAATGTTCAAAATAAGTTAAAATAATTACACTCTTTTACATATAGCTGTCCAGATTTTCTAGCACCACTTATTGAAGAGACTGTCTTTCCTCCATTGTATAGTCTTGCCACCTTTGTCATAGATTAATTGACCATAGGTTCGTGGGATTATTTCTGGACTTTCTATCCTGTTCCATTGGTCTATGTTTCTGTTTTTGTGCCAGCACCATACTGTTTTGATGATGTAGTTTTGTAATACAGTCTGAAGTCAGGGAACCTGATCCTTCCAGCTCCATTTTTCTTTCTCAAGATTGTTTTGGCTATTTAGGGTCTTTTGTGTTTCCATACAAATTGTAAATTTTTTAATTCTAATTCTGTGAAAAATGCTATTGGTAATTTGATATGGATTGCATTGAATTGTAGATCACTTTGGATAGTCTAGACATTTTGACAATATTGATTCTTCCAATCGAAGAACACGGTATATCTTTCCACCTGTTTGTGTCATTTTTGATTTCTTTCATCAGTATCGTGTAGTTTTCTGAGTACAGGTCTTGTGTCTCCTTAGGTAGGTTTATTTCTAGGTATTTTACTCTTTTTGATGCAATGGTAAATGGGGTTATTTCCTTAATTTCTCTCTCTGATTTTTCATTGTTAGTGTATAGAAGTGCAACAGGGACTTCCCTAGCAGTCCAGTGGTTAAGTCTCTGTGCTTCCACTGCAGGGGGCGTGGGTTTGATCCCTGGTTGGGGAACTAAGATCCTTCATGCTGTGCAGCACAGCCAAAAAAAAAAAAAAAAAAGAAAGGAAAGAAAGAAATGCAACAGATTTCTGCATATTAATTTTGTACACTGCAACTTTATCAAATTCATTGATGAGCTCTAGTAGTTTTCTGGTAGCATCTTTAGGATTTTCTGTGTATAGTATCATGTCATCTGCAAACAGTGACAGTTTTACTTTTTCTTTTCCAATTTGGATTCCTTTTATTTCTTTTTCTCTCTGATTTCTGTGTCTAAGACCTCCAAAACTATGTTGAATAAAAGTGGTGAGAGTGGACATGCTTGTCTTGTTCCTGATCTTAGAGGAAATGCTTTCAGTTTTTCACCATTGAGAATGGTGTTTGCTGTGGGTTTGTCATAGATGGTCTTTATTATGTTGAGGTAGATTCCCTCTATGCCCACTTTCTGGAGAGTTTTTATCATAAATGGGTGTTGAATTTTGTCAAAAACTTTTTCTGCATCTATTGAGATGATCATATGGTTTTTATTCTTCAATCTATTAATGTGGTATATCACATTTATTGATTTATGTATATTGAAGAATCCTTGAATCCCTGGAATAAATCCCACTTGATCATGGTGTATGAACCTTTTAATGTGTTGTTGGATTTCGTTTATTACTCAGCCATAAAAAAGAATGAAATAGCAACATGGATATACTTAGAGATTGTCATACTGAGTGAAGTCAGAGAAACAAATATCATATGATACCACTTATATGTGGAATCTAAAAAATGGTACAAATGAGCTTTTTACAAAAAAGAAATAGAGTCACAGAGGTAAAAAAACAATCTTTGGTTACCAGGGGAAAAGGAGGGAGCGGGATAAATTGGGAGATCGGGATTGACATATACACACTACTATATATAAAATAGATAACTAATAAGGGCCTGCTGTATCGCACAGGGAACTCTACTCAAGGCTCTGTAATGGGAATAGAATCTAAAAAAGAGTGGATATATGTATATGTGTAACTGATTCACTTTACTCTACAGCAGAAACTAACACAACATTGTAAATCAACTATATTCCAATAAAAATTTAAAAAATAATTACAAATTTCAGGATCAGGAGTTTTACCCAGAACTGAGTGCTTCACAGTTTACTATAAGTACAGCTTACAATAAAAATGGTGTGTTGGGGGGCAAGTTATATATTTCAAGATAAATGTCCGGTCACAGTGTAATCTGTGATATATCCATAAAACTGAAAGATTCAAATTAAGGCTGGATTTCTCAAATTATAATACCCAGGTTATTGATAGTGTGTGTATGATATATACATCATATCAATTTAAATATATATATTTATCTGTTAATAATTCTGATTTTCAGTTGTTTATTTTTAGTAATTTTGTATCATACTTTTGATGTTCAATTGTTTTATTCCTGTGTACGTGTCATCTAGTTACCACCATAGGACTTCTGCAAATGCTATTTCTCCTAGCTTTGTTCTTCTTCCCATTATGTTTTCTGCTTTAAACTTTCAACTCTCAGCTCTATCATCACTCCAGGGAAACTTTTCTAAGTCCAGTAAAATCCTGTTATTTCATTCCATTAGATCACCATGTGCTGCTACTGTCCAAAACTAATGAATTGTAATTTACACTAATTCCATCATTAATTGATTAAAAGATTCCTCTTCCTTTAGACTCAGGAATCCTCTCTGTTTTTATTCATTATAATATCTTTAAAGTTTAATTCATGTTTTTTTCACGTCTTTTCACATATTTATTAAATATATAAGTTAATATATAAATAAAAATCAGTAAAAGTAGTACTTTATAGTTTGTTCTCTTTTTGCTCTAAAAATATATTCATTTTAATGTTCTGTTTTGGCTTGAAAGTAAAAATGTATCTGTCAGGTTTTTTCCTCATTATGCAAACTTTTTCATGTTTCATGAAAGTCATTCAATAATGCATCTCTTTGTACCAATGGACTTATTTACAAAACAGAAACAGACTCACAGACATAGAAAACAACCTTATGGTTACCAAAGGGGAAAGGAGTGGGGGAGGGATAAATTAGGAGTTTGGGATTAACAGATACTCACTACTATATATAAAATAGATAAACAACAAGGATCTACTGTATAACACAAGGAACTATATTCAATATCTAGTAATAACCTATAATGGAAAGGAATCTAAAAATCCTATATATAATTCAGTTATATATATGTATATATATAACTGAATCACTTTGCTGTACACCTGAAACTAATACAACATATAAGTCAACTATACTTCAATTAAATAATTAAAAAATAATAAGAACACACCTCTTTGAATATACCAAGCACATGGCTTTTATCTTATTTTTTGTTTATTACAAAAATAATCTCAATTTAGAGATGATCTTCCTTGAATTTTCAAGCAATGTTGCTTTTTCCTTATGCTATATTAACATTTTATAACCTCTGTAGTGTATATTTTTTCATTTGCTCTTTCTTATGTTTATTTATTCTTAAATATAAAGATAACTATTTACCTTAAATATATTTTGGATTTGGATAACTAATTATTATATTAAACTAAAAGAAAAAAATTGTAGAAATTATATATCTTCAATAGATGATTTTAGCTGTTTCCTTGGATGATTATCAATTATTGTTTTGATAAAAAAGACTAGCATAAATTTTTTTATGTTGCATTTTTATGGATGATTATTTTGAGAAACTTTGCTTTCTCATAGCAATGTCACTCAATTTTTTGAACTCCCTAGAATTCACCAAAATCAAAAAGTGAGCTAGAAGCACTGATGATTTTTAATGATCTTTAAGCTGACATTTTCAATATGTTCTCCTTCAACTTTTGAAACCAAAGATTGTAAACCACAAGACTTCAAAGGATTTTTTACTAGTATGAGAGCTACTTTTGTTGTTTCTCAGAAATATAACCAAAGGCTTTATCAAGAATTATAACAATTAAATTTGCCTGTCACTCTTTCACTTAGACTAATTCAGAAAAGCTGAAATTAATTATTCTTTGTTAATGTACTTCTGCCAATAAAAATATTTTTGATAAAATGCTTTTATCATTATTTTTGCTTGGACCTGATGATTTAGCTCACATCGCATACAGAAAATATCCATCACATGACGTAAAAGAAAGGCAGTCTGCATTTTCGAACCAAATAACCAATACAACTTACTTTCTGTTAAAATATAAACCTTACTGTAGTTTTCTGCAGAAATGAAGATAATAAAGTATTCTTAAGCATATAATATAACCACTCATGTTATATAAGGGGAAGGAAACCTTTATTGAATGCATTGTGTAAAATGCACTAACAAAGATAACTGTCATGTTAACATAGATCTTGTATAAGTTACTTATTTATCATTATATAAGAACAATTAAACTGTTATTTTTCATTAATTAATTTGTGATAATGCAGAGTAGCTAAAACAATGCATTTTTAATAAGAATAATGTCAAAATGCATGTTATTTAACCAGGGATTGAACCCGCGTTCCCTGCAGTGGAAGCGCAGAGTCTTAACTGCTGGACCACCAGGGAAGTCCCAAAATGCACATTATTTTACAGTAATTTTGAGTGAGTACATATAACGATCAGATGCTTAGATTTGAGACTATCTTTTAGAGAGCATAATTAAACATTTAGATATAATTTTATTAATTTTATTTTGGATCATGATTAACTTTTTCTAAACTAAACACTAAAATCTTTAGAAAGTCTCTGTGAATCTTCAGAGGTATGTCTACTCCAGTTTATAGACCTTTGCTCTGGTGGACTTTGCTTCAGTTTGCATATTAAATACATTTTATTATACATAATTACTTTCATTTTATTCACCTTCTATACTATGGTTAAGGTATTTTTCAAAACTTATGTGTGCAGGTAACTTTTATTCTCTGTGGACACCATTTTGAGATGATAAAGTTAATATCATAAAATATTTGCTTAATGTTTTCATATTTGCTTAGGGTTTAAAATCAGATTAGATTGATGGAGAGCAACCTGGCTTAATTTGTGCTGCTTAACACGCACTTCTTTCACTGCTGACCTAGGAACCGAGATCAGAGTTCCCATTCTTCTGTCGTCACGTATGCTCTCCATGCAGCTTGGGTGCTTTGGAATCTGGATTGCCTCAAAGGTTATATCCCTTATCATGTATCCATATTGCTGTTATTCCTAATTCTGCTCAAAGAGTGTCAATATTTTCTGCTCAGTGTCCAAGGACATTTAGATGTTTTTCACATTTCCCCTTGACCTTCTACCTTCTCCTGGATCATGCACTTTTTGTTTGTTATCCTATGAATGTAAAAATCAGAAAGTTGATGGCAGTGGAATGACAGATAAAGTATAAATTAGGTCAAGCAAGCTCAGCAAATAAGAAATGGACAATGGCTCCCAATTTGTTTAGATTATTTTCTACTTATTGAAGTCATTGTGTCCCTGAGTGAAAAGTATATAAAAGGGTTAGTTTGAAAAAAGTCCCTACCTTTTAAGAGGTATTGATGCACTTGGAGTTTAGCATAAAGTATATGTTTAGTTCAAAACTGTGCTTTGTAATCCACCTACATGAGTTGCACAATTAGTGGAAAATGCCTCTGGAATATGGTTCATAGTTTTCTATTAATTAAGATTGAGGACTGACATCAATTTTTGTATCTCTGTGTTTACCTACAGAAGTATTTTTATAAAGGGTTGGGATAACCTATGTTAGATGATGCTTGTCAGTACGTGGTTTGACTTGGGAATCATTTCTGCTATTAAGAGGACCAAAATTGCTTTTGTTTTCAAAAATCTATAGAGTTGTGGATGTGCTTTGTTCTTTTATAAATTGTTTCTTCTTTTAGTGAAGCTTCATGTATGTTACTTCATCTTTGTTCAGACTTCAACCCATGCTAGTCCTGGCTTTAATCTTCTGCAGATGGATTTATTACCAGGACAGTCTTTTAGCTAAATACCTACTTTATTTCACCATAAGACACATATTTCTAAAATAAAACAAATGCACATTAGACTTGAAAAAAATACTAGTTTCATTTCACAACTCTCTCTTCTAATAAATATGGAGTAAAATGTATATAAAAATTAATGCTTTCATCTCTCTCTTAATATCTTCTACATTATCCACTATTTTCCATCATCTGTGTCTTATACCCATTTCAGATTTTGAAAGGATGACCAACTTATTGTCCTTTCTACATTTAGTACATAGTATTCATTCTTAATTTCATGTCTGTGTAATTTTTAATCAATGTTCAAATTGTCTTAGGATGGTTGATGCTAATCTTTTTTTTTAATTAATCTATAAATAACATGCAGCATTATATTTGTTTCAGGTGTACAACATAATAGTTTGATATTTGTAATACTGCAAAATGATCACAACAATATGTCTAGTTAACATTTGTTCTCATACATAGTTACAGAATTTTTTTTTCTTGTGATATAGAAGTTTTAAGATCTAGTCTCTTAGCAACTTCAAGTATTCAATACAATCATATTAACTATAGTCACCAGGATATATTACCATTACCTCCCCAGGACTTATTTATTTTATAACTGGAAGTTTGGAACTTTTGATTCCCTCCACCCATTTGTCCATACCCAACCCCCACCTTTGGCAACCACCAATCTGTTCTCTGTATTTATGAGCTTAGTTTTTTTGTTTTCCTTTTTGCTTTTTTTAGATTTCACATATAAGTGATATCATACAGTTTTTATTCTTTCTCTGTTATCACTTATTTCACATAACATAATACTGTCAAGGTCCATCCACATTGTTGCAAATGGCAATATTTCATTTTTTCATTGCTGAATAATATTACATTGTATGTATATACACCTCATTGTCTTTATCCACTCACTGACAATGAATTCTTAGGTTGTTTCCATATCTTGGCTGTTGAAAATAATGCTGCAATGAATAGAGGGGGGCACTTATCTTTTTGAGTTAATGTTTTCATGTTCTTTGGAAACATACCCAGAAGTGGGAATGCTAGATCACATGGTAATTCTACTTTTACTTTTCTGAGAAACCTCCATATTATTTTTCACAGTGGCTGCACCAATTTACATTGCCACCAACAGTGGACAAGGGTTCCTTTTTCTCCACATTCTTGCCAACATGTTACATCTTGCCTTTACGATAATAGCCCTTCTAATGGGTGTGAGACAATATCTCATTGTGGTTTTGATTTGAATTTCCTGGATGATTAATGATGTTGAGCATCTTTTCATGTACCCGTTGCCATCTGCATGTCTTCTTTGGAAAGATGTCTATTCAGATCCTCTGTCTATTTTTTAATTGGAGTGTTTGCTTTTGCTATTGAGATATTTGAGTTATTTGCATAATAACCCCTTCTTTCAAATATATGATTTGCAAGCATTTTCTCCCATTCAGTTGATTGCCTTTTTTGTTGTTGATGATTTTCTCTGTTGTACAAAGACTTTAGTATGATGTAGTTGCACTTATTTATGTTTGCTCTTGGCTTTGCTTTTGGTATCAAATCCAAAAAAATCATCACCAAGACAGACCAATGTCAAGAAGCTTCCTGCCTATGTTTTCTTCTAGGAGTTTTATGGTTTCAGGTCTTAAATTCAAGTCTTTAATCTCATTCTGAGTTAGTTTTCATGTATGGTATAAAATAGTGGCCCAGTTTCATTCTTTTGCATGTGACTGCCCAGTTTTCCCAAAACAATTTATTGAAGAAACTGTTCTTTCTCCATTGTATTGGCTCCTTTGCCATAAACTAATTGACAATATATGTGTGGGCTTATTTCTGGGCTCTCTATTCTGTTCCATTGGTCTATGAGTCTGTTTTTAAGCCAGTAATGTACTGTTTTAATTACTATAGCTTTGTAATATTGTTTAAAATCAAGCAACATGATGCCTCCAGCTTTGTTCTTCTTTCTCTAGATTGCTTTGAATATTCAGGGTCTTTTGTGATTCCCTACACAATTTAGAATTATTTGTTCTATTTATGTAAAAAAATGCAACTGGAATTTTAATAGGAATTGCACTGCATCTGTAGATTGCTTTGAGTAGTGTGGACATCTTAACAATATTAATTCCTCTAATCCATGAGTATGGAATATCTTTCACTTTATTTCTGTCTTCTTCAGTTTTTTCATAAATGCATTATAGTTTTTATTGTACAGGTCTTTCATCTATTTGGTTAAATTTTATCATAGGTATTTTATTCTTTTTGATGCAATTGTAAATGAACTGCTTTCTTAATTTATCTTTCTGATAATTTGTTATTAGTGTGTAGAAATACACATATTCCTGTATATTGATTTTGTGTCCTGCAACTTTACTGAATTCATTTATTAGTTCTAACAGGTTTTTGGTGGTGTCTTTAGGATTTTCTATGTATAGCATCATGTCATCTGCAAATAGTGACAAGTTTACTTCACTTCCAATTTGGATGCCTTTATGTCTTTTTCTTGCCTAATTACTCTGGCTCGGATTTCCCTTACTTTGTTGAATAAAAATGGCAAGAGTGGGCATCCTTGTCTTGTTCATGATTTTCGAGGAAAAGTTCAGCTTTTCACCACTGAGTGTGATGTTAGTTGTGGACTTATAATATATGACTTTTATTATCTTGAGGCATTCCCTCTATACCAACTTTCTTGAGAGTTATTTTATCATAGATTGATGATTAATTTTGTCAAACATTTTTTCTGCAGCTATTGAGATGATCATATATTTTCTTTTATTCTTAATTTTTTTATTATTAATGTGGTGTATTGTGTTGATTGATTTACAGATGTTGAACCATCCTTGCATCCCTGGAGCAAATCCCACTTGATCATGGTATGTCACCCTTTTAATGTATTGTTGAATTCAGTTTTCTACTATTTTGTTGAGGAATTTTGCATTTATGTTTATCAGGGATGATGATCTACAATTTTCTTTTCTTGTGATGCCCTTATCTAATTTTGGTATCAAGGTAAAGCTGGCCTCATAAGTTCAGATGTGCTCACTCATCTTCTAATTTTTTAAAGATTTGGAGAAGGATTGGTATTCATTTGTCTTTGAAGGTTTGGTAGAATTCACCAGTGACGTTGTCTGGTCCTGGATGTTTGTTTGTAGAGAGTTTTTAAATTAGTGATTCAATCTCTTTTCTAGTAATTGATCTGATCAGATTTTCTATATCTTCATGATTCAGTCATAAAAGGTTTTATGTTTCTAGAAATTTATCCATTTTCTCTAGGTTGTCCAACTTGTTATATAATTGTAGTAGTCTTTTATGATCCTTTGTATTTCTGTGGTATCAGGTGTAATGTCTCCTCTTTCATTTCTGATTTCATTTATTTGGTCCGTTTCACTTTTTTTCTTGATGAGCCTAGCTAAAGGTTTGCCAGTTTATTTTAATTTTTTTAAAGAACCAACTCTTAGTTTTATCTATCATTCCTGTTGTCTTTTAGTCTCTATTTCATTTATTTCTGCTCCAAAATTTGTTATTTCCTTTCTTCTACTAACTTTGGGCTTTGTTTGTTATTATTTTTCTAGTGCCTTGTGTAAAGTTAGGTTGTTTACTTGAGATTTTTCTTGTTTCCTGAGGTAGGCATTTATCATTATGAACTTCCCTCTTAGAATTGCATTTGTTGCATTCCTTTAGTTTTGGTATGCTGCATTTTCATTTCCATTAGTTTCAAGGTATGTTTTTATTTTGCTTTTGATTTCTTCATTGACTAGTTGGTTGTTAAGTAGCATGTTATTTAATCTTTATGTATTTGTGGATTTTCCAGTTTTTTTCTTACAATTTATTTCTAGTTTCATACCATTGTGGATAGAAAAGATTCTTGATATGATTTCAAGCTGCTTAATTTTGTTTATACTTGTTTTGTGGCCTAACATATGATCTATCCTGGAGAATGTCCATGTGAGCTTGAGGAGAATGTATAGTCTGCTGCTGTTGGATGAAATGTACTGTATACATCTGTTAATTCCAGTTGATCTAACTTCCTTATTGATTTTCTGTCTTGATGATCTATCCATTGATATAAGTGAGGTGTTAAAGTCCCCTACAAATATTGTGTTACTGTCTATTGCTCCCTTTAGGTCGGTTCATGTTTGCTTTATATATTTAAGTGCTTTTCTTATTTCAGTTACTTGGATTCAATTCAATACTCTGAAAAATGAAAAATGAAAAAAAGATGTAATTTGGAATATTCGGTGTTCAATGACTAAATCATTTTCAAGCACTGTGAATAGTGAATTGTCAAAGGAAAGATTAAAGAGGCTTTCCAAAAGACAGCATCAGAAACCTTGCCTTTAGCCTCTGTTGTTGTGAAGGTTGCCATGATGTTAGCAAGAGATGGAGCTAGGAAGAGACTGGAGGACTTAGCAAAATTTTAGAATTTATATAAATTGAGTGGGGTTTCATAGAATCAGCTTTGGACATTGGCATCCTCTGAATCCCATGGTAAAGTAGATGTATACCTCATTCTTGTTCTATTTTCTTAGGATTCCAAAGGGTGCAAACATCTAAAATATATGCATAGATGAGGGAAGCAAGAAGAGTTATTAGCAGTGAAAATTGTTTATCACTTTATTATTAGTCCATTTTTTTCTAAGTAGTTTCAGGATTAGCTCCTAAATCCTTGGATTACTTATTATTTTCTAGGATCTTCAGATACATCCCATATGAACAGTGGGGGAGGAAGGGGCATGTTATCAGAGAGGGTCAGGTATTGTCTGACATGTAAAAAGTGTTCTCATCAACCTAAAACTGACCTATAGAGTATAGCTGACAATTCAATTCCTGTTGAAGGAGGCTTGTTTATTAACCTGTGCCTTCTATACTAGCTTATATATTTATTTAACTCCTCAGTTTTCTACTCTTAGATCTACAGAATCAATCTCACTTCTAATTTTGTTTCTTAAGATGACTGAAAAAAAATCTATGACTAAGCCACTCTTTTAGGTGTATTTATTGGTTGCAATACCTACGCTGAGTAATTTTAATTATTATTGCGTGTGCACCTGTATTTTGCCAGCAAATAATATTCAGGATTCTAGTCTACTACATACTGATTGCAGATCAGCAACAATGTAGAAATAAGCAAGTGTGTTTGAAAAAATGAGCTTTCTACAATCCAACTATGTAATATCCATACAAAATTAGAGAATAAATTCCACATTCATAAATGATTTCCTAGGGTTTGTTTTAAGTGTGGTTATGGTATAAAATGTAAACGTTCATCTCAAAAACAGCAGTTTTGAAACATACCCATATACCACTTTACTGTTTTAAAAGACATCAGAAAATATTTTTACCAAATATACTATCATGATGTGATCACATATGCCATCTTAAATTAAAGGCCTTTAATAATCATGTTATATGAAATACAGTTGGGATATTGAGACACTGCTGCCCATGACCATATATACTGCTTTGTTTCCTGCCAAAGTAATTGTGGTCATGTAGCTTCGACCTCTGTTTGGGCAAGGTAATTATCTTTCTTTGCTTTAATCTGTTCTAATTACTTTGGTTTCTTTATCACCATCACTCGCAAAGAACCTAATTGCTTTCTTCAAGATGCCAGCCCTCCTTGAAATCATCAGTATGCTTTGTCACTGAGGGAGAAGCTGAGCATCTGTTCCCCAATCATCACCTCCTCTTCTCATGAGAAAGCAGCTACAGCTGTTTTTAGTAAGATTTCTCATTTCATGTTCAGGGTTATGGAGAGGTTGATGTATGTTTTTCTATGAGATCTATTGAGGGAAGGCCAGGTTTTTAAGAAGTGCCCCCAGTATTCAATGTGGCAGTGAAGCACACTAGGGTTTTCTGCCTTGAAGTCATGGAGAGGATTTCATTCCAGCCTTCCATGAAGTGATATGCAATTTTTATTGCCTACTTCTAAATTAATGATACTGTCTAATTTGTGTTTCACTGCATCGTTTCTAACCCAGGCTATCAACAGAGAGGTAGAAGACCCTCTTATTCTGGCACTTTCACCTCAACTGTCACTGATATTATATTTCCACTCAGTAATAAGTCATGATTTGGAAGAGTTTGTCCTTCTATTTTCTATGTTCATCATAAAGAGTTGCAAATAATGAATACTGAGTGCATCAAAAAATAAGTAAACAAATTCTGTGAAGGAAGATTCATTACTACCAAAATGTCTTTAATCATTGCTTTGTAAGTGTTTAAAATTCCTTCCTTCCTATCTATCCCCTTATCAATATAACAATCGAATATCCAAAGAAGAAACAACAACAAAAAACCTGCAGAAGCATAGGTGACTCATTTTCCTACCAAACAGCTTATGCATACAGGCTGCATGGAAAACTACTCTATTAGGGAACCCTGGAGGCCAGTGCCCTGAGCCTTGATGTTAGGTTACACATTAAATCTCTTTCATCTATTTTTCTACCATAAAAATAAGACTACTATTTGCAATTGTTTGAGACAGATATAAAAATTTTAAATATGTTGGCCTCCTTTAACTTTCTTCCTGTTAACTGAGGACACAGGAACTTCCATTTTAACAGAGAATAGGCTAAGATGACCACGCATTACCACCAGTGGGACTGGAGAATCCCCTCCTTCACTCACCTCACAAGGGACACACAGACCTTTCAAGAGAAAATAGGAAGATGGAAGTGAAAAGATCTGAAGCCCCTTATTGACTGTAGGAAGGTTGTCCTTTCTGTTTCTAAAAGTCTTAGCCCACAAATACACCTCTTTCTTTTTTATATAAAATATTTTTGAAGGAAGAGTACATATTTGCTATCTCTGCTTTTAGCTCTCAGTCCTCTGAAATCTGACTTCTGAATCTGTGTAACATGGAGATGACTTGTGATCGAATTCTAAGCTTACTACAACTTTAGCAAAAACTTCTATATTGTTTACTCTGCACAGGTCAAATGTTCTAAGAGCGTCACAAATATGACTTAATAAGAGAACCTTGACAGGAATACAGGTTTGTGGAAAGACATCATCAACAAATATTTTTAGTCTATATCCACAATCCACTGCTGCATCTGGCATTGCTGCTCACCCCACCTTCTTAGAATTCTCCTCTCACTTTTTATGAGGAAACTCTCACTGGGGTTTCTTTCTTAGTCCCCTTCTTGGGCCACTTTTGAAATGTTGGCGTCTTATTCCTCTACTCTTTCCTTTATATCCTGTACCTAGTGTGGTCCAAACACACTAAGGGCTGCAGTACACCTCAAATCTAGTTTTCTTTACTTGACTTCAACTTCTTTCTTTTTTCTTTTTATTTTTTTGCTTACGTATATTCAATAAATGTTTCCACTTCCCCAGGGTCCTCAAAAGCTAAGATTTACAAAGTAAAATATATTAACCTCAAAACCAGTCTCCCTCAAACTTCCCCATTTGAAGTAATGCATCACTATCAATCTTTTTCCAAGAGTCAGGCAGGAGTCACCCAAATTAGTTCCCAGGTGCTTTGATTCTACACCTTTAATATCTCTAACACTTTGACTGTAATTTTTGTAGCAATTTCTTGTATAAAGCTACTCACTTAGTTCTCTCAATCTTTATGAGAAAAGTAAATAAATAAAAGATAGACAACATTCGCTTGGTATGTTTTCTAGAATTTGAATGTTTTTTCAAAGCGATTTTTAATGTTTGAAAACTCTACGTTTCTCTCTATATATAATATAAATTTAGATTTAGAATCTATTCAATAAATACTATTGCTTCATCATTAAATACTTGAAGGCTTATAATCAGAGGAACAAATTAGAAAACTACAGCTCCATCTAAAAAGGGAAATCCATACACACTTTAATTATATCTCCATTTGCTTAAATATTTCATCTAAAATGTAAACAACTTCCTATATACGCAGTGTTCTACAATATAGATCATAAAAATGGTTATTAAATTTGAAACAATATTAAGCTAAATAATTTAGAATATTGAAAATGCTTTTAAGGTAGTCATTAAAAAATCATTACACATCTTTTCTAAGAGAGATTTAAATTGAATGGTACAACATTACCATGTTCTGATTGATTTAAAACAAGAACACTAAACATTTTACCCAGAAATCCGTTTCTCAATCAGGTGAATTATATATAGAAATTATCTTACAAAAAAATGTTTATTGTCAAAGTAATATAAAGAACCACATATGAAATCCTTGGAATATATCCTCAAAGAGTATTTTGGATTCTTTGAATGACCAAAGATATATGAAGCCAGGGTGTATGGCGGACGAGCACTTTGGGGGTAAAGTGAGATGGAACAGTCATCTTTTTTAAAAAGTACATTTTATTCTACTTTAATACATACAATATTTTATAATGTTAATAATTTCAAACATAATGAAAGAGCATAAGGAAAATATTAGAAGGTGCCTCGCTCCTTTTATTCTCACTTATTTGTTCCTAGATGTAATTGCAGTTTCTGGCGTTTTCTTCCAAAAATTATATTTAAATTTTCAATCATTAAATTTAGTAATTTACTTTTATTATTTACCTAAAAATAAGATTGTATTAAACACCTATTCTAAAATAGTTATATATCATAAAGAGTTAACATATGTTAACTGCATATGAATTGCCTTCATTCATTTTAGAATATATATATATATATATATATATATATATATATATATATTACTTCAACTCATATGAGTCTGAGAGTTTATTTAGGAATTTTGTATTAATGGATATTTATTCATTTTTAGTTTTATTTTCATTTAATACCAAGAATCCCTCAAATACTTGTACATGTATATCTTTCTATCATTTGTTATGCAACTGTGTCCTTAGGAAGTAACTTTATTATTCTATTTCACACTGCTTCTCTTCTGTTATTCCCATACTCACCACATGTCTCAAGTTGTTTTTTTCCCACTGCTATGTGTATATTCAGAGAGCAATTTTCACACTCTAAAAATACATTCAATTTAGCTCAGTCATGAAGTTCTTCCCCAATAGTCGGCTACATTTAATGTTATCTATCCAAACTATTTCTAGTCTTCTAAATTAGTGACAACATCTCATAACTGAAATTCATGACCACCCCAAAACATTTCTTATAAGAAGAAGTTGTCATTTCTATTACTTGTTTTACTGGTCAACTTTTTTTTGTTTTTATTCTGTGAAATTAATGACAGTACATATTTATTTCAAGACTCACATGTAAAATAATTAGGTGTCAATCCAAGTCTGAGTAAATATAAAATAAAACCTCTGTTTTCTTTTCATATAAACTGGATTTATTCCAGACATCTTTTACATTTAATGAAAAGTCACCTAACAGAATATGTTGAGGATCTCTTTTAAAATATAGCTATATTTTATGACACAAGTTTATATTGCTAAGTTATTATGGGTGGCGCATCCTTTTGTGATGCTGTTTTAATTCTGTGGACTATGCTTTGAATGGCAATGGTGTGACAAAGCTCATAGAAGTGTATACGGCAGTGACCTCTCCATCTGTCTCCTTTCTGATCAGACTTAGTTCTTTAAGTTTGCATGACTGATAACTGGAAATCTTCAATGCAGTTAAGTTAATAGTCATATGCCAACCTAAAAAGTGGTGGAAAAACAAAATTTAAGGTCAGAAGAACACCCTTTATTCCTCATATCAATTAAGGAACGACATAGATTTTTCTCTCTCTGTGCCAGTCTTTGATTTCCTCTCCACTTTATGCTCATTTTCATTGTTTTACACTTCTGCTGAATTCTGATGAGGATGCAATGTCCAATCCAATCTGTTCAGCCTTCAGGTAATTACTTTGTATACTTAAACTCTCATTCCATTGAAATAAGATGAATAAAATGCCAGAATACACAGTGACCATTTGAGCAGCAACCAGAGGTAATTGTCAGTCTTAACCTTTGCCAACCCAACTGATGTTTCTTGATAATGTAGTTGTCAAGGATGTTTCTCCAATGGCATTCTTGTCTGGCTAGGCATTGAGTTTTTAAAGCTGAAGTTCTAACCTTACAATATCTGCTTTATAATTAATTCTGAATTATAGAGATTCCAAATTGAAGAGCTCTGAACGGCCAGTAATATTAGATAAATAATGAAACATTTTAAATCAGACAGAAATTACTAAAATAGCCAAATAACTATTTCAAAGTCTAATCCAGAATAAGTGTGCTGGAGTAAAAGATTAAAAATAGCAGAAAATTAAATATTAAGTAAATGGGTGGCCAGACTGAAAGAATGAGATTACAGAACTAATTTATTATTCATTTAGATTAATACAAATTCAGTAGACTCTCAGGAACTTCACACACACAAATGCTTTTGGTTTTGGTTTTGGTTTCCCCTTTGATAGCTAGGGAAGTGTAGAAGATAAATTGTTTCTAATTGTTTTTCTTTAAAATAAAACATGGAATGACCTAGGAAACTTTCTCAAAATGAAAATTAAATCTGGATGTTGATTCAACAAATACCATCTACTTTCTATAATGTGTAACTCAAAGCCTAGGCAATCCAACAGACCCTGGGGCATAATGAGACCAGTTTCCTTCATCCAGCAGACAGAACTCAATGTTGCTGCATTCTCCTCTGCTGTTAAATGGCTCTGTCTGCCACTTATACTGGTCACTCATGGAAACTGGGCTTATAAGACCAAACTTTCACATTTATGCAATGATTTACAAAGTACTTGTACACGTACTATCTCATTGAATCAATAATCTGACAATCTCTAAAACTGTTCATGTTTTAAATGACAATATTGAGATTATAAAACAGATGTGTCTGGTGTCCAGTTAGTAAGTCTTAGAACCAGGCTTGAAGTTAGAGCTTCTCTCTCCACAGATGATAACTTTGATCTTTGAATGCAGGGATCCTTCCCTGACCCCCTAGCACATGATACTTTAAACAACTGAAAAACAACACACACATGACCTGTCATTGGCACTACTGTTCTTAGTGTAAGTATACTACCAGGGCTTTCCTCTTCTCCCTCTCCTGAGACCATGCTTTCACTTTATAACTAGAGAATATATAAATAAGTTGGCAGTGTACCGATGTCTGACAAATACATGTAAACTATAGGCTATTTTCTGATAATATATCATCCAGAACTATCCCTCTGAGGATTTTTAACATTCTTGTGGTGCTTCTGTCTTTGTAGAAAGTCAAGTAATTTTTTTTTTTAAACAGTAGGTCTTGATTCAATTTTCATAATAGTGTCCTGGAGAAATTTATCCTCATTCCTTCATGTCTTGAAAATGCAGAAGACAGCATCTTATTTCACTTAAGTCCTCCCTGTTGGATTCCCTTTTTGATTTCCTATTTTGACCATGGCAATATTATTCTCTCATTTTACTAGTCCCGAAAACCCAATAATCTTTAATTTCTCTCCTGTTCAACTTAGATGCCATGACTCCCCATTTCCTATCTAAGACAATCACTTTGCCACTCATTCCTTGTGTGCGTTTGGGCAAGTCAGACTCTGTGCTTCAGTTTCGTCAAAGGCAAAATCTAGATAATAAAAGTACTATCTCATATGGGTCTTGTAAGTTTAAAATGTGGTTTTATTTCTTATATGTACAGCTTTTCATACAATATCTGACATATATTAAGCAATTAATAAGATTAGCAATCTTAGCCAAGTGTACAAAATTCTCTAAAACCTCATTCCAAGATTATACTAAATCCCATTCATTGTAGTCACAATTTCCAAGTTGTCAGACTGATCTCTTTATTTTTCACATGATGTCATCATTAATTTGCTGCCACACTTTTGCCCAAAATGATGTTCTTTATTTATAATGTCTTCTTATATACTTTAGAATGATAAAATTTTAAGTATTAGTAACTAGACACTTAGGGACACAGTTTAAATAGTCCACCTTTCAAAGGTAATTTTAGGTCTTTCAGCACAGGGAAATCTCTCCACATTCTGGACTCATAGGACATATTACTTAATTTATGACATTTTTGAGAGGATAAAATAATATGAAGAGTTTAGTCCTATGCCTGATAAACAGTAAATATTCAATAAATGTCAAATACAATACATATATAAAAATATGATAAATAGTATCATTATTTATTAATTATGCATAGCAATTGACTCATGCATTGTCTTTTGACAAATTGCTCTTTCTGCATTCCATTTAAAAATATATATAAGAATGTATCTTTCACATCCATGTTTATCTTGTGTTCTCAACTCAACTGCAGATTATTTTGATTAGATGAATATTACTATGTCTTCAGAATGTATCAAATATGTCAAAATTATGATAAAATTTTGATAAAATGTTGTAATGGTACCTCTACCCACCAAATTCAGTTTTAAATATGGAATGTATTTCATGCCAAATATAATAACATAGGGTTTCACATAAAATATTAAAGCCACAGAATTTTGTAAGGGAAGCTTTGCCAGAGGGAATAAACTGCCTTTGGATTCCCTAAAACAAAAATGGAAGAATTATCATTCAAAACCTGTCAGCCTACTCCCTGTCAATGACTTGTAACAACAGTGTGATGAGAATTACAGTTGCTGGAATATGACCATTCTTATCTTATTCTGGCTGCCTGGGAAGCAGGAAGACTTGAGTAATGGTGAGCTTGGCCTCTGTCCTCTTTTCAAGCTGATCAACTGGATAAAAGAGAACACTATACTGAGTTTAAAATCATCAATAAAAATTGGAGAAGGAAAAATATTAAATGAAGCCCTTACTATCAGAATTTAAGTAGATGTGTTGTGGTGTGTGTGTGTGTGTGGTTATGTGTGTGTTTGCTCCAACTCACAGATTAGAATAGACACATAAAAGTTAGGCTTCCTAAGAAAAAGTAATTAACTGAGAGAAGACACTTCTTCCATACATTACCATTTTTAAATACAAAACATATGTGAATCCCTAAATTGGTTTCAAATTCTCATTTTTAATCCTTGAAGATGAGACAGTTTCTCTTCGTAGAAGGATCTGTGGGAAGAGAGACTATCCTTTTAAGACCTTTTCTCCCTATCAGTAAGCATAGCTCTCATAGATTTGCAGGGCCATTTGCTGAAAGTCACTCCCCTTATTCAACAACTGTATTTGTCAAAACTATTAAAACAACAGGACTATCCTGAAACCATCTAATATATCCATGCATAATTTGTCTTTCTATATTCTGTAATGTCTAAGCATGGCATTTGTTAATTTTTAATACTTGAACTCTCTCACAATGAGAAGTTAAATCAACACTGGTTTGCAATGATTCTTTCATGTCATTATCTGCCTTCAGATTACAGGTCAATACCCAGCCCTCTCATGTTTCATAATACATACTTCCCCCATAAGGAGAAGATATATATCCTTAGATAATAAACAACAATATGTGAATGCAAATTTGTTTTCTAGTCGCTATTTGGGTTATTCACTACATAGAATGATTATACTACATGTAAAATCTGATGCAGGTTTCATACTATTCAGAATAAGTAGCAATATAATACAATAATATTAGCAACAAAGAATACTGTGAGAAAATGTCAGAACTGTGCTTTAAGAGCTATTATTTATGTTGTGCAAAATACTGTTAAAATCGTATATCAAAGTTAGAGATAGCAGAAGAGAAAAGAATAAGATTAAAACACACTTAAATGGAATTAAAGATAAGGCAAATACAATTAACTTTAGGTTATTCAAAGTGATAAAGGAAAACAGAGGCATGAATAAATTTTAAAAGTAAATAATAAAACAAAACCTTCCTTAATATGTTTAATTTAAGTTCAAAATAAATACAAAGTTGTTTTTATTTTTACATATGTACGTGCAGGATTATCCATTACCCAGGCATATTAAATTAATACGCAGATGGTTTACAGTAACCTAAAATTATGTTGGTTGATAGGAGAAAACTGAATATAAACTATGCTATGTATTAAATGTCTACAGATGACTCAGTCTTGACTATAGAGTGCATAGTTCAGACAAAAGCAAAATTTGACTTTACTTGAAGAACACAGGGCAACAATAAAGTATTTCACATATATAAAATTAAAACCCTCTTCTAAGAATTTATTTGGGGAAATGAAAAGAATGAGATCAGTGACCTTTAGAAGTAATATCTGAGTAAAACTAAATAAACCTCTAAGTGATCCCAGCGTATACTCTAACACATTAAGTCAACATGAAGCATAGAAAAAGGAGCCCCACGTTCATCACTATGGTTTCAACATTGGCCAAGATCCAATTTGGTGCTTTTAGTAACCCTAATCCAAAGGACAACTGGTTATTACAAGGTAACTACTAATTACTGTCAGCATTGGCATTCATGATCATCTACTAACTGCCACTTTTTCTGAAGGTATATTACCAACTTAAAATCAGATTTTCTGCCATTTGGAAAAGGGTGGCTTCTCTATATTGAGAGATTACAGCAAAATCAATCTTGAGCATAGAACTTGCTGTTTAAGCAAAGTTACTGTACTTAGTTGTTTATGAGGCTAAGGCCCTGCCGAGCTCTAAGTGCTTGAAGGACAGACTATTTTATTGTTCCCTCTGTATCTGTTCAACCTAGGAGAGGCCCTGGTCTCTAAGAATCACTTAGTGTTTGTTGAATAAATCCTAGTGTCTCTTCTTTCCACTGAAGAATTAAAGTACTTCATTTTTTGCATGTGATATAACATTATAATTCAGCAAAAATCAAGCTCATGTTATTTTTTTAGAATAGGAATTACATATCTAGGACCTAGATTTCTATATGATGTTATACTCTCACCCTTTACTTTACCCCACACTCTTCTTTTAAATTAAGAGTATATTCAATCACAGTCTACTCTGGAGAAAGTGCTTAGTCCAACAGTTATTTAATCTTGAAGTCTGTATATTCTTAAAACTGGAACTTGGCACGGGTACAGTGTGAGCAGATGTTTATGAGAGTTCCAGAACAGGCTAGACACTTAAAGATATTGAGTGATTCAGTGCACCGATTCTGCAAGCTGCTGTCAGAAGCAGAAAGGCTCTATGGTCTTTCTGTGTATTGCTGTTTTCTGCAATAAAATTTGCATTTTAATCTGCAGGGATGTTCCTATCTTTCTGCCAGCTAGTATCAGCGTCCTGTCCAGAATCATCAAACTAGAAGCATGACGGCCTTGACAAATATTGTTTTCATTTCACTTAGCAAATATTTCTTCCATCACTGAAAAGTTAACGCCTCCATACCAGAACTTATATTAATTTGGAGGGGTCTAAAACTTCATTTAAACCAACAAAAGTGATTTTGTAAGGAATTCTATTGCCATAACAAATCAACAGTTTGAATAAGGGAATAGTCATAGGGAGTCTCTGTAGCATCTGGAGTGCACAAAATTCAAAGTGCTCAAAGGGGGAAATATTGTCCTTAGTTATGCTTGCTCACTTTAGTGGAAATTGCACATGCATATCAGAGTAGAAGGACTTCCTGCTCAACTTGCTGAAAATTCTAGTTAGATACACACAGTGCTCATAATTATACCTATGGATTTTTCTAAAACCACATATGTAAGCAGGAATATAACTTAACGTGGGCTTGCCCAAAAACATATGCAAGAAGATATTACAACATTGAATTAAGAAAAAAAAAAAAAAAGACCAGCTGTCAAATCACTAATACTTTCAGTTGCTGGAGGGATATTTAAAATGAGATCAACAGGAGAACAAAAAATTTCTCTGCTTCATTTTCTCAAAAAAACTATTAAGTGAATATTTTCCCAAGAGTATCCCCAGAGATGCTTGGCAAGATGTCCCCAAGGAAGCTATTCTAAATTCCATAAATTTGTTGAAGGTATCCTTTTACTTTCTAATATTTAGATTAAAAAATAAGGACAAATTGCACAAAATGTAAACTTGAGACTCTATAGAGCATCATAGTATTGTGTTATATGGATAAAATATTATCCCTTTATGAATGTAGCAGCCCCGTCCTGTTTCTTCTACTACAATTCTAAAAGTCTCCACTTATTTTCTACGTGTGTTCCTCTCAGTAGTAACATGTACATGTTCATAAAGCTACACGTTAGGAGAGGCAGAGTAGCATGTTATTTCAGAGCCAGCTCTGGAGTCAGGGACAAGCGGTTATTAATTTTGGCTATGCCTATTATTATCTCTGTAATGGCGATCCAGAAAGTCAGGAATAGTCTATTGTATGAGCTGGTGAACAACACAGCACCAGCATTTGCTATCCCAGCTTTGGTTGTCTCTCTCCCAGCTCTGCAGCTCCAAACCACTGACAGAAGGCAACACCTTTATCATATCCCTAGGACCATCACTTTCACCGCTTACCTATGTCCTGTATAGCCAGGCTGGTAATAAGGAAGCAATGCTGTGATTTGCTCTGTTACAATTTATAGAAATGCTTCATTTTCTATACTTTCAATTTTGTACAGTTTATTTTATAAAAATATTGATCAGCTATATTTAGTTGTATATTATATGATCTTGTAGCTAGAACTATGCACTGATTCATCTTTGTTTACCCCACATAACTTAGCTCAGAGCCACATAGGTAAGAAATGCTCACTGGATTATCATTAAATTAAGAAAACATATAGTCACTTGAATTACCTATTTAATTATGGACTTACAACAGGAGATACTGCACATTGCACACACCTTTCTTTATATTATTAAATATCATGTGCTTAGACTTTCATGAAGTTTTGGGAAAAGACAGGAACTGCTTTCTGGTATTCTTTTGATAAGAGAATAATATTAAAATGATGCCATTTTAATTTGCCACTGATTGCTCAGGATACAACATACTACATTCAAGGAGTGTCTATATTTGTTTCTATTAAGTGATTCCTCAGCACATTAAGATTATTGTACTACATTGTAATCCATGTTTTGAATACTTGGGGGGGCAGAGTTTACACTGAATCTTCTCCTCACAGAATTTGTGGTAGCTACTATTTCTAGAGAATATTGTCCACGGGTTAATAATAATTCTGAACCTGTCTGGGACCTTATTTTTTTATTAATTAATGCTGTCCTTCATATTTTCCTATTACTCATGTTTTCTCAAAGCCTTGCTTAAAATATAAATCCTCATTGTTGAATACTGCCAGGTTGTAACTTCTACCACTGATTTCTGGCAACAAAATAGAGATTGGCTTTTTTACTAACATAAGGATTTCATTTGCTTTAATTTCTTCTACTTCTACTTGTGGTCACACTACTTCATGTTTTCAAATGATAACTCTTGAATATGCATTATTTGCAATTCTCCAACTTTGCTTTCGATGTGTTATTTTAGTTCAGGGTTATTTATTTATTTACATACACTTTTTAAAATGAGCACTGCTTCAACAACAACAAGCTATCTTCTAGAACCTAGAATTACCATGTTTTTAGTCACATTAATGACAGAAATGTAGATACATGAGTTTTGGTATTTGAAAATGAACTTTCCCCAAATACTGCATTTATTGTTGCTGAGTAATATAAAAAGTTAGTATTTAATTTCAAATACATCTTGTGTGATTATCTATGTGCTTGATATTCCTCACATTCTTAGTAGCAAGATTTCTACCTTCTAGACTCCCACACCAAATGCCTAATTTTGGGGGGCAGTCCCAAAGAATTCCTTACCAATATCTCCTCGACAAATATGTCAGAGGACTCATTCGATGTCTGTCCTATCCCTCCTTTTCTACTCCTGCTCCCATTTTTTTGTTATCTGCTTTGTTTGTAAAATATCTCAAAAAGTCTCTCTGGCTCTCCTGAAGAGAAAGCTTTGTCCACAGTTATGGTGGAATTCCTTCACACTCCACAGCTTCATTTACTCAGAGCCCTGGAGAGTAATGAGTCCTGTGTAGAACTGGAGAGAATCGCTCCCTCATAATTCTGTTAGGCCTGCTTGCTGAGTCCTGATTTTCATCAAAATTTTCCAACAGCTTCTGCAGCTAACCCTCTATTAGTGTGGGCTCAAGGTAAAACCAGGTGATTCTGTGGGGAACAGAGGTAATTTATTCCTCTCTATTCTCCTTAAACCCTTTCATATATATATATTTTTTTACTCCAGAAACATTTCCCTTTGCTCCAGTAATTTGATAACTAAATAATGCACACATATGTGTAGGGACATAGGTGTACAATTAATGAAGGTGTTGCCTTCCTCAGCAAAAGCTACTCTGACTAAAATAGCAGACACTAGGCACTTGATGCTATTGGGTTTAAATATGTGTAGTCTGAATTGAGATGTGCTGAAAATGTAAAACACACCGTATATTTAGAAGGCCTAACAAAATAAATGTGAAATCTCTAATATTTTATATTAATTACACTCTAAAAGGAAAATATTTTGGATATATTAAAATATCATTAATATCATTAATATTAACATAATCTGAGTCATTTTACCATTTTAATATGGTTACTGTAAAGTTTAAAATTATGTATGTAGCTCATATTCATGGCTCACATTCCATTTCTATTGGACAGTGCTGATACAGAGAATAATATTGAATTAAAATGCATCATTACATTGTCTTTCTTTTAATAGTTGTATTTATTTTCAATGTTAGTGTGTTAATTTTCTAATAATCCAAGGTACAAGGGCAACTGAGAAGATTCTATGTTTTCCATAAGACATGTCACATAATGCTATTTAATTCTCACATTATTTATTTAAAATTTGTTAGAATGTAAGCAAGGATTCCATATCTCATTTATTCAATAAGTTTCAGAATAAAATTACACTAAATAAAATTTCTTGTATATTTTTTATAATCAAATATCAGCATTTGGTTCTTCTTCCAACAAGTCATTGAATTCTTAATTGCAATCCATTGGTAATAAAATTGAATCAGCAAAATGTTTGCCTTTGTTTAGAATGTTGAATAGAATATATTTTGCAGCAGGTTTTTAAAAAAAATTTAAATTAAATTATGTCCAAATGTTGTATTTGGACATGCTAAATTGGACATGCTAAATAGTATAAGAATTGTCCAGGTAAAATTATTTCTGACATATTTTCCTTGTCCTGTACCTTGGTTTCTCTGATCATTTATAATAAATGTCTGTAGTGTTCTTCAGGTTCTACCATAAAATAAACAATTATAAGTTTTATCTGTAAGGTAATAACAAAGGCACCATGGAGCAAAATGTATTATATGGCTAAAAACAAATTTGATAAAATTTCCCTTATTTGTTAAAAATTGTAAAACATTATTTGTAAGATATAAATATGTAGATTAAATATGATTCCTGAGGATAAGTTAAATCTGCCTGGAAGTAAAGAAGCCAATTGATGCGGCATCAATTGCTTCAATTCTCTTTTTTGAAACATTAAGTGTTAATTCTTACGGATATGCATGTGATTGATGAAATCTACTCTACCTGCAAAGGTTAAGATAATTGTCATGTTAAGATAATTCTCTGGCTTTAATTTTAGGAAGATGAGACACATACTGTGGGAAATATCAATGAGAAGGGTAAGTAGTTACATATGTTGGATTACCACAAACAAGACAAATGATCACTATGATAGGTATTTGCAAATGTCTATTCTCCCATAATTCTTATATCTGTTGTTCCTCCTCAGAATGGGGTTGATATTTCTGGCTTCAATGACCCCTTTCATTCTGAATGCACTGGTTTATGAGAGAAAACCTAGTACATTATCTGTGTGGTATTTAGTCTTGATATTCAATTCCAATAAAATATTGATTCTGTTAAATAATTCATTATCAACTGAGGTTGAGGGCATATCTCTACAAAACTATACTCTCGTGAACATATTACAAGCATCTGTAAAATAAAAATTCATTGTGCATGCCATTCTGTTTAACTTTTAGAATTATTTTAGGATAGATAAATTGAGTAACATCTTCAGTGATATACATACTTTTTAATAAAAGTTATAAGAAATGTATAAAATAAAAGAAAATGAGGACTTTTTTGAATGTAAGCATATGTAAATTATGTATCCAAAAGTGTTTCTATAACTTGTTTCTATTGTGTGTTTATGTATTTTCTCTCCTGGTATCACAGTATTTTGAACAGCTTTAATAGCATTATGGACACATGGTAAGTATAAAGAAAACGGAAGTCAAGTTTAAAAAATATTATGAAAATGTAACTGAATTTCAGATGATTGCTTCCAGTATATAAATGAAGTTTTCACAGCAGCAGTAGCGATGGTAAACATATAGTGTAAATTCTGTAAACACATATAGGAACAAAGATGATATGTTCTTTCATAAAATGACTAGCGATTTTTCATTAATATGACATCAAGCTATAGAATGCAATTTTTAAACATATAAATGACTGTGAGAATTATTACAGACTATTGCAAACAGAGTATCCTGTAATTTATGTTGGTGTTTAGTCATTTAAATTTTGTTTCTTTTTATATGTTACCCTTGTTACTATCTTATAGATAAGAATTATAAATGCATATTTTATTATAGAATCTGAAGACCACTACAGATTTTTAGTATTTAAATTGTATAAAATTGTTCTGTTGAAAAAGATATTTTATTTATTATCCTGAACAGGAATAAATATATTGCTAATTGATCTCAATTTGTCTCTATACTGCAATTAGAAAATTCAATGACATGTAAAAAGAACAAAATGCTGGCATTGGATTATATGAAATATTTGTGGAATTCATTTGAGAATAATATTAATTTAGCCTAATGTTAAAGAATTGGACTCTGATACTCTTATAGAAATTCTAGTAATTATTTAAATTAATTTCATGTAAAAATTGAATGAATTATATGGTGTGTCATATGAAGAATATTGAAACTTTTCAGTTACCTTTGCAAATTCGATTATCCAAGATATTACACAATCAACATCATTACTGATAAAAATGAATATTAATAAATGACAACACACTATAAATTTTAGACCTTACATTTAGGTCTTTAATCCATTTTGAGTTTATTTTTGTGTATGGTGTTAGGGAGTGTTCTAATTTCTTTCTTTTATATGTAGCTGTCCAGTTTTCCCAGCACCACATGTTGAAGAGGCTGTCTTTTCTCCATTATATATTCTTACCTCCTTTACCAAAGATAAGGTGACCATATGTGTGTGGGTTTATATCTGGCCTTTCAATCCTGTTCCATTGATCTATATTTCTGTGTTTGTGCCAGTACCATACTGTCTGGATTACTGTAGATTTGTAGTATAGTCTGAAGTTAGGGAGCCTGATTCCTCGAGCTTCGTTTTTCTTTCTCAAGATTCCTTTAGCTGTTCAGGTCTTTTGTGTTGCCATACAAATTGTGAAATTTTTTGTTCTAGTTCTATGAAAAATGCCAGTGGTAGTTTGATAGGGATTGCATTGAATCTGTAGATTGCTTTGGGTAGTATAGTCATTTTCACAATGTTGATTCTTCCAATCCAAGAACATGGTACATCTCTCCATCTGTTTGTATCATCTTTAATTTCTTTCTTCAGTGTCTTATAGTTTTCTGTATACAGGTCTTTTGTCTCCTTAGGTAGATTTATTCCTAGGTATTTTAATCTTTTTGTTGCAGTGGTAAATGGGAGGGTTTCATTAATTTCTTTTTCAGATTTTTCATCATTAGTGTATAGGAATGCAAGAGATTTCTGTGCATTAATTTTGCATCCTGCCACTTTACCAAATTCATTGATTAGCTCTCATAGTTTCCTGGTAGAATTTTGGATTCTCTATGTATAGTATCATGCCATCTGCAAACAATGACAGTTTTACTTCTTCTTTTACGATTTGGTCCTTTTATTTCTTTTCTTCTCTGATTGCTGTGGCTAACACTTCCAAAACTATGTTGAATAATAGTCGTGAGAGTGGGGAACCTTGTCTTGTTCCTGATCTTAGTGGAAATGGTTTCATTATTTCACCTTTGAGAATAATGTTGTCGGCAGTTTGGTCATATATGGCCTTTATTATGTTGAGGTAAGTTCCCTCTATGCCCACTTTCTGGTGGGTTTTTATCATAAATTGGTGTTGAATTTTGTCAAAAAATTTGTTCTGCATCTATTGAGTTTATAATATGGTTTTCATCCTTCAATTTGTTAATATGATTTATCACATTGATTGATTTGTTTATATTGAAGAATCCTTGCATACCTTGGATAAACCCCACTTGATCATGGTGTATGATCCTTTTAATGTACTGTTGGATTCTGTTTGCTGGTATTTTGTTGAGGATTTTTGCATCTATGTTCATCAGTGATATTGGCCTGTAGTTTTCTTTCTTTGTGACATCTTTGTCTGGGTTTGGTATCAGGGTGATGGTGGCCTCGTAGAATGAGTTTGGGAGTGTTCCTCCCTCTGCTATATTTTGGAAGAGTTTGAGAAGGATAGTGTTAGCTCTTCTCTAAAAGTTTGATAGAGTTCACCTGTGAAGCCATCAGGTCCCAGGCTTTGTTTTTTGGAAGATTTTTACTCTCAGTTTCAATTTCAGTGCTTTGGATTGGTCTGTTTATATTTTCCATTTCTTCCTTGTTCAGTCTCAGAAGGTTGTGCTTTTCTAAGAAGTTGTCCATTCCTTCCAGGTTGACCATTTTATTGGCATATAGTTGCTTGTAGTAACCTTTCATGATTTTCTGCACTGTCAGTTGTTATTTCTCGTTTTTGCACACGCCATGAGCCAAACCCCCCCCCCCCCCGCCTCCCCAGGAGGCCCTCCTCTGCCTCTGGGCTGGTCTCTGCACCTGCTGTGGGTCTTGTGGGGACCACTCAGACTCTGAAATGGCCCAACTCCTGCGTCTGCTGCCCACAAAGTCCACAGCTGCCACAGCTAGACCATTTTCACTTGTGGAAACACTCATTGTCTACTCAGATAGTCCATACATGCAGGGTCTACCCAGCCAATCGCAAGGATTTAATCTGCAGCTTGTACAGCTGATGGAAAGATTTTCGATTCTCTTCCTTAGTCGCCCCATCCCTGGGGTTCAGCTTTGGCTTTATCCCCACCTCTGCGTGTGGTCCACCCACAGGAGTCTGGTCCTCAGGCTGCCTTGGAGCTCTTGGGTCTGCCCCAGTGAGGACAGGCGCAGAGGTGGTATGACTGCTTGGATCGCGGGAGCCCCAGCAGTGCCAAATGTGCAGGGAAGCCTGAGGCCACAGGCGTAAGAGATATGGCCCTAGTGAGGGGCTTTTCTGGTGCCTGGCAGCAGGCACATGAGGGCCAGCGCTGAGAGGACCTTTTTTTTATTGCTCAGCAGCCAGCACACAAGAGCCAGTCCTGAGTGGGCTTCTTTTATTGTCGTCGGCAGGTGCCAGTATGTGGGGAGAGAGAGGCTACCATAGTGGCTCCTCCCCGTGCGTGTGACTCAGCCGTAGCGCCTGTGTCCATGGCAGTCCAGTCTTCCTCTGTAGGCGTTCCCTGCTGTGGATTTCCTCCCTCCCGTCCCCTCAGTCCGTCTCCCCACCGCCAACAGCAGTTCTCGCTCTGGACCTGTTCTCCAGTCCCCACACTCCAGCTCCCAGCCTCCTTGCACACCTGTGAACATGCGTCTCAGTCTGGGCCACGTAGGGCTGTGGTACGGACCATCTGTGTAGTTCTCACTCTGTCCCGTCTGCCACAGATCAGCCACTTCACCCTCTTCTGACAGCCTCAAATGCTTCCCTTTTGTCCCAGTCAATTTCCCCGCTGGAGAGGGGGTTTCCCTGAATTCGGGAATCTCTCCTCTGCTTCAGCTCCCCTGCTCCAGGGTTCAGGTCCCATCCTGCTTCCCCTCCTCCTCCTCCTTCTCCCTTCTTTTTTCCGTCCTTCCCAGTTACACAGGGATCTTTATAGTCCTTTGTTGTGTCCAAGGTCTTCTGATAGTTTTCAGCCGGTGTTCTGGGAGAATTATTGCATCTATAGGTGTATTCCTGATGCATCCATGAGGAGAGATGAACTCCACGTCCTCCTACTCTTCCACCCTCTTGGTCAATCCTGTCTCCCCATGCTTTGTCTTCAGACAAAAATTGAGAAAAATCAGTGTAAAGATGATAAACAGATAGAGAGAGAGATGATAGAGTGATAGAGAGAGATGAGAGAGAGAAAGATTGATTATCAATGTCTATTTTAGCAAAGACTAATTGTGTCTAATTTTACAATCCTTTTTGTAATTGAATTTCTGACTACCTTTTCTTCTTTAAAAAGGCTGTATACCTCAGTCATAATCTCCTTCAGCCTGTTGTTTAAAAAATTCTTAAAAATATCAAATAGCAATGATGATCATAATACTGAATATAATGACTATATTATATATTTTTAAATCCCATATTTCAGTATGCACTGTGGTTTATACAGCGCCCAGACATTTTAACATAAAATTCCGTTATTTCTATATATTCAAAATATGTGAAACAAATTTACTAATTGAGATGTACACATTAAAACTGTGTATCAAGCAAATGTGCATTGTCTTATATGTTCAGAATTTTCAAAAGAAAGAATAAAAGTTATTAAAGAGTGAATTACAAGAATAATTCTTTCTCAAGTGTAAAGACTTTCTTAAGTTAAAAATTAATGTGATGGTATTAAAAATGTTATAATTAGTTCTACTTTGAAATATCCATCTATACATAATGAACTTGGAGATCTCAAAAGTATCAAGCAAAATATGGTATTATTTGAAAATGAAAAAGTGAAGTGGACTGTATTTAGAATTATTAGATTATGACTAATTCTTCATAAAGACTCATCTACAGTAAAAAAGAACTTTTTCAGCAGCTAGAAAACTAGTAAAAAATATGCTTTAGATCTGCTTAGGATAAAAATGACGAATTTATATCCAAGGATCACTGTAAAGTTACATAATATCATATCATTTAAAATTTAATAACATTAAATAGTCTTCATTTACACGATGTTTCTATTTTGTGTATTTTGGTGTTAATAATTTATGTCAGAATGATAATACATGTTGAAGTTTATATTTCATAGTTGCATTTCTATTTTGTGTCATGTGATATGTTTATAAGTCATTTTCAAAACTTAATGTTTAGTAAATGTTAAACTATCAAAGCACAAACTGATCTTCAGACTGATAACTAAATGTCAGTATTGTTATTTTACTCTAACAGTGCAATGATTAAATTACAGTAATGCTAGTAAGATGGAAAACAAAGATGAAGAAAAGCAAAAAGGGAAAGAGGGAAGGAGATTAAATATTATTGTATTTTTTATATCATCTTATAATTTCCAAAACATTTTTACAAATAATTTTCTTGATAATTCCCTCCAAACCAAATTATTCCACATCTCATCAAACTCATCAACCCTCTGACAGGGTCATTCATTAACCTCCGTATCCCTGGAAGAAAACATCTATTAAAAAGAACTCAAGACCTGCCTTCTCCCATTATATTGCCAATTGTTTTCTTCCAACTCTGTCATTCCTTTATTCCCAATTCATATATTTATTTAAAATATTCTTGTTTCTGGGTTTTTTACTTACTTAGAGTCAATATCCTAAGCATATGTTTCTCACTTGACTCTATATTTATGGTCAAGTATTTCAATAATGTGTATTTAGAGGAAAGGAAGCAGTGATGATCAATGAATGCTATCAATCTATCCAACTACTACAAAATCCAAATGAACAACATGCTCCCTAAGAATGGGTCACATAAGGGTCAAGTGGAGATTCTTAAAGGAGAATCTTTCTATTATTTCATCTAAATGACTAGTAATAGAATGTGTAATATAAGTGCTAGATACCAATTCTGGAACTAAAAATATTTCACCATCTCAGCTAAACACACAGAGTTGGAGTTAAGTAGGTGATGGGAGAAAAGAGAGGGAAGAATAGAAGAAAAAGAAAAGGAAGAAAAAGTATAAGGGGAAAGGACAAAGAGGAAAAAAAAGGAGAATTTAAAACCCTAAGAGTCTCACCTGGAGATGAGGAGCAAGAGAAAACAGTCATCTTCACAAGGATAAATCATACTGTGAGGGGAGACAGGCAAACTATTAGTGGGGAAATAGTTGGTGGCTTGTTTTCATATTAAAGGAATAAGACTCGCAAACTGAGAAAAGTGGTAGCTTGAATATGTCACCCAAAAAGGGCAAAGGGAAGAAGAGAATAACATGTTCATTCAAGTCATCTTATGCATAATATAACATGAAAGAAATAATGTCAATTTACCTTATTGTTTCCAAAATGCAAAGACTAATTTTCCTAATGAAAGAAAAAAATTGTCAGATTAAGCTAAAAAAATAAAATAAAATAAGTCCAGCTATGACCATTACAAGAAACATCTTAAATGATGTAATAAATAAAGTTTGGATGTAAGGAACATGGGCAGTAGGGGTCACTTGTTTCATTCACCCCCAATCCCATCCATCTATTCACTCCTGGTGTAGCCATGACTGGAAGGAAAAAACACATTTCCATCGTCTCTTTCAGTTAAAGTCCTGTGTAATACAGCTTCTGTGAATGAGGTGCGATGGTACAGAATTAAGTGAGGTAGGTGCCATCTCCCTGCAGCAGTGGTGTCTGGCAAACAAATTTGATGGTTGTATTTGTGGTTACTGGGCTCAAATTCCAATACCTACACTAGGATTAGAAGCATAAAGTAGCAGTGGTGAATGTAGAAACAGCAGAAGTTTCCTAGATTCCAGATGGTCACTAGGGTCAGATAACCCCAGAAACAACAGTCTAATGGTAAGTCTTCCCCCCCCCAACCCTTCCAATCATGTTTATTCATCAAATTCCCTTGAAATATCAACAATGATTTTCTGCTTTGGACTATGATAGAGATAGATGAGGAAAGTGAAAAGAAAGCAATAGATAAGGAACTAAACAGGATAGAGAGTTATATAAGGACATTTTTATACCATTATACAAATGATATAATGCAAGAATGCAACAAGGTGACACCTGCCTCACTTCCAAATTGTGTACCATTGTGCCATATTTACAGTAGCTATTCCTAGCTACTAAAGAGACAGGAAAATGTGTTTTTATCTTTCCAGTCATTTATAGCAGAGGAGGATAGAATGAATGCGATTGAGTGCAAGTGAAACAAACAAACAATGCACATATACATATATGTCAACTTTTTCTCACTTAATTTTAAGATGTTTTTCATAAATATCATGTAGCTGAAGTTCATGTGGAACAGTTTCTATTTTAGTAGGAAGATTTAGAATTTAGTAGAATAGGTTTACATATATGTATAATTTTTATATATACCTACACTCACACATGTAACAATATATTTTCTTTTTTGTGTGCATGCGTATGCAACCTTTACAAATAATTTAAATATTTTATGTACTTGTTTACAATGAAACCTTTAGACCATATCCAAAGCTAACATTTACAAGACACATTATCTGATCATAACATATTCTAATTAAAAATAAGTGGTAAGATTCAGAACAAAGAATCTTGCTATTTGATATGAAAGAGTTCTTTCCTAAATAACTTACATCAAAAATAAATAAATACATGAATAAAACTCAAAAATTTAAATGACCTGGAAAGCTATGAAAAGGGGAAAAATTCATGCAAAAATGTTTACTCACAATGAGAAATTAAAATGTATGGTCTTTAATGCTATTGCCTTAAAAAAGCCAAAACTAAAAATAAATAAATTCAAATTTATCACTTGTGGTCATTCCCTCCCCACCTAATACCCTATTCTTCCTTGACAGAAAAGATCACTTCTTCCTTCCTCTTCCCTTCCTTCCTTCCTGTCTTCTTTCCTTCCTTTCTTCCTTTTTATTTCCTCTTTCAAACAATTTACTTCCTCTCAGCGAAGGAATAATGATCAGTTCAAAACTGCAAAGCCTAAGGGCCAAATCTGGCCCATCCCCTGCTTTTATAGACACACTTTGGCCGACCTGCAGCCTTGCTCCTTTATTTATGCACTGTCTGTGGCTTCTTTCACATTACCCTAGCAGCTGCAGTAGAGTCCGTTTAACTTATAGAGCTCAAAATACTACTCTCTGCCCAGACCTAGAGACTGTCACACTGAGTGAAATAAGTCAGACAGAGAAAAATAAATATCATATGATAACGTTTATATGTGGAATCTAAAGAAATCGTGCAAATGAACGTATTTACAAAACAGAAATAGACTCACAGACATATAAAACAAACTTATGGTTACCAGCGGGGAATGGGGCAAGGGATAAATTGGGAGATTGAGATTGACATATACACACTACTATATATAAAATAGATAACTAATAAGAACCTACTTTATAGCAAAGGGAACTCTACTCAATAATCTGTAATGACCTATACGGGAAAAGAAGCTAAAAAAGAGTGGAGATATATATATATATATTGACTGATTCATTTTGCTGTACAGCAAAAACTAATACAGCAATGTAAATCAACTCTACACCAATAAAAATTAATAATAAAAAAGAATGTGCCAACGTATGCCTTAAATTGTTGTTGATAATTCTTTTCTGCCTGATGCTCAGTATTTTTTCCTCCTTTGAGTTAGAACTGAGAGAATTCTGGACAAGAAGACATAAGGAAATGGCTGATGAAGGGCTTCTAGAAAGAATATTTCACATTTAAAAGAAAGAAAAAGAAACGTGAGAAGAGTTAATGGTTTTACATTTGTCCCCTTCTTCCTTTCTTTTTTTTTTTTTTTTTTTTTTAAATATTGGCAAATCAGATCCAGCAGTGTTATTTTTTAATTTTATTTATTTATTTATTTATTTATTTTTGGCTGTGTTGGGTCTTCGTTTCTGTGCGAGGGCTTTCTCTAGTTGCGGCAAGTGGGGGCCACTCTTCATCGCAGTGCGCGGGCCTCTCACCATCGCGGCCTCTCTTGTTGCGGAGCACAGGCTCCAGACGCGCAGGCTCAGTAGTTGTGGCTCACGGGCCTAGCCGCTCCACGGCATGTGGGATCTTCCCAGACCAGGGCTCGAGCCCGTGTCCCCTGCATTGGCAGGCAGGTTCTCAACCACTGCGCCACCAGGGAAGCCCCCCCTTCTTCCTTTTTTGAACTTGCCTTACACTGTGGCAGCCGTGTGACAGCGCAAAGCAACAAGTATGAGAAAAACCCCATCATCAAATCATCATCATCTTCAAAAATGGCACCATGTTAAAGATGGCAGATTGATAAAATAGTGTTGGGTCCTTGCCTTTATAGTTGCATTCTTGCCATAGCTTTTGCCTATTTCCAAATATTTTTGTGAGATAGTTTATCTCTACTTTTAAATCAATAGTTATATTTTATATTTTAGATTATATTATGAATTTTCCACTAGACTGTAAACTGAGTGAGTGCACAGGAAATGACTATTTAGTTTATTGCCCCTGGTGCTTGGAATAGTGTCTAAAACATTGCAAGCTCTTGATAAATCTTAATATTTTCAATATTTAATAATATATAACTCTATAACAAGAAATTTGGAAATCTAAAAGAATTGGGATATTTCTTGTGAAGCACATATTGCCAAATTGCCCCCATGAAATAGTCTCAATAGACAAACTTATGTAGAAAAAACTAGAAAAATGTTTAAATATTTAATAATATTCAAATACAAACTTTTAGTTCTAGCAACTTGTTAACTAGACAGCCAGAAACTCTTTCCACTGCAAATATCTAGAAATGCCACATACAATTTTTTTTTTTTAAACATCTTTATTGGAGTATAATTGCTTTACACTGGTGTGTTAGTTTCTGCTTTATAACAAAGTGAATCAGTTATACATATACATATGTTCCCATATCTCTTCCCTCTTGCATCTCCCTCCCTCCCACCCTCCCTATCCCCCCCTCTAGGTGTTCACAAACCACGGAGCTGATCTCCCTGTGCTATGCGGCTGCTTCCCACTAGCTATCTATTTCATATTTTGGTAGTGTATATATGTCCATGCCACTCTCTCACCCTGTCACATCTTAACCCTCCCCCTCCCCATATCCTCAAGTCCATTCTCTAGTAGGTCTGTGTCTTTATTCCCGTCTTGCCACTAGGTTCTTCATGACCTTTTTTTTTTTCCCTTAGATTCCATATATATGTGTTAGCATACTGTATTTGTTTTTCTCTTTCTGATTTACTTCACTCCGTATGACAGACTCTAACTCCATCCACCTCACTACAAATACCTCCATTTCATTTCTTTTTATGGCTGAGTAATATTCCATTGTATACATGTGCCACATCTTCTTTATCCATTCATCCAATGATGGACACTTAGGTTGCTTCCATGTCCTGGCTGTTGTAAATAGAGCTGCAATGAATATTTTGATATATGACCCTTTTTGAATTATGGTTGTCTCAGGGTATATGCCCAGTAGTGGGATTGCTGGGTCGTATGGTAGTTCTATTTTTAGATTTTTAAGGAACCTCCATACTGTTCTCCATAGTGGCTGTATCAATTTACATTCCCACCAACAGTGCAAGAGTGTTCCCTTTTCTCCACACCCTCTCCAGCATTTATTGTTTCTAGATTTTTTGATGATGGCCATTCTGACCGGTGTGAGATGATATCTCATTGTAGTTTTGATTTGCTTTTCTCTAATGATTAATGATGTTGAGCATTCTTTCATGTGTCTGTAGGCAATCTGTATATCTTCTTTGGAGAAATGTCTGTTTAGGTCTTCTGCCCATTTTTGGATTGGGTTGTTTGTTTTTTTGTTATTGAGCTGCATGAGCTGCTTGTAAATCTTGGAGATTAATCTTTTGTCAGTTGCTTCATTTGCAAATATTTTCTCCCATTCTGAGGGTTATCTTTTGGTCTTGTTTATGGTTCCCTTTGCTGTGCAAAAGCTTTTAAGTTTCATGAGGTCCCATTTGTTTATTTGTGTTTTTATTTCCATTTCTCTAGGAGGTGGGTCAAAAAGGATCTTGCTGTGATTTATGTCATAGAGTGTTCTGCCTATGTTTTCCTCTAAGAGTTTGATAGTGTCTGGCCTTACACTTAGGTCTTTAATCCATTTTGAGTTTATTTTTGTGTATGGTGCCAGGGAGTGTTCTGATTTCATACTTTTAAATGTACCTGTCCAGTTTTCCCAGCAGCACTTATTGAAGAGGCTGTCTTTTCTCCACTGTATATGCTTGCCTCCTTTATCAAAGATAAGGTGACCATATGTGTGTGGGTTTATCTCTGGGCTTTCTATCCTGTTCCAGTGACCTATATTTCTGTTTTTGTGCCAGTACCAAACTGTCTTGATTACTGTAGCTTTGTACTATAGTCTGAAGTCAGGGAGCCTGATTCCTCCAGCTCCATTTTTTGTTCTCAAGATTGCTTTGGCTCTTCGGGGTCTTTTGTGTTTCCATACAAATTGTGAAATTTTTTGTTCTAGTTCTGTGAAAAATGCCAGTGGTAGTTTGATAGGGATTGCATTGAATCTGTAGATTGCTTTGGGTAGTAGAGTCATTTTCACAATGTTGATACTTCCAATCCAAGAACATGGTATATCTCTCCATCTATTTGTATCATCTTTAATTTCTTTCATCAGTGTCCTATAATTTTCTGCATACAGGTCTTTTGTCTCCTTAGGTAGGTTTATTCCTAGATATTTTACTCTTTTTGTTGCAGTGGTAAACGGGAGTGTTTTCTAAATTTCACTTTCAGATTTTTCATCATTAGTGTATAAGAATGCAAGAGATTTCTGTGCATTAATTTTGTATCCTGCTACTTTACCAAATTCATTGATTAGCTCTAGTAGTTTTCTGGTAGCATCTTTAGGATTTTCTATGTATAGTATGATGTCAGCTGCAAACAGTGACAGCTTTACTTCTTCTTTTCTGATTTGGATTCCTTTTATTTCTTTTTCTTCTCTGATTGCTGTGGCTAACACTTCCAAAACTATGTGGAATAATAGTGGTGAGAGTGGGCAACCTTGTCTTGTTCCTGATCTTAGTGGAAATGGTTTCAGTTTTTCACCATTGAGGACAATGTTGGCTGTGGGTTTGTCATATATGGCCTTTTTTATGCTGAGGAAAGTTGCCTCTATGCCTACTTCCTGCAGGGCTTTTATCATAAATGGGTGTTGAATTTTGTCGAAAGCTTTCTCTGCATCTATTGAGATGATCATATGGTTTTTCTCCTTCAATTTGTTAATATGATGTATCACATTGATTGATTTGCGTATATTGAAGAATCCTTGCATTCCTGGAATAAACCCCACTTGATCATGGTGTATGATCCTTTTAATGTGCTGTTGGATTCTGTTTGCCAGTATTTTGTTGAGGATTTTTGCATCTATGTTCATCAGTGATATTGGCCTGTAGTTTTCTTTCTTTGTGACATCTTTGTCTGGTTTTGGTATCTGGGTGATGGTGGCCTCATAGAATGAGTTGGGGAGTGTTCCTCCCTCTGCAATATTTTGGAAGAGTTTGAGAAGGATAGGTGTTAGCTCTTCTCTAAATGTTTGATAGAATTCACCTGTGAAACCATCTGGTCCTGGGCTTTTGTTTGTTGGAAGATTTTTAATCACAGTTTCAATTTCAGTGCTTGTGATTGGTCTGTTCATATTTTCTATTTCTTCCTGGTTCAGTCTCGGCAGGTTGTGCATTTCTTAGAATCTGTCCATTTCTTCCAGGTTGTCCATTTTATTGGCATAGTGTTGCTTGTAGTAATCTCTCATGATCCTTTGTATTTCGGAAGTGTCAGTGGTTACTTCTCCTTTTTCATTTCTAATTCTATTGATTTGAGTCTTCTCCCTTTTTCTCTTGATGAGTCTGGCTAATGGTGTATCAATTTTGTTTATCTTCTCAAAGAACCAGCTTTTAGTTTTATTGATCTTTGCTATTTTTTCCTTCATTTCTTTTTCATTTATTTCTGATCTGATCTTTATGATTTCTTTCCTTCTGCTAGCTTTGGGGTTTTTTTGTTCTTCTTTCTCTAATTGCTTTAAGTGCAAGGTTAGGTTGTTTATTCGAGATGTTTCCTGTTTCCTGAGGTAGGCTTGTATTGCTATAAACTTCCCTCTTAGAACTGCTTTTGCTGCATCCCATAGGTTTTGCGTTGTTGTGTCTCCATTGTCATTTGTTTCTAGGTATTTTTCTATTTCCCCTTTGATTTCTTCAGTGATCACTTCGTTATTAAGTAGTGTAATGTGTAGCCTCCATGTGTTTGTATTTTTTACAGATCTTTTCCTGTAATTGATATCTAGTCTCATAGTGTTGTGGTCGGAAAAGATACTTGATACGATTTCAATTTTCTTAAATTTACCAAGGCTTGATTTGTGACCCAAGATATGATCTATCCTGGAGAATGTTCCATGAGCACTTGAGAAAAATGTGTATTCTGTTGTTTTTGGGTGGAATGTCTTATAAATATCAATTAAGTCCATCTTGTTTAATGTATCAGTTAAAGCTTGTGTTTCCTTATTTATTTTCATTTTGGATGATCTGTCCATTGGTGAAAGTGGGGTGTTAAAGTCCCCTACTATGATTGTGTTGCTGACGATTTCCCCTTTTATGGCTTTTAGTATTTTCCTTATGTATTGAGGTGATCCTATGTTGGATGCATAAATATTTACAATTGTTATACCTTCCTCTTGGATCGATCCCTTGATCATTATATAGTGTCCTTCTTTGTCTCTTGTAATAGTCTTTATTTTAAAGTCTATTTTGTCTGATATGAGAATTGCTACTCCAGCTTTCTTTTGATTTCCATTTGCATGGAATATCTTTTTCCATCCCCTCACTTTCAGTCTGTATGTGTCTCTAGGTCTGAAGTGGGTCTCTTGTAGACAGCATATATATGGGTCTTGTTTTTGTATCCATTCAGCCAGTCTGTGTGTTTTGGTGGGAACATTTAATACATTTACATTTAAGGTAATTATCAATATGTATGTTCCTATTCCCAATTTCTTAAATGTTTTTGGTTTGTTATTGTAGGCGTTTTCCTTCTCTTGTGTTTCTTGCTTAGAGAAGTTCCTTTAGCATTTGTTGTAAAGCTGGTTCGGTGGTGCTGAACTCTCTCAGCTTTTGCTTGTCTGTAAAACTTTTAATTTCTCCATCAAATCTGAATGAGATCCTTGCTGGGTAGAGTAATCTTGGTTGTAGGTTTTTCTCCTTCATCACTTTAAGTATATCCTGCCACTCCCTTCTGGCTTGCAGAGTTTCTGCTGAAAGATCAGCTGTTAACCTGATGGGGATTCCCTTGTGTGTTATTTGTTGTATTTCCCTTGCTGCTTTTAATACGTTTTCTTTATATTTAATTTTTGACAGTTTGATTAATATGTGTCTTGGCGTGTTTCTCCTTGGATTTTTCCTGTATGGGACTCTCTGTGCTTCCAGGATTTGATTAACTATTTCTTTTCCCATATTAGGGAAGTTTTCAACTATAATCCCTTCAAATATTTTCTCAGTCCCTTTCTTTTTCTCTTCTTCTTCTGGGACTCTTATAATTCGAATGTTTGTGTGTTTAATGTTGTCCCAGAGGTCTCTGAGACTGTCCTCAGTTCTTTTCATTCTTTTTTCTTTATTCTGCTCTGCAGTAGTTATTTCCACTATTTTATATTCCAGGTCACTTATCCATTCTTCTACCTCAGTTATTCTGCTATTGATCCCTTCTAGAGTATTTTAAATTTCATTTATTGTGTTTTTCATCGTTGCTTGGTTCCTCTTTAGTTCTTCTGCGTCATTGTTAAATGTTTCTTGCATTTTGTCTATTCTATTTCCCAGATTTTGGATCATCCTTACTATCATTATTATGAATTCTTTTTCAGGTAGACTACCTATTTCCTCTTCATTTGTTAAGTCTGGTGTGTTTTGACCCTGCTCCTTCATCTGCTGTGTGTTTTTCTGTCGTCTCATATTGCTTATCTTACTGTGTTTGGGGTCTCCTTTTCACAGGCTGCAGGTTCGTAGTTCCCGTTGTTTTTGGTATCTGTCCCCAGTGGCTAAGGTTGGTTCAGTGGGTTGTGTAGGCTTCCTGGTGGAGGGGACTAGTGCCTGAGCTCTGGTGGATGAGGCTGGATCTTGTCTTTCTGGTGGGCACGTCCACGTCTGGTGGTGTGTTTTGGGGTGTCTGTGGCCTTATTATGATTTTAGGCAGCCTCTCTGCTAATGGATGGGGCTGTGTTCCTGTCTTGCTAGTTGTTTGGCATAGGGTGTTCAGCACTGTAGCTTGCTGTTCATTGAGTGATGCTGGGTCTTGATGTTGAGATGGAGATCTCTGAGAGAGTTTTGCCGTTTGGTATTACATGGAGCTGGGAGGTCTCTTGTGGACCAGTGTCCTGAAGTTGGCTCTCCCACCTCAGAGGCACAGCCCTGATGTCTGGCTTGAGCACCAAGAGCCTTTCATCCATACGGCTCAGAATAAAAGGGAGAAAAAAATATAAAGAAAGAAAGAAAGAGGATAAAATAAAATAAAATAACGCTGTTATAATAAAAAATAAGAAAAAAAATTATTAAGGAAAAATTTATTGAGAAAATTTTTTTTAATTTTTTAAAATAAATTTATTAATTTTTTATAATAAAAATAAGAAAAAAATTATTAAGAAAAAAATTTATTAAGAAAAATATTTTTTAATTTTTTAAAATAAAAAATATGAAAAAATTTATTAAGAAAAAATTTTTTTTTAAATTTTTAAAAATAGAACACAAGGAAAAAATATTAAGAAAACATTTATAAAGAAAAAAAAATTTTGTAAGTAAAAAAAAAAAAAAAACACGGACGGACCGAACCCTAGGGCAAATGGTGAAACCAAAGCTATACAGACAAAATCTCACCCAGAAGCATACACATATACACTCACAAAAAAAGGGAAAAGGGGAAAAATTAATATATCCTGCTCCCAAAGTCCACCTCCTGAATTTGGGATGATTCGTTGTCTGTTCAGGTATTCCACAGATGCAGGTACATCCAGTTGTTTGTGGAGATTTAATCCGCTGCTCCTGAGGCTGCTGGGAGAGATTTCCCATTCTCTTCTCTGTTTGCACAGCTCCCGGGGCTCAGCTTTGGATTTGGACCCGCCTCTGCGTGTAGGTCGCCTGAGGGCGTCTGTTCTTCACTCAGACAGGACAGGGTTAAAGGAACCGCTGCTTCGGGGGCTCTGGCTCACTCAGGCCGGGGGGAGGGAGGGGTACGGAGGAGGCAGGGCGAGCCTGCGGCGTCAGAGGCATCGTGACGTTGCAGCAGCCCGAGGTGCGCTGTGCGTTCTCCCGGGAAAGTTGTCCCCGGATCACGGGAGCCTGGCCGTGGCGGGCTGCACAGGCTCCCGGGAGGGATGGTGTGGAGAGTGACCTGGGCTCACACACAGGCTTCTTGGTTGCAGCAGCAGCAGCCTTAGCATCTCATGCCCGTCTCTGGGGTCCGCGCTGATAGCCGCGGCTCGCGCCCGTCTCTGGAGCTCGTTTAGGCGGCGCTGTGAATCCCCTCTCCTCGCGCACCAGGAAACAAAGAGGTAAGAAAAAGTCTCTTGCCTCTTAGGCAGCTGCAGACTTTTTCCCGGAGTCCCTCTCAGCCAGCTGTGGCGCACTAGCCCCTTCAGGCTGTGTTCACGCTGCCAACCCCAGTCCTCTCCCTGCGATCTGACCGCAGCCCGAGCCTCAGCTCCCAGCCCCGCCCGCCCCGGCGGGGGAGCAGACAAGCCTCTCGGGCTGGTGAGCGCTGCTCGGCGCCGAGCCTCCGTGCGGGAACCTCTCCGCTTTGCCCTCCGCACCCCTGTGGCTGTGCTCTCCTCTGTGGCTCCGAAGCTCCCCCCTCCGCCACCTGCAGTCTCCACCCGCGAAGGGGCTCCTAGTGTGTGGAAGCCTTTCCTCCTTCACAGCTCCCTCCCACTGGTGCAGGTCCCGTCCCTATTCTTTTGTCTCTGTTATTTCATTTTTCTTTTGCCATCCCCAGGTACGTGGGGAGTTTCTTGCCTTTTGGGAGGTCTGACGTCTTCTGCCAGCGTTCAGTGGGTGTTCTGTAGGAGTTGTTCCACGTGTAGATGTATTTCTAATGTATCTGTGGGAAGGAAGGTGATCTCCGCGTCTTACTCTTCCACCATCTTGCCCAGACCCCCGCCACATACAATTTTAACATTTCTTTAAATGCATGGGTTCAAATACCATGAAATTAGATTAAACCCTTGGTGCCAGAAGTACAGAAGAACATAAACCTAGAGAGCGTATGCACTGGATGGGACAAAGGACTACTCTGGTATCTACATGGGGAAGGATGTGAGACCTGAGTGCATGGGAAGAACAAGCTGAATATAGATCCTCATGCAAAAAGGAATCCTCAAAGAGCTCCATAATTAGTAAAAGAGTGAACCAGGCAAAACAAAGACCTACCTACAAGCAGAGAAAGATGATGGAAACTTTCCCTCACTACCTGGTCTCTAGGTTGAAAAAATGTCTCTCTAGATAATTTGTAATCATGGGCTATGAATAATTTGTAACCATGGGCCATAACACATAACACACATGGTTTTTTGTCCTACTTATTGGTAAAGGATGCCCAAGTTGAGTAATGATCATGAAAATCAGTCCTTGAATACTGATATTCCCTGAGCACCCAGGAAAGCCAATGCAAAAGCACTCTTCGGAAATGAGTTGTCTTCCAGGGCTGCATAGAATCCATATGTTAACTCCTCAGTTAAAATTGCTCATGTTGAAATGTTAAAAAGCACATGAGCAAAAACCAGCATTCCCTTAAAGAGTCAAGGTAGACTCATAAAGATTAAAAAAAAAAAAAAAAAAACTCACAATATAAGACAACTCTCAAATATAAAATTAGAATATGAATTTTAACTTACTAAAGCTCACAGAGAATAATTAAAGAATATTTTGTAACTTAGAATTCAATGAAATAAAAATTCATTTTATTAAGTTGAAGATATTTTTAATGTTTTATTTGGAACACAAAGGAATGAAAGCCAAAGTCAAAATGTGTCCATTTTGAAGTAAAGCCTCCAAAAAATTGAAGCCCAGCATTAATCCTCATTCTCTAGGTTCCAATTCAGCTTGACCTCAGCCCTAGCACTTCACATAGGTCTCCCTGGGGAAATGAAATTGCTTCCACACCTACAATCTGGGCTGTTTTTCTGGAATGAATATGGTGTCATCAAGAAAGTGAAAGATGAATTAGTTCAATAGTAAGTCTTCTATGTTTTCCTTTTTTAAAAAAGTTCAAAAAGTTAACAAAATCTGCAAGACCATCACAGAAGTGGTCCCACATTCACAAAATTTAGAAACACAAGGAAATCCATAGCTTTTAGAAAAGTCATTTTGGGCCAAATGTTGTTAAACGAACCTGGTATCATATTTGGGTTTGCCATCAATCAGGGCAGAAATAGATTTATGTAGTAAATGTTTGTTCTTGGAAGGAACACAGTTGGAGAAAATCTTGGTTTCAGCTTTGCCAGAATAACAGCATCCATCTTTTTTATTCCTTTTGTCTCTTTGTCTTTCCTGCATTATTGATTGTGAACCAAGTTAAACGCCACCATCTGCTTTCTCCTTTTCCTTCTAAATGGTTAAGGGCTTCCGGAGAGACAGAAAAAAACTGTACCAATAACTGCTGTTACACTTTCATGGTTTCCAACCTCAGTGACTCATTACAGCTCCATCTGCCAAACTTCTTTTCATTTCTAATATTCTTTTTGCATGTCCCTCAAAACATTAATCCATATATTTTCTTTAGATTCAAGCTTCAAAATCCCATACTCTAACATTTTATAAGTTGTCTGCCTTTGTAGTTTGCAAGAAATAAATACAAACAAAGCACAGCAAAAAATATCTGGGAATTAATCTATATATTTGCATTTTCTTTGTGAAAAAGTTATCAGATGACATGGATGTTCTACTAGGGCCGGTTTCTTTAAATGTTATAAAAAATGGTAAGAGTTTAGAGAGGATGAATGATTTGGGCTTGTATCACTACTTGAATATGAAGAAATTTAGTACAGAATTACACAAATAATGTCAAAGTTGGAATTATAAACATTCAAAGACATTTCCAACGGTGGAATTAAATAGATACAATGTTTCACTTGTAGTAATCTTGTACATTAATACTATTTTGTAATCTTACAAATGATAATTAACCTGACATTGTCATTTTAGCTAATTTTAGTTTATTTCTGGATTATATTCCTCCACTTTCCTTATTGGAGTCCCTTACTCTGCATCCCCTCCCTCCTCCAGAATGCTCCTGCACACACACACACGCATACACGCACATAAACACACACACACACATAAACACACACATATGTCTGCTTTATGATGTCTATTCACAAAGAACAGGGCAATAACAGGGAAGTCAGCCTTAATACATGAAAGTCTGCTCTGCTCTTACCCGTTGGTTCAGACGCTGTGAATCTCTGTCATACCCCAGATTTTAAAACTACCAGGATCAATACCCATAACATCCCCGTGGTATCAAGTGTATCCATTTGTAAAGCAAGCTTGCAAACGACCAGCAACAACTTCCAGATAATAAAATTATCCATTCAACAAACCTCCTCAGGGAAGAAAAACCAGTAATTTCTATTATTGTATTTATAATTTCTCAGGTTTCTATAGCAAAAGAAAAGACTTGGATATTGAAATGAATGAATGAGTCTATCTCTGATGTTAACATCAGAGGTAAAAGCTAAAACTTACCCAAAGTCTGCCTATTGATATTTTCTTCTTGTCCAGAAACCCAAGCAAATCCTTGGTATTTCCCTAGGATCTTTCCACCGTAGACAATTCCCTATTTCCAAGACATAGTTTTTCACTTAAGGATGAAAGGAGGTGAGGAAATGTCTGTTGCCCTCGTGATGAAGGATTTGTTTAACTTTTGCAAATATTTTCCTAAATCTTATAGTTCTACTTCTTTTAACATCGTAGACTAGATACATTTCCATTATATCTCTTTAGCTTCTATGTTTTTCAGGAAAGTTATCTGAGGATATTACTTGATATGGGGTCTGAAATAATTACACATATTTACATATTGCATTTTTTTTCACATGTGACATTTTCTTTTTACAATTGATGGATATGTCTTCAACCACTTAGAGTATGCTTAAAATAGGGTCTGTTTACGTCTTTAAAAATCTTGAAGCTACTCAGTAAATATTTATTGTATTGACTTGATTTTGTTAATTAACTGTCCTGTGACAGTCAGTAAACTATCCTCAAAGATGTTTTCAATTCTATTAGATATTAATACAAATTATTAATTGTATTCTTATCTTTTATTTATCCACATCAATTCTTCTTTTATTGGAGCATATTTTTTATTGAATGAAAGATTCTTTAAATTCTGTAGTGCTTTATGATTTTCAAAATTTACAAACATGATTTTATATGATCTCATAATGACCCTTTTTTCTCTCTTCCCCTATATTTCCCCTGCCCCCTCCCCTTTCCCTACTGGTAACCACTAGTTTGTACTCTATATCTCTGAATCTGCTTCTTTTTTGTTTTATTCACTCGTTTTTTTTTGTATTTTTTAGATTCCACATATAAGTGATATCATATAGTATATCCACATCAATTCTTCTTATACCTGTGGTATTTGTTATGATGTGACTATTTCATAAATATTTTTAAAATTCCAGAAATTATGTAATTAATTGCTGGAAGAGCACTGAGAGATCATGGTAAAACCACTGTTTGTGGTTAAGGAAATTAAAATGAAATAAGAAACAAGTTAATTACTGGCAAAATTCAGTTTCCTGATACTTTACCCAATGCTCTTTCCAGTATACTGTTACTTTAAGTTTTGCTTTTTGTTATCTTCTTTTTTCCAAAACTGCCACCAAATACGTATGTATGTGTGTTTACAGTAAAAGTAACAGTTTGATAAAATGTCACCATCTTTTGTTGTAATAAGTCCAACTAGAGTTTTTTTTTTAAGCTTTCTGTTGAATTAACCAAGTATTTTTAGCACCTACTTGTGTTCATTGTTGAATGTTTCTCAAGTCACCCATAAAGACTCTGTCAGGTGCACAGGAAGAATTCAATTCATTGTCTAAACTGTGTTTTCAAGGTCTGGCATTGTTAGCAACTCTGAATTACAGTCTAAATTTTTGGCAAAGCCTATAGTTAGAGAGAACCAGCCTATTTCTAATGACAAGTGCCTGTATTGTTCTGTTGTGTTTTTTTTTTTTTATTAACCTTAGTGACCCCCACTGCTTGCAAATGAGTTAAATGTATTGATTTTCCTCTCTTCTCAAAGGCTGTTACCGTCTCTGACAGTATATTTGAGTATCTTACTGTCATTTCCATGTGGAAATTGCTTGCCCATCAGAGTTGCTTTACAATGATCATTATTCGAATAATGGTTAACTCCTTATTGATCTTTTCTTCCACTAAATGTGGAACAGTGAGAGATCTCTCCTCTGAGAATTTAAGACAAGATATGTAATCCTGATTTACCCTAAATAGCTCTATGTGCTTGAATGTCACCTCCTTTGAGTTTATAAATTGAGGAATCGATACTTGATAGGTATTATCAAAGGCTATTCATCAGTTTGCCTGGACTATAAAAAAGGATAAATTAAAAAAAAAAAAAACTAGTTTAAGCAATAAGAAAAAAAAATTCATGTCTACTTTTATTTAACTGGTCTTGCACTATTTCTTTGTGGAATGAGGTTTTATACTCATGGTGATCAATGTCCCATAAGACAGTACGCTGAACAACTAGAGAAGATTCCTCGTTAAAAGTTAAGTGTATATTACTATCTAAAATTGATGACTTTTGTGTTTCCATGGTGGGCATTAATCTAAGCATAATCTAAGCATCTTTTAGCATAGCAAGAGCTGTATGAAATCATCTATGATCACGTTGCTTTAAAGGACCCAATCATTGCCATGAAATAGTTCTTTTTTTACTGTGTCCATGATATTTGATAGTATTTCTGTTCTATTCTCTTTAAAGACTGGCTAAGATCTACAGAAACAATTTCAGAGACAGTCATCTGATATTGTGCTGGTACACTCAGTAACTTTCTGCAGTGTAACAATGTCTGCTCTCACCTGTGTGTCTGTTCATAGACACAGCCCTAGTATATGAAGGCAACTGGCATCAAAACACATATTAAACAGGAAAGACAAATATCATATGATAGCACATATATGTGGAATCTAAATAATGGTACAAATGAACCTATTTACAAAACAGAAGTAGAGTCATAGATGTAGAAAACAAACTTATGGTTACTGGAGGGAGGGGGAAGCGGAGGATAAACTGGGAGATTGGAAATGGCATATAAACACTACTATGTATAAAATAGATAACTAATAAGAACCTACTGTATAGCACAGGGAACTCTACTCAATACTCTATAATAACCTATATGGAAAAAGAATCTAAAAAAGAGTAGAAATAGGCACATATATAACTGATTCACTTTGCTGTACAGCAGAAACTAACACAACATTATAAGTCAACTATACTCCAATAAAAATTAAAAAAAAATAGGAACCTCAAGGATAATGTCTGAAAAGCTTATGAAATATCTATTCAGAGAAATGAGAAAGTAATATAAAGTATAATAAAGCAAATAAACTATAAAAGTATAATAAATAAAATATAAATTAAAAAATAAAGTAATACATGATTGTTACATAAATCAGAGAATTTCACTCTAAATCTCTATTTACATCTGAACATAAAGGCAGATATTTAGGATTTAAGACAAAAAATAAGCATTACATTAAACATACGACAAATAAAACAAAAATTGGTGATTTGTTTTGATTGAACTTCAAACAATTTAACCTAACTTTACAAAAGTGTCTTGAATAAAGTTGAAAAACCATGTTGATTATTGTCTTAAAGTCAGTTTCCATTAGAAACATGTGGAGATCATTAAAGTTGGTTACATATTTTTAATATTTAAGAAATACCATTATAGAATAGATACTCATCTTCAAGAAAGAGATTGAGATTAGAAAGAAAAAATAAAGGTAGAGAGTAAAAGAGTGAGAGAGAAAGAGAGATTATACTAGGGGAATTTCAACTATAAATAGAATATACTTTTCAATGGCATTTGCTTTGTTAAAAATATATGTATTCTCAAATAAGGTAATTTTTTAGAGACTAGAAATACATGTAAGGAGTAAAATTGTGGCTCAAATGCACTTAATGATTACAATAGGTAGTTAGAGTCATGTTTCCAAAATGCTATATGATGAATAGAGCAATCAATAATAGAAAATTTAGTAGAAAACAAATTATAATAGTTAATAACCACCAAATCTCACAACTTGTTAAATCAAAACTATCAAACATTTACCTGCATTATATTTAGGAAATAATTTAAGTGACCCAGTATTTCTAAGATAAATTTGCTGTTCACCATGTCTCATTCGTATTAATGATAAAGAAGAACATGCAGAGCTTTGGGTTTTGCAGTCATTATAAATTCCATTCCTTGAGGATAATGAAACATCCCTGGCAGTATAATTAATTGTCATTTTACCTTTTGTGTGATCTCAGTCACTTGGCCTATAGTAGGAAAGCTTATTAGACCTTGCTTAAACGGTTGTTACAAGAGTACTATTCTCTCGGGTCTTGTCTATAGAGCTCAATTTATTCATTTATGCTGTATTATTTGAACCATAATTGCCCTTATATACCTCATTATTCTACATGTAGCACAACAAAATGATTCAAAATTTCATCTGATGAGTTATTTTGAACACATAGTTCACATACACATATATGCACACACACACTCCATAGTTGTGTTTTATTTAAATGGAAGCAAATTGAAATATTGTCTATAATATTATATATAGAATGACCTGTTTTCATGATATGTGTGTCATACCACATACTAAGTCCAACCATAATGAGAGAATTTGTGTTTTTACAAAAATAAATACTGTTAAATTGTTATAAAATTAATTCAGGTTATCAATTTTTCTGCAGTTTTTCTGTGAAGTAAAAAGAAAAAGCATGATGGACTACATAGTACTTAGTATCTCAATCAAATCATTTTTACTAAACCAGACACAAAACAAGGAAGAAAAAAAGAAGAAAAACACACTCTAGGTGTTTTGAATTCCCTTATCTTATAAAAGAAACAGAGAGAATAAGCGTTCACTAACTGCCTTATTTAATCCTTAGGACAACAGTGTAAAAATAAATGATAGCCTCAGTACAAGGATGGGACAAAAAAAAGATGAACAATAGATAATGCTAACAACATAGACAAATTGTCCAGCTGTAGAGTAATAAGTGTAGAATACAAAATTGGAATACTACTACATCAAAAATCCCAGATTTTGTATTATATTGTATATATTGTATACATTTTATTGTATTTTTTTAAATGAGGAATTAAGGAAAGAAAGAAATAAAAGCAGCTCTAATGTGAGAATTGTAGAAATTTAGTGTTTTAAGAAAAATAATGTTATTTAGTATCTGAATATTTCATTTGATTTCTACTACTGGAAATATATTCTGAGTGATTATAAATTATATACAATATATCTCTTAAAAATAAGCTCACTGATGTATTTTATTTTAACATAAGAAAGATATTGATATTTAAGATAATTAAAATGTGTCAATTTCATGATATTTAGAAACTGAATGTAACAGTACTTGACCTCCAGTAAACTGGTGTCATTAGAGATCCTAATACAGCCTAATTAATGGATACGAGATTTTCAGCAAGTTAAATAACTTTAGAGGACTAAAGTTACAATAGTGTCATCTGTAAAATTGGTTAATAAAGGCAATTTCCAAAAGTTGCAGACAGCGTCAATGATTTAATACATACAAAGCATATCAATATTTAATACATACCTAGCATATTAATTGTTCTTCTTATTCTTATCATCAAAAGGGATAAAACAGCCCTAAAATTACAAATAGGTGTAATTAGTTAACATGCAAAAATACAATAATTTCAACCTAAATAAGATAAAATTAATGGAAAAACTTTGATGATTTCTTCTACATATTAACTTACTGTGTATGAATATTTTAAAACTAATTTTTAAAATAATATTAAGGAACCTCTAAACATATATCCAAAGGAATATGCTAACTTTAAAACTTTCTAAATGTTTGGAACTTCATCACAAGAATTTCTGTATTTTTATTTATGTTAATATTTTTATATTTCTGAAACTGTGAGGCTTCATTTGTAGAAAATATGCTGTAGTATTATCTTATGACAAAGATGTATTACACAATAATGGGGAACCAAAAGAATTTATTTCTGTAGATAATGTGATTCTAATTTTTCAAACCCCTTGCCAAAAGATATATCCATACTTATTTATTTTTGACAGAAGTTATTTCCTTTTGCTAAAATATTATTAATATTTAATTAACTCAGAGACTTTTCTACATGTATAGAAGACTTCCCAATATGTTACTTCTTATATGATACATTTAAAACTTCTGAATCAAAGTAACTTTAATCCATAAAAGCAGCATTCTCAGTAAATTCAGTATCTTTAGGGACATGAATATTTGACATACTTATGCTTCTGCTATATTAGGTACAGTAAAATGGGAACAATGAACAAATTATTCTGCTTCTTTTCATCATAAACAGTCCACAGACAGTACAAACATTGTAAATAAATGCAAGTCAAAAATAATTACAAAAGATGATGATGCAATCAGCAAAGAATAAACAAATAGCCTTGAACATAAGAAGTAAATATTGAGGTTTATTCCTTGGTCAAGGTAGAGGGATTTACCTTACAAGTTCTCAAGCTGTTTTTGCAGTGTAAATACTTTGAATGGTTGTGAGAGTCTCTAAATTGATAAATAGTGGCATAGGCTTTAGGTTAGCTGCGTTGATGACAAAATGCATTACTCTTTCATCTTTTTTGAGCTTCTGATTTGAGAGTAAGAAAGAATCTAGATTAGCTAAATATGGGCATTCATATGGCTGCCTATGAACATTTAGATAGCCAGATATCTAAATAGTTAGATATAGCCATGAGCTCTCAAATTAAATCTGCTCTGTTAGTGATGTAATATATGACCATAAGTTTGAACATTGGAGATCAAGAATAGGATTTAAACCACAGCCAGGTCATGAGTTGATAAAAAGGAAAGAAAAAAAAAATAGTGGATTTTATGACTTCCAATTTTAGCTCAGACATGTAAAGAGCTTTGAAGCTGTCACTCTTGTCCTTAAAACAAGAAAAAATAAATAAAGTGAAAAAGTGAAACTCAATGACACTTCTTAGAGCTATCAGAAAATTTAAATCACAGAGCAAACCAATATCCCCAAAATCTGGAGATATAGGTAAATATAGAGAATCATATCTGAGATCAGTTTACCTAGAGTAGAAGCCTCTAGAAGCCAAAACCAGCAGGAACACTTAGAGGGTAATTGTGACTAATTACTGGAGGTAGAACATGGACTACTATGAGAATGAAAAATTTCTGGGGCCCTTTGTCTTAGGAATGCCCCACACACATTTCATGGGCTTACCTCCAGGAACCCCACCAATTCCTTAAGGTGAAGAGCAAAGAAAACTCTCAGGAAAAGTAAATATTCTGGAATGCATCCAAAGTAGGCTCCAGAACAAAGAGCTGCTCAACAAGAGCAGACATTACAGGAGGTTTACTTAATTCCAACCTCTCTGGCCATTTTTTCTCACTTAAGGGGGAGAGAAAAAGCTGGAAATTACTTGTGAAGATCACAGCCCAGGGTGCAAACCCAATAAAACACTAAAATTTATCATAGAATTATATATAGAATGCTTCCCTTCCTGACTAAACCTTATCATTTCAACAGAGCTCCATTATAATAGCAATAAATTATGGCTGAAAGAGCTACAAAATGCATTCTCTATTTTTAAAGAAGGAGTTTTTAGGTAAACCCAATGACAACAGAGAAGAACAAAGAAGAGGAAATAGAATCCTCTGACAGCTACAGCTACAGCAAATATTAAACACAGCCCAACTTCTAACCAGATTAACAGAACACCCCATCTTAAAAGCTTTTTAACTCAGTTTCTATTACCAGATACATCATATCCCAGATTTCAACAGAAAATTACAAGTCTTACTAAAACAACAAAATACACAGTCTGAAGAGACAAAGAAAGCATCAGAGCCAGATTCAGATATGGCACAGATTCTGTCAGACAAGGAATTTAAAATGACTAAGATAAATGTATTAAATGCAGTAATGGTAAGAGTGGACAGCATGCAAGAAGAAATGGGCAATGTAGGCAGAGATAGGAATCCCAAGAAATAATCAAAAGGAAATGCTAGAAATTAAAAAAAAAAAAAACTGTAACAGAAATAAAGAATGGCTTTGATGTGCCCATCAATAGACTGAACACAGCTGAGGAAAGAATCTGTGAGTCTGAAGAAATGTCAACAGAAACTATTCAAACTGAAATGGGAAAAAAATGTAAATAAAAGAATAGAACAGACCAGATTGGGCACGTTCAGGGTGGTATGGCCGTAGACATTTCCCCAAAGAAGATATACAGATTGCCAACAAATACATGAAAGAATGCTCAACATCATTAATCATTAGAGAAATGCAAAGCAAAACTACAATGAGATATCATCTCACACTAGTCAGAATGGCCATCATCAAAAAATCTAGAAACAATAAATGCTGGAGAGGGTGTGGAGAAAAGGGAACACTCTTGCACTGTTGGTGAGAATGTAAATTGATACAGCCACTATGGAGAACAGTATGGAGGTTCCTTAAAAAACTACAAATAGAACTACCATATGACCCAGCAATCCCACTACTGGGCATATACCCTGAGAAAACCATAATTCAAAAAGAGTCATGTACCAAAATGTTCATTGCAGCTCTATTTACAATAGCCAGGACATGGAAGCAACCTAAGTGTCCATCAACAGATGAATGGATAAAGAAGATGTGGCACATATATACAATGGAATATTACTCAGCCATAAAAAGAAATGAAATTGAGTTATTTGTAGTGAGGTGGATGGACCTAGAGTCTGTCATACAGAGTGAAGTAAGTCAGAAAGAGAAAAACAAATACCATATGCTAACACATATATATGGAATCTAAGAAAAAAAAAAAAAGGTCATGAAGAACCTAGGGGTAAGATGGGAATAAAAACACAGACCTACTGAGAATGTACTTTTGAGGATATGCGGAGGGGGAAGGGTAAGCTGTGACAAAGTGAGAGAGTGGCATGGACATATATACAATACCAAACGTAAAATAGATAGTGGGAAGCAGCTGCATAACACAGGGAGATCAGCTCGGTGGTTTGTGACCACCTAGAGGGGTGAGATAGGGAGGGTGGGAGGGAGGGAGACGCAAGAGGGAAGAGATATGGGAACATATGTATAAGTATAACTGATTCACTTTGTTATAAAGCAGAAACTAACACACTATTGTAAAACAATTATACTTCAATAAAGATGTTAAAAAAAAAGAATAGAACAGAATATTGAAAAACTGTGGAACAATTACAAAAGATAGCATATACCTAATAGAAATACACAAAAGAAGGAGGAGGAGGAGGGAAGGGAGGGAAGAAGAACAACGAAGTGGAGGGGAGGGGAGGAGGAGAAGGAGAAGAAGAATAAGTAGAAAGATGAGCAGAAGAAATATTAAAGTAACAGTGGCTGAGATTTTTCCAAAATTAATGCCAGAAACCAAACACAGATGAAACTCAGAGAACTACCAAGTAGGGGAAATACCAAAAGATTTACACCTATGCATATCATATACAAACTGTGAACAAAAATACAAAGATCTTGAAAACAACAAGAACAAAATCCCTTAGATATGGAGGAACAGGGACAAGAATTCTATCAGACTTCCCTTCACAAAGCATATAAGCAAGAAGAGAGCAGAGGAAAATATTTAAAGTCTTGGAAGAAAACAATCCACCAACCTGGAATTCTATATCCAGCAAAATTATATTTCAATATGAAGGAAAAATAGAGTTTGTTAGACAAAAAAGAACTGAGGGAATTAATCACAAGTTTTACTTTTCAAATATTTTTTGTGCAAAAATTCTTAAAAGAAGGTCTTCAGTGAGAACAAAAATGATGTAGATCAGAAACTCAGATTGATAAAATATCAGAGAAGAAATAAAATAAAATATTTTATTTTTTTAATTTTTAATTATCTAAATGGTGCCTGTTCAAAGTAATGACAGTAGCATTATATTGTGTGATTATATCATAAGTATAAATGAAATGAATGACAACATTGTTATAAGGGGTATGAGGGAGGCATTGGAAATACTATCTTATAAGGTACATGCACTACTCTTGAAGTTTATCATATTATTTGTGGGTAAAGTTAGATTAATTACACATGAATATAGTTAACTGCAGGGCAACCACTAAAAATATTTTTAAAGAAGAATTATTGGCATACTAAAAGAGAAAATAAAATGTAATAATATAAAAAAGCAGAGTTGAAACCAGGAAAGACAGAAAATGAGGGAAGAAAAGAGAGTAAGTGCAGTGAATAAAAAATCTTTACAGAGATCGTAAGTTTTAAATCAACTATAGCAATAATTAATTTATATGTAAAAGATAGAGAGTGGAAGAATAATTTTTTTTAAAAGAGCAATACCTAAGTACATTTTTTCTACAAGCAATAGATTTAAATATAAAGACACAGATGGTATAAAAGTATAGAGATTAAGAAAGGTATGTCATGCAAGCATCAATCAAAAGAAAGCTGGAGTAGCTATATTAATTTCAAACAGAGCAACTTCAGTACAAGGAATATTAACAGAGAGGAGTATTACATAATCAAAAAGTGGTTAATTCTCCAAAAATACATGACAATCCTTAACCAACAGAAAACCAAAATATGCGAGTCAAAAACTGATAGAACTACAAGGAGAAATAGACAAATCTATTATTATACTCAGAGGCTTTAAGATCCCCTATGAGTAATTGATAGATAAAGCAGACAGAAAATCAGTAAGAATATAGCTGATGTAAATTGACCTTTCAATCAACTTGATCTAATTGATATTTATGGAATACTTCATACAAAAACAGCAGACTATATATTTTTCTCAAGATCACATAGACCATTCACCTAAAAACAAACAAACACATTAATGGACCATAAAATACACCTTAAGAAGATTGAAAGAATAGAAATCATACAAAGTGTGTCCTTCAATAACAATGGAATTAAATTAGAAATCAACAGAATACTAGCTAGAAAATTGCCAAATATTTGGCCATTAAACAACACATTAAAAAAATGCTCAGATCAAAGAAGTCTCAAGAGAAATTTTAATATATTTACAACTAAATCAAAGTGAAAATTCAACTTATCAAATGTTGTGGTATATAATGAAAGCAGTGTTTAGAGGGTAATTTAAAGCATTGAATACATGTATTAATGGTTATTATTAAATAGGAAATATATATATTGGGGGAGGTTGAAGTAGAAAAACAACTCAGTACAGTAAAATATTCCCAGCCCAAAGTCCAAGAAATAGATTTAAAAGTCTTGTTCTCAAAATAGTATTTTTCTGAAAATTAGGTTTATCTAGGGATTCAAGAAGAGCTAGTTTTATTTTTTTAATTAGACTAATGGAAAAGTAAAAGAAATTTAAATAAAACTAAAATTATATACATAATTATATATGTAGTTGTTATAATAACCATTATAATATATTATAAAACTACATATCTTAATAAACTGTAGAAAGACATGTAGAAAACTTCAGTGATATGCTGGAAAAATATAAAACATAAAATTACATTTTTTCTTTTTTCCCCCAGCTTTATTGAAATATAAAATATATACACTTACATACTGTGTAAGGTTAAGGGTACAACCTGTCGATTTAATACACTTATATATTGCAAAATGAGTACCACCACAGCATTAGCTAACACTTTCATCACATTACATATTATCATTTCTTTTTTGTGGTGGACACAACTTAGTTTTACTCTCCTAGCAGCTTTCAAGTATATAATACAGTATTGTTAACTATAGACACCATGCTGGGCATTAGATCTCTAGAAATTACTTGTCTTATAATGGGAAGTTTGTACCCTTTGACTGACATCTCCCCATTTCCCCCATTTTCAAACCTCTGGTAATTACCATTCAACTCTCTGTCTGTGAGTTCAACTTTTTGTAGCTTTCACATATAAGTGATGTCATACATTATTTATCTTTCCCTGTCTGACTTATTTCACACAGCGTAATGTGCTTAAGGTCCATCCATGTTGTCATAATTGGTAGAATTTCCTTCATTCTCATGGCTGAGTAATATTCCATTGTGTATATCTTCACCACAATTTATTTATAAATTCATCTGTGGAGGGCACTTAGGTTGTTTTCTAGCTATTGTGAATAATGCTGCAATGAACATAAAAATGTAGATAACTCTTCAAGATCCTTTTTTAATTTCCTTTTGGAATACACTCAGAAGCAGGTTTGCAATAAAATTAATTGTGTTTGTGTCTAATAACAGAGTATCAAATTTCAAGGGGAAAAATCATAGACAGGATTAAAGACAGAAAGAGACATTTCTACAAACACAGTTGAAGATTTTCTTTCTACCTTCTCCTGGCACTTTATAGAACTAAAAATAATCGAAAAAGACACAGAAAAACACTATCAAGTATGTTGACCAAATTTATATTTAGTAGCTACACTCAACAACTGCAGAAAACCCATTCTTTCTTAACTACATGGTATATTCGCTATAGAAGCAGTATATCCAGTCATAATTCAAGCTTAAATTCATTTTAAAGAATAAAAATAACAGAGTGTCCACATCCATCTAAAACATAGAAATCTTGAAAGAGTATCCCTCCCAACAAAACAAGGAGGAGAGCCACATAAATTATATAGCCATACTTCCCTGAAGCTATCAGAGAGGTGACTTGTAGTGTAACATATCAATTTGTGTGGGATGTTGTGAAGGTGATACTTAGAAATAAACCGATAACTTTAGATGCTTCCATTAGAAAAATTTGAAAAGTCTAAAAATCAGTGAGATAATTTTCCATCTTAAAAAGCTAAATAAGGGAGAGGAAAGAAAACACAAAATAAGGAGAATGAGTGAAATAAAAAAGATAACAGCAAGAACAATGAAATGGAAATGGGAGGAATAGGAAAAAAATGGAGGTAGAAATACCAATTGCCAAAAGGTTGAATATTAATTAAAAAAGAAAACTATAAACCCATGAATCCAAGGACTACAATCAATCCCTAGCAGAAGAAACATAAAAAACAAAAACAAAAAACAAACAAAAATAACAAAAACTCACCATAGGAAAGTATAGTCAAACTATTGATGAGAAAAACTTTGGAAGATAACAGTTTTGTTTTTTTTTTTTTTTTTTAACATCTTTATTGAAGTATAATTGCCTTACAATGGTGTGTTAGCTTCTGCTTTATAACAAAGTGAATCAGTTATACATATACAATATGTTCCCATATCTCTTCCCTCTTGCATCTCCCTCCCTCCCCATCCCACCCCTCTAAGTGGTCACAAAGCACCGAGCTGATCTCCCTGTGCTATGCGGCTGCTTCCCACTAGCTACCTATTTTACATTTGGTAGTGTATATATGTCCATGACACTTTCTCACCCTGTCACATCTCACCCCACCCCCTCCCCATATCCTCAAGTGCATTCTCTAGTAGGTCTGTGTCTTTATTCCCGTCTTGCCACTAGGTTCTTCATGGCTTTTTTTCCCCTTAGATTCCGTATATATGTGTTAGCATACTGTATTTGTTTTTCTCTTTCTGACTTACTTCACTCTGTATGACAGACTCTAACTCCATCCACCTCATTACAAATACCTCCATTTCATTTCTTTTTATGGCTGAGTAATATTCCATTGTATATATGTGCCACATCTTCTTTATCCATTCATCTGTCGATGGACATTTAGGTTGCTTCCATGTCCTGGCTATTGTAAATAGAGCTGCAATGAACATTTTGGTACAAGACTCTTTTTGACCTATGGTTTTCTCAGGGTATATGCCCAGTAGTGGGATTGCTGGATCGTATGGTAGTTCTATTTGTAGTTTTTTAAGGAACCTCCATACTGTTCTCCATAGTGGCTGTATCAATTTACATTCCCACCAACAGTGCAAGAGAGTTCCCTTTCCTCCACACCCTCTCCAGCATTTATTGTTTCTAGATTTTTTGATGATGGCCATTCTGACCGGTGTGAGATGATATCTCATTGTAGTTTTGATTTGCATTTCTCTAATGATTAATGATCTTGAGCATTCTTTCATGTGTCTGTTGGCCATCTGTATATCTTCTTTGGAGAAATGTCTATTTAGGTCTTCTGCCCATTTTTGGATTGGGTTGTTCGTTTTTTTGTTATTGAGCTGCATGAGCTGCTTGTAAATCTTGGAGATTAATCCTTTGTCAGTTGCTTCATTTGCAAATATTTTCTCCCATTCTGATGGTTGTCTTTTGGTCTTGTTTATGGTTTCCTTTGCTGTGCAAAAGCTTTTAAGTTTCATTAGGTCCCATTTGTTTATTTGTGTTCTTATTTCCATTTCTCTGGGAGCTGGGTCAAAAAGAATCTTGCTGTGATGTATGTCATAGAATGTTCTGCCTATGTTTTCCTCTACGAGTTTGATAGTGTCTGGTCTTACACTTAGGTCTTTAATCCATTTTGAGTTTATTTTTGTGCATGGTGTCAGGGAGTGTTCTAATTTCATACTTTTACATGTATCTGTCCAATTTTCCCAGCACCACTTATTGAAGAGGCTGTCTTTTCTCCACTGTATATGCTTGCCTCCTTTATCAAAGATAAGGTGACCATATGTGCGTGGGTTTATCTCTGGGCTTTCTATCCTGTTCCATTGATCTATATTTCTGTTTTTGTGCCAGTACCAAACTGTCTTGATTACTGTAGCTTTGTAATATAGTCTGAAGTCAGGGAGCCTGATTCCCCCAGCTCCATTTTTCGTTCTCAAGATTGCTTTGGCTATTCGGGGTCTTTTGTGTTTCCATACAAATTGTGAAATTTTTTGTTCTAGTTCTGTGAAAAATGCCAGTGGTAGTTTGATAGGGATTGCATTGAATCTGTAGATTGCTTTGGGTAGTAGAGTCATTTTCACAATGTTGATTCTTCCAATCCAGGAACATGGTATATCTTTCCATCTATTTGTATCATCTTTAATTTCTTTCATCAGTGTCTTATAATTTTCTGCATACAGGTCTTTTGTCTCCTTAGGTAGGTTTATTCCTAGATATTTTATTCTTTTTGTTGCAATGGTAAACAGGAGTGTTTTCTTAATTTCACTTTCAGATTTTTCATCATTAGTGTATAGAAATGCAAGAGATTTCTGTGCATTAAGTTTGTATCCTGCTACTTTACCAAATTCATTGTTTAGCTCTAGTAGTTTTCTGGTAGCATCTTTAGGATTCTGTATGTATAGTATCATGTCATCTGCAAAAAAAGACAGCTTTACTTCTTCTTTTCCAATTTGGATTCCTTTTATTTCTTTGTCTTCTCTGATTGCTGTGGCTAACACTTCCAAAACTATGTTGAATAATAGTGGTGAGAGTGGGCAACCTTGTCTTGTTCCTGATCTTAGTGGAAATGGTTTCAGTTTTTCACCATTGAGGACAATGTTGGCTGTGGGTTTGTCATATATGGCCTTTATTATGTTGAGGAAAGTTCCCTCTATGCCTACTTTCTGCAGGACTTTTATCATAAATGGGTGTTGAATTTTGTCGAAAGCTTTCTCTGCATCTATTGAGATGATCATATGGTTTTTCTCCTTCAATTTGTTAATATGGTGTATCACATTGATTGATTTACGTATATTGAAGAATCCTTGCATTCCTGGGATAAACCCCACTTGATCATGGTGTATGATCCTTTTAATGTGCTGTTGGATTCTGTTTGCTAGTATTTTGTTGAGGATTTTTGCATCTATGTTCATCAGTGATATTGGCCTGTAGTTTTCTTTCTTTGTGACATCTTTGTCTGGTTTTGGTATCAGGGTGATGGTGGCCTCGTAGAATGAGTTGGGGAGTGTTCCTCCCTCTGCTATATTTTGGAAGAGTTTGAGAAGCATAGGTGTTAGCTCTTCTCTAAATGTTTGATAGAATTCACCTGTGAAGCCATCTGGTCCTGGGCTTTTGTTTGTTGGAAGATTTTTAATCACAGTTTCAATTTCAGTGCTTGTGATTGGTCTGTTCATATTTTCTATTTCTTCCTGGTTCAGTCTTGGCAGTTTGTGCATTTCTAAGAATCTGTCCATTTCTTCCAGGTTGTCCATTTTATTGGCGTAGAGTTGCTTGTAGTAATCTCTCATGATCTTTTGTATTTCTGCAGTGTCAGTGGTTACTTCTCCTTTTTCATTTCTAATTCTATTGATTTGAGTCTTCTCCCTTTTTCTCTTGATGAGTCTGGCCAATGGTTTATCAATTTTGTTTATCTTCTCAAAGAACCAGCTTTTAGTTTTATTGATTTTTGCTATTGTTTCCTTCATTTCTTTTTCATTTATTTCTGACCTGATCTTTATGATTTCTTTCCTTCTGCTAGCTTTGGGGTTTTTTTGTTCTTCTTTCTCTAATTGCTTTAGGTGCAAGGTTAGGTTGTTTATTCGAGATGTTTCCTGTTTCTTGAGGTAGGCTTGTATTGCTATAAACTTCCCTCTTAGCACTGCTTTTGCTGCGTCCCATACGTTTTGGGTCGTCGTGTCTCCATTGTCATTTGTTTCTAGGTATTTTTTGATTTCCCCTTTGATTTCTTCAGTGATCACTTCATTATTAAGTAGTGTATTGTGTAGCCTCCATGTGTTTGTATTTTTTACAGATCTTTTCCTGTAATTGATATCTAGTCTCATAGCGTTGTGGTCGGAAAAGATACTTGATACGATTTCAATTTTCTTAAATTTACCAAGGCTTGATTTGTGACCCAAGATATGATCTATCCTGGAGAATGTTCCATGCGCACTTGAGAAAAATGTGTATTCTGTTGTTTTTGGGTGGAATGTCCTATAAATATCAATTAAGTCCATCTTGTTTAATGTATCATTTAAAGCTTGTGTTTCCTTATTTATTTTCATTTTGGATGATCTGTCCATTGATGAAAGTGGGGTGTTAAAGTCCCCTACTATGATTGTGTTGCTGTCAATTTCCCCTTTTATGGCTGTTAGTATTTTCCTTATGTATTGAGGTGCTCCTATGTTGGGTGCATAAATATTTACAATTGTTATACCTTCCTCTTGGATCAATCCCTTGATCATTATATAGTGTCTTTCTTTGTCTCTTGTAATAGTCTTTATTTTAAAGTCTATTTTGTCTGATATGAGAATTGCTACTCCAGCTTTCTTTTGATTTCCATTTGCATGGAATATCTTTTTCCATCCCCTCACTTTCAGTCTGTATGTGTCTCTCGGTCTGAAGTGGGTCTCTTGTAGACAGCATATATATGGGTCTTGTTTCTGTATCCATTCAGCCAGTCTGTGTCTTTTGGTGGGAGCATTTAATCCATTTACATTCAAGGTAATTATCGATATGTATGTTCCTATTCCCATTTTCTTAAATGTTTTGGGTTTGTTATTGTAGGTGTTTTCCTTCTCTTGTGTTTCTTGCCGAGAGAAGTTCCTTTAGCATTTGTTGTAAAGCTGGTTTGGTGGTGCTGAACTCTCTCAGCTTTTGCTTGTCTGTAAAGGTTTTAATTTCTCCATCAAATCTGAATGAGATCCTTGCTGGGTAGAGTAACCTTGGTTGTAGGTTTTGCTCCTTCATCACTTTAAGTATATCCTGCCACTCCCTTCTGGCTTGCAGAGTTTCTGCTGAAAGATCAGATGTTAACCTTATGGGGATTCCCTTGTGTGTTATTTGTTGTTTTTCCCTTGCTGCTTTTAATATGTTTTCTTTATATTTAATTTTTGACAGTTTGATTAATATGTGTCTTGGCGTGTTTCTCCTTGGGTTTATCCTGTATGGGACTCTCTGTGCTTCCTGGACTTGATTAACTATTTCCTTTCCCATATTAGGGAAGTTTTCAACTATAATCTCTTCAAATATTTTCTCAGTCCCTTTCTTTTTCTCTTCTTCTGGGACCCCTATAATTCGAATGTTGGTGCGTTTAATGTTGTCCCAGAGGTCTCTGAGAGTCTCTTCAGTTCTTTTCATTCTTTTTTCTTTATCCTGCTCTGCAGTAGTTATTTCCACCATTTTATCTTCCAGGTCACTTATCCTTTCTTCTGCCTCAGTTATTCTGCTATTGATCCCATCTAGAGTATTTTTAATTTCATTTATTGTGTTTTTCATCGTTGCTTGGTTCCTCTTTAGTTCTTCTACGTCCTTGTTAAATGTTTCTTGCATTTTGTCTATTCTAGTTCCAAGATTTTGGATCATCCTTACTATCATTATTCTGAATTCTTTTTCAGGTAGACTACCTATTTCCTCTTCATTTGTTAGGTCTGGTGTGTTTTGACCCTGCTCCTTCATCTGCTGTGTGTTTTTCTGTCGTCTCATTTTGCTTATCTTACTGTGTTTGGGGTCTCCTTTTCACAGGCTGCAGGTTCGTAGTTCCCATTGTTTTTGGTATCTGTCCCCAGTGGCTAAGGTTGGTTCAGTGGGTTGTGTAGGCTTCCTGGTGGAGGGGACTATTGCCTGTGTTCTGGTGGATGAGGTTGAATCTTGTCTTTCTGGTGGGCACGTCCACGTCTGGTGGTGTGTTTTGGGATGTCTGTGGCCTTATGATTTTCGGCAGCCTCCCTGCTAATGGATGGGGCTGTGTTCCTGTCTTGCTAGTTGTTTGGCATAGGGTGTCCAGCCCTGTAGCTTGCTGGTCGTTGAGTGAAGCTGGGTCTTGATGTTGAGATGGAGATCTCTGAGAGATTTTTGCCGTTTGGTGTTACGTGGAGCTGGTAGGTCTCATGTGGACCAGTGTCCTGAGGTTGGCTCTCCCACCTCAGAGGCACAGCCCTGATGCCTGGCTGGAGCACCAAGAGCCTTTCATCCACACAGCTAAGAATATAAGGGAGAAAAAAATAGAAAGATAAAAAGAGGATAAAATAAAATAAAATAAAGCTATTATAATAAAAAATAAGAAAAAAAAATTATTAAGAGTAAATGTATTCAGAAAAAAATTTTTTTTAATTTTTAAAAATAGATTTATTAATTTTTTATAGTAAAAAATAAGAAAAAGATTTTTAAGAAAAAAATTTATTAAAAAAAATTTTTAATTTTTTAAAATAAAAAATATGAAAAAACTTATTAAAAATTTTTTTAATTTCTAAAAATAGAAAATACGGAAAAAATTATTAAGAAAGCATATATTAGGAAAAAAAAATTTTTTTAAGTAAAAAAAAAAAAAAAAAAAAAAAATGGACGGACCTAACCCTAGGACTGATGGTGAAAGCAAAGCTATACAGACAAAATCTCACCCAGAAGCATACACATATACACTCACAAAAAAAGGAAAAGGGGAAATTAATATATCCTGCTCCTAAAGTCCACCTTTTGAATTTGGGATGATTCGTTGTCTATTCAGGTATTCAACAGATGCAGGCACATCAAGTTGTTTGTGGAGCTTTAATCCGCTGCTTCTGAGGCTGCTGGGGGAGATTTCCCTTTCTCTTCTTTGTTCGTACTGCTCCCAGCGTTCAGCTTTGGATTTGGACCCGCCTCTGCATGTACGTTGCCTGACGGTGTCCGTTCCCCGCCCAGACAGAACGGGGTTAAAGGAGCAGCTGCTTCGGGGGCTCTGGCTCACTCAGGCCGGGGGAGGGAGCGGTACGGAGGAGGCGGGGCGAGCCTGTGGCGTCAGAGGCATCGTGACGTTGCAGCCGCCTGAGGCGCGCCGTGTGTTCTCCCGGGGAAGTTGTCCCTGGATCACGGGAGCCTGGCAGTGGCGAGCTGCACCGGCTCCCGGGAGGGGCGGTGTGGAGAGTGACCTGGGCTCACACACAGGCTTCTTGGTGGCGGCAGCAGCAGCCTTAGCGTTTCCTACCAGTCTCTGGGGTCCGCGCTGTTAGCCGCGGCTCGCGCCCGCCTCTGGAGTTCATCTAGGCGGCTCTCTGAATCCCCTCTCCTTGCGCGCCGCGAAACAAAGAGGCAAGAAAAAGTCTCTTGCCTCTTCGGCGGCTGCAGACCTCCTCTCCGGCTCCCTCCCGGCTCGCCGCGGCACGCCAACCCCTTCAGGCTGTGTTCACGCCGCCAACCCCAGTCCTCTCCCTGCGATCCGACCGAAGCCCGCACCTCAGCTCCCAGCACCGCCTGCCCCAGCGGGTGAGCAGACAAGCCTCTCGGGCTGGTGAGCACTGCTCGGCGCTGAGCCTCTGTGCGGGAATCTCTCCGTTTTTCCCTCTGCGCCCCTGTTGCTGTGGGATCCGCGCTGATAGCCGCGCAGCTCGCACCCGTCTCTGGATTTTGTTTAGGCAGCGCTCTGAATCCCCTCTCCTTGCGCGCCGCGAAACAAAGAGGCAAGAAAAAGTCTCTTGCCTCTTCGGCAGCTGCAGACTTTTTCCCGGACTCCCTCCCGGCTAGCACCAAAGCCCGAGCCTCAGCTCCCAGCCCCCGCCCACCCCGGCGGGGGAGCAGACAAGCCTCTCGGGCTGGTGAGTGCTGGTTGGCGCCGAGACTCTGTGCGGGAGTCTCTCCACTTTGCCCTCCGCACCCCTGTGGCTGCGCTCTCCTCCACGGCTCCGAAGCTTCCCCCTCTGCCACCTGCAGTCTCTGCCCGCAAAGGGGCTTCCTAGTGCCTGGAAACCTTTCCTCCTTCACGGCTCCCTCCCACTGGCGCAGGTCCCGTCCCTATTCTTTTGTCTCTGTTATTTCTTTTTTCTTTTACCCTACCCAAGTACGTGGGGATTTTCTTGCCTTTTGGGAGGTCTGACGTCTTCTGCCAGCGTTCAGGGGGGGTTCTGTAGGAGCAGTTCCACGTGTAGATGTATTTCTGCTGTATCTGTGGGAAGGAAGGTGATCTCCGCGTCTTACTCTTCCGCCATCTTGCCCCCTCCAGATAACAGTTTTAAAGCACTATGGGAGATTAAGTAACAGTAAGAGCATTAAGAAAGTCCACAGACTTCTCCTGCAATACTATGAAAATTAAAAAACGATGGATAGACAAGTACAGTTTTGAAAGAAAAGTAAAGAAAACAAAAATTAGACTTCTCGAAATACTGCCACTCTAACCACCTCCCCCAAAATCTTTCAAAACTGATAGTGCTATTACTCTTTCAGAGATCCAAAAATAAAAACAATGCCTTATCATTTGATTTACACTACAGAAAATGTTAAAGGATGTTAACATATCCAGGCAGAAGAAAATAAAAGATATAGTATTGGAACTAAAAAGATAGAGTAATAGGAATGGTAAATATATAGGTAAATATAAAAGTTTTTCTCAAATTTAATATTTTTAAAAGAAAACTGACTAGAGCAAATATAATAACAATGCATTGGTATATAAAATATCTAGAAGTAAAGAGCATGACAAAGAACAAAAGTTGGGATGTAAGTAGAAAAATAATGATATGAGTTTTTTTTTTTTAATAGAAGTGAAGTCTTATAATATTTTTGAAGCTAGATTAAGATAAGTTAAAATGGTGCAATGTAAAATATAGCACAAACACTAAAAAAAGAGTACCTACCATGTTAGTAGTAAAAATAAAATGGAGTAAAGATAACAAACCAAAATAAGGCAAAAGAAAGGAAATGTAAAAAGTAAAAACAAAATACATGAAACAAATAGGAAACAAACAAGATGATTGATTTAAGTCTACTTACATTGATAATTACAGTAAATATAAATGTTATAGACATTTCTATTAAAAGTGAAAGACTGTTACATTCAAAAACAATCAAGAACAAAATACAGAGATTGGTTCAAGATGGTGGAGTAGAAGGATGTGTGCTCACTCCCTCTTGCGAGAGCACCGGAATCACAACTAACTGCTGGACAAATATCGTCAGGAGGACACTAGAACTCACCAAAAAAATACTGCACATCCAAAGACAAAAAAGGAGCCACAGTGAGACGGTAGGAGGGGGGCAATCACAATAATATCAAATCCCGTAACCACTGGGTCGGTGACTCACAAACTGGAGAACAATTATACCACAGAAGTCCACCCACTGGAGTGAAGGTTCTGAGCCACATGTCAGGCCTCCCAACCTGGGGGTCCAGCAACGGGAGGAGGAATTCCCAGAAAATCAGACTTTGAATGCTAGCAGGATTTGATTGCAGGACTTCAACAGGACTGGGGGAAACAGAGACTCCACTCTTGGTGGGCACACACAAAGTAGTGTGTGCATCAGGACCCAGGGGGAAGGAGCAGTGACCCCATAGAAGACTGAACCAGACCTACCTCCTAGTGTTGGAGGGTCTCCTGCAAAGGCAGAGGGTGGCTGTGGCTCACCACAGGGACAAGGACACTGTCAGCAGAAGTTCTGGGAAGTACTCATTGGCATGAACCCTCCCAGAGTCCCCCATTAGCCCCACCAAAGAGCCTATAGCCTCCAGTGCTGGAGGCCTCAGGCCAAACAACCAACAGGGAGGGAACTCAGCCCCACCCATCAGCAGACAAGCAGATTAAAGTTTCACTGAACTCTGCCCACCATAGGAACAACAAGCTCTACCCACCACCAGTCCCACCCATCAGGAAGCTTGCACAAGTCTCTTAGAAAGCCTCATCCAGCAGAGGGCAGACAGCAGAAGCAAGAAGAACTGCAATCCTACAGCCTGTGGACGGAAACCACATTCACAGAAAGATAGACAAAATGAAAAGGCAGAGGACTGTGTCCCAGATGAAGGAACAAGACAAAACCCCAGAAAAAAAACTAAATGAAGTGGAGATAGCAAACCTTTCAGGAAAAGAATTCAGAATAATGATAGTGAAGATAATCCAGGAACTCAGAAAAAGAAAGGAGGCAGAGATCGAGATGATGCAAGAAATGTTTAATGAAGACCTACAAGAATTAAAGAACAAACACCTAGAAGAATTAAAGAACAAACAAACAGAGATGAACAATACAATAACTGAAATGAAAAATACACTAGAAAGAATAACTGAGGCAGAAGAACGGATAAGTGACCTGGAAGGCAGAATGGTGGGATTCACTGCTGCGGAACAGAATAAAGAAAAAAGAATGAAAAGAAATGAAGACAACCTAAGAGACCTCTGGAACAACATTAAACACAACAACATTCGCATTATAGGGGTCCCAGAAGGAGAAGACAGAGAGAAAGGACCCGAGAAAATATTTGAAGAGATTATAGTCAAAAACTTCCCTAACATGAAAAGGAAATAGCCACCCAAGTCCAGGAAGTGCAGAGAGTCCCATACAGTATAAATCCAAGGAGAAACATGCCAAGACACATAGTAATCAAACTGACAAAAATTAAAGACAAAGAAAAATTATTGAAAGCAACAAGGGAAAAAAGAAAACTAACATACAAGGGAACTCCCATAGATCAGGAACATGATCAGGATGTCCACTCTTACCACTATTATTCAACATAGATTTGGAAGTCCTCACCACAGCAATCAGAGAAGAAAAAGAAACAAAAGGAATACAAATTGGAAAAGAAGAAGTAAAACTGTCACTGTTTGCAGATGACAAGATACTATATGTAGATAAACCTAAAGATGCCACCAGAAAACTACAAGCGCTTATCAATGAATTTAGTAAAGTTGCAGGATACAAAATTAATGTACAGAAATCACTTGCATTCCTATACACTAATGATGAAAAATCTGAAAGAGAAATTAAGGAAACCATACCATTCACCATTGCAACAAAAAGAATAAAACACCTAGGTATAAAACTACCTAAGGAGGTAAAAGCCTGTACTGAGAAAACTGTAAGATGCTGATGGAAGAAAGCAAACATGGCACAAACAGGTGGAGAGATATACCACATTCTTGGATTGGACAAATCAATATTGTGAAAATGACTGTACTACCCAAAGCAATCTACAGATTCAGTGTAATCCTTATCAATTAACTAGTGGCATTTTTTACATAACTAGAACAAAAAAATCTTAAAATTTGTATGGAGACAAAAAAGCACCCAAATAGTCAAAGCAATCTTGAGGGAAAAAAACGGAACTGGAGGAATCAGACTCCCTGACTTCAGACTATACTGCAAAACTACAGTAATCAAGACAGTATGGTACTGGCACAAAAACAGAAATGTGGATCAATGGAACAGGATAGAAAGCCCAGAAATAAACCCACACACCTGTGATCAACTAATCTACGACAAAGGAGGCAAGAATATACAATGGAGAAAAGACAGTCTCTTCAATAAGTGGTGCTGGGAAAACTGGACAGCTACATGTAAAAGAATGAAATTAGAACACTCCCTAACACCATACACAAAAATAAACTCAAAATGGATTAAAAACCTACATGTAAGACCGGAGACTATAAATCTCTTAGAGGAAAACATAGGCAGAACACTCTTTGACATAAATCACAGCAAGATCCTTTTTGACCCATCTCATAGAGTAATGGAAATAAAAACAAAAATAAAGAAATGGGACCTAATGAAACTTAAAAGCTTTTCCACAGCAAAGGAAATGATAAGCAAGATGAAAAGACAACCCTCAGAATAGGAGAAACTATTTGCAAATGAAGCAACTGACAAAGGATTCATCTCCAAAATATGCAAGCAGCTCATGCACCTCAATATAAAAAAAAAAAAAAAAAAACAACCCAATCAAAAAACGGGCAGAAGATCTGAATAGACATTTCTCCAAAGAACACATACAGATAGCCAACAAACTCATGAAAGCACATTCAACATCACTAATTATTAGAGAAATGAAAATTAAAACTACAATGAGGTATCACCTCACACTGGTTAGATTGGGCATCATCAGAAAATCTACAAACAACAAGTGCTGGAGAGAGTGTGGAGAAAAAGGAACCCTCTTGCACTGTTGATGGAAATGTAAATTGATACAGCCATTATGGAGAACAATATGGAGGTTCCTTATAAAACTAAAAATAGAATTACCATATGACCCAGCAGTCCCACTCCTGGGCATATACCTTGAGAACACCATAATTCAAAAAGACTCATGCACCCCATTGTTTACTGCAGCACTATTTACAATAGCCAGGCCATGGAAATAACCTAAACACCCATCAACAGACGAATGGCTAAAGGAGATGTGGTACATATATACAATGGAATATTCCTCAGCCATAAAAGGGAACGAAATTGGGTCATTTGAAGAGATATGGATGGACCTAGAGATTATCATACAGAGTGAAGAAAGTCAGAAAGAGAAAAACAAATATTGTACATAAGGGCATATATGTGGAAGCTAGAAAAATGGTACAGATAAATCAGTTTGTAAAGTAGAAATAGAGACACAGATGTAGAGAACACATGTATGGATACCAAGGGGGGAAAGATGGGTGTGGTGGTGGTAGTGGGATGAACTGGGAGATTGGGATTGACATATATACACTAATAGGTATAAAATAGATAACTAATAGGAACCTGCTGTATAAAAGTAACTAAATAAAAGAAAATTCAAAAAAAAATAAAGGAAAAAAAGAAAATTAAAAGTAAAAATGTACAGTGTTAACATGCAAACACCAAACAAAAGAAAGGTAAAATAGGTATATTAATATCAGACAAAGTAGATTTCAGAATAAAAAATATTTCCAGGGACAAAGAAGAGAGGAATATTCCATAGTAATACAAAGGCCTATTCATCATAAGAACATACCAATAACAAGTTCAAAATATATGAAGCAAAATTTGACAGAACTGAGAATAGGAATTATTAAAGTCAACAATCGTATTAAGAAATTTTTGCACTCTCAGCATAACTAGAACAAGTATACTAAAATTCAATAAAGATATAAAACTCTTGAACAACACTATTAATCAACTTGAACTAATTGCTATATTGAGAGAGCTACGCCAAAAAAATCGTAATGCACATTGTTTTCAATTATACATTAAATATTCATCAAGATGATTGATATTCTGGGCCAAAATATAGTCTCAATAAAATTAAACAGATTGAAATCACACAAAGTATGATACAAAGAAATTAAACGAGAAAGCATTAACAGAAATATATCTTATAAAACACCTACTATTGAAAGGCAAATCACACATTTCTAAATAATCCACAGAGTAAAGAAGATATCAAAATGGAAATCAGAAAATAGGTTTAACTGAGTAAAAATGAAACACAATGCATTGAAATTTTCATAACATTGTTTAAAAAGTAACTAGAAGACCACTTTAGAAATTAATTGTTTAAAAAAGAATAAACTCTCAAATACAAAAAACGGGCTGAGGATCCAAATAGACATTTTTTTTCAAAGAAGATATATACATGGCCAACAGGTACAAGATGCTCAACATCACTAATTATTAGAGAAATGTAAATCAAAGCCACAATGTGCTGTCACCTCACACCTGTTAGAATGGCTATTATCAAAATGTCAAACTGTAACAAGACGTAAAGGAAAGAGAAACCTTGTGCCCTTGTTGGAGAGAAAGTAATTTGGTGCAGCCACTATGGAAAACAGTACAGATATTCCTCAAAGAATTAAAAGTAGAACAATCTTACAATCCAGCAGTTCCACTTCTGTGTATTTTCCAAAGGAAACAAAAACCTTATTACTAATCAAAAAGATATACATACCCCGTGTCCATTTCAACATTATTTATAATAGACAATAGCCAAGATATAGAAACATCCTACATGCTGTGCCCATCAACAAAGAATGGATAAAGAAGATATGATATATTTAGGTATATATACAAATGAATCCTATTTAGCCATACAAAAGAAGGAAATCTTGACATTTGAAACAACATGGATTGAACTTGAGGCAGTAGGCTAAATTCAACGTCAGAAATCAAAAAACACTGTATGATCTCAGTTATGTGTGGAATCTTTAAAAAATTAAAAAAGAAACTCATATGTATAAGAACAGATTGGTGACTACCAGAGGCAGTGGGTAGTGGGGTGGGCAAAATGGCTGAATAGGGTCAAAAGGTATAAACTGGGTTTCCCTGGTAGCGCAGTGGTTGAGAACCTGCCTGCCAATGCAGGGGACACGGGTTCGAGCCCTGGTCTGGGAAGATCCCACATGCCGCCAAGCAACTAAGCCCGTGAGCCACAACTACTGAGCCTGCGCGTCTGGAGCCTGTGCCCCGCAATAAGAGAGGCTGCAACAGTGAAAGGCCCGCACACCACGATGAAGAGTGGTCCCTGCTTGCCGCAACTAGAGAAAACCCACGCACAGAAACGAAGACCCAACACAGCTGAAAAAATAAAAATAAATAAATTAATTAATTATTTTTTTTTAAAAAAAGGTATAAACTTACATTTATAAAATAAATAAATGGGAATATAGTGGGAATACATGGGAATATACTGTATAGCATAGTGACTATAAATAGTAATACTGTATTGCATATTTGAAAGTTGCTAAGAGTACATTTTAAAAGTCTGAGGAATTTTAAGAACTTTTGTAACTCTGTATGGTGACAGATGTTAACTAGATTTATTGTGGTGATCATTTCATAATACATACAAATATTAAATCATTATGATGTTATATCTCAATTATATCTCAATAAATAAAAACCCCAATAAATATAAGCTTATGCTGTAATAAACTTTGTGGTGGTGGGAGGAGAGCAAAATAAATCCAAAGCAAGCAGAAGGAAGAAAGTAGTAAAAAATGTAAGAGCATAAATCAATGAAATTGAAAACAAAGTATAAAACAATACACAAAATTAATGAATACAAATGTTATCTCTTAGAAAAATCAATACAAATAAATCTGCTAAAAATGACCACAATTATAAGAGAGAAGACAAATTTATCAGTATTCTATAAATATTAAAAGAATCATAAGAGAGTACCATAAACTATTTCAAGAAGATAAATTTAACAACTATGTGAAATGGACAATTTCCTTGGAAGACACAAACTACCAAAACTGAATCAATAATAATTAGTTAAGGTGAACAATCTTGCATCCATTCCTTGGGCATCTCTGGTAATTTAAGGGTGGTGGGTTGAGATATTTGAAAATGCCCATATTTGTTTTTCAGCTAGTAAGCATGTGAATCCTTGTTTGCTAATTTGTGGAGATTATATCTGAATGTGTGCTGATATATTTGTGCAACAGACTGTGTTTTGTAAATTTATAAAGTATTCACACAGAGATTCAGCAATGTTAAACCACTTCCCTAATGACACAAATTAGGAGCAATAAATGAAAAATTGGGTCAGTTTAACAGGGTGTTCTGACAGAAGTAGAGCTACTCTTCTTCCTATAACCAGATTCTAATTAATTTCAAGATTGCTTTCCTAAGGTATTCACAATTCAGGAGCTTATGTATCTTGAACATGGAAAACATCATCTATCAAAATTATTGCAGCTTAACACATGTAATTGTGTATTGCAATGATATTAGTAGTCTGCCATTTGCTTTAGAGTGAGATTTACATGACAGAATCTGAATTTCTGAATTTTGCTTCCATAAAAATTGAGCCCTTACAAGAATCAAGGAAATGTTGCTATTATTCTGTTTTCTCAATGAAATAGAAATTACATCTTCTAGGATTACTAATGGACACACAGACTGGCCACTAAATTAAATATAATTTAAAACTCTGTTAACTGAATCTGATTTAAAGTAATAATAAACAATACATCACACAGAGCGTTACACTTTTTAAAAAATGAATCCTGACCTCTTAGTTTGAATTTTGTTGTCAGGTTTTGTGAACAAAGTGAGAAAGGCAAAGCTGTGTCCTTGTGGTAGCGGTTTGGATCCTGTCAGCAGTGTGAGGCATGACTGCAGTGTCACAGGCTTTCCACTGAGCTACGCCCCTGTGTTAGTCAGCTTCAGCTGCATAACAAAAGCCATAGACTGGGTGTCTTTAGCAACAGGAATTTATTTCTCACAGCTCTGGAGGCTGGAAGCACAAGAGCAAGGTGCTATCAGGGTTGCTGTCTGGTGAGGAGTCTCTGGGTTGCAGACAGCTGTCCTCTCCCTATGTCCTCACCTGGCCTTTTTTTCTGTGTGTTCAGGTGAAGACAGAGAGGAAGCAAGCTCTTAAAAGAGCACTGATCTCATCATGATGGCCTCACCCTCATGAGCTCATCTAAACTTATTTACCTCCCAAAGGCCAAGTCTCCAAATAGCACGACTTTGGGGGTTAAGGTCTTTAACATCCATATAATTTTGGGGGACACAATTCAGTCCATAGCCCTCCCTGAAGTGTTACAGCCAGAAATGTAAATAAAAGAGGAAAGTTTTTTGGGGGGAAAAAGCCATAGCATACAGGTAGGCATCCCACTGGAAAAGACTACACATGGCACAGAGTGAAAGAACTGGGTGATAATTATTCTCTAGTTATAAAGGGACATAGAAAGGAGTCTGTAACTTAAACCCTTATCAATATTACCTACCCATGCCCACACTCTTTGTGTATCATTGTACATTTTAAAGACTAGACAATGACAGGTGCCTCCATGTTAGGAGTATATCAATGTCAGTTGAAGGCTGATTAGTAGATTAATCATCCAGTCACATAAATGTGAAAACAGAAATGCCCTTTCATTGCCTATTTTTTCCGTTATGTTTCCTTCTAAGGAAAATACTTAGTGTATATGTTTACATCTCTCACTAAAGGAATTAGAAATAACAAAAGAGATTTTTAAAATTATATTTAAAACAGTTAATAAATATTCATAATAAAAAGGCCTGTGTCTAGGGTTGCCAGATTTAGCAAATAAAACGCAGGACACCCAGTTCCATTTTAACAATAGCTCTAACTGATAATTTTTTGTAATCTAATGAAAAAAGTTAAATAGAAGACATTGAAGAAGTCCTGACAAAATCATTACAGGATTCAAGATAAAATAAATAAATACATGACATGTTCTGTCTATATAAGCCACCCTACCTATGTCTTGATCTTCAGTAGTGATCTTTATAATATTCCAAACTCACAGTTAATGATTAGCATTTACTTTAAACACAGAAAACAAGTCAGAGGCATTGTATCCTCCAACTGGACAAAAATCTATTTTAAAGCATTTTTGTTGTTTGTACAACACTTTTGTGAATGTGAAACTGTAGTAACAGAAATAAAGCACTTTGAAAAACTTCCTGATACTCAGGGAGTCATGAAGTAATCTTGTCACCAACATATTCCTGAATTTGTGTTGTCTTTTAGACTTTGAGTAGGATAAATTGAAGAAAAATGACAAAAATTGAAAGGAAAATAAACAAAGGACAAGTAGAATTGACAGAGTTCAAGTAATTCTGATTACATGAATTATAAAACCAAAAATATACTTTGTTTTAGATCTGTGACTGTAAGAGAGTGAGATGACATGACAAATAGATGTGTCATTACTTGTTTTGTAAGCCATCTTGCACGTCAGAATTCCTGTGGTGAAAGCACAAAAGCTGAAGTGGACTTGGGACCACAGAAGATAATAAAGTGTGCCTTTCGCATTTACAGTAAATGAAAAGCAGACATTCATTCCATCGACCCTTTGGTCCACACTTGGGAAATAAGGCTTAAGGCCCTTTAGACTTGGGATGGTACAAGAACACTCCCAATGAGAAAGTCTCTTTTATAATTACTCAACATGGCTGGGTGTTACTGGGTGTCTTAACGGTCAAGCTAATATTATCTGTAAAGGTTAAGAATCCAACATTGCTGGGGTGGGATGAACAGAGGAAACATATTTACCATTAGGGAAAGTAAAACCTTGAAACAACAACAAACAAACTGTGTTACAGAACAAAGTTAAAGGGTATTTAAGAGGAAAAAAATGACCACAAAATATCATTTAAAAATAACATTATTAAGTATGTACTCATTTTTACATGTGAATCATTTTCTGTATTTAAAGGCATTTGAAATATTGAGTCAAGATCTGGAAGGTACATTAAGTGGACTAATTTGATCATTCCATTATACTTACAAGTAATGGCACAATTATTTGTAAGTGTATGTTTCTAAAATAATACTACAGTAGAAATATTAGTTCACAGTAGAAAAATTAGAAAATGAAAGGAAGTATAAGGACAGAATAAAGGTAACATTCAAAACAGCTTTCCCTGGTTATGTAGAATTTTATCATATTTAATCAATTCCTTGATTTTTATAAAGTTTATTGTAAATTGTACTATAATCTTTGTACTTTGATTAAACATTAGTATTCTGAGCGTTGACTATGTGGCACTAACGGTAACTCTATGAAGCAGTACTAGTATCAGTATCTCTATTTTCTCCAGGAAAAAGCTAAGATTCAGGATTTATATTTAAACATAAGAAGTCTAATTTCTGTGCCTGTACTCTTTACATTTATATTATCTTACCGATGGTTAATTTAGGATAACTTGCAATGAATGGAATTACTAATTCAAAACCATGAAGAATTGTAAGACTTGACAGATTTTGCCTAATATCCTGCCAAAGATGCTGTATCAATTTATTCTCTCACTTTATGACAGTACGTGATGGTTCACTTTCTCAGCTAATAGTGGAAATTAAAATTAAGAGAAAAACATCTGCCAAAGAGCAGCCACAAAATGGCTTATTATTATGTAATTTTTAATTTCTCCAATTATTAAAGCGGTTTGAACATATTCAAACCGCTTTAATAATTGGAGAAAAAATATATATGCAAAATTATACATACCCATTTATATACCGACTGCATCTGGAGGAAGACTTAAAAGAGGTTCTGCAGTCAGAGAAAGGAGGTCAAGGCTGTGGTGGAACTCCATCAAGAAAGTCCAGAAGTCATTGGCCCTTGACCTAGTAGACAAAGACATGAAGCAGCTGGTGTCCACACCGCCCATGGTTGTGTCTTTCATAATGAATCAATCAACAAATGTCCCATCGGGCTCTAGCAACCTTGTTCTTTCAGATATTGAAGAGGACAGCATCACTGTCCAGGATCTCAACCAGGATCTTCTGCAGGCAGCACTGGAGAAAGCAGTGGTACCCAGGAGCCCTGAGACTTCTTCCTGACACCTACCTCATGACCAGCATCTGGAAAACAATAGCCTTCAAGAGGAACCAAGGACCAGATCTACATCCGGAAGTAAACCTGGTAGCTCCTGGACCACTGGAAGCTCAACAACACGTGGGAGGTGCGCATCTAGTCCTGAGGGGTGTGGATGGTCACATGTCCATTCTAAGCTTTGCATGGATCAATGGAGGGGGTTGCGGGAATGCCTGTGAATTTGAGAACCACACTCAGGGGACTCGGGCAGGACTGTGGCGCTATTCATCCTTTTCAGGGAGTCTTCTGTCTCCAGCCCCTCCCCAGACTGCTCTGGTGGAGTCAAAGCGGAGCCATAACACCGTCCCCTCCAGCTCAGGCTGCAAGCGTTCCCAGTTGTAAGAAAACAGAGCCCACTTCCTGATCTTGCCCTGTTCCTCTCCCATTATGCGGCAGGGAATCCCATTACCCTCTCCCAGGGTCAGGTCAGGTCTGGCTGTGACTCTCAGCGGGGACCTGTTTCAGGAAACTCTGGTAAAATCTCTGACCCAAGCTAAGGACAGAGGGGCAAGGTGTGGGGTGCCCCTTCCCTCAGCCTCTGGTGGCACATTTAATTTTAATTTGCTTTCAAAGTCAACCTTTCCATTTATTTAAAAAATGTGTGTGTGTGCATGTGTGTGTGTGTGTATGTAAGGCCTGTGTCTATGTGGTTTGTGGCTATGTGTTATGAGTGTTTGCATATGTATGACTTGCCTGTGATATGGCTGAAGGTGGCTCATACCAACTCAAGAAAACCAATAATTAAGTTTTTAGGAATTTTTGCAAGCCTGTTGATTGGTAGTTTGAAATCAGTCTTCTTGGGTGTATTTACCTAATAGAAAACTTTATAGTTCAGGAATCTCTCCAAACAGGATTTTTATCTCCCAGGAGAGTCCCTTCCCATTAATATTTTATATTATTTTACAGATGAAGAAATTGAAAACCAAAAATTACATTAACATGCTTATGGTCACATATGGAGATAGTGGCTGAAAAGCTAACCATTGAATCCTGTCTCTGAACATGGGTCAATGATTTTATCTAGGAAAAATTGATTTCACTTACCTATGAGATTCAAAGTCATTGACTATTTTTTTTTCCTCAAAATTAAGTCATACCAGTAGCGATGAGTACAACCGGTGTCTGGATCTTGGTTTCTGATAACTGTCTCCAGTATAAGGAAACAAGGGTCCTTGGAGAAATGTTTCATTGTAGGGTTAGGGCAAGGAATTTACAAGATGAGCCTGTAAGTCATGGTGGAAAGTAAGTGCTAATGAAACAGAAAGTTGGGGGCATGTTAAAGGAACACAGGCGTCAATGGAAGGGGCTACCAATGGCCAAAGCTGGAACAGTTTGAGCAAAACAATAAATAACATAGAACTGGGGCACCCCAATGTCCACTGCAGCACTATTCACAATAGCCAGGACTTGGAAGCAACCCAAGTGTTCATCCACAGAGGAATGGATAGAGAAGAGGTGGTACATATATGCAATGGAATAGTACTCAGCCATAAAAAGGAAAGAAATAATGCCATTTGCAGCAACATGGATGGACCTAGAGATTATCAAACTAGGTGAAGTAAGTCAGACAGAGAAAGACAAACATCATATGATATCACTTATATGTGGAATCGAAAATATGACACAAATGAACTTATTTATAAAACAGAAATAGACCCACAGACATAGAAAAAATACTTTATGGTTACCAAAGGGGAAAGAGTGGAGGGAGGGATAAATTAGGAGTTTGGGATTAACATATATGCACTACACTACTATATAGAAAATACCAACAAGGACCTACTGTATAGCACAGGGAACTATACTCAGTATTTCATAATAAGCTGTAAGGGAAACAAATCAGAATACATACATATATATGGATATATATCTATATATCTATATATATATTTGAATCACTTTGCTGTACACCTGAAATTAACATAACATTGTAAATCAACTATACTTCTATTTAAAAATGTTAAAAAATAAATAAAATATATATTCATGAGTGCACTCTGATGTAAATGGTGTATTGAATGTATAAATAGGGAGAACAGATAAATATTCATTCCAAACAGAAGAATTCCAAATAGTCTATGTAGAGACTCCCCTCTCAAAGTAGTGGAGCACTCCTGAGCTGCAGGTTGCTCACGGTGACTTCCTTGCAAAGAGCACAGGATGGAAAGAAGAAAGAGTAACTTTACAATGAAGAAAAATGAGCAATACTACTTCATCCAGGTAACCAAGTTTAACATTACTAGCGATGTCAGGTAAATAGCATGTGATATGATGTGAGGAACGTGCACTTGGCCTCTGTGGCCTTCCTCCCTCCAAAAAATCACCAAAGCCTAACAATAAAGAAAACACCAGACAAACCCAAGTTGAGGGGAATTCTGCAAAATACTCCTCTAATTGTCAAGGTCATCAGAAACAAAGGAAGTCTGAGACATGGTCACAGTCTAGAGAAGCCTGCAGAAGCATAACAACTAAATAGAATGTGTCCTGGATGGGATTCTGAAACAGAAAAAGGACATTAGGTAAAACTAAAGAAGTCTGAATGAAGTGTGGACTTAATAACAAAGTATCAATATTATATACCATCATTGGAACAAATACACCATACTGATGTAAGGATGTAAGATGTTAGTAATAGGAAAATGGTGAGGGGTATATGGGAACTCTCTGTACTAATTTTGCAAATTTTGTGTGAACCTAAACTGTTGTAAAATTAAAAAATTATTTTTAGATATCTGTTTAGGGTTTATCATTATATTAAAAAACTTTAGCTCTGAAGTTTTTAAATGGGACCACTCCATTCTTTATTGAAGAAAATCAAACTGATCTGTCAGCACCTTCTATAGAAATGAGTCATGGCCAGAACAGCAAATTAGCAAACTGAGAGCAGAGTAAGATTTTCTAAAACCACAGAAATTAAGCATGAACTGTTTCCACTTAACTGAACATACAGAAACAAAGTCAGCAGCAGCGGTAGAGAGAGCACATAGTTTAAATCTTTGCTTAAAAGTCATAATAAACCATTTAAAACATTCTACTTTTTGGATCCACTTTAAACCTTCAACACTTTGTTATTTCAAGTTAATTTAAGCCATTTTTATGTTATTCAACAATACTTATTTTATTTTCCCTTAATACATTCATATTTGACTAGATAACTGCTCATTAATAAACCAATTTGAATACCAGTATGTGAGACAGGGAAGAAGGAAAGTAAATGTTACATTTACTGGCTCAAAGCATCTCTGAGGAAAATATCTGTAGCAGAAATAGGTTGAAGCCATTAGTAAGAACAAAGAAATTTGAAGAATGACAGTTATTCAAATTTATGTATTTAAAATTTCTTCCTTGTATTGGAATAAAAACATTGAGAGTAGACTTCTTTAAAACGTAATTTTTATATTTTTCAAGCACCATAATAAAAATGTTTATACATTTTTGTGTATGTCAATTTTGAAAGCTTGATTCTCACCTCTAAGGTTATTTGTAAAATAAGAAGGAAAACACTAAAAATGAATCATGCAAAATGAATACTGTGAAAATTTGGACTAATTGGAAGTTTTGCCCATATATATGGATATCTAAGTATGTTTCCTGGATAAGTAACCTAGCTGGATACCTTGCAATTCAAAAGACTGAAGGAGTCTGTTAAAATCAAAGTTAATTTTTCTGAAGTAGAAAATTTAGAGTTTCTATTTATCTAACAATATTTTAAAAAATCAGAATAATCTATAATAAAATAATACACACCAGATTATATGTGAGGTTCTTTGTATATCTTTTATAATAAAACTATAACATTTATCCAAGAAACATTTTTCCAATTATATCTAATGAGCTGATAATTGCAAACTTTCTTTAACCTGAAAATTCAAAAGAGAGTCATTTACGTCATGACAGACATTGCTCAGAAGGGTCTAGCTGTCTCTTTTTAAATGAGCTTCCCTTGATTATCTGAACTAGGAAACAGGACATAACTACACCATAATCATTGCAGTTTGAAATTATAAAGGGGGAGAAATGAATATTAATTTCAGATCCTTTACTTCTCCAGAAACTGCAAGCTGCAACCAGTCAATAGAAGTAGACTATTAATAATTGAATTAATGGTACTCAGTGAAAATAGAGCACAAGATCAGGAGCTTAAAGGGCTTTAATTTAAACTCAAGTCAGTCGTCACAGGGAAGAGAAAAGGAATATTTGTGATATAGAAAGAGACAAAGTATCGTTATCCTGTAACAGCCAAAAAGTGTTCAGGAAATAATTTTTTATTATACATTACTCCAATAAGCCAGGATACGTGAACCTCTTTTCCTTGTTGTAGATTATTAACACAACGGCTAGTAATTCAAGACGTTTTTATGCAATATTATATACCCTAGAGCACATATAACAAAATTTTGTTTATTTTATGTATTCAATCATATCTAGGCAGTTTAACAGTTATTCATAACTTTTATTATTTATTATAATGATTACTAAACATTTGTTTTATTAGCCCCTTTAGAAAGCACTGGAAATAAATTCACTCATCTCTATCAACGCAATTGAGAACTACCTGGTTGGTGTAAGGCTATCAGAGGACAGTGTCATAAAATAGCTTTATTTTGTAGATTTTTATATTAAAAGTGAAGAAGTTTGCAGGTGCCACAGTTGCTTCTGAACAGAAAGATATCAAACACCAATGTAGCCTTCTTTCTTTAGAAGAAATTCCAGACAAATAATATTTAGAAGTCATACTTCCTGACATGGGCCAAGTTCTTCTTAAAATTGTAGAAAGTCAGAAATGCATGAGAAGAATTTTCCAGTCTTTTTCTGCATGTCCTCTGAAGTTCAAGAAAATTAAAAAAAATAGCAAAGGCAATTTTTAAAACTCTAAATCTAAGCTAAAAACAAATCTCTTTTCACTAACTACGTCAGACAGGTCCAATCCGATTTGATAATATCTATGTTACATTTGGAAATAATTAGTGGGATTAGTAAGGGTCAGCTTTAGAGATGGGAAAGTGCTGAATGCTCATTTTATACAAAATATATTGATCTCCAAGCCACTCAGACTGGAAGGGTTTGATAATAATGTTTCCAGTCATAGATGCCATCTCTGATTGTGAGTTAAATAGGATTCCTCATACATTCTATTATGTTTAAGAAATATTAACTATACCATAATACATTAATTGAATCATCTATGGATGAGAATGATCAATCCTTTCCACTACATAGAATGATAATATTAACTAACAGAAATTCAGAACAATGTTTTTTAGGGGTCTTAGCATCTAGTGATCAAACATTACAGATGAAGCATTTGAAGCTTAAAGCAGTCAGATTTGTGTCACTGGTAATCTGTTTAGGGTAGATTATAAAAGCTTGCAAATTTGTGCTTGTATAAATTACTATAGATACTGCATTTCTGTTTGCCATTCACTGCCAGTTACTTGGGCAACTTAGCTGTGCAAACAAGGATTACCAGGTAATGTCCACACTGGAGTTCCAGCTAATTGACCATTTCCTCCTAATTGAGAGAATTATGCATATGTCATGATTATAACAATTATCCTATATATTTTCACAGGGAACCTAATTAATTAATTTCTAACTTGGGAATTATATTTTTTATATTATGTTACATGACAGTTACCCTCTTTTAATGTTCTCAGTTAATTATCTTTACTCTTCTTTCTCTGAATGATTTATTCTGAAATAAGTGTATACTTCACTCCATTTACATATAATCCTAAAACAACTCTGATGATGAAAGATTTTATTTATAATAATGGAAAGCAAAACAATGTATTTGGAAATATACTTCAACATCCAAAGTTATTTTAAATAACCACTGAAGCTTTTGCCATCCGTAAGTTCTATACTTCTTACTGTAATAATTGAACATGTTGTTTTCCTATCACCAGCACTCACAATAAATAGAGGATGATAGATATGTAGATAGATAAATAGATAGATATATAGATAAGTATTTGACATGTTTGAATACATGATAGACGTCCTTATTTTTTGATAAAAGTATTTCTTTTTTATGAAGAAAAGTGAGGTATCAAGTTTACTTAGAAGATATAAATTAGTTAATTTAGTGAATATAGGGAAGAGTGCCCAGATCAAAAAAATCTTGAGAAGGAACTGAAAACATTGTGAAGAGGCCCCAGGTCTTTAGAAGATTTTATATTCTTCCTATAGCTGGAAAGAGATAGCCCTGAGAATAACCAGAGTCCAGCAAGGTGGAAACTTATGTTCAGAAAATATTAAACTGGAGACCGTACATCACAGTGGTTCAGGGCACATGCTTTGGAAACACACAGTACCTGAGTTTAACACCCAGTCCTGACACTTACTGCTGTGATATTTGGTGTTCATTTAACATATCCTGTCTGGTTCCTCATCTGTAAAATGAAATAATTACAGTACCCCTTAGGGTTATTATGAAAAATAAAATTTAAAAAAAATTAGAAAATAAAATGGACAAAGGACTTGAATAGATTTTTCTCCAAAGAAGGCATACAAGTGGCCAATAAGCACCTGAAGAAAGTTCAACATCACTAATCAATAGGGAAATGCTATTCAAAACTATAATGAGATACCACTGCACACTTATTAGGACAGCTATTATGAAAAACAAAAAACTAGAAATAGCAAGTGTTGGTGAGGATGTAGAGAAATTGGGACACTTGTACATTGTTGGTGCAGCTGCTGTGGAAAATATTATGGCAATTTCTCAAAAAATTAAACAGAATGATCATGTGATCCAGCAATTCTTCTTTGGGTATATATCCCAAAGAAATGGAACAGATATATGTATAACCCTGTTCATAGCGGCATTATTCACAATAGTCCAAAGGTGGAAACCACCCCAGTGTGAAACAATCCAAGATGAATGGATAAACAAGACGTGGTATATACATACAAAGGAATACTGTTATTCAGCCTAAAGAGGATGGAAATTCTGACACATGCTGTAATATGGATGAAACGTGGGGACAACATGCTAAGCGAAATAAGCCAGTGAGAAAAGGACAAATACTGTGTGATCCTACTTTTATGAGGTCCCTAGAGCACTCAAATTCAGAGAGTCAGAAAGCATTTAAAATGGTATTTGCCTGAAGCTGCTGGAGGAAGAAATGGAGAGTTGTTGTTTAACTGGTACACAGTCTCAGTTGGGGACGATGAAGAATTTCTAGAGGTGGGTGGTGGTGATGGCTGCACAAAAACTTGAAAGTACTTAATGCCACAGAACTGTATGCTTAAAAATGGTTAAAATGGCAAATTCTGTGGTCTGTATTTTACCACAATAAAAAGTATATACCAAATTGAAAAAAATAGTCAATACATCTAATATGCTAAAAATTGTGCTCAGCACATCACAAGTTCTCAAAAGAATGAGCTTTTATTATTTTTCTTCACTTTTTGCCAAATTTCTTGACAACAACTTCCTTATGCTAATGATGTTATGATGGAAGCACATGCAGTAAAGTAATAATAATTAGAGGCAAAGCAATTGTTAGGGAAGGTATTCTACCTTCTTATATTAAAAAGTTTCTAAGAAAAAACTAAATTTTCATGACTTTTTGCAACTAACCTTCTAGATGAGACATAAATTGTATCAATTAGATGCAAAACAAAAGTCTTGAAAAGCGGAATGGAGAAAGAGATCACTGCACATCAGAATGTGATATAGGTAGACTCTGCATTGTTACCTGACACCCAGCTTCGTAGGTGTCAGAGGCAGTTTATCAGTGAGAGCACGGAAATAGCAACAGTGGCTACAGTACTGAATGACCTTTTCGTTATGGCATCATGAGTCTGAACTTGAAGACAATAGTACAGACACAGTCTCATGTGACTTTCTCAGTATCTAGTTGCTTGTATTAGATTTTTCTGCTAGAAATACCTAGAGTAGTTTCTGACTTCTGTATCAATCTTGAATGATACTGTGAGACCATCAGTAGCTGCAGCATGTAACCACTAGAAGCAGAATGGCCATGGCCTCTGTAATGAATATCAGGCTCAACACTGTAATGAATATGGTTTGAACTGTATGTTCTGTGTCAAGGGCTGTTTGATCATGGTGCCCGAGAACCAAAATAAATGAGCAATCTAAAAAAGTCCTAGGGGATATGGGGATATATGTATACATATAGCTGATTCACTTTGTTATACAGCAGCAACTAACAGAACAATGTAAAGCAATTATACCTCAATAAAGATGTTAAAAAAAATCATAGATACATAAATAAATATAGAAGATAGATAGATAGATAGATAGATAGATAGACAGATAGATAGATATATAAAAACCCTCTAGAGAAAATGACCTGACATAAGTTATTACAGTGGAGAGTCAAGATTCTCCACCCAGTTTCTAGACCCAAGTGAGTTCATAGACACAGAGCCCTTTGCATGAGGAGAGAACTTACTTCCTTGGAGGAAAAACATTCTGACATTGTCACAATCAGGCTTGTGTGGCTTGTGGCCACTTACTAAGGTGAACGTGTATAATAGAGAAAAAGGAAATACTCAGTTTAGGGGACTTTGGTTCATGGACTTTGAGTTGATATGAATTTTTGGCATCACAGAGGGTCACTGTGGTTTACCACACAGATGGAAAGCTGAGGGAGAGGCAGAGGATGGCTGAGTAGGCCTCAAGAAGTCCTAGTGCACTTGTGAACCCACCCTGTGATTATTTCCCCACTTCCTATATGCAGATATGAATTAACCACAATTGGGACCTGGCGGAATATCCACATTGGCTCCTCGTGATAAGAAAACTTTGGTGAAAGCTCCATTCCCTGTTTATTAAAATAATAATAGACATACAATACCACATCTATCATGGATTTCAGAGATTAATGCCAGACTCAAGAACTTAAAATGTTGAAGTCTTGGTGATTCCTACCACTTCTCTGATTTTTTAGCTTATTTAACTTCTGTAGAAAACAAGTAGATCTTGGAGAATATAAGAGGATTGTTATAAACATAATTGGCATTAACTCTAACCACAGATAGTTTACTGACGTAGCCTCTTTACTTGACCAAGTCAACACAGATCCTGTTATCTTTTATGAGGCTTCCAGACCAATAATTTATATTCTATCCCAGGCACCCACACATGCGATAAACAACTCGTTTTCAACTGACAGTAGCAGCAATATTTCTTCCTGGCTTACTTCAGCTTTCTGTCATAACCTAGTCTACAGAATCGCTGAGCACCTCCTATCTTAGGACCACCATATTGATTGTATAGCAGGCTGATTAAACCCGGAAAGCCAGACGAAGCAGATCTTCTGGGTAGCCTGGTAATATATATATGGACAAGGTGATGGCAGAAATAAAACAAAAATTGGGGGTACCGTGAAGCTTCTGGAATGCAGAGCTCTGGGGTACATCAAAATACAGTACTTTCTCTAACATCAAATGCAGTTGCTGAATTGTTGCACTCTTTACCCCTAAGAAAGAGGTGCAATACTTGGTTGATCTTTTTGAATTTTAGAGGAAATAAACGTTACAGGTTGGCATGTGTCACCGGTACATTTTAAAGAACGCTTTAAAGCTGCAACTTTTGAAGAGGGTTCAGGACAAGAGAAGAATTTCAGCTGATCCTGGCTGCAGGATAAGCCCTGCAATTTTAGCCATGTGACCTAGCAAATCCAGATCCCCTTCTCCTATTTCACTATTATTTTATATAAAGTGTACATTTCAGTCTTTCAGTTTAGGAGAGCAGTGTGGGACTGTATTAGAAGAGGAATGGACATCATTACCAGGCGTGGATATGGTGACCGCTCTGGATAAAGGGGTATGGACATACATATAACTAGCACCCTCAAGTTCTAATATGTAGAGTTAGTTAAGGGGATGCTTACAAGGAGAGAAATATCAAAATGCACACAATCCCCTGAACTTTTATTATTCCTCAGAGAGATGTGCTAAGCTGCATATAATCAGGATTCCAGTAAACAGCAAACTCTCCCTTGTACTGAGCTTCATATTTATAAAAACAGAAGGCACAGAATCATCATCTGAATGTCTTCAAGAAACTTTCCCCAAAAGCAAATGAGAACCCAAGATTTGAGTGCAGATATTTTGGGGGTGATAAGAAGAAGCATTTTTTGGAAAGATATCTAATAAAATATTTTTAGCTTGCAGGGTTTTTTATTTAAAAAATGGTTTATCTTTTTTTAAAAATTTTATTGGAGTATAGTTGATTTACAATGGTGTGTTAGTTTCAGGTGTACAGCAAAGTGATTCAGTTATACATATACATATATTCATTCTTTATCAGATTCTTTTCCCATATAGGTTATCACAGAATATTGAGTGGAGTTCCCTGTGCTCTAGAGTAGGTCCTTGTTGGTTATCTATTTTATATATAGTAGTGTGTATCTGTTAATCCCAAACTACTAATTTATTCCTCCTCCCCAGGTTTCCCCTTTGGCAACTATAAGTTTGTACTCTGTTTCTGTTTTGTAAATAAGTTCATTTGTATCATTTTTTAGATTTGACATATAGGGGGTATTGATCCATTAGTTCCTATCAGTTATTGGCTGAGAGGGTCTCCTGGGGTTGTTAATTTCTTGGCACTTCTAGCCTGCCACATGCACAGGCTAAGCCTGCCCTGATATCCATAGGAATCTTTTTAGCAGTAATGAGAAGATGCTTGTGGTAGGGAACGATTGAATAAGGCTGTGTAAGTCACTACGTGACAGGGCAATATACATGGACCAACAAGATCTTCTGACTCTGGTCTATTCCTTCCACAACTTGGATCCACTCATCATGTTAAGTTACTAATTCTCTATGGTGGTGGCTGGTCAGGACTTCTAGAATAAAAATTACAACAGTAGTGTTAAAATTTAAAGGGCCGCAATGCCATAATTAGCATTTATTATCCCTTCTTTGTACTCAAAATGTATATAATTCCACTTTAGACAAATTCCTGTCCCTTCCATGGTGAAGGCGATCAGGCTTATGAGTTTACTTGCCATCAGGGAGATGGTTAGTCTCTTAGAGAGAGGGTAACAGAGTGAGGGTCCAGGGTTGGTCTCTGCAGGTGACGTTAGCCCTGGCTGTAGATGGATTGGTGAGAGGAAACTCATGTGGTTGGGCCCATGTACACCCTCCACACCTGACACCATGAAAACTATCCATTGGACTATTAGGCGAGTACTACTATATATATATATATATATATAGTACTTCAGCATCTCTTTTGCAGAAGATGCTGCTCTCAGGATGTGAGACACAAAGTTTCATGCACTTCTGTTCTGATTCCAACAGACCCATTCACAAGCCTATTTCCAAGACTTTCTTGTCAATAATATTACAACCTTGCTTCATAAAGGGCTAGATGAAGCAGTCAAAACGTTCACATCTGCTCATGAGTCTAGGTGTAATCTTACCTGTAACTACTCCTTCCTCCACACAAAGGTGATGACCAGGTGTATTGCTCTAAAATCTGTACTATTTTCCCTAACCATGTCTTTCAGTGTAAGGCTTTCACTGGCACATCCCATTTTTGTCTTATTATAATACATAGGGATAACCCAATTTTGAACATGGCCTAACTTTTTTCCCTTGTCATAAAGAAAAACTAATGATGCCATAGGTGTGAACTGAGGGAGAGGTGTGGATGCAACAGAGGCATGACATGGAACCTGAGACATTTGATCATGTAATTTCCTTGTAGCATCTGAACCTACTGGCAATCCAGCTTTCAAAAATCTATATTGTGGGGCTTCCCTGGTGGCGCAGTGGTTGAGAATCCGCCTGCCAATGCAGGGGACATGGGTTCGAGCCCTGGTCTGGGAAGATCCCACATGCCGCGGAGCAACTGGGCCCGTGAGCCACAACCGCTGAGCCTGCGCGTCTGGAGCCCGTGCTCCGCAACAAGAGAGGCCACGATAGTGAGAGGCCCGCGCACCGCGATGAAGAGTGGCCCCCGCTTGCCGCAACTGGAGAAAGCCCTTGAACAGAAACGAAGACCCAACACAGCCAAAAATAAATAAATAAATAAATTTATAAAAAAAAAATCTATATTGTGACTTAACCTGTCGCTGGTACTAACATAGTCTCATTTCTAGCCTCCAGCTTCTACCGTTTTCTCCCTGTAACTTTTTCTCAAAACAGTAGAAAGAATAATGTTTTAAAACTAGATAAATGATGGCAAGACTCTCTCTTGCCTGAATCTCTACAGATTATTTCCATAACATTGAAATTAAGTCCAAACTCCTTATGAGGCCTACAATATGCTACCTCATCTGGTTTCTGAGTCTCTGAGCCATTTTCTACCTCCTGTGCTCTCCATAACTACCATCCAAACCTGTAGGTTTATCTGCTTGCACTATTTTGGCAGACAATGTGTACTGATTTGTTGATTGGATTAACAGTTTACATTAAAGTTCAGCAAGAAATGCACTAGATAATTACTGTAAATTTTATGAACTGATCCATGACTAATTGCACTAGAATAGTTTTGAAACTGTAGTATGATAATTTAAAAAGACTCTAGAAATGAGAAGAATTTGCACACAAACATGCTATTGTATTTTCCTCATGTGTTCATTTTGGACATTTCTGAACATAACTGTTTTTTCATACTTGAAAATTTCAAAGCTTTAACACACAAATTAGGGACTTATTTTGATTCCCAAAATACTTTTCATAACTCAGTATAGTGAGTACTCAGTTTATCACCTAATGCCATACATCCTAATGAAAATAGATACTGTGCCTTATATAACTGACAAATATTGAATGAAAAACTCTAAAAACTTATAACATGCCAAAATCAGAGCTCTTAGATCAATGTTAACTCAATCATTGACTGTGTGGTCAATCTAATATATTTTAAAATGAATAAACACCCAACTACTGTGCAATACAGCAAATAAAAACAGATTTATAAAACCTGAATTTTTTAAAAATGTAATTTTAAAGTGTTGATTCTATATTTTAGCACTGAAATTATTTTAAACCAACTTTTGGAGACCTGAAGATTTATAGACTTCTGAATCTTGAGACAAGGAAATAAAAAAAAATGAATTTGCTGAACTTTGGAAAATAATTTGCTCAGTTTGGGTATCATGTGAAGTCTGAGACAGTTGGAATAATTAAGAAGGATTCTTTAAAAAAGTCAAAAAGCATTTTTGAATTAACATATCTGACACTAATATATTATTTTCAGTGATTTATTGCATGATGTTAGTGGATTATACTAAAATCTACTGAGAATAATGTCTTATAAAATAAGAAAGCCTCCTTTTAGCAGAGAGTCCAGATGTCTTTTGGAAATATCTTGCACTATTGTGGGAAGGGGTGGTGGATGAAAGATGGTTCATCACATAAATTCGTGAAGAGTTCTTTTCAGCAATATCACAACAGATGTGGATTTGAGTGTTGATGGTAGCTGCCAGCTGCGCTTCTCCCTCAGCCACCAGAAATCATGCACATGTGACATCTGTGGGTACTATGCAGTGAAAAGAACTGGCAAAAAGACCTCTTACAGGTATTATTACAAATACACCCCCCAACTCCACCACCACTTCTTTTTCTTGGAAATGTGGGGCTTCTGCTAAAGTGTGTGATTTTTTTAAATAAATATAATTATAATGATCTTGAGTCTAGTGTATAAATTCAAAGCTTATTATCTGTTCCAGTAGATTAGGTTTTTTTTCTTCTAGTGATCCATTTCTTTTTCCCTGTTACACATCTAGTGTAAAAAGCTGAACAGTTTTTAAATTACCTGGGAGGCTGTTTTTTGAAAGACTGATCTGAAACTTTTACTATGTGACGTATTAAAACTTCACCATGGGATGCCTCATTGTACCTCCAAGGAAGGAGCAATCTAGACATCTAAAACTGAGAACGTGAGCCTGTATAATCATGACTAGAAGAAAGTCCTTCAAAGTAGTAGTAGTAGGATCCTGGGACAGAGAAAATCAACACTGACCTTGAATACAAGCCCCAGATTAAAAGCCATAAAGGAAAACATTGCAAGTCAATTTACAGCATGCTTCTTACGTGGGCCACTCTAAGAAATATTTTTATGATGAATGACTGCAGGGATTTTCTCATAAAACAAATGTTTAAGATTCACACTATTTTTTTAACTAGCCACCTTAGGCATATCTCAAACACAGGCAGACACTTATGATAAACAAGACTAAGACACCCAGAACTTAGAGAAGAAAGTAAGAGAAAAAGAAGCCTTAACTGCATTGTTTGTGGTTAAACCTGAAGACATATCTTCCAAGAAGTCACTGTCAAAAATTTAGCTGGAGTTAATATCAAAATAGTTGGACCTAAGAACACATGTATAACACAGAACACTAATAGGAACCTATACATAGAATCTGTGTCTGTATTAATGTAGACAAAACAATAAAAAACTCATGGAAAAATTATTTTTTTCAAAACGTTATCAAAAATGTGATTCTTATATAATAAGTCTGCTTTACATCCATATATATATAATAGATTTTGAAATGAAATTAAATACAAGATACAAATAACCATTTGCATTTTATCTTATACTGATATGTTATAAAATAGCAAATGCTCATGTCCACTATTTAATAGAGAATTTTTGTTTTCTTTTACCTGCTCAATATTCAGAAGAAGTGTTCAGGAAGATACTTATTTCCATGTTTCATCAAATATATTTATATATTCTGCCTTGTTTGAAACATAATTAAAAATTCCATTTCTCACAGATATAATGTAGCAATGAAAAAATATTTTTACTACAAATTTGGTCATATTTGGAAAATATTAAACTAAACTTACATAAAATTATTTTTTCAAATATTTGCATATTACTTCATCCTTTTTGAAAAATTAATAGAATTTATTTTACAAGCAGTTTAAGGTTTACAGAAAAATTGAGCAGGTAGTACAGAGATCAGATACAACCCCTTTCACTTATTTTCCCCTATTTTTGACCTCCTGCATTAGTATGGTACTTTTGTTTCAATTTATGAACTGATACTGGTACATTATTATTAATGAAAATGCACAATTTACACCATGGTTTGCTCTTTGTGTTTTACAGTTTAATGGGTTTTGACAAATGCCTAATATCATGTACCTTTACAGGTCATTACTATATATTGCAGTATGGCTTCACCACCCTAAAATTACCTGTACTTCACTATTCACTCCATCTTCTCCCACACCCTCTGGAAGCCACTGATTTTTTTAACTGTCTCTATAGTTTTACCTTTTTCAGTGTGTCATAAACTGGAAATATACAGTATGTAATGCAGTCTTTTTCAACTGGTTTCTTTCACTTAGCAATGTGCATTTAAGTTTCCTCCATGTTGTTTCATGATTGATAGCTCTTTTATTGTTGAATAACATTCCACTGCATACATGTACCAAAGTTTGTTTATGCATTCACCTATTGAGGGGCACCTTGACTGCTTCCAGTTTTTGGCAATTATGAATAGAGCTGCTGTAAACATTCTTGTGCAAAATTTTGTTTGGACCCAAATCTACAACTCATTTGTGTGTTGCTGGATTGTATGCTAAGACTATGTTCAGCTTTGTCAAAAGTGCCAAACTGTCTCCTGAAGAGCCTGCAGAATCTTGTTTTTCCACCAGGAATAAATGAGAGTTCTTGTTGCTCTGCATCCTTTTCTATATTTGGTATTGTCTGTATTGGGGTTTGAGATCATCCTAATGGATATGTAGTAGTCTTTCAATGTTGTTTTATTTTGCAATTTTTTAGTAATATGTGATGTTGAGCATTTTTTTGATATGCTATTGGCCATCTGTATATCTTTTTAGTGAGCTATCTATTCATATCTATTTTCCATTTTTATTTTTTTGTTGTTTTTGTACTGTTGAGTTTAAAATGTTCTTTGTATATTTTGAATAGGAGTTCTGTATCAGATATAAGTTTTACAAACATTTCTCCCAGATCATCGTATGTCTTTTCATTATATTAACAGTACCTTGCTCAGAAGTCTACTTATTTTATTCTTTCATAGGTGGTGCTTTTAGTATTATATCTAAATATTCATTGCCAGTGAATTCCCTGGTGGTTCAGTGGTTAAGGCTCTGAACTTCCACTGCAGGGGGCACGGATTCGATCCCTGGTAGGGGAAATAAGATCCAACATGCTGTGATGTGGCCAAAAGTAAATAAATTTTAAAAATTAAAATTAAAAAAATATTCATTGCCAGACCTAAGGTCACCTACGTTTTCTCCCATGATATCTTCTATATGTTTATAATTTTGCATTTTATTTCTAGGTCTAAAATTTATTTTGAGTTAATTTTTTGAAAAGTATAAGGTCTGTGTCTATATTTGTTATTTTTCTTGTTTTTTCCTGAAGAATTTTTTGAAAAGACTATCAGTCCTCTATTGAATGGTTTTTGCTCTTTCATCAAGCATCAGTTGACTGTATCTGTGTGGGTCCATTTCTTGGCTCTCTGTTGTGTTCCATTGATTTATTTGTCTATGATTTCATCAATACCACACAGTCTTGATTACTATAGCTTTATAGTAAACCATGAAGAAGAGTAATGACAGTTTTTCAAATGCGTTTTTCTTTTTCAACTTTGTGTTGGCTATTCTTGGTTTTTTACCTTTACTTATAAACTTTAGACTCATTTTTGAATATCCACAAAATAACTTTCTGAGATTTTAATTGGGATTGAAATAAATTTATACAGAAACTTACAAAAAACTAACATCTTAACATTGTCTTCCAATCCATGAACATGGGATATCTCTCAATTTATTTCTAACTTCTTTAATTTTTTCATCAAATTTCATACTTCTCCTCACATAGATTTTGTATATATTTTGTTAGATATACACCTAAGTATTTTCCACTTGTTGGTGCTAATGAAAGTGGCATTATGTTTTACTTTTCAATTCCATATTGTTTATTGATGTTACAGAGGAAACCAATTGACTTTTTCACATTAACCTTGTATTTTGTAACCTTACTGTAATTGTTTAATAGTTCTAGGGATTTTCTTTGTCAATTCTTTGAGATTTTTTTTTATAGATAATTGTGTCATCTGCTATCAAAAACAGTTTTCTTTCTTTCTCCAATCAATATACATTTAGTTTCCTTTTCTTATCATATTGCACTAGCTAGAACTTCCAGTATGATGTTGCTTTTTTTTCAACCTTAGGGTGAAAGCATCTAGTTTCTAACTCTCAAGCATGATGTATGCTAGAAGTTTTTTGTAGATGTTCTTTATCAAGATGAAGAAGTTTCTCTTTATTTCTAACTTCCAAAGAGTTTTTATCATGAATGCATGTTGGATTTTGTCACATGGTTTTTCTGCATCTATTGATATAATCATAAGTTTTTTTCTATTTTAGACTTTTGCTGTAATGGATTGTATTAATTGATTTTGAATGTTGAATCAGTCTTTTATACCTGAAATAAATTCTACTTGGTCATGATGTATAGTTATTTTTATACATTGTTAGATTCTATTTATTAGTATATTGTTGATAACCTTTGTATATTTATGAGATATATTGCTCTGTAGTATTTTATTTTTATCATGTCTTTTTCTAGTTTTGGTATTAGGATAATTCTGGCTTCATAGGATGAGTTACAGAGTGTTCCATCTGTTTTCTATTTCTAAACAAGATTGTAGAGAATTGGATTTATATATTCCTTAATTTTTTTGTACAATTCAACAGTGAGTCCATCTGGGCCTGGTGATTTCATTTTGGAAGTTTATTAATTACTGATTCAATTGTTTTAACAGATATAATCCTATTCTGATTATCTCTTTCTCCTTGTGTGACTTTTTGAAGATGTGTCTTTCAAGAAATTGGTTCATTTCATCTAAGTTATCAAATTTGTGGTCATAGAGTTCTTCGTAATATTCCTTCATTAGCTTTTTGATGTCCATGAGAAAAGTGGTGATTGCTTCTATCTTATTTCTGATATTAGTAATTTTGGTCTTCTCTCTCTCTCTCTTTCTTTTTCCTTATCTAGCTTGGTTAGAATTTTATCAATTCAATTGATCTTTTCAAAAACCTGCTTTTTGTTTAATTTTTTTTCTCTATTGTTTATATGTTTCAATTTCATTGGCTTCTACTCTAATTTTTATTATTAATTTCTTCTGCTTGCTTTAGATTTATATGCTCTTCTTTCTCTAGTTTCCTAAGCTAGATTCTTAAATTATTTATTTTAGATCTTCTTCTTTTGTAAAATATGTGTTTCATGCTATACATTTCTTTGTAAGCACTGCCATCACTGCATTCTACAAATTTTGACAACTGTATTCTCATTTTCATTTGGTGCAATATATATACATACATATATATATGTATATATATATATATATGTATATATATGTATATGTATACATATATATTTAAATTTTCTCTTGAGACTTCTTTGATTTAAATGTTACTTAGAATTTTGTTCTTTAATTTGCAAATATTTGGCAGTTTTCCAACCATCTTCCTCTTATTAATTTCTAGTTTAATTCCACTGTGGTGTGAACACATGCTTTGTAGATTTCTATTGTCTTATATTTGCTAAAGTGCATTTTATGGTCCAGAAAGTGATCTATTATAGTGAATGTTCCATGTGATCTTGAGAAAAATGTGAAACGTCTAAATATTTGGACTCTGAAATTTGGATTGAAAAAAAGGCAACATCATACTGGAAGTTGTTGGATGCCCTAAAAGTGCCAATTAGATCCAACTGAATGATGGTTCTGTTCAGTTCAACTATATTCTTTCCGATTTTCTGCCTGCTTGAGCTGTCAGTTACTGAAAGATGGGTGTTTAAGTCTCCAGTTATAATTGGTGATTGACTGTTCCCCTAAATATTCTATAATTTTTGCCTCGTGTACTTTGTTGTGTTTTTAGGTGCATACACTTTAAAGACTGTTATGTCTTCTTGCAGAACTGACTCCTTTGTCATTATGTAATACTCCTCTTTATATTTGATAATTTCCTTGTTCTGATATCTGCTTTATCAGAAATTAATATAGCTACTACAGTATCCTTTTGATTATTGTTAACATGAAACATCTTTCTCCAACCTACTTGTAATCTATCTGTGTCTTTATATCAAAGTTGGTTCTTTATATATATATATATTTTTTATTTTTAGCATCTTAATTGGAGTTTAATTGCTTTACACTGGTGTGGTACTTTCTGCTTTATAACAAAGTGAGTCAGCTATACATATACATATATCCCCATATCTCCTCCCTCTCCCACTCCTCTAGGTGGTCACAAAGCACTGAGCTGATCTCCCTGTGCTATGCGGCTGCTTCCCACTACCTATCTGTTTTACATTTGGTAGTGTATATATGTCCATGCCACTCTCTCATTTCGTCCCTGCTTACCCTTCCCCCTTCCTGTGTCCTCAAGTCCATTCTCTATGTCTGTGTCTTTATTCCTGTCCTGCCCCTAGGTTCTTCAGAACCTTTTTTTTTTTTTTTTTTTAGGTTCCATATATATGTGTTAGCATACGGTATTTATTTTTCTTTTTCTGACTAACTTCACTCTGTATGACAATCCCCAGACCCATCCACCTCACTGCAAATAACTCAATTTATTTTCTTTTTATGGGTGAGTAATATTTCATTGTATATATGTGTCACGTCTTCTTTATCCATTCATCTGTCGATGGACACTTAGGTTGTTTCCTTCTCCTGGCTATTGTAAATAGAGCTGCAATGAACATTGTGGTACATGACTATTTTTGAATTATGGTTTTCTCAGGATATATGCCCAGTAGTGGGATTGCTGGGTTGTGTGGTGGTTCTATTTTTAGTTTTTTAAGGAATCTCCATACTGTTCTCCATCATGGCTGTATCAATTTACATTCCCACCAACAGTGCAGAAGGGTTCCCTTTTCTCCACACCCTCTTCAGCATTTATTGTTTGTAGATTTTTTTGATGATGGCCATTCTGACTGGTGTGAGGTGATGCCTCATTGTAGTTTTGATTTGCATTTCTCTAATGATTAGTGATGTTGAGCATCCTTTCATGTGTTTGTTGGCAATCTGTATATCTTCTTTGGAGAAATGTCGATTTAGGTCTTCTGGCCATTTTTAGATTAGGTTGTTTGTTTTTTTTTTTTTGATATTGAGTTGCATGAGCTGCTTGTAAATTTTGGAGATTAATCCTTTGTCAGTTGCTTCATTTGCAAATATTTTCTCCCATTCTGAGGGTTGTCTTTTGGTCTTGTTTATGGTTTCCTTTGTTGTGCAAAGCTTTTAAGTTTCATTAGGTCCCATTTGTTTATTTTTCTTTTTATTTCCATTTCTCCAGGAGGTGGGTCAAAAAGGATCTTGCTGTGATTTATGTCAGAGAGTGTTCTGTCTATGTTTTCCTCTCAGAGTTTTATAGTGTCTGGCCTTACATTTAGATCTTAATCCATTTTGAGTTTATTTTTGTGTATGGTATTAGGGAGTGTTCTAATTTCATTCTTTTACATGTAGCTGTTCAGTATTCCCAGCACCACTTATTGAAGAGGCTATCTTTTCTCCATTGTATATTCTTGCCTCCTTTAACAAAGGTGACCATATGTGCGTGGGTTTATCTGTTCGCTTTCTATCCTGTTCCATTGATCTATATTGGTTCTTTATCAATAACATGCAGTTGGGTCTTATTTTTTACCCATTCTTCCCATCTCCATCTCTTTGGTGTTTATAGACCTTTCACATTAACATAATTATAGATATAATTGAAGTAATATCTACCATGTGTGTTTTACGTTTTCTATTTCCTTTGGCCTTTGTCTCTGTTTATCTTTTGTCCTCCTCCACTGGCTTCAACTGAGCAACCGTGTTTATCTCGTTTTCTCTCCTCTCTTACTGCTTCAGTTATACTTCCTTTATTGACTTTTTAGTGATTGTGTTGTATTTGAAATATGCATTTACAATTAGTCTAAGCCCACTTTCAGATAACAGTATACTGCTTCATAAGAGTTGCAAGAATCTTATAAGTGACTATTCTCCATTCCTCCCTCCCATGCCTTATAATATTGCTGCCATTTCACTGATCCGTATGCTATGATCACAATACATTGTTGTGAGTATTACTTTGAACTAAAAATTGTCAATTAGATCATTTAAAAGAAAAGTAAAAGATTTTACTTAACTTTATTTATTCTTTCTCTGATCCCCTTCCTTTCTTCATGGAGATCTGAATTTTTCACCTATATTATTTTTTCCTCTCCCTGGAGAACTTCTTCAACATTTTGCAAGGCAGAGCTACTGGTGACAAATTCCCTCAATGTTTGTTCATCTCAGAAAGTCTTTATTTCTCCTCCACTTTTGAAGATAATTTTGATGGATTCAGAATTATAATTTGGTGGGAGTTTTTTCTTTTACTATTTTAAATATTTTATCCCACTTTCTCTTGCTTACACAGTTTGTGAAGGGAAGTCCTATTATGCCTTTCTTGTTCCTCTATAGATAATAATACTAACCTTCACCCTTCCAGCTTATTTCAAGATTTTTCTTTGTCTCTGTTTTTTCTGCCATGTAATATGATATACCTAGGTGAACTGAGTGGGGTATTTATCCTGCTTAGTATTCTCTGAGCTTCCTGGATCTGTGGTTTGGTGGCTGCCATTAATTCTGGAAATTTCTCAATCACTATTACTTCAATTATTTCTTTTGTTTCTTTCTCTCCTTCTTTTCCTAGTACTCCTATCACACATATGTTACACATTTTTGGTTGTCTCACAGTGCTTAGATACCCTGTTACATTTTTTAATTCTTTTTGTTTCAGTTTTGGAAATGTCTATTGACATACCATTAGGCTCACTGCGTTTTTCTTCTGCTTTCCAGTCTACTCATGGGCATTCTTTAGTACTTTCTATTCCTAGCACTTTCTTTTGATTCTTTCATAAGTTTTCCATCTCCTTACATTAGCAATCTATTCTTTCATTATCCACTTTTTCCATTAGAGTCCTTGGCTCATTAATCACAGCATATTTTAAATTTATATTATGACAATCTCAGAATCTCTTCACATCTAAATCTGGTCTAATGCTTGTTTCGTCTCTTCAGACATTTTTCTTGACTTTTATCATGTAATGTAATTTTTATTGAAAGTCAAGCACAATGTACTCAGTAAAAGGAACTGAAGTAAATAGTCCTTCAGTGTGAAGTTTCATTTTTATCTGGCTAGGTGCCATGCTGTGTTTAATTTTTGCTGTAGTTGAAGGTGTCAGAAGCTTGACTTTCTTCTAATATTCTTGCTTTTTTCTCTGCTGTTGTTACTAGATTTCCCTATAAACTCCTTTTTAAAAAAATATTTTATTATTTATTTATTTAATTTATTTGGTTGCACCGGGTCTAGTTGTGGCTCACTGGCTCCTTAGTTGCGGCACGCATGTGGGAACTAGTTCCCTGACCAGGGATCAAACCTGGGCCCCATGCACTGGGAGCACAGAGTATTAACCACTGTACCACCAAGGAAAAAAATAAAGTCTGTGTCTTCCAGTTCTCTCAGCTGTAACCCACTGTTATAATCCTGAAGCCTAGCAGTGCTGGTGGTAAGATGTTGGGGGAGGAAAACATTCTGTAATCTTTTGATGAAATCACTGTGGGTTTTTTTTTTTCCCCCCTCTTTTTTCTTTTTCTTCCTCTAGAACAGAGCCTCTGGGCTGTGGATTTCAGAATATTCTCTTGGTTTCTTTTTTTCTTCTTTTTCCTCCGCTATGTGAGGCAGGAAGTCTAGAGGGAGCTGCAGTTGCTTAATTGCCCTTCACCAAGGTCAAATAAGACTTTGATAAAGTAGTTTCCCTTGAGCGGTAGCCTTTGTTACAGAGAATATAGTGAAGAACAGAATGTTGTGGGCATATTTCAAAATTGCGACTTTCACCCTCCCTCTGCGGCACGCATGATGTGATTTTCTTAAATCCTCAGTGTAAACCCTGTAGGTCTCTCGGAAGTAAAACTCAGAAAGTGTGGAGCTTCAGTAAGAACTGGGCCCTGAATTTATACTCTCAAGCTAGTTCACAGTGAACCTCTAGCAATTCATCAATCACTTTAAATGTTTCTACAGTTACTGAATCCAGAGGATTCTTCTCCTGGTAAGCTGTGATTCTCTGCATTCACTTGTATCTCCAGTTTTAGGGGCAGAAGTTTGCACTGTGACCTTAGTTCTCTGGCAGTTCTAAGAAGAATTGTTGATTTTCACTTCCAAGTTTTGTATAGGTCAGAAAGAGAACTGGAGGCCACCTCATTCTTTTGTTGAAAATAAAGTATATAATTTTTCACCTTTATTTAAAGCATTCCAATGTATTTCTTGCTTGCTTCAGGCATAATTTTAGAACAAAATCATCAAGATTACATTCAATACTTTCTTTATCCTACTAAGAGCATTGGACAAAATGCATTGAATACAATTTTATTATCTAGTATTGAATGAATCATGGAATATCCCCCTAAAATGTAAAAATTATAAGACAAGATAATCAATACAAACAAATGATTACCAAAAAGGCTAATTTTTTTCTATGAACATTGGTAAAATATTTTTGATGGCACTCAGTAAAGTTTTTAAATATTCTTATGTATCTTAAACATTTATTCAGTTCAATATTCAGAATTTTAGAGTTTTATTTTCTATTTTGAGTATGATATTTTTCCAGTAATTTTAAAATGAGTATTACTTCATATACAGAGGAAAGTATTTTCAATGCTATATTCTCACATTGCTCCTAACCAATCTTCCGTTGATTTTCTTGAGCTTTGAAGCTAAACGTTATCTGATCTGATCATTTCCTCTGACGAACACACATTTTACTTCATTTAACAATATAAAATACTGTATGTATTTACACTACATATTGATCCAAATCACATACCTATGCATTAATTTTGACTAACTGCAATTGCTAGTTTGTCCAGAATAATGTTACATGAACATGGAGATAGAGGCCATTCATATTTTGTTTGACTGTAGTGAGAGTGTTTTAGAGTTTCACGACCAAAGATAACATTTGCCCTTGACTCATTCCCTCTTCCATACATCTTTCTCCCTCCTGACTCCCTGTCTCTCTCCTACTATCTGTCTGTATCATCCCACCAGTTTTCATGTTAAGAAAGAAGCCATCCATTTTCATCAGAATGGAATTTAAGAAATTGTCAAATGCTTTCAGATTTTATAGAAACATTTTTTCATCAAAAATTATGAAATCAGAAATATAAGTTTAAATTTAATTGAATAAAATTAACATTAATTGTAAAACAGTGATGTTTTTCACTTAGATATAAAAATATATTGCTCACACTCTTTTTTGTAAATCGTTTTCTTTAGCTATTCAGGAAAGCTAAGGATCAAAGTATGTACAAACAGTGGAGGAAAAAATTAGGCAGTCTGCCGGCTGTCTAATGAGGTTCAGACAATTAATTCTAAAATTGACTCTTACTAATTTTAAGTGGCAGAGTGCTTTCATTGGATTTTCATCTCATTCAATGTAAGAGATAAAAATGATATTCTACCAAATTACTTTATTAGTGAAACTGTCTTTAGTCATCTGAAATCTAAACTTTAACATTGAGGTTTATATTAACTCCAAAGGCTTCCTCTATTTTGTTTGAGAAACTATTGGGGAGTTATATTTTTGGGTGGTGGGAATGGTAGGAAAGATGTTAGTTACTAAAATTTGGCACTTCCCATTGTTCACTCAATTTGTAAATGAAATCACTTTTCCTTTTTTTTGTTTCCTTTTCTTTGTTTTAAAAAGAAGCTAAAACAACTCTCCATTTCACTATATATTTGAGTTGACTGCAGCATTGTGCTTTTTTTCCTTTGTCAGCTTAAAAACAAAGTGATAAACACACTTTTGACAGTTTCTGAACCTAAGTATATGTGATCTTGGTTTATATTTTATACAGTAAATGTAAGAATGACTCAGAGCTCAGAATTTGACCCCATATTAGTTCCTACCTACCCATTCTCTGTAAGATAACTTACATGGCTTGAATTACCTTTGTAAATGATGATTCTAAAATACCAAATCTGGTCCTGCTGTCTTTTCTGCATTCAAGAGTTACACATTCAGTTGCTCATTTTTTGTCTTAGCATGGATATTTAATGACAACCTTACACTTACTTTGACCAAAACAAATGGCTAATCACAGTCTCATCACCAGCAGGGATATAATGCTCCTTTATCAGCATTATTTCATCATCCAACTAGTTACTCAGCTCAAAACCTCCAGAATTATTCTCAACTCCAATCTCTAGGTACTTCCAGCTTAAAGCATGATCTGGACCATCATCACCTGGGAACTCGTTTGAGGCACAATATTAGGCTCCCCAATTCAAACCTATAGATTCAGAATCTGGATTTTAATAGGAGCCCCCTATGACAGGTATAAATATTAAAATTTGAGAAACACTGCCACAAACAATCCTTTACATCCAATCTATCAGTCATTGTTACTACCTCTACACCTAAAACAGATGCAGAAGAGAATACTTTTTAATCATCTCCCTTGTTACCACTGTAATTCTTCATCACCTAGTCCTGCTTCCACTTTGCTCCCCGTGGTCCACTCTTCCCACATCAGCCAGGCTGTTCCTTTGGAATTATACATCAGACCCTGTTGGTTCCCAGCCTAGCCGTTGCATTTGAAGCTCTTTAGCCTGTCCTATAATGTTCTGTATGATCTGTCCTATCTGCCTTTCTGCCATTATTGCCCACTACTCTAATCTCATTTACTCATGTATTATATTTAGCTACACTAGCCTGTTCTGGACACAATGCCTTGTGGTACACCAAGTGCTCCATTTTTACTGGGACCCAGTAACATGCTGGAGGTTGTTTTGAAAAAGGCATCTAATCCTTCACTGCCAACAACATGACCCTGTCCCAGTACCTTATGGACCAGCTTTGTGATACTTCCACAGGAATTTGCCGTAAACTCCAAAGTGCATCTTTTCCCATCACGGAGATCTACAATAACACAGAGTCTGGCAGTTCATACAGCCCCAGTTTCAGGGCAGCTGGTGTTGTATGTAGCCTGGACTGCCACAGAACTCTGTGTAGTTCCGGGAGTCACCCAAGTCTGGCAGTCTTCATGTCTCCCAACATGTGGGCGGATACAGCATACCTATGGTGGAAAGGGTTGTCTCCAGAAGCAAAAGAAGCCTACTAGATGTTTCCTTCTCTGTGGTCATGCAAGGATCTGCAAGACACAGGAATTTGTCTTTTATTTCAGGAGATATCCTGGCATATCCCTGACCACTAGGCCCTAAAATTTTACAGAGTGCCAGGTCCCTGATCCTTCATAGAGTTCATCTTCCAAGATCTGGAGCACATGCATTACCAAGACCTTTGGCATATGAGCCACTCACTGCTGGTCCAGATCTTTTGGGATCATGTTATTACAGAAAGCAGGAGAGTTAACATAGACTCATGAACAATCTATAAATGAATATTAGTGTCCATTCCACATGGATGTGAACTCTTTCTGATCCTTTATACTGATAAGTATAGGAAAAAATAAAAAGAACATTCACCAAATCAATGGCCAACTTGCCACATGCTAAGGCTTTATTAATCTGTTATAAAGCAGTGATAGCACCTAAAATAGCAGCCACTCTAGCTGCTCGTCTTTGGTTGAGTCTACTGTCTTTCTGAAGGATTCAGTCAGCTTCTGTCAGAGCCAGATTGATGAATTAAACTGAGCTGCGACAGGGACCACTTTCCCTGCATCCTTTGTATCTTTAAAGATGTCACTAACCCCCACCGTCCTTCCAAGAATAGGACTTGGTTTTTGATTCATTTTGTTGGATTTAAGGAGAGGGTAGCCTCAGAGGCTCCACTCAACCTTCCCCACTGTTAATAGCTCTTCCCACACAAGTTAAAGATCACGTATGGAGTTATTTCAACTCTCCGATATGTCAATGCCAATTACACACCCAGTGTTGTGGACTGGAATTGTGTTTCCCTAAATGACATATGTTGAAATATTAACCCACAGTGTGACTCTATTTGAAGACAGGGCCTTTAGGAGGTAGTGAAGGTTAAATGCGGTCATGGGGGGGCGGGGCTTTAATATAATAGTATTCGTAGCCTTGTATGAAGAGTAAGAAAGAGAGATTTCCTGCTCTTTCTCTCTGCAAACACACACCAAAAAAGGGTCCTGTGAGAATTTAGCAAGAAGACAGCTGTCTACAAGTCAGGAAAAGAGGTCTCACCAGAAACCAAATTGACCAGGACCTTGATCTGGGACTTCCCAGACTTCTGCAAAAATAAATAAACAAATGTTTATGTTTAAGCTACTCAGTCTGTTACATTTTGTTATAGCATCCCTAGCAGACAAAGACACTCAGGAAGAGAAGAAATGACCATAGTTTGGGACTGTGGACCCAGTGGACTTATGACCACTTGACCCCTATTACTTCAGCCCCATTAGCCCTAATGATATTAAAGAGGCCAGCTCTGTGACCACCTCTGCTAACACCAGCCATGGCTTTTGAAGGAGATCCAGCACTGAACATTGCAGTGATGCTGCTTTCTCTTTCACCAGAACTGTTCTGATAGCCTTGGGGAATGATGGGCCCTCTGTCCCTCCAATGGAACATAATCTTCTGTTGATGTTCTGGTCTTAGCTAATATACCCAACTCAATATGCTCAGTTCCCTGAGGCTTTTTATTTTTCCTTCTATCACCTACTAAGACAACTTAGGTCTTGCCCACTTGGCTCAGTATGGGTCATTACTTCCTCCAGGCTTCTCTAAGTCACCCCAGCTATAAGCTTGCCCCCACCCCTGAAGTGCTCACAGGGTGTTAAATCTCATGTAGTAAGAAAGTGTCCACAAGTCAATGAATTCTTGCTTATTCAGTCTTAAATTCTGGTCCCCTTGATCGATCACTCACAAAATCAATCCCATGGGTATTCCTCTGGTTCCTACCAATGTAGCTAGTTGCTTCTTATAACTTCCTTGGCATATCCAGAGCTGGATTATTCTGTGCTTTTTCCTTTTTTTCAGCCTGGTAGCCAGGAGAGGAGGTACGGAAAATTCCTGAGGGTGATACCTATTTCTTTTTGTGATTAGATCTGTCTAGACCCTTCCTGCACAAGGAAAGGACAAGATATTCCTAGGGAAGGAGTGAGTCACTCTGGAAAGTTTGTAGGATCTAGGAGTGTCTGAAGAGCCAAAATTCTTGGAGAGATTAATACAGATGCCACTTTTCCATATCTCAGTGTCTTGGGTTTTCTCAGCTAGAATCCTCGTCTTAGTTTTGAACAGGCATTTAAACATTTCTGGAACTCTCTGTCTCAAACCACCAAATCCTGTTCCTAAGTTATGTACTTCTACCTCAAGAGACATAGGGGAACTTTTTTAAACTACAAACAAAAGGTCCTCTGGCTCCCATACTTACCTAAATTGTTAATTTTTTCAGCTTCTCATTATTTCTCTACAGAGTGTCAAAGTAACTTAGTAATAACCAGTCAACTCAGCTGTCTTTTAAGGAATTTTCCCCTCACTTCATTTAAATGTCTGAGTCATCAGGCAGGCCCATTCTGGACACACTGCCATGTGGTATACATGTTTATAGATGTTTATAGTATTTGAATGATTGATGCCTTAGTCATACTTATTACTAATATAATTTATCTTGCCTCCTAACTTTTGCTCTTGGTCAGTATTGGGAGACATTTGTCTATGTTATTAGTTGTTTCAAAGAACCAAGTTTTAGTTTTGCAGATTCTATCCATTGTATCTTTTTATTTAATTAATTTTTACTCCTATGTTTATCTTGCTTCTTCTAATTATTGGATTTATTTTGCTTTTTATATGTATTTTATAATTTTTCTATTGGAAAATATGCCCATTAATTTTTTTTAAATATCTTTATTGGAGTATAATTGCTTTACAATTGTGTGTTAGTTTCTGCTTTATAACAAAGTGAATCAGTTATACATATACATATGTTCCCATATCTCTTCCCTCTTGACTATACTTTCAGGGATCATTTCTATAGTTCGTTGCCCATTAATTTTTATTCTTTTCTAAAATAAACATTTTAAAATAATAATTTTACCTATAACTACTACTTTAATATTCATTTCTAAGTATTTTAATATGCATGCATTGGTTAATGTTTCAATCTGACTGGTCATGGGGTGCCCAGATATTTGATTAAATGTTTTTTGGGTATGTCTGTAAGCATGTTTCCTGATGAGATTAATATTTTAATTGCTAGCCTGAATAAAGCCACCTTCCCCAATGGGGATGGGTCTCATCCAATCTGTTGAAGGCCTGGATAGAACAAAAGGCTGAGCAAGAGAGAATTCCTCTCTCTACCTGATGCTCTTCAAGCTGACACATCAGTCTTGTCCTGCCATCCGACTGGGACTGGAACTCACACCATCATCTCTCCTGGTTTGCAGGCCTTCAAACTATAAATCATGGGACTCAGTGTATATAATCGCCTGAGCTAATTCCTTATAGTAAACCCTATCTATCTATCTATCTATCTATCTATCTATCTATCTATCTATCTATCTTCTATCTATCTATCTGTATCTTATTGGTTTTGTCTCTGGATAACTTTGAGTAATTTAAGTTCTGGTATAAAAACTGATTTTAAAGAAACGGAATTTTAAGAATAAATGTTCTGAATCAGTTCTAGGGTTTCTGGAATTGGCTTTCCAATCTGATTAGATTTAAAGAAGCTACTGACTCTATTTCCAGTAGTAAAAAAATCACTGATGGTCCATAGCAATTGATATATGCAAAACAACTCCATTGCATACTCCTAAATCAACCACTTACAAGAAGCAAGAAGCTGTGTGACTGTGTATATGATACTTTTGACTGTTTTTAGAAAACTTACAAATTTAATGAGGTTGGTTGGTTGCTTCTAATATCCTTAGATGATGTGATGAATGAAAATAATGAGTTCAGGAATTCAAATTCCCAGCTCAAGGGCCACATAAGTGACCTGAAACTTTCTATGTGTTCCCTGAAGAAGATCCTTATTTCCTGTAGCTGCAGGGCTGAGATGGCTGACAGTGAAATGAAGAATCTCATCCTGTGACTGACTGAATTACAGTGCAAGTTGAACACCAATCTTTGTGCAGCTTCTACTGTTAGAAGCATTGATTTGAGAAAGAATGGTATCCTCTAAGTTGGGATGGGGACATATCAAAAAACACTGATGAAAATAAGACATTTTGAGACACTAAAGTCTGATGAGTCTTCGTTTCCAGATGCCTCCCCAACTCCAGTAGAAGCAGCTTTCCCACCACCAGTGGTACCAGCCCTTCCACTCCCTTATGAGGGGATTAACTCTTCACTGCCTGAGGAAACCGTAATGACCTCCTTTGAGGCAGATGTCTTGCAAGACACTGTTGATGTCTTCAGGACCCACCCCCAGCACCATTCTTTTCTTCTAGACTTGTAGCTAGGCTGGAGCCCTACCAGACATCTCAAAGGCAGGTGCAAAGTATGACCCATGAGGAGGTGTGCTGCAGTCCAAAAGAACTACTTGAGTTTTCTAATTTATACACACCAGATTCTGAAGATCATTCATGAGAATGGATACTAAGCATATGGGATAATGATAGAAGGAGAATAAGGTGGATCAGGTTGAATTTACTGATACGGGCTCATTAAGGAGAGATTCTGCATTTATGCTGCAGCTAAGATTTAGGAAGGTATCTAACAGCTTGTCTGGCTGGTTGATGAAAACATGGGTCAGAAGGTGGCCCACCATGAGTGAATTAGAAATGCTGGACCGATCTTGCTTTAATATAGAGGAAGGAATTCAAAGGCTCAGAGAGGTTGGAGTATTAGATTGGACTTGTCATTTATGACCTACTTACCCACACTGCCAGGGTACAGAAGACACACCAATACAGTCAGAACTACACTTGTGAGGAGAGCTTTGGTATCCTTGAAGAGCTCTGTGATCACTCTTCTCTGTTGGGTCTCTCGTCAACGAAATAGGAAACCTAAATGTAATGGGAGTAATTGGATCCCAAGGTAGAAAGGACTAAGTGGCTTCAGTCAATCACCAGAGGCAAGGTGGGTGTAGTTACTGCAGTGGACAGCAGAGTCAAAGCAGCGGTCAAAATAGTCTGACTATTGCAGACCTATGGCATTGGCTAGTTAGTTGGTCATGGTGTTCCTACAAGTGAAATAGTTAAAAAACCCACTAAATTATCATTTGGTCTATATAAACAGAATAGTTCTCTTGCTCTGGTCCCAACCAAATCAAGCAGATTTTCAAATTACTCAGTGGACGTGCTGGAGGAACACAGTCAAAATTTCAGAATTCAAAGAGGCCTCTAGTCATTGAGTTTCTTTTTTGTCATAGGAGGGGTCAAACCCAAGAGCGATCCTTCACCTTAGAAGGGATATCTTGACATGCATTGCACCACTGGGCCCTTAGAAATTTCACTGAAATGGTTGGCCTCTGGATTTTTGTCAGACTTATTTCCCACTCTCTGACATGCAATGTCTTATCGATAAGAACAGAGAAGTTGCTCCTTCTTCCTCACTGGGTCCAGCCAGCATAATGTCATCCACATATTGGATCAGTAATATCTTGTAAAAGGGAAAAGTGATCGTGATCTCTGAGAACTAAATTATGACACAGAGCTGGATATAACCCTGAGGTAGGACATTGAAGGTATAGTTTTTCTGGTCTTTCCGGCTGAATATAAACTGCTTCTGGTGGTCTTTACTGACACATACCAAGAAAAAAGCATTTGCCACATTCACATGCAAGGTACCGAGGGATATTTCCATTTGCTCAAGCAAGGAAACCACTTCTGGTACAACAGCTACAATTGGAGAACTCAGCCGGTTAAGCTTATATGATCCACCATCTTTCTCCAAAATTCATCTGTCTTCTGTACAGGCCAAATAAGTGAGTGGAATGTGGATATGGTAGGAATCTCTACCCCTGCATCCTTCAACTCTTTGATGGTGGCACTAAACTCAGCAACTCCTCCAGGAACGCAGTATTACTTTGGCTTACTATTTCCTTAGGTAGAGGCAGTTTTAATTACTTCTACCTGAACTTTCCCCTATAATAGCCCTTACTGCACAGGTCACCGAACCAAAATGGGGATTGTGCCAGCTGCAGAGTGTATGTATTCCAACTATACATTTAAGAACTGGATAAATAACCACAGAATGGGTTCAGGACACACTGGGCCCTTAATGAGATGAACTTGAGCTAAAACTCCATTGATTACCTGACCTCTATAAACCTCTACTCTGACTGTGTCCACTGCTAATTCTCCTGATTAGTGTCAGTTCAGAGCCAGCATCTCTCTAGTAGTCCCCGAAAGGCCTGATTATTTCCTTTTCTCCCATGTACAATTTCCCTGTTTAAAAGAACAGCAACAACAAACACTGTAGGTCTCTTTGGGAAGGCTGGGAGAAATATTAACTATATATTTTGGGTAGTGTACCAGGGTCTTTTCTCAATGGGACTGAGCTTCCCCTTCATTTTGGGCTTATAAACTGGCTCATGTCTGGAAATTGATTGAGGGGCCATGGCTCTCTGTTTTTACAATTCAGATGAGACTTTTATTCATGTGAGTTAGAATCTTTCTGCTTATACAGATCAAGAGAAAGTTCTATAACAGAACGATATTGCTGTGTAAACATCTCTACTGCTTTGCCATATGATCCAACAGATCCAATGGCTCTTAAGGTGGCAGTGGCAGATAGGAATGCAGTTTGGAGTCGCTGACAGGATCTTATTGTTGAATCCACAGCCCAGACCCTTAGGACTTGGGAGCACAGCTCTACATCTGCAGATAACTAACTACTCTCCTTTGGAGAAACAGCTCCTGTGTTGCTACTGGGCCTTAGTAGAGACTGAAAACTTAACTGTGGGTCACCAAGTTACCATGTGACCTGAGATGCCCATCATGATCTGGGTGTTATCTGACCCAACAAGCCTAAGGTTGGGCGTGCACATCAGCGCTCCATTATCTAGTGGACGTGGTTGATACGTGATTGTGACTGAGCAAGTCCTGAAGGAATAAGTAATTTACATGAAGAAGTGGCCCAAATGCCCGTGGTCCCCACCTCCTGCTACTCTACCTTCTCTCCCACACCCTGTACCTATGACCTCATGGGGACTTCCCTTTGGTCAGTTGACATAGGAAGAGAAGACTCAGGTCCAGTTTACAGATATTTCTGAATAAACTGCAGGTTCCACCCAAAAGTAGACAGCTGTAGCACTACTGACCCTTTCTGGGACATCCCTGAAGGACAGTGGTGAAGGGAAATTCTCTCAGTGGGAAGAACTTTGAGCAGCACACCTCATTATTCACTTTTCTGTGGAGGAGAAATGGCCAGAAGTGCAATTCATACCAACTCATGGGCAGCGCCCAAAGGTTAGGCTAGATAATCAGGGATTTAGAAAAAAAAAACATAATTGAAAAATTGGTAACAAGGAAATCTGAGGAACAGGTATGTGGATAGTCCTCTCTGTATGGACAAGAAATTTGAAGATACTTGTGTTCCGTATGAATGCTCACCAAAGGGTAACTTCAGCAGGGGAGGATTTTAATAATCAAGTGGGTAGGATGATCTGTTCTGTGTATACAAGTGACCCCCTTTCCCAAGACACTCCTGTCATCACCCAAAAGACTCATGAACAAAGTGGCCAAGGTGGTAGGGATGGAGGCCATGGGCTCAGCCATATGGACTTCTATTCACCAAGGCTGTCGTGGCTATGGTCACAGCTAAGTACCCAACCTGCCAGCAGCTGAGACCAATGTTGAACCTGCAATATGGCACCATTACCTGGAGTGATAAGCCAGCTACTTGGTGGCAGGTTGATTACATTGAACTGCTTCTAACATGGAAGGGGATGCATTTTGTTCTCATTGGAATAAATCCTCTGGGCATGGATTTGATTTCCTTGCACACAATGCTTCTTCCAATACTACCATCTTTGATCTTAAAAAATGTCTTATCACGATCATGATATTCCACAAAGCTTTGCTTCTGATCATGAAACTCACTTCACAGCCAAAGAAGTATGACCATGGTCCATAATCTTGGCTATCACTTGTCTCACCAAATTCCCTACTATACTGAAGCAGCTGGTTGGATAGAATGGTTTTTGAAGACTTGTTACAGTGCCAGCTAGGTGACAATACCTTGCAAGTCTGGTGCAAGGCTCTCCAGAAGGCTGTATATGAGCTGAATCAGTGTCCAATATAGGGTGCTGTTTCTCCCATAGCCATGATTCATGGGTTCAAGAATCCGGGAGTGGAAATGGGAGTGGTAGCATTCATTATTACACCTAGTGACCCAAATGAAATTTTTACTTCCTTTCCTGCGACCTTATGCTCTGCTGGTCTAGAGATCTTAGTTCCAGAGGGTGGAATGCTTCAACCAAGAAACGCAACAATGATTACATTGAACACTGCTGCCTGGCTACTTTGAACTCCTTCTGCCTTTCCTTCAACAGCAAAGAAGGGGGTTACAGTGCTTGCTGGGATGATTCATCCTCATCACCAAGGGGAAACTGGAGTACTGCTCCACAGTGGGGGTAAGGAAGAGTGTGTCTGGAATATGGGAGATCCATTAGGGTGTCTTGGTAACACTATGCCCATGATTAAAGTCAATGGAAAACTACATCAACCCAATCCAAGCAAGACTACTAGTGGTCCAGACACTTTGGGAATGAAAGTTGGAGTCACGTCACCAGTTAAAGAACCAAGACCAACTGAGCTGCTTGCTGAAGGCAAAAGAGACACAGAAGGTGTAAGTGGAAGAAGGCAGTTACAAATACCAGCTACTACCATGTGAACAGTTACAAAAACAGACTCTGTCATGAGTATTACTTATTTTGTTTTAAATGTATTTGTATCCAAATATCTTTGTTTCCTTCCTTTCCTTATTTCTTTATCATGTCACATAAGATATATTGACTTTACATCATAGTATATAAATATTGTTAATTTTACACAATAATATTTAAGGTGGAGAATAAACATTACACTGAAACTTTACCTCCTCTTCTTGGGGAGTGGTTAGTACATTTTTAGTGGTATTCAGGAAAGTTGAATCATGTTCGGTGGAAGTATGCCCTTGTTATTGTCTTTATTTGGAGATTAAATATTAAATATGTCTTTATTTGGAGATTAAATATGACATATGTGCACCAAGTTGACAAGGAGTGGACGTGTCATGATTAACTCTATGTGTCAACATTATTGGGCCATGGAGTGCCCAGGACTTGGTTAAATATTATTTCTGTAATTGTCTGTGAAGATGTTTCCAGATGAGATCAATATTTACAGTAATAGGCTGCATAAAGCAGGTTGCACTCCCCAATGTAGGTGGGCCCTATCCGAACTGTTAAAGACCTAAATAGAACAAAAGGCTGAACAAGAAAGAATTTGCTCTCTTGGCCTGATGGTTTTCAAGCTGGAACATGGTTCTTTCTTCTCCCGCCTTTGGACTCCCACTGGAACTTGCACCATAGGCATTTCTATTTCTCAGGAATTTGGACTGAAGTTCTTAGAATTTAGCCTCCATAATTGTATGGGCAAACTACTTATATGAAACTATATATATATATATATATATATATATATATATATACATATATATATGTATATGTATATATGTATATATATATATATATCCTATTGGTTCCGTTTACTCTGTACAACCTTGACTAATACAATACATTATGCTTTCTATGTTGATTTATGACCTTTGTTTTTTTTTTTTTTTGCAAGTGTGGCTTTCAAATTCCAAGTATATGAGCATTCTTATAAAAATCTATTTTATTGACTTCAAAGTTGATTTCATTGTGGTTAAAGTACATGATATACATGTTACCTTTAAAAAAAATGTTATTATGCCCTGATATATGATCAACATTTGAATATTTCAGATATGCTTGAGAATAATATCTAATCTCTAATTTTGCAGTGATACATAAACTGAGTAGATAGATAGTAGTTGAGTAATCAAGTTTGCTCGTTGCATTTTTCAAATTAACCTCACATATATTAGCTTTTCTTTTCCATGAGATACTCATAATTGCAAGAGATGTTTTAAATTTCTCATTGTGAAAGTAGATTTTTAAATTTCTTCTTTTTTACATGGTACATAAAAGTCATAATTTTTGTATCTTCCTGATGAATTGTAACTTTTATCATTATAACATGACCTTCTATTCTTGATAATGTGTTTGTCATAAGATACTGTCTGTCTGACATAATTAAAGCTACATAATATTTCTTTTGGTTAACAATTGTCTGGTAGTTTTAAAATCCCTTTATATATTTCCAGGAATTTAGGTTTTAGTTTTGTTTCCTATCAGAGCATATTGTTGTCTTTTTGAAATTCATTCTGACACTTCTTTTTTTTTTTTTTTTTTTTGAATTTCACGTTATTTTATTTATTTATTTATTTATTTATGACTGTGTTGAGTCTTTGTTTCTGTGCGAGGGCTTTCTCTAGTTGCGGCAAGTGGGGACCACTCTTCATCACGGTGCACGGGCCTCTCACCATCGCGGCCTCTCTTGTTGCGGAGCACAGGCTCCAGACGCGCAGGCTCAGTAATTGTGGCTCACGGGCCCAGTTGCTCCGTGGCATGTGGGATCTTCCCAGACCAGGGCTCGAACCCGCTGACACTTCTTTTTAAATAGTGTATTACATTTTTCATGGTTGTGCACACACTGAGACATAGCTTTAACTTCTTACGTTTTGGATTTTTTTACCCTATGTTTAACTATCTTGCATATATTTCTCTTTCTGTACCTTTAAATATATTTAATTTTTTTAAAAAAATTTGCTTTGGTTTTTGTTTTCTTATTCAATTTTCCTCTTTACTCAGGTACAAGTTATATACTCCCTATTCTCTGTCTGGCTATCATTAAAATTTTACCAAGCATAATTTACTGCATACAGACAAATTAATGTCTCCCTCCTCACCAGAATAAAGGCTTTAGAAAACTTGAACTGTAATAAATACTGTACAGACTTAAATGCTTTTCTAGGATTTTAATCCTATCAATTTAATATTATAAGTGAGACTCAGAAAATCAAAACAATATGTTGTTTATTTTTACCAGTTTCTACTCCATTCTTTCTGCATCTCAGAGTTTCCTCCTAGTTCATGGGCAGGTTCTACTTCTCATGCTGGACTTCCTTTAGAGATTCTTTACTATAGGCTTGCTAGTGGTAATTGCAGCTTTTGTGTATTTCAGAATTGTTTTTACTAGACTTTGTTTTAAAAGATAATTTTTTTTTTTCTGGATAAAAACAAGTTGATTAACAATAATGTTCTCTTAGCATTCTACTCCAAAATATAGAACTCTGTTTTCAGGCTTTAGCTGCTGAGAAATCTGTCATTAGTCTAAATGTTCCTGTGTATGTGATCCTATAGATCCCTCCAGCTCTTTTTAAAATATCTTATTTGTGTGGGATGCTTCTCAGTATTCTTTTAGGTGTGCACATCTTTGTGTTTATCCTGTACATTTTAAAATGTGTTTCATGTACCTGTGGATTTCTGTCTTTAATCTCTTCAGGAAATTTTTTAGTCATTCTATTCTCAAATATTTTATTTTCATCTACCTCTTCTTTCTCTACTTCTAGATATTTGATTAGATGTTATGCTAGACTTTCCCATTGTATTCCTCATGTCTATTAAATTCTCTAATATGTTTTTTTGTTTACATTTTATTTTTTATTATTGAAGTGTAGCTGATTTACAATATTATATAAGTTTCAGTGTTACAGCATAGTGATTCAATATTTTTATAGATTATACTCCATTTAAAGTTTTTACAAAATAATGGCTATATTTCCCTGGGTTGTACAATATTTCCTTCTTGCTTATCTATTTTACACATAGCAGTTTGTATCTCTTAATTCCATACTCTTATCTTGCCCCTCCCCACTGGAATCTAAAAAATAAAACAAATCAGTATATATAACAAAACAGAAAGGGATACAATGATATGGAAAAAAACTAGTTGCATACGTTTTTATTTCATTTTCTATCTAGCAACTATCTAGAGCCACTTTAGCCCCCTTCAAAGTTTTCTGGTTTAACTGGTTTAACTTGAGTCTCTAGTTCTATCCTGCACTTTGCTGCTGGTAAAATCTTTGTCAGCACTGATACTGGGGAGTGCCCTTGGGGTAACCAACCTTTAACAGGTACTTTCCTCTATCAGTTTGAATTCAAGTCTCAGCTTCCTTCCCACCTTTTGTTTGTAGGAGGCCTTTCCAAATATCTGGACTGCCATACTTAACTTTAGACAATTCTTTTATGCTTAATATTTCCCTTTTTGTTTAATTTAATTTTTAACCAACTTTATGGAGGTATAACATACACACTATAATATTCAGCCATTTTGTGTTCAATTTTATAAATCTGGTAAATGTCGATAGTTCTGTTAACATCACAATAATCAAAATTTAGAAAATTTCCATTACACTCAATGACCTAGTTTTTCTTTATATTCTATCCCCTCCTCCCTGCTCGCTAGCCCACCACAACCAGTGATCTGTTTCTTGTTACTATAGTTTTTAGATGTTTTTCCTTTGTAAAACTGCATGTCATTCATCTGAAAGACCTAATTTCACCTGAGATTGTATTCTGTCTTGCTTTCTAAAAGGATTATTTTTATTGTCTCTTTTGTTTTCAGTAATGCTAAAGACAATTACCTCTAGATATATCAATTCAACTTCTTTTTAGCTTAGAGCCTCCAGTGAATGAGGTTCAAAATTTATTTCCTGCCTTGAGTAGGATACAAAAGTGATAAGGAAAGAATGTCTGCTCTTTTCCCCAAGGGTGTTTACTGCACCTCTTGGTCTGTGTGTGTGTGTGTGTGTGTGTGTATGTGTTAGGATCATTTTAAAATTTTTTTTAGGATTTCTGTTACCTGCCTTTAATGTTTGCACTCTTTATATGTAGGACGGGGAAAGAGAACTGAAATCTGCATGGAACCAAATTAGAGAAACTTGTAAAAATGTAAAAATATCTCTCTGTCCATTAGCACTGCTTTCAGCAAGATTAGAACATGAGGCTTGGCACCTTCTTTGTCTAATTGCTGCAGTGTGTTTTCCTGACTTGTTCATTTGTTTACCTTCTTTATTGATCTTAACATTAGTTTCTATGTGGGGCAATGTTGAAGTCTAGCTTGACTCCATCATACTACCCCAAAACTTTAATTCAGTAGTTTTAAAACCACATATACCGAAGTAGAGGGAATTGTTATCTCTAAAAAATGATGTACTTTTAAATAATGGCAATGGAGATTCTTTTAAATAATATTCAGATCAAAGCTATTTAGTTTTGTAATTTTGTCAAAAGAGGTTATTAAAACACTCCCACCTCAATAATCCAAAGTAAAAAGATATCCAGAGATATTTTATCTACTTTGTCTTCACATTTCTCTCTAATCCATCTATAGGCCTGTCTCCACTTTATGCTGTTATTTCTTTAAAACATGTATTTTTTTCAATCTCAGGGCCTAATAATGTGCATGGCATCTCGTATAAGTTTAATAAGGAATTTTTATTGAATAAAAAGAATATTGTGATTTGAAAGAAAGTTGCAGCTCTAATATTCCACACATTTTGAAACTATAGCCATATGCATAAAAGAAGCATATAATTTCTGTTCAATAAAGACTAGATGTAAACTGTACATAATAGAAATAATAATTCTTTAAAATTTTTATATAAACTCTGAAAAGGAAATTACTAGTTTAATTGATACTAGAACAGCTGATTATACCAGGAAATGTCACACAGGTTGCAATAGTCAAACAGCAGATGACACCAAGCTAGAACAATGTCAGGAGAATCAATGGGACAGACATTATATAACTGTGTAAGTTTCCTGAGGGCCCCACTGAGGATGAATGTATATTTAATAACAGAGCCTCATACCAATGCAGTATCTGTAGATGCTCTAAATATGTTTAATTTGGTTAATCCACATAGATGGCACTATTCCTAACGAATGTGTTTGTTGCATTTATAAGGCCTGCATATTGATAAAGCATTAACGGAAGCTACTCAAGCAAAGACTACTGACTAATAATCAAAATGAGTCTTCTCTTCTTAATAGTTCTAGAGCTAGACTCTGTGTGAGTGGGGACAATGAGGGCCACCTCCACACCTGACCCTTGGAAACCTGCATGGGGCTATCATGAGCTCTTTCCATTTCTGGATGACTGAGATAGCTCCTACCCTCACGGAAACCTTCGAAGTCATGGGTGGAAAGCATTGGAGCCTCTATCAGGCTGGGTTCCTGAATCCTAGCATAAAAACTCCCTATTCCCTACCCCCAGGAAATGAACCAAAAACAAACGTACTGGCTTTGATCCACTGCACATTTGGAGCCAGTTTGTTACCCCAGCCTACCTTAACTAATACTATTCCTGACCCAAGCGATACCAGTCAAGACTTAGAGTTGCCCTCTTTTTATAAAAATTCTGAATTAAACCCCTTGCTGTTTGAGCACATCAATCCATACAGAAAAAACATATTTCTAGTTTCCTTTTCTGTATTATAAATGAACAACACATATTTATATATTCAAATTTTCCATACAGCCATTATTTCAATACAGAAAAATATAATAATACCTCAGCAGAGAAAGAACAGTAGGGCTGAAAAAAGATTTTATGTCCTTCTTGCCTCACACTCTGAGAATAAACTAGGGGAGTCTATGACATTACTTCCTACAAAAGTGAACTGATATATGTATGTAGAATATGCTGCATACAATTTTGCAAAAAGCCAAACACATATTCATTGTATTCATGTTCTTTTAAACATTTCTTCCACGAAATGTATTTTCTCCAGTATTAGAACTTATTACAGGATTTAAATGAATTGATGAGTTGGTTAAATTCTCAGGCAAACTACTGTTGCTCTGGCTGAGAGATAAAAGGCAGTTCCTTTGTAACACTCTCCACATCTTTATATAATAAAAATGTGTCCAAAAACTCAAAAGGTAGAGAATGGAGACCGTAATAATAGGCATTGTTACTAAACAGTTTTGATACCTCAGTGTAACTGTGTTCCCTGTGGGGCAACAACAAGACATTCAGCAGGAAATTGTATCATCATTAAGGTCTGGCGGATACGGTCATTAGGGGCAGCAGGGAACTCGTGTTCCGTGGAGGAGCGCTGTCCAAGGTGCTCGCAGCAGCTTTCATCCCAGTTTTTAAAGAGGAACGTACAAAATGGCATGTGTACACCTTGACAAAATTGCCCACAAGGGCTTCATGAAAAGCATTTACCATGAAAAATCTTCATAGCAGCCTTTTGTCGGAAAAGGTAGCGGAAAGGTGTCAAATTCTGGTCTTTTGCAGTACATAATGAGCCACTGCCATTGCTAGATTGTCCTGACTAAAGCTGGGTTTTAAATGGTTCTTTAGGAGTAAACTCCTACATTTGTCAAATTTTATGTCATTCGGAAATTTTGTTTGGAATGTTTATTATGTCTCTCACCCAAGCTCTCTAAGCTGCTTACCTTTAGCTCATCCCCTCATGAAAAGAAAAGGAGAGCACAAAAGAAGACAAAGATGCTCTTCTAAAACTACACCAGACCCTCAACTCTGGTTCTCATTTGACTTAGCGATTTGCTCCTTATGTCCTAGCTCCTGTTGCTACAGGGTTTGAGTTTTAATTGTTCAATTTTCTTTGGAATTACCAGTTTCTTCATACTTTCCTTGTACTTATACATTGACAACTAACCTCCCATCCTCCCAGAAACCACATGCTTTTTTTTTTTTTTTTCTTTAAAATGGGAGTAAAAACATCCTATTTTAATTCTTAGACGATGGCAGTTGGCATGTACTTAAAATGGAGTGAGTAGTGTGAAACTATTTCTATGTCTTGAGTCCTTTATATACATCTTACTTACAGTACAAAACAGTTTAAACATATGCATTCTTGTGCTCTTTGTTACCTTCATTGTAAATATCCTTTCTATCCCCTCACTTTTTTCTTGACCATTTTCTTAGAATTTACCTGATTTCCTGTCATTGGATTTCCTTGTCTACGCAGAGCTCGATCTTCCCTTACAGTGCCTTGGCTCTGATATTATTTGAACCCACAGGAACTGACGCTGCATTGACCCTGACACCATTTTCTGGTACTCATCCCTATCCTATTCTCACTCTTCTTCACTTCCAGATTAGAACTCATGCCTTATCAATATTAGCCTCCTTTGAAGTATCCTCAACAGCCTTCATAATCTATTTCACCCATAAAACTGCCCAGAGTCCCCAATATGGGAATCTTCCATCAACTCTGTGCTTGAAGAAAAATCCCAACCTTGTTGGTTGCTCTCATTTTAAAATATGACCACTAACTTATGCAGGTCCTTGATGTGGCTCTGCCATCCTCTTACAATTCCCCAGTCCAGTAACTTGCCCACTCCTTCCAAGAAGTATTGTAACCATCTTCTCTTTCCTCAAATTCTACTCCACCATCACTTCTATCCACTTCTATCTTTCTTCCAATGCACTGTTAAAATAGAAGTAAGCACAGAAACAAAATTCCAGCTGTACCCAGCATCCTATTTCTAACTCATTCACCACTGTTCTCACATATTCTGTCCATACTCTTATTTATAAGGATCCATGGTTGCACTTGTTCTCTAGATCCCATCTACTTTTCTTTTCTTTACTCAGGGACATAATTGTAAGAATCATTTCTTTTCTCATCATTTTATTCCTTTCTCTTTGCTCCTTACTCATTTTATATTTTTTCATTAAAAAAATCTTTTTACACTGTAACCAGCCCCACCCGCTGTACCACTTTATAGCAAAACTGTTCTCTCCATGTCTTCATCACTCAGTCTTTCTTGAACTCACTAATTTTTACTCTTCTTACCCAACAAAATATCTTTGCTTATATACACTTTGCTAAATTCAATGAGTAATTTTTTGCTCACATTTTGCTTAATCTATTCGCTTCACTCAATTTGATAGGATTTAAATACCATCTCTTTGTTGATGATTGACAAATACTTCTTGGGATGTCTATCCAGAATTCTAGACTGGTATATTAGGCTAGTTACTTGATATCTCCACTCAAATGCATAAAACTTTACTCAATATCTACCTTAAAACTTACTCTTTCCATAGTTTTCTCCATCTTAATAAATGGAAACTTCATCTTTCAAGTTATTCAGGCAGAATAAATCCTGAATTTAGAGTCCTGTCTTTATTTTTATATTTCATAACCAAACCACAATGAACTCTTATCTCCACACTAAAATACACTCAACATCTGTCCGCTTGACACAGTCTCCACCAATAACAACTCCGTCCAAGCCACCATGTATTACTCCCACCTGGACCATTGCCACAAGTTCCCAAGTTATGTCTTCCTGCTTTCACTCGTGTCCACCTGTCTTCCTTTTAATGCAAAAACCAGAGGGAATGATGTCAGCCAAACCATAGCTATGTGGGTCGTATTTGTTCACTTTCAACTTGTGTTATTTACAAATTGACTTATATTTTAAATTCTACTGGTTATTTATCTTCGATTTTATCAATGTAAATATGATACCCTATTTCTCTAATTATCAAAAACAAGAAAATATATTTTCCTGATTTTTAACAAGCAATATGAGGTATATTCATGAAATTGTTTTCTTTCTTCCTCACAGTTTTCATGATTGTTAATTTGTTCCTGAAGTTTTAGATGATATTATTTTTACTACATATAAAATCTATTAAGATTGAGTAACGATGGACTATCTTAATGAATATCAATGAGATATTTGTATGAAAAATGTATGCATGAATGTACTAATCATGATTTGATTTCATGTATAAAATACATGAGTGAGAAATATTATTTTAACCAGTCAGTATTAACTTGCAACATAAGTCTCTTAAATTTCCACATAGGTTAAAATTTATGTCACAAATAAGATAGAAATGTTGAGCTATTCATAATTAGAATTGTTTTTCTGAGTGGTTGTAGGAATTGATCAGGAAGTCAAAGACATAGTTTCATTTACCATGATACAGACAAAAAATTTGGATTATGGGAGAACCAGATTGATAACAACAGAGAAGCTAGGCAGAAACGTGGAGCTACACTATAGAAGAACTGGATGACTTACCTAGCCACTTCAATTTTCCTTGTGGCAGAGTCTTAGCATGGGTACGTTTCAGTAAAGTTAAAGGCCAAGAGGAGTTACTCTTGATCATTATCATATCTTTTCCTACTAATAGGTGAGCAGATGTAGGAGAAAAGAGGAATTGATGGCACTTTCTTCTTTGTCTAAAACACTCAATAAATAGTCCTAAATATTCTAATGTTGAATAGTCAATTAAATTAAACTATGGGCACGATTTGGGATATAACTGGGACTGGGTTTCATTTCTGTGGCTAACTTGACTACTTGAGAGAAAAATACAATATGATATGCATTTATAAATTATTAACGTTTATCTCTCCATATACACGTATACACACATGACACATAGACACCCATGTTTATATTGTTTTTTCACTGCCAATATTTCTATTCTACACACTTTCTATTCCTCATTTACTAATCTTGGTTTCTCTTTCACTTGGCTGGAAACGTTCTTAGGTATTTTACTCAGAAGAGTATATATTTTCTCTGTCTTGGCAGCCATGATGTTATTTTAAATTATTTCATCACATAGACATCATTCATTACCTGCAGTGACCCTCCAGCAGTCACCTTCACTCTGGCTTAATTGCATATTAGGAGCTATAGCTTCTTAACATATGTAGAAAAAAAGGGTTGAAAAAGTTCCAAGGTTTATTGTGTCTTGACTTCAAAGGAAGATCCTGAATTATCTGCTGGTGACTTCCTATTCCTTCCTTCCTCCCTTCCTTCCTTTCTTTTTTCTTTCTTTCTTTTTTCTTTTCTTTCTTTCTTTCTTTCTTTCTTTCTTTCTTTCTTTTCTTCCTTCCTTCCTTCCTTTCTTTCTTCCTTCCTTCCTTCCTTCCTTTCTTTCTTTCTTCCTTCCTTCCTTCTTTTCTCTCTCTCTCTCTTTCTTTATTTCTTTCTTCCTTCCTTCCTTCCTTCCTTCCTTCTTTCCTTCTTTCTTTAAACACGATTATATTTTAATACACAACCAAAATGCAAAACACCAGAATAAAATGATGGCAATAAAATATGGTATTTCATTTGCATTGCATGACGAATTCTTAACACTGCCACCTCCGTCTGTTATCTACTATTTTTTTTATAGTTCTACCACTTATTTTTTTTTAACATCTTTATTGGAGTATAATTGCTTTACAATGGTGTGTTAGTTTCTGCTTTATAACAAAGTGAATCAGCTTCACATATACATATATCCCTATATCTCCTCCCTCTTGCGTCTCCCTCCCAACTCCCATCCCACCCCTCTAGGTGGTCACAAAGCACCGAGCTGATCTCCCTGTGCTATGCGGCTGCTTCCCACTAGCTATCTATTTTACATTTCGTACTGTGTGAGTACTGTATGAGAGAGTCCATGCTGCTCTCTCACTTCGTCCCAGCTTACTCTTCCCCCTCCCCATGTCCTCAAGTCCGTTCTCTACATCTTCATCTTTATTCCTGTCCTGCCCCTAGGTTCTTCAGACCTTTTTTGTTTTTGTTTTTGTTTTAGATTCCAAATATATGTGTTAGCATACAGTATTTGTTTTTCTCTTTCTGACATACCTCACTCTGTATGACAGACTCTAGGTCCATCCACCTCACTACAAATAACTCAATTTCATTTCTTTTTATGGCTGAGTAATATTCCATTGTACATATGTGCCACATCTCCTTTCATAAATAAGGAAGCAAAAATTAAGTGATGGTATATTCATACAATGCACTACTATATCTGTTTTGGACATCCCTTCTGCAGAGAAAAGTTTAAAAACCAGGACACAACATTTTTTAAAAAGTTAATTTGAAATTACAAGTCATCAAGGGAGTGACAAAGGTGGAAAAGTATAACATTTGGAAAAAGGAAGATCTTTTATATTATGAAATCAATTGGTCTTCCAGGCCAAAAGAAAAAAAGTAAGTTGAACCCTAATTCACACTGTTCACAATTGTAGATTGTAATTCCAAATTATAAATCACATTGTAAAGGGAAATAATAAAATGATTAGAAGTTTGCTTAGAATAATACCTTCATGAGTCTGAGCTTGGAAAACCAATTACCATAAAGGAAAAGATTAATAAGCAAGACTATGCTACTTTTAAGAATTTCTGTTCATCAAAAGATACATATAAGCATGAACAGGCAAAAAATGGGTTCTTATCTAGAATGTCAATATCTTATTAGAATGTCAATATCTTCTATAAAATAATATGAAAAAGCCAAACCAAAAAAGACTTGAACAAGAATTTCAAAATAGAATGTCCACATAGCTAAAAACATGAAAATGTGTCCAAACTTGTTAGTTATTGGGGAGATGCAAATGAAAATTACCAGTAATATGCTTTTAAAGACCTCTAGAATTGCTTTTAAAAAACTAGTGAAAATACCAATTGTTAGTGAGAATGTAGAATAACTGAATTCTGATTCATATACTTCTTATGGTAAATAAATACCAGTACTATGAAAAAGAAGTTTGGAATACATGAAAAGTTTTAACATGTTAATTCATTGAATACCTTAAACACATATGGTTTTTTATTTATGATTTCATACTCCGATAAAGTTATTCAACATGAGAATTAAAAGAAAGTATAGGGTGCTATATGGGGTGATATAGAAAAACCATTTTAAGACTAAAAAGTATAGAAGTATATAATATATTATCTCATTTGTGAATATAAAATAGGTAGCATTTTTCTGGAAGGAAATATAAGGAATTTTTTAGTACTTGACAAGTAGAAAAGTGGATGGGATACTCTTCATTCTGTAATTTTCTGTTTGAACATTCTACTATGTGTATGAATTACTGTTATATTAAAATAAATAAAGGAAAAACTAAGGAGTGTTGTGTACTGATACTATTAATAAAAATATTTGCAATATAAAATAATTCTATAATAATGTAAAATAGATTCTAAAAATAGGAGGTTAAAAATGAGATCATACTTAGTCACCAGAAGAAAAGTACCATAGTTATATTTCCAAATTCTCTCTTGGTTTCTTAGTGTTTTATACATTAACAAAGTATTGAATATTCTACTTATTTAGGTAAATATTTAATAAAAGTTACACTAGCTATTTATTTTATATCAAAATCATATTTTTATTAGAGAAATATTGTGAGGTTTAATTAATGTTTAATATAAGCACACAAAGGGTAATATTATTGAAGTCAAATTCTTGCATTTGTCACTTCCATGGAATATAACATTGTATAAGGTACTTAAACTTTCAGTTTTCCACACAGTAATGGATACAGAACATTTTCCATTTCATATGGATATTGTTTGCTTTATTTAATTGCTCTTTTTAAAGCATTCAGACACTTCATGTTGATAATTTCAGAATTTAATTTTATTTATTAAGGACTATTGTTAATAGTCCCTTTTAAAAATTCCTCCTTTCTCTGTTCTCTGGTTTTACTCTATAGTTACACTGACTTGAGTGTTGTGCTACACATTTTCATTCATTGCAGTGTCCTTCAACTAATTTTCTGTTGTGCTACCTAATCATGTGTAAATATGCTAAAAAGAAAGAAAGAAGCAAAATAAGAAAGAGACAAGCAAAGAAACAAAGGAAGAAGGGGAAAGAAATAATTGAAAGTTAACATTAGGAAAAAGACAGTTTAAACTAAAATGTGTAAAATGTGACCATCAGCACATAAACTGAGACCAATGAGCTTAGAATCTTCTTGTTAATTTTTCTGAATTTTCTTATTAGCATTAACTTCGTTCTCTGTCTTTCCCTATAGGGGCTGAAAGTCTTAGAATTATGTTTTCCAAACTTTCTTGTCTTTCTCATTCTAGATGCCACTTCCGATATGTCAGCAATATACACATATAAGAGATTCAGAAGGCAGAGGCAGATGATGGGGACTTTGACAGATGTGGAGATTTTGGGTAGCAGCCTGTCTGCCAGGCACCCACTCCTGCCCTGTAGATGGAGTTAGCAGCACATTCCTGGGGCATCTGACCATGGCAAACCAAAGTAATCTCTTCATCTCTGGCCCATTGCTATAGCAGCTAATATGAAGACTGGTGGTTTTTTCTCTCTAACTCCTTCAGTGCTTCCAATGTTTTTGTGGGCACCACATCCTCTATATGAATTCCTTTCTGTTTTAAATTTCTGTAATGGTTTATGTTTTACTGAATGAACCCTGACTAGCAAAGTATTCCTGAAATAATGCTTGAACTCTTTTTGACATTATTTTCTTTGTCCAGGAGATAATTGTTTTTGATCATACTTGAAGTACTTCTATTTTATTAAATCATTTGACATTATGTCATTAATTCTTTCCTCTGTTTAAAATCCAGGTTCCAAAAATACAGGCTTTTGGGGGAAAGCAGAAGCAACATAAACTTATTTTCAATCCCAAATGAAATAACCCTTCAATCACTATATATTAAAATAGAAATTCTTAAATCTTATTTTTCTCATAAAGTCTTTTATATATGATATGACTATTAAAATAACTTAGTTATTTTAGCTGGTATTTGTTTATTATGCCTTTTTGATCCCTTTAATGTGAATATTTTTTGTTTAGATTATAGAAATATCTTTGGTAAACAACATAGAAGTGGACATTTAAAAATGATCACATATGATGATCTCCTAGCTAGGAATTCTAATCCATTTACATTTATTGTGATTAACAATATATTTTGACTTGTTTATACTATCTTATTCAGTGATTCTCTATGATTTGATAAACTATATCAAAAAAGAATGTGCTTTCAACTCATCTATTATGCATCAATGGAAAAAAAAAATTACTAAAATTTAAAATTTGAAATATCATGCCCTCTAGGTAGAACTATCAAGGATATCCTATCCCAGTGGTAGATTGAGTATTTGTTTAGCCCCTCTTGCAGCTACTCATGCAATTTAGAAAGATCTTTCTTTACCTTCGTCCTACCTTTGGAGAGTAGATTCCTCGGCCATTTTCCTATATGGCCATATCTTACTTACACATTGAGATAGATTCTCATCCTCAGACATGCAAAGCATTTACAGCTTACTTTCTTGGTATAACTTTGAAAGAGAAGAGATAGGATAATGAGTTGAAAAGTAAAAGTAACTGATCATTAGGCCTTATTTGACAAAACAGTTCCCTCTATAACATGAGTGTAGGGGTGGGGAATGAGTTAAATTTATTTAAACATAGCTATACGAATTGTTTTATCTATATGTAGTCTTTCAGACTTAGGAGTCTTGTATTTTAACCGCAGTCTTCTGTGCTTGTCCTAACCCCCTAAGCTTCATCTAATCACCAATTTGAGAAAGTAGTGTCTGGCGGAGAGACACCTTAAACACTCACTGGTTCACCAGGTTTTTATTGAGAATTAACCTTGTTCCATGTCCTTTTCTAAGTACTAGAAACAGAGGAGTAAACTATTTTACTAGAAAACAGTACTAGTAGTAGAAACAGAGGAGTAAACTATTTTACTAGAAAACAGTACTAGTAGTAGAAACAGAGGAGTAAAGAGAAAAATTACTTTCCTTCTAGAGCTTATAATACAGTAGAAGGTAATAAGCAATAAAAATTAAGCACATAACATTCAGTTTGCAAAACATGTTCCAGAGAACAATAAAGAAGGATGGGGAGTAAGGGGTGTGTGTGAGACAGAGCTGTAATCTAAAATGCACATTTGAGGATGGAGCCAGTGTTACTACAACATGAAGAGTTCAGGGAACAGGAGAGAAGTAACAAAGGAGAATGATTAGGAGAAGTTACTAGTGAAAAAGGAGGAAGACTAAGATAGTGTGATACCTGGAATTCAAGGGAAGAAAGTGTTCCAAGCAAGCATCCATTTTTCCCCTGCTACATGGAGATCAATCATAACATTCACTGGGAAGTGTTTGTTCAGCTGTAAGGAAAAGAACTATTAAACAATATTTGCAAGGTAAAAGGACGGAAATCAGGATGAATACCAAGAGTGGGCAACTTTTTCCAGATGTTTTCTATAAGGGGAGAATAGGGGTCTATCTAGTGAGAGAAGTAGGGTCAATAGGATTCATGATGATAGAAGAAAAATAGAATTTCACTTTTTTTCTGATGAGAATGACAAAGCAGAGAGGAAAAATGTGATAATACAGAAGAAAAAAAATTAATGTAATTCTGTCATTGAGTTGATGAGAGAAGATGGGACCAAGCATACAACTTCCATAGGTGGAAGGAGTACTGACAAGTGATCATCCTGTCAAAAGTGAAAGATGGGTGAATGTATCAGGGATAAGGGGTTGTGGATGTGTGTAGAAATCCTTTTCTGATGTATTCAATATTCTGAGTAAAATAGGACACTAATCCATGAGCCAAGATAAGAAAAAGGGAGGATGTATGGGGAGATTGAGGAGAAATTAGGAATAGTCTTCTAAGAGAACGGGAGAGTGAAGGAGTTGGGGAAATGTAGGGTGATCTCCAGACAGATTTTAGAGTCCTCTTAATATTCATTGTACTGGGTAGAAAGTAGACTAGTCAGCTAAGGGACTGGCTAATACCAGCTAGAAGATGATAAAAAGGACTGATGTGTGTATATCCATGGAGTAAGAAACACTTACACAGTGATACAGATGCACTATAGTTTACAGCGGACTGCTTCCAGCCAGGTGGCCAGCACAGAGCCTGAGTTGCTAGGTATGTTACAAAAGTCATGGTTTAGGGAAAAAATTTGAGAAGGATCCAGTTTTTACCCCAATGGCAGCATCATTACCATTTGTGCCATGCTTCAATAGGAAATATTATGATGGCCATGACAGCCACACCTCTACTTGGTTCAATGCCTAATATACATTATTTATATATATATATATGAAATATATATTTATAAATGTATATATATTCTTAATTTCTTAGACCCTAAACTCACATTAAAATTACTTGTTTATCTTTTGTTTGTGTTTCCTTCTGTCAATCATTGTCACTCCTATGACAACCATGACATCCCTATATGAATATCCTGGGTGTTTATTTTTAAGTTATATTATAATTCTCAAAGTTGTTTATCCTTTACACTACATTTAAACTGATTCACTTTTTAACACCAGCTAGTCCGTTTTATGACTGTACTATTTCATAGTGATATTTTTTTAAATGTTTTGAAACACTTGAGACAAAATTTAGAAAGGCCAGTATAGCAAATAGACATACTCGTCACATCATGCAGCTTAGGAAATAGAATATTAATATAGTTTAAGTTTTGTTTACACATCTCTCTGCTCATATGCCCTTCCCTCTACGCAACATGATTATGCTATGCTTAGTGTTTAAAATATCCATGTATTTTCTTTATACTTTAACAACATATTAAGCTTTATATTCTATACTTTAACAACAAATGTTTAAACAACTTAAGTATACCTACACTATGCTAACATTTATGTGCATTGTTTAGTAGGATTTCAAACTTTATATGAATGGTAATATACCACACATAACTCTCTTAATTTTTCCTCCCCTAATGTGCTATGAAGGTTAATTTCCACAGTCCTGGAATTAGCAAGGACTATTTTGCTAAAGTTCCTGCATATCACTAACCTTGGTAAAGTCATGAACATACTGACTGATGGTGTTTCTTTGTAACCATGAGTACAAGGAGTTTCAGGGTGGTGTGTACCAGCTTATCACCACTGTTCATTGATAACAGTAAGATTGAAAATGGTAAACCAGAAGGCTTTATTGTGAAGCTGGTTGCATAGCAAGAATATTTTTGTGTGACCAGTATGGCCTAAGAAACCCTGACCGAGATTCCATTTTGTGCTTTTCGGTCCTGAGGCATTTTGTGCACATCTTGATAATTTCTGGTTCAAAAGAAATATATAGAAATATATTTGTATGTTTGTCCTCATTGAGGGAGGAAAATAGGAGCTAGATCTTAGCACCTCTAGACCCCATGTTCTGAGACAGCTTTGGGTTATGAAATAAACCTTTAATTTAATGTTGTTGCAATATTGCATCTTTTCCTGCAATAAACTGTAGATTTGTAAACATTGTCTTTTGAGGCCCTGTAAGTCTTCTTTAGTAATTGAACACTGTCTGCTTACCATTGTGCACCTAGCAGCACTATGTTTATGAAACTAATTCACAAACTAATACAGCACTATTTATTTCACATTTCCTGCCGCCTGTGTGTTTATTTTTCCACTATCTTATTGATAGATATTAGGTTGTATTCTATATTGAAAACAATGCCTCAGTTAGCATTCTAATACATATCTCCACCTGTATTTGTGTAAGAATTGAGCTACTAGGTCAGAGGTTATAAATAACTTCAATTCATTAAATTTTGCTGGAATGTCAAGCTCTTATATCAATGTATAGATCCAAAAACAGTATATAAGTGTTTTCATTCTCCTTAATCTAGGAAAAAATACTTATTTTGAGACTTTTATGTTGACCAATCTGTGGAATGGTTCTTGGGTTAATACTGTGATTTTCCTGGATTCCTAGTAAGCATCTTTTTATATATTTATTGGCCATTACTATTAGTGTTCTTGAATTACTTTTCACAGAAGAGTAATTTTTTTCTTTTTTCTTTTTTTCTACCTTTTGCTTATTTTTTCTAGTTGGTTAGTCTTTTCTAATTCATTTGTACAATTTATTTACATGTTTTATATAACAATTGTTATTTATATATACAGCAAATATCCCCTGTAAATCTGAAGTTTATGTTTTTACTTTTTATTGTGACTTTTGAGGATTTTTTAAATGTAGTCTATTTCACAAACTTTGAATTTGTTTCTGCTTCTTTTGTGTCTTGTTTTAAAAATACCTAGATACTCTGAGATCTTAAGGATATATTTCTAAATTTTCTTAGAAATTCCAAAATCTTAGGATTTCACATTTATATTTTTCATTCATCTACAATTAACTTTATGTATGGTGATGAGTCACTTTTTCCCCATAGTTATTGTAAAATTTATCAGATTTTTTTATTAGCATTTCTCCTTAAAGGCATAAATCACATTAATGTACTTTGGTTTTTGGTGTTTTGTTTGTACATTAACATATTTTGTTATGTTAAAATATTCTTGCATTCTTGGTCATGATTTTGGGTTATATTTCTATATTTAATTTGAGTTTTTCAATGTTTATAGCTATGATCATAATTGAGATTATCCTACAAATTTTGTGTGCCCTTGTGGAGTTTTGGTACCATAGTGAAAGAGTTCATTAAAAAATTGATGAGTAATCTTTCTCTTTCATCCTCTGGAAGAATGTGTATCAGTTTGGAATTTTGTGATTCTTGAATGTTTATTAGACCCAGTTAGTACAACTATCAGCGTGTTGATTTTGTTGGAGGAAAAGTCTTAAATATTAAATTTATTTTATAGTTCTATGAATATTTTAGATTTATAAAATGTAGTCTTTCTTTGGACACAGTTTATTTATCTTCATTTTAAAATGTGCGTTGCAAAAGCTTTCATATAATTTTCTTAGCTTTGACCACTCTACCCAAAGCAGTACATTTTCTGACATATCCTTCAGACTTTCACTTCTCCAGATTCTTGACTAAGTCTGACTGATAAAGTGCAAAAAGTTGTTATTGGGGAAGAGAGCCTTGAGGACAAGTGAATATTTTCCAAGTAAGACAGAAAAAGTAAAACGAAAAACCCAGATATATGCTCCTAATTAGGAACATATTTAAACTATAAAGAGATAGAACACAAGAAAGTCAAACAAGAGGATAATATCAATGGAAACCATTGTAGCTATGATAATGCCTATCATTATAGATTACTAAAGAATAATAGGAAACTCAAGGCTAATTTTAACAAACAGAAAATCTCACTACTTATATTAATATCAGTTAAAATATATATGGTAACCACTTAATACAAAATGCACTAAGAAGATGTAAAAATCTTAACTTTCATGCAATTGGTAACATACCTGAAAAATAGATAAAAACAAAATTACAGACTTGTGATGAATAAATCAATAAATAAACAAACCTGCCATTAATGGAAAGTACCCTCCCCCCATTTCAATTATTTAAGAAAACTGTGTCCTTTAATCCATAGAATTTAAATCGTGATGTTTACTTTTTACAAACGTGAATAATCTGATGATTACATATAGAAGCTTCTTTAGATTCAGGTTTCTTTTGGGGGGCAAAAATACAAGGTGCTGCATGTTTCCTGTCATCATGCTAGATAGAGTATCTGGTTTTCCCATTTTGAATACTGTTAAGATTGACACTATTCAAGATCTATTTGTTATAATGTTCCCTATAAATGTTTTACCTAATAGTTTCATCATCATTGATAACTGCTGTCCCAATTCACTGCATTAAATGTGTCAAAATATTTTATTTTTAAAATATCATTTTAGGGTTTTTTGGTTGTTTTTTAATGTAATTGGTGTACAATATTATGTTAGTTTTAGGTGTACTACATTGTGATTTGACAGTTGTATGCGTTATGAAATGATCCCAGTGTTAAGTCTAGTAACCATATGTCCCCATACAAAGTTATTCCAATATTATTGACCATTGCCTTATGTTGTATATTACATTGCTGTCGCTTATTTATTTTATAACTGGAGGTTTTTACCTTTTAATTCCCTTCACTGATTTCACCCACTCCTCTGCCCTAAACTACGCACCTCCCGCTTTCTGGCAACCACTGTTTGTTCTCTGTATCTGTGAGTATGTATTCATTTTGTTCTGTTTATGTGTTTGAGATTCCACATATAGGTGAGATCATACAGTATTTGTCTTTCTCTGACTTATTTCACTTAGCGTAACACTGTCTAGATTAATCTATGTTGTTGCAAATGGCAAGATTTCATTTTTTATGGCAAGATAATATTCCATTGCATATATAGCACTTTTTATTTATTTATCTATTAATGGACACTTGGGTTCCTTCCATATCTAGGCTGTTATGAATAATGCTGCAATGAACATTGGATGCATATATCTTTTCAAATTAATGTATTTATTTCCTTTGGGCTAATACTCAGGAGTGAAATTGCTGAATCATATGGTAGTTCTGTTTTTAATATTTTTAGAAACATCCATACTGTTTTCCAAAGTGACTGCACCAATTTACTATCCAAAAACAGTGCACAGGTGTCCACTGTTCTCCACATCCTTACCAACACTTATTACTTGTTTTCTTTTGGATGATAGCCATTCTGACAGCTGTGAGGTGATATTTCTTTGTGCTTTTGATTTGCATTTATCTGATAATTAGTGATGCTAAGCATCTTTTCATCTGTCTGTTGGCTATTTGTGTGTCTTCTTTGGAAAAACAAATTGTCTCTTCATGTCCTCTGCCCTTTAGTATGATGTAGTCTTATTTTGCTTTTGTTTCCCTTGCCTGAGGAGACAGATCAAAAAAAACAAAAAATTGCTATCATCAGTGTCAAAGAGTGTACTGCCCGTGTTTTCTTCATGGAGTCTTATGGTTTCAGATCTTACATTTAAGTCTTTAATCCATTTTGAGGTTTTTGTTGTTGTTGTTATATGGTTTCAGAAAATAATCCAGTTTGATACTTTTGCATGTACTTTCCAGTTTTCCCAACATGCTTTATTGAAGAGGCTGTCTTTCCACCATTGGGTATCCGTGCCTTCTTTGTCATAGATTAATTGACCATATAAGTGTGGATTCATTTCTGGACTCTCTATTTTGTTCCATCATTTCTAAGCAACAAACCAGACTATCTCCAAGTACTACAAAGACTTTATACTTGAGAATTGGAAGTTCTTCCCTTTCTAAAGAATTTGTTCATTTCAATATTCTTTCAGTTTTAATATTCTTTCAGTTTTAATATAAAAGTAATTTAGTATACTGGCACCAGATAATTTATCCAGGAATAATACATTAAGGAACATTTATTGACTCAACAAAAAATTAATCTCAACCCACTATATACCGAGCACTGTCCCACAGCACTGGATCAAATAGACATAAATACTGCCCTCCAGGTAATTACAACATCTTGTGAATACAAGTGTGTTAGTTAGTATTTTCCAGAGAAACAGAACCAATAGGAAATGTAGAAACAGATACAGCTTTATCTATCTATTGAGAGCTTAATTATAAGAAAAGGGATCACTCAATTGTGGAGGCTAGCAAGTCTGAAATTTGTAGGACAAGCAGGCTGTAAATTCTGGTAAAAGCTGATATTGCGTTCTGGAGGCTGAATTCCTCAGGGTGACAGCTGCAAACTGCAGACAGGCTTTCTATGCTGTAGTCTTGAGGAAAAATCCTTTCTTCAGGAACCCTCAGTCTTTTCTCCTAATGCCTTCAACTGATTGGTTGAGGCCCACTCCCATTATGGATGGTAATCAAGTTTACTCAGTTTACTAACTTAAAAGTTAATCACATACAAAAGAAAACACAAAACCTTCACGGCAACATCTACACTGGCATTTGACCTAACAACTGAACACAATATCCAAGTTGACACATAAAATTAACCATCACATTAAGGGAGGGACTTATGGTGGGTTACAGAGAAGGAAGGGTGGTGAATCCAAATAAATTACTGAATTAAAGGATCATGGTATCAATAAAAGAGGATGACAAACTGGCTGGAGAGAAAGCAGAAACGAGGGATCTGGGATCTCTTGATTGATCCTCTAGATCAGATGATCTCTAGTGTTTATTCATCTCGTAAAATTGAAACATTGTATCCTTTGACTATGTGATTTGAGGACAGGGTAATCAGACAAAGGCAGTCTCTTCTAGTGCTCCTGTTGCACAGAGAGGAGAAAAAAATGAAAGGGCTGAGAAATGCTTCTGAAGGTCACAGCCAAGGGGCCAAAGCCAGTAAAGGATAAACAGATTTAATCACAAGATTATAGAATGCCTGCTTTTCCAACACCTATCACTACAAGAATAGGGCTCCAGGATAACAGTAGTGAATTACATCTGGGATAGCTGCAAAACAGACTCTGTTTAAGAAAGCATTATTAGGGAAATCCAGAGACAATGGGGAGAAAAACAACAACAAAAAGACTGGAGGACATTAAAGCCTCTGGCACCTGGAGCCGCAGACAACATTAAATATTTCTCTGTTCTTACACAGATTCATATAAAACCTCACATTAAAAGCTAGATTATCTTAGTTCCTATAACCAGATACATCATTTCCAGCTTTCAGTAAGAAAATACAATGCATATTAAAGACAAGAATAAAGAAAGTTAGAAAAGATAAAGCAAAGCATCAGAAAGAGACTCATACATGACACAGATTTTGTAATTATCAGAGAATTTAAAGTAACTATGATTAAAAGGGCTCTAGTGGAAAAAGTAGACAAGATATAAGAACAGATGAATAATGTAAGGAGAGAGATGGAAATTCTATGAAAGGATCAAAAGAAAATGCTAGAAATCAAAAACATTGTAAAGTAAATGAAGAATGCCTTTGATGGGCTAATTAGTTGACTGGACACAGTCCAGGAAAGATTTTGTGATCTTGAAGATTTGTCAATAGAAAATTCCAAAACTGGAATGCAAAGAGAAGAAAAGAGTGGGATAAAAACTGATAGAACTGCAAGAAGAAATGGAAAAATACATTATTATAGTTGGAGATTTAAACACATCTTTATCAGTAATCGACAGATCTAGCAGGCACAAATTCAGTAAGGGTATAGTTGACCTGAACTGAACAATTAATCTAGATCTGTTTGATATTTATAGATGTGTCATCAAACAAGAGCAGAATATATGTTCTTCCCAAGATCACATGGAACATACACCAATATATACCATATTCTGGATCATAAGCCAGACATTAACAAATTTAAAAGAATTGAAATCATACAAAGTATGCTTTCAGACCACAGTGGAATTAAACTGAAGAACAAACAAACAAACAAAACAGAAGCTGAAAAATTAAAATATATTTGGAGATTTAGAGAAACATTCATTCATGTATTTCAAATAACATATTAATCAAGAATAAGTCTCAAGAGATTCAAAAATATTTTGAACTAAACGAAAATAAAACTCATCAAAAATTTTGTGATGCAACACGCATTGAATACATATATCAGAAAAGAAGAAAAATCTAAAATCCATAATCTAAGCTTCCAAGTTAGGAAACTGGAGGAAAAATAGCAAATAAAATCCAAAAAACAAAGAAGAAAATAAATAATAAAAAGTAGAGCAGAAATCAATGAAATTGTAAATAGGAAAAAAATAGAGGAAATCAATGAAACTAAGTGTTGGCACTTTAAAAAGACCAATAAAATGAAAACCTTTAGCCAGGCTAACAGAGGAAAAAGGAAGGCATAAATTTCTAATGTCAGAATGAAGGAGGGATCTCATGGACATTAAATGGATAATAAATTGATTTTATGAACAACTCTATATCCACATATCTGATAACTCAGGTAAAATAAACCAATTCCTTGAAAGACATAAATGACGAAAACTCATGCAAGGAGAAATAAATAATTGGATAGATCTATTTCTGACAATGAAAAAAGCAATAAATCAATAATTTATGAACTTCCAAGGAAAAAAACACCAGACCCAAAAGGTTTCACTTATGTATTCTATCAAACTTTTATCAAAAGATTCTCTACAATCACATGCAGAAAATAGAAGCAGAGGGAACACTTTCTAACTTATTCTATAAAGACTGTATTAATAAATAAAGACTTTATAAGAAAGGAAGACTAAAGATCAATATCTCTCATGCACATAGATGTAAACATCATCAAGAAATTATTAGCAAATCAAATCCAACAATGTACAAGCAGAACCATTCTCCATAAACAAGTAGGATTTATTCCAAAAAGTGCAAGGATCTTTCAGCTTTTTACAGTCAATTAATGTAATTCATTACATCAACCAGCTAAAGAAGGAAAGTCATATGATCATATTAATAAATGTGGAAAAAGCATTTGACAAAATCCAGCACCCATTTATGATAAAAACTATCAGCAAAGTAGGAATAAATGGAAACTTCTTCAACTGGATAAAGAACATCTACAAAGAGTTCACCACTCATATCACACTTAATGGTTAGAAATTAGATGCCTTCCCCCTACAAACAGAAAGCAAACGAGTCCCCTCTCATCACTCCTACTCAACATTTTACTGGAAGTCTTAGCTAATGCAATGGGACAATAAAAGGAAATAAAGGGCATACAGATTGGGAAGGAAGAAAGCAAACTCTCATTATTCACAGATGTCATGATTGTCCTTGTAGTAAATTCCCAAAGAATAACAAAAAACTTCTGAAACCAATAAGCAATTACAATAACAAGGTTACAATACAAAGGTAATATATAAACTCAATTGCTTTTCCATATACCAGCAATGAACAATTGGAGTTTGAAATTAAAACCACAATACTAGTTATATTAGCACAAAAAATGAAGAAAATACTTAAGTATAAATCTAACAAAATATGTACCAGACCTATATGAGGAAAACTAGAAAACTCTGATAAAAGATATCAAAGATTTAAATGGACATGATCATTGATGTTCATGGATAGGAAGACTCAATAGTAACAAGATGTCAGTTTCTTGCAGCTTGATTTATACATTTAACACAATCCCATTCAAAATCCTATTAAGGGGGCTTCCCTGGTGGCGCAGTGGTTGAGAATCTGCCTGCCAATGCAGGGGACACGGGTTCGAGCCCTGGTCTGGGAGTATCCCACATGCCGCGGAGCAACTAGGCCCGTGAGCCACAACTACTGAGCCTGCGCATCTGGAGCCTGTGCTCCGCAACAAGAGAGGCCGCAATAAAGAGAGGCCCGCGCACCGCGATGAAGAGTGGCCCCCACTTGCCACAACTAGAGGAAGCCCTCGCACAGAAACAAAGACCCAACACAGCCATAAATAGATAAATAAATAAAAAAAAATTAAACTAAAAAAAAAATCCTATTAAGTTATTCTGTTGCTATAAACAAAATGATTCTAAAGTTTATAATCTAGAATATAAAAAGTTTAAGATCTAGAATAGTCGACACAATACTGAAAAGATTTAAATTGGAGGATTGATACTACTTGACTTCAGAACGTATTATAATGCTGCAGTAATTAAGACGGCATAGCATTGGTAGAAGAATAGACAAGTAGATCAGTGGACAGAATAGAGTTAAGAAATAGGCACACATAAATTTTTTTTGACAAATGGGCAAAGATAAGACTTTTCCAGTGCTGCACTGCACCCTGTGACTCTTCCAACCCAAACTTTTCCCATCTCCCTGCACAGGTGTCAAACTGGTGCTGTAGTCTGAGACTCTCTCTAGCTATGCTAGCCCCCTTGCTTTTCTATCCTTCACAGATATCCCTCCAATATATCTCTTATGTTTCTTGACGTTGCTTCCTTGAGAACCTGAACTGACAGACAGTGCCTGCAATTGTGTTGTCAAGTAGTAGATAATCAAATACTTATTATATGATTAAATATTTTTGATCTGGTAACACTGCTGGAAAGTGTTTCAGTTATGCAAACATAAAGCAAACTGCTTCTCTTGTTGAAGACGTTAGAAAAGAGAAGCCAAATAGAACCAAATTTAATTTTCTGTTTGGTAGTGTAGATTGGGTGCATATTTTTGGCAGTTATGTTTGAAGATGTGTTGCTCTTTATGTGCAGATTTTCTAGCCCTGAGCATCATTGCTCATGGAAAGGATGTGCTTGTTTATGTTCAACCAGTTGCCTACAGAACATTCAGTGAACAGGCTTCAGTCTTGAAGAGAGCAATTATAGACAATGCATCAGCCTGTCATGGTGCCACATATGGGTTAATAATGACAAACTGACTGGTAGAAATGTACTTTTATGCACCCATTATGTTTTGTTGTTGTTCCTGCTGCTAATGTTGTTAGATCCATATGGTTAGATAATGTCTGAGGTTGGTGCATGAGGCAACCCTGGAGGGATGTGACATGCCCATTCTCAGTTACCTGGAAGAATGCAAGTCTTGTAACAGAGTGTGAGTTGGGAGTGTAGCCTTAGGCTTGGATGAGAAAAGAAATGTCACTGCTTCCTTATTTGGAAGTGATTATGAGAATCCCTGATAGATATAAACTTGCCCAGTCACATGGTGACAATTACGATCTAGGTCGGTAGTGCTCAGAAAGAAGCCTAAGTGGTGAGGCCTTTGAGACAGGGAAGTATGGAAGCTTCCTCATATTTGGTATTCAAATTGCCTTCAATTATTTCCAACATAATCATATATGGGCCCTGGGATATTAAAGAAGTGTATTTGATCATGCTTTTTCCTTATCACACAAAGAGTGCCTAACATGAGGGGAAATAACCAGACAGTATAATGTTTAATAGCCAAGGCTCTGGAATCAAACCACCTGGTTTCAAATCCTTGCAACACTGCTTTCTAGCTTTGTAAACTTTGCCTGAGTTTTCATCTGAAAAATTAAGATAATAGTGGCATGTAAAAGTAGTAATGACCTTTATGTCTAAACTAATCAACACAATTTACTCAACCTGGTCACATTTTATTACTACAGAAATGAGTGTGAGACACATACTCACATGTCAATTTAAAAGAGAAACATTTTTATTACCTATTTTAAAAATAGGAAGATGTAGCCCTACGAAATGACAACAATGATCCTGTGGACATGAGAGGAATTTTAAAGCTGTAAAACAAAGCTGAGGAATCCAATATGGTTATCAAGCTTCATCTAAAGCCATTCTATCCTAAATGTTTTGTAAAATAACCTATCTTGTTTATGCAAACTTAGGCTAGGTCTCATTCATTCTTAATTAAAATTCCCTAATGTTATATTTTATTTATTTAAAAATAAAAATTAAGTCAGATCGAAAGGGGTAGGCAAAGAGCAATATTAACCAAGGATTTTGAATATCCTGAGAGCAAATCTAATAATTATTCAATATAACTATGTTATATAATAAAAAATCAAGATAGAAATAAGTTTTTAGACTTGTGTTCCTAATCTTTTTTGCATCCAGACATAAATAGAAAATCACAATATTTAAAATAAAACTGAAGTAAGTGAATAAAGAAGATGTGGCACATATATACAATGGAATATTACTCAGCCATAAAAAAGAAATGAAATTGAGTTATTTGTAGTGAGGTGGATGGACCTAGAGTCTGTCATACAGAGTGAAGTAAGTCAGAAAGAGAAAAACAAATACTGTATGCTAACACATATATATATAGAATCTAAAAAAAAAAAAAAAAAAAAGGTTCTAATGAACCTAGGGGAATGACAGGAATAAAGATGCAGATGTAGAGAATGGACTTGAGAACAAAGGGACGGGGAAGGGTAAGCTGGGACGAAGTGAGAGAGTGGCATTGACATACATACACTACCAAATGTAAAACAGATAGCTAGTAGGAAGCAGCTGCATAGCCCAGGGATATCAGCTTCGTGCTTTGTGATGACCTAGAGGAGTGGGATAGGGAGGGTGGGAGGGAGATGCAAGAGGGAGGGGATATGGGGATATATGTATACATATAACTGATTCGTTTTGTTATACAGCAGAAACTAACAAAATATTGTAAAGCAGTTATACTCCAAGAAACGTGTTAAAAAAAAAAAAAAAAAACTGAAGTAAAAGGACAAGACATCTTGCCCCCAGAGAGCTGGGAGCTCCAGTGCCCCAGTCAGTCTCTACCTGGGCTCTCCTGATGGAGGAAGGGGTTACCATCTTGTTCATACCGGTAAACCATTCATACCATACCCTCACTAAGTGGCACAGAGTTTGGGAAGTTCTATTCTAGAAAACTATAATATAGGAGGAGTTAGGCATGAAAGGAAATGAAAAACATGTAAAATGTTTCTGTCTTATGCATAAGGAGATTAGAAACACCAAATAACTTTTCACCTTTGTAAGATAAACATGACCCCATGATGTAATCTAAAATTTGTAGATAGCTACTAAAACTATAAGACTATAGCTGGAATTCACAATTTCCAATGGGCTGAAGGATAATTAATAGAGGGGAAAGAGAATAAATAAGAATTGATAACTTCCAAGAAGAGAGAAGAAGAAGACAATGCAAAAAACAGAGCAGGGGGAAAATGTAAAATAAGATAGCAGAAATCAGTTGAAATATGTCAGCAATTACAAAAGTATAAATGAGTTAACCTCACCAATATTAAAAGGCTGAGATTTTCACATTGACCACAAAAAATCCACTTATATGTAGTATACTATAGTATAGAGCATTATCTAAAACAAAATGAATGTGATTGAAAGTAGAGAGATGAGAAAAATATTATAGCAAATAGCAAATACAGCTGTCCTATCAATATGATATCATATAAAAATTTAAGATATAAATAGGGATATTACATTATAATATAAAAAACATCCAGAAAAATACAATTAACATTTATTTTCCTAACAATATAGGCTGAAATTTTCAGAGATAAGTAACAGAATTACACAGAGAATTAAAACAAGAACAGTATAATGAATGTGATTAATACAACTCTCAAAGGAAATGATAGCTCAAGCAGACAAGAAATAAGTAGATATATAGAAGGTCAGAAAAACATGATTAACTAATCCATTATAATAGCTACAGAGAGACCCTTTAACCCAGTAGAGAGTATGCATGCTTTTAAAATAGACATTGAGCATTTGTTAATATTGACATCTTATAAACTAGAAAGAATGGGTCAAGAAACTCTGGAGTCTCAGTGTTATATCCTCTGATAACAAAGCAATAAAATTAGAGGTAAATATCAGATTGTTAAAACACATTATACCACAATTAAAAACTGAAAATATAGCCATAAGTTATCCACACATTAAAATGGTAATTAAGATGTATTTAGAAATAGATCACTGTGAAATCATTACATCTCAAAACTATTGGAAACAAATTGTCACTTATGAATAATTTTTAGCTTTCTTATATATATAGCAAAGCAACAAATTTTAAAAAAATAAACATTTAAATCAACAAGCTAGAGTAAGATATATACATAAAGTTGATGAGTTAGAGAATAAAAGAAACTGCCGCCCAAATAGGAAAAATCCAAAAGCAGTTCTTTGAAAATTAGAATGGAATAGAAAAAATAAATCATGGGATAAAACTAATCAAAACAGAAACTAAACAAAACAAACAAAAAACAAAAAAGACACAACAAAACCCAATAATAAGTGCAAAATAAGGACATGGAATTAATCTACATACACATGTGGGGTTTAAAAGTCATAGGAAATTTTTATGAAATAAATTCAGGAATCTAAATTTGAAAATAAATTTAAAAATTCATTTCCAGATAAACATAAATGACCAAATTAATTCAAGAATGTAAAATTGTTAAAATAGACTAATAAGCAGTTGTATAAATAGGCAAAATTTCACACACATGCGTACATATACTCACAGCCAAATTTTCCTAACACTTCAAAAAAAAGTAATCCTCAGTTGTTATTTTGAACAAAGCTTTCTAAAGAATAAAAGAAGGAACAGCTACAAGATGTATTTATGCAGTTTACATAATCTTTACACCAAAATTGATGATGGATTGTTCAAGAAAAGAAAATTACATAGATCAATCTCACAATATTAATATAAATGCAAATCATTCTTCTAACATAGCAAATGAAATCCAGCACCATATCCAAGATAAACCATGCTCATTAGGCTTTGTCATAGAATGTGAGAATGGCTTATCAAGATACCTAGTAATGAAATCTACCACATTAACAGATTAAAAGAAAAATATCACCATAATTGTCCCAGAGGCAGGAAAAGAATTTTCTAAAGTCACAGAGGTAGCAAGTGGCCAAGCTAGGGTGTGTGAGTTTAAACCTGGGCTTGCTTCACTGTGCTTCTAATACAACACAGGAACTGAGAGAAAAGTTTCAAAATCTTTCTATTTTTATGATGCCATGTACTGTTTTGCACTTGCATCACACACTAATTAATACGAATCTACAAGTTCTCTACACTTTGTTCTTTTAATCATCTAATTTGATCTTCCTTTCTGTCTCTACTGTGTCTGCCTTATCCTGATCTCTGTCGTAATTGCCTTGCCAGGCCTCTGAGCCATCTGTGTATAACAGATTCAGTGCACAAGAGTCCAGGTTCTAAAACTATTTCAGGAATGCATCTAGAATGGAATACAACATCAAATTACAAAATGTTTTCAAATTTTCTTAATTTATAAAAATACTTCCACTAAAATGAATTATAATTAATTAGAAATTCAGCATTTATAAATTGTATAAATTATCTACAATATATAAATTATCTATAATACAGTCAAATAGTCTTTATTTTGAACCAAATTAAGTAACTATAGAGCTACTATATAGGTTTTTATATGAATTAAAATTTATTTACTTAGAGAATATTTAGTATGGACTCTGTTGGGAATTTATGCTTAAGGATTTTTCTTTTATTGAGGTATAGTTGATGTATAATATTATATAAGTTTCAGGTGTACAACATAATGATTCACGAGTTTTAAAGGTTATATTCCTTTTATAATTATTATAAAATATTGGCTATATTCACTGTGTTGTACAATATATCTTTGTAGTTTATTTATTTTATAAATAGTTGTTTGCCCTTCTTAATCCCCATTCCCTATCCTGCGCCTCCCTGGTTCCCTCTGCCCACTGTTAATCACTAGTTTGTATATATATGAGTCTGTTTCCTTTTTGTTATATTCACTAGTTTGTTGTGTTTTTTAGACTTCACATATAAGTGATATCATACAGTATTTGTCTTTCTCTCTCTGACTTAATTTCACTTAGTATAATACCCTCAATTTCATCCATGTTGTTACAAATGGCAAAATTTCATCATTTTTTATGGCAGAGTAGTATTCCATTGTATATATACCACATCTTCTTTATATGTTCATCTGCTGATGGACACCTAGGTTGCTTCCATGTCTTGGATATTGTAAATAGTGCTGCTATGAACACTGGGGTGTCTGTGTTTTTTTGAATTAGTGTTTTCGTTTCTTTTATATATATAACCAGGAGTAGAACTGCTGGGCCATATGGTAGTTCTATTTTTAGTTTTTTTGAGAAACTCATACTGTTTTCCACAGTGGACGCACCAATTTACATTCCCACCGACAGTGTAGGAGTGTTCCCTTTTCTCCACATCCTTGTCAACATTTGTTATATATGTTCTTTTTGATGAGAGCCATTCTGACATATATGAGGTGATATATAATCACAGTTTTGATTTTCATTTCCCTGGTGATTAACGATGTTGGACATCTTTCCATGTGTTTGTTGGACATCTGTGTGTCTTCTTTGGAAAAATGTGTGTTCAGGTCTTTTGCCCATTTTTTAAATCGGGTTGTCTTTTTGATGTTGAGTTGTTTGAGCTGTTTATGCATTTTGGATATCAATCACTTGGTCACCTCATTTGCAAATATCTTCTAACATTAAGTAGGCTGTCTTTTCATTTTGTCAATGGTTTCCTTTGCTGTGCAACAACTTTGAAGTTTAATTAGGCCACATTTGTTTATTTTTGTTTTTATTTCCCTTGCTTTATGAGACAGATCTAGAAAAATATTGCTAAGATTTATGTCAAAGATTGTTACACCTATATTTTCTTCTAGGAGTTTTATGGTTTCCCATCTTACAATTAGGTCTTTAATCCATTCTGTGTTTATTTTTGTGTATGGTGTTTGAGAATGTCCTAATTTTATTCTTTTACATGTAGCTGTCCAGTTTTCCCAGCACCACTTATTGAAGAGAATGTCTTTTATCAATCATGCATTCTTGCCTCCTTTGTCATAGATTAATTCACCATAAGTGCCTGGGTTTATTTCTGGGCTTTCTACTCTGTTCCATTGATCAATGTGTCTGTTTTTGTGCAAGTACAATACTGATTTGATTACTGTAGCTTTGTAGTATAGTCTGAAGTCAGGGAGCATGATTCCTCCAGCTCTGTTCTTTCTCAAGATTGTTTTGGCTACTTTGGGTCTCTTGTATTTTCCATACAAATTTTAAAATTATTTGTTCTAGTTCTGCAAGAAAGGCCATTGGTGTTTTGATATGGATCACATTGAATCTGTAGATTCTCTTGGGTCCTTTTAACAATATTAATTGTTCCAATCCATGAACATGGCATGTCTGTACAACTGTTTGTGTCATCTTCAGTTTCTTTCATTGGTGTCTTATAGTTTTCTGAGTGCAGTTCTTTTACCTCCTTAGGTAGGTTCATTAATAGGTATTTTATTCTTTTTGATGCAATTGTAAATGGGATTCTTTCCTTAATTTCTCTTTCTGATAGTTCATTATTAGTGTATAGAAATGCAACAGATTTCTCTGTATTAATTTTGCATCTTGAAAGTTTACTGAATTTATTCATGAACTCTAGTAGTTTTTTGGTGACATCTTTAGGATTTTCTATGTATAGTATCATGTTATTTGCAAACAGTGACAGTTTTACTTCTTCCTTTCCAATTTGGATTCTTTTTATTTCTCTTCCTTCTCTAATTGCTGTGGCTAGGGCTTCCAATACTATGTTGCTTATTGTGGATATAGATGACTTTACTACTTTTGTCTTTTACCTTCCTATCAGCTTTGTGTTTGGATGATTTCCTACCTTTACTATATGTTTGCCTTTACCAATGAGCTTTTTCATATCTCCATTTTCATGTTTCTAGTTCTGGCCTTTTCTTTTTCAAGTAGAGAAGTTCCTTTAATATTTTTTATAAAGCTGGTTTGGTAGTGCTGAGCTTGCTTAGTTTTTGCTTCTAAGCTTCTGATCTCTTCAAATCTGAACGAGAGCCTTGTTGGGTAGATTATTCTTGGTTGTAGGGTTTTCCCTTTCATCATTTTATTTTTTTAAAGTTTTTTTTATTATTATTTATTTTGGCTGGGTCGGGTCTTAGTTGCGGCACGTGGGACCTTCTTTGAGGCATACAGGATCTTTCATTGTGGTGTGCAGGCTTTTCTCTAGTTGTAGCATGCAGGTTTTTTCTCTTCTGTAGTTGTGGCACACAGGCTCCAGGGCACATGGGTTCTGTAGTTGTGGTGCATGGGTTCCAGAGTGCGTGGGCTCTGTAGTTTGCAGCATGCAGTCTCTCTAGCTGAGGTGCACAAGCTCAGTAGTTGTGGCACGCAGGCTTAGTTGCCCCATGGCATGTGGGATCTTAGTTCCCTGAACAGGGATTGAACCCACGTCCCCTGCATTGTAAGGCAGATTCTTTACCACTGGACCACCAGTGAGGTCCCTCATCATTTTAAATATATCATGGCACTCCCTTTTGTCCTGCACAGTTTCTGCTGAAAAGTCAGATGATAGTCTCATGGAAGTTCCTTTGTATGTTACTTGTTGCTTTTCCCTTGCTACTTTTAATATTCCCACTTTATCTTTAATTTTTGCCATTTTAATTACAATGTCTCTTGCTGTGGTCCTCTTTGGATTGATTCTATATTGGACTCGCTGCACCTCCTGGACTCTGATGTGTGTTTCCTTTCCCAGGTTAGGGAAGTTTTCAGCTATGATGTCTTCAATTATGTTCTCAGCCTCTTTCTCTCTCTATTCTTCTTCTGGGACCCCCATCATGCAAATATTAGTGCACTTGATGTTGACTCAGAGGTCTCTTAAACTGTCCTCATTTCTTTACATTCTTTTTCTTTTTTTTTTCTGTTCGGCCTTAGTGATTTCCACTACTCTGTTTTTCAGCTCATTGATCCATTCCTCTGTATCATTTAGTCTACTATCGATTTCTTCTAGAGTATTTTTCATTTTAGTTTTTTATTCTTCATCTCTGTTTGGTTGTTCTTTATAGTGTCTAACTCTTTGTTAAAAAATTCTAACTTCTCACTCTGTACATCTATTATTCTCCCTAGTTCTTTGATTATCTTTACAATGACGACCCTGAACTCTTTCTTGAGTAGGTTGCCTATCTCCACTTCACTTAGTCCTCCCTCTGGGGTTTTGTTTTGTTCCTTGTTTGGAACATATTCTTCTGTCACCTCATTTTTCCTAACTTGCTATTTTTCTTTTTACGTACCCGGTAGGTTGATTACATTCCCAGCCTTGGACAAGTGGCCTGTTGTTCAATGTGGTCTATGCATCCTGTCAGTTCTAGGGTTATCTCTATGAGGGCTGTGTGGGTCTTTCTGTTGTGCTGGGCTGACTATATGAGCAGTCTGGTAGGATTGGTTGGTCCCTGATCCAGTTGGTTGCCTTGTCCTGCCTTATGTGAACATTCCCAGTGGCTGGTTGGCAGGACTGTGTCACAAGACAGCAGATTGCAGAACCCCAGGGGCCCCAGGGCTAGTGCTGGGTTACTGGTGGGTGGAGTCAATTCCAGGAGACCTCAGGGCTGTTGTTCACCCACTGATGGGCAGAGCCAGGTCCCGGGGTCTGGGTGCAGGGTCCAGGGGTCCTAGAACTGGTGTTGGATCACTGGTAGGTGGTGTCAGTTCCTGACACTGTTGGCTGTGAGACCTGGGGTTTCTTGAAGGGAGTCTTAAGGCAGCTTGTCTGCTAGTGGGTGTGGTTGTATCCATGCACAGTTAGTTGCTTGGCCTGAGGTGTCCCAGCACTGGTGCCTACAGACTGTTGGACCAGGGCAGGGCTGGGTCCTGGGGTTAATAACCTAGAGGAAGGATTCCAAAATGACACTTGAAGCACCAGTCTCCACAAGGTAGAAAGAGCTCCCAGAATAGCTGCCCCAGTGTCTGTGTCCCTGGGGTGAGCTGCAGTTGCCTCCTGCCTCTCCAGGAGAATCTCCAAGATCAGCAAGTAGGTCTGACCTAGGCTCCTATAAAATTATGGCTTTCACCCTGGGCCTTGGAGCCAGAGCTTGTCAGATTGTGTGGGTGCTCCTCAAAAGTGAAATCTCTATTTCTTCAAGCCCTCTGAGACTCCCAAAAGGAAGCCCCACTGGCCTTTGCAACCAAATGTTCTGGGAACTCATCTTCCTGGTGCAGGACCCCTATGCTGGGGAACCTGATGTGGGGCTTGGACATTTCACTCTTTTGGAAGAACCCCTGCAATGTAATTATTCTCCTGTTTGTGGGTGGCCTACTTGGGGACATGGGGCTTGACTATATCACAACTTCACCCCTCTTACCCATCTTATTGTGATTCCATTTTTTATCTTTAGTTGCAGAAGATCTTTTTCGGTAGGTTCTTGTCTTTTTCATCGATGGTTGTTTTCCAAATAGTTGTGATTTTGGTGTGCCTGTAAGAGAAGGTGAGCCCGGGGTCTTTCTACTGTGCCATCTTAGCCATCTTTTAATTGAATTCTATATTTAAGACTTAATAATCCCCTGTTTTAGCATAAAATTTAAACCAACCTTCTTTTGGGAACAATCCATCCAACAAATTACAACAGAAAATAATGCCACCTATTTCTCTCACTGCATTTCCCACTATGGACATATACTCAGAATCAAAACACACAGCATTTTATGTAGTTGAGTTTCCAGGGAGAAGGTGCAACAGTGCCTAAAGCCATAATTTGTAATAGCATACTAAAAAATATTCATCAACCACAAATGGAACTCAAATTATCTGCATAACAAAACTCAAAATACCTGTAAGTTAGAGGTAGTTCAGAAGGTAATAAAGGCAGTTGACAGATACTTCATCAAATGTTCCCTCTGCAGACCTGTCGAGTCTTTTCAAAGATAAAATCATCCTGTTGCTAGATTTGGCAGGTCAATTCAGAGACAACATCCTGGTGTATTTTCTTATACTGATTGATAGGAATTTAAAAGTGACCACACATTTTCCAGAAAAATATATGTTTGCTTACAATGCCATTTATGATCCAATACAGATTTTCATTTTTTTAATGTAAGTGCTAAAGAAGAATAAAAGTTATGCTGGTTTGCTCTGAAGAAGTTTTTTGTTTGGAAAATATTTTAAAATCCATTTACAGCTTTAAACTGAAAAAGTAATATAAATCTTATAAACCATTTTTAAAGATTCATAATTATTACATATCACTGAGAAATTAATTTAAAAATCATAAGAAGTAGTCTATTAAACAAAGCTCTAGCCAGGAGAGACTGGTAAATATGATGGGGAGGTGGTTATATTTTTTTCTACCTTTTCATAATATAAGAGTATGGGTTATGTATCATCTCAAATCCTTTAGAGGAAATTATAAGGAATTTCAAGCAGATTACCATTAATGTATGACTAAATATACAGTTGACCCTTAAACATAGGTTTGAACTGTATGGGTCCACTTACATGTGGATTTTTTTAAATAGTAAATACGACAGTACTACACAATCTTCAGTTGTTTACATGCATGGATGTGGTACAACAGATGCAGAGGAATTGCATATTTGGAGGGCCGACTATAAGTTATATACAGATTTTTGATTGTGAGGAGGGTCAGTGCCCCCAACCCCCACATGTTCAAGAGTCAACTGTATTAAGTGAACTAATTAATAAATACGTGAAATACAGAAAGGTGGTCTCAGAGAACGAGAACAAAAGATAAGGGGAAAACAAGAGATGACATAGCCTTAAAACTATCTTAAAAGAATAGGTCTCCAAGTGTGATCACTGGGACAGTAGCACAAGCACCAACTGGAAACTTGTTAGGCATGCAAATTCTCAGGATCCTCCCCAAACCTTCTGAACCCAGAACTCTAAGTTTGTGAATCTATAATCTGCGTCTTTAAAATGTATTTAGGGGATTCTGAAGCATGGTAAAGTTTGAGAAGCACTACCTTAAGATCACCTTCTGTGGATCCTAATATCGCTTATACAAAGTAGAACTCATGATCCCTCATTAAAATCCTATCCTTGCGGAAACCTTACATTTATGTGTGCCTCTATCGCCTAATTGTACATTTTTGGCAACAGTCATCATGATTATATCCAACTCATTGAACAGCTGAATATGCCTAATAAAATACCTACAAACATGAAGATTGATCTCACTTTATACTCACAGCCACTAAGGTCAAGTGGGTCTTTAGTGCAGCTCCAAAATCCTACTTCATAACCCAGCCCATTCACTCTTCTATTCCCCTAGACTATCCCAAGCCTTCTCTTCATTCCACTCCAGATCTCTTCTCTCATTTTCACTATAATTGGATAACCACATTTCCTATTTATGGAGAAAACAGAAATGATCAGAATAGGATTTGTACTTGATGATACCACCATTTTTAACAATTTGCATTTGCCCAATTACTCTCCTGTCTCTCCTGCTCCAATGAAAGAACTATGTGTGCTCCTAGTTAAGGCAGTGGCTACTCTTGCACTTTTGGTCCCATCTTCTCTCACCTCGTCAAGGACAGAACTCCAATACAACCCCTCTATCTCTTGTATCATTTTATTTTCCTCTTTACAGAACATTTTTATGAGCATAAAACATCTTATGATTTCTTCCATTAAAAAAAAAAACCCTCTCTCTTGACCCCATAGGATCTGTTCCCATGTCCTCAAATCGTTATTGTCATCTTTTATTTTTCTCTTCCTTTTCTGCTTAGTCACACTGTCTTCTTGGTGGTTCCTCGAGTACTTCAGGCACACTCAAACCTGAGTCTTTGCTCTTAGCTGTATCCTTTGACTGGGATTTTCTTTCCCCACACAATTGCTTGGTTAACTGCCTCATCTCTTCAAGGCTCACTTTATCTGTGAGATCTACTTGGACAACCTTAATTAATAGTGTGCCATCATCCTGACCCCTGGTACTTCTGCATCCTCTTACTTATATACATTTTCCTACAGCATGTAGTGTGTTCTAAAACTATGCAATTTACTTATTTATTATTCCATTAAAATTTAAGATAGAATATAAGGTCTAAGGTAGAAAAATATCTGTTTTATTACTTACGTATCCCATATCTGGAACAAGGACTGAACTCTTGCATGTTTAAGTATTTGTTGAATTAATTAATGCAAATAAATGAATACACTAACCTCAGGATGCTTTTTAACACTTAACATTAACGGAAAATGCAGACTATAGAGAACTTTGAGTTGAAACACATATTTGAAGAATAAGAATTATTTTACATCCAGAAATGTTCAGGTTAAAAGGAGATAGTGTTTTACTGTTTTTATGGTGTTTTGTGGTGGTTCATCTCTCTTGATAAATTTTCTCAAGGCTGTCTTTACCATTTTAATTGTTCCCAGAAATGTGAAGGGAAAGGAATTCTGGGAAATGTAGTTTCAAATTATCTAATTTCACATAGCATGAAAGATCCACAGTCCACATCTTAACAACTGGATATCCATACTAGACATCTTCTCTTAACTATTCTTAACGTCCCAAAACAGGCGGTATTTAAGTTGTTTCCACATCACACAATGCAATTATTCCTTTTACAATTTGAAAAAAAGTGCTCATTCAACTCCCTAGATGAGGATACAAAGGCTGGTATATCATTTATTTGTCCTTGGTTGAAGTTTGCATCCACTTTCAACTAAGTCACAAACACTTTGTTATCCTAAATCCTGATATATTATGTCAATCCTTATGAAAACATTTTATTTCAGCTGATAAAGCAGTGAAATAGAGGAAGAAAACAATTACTGAATATATACACTGATGTATTTATATAAAAATAAAGAAGAAACTATTATAACTATTACATTCCTCATTTCATATTTTATTGCTGGTATTTATGTCTGCTTTTTCCACTGTCCATTCCATATTCCCTTTACCTTCAGCAAGCAATCGCCTGTTGTGATTCCTTGCATTGTTTGGTGTATAACACTTTATTCTGAGGGTATGGGATCATAGTGGTCCTACCTGCCCTGAGTTGTAATCATTGTCATTACATTTTATTACAGGACATGGGTTTCCTGAGAGGTGTCTCACGGGCTATCCTTCATTCCAGACATGCCTCTCCTTTCTCCCATTGTGTAGTGGCAACCTAATTTCTCTTTGAAAGTAAGGGATAATCAGTAATTCGCTTTCCTGCCTGTTGGTTTACTGGAATGAGAGTCCAAAGAAGGCATATGCCAATCTCACCCTCCAGTTTAATGAAAGCATTGCCATGTCCCCCACTGAAAGCATTTTTCACAATGAAACAAAGACTTGGATATCTGCAGAAAGTAGTGTCATGAAAATCGAAAATAAGATATTTGCTGTTCAGTCACTGAGGGTAATGATGGGAGAATTTTCTCCCATTTCATCTTTTTAAGTCCTGGACCTGTGACCACTTCTTATGGGGTAAAGAGCACCATATATCGGTTGTTGGTTTAGAATATAGACATACGTTGGATTACATTATCCCAAACCTGGAATATATCGCCATCCACTTGCACAGTATTTGAATTTTCAAAAGGCTATTCGTAATTCTACTGGGACAGCTATGTCAGTGTGAGAATGAATATGGAAAGAACAGTCAATTCCATGAGCATGCATTCATTGTTAAACTTCATCTTATATAAAATGAGTCCCCTGGTTAGAAGCAATGCAGTATAGAATATGATAAGGGTGAGCAGGTCATTCTGTAACTACATGAATGATGGTTTGGGCAGAGCATTGAGAGCAGGGAAGGTAAATTCACGTACAGGAAAACTGCCTCTTCTATGGTGGGTATTCTCAGCGTAGGCAACCTGCCTCAGGTAGCCAGAAGAATCCCTTGGAGAAGGATGCCATATTGGAGTCTCAGTGTGACCACCGAGTGTGGACACAACTGCCAACTTGCTGTTGGCAAGTCACACACTCAACAGTAGGTATTGTTTAATGAGCCCATGCATAACTTAGTCCCTGCTGTCATACCCACTTTGTTCACAAGCCAATTTTGTGAGGATAGAATGGTTGGGAAAAGGTTGAATGATGTCTACAGAACAGAACATTTTTTACTCACCTAATTACTAAGATCCTCTTCTGCTGAGATTGCTCCTTGGTGAACATTTATGTTGAGCATATATATCTTCACATTCTGTGTGCATTTGGAGAAGTCAACCCATACTTTTATTCAGCAAAAATCCTTGTCTCTAATTTCCTAATTGTATCTTTTCTGAGTTACCCACTTTTCAGCCAAACAATTCTCCACTTCTTATCAATCAGTGTAGGTCAGTATATTTATCAGTCTCTCCTTCCATTCAGGAGAAATGAACAATCTAGTGCACAGCTCAAAAGTCTGCCCACTGGGAATATTTTCCTAAAGTTTTGTTCTTTAGAAGCATCCTTGTGTGGGGTGTGGTATTTCAGCCATCCACTTCACCTGCAGCCAGTGTATCTTCAAAATCATATGTAAAGTATGCCCACCTTTTATTTCTTCCCAAGTCAGCTGGTCATAGTAAATTCCCAATGAAAACGTAGGTGTAGACTGAGTGAGAGGAGGCAATGTAGTAGCAATAAGTTCCATGGGCATGTGGGTACTTGTTCTTAAACATGCTTATACCACTAGAACCTTCTTGATCCTATTATTATACATACCACATCCATTTGATCCTGGAGTGCTTCATGCAAGCCCAACTTCATGGCACACTGGGCCGACCACGACATGAAACCAAGGACTTATGCGGTGTCCTCCATAAGCCTCTCAGTGGTGGGCCACATGAATTTGGGTTTCTAGGAATTAGTAACTGTTGAGAGCCAATATCTAGTCACCCTCCCAATGTCTGATTATGTCCCTTTACCTAATGCTCAGTCACTCTGGCACATGGTTTCACGTACCTTTGGATAAAAGCAAAAATTTCACAATATAAACATTTTATAGTATAGCAGGAGCCTTCCTCAAGGATCAGCTAGCTGAAATCAGTGACCTCCACTGGTTAGACTATTGTGATTACTGCTACTACTCTACCACCTATTAGGATAACCCTGTGCATTTTTCCTTGGGCAATTAAATACCATAGCTTGGTCACTAACATCCTAAAATACCGTCTTCCCCAGTGAATTACGGGAACCCAGTGGACTGGATATACTTACCCCGGTGCCTTTCCTGACCAAACAGAGAATAACCACCACAGAGCTTTGTAACAATGCCAGGCTCCCCTCACAAATGTTCTTATGTCTTATAGTATTTCTTATAGCTTTGGTAAAGGTAATAACCTCTGGACACTCTCCTATGACCAGGTAGGGAGTGAATGAGCAGTTTTCACGTGATAAACCTGCTCTAGTGTGCCAACCTCACTGTACCTTTGGGTAATTCCTTTCACAGGAAGTTCTGCCATTTCTTTTTTTTTTAAATGAATTTTATTTCTCTTGGCCACACAATGCAGCATTTGGGATCTTAGCTGCCTGGTCAGGGATGGAACCCACGTCCCCTGCTTTGGAAGCACGGAGTCTTAACCACTGGACCACCAGGGAGTTCCCTCTGCCATTTCCATTTGATTCAGTGTAGGTCTTCATTGAGTCCATGTTTCAGTCACACAGCCTAAAAACTCTTAGTCTCTCCCAATTGCTGGAGTTAATACAGTGAATCCAGAATATCCACCAACAAATATGATGTGATCCAACATTATTTTATTTCATCCTCATTCACCCTTAGAAAGCATTGATATAAACTGGAAAAATCTTACACTCTTTTGAGTCTTCTCCCAGGATTAAATTTATAACTTACCACCTGGGGCCTTCAGTTATGAATCTAATTTATTTCTAGAAGCTGTGAGAGGTGGTGGGCATAGTCCTTAGGAAAATCAGCAATTCCCTTGATGATGGTTGGTTCTTCAGGCAAGGGAAGACCATGCTCTTCCAGGGAGGAAAGCTTGTTTCTGCAGATAAGGCTTAGCAGAATTAGGAAGTCCAAATGCCTATTTTTATAAGAATTCACACATACACCTATATCCCATTTTTTAGTGTCCCACTCCTGTCTAATCAATGCCTTAACTTTAACATAATAGTACTCCTGAAATTGTAAATTCAATTTGCATTGCAATTTAACTGCCTATAAGATTAAGCTGTGGCTTTGGCTTTCATAATCTCTGTGTCTACAAAGGATAAGGATTTATTTTAGAGTCATCACAAATTTTTTCTGATCACTTTCCCAGACCTCTAGTTGTGGATTTAAAGCCCTGAACAAATTATTCTTCTTTTTCCTGTAAGTACTGCTGTACAATTAGAAACAACCAATGAATTACATTACACTCCTTATTTTCACTAAAATATTTCCAGTGGTAACTATTTTGTTACTTTAAGCCTTGCCTCCTACAGACATTTTATTACAAGAGGTTAATTTAAGTATGATAATGTAAGTGAATGTTTATCATAGGTTTCCATGGGCTACCAGCCCACTTGACCATGCCAACAGTTGCATTTATGCCATTGGATCTAATCGTATCAGAGAAATATTTCAGAGGACACTTCTTGAAGGTTGTGTTTCTTGGAACCACTTGCAGGACTAGTGATTGATCAAGGATGCAAAAATAATATGTGTGATACAAAGTTAAGCTATGTTGTTGTAATTAGCCTTTCCATAATTGTGGGAGCATGCAACACATTTGTATGGCAGGCTCTTGCCTCTCCACTTAAGAGTGAGTCTGAAGTAACTGGAGGGTAAGATGTCAGTAAAATGCTGGATGTGAAGTGGAGGAGAGCAAGGACACATAATAACCCATGAGGACAACCCACAATCCATGAGTGTAAATGCCAACCTTGATGAAAGAAGCTGTCACCTTGCCATTATTCTGCACACACCATGCCTGGACCAGAATTGGAATCTATGAAAGAGGAAATCTGGAAGGAGCTGAGGACCTGTGGGCTTGGGTGCAGCCCACACCAACAAAGTGACCAGCAGGTAAGTGACAATGTACCTGAGACACTGTGGCAACAGGTATCCTTCACCAACCTTCACAGTAAAATGGCTGCTGCTTCACTTCCACCTTCCAAATCCTGCACGCATTTCTTCTGTTGTCAACTGTCATTCAGATCCATGCAGGAATGTGGTTTCTGGCAAAAGTAATTCTAATTTAACTAAGTTGATGGAGTACAAATCCTCCACAACCCACATCAGACATCAAGGCCCACCTTCCATAATTCAAACACCTTCAAAGGCAAAATCTTGTCTATTAGCAAATCTTTGTCACACAGTCTAATGAATAAAACACACAAGACCTTGAATAGATGTGCATTATATATTTACATAAACTTAAAAAGTGGATAGAACTGGAGTAGCCAGTGAAAAGGGGATACATTTTTAGAGTGAATACATTGAGATGAGTAGAGAGTGAAAATGACAAAATGCAAAACGTGTTTGAGAATCAGTGAGCATATAAATTCAGTCAGAGGTAGAGTTAATATAGAGAATAAAGGAACATGATTTTGGAAATATAGTTTAAAAAACAAATCGTGAATGACTTTCAATGACAAACCTTGGAATGTTGAACCAATGTATGCCATAGTTTAATGGATATGCAATATCTTTCAAACACAGTTTGATTTAAACATTTCTGCATTCATGAATAAATATGCCTTCTCAATCAAAAGACATTAGAAGTTCCTTTATCCAGTATTAATTAAGCCTGGGAGATTTGTTTTTGCGTATCTTTTAAATGGCAACATGATTTTTAAGCCTTCTATGTATGCTCTGGGATTTTGGTTTTGCTAATATACTCATAACAGATGTTAAATTCTTCTTTATTCTTTTTTCTAGTCCTCATTGGAGAGGTTATAATTCAATTTCAAGTAATAATTTATAAAATACTTTCTGTCTAGAGAATTTCACATATTTGTATCTAATGCCTTAAAATATTTAGATGTTTCAATTAACATAGTGATACACAAACAAATAATATCATTTAAATCACAATCATTTGATTCCATCTCCATATTACTAACAGAGATCAATTTATTTTAAAGATATCTATAGTGTTTTCTTATTTTCATGAGTTCTCAAGGATAGTTGCCCAATATTCTTCCATTTTGTACACTTTTTAAAGCCAACATTTAGAGTCATTCTCCAATTGAAATCACCACTAAGACCACCACACCAACCTCAGTAAAGGCTATCTTTCTTCACTAAGCTCCTAGCCAAGGAGGCTTTCCTTGACTATCCAGAAATTTCTAAAACCAGTTTGAACTTTTAAGGATGCTTTTGTGAAAGCATAGAAGAAGCCCTCTGTGCTTATCAATAGCTTATTTATTTCCAGATCCATTTCTTGTCTTCCTCCTGCAAGTTATATTTCAAAGCCTTCCTTGCTCACTGGCTTCCTGATAGATTGGGTCAACAGAAGGCAATTGTAGAAGATTTGAAGGAAGGAATGAGGGGAGGAAGAAAACTAGAGCAATAAAGAGAAACCAAGGATATTTCTCCTCATTTCTCTCTGCTTCCAGCGATGGGTGGCTTCCTGTGATTTCGGTGCCATTGGCCTGACTCTGCTTTCATGGCACTGGCCCCTGCAGGGTACCACTGCTTTGGTTCAAGCTCAATCCAGAATTCTGTGGTTTCTCATTTTCTCTCTGTGTACCCCCTGCCCAAGGAATGGCGACATCATCTACAGCTAATCTCTGGGGTACACTACTATTTATTAGTCAAAACCTCAGCTTCTCCAACAACCTAATTTTTTAGGTTTAACTAATTCCTTGAATTAAATTCCCTAGACTTGAGATGTCTGGAGTAGTCTCCATTTTCCTAAGTAGACCTTCACTGATATACACTCTTATCTGACAATAATTAGAGTAAAATATAGATTTTTTTCTGGGTGAGAACCACTCCGCTATCCTTTATATTTAAGCTCTGCATCTTCTGTAAACCATTACAGCAAACACAATTTAATAGAAATGAACACACTAGTCCAAGTTCAGATGTATAAAACAAACATTTTTCTAATGAGTGTCATAATTTTCACAGGCATAGTTTATGTTATTAAACAGAATAGTCATCCTAGTCTTAAATATCTGTTCTGGGATTACTTTACTTCATGCAGCTTCTCACAATGGATAGACACTTTCCTTATATGGGCATAATTAAGGGCTCACTAAAGTGTTTTCTGTTTCAGATCCACCTCTAGAAGAAAATAACTCCTAAAGGAAAATCTCATTTTGATCCAAAAAAAAAAATAGCTTATGACAATTTGGATCATTACATTTTTTGTCCTGCCTCTTAAACAAAGCAACAAAACAAAAACACACTGTCAAAAAAGCCCTCAGTAGGGCCATATCTCTTGTGCCCATGGTCGCTGGCTTCCCTGTGCATCTGGCACTGCCAGGGCTCCTGCAATCCAAGCAGTCATACCAGCTCTGTGCCCTATCCTCACTGGGGCAGACCCAAGAGCTCCAAGGCAGCCTCAGGACCAGACTCCTGTGGGTGGACCACACACAGAATGGTGGATAAAACCAAAGCTGAACCCCAGGGACAGGGTGACTGAGGAGGAAGAAGAATGAAAATCTTTCCATCAGCTGTACAAGCTGCAGATTAAATCCCCGTGACCAGCTGGGTAGACCCTGTGTCTATGGAATATCTGAGTAGACAATGAGTGTTTCCACAAAGGAAAACTGTCTAGCTGTGGCAGCTGTGGACTTTGGGGGCAGCAATGCAATATTTGGGCCAGATCAGAGTCTGAGTGGTCCCCACAAGGCCTACAGCAGGTCCAGAGACCAGTCCAGAGACCAGCCCAGGGGCAGAGGAGGGCCTCTTGGGGAGGCAGAGGTGGACTGTGCCTCATGGCATGTGCAAGGACACTTAACAGCTGAGACCCCATGGAAACCTAATTATTACTATTAATTTTATTATGTTTTGATCCATTCTGTTGTGGGTTCTTGCTTTTTGTTGTTGTTTTTTGACTTTCTTTTTGTTTGTTTGTTTGTTGTTTTAATATATTTTTTTAATTTAGTCTTTTGGGATCTTTGTGTTTTATGACAATTTAAATTTTTTTATATATTTTTATTTTTACTTTGCTTTCCTGTTGTTCTGTGCTCTTTTCCCATTTTTGTCTTTCTTTTCTTTAATATGTATATTTTTTATATTTCCATTTCTACTTTGCTTTTCTGTTGTCCTATGTTTTTACCCTTTTTATTTTATTTTATTTTATTATTTTTGTCAGTTTGTTCTGTTTCCTTGCTTTATTCTTCAGTTGGCACACCTGCTTTGGTTTTGTTTTTAGGTTTAGTGTTTTTGTTAGTTTTGATCCTAACTGTTTGATTTAGTTTTTGAATTCTTCTATTTGCCTGGTTATTCTCATTCTTTTTGTTTTATTTGGTTCTGTTTTTTTTTTTCTTTTGCATGTGTGTGTTTCCTTGTTTCTGTTTTTGTTTGTTTGATTTTGCTTTTACAATTTCTCTGGGATTTTTTTTGTCTTTTTTAAAATACCTTTTCTATTTTATTTTTTTATATTTCTATTTATATGTGGCTTTTCTGTTGCTCTGTCTTCTTTTCCTATGCTCTTTTTCTTTTTTTATTAATCAATTTTTCGATTTGTTTTGTTTCTTTGCCTCATTCTTCAGTTGGCACTCTGCTTTGGTTTTGATTTTGGTTTTGTGTTTTTTCAGTTTTCAATTGTCTGATTTTGTTCTTGGGTTCTTTTGTTTGTCTGGTTGTTCTCTTGCTTTTTGTTTTATTTGTTTCTGTTTTTGTTTCCTTTGTATGTATGCGTGTTTCCTTGTTTCTGTTTTTGTTTGTTTGATTTTACTTTTTACCATTTGTCTGGGGTTTTGTTAGTCTTTTTTTTTTTTAGTCCCCTTTATTAACAGGACAACTGACTTGCGGGGTCATAGTTCCTTGACTGGAAGTCAGGCCTGAGGCTCTGGGGAGGGAGTACCGAGCCCAGGACTCTGGACCACTAGAAAATTCCCTGCCCCAGGGAAGATTAATCACCGAGAGTTTTCACGGAGGCCTCTATCTGTATCCAAGACACGGTTCCACCCAACGGCCAGCAGCTCACAGTGCAAGATGCCTCACACCAAACAACAAGACAGGAACACAAACCCAACCATCAACACACAGACTACCTAAAGTCAGAGTAAGCTCACAGACACCCCAAAACACAACACCTGACATGGCCCTGCTCTTCAGAGGGAAAAGACTCAGATCCACCCACCTGAATGCAGCCACCATTCCCTCGCATCAGGATGCCTATGAAAGCCACTGGACAAACCTCACCACAGAAGGCAGATAACAGAAGCAAAAGGAACTACGACCCTGCAGCCTAGGGAAAGGAGATGTCAAGTACTGTAAATTAGACAAAATGAGAAGACTGAGAAATAGCTTGCAGGCAAAGGAGGAAGATAAAGACACACGTGACCAAATAAATGAAGAGGAAATAGGTAGCTACCTGAAAAAGAATTCAGAGTAATGATAATAAAGATGATTCAAAATCTCAGGAATAGAATAAAGAAAATACAGGAAACATTTAACAAGGACCTAGAAGAACTAAAGTGCAAACAAACAGTAATGAAAAAAACAATAACTGAAATCAAAAGTACGCTAGAAGGAATCAATAGCAGAAAAACTGAGGGAGAAGAAAGGAGAAGTGAGCTGGAAGACAGAAGGGTGGAAATAACTACTGCACAGCAGAATAAAGAAAAAAGAATGAAAAGAATGGAGGACCATCTCAGAGACTTCTGGGACAATATTAAGCATGCTAACATTCCAATTATAGGCATCTCAGAAGAAAAGAACAAAAGAAAGGGTCTGAGAAAATATTCGAAGAGATTATAGTCAAAAACTTCCCCAACATGGGAAAAGAAATAGTCAATCAAGTCCAGGAAGTTCACGGAGTCCCATACAGGGCAAACCCAAGGAGAAACACACCAAGACACATATTAATCAAACTAACAAAATTAAACACAAATAAAAAAATATTAAAAGCCACAAAGGAAAAGCAACAGATAATATACAAGGGAATCCCCATAAGGTTGACAGCTGATCTTTCAGCAGAAACTCTATAGGACAGAAGGTAGTAGCAAGACATATTTAAAGTGATGAAAGGGAAAAATCTAAAACTAACATTACTCTACCCAGCAAGGATCTCACTCAAATTCAATGGAGAAATCAAAAGCTTCACAGACAAGCCAAAGTTAAGAGAATTCAGAGCCAACAAACCAGCTTTACAACAAAGGCTAAATGAATTTTTCTAGGCAGGAAACATAAGAGAAGGCAAAGACCTACAAAAACAAACCCAAAATAATTAAGAAAATGGCAATAGGAACGTACATATCCATAATTACCTTAAATGTAAATGAATTAAATGCTCCACCAAAAGACACAGACTGGCTGAATGGATACAAAAACAAGATCCATAAATATGCTGTCTACAAGAGACCCACTTCAGACCTAGGGACACATACAGACTGAAAGTGAGGGGATAGAAAAAGACATTGCATGCAAATGGTAATCAGAAGAAAGCTGGAGTAGCAATACTCAAGTAAGACAAAATAGACTTTAAAATAATGACTATAATAAGAGACAAGGAAGGACGCTACATAAAGATCAAGGGATCAATCCAAGCTGAAAAAACAGTTGTAAATATCTATGCACCCTACATAGGAGCACCTCAATACATAAGACAAATGATAACAGCCATAAAAGGGGTAATTGACAGTAACACAATAATAGTAGGGTACTTAAACACCCCACTTACACCAAAGGACAGATCATCCAAAATGAAAATAAATAAGGAAACACAAGCTTTAAATGACACATTATATCTAATGGATTTAATTGATATTTACAGGACATTACATCCAAAAACAACAGAATACACTTTTTTCTCAAGTACACATGGAACATTCTCCAAGTTAGATCACATCTTGGGTCACAAATCAAGCCTCAGTAAATTTTAGAAAACTGAAATCATATCAAGCATCTTTTCTGACCACAACACTATGAGAAGAGAAATCAATTACAGGGAAAAAAATGTAAAAAACACATAGAGGCTAAACAATATGCTACTAATAACCAAGAGATCACTGAAGAAATCAAAGAGGAAATCAAAAAATACCTAGAACAAATGACAATGAAAACACAACAACCCATAACCTATGGGACACAGCAAAAGCCGTTCTAAGAGGGAAATTTATAACAATACAATCCTACCTCAAGAAACAAGAAAAATCCCAAATAAACAACCTAACCTTACACCTAAAGCAACTAGAGAAAGAAGAAGAAGAAAAAAAAAACAAAAAAAAACCCAAAGTTAGCAGAAGGAAAGAAATCATAAAGATCAGATCAAAAATAAAAAGAAATGAAGGAAACAATAGTAAAGATCAATAAAACTAAAAGCTGGCTCTTTGAGAAGGTAAACAAAACTGATAAACCATTAGCCAGAATCATCAGGAAAAAAAGGGAGAAGACTCAAATCAACAGATTTAGAAATGAAAAAAGAGAAGTAAAAACTGACACCACAGAAATACAAAGGATCATGAAAGGCTACTACAAGCAACTATATGCCAATAAAATGGACAACCGGGAAGAAATGGACAGATTCTTAGAAACGTACAGCCTTCAAAGATTGAACCAGAAGGATATAGAAAATATGATCAGACCAATCACATGTAATGAAATTGAAACTGTGATTAAAAATCTTCCAACAAACAAAAGCCCAGGGCCAGATGGCTTCACACATGAATTCTATCAAACATTTAGAGAAGAACTAACGCCTATCCTTCTCAAAATATTCCAAATATAGCAGAGGGAGGAACACTCCCAAACTTATGTTACGAGGGCACTATAACCTTGATACAAAACTAGATAAAAATGTCACACAAAAAAGAAAATTACAGGCCAATATCACTGATGAACATATATGCAAAAATCCTCAATAAAATACTACCAAACAGAATCCACCAACACATTAAAAGGATCATACACCATGATCAAGTGGGGTTTATCCCAGGAATGCAAGGATTCTTCAATATATGCAAATCAATCAGTGCAATAAACCATATTAACAAATTGAAGGAGAAAAACCATATGATCATCTCAATAGATGCAGAAAAAGCTTTCAACAAAATTCAACACCCATTTATGATAAAAACTCTCCAGAAAGTGGGCATAGAGGGAACCTATCTCAACCTAGTAAAAACCATGTATGACAAACCCACAGCCAACATTCTCAATGATGAAAAACTGAAAACATTTCCTCTAAGATCAGGAATGAGACAAGGGTGCCCACTCTTACCTCTATTATTCAACATAGTTTTGGAAGTTTTAGCTACAGCAATGAGAGAAGAAAAAGAAATAAAAGGAATCTAAATTGGAAATGAAGAAGAAAAACTGTCACTGTTTACAGATGACATAATACTACACATAGAAAATCCTAAAGATGCCAACAGAAAACTACTAGAGCTAATCAATGAATTTGGTAAAGTAGCAGGATACAAAACTAATGCCCAGAAATTTCTTGCATTCCTATGCACTATCAACAGAAAATCAGCAAGATAAATTAAGGAAACACTCCCATTTACCACTGTAACAAAAGAATAAAATACCTAGGAATAAACCTACTTAAGGAAGCAAAAGACCTATATGCAGAAAACTATAAGACACTGATGAAAGAAATCAAAGACAATACAAACAGATGGAGAGATATACCATATTCTTGGATTGGAAGAATCAAAATTGTGAAAATGACTATACTACCCAAAGCAATCTATAGATTTGATGCAATTCCAATCAAATTACCAAAGACTTTTTTCACAGAACTAGAACAAGAAATTTTACAATTTGTATGAAAACACAAAAGATCCCGAATAGGCAAAGCAAACTTAAAAAAGAAAAACAGAGCTGGAGGAATCAGGCTCCCTGACTTCTGACTATACTACAAAGATACAGTAATCAAGACAATTTGGTACTGGCACAAAAACAGAAATATAGATCAATGGAACTGGATAGAAAGTCCAGAGGTAAACCCATGCACATACAGTCACCTTGTCTTTGACGAAGGAGGCAAGAATATACAGTGGAGAAAAGACAGCCTCTTCAGTAAGTGGTGGTATGAAACTGCACAGCTACATGTATATGAATGAAATTAGAAAACTCTCTAACACCATACATAAAAATAAACTCAAAATGCATTAAAGACCTAAATGTAAGGCCAGACACTCTTGGAGGAAAACATAGGCAGAACACTGTATGACATAGCAAGATCTAAATCACAGCAAGATCCTTTTTGTCCCACCTCCTACAGAAATGGAAATAAAAACAAAAATAAACAAATGGGACCTAATGAAACTTAAAAGCTTTTGCACATCAAAGGAAACCATAAACAAGACGAAAAGACAACCCTCAGAATGGGAGAAAATATTTGCAAATGAAGTAACTGACAATGGATTAATCTCCAAAATATACAAGTGGCTCATGCAGCTCAATATCAAAAAAAAAAAAACAAAAAAAAACCCAATCCAAAAATGGGCAGAAGACCTAAATAGACATTTCTCCAAAGAAGACTTACAGATTGCCAACAAACACAGGAAAGGATGCTCAACATCACTAATCATTAGAGAAATGCAAATCAAAACCACAATGATGTATCACCTCACATGGATTAGCATGGCCGTCATCAAAAAATACTACAAGCAATAGATGCTGGAGAGGGTGTGGAGAAAAGGGAACCCTCCTGCACTGTTTTTTGGGAATTTAAATTGGTATAGCCACTATACAGAACAGTATGGAAGTTCCTTAAAAAACTAAAAATAGAACTACTGTTTGACCCACTTCTGGGTATATACCCTGAGAAAACCATAATTCAAAAATATACTTGTATCACAATATTCATTGCAGTACTATTTACAATAGCCAGGACATGGAATCAACCTAAGTGTCCATCAACAGGTGAATGGATAATGAAGATGTGGCACATATATACAGTGGAATACTACCCAGCCTTACAAAGGAACGAACTGAGTTATTTGCAATGAGGTGAATGGACCTAAAGTTTGTCATACAGAGTGAAGTAAGTCAGAAAGAGAAAAACAAATACTGTATCCTAACACATATATATGGAAACTAAGAAAACGGTACTGATGAACCTTGTGGCAGGGCAGTAATAAAGATGCAGATGTAGAGAATGGACTTGAGGACACAGCGGGGGAAGGGGAAGCTGGGATGAAGTTAGAGAGTGGCATGGACATATATACAGTACCAAATGTAAAATAGATAGCTAGTGGGAAGCAGCCGCATAGCACACGGAGATCAGATCCGTGCTTTGTGTCCACCTAGAGGGGTGGGTTAGGGAGGGTGAGAGGGAGATGCAAGAGGGAGGAGAAATGGGGATATATGTATACATATAGCTGATTCACTTTGTTATACAGCAGAAACTAACACAGCATGGTAAAGCAATTATATTCCAATAAAGTTGTTTAAAAAAAAGAAATAATTGAATAGAGGAGAAAATAAAGCAGTTCAAGAGAAGGTGTTAGCAATGGAGTAATGAATACCTTGCATTAACAATGGATTTGTGCTCAAAACAGCCAGGATAAATTCTTGTCCGTGGGTCAGTGAACCTGGTGGCTTAGGATATGTCAAAATTCATAACTAATGCCAATAAAAAATTTAAAAAAGAAATAAAAGATCACTATAATTCTAAGTAAGACAAAGCCTAGAGCTCAAAAGGTGGAAGGAAAAAAATAATTTAAAGCTGTCATTATTTTAGAAACTATGACATCATTCAAAATTAGATATTTTCACAAGTGTGCCTCTTTGTTTTTGTGCTCTTTTTATCACATACTTTTATCCTCAAAGCTATTATGTTATATCACTAGGGTCTTCTGCATTCCTATTATCTGCTTCAGTGTTTCACAAATTTCTTTATTCACAATCAAGCTTCACAATAATATGTAGAATCTCAACACTTTTATACCTTATTTTGTTATTTAGTTACTTGGGAGGTATATGAGATGGCATTTTCCTACCCTGCATCTAGCCTTGGTTAACCAAAGATAATAATTATTATTTTTTTAATTTCAACCTCCATAGATTATTTCTACATTGTCTTCACTTTTCTCTCTGTGAATAGAAAGTAAAATTACTTTGACAATTTTGCTGTTAAAGGATGCCTATATATTCTGCAAAAGAAAACTAGGTGCAATTTAATGAAAAGGCAGAAAAATACTTATGCTGCACCTAGACAGAATAATGATCATGTAGCTCTCTCTTTCAGTATTGCACTTGATCATAGCAGGACATGAATATCCAAAGAATTTTCATGGCTTCGGAGGCAAAGTGATTATATACGACGAAATCAAAACCTGTCATATACTCATCCCTTTAACTGTAATAACATACAATGGGATGAAAAAAAAAAAAAAGGTCTGAAAAAATGGCAACAATGTTCCTTTCAGAAGAGGTTAAAAATGTGGTTAAAAACAGAACAAAACAAACAAACAATAAAACCCAGAGTGAAGAAACAAATTCTTAATAAACCTTTCTAACAGGTGCAGTGAAAGTTAAGATCCTTGAGTCACATGATCAAAGGAGAAAAAAAAATAAAGGCCACCATTCTATATAGCAAAGTTAACACAATTTTCTCACTTCTTTGTCTTGTGACTTTTGATAAGTTATTTAATCTATCTATATCTCATCTATCCTTTGTAAAACATGTAGAATTCTTGGACCTAGCTGATAGAATTGTGTGATAAATGAATGAGAAAATAAGGCAGAGCACTAAAAATAGCACCTGGCCAAAAATATTGGTTATCATTAATGAACAGTGAGTGCCTAGCCTTCTTCCCTTGCTCAATTCCAAGAACTCCCAGAACAAACGTGCCTGGCAAATTAGTATCCTTTGGCAGATGGAAGTCATCTTCACTGGGAGAAAGAAACTGCCCCAGAGAAAAGACCTTTTATTTTGGTTTTCTCAACGTAACAGCTCTGCCAGATCATCCTTTAATCAAATTCATAGTTGAAGGCAAATTAACACACATGGTGATCCTTAACAGCTTTTTAATGCGTAATTATTAAATATGTTCAGATAGATAGGTATCCCCAGCACTTGAGGAAAATAAAATCTAATAACAAGACAGAAAAGAAAAGAAGCAAATAAAAAATAGTACCTTTTAGTAAATATAATATATAAAGGCAAGGAAGGAATCTTTGAAGGTTATCAATGTCATAAACTTTAAGAGCTGATACACCATTGCACCTATGAAAAAAGAACAGGCTACTGCTATAAAGAAAAAAAAATCATAGAAAAAAGAACACCTGAAATTAAAAATATAACAGCAAAAATAAAAATTCAGTAGAAAAATTGGAAAATAAAGATGAGGAAATAAAGCAAATAAGAAAAAAAGATGAAAAATGGTAAATACATATAAGAAAGTTGGAGAACCAACCTGGAAAGACTAAGCTTTAAATAATAAAAGTTCATTAAAAAGGAAAACCATGAATGGAACACTAAAAATGGGAGGAAGGAATTGCCAAAGAAATTATTCAATAAATTTTCAGATGTAAGAAAATGTTTCACAACGGCAAAGACCCACAAAGTAAATACATAGGATAGTAAATAGAAATGGATCCAAATAAAGGCATATCTTTGTGAATTTTAGAACATTCAGAATGATGGAGAAATCTTAAGTTCAGAGAAAAAAAATTACAAGGAAAGAATCCAGGATGAATAAGACATCCATAGTCTTAACTGCAACTTAGGAAGACAGAGAACACTAAAATGACATCTCAAACTTTTCAGAAGTAAAATTTTATGTTCAGTATGAATGTGAGAATAGATTAAATAAATATATTTTTACAAACTCAGTGTCTCAATAAATGCCTTTACCCCAAATCTATCTCAGAAAGGATAGAATATACACTCCACCAAAATAGGGGAGTAAATCAAAAAATAAAAATAGGAGATCCAGGAAATAGGAAAATTCTCATAAGAAAAGATGAGAAAAATCCCAATGCTGATGAAAGGAGATCCTAAGATCTACAACAAATCTAGAAAATATACCTATACAAATATACAGATATACATATAGGTACAAAAAGTACATATGCATATTACACACCTAGTTTAATTGGGAATTTTGTCTCTGTTGTTGAGTTGTAAAAACTCTATATATACTGGATACTAGAATTTATGACATGTATAATTTGCAAATTTTTTCCCATTCTTTGCATTGTCATTTCACTCTCTAGATATTTCTCCAAAGAAGATATACAAATGGCCAACAAGCCATGAAAAGATGCTCAACATCACTAGTCGTTAGAGAAATGCAAATCAGAATTACACTGAGAAACAGCCCCAGACCCCCTAGATTTAAATCATCATCATCATCATCATCATCATCATCAGAAAATGTTGGCAAGGATATGGAGCAATTAGAATTCTTGTACATTGTTGGTGTAATGTAAAATGGTGCAGCCACTGTGAAAAAGTGTTTGGCAGGTCCTCAAAAAATTAAACATAGAATAACTATATGATCCAGCAACTATACTTCTAGGTATAAACCAAAAATAATTGAAAATGTGTATTCAAACAAATACTTGTACAGGAATCTTCATAGTTGCACTACTCACAATAGCAAAAAGGTAGAAAAACTCTGAAGATCTATCATCTGATAAATGGATAAACAAATACGGTTTATCCAAGCAATGGAATATTATTCAGTCATAAAAGGGAATGGACTATGGATACATGCTACAATGTGGATGAACACTGAAAATATCAAACAAGTAAAATAAGCCAGACACAAAAGGTAATGTTGTATGTTTCCATTTATGTAAAGCATAAAGAATAGGTAAAACTATAGAGGCAGAAAACAGACATTGCCAGGGCCAGAGAATGGAGCGTGACTGCATAATGAGGATGGTGTTACTTTTGGGGGTGATGAAAACATCTTGGGACTAGACATAGGTGACGGTTGCACAATATTGTGAATGTACTAAATGCCACTGAATTATACACCTAATGGTTGATCTCATGTCACAAAAATTTTATCTCAATTAAAAAAAAGAATGGTAATTCAAACACCTAAAATGTGTGAAACTGTATAAAATCCAAACACTGTAATAGAAGTAGAAGCAAAAATTTACGATCACAAAGAAAATATAACAATTAACACAAATAAAAAATTAAGGACAATATCATGATGAAGAAATATTTGAACTGAGATTTTAAAGATAAATAGAATATTAATGATAGAGAAGGTCATATGGCTTTCAACCTGTGTGTTCAATATGAGCAAAAGCAAGAGAATGTGATAGTACATAGCATATTTTCAGCTTTGTGCAGTTTGGGATGATTATAGGATAAAGTGAGTGAGACAACATAGTTATAAATGAATGCTGTCAAACAGACAAGAGCCAGATGGAAAAAGTAGATAAACATATGACATGGCATTTTGCCTTAATTCTGTAGATATCAGTATACTATTGAGCCATTTTGAAAATAAATTATATATAAGTCGATCTGTAGATTTAGATGTCTTTGCTGGGCATTTGAAAAGAAGAAATATTACAGTCATTTGAACTGTTTAAAATAGTTTAGGCCAAAGATTATAAAACTCTAACCTGAAAAGTGGAAATACAGGAAAAAATGTACATACAACATTTTTCAGGGGTAGCAGTGATTAAATTAGGTTTTTTTTTTTGAATGCTAGTTTAATTTTTGTTTCATGTATAAGAAAATTAACTTAAATAAAAATTAAAAGAAAATTCTGTTAAGTATTGATATCCCTAGTTAGTAAGTATTTACTAACAGACTAAATAAATGCTTCTGTGATGCTTATATTATGTAAATGCCTTATTTTGTTTGGTGAAGCATAACACATGTCCTGGAATGTGTTTTCAATGCATAGATGCTATTCTTACTGATTATTTTTGCATTTAATTCCATCTACTTATGCAAACGATTGCGTATGCTATCTCATTTTTCTTTTTTTTTTTTTAAAACTCTTTATTGAAGTATAATTGCTTTACAATGGTGTGTTAGTTTCTGCTTTATAACAAAGTGAATCAGTTATACATATACATATGTTCCCATATCTCTTCCCTCTTGCATCTCCCTCCCTCCCACCCTCCCCATCCCACCCCTCTAGGTGGTCACAAAGCACCGAGCTGCTCTCCCTGTGCTATGCGGCTGCTTCCCACTAGCTATCTATTTTACATTTGGTAGTGTATATATGTCCATGACACTCTCTCACCCTGTCACATCTCACCCCTCCCCCTCCCCGTATGCTCAAGTCCATTCTCTAGTAGGTCTGTGTCTTTATTCCCGTCTTGCCACTAGGTTCTTCATGGCCTTTTTTTTTTTCCCTTAGATTCCATATATATGTGTTAGCATACTGTATTTGTTTTTCTCTTTCTGACTTACTTCACCCTGTATGACAGACTCTATCTCCATCCACCTCATTACAAATACCTCCATTTCATTTCTTTTTATGGCGGAGTAATATTCCATTGTATATATGTGCCACATCTTCTTTATCCATTCATCCGATGATGGACACTTAGGTTGCTTCCATGTCCTGGCTATTGTAAATAGAGCTGCAATGAACATTTTGGTACATGACTCTTTTTGAACTATGGTTTTCTCAGGGTATATGCCCAGTAGTGGGATTGCTGGGTCGTATGGTAGTTCTATTTGTAGTTTTTTAAGGAACCTCCATACTGTTCTCCATAGTGGCTGTATCAATTTACATTCCCACCAAGAGTGCAAAAGTGTTCCCTTTCCTCCACACTGTCTCCAGCATTTATTATTTCTAGATTTTTTGATGATGGCCATTCTGACCGGTGTGAGATGATATCTCATTGTAGTTTTGATTTGCATTTCTCTAATGATTAATGATGTTGAGCATTCTTTCATGTGTCTGTAGACCATCTGTATATCTTCTTTGGAGAAATGTCTATTTAGGTCTTCTGCCCATTTTTAAATTGGGTTGTTTGTTTTTTTGTTATTGAGCTGCATGAGCTGCTTGTAAATCTTGGAGATTAATCCTTTGTCAGTTGCTTCATTTGCAAATATTTTCTCCCATTCTGATGGTTGTCTTTTGGTCTTGTTTATGGTTTCCTTTGCTGTTCAAAAGCTTTTAAGTTTCATTAGGTCCCATTTGTTTATTTGTGTTCTTATTTCCATTTCTCTAGGAGCTGGGTCAAAAAGAATCTTGCTGTGATGTATGTCATAGAGTGTTCTGCCTATGTTTTCCTCAAAGAGTTTGATAGTGTCTGGCCTTACAAATAGGTCTTTAATCCATTTTGAGTTTATTTTTGTGCATGGTGTCAGGGAGTGTTCTAATTTCATACTTTTACATGCATCTGTCCAGTTTTCCCAGCATCACTTATTGAAGAGGCTGTCTTTTCTCCACTGTATATGCTTGCCTCCTTTATCAAAGATAAGGTGACCATATGTACGTGGGTTTATCTCTGGGCTTTCTATCCTGTTCCATTGATCTATATTTCTGTTTTTGTGCCAGTACCAAACTGTCTTGATTACTGTAGCTTTGTACTATAGTCTGAAGTCAGGGAGCCTGATTCCCCCAGCTCCATTTTTCATTCTCAAGATTGCTTTGGCTATTCGGGGTCTTTTGTGTTTCCATACAAATTGTGAAATTTTTTGTTCTAGTTCTGTGAAAAATGCCAGTGGTAGTTTGATAGGGATTGCATTGAATCTGTAGATTGCTTTGGGTAGTACAGTCATTTTCACAATGTTGATTCTTCCAATCCAAGAACATGGTATATCTCTCCATCTATTTGTATCATCTTTAATTTCTTTCATCAGTGTCTTATAATTTTCTGCATACAGGTCTTTTGTCTCCTTAGGTAGGTTTATTCCTAGATATCTTATTCTTTTTGTTGCAATGGTAAACGGGAGTGTTTTCTTAATTTCACTTTCAGATTTTTCATCACTAGTGTATAGAAATGCAAGAGATTTCTGTGCATTAATTTTGTAGCCTGCTACTTTACCAAATTCATTGATTAGCTCTAGTAGTTTTCTGGTAGCATCTGTAGGATTCTCTATGTATAGTATCATGTCATCTGCAAACAGTGACAGCTTTACTTCTTCTTCTCTGATTTGGATTCCTTTTATATCTTTTTCTTCTCTGATTGCTGTAGCTAACACTTCCAAAACTATGTTGAATAATAGTGGTGAGAGTGGGCAACCTTGTCTTGTTCCTGACCTTAGTGGAGATGGTTTCAGTTTTTCACCATTGAGGACAATGTTGGCTGTGGGTTTGTCATATATGGCCTTTATTATGTTGAGGAAAGTTCCCTCTATGCCTACTTTCTGCAGGGCTTTTATCATAAATGGGTGTTGAATTTTGTCGAAAGCTTTCTCTGCATCTATTGAGATGATCATATGGTTTTTCTCCTTCAATTTGTTAATATGGTGTATCACGTTGATTGATTTGCGTATATTGAAGAATCCTTGCATTCCTGGGATAAACCCCACTTGATCATGGTGTATGATCCTTTTAATGTGCTGCTGGATTCTGTTTGCTAGTATTTTGTTGAGGATTTTTGCATCTGTGTTTATCAGCATTATTGGCCTGTAGTTTTCTTTCTTTGTGACATCTTTGTCTGGTTTTGGTATCAGGGTGATGGTGGCCTCATAGAATGAGTTTGGGAGTGTTCCTCCCTCTGCAATATTTTGGAAGAGTTTGAGAAGGATGGCTGTTAGCTCTTCTCTAAATGTTTGATAGAATTCACCTGTGAAGCCATCTGGTCCTATTCTTTAGTTTGTTGGAAGGTTTTTAATCACAGTTTCAATTTCAGTGCTTGTGACTGGTCTGTTCATATTTTCTATTTCTTCCTGGTTGAGTCTCGGCAGGTTGTGCATTTCTAAGAATCTGTCCATTTCTTCCAGGTTGTCCATTTTATTGGCATAGAGTTGCTTGTAGTAATCGCTCATGATCGTTTGTATTTCTGCAGTGTCAGTGGTTACTTCTCCTTTTTCATTTCTAATTCTATTGATTTGAGTCTTCTCCCTTTTTCTCTTGATGAGTCTGGCTAATGGTTTATCAATTTTGTTTATCTTCTCAAAGAACCAGCTTTTAGTTTCATTGATTTTTTCTATTGTTTCCTTCATTTCTTTTTCATTTATTTCTGATCTGATCTTTATGATTTCTTTCCTTCTGCTAGCTTTGGGGTATTCTTGCTCTTCTTTCTCTAATTGCTTCAGGTGCAAGGTTAGGTTGTTTATTCGAGATGTTTCCTGTTTCTTGAGGTAGGCTTGTATTTCTATAAACTTCCCTCTTAGCACGGCTTTTGCTGCGTCCCATAGGTTTTGGGTCGTCGTGTCTCCATTGTCATTTGTTTCTAGGTATTTTTTGATTTCCCCTTTGATTTCTTCAGTGATCACTTCGTTATTAAGTAGTGTATTGTGTAGCCTCCATGTGTTTGTATTTTTTACAGATCTTTTCCTGTAATTGATATCTAGTCTCATAGCATTATGGTCGGAAAAGATACTTGATACGATTTCAATTTTCTTAAATTTACCAAGGCTTGATTTGTGACCCAAGATATGATCTATCATGGAGAATGTTCCATGAGCACTTGAGAAAAATGTGTATTCTGTTGTTTTTGGGTGGAATGTCCTATAAATATCAATTAAGTCCATCTTGTTTAATGTATCATTTAAAGCTTGTGTTTCCTTATTTATTTTCATTTTGGATGATCTGTCCATTGGTGAAAGTGGGGTGTTAAAGTCCCCTACTATGATTGTGTTGCTGTCGATTTCCCCTTTTATGGCTGTTAGTATTTGCCTTATGTATTGAGGTGCTCCTATGTTGGGTGCATAAATATTTACAATTGTTATACCTTCCTCTTGAATCGATCCCTTGATCATTATGTAGTGTCCTTCTTTGTCTCTTGTAATAGTCTTTATTTTAAAGTGTATTTTTTCTGATATGAGAATTGCTACTCCAGCTTTCTTTTGATTTCCATTTGCATGGAATATCTTTTTCCATCCCCTCACTTTCAGTCTTTATGTGTCTCTAGGTCTGAAGTGGGTCTCTTGTAGACAGCATATATGGGTCTTGTTGTTGTATCCATTCAGCCAGCCTGTGTCTTTTGGTGGGAGCATTTAATCCATTTACCTTTAAGGTAATTATCGATATGTATGTTCCTATTTCCATTTTCTTAAATGTTTTGGGTTTATTATTGTTTTCCTTCTCTTGTGTTTCTTGCTAGAGAAGTTCCTTTAGCATTTGTTGTAAAGCTGGTTTGGTGGTGCTGAACTCTCTCTGCTTTTGCTTGTCTGTAAAGGTTTTAATTTCTCCATCAAATCTGAATGAGATCCTTGCTGGGTAGAGTAATCTTGGATGTAGGTTTTTCTCCTTCATCACTTTAAGTATATCCTGCCACTCCCTTCTGGCTTGCAGAGTTTCTCCTGAAAGATCAGCTGTTAACCTTATGGGGATTCCCTTGTGTGTCATTTGTTGTTTTTCCCTCGCTGCTTTTAATATGTTTTCTTTATATTTAATTTTTGACACTTTGATTAATATGTGTCTTGGCGTGTTTCTCCTTGGATTTATCTTGTATGGGACTCTCTGTGCTTCCAGGACTTAACTATTTCCTTTCCCATATTAGGGAAGTTTTCAACTATAATCTCTTCAAATATTTTCTCAGTCCCTTTCTTTTTCTCTTCTTCTTCTGGGACCCCTATAATTCGAATGTTGGTGCTTTTAATGTTGTCCCAGAGGTCTCTGAGAGTCTCTTCAGTTCTTTTCATTCTTTTTTCTTTATCCTGCTCTGCAGTAGTTATTTCCACCATTTTATCTTCCAGGTCACTTATCCATTCTTCTGCCTCAGTTATTCTGCTATTGATCCCATCTAGAGTATTTTTAATTTCACTTATTGTGTTTTTCATCCTTGCTTGGTTCCTCTTTAGTTCTTCTACATCCTTGTTAAATGTTTCTTGCATTTTGTCTATTCTACTTCCAAGATTTTGGATCATCCTTACTATCATTATTCTGAATTCTTTTTCAGGTCGACTACCTATTTCCTCTTCATTTGTTAGGTCTGGTGTGTTTTGACCCTGCTCCTTCATCTGCTGTGTGTTTTTCTGTCTTCTCATTTTGCTTATCTTACTGTGTTTGGGGTCTCCTTTTCACAGGCTGCATGTTCGTCATTCCCGTTGTTTTTGGTATCTGTCCCCAGTGGCTAAGGTTGGTTCAGTGGGTTGTGTAGGCTTCCTGGTTGAGGGAACTAGTGCCTGAGTTCTGGTGGATGAGGCTGGATCTTGTCTTTCTGGTGGGCACGTCCACGTCTGGTGGTGTGTTTTGGAGTGTCTGTGGCCTTATTATGATTTTAGGCCGCCTCTCTGCTAATGGATTGGGCTGTGTTCCTGTCTTTCTAGTTGTTTGGCATAGGGTGTCCAGCACTGGAGCTTGCTGGTCGTTGAGTGAAGCTGGGTCTTGATGTTGAGATGGAGATCTCTAAGAGATTTTTGCCGTTTGGTATTACGTGGAGCTGGGAGGTCTCTTGTGGACCAGTGTCCTGAAGTTGGCTCTCCCACCTCAGAGGCACAGCCCTGATGCCTGGCTGGAGCACCAAGAGCCTTTCATCCACACGGCTCAGAGTAAAAGGGAGAAAAAATAGAAAGAAAGAAAGAAAGAGGGTATAATATAGTGAAGTAAAATAAAGCTATTATAAAGCAAAGCTATACAGACAAAATCTCACCCAGAAGCATATACATATACACTCACAAAAAAAGGAAAAGGGGAAAAATTAATATATCCTGCTCCCAAAGTCCACCTCCTGAATTTAGGATGATTCCTTGTCTATTCAGGTATTCAACAGATGCAGGCACATCAGGTTGATTGTGGAGCTTTAATCCGCTGCTCCTGAGGCTGCTGGGAGAGATTTCCCTTTCTATTCTCTGTTCGCACAGCTCCCGGGGTTCAGCTTTGGATGTGGACCCGCCTCTGCATGTAGGTCGCCTGAGGGCGTCTGTTCTTCGCTCAGACAGGACGGGGTTAAAGGAGCAGCTGCTTCGGGGGCTCTGGCTCACTCAGGCGGGGGGGAGGGAGCGGTACGGAGGAGGCGGGGCGAGCCTGCGGCGTCAGAGGCGTCATGACGTTGCAGCAGCCCGAGGCGCGCCGTGCGTTCTCCCGGGGACGTTGTCCCCGGATCACGGGAGCCTGGCCGTGGCGGGCTGCACCGGCTCCCGGGAGGGGCGGTGTGGAGAGTGACCTGTGCTCGCACACAGGCTTCTTGGTGGCGGCAGCAGCAGCCTTAGCGTCTCACGCCCGTCTCTGGGGTCCGCGCTGATGGCCGCGGCTCGTGCCTGTCTCTGGAGCTCATTTAGGCGGCGCTCTGAATCCCCTCTCCTCGCGCACCAGGAAACAAAGAGGTAAGAAAAAGTCTTTTGCCTCTTCGGCAGCTGCAGACCTTTTCCCGGACTCCCTCCCGGCTAGCCGTGGTGCACTAGCCCCTTCAGGCTGTGTTCACGCCGCCAACCCCAGTCCTCTCCCTGCGATCCGACCGCAGCCCGAGCCTCAGCTCCCAGCCCCGCCCGCCCCGGCGGGGGAGCAGACGAGCCTCTCGGGCTGGTGAGTGCTGCTCGGCGCCGAGCCTCCGTGCGGGAGTCTCTCCGCTTTGCCCTCCGCACCCCTGTGGCTGCGCTCTCCTCCGTGGCTCTGAAGCTCCCCCCTCCGCCACCTGCTGTCTCCGCCCGCGAAGGGGCTCCTAGTGTGTGGACACCTTTCCTCCTTCACGGCTCCCTCCCACTGGCGCAGGTCCCGTCCCTATTCTTTTGTCTCTGTTGTTTCTTTTTTCTTTTGCCCTCCCCAGGTATGTGGGGATTTTCTTGCCTTTTGGGAGGTCTGACGTCTTCTGCCAGCGTTCAGTGGGTGTTCTGTAGGAGCAGTTCCACGTGTAGATGTATTTCTACTGTATCTGTGGGAAGGAAGGTGATCTCCGCGTCTTACTCTTCCGCCATCTTCTCTCTGAGCCTCTAAATTAGGTTTTAAAGTGAATATGTTGGGACAGGCGTAGGAAAAGTTTTAAATGGATTATGGTTAGGAGATTTCTAGCTCTGTTTTTTGAATGGAAAGTGTCTCTTACTGAGAACTGGGATATGAAAAGAGGAGAACAGTGGATAAGACCCTTAATTTTGATCACTAAAAAGTATGTGGTATGTTTAATGTGTGTTCTATTTGTTAATGCAAATGTAACCAACTATCACCATTCAGAGAATGTGAATGAAGTAGCTTTAAAGAGGCTTGATTTCAAATATTTATCAGAATCTCCAAGATTGTCTTCAAAGGTCTAGCTCTGAACTCAGTTATTTTTGACATTTCCTAAAATCAGTTTTTTGTAGATATGACAAACCAATGTTTGTCTTTATATTCCCCAGGAAATAGTCATTGTAGCTTTTTGTTTTCAGTTCCATAATCCTACTGTTGAAGTTATTTACCACATATTTAATGATGGAGTGTCACTGAATTGCGAGAATGCTGTTGCAGTTCCTAGGGTACTCTGTCTTGAGGTTACCAATCCACTAGATGCCAGAGATGAAGCTAGAGATGAAGAAAATAGTACCCTCCCCTCCATAGTGCTAAGCTCTGTAACCTCAAAAATAAAGGGCTATGGCTGTTCTCATTAAAATTTGTATCAACTTTCCTCTTTCCTGACTCTTTCACTAGAAATTCCAGTGATGTCCCAGAATCAGAGTGAGCAGAGGTACTTCTCTATTTCCATGGCACCTATCACACTTAGTACTTCTGTCTTGCAGTAGAGCACAAGTTTTCTTGTGTACTAAACATGCAATACACAAGGGTTTCCCAGACTTGAATATCTCATGGCTTAGCAAAACTTAAAGCAAAGCACTTGCTTACTACCATGGAATAAACGCCTTTTTACTTTGTCAAAAAAAATCATAATTTCATAAAAAGGCTATTTACCCCCAAATTAAAGGGCATTATCTTAGAATACAAACAAATTCTATTAGTGTAAAAAAATAAATGTACTAATGTATCCGTAATGGGAGAACCACCTGCCCAACTAAAAAGGCCTGCGAAGAGTCAGGCTAAATTAGGACGCTCCACTATTAAACATGAGTATCAGTTATCACAGTCATAGATCAAAAAAGAAAGCTTATTTTTAATTACTCAGTCCTCATGCGAAAATTTTATTTAATTTGTTGCTGCTCGAATTTAATTGTCTACATCCTTGTTTCTGGAATATATGAGTCAGATAAGCTTGCCTCTTCTTTCTGGAACGTGACTTTTCACTAGAGGTTTTGAGTACAAAAATTGGAATGAATAGGAGAAGTATGGTTTGATGCCCATTTACATAACTTAGCATTTATATAAAACATAGGCAAGTGTTTCCTCAGATTACTTTTATATGTACCTTGAACAGGGGTGATATGGGGAAGAAGGTCTGTAGGATACAGTCATTCTTTTTTGCCAGTAGGTGTATTTTAACAGAAACATCTGAGAAACATTACACTTATTTCCAAATAAAAAATTATATCTTTAGTTATATCTTTATAGAGAAAACAGGGACATATAAACTTTTCTATTAAAGTAAATGATCCCAAACATATACTATGCAATTAGTAATCATAAAAGTATTTTTCATTCAAAAATCAAAATTCTTCTTTAATATAATGTGTAAATTTAATTTGTGCTTTCATTCAAAACGTAAAAAAAATACTGAACTTATTCAAATATCTGATTTTTGAAATGGAAAAAAAACATTTTTTAAACTTTTAAATCTTAATAGTGATATACATTTATTCAAGATAAATTGCTTACCTTTATCTAGATAATTTAACACCCTCTCTACTGTGTTGTTATTGATTCTCTGGCCTTATTTTAGACTGTTGAAAATAACTTAGTTTAGGATTCTCAGGTTCACACACTAAGTAGAGAACACTTTTTCAGCCCAGATAAAAATTTTGTTAGGGAAATTCTTACAAACATTAGACTGAGGGACTGCAGGTGTGAAGGCTCAGGTTACCAAGCAGACACGGTTTATTAGAGAAATTAATAGACCTGAAAGTGTTCTCAGAAAACCCGTGCATTGTTATTAACTACCAGTAAAGAAGCCACAAGATCCTTCTCTAGACTGTGAAAAGTATAACATAGCTTTTTATCAAAAGGAGCACAGCCCATGCTCCACAACTGCTAACAATTCTCATGCTGCACCAATTATAATTCCTAAGTTCCTCAAAAACACTTCCTTCTCCTCCTACTTTAAAATAGAATAAAGTGACAGCACAGTGAGAAGTGAATTTTATGAATAAAAAGATAGCATGGAGGAGGGAGAGGAGACTTAAAGTCCTTTTGGGGGCTTCCCTGGTGGCGCAGTGGTTGGGAATCTGCCTGCCAATGCAGGGGACACGGGTTCGAGCCCTGGTCTGGGAAGATCCCACATGCCGCGGAGCAACTGGGCCCGTGAGCCACAACTACTGAGCCTGCGCGTCTGGAGCCTGTGCTCCGCAACAAGAGAGGCCGCGACAGTGAGAGACCCGTGCACCGCGATGAAGAGTGGCCCCCGCTTGCCGCAACTAGAGAAAGCCCTCGCACAGAAATGAAGACCCAACACAGCCATAAATAAATAAATAAATAAAATTTAAAAAAAAAAAAAAAAAGTCCTTTTGGATCCTCCATCCTCCAGAGATCTTTAATGTAACATACTTACTGTATCCTTCTGTTTCAGGATCCCAAAGTCAGTTAGCCACAGACACTTAAGTAATGTCAGGAATACACAGAACATCATATGAGTCAGTTGGAGATGCATATATATATATATATTTTAATTTTTTAAAAATTTATTTATTTAATTTATTTATTTTTGGATGCGTTGGGTCTTTGTTGCTGCGTGCGTGCTTTCTCTAGTTGCAGCGAGTGGGGGCTACTCTTCATTGCAGTGCATGTGCTTCTCATTGCAGTGGCTTCTCTTGTTGCAGAGCATGGGCCCTAGGCACACGGGCTTCAGTAGTTGTGGCACGCAGGCTCAGTAGTCATGGCTTGCAGGCTCTGTAGTTGTGGCACACGGGACTAGTTGCTCCTCGGCATGTGGGATCTTCCCGGACCAGGGCTCGAAGCCATGTGCGCTGCCTTGGCAGGCAGATTCTCAACCACTGCGCCACCAGGGAAGCCCGAGATGCATATATTTTTAAATAAAGAATTGATTTAAGTAATTGATGGTAACCGGGCTCACTACCAAACAAGTGGTATAATCAGTTGCATAATTCTTAGAAAATAAAAAGGGAAAATTTCTTGAAAGTTATCCAAATTTTTAAGCTCCCAGAGATCGTGTGATGCATGGAAGAGGAGTTCATAAACAAGGCTGTATCCACAATTAGAGAATTTGACTTTTTTCCAGCATTTTTGGCATCATAGGGTTTGTTCTGTGTTTCTCCATCACCATATCTTTGCATATACAATGCCACAAGAATAATTTCTTTTGCCAGTAAACATACACACAGACACATAAATCAAAAGCGCAAGATTATATAATTTCAACATAATGTAAAAAATTAAAGTGAATTTCAATGTGGTGTTTTCTTGCATAAAATATATTCTAAAGTGAATTTTAACATGTATGTTGAACATAGTTCTAGGTTGAGTGTTGAAAATTTAATTTCTATCTCTACCTTATAAACTCTACTACTTGTAGGAAATTTGTCAGTCTATGTATTTTCTTTTTTTCATTAAGGATATCAGCTTTCACCATTTTATTTGAAATTAAAACTTGGATAGTGATTGGTACTTTGTTAGTGCTTAACAATAACTTTTTGATTGAAGGAAAAATAAATACATTACTTCACAATGTTAGCCATTTTAATTACTTATCTAAGCCTCAGTTTTCACAAGTGTTCCTCATACAACAATTTATTTGAAAATATAAATTGTATTCATGTCTACATAATGTTAATTAGGCTAATAGCTAAGTTTAATTCAGGTTTGCATTCCCTCATTTTTTTTTTTTTCCCTTATTTTTAAATTGAGGGTTTGGGACTAAACCACCTTCAGTAATTTCTAATATTTCATATTGAATAAAAAATAAGAAAAGAGGTTCCGATTCTGCTATGGTCTATTCTTATGGTATAAGCCTCCTCAACTCCATCCATTCTGATGACACCTAAAATATGCATGAAATATTTTTTAAAATACCTGGAAACTTTAAAGAGTAAGTAAAAGCAGATGTGATTGTGGAGGAATGTCAAAACACATACAGGGATATACTTTTCATTGTCACTGTTGTTATTGTTTTCTCTTTACCCCAGTGGCTTCACCCCAAGTCTGGGACCTAGTTGCAGACAAGAGAAGCAGTGTAGAGAGAACAAAAAACAAGAGTAATTCCATTTCTCAGTCCAGAGAAACGAGAGAAGGGATCCTCTGTAAACATAGAGTATACGATAGTCCGTAAAGGAAGACAGCTAGAGGAGCTTCTCTAATTCTTGATAAGAACCCATATATGTATTAGCCTAACACCAAAGCTACACAACACAGGACAGACCCAAATAACCTTTGAAAGTTGAACTATCTGAGCCAACCATGTCTCAGACTAACCGCTGAATAATGCATAATTGCACAGACCAACACCAACATATCAAAGACTTTAACAAAGAGAAGCAAACATGAAATTAAGAGAAAAAAAAGAAAAACAAAACTTTTCATCAAAAGAGAAACTATAATAAGGTCAACTGGGATATTTGTATATGTAAAATACAGTATATGGGGAGAAAAAACCTTACTGAATGGGATCAATAGTAGAATGTACATAATAGAACAGTCAGTTAAGATTGGCATAATTTTTGGACTTTGAAGACAAAGAAATAAAAAAGAGATTGATGACAAATGAACAGATTTTAACACACCCATGGGAAGTCAAAAAGTATAACATATGTGTAATTAGACCTCCAGAATGAAATGAGAAAGAGATTAGTGGAAAATCCTATGTGTGTATACTTGTGATATATTAATAACTATACTTAAGTGTACACATATATACACATGGTAAACATAAACATACATATGTGAAATAATGGCTGAAAATTTCATAAACATGGTAAAAATAACCATACATTTACAGATTCCAGAAGCTCAGGATTTCAAATACGATAAATTCAAAAAACATCACATCTAAGCACATCATAATCAAACTGCTATAAACCAAAGAAAAATAAAAACTCTTGAAAGCAAACAGAAAAAGATAAAAAGTTACAATGATTGTGAATTTCTCACCAGAAATCATTGTTGCCAGAAGAAAGTGGAACAACATCTTTAAAGCACTTAAATAGAAGTGCTGTCAATCTAGAATTCTATATTTAGTAAAATATAGTTAAATTTATATTTATTCTATTTTATATATTTATTTTTATAAATAAATATAGCTAAATTTAGCATAAATGCAGAATGGAAGTGAAGATATTCTCTGGTGAAGGGAATTTATTTCTGAAAAACATACTCTATTGGTAATGCTAATGGCATTCCATCAAGATGAAGGTAAAGATACCAGAGGGAATCTTGAGATTCAAGAGTAATGAGAGAGGAACAGAAAGAGTAGAGAGCTATGTAAAGATAAAAGACATTTTACCACTCCATCCTTCAAAATATGTATGAATGTTTAGAGTAAAAATTAAAAAACCTTCTTGAGGGGTTGTCAGTGTATGTGAATTTATAATTATAATAATTAAAACATGAAGGTGAGTGGGGGGGATAAAAAGACCTATATGCCTTCAAGGATTTTATATGTCATTTGAAGTAGTATAAAATTAGCCCTTAGTAGACTGTTAAAGTTTATGTGTGTACTTTGCAATCTCTAAAGCAATCAGAAATAAAAATCCAGTAGTTACAAAAGGATACTAAAACATATCAAAATATTACAATATCACAGAGGCACACAAAATAGGGAAACACAAATAAAACAAATAATAAAATTGTAGATTTAAATAATATCTTATCAATATTTACATTAAATCTCATTATTTTAAAATCCCAATTTATTTTTTTAAAATTTTTATTGGAGTATAGTTGATTTACAATGCTGTATTAGCTTCAGGTGTACAGCAAAGTGAATCAGTTATATTGATACATATACATATATCCACTCTTTTTTAGATTTTTTCCCATATAGGTCATTACAGAGTATTGAGTAGAGTTCATTGTGCTATACAGTAGATCTTTATTAGTTATCTATTTTATATATAGTAGTGTGTATATGTCAATCTCAATCTCTCAATTTATGCCCCCCCTTTCCCGCCATTAACCATGTTTGTTTTCTATATCTGTGACTCTATTTCTGTTTTGTAAGAAAAGTTCATTTGAACCCTTTTTTTTAGATTCCACATGCAAGCAATATCATATGATATTTGTCTTTCTCTCTCTGACTTAATTCACTTGGTATGACAATCTCGAGGTCCATCTTGTTGCTACAAATAGCATTCTTTTTATGGCTGAGTAATATTCCATTGTATATTGTACCACATCTTCTTTATCCATTCCTCCATTGAGGGACATTCAGGTTGCTTCCATGTCCTTGCTATTGTAAATAGTGCTGCAGTGAACATTGGGGTGCATATATCTCTTCAAATAATGGTTTTCTTCAGATATATGCCGAGGAGTGGGAATGCTGGATCATAAGGTTGTTCTACATTTAGTTTTTTAAGGAACCAACATACTTTTCTTCATAACGGTCACACAAATATACATTTCCACCAAAAGTGTAAGAGGGTTCCCTTTTTTCCACACTGTCTCCAGCATTTACTGCTTGTAGAATTTTTGATGATGGCCATTCTGACTGGTGTGAGGTGATACCTCATTGTCATTCTGACTTGTATTTCTCTACTAATTAGTGATGTTGAGCATATTTTCATATGTTTTTTGGCCATCTGTACAACTTCTTTGGAGAAATGTCTATTTAGACCTTCCACCCATTTTTTTGATTGAGTTGTCTGTTTTTTTAATATTGAGGTGCATGAGCTGTTTGTATATTTTGGAGATTAACCCCTTGTCAGTCACTTCATTTGCAAATATTTTGTCCCGTTCTGTGGGTTGTCTTTTCATCTTGTTTATAGTTTCCTTTGCTGTGCAAAAGCTTTTAAGTTTAATTAGGTCCCATTTGTTTATTTTTGTTTTTATTTTCATTACTCTAGAAGGTGGATCCAAAAAGCTTTTTCTGTGATTTATGTCAAAGAGCATTCTGTCTATGTTTTCCTCTAAGAGTTTTATAGTGTCTAGCCTTACATTTAGGTCTTTAATCCATTTTGAGTTTATTTTTGTGTATGGTGTTTGTTAGGGAATGTTCTAATTTCATTCTTTTACATGTAGCTGTCTAGTTTCACAGCATCACTTATTAAAGAGGCTGTCCTTTCTTCATTGTATTTTTTTTCCTCCTTTATCAAAGATAAGGTGACCACATGTGCATGGGTTTATCTCTGAGCTTTCTATCCTGTTCCATTGATCTATATTTCTGTTTTTGTGCCAATACCATATTGTCTTGATTACTGTAGCTTTGTAGTATAGTCTGAAGTAAGGGAGTATGATTCCTCCAACTCTATTTCTTTCCCTCAAGATTGCTTTGACTATTCAGGGACTTTTTTGTCTCCACACAAATTTTAAGATTTTTTTGTTCTAGTTCTGTAAAAAATGCCATTAGTAGTTTGATAGGGATTGCATTGAATCTGTATATTGTCATGTTGACAATATTGATTCTTCCAATCCAAGAACATGGTATATCTCTCCATCTGGTTGTGTCATCTTTGATTTCTTTCATCCGTATCTTATAGTTTTCTGCATATAGGTCTTTTGCCTCCTTAGGTAGGTTTATTCCTAGGTATTTTATTCTTTCTTGATGTGATGGTAAATGGGATCGTTTCCTTAATTTCTCTTTCTGATCTCTCATTGTTAGTGTATAGGAATGCAAGAGATTTCTGTACATTAATTTGGTATCCTGCAACTTTACCAGATTTATAAACTCTAGTATTCTGGTGGCATCTATGATTTTCTATGTATAGTATCATGTCATCTGCAAACAGTGACAGTTTTACTTCTTTTCCAGTTTCGGTTCCTTTTATTTATTTTCCCTCTCTGTTTGCCATGGCTAAGACTTCCAAAACTATGTTGAACATGAGTGGCGAGAGTGGATATCCTTGTCTTGTTTCTGATCTTAGGGGAAATGCTTTCAGTTTTTCACCATTGAGAATGATGTTTGCTGTGGTTTTGTCATATATGGCCTTCATTATGTTGAGGTAGGTTCCTTCTATGCCCACTTTCTGGAGAGTTTTTATCATAAATGGGTGTTGAATTTTGTCAAAAGCTTTTTCTGTATCTATTGAGATGATCATATGATTTTTATTCTTCAATTTGTTAATACAGTGTATTGCACTGATTGATTTGCATATATTGAAGAATCCTTGCATCGCTGAAATAAATCCCACTTGATCATGCTGTATGATCCTTTTAATGTGCTGTTGGGTTCAGTTTGCTAGTATTTCATTGAGGATTTTTGCATCTATTTTCGTCAGTGATATTGGCCTGTAATTTTCTTTTTTTGTAGTATCTTTGTCTGATTTCGTTATCAGGGTGATGGTGGCCTAGTAGAATGAGCTTGGGGGTGTTCCTCCCTCTGCAAATTTTTGGAAGAGTTTGTGGATAGGTGTTAGGTCTTCTCAAAGTGTTTGATAGAATTCACCTGTGAAGCCATCTGGTCCTGGACTTATGTTTGATGGAAGAGTTTTAATCACAGTTTCAATTTCATTACTTGTGATTTGTCTGTTCATATTTTCTATTTCTTCCTGGTTCAGTCTTGAAAGGTTGTACCTTTTAAGAATTTTTCCATTTCTTCCAGGTTGTCCAATTCATTGGCGTATAGTTGCTTGTAGTAGTCTCTTATGATCCTTTGTATTTATACAGTGTCAGTTGTAACTTCTCCTTTTTCATTTCTAATTTTACTGAAATGAGTTCTCTTGCATTTTCCTGATGAGTCTGGCTAAATATTTATCAATTTTGTTTATCTTCTCAAAGAACCAGCTTTTAGTTTCATTGATCTTTGTTGTTTTCTTTGTTTCTATTTCATTTATTTCTGCTCTAGATTTTATGATTTCTTTCCTTCTACTAGATTTGGGTTTTGTTTGTTCTTCTTTCTCTAATTGCTTTAGGTGTTAGATTAGGTTGTTTATTTGAGATTTTTCTTGTTTATTGAGGTAGGATTGTATAGCTATAAACTTCCCTCTTAGAACTGGTTTTGCTCTGTCCCATAATTTTGGGTTGTCGAGTTTTCATTGTTATTTGTTTCTAAGTATTTTTTGATTTTCTCTTTGATTTCTTCAGTGATCTCTTGGTTATTTAGTAGCATATTGTTTAGACTCCATGTGTTTGTGTTTTTTACATTTTTTCATGTAATTGGTATCTAGTCTCATAGCATTGTGGTTGGAAAAGATGCTTGATGCAACCTCAATTTTCTTAAATTTACTGAGGCTCAATTTGTGACCCAAGATGTGATCTATCCTGGAGAATATTTTGGGTGCACTTGAGAAGAATGTGTATTCTGCTGCTTTTGGATGGAATGTCCTATAAGTACCAATTAAGTCTGTCTGGTCTAATGTGTCATTTAAGGCTTGTGTTTCCTTAATTAGGTTTCTGTCTGGATGATCTGTCCTTTGTTGTAAGTGAAGTATTAAATCCCCCAGTATTATTGTGTTACTGTCAATTTCCCCTTTTATGGTTAGCATCTGCCTTATGTATTGAGGTGCTCCTATGTTGGATGCATAAATATTTATAATTGTTATATCTTCTTTTTGGATTGATCCCTTGATCATTATGCAGTGTCCTTCCTTGCCTCCTGTAATGGTCTTTATTTTGGAGTCTATATTGTCTGATATGAGATTGCTACTCCAACCTTTTTATGATTTCCATTTGTTTTCATGGAATATCTTTTTCCATCCTCTCACTTTCAGTCTGTGTGTGCCCCTAGGTCTGAAGTGGGTCTTTGGTAGACAGCACATATATGGGTCTTTTTTTTTTTTTTTTTTTTCATTTAGCCAGTCTGTCTTTTGGTTTGAACATTTAATCCACTTACATTTAATGTAGTTATCGATATGTATGCTTCTGTTACCATGTTCTTAATTGTTTGGGGTTTGTAGGTCCTTTCCTCCTCTTGTGTTTCCCACCTAGATTTGTTCCTTTAGCATTTGTTGTAAAGCTGGTTTGGTGGTGGTGAATTCTCTTAGCTTTTCTTGCCTGTAAAGCTTTTGATTTCTCCATTGAATCTGAATGTGATCCTTGCTGGCTAGAGTAATCTTGGTTATACCTTTTTCCCTTTTATCACTTTAAATATGTCCTGTCACTCCCTTCTGTCCTGCAGAGTTTCTGCTGAAAAACCAGCTGATAACCTTATGGGGATTCCCTTGTGTGTTATATGTTGCTTTTCCCTTGCTACTTTCAATATTTTTTTCTTTGTATTTAATTTTTGTTAGTTTGATTAATATGTGTCTCAGCCTGTTTCTCCTTGGATTTATCCTGTTTGGGACTCTTGGAGCTTCCTGGACTTGAGTGACTATTTCCTTTTCCACGTTAGGGAAGATTTTGACTATAATTTCTTCAAATGTTTTCTCAGACCATTTCTCTTTCTCTTCTTCTTCTAGGACCCCTATAATTCAAATGTTGGTGCGTTTAATGTTGTCCCAGAGTTCTCTGAGACTGTCCTTATTTCTTTTCATTCTTTGTTCTTTATTCTGTTCATGGCAGTTATTTCCACCATTCTATCTTCCAGCTCACTTATCCATTCTTCTGCCTCAGTTATTCTGCTATTGATTCCTTCTAGTGTATTTTTTTTTTCAGTTACTGTGTTGTTCATCACTGTTTTTCTGTCGTTTAGTTCTTCTATGTCCTTGTTAAACATTTCTGGTATATTCTCGATCCATGCCTCCATTCTATTTCCGAGATGTTAGATCATCTTTACTCTCATTACTCTCAATTGTTTTTCTGGTAGATTGTCTATTTCCTCTTCATTTATAGGTCTTGTGGGTTTTTACCTTGCTTCTTTGTCTGCAACACATTTATTTGTTTTCTCTTTTTGTCTAGCTTATTGTGCTTTTGGTCTCCTTTCCACAAGCTGCAGTGTCATAGTTTCTCTTGCTTCTGGTGTCTGGCCCATGGTGGGTGAGTTTGGTGCCAGGCCTTGTGTAGACTTCCTGATGGGAGACACATGTGCCCACGCTCTGGTGGGTGGAACTGAGTTTATCTCTCTGATGGGCAGGGCTGCATCAGGTAGTGTGTTTTGGGGTGTCTGTGAGCTTAGTATGACTTTAGGCAGCCTGTGTTCTGATGCGTGGGGCTGTGTTCTTGTCTTGCTGGTTGTTTGGCACGAGGCATCCAGCACTGGAGCCTGCAGGCAGCTGGGTGGGGCCAGGTCTTGGAGTCGAGATGGAGACTTTCGGGAGCACTCTCACTGATTAATATCCCCTGGGGCGGGAAATTCTGTGTTGTCCAGTGTTCTGGACTTGGCACTCCCACTACAGAGGCTCAGACATGACCTCTGGCTGGGGAACCAAGACCCTGCAAGCCATGCAGCATGGCAAAGAAAAGAAATGAAAAAACAAACAAACAAAACCCAAGACAAATAGCAAAAACAAAAACAAACAGCAACAACAAAAAAGAAAAGAAAACAGACACACTAAAGACAAATGGTAAAAGCAAAACCAAACATAAACAAAAACAAACAGACAAAAAAAGAAAACAAAAGCAAGAGAGCAACCAAAGAACTCAAAAATGAAAACAAACAATAAAATCAAAACTAATAAAAGAAAAAAACAAAACAAAAGCAGAAAGAAAACTAAAAAGAAGCAAAGAAAACATAAAACAAGCACACAAAAACAATCCAAAAAAAGATAAAAACAAAACCAAGAACAAAACTAAAAACAAGAAAAAAACAGAAAACCACAAAAAAGCAAGTAAAAAATATATTAAATTGTTTTTAATAATAATAATAAAAAAACAATAGAACAAAATGTATAATAGTAATAAGAATCTTTTCCTGGGGCCTCCTCTGTCAGTGTCCTTGCCCTCACAGTGAGCCACAGCCAACCCCTGATTCCCCAGGTGGTCCTCCAATGTCTCTAGGGAGGTATCTGGAACTGCTGTGGGCAAGGGGGGTGCAGCTCACACGCTGACCTGGCCCAATTCCCATCTGTATTTGCCCCCAAATTCCACAGTGGCTAATGCTAGACCTGTCTCATTTGGGCAACACTTGTTGTCCATTCAGATATTCCATAGACACAGGAACTAGTGGGTAGCAGGGATTTCATAGGCAGCTTGTGCAGCTGCACAAACAGTTTTCTGTTCCTCTTCCTTATTTGCACCACCCCTGGGACTCAGCTTTGGTTTTGGCCCCATTTCTGAGTGTGGGCCATCCTCAGGCATCCATTCCCTTTGCAGGTGAGAGGGGGTGAAAGCAGCAGCTGATTTGGGCACACCCATTCAGGCTCTGCAGGGTAAGGTGGCCATAACTGAAGCATGTGCGAAATGCCTGTGGCAGCAGAGACCAGCAGGAATTTGCAACAGACTGGGGCATGTTGTGTGCTCTCCTGGGGAAGTTGGCCCCAGATCATGGGGCCCTCAGCAGTGACAGCCCATGCAGGCTCCCAGGAAGCTTGGGCCAGTGACCTGCACTTGCTCACTGGACTCTCTGTGGCAGCATGGGTGGTCCGTGCCCACCTCTGGGGTCTGAGATGGCAGCCGCAGCTCATGCCCACCCCTGTAGCTCCTGTAGGTGGTGTCCTGCTGGCTGTGACTGCACAGAGAAACAAGTTCCTGTGGCAGGACCGCCCCTCTTTGCACACCCCCCCAGCAATGGTCCCTTGTCTCTCAGGTGGGCCCAGGCTTCTTCCTGGACTGCCTCAGCTGTGGCATGCTACACCCTAGACCCCTCAGGCTGTGTTCACACAGCCAACCACCATTGTCTCCCTGGGGTCTGACCTCCGAAGCCCAAGCCTCAGTACCCAGCCCCACCTGCCCCTGTGGGTGAGAGACAAGTGTCTCAGGCTGGGGAGTGCCACTAGGCACTGACCCTCTGTGCAGGTCTCTCTCTGGCTTGCCCTCCAGACACCTGTTGCTGTGCTCTCCTGTGAGGCTCCTGTAGCTTGGTATTGGTTAGAAAAAATGGTGGGTGTGTGCCAGACTTAGGGCCAGTGCACGTGGCGGGGGGGGGCAGAATATCCATTTTAGCAAAAGTAACCTTTAAGTAGACAGCTACATGTATAGATCCAGTGGTCTTGGGTCTTGGCTTAAGATAGTAAATTTGAAGAGTGGAGAATTTAGAGGTTAAGACCACTGGAATTAAAAGCAAAGTAGTGAAAAGATGCAGAAAGACATGAGTGTGGGGGAAGAACAGAATTTAGAATTCAAGTAAAAGAGAAAAAGTGAAGGAGATTGAAAGCTACAAGCCTGGGAGCCTGCAGGAAAACCATGAGACAGGGCAACACAGAGACCTAAGTGAAAGATGTAGGAAGGGGGATAGGGCAGCTTAAAGCTGGATTTCAATGTCTTTTTTACTTAAAATATATATATAAATATCAATAGATAGATAGATAGATAGATAACTAATTGCCAAAACAAAGAAAAACACATTAACAATGATCAGAGGATTTGGGTTGACCGGTAAACAAAACAAAACAAAACAAAACAAACAGAACAATAAGTGAAATAAAATTCTCCAGTAATCTGTAGGGCTAGGCTTGGGACAACTCCATTTTTTAAAGTTAGTTAATTAATTACTTTTAATAGGAATATAGTTGACTTAAGACAACTTCATATTGTTATTAAATCTGACCTCCACAGAAACACTATGTAATGAGAAGTGAACGTGCAAATTCCCCAAATATTTCATCAACAAATTCTTACTTCAAGAGTGCATACTACTTAGGGTTGAAGAGAGAATCACCAGAAGAATTAAAACTAAAAGCGAAAGAAACAAAAATTGAGTGATGAAGAAAAAGTTGAGAGGAAAATTTTCTTTTAACTCTAATATATAAAATTATTAAAGGTAACCAGTAAAATAATTGATGTGGTGGACCGTGTTCCCAAAAAGCTACCGTCTAACTAGAAAAAAATAAGAAACATCAATCATGTAAAGTTTCCAGGATTTTTAGGCATCTGGAAAAATGCATACAGCAAACGGAGAAATATTCATTAAAAAAAAAATCTGCTAAACCTCAGTGAAAAGTGGGATTTAGTGGCATCTGAGCCACAATCTTTGATTGGTGAGTATTTTATTTGGGCGGGATTTTCTATTAGGGTCTGATTTTAGGAAGCAGGGAACACTTTCTAACTGGCCTTTAAGTACATTTGGCAGTCTTTGCTCATGTCTGTTTTCTGCTATATTCCTGCTATATTTTCTGCTAAGATTCCTGCAATCATACTTGCGTCTGATTCTAAATTTTCTTTTATTGAACAGTGTCAAAAATTTCTTGCTTTTTTAAGAGTCCTGTTGAATCCAGTTTGTTACATTTGTTACTTTTTGGAATCTTTGTTTTTATGTGAATGCTTAAATGCCATATGGTCATTTTTGTATAGATTATTCAGTTTATATGAAATCTGTGGATACTTACCCTCCTTAAGATCAAACTAGCATGGTCCTCACAGATGAAGAAGATATTCATGCAGGAATTAAAATGATTTTTCATACTTGCAGACAGAATGTGAAATAAAAATATTTTCTATTTTTTATAATTTTTCACTAGCTTTCCCCACAACATAAACTCAAATACACAGGCAGCGTATAAATTTGAAGCTTCTCTTGTCACCATCTATTTTTAATAATACACAAATCTATAATTCTTAGAATTGTAGACTTAAGTAGAATCAATCAATGTTTTCTCAGAGAAATGTGTATCTGAAGAGAACATCAATCCACATTCATTTAAGAATTTTTCCCCTTTTAAGTCTAGAGATCGAGTATTAAAGTCAAACTCACAAATTCACCAAAGGCTTGTCAAATTGAAAACTGAAAACTTGTTGTATTCCACAGAACAGAATATATATGTTGGATTTCGTTTCTGCTGTCAATGAATATTTAAACCGCATTTTTGCCCTTCAAAAAATAAACTTAAAATGTACTGTCTTTTCAGTAAAGTAGTAAACAGAATAGTGGCTATCGACTTTTGTATTTAAGGAATTATATAACCTGTATCACATTAAGAATCATTCACTTGGGAAATTATTGTTTTACGATTAAGTTATGTAATGAATTGAACACCAATATTGTAGCTGAAATCTAAGGAGGAAAGCTGTTTGGATAAAAGCAATTAACCTAAAGAGTCATGAGATGGGAAAAATCAGTTTATAGTTATGTGATGATGTGAGCCCTACAGTAAAGTACTTTGAGACTCTTCAGGCAAACATCTCAATCAGTAGGATAATTCCTTGTCTGATATCATGAAACCTGAGCCTGGCAGTGGTGACATCTGTTCTTCCTTCAACCAGACTCAGCTAGCCCACCAGCAAGCTATTGCTAGACCAGAATCACAGTCATTCTGTTAGAGTATCAACACACGCCTTCCTCGTGGGGAAGCACATCTCTAAAAATCTGAAAACTATTTGACCATTATTTTAGACAATTATCTAAAATAAACACTTGGTTCTGTTTTTACAAAGTTTTTTTTGTAAGAGGCAAATATCAGAATCTTCAATGACTTTATGCCCAAAATGCATCCTTTAGGCAAAGTCATAAATAACACACTTTGGCATGATGTTCTAACTTCCTCCACGTTGTATCTCTCTTACCTGTATACGTTCTTTATCTTTTACACCTCTACCCCACTGTGAAAAAAGTGACACAGAAGGAATTAAATTCAGGGTAATAATTCCCTAGAATTTTTTGAGATTTTAATAGATGATGAAAATTGATCCTTTTTTCATAACCAAATTCTGAAACAAATGAAAGATCATCAGGAAAATGCAGACTAAAATGCCATTGAGTTTTTGCTATTTACTTTTTGGTAGTGCTTAGGTGTGCAGCCAAACTGGGCTTGCTGATGTTGAACATCAGAGTTCCAGACTTTTGCACATGGTCTCTGCAGACAGACAAGTCTGGTGATCTGAAGCCTATCTGCTGTGAAACTCGTATTATCCTCACTAATGAGGTAAGTCAGTACCCAAAAGAACAGAGAGAGTTGAAGAGTCTTTGATTGATGGATCTCCCTCTACTTGGAAGTAATCACGAGAAATGAAAAAAGATGTACCTCTTCCAGAAGCCCCAGCTTTTTGTCTTTTTAATCCACTGTGCTCAACCATTAACACTCTGATCAAAGAGGATGATTCAGTCTATTGGGACAAAGAATAAACGACCCCAAAACAAAGATTGCTCTTTTATAAACGCTCCTGGGAAGCATAAGAGCCTGAAATGGGTTATAATAGTGCATTAATTAAGTTAGCTACAAGGCCAGTCTCTATTCAAGGCTGAACTTTTATTTCTTCTTTTAATTCCCATTGTATTCTAGGCGTATTTTTCAATGTAGCCTTTCAAAAGCCCTCCAATGATATCAAATGACTTCACAAAGATACTCTAATACAATGCACCAAAAACGTTACCCCACATTTGAAATAACTACCTCTTATTATCAAATTCTCCGGCAGAAATTAAAGCTACAAGTTAACATCTCTTGAGAATTGAAGCTCAAATGGATTTGAGTGCAAAGTCAAATTCTCTTTCTGTATTTATTTGAAGTTAAAAAATACAAAGTTCAAGGTGTAACCTACCTAATTTATTAATGTTATTTGTTTTCTAGAAAGATTATCAATGTTTAAGTAGATTTGTTTGTTCTTTTTCTGCAGCTTCTGCCTAACCTGTCTCTAACTCATAGGGAGGTGGTTCAGTTAGAGCTTCAGGAGTTGTATGGTAAGGTAGTATGGTAGTCCAATGGTAAGGCTCTAAGATGCTCACTATTAAAGAACATATATTGATAAAAGGATACAGGACTGTCACAGAACTGGCACTACATGTACTGAATTCAGAAAATAAGACAATCTCTAGAGCCTAGAGCAGTTGTTTTACCGGGATTGTGTTATGCCATATTGCATTACTAGGACTCACTGCTCAGTGATTGTAGCTCTGTTAGTATGCTGACAGTCAACACAACCTAACCAGAATCCAGCGTTATGATATTTGAGTGTGTGTGTGGTGTGTATGCCCGTGTATGTAGAAGTGAAGGCTAGCACCCAAAATATATATTAGAGCCACTTCTGCCATCTTTTATAGTTTAGGAATTTAATATGGAGACAGCTCCAAACTCCAGTCACTGGGTCTTAACTGAGGCATATTTCATTTTCTTTTCTGTGTATTCAAAATTCTAACTTGCACTTTCTGTTTGAGTCCTGTGTTTCTAGCACTCAAGCGTTGTGCAATCTCAACGTTTGTGCTAGCTTAAGAATTATCCTCAGGGGTTTCTTGAACTGAATCTTCTATTGATGCTTCTGAAGCTTATGCCCCAGAGTCGTAAGGACAACCAGCATCCCTGCCATGTACTCTTTGAAAAGGTTTAATTTGGGTCTTTAAATTCCAAACGCATGGTCATAGATCGTATAGTCAACGCAAAACCCAGTTAATTACAGGCCATGTCATAAGGGGTGAATCTTGAGCCTATGAACAAGCCACAGAAATTCAAGGTCATCTCACACAATGTTCACACTTGTTCCTGAACGCAGAGCACAATATGTCAATGTCATCTGAGCAGTTTGAACCTGGGAGCTCACCAGTGTTCTGTGGCTCAGGCCACATATCCCGTCCTGTAGATATGGCTGATAATAAAGGAAAGAAGTAGATTTTTTTGCCAGTGTGAATCAAAATATTACTACTTCAAAGTCACCATCCCCTACAAAAGAGTCCAGGTGTGCTTGTTCATTTAGGACAAGTCTATAGTAGCCTGCACCATAAGCTCCCGAGCCTTTCCATTTAACTCTGTCCTAATGCAGCCTTCTCTTTATAATAATAAACACTGGCCCATGTAAAAAGGGTCATGAGGTATAGGGAACTGCTAACATCAAAATCCCATGTGGTCCACTGGCTTATGGTCTAAAGTTTAAGCGTGCAACAGTTAAAAGCCAAGCACACGACCGAGAAAACTGTCAAGTGACACAATAAGGGTCCCTATAAACCTTCCAACAAAACAGCCACCACTATCACGCTAACAACAAATCCTCATTGCCTTTCTTAGTTCAGTGCCACCAACCCTTAAAGTCCCTTCCCTGACAGCACCGGAGCCTCAATCATGCCAAATCACTTTGATTGATACAATGCTCCTTTTAAGTCTCAAAGTTCCTTGATCAATACACAAGTTACTGACACTTCACCCCTGATTTGAACTTATCTTCCTCAAACTGCAGGCCTCTCCCGCTGAAGACCTTTCCCTACAGAACCTAAAGCACTAGAGAACAAACAAAAGTGAGATCAAAAGAGCACATTGAATGCTACCTGGGTGTCAGGCAATTATGGACTTCTAGTAGTGAACTGTAGAATTACACAGACGACCCACCCAGACACAGTCATGCTGAGAACCCCCAGGCATCTCCCAATGAGGCAGAACCTTGACTTCTGAGCCTCTTCTGGTCGGGAGCAAATCAGAGGACCTGCTCTCTGCAAGCAGGAAGCCTCACAGAATGGAGTAACTGAGACACGTGGTTCTCTGTAAAAAACGCAAAATAACCCAACAATCACCTCTCTCCCTGAAAGAAGAGTGAGGAGGAGGGAAGCAGCAGAGAGAATAGATGTTCCTCTACATGGGAGAAAATATCAGTAATTGAGAATGAGTGGTTCCTCTAAGAGGACTCATGGAAATATATCACAGGTCAGATCTTTAAACAGGGGTGGAGATGCCCGCATGAGGAGAGTTCATTTCACACGGTGTAGACTTCAGAGAGTTGCTGTCACTCAAATGGAGTCCAACTCAGTGAAACAATACACTCCCACTTAACTCTCACTTTCCTGTATGTGTTCCTACAACATTGTAGAGTTGGTAGCTGTTGATATCCAAAGGTGAGTAACGAGTGGTCTTTGACCTCCAGGAACTCATGACAAAGATGAAGGAAAAATATGTGCAGTCAAAATAAAATGTGCTAAGATACGTAAGAAGCATGTGTAAATACCAGTGGGAACACAAGACAGGAACTCAGGTGCAGGAGCAGGTGATTAGTATCTTTACAGTAAGAAAGCCTTAATAATATTTTAAAATAATATAATAATATTACAAGAGGACATTGGATCATTCAAAGACTCTTCATAGCTTTCCTATGAACATTTTTTATTTAACACACAAAATAGTTGATGTTATAATATGTACCCTAATTTTTTTATCCCAGCAAAGACATTTGCAAATATTCTCAGTGTCACAAAAGTAACACACAATTTTGGTGTTCCCATGTATGTAGTAATCATATGGATGGGCTGTCTACCTAATTCTGTGGTTCAGTATTAGAGGCTGATTGTAATGTTCTTTATGTCTAAACCACATCTTCCAACAAAGTCCATAAAAAAGATAAATAAAAATAAATATAAGGTGTTGGAATCCTAAATATCAATAACAAAACTTATAAAATAATTTTTGGAAACAGTATCATAATAAAGACCACATATTAATAATTTGATATAGATATTGCTATTTCATTTGTGTATAGGTCCAGAAGACTTCTCAATACTAAAGTCATACAGTAATTATGCTATTTAATATATATTTTTGTCTATTGTATGTATGCTTAAGGTAGTTGCTAATAAATCATATATTCTGTGGTATATTTATATTTTTATAATTTTTTAAAAATTTATTTTGTTGAAATACAGTTGATTTACAATGTTGTGTTAATTTCTGCTGTACAACAAAGAGATTCGGTTATACATATATACACATTCTTTTTCATATTCTTTTCCATTATGGTTTATCCCAGGATATTGAATATAGTTCCCTGTGCTATACAGTAGGACCTTGTTGTTTATCCATCTGTTGTTTATCCATCCATTAGCAACTGCTAATCCCAAACTCCCAATCCATCCCTCCCCCAACCCCACTCCCCCTTGACAACCACAAGTCTGTTCTCTGTGTCTGTGAGTCTGTTTCTGTTTCGTAGATAAGTTCATTTGTGTCATATTTTAGATTCCATATGTAAGTGATATCATATGGTATTATGTTTTTATGATTTTAAACTTTTATAATTCTTAATAACTATTTTGTTAAACTTACAGGACTGAGTAAAAAACAAAAACAAAATAAACTTTCTTATATGCTAAATTGAATTTACATCAGATAACCATCTTTTGCACCATAGTAAAATTAATTCTACTTATGGTTAATAACATGAGAAAAAAACTATAAATAAATAGAATATCAATACTTAGAAACAGAAAAGTTTTTCTGCTTGGGGATAATCAGATTTATTTCAAGAAAAGTTTCAAGAGACAAAAGTGATATCTGTGAGTCTAGGCTCCACGATTCTGGAAGGAACTTGGCAGAATCTTTCTCTTCACATCAACTGAGTTTCACATTTTTTTCTGTATGTAGTCAGGACATCTTAGAGGTAAGGGAGAAATCAATATTGACATCAATCATTTAACAAATGTTTACTGTTTAAATGTTATTTAAAGCAACAGAGAGGGAGAAGTTGTGAAGAAAAGGGTATAAAAAAATAAAGCAAAGAGTACATTGCTCTCACGGTGCTTTAACCACATAATGTAATTGGGAGAAAAGCTCTGTTAATTGGCAGAAGAAATAGTCCAGGAGTTGCAAAATTGCACGTCTCTGTGACCCAGACAGGTTACATAAAAGAGTGAAGCAGCCGGATGTCACACACAAGGAACAGTGGAAAAGGTGAAAAATGGAGAGTGTGTGTCCATCCTAAATTATTAAATTTTATTTTTTAATGTTGCATTAGCTGAAAAACACATCCACAGGTTTCTTGCAGGTTGTAACTCTGGGGACCAAAGCTCTGTTCACTAATGATCAGACACAGCAATATATATTCCACGGACAAGGAGAGTCGACCTGCCAGGCTCCTGTGTGCAGGAGATTGAAGATTCTGATACAGAGCCAGTCATAAGGAGAGTCAGGGCCTAATAAAATGTCTAAGTTGTAGCCAAATAGAAACAAGTTCAAACGGAAACTGACGTGCTGATATGTTTCACATAGATCTGTCCCTTTTCCAGCCTTACCACTGCTGACGTGCCTCATCTCATGCTCAGATAAGTTACCGATCGGAGTTTAATTTGTGCATCACTCTAAATCCTGATTGCAAGGTCCTGGGAACTATGTAGATGACAACTGGTCATTTAACCCACAACAGTCAGAATTACTCTAACAAAGTCAAAAGACCTAGATATTTACTTATATGTGTGAGAAAAGTACTTTTTAGTATCTGGCTTCTTCTTCTAGACTTTCTTCAGAGGAAGAGGGGGATTTAAGATAACATCACTCCAATAAGTTTTTGAATTAGTGACAATTAATTATTTTATCACCTCCATTCCACTCAGAATAAAATACAAAATAAAACATCAAGTTCTGACCTATAATATATAGTAGAGCATTTTAGCCATGGCAGAATGATCAATTACATCACTTACATACAATTTCTATTGTTGATAGAACTGATGCTCTGGCATCCACACTAATTTTTTTTTTTTATATTTGAAGAGAATGTCTTCCACTCTTTGGCCGTTTTTTTGGAATGGCCTCTTGGGTCAGATAGTAGAACTTATACCCAAAATGCTGTAAAAATAAAAGGTTGATTCTGAGGGATCTTTTTCTAAATATTTTAATAAACCAATGATAAATTTAATAAGGAGAAAATGTTGCTGAGAGAGAAAATTATAAAACAAATGTCTGTGATTTTTTTAAGAGTTTTTAAATTGTGGTAAAATGTACATAGGTTATATTTAGCAAGTGTACACTTCAGTGTCATTAATTATATTCACAGTTGTGCAATCATCAGGAAAAACTTTTTCATCATCCAAACTGAAACTGTATCCGTGAAACAATAATTCCCCATTCCATCCTCCCTCTCCTCCCCAGCCCTTGGTAACCACTTTTCTACTTTCAGTTTCTATGTACCTCCTGTAAGTGGAATCATATGATATTTGTCTTTTCCTGTCTGGCTTATTTTACTTAGCATAATATTTCCAAAGTTCAACTATGTGGTAGCATGTATCAGAAAATCATTTTTTTCCAAGGTGATAGTATTCCATTCACACTGTTATCCACCACTGCTATTTTTAAGCAACACTGAAAGTGGGCAAAGGGAAGGTCATTTGGAGAGTCAGTTAGATACCGGGTGGGGAGTGGGTGTGAAGGGAGCTGGAAGAAAGAGAAATTCTGAAACAGAGGAAACAATGTGGCAGAGAGATCTGAGGCCAGAAAGAGACTGGCCAGTTTTCAAGACTGAGAAGAGGGCAGTGTGGTTCTCCACGGAGAGAGAAAAGGAGTTGGGTTTAAGATGAGGTGGAGGGCTAGGTCAAGATCAGATAAGGACATGTATGCCACTGCAGTGTGTTCACATTTTATTCTGTGTACAAAGAAAAAAAATGGAAGGCTTTTATTTTTTAAGTAGGGATATCGTATGACTTAAGATTTTCATGTGAAAAATAGAAAAAAAAATTGTTCAACATAGAGAAGTAGGGAGAATAATACAATAAACCAATAACTCTTGCAAATAAATAAATAAATAAAGTCAAGGAAAGACTCTTTAATGGTAACAATAGAATTTTCATATCTAACAGATGATTCAAATTTGAAATTTCTGAAACCATATTCTTCCACATTGATAAATGGTGCCACTGTGCATCTGGTTCTTAAAAATAGAAACCTGGAAGTATTCCTGACATCTCTCTCTCCCTAACCTCCTCCACTGCTTAAATTAGATTCATCACAATTTCCCCATGTCTAAATCATAAACTCCATCTTCCTCATACAAGGCAGTAAGAATACTTGGAGCACTGTGATGATAGCCCCCCCAATGTGCCTTACTTTACATATTCCTGTCTTATTCCTATCTATTTTTCACATGTTTCTGAGAAACTTAATGACAATCCTCAATAAAATTAAATGTGGTCATGATTTGAAGCAGATCAAAATGAATATAATTTGTTTCTTTAATTGGTAACTCTTCCTAACTGTATTAGTTTCCTATGGCCAATGTAACAAGTTACAAAACTTAGTGTCTTACAACACTAATTTATTATCTTATAGTTCTAGAGTCAGAAGTCTGAAATCAAGGTCTCAGAAAGGCTGCATTCCATCCGGAGGCTTAAAGGGAGAATCTGTGTCCTTGTGTTTTTCAGCTTTCAGAGGCTGCCTTCATTCCTTCGTTGTTGGCTCCTTCCTCAGCCTCAAAGCTCACCCTCTGGTTCCATTTTTTCGTCTTCTTTTTTAATTCTGATCTATTTGTCTCCCTCTTATAAATACTCTTGAGATTATATTGAGTCCACCCAAATACTCCAAGAGAATCTCTCCATCTCAAGAATCTTAACTAATTCACAACTGAAAAGTCTTTTTTACCACGTAAGGTAACACATTCACAGGTTCTGAAGATCAGGACATCGACACTTTGGGGGACCATTATCAATCAGCCTACCACACTAATGCTGTAGACATCTACTTTCTTCACTGTTTTATTTTAGGGACTTGCAAGGTGACTGGCAAATCCTTACTGTTTGTTGACGGAATGAAGTCAGCCATGTCCCTGGGGGTGCAATAGTTAACATCACCATATGTGATGGAATCCAAGCAGCAGAAAGACTTGGGCCAATAAGAATCTTTCATTCAGAGACTCTGCTGCATGAAGAAGGGTTGGATGGAGCCCGTATCACAACATCCTAGCCAAGCTGGTACTCACTTCCGCATAGTGGGAATGTAGGACATATTTCATGCAGCTAGCCTCAGGTCTATGAAAAATGATAATAAATATGATGAAACAGTATATCTGAAGGAAGGACCATGTGGTCAGTCAATTTTTACTTTCCTTCACTTTATTTATTTGAGTTTCTTTATATTTTTTTTTCAATTATAGAAGCTTGTAATTACAGGAGTATCAAAAAATAGAGCTATGTCAGTTGACCTGAATAACCCATATCCTCCAAGGTCATTTCCCTTTTTCTCTACTTTTCAATTTGAACATAAATGATGCTTATTTAAAATGGCAAATAGTAGAGAAATGTATAAAGTATAATTAATAAAGTCAAGTATTTTCCTTTTGCCCTCTTCCTAGTACCAAAAATCACTGTTAATTATTTGGTTAGTATTCTATAAAATGTTTTCTATGTATATATGTGAAGATTTTTGCCTTTCTTATTTTTATAACAATAGGAAAATGCAATGCATTATATTTTAAACATTGGATTTCACAATGATCAATTGACCTTGACAATAATCCCTCCCTGCTGCACTTAGAATTACTTCATTCTATTTGCTGGACATCTAGAATTGTATGATATGGATAGAGAATGTTATACCTTATTCTTTGATTTTGCTTACCTTATTATATCCTCACTAACATTGGATATAATTAGATTAAAATAATATATTGTACAATGTATTTTATTTTGCACTTTTTAAATTACCAGAGTTTGAACTTTATCTGTGTGTGTATGTGTTTGCTTTCAGAACAAAATAAATAAGTATAGATATTAAAAATCAAATCTAATACTTGATGAAAATGAAATCCTGTGAAAAACAATTTTCTAGAAGAGGAAGGGGCTTCACAGGCATGTGGAGATGGAAATTGGTAACTCATATGTTGCTCGAACTGTTTCTGTACGTTGTTACCTATTAAGGAGAAACTGGGAAGATGATTGTTAGCCAGGTACTGGGACATAGGTTGCAACAAGCAATCTAAAAGATGCTTTAGTTTTTTGGTCTCTCCTCTAGAAGGAAAGGGAGAGAGTCTGGGAGTCCTCAAAGCTTAGTGTAGGGCTCTGAGAAGATAAGAACACTACACAGTTGTGTTGTTCTTTCCTGTGAGGGAGAAAGGGTTCAAGAATCCCCAAAGCCAGGCCTTGGATGTGCCAACCACATTAGGTGTGTGTTGCTCTCTCCTCCAGGTGCGTAAGAAAGATTTAATTAGTGCTCAAAGCTGAGTAAGGCGGTGGGTAGAGCAGCCTCTATGCTTCTCGACCCTGAATGTACATGAGTTATGCCTACTGGTAAGGAGATAACTTCTCTGGTCCCAGTAATTTCTCAGTGCCAGCTGCTCTGACCTCAACTGCCTTAAAATTCAAAATGGCGCTGAGGTCAACCTTCACCAAGGAACCAGCACTATTGCACTTTCTGAATATGCTGGGGAATGTCAAGGAGGCTAGAGATTGGAACCAGATATTTGGAGAGATTTGAAGTTACAGCTCTGTTGGACACGGAAACCTAAGTACTTAGTCCCATGGGGGAAAATGGTTCTAAACATAAGGATGGCCCAAGATGCTGAGAAAAGTAAGGTAGAACCATGCTGGCATGGGAGGGGGCTAAAAGAGACAACTCTTGAGCCGTAGGCACTTCCTAGATTGTGGGACATATCCGGGGGAAGAAGTAAATCATGTAGCTAGAAACCAGAGAGGAAAAAAAGACACAACTTGTCCATGCATTTCTTTTTTTAATTAATTTTTATTGGAGTATAGTTGACTTACAATGTTGTGTAAGTTTCAGGTGTACAGCACAGTGAACCAGTTATACATATACATATGTTCACTCTTTTTCAGATTCTTTTCCCATATAGGCCATTACAGAGTACTGAGTAGAGTTCCTTGTGCTGTACAGCAGGTGCTTATCAGTTATCTAGCCATTCCTGCCACCTAATCTCTGCTGCAGGTCCACCCCTGCATTCCCAGACCCCCACCTGGGAGATAACAGCCTTGTGATTTTAATCTTTGAAAAGCTGACTAGACAGCTAGGGTTTGAGTAAACGTGTATTGAAGACAACACATGAGATTAAAAGGAGTTTGTAAATATAGTTTAATGCAGTTATTAAATAAGAATTCATAAACCTTCAAAAAAAAAAAAAAAGGAGTTTGTGTTGTTTTGTTTCTTCCGTTTATGAATGTCTGGCGGAAGTTGATGTATGCCATACGCTTGTAATTCCCAACTCACAGTACCTGAGTGGGTTATCCCAACTGGGAAAATCTGCAGGTAAGGAAGTACTTTATTGGGACAAACTGTCCTGCTCTTTGCCACCAGTGAGTGCGTTAGAATATGGCACAGATGCCTCTAAATTTCAGCCAAGTGTACCTTTTTGGAGTGTTGGATGTGGCTACGAGCTATGCCTCTTTTGAAAAACTTGCTACTGGGCTCGTGTTGAAATTAAATGCTTGACCTGTAGAGACCTGGTGACTCCACAGCCTGAACATCCATTTGGGGGTGCACTCCATGGCTCATAAGGTGTAAAACAACTTAAAAAAAAAAAACAGAATAAAACAAATGTGTTGCTTGTTCAATGGACTTGGTATTGTCAACAAAAAATTAATCAGTTGATCTAAGAAAGAAATGGAAATTTTTATTGAAACCAAATTTGATAATTATAACCCAGCAAGAGCATCTCAGAAAGCTCTGAGAACTTTTCCACCTGTTAGAAGTCAAGGCACAGTTATACAGGTTTTGAGACAGAAGGCTATAGATCAAATGACATATTATTGACAGTTTACACAATGCAGATCTAAGGACCATGTGACCCCTTATAAGATCAATAAGGAATGTTATCTTTAAGGAGTTGTCTTGTTGATGCAAGGAGAATGTTGTTCTTTATGGCTGAGCATGTATTCCTGCTGATGGGGGAGCTTTGGTCGATGCATAATGCATATACACAATGCACAGTGGGGGGAGAGAGGAAGCCAAAGGGCAGAGAAAATTTTTTAGGTTTAAATTTTTCTTGACTTGCCATAAAAAATGAATTTTATTTCACAGTGTACTAAAGAATTCAGTTCTTCTGTCTCAGCAGTTATTTTGTCTTTACATGAGAAAGTCATCCCAATCCCTTTGGGGGAACACTTTATCTCCCACCCCAATGCCTGACGCAAAACCAAAGTCATTGGCTGTTTGGGGGTCTTCAAGTTGAGGTTTCCCTGAAGTCATGGGTCTGTCTCAGAAATATTAGTCAAGGTGAAACTCCATAACATGTGCTGTAGCTATTCTAGTCTTTGGAACTAGTTGGATTTGTACCTAGGCGTCCTTATCAGAAACAAGTATTTAAGAAAACATGTCATACTCTGTGAGCAGTTTTATCTAAATGAGAGTTATTTCATTAGAAAGGGTGATATGAAATTTGGCCCTAACTTTAGCTGAAGTGATAAATGACAGTATCTCTACCCTTGAAGGCATTCAGGTCAGCTTCAACTCACTGGCCAGGTTTGTTCTGGAGGATAGACTTGCCCTTAGACTTCCTCCTTGTAGGTCAAGGTGAAGTCTGTGCAAATTATTAAAATAGCTTGCTGTATTTGGATTAATGCCTTGAACCAGGTGGACAGGTTAAGCCACCTGGTTTTCTCATGTAAACTCTGAAAATTAATGGAATTTACTTCGTTCATTGAATCCAAGACCCCGGGGGACCTGGCTGAGGTCCACACTGCTGGGTGGTCTCACACTACTGCTCTGAGCTCTGCTGCTACTACAGCCTTCATAAGTGCTGTATCAGACAAACCAACTGCTCCGGCCTCTCCCCTGTTGGTAACAGTAATCAGAATGGCCCATGGGGTGGCAAATAAATGGAAGCCTTGACATAAGCCATAGCATGAGAAACAAAGGGCAGAACTTCAGGGACACCATTTTTCTGTTTCTTAATGGTCAAGGCTTTCAGAAAAAAATTCCTGACAATCTGGCTTAAAGGATGCCTAAATGGTAAGCATGCCTTGCAAGCTGGAGTCCTACAGTGAGATCTAGATTTATTTATTAAGTATAAATACAGGGCATTAAAAAAATATATACAGGGCATTTACTTGTTGTAAACATTTATTACAGGGCATTCTCTGTACTAGTTTGTTGTGGTTATAAAGCAATTAGCAAAACAGCTTACATTTGTATTTATTTTCTATTCCATCCCTCTCTGTCCCATGTTTTTTCTCTTCAAAATTCATTCCTTTAAAGAAATAAATGTGTTGGAGAAGTGTGCATTGATAACGATTTGTTCAAATAATCTAGGGTTGAAGATGGCCTATTATTTGATCTTGGATAGCTTGGTGCGGGTGATTCCTTGACGTTTCTGTGGGATATAATAGACTAGCCTATTCAACACTCTTGAGTTTCATTCTTGCCCATCCAGCTACTGTTATGCATGGAAGAATACTACTCAGAAGCGCATGTTGAGAAATGCATGGCAGAGAAACTACTGAATTAACCCTCACTCCTAATCTGATACTTTCCTTAAGTGCTCATTTTGTTAAAAGATATGGCTATAGAGTGTTCTGGGCCTTAGGCCTCAAGTGGTGATGAATGTATAGTAGTTCCATGGTTGTAAAATGGAAATAAGCTGATAAGAAAGTTGGGCTCTAGACTGATTTCCCCTCCCCTTCAAAACAAAAACAAAAACTAAAAAAAACCATTTAGAGGCCTTCCCTGATTCTCCCAGAGAGGATTCCTTTACAATAGCAAGAGGAGGATTTTCTCCCTCTCTCAAGCGGGGCGGAGTTTCTGTGTGGCAACTTTTGTGTCAGCTCTGCAATCCATGATTTTAGGCTTTGTCTCCATCTGTTTTCCACATGGCTTACCAAGGGAGGGAATGGGGTAGGAGGAACAGGCACAGTTATTGCTGGAAGCAATAATAAACGTGATATGTGGTCCAGAAACCTCATGCTTGCTTTCAAGATAAATATAGATACGAAAACTCTTCATTCAGTTATTTATTCCTGCACACTAAGTTACCTGTTAATGAGAGGGTGTGTGAAACACCATCCTAAAATTCCCAAGGTCTTAACCCACTCCCTAGATTTGAGTTTTTGCCCTGAGGCCTTTCTTACTTTGAGAAATTTTTGCTGCCTAGAAATGTTGGAAATGAGAAACAATTTTATTTTCCAATTGGATAAGTTATTGAAATTGGTCTTGAAAAGGAAAGCTAATACTTTATCTCATATTTCTTTTGCAATATCTTATCTTTCCCAACTAAAAGAAGCCAATTAACATTTTTAAAATTCTGCCTGTAATTCTTCTTAGATCCACAGGGTCATGGAGTAGATTTTCTATCTCCCAGGTAACCAAAGGTAACATTCTTGCAGTTGTGCCATCAAAATAGAAAGTGTCCCCTTTTCCAGTGTGCAACAGTAATTTATTCATTGTACTTTCCAGTCTCTTTCCACCACTGTCTCAAAAGTAATGCTGTATTTTTGTGAGGTTGGAATACACTTCACACGCTTAGGAGAAGCTTTAATTTCCTCTCATGTTTTGACTGATTTGTTCTCACCCTTCACCTATTTTTCTATTTTCATTGTTTCCTCACTGATTTGTGGGAGTTGAGTTTCCGTTTATATAATTACCTTATATTTGTTCTTCAGAAAATAGCTTTAAAAAAAAAAAAAAAAAAAAAAATATTACCCACAGGTTCAGTAGAAAAGCCAGCCAATAATATTGGTTATTTGCTTAATTGGAAAGTTGACATTTAAACAAAATTATGAACATCTAGAATTTGTATTTTATAACACAAAAATAGATGTGTTAAATAGCTATATCTTTTAAATTTAACAATTAAGAATATATCTAGCTGTACAGGTTACAGAATTTCAAAACTGAGTTTGTCATATGAGAAAGAATATCTACTTTTTGTTTTGGTGAGGACTTAGAGTTGCAAATCTAGTATTGGAACTCAAAGTGATGACTATCCTAGATACCTTCTGATTCAGTAAGTTCAGCTAGCTAATATCTATATTTAATTGCTCAGAATTTCTCATGCTTCTTTGTAGCATATTAGCCAATATTTAAATTCCTTTAGAACTCCAAGGAATATTTTAACACCTTTACTGATGTAATCGATAACCAAAATCTGCACATATTTAATGTATATGATTTGATGAGTTTGGACATGTGTACACAGCCCTGATACCATCACCACAATGAAGACAATTAACATAGCCATCACCATCAAAAGTTCCTGTTCCCCTTTGTTTTTTATCTGTGTGTGTGCAGCGGGGGGTGTTTAAAAGTACATAACATGAGATCTACCCTAATAACTAATTTTTAAGTGTACAGTACCATACTGTTAACTATAAGTAATGTGTTGTGTAGCAGATCTCTAGAATGTACTCATCTAGCAAAACTGAAACTTATACCCATTGAACAACAAATCCCCATTTTCCCCACTCCCATCCACTGGCAACCAACATTCCATTCTCTGCGTCCATGGAACTTCGAGAAATATAGATGTATACTACAAGGTGTCTGTAACTTAAAATCAAAGTAACCACATGTAGCAAATACATAAATAGGTAAAGTGAAACGTCATTATGCCAGACGTGGACACAGTCAATTAAAGGCATAGACTCATTCTAAAAGAGAGATTAAATGAGCTCTCAAATACTGCAATGAGTTGTAAAGCAAACAGGTTTAGGTATACCTTCTATACAATAAGGAATATACTGCTTGTCCCAAAGCAATCTTTATTAGCCTTACCCACAAGCAAAAATATACTCTCATCTCTTAATGTGCTGGAAAGGAAAATATTTAAGCTTCCTGCTATTTTCCTGAAAGTTTCAACATAGTAATTAATTTAGTATTATCAAGCTTTTGCAATCTATACCATTATTATCTACAATGTTTTATTTTGTTTTTAAATAAAGATATTTATAGAAATGATATACACATATAAACAAAAGTAAAACATAGATATGTCTTCTTAATCTTATTTCTACATTGCACTCATTAAGAGACCACTTATCATTAAAATAAAATAATCTTTAAATATTTACACCTGATTAATTATTTGCTCTTCCTTTCTTATAGTTCAGATTTGATATTCCTTAAATACAAATGATAAACTTCTAAATCAAAGATGCAGGGGAAAAAAGGAGAAATTAAATGCCACTTATGATTAAAAATCTTAGAAGGACTTCCCTGGTGGTCCAGTGGTTAAGACTCTGCGCTCCCAATGCAGGGGGGACCCAGGTTCGATCCCTGGTCAGGGAACTAGGTCCCGCATGCCACAACTAAAGATCCCACAAATGGCAACAAAGATCCCACATGCCACAACTAAGACCCGGTGCAGCCAAATAAATAAATAAATAGTTTAAAAAATAAATAAATAAAAATCTTAGAAAGCTAGGAAAAGAGGGAATTTCCTTGTATTAGTTATCTCTTGCTGCCTTATAAATTTCTCCCAAGTGTCCAGCTTGAAACAACAAACATTCATTTTCTCACATAATTTATAAGGGTCAGGAATCTGGAAGAAGGTTTACTGGGTGGTTTGGTTTAGGGTCTCTCCTAAGGTTGTGGTCATGCTGTAAGCCCAGTACCACAGCCATCTCAAGGCTTCACCACAGCGGGAGGATCCTCTTCAGTGTTACTCAGGTGGGTTTGGGCAGGTCTTAATTCCTTTCTGGCTGTTGGCTGGAGGCCTCAGTTTCTCGACATATGGATCTCTCCATAAAGCATATCACAGCATGGCAGCTGGCCTCCTCTGGAACAAGTAATCCATTAGAGAGCAAAAACCATATTTTACAGCCTGGTCTCCAAGTCCCTTCTGCCATATTGTATTAATTAGAAGTGAGTCAACAAGCCCAACCCACACGCAAAGAAAGAGAAGTACTCAAAAGCTAAACATGTGGGGATAATTCAGTTTCAACTTGGAGGCAAGTAAACACATCTTTAAGTGTATAAAGACAAATAGAGCAAAATCACATTCAATGATGAATTAGTGGAGTTTTGTCTCTGTGATGGTTAACTTTAGTGTCAAGTTGACTGGGCTAAGGGATACCCAAATAGCTGGTGAAATAGTATTTCTTGGTGTGTCTGTGAGGGTGTCTCCAGAAGAGTTTAGGATTTGAATCAATAGACTAAGTAAAGAAGATCTCCCTCACCAATGCTGAAGGGCATCATCCAATTGGCTGGGGCCTGAATAGAACAAAAATGTGGAAGAAAGGCAAATTTGCTCTGTCTGCTTGAGCTGTTTTGCCCTTGACTTCAGAGCTCCTGGTTCTCAAGCCTTCAGACTCAGACTGGGACTCACACCGTTGACCTTCAGACTCAGACTGAATTACTCCACTGGCTTTCCTGGTTCTCCAGCTTACAGATGGCAAATCCTGGGGTTTCTCATACTCTATAGACACATGAGCCAATTCCTATTCTAAATCCTCTATCTATCTATCTATCATCTATCTATCTATGCATATATGCTACTGGTTCTGGTTCTCTTGAGTACTTCAACTAAAACACCCCCTGGCATCAAGACTGGAACCGTAATGCCCCTAACCATCACTTCTGCCCAATATTTTACTGGAAGTTTTAACCAGTGCAATAGAGAAAAATAAAATAAACAAAAGTAAACGTCATAATGATTAGAAAGAACATAATAAAACTGTCATACCTAAGTAGCACAAATAAATCTTTTAAAATAACATTAAAGTACATACAAATCTAGAAACAAAACTTTTAAAAGATGTCTGTGATCCCTAAACTAAAACAATCTTTTATATATAATTATTTCCACATTGATTTACCTGTTCTATGCAGTCCCAGCCAAACTATCAGAAGAAGTTTATTCCTTTAAAAATCGACAAGCTGTTTCTATTATTTAATATATGGAAGTACAGATAAATTTAAAGAAGACAAATATGACCGGAAAGCTAGTCTAATTATATCAGGACTTATTTAGCAATGTAAATTAAACAGTGTGGTATTTGTACAAGGATAGAGAATAGATCAAGGTCCAAAATAGTCTACACACAGACATTTTACCTGATTGATTATAAAGGTGATGCTGAATTACAGTAGAGTTTTCTGGGTCAGTTCGATGTTCACTTGAAAACAAATTAAAAAGCAAAAATCTTGACCAGTACCTCACAACAAAAGACATGTGCAAGCTGTTCATAGCAGAATTATTTTTAATAATGAACAACATAAAACACATATCCCTGAATCATAGAATGAATCAGTACATTGAAATCTATTAATAAACTAGAATGTTACACACAGAAAAAATACTAATAAAATACAACTATATGTGAGACTGACTCTCACAAAAATATACTGAGCAAAAGAAGTCAGAAGAAAGCATATATCTTATTGGATTCCACTTGCATAAAGTTCAAAAATAGACAAAATTAATCTGTGGTGTTACAAATAGTACTGATGTTATCCTTGGCACAGGGGTGGAGAATGGAAAGGGACTCAAGGTGGGCTTCTGTATTTCAAGTAATTTTTGTTTGACTTAGTTTAAAAAAATCCTAGATGCTTATTACAAAGCATATTCACTCTGTAGTTTGGATTTATACATGTTTACATATGAGTATTATTCTTCAATAAAATTGGCAAAATAAGCTTCTTTTGTAAAGGCTGGAAATGGAAAAATTGTTAATACATAGAGATTCATATAATTTAAAGTTCTTATCTTTTGAAGCAGTTTGAATTTTTAGTTTATATTTTATATCAGAACTTTTGCTAATAACTATAACTTAAGAAAGTCTAAAATATTCATGGAGTTTTATTGCTCATGTCATCAGGTAAAGTCAATAAATATGAGTAATTGTGCAGTCAATGTGTCATTATGCAGCTTTGAATGAGCAAAGAAACAATCCTGAAATAATAAAAAAGGGGCAACTCCCTGTCACATTCTTAGTGTTCTTCAGTTTTTTAATGTCATAAAGATCTGCAGGCATTTTATAAATTAATTATATAATATATAAGGTATTTAGTTTGGGGATTTGGCTATTAGAAATTGGGTTCAGCTAGCAGAAGAACATGTTTAAGTAAAGCCAGTGCTAGAAAACTAAAGATACAAAACCAACTATCAAACCTACTTGCACATAATGGAAGGAAGTATAGTATTGGGAAATAATGGTGATTATGGAAAGAAGTATACTATTTGGAAATAATTAGGTTTAGCAAAAGATAGTGGGAGACTATTTGGTGGAACATAGTAAAAAAAGAGGCCCAAAAACCCAGGCAAATAAGTATTCAGTAATTGTATTTGGTGAAAAGTTCTACTTCTTAAGAGGAAAGGTGGGAGTTACAGGCAAGAAAGCACTTATAGATGAGAATAAAATGAAAACTAACAGTAACAGGAGCAATAGAAAAGTTCAACTGAAACAAAGTCTAGAGAGCAAATAATTGCCTTATTTAAAAAAAGAAAAAAACAATCATTAGGTTGGTGCCATATCTTGAGAAGTGATGTATCCTAGATATGACAGTCATGTGGCCCTAACAGTGGACATTAGAGGGATGTAGGTCCAGGGTTGGGGTGGTGCACAGAGATTCAGCTGGGTCATGATATTGGCTTGGGATAACCCCTTGACCAGATGCATTACTCATTTGACAACACAGTGTTCTCTTTGCCCAAATGGGATGTGCCATGCACAGAGATTAGTTAGTTTACTCTGAAATCTTTTCAAATGACCTTATTTATATCAGAATTGCCTTAATACTAGTTTATAAACATAATTGACTACCTCTGAGTGCTTTTGTGAAGTTATTACATTTTATCTTGCAGCATTAACAAGTTGTTAATGATGTTCAACAATTTGCTGTTATTTTAAAGAGCTGAGCATCTTTTGAGAAAAACTATGTTTGGGGCTTTTCATATTCATAAGTATAGCATTAATAACTAGCCTGTATGTTGAATTAATACTTTTCATCTTTACCTTGAGAATAATGTCTTTGCCAAAATTTCATGGTAGACATATGTTAAGAATAATTTCAATTAAAATTTAGTTTTTTTGTTCAATTATACTGGCCAAAGAAACAAAGTAGTATTGTTAATAACTGCAGTAAATCTGAATATTTTCCTTAGTGAGCTTGACTTCAAATGTAGTAGCAGAGTAAGCTACATTCCTTATCCTATAGCCCAAGGCAAATCTTAGCTCACCTGACTGATCTTAAGAGTAAATCAGTATATCTACTTACAAGCAACACTGCCAGAACATTGATCTGATAATAAATAACGTAGCTTGTACTTGAAGGCCATGGAAGTTTCCTTTTGCAACATCTTAAAGTACAATTTTCTTAGTCTCCTAGGAAACGTGATGGGCAAATTGCTCAAGTGAAAAAATAGTTAAAATGGAGGTAAAATAGAACAGATATTTCACACAATTTAGCAATGTCTTCTTTAATTCAAGACCTGAGAATACTTTTACATGATATGTGTAATCAGTCATTTTTCTGAGTTATAACTATCATAATAGTACAAGCTACTCCCTAAAATATAAACATATTATGTGTTTAAAAGTTAAAAACAGGGCTTCCCAGGTGGCGCAGTGGTTGAGAATCTGCCTGCCAATTCAGGGGACACGGGTTCGAGCCCTGGTCTGGGAAGATCCCACATGCCGTGGAGCAACTAGGCCCGTGAGCCACAACTACTGAGCCTGCGCATCTGGAGCCTGTGCTCCGCAACAAGAGAGGCCATGATAGTGAGAGACCCGCGCACCGCAATGAAGAGTGGCCCCCGCTTGCCGCAACTAGAGAAAGCCCTCGCACAGAAAGGAAGACCCAACACAGCCAAAAAATTCAGAAATAAATTAAAACAAACAAACAAACAAACAAACAAACAAACAAAAAAAGTTAAAAACAAGGAACAATAATAGAGCTCCCTTATTGAGCATATACAGTGTAGGCTTGAAATACAATAACTTTTGAATTCTTGCATGGTAAGCAGAATTCTAAGATAACCACCAATGACTCCAGCTCTTGTATAATCTCCTCCCCCACCATGGGAATGGAACCTATGCATATGATGGATATTGTAATAGTCAAGAACAAATCTGATGCCATATTGGATCTGTTTCTTTTACTTTTACTTTTGTATGCTTTGATTTTGCTACAAGTTAAGAGTGTTGCCTATAGCTTGAAATATACAGGGTAGCCCATTCTCAAGGCTCTGACCTTTAAAGGTATAACACTTTTCCATTCATACAGAGGTAAAAAGTTGCAGAACAGAGAATAACATTTGTCTTATTGGAGGTTTACAGAAGCATTGTGATCAGACCTATGTAGACAGCTGCAAGAACAAAAGATTCCAACACCAAGGAGTTTGCAACAAACAACCACACCCCCTCCCTTTTTAGTATAAAAGAAGCCTGAACTCTAACTTGGGGAAGATGGTTCTTTGGGACACTAGTCCACCATCTTCTCAGTCTGTTGGATTTCTGAATAAAGTCTCTATTCCTTGTCCCAACAGCTTGTGTCTCCATTTATTGGCTTGTTTGGTGAGCAGTATGAGCTTGGACTCAGAAACAATATTTCTCTCACGATTATGTGACATGGTAAAATGTATTTTGTAGAAGTAATTGAGGTCCCTAATCACTTGAATCCAAGTTAATACAAAGAGAGATTACGCTGAGTGAGCAAGACCTGTTTGAGTCCTTAAAAGAGACAAACAGTAACACATACTCTACCCCTGGACCAGCTGAAAGCAAACAGCCCTGTAAGCGCCTCTGGAGTGGGCCTTGCAGCTAGGAGCTATGGGTCACTTCTAAGAGGTAAGAGTGGACCCCAGCTGACAGCCAGCAAGAAGAGAGACACCTCAGTCCTACAACCACAAGGAACCAGATTCTACCAACAGCCTGAATGACAAGAGGGACCAGAGATTCAGATGAAAATCTCAGATTTTGGAAACTTCTTGGTTTCGGTTTTGTGAGAAATGAGCAGAGAGCCCATTCTGATCCACACAAACTGTGAGGTAACAAACTTGTGCTGCTTCAAGACACTGAGAGGTAATTTATTACACACCAATAGAAAACTAATATATCTCACAGCAGCTTTACAATGTGGGTATTATTATCCTCATTTAGACAATAAGAAAATGGAGGTTCAAAGAGGTTATGTGGTGAAAGAGATGGGATTAGAAAAAGCTCTATTTTAGATACATACATACATACCTGTACTCCCTCCACAGCCGCATTATTGCCTAAATAGCACAAAATTTTATTACACTCAAATGTGAATCAGAGACTTGTGAAATATGGCAGTGGCTGATCTTTTTACTGACTCCATACATTTTCTTTTTCCAGAATGTGCTATAGTTGGTTTCTACAGTTTGTACAAGTATGTGGCTTCTTTCACTTAGTAATATGGTTTTAAGATTTCTCCATGTCTTTTCACAGATTGATAGCTCATTTCTTTTTAGTGCTGAATGAAATTCCATTGTCTGGATGTATCACAGTTTATTTATCCATTTTCCTACTGAAGAACATCTAGGTTGTTTCCAAGTTTTGGCAGTTATGAATAAATCTGCTATAAACATCCATCTGCAGGTTTTTCTGTTGACATATGTTTCAGTACTTTGGGTACATAAATACCTAGTAGCATGTTTGCCACATCATATAGTAAGAGTATGTTTAGTTTTGTAAGAAACTACTAAACTGTCTTCCAAGGTGGCTGTACTATTTTTCATCCCCACCAAGAATATATGAGAATTCCTGTTGCTCCACATCCTTACTACATGTGCTGTTGTCAGTGTTCCAGATTTTGGCCATTCTAATCATGTGTAGTGGTATCTCATTGTTGTTTTAATTTGCATTTTTCTAATGACATATGATATCATGTTACCTACTCCTCTTTTTATATGCTTATTTCCCATCTACATCTTCTTTAAGGTCTTTGGCCCATTTTTTAATTGGGTTCTTTGTTTCCTTATTGTTGAGTTTTAAGTGTTTTTATATATTTTGGAAAACAATCCTTTATCAGATGTGTGTTTTAAAAATATTTTCTATCAGGCTGTGGCCTGTCTTTTCATTCTCTTGATATTATTTTTCGCAGAGCAGAAACTTTCAATTTTAATGAAGTCCAGCTTATCAATTATTTCTATCATGGATTGTATTTTTGGTGTTATATCTAAAAAGGCATCACCATACCCAAGCTCATCTAGGTTTTCTCCTATGTTATCTTCTAGGAGTTTTATAGTTTTGCATTTTACATTTAGGCCAATGACTCATTTTGAGTTAATTTTTCTGAAGGATGCAAGATCTGTGTTTAGATTCTTTTTCTTTTCCTTCTTTTTTTTTTTTTCTTTTTTGCATGTGACTGTCTAGTTGTTGCAGCACTATTTGTTGAAGAGACTATTTTTGCACTATTTGTTGAAGAGACTATTTTTGCTCCATGGTATTGCCTTTGCTCCTTTGTCCAAGATCAGTTGTCTACATTTATGTGGGTCGATTTCTGGGCTTTTGATTCTATTCCATTGATCTATTTGTCTGTTCTTTCACCTATACCACACTATCTTCCTTATTGTAGCTGTATAGTAAATCTTGAATTCAGGTAGCATCAGTCCTCCAACTTTGTTCTTTTCCTTCAATATTGTATTGGTTATTCTGGGTCTTTCACCTCTTCATGTAACCTTAGATTCAGTTTGTTGACATCCATAAAATAACTTGCTGAGATTTTGATTAGGATTGCATTGAATCTATAGATCAACTTGGGAAGACTGACATCTTGACAATATTGAGAGTTACTTTTTGTACAGAATGCAAGAGAAAATTTTCAATTATAAGGTGATATTTGAATAGAAATGTGAAAAACTTAAAGACAGATAGATTTTAAAAATAGGATTTCTAGTAAAGTCTGAATACAAGGATGTGGGAAAAAAATTTGTCATGCTTATAGAACTTCAAAGAATTCAGTGTGGTTGTAACCCAGTGAACAATTGCAAGGGAAACAGAAACTGAGGTCAGAGAAGTAATGAAGGTCCATACACTTTGGATTTGAAGGGCATTTTAAGGACACTGGTATTTACCTTGAAAGAAAGGAGATTTGACCACAGAGGTGACATTATTTGCTTAAAATTGTAAAGTTTCATTCTTGCTTTTGTGTTACAAATCGATTGGCAGAAATAGAAGGAAGCATTCAGGGGAAGGAGGTAAATTAGGAAGCTATTGTTGTAATCCAAGCAGGAAATGATGGTGGTTTGGACAAAGCTAATAGAGGAGTAATGGGTGAAAATGCTTTAGCCTCTAGGGATGTTTTGAAGGGAGCATCAACAATAGACAGATAGAATGTGAGACATGAGAGAAAGATGAATCTTGCTTGGTTCCCAGTTGCTTGCCCTGAGTAACTGAAGGGGTGAAGTATCTCTTTTCTGAAGTATGTTAGAATGTGGAGAAGCATGTTTGGAGGTAGAAATTATTTTAAAAATATATTTCAGGGACATTTATTATGTTTGAGATACAGGACATCAAAATAGAGATATTTAATCAAAATACCTGTCAAGTAGGCAGGTATACACACATCTGAAGTTCAAGGGGGAGGTAGATATAATTTGTGAGTCATTGGTACAAAGAGGATATTTAAAGCCAAAGATTCCAAAGGTGTGAATGAGGATATAGAAGAGAATATCTGGGGTCCGAGTCCTGAGATGTCAAAGTGATGAAGCAAAGTCAGAAAAGAAAATTGAGAAGGAACAGCCATTGTGGTGGGGGAAATAGTAGTAGTTTTCCAAAAGCCATGAGAAGTCTCATCTTGATTAATCAATATTCACTGACAACTGCCAGACTAGTGGAGCAGGGCCTCAGAGACTTAGGGGTGGAGAGTAAGAATAAGGGGAGAATTGAGCATAAGTAAAAACAAGGAACTATGTTTTCTTAAAACAAATTCATTTCTGCATTACAGCTGGGGTGTGTCTCGACACTTACCAGCACTCTCATCTTTGTTCTTTACATTTAAAAAATACAATCTTATTTTCTATTATTTATAATGCTGAATTTTGAAGACCCTATTTACAAGCATTGCTGACTAAATTCTGTCACAATTTAGTGATTCAGCTCTTCTGTCTGGCTTCCTCCATGTGTTACGACTTTGAGGCTTAGCATTCTACTTACCTCTCTGGTTTGAATGAAAAGATATGGAAATTTGCATTGGGTTTTTTTGTTTGATGAATTATCTGAGCATGAAGTGAAGGTTATGTGCAAGTCTAAATAATGAGATCTTTTCATCTTACACTCCTCATTTGACCACTGATACTTCAGAAGTAAAGTTAAATGATGATAATAACAAAAATAGTGATATACATGCAGTTGCACAAAATGCCTGATTTAAGCCATAGAACACATATTTATATCCGTACTCTAATCAAATACAAAGTTATGTAATTTTTGAAGAAAACACATGAACTCAAGTATTAAAAACCTTATCTGAACTTACAGTAGGCAAGCTTAAGTAGGTATCTAAAGCAATACCTTTACATTTTACTGTGAGACATGATATTGGATTTTAAAATATGGTTTTTTCACGTTCTAACATGAAAAAAAAATTAGTGTAGAATTGACCTAGGAATTAGAAATTCCAAATAAGCCTTAAATATGCAACAAGTTTATGCTGCAATACTAAATAATGCACTTAATCTATTTCAGAAAGAATTGAGCAAAAGCAGATATCATGAGTTACATCTTTGCCAGTACCTGAAGGTATGACTCTATGTATATATGCATGAGTAAAACATTTGATATTTTAAATATACAACAGTTCATAAATAGTCTTATGAATTAAAAACTGAAATCCTAGGTACTTCACAAGTCATGCAATTAGAAACAGCAAAACATGTTAAATAGATCCTTAAAAAATGTACAAATGTATGTAGAAGCATAAATTAAGACATAGCATGGCAGCACGCCTTGAGTTTGGGGAGCTCTGTGCCTCGTTTCGAGTGAGTTAGTCGTTTTAGTCATGTATTTTCTTGATATTATCTGAATGAGCTCACCTCATCAAGTGCCTCAACTTAGTAGGTTTCTATCATGATAATTAAACCTCTGATTCACTACAGTGAGCTGTACTTCTCAGGCAAAGAGAACTGGTCTGCTGTATCATTTTCCTTGGGAGAGACCTCTATTTTCTCTCAGGCACCACCATCATCCTTGCCTGTGAAATTCTGAAAAAACTTTTGGTTATGGGAAACTTCAGACATGTACAAAGTAAACCACATAGTATAATAAGACCTCATGTACACATCTCATAGCTTTAATAACTCAGTACTCTTGAATCGTCAATACTTACCCCAATTCAAAGCTCCCCTACTTAATTATGACTATTTTATAGTATTTTTTGAGATAAAATCAATGTGCATTGAATTTCACATATCTAGATTGCATAAATTTGACAAATTAATATACTTATCTATCCTAAAGCCCTGGCTAGCTATAGAACGTTTCTAATACTCCAGAAATTTCCCTTGTGGCCCGAACTGGTCCATCCCTCCCCACAGAGGCAACTACTTGTCTGATTATTTTCACTATGGATCAGTTTGCCAGTTTAAGAATGTAATAGAAATTGAATCACACAACTCTTTGTTTTTCTAGCTCCTTTCACCCAGCTGTCTATGAGAATCATTCCTGTTCTTGCAGGTAGCAGTACCCGCATATATATACCAGGATTTGTGCATCCATTCCCCTGTTCATGGATTGTTTGAAGTTGTGGTCTATTAGAAATAAAGATCCTATGAACATTCTTGCATGAATTTTTAAATAGAAATATGTTTTTATTCCTCTTGGATTAGAATACCTAAAGGTGGAACATATTGCTCAAACAATAAGTTGATGATTACAGCTAAAAAAAAAATTCCAAAACCTTTTACAAAGTGGTTTTATCATTTTTTATTCCTATCAGCCATATATGATATTTTTGTTAGTTCCATATCTTAACCAAGATTGTGTGTTCGTCAGTTTTTATTTAAATAGCTTTATTGAGATGTAATATACATACCAAGAAATTCACCCATTTAAAGCGTTCAATTCCACTGTTTTCGGTATGTCTGCAGAGTTGTGCGTAACAAGGAGAAAGACTGCATTTTGGATGTTTGACCTGAAAGGTTTCAAACACGACCCCTTCTCCCCCGTGCCTTTCTCTTCTGTCCCACATTTGGTCCAGGCAATAAGACAGCCCACACTTCCCTCCCTTGGCACTGGTTTAAAGTTCAAGCCACAAAAACCCTGGCCCATCTCCCAGCCACAGTAAAAGCCAAAGCCACTTGTCTCTCTCGCTTGCGTCATCTGGACCGGCTCGTGCCAGCTGCCTTCCCTGGGAGCCCCGCCATGAGAATAATGGATCTTTTCATATCCTCCTGGTGTGTGTGGCATAATCAGTCTCAAGATACTAACTTGTGTAAGGGATTGGTCCCAACATCCATGGCGAAGCTAAAAAAACATTGTGCAACCACATAGTTTAGTTCTGAAACATTTTTGTCACCTCAGAAAGAAGTCTCGTAGTCAGCACTCACTCCTAATCATCTCCCGTTCTCCACCCCGCAGCCTGAGACAAGCACTAATCTACTCTCTGTCCCTAGATCTGCCTGTTCTACACAACCCATACAAATGCAATCATGCAATACGTGGGCCTTTGCGACCTCTTTCACTTTCTTTAATATTTGTGAAGTTCATCTGTGTCGTAGCATGCATCAGTACTTCACACTTTTCCATTGCCAAATAATATAACATTTTGTTTAATGACTCATCAGTTGATGGACATTTGAGTTCTGGGTTGTTGTTGTTTTTTCCAGTTTTTGGCTTCAGTGAATAATGGGATGAGCCTTCATTTGCAAGCCTATTTGTGGAGATATGTTTTCATTTCTCTTGTGTACTCTTGGGAGTAGAATTTCTAGTCATGTGGTAACTTTGTGTTTCACATTTTGAGGAACTTCCAACACATTTTCCAGATTAGTTGCACTATTTTACATTCCAAACAGCAATATATGAGGGTTCCAATTGCTCCACAGTTTTGCCAACACTTGTGTTTTTGATCAACTCAGTTCTTAACAACTGCTTTATCTATTTGCTTCTAAGATTTTTTTTTCATAAACTGTCTCTAAAACACATTTCATTTGTTTATGTATGTTTTTATTTCTCTTGCGGCAGTAGAAGGGGCAGAAGAATAACTTAATTGTATTTGTACATTTAATAAGGCCACATAGAGTCTGTTACCCTCTGTTAGGGACTAACAGAGCTGCAGGTGAGGGTAAGGAGACCCTAAAAGCCACCCCACAACGAAAATAATACCAGATGTGAAGAAAGAATAAAGAAAGAAGAGATTAAGGACACATATATTATTGAAGTACAACATAGTGATTCAATATTTTTATAAATTCTATGCCATTTAAGGTTATTACAAAATAATGGCTATTTTTCCCTGTGCTGTACAATATATCCTTATTGCTTATTTATTTAATACATAGTAGTTTGTGTCTCTTAATCCCATATTCCTATCTCACCCATTCCTCCTTTCCTGTGGGAGATATATATATGGTATATATATATACACAATGGAATATTACTCATCCATAAAAAGAATAAAATTCTGCCATATGTAACAATGTGGATGCACCTAGAGAGTCTTGTGATTAGCAAAATAAGTCAGACAGGGAACAAAAGTTTCAATCACTAAAAAATTTTAAGGGTAGTAAGAAAAAAATCAGGTTAAAAATCATAGTAATAAGAAGAAACAAACATCTCAGTTCTCTTTTAATAAATTAAGTAAGCAAAGTAAAAGATTACATTATTGCCACTTTCCATTTAATATCAAAGTCATTCTGAATTACCAATGTCAAAATAGATATTCTTGAACCAAAGGGAGAGAAAAGACAACTATTGGTCTTTAACAGCCCTTGGCAAAGACAAAGAATACTATTAGGTGGCTCTCTAAAACTAATTTTCCTTCTAAGAAATAAAGCAGTAAAGCAAAATTATAATACAGAATAATCCCAGTGATATCATTACTGAAGCAAAATCCCTAAAGTAGATCACCGGCAATCCAATGGTTATTAGGCTCTCTCTAATATCTAAAATGCTTCTAATAGATAGCTTAGGATATTTCAATAAAGCCACAAATATCCACGAATTTCCAGTGAGAAGAGTTCATGAACTTGTATAAACAAATCTCCCAGATTCTTTGTTTCACATTTTAACCCAGATGTTTTATACTGTATATACATACTAGACACAATAGAGAAAGAAAATGCATTCTGCCTTATACTATAAACTTTAAGAAATCAAGTTGTGCCCATATATGAATACTTCATGACATTTATCACACTATCAGAAATAAACAATAAAATTAATACAAGCCTCCATGGGATAGCAAGTCAGTTAAGTGTTAAAGTATTTACAAAAGTAAAAATCCTTTGAAATATAAATATATTATTTTTTATTTTTAGGTATGCTTGGATATTAAATTTTTTTTCTCTTCTCCAGTGTACTTAACTTTATTCCAGGGAGTGCCTTAGAATCCAAGCAAATTTTTATTCAATAACCTGACTTATGAGTGAGTGCCCGAGTTTTAAATTACAAAAAAGTCAATTGTTAGATTTAATACATTTATTACAGTACTTTAGTGATTCTTTAAGAAAAATACTGTGATAAATCATCGTCAGGAGATATTGTTCATCATTCATATGATGAGACATTAACATGATTTATTTAAAAATATTCATAGAAAATGAATACCACCACATTTAACTTTGAATTCAACTATTTATTTTATTTTTTTCCACAATGGATGACATCTGTTTACCCAAGAGCAGTGATAAGATATTTTAAATTAAAATTATATATATGCATATATAGCCATGCTTGATTTATATATAAACACATTCAATTCACAATAGAAACAGGTTTTTTCCTTTCATTTTTGTCATGATGAAGTTGTGAATAAAATCTGATGGATACTACAACAATACAGTTCACTTCAAAGGGTACCAAATATTCTTTGTTCAAATAAGCAATGATCAAAGTCTAAGCTTGTTTTAAAAATCCATGAAAATATTATATTCAAGTGTTTTCTTTTTATTTCTCCTTGAGTTGGTCCTTTGATGATTCATTTTACTAAAAGAAAAAGGAAGAAAACCCATGTAACATAGGGAATAAAGCTATAGAAACATCATGCAGGTGATATTTCATTACAGGTGGATTTATCCTGACACTGAAAAATCAGCATTTTGAAGTGAAAGTCATCAGTGACCTAAGGCATGTATTCTCTTCAGATGTCACAGTTGCTCATTTTTGTTAGTCAAGAAATTCACTTTTTATGATTGAATTTTACTGCTGTTTAGATGCTTGTTTGATTGGAGAACATCTTAAATTTAACTGAACATATCAGTGCTAAAGCAGTCAGAAAAGATTGAGTTTATTCCTACATGGAATGGCAAATATCATATCAAAGTGCAGACCACAGCTTTCAGCACCTATCAACTCACAAAATTATCAAAAACCAGAATGATCCCAAAATGTCTTTGCTAATGTTATATCACATTTCTGTGTCATCAGCAAATCAAATTCTGTTAATAGATAGCATTCACTGGTATACTGTTATGAAGCCTGCCCACATTGGATTTATAAAATCCTTTATCCAATTCAAGTTTTTTTTCTTGCTATCAAAACACCATCTTGTCATCCACCCTAAAAGAGAAATACACATCTTCAATGGTACGGTATATATTGCCCAGTAAAGAATAATCCTCGCAACTAAAATAGAGACAGGGGAACTATCTGTAACATCTTAAAAGACAGAGTGCTCAAACAGAGATGTTCCCAGTGCTATATTTGACTTATGCTCTCCTCATGATAGAAGCAATGTATATGGCTTTGCTATTTATTATTTGGGGGAGTAAGAGAATCACAAATCTTATCTACCCAGTTTCTTAGAACAAATGGGAAAATATTAACCTTCTGTGAGGTGATGGAATTCTATGAAATAATATCTTACTTCTATCTTTCCACCTACCACTCTCCTTTTTCTGAGCCCAAGCACATTATGTACAATAGTATGCATTACACAAACCAGCACTAATAATGCTAGCTCCCATTTACAAAGCAGCTTGTCTGTGCCAGCACAGTGGAGTGGATTACTTGTGTATGTTGTGGAGGAAACGAGAACAAATGCTGAATTTCGTAATTTGTCTCCTACAAGAATTCAGATAGCATCAATCCTGTTCTTTGGATCAGAGGATTCTTAATTCTGTTCTGTGATGCTTTCAGTTTCCATGGAAGAGTCTTCCAGCCCCTGAGGGGGTTTGTGAAATATGTAGAAACCCAAGCAGGCTGGGTAGCAGGTAGGCCACTGTTTTCACTTTATGTAAAACAAACTTATTTTTAACTCTTTCATATATAAATGAGTCTTGTTGAGAGTTGTTCACAGTAAAATGCTAATATTGTTTCCTTGAAAAGAAAAACAAGATGATTAGATAAGAGTAAGGATACAGAAAGAGATGCTGGAAATTCAATGGAAGAAGAGAAGTCTATTTAAGTGAGCGAGTGAGTGGACTACAGCATAGCATGAGAGCAGAGCATCACCAGGGTTCCACTGAGGGAAGTGCTTGCAAACTTAGCATCCCCCTAGCAAGCTGTTGTTGGCTGTGTGCATTTCTCCAGGTATATTCGGCCGTGCGGGCACAGGTTAGTCAGAGCATCGGATTTGATTTGGAGCTGGCATTTCTGCAAGCGAGTCCAATGGACCGAGAAAGGAGCAAAGAAGTTTAAGAGTAGCAAGGAAGTGACTGTAATATAAGATCATGGAATCTAATGTGAGTAATTAGGAAGATGACAATTTGAGGTGGTGGAAGCAGTCAAGTGAGATAAGATCAGTAAGGTACATATAACAATGGGATCCAAGAATTGTCAGAATACTGAGAGTGACCTGCAAAGCTAAGAAATGGAAGTAGAAGAGTGAAGTAGGGTAATGCAGAGGTTTCCGTTATTTCCAGTGATGAAGGGCGGGAATGGCTGAGATAGATTGGAGGAGAAGTCACTGAAAGACAAGAAGGGAGGGAATTATCCATTAGGCCATTAAAATCATGTTAATATCATCACCAATTATGACAGGAATAATGTTACCAAGAATGGCAGTGAGAGAGGTGTTGAAATGTTAAAGAACAAGAGTGAGTCATTAGTAGAAGATGGCACCAAAGAAAGACAGTGTCGGTATAATTTAATGAAAAGAGCGTTAGATCTGAGTGTTAGGAAGTTGGTAGGAGAATTATCTGGAACTGGAAATGAGAAACGAGGAGGAAACGGATCGCTCCTCTAGCCACCGCGTGACAGGACCACAGAGAAAGCAGAATCTTCCCAGGAAAAACGGGTTTCGTGTTGAGTAACAAAGTGAAGGAACAATTGCAGAAGATAAAGGTTTTATTGTTGATGGACTGTGAATTGCAGGGACACAGAACATTTTAGTGTTTGGAAATGAATAAGAGCTGGGGCCGGTTAGAAATAGACAAAGTGTTTGGGAATGAAAATCTAAGGAGTGAGAGGTGACCTGGGACTCTTGGGTTTATTTTTATTGATGTAAACTAGGATAATGGGCATAATAGAATCATTTCTGATAGCACAAGGAATTAAATGGTGTGAGGATGTGAATAAGAGGAGAGGGGAGGAGGGGTATATACTATTAAAACAACTATTTCTAAAAATCGTATTAAATAGAAATGGTACAAGATGAAATGTAAAATTAATTATCCTCACCTCTCATACGTAACCACTGAGAGCAGTTTCTTGTGTATCCATCCAGGAATTTCTATGCATATACAAAATATATTAAGTTAGACAAAGAGCCATGTAATTCATGTATATTTAAATGTATGCCTGCAAGTATACTTATACAGAAAAAAAATCACACTACGTATTCTGTTCTTTTATCTCACTCAGTATTTTATCTTGGCAATTTTTCTTCAATAAGCACATATGGATGTATTTTTCTAAAAATTTCTGCATTATATATTTTTGCATTAATCTCTTTAGTCTTCATTCTACTAATGAACATTTAGGCTGTTCACAGTTTTCTTGGACTTGTAAGCAATAAATTGTGGTGCATACTTTATTTCACAATTTGTATGAGTTATAGTATGTATTATGAAAACTTTAAAGCCAACTTATTATATAAAATGGTATTTTCATTTTAAATTTTAGTACTTATTGCTAGGTTTTCCCTCTCAAAAGCTGTGAAAACACACACCAGCACATGATGTACAGCATGCAATGCAAATGTTATCAAACTTCTTAAACTTTGTCAATTTTCTGTTTGAAATAGAAAAATGTACTGTTTTAATCCAAAAGCTTCCAATGTCAAAGGTGAGAATTTGGATAACTGTACACAACACACACACACACAAACACACACACACAAACACACACACACACACACACACGTACATTTTAAGAGAAGTTATTTGGCCAATTTGAAAGTGTTTGATATTCCATAAATCACTCCAAATGAATAGTCTTTTACACCTTTTCACAGGGCCGGCCTTGCATCTGTGTAGGAAATATCAACCTTATCACATGCTGTGAAGGAGAAACAATTTATTTGGAGTCTATTCTGAATATGCACAAGCCAACTAGGGAAGCTGTTGGAATGTGGCTTGAGTGATTTCAGCCTTTTGCCTCTTCTCTCACGCATGTAATATTCAAACCTTTGGCACATGTCAAAGAGTGCTTTACCTCTGGCAATCCGACCAGTCCTTCAAGGGATACTCAGACTAGAACCCAGCCCTGGATGTCACATCACTGTAAACTCAATTTCCACCTTCTCAGTTATCCCCTAGATGTGTGCTGAAAACTGCAACTTCCTTTTCTTAACATAAAGTGTCTTAGTGGTATATTTCAATTTTTTCCAAGTATTTGGGATTTCTTATTTACCTTTTTATCACTTTTTATTTTATTTATTCAAGATGGAGAATTAAAATAAAAATTGCTTGATAAAAATATATATTTATTTAATTTAAAAAGCTGGTTAACCGATCTATCACCTCATATAGTTATTGATTATTACTATTATTATCATTATCATTTTGAGAATGCTTAAGTTCTACTCTCTTAGCAAATTTCAAGTATACAGTACAGTTTAATAGCTACAGTCACTGTGCTGTACATTTTTAAAAGTCAGTTAAAGGAGAGAATCATAAAACAAAATTTAAAGTGTCTGTAAAATAATTTAATCCTTTAAAATGTTTCCATTTTAATGTAATTCATATAAATAGATATGTTATTCTCCAAACAGTTGGTACAAAGTCAAGGATTCTTCTTTGGTTATGCATCCTAGGATTGACATTCCTGATCTTTTTCTTTCATAAATTACATCCAAGATATAATTAAAGGTATTTCCTCCTATTCTGCAAATAACCTTTCCTTCCCAAACTCAAGCATCTTCTCTTTATAAGTCAACTCATAAACTCTGCAGAAGAACCACAGAATCTTCCACCTCAGTATTTCAGGACATTTGAACTTAGAGAAAAACTTCAAAGACAGAAGAAGAGAGGAGAGAGACAGGGAGAGAGACAGAGAAAGGCAGGGAGCAGGAGAGCTGAGAGAGAGAGAGAGAGAAGAATTAGAAGAGAATATAAAGTTTTTCTTGGTGGAACAGATTTATTACCACACATTTATAATGTTGAAACTTAAAACACTCAGTACATCTCAGAGAAATTAAATTTCTCACCAAATTGTTGACATTTTTACATATTTATTATTAACAGCATATACTTTTATTGAACACATGTAATGACCTATGGCCATAATTCATCAAAACAGATTAAATTAATTGGTTACTAAAATCCTCGTGTTGCCAATAGGTATTTAGATGTATACTTTATTCTTTCTACTGAAATGCAAGCTCCTTTAATATAACTTTTTCATTATTCAAAATAATTTTGTCTGTGTCTTATGTGATATGAAAATTTACTGCAGTACATATCTGTTGAATGAATGTGTAAAGTTACTAATTAATTATAGGATTGAGTCATAATTATTCTCAAAGTATGGAGACATAGTAAAAGGGGAAAAACATATTTACACAAATGAGCCTTGACTCACTGAACATAATTATGAACTACAAATTAAACACTTCTATGTACAGGCAGTAAAGAAAAAGCATGGATAGAGCAGGTTTCACACTTGTAAAAAGATCAAATAAGGTAAAATTTTATTGCTGTTAAAGTTATTCTGATTAGTCTTGTTACAAAATCACTATTTTTATTGTTGTTGTAAATTTTAGTAAAGAGTTACAACAGCTCAGTGAAGCTGGTAACAGTTTCAGAGAAGACTAGAAGAGCAAAGACGTAAATTTGAAATTTTGGATTGTAAACTAAGAAATTTAAGCTGGAAGAAAAGAATCTGATGTGATTTCTCACAATAAAGAAAACCTTATTTTTTGTAAAAAAAGGAGCAAATAAAGTTCAGGAAGCTTTTAAATATGGAATTAACAAGTTGAAAGGAAATTTCAAAATTGAGGAGCTGGGAGAGAGAGAATCATTTAGTTTAAATAAGCAATACAATACCAACATTGAGAATAAGATTTGTAGGAAGTTATAGGCCAGATAAAGAAAAAAGTGTGAAACGAAGAGAAAAGACATATCAAGCCCTATAGCACCACATACTACTAGATGACATTTTTCTTCCTAAATTTATTGATTAAAAAAAAATCAACCTCATTTTCATTTCTTAAATAAAGAGAAATAAACTGTCACTATTAGAAATTTCAGAAGGGCATTATGCATCCTTAATGTTTTTAATAACATGATCAAAGTATTGATAATTAAGAATTTCAGAAGGTCCCTTTACTTTGGATACACCGCTCTTAAAAACTCTTCCTAACTAGGAAGAGCTATGAAGACAGGTATAAGACAATTACTTTATATTCCCAAAGTCTATACTTTGTTGCAATATTTAGCTCGCTAGACATACTCTAACAAGTAAAATTCAATTTTACAAGATAGAAGGTGTACCATATATTCTTTGCTGTGTAACAAATAAACCCCCATACTTAGCATCATAAAAATAAACAGGACTTTATTATATCTCACAGTTTCTGAAGGTCAGGAATCCTGAATCAGTTTAGCTGGCTAGGACTGGCCTAGCGCCTCTCATGGGGTTGCAACTGGCTGGGCTGAAAGTATCTGAAGGCTGGACTCGGGCTGGAGATCCCCTTACAAGATGGCACATCCATGGGTGTTGGCAGAAGACCTCAGATTCTTGCTCTGTGGTGGCTGAAAGCCTTCAGACTTTGCCATGTGGACCTCTCCAAAGGACAGCTCAAAATGTGACAGCTTTCTTCCTCCAGAGTGAGTGTCTAAAAGAGAGCAAAGAAGAAACTCAATGATTTTTCAGAAGTGACATACCATCACTTCAACCACATTCTGTTAGCCACTCAGATCACTTCTGATACAATGTGGGAGAAACCTATAGGAGGCTGTGAATATCAGTAATGCAATAACATCGGGGATCATTTTAGAGGCTGGTTACCTCAGAGGTTTTATGTGAATGGGCACATTAGCTGAGTATGCATAAACCTGATTAAAAGAAAAGAAAAGAGGAAGAAGTAAGATATTCTTGTCTCTGCTGCCTAAGGGCAAGAAGCAAATGCTGATGAAGCCAAATGTGTTCATGTGTACCATAATTCAGTGTCATTCAATGTCTAATCTGCAGACAAATTCTTTGTCACCAGTCCAAAATGTGGTGCCCTAAAGACCCAGGACTCAAAACTCTGAGGACGCATGCTACCCAGCTATTTGTGGTGTCTCTAAGGAGGACGATGAGGCTGGATCTGGGATTGTATTGGAAGAAGCTGGAAACTGAAGCCTCTGCTGATGTGAAAAGCAGTGGCTCAGTAGATGCTGGCAGAAACAGGAAGCCGACAGGAGGAGCCATGCCTCTTCCTCTTCCTCCTGCCTCCAATATTCCTCTTGCCTCACCTACTGGTAGAACCTAATGGAAGTCAGCAAAGAAGAAATGTAGATTTAAACCCCAGCCTCAGGTCCACTCGATTTTCACTCTCTTCCCCAAAAGAGGGATACACATATCAACAGTTGCATTACTCAAATTTGGGTGATGTTAATTACTTCTCAAGTTGAATGCCAGTTCTATTTGAATATTCCTTAACCTAATGACTACATTGTAAAGTTAGTCACCAACAATAATCTTTATATAAAACGATAAGGGGAAATAAGAAGAAAAGGAAAAGTAATTCACACGTATATATTTAACAAGTGAGGAAGACAATATGCATAAGTGCTACAATTCTATAACTACCCTCGAAGTGCATTTCTCTGTCATTTCACTTTCCACCCCATCTTCCTTTTCTCCTCAGCTACAGCCTCAGTGGTTGAGAATTTTTCACCTGGTTGGGTGGCCCAAAATTTCACTCCTGAAGAGTTGGAGTCCCCAGCAGTCCTGCTTTTTTGATTGTGGTTTTCCTTTAATTATTACTATTGGTCACAGAGGAACTAGGACACAGCCCAGAGAATCACCTGTGTCAAAAAAAAAAAAGGCCTCTCTGTCACCTTTACATAGTAGAAATCTGATTTCCCTTGGTAACTACCAGAACCAATACAGTGACACTCATATTTGCCTGTAGAAACAAAGATATGAGATCCCAATAAAGTCAGATATTAGTCTAAGTATTCAATTTCATGGAACCATAAGTTATTTCCTTGGGAGTTAGTACCTCCAGTTCACCAAATCCCAAATTTGTGACACTAGAAACAAAGTTTTTGAGTGAACGATGAGGAATAATAATGAAAGTTTCCAATCCCCTTTTCATTTCTTGTTTCCTAGACTCAAGCATTTGGTCAGAAAGGAGTAGCACCATATATTCATCAGTGGTTCAAAAAAATGCTACATCATGTGATAGAACCTGAAACTTTCAGGAAACTCAATTTCCTCTTCAACAGAAAGGATCCAACCTGTGAAGTGACTAAGGAATGGACACATGGTGAGGGCTGTGACTCTCCTCTAACAACCCATGTTAAATTTCTGGCATTGGACCTGGAGATTTTTCCTGTTATGGACATTGGTAGCCTTCTAACAGCCTACCCTGTTAGTAGGCTGCCAATCTGTTTTATTCTCAGGAACACCATATTCAATTAACCCCTAGCAGAGTCCCAATAGAGCAAAACATTCTGATCACTACTGTCTCCCCGCTTCCCGCTATGGTCATTGTGATATCCTGTCTGTAAGAGCTGTTGACTCTTGGTGCTCTAAATTCATATTATCCCCATTAAAATAGGGAAGCCATCTTAATGGCAGCATTTCCCAGAGTCACATCCAGCCTGCAGGGGACCAGCCTTTAGATCCCAGAGATCTTCATGCTCTGGTGTTCCTTTCGCTAATGTATTTATCAATGTCTCAGCGAATGGTGTCTTCTAGGCTCTATTAAGGATGCAATGGAGGACAGTATGCAGGTCACACATGATAAATGCACGCCAACATTTCTTTCTTCCAAAGAAATTCTTTCTGCCTTTGAATTTCTTATAGCATTTCAATCATTGTAAATCCAAGTTTAAGTCAATTAAACAAGTAAAGAATTGGAGGCAATTCCAGGTGCTTGAACTAACTCATTAAATTCAGAATCCACGGTAAGGGCAACTGTATCAATATATTTAGAATTCAAAAACTAAAACCAATTACTGCTGAGGAGAGAAAGAGCTATTACTAGGGTATTACCAACCAGGAAGAAGCAAGTACTTTTTTTTTTTAATCTTCAGATCCTGCCATCTCTCTCTTACATTTCTTTTGGGTAGAACTCATTAAGAAGTCAACTAACGAGGAAGGCATTAGATTTGCAGTACCTCACTCCTTGTTTCATAGAAGAGGGTAAAAGGGGAGGACATTGAAATGAGAGACAGTAGCTTAATTAATGATGCAGCTTCTTAAAATAACTTAAAACAATTAAATACTATTTTACACATTATTCAGCTTACATTTGAAATTTTCTTCATCTATTTAAATATATTTAGTTTTGTGTGAATACGAGTTAGAAATCTTAAACACTTTATAAGATGAAATAAGATTCAGCTACAGCTGGCAAAACTATGCCACAAAATGATTTACAAGAATAAGTTTGAACTATGTTATTGCATGTCTCACAATGGATTTAAAATGTAAAAATCTGCATGTCTCACAATGGATTGAAAATGTAAAAATGTAATAAGTAAAAATTTTATTATAAAAAAGGCCTATTATCTGGTAAACATTCTAGTTAAGTTTTATAAAGTTAGGCTCAATACCTAAACTAAAATGTTTGTTTTGAATTCAGAACATTCTAACATAGGCCAGTAAATATGAATAAGAATAATATTATGAATAGGAATTAAGAGAAAGCTCAAAGTACTATGAAATTAAAGTAGTATAATTAATTAATTAGAGATGCTACCAAATGCAAATACCATACTTTGAAATACGCGAGTAACTTGGTTCTTGGGATATTTTTATATCTTGGGGCACTGTACCACAATGAGATTTGGGATTAGTGAGGAGTCTGAGTTCTGTGTTAGATTCTATTAGTGTCTCCCATGATGCATCCCTGCCAGTTTGCACATGAATCATAGGTCTTTATGTAGAAGAATATCTGTTTGTCCCATGTTTAGCCTGGGGCACAAGTCATGTTTGGCCAGTGAAATATGAAGGGAGGTGACATTTGATAGGACCACACAGAAACTTTGAAAGCCAGTGTATACGCCCACTAGCTTGTTTACTTCCTTCCTGCTATGTCCCAAATAGGTGCTGCTCTTTCAGCCGGGATCACAGAGTTAAGAAGACACTTTAAGAAGGTTTGAAGTTGACCTTTACCTGGAGGACGGCCGTAGCTAATCAACAGCCAATGTGCAATGTGAGTACCAAATAGTTTTTTGTTGTAAGGTACTGAAATTGGGAAGTTGTTTTTTGCTACAGCATAAATTAGTAAAAATTGACTAACACTTCTGTTTAAATTTAGTAGGAGAGAGGATATTTTGAACTCAGGAAAATTTTAAAAGCACTTTCACAAAAAAGTATATATGGGAGTGGAAGATGTGGAAATTAATTCTCTCAAAATTAGTTGGCTGAACTTAGTCCTTGGAAAGACTTTATGGACTTCCAGAAGTTTATATCTTAATTTAAAAATGACTTAATTGCACAACATGAACTAAAGAATAGCATGAATCCAATTGTACCTTGTCACACCCCAAAGCAAAAAGACTGCACTCCCTCATATTCTTGCTAATATTTACATTCATTTAGCAGAGAAGATATATATCCTTACATTTCTTAAAAAACAAATAACAAAGAAAGCAAACATGTGACACAGTTACAGAATGACAAATTATCAACCAATAACATCCTGTTTTGAAAGAGTAGGTTTTGACTGACATAAGAATGCCTCAACTGCATTCTAGAAGCTGTGAAATGTTATAACTGGAAAGTTGGTATTACAAAAAAAAAAAAAAGAACAGATCTTTTTTACATTTTTTCCAATACTTGCTATAGAAATTATAGTTTATATACCATTATTTAATTCTTTATTGTTGAAACTGCATTTTAACTGTGGGAAATATTAAAATATTTTATAACATAATCTCAGTCACCATTGCTTACAGATTCTGCTACAGTCTAATATTCACTATTAAGCATGAGTTTTTCCTACACAACATTTTCAATGTCAATTGAAACAGGTGCTCATTTAATCTTTTTCCATCTTTTCTTTAATTCAATGAGCTGCTTCCTCTCCTTTCACTATTTTTGTGCTCACAATACATATTGAAGTGAGAAAATTTTGCAGGTCTAATTCTGAAACAGGTTTGAGTCACTTTTTAAAAAAATATTTATGTTTCATATTGCTGTTGTTGCCATGAAACTATGACTATACCCCATTTCTTCCAGTACTAAGGCCACTCTCTGAGTTAGTTTTATATCTGAGAAAATAGCATAATTTATTTCAGACCAGTACAGCATTGCTAGAATAGTCTTTTTGTCCTTTTAAGTCAAGGAAGAGTTATAACTACACCTGAAGATACCCCCTACTCTCATGAAAATATTTATTTTTATTTACATTCTTACTGCATTTTCCTCATCCTAGTTCCTACAACATGCCCATTTTCTAATCATATTATAGAGCTTCTGGAATGCTAAGACCATGTCTTATTGTCACATAGACCTGATTTTAATACTTCTCTTATAGTGTGACAAATTGTAAAAATGTGAATACGTTTTTCCATCTCTTTATCCACACCTTCTTGAAATGAAACTCTGAAGCTCTTCCCGTTAAAATGTACTCTATTTTTCTATTTGTTCTGGCCTTCCTTTATGATATTTTTCCCTAATAGAATGTGATAGAAGTGGCCTTGTACAAATCATAACCTTTGTCAAAAGAATCTTAGCATGCTTAAATTTTGCCACTGCCTTGTGGATAAACACAGGTTGACCTGCGGGGAAATAAGAGACAACACGGAGAAGGAGGCGGGATCAAGATGGCAAAGTAGGAAGATGCTGAACTTGCCACATCCCATGAACACATCAAAGCTACAACTACATATGGAGCGACTCTCTCTGAGAACGACCTGAAGACTAGCAGAACAGATGTTCTACAACCAAGGATATAAAGAAAGAACCACCGGGAGTCTGGTAGGAGGGGAGGAGAAATCTAGTCAGGACCCACGTTCCTGGTAGGTGACCCAAAAGAAGAAATATCACAGCTTGGGGATCCTCCCTAAGGAACAAGGGGTTTGAGCCCGACATTGGGTATCACAGCCCTGGGGTCTGGCAGCAGGAAGAAAAACCCCTTGACTGGTTTGAAAACCGGTGGGACTTACCTGAGAGCCGTAAGAAACCGAGACTCTGATGTGAAGTATGTGCAGACTTGCTTGCTCCCAATCCCAGTACAGAAGCAGAAAATTGAAAACACCTGGTGCTCTGGTTGCATGTGAGGACCACCCCAGCAAGCCCCCTACCTGTATCGGGCACCAGCTCCAACCCCTCATGCTTTGGCCTCACTCCCTGCCAAAGCAGAGACTGCCATCACACCACGGAGAAGGTGCAGTTCACTCCGGACTGCAGCTCAAGCCATTTGACAACCTGGAGTCCTGGTCCCAAACCCATCTAAGGAGAATGCCATCCAGTGGGGAGAAGCTGCAGCACACTCCTAACTATGGCTTCAGGCCCTCAGTCCCCAGCCGTGTCCCCCAGCCAGGCACTGACCACCATCATGCCAGGGAGAAGCAGCAGCTCAAGTGGGGCTTAGGCGCCATCCTTTATGAGCCTGGTTCCACGCCCCATCGAGACAGTAAGCGCCACTGCACCATGTGAGAAGACACGGCTGCACTGGGTTTTGGCTCCAGCCACCACCAGCACTGACCCCTCCCCCCGCCAAGGCAGCAACTTCCGCTGCACCCAGGAAGAAGCCCTGGCTCACAACAGGCTCCAGCTCTGGCCCGTCAAGCCCCAGCCCTACCCTACACCAAGGCAATGGCCATCAGCGCACCCATGCCCACTTCATGTCCAGCTCTCTCACCAAGGTCCCTGGACACACGCAGACTGCATAGGGATGCTTGCACACAAGGACACGACTTCAAGACCGGATAGGTAACTATTTCGCCTAATTTCATAATTGACCATATATTTGTGGGTTTATTTCTGGGCCCTCTATTCTGTTCCACTGATATGTGTCTGTTTTTATGCCAGTACCATGCTGTTTTAATAAATGGTTTTAAAAGGGGATTTACAAGATCAGATTTTGCTTTAAAAACTATACTCTGTGATTTGTTGAAGGAACTAGACTAGACAAAAGTAGATGCAGAGAGGCCAGATAGGAAGATTTGCAGTAGCCCTTATGGGAGATTATGTTCCATTGGTGGAACATGGAGGTGATAAAGAGAATAGAGAAAAACTCAGAATATAAGAAGTTGAGGGGAAGAATGGAGAATTGGAAGAACGGTGTGACTCTCAAGTTTCTGGTGTGAGTGATTGATGGTGATGCTTACTGAGATGGCAAATAGTAGATGCAACAAGCAGATTTGAACTGAAGGGACATTAAGACACTTTGGGGATAATATTAGAAAGCAGTATCCCACTACAATTAAGCTCATCCACAGGCTCTAGCTTTATTGCATGAAATAACAACATTTCCATTGTCAGAGTGCAATATAATACTCTGTTTGGCTAAAAGATAAATGATTACTAGGTTAATCAAACAAATAGTAAGATTGACTGGGCCTTTGACTAATACATTCAGTTTCACTGTAAACCTAAAGCCCAGTGATTTTTGTATATTTCCTAAGTTGTGCCCTCCAATCATCTTCTTAAGCTACAAAGAACTGCCTGTATTTTAAATTAGATTTGAAAACAGAAACTCTTTGTGATACATGTAGATTTCTTTGGTGGTCAATAGGCTTGATATTGGAGAAACTTAACTAACACTGGGGACAACAGTGTTTTTTTTTTTTTTTTTTTTCCTCAGTACTTAAAGATTAGAGGAATAAATTTGGGTAGAATTTTTATTTTAATTCAATTTTTAAACTATCTGTTGATTTGGCTAACTTGCACACAGCATGTTGCTACATATTTTAAGGAATATATCAAGCCCCTCAAAATAATGGAAGAAAATAATTGGCAAAAAATCTTCACACATAGTTAAAAACTTAAAAAATAATTGACTTTATAACTTATATAACTGTATAATATAACTATGAAGGCATATTTCATTTGACTATGCTACATGAAAGTACAATTATAAATATAAAATATATCCTCTAAAAATAAGACACAGGTTATATTTTTAACATTAGTCCTATATTTTAGTAAAAAAGAGCTAATAGGTACCTAAATAGTCATCTCCTTTAATCCAAAACTAACAGTAATTATCTATTAAGAAAAGAGGGTTATTAACAATATATGAAAATACAATTTTCCCTTAGTTTAAAATTTTAATAATTGACTCTACTTCTTTCTCTCCAAATAATACCCTATACACTTTGTCACGCAACCTTTTAAAACAACTGTGCTTTTTATGCCTTAATCTTACAAATTCCAAATCAGTGGGGTCATATTCATGAAGTTTTCCTTCATTTTCAGCATGATAGAAAAGACAGAAGGAGTTGTCAAGGGCAGACAGGCTGGCTGTTTGTTTAAGGACTATGTTGCATTTTAATCCCTTATAATTAGACAGGTGTCATGTGCATTCTAAGGAGATCTATCAATCAAAATATGCTGCACATTTTTTCTTTGTTTTTTCTTGTCTTCTCACTTTGACAGAATTGACTGAAAGGAAAATTGAATAAAGAGACATATTTAATTTTTTTTTTACTTGAACTACTGTCAAAATAGAAAAGCAAAAAAGAAATCAAGGGGTTGAGTGGTGGTTAGGTAACTGCATAATGGGTAATATTTACCTGGTAACAAAACCTCATTCTCATGATGGTCCTGCCTAGGAGACAGGAAAGACTTGGTCCTGATTCTAGCTATCAGTCGTACATAGATTTATGCTCCTGTGGGTTTATGTTGAGTTTGATTATTATTATTATTTTTTTTAATTGTATGTATTTAAGGAACACAACAGGATGTTTTGTTTTGTTTTAAATTTTTATTTATTTATTTATTTTTGGCTGTGTTGGGTCTTCGTTTCTGTGCGAGGGCTTTCTCTAGTTGTGGCAAGAGGGGGCCACTCTTCATCGCGGTGCGCGGGCCTCTCACTGTCGTGGCCTCTCTTGTTGCGGAGCACAGGCTCCAGACGCGCAGGCTCAGTAGTTGTGGCTCACGGGCCTAGTTGCTCCGTGGCATGTGGGATCTTCCCAGACCAGGGCTCGAACCCGCGTCCCCTGCATTGGCAGGCAGATTCCCAACCACTGCGCCACCAGGGAAGCCCCGAGTTTGATTATTTCTAAGATCAGTCATATTAACTTAAGTATTGTTACAAAGAACAATCTTTGTAGAGTCAATATGTATATGGTAGAAGTCATGGTGAAAACAAACACATATATGATGATTTAATGAGAAGCTTTTGTATTTTTCTTTCTTTAGAATTTTTAAAAATCCTTATATGAAGCTCATGCTCTACAGTAGAGTATGCACAGTAGAGAGACAGTATGTGTATAGTATATGCAAGAAAAGGCATTATCTTTCTGAGATATAGTCATGATCATGAGTCTGCCTTTCATAGATTTTCTGTTATGAGTAATTTTACCAAAGTCATCAGATAATAGAGACAATCTAAGTGAACAGTAGAGATAATCTAAGTGAACCAAGTAACCAAGCATCAAAACTAAAAGCAGTTCTGTGTTTCTTTGTAGGGGCAGCGATGCACAGGAAACAGCTTTGCTGCGTGATTCGCTAGCAGTGTCTCTTCCTTGCTTCCGGGCTCCGCTAAGAGCAGTGTGCTTCTCCTTCTTCTAGTTTCTCAGCCTCAATAAAGAGCGGTAGCTTTATTTATTCCATCTTGTCTATATCTAGCTCTTCTACAGTATAATTTCTATATCGTGAGGCCCTGGTGTAAGACACTGTATTTTAAGTCATTAATGCAATAATCAATGCATATTTTTTGTAAATATTATGAAGGATCACCTGAAGCTTTCACACAGCAAGTGTAAAATTTGAATGGTAAATCACATTGTAGCATTTATATTGTCAAAGAATGACTATTTTAAAAGTATTTTCAATTTTAATGATGTTTAGTATTTATAGAAAAATCTATGATCTTATTCTTTCTAAAAAAATAATAAGTGCTAAACACTGTACTATTTTTTTTAATACAAAAGTGAACAGGACAGGAGAAAAACCAGAACCTGGTATTCTAATGGGAGTAAATATGTAAGAAAATACATACTTTCAACTAGTGTTAACTGAAATTATATAGAAAATAAATTTAAAAATAAACACAGGTGATGCAATAGATGGTGAGTGGGAAAGATTCTTTAGTAAGATGCTCAGAGAATATCTTTGAGGAAGTAAAATCTAAGCTAAAGATGAGTATTGCAGTGACCCCAGGTATGCAAAAATTGAATAATATAGAAGAAACGGATAATTCTTAGAAACATATAACCTACCACGACTGAATCAAGAAGAAATAGAAAGCCTGAACCGACCAACATCTAATATGAAAATTTAAGTAGTAATCAAAAACCTCCCAACAAAGAAAACCCCAGGACCAGATGGCTTCCCAGCCCTAAAAAAGAATGTGATACTGCCATTTTGAGGTAACATGGACAAAACTAGAAGGACCTTATGCTATGGAAATAAGTCAGACACAGAAAGAAAAACACTCCATGATCTCTTAATATGTGGAATCAAAAAATTCACATTCATAGAAACAGAGAATATAATGGTGGTTACCAGAGGTGGAGAGGGAGGGGAAATGTGGAGATGTTGGACAAAAGGTACAAAGTTGCAATAGTTCTAGCTATACAATGTACAGCATGGTGACTACAGTTAATAGTATATACTGTATGCAGGATATTTGCCAAGAGAGTAGATTTCAGGTGCTCTCATCACACACACACAAATAAGGTAACTATGTGAGGTGATGGATATGGTAATTAGCTTGACATAATAATCGGTTCACTGTGTATATGTGTATCAAAACATCATGTTGTACACCTTAAATACATACGATTTTTATTAAAAAATAAATTAAAAAAATTTAAAGACCCTATTGGTCAGCCTCAAGAAAAGAGCAATCTAATTGCAAAATACACATCTCTGGCATTCATAGCTCACCTGTTCTCACGTCTGAAACTTTTCCACATGTGTTCATGTACTCAATCTTTGAGCACTTGAGTAGCTGCTTCGTGCCATGCTCTTGGTTAAATATCAGAGATTCACAATATACCCAAAGAAATAAACATTTCACCAAATCACCATAATGCAATATAAAGTACTATAATACATATGTATACATAGATTTATAAATGTATATGTTCTATCTTAGCTTACAGTAACCATCATCATATCAAATCAAATATGCAAAAAACCAAACTATCTTTTCTCCCCATTCTTTCTATTCACAAACTAGATAACTGATTCCTTGTTCCAAATTCTTTACTATGTTTAATATTCCTAATCTCTAAACAAGAAGCACAAAAATTCCTTTGATGATTCTACTTCATTTATCTTATATATAGGCCTACAAATGCCTCTACTATTATTTTATTTCTGCAGTATATTTAACATTTTTACAGCTGAGTGAATTATTTTCTAACACTCACTTTTTCTATACAGGAAAATTATTTTCAGTAATAATCCTAAAATGAAACAAATAATAATAGTCAGAAAAGAAGTGACAATTTTGTTTTACTGGATCTCATGTGTGTGTGTGTGTATATATATATATATATATATATATATATATATATATATATATATATATATATATATATATATAAAATCATGTCATTTGAAAATATACAAATTAATAATAATAAGTAAATATTACAGAAGTAAAATAACTCAAATTCTGTTTCTTCATTTTAAAAATCACCATACCCTCTGCTTATTTCAAAAGTACTACATTTTACTGAAGAAATATCTAATCCCTTAGGGCTTTCAAACACAAACTACCTGAAATGAGGTCAAAGGATTCCAAATTCTCATGAACTGACTCTTGAAATGAACGTGAAATGGTACAGTGGAGGCCATGGGTAATGGGAGTTGATTTTATAACTAGAAGTTCTTTGAATTAACATCCTTGTAACTGCAATGTTTATTAAGGAAAAGTAATTAAAATAGGCTAAGGTAAAGCTTGTGTATGTATGATTAAAACTCATCAGTAACGATGGCAACTGTTTGGTACTTAGACCAAAATTCTTCAAGAAAATGTATTTTATCTTTGACATTAGAAACAGATAAACTTTTATTCAGTTTTATTATTGTTTTGAAATTCTCTGAAACAATACATCTCCCTACTGCCTCTGCCCAGGCCTGAACACTACTTGGCCCTTTTGGTTTCCTATTCCTTTATTTACATTTTATCTGTACAGAAACCAGATGCCCATACTCTTACATTAGAATTATTACTAAAATGTTTTTTCAGTATTTTCTGGTGATTATTTTTCCTTTCTCAGATGCTGGCTGAATATTCTTAGAAGATTAATCCTCCTAAAATAATGTCTGCCTCATGCCCCTATCCAGCATTAAAAAGTAAAGATCAGACACATTGACTCCCTACTTTCTTCTACATTAAGCCTAAACAATTTTATTTCTCTATTAAAAACTGACAGAATCTGTTTACCTTTTGCTGCTGATCTTTTCTATATAAATCCTTGTATTGTCTGCCTTAATTCCTCATTCTTACATATGCCATGCTAATAATGTCTGTCTATATGCATATCCTGCTTCTTTTTAAGACATGAGGCTCAATTCTGATAAATCCCTTCCTTTAAGTGAGCTTAACTCTTTTCTCCACTAAATTTTCTCTGACTACACCAATCCATAATAATCTATCTTTACCTTGAACCACTATAATCAACTTATGTTTTATTTCTATTCTAAATTGTATCTACTGAAAAAGTATGCATATCACTTGTAGAGAAAAAGGCATGGGATTTTACAAAAAATAATTTTTAGAATTTAACCATTTCTAAATAAAGTTTAAAGGTATAAAGGACTCATAAACAGATAGACTTGTGTCTGAAAATACAAGATCCCCTGCATATCAAGAATATAGCATTTATAGATTTTTATATCAGTTTTGAAGCACAATTTGAATTAACATCTGTGATATGTGATATAACTTTTGAGAAATTTGTCACAGCTTTTTAATAAAGTAAAACAAAAGTATCTAGTATAAATACTTTACGTATAGATGTAGTACTTGTTCTCAAAGATATCAGTGATAATTTGCTATGAATTCAATTTTTCATAAGGGTTCTTTTCTATTAACTGAATATACGCCTACGTAATGAGATTAGTAGTTCAGTTTTTTTTTAATTTATTTATTTTATTTATTTTTGGCTGCATTGAGACTTCGTCGCTGCACGCAGGTTTTCTCTAGTTGCAGCGAGTGGGGACTACTCTTCCTTGCGGTGCACGGGCTTCTCACTGTGGTGGCTTCTCTTGTTGCAGACCGCGGGCTCTAGGCGCACGGGGTTCAGTAGTTGTGGTGCGTGGGCTCAGTAGTTGTGGCTCACGGGCTTAGTTCCACGGGATGTGGGATCTTCCTGGACCAGGGCTCGAACCCGTGTCCCCTGCATTGGCAGGTGGATTCTTAACCACTGTGCCACCAGGGAAGCTCAGTAGTTCAGTTTTAAACTCACTCTAACTCATGTAGATTTCCTAAGTAGATTATAGTTTAATAGATTTTAAAAGGTGTTCAAGTTGAGATAGATATATTTTTTTCATTAAAGAAAAAATGAATTTTTTTTCTCATCAGGGGATAATATTACAAATTCTATTTTATGTCATCCTTTACATCTGTATAAAATTTATTGATGGATTCCCTATGGTTTTCAAAGACATTATTTACATTCCTTTTTGGTGGCAGCAAAGTAGCTTTAACTTTTTGCTAGATTTCTGTTGGTTAGATGGCTCCTTTCTGTGGTAATTTCATTATAACTTCAACGTGGGTTCCAACTCTTATGGCTGCAATTACTTGTAAAATTTAGAGTTACCAGATTGTAAAGTTATACTATCCACTACCAGCTGCCTAAGGGTAATTTCCCCATTAATTTCTGGATCTACACTAAGCTTTCCTTTTTATACAAATTTTAAAAACAGGAAAAAAAGGAATTCCTTAAGGGAAAAGAGTCCTTAGAGCTAGGTTCTTATAGCTACTATTTCTGCTGAAGTAATAATAATAAACAGCTAGGTTGATGATTGGCAAAATCTTCCTTCCAAGCATGAAGCTCTTTTTTTTTTTTCTCTTTTTTAATATTAACTAAAATTATATCTATTCTCTCTAGTCAAAATCACTTTTGAAATTCTGTTATGCTCTTTCAAGGAAGTAAAATTTCCCAACCAAAGATATCAGTTAGCGTGGAGCATTTCCTAACAAACTTCACTGTCCCAGAGACAGTCCCAAACCAGGGAGTCAGAGAGAGCTCTAAGCCATCAGAAAGAATGCCATAAGTTCATACGTGAAGCTTAAAACTTTTGCACTGAACTAATTTTACCTAAATGGATCAAGCTAATTCTCAACAATACCAACTAAATGAGGGGTTGTTCTACTTAATAGTTCCGTCGCATAGTACAATGGTACCTAAAAGCTTTGAAAGAGCTAATGTATTTCCAAAATTCTCAAGATATTACCCGGAAGATCACCGACTTGGGATAAAAAATAAAAAGATGACTGATAAAGAATAACTAACTGGAGGACATGCCAAACCTTTACTCCACAAATTAGCTGTTAGTCCATTATTCTTTCTGCTCAGGAATCAGCTGCAAAGAAGTATATGCTGCTGAATAGAGCAAAGACTTTGTCATTTTCCTGTTCTTATGAAGATATTGAAAAATAACTGATGGTCCTTAAAAAAACAAAAAAAAAAAATTCACAGACTGGCCCAGATGGAAAATTCCATTCTGATAATTTAGTTTAACTTCCTTATTCTTTATCTGAGGGAACTAAGGGTCAATAGGTTAATTGATTTGCCCAGACTAGAATTTTTGTTTCCTGAATCCCAGTTCAGGGTTATTTTATCTTCACCGATAATTCTTAGCTCTCTGGTGGCTGGGGATCAATTAAAGATCACATGCTGATGAAATTAAGGATGTGTTCACATTCCCAATGCTCTCTACAACTTCAGAATCTGAATTCTCTTTCCCTACAATGCTACGATTAGAAATGATCTGTTGTAATTTCCAGACTTATTTATTTTTAAATTATGTGTTGAAATGTCAAACCAGGTCAGTGTGTTTTCTTATCCTATAAGCTGCTCTTGTGGAGATGGAAGGTTTATTGGTTGGTTTGCTATCACCCACATACTTGTGTAAGATTAGTTGAGATTTATGTGGAAACAATAGCAATAAGAATTACCTGCCTTGATTTTACTTACTTATTTACTTCTGAAGAGGTCTGACGTTTTTAAGTTTACGTGATTGTAATGTTGACACAACATCTGTGTGTTAGCATTGTGATCAGGACTGAAATCGTATTGTTATTATTATTTTCTGGCCGCATCACACAGCTTGCGGGATCTTAGTTCCCCAACAAGGGATCGAACCCACAGCAGTGAAAGTCCCGAGTCCTAACAACTGGACCGCCAGGGAGTTCCCATGGAATCATATTAATCTTTAATGATAATCCAACTAGGATGTGTTTTAGCCTTGCTGTTTGTATACAACACATAAACCTATAGCACACAAAGTAGCCTTTTAAAAAATTCCTCGATTATCACTTAGAACCTTTTCTAAGTAATAATATACCTGCATGTGCTTAGAGATCTGTCAGCATGAGTTCTCTGCCATTCTTCTTCATCCTCTACTCTGGTTCCATGGCTCCTCTGATCGAAGCCGCTTAAGAAAACTTCACCTCCATCACCCGGAAGGTGTCTGTTTTCAGAAGTCCAACATTCATGCCAAGGGTGCTTAGTTCTTGAGATGCCAGAATGTTGCCAGCTTGTAAACAGAGCTGTAAGCATGATCCTCCCCTAATCTAACTACCATCACATGAGCTCTTTCTCAGCACAGCTCTAGAGGCACTAAGCACCTCATAGAATTATCTTGTCAATATCTAGTCAGGTGCTAGCCTTCTTTCTTCACATAAAATCTCAAAATTACTCTCAAGGAAACAGATCCTTCAGTTTATAATTCTCCTCTTCCCTGTAGAACTTCAAAGTTAGTACAATGGCTCAACTGCATGAGGTTTCTCTGAAATTTTGCTTAAGTGTCACCTGCTTTGGAAGCTTTTAACATCAACTCCTGTGTCTTTATCCTACTATTACTCCTTTTTCATTCTCAGTATTCTATTCCCCACCACTCTGAGAATTAGCAAATGTCCTCGGGGAAAAACAAAATAGAGTGAATGTGTAGCTCTACTCTGAGTTCATCTCGCTTCTCTTCAGAATTTTATCCTTGCCCATCCTGACTGCACTGGCATCTCTCCAGTGCCTTTAAATAGAGGTTTTATATATTTAGCACAGTTTTGACAGTCCTTTTCAGTAAGCAGCTGATTCTGTTATAGATTACTCCGTCATGATCAGAGCCTGTGGTCTCTACTTGCTAACATTTATTTTCCCTAACAACAAACTTCTTAACCTGTCTGATTTCTTAAAAACAGGTCATTTTGCCACACTGGTGAAAACTTTACAGATAAGAAACTCTTTGGATAAAAATATAAGCTACCTTGGTTCTTTAGTGCCATTTTCCCCTTACCTAATTACATCCAACAAACAACAGAATATAGGTATTGGTTAGTGCCTAACTTCTTATTAAGCCTTTCTTCTTGAGTGATATACCGAACTGAGTATGCTATAATTCCACACCAAAGACAAAGTGATTTTCCACTACAAAGTTTAAGTTAAACTAGTTAGACCTGTCAAATTTCAGGGGGGTTAACACTTAGCTTCTATAGAGTAATAAATGACCAAGCCCCCAAATGAAAGGGTACTTTTCTGGCAATACAGATATTTCCAAGTACTGCTACAAATATCTGAGATTTCTTCTTTTAATATGGCAGCTTGAGTGAAAGAATAAAATCTTATTGACCATTTGCCTTTTCTCAGTGTTTAACTTCATTTTCAAACAGCTACTTGACTATTTTTAAATGAGTCCTTTGTTCAATGTTTTATGCTATTCTTTATTCAGATTTCAATTATAGTAAATTTGGTAAATCAAGTTATATAATTTTAAAACTTTTTTAATAGGTCACATTCTTATCTAATTAAAATCATTTCTGTACCACAATTTTAGGATGATGTCAGTATGCCTTACATTATTATTAGATCTTATTTATCATTCTTACTGACGCATGTAACAATCACTCAGATGTCTCCAGAATCATGATGGATATTTTCTGAGCATTTATCACCTGAATTTTAAATTTGGGAAGGCTTGAATACAAACAACTGTATTGACTTATCAAAATATTATTCATAGGAAATATGAATTTCCCCAGACATGTTTATTTCAATATGAGAAGAATACAGTTGCTGAAGCTAATTTATCATCGCAGATAAATATCACTCAGTGGAAAAGTATGTGACAATCTCTGAGTTATTAATTTTACGTCTATAATTAAGGACTTTTAGTATTTCTGTTTCTTCTTTGCTTACCTTTACTTCAGTGATGGATATTTTAGAACAAGTTGAAAATGAAAACTTTTTTTTCCTTTTAATATTGCTCTTCTGCTGTGAACCATACTCAGTAAAACATGGAACCTGAAAAAATAAGAGGAGAAAAAATAAATTTTTGCATTTAGTAATGGCCCTCTGCGGTCTAAGACATTGCAGTATTTTATCCATATTTTCTTAAAAGATAGCTCGTTTCTTCCAAGCAATGGAACATCAACAGTCTTACATAAATTATTATGTTTACTTACAGATTTGTGTACAATTTCACACTTATTGTATAATCAAAGAAGACACGTCCTATCCTGGATCATATACCTAGAACAATAAAATAGCATAAAAATCAAGAGTACCCTCCTGTGAGGGAGGACAGCTACCTATAAAGATGTGAAGACCTGAACGTGCAACAGCTCTCAGGCCACAGAAAGGAGTTTGCTTTTTATTTCAACTTTCAATGAGAACAATGGCAGGGCTCTAAACAAGTGGACAACATGACCTGATATAATGTTTTTAAAATATGATCATGGGAGCCGTTTGGAGATTAGTTAGCAATGGAAGAAGAGTGCAAACGACGATGCCAGGGAGAAAGGCTCGCAGTCAGGCAGGCGGACGTGACGCTGGCATGGAACAGGACAGCAGCTGTGGAAAGGGAGAGGCAGGCGGAATAAATGGGAGAGAAGTTCTGCATTTAGAGCCAGCAAGAATGTCTGATATATCAGGTGTTGGTGTGCGTGAGGGAAAATGATAGATCAAAGCTGATATCTAGATTTTTGGCCTGAGCAACTGATGGTGTGCGCAGTTTGCAATCTGGATCTTTGAGCTCCTTGTTTTTTGTCTCAAATGGAAGATCTCTGGGCCCTTCCCAGGCCCTCTCTCTAGACCCAGATCCTTCCATGGAGAGCCACCATTACACATTTTCCACCTTGTCAGAATAGTTACAGGCTTTTTAAAAAATTTTATTTGTTTATTTATTTATTTATGGCTGTGTTGGGTCTTCGTTTCTGTGCGAGGGCTTTCTCCAGTTGTGGCGAGCGGGGGCCACTCTTCATCGCGGTGCGCGGGCCTCTCACTGTCGCGGCCTCTCCCGTTGCAGAGCACAGGCTCCAGACGCGCAGGCTCAGTAATTGTGGCTCACGGGCCTAGCTGCTCCGCGGCATGTGGGATCTTCCCAGACCAGGGCTCGAACCCGTGTCCCCTTCATTGGCAGGCAGATTCTCAACCACTGCGCCACCAGGGAAGCCCTAGTTACAGGCTTTGACATTATTAAAAGGTCTTGTCTTTAGAGGCAGAACATCAACCTCTCTCAGAGATGGCCTAGTGCAAGTGTGCCATATTTCGTTCACCTGAACTCTCTTCTGAATCACAGCTGCTCTTGTTCCCAATTTCTGAGTTATTTTTGCCCTCCTCGTCCCTCCAGGATTCTTTTGGGAGCAATCACTCAGAAGTCTTCTCTTTTGCTTTAGTGGAGTTGCAAATTTTTTCTTTCTAGACTCTTATAGAATTATCTATATTTTTTATTTTTCTGCTATTTCAAATAGATTTGGGCATGAGGGGAAAATAAATGTGCATACTCATGCACAGATCTGGAATTCAAAGTCTGCAAATACACTTACCCTCCAGCATTTTGATCAGGCCCATTCTAGAAATCTATGTTCAGGTAGCATATCAGAATTATCTCTGGAGTTTTATTGTCATAGTTATTTATTTGTTTGTTGAATTAAATAGCTTACTCTATTTGATATACAAAAGATTCTATATTGTCCTTAAATAATAGTTTTCAAAACCATTTATGCTTCCAAATCGAGTTCTACAAACATGTTCTATGCCTAGGTTCTTCTCAGCTATGCTGAATCAGAATTGTAGGGATGTACAACATCTGATAACTATATTTTTATGGATTCCACAAGTGACCAAAATGAGCAGCCTGATTCAAGAAGCATTACCTTAGGGTAATATGCCCTGCTACTTCTCCAACATTTTAGAATTATTCTGTGTAATGAGTGATGTCACCCATGAGACTGTGTTATAAATATGATCCATGTGACGCAGAAAATAATTTGGATAACGTATCTACTGATTTAGATAATTTGGATGCAGCCCTTTCTAACACCATAAATAAGGAGGCAATCATCACTCTCTGTGCAGATGACATTGTTTCATTATGAAGAAGCCTTAAACAATTAAACCTTTGATGAATTATTTTGAGAATAATTGCTCAGCAGTAGCAGAGCTAAAACAAAACCCTAATGTTTGACAAATATTTTCTAAGGCTTCACTGATTAATATACAATCTCACCCAGAGGTCAAATTATTGTGACTTAATCATCGGTCATTCTACAGGGACCAACATAAGTTTCTACTGAGGTCATAGTGTCCAATCGGTAATGTTTCACCTTATATCGTTTATTACCTGAAAAGAATCCCAGTATCACTCTCATATTTTCACAGCTGCAATGTGGATTTATCTGCTGAGTATTTAATATGGAAATATACTTTCTATGTTTAAAAACTCACTATTTCTTCATTGCATACTTTGTGATACCACTGGCAATGATTTTTTTGAATACTCTGAGTACAAAATCACAATTTTGCTGCCTAAACATATTAGATAAGCAGAAGAATGACAATACTAAAGAATGAGTGAATATATTACCATTTAAAATACTGTATTCTGGCTGGACTCATACTCCGTCCAGGTCCTCGGTCACTCTGTGACAATGGTAAATTGATATATGTTTTCTGATCTAGTCTTCTCTCTAAAAGGGAATAATAACACAGTTTAAAAAAGTATTTTGAGGATAACATGAAATAACCTTATAAGTGGCAAGCAGAGTTGCTGTCGTATAACCAGGCTCAGTATACGGTAGCTATTATTCACAGCTGCTCATCTTAAAAAAAATTCCAGTATCTACAGATCAATGCTTCTTTTTCTATTCTATGCACCCACTTATTTCCCTAATACTGTCTTTCTTCTTTCCCACTCGCACCTTCTAGAACCCACGGAAACATACTGCTGCAAAGCCTAGCAACTGGAAATAATTACACTTCTTTTCCTTTTTTCATTCCTACTCTAATGTTCTATTTGACTCTGTTTATTAATGTTGACATGCTAGCTTATTGAGGTGTCCCTTTTTCATGAATTTGATTTATAGAGTTCCAATAGGTTTGCACAGCAGTCTTTATCTCTAGGAAAATATTCTGGTTTATTTTGTAGGAGTTCTAGCTCTGACATTTCGTGACATTTTCCCTTACTTTTGACAGTTTTTTTTTTTTTTTTTTTCTTTAGATAGTGAACCAGACTGGTGAAGTGTTTCATTTGTTTGATCCAGCCTGTTTTATACCTCATAAAGTCCTACAAACTTCCCATCTCACAATACATCCTTGTTTGGTTTTTATTGGCACTACTTTTTGCTTTACCTTGAATTATTTTGTTGTTGACTAGGATATGGGAAGTTGACTTTTTCCCCTAAGTAACAGGCAAACATATTTTTGTTTATTTTTATAAGAAACTGTCCTCCTTCCATAATCATGCTGTCTGAATTTACTTATTTTTGAAGCACTATAAAATAAAATATATTAATTCAACTAAAACCTAATTTGAACATTATTTTGCAACCTGTTCTGTATTTATATGGGTTAGTGTTACACAGTCAAAAAATTTTTGTAGAATCTTCCTGTTTCTCAGCAAAGTTTCTATCTTTATCATTTACAATAAACACTACTATTCAAAATTACTGATAGAAAAAAATGGCTACATTTTCATAGAGTAAGAAATGTATTTTTATCATTGTTAAAATGAACACTATTAACGTAACACTTTCTGGCTAGTGGTGGAAATTACTGACAGTAATTGGATAGCACTTAATCGGGACGGATTCTTTGCCTCACGACTATTGCCACTACACTTGACAAAGCAAGAGTTAACATTTCTTTCTACAGAGCCCCCTTAATAAAAAGTCACAGTGTGTAACATTTTTGCAAAGCTGGAAGTTTAAAGCTTCCAGCTTAGTTATTTCTTTATTCACATGTCCATTATGCCCTATTGCTATCTCAAACTTTAAATTTGGGGTGTCTCCAGCTATTTAGCCCTCAACCAAGATACTGACTTTACTACTGGACTTGTACATTGCTAGTCCAAAATCTGTGTGAATTCACATAAATAATCACATCCTTACACACACACACACACACACACACACACACACACACACAGAGACTTCACCTTACTGAATCATTTTACTGGTAATTTTTCTACACCAACTTGTTTTCAAGGTGTTTGATATAAATTTGATAAATATTAGAGACAGAATTTTCTGCTGTGGTAGGGAGATTAATTATTCCTCCATATAATAAATATATTTAAAAGAAGCAGAATAAAAGAAGATTCTAAACATTTTTTACAGTATAGATCATTCTCCCCAGAATATATTCGAACTTAAGATCAGAGCTGTAAAGAAGAGATGGCTTAATTAAAGTACTATATTCACAGCTCGCTATTTAAATTGTCTCTCAAGGAAAAGGTTAGAGCATATTATAAAAGATGAACATGTCATCACACCAATATTAACTAGCTTTAGGCCTTCTTAAAGAGCAGGGAAACATTCTCCCAATTTCTCCAGAGAAGGTTTTCAGACATTTTGGTTGAATTTATTCATGCATAAATAACCTTAACAAGCTTATCTTTGCCCTTCTCCTGTGGTTTTTAATTATTTCAATTTGCCAAGTCATTTTTCAAAAAATCATTTTTGGCATAAATTATAATTTGTATATTTAAGGAAACGAATGTTAAAAGCCATTTCGGGGGCCAGGCTAAACTCTCCTATCCATCGCTCACACCCCTTGAAACCATTACTGAGATTCTCCTGACAAAGCACTCAAGCTCCCTACCATTCCATCCCATCTGTATGTAGAATTCCAACCTTGGTTGAAACCATGTCTTTCTCATGCTTATCCATGTCTTTCTTGTGCTTAATTGAATCACACCCGAAGCAAGGACGTTGCCCAGAGGAATTGCACTGCCATGAACTCCTGGTCACGTCACCACCCACAGTTAACTCCTCTGTTTTGATCAGCAGCATTCTATTTCCTTCGCCATGCTACACTCTCTCATTCTCCTCAATCACTACTTTTAACCTTCTTGACTTTCTTTCAAGGTCCTTAGCAGATGAAAGGGATCTGGTCAAAAGGCTCTCAAGTCGACACCAACAAATTAATCAATGTGTATTTACCTGGACCTCCTTCCCTACGGTTCTAATGTATGAATGACTCTGGTTTTCTCTGTAGCCAATTCCTTTGACTCTGGCCTTTATCACATCCCTTTCTTCCTCTCAGCTCTCTGGTCATAGATTTTCTCTGACAGCCTCTGGATACCCATTTGTCTTTTTATACTGGACTCTACCTTTCAATGTTTATTACATATTAAAATTCTCTTCTTAGAAACACAGACACTCCCTTGACTCTATTCTTTTCCAGTTCACACTCTATCTCTCATTTACTTTACAACTTATTTTTTATGGAGTTTTGTGAGCACTTTCCGTTTCTATCACTTATTTCCTCCTCACTCTTCCACTCAATTTAATTTGTCTTCTGATTCCATCATTCCAGTGAGACGGTTCTTGCTAAGGTCACTCAGACACTTCTCTGAGACATCTCTTAGAATTCTCAGGGGCACATCAAACAATCTGTCCAAAATCGAACTTAAATTTTTCTCCCTAAATCAGTTCATATAGGGCATTTGCTAATTATGTCATCACTTACCCTGTTTCCCAAGCCAGAAAAACTGGATGGCATGTTTGCCTCTTTCTTCTAGACCTTGTATTAATTAGTAAAATTTATAATAGGTCTTCCTAGTGTGAGGCTCACAGAAAACACTGGGTAAATGTTAAGTATTAAAATTAGTAACAGCAAAACTGTCACCTTTGGCATCCCTTAATATTTGGGTAGATTTGTGTTTTACATGTGTTTTCCTCTAAAGGTTTCAAGTTCATTGAGGAACGTACAAATCCCCAATTTTTATACCCACGTCTGACTCCCCTATTGCTATCACAGTACCTTTAGAAGGCTTCTCCATGCCAATTTTATTGTGCAGAAAGAATATTAAGCTGTACTTCCACTTCAGCAGGCATTGAACTAATGGAAGATGAATAAAAGAGATAAACATAAAATACAAAATCCTAAAAGATGAAAGAAAAGGTGAATATTTAATAAACCTCAACTTAGGAGTGCATTGTCTTAATATAAAATAACATAAAGAAGTTACAAACACATATCAATACATTTTACTACTTACAAAGTTAAAATAATGCTAAATTGAGGCAAAAATAGTGCTAACACAAATTAAAGACCAAATCACAAATGGTTGAAGTACTACAAAAGGTAAGTTTTTCCAAAAGATCCTTAAGAGTTTGGCTTATATGTTATAATCTGGCATATATTCCAGATAGACCTACCCCTGGACCCACCAATGGGATTTGGGCATATCCTCACAGATTGGCAGATATTTGGACTCTCCAAACCCATTTCAGTGGTGGAAATACATTGGGGGTTTTGGTGAAAGCAGAGGAGAGTGTGTCCATGATACTGGGGCCAAATTAACAGGGAAGATGGCAAGCCACAGATCTCCAAAACCAGCTCATGGTGGCAATGTTAGGGGGCCAGAAAGAGCTGCCTTCAGTAGGTCCTTGTTGGTTATCTATTTTAAATATAGCAGTGTGTACATGTCAATCCCAAACTCCCAGTCTATCCCTCCTCCCTACCTTTCCCCCCAAGTAACCATAAATTCGTTCTCTAAGTCTGTGAGTCTGTTTCTGTTTTGTAAATAAGTTCATTTGTATCATTTTTTTTAGATTCCACTTATAAGCGCTATCATATGATATTTGTCTTTCTCTGACTTACTTCACTTAGTATGATAATCTCCTGGTCCATACATGTTGCTGCAAATGGCGTTATTTCGTTCTTTTTTATGACTAATATTCCAGTGTATATATGAATATCCTAATAACCTCTTTATCCTAATAACCTAAATGGGAAAAGAATTTGAAAAAGAATAGATGCATGTATATATATAACTTAATCACTCCGCTGTACACCTGAAACTAATACAACATTGTTAATCAACTATACTCCAATATAAAATAAAAATTTAAATAAAAAAAGAAAGAGCTACCTTCAGGAAGGGACTCTGAAACTGGAGAAGAGATTCCACTCCTCTGGTTCCATCACAGTGTGCGATATAAGAAGGACACTCGTCTTACTTCTGTGTCAAAGAGAATAGCATTGGAGAAATTCAGTATCCACTCAAATGAGAAATCATGCCAATAAAAAAAGTTGAATGGAAAATGGAACAGCATTGCCAAGTAGATGCGGCCAAAGCCTGTAAAGATTACTGGTACTGGGAGAAGTTCTAGCAGTAAATGACAGCAAGGTGACCAGGAAAAGAAAACAGTATATGGATACACTCTGTAGTGTTTAAAAAGATAATTCCTCCACATGTATCACTGAGCACATGGGAGACACTCCTGAAGATGTCTTAAGATAAATGGAAAAAGAAATAGTTGAGAAGACTTGGAGATACAGGGGTAGCAGGTGAGAAAAGTTAATAAAATTGTGGTTATTGGCACTTGTATGTTGCATTTGTACCCATAGCTTGGTGAGGTAGGCAGATCTATCACTTGCACACAAACACACACACACACACGTGTACAAATTTAGCCTAAGAATTCTGCATGGAAACATAGGAAAAATGTCTATAATTAATATAATAAATAGAAAACAGTGGTTACTTCTGTCTCCTGGAATGTTAGGTCAGTTTAATTTTCATTTACATATATTTGGCATTTTTTCAGTAGTTCCATGATGATGAATATATATATACATATATATAATAGTTATATATTATAAAAATATATACTATAATTTTTAACACATAAAAGAATGTTATTGAAAATAATGATAATCATATATTTATTCAGTTTTCTGAGTTTTATTTATCTTATTACTGCTAAATATTACAATAAAAATTTATTGAAATTTCTTTAAGTCTGAATAATTGTTTTTTGCATCAGGAAATGTTATGCTCATGTTCTCTATATTAGTGGATGTGTGGAAAGTGGGACGTTTTGAACAGTGAATAATGAGAAGAGATGTATTTGTTTTTAAAGCAAGAGACTCTGGTCAGGTGCAGATGTTTAAAGAGAAAAAGTGTGAAAAAGTGAACATGTCAAGCTGAAGAGAAAACAGTGAGACCTAAATGTTTGGATGACATGATCTTTTCTCTGTCTGTAAGCCCGCATTTTTTCTTACAACTTTAGGCTTTGTGTGTATGCCTGTGAAAAGGGAACCTTAACTCCTGCACTGAGCTCCCTTCTCCAGGAACCAACAGCATAGAGTCTTGTCAGGTTGAAGACACGGCTCAGTTGTGCTGAAGCCTATGAAACACATTCTATAGACCGACTTACAGCTTCCCCAGAACCAGGTATCCATCTGCTTTTGCAAACAAAATGATTCGATAGGAGGACAGACACTATATGCTTCTGAGTTAAGAACGGCCATGTGGTGAGAAAATATAATTATGAATATTCAGATATTTCCCCAGGATCACAGACAAACATACACACACACGTGTGTTATAGGTATAGAGATTCTCTCTCTCTCTCCAACTAAATAAATAAATAAATAAATAAAGTATATATACACACTTTAAATACTATATGTACTATATGTATACTTTAAAGACTTATTATAAATATGTCTATATAGGTTATATATAAATTCTTTATATATATTTATATATTTTCTTACTTGAGAACTGGAATACATACTTAGAGACTGAGAGAGGAAGTATAGTTATTCAAAGTGGAAAGGTAAGAGTTAGAGCAAGTTAACAGAAAGAGAAGTGGGAAGGGGATTGGCATGATAAGATATTTTGATTACAATAGGTACCCAACTTTTTCCGTAATTATTCTGACATAATTTATTTTATTTTTTTCTATTTGCTAAAAAGATATAAGATAATGTTCACTGACCCATTATATAGATACATACACACATATGTATTTATATATACTATACATATAAATATACACATATATTTATATATACACATATATATCTGTATATGTATGTGTGGGTGTGCTTAACTTCTAAAGGATTATACATTGACATTTTGCCACTTGAAGTTAATCCTACTAAAATCTTGCTTTTGGTGAAAGACATTACAAAGTACAAATCTGTATTATAATTGGAATCTCATTTAAATATCCTAAGAGATTCCATAAACCACAGAACAAGTCAATAGTCCAAATTTAATGTTTAAGCATTTACTCTGTTTTCAAATTACTTTTAAAAATCATTGGGTTCATGTAATTTTGCAATATTTTTTATATTCCAAATTTTGAGTGCATTTTTTTAAATGATGAAAGTTTATCCACATTGCCAATATGTTACCTTTGTATTAGGTCCTTATTTCTTATAGAAGCTCATAGACTCTGTGCCACCCAGTTGAATAACCTAAATTTTAACATTCAGGAGTAAGTAAGTTGCTGAAAAGCCATGTGGTATTGAATTGTAATTAGATATTTAACAGAGAACTCATAGATTCCACAAAGTAGTGATGACTCCAGCCAGAGTGCACACTACTTTCTAATGAAATTGTATAGTTGTTGTCTAAGCACTTCCAGAAGTATGCACTAGGCAGTTGATGATTTCATATTTTGTAAAAATCAATGCCTATCAAAAGGTAATACGTATTCTTCACAACTAAGGAGCCCACGAGCCACAACTAAGGAGCCTGCCTGCCGCAACTAAGACCCGACGCAACCAACCAAATAAATAAATAAATATTTTTTAGAAAAGGTAATAGGTATTCTAGCATGAAAAGAGACTCTAAAATTAAATCTTGGCATAGTTATTGCATTAATAAGGCAGCTCTAAAGCAGTGTGGTATGAACAGTGTGTTCCTCAAGTAATTATAAGAATATAAACTTTGTATCACTTAAATGACCCACTAAATTAAACAAATACATCTTAAAGGTAAATCTGTATTTTCTAATAATTTACAGAAAATTTTTTCAGAGCCTCCAGTTTGTCTGTAAATGTAACGTGTTCTCTGATTCACTCTGCATAGAGAATCAGCAATATAGCTTCCACTGCCTCTAACAAGATTTGTGCACCTTATCCCCTAAAAACTAGAAATGTTTTCTCAAAGTGACTTCTTAACAGATGTTATTTAATAGCATGAGTCATATAAAATTAGAAATTGAAAAAAAGTTGCTGGCATTTGCAAATGCTCGTTTATTAAACAAAGATCTGAGTGCTATTGGTGTTTTCAATAACTTCCTTATTCTTTTTTCTTTACTAATTTGTTACACATAGAAAAAGAACATGAAAAGACAACTGCATAAAAATTAGTTGCATTATGTTAAGGAAACTGTCAAGCTGAAAATCAGATTTCATTTTCAAGATCATCTTCCCTGATTTCGTTTTTTGAAAATGCTCCTAAATGAAGCTTTATGGTGACCATTTTATACTGATTAAATACTATAATCCTCTTATTTGTGCAGATTTGGGCAGGTCCCCTGTGCTCCTCACTTTTATTAAACATAATATCTAATGAAGCTCATGAAGTGTTTTTGGGTAATTATTACTTATAGTCTGAAGTGAATTTTAGTTCCAATCCATTTACATTTATGTGCTGAAACTAAATGATTAATGTGAATTTTTACACATTTTTAGATTTAATTTTTCAGAGTAATGAAACTATAAATTTTAAGCTCTTGGATCTTCTTATCTCTTATTTAATTCAGTATGTAATTGAGAACAAGCTGGTAACTTAAATTGATTGGCTGTTCAGCCACACTAATATATTTAAAGCAAAAGATCTGGCTGGTGTTCAAATCATAAAAACAAATTTGAAAACAATTTTGATAATTTATAACATTAATTTATTTCCCTAAAATAGTATTACAATATTTTTACCCCTTCATTGTTCTTATATAGCCATTTCAATCTATGCAATATTTCTTAGAAAAAATCAGATTGATTTAATGCCTAACGGTTATATTACAAATGTGGTTAATAATTCTACACTCTTTGCTCGATCAGCTATAGAGAAACATAAGATTCCTGATGATATTCACACTGAAATAATCATTTTCCATAAATTGGAAATAACCATAGACTTATCCAAATTCTTATTAAAGCTTCAAATTCTTATCCAACTGAGAAAGCATCTATAATTAATTTACCAAATGATTATTTGGATTATTTTTAATACATGGGTTATTAATAAAACAAATATAGGTTTATAAGCATTAAAGCAACAATAATAGAAGCAATTATGCATAAGACATAGCTTCCACGTTTTTAATAGACTTTATTTTTTTTAGAACAGTTTTACATTCACAGCAAAACTGAGAGTCAAGTACACACAGACCCCACGCACCTCCAACCCCACTCCACATACAGCCTCCTCCATTAGCAACATCCCCACCAGAGTGGCACTCTTATAACAACTGATGACCTATGTTGACACTTCATTGTTGCCCAGAGTCCATAGTTTACATGAGTGCTCACTCTTGTGTTGTACTTTCTATGGGTTTGAACAAATGTGTAATGGTATGTGTCCACCACCATATTATATATGCAGGTACATATATCACAGTTTCACTGCCCTAAAAATCCTTTGTGCTCTGACTGTTTCGTCCTCCTGACCCCAACCTGGCAACCATTGATTTTTGACTATTTCCATAGATTTGCTTTTTCCAGAATATTGTGTAGTTGGAATCATACAGAGTGTAGCCTATCAGGATTGGCTTCTTTCACTCAGTAATAGGCATTTAAGGTCCCTCCATATCTTTCCAGAACTCACTTCTTTTTCACATGGAATAATATTCCACCGTCTGGATGGACCACAGTTTATTTATCCATTCATGTACTGAAGGACGTCTTGGTTGCTTCTAAGTTTTGGCAATTATAAATAAGGCTACTCTAAACTTTTGTGTGTAGGTTTTTGTATGGGCATAAGTTTTTAACTACACTGGGTAATTACCAAAGCATGTGATGGCTGGAATGTATGGTAAGAGTGTGTTTACTTTTGAAAAAAACTGCCAAACTAGCTTCCATGGTGGCTGTACCATTTTGCATTTCCACCAGCAGAGAATGAGAGTTCCTGTTGCTACACTTTGTTGCCAATAATTTGTGTTGTCACTATTTTGGATTTTGGCCATTTTAACAAGTGTGTACTGATATCCCAATGCTGGTTTAATATGCAATTCTTTAATGACATATGATGTTGAGGATCTTTTTCATAAGCTTATTTGTCATATATATATACCTTCTTTAGTGAGATGTCTGTTCAGATATTTGACAATTTTTTAATCAGTTTGTCTGTGTTCTTACTGTTGAGTTTTAAGAATTCTTTTTATATTTTGGATAACAGTCCTTTAACAAATGTGTCGCTTGTAAATATTTTCACCCAGTCTATGACTTTTCTCCTCATTCTCTTGAGCTTTCATTTGTTAAAGCTATAAATTCTTTATCTAAAACACAGCATTTATTCTACCTAAAATATTAAATATAAAATTTCTTCATGTTAATATACCTCCCATTTCTAGAAATGTATATGGAAAGAAATGCATGTTTCAGAATTGGCTGCATTGTTTTAATTTGATTTAGAAATAATTCAGACCTATGAAAAATTGTAAAAATGAGATTTTACAAAGAAAACACATACTCTGCATGGATCAAACTAATATTTCATTTTCTTTATCGTTTGTGCACATGTATTATTTACACACACACACACACACACACACACATACTTTTTTTTGAAACATTTGAGGGTAAGTTACTTACAGCATGACTCTTTAGCTCTAAATAATTCAGTGAGTATTTCCTAAGAATAAGGATATTATTTTACATAACCACAGTATAATTACCAACCCCAGTACACTTTAACATTGATGTGTCATTTTAATCTAATTACTCTCTATATTCTGATTTGGTCAGTTTACACAATAATGTCTTTCATAGTATTCTTTTTTCTTCAGTATAGGATACAGTCTAGGACCAGGTGCTGCTTCTCAGAAAAATAATGTCTATAAATGTATTTCCTAAAATATACCTCTATTAGTACGTTTGCATCCCTTCATTTTGTTTTTGTTTTAATGATAGTTTTTATATTGAATAATTTTAGATTCATATGCAGTTGCAAGAATAATATAGGTTCCTTTACCCAGTTCAGTTTCCCCAATGGTAACATTTGGCAGAAACATAGTCCAAGATATTAACAAGTACATTGACATTGCATGCAATCAAAAGGTAAAAAAATACATGATTATATATGTAACATTCTTGAAATCACAAAATTATAGAAATGGAGAACATATTAAAGACTTTTAGGAGCTAGAGACAGGAGGATGGTGAGGTGGGATGTGAGTGTTGCCATAAAAGCGCGAGGGCAGGGATCCTCCTGGTGATGGGACAAAATAGCATTTTTGAAAGGTCAATAAGTTTCTCCAAAGAATAAGTCAGAAGATCTGTTATCTTCAAATGTCACAAACCTCAAGGAGGTTCTCTAAGGGGAGAAGAGTCTTTGCACACAGAATTGGGTTAGTCAGATTTATCCAGATGTTTCTATACCTCCTAGTTATTGAAGGCAAAGGACCCACACTGGGGTAAAAGAAAGTGACTGTGTGTTTTCAACATGCTTTGATCGTAAGAAAAATGTAGGTGAATAATAACTTTTCGCAGTTAAAAAGGCAAAACAAACCTGTATGTCCTTTAGTAGAGGCAGAAAACTCAGAGAGAGCTCGTACTTAAAGTTAATATTGATTACTTATTTTTCTCCCCAATACACTGAATTGATACATGGCTTTTCTCCCCGATACACTGATACATGGCTTTATTCGTGAAAGCTCATATAGTTGCATCTGTAAATCAAGTTATGATCTAACCACCTATGCGTGCACCTTATGAGAACTAAATACCCCTGTTAAATCCTCTGTCATCCAACTAGAATATATTTGAAAGCAATTATAGTCATAAAAGATTCTTGTTGACAAAATTAAGTTCCTTTCCTGATTTGCTTTGTGTTATGGTATCTACTCATCTAAATCCTGAAGATGAGAACCTATAAGAACTGGATAATTTGCTTTATCCCCCTTCCTTTTTTAAAAGCTTTAAATATCCCTGCATCTTATTTTTAATTCACTTATTTCTATTCTTAATTTACATGAGAAAAATATCTTATCAATAAATATTGATAACAAAATCATCAATAATAATTAAATGATAAATCATAGTGGCAAAAATGACTGTGTCCAAAAGGATGCAGGAGCCAAACCACATATGTTCACATCTTGGCTCTTATGTTTAGTACCTGTGTAGTCTTCAGCAAGATGTTAGAGCTCGCTGTGCCTCAAGTTTCTCGTTGGCAAAAACAGAAAATAATTTTTCCCTTTCAGGGAATTTTTGTGAGAAGTAATGGAATGAATGATGAAATGCCATTAGAATTATGCTTGGGGTATAACTAGTGCTCTAAAAATATCATTTTAAAATCAGAAATATAACTAGGTTTGATCTACTTTGTCAATTAAATAATAAAGTATTTTAAATATTCATACAAACTCAAATATAACTTAGTGCTCAGATAAGGTAAAGCTTATTGAAAATACACATTGTTAAGACAGTAGTATTATTACTATTATTATCACATCCACAAAACTTTTTAAATAAAATTGAGAAGTATTTTAAAAGCATTTAGACATCTTAAATGACTGATTTGATTAATGAAACACTAAAGGGTGTTGGATCCTGGGTTTTTTTTCTAAGTTTCAGAGTTAATGATCAGATAGAGATAGTGTTTAAGAAACAGATGGAGATAGTGTTTTCATTAAGAGATTCTTAAAAGTTTTTATTATTGCTAGTTGAGTTTATCTACCATTAAAATAGACAAATTTCTTCAGGTTTTATTATGCATTTAACTAAGTTCCATTAATATAATAGAATTGTATTAGAGATTTATGAAAATCTCTTTTTATTTTTTCCAAAAGTTATGAAACCACAGAACATGTTTTGGGACTCAGTAGAACCTGAGTTCTGTTTCAGTGCAGAAAGAATTCAGGAAGAGGCAGAGTGACAGGTAAGGAAAATGTTTATTATTATAGGACACTTATGAGAGATACAAGCAGGCAGGCAAGAGGGCTCTGCCCCGAGACTGGGTGGGCTACATTTTTATAATCAAAGGAAAAGTGGGGAGGGGAAGAAAACCTTCTTCTTCATTCTTGAGTAGACGTCAAAGTTCCATCATCAGCTCCTTCTCCTCGTTGGGCAGGGGAGTTTTCTTGTCTCTACATGGTTAAACTGGGACTGTCATGGCACTATGGCTATGAGCAAAAGGGTGGTAACATGTACTAAACTGTGGTAAATCATCTCAGGTTTCAGTATAATATCTCCTTTCCTCTGTATTTCTGCTCTTAGTACATGCAGGAAAAGCCCCCTTCTCAAGGATAACTGACTTAACTAACTTCAATAGGCAGGATGTGGGGCTCTTTCCACCATTGTTACTGTTTTGGGGCATGTCTCATGCTTCTGTTGCATGGGTTTGTGGCTAAGCAAGCCTGCTTTCTTGAGTGATCATTAACTTACAGGAGTCTCCCATACTTTTCTCTCTACTTAAGATCCTTTAGTGGGATTAACTATTTAATCACCTACTTTGTTTCTTTACTCCATCCCTATCAGCTATGCTTTAACTAAAATTCTAGTCCTATACACTCCAGCTTTAGGGGATCCAATTCTTCTATGGACATTTCATAGAGTAAATGATTGGAAAAATCATAATAAAAAATGACCATAATTGGAGACTCACAAATAGTATGCAATAATTTTGACTGTAGATACAATGTATTAAATGAAATGCCAAGGTATATAAATACACTATGTGTGTAACAAGCGGGATAAAATTTTATTTACCACATTTTATCCTGGGAAAAGGTCTGTATTTTTATGGAAGAACTGCTAAGATAAACTGCCTATGTTAGAAATTGAGACCACAAAAGGCATCTTAAAAAAAAAAAGCTGCTTCCTAAACTCCCAAGCACAGATGTTCCTTACTTTCTAAACTTATAAGATGAGAAAAATAATGATTACGTTTCTGGAAAAAAACAATGGAAAATGAAGCAAAGGAGGAAGAAAGAGAAAGGAAAAAGCAAATTATGCTAAATGGTGTGATATTGGAAAGATCTCCATACTTCAAACTCACAGTAATTCAGAGCTGCCTTCAAGTAAAATAAGTCTAGCAAAAGTGATGGGATACCATTGTCATGATTAGGTTACGAATGACCTTCCTGTTTGCAGTCTCTCCTGGCCTCTTACTTGCTCCCTGCCACGTAGTAAGGCGCGCTATGGAGAGGCTTAAATGGCAAGCAACTACTCAGGGAGCCCTTCAGCCATCATCTTCTGAAAAACTGGGGTCTCAGTACAGCAGTCTGCAGGGAACCGAATGCTGACAACAAAAAGATGAGTGGCCACACAAGTGGATCCTTCCCGGTCAAGCCCTACCCCCAACAGGAGACATGGCTTCCTCAGTCCACACCTTAATGGCATCTATGTGAGATACCTCCAGTAGAAGGTCCAGCTAAGCCACACCTGACTGCTTGACTCACAAACTGTGAGAGCATAAATGTGTATTGTTTTAAGCTGATAAATTTTGGGATAATTTCTTACTCAATATGAGATAACAGATATATAGGAATGTGTGTATATTATAGTTATAATTATGCAGTTATGAATAGTTTTATACATACACATAGCTATATGTGTAATTACACATAGCTATATAATGATATGAATATATTTAGATAGATATTATATATACTTACATATATAACTACATTAATATATAATTATGCTTATAGCAATAATTAATAACTCAAAGCTACTAAGGATTTGACTTTATCAGGAAAATACAGTTTGTATAAAAATTGAACAAAATAAAATAAACACTTATTTTATAAGAATATATTCTCAAAAGATGTGGTGGGGGGGAGAGAAGATGGGGGACGAGTAAGACGCGGAGATCACCTTCCTTCCCACAGATACAGTAGAAATACATCTACACGTGGAACAACTCCTACAGAACACACACTGAACGCTGGCAGAAGACCTCAGACCTCCCAAAAGGCAAGAAACTCCCCACGTACCTGGGGAGGGCAAAAGAAAAAAGAAACAACAGAGACAAAAGAATAGGGACGGGACCCGCACCAGTGGGAGGGAGCCGTGAAGGAGGAAAGGTGTCCACACACCAGGAGCCCCTTCGCGGGCGGAGACTGCGGGTGGCGGAGGGGGGAGCTTCGGAGCCACGGAGGAGAGCGCAGCCACAGGGGTGCGGAGGGCACAGCGGAGAGATTCCCACACGGAGGCTCGGCGCCGAGCAGCGCTCACCAGCCCGAGAGGCTCGTCTGCTCCCCCGCCGGGGCGGGCGGGGCTGGGAGCTGAGGCTCGGGCTGCGGTCGGATCGCAGGGAGAGGACTGGGGTTGGCGGCGTGAACACAGCCTGAAGGGGCTAGTGCGCCACGGCGAGCCGGGAGGAAGTCCGGGAAAAAGTCTGCAGCTGCCGAAGAGGCAAGAGACTTTTTCTTACCTCTTTGTCTCCTGGTGCGCGAGGAGAGGGGATTCAGAGCGCCGCCTAAACGAGCTCCAGAGACGGGCACGAGCCCCCGGCCATCAGCGCGGACCCCAGAGACGGGCGTGAGACGCTAAGGCTGCTGCTGCCGCCACCAAGAAGCCTGTGTGCGAGCACAGGTCACTCTCCACACCGCCCCTCCCGGGAGCCGGTGCAGCCCGCCACGGCCAGGCTCCCGTGATCCGGGGACAACGTCCCCGGGAGAACGCACGGCGCGCCTCGGGCTGCTGCAACGTCATGACGCCTCTGACGCCGCAGGCTCGCCCCGCCTCCTCCGTACCACTCCCTCCCCCCGCCTGAGTGAGCCAGAGCCCCCGAAGCAGCTGCTCCTTTAACCCCGTCCTGTCTGGGCGGGGAACAGACGCCCTCAGGCGACATACACGCAGAGACGGGGCCACATCCAAAGCTGAACCCCGGGAGCTGTGCGAACAAAGAAGAGGGAGGGAAATCTCTCCCAGCAGCCTCTGAAGCAGCGGATTAAAACTCCACAAACAACTTGATGTGCCTGCATCTGTTGAATACCTGAATAGGCAACGAATCATCCCAAATTGAAGAGGTGGACTTTGGGAGCAGGATATATTAATTTTTCCCCTTTTCCTTTTTTTGTGAGTATATATGTATATGCTTCTGAGTGAGATTTTGTCTGTATAGCTTTGCTTTATAATAGCTTTATTTTACTTCACTATATTATATCCTCTTTCTTTCTTTCTATTTTTTCTCCCTTTTATTCTGAGCCGTGTGGATGAAAGGCTCTTGGTGCTCCAGCCAGGCATCAGGGCCATGCCTCTGAGGTGGGAGAGCCAACTTCAGGACACGTGTCCAAAAGAGACCTCCCAGCTCCACGTAATACCAAACGGCGAAAATCTCTCAGAGATCCCCATCACAACATCAAGACCCAGCTTCACTCAACGACCAGCAAGCTACAGTGCTGGACACCCTATGCCAAACAACTAGCAAGACAGGAACACAGCCCCACCCATTAGCAGAGAGGCTGCCTAAAATAATAATAAGGCCACAGACACCCCAAAACACACCACCAGACGTGGACGTGCCCACCAGAAAGGCAAGATCCAGCCTCATCCACCAGAACACAGGCACTAGTCCCCTCCACCAGGAAGCGTACACAACCCACTGAACCAACCTTAGCCACTGGGGACAGATACCAAAAACAACGGGAACTACGAACCTGCAGCCTGTGAAAAGGAGACCCAAAACACAGTAAGATAAGCAAAATGAGAAGACAGAAAAACACACAGCAGATGAAGGAGCAGGGTCAAAACACACCAGACCTAACAAATGAAGAGGAAATAGGCAGTCTACCTGAAAAAGAATTCAGAATAATGATAGTAAAGATGATCCAAAATCTTGGAAATAGAATAGACAAAATGCAAGAAACTTTTAACAAGGATGTAGAAGAACTAAAGAGGAACCAAGCAATGATGAAAAACACAATAAATGAAATTAAAAATACTCTAGATGGGATCAATAGCAGAATAACTGAGGCAGAAGAACAGTTAAGTGACCTGGAAGATAAAATAGTGGAAATAACTACTGCAGAGCAGAATAAAGAAAAAACAATGAAAAGAACTGAAGAGACTCTCAGAGACCTCTGGGACAACATTAAAAGCACCAACATTCGAATTATAGGGGTCCCAGAAGAAGAAGAGGAAAAGAAAGGGACTGAGAAAATATTTGAAGAGATTATAGTTGAAAACTTCCCTAATATGGGAAAGGAAATAGTTAATCAAGTCCTGGAAGCACAGAGAGTCCCATACAGGATAAACCCAAGGAGAAACACACCAAGACACATATTAATCAAAGTGTCAAAAATTAAATATAAAGAAAACATATTAAAAGCAGCACGGGAAAAACAACAAATAACACACAAGGGAACCCCATAAGGTTAACATCTGATCTTTCAGCAGAAACTCTGCAAGCCAGAAGGGAGTGGCAGGATATACTTAAAGTGATGAAGGAGAAAAACCTACAGCCAGGTTACTCTACCCAGCAAGGATCTCATTCAGATGTGATGGAGAAATTAAACCCTTTACAGACAAGCAAAAGCTGAGAGAGTTCAGCACCAACAAACCAGCTTTACAACAAATACTAAAGGAACTTCTCTAGGCAAGAAACACAACAGAAGGAAAACACCTACAATAACAAACCCAAAACATTTAAGAAAATGGGAATAGGAACATACATAGCGATAATTACCTTGAATGTAAATGGATTAAATGCTCCCACCAAAAGACACAGACTGGCTGAATGGATACAAAACAAGACCCATATATATGCTGTCTACAAGAGACCCACTTCAGACCTAGAGACACATACAGACTGAAAGTGAGGGGATGGAAAAAGATATTCCATGCAAATGGAAATCAAAAGAAAGCTGGAGTAGCAATTCTCATATCAGACAAAATAGACTTTAAAATAAAGACTATTACAAGAGACAAAGAAGGACACTATATAATGATCAAGGGATCGAGCCAAGAGGAAGGTATAACAATTGTAAATACTTATGCACCCAACATAGGAGCACCTCAATACATAAGGCAAATACTAACAGCCATAAAAGGGGAAATCGACAGCAACACAATCATAGTAGGGGACTTTAGCACCCCACTTTCACCAATGGACAGCTCATCCAAAATGAAAATAAATAAGGAAACACAAGCTTTAAATGATACATTAAACAAGATGGACTCAATGGATATTTATAGGACATTCCACCCAAAAACAACAGAATACACATTTTTCTCAAGTGCTCATGGAACATTCTCCAGGATACATCATATCTTGAGTCACAAATCAAGCCTTGGTAAATTTAAGAAAATTGAAATCGTATCAAGTATCTTTTCTGACCACCACACTATGAGACTAGATATCAATTACAGGAAAAGATGTGTAAAAAATACAAACACATGGAGGCTACACAATACACTACTTAATAACGAAGTGATCACTGAAGAAATCAAAGGGGAAAACAAAAAATACCTAGAAACAAATGACAATGGAGACACAATGATCCAAAAGCTATGGGACACAGCAAAAGCAGCGCTAAGAGGGAAGTTTATAGCAATACAAGCCTACCTCAAGAAACAGGAAACATCTCGAATAAACAACCTAACCTTGCACCTAAAGCAATTAGAGAAAGAAGAACAAAAAAAAACCCAAAGCTAGCATAAGGAAAGAAATCATAAAGATCAGATCAGAAATAAATGAAAAAGAAATGAAGGAAACAATAGAAAAAATCAATGAAACTAAAAGCTGGTTCTTTGAGAAGATAATCAAAATTGATAAACCATTAGCCAGACTCATCAAGAGAAATAGGGAGAAGACTCAAATCAATAGAATTAGAAATGAAAAAGGAGAAGTAACCACTGACACTGCAGAAATACAAAAGATCATGAGAGATTACTACAAGCTACTCTATGCCAATAAAATGGACAACCTGGAAGAAATGGACAGATTCTTAGAAATGCACAAACTGCCGAGACTGAACCAGGAAGAAATAGAAAATATGAACAGACCAATCACAAGCACTGAAATTGAAACTGTGATTAAAAACCTTCCCACAAACAAAAGCCCAGGACCAGATGGCTTCACAGGTGAATTCTATCAAACATTTAGAGAAGAGCTAACACCTATCCTTCTCAAACTCTTCCAAAATATTGCAGAGGGAGGAACACTCCCAAACTCATTCTAGGAGGCCACCATCACCCTGATACCTAAACCAGACAAAGATGTCACAAAGAAACAAAATTACAGGCCAATATCACTGATGAACATAGATGCAAAAATCCTCAACAAAATACTAGCAAACAGAATCCAACAGCACATTAAAAGGATCATACACCATGATCAAGTGGGGTTTATCCCAGGAATGCAAGGATTCTTCAATATACGCAAATCAATCAACGTGATACACCATATTAAAAAATTGAAGGAGAAAAACCATATGATCATCTCAATAGATGCAGAGAAAGCTTTCGACAAAATTCAACACCCATTTATGATAAAAGCCCTGCAGAAAGTAGGCATAGAGAGAACTTTCCTTAACATAATAAAGGCCATGTATGACAAACCCACAGCCAACATTGTCCTCAATGGTGAAAAACTGAAAGCATTTCCACTAAGATCAGGAACAAGACAAAGGTTGCCCACTCTCACCACTATTATTCAACATAGTCTTGGAAGTGTTAGCCACAGCAATCAGAGAAGAAAAAGAAATAAAAGGAATCCAAATCGGAAAAGAAGAAGGAAAGCTGTTACTGTTTGCAGATGACCTGATACTATACATAGAGAATCCTACAGATGCTACCAGAAAACTCCTAGAGCTAATCAATGAATTTGGTAAAGTAGCAGGATACAAAATTAATGCACAGAAATCTCTTGCATTTCTATACACTAATGATGAAAAATCTGAAAGTGAAATTAAGAAAACCCTCCCGTTTACCATTGCAACAAAAAGAATAAAATATCTAGGAATAAATCTACCTAAGGAGACAAAAGACTTGTATGCAGAAAATTATAGGACACTGATGAAAGAAATTAAAGATGATACAAATAGATGGAGAGATATACCATGTTCTTGGATTGGAAGAATCAACATTGTGAAAATGACTCTACTACCCAAAGCAATCTACAGATTCAATGCAATCCCTATCAAACTACCACTGGCATTTTTCACAGAACTAGAACAAAAAAATTTCACAATTTGTATGGAAACACAAAAGACCCAGAATAGCCAAAGCAATCTTGAGAACGAAAAATGGAGCTTGGGGAATCAGGCTCCCTGGCTTCAGACTATATTACAAAGCTACAGTAATCAAGACAGTTTGGTACTGGCACAAAAACAGAAATTTAGATCAATGGAACAGGATAGAAAGCCCAGAGATAAACCCACGCACATACGGTCACCTTATCTTTGATAAAGGAGGCAAGCATATACAGTGGAGAAAAGACAGCCTCTTCAATAAGTGGTGCTGGGAAAATTGGACAGATACATGTAAAAGTATGAAATTAGAACACTCCCTGACACCCTGCACAAAAATAAACTCAAAATGGATTAAAGACCTAAGTGTAAGGCCAGACACTATCAAACTCTTAGAGGAAAACATAGGCAGAACACTCTATGACATACATCACAGCAAGATTTTTTTTGACCCAGCCCCTAGAGAAATGGAAATAAGAACACAAATAAACAAATGGGACCTAATGAAACTTAAAAGCTTTTGCACAGCAAAGGAAACCATAAACAAGACCAAAAGACAACCCTCAGAATGGGAGAAAATATTTGCAAATGAAGCAACTGACAAAGGATTAATCTCCGAGATTTACAGGCAGCTCATGCAGCTCAAAAACAAAAAAACGAACAACCCAATCCAAAAATGGGCAGAAGACCTAAATAGACATTTCTCCAAAGAAGATATACAGATTGCCAACAGACACATGAAAGAATGCTCAACATCATTAATCATTAGAGAAATGCAAATCAAAACTACAATAAGATATCATCTCACATCAGTCAGAATGGCCATCATCAAAAAATCTAGAAACAATAAATGCTGGAGAAGGTGTGGAGGAAAGGGAACACTCTTGCACTGTTGGTGGGAATGTAAATTGATACAGCCACTATGGAGAACAGTATGGAGGTTCCTTAAAAAACTGAAAATAGAACTACCATACGACCCAGCAATCCCACTACTGGTCATATAGCCTGAGAGAACCATAGTTCAAAAAGAGTCATGCACCAAAATGTTCATTGCAGCTCTATTTACAATAGCCAGGACATGGAAGCAACCTAAATGTCCATTGACAGATGAATGGATAAAGAAGATGTGGCACATATATACAATGGAATATTACTCAGCCATAAAAAGGAATGAAATGGAGGTATTTGTAATGAGGTGGATGGAGTTAGAGTCTGTCATACAGAGTGAAGTAAGTCAGAAAGAGAAAAACAAATACAGTATGCTAACACATATATATGGAATCTAAGGAAAAAAAAAAAAAAAAGGTCATGAAGAACCTAGTGGCAAGACAGGAATAAAGACACAGACCTACTAGAGAATGGACTTGAGGATATGGGGAGGGGGAGGGGTGAGATGTGACAGGGTGAGAGAGTGTCATGGACATATATACACTACCAAATGTAAAATAGATAGCTAGTGGGAAGCAGCCGCATAGCACAGGGAGATCAGCTCTGTGCTTTGTGACCACCTAGAGGGGTAGGATGGGTAGGGTGGGAGGGAGGGAGATGCAAGAGGGAAGAGATATGGGAACATATGTATATGTATAACTGATTCACTTTGTTATAAAGCAGAAACTAACACACCACTGTAAAGCAATTATACTTCAATAAAGATGTTTAAAAAAAAAGAATATATTCTCAACAACTGTGTATATATTTTTAAAAGATTCTCATTGGAAAAAAAATCCTAATTATTTCTAAGTCAATATGTAATAACTAGGACAAAGATGAGATTTACCTATGTAGTAACCCACATTGACACAGGGTAAACAAATAAGAAATATTTGTCTTTTTTCTCAAAAAAAAGAATGCTCATCTTCGTGAGGAGTAAAAGTTATGTATGTGCAAGTAGTCTTAAGTAACTGAATATATTTATTGTATTTTTGTTTTACTTAAGCTGGTATTAAACATGGATATCAATAATTATACTAGTAGGCTTTTGTTTTTAATTCTATGACTGCATTAAGTAATGACTAAAATGTACTTATGATTTAAGATAAAAACATTTAGAATGAAGGCACAGCAAGTGAACCTAAATAATAAAAATTAAAATATAATGATTGTAATTAGAAATTGATTATGTTGTGGAGCAGTATGTTTCAGACCTTGATAAAATGTTGCCTCCTATTTTTGAATCATATAAGACAACCAGAAATCAATGAAATAAGTTAAACAAAATAGAAGGAAATCCTGAGTTGAAAATGTAATCCACCAAGAGAGGTTACATAAATGTTTTTAATGGCTACATTCCAAATATTATTTAATACATTTAAACATTTTAACATACCAAAATTCTTTTTATTAAGCTCAGTTTATATGCTTCAATTACACAATAGAATATACAGTGAAATTACGTATACTATACATGGCCCTTTGATTTTAGATATACTGATTAGGTCAGTGATTGCTCAATAGGAAAAAAAAAAGTCAAACTACCTTTATAATTAGCACAATTTGCTAAAAGTTCACGATTTCTTTATATTTTCACACAACTTTCATTTTAACAAGGTCTCAAGCGTTTTCTCAGGAAAGGTTTTATATCTCAATTCATACAATTTTATTTTTTAGAAAATCATAACCTGCCATCACATTTAACAGGTAATTTACCCTTTCAAAAAATTCAATCCTCAGATCATGCCAAATATGACAGCATTGGTGGGAATTATAATTTTTGATCAAAGGAAAGTAGTTCATTTTGCATTAGTAATTTATCCCACATTCCCATGACTTTTTTAATGCTACAAATCTTGAGAGTCTCCTAAACACTTGTGTAAACACATACCCACTACAAATATATAAAGGATTCTGACTAGTTTATTGATTTAATTTTTAGCAATGGCATTATATTTAACCTTTTTAAATGAATTTATAGGTGTAAAAAATATGTCTGGCACCTTATAGGGACTCACTAGATATTTGATAGTTTTATTACTTATTTTAATTATGAGGGTTGCAGCAGCAACCTGTGATAAGACAAGTGATTATTTTTACAAAAATCTATTATTATTACAATGTGTATTTTTAAAAAGCCTTTTGTTTAATAATTACTATGTCACTAAATGAAATTAAAGCTTGACAATTCTCAAAATATGCTTAAAAAATGTGAAACTGCAGTCATTAGTAATCAGAGAAATGCCACTTAAAACCAGAATGAGATGCCATTACATACCTATTAGAATGCAGATGATTAAAAAGACAGGTTCTAAGTGTTAGTAAAGATGTGGAACAGCTTGAATTCTCATGCTCTGCTGGTTCAAACACTTTGGAAAAGTGACGTATGTGTTTGTGAGTGTGTGTTTAATCCCAACTGTTTGTCTTCTATGAAAATTTGATCTATTTTAATCTAATATTTACTTTTTACTATACTTTTTACCTTCTCTTTAACTTGCTTTACTCTTGGTCATGTTTCAATTTATTGTTTTTTACCTACTCTTTTTGCAAATAATTTCTAATTTTCCTACTGTGTTTAGAAAATATAATTTGTATATTTGTCAACCATTTTAAGTTTACTGAGACATTTTATGGCCCAGCATTTGGTTTATCTTTATGAATATTTCATGTGAAACTAGTGTCATTCAAATCTTGTATTTGATAACTTATTGCCTACTTACTCCAAGAGAGTAGTGTTGAAATTTAAAAATGCCATTGTGGATTTGTCTTTCTCAATTTAGTTGTCAGGCTTTGATTCATGTTTCCTTTGAAGCTTTGTTGATACATATATATGCATATACACATTTAGAATTGCTATTTGTACTTAATGAATTAACCTCTTTAACATTATTAAATAACTCTGTTTCTGGTAATTCTTCTTGTTCTGAAGTCTACTTTGCTATGATCATATCCACTACATTTCTTTTCTATAATATATTTTTTTCCATTTTCCAACTTATTTATTTTATGATTAAATTGCATTTCTTTAAGACAACAAATTAAGTATTGTGTTTTTATCATTCTTAAAGGCAATTTCTTCTTTTTAAAAAAAAAAGTGTTTAGACAAGCGCTGCCTAGCAGAACAGTGATATTGGAAATGTTCTATAAATTGAGCACTTAAATATGGCTAATATAACTAAGACATTGAATTTTTATTTTTTAATTAATTTAGACTTAGTCACAACTGTCTAATATAATGGAAAGTTTAGATTTATACCATTTACCTTTAGTATAAATATAGATATGTTCAGATTAATTGTGCCATATTGCTGTTTCCCAATTGTCCAATATATTCTTTGTTACTTTTTTTTCTCTTTTATTAGCATCTTTTGGATTACATGAATATGTAGACGGTATTCAATTTTATCTTCACCAATGTTTTTTAGCCTTAATGTTTAGTTTCAATCTAGGTTTAGGAAGTGCATCTTTAAAATGTCACATGTTTTCTTCATATATTACTTCATATACAATGTAAGAAATTTACACTAGTATATTTTAATTTTTCTTCCAACGTTTGTTCAAGTGTTGGCATGATTTTCTCTACGTTATAAACCTCACAATACATTCTGATTGTTTTTCTTCTAAACAGTAGCTATATTATTAAACTTTTTAATGAGTAAATATTTATTTTACATTTACCCACTTCTGGAAATAATCCCAGGTATAAGCATTGTATAATGCAGAAGGGATTAATGAGCACATAAATGTATAAGTATGTGATTAAATACAACAATATTAACTGTACATAAAATTGTAAATATATCATACTTTAAAATATTCATGTAGCTAAAATGCATGACAAGAACATAGGCAAAAAGGGAGTTTTCGTTAGTGATAAAATAATTTTGATTTTAACTGTAATAAGTAACCTCTAAAAGAATACTCAGAATACATAACCAACAAGTTAACAATAAGAAATAAATGAAAAATACAACAAGATAGAAAAAGGGACATACAACATATGTGCTTAATAGAAAATAGAAATATAGAAGATGTAAACCAATCTATAAAAATTATTACTTTAATTGTAATTGGATTAAATACTATACATAAAATAATATTTGAGGCTACACAAAGATACCAAAACCCAACTATATCCTGCTTATAAGATACACATTTAAATATAAGAAAACTAAAATTTTGAAAGTAAAAGAATGTAAAGAAAATACTCCACAAAAAAGCAAACCTAAAGAAAGCTGCAATAGCTTTAGTAATTGCAGATGAAGTAAATTTTAAAGCAGAAATATTATAAAAGATAAAGTGTTCAACTCATTAAGAATACATCACAATGCTAAACTAGTAAGCAATGAATAACAAGCTTCAGAATACACAAAGAGAAAAATGGCAAACTAAAAAGAAATGTTAATAAGCTCTAAATTTTAGTAGAAGATTATAACATGCCTTACTTGTAGCTGATAAAAGTAGACAAAATATTAATAAAAATATGAACAGGATATAAAAATATGAACAAGACAATTAACAAAAGTGACCTAACAGGCATATACAGCATGCAGCTCCAAACACAAATAGCATTTTTATGTTTTTAAGTGCACTTAAAACATTTATTAAGATAGACTCTATATTGGGTCACAAAGATATCCTCAGATTTTAATTTCTTAAGAATTTTCAAGAATGTTTTATCTGACTATATGTAATTATGCTATAAATTGGTGACAAAAATATAACTAGAAAATCCTCAGCTTTCTTGATTTTAAACAATATACTTGTAATTCCAAACCATGTAACATATGGCTCTGCTTCAATTGACTGTTTTCTCTTAACTCTGAGTTATGTTTATCTTTCCCTGCATATTTCATAATTTTTACTGTACCTCAGACATTGTGAATATTAATAAAATTCTATAAACTAACACACAATATATCTATACATCTCTACCTCTATATATTTATAATGAACTATACATGTATGATCATATAGATAAGATATATATAGAGAGAGATTTCTAGGGGAATACAAGTCTTCTGTCTGAAATTAGAGTGAAGAACTAATTATTCATGCTCTTCTTAGAAATGAGTTGAGTTGTGCCAGGACCATTTTTTCTTTTTTTTTTTTTTTTGCATTTTGTTTTGTTTTGATTTTATTCGAAGTGGCCTCGAGTGCTGGGGGCCGGGAGCGCCCAGCCCGAGGTAGCGCCTCCGACACGTGCGAAGGGGCGGCCACCGCCTGCGGAGCACCCAGGACCATTTTTAATTAGATTAACTTCACCTATAACTACTACAACTCCTTACATTCTTTGCAGCTTCAACATTATAGATTCTTTCAGTATTTAAGCCCAGAAGCAGTTGAACTGCAGTTTCAGATATACTTAGTTAACCTTTTGATTCAACTACACTAGGTGTCCAGAATCCCAATGCAAACATCATAAAAATGCATGAGATGATGTAATTTATCTATGATTTTTTAGCTCCCTCCTACTTTAAGCTTATTTTTTTTTTTTTTTTTTTTTGTTAGGAAGAGGCTTTCTTTTATTTTGGGGACTCATCCAGATTCAAGTCAATCTCACAGGCCATGTTATTTTCAAAGGCTCTGTTGATTTATTCTAATCATTCTGTGATCTCTCCACTTATGACTAGCTTAATTCACCATCTACCTGTGCCTAAACCAAGTATGAAAGATGCCGTGGTTCATTGAAGTTTGTTATAATAGGCTAGTATTACTCTTTGAGAAAGAGTTAGCTTTCTAAAAATTATTATTATCTTATTTGTTTTTTGTTGTTGATGCTGTTATACAAGCCAAGGTCTTTCATTTTCTTCTGTATACTAACTGGACATAACGAATATTTTTCTAAATGACTGATTAGTCAAAGAAGAAATCAAAACAGATGTTAAGGAAAAAATGGAACTGAAAAATAATTAGTATATGGCCTATCAACATTTGTCTAATACTGTAAAACTGATGCATAAAGTCAAATTTTTAACTTCAAATGCATGTCTTAAGAATGGAAGCACTGAAACTCAGTGGTACTGGTTTACACATAAAGAATCTAGATAAAGAATAGCAGGTCACACCCAAGGTAAATAGAAGGAATAAATGATAAAAATAAGAGTAGAAATCAATAGCATAGAAAATAAATGTGCACTAAAGAAAAGGCCAAACTTTAGTTGTATAGAAACTTTAATGAACCTGATAAACTCCCACAAAGAGTAATCAAGAAATAGAGAAAACATGTTATTCACATTAGGAATAAAATTAGGGTATCAATACAAATCCTACATATATTAAAAGGATGGTTAGGCAACATATTGTACAACTATTTGTCAACATATTTGAAATATGCCTGAGGTGTATAATTTTAAAAATGCAACTCACAAAAGTGACAAAAGAGGAAATTGAAAATCTGAATAGTCTATTGTCTTTAAAGAGATTGGCTAGTTTAAGTTCAAGATAGTGAAAAAATTCACTACATTTTGGTGGGAGCAGCTGCAAGCTATTGTAGCCGATTTTGCAGTCTACTAAAGATTTTTAGCCTCCCATTCCACACAGCTTGTTAATTAAGCAAATGTCTTGCTGGGAAGATGAGCTTATTTTCAAGAATTATTTCTTTCCTGGCTGGTCATTCTTTTCCAAGAAGCTTTTTTAGATTGTCTTAACACCTTATTCCAAAAGAATTTTTCTACTGTTATATGTATTTTGAAAACTTTCCATTTAACTTTCATAGAAAAAGCAACCATAGTTTAACTATATTTTTGTACAAATTTATCAGTTCATATAATATTTAATTAATTTTTATGATTGCCATAATAATCATTTGAGTACCATTGTACCTATCATTTTGTTAATATACAATTCTTTCAATTGATCAATGCAGAATTGCATAGGCTTAATGAAGATTGACCTACTAATAAGGGAAAATGAGTATGACGGGTATCCAATCAATCTGTTTTACAAAGGAATAGGGAATATCAGTCAATCTTGAAGACTGACCTGAACAACTAGAAAGGTAAGACTGTATTAACTGAGATGGGCTAGAATGAGAGTAAAATAAGTTGGAGCTGAATAATGAGGAATTTCATTTTGAGCATGCTATGTTGAGATATTCAACATCAAATGGAAATGTCAATGGGCTTCCCTGGTGGCGCAGTGGTTGAGAATCCGCCTGCCAGTGCAGCGGACGTGGGTTCGAGCCCTGGTCCAGGAGGATCCCACGTGCCGCGGAGCGGCTGGGCCCATGCGCCACAACTACTGAGCCTGCGCTCTAGAGCCCGCGAGCCACAACTACTGAGCCTGTGTGCCACAACTACTGAAGCCCACAGGCCTAAAGCCCGCGCTCCGCAACAAGAGAAGCCACCGCAATGAGAAGCCTGCGCACCGCAACGAAGAATAGCCCCCGCTCACCCGCAACTAGAGAAAGCCCGCGCACAGCAACGAAGACCCAACACAGCCAAAAATAAATACATAAATAAATAAAAAAAATTAAAAAAAAAAAAAAAAGGAAATGTCAAGTAAGCAGTTGTGTATTTGAATTTTGATTTCAGAAAAGGTGTTTGGGAGGCAGACAAAATTTGATGATTCCACCTTATGATGTTGTTTACAACCATGAAATTTCATTTGATCACCAGCAGAGTGAGTGTATTTAGGGACCACAAGCAGATCAAGAAAGAGCCCATGACTCCTCCAACATTAAATGGTCATAGATAAAAGGAAAACCAAAAAAGGAAACAAAACAAGCATCCAGAGAATTCAAAAGAAAACCAGGGAACTTGTCTTGTAAGATAAATAAAGAAATGTTTCAAGGAAGAGGCAGTAATCAATTATTTCACATGTGCTGATAATCCAGTAGGATATGTCCTCTTTAACATGACACACATATTGGGACTACCCTGGTGGTCCAGTGGTAAAGAATCCACTTTCCAATGCAGGGGACATGGGTTCGATCCATGGTCGGCGTACTAAGATCTCACATGCCGTGGGGCAACTAAGCCTGCGCACCGCAACTTCTGAGCCCACGTACTCTGGAGCCTGTATGTCACAACTAGAGGGAAGCCCGTGTGCTACAACTAGAAAGAAGCCTGTACACTGCAACAAAGATCCTGGGTGCCGCAACTAAGACCCGACGCAGCCAAAAAAGAAAAAAATAAAATAAAAAATAACATGACACATATTGATACAAGAGAAATCATACTAATCGGTGCTATAGAAGTGTTGATTTTGTTTGACTCATTTTACTATCACAGAGTAGAAAACACGTCTTTGCCCTGCATGTTCTAAACCAATATTTTCAGGCCACTTCATTAAGGATAAGAGAGTAGAATTTTCCAATTTCTTTTTACTTAAATGTAGACAAATAATAATACAAATTATCAATAACAAACTGAAATAGAAAGAATATTTACAGAACAATCACTATGAATGTTATATATTTACAAAGCCCATTATTTTAAAATTTTATTAATATCAAATAAGAATTACAATTGTCGGGAGATTAACCAAGATGGCGGAGTAGAAGGACGTGCTGTCACTCCCTCTTGCGAGAGCACCAGAATCACAACTGGCTGCTGGACAATCATTGACAGGAAGACCCTGGACTTCACCAAGGAGGATACCCCACGTCCAAGGACAGAGGAGAAGCCACAGTGAGACGGTAGGAGGGGCGCAATCAGAGTAAAATCAAACCCCATAACTGCTAGGTGGGTGACTCACAGACTGGCGAACACTTATACCACAGAAGTCCACCCACTGGAGTAAAGGTTCTGAGCCCCACGTCAGGCTTCCCAACCTGGGGGTCAGGCAACGGGAGGAGGAATTCCTAGAGAATCAGACTTTGAAGGCTAGTGGGAATTGGATTGCAGGACTTTGACGGGACTGGGGGAAACAGAGATCCCACTCTTGGAGGGCACACACAAAGTAATGTGTGCATCAGGACCCAGGGGAAGGAGCAGTGAGCCTGGGGGAGACTGAACCAGACCTACCTGCTGGTGTTGGGGGGTCTCCTGCAGAGGCGAGTGGTGGCTCTGTTTCACCGTGGGGATAAGGACACTGGCAGCAGAGGTTCTGGGAAGTTCTCCTTGGCGTGAGCCCTCCCAGAGTCTGCCATTAACCCCACCAAAGAGCACGGGTAGGCTCCAGTGTTGGGTTGCCTCAGGCAAAACAGCCAACAGGGAGGGAACCCAGCCCCACCCATCAACAGTCAAGTGGATTAAGGTTTTACTGAGCTCTGACCGCCACAGCAACAGGGAGGGAACCCAGCCCCACCCATCAACAGTCAAGTGGATTAAAGTTTTACTGAGCTCTGACCGCCACAGCAACAGTCAGCTCTACCCACCACCAGAGCCTCCCATCAAGCCTCTTAGATAGCCTCAACCACCAGAGGGCAGACAACAGAAGCAAGAAAAACTATAATCCTGCAGCCTGTGGACCAAAAACCACAGTTACAGAAAGATAGAGAAGATGAAAAGGCAGAGGGCTATGTACCAGATGAAGGAACAAGATAAAACCCCAGAAAAACAACTAAATGAAGTGGAGATAGGCAACCTTCCAGAAAAAGAATTCAGAATAATGATAGTGAAGATGATCCAGGACCTTGGAATAAGAATGGAGGCAAAGATTGAGAAGATGCAAGAAATGATTAACAAAGACCTAGAAGAATTAAAGAACAAACAAACAGAGATGACCAATACAATAACTGAAATGAAAACTACACTAGAAGGAATCAATAGCAGAATAACTGAGGCAGAAGAACGGATAAGTGACCTGGAAGACAGAATGATGGAATTCACTGCTGCGGAACAGACTAAAGAAAAAAGAATGAAAAGAAATGAAGACAGCCTAAGAGACCTCTGGGACAACATTAAACGCAACAACATTCGCATTATAGGGGTCCCAGAAGGAGAAGAGAGAGAGAAAGGACCAGAGAAAATATTTGAAGAGATTATAGTCGAAAACTTCCCTAACATGGGAAAGGAAATAGCCACCCAAGTCCAGGAAGCGCAGAGAGTCCCATACAGGATAAACCCAAGGAGAAACACGCCGAGACACATAGTAATCAAAGTGGCAAAAATTAAAGACAAAGAAAAATTATTGAAAGCAGCAAGGGAAAAACGACAAATAACATACAAGGGAACTCCCATAAGGTTAACAGCTGATTTCTCAGCAGAAACTCTGCAAGCCAGAAGGGAGTGGCATGATATACTTAAAGTGATGAAAGGGAAGAACCTACAACCAAGATTACTCTACCCGGCAAGGATCTCATTTAGATTTGATGGAGAAATCAAAAGCTTTACAGACAAGCAAAAGCTAAGAGAATTCAGCACCACCAAACCAGCTCTACAACAAATGCTAAAGGAACTTCTCTAAGTGGGAAACACAAGAGAAGAAAAGGACCTACAAAAACAAACCCAAAACAATTAAGAAAATGGTCATAGGAACATACATATCGATTATTACCTTAAACGTGAATGGATTAAATGCCCCAACCAAAAGACATAGACTGGCTGAATGGATACAAAAACAAGACCCATATATATGCTGTCTACAAGAGACCCACTTTAGACCTAGGGACACATACAGACTGAAAGTGAGGGGATGGAAAAAGATATTCCATGCAAATGGAAATCAAAAGAAAGCTGGAGTAGCTATACTCATATCAGATAAAATAGACTTTAAAATAAAGAATGTTACAAGAGACAAGGAAGGACACTATATAATGATCCAGGGATCAATCCAAGAAGAAGATATAACAATTATAAATATATATGCACCCAACATAGGAGCACCTCAATACATAAGGCAACTGCTAACAGCTATAAAAGAGGAAATCGACAGTAACACAATAATAGTGGGGGACTTTAACACTTCACTTACACCAATGGACAGATCATCCAAAATGAAAATAAATAAGGAAACAGAAGCTTTAAATGACACAATAGACCAGATAGATTTAATTGATATATATCGGACATTCCATCCAAAAACAGCAGATTACACGTTCTTCTCAAGTGCACACGGAACATTCTCCAAGATAGATCACATCTTGGGTCACAAATCAAGCCTCAGTAAATTTAAGAAAATTGAAATCATATCAAGCATCTTTTCTGACCACAACGCTATGAGATTAGAAATGAATTACAGGGAAAAAAACGTAAAAAGGACAAACACATGGAGGCTAAACAATACGTTACTAAATAACCAAGAGATCACTGAAGAAATCAAAGAGGAAATCAAAAAATACCTAGAGACAAATGACAATGAAAACACGACGACCCAAAACCTATGGGATGCAGCAAAAGCAGTTCTAAGAGGGAAGTTTATAGCTATACAAGCCTACCTAAAGAAACAAGAAAAAGCTCAAGTAAACAATCTAACCTTACACTTAAAGAAGCTAGAGAAAGAAGAACAAACAAAACCCAAAGTTAGCAGAAGGAAAGAAATCATAAAGATCAGAGCAGAAATAAATGAAATAGAAACAAAGAAAACAATAGCAAAGATCAATAAAACTAAAAGTTGGTTCTTTGAGAAGATAAACAAAATTGATAAGCCATTAGCCAGACTCATCAAGAAAAAGAGGGAGAGGACTCAAATCAATAAAATCAGAAATGAAAAAGGAGAAGTTACAACAGACACTGCAGAAATACAAAGCATCCTAAGAGACTACTACAAGCAACTTTACGCCAATAAAATGGACAACCTGGAAGAAATGGACAAATTCTTAGAAAGGTATAACCTTCCAAGACTGAACCAGGAAGAAATAGAAAATATGAACAGACCAATCACAAGTAATGAAATTGAAACTGTGATTAAAAATCTTCCAACAAACAAAAGTCCAGGACCAGACGGTTTCACAGGTGAATTCTATCAAACATTTAGAGAAGAGCTAACACCCATCCTTCTCAAACTCTTCCAAAAAATTGCAGAGGAAGGAACACTCCCAAACTCATTCTATGAGGCCACCATCACCCTGATACCAAAACCAGACAAAGACACTACAAAAAAAGAAAATTACAGACCAATATCACTGATGAATATAGATGCAAAAATCCTCAACAAAATACTAGCAAACAGAATCCAACAACACATTAAAAGGATCATACACCACGATCAAGTGGGATTTATCCCAGGGATGCAAGGATTCTTCAATATACGCAAATCAATCAATGTGATACACCATATTAACAAATTGAAGAATAAAAACCATATGATCATCTCAATAGATGCAGAAAAAGCTTTTGACAAAATTCAACACCCATTTCTGATAAAAACTCTCCAGAAAGTGGGCATAGAGGGAACCTACCTCAACATAATAAAGGCCATATATGACAAACTCACAGCAAACATCATTCTCAATGGTGAAAAACTGAAAGCATTTCCTCTAAGATCAGGAACGAGACAAGGATGTCCACTCTCACCACTATTATTCAACATAGTTCTGGAAGTCCTAGCCACGGCAATCAGAGAAGAAAAAGAAATAAAAGGAATCCAAATTGGAAAAGAAGAAGTAAAACTGTCACTGTTTGCGGATGATATGATACTATACATAGAGAATCCTAAAACTGCCACCAGAAAACTGCTAGAGCTAATTAATGAATATGGTAAAGTTGCAGGATACAAAATTAATGCACAGAAATCTCTTGCATTCCTATACACTAATGATGAAAAATCTGAAAGAGAAATTATGGAAACACTCCCATTTACCATTGCAACAAAAAGAATAAAATACCTAGGAATAAACCTACCTAGGGAGACAAAAGACCTGTATGCAGAAAACTATAAGACACTGATGAAAGAAATTAAAGATGATACCAACAGATGGAGAGATATACCATGTTCTTGGATTGGAAGAATCAACAGTGTGAAAATGAGTATACTACCCAAAGCAATCTACAGATTCAATGCAATCCCTATCAAATTACCAATGGCATTTTTTACTGAGCTAGAACAAATCATCTTAAAATTTGTATGGAGACACAAAAGACCCCGAATAGGCAAAGCAGTCTTGAGGCAAAAAAATGGAGCTGGAGGAATCAGACTCCCTGACTTCAGACTATACTACAAAGCTACAGTAATCAAGACAATATGGTACTGGCACAAAAACAGAAACATAGATCAATGGAACAAGATAGAAAGCCCAGACATTAACCCACGCACCTATGGGCAACTAATCTATGACAAAGGAGGCAAAGATATACAATGGAGAAAAGACAGTCTCTTCAATAAGTGGTGCTGGGAAAACTGGACAGCTACATGTAAAAGAATGAAATTAGAATACTCCCTAACACCATACACAAAAATAAACTCAAAATGGATTAGAGACCTAAATATAAGACTGGACACTATAAAACTCTTAGAGGAAAACATAGGAAGAACACTCTTTGACATAAATCACAGCAAGATCTTTTTTGATCCACCTCCTAGAGTAATGGAAATAAAAACAAAAATAAACAAGTGGGACCTAATGAAACTTCAAAGCTTTTGCACAGCAAAGGAAACCATAAACAAGACGAAAAGACAACCCTCAGAATGGGAGAAAATATTTGCAAATGAATCAACGGACAAAGGATTAATCTCCAAAATATATAAACAGCTCATTCAGCTCAATATCAAAGAAACAAACACCCCAATCCAAAAATGGGCAGAAGACCTAAATAGACATTTCTCCAAAGAAGACATACAGATGGCCACGAAGCACATGAAAAGATGCTCAACATCACTAATTATTAGAGAAATGCAAATCAAAACTACAATGAGGTATCACCTCACTCCTGTTAGAATGGGCATCATCAGAAAATCTACAAACAACAAATGCTGGAGAGGGTGTGGTGAAAAGGGAACCCTCTTGCACTGTTGGTGGGAATGTAAATTGATACAGCCACTATGGAGAACAATATGGAGGTTCCTTAAAAAACTAAAAATAGAATTACCATATGACCCAGCAATCCCACTACTGGGCATATACCCAGAGAAAACCGTAATTCAAAAAGACACATGCACCCGAATGTTCATTGCAGCACTATTTACAATAGCCAGGTCATGGAAGCAACCTAAATGCCCATCAACAGACGAATGGATAAAGAAGATGTGGTACATATATACAATGGAATATTACTCAGCCATAAAAAGGAACGAAATTGAGTCATTTGTTGAGACGTGGATGGATCTAGAGACTGTCATACAGAGTGAAGTAAGTCAGAAAGAGAAAAACAAATATCGTATATTAATGCATGTATGCGGAACCTAGAAAAATGGTACAGATGAGCCAGTTTGCAGGGCAGAAGTTGAGACACAGATGTAGAGAATGGACATATGGACACCAAGGGGGGAAAACTGCGGTGGGGTGGGGATGGTGGTGTGCTGAATTGGGCGAATGGGATTGACATGTATACACTGATGTGTATAAAACTGATGCCTAATAAGAACCTGCAGTATAAAAAAACAAACAAAACAACTAATACTAAACTTTCATTGGGTTATTTGTATGGAAATATGTTAATATAAATGTTTCAGACATTACATGAAAAAAAAAAAAAAAAAAAGAATTACAATTGTCATGCTTTTCCAAAGCACTTTTATTTCCATTTCAGGTGTTGGATAAAAATATTAAAATTGGTCATATAATTATTAAAATTAATTAAAATACCATCTGCTTTAAAAGTTTTATGTAGGTTACAAAACTTAGAATGCATATATATATATTTTATATTAGAATGAAATATAAATATACAGTTATATATTGTATATAAGCATATGTAATGTATGAATATATATTATAAATGTATGTATGCATCATTCACGTGCATATACAAAGATACATATATTACACAAATGCAAAATGTAAAGAGGATACCTAGAGAGAAAAGAAATAGAGAAAGGAGGAAGGAGGAGAAAAAGGGAGAAATGTAAATAGTACAGAAAGTGTGAGAACAAAAGTCAGAACAAACAGAATAAGAGAGAATACATTCCATTAAAAGCTGAGTTGAGAAAATTGCATGGCTAAATTCTAGACTCTGAACAAATGTTGTCATAAAACAATAAGTGACAATTTACCTGGACTCTTTTTAGGCTAATGAGTCTTTAATCTTTACTTTTACACCATATTAATTGGACATATTTATTTATCACCCTAATGAGAGAATCAACTTTATACTCTGCTTTATTACAAATTTTAGCTAACTCGAATATTAAATACAAATTCTCAATTCCTTTAAAAAGATAAAGTCAGACAGTATCAGTGCTGAATAAAGCAGAAAAAAAAATAGCTTTAGTCCCTTCTGGTCTTATATTTTTTGATTTGTTTATATTCATTAGTCCCCTTTCTTTCTATTTCAATGTGTGTTCTGTATTTCAATTCAGATTATGTCTTCGTTTGTAGATATCAACATTATAAAGATGTTTGAATTCATCCAATTAGGTCTTCCCAGGGCCTGCAATTTAAAGCTAGTAATTCATAGGCTATTACTGCTTAATTGTCTAAAGGGGCCACAGTAGAAAGGAAGTCCCTTTGATGTTTTGGATAAAATAACTCAGCTGGAGTGCCATACTTGCTGTTAATTGTACCTGAAGAATGGTTTATGTACTCACTCTTCATTGTATGGCTTCATAAAATTTAATTCAAATGTCTGAACAGAAGAAAATCAAAAAGTCCCACATCAGAGAGTATTGATTCAGAATGAGCAGAGCTGTCTCAGCGAAAGCAAGTCCTGTGAATTTAGATGTTTTGATGTTTGAATGATTTTCAAGATTGATTCCTATTCCTTAATATTTTTTCAAGAGCATGACAAACAGAGCTAAAGAAGGGCTCTACCGGGAGTGACTTCAAGGATTAGCATTTCTTTTCACTGTCAAGCTTTCCAAGTAAAAGGATGAAACCACAGTGACACAGTGGGATGAGCAAAATTTTACCTTTGTTGCATCTATTTGATTTGCATTTATGTTTATTAAGTATAGATATTATAGAAGCAAAGTAAAACCTACAATGCATAGCTCTGAGGTAATTTTATTCCATTTGGTTTCATGAAAAAAATCTGTGGAGTAGATTACTGATTTTTAGTAGTCTATTCAGCATCTGAATAAATGTATGTTGAAGCAAATGGTAAGTGGTATATAGATTAATAATATTTAAACTAATTCAGACTGGGCACATATGTGTCCATTCACTGAATGCATCTATAAACAAATGTTAAAATGTTAATATAGATATTTATTAAAATATTAATATAGAATATTTAAAGATCAATATTTATTACCAAGTGAAAAATAGGTAACAGACCAGTATGTGATATAATTCAAACTTAAAATATTTAGACAAACACATATAGTTTTATAGAACAATACTGGAAGAACATATACCAAAATACTAAGCATAAACATCAATGCATGTTATAATTAAAGGAGTTTTTTTTCTTATTTGTACTTCTCTATATTGTCAAAACATTCAATAATAAAAATGATTATTATAGATTTTAAAGGAGGTTTATATATGTTTTAAACAATAGCAACAAGAATAAAATATACCTCTTAGCTACTTTGTTTATACATTTGGAATTTACTTTGACAAACATTAATATGCAAGTTAAAAACACGAGGATATTAAAATTACCCTCTTATAGACTCTGAGAACTGTTAATTTTTTCTGCTTTGAGAGGAATTTGTGAACTGAAGCATTCTCCAAAAACACTACTCACTAAGAAAATAATTCACAGGTCAAGCAATAGCATACCTGGAATAGCCCATATCACCTTGTTTGTCAATTTTAGATCATTAAACTCTGTTTCAGTGTTTCCTTATATATTAGTTATTTGAGACCCTTTCTTGTTTCCTATCACAAACATTCTTTTCCAGTAGAATTTTAATTTCCCTGCAATTTTTCAACCAATTCAGTCTTCAGTATAATGATATAATGCTTGGCCATTTGCTTTTAAATGTGGTTCTTAAAGGGGAATAAAAATTGGGGGAAAATGATGAGACAAAATTAAATCACTAAATTGAGATTTAGAGAATATATTTTCTTCCCTCTATGAAAGTAAGTTTACTTAAAAAATTTCTAGTGAAGGGGTGGGATAGGGAGGGTGGGAGGGAGGGAGATGCAAGAGGGAAGAGATATGGGGACATATGTATATGTATAACTGATTCACTTTGTTATAAAGCAGAAACTAACACACCATTGTAAAGCAGTTATTCTCCAATAAAGATGTTAAAAAAATTTTTTTCTAGTGAAAAAACATATAGGAATTACTCAAGTCTTTTCTTTTAGTTTGATACTCTTATTCTACAGAATTCTAATGAAAATTCTGATGGCTTCATATAACTGTTAACAGAAGATCAAGATCAACAATAAATAGTTTCATAGGGCTGAATGATAATTTTTATGACTTTTTGTCTGAAATGTTACCTGTTTATTTAAACTTTGTTTTCCAGATATAAGGAAACTTTTCACCTTAAGCTAATTACGACTTACAGAAATCTGGTAAATTATGACTTTGTAAGAAGAATTAAAATATTTATCTTTTCTATCTACCTGATCCCTCCAGAATTTGGAAACTCTTTGTGAATATTCTTATTTTCATGACCATGTCATCATTTGCATGAGTTCAACCAGAATCTATTCTCCTTGTAACAGATCACAATTGAAACATTGATTATATTACAATGGTTTTGACTGGAATGCCATATTTGAGAAAATGCAAAGAATCAGATATGATCAGACAGCTTAAACAACTAAAGTGAACTTTATGGAGCCATAAAGCCCATTAGAAAAACAGCCCGGTGCCTTGCTTACAGGGTTCCCAGCAATCTTACCAGCTAAATAAGAGAAGTTACTTCCTGGTAGGTACAGGACCTCAAGATACTTCAGGGACCTCAAGAAGAGAGGAATCAACCCAAATGTGTAGGTATTTCTAGTAGAATATGGTGGCAAGTCCTTGTAGTGAATTTCCTGGACATGAGAGGCCTTTTAAAAAGTCAATCTGAGATTCTATGTGAAAAGTTCCGGCAAAATAAATTTTAAAGAGCATATACAATCAGCTGCTATTCTTGTTACACTTATGTAAAAAACCTGGCCAAGTTTATGGAAACCAGACTTATTTTGCAAACAAATTAGTCTGAATGTGGTTACATTTTGTAGAAATGAGGGCAATTTTAGAGAAAAAAACATGTTTCAGTGGATATTAAATTCTAGTGCTGTTAATGGTCTTTGAGATTTTATATTTACTGCCTAAGACTCACTTTCAAATGGCTCCTTGTTACTGTGTTGCATTATTGTAAACTTTAACTGAATTATGAAAAGGACATTCTAAGCTTGTTTCTGAAGCTTATTATAGTAATCTGTTTTTAGATGAAGATGAGGTGCCACATGATATGCAACCAGGAGATTATGCATATTGGAAAAGACATCATTTAAAGGACTCTCTCCAACCTAGATCAAAGGGCCCTTGTCAGGTACTCTTAACTAGCTCATGCACAGCAAAACTGAAGGGATTGATTCTTTAATTCATATTTTCACTTAAAAAGGGCCCCTTCACTGGACTAGTCTATAAATAGGACTACTGACTTCAAACTCACCTTAAAACAACAGTCAAACAGAGAAGATATGACATCAGCATCGCGGTGAGAAAAAGACCACATCAGAAGCAGGCAGCTATCCTAAGATGCTGGACCTGACCTGCATGATTTTTTGTAGTGTTTTCTTGATTTTTTGGACTTTTGCTTATTAATCAAGTGTTTTTATATCATGGCCATGGTCTTATGAAGAGTTTAAAAATCAATCCAATCATTGAGCTTAAGTTCAATGATCTATATTCAGTACTTCTGGTTACCTTGGCAGATTTCTCCTCTTGAAGGCTCAGATTGAATGGTCCTTAGGAAATTTAATCTTTATTTTTCACAATCAGTGTTATTTTAATATGATATCTAATTTGTAAATAAAACAGTTTTCTAATTGTTTGAAGCATTTGGTTAGGCAAACATTTCTTACACAAAAACCACAAACCATGAAAAATTGATAATTCTTGTAGACGTCTTCAAAATTTAAAAAGAAAAAAAAAAAAACTTTTTAAAAGCACTCTCAAATAAATGAAAAGGTAAGCCACACATGGAGAGAATAGATATACAAAACATGTATCTAGTAAAGACATGTATTGACATTATAAAAATATTTTAATCACTCAATAAGAGAACAAATAACTTAATAATAGGTAAAATATTTTAGCAAACACTTCACTAAAGAAGACATACAGATGACAACTAGGCACAAAAGAAGATGCTCATCATTAGTTATTTAGAAAATGCAAATTAAAACCTCAGCAGATAATAAAATGCAAGGTTTGGCTAGAAGGTATAACAACTGGGACTCAAACATTTCTTGGAGGAATACAAGTGCAACAGTGCTTAGGAAATTTAATCTTGAAGAATGAAGTTTCAGTTCTGTTTGGGCCATTATTAATATTACTAACTGGAATCACTCACTTGGCCAATCACTCATACTTGCTTTGACCCTGGCCATAAATATGAATTTTCTTTAAATGTTACTCAAGCTCAATCAGAGCAAAAAAGCTAAATTTCAGTCAAAAACCATAACTTACCACTTATTAAGAGGATCCTCCCTCAGTTATGGGATTAATTTATATGGGTAACACCAGGTTATGTTCATTTAAGTTTAAAGCCCCCTTATGTTGGGAACAATTAATTCATACTACATATAATCAGCCTAATAACACTAGGAAATTAGGTTGGGTGCCTTACAAGCAATGCTAATATATCATTACTTTTAAAGATAGCAAATGGCAAGCAATAGACTGGGTCTGACAGCTGTATTCTGCCTATTCTGCAAGACTATTATTTCCTGTATTACCCAATGTGTAAGTGAGCCTCCAACAAAAATAATGATGACTAAGCTACTTAAAATGGTTTACCAAATATCTAGTTCTATGTAAGATTAAAATGATTGCAATAGTGTAACTCTAGATATATGAATTAACAAAGGAGAACATCTCCTGAACCATAACAGACTAGTAAGACAAGTGGTCCAGAGACTTTTATGCTACCATTAACAGAGCCCTGTCTAGTAATAGCATATTGAGTGGCCTATCAATGAAATCCTCGCCTGACCTAGGAATGAGCCTTACTAGCTCTGTGGGACAAATTGGTCATGAAATGTCTCCCAAAACTTGGTCGATTCATGACCAAAAGTGGAGAATTATAAAAGAAAGAATGCTTCCCACCACCCAGTTATACAAAGATTAAGTAATTAGCCACTGCAGTCGCTGACCAATGGTTCACCCAGAAAGGAATTCAGCATGAAAAACACTTTGTGTTTTGGAAAAACAGGCACCTTATGTATTTATATATCTCAGGAAGAATTTTAATAAACCCAAATTCTTGCATCTCCCCATACATAGAACAAAAAAAAGAGAAAAAAAAAAACAAAACAAAACCCACTGGCATCATTAACAGAGATACCTGTTCCTCATGACTGGCAATAACAATTTGTTGACACGTGTGATTGACTGCGTGTAACCCCTGGCCAGAATCATATATATACCAGCCACTGCCCCACCTCTTTGAACATTACGTCAGAGCTGTCCGAGAGGCTATCTCCTGGGCTATAGTCCCCACTGAGACCCTGAATAAAACCCCACCCACGGCTCTTAAACACTGAGCAATTTTTTTTTTTTTTCAGTCTGGTCAAATTTGAACTTTAGTTTGAGAAAGGTTGACTTAGAAAATTATTGATATCACCTTTGTGTTTTATGAGAGTACTAGAAAATTATTGATATCACCTTATGTTTTATGAGAGTACTGGAAATAAATGTTGTACATAAGTAAATTGAATATATTGCTCTCAGTAACCTTCACAGTTATTAAGCAAGGTATCAAATAATGTGGATTAGTGTTTTACTTTTTTTTGATAATTATAACTGTTTGCCTGACACCAAAAACACAAATGTCATAACTTTATTAATAACTCTATTAGTTTGCTTAATGTGTCCAAAGTGTCTAATGACATTGTTTGAACAAAGTAAAATATTAATTCTCTTATGTCTTTTTTTCATGTTTTTGGGTATCTCCCACTTTCTGAATAAATGGGTGGCACCCTATGGGAGAAAAACACAACACATTTTTTTCAATAAACTTTATTAATAAAAAACATATATTTTATAAAATATTTATTTATAAGTGATCTATTGCCTACTATTTGAATTCATAGGATATAAATTCAAATAAGAAAGTATTCTTCCTGGGGGTTTTTTCCCTATTAATTCAGAATTAGAATGGAAAGAAATATATAACTAAGAAGGAAACTTCCAAAAAAATCACCATAACTTGAAGAACAATATCTATGTCATTTCACTCTATTTCTTTTTAACTAATCCTCTCCTTTGAAAGGAGAAGGTTTTCATTCCAGGTAAGGGCAAAGAATGGTCCTTGGCATTCAACTGTTCTTTGGTATCCTTCACTGGTAATTCTGCTCTCTCTCTAGACTTATGTCTCTTTTTTATTTCTTTCTTAAACTTTTTCCTCCTATTGAGAATAGATAATACGAGGACAAGTCAGAATTAATAGAAATTGTGATAATAGCAACAACAAGACAGTACTATAAGGAGATCCTGACTGAAGAAATTATTCAATCAAGGGCCAGACTTTCCTGTACCTCTAACCTCATTCTGCATACAATCTACTTTTGTCCTTCAAGATTCCTATATCCAGCAAAGGGAATAAAACATTAAAAAGAGCAATAAATTTCTGTCCTAGGTCAACTGTTCTATAATTCAGCTCTTCTTCTGTTCAGACTTTAGATCTTGACAAACTACCTGGACTCTCTCACTGCACCTGTGCTGTCAGAATGCTTTTATTTAGCAGGACACCTGGTCAGTGTCCTGATTCTACTCTTACTACAGAAAATTGCAGAGCAAGGGAAGCATTTCAATCTTATTAACTCCTGGTTAAAACCACGAGAATGATAATAGACATCCCGTAGTACACCTGAAAATGTATTTAAAATAAAACTGTGAGAAAATATGCAGCTAATAAATAATACATCTATGAGTAATTAGAAGTAATTTGAACTTTCTACAAAGTCCAAACATAATAATTCTCTCTTACTATATAGGAAAGGAAAGATAAAATAGTCAATAAATAAAGAATTAAATTCTTGAGTTAGGCATGGGGGGAGCCTTTCCATATATAAATTCTCCTCAATTCACAGGCAATTTCCCTTTTCAGGTCAAAGAAAGTATTCATGACTTTGAAGTAACTCAATTTCAGACTGAAAGTATTTGCCTTATGTCCAATATTCATTGTGGCCGTTACCTCCAACTCACTGATTTTTAAACAGCTGACTGAGTAGAGGACACAAATAATAGGAGAAAATTTGCACTGAGTCACCGACTCAATCCAGTGTTCAGATATAACTATTGCACTTATAGCTCCTTTAAAAAAATTAGCAATGTCCTGTTAGATTCTACTTAGACATGAATTCCTCTGATAACATTTTTAAAAATATCTCTAATTTACCAAAAATCATAATCAGATCACACGATCTTATTCACGATCACAGTGATTATTTTTTATTAACTAGAAATTAAATAATGCTTGTTTTCAGGTTATAAAAGGCATTTTAAAGTAGAGTTTACAGTTACTTTTGGACCTAGCTGACATTAACCAAAAATATGCGGTAATATAAAATATGAGCTTTTTTTTTGCTGTCATGAATGAAAAGTAAAGTTAGTAAAGTGTTTTTTCCCACTTCTTTAAAATGCTAATGCTATTTCAACACTGACTTAAAATTTTTCCCCATTTTATATTAAATTCTAAATATCAAAGTCCCAGAAGCATCTGTTTTGCATCACTCACTAAGACTGGCAGAAGCTACATATTTTCATCACATGCTTTTTCTGTTTTCTTCAGTCTCCATGCCTTCATTTTAATTCTAACTTTTCGCACTTGTGATACGTATTATTTCTGCATTTGAAATCTGTACAATATCAAAATGCCAGTAATTACAGTCACAAGAGTCGATAATCAAGAACTGATGTGATGAGGATAATTAAAAAGTATTAAAATGAGAGAAAAAAGATTTATAATATTAAAAAAGTGTTTTAAAATGTGTTTGAGGATTTCAAGAATGAGCGGTTCTATGAATTCCACAATAAATGTTTCCTAAATGAGGTCTTGAAAGAAAATATATTAAAGAAAGTATATTCAGGGCTTCCCTGGTGGCGCAGTGGTTGAGAATCTGCCTGCCAATGCAGGGGACACGGGTTCGAGCCCTGGTCTGGGAAGATCCCACATGCCGCGGAGCAACTGGGCCCGTGAGCCACAACTACTGAGCCTGCGCGTCTGGAGCCTGTGCTCCGCAACAAGAGAGGCCGCGATAGTGAGAGGCCCGCGCACCGCGATGAAGAGTGGCCCCCGCTCGCCGCAACTAGAGAAAGCCCTCACACAGAAACAAAGACCCAACACAGCCAAAAATAAATAAATAAACAAAATTAAAAAAAAAAAAAAAGCCATGACTTTAAAAAAAAAAAAAAAAAAGAAAGTATATTCAAATAAAAATAAACACTTATTAATTACAGTCTGAGGCCACAGTGATTGATAATTGTGTGAAGACAGACAGTTGGGCTGCAGTTCTGAAATGGGCAGCAGCACACAACAGTAGTCAAACAAGAAGTACCTACTTGTCGAGGGAGAAAAGCAGAAAGGAGTCAGAAAGGGTTTTCAAAAGAGGTTAAATAAAATTGAGCATTCCTAAGTCTATGGCTCACACAGAAGAGCAAAATTGCTAGTGGATGGGAGTAAGGAAGTCTAAGCATACAGACCTGAGAGCCTGTTCTCCAAATTTCCCAATATCCCCACAGGAAAGAAAATCTGACCTGCCAGTATAACCTGGCTACTTACCCACAGCATCTCAAAGAAAAAAGCTGACATAACTGCAAAAGTGTGAGACAGGAAAGGATAAGCCTAGATATAATAAAAAGTAAAACACAAGAAGAGCAGGAAGATTAAAATTAAAAGCACATGAGGAAAAATAATATTATAGAAAAGCACCCAACCAATTGAATAATGAGATTAAGTCACTAATGGTATGTAAATAACATCATATTCTCAAAGAATGTTAAAAATAAGGACAATGAAGGCTCTCAAAGGAGTGACAGAAGAAATGTATCCATAAAAACGATAGGAAGGGCTTCCCTGGTGGCGCAGTGGTTGAGAATCTGCCTGCTAATGCAGGGGACACGGGTTCGAGCCCTGGTCTGGGAAGATCCCACATGCCACGGAGTGGCTGGGCCCGTGAGCCACAACTGCTGAGCCTGCGCGTCTGGAGCCTGTGCCCCGCAACGGGAGGGGCCGCGATAGTGAAAGGCCCGCGCACCGCGATGAAGAGCGGTCCCCGCACCGCGATGAAGAGTGGCCCCCGCTTGCCGCAACTGGAGAAAGCCCTCGCACGAACCGAAGACCCAACACAGCCAAAAATAAATAAATAAATAAATAAATAAATAAATAAATATTTAAAAAAAAAAAAAAAAAAAAACGATAGGAAATCGTACATCAAAACAAGCTATATAAATCAAAACCAAATAGACATCCAAAAGAATTAATTGGAATTACTAGGATAATAAAATTATCATACTAAAAATATTCAATAGATGTAGTATATTCTAGAATGAACCCCGTGGGGGGAAAAATGATTGGAAGTGAATGCTGAAGAATTCATTCAGAATAAACCAGAGAAATATACTAAATATGAGAAATTTTGAAGATATGGATATTTGATTGAAAGACTCCAAGATACGTTGCATAAAATGTCCAGAAGGAAAGATTAAAGGGAATTACAAAATTACAAAAAAAAAAAACAAGGGTGATTAAAAATATTCCAGAACTGAAAAAAACATATGAGACTTTAGAGTTAAAATATGCATGAATTGTGAAACAATATATTAAATATATAACCTAATTATATTGCATCTATAGAATATCAGGTACAAAGTTTATTATTAGAGACACAGCACAAAAAGTGGGGGAGCACACAGAGAAACTGTTTAGTTAAGGCAGAAGCAGGGCAGAGATGCACACCGGGAGAGAAAGGGTGGGGGCGTCCCCCACTAACGAGAAGGAGCCCAGTAAAGAGGTGGTTGAATCATTTATATAGGGCAGTTCTTCCGGGTCTTTGTCTACCCTTAGCCAAATGCCTGGGTTCTTTTTCCACACCTGACCTGCCCTAGGGCCCTCCCCAACATGCATGTGCAACGTTTTTCCAAGATGGATTCCAGCCCGGAGGCCTATGGGAGCCTTGGCATCACCTATTATGGGGTGGCACCCCCTCCCTTTTGACCCCCAAGGAGCCTTTCTGTGCATGTGCAGTGTCTCCCTTGCCCCAAGGATGGGAAATATGTGACCTCTTGATCTTTTGCTCAAACAGGGATTAGCCCCTTTCTGTCCCTGCCATGACTGTTATCTTAAAGTGTCCAGAGGAGGCAAAGTCCAGCTATTTACCCTGTTCCTGTTGTTATTTCCATCTCGAAGTGCAAACAGGAGGCTGGCTGTAAATATCTAGCCTAGAGCCCACCTGCCTCCTGCCTCAGGAAATGTAAACAGGAGGCTAGCTGTAAATGCCTAGCCTGGAGCCCATCTATCTCCTGACTCACTGGGAGGGTCCTGAAGACATACTTTTCTCCACTTCTGTGAGAAAAATTACTTGTGAGAGTAATTCCTGCATCATGGAAGAGCCGGCTTCTGCAGGCCAGACTTCACAGGGGGGCACTGCAGTCACTGAACTGGGAAGCCTAAATGCAATTAGAGTAATTGGATTCCCAGGTAGCAGGGGTCAAGTTACAGCACTCAGACACCAAAAGCAAGGTGGGTGGGGTAATGGCAGCAGAGCCAGTGAAGCAATCAGAATAATCAACTCACACAGACCTAAGACACTGGCTAGTTATGGTGTCCCTACAGAGAAATGCATAGGAAGAATACTAAATTCTTACTTGATCTGTATGAACGATAAAGTTCTAAGTCAAGTGAACAAAAGTCTAGAGCAAATCATAAAATCAGAGAGTCACGGTCTCTCAATCAGTTCCCAGACTCAAGCCAGTTTATGGACCCAGAACCCTTTGAATGCAGAGGAGGCTGGGTTCCCTTGAGGAACGCTGCTGCGAATGTATACTGTGAATCTTTCTCCCAGCCTTCCCTAAAGGGACCTGTAGCCTTTACCAGGGTAACTGTGCATTTGGGAAAAAGAAATAAATTGATTTTCAGGAACAACTGGATGCTGGCTATCTACTGACACTAAATCCTGGAGACCCAAAACATCCCTGCGACTCAGATTGGGGATTTATGGTGGTCAGATGACCAACTGAGTTTTACCTCAGGTGCATCTCGCAGTGGGCCCAGTGGTCCTCACACCCATCTTGTTATTTCCTCAGTTCTGGAATGCCTACTTGGAATAGATATATCAGCAGCTGGAAGACTCCCCATATTGGTTCTCTGACCTGTGTGATGAGGGCAATTATTTCAGGAAAGGCCAAGTGGAAGCCAGCAGAAGTGACTCTATCTAGGAAACTAGTAAGCCAAAAGAAACTGCATTCCTGGAGGGACTGCAGAGATTAGCACCATGACCAAGGCCTTGAAACAAGCAGAGGTAGTGACTCTCATCACATCGCATTCACCTCACCCACTGGCCTGTGCAGAAGACAGATGGGTGTTGGGGAGAAACAGAGGACTGCTCTAGGCTTCACCAGGTGATGACTCCAATTGCAGCTGTGGTACCAGATCGATTTCATTACATGAGTGAATTAACACATCCCTGCTACCACATATAGAGCTAGTTATCTAGCAAATGCTTTTTTCTCAATACCTGTTGGTAAGAACTACCAGAAGCAGTTTACCAGGCCAGCAAACCACTTTTACTCTCCTATCTCGGGTCCAGAGACCAGACCTATGTCTTAATTTTGTTCACTGGATCTTTATCATGTTTCCCTTCCAGAAGGTATCACACTGGTCTATTATATTGATGTTGTTGTGCTGATTGGAAATAGTGCGCAAGAAGGAATAGCTATTCTACACTTATTGATAAGATATTTGCTTTCAGAAAGTGGGACATAAATCTGACAAAAACTCAGAAGACTTCTACCTCAGTGAAATCTCTAGGGGTCAAGTGGTGTGTTCCATGTCAATATAAACCTTCTAAGGTGAAGGATAAGTGGCTACGTCTGTCCTTTTCTACAACCAAAAGGAGTACAACACCTAGGGAGACTCTGGATTTTGGAGATAACTTATTCCTCATTTGGGTGTGTCACTACATCCCAAATACCAGGTGACTTGAGAAGGTGCTGTTTTTGAGCGGAGCCCAGAACAAGAGGAAGCTCTGGCCCAGGTCCAGGTTGTTGGGCAAGCCGCTCCCCTACTTGGGCCACGTGACCCAGCAGATCCAAGGGTGCTTGAAGTGTCAGTGGAGGTAAGGCTGCTGTTTCGAGCTTTAGACAGGTCCTTACAGATGCATCCCAGCCCAGGCCCTTAGGATTTGGGAACAAAGTCCTGACATTCCCCACAAATAACTACTCTCCTTTTGAGAAAGAGACCCTGGGCTGCTACTGAGCTTTAGTAGAGACTGAATGCTGAACCGTGGGCCGCCGAGTTACCATGTGACCTGGGCTGCCCATCCTGAGCTGGGTGTTATCTGACCCATCAAGTCATAAAGTTGGGCGTTCACATCAGTACTGCATCATCTACTGGGAGTGGTTTATACATGACTGAGACTCAACAGGCCCTGAAGGAACAAGTGAAGTACGTGAAGTGGCCCAAATACCTGTAGTGCCCGGTCCTGTCCACTCCTGCCTTCTCTCCCACCCCCTGCACCTATGACCCCACGGGGAGCTCCCCATGATCAGTAAGTATAGGAAGAGAAGACTTAGGCCTGGTTTACAGATGGGTCCGCGTGGTACGCAGGGACCACCTGAAAGTAGACAGCTGCGGTGCCACTGCCCCTTTCTGGGGTCCCCCTGAAGGACAGTGGGGAAGGGAAATCCTCCCAGTGGACAAAGCATAAGCACAGCACCTAGTTATTTTCTTTACCGTGAAGAAGACATGGCCAGATGTGTGATTATATACCAAGTCGCGTGCCATGACCAGGCTCGATGGTCAAGGACTTTGAAGGAACAGGTTTGGAAAATTGGTGACAATTATATCTGAGTAAGAGGTATGCGACTAGATCTCTCTAAGTGGGAAAAAAAAAAAAAAAAAAAAACCCATGAAGATGTTTGTGTCCCATGTGAATGCTCACAAAAGGGTGACCTCAGCTGGGGAGGATTTTAATAATCAAGCGGTTAGGGTGACCCATTCTGCGGATACCAGCCTGCCTCTTTCCCCAGCCACCGCTGTCATCACCCAAAGGGCTCGTGAACAAAGTGGCCGTGGTGCCAGGGATGCAGGCGATGCGTGCGCTTAGACACATGGACTTCCACTCGCCCAGGCTGACTCGGTGAGGTCACGGCTGAGTGTGCAATCTTTCAGCTGCAGAGACCAACCCTGAGTCCCTGATACGGCACCATTTCCAGGGTTGATTGGCCAGCCATCTGGTGGCAGGTTGATTACATTGGATCATTTCCATCATAGAAGGGCAGCATTTTGTTTTTACTGTAACAGACAATCTGGATATGGATTTGTTTTCCCTGCACACAATGCTTCTGATAACGCTACTACCCATGAATTAAAAAAACTGACTTAGCTGTCCTTAAAAGAGACAGAGGAGGAAAAGACACAGAAGAGGCCACGTGAAGGTGGAAGCAGAGGTTGGGGTGATGTGGCCACCAGCCCAGCATGCCTGGAACCACCAGAGCTGGAAAAGGGAAGGCAGGATTCTTCCCTAGAGCCTTGGAGGGAACCCAGACCTGCTGACACCTTGATTTCAGAACGTCTGTCCTCCAGGACTGTGACAGAATAAATTTCTGTTATCTTAAGCCAAAAGAAAAAATGACTTAGCTTTCATCATGGTATTCCACACAACATTGCTTCTGATCAAGGGACACACTTCACAGCAAATGAAATGCAGCAGTGGGTTCGTGCTCATGGAATCCACTGATATTACTATGCTTCCCCACATCCTGAAGTAGCTGGTGTGATAGAAGAGCAGAGTGACCTATTGAAGACTTAAGTACTGTACCAGCTAGGGGGCAATACTCTGCAGGGCTGGGGCAAGGTTTTCCAGAAGGCTCTACGTGCACTGAATCAGCGTCCAATATAAGGTACTGTGTCTCTCATAACCAGGAGTTATGGGTCCAGAGTCAGGGGAAATAGGAATGACATCACTATTACTCCTAGGGACCCATCAGCAAAATGTGCTTTTCCTTTCTTGCAGACTTATGCTTTGCTGGCCCAGAGGTCTTAAGTGCAAAGGGAGCAATGCTTCCACCAGGAGACACAACAATGATTCCATTGAACTGGAAGTTAAAAGTCACCTAACCACTTTGGAATCCTCTTAATTTTTAACAGGCAAAGAAGCGAGTTACTATGCAGGCTAGGGTGATTGAGCCTGACTCCCAAGGGGGATTGGACCACTACTCCACAATGGAAGTGAAGAAGAGTATGTTTGGAATACAGATCCCTTCGGGTGTTTCTCTGTGAATAAGGTCAATGGAAAATTACCACAACCCAATCCAGGCAGAACTACTAATGACTCAGACCTTTTAAGAATGAAAATGTGGTTACTCTACTAGGTAAAGAGCTGAGGTGCGTGCTGAATGTAGGCAAAGGAAATACAGAATGGATAGGGGAAGAAGGTAATTGCCATAAATATTTCCTCATTTTGTTATGAATATATATGCATGCAAATATTGGTGTTTTCTTCCCTCTCTTATCCCTTACCATGTACCATAAGGCATCATTTAGGTATTGTTAATTTTACATCATACTATTTAGGTTATGGGGTATCAAGGAGAAAAGTAAACATGACTCAAGTTCTTTACCTCTTCTGGGGGAGGGGCTAGTGCATTTCCTGTTGTACGCAGGATAGTTGCATCATAGCAGGCAGAACTACAACTTCGTTATAGTCTTTATTTGGAGATTAAGTATAGTTTAAGGAGATGTATGTTGGTGCCAAGTTGACAAGAGTGGGACTTGTGATAGTTAATTTTCTGCATCAACTTGATTGTGCTGTGCAGTGTCCAGATATTTGATTAAGCATAATTTTTCTGAAAATAACAATAAAAATTCTAAATATCATACAAAAAATTCAAATGAATATTGAAAATATTTTTAATTGATAACTAATAATTTGCCCTTGCTTAAAACCTTAAAATATATCATAAAACTGTAATAATAAAATTTTTGTTAATTTCATAAAACATAACAACCTAATCAACATAGCAATGAGAAAGCACAGATGCAGATTACAGCGTATATAATAACATTATAATGAAAGAAAAATCTCCACCTATCAATTTTAAAAGCTCAATTTTTAAATAAATTATATTGAAAAGTCTTTCTAAAAATGTAAAATAATATTTGATTCTCCCTATAATTACCTGAAATAAGTTACAGTAATGTATTAGAAGTATGAAGTTATCTATGACATAGTTTTGATAATTGCAGGAGTGGCTAGTCATTTTTTCAAGCAACTGAGACTTAATTGCAACTACTTTGTCAATTCAATTGTAATACCACCCAGGGTATGTGCTTTTTTTTTTTATATCTTAGTCTTTGACAATCCTCACTTTATGCTATTCAAGTGACATTGTCAAAAATGATTAGAAAGAATTTTCTTTATTCCTTTATCACCAACAATGAAATAGTTTACTGCTTGATCAAAAGTCACTTGGGGGGCTTCCCTGGTGGCGCAGTGGTTGAGAGTCTGCCTGCTAATGCAGGGGACACGGGTTCGCGCCCTGGTCTGGGAAGATCCCACATGCCACGGAGCAACTAAGCCCGTGTGCCACAACTACTGAGCCTGCGTGTCTGGAGCCTGTGCTCCGCAACAAAAAGAGGCCACAATAGTGAGAGGCCCGCGCACCGCGATGAAGAGTAGCCCCCGCTTGCCGCAACTACAGGAAGCCCTAGCACAGAAACGAAGACCCAACATAGTAATCAATCAATCAATAAATAAATCTTAAAAAAAAAAAAAAAAAGTCACTTGGGCATCATTCAGTTTCAAGAATGCGTGAAATAAATAAGATATGAACAGACATAAAAAATTGAAGTATAATAGTTATATCATTAACATCTAATGCCAGAGTAAATTGCTCAAAGATCGACTAATAGTTTCATAAGAATGACTACTTACTAGACCAGGTGTTTCATGTGCTTATAAAATGAGTTATTTCAATTTAGCTTACACACAATGAGGAATGCAGTCTAAAATGAAGAACATTAAAAGTAAATATCTGCTTGTAAAATAATTTATAAATTTTTATATAAGTAGATTCTGGAGCTAAGCAATTTTCAACAAACACTATGATTAAGAAATACAGATAAATATATAGTCAATTAAGCAAGGTATTAAACATGGAGGTTTTATTAAAAATGTTATTTCTAGATTTTTTTTCAATTGCATTGCAATTCATGTGGGGTATAAACTATTCTGAGTCAGGATTTATGTGATTCTAACTTATACACACATAAAAAGTTAATAATATTCAATAATAATTCTTATTGTGAAACTATAATGTTAAAATACCATTTTTCTCATGACACATTGCTAAGAAACTTGCATTATTTATTTCCGAATGCTATTACTACATTGGGAAAATATATTGCAAATAAAACCTATTTCAGCACGATTTAAATATATCTTATATATCATATAACTCAGGGTATATGCCCAGTAGTGGGATTGCTGGGTCATATGGTAGTTCTATTTGTAGTTTTTTAAGGAACCTCCATACTGTTCTCCAAAATTGCTATATCAATTTACATTCCCACCAAGAGTGCAAGAGAGTTCCCTTTTCTCCACACCCTCTCCAGCATTTATTCTTTGCAGATTTTTTGATGACAGCCATTCTGACTGGTGTGAGGTGATACCTCATTGTGCTTTTGATTTGCATTTCTCTAATGATTCGTGTTGTTGAGCATCCTTTCATGTGTTTGTTGGCAATCTGTATATCTTCTTTGGAGAAATGTCTGTTTAGGTCTTCTGCCCATTTTTGGATTGGGTAGTTTGTTTTTTTGATATTGAGCTGCATAAGCTGCTTGTATATTTTAGAGATTAATCCTTTGTCAGTTGCTTCATTTGCAAGCATTTTCTCCCATTCTGATGGTTGTCTTTTCATCTTGTTTATGGTTTTCTTTGATGTACAAAAGCTTTTAAGTTTCATTAGGACCCATTGCTTATTTTTGTTTTTATTTCCATTTCTCTAGGAGGTGGTCAAAAAGGATCTTGCTGTGATTTATGTCATAGAGTGTTCTGCCTATGTTTTCCTCTAAGAGTTTTATAGTGTCTGGCCGTACATTTAGGTCTTTAATCCATTTTGAGTTTATTTTTGTGTATGGTGTTAGGAAGTGTTCTAATTTCATTCTTTTACATGTAACTGTCGAGTATTCCCAACACCACTTATTGAAGAAGCTGTCTTTTCTCCATTGTATATTCTTGCCTCCTTTATCAAGAATAAGGTGACCATATGTGCATAGGTATATCTCTGGGCTATCTATCTGGTTCCATTGATCTATATTTCTGTTTTTGTGCCAGTACCATACTGTCTTGTTTACTGTAGCTTTGTAGTATAGTCTGAAGTCAGGGAACCTGATTCCTCCAGCTCTGTTTTTCTTTCTCAAGATTGCTTTGGCTATACGGGGTCTTTTGTGTTTCCATACAAATTGTGAAATTTTTTGTTCTAGTTCTGTGAAAAATGCCAGTGGTAGTTTGATATGGATTGCATTGAATCTGTAGATTGCTTTGGGTAGTATAGACATTTTCACAGTATTGATTCTTCCAATCCAAGAACAGGGTATATTTCTCCATCTGTTTGTATCATCTTTAATTTCTTTCATCAGTGTCTTATAGTTTTCTGCATACAGGTCTTTTGTTTCCTTAGGTAGGTTTATTCCTAGGTATTGTATTCTTTTTGTTGCAATGGTAAATGGAAGTGTTTCCTTAATTTCTCTTTCAGATTTTTCGTCCTTAGTGTATAGGAATGCAAAAGATTTCTGTGCATTAATTTTGTATCCTGCTACTTTACCAAATTCATTGATTAGCTCTAGTAGTTTTCTGGTGGCATTTTTAGGATTCTCTATGCATAGTATCATGTCATCTTCAAACAGTGACAGCTTTATTTCTTCTTTTCTGATTTGGATTCCTCTTATTTCTTTTACTTCTCTTCCATTCTTCTGCCTCAGTTATTCTGCTATTGATTGATTCTAGAGAATTTTTAATTTCATTTATTGTGTTGTTCATCATTGTTTGTTTGCTCTTTAGTTCTTCTAGGTCCTTGTTAAATGTTTCTTATATTTTCTCTATTCTATTTCCAAGTATTTGGATCATCTTTACTATCATTACTCTGAATTCTTTTTTAGGTAGACTGCCTATTTCCTCTTCATTTGTCTGGTCTAGTATGTTTTTACCTTGCTCCTTCATCTGCTGTGCATTTCTCTGTCTTCTCATTTTGCTTAACTTCCTGTGTTTGGGGTCTCGTTTTCACAGGCTGCAGGTTCATACTTCCCATTGTTTTTGGTGTCTGCCCCCAGTGGCTAAGGTTGGTTCAGTGGGTTGTGTAGGCTTCCTGGTGGAGAGAACTGGTGCCTGTGTTCTGGTGGATGAGGCTGGATCTTGTCTTTCTGGTGGGCACGTCCACGTCTGGTGGTGTGTTTTTGGGTGTCTGTGACCTTATTATGATTTTAGGCAGCCTCTCTGCTAATGGATGGGCTTGTGTTCCTGTCTTGGTAGTTGTTTGTCATGTGGGGTCCAGCACTGGAACTTGTTGGTCGTTGAGTGGAGCTAGGTCTTAGCATTGAGATGGAGATCTCTGGGAGAGCTCTTGCCGATTGATGTTCCATGGAGCTGGGAGGTCCCTGGTGGACCAGTGTCCTGAACTCAGCTCTCCCACCTCAGAGGCTCAGGCCTGCCACTCAGCCAGAGCACCAAGCCCCTATCAGCTACACAGCTCAGAAGAAAAAGGAAAAAGAAAAAAGAAAAAAAAGAAAGAAAAAATAGAGTAATATAAAATAAAGTTATTAAAATAAAAACTTTTTAAATTATTAAAATAAAAAAATAAAAAGGTAATTGAAAAAATGAGAGAGCAACCAACCAATAAACAAATCTACCAATGATAATAAGCTGTAAATACTAAACTAAGATAAACATAAATCCAGAAACAAATTAGATACAGGAAGCAAACCCCAAATCTACAGTTGTTCCCAAACTGCACCACCTAAATTTTGGGATGATTCATTGTCTATTCAGGTATTCCACTGATGCAGGTACATCAAGTTTATTGTGGGGATTTAATGTGCTGCTCCTGAGGCTGCTGGGAGAGATTTCCCTTTCTCTTCTTTGTTCGCACAGCTCCTGGGGTTCAGCTTTGGATTTGGACCTGCCTCTGTGTGTAGGTAACCTTCTAGCATCTGTTCTTCACCCAGATAGGAGGGGGTTAAAGGATCGGCTGATTAGGGGTCTCTGGCTCATGCAGGCTGGGGTGAGGGAAGGGTATGGAATGTGAGGTGAGCCTGTGGTGACAGAGGCCAGCGTGATGTTGCAACAGCCTGAGGAGCGCCGTGTGTTCTCCCGGGGAAGTTGTGCCTGAATCATGGGACCCTGGCCGTGGCGGGCTGCACCGGCTCCTGGGAGGGGCGGTGTGGAGAGTGACCTGGGCTCGCACACAGGCTTCTTGGTGGTGGCAGCTGCAGCCTTAAGGTTTCATGCACATCTCTGGTGTCCGTGCTGATAGCTGCAGCTCGTGCCCATCTCTGGAGGTCGTTTAGGCAGTGTTCTGAATCTCCTCTCCTCGTGCACCCTGAAACAATGGTCTCTTGCCTCTTCGGCAGTTCCAGACTTTTTCCTGGACTCCCTGCTGGCTAGCCATGGCACACTAGCCCCCTTCAGGCTGTGTTCACGCCAGCAACCCCAGTCCTCTCCCTGCGGTCCGACCGCAGCCCGAGCCTCAGCCCCCAGCCCCGCCCGCCCCGGCGGGGGAGCAGACAAGCCTCTCGGGCTGGTGAGCGCTGCTCGGCGCCGAGCCTCCGTGCGGGAGTCTCTCCGCTTTGCCCTCCGCACCCCTGTGGCTGCGCTCTCCTCCGCGGCTCCGAAGCTCCCCCCTCCGCCACCCGCAGTCTCCGCCCGCGAAGGGGCTCCTAGTGTGTGGACACCTTTCCTCCTTCACGGCTCCCTCCCACTGGTGCAGGTCCTGTCCCAACTCTTTTGTGTCTGTTTTTTCTTTTTTCTTTTGCCTTACCCAGGTACGTGGGGAGTTTCTTGACTTTTGGGAAGGCTGAGTTCTTCTGCCAGCATTCAGTAGGTGTTCTGTAGGAGTTGTTCCACATGTAGATGTATTTTTGATGTATTTATGGGGAGGGAGGTGATCTACACGTCTTACTCCTCTGCCAGCTTGATGGTCCCCCGAAGTGAATATTCCCATACAAGGACACGATACAACGTGGTTTTCAATGGCAGACAAGATCTGGAGATGAGGAATTTACTCTCAGCTTGAGTGGCTTGACTGGCGTGGGTGCCAACAGGATTTGAGACAGTGAGGTGTGATGTCCCAATGCTGGCCAGAAACAGGAAGGAAGCACGAGTGGTGAGCCAGACAAGCAAGTGTCTGTGGCGCCTTGGTGACAGTCTTTTCTCTCTGTTTTGCTTTCACGTGTTGCTTTTATTTGATTATTTCTGTCTGTCTTGTACTCAAGGTCCCCAAGAGAGACTACCTAATTGGGTCCAAATTTCTGTAAGCAGTAGACTTCAGGACAGAGCTGCTACGTGCTCACAGGTGTCTTACCAAAGGCTGCCTCTAAGTGAAGTGCTGACCCTCAGTCTAATCGGTTGTGATCTTCACTTTGGAATAATGTGGGACACCTCCAAAAGAGGATCCAGGTGAGCTGGTGGATCAGAACCTCCTAGACTTTACTGAAAGGGCCCATGTAAATGATGAGCACCTTGAAGAGCTTCTCCAATACAAACATGAGGCTTTACATACGACAGTGTCCAGCCTGTCATGCATGTAGTGGTAAGGGTCCCCTTCTGTATTTCATTTATATTGGGATGGAATATAATATAATATCCAGAGAAAGCTCTAAGAATTTGGAAAGAGTAATCAGGCATGGTGATCTTCAATAATAGTAATGGAAGGCTTTGAAAAGTTATCCAAGGGCAGGGAGTGATTTTTTTACATATATGTTAAACAAAGTTATCCTGAGTGACATGATTCTTATAGGCAATCACGTTACAGATTTGTGTAAAAAAAAAAAAAATTATATATATATATATATATATATATATATATATATATATAGCCCTCATGAGTAGAAGATTTTTTGTAAATACTACTTAGACAATAAAATAAAAAAAAAATAAAGCAACCTGAAAACAACCACAACTGAGCATCATTCCAAGGTCTCTCATTCTTGCATTTGCTCTAAAGCCTTCAAGTTTCCTTCTCCTTTTTATCTGAAAATAGACATTGGAAAGGACCATGGAGCTCCAACCAATCCTGGGGTGAGACATGGTAAAGTTCACCTGACTTGAGAATGGACAAGGAGCTGGCTGATTTGGGGGTTAGGAAGAGTGGGCTAGAGAAAATAGGGCAGGTAGCATTCCAGGAAGGAGGATTGGTTTTACAGAATGGAAGGTATTGGGGTGAAAGGAACAAAATGAGCAGGAGTGATCACAGCACAGTCCAAATCTGAACTCGTGATGGTGAGCTCCCGTCGCTTCATCTGGTCATGATGTGATGTGCATCATCATGACTCGCCATGACTTGGATTTGATCCCTGAAATATTTAATAAAGATACACTTAAATGTTATATTTCCTATCTGATACATGTGTGTCTTGGACTGACATTAAGAAAGAAATATTTCCCTCTTCCGTCCAGTAATGCTGGGCAATAGAGATAATTTATTTGGGGGATAATATGTTATCAGAGATCCATCAAATAAACATGGCTGGAGAAAAAAAAAAAAAAGATGATAGTGTAGCTTCACCCTTCCAGGAACTGATGTTCCAATAGGAAAAGAGCCCATCGTGTAGGTAACATGCACACACACAGGTGTAAATAAAGTTAGGATTACTATTTTAAAACAAGTGCATTTGTAGAAAGTATGGTCTTTCAAATTTTACTGTTAAAAGAAAAAAAACTGCCCTTTTATTACCTATGTTATGATTGTAAATCTCCTTATCTTAGCTACCTTGATGTATCCTAACCATACACTCAAAGAAACGCCCCATTTGGAGACTATAAGATCTACTAATTGGATCAGAACTGAAGCTTGGAGGCCAGTCCGTGTATGAGTGACTTAAAACATGTAACAACTGTACTTTCATCGCAAATTCCTTACCTTTCAGGCATTTAATTGCATTCCTAAAAGCACATGTTTTGTTCATTTAGGGCTTAACTATTAGAAGTTCTGTTTATTGAGTCTATGTCCTTTAAGGCAAACACCAACATTACTTGTTATGATTTGAAACTGTGTTACTAAGTGAAACCACAGCAAATAAACTCCATGCCCATCTAGCTCCTGGAAAGCATGAAAGGGAACACAGGATTAATACTCCCTTAGTAGGTATTTTAGTCTGTGAGATGTACAAACCTTTTTCTAAAAACCACAGTAATAAAATATTTGGATAATACATACACATAAAAAAAAGGTTTATATATAAAATAAGGAAATTTTAAAATATTGAGATATAAAGGGAAAACACACCATTATTTGCATTGTTGGGAATTAAAAATTATTAATAAGCAGCCTGTGAACAATATAAAAGGTAACACAATCTAAAAGCTTAAATATGAATCCTGGTTCCTGGGATTGGGTGAATTAGGAGAGTTAACGTGGTGATCACGGACACTAAGCCCAGAGCCAAAGAAAAATCTGAGCCCTAAAATCTGGCTCAGTTTTAAGCTGAGGTACTATTCTTTGATAATGGACTGTTTGCACCACGGGAAAAAGTAGCAGAAAAATGTATCTTTTAGGCCATAAATGGCATAATAGTCAAAACATTTCACAGTTTTTCCACACTTACCAGTGTTTATAACTTCCAGAGCAACCCAATACACGATACATAAAATAAGAATATACCTCTCTATTACAGCAGTTAGTTTTGATGACTGTTCCCTGCCATAGTTTGTACTTAGTTTTCTTCCATTCCAACAAAAGTCCTTTGATGTATTAGAGATGGTGCATGTATAGAGTTTCCTTCTTTTCAAACACCTAGTCCTTGTGTGTAAATATATTGATTTAAAGAGAAATTCCTTTGTTAAAATGTTCATAGCAGAGCTATAAACCTTATTAAAAAATATGAGCATTAGGTAGATTATTAGTGTAGTCCTTCAAAGTTTAATGAGACATTTGAAAATAACGTATTTAGTTGTGGAACCATACAGCTTAACAATATTAAATATGAAATATTCAACCTATTCATGGCCTTGTTTGTGTGAACATTATTTATCTACAGCCTGTAGACAATAAAAAAAAAAAAAAACCTCTCCAGGGCAATGGCAATGTCACACATCAAACTACTAGGAGTGCAAAGCAAAAATGTAGTAAACACAGACAGGCACAGACTATATCTCACATATAATTTGAAGCAAAACTTTGAGACATCTAGACAACCACAAAATACTTCTATTTTTCTAAGAGTATCAGATACCAAGGGTAGGAGTAAAATTTCACTTGAATTAACCTTGACACATAGCATTAATTGCCCCTAGAAAACATTGCCAAGCTTTCAAAATACAGCCTTAAAACTAATACCCTTAATATTTAGAAGAATTTATTTCCATTTCTGATATGCACATTTCTCAGTAATCATGAGTAGGCATTACATTTAAAAAGAGGCAAATGATTGCAAATCTGCAAGACATTTAAGGCCACTTTGCTGCTTCCAAGCAGCACATCTTTTTAGATAGGACAATTTTTGAAACTTTGAAATTTTTGCTATTAAAGGAAATCACAATCTGATTCTTGACTTCCTGTAGCATACTCAATGCCATTGCTTACATATTGTCAAGATGAAATTCTGTCCAAAAAAGAAGAGCTTAAGCAAGAAATCACCTCTGCTAACACAGTAGACTTGGCAAGTACATGCCCTGTCTAAAAAGGAAAGTTTAAAAATGCTAAGTCTTTGTTATTTCCAACACCTAGAGCTAAATATTTCTAGAACACTATGTTAGAGGAAGGAGAAAATGTTTTCAGTCCTGTATTAGTGAAATAAATATTTACATTCCCCAGAAACATATGACATCAAAATTAAACATTTTGTTTGACAGAAAAGAAATAGAAATTTTGGCAACTGTAACTATTTACTCCTTATAAGCACTCAAATTACACAACTTAAGGTCGTTTTTATTTTCCCCAACCAAAATAAAGTGGATTTGATATTTGTTCGTGGAAGTCAGAGGGGAAAAGTTTGGCATCTTTTACTTAATCTGCGGTTTTTGTCTTCTACCACACTTACAACTAGCCTTCCATCATTCTGTTGTGACCCTCTGCTATGAGATGGAAGCGTCGATGGAAATAAGATTGGGCTTTAAATGAACAACCCCTAAATAGAAAACTGCACTTAATCCCTTTTTCTACTTGTGTTAGCAAAAAGACATGAAAGAAAACATAACTCCAGACATATTGCACCTCTAGAAGAATTTGTGCTAGGCAATAATCTGGGTTTTGCTCAAAGTGAGGGACCATCTTTTGATACTGGACAATTTGCTTGATGGAAATAAAGAGTTTGAGATGTATAGTATGTACCCAAGTTACTTTGTTTTCAGAGTCAATCAAAGCAACATTGTATGCAGTTTACTTTTCTATTCAAGAAAAAGAAAATAGTCTAACTCATTGTATGAGTCATTATTATCCTTATACCAAAAAACAGACAGAGACATCACAAGAAAAGATAACTGAAGACCAATATCTCTTATGAATATAGACATAAAACCTCATTAAAATGCTAGCAAAGCAAATCCAGCAACATATAGAGATAATTATACAAAGTGATCAAGTAGGATATATTCCAGAATGCAAGGTTTGTAGAACATTCAAAAATCTCTTATTCAAATGTAACTTGTCAATAGAATTGAAAATAAAAACCACATGATCATCTCATTAGACACAAAAACAACATTTGACAAAATCCATTACCCATTCATGATAAAAACAATTTACAAACTAGGAACAGAAGGGAACTTTTTAACCAGATTAAAAACATATATTAAAAACCCACAGCTAACATTATATTTATTGGTGAAATACTAGGTCTTTCTCCCTAAGACTAGGGACAAGAAAGGGATATATGCTCTCTCTCCTTTGACACAATATTATACTGGAAGTTCTAGCTAGGGCAATTCAAGAAGAAAAAGAATTAAAGTATTCATTTGGAAAGAAAAATGTAAAATTATTTCTAGTTGTAGATGATATGTCTATTTATATAAAAAAATTCTAAGAAATCCAATGAAAATCATTAGAAATAATAAATAAGTTCAGCACATTTTCAGGACATAAGCTCAATACACAAAATTCATTTGTATTTCAATACACCTGTAATGAACAATATGAAAATGCGATTAAGAAAACAATTCCATGTACAACAGCATCAAATAGAATAAAATACTGGGGAATAAATTTAACAAAAAAAATGCACAACCTTTTCTGAAAATTTGAAAATATTGTTGAAAGAAATTAAAGAAAATCTAAATAAAATGGGGAAATCTCCCGTGTTTATGTATCAAAATATTTAATTTTGTAAAGATGGCAATACTCCCTAGATTGATGTACAGGTTCAATGCAAATCTTATCAGAATCTCAGCTGACATTCTTGTAGAAATTGACACACTGTGAAAAGATTGCGCTACCAAAAAAATGGTTATTTTTAATAGACCCAATTAGGCCTTTGCAATATTGGAGCAGCTCTCCTTTTATCAGCTGTAGGTCAAAAGAAGCAGAAGCCAAGTGCATTGGGTAGCCAGTGACTATCTCAAAGGCTGTGAGTTTATGTGTTCCAAAAGGGTGGATCTAAATCTTAGAAGCACCAATGACAATACCTTTGTGCAAGGTGTTTGGAGGGTCTCTGCAAATTTTGTCAATTGAGTCTTAATAATGTCATTAGTTCATTTGACTAAACAAGAGGGATTGAGAGTGGTAAGCCTAGGTAAAGTGTTGTAAAACTGGCCAAACAGCACAGACTTCTCAGAGCACTTGGCCAGTAAAATGGGCTTCTCAAGCACTATGAAGTTGCAGAGGAGTTTCCCAGGTAAGAATAATCTTTTCCAAAAAGATTTTAGCCACAGAAGAGACAGTGGCCTGTCTGTAAGGGAAGACTTCAGTTCAGTGTGACAACATACAGACCATGACTGAGATATGTTTATATCCATCAGACAGAGGAAGTTGTATGAAATCCACTTGCCAGACCTTGAATGGCCCATTAGGCAGCTGAACGTGCCTGGAAGCAGTACAAACAGTCATCCCTGGGTTGTACTTTTGGCAAGTGGGACAAGTGAGGTAGACACTTTTTGCAGCCTTATGTTGCTTCCACAACATTCCAAAATCATGAGCTATTCTGAAAGCGTATCTACTATCTGTACAAATATTGGCAGTTTTGTCTTTGGCTAAAGTACAAGCTTGTGTAAAAGTATGTAACTGAGCCTGCTGGGCCAAAGTGGGCATAGGTAAAAAGGCTGTCTTAACATCAGCAAGAGGAGTTGTAAGAGCATATCCAGCATGATATTTGCCATTGTCACCTTTTAAATAAGAACCATCAATGAACCATGAGAAGTCAGCATTACCCAAATGAGTTTCCTACAGATCATTATAAGGAGTCAGGAGGTGAGCCATCAGCATTAAGCACTTGTGAGGGAATTCATCAGTGATGGAGAAAAACGAGTAACAGTGTTAAAGTTACTACAATGTAAAAGAGTCACGTGAGGAGGACTTCATAGGCGGTGACGTGGCTGGCTGAAAATTGTTGAGAGTGATGAGAAATTCAGGCAGGCTTCTACTGCATGAGACACAAAAATGGGTTCAGGGGATCCCAAAGTAATGTTCTTGGTGGTCCTAACCTAAAGGACAGTGGCCATGGTGGCCCTAAGGCCAGGGAGGTATCCTCCTATCATAGGGTCCAGTTACTGGCTATAATATCCCGTGGGTTGATGGTGGTCCCCACCTTTTTGGATGAATACCCCAGGGACATTCTCTCCCTTTTCACATACAAAAAAGGAAACAGAGAATCTGACAATTTGCATGTCCAAGGGCAGGTGCGTTCATCAAACTCTGCTTTAAGGCCTCAAAGGCTACGTTGTCCTGTTCATCCCATAAAATTGGATTGGGGTTGTTGTTGAGTAAAACATACAGAAGTTTGACTATAAGAGAGAAATTTGGAATCCAGTACCAACTAGCTTGAGAAAAGCTCATAGCTATGACTTAGTTTTGAGTTTGGGAAACTTAGGACACCATGAAATTGACCTGGATCTAGGTATAGCCCTTGTTCTGATATCAGATGCCCTAAATATCAAACGTGGGTGTGAGAAAATTGTAATTTTTTCTTTCCCTTGGTGACTTTATGTCCCTTTAAGGCTAAACGCTTTAGCAAATAAGTAGATGCTGTTTTCCCATGAGGAGGCTTGAGAAAGAGAAAAAAGAACCAAATCATCCATATATTGCAGCAAAGTAGAACCCTTAGGGAACTTTATATCATCTAGACCAGCCTTCAGAATTTGTGAGAAATAAGGACTCTCAGTAAATCCCCAAGGCATTACTGCCCAGGTAAATTGTTTTTCTTCCCAAGTGAAGGCACAAAGGTATTGGCAAGCTTCATCAACTGGAATACTAAAGAACGCACTGCATAAATAAATTATAGCAAAGAATTTGTTTCCAGTGGGAATGGATTTTAGTAGGTTATGAGATTAGCAATAACAGGGTGTCAAGGGATAAAAATGTTGTTTATTGCTTAGAGGTCCTTGACAAACCTCTACCCTCAGCCCTCAGATTTTCTCACTGGTAAAATGGGAGTGTTACAGAGGTTAGTACAAGGTGTAATGATAATCTTCTATTATGGGCTTTATACCTTGAAAGATTTCTTTAATTGTAGGATATTGATTAATTCTGGGGAGAGGCTGTGAGGTATCTATTTGAACCTTGATGGGAGGTATGCTGTGAATTTTGCCAATATTAGTTGGAAATTTTGCCCTTAAGGAGGGTGGTAGCAGATTCAAAAGGCAAATGATCAGTATTTCCACAATCAGTTCTAGGACCTTCAGAAACAGAACAAGTAAAAGATGTCAAGGGGGCATTTAATTCACCTTGTTCGTTGCTTTGATGACCATTGTCAAATTCCAGAATTATTTCCCGCTTTCAGGAGAAACAAACCCAGCATGATACTATTCTAAGAAGTCCCGGCCTAATAAATGGATAAGGGTGGAGGAATTCCGGAGAAAAGAGTGTGTATCTCTCAGAGGACCTAAACAAATGGAATAAGTTCAGAGACAGGAACCTCTTGAGGTTCATTAGAGATCACACTATTTGAACTCTTTTAGTATTCTGACGCAGGGACTGCTTTATAGTAGTAGGGTTAAGCACCTACTTAACCCAGAGTGTGACTCTGGTGTCGATTAGGACTGGAAGAGATTCATCTCCAATCTGGAGAAATTTTTCTCCAAACCAATTAAGAGGGAGGATTGGGAAGAACCCCTGTGGTTTCTCAGAGCCACATCGCTGAGAATTGAGAGGACGTTGGCAAGTCCAGATAGAGGGCTGAAGGTGCCTAATATATTTAAATTTGTAACAATCTCTTGCCCAATGTCAACTCTTTGCAATAATAGCAGAAACTAGGAGGGTTTTGGTTTTATTTGGGGACCTTCATTTGCTGGATTTGAAGATCAAGAATATTGGTGGTCTTCCTTTGAGGTGACTCATGTAGATTATGAGAGAATTGGTTTGCCAGATAACTAATTCTGGAGTGGACATAGTTTTCCATTCATACCTGGTCCTTCTTTTTACAAAGGAAAGGTCCAAAGAAGGACCAGGCATTTTTTAAATAATAATCTGATGTTGATTGTAATAAATATGAACACATTTTATCAGATTTTTGTGTGCAAACTTGAATTTTGTTCCAATTAACAGTCTTTGGAAAAGCCCTAGGAATGTGCTCAGTGAAGTCACCTAGCAATTGCCTGAAGCTGATCATATAAGTTAGTGGCTGGTCTCCCAGGTGTAATTCTAGAGACCTATCAGAACTTTCCCATTGGCAATTTTCATCCAATACTGAGCCTGGCCTTCACTGGCAAGCATATGAACTAGCTGATATAAATCAGAGAAACCACATTGATAAATTTGAATGACTATATGAAATTCCTCAAAAACTCTGTGAGGATTTTTGGTTACTTTGGGAAAATCTTTGACTGTTCAGCTTTAGTCCGGAGAGAATAAGAAGTTAAGGGTTTATCCTCCGGATCCTCAGAAGGCTTCATTTTAACTGGACAGATTCTGATAGGTCTACAGGAAAGGGGGTTGAGATGAGTTTCAAAAAAAAAAGGGACATTTGGTGAGAGAATTAGTATGGGGAACTGTGGAGATAGAGGAGGTATAGTCGGTGTAGAAGGGAAAGAGGAAGATGGGGCTGGAGGTGTCACCCAAGACAAACGAGCTGGAGAAGAGGACCTTAAGCCTTTGGAAGCCATCTTTTCTTTCTTTCTTTGTTTGCCTCAGTTAATCTTAAAATCTTATTTTGCAGAGAGACAACTCTAGGCTCCTGATAACATATAGAAGCCTTAAAATCTCAGCTGAGATAGGCATTCCATTCAGTTTGGGAAATTTTAGATTTATGGTAGTCCAATTGATTTTAAGAAAAGTAAGTTTGGGGATTTCAAAAGTTCCTTATAATGGCCACGGATAGTCCAAATTGCCTTTGGTTAGGTTGGTCCATTTAGTTACAAATGTGCATGAGAAAGAATTACAGTTGTTAAACATAAAATCAGCTGGGGCTCCCGTAGGCATGGCACGCTCAGAATATTTGGATAACTGACATCCCATCTTAAGAGTTTTTTCTCTAGATTAAAAAAATAATTTTCAAACAGTCTAAATAGCTTGCAACTCAAACAGCCTGAAGGCCTAATACCACCCAGTTCTGGTCCAGAACTAAAGGTAAAATGGGAAGCACTGGTTTGTGAAGCACCTGCAGCACGTGAAAGATAAAAGGCAAAAAATAATTTTAGAGGTTGTGGAGGTGCCTTACCAATTTTGAAGGAAAATAAAAAGCTCAGATCAGGTAATTATCATCTCAGGGAATGCTGTAAAAGCCAGATGTCCTGCATAGCTGCTTTTAAAGCGATTATTTGCTGTGAAGAATTCAGGCCCAGAATTTGATCATAAGTATAACAAAATACAAGGGAGAATGAACACAAAGACTAACAGTTTGTACATGTTAATATTTCAGGTCCCAGATAGTGAAGAAATAAGACACTGAGACTTGAAATGGGAACCCTTGAACCCTCTGGTCCAGAAGTAAAGCTCCAGTTAGAGGAGAAAAGATTTCCTTTACCTGGAGAACATGCAGAGCCCTCACCTGAGATGCGAGCATCATGATTATACTTAACCTCCTTACAATCTGTCCTACTTTGATTTCCTCTAGTCAGTAACTAGGGTCAAGCCTCAGGATGGACCATGCAGGGAAATATAGTCCCTATTGCAGAAGGAAATATGTTCTTTAGAGAAGGAACTGAAGTTCCTGGACAATACAAACCAGCAGAAATTAGGAGAACTTGTGTGGGAATCAATCTTGAGAGTATTGGACTCCAGTGTTGAGACAGAATAAAATAACTGGATTGGGGAGAGTTCATTGATATAGTGACATTTTCCTATAATGCAGAATAGAGCTTCCCAACAAAGACACCTGAGGTTGACCTTAACTTCCTGTTGGATGGCTCCTTAGAAGTTGGTAATGACAATTGTTTCAGTAAATGAGGTAGAGATGCCAAAACTGCCTTTCCTAGAGTATCAAAGAAGGAATTAGTAAGCTCGTAGAAGACCACCAACTCATTTTGTTCTCCTAAAGGGTCAGAAGACAATTTGTTGCTAAAGCAATAAGAATAACACCCATGAGAGAGCATTTTATGAGACAGTCCTTGGTGGTCTTTTCCCCAAATCCAGGATAGAAGGTAGAAGATAATGCCTTGGAACTAGCTTCCCTGTGGTCAATGGGATGATAGGACTACAGAATATCAGAGGCCAGATGGTGACAACTAATCAACACAATTAATTTCTCCATAATTATTTAAATGGGCAGCCAGACTGAAGAAATAACAAAGGGTTCTTGACCCATAAGTACCTGTGGTAATGGTAAATACACTCTAATGATCCTGAGGGTGAAACATACAACCAGGCAACAAAAACAGTTCTGATTTGTACAAAGCTCAAGAGCTGAAGGCAAATGTCAGTAAATGCCAAAGGAAAACTTGAGATCTCTCTCCCAATTTCTAGACCTGAGCAATTTCTATGACATAACTCATCAAAAAGAGGTAGGGAACCAAGCAGGAGGTCCCTGCAACAACACAACAAGTTTATCAGTTTACCTAATTCTTTGCACAAAGGGACTTTTAGACATTTTTTTCCAGATTTTACCTTGTACTTTTAGTCTTTTGAGGTATCTAAACTCATACATGTAGACAAAAAAATCATGGAATATGCATTAAGTGGAAATAAAAATACATTTTTAATGTATAAACCCAATTCTGTAAAGTAACTTTTTATTTATTTGTTTTTCCACACTGTCCATTTGTTTTTTTATTTCTTGACTTTTGGTTTTCGATGTGAAGATGTTAAGTAATGTTAATAAAGAGTCAAATCTTTTTAAATGTTAGAAATTAATTTTGCTTGCTTTTGTAATTCTTGTTTGTCTTTCTTTTCTTTCTTTCTTTCTTTATTTTTTGACATAGAGAACAGACGAATGGATAGTGGGGAGGAAGGGGGAGTGAGATGAATTGGGAGAATGGAATTGACGTATATACACTATTATGTATAAAGTAGATAACTAATAAAAACTTACTGTATAGCACAGGGAACTCTACTTAATGCTCCGTGGTGAGAAGGAAATGAGAAAGAGGGGATATATGTATACGTATAGCTGATTCACTTTGCTGTACAGAAGAAACTAACACAACATTGTAAAGCAACTATACTCCAATAAAAATTAGTAAAAAATAAAGCAACTTTTTAAAACAGGAATATATGTAACATCTACATGGTCAGATAACTGGATATTGTCTTCTTTGTAAACTTTTTATTTTAATAAATGTTTTACAAAGGCAGTGCACTATCTTTTTATACTGTAATTGCAAGTGTTACAATGCAAATCTACCCCTGTTACATTGCCATGTGGAAAACAAAGTCTCAGAGCTATTTTCAGAAGTGACTCCCAGGTTTGGAAATAAATACTGAAAATTTAGCCAATGAAGAGTAATGATACCACAGAAAAGGTAGAAATAGAATTCCTCTGAAAGCAACTATCCAACTTTCTGCTCCTAACTTTGGCTTTAGAGCTGAAAACCTGAGAGCAAAAATCCAATCTAGCTGGCCATTTTAAGGGTTTGTAAAGATCTTTTATCATACTTTGAAAACACGTATGAATTGAAACATTGTCGTCTGGGGGGATAGCAAACACTGTTCTTCTTGGGGATAGTCTGACTCTCCTAAATGCATGTGCTCTATCCATTCCTTACTTTGCTAGGATGTCCAATTGATTATAATAAGAAGAACAAATGCTCGCACAATATTAACCATGTATCAGTCAATTTTTAAGACTGGCTTACATGAACTAATTAAAATTTCTGATTTAATTAATAGCAGGGATTTTGTATTTTTAGACCAGAAGGTAGTGAATCTAACACTAGATTAGCTCTGCCTGCCCCATAGACATAATGACCAAGATTCCTTATGCTTTCAGCCTATAAATGAGGCACTTTTAACATATATAAACACTAAATTATGATAGACTCTTTTATCACAAGCTATGTAGTAACAGATGTTCACTACAAAATTACAGCCTTGGGACTTCCCTGGTGGTGCAGTGGTTAAGAATCCACCTGCCAATGCAGGGGACACGGGCTCGACGCCTGGTCTGGGAAGATACCACATGCCACACAGCAACTAAGCCCGTGCACCACAACTACTGAGCCTGCGCACTAGAGCCCGCGAGCCACAACTACTGAAGCCCATGTGCCACAACTACTGAGCCCACGTGCCACAACTACTGAAGCCCGCGCTCCTAGAGCCCATGCTCTGCAACAAGAGAAGCCACTGCAATAAGCCCACGCACCGCAGCGAAGAGTAGCCCCCATTCAACACAGTTAGAGAAAACCCGCGAACAGCAACAAAGACCCGATGCAGCCACTAATTAATTAATTAATTATTTTAAAAATTACAGCCTTTATTTTCTTTATTGGAACACCCCACACATCTCTAATTACTGTCATATTATGAGTCAGTGAACCCTCTCATATACATGAACTATCCCAATCAGCAGACTTCCAAATCTAATCATTAGCTTATATTCCATTTTTGGAAGAGACTTCTTAAGGAACTCCATATTTTTATCTACCCAACCATGACTTGTGACATTTTCTGTTATGACTTAACACATTTTCTGCCCCAGATATTAAGTGTATTTCAATCAAGATCTAAAAGTATTTCTTTTGCAACCCCTCACAGTGGAATTATAGATTCCACTCTTTTTTTCTATTCATTATCTATTAACTTAGTTGTACACTGGCAGCCAGATAAAATTTAAGGATTCATGGTTACACAAGTGGTGTTCCAGAATATTCTGTGCAGAACAGTGGATTCCCATTGACCACAGGTCAATTTCAGCTTCTTGTATACTGGAAGTTCATATAAGAGAAAAACTGTCTCAGTAATGGGTCCACACATATCAGGGACATCCCAAATATTTTTAAACTGGATTACTCTAAGAGGAGAGAAAGGGCATTACGGGGACCAATGGAAAAACAGATACCCATGTGATCCTTGATATCTCATGAAATCATTGTGCCATCACTTCAAAACTCTCTCTCTCTCTCTCTCTCTCTCTCACACACACACACACACACACACAACCAACAAATCTTATCCCACAAGTCTGTAATTAGAGTTTATGTAAATTTCTGAGGCTAAGGATCTCCCAAATGGCATCTTTGTCTCTTCAACAAATGGTGTTGGGAAAACAGGATATCCGCATGCGAAAGAATGAAATCTTACACCATAAACAAAAATCCACTCAAAATGGATTAAAGTCTTAAACAGAACACCTGGAACTGTGAAACTTCTAGTAGAAAATATATAGACAGAGCCTCCTGACATTGGCTTTGGCAATGATTTCATGGATATGATATCAAAAGCACAGATAACAAAAGCAAAATAGACAAATGAGATTACATCAAACTAAAAAGCTTTTGCACAGAAAAAGAAACAATCAGCAAACTGAAAAGGTAATCTACTGAATAAAAATATTTGCAAGCCATATATCTGACAAAGAATTAATATCCAGTATGTTTAAGGATCTCATACAACTCAATAGCAAAACAGACAAATAAGCAAAAGCTCAAATAATATGATTTAAACATGGGCAAAGGACTAAATAAATATTTATCCAAAGAAAACATTCAAATAGCCAATAGGTATATGAAAAGATGCTCAACATCACTAGTTATCAGGAAAATGAAAATCAAAACCCTAATCAGAGGGGCAAGATGGCGGAAGAGTAAGACGCGGAGAACACCTTCCTTCCCACAGATACAGTAGAAATACATCTACACGTGGAACTGCTCCTACAGAACACCCACTGAACGCTGGCAGAAGACCTCAGACCTCCCAAAAGGCAAGAAAATCCCCACGTACTTGGCTAGAACAAAAGAAAACAGAAATAACAGAGACAAAAGAATAGGGACGGGACCTGCACCAGCGGGAGGGAGCCGTGAAGGAGGAAAGGTGTCCACACACTAGGAAGCCCCTTCGCGGGCGGAGACTGCGGGTGGCGGAGGGGGGAGCTTCGGAGACACGGAGGAGAGCGCAGCCACAGGGGTGCGGAGGGCAAAGCGGACAGATTCCCGCACGGAGGCTCGGCGCCGAGCAGCGCTCACCAGCCCGAGAGGCTCGTCTGCTCAGCCGCCGGGGCGGGCGGGGCTGGGAGCTGAGGCTCGGGCTGCAGTCGGATCGCAGGGAGAGGACTGGGGTTGGCGGCGTGAACACAGCCTGAAGGGGCTAGTGCGCCACGGCGAGCCGGGAGGGAGTCCGGGAAAAGTCTGCAGCTGCCGAAGAGGCAAGAGACTTTTTCTTACCTCTTTGTTTCCTGGTGAGCGAGGAGAGGAGATTCAGAGCGACGCCTAAACGAGCTCCAGAGACGGGCACGAGCCGCAGCCATCAGCGCGGACCCCAGAGACGGGCAGGAGACGCTAAGACTGCTGCTGCCGCCACCGAGAAGTCTGTGTGCGAGCACAGGTCACTCTCCACACCGCCCCTCCCGGGAGCCGGTGCAGCCGCCACGGCCACGCTCCCGTGATCCGGGGACAACGTCCCCGGGAGAACTCACGGCGCGCCTCACGCTGCTGCAACGTCACGACGCCTCTGACGCCGCAGGCTCGCCCCGCCTCCTCCGTACCGCTCCCTCCCCCCGCCTGAGTGAGCCAGAGCCCCCGAAGCAGCTGCGCCTTTAACCCCGTCCTGTCTGGGCGGGGAACAGACGCCCTCAGGCGACCTACACGCAGAGGCGGGTCCACATCCAAAGCTGAACCCCGGGAGCTGTGCGAACAAAGAAGAGAAAGGGAAACCTCTCCCAGCAGCCTCAGGAGCAGCGGATTAAATCTCCACAATCAACTTGATGTGCCTGCATCTGTGGAATACCTGAATAGACAATGAGTCGTCCTAAATTCAGGAGGTGGACTTTGGGAGCAGGATATATTAATTTTTCCCCTTTTCCTCTTTTTGTGAGTGTATATGTGTATGCTTCTGGGTGAGATTTTGTGTATATAGCTTTGCTTTCACCATTAGTCCTAGGGTTAGGTCCGTCTGTATTTTTTTTTTTTTAACTTAAAAATTGTTTTTTCCTAATAAATGTTTTCTTCATAATTTTTTCCTTATTTTCTATTTTTAGAAATTAAAAAAAATTTTAATACGTTTTTTCATATTTTTTATTTTAAAAAATTAAATTTTGTTTCCTTTTTTCTTATAAAAAATTAATAAATCTATTTTTAAAAAATAAAAAAAATTTTTTCTTAATAATTTTTTTCTTAATATTTTTTTTCTTATTTTTTATTATAATAGCTTTATTTTATTTTATTTTATCCTCTTTCTTTCTTTCTTTCTATTTTTTTCTCCCATTTATTCTGAGCCATGTGGATGAAAGGCTCTTGGTGCTCCAGCCAGACATCAGGGCTGTGCCTCTGAGGTGGGAGAGCCAACTTCAGGACACTGGTCCACAAGAGACCTCCCAGCTCCACGTAATACCAAACGGCAAAAATCTCTCAGAGATCCCCATCTCAACATCAAGACCCAGCTTCACTCAACGACCAGCAAGCTACAGTGCTGGACACCCTATGCCAAACAACTAGCAAGACAGGAACACAGCCCCACCCATTAGCAGAGAGGCTGCCTAAAATCATAATAAGGCCACAGAAACACCAAAACACACCACCAGACTTTGACATGCCCACCAGAAAGACAAGATCCAGCCTCATCCACCAGAACACAGGCACTAGTCCCCTCCACCAGGAAGCCTACACAACCCACTGAACCAACCTTAGCCACTGGGGACAGATACCAAAAACAACGGGAACTACGAACCTGCAGCCTGTGAAAAGGAGACCCAAAACACAGTAAGATAAGCAAAATGAGAAGACAGAAAAACACACAGCAGATGAAGGAGCAGGGTCAAAACACACCAGACCTAACAAATGAAGAGGAAATAGGCAGTCTACCTGAAAAAGAATTCAGAATAATGATAGTAAAGATGATCCAAAATCTTGGAAATAGAATAGACAAAATGCAAGATACATTTAACAAGGACGTAGAAGAACTAAAGAGGAACCAAGCAATGATGAAAAACACAATAAATGAAATTAAAAATACTCTAGATGGGATCAATAGCAGAAAAACTGAGGCAGAAGAACAGTTAAGTGACCTGGAAGATAAAATAGTGGAAATAACTACTGCAGAGCAGAATAAAGAAAAAACAATGAAAAGAACTGAAGAGACTCTCAGAGACCTCTGGGACAACATTAAAAGCACCAACATTCGAATTATAGGGGTCCCAGAAGAAGAAGAGAAAAAGAAAGGGACTGAGAAAATGTTTGAAGAGATTATAGTTGAAAACTTCCCTAATATGGGAAAGAAAATAGTTAATCAACTCCTGGAAGCACAGAGAGTTCCATACAGGAAAAATCCAAGGAGAAACACGCCAAGACACATATTAATCAAACTGTCAAAAATTAAATATAAAGAAAACATATTAAAAGCAGCACGGGAAAAACAACAAATAACACACAAGGGAATCCCCATCAGGTTAACAGCTGATCTTTCAGCAGAAACTCTGCAAGCAAGAAGGGAGTGGCAGGATATACTTAAAGTGATGAAGGAGCAAAACCTACAACCAAGGTTACTCTACCCAGCAAGGATCTCATTCAGATTTGATGGAGAAATTAAAACCTGTACAGACAAGCAAAAGCTGAGGGAGTTCAGCACCACCAAACCAGCTTTAAAACAAATGCTAAAGGAACTTCTCTAGGCAAGAAACACAAGAGAAGGAAAACACCTACAATAACAAACCCAAAACATTTAAGAAAATGGGAATAGGAACATACATATCAATAATTACCTTGAATGTAAATGGATTAAATGCTCCCACCAAAAGACACAGACTGGCTGAATGAATACAAAAACAAGACCCATATATATGCTGTCTACAAGAGACCCACTACAGACCTAGAGGCACATACAGACTGAAAGTGAGGGGATGGAAAAAGATATTCCATGCAAATGGAAATCAAAAGAAAGCTGGAGTAGCAATTCTCATATCAGACAAAATACACTTTAAAATAAAGACTATTACAAGAGACAAAGAAGGACACTATATAATGATCAAGGGATTGATCCAAGAGGAAGGTATAACAATTGTAAATACTTATGCACCCAACATAGGAGCACCTCAATACATAAGGCAAATACTAACAGCCATAAAAGGGGAAATCGACAGCAACACAATCATAGTAGGGGACTTTAACACCCCACTTTCACCAATGGACAGATCATCCAAAATGAAAATAAATAAGGAAACACAAGCTTTAAATGATACATTAAACAAGATGGACTTAATGGATATTTATAGGACATTCCACCCAAAAACAACAGAATACACATTTTTCTCAAGTGCTCATGGAACATTCTCCAGGATACATCATATCTTGGGTCACAAATCAAGCCTTGGTAAATTGAAGAAAATTGAAATCGTATCAAGTATCTTTTCCGACCACAACGCTATGAGACTAGATATCAATTACAGGAAAAGATCTGTAAAAAATACAAACACATGGAGGCTACACAATACACTACTTAATAACGAAGTGATCACTGAAGAAATCAAAGGGGAAATCAAAAAATACCTAGAAACAAATGACAATGGAGACACGACGACCCAAAACCTATGGGACACAGCAAAAGCCGTGCTAAGAGGGAAGTTTATAGCAATACAAGCCTACCTCAAGAAACAGGAAACATCTTGAATAAACAACCTAACCTTGCACCTGAAGCAATTAGAGAAAGAAGAGCAAAAATACCCCAAAGCTAGCAGAAGGAAAGAAATCATAAAGATAGATCAGATCAGAAATAAATGAAAAAGAAATGAAGGAAACAATAGCAAAAATCAACGAAACTAAAAGGTGGTTCTTTGAGAAGATAATCAAAATTGATAAATCATTAGCCAGATTCATCAAGAGAAAAAGGGAGAAGACTCAAATCAATAGAATTAGAAATGAAAAAGGAGAAGTAACCACTGACACTGCAGAAATACAAACGATCATGAGAGATTACTACAAGCAACTCTATGCCAATAAAATGGACAACCTGGAAGAAATGGACAGATTCTTAGAAATGCACAACCTGCTGAGACTGAACCAGGAAGAAATAGAAAATATGAACAGACCAATCACAAGCACTGAAATTGAAACTGTGATTAAAAACTTTCCCACAAACAAAAGCCCAGGACCAGATGGCTTCACAGGTGAATTCTATCAAACATTTAGAGAAGAGCTAACACCTATCCTTCTCAAACTCTTCCAAAATATTGCAGAGGGAGGAACACTCCCCAACTCATTCTAGGAGGCCACCATCACCCTGATACCAAAACCAGACAAAGATGTCACAAAGAAAGAAAACTACAGGCCAATATCACTGATGAACACAGATTCAAAAATCCTCAACAAAATACTAGCAAACAGAATCCAGCAGCACAATAAAAGGATCATACACCATGGTCAAGTGGGGTTTATCCCAGGAATGCAAGGATTCTTCAATATACGCAAATTAATCAACGTGATACACCATATTAACAAATTGAAGGAGAAAAACCATATGATCATCTCAATAGATGCAGAGAAAGCTTTTGACAAAAATCAACACCCATTTATGATAAAAGCCCTGCAGGAAGTAGGCATAGAGGGAACTTTCCTCAACATAATAAAGGCCATATATGACAAACCCACAGCCAACATTGTCCTCAATGGTGAAAAACTGAAACCATTTCCACTAAGATCAGAAACAAGACAAGGTTGCCCACTCTCACCACTATTATTCAACATAGTTTTGGAAGTGTTAGCCACAGCAATCAGAGAAGAAAAAGAAATAAAAGGAATCCAAATCGGAAAAGAAGAAGTAAAGCTGTCACTGTTTGCAGATGACATGATACTATACATAGAGAATCCTAAAGATGCTACCAGAAAACTACCAGAGCTAATCAATGAATTTGGTAAAGTAGCAGGATACAAACTTAATGCACATAAATCTCTTGCATTCCTATACACTAATGATGAAAAATCTGAAAGTGAAATTAAGAAAACACTCCCGTTTACCATTGCAACAAAAAGAATAAAATATCTAGGAATAAATCTACCTAAGGAGACAAAAGACTTGTATGCAGAAAATTATAGGACACTGATGAAAGAAATTAAAGAGGATACAAATAGATGGAGAGATATACCATGTTCTTGGATTGGAAGAATCAACATTGTGAAAATGACTCTACTACCCAAAGCAATCTACAGATTCAATGCAATCCCTATCAAACTACCACTGGCATTTTTCACAGAACTAGAACAAAAAATTTCACAATTTGTATGGAAACACAAAAGACCCAGAATAGCCAAAGCAATCTTGAGAACAAAAAATGGAGCTGGGGGAATCAGGCTCCCTGACTTCAGACTATATTACAAAGTTACAATAATCAAGACAGTTTGGTACTGGCACAAAAACAGAAATTTAGATCAATGGAACAGGATAGAAAGCCCAGAGATAAACCCACGCACATATGGTCACCTTATCTTCGATAAAGGAGGCAAGCATATACAATGGAGAAAAGACAAACTCTTCAATAAGTGGTGTTGGGAAAATTGGACAGGTACATGTAAAAGTATGAAATTAGAACACTCCCTGACACCATACACAAAAATAAACTCAAAATGGATTAAAGACCTAAGTGTAAGGCCAGACACTATCAAACTCTTAGAGGAAAACATAGGCAGAACACTCTATGACATAAATCACAGCAGGATCCTTTTTGACCCAGCCCCTAGAGAAATGGAAATAAAAACACAAATAAACAAATGGGACCTAATGAAACTTAAAAGCTTTTGCACAGCAAAGGAAACCATAAACAAGACCAAAAGACAACCATCAGAATGGGAGAAAATATTTGCAAATGAAGCAACTGACAAAGGATTAATCTCCAAGATTTACAAGCAGCTCATCCAGCTCAATAACAAAAAAACAAACAACCCAATCCAAAAATGGGCAGAAGACCTAAATAGACATTTCTCCAAAGAAGATATACAGATGTCCAACAGACACATGAAAGAATGCTCAACATCATTAATCATTAGAGAAATGCAAATCAAAACTACAGTGAGGTATCATCTCACACCAGTCAGAATGGCCATTATCAAAAAATCTAGAAACAATAAATGCTGGAGAGGGTGTGGAGGAAAGGGAACACTCTTGCACTGTTGGTGGGAATGGAAATGGATACAGCCACTATGGAGAACAGTATGGAGGTTCCTTAAAAAACTAAAAATAGAACTACCATATGACCCAGCAATCCCACTACTGGGCATATACCCTGAGATAATCATAGTTCAAAACGAGTTATGTACTAAAATGTTCATTGCAGCTCTATTTACAATAGCCAGGACATGGAAGCAACCTAAGTGTCCATCATCGGATGAATGGATAAAGAAGATGTGGCACATATATACAATGGAATATTACTCAGCCATAAAAAGAAATGAAATGGAGGTGTTTGTAATGAGATGGATGGAGTTAGAGTCTGTCATACAGAGTGAAGTAAGTCAGAAAGAGAAAAACAAATACAGTATGCTAACACATATATATGGAATCTAACGAAAAAAAAAAAAAAAGTCATGAAGAACCTGGTGGCAAGATGGGAATAAAGAGACAGACCTACTAGAAATGGACTTGAGGATATGGGGATGGGGAGGGGAGATGTGACAGGGTGAGAGAGTGTCATGGACATATATACACTACCAAATGTAAAATAGATAGCTAGTGGGAAGCAGCCGCATAGCACAGGGAGATCAGCTCGGTGATTTGTGACCACCTAGAGGGGTGGAATAGGGAGGGTGGGAGGGAGGGAGATGCAAAAGGGAAGAGATATGGGAACATATGTATATGTATAACTGATTCACTTTGTTATAAAGCAGAAACTAACACACCATTGTAAAGCAATTATACTTCAATAAAGATGTTTAAAAAAATAAAATAAAATTAATTTAAATTAAAAAAAAAAAACCCTAATGATATATAGCCTCACACCTGTAGAATGGCTATTATCAAAAAGACGAAAGATAAGTGTTGCCAAGGATGTGAAGGAAAGGAAACGTGTACCTCATTGGTTGGAATGTATTTTGGTGCAGCCATTATGGAGGTTCCTCAGTGTCGAACAGAACACCATGCACCAGTCATCGATGCCAGGGTAGGACTTCAAATACATGTAGGACAGCGAAAATCGTCACTATGCCTACTTGACATTAGAATCACCAACAAAAACACAAAACAGTCAGGCATTAGCTGGAACAAGACTTTAACCCACGTAGAGAAGAGACAGAGCAAAGTCAACTCCAAAAGTGTTCACGGGTCCCTCATGGTTATCAGGAGAACTGGGAGAGAACCTAAGACCTACACGCTGCAACAGAAGGACTTCTCCCTCCCCTCCTACCGTGAAGTCTGAAATACTGAAAGCTTGGGCATGCTGAGGACCACGGATGCACACACTTAAAATGAACAAAGGAGTACGCCTACGCCAAGTCTGAACAGGGAAAGATATTTCCACGTAAAGCGATAAGCTTGGTAAAGGCTGTGTGGGATTTTTATCTCTAGCATAAGAAGCATTCCAGCCTCAGCTCTCATTCTCCTATGGCTGAGCTGGAGTAGAAAAACTGCACACATGAAAATGCCTTTCCCAACACTGAAAAAAAAGTAAAAATCTAACTACCATATACTTCAGCAAACCCACTGCTGGGTGTATTTCCAAAGAAACTGAAATCAGGATCTCCCAGAGATATCTGCATGCTCATGTTCATTGCAGCATTATTCACAATAGCCAAGACATGGAAGCAATCTCAATGTCCACTGATGGATGAAGGGATACAGAAAATATGGTATTTGTATGTAATGTGATTTTATTAAACCTTAAAAAAGAAGGAAATCTTGTCATCTGTGATGATATAGATGAACCTGGAGGACCTGATGCTGAGTGAAATAAGCCACATGCAAAGGAATAAATACTACATAATCCCACTTACATGAGGGATCTAAAACAGTCAAACTTATTGAAGCAGAGAGTAGAATGGTAGTTACCAGGGGCTGTGGGGAAGGGGGAATGGGGAGGGTTGGCCAAAAGTTACAAAGTTTCAGTTATACAAGGTGAGTAGGTCATAGAGATCTACTGTACAGCATAGTGATTATGATTAATGATACTATATTGTACATTTTAAAATTTCCTAAGAGGGTATATCTTATATTAAATGCTCTTATTCCACAGAAATAAATAAATAAAGAGGGCAACAGGAAACTTTTGGAGGTAATAGATAGGTTTATGGCAATCATTGTGATGATGATTTCACAGCTTGTAATCTTATCTTCAATCTCATCAAATTGTATACATTAAATATGTGCAGCCTTTTATATGTCAATCATACCTCAATAAAGTGGTTTAAAAACAAAAACAAAAGAAAACACTATTCTGCCCTGTACATAGAAGCAACTGAACAAAAGCTGAATAAATAGACAAAAATCCAAGCCAGACAGTAAGGTCAGTGATCCAGAAAAAAGTGTTCAAAAAACATAATGTAAGAAATAGTACTTGAAAAATATGGCAAAGGGTAGAAAATCTAGCTAGAGAATTAAATTTCCATGTAGAACAAAACAAGAAATAGAAAGAGCTCTTTTGTGGCATGATGAAAGTGGCCCAGGCTTAATTACATAATTGTGAAATACAAAGAGTGGGAACATTTATATTTTAGAAAAGCAGCATAAAGAGTATCCTTTGAATTTACAATTCTGCCATTAAATTCCTCTTTGATTTAGGGAAGCCCTCCATCTTTTGGTGCCTCAGTTTCCACATTCATGAGAGAGTTAAACGATATGGCCGTTAAAGTTTCCTTTGAGACAAAAAGTCTAAGTTGTCTTATGCAAATAAAGTCTATTTGAATTTTCACTTGTACCACTGGAAAAGAACCTTGGAGCAGGAACAAACAACTAGGATCATGAGTAAAAATATTACAACATCAAGAACAAATCTATAAAGGGAAAAAGATCAGAGTCCTTATTTGGCATTCTAGTGGCAGGGATATATTACAGTGTATTGAGCGACATTGAGAAAGAGTTGAGTGACTTCAACTTGTATAGTGGATAAAAGGACACACACTTGTGTCTTGTAAAGCATAAGGTATAGATCCTTAGAGATTGGGAACAGGTTTAGTACAATATATGAAAGTCCTTTTGTTCAACAATAGACAAATGATTTCTACCCTTTTCAAGAAAATGTTTAAAAATCTCAGAAAAGACATCTGTCTAATATTTGTCATTTATTCACTGGCTGTGTAAAACGGAATTGTCTATTTCATCTGTGTCTCTAATTTCCTTTTCTAAAAAAATTAATAATTGCCAAATAACAATGAAATATGTGGAAAGTACCTAAAGAAAGATGCTGTACAACTGCAAAGTGATATCAGCGACACTAAGATATTATTAAATATTACTGGAATTCACCAAGTTGCATGTTTTCCAACTTCTTGTTTCCACCCACACATATTGTCATGAAGGAAAATGCACCAAATTAAAATTCAAGACATTTGGAAAACTATTCAGAACTTTGCAAAACCATCATTATTTAAGCAGTTTAGAAAAAAAAATGTGCTTTAAAAACAGCCAATGTACATAAAAAAGAATTAGGTTGGTGCCAAGCACCTCATCTGAATGCAGAGAGGGGAAAAAACACTAAACAAGTCAGATTAATATAGAGAAATGGGTTGTTTTCCCAGAGTCACTTGGTAATCAGGTAATTTATCACATTATCCAATCATCTCTGACAGGAAGTTTTCTTTATCCTACCTTGACTAAGAAGAGTGGTAAAACTACATCATATGAAATTATAGGTTTTCAAATTGAATTATATTATTTCACATCCTCCATGGCAGGGCTTTTACAAATTGTTAATCTCCTGGTAAACATTCCTACAACTAAAACACAATTATTATTTACAAGCAAATTGAAGGTGTTAGGGAAATGTAACAGATAGTTACTATGCATAAATTGCCTGCTGTGTCCTGGGACTAGAAAAAGAGACACTGCACCTCCTACAGGCATCCTAAAAGGAATATTGATAAGTAAATAGAATAACTGAACATTTGGTAAATTACCATTTCAATGAATCATATCCCTCCTAAATTCAGGAGGTAGTAGCTTTCAGGAAAGTAGGAAAGTTGGGAAATGTTTATGAAAGCATTCTAAAAATGAATTAAGAAAACATTGACCTTTAATACTGAGAGTTCATATTTAGAAGTGGAAAAGGGTATTTTTTTCCTTCATATATAGCAAATGGTATAGTTCTTATTATATGAGCATGGGTATCATAGAACATGGCACATAGCTAAGCTTCCTCTTTATCAAGTGTGGACATAAAGAAACACAATAGTTCTTCAAAGAAGATACCAGAACCGGGAAAGGCAACCAGGAGGCTACCCGGTTGTGATTGTTACGTGAACATTTATACCAACAAACATGAAAAGCAAAATATCCTATATGCCAGAAAGTGAATAGAATATATTCAGATTATTTTCAAACAAAATTCGTCATGGTTTTCATGTACCCATAATATATTATTTTTCTATTATCAATTGCATATATGATATTTAATAGTTGTGTACTTTTAAAAGCAGTTATTTAATTGTTTATGAATTTTCATGGGCTGGTAATGTCCTTTTTATGCTCTCAATTTTTCATTAATAAAATGCTAATGAATGTTCTTGGACAAGTTTTTAAGAGTTCAATACTTCACTTTGGGAAGTACATCACCTAAGGTTTTCTAAGAAAGACTTTGACCTTCCCTACAGTTCTGTAGAAATTTCGTAGAGAAAATTGTGATCTGTATGATTTCTGATGCTAGATAGGAACCTTAAACATGTGTTTGGCAAAATCTCTCTGAATGTTTAGATAACTCACATCAGGCATGTGTCACTATTTACTCTGCATCTTTCCATTTCCACATTGAATATATTATATGAGATCCTAAGTAACTTAGGATCTAAGTAACTCAGGTTTTAGCTTTTCAGTTAGGATGCAATAATCTTAAACAAGATTAAAATGTTTCAAGGCATTTTACTGGTTTTAAGTCACTTATATAGTTTTATATAAGGTAATCTAATACAAAGATTCCTCAATAAATATGTTTAGAATGGACTGTATTTTAATGGAAAATTTTCACCTTCTGGATAATGGGTTTTATTTTTTTCATTTTTATTTAAGTACAGTTGATTTACAATGTTGTGTTAATTTCTGGTGTACAACAAAGTGATTCTTTTTCATATTCTTTTCCATCATGGTTTATCACAGGATACTGAATATAGTTCCCTGTGCTCTACAGTAGGACCTTGTTGTTTATCCATCCTGTATATAACAGTTTGCATCTGCTAATCCCAAACTCCCAATCCATCCTTCCCCTTGGCAACCACAAGTCTGTTCTCCGTGAGTCTGTTTCTGTTTTGTAGATAAGTTCACTTGTGTCATAATTCAGATTCCACATATATTCATTTTTATTAATAAATTAATTCATTCGATCAACAAAAATTTTAGTGCACTTCATCTGCCAAGCACTGAATTCAGTGCTGGACTTGTAGAGATGAGGATTGTCCATTGTTTTCAAGGAATTCACAAGAATCATTTGTCTCTAATCTTTTCAAACTACCCATACTGAAGCATGGAGTATAGAACTGCTTCATTGAAATGATCCCCTTGTCCTATTCCATTATACTTTATTATCCAACCAACCAATAGTCTATGTTTCTCATACAGTAAATGGCAGATCAGCCATCGAGCCAATTCTTTAGACCTCTGGTTTTTCACTTCCTTGCTTTTTCACTTGCCTGCTTTCTTGCAGCTTCATTGAGTCCTCCGAAATTCAGTATCTTAAAGGGATATTCAATTAACTCTGGCCTGCTATAATAATGCAGTTATGGTACACAAAGCAGGCACATAAGTATCACTGCTGTTAAAATCATCTTTGGCATCTTTCTGACTAGTGTTTCAACCAGAGCAATTTGACACAGCAACACAATCCAATAAACCAATTTGTGGAAAATAAGGAATTACCTTCTGTGTGTAAAGACTAAGGAATAATTCTGGGGCTTTAAGGCAGGTGACAGGTACCTTCTTGGTTGGGGAGTAGTTAGGCTTATCTGAGTATGAATCAATAAATTAATGGGATGCAGTGTTATTCATCTTTCATTTCCCAGCACATGTTATTAGGCCTGACCTATAGTAGGTTCTTCCCTATTTTCTTGATCTGAAGGCCATTTAAAAATTAAACACTCAACTCCTATGCAATATCCCTGCAATATAGTAAAATACCCTTCTTTGACACTAAACACCTATTCTCATATTTCTTTTCCTTGTAGGTTTGCAATTTGACAGGACCCATGCTTTACCCTTTTTTGAAATTGCCTCTAATAATTTTTAAATATTTTTTTATAATATATAGCAGGGCTTCAAATAATGTTCCATTTCTAATTATAAAATCTAAAGAATACAAAAATATAGAATCCAATTTGAAAAGTCTTCAAGACAAACATTTTCTTGCAAACAGAACCATTTCTTTAGGGATAGTTCTATGACCAGGAGTGCATGAAACCCTGGGGATAATGAAAAGATTTTATTTTCCATTTGTTTAAGAAAGGCCAGAAGGCTATTTATGTACTAATAGGTTTATTAACAAAACTGAAAAAGCAATAACCTCACCTGTACAGTGATCAATGAAGCCAGAGATAATGGAAAACCAATTTTATATAAAAGGAAATTTTATGGCTCTCATGACTAACTTTGATTTTTTTGAATAATGATTCCATTTGATGTCTCTCCTTTTTTCTGTTTACATATGTCTTTCTGCATTTCTTTTTAAACTAAATGAAAAAATATTTAGATAAAGTATTTTTTCTTGCATGAGTATTGCCAAACATGAAAAAGCCTCTTGTAAATTAATAAAACTCTAGAACATTAATGCTGCTCATTATAATCCTCTTGTAAAGTATTAATTTGGTGACTTTGCTAAGTTATATCCTTATCAGCATATGTCCTTAGCCAAGTTTGCAATGGCCATTGCAATCTATCCTTTCAAAGTAAGTTATGCATTTTAATGAAAGGTCTACAAGAAAGATGAACTGGCTATTTCCAGCACTTGTAACTCTGGGCATGGGCTATAAAAGGAAGCAAAAATTTAGGGAGGAAGAAATTTCTAAAATCAATTACTTTATGTTTGCAAAAGTGAAATGTAGACTCTACAGTTATGTCTATATGCATGAGATTGAACATTACAAAAAAACAAACTATTTAAATGTGTTAATAACATTAAATTAATTTTCAGTAGAAATGCTATTATGTATTAAAAACATCATTTTGCCAGATGTTTATTCCTGTTTCATAGGAAATATAGTAAATAGGTTATTATTTCTCTTTTAAAATTAAATATAGATTGTTATCATCAAGTCTAGATCTCAGACTCTATCCATTTTTAGGCTGACCATGTCCAAATAAGACTCCACTTATACTGTCTAATAATTTAATTTGATTGTGTTTGACTAGTAAATATGACCAACCTGATGAAACATGCCACAAATGCCTTTCAGAGATCTGGTAATTGTTAATTTGATGATTCTGTGTATAGTCTGAGACAATAGAATTGTTAAAAATTGATAGAATACTGAATGTTTATATTAAAAATGGTTAAAGAAATAAATTTGAGAAATTAAATATTGAGAAAATTAGACATGTTACAATTAGCAAAAGAAGTAACTTAGAGATATAATGAGTCCAGGAGAGCGAAAAGGCAAACTGGGTTGAAGTAGAGAAAGAGGGCAAATGATCATAGTTGGCTAGCAAAGGGATGAGTAAAGCAGGAGACAAAATGAATAGTCAGAAAAAAAGGTAGAAATGTGATCAGTTAATATAAAAACACCAAGAGATACTTCTGAGTAATTTTTGTTAGAATATGAAATGTGAATGTAACATATGACATGAAACTTGCATGAACTATTCAAAGAAATATTTTAAATAAATATGTATTAAATTTATTATTAAAATTACTTACTAAATAAAAAAATAAATAACAAATTTGGTCATCTTTTAAAGTTGGCAGTGAACATATAGAAATATTTTTCTATAAATGATCTAATATCCACAGTATCCCTCACTTTAAAAAGTGCCAAAGGAGCGCAATGTGGATAATTAAAGGTAAGCTGAAACTATTACAAAGAGCGGTAAAATACATAAATTTACTTCCTACAAAGAATAGAAATTTGTTAGTAGACTAAGCTTTCAGCACAGACAGTGTGAGAGACATTTTTTTCAAGGAAATTAAAAAATTTCATATACTAGTCAGTGGAAGGGAAAATGCTGAGACTACAAGTAATACTGAATTAATTTATAAAGAAAGATGCTTAGATTTAATTTCCAATACTTAAGGAAAAATTATTATTCACTTTTTGGAACATTTGATTGCAGTTTTTCTTGATGTCTTCCAGATCCTTAATTCCATGAGTTTATGAACAGAGAATCTTAAAAAAAAAAAAAAAAAGTAAGCAGGTAAACAAAACGTGCTTTTAAATTCCTGAAAAGGGCTTCCCGGGTGGCGCAGTGGTTGAGAACCTGCCTGCCAATGCAGGGGACACGGGTGCGAGCCCTGGTCTGGGAAGATCCCACATGCCGCGGAGCAACTAGGCCCGTGAGCCACAACTACTGAGCCTGCGCGTCTGGAGCCTGTGCTCCGCAACAAGAGAGGCCGCGATAGTGAGAGGCCCGCGCACCGCGATGAAGAGTGGCCCCCACTCGCCACAACTAGAGAAAGCCCTCGCACAGAAACGAAGACCCAACACAGCCAAAAATAAATAAATAAATAATTTAAATTCCTGAAGAAAAGTTCTCTTTTCTCATTTTTAAAGTGATTTATTTTTAGCTCCCAGTGGTTTTCAGCACTTTTTGGAGGATCATAGATGCTTTTCATTAATCTGATAAAAATATCCATTCTTAACCCCCAAAATCCTCTTACTTATTCCTCAGAATATTTTGCAAATAACTTAGGGAATGTTCACACATCCTCTGAGATCAAGTTAATAGCCACTGATGTAAATTGTACGTCCTAGGGGCTAGATAATGAACAAATGCTATACTAGTTTTGCAGAAGCATCAAAGCATTCATTCTCATCTTCCCTACTGCCACACTGGGATCCAAGGAAATCATTTTAGTTTGATTTACACAGCTGAGGAAATGGAAGACTTGAGAACTGACCAGAGATTTAGGGTTGTTTGCAGACTACCATTCTGTATAATCCATTTCAAGATATCTATTAGCCCCTCCCAGTCTTTTAATTTATTTCCCCCAACTTGTCTAAATTATTTACACAAAAAAGAACCACAAAGGTATTTTTCAGATTTTTAAGCATATTCATTAGTTATCTAAACAATTGCAGCTAGGATATTTTTAAAGCCTATATTTTGGAAAATAAATTTAAACTGTTATTGTGTAGCAAAGTATCAAAAGCCAAAAATTGGATATTTGCCAACTGTACAATCTTATGTTGCAGAAATGAAGATAAAACTTAAGTATATTCCTGGATGAAGTTTTGTCTGAATAATTTAGATCTTTTTAAGCATAATTTTATGTCCATTGGGTAATGCTTATGACTATATTGCATACAAAATATCTACAATTCTGGTCAATTCAAAAATAACTAGTAAACAATCTTTTAAAACTGATTCCTTTTTTAGTATCATGAAAATTATTTTATTGTTAAAACTTTATATTTTTTGTTTTGAGCTACACAGTGCAAAACATATATGTCTTCAATTGGACCTATAATAAACTGATGATCTTATTATTTCAATATTATCCAGTATGATTTTAATATAACAATGCAACACTTTTACTTTCCTACTGGTCAAACAGTTAAACACAGTTAATACTCTAAAATTTGAAGATTCTATGAGTTCCACTCAAGGTTGGGAGGTATTATTCTTTTGAGTTTTTATACTGTGCTTTCTCTAAGTTTAAAAACACCTATTCAACTACACACCTTTAGATAAACCCTTTCAAATAATTAAAAGATTCTTGGACAAATTACATTTGAGTTAAGCAGCTTCGGAGAAGGGCTAAGAGCATAGTAAAACTATTTCATTTAGCATCCTTTTCATTTTGCAGTTTCTATGGCACTAGTATTAGTATCACACAAAAGAATGCTGGTAAGTGGTTTGGATGCTCTGTAATTTTAAAACAGTAAATGCAATTAAGCTTGGATAAATAGATCTCTCTTCAGCACTTGGCAACCTCTTTAAAGATATGCCAAAGTAGAGAAAAGTACTTAGGGACGCTTTCTCGTCAACATTGTAGGACAATCGGGGAAGGAAATACTTCGCCAGAGGAGTCCTCACGTGCAAATCTGTGCATTTGTTACTTTCTCTTACCAAAAATATTCTGTAAAAAAGTGCTTTTTGGAGTAAAATAAACTTTATTTTTTTGTGACAAACTTGTCATAAAGATCACTTTTACAAAAAAAGTGACTTTTCTAAAATATAACTATGTGAAATGTTTTATTCACACATCTGAGTATCCTAGACTATAAAGAAATCTATTTCTTTGGTGAAATCTATTTCCCATGGGTAAACTGACATTAGTATGGAGAGTTTTCCTTTATTTAAGGAAACTTTCCTTTTTCCTTTAATAAGGAATAAAACTTTCCTTTTTCCTTTAATTAAGCTTGCTGAACTCTGCTTTTATGCTAACAATGGTTTTGGAGTATTTCATCCAAGTGGAACTCCTTCTTGTTCTCTGTGAATTTCACTGGGAATTTTAGTTTCTTCTGCTATCCTTAGTATTTATTAACACTGTAAGATCTATTCTTGGAAACAATTTTAAATGTGTTCATCTAGAGATAGTTAATATAGTGGAAACATGAGTAAGCTCATTAATGAAATTGATCAATCAATCTTTTGTTGAAAAACAGAATTAAAAATCCAGTAGTAAGCTAAGCCTACATGACCCACTGTTTTGGTGAGTAAGAAGCATAGAGTAGCATCTTTTGGAACCATCCAAAACTGCCAGGTTTATATCAGAAATAATAGACAGAAAATGACCCTTTAAAAATGGTGACATTTGTGTGACATCCTTGGAGGTCCAGTGGTTAAGACTTCACCTTCCAATGCAGAGGGTGCAGGTTCAACCTCTGGTCAGGGAGCTAAGATCCCACATGTCTTGTGGCCAAGAAACCAAACATAAAACAGAAGCAATATTGTAACAAATTCAATAAAGACTTTAAAAATGGTCCACATCAAAAAAATCTTTAAAAAAATAAAAAATAAAAATGGAGACACTAGCTTCAGAGTATCTGTTTGTTTCCTATCCATGAGATTCTAAGGGTCTGAGGACACATGTAGCCTACATACAGTGCAAGTAAATAATTACCCAACAGCACTTATTTAGCAAATACACATTACTAGCCTGTTATATGGCAAGTGATGGATTTAGATTCTAGTGGAAGAAACATACAATAAACAAGTGAACAAAAAAATTAGTAGGTGAAAATTTGGGAAGTGCCAGGTGGCCAACTCATGCTGCCATTTCAGAAAATAACAGGCATAGTCTTAGCTCCTTAACATAAAAGGGTAGGGAAAGGCCTAGCTAAAAAAGTAATTTTTAGGCTGGTTTCTGATTCCAGTTGAGAAGGTCCTAGGTACATGCAAAGGTAGGTAAAAGCATTTCTATACAAAAGCAATCATCAAAAGAGCATATAGTACTGACCCCATATAGTGTGCCAGACACTATACAAGGTCAATGCAGAATTGCTTTTTATTGCACTTCACTCACAGTTTTTTTTTCATTATCTTACACAGCAAGTCAAAAATGGAACACTGGATTTAAGTGATTCACAGCTTTTTTTTTTTTTTTTTCTTTTTCTAAAAATTTATTTTATTGAAGTTAGGTTGATTTACAATGTTGTGTTGATTTCCACTGTACAGCAAAGCAATTCAGTTATACTTGTATATATATTCTTTTTCATATTCTTTTCCATTACGGTTTATCACAAGACATTAAATATAGTTTCCCTGTGCTATACAGTGGGTCCTTGTTGTTTATCTATTTTATATACAGTAGTGTGCGTCTGCTAATCCCAAACTCCTAATTTATCTCCCTCCCTTTCCCCTTTAGAAGCCATAAGTTTGGTCTCTGTGTCTGTTAGTCTATTTCTGATTTGTAGATAAGTTCATTTGTATCATGTTTTAGGTTCCACATATAAGTGATATCACAGGATATTTGTCTTTGTCTGACTTACTTCACTTAGCATGATAATCTCTAGGTCCACTCATGTTGCTGCAAATGTCATTATTTCATTCTTCTGTATGGCTGAGTAATATTCCACTGTACATATGTATCACATCTTCTTTATCCACTCCTCTGTCGATGGACATTTAGGTAGCTTCCATGTCTAGGCTATTGTAAATAGAGCTGCAATGAACATTGAGATGCACGTATCGTTTTGAATTAGAGTTTTCTCCAGATATATGTCCAGGAGTGGGATTACTGGATCATATGGTAGCTCTATTTTTAGTTTTTTAAGGAACCTCCATACTGTTCTCCATAGTGGCTGTACAAATTTAGATTCCCACCTACAGTGTAGGAGGGTACCCTTTTCTCCACACCCTCTCCAGCATTTGTTATTTGTAGACTTTTTTTTTTTTTTTTTTGACTTTATTTATTTATTTATTTATTTATTTATTTTTTTCCACACACACACACACTGTATTTTATTTTTACAAGAGATAAATCGACTGACACCAAGCATTGTACATGGATGACCACAACAAAAGCAACAATGATTGCAATTACCAAACATGAAACACACTCATACTATGTCATAGTATTGACATTCAGTCCAGTAATCCTCCACTGTAACAGCTCCTTTACTTTGCAGTGAAAATTGATTTGTATATTCTTTGCCTCTGAGTCCTTGTGGAATTTTTTTTTTTTTTTTTTTAAATTCAGACAGAAAGTCACAAAAATTATACTCATCCTCATCAGTTCACTCAGTCCCATGTAATTAATTTTTTTTTTTCATCTTGATCTTTTGTTAGCACTTTTATGAGTTCATCAGTTTTTCATTAGAGTTCTGAAAATGCTTATTCATTCAGTTCAGCAGTACAGTCCGTTACCAGAAACCTGTACTTGTCAGAGTCTTTTCCATGTATTTCTTGAAGATGAAACCCTTTTATAGGAACATATTTGCAAAATCATCAGAGTACACCCAGAACTGTCTGTAAATGACAAAAGACTTAAAAATGACCACGGTTAAAGATTTGATGACAGTTCATAATAATGCAGTTGACAAGAAAATTAGTTATTTCTGAGATATACATTTTAAAGTAATAAATAGGATTATTACTTATAACATTATACCAGAACATATAAGATTTTTAGAAATTTCATGTAATGTCTGAAACATTTATATTAACATATTTCCATACATATTTCCATACAAGTACAAATATAAGATTTTTAGAAATTTCATGTAATGTCTGAAACATTTATATTAACATATTTCCATACATATTTCCATACAAATACAAATATGATTTTTAGAAATTTCATGTAATGTCTGAAACATTTATATTAACATATTTCCATACATATTTCCATACAAATACAAATATAAGATTTTTAGAAATTTCATGTAATGTCTGAAACATTTATATTAACATGTTTCCATACAAATAACCCAATGAAAGTTTAGTATTAGTTGTTTTGTTTGTTTTTTTATACTGCAGGTTCTTATTAGGCATCAGTTTTATACACATCAGTGTATACATGTCAATCCCAATCGCCCAATTCAGCACACCACCATCCCCACCCCACCGCAGTTTTCCCCCCTTGGTGTCCATATGTCCATTCTCTACATCTGTGTCTCAACTTCTGCCCTGCAAACTGGCTCATCTGTACCATTTTTCTAGGTTCCGCATACATGCATTAATATACGATATTTGTTTTTCTCTTTCTGACTTACTTCACTCTGTATGACAGTCTCTAGATCCATCCACGTCTCAACAAATGACTCAATTTCGTTCCTTTTTATGGCTGAGTAATATTCCATTGTATATATGTACCACATCTTCTTTATCCATTCGTCTGTTGATGGGCATTTAGGTTGCTTCCATGACCTGGCTATTGTAAATAGTGCTGCAATGAACATTCGGGTGCATGTGTCTTTTTGAATTACGGTTTTCTCTGGGTATATGCCCAGTAGTGGGATTGCTGGGTCATATGGTAATTCTATTTTTAGTTTTTTAAGGAACCTCCATATTGTTCTCCATAGTGGCTGTATCAATTTACATTCCCACCAACAGTGCAAGAGGGTTCCCTTTTCACCACACCCTCTCCAGCATTTGTTGTTTGTAGATTTTCTGATGATGCCCATTCTAACAGGAGTGAGGTGATACCTCATTGTAGTTTTGATTTGCATTTCTCTAATAATTAGTGATGTTGAGCATCTTTTCATGTGCTTCGTGGCCATCTGTATGTCTTCTTTGGAGAAATGTCTATTTAGGTCTTCTGCCCATTTTTGGATTGGGGTGTTTGTTTCTTTGATATTGAGCTGAATGAGCTGTTTATATATTTTGGAGATTAATCCTTTGTCCGTTGATTCATTTGCAAATATTTTCTCCCATTCTGAGGGTTGTCTTTTCGTCTTGTTTATGGTTTCCTTTGCTGTGCAAAAGCTTTGAAGTTTCATTAGGTCCCATTTGTTTATTTTTGTTTTTATTTCCATTACTCTAGGAGGTGGATCAAAAAAGATCTTGCTGTGATTTATGTCAAAGAGTGTTCTTCCTATGTTTTCCTCTAAGAGTTTTATAGTGTCCACTCTTATATTTAGGTCTCTAATCCATTTTGAGTTTATTTTTGTGTATGGTGTTAGGGAGTATTCTAATTTCATTCTTTTACATGTAGCTGTCCAGTTTTCCCAGCACCACTTATTGAAGAGACTGTCTTTTCTCCATTGTATATCTTTGCCTCCTTTGTCATAGATTAGTTGACCATAGGTGCGTGGGTTAATCTCTGGGCTTTCTATCTTGTTCCATTGATCTATGTTTCTGTTTTTGTGCCAGTACCATATTGTCTTGATTACTGTAGCTTTGTAGTATAGTCTGAAGTCAGGGAGTCTGATTCCTCCAGCTCCATTTTTTTGCCTCAAGACTGCTTTGCCTATTCGGGGTCTTTTGTGTCTCCATACAAATTTTAAGATGATTTGTTCTAGCTCCGTAAAAAATTCCATTGGTAATTTGATAGGGATTGCATTGAATCTGTAGATTGCTTTGGGTAGTATACTCATTTTCACAATGTTGATTCTTCCAATCCAAGAACATGGTATATCTCTCCATCTGTTGGTATCATCTTTAATTTCTTTCATCAGTGTCTTATAGTTTTCTGCATACAGGTCTTTTGTCTCCCTAGGTAGGTTTATTCCTAGGTATTTTATTCTTTTTGTTGCAATGGTAAATGGGAGTGTTTCCATAATTTCTCTTTCAGATTTTTCATCATTAGTGTATAGGAATGCAAGAGATTTCTGGGCATTAATTTTGTATCCTGCAACTTTACCATATTCATTAATTAGCTCTAGCAGTTTTCTGGTGGCAGTTTTAGGATTCTCTATGTATAGTATCATGTCATCCGCAAACAGTGACAGTTTTACTTCTTCTTTTCCAATTTGTATTCCTTTTATTTCTTTTTCTTCTCTGATTGCCGTGGCTAGGACTTCCAAAACTATGTTGAATAATAGTGGTGAGAGTGGACATCCTTGTCTCGTTCCTGATCTTAGAGGAAATGCTTTCAGTTTTTCACCATTGAGAATGATGTTTGCTGTGGGTTTGTCATATATGGCCTTTATTATGTTGAGGTAGGTTCCCTCTATGCCCACTTTCTGGAGAGTTTTTATCAGAAATGGGTGTTGAATTTTGTCAAAAGCTTTTTCTGCATCTATTGAGATGATCATATGGTTTTTATTCTTCAATTTGTTAATATGGTGTATCACATTGATTGATTTGCGTATATTGAAGAATCCTTGCATCCCTGGGATAAATCCCACTTGATCGTGGTGTATGATCCTTTTAATGTGTTGTTGGATTCTGTTTGCTAGTATTTTGTTGAGGATTTTTGCATCTATATTCATCAGTGATATTGGTCTGTAATTTTCTTTTTTTGTAGTGTCTTTGTCTGGTTTTGGTATCAGGGTGATGGTGGCCTCATAGAATGAGTTTGGGAGTGTTCCTTCCTCTGCAATTTTTTGGAAGAGTTTGAGAAGGATGGGTGTTAGCTCTTCTCTAAATGTTTGATAGAATTCACCTGTGAAGCCATCTGGTCCTGGACTTTTGTTTGTTGGAAGATTTTTAATCACAGTTTCAATTTCATTACTTGTGATTGGTCTGTTCATATTTTCTATTTCTTCCTGGTTCAGTCTTGGAAGGTTATACCTTTCTAAGAATTTGTCCATTTCTTCCAGGTTGTCCATTTTATTGGCATAAAGTTGCTTGTAGTAGTCTCTTAGGATGCTTTGTATTTCTGCAGTGTCTGTTGTAACTTCTCCTTTTTCATTTCTGATTTTATTGATTTGAGTCCTCTCCCTCTTTTTCTTGATGAGTCTGGCTAATGGTTTATCAATTTTGTTTATCTTCTCAAAGAACCAACTTTTAGTTTTATTGATCTTTGCTATTGTTTTCTTTGTTTCTATTTCATTTATTTCTGCTCTGATCTTTATGATTTCTTTCCTTCTGCTAACTTTGGGTTTTGTTTGTTCTTCTTTCTCTAGTTTCTTTAAGTGTAAGGTTAGATTGTTTACTTGAGCTTTTTCTTGTTTCTTTAGGTAGGCTTGTATAGCTATAAACTTCCCTCTTAGAACTGCTTTTGCTGCATCCCATAAGTTTTGGGTCGTCGTGTTTTCATTGTCATTTGTCTCTAGGTATTTTTTGATTTCCTCTTTGATTTCTTCAGTGATCTCTTGGTTATTTAGTAACGTATTGTTTAGCCTCCATGTGTTTGTCCTTTTTACGTTTTTTTCCCTGTAATTCATTTCTAATCTCATAGCGTTGTGGTCAGAAAAGATGCTTGATATGATTTCAATTTTCTTAAATTTACTGAGGCTTGATTTGTGACCCAAGATGTGATCTATCTTGGAGAATGTTCCGTGCGCACTTGAGAAGAACGTGTAATCTGCTGTTTTTGGATGGAATGTCCGATATATATCAATTAAATCTATCTGGTCTATTGTGTCATTTAAAGCTTCTGTTTCCTTATTTATTTTCATTTTGGATGATCTGTCCATTGGTGTAAGTGAGGTGTTAAAGTCCCCCACTATTATTGTGTTACTGTCGATTTCCTCTTTTATAGCTGTTAGCAGTTGCCTTATGTATTGAGGTGCTCCTATGTTGGGTGCATATATATTTATAATTGTTATATCTTCTTCTTGGATTGATCCCTGGATCATTATGTAGTGTCCTTCCTTGTCTCTTGTAACATTCTTTAATTTAAAGTCTATTTTATCTGATATGAGTATAGCTACTCCAGCTTTCTTTTGATTTCCATTTGCATGGAATATCTTTTTCCATCCCCTCACTTTCAGTCTGTATGTGTCCCTAGGTCTAAAGTGGGTCTCTTGTAGACAGCATATATATGGGTCTTGTTTTTGTATCCATTCAGCCAGTCTATGTCTTTTGGTTGGGGCATTTAATCCATTCACGTTTAAGGTAATTATCGATATGTATGTTCCTATGACCATTTTCTTAATTGTTTTGTGTTTGTTTTTGTAGGTCCTTTTCTTCTCTTGTGTTTCCCACTTAGAGAAGTTCCTTTAGCATTTGTTGTAGAGCTGGTTTGGTGGTGCTGAATTCTCTTAGCTTTTGCTTGTCTGTAAAGCTTTTGATTTCTCCATCAAATCTAAATGAGATCCTTGCCGGGTAGAGTAATCTTGGTTGTAGGTTCTTCCCTTTCATCACTTTAAGTATATCATGCCACTCCCTTCTGGCTTGCAGAGTTTCTGCTGAGAAATCAGCTGTTAACCTTATGGGAGTTCCCTTGTATGTTATTTGTCGTTTTTCCCTTGCTGCTTTCAATAACTTTTCTTTGTCTTTAATTTTTGCCACTTTGATTACTATGTGTCTCGGCGTGTTTCTCCTTGGGTTTATCCTGTATGGGACTCTCTGCGCTTCCTGGACTTGGGTGGCTATTTCCTTTCCCATGTTAGGGAAGTTTTCGACTATAATCTCTTCAAATATTTTCTCTGGTCCTTTCTCTCTCTCTTCTCCTTCTGGGACCCCTATAATGCGAATGTTGTTGCGTTTAATGTTATCCCAGAGGTCTCTTAGGCTGTCTTCATTTCTTTTCATTCTTTTTTCTTTAGTCTGTTCCACAGCAGTGAATTCCATCATTCTGTCTTCCAGGTCACTTATCCGTTCTTCTGCCTCAGTTATTCTGCTATTGATTCCTTCTAGTGTAGTTTTCATTTCAGTTATTGTATTGGTCATCTCTGTTTGTTTGTTCTTTAATTCTTCTAGGTCTTTGTTAATCATTTCTTGCATCTTCTCAATCTTTGCCTCCATTCTTATTCCGAGGTCCTGGATCATCTTCACTATCATTATTCTGAATTCTTTTTCTGGAAGGTTGCCTATCTCCACTTCATTTAGTTGTTTTTCTGGGGATTTTTCTTGTTCCTTCATCTGGTACATAGCCCTCTGCCTTTTCATCTTCTCTATCTTTCTGTAACTGTGGTTTTTGGTCCACAGGCTGCAGGATTATAGTTTTTCTTGCTTCTGTTGTCTGCCCTCTGGTGGTTGAGGCTATCTAAGAGGCTTGATGGGAGGCTCTGGTGGTGGGTAGAGCTGACTGTTGCTGTGGCGGTCAGAGCTCAGTAAAACCTTAATCCACTTGACTGTTGATGGGTGGGGCTGGGTTCCCTCCCTGTTGCTGTGGCGGTCAGAGCTCAGTAAAACCTTAATCCACTTGACTGTTGATGGGTGGGGCTGGGTTCCCTCCCTGTTGGCTGTTTTGCCTGAGGCAACCCAACACTGGAGCCTACCCGTGCTCTTTGGTGGGGTTAATGGCAGACTCTGGGAGGGCTCACGCCAAGGAGAACTTCCCAGAACCTCTGCTGCCAGTGTCCTTATCCCCACGGTGAAACAGAGCCACCACTCGCCTCTGCAGGAGACCCCCCAACACCAGCAGGTAGGTCTGGTTCAGTCTCCCCCAGGCTCACTGCTCCTTCCCCTGGGTCCTGATGCACACATTACTTTGTGTGTGCCCTCCAAGAGTGGGATCTCTGTTTCCCCCAGTCCCGTCAAAGTCCTGCAATCCAATTCCCACTAGGCTTCAAAGTCTGATTCTCTAGGAATTCCTCCTCCCGTTGCCTGACCCCCAGGTTGGGAAGCCTGACGTGGGGCTCAGAACCTTTACTCCAGTGGGTGGACTTCTGTGGTATAAGTGTTCGCCAGTCTGTGAGTCACCCACCCAGCAGTTACGGGGTTTGATTTTACTCTGCTTGCGCCCCTCCTACCGTCTCACTGTGGCTTCTCCTCTGTCCTTGGACGTGGGGTATCCTCCTTGGTGAAGTCCAGGGTCTTCCTGTCAATGATGGTCCAGCAGTCAGTTGTGATTCTGGTGCTCTCGCAAGAGGGAGTGACAGCACGTCCTTCTACTCCGCCATCTTGGTTAATCTCCTGATTCACAGCTTTGCAAAGAATGTTTTCTCCTATTCAGGCCACAAATTCTCTCTTCTTAGCATCATAGACTATCAATTAAAACTACGTGAGGAAAAATAGAGGTTTAAAAAAGGCACATTAATATCTCTGACCTTTCTGCTGATGGTAGTTGCACTTCTTTTTGCTCTGGTGTAGTGGTGAATGCATTTAGAGTCTCAAATCATTAATGACTCACTTCTGAAATTAATAAACTTGGTAAATGACATCAGATATAAGAATCTAATTTGTATACTCTGTAAAAACTATAACTCACATCTATATATATTTTGTTGCGTTTACATTGGAATCACTTTCTATGAAAGAAAAAAGTATATCCTTTATTTTAATAATTAAATGAGTATATGACTCAGGATTAAAAAGTCTATTGTCCCTTCTACCGTTTAAGTAAGTTATTATTTCTTGGATTGTATAGTTATATGAGAAGAGTAAGGGATAATTATTATGTAATCAGTCAAATAAAAATCTGATACCAGTTCTTCTACTGAGTTCTCTTACCATGCTCACAATGTTTCAAACCTCGTCCAACTTAGATAACAGATTTTTGAGCAAGAAATAAAATTGTGCTCCCGAAGGTAATAAGAACTCAATTTTTGGTTATATGTACCCTGATCTGGGTCATTGTTCTTTTTATATCTAACTCGTGCAAGAGTGATGAACAATGACATTTAAGACCTATCATCAGTAAGATGGGGCTTCGAAGCCTGGCTTTGTGATTTACCATGTATGATCTCAGGTGAGCTAGTTACCATCTGTTTGCAAATCTGTAAATTGAAGGTCCCTTGTTTGTAAGACTGTTATCAGGGTTAAGTAGGATAGCATATTTGAAGTACTAGTACAGTGTTGGCACATGGTAAATATTAAAAATTGAAAGTTATTAATTATCATTATTGTGAATTGAAAGTAAATTGTGTTTTGTATAAAGTAGTAAAGTTTTCTCATATTTTCCAGCACTTTTCTCTATGCTGCAATCAACCAAATCCTATCCAACACTTAGGGTCCCTAAAACTGTAAACTTGCGTGGTAACTTGAGCCATCTTGCTGTATTTCAACTCAATGTGAGGAAAGGAGTTGGAGCTATGACTAGGAAGACAATAATTAGTTCACACCAATCTAAGAATAAATTAAAAATAAGCAGTTGGTAATGCTTTAACATTTTTTCAAAGGAAGTGTTAGAAATTTTTTGTTCTCAAAAGTTCTAAGTTGCTCCTTTCAGTGAGTTTTCAAATGTCAGGGTGACTTATTCTTCTTTCATAGAAAATTCTAATATAACATATCATGGAAGTTAGTCAAGGAAACAAATGGGGACCACATAAAAAATACTTCTGGAAGAAACTCAACTCTGAACTATCATCGAAAAAGGTTGTTAAATGTGCCTTCCCAAAAGGCATAAAATAATTTTAAAGCATGCAATCTATTGCTAAATCGAAATGCAACAATTTTACTTTTATCATCTAGCTGAAGCTTATTTTCATCATCATGTTCTCCCTTCTGTCATTCCACTCAGGACTTTTTCACTTTCTTTCTCCTGACTGTCACCCTGGTCCTAATTAGATATTTCTCACCTTCATACCTCAGCATCAATGTCACCTCTTCAGAGAAGCCTTCCCAGCCCACCCTAACAAAAGGACCCAAACCAAGAAATATGCCCTATCCCAGCGACCTGTTTACTGTCCTTCATCTCACATATAAAAAGTTGTAAGGTGTAAGTATTTAATTTATTTTAATTTATGATTTAGCAATCTGGTCTTTTCCATGCAGACAGAGACCACAATCATCTCTCACACTAATCTATTCCCCGTGCCGAGAAGAGTACTAGGCTTATAGTAAGTACTTAACAAAGACTTTCAAATTAATGATTGGAGAGATAAGTAGTTTTAGTTTTGCTTTGTTTTGTCAAGCGAGGATGCAGGGAAGAAATGTGAGTGAAATCTGAAGCAAGAAAAGTTTGAGATACTTACGTAACATCCAAAGGGAGACTACTATATACTGAGCTGGCTGTGTAGGTTTACAGCAACAAAAGTATAGAGTTTAAATATATACATTCAGGTGGAATTCATTATCTGACAGGCATGAGTGGGGATGAAACGCTCATGTTTGAAGAGTGTAGAATGATAAAGGTATAGAAAATATTATAAGTACCACCAGCCTTCAGAGGTAGTGGAGAAGCTTGTGGGTAGAGGAGAAGCCTGTTTTGTAGACTGTAAAGGATCCACGGGACTGGGGGAAGGCAAGGAAGGAACTCATGGAAACTTAGAGAAAGAATATCTCAGGAAGCAGGGGATGATCAACTGAGTCAGATGGCGCTCACAGGTCAAGGAAGAAATAGAAAATGTCATTGGATTTGTCAACACGGAAATTGCTAGTTACCTTAGCAAGAAGAGCATCCATAGAGAAAGTTGGAGTGAGCTGAATGGTGAATTGCAGTCAATAAAGAGGGAACAGTGTGTGAAGCAGGAAATGACAGGTCCACAGTCCCTTATGAGAAAATGCGGGGCTTGGGTGTGTTCGGAATTCTGAATATTTCACATTTTAAAAAGGTACAGATGGGGCTTCCCTGGTGGCGCAGTGATTAAGAATCCACCTGCCAATGCAGGGAACACGGTTCGAGCCCTCTTCCAGGAAGATCCCACATGCCGCGGAGCAACTAAGCGTGCGCCACAACTACTGAGCCTGCGCTCTAGAGCCCACGAGCCACAACTACTGAAGCCTGCGTGCCTAGAGCCCGTGCTCTGCAACAAGATAAGCCACCACGATGAGAAGCCCGTGCACCGGAACAAACTGTAGCCCCTGCTCGCTGCAACTAGAGAAAAGCCCATGCGCAGCAACAAAGACCAAAGGCAGCCAAAAATAAATAAATAAATAAATTTATAAATAAATTTATTTAATAAATAAGTAAATTTAATTAACAAATAAACAAATAAATAAAAAGGTAGAGAGACACCTATTATATATAAGTGATACCCACATGACTTCTTAACAGCACTCCAAAATCAAGTATCATATTAAAATTTTCATTGACTTTTCTGGAGTCATATGAATATGAATGTATGAGTATTCATGCTAAGTTGCATAAGACTATAAATAGCCTCTTGTAAGTTAAAGTCCGGTAAGGTTTTGACCAGTTAAATGAAATGTAAAAAATAAAACTTTTGGTTTTCAAACTGTTTGGCTATCTGGATTGTGGTTGAAGAATCATGTAGAAAAATTAGGTGCTAGCTAGAGAGGGATTTGCTATTAGAGATTTGTTTTCTCTCTTTTTGGTTTTTTTTCTATTACTGAAGTTACAAAAATGTACCTAAAAATGATACTGGGGATCTTAATAAAGAAGCAACTAAAGATTGAGCAGAGATAGATTCCCAATAGAATTCAGGTCCCTAAGAAATCAATTTGTAAGAAAATCTAGAAGACCCAGAGAGGCGCTGGCATTTCAGAGAGAAATGGCATACCTTTAAATTATACCCAGAGAAAAGGAAAGAAAGGGTATAGATGCAGAGAATTTGTTTATTTGGTAGAGGGGAGATAACAGGATTCACTTCTAAAAGGTTTTATTTTCTCTGTGAAATGTGATAAAAAGATATTGCCAGAGAGTTTAGAAAGCAAAAGGAAAGTCCACTGGTTAAGTGAGGAATAGTCTTTGAAGAATGTGGGAGAGCAAACACAACTAGAAAAAATGCTGTAAGATGTGTTATTTGCAATCAACATAGTTAAACTTGATAAATTAAAATTAATTTAATCATTCTCTCCATATTTATAAGGGTCTATGATGTTACTGCTCTATTCGAGGTATTAAAACAACAAAGAGGTGAGACACAGTAACCTTTCTGTAAATTAAATCCTAGTGGGAGAGAAAATGAATTTGTAGTAAACATATTCAGAAATTAAACCCACAAAAATAAAGTAGGCATGTTTCTTAACTCATTTAAGCTTATTGTGCAGAAGTATGTGAGAACTGGACTCTAGGGTTAGGATTTTCAGAACCAGATCTGAAATATCAAATTATTATAGCCAAATTAGAACAAGAGAAGTTGGCAAAACTACTCATAAAAATAAACTTTTTTCACCCCATATAATCACATGATGAATATTTCTGCAGAATTATATATATTAATTTCTAAGATGAAAACAAAATGAAATATCATAACAAGTAGTTTATTTTTCATAAAATAGTCTTCATATTTTAAAAGTTGCCATAACCTTCCGTGGCTGTGTGCTGATCTGATAGAGCGTTTGAATCATGTGTTATAAAAAACTGGTTTTATTTCAAAGACTCATCTGGGGCAGCCAGCTGAATAATATTAGTAATTACAAATCATGTAAAACACATTTCTTCACTAGCCATAGCATTTTGTTTGTGAGAAGTATCTTTTATCTCCTCCTGAGGGAACCATATAATATGAAAGAATCTCTCTGGAAATGTGTATCAAGAATTGTTTCTTGATTACAGTGCCGTACATCATGGCACTGTGGTTTAAAGGTGCTGGGCTTCCCTTCCAAACACTGGTTTTTGAGCACTTCTATTTCAGCAACTCAAAATGTAATGCCCTGGAACCTGGCACTTGAATTGCAAACTGAGATGAATCCTTTTTTTTTTTTTATAAGAATTGGTGCAAGTGGTCAAGCCATTTCATTTTTTAATGTAGTTTCTGGGACTTTTCTAGTCATCCACAAATAAAACAAGCTCTCAGTACTTTTAAAGATTAATAGTTCAGCAATACATTGTGCAACAGTGAGATAAAAATTAAATAAAGGCTGATGTCAGGAGAAATTACTTTTTTATTTTGGGATAAAAAGAACAAAAAAGACTGAATATTGGTCTTGCTCTCAATTAACAATGGGACGGCAACTGTTCTTAACACACTGAATATAAATCCAATTTATAATCTCTGTTTCAGACTCTCAAGTTATTTAGGTTTTACTACACTGAATGCATTAAGGCCTCTACAACACACGTGCACACACACACACACACACACACACACACACACACGGCAAAGGTAGATCTTTCTGGAAGACACAGAGGACCTATGGTTAGGTGAGGACACCTGTGTGAGGGCAGTGTTTTGGTTCTTCAGTGTTTCTACCACTACTGATACAGAAAATAAAAATAGACATAAGGAAATTTTTGAACTATCAATCATAGGCTTCTAAATCCTGAGTATTTTAAAATCAAGACAGAGAAATTTCAACAGTGTGTAGTGCTTCTAAGTTACAAAATCATCCTTCTAGATGTGATATGTTCAAAACTATAAGTCCGCCATTGATTCTACAGTCTTGTGTCCTCTCCTAGCACAGAGACATATTTCCAAATTAGGAGACCATCTGAGACATTACTTTTTCAACCTAACGCATGGCCTGTCAACCCACCTGAGGCTTAGACCTGCATAAGGAAGATGAATTAAGCGATGAGTGAATTGTCTTATTTGCAGACCACAAGTCTGATAAAGATGGGTGATCTTAAAGAATCATTAAACAGATCAAATGCCTTTCAAATCTAGGTTACTGACTTGTGTCTGTTTTACTTAATTAGGCTTCTAAATGCCCATCAATGATTGGTTTTAATCATTACATTGATGGCCTTTGCCCATTTCTTTCTATATTAGAAAAATTGGCATTCTCAAGAAAAAAAATACACGTTAAGAGATTAAGCATAGATTGCGAAAAACTACAACTTTTAATATGCTTCATGTGATCTCAGGGGGGAAAATGCTTTAAAGTTTCACTTATTTATGTAGTTGTGGAAAAAAGTACGAAAAAAATATAAATATGAAAAAATATATGAAATAAATGTATATGAAAAGATGTTTTCCTCATTCTTGCTGTCCCTTTTCCATCAATGTAAATACTTTAATCTTTAATAATAAAGACATTTCCAGTGCACTTACTCTGGGCCAATAACTTACTGACCTGGGAGCTGAACCTAGGCAGTATGGCTCTAAAGTAGTACATGTTATTAACCAACAAATTCCTTCTCAAATACTTTTTTAAGAATTTCATTTAAACTTACTGCAAATTTAAGCCCAAAATTGTTATTGAGCAGTGTGCTAGATGCCTTAAGTCTCCAACATAAATGGATTCCAGAGGCTCATGGTCTAGTGCAAGGCAAGCTGTGATGAAATGCAGCTTATCAATAGTAGAAATCAGGGTATTATTTCTGGATATTATACTTAATTCCACTTTGGAAGATCCATAAAGATTTCCCCCATTTGACTGCTCTGGTTTGTCTGGGCACTGTTTTTTGCTTTAGCCCTGAAAAACCCCACAGTCCCTGGCAAACCTGGATGGTTGGTCATACAGCATGGCCTGGTAAAAGTAGTACTCAACCCAAAAGAACTGAAAACAGGTACTCAAATACTCCTACATGAATGTTCACAGATAATCGTACATGAATGGCAGTTTTCACAGTAGCCAAAAAGTGGAAACAACATAAATGCCCTTCAGTGGATGAATGGATTAAAAAAAAAAATGGTATCTCCATACAATAAAATTTATTCAGCCATAAAAAGAAATAAAATTCCAATGTGTACTACAACATGGATTAACCTCAAAAACGTACTAAGTAGACAAAGCCATATGCAAAATCACATACTGCATGATTCCATTTATGTGAAATATCTAGAATAGGTAAATTTGCAGCAACAGAAAACAAATTGGTGGTTGTCAGAGTTTAGGGGGAGGAGGAATGGAAAGCAACTATTTATTGGGTATGGGGTTAACTTTTAGAATTATGTAAAAATTTTGGACTACACAGAAGTGGTGGTTGCACAACATTGGGAATGTACTAAATGACACCGAATTGTTCAATTTAAAATAGTTAATTTTATATTATGTAACTTTTACCCCAACAAAAAACTGTAGTCCTCAAAATTCTAGAGAGCAAATAGAACAATTTTAGACACCCACTAATATACAATACTCTAGGAAAGATTAAAGAACTAATTTTACAAGGTATAATTACAATTAACTAGAATAATCAATCAAAGTTAAAGGATCAAATGACATTAATTATTTATTATAGAATATGCCAGCTTTGCTCTTTAAATTTTGATATTTTTTTTCTGTGAAAAAGAAAAAAGGTAACTCAAGTCATACTTTGACAGTAGGTTCTTAAGTATTCATGAATAGAGGTGAATTAAAATAATTATTGGTCTTAATTTCTGCCTAGTTCTTCTATAACTGTCATCTATGGACTAGCCAAAGTATTATGAGAAAACATAGAGAGTTCATAGGCACACTTTTTTAAAAGTATCACCAAAAAATGTACTGAAGTAGCCTTCAGCCAAAACTGACTGACTTGCTAAAAGCAATGTAGTGACAGTATTTTAACAAATTCCCTTTATTTATTTCTTTTATTTTTAGGATTTAGTGACAAGAAGAATGTGCTGCTACTATAATTTGTATCAACTGAAGCATTAAATTTCTGATCTACTTGTTCATGGAAGCATATGTAATCAGATGTAATATTCCTACCGAGAAGCAATATTCTTGCTACCATTTAAAGATTCCTATTCACTAAGCCCATGGAAAAATTGAAAACTAACCTTAGTACTTAATCCTGGTTACTGTAAATCTTGCCATCCAGGTTATGACCTTCTTGTTTTCAATTGAAATGCAGTTTCCAAATGCACCATTGATTTTTCCTACAACATACCAACTCATGTGTACATGAACTAACAGGAAAATTAAATTCCAGCTCTAAAATTAGATTTGGTGCTCTCACTCTACTTGCTAGTGTTCTGTTACCATTCCTTCACTACCAAAAACATTACTTCAAAACTAGAGAACAAAATGATTTGAAATAGTTACAGCAAAATACATTTGCCTTTATTTGGGGAGGCTGCTGTTTTTAGAATTGCTAAATATTCATTTTTTTGACAGAACATGTGATTGCTTTTATAGCAATATTTTCGATGGATCCTCAGTTTATACTATTCCATCATGCTTTCTGAAATAAACATACTTATTTAGCAGAGCACTCATGATATCAGAGAGAACATTTTATCACGGACAACTCTGGCATCCTTGGATTTGTGTGGTGTACAGCTCTGGTGCGCATATTGTCTTCAAAGAAGGAATAAAATGTCTTTTTCAAAATATTCATTTGTTTATACTTCTAATTCAGCAGTTTATTTTGGGGGGAGGGGTGGTCATTTTGTTTTCTCATGACTGTTATCTGCATAATCAAGTAGACTGCTGCAACTGGAAGCAGGAACAATGTAGGACTCAGAAGGCAGGCTGGTTGGTGGGGACACTGATGAATTTTAGGTAGGTTGACCATATGTCCAGGGTTCCTGGGTCAGTCCAGTTTACATCTGTCATCCAGATATGATTACATAAGTCTTAATAATTAAGCAAGGCTTAATTAAACTATTCTCTTTCTCAAAAATGTCATGGTTTGGATTATAAATTATATGGGAACCCTAATTATGTTTAATAGAGCAACATACAAAATAAACTGTAGAGTATGTAATAAGAAAGATGTGAAATTAGTATAAAGTTAAGATTAGAAGAGGATTTGAGATTTATTTATACAGAGGGGGCACTATTCCTGGGAACAGACTAATTTACTGAATAAGAAGATGGGAAAAGTAGAGGTTAAAAAATTGATTTTACAGCATGAAAAATATAAAGACATTTAAGGATTAGAGGAGTTCTGAGTCACCAGAGGAAAACCAGGATGGCGCAGCATTGTGGAAACCAATTGAGAAGACATAGGTGGACCCCTGTCAAAGAAGGCAGATATCAAGGAATTAAAGACCAAGTGGAGTTCAATGATCTTGTGGCTAAAAAAAACTATTCAAAAAATAAGCCTCTGGAATCTGAAGATAGCATTATATCTGACCTAGAGTATACCACCATGCTTGCTAGAAAAGAGCTGAGAAGCTAACTTTGCCAGCATAAAACAAATATTTTGTCTTGTCCTGTCCCTCCCAAATGGTGTAATGATATACGCCCCTGGAAGATGGCAACAACATACATACCATTCCCAAATGTTTCCCATTCTAAAGGCAGTTTCCTGGGTGGGATTTTGTTACTGAGTCCAAGCCCCTACTGCTTGCTGCACAACAGGCCAATACATGGAGGGAGAATTCATTGGGACAAAGAATATCAACTTTATTCAGAAAGCCAGCAGACTGAAAGGATGGTAGACTAGTGTCCCAAAGAGCCATCTTGCCCGGGTTTGGATGCTAATTTCTCTTATAGAGCAAAGAGGGGGAGGTGAGGAGGTAAAGTAAAGAAAAGCAACAAGTTGTTGTAAATATTTCCTGGTTCCGGCCAGACTCCGGAGGGCATGTGTTCATTTCTTCCTTCCTGCAGTCATTCACAGCTGGGCCTGGTCAGGATGTTTCCTGTGAGCTAAACAAAGATGTTTAGCTTAATGCTCATTACCTGGGAGGCAGGGTTCCCAGAGATGGGACATTATGTACACCGTAAGCTTATAGGCTACATCCTGTAAGTGACTAACTTGTAGTAAAAACAAGAGAACATAAAGGTTAAAGTAAAAGAAGCAGATCCAATATGGAGTCAGGTTTGTTCTTCCCTATTACAGTTTTTCTTTTATACAGGAAACCTGATAATATTTGTTCAGAAAATAGTATCTTTGGCTTAAGGATCCAGATTTTAGGCTGTTACTGAGTGACAGCTAGTCAACTCACGACAGCTAGTCGTGAGCTGGAAATAGCAATTCTGTGCTTTGAATCCAGTTTGGATTTATCAAGGTTAAAAAGACTTATGCCTGCTTGAAAGAAACATATGTAGGAGAGAAAAGGTCAACACTGAAGAAAAACTGGCACTGCTGAATGCTTGAAGAAGGAGGTCATGACAGAGGCAAGAGAGAACGGGTTCAAAGGCTGAGGTGGAGTAACGAGTGGAGTAATGAACATGCAAAACTCTGCCTCTGAAACAGGGGGAAAGTGGTAACACATAAAGATACAGGGAAGAAAAGTGTGAGATAAGGATGAGAAAACTCATGTTTAGTGGAGTTGTGGCGTTTTCAATGAAAATGAACAGGTCTTCTGAGAACAAGAAGCTGTATGTTCAGAGTGAAGTAAGTCAGAAAGAGAAAAACAAATATCGTATGCTAACACATATATGGAATCTAAAAAAGAAAAAAAAGATCATGAAGAACCTAGGGGCAGGATGGGAATAAAGACACAGACCTACTAGAGAAGAATGGACTTGAGGACACGGGGAGGGGAAAGGGTAAGCTGGGACGAAGTGAGAGAGTGGCATGGACATATATACACTACCAATTGTAAAATAGATAGCTAGTGGGAAGCAGCCGCATAGCACAGGGAGATGAGCCCGGTGCTTGTGACCACCTAGAGGGGTGGGAGGGAGGAAAGGAGGGAGATGCAAGAGGGAGGGGATATGAGGATATATGTATATGTATGGCTGATTCACTTTGTTATAAAGCAGAAACTAACACACCATTGTAAAGCAATTATACTCCAATAAAGATGTGAAAAAAAAAAAAGCTGTATGTTATTTAAAACAAAAATTAAAGACATGACATACAATATATGCTTGGTGTTGATAACTTCACACATCCCTAAACACAACAACATACTTCACATGTGAAACTGCCGGGCAGCTGGACCTGACACACTCTCTCCTTTTCATCTATTCACGTGTTGATTATTCCTTGACACTCTTCCCAAGTCCTATTGTTACCAAATGAAAGTTCCTGTGCCTGAGGCACAGTGAAGCCGAACAAACCTAAACATCAGAGTTTGGAGCACAGAAAGGTTAATTGCAGGGCCATGCAAGGACACAGGTGGATGGAGTCCAAAAAGCCTCAAACTTCTTGAAGGGTTTTAGCAAAGCACTTTTAAAGGCAAGGTGAGGGAGGGGCGAGGTTAGTTGTTGCAAACTTCTTGGTATTGGATTCCTTCATTCTTGCAGCTGTTCACGAAGGTCAGGCCCCGATGTTCCTATAAACCTCCAACAAAACAAATGTTATTCTCTGTTCTGCAACTTTTTTTCTCTATATGAATGTAAGAGTGTTACACCCTTAAAGGTCAGAGCCTTGAGAATGGGCTATCCTGTATATTTCAGGCTATAAGCAACAATGTTTTACAAAGTTTAAAAGTCATACTGTGCTCAATATGACTGAAAATGAGACTGGAAAATATACATACAGGTATTAATATTTAGTGTCTCAGGATGATAGAAATGTAGCTGCCTTTGGTATTTTGTATGTACCTTTATTATTTTCTAACATGAATATGTAATTTAAAATGAGCGTATATATTTTTTAAAGCACTTGGTCTCTGTCTTACACAACAATTATAAAATTCATCAAATAAATGAGAGCTATGAACATATTCAGCACAAGTAAGTTGTACTCAAGAGGAAATCTACCGTAATTATATGAAAACACTAGCTTGTGCCACAATATGTAACAAGTCTATGTTGCTATAATGTAATTAATTGATAGCTCTTGAATTTCATTGCTTCTAAATACATCAAAATAGGACATGTTATGATAGATTGTTATATAGCACTTGCTTATTCATAGGGTTACTTTCATATGTACAGTGATAAGTACTGAGAATGTATCATAAGAAAAGGCTCTTGACCAGAATTTATTCACAGTTTGAACTGATAACACGAACACACATATACATCGGCTCTTCAGTATAGTGTGATAAATACCATGGCCACAAAATATAAGGTATAGATGCACAAAATTTTTTAAAAGGACTTACAAGAAAAGACTTGCTATTACTCATCTATATAAGGAACGAAATGGGGTCATTGGTAAAGATGTGGATGGACCTAGAGTCTGTCATACAGAGTGAAGTAAGTCAGAAAGAGGAAAACAAATATTGTATATTAACGCATATATGTGGAATCTAGAAAAATGATACAGATTAACCAATTTGCAGGGCAGGAATAGAGACACAGACACAGAAAATGGACATGTGGACACAGAGAGGGAAGTGGGGGAGGGATGAATTGGGAGATTGGGATTGACATACATACACTACCATGTGTAAAATAGATAGCTAATGGTAACCTGCTGTACAGCACAGGGAGCTCAGCTCCGTGCTCTGTGGTGACCTTGGTGGGTGGGAGGAAAGTCCAAGAGGGAGGGGATAAATGTGTACATATAGCTGATTCAGTTCGTTGTACAGCAGAAACTAACACAATATTGTAAAGCAACTATACCCCAATTGAAAAGAAAAAAAAGACTTGATATTCTTTACTTAATTGTAAAGATTCTTTTTCTTACAAAAATATCCAGTTTTGTTATAGTCAAAAATGTTTATTTTCTAATACTGCAAATTCTGTAGAGATGTTGAGGTCAGTGATAGCAAAATATGAATTTGGAATTCCATGTTGGTAAAGGATACTATTGATTAAACTGGGGGGGTTACATGAGTTTAGAAAATTCAGAGGCATCCACACTGTAAAGGACGGTTTATAGGGGAGAATAAGTTATGTGTATTACTTAATATAGGAAATAGGAACCAATGAGAGTGATTTAAACAGAATGATCTGAAAAGATCACTGTTTTGGAAAGAACACCATGTCAGTGGTGTGGAAGACGAATGCAGGGTCCTGAAGCTGAAGTAAGAGAGAGCAGTTCGGATGCCCTGGCACCTGTGAATAGATGAAACCACAGAGGGGAAGGAATGAAGTGAGAAAAAAAGGCCATGCCTTGGAATCCTAGAGAAGGACCAGAGAAAAGAAATAGAGAAGAATGTCCTGGTGGGAGAGGATGATGGTGATGCTGAGAAGGGATCAAACAGGTAGAAAGCTTTTCATTCATTTATTCATTTATTAATTGAAAATAGATTTATGGAGCGCCTCTCACGGGCAGGCACTTTTCTGGTGTCTGGGGATATTGAGTGGAATAGAATTTATACCCTCATGGAGTTTATTAAGTTTATATGGTAAGTAAATAAAGTAAGTAAAAAAATATTTATTCTCATCTAAATAAAGCAAATTGGATGCCAGAAAATGATGAGCGACCTGGAGAAAAAAAAAATGAGTGAGGACAAGGAATATGGGATCAAGGAGGAAGATTCATTTAAAATAGAGCACTCAGGAAGGTCCTCGGTTACAGTGTGACATCAGAGCAGAGACCTGATTGAGGTGAAGAGACAAGACAACTGGACAAAAAGGAAAACATTTCCAGGCAGAGGGAACAGCAGTGGTAAGACAGGAGGATACCTGGGGTATTGAAAGAAGAGCAAAGAAGCCACAGAGCTGGGCTAGAGTGATGGAGGGGAGATTTACAGCCACTGAAGGTAGACATTGAGAATGTCCAGCAGATCACTTACGTCTGCTATCGCTCTAAGTACGGTAGCCTTTTCCCTGAGAGAGACGGAAAGTTTTAGAAGATTTTAAGCATGAGTGATAGGACTGTAATTTGATTTTGATTTGAAAAGCAACTCTCTGACTTCCTGAGGTTAGAGTGTGGATGGGGAGCCCTGGATCAAGGCAGGAAGCAGGGATACCTATCAAGAGGTAGAGTAAAAGCCCACAAAAACCCAAGGGAAAGATGATGGTATTGTGGGTGGTCTCAGCGAAGGTGGTGTGAAAGTTGTTAGATTCTCACAATATTTTTGAGAAGACAAACAGCAGAGGATGGTGTTTCAGAAAGAGAGGAAGATAATTTATAAAGCAGTAAAATGAAGAGTTAAATTCATTATTTTATGTGGTGTTCTAGAGGTCAATATTTTCAGGAGTAAATAGGAACAAAACTACATGTGTATAAATTGAGAACAAGTAAGAATTGGCACTAGATGACTTGTATGTTCTTTATCTAGCTCTATAACACTGTTTCTATCCCCTGTTCTAGAGAGTATATCTCAGTTATGACACTGCTTAGGATAAATATTTTTTTTATTTTGTCGGATTCCAGTTAGCTTTGTATCATTCTTAATAGAGAGAAAGAAAGAAAAAGAAAGAAAGAAAGAAAGAAAGAAAGACAGAAAGAAAGAAAGAAAGAAAGGAAGGAAGGAAGGAAGAAAGAAGGAGGGAGGGAGGGAAGGAGAGAAGAAAGAGAGGTGTATAAAGTGTTACAGAGGAGAGCTGACACAAGAGTGGGTGAACGTTGATTAAAATCACAATTGGTCGGCACTTCCTTATTAGTCTGAGGGGCCAGATGTTAATTAACAAGTCTCAGGGAACTTGGCTGACTGTTAGGGATGCATAATACGATAAGCCTATGTCAGGGAGTAAGCAATCTAAGGAGATGGGGTGTAAGGCAGCCACGGTGTAGTCAGTTCAAGAGGAAGAACCTTACTCCAAGGATGTGGGTTGACGGGAGAGAACAAACGTGTGAAACCATCCCAGGCAGGAGTGACAAGATGCTGAGACCCACCGCAGGCTTTGTAGGAATTCCCCAACAGATGCTTGGCGACAACAGACAAGAGTGTTGGAGTGTAGAAGGTACTTGGTTTTCTTTCCACACAATTCTAACTTTGGCACCTGTGATTGGCAGAATAATGGCTCCCAATGATGTCCACGCCTGTTATTTGCATGGCAAAGAGACTTTGCTGAAGACCATGGAAGACCTCGAGCTCCTAAGCCCAAGAATGTAAATGAGAATGTTGTACTCAGTGTTTCCACATTGCTCCAGGGACACAGGCTTCAAACTGCCCCTGCATGTAGGGCATTCTCGAAACAAGTCAGATGATTCCTCTGACGATGAACATCGTCCTAAGTGTCCTCTTTCGGTTTCAGAGGCACCTAGAGCATATCTCTGCCCCTGTGTTGTAGTCACATGGGGTTTAAGTAACCCACTATAGCTCAGGTTTAAGAAGAAGGGGTACGGATGAAAAGATGTGGAGAGGTCACTCCCTGCAAGGCCAAGTCTAGCAAACTAACGAGTTTGTAGGTGAGTTTGCTCACACAAAGGAGAGGCAGGGGACCTGTGAACAAGGAGGTACTGTGCTCAGGAGCGTAGGAGGGCAAACTGACAGTAGGGGATGGGTCCACTGCTCTTCGTGGTGAGACTGCTGTCCCTGTAGGGCATATAAGTGGAGTTGCTAGAAAGCAATAGAACAAAGAATTATGGAAATTGAGAAAGTGTTGTAAGCTAGTTAAAGATATTGCAGGCGCAAAGCTCACACATGGAGACCACAGAGTGAGAACAGAAAGGGCTTAGACTAAATCCTGAGGAATGCATACATTTAAAGAACATAAAGGATAAGTTTGTTCTCTACATCTGTGGCTATTTCTGCTTTGCAAATATGTTCATCTGCACCATTTTTCTAGACTCCACGTGTAAGTGATATTGTACAATATTTGTTTTTCTCTTTCTGACTTACTTCACTCTGTATGACAATCTCTAGGTTCATCCATGTCTCTGTAAATGGCACTATTTCGTTCCTTTTTCTGGCTGAGTAATATCCCATTGTACATATGTACCACATCTTCTTTATCCATTCCTCTGCTGATGGACACTTAGGCTGCTTCCATGTCCTGGCTACCGTAAATAGCGCTGCAATGAACATCAGGGTGCATGCATCCTTTCAAATTCTGCTTTTCTCCATGTATATGCCCAGGAGTGTGATTGCTGGATCATATGGTAGCTCCATTTTTAGTTTTTTAAGGAACCTCCATAGCGTTCTCCATAGTGGCTGCACCAATTTACATTCCCACCAACAGTTAGGTGGGTTCCCTTTTCTCCACACCCTCTCTAGCATTTACCAAGGGGGAAGGAGGAGTGGGATGAACTGGGAGATTGGGATTGACTATTTATAAAATAGGTAACTAATGAGAATCTACTGTATAGCACAGGGAACTCTACTCAGTGCTCTGTGGTGACCTAAATGGGAAGGAAATCTAAAAAAGAGTGGATATATGTATACATATAACTGATTCACTTTGCTGCACAGCAGAAACTAACACATTTTAAAGCAACTACACTCCAATAAAAGTGAATAAATAAAAAATAAAATTACTATGAAAGAAAATAGAGATTAAAAACTGCATAGAGAAAAATTAGCAGGATAATGCCTTAAATAACCCATAAATTTGTGTACATTTCTCTATAGATCATTTTATCAGCTCCTCTAAATTTATTAGGCAATGTTTTTCTATGGTCCTCAATTAATTCTTTAATTATTTCCTCAATGGGGAATCCCTGCTCAGCAAAACTTATAATGGAATGAAAAATTGGTGGGAGAATGAAACATGAATCAAGTATATCAGTTAACAAATTAAGTTCACAGCCACGACAAATGTTACTGAGGAAGCAGAGAAAAGGGGAATTAGAAGGAATTACTCAGCTGAGTGATGAGTAAAGAATTAACTCACCGAAAAGGAGGAGCATTCACTCTTCACAAGCTCAGCCAGCCGACGAGGATGGGATTTGAACCCATGCGTGCAGAGCACAATGGATTAGCAGTCCATCGCCTTAACCACTCGGCCACCTCATCACACGTGAGCCTTACTTCTTCAACCTCTTCCTGCAGTACTGCCAGACGATTTATAGCAATGTGTCTAATCACTCTTTTCCTGACTCACAGCCACAGTGTGAGTTAGGTGTCTTAAAGTAAATTTCACAACTACTTTCAAAGTAAGTTTCACAAAACTGATGGACAACACTTGGAGTGGTGAAGTTCCCTGGCAAATACCTGGTAACAGGTGGAACCACGCCTGACACATGTTGTTGGACACAAGTCAGTCCTGGCTTGCAGACCCAGTTATAAGTGCCAGGGAGACACACAACCCCCACCCCGGACTTTCCCAGGGTCCCTCTGCCGCTGCATTCCTCATTCGAGGGACCAATTTCCCCATTCCTGATCAGAGCTGCCAGGATTCCCATTTTCTGGGTGGTACCAGAATCCCTGCTCTGCGGTTCCTTTCCATTTGCTTTTGTGATATGCCCACCAGCCAGGAAACGCCCTCATATTTTTTAAATGTTATTTTTATTGGAGTAGAGATGCTTTGCAATATTGTGTTAGTTTCTGCGGTACAATGAAGTGAATCAGCTATACGTATGCATATATCCCCTCCCTCTTGGACCTCCCACTACCCCCCATTCTGCCCATCTAGGTCATCACAGAGCACCGAGCTGAGCTTCCTGTGCTATACAGCAGGTTCCCACTAGCTATCTGTTTTATATATGGTCGTGTATGTATGTTAATCCTAATCTCTCAGTTCATCCCACTCCCCCTTCCCACCCCCCCAAACGTCCAGTTCTCTACATCTGTGTCTCTATTCCTGCCCTGCAAATAGGTTCATCTGTACCAATTTTCTAGATTGCACATACATTTGTTAATATCCTCATTTGTCTTTCGTTATCCTCTCTAGGACTTAGCATTGATCAGTCTATGAAAAATCATCAACGCATGAGAATGTGTTTTGGAAAACAGTAGACAAGAGAAAGAGCCCTGATGGGAACATACTTGTATCCCAGCACAGGAGTGGCTTAGCTTGACCACTGTCAAGGCTGGGAACGGCCCGTGGGGTGGGAAATCCTGGATGCAGGAGGCAGGTTGCAGGTCCTGGTTGTGGCTCTTTCCTAAGCCCTCTAGGGAAGCCTGGCTGAGCCCTTCCAGCTCTGACAGCCTCTGGGATAAAGTGACCATCAAGAACCCTGGGGCCCTGGTTCGATCCCTGGCTGGGGAGCTAGGATCCTGCAAGGCTCGAAGCAAGGCCAAAAATAAAAATTAAAAAAAGAAAAAAGAGCCCTCTTCCACTCTTGAGAGTTTGTGTACTTTTATTTTTTTTTAATTTAAAAATTTTTTTTTATTAGTTATCTATTTTACACATATTAGTGTAAATATGTCAATCCCAATTTCCCAATTTATCCCACCACCACCCCCCCTCTTTCCCCCCATGGTGTGCATACGCTTGTTCTCTACTTCTGTGTCTCTATTTCTGCCTTGCAAACCAGTGCATCTGCACCATTTTTCTAGATTCCACATATATGCCTTAATATACGATATTTGTTTTCCTTTTTCTGACTTACTTCACTCTGTATGACAGTCTCTAGGTCCATCCACATCTCTACAAATGACACAATTTTCTTCATTTTATGACTGAGTAGTATTCCATTTTATATATGTGCCACATCTTCTTTAACCATTCATCTGTCAATGGGCATTTACGTTGTTTCAATGTCCTGGCTATTGTAAATACTGCTGCAATGAACACTGGGGTACATGTGTCCTTTTGAATTATTGGTGTCTCTGGGTATATGCACAGTAGTGGGATTGCTGGGTCATATGGTAATTCTATTTTTAGTTTTTTAAGGAACCTCCATACTGTTCTCCATAGTGGCTGTATCAGTTTACATTCCCACGAACAGTGCAAGAGGGTTCTCTTTTCTCCACACCCTCTCCAGCATTTGTTGTTTGTAGATGTTCTGCTGATGCCCATTCTAACCGGTGTGAGGTGATACCTCACTGTAGTTTTGATTTGCATTTCTCTAATAATTAGTGATGTTGACCAGCTTCTCATGTGCCTCTTGGCCATCTGTAGGTCTTCTTTAGAGAAATGTCTCTTTAGGTCTTCTGACCATTTTTTCATTGGGTTGTTTGTTTTTTTAATATTAAGCTGCATGAGCTGTTTATATATTTGGAGATTAATCCTTTGTCCGTTGATTTGTATGCAAATATTTTCTCCCATTGTGAGGGTTGTCTTTTTGTCTTGTTTATAGTTTCTTTTGCTGTGCAAAATCTTTTAAGTTTAATTAGGTCCCATTTGTTTATTTTTGTTTTTAATTTCCATTACTCTGGGAGGTGTGTTGAAAAAGATCTTGCTGTAATTTATGTCAAAGAATGTTCTTCCTATGTTTTCCTCTAAGAGTTTTATAGTGCCCAGTCTTACGTTTAGGTCTTTAATACATTTTGAGTTTATTTTTGTGTAAGGTGTTAGGGAGTTTTCTAATTTCACTCTTTTCCATGTAGCTGTTCAGCTTTCCCAGCACCACTTATTGAAGAGACTGTCTTTTCTCCATTGTATATCCTTGCCTCCTTTGTCATGATTAGTTGACTGTAGGTGTGTAGGTTTCTCTCTGGGCTTTCTATCCTGTTCCATTGATCTATATTTCTGTTTTTGTGCCAGTACCATACTGCCTTGATTACTGTAGCTTTTAAGTGTACTCTGAAGACAGGGAGTCTGATTCTTCCAGCTCTGTTTTTTTCCCTCAAGGTTGCTTTGGCTATTCAGGGCCTTTTATGTCTCCATACAAATTTTAAGATTTTCTGTTCTAGTTCTGTAAAAAATACCATTGGCAATTTGATAGGGATTGCATTGAATCTGTAGATTGCTTTGGGTAGTATAGTCATTTTCACAATGTTGATTCTTCCAATCCAAGAACATGGTATATCTCTCCATCTGTTGGTATCATCTTTAATTTCTTTCATCAGTGTCTTATAGTTTTCTGCATACAGGTCTTTTGTCTCCCTAGGTAGGTTTATTCCTAGGTATTTTATTCTTTTTGTTGCAATGGTAAATGGGAGTGTTTCCATAATTTCTCTTTCACATTTTTCATCATTAGTTTATAGGAATGCAAGAGATTTCTGTGCATTAATTTTGTACCTGCAACTTTACCAAATTCATTGATTAGCTTTAGTAGTTTTCTGGTGGCATTTTTAGGATTCTCTATGTATAGTATCATGTCATCTGCAAACAGTGACAGTTTTACTTCTTCTTTTCCAATTTGTATTCCTTTTATTTCTTTTTCTTCTCTGATTGCCGTGGCTAGGACTTCCAAAACTATGTTGAGTAATAGTGGTGAGAGTGGACATCCTTGTCTCGTTCCTGATCTTAGAGGAAATGCTTTCAGTTTTTCACCGTTGAGAATGATGTTTGCTGTGGGTTTGTCGTACATGGCCTTTATTATGTTGAGGTAGGTTCCCTCTATGCCCACTTTCTGGAGAGTTTTTATCATAAATGCGTGTTGAATTTTGTTAAAAGCTTTTTCTGCATCTATTGAGATGATCATATGGTTTTTATTCTTCAATTTGTTAATATGGTGTATCACATTGATTGATTTGCATATATTGAAGAATCCTTGCATTCCTGGGATAAATCCCACTTGATCGTGGTGTATGATCCTTTTAATGTGTTGTTGGATTCTGTTTGCTAGTATTTTGTTGAGGATCTTTGCATCTATATTCATCAGTGATATTGGTCTGTAATTTTCTTTTTTGGTAGTATCTTTGTCTGGTTTTGGTATCAGGGTGATGGTGGCCTCATAGAATGAGTTTGGGAGTGTTCCTTCCTCTGCAATTTTTTGGAAGAGTTTGAGAAGGATGGGTGTTAGCTCTTCTCTAAATGTTTGATAGAATTCACCTGTGAAGCCATCTGTTCCTGGACTTTTGTTTGTTGGAAGATTTTTAATCACAGTTTCAATTTCATTACTTGTGATTGGTCTGTTCATATTTTCCGTTTCTTCCTGGTTCAGTCTTGGAAGGTTATACCTTTCTAAGAATTTGTCCATTTCTTCCAGGTTATCCATTTTATTGGCATAGAATTGCTTGTAATAGTCTCTTATGATGCTTTGTTTCTCTGTAGTGTCTGTTGTAACTTCTTCTTTCTCATCTCTAATTTTATTGATTTGAGTCCTCTCCCTCTTTTTTTTGATGAGTCTGGGTAAATGTTTATCAATTTTGTCTGTCCTCTCAAAGAACCAGTTTTTAGTTTTATTGATCTTTGCTATTGTTTTCTTTGTTTCTATTTCATTTATTTCTGCTCTGATGTTTATGATATATTTCCTTCTACTAACTTTGGGTTTTGTTTGTTCTTCTTTCTCTAGTTCCTTTACGTGTAAGGTTAGATTGTTTACTTGAGATTTTTCTTGCTTCTTGAGGTAGGATTTTATTGTTTTAAACTTCCCTCTTAGAACTGCTCTTGCTGCATCCCATAAGTTTTGGATTGTCGTGTTTTCATTGTCATTTGTCTCTAGGTATTTTTTTATTTCCTCTTTTATTTCTTCAGTGATTTCTTGGTTATTTAGCAACATATTGTTTAGCCTCCATGCTTTTGTATTTTTTACTTTTTTTCCCTGTAATTGATTTCTAGTCTCATAGAGTGTGGTCAGAAAAGACACTTGGTATGGTTTCAATTTTCTTAAATTTACTGAGGCTTGATTTGTGAACCAAGATGTGCTCTCTCCTGGAGAATGTTCCGTGTGCACTTGAAAAGAAAGTGTAATCTGCTGTTTTCTGATGTAGAGTCCTATATATATCTATTAAATCTATCTGGTCTATTGTGTCATTTAAAGCTTGTGTTTGCTTATTAGTTTTCTGTCTGGAATATCTGTCCAGTGGTGTAAGTGATGTGTTAATGTCCCCCACTATTATTGTGCTACTGTTGATTCCCTCTTTTATAGCTGTTAGCATTTGCCTTATGTATGAGGTGGTCCTATATTGGGTACATATATATTTATAATTGTCATATCTTCTTCTTGGATCGATGCCTTGATCATTATGTAGTGTCCTTCCTTGTCTCATGTAACATTCTTTATTTTAAAGTCTATTTTATCTGATATGAGTATTGTTTCTCCAGCTTTCTTTTGATTTCTGTTTGCATGGAATATCTTTTTCCATCCCCTCACTTTCAGTCTGTATGTGTCCCTAGGTCTGAAGTGGGTCTCTTGTAGACAGCATATATATGGGTCTTGTTTTTGTATCCACTCAGTAAGGCTGTGTCTTTTGGATGGAGCATTTAACTCATTCACTTTTAAGGTAATTATTGATATGTATGTTCCTATTACCATTTTCTTAATTGTTTTGTGTTTGCTTTTGTGGGTCCTTTTCTTCTCTTGTGTTTCCCACTTAGAGAAGTTCCTTTAGCATTTGTTGTAGAGCTGGTTTGGTCGTGCTGAAGTCTCTTAGCTTTTGCTTGTCTGTAAAGCTTTTGATTTCTCTACTGAATCTGAATGAGATTCTTGCTGGGTAGAGTAATCTTGGTTGTGGCTTCTTCCCTTTCATCACTTTAAATATATTGTGCCACTCCTTTCTGGCTTGTAGAGTTTCTGCTGAGAAATCAGCTGTTAGCCTTATGGGAATTCCCTTGTTTGTTATTTGTCTTTTTTCCCTTGTTGCTTTTAATAATTTTTCTTTGCCTTTAATTATTTTCAGTTTGATTACTATGTGTCTCGGCATGTTTCTCCTTTGGTTTTTCCTGCCTGGAACTCTCTGAGCTTCCTGGATTTCGGTGGCTATTTCCTTTCCCATGTTAGGGAATTTTTTGACTCTAATCTCTTTAAATATTTTCTTGAGTCCTTTCTCTATCTCTTTTCCTTCTGGGACCCCTAGAATGGGAATGTTTGTGCGTTTAATGTTGTCCCAGAGGTCTCTTAGGCTGTCCTCACTGAGATTGTTTCAAGATGGCAGAGTAGAAATACGTGTGCTCACTCCCTCTTCCAAGAGCACCAAAATCACAACTAACTACTGAACAATCATCAACAGGAAGACACTGTAACTCACCAAAAAAGATACCCCACATCCAAAGACAAAGGAGAAGCTGCAATGAGGTGGTAGGAGGGATGCCATCACAATAAAATTAAATCCCATAACCACTGGGTGGGTGACTCACAAACTGTAGAACAATTATACCACAGAAGTCCACCCACTGGAGTGAAGGTTTTTGAGCCCGTCAGTCTTCCCAACCTGGGGGTCCAGCAATGGGAGGAGGAATTCCCAGACAATCAGCCTTTGAAGGCTAGCAGTGTTTGATTGCAGGACTTCGACAGGACTGAGTGGAACAGAGACTCCACTCTTGGAAGGAACACACAAAGTGTATGTGCACCATGACCCAGGGAGAAGGAGCAGTTACCCCATAGGAGACTGAACCACACCTATCTGCTAGTGTTGGGGGGGGTCTCCTGAAGAGGCAGGGGATGGCTGTGGCTCACTGCGGGGACAAGGACATTGGCAGCAGAAGTTCTGGGAAGTACTCATTGGTGTAGGCCCTCCTGGGGCCCACCATTAGCCCCACCAAAGAGCCTGCTGTCTCCAGTGCTGGGTCGCCTCAGGCCAAACAACCAACAGGGAGGGAACTCAGCCCCACCCATCAGCAGACAAGTGGATTAAAGTTTTACTGAGCTCTGCCCAACAGAGCAACACCATCTCTACCCATCACCAGTCTCTCCCACCAGGAAGCTTGCAGAACCCCCTTAGATAGCCTCGTCCACCAGAGGGCTGACAGCAGAAGCAAAAAGAACTACCGTCCTGCAGCCTGCGGAATGAAAACCACATTCACAGAAAGACAGACAAAATGAAAAGGCAAAGGGCTATGTCGCAGATGAAGGAACAAGATAAAACACCAGAAAAACAACTAAATTAAGTGGAGATAGTCAACTTTCCAGCATATGAATTCAGAATAATGATAGCGAAGATGATCCAAGACATCAGAAAAAGAATGGAGGCAAAGATGGAAAAGATGCAAGAAATGTTTAACAAAGACCTAGAAGAATTAAAGAACAAACACAGATGAACATTTGAATAACTGAAATGAAAAATACACTAGAAGGAATCAATTCCAAAATAACCGAGGCAGAAGAATGGATAAGTGACCTGGAAGACAGAATGGTGGAAATCACTGCTGCAGAATAGAATAAAGAAAAAAGAATGTACTTTTAAATGTTTAGTGCAGAATTTTGGAGGTTGAAGTGTCCTTTTCTACAAAAATATTGGTGCCTTTTTCCTCTCTATGAAATCTCTTAGCTCTGTTTTCAACTTTGTTGGGAGGGACTCCTCTCTCTCACTACAGTTCACCAAATTTCAAAATATCTTTGATCAGCACAAACCTTCATCCACAGTACTGAATGAAATAATCGTATTTGTTCCTCTGAGTGGGGCGAGTATAATGTTACCCTTTACGTCATCCGCTGTCACTCACACTAACCTTTCAGAGACTCAAAGGCAACCTCATTTCACACCAGTGACTTCAGAACTATTCCTAGGTAAAGCTTGGGGGTAGGGTGAGGGTGGGTGGTGGATTTCTGCTGTTAACTAAGAGTTTCACTGATGTTTGACTTAGACCACTCTCCCTACAGCAAGAGGGCAGAGAATGTATTTGTTTTGGTCATATTATACCAGTGTCAGTGTAAGCAAACAATAACTACTGTTAATAGATTTAATACCAAATCTAAGCATTATAATTAAGGTCCCTAGAAAGGATATTTTCAATTAATTAAACATTTTGAGTTAATAGCCCTAGCTTTTTTTATTTTTAAACCATAAGTTTATGACGAGTATTACATTAGTTAACATCAGTTAAATGCTTAGAAAATTGTCTACAAATAGTAATCTTTGTATAAATCAATTGATATTATGGTAGTTGTTTTTATTGCTAACAAAATAAATAATAAACTAATAATTAATTACAAAAAAAGGAATGTAAAAGAGTAGGAATTCAGACACGCCATCACAAGAGTGATCTGAGAGGGAAAACCACAGCCAGGAAAAAATCTCTTATTGACGTCAAAGAGTTTAAAGAAGTCATTTTCCACAGTGACGTCCCCAAATATGTTGAACAGCCCGCTAGGGAGTGGGAGGAGAGCCTGATTTGCAGTGTTTGCTGATTTCTGTGCTATAAATATTCCCAGTATGATCCATCTTCCAAACTACTAACATGGTGTCATGGGGTTCTCAAAATGCCTGAAATTGCACAATCCACTCTTCTGAGTAGATGAAAGCTTGTTCCTGCATCTGGTTTAACTAGAATGGACTTCGGAATCAATTCGATTGCAACCTTGGGTCATTGAGACCCTTTTCTATGTGTGCAGAGGAGAGGGGGGAGGGGCAGAGAGAGGAATGAGCCCAAGAGGCCTGAGAACAGGGTCCCTTTGCTTCTCACAAAAGCCTTTTATTCTGCATTGTCAGCCATGGTGAAAAGCCAGCCCCGGTAGAAAGTATGTTGATGTCTTAACACGCTAAAAAAATCTTCCTTGATCTTCCAGGTACTTGGAATTATACAGATTTCTTTCCTGTCCATTGACTAACAGATGGACAATGTTTTAATTTAATAAAGGTTTAATTTAATAAATTACATATAGTGACAGTTGTCTTTTTTTTTTTTTTTTTTAAAGCACTTTTCTTTTTTTTTTTTTATAGCTACTTTATTTATTTATTTTATTTTATTTTTTTTGGCTGTGTTGGGTCTTCGGTTCATGCGAGGGCTTTCTCTAGTTGAGGCAAGTGGGGGCCACTCTTCATCGCGGTGCAGGGACCGCTCTTCATCGCGGTGCGCGGGCCTTTCACTATCGCGGCCCCTCCCGTCGCGGGGCACAGGCTCCAGACGCGCAGGCTCAGTAGTTGTGGCTCACGGGCCCAGCTGCTCCGTGGCATGTGGGATCTTCCCAGACCAGGGCTCGAACCCGTGTCCCCTGCATTAGCAGGCAGATTCTCAACCACTGCGCCACCAGGGAAGCCCGTGACAGTTGTCTTAGAAATAAGAAATAAGAATACAAAAAAATTGTATTTCGTTTCAAAGTTTAGTAATAGTATAGCATGTGAAACTAACAATTAAAAGAGTAAAATAAAAGCCTTATAGTCTGGTTGCTTTTTATCTGAATCTTTTTCACAATTAACCAGGTTATCCACATATAACAAAAAACTAGTATTTAAAAAGTACTTGGACCACATCTAACCTATAATTTTTTTTAAAACAGAGACAATATTCTCAAAGTCTAAATAACACTAAAAATAGTATATACTATAGAGATTTTTACATATCAATTAAATATGCATTCCCATTTAATGTTATTTGATATCTATCAAAAAATTTTACAAAGTTTTCCACTAAAGGGGTTCAGTAAAGCTGCTAAGTCAATGATTAAGGAAGAGAAAGGAAATAATGATTTAAAAGGATGAAATACTTGTCCAGGAAAATAAATACTCATACAGGTTTGCACATTCTTTAAGAATACCTCATGTACATAAAATCATCTTCTATTAAAGCTGAATAATTTCGTGTTTTCAGGTGTTTTCATTCCACTGATTGAACATATTTAAACAAAACCCAGCCCTTAGGTTTCTGTTGAAGTCAGTTAGCCCCACAGTGCTGTGAGAATTTGTCATTTGGAATAATGACAAGGTTGGAGCTATGACTTAGTATATACATCACCTACCTGGCTTATTTATTTGGCGCTGGCTCACAAGACCTCCTGCCACCCAGCACATCTTCACATACTTGGTCTCTTATCAGAGTACATTTTTCCTATCCACAAAGAAAGACAGAAAAACATTTCACAGAAGCTACAGTTTTGTATGTTATTTTCCATTTTCAAAACACTGAATTCACTTTCTGGGTTCTGTACATCATGTGAGTTTGATTAGAGCTTTCATCATAGGCTCAAAGGGCAGTGGGATTTCAGTTATTTCTCTCTGGATAGCAAAGCCTGTCTTGTAGCCACTATAGAAAAATACCCGTGTCTGTTCTGACTGACATCATTCTTTAGGATTCTCCATCCTTTTAAAGTCCTACTAAAATTTCAAACACTGATTGGTTCTTCTTTTGTTCGGAGATAAGTTTTGTTTGGATTATATTAATCGACTCATTGAAAATTTCTTCTTACTGCTAATATGTGATTTGTTTGCTTTGACTTAATGTTAGTTATTTACTGGCCGCTCTTATTTTTGTTGCTTAAGAAAATTGTTTTAATCTACGTTAAATAAGCACCTGCTTATTGGTACTCATTCTAAAGCATCCTGCATAGAGTTGCCCGTGAAAGTGAAGTTTGATCATGGATGAATATCTTCAAATCAGAATGTTTGACCTCATGATTTTTTATTTTGGTTTATGTTTGACACTATTGGTTATCTTACTCACGGACTCTCATTCATGTAGCATGCTTCTAAAGATTGACAGTCATGTAAATCATTATTATTTCTTCTTAGTGGCTTTAGAGGATTTCTATATCTTTGCCCCCAAAAGTGAATTTCATGTGCATTTCTTAAGCTCTACTTTCAGATGAGCATGGTTTTCTACATTAATTGAAAATTTGTTTTCATTTGATCTAATAATGGACAAATAGTCCAAAACATATTTTTACTAATTTAGATGAATAAATATTGCTAATACAGGCCTTTTAAAGATTTGTTTTGACTAGCAAAAATCATTTTCCTGGGCCAAATGCAAAATAATATTAAAATATCAAGTTAATTTCTTGCTGCGACATTTTTTGCTGTCATTCTAATTGTGAGATCATCTTTGTGTGATATTTCTTTGAAAATAATTTGTACAGTCAGTAAACACTCTGACATTGTCCATAATAATATTTTCATTTAGATGGTAAGTGAATTCACACAATTCTATGCTTTGGTTCAATCTCTCGAGGATATACCTACCATTTTGTAAATCTTTCCTATATTCTGTCACCAAACCAAACTGTGTGCAATTGTAAAGCAAATATACAACGATCACAGAAAAATGTAACCCAAGAGACAAACAGCTGTCTAAACCTAAAGTGTTCAAAAAAGGGTCATTGAGAAAGTGGTCTGTTAAGAGAGTGCCTACAAAGTAGACAGATAGTATTAATCTAGTTTAGAGCACTTTCCTAAAAAGTTTATCATGTCCAGACAGAAAAGATACTTTCTCATGTCAACTAGCAGTTCTTTGCTCTTAATTGGAACTTTCATATGTAAGGTACATTGTCTTTTGAATATTTGTTCATCGACATCAATAACTTTTCTCAGTCTTCCCTGTTATTTGATATTGTTATATAAAAATTTTTTAAAAGACATCACTTTTGTCAACTTCTATATCCCTGTAATAGAATGCTTGTACCACACTGACAGGCAGACAATACAAGGGGAGTTAGTCACACATTAACTATCAGATGCATTGCAAAAAAAACACAGTTTTCATTGTCAGTGTCAATTATTTATTATTTTGTTGCCACAGTCTTTATATACCACCGCTGTGGGATTTCTTTTCCAGATTATGACCTGTTTCATGATTCAATGTCAAAGCAAACTCACAGTAGAATAATACACATGAATAAATGTAACCCTCAGTTAGAGGTTCAGTATTTTGAACCTGTTTGATTTTCCCTTCTATCCAAATATCAATAAAGTACCCAACTGACTTTCCTTGTAGCTCTTATCAAAATATTTTGAAGTGGTTAGTTTTCTCTGCCTGCTAAAAGTATGTTTTTATACATGATATAAAGACATTTGCTTTTAGAGGTGTTGTTATTTCTATATGTTTAAAATAGTAACTTTATGTCTGGAAAGCCCAGAACAGAATTCAGACCAGAAAAACATCACAGAGCATCATAAAGTGTGGTTGTTAATTGTCCCCTCGTATACTTAGTCACCAGCGTCAATATTTTCAATGTAAAAGTGTCTGAAACTCCATCCCTACAAACACCTTTTTAACAAATATAACTTCTGTCAAGAACAGAAACATTCATATTTTTCAACAGAAGTTAACATGATAAAAAATCCATATATATGTGTTTCACATTTTTTTAATTCACAAATGGGCCCAGAATTGGCACTAGGACTGGAACTGATTCAAATATAAACCAAATAGGCAAAGTTGTATATGTACTTGTTTTTATTTTGTTAAGTCTTTACATAAAGTAAAAGAAGTGCACATTAAAGCAATAAAACATTGGATTCTTATGAAGATATCACCAACTTAGGAAAATAAACCTGGAAATGATGGGTAAATAAATGAGGACAGGGTAAGGATCTCAATGAGATCATGGTAAAAACAATGGAAAGGAAATTACTAATACCACAGAAATGAAGAAACAAGTATTCACAGGAGAATAGAAGCAAGAGAGAGGAAGTAGTCAAGAATTAATCCAACAATTCTTCTCTGATTAGAATAGAGAAGAATGTAAAAGACTTTTACATCTGTTAAAACAAGATATTACCAGATAAACCAAACTATTATACTATTTTTAAAGCCATCTAAAAATTGTGGATAAAGAATTCCAAAGGAATAAAACACTGCATGAAATTTCCCTTTCTCGATGAGCATACAATGGAGAAAGTGTTCCTACATGGAGAGTATAAAAGAAGTTGGGAATAGGGCATGCAAGAGTGTGAATGTTTCTCAGACAAGGAAAACCAGGGAAACTCTGGATGACCCTATGGCTTGGCCTGCCAGATTTAAATGCAAAGAAGATCCAGAATCAAGGAGCGTTTTACTAAGTAAGAAAAGGCTGGGGGTGGGGCTGTCCAATCGTGCAGTTTTACAATGATGTAGTCTAACAGTCTCATAGTTTTGATGTTTGGTGATCTCAAATGGCTATGGTCCTATGGGGCCCTGGGCCTGAAGTCTCAAAGTCTCAGAGTCTTAAAATCTCATGGATTCACGGTCTCTTGTTCTCTTAATTTCTCAGTCTCTCCATCCTTAAGAAAAGACCTTCTGAGGCTCCAAGGCTTCAAAGTACAGGCATACCTCATTTTATTGCTCTTGGCTTTATTGCACTTTGCAGATATTGCATTTTATACAAATTGAAGTTTTGTGGTAACCTTGTGTCAAGCAAGTCTATCAGCATTATTTTTCCAACAGCATTTGCTCACTTTGTGTCCCTGTGTCGCATTTTGGCAATTCTAGCAATATTTAAAACTTTTTCATTATTATTGTACTTATTATGATGATCACCTGAGGTTAGTGATCTTTGATGTTACTATTGCAAAAAAAATTATGACTTGCTGAAGGATGATAGTTAACATTTTTAGCAATAAAGTAGTTTTTAATTAAGGCATGTACTTTTTTTTTTTTTTTTGGCATGTACTTTTTTTAGACATTGTCATTGCACACTTCATAGACTGAAGTATAGTGTAAACATACCTTTCATATGCACGGGGAAACCAAAAAATTCATGTGACTCACTTTCTTGTGATATTCCCTTTGTTGCAGAGGTCTGGAATTGAACCTGCAATTTCTCCAAGGCATGCCTGTGTTGCAGTGTGAGGTCTAAAAGTACAAGGTATTTTCTCCTTTAAAGAGAAGTCTGAACTCATAGTTAAAGTATGTTAAAACAGAGGTGAACTGAGTCTCACCAAAGCTGTAAGTAAATTAAAGCCCAAATAAATGTCTGCTACTAATGAAATTATAAGCCCTTTGGCAGTGCAGAAATTTGAGAATGTGTTGAAAGCAGAGATCTTAGACTCCTTGTTCCTGAACCCATAACAAAACTAAAACCATAAACCCACTCCAGTGCTGCTCAATATCTAATTATCTGGCTGGATCAAACTATCATCCTCATCTCCTGGCTCTTAAGTTGCTTAACAAAGGAAAAAAAAAAAAAATCAGAAGAATATGACCCCTAGATAAAAGCACAATTAGACAATATAAACAAACCCACACACAACTCAAATGGTATAATCATCAATAAAGAATTTTAACGTCTATGAAATATATCTTTAAATTAACATAAAAATAGATATATTAAGCTAAGAGCTGAATTTCAGAAGAGATTTGGAAACTAAAAGGAGAACAAATTTAAAATTCTGAAATTGAGAAATATATCTGAAACTTTAAAAAAATCACAGGAAGGGATTAACAGCAGAATAAATACAACATGAGACAGCCAATAGAAAGGCTTAAAGTGAAGAACAGAGAAAAAGCAATTGAAATAAAATGAACAGAGTCTCTGTGACTTTTGATACAGTATCCAACAGTCAAACATATAATTGGAATAGTAGATAGATAAGAGATAATGGGGCAGAAAAACATTTGATGAAATATTAAGTTTTTTTCAAATTTGATGAAAAATTGCAACGTACTAATCCAAATAGTATAGCAAACTACTAGCAGAATAAGTGTAAGGAATATCATCCCTCAGCAAATCAGAGTCAAACTGCTGAAACCAGAGGTTAAAAAAAAAAAAAAAAAAATCTTAAATACAGAAAAAAAAAAAAAAATTCCACAAATTGGAACAATGATAAGCAAGATAGCATATTTCAAATGAGAAACAATAGACACAGAAGAAAATAGAACAAGTTTAAAGTGCTTAAAGGAAAAATATGATAAAAGAAAAACCTGTCAACTTGGAATTCTATATCCAGCAAACATATCTTTCAAGAGACAGCTATCTTACCAAGATGAAGTATCAGAAATTAGATTTCTCTTCCTGCCTGAATCATCAGAAACACTGGATAAAATATGATTCAAAAATAGAGTATATGGCACAATGAGCATCAAGTCATTTTATACCAGGAAAGGAAGGGTCATGATCCCTGGGAGATGGGAAACAAATGAAATGAGCTTCTGATTGCCTCAGCTTACTGAGTGGAGAAGGTTTACAAGGACATGCACAGGCAAGGGTATCCCAGGAAGAACCTGTCCCCACTCGGCATTGAGAAGATAGAGCTCATGTTGCTGTTCCGGTCAAAAATCATAACAATATATAGGGAATTTATAACATACATAGAGGAAAATACATGACAATTATAGCACAAAATATACAAGGAGCTAAATGGAGTTATATTGTTTTATAGGGAAAAAAAAGAAAATAAACCTAACCATATTAATTATTAATTTAAAAGCAAACATTCAAAACTTTCCAATTAAAAGGAAAACATCAGCAGACAGTATGTAAAACATGACTCAACTAGATGGTATTCACAAGAGATATATGTTAAATGCATCCAAACAGACTGATAGAAAGAAGGTGCAATTGAAAATGCTAAGGATAAGAAAGATAGTGGAGCACTATTAAAATGTTATAAAACAGGATGAAAGACAAGAGTCTTATAAGAGAAAAAGTGTGTCCTTTTAATAATGATAATAGTTGATTCCTCAAGAAGACTTAACAATCTTAATGGTGTAAACACTAAATGACAGACCTTAAATATGCATAAAGCAAAAATTGACAGAAATAAAAGGGAAAAAAGATGAGTCTATAATCTTGGTTAGAAGTTTACAACCAAGTTGTAAACATGGTTGCTGTAAGTGAGAATAAGAAGACAAATTTTAGAAATAAGGATACAGATGACAAACCAACCTGAGTTAATTGACACTTATAGAACATTACACAAAACAAATATAGAATAGACCTTCTCAAGTGCATGTGGAATAATCACCATATTTTGGGCATTAAAACAAGTCTTAATACATTTAAAGATAAAAATAAATACAAAGCAGGATCTTTAAACACAATTTTGATTAAAAAAACAATAGCAATAAAGTATCTGAAAAACTTCCAAGTAATTAAAAATTAAACAACACACTTCTAAATCAAAGAAAAGATTACAAAGAAATTTTTTTAAAAATTAAACTAAATATCATGAAATTACAACATATCAAAATGTGTGAGATTCAGCTAAAGTAGATTAAAGAAGATTTTATACCTTGAAATACATGTATTATTATAAAAAAAAAAAAGAAATTATTGAAATCAATGCTCTGTGTTTAAACCAGAAAAATCTACATAAAGAGCAAATTAGAAAAATATAGTAAGTGGAATAAAGAAATTTTAGAAGACAAATGGAGAGATCAACACAACAAAAATAAATAAGAGAAGAAAATCAAAGAAGCCAAAATCTGTTTTTAAGTGGATTAATAAAATTTTTAAACTCATAGCTAATATGACAAAGAGAGAAAACATATTATCAATATCAGTAATGAAAAATGTGATACCACTATTGATCCTAGAGGTGCTTTAGGATTTAAAGAAGATATTATAAATACCTTGATGCTAATAAATATGGCAATTTAGATGAAATGGATAAATCATTTGAAGAAAACACATACCATAACCAATACAAAAAAATCTAAGTAACTATATATCTTTTCTAAAAATGAACCTGAAAATATGAATTTAAAAATATGTCAAAAAGTAAAACTCAGACTCATGTGGCTTCAACAATAAATTCTAGCCTGACTTTTAGGAATCCTTATTCTACACAAAAATTTTTTTACACAAAAATCTTTATTTTACACAAAATTTTTCTGAAAATGTCCTTCTCAATTTATGAGGCTTTCTAATCCTAATGATCAAAATCAATAAATCCATTAAAAGGGAAGGAATTCATAGATTGATATTATTCCTGAACAAAAAAAATGCAAAAATCTGCAATACTGTTTTAGCAGTTTGAATACAGAAATATATAAATATTATGCCACATTATGACCAAAATTAGTTTATCCCATCAATGAAAGTTTGTTTTTTACATTTAAAAATAAGCAAATGTGGACTTCCTCTACCAGAAAGGCCTGTGAGGAGCTCCACAGACCCATTCCTTACAGAACCAACTATAACTAGTCAAGATTATTTTTAGTGTTTAGAAATTATCACAGAGCCAATTAAGAAACATTGATTCAAGAAAATCTATTAAATGTCAGCAATAACAGCAAAGCCTCTGGCACTTGAGCCAAATCTAATCCTCCCTGTCTCTCATGACAGGGACTCCACTCTGGGAGTGCATGGCTGAGAAGACAAGACCCCCTCTCCTCTCAGCCCAAGTCAAGGGATATGGCATCTCAGTGGAAAGGACAAACATTTCTTATCTCCTCCAGCTTTATGTTGCAGAGGTGAAATTCCTAATAAGGGTGATGAAGGGGTTGAGGGCTCCCTGCCACCCATCCCCCACTCATAGCATGGAGGCAACCCCTGGTTTGTCAGGCAAGAATGCTGTAGCTTCAATAACCCTTGCCCGCTGTCAAGCAGAGGTTCCGTACCAATAGAGGCAAGAAAAGAAGACCAAAGACTACTGTCATCTGCTTGTAAAACAGGAGTGTTCCACCTGCCCTTAGCTGTGGAACAGTTACTCAGAGGTTTTGCTGAGAGTAAGAGGAAGTCCATAGGAACAAAGAACTCTGATTCTCTCCATAAATAAATTAAATTTACTTGGGAAAGTGTGTGGGAAATATTGTGATACATGCAAAGAAAGAGGAAAGTATGACCCATACACAGGGATGAAAAAGCAGATAACAGAAACTGCTCATGGGCCCAGATGGTGGGTTCACAAAGACTACAATGTATCCATTATGAATAAATTCAAAAAACTAAATGAAACATTACATTAAAAAGTAAAGGAAGGTTTGATGACAATGTTTAATCAGATAGAGAATACCAATATAGAGAAAAAATTATTAAAAAGAAGCTTAATTAAATTCTGGAGTTGAAAAGCACAACTACTGCTATGAAAAGTTTGCTAGAGAAACACAATATTAGATTTGAACTAGCAGAATAATTAATGAACTCACAGATAGATAAGTTAGAGAGTATGCAGTTCAAAGAAGAAAGATTTTAAAAATGAAGAAAAATACACAGAGCTTCAGAGAGAAATCAGACCCCTTTAAGTACACCAATATATGCATAACGTAGTTACCAAATGGAAAAAAGAAAGGAATAGAAAAATATTAAAATAAATAATGGAAAATTTTCTAAATTTGATGAAAACATTTATCTACATATCCAAGAAGCCCAATCAACTGTGAGTAGGATAAAAACAAAGTAATGCACATCAAGACATAACATGGTAAATATAATGAAAGCCAAGGGCAAAAAGAAAATTTTGAAAGCACAAGAGAAAAATGATTCATTATGTACAAGTAAAACATTAGTAAGTATAACAGCTAACTATTCATCAGAAACCAAGGAGGACAGAGGACAGTGGGATGACACATTCGAAATGCAGAAAGAAAAATATAACTGTCAACCAAGAATCTCATACCCAGCACAAATATCTTTCATAAATCAAAAAGAAATAAAGTCATCTTCAGATTAAGAAAACAACAACCACACTGAAAGAATTTGTTGCTAGTGAATATGCCCTACAAGAAATACTAAAGAACGTTCTTAAGTCTGAAAGCAAGTGACTTCAGACAGTAATTTTAATCCACATGAAAAAAAGAGCAATAGCAGAGGCAATTATGTAATTATAAAAGAGAGTATAAATGCATATTTCTTTTCTATTCTTCTCTTAATTGATATAAAAAGAAATTTCATAAAGCAATAGTGTATATTTGGGTCAGTAGGCCTGTAACATAGAAATGTAATATATGTGTACCATCACAGCACAAAGGAGAGGAACAGGAGCAATGAGGTATTGGAGCAGGGAAATTACACCAGCTGGTAATTTGAATCCACAGAAACAGAGAGAAACAAAAATGGTAAGATAAAAGGTTAATGTAACACACTCCATGAATATATTCTTGCTCTCCTTTCTTCTCTCAGCTTCTTAATGACATAAAATTTTATAAAGTAATAATTATAATAATGTATTATAACTTATATATAAATGTAATATGTGTAACTAATAGCAGCACAAAAAAAACTAAGATAAATAGAGCAATGTAGGAGTAATATTTCTATATATATCTGGAATTAAGTAAGAATAAATTTGAAGTAGATTCTGGTAACATAAGATGCATATATTATGTCTTAGAGCAAGCAATAAGAAAATGAATAAAAATATATATAGTAGAAAAATTATTAAAGAAATCAAAATGTTACATAGACAATGTCCATTTAGTGCAAAAGAAAGCACTAAAACTGGAATAGAGAGAAAAATATATGAGGCATTTAAGAAAAAGGTAAAATGACAGACTTAAATCCAACTATTTTAATGGTAACATTAAATGTGAATGAATTAAACAATGCAATCAAAAGAATGGTTTAAAATGACAGAAAAGATACAATATGTGATCTACAGGAAACACACTTTAGATTCAAAGATACAAATAGGTTGTGAGTGAAAGGATGGAAGAAAAAAAGCATATCATAAAAAAAGCAACCATAAAAAAAACTGCTAAGGCTATAAAAACTTCAGACAAAATAGATTTTTAAAACAAGTGTTACTAATCATAAGAAGGGACCTTTTATAATGATAAATAGGGTCAATGTATCAAAAAGACATAGCAATTATCAATGCATATGCATGTAACAACAAAGTCCCAATGTACATGAAGCAAAAATTGACAAAATCAAAGGGAGACATAAACAATTCAAACACAATAGGTGGAAATTTCAGTGCCCAAATTTCAGTAAAGAATAGGACAACTAGAAAGACGATCAACAAGGAAATAAATGTGAGCAACACTATAAACCAATTAGACCCAGCAGACACTTATAGAACACTCTACCTACATCAGGGTGCACATTCTTCTCAAGGACCAGTGGACTGTTCTCCAGGATTGACCATGTGTTAGGCAGTAAAATAAGCCTCAATACATTTAAAAGAATTGGTATTATGCAAATTGTGTTTTTTGGCTGTAATGAAGTGAAATTAGAAATCAACAATGGAAAAAAGGTTAGTAAACAAAAATATGTGGAGTGTAAACAATGCACTTAAGTCATCAATGGGTCAAATAAGAAATGACAAAGAAAATTAGAAAATATTTTGAGATGAAAGATAAGAATACAACATACCCCAACTTGTGAAATACAGCTAAAACAGTGCTCAAATTTACATTTATAAATAAAAACATCAGAAAAGATATCTCAAATCGATAACCTACCCTTCACCTTAAGAAATTGGAAAAAGAAGTGAATTCCCTGGTGGTCCAGTAGTTAAGACTCTGTGCTTCCACTGCAGGGGGCATGGGTTGAATCCTTGTAGAGAAATAAGATCCTGCATGCTGAGGGGCACAGCCAAAAAAAAAAAAAAAAAAAAAGGAAAAAGAAATTGGAAAAAGAAGAGAAAACTATACCCATAGCAAGCAGAAGGATGGAAATAATAAAGGTTAGAGTGAAGACTAATGAAATAGTGAATAGCTATAACACCAAAAACACAAGGAATCAGAGAGTCAATGAATTGAAATTCATCAAAAGTGAAAACTCCTGTGTTTTAAAGGGTACCATCAGGAAAGGAAAAGACAAATGAATTGAATGCAAGAAAATATTTGCAAATCCTAAATCTGAAATTTGACTCTAGAATAAATACAGGACACTTCCAACTCAATAATAAAAAAGACAAATAATCAGAAGTGGGCAAAACATCTGAATAGATATTTGTATAGACATGCAGATAGTCAATATGCACATAAAAAGATGTTCAAAATCATTAGATATCTTAGAGCTAGAAATAAAAACACAATGAGATACTATTTCACACCCATTAGTGAGGCTATTTTGGGTGAACCTGTAAAGTAATTTAAACCCTCATTCATTGCTGATGGCAATGTTGTATTAACCATGCCATTTATTTCCTATATCTTGATGCTTTGACATCTTGGTCCATGCTGACCCTGGAGAGACTGCCCTTTCCAGGGTTAGCTAATTTCTAGAGGTAGCAGATAACTTGCCTGGGAGTGTGTCTTGCATATGCAAATATTCTAACCTTCATTTTAATCAATGTATGCAAACAATCTATCAATAACTTCATCTTATTCAACCAATCCAGAGCCCACAACCCCAACTACCTGCTTTACCTGGCTCTCACACTACCTGGTGGGCTACAACCCACCTGTCATAATGACCCAGGGGCTAAGTACCAGACAACCAGGGACAGCCCCTATCCTCCAGAGTAGGCTGAAATCATTAAAATTAGCTAATTCTAAACCTGCTCACCCTGCCTCACCTGTTTCTTCTCTTGCACACATTTTCTCCTCACTCCTCACTCTTCTCTGGCTTCTGACCAACCCTGGTGCTTCCCCATGTGGCCCCCCCAGGGTATGGCATGCCCCTTCCACTTGGAATGTGTGATGTAACAAACTATCGTTTCAAGGGCAGTCATCTCCTGATCTGTCAGACTTGCCATACCTAAATAATAATAAAACCTGTATTTAAAAAAGAATGTACGGTGATGCATCTGCTTTGGAAAACAGTCTGGTAGTTCCACAAATGGTTGGACACAGAGTTACATATGACACAATGATTCTACTCCTAAATATACAGCTGAAAGAAATGGAAAGAAATGGAAATATATGTTCACACAATACACAAATGTTCACAGCAACATTACTCATAATAGGAAATAAGTTAAAGAATTCAAATGTCCATCAACTAATGAATGAATACATAAATGTGGTATATCCATGCAGTGGAACAGTATTTGTCAATAAAAAGAAATGGAGTTCCAATACACTCTACAACATGGATGGACCTTGGAAACATATTAAGTGAAAGAAGCCAATGTATTCCATTTACATGAAATGTTCATAAAAGGCAAAATACTGAGATACCAAAAAAATTAGGGCTGAGGAGATTGGAAGGAAATGGAGATTGAGTGTTTATGAATAGACTTTTTTTGATTTTTAAAAAATGGATTGTAGTAATAATGAACATACTAAAACCACTGAATTATATACTTGAAATGAGTGAATTATATGATATATGAATTACACTATAAATCTGTGATAAAAATAATATAACTCATCACATTAAAAGAATAAAGGATAAATAAATATAATAAGTCAATAGAACTGAAATAGCATTTGACAAATTCAGCATGCATTTATGATTAAAAAAATAAAGAATTCACAGCAAACTAGAAAAAGAACGACAGTTTCTATATAAAGTACCTACTAATCACTACAGCTAACATCATATCTAACAGAGAAAGAAAAAGAAAAGAGACCTGTATAAGATTACATGTAGCAGCTTGATAGAACACAAACGTCCATTAACGAGAAAAGAGTCGAAATCAATTGTGGTCTCTTCATGTAATGTAACACTACTCAGCAATAAAATATACACACTGCTTACATATGCAACAACATGGACAAATCTCAGAATCATGGTTTTTTTTTGTTTTTGTTTTTTTTTTAAAGAAATTCACGTTCTTTTATTTATTTATTTATGACTGTGTTGAGTCTTCGTTTCTGTGTGAGGGCTTTCTCTAGTTGTGGCAAGTGGGGACCACTCTTCATCGCGGTGCGCGGGCCTCTCACCATCGCGGCCTCTCTTGTTGCGGAGCACAGGCTCCAGACGCGCAGGCTCAGTAATTGTGGCTCACGGGCCTAGTTGCTCCGCGGCATGTGGGATCTTCCCAGACCAGGGCTCGAACCCGTGTCCCCTGCATTGGCAGGCAGATTCTCAACCACTGCGCCACCAGGGAAGCCCCAGAATCATGTTTAATGAAAGAAGCTAGAAGCAAAATGAGTATGTGCTGTAAGATTCCATATGCATGAAGTTTCAAACTGGCAAAACTAAGGTATAGTGATAGAAATTAGGTGAGTGGTTCCCTGCTGTGGCAATTGGGATTAACTTGGAACTTTGAGGTGTGCTAGAAAAATATTTTGTTTTCAGTGGTGACTACACTGGAATACACATTAGACAAAACTCATTGAACTGTACACTTAAAACTGATATATCTTCTTCTATGTAAATATACCTAAATAATGCCGACAAACAACCATTAATCCACAATATGAAACCTGGAAGACAATGAGAATGGCACAAATATTTACTCAAATAGAGCATTTACAAAATTGAGTTGACTTTGGAGAGATACCTTGTAACCTCCTGGTCCGAGGACATAATGGCTGACAATATAGTCCAATGAAATACACAGTTTCAATCTCTTCCCTCAAATTTCAGTCTACAACTCATTGCCATTTGTATTATTATTTACTTGATCCAGCTTTAATTTAGCTGTAGAAAATATTTTTCTGGTAAGTCCATGTGTATGTTTTATATTCACCTTTCTGAAAATAAAAATAATTCATTATTTCTTTACCTTATTTCCTAAAATCTGATGCAAATATATGGACCACATATTTAAAAATATATTACTCCAGTGCTTCAAATAACTTCTACTTCAGCTTCTCTCAGTTGATTTAGGCATTTCAATGGAAAAAGCATTTTGCTTACTATTAGTAATAACATCAAAAAAATGCTCATCTCCACACATTGTTCAACTGCAGTGAAAAAGAATATACTTGAATCACGTACAGTAAAATGCCTAAGCAGTGCTTCTCTGGCGTTTTCAAATGCCACAGTCGTAAATAAGGAGTCAGAAGCATCTTCTGAAGAGGTTTACACTTAAGCTTGGTTATGGTTTTCTGGTGATTCATTACGGTGGCCACGCTAGCCTGATAGAGAGAACTCGGGGAATAAAGATGATTGGCTTCTTTCTTTTCTTTTCTTTTCCGAGCTCGTTTCAGACAGAACACAAGCATAGACAGCCACATCCGAAGACACACCAGGTGCTGCCCACAGCAGCTGCAGCCACAAGTCAAAGGCCATGAAGTCCACCTAGGAAAAATGCCAAAGAGCGACTGGTCGTCAGAGCCCTCGGTACACATTTTGCAGTTAGGAATGAGCATGTTGAGTGGCATCAGCTTTAGGAAAAAACATACAAAATATGCAAAACACAGCATTGGGAAATCTTTTTCATCCTCTTTATTCAGACACCTGGATGAAAGGCACTTTGAAAGACAGAAAATTGCAGCTGGTGACTAGGACAGGTTATCTGGATTTTGAGCTAATGTGAAAGTGTTAGAAAAAATAAATGTTTTATATATATAGATACATACACATATATATACACATATGTGTGTGTAATACATTAATATTACTGTTCAAATATATTATTTGTTTTACTATTTGTAAGGACAGACTAGTGAGTTAAAGACTTAATTTCTGCTTAATCAATCAGTGTTGGATTTCCCATTAAGGGACATATTAGGGTCTACAGCGAGGGCTGGGCTGATGAATTTCATAAAATCAGCTTCATATCTCTGAAAGGAAGAGTTATAATGCTACAGTAGCTTTAATATTCCTTCTCACTTCTCATTCTGTTGAGTAATTCACTAATAAGCCATCATTTTGGTCTCTTTTTCCCCACAAAGTGTATATCAATATTGTTTCTGTGTTCTGAGCTCCCTATAGAACTTAAAAGACAGCAAATCCCTGAGATGGTTTCTTTCTCTGAGAAGTAAGTTGATTGATATTTCATGTATCGTTTAGTCTTCTAGGTTGAAATTTGAAACAAACATCACATCTCACTAATGAGCAATCTTCCTCAAATAGTGAATTTTTCCTATCATCGTCTATGTAAAACATATACAGGAGGAAAACATTTTCCCCCAAATTACTCTGTAAACCTAACATGAAGTACACACTAATCTTCAATACATGGCAGAGGTTATTTAAGCTACTTAGCTGTTAGGGTAACAATGATTTGAATTTGACTTTAATGTAGAAAACAACTACAGTACATTTTCCATTTAGATTGAATGTAGTTTAAATGAGGTTTACTTTTAGACCATAGTTATAAGGCACCTTCTGTTTAGAAATCCTGCTGTTTGGATGTGATTTTATTCCAGAAAAGCTGCAGTTACAAATTCCATTTTCTTCAGGACACTGCCATGTGAATGAGGCTTCTGAGCAGAGCACTTGCTGTTACCATTCGCAGAACTGCCTTCTGAATGTGCTTTCAATTAGGAAATCTCAGGAAGTTCATTTTAAAATTCAAAAATCCCAATTCAACTCTGGCACTTTGAATTATCAGGCTACTTTGAAATGCAGTCCTTCCTGTTCTTGATCTTGGAAGTCATCCAAATAGGAGAAAAGAAAAGAAAAATCACATGCAAGGAAGGAATTTTAAAATTATCCATTTAAAAAATTTTTGTGCCAAAAGGACAGATGGTATAGCTAACACACACAGGGTCATGTATCTTTGGAGATCTAATCACACTCTTCATCTTCCACGGTAAATGATTCTATCCATAAAGCACTTGTAACAGTACGGAAAGAAATGAAGCAAGTGAGTATAAATCTGTGTTCTAATCACTCAGAATGCAGAGAAAGTAGCCTGAAAAGTTAGCAAATGAAAGAAAGACTAAAGGGCAATAAAGAAGTGTCACAAGACCATCATCCGTCCATTGCAGCAATTGAAAAGCACAAGGACTTACAACATAAAAACCTATGTCACTTTCAATTTGTTGTAGTTCCTTCTTCATCTAGTTCAAATAAGCCCTGTTTCAGAAAAAATCTCTAGTAATCATCATGTTGACACTTCATCTACACTGAGTGCTAATGAGCCAGGATTTTTCTGCTATAATTTTTACCCAAGAGCTCACACTGTCACAGCCCATCAGAGAAACCGCGCCAGGCACACTTTCAATCTAAACACACTTGCCCTCCTTCCGCAGCTTCTGTTTTCAAGGGTAGGGGGTTATTTGTTCCTAAATATCTTTTTCCCTACTTGATTTCAATTGTCTACATGACTTGTAATGAAATGAGGCGAGAATAAAAATGTTCCCTTCACTGTCAATTTGTGTCTTTCTCTATCCTTTCTAAAATCTGATGATTTTCATTTAGACCAAGCCCTTTAGAAGGAATTCTCCCACAGCAGCCATCTACATTGATCTTAAAATAAATTACCGGAAATTTTCTGGGTAGAGGAGACAAAAATATTGTCATGAGAGACAAATAAAGAACTTTTAGTAAAAAAAAAAAAAAGAACCCTCAAATGTCTAGAAGCTACTGAGCAAACCTAGTTTATAATTTTGGTATTAATGGTACTTTCCTAGCTATATCTTAGATGTTTTTTTCTTTTCCCTAACTTTGTAAAAATCATCACTGCCATACAATTTTTCTTTCTATATTTTTTGCTAATGTCTTTAGAGCTCTGAAGCTGGTGTATATACTAGGAGAGATAGTCAAGCATTATTTTGAAGATGATGACTCCTATTATTCTCCATTAAGGTATTTTCATTGTTTACTTGATAGAAATTCAAATGAAGAGAGATTCATTAAGCTGTGTCATTACTACCCCCTGCCCTTCCAAGAAACAACAAACATAGTCATCTAAACTGATATATATAAATATATATAAGCATACATATATACATATATGTAGCACATATATTTTATATATATATGTGTGTATCCTGATATTTATTGCCAGTAAAGAGATGAGCATTTTTCTCAGTCTGCAGATGTTTCTTTCTTGTCTTTTTTCTATCTCTCTGGGTTACCCAGCTTGGATCACAGCTGTTCTGGGTGGGCATTTTGAGAGAGGAGGAGAGACAGTTGATTTTCCCCTGAGTTCAGGTCACATGGGATTGGGAAGAGAAAAATAATAGTGTTTTTCCACCAAGCTCTTTGCCACCTAGATCAGAATTAGACTACATTTCCACTATGGAATTGAACTCCAGAAATAGAGTTGTTTCTATATATTCTTGTATTTTTCTGTTGTAGTTCTCTTACTCTCCTACTAAGCATTCTTGTCAAAATATTTCAGTGTTGAACTGTGTAGAAATGAGACTTGTCTTTTCCAAGTCTGGATAATTTGGGTTGGAAAGAATTAGAGAAGTAGAGTGTTCAAAAACTCACCCAAACACACAAAAACACGCCCAAAAGTCAAAGGATGATGCTAAAGCAGGTAGAAATGGGAGGTGAGGAGGTAAAAATAAATAAAGATATAGATCTCCCCCTTCTCTTTTTTTTGTCTTGAAGTCCAGTATAGTGATGTTGCTAAAATAATGTATCACCCATATCTTAATGTCAGGTATTCCAGTGCATAGTTTTTTCTAAGTATTTCAGACACTGACTGTAGGACTTTACTCAGTAAAAGGACTGCTGTGTCCTGACATACAGCTCCTCAAAAGATATGCAATATTTTCTGCTTCCACTTCACATCTGTCCAGTCTCTCCCAAACTTACTCTAAACAGGAGTCTGACGCATTGCTGCACAAAACCATCCTTCTAAAGTTCGCATTGCAGATTGAATGATCAGTTCTCTGGATGCACCGTAACTCCACTTAGCAGCACTATTGGATACAGTTGATTGATGCAGCCTCAGAACGGGCTCTCTGCTTAGCCTCAGGGAAGTCACACTCTCTTTGTTCTCCTCCCCCTCGGTGACATCTCCTTCCAGTTTCTTTGCTATTTCACTTCATCCACTCAATTTGTAAGCACTGAAATGACCCAGGGTTCTGGACTTGAATGGCTTCTCCTTTTAACCTGCACCCAACCCCTAGGAAACTTGATGCCATCTCCTGGCTTTAAATGCCCTCTATTCACTGAAGACTCCCCAATTTATTTCTTCATCCCAGGCATCCCCCCTGAACCTATATATATATCTAATCGTTTTTACATCTCCACTTCTGTGTATAATCTCAGACTTAACAGGGGTGCAGCAGAGGTGACTTGGTGATTGCCAAAGGTTTGGCTTTTACCTAAGGTATAGAGCTGATGAGAAAGAGGAGCTTAGTCAGGGACGGCATTTCCCTCTCCTAACCTCATGTCCAGGTGGATGAGTGTCCCTAAGTATGGGTGGTGAAATGGAGGTGGAAACATTGTGGTTCCCTGACAGGCTGGGGGTAGGTATAAAATGTGATCTACTACTCTGTCTACTGGGGAAGGACAACAAGGTGATCATGAAGTCACAGGATGGTAGATCCATGAAATAGAGACAGTTCTTAAGGAAAGTGTCCAAAGAATTGTCCAACCTGGACATCTACACTGCATTATATGTGAGTGAGAAAGAAATTTTATTTTTTTTTATTTTTAGAATCCTTTTTTTTTTTTTTATTTTAGCAATTGTCAAGCAGTTTATTTTATTTTTTTTTGGAATTCCTTTATTTTTTATTATTTATTTATTTATTCATTTATTTTTGGCTGTGTTGGGTCTTCGTTTCTGTGCGAGGGCTTTCTCCAGTTGCAGCGAGTGGGGGCCACTCTTCATCGCGGTGCGCGGGCCTCTCACTATCGCGGCCTCTCTTGTTGCGGAGCACAGGCTCCAGACGCGCAGGCTCAGTAATTATGGCTCACGGGCCCAGTTGCTCCGCGGCATGTGGGATCTTCCCGGACCAGGGCTCGAACCCGTGTCCCCTGCATTGGCAGGCAGACTCTCAACCACTGCGCCACCAGGGAAGCCCGAGAAAGAAATTTTTATTGTGTTAATTCATGATACTGTTGAGAAATGTGTTACAGCATTAACAATAATACCTTAATCATTAGAGTCTAATGCACATACAAAAAACAAATTCCTGATTTACTTCCTCATCCAATCCACCCAAAAAACAAAGGAATTCTGATTATCTATCAGTTACTTAGGTTAAAAATCTTGTAGCGATCCTGGACTCCTTTCTCTCTCATACGTCACCTCCAATTTACCTACAATTCCTATCAGAACAACCATTAAGATATATCCTCTGATCTATGCATCATCGTACCTTGTATTAACTACTATAATACTTTTTAAATTAATCCTTGCTGCTTCCACCCTTGCCCACCTATAATAGTCTTTGAATTTAGTGATGTTCCTCATAAGCAAGTCAGATATTGCTGGGCCGGTTCCCAGTGACGCAGACTCAGCGACAGAGAAGGGAATTTGAAGGAGGTTTATCAGAAAGCACTCTGGGCATCATTGTCTCTGCAGGAGGAAGAATCAGGGTGGGACAGAGGGAGAAGCTGAGCTGCAATGCAGTCTCAGTGACAACCTCAGCCAATCCTGTAGGAGCCCTGAAATTGCCGGGGCCTTGAGTAGTGGTTCCAGGTTTGGACAGCAAGACTGTGGTTTTATATTCTCACACCAGCCAGTCATTGTTGCTGTGTGCCCCAGGAATGAGGGATGGCCTTGTCAAGGCAAGTGTCTCCAGGGAAGGCAATTCTAGGAGGGCACTGATGGCTGAGAGCTTTCTACTGACAACATTTTCATCCCTGCAGGAGTAAGAACTTTGGTCCTGAAGTACATTGCCCACTACATCAACTCATGTTACTTCCATGCTGAAAACCTTCTGGTGGCTTCTGATATTCCTCAGAATCAAGTGCACAGTCCTTTGCAGGGCTGTGATGACCCCTTTGTGCTCTGGCTACTGTCTCTCAGTAATACCTCCTCATCCATTTTGCTTCAGCTCCAGCGGGCTATTGCTCTCCCTTGGGTGTGTCAATCACAGCCCCACTTCAGGACTTTTCCACCTGCTGTTCCCTCTGCCTGAATCTTTATTCATATGTCATGGATTGGTTCCTTGCTTTAGTTCAGGGATTGGAAATTATTTTTCTATAAAGGGCTAGATAGTAAATATTTAAGGTTGGGGACCATGTGGTCTCTGTCACAACTACTGTAACCCAAAAGCTGGGACAACACGTGACTGAATGAATGTGGTTGTATTCCTATAAAACTCTATTTACAAGAACAGTTGGTTGTATTTGGACTACGGGAAGTAGTTTGCAGACCCCTATGTGAGTCATAGCTTGGCTCTAAAGTGGCCTCCTCTGAAAGCAGTATAGCAAGTTGTTTAGGATGTTTGGTTTAGAATCTACTTGCTTTGGTGTTTCTTCGGGCTCTGACAATGAACATCTGTCTAACTTTCAGTTTCTCTTTGCCTTGATATCCAAAATGGGGATTATAATAATATCTTCTACCTAGGGTTTTGTCGATGGTCAAATGAGATAGTACATACTAAACAATCGTAACAGTCATGACACAAAATAAATAATCAAAAGCACTTACCCATTACTCTCAGTTTCCTCATATTACTTAGCACTTATTACCTAATATGTATGTATTTAATTATTAAGTTAGTTATTATTCAGATATTACCTCTTCCCCTACCCCCACTAGAATAAAGCAGGGACTATCTTCTTGATTCACTGCTGAATTGCCTGATTCTACCAACATGCCTTACAAATTGTAGACCCTCGATAAATGTTTTTTAAGTGGATACATGAATTAAGTTAGTGCTGTACCTTGAGGTACAGTCTCTGAAATTAGATCCAAGAGATGTGAGTTCTCATTCCAAATACATGAGTAGCTTTGGTTTTGGCCAAAGCTAAGACATACTGTCCAATGGAGGGAGAAGACCAAATACTGAGCCTTTTAAAGGAAACATCAGTCTTATGCCTCAAGACAATCTACACTTCCTTTCATTTTAAGTTTTAACTTAAATGTATGCACATATATTTAACAATGGGATTCAGTAAGCTGCTATATTGTCATATGTATAGTATTTCACCCTTGGGGCTTGGCTATATAGTGTCAACATTCCTGAACTAGCACAGCTGTGATGATTTCCTGGAGATATATGAGCCTCCTTAATGCTCTCGGGATCAGACTGATCTGGGCATAACCTAAGACATGTATTAAATAAATCTTAACAGTTCTACTTTATCTTGTTTACAAGTCTTGAGCCCTATTATACTTAACTGAACTTTAAAAATTGTGACAGAGGATAGGGCAAGATGGCGGAAGAGTAAGACACGGAGATCACCTTCCTCCCCACAGATACATTAGAAAAACATCTACACATGGAACTGCTCCTACAGAACACCCACTGAACGCTGGCAGAAGACCTCAGACCTCCCAAAAGGCAAGAAACTCCCCACGTACCTGGGGAGGGCAAAAGAAAACAAACAACAGAGACAAAAGAATAGGGACGGGACCTGCACCAGTGGGAGGGAGCCGTGAAGGAGGAAAGGTGTCAACACACTAGGAGCCCCTTCGCGGGCGGAGACTGCGGGTGGCGGAGGGGGAAGCTTCGGAGCCACGGAGGAGAGCGCAGCCACAGGGGTGCGGAGGGCACAGCGGAGAGATTCCCGCACGGAGGCTCGGCGCCGAGCAGCGCTCACCAGCCCGAGAGGCTCGTCTGCTCCCCCGCCGGGGCGGGCGGGGCTGGGAGCTGAGGCTCGGGCTGCGGTCGGATCGCAGGGAGAGGACTGGGATTGGCGGCGTGAGCACAGCCTGAAGGGGCTAGTGCGCCACGGCGAGCCGGGAGGGAGTCCGGGAAAAGTCTGCAGCTGCCGAAGAGGCAAGAGACTTTTTCTTACCTCTTTGTTTCCTGGTGCGCGAGGAGAGGGATTCAGAGCGCCGCCTAAACGAGCTCCAGAGACGGGCGCGAGCCGCGGCCAACAGCGCGGACCCCAGAGACGGGCAGGAGACGCTGGGGCTGCTGCTGCCGCCACCAAGAAGCCTGTGTGCGAGCACAGGTCACTCTCCACACCGCCCCTCCCGGGAGCCGGTGCAGCCCGCCACGGCCAGGCTCCCGTGATCCGGGGACAATGTCCCCGGGAGAACGCACGGCGCGCCTCGGGCTGGTGCAACGTCACGACGCCTCTGACGCCGCAGGCTCGCCCCGCCTCCTCCGTACCGCTCCCTCCCCCCGCCTGAGTGAGCCAGAGCCCCCGAAGCAGCTGCGCCTTTAACCCCGTCCTGTCTGGGCGGGAACAGATGCCCTCAGGCGACCTACACGCAGAGGCGGGTCCAAATCCAAAGCTGAACCCCGGGAGCTGTGTGAACAAAGAAGACAAAAGAAAATCTCTCCCATCAGCCTCAGGAGCAGCGGATTAAAACTCCACAAACAACTTGATGTGCCTGCATCTGTTGAATACCTGAATAGACAACGAATCATCCCAAATTCAGGAGGTGGACTTTGGGAGCAGGATATATTAATTTTTCCCCTTTTCCTTTTTTTGTGAGTGTATATGTATATGATTCTGGGTGAGATTTTGTCTGTATAGCTTTGCTTTATAATAGCTTTATTTTACTTCACTATATTTTATCCTCTTTCTTTCTTTCTATTTTTTCTCCCTTTTACTCTGAGTCGTGTGGATGAAAGGCTCTTGGTGCTCCAGCCAGGCATCAGGGCTGTGCCTCTGAGGTGGGAGAGCCAACTTCAGGACACTGGTCCACAAGAGACCTCCCAGCTCCACATAATACCAAACAGCAAAAATCTCTCAGAGATCTCCATCTTAACATCAAGACACAGCTTGAATCAATGACCAGCAAGCTACAGTGCTGGACACCCTATGCCAAACAACTAGCAAGACAGGAACACAGCCCCATCCATTAGCAGAGAGGCTGCCTAAAATCATAATAAGGCCACAAACACCCCAAAACACACCACTAGACTTGGACGTGCCCACCAGAAAGACAAGATACAGCCTCATCCACCAGAACACAGGCACTAGTCCCCTCCACCAGGAAGCCTACACAATCCACTGAACCAACCTTAGCCACTGGGGACAGATACCAAAAACAACGGGAACTACGAACCTGCAGCCTGTGAAAAGGAGACCCCAAACACAGTAAGATAAGCAAAATGAGAAGACAGAAAAACACACAGCAGATGAAGGAGCAGGGTCAAAACACACCAGACCTAACAAATGAAGAGGAAATAGGCAGTCTACCTGAAAAAGAATTCAGAATAATGATAGTAAAGATGATCCAAAATCTTGGAAGTAGAATAGACAAAATGCAAGAAACATTTAACAAGGACGTAGAAGAACTAAAGAGGAACCAAGCAACGACGAAAAACACAATAAATGAAATTAAAAATTCTCTAGATGGGATCAATAGCAGAATAACTGAGGCAGAAGAACGGATAAGTGACCTGGAAGATAAAATAGTGGAAATAACTACTGCAGAGTAAGATAAAGAAAAAAGAATGAAAAGAACTGAGGACATTCTCAGAGACCTCTGGGACAACATTAAATGCACCAACATTCGAATTATAGAGATCCCAGAAGAAGAAGAGAAAAAGAAAAGGACTGAGAAAATTTTTGAAGAGACTATAGTTGAAAACTTCCTTAATATGGGAAAGGAAATAGTTAATCAAGTCCTGGAAGCACAGAGAGTCCCATACAGGATAAATCCAAGAAGAAACACGCCAAGAAACATATTAATTAAACTGTTAAAAATTAAATATGAAGAAAACATATTGAAAGCAGCAAGGGAAAAACAACAAATAACACACAAGGGAATCCCCATCAGGTTAACAGCTGATCTTTCAGCAGAAACTCTGCAAACCAGAAGGGAGTGGCAGGATATATTTAAAGTGATGAAGGAGAAAAAACTACAACCCAGATTACTCTACCCAGCAAGGATCTCATTCAGATTTGATGGAGAAATTAAAACCTGTACAGACAAGCAAAAGCTGAGAGAGTTCAGCACCACCAAACCAGCTTTACAACAAATGCTAAAGGAACTTCTCTAGGCAAGAAACACAAGAGAAGGAAAACACCTACAATAACAAACCCAAAACATTTAAGAAAATGGGAATAGGAACATACATATCGATAATTACCTTGAATGTAAATGGATTAAATGCTCCCACCAAAAGACACAGACTGGCTGAATGGATACAGAAACAAGACCCATATATATGCTGTCTACAAGAGACCCACTTCAGACCGAGAGACACATACAGACTGAAAGTGAGGGGATGGAAAAAGATATTCCATGCAAATGGAAATCAAAAGAAAGCTGGAGTAGCAATTCTCATATCAGACAAAATAGACTTTAAAATAAAGACTATTACAAGAGACAAAGAAAGACACTATATAATGATCAAGGGATCGATCCAAGAGGAGGGTATAACAATTGTAAATATTTATGCACCCAACATAGGAGCACCTCAATACATAAGGCAAATACTAACAGCCAAAAAAGGGGAAATCGACAGCAACACAATCATAGTAGGGGACTTTAACACCCCACTTTCACCAATGGACAGATCATCCAAAATGAAAATAAATAAGGAAACACAAGCTTTAAATGATACATTAAACAAGATGTACTTAATTGATATTTATAGGACATTCCACCCAAAAACAACAGAATACACATTTTTCTCAAGTGCTCATGGAACATTCTCCAGGATAGATCATATCTTGGGTCACAAATCAAGCCTTGGTAAATTGAAGAAAATTGAAATCGTATCAAGTATCTTTTCCAAACACAACGCTATGAGACTAGATATCAATTATAGGAAAAGATCTGTAAAAAATACAAACACATGGAGGCTACACAATACACTACTTAATAACGAAGTGCTCACTGAAGAAATCAAAGGGGAAATCAAAAAATATCTAGAAACAAATGACAATGGAGACACGACGACCCAAAACCTATGGGATGCAGCAAAAGCAGTGCTAAGAGGGAAGTTTATAGCAATACAAGCCTACCTCAAGAAACAGGAAACATCTCGAATAAACAACCTAACCTTGCACCTAAAGCTATTAGAGAAAGAAGAACAAAAAACCCCCAAAGGTAGCAGAAGGAAAGAAATCATAAAGATCAGATCAGAAATAAATGAAAAAGAAATGAAGGAAACAATAGCAAAAATCAATGAAACTGAAAGCTGGTTCTTTGAGAAGATAAACAAAATTGATAAACCATTAGCCAGACTCATCAAGAGAAAAAGGGAGAAGACTCAAATCAATAGAATTAGAAATGAAAAAGGAGAAGTAACCACTGACACTGCAGAAATACAAACGATCATGAGAGATTACTACAAGCATCTCTATGTTAATAAAACGGACAACCTGGAAGAAATGGACAGATTCTTAGAAATGCACAACCTGCCGAGACTGAACCAGGAAGAAATACAAAATATGAACAGACCAATCACAAGCACTGAAATTGAAACTGTGATTAAAAATCTTATAACAAACAAAAGCCCAGGACCAGATGGCTTCACAGGCGAATTCTATCAAACATTTAGAGAAGAGTTAACACCTACCCTTCTCAAACTCTTCCAAAATATTGCAGAGGGAGGAACACTCCCCAACTCATTCTACGAGGCCACCGTCACTCTGATACCAAAACCAGACAAAGATGTCACAAAGAAACAAAATTACAGGCCAATATCACTGATGAACATAGATGCAAAAATCCTCATCAAAATACTAGCAAACAGAATCCAACAGCACATTAAACGGATCATACACCATGATCAAGTGGGGTTTATTCCAGGAATGCAAGGATTCTTCAATATACGTAAATCAATCAACGTGATACATCATATTAACAAATTGAAGGAGAAAAACCATATGCTCATCTCAATAGATGCAGAGAAAGCTTTCGACAAAATTCAACACCCATTTATGATAAAAGCCCTGCAGAAAGTAGGCATAGAGGGAACTTTCCTCAACATAATAAAGGCCATATATGACAAACCCACAGCCAACATTGTCCTCAATGGTGAAAAACTGAAACCATTTCCACTAAGATCAGGAACAAGACAAGGTTGCCCACTCTCACCACTATTACTCAACATAGTTTTGGAAGTGTTAGCCACAGCAATCAGAGAAGACAAAGAAATAAAAGGAATCCAAATTGGAAAAGAAGAAGTAAAGCTGTCTTTTTTTGCAGATGACATGATACTATACATACAGAATCCTAAAGATGCTACCAGAAAACTACTAGAGCTAAACAATGAATTTGGTAAAGTAGCAGGATACAAACTTAATGCACAGAAATCTCTTGCATTCTTATACACTAATGATGAAAAATCTGAAAGTGAAATTAAGAAAACTCTCCCATTTACCATTGTAACAAAAAGAATAAAATATCTAGGAATAAACCTACCTAAGGAGACAAAAGACCTGTATGCAGAAAATTATAGGACACTGATGAAAGAAATTAAAGATGATACAAATAGATGGAGAGATATACCATGTTCTTGGATTGGAAGAATCAACATTGTGAAAATGACTCTACTACCCAAAGCAATCTACAGATTCAATGCAATCCCTATCAAACTACCACTGGCATTTTTCACAGAACTAGAACAAAAAATTTCACAATTTGTATGGAAACACAAAAGACCCTGAATAGCCAAAACAATCTTGAGAACGAAAAATGGAGCTGGAGGAATCAGGCTCCGTGACTTCAGACTATAGTACAAAGCTACAGTAATCAAGACAGTTTGGTACTGGCACAAAAACAGAAATATACATCAATGGAACAGGATAGAAAGCCCAGAGATAAACCCACGCACATATGGTCACCTTATCTTTGATAAAGGAGGCAAGCATATACAGTGGAGAAAAGACAGCCTCTTCAATAAGTGGTGCTGGGAAAATTGGACAGGTACATATAAAAGTAAGAAATTAGAACACTCCCTGACACCATACACAAAAATAAACTCAAAATGGATTAAAGACCTAAGTGTAAGGCCAGACACTATCAAACTCTTAGAGGAAAACATAGGCAGAACACTTTATGACATAAATCACACCAAGATCCTTTTTGACCCAGCTCCTAGAGAAATGGAAATAAAAACACAAATAAACAAATGGGACCTAATGAAACTTAAAAGCTTTTGCACAGCAAAGGAAACCATAAACAAGCCCAAAAGACAACCATCAGAATGGGAGAAAATATTTGCAAATGAAGCAACTGACAAAGGATTAATCTCCAAGATTTACAAGCAGCTCATGCAGCTCAATAACAAAAAAACAAACAACCCAATCCAAAAATGGGCAGAAGATCTAAATAGACATTTCTCCAAAGAAGATATACAGATTGCCAACAGACACATGAAAATATGCGCAACATCATTAATCATTAGAGAAATGCAAATCAAAACTACAATGAGGTATCATCTCACACCAGTCAGAATGGCCATCATCAAAAAATCTAGAAACAATAAATGCTGGAGAGGGTGTGGAGGAAAGGGAGCACTCTTGCACCGTTGGTGGGAATGTAAATTGATACAGCCACTATGGAGAACAGTATGGAGGTTCCTTAAAAAACTAAAAATAGAAGCCCAAGGGCTGGGGCCGCCCGGGCCCTTCGTGGGCGGAGGCCGAGTTTGTTAAGGGGTCCATACATGGTCTCTACTCCGGCTGGGCTTGGCAGCACTTGCTCAGGTTAAGTCTGAAGCGGGGCAACATTGCTCTGCGGTGCTGGCTGGGTGGGGTTGTGCACTGCCCCTCTTAGGAGCGAGGAAAATCCAGGGTGGAGCTCAGAGCAGATTGTTTTTCCTTTACGTGAGAGAAAACCCACCCAGAGAAGCCAGGCTCCGAAGGCAAGTGTACAAATGCCTCCCGTGCACCCAAGACCCAAGGCGGAAGAACATAGAGCCCAGATGAGTGTCAAGGGTTACAATTTCTCAATATTATGGGCACCAAGGCTTCCCTGGTGGTGCAGTGGTTAAGAATCCGCCTGCCAATGCAGGGGACATGGGTTCGAGCCCTCTTCCAGGAAGATCCCACATGCCGCAGAGCAACTAAGCCCGTGTGCCACAACTACTGAAACTGCGCTCTAGAGCCCATGAGCCAAAACTACTGAAGCCCGAGTGCCTAGAGCCTGTGCTCTGCAACAAGAGAAGCCACTGCAACAAGAAGCCTGCACACTGGAACAAAGAGTAGCACCCACTCGTTGTAACTAGAGAAAGCCCGCGCACAGCAACAAAGACCCAACACAGCCAAAAATAATAAATAAATAAAAATAAAATTTATTAAAAAAAAAAACCAACTTATTTTACAAATGAAGGAACTGAGGCCCAGAGTGATTTGATGGCCTCATAATTTCTTAGCCAAGTCAAAGCATTATTGTAATTTTTACCTGGAGTATCCAGTGGCTGAAAGACTGATTCTTTGTTCAAAAGCAGTTTCTATGTGCAGAATGGGCATATTTAGTCAGAATAAAATAAACATACCATCTGATAGGTGAGAAGGAAAAAAAAAAAAACTAAAAATAGAACTACCATACGAACCAGCAATCCCACTACTGGGCATATACCCTGAGAAAACCATAGTTCAAAAAGAGTCATGTACCAAAATGTTCATTGCAGCTCTACTTACAATAGCCAGGACATGGAAGCAACCTAAGTGTCCATCATCGGATGAATGGATAAAGAAGATGTGGCACATATATACAATGGAATATTACTCAGCCATAAAAAGGAATGAAATGGAGGTATTTGTAATGAGGTGGATGGAGTTAGAGTCTGTCATACAGAGTGAAGTAAGTCAGAAAGAGAAAAACAAATACAGTATGCTAACACATATATATGGAATCTAAGGAAGAAAAAAGAAATGGTCATGAAGAACCTAGTGGCAAGATGGGAATAAAGACACAGACCTACTAGAGAATGGACTTGAGGATATGGGGAGGGGGAGGGGTGAGATGTGACAGGGTGAGAGAGTGTCATGGACATATATACACTACCAAATGTAAAATAGATAGCTAGTGGGAAGCAGCCGCATAGCACAGGGAGATCAGCTCGGTGCTTTGTGACCACCTAGAGGGGTGGGATAGGGAGGGTGGGAGGGAGGGAGATGCAAGAGGGAAGAGATATCTGAACATATGTATATGTATAACTGATTCACTTTGTTATAAAGCAGAAACTAACACACCATTGTAAAGCAATTATACTCCAATAAAGATGTTTAAAAAAAAATACAAAACTTAAAAAAAAAAATTGTGACAATCTCTGCCTTATTGTGGTTTCAAGGGAAAAAATTAGAGTGACTTTTATTTACAATACTCCCTACTGCATATAAACTAGAAAGCCCTCTCTCCCCCATCTGCATATCAAAGCCTTTCCCAGCTTCTATTCTACTCCTCCCCTGCATTACTGCTGAATTCTGTAGTAAACTCCATTCTCTAAAGGTCCCAGCTCTACCCTGACTGCTGGTTTTAAAATATAATCCTTCTCCCAACACTCCCAATATTTTTATTCTTTACACTTATTTCTTTATATTTTTTTCATAAAGGGCTTATCACCTTTTAACACGCTTTAATAATGTATTCCTTTCATACAACCTCATCCTTTGTGTATGGCCTGTCTCCCTAGGATAAGTTGCGATGGGTGGGGATTTGTCTGTGTGAGTCACTGATACATCTTGACTACCTGGAACAGTATCTGACACATAGGAAGCTCTCGATAATTAGTTAATATACTGTCATTAGCAGGTTATCATTCTGTTCATTTTTTCTTTCATTCATTTTTCGCACAAATTAAAAGGAATGAAATTGGGTCATTTGTAGAGACGTGGATGGACCTAGAGTCTGTCATACAGAGTGAAGTAAGTCAGAAAGAGAAAAACAAATATTGTATATTAACACATATATGTTGAATTTAGAAAAATGGTACAGATGAACCTATTTGCAGGGCAGGAATAGAGTTGCAGACATGAAGAATGGACATGTGGACAGAGAGGGGGTGAATTGGGAGATTAGGATTGACATATATACACTACCATGTGTAAAATCGATAGCTAGTGTGAACATGCTGTATAGGACAGGGAGCTCAGCTCGGCGCTCTGTGACGACCTAGATGGGTGGGATGGGGGGATTGGGAAAGAAGTCAAGGAGGGACGGGATATACGTATACATAAAGCTGATTCACTTCGTTGTACAGCAGAAACTAACACATCATTGTAAAGCAACTATACTCCAATTAAAAAAAAAAACTAATTTGGAGAAACAAGGACAGTGACATCATTGGCCGTCTGAATGGCAGTAAGAGCGAATGACCTATTCCACTGCATTTGTCACTATGTACAAAACAGGCCTGATCTATATGTAGTAACACCTAATTCATGATACAGCAAGGCCTTTTGATATTTTACTATAAGTAAACTTAGGCTGCATATGGGTCTAAGTCCTTGATCATTTTGTTAATATTAAACATAGAATATTTAGAAAATATAGTTATGAAAGCATGTACACATTTTAAAAACCAGATTTAAACCTGATTCTGTCAAGGTAAAGGGAGTAAATTATTATCATTTGAAAATATAATTTTTTTTTTTTTTCCTTTTGAGAACCCTGAAGAAAGTACTTGGAAAAAACAAAAAAATCGTATACAAGCTTTTTCTTCCCAAAATTTTAGACCATAAAACTGAGGAATGTTGAATCTTTTCTCAACATCCACCCCCCAAGCAAATGCCAAGGGCTATATTACAGAAATATTAGAAACTCAATAAACATTCCCTGAATGATTGATCCAATAAATGTCTAAATCAATGTGGCTTAGGGAGATTCATCTTTCACAACAGTGACAGAGTTACTGCCATAGGTTTTCGTGGTTGTTATTTATTTTTGTATTCAATGTAGGATGGATGTTTTTATTAATATGTGTTATAACATTTTATTTGAAGAAATAGTAACCTCTGTATAGGAACAAGTATTCAGCTCCAATAACCCTAAGTGAGGTATTAGCACAAGTGAGTGTCTTCAGTAGCTCTGAGACATCTGCCCTGCTGGGCCAAACTAAAGTTTTGGGGAAAGAAATGATTACTCCAGTACACCGTGCTTTACAACCACTTCTGGAAATCATTCAGCAACATAGAATTATACTTACTGTATTAACTTTTCTAAAAGATTGAATTTCATTCTCCTCTTCAGGAGAAAAAGAAAGGTAAATTGTTATCATTATTATTGCAAAATTGCAAAGTCAAGGAAAGTTTGAATAACATCTGTACGATAATTAAAAGATTTTTCAAGGGAAAACATTCAACTCAAAATATATCTAATGTCATTTTAATTACAGAAATGAGAAAATTCTGAGGTTTTAAAATCGAGCTTCCTGTCTTGACTTGAAATTATATCTAAATCAATCAAGGTAGATCGCTGTTTATCCTACCCATAAAAATTTCTAAAAGCAAATATTTTGCATTGTTTTGGTTTATCTTCAAATTATAAAGTATCTGGAATATTGCTTTTATGTTCACATAAATTCTCTTGCTTTATTAATATATTACTGAACTCCAAGGGAGAGAGTGATCCAGTGGTCCAAAGATAAAACAATGGCATGATTTGGGATTACTGCAGCTTCAAAAATAATATATGGCTAAGTCCAAAGGTAATCACATAGACACAAGTTGTAAATACAGTAAGTTTTAAATGGCAGAATAATTCTAATAATCAATTCTATGAGAGCTAACAGATAATATAAATATATTTAGAGAATATTGAAATTTTCATCACACAACTGCTGAGTGTGGTTTAGAACATCTATTTTTAATAAACCTTAAAATCATTTAAACATGTAGTCTGCATTTTTAAACTATTAACATTACATCTCTAAATTGGGAGTTCTTTCATTAAAAAATAAATTTTGTGAGGATAATAAAATGCATTCTAACACAAGTATATTCTAAGTGTCTTATTTAAGTGAAAATCTACAATTTAACATCCTAAACCTGCCATTTCCAACATATTTTCTTAATTTTATCTACTCACAGCGTAAACCTAAGCTGTTTCTCCAAAGCTCCCTGGTCCCTGAAGAAAAAATTTCCCTGAATCAGATCTTCATAGTTTTACTTTTAACTCGAGTTTAAGATGAACTTCTAGACAATCTGAATTATGCAAATTTCTGGTGTTGTCTAGTATCACATGCAAATAAGCATCAACTGTGTACTTCCGGCAAAACATGCTAACCTAAGCAGATCTCAAATGTTATAAAATATACTCATTCTTCCTCCTTTTCCCTCCCGCTTCTTCACTCTACCCTTCTTCCATCCTCCCTCCCTTTCTTTCTTCCTCCTGTCTTTTTTCTTTTTTGATTTATTAATTTATTTTAACCACAGTTGACCAACATTTCCTTTTCAGATTCAACATTTAGTAAGTCCAATGTTTAAGCTCTGGAGGAGCATTTAGTTTTTTGTTATTAATTACAAGTTTCAATGTCTATAAATAGATTCTAAGGCTATCTCACTGTGTCAGATTTTAATAAAATGAAATTTTTTACCATATTTATGCTTCATATAAAGTTCAAAATAAATGATACGCTAAAAATTATACATTGTAAAAAAATAAATAAAAATTATACATTGTAGAAATACTAGGGTATTTTTTTTAATAAATGTAGCAAATAACTATTAAACATGCATACAATTCTTATATAAAGACGTTACCTGTCTGTCATCTGTCAATGTTGATATTCATAAATTTACAGGACCATGCATTAATTGATGCAGTGAATATCAAAAATTCTCTCCTGAGGAGACTTGGGGAGACATACCTATGGTTTAGTAAGGCGGGGCGTGATAGAAAATGGAAAACTGAAGTCTGGAGGGAATCACAGGCCAATGTCCCACCCCTGGAACACAGACACTCACACACATTCACATTCACACACTCTCACACACACATGCACAGTAATTTGGGATGTACAGGAAAATCCCATGGTAATTAAACAGTAAGCACCTCCTCTGGTTGACTACTGTATATAGGATGAACTATTCATTTTTTTCTGGGTGGTAAATCTGAGCTACTTCGTGTGTTTGAATCATCAGTATGTCTGGATTTCTGGATTTGAGCTTCTCACTCTCTCCAGGCTATCATGATGTATTTCAAGAGTGTTTCTTAAATATGGGCTGATCATTGGGTCTTGAGTGGGCAGTAGCTCTCAAATGGACACTTTATCTGAAGCACTGTGAACTTTCGGTTCTCAGCAGACAAGCAGTGTTCTTTCATTATGAAAACTCAGTCTCATCCCAAACTCCCTGAGCAGATACTAGATCTTTGCTCGATTCACATCTCACCCTTCCCCTGCTGTCTCCAACCACCAAGAGATAAGACACAATATAGAGTGGAAAGATCATGGCTCTTCTTTGTCTACCTCGTGGCCTGTCTTTATTTTCTTACTCACAAAGCTGTCCTAATACCCCCCCTTTCCACTCCTTACCTTTGTCAGTAAGGCCTGGGATGAGGTCCTATGCTTGGCAGTTTAAAAACCAACGTGATGGACAAATTCTGTCACTTATAAGTGGAATCTAAAAAATACAACAAACTGGTGAATATAACAAAAAAAGAAGCAGACTCACAGATATAGAGAACAAGTAGTGGTTACCAGGTGAGGGGGGAATACAGGGGTGGATGAGTGAGAGGCACAAGCTATTGGGTGTGAGATAGGCTCAAGGGTGTATTGCACAACATGGGGAATAGAGCCAGTATTTTGTAATAACTGTAAATGGAAAGTAACCTTTAAAAATTGTATAAAAATATTTTTTAAATTAAAAAATAAAAAGTAAGATCATTAATTAAAAAAAAAGAAACAACCAGAATACAAACTTGAATCCAGAGTCAGATATGTAGGATTTGGAGTTTCTCTTTAGTCCTTACTAGCAGTCCTTGGGCAAGTCATTTCAACTCTCTAAGTCTTAGTTCTCACCTTTAAAATGATGATAAAAATACCCACCTCAGGTTTATTGTGAGTTATGTGACATGACGTCTGACTTAAATTCCTTAGGACAGAGCCAGAAACAGGCAAAGCACATAATAAAAGGTAGCTGGTATCATTTTTAATGTGCTAAATTTATATTATTGCTATTAGTTGCTTAAATATTAATTAACTGAATTAATCAGGTACAAATCAAGCCTACCAGGGCTTTTAAAAATCAGTGAAAAAAAAAAAATCAGTGAAAATTAGATGTGGCTAAACGTACGAGCCTGATGTAAAAACAGATTCAGTTGGAAACTCTAAGAGCTATACGTAAGCATTTTGCAAGTGGATTAGTAGTAGTCAGCTTTCTTGAGCTGTTCCTCTATTTCAGGTTTATTCTATTGCAACAATGTAGCTGAGATTTTGAACTTTATAACTCATAGAAATTAAAATATGCAATGTTCAATATCGCATACTATTACATAAAAATTATAGTCATGATGACATTTACCATATTGAAAATCCAATATTATATATATATTTAATTGAATTTATTGGATTATTTTTTAGATCGTATTTTGTATATATAATAAACATTTATAAATCAAAAAACCCAACTTTTTGATGTATAATTTAAGTTTTAGTAAATAACACAGTGTTTATTTTGTGTAAAATTGAACCACATTTAGCATTTAGCAAACAATATAATTGTTCATGTTTTTACAATTATTATTGAAAAAAATGGGCCCAAATTATCTGTATGCTATACACCAGTAAAAATGAATGACAGTTTGACAAATACATTAAACCAACTGCAAAATGTGTCTTTCCAGATTTTGATATAACTAATTAGAAACACTGTATACCCGAAGAGTCATTCAGCAGTCAAGGAAAAGGCTTAGTTTTAGATGCCAAACTAGCTTAAATTTATGAATGTCTAGCCAAACTAGCTGGATATTTAGAAAAGCAGCAGAGCAATAATTTCACTGCTGTCTTTATGAATGTCTTGTTTAAATTGGGTATTGATGGGTTCAGTCCCCATTTCTAAATGGAAAAAGAAATCTTTGCTCCTAGCAATTAAAAGGACTGAAGGGGTGATAAATAATGAGGTGTCTATGAGAGAGGAAAGCAGGCCTGCCAACCAACCCTGCTCCACAAGAGCAGCCCTAACCGGAAGGTGTGAACATGGCAACAATGACAGTCCCTGAGGACTGAACTGCATACCTGCTTGTATCACCACTTAGGCATTTTGTCACTGTTGATGTCTTGTGCAACACCATTTTCTGGAAAACTGTGTAGATCACCACAGGAGTTCAACACATTTTTAAACTGTTTGTTTTTATGTTATTATCTTTTTAACTCCTCCTTTTCCATTTGAATTGGTGAAATAGTTTAATGGTATTTAAGCAATTCTGGTTTTATGCAGTGTTTCCAGTTTCCCTGTAGTGCAGGAGTATGTCTGGGTACCAATTTCAAACAATAGATGTGACCTGGTTTCCCTATAGGGATGCAGGAATAAATAATGTGATGATCAGGGGCAGGACTTGCTCCTGTCCAAAGATTATGCCCTTGATGCTTCAATCCTCCCAGCAAAACAAACCACGATACACATCCCTTTCTGCAGTGTTTGTCCAAGAGGACTGGCTTTTTGTCACCCGCCTACATCTCTTCTAGGAGAACATTACGGTGCCCTCCAATTTGTCTTTTCAACTCCTTGCAAACAAATTACAGACCTGCAAGTTGAGTCAACCCACATACAGTAGTAGCTCAATCCCAAGCTCTGTTAGTCACAGAAAAACTATTTCCAAGTTTTGTGATGTTATTGGTGTAGTTTTCCTAAAGCAGAGCAACAGTGGTATACATTTTTGTATGTCCTTGAAGAGCTTCATCTAGGTGCTCTGCACAAACCCATCTCTCTTAAGTTTGCCGTAAGTGGTTTGGTCGTCTGGATGTTATCCATTCTCTTGACAACTTCAGTATAGCACAGTTGAGTTTTTAATACCAAACCTTTCCCTAGGAAAAAACTGAGTATATTCCGGTTTATTAGTTTTTGAGGCTATTGCCCTCATAACTCTTTCAGTATTAAACAGGATGTATAAGTCACTTGGTTGTCATTTGTTGAGTAAATGAACATAATAATTGTAATGTGAACTCGATTATCTATAAACTCATTGGAGGCTTGGACACTGGCTAACATAACCTGGTTCTAACTCAGCATTATACCTGGTGTGGACAGATAAGAGCATTCTCCAAGGTTCTCTAATGATCTCTCGTTGACCAATGTCAATCCAGGATATGAACCTAGTTAGAAAAATATCGAGGGAATAGATATGGGGATATATGTATATGTATAGCTGATTCACTTTGTTATAAAGCAGAAACTAACACACCGTTGTAAAGCAATTATACTCCAATAAAGATGTTAAAAAAAAAAAAAAAAATATATATATATATATATATATATATATATATATATATATATATATATATATAAAATAAAGTCTCCCACCTAGAGGGGTGGGATAGGGCGGGTGGGAGGGAGACGCAAGAGGGAGGAGATATGGGGATATATGTACATGTATAGCTGATTCACTTGGTTGTAAAGCAGAAACTAACACACCATTGTAAAGCAATTATACTCCAATGAAGATGTTAAAAAATTTTTTTTAATTTAAAAAAATACAAAGAAAAATATGAAGTGTCTTAGGGAACAAAAAGTAGCTGAGGAGCATGGCAGCTGGAATCATTACAAAACATTACAAAACACATTTGGATTTATGAGAAAATTTCCATAGAGGCTGGAAAGACAGGCAATTCCTGCCCTCTTCATACCAGGCCTGAATGTCACCTGTTTGTGTCATGAATAACTGGTTACCTTGGGGTTTCTTAGGTTAGTAAATCTTAGAGTATTCTCTTAGGTAAATTTATATTCTTGATTACTTTTAAATTCTTAGAATAGAGCCAAGGTGATTAGTAAATATCTGTGTTGAATATTACCAACAATAGAGATACCATTCACGATACACAGACTGCTTGGTAAAAACCTGCAGGCGCCGTTATCTATAAAGCACACTGTCAAGATGCCTACAGTCTCATAGAAGACAATTACGTGTAAACAGACACACCCAACAATTTATCAAAACTACTATTATTTTTTTAAAATCTGCTACACTAATATTTTATCAAGAGATTGCTATATGGCAGGCACTAAGTGTTTTACATGTATAAACTCAATTAAACTCATCAACCTAGGAAATGTACAGTAACATTTTCTAATTCGCAAAAGAGGAAACTGAGACACAAAGAAGTTAAGTAACTTAACTTGCTCTGTTTCCCCCAGCTAGTGTGTGGTAGATCGTCTGACACTCTAATAAGAATACAACTTGCCCTCTTAGAGATTGGTTTATGATGTGCTGGGTGCAGCAAATAGGTGATCTGGAGATGCTTTCCAGGAGGTGACATTTCAGGAGAATTCTAAAGATATTCAGCAAAATGTCCTACCCTCTCTCCTTACAGTCTATCACTGTAAAATATCTAAGTAAGCATGTCCTCTCTTTCATATCCCACATCCAAATTCACCTTATCTTTATATCTAAGATTTCCAGTCTTTTAAGGCTGTTTTTGCTGGCTTACACCATGATCCCATTCCTGGATTCAAGAGTCAGAACTTGACACAAAGATGATTATTTTAGGAATTTGAGAATCTAATGTAACCTCATCACCTGCAAAGATTTGCTTCAAATTAAGCTAGTAGTTGCCCTTTATGTCAGAGTAGGAAAATTATCTTTTTATACAAATTTTCCATGTGGATCAGATTAAATGTAACTCTAAAAGACAACCTGACACCCTCATATCACATGGCACCAGCATGATGATTCCTAACCTAGGGAAGAAAAAAAAATAAGGATTTTCCTACTCATAATTGAGCAATAGAGACTTCTTTAAAAGTCTAGTGCTAAAATAATCAAACTCGAGCTTTTTTAGCTTTATTAATGCACTTTATTTTCTAATAACAACCTGATTAGCATCCAGAGTAACTATTTAACAAAATGCTGCATTTAAAAGAAATTGACCAGCTTCTAGCAATGTTCCAATATTTCCTTTCATAGGCAATTTGCTTGAGGACTCAAAGTACGGTTTCTGTTAAACTTGTAAAATGTTATTTTGCACTGTATAACCTCATATGTGTTCTATAATATAGCTATAGGTCAAAAATGTGGAATATGTATTCACTAAATAACTATAATTCAACATGTAATAGCCATGCATGAATTTTCTTATCTCTAAAATGGAAATACTTATGTTTATGTCAACTGTTATTCAAGGGAGGAAAAGTAACAAAAAAATTAAAATTGCAGGATAGTGATAGAAAAGTGATTAAAAGTCATATTAGGATGCTTAAGAAGTCAAAATAATTTTGGTCTTTCTCATCTACAAAAGAAGAATTTATATAAGAAATTTAAATGTCTCAGGATTGGTTTCATTACACAATTACAGATATATTTATGTAGTGCTATACAAAAACTTGTTTTTCAACTAATAGAGAATATACGTTACATTTAAACAAAACAATTAATTGAATTTTAACCATCCTCTGGTTATTAGATTCCTCCTGAAGATACAGAATGAAGAATTTTATTTCTCTGTACACATCACTGTTGACTTTTTAGAATGTATCTTGTAAGAGAATGATCTTCCCAAAGTAACATTAAGAAATCATAGTACCACTCTACAGAACCAGGATAAACAACCCCCATGCTCCAGATTTGGTCCCTACGGTGAGACTGATGACCCCGCATGCTCACCAAGAGTGTATGAAGAGCTTTATTACTCACATAATGTGGCTTTCTGAGTGGCATACAGTGGCTCCCCCAGAGGTCCAAAAACAGAAAGGAGAAAAAATGGGAGAGACTGGCTTAGGGGTTTTATGGTGGTTAGGGGGCACGCAGGGGTGAGGATTCCCACTTCTGAGCAGTGGTGTTAATCTCTCACTGGCACTACAGGGAAATTACCCTGATATTTTAATCAGCTTGCTCAGATTGAAGCGGAGCAGGACCCTATGTCCTATGTCCCTATGGGGGACCCTTGCCCCCCATGTCCTCCGCCTGCCTTTTGTCTGTAGAAAAACTTTAGCCAAAGAATAAGTTTAATCAGAGAAGTCAGTAAATGCAGAAGCAAAGGAAAACAGTCAAATAGGGCAAATAATAATAGTTGAGTCATTAAACAAAATCTAGGACCTTTAGTTCCTCCTCAAGGGCTATAGATAATATTCTGAGCCGTATCCTGTGAGCTGTCTTGTCGATACTGAAACCCCCGCCAGGAGGAAGACGTTAACTACGTGATGACCAGACTGTAGCCACGACATAAGCTGCCACAGTTCCAAGAACTGGCCTCAGAGGAATGGGAACAAACTGACCCTGGAACTGAAGACTAACTGTATTTAAAACAATCAAGATTAACACTAATCAGATCACTGCATGACCAATTTCAAGAAGACGGTCAGAGCTGAATGTGCTGTTTCTGCACGTAGCCCGCTGCTTCCACCTATACGCCTCTGAGACTCCCCTTTAAAAGCTCTTGCCCACTGATTGTCACTGGGAGGAGTAGGCCTTTGGACACTAGTTCACCTCTCCTTCAGTTGCTGGCCTCTGGAATAAAGCAGACTTTCCTTTCCACCAACCTTGCCTCTTGAGTACTGGCTTTCAAGGGCTGGGCAGCTGGACCCCACTTTTGGTAACAAGATGATGGACCAAGGGGGAAGAAGAAGAGGTGAGGCTTGGAAGCTATCAGCATTCAAACATCAAAAAAGTGAAGTTAGATTCTTTATTTCACAAATATAAATCACTCTTGAAGTGAGGCAGGAGGAGCTAGAGGACATGGTGTCAGTCGGGGCAGATCACGGAGGCCCTTGGAGGCCATAGGAAGAGTTTGAAATTACCCACAACTGGAATAAGAAGATATAAAATAGCTTTAAGCACAGAAATGATATTCAGGCATACCTCATTTTACTGTACTTCACTTTCTTGTGCTCTACAGATTCTGCAATTTTGACAAACTGAATTTTGTGGCGACCCTGCGTCGAGCAAGCCTATCGGCACCATTTTTCCAACAACATTTGCTCATTTCCTGTCTCTGTGTCATATTTTTAGTATTTCTCACAATAATTCAAACCTTTTCATATAACTGTATTTGTGATGGTCATCTGTGATCAGTGATCTCTGTTGTTACTACTAGAACTCACTGAAGGCTCAGATGATGGTTAGCATTTTGCAGCAATAAAATATATTTAATTAAAGTATGACTATTGCACACTTAACAGACTACAGTATAATGTAAACATAACTTTTATATGCACTGGGAGACCAAAAAAAATCATGTGACTGACTTTATTGCGGTGGTCTGGAACTGAACAGGCGGTATCCCTGAGGTCTGCCTGTAATGCGATTTACATTTTGGCTGCTGGGTATGTAATGGACTCTACAGAGGCCGTGGTGAAATCAGGGAGGCAGTTAGGACTGCCGTGGTCCAGACAAGAGGACACAGTGGCTTGCACCCGAGAGGTGACACCAGAAGCAGGGAGAAAACTAACAATACATTTATAGTTAGAACCTAGCAAATTCATGGGAGGATAGAGGTGGAGGTGAGGTTAAGAGTTGGACTGAAAGAACCTTCCATTTTTGACTATAGCAACCATGCTGATGGTTATACAATTTATGGAGGGTGAAGCTTTCAGAGGAGTAAGTGTTCTGTGAAAAAATAAAGGATTTTGCTCAAAGACTTGTTAAAATATGAAGGGGAAGAAAATATTTGTACAGAGAGAGATTCTCTAAATGCCACTACTGACATGTATGCATATATTAAGGAACCAAATGTGTAAATTTGCAAATTATGTAAGGGAGTTCTGACGTATATTAAACTGTTGATTTCTTCATAAGTGTAATACAATTCATTGTTTCGTGGTAGTCCCCCCAAATTTCTCATCTCTAAAAATGAAAGAATTTGGTTCATTGTTTCTAAAGCAGTTTTCTACTCAAATCGAATGTCACTCTGATTGCAGTTGTGTAAATAATGATTGAAGCATGATATTAAAAATTTGTGTGTTGGACATATATACACTCCCAAATGTAAAATAGATAGCTAGAGGAAAGCAGCTGCATAGCACAGGGAGATCAGCTCGGTGCTTTGTGACCACCTGGAGGGGTGGGATAGGGAGGGTGGGAGGGAGATGCAAGAAGGAGGAGATATGGGGATGTATGTATAGCTGATTCACTTTGTGATAAAGCAGAAACTAACACACCATTGTAAAGCAATTATACTCCAATAAAAGTGTTAAAAAAAAATAAGTAAATAAAAATATGTGTGTTGCCAAGTTAGAAAGGGAAGTTCGTGTTTGAGAATGATGAATGAGTCCAAAACTCTTCCTTGAGTCTTGATTATTTAGGCCTTTGATGTTCCTGCATTGTCAGCTAAGAAGAAAATTCTTGTTTTTTACAAACAGTCCTCTAATGATAACAAATGGTCAAATTCAACTAGGCAAAACCCCTGTTTTTAGAGTATTCTTTCTGGAGATTGATGACACAGCAGCTTCTGTATGCTCACCCAGTCTACAAAAGATATAACAACATGTAAAATGATGAGTTAAAATGAACAGGAAAGCCACGTCTTAAATTCCTTTTCATTTAGGTTATTCACTTTCCAAAGGTCACAACATTTTATTTTGCAGTTTAGCTGGTTGGACTGCCCCATTTACAAGGAAATCAGAAGGATATTACTGAAGACTTCAGAAGTCAAATAGCTTGACCTTAAATCATGGTGATGACCTCCAAACCAGTTTGTCTCCTATTTGTCCTGGAAAGTTGCATGAATAATAAATAAAACTGTATCACCAGAGGTCTACACAGGTGCTGTGTAAGCCAAAGAATGTAACAGCACAGCAAAGCCTGAGTCTGAAAGCTAATAAATCAAGAGCTGGTCTATGTAGTAAAACTGCAACAGTAGCATGGGTGGTTTATAGCCATGACAGCTACATTGAATTAAATCAGAAAAAAAAAAAAAAAGCAACAATTGTGCTCCAGCGTTTTATTCCTTTAAAATCTAATAAAAGCAGAAATACAAGTGTTTACCATTCCTTTAGCAAAATAGACTTTTCAAAAGATGAATGTATACACCTGTGTTAGACAGAGAACATATATCATGTCAGCAAGCACTAGATTTCTCTCATGGTTAGAAGTTATGTGATTTAAAATTTACTCTCTAAATGCAGTAGTTACAGTACGTGAATCATTTCTCTGCCAAATATAGAGGAATAGAGGTTGTTTTATTGATGCATTCATTTAGTAAGCCCACGGTACCTCATTAACCAAAAGAGTCATATAAACCTGCAGCAATTTGCAGACTATTATATCAGACTCATTAGGGGTTAAGTAAAAGTACTGCAAACCAATTCATGAGGATTGCTGGAAGGTAATCAGGTAAGGATCTGTGGCGTAATGCTATCAAACAATGCATTTATGTATAATTGATATTTGCCTGTGTGCTTCTTCTCACATCATGATTCACTGATAATCTGTTGTAACTGATCGAGATTTTGAACTGAGAATAGAAATTCTCATAAATTAAAAAATGCAAATCAAAATATATTGCTGTACAAATATAAGTAAACAAAATGTTATTTTAAAAACTTATATTTTAAGAAATCATATTAAAATACTAGTAACATATCTATAATAAATGTTCTGACATCTTTTAAAATCCATTATATTTTTGTAATAGGGAAGAACAAATCTGATTCCATATTTTACTTTAGTCTTTGTATTCTATCACTTTTGCTACAGGTTAAGAATGTTGCCTACAGCCTGAAACATACAGGATAGACCATTCTCAAGGCTCTGACCTTTAAGGGTATAACATTTTCCCATTCATATAGAGATGAAAAGTTGCAAAACCGAGAAGAACATTTGTCTTGTTGGAGATTTACAGGAACATAGTGACCCGACCTTCGACCTTCGGGGACAGCTGAGAGAACAAAGGATTCCAACACCAAGAAGTTTGCAACAAATAACCACACCCCTCCCTCACCTTGCCTTTTAAAAGTGCTTTGCTTAAACCCTTCAGAGAGTTCAGCGTTTTGGGGGGCAAGAGCCACCCGTTCTCCTTGCTTGGCCCTGCAATAAACCTTTCTCTGCTCCAAACTCCGACATACTGGTTTGTTTGGGCCTCACTGTGTGAAGGGCGCATGAACTTGCATTCAGTAACATTTTTTATTTTATCTTAAAAGCTGCTATTATATCTAGATGCAGTAAAATATTAAGATACAATCTCTGTAGCCAGAATTTCAGTTATGGCTGTGTGACTCTCAGTAAGTTATTTAACCTCTCTGTGATCCAGTTACCTCTTCTGTAAAATGAAGTCTAATAAAGATACCTACCTCCTGGGATTGTTTGATTTAATAAATGAACATAAGTAAAATTTTTTAAATAGTGGGTGTCACTTTGTCAGCAATGATAAAATATTAGCTATTTTTATTATATCCAATAAAGCTTTTTCACCTTTGGTGTGACATGGATGCCTTTGGAAGTTTAGTGAAATGTTTGTCATAATAATGTTTTTTTTAAGTACTCCAAAAAGTAAATAATACTATAAAGGAAATCATTATATTGAAATATACTTCTTTTTTTTGTTTTTTGTGATTGACAATGTCTGGGCCAGACCCTCCCAGAATTTTTTTTCTAACATCTTTATTGGAGTATAATTGCTTTACAATGGTGTGTTAGTTTCTGCTTTATAACAAAGTGAATCAGCTATATGTATACATATATCCCCATATCTCCTCCCTCTTGCATCTCCCTCCCACCCTCCCTATCCCACCCCTCTAGGTGGTCACAATGTACCGAGCTTATCTCCCTGTGTTGAAATATACTTCTATCCACAGGCTTCTAGGGATCAGAGAACACAAGTTAAGACCCCCGAGCTTTATGATGTCAAATAGGTCCTGCTGTTACTCATCCCTTTAGTTGCTTTGTTTTTCCTATAATTCACTCTCCATTCATGCAGTATCATTGGATAATTGATTGCATTTCATGTGCAATTTCATTGTTCACCTAGAATGACAATTAAGAAATTTTTATTCATTTATACTCATTCTATTCTGAAAATGTAGATTATGTAACACATATATGTATGTATGTTTCCAAACATATATAAGATAAATCTACATTACATTAACTTCTCCAAAATAGACCATTTTTAAATCAGATGTAGAGCCATTGAACAAATTTAAATTTCAACAATATTTTAAAATAATCAAATAAGGGGCTGAGTGATAATGCACAAAACCTCTGGAACAAAACTTTAAATGAATAGTAACATTAAATATATACCAAGAAAAAGGGCTTTTTTCAAAAATACCAAATAAATAGAAAGAGAATTGTTTATACAAGTGCCATGCAAATTGGATAAAAGTGTCCTAAATTTCTATAACTGGATATAGCAAAGGACACTTACAAAGAAGCCAGTAGTAGGTGAGATACAGAGTGGAAGGAAATAAAATATGCAAACATGAGGTTTATGAAGCTTTTTAAAAGACAACTAAACAAATCTTAAGGACCTTGCACCAATAAGCACTGAAAATTCCAGTAAATATTTTCTGCACATTCCACTATAAAACAGGTACAAATTTAGTCAATACTTACACTTAATCCTTGTGCAATAATTCTGTTAAAAAGTACTTGCAGTGGAATTGCTTTACCCTTATCAATGATAAGACATAAAATAAATAATGCAGTACATTTTTAATTTTACAAATAAATGAATTGAAAACAAGTGAGCAATATGGAGTAAACTAAGACTTTGAGATCTTTAATACATTAGTCAACATACTTTTAAAATTAGTTGCCAAATAATTATAAACAGGTATTAACATGTTCAAAAAGAGCAGTTATTTAGTAGTTTTAGTGTTGTTTTCTTCATACCAAAAAAGTACTGAAATTATAATCCAAACAATGGGAAAAGCTCAGACGATAGCATTTCATCAATACTAAATGCACTTCCCACTTGAGCAGAAAAATAAGAAAATTACTGGTGTGCACAATAGCTGTGTAATTGATACTAACAGTTATTCAGGGGAAACTTAATGTTAAACACAAGTTCCATTCATTTGTCTCTCATGGTTTGATCTGAAACTAAATAATGTATTATTAAAAAACATAAAATGCATATTTTTTCTTTACAGTGTTTTTCCAATAAAAGGTGGGAAGAATTCAGCTTCCTCAGATCACTTTTAGCTTCAGCACTTCTTTTCCCTATGCCATTTAATTACTTACCAACAAAAAAAGGAAGTTTATACTTAAGATCCAAATAAGAAGTTGGTAAGCAGATAGATTCTAACTGTAGCCAGTTCCTCTTCCATTATATTTGAAGCAGTTCAACAGAAATGCCACGGCCTGTAATTTACATAGCAAAGTCAATTTCAAACTCCCTCAAATCACACCATCCAGGATAAACTGGAGACAGCGGAATGTGTCCAAAGACAAGGGGACACTCCATCTAAATGTCTACTTTCATCCATAATGCCATATTTCAAATCTTAGGTGGCCGTGATGTGTCAAAACCAGATATCACACACACGTACACACACACACACACATATTCATGCACACACGCACTTTTGGAAAGAAATAATTGGACTCTCTCAGGAGGCCTGAGGAGTAAAGGATCTGTTATCTAATGAATGATATAGAATCTTTCATAGAAAAATGTCCATATCAGCAAACAATTTAGCAAACTTATTTATGTACAAACAACTTTGTTTTTAGCTTTAGAGCACTTGTGGCAGGGTCTATGAACCTTCAGTTTTATAGCTACTAGTTGAGATTTACTCTGAGCCTGTTCTAAAGCAATACATCTTTGCTTGTCTGACTACGACCAAATATAATTAAAATCGATCAGTCCCCCAAAGATTAAATACTTAGGGTTGTTTTTTCAAACCCAGCCAACATAAGAATATACAATAATCCAACAAGGTATTAAAAACACAATAAAATAACAAGCACACATATATGTACAAACACACACACACGCACACATACACATGCTGTAAGTTCACATCTAACTATAGAGTTTGCAATCTCCATGGACTTTAACATTAAAAAATAAACAAAGTCTTACCCAATGCTCTGCATTGTCATTACTATTTCTGGGCTATTTCCACATACATGGGATTGAACCATTATAGAAATCTTTTTCAATCAGGTCTTTGGGCTTTTTGCTCTGCATACCAAAGTATATTAGGCAGAGATTTTCAAGTGGTCTGTCTGTATTTTATCAGTCCAAACAAAAGTTGCTGTCATACTGGTTCTTTTATGGTTGTTTCACATATCTTAAGAAATACGTATACTGTTGCTATAACTAATCTTTGGTTTTCTGATCATCATTTTGTATCCTCACTCATCAATAGTTGAAATTTCCTAAATGTCCTTTTATTATTAATGGGGTGAATACATACCCTGAAGCTAAACTGCCAGGATCAGAATCCTGGTTCTACCACCTACCAGCTGTGTGAACGTAGGTAGTGACTTAATTTCCCTGTGCCTCAGTTTATTCATCTAAACTACAGAAATCAGTGGCTAGTGGCTACCATATTGGACAGTGCAGGCCTAGACTTTGGGATGATGGATATAAAAATGGGTTTTAAAAAAAAAAAAAAATGGGTTTTTTATGATGGAAACTTGCATTAAAGACTCTGTCATTGAAACTGCAATTAAAACAAGAAATAAAATAAAATAAAATAATAAAATAAAATAAAATAAAATACAGAGATCAATAATAACACCCACATTTTGGGGTTGTATTGAGGACTGAATAGGCTAATATACATATAAGAACATTAAAGAGTGTCTACTTTCCACAAAAAAGTGATTTTAAGTGTTGGCTATTACGATTATTCATTCATTCATAAGCTAAGGCACAGTGTAAATAAAGTTTACACAGCTTCAGTTCAGAATATACCAAAATATTAGCTCTGAAGAATACTGATTCCCCAAGATGACACAAAATGTTGGAGAAACAGAGTTTATTAGAGTTGTCTTAGAGACTCACAAAGCCCATCAATTTATTAAAGGCTCTGAGAGGTTAAGACCGATTTTACTGATGTTTCCCCAAATGTTTTTGATGAAATAACCCAGTTTTGTCTCTTTGTTTATAAGACTTGAATACAAAACTATCAATGTCCTGGAAACAATATTGCTCCAGTGGATCCCAGAAAAGGGAGCACAAGTAACATTAAAGTAAGACTGGGGTGGCTACAAGAATTTCCACAATGTTTCTGGGGACCGCATCAGGGGGCAGCCTCACTCTGGGAACAGAAAAGTAGCTAAAAGTAAATCATTAGCATCATAAAGGTCCTCTCTATGGAAAAAAAGGAGTAGAAGATAATATATTATAAAGATAGCAAAGTACTATGTTTTACCAGAATACAATGGTTTGTTGCTAAGAGAGAGATTAAGAGCTCTGTCTTTAAATTCCATTTGGTCAGATGTTATCAACTCAGACTTGTTACAGTAATCTACAGATGTCTAAACCAAAGTCATTTCTCGATGATTTTAGTTTATGAATTAATGAAATTCTCTCTTACACTAGTCTCTTTTATTACAAAATAATATAGTATATTGATTTCAATATCCACCTACTTCTATCTGAATCTCCTCTCTTTTGATGATCTTCTACCCCATTTTAACCTCTTCTTCTCCTTCTTTCAATCTTATGTCTGACCTGTAGTGACAAATGACCATACCTTACACAATCTCAGTTTCAAGCATCTTAGTCTCTGAATGAACATACCTTACACAATCTCAGTTTCAAGCATCTTAACTCTCTGAATGTCATGTTCTCTGGTACCCTTACACGAAAGCGCTTCAATTACACCAAGATATCTTTTCACTAACCTTCAACTGATCTTCATGTCCTCAGTTCCCTCCTATCCAGTATGGATTACATGGCCCATCACTAAAATCACTCCTTGAACAGACCCTCAAGTCTCCTGCCCTCTTTGCTATACACACTTGTTCTGTTCACAGGACAAAATTCTAATCCTACTGAAATCCAAGGCAATTCATATTTTGTACCTCATCTACTCAGAAGAATATGGATAGAGAAAGACACACACCTATGCAAAAAAGATCTGATTTTTAAAATCAAAGCCAGTAACCTCAAGTGGCCCCTATTTACTGTCTGGTAATTGTACTACTTTCCTAAGTCCCTTTATCCTCCCAGACGCTCCATTTCCTCTCCCAGATTATTTTACAACTTCTCCTCTCTTCTAGGCTCTAAAATCTCCATCCACTTTCTCACTTTCAGTGTCTCACTTTCCTTTTTCACTGAAAGAAATATAAGTAGTTGGAAGAGAACTTTCACAAGCTTTCAGCATCACACTCACCAACTCACCTGTGTCTCTACCCAGAGATCAATTGTCTTTGCTCATAGGTAAGCTAACTTTCTACTTGTACCCTGAATCCTGAAATTTCTGACCTATATCTTCTTTCTCTTGCATGATCAAATATACCCAGTGTGTAACTACCTCTTTTCACCTCCCCAATGACACTAGAAACCCATTATCACTTCTCAGTTGACTTACTGCAAAAACTTCTACCTAATCATAGTCTCTGTGTCTGTCCTTGCCTCTCCTACAGTACACCCTCAACATAGACGCGAGGGTATGGCATTCCTCTGCTCAAATTCTTCTAACGTTTTCTGGCTCATACAGAGCAAATTCTAACATACTTTTAATTTCCACAAATACCTCATGACCCGGCCTCACTTTATCTCCTAATTCTCTCCCCCTTACTCTGAGTTCCTGGTTTCCCTTGAACACACCACCTCAGGGTCTTTGCACATGCTTTCTCTCTACTTACAGAGCTTCCTCCAGTACCTACATGGATTTCTCCCTCATTTCCTCAGGCCTTTCTTCAATGCCACCTTATTATTAAGTCTTCTCTGATTACCCTATTAGAAATTGCATCAAAACTAACCAGGGAATTTTATCCTCCTGCTTTGCTATATTTTTCCCCATAATATTGCCACTATCTGCTATTTGTCTGATGAATATTTGTTGAGTTATTCCTATGTATAATTAAAAATCAGTGGAATACCAACACAACATTGTAAATCAACTATAGTTCAATTTTAAAAAAGAAATTAGCTTAAATAAAATAAATAGGAAGGTTAACATGCTGATGTGGGGGAAAGGGGGCGTGCAGGAGTGGAATGGGGTTGACAGGGAGAGGAGGAAAGATTATTAGCAAAAACCAACCTTTGGGGTTAGGCATTCTCCGTTTCTATTACTGAGATCATTGGAAAGTCTTGAAAAACTAGACATGAATTTCTCCTGGAAAAAAAAAAAAATCAGTGGAATACCAAGGCCCTCTGGAGTGCAACTCAACCTCTAAGCCTCTAAAATATAAGTAGAACTGTTGGAATAGACAGGTGCACATAAGGAAACAATAACCCAAATATGAGTAAACCTACCGGATTATTCTCACCACTGCATCCAAATTCTCCCACAGTGATTCTTTTTTCCAGTGCTAATCCCATCTCAAATGACTCCCTCTAGCTCCATCGTTCACTTTTTTATATGTAACTTTAACAATGAAATGGGAACCTTAACTATTTCCTTTTGTTCTAGTGTGTTACGGGATATAGCCGTACCCACTTTCGTATTATTAGGCAATTACCCCAAACATTAAGAACCAGAAGCACAATCCCTTTACAGGCATGAGAACTTATAAAGAATAGTCATTTCAAACATTTTTTTTTCCCTAAAAACATGTAATTAAGATGAAATTCGGTAATATGTAAAAAATATTTTACACAAGTGTTTTAAGGATATTCGGAAACCCATTTTAAGGTAGTGGACTAGAATTAAGTGATAGCCACTAAATTATATAGATATTTATATAAAATAGATAACCAACAAGGACCTACTGTATAGCACAGGGAACTCTACTCAATATTCTGTAATAACCTACATGGGGAAAAAAATCTGAAAAAGAATGAATATATGTATATGTGTAACTGAATCACCTTGCTATACACCTGAAACTAACACAACATCGTAAGTCAACTATACTCCAATAAACTTTTTAGAAAGGAAAAGAAAAAGAAGTTAGGTATTGTCATTCCAATGTTCAATCTCTTGTCAACTGAGAATCAGAAGAGGGAGGTGACTCAACCTCCACGTTGGCTAGTAAGGCTGCTCTGATGATTCAGAGGGAACACACATAAATCAACCATGTGGCAGAGGTTTCCACACCCACATTCATCATGTAACTTCCATTTTGACACATCAAACATCATTCAATCAAATGCTGAAGACAACCCTCCCCTAAATCATGATACAGGAGAATTCATGATAATATTGAAGATAATAAAAAAAACTTTTTAGAAACACTACAGGAAGAATCTATTCACTATAGTAATATGAGTAACAATATTAACAACTACCAATTATGGAGAGTTTACTGCCTTAGCTTAGGACCTTTATGTATACCATTTTTAATACTCAAAACAGGTTTCCAAAAAGTCATTCTTACCCTATATTACAGAAGACAAAACTGAGATTCAGCGGTGTTACATACATGCCTTTAATCTAACAACTAATAAATAGTAGAGCTGAAATTATATCCCAGGTCTATCTCATCTCAAAGCCCTTATTGCTTAAATTATGTCAAACTTCTTCTTGCAGCTGTACTTAGTAAAGCCATTAATAATAGTCAGTAAATAAATTTTAAATCTAAAGCAAAGAACTTTTAGTTACAATTATTAATCAAACTGACATATGTACAACTCAAAGAAAAATTGTAAAGGGAACAGACACAGAATTGTTCATATCACAGACTCTATGGGAACCATAAAATTATTTTTATTTGTATAAATATGGTTAGAAAACTCCAACAAATTAAACCTTATGTCTTTAGTTATTATTAACAAATGGCCAATTACAAACATTCAGAGATACATATAAAGTTAGATAAATGTTTATATGACTTTAATTCTAATTCTTTGTGTCCTGTTACCATTATAATAATATTTCCAAATTTGCTAAACTTAATAAGCATAACAGAAGGAAATAAAATCCAAAGGAAAACATATATATTTCATACATTTTTATGTGCAATATATAGAAAACATTTTTGTTCCTTACTTCATATTGACCTTTTTGTATTCATATTAAGGATTTAAAAAGAAAACTGATTACAGCCAGTTTTTTAAGTGTCAAGGGAGAATACAGCCATGCCTCGAAGCACAAAAAACAATAAAATATATTGTAATAATTTCTACAGTCAGGATGAGTAGAAAGAGATTTGGAGCCCTAAGGAAGTAGTAATGGATTCTGTCGAAGGTGGAGGAGTTGGAGTTGGTAGCAGAAAGGCCTTAGAGAGAAGATATAATTTGAGCTATGCCTTGAAGGATAAATTAATTCCACTGGGTTGAAAGGAAGGAAATAATATTTCAGACAGAGAACCGCATGAGCAAAGGCCCAGAGGAACAAAGAGCGTGACCAACTCATTACAGTGTTAGAAATCTTTGGGGTCTAGAATATAGGGTTTTTGGAAGTGGAATCGGGGAGAAAGTTACAAGAAGCAAGTCTAAAAGAGAGGCTGGAGCTATGAATATTTCCATTAAAATGTTGGAGTTTATTATGTACATAAGGGAAGCAAGGAAGGTTTTAAATAAAAGATAAATTCAAATCTATATTTCCACAGAAATAACCCTACCAGCATCACTGAAGTTGAATTTGAAGATAAAACTATTACAATAGTGTAGTTAAGAAAGGAACAATGATGGTTTGGATTAGGGATAAGAAGTCATGTCAAGGATATTTCTGCAGTAGTACTGAAAGGATTCAAGGACCACTGCCTACAGAGGGGGAGAAAGCTCAATAAAGACACTTGTGAGGTTTCTAGCTTCGACAGCTGAATGGTTGAGGCAACATTAAATGAGCAGGAAACATAGAGAAACTGTAAGAAATGTCCACGTTCAAGAGTAGAACTTGATTTCTCTGTAAAGCATTTCAAATAGATATACTTAATAGACGGTTGGGATGTGGGTCAGGAGAAATCTGAGCATTGGAAAGATACAGTCTAAAATAATTAGAGAGTCATGTAATACAGGGTAATAGACGCTCAGAATCTGGCCTGCAACCTGTATTTGTAACCTGACTCCGACACAATTAACTGCATCACCGTAAGCATGCGATGTAATCTCTCATTTTCCTTATCTGTGATATGGGAACAATATGAGAATCTATGTCATTGGATCTGGTGAAAGAATGCAAATTAAGTTTCTGGAACCTGGAAAGCATGTAATAAAAGTTACTCATTATTATTCTTGTCAGGGAATAGCTAATAATTTAAGTAATGGAAGCAAGTAAGATTGGCCAGGAAAAAACATAGAGAAAGAAAACAAAGCAAGGCAGAAATTTAAAAATTGAGAGTACACAAACCTAAGATATTTCTGGAGAAACAATGATATGGTCAAATCCAGGGGACAAAAAGTACAAGATTACAGTATTGTTTAAATTGTCAAATACTGCAGAAAAGTAAAAAGATCACTGCAGAGAACAGAAAAGTAGGCAGTGGAATTAGGAATTAGGAGTGTTATGAGGGATGTAAAAACAGTATTAAACCTGTACCCATCTTTACAAGGTTTATAATCTATTCAGAAGCCGGTACATTCTGAAATATTTCAATTAATTCCATCAATACCTATTTGAAAGCTCACTATGTGCTGGAAAAGGTAAAAATATAAGGCCAAGGTTAACAAGGCAAACAAAATTTGTTGCAGTCCTGCAGAGTAAACCTAATGTTTGCTGCAGTAGCCAGAGATAACCCAATGTGAAAGAAGTGAGAACTAGTATTAGGGAGAGAGGAATGGAAAAGACATTCCATGAGGGAGGAATATCAGGTACAAATGCATAAAGTGGAAAAAATAATTGAGCTTTTGCCTGTATTTTAATGAAACAATTTAATTGCATTTCTTCCTTTTGATACAAATATATAGAAAAGCAAAAAGTGGGGAGAAGCCGTATATAAAGAAATAAAATTGAATAAGCTTTACTGATATATTCAGAAAAAATCCTCTTAGCTTATCCAATGTGATAATATCAAGGAATCATTCAAAGAACAGCATGGCCACTAATGTAGTTGTAATAGAGTATAGCCTACTTTTAATATTTCAGTTTTTTAAATATATTATGGTTTATTGGAAAAAAGCATTTTGTGTCATTTTCAAATTTATTATACATATATAAATGATTCTATTAGTACAAATAAGGTCCCCAAACACTCATTTTCCAAAAAGAACTTATTTAGCAGCGCTGTGGATGTGAGGGTCACCTTAGTGGTGAATTGTTTGATTTTATTGCCTTGTTAAATGTAATGTGTACCATCATGTAATAAATCATACTGAATATATCTTATAAGTAATACAGATAATCCTCGAAACCATGAAGTAAAAATGTTCCTGTAATTACATGATACATTTTTCCATATTATCACTGAAGCCATACCATACTTTTCTTTGGATACTAAATTCTAAGTAAAATGTTTTCTTCTAAATATTCAATTAATTTTAGGTGGCTGGCTGTCAAATTCTATATTTTATCTTTCCATACAAGACTTGCAATATATACAACCAGAGAAATATTTGGTGCAAGACAGTCATGTGCCATTCATCCCTTAATGACTTTAAGTTGACAAGGTATCTCACAAATATCCATAACAATTAATATTAAGAGTAGATAACTGGAATGTTAATAAGATTTAATGCTGTTTAAAATAAATCAGGGACTAAGTAGCATCTTTAATGTGATTTATATGACTGATGTTTAAATGTCTGAACAATTTATATCTAATGGCACTTTGTGGGAATTAAAATTTTAAAAGTCTGTACTAATTAGAGATTTTAATTCATCATTGTGCTAACTAAAACTGAAATAATTGATTGCAATAAGTAGAAAAATTCTCTTGGTATTAAGCACAGAATTTCTTACATCCTTAAGAAAGAATTAAAAGCAATTTCCTTAGCTAGAAACTTAGTGCATGTTTTATAGATTATAGAGATGATTGCATGTGAAATGAAGGCAAATAGTATAGACTAAATGTACTTATAGTTTATGGTTATTCCAACAAGACATTTTTAAGGAAAAAAATTATTGTTTAAAAAATCAAGTCAAACTTCCAGCCCAACAATTACAAAATCCGGATATCACCACTTTGTCCCAACACCAGGTGAAAAACTGAACTGAAAAAGTACCAGTTGTTCTTGTGTCCACAGTAGAAGTAAGGTCCCAGGGCAGAGTACTTATCTCAGTCCGTTCTGACTGCTATAACAAATGCCATAGACTGAATGGCTCACAAATGACAGAAGCTTATCCCTCACCGTTCTGGAGCCTGGAAGTCCAAGATCAGTGTGCCAGTGTGGTTGGGTTCTGGTGAAGGACCCAGTTACAACTGCTGACTTCTTTCTGTGTCCTAAAAGGTGGAAGGGGACAGAGATCTCTCTTGGGCCTTTTATAAGGGCATTGATCCCATTCTTGAGGGTCCTCATAACCTAATCACCTCCCAGAGTCCTACTCTCTACATCATTACCCTGGGCGTTAGACTTTCAACATATGAATTTGGGGGCACAAACATTCAGACTCTAACACCACACCATGCACAATTGGAGAGCCCAAGAGGCGAATAATGAGAATTGCAACTTAGCTGAGTAGAAACCCACAAAAGGAAACTGCTGAGGGACCCATTGCCAGTGTAAGGAAACCTGAACTGTAATTCACAAATGGCTGAAGGCTCAGTGTGGACAAAACTGAGTCAAAACTCCAGGGACACCTAGTCATAGGGGGCCCCACACATTTTTTCTTCCAGGAGCTTGACCTTGTTCTCACAGTGAATATAAAAAAAAAGTTCCCTCACGCCTCCTGCAGGAGGGCAGTAAAAACGCATTTTGAAACGTGCTAGAGCATTCTGTTCTTAACAAGCTCTGCCTTCAGAGAAACTAATTGGAGCTTAACCTGTTGGGGTTTTATCAGAGCTTAATTGACCCGGGAAGGGATATATTCAACTCTAGCCAGTTGTAGCCTTCCACGTGGGAGAAGGAGATACCAGCCCACTTTAGCCATCCTGCCCAACTGAAATGCATAATCCGGGCTGAGACCTATCATAGGACCTAATCATAGACTAATCATAGGCTGTTTCCCAGGTCCCCATACCTCACCAACATACTACTAAATGTCTATTTATAGCAGTTTCTTTCACCCAGTACATCATCTCCAGCTATCGAAAAAAATTACAAGGCATAATAAAAGGCAGGAATTTATGCAAATAAATAGATAAATAAATAATTCTAGACACCAATCTTACCTAGTTCACTGAAAATTAACTCAAAATAAATTATAGGCCTAAATGTAAAACATAAAACTGTAAAACTTCAAGATACCATAAGAGAAAATCTAGACGACTGGGCTTGTTGATAACGTTTTAGATACAAACCCAAAGTCAGAATCCATGAAAGACAGAACGGATAAACTGGACTCCAGTAGCATTAAAATTTCTGTCCTGTGAAAGAGACTAATAAGAGAATGAAAAGATAAGTCACAAACTGGGAGAAAATATTTGAAAAAAGATATCTCATAAAGGACTGTTATCCAAAATATACAAAGAACTATTAAAACTCAATAATAAAATAAACAACAACATTTAAAAATGGGAAAAAGACCTTCACAGACTCCTCATCAAAAAAGTTGTACAGATGGCAAGCAAGCATATGAAAATATGTTCCACATCATATTAACACATATGAAGTTAATGTCAGGAAAATAAAAATTAAAACAATGCGATACGACTACACACCTGTTAGAATGGCCATCAGCCAGAACACTGACAACACTAAATGCTGACGAGGATGTGGAGCAACAGGAACTCTCATTCATTGTTGATGCGAATGCAAAATTGTACAGACAATTTGGAAGACTGTTAGGCAGTTTTTTACAAAACTAAACAAACTCTTACCATACAATCCAACCATAGCACTGGTTGGTATTCACCCCAAGGAGCTGAAAATATGTTCACACAAAATCCTGACCAGGGATGTTTACAGCAGCTTTATCCATAATTTCAAAAACTTGAAAGTAATCGAGATGTCCTTCAGCAGGTGAATGGATAAAAGAAACTGTTGTACATCCAGACAATGGAATATTATTTGGTGATAAAAAGAAATGAGCATCAACCAAAAAAACAAGAGTCTAGTTCAAGTGTTTATTTGGGATCAACAAACTAAAATTTTGGGTACACAGACTTAGGTAGAAACCTAAACAGTGTCCTGATTACAGGATAGGGGTTCAATGTTTTTATGGGAAAAAGAGAGGAAGAAAAATTCATGGGTGCATGATGAGATAATCGATCAGGTGAGGTGTTCATTGGTAAAAGATGAGGTCAAACTAGATTTGTACTTCATTGATTGATTAGGTGAAGTGGTCCCTAGTTAACAGCTCACTTTTATCAGACCTTTCAGCAAATTATTCTTGTTTCTTTGCTGACTTCTTGGAATGTACCAGTTCACAGGCACAGAAAACAGAAGGCAGGTCCTCTGGAACAGCTGTTCTGGCTCTATTTTAAATAGTTCCACCCATGTCATCTTTCACAGTTCAGCCATGAGAAAGACATGGAGGATACTTCAATACATACTGCTAAGTGAAAGGAGCCAACTGAAAAACTACATACTGTATGATTCCAACTATATAATGTTCTAGAAAATGTAAAACTATGGAGACAGTTAAAAAAAAATCAGTTGTTAGGATCCAGTTGACAGTAGATGGGGTGAGGGACAAATGAACTGGAGAAGCACAGAGGATTTTTAGTTTGGTGAAACTACTCTATGACATTGTAATGATGGATACATGCCTTTAAAAATTTGTCCAAACTCATAGAATGTACAACACTTAGAGTGAACCCTAACGTAAACCATGGTCTCTGGATGATAATGATGTGTAAATCTAGGTACATCAGTTATAACAAATGCACCACTCTGGGGGGGCAGGTTGACAATCTAGAATGATATATTTGATACATGTGTGGGGTTAGGGAAATCTCTGTACTTCCTGTTCAATTTTCCCATGAACTTAAACTTCTCTAAAATATAAAGTCTATTTAAAGAATACTCAAGCTATGAAAATTGTTTTATTGAAAATGACAACATAGTAGTCATCAAGTTTTGAATGTGTTTATTTCATAAAACATTATTTTAAATCAGTTGTCAAAAATGTAAAACAATTGTAATTACCTTCTAATAAACAGAGGGCATTAGGGTTTCTTCCCAGCAATTCTTGATGCTGCCCAGAGTTTGACTTGATTCCTGTAAAATGAAACACAAAGTCTGATAAAATATACCCTTATATTTAATGTGCTTTTATCAAGACTCCCAAAATAATTTCCATTATCATGTGAGGAACTTTGTTCTTTATCCCATGTATTCTGCAAAAGTTTTCCACTGTAAAACACAGTACATTGCAACAGGGGAGGACACAAAATACAAGAGATTTTAAATTTATTTTCTTTTTATACCCAAGCATCAAGTACAAAACTATACAACTATACAAATATTACAAGTACCATTTTTTAATGGACTAAGAATAAGTCTAATAAAGTTTTGTTAGTTGCAACCTGTACAGACTTGGAAAATACTGAAAAGAGTATGCATATAAAAAGCCTAATAACAAATGGTGAAGAAAAGTTAATCATAAAAAGAGAAATAATTTATAATTAAGAAAAAGTAACTTGAATTGTTGATGTTAAGGTGCATCAACAGTTTTTAAAAATAAATATATTTAATCTTTAAATACTTTACTACTTTAATTTGATTCAGGTGATCATATTTTATTTATGCTTATGAACACAATTTTACCTATTAATGAAATACAAAGCAAAAAAAAAAACACAGAAAGTTGTGCATTTGTAAAAGTAATAATTTTTATTGTAAAGTGAAGTACAAAATTGGCACAAAGTTATGCATATTGGAATTCCTCCACTTTCTCTAATCTCTCTCTCTCCCTATGTATATATAAATATATATATACATAATGTTTATATATATGCAATGTTTATATATATATAATGTTTATACATATAATATTTGAAGGAGAAAAATGATATACCTTAAAATTTCTCTACACTAACTCAACTTTAACATATGTAACATAAAAATTAATACACAACTTATAATATTTGAATGAGAAACCTATCATTTCTCTCTATACTTTGCAAATTTTAGTAAATAATTTTATTAAGTCCACAAAATTTAGTGACAGTGTACAATATTATCTGAAGTCCGGTTTTATTTATCAGGAATATTCCCCCTGTCACTCATTCATACCTCACTTCTGAACAGTCTTCTTTACCATTGTCTTCTATTATTTTTACCTTCACCCTCCAGAACATGGCGGGCAACCTGCAGCTGCTGCCTGTTTTTGTAAATATCATTTTATTGGCACAAAACCACACCCCTTTGTTTATGTATTGTCTATGTCTGCTTTCCTGGGGTAAGAGCGGAGCTGGTAGTTACAAGAGAGACTGTCTGGCCCAAAAGGCAGAAAATATTTACTATCTGGCCCTTTGCAGAAAGAGCTTGTCAACCTTTGCTCTATAAGATGTAAAAATTCTAGTGAACAATTTAGATGACTAAAGGATGTCACCAAGAGATAAATAGCCTTTTATCATAAAACCATATAATTCCTTTTTAACAACTCAAGACATTATACTGGAAAGGATGAGGGAGGTCATCCATTAATATAATAGATAATATGTATAAATAATTTATGTTAAGGGTCAAATTAATTGAGGCTCATAGAAAAGTTACACTCTGCCCAATCCCACCACCAAGTGGCAGAGCCAAGATTGGAAATAAAATCTGCACCTCCTAGCACATGTGCCTTTCCTGCCACCAGCCAAACAAAAAAAAGAATATGCAGTTTTCAAGATATGTAACAATTCAAAATGAATGATACAGAGGAAAGTACTTTATAAGTTGTAAAAGACTAAGAATGTTCCTTGTTATTATTATCTTTGCTAATAAGTATCTTAGGCATTTTTTTGACCTCAATTATTATCTTATATAGTTCTTATGCTTAAACACTTAGTGGGTAACTGTTCATTGGATAAATTTGTTGAAGAAGTGTAATTTTTCTTCACTTTTTTTCTTTCTGGTACTGCACTATCCTTAAAAGTGCAACATTAGCATATTAGCAACATTCAAATTGATAAACTGAAGAGTGGAACAGAGACAAAGATGAAGGAGAGAGATAAAGGAAGGTATACTGAACATCACCCCCATCACTGTGATGTACGGTTGAAGTTCTTGTCACAGGCACTGAGGGTGGGTCAAGTGTCTTTACTTCTTGTAAGATATACCACTCAAAACAAACTGTTAGGTCCACCCCTTTGGCAATATGAGCTAGTGATTAAGGAGGTGGGATATTGAACAGTTCTTTTCAGGGAATGATAAAGTAGCTTTGGAAGTTGCTCTTTCTTTGTTTGCTAGTGTTAACATTTTATTATGTTATATAGGACAGCTTTTATCAGTGTTAATCCTACTTTGGAAACTATTTTTTATATACATTGATGATATAAAATAACCATTTAAGTACAAGTCTATTTTCCACAGTCACAGTATATTCTCATGAAGCAGGTCATTAGTTAATGTATCATTAGGTTAGCTGGAAATTTATGACTTTTTTTCTTTATTTAACAGCTTTTTTATAAACATTTGTACTGTAAATTGTCTTAACTTTGGATTGCTGCTGATCTTTGTTAGAAATCATTATTGTGTCTCTGCTCTGGGGCTTTATTGCCCATTATCAACTTGACACCCACTTTAGGAATCTCTCACTCCCTGTTCATATTATGCTATCTAATCTGTCCTTCTCGGTGAATAAAGTAAGCCCATGTATTGACTTATTAATTCTATGTAAAATAGAATCTTAGGAAGAAGCATTAAGTAATTCTGGTCACTAGCAAACCAATAGGGCTCTGAATTTACAATGTAAGAGATGTGAGATGATTCATCAGAAAAAAAAAAAAGTTTATGTAACTTCTGAAACTCAAACTTTTGGATTATACCCGGCATGTTGCCTGTGATAATGATAAATATGCCCAATGTTCCTTAGGGCTATAGTGGTCCAGGACATATATTCTATGGTTGTCAAGTGCTCTAATTTATTCCAACCAGACCTCTAATGATCTTATCAGATCATGCAGAGAAGATGTTAGATAATTTAAAGGTGAGTTATTACCTAATAACTGAAACTCAGACTTTAAATGAGTACAAAAACTCTTATATTTTTAAAATCAGTTGTTCTCAAATATGAATATGTGTTAGAATAACACAGAAAAAGAAAATGGATGAAGCCCACCACAAGAATCATTGATGGTGGAGATTCAAAAAAGTATATTATTTAAAAACCTAACAGGTGATTCTGATGTGCAATTTAAAGTGCAACTTACTGTTTTTCATACAAAGAGTGCTGACAGAAAATATAACATTTTATTTTAATACAGAAAATATAATATTTTATTTTAATATAACATTTTATTTTACTTGATATGTATTTTTGACTTATGTTCTTGCTATAAGAGAGAAAGAAAGAAAGAAAAAAGAAAAAGAAAAAAAAAAAAGAAAAAAGAGAGAAAGAAAGAATTATCCCTAATGTCAATTGGAGATTGTGAATAAGTGAAAAAAACCAGAAAATTTGTAACATATTTCCAGAACTTTTTAAATGTATAAATTAAAATACTACACTAAATATCCAGAATTCCTTATCATAAAATATGAAATATATAAATATATAGAGAGATGTAAAAGTTCATAGGCAAAATATTTTTAATTTCTACCTATATTATAAAATTAGATCTTGACAATCAAAAAGGACATATTAATCTTAGATCTAATCTTTTTTCTTGGAACTTCACCTAGAATTATACTAGTATATTTAAAATGATTTATGTAAAGGGCTATTCGTTGAAACATTTTTTATAATGAAAAAGAATCTCCATATTTCATCAATAAAAAACTAGTTATATAATTTAAATTACAGAACATATATACAATAAAATATTGTGTAACTAATTAAAAAATGAGGAAGCTACATACTATGGAAAAACCCCCAAATATATTAAATTCAAAAAAAGCAAGGGAAAAATTAGGGTGTATAATATGATATCTTTTGTGTAAGAAAAGGGAAAAATATATATTATACAATATGTTATATACAAAATGAAATATGTGTCTAATATAGATAATGCTCAGTGTACCTGTCCTTCATAGTTAGGAAGGCAAACCCCTGTCTTGACTTTTTAATTTTGTGTAAAATACAATCTTAGAAAGTTCTTTAGTTCTGGCATATTAGTTTTTGCTTCCATGGTATGAAAAACTTCAGATTGATACACAGAAAAATGATTGGCTCTCTCTCCAACTGTATTAGTTTTCTACTAGAATTAGTTATATATACATAACTAATTTAAAAGTGCAGGAACACTGATGAAAAGCTGTAGAGATGCTAGAGCCTCCTTGGTCCAGTCATTCATCCATTCCTTTGCTTATTCAATAAATATTTGTTAGGTTACACTACTAACAAGGCAACATGCTACACATTGGGCATTCAGCAGTGAGCTTGATGGATGAAATATCTTCCATCAAGAAACATAAACTGTAGTGATGACAAGAGAGAATAAACATGTAAAGTAACAGATACAGAAGATACAAACTGTGCTAATTACAAGAAAGAAAATAAACAACACGGGAATGGAGTTGAGGAGTTGACCTCATTAAGGAGTAATAATTTGAGCTGTGCCAAAACTGACTCGCAACATTTCCATTCAGAAAAAAAGGGAAGAGGAAAGTTTCTAAAGTAAGAAAGAGCTGTGCACCTTCAAAAATGGAAAGGAAAGTGGTGCAACTGAGCGTAGAAGGATGGTATTGGAAGGAGTGGCCGAGTTAGCCTCTGACCACAGAATGCCCCGCAGACCAAGGTAAGGGGGTTGATTTTATCTCACCTGCAATAGTGTTTTAATCAGGGGAAGGATGTGATATGATTTATGCTTTTAAAATATAGTTTCTCTGGTTGTGGAGAATGGCTTAGAGAAAGACAGAAATAGAATTTAGAAACCTATTGTAAATAATAATAAATAAAGTTTATTAGCTTAAACTAAGATGGTAGGACATGGAAAGAAGTAAACGAACTGGAAATGTTTAGAGTTAAAATCAACATGTCTCCCTGATTGTGTGTGTGTAGTAGTGGGGAGGCATGAATGAAAGAGAAAAATCAAGTAAGTTGCGTAGTGTTTTGGGGGAAGCAGGAGGGATTTTTGGGGGGGTGGGATTTGAGCAACTGGTTCTAGCACTTAATGACATATAGAAGATTAAGGAAGAAACAAGGTTGTAGAGAGAGGGAAGTAAGAGCTGTAGACATATTGAGTCGAAATGCCTGTTGATGTACAAGTGGATTGGCTGTAAAGATCTGGAGTTCAGAGAAAGAGTCAGGTTTCCAAGTACCATTCAATTAGAAACCAGCGACTAGTCACAATTTTCAGTCATTGAAACCAACAAGATCAGCCTGAGAGAGAGAGAGGAGAAAATGGAGAGAAGAGGGCCCAGGTCTGAGACATTTGATGAAACATAGATGAGGAGAAGCCAGCCAAAGACACTGAGAAAGTGGAACCAGAATAACTGGAGGAAAACAAGGAGAGTCTGTTGTCACGAAAACCAAGACAAGAAAGTTTCACAAAGGAATCAGTGAGCTTCTAGATTAGTTGCTTCTGAGAGAGCAAATTAGAACCTAGACGTAGCCTTGAAAATATGTCTTCCAAGTCGGAAGTTCCCATTGTTGACTGGGAGCACATGACCCATTCTGTTGTGATGAGGAATGAATGAGAGGTGAGGAAAGAAGTTTATTCTGAAGAACCTTGATTTCTAAGTAGATCAGTCAGAAAGGACAACAGGCTGAAGCATTGCAAAATGAAGGGAGTTTGTTTCTATCTTATGACGTGAGCAGCATACTGCATTGTCTTCCTCTCCAACGTGGGCATAACCCAAGAGACAGGGAGGCACTTCTAATGCAGGAGACAGAGAATATGCAGAACTAATGTCGTTAAGAAATAATGAGAGTAGAAGGGGTCCACAGTACATGTTTAGATTGCCTGTCCAGTAGTTGTAATGGCACTGGCAAGGGTGTAAAAACAAATTTTTTATACATTTTAGGCAGTTTCATAGAAGAGGATTGACCATGATGTTTTATATAAAGTAGCAAAAATATTTCAGATTTGCATTGTATGAGGAAAAGACTACTGTGACTCACAAACTGGTTCTAATTTTGACTACTTAAGAAAGAGAGGGAAAGAAATTGGTAAGTTTGTCAGAGACTCAACTATCTGATGTTTCCTCACTTCCTTGATGTCCCCCTTTTTTCTGTAATTCCCCCTGACGTGAGAGCTCCAGTAAAGAACACAGATGCCAACCCAGCAGCAAAACTGACAGTGATTCCAGTCAAGTCTGAGGTAAGGTAGAGTCATGACGGAGTGACTCTTCACCTGAAGTCAGCTTCAAAGTCTCCCAGGAGCTTATAAAAACAAAATTGCTGACTCCAATCCAGAGCTATTGACCATAGAATGCTGGAGACAGATGTGCAGGAAATGGACTTGGACAACTCTTTTCTTGGTCCTGGTCTGCAAACCAGTGTCCAACAAACACTGTGGAGATAACCTTAGTTCCTTAGTCCATTCAGGCTGCTATAACAAAATACCATAATCTGGGTGGCTTAATGGCAACAAAACTTCATGTCTCACTGTTGTAGAGGCTGGGAGGTCGAAGATCAAGATGCTAACAGATTCGATGTCTGGTGAGAGCCTACTTTCTGGTTCATAGATGGTTCCTTCAAGCTGGAACTTCACACGGCAGAAGAAGTGAGGGATCTCTTCGGGGTCTCTTTTATAAGGGCACTAATCCCATTCAGGTGGGCACTACCCTCATGACCTAATCACCTCCCAAAGGCCCCACCTCCTAATCCCATGACAATGGGGGGTTAAGATTTCAACATATGAATTTTGAGGGATGTAAACATTCGGTCCATAGCACTTAGGTAGATATAAAGAGGGAGAATAATCTAGATTAACACATTTTAGTAATAAACAACCATGTGGAAGACACACTGGGGAGCCCTGAACACACGAAGTGAGCACACAATGAAATCCACCTGTATCCAGCCACTGACAGCCTGGCCACCCCCTCAGAGAAAACTCGCCCCATCAGGCATAAATGAGAAATAGATGTTTTACTAAAGCTTATGGACAGCAAGTGAAGGCGAGGGCACTTACCACAAAATACATAGCATATTAAATTAGCACCATGTATTCCTTAATTTCTCTTCTCAATTATTATCTGGGCTGCAAATTCATTCTTCTTCTTTTTTAAATTAATTAATTAATTAATTTATTTATTTTTGGCTGTGTTGGGTCTTTGTTTCTGTGCGAGGACTTTCTCTAGTTGTGGCAGACGGGGGCCACTCTTCATCGCGGTGCACGGGCCTCTCACTATCGCGGCCTCTCTTGTTGCAGAGCACAGGCTCCAGATGCGCAGGCTCAGTAGTTGTGGCTCACGGGCCTAGTTGCTCCGCAGCATGTGGGATCTTCCCAGACCAGGGCTCGAACCCGTGTCCCCTGCACTGGCAGGCAGATTCTCAACCACTGCGCCACCAGGGAAGCCCTACAAATTCGTTCTTGAATATGGCCTCTCAACTCTGAGGTTCCCGTCTATTTCATTTTGGCCTTTATTTGTGTCTCTTTTGTATTCAGAGAAATGTAACTCCCTGAGTTACACCATGGCGGCATTCTCATAGGTGTCTTTTATTATGGTGTTTACATTTTTGAAGGCTAGGGAAAATGGAATTTATAAACATCCCCTGTACGTTCATGGAGAGCGGCAGAGAATTATAAACATTCTTTCTGTCATTTTTTTTTTATATGACAAGGATATAGTCATTGATATCTTAAATGTACTGCGTAATAGAAAAGTTAACTGTAGCTTTTAAAATGAGAAGTTGAGCCAAGAACACTGCAAAGGGCGAGCTGGCCTCATGGATGCTGGCGCAAAGTCAGAGCAATCAGCCATTGTTTACCCTCTGCCAAGCAGCCTTGTAACTTCAAGACCAATTTCCAGGACAGCCCTTTCTGGCTCCCATGTGACACACAGCTGGTGCGCAATGCAGTTACTAAGGCACCGGCATCGTAGTAATTGGACCCCAAGGTCATATAGGGCAAAGATGAGTCATGCTGTTTTCCAGCACAGGAGTGCCAATTAAGGAGCAAAAGGCAGGACTTTGGTGAGACCAAAGTGAAGCTCAGAGGTTGATGAGACGAAGATGTCTTTAGAAATGGGTCTTAAGGTACGTTTATCAATTTAAATTAGGAACTGGGCTGTGAGAAGACCATCACTGGCATTTTGACTAATTGAAGGTAGATGCTCAATTAGAGAAAGAGCCATTTTAGAACTAACTTTCGAAGTAGGAAGAAGTTAAATCTTTCTCCGTTCGCCACGTGATATTGTTAATGTGTGAATACTTCTGGCAGTATTTCCACATAATTTATGACAATAAAAATAAGTATTATGAAAATCAAGCATATACTTGAGCACAGGGTACTAATTTTAAACATTCTTCGGAAGTAACGTCCTTCAAATCCTTATTTATAGATGGAGGATAGACCCTATACCTGGTATAGGGGCTCTTAGAATTTTCAGGGACTTTTGGATAAAAAGAAAACTTGTTATAGTTTTTCAGCCTTCAGTTCAAGAAAGTATTTGGACCAAGATGTACTAGCCTGAAAATAAGAGAAAGAGAAATGAGGATTGTGTTTATGACTGAGTTTATTGTGCTCTTTCTAGGGTTGTGTTATGTGTTATACAGCCTTGAGATTATTGATGAAGTAAACTGGCTCAGATATAAAGTTGCTAGCATCCAGACAAGCCTATGTGTAGGATTACTCCAGCCTTGGAGTTTGGAGGGAGAAATTCATATTCCAGAAGGTCTAAATCTCAGCAGGGATATTGATGACAATCTCAGATTGATAATAATTTTCTTAGCAAGAGTATCCAAAACATTCAACATTATTTTACCAAGTTTTCAGTTTGCTAATAAAAATAACAATGAAAAAAAGACAGGGAAGCAATCACCAAAGAGAATAATATGGAGTGTTAGCTCGGTGGAAACTTTTAGAAATCATATTGTCAACTCTTGAAATTTTGGTTAAATAATAGAGAAAATATATTCCATTATAATTATCCTGTGAAGCATCCAAACATAAATTTTATTCTTTCCAAAATTAGAAAGGCAAGAACACAATTTGTAATATTTTCTATATCTGGTCTATCCCCTCATAATATGTCTATATTTAGGGGTAAAAATGTTTTCCAGTCTAACTGAATCCATGGTAGATGTTAACATATATTTTTTTTACAAACTTTATTAGATATAGTCTGAAATAGGTCTTTTTAAAAAGCTTGTTTATTTCAAAGTGTATATAGGAGATAGTTAACCTACCAATCTTTTCTATTTCTTAGAAGAACACTGAATTTAAAGAGTGTGTCCATAGAATTGTTTGCTATTGACTCAGTTTACTACATTATCTAAAATGCAAGTTTTAACATCATGTCTTAAATTATGTAATAATAATATACTGTGAACCCACATCCTGACATTCTAATGAGGAGAGAGAGATATTAAATAACTACAGAAATAAAAATGAAATGTCAAAGTGTGATAAAAGCCAGAAAGGAAGAGTATAATGTAATTTGTACATATAAAACAGGAACCTGTCCTGACCCTTGTGTACAGGGAAGGTGCATTGGACTTAACTAGGGAAGAGTGTAGAAAATACTCCTGGCAAAGGGAAAAACATATAAAGGCTCTGAGGCCAATCAGAAGTCCCCTGGTGATTGCAGTGTAGAAAGCACAAGGCAGAGAGTGGTATGAAGTGAGAATGGAAAAGCAAAGACCAGACCATCCAAGGCCTGTGGTTGAGGACAAGTACTCTGAAATTTATCTCATCAATGTTGGGAAGTGCTTAAGGATTTCAAGGACATCGAACGGAGGCCGGGAAATTCAGCAGAAAATTAAATACAGGGATTTTTATTTATAAATGATTTTTCTCACTGCAGTGAATGGAAGAATGCAGAGTGGAAACAAGGTCAATCAGTAGGGCTATCACAGGGGTCAAAGGAGTGCCATGTATTACCCTATTGTTGAGAATTACCTCCCACTCGTATAACAAAGAATGGAAAAAGTAGACTTTATGCCTCAAACTTCCTCTTTTCATTAAAATCTGTTTCAACCTTTTGTTTTGTTACTCTAAATTCAAGCTGTCATCAAGTTTCTATCTCAAAATGATTAGCTAATGCACATATTTCATCTTGATATTGTACCAGTGTTTACATGATACTCCTGACACTCAATATCTCTGGTTTCGTAAACTAAGTTGAATTGAAATTCTGGATTCTAATTCAATACTGAACTTCCCCAGTTTGAATCAAACATAAACTTTAGACTTCACATATTCTTTTCCCCAAAATATTAACTAATTATAATGTCATTAAAATCACTTTTCTCTAAACTCCCCTACTCTTAATTGTAAAGTTATTTAAATTATATAGTTGTTCAATTAAAATCTTTAGTCCCCTCAGGGCAGTAAGATTTAAAAAAAGCCCACTCTTCTAAAGCAAACTATTTTTTCAAAATTGACCTTAAAGCTTATCAGTGCTAAGCAACACACATATAGTTAATTAGCTTAATTTATTGGAATCATCATGCCTTATATCTTTACACCAGATGTCAGGAATCTTTCATGTCTCTCTTCCATGTGGAATTCTTGAGTAACTAGAGTTTGAGATCTACAGTATTTATTCAAACTTTTTATAGTTGTTCTTGCTATGTTCTTTCCCAGAGAGAAGGAATCATTGTTACTTGTACATGAATATCTCATTCTGGCTTTTACTCTTCCTCATCCTTAACCATGAAAGAGCTTATCAAAAACTGCCTCGTACTCCTTATGTTAAAATACAAAGAAGCAGCTGGATAGCAAAAGCTAAAAATGTATACTCTGTTTCTTTGGTTTTCTCCTTTGTACCCTAGTCTATCTGCTGCCACAGTGACAATGTCTCATCACTTAAAAAAGAAGTATTAAGATTCCTCTACCCACCTGATAAACGGATTGCCTCAGAGGTGGCATGGTGACTCAGTATTCACTACAGAGATTTGCATGATAAGCTTTGACACAGGCTGGAGTTAAAAACAAGTATTCCTTCAGGTAAAAATCTACTTAAAATGTAGCAGAATTCAATTTTGCAATTATCCCAATATGACAAGTAGAGTGACTGCAAACATAAGAAAAGACTGGCTATCCAAGGAAATCCCCACTGAGAGAATGTGAAAACTCAAGAGTGTGGAGACAAGATTCTAATTAAAATTAATTAAGCAATTCTTGTTTCTCCAAACTTTAACATTTCTCCAAATTTTAAGCAAGTGATTAAAATATTCATACAAGTTTTTTAAAAGTCTACCTTTAGAATGCCCTGCTAAGTAATTTTTAGTCACACATGTTTCTCCTTGGATAGTCTTAGGATAAATTTCACACAGCCTTCCCCAAATGAAACTGATCCAGCTTTTCCTGTTACCACGTAATATTCCAGGATTCCCTGCCGCTCTCCTGACCAGTGAGCCTTAAACCCATGAAATAACCATCTTATCTGCAAGGACATATTTTTCTAGGTGCATGTGCAATACCATCAGCTAGCAGCTTCCCTTCCTATTACCCCAGACTACACACTGCAAGAATACCACCTCCATGGAGAGTTCAGCTCACCTACCTATTTTCCTTAAGCCCAAACCTCAGCAATTCTCAAGGATCCCCTATTATCATTAAGGTACTGTCATGTGAATGGAGGAGGAGGGGAAGTAATAAAACTGCTCTACTCTCTGCTTGCCCCCCTACACTCCAGTCCAGAATCTCTCCATGCCTTCTCTTGATTTCACACTGATTGCCCTGAGTTCCTGCCAAGCTTTCCCCTACTTCATCTCTTGGTAAACTCAACTCCACTTTTCTACCATCAAGTCATATGATCAAGCACCACATTGCAGAATATCCTAACCAATTCCATGAGTGATATCCCTGGTACCTAGATTTTTCTCCTCCAAAATGACATAATAATTTCTATTTAAGAATAAATATTTTAAAAAATGCATGTGGCTATTTAAAGTACCAGAGTCCTTGTAAAAATCAAGCCTTCAATAAATGAATGTTGTCTTTTTCACTATGATAACAAATCTAAAGGAAAATTGATGAGAAACTCAATCAAAAGGCAGCTTAAATCATCCTTTTTATAACCAGAGAGCTTTGATTACAGTAATATTAAAATTTACAATCACAATAAAACCGTTTGCTTTTATATCTCCTTTAAAATATTTTTCTTACTTGTAATTATTATTCTAACTCATTTTTTAAAATTCAGAGCACATGTATTTGGTGGCTGTTCTATGATGATATCTGTAGATATACAAATATATCTAAGAAATTATGCCTGCCTTTAGGATTTTACCTTATTATTTCCATTAATAATTATTATAATTATTATGATGATGAAGTTGCAAATATATACAACTACATGTAAGTATATATAATTAGTTCTAATACATAAAATACCTATAAGGAAACAAGAACCGCTTTGTTGCTTTGTTTTCTAAATCTTCTCATGGTCTGATTTAAGAGATTCCACCGAGGTACCCTTAGGAATTCTGAGTAAACAAATAAAATAATAGAGGAAAGGGATGCTAATATCTTAAATCTGGGGAATAGTAGTAGTATAATGTCAATAAATATTTCAGTAAATTGTTTCTGAGAGTTTTCTAAAGAAGGGAATTGATGATCTCTCTATTCTATGATTCTTTTGAGGTCCAGAGAGACTGAAGCCTAATGAATACATTTTTAGTTTAAATGTTAAAAAATAAATGACATATAGTGGGAGGATACTTACAGTACCATCTTTCCTTATTTATCTGAATATTGAAAGGTCAAGAGAGAATTTTCTTATGTCTCTATATAGTTGCAAATAATGTGAAATTGTTTATTTCTGGTGCTGAATCTATTTTTTTCAGTAATATGTGATTTTAGTTAATCTCTTGCTTGTCAATATGTTCTAAATTGTCAATTCAGCTGTAAATACATCATATTTATGGTTCCCAAATAACTATTTTTGGCATATAATTAAAGTTGAAAGACATAACTGTTATAATTGGGTCCTTTTTCAACCTATAGAAACTTGTGCAATGAGACCAGGATTTTTGTTATTTAGGACTCTCCTTAACTTACAACAATTTCCCATATGTACATTACAGAAATAGTAAAAATATTATCAAATTTCACTTTAATAAGAAAATTATGAGTGTAAGTAAACATAAACATGCATTCTTACCTTGCCACTAAAGATCATCTTTTATGGACCTCTGTTCTGCCTTTTAATCTTGTTTTTTGCTGCCCAAGTATCCAAAATTTCCACTTCATTTTTTTACGTAAGAACTCATTTAACTTCCACATTTTGACATTTTTCTTAGATTCTCTTCTCTCACACAATACATTAAGTTGATACACAGAAAGCATAAGATGAATTTTCTTGATTTGCTTTCTAAAACAATTATTATATTTAAAGACATAAGGAAATAATATTGTGAGTTGAACAATGATTTGCTCTTGTTTCACTACCACCAGCAAGCTCCCCATTGTGTCCCATCTTCTTCTCAGGCTTCATGGAAGTTATTTAGAGACCAATAGATTTGAGTAATAAGAAATTTTTTAATACGGAAAATGCTCTTCAACCACCGTGTACAACTGTTCTGAATATGGTGCTTAGTCAAGAGTTTCTTTGGAACCATGACATGGAAGACAAGGGGAAGCAAGAAAACACAAGTTCAGCACTGCTAGGAAAAGACACTTTGTTATCTAAGAGAATATCGCATTTGTGCCCTGTAAGATGAACTGTGGATGAGTGAATTGGTCATTTCTCTCCCACAAGCTCCTCAGCTGCTCCAGTCCTCCAACACATGGAAGCATTATCACCTGCCATAGAGACTGGGTCATAATCTGCATCCATCTACACATTCAGACACAGCCATCTTTTTCTTCTAAGGTATAAACTGAGTGTGGAGAAGCATTTCCCTGGGGCTTGAATGGACATTAGTCATGAAAATATATAGGGCCCTCAAATACAGGGCCCAGAGTAAGGACTCTCTTGTCTGGATCTAAGGATGTAGGTACTGTCCTGAGCACCAAAGTATAGAGAGAGCAGGTAGTCCAGAAGAGATCAAAGCACAAAGTATGATGGAGCAAAAACTATGGCAGAAAGCACACAACAGAAAGAGACATTCTTTTTCAGAATTGCAGGCCAGAGAGGACCCATTTCGCATCAGTGGAGTCTGCAAAGGTCACAATCCATTGCCAAACACAAATCTCCAAGGTGCTGTGAACTTTTAAAAATGCCTGTGCTCAGGCTCAACCATTCCCTTGCCCACAGAGCCTGATTCAACTTCTCTTGCAGGATATGAGAAGTAGTGATCTAACTAGATACTATCCCCAGTGACCAAATGATCCTTGAGAGAACATGGGAGTTTTGTTAACCCTTGAGATTAAGGGAAGGAAAGAGGGACAATCCAGAATTTACTGATTCAAACTCATTAAAAATGGGAAGAGCAGAGAGTTTTCTTTTCTTTTTCATTATTATTTTTTTTATTTTCCAAATATTTGTAACCTAGTCAACAACAGGATGATAATGAATGTCCTAAGTTTAATTCACTTTTAGAAAAAAATATTACCTCTGCACATTTCTTAAGACCATGTATATTTTAAACAGGCCATATATGTAATTCAACACAAGTTAGGACCATTCTCTATACAGTATTTTTCCACTTGTTTTTTCACTTAAAGGTGGCTATAGAATTTTATTGTTTGAATTGTTTATGAAAAACATGGAAATTTATCTAATCAGGAAAACACAGACAGTAGAGTTAAGATAGAATAGAAAATAAAAACCTTTTTAAAAACTCCATTTAAAAGCCACTTTAAAAAACCATTTAATAACCAGTTTGAGTAATCTTTATAAAAAGGTAATTGGGAAATAAATATTTAAGATTCTGAACAAAAAGTCTGCTCCCTATAGTAAAGATATTTAACTATACTCCACACTAATGAAAACAGAGAATTATATACATATCATATCTATTATCTATTACCTATCTATTGATATCTATCTACGTATGACATTATGTTAGATTGCCCTTGGGAAAATTAAAAACAAAATACTTCAGTAAATTCAGTCTGTTGTGTGTACAAACTAATGTAAATTTTAATTGTGATTAATTAGCATTGAAGTATCCTCATCTAAATGAATACCATAATGTTATAAACAAAATTATCATAAGAAATTTTAGAAGATATATAAATATATAACATATATTTTTAAAGTATGCCATATATACAGTAAAAAGGTATGTAAAGTACAGCAATCTTCAATAAAGTGCCCATGGAATTTTGCACACGAGTATGTGCCCATATGTAGCACCCACTGTAGAAAAATCCTCCATGCTTCTCATCAATCAACACTAATACACACACACACACACACACACACACACACAGAAGTAACCACTATTCTAACTTTTTTTTTTTTCACTATTCTAACTTTTATGGCCACCAATTGGATTGCCTATTCTTTACCTTTTTTAAAATAAAATAACACAAAACTTAGCTATTTTTCTCTAACTTCTTTCAATAAAATATATGTGAAATATAAACATATTGTGGTGTCAGTACTTTTTTCTTTTTTATTGCTATATAGTATTCCATTGTATGAGTATACCACAGTTGATGCATCTGTTCTATCACTGATGGTCATTTGAGCTGTTTCCAGTTTGGGGTATTACAATATAGAATATTCTTGTCTTCTGTGAAATTATGCATTTATTTCTATATGAGTTGGATCATTAGGACATAAGATAGGCATACTGTAGCATTAGTAGATACTGCTAGTTTTCCAAACTGGCTTAACCAACTTGTACTCCAGCAAGCATTTTATGAGGGTTCCAATTTCTCCATAGTTACATCAAGCTCTGGTATTGCCAGTCTTTATAATGTTTGCCATTATGGTGGGTCTGTATGATATATTATCATAGATTTAATTTACATTTTCCTTAAGGGTATATTGATATTAACAGCCTTTTCATATTTGGATTGGCTATCCCCTTTTGTGAATGACTAAGTATTTAAGCCAGGATTTGTTATTGAATTATTTTTCTTGCTTTTATTGAAGTGTTGGAGTTCTGTATATATTCAGGATATGAGTCCTTTCTCAACTAAGTGTATGAAAAACACCCTTTCCTTATCTGTCACTTATCTTTTTCTCAAAGATGTATTTTGTTAAGCAAAATGTGTGAAGTGTAATGTATCAAATTTTGAATCTTATGATTAATGTATCCTTAAGAACTCCTCACTTACCCCAGGAATATGAAGCTATTCTTGCAAGCTTTCTTCTAGCAGATTTTCTTTTTTAATTTCAACATTTAGGACTACAATCCATCCTTATTATTTTGTGAATGATTTGATGTAAGAGTAATAATTCATTTTTCATATAAATATCCAACTGCTCCAGTATAATTTATTGAAAAGACTGAATTTCTATGACACCTTTGTCTTAAATCAAGTGACCATATTTGTTCAGGTTATGCCTAGGCTCTCTTATTGATTTCATTAATCACTTTGTCAACTTTCACATCAACAAGAATCTCCCTTGATTACCATAAATTTATAGTAAATCTTAAAATATGGTAGGTTAAATCCTTCAATTTTGTCCTTCTCCAAGGTTTCCTTGGCTGTCCTTTGTCTCTGGGGGGATATATGTATATGTATAGCTGATTCACTTTGTTATAAAGCAGAAACTAACACACCATTGTAAAGCAATTATACTCCAATAAAAATGTTAAATAAATAAATAAATAAAAATAAAAATCAGAATAAGCTTGTCAATTTTCAAAACGCAAAAATAAATGCAAAGGTTTTGCTCAGATTACTTCAAATTTATAGATTACATGAGAACTGACATCTAAACAAAGTTTAACCTGCCAATTATTTATGGTTTTAAAAACTTTTCTTAGAAGAGTTTTATATTTCTATTAAGTGTAAGGGTCCTTCATATACTTTATTAGATTTACTTCTAATTTTTAAATAATTTTTATACTATTATAAATTATACATTTTTAAATTTCCATTGATATTTGCCAATATAGAGAAATAAAATTGGTTTATGTATATTTATCATAAATCATTCAAAATTGCTATATTTGCTTTTAAAGTCTATAGCCCTAATCATAGCACTATAAAATGATTCTTATCCCCCCACTCACATTACCACCACATTGCTGAAGGTCAATTTACAGTTAATCCATTGCATAATGTCCAGCTAACAAGAAAAAATTATAAGGTATACTATAAGGAAAAATAAAACAGCTTGAAAAGACATAGGAAGTATCAAAAACCAGACGCAGATATGGCAAGGATGTTGGAATTAACAGGAATTTAAAATATCTATGATAGGTAGGCTAAGCACCGTAATACATAAAGTTACAACTAGCAAGAAGGGATCAGAATTATAAAAAGAGAGATGGAAAATTGAAAAACAAAGAGGAAAAAGACAAAAATAAATAACCCCACAGTATCCAAGAACCATGGGAAAACTGTGAAAGGTATAATATGTACATAATGGGAATACAAGAATGAAAGGAGAGAGCAAAAGAAACAGAAGCAATATTTACAACTATAATGACCAAGAATTTCCCCTAAATAATGTCAGATACCAAGGCACATATCCAGGGAACTCAGAGAACAGCAAGCAAGATAAATGACAAAACACTACACCTACACTGGTAATTTTCAAATTTCAAAAAACAAAGATAAAGAAAAAAGAGGAACAAAAAAAACAAAAAAAAAAACAAACAAAAAAAAACCTGTACCTACAGAGAGGCAAAGATGAGAATTACATCTGACTTCTCCTTAGAAACCATGCAAGCAAGAGAGAGTGGAGTGAAATATTCAAACTGTTGAGAGAAAAAAACAAAACAAACAACAAAACTAACGTAGAATTCAGTACCAGAAATATAATCCTTTAACAAGTGAAGTAAAAATGCTTTCTTATACTAATAAATAGAGAAGGGATTTGTTGTCAATAGACCTGCCTTTCAAGAAATGTTAAAAGAAGTTCTTCAAGAGGACAATAATGTAGATCAGAAACTCAGATTTACACAAAGAAAGGAAGAACACTGGAGAAGAAATAAATAAGGTAAAATAAAAACTTGCACTTTTCCTTATTTTAATTGATTTAAAATAATGGCTTGACCAAAATTATTATAATAGTAACAATGTATTTGAAAATATATGCACATAAATATACATATACATACATATATAGGCTTCTGTATAAGTAAAATAAATGACAGCAGGTAGATTAAAAATAAGACAAACTTTGAGTATAAAGACCCTTATAGATTAAAAGTAAAGAGATAGAGAAAGATATGCCATGTTAACACTAATCAAAGGAAGGTGATTTCACTTATATCACATATTTAGAGAAGTCAAAATCACAGAAACTGCAAGGTGTTTGCCAAGGGCTGGAGGGCAGAGGAATGGGGAGTTTAACAAATTCAAAGCTTCAGTTTTACAAGATGAAAAGAGTTATGGAGTTGATGGATGTGATGGTTACACATGACTCTGAATCTATTTATTACCATAAATTTTAAAATGATTGAGATGATACATTTTGTTACATGTATTTTACCACAACAAAATATTGGGAAAGAAGTAAATAAACACTAGATAAATTTCTTTTTGCCATCGTTGCTTATGTTAGAATAAGTTCTAAGTGGATACATTTTCTTCTTCATTTAGATCCATGGAGGACTATAATTGATTAATTAATCTGAGTTATAGTAGGAGTTTTGTCATCAGCAGTTCTCTGAAGACTACAGGTAATGCTCAAAATACCTCATTGAAAATACAGAATATTATTAGAGACTGAAACAATATTAGTAGATATTTCTTAATGTAACTAATCATACTAGAGTTAGAATACATGCATACACAAGCTATAAAATTTGATCTAAGAATATTGATTTCTCTTTATTTTCTCTTTCTTTTCAAAGCCAGTTCTTTCATTTTCTTTGTATTGAGATAAAGAATTCCCAAATTTAGTGTAGTCCCAAATCTAGTATGGCATTTAATGAAAGCATATATAGAAGGAAATTCTCACTTTATTTCAATTCAACTTCTTCGCTAGAAAAGTCAAATCATTTCTTTGTCCAAATGTGTGGAGGGAAGAAGTTAAATCTGAAAAGGGTGACCAAATATTTGCCTTCAAATATTTCTCCAACTTCTCTGCATTTAAATATCTGATTTAAATATCTCAAAAGTGGTATAGAATAGGGGTACATGGTACTAGTTCACAATTAAGAGAGTATTTAAGAGTGTTGTGCATAGTATTTTATATGCCAAGCAATGGGCCACTTGAATATTTAAATGCAATACACTTTCCATTCATACTCAATAGAGCAATCATATCCCCTTTATTCAATTCAACTGCATCAGCAAAAGTTTAATATTATTAGTAGTATTAGAAAAATAATGCTTAATTGCTTCAATAGTGAATGCATGAAAAAGTATAACAAAATCACAAAGATATGATATAGCCACATCTTCAGTGAACATATAATATTCCGGGAGAGGAGAGTTTAATACATAAAAACAGTTGTGGAAAGATTAATATTAAATTCCAAATTATGTGGTCTAAGAATTCTGTTTGATGGAAGGTAAGATTTCATAGTTAAAGGACTTTAGATTTTCTTGGAAAAGAATGATTATAATAGTCTCTTTTTATAAGAACATATGAGAATTGAATGAAGAAGTACTGGGAATAAGGCTTTCAAAGCAGAATGGCACAGCTAATGAGAACTTCAAGACTCTATACCACTACAATGCTGGAGTTGTTGCCAATGAGTCTGATACCCATTATTCTTCCATCAGCTAACAATAAATCATGAATCTTGGCTTTTTCCTTCATTCCCCAAAGCAGAATGATCTATTTTAAAAGGATCTTATTAAAACCAAGAGCTAGCAAAATAGGAGATAAAACATGGTATTAAAAATGTCATTTACAAAGTAGAGTTTTTGGTTTGACTTGACTAGAAAACATAATGAGAAATATAATATTTCTTTTAGATTTTTTCAATAAATAAAGGCAAAAAACCTAATTCATTTTCATCTTTTTTTTTTAAACATCTTTATTGAAGTATAATTGCCTCACAATGGTGTGCTAGTCTCTGCTTTATAACAAAGTCAATCAGCTACACATACACACACGCTCCCACATCTCCTCCCTCCCACCCTCCGCATCCCATCCCCCCAGGCGGCCACAAAGCACCGAGCTGATCCCCCCGCGCCACGCATTTTCATCTTAATATCTTTAAGTAACACATCATTTAAAAAATGTGTAACTTTTTAGTAAAGACCAACTAAGATAATGTGAATCTTTTAGAAGCAGTGTAATTTTTAAAATTATGATACAGTTTATAGAAAATTATTATTCATTAGTGTGTAGCCTACACTTCTCAAGAACTTGTAAAAGATTAACCCATATTTTATCATTTAACACTGTCTAGGAAACTGTAGGAATTTCTGAAAAGTTTATACTTATATATTCACTTAATCTAATCTATTAAATAAATCTATGCTAAGAAAATAATTAAAACAAATTATATATGTGTTAAATATTTATTTAAGTTTTATGAATATTAATGAACAATAACGTTCATTAATATTCATAAAAAGATAAAGATAATTTATATAATTATCTCTCTAATCAGGGACCTAAGGAGTCTTTCAGCTGTCTATGTGCCAGGCACATAATTGGTTTTGAGGACGAAAAAAATTTAGAAGGGATGGTAAATGCCTTTAGTAAATTTTGAATACAGAGGATCACATTGTCAATATGGTTTAATAGTAAGCTGCTTCTCTGAACCAAAGGCAAACACCTGTTGAAAAATCTAATAGCTTTCTTGTTCAAAATCTATCACAGGATTTTTCCTTCCAGCCAAAATGGTGTTAACAGGTATTTTCCGACCTAAATTAATTTTAAAATCTGAACAAAATATATAAAACCATGGTTTTTGTGGCATTGACCACAAGCAACAGGAGACAGGGATGCCAAAGATACAGGAAACAGATGAAGGAGCCCTATGATTGCCCAGCTTACTCTCTGGAGACAGTTTCCAGGCAATGACAGGGGGAACTCAATTGGAGCCCAGCATTCTCCCTGCATTGAGTTACATCTGGCAAAAGATATGCAAAACCACTACATGGCAAACTACAAAACACTGCTGACAGAAATAAATTTAGAAATATACCTTTGCTATTAGTGAGAAGACTGAATATCAATAGGATAACAATTGATACTATGGGCAAAGAACTTAAATCTGTGAAAAATAAAAAAGAGAAAAACATTTAGAAAGGAAAAGCAAAGATGAAGAGATTATACTGCTTGATGTCTAGACTTCTTATAAAGCCACAATAATCAAGACAGTGTGGGCGTAAAGAAAGACAAAAGAATATTGGCACAGAATAAAGACTCCAGATATAGACCTACATATATCTGTTCAGTTGATTATCAAATAAGATATACAGATAATTCAGTGGAGAATAGATTGCCTTTTAAACAATTGATGCTGGGAAAATTGAATATTTATATGCAAGAAAATAAATTTCAATGCATACTTTACAGCATCTACAAAAATTAATTCAAAGTGTGTTGTAGACTAAATAGAAAATCTAAATCTAGAAAATATGTGGAAGAACATATAGAGAAAATCTTTAAGTTGGCAAATATAAATTAGTAAATTGGTAAGTGGATACATTTTACGTAAAAATTAAAAGCTTCTAGGCTTTGAAAGATAAAAAGTCAAATCACTGAGTGGAGAAAAATAAAGGAAAACCATTTATCTGATAAAAGACTTTTACACTGGTTGTAGGAAGGTAAAATTAAACGACCACTTTGGAAAAAATTGAGCAATTTCTTACCAAATGACAAAGCATTTTCACTGTTAGGTATTTAAGCAAGAATAAAAGTGGATGTCCCACACAGAGATTTGTATACAAATTTTCACATAGCAGATCTACATGTAACACCCCAAAACTCTGAACAGCTCAATGTTTCCTGACTGGTGAATGGATAAACCAGCTGTGTTATAGCCACAGAATGGAATAGTACTCAGCAGTAAGAAACCATAGACTGTTGACACATGCAACAATATGGATGAAATAAAAAATGATTATGCTAAGTGAAAGAAGTCAGACAAAAAAGTGTTCATACTGTATTATTAAATTTTTATAAAGTTCCACAAAATACCAACAAATATATAGTGACAGAAAGCAGATCAGTAGTTCCCAAAAATGGGGTAAGATAGAAGAAAAAGGGAAGATTAGGAAAGAAGTAAAACAAAGAGGCAGAATGAAATTTTTGTGGGAGATAAATAAGTTCATTTTCTTGGTTGAGGTGGTGGTTTCATGAATGTATACATACGTCAAAACAGAAAATTGTCTGTGGGATTTTTCCTGGCAGAAATATATAGCAAACTAAATATAATTCCTTCAGCTTTTCTGTATATTTGAAATTTTTCATAATACATGTTGAGAAAAACTAATGAACAATTCTAGGGAAAAGCACATCTTTTTCAATATGACTATTAATAGAGTTTGGTGAAATTTTCCACTAACTTTTAAACATAATTTTCCAATTTGTACTTTTACCTGTAAAGTTTGAAACAGAAACATAATCTCAGTCTGTATTTTTTTTTCACAGAAAAAGAAGGGAATAGGAATGTTTGAACATTTAGTATTCTTCAATATTGTACATATTTTCATAATTAGCAAGATAAAAATATTGGCCTAGATGATATTTAAATCAATACATCTTCATCTTTATAACAGTTAATTATCTTGCTACAAAGTCTCAAAACAGATGGATATCTAGGAATGTATCCAAAAAGAAATTCAGAATATTTCCTTGCAGGAGATAGGAAGGTCCATGAGAGACTAGCAGTGGAATCTGTCATCTTTGCTAATAAGACTTCCAGCTGGGAATCTGTATCACATTTCTTTAATTAACAGACTTTTTAGAACAGTTTTATGTTTAAAAAAATTGAACTGAAAGTATGGAGAGTGCCCATGTACCCTCTGCCCCACATCTCCTCTCTTCCCCAGCAGACAGTTTCCCTTATCATTAACATCCAGCATTAATATGGTACATTTCAAGGTGGATGAGACAATATTGATACACTATTATGAACTAAAGTCAATAGTTTATGTTAGGGCCCAAGATTTGTGTTGTACATTTTACAGATTTTGACAAATGTGATGACATATATCCACCATCACAGTGTCATACATAAGTTTCACCGTCATAAAAATCCCGTTCCCCACATATTCATCCCTCTTCCCTATCCTTAAAACCTTGGCAATCATTGATCTCTTTTCACTGTCTCCCTAGTTGTGCTTTTTCAGAATGTCTTATAGCTGTAATCCTACCTATGTAGCCTTTTCAGATTGGCTTATTTCACTTAGAAATTTGCATTTGGATTTATCCATGTTTTCTTGGGACTTAATAGCTCATTTCCTTTTATCACTGAATACTATTTTATTGCATAGATGTCACACATATTATTTATCCATTTATCTATTGAAGGACCTCTGGATTCCTTCCAAGTTAAACAATCGTGAATACAGTTGCTATGAAGATATGTGTGAAGGTTTTGTGTGGACATAAATTTTCAACTCATTTGGGTAATTACCAAGAAACATGTTCTCTGGATAATATGGTAAGCATATGCTTGCTTTTGTACGAAAGGCCAAACTGTCTTCCAAAGTGTCTGTACCATTTTGCAATCCCATCAGCAGTGAGTAAGAGTTCCTGTTTCTCCACAACCTCACCAGCATTTGATATTCTTAATGTTTTGGATTTCAGCCTCTCTATGAGATGTGTCGTGGTATCTAATTTTTTGTTCTACATTGCGATTCTCTTGTGACATATAATGTTGAGCATTTTTTATACATTTACTTACCATCTGTATATCTTCTTTGGTGAGATATCTGTTTATTTCTTTTTCCATTTTAATTAGGTTATTTGTTTTCTTACTGTTGAATTTAAGAGTTCTTCACGTATTTTTGATACCAGTTCTTTATCAGATATGTGTTTTGCAAAGATTCACCCCGAGTCTGTGGCTTGTCTCTTCATTCTCCTAACAGTGTCTTTCACAGAGCACAACGCTTTTTTTCATTTTAATGATATCCAACTCATCAATTTTTTCTCTCATGGACTGTGTTCTTGGTCTTGTAACTAAAAATTCATTTCTAAAGCCAATGTCACGTATATTTTCTCCTGTTATCTTCTAGAAGTTTTATAGTTTTGCATTCATTTTATATTTAGGGCTATGGTACATTTTGAGTTAATTTTTGTGAGAGGTGTATGATCTGTGTCTATGCGTAAGAGCTGTGTCTAAGTTGTTTGTTTGTTTGTTTTATAAGGATCTCAAGTTGTTCCAGAACCATTTGTTGAAAAGACTATTCTGCATTTAATTGTCTTTGCTCCCTTGTCAAAGATTAGTTTACTCTTATTATGTGGATCTACATCTGGGCTTTCTATTCTTTTCCTTTGACCCATCATCTGTTCTTATGTAAACACCACACTGTCTTTACTATAGCTTTATACTAAGTATGACATCCGGTAGAATTACTCCTCCAATTTTGTACTTCTTCAGTATTGAGGTGGCTATGTGGGATATTTTGTCTTTCCATATAAACTTGAGAATTAGTCTGTGGATATCCAGAAAGTTACCTGCTGATATTTTGTTTGGCATTGTATTAAATATTCAGATCAAGCTGGTAAGAACTGATATCTTAAAAATATTCAGTCTTCCTATCCATGAACATGAAATGTATTGCCTTTACCTTTTATTGGGCTCCTCTTTGATTTCTTTCTTCTGAGTTTTGTACTTTTACTCATATAGATTTTATTCATATTTTGTTAAATTTATTCCTAACTATTTCATTTTTTAGGTGTTAATATAAAGATATTGTGTTTTTAAATTAAAATTCCATTTGTTTGTTGTTGGTATATAGGAAGGCAACTGATTCGTATCTATTAACCTGCTACTTTACTTATTAATTTGGGAGTTTTTTGGGTTGATTCTTTGGAATTTTCTATACAGACAATTATGTCATCTGTGAACAAAGACAATTTTATTCCTTCCTTCTTAATCTGCACACATCTTAATTCAGTTTCTTGTGTTACTGCATTAGCTAGGACTTCCAGGACAACACTGAACAGGAGTGATGAGAGAAGACATCCTTGACTTGCTGCTAATTTAGTGTGAAGCATCTAGTTTTTCACTATTAAGTATGATGGTAACTGCAGGTATTTTATAGACGCTCTTTATCCAGTTGAGGGTGTCTTCCTCCATTCCTAGTTTGCTGAGAGATTTTTATCATGAATGGATATTGGATTTTGTCAAATGCTTATGGTGCAGCAATTGACATTATCATGATTTTCCTTATTTTGCCTGTTGATATGATGAATTATATTACTTGATTTTCAAATGTTGAACTAGGATTACATGACTAGAATAAATCTCACTTGATCATGATGTATATTTTTTATATATTGTAACATTTAATTTGCTAATATTTTGTTGCAGATTTTTTCATTTATGTTCATGAAATATATGGGCCTGAAGATAATGGTGAGTTTTATTTTTCCCTATTGTATAAAATAAGGAGAAGCTAAAATATTCATGTCTATAAGTTGTTATTCAAACTAAAAAGAATTTACACATCCTTCAAAAATTAACAAGTGATTTTTTAGTTAGTATTCTGAGATATATTTTTAAATAATATTTTGAAAACCCCAGATTCATTCAAATGTTCTTAAATCAGAAACAGACATAAACCAAAAGATTTCTTAGAAAGATTAATATGGAAGTAATATACCATGGGGAAAAGAAGGAGAACAGATGGTCAGAAGTTCATTTAGAAAGATGTTCAAAGTTAGGGGTGAGACAATTGAAAACAAACCAAGAGATATGGAAAACAGACTTGAACTTAATATCTGACTTGATATTAGAAAAAGGCAGAAGGCAAGTGGATGGATTCATCAAAGAGATTCGAACTTAGATTACTGAAAGAAAAATTACTATAGATGAAGCAAATTCAGAAGAGAAAGATTTTATTGATGGGAAAATAGCCAATTAAATTTTAAGATTTTACACTGAAGTCAGGGTAATGGAATCTGAGCAGAGTTCTGGTAGTAATTAGTGATATAAAACCAGAGATCTAAAGAAGATAGTTCAATATTTAACTTCCATTGTATTGCACTTCCTACCATAACCACTCCCAATTTCTCCTTCAGTGTGTAAGCTTAACTACTTCTTCTAGATCTCCTTAGTGGATTCTATGATGACCCAAATGTATGTCACTAGTTCAGACTTTTCCTCAAACTTTCAGAAACTAAGTGAATACCAAACATATTAAAATAATTTCCCTCAGTTAATTCAAGGTGTCAGAGTTAGAAATCTTTCCCCAAAATTTTACCCCAAATTTGTTTATGCCAGGAATTCTCAATCTCAGTTTATGGGACCATTAAATTTTCAGTCATTCAAGTGAAAAACTAAGAGAGCACAATTTCTCTCGCTTTCCTCCTTTTTCCCCACTTCCTCCCCCTGCCACCACACACACACACACACACACACACACACACACACACACATCCAACTTGCTGAATTTACATCCTAAGTCACTTTCAATGCAAACCTTCCTCTCATGGTTTCCAATTACTCCCTTCTTTCTGGTTTCTGTAATTCCTTACCCTTGTTTTGGAGACTCCTAACTGACACTAATATTTTTATTCCACAACTGAACCTTCAGCAGAGTTCAGAATAGCTCTTTTCATATACAAATTTAACTCCAGCCATTTGAAATTTTCTTATGGCTCATTTTCTCAAGACATAAAAACCTCTAGGCTGCCCAACCAAATTTTTTTTTATAATTGACCTACCGAAAATAAATAGAGCTTCCTGAATTTATCTCTTTCATGTATATTTCTATCTGTATATACCTCGTAATGGAGTATATGTAAAGTGTTGTGGTACAAATAATAGTCATTTACATTTAGCAATTTTCCTTTTCCATTGCCCATTATTTTAACAATTAAGTATCTTTTTTGAAAGAGACTCTTGGACGACCAACGAAGAAGCATCAGATTTAAACACACACACACACACACACACACACACACACACACACACACACGTACATATATAAACAGATTATCAATTATTTTTAGCTATTCTTAATACCCGCTCTTAGGACAAATCTGAAGAGCAAAACATCTTCAATTAAAAGAGTATTTTGACACTATTTGATATAGATTATTAATACTAATTCTTTTTTTAACTTTTTTAACATCTTTATTGGAGTATAATTGCTTTGCAATGGTGTGTTAGTTTCTGTTTTATAACAAAGTGAATCAGCTGTACATATACATATATCCCCATATCTCTTCCCTCTTGCATCTCCCTCCCCCCCTCCTTATCCCAACCCTCTAGGTGGTCACAAAGCACTGAATTGATCTCCCTGTGTTATGCAGCTGCTTCCCACTAGCTATCTATTTTACACTTGGTACTGTATATATTTCCATGCCACGCTCTCACTTCATCCCAGTTCACCGTTTCCCCTCCCTGTGTCCTCAAGTCCGTTCTCAACGTCTGCGTCTTTATTCCTGTCCTGCCACTAGGTTCTTCAGAACCACTTTTTTGTTTAGATACCATATATATGTAATAGCATACGGAATTTGTTTTTCTCTTTCTGACTTACTTAACTCTGTATGACAGTATCTAGTTCCAACCACCTCACTACAAATAACTCAACTTCGTTTCTGTTTATGGCTGAGTAATATTCCATTGTATATATGTGCCACATCTTCTTTATCCTTTCATCTGTTGATGGACACTTAGATTGCTTCCATGTCCTGGCTATTGTAAATAGAGCTGCAGTGAACATTGTGGTACATGACTCTTTTTGAATTATGGTTTTCTCAGGGTATATGCCCAGTAGTGGGATTGCTGGGTCATATGGTAGTTCTACTTTTAGTTTTTTAAGGAACCTCCATATTGTTCTCCATAGTGGCTATATCAATTTACATTCCCACCAACAGGGCAAGAGGGTTCCCTTTTCTCCACACCCTCTCCAGCATTTACTTTTTTAGATTTTTTGATGATGGCCATTCTGATGAGTGTGAGGTGATACCTCATTGTAGTTTTGATTTGCATTTCTCTAATGATTAGTGATGTTGAGCATCCTTTCATGTGTTTGTTGGCAATCTGTATATGTTCTTTGGAAAAATGTCTATTTAGGTCTTCTGCCCATTTTTGGATTGGGTTGTTTGTTTTATTGATATTGAGCAGCATGAGCTGCTTGTATATTTTGGAGATTAAGTTTTGTCAGTTGCTTCATCTGCAAGTATTTTCTCCCATTCTGAGAGAAATGTTTCCATGCAAATTGTCAAATTTTTTGTTCTAGTTCTGTGAAAAATGCCATTGGTAGTTTGACAGCGATTGCATTGAACCTGTAGATTGCTTTGGGTAGTACAGTCATTTCCACAATGTTGATTCTTCTAATCCAAGAACATGATATATCTCTCCATCTGTTTGTATCATCTTTAATTTCTTTCTTCAGTGTCTTATAGTTTTCTGCATACGGGTCTTTTGTCTCCTTAGGTAGGTTTATTCCTAGGTATTTTTTTCTTTTTGTTGCATTGGTAAATGGGAGTGTTACCTTAATTTCTCTTTCAGATTATTCATCGTTAGTGTATAGGAATGTGAGAGATTTCTGTGCAATAATTTTGTATCCTGCTACTTTACCAAATTCATTGATTAGCTCTAGTAGTTTTCTGGTAACCTCTTTAGGATTCTCTATGTATAGTATCATGTCATCTGCAGACAGTGATGGCTTTACTTCTTTTCTGATTTAGATTCCTTTTATTTCTTTTTCTTCTCTGATTGCTGTGGCTAAAACTTCCAATACTATGTTGAATAATAGTGGTCAGAGTGGCCAACCTTGTCTTGTTCCTGATATTAGTGGAAATGGTTTCAGTTTTTCACCATTGAGAACGAGGTTGGCTGTGGGTTTGTTATATATGGCCTTTATTATGATGAGGTAAGTTCCCTCTATGCCTACTTTCCAGAGGGTTTTTATCACAAATGGGTGTCAAAAGCTTTTTCTGCATCTATTGAGATGATCATATGGTTTTTCTCCTTCAGTTTGTTAATATGTTTTATCACATTGATTGATTTGCATATATTGAAGAATGCTTGCATTCCTGGGATAAACCCCACTTGATCATGGTGTATGAGCCTTTTAATGTGCTGTTGGATTCTGTTTGCTAGTATTTTGTTAAGGATTTTTGCATCTATGTTCATCAGTGATACTGGCCTGTAGTTTTCTTTCTTTGTGACATCTTTTTCTGGTTTTGGTATCAGGGTGATGGTGGCCTCATTGAGTGAGTTTGGGAGTGTTCCTCCCTCTGTTATATTTTGGAAGAGTTTGAGAAGATAGGTGTTAGCTCTTCTCTAAATGTTTGATAGAATTCACCTGTGAGGCCATCTTGTCCTGAGCTTTTGTTTGTTGGAAGATTTTTAATCACAGTCTCAATTTCAGTGCTGTGATGGGTCTGTTTATATTTTCTATTTCTTCCTGGTTCAGTCTCGGAAGATTCTGCTTTTCTAAGAATTTGTCCATTTCTTCCAGGTTGTCCATTTTATTGGCATACTGTTGCTTGTAGTAACCTCTCATGATCCTTTGTTTTTCTGCAGTGTCAGTTGTTACTCCTCCTTTTTCATTTCTAATTCTGTTGATTTTAGTTTTCTCCCTTTTTTTCTTGATGAGTCTGGCTAATGATTTATCAAGTTTGTTTATTTTCTCAAAGAACCAGCTTTTAGTTTTATTGATCTTTGCTATTGTTTCCTTCATTTCTTTTTCATTTATTTCTGATCTGATCTTTATGATTTCTTTCCTTCTGCTAACTTTGTGGGGTTTTTGCCTCTCTCTCTAATTAGTGTAAGTTTAGGTTGTTTATTTGAGATGTTTCTTATTCCTTGAGGTAGGATTGTATTGCTATAAACTTCCCTCTTAGAACAGCTTTTGCTGCATCTCATAGGCTTTGTGTTGTCATGTTTTCATTGTTATTTGTTTCTAGGTATTTTTTTGATTTCTTCAGTGATCTCTTGGTTATTTAGTAGTGTATTGTTTAGCCTCCATGTATTTGTATTTTATACAGATTTTTTTCCTATAACTGATATCTAGTCTCTTAGCGCTATGATTGGAAAAGATACTTGATACGATTTCAATTTTCTTAAATTTACCAAGGCTTAATGTGTGACCTAAGATATGATCTATCCTGCAGAATATTCCATGAGCACTTGAGAAGAAAGTGTATTCTGTTGTTTTTGGACAGACTGTCCTATAAATATCAATTAAGTCCATCTTGTTTAATGTATCATTTAAAGCTTGTGTTTCCTTATTTATTTTCATTTTGGATTACCTGTCCATTGGTGAAAGTGGGGTGTTAAAGTCCCCTACTATGATTGTGTTACTGTCAATTTCCCCTTTTATGGCTGTTAGCCTTTGCCTTATGTACTGAGGTGCTCTTATGTTGCCTGCATAATTGTTATATCTTCTCCTTGGATTGATCCCTTGATCATTATGTAGTGTCCTTCTTTGTCTCTTGTAATAGTCTTTATTTTAAAGTCTCTTTTGTCTGATATGACAATTACTACTCCAGCTTTCTTTTGATTTCCATTTGCATGGGATATCTTTTTCCATCCTCTCACTTTCAGTCTGTATGTGTCCCTAGGACTGAAATGGGTCTCTTGTAGACAGCATATATAGGGGTCTTGTTGTTGTATCCATTCAGCCAGTCTGTATCTTTTGGTTGGAGCATTTAATCCATTTACATATAAGGTACTTATTGATATGTATTTTCCTATTACCATTTTCTAAATTGTTTTGGGTTTGTTATTGTAAGTCTTTTCCTTCTCTTGTTTTTCCTGCCTAGAGAAGTTCCTTTAGCATTTTTTGTAAAGCTCGTTTGTTGGTGCTGAATTCTCTTAGCTTTTGCTTGTCTGTAAAGGTTTTAATTTCTCTGTCGATTCTGAATGAGATCCTTGCTGGGTAGAAAAATCTTGGTGGTAGATTTTCCCCTTTCATCACTTTAAATATGTCCTGCTACTCGCTTCTGCCTTGCAGAGTTTCTGCTGAAAGATCAGCTGTTAACCTATAGGGATTCCCTTGTATGTTATTTGTTATTTTCCCCTTGCTGCTTTTAATATTTTTTCTTTGTATTTAATTTTTGACAGTTTGATTAATATGTGTCTTGGCATGTTTCTCCTTGGATTTGACCTGTATGGCATTCTTTGCATTTCCTGGACTTGATTGACAATTTCCTTTCCCATATTAGGGAAGTTTTCAACTATAATCTCTTCAAATATTTTCTGAGTCCCTTTCTTTTTCTCTTCTTCTTCTGGGACCCCTATAATTCGAAAGTTAGTGCATTTAATGTTGTCACAGAGGTCTCTGAGACTGTCCTCGATACTTTTCATTCTTTTTTCTTTATTCTGCTCTGTGGTAGTTATTTCCATTATTTTTTTCTTCCAGGTCACTTATCTGTTCTTCTGCCTCAGTTATTCTGCTATTGACTCCTTCTAGAGAATGTTTAATTTCCCTTATTGTGCTGTTCATCATTGTTTGTTTGCTCCTTTGTTCTTCTAGGTCCTTGTTAAACGTTTCTTGTATTTTCTCCATTCTACTTCCAAGATTTTGGATCATCTTTACTATCGTTACTCTGAATTCTTTTTCAGGTAGACTGCCTTTTTCCTCTTCATTTGTTTGGTCTGGTTTTTACCTTACTCCTTCATCTGCTGTGTGTTTCTCTTCTTATTTTGTTTAACTTACTGTGTTTGGGGTCTCCTTTTCACAGGCTCCAGGTTCGTAGTTCCCGTTGTTTCTGGTGTCTGCTCCCAGTGGCTAAGGTTGGTTCAGTGGGTTGTGTAGGCTTCCTGGTGGAGGGGACTGGTGCCTGTGTTCTGGTGGATAAGGCTGGATCTTGTCTTTCTGGTGGGCAGGACCATGTCTGGTGGTGTGTTTGGGGGTGTCTGTGACCTTATTATGATTTTAGGCAGCCTCTCTGCTAATGGGTGGGCTTGTGTTCCTGTCTTACTAGTTGTTTGGCATAGGGTGTCCAATACTGTAGCTTGCTGGTCGATGAGTGGAGTTGGGTCTTAGCATTGAGATGGAGATCTCTGGGAGAGCTTTTGCTGTTTGATATGTGGAGCCAGGACGTCTCTGGTGGACCAATGTGCTAAACTCGGCTCTCCCACGTCAGAGGCACAGGCCTGACACCTGGACAGAGCACAAAGACTCTGTCAGCCACACGTCTTTTGGGAGGTCTGAGGTCTTCTGCCAGCATTCAGTAGATGTTCTGTATGAGTTGTTCCACATGTAGATGTATTTCTGATGTATTTGTTGGGAGGAAGGTGATCTCCACGTCTTACTCCTCTGTCATCTTGAAGGTCTCCTGTTACTAATTCTTTTAAATGTAACTGAAATGTTTTATTAGAAAATAAAAATTCTTAGGATAGAATAAATAAACCCCAAGGATAAAACATTTATGTAATTTTTTAAAACTTAGATGTTATTCAAGAAAACAGTGAAAATTTATTTTAACAATTAGTACTATGAAGTAGTCTAATTAGTGTCACTCCTAATATTATTTCATCTTTTAAAATATTTAATAATTTACAATTTCTGTCAACAGAAAGTAAAATAATAGAGCTGTCAGGATTCATTTCATTAAGAAATTCATTTCCAATAAAATTTTACTTTTTATCTTTATTTTTATTATTATTTTTTAATATTTTATTTTATTTTTTTTATACAGCAGGTTCGTATTAGTTATCCACTTTATACATATTAGTGTGTATATGTCAATTCCAATCTCCCAATTCATCCCACCACCACCACTCCTGCCCCGCTCTCCTGCCTTGGTGTCCATACGTTTGTTCTCTACCTCTGCACCTCTATTTCTGCCTTGCAAACCAGTTCATCTGTACCATGTTTCTAGATTTAATAATTATTTATCAAACATTTTAAATCATTTATTTTGATTAATTTTGTAATCATTATAATATAATATTATCTAAATCTGGAAAAGAAATGTAGTGCCTCATAGGTTCTTTTCACAGGAAACAAACTTATTTTAAAATTGCAATATAAATACACATTAATGTATGTACATTAATTTACATACATATAAGTTCTATATAAGAATTTATGTAAGATCAGTTAAAGACATTAGATAGTTAGGATTAAGATTATACTAACATTTAAAACTTATTATGTTTTATTATATGAGGAGATCCCAAGCAGATAAATTGATTGAAAATTACTTAAGTTTTTAGCATATAAATCTTTACAGGGAGAAGAACATAAATAAATTTAGCGTAAAAGAAAAATCTAAACTTCAGAATGTTAATAATAAGCTGTCATGTTTAAACCTGAGTAGTGGTAGATGTCAAATTAAACTGATATTTAGATTCCATTGGTTATATTTTTAAAAGTGATGTAACAGTTTTATTTTTTAATGCCAACATTTACAATATTCCAAAAATTACATCCCTAGGAACTATTTAAATTGGTAATGGAAAAATTTAGATGAAGACTTCTGTAAGTTTGTAAACTTACAAATATATAAGAGAGAGCATAGATTGCAAAATTATTTCAAATGGAATACGAGCCAAAATGATTGAAGACCTTAAATGATCTCTGAACATATACATTTCTTTCCATTCCGGATTTTATCTATGTAATTGCATAGAAAATACTAACTTCCAAGGGAAGCTGTTTCATAACTTTCCCAATGTATTTAATATTTGTCAACAAATTATTTCCTGTAGATAGTGACATGTTAGAATTTAAATCAAATTTTTCTATCTCTTATAAACATGTATAGCTACTATCAAAGTTTTTCTATTACATAACCCAACATACACACACACAAAATTCATTCCTGCACTTCCTTTTTCAACTCTTTGATTCATTTATCTAGTTAAATCAAACTCTTCAAGCATCACTAGGCAATCTATTTAGCAAAATTGAAATTCCATTACTTTCTACTTGAAAGCAGTGTATAGGATTTTGAACTTTTGTAATGCCAGATAAAGCTTAAATGAGGTTTTAAAACCAGATTACTTTTTGTAGGTGAAATCCTGAGCCTCTTTGAACTGGAGCTTACTATCCTCTCTACCCACATGAAAGTGTATTTAATTCACAAAGGAAACAGTGTATTTATTAATTTAAATGTTTTATAAACTCCATGTTAATGATCAATTTACAGAAGAAAGCATTTTCAGAGAATACAGAATAAGCTATTGGACCATGAAGCATTGGTGACCTTCTAACACACTAGCAAAATGAAGTTAGGTATCCTAATTGGGTGAGATCAAACAATAACTGAAAAACCAAAGAACTAACATATCAGAAACAGGAGATAAGTAAAACAACTTCTGAAAATAATTTCTTAGTGAACCTAAGGGTTAAAATAATACTACGTAACACTTTAAAATTCATTTAAAATGATGATATAAAGAGATTCAAAGATTTAATATATGAGGAGGTTCAAAGTACAAAAAGAGATTTAAAGATTCTGGAGTAGTTTAGCTTGGAAATATAATAGCACCCCAAATAACACCCACCCCTTACTATAAGACTTTATTCTCCAAAGTACTCACTTAGGAAGAAAGATGCATTCAATATGTGAACTGATTTTTTAACATGTAAGATGACAAATTAGTTCCACCTGACCTGGATCCCCAAATATGATCAACAACCATGCCAAAACCATTTTTATTAACTTCTATAATTACCTGATATTCTACCATCAAAGGCCCCTGATACAAAGAAGAATACTTTATTAGAAGATAAAATGAATTGTTGGTATAATTGAACTGTTGGCAAAGAATAATAGCATGTTTTGCTATTAAAACATATCTAAATTTGAGCTCAAGTCATATATCTAGATTTCTAGTTCCTACTACTGCATAACAACTTGAAATCTTAGTGGCTTAAAACAATAATTGTTATTTCATTGCTATTTCTCATGGTTCTGTTGGTTGACTGGACTTGGCTAGGTGGTTCTTGACTTAGAGTCTACACAGCTATAGTAGGTGGTGGCACTGGTGCCACTACAGAGGCTTCTTCCCACATGTCTGGTGGTTGATACTGTCAGCTTGGATCTTTTCTGTGGTCATCAGCTACAACACCCACATGCAACCAGCAACCACTTCACAGGTTGCTTGGCTTCCTTAGAACATAATCAATATGTGTGCGCCAAAAGAACCAGAAAGAAATGGTACAATGTTCCTCCTGCCATAGTCAAAATCCACCCAGATTCAAGGGTAAAGAACAAAGATCCCCACCTCTTGCTGGGATCAGTATTAAAGAATTCAGGGGCTACATTATAGATCAGTCATGATTTACATACCGGCAACAAGTTATTCACATTTTTCCTAACTAAAACATTGAGAAATCCAGATGATATAAAACTTAATTGTCACCTTATATGATGCAAAATCAATTAATATATTTGATGATCCTTCTTTCCACAGCAAGCATTTTGGCCCTCAGAAAAGGGAGGTGCTTAGTCAATTAAATTCCTATAATACTACCAGGCTGAATTATCCCATAAGACTCAAAATAAAGTTCAATTTTTAACCCCTTTCTAAGACTTGTCAAATGTCTCATCAGACGGGGCTGTAGGTTCAAAATCATGCCATCTAAGTCAAATCAAGTTGAGATGAGGCTCTTGGTTTGTTTTGGGGGGGAAATAGCTTCTCTGATAAGATTTTTCTCAACTTGAAAGTCTCCACTAAAAAAAACAAGTTAGCTGCCCTACATAAATCCAATAAGCAAGTGTTAAGGCATTATAGCAATAAACACTCTGTTCAAAAAGAGGAAACCAGACTGCATGGGATAGTCCCATGGACTGGCTGGGCACACGTTGCCAGGTCTTGGGTACAGCCTGGTTCTGCTTCCTGGGAGTGATTCTCCACGGATCGTGGCTCCATTTTCTGAGTTCCTGATGCAACACTCTGAGTCATCCATCCTTTCTCCATGAGAAAACAGGTTGAACTGAATAGTCTCAGCCTACTCTCTTTCTGAAACATTGAGGGTCCAAAGACATTTTAATTTTATATTCTTTTTCTGTGCTTCCAAGAGAAACAATATCCTAACAACTTTGTGGGTTTTCTATAAATTTTACAGTTCATTCCTTTAAACAAAATGTACAATGATAACTAACTACCAGACATGCCCTTCTGGACCTTTAGCTCTCAATGAAACTGCTATTGGACAACAGCCTTAAGATTCTTAGAAGCCCTATTGTTTACTAAGAGGATTTGCACCACGTGTCTTTAAGATTCATAAAAGGTCTTTTATCTTTCCAAAAGTTTCATTGAGGCACCATTCTATATTTCTTTGAAGTCTTCACAAAGTACTTTATGGTCTTGCTCTAGATATGACCTTGGCATGGAAGCTTTTTATTCCTTTTGTTCTTGGAGAATTTTTGCCATCTGGAAAGGAATGAGAAAAAGAATTGTGTTTTTAATTTAGGAGGTTCTATCTCTTTTTTAGATTTTTTTCTAACTTTATTATATAGTTCCTTTTATTCTCACCTCTCTATTCTCACATTTAATGTATTCAACTAGAAAAAGTCATGTGGTATGTTTAATATTCTGCCTGGATAATATTTTCATTAGACTTTCAAGGTCCTTAGGTACATTTCCTATTTTCCATGTTATCATACTTGACAGTGTCCACCAAACTTTCTTCCAAATGTAGTCCTCTTTCTTCTGGCTTCTCAAAACATTTCATCACTTTCCTTTGAGCCGCCATGCCCTCCTGATCCCTTTAAACTTCTGCTTATCCTCTCCTCATGGCCCTTTAAGCTTTCACTAAAACACTCTTTAACACCCTTCCAGCTGTTCTCTTGTTCCAAAGCCAGTTACACACGTTGCAAGTTTTTGTTACAGCACTTTCAAGTACAAAAACTGGTTCAGTTACTATTGCTGTGTAACAAGTTACCCCAAGAAGTAATGATATAAAAGACATTTACCATTTTATTATAACTATTTGTTTCTAAGTATTGACTGTGCTCAGCTAGGTGACCCTCACCCAGGGTCTCAAATGCTTTTATGGTGAGATGGAGGCTGAGGTTGGCATTATCACAAAGGCTTCTTCCTTTATTTATCCTGCAGGTGGTGATGGCTGTCACCTGGAACTGCATCTGGTGCTCTTGACTGGAACATCTCCACGTGGCTTCTTCATGTGGCTACTTGGTTTTCTCAGAGGCTGGTGACTGTATGTTAGTGTAAACCCCCCAAGACAATTAAATAGAAGCTCTATTCTATATAGCCTCAGAGGTACTTAGTGTCTCCTCCTCCTTAGTCAAAAGTCATTCAGATTCAAAAGGAGAAAACACAGATTCTGCCTTTTGATGGGAGGAGTGCAGAAGAATTTGGGGCATTTTAAAAAATAACACCACAATGGGAAAATAATAAGGTAAAATCTACCAGCAAACCCTAACATAGTCCCTCAGTCCCTTTCCATAAAATAAAGAGATTCTTTGTTTGCTGGAAAAGTAAACTTCAGAAAATTTGATTTTTGAAATGATTTTCAAAAAAAAAAAAATGTACTTCTGGGGAATTCCCTAGCAGTCCAGTGGTTCGGACTTGGTGCTCTCACTGCTGGGGCCCTGGGTTCTATACCTGGTAGAGAATTAAAATCCCACAAGCCACCCAGAGAGGCAAAAAAAAAAAAAAGTACCTCTGTTAATAGTGGTTACTCTCAGTGAAGATGTAGTTACTGAGTTACTGGAAAGGTACATGCAAGGAGTTTCTGAGATGCTAGTAATGTTTTGTTTCTTGATCTAGATGCTGATTAAAGAGGTACATTCACTTTATGAGAGGACATTCAGTTTATGTATATATCTGTGCCCATTTATATACAGATACAATATTTCAGCATAGTATTGCATTTGAAGAGTATGTAAACAGGGTTCCATATGTAAAGAGCTTGGAAGTTGCCACTCCATCATAATAACAAGTAAAAGCTAAACAGACTGAAAAATCAACAACTGTTCTTGGATCTGTTAGAAAGGGGAGGGTGAAGGGAAAACCAATGCCTGTAAGATTGGAGAGACAGGCCAAGACAGGGAATCCCAGCTTACTAGAGCAGAGAAGCACAAGCAGAAACTGTCATGGGAACCAGTGCCGGGGTAGGAAAACCTGTATTGCAATTAACCAATTGCTAGAAGCAAAGTGCAGACACTTCTGAGTTAAAATCTCCAAGGGGGAGTTGTGGGACTTCCACAATATTGTGAGATTTACCTCAAGGATCTTGACCAGATTCCCACAGTAAATATAGGAGAAAAGTGTCCTCATACTTCCAATGAAGGACGGAAAAAGAAGCTATTTAGAAATATATTAGAGCATTCTGTTGTTTTTTTTTTATTTTATTGAAGTACAGTTGATTTACAATGGTGTATTAATTTCTGCTGTACAGCAAAGTGACTCAGTTATACATATATATATTCTTTTTCATATTCTGTTCCAGTATGGTGTATCACAAGAGCATGCTGGGTTTTTTTTTGGTTTTTTTTTTTTATTTATTCATTTTTGCTGTGTTGGGTCTTCGTTTCTGTGCGAGGGCTTTCTCTAGTTGTGGCAAGCGGGGGCCACTCTTCATCGCGGTGCACGGGCCTCTCACTATCGCGGCCTCTTTAGTTGCGGAGCACAGGCTCCAGACGCGCAGGCTCAGTAGTTGTGGCCACGGGCTTACTTGCACCGCGGCATGTGGGATCTTCCCAGACCAGGGCTTGAACCCGTGTCCCCTGCATTGGCAGGTGGATTCTCAACCACTGCGCCACCAGGGAAGCCCCCCGAGCATGCTGTTGTTAATACCTCCTTTCAGGACAAGCTAGCTAACCAAACCCTAACCGGTTGGGGTATTATCGGAACATAACAGACCTGGAAAAAGGGAAATACCCAACTCCAGCTTGTTCTAGCCATCCTGTCCTAACTAAGGAGGGGAAGGACTGAGGAGCATTTGTGAAGTTCACAGTCAAGAGGCACAGGCCCACTAAAAGGAGATCTAATTACAGAACTATAGAACAAACACATCCCTCCCCCGGACCTTGCTGCCACATTACTAAAGGCCTATTTACAGCAGTTCCTTTTACCCAGTCTACCATGCTTGACAATCCAAAGAGAATTACAAGGCAAACAAAAGGCCAAAAGCATCATGTGAAGAGAAAGAGCAAGCATCAGAACCAGACATGATAGGGATTTTGGAATCACCAGTTAAAGAATTTAAAACAACTTTGAGTACTATGCTAAGGGTTCTAGTGGATAAAAAAGGCAGTGTGCAAGAACAGATGTGTGATGTAGGTAGGAAGATGGAAATCCTAAAAATAAATAAATAAATAAACACTGGAGACCAAAAACACTGCAACAAAAATACAAAATGCCTTTGATGGGCTTATGAGTAGACTGGACACAGCCAAGAAAAGATCCTCTGAGTTTGAGGAGCCTCCACAATTGAAAAGAGAAGAAATGACTAAAAAAAGGAAAAAAAAAAATATATATATATATACACATATTTCCAAGGACTGTGAGACAACTAAAAATGGTGTAAAATACCCATAATGGGAATACCAGAAAGAGAAGAGAGAGAAAGGAAAAGAAAAATATTTGAAACAATAATGACTGAAAATTTCTCTCTTTCAACATCATAGTGGAACTACTGGCTAATGCAACAAGGCAAAGAAATATAATAAACAGTATACAGACTGGGAAGTAAGGAATAAATCCATCTTTGTCCACAAATGATATGGTCGTCTATGTGGAAAATCCAAAAGAATCCACACAAAAACTGCTGGAACTAATAAGCAACTAAAGTAAGGTTACATGATACAAGGTTAAGTTACAGAAGTTAATTACCTTCCTATATACCAACAATGAACAAGTGGAGTTTGAAATTAAAAGTAAAATTGCATTTACATTAATATCCACCCCAAAAATACTTAGGTGTAAATTTTTTTTAATATGTACAAGATCTATATGAGGAAAAGTATTAAACTCTTGATGAAAGAAGATCTAGATAAATAGCAATATATTTCATGTTCACAGATAAGATGACTCATTATTACTAAGGTTTCAGTTCTTACCAACTTGATCTATATAGACAATACAATCCCAAACAAAGCCTCAGCAAGTTATTTTGTGGATATTAAGGAACTGATTATCAAGGTAATATGGAGAAGCAAAAAACACCTAGAGTAGCTGATACAATATTGAAGAGGAAGAACAAAGTTGAAGGACTGACCCTATCTGACTTCAAGACTTACTATAGTAATCAAGACAGTGGGGTAATAGCAAAATCATAGACAAATAGATCAACAGAAGAGAATATAGACCTCAGAAGTACATCCACATAAATATATTCAAATGATCTTTAACAAAGGAATAAAGGCAATGCAATGGAGAAAAGATAATCTTTTCAAAATATGGTACTTGAAAACCTGGACATCCACATGCAGAAAAAAAAACAATCTATACAAACATCTCACAACCTTCACAAAATTAACTCAAAATGGATCACAAACCTAAATGTAAAGCTCAAAACTATAAAACTCCTAGCAGATAACTTAGGAGAAAACCTAGGCGACTTTGGGTATGGAGATGCCTTTTTAGATGCAATACCAAAGACACGATCTATGAAAGAAATAATTGATACGCTGGAATTAATTAAAATTTAAAACTTCTGCTCTGTGATAAACAATGTCAAGAGAATGACAAGTCAAGCCACAGACTGGGAGATATTTGCAAAAGACACATCTGATAAAGAACTGTTGTTCAAAATATACAAAGAACTTTTACACTTAACAAGAAGAAAACAAATCACACAACTAAAGTAGGACAAAGATGTCAACAGACATTTCATCAAAAAAGATACATACGTGGCTAATAAGCATATGGAGATGTGCCCCACATGATATGTCACTAGGGAAATGAAAATTAAAAAGGTGAGATATCACTACACACCTATTAGATTGGCCAAAATCTGGAACACTGACAACACCAAATGCTAGCAAGGATGTCGAGAAACAGGAACTCTCATTCATTGCTGGTGGGAATGCAGAATGGTACAGCCACTTTGGAAAACAATTTGGCAATTTTCTACAAAACTAAAAAATCTCTTGCCATATAATCCTGCCATTATGCTCCTTGATACTTATCCAAAAGAGCTGAAAACGTATGTCCACACAAAAACCTGCATACAGATGTTGATAGAAGTTGTATTCACACAAAAACTTGGAGTTAACTAAGATGCCCTTCAATAGGTGAATGAATCAATAAACCACGGTACATCCAGACGATGGAATATTGTTCATCACAAAAAAATGAACAAGTTTTGAAAAGATATGGATCGGCCCGAATGCATATTAGTAAATGAAAGAAGCCAATCTGAAAAGACTACATACTTTATGATTCCAACTATATGACATTCTGGAAAAGGCAAAATTGAGACAGTAAAAAGATCAGTGGTTGCTAGGGTTTAGGTGCAGGAAGAAAGATGACTAGGGGAGTACAGAGCATTTTAGGGCAGTGGAAACACTGTATGATGTTGGAATCATAGCTACATGTCATCATACATTTGTGCAAACTCCTATGATGTACCACCCCAAGAACGAACTTGAAGGTAAACTTTGACCTTGGGATAATAATGATGTGTCAGTGTAGGTTCATCAGTTGTAACAAATGTAGCATATAGTAGGAATGTCAATAATGGGGGAGGCTGTGTATGTGTGAGGGTAGGGGTTACATATATGGGAAATCTCTGTTCCTTCCACTTTATTTTTCGGTGATCCTACCACTGCTCTAAAAAAATTGTCTTTAAAAAAACATGTAGGAAAACAATTTTTTTTGAATTTTATTTTATTTATTTTTTTATACAGCACGTTCTTATTAGTTGTCCATTTTATACATATTAGTGTATATATGTCAATCGCAATCTCCCAATTCACCCCACCACCACCCCCCGAGGAAAACAATTATTAAAAAGACTGTAAATATCTTACTTTTCTATAAACATTCATTAAATATTAACCATTAATTTCTCAGAGAAACAAAAGATCCCAAACAAAATCATAATTGTGTTTAGTTAGAGCTTAAAGTAATGACTGGTTCTATAACACGCATGGCCCTAAGGTGATCTATATTTCTCTGCATTCTCAAAGTAACTGCACATGTTCAATTTACTGTTTTTAAATATACCATATAATGATTTTAGAAACTGCCTCTGATGATTAAAAATGTGCAAACACACAAAGTTTATATACTGGAATTATTGAAATATACCTATATTTGATTGAAATTATTTAAAGTCGTACTGCAAAATAAAGTTGTATAGTTATATATCATGTTTTGTTACAGGAAAGCTTTGTGTAAAGTGAAATAAATTTATAGTGTCTTTGGATTCTTGCTGCCAGGATTTCCCCTGACAAGAATCAAAAGTCTGTAGACAAGCCAGCTTCCACGAAAGCACTATAGCTCACGTGTGTCTGGATGGCCTTCTGCTTTTCCATTTGCTCACGTTATACATCTTGCAGTGATTCTCACGATAAAATCCCACATAAACCCACGAGTTAGTCATAAGGTGTGCCGTAGTAAATCTGGAAGGCAGGTGGCAAGCATTGCTCTTCTGACTTTGATCACTTTAGTTCCTTTTTTCTCTTCTTGGATCCACTTTATCTACACTTCTTCTAATGTTAAAATTATTAGGTTATTTTCACAGTTTTATTTTTTAATCATCCTGGAGCCACCTTTATGACTTATAAACATTTGAACTATATAACATCTTAGATTGTATACTAAGACCTAGACCAGAAATGCCTTATAAGCAACAGATTATCTACTGCAGTATGTATGATGAGATCTGGATAAAATGAAAAGAAATATAGATGTTTAAAAATCACCAGGTGATATGGCCAGGTATCCACCTGATAATTTGAAGGGCTTCAATTTTAAGGAATGTAAGAAATTATAGTACTAGTACTAGACCTATATGGTGCCTTTATGTCATAGCAGGGCAATGGGTAGATTCAAGTTTAGCTAGTATCTAGTAATATAAGACTAAAGGAATGAGATGGATATCTTAAGTCAAAGGACAGGTAATGAAATCCAGATATTTCAAAAGTTTATGGGAGTTTTTTAAAGTCCTATTAGGCACTTTAAAAAGATGGAGAAGATTTGCAGGTCTCAAGTATCAAGGCAGAAAAGAATCCATGTCTAAAATAACAGGAAGTAGATGTTGGCACTTATGAGCAAAAATAATAAAAAGAACATGACCTTTTAAAATAATGCCCTCTAGGTTCATACATGAAAATACAGTACTAAGAAATGATAGTAAATTCTCTGACATCTTGGGAATTTCCAATTTATCCCAGATAAGTGGTCCAGTGCTAATTTCTTAAATACTGTGGCATCCCTGAATTTATCAAGCATTGATCATTGCAATAACGCTGCATAACAAAACGACCCTACCAGTCCGTGGCTTAAAACAATGCAACACTTATTCTCCTGGGTAGACTGGCTGGCTCTGTGCAGCTGTCACAGCTGCGCACTGAACACTGCAGATCTGAGAGTTTGCATCTGTTCTGCATGCCTCTCTCCCTCCTCAGACCGGCGGCCCAGGAAAGGCATGGTTTTTCTCCAAGTGATTGAAGAGGCACAAAAGGAAGTACCCTCTCATGATGACACATTTAAAATCCCTGCTTGTGTCCCATACACTAGTTTGCCATTGACCAAAGCACGTTATGTGGAAGAATCCTAATTCAAAGTATAGAGAAATAGAATCTACTGTTTGTGGAGTCAACTGCAAATTTACATAGCAAAGGACATGGATACAGGGAGGAGTAAAGAATTGAGACAATAACTCATTCTACAACAGTGCTTCCATCTTAGAAGCGAGCACTTTTTTAGTGGAGAGGAATGTAAGGCTAGCTCTAAATCCTTTTCGTATTTCATCAACCCAGGACGGTTCCAAGATGAAGATGGAATCTCTAGAACATTATTAAAAGGCAGAAGATTAATTTTCATAAGGTCTGTGTCCAGATCTTGTTTTGGGAAGAAAGATGTTCACAGAGCTCTGTAAAATGTTATTTTCTTAGTCCATTCGGACTGCTGTAATGAAATAGCATAGACTGGGTAGCTCATAAACAACAGAAGTTTATTTCTCACAGCTCTGGTGGCGAGAAGTCTGAGGTCAAGGCATCAGCACGGTCATGTTCTGGTGAAGATCTTCCTCCTGGCTCACAGCTGGCACCTGCTCACTCTGTCGTCAGTGGTGGAAGGGATTCGGGAGTTCTGCGGGGTCTCTTTTAGATGAACACTGATCCATTCATGAGGGTTCCACCAGCAAGACCTAAGCATCTCCTAAAGTTTCCACCTCTTAACACCATCCTCTTTGGGTTTTAGGATTTTAACATATGGATTTGGGGGAACACAAACATTCAGACCATAGCAATTATTTTTACAAATGTGTCTCAATTTAGAGAATACGTATCCACTTTTTAAGTACATTCAGAGTGTTCCAAGTGTCCTTTCATTCATTTATCTACATAACACACATGTATAGTAACACTGCAGAAATATATAAAAATATATTCACTAATTAAAATACTCACAAGTCATCTTCTCTATTTTTTCAAACACGGGTAGCACCACATTTTAATTATATTCTGTTTCCCCAGAGAAAAAGTCAGTTAAAAGTAAAGTTACTTGAGATGATTGGCATGCAAATCCATTCAAGAGGCATGAACATTTTGTGAATATACCACAAATAGGTTTCAGTTATATTGAGCTAGCAATCTTATAAAACTTTGAAATACTTTTTAAAATGCAAATCTCAGTTATTTAGTTTGTCTAACTTTGTAGTCAATAGTCATCTTCTGCCAGAGCCACAATTCCAAGGAAAACAGCTCTTTAATAATCTATGTTCCCACAGCCGAGGCAAATTAAAGCCAATATATTTCGACCTATGTCACAACATGACAATAGTTTTCTGTGTTATCAAACTATTCTTAAGTTATTAATTATGTTTATTTGTATGTATGTATAGTTCAGTTTGCTATACATATAAGCACTTTCAAACTAAAAATCTATACCTCTGTACATTTAAATTATTTTACGGAGAGCCATAAAATTCTCCAAGAGCCAATGATTGATTCTTTAATCACTCAACTAGTCCACAGGCATCATCTGATTATCCTGCATTACCGTGTTACACTGTTGCTGATCTGTGACTATCATGACTAATAGCATTTCCCCAGAATAAAGCAGATCCTCTCCTCTCATTGACAGCGTTCCGCAGACAGAAAAATCTTGTCAAATGTACTTTGCTAAAATTGAAAAGGAGAGACTCTGCATAGAGCAGGTGTATCTACTCAAGGAGAGATTTCTATTTTTATGCCACTAATATGCATTTCTCCTTTCCTAAATGTGACATTGGAGTTGCAGGAGAAGATGAAGTAAATCTAAAAGAGAATAAAAAGTATTTCATGTCAAATCAGAGGTACCAGGCCCCATGGAGCATGCCTTCAATTTATAATAATTTTTCCCCAGTTTGCAAGACTGTCTATTTGCATCTGACTTTCAGTGCTTTGATTTTTATAAATCCCCATGACTCCAGCAGTCACAAAGATATGGCTTTCCCTTTGCATCTTTAAGTACCTGAATTAGTTGGGATAGAATAGGCTTTTGCTTGGGTAGCAAACAACCCCAAATCTCAGTGGCTTAATACAACCAAAGTTTTTTCTCACTCACCAAAGCATAAAAAAGCTTCACTCAGGCAGCAGGAATGCAGATTGCTTCAATCTTGTGGCTCTGTCAGCTCAAAAAGTGGATTCTTTCAAGACACTGCTGCAAAGGAGTGTCTGAATAATCGCACAGCAAGTTCCCATTGCTTCAGACCAGGAGTGACAAATGTCCTGTATGCTCATGACTCATTTGCCAAAAATAGTCATATGATCTGCTTAACAAACTAGGAAGTGTGGTTTTCCATGTGCCCAAGCAAAAGCCATATGAAATAGAATCAGATGAACATACTTTTTTGTCTGTCACACTACTCAAAGTATGTAGTAAATCAGCCATAAAAAAGAATGAAATAATGCCATTTGCAGCAACATGGATGGACCTAGCAATTATCATACTAAGTGAAGTAAGTCAGACAAAGACAAATATTATATGATATCACTCATATGTGGAATCTAACTTTAAAAAAGATACAAATGAACTTATTTACAAAACAGAAGCAGACTTACAGATATCAAAAACAAACTTATGGTTACCAAAGGGGAAACGCGGTGTGGGAGGATAGATTGGGAGCTTGGATGAACACACGCACACTACTCTATATAAGATAAATAACCAACAAGGACCTGCTGTAGAGCACAGGGAACTCTACCCAATATTCTGTGATAACCTATGTGAGAAAAGAATCTAAAAAAGAATGAATATGTATATACGTATAACTGAGTTACTTTGCTGTACACCTGAAACTAACACAACATTGTAAATCAACTATACTCCCATAAAATTAAAATATTTTTTTAAAAGTATGTAGTAAAACAAGAGTCAGAATGCCTGGGTTTAGTGAGTAGCTTGACTCTATTTAAATTTCCTCACATGCCAAATTAAGATATTGGACTCAGTGATCTTTGGCTTTTCTGCAATTAAATGTTCATCATTCCCTACTTCTAGGAAAGAAGCTCTTTCACTTTATCTTGTACTATAATCGCTAGCCTTTAGAGAGTGCCGTATATTGACTAGTAGATTGACGCAAGACAGTGGCGATGGTAAGAAAATTGCTCAGCTGAGTATTTTCCCATACGAGTTGCATAAGAAATGGAGCATAGACTCATAATCATAGGATCAGGGAAAATCATCTTTGAGCACTTATGCTTTCACAAGAGTAGCCATGTAAGCCGATGAATTTTGACTGAAATCACCACCACTTGGGCGTATTGAGCGGATTTGTTTGTCTCTCTCCTAACTGCCTCCTGGCCCAGCTGTGGGTAGGTAAGAGGCATGCTGGAGTCATCCCGTGGCAGCAGGAAGGACGTGGACTTTGATATAAGGCAAGTCTTGGATTATGGTGTTGCATTCACCAGTTTGATATTCTGGTGTTTCCTCTGTGATATCAACATTGATGTGTTTGAAAACTCTAAACTCACTGAACTTACAAACAGGGAATAAATTTAACTTTGCCATGTAGGAAATATGTTAGCAAATTTCTGCCCATGAAGGAAATTACAACTTAGCTCACATTCCAATCAGAAATTTACTTTTTAGCCAAAGAAGGTCAAAATTCCTCCCTGGCACTGACCAGCAGAATGTAGAAACAGATATGAAAGAAATAACAAGAAACAAGGTTATATGGTTGTGTTACAATAGGAAGAAACCAAGGTATTACCAGTTGCAATCTAGACGAGGCAACCAGTATCTAGTAGAGCCCATTGGAAGGAGAAAAATCTCTATATCAATTAAGGGATACAAATTTTTCGATGCAGATTAATGAATTCATTAAGTGAGAGGAAGAGGCCCTTAAAAAGAAAAAAATCAACCTCATTACAGAAAAATGTAGAATAGTTTTCACTAGTTACTAGTAAAAAGGCACTGAATATTGATACAAAGCCTCATGGTATAGTGACAGTTACTGAGGTCATCTAAGTATAATGTATACAGTTATCATAAATAATATAGATTCAGTCTTTCTCAACAAATGCCTGTCTGTTCTTATTCATATTCATCAAATCCAAATTTGAAGAACTCAATCAGTTATTGTTATGAATAGACGTGTCACCTTAAGATTGAGTATATAATCTTAGGCAACAAGAGTAGGAAAATGAGATGTACAGAAATTTTTACAGAATATCATTTTAGCTAGGCTATTTTCTCATAGGCTTATTATATGTTACTTTCTCCTGGACTTTCTGTAACCTTTCACATGTGGTTACTGTTTCTCATTTCCTTTTGGATTTCTCTTATTACTTAACTCTAAACCTTTGCGTAACCCTCAAGCTCAGTTGTTGAATCTCTTCTTTTTTTTTCCATTTGACCATTCTCAACCTATAATCTCTCCTGTTTCACGACTTTAAAAGCAATCTGTATGATAACTCTCAAATTTATGTCTCCTTCCTACATCTCTTCTTTTAGTTTTGGACTCAAATATCTAATGGCTTACCAAATAATGATTTCAATAACTATTTAATGTTTTCAAAATTGCAATAGAGATTTCCACTCCATCCCCAAATTGTTCTTCTCCCTGTCTTGTCTACTCTTGGGCAAATGGCAACCCAATCCTTCCAGTTTATAATGCAAAACAAAACTTGCAGTCATACTAGAGTCACCTCTTTTTTCTGACAAACCACATCCAATTCAATTTCACTTTTCAAAATAGATTCAGATTCTGACTCTTTTTCAGGACCATCAGGGCTACTATCCTAGTCTAAGCCATCCATATTCTTATTCTAATCTAAATGACTGCAATTGCCTTTTAATGTGTACACCCAACACCATGTCTGGTATATAATTAGTGCCTTTTTCCTACCTATTATCCAGATCTTCTTTTTTGTTTTTCTATTTTCTCCATTGATTTCATCTTTGAGCCCTTAGTTTTTTGGACTATTAACTACAACTACGAATATTAATACTGTAGACCACTGGTCCTTTTAATTAGAACTAAGGCATTATGGTAGTTTTATATATCACTGATTTCACATGAACAAAAAAAAGTATGTCAATAAAGCTAAAATTATGTCTTCAGCATCTGTCTCACTATAGATTATATCATATTTGTTTCCCAACAAAAGGTAATGTTACAAAACATCCAACTGTATTTTTCATAGCTTATAAACAAACCTGCCACTAAATCTTTGACAAACAATTTGTGCTCTTTGTGCATTAATAGTACCATCTGTAAAATGAAAATCATTTTAAAAATATACATGAAAAAAAATCAATGAAATCAACAGTAAAAATTGTCGCTTTTCACTTTACTTGGAAAACTTAGCAACTTGACATTTCTGATCTGCCCAAATACAAATTGCAAACCCGTCACTGTCAGGAAAAAAAAAAATGGCCTTTTTCCCAAATTATCAAGAATTTTGAAGTTTACCTAAGGGGGAAATTATTTTAAGACAAGTTTTATCTTTAATATAAAAACTAACATTTTAGATGGTTTAGTGTGAGCCTTTTATGACTCAACAGGGTCACTATTGTGGTTGAGAAGGAAATCCTCAGTTAATCTAAGTGGGTAGATGATCTTTTAGTGGCAGAATTGAGGCAGCTGAATTTTCACTTGAAAAAGGATATAGGAAACAACAATTCTACACATGAAGGTACAGAACCTAGAATAATTGTCAAAAAATATAATAATGTTAATTCACCATTTATTGAACAGCAACTCTGTACCTGGCTTTAATGCTTGACAAGTTATCATCAAGATGTCATTCAATTCTTACAACAGAATTTGGAAACACATCTATTTAACTCCATAGCCAGTATTCTCAACAACTGAGCTATATTCACTCTTAAAATAATGGTCATAAGCTAATTTATGAATATCTATTTTATAAAAAGCTTTTATCACATACTATTTTATTTAATTCTCTCAATAACTCTGCAAAGTAACCGTTTTAAACACAAGAAAACTGAAACCTACATGGAGTAAATGAATATTTCAATTTCACAATATAAGTGAAAGATCTAACTCCAAACACCATGCCTGCATTCTATTTTACCAAAATTTTAAAAACAGGAGGTATCTGGAGGGTGAAAAAATCAGCAAGACAGCAGAACAGGAGTTTCCTACCATTTTGCCCACAAAGAACACCAATTTTGACAATTGTCTATGGGCCAGAGTACCTTCGTGGAAGTGTAAGAGTCCAGTGGAGAAGCTCCAGCACACCACTGGAACAAAAATATTCAAAACTGTATGCACTGAAGAAGGAAAGAGGGACAGTTTCACTGTACTTGCATCACCCTGCTCCCAGGCTTGTGCCTCATCTCTGCCCCCAGAAGATCATCTACCCACTTAAATTAATTAAGGATTCTATTCTTAACTCTAAATTAACACTGTTGAGTTCTAAAAGATCACATTAAGTAATGAGAAACGTGAATTTTATATAAAAGATTAAACGTATTGACTTAACTTGTGCAAAGACAGAACCTCTCAGCCCGCCATTTCGCCCACGTGGTAAAGTCAGGGCATGTGCTTGTGTGCCCGGCTTCCACAGCCATGCAGGAGGCTGCCAAAGGGCCCCACTTCTTTTCTGCTCCATCTGGAGCGCAGAGATGGGCTGCAGAGACGGGGGTGAGAAAAGGCTAAGGTAGCAGCCGCCAGAGCGCTCAGAGAGCATGGGAGAGATGCGTATGCGGCTAAGTACTTCTTGGAGTCCACCCAGAAGCCTCTGGGGTGGCATCACCTTGAGATCCCCCAACACTGGCCCAAGGGCACCCCCAACATCCCAGTTGATCGCCCATGCACCTCCTGGCTAGCTTCCTGTGCACAGCCTTGGGAGCTGTGACTCTGAGCCTTTGCAGACAGGTAGTTAGTATGCACATAAAGCCAGCCCCACGCTGCAGGGTTGGGAGACAGCACACAAACTAGAGAATTTAGCACCACTCTGGAGGAAGCAAATGGGAGGCTTTCAGTAATTGGCCTGACTTTACAGGATCTCAGGAAGGCATGCAAGTTTAACAATACCCCATGAAAAGGGAACAGAGTATGGTACAGGCATACCCATAGGAAAGATACAGAAAGCCTCAGAATTCCTAGCAAGGCTGACTGTGCGAGGCATGCAGCCTTAGCCGGAGGTAACTCCTGGTGGAGACAGTATGTCTCTCACAAAAAGCAAAGCCCTTACCCTTGACTTGGAATGCACTTTTTTTCCCAGGCCTGAGGAATGTAAAAGAGATTAGCAAAGCTATCTCAGGCCAGGAGACCTCAGGGAACTGAGAGTCCTGGTTGTTCCTTATGGCTGGGGGCTGTGTGTGCCTGGTTAAGGGAAGATAATGTTCAAGGATGGTCGTTGTAAACTTGACGTCCATGGTGGTGACTGAACTGAGACGATAAGCAATTCCATGGGATTATTGTCTAATAATGAGTTCCTCTTCTGTCTATATAAGATTCAGTAAATTCTAAATAAAGCACCTTGCAACCATCAGTTGTCTTGGTCCTTCTGACCCCATACTCGCGGTGCTATTCAGTCCCTTACCCCTCTCCATCAGGACCTGGAAGACCCCCTGTGGTGGCTGGACCATCGCAGCTGACAGAAGTTTTTTCTCTTCCAAAGCCTATCAGTAAAGACTTGAGGAGGTGTCGATTTCTTCAAATGCAAAGACAGCAACACAAGACTTCCAAAAATATGATAACTCAAAGAAATATGACACCACCAAAGGAACACAATAATCGTCCAGTAATCAACTCCAAAGGAATGGATATCTGTGATTTGTTTGGTAAAAATTAAAAATAATCGTTTAAAGGAAGGTCTGCGGCCTATGAGGAAAACACAGAAAGACAACTTGACAAAATCAGGAAAACAATACATGAACAAAACAAAAAGTTTAATGGAGAGATAGAAATCATATAAAGAACCAAACAGAAAATCTGAAGGTGAAGAATACGATGAATGAAATGAAAAATGTAATAGAATCAACAGACTTGATCAAACAAAAGAACAATCTATGAACTCAAAAACAGGTCATTTGAAATTATCCAGTCAGAGGAGAACAACAAAAAGTAATTAAAAAATAGTTAAGAAAGTTTATGTGAAGTATGGGATACCATTAAACAAAATAATTTATGCATTATTAAAGTCCCAAAAGGAGAGGGAAGGTAGAAAGGAGAAAAATCCTATTTAAAAAAACAATGTGTGAGAACTTCCCAAATCTGAGGAAGGATTGGGACTTCCAAGTTCTTGAAGTTCACAGATCCCAAAATAGATTCAGCCCAAGGAAATTTTCTTCAAGACATAATATAATAATACTCGAAAATCAAAAACAGAGATAATTTTTAAAACAGCAAGAATGAAACATTCCTCATGTAGAAGGAAACCCCCATAAGACTGTTAGCAGAAAACTTGCAGGCCAGGAGAGAATGAAATGACATATTCAAATTGCAGGAAAAATATGCCAACTAAGAATGCTTTACTTGGTAAAACTTTACTTCAGAAATTTAAGAGATGGAAAGACTTTCCCAGACAAACAGAAGCTGAAGAAGTTCATCACCACTAGACCTGACTTACAAGAAATACTGAAAGGAGTTATTCACGCTGAAAAGAAAGGACACTAACTAATAACATGAAAACATCTGAAAAAATAAAACACGCTGTTAAAAGTAAGCACATAGTCAAATTCAGAATATTCTAACAGTGTAATAGGGTGGTGTATTAATCACTTATTTGTAGTATAAAGATTAAAGGACTAAAGTATTAAAAATAACTACAGCTACAATAATTTGTTGATGAATGCACAATATAAAAAAATGTAAGTTGTGACAACAAAATATAAAATGTTTGTGTGCGGAAGGGAGGTAAAACGGTAGAATTTTGTATTCCATCAAAGTTAAGTTGTTGTCAGCTTAAAATAGACTATTATAACTGTAAGATATTACATGTAAGCCTCACAGTAACCACAAAACAAAAACCTACAGTAGACACACAAAAGATAAGGAGAAGGGAATCAATGAATAAAATTCTAGAAAATTGTTAATTCACAAAGAAAGACAACAGAGAGAAAGAAAGAAGCAAAGGACTACAAAACAGCCACAAAGCAATTATTAAGTTGGCATTAGTAAGTCCTTACCTTCAATATAAATAGATTAAATTTTCCAAACAAAAGACCTAGAGTGGATGAAAGAATAAAAAGAAGACCTAACTGTATGTTGCCTACAAAAAACTCAATTCAGATTTAAAGACACCGAAAGCGAAGGGATGGGAAAATCCACATACCAAAGAATGAAAATGGACCCTTATCTTACACCACACACAAAAATCAACTCAAAATTGATCAAAGACCTGAACAGAAGGATGGAAACCATAAAACTCCTGGAAGAAAACATAAGAGGTAAGGTTTTAGATTGGCAAGGGCAACAAAAGCAAAAATAAACAAGTGGGACTACATCAAACTAAAAGGCTTCTGCATAGATGTATGGTCAGGCCATTCAAGGTGGCTGTTCTCTTGTTCTCTGTCCATCCCCTGCTCGACCAGTGCCTGCTTCACCTACACCTACTCACATGACTGACCTTCCTATGTGCCTGCCCCAGGCCCCAGTTAATGATTGTTCTTCTCAAAGGAGCAGTGAGGGGCATGCCCATCTGCTGGTTTCCATGGTAACCGATGAGGCAACCTGACGTCAATTCCCCTGCAACTGGCAATCTCCCCGTTTCCCCGGAGCAAAGACTGACACCATGTCCTGCCCACCATGCACTGCACACGGTGGGGTGTCACTCCAGGACCTTGCTTCAGACATGTAAGGTCCCCCATCCATTAAATCATTGATGTCTCAGTTGCTGACTCCAGGCTCTTTCTTCGTTCTTGAAGCTGGGCATGCACAGGGCTTGTAGGTCTGCAGGGTGCAGCCCAACAACAGCAAATGAAACCATCACCACAATAAAAAGACATATACCCCAAGAAAACAAAATCAGTATCTCAAAGAGATATCTGCACTCCCATGTAATATTACTCAGAATATCAAAGATATGGAAACAACCTAAGTACCTACTGATGGATGAATGGATAAAGAAGATGTGATTCCACACAAAATGGAATATTATTATATTTAGCCATGAGAAAGAAGGAATTCCTGCCTTTTGCAACAACATGGTTGAACCTGGAGGGCATTGTGTTAAGTGAAATAAGCCAGACAGAGAAAGAAAACACTGTATAACCTCACTCACATGTGAAATCTAAAAAAAGCAAACTCATAGAAACAAAGAGTAGAAAGTGGCTATCAGAGGCTGGGGTGGGGGAAATGAGGAGATGCTGGTCATACAGTACAAGCCTTCAGTTATAAAGTGAATAAGTGCTTGGGGTCTAACATACAGCATGGTGACTATAATTAATAATACTGTACTGTACACTTGAAATTTGCTAAGAGGGAGCATCTTAAGTGTCCATACCACACGCACACAGAAAAAGATAACTATGTAAGGTGATGGATGTGTTAATTAACCTGATTGTGGTAATCATTTCACAGAGTATACTTATATCAAATCATCATGTGTACACTTTAAATATATACAATTATACCTCAAGAAGGTTGGAGAAAAATTAAAAGAGGAGGTATCTGAAATAACAATTCTGAAATTTGGATTGAAGAGCTGGGTTCTGTTATATCAGTTTAGGAGATAATGTAACCTTCTCTCTTAGAAGATGGAATAAGAAAATATTAAAAGTGATTTTTCTTTGAGACATAAATGGCCCATGCCCCAGACAGTGAGAAAGAGAGAAAAAATTATTTCTGGGGAAGGAGGCACAGACTCATAGAGATTATCACTTGTAAGTCATTCACTACATCTATAAGGAATTATGCACTGAAGATGCTAATTTGCCATTTATCAGTCAATGTCCAATAAGGAAAATAGAAAGCATTCAAAGTATTTCAAACAGAGAGTATATTTAATTCAAAGTTTTGTCACACAGATATTATCAAGGCTGACAGAGCAAACAAGAAGTTGAGGGGTGTCAGGTGTCCCCAAGACCACACTCAGGCCTGATGACTCAGCAGAACAATGCACAGAATTCAGGAAAGCCGTTATTCTCATGGTTACAGTTTATAACAGTAGAAGAATACAGGTTAAAATTAGCAAAGGGAAAAGACGAAGTGAAGTCCAGGAGAAACCAGGCACACGTTTCCATGTGTCCTCTCCCAGTGAGATCACACAAACACACTTCATGCTCCCACTATGAAGTGACAACATGGGCAAGGAAGCTCACCAAGCCCTGTGAAATCCCGCAGGACCCTGTGGGGCTCCTGGGCACAGAAGCCTTTCTGTGTCCCCAGTTTCTTGCCTGTAGGAAATAGACTCCAGCCTCCAGGACTTTCCCTGAGTTCCAAAGGGCAGATTTGAACAGTTGCTAATCAGGGAAGGGAGGGGATGCAGAGACAAGGGAGGAACAACCAAGAAACAGTAGTGCAGCCTTGGGGCAGGGTCCTGGTTCCTTTTTAAGGGATACACAGAACAATACCTTTGAACTCTTTACAGAACTATAATAAAACCCCCAACAAATGGAAGATGTTAATTACTTAATGAAGCATTCTTAATTCCAGAGAAGGTCAGTTTGATAACCTCAAGAAGCTCATCAGGAGACCACCTGAGACCAGATTAAAGGAGTGCAGGCCCTGCACACACCCTGATCTTCATCAGCAACCCCACCCTTGAACCATTGCTATATAAAACTCCTCACCAAATCCTCCCGGGTTGGGACACACAGTTTTTCAGGGCACAGGCCCACTGTGTCCCCCTTTGCCTGGCAAAGCAATAAAGCTATTCTTTTCTACTTCACCCAAAACTCTGTCTCCAAGATTTGATTCAGCACCAGTGCACGGAGGCTGAGTTTTCGGCATCACCTGGTGTACAAGGATTTTTAGGGAGTCAGGTGGGCAAGCAGGCAGGCAGTGACTCACCCCAGCTGCTCAGGCTTTAGCATTCCAGAGCAAAAACAGGCGATTTTGTTATAAATCACATTGTTAGCATAGACTATCTAATCCAACTGGTACCTCAAGCCCCATAGCCTCAGACATACAAAGACAAGTGTTTACCCCAAATCACAATGTTAGCATAGACTATCTGATCAAACAGTTATCTCATGCTGTAAGACCTCAGACATACGAAAATAATCTTATCAGGCAGAATATTCCAAGTGCTCAGAACCCATCTCTGGAGGTAGCCAAGGGCCAGTCCCAAAGACGGGACCTTCCTGTGAATGTGCAGGGTTTGAGCACCCCAGGCCCGCTGAGTTAATCCTTTTTTGCACGTGAGATACCCCAGATAGAGTGATTACAGGAGGTGGCAACTTCTACCTGCAGGACTGGAGACTCCCCCTCTACAGAGCTGGGGCTTAGGCAGATTGGTAGGAGGGCTGGGGGTTGGAACGTGAAACGAGAGCTTGGAACCATTGAAGGTGATGGAAGGGTTTGGTCCTCGTCTCTCTGAGGGGCTGCAGCACAGCTGGTGCTGGAAGTGCTGGAAGTGCCCAAAGAAAGTGGAGCGTGAAGCAGCAGTGCCCATGCTCTGGAACAACACTATTAAAAACTGAAAATAGTTAGTCTCTTCTTTCCTCTTCCCACCTTCTCATTCCCCTCTAGTGAGCCCCTTAGGTTTCTCTCTCTATTGCCTTCCTGCCAAAAGTCTGAAATTTAGTGTGCAGACTCCTGCTGGAGCAGGGAGTTGACAGTAAATAGCCATCACACTAACCTTTAGAAAACTATGAGTTAGCACAGGATCCCCACAACTGAAACATTTTTCTACACCAATGGTCTTTCTAGCATATCTTGACAACAAAGCTGGTGAGAAGAGTGTGGTTAGGCAGACAGTGTGGTTTGGACCACCAAGAAAGGATGACCTTCAATTTTTATAGGAAAGGACCTTTGAAAATAGATTTCCTCATAAAATTAAAAATTAAGACAAAATACTAGAAATATTGGATTCTTATCAACTTGCTCTATGAGCTTTATCCCTGGTCTCAGTATCCTTATCTGTAAAACAAAAGATGAGAAAGATGAGTTCATTTTCAAATTAATATCCGAAATAACCCAATCAGGACTAGGAGACTCAATGTGGTAAATTGGCGATGCGTTGAATTTACATTCTTTTTAACTGTTCGGTTTTAGTTGACCAGTTTTCATTCTGCCTTCATAAGAGCATTCTAAGGAAAATTTAATTAGTTTTTGCTCTGCAGGTGGCAACTAGGGGGCAGAGATATCAGGAAAGTGCCACCTGCTCAGTATAACTGATGAATGCTTTCTTTTCCTTAAGATTAATGTCTTTAGGTGAAAAGACCATCTGTTGTCATAACCTACCCACAGGTCTGTCTATTTGGAGGCAATATATAATTGCTTGCACCACGTGTTAAACACATGTGTTTCCGAATTCCACCTGCAAAATATCTTCACGACATATTTACATCCATGTCAGTCCTTTGCTTGTGGAAAATAACTTCAGTTCTTGAGTTTAGGTGAAATATAACAGTATCCACAGAGACATAAGACTTGTTAAGATTCCATAGTTTTTATGCATTTGTCACAATATGGAGTCAGAATCTCTGAGTCTGGGCCTGGAGCATCAGGTTTCCTGAGCACTTAGGTTACCACTGAAGTGATATCTAATACAAATCCCCAGTTTCCTCTCACCAAGAAATGAATGACAACACCTTACCCAAATGGTTCAGTGTTCTTTCATCTCTAAATTTTTTGTTGTGCATGTGTTTTAGAGGCTGGAGTTCTTTGCTGTGTTAAATTATTCCTGGCAGAAAGAATTACTCCACGATTGACTTGAAAGGTAAATGGATTGCACATCACATAGAAATTTAACGCTGCTTCTTGTACAGTATCAAGTGTTCAACCCCCTCTTTCCACTCCAGTAGTAACTTTGAGCCTCTTTGTTTAAGCATCACCTCATGTTTAACAGGTTACACATGCAGAATTGATTTCTGAATCAGTGATGATAAAGGAAATTTTGTTTTGAAAAATATTGTTTATGTCTCCAAAGGAAGTTTACAATCAACCATAAGCTTCTTCTTTTTTTTTAAGTGGTATAAAATACTATCCTTCCAAAGGGCTGGTTTAAATTCTTGTCACTATAGCATTTTCAAGATTTATTTCATAGTTTAAAAATGATTTGCATAAATTATTTTGAAGAAGGTTTATGACACATCTTTTTTTAAACTAAAGGGATCATTTCTAGGACACTTTGGTATTCGCAACCATGAGACATGTTACTTTATCTTTACTTATCAGATTTTGGACTTTATATAGAAACATGTTAAAACATTGTTATGTTCAGTAGTCAATTCTTTCTTAACTTCAACAAAAGTAAATCAGATTGACATGTGATAGTCTTGGTCTCTTTTCTCTTAGTTACTGGATAGAACGAATGTGCTTGACAGATATGGGACCTGGATGGGATCTGGCTTCTCTCTTGGTTTTGTAGTTTGGCGTCTTCCTTGATGAAATAGAGTATAATGTTAGAAGAGATGTTGTATGCTTTTAAGAGAAGAATGATCGGCTTGTAGTTTTGAAGCTAATTTAATTCTTCATTCTCCATTGGAAATAGCCCTTGGATGCTTTTCCACTGTAGGCGTGCATCCTTTTATCATGTCAAGGTTGAACTTTATGTAGGTACTTGAAAAATATGTTTTTGTATCCCTAACCTGGCTGGACTGTCTCTTTGTCATCCAGGCCTTTCTTGTTTGCTATGAAGCACTGTGAATTTTTCTTTTTTCTAAAAAACTTTGAGATAAAATTTAAATTTGCTAGTAGATAAATATGACTTTTAGATATAAATAACATATGATACTTAAATTATGCTGTCTTTGCTCTTTACCTATTTGACTATTTTAACCATTTAACTTCTATTTTCTTTTTAGTTGATTGTACCTTTTGGATAATTTCCTTCTTCCTTGTATGTACACCTAATTCTTTCCAACTCTTCAAGCTTTAAAGAATCATAAGGTAATTCTTCATCACAAATAAAAAATGTTTTATGAGAAAATAACAAATATTATCTTTCTGCAATTTTTAATCATGTTTTGTTCACTCTTTATTTCTTTTTCAGTGTACTCAGAACTTCTTATCTTTATTTTCCTAATTGCCAAGTGATATTTTTTTGGTTATTAACTTTTCCCTTACTACTCATCAAAGTAATTTTTGTATTAAAAAGACTTAAAAAGCATATCTTTATGTTCTTTCTTTCTTTCTTTCTTTCTTTCTTTCTTTCTTTCTTCCTTTTCTGTCCTTTTTACTACACTTACAGTTTGAAGCTTACAGTGAGTTTTTAAATTGTGCTTTTAAGAATTAAGATAAAATGAGAAAGAGACAGGCAGACAGACAGAGAAAATTCCCTCAGCATTTCAGATTCTGTAGTTTGGAGAGAGAATTCAACTTGTTTCTCAAAATTCAGTGATGTCATTGAAGGGACACAGTTATTTTATTTCCATCAAAGAAAATAATCCATAAATACATTATTTTGTATATAAATTTAGGTGATGTCATCTGTGCTTCCTCCTCTCAGTGGATTAATAATATATTTTATACACAGTATTTGCAACAGTTTTACAAAAGTGAACAGATCCAATTCTCATTCACCGTGTGGCCCTCTTATGTACTTGGAAATGAATTGTTTCCGATTTTCTTCTTTGCTACAACTACATTAAAGCTCTCCTGCTCTATTATTTGTATGGACTTTCCAAAGCATGAATCTTTACCTTACATTGTGTCATTTAAATATGAATTTCTCATTTATGATACAGTGTATAAGTTTTTATAGAGATCCTTTGGTTTTATTTCTGATTCACTCACCCCCTGACTGAAGATTTCTTACTTAAGATCAATATTGACTTACATCAAGCAAATTGTTAGATGGAAAAAATCTAATAATCATAAACTCTAGAGTGAATCTGTCCTAAATATAAGTCAGAGGATAGCAATATTAAATAATAAAATCAAATTTTTGGAAGTAATAACTTCAAAATTAATGCAGTTGAACCCAACTTCTTATCTGATGCTTCAATGTCCACTACCACATGCCCATAAAGGATTTGGTAAGCTCCAAGCTTGAAGACATGTAGAAAAGGAGAGCCTCCAGGGAAGGAAACATGTTTTCTTTCAGGCTGACTCAAAGATTTGCCACCCTGCAATTTCTGCTTACTGTGTAGTTTCTAGCTCTTTGCCCTTAACAGAACAATAGTCCTTCCTTCATTTGACAGACACCCTTATAAATATTTGAGGAAAGGCATTGTATCCTCTTTTTGTTCACAAACCTTTTCAAATTTGAAAAACCGTATATCTTTTTCTTAGGTCCACTCATCATTCTAGTCCCAATCTTCTGTAAGAAGCTCTGTGATCAGCAGAGCTGAGCTGGATTATTTCTTCCATTAAAAACATTTGTTTTTCTGTCACTGAAAGCCTGATGTCATATTGACTTTACTTATACTCAATTACATGGTAGTTTTGTATTGTACTTATCCCCCCAAAGCCCTTGTGGTAGGCGGAACAACACCCCTTCCCTAAAGATGCCACATCCTAATCCCCTGAACCTGTGAATGTGTTACTTTACATGGCAAAGAGACTCTGCATTGGGATGAGACTAAGACTTGAGATGAAGAGATGATCCTGGATTACCTGCTTGGGCCCAATGTAATAACAGGGTCCTTATTAGAGGGAGGCAGTAGCATCAGAGTCAGAGAAGGAGATGTGACCACAAGGGCAGAAGTCAGGGTGATGTTATTGCTGGAAGGGAACCAACAGCCAAGGGAGGTAGGCAGCCCCTGGAAGCTGGGAAGGGCAGGAAGGGATGCTCCCTCAGTGTCTCCAGAGAACCAGCTCTGCTGGTACCGTGATTTTATCCTTGGTAAGAGAAACTTGGGGGCTTCTAACCTTTGAGCTGTAAGATAAGAAATCTGTGTTTTTAAAGCTACCAAGTTTATGATAATTTGTTATAGCAGTGATAGAAAACTAGTATAATTCCTAAATCATCTTCATACATAGCACTTCTAAGTCATGTGGTACTTATGCCATTTATTCTTAGGAGCCCCTTAAAGCAAATTATATTCATTCTTTTAAAATTTTAGATTGTTGGATTGGTCTCATTTCTCCATTTTAAATGTTGATTTGACTTCAATTACCAGCCTTATCAATTTTGTTCCTTCTGGAACTTGGTAAGCATACCTTGTGTTATGTAACTGTGATACCGGAATGAATGTTCATTTTACATGATCGACCACCTGCATTGATTGGTCTTTACCTTTGAAGAAGGACATGGCTATAAGCTACTGCTACACTCTCCTTCCTCTCTTTATAGCATAGAGCTGAGTTCTAGCTCCTTTCATTCTAACAATTTTGGGAAAAATAAGAAGAAAAGAGAAGCATGGACTGTTTTCTATTAGGAATCTAAGAATCCAGAACCACATCAAAAATACAAAGTTACCACCCAGTTTACCAAAATTCCAACGACAAAATAAGATGGCTTACAGGAAAGTGTTCTGTAAATAAAAAAACTTACTATATCTGAAGTGAAACATAAGAATTGATGTACAACTTGAACTAATCATATGCTATCTGTCAGGCACTATAAGAGGCATTTTTCCATGTGTTACCATGTTTAATCCCCATGACCTCCATTCTATTAGGTATGTGTGATCTTCATATATGAAATTACTAACCTATGGTTAGACAACAATTTGCCTAACAATCACATAGTTATCTACAATTGTTGGAGGTGGGAATCAAACCTTTTGATGTTTTATTTTTATTATTATTTCTATAATCCTGTGAATAAAAAGATCTGAAATATGTTACTATCCAGATTTTTCCAGAATGAAGATTCATATAATTATTCCAAATAAATTCCAGGATTTTTAATTTGGAATATGCAATAGAATAGAAAATATTTTTCAAAACACCAAAACATCAGCAGAGCAAAATAGAAAAATCACCATTGCCTACCATTTTATAATCTTGTTAGCAAGTTATTGGTCAATTGGTGATCTCTCAATCAATTCTTAATTCCTTTGGTTGACCTAAACATCTTAGCTGAAAAACAAATTTTTTTAGTCTCATTCTGGATTAAAACAGTTTTAAACTGACATGCACATCTAAGAAAAAATACATTTCCTGAAGAGAAGCTTCATCATTATCAATTTAAAAGGATGAACTTTTCTCTTTAAAATATTCAGGTCACTCTAATTATCTACCTTGATTTTTTGGAATAGAATTGAAATTTTGAAAAATAGATGTAATGTTACATGGGGTCAGGTATTATTAGGTAGTACTCCATGAACAATTAGTTGCTATGCAACAGCCTTCAACCAGGAACTGAAAATATTTTTTTAATAAAATAATGTTCTTTTATATTCTGTCTGGACTCAAGCTATGCATATATAAATAAAAAGTATTCAGTCTTACTGACTCTGATCTTATTTGTGTGTACCTTTAGTGATACCTTGGGCACATGAAGGAAGACTGCCCTATGAATCCTGTCTAAGCTTTAAATGTGTTTGCCTATACAAAGATAGAAGATGACAGTTGGAATAGCAGTATTTGGTATTTGTTTATCATCTATCTCTGAGAAACTCAATACTCTACAAAATTATCTTTCCTATAAAGTAAAACATCTTTATTTTAACAAAATATAAACCACATAAACTGGTTAATATTATCACCAACTCAGAATATCAATTTGCTAATGAAGGAAGTAGAAATACATGGTTAATGTTCAGCATTATTGAAATAAGCAACAATTTACTTCAGAGGAATATGAGCAAATACACTTAAGGGTCAAGATTTGGTGAAAAATGAGGTATTAATTCTCAGTATGAGGACATCTGTAAGATATTTCAGCTTCTGCTCTGAAATCAGATGCCCTGTTACTCTAACCTGAAGGCATGTTCTAAACATACCTCCACAACCATAGTAATCAATTTCACACCTAACTATTGCATCAGCATGGTGATAACTTCAGAAATGATTACAAAGGTAGTTCTCTCCTTTTTTCTTGTCGACAGTGACTTTTATTTCCAGGGAAAAAAATGAACAAATCATACAATGTTATATGATTTTATTTCTTCTAAAAAAACCACATATTTCTGAAATATATAAGAATGGCCCCAATTTGCTTCACTGTCCTTATATATGCTATGTTCATGAATGAGTTGATGGGATTGAAATACACATAAAAATACATATATTAAATTATAGATATTACCCTTTAAGGTTTCTATAATTTATTAGTTTGTGATTTTATAATATTATGTTTAAAACACATATAAAATGCAGTTGCATGGTTTAAAGCACTGTGTTTGAAGTCAGGAAAACTGGTTGTTGTTTCAGCTCTGCCCCTACAAGCTGTATGATTTTGGTAAAACATTTATCTTAAGCTTGTTTGATCATCTGTGGGGGGAGCACATTAATATCTATCATGTTTGATTTCTACAGTGATTAGTTTGAAGCAGATAAAGTGATATAAAATTATTTTATATATAAATTACATTTGATGAATCAAATGATACAAGTCAGATTAAGTTAGAATTTTAGGGTATATAATCATAGAAGTTCAAAAAGAACAGACATCTTTTTGGTTGGTTGGTTGTTTCATCAAGATGGCCTTAGAAGGATTACTAGCTTATTCTAAAAGATTCGAATGGACAGAACGTTCTTATTATGGGGAACCACACAACAAAAATGTTGGATCAGAAAAGAGAAATCATGCTTGGGAGCCGTGGATAAATTATCCTTCTTAGAATGAAATGTTTATGTTAACAGAGGGCGACACGGTTGAAAAGACTGGAAAAAAAGAGACTGGACTTTGTAGGACTTTTTGATGTAAAGTAAGAGCTTCATGAATATTCAGTAGAAAAAGAAAGAGAAAGAGGGAAGGATGGAAAGAAGGAAGGGAAGGAGAGAAGGAGGGAGGAAGGGAGTGAGGAAGGAAGGAAGGAAGAGAAGGAGGGAAGGAAGAGACGAGGGAGAAAAGAGACAAGAGAATGTAAACGGTGTGCATTAAAGTCTTGCTCTGTGTCACACTATGACAGGTATTTTAATATAGTCTAATATAATGCACATGATCACCATAGATAATTTCATCCACACTACAATTTTTTTTTAATTAAGAGAAATTATCTAGTGTGCCTAAGCCACAATATGAAAAAAAATAATGCTTTGAGTTCAGTTCTGTGCCCTTTTGCTGTGACACACCAGCTCTCCCTGTAATGTGCAGGTCAGGAAGGGTTCTGGTGAGTGTGAGATAGTAGAAATACCACGCAATTATATTAACAACATCTTGTCCGACTATACTGTCATATCAGCATATAGCATGCTTCATTTTCCTAAACTGCTAACAGATATTTTGGGGAAAATGCATCAAGACAAAAAGCGAAAACTGTTACAAATCAGCATAGCTGATAGTGGCTTTAGAGAATCTTACTCAAAAGGATATTTAGCATAAGGGCCGGCATCCTCAGAGATTTCACAGAATTGATGAGTGACAATTTTTCTTAACATAACCATCTGTTCAGATAAATGGAAAGAATAATATCCTGAACTGTACCGAGATGCCCTGGTTATCTATCTATTTTGTCAGTTCAAGATCATTGGGATTTTCTCAAAGTTTCTTCTAAATTAAGAGACCAGACCACTCTCCTTTGATTTTATTGTCTCCATGTCACCACTTTCCTTAAAAGTTGTATTCAGAAATGAAAATCAGAGGCAATAGATATAATAGAGAAGATAAAGAGGTGTATCATAAAATGTGAATAATTTCCCCAATTTATACCAAGATAGGAAGCAAAGTTCTTCCTACATAACTCGGCCAAGGTGAGCAATGATCATGGCACTCTGACGATGGCCTCTGATCCGAGAATTTGGGGTCACACACAGCCAAGGCCCAGAGGGTTCTTGAACTTTTTAGGGGACACCAGAGCCTGGTCCACAAAATCATGTGTTACCACAACCTCTTCCCCATTTCCTATTACCAACAGCTCAGGCCTGAGATGACTAGAACTTATAAAACACCCCCTCTCCTTGTCCAAATAGATTTGGTTAAAAGAATACTTATTTTCAAAGGAACTACCAATCAAGATAGCACTCTATGTTATTTCTATTTGCAATAAACTACCTGATGTCTTTTTTCTCAATAAGTATCTTTACTTCACTCTAGATCAATACTGGTTAGTACATCGGAATATGAATGAGTACTCCACAGATAATCATAATAAAGTTGCAGGAGACATTTTCACTTTCCTTCTGAATGAAGGGGAAAAAACCAAATGATATGAAGCTAATAGTATATTTCTTTTTTTATATCATATCTGCCTTTCTAAAGGCAAATAATCAAATAATTGTCTCTGTCAATCAAGCAGAACTCCTTTGATTTGTAACTCAACATTTATATAAAATATTTAACATCATTGACAAGTTGCTTTCTGAAACTCTCTCTTGCTTTGATTTTAAGACATCACTTGTCTCTCTCTGTCTGATTACTCTTCCTCAGGGGACTTTGTAAATTTTCTTTATGCACATTCTCTTAAATGTGTTTTTGTTCCCCATAACCTATCTTAGACCCTGATCTCTTCTTTCTAGACATATACTCCTTGAACGACAAACCAGCTACATAGCTTCACCTACAGCCAACATGCTATTGAATTCAAATTAATATCTCTATTCTAAACCTCTCCCCTGAACTCCCTTCATGTATTTCCGTCTTGTCTTGGATATCCCACAGATAGTTCAAACCCAACATGTTACGCTCAGTCGGGGAATGTTGCCATAGCTTCTATGAAGAAATCAAATGTATCACTTGACATAATAGCTGTTTGCTTATTTTTCCTCCTGCCCATTAGAATATCAACTCTCAAGGAGCAATGGCATGATTCTCAGCTGATATTTACAATCAGAATAATTCTGATATAGCAGAAAGGAAGAGAGGAGACATATACAATAAGAAGAAAGTGGTAGAGGGTACCCAACGGCATTTAGGAATATCAGCTGAGGTTACAACTAGCACATTTACCTCCAGTACCAGGTGATGTATGATGACTTATTCCACTGTCACTTTCAACCATCAAAAATAAAAAGACAGTGGATTACCAGGAAGATGAAAGTAATCTCTTCGTTTTCATTTTAACCCACAACCTCATTAAATATGAGAGCTGGAATAAAGGAAAATAATTTAAAATGCAGAGGAAGACAGAGGAAAATGCAGTAAGACACAAAGGAAAAGTCTGTGAAAAGGTTTATTTTATTCAGCATTATATAATGACTGGCAGATGCTCTTATTTGTAGCCTTGTATCTAGAGGCTATGGTCTAGCACTTGAATCAGAGAGGAAAATAATTGTATTTTAAGAAGCTAAATATTTAAGTAGAAAATGAGAAACTTCTTGTTATCTCTGAATAACAGAGAAGCATTAAGACAGCAATAATGAAACAATAGTCCTGGTGTGTCACAGGTGAATGAATTGCTGGTCTAGATAGTTCAATCAAAGTAGGCCAATATTGATGTGCCTTTAGAAAGACAGATGGGATATTTCATGTACCATTCAATGTAACGAATCGTCAGGGAGAAAAAAAATCTCCAGGATGTGCAGTGAAGAAGGAAACTAAATTCTAAGATGTATTTCAATTCAGCTGGAAGAGAAGCAAAGACATTTTTGAGTGTACCAAAGAAAGGTATTTTTTAATAATCTGTTATTTTACATAGATTAGCTATTTTCCAAAGTGACTCCTGTGTTGAATCTGAATACATGAATACAGTCTGATGATCGCATTACAACATGTCACAAAGAAAAAAAAAAAAAAGAGTTTCAAGTTACTAATTAAAAAAAGGTGTGTGTGTCGGGTTTGGATTTCAGGTACTATAGACAGACTGAGGACTAAATCTGAACGACCCAGGGGTAAAACAGAGACATACGAGACTATGTCTGAGTCATCTTTTCATCTGGAATGCCTAGCACAGAACATAGCTAATATGTGTTTGAATAAATGAATGAGGACAAATCAGAATTCTAAAAAAAATTAAGGCTTTTTAGCAAAACTGTGTGCCAAATATTTGTACATGTACAATTACATTTGTATTTCCCATTTATGCTAATCCTTGCCAGCCCTGCAAGGTAGGTGTTATTATGCCCATGTTCAAAAGAGAAGAGTGAGGTTTGGGCAGATAGTAGTATCTTCCCAAAGTCAAAATCAGTGCAGCTTGTATGTGGCAGAACTGTGTAGGAGCACATCCCGTGTTACCTCATTGTCTGACTGATTTAAGTTCTCTCTCTCTGTCTCTCTCTTTCTTGCTTATTAAATTGTTATAAAGCTCATGGCAAACTAACATGTTGGAAAGTGCTTTACAGCAGCCATTCCCAGATCTCCAAGTAAGCCAGTTTCCTTGGTGACATCATCAGATTAAATAAAATGGGAAATAAGTACTAAATATATGACTAGAAGTTTAATGCTTCTCTTTAGTTGGAGGTCAGGGTAAAAGTAAGGAAGAGATTACCTGGCAGCTTTATTGCAAATATTTCTTTCCTCCTCCTCTACCCATCCTCTGTGGAAATCATATACTCAACTTGATTTCAACATTTAGTAAAACAGCTGTGAAATAGCATTCCATTTCACAGTACTGTAATGAAAAGAGATGTCCATTGCAGAAAAAAAAATATGCAGTAACCAAGGAAGCTGCTAGGACTGACCAAAAGAGATGTGAGCAGAGATTTGATCCAAGTCATATATGTTCCAAGGTTTGATTTCAGCAGGAAAATCCAGTACCTTTCAATCCTTATTCTTACATTTTCCCAAACTTCAGCCCAGAGTGTATGACCTTGTACTCACAATCCCCAACATACTACCCCCTCAGGAGTTTTAACTGTGCTTTCTTTGCCCAACAGAAGGTAGAGTTATGATTGGGCTCTAGGATGTAGGAAGTGAATTTTCCCACTGGAAAAAAAAATACTGTTAATTATGGCATGTCATTCATTTGACAGCATTTATTAAGTATCGTGTTCAGGGCACTGTTCTGGGTTTGGGATATATAGAGTTAAAAAAAACAAAAATTAGACAAAAGCTCTGACTTCAGGGAGCTTACATTCCAATTGGAGGAGACAATAAATAAACCAAATAAATAGGATAGGAATAGATCAAAACAGGGCTATGAATGGGTACAATTTGGAATAGGTTCATCAGGGAAGAAGGCCTTAGCGATAAGCTGACCTTTGGATAAAGGCTTACCAGAAAGGAGGCTTGAGCCCTGTGATTAGCTAATGGAAAAGCATTTCAGCCGGGAGAAACAGTCTGTGCAAATTTGATGTGAATTGCATTGACTGTATTTGATTAACAGCAAGGAGGAGAGTTTGTCTGTGTAGACTGACCCAGGACGTGGTGAGAGACGAGACCGTCACAGAAAAGTAAGAGCAGGGCTACGGTCTGAAGGTTTGTGTCCCCCAACATTCACACAGTGAAATCCTAGTGCCCAAGATGGTGGTGTCGGGAGGTGGTGTCGCCAAAGGAGGGGATTAGGTCATGAAGATGGAGCCCTCGTGAATGAGATTAGGCTGCTTACAAAAGAGACCCCCAGGATCCCTCACTCTTTCTGCCATGTGAGGACACAGTGAGAAGTCTGCAGGCTGGAAGAGGACCTTCACCCGACTATGCCGGCACCCTGACCTCAGATTTCCAGCCTCCAGGACCATAAGAAACAAATCTCTGTTGTTTATAAACTACCCAGTGTGTGGTAGTTGAGTAGCACATCCAGACTGAGGGGAACACTTTCGACCATGTGTGTATGCATTGGCCCTTATACAGATGCTGACTTTCACTGTGAGGGGCATGGGGCAGTGGCAGGTTCCTCTGGGGAAAGGTGAGATGATCTAACCTCAGTGTTAAAGGGGCATCTGGCTGCGGTGCAGAAATTAGCCTAGTCAAGGGCAAGGGCGGAATCAGATTGACAGTATCGTATACTCTTCTGGAGAAGTGGCAATGGGAGAGGGCTGGGAGAAACGGTACCATGCTGAGTATTTTCTGAAAGGAGATACAAAGGATTTGCTGGGGAAAAAAATGAGTAGTCAGTGTGGATGTTGAGTTTTGTGTCTCTCTAGCACTGATCAGGATTTAATCAGAAACTTGGAGTTGATTCTTATTTTTGCTGCCAATCCAACGAGGTGAACCTTCTCCCTGTTCTGAGTGTGTCAGGCTTTGGCAGTATCCCAGAAGGTGGTTACTTGGTGTTCATTTTTTGAAAAAACAACAATAACAAAAAGTGATCTACCTCTAAGAAACCAGTTTTTGTTTTAATTTTTTTTTTTTTTTTTTTTTTTTAAAGACAACTGAGTTAGCAATTAGTTTAAGCAAGCAGTAAGGGAAAAAAGTTTGCTTCGGATCACGACCACAGCTGCGAGGTACACCAGTCAAAGAAAGGTGAACTAGCTAAAGGAAGCAAAAGACGAAATTGAACTGGAATGTCTTAGGGACAGGCCGTTACTTCATTAATCACCACACACAGTGTAATAGCAGAAAGAAAAGCCACAAGAACAAAGGAACTCATGAAAAGCCTTTCACTATGGAGAATCAAGAGCACGATCCACAGTGGCCAAGAAGCACATGAAAAGATGCTCAACATCACTAATCATTAGAGAAATGCAAATCGAAACTACAATGAGATATCACCTCACACTAGTCAGAATGGCCATCATCAAAAAGTCTACAACTAACAAATGCTCAAGAGGGTGTGGAGAAAAAGGAACCCTCCTACACTGTTGGTAGGAATCTAAATTGATGTAGCCACTATGGAGAACAGTATGGAGGTTCCTTAAGAAACTAAAAATAGAGCTACCGTATGATTCCACAATTCCACTACTGGGCATATATCCATAGAAAACCATAATTCAAAAAGACATATACACTCAAATGTTCACTGCAGCACTATTTACAATAGCCAGGACATGGAAGCAACCTAAGTGTCCATCGACAGATGAATGGATAAAGAAGATGTGGTACATATAGACAATGGAATACTACTCAGCCATAAAAAAGAATGAAATAATGACATTTGCAGCAACATGGATGGACCTAGGGATAATCATACTAAGTGAAGTAAGTCAGAGAAAGACAAATATCATATATCATTTATATGCAGAATCTAAAATATGATACAAATGAACTTATTTACAAAACAGAAACAGATTCACAGATATAGAAAACAAACTTATGGTTACCAAAGGGGACTTGAGAGGGGAGGGATAAATTAGGGATTTGGGATTAACATATACAACTACTATATATAAAATAAATAATCAACAAGGACCTACTATATAGCACAGGGAACTGTACTGAATATCTTGTAATAACCTATAATGGAAAAGAATCTGAAAAAGGATACAACTGAATCACATTGCTATACACCAGCCACTAACACAACACTGGAAATCAACTGTACTCCAAAAAAATAAATAAATTTACAAAAGAGCACAATCCACAGGCCTACTGTCCCTTCACTCACTCTCTTCATGTCTACCTTCAACCAGCACAGGACAACTCAGATGCGAGCACTGGCTTTGGGAACAGGAGTAACTTGTCAGGTGCTGGTACCTGTGGTTTATCTTCCTGGGGACAGAAAGTATTCAATGACTTGTTACTATGGTAACAAAACATAAAGCAAATATAATAACCAACATGGCTATTGTAACTTTCAGTTTTTTAGAAAAGTGTTTCAGAAGCCTTTAAAAACTCATAGCTTCTGCTTGCTGTTTTCTCATACCGTTCTTCAACTGCTTTTACAATTCTTCCAGGAATATAAACAAAAGATGAAGTTAAAGAATCAATTGAAAAAAAAAAAATCTATTTGTTCCTTTCCAAAGGAAAAAAAATCACACATTAACCTGTGATGAATAAAGTTCCCATTTCTGCAGGTTGCTTTGTGTAGGGAACGGCACGGTGCCCCACTGACTTACTAAGAGCCAGTTGTAACCAAGAAACTTGTCATAAAGTAATGCAGCACCTGAGAGAAATCAATGTAGGAGTGTTCATTAAACGAAGACAAGAAGTATTGATCTGCGGAAGGGAAGAGGAGCCCAGGGGACTTTTCAGCGGTGTGGAAGCAGGAGAAAGAAACAGAGATGAGTGAACTAAACTGAGTTTTTATTCTGTTTCCTTTAACTAAAGTAGAATTTGCAGTGTAACTACTGGAACACATTAAAAAAGAAATGGAATAGCAGAAAAACAGCAGTACTCAAGCGGTCCATAAAGTAAAGAGGGGTGGGCGAAGTGACCATGAAAATACCAATTCAGCTGAAGAAGATGTGTTTATAAGAGTTTGGTCTAAAATGGGAGCATATTTCCACCAGTGTTTTGGAAGATTTCATTTGGACAGTGTTGATACTTAAAGTATATTCTTAATTGCAACACCAAGGCATTTAGAAACTAGACCAACATCGTTTATGAATCTCTGAAATTGGGAGGGGGTGGCTTCAGCACAACCAGTAAAAGACAACTGCATGTTTATGATGAGAATAGTTGGTAGACTAGGAAATTGCTCCTAATAGCATTCATTAGTATTCACCTACCAGTAAAAAAAGTGGATTTGTTACTTACCAACCACTCCCTACTCTTTAATAATACTCATTATAAGCACCACTGAATTCTACTACCTAGCAGAAAACTGAAATAATGAATTAGCTGATGGAGAAAAGATATAATATTCATCCCAGGACCATGGTGATCTATCTGTTCATTCATCCCTCATTCATCCAATAAATATATATTGCTTACTTTATTCTAAGCAGTCTGCTAAGTTTGGTTTTGAGCTCAAATTCAAACCTCACAAACAAATATAGGTCCAGTCTGCATGCAATTTACGCTTCAATATAGAAAAACTTTAATCAAATAATCACAAATAAATATATAATTACAAAAATGTGCATATAAAATAAAGACAAGATATCATTAAATTCTGCAACAAGGGAGCATCAGCTATTCTGTTATTTTATCCTGAAAATGACTACTGAATTAGTATTTGAAAAATCTATATTTGGTTACACAAATGGGGGCTGGGGTTGGGAAAGGAGAGGGGAAGAGCTTTGTACACTTGGGGAGCAGCACATAAAGATCCTGAATGAGAAAAAGAGCAAAATGGTTTAAACCACTGAAAGAAGGGCTGCATGGCTGAAGCCCACAACAATGGTGCCAGATGTGGCTGGTGTAGGAGGTGGGACTCAGCTCAGAATTATGAACATCGTGGTAAGGTTTTATCCTAATTGTGATGGGGAGCAACTGAAAGGTTTTAAGGAATGGGAAGTGTCACTGTCCAATTTATACTTTTAAAGGATGCTGCCACATGTGGACAAAATTGAAGAAGGGCAAGAGTTTTGCGAAGAGGCCAGTTTAAAGCCTATTTCTGTAAAACAAGTGTGAGACGATGGTGACTTGAACGAGCAGAGTGACAGTGGGATTATTGAGAGTAGCTGGAGTAGGAAGTCAGGACCGAAAGAGATTTTCGGGATCATGAAAATCTTAGTCAGTTTGGGCTGCTGTTAACATAAAGACGATCCATCCTGAGGCAAAATTCCTCTCCAGCTGTGAGTCTGCGAAACCAACAAGTCATGTGCTTCCAAAGTACAATGGTCAGACAGGCATAGGACAGACATTTCTAATTCAAAAAGGAGAAACAGGAAAGTAGCTTGGGATTGACATACACACACTACTAGATATAAAATGAATAACCAACAAGGACCTACTGTATAGTACGGGGAACTCTACTCAATATTCTGTAATAAAAAAAACTGAAAAAGAATGAATATATGTATATGTGTAACTGAATCACCTTGCTGTATACTTGAAACTAACACAACATTGTAAATAAACTATACTCCAATAAAATTAAAAATAAAAAATTAAAAAAATTAAATAACAAGCATCTTTTCTTCCAAAAAAAAAAAAGAATAAAGGGGTCATATGTCCCAAGTGAGCCTAAAACCTAACAGGGTGAAAAACACTAAACCTTAAGATTCAAGAAGAATCCTCTTTGGCTTGAGGGCAGCCTGATGATCTCAGAATCACCTTGGAGGAGTCATTTTCCCCTTGTCTTGAGCAGTGCCTGACCTCTATTGAGATGGCTAGCTAGGCACTTGGTCTTTATCAAATGGTCACTTGGCTATACCCTGAGCATACTTTTTCATTTTTTACAAAATGGATAGGCTGAGAGAATTGCAAATTTTAAAATTCTTGTTCCTTTTTGCTTAACCATTCCATCTCAAAGTTATTTCTCTCTTCTCACATTTTACTGTAAGCTGTCAGGAGGATCCAAGCCACTCCGTCAGCACTCTGCGTACAAATGTCCTCAGCCGAACATCCACTTCCATCACTGGCAAGTTCTGTCTTCCACAAAACACTGGAACACAAATTCAATTCACCAAGCTCTCTGCCAGTTTACAAAGATCACCTTTCTTTTCCCCATTGTCCAATAACATCTTTCTCATTTTCATCTGAGACCTCCACAGAATGGCCTTGACTGACTATATTTCTATCTACATTCTCTTCATGATTACTTAAGTGTTCTCTAAGAATACGGAAGATTTCTCTGTAGCTCTCCTCTTTTCTTTGTGAGCCTTCACCAGAATCTATCTTTAAAAGTCCATCCACAGCAATTTAGGTTTTTTTCTAGCACACATCTCAAAACTCATCCAGCCTCTGTCCATTACTCAGTTCCAAAGCGGCTTCTATCTTTTTAGATATTATTACCATAGCACCCCGCTTCTTGGTATCAATTTCTGTGTTAGTCCATTCAAGCTGACGTAAGAAAAGTACAAAAGACCAGGTGGCTTAAACAATGAACGTTTATTTCTCACAGTTACGGAAGTTGGGAAGTCCAAGGCTAAGGCTGTCTGATGGGTGCTCATTCCTGGTTCACAGATTGCTGTTTTCTCATCCCCTCACATGATGGAGAGAGATGATGAGATTTCTGGAGTCTCTTTTGTAAGGACACTGATCCCATTCATGAGGGATCCACTCTTACGACTTCATCACATCCCAAAGGCCCCACCTCCTAATACCATTAAGGTTTAGATAGGATTTCATTGTGTAAATCTGGGGGGACACAAACATTCAGTCCATAATAATCACCATACTCATATAACTTATTTGATAGTGGTAGGTGCTAAATAAACACCTGTTAAAACAATAGCAAGTAGGAAAAGAAGGAAGGAAGGAAGGAGGGAAGTTAGGATGTAGAACTTTCTTAATAAATATTCAGAATGAAGGAAGGAAAGAAGGAAAGAAAGAAGACAGGAAGGAAGGAAGGGAGAAGGAAGGAAGAAAGAAGTTATGGAGAAAGAAGTAATGGAAGAAGAGGAAAAAAGCATCTTGGCAATCTGGCAGAAAATTGTTGGAATCAGGTGCATTAAATTTCAGATCAAATTTAAAACTTGTGGGACCAGAGTCTCCCAAATAGTTGTGAAATTTATTTACACATACAGATATTACATTCAATTTTTTAAGCTGTTTCTTAATTTTGTCAGTAACAAACTTAAATCCATAAGATTGGCATGCATGTAGTATTCTATTAAGGTTGATAGACTAAACCATGTTGCTGGGAAAGGATTGTGTAAGTCTAAACTGACAATGTAAGATGACGGGTAGTTGCTGGCTGACTTCCAGTGGATAGCAGCAACACACAGATCACCTTTGAATATTCCAACCAGAAATGGATTATTTAAACCATTGATTTTGAATAAGCAGATTTTGCCATAAAAAACTGCTACTTGAAATCAAGCAAAGAAAGATCTTGGTCCATTTTCAAGCAACTCCATCACATACTTCGGTAAAAATCAAGTCACTCTGGAAAAAGCAAAACTATGGAGACAGCGAAAAGATCAGTGGTTGCCAGAGGTCTGGGGAGAGGAAGGGATAAAAAGATTGAACATAGGAGATTTTTAGGGCAATGAAAATATTCTACATGATGTTGTATATATGTCATTAAACATTTGTGAAAACCCATAGAATGTACAACACAAAGAGTGAACCTTAATGTAAACTATGGACTTTAGTTAATAATAATGTATCAATATTGGCTCATCACTTGTAACAAACACTGATACAAGATGTTAACAATAAAAACTTTGGGAGGGGCAAGGAATAGAAGGAAACTCTCTCTACTTTCCAGTCAATATTTTTGTAAACTTGAAAATAAGGTTTATTAATTAAAAACAAATCAAAGTCATTACTATCTTTCCATTCTTGCTAACACCATAGTCACTATATTTTGTCAGATAATGGTGAGCCCCAACTTCTTGAAGAAAGAATATAAAGAAATACAAATATTAAAGGTAAATGAAGAATTCCTGTGGCAGGCTAATCTACTGCCATCTTGCACAGGATTAAAGATGTAGAATTCTGTTTGTATACCTAGAAAACTTCAATCATGAAAAAGCTGTCAGCTTTGGGAAGATGGCCCATAGAAACATAAATGGTTGCTTTCATTATTTTTAGGTTTGTACAACAAAATATATCCCTGCAAATAGTTTTCTGGCCCCTTCCACTGTAAAAATAATACTTTATTATTATTTTAATAAGAATAATTAATATTTATAAACAATGTCACTGCTTCCCAATTAAAATAAGTCATTAGAAGAGAGCTGAACTGAACAAAGCCTAAAATTTTTATTCAAAACAATTCATTCATTCATCAAAAGGCACTTAACTTTCAACTATATGTGTTGCTATCTATGGCCATCTTGAGAGAGAAGAGGCAGAGCTTTTTAGATGGCCATGCTCTAGAATCGACTCTAAAACCACAGAGGTGGGAAATTTGTGTCCATTACTTCCTTGTGCATGCCATCTAAATATATATATAAAATATAAAATAAATATATAAATAATTAGTCTATTTTGGCCGTCTGTAACTCGATTTATAAGTTGTGTTTCCTTGTATAAACTGTTGCTCCTTTATTTCTGGATAAATCTTCAATCATGCCAAAAATTAAATGAGGGCCTATCAGAGGAGAACATATAAGTAGGGTCAACTCTGCATCTGGGTTATCAAATAAAAAGTATTGGCTGTCCACGAACAAGATATTGTGACCCTCACATTTGAGTTATATGAGTTATCTCGCCACAACTACAGTCTTTGTGGTGGATCTGTATGAAAAATGATAATGAGGCATCTAAAGTTAGTAAAATATTTAGAAGTAGTGAGAAGCATTCAGTAGCCACTTCTAAGTATTTGCTGTGTTCCAGATCCTGCCATATGGGTGAAGGTGCTCTTTATTTATCTGGTAGTTTTTGTGCACCTACATTTAGATAAGAACAGTTCTAGACATGAGGGATATAACAGTAAATCAAAAATCCTTCCCTAATGAGACAAAATTCAAGGGGGGAGAAGGAAGCACAGATGAGGGAACTGGTAACTGCATACAAAATAAGTGAAGGGAGACTTCATCCTGGAGGAGATGCCTGAGTTAGGTCTATTGGCCTATCCTTTTCTAGGTGGAAAGGACACAGAGATCCGTATATACATGGTGGAAGGCTGAAAAAGCAAGGTACTTTTGGAAAAGAGCAGATGCATTGTAATGAGTGAGGTATACAAGAAGCAAGTATGTAATCTAAGAAAGAGAACAGGAAGGTCAGCCAAGATTATGAAATTTAAAATTTATCAACAGAGGAATGGATAAAAAAGATGTAGTACATATATATACAATGGAATGTTACTCAGCCATAAAAAAGAACAAAATAATGCCACTTGCAGTAACATGGATGCAACCAGAGATTATCATACTAAGTGAAGTAAACCAGACAGAGAAAGACAAATATTATATGATAGCACTTATATGTGGAATCTATTAAAAGGGTACAAATGAACTTATCTACAAAACAGAAATAGAATTATAGATGTAGAAAACAATCTTATGGTTACCAGGGGGAGAAGGGGGAGGGATAAATTGGAAGATTGAGATTGACATATACACACTACTATATATAAAATAGATAACTAATAAGGACCTACTGTATAGCATAGGGAACTCTACTCAATAATCTGTAATGACCTATATGGGAATGGAATCTAAAAAAGAGTGGATACATGTATATGTATAATTGATTCACTTTGCTGTACAGCAGAAATTAACACAACATTGTAAATCAACTATACCTCAATAAAAATTTTTAAAAAATAAATAAAATAAAATAAAATAAAATTTATCATAATGGCACTACTGTCCATTGCATGTTTTTAAGCCAGAAAGAAGCATAATTAGTACAGTTTTAAAATAGCATGTTTGGGATGAACAGATACACACTACTATATATAAAATAGATAACGAACAAGGACCTACTGTATAGCACAGTGAACTTGACTCAATGTTTTGTAATAACCTATAAGGGAAAAGAATGTGAATATATATATATATATATATATATATATATATATATATATATGAATCACTTTGCTGTACCCCTGAAACTAACACAACATTGTAAATCAACTATACTTCAATTAAAAAAACATAGCATGTGGACTGAATTTCAGAATGCAGAAATGAGAAGCAGTGAATATTTTCACAAAGGAAATACCGTAGTCCACATGAAAGATAATGAGAGCACAAAGTAAGGTTCAGGCAATGAGGATCTAGAGAAAAGAATCATCTAAAAACAGAATAATATCAGAAATAAAGTGTGCGTGTGCCATACAGCTACATAAACAACAAAAAGAAAAGTCCCCAGAAGTGGTCACTGAATTCTTTTTAAGAGTTAGGAGGTTGTCAGAGTATAGAGTCAATCAGAATATTGCTTAAACACTGTTATTTTATAATCTGACATATCCTTTGCATCTGTCAAGCTAGCCTGGGATGATATAATGACATGTCATACCTGTTTTGTAATGGCAGGAAAAAAAGGAAAAGGGAAAGAGAAGGAAAGGAAAAGAAAAGAAAAGGAAAGAAAAGGAAAAGAAAAGAAAAGAAAAGGAAAAGAAAAGAAAAGAAAAGAAAAGAAAAGGAAAGGAAAAGAAAAGAAAAGAAAAGAAAAGAGAAACTGAAGGAAAAAGCACATGGAGGTTTGGAGGTGATTCTCCAAGCCATCCTCCACTTGCATCCTCTCATAACTGGGGCATTAGCTTCCGTCAGGCTCAGCATCATTCTGGATGGTCCATACGTTTTCCTAGCTGATTTACTTTCTAACTCTCCACTCCTCAGATGTCCAACATGCCTTCCCTATATTTACTGTAAGATGGTAACTTTGTTTCTTATTTCATTAAGAAGCATGCAGAATAGCAAGTACACAAGCACCTAGAAATATTCTATTAACTCTCTTGACTCCACATCTCCTTATAACTACTCCCCCATTTTCTGGCTCCTCTTTACAGAACCAAACTTCTCATAGGAGCTGCCTGCACTCACTGTCACCCATTCCTCTCCTCCCTTTCAATCGTGAATCCACATGGGTCAGGTTTCTTTCCCATGACGACTCCAAAAATGCTATTGTCACAGATAGTAACAACCCTGCATTTCTATGTCCCAAGGTCAGTTCCCAGTACCCAGCCCACCTGGTCTGTCAGCAACTTCTAACAAAATAGATCACTCCCTCTTTCTTGAAATACCTTCTTCTCTTTGTTTCTGGGAACCATTCTTGTGGATTTCCCTTTGCCTCACTGGCTAATACTTTCCAGACTCACAGGCTTTTCCTCATCTGCCTGGTCTCTTTCTGTTGAACAGCTTCAGGACTTAATCCTTGGTCCTAGTTTTTTTTTTTTTTTTTTTTTTTTTTTTTGATCCACACTTACTCCTTTGGTGATCTGATCCAGTTCCTTGGCTTTAAATAACATTACTCTGCTTACGATTGTCAAATCTGTATCTCCAGATTGGACCTCTCCTTAACTCCAGATTAGAATACTGTACACAGCTCTCCTTTTGCCATTTTTGTCCCGATGATAAGATATATTTCAAACCCAATGTACTTAAAATGACTCTCCTGATTTCCCCTCTCACTACAGTCTTTTACATCTCAATGAATGTCAAGTTCAGTCTTCTGGGTGCTCAGGCCAAACTCCTTGGAGATGTATTCTCTCCCACACCAAAATTTCAATCTGAAAGCAAATCATCTTTGTTCTAGATGCAAAACATATCGGGAATCTGACCATTTCTCCACATCGTTACTGCTCCCACTCTAGTCAAAGGCGCCACCATCTCTCCTGTAGATTATTGCAACAGCCTCCAAACTGGTTTCCCTACTTTCATCTTTGTTCCTTCAATATCTGTTCTCAGAACAACAGGCAGAGTGATTATCTCAATATGTATGTAATTCATACCATATCACACGCAGCTTAAAACCTCCCCATGCCTTTCCACCTAACTCAGAGTAAATGCCAAAGCCCTCTCACCAGCCACCTATGAGATCACTGCCCCTCCTACCAGCCCCTCACTCATTCTACAACACTTCACTGGCCTCATTGCTGTTCTTACACAAGTACATTGCTGTGCTCTCCCAACTCAAGGAATTGCCCTTGCTCCAATCTCTGCCTAGAATCCTCTTCCCCCAGATATTTCCCTACTTCTTTCTCAAAAGAGTCTTTACTCAGCCATCACTATTTCAGGAAATCTGACAATTCCTGACAATTCTTCTTAAAATTGCAACACATCCCATTAGCATTCTCTGTCTCCTTCACTGCCTCATTTTACTCATAATATTTCTCTTCTTATATACTACACAATTTATTGGTCTCATGTATTGTCTCTGATCACCCACCAGAATGTCAGCTTACTGAGGGCAGGGATTGTTGACTCTATAACACAAAGATTCATTTCCAACTCTTGAAAGGCATTTATTATATAGCTGTTGAATAAAGTATGAATATTTTAGGCTGATAAAAGATTATCAAGCTGAATACTATATAAAAAGAGTAGTAGGGAGGAGAAAGGGTGAAAAGGGGATTGACTATCCCAAAGCAACAGTGTAAAAGAGGAAGCCCCAAACCATCCTGTAGTTGCAAGTTCTGGAAGGGAATCTATGGTGCCACCTCAAATGTGTGCCCCATATGTGAATAGTAGAAATATTTCCAGCAAAGTGTTCATTTTGGATAACCTAATTATATTTTAAATTTATTTCCTCATCAGGTTAATACAGAGCATGATGGCTGCTTTGTACAAATTTTACAGCTTCATAAGCTGAAGCACATATAAAGGCTGAATATCTTATCTAGAATCCCAAAGCAAGTCAATGATTGAGCCAGAAAAATAAATGATGGCTTCCACATTCCTTGACACTATTTGAAATTACTAAATGTTACTTTATAAGACAAATAGATTTAAAAAATATATAGCATTTTGTAGTCATATAGTATTTTCCTTAAAGAATAATGGCATAAGGTTTTTTGATATTATTACTTCTACACTGTGACTCACAGGCAGAAAGAAAATTATTCTTAGCTAGGCCAAGAGAAGAATCTGTGTTGATGCCAAATTGCAGCCATTTACAAGGATGGATTCACATATAACATATGGCCCGAGTCCTATTGATTTTGCTTATGACTATTAAGTTTCCAAAGTGTTAGATGTTAAAACATCTTGTTCCCATTTGTGCTAGCTTAGTTATTCCAATTAACATTAATAGGAGTTCTAGGATGCATTCAGAGAATACATGGTATTTCATAGAATTTTATTACCAATTACTTTATGGCCACTTCTGATATTTCCAGTCATATTTACTAAGATGTAACACAAGCATATTTCCCTGAGAAAAATTTCAAGTGATCATCAAAGGGCTGTGGAACATTTTAAATAGAATTACTATTGTTTAAATAGAAAATACTATTGTTTAAATAGAATTACTATTGTGATATGATTAACTTTTCATTCGAGAAGGTTTTAACCTTCAGCATCATCAGTCATTTCTTTTGCGTTTAGACCAGGATATCATTACAATATGTCACCTAAATGAAGGCTCAGGAGCAGAACAGTAAGATGTAAATACCCCACCTTTTATGGCTCGCCGTCTTTGAAATGTATACCCAAAAGAGATGTCCGGCTTCTGGGCTTTAAATTAATCTATTCAACTATTTCAGAGACTGTCAGTGGAGATAATAATTCCTCCTATGTTAACAAGTTCATTGTTAAGATTTTTATAAAGTGCATCTATGTAGTCTGAAAATTAGGTCTTCAGTAGCTGAGGTGGTCTTTGCACTTTGCGTGTACATAATATACAAATGCTGCAGTCCTACAGTCCTGGCAGTTAGGAAAACATTGCAAATATAAAATAATGAGGCTAGAGGAAAGCTAGTCAGTTGCTTCTTTGTCTGACTTTGCTTCCTGCAGAGTGTGAAAAATGGGGCTCACAGGTACCTGTAGGTCATGAAAGTAGTTTCCTCTTATTTCCTGGAAAGTCCAAATTATTTTCTATCCATTCTGCCTTCTCTAGTGTCTTTATTTTCTCTCTAAGTTTTTTTCACTCTGACTCACACTCTTCACTTTCTTTTGGAGTCATAATTCACTAGGTTAGGACGTATAGTAAGTATATTGCCTTTTGACTTTTACATCTTCTCTGACTTGTTTCTTAATATTTTCTTTTGTTTTCACTGAGGTCAAAAAGGAAGGATCAATAAAACCTGCAACAAATAAGCCATAAAGAAGCAAACTGCACTATTTATTGGACTAGACTTATTCTAACACAGCGTATCAGCTGAATGTTAAAAATGTTAAATTGTCTGTAACAGAGCAAAGTGAATTACTAACAGACTCATTTATCCTGCAAAGAAACTTGAAACCCTCATGTGTATGTCTATTCCCATTTATATGAGTATACCTCTGTGTGTGTTTATGTTTGATGTGGTGTGTGTGTGTGTAGCCAATGGGCTATCAATTTTAAATATTTTAGGTTTTATAAACATTGATTATTTTAACTAAAATGCATCAGAGCCACATCTCATTAATTTTCGATCCTGTATTCTGATAAAAGTTCACCAAATTTAGCAATTAACTAGAAACAATATATAGCTTTCCATCTTTTCCCATTCTCTTTCATTAAATTCAGCTGAGATTAGATAAAATCTTCTATCTTACATTTTCCTTCAAGTTCTCTGAACACAGGTTTGTGTTTACATAGCGTGGCTGTTTCTGCTTGAGTTTCTCCATTCTCCATAATGAAGACAAAAAAACCAAAGATGCTATCTTGTGTTTCTAATCTATTAAAAGTTTTCATTTACCTTGACACCTAAAATGAACTATTTCCTACTTCATTAATTTATTCATTTCCATATTCATTGTTTCATTCAACATTTATTGAGTGCCTACTTAAGGCATTAGCCTCGAGTTTACAGCTTAGTGAGAAAAAGCAACATATAAATAAAATACATTGTGATAAATGCCATAAGAAAGGTATGAATAGGTGCTATGTGATACAAAGGAATGAAATAATTCTGCCTGGGGAATTAAGGAAAGCTGTACATGTGGTAATATAAATTGAATTTTAAGACATAGAGATTTCATAGGCTGCTTTCCCTGTCTCAAATGAGGTGCTGGAATGCCTTTATACTTCAAAATTACCTGGAGGCATTCAAGATCACAGCTCCTAAGAAACTTGAAAATTGATCTATATGAGTGGAATATATAAGGTAGACGGAAGGGTATGCCAGGAAATAAACCTACTAAGAACTAAAGAAATTTATTAAGGAAGTTTTATGCCAAATTAAAGCTTTTAACTTTACTATGTTGGTAATTAGGAATTTATGAATGAAAGTGGCCTGATTAAACAGGAATTGTTCAAAAGAGTAACCTTGTGGTATTAAGTCAGATGAACCAGTTAGGAGGGCCTCCAGACACCATTGTTTCAGGATGAAGGTGAGTCATAACAAAAAAAATGGGTTCTAATGATGGCACCAGTTGGAGTTATTTTAGAAAATGGCATTCACAGTGACCTAGAAATATGACTTAAATTGCAGAGTCCAGAGAGTGTTAGAGTTGAGGGGGGACATATCAATTATTTATTTACACTCTACTTTATATCCCAAAAGGTTTTTATAATGGCTTAGAGAAATATAAACACTTCAATAAGATTATAAAAGATAAAAAATTCAGTGTAAAGAATAAAGGAAGGTCAAAATGTGGGGTAAAATCAGAGAGAATAAATCAGGTATATCCAGGCAATGAGACTACGCATCCTTTTCCGTACATTCTATTTAAACATTAATCAATCCACATTTTATTGTTCATCTTTGGAGAAAACAATTCTAATAAAAATAAATGTGTTTAAACTCCATAGATTTAAAAACAAACATAGGAAGGACTGGGTAGTAAGATAAATAACTGGAGAATAGAAGTTCAGGATAGATAACAATGAAGTGAAACTTAAGAAAAGGAAGTAAAATACTTATTAAGCACCACTTTGATGCAGGCACCATTATAAGAACATGCATATGAACATTACAATCCTCAGGTGCCTTGGAATCATTCTCTCTATTTCTTTCCATGGCTATATTACAGTGGGGTAAGTGTGGATAAGTGGAATCTAAAAAAAAGATAGAAATGAACTTATTTACAAAACAAAAGTAGACCCACAGGCATAGAAAACAGATACAACATTGTAAATCAACTATATTTCAATGATTTTTTTAAAAAAGCAAAGGAAGTGTGGATAATTTTTATCTTCTAAGTTGTCTGTGTTTATGTTAAATATACTAAGCCTCTTTTAAATCCATATTATTTTTAATGAAATAATAAACCATAAAATGCTAAATTTGAAATGAATCAGAATCATAGTCTCACATACCTCTTTTACATCTGGGGAATCAGAATCTCAAAGATGAGAAATGATGTGTGCAAAGTCTTACTGCTTGTTAGTGCCGAGCTTACCAAACCTGAAACCTCAATCTCAGCATTAAGCTAAGTACTATGAGCTGATCACGCTTGGATTCCTCTGGCTTTGGTAGAAGGAGTTATATAGTAATTTTTGCCTAGCATGATTTTCCACTTGAAATTCAAACATATACGAACGGATGACTGTCTACTACTTCATCAATATACAGTTTGCGAACACAGGGCTCATACTGAGCACAATTTGAAAGAGCAATAATACTCTTGCAGGAATATAAGGTGAAATAAGGTAGAAAAGAGCAAGAATAAAGGATTTTTCAACAGAACGTGGGAGAGATAAGGGAAACTAAGGAAACATAAACTTAGGTCTACTTTCCCATTTAAGTTAGAAAAGAGATCGTTGGAATATGTGTCAGTCACTTTGTCATATGTACTATAACATGATTTATTTTACATGCACAAGATGAAGGCTGTTATTGTATATCAGGGAGAGATGCCAGTGCAGCTCTGAACAGTAGATTAGTGAGAGTTTATTCAGCATTTTCCAACTAAAAAGCCCATCCTACTCTGAGACCACAGTGAACAAGGGTCAAACACCAGGAAGGCATTGGATATTTGAATACAGAAAGTCGCCTTACCCAAAAAGCCTGGTATTAAACATCTTCACTAATTCACAGCAAAGTCAAACCCATTTACAAGCAACTTATTAAAGCAATAATATGGGTCATGTGAAGTTTCTATCACAGAGACGATGATGATAAACTATACAGTATCTACTAGTATGATTATAAGATACAGAAATGGAATTGATATATTTTATGAACTGTGTTTATTGCTTTCTTTTCTGTGAAAGCAAAACAATTGTTTTCAGGATTTCATAGGTGCTCTAAAACCTATGCTTTCTCTCTTTCCCAGTCCACTCAACCCCTCCCCCATGCTAAAATTGAACCAAAAATTGTCCTGACCCTGAACGATGAGTAGAATGAAATAAGAACTCAAAATGAATCCCCCAATTTTGGATGGAATGCTAAGGATATTATGGTTATCACCTTTCATTCAACCCTCACTTATTTCAGATTTTGATCTTCATTTAAAATATGCATCTCCTGATGCATCTTCTTATGCCTTCTGAAAAAATGAATATGTGATCAGAACAAACAAATGCATATTTTCCTCTCCTGTCAAATAATAACTGACCATCAGAATTGGGTGAATTCAGGTCTCTGTTAAGATACTATCCTAAGTTCACAACATCAGCTGGATTTGGGTTTTTGATACAGAGTTCTACATTTATGTTAGAAATATCTACTAGAAAACCAACCAAGAAATCAGGAGGGACCATCATAAATGAATGACAGGTTACAATGCATAGACCCCAAAGCAGTTCAGAATAGGACTAATGAGCCCTGAGAAAATGGTAATAAAAGTAACAAGAGAAATTACTCCTGCCTCAACCATATGACTATTTTATTCTAAAAGTTAGTAGTTTGTTCTGCCTTCTTGAGATTTTCCTGATTCTCAAATTTTCAGCCACCAGAGAGCAAGTCTACAAATCAATCAGGAAGTTCAAACTCTGAAATCAATCAGTAAGATCACACTTTTAAAGCATGTTTCAACTTTGCAAAGGAGATAGTGACATAGCCTATGTCCCTATGGCTAGCCTAAAGTGAAAAAAAAATGGCTTTTTCTTTATTCTGAGAATTTCCACCTTTATGATGGCTGTGGAAACCTTAGCAAAGCATATGACCATTAAATTTAAGTTTCTCTGCAGACTTACTAAATTTCAAAACTGAATGGGACTTGAAAAGTAGTCCCATGGCTAATTCATTTTCATTTTACAGAAGAGAAGGTTATGCATTTGAATTTCTATTTCCATTTCTCTGAGTATAAAATTAAAGGAAATGGGCACTCTTATTGAGTGATATCTTAATTCAAATGACACCTCTTTAGCTTCAAAAGCAGAGCTAATATCCATTTGTTCATCTTTGGAAAAGTTGTAACTATAGAGCATTAAGGAGCACTTTGTTTTGGGGTTTTTTTTGGTAAATTTATTTATTTATTTATTTTTGGCTGTGTTTGGTCTTTGTTGCTGAACGTGGGCTTTTCTAGTTGTGGTGAGTGGGGGTTACTCACCGTTGCAGTGCGTGGGCTTCTCATTGTGGTGGCTTCTCTTGTGGCAGACCATGGGCTCTAGGCATGTGGGCTTCAGTAGTTGTGGCTCCCGGACTCTAGAGCGCAGGTTCAGTAGTTGTGGTGCATGACCTTAGTTGCTCCACTGCATGTGGGATCTTCCCGGACCAGGGCTCGAACCTGTGTCCCCTGCATTGGCAGGTGGATTCTTAACCACTGCTGTCCCTTAAGGAGCACTTTGAATAAGACAAAAAATAAAAAGACAAAGTAAATAAATAAGTGACACTTATCTCTACCTTTTACAATAGGAAACAGAACCAAGGTAAGAAAAATGCACTTTTGCAAATAGATTCTGTAAATCAGCAGTAAATAAGCTTTGTACTTAAAATATATATATATATATATATATATATATATATATATATATATATATATATATATATCATGAAAGCAGAAAAAGTTCTGTACACTCTTCCTTTGGGTGAGTGATTTCTTGTCCTAAACTTCTACATTTAATATCTTCACTTTATTTCTTTACCTTATTACTAGTTTGTGTAATCAAAGATACTACCATGGAATCTCAGAAAAGAGTGTATTTTCTGTTGTATAGAACAAATACCCGAAATTTTTTTTTTCAAGTAAGGAAAATATTGATGTGCGTCTTAAAAATGCACACCCTCTTAAGGATTTTAACTGCAGTGATTCATATTTGCCTAGTTCACTTATGGTGTGTTAACAATCCTTTCAAAGTGAACAAGATTTTATCTCACAGAAAAGATCTCTTAGTTTTATTATCTAACCAGAATTTGAGTAAAATATATTTATAGTAGACTTTTAGTAAGCTTATGAAACTAAGATGAATCTAATTATAGGAAATAACTTGTTAATTGATATAGTTTTAAGATCAATATTCTGAAATATCTTTTAGTGTAAAAAGCACTGTGAACCCAGTGCCTAATCTTGGTTTCTCTTTTTTTTAATGTTCCCTCAAAAATTAGAGGGAAGTAGTGAAAACAAAATATATTTTAAAATAATAAAGGTGGGGTAAATATAAATTTGCATCTATGTTTCTAACCATAAATATGGAAATACACATCTGGCACTGTTCTGATGGCATTGTCCAATAAAAGAAATCAGCGTTCCTTGGAGAAACGACTGATTCTAGGACTAAGACAAGATAAGCCTCAAGCATCTTGTAGTGCCAGAAAGACAGTGGTCAAAAAGCAAAGGATGGAGGTATGTCAAAGGGATATAGGAGCCAATAAAGGGCCTCCAAATGGTCAAAGACAGAACAATCCGACCAGGAAAGATAATTAACATATTACTATATATTACTCCAAAGTACATGTTTAAGAGTATAAAAGTATAAAGTTAATATCATGCTGACACAAGTAAATGATTGAATAAATAAGTGAATGAAGAGGAGAAAAATCTGTGTAGAAAAATGCCAAATAGCTTACATGTATCTCCTCCTTCAAGGAGGTGAGGCATACTCTCCACTTTTTCTTTTTAACCATTAATGATTTTATTATATAAATATTGTATTCTTCCTTACACCAACATAGATGTAAAATATATTTCCTTTTTAAATTTTTATTTTGTATTGGCGCATGGTTGGTTAACCATGTCACTTTGCTGTACAATCTCCATTTCTTAAATGTGGGCCACAGAGTAATTTGCTTCCAAAGAACACAGTATGGAAAGAGGAGGAAAGGAACTTTGCAGTGGAGAAACCTGGTAATCATTACCTTCACCACGTAATAATGGTTAACATTAATGGTGAAAATTCACAATGGTAGTATGTACCCTTGAGGTGATGTGATGAAAATGGCACTTTATCTCTGTGATCTATTTCCTAAAAACCCATAACCTCCATCTAACCAAGAAAAAAAATCAAACAACCCAATTTGAGGGATAGTCTACAAAATATTTGATCAGTAATCCTCAAAACTGTCAAGGTCATCAAAAGCAAGGAATCCTGAGACACCACCTTAGCCAAGAAGCACCTTAGGAGATACAATGGATAAATGTTACATGGTAACCTGGATGGGATGCTGAAACAGAAACTGTGATTAATGCAAAACTAGTGAAATCTGAATAAACTATAGGTTTCAGTTAATAATAACTTAGTAAATATTAGTTCATTAGTTGTGACACATGTATCAGAGTCATGTTAAATGTTAACAACAGGGCTTCCCTGGTGGCGCAGTGGTTGAGAATCTGCCTGCCAATGCAGGGGACACGGGTTCGAGCCCTGGTCTGGGAAGATCCCACATGCCACGGAGCAACTGGGCCTGTGAGCCACAATTACTGAGCCTGCGCGTCTGGAGCCTGTGCTCCGCAACAAGAGAGGCCGCGATGGTGAGAGGCCCGCGCACCGCGATGAAGAGTGGTCCCCACTTGCCGCAACTAGAGAAAGCCCTCACACAGAAACGAAGACTCGACACAGTCATAAATAAATAAATAAAAGAACGTGAATTTCTTTAAAAAAAAAAAAAAATGTTAACAACAGGGGAAATTGGTTGTGTGAGGTATATGTGGTATCTTTGCAGCTAAAACTATTGTAAATAAAATGTATAGTTTTTAGAAGAGTAATGTGAAATGTTTCTGAAATCAGAAAAATGGGGAAAATCCATTTTTATACAGAAGCAATCACTATAAAATTGTTTAGAATACATTTCCTAGACCAGCCATATCTCCCGCTCCTTACAGATAATACTAGATAATATTTTAGAGCAATTTATAATGACTGCTTCATTCACCATGCATTTATCAAGCATCTAATATCTTATCTATCTTGTCTATTTCCACTGATGAAAATAATAATAATAAAAATAATAATATCATCTGATATTTAGTAAGTAGTAAAGATGAGGTAAGTACTATTTTTCATGCATTATCTTAGTTAGTCATACAACAAAACAAGAAAATTCCATGGCATTTCAGTGGTCTGGACTTTGCACTTTCACAGCATGTGCAAGGGTTCAATGCCTTGTCAGGGAACTAAGGTCCCACAAGCTATGCGGTAAAAATAAATAAGTAAGTAAGTAAGTAAGTAAGTAAATAAATAAATAAATAAAATACTACCCATAACAACAAAACAAGGGTTTTGCATTTGGAAAGTACAGAGAGTTACAAAAGTGTCTATGAGTCTTAATTTTAAAGAGGGCTGATAGGTTTAATAGATTCAGCAACTGAGGCAAGATAAAGCTGGAACTGTAATACCAAGCATGTGGTTTAAGTTTGGGACTTTTTGCCTCAGTGATTACGGCTACAGATGCTTTCATTTTAACTGCAGGGGCAGACAAAGAGGTGGGACAGAATCAAGGCATAAGTCATGTGAATTCAAGCTTTTATTTCCTGGTGAAAACTACATGATTCATCTTTATATCAACAGGAGAGGTTGCTTTTTAAAGTTTAATTAGATAGGAGTATACCCAGAATGTTTATGAAAATACCTAATTTGAGTTAATGTTATCAGCACATATGAATAAATATAAAGATGATTTCTCCAAATATGCTCTGTTCATTCACTCTAAGGCCTAGAAACCTTTTTAAAATTCACAATTACAAATAGTGAAAAATAACGCTAGCCTCACCCAAAGGGACTTAAAAATATTGCTAATAATTATCAGAGCAAACCTTGGAAAGATCATACAAACTTGAGCACCAATACCTCTATCAATTGTAATAAAATTTATCAGAATTTTTATGTTAAAGATGTTTCTATGATTTTAAATTATACAATGGAAATAGCAGCTTCATAAACAAATATTACTTTTAGGCAGGTGCCATAGATTTCCTAGAATAAAAGTTCTTTTGTTCCCAAGATTGGAATAGTCTCTATATAGCCTAAAGAGTACAGGACTGAGGATAAAATAAAATGATGTATCTGAAACCCCTCTATGATCTGGAAAATACCACACATGTATATTGGTATTATACTTCTTTTTTTTCTAGATTTATACAAGAAAATGTGATCCCTTTTTACTTCCACTGTTGACAAAGGCATATTCACTTCCTAAGTGTTGAAACTAGTGAATTATGCCAGTCGCAGGAAAGTAGCCCCAATAACTAGATTGTAACTGTACAAATCTGATTTTCCAGCTGATTGATTGGCAGTACTGTTAGAACTTTTATGGAATTAAAATATATGTACAGAACAATACACACAAGTCCATATGCTTAACTATTTTCTATAACAGAGCACACACATGTGATGAATGCCCTTACTGAGCGTGATTACATTACCAGAAATCAGAACTCTCTCTGATGTCCCCTCCAGTCACCACTCGCCAAGGGTAACCTCTATCTTTATTTCTAACAGCATAGGTTAGTTTTACCCGTTCCGTATTTTATTTGATTGATTTCATACAGTGTGCAGTGTTTTGTATCTCACTACTTTCACTGGGTGTTTTTTTGTGTGATTCATTTGTATCATTAATTACAGTGAAGTTTGGTCATTCTCATCACTGTACAGTATTCCATTGTGTGAGATATATCATGCTCTTGGATTGGAAGAATCAACATTGTGAAAATGACTATACTACCCAAAGCAATCTACAGATTCATTGCAATCCCTATCAAACTACCAATGGCATTTTTCAGAGAACTAGAACAAAAAAATTCATAATTTGTATAGAAACACAAAAGACCCCAAAGAGCCAAAGCAATCTTGAGAAAGAAAAACAGAGCTGGAGGAATCAGGTTCCCTGACTTCAGACTAAACTACAAAGCTACAGTAATCAAGAGAGTATGGTACTGGCACAAAAACAGAAATAGAGATCAATGAAACAGGATAGAAAGCCCAGAGATAAACCCACGTACATATGGTCACCTTATCTTTGATAAAGGAGGCAAGAATATACAATGGAGAAAAGACAGCCTCTTCAATAACTGGCACTGGGAAAACTGGACAGCTACATGTAAAAGAATGAAATTAGAACACTCCCTAACACCATACACAAAAATAAACTCAGAATGGATTAAAGACCTAAAGGTAAGTCCAGACACTATAAAACTCTTAGAGGAAAATAAAGGCAGAACACTCTATGACATAAATCACAGAAAGATCCTTTCTGACCCACCTCCTAGAGAAATGGAAATAAGAACATAAATAAACAAATGGGACCTAATGAAACTTAAAAGTTTTTGCACAACAAAGGAAACCATAAACAAGACAAAAATACAAACCACAGAATGGGAGAAAATATTTGCCAATGAAGCAACTGACAAAGGATTAATCTCCAAAATATACAAACAGCTGATGCAGCTCAATATCAAAAAAACAACAACCCAATCCAAAATTGGGCAGAAGACATAAATAGACATTTCTCCAAAGAAGATATACAGATTGCCAACAAATACATGAAAGGATGCTCAACATCACTAGTCATTAGAGAAATGCAAATCAAAACCACAATTAGCTATTACGTCACACTGGTCAGAATGGCCATCATCAAAAAATCTACAAACAATAAATGCTGGAGAGGGTGTGGAGAAAAGGGAACCCTCTTCCACTTTTGGTGGAAATGTAAATTGATATAACCATTATGGAGAACAGTATGGAGGTTCCTTAAAAAACTAGAAGTAGAACTACCATATGACCCAGCAATACCACTACTGGGCATATACCCTGCGAAAACCATAATTCAAAAAGAGACATGTACCACAATGTTCATTGCAGCACAATTTACAATAGTCAGAACATGGAAGCAACCTAAGTGTCCATTGGCAGATGAATAGATAAAGAAGATGTGGCACATATATACAATGGAATATTACTCAGCCATAAAAAGAAACGAAATTGAGTTATTTGTAGTAGATGGATGGACCTAGAGTCTGTCATACAGAGTGAAGTCAGTCAGAAAGAGAAAAACAAATACCGTATGCTAACACATATATATGGAATCTAAAAAAAAAAAAAAAAAAAAAAAAATGGTTCTGATGAACCTAGTTGCAGGGCAGGAATAAAGACACAGACGTAGAGAATGGACTTGAGGACGTGGGGAGGGGGAAGGGTAAGCTGGGACAAAGTGAGAGAGTGGCATGGACATATATACACTACCAAATGTAAAATAGATAGCTAGTGGGAAGCAGCCGCATAGCACAGGGAGATCAGCTTGGTGCTTTGTGACCACCTAGAGGGGTGGGATAGGGAGGGTGGGAGGGAGATGCAAGAGGGAGGGGATATGGATATATATGTATACATATAGCTGATTCACTTCGTTATACAGCAGAAACCAACACACCCTTGTAAAGTAATTATACTCCAATAAAGATGTTAAAAAAAAATACTGCTATGATGAACATTATCTTACATGATTTTTGGTGACTATTTGTACACATTCCTGTTGGGTTTTTGGTTTTTTAGATTATGCATATGATCTGCTCTAACAGATATTATGGTCAGCTTTTGACAAATAGAAATTCACTTGAAAGTCAAAAATAAAACACAAATAAATTTTATTTCAAAAGCAAGCAAGCAAGCTTGCTTGGTTAGCCTCTTAACTCCAGAATCTTGAATATCAAGTATGAAATATATCTGTGAAAAGAATTATCCAAATAAATAGAATAAACTATTTGCCAGTTTGGTTTTTTTTACATCTTTATTGGAGTATAATTGCTTTACAATGGTGTGTTAGTTTCTGCTTTATAACAAAGTGAATCAGCTACACATATACATATATCCCCTTATCTCCTCCTTCTTGCGCCTCCCTCCCATCCAGTTATTTTTAAATCAAGAACGTTTCACTGGAGACTACTCTTCGAAAGACTGACTTTCAAGAAAAGCATTTTTAATAGTGTGGGTGATATATTCTAAATTTTGATTTGGTGAGTAATAGAACGTGTGCTTATTGCAACTTGCAGCAGTGTTCAGAAGGCCCTTTCACCATGTAACATGTCAGAATAACAGACGGCACACTCGGTAAAGAAAATTAAATAAGTCAGGTAGAAACACACCTTTTTTGAAAGAAAAGATATTTTGTATAAGAAGTTCATCTTATTTATTGCCTACCTGGACAGATAATGTAATCAGGTTTTTCCAATCTATTCTTTTGTGATAAAACAGACTTCAAATGTTTGTCGTGAGAGATACCACTTCTCTAGTCCTCCTGCCCTAATGGATTCTTATCATATCTATCAGTTAATTATAGAGTTCTGTGTTTCTAATAAACACAATTTGCTTTCTTTTTTAACTAAAATGCAGTAAACTATTTTAAGCAAAGACAGAAGCCCTGAAAAAATATGGCAATATTATTTCTATGATACTTCAATAAGTGATATGTTACTTCTTCTGCCCTGTTTCTAATACCATTTACTGAAAGGTTTATCTTTACCCCACTAGTTTTTTACCCTTATTATGTACTCTATTTTCTTACAACTATTCCATTTAGGACATTTCAAAGTGCTGCTTCTTTGTCCTAAAAATAGATTAATAAATTAAAAATGTGCTGTTTTCTAAACATTTTGTTTCACCTTATATAATTTTACGTTGTCTGATGAACAGTTACAGATACTAAAAAGTTGAATGCTTCTCCTTGCAGTAATAGATCTACAAAATGAAACTTTCATCTACATCATGTTAATTACCATTTCACATGCTAAGGTCAATAGATTCTGACCTTCAAAACACTTAATATGCCTTTCTCATCAGAGACATTATATAAGAACATCTCCACTGATGAATTAAATACATGGAATGTTACTAACATCAGAATTTATATCTGTACATGTATGTAGATGTGTGTATAATCCTGCGTATTTACATTTGAATTCTAGTGCAGATGGATTATACACGTGCACATAATGGCTCAATAAATATGAGTATTAGTCATTAACCCAAGAAATATTTTCACTTCTCTATTATGTTCAATGCTCTGTGCTGAGCACTTGAAGGAGGACAAGGCTGGGTACCACAAATAACATATGGCCCAGGAAGGGTTGCAATACATGCGCACACGTGAATGTAATTTACAAATGATATGAACCGTGAGAAAGGTACACATCAGTTTTTAAAATGATGGGTAGAACCTGGACTTGTGGACATGCGAGGTTAGCGTTATATGCAGAGACAGTAACCAGGCAAAGGTGTGGAGGCAGGGCAAGCAAGCAGCCTAGTTTGATTGGGACGCAAAGTACACTAAGGGGGCAAATGGGAGGGAGAAATGTGCTGTGTCAGCGCTATTCTCACCTGGGTGACTTGGACATCCTAATTCTGGGTCTTACCTGAGCGGTAGATTTCCCTTGAGTCATTTCATTTCTCTGAATCTCTATTCTCTCATCTGTAACATAAACAAGTCGAATTAGATCGATTAGCTTTCAAACACAAAATTTATGGAACTCCAGTTGTAAATTCATGTTCTGGGTAGTATGTGGTATCTATTTAATTATATGTGCATGTAGAAACTTTCCACTTAAGGATGATGTGGGCTTCCACTTCAGTAGACAAATGTACTTGAGAAAATAGTCATAAATTGTCTTTTAAAATGTATACTTTCAGAAATAAAATTATTATCAGTTTGGTTAACATAATTTTTTTACTGAAAGAAGTAAAAGAAACTGAGAAATAGATAAATGAATAGAGAAATCAGAAAAATGGTTGGGAAAATATACATATGATGATAAATTAGATGATATGATTAGAAAGATACTTACATTTACAATAACTAGGATAAAAAGAATTCCTAGGAATATCTTTTAAAAAAGCATGTATAATACCCATGTGAAAGAAAATTTACAAGACTAATAAAGAAGAAAGTAGCATTCCTTCCACCTCATTCTTTTGGTCAAAACAGTCACTGGCCAGGAAAATAGTTTAAATTCACACTGTCTTCTTGATAGGTACACTCAACATCATAAAAATGTAAATATTTCCTCTAAAAAAACCCAACAGAATTGTTTTTGAACCAAACTAATTCTGATGTTCTAATGGAAAAAAGTAAACAAGCAAGATGATATAAAACCACAATTATTAAAACCATTTTTTACTTGAACGTTGACAAACGCATCAAAAGAACAGAAGAAAATGTCCTAAATGGAATAGTTGTAAGAAAATAGAGTACATAATAAGGGTAAAAAACTAGAGGGGTAAATATAAACTTTTCAATAAATGGTATTAGAAACAGGGCAGCCAGAAAGAAAAAAAATGGATTCATAAAATAACTTTAAATAGTAAATTACATGCAGTGATTTCAACCCACACACAAAAAGAATAGTACTAGGAGAAAACATGAGAATTTTAAAAACTAATTTTAAATGAGAAAGGTATTGCTAAATATAAAACAAAGAACTATGAAGATACATCCGACCTGAAGACAAGGTTGTTGTTTTTTTTTAATTTGTTGAGTACAGAAGCATCACAACAAAAACAAGCTGGGAACATCGCTTACAGCTTGGATAACAGGGAAAGGACTATTTCCTTTATGTATATGGAAGATTAAAGATGGCTGTACATTTAACCCTCTTTCCTTCCAGGGATATAGTTTATTTCTCCTCTCCTTGGCTCTGAACCTACCTGTGACTGCTTTGATCCTAGAGTTAAGCAAAAGTGATGCTATGTCTGTCCCAGGCCTTTCCTTTAGAACCGTCAGCACTTTCTGCCTTGATCATTTGGAGCCCTGAGGCCATGAAAGTGATGAGGAAGCCCAAGCTGGCCACATTGAGAGATGATGGAGAGAAAGATGCTTGACCAGTCCACAGCTGTTATGTGAATAAAGAAGCATTCACATGACTCAAGTCCCATTATTGTCTGACTGCCGGCATAGGAGAGGCACCAAACAAAAACCGCCCATTGGATGGCCTCAGAACCATAAAAGGTAATAATAAATTATTGTTTTGTCACTGAGCTTCCAGGAAGGTTTATGAAACAATAGATAACCAGAAAAATATGAAAAGGGCTCCTATGAAGCAAATAGAATAATCCAATAACAAAACAGAAAAATGAGAAAAACATGTATGGTAATTCTCTCCCTCTTAAATCTAAGCTGGCCTAATTGACTTGCTTAACACATGGGACACAAATGGAATGATGATCTGGAACATCTAAGGCAAAGTCATAAACAGCCTCATAGTTTTCAGTGGGTTTCTTGGAACACTCACTGTCAGGAATTTCCTCAGAATCCAGCTGACATGTCATGAGAACCCAAATCACACGGACTGGCCAAGTGTAGGTGTGTGAGTGGTCCAAGCTGAGCTCCCAGCAAACCACCAGCATCAACTCTCAGTCATGTGAGTGTGTGAACTTGGACGTCTAGACTAGTTGAGAACTCAGAGCACTGAAGTCCCATATACCATCTAACCATGAATGCCTAAAAGACCCCAAGAAAGAACAACCTGCCCTCATAAAATCATGAGACTGGTTTTGGAGCTACTAAGTTTTAGGCTCAATTTTTATACAGCAAGAGAAAATGAGAGTTGTGGCTTGTTATGTTTTCATCCCACATGCTGCAATTTGACTCCACCAAGAAAAAAGTTCTTGTTGATTTTTTTGTCTTCCTTTGATTAAATATGGATAAGCCCTGCAGCTGCCTTGAACAATACAGTAGAAGGTATGTTTTGCTGTGCCCTTTCCTGATATAGTCCTTCAGTGATCTGGCAGCTGCTATTTCCTGCCTCTTTAGAACACTGGTTCTTCAGGAATTCCCTCTTGGAAGGAAGCTACTATGTAAAAAGTGTGACAGTCATCCCCTGAGAAGGACAAACCATGCCCTGGAAAATGCAATGCCATCTAGAGAAAGAGGAGACAAGGAATTCGATGGTGGGCAGAATAATGGCCCCCCAAAGTGTCCATTTCTAATCCTCAGAACCTATGAAAATGTTACTTTATGTGAGTAAAAAGACTCTGCAGATGTATCTCAGGTTACAAATCTTAAATAGGGAGATTATACTGGATTATCTGGGCAGGACCCATGTAATCAATAGGCCCTTAATAGTGGAAAAGGAAGGCAGAAAAGTAAGTCAGATAAACACAACAGAGTAGAAAAGAGGAGACATTTAAAGCAAAAGACATATCCAACCTGCTGTGGCGGGCTTTGAAGATGGAAGAAAGTCACCCTAAACCAAAGCATGCAAGCAGCCTCTAAAGCTGGGAATTGTCCTCACTGACAGTCAACAAGGAGACAGGACCTCAGTCCTGCAGCAGAAGTAAAATTCCAAATCTGCTAGGGCTGAGTTCTGCCAACAACTTGGTTCTAGCCCAAGGAGACCCGTGTCCAAATTTTGACCTGCAGAACTGTAAGTTAACAAAATTGTGTTGTTTAAGCCACTAGGTTTGTGGTAATTTGCTAAGAAAGCACTAGAAAACTAATGTAAGTACCAAGCTAGTAGCAAGCTACCAGGCATTGAATGTCTTGGACATCCAGCCCAGTTGAGCGTTCAGATGACTCCACCTCTAGCTCCCTAACCGCCATCGCTCTGCAACTGCATGAAATATCTAGCAAGAACCATTGAGCTGAGCCCCATCAACCACAGAAACATGAGATAGATAACACATTCTTGTTTTAAGCCACTAATCTAAGGAGTTATTTTTATAGAGCAATAGAGAACTAGAAGAGAAATAACATATGAACAGAATTGCATGAAAAAGAAACACAAAATGCTCTTAAACATGGGAAAAGTTGCTCAACCTCATTCAAACTGAGGAAAATGCAAATTTCAAGTATCGAAAAAGAGACTTCCTATTTCAGCTCTGACAGGTAAAGAGCTCCGAAGTCTTCACGGCCATCTTTACAACAAGAAAAAGCTGAACAAACTGGAAATCGATTATTTTATTAGACCCATTAGAGAACTGAAGTCACAAGGAAAAGCACCCCAAACTCTGGAAACACAGACTCATCCAGACACAGCCAAGATCTGCTTAATTGGAGTAAAAGCCACTGGAGTGATAAACTGGTAAGAACATTATAAAAATTATAAATAATAATTATAAATAATAATTTTGAAGTATTGCTGAAAGCGTGAGTGTGAGAAATTCCTGGGGACTACAGCATTTGTGGACTTTACTCCAGAAGTTCCACCAGGTCCTCACAATGACAATCTGAGAAAGATCTCTTTATGGCTCTGACAAAGCGAGGGAAAGAGCAATCAATACGAAATACAATCAAAAACTCCTCCGTAACAAACGCCCACATTCCAAGGGAAAGCCTCTGCCAGAGCTTTATCCCTGTGGAGTAAAGGGCATTCTTCTCCATCCAGGTCCCCTCTAGACTTCCTTCTCAGATTAGAGGAGGAGGAACTTGGTCCAGATGATCAGGACTTCAGTGAAATACATTGGGAACACTGGAGGCAGGGAAGAGAGTGGGGAGCAATGGGGAAAAGCTATGCTACTGGAGAAGCCTTATAAATGTCACAACTTGTTCCAAGACACAGGGGCACTAAGCACTGAGATTCAATTGGAAAATTATAGAACTTCCTCTGTCCTTCATATTCTATGACCACATCAACAGGGCTCCAGTATAATACATGGATTGAAGCTGAAAGAGTTGCAGGAGAGAGACCATCTCTGAAGGGAAGTACATAAGAAAACACAAAGTCAAGAGGGGAGACATGAACAAAGATACTAGCAGGGTGTAAAGTCTCATTCTATAGCAAACATTAAACAGAGCACAACACCTAGCTAGAGTAACCTAAATCTTCATGCTAAAGGCCTACTTACTGCAGTTCCTGCTGCCTGATACATGTCTAGCTTTCAACAGAATGTTACAGGGTGTGCCAAAACACAAGATAAAACAGTCTAAAGAGAAAAGCAAGTACCAGAATTTGACTCAGATATGACACAAATGCAGTAAGACCTCTACATACAAACGAGTTCCATTTGGAGAGCACGTTTATAAGTCCAATTTGTTTGAAAGTCCAACAAAGTTAGCCTAGGTACCCAATGTACACAATCGGCTCTATAGTACTGTACTGTAATAAGTTTATAATACTTTTCACACAAGTTTATTATGTCTGCTGAAATAAATATAGGTATTAGGGATCCAAAGAAATCATAAAGACCACACATAATATTGATCTCAGTTTTAACAAATGTGGTCACATTGAAGTTATTGGATTCAAAAGACAATATCTGATTTTTATCTATAATATCTAATGTACATTCCTATTCAAAATTCTTCAGAGTTAAATTATTTTATGGGCTTGAAATATAACTTTTAAAGAAATATTTTACTCTAGGTTGCATATTCTAAGAAGTTCTGCATTAGTACCAAAGAAATGAACACTTCTATTATTTATTAGTATTATACTACTGTACTCTATACAGTACTGTAAAGTACATAAAAGCACAAACACTTATAGAGGATGCACACACGTGACAGTGTACGCCAGACACGTGAACTAACTTACATGATGGGAAATGCGTATGTAAGTTCGCATCTTTAAAAGTTCACAGCATGAAGGTTCATATGTAGGGGACTTACTGTGTTAGAATTATCAGAGAATTGAATTTAAATTAACTGTGATTAACATATTAATGGCTCTAAAGGTGAAAGTAGGCAACATGCAAGAAAAGATTGGTAATATAAGAAGATAAACTCTAGGAAAGAATCAAGAGGAAATGCTAGAAATCAAAAGCACTGTAACAGAAATGAAGAATGATTTAGGGGCTCATCAGTAGGAAGATTAGACTTACCCAAGAGGAGAACCAGTGAGATTGAAGATAGATCAACAGAAATGTTCAAAATATAATGCAAAGAAAAACAATTTTTTAAACAGAAGTGTGGAGAATTTCCAATTCTATAACATACACTTAATTGGAATACCAGAGAAGAAAAGAGATGTAATATTTGATGCAATAATGACTGAGAAATTTTCAAAATGAATGACAGATGCCAAATCACAGATTCAGGAATCTCAGAGAACACTGAACAGGATAACAATAAGGAAAAAAATTTTTAAAGCATTGGACATAGCAACATATCATATTCAAACTTAAGATAATCAAAGACAAAAAGAAAATCTTTAAAGAAATCAGAGAAAGAACTCCATGTCTACATGGGAACATGGATAAAAATTACAGGAGGCTTCTCATCAGAAACCATTCAAGCAAGAAGACAATAAAGTGTTATTTAAAGTTTGAAATAAAGAAATAACACTAACCTAGAGTTGTATACACAACAAAATTATTCTTCAAAAGTGAAGGAGGAATAAACACTTTCTCAGACAAACAAAAACAAAGGAAATTCATCACCAGGAACTTATGCTAAAGAAAATGTTAAAATAATTAGTTCAGGCAAAAGAAAAATAACATAGGTCAGAAACTTAGATTTATGTAAAGGAAAAAAAAAAGGAGCATCAGAGAAGAAATAAATTAAGAACAAATAAAATATTTTATTTTTATTCTTAATTGATCTAAAAAGTAACTCTTTTAGGGCTTCCCTGGTGGCACAGCTGTTAAAAATCTGCCCGCCAATGCAGGGGACACAGGTTCAAGCCCTGGTCTGGGAAGATCCCACATGCTGCGGAGCAACGAAGCCCGTGCACCACAACTACTGAGCCTGCGCTCTGAAGCATCTGCGCCTAGAGCCCATGCTTTGCAACAAGAGAAGCCACCGCAATGAGAAGCCCGCTCACTGCAACGAAGAGTAGCCCCTGCTCCCCGCAACTAGAGGAAGCCTGCACGCAGCAATGAAGACCCAACGAAGCCAAAAATAAATAAATTAAATAAATTTTAAAAAATAACTCTTTTAAAAGTAATAATAGTAACAATGTATTGGGTGATCATTGCCTATGTTTAAGTAAAATTAATGACAGCAATATCACAAGGAAAATGAGTGAAGAGTTCAGAATATTCTGCTTTAAGACACCTGTACTACTCTTGAAGTGGTATAGCATTATTTGAAGGTGAACTTAGGTTAAAAGTGTATATTATAAAGCTTAGGTCAATCACTAAGTTTTTTTTAAAGAAGTATAATTGATATGCTAAGAGAGGAGACAAAGTTGAATTATGTAAAATGTTCAGTTAAAACCAAAGAAAGCAGAAAATGAGGGAAGGAAACAAAGAATGAATGAAAACAACAGAAAACAGTTATAAACATGGTAATTATTAATCAAACTACATTAAAAATGTACTTTAAATGTGAATGGTCTATCCCAATTAAAAGACTCAGTTTGTAAGAGTAGATTTAAAAAAAGAAGCAAGTATATGTTGTCTATAAGAAAACTTTAAATGTAAAGACTTACATAGGTTAAAAATAAAGGGATGGAGAAAGATACATCATGCAAACACAAGTTTAAAAAAAGCCTGGAGTAGTTATATTAGGCAAAACCAACATCAGAGCAAGGAGAATTATCAGGGATAAAGAGGGACATTATATAGGCATAAAGTAGTTAATTCTCCAAGAAGACATAACAATCCTAAAACCATATATACACAAGAACAGAGCACAAAAATACATGAAGCAAAAACTGATAGAAATGAAAGGAGAAATAGAAAAACCCACAGTTATAGTTGGAGACTTCAACATTTCTTTGTCAGCAATAAATCAAGCAGGCATAAAATCAGTAAAGGTACACTTGACCTGTACAGCACTAGCAATCAAGTTGATTTCATTGACATTTACTGGATACTCCATCTAACAATAGTAGAACACACATTCTTCTCAATTTTATAGAACATTCACCAAAATAGACCACACTCTGGGTGATGAAATGCATATTAACAACTTTTAAAGAACAGTAATTATACAAAGTATTTTCTCAGCTCATAACATAATTAAATACTGAAACAGTAACAGAATGATAGCTAGAAGACTCACAAGTATTTGGAAATTAAACAAGACGTTTTTTAACCATAGTGAAAATATAAAGCAATCTACATGTTGAAAAATGTTTGGCTGTTTCCTGTTTCTGCTAAAAAGAAAATGATCTCATGTTGAATTTCAGCTATAAATAAGAAGTTCTTGATGATAAATTGTATCACCATAAAACTGTATAATCTCCATCAAGAGAAGTACTAGAAATGTTATAGTTCTTAGTGCAGAGGTATGTTTCTAGGGATTAGAGATTAAAATATTATGTAATAATATTATTTGCTAATGTCTCTCCATAGAAATTGTCTACTATGGTGAAATCCCTAAAATACATTTTTCTTCAAATTAGACACAGTTTTATCAACCAAAAGGATAACTGAAATCTATTATATGTTAAGAACCAAAGCATCTTCTACTATTTGAATATTAATAACAGCATTAGTAGAGCCCCGGATTTCCATTTCACATCTAAGAGCAATTTCGGAGGAGGTTATTCCTGCAAAGGAAGATCACAATAATCTCCTTCAGTGAATAGTGAAATCTGGGAAGAAGAACTTAATTTCCAGGCTAAATCTCAAATTGCTTGAAATTAGGAAGTTTCATTGGGGGTAAAAAATGTTATGATAGGGCTTCCCTGGTGGCGCAGTGGTTAAGAATCTGCCTGCCAATGCAGGGGACACGGGTTCGAGCCCTGGTCTGGGAGGATCCCACATGCCGCGGAGCAACTAAGCCCGTGAGCCACAACTACTGAGCCTGCGCGTCTGGAGCCTGTGCTCTGCAACGGGAGAGGCCGCGACAGTGAGAGGCCCGCGCACCGCGATGAAGAGTGGCCCCCGCTCGCCACAACTGGAGAAAGCCCTCGCACAGAAACGAAGACCCAACACAACCAAAAATAAATAAGTAAATTTATTAAAAAAAAAAAAGTTATGATAAAATACTTTTTAAAAACCTTTCTCCGAAGTTAAAAAAACAAACAAAAACTTACACCATAGTTTCAGCAATCAGTATGGATATAGAATAGAATACAGTATAAAATAGAAAAATGCTTATAATCTATATTCTAATAAAAATATAAATGAAAAAATTTTTTTCATTTCACTAAAGTTTAATTAGACTACAGATACCTCCCTCAATTTCAAATGGGATACTTAAATTTACTAACTTACAAAATTAAAAGTATTTTATAATTATATGACTTTGACTGTGGTCATTACATGTTATACCCATGCTTGTATCAAAATACTGTACAAGCAATAAGAGGGAAAAATCTATCAATGAGAATAAGCTTTGTTTCTTTTCTGAGAATGCATAACAACGTAGTTAAATGAAACTGAAAACTACAAGCTGTTCAGCAGCTCCCCCTGGGTAGGCAACAAGATGGCTGGATTTGTGGAAGAGCATTTGGACATATAAGGATGTATTTAGAGGTACCGTAGCCATGGGAATCAATATATCCCTGAATATGGAGGGAGAGTGTAGCATGACTTTATCATGATAAAGTCAAATGACCCCAAGTTTACAAAAAAAACTTTTGTTAGGGCACTATTTAGATCAGATCATTGTAATTTAGGAAATACTTTATTCCATTTGGTTTTATTAACATTTCCTATCCACATAATCTTCATTCTGTGATTCCCAGGGAGCATATTCTAACAATGGAAATTATTGAACAACCCTGAAGTTAATAGCATCTCTTACAGATATTAAACATGTCTTTGTATGTTGTCATTGTCTATTTTTTAAAAAATAGAACCATACTTTATTTTCTCTTGAGTATTATTATAGGTGATTAAAAATGAAAGTTTTATGAGATCATCACAGAAGTAATTTTAGGTAGATGGGGAGTAATCTGTGGATTATTCAATGAACAGTAATCAACACCTTGCCATCAGAAGATGGATTCAGGAAATAGTAGTCAATATCCTATTAGTAAGTCCATTATCAACTTCATAGTACCATACTGGGCTTTTCTTTTAAGGAAACAAAAACAATTAAAAGTGAATTTTAACAACTGAATAAATGAAGGGGCTAATCTATAGTAACAGAAACTAAATTAGTCACCGCTTCTGTTGTAACAAAAAGAAACTTTGCAAATCACTGTTAAGTGTATTAACTAATGATTTATTAAACTGTATACATAGACGTAGGTAACACCGTGTTCAGTTGTCTAAAATAAACCCCTTTTCAAGGGAAACATATAGTTGTAAAACACGCTTTTATGTCAAATTAACTATTAAAAAGTATAAAACTAAATATCTTCTAATAATTTTAGATAAAAATAAGAGTAATGACTTAAATTGTACATTTTTGAACCAGAGACAAATTATACCTACTGGAATTTAATAATAACTGTGATTACAATAATGAACACTTAGTTCCAAGGGTTAATAAATGCTCCGACTATGCTATGTGGAAAGAGCACAGAATTCCAATGAAGGACTTGGATTTTTGTACACACTGGCTAAGTCAGTTTTTGCACACTGGCTAAGTATCTTTGTACAAATCATTTAACTTTGTGAGATTTAGTAAAGTTTTTCATTATTTCTTTAAAAAATTTGCACCTCGAAAATGCAACATGAAAGTCAAAGGAAGCTTTTTGAATTGGAAAGGCTGAAAATTGTCTTGATGGGTAAGACATTCTGTTTATCGTACTAGCCTGTTCAATACACTCAAGGTCAGCAGAGAGGCCACGATTCTAGCAGCATTATGATTTCTACTTGAAATTACCTTTGTAATTATGGTCTTGCTTTATTGGTCCCTGTGACAAATAGCCCCTTCCCCTTTCAAAAAATGTTCATCTTTGGTCTCTGTATGATAAACTGTGGCCAGGCTGGAGGTTACTGCACATTTTCCTTACTTTAATGTAGAAGATATCACCATGCTGACATAGTGGGAACTCCTCTAGTGTGTCACTGGTGTTGCCCCAAAGGTGTACTTGAAGACCCCCAACGTAAGCTAAATGGTTTTGTGGAAGGGATGGGAAGCCCAGCAGGCAAAACAATATCCTGCAGGGACCTCGCCGACCACTTTGTGAGACCCCAGAGACTCTCAGAAATATTGGGAAAGACTTCCTGCCTAAAATTGGTAGTTACTGGGGTTCTAATCCTGTCTGAGCTGCCTAAGCTGATAGAAGCACTAGTCACTGAAATTTAAATGGGGTTGTTTCAGAGTCCCACAAAATAAGCAGCAAGTTTCCTTAAGAGTACCATGTAACAGAAAGATGAGTGGGGATCCTTTTCCACTTGTATAGCCCATGTTATTAGGTTGGATGCCTGGATGGAGAGAAAAATATAGAACGGGAATCCTAAAGACAAATATGATTCATAGAACCCTTTTCTGCCTCGAATAAAGGACAGGCTTATGTAGGCAATGTCTGTAGGAGAATCTACCTAAGAATCTCTACTGAAGAAGACATTACAATGAGAATTATAGCATCAGTAATCAGTGCAATAAGGCTGCCCATGGCCAGGATATTTTATTGTGTTTGAATTCCTGGCCTTTAAATCAAGACACTTTGCCTCTTGCCCATTTGCTTTTAGGGTACGTGATAAATTCGTCTTCAAGGCTTACAATTAGTACGATTAGGATATGGCTTTTTGAAAAAGTGACTGAATTACATTGCACTATTTAAAAATTCACTCTAAAATTTTAACATCTATTTTTTGTTCAACAAAAATTAATTTGAATTAGCAGACTTTCTCAACCTATAAATACCCTAGATAACTTAAGTCTGTTGTACTAGACTGATTTATACCTTAATGTGAATTATTCAAATCTCCTCATCAGATTGTCTAAAACTGGTGTCCTGTAACCATGCATGTTCCTTCCCCAAAACTTAAGTTATTTGAAGGACGAGTCCATGCCTTATCTACCTTTGTCTCCCTGGTTTCTAGCAGAGTTCCTGGCACATCCTTATTTCTTGAATTACACAGAGAAATAGGAATGTTATTTAGGAATGGAAGTGGGTTTTGAGTGGAGGTCATCTGCACTGTGGGGCAAGTTAAGGACAGGAATGTCTATGTAAACATTGGATGCTGGTGAAAGGAGGTGAAAGGATGTGGTGAGGGAGAGAGCAAAGTATCAAGGGTATTATTTACTCACTGGTAATTTTTCTGAGAGCTCTGATAGTAGCAGATCCTCCATACTGTTAAATTAGTTTCTTACTATTTCTAACTATTGCTGGTACTTAATAAGTTCTTGTTAACACATGACAGAAGTATTCACTTTTCCAGGAATGAGTCTCAGCAAAGTGGTCTTCTAGAGAGAAGTCAGTCCTCTTGCAAAACTCAGAGACCAGCTATAGTTGTGTTGGATAATCAATATTGGTAAGATGGTGAAGTGCTGGATCAGCCCTGGAAACCTCTGGTCCCTCCTACAACCACAAGCTTGGACCTCAATTCCTGGCCACACCAGGGTAAGGACTGGGGCTTCCCAGTCATGTAGCCTATAGACCCTTAGCACAAAGACTTGCATTTCCTTCCTGAAGTCTTAATGTATGAACCTTTCAGATCTCTGTAGCTAATGAACTAACCATGTAACAGCTACTGCTTCTGTCTCTATGTTTCCCCAGGAAACTCTGTAAATATTGCTCCAGGCTTGGCATGTGTCTTGAATTGTCTCCTGCCTTGTTTGTTTGCCAAAAATAAAGCTCAATATTGTGAGAATTGATATGTATGTTTTAATTAGGTAGTGTGCCAACTGGATCACTCGAAACTAAATCTATCAATATTTGATAAGATTTAGGCAGTTAATGGTATATTGTTTGAAAAGTCTCCTTAAAAATATTTTTGCTTAAAATTGGCAATATCCCTAAGCAAAATTAGATAGAAGTCAACTTGTATTTCAAATAAGTATTTAAGTACCTGTTATGTATAAGTTTGCTCTTTTCCTTTTATACCCCTTAACAGTAACTACTTCAAATCAAATAAAGTAAAGAAGAAGAGCTTATTGTGTTTGCACAATTTTTAATGTTTGATCTGAATTTTACATGACCCTTTATAGGAATTCTGATTCAGGAATTTGGATTCATGAGTTTTGGGTTTTAGCTGCAAGCAGTACTGAGCAGATTTAACAAGCTGTTATTAACAATCAAAGCTATAGCCATAAATAAACCCATGGATGTTTTCTTCTCAATTTAATCAAAAGAACTGAAAGAAAATTGAAAAAGGAAAATTTTTGGAGAGTGAGTAGGCAATTATCTGAAGCATTGTATATCAAGAACCAAAGATCTACTAACTGGTCGTTTTTTTAATAATCTCTAAAACTTATTTTCTGAGGGAAAAAAGGAAAGGGTGAAAGAAAATGTGGTATCTTTACTAATTACACATCCTGGTAGCAAAATCCCATAATTGAATTGTCATCATACATTAATATCGATATATTACACACATCCTATACTGACCATAACGTTAAAGTTCAAAGCAAAATTACAAATGCTCACTGTTGCCTTTATGTAGTTGTGACAATAACAGAAAGTGAAGCATTACGTAGTTTGCATCATGAGCCATCTTAATTAGGGAAGGTGTCTCATTTAAATTATGATTAATAGAATCTAAATTAATCATTTTTAGGAGTCATTGTTTATTCAGCTTTATTTTAATGACTTATTCATGAACATTCTAATAATCTAAGTAAAGAAGTGTCTGAGAGAAAAGCAAATAATCCCATGGTTCTCACTTCTAGCTAGTTAATATTTAGGTGGGTCCAAACAGATGCATTTTTTAAATTTAAATAAATATTACCCAATTATTTTCTTTTGAAAGTAGAGGGAATTGCCTAGAGATTTATGATTCTGTACACACAGGTAGGAGAGCTAAAATCATGAGAATTTAAGTAATACAGTAAATGGGACCTGTGTAGACTCCAACAGACACTGAGTTTCCTGAAAATATCGTGTAACTAGAAGGTTGATCTGGGGCCCTTTACCACTCACATAACTGCTATTACAAGACTGGATGCTTAGAAGGAGAAAAAGGCAGAAGGGGTGGTCTAAATATAAAGATGACTGTTGGTGTTTCCCTTTCCCAGTTTGAAGCAAGTGCAAGTTTGTTGGGCAGTATCTGTTTGTGAGTGCTGATTTTACCACATACATGCCAGCACTGAATGTTATCAAACATCTGATGAACAAAAATGGCGGCCTCATGTTTTCATCTTTCCTTCCTTGATGATTACTAGCTTAAGCCTCTGTATTTTATTTTTGCATTAACCATTTGAAGTTTCTCTTTCTGCCATGCTTTTGCACACCTTTTGTCATTTTTTTATTCCAATGTTTACCTTTTTCTTGTAAATATAGAAGCATAATCAGAAATATTAGATCTTTAATAACCATTCATGCTGCAAATTTTTTCTTTTGTAAAGAATAATATTAGCATAGTTATATAGTCAAAAACAAAACAAACCTTAAACATATGAAATATGGGTAAACAAGTGGGACATCACAGGCCATCATAACCTGCTTTTTTCTTTCTAAACCATGGCATTGTTCTTCATACCTCAACATATGCCTTTCTTGTTCCTTGTTTTTATTTTGTAGTGGAGATTAAATTATTTTTTAGAAATACCATTTTATAAAACAGGTTCTTTTAGAGGACATAAACAAATTCTGTATAACACCATGCATGGAGGCCAAGCCAGATGTAGCTATTTTTTAAATGATTAATTTTAATCTACCTGGGACACAGAAAATAAATGAATATTTTGGGAATCCCGTGAAGCCATTCATTCTCTTGGTCTCTGTCTATGTCTCCCTGTCTCCCTCTCAATGTGTGTGTGTGTGTGTGTGTGTGTGTACTGTCTTTCCTCATACTGTTCAATCCTTTCAGTAATAATTTAATATTTTGAAAAATCACTTAGTTTGTTACTTAGTGAAGATAATTTTTTAAAACAATACTTCCAGTTGACTGATTCCTAAATATTCAGACAGTAACAAGGTGATAAATTTTACTGTTTTATGTCTTAGAGCCAGTATTCATGTATTCAAAATTACAAAATAACAAAACATCTTAAAACAAATAGGTAAAAGGTATACTGTAAATTAGGCATGTCTTTTAAGGTGGTTATTTGGAATGCCTATGCTGTATGTCAGTGGTGCATCTATCACACCATTGAATATTTGGGAATTATTTTTAGAGACACTAAAACACCCATACTGTAGTCACAATTCACATTTTAACACACACCAAAGTATATGTTAGAGCTTATCGTCTTCCTATTCAACAGAATTAGTTACTTTTTTACTATTGCCGAAATGCATTTCTCCACTGCAGACAGTTTTGGTAATATGTGCATATCAGCCCTGTTCTGCAAGCTCATTAAGGATAGAAACTGCTCTTTCTTAAGTCTGAACATCCTATTCAATATCTTAGTGCAGTGTACGTGGCAAATGCTAAATAAATACTTCCTAAATCCTAAGTTGTTCAAGCTGTGAAAGCAATTCTCATAGACTAATTCCAGAATGTTTAAAGTAATGACAGCATTACTGGAACAAATGCAAAGCTTCCAAACTGACTATTTTGGCATGGGCAACATTCATTTGGATGTCTAAATCCCAACATGTTTTTTGGAACCAGAAAGAAGTTTCATTCCTCTGACATAGTTTTGGCAAAAATCAGGGCAAAAGGAGTCCAATTCAGAGGATGAGTGATGGGAGCCATAGACAGGGATGCAGTAACATCCCAATTTAAGCAAATATCATTGTGAATCAGGATCTTTAACAGTAATCAGCGGTATGATATTGTCTAGTCTCTGAAAAAAAAAAAAAAAGACTTAGAAGAGCTAAAAATAATGTCTGACCAAGCACACTGAGATGATTTCATTGTCATTAAGACCTTCATATTGGCTTAAGAACTAAAGAAAACACTCAGGCACATAGCTAGAAATGTAAAAAGACTATTATTCTAAAGCCATAGATTTACTGAGAATTCATTTCCTAAATACTGAGTTAATGGCAGCAACTTTAATTGAAGGCCCCACATGATGGTCAACCAAGGCCGTGGGTAAGGTTTTGTGCTGCGGTCAGGATTAGATTAGGAATTGAGTGCATAGCATAAAGCCCGCCCAGTGATCTCAACTAAGTTGGTCTAGACCACAGAGCTGTCCAACAGAAAGTTCTGTGTTGATGGAAATGTTCTACTGCACCACCCAATATGGGACTCATTAGACATATGTGACTATTGGGCAGTTGAAATATGGTCAGTATGACCGAGGAAATGAATGCTTATAGTTACTTAACTACACTTAAGTTAAATCTAAATAGCCATGTCTAAAGGCTACCTTCCTAAACAGTACAGGTACACAGCAAGAAGTTAGCAAATTATCACCCATAGGCCAAATCTGACCCACCACCAATTTTTGTAAATAAACTATTATTTTGTTATACTTACAGCCACACTTATTTGTTTACATATGGTCTGTGCTCCTTCACACTACATCAAGGCTGAGTAGTTGTGACTGAAACCATAGGAGCTACAGAATCTAAAATATGTATTATCTGCCCTTTTAAAGAAAACATTTGCCAACATATGGTTTAGAGAAAGCCAGATTTATAACCTTAATTTGGTTCACTGTATTGATGACCTGTAAATGGCACAATCAAAGCAGGAACAAAAAGTTAGCGGGCGTTTGGAAAATATCCAAACTTTATCCCTATAAACATTAACCTCGAACTTAAATTTAGGCTTAAAGAGAGTGAAGGTTCTTGAAGGCAAACATGATGTGGGATTATGAGGGCAAATGTAATGTAGCTAGTCTCACTCAGCCTTGCATATTTCATAGCATTGAATACAAGGCTAGAGAAATGTGTAACAGGCAGTGAGTTGCTACTGCATTCAATTTGATCAAATTGAAGTGTCATATGTTTGTCTCCAGAAAGACTAGACCCAAATCAGAAAGCAAGTGTGATAAAAAATGACATTTACCCTTACATGTATAGGTTTTTATATCCACCTCTTTAAAAGTGTGAGAGAAAGCCAGATCTTAAAGGTCACTGGAACTGCAGTTTAAATAAGACATTAGGAGACGACCTTCAAGATGGCGGAGGAGTAAGACGCGGAAATCACCTTCCTCCCCACAAATACATCAGAAATACATCTACACGTGGAACTGCTCCTACAGAACACCTACTGAACGCTGGCAGAAGACGTCAGACCTCCCAAAAGGCAGGAAACTCCCCCCGTACCTGGGGAGGGCAAAAGAAAAAAGAAATAACAGAGACAAAAGAATAGGGACAGGACCTGCACTAGTGGGAGGGAGCCGTGAAGGAGGAAAGGTGTCCACACACTAGGAGCCCCTTCGCGGGCGGAGACAGCAGGTGGCGGAGGGGGGAGCTTCGGAGCCACGGAGGAGAGCGCAGCCACAGGGGTGCGGAGGGCAAAGCGGAGAGATTCCCGCACAGAGGATCAGCGCTGAGCAGCGCTCACCAGCCCGAGAGGCTTGTCTGCTCCCCCGCCGGGGCGGGCGGGGCTGGGGGCTGAGGCTCGGGCTGCAGTCGGATCGCAGGGAGAGGACTGGGGTTGGCGGCATGAACACAGCCTGAAGGGGCTAGTGCGCCACGGCGAGCCGGGAGGGAGTCCGGGAAAAGTCTGCAGCTGCCGAAGAGGCAAGAGACTTTTTCTTACCTCTTTGTTTCCTGGTGCGCGAGGAGAGGGGATTCAGAGCGCCGCCTAAACGAGCTCCAGAGACCAGTGTGAGCCGCGGCCATCAGCGCGGACCCCAGAGACGGGCATGAGACGCTAAGGCTGCTGCTGCCGCCACCAAGAAGCCTGTGTGCGAGCCCAGGTCACTCTCCACACCGCCCCTCCCGGGAGCCGGTGCAGCCGCCACGGCCAGGCTCCCGTGATCCGGGGACAACGTCCCCGGGAGAACGCACGGCGCGCCTCGGGCTGCTGAAACGTCACGACGCCTCTGACGCCGCAGGCTCGCCCCGCCTCCTCCGTACCGCTCCCTCCCCCCGCCTGAGTGAGCCAGAGCCCCCGAAGCAGCTGCGCCTTTAACCCCGTCCTGTGTGAGCGAAGAACAGACGCCCTCAGGTGACCTACACGCAGAGGCGGGTCCACATCCAAAGCTGAACCCTGGGAGCTGTGCGAACAAAGAAGAGAAAGGGAAATCTCTCCCAGCAGCCTCAGGAGCAGCGGATTAAATCTCCACAATCAACTGAAGGTACTCCGATAAAGATGTTTAAAAAAAAAGGATTAAAGACCTAAATACAAGGCCAGACACTATAAAACTCTTAAAGGAAAACATAGAACACTCTATGACAGAAATCACAGCAACATCCCTTTGACCCACCTCCTGGAGTAATGGAAATAAAATCAAAAATAAACAAATAAGACCTAATGATACTTAAAAGCTTTTGCACAGCAAAGGAAACCATAAACTAGACAAAAAGACAACCCACAGAAAGGGAGAAAATATTTGCAAATGAAGCAACTGACAAAGGATTAATCTCCAAAATTTACAACCAGCTCATGCAGCTCAATATCAAAAAAACAAACAACCTAATCCAAAAATGGTCAGAAGACCTAAATAGACATTTCTCCAAAGAACATATACAGATTGCCAACAAACACATGAAAGGATGCTCAACATCACTAACTATTAGAGAAATGCAAATCAAAACTACAATGAGGTATCACCTCACACGGTCAGAATGGCCATCATCAAATAATCTACAAACAACAAATGCTGGAGAAGGTATGGAGAAAAGGAACCCTCTTGCACTGTTGGTGGAAATGTAAATTGATACAGCCACTATAGAGAACAGTAAGGAGGTTCCTTAGAAAACTAAAAATAGAACTACCATATGACCCAACAATACCGCTACTGGGCATAAACGCTGAGAAAACCATAATTCAAAAGAGTCATGTACCCCGATATTCATTGCAGCACTATTTACAATTGCCAGGACATGGAAGCAACCTAAGTGTCCATCGACAGATGAATGGATAAAGAAGATGTGGCACATATATACAATGGAATATTGCTCCACCATAAAAAGAAACGAAATTGAGTCATTTGTTGTGAGGTGGATGGACCTAGAGTCTGCCATACAGAGTGAAGTAAGTCAGAAAGAGAAAAACAAATACAGTATTTAACACATATATATGGAATCTAAAAAAAAATTTGGTTCTGAAGAACCTAGGGGCAGGACAAGAATAAAGACGCAGATGTAGAGAATGGACTTGAGGACACAGGGATGGGGAATTGTAAGGTGGGACGAAGTGAGATAGTTGCATGGACATACATACGCTACCAAATGTAAAAGAGATAGCTAGTGGGAGGCAGCCGCATAACACAGGGAGATCAGCTCGGTGCTTTGTGTCCACCTAGAGGGGTGGGATAGGGAGGGTGGGAGGGAGACACAAGAGGGAAGGGATATGGGGATATATGTATAGGTATAGCTGATTCACTTTGTGATACAGCAGAAACTAACACAACATTGTAAAGCATTATACTCCAACAAAGATGTTTAAAAAAATTAAGTGAGTTTTTCAGTTTGTCATGTTTGTTTTATTTCTAAGTTGCAAAGACTAATCGTATTCCTTAGCTGATTTTGAATTATATTTAATTTTACTAACAAGTCAGGATCTTTGAAAAGAAAATCTCTCTTCTCTTTAAAAAGAACTTGGCTTTACTCTATAAAGTTATGGGGGGAAAACTGATTCACACTGAAGCATGGAGAGAGCCTGCATGATTAGAATGTTTTCAAGTGCAATGTCCATGAGGGGGTAGAGAAGGGACCATTTCCTCAACAGCAGCACCAGGAAATTCAGTCCTGGTTACCTGTCTGATGTAAGAGACCGCCGTCAAATTACCCGGACACTCATTGTACACACTGTTCCTTTGGTAGACACAGAAATATTTAAGTGATGTTGGAGGTCAAGAACCTAAATGAAGTAGCTAGAAAGAAAACAATAATCCTTCTTCTTGTTGATCAGAAAACAGATGTCAACAGGTGAAGAGCTGACAAGGCTGGGGGAGAAATTCACCCTGCAGTTCTGGAATTGTACTTATGCCACAGAGAAGTTTTGAGTTGTTTGTTTTTTTGTTTTAACATCTTTATTGGACTATAATTACTTTACATTGCTGTGTTAGTTTCTGCTGTATAACAACGTGTATCAGCTATACATATACATATATCCCCATATCTCCTCCTTCTTGCGTCTCCCTCCCACCCTCCCTATCCCACCCCTCTAGGTGGACACAGAGCACCGACCTGATCTCCCTGTGCTATGTAGCTGCTTCCCACTAGCTGTCTATTTTACATTTGGTAGTGTATGTATGTCCATTCCACTCTCTCACTTACCCAGCTTACCATTCCCCCTCCCCGTGTCCACAATCCATTCTCTACATCTGCATCTTTATCCCTGTCCTGCCCCTAGGTTCTTCAGAACCTTTTTTTTTTCTTAAGATACCATATATATGTGTTAGAATACGGTATTCGTTTTTCTCTTTCTGACTTATTTCACTCTGTATGACAGACTCTAGGTCCAGCCACCTCACTACAAATAACTCAATTTCGTTTCTTTTTATGGCTGAGTAATATTCCATTGTATATATGTGCCACAACTTCTTTATCCATTCATCTCTTGATGGACACTTAGGTTGCTTCAATGTCCTGGCTATGGCAAAATAGTGCTGAAATGAACATTGTGGTACATGACACTTTTTGAATTATGTTTTTCTCAGGGTATATGCTCAGTAGTGGTATTTTTGGGTCATATGGTAGTTCTACTTTTAGTTTTCTAAGGAACCTCCATACTGTTCTCCATTATGACTATATCAATTTGCATTCCCATGAACAGTGCAAGAGGGTTCCCTTACTCCACACCCTCTCCAACATTTATTGTTTGTAGATTTTTTGATGATGGCCATTCTGACTGGTCTGAGGTGATACCTCATTGTAGTTTTGATTTGCATTTCTCTAATAGTTAGTGATGTTGAGCATCCTTTCATGTATTTGTTGGCTATCTGTATATGTTCTTTGGAGAAATGTCTATTCAGGTCTTGTGACCATTTTTGGATTGGGTTGTTTGCTTTTCTGATATTGAGCTGCATGAGCTGGTTGTAAATTTTGGAGATTAATCCTTTGTCAGGTGCTTCATTTGCAAATATTTTCTTCCATTCTGAGGGTTATCTTTTCGTCTTGTTTATGGTTTCCTTTGCTCTGCAAAAGCTTTTAAGTTTCATTAGGTCCTATTTGTTTGTTTTTATTTTTATTTCCATTTCTCTAGGAGGTGGGTCAAAAAGGATCTTGCTGTGATTTATGTCATAGAGTGTTCTGCCTATGTTTTCCTCTAAGAGTTTTATAGTGTCTGATCTTACAGTTAGGTCTGTAATCAATTTTGAGTTTATTTTTGTGTATGGTGTTAGGGAGTGTTCTAATTTCATTCTTTTACATGTAGCTGTCCAGTTTTCCCAGCACCAATTTTTGAAGAGGCTGTCTTTTTTCCATTGTATATTCTTGTCTACTTTATCAAAGATAAGGTGACCACATGTGCATGAGTTTATCTCTGGGCCTTCTATCCTGTTCCATTGATCTATATTTCTGTTTTTGTGCCAGTACCATACTGTCTTGATTACTGTAGCTTTGTAGTATAGTCTGAAGTATGCGAGCCTGATTCCTCCAGCTCTGTTTTGCATTCTCAAGAATGCTTTGGCTATTCAGAGCCGTCTGTGTTTCCATACAAATTGTGAAATTTTTTGCTCTAGCTCTGTGAAAAATGCCATTGGTAGTTTGATAGGGATTGCATTGAATCTGTCGATTGCTTTGGGTAGTATAGTCATTTTCACAATGTTGATTTTTCCAATTCAAAAACATGGTATATTGGGCTTCCCTGGTGGCGCAGTGGTTGAGAATCTGCCTGCCAATGCAGGGGACACGGGTTCGAGCCCTGGTCCGGGAAGATCCTGTATGCCGCGGAGCAACTGGGCCCGTGAGCCACAATTACTGAGCCTGTGCGTCTGGAGCCTGTGCTCCGCAACATGAGAGGCCGCGATAGTGAGAGGCCTGTGCACCGCGATGAAGAGTGGTCCCCACTTGCCGCAACTAGAGAAAGCCCTCGCACAGAAACGAAGACTCAACACAGCCATAAATAAATAAATAAATAAATTAAAAAAAAAAAAAAAAAAAAAAAAAACATGGTATATCTCTCCATCTGTTTGTATCACCTTTAATTTCTTTCATCAGTGTCTTATAGTTTTCTGTATACAGGTCTTTTGTCTTCTTAGGTAGGTTTATAATTAGGTATTTTATTCTTTTTGTTGCAGTGGTAAATGGGAGTTTTTCCTTAATTACTCTTTCAGATTTTTCATCATTAGTGTATAGGAATGCAAGAGATTTCTGTGCATTAATTTTGTATCCTGTAACTTTACCAAATTCATTGATTAGCTCTAGTACTTTTCTGGTGGCATCTTTAGGATTCTCTATGTATAGTATCATGTCATCTGCAAAGAGTGACAGCTTTACTTCTTCTTTCCAATTTGGATTCCTTTTATTTCTTTTTCTTCTCTGATTGCTGTGGCTAACACTTCCAAAACTATGTTGAATAATAGTGGTGAGAGTGGGCAACCTTGTCTTGTTCCTGATCTTAGAGGAAATGGTTTCAGTTTTTCACCTTTGAGAATGATGTTGGCTGTGGGTTTGTCATATATGGCCTTTATTATGTTGAGGAAAGTTCCCTCTATGCCTACTTTCCAGAGGGTTTTTATCATAAATGGGTGTTGAATTTTGTTGAAAGTTTTTCCTGCATCTATTAAGATTATCATATGGTTTTTCTCCTTCAATTTGTTAATATGGTGTATCACATTGATTGATTTGTGTATATTGAAGAATCTTTGCATTCCTGGAATAAATCCCACTTAATCATGACGTATGATCCTTTTAATGTGTTGATGGATTCTGTGTGCTAGTATTTTGTTGAGTATTTTTGCATCTATGTTCATCAGTGATATTGGCCTGTAGTTTTCTTTCTTTGTGACATCTTTGTCTGGTTTTGGTATCAGGGTGATGATGCCCTCGTAGAATGAGTTTGGGAGTGTTGTTACTTCTGCTACATTTTGGAAGAGTTTGAGAAGCATAGGTGTTAACTCTTCTCTAAATGTTTGATAGAATTCGCCTGTGAAGCCATCTGGTCCTGGGCTTTGTTTGTTGGAAGATTTTTAGTCACAGTCTGAATTTCAGTGCTTGTGATTCATCTGTTTATATTTTCTATTTCTTCCTGGTTCAGTCTTGGAAGGTTGTGCTTTTCTGAGAATTTGTTCATTTCTTCCAGGTTGTCCAATTTATTGGCATATAGTTGCTTGTAGTATTCTCTCATGATCCTTTGTAGTTCTGCAGTTTCAGTTTTTATCTCTCCTTTTTCATTTCAAATTCTATTTATTTGAGTATTCTCCCTTTTTTTCTTGATGAGTCTGGCTAATGGTTTATCAATTTTGTTTATCTTCTCAAAGAACCAGCTTTTACTTCTATTGATCTTTGCTATTGTTTCCTTCATTTCTTTTTCATTTATTTCTGATCTGATCTTTATGATTTCTGTCCTTCTGTTAACTTTGGGTTTTTTTCTTTCTTCTTTCTCTAATTGCTTTAGCTGTAACGTTAGGTTGTTTATTTGAGATTTTTCTTGTTTCTTGAGGTAGGATTGTATTGCTATAAAGTTTCCTTTTATTACTACTTTTGCTGCATCCCTTAGGTTTTGGATCATCGTATTTTCATTTTCATTTTTTTCTAGATATTTTTTAATTTCCTCTTTGATTTCTTCAGTGACCTCCTGGTTATTTAGTAGTGTATTGTTTAGCCTCCATGTGTTTGTATTTTTTACAGATTTTTTCCTGTAATTGATATCTTGTCTCGTAAAGTTGTGGTCACAAAAGATACTTGATACAATTTCAATATTCTCAAATTTACCAAGGCTTGATTTGTGACCTAAGATATGATTTACCCTGGAGAATGTTCCATGAGCACTTGAGAAGAAAGTGTATTCTGTTGTCTTTGGATGGCATGTCCTATAAATATCAATTAAATCAATCTGGTTTAATGTATCATTTAAAGCTTGTGTTTCCTTATTTATTTTCATTTTGGATGATCTGTCCATTGGTGAAAGTGGGTGTTAAAGTCCCCTACTATTATTGTGTTACTGTCGATTTCCCCTTTTATGGCTGTTAGCATTTGCCTTATGTATTGAGGTGCTCCTATGTTGGGTGCATAAATATTTACAATTGTTATATCTTCTTCTTGGATCGATCCCTTGATCATTATGTAGTGTGCTTCTTTGTCTCTTGTAATAGTCTTTATTTTAAAGTCTATTTTCTCTGATATGAGAATTGCTACTCCAGCTTTCGTTTGATTTCCGTTTGCATGGAATATCTTTTTTCATCCCTTACTTTCAGTCTGTATGTGTCTCTAGGTCTGAAGTGGGTCTCTTGTAGACAGCATATATATGGGTCTTATTTTTGCATCCATTCAGCCAGTCTATGTCTTTTTGTTGGAGCATTTAATCCATTTACATAAGGTAGTTCTTGATATGTATGTTCCTATTACCATTTTCTTATTGTTTTGGGTTTGTTATTGTAGGTCTTTTCCTTCTCTTGTGTTTCCTGCCTAGAGAAGTTCCTTTAGCATTTGTTGTAAAGATGGTTTGGTGGTGCTGAATTCTCTTGGCTTTTGCTTGTCTGTAAAAGTTTTAATTTCTCCGTTGACTCTGAATGAGATCCTTGCTGGGTAGAGTAATCTTGGTTGTAGGTTTTTCCCTTTCATCACTTTTAATATGTTCTGTCTCTTCCTTCTGGCTTGCAGAGTTTCTGCTGAAAGATCAGCTGTTAACCTTATGAGGCTTCCCTTGTATGTTATTTGTTGTTTTCACTTGCTGCTTTTAATATTTTTCCTTTGTTATTTAATTTTTGATAGTTTGATTAATATGTGTCTTGGCATGTTTCTCCTTGGATTTATCCTGTATGGGACTCTGTGCTTCCTGGACTTGACTGACTTAGGGAAGTTTTCAACTATAATCTCTTCAAATGTTTTTTCAGTCCCTTTCTTCTTCTCTTCTTCCTCAGCAACCCCTATAATTCGATTGTGGGTGTGTTTAGTGTTGTCCCAGAGGTCTCTGAGACTGTCCTCAATTCTTTTCATTCTTTTTTCCTTATTCTGCTCTGCAGTAGTTATTTCCACTATTTTACCTTCCAAGTCACTTAACCGTTATTTTGCCTCAGTTATTCTGCTACTGATTCCTTTTAGAGAAGTTTTAATTTTATTTATTGTGTTGTTCATCATTGTTTGTTTGCTCTTTAGTTCTTCTAGGTCCTCGTTAAATGTTTCTTTTATTTTCTCCATTCTATTTCCAAGATTTTGGATCATCTTTACTATCATTTCTCTGAATTCCTTTTCAGGTAGACTGCCTATTTCCTCTTCATTTGTTTGGTCTTGTTGGTTTTTGTCTTGCTCCTTTATCTGCTGTGCATTTCTGTTTCTTCTCATTTTCCTTAACTTACCATGTTTGTGGTCTGCTTTTCACAGGCTGCAGGTTCGTAGTTCCCATTGTTTTTGGTGTCTGCCCCCAGTGGCTATGGTTGGTTCAGTGGGTTTTGTAGGCTTCCTGGTGGAGGGGACTGGTGCCTGTGTTCCGGTGGATGAGGCTGGGTCTTGTCTTTCTGGTGGGCAGGACTGCATCCAGTGGTGTGTTTCGGGGTGTCTGTTACCTTATTATGATTTTAGGCAGCCTCTCTGCTAATGGGTGGGGTTGTGTTCCTGTCTTCCTAGTTGTTTTTCATAGCATATCCAGCACTGTAGCTTGCTGGTCATTGAGTTGAGCTGGATCTTCACGTTGAGATGGTGATCTCTGGGAGAGCCTTCACCACTCGATAATAATGTGGAGCTGGGAGGTCTCTGGTGCACCTATGTCCTAAATTTGGCTCTCCCACCTCAGTGGCACAGGCCTGACACCCAGCCGGAACACCAAGACCCTTTCAGCCACACGGCTCCAAAGAAAAGGGAGAAAAAACATAAGAAAGAGAGAAAAAATAAAAGAAAATAAATTATTAGAACAAAAAATTAAAAAAATTATTAACAATAAAAAAATTTTTAATTATTAAAAAAAAGGGATAAAGAAAGAATGAAGAGAGCAACCAAGCCAAAAACAAATCCACCAGTGATAACAAGCGCTAAAAACTATACTAAAAAAAAAAAAAAAAAGTTGGACAGACAGAGCCCTAGGACAAATGGTCAAAGCAATGCTATACTAACAAAATCACACAAAGAAGCATACACATACATACTCACAGAAAGTGAAAAGGGAGAAAAATATATATATTTATATATAAAAAAAAGGAAGAGAGCAACCAAATTAATAAATCTACCAATAATAATAAACTCTGAATACTAAGCTAACATAAAACCAGTAACAAATTAGATGCAGAAAGAAAACCCCAAGTCTACAGTTGCCCCCAAAGTTCACCACCTCAATTTTGGGATGATTTGTTGTCTATTCAGGTATTCCACAGATGCAGGTCCATCAACTTGACTGTGGAGATTAAATCTACTGTTTCTGAGGCTGCTGGGAGAGATTTCCCTTTCTCTTCTTTGTTTGCACAGCTCCCGGGGTTCAGCTTTGGATCTGGCCCCGCCTCTGCGTGTAGGTCGCCTGAGGGCGTCTGTTCTTCGCTCACACAGGACGGGGTTAAAGGCGCAGCTGCTTCGGGGGCTCTGGCTCACTCAGGCGGGGGGAGGGAGCGGTACGGAGGAGGCGGGGCGAGCCTGCGGCGTCAGAGGCGTCGTGACGTTGCAGCAGCCCGAGGCGCGCCGTGCGTTCTCCCGGGGACGTTGTCCCCGGATCACGGGAGCCTGGCCGTGGCGGGCTGCACCGGCTCCCGGGAGGGGCGGTGTGGAGAGTGACCTGGGCTCGCACACAGGCTTCTTGGTGGCGGCAGCAGCAGCCTTAGTGTCTCACGCCCGTCTCTGGGGTCCGCGCTGGTAGCCGCGGCTCGCGCCTGTCTCTGGAGCTCGTTTAGGCGGCGCTCTGAATCCCGTCTCCTCGCGCACCAGGAAACAAAGAGGTAAGAAAAAGTCTCTTGCCTCTTCGGCAGCTGCAGACCTTTTCCCGGACTCCCTCCCGGCTCGCCGTGGCGCACTAGCCCCTTCAGGCTGTGTTCACGCCGCCAACCCCAGTCCTCTCCCTGCGATCCGACCGCAGCCCGAGCCTCAGCTCCCAGCCCCGCCCGCCCCGGCGGGGGAGCAGACGAGCCTCTCGGGCTGGTGAGCGCTGCTCGGCGCCGAGCCTCTGTGCGGGAATCTCTCCGCTCTGCCCTCTACCCAGACTTCTTGCCTTTGGGGAAGTCTGAGGTCTTCTGCCAGCGTTCAGTAGGTGTTCTCTAGGGGTTGTTCCACATGTAGATGTATTCCTGATGTATTTGTGGGGAAGAAGGTGATCTTCACGTCTTACTCTTCCACCATCTTGAAGGTCTCTTCATGTGTCTTTTTGAATTATGGTTTTCTCAGGGTATATGCCCAGTAGTGGGATTGCTGGGTCATATGGTAGTTCTATTTTTAGTTTTTTAAGGAACCTCCACACTGTTCTCCATAGGGGCTGTATCAATTGACGTTCCCACCAACAGTGCAAGAGGGTTCCCTTTTCTCCACACCCTCTCCAGCATTTGTTGTTTGTAGGTTTTCTGATGATGCCCATTCTAACTGGTGTGAGGTGATACTTCATTGTAGTTTTTATTTGCATTTCTCTAATAATTAGTGACGTTGAGCAGCTTTTCATGTGCTTCGTGGCCATTTGTATGTCTTCTTTGGAGCAATGTCTATTTAGGTTCTGCCCATTTTTTGATTGGGTTGTTTTTTTTTTTAATATTGAGCTGCATGAGCTGTTTATGTATTTTGGAGATTAATCCTTTGTCCGTTGATTTGTTCGCAAATATTTTCTCCCATTCTGAGGGTTGTCTTTTCGTGTTGCTTGTAGTGTCCTTTGCTTTGCAAAAGCTTTTAAGTTTCATTAGGTCCCATTTATTTATTTTTGTTTTTATTTCCATTACTCCAGAAAGCCTTTTATCCACTAGTCTGTAGTTTTACAAGCAGCAGACAAAACGGCTAGGGTCAGTAAAAATGTAACAATATTTATTAAGGGGAGCATTAGCCAGAACTATGAGAATTACTGTCAGTACTGCCCACTAAGTGGAGTAACCATGACCATTTTTAATTTTGCAATTGGTGCTATTGTTGAATACTGCCCAATCCAAAGGACACCATCAACTTCCAGCTTAGCTAAACCATCAGTGAATCAGGTCCAGACAGTCAGCAGAACCTCTGTGAATCTGAGACAGCACCTTTGCTTCAGAAAGCAAAGTGGGGGATAAAGTTTCCACTAAAGGATTAGCTGCCATTTTTTCATATAAAGCATATATATATATATATATATAATGGAATATTATTCAGCCATGAGGAAAAAAAGGAAATCCTGCTATTTGTAACAACACGGATACATCTTGAGGGCATTATGTTAAGCAATGATTTAATATGTGTATCGGTGTCCCTTTATTGGTGTCTTGTAATAACTTTATTTATCTTTTTATAATTTCTATATTTTTTGAGTGCAAGCTATGTATTACATATTGTAATACACAATCTGACAGTGATGGCAATTAAAAAAAAAACTCTTTTCCTGAAGATAAGGCACACGTACAATAATTACAAAATAATAATAAAAAGTTATCAGGGCAAATTATTTGCAAAAGCAAGAGAAGAATAACTAGAATTATTGATAAAAGCATATACATTGATCAGGGCATATACATTCCATACATATTCTGCAGCTTTATAAGTGTATATTTTCAATGACATATTATTCTTTTATGCCTTTTTTCAAAAACAATAGTGTAAAATAGGCAGATATTCAGAACCAAAATATTTTTCTTTGGCATCACATTTTAGTCAATAATTCGTATATGAATAAGTATTATCTTTTGGCCATCTCCATTAACAAAAGGAAATGCAATGTTAACAGACTCTTTGTAGCATGAGTTCTTTTATCTGTGTTTGGGAGCATCATTCCTTACTCCCTTGTGCTTATAAGAAAAATTCAAATGAATAATAGAATGAAACTCAACTACTATTCTTTGGGGAGTCACAAAATTAACTTATAGCATGAGTATTTCTCTCTCCAATAAAGGATTGGAGTTCTAATTTCATTACTGAAATGGAACTTTCTTTTTCCAACTGGCAGGGAAGATACATTACAGGAAAACAGTGAAGGCTGTTTCTGTTCTTGCTGTTGCCATTTGACAGCAATGAGGATGAATATAAAATTGCAAATATGGTATAAATATTAGATGGGAAATAATGATGTTACCATAATTCAAATTATCTTTCATTATTTTCAGTTCACTAATTTTTTATAGTCCATGCTTGAAATAGCATTATGCAATCTACAATATACACTAATGGAAACTGTGTCAGCAGTTAGCATTCTATTAACTAGTCTAACTTTCAGAGGTTTCATTTTAGCTACCACAATCCTTTTGTATCAATACTTTTCCTATGAGCTCTTAATTGTGTGTTCAGTGTGGTTTATGAGTTCTATTACTCTTATTTTGGGGGGATCACAGGGCAGACAAAAGAGGAAGATTGTGCTTTTTGATATTTGTTTGTTTTCTGTTACCAATATTTGACATCATTACACTAGTCTGCAGTGTGTTAAAGCTAAGGATAAGAAGTTATTTTAACATAATTTAAAAATTAATTTCTTTTACTTTTTTGATAACAGAGTATTTAATTCTCAGTGGTCCTGAATTTACTATAACTATCAACGTAAGGTAAAGCGAGACTTGCTTTCCATAAATTTTTGCTTTTCTTGCTTTCTCTTCTGTCATTGCTTGAAGAATGAAAATTAAACACAGATCAACTTAATGCTATTCAATGAGATACCTAGTCACCTAAGTAATGTTGCACAAGTCAAAGACAAAGGTATTTCTAAGATCACTCAAAACAGATGTTTTCTTGGGAAAACATACTTTGCCAGAGTCTCTTTTTATTTGTACCTCAAAATAGCTTATATATAAAAAACTGTAAATCACAATATTGATAAAGTTTCCCCACCATGTTGAACCTTTTGTGTCACACTACAAAGTTAAAAAAAAAAAAAAAAGACAAACAAAAAACCACCAAAACAATGTCCTATTCAAAATAATAGCACATGTTATCGTCCAATCTTCACAAGGTATGGGAGAATCCAACCTATTCCATAATCAAGATGTCAACCCTTTTTCAAATGATCAACAAACCCTACCTCTGCTCAGGACATATTTTAGGATCCATAAACTAATAGTTTCATTATTCCGTATCTGATCAGTGTTACCTGTGATTATGCCAAGACTCAATTTCTAGTTACTATGTCCCCTTATTCTTACCCCTGTGACCCCATCCTTACAGATATTAGCTTTACAGATATTATTTAGATTGTTGCTTTTTAACGACCAAATCTTTCATTTATTTATTAATCCTGTTATTTCTTCTATTTCTTAAATCATGTATTCTTTTTGTTCCTTTTATTTTACAAGCTTATATCACTTTTCTAGTTGGATAGCTCTCATTTAATGGAAAATGACCCACAGAATGCACATGAAGAACAAGTCATTTATCCCTATGGGAAGTTCCTCTGAGTAACCAGAGGTAGCCTCATTTTGAAGAGATCTCTATGGTCATCTGATAGCTACGTGATCTACCGGAGTCATTTCCTTCATCCCTTGAATGTCTCTTATGATCCACTCCTAATGCAGGTTACTCTGTTTTAGGGAGGAGGCAAGTTGCACTTGCCTGGATCCCATACAGCAAGTATATCCCAGAGATGCACATGTTGCCCTTGGAAAGAAGCTATTGTTAAAGTTGCTTCGCCCTCTCAAGAAGGGTCTACTGCAGTCACTGAAGTCAGGCTGATAGCGCATCCAGTGTGGACATAGGGTTCCCATTTCAGCTAACTAATTGGTTCTGGTTTTTGTTTTTGGAGGGACTATTTGAGGACAGCAGTCCAACATGCTCTTTTTCTACCTCATGGCATTATTTTACCCTACAGAATAGCTGAGCAGCGACTGTGGGGATGGAGTGGGGAAGACATCCAAAAGTGTTAACGAATGTTTGCATGGAAGGTCGAGGAACTCCATCATAAATTGTTGCTAGTAGATTTCTTGGTGAGGTTAATGGGAATAGTCAGAACAGTCTCAAAGGGACATGGCAGACTCAACAGTGATTTAAATTTATAGTGTTTGCAACAGTCGAAGAGAAGTGCACCAAGGTATTTTCGTTCATGAGGAAGGCTCCAGGGGTGACACTGGAAGAGATAACAAGTCGTTCTTTCCTCACCTGTGCTTTTGAGGGTCTGAGATCTTCCCTCCCCAGGCACCAACATTGTTGTTATCTCACTGCTGTGACAAAATTCAGGTGTGCTATTCTGGTAGCTATAAATTCAACTTTTTCCCAATCATCTCTTGCTCAAACCCAGATTTTTTATTAGATATCAGTTTTAAGAAGATGCTCATGTTTAGAAAACATATGGAAACCCATTATGTCCTTCACTTTGGCTCATATGTTCCACTATAGAAGGAATTGACAAGTAATATATTCAACCAAATGGTCATTACCCATATGATATGTGACATGCCAGTCTAACAGGAGAATCTTTGTGGCTGAATCAGAATCAAGTTTGAATTCACTAGACCCTCTTGTGGCCAGGATTCCACTCCGAAGCTGTACCAACCAGGCCATCCTGGGGTTGCCGTTAGGGGTAAAAGAGAAGTATCATATCCAGGAATGGTCACAGAGAATTCACAGACTCTCAAAATAGGTCTGTATGACCCTACCCTTTTTATTCTGATCATTGCCAGGAAGTAGCTGAGAGGAGGTAATTTCTTTTTGAGGATAGTCACACTGAGTGACCAAATAGCCTTATTAAGAAGGAAGTAGAGTTAGAAATCTTTTTGAGTCAATTTTTAACAACACTTAACAGTATCAGATGATAAGGATTATTGAAAGTCCATTGAATAGTTTGGTTATCCTTTTCTAGGTTGCAGATGGTCCAGAAATCTGGAAGCATGACACAAATTAGTTTTAAGGGCCACAATGATACGAGAGTCAGCTAGATCAGACTAGAAACACTGTAAGCTAAAACCAAAACAAAACAAAACAACAAACAAAACAACAACAACAACAACAAAAAAAAAACAGCATCAAAACAGTGGAGAGGAACCACTGATAACCAAGAGGGTGGTCAAAGATTCATGTAGTCAAACTCAGGGGTGGGCAGGGACAATGCCCTGTGCCATATGGCCTCCCTCAGCTAGAGACAAACAGGTCACATGCTGGCAAGGGTCACGGGTATGCATTCAGTGGTAGCCTCTGCATCAGGAATGGGGAGTCTTCTATGTGCCCTTTCTGTTATGGCTGCAGATGTTTTGCCATGTCCAGCATAATGATGGATCTAGGTAGCATCAGTGGCACTCTGGGTGGTGCAGCCTTAGTCAGCAAGTTGATTCCAGTCAGTTTCATCAGAAAACAGACCCTTGCCATGGACATTTACATGAGTAATTCAGTTAATCAGCAATCATTATTTGTTTCCTCAGTACAAGGCCCCAAAACAGGTGTCTTTTATCCACTAGTCTGTAGTTTTGCAAGCAACAGACAAAACAGCTAGGGTCAGTAAAAATGTAACAACATTTATTAAGGGGAGCATTAGCCAGAACTATGAGAATTACTGTCAGTACTGCCCACTAAGTGGAGTAGCCATGACCGTTTTTAATTTTGCAATTGGTGCTATTGTTGAATACTGCCCAATCCAAAGGACACCTTCAACTTCCATCTTAGCTAAACCATCAGTGAATCAGGTCCAGTCAGCAGAACCTCTGTGAATCTGAGACAGCAGCTTTGCTTCAGAAAGCAAAGTGGGGGATGAAATTTCCACTAAAGGGTTAGCTGCCACTTTTTCATATAAAGCAGAGATATGTCTAGGGCCAGGCTGGCTGCCCTCTGGAATATGTCATTGCCATTTGACGACCAAGGCTTTTTAGACTCTTCCCAACTTGTTAGTCATTGAGTTGCCTCCCCTCAGTGTATTATCAGATCAGAGAGTTATAAGGTCCTCATTGATCAGGCATTCAGTTTTAACAAGATCCTAGAAGCAAGATAATAGCTAAGCTTTGTCAGGGAGGCAACAAGTCCAGAACTCCAAGAGGCATCTCTACATGGAGGTGACTTTCCTTTGCCAACCTCCAACTAGAAAAATCATCAATCTCAGAGACTCGTGGTTCAGAGGAGTGATTGGAGCTGGAGAGCCCCGAGGGTCTTCCCACTTCTCTGTATCCACTTCTTCCCAATTGGGAGAACTCACTTTGGCTCTTATGGGACAGGGAAGTACAAGCATATAACACTTCGTTTCCTACTGTATATTCAGGTGCAGGTACAGCAACAATACACTGAATCAGCCCAAAGAGCTCCACCCACAAGGTCACATTACCTTCCCTTCTTACTTTTTTTCCCCCTTCCTTCCTGCCCAAATCCCATCTGTTGAATCTTGGCATTCTTTCTTTTCATTGAACTGGACAGAATGGTGATGTGTTTATTAATGTGCTAGATAACAGAGTAATAAAGGATTGAATACCCTCATATCCCCGAAATGCTCCAGTATACTCAAATAGGTGCAGATGGACTTCATTTTTCCTTGGGGGTAGGGAGACACGGTGATTAAGGGTAGTTAATTAAGGGTGATTAACCACCCTTAATCATCTTTCTCTTAGCAACTGAGGTCAAGGTAGAGTAATGACTTGAAAGTGAGAAATGGAAACAGCATTTCTGAGAGCACTTTCAAACTGTCTGAGTGTAATGGTGAGAGACACAGGCTAGGCAACTGATTAGATACGATGCCAAAAGAGTGGTTATTTTGTTTAAGATGGAAAGAACTCTAACACTGAATAGTTTAGTCATTAAGCAGAGTCAAGGACCTTTAGTTCCTCCTCAAGGGCTATAGATGACATTCTGAGCCACATCCTGTGAGCCGTCTTGTAGATACTGAAACCCCACCGAGGTGGAAGAACTTAGCTGCATGATGACCAGACTGTGGCCATGACACAAGCTACCGCAATTCCGAGAACTGGCCTCAAGGAAATGGGAGCAAACCGACCCTGGAACTGAAGACTAACTGCACTTGAAACAATCAAGAGGCCACTGGTCAGACCGCTGCAGGACCAATTTCAAGATGACCGTCAGAGCTGACTGTGCTGTTTCTGCAGGTAGCCCCCTCCCTCTGTCTATAAAAGCTCTTGCCCCCTGGTTGTCAGTAAAGGGGAGTCGGCCTTTGGACAGGCGTCTGCCCTCCCCCTACCCCGCCCCGGTTGCCAGCATCCAAAATAAAGCAAACTTTCCTTTCCACCAACGTTGCCTCTTTGGTGGCTTTTCAGTGGCTCGCAGCCAGACCCCACTTTCCGTTAGAAGATAATACAAGGAGATTTAGCAATACAAGGTTTATTCCACTACTGTATAATGGTACACTGGGGATTCTGGCATAGAGTAGATTCTAGAGTCAAAGAACAAGTAAATAAATAACATAATTAAATTATCTCACATGCGTTATCTATATGACATGAAAAATATGTAGTTCTCTAGTAGAATTCAATGTTTACTTTTACTTATTTTAAAGTAGAAAGTTGCTACAAGTTTTTGACTAACTAGACAGCTGCTTTAAAGCACCCAAATTTAAGCATGAATTTACATCTAGATATTTCTTTACTAGAGCAACTACTTAAAAAATAAAATTAAAGACCTTGCCAGCATTAAAACCCACTTAAACAATCTACAGATAGCTCATGAAAGTCCCGAAATAAATTTTCTCCCTAACCAAAAAAAAAAAAGAGAGAGAGAGAGAGAGAAGGGGAAGGACAGAAGGGAGGGAGGGGGAAGGAAGGGAAGAAAGAGAAGAAAGGAAGAAAGTATATGAAAATTTCTTTAATTTGAAACATTCTCACCTGCAATCATTTCATTTATTCATATCAACTCCAAAAGATAAGCAAACTAAGTGAAGATTAAAATACAAAGAGAAATATGGATTGATTGACTGATTGATCTATTTATTTGTAATACCTGATTTAGAGTAGGAGAAAAACATGAATGTAAAAGAGAGTAAAATCTTCTCGTTATTTCTCCTACTTTGGCAAAATTGGTGTGACAGAAGAGAACAAAGAAAAAATTGTGTACATAGCATGAATTTTGGCTTTATGAAATAAAAGTCTATTAGCTTATAGGTGTTACGTCAGAAATAGCTGTCTAGGTGTATTCAAGAGAACTGAACTATGTTCACATAAAAAGAAATGGTGAATGGTGTTTTTCTAAATGTGAAACCGTGCAGAACCCTGCTTTTCAATACCGGGAAATCTGCAAGGGGAGTGCTGAGATCAATGTCATTATCCAGAAGGCATTACCGAAATAGATTTTAAATCCTTTGATGTAATTGCTTGCTGAGTTTGCCGTTACAGCAGCTCTATCCTTTTGACTGATTGAGGGCCTTTAACAGCTCAAGTTTTACTGAGACTGCCAACATACTCATGTTGGGATCTTAAAATCAGACAGATGTTTGATGTTTAATTTAACTAATATGGAACACCATGAGTCAACAAAGCACATTTGGTGTTAATGCCAGAAAAAAAAAAAAAAGAAAAAAGAAAAAGGTGAGGGACAGAAATACATGCAGAGTTAATCTTCCTGTTTCAGCAGACAAGCCTTTGCTCTTAGACTGATTGACATGAATTCTGATTTGAAAACCCTGTGGCATTTTTCCTGCCCCTTGATAGAAATAGTCTTGATTCCATCAGAGCATTTGGAACCAGAACTCAATGAATAAATTAACAGTGCATAAAATCCTCAAGTAAAGTGTAAGGAGCAATGAGGTGAATTGTTTTTTTCTTATAGACAGTCCCTATTTTCCATGATTTCTTGAATAATTCCTATTCTTTATGACAATTCTCTCTTTTTCCACAGCTCTCTAAGACACACAATAATACACCTTATTAGCTTGTCTTTAAATTTACTGTCCTGAAGAAAGACAGATTTGACCAAAAACAAATATTCATGATATTTTCAGTATTGTATGTAATATAAAAAAAAAATCTATTTAACACCACCTACTAGAAGATATTTCTTCTTCTCAAAAAAAAATGGTGGCTATATATACATTTTGTTCAAGAAATATGACTAACACTATTAGCTTCTCCAATGAATATCATTCCCTTAACATCATTTTGAGGGAAACAGCTGGAGATTATTTTTTCAAAGTGGTTTTGCTAAAGCAACTATCTCAATGTCTTAGGCCTTTTAAGTTTTATAGTTAATAGTAATAATAGGGGTTAATAATAGTAGACTAGGGGTTGTAATGGTGGGTAAATAATTAGAAGAAGGAGAAGGTATTTGGAAGCCATGATAGAGTCATATACTGTAACTTTCAGTGTACTTTTACTAATATCATATTTTTACTTTCATGACTTTATGACAAAGATAGAAGAATTATCATTCTCTTCATTTCATGAATAAGGAAACTTAAGGCCCAGAAAATTTTGGTGACTTTTTTAAACAATATTTGACTCTTAAATTATTCAAATCTAGGTCATCGGACTCCAAATCTAGTCATATGCACACTAGAGTTATGAATTTTCACTGGTCAGAAATATTAATGAACCATTCCTAATGATTCTTTGATTTTATCAAGAGCATTTTCATACCAATATTAATAAGCTGGTTATGCTGTTTTAAATTTCTCCGTTTACATTTTTTAAACTTTATTTCCCATTCCTAAGATTCACCATGTTTAGATTAGCTGGTTTGTATGCTCATTCATTCATTCATTCAAACCTATAAGTAAAGCACGTATCACCTGAGATTCAATAAATAAGCATTCTCCCATCTTCATTTAGGTAACTCTGACTCATTTACTCATATCTCAGTCATTTCATGTCTGTGGCATCCTTAACTGTAGTCAGGGACCCCCAAGACCACCTTTAGGTCAGTGTTTCTCTAGAAGAATTCACAGAATTCAGAAAAGCTGTTATAACCATGGTTATGGTTTACTACTGTGAAAGAACAAGGATTAAAATCAGCAGAGACAGAAAGCACGTAGGGCAGAGCCTAAAAAAGCCCAGCCACAGCCTCAGTTGTGTTCCCCCAGTGGTGTCTTATGGACAACACTTAATTCTCCCAGCAACAATGTGTGACAACATTCATGAAATGTTACCATCCAGGGAAGCTCTCCAGAGCCTTGGTGTCCAGGGACTTTATGGGCATTGGTCATGTTGGCCCAGAGAGTCCCCATGGCTGACCTTTATGTCTCAGTCTTAAGCTCCTCCAGTGGACAAATTAGTACTATATGGCCCAAGGCCTGCACCGTAAATCACATTGTTAGCATAAGCCATCTGGCATGGCCCAAAGACCCAGGTAAACAGAAACACTCTTATCAGGCAGGAAATTCCAAGAGGTTATCTACCAGGAGATGGTCAAGGGTCAAAACATTTTTTGGAATGTTCAGGGTTTGGATAACCCAGACCTGCCTAAGTAACTCCTACTCTAAATGAGCACTCATTACAAAATTCCAAGTATTTTTTCAAGATCTAGCTTCGATTCTAAGTATAAATACCACATGTCAGAGATTATAAAAATTTCTCCATCTTTGCTTGGCAGAAGTGCATAGTAGTTTAAAGTACTGGCAAATTAATGATTGAAGAAATGGAACATGAAATACAATTTGAACAGGATAAGGGAAGTATAGAATGGGGTCATTTCTTAGTTTAATCAACTATTTTGTTGGGATTCTTTGGAGATAATAAATATTTTGATTTTTGAACCCAGCATTTCCTAACTCTATTACATTTTTCTAAATTCTGCTTGAATCTTGAATATTTCCTTTTTGATCATTTCTCTATATCCATATCTTATCATACATGGCTAAAGTAACCATTTGACATTTTCAACATTCTGCCTAGTAATTTCTTTAGACAAATCTACGATTTTAATAGGTATGTCATATTTTTTTCAACATTACAACAGTTTTGCCAAACTTTCAGCCACTATATAATATGGACCCTCTTTTCTCCAGGGTCCAGTTACAACATCTCACTGTCTTCCATCCTTTGCTAAAAGTCTCTTTCAGATACTCACAACCTCTGCTCTCTTCCTCGTCCCAAACAATGCCAAACGTTATAGTTTTTGTTATGGCAGCACTTAAACCTTGGGTGCTAATTTCTGTTTGGATTAGCTTTTGCAGCATAACAAGCCAGGAGAAGATTTAGTAGCCTAAAGCAACAATTTATTATTTCTCATGGTTCTGTGAGTTGATGCAGTTGGTTGAGTGGTTCAAACTTGGAATTTCTTATGAGCTTGTATTAAGACAGCAACTGAAGCTGCAGTCCTCTGAAGTCTGACGGAGCTCAGTGTCTAAGATTGCCCACTCACATGACCGGAGGTGCAGAAATGCTGGCGATAAGCTGGAAGGTAACTTAGGGCTAAGTCACAAACTGAATGTTTGTGTCCCCGAAAATTCATATGTCCAAGCCCTAACTTCTAACCTGATGGTCTTGGGAGATGAGGCCTTTGGGAAGTAATCACAGTTAGATGAGGTCATAAATGTGGGGCTGATGGATTTGGTGCCTTATGAGAAGAGACAGCAGAGAGCTCTCTCTCTCCACCTTGTGAGGACACAGTGAGAAGGAGGCCTTTGCCACCACCTGACAATGCTGGCACCTTGAACTTGTACTTCCAGTTTCCAGAACTGTGAGAAAATAAGTTTCTTTTGTTTAAGACATCCAGTATATGGTATTCTGTCATGGTAGCCTGAACAGACTAGTGCAGACTGTCACCTGGAACATCTACACGTGGACTATCCATGTAAATTGGACTTCTCGTAGCATGGTTTCTGGGCTCCTCAAGGGAGCAGCCCAAGAGCAAGTGTCCCAGGAGGCTCCGGGAGAAGCTAGAAGGCTCCCGGTGACCTGGTCAGAGAGGTCCCGTCCCAGATTCATAGTTGAAGTGGGAATTAGACCCCACCTATTGATGTGAGGAGCAGCATGTGCCTAGAGGAAAGAAATTGTTGGCAGCCATCCTAAAATCTATTTACCACACTGGGCATTTGAGATGTGAGAATTCATTTATTTTTTCTTCTCTTGTCTTGCATGACCAAATTCAGATGAATCTGGGTAACTTTGTGATGAGGTGTGTGATGTTCATGCAGTGGTGTCCTTGTGCGATCAGGCAGTGATAAATCTTGGTTAAGGGTAAAGAGTCAGGGATAGCAGACTTTTCTTTCAGATGATATTTCAAAGAACAATTTTTTAAATCACGTGTCATATTCACTACCTAGGTTAAGTCTTAAGGCATTTAGTTTTATGTTATCAATGGACTCTAATTCCCATTTTGGATGTCTCATTGCCTTCTCATGCTGTAATTTTAATTTTTTCTTGAAGCACTCATCTGTAAATACTAATTCTAATAATAAGAGCTAAAAATATCCAAACCAACCAACAACAGCAAAAGAAAACTCCACTTTTTAAAAAATGTTCCATTTTACCATTTAAATTTTTATTCTAAAATGTAAAATATATTTTCATTAATAATTGTCAAGACAAAGATTAAGCTACAGATCCTATATATTTTCTCCCATTATTAGTGGGATCGTAGGAGGCTATGTCCACAAAGTAAATTTTATCTGTTGGAGGAAGGATCCTTATCTATGGAATGCTCATTTGTCTAGGATATTTTATGGTAAGTGAACCTAGAATCTATGGGTAATGGTTCCCTGGAAAGTGTTCTGTGTGTACTGTAACTATCTGAGCATAAAATTGAGATATTTCAGGACTGAAAAGGCTCTCTTCTGTGTAACTACTGTAACCATGTACATTACTTAAAGACATTGCATGTAATCTAAGCCATAACATGTCTTTAAGGAGAGGCAAGAGTTAGGAATCTGTGTTGACAGTCAAGTATCTCGCCCTTCTTCAGCTGTGCCTTGTGATTCCTTATGTCCTTGAAATTATTAGTAAAGCTAATATCAAGTAAAATCTTTGGTTTCTGTTGAATCCAACTTAACAATCTGATCCTTTGCATTATTTCAACAATGATATTAACTACCATTTATTGAGTGATAGGTTATTAATATATTCATTTGGTTCAATCTGTTAAAGAAAACGATTGAAACATTATGTAATATATGAAACGAAAAGACCAAAGACTCATTAGTATATCAAGAGAAAGCTAGACTGGTCAGTCACAGTCTTCTTTGGGCAGAGCAGACTGCTGATTTTATACAGGATTTCAAGAAGCATGAGCGCAGAAGTGGTTTCCAAGGCTTCAGAGGGCTGACAACCTAGGTGGAAGCTGGGTGCCCAGCTGAGATGCTTGTTGATTGGCTGCCATCAGAGGCATGTTTACTGAAGTGAGTCTCTTCTTGAGCAGCTGGTGTTCCGAAGTAGAGGGCTATCACAAATTTGTTGGCTTTCAGAGGTGTGTTTACTGAGAAGAATTGCTGTTGATCAAATGAATGAATGAATATATGTTACCATAGTTCCAGAACAGTCAGTCTGTCCTTCAGAGTGTGGGGTCAGTTTTTGTTCTTCAATCCAAAAACTAGAGAGAGAAAGGAAGGAAGGGAGGGAGGGAGGGAGGGAGGAGATGGACGCATCCAGTGCAATGTTTGGGATTCCATACGTGCCTATGCATTTGTAGTCTTCTTTCTGAGACTGAAACATTCACCCACCAGTGCTATAGTAGGTGCTCAGTGGTATACCTCAAACCCTTCAGAGATATACCTCCCAATATGAAACAATGTGTAAAATATATAGTTTTTATAACTAAAGATATAAATTACTATAACAATGCCCTCCCCTTGAAAAGAATTGTGAGCTGAATATATGGGACATTAAAGTTTGTTAAGGGGTTACAACTGACCAAAGAGATGAGAGATATAATTGAGATTCAACCTGCCACCAAAGAAGAGGCACTGGGCTTTACAAAATAAAATAAAATAAAATAAATGAGAGAACTTAAGAGAACTTTGGCAAGTAAACAATGCTATTCAAAAATCTTTAGTGCAGAAGGTTTTTGAGTGAGTAGTGTGATAACCATAGATGCAAGTTAATCTCTTCAGGTGCACCATCACAAATTCTAGTTATTCCAAATGTTTCTCAAAGGAAAAAATAAAGATGAAGAACCATTGCTGTGTCCTACGGCTGGTATCATGAATAGGGTGTAGACAAGAAATTCTTCTGTACCATACTCGTCCTTAAGGAAGCATCTGTAGTCCTGAAATATGAAAAAAAGACAGAGGAAAGGATGTGTATCTTGTTATCTTCTTTAACACACTGAGTTTCATAATTACAAAATATTTTAATAACACCTGCTATTATTGAGCCCTTATGTTGAGAACTGTTTTGGGATAGATATAGATATAGATGATATATACATATACTGTAATACAGATATATGTACATATATACATATACATTATGGATTGAATTGTATACTCTCAAATTCATATTTGAAGTCCTGACCCCCCTCCCCAGTACCTTAAAATGTGATCTCATTTGTAAATAGCATTGTTGCAAATGTAATAAGTTAAAATGAAGTCATTAGGGCAGGCCTTAATCCAATATGACTGGTGTCTTTATAAGAAGGGGAAATTTGGACACAAAGACAGACAGACATGGAAGATGCCATGTGAAGATAAAGGCAGGAATCAAGGTAACGCATTTATAAGCCAAAGAGTGCCAGAGATTGCCAGCAAACCACCAGAAGCTAAGAGAGGGGCGTGGAACAGATTCTTCCTTGTAGCCCTCAGAAGGAATCAACCCTGCTGACACCTTGATCTCAGACTTATGGCTTCCAGAACTCTGAGACAATAAATTTCAGTTATATAAACCACCCGGTTTCTGGTACTTTGTTACAGCAACCTTAGCAAACTGATAGAGATAGATAACTAGACAGCTAGATAGACAGAAAGAATTATTCCTCACAATGTTAAAACATTATCTCCAATACCCTTTTTTTAAGTTCAACAACAGAATGTAAATGTTGTGTTTCTTAAGTGCCTTGCCAGAAGTCACAAGCTCAAAAAGCAACAGGGATAGGATTCAAATCGGGTCTGTCTGACTTCAGATCTGTTCTTTCATCTACAGTACTCTGCCTTTCCTCTACTACCCTGCACCTTAACATAAACAAGACTTGATGAGCTGAAGCTTCCTATAAAACTGATTTCTCTTGGTTATTCAAGTTTTTTTAACTCCATATTTTGAGTCATTGACTTTAAACTCCTATATATTAGAATTGTCTGTTACACAGAAATAGGTAATGGAACAATAAGATTGGCCTATGATTGACTCTGTGCCTAAGCACCATTTCTGCAGACAGATTCCAGTTATTATTTTCAAATTTAAAAGCAAAGCATTTTTATCACATATTCTTTGTGGAATTCTGACCCTTCGTGATGGGAGAAAGGATTTATCTTCTTAACTGACCCCAAGGGTAGAATTTGGAAACTAGTTAATTTTTAGAGAAATCATGTTTTTAAAGTAAGCAATTACTTATTATTTAAGTTAACAGATGCTTTATTTTTAACATCTATAGCTAATTATATAGTTTTAAATTATGGCCTTGGGTAATAGCTGCTTTATGGAACCAGAGTTGGAATCTCTGCCAGGTCACTTACAGTCTGAATGAACTAAAGAATTAACCTTTAGCCTTGTTTTCTCATCCCTGAAATGATTATTATGATGGCCCATTACTCACAGGGTTTTAGTGAATCTTAAATGAGGGCATATATGTAAAGCATGTAACATGTTGCTTAGCACATGATAAGTATTGATTAAATGTTAGTTATTCATCTCTAACATATTAATAACTAAGGGAATTTCAAAAACATATAATTAAAATATCTTCCAATATATAAATATGAGGTATAAGAACAGGGTTCATTATTGTCTATCTATCTGTTAGAATATTTGTCAGTGATTTCTGGGAGCTGGTAAATTATTGTAAGTTACTGAGTGTGTGTGTGTGAAAGGAAGATTGTGTCTCTGATGCACAAAGTTTTACCAAAGCCGTTTTATCAAATGTAGAGTGTTTGATAACAAACATAGAGTGCGTCATGTCGTAGAGCGTTAAGGCTCTCCAACATTACTGACACAGGAAAGAACTCTTGGCAGTCACATTGCAGTCGCAGTCAAGTTTATGACTACTTGCAACTTATTTCATTGAAATGGGGATTTAAGATCAAATTATTTGCCAGAATTAGGGGTAAACAAATTTCCTAGAGTAGTTCTTTTATGACTAAATTATTTAGTGTAAGAAATGTGTTGACTGAATGTAAGAGCCTCATTTTTAAGTTTAACTGTCCAGAAAACATTTATTTTGTATCAGGACTAGGAAATATTTTACTGTCATTCAAACATAATTGAAGGGACTTTTTCCTAAATACAAAAATATGTATTTAAAAAATTCTTATGCCAGATGCTCTTTTGTATTAAAGTGTGCCTTCCATTCACATTTACATTCACTGAAATTTTACTTTTTTGAATTATTAAGAAGAATTAATATTAGGTATAAATGGTTTACTTCCATGTACATGATTTAAGCCAAGTCATATAGTTTTCAGTGCCTTTCTCTGTCCACCTTAATTTATATATAATGGCACTTTATATTTGCTTTTATTTTTTCCTGCTCTGAACCGAGTGGAAGAAACAGTACTCTGGATGGTAAAGTAGTTACACTTACAGGTGTTGGACAATAGCAAATATTGAGAAGGCCGTTATTGCAATAAACTCCTAACTGGTCTCTCTGCTTTCCTTCTTGACTCTTCAGTCAATTCTCCACACATCAGTCAGTGTGATCTTGTAAAAACAAAAGTGAGGTCTTGCCACTGATATGACCCATCCAAATAGCTTTCCATCTGACTCAGAGTAGAAGCCAAAGTTATCACAGTGGCCTAAGGCCCTACATCAGCTGCCACCCACCTCCTGCACCATTACTTTTCTATTTTCATCTCCTACTATTGTTTTGCAGACTCACTGCACTCTAGCTACACTGGCCTCTTAGTTTTTCATTTAATTCACCAGACACACTCTCTCTTCACTGCCTTTGCACTTGCTGGTCTCTCTACCTGAAATGCTTTTCTTCATTCACTCATTCAGTTTCTCATTTAATTATGTTTATCATTTTTTTATGAGATAAGAACTTTCTAGGAGCTGGGAATATAACAGTGAACAAAACATTAAAAAATCACTGTCTTTGTGGAGCTTATATTTAATGGGGTCAGTAAAAAAGATAAATACATATTTATATTTAGGGAAATGTAAATACTAAGGAGAAAAAATAAAGAAGGGATGGAGAGAAGAAAATACAGAGGATGAGAAGAACATGGAGAAATGTGAGGCAGAGTGATCAACTTCTACAAGTGACTTAAATGTTAGAATTTCAGTAAAACCTTCTCCAACTACATTATTTAATATTGCAAAAGTGCCTCCCTGACAAAAACTTTTAATACCTGTTCCCTAAATTATTTTTTACTATAGCCGCTCTTACTATCTAACATAGTGTATATTTTAGTTATTTATTTTGTTCATTTTCTGACTCTAGATACTAGAATAGAACCTCTATATTAGGGCTTTTTTTACTATTTTGTTCGCCTTTGTATACCCACAATCTAGAACCATGCCTAGCATAGTAGGCACTCAATAAATACTTGCTGTATAGATGAACAACCAAAGTAAAGAAATACTATGATAATAATTGAAAAGCGGAATGACAACATCAGACCACCTGGGCCAACAGAGTTGAGGGCAGTAAGTGAAAACAATAACAGTAAGTCCCCTACACATGAACGAGTTCCATTCCGAGAATGAGTTCATAAGTCCAGTTTGTTCATATAAGTCCAACAAAGTTAGCCTAGGTACCCAACTAACCTATCAGCTATATAGTACTGTACTGAAACAGGTTTATAATACTTTTCACACAAATAATACATAAAAAACAAACAGGCACAAAAAATAAAGAAAACATTTTTTAATCTTACAGTATAGTACCTTGAAAAGTACAGCAGTACCAGCTACATCACCACTGCTTTAATGCTTGCTTCCAGACATCCTGGGCTTGAAATAAAGATACTGTACTACTGTACTCGATACAGTACTGCACAGTAAAGTACACAAAAGCACGACTACTTGTCGAGGATGCACACATGTGACAAAGTCCGCCAGACATATGAACTAACTTACGTGATTGGACATGCGAATGCATGTTCACATCTTTGAAAGTTCACAACTTGAAGGTTCTTATGTAGGGGACATACTGTAATACGGAAAGTTGACGCAATGGAAAAAGTGAAGCTAAGAGCATAGTATCCTGGGGATAGTTCAGCCCATGGAAAGCCAAGCCCAGACCATCAGAGAAGGGATCCACGCATGAACTGCCCTCTCTCCCTCTCTTTTTACCCACCATGCTCTGAAGTTCTTTTTCCCCATTGTATTCCAGGAATACCCATAGTAAACAAACACTTCAGTGACTTAAAATACTAAAGAGCTATTTGCATCTCTTACCTTTGACACACCTGCAATAGGCATAATTAACACACAGCCATAACAATTAGAATGCATGTAGAACAGTATGCATGGTCTTTCCCGAAGTCCTCCTTGTTCATATTGCAGAGGTAGTGTTCCACGCAAGGTGACAGAGACATCGAGTTACATTTTAATGGAGATTGAGTTTTCATATGTCTTGAAAGGAAGACATATGTCAAATCAGGGACCAAAATTTATATTTCTGTGCCCTTTAAGTACTCGCTTCTTATTTCATTGGTTCCTTAAAATTTATTTAAAGTGCTATACAACCAGGGCATTTTCACATATATAAGTAAGTCTAGAAACATTTTAGATTAACATTTAAAGTTATAGATATATGCAGAGTTTGATTTTAAATATTTAGTATCTTAAGACTATCATAGTTATTCTAAAAATTGATTGAAAATATTATTATTTTTCCATATGTAAAAAATAACTTAAACATTCTCAAACATATCCGAATAATATTTGTGCAGCAGTGTTCACTCAGGAAAGATTTATTAAGCATTTAAAATGTTTAAAGAACCAAAATACATTAGGAGTTTGGGATTAACATATACACACTACTATATATAAAATAGTTAACCAACAAGGACCTGCTGTATAGTACAGGGAACTTTACTCAATATTCTGTAATAACCTATATGGGAAAAGAATCTGAAAAAGAATGGATATGTGTATATGTGTAACTGAATCACTTTGCTGTGCACCTGAAACTAACACGACATTGTAAAACAACTATACTCCAATATAAAATAAAAATTAAATTAAATTGAAAGAAACAAAATACATTCAGAATTCTCTGACAGCAAAAATAATTTTCAAAATTTTTTTCATTTTAGAAAAATACATATATGTGAGATGTTGAGGCAAACCACACTGTGCTTCACTGTTTGTTATCAACTCAGCATCACAACTACTTTTTTACATGGTTTCTCTCCACACAGCCCAGAGGGGACACCAGGAGTTACATTCCCCAGGTTAGAGCCTATCAAAAAGAGACATGAGATTTGGAAAAAAATAAGAGTGGAAGAAGTCTGTCTGTATTCAAACACTTCATGCTTAAATACAGAGTGACTTTTGTTTCCCTGACTGAATCCTAACTAAAATATTAATTAATTAGTTTATTTATTTGTTTATTTATTTATTTATAAACCTACAGGTATTTCTAAGGGAAGAAAATCTTTTAGCACTAAATTCTATGTTTACCTGTTGTGATGTTACATTCTAATAACAATTTATATAGCAATAGAATATTAAATAAAATATTAACAAAAATGCCATTAATTCTTAAGCTCCAATCAGATATAATGAAGTTAAATATATCGAAAGTCCTCACAAATGAAATTGGGAGAGCCATGATTAAACTTTCCCTCCCTCTCTCAATAAGAATAAAACTGGACAAAACACATGTGACAGGTGTTTCTGGCACTAGAAACCAAGCAATGCATAAATGTTATTCTTGAGAGAAAAGAAATTCAGGAGATTAGGGTTGTTAGGCCTGTTTTCTGGGGCTTTCTGCCACAGGTACTTTCTATAGCCCAAAGAAGTGGAACTCAAATAAAGCAAGTCAACTCACTGAGCTGAAAAGACAGATATTAGTACTCAGACAACTAAGGAGGCTGAAATTCACAAAGAAGCATGCCAATAAAAGGCTAGAATAAGAAGAGGCCAGAACACTGGGAGGTCTTCCTCACAGAGAGTTTTTGACCAAGGGCTGGGCTGTGCAAGTTCTTTGTCAAGACTAATATGTAACTATGTGAGGTGATGTATATTAACTAAATTTATTGTGGTGATCATTTCACTATATATATATATAAATCATTATGTTGTACACCTTAAATTTATACAATTTTATATTCCAATTATACCTCAATAAAACTGAGGAAAACATTAAAAATAAAGACTATTTGAATGGCAAGACTTGACAAGACTATAGAACTGATAGCTAATAAGAGGTAGCATAAGAGAGACTATACAATGCAGGGTATTTAGAAACTTTGCAGTGAATCTCAAGGACTTGGTTGAGACCCCAAAAATGACCATGCCTTAGGAGTAACCTAAAGTAATAGCCATACCCTGTTACTAGAGACAAAACTGAAAAAAAATAAAAATAAAATAAAGTGCAAGCACACAACTAAAGAAGAGGAAGAAGAAGAAAAAAAAGAAGTGGCCAAGACTGACAAGATTAAATAGATCCACCAGTAATTTAACTGCTTTCCAGGAAAAAAAAATTTTTTTAAAAACCATCACATAGAGGACCACTATTTAATCCAGACTCATTACAATAAGTCATGCATAATATCCATCATATAATTTAAAATCACTAGGTATATAAACAAGCAGGGGAGTGTGATGTATAATCAAGGAAATGAGCAGCAATCGGTAGAAACAGATGACGCAGCACAATTAACAGACAAGGACTATAAAAGAGCTTTATAAATATGTTCAAGAATTTAAAGTAAAAGATGGTTGTAATGATTGAATAAAAGAAGAATCTCAGAAGAGAAATGTAATCCATCAAAAAGAATCAAATAGAAATTATAGAGCTGAAAAGTACCTTAGCTGAAGTAATAGATTGATTTTGTAGTCTTAAGAACAGATTGGAGATAGAGAAGGAAGGGCTGATAAACTTGAAGACAAGATTTCTAGAAATTTTCCAACCTGAAAATCAGAAAGAAAAGAGAATGGATAAGAATGAACAGAGACTTAATGTCATGTGAGAAATATCAAGCCATCTAATATATGTATAACTAGTTCCCAGAATGACTGGAGAAAGTTACTATAGCAGAAAAACAATTTTTAAAGAAATAATGGTTGAGAATTTTTGTAAATTTTATGAAAACCATTGTCTCTTAGATTCTAAAAGCTCAGCAAACTCCAAACAGAATAAGTAAAAAGATGTTCTTTTCAGCAATGAATACTTTGACATATTTGTCAAAAATCAATTCACTGTGTATGTATATGTTTATTTCTGGATTCCTTGCTCTATTTGTCTTTCCTTATGTCAATATCACCCTTCCTTGACTACAATAGCCTTATAATAAGTTGTGAAACTACAGGGTGTAAGTCTTCAACTTTGTCTTACATTTTTAAGACTGCCTTGGCTGTTTTTGTCCCCACATTTCTATATACATTTTAGAATCAGCTTGTCAATTTCAAAGTTATTTTTAAAGCCTAATGAGATTCTGATTGGGCTTCTTTTGAATCTACAGATCAGTGTGGGAAAAACTGACATCTTAAAAATATTGGGCTTTCTAATCCATGAATACGGTATATTTACCCATTTATTTAAGTCTTCTTCATTTTTCTCTCAGCAATGTTTTGTAGTTTTCAGTGTAGAGGACTTACACAACCTTTGTTAAATTCATTGCCAAGTATTTTGTGTTTTATGGTGATACTGTAAATTTTTATTTGTAACCATTAGCTACTAGTATCCAAAAATACAAATAATTTAAAATAAGCCCAATTGTATTCTGTAAGAAAAATATAATTGACCTAAAGATATAAATTGATGATTTAAATAATAGGATGAATATAGACAAATAATTAATTAACTAGAACATCAGGTTAAAAACTCCCCTTGAAAAAATATGCCAATTATATATTTTTAAATACCAAAGTGATATAAATATAGAATTAAACATGACAACATTTATATATAACTATATAATCAAGAAAGAAAAATAAATAGATGAAAATAAGTGGTGAAAATTAAAGAAAGATGAAATGTCATTAAGTTAGAGAAGGCTAAACAGATATTTTTGTACTTACACTTAAATAAAATGCTTAGTTTAAGAAAATTAAAGACATTGAGAAATTCCTACAAGCTTCCAGAAGAACAAGCAAAGGAAAAATATTAAGATTTTTATAAAATTTTCCACACTATCTCTGGATATATAAAAATAACAAAGGTATACTTACATAGTTGAAAATCATGATTTTCAATCTATAATTTATCTCAACAAACTAACATGTGATTGCAAAGACAAATCTAAATTTTTCTATGTGAGTACACTCTTGAAAGATTTATGACAGCAAGAAAGAAAAGTAAATCATGAGAGATTACATAAGATTGGGAAGCAAATTACTACCATAAATATGATCTTAATAATTAGAATTTGCCACCAGAAAAAAAAAATAAAATGTACAACTTTTGAAATAGGAGGAAGCTGGGATAAAAAAATTTTTAATAAATAAATAATAGTGAAGATAACATATGAAATAAGGTGGCAAAGAATAGTTCTAACTTAATTGTAATTATGGAAATTATAAATTAAATTCTCCAGTCCAAAGCACAGACTCTAAAATTAAATTTATAAAAATAAACTCAGCAATGTACCGTGTATAGTAGATGTTCTTGAAAGAAATAGAGCAAGAGGGCTGAAAGTAAAGGGATGAATAAGGATATACTGGCAAAAATTAAGCAAAAATAAACCTGTTGCAATTTTATAAACAAGAAAATTCTGTCTTAATGACAAATACCTTGAGAGACAAATAAAGGCATTATATCATGGTAAAAAGCTACACTAGATCCAGAAGATATTGTGATTGTGAACATGCATACAGCTAGCAATATAGATTTAAAATATATTTTAAAAAGATTGTTTAGGATTATGGAAAAAAACTGAGTCAACAAATTTAATAGATGATTTTAGCACTATGCTCAGAAAATGACATCTGAGGCATATAAAGAATAAACAAAGATACACAATATTTGAAAGCCACAGTTGACATAAACTTGGCAGCTTGGAAGCAAAAATATGATGATTATTTTGATATCAATAACATTTATTTAAAAAGAAACTTAAAGTGGCTTACAAAAGATGCCTTAGTAAGTTCCAGAAGAGGAACATTCTATATTCTTTAATCATAATACAATAGTAATGTAAATAACAAATAAATAGGAAGTAAAATCAAAAACCAAAATAAAAGTATATGTACCAACCCTAACATAAGTGACCCATGAATTTAAAATGGTATCAAATAAAATTCTAAAATACTTATAACAAACAAAAATCTGTTAGGTAACTAAAAATAACTAAACAAAATCTGCTGCCAACTAAAAATAAACTGAAAACAAATTCATTGAAATTTATACATTAGAATAAATCTCAACAAATAGTTATCTTTAAAAAATTAATGCAGATATAAATTAGCACTATCAAATACTAAAACTATGCTGAAGATCAGTATAATAAATACAATATGATACTAAGCAAAAAAAAAAAAAAAAAAATCAAGTTCAACTCTCAGAAACAGCCCTGTTTATAAGCAAACTTAATAGATTTTTACAATGATACACACCTCAGTAGGGAAAGATGAGCTATGTAGCAAACGCAGTTGCAATTGCAGTATATCTTACTAATACTGAAAAAGTAAAGTTGCATTGCTCCCATCGAAATCATGTGAACTCCAGATGTATTATAGCTGTAAATATAAAGAGTAAAATTATAAGACTAAAAAAGAAACTGTAGGAGAATTTTGTATGTTTGCAACTTAGGGAAAGATAAAGATTTCATGAATACAAAACAAAATGCAAATATTTTTCTGTATATAACTATGTCAAAATGAAAAAGATTTCTAATCAGCTACACACATAATAGATAGATGACAGACTAACTGACAGACAGAACTGATATTTGCTATATCTGAAATCGATAAGGAATAAACACTTTGTAACCAAAGAATGCAGATTAATACAAGAAAGCCTTATCTCTACATGAGTGAATTTTGCAGAAATTAGGATTGCATATAATACCACACTTGACTGTAAGGGATGGAGGACTTTCATAGACTAATGGTGGAAACTGTTGCAGCCACTTTGAAAGTAATCTGGCGGTAAGCAAACAAACAAACAAGCAAAAAACCCAAACCAGAATGAGAACCATGTGTAGATTAAAGTACAATGTCACAATATCATTTGTGCAAATTCAAGTACAGTGAAACAGCACAAACATTACAGTATATTTTATAAGTTCACACACATGCACACATACACACAGGTAATAAATCAAATCATAAATGTGAGAACCTGTGGGGAATGGAGAAAAGAAGTGAGAGCAGATGATTAAGGGAAAATAAAAATAAAATAGTACTTGCAATGATAATGATAAAATTATATCATAAACTGAGTATTATAATGCTACTTAGTAGTATGACGCCTCTGACATTTAAAAAAAGGAAATGAGAGAAGAAAGTTCAAGTCATTGCCTATTCAAACACACAAGAACACTTTAATCAACTCTTATCTGTTGGCTCTGCATAAGTCAGTTTCAGTTTTTTATCATTTTAAAAGTATTATCAATTTATCAGATTTACATAGGTCTGGAGACTTTTGGATAGTATGTATTCTACAGTGTCTAGAAGGTCTGTGATGCTTATGGGAAATTTCAGTATGATTTTGCCACCAGTTCTTCTCTCCTCTTTGTGAAAATAATAAAATAATTACCTATATGGTTATCAAACTATTTAAGAACACCAAAACTCCTATTGAATTCCCAATCAATAATAAAAATATTTTAAATTTCTACTAAACACAGCAGCTATACAGTGTTTTTAAGTTAAATCATACAAACCAGCTGCAACATTTAAAATTATTCACACATTGACGGTAATAACGTTTATGGTGTTAACTGTCTTGACTTTGAGCTGCCATCTGCAGAAATTTATAACCTAAACTGGAGGCAATAGTCCATACCAGAAGGGCCTTTTGTTATGTAATAGAGCCCTTCACTTCCAAAGAGCAAAGAACATCAACAATGTCAAATACAGTCTAGAAGCAATTGGAATATATATCTTATAGAACCTGAGTACCTCATAGTGATTTCCTGTTTGTCTCTGACAAATAACTGTTATAAATGAACTCCTTGATCATGCTAAGTGGTAGCTGTTTTCCTCTAAAAATATTAGATTTCTTATAGCCTTTTTCATTTTGACCAATTGTATTCTTTTTACTCTTAGTCTTGAAAACAGTTACTATAAGACATCAGAAAGGTTTCAGGCTATTTAGAAGATTAGATTTACCCAAAGCTACAGAATATTTAGTAACAATGGAACTTTGTTGGATACTAAATTGACTATTCCCAGTACAGTCTAAATTTCTTAAATTATTGATGGAGAAATAACCATAATGGAACGTGTCATCACAGTTATCTTTAAATCTCCCTTCACTTTTATTCCATCTTAGTTGGGCACTTCATAAATATCTGTTATCAATAATGATGATTAAGCACTTTCAAAAAAGCACTTTCTCCTTTTCCTACATTGTGAATTTTCTTTTCTTTTTCTTATTTTCACTTTCCACTTTGGTGCTTAGATTTCTATAGTCCTATATCATCATATTCACCACTCACTTTTCTAATTTTTTCCTGTTTTCCAGAATTATGTTTTATTAAAATCATACTTCATATTAGAGAATGAAAAACTCATCAATTTAACTCATCTGTAGTTAACTACCTAACTTAGGATGCCAAGAGCTTGATTTATAAAGAACTCTTTACTCTGTATCGCAGGAAAAGGTCTGATCAGTTCATAATAATAGTCTTGCAGCAAGAAGTTATAAACCTTTATTAATTTACAAAACATCTGGACCCACTCTTTTATTAAACAATACTCCATCAAAGCAAAACAAGATATAGTCTGAGTCATGAACTATGTCGTGTATCTCCAAGAGAGCAAATGGCATATTCAGGGCTGTACTGCTTGAACTCAGCTATTCCAAGACCACTGATAGCCAAGGTCTGCATGACAAGGTCAAGCTCTTGAAGATGTGGGAACTTGGGGAAGCAGAGGGGATAGGAAGTGGAATTTTTGATAAAAGACTGACATTTCACTAATAGCTCATCAATCCTTACAAGAATCAAATTAAAAAAGAGAACTAAATCAAGAAGAGTTAGCAGATCAGAGCTTGAGTGTAGATCAGAAGCCATATACAACTATCTTTTTTTCATCTTTTCATGGAAATACTTTTAGAATTTAATACTATTATTATTGAATAAAAATTTCTGTACATCATAACAATAAGGAATACTAGATAATAGGATTTGTTTTGCTGATACATGACAAATTCATGATTGAATATTCACTTAAAGTCATTTTATATGAATTTCTGTACCTATCTTATCCTCAGTAGATCTTTTATGAATACATTTCTGAAATATACATATCAATGCAAACGGCAGTTATTAACAATTCAAAAATAGTAATAACATGGACTTTGTGTCACATACTGTATATATTCCAACGCAGTGTGTGTTCATCTGAAGATACTGATTTAACTGTTTACTAGAACAAGGATACAGCCAAATGAGTCTTATCATTTTAATTTCATATAATATGCCTCTCCCAATCATGTATAATAATTATAAATAAACATTATTTTTATTGTTTATTTATACCTAACATGTTTTATGTTTAAAAAATTAAATTACACTAATTTATTTGACATTAACCCTTTTCAAAATTGCAATGAATATAAATGAGGAGACTTGAGGCTTCCATATGACGTGATAGAATAAATAATGTGTTTATTTCTGTTGCATCTCAAAACTGCACTGATAATACTATAAAGGAGTAAAAGAAATATAAATCAGCAAAACCAAAAATGAGAGTCCAAAATAGGACAGTGGAAAAGATATATCAACAAAACTTGAAGGCTCAAAAGTGGGCGTAAGAGTGGAGAAGGACATAGTTGACTAAGGAAAGCAGACCCCTAAATATCTCTGAACTTAGTCTTCTAGATGCTGATAAGAAAGAGTTAGAGGACTGTTTGAAAGTCTCCCTAGGTAGTGGTTAGATGCCTGAGAAACCTTCCCCCCTCCAGTGCAGCGGGCAGCTCTCATCCTTCACCACCGTGACAGAAGACTAGAGCTTTACTCTCTAGAGACCTTGAAGTAGACAGACTTAACAAGTTGAAAGATGGAGTTAGTTAGATGGAATGCTGTACTGAGAGGTGTGGGATTAAGTGGAAATTGACCTCCTGAACATTGAAAACCATAGTCTACCTTAATAAGTTGGCTCCAAGGATGCTGGGAGCCTCATTGACAACAGCACAGGCAGGAAATTGGGTGAATCCTCTCTAGGAAAACTGACTTGCCTCAAAGAAAAGATCCACAGATGCTGACATCTGGGATTACTCCATCAAACTGGCAGACTCTCTACTGCTATTGCTGTAATAAAGTCTGTAGGACTACAACTCACAAATAACCTCATAAACAGAATTTCCAAAAAGCATTTTAGTGCTTCAAGTTTAAGATCAACAGAAAAGAGGATAACACATATTTGGAAAAAAAGGTTTGTCATGCTGGAAAGAGAACAAAACAAAATAAAGGAACTCAGAGGAAATAGAAATAATCTAGGAAGTGATAGAAAAGTAACTAAGTAAGATTTTCAAATAAGAGAAGATAAGTTATACATAAGATGAAGACATTCGTTGCTTTTTTGTTTGTTTGTTTTCAATAAGAATATTCAAAACCAGAAAACTAGTTCTTGGAATATATTGGACTCATAAAATAAATACAAATTCAATGGAATTTAAAAGTTGAAGAAATTTCCCAGATATTAGAAATGAAAAAGACAAAGAGGTGGGAAATTGGAGAGAAAAGATTGTTAAAACAAAATAGAGGACCTGTTAAGGATATTAAAGTAATAAATTAGGTGTTCCAGAAAAAGAAAGAGAAATTGGGAACAGGGAAGAGGAAATGGGAGGGGGGATTGTCCAAGAAGTTATAACTTCCCGGAACTGAAGACATGAGCTACCAGAATAGAAAGGCAGGGCCACTCAGTAGTCACCATGTTCAGTGAGAAAAGAGGGAGGAACACGCAGAGGATCAAGAATTAGAAAGTCATCAAATGCATCATAGCCCACTGTAACCAGAAAACAGTGGATCAAAGCCTTTACAGTTCTACTATCAATCACACATGAAGGTCGACTAAAGGCATTTTCAGCTCTCACCTATAAACCTCCCCTTTACTCTCACAAAATCAGTGAGTAAACCAAGAAAAAGTAAAGTCAAGCTCCAAGATATGCAGAAGAAAGGTAAGAATCCGAAGGAAGGTGATCAAGGGAAATCCCAGGCCACAACTCTGGAGCAAGCTAAAGAGAGTGCAGTCCAGATTGGTGCATGAAGATAAGGAGTTTTCTCCACAAAATAAAATGGATATTTTCCTGATTTTTTAACTTATTAAAGCAATATTTGTGGCTTAGTTGGACATTTTGGAATTAATTAGTGATATGTACATAAACAATTTTAAAAAGAAAAAAAAAGTCAATCAGAGAAAAACTCCATAGAATGAAAAAAAGCTATAAAAGTTATGACTTGGCTTTAAATATTTATAATCACAATAATGTATATACAAAATATTGATTCAACCCAAACTGTGATATGACTTTTTTGGGAGGATGGAGGCAAAGGAACTATGTGAAGAAAAGAGATGAGGAAAAGAGCTATAGTCTTATCTTTAGTAGGAATTAGTAGAAAATATTTGTAATCAAATGTTTAAAATGTAATTTTTAATTCTTAATTTAGGCTTAGACCCTCCCCAAATAATATGCGACATATTCCAAAATGTTGTTGAAAGTATGTTTTCAACACTCAGTTGAACATCTCACTGCAACCTGTAAGTGAAGTTGGAGAGGCAAGGAAATGTGACAAAGAGAAAACAGAGGCGAGGATTCTTGAGAGGTCTAGTGATAGGCTGTGAGTCCCATCTCCTCACCTTGGGAAAGCAGTGGGCTCGCCCCTTCTCCAGCTTAGAGAAAAGAGCTTCAGCCTTTGTGCAAGAGAAGTTGCTGAGCCAGGGGACTGCGCTCCCGGAGTTTGTCAGGACATGTGATGCATGGCTTTTCATTGCAAACCAGCCACGGGCCATGCACAGGGATAGATATCCTGTGTCCTGTGGACTGGATCACTGGAAAGCTAGGTTCCCCTAGAAGGAGGTGACTTGTTGGTTTTCCAGGAGCTGATCTGCAGGTGGGAGAACTTTGATCAGGATAGATGTCAAAAGAGTCCTTTCACTGACCTCACAAGAGAGCAGGTCAGTCTATGCCAAACTCACAGTGCAACTATTGCCTTGCTATATTATATTATAGTTCATGTTTATTTATTATTAATTATTATATTATCTTTAAATTTTATTTATTATTAATTCACTCTTCTACTGTCATTCCCAACCCAAGATCAAGGGTTACTAGCAAATAAGAGAGAAGAACTTAGAAGTCCAAGGGGGAAGGGAAGAGATCAAAGAATCCAAACAAACCTCCCCATGGAGGCGTGAAACTACACAAGCTGCCAGCCTACAACAACCCCAAACAGGAGGAGGACAGCATGCGTGCCTCAACATTAAATGAAATTTAGAAGTTTCACTGTTATTTAGAATAGGCCTATTAACTATTGAATGTAGACTTTTATTTTAGATTTACTTTTTATTGAAGTAACATTCATTTATAACATTAGATGTTTCATACGTACTACATTATATTTCTACTTCTGTGTACACTGCAGTGTGCTCACCACCAAAAATTCAGTTTCCACCCATCACCACAGAGTGGATCCCCTTTACCCATCGTGCCCTCCCTCCCCACTGTCCCTGCCCCCTCTGGTAACCACTACTCTGTTCTCTGTATCTGTGGTTTGTTCTTGTTTAGTTTGGTTGGGTTTGTTCATTTATTTTGGGTTTTTTTGGTTTGTTTTTTAGACTCCACATATGAGTAAAATCATATGGTATTCATTTTTCTCTGACTTATTTCACTTAACATAATGCCCTCAAGGTCCATCCATGTTGTCACAAATGGCGAGATTTCATCTTTTATATGGCTGAATAATGTTCCACTGTATATCTGTATATACCACATCTTCTTTACCCATTTCTCCATTCTGAATAGAGATTTTTTTAACCTGAAGTTGATTAAATAGTAATTGTCCTAAATTTTCTCTAAAAACATAAAGTTGGATCAGGACAAATTTATTGATACGGGCTCCTTAAGCAGAGATTTTGGATTTTGTGTTGCAGCTTGCGGAGTTCGAAAGGGCTCTAACAGGTTGTTTTGTTGGTCGGCTAAAACATGGACTAAAAGATGCAGACTGGATATGCCCAGCCCCCCTTGGTTAACGTAGAAGAAGGGGTTCAGAGGCTTAGGGAGACTGGAAGGTAGGACTAGATTTCTCACTTAAGACCTACTTACCCGTACTGGGGAGGTTCAGAGGACATACTTGTCACCACTACTTTTTTGTTTGTTTTAATTTTATTTATTTATTTATTTATCTATCTATCTTTGGCTGTGTTGGGTCTTCATTGCTGTGCACAGGCTTTCCCTAGTTGCGGCGAGCGGGGGCTACTCTTTGTTGCGGTGCGCGGGCCTCTCATTGCGGTGGCCTCTCTTGTTGTGCAGCACAGGCTCTAAGTGTGCAGGCTTCAGTAGTTGTGGCACGCGGGCTTCAGTAATTGTGGCCCGTGGGCTCTAGAGTGCAGGCTCAGTAGTTGTGGCACGTGGGCTTAGTTGCTCTGCAGCATGTGGGATCTTCCTGGACCAGGGCTCGAACCCATGTCCCCTGCATTGGCAGGCAGATTCTTAACCACTGCGCCACCAGAAGCCCTCACCACTACTTTGACAAGTAAGTTTGTGAGAAACCCCAGCATCCTTGGAGAGCTCTGTGACTGCTCTTCCCTGCAGTTCAGATCTTACAGTGGGAGCTATAGCCACTCAGCTGGAAAGCCTAAATGTGATGGGAGTGATTGGATCCTGGGGTGACAGGGGCCGAGTGAAGAAACAACTGCCAAAGGCAAGGTGGCTTGGTTACTGTAATGGGCAGCAGAGCCAAAGCAGCAGTCAGAATAGTCTGACTTGCCCAGACTTACAGCACTGACTAGTTAATCCTGATGTCCTAGAGGTGAAGTGGATAGGAAACCTACTAAATTCTTACTTGATCTGTATAAGTAGAAGAGGTCTAGGTCAAATAACACAAAAAAGTCTAACTTGAATTTTAAAAAAAACAGAGTGGTCAGGACCAATCAGTCAATCACCAGACTTGAGACAGTTTATAGATTCAGAAGCCCTTGTATGAATTCCCATTTTCATTCCCTGACCTGTGGAGTGAGGGCTATGATAGTGGAAAAGGCCAAGTGGAAGAACTTAGAACTGCCTACCTGGGAAAATAGTAAATCAAAAGCAATAGCACATTCCCTAGAAAAATTGCAGAGATTAGTGCCCTTATACGGGAGACCCCCAAAGAGATCCCTCCCACCTTCCACTGTGCAAAGACACAGAGAAAGGATGGTCATTTATGAACAAGGAAGTGGGCTCTCACCAGACACTGAACTGCCAAAGGCTAGAGAAAGCCTGAAACAGGTTGCCAAGAACAGACCTTTAAGGTGAGGACTCAGAAGGAAAAGAGGAGAGCTATAGAGAAAGCCTCAATCTTCTTAGAGAACACACAAGTAATCCCAAACCGAATGCTGGTAAAGTCCATCCCAGTGAGGCTCAGATGGAAATAGGCACATGTTATTGGTCCCTGGAGGAAAGGCCATCCTTGTTACAAAGTGGCAAAGAGCTTAGCTAAGTTGTGTTTGTGTCCTAGTGTTTTGTGGAAGACAGAGCTTGAAAGTGCTGAAAGCAGATATTTAGCTGAAGCTATGTCTAAGCAAAGTGCTGAAGGAGCAGCTCGGCTCCTCTTAGCTGCTTATGGTAAAATGTGCGAAGAGAGAAATGACTTCAAGTCAGATGGTTAATAAAAAAGGAAGCAGAACTTAAAGATTCAGAAAATTCTCAGGACGTCCATATTATAAAAAAGGAAAACGTGTGATCAAAACGGAATGCTAGGGGTGTGGCTAGTATGGCTCAGCCATTTCTACAGAAGAAGCAAGGAGCTATTCTCCAAGACTGTGGGAATAGTCTAGAATAGAATAGAATAGAATAGAATAGAATAGAATAGAATAGAATAGAATAGAATAGAATAGAATAGAATAACTCTGAAGAAAATGCAGAGTTCATCAGAGGGGTTTCAAAGGAGAGACCACCAGCACCTGTGCCACTCTGCCAGCCATCAAGGGCTCCACCTCCTGTGCTCCTCAGCTGACCCAGGTGCAGCTGGCCTGAGAGTGGCAGGGGCCATAGCAGCCTCCCATCTGGAGGGCACAGGTGGCATCTTGGTGGCATCAAGGAAACGCCTTTTCTGCCTGTGCACAGAATGCGTGAGCTGGGGCGGTGTGCTGCTTTCACCTGAATCTCAGAGGTTGCCCGGCAGAGCCACAGGTATGGGCTGCTGCTGTGGGCTCCAGCTGGCACGGGTAGGGCCCAGGCTGAGGGGTGCTGCTGGCTGGTCCAGCCTAGCCATAGGGACAGCGCAGCCTGGAGCCTTAAGGGGCCCGATCTCTGCTCAGCGATGTTATGAGAACAGGACTACTGTGCAGTCGTCCCAGACGGCGGGACCCACGCCTCAGTGTGCCCTGCAGGTGGCACCTTTGCCCCAGTGGGCCTGGAGAGCAGACCATCAAATCAAAGAGGATTATTAGGGAACCTTAATGTCTAACAGAGTTTGTGCTCTTGGGTTTTGGACTCGCTCAGGACCTGTTGCTCCTTTCTTCTTTCCTCTTTTTCCCATTTGGAACATGAGTGTCCATCCTATGCCTATCCTAGCATTGTATTTTGGAAGCACGTAATGTATTTGATTTCACTGGTTCACAGCTGGAGGGAAATTTGCCTCAGGACAAATCACACCTAAAGTCTCACCAATATCTGATGTAGATGACGCTTCAATAAGACATTGGACTTTACACTTTAAATTGATGCTGGAATGAGTTAAGACTTTGGGGCTATAGGGATGAAATGGATATATTTTGCATGTGAGAAGGACACGAATTTTGGGTGGTCAAGGGGTAGGATGCCATAAACTGAACGTTCGTGGTCCCCTAAGTTCACATGTTAAATCCTAATGCCCAATGTGATAGCAGTAAGAGGTGCGGCCTTTGGGAGGTGACTAGCTTTTGAAGGTGAAGCCCTCATGAATAAGATTAGTGTCCTTATAAGAGAGGCCCCAGAGAGATCCCTTGTGCCTTCTCCCACATGAAGACACAAAGAAAAGACAGCCATCCATGTACCAGGAGGCTGTTTCTCACCAGACACTAAATCTGCTGTGCCTTGGTCTTGACTGCTCAGCCTCCAGAACTCCAGAAATAAATGTTTAGTGTTTATAAGCCACCTAGTCTCTGGTATTTTGTTATAGAAGCCGAAGCAGACTGAGACAAAGATCAAGGAAAATACTAGTTCTACTAAATAAAGAAGCCAGAGGAGAGATTTTTTATTCCTGTTGTTGTAACATGCCAGGAACTGTGCCTGTTCAATGAGACTAGTTAAGTGCAAAAGCTGGAAAACCAAGAAATAGAAGTGTGAGCATATTCTTTAGATATATGGAGGTACATTCCATAAGAGACATAAGGAAAATTGGAAAGGGATTACCTTTAGGAATAAGAGACAGGCACTGGGAGACATGGGGATGGATACTGTTGATTTTCATTTTTTTTTATTATAAATATTATTGAAATACAATATATGATACTATATTAATATATAGCATTATTTGTCTTTTAAAACTATGTACGATATTAATTTGATAAAAAAATGAGAGAAATTTAGAAAATAAATTTTTAAAAAGCATGGGAAGAGTTTTGATCCCAAGAAACTAGATGAAGCTCTAGGGCTCCATGTAAATTTATAGCGAAGTAGCAAATTATTAGGTAGAATCTGTGACTGACATTCTACTAGACAAGGCAACTCAAATCCTAGCAAAGACACCAAAAAGCTACAGAACCTTAAGCAAGTCACAATCTCTGTGGAATTCAGAATCAACATTTGCAAAAAAGAGGGAGTTGAACTAAACAATGTCTTGATTTTTTTCTGTTCTAGTATGTAAAAGTTTTATAATTACTCTGCAGTGGTTGGTGCTTCTAGTAGACTAGCACTTAACTTGACACTCTACCTCCTTATCCACCTTTGTTTTTCCTGATAAAACTTAGCATTATCTGAAGTATTTTATGTGCATGTGTGTGTATGTATATTTAGTATGTTTATTGTCTGCCTCTTTCCCAATGAAGATCTATAAGGGCACAGAGTATTTATCACTTATTTATCACTATACTGTATATATTATCTATCACTGCACTGTATTGTAAGGAACTAGAATAATGCCTAACACATAGTAGGCATTCAATAAATTTTTTTGAATAAATAAATGTCATCAATTTCAAAACTGTGTGACAATACCGCTGCATAGCATTCAATCTTCTTTGCTTGAAACATTGATAACAATGCAAGAAGGTATAAGATCATTTGTAACCAGATCTTTGTAAGTAAACAGACTAGAAAAGGCAATGTATGCATGCTTACATCCCATTCATTGTAGCCTTCTAACATAATGTTAATAACTGAATTTGATTGCAAAATAGTTTTCTTCCCTTGACGTAACTCAGTCTTGTGTGCAATATTCTTACAAAACAGTGTTCAATTTATACTCTGTTTATTTTTTTGGTTTTTTTTTAACATCTTTATTGGAGTATAATTTCTTTACAATGGTGTGTTAGTTTCTGCTTTATAACAAAGTGAATCAGTTATACATATACATATGTTCCCATATCTCTTCCCTCTTGCGTCTCCCTCCCTCCCACCCTCCCTATCCCACCCCTCTAGGTGGTCACAAAGCACCGAGCTGATCTCCCTGTGCTATGCGGCTGCTTCCCATTAGCTATCTATTTTATGTTTGGTAGTGTATATATGTCCATGCCACTCTCTCACTTTGTCACATCTTACCCTTCCCCCTCCCCATATCCTCAAGTCCGTTATCTAGTAGGTCTGTGTCTAGTCTGTCATACAGAGTGAAGTAAGTCAGAAAGAGAAAAACAAATACAGTATGCTAATACATATATACAGAATCTAAGGGGGAAAAAAAAAAAAAAAGGTCATGAAGAACCTAGTGGCAAGACGGGTATACTCTGTTTTTTTGTTTCAGTTTCTCTTTCTTTGCTTTCAACTCCTCTGTGCCATAGAAGAATTTGGTAAGCAACCCTGCTGAATGGTCAAAAGTTGAGCACTTGAGCTATTAAGTTTTAATTCCATTTCATACCACTTATTAAGCAATAGGGAAGACAACTTTTATTTCATTATGTTCTATCAGTTGATCATCAAATAATGCTCTGGATATCTTTGATGTTCTGTAAAAGAAACTCATATTCCTGAGTGAATACAGCTCAAAAAATCAAAAGTCTGTATTCTTGATTGTTAACATTAATGCTTGAATAACATTTAAACAAAATTGACCACATCAGAATGAATTAAGGGTAATCCTAAGTATGCCAGCTAACTATCCCTGGAGTTTTATGCAGCTCTGATCAAATTGTAAAGGGAAAAATCATGACTTGGAGATAAATTGCATGAATTCTCAGATCATTTCACATGACCTTGCCCTTCGTTATTAATCAAAGACCTGAATCTTGCTCTTTGGGAGGCTTTTCTTTTTCTTCAAATGTCATATATCTAGTTTGATTGAAATAAAACCACTCAAAGAAAAGCTGAAAGTAAGGGGTTTTTTTCCCAAAAAATTATTTATCCATTAAATAAAGATAACCTTTCTTTCTTTCCTCTCTTGCATTCTTTCTTCCTTCATTCTTTGGGTAATTTAGTCCAGAAGCCTTTAGAGAGCTTTCATTTCCGTTCTTCTTTTTGTCATACCCCTTCTCCAGTACTTGTTGGAGGTGGCCACAGGAGTTAGCTCCCTTGCAAAATGACAGCTGGGGGAGGTTGGGGGCAGCAGCTCTAAGGGGTCATTTAAATGGATTAATTTCACAGGTATTGAAAATCAAGCAAATGGAAGTCAGGTTTCTTACTGTCAGAAAAGGGAACTACAAACATGAGAAAAGCTGGAATGTATACTGTGGATGTGGGTTGGAATTGGAGGTATTGTGGTGAACTTAGGCATTGGTGTGAATTTAAAGTGAGAGAGAGAAACATGGATATAAATGTGTTTATACATGTGTCTGAACATATACATGTACATATACATACACATATACCACATACACATTATTTTTTTTCCTAGTTCATTCAATTAGCCAGCTGAGTGGGACTGGAAATAGTGAACTCAGTATCAATAAACACACCTACCTTATTATTTCTTGGTTTCTAAATATCATTCTGCACTAACAGAAATTAGGCTCAATAGAGGAATGGCTTATTCAGGGACCAGAGCAAGAAATATACAAATAAACCTAGAAAATATTGATGTGCTAGAAAACAAGGGAGTCCTCAAAGAATGACAGGAAAATGTTAAAAATGACACTGAAGTCAGCTTAAAGCTACTCCACTGGCCAGATTTGAGCATCAGAATAAAGAATGGTAGTGTTAGTTGGCATTTTATGTAAAGAATGATGGAATTAGAAAACGACCATTTGGCAAAAATCATAGTAACAACTGTTTCAAGCAGGAATCCTCAATGGATGCTAAAACTAGTGGGCAAAAGTGTGATAAGAAAAACTAAATTTACACACTCTCAGAGTGTCTTCCCACAGAATGCGAAGCAATTATTCATTACGAAGGGAGAATAGTAACTTCACCTAGGAGACATCACTTTAGTCAAGTGACCAGAGTTAACGTCACCAGGAATAAGAATGGGAGTATTGATATTATAACCACCTACTGAATAAAGTATAGTAAGAAGAAAACAGCATCACTTAGGTGATATTCCTGCCAGATATAGGTATAAATAGGTACCTAGAGAATTCAGTAAAACAAGTGGGGTTAAATATCACCAACTGTGGAATCTGGGTTATGGGTATTCACCCTTTGACCCATCCTTCAACTTTCCTCTAAGTTTTAACTTATTTTAAAATAAAAAGTTAGAAAAAAAAGCAGAGCTAAAAATTCTCCTTTAGAAAGTAACAAAATAGTTTCATAAGGAAATCAGCTAATGACAGTTGCTTGGTAATACTGTGTTGGTGAACACAGTACAACTTTTGTCATTATTTCATTGCATTTCTAGAGAAAGTAACTAAGTTTATGGGAGCTTTGTTACAAATGGGATTTTGGCTGAAGTTATGGACAAATAGAGAAAATTAGTAAAATGCTTACTGTCAGTAGGCCTACTGGGAGTGGCATCTGTGCCTTTACATTAATTCTCTTTACTCACTGCTATAATAAACCCTGCCTTGATATGGCTTACAAATGTAGCTGTGTTGGGCGGATTATTTTGTGTTTAGGTTCTCCACAGAAATCAGGAGTTCAAATACCTTAGAAATTATAGATAGACATAATCTTTATATATTTCTGCCAACTGTTTGAAAAACACAACTGAACAAACCCTTTACCTGCCTCTGTTGTTTCCACCATGCTGTGTCAATGGAAGAATAAGAGCGCTGTACGAGGTTTCCCTTTTTACGTATTATAAAACAGTAATGAAATACAGTTGAGTGTGTAATATGCACCAATCTTTTACCATGTAAACATTATACAATAATTAATTTATAAAATGGTATTCTGAGACAGACTTTCGCCATATATCAACTCAAACAAATAATTATTGTAGCGCTGATTACAATAGTCAAAATTAAGAAATCATCTAAAATGCATACCTGGTCAAATTATCATTGTATATCTATATAATAGAATTCTTTGCAGCTTTGAAAATCATGTTTTAAAAGTAGATTAGTGATTTTAAAAAGCTCTCTATATATTACATGAAAAAAGAGCAAAGGCAAATTAGACAAATATAGTCAGTATGGTCCCACAAATACACAAACACATAAATAAGACTCTAAAAGTTGTTTTCTTTGAGTGATGGAATTATGGGTAATTCTTATTTTCTCATTTGCAATTTTTGCATTTTCTGAATGTTCTGTTATGAATTTGTCTTGCTGTCAAAATCAGGGGAGTATGCTAGTTTCATTTTGAAAATGAAACCTAGATTTTGATGTGTTTCTTTTGTGTGAGCCCAGATATCATCACATTTCTTAGAAGCCTTTTATAGGCTGAAAGGAAACAGAGTTTGTATTTACTCTCAGAAGTAAAATCGACTAATTTTAGCTCCTGTATTTGTATCAGGTTGGCTTGAATGCCAGTAGAGATTAATGGTTGATTTTTTATCTATGGTTTTCTAAGACTGCCTCCTTTTAGAAGCAAGAATCTGTGTGAAGCATCCTTCCATTGTATGTACCTGCTCTACCAAAATCATTTAACTTCTTAAAAAAACTTTCTGATTATGTCTTTCTTCACGAATATTTTCCATCAAAAATATTTGACTGACATTTAGCTCTTCTGTCCATTTACCAGTTTCTATCTGACCTTAGAGTCAAAAGAAAGACCTTTGATTAAAATGACTTAAGTCTATGAATCTCTTTTTCAAGAGAATTCAGTGGGGAACATAGTGGTCCCTTGGATTTTAAATTATTATTTCAGTAGCCCTAAATCTGTCTTAAATATGGAATACCACATCTAATATTATTTAAAACATAGTTGTTACTTGAAGTTATATGATAATTCAATAAATTAAAATTTGGACACTAATAAGACAAACATGAAATTGCACTGATTCCATAATATAAAATGTAATCATGGTATCTCGAATCTTTCATTTATATAATAAGCTCTTATTGAATGGCTACTTTATGCATTATATTCTCTGCCAGGGAGTACAAAGTATTTGGGAAAATTGAATGTCTTCTCTTTTGCTGGTTATAATAGGTGAAAGCCAAAACAGTGAAATGACTGCTTCTAAATTAAAGTGAAATAAATCGTTCTTTTGAAGTAAAGATAAACATTAAGTAGCACAATAGTGGACTTATACTCAGTTTTTCATAGGCAACGCTAATCATTTTTCAGGGTTGATCTTCATGCCTCCAGAATCATGAGGACCTGCAGATTATCACAAAGTTAGTCTTGATGGGGAACTGATAAGATGGAAAGAAAAATTATTGTGTGTGCTTGTTATACTGGTAGTGGTTTATATACCCACGCCAAATATAATCACACTTTTCATAGCCTCCTAAGTCCTAGAAGCATTCTGTGGTCTACAATCCAAATAGATGAAGTTAATGGGTTGTGTGTTGGACCAATGAATAGGGAAAGAAGGAAAGGAAGAATTGTTAGTATGTCACCATGATGAACCTATTACTATTAGTGGAGAGTCTGAATTAACTGTAAGGTGACTTTGGCACTATATCCATTTCCATCCTGGAACATAATATAATGATTACACTTCCATGTCATTATCGTAATGTTGCTTTGTCATTATTACAAAGAATCTGGAGCATTTTTCAATCATCAGTAAGAGGTGGGGTTAAACGTGAGAGGAAAAAGACTAAGAAAGTTTCAAGGAAAAATTTTTTTCCATTCAAGAAAAGCAAATGTTTGCAAGAGCTCTGTTAATAACGCAAGAGGTTTCATAGCCCCATCTAGTGGTCAGGAGCTAATTTACTGCGCAGATCGCCTAGATCGGAAGCTCTTGTCTTAAGACACGTAGGATGAAGGCACATATCACTGTGTTCCTGGCTAGGTAGGATACAAGATAAGCGTGGCATGTTAAGTAGAAGTTGAATATTAAGCAAGTGCTTGCACATTTAGTAATTCTTAAAATAACAGAAACATTCATCTGCAGAACTAAACTCTTTTTTGGAGTTATTTTGTCTATTTTAGAGTTGACCTCTTGTTCTGCAATTATTTCTAGTATTTACATAAACCTTAAGTGGCACTTGTAAAAAGTTTGATAATAGAATCATATAAATAGCTCTTGATATTTCACATAATATTAGCAATGCCTCAGTCTTATAAGTGAAATAAAATTTCAGAGAATCTTTATAACTAATCCTGTATCTTGGTCATATTGGAATATTTATGTTTATAATCCTTCCGGAGTTTTGAGATACAAATAAAATAGACGACATAAGTCCAAGCTTAGCTCACACATATCCATCCTCACCACAGCCTGAATATTCAAGGATTCCAATTTTTAATTTACTCATATACCATCTTTCAACTATGAAAATATTGTTCAAAAACTTGTTTGTAGTCAGGGAAGATTGAAAAAAAAAAAAAGCACATTGTATTACAGAAAGAAGAAATACCAGTGAGCACGCAAAGTTTCTGTGAGTTTCTACTTAGGTAGCAACGTGGGCCGAAACATCTAGAGACGAGAAAGTAAGTCCGTCAAGAGCTACATGTCCTTCAGGAAGTTAGCGGGCACCGTGTCACTGATACAGCACCACGGCGTATAGAAAGCAGAATCGCTGCCCAATGTACTAACCAGCTGCGAGGCTTCCACTGCTCGGGGATGCTACGTGTGGGTAAGCAGCTTCGCAGGCATCCTCAATAAACTGTAATCAGCGAGTAACCGTCCGACAGGATCACCACCAAGAAGGGCCTGGAAGCCAGCCAGTCTATCAGCACTGACAGTTAGCTGCAGTTTAGTCTTCCTGAGCTGGACCTGTTTAGAAAAAATGGTTGACAACAAGGCGTACAAAGGGCCACCGTCGGGCAGGCGAAAGCGGAGAGAGGCCAGCAGGAAGTGAAGGAAATCTGCCCTGACGGTGAGCTGAACCCCTTAACCAGGGCTGGAGGAGCCAGCCAGACCGTGGCTTTAGGCAGTTCAGTAAGTAGTTGTTTCTAGTTCATGCAAAGCAGGTATATATCAATACGTAAAAAAGTCTTATGAGTCACACATTGAGAATCATAATCATTTGCAGGATTTAAGCATACAACTAGAAATGATAGCTAAAATATTCATAGATTAGTCTACTTAGGATTTGAAGATGTAAAACATTCCCTAACTTTTCAATATTGATAACCATGAGTAATTTTGGCTATATGCACACTCCCAGAATATTTCCATGAGTGTTAGTCAAACATGGATTGAAACTCTCGACTCTCTAGTTACCAAGGCACAAACGTGAATTTATGAGTAACAAAAAAGGCTGTACCAGTTATGCTGAAAAGTGTATCTCTAAAGGTTAAAAGCAGGAAAACAACCAAACAAATTATTTCTGCATTCTGTCTCTGTGTAGAAGACTATCTCTGGGTGAAACTGGGGCTCATCCCGTGATCTCTTGTCTGTCTGTGACAATAAAATTTCTTTGATCACTCTTAGTCACAGAAGAGTCATCACAGTCTAATAGAAATATCCAGTATTTGTCAATCATCATCAGAACTGAAACGCTTCTCTTTACTCAGCCTAGACCTGTGAATCCATTGGAGGAGGGGGCGCTGTTGTTAAGCGGGGAGCAGAGCTGGCCTGACTGTATTTTGGGCCCCTCCGGGGTTTTAGCGGGGGTTAGGTAGGGAATAAAGTTCAGAAATGTCCTCTCCTCCTCAGTGGCACTGATCTAATCTCACAGTACTTTCTACTGGCCCTGCCACATTTAGGTCTGATTCTTCCTTTCCAGTTAACTTGGGAACTTTGAAGACCACTCCTGCCCCCCACTTTCTCTCCTCCTCCTCCCCACCCCTCTGCATCTTTGGGCCTCTGTAACATGCAGTTCCCTTAAAGCAAGGAAATCTTTTGTCTCGTCATCAATTTATGATTCCTCCCTTGCCCTCTTCTTCTGCCATGTGACCTGAAGCCTCCTTAAATTTGCTGTATTCACCATTATCCTTTCAGGCAGAGTTTCTTACCATAGCTCCAGGCCAGCTCACTCTTCCAAGTGACCTCTGAGCCATGGAAAATGAACAGCCTTTGCCTCCAGAAATTCTAGGAGTGTGTACAGTCCATTCTCAAGGCAGACCCATCTCCTCATCCATCAGAGCAGCTAACAAGCCACAGTTTATCCTCTGTGCCCACAGACTCCACGGGAAACATGCAAAGCTCCTTAGATATCTCTTTGGAACCCGAATCTCTAGATTTGAGCCAGGAGGCAATACAAACTGTCCCTTCACCATGATGGGGTCTGACTCACCACTCTCTCCAAAGAAATTCTTTCCGCTCAAGTCCACTCTTGGTCCCCTAGTCCTTTTTATAGTCTGGTAACGAAGGATTACAAACTGTTCCTGGCCACTTCCTTTGCAAGTTGTTCTTATGTGATCTAGCAAGCTTCCATTTGGAACATGTGGATGGTGGCACCTCTTATCTTGGGGCCTCTCTTAGTTGGCTTTACCTGTGACAAGGATCTGAGGGCACACAGAGCATGTTTAATTTAGGAGGTGATCCAGTGGGCAGTGGAGAAGTGAGGCTGAGAAAGAAGGCGAGCCAGTAAGCCAGTTTCTGCTGTGGGTACCTGGCGTCTCCCCTGCAGGGCAACTCCAGGAGCTAGTGCAGAACGGAGGCCCAGCTCCCCCCCACCAAGCGCTAGGAAACCAGGATGCTCACGCTTGCCAAGAGGATGGCACACGTGAGGGCACAGCAGGCTCCGGGCACAGAAATACTGCTCAAAGAGATGCCAGTGCTGTCATGTGGAATTTGGACCGTGTGGTCCAGAAACAATAGGAGAGCTGAAGACATATGGGCCAAACAGCGGCTGCTACAGGGCCCAGTGACCTAAGAGAACCAGTCTTGCTTTAGCATACAGTTAAACTGACAAATGATAACGCTAAAACAGACATCAGGCTCTTCCAGGAAGACTGTCAAACTCCACTTTGTTCCTTTCACGATGTGAGCGGTGTCTATGGAGACCTCTGAGCATGATAAGTAACACCAGCATTCTCTGTGGAACCCTGAGCAGAGCTCCCGATCTGGAATCCTTGCAGGCTTCCGACCAGGATCTGCTCCAGAGCTGACACGTCTCTCTTCCGAGTTCCACTGGGAGCCTTGAGGCCAGAAAGCCAAAATGAAAATCTCTTTTCATTCTCTCTCTCACATTCTGGTCTAACCAGTCTCTGAAGACCCATCTCTGGGGTTTACACCTTCTCCAGTTATGTCATCCACCCTTTCTTCAGAGTTCTCTTTCAGTCTCTTTGCTGTGACTGAAATCTGGCCCTCCCCCAGGGACAGGACACCCTCTCCCGCCCTGGTCTGCAGTGTGCTCTTAACTGCTTCCTGCAGATCACTCACACCGACCCCTTTTACTTAAAAGCCCTTCTTCTTCCTCATCCTCTGCCAGTTTGAGCATCTTCTCAGTCTCTCAGAGAATGTTGGCACACGGTTTGCATTCTGTGTAAGTAACATATATGACGCCTGTTTCTAACAGCTCTCGGATGCCACTTCACTTCCCTTCTCACCCATAACTCAGCCCAAGACTGCCGTCACCCAGAACCATTCCACCTCTGAAATCTTACCTTATAAAACCTTTCTCTCGAATTATAATCCCTATTATTCCAGTTTTTTTTTAGTCCTCGTCACCTATAATTGTCCTGTCCTTCAAGGGTCCTTTAACTTGTCATTTTCTCCTAATCTGAAAACTCCTTGAGTTCTCACTTTCTTCCCACTTAAGCTAACCTTTTGTCAATCCCCTCAATCCCCTTGTCCTAGTGTAACACTCAGCAAGTAACTCCCTGACCTTCATGGATCTGCCTTTTTTGCTTCTGTATCAGAGCTGCTTAAAATTGCTAAAATAAGAAGAAAGAGGAGGAGGAGGGGAGGAGGAAGAAGATAAGGGCAGGAGGAGAGAAAAGAAAAAAACTTTAATTCAAACTTCATACATGCACATTTTCTCCATTATTTGTTCTTCCTTGATGTTGTCTTCCATTTTGTACAAAACTCTCTCAAATCTCTGCTATTCTCTTCAAACTCCCTAATCCACCATGTTCTCAGTCACTCTCAATCCACGATCCTAAAGAGAAACTGGAAAATTCTGGTGAACCTGTACACAGATTCATAAGATCCAATCCTCTATCACCCAAAGGTGATGTCTATCTTAACAAATGAAATTGTAAGATATTTAAAGCCTACAATGTAATGATTCGATATATGTTTCAAAAGAATATTTTCAAAGATAACTCTAGTTTTACAACTTCATCCTTCTGGTGCTCTAGAATTACATTGGATTCATGTGACATACATCTCTCTGTTGGACATTGTATAGGATGCTTAATGATTCACCCAGCACTTAACATTTCTGCAAGAACTAGGGCTTCCACTTATTGGTCCTTAATTATTTACTATCTTACATTTTAATTGGCTGCTTTTGATATGCATGTGTTTTCTCAGGAATTGGGTTGAAAATAAGGAGGACATCTTGTATTTGCATATCCTTGTTAGCACCTAATGCGGTCCAAATTCCCTACTCTGATATAGGTTATTTTCTCTCAACATACATTTTCTTACTGATCTGAAAGAAAAATTTCTCTCTAATTTTTCCCCTACTCCATATTCTGTTACAATTATGAATTTCTTATATTTGAAAAAAAAAGGTTGCAAGATAATTTTCTTGCATAAATGAATATATCCAACCATGAAACACTAAGTTAACATGTACACCTTATTTTGTTAGTGGCAGACACACTATGCATTATAATTCACTTTGTGGAGTTCTCACAGTGCAGTACTTTTAAAAGCATAGTGAATATTTCAGGTTCTATATATCAGCCAAATTTAAATAAACTTAAATTCTTGAATTTTAGAATGAGTCTTTTGTATTTTGTTTTCATTTATTATTAACTTTTCAGTAGAAAAGTGACACAATTTAGGAAGGCTCTTATTTTTCTTGAATCAGAAATGAAATTTCAGAGGCAAATGGCAAAGGCAAGAGTAGGAATTTGAAATATAAATTTAAATTGGAAATCTAAGTACTTGTGGTAAACTTAGTAATAGGTTGAATATGAAATGTGAAGGAAAAGGACTTCAAAGTTAACTTAAAAATTTTTGAGGCAAATATTAATATCACTAATATAAACAGGAATAATGCAAATCAGAATCTTGGGGGAAGAATAAGTCTAGTTTTAAATTCACTAAGCTCAAACAGTGATTCATCATGTTACAGAGATCTATGAGGAGAGAAATGGGACCCGAGCTTTCTTGGCAAATCAAAATCAAAATATCAAATGAATATCTTCATCATTAAAGCAAAGGTTGCAACCATGGAAAGGAAGAAGTCGGTGGAGAGAAGGAAGATATTAATACACTGTTTTAAAAAAATTATCGTGTTTTTATTAAGCCAATATCTCTTTGAGTGGGATAGTGCAGAGGGTTTTATAGTCAGTATAAACAGTAAGAAGGGCCTCAATTCTTCAGTAAAGTTACTCAAAACATCAAATGAATGAATCCTTCTTAAAGGCCCTTTCAAGTATGAGTTCAGTGAAAGGTAGAAATATTCAATAGTTCATAGTCAAATTTTTTTCCTCTCTTGCATTGGTAAAAGTTTGCATTTCTGCCAGTGTCCTTCTGCAGCTTACGGATGCTCCATTCTGCTTATTGACCCAATCACTCTATGCCCAATTAACTGGCTCTGCTCTTCCTTCCTTCTCCTCAGTGGGTTAAAGTGTAACTTGCCCAAAATGCTCAATGTCACAATAATGTGAAAAGATGGGAGGACTTGTTAACGCACAGGCAGAGAGAGCAGAGTATAGCTAACGCCATGAGTGCCACAAGGGAGCATATCAGACATGGAAAAAGACACCAACATCTTCAGTACCTGTCCCACACTGCACTACGTCGTCTTTTCTACTTATGATGCTATTTACCTGACAGCCCCTGAGAGCTCTTTGGGAGCCACTGTGATTTCTCAAATGAATATGTATTTCAGTTGGTGTGCTTATCTTGAGAACTCATTTTAATTACCCAGTGGACATTAACAATGTCTTCCCAGCTCTTACTTTCTATTAAGTAAGACTGTAAGTGAGGCTCTTGGTTCTTTTTAAAAATGCATCTTTGACCTACAGATCCTGAGGCTGCTCAAGCAGTTGTGGCAATAAACAGTATAGATTCTCCGCAGGGGGGAAATGCAATAGGCAGGTTTTCTAAAAATTACCCTGGTCTATGGCTTCCACACATGAGTGCACAATGTGTTTAAGATTTTCATGAATTATATTCATAACATATTCCAAATAAAACCCTTATAGGGTTGATGAGAATCCCCCTGGATGCCACTTTGAATGTTTATAGGAAAATGCTTATTACTTAACTAGTCCTTTAGGTCACTAAAAGAGACAAGGATGAAAGAAAAAAGATTTAATTGCAAACTACTTTTCTGTCTAATGCTTCACATCATGGCATTATGCCCCTTTGGCTATGGGTAGCACTTTTTTTTTTTTTTCCTCTCTTTTTATTTTTCCTCTTTTTTTTTTTTTTTTTTTGGACCAGGTCACAAGGCACGTGGGATCTTAGTTCCCCAACCAGGAATCGAACCCGTGCCCCTTGCAGTAGAAGCACGGAGTCTTAACCACTGGACCGCCAGGGAAGTCCTGGGTGGCACATTCTTATTGAATGAAACAAATTGTGTTCCTCTTTGATTTCAAAGATCTGATGATTTATTTGGCCCATCAAATTTGAAAAGCTTTCTATCAATATAGGAATAAATGCAAGTATATAACAAATTACATTATGATATAGCCATAAGTTTAACTGAAAAGATGACTTTCTTCTAATTCAATTGCTGTTACAAATCCTTTTTCCTCCTACAACTGAAAAGAAATTTGGAATTGGTTAGTTCCTTTCTTCAAAGCCATTTTGTCTTGAGAAACCTCAAAAAAAATTTTAAGAAAACTTTGATTATTCTGTTAGACTTCTTTTCCCTTCCAAGATTGTATTTCTAAAACACAGAAGTCCATCTGAGAACACTTTTCTTTTTTCATTTTGTAGCAAATAGAAATTTATCCTGCAACTCCCTACAGAAACCTGAGAGAAAAATCAATGATCACTTTGACAAGAACAATGCTACTTTCTTCTGAATGGGTCACCTAGCTCCTAGTAACCTGTCCTCCCAGGACAGTTTATTTAGAAAATCAGGCCAATCATCCCTGAGCTTGCTCAATACTATGGTACCAGTCATGCACAGTATACAAAAAACTTTAAACTTCACAACTACTGGGAAGCTATTTCTTAGTGCACCTATTTCATGAATGAGAATCATTATATTCGTCGTACAAAGAACAGCAACTGCTGTGACCATTTCCCATTTAGACTTGTCTGTGAAGTCTGAATCAGTAAGTGGATGAGGCACATTGTCTTTTCTTAGCAGATGAGTCTCTGTAGGGTATTGTTTGAGAACATGGTCTTTTAAGCCAGACTAATGGGGTTTTGAATCCTGCTTCCACCACTTACTGACTTTGTATCTTTGTATTCCTGGACATTTTACTTAAATCTCTGAACTTCAATTTCACCATTTGAAAAGTGCAGATAACAATACCAAAAAGGATGGTTCTGTTCATTTATTTAGATGACACTTATAAAACCTTTAGTATCGGGCCTGATACATGGTTAGTCCTCAGGAACAGTGAATTACTTTTGTTGCTATTGTTAGAGTTACCCACTTCATTTAGAGAAAGAACCTATATATTTGTACTTAAAAAATCTTCAAGGATACCGTTAAAACCTGAATGCGTAACGGCCTCGATGCTATGATGATCTTTTAAAGTTTTGAAATATTTACAGCCTCAATCTATAGCTCTAAAAGATCTTTGAAGTTCTTTATTGATTTAAAGGGAAAAAAAGAGACAATATTTGAGAACTGGGGTAAGAGCTCAGAGTATCAGGGTTGGGTAAAGCAGAGGTCGGGATTACCTTCTCCAGGTATATTGATTCTGTGATTGTTCATTACAGCACCAAACTGCCTCCTTAAGGACCCATCATGTACTTAATCCTCCGCAGATGTTCTTTCTGACAGTGGGGAATAGTATGCATGGGTAGAGCCCTCTCCCCTTGGAGTTCTCTTTTTCTCTCTCTCTCAAAGTTATTTCCAGCTATGAAAAGAGACTTGTGAACTGGCTGTTTCTTAGTAAATCTGTGTCATTACAGCAATAGATAATAGGCAGGTAGGTACAAGAGAGGAAGAGGAATTACCCCATGATAGCACTGCTCTAAGTGCTTTTCATGTAATGACTCACATAAGCCTCGTGACAACCCTATGAGACAGATACTGTTGTTACCTCTGTTTTATAGAGGAGGGTACATAGGCACAGGGAACTTAGGTAACTGGCCCGAGGTAATGGCTCATAAATGACAAACTCAGGCAGCATGGCTCCAGGCATTCAAACAGGACACTGCGCTGTCTCAGTGAGAAAGATAAAGATGACAACTAATTTAGTGTAACATTGATTTTTTTTTTTAAATTTTGCCTTGTAATGATAGTAAATCCATTTAATAGATGAGATCATTGAAAACAGATAAATTAAATGAGCTATCTAAAATCTCAGAGCTCTTTAGAGATGAAGGCTGGATGACAACCCAGGTTTTCTTTCTATGGATGCTCTTCTTGTTCTTCTGAACCAGAGCCTAATAGTTGCAAGATGGAATGGTAATGAGTCTGTAAACTGCTTTGGTAACTACATTTTACCTGAAATGAGCATATTTGTTTACTTCTATAAATGAAGACTTTTGAAAGGCTAGAGTTAAAACCCCACCAAAGGCACAAATTTAAAAAACATATATAGATACTATAGTTGCTTAAGTAGTATTTAAACAACATTGAATTTCGATAAAGAATATCAAGATAAAAAACAGGAATATACATTTTGAAATAACCACTTACAAGGGCATCTCTTCAAGAAAAAAAAATAGTCTAATTTGCTCTAGTCTTACAAAATATGGCTGTTGTAACTTTATGCCATGAAATAGATATTTTCAAGCCTAGAACAAGCTGATAAAATAATCTGAACTATGGATTATTATTGGTTGATTAAATTCTGTTTTATAGATTCAAAATTGATAAAGCAATATTACCACAACATGTTATTAGATAAAAGAAAAACTAGCAATAATAAACTATTAGTGGGTTGAATATTATGCAGGGTTTATTAAAAAACAAAAATCTAATTTCCCTGATGAGGCTCAAATGAGAGGTGTGATAAATATAATACATAAAAGTTGGCTCTTCCCTGTTTACATCAAAGCATCAACTGTAGCATAATTAAAACGAGTATAGTGCTTAACAAGCATTACAAATACTGTCAACAGTCAGCTGTGAGATATGGGTCAGGTTACTTAATTTGGGGGGTCATAGTTTCCTCATCATTCAGATTAAAGAGTTGTACAAGAGGATATCTTAGATTTCTTCCTGCTTCTAATAGTCTGGCCTCTACAGAAAGCTGGTTGGTATAGCTGCAGCAATGTTAATCAATAGTGAACATTAGGCGGGTCTGACCATGTGAACTATATTATTTATGCCATGGTTCTAGTTTATGAGTTACATAGATAAAGAACCTCAGTCTATTCAGGAATTTGTTATTTCTTTATTTAGTAGACAAATACTGTTGCAAACCTACTATTACCTGCCTGTGTTCAAAGGTCCAGGGACACAATGATGAGTGAGACACGGTGCCTCTCCTAAAGAAACACACAGACTTACTGGGATGGCACACATTGGATTTAAAAATGCCTGTTTCTCCACCTAAAGGCTATCATAGTGCTCTTGCTATAGAAACAACAGATCCTTCAGAGCTTAAGTCCTAAGTGAGGATATAAGGAGGCCTTGACCATGAAGACAAGATTTGAGCTAGGTTTTTTTAGGCTAAACATGAGTTTACTAAGGGAGAAAGAACACAAATGAGAGAGGAAAGAGTCTGTACAATGACACTAAATTACAAATGGCCTGGTGAGCCTCAGGTTCAGGGTCAGAGGAAGAAGGAAAAAAAGAGGAGAAGGGAGAAGAGTATTCCTTTAGAAAGAGATTATGTAGTGAATCATATAAGTAAGAAAAGAGTCATGTCCTCCTGGCCTGTCTGGAGAGCAGACACATGGGGAACAAAACAACTTTAAGAGCAGAACTGGTTCTCACTCAGATGTCTTGTCCTTACGGAGGGGTTGTTTAAATGTCGCTCTGAGGCTGCCCAATGGTCCAATCACATGGCCAGGCCATAACCCATAGCCCGTGAGTCTAGCAGGCTCACAGCCTTCTGTATGCCCACTGAAATGTCCCCGACTGCAGCAACCCCTGTCCCAGCATGAGGACGAAGGCAAGCAGGAGTGTGTATAGATAATACGTCGATACCAGTGACACCGCAGTCAGTCATGGGCGCCATAACAGTGGAGGCTCAGAGGGGCCCAAAGGGACCCACCCATAGTCAGACTCGGGCAAGGGTCCCGGTGGTGATGGCCTCAGACCCCAAACCAGACAAAATTATCTGTTTTCCCCTCATCTTGGTGCAGGGTTGCAGGGACCACACACGGTCCCTTGTCTGCTGGTATCTAGTAAGCCCAAGAAATGCGTTCTCCCGCACCTGCCCTCTAAACTCTAACCTTGACATAGGGCCTCTGGTCACTCCTGGGGGCTGAGAGCCATCAGCTTAATGTTTATTTTCAAAAGCCAAGAGGTCTGGACAGAAGTGAGTGAAGTCCTCAGACTTATCCCCAGGCCCCCAGAGAAGGGTGGAGAGAACACCCATTGCAGTTACAGGGGCCACCTGTCAGGATGTGGCCACCAATTCTGTGGGCAAGGGAGCCAGGTTGAGTGGCTGGCCAGGGGCAGATGGCTTTTTTGGTCTGATGTCACGGGGCAAGTTGGTTCAGAGGAGCCCCTGCTTCCCCAGTGGGGGTGACGCCCACAAGGCAGTGGCTGGTGCTGGCATGCTGTTGTCTTGGCAGTGGTTGCTCTCAGGGTGTTCTGAAGAGAGAGGGTCTGGAGTACTGTGTCCCGTGCTGTGACCCTCTCCTTCACGAACTTTGGCAAAATTATCTCCAGAGGGGATCTAATTAAGTCTTTAAGGTCTCTTAGGGACCCCTGTACAAAGCAATCACAAAGAGTTCTACACTTGTTTTCCCTTATGAAGTTCCAACAACTTTCTGAACTGCAGAGGGTACGCCAGTGCCAGGGATGTGCTTAGGGCTACTCAGCTCATGGGAACCCCCTGACCATCTCCAGCCCCGCTGGAGGAGGCTGCAAGCAGTAGATGAGGAACTGCTTCCTTAGCCTTTTCTGAGCCCTTCTGTTGCATGCTTGATCTGACCCACTGGGCACGTTTAGCCAGAATCAAGGCTAAAGAGAAGACCAAACGTTCCCCCCAGCACCAAAAAAAAAACATGTATAAATGCCCTAGCATCCTCCAAGAATGGCCCACAGCTTCTGCTAGCACTTCCCAGGACCCTCTGGCAAAATGTCCACAGAACCCTCGAAGTCTTGCAGACAAACCACAAGCGTCCCTCTAGAATGCCCCGTGGGCTCCTCCAGCACCACACAAAGGTGCCCGTTGGGATTGTCAACCTGTTTGGTCTTCCTGAATGGCCTTATGCTTAATCCCTTCACAAAGTCAATTCATCAGAAGGGTGAGGTGATCTGGAAAGAGCTGAGCTTTGCAGTGTCAGAGTAGCCAATCAAAAACAATGAGCCAAAACTGAAGTATCAGTAAAGCCTTTCATCCTTGTGATAGTGTAAGAGGCTAAAACCAGAGAAGGTGCCAACTCTCCCCCTGCTCCATTTTCTCCCATGAAAGAGCATCGATCAAGGGTCAGTTGGATCAGCACAGAAGTACAGGTTGTCTCCCTGTCGAGGGAGCCTTAAACAAAAGACTCCTGCATGTCTTTGGACCCAGAAGGGAAGCGGGAGGGAGAAAGGCAGGAGTGGAAAAGTACTGAATATTGAGTGAGAGTGGGGAAAATATCTTCTAGTTTCCCCAATAAGGAGAGGTCCAAATGTAGGCACCTGGGATAGGAACGCAGAGAGCATAAGAATGTGGCCTGCCAGGGGAGGCCTGTGCCCTCAACTGCAGAGCATTGATTATAAACCAAGCTTCCTCTCCGAGGCCTGCCAGATGTGGACTGAAAAATCACACATAGGTTTTCTGGTCAGGAACCAGACTCTTCAATATGGTTTGCTAAGAAATTAAATTTTTATCCTATAGGTAATAGCAAACCAAGAGTTTTCAAGATGAGAAATGCCATGGGCTGCTTTGATTTTGTTTGTCTTAATTGGAATTATGCAGCATATGATGAAGTGGAGAAAAACAGTTAAGCAAAGAGAGACATTTGCAATAATCCAAACAAATTCAATTCTGAACCATGATTGGGATAAAAGGGTATATAGAAGTATTTAGGTAAACAATTCAAGAATGAATTCAAGGACTTCCCTGGTGGCGCAATGGTTAAGAATCCTCCTGCTAATGCAGGGGACACGGGTTCGAGCCCTGGTCTGGGAAGATCCTACATCCTGTGCGGCAACTAAGCCCGTGCACCACAACTACTGAGCCTGTGTTCTAGAGCCTGCGAGCCACAACTACTGAAGCCCATGTGCCTAGAGCCCGTGCTCCACTACAAGAGAAGCCACCGCAATGAGAAGCCCACTCACTGCAACGAAGAGTAGCCCGTGCTCGCTGCAACTAGAGAAAGCACGTGCAGCAACGAAGACAGCGCAGCCAAAATAAATAAATAGAATGAATTCAGTAAGAATGAATCGAACAATTGGATATGGGAGATAAAAAAGGAGTGAATAAATAGTTGCTAATACCAGGCATTTCAGCTTAGGCGATGGGATGCTGGGGATCTTTAGTAAAGATGGAGAGTATCAGACCAGCAGGTTGGGAGAGAAATATATGATTGGGTGGAAGTTAGTCTAATGATTTCTAATCGTTTTGACAGCCAACTAAATATTCCAGCAAAGGCCTGGAGTTCATATGAGAGTCAGAACCTATAAATTGACCTGGGAATTTACAGAAAGATGTTCACTGGTCATGCGAATTATCCACATAACTGAGTAAAAGAAAAGCGTATGTCATTCTTATCTGAATATTTAGAAAAATCTAATTTTCAGCTTGAATTTTACAAATAGTCACATAATTCTTCATTTTAGCTATTGGGGTTCAGGGTGGGCCTCCTCCAAATATGCCACAAAATCATATTGATTACTTTGAATTAAAGTTACTTAAGAAATGGCCAATGCAAGAGGGACACTCTGACCCTCCTTTCTTTCTCCCTGAAAGCAGGAAATAAACCTCCCCTGTGAAAGGTGATCTCCCTAGAGATCTAGATCTAGAGTGATCTCCCTAGAGAGTCTAGAGGTGGAAGGACAGCCTTACTGTCAGAGACAGGGAAATTGGGTGGAGAAGCCTGTATAAACAAACCACATTTGTTTTTAAATTTACTACCCCAAACCCAAACACTGTTTAGATTCTTCACTAATTGAGCGCCCAAAGCCTAAGTTTCTTTGTCCTGTCAGTTCCTCACAAATGTATTGTTTCTTTGCTTAAAAAGTATAAAAGCTGCCTGCTTTGGCCGCTTCTTAGGTTCCATTTTTATAACACCTCCATGAGCATGAATTAAAATTTATTTCTTTTTCTCCCATTAATCTGGCTTGTGTCAATTTTATTATTATTCCAGCCACAAGAACTCAAGAAGCGTAGAGGGGGAAATTTCCCCCTTCCCATACTATGTTCACAACAACTTTAAAGCGAATGACCATCTAACTATGAAAATGGCTCTAGACAAGAATTGCGAATCATTATTACAACATATCTATAAAGTAATGGAACAGATTTACTGTCCAGTGGTGATAAATAGATGATAGATAGGTAGATGTATAGATCGATGCATACAATGTGTGTATATATACACACATTAAATACTACGTTCAGTATACATTGCATGTCATGGCATCAACCTAACCACTTACCAGCGACATAAAATTGACTCAAGAAAAAAATTAAGTGAGAGAAGAATTGTTTCCATGATTTACTTACATTTTACATTACTTTAACACAGAACTGTACTTTCCAGAATTAGCTAATTACTCTGAACAACCAGCAATGACTTACTTGGGTGGCCCGGTTCTAGGCTTATATACCATTCCTCCTAATGCCAAAGTTGTCTTTGCTTCTTACTTGGCTCACATTCATCAGAATTTTCTTTTCTAACAATTATAACTATAACTTAATAATACTCATCTTAATTTGCTCAGTTTTCTTCTTTCTCAGTCATCAGTTTTTCTGTAAACTATGCTTTCCTCTTGTGGCATTTTTAGTCTTGTCAACCTTTGAACTTATATCTATCAGCACTTATACTTAGTGTTATGTGCTACCTGAGGGCAGAGATCTTGGCTTATTTACTCTGTATTTCCAAAAGCTGGGTCAAATAAGTGTGAATAAATGAAAGCAGGATCAACAAATTAAAAATAAACCAGGAGTTTTAGATTCTTAGCTCAAGATACTGCTTCTTTATTTAAAAGTTGAATTATTTTTATTAAAATAAAATCCATGTGCTGTCTTGCATTTGGTAACATGGTCATACTTTTGGAGGATGGAATCTGAAAATTATTCCTTAATTCTGAAATTAATATACAGATACCAGATTTAGATTAACCTATATCTGAAAAGTGTTATCAAATAAAAATAAATAGATGCTTTTTATGTTTTTCTTTAAGAAGAAAAAAGGGAAATGAAAGATATGGCCATTATATTTTTAAGAGTGAATAGGATTGAGATAAACTAAGAAGAGCAAGGCAATATGTGCTTTAGACTGTTGCTTCCTATTTCTGAAATAAATTTTATTCTTATAATCCAGGCATTAAAACTGTAACAAACTGAAATTGATTCTGCCTAAGCAAAACAAAATGGTATAAATAAATAGTTCCCCTACCAAAACATGTTTAAATTTTTCTTTCACCTTCACATTTATTAATGTTCCCATAAAATAGATTCTCAACCTTTGAGTGTATTGGTGTTTAATTTACCTTGGAAGCTTATGTATAAATATTCAAACAGTAAGAGAAAGAGAGGGCTTGTGGGATTTGGAAGTGTGGTGATACAGCCTTAACCTTACAATGGAGTTTCAGAAACTTTCTTCCTACAGCATTTCATGGTGGTTAACCATCAAATAAAATTGACAGGTTGCCAACACTGTAAAAATCCTGTACAAATATAGGTCACGGTATTCAGCCCCCAGTTATGTCTCTTGATAGCAATATTTCTGAGCTTTCAATTGGTTTAAACTCTGTTTTGGAATGTCAGCCTGGGTTGGCAGACACTTAGAACAGCCTGACATAGAAAATCAAAGCTTAATAAGACGACTCAGAAAGCAGCAAACCGCAAGGGCCTCATTATCGCACCAAATATGTAACTATCAATTCCTCACCAGAGGCCCTTACCTGATATGGTTTTGAACAATTTCCTGGGGTCGATAGGGCAACAGAAGACTCTGGGTCTATGTTCCTAATCCAAGTTTCCCATGGAATAGTAAAATGACCCCATTTATCATTTGGTCTGTTTGTCACCCACTTAGAATATACTATAATCAGACCCCCTTAGCCTACTACAAGAAACCCATTCTGTACACCATCATGATGAATGACTCACCCTAGACTTCCCAAGCTTTCCTCTCTTGGATCAGAGTCACATGCATAGTTGCTCTCAAATGGATTTCAGTTAATCCACTGAGCGGGGGAAAATAACTGTCAGTTTGGGGGAAAAAAAGATCAATTAACCAAGAATTTTAAGCATCTTTTAAGTGCTGATCTTGGTGTAAGGCAATGCTGAGAGAGAAAAATAAAAGTTTTAGGTACAGTCCCTGCCCTCCAGTAGCTTATAACCTAACCGAGGAGAAGCATAAAATAAAAAGCAAAGTAAGTGCTAAACTATATGATACACAGATAAGAGTTAAGCGAATGTAAGAAAAGTAATAGTAAAACTACGAGACAAGCGATTCCCAGAACAGCAGAATTCCCTACAATTCCATCTCCTTTCCATTTTCCTGGCTTCCGTGTTATGCAGCACCATAGCATGTTTGTTCTAGAGACTGCCTGGTGTTTTCACATCTACTTACTGCTATTATTTCTAATATCTTAAAACTGAAGCACTTTGAAACCAAAAAGACTTACATTTGTTTAATTCCATGTTGACAGGTTGTGGTTTTAGAAGTTAATTTTTTTTCTTTGTAAGTTTTAATTTAGAAATTTTGAATAAAAAGTAGTTTTAGTCAACAAACACTGAGGCACCTTTAGAGTAAGTCCTAGGCAAAATGAAGGTGGCAAAAGTCTGCTCAGCTACCTGGAAACAAGGCATATTAACAGACGCCTGAAACTAACGAGAAGCATCATCTACTCTGACATAGGCCAGAATGGATCCAAATTGGCTGAAGACAGATGACACTCATTCAAAACGTTGAAAAGAAAATTCAGTCCACAAAGAGAAAATGCCTGTCGGGCCTTATAAATCCTGTTTCTAGAGCTTAAAAGGAAAGCAACTCAAATGGGATTTATAACATAGGTACATACATACTACTCCTCAAGAGACTGCTTCTAAGAAAACTTTTTCAGCATTACACAGATGCAATTCCAAAACTACCAAAACTCAAGGCCATTATTTCAATTAGGATTTGATATTTAATTGAGAAACTGAAACACCAAAAGAGGTTCTTGGAACTGAGTTGATTATAGCCAAAGGGATGGGCTATTCACTAATTTAGCCAGTGGTTCTTTGTAAGTGTGTGTGTCTGTGTGTGTAAACTTTTAATCACTCTGAAACTCCAGTTATAATCATCCAACAATGGGATTTCATTTTAAACAATGGCAAATATTCAGTTAATGGTTTCTTTGTTCAAATAGTGTGAAATTACACAGTAAATTTACATCATGGATTCTAGAACAGCATCACAATTTCAGTGACCTCTTACGATGAAGATAGAAAAGGCATTCGAAAAGAAGTTTAGATATAATTAGTATTATCATCATCATTATTATATTATTTTGGTCCACTAATGTTGAGAATTGGTGGAACTCCTCCTAAATTGTTGCTCTTTTCCAAGGGGAAGGTGGAAAGACTTCCACACAAATGTTAAGCATATGGGTATTTTGAAAGGATCAATATAACGAGGAGCTACAGAATGTAGGCAGACAATCCGGCTTCATTCAAGGCAGTGATCTGGGAACAAAACATCCGAAAACTTTCCTAGAAAGCTAAAATTTCCCAAGAGTCATGGAAGGGTCTCCTAGTTTGTCGATGTTAAACAAAGTTCTTCTGGAAGGAAGCAGAAGAGAAGGAGCTGACATTTAACGGCAGGAAACAAAGAGAGGTGGGGCTAGAAGCGCTAGTGCAGATGTGAACAGCTGACATTGGGGGAGACTAGGACTTTTGAGGTCTTATTCCCGCTAAGCAAGACCTTACGGAGTAGGGTGAACAGGTGGGGTTTCCAAATCCCCTGAGAAATTCCTGCCCCTACTAAAGTTGGTTCAAGTCAGTTACTGCATGCACCATTTTTTTCTTTCCTTTACTGTGGGATGGTTATAGCCAGAATGTCTGTGACCACATGAAAATTAAACCCTATTAGCAAAAATGCTCCTTTCTGTTTTGGGGAGCAAAGTGCAAGGGCCTCTGTGAAGCAAATATCTTTCTATTTTAGTTTGGGAAATTCAGCCATCATAAATCTCTATCTAGTTATCCAGAAAGTGAAGTTGGGGAAAAAAGTTAGGGCAGGGGGTGGGGTGGAACCCTCTTTTTAAAAGAGAAATAAGTCCAATAGAAAAACACCTATGGTTACCAAAGGGGCAAGGTGGGTGAGGGATAAAATAGGAGTGTGGGATTAACATAGACACACTACTAGATATAAAATAGAGAACAAGGACCTACTGTAGAGCACGGAACTATATTCAATTTTCTACTAGCCTATAAGGGAAAAGAATCTGAAATATATATATGGAAGTGATGAATAGGACAGGCATTTCCCATTTATAGTTTATCCTAGTGCTGGCAGATTATGAACAGTAGTAGCACTGTTTCCTAGAGCAGAGAATGTATGGCAGAAGATGTGCACTGGTTCCTGCTTTTGTTTTTGGTCTTATTTAAATCCTCTCAAAGCTGCATCTCTATCACACAAGCCATACGAGAGACTACTGGACATTCAGCAGGACCTCTGTCTGAGATACCTAAGGGAAAAGTGGCCCAATGGGAAAAGTTCACCCTTGGAGCAAGTGGGAAAGCAACTCTTTCCAGGAATGAGCCTTAGAACTGAGCTAAGAAATTATACTCTAACTAGGGCCCTCACGGAGTTTCTCCACACTTTCAAAGCAGGAGATTTGGGAATTAAGTCAAGGGAGACCTGAAAACTCTGGCTTTCCTGAGATTCCCCAGGTTTAGCCCTGAAATTCCTATGTCCCAGGAAATTCTTCAGCCCTGGGCCAACCGGGAAGGTTGGGTAGGGGCGTGTAAGTTACCCAGTTCAACTTTGTGCCTGGATCCCCCTCACCTATGATCTAAGAGGTGGTTTGTGAAACAGTTTTGAATAAGGATGCAACACTTTTTTTTTTTTTGCTATGAAATAATGTGGAGAAAGCAGTATTGCCCAACTAACTATTACTAAAACGATCCATAAAGAAAGAGCTGTTTTATTATGAGAAAAAAATGCCATAATTTTGTATTAGGGAGTGATAGAAGGTGAGCCTTTTTCCATGCTATACCCCTACTTTAGGGGCTTTAGAAGTTTCAACGTTTAGATTCTTCTCCTTTATAAAGGGATAAGAATGTGGAGTAGAGTGTAGGTGGTGAGAGGAACAGACAGCCAGCTAAAGGTTACAGAGCTGAAGGATGTGGCCCCTCTGTGAACACCTCCCCAGCCCCAGTAAAAGCTCCACTGATCAACTCCTGGTGAGATCTTTGTCCTTGTGAATCTGGAGAAGCGGCTGAGTGTAAAAGCCAGCCAGCCCCGTGGAAGTCAAGATCAAAGACAGAGGAACCTGGAGAAGATAGACTCACGCCTGAGGACTAGAGTGTCGGCCTCCACAGGCCAGTGAATTTGTGTCACTCCAAGAAGGCTTTTGCTCAAAATGTCATCTTTCAGCGATCTATCTCCTTATAACCGTATACAAAATAGCCACCACATATTCCCCTCAACTTCTGTCCTTTCACCCTGCTCTTATTCTTCTTCTCAGCACTCTTCTCCACTTGACATATAGGGAGTTCAAAATATAAGACCCAATTCTTATCCTCCCACGTTTAGATCAGATGGAAAATTAAAGCACAGGAAAAAGAGGATTAATTTCACGACATCAGCTTCAGCGCTGATAAAGCCAATAGTGGTTCTCTGCTCATCACCCAGCAGGCAGTTGGTTTGCGTGTTTTGTGTAGCTTACCTGCCCCAATGGCTTCTGCACCGTGCTCTGCTGCAGGGCAAGGAAAAGAGCGAATCTCCACTGTGGAGAGAGGCCAGGAAAGTCACACGGGCTTAAGCTCACCCGTGGAAATACGGAAATGGGAAGGAGGTTACAGCTCCCAAAACATTGTATATTCATTGCTTGTTTAAAATGTAAGCTCCATGAGGAAAGACTTTGTTTTGTGAACTAATGAATCCCCAGTGTCTAGAACAGGGTCTGGCATTAGTTAGGTATTGGATAAATTTTAGTTGAATTAATAAATTCACTAAATAATAAATTCACTAATAAATTCACTAATAATAAATAATAAATTCACTAATAATAAATTCACTAAATAATAAATTCACTAATAAATTCACTGGGGAGAGTCTAATTAATTCCAGCCAAGGGGCAGTGAAGACCTCAGATGACATCAGGAAAATGTGAAGTTGACTTAATTAGGAAGCATTCAGGAGGCATTGTGACATGGTGATGTGCTACCCAGATCCTCCCGCAAGGAAAGACTAGCTCCCCAGCTGCAGGGAACGCTTTCAGCAGACAGCCTGCAGCCATTCGCTGCTTCACGGTCAGCCTCGGGCAGCCAGAATCACAGTTTTCCCAGTGTGTCTGACAGCTAGCAACTGAGCAAATTGGGAGGGTAAGAACCTGCTTATTCTGAGACATTGGTCTCCTCTGATGGGCAGTAATTGCTCTGGGGCATCCCATCGGGTCGGCTGAGATTTTGTCAGCCTGCACCGCGGTCCAACATTTCTCTCTGCCCAAGCCTTCCTCCCATCCCCTCCTCTCAGAGGTGTCGAGGCTTAATGATAATTTTACATACCTTATTCAGTTCTCTGCATCTGCTTCTGGAGAATACAACCTATGACAGCAGGGTCATGCTGCAGAGAAATAGACATGTCAGTGTGGACTTTGAGGAGAGACGTCTCGGCATGGAGGTACCTTTTTGGGAGGGATTGCCATACATGGACACCAAAACCCTAAGAATCCACGCTGTCCTCTGGGGGAGAAGAAGTGTGGGAAGTGAGAATAGAAGTAAGAAATAGCAAGAGAGAATCTGAGGAAATACCAACCTTTAAGGATGGAAGGAGAATCCACAATGTAACACACTGACCCAGGAAGATAGGATGGAAAAATATACACCATATTTGGCACTTAAATGACATTGGTATTCCTGAAGAGGGGGCATATTTTAGGCACTTCACTGTGAACTGAGTGAACGAGAAAAATGGACAGTTAAGGGTAACCTTTATTCTCAAGAACTTTGGAGGAAAGAAGAGATGGCTGCTACGATGGGAACAAATAGGTGAAAAGAGGGGTGTTGAGCAGAGGAGAAACATAACAGTGAAAAGCAGATGCATCAGGGAGCAGAGATAGCAAACAAGATTAAAAACAGCCACAGGAAAGAAAGTGACAGTCTCTGCCAAAAGTGACATGTAAGAGAAGAGCAGAATGTCGGCCGCGAGAATTCAAGGGGGAAAAAAAAACTCACTTCTGTAAAGTAGACAAAATCAGGGCTTCCCTGGTGGCGCAGTGGTTGAGAATCTGCCTGCCAATGCAGGGGACACGGGTTCGAGCCCTGGTCTGGGAGGATCCCACATGCCACGGAGCAACTGGGCCCGTGAGCCACAATTACTGAGCCTGCGCGTCTGGAGCCTGTGCTCCGCAACAAGAGAGGCCGCGATAGTGAGAGGCCCGCGCACCGCGATGAAGAGTGGCCCCCACTTGCCGCAACTAGAGAAAGCCCTCGCACAGAAACGAAGACCCAACACAGCCATAAATAAATAAATAAATAAATAAATAAATAAATAAATAAATAAATAAATAAATAAATAAATAAATAAATAAATGAACGTGAATTTCTTTAAAAAAAAAAAAAAGCAAACTGAGCTATTCATTTCAGTAACAGTCAAGTGGTCTTAGTTTGCATTCAATTTCCAATCAGTTTCTCAATCTATTTCATCTGAAGTCTTCACATTACCCACTACAAAAAAAAAAAAAAGTAGACAAAATCAGTAACAACTTATAGAAAGAACCCCTGTAGGAAACAAGCACTGTTCCATCCTATGGAATATACCTAAAACAGACTTTTTTTTCCTAAATGGAAAAAACCCCAAGGAGCTATACAAATACGGCATCATCAAGCCGTGGAAACAATAACTGGCTGCTGGTCTACTGGTGCAGACACTACGTCTAACAAAAAGGTGATATTTTGTGGAGAGGTCAAAGTGCACTGGAGATGCATCTGTGCGTCTCCTCTAAAGGTCACGATAGGCATCTGCTCCTTGATTTTTTCTTTCCCTTTTTCTTCTTTTTATTTTCTGTCGACAGAATTTTTAAAATATATATTTAGTTACATTTTATATAGAGCAGTACACAGTTTAAAGTTTTCATGTTTGGAGAACAATTTAACTTACCATTTTAAGCTGATCGAATCACATAATTAAATGTGTCATGCTTCAAAATGATCTGTTTCTTTAACGAGGTATGGCAATGTTAGCCAAGTATAGTAAAAATTTTGTATATTACCAAATGTGTGATCAATTTTAGTGTGGGACGGATGGTGGGAAGAGGGGAAGAGACATATTTTAAATTCTTCAGATGCTTTGTTTTTTCTTCAGTCCCCACAGTTATAGAAAATATAAAACTCTTTTTCTCTGAAAATTGGATTCTTTTCAAAGAGTTCCTTGTACTCTTCCCTCTGTTGCCTAATACACCTGAATAAGCTGTTTTCTTAGGTAGCATTCAAAAGGTGTCCCCCTCCAAGACTCCAGTCACCTGGCTACTCAGTCAAAACTAATTTAGGTGCTGCTGTGAAGAAAATTTGCAGATGGAATTGAGGTTAATAATCAGCTAAGTATAAAAATAGAGAAATTAATCTGGGTGGGCTCAGTATAATCACTTGTGCCTTTAAGAGCATAAAGGGAAGGCAGAAGGGTCAAGTCAGACAAATGCTGCAGGAGAGGAAGTGGACAGAGGGATGCGACAGAGGGAGTCAGAGGGATAAAGTGTGAGAAGGACTTGATTCGTCATCACTGGCTTTGAAGATGAAGGGGACCATGAGGTAAGGAATGCAGGAAACCGCTACAAACTGAGAACAAACACCACTGACAGCTGCAAGGGAACCTCAGTCCTACAATCACAAGGAACTGAATTCTATTGATAACCTGAATGAACCTGGGACAGGATTCTTCTTCAGAGCCTCCAGAAAAGAATGCTGCCTGGCTGAAATCTTGATTCTGGCCTTGCAAGACCAAGCCAAGAAACAGCTGAGTGGGGCTGTGCCCAAATTCTGACCTGTGGAGACTGAGATAATAAATGGGTTTTGTTTAACCTGCTCAGTTGGTGGTCGTTTGTTACAGCAGCAATAGAAAATGAGTGCAGCTAATGACCAATTAAATAACATTGAAATTTTTACTCCCAATTAAGTCTTTCCTGCCCTGTAGGTGGAGTCTTCATTCAATAGTTCTTGATTTCAATCTCAATTTGTCTAAACTTTATTATGCACCATGCATAATGCATTTAAATTGACAGGTGTTGTCTCTCCCTTCACAACATTAGAAAATCACTATCTGTGCAGTGCAAAATAATGAAGTTCTATCACTGATACCATCGGAAGAACAATGATCTATGAATTGAAAACATTATTAAGTGGTAAATATAAATACCAGTTAAATGCACCCCACCATAATCTGCATGGGATTAATTATGAGTTTATCAAGTACCTCTGGCATCACTTAAAATTCCTTGGAATCCACTAAAGTAACCCAACTTAAATGGAACTAAAGTCTAAAGTGTCATTTGTAAAAAGAGCAGAACTTATAATGAGAGTACAGCTTTTATCATTTAAGTAAAACTTTAATTTTTAAGGTTTTAAAACACTAAGTGGTTTTCTCACTCCCTGGCAACAGAGGTGAAACATTTTGCATGAACACGTTGAAACAGAAGCATTACAGCTTGAGAATGATGTGTATAATACTTACATTCTGAATGCAAGGAGATTGTTCCATGACTGCTCAGTTCATTCCTGGGTTTCCTATCTACCTTTAGTTTTTGTTAATCTTCTGATTCCTGATCCTAAATCCAAGATGCTACTAAGTATGATAATCTCTTAAACATATTCCATTAATACCCTAGTGGCCACTAGGAGATGAAAATGCTTATGTTATTTCTTAACCATCTTGAAAGAAAAGAACAAATGATGTCTGACTCCATCTATTTGGAATTAATTGACTGTCTAATGGGCCATTCTATCTTTAAATATAGTTCACTTTGGGTTGATTGGCAAATAATTAACATGATGTCGTCTATAAATGTCGGCATTCCACATTCTCTCATATTCTTGTGTTTCATTCTGACATAACAACTTGCCTCAGCTACATTTTTTTGCTGACTGGGAAAGTCACGGCCCAGTGTTGCTTTTGCAGCACACTTAACTCTTTGGTTTTGAATAAATATTAGTCATTCCAATGCGAGAGCATAATGACAATGCTAAATGCAACGGCAAATCAACTATACCTTCTCTGAGTAGTCAAAACATAGTTAAGATGGTTCTTCCTTGGTGCAACAAGATAGACACCTGATTAAAGTAGACATTCCTAATGAGCTTCAGATGAGCTGCCAGGTGAAGCACAAGGTCCTATTATAAGATATTATATCCTATTTGGATATGATGTGAATTTTCTTGAGTGAAGGGCAGTAGGATGTAATGAGAGCTGACATTGGCAAGGATTCAATTGTTAAAATACCTGATTTCTTAACTGTATATTTAAACAATAAGATGCTGCCAAAACATTGAATCACGAGGTTTAAAAGAAATCAGCTTGTTACATTCTTGGTCTTTATCTAGGACTCACGGGGCCCTGAAACAGTGTGGATAATGGTTAAAGACTTGGGCTAGGAAGCCAGTCCCATCCAGGTTTGAATCTGTTTTGCCACTTTCATTAGCTGTATGATAATGGTCAGGTTATACAATCCCTCTGGGCCTCAGTTTTCCTGTATTTAAACCAGGATGGTACCTACTGCTTAAGAATGTTATGAGGACTAGATAAGACATGGTGTATAAGGCACATAGTACCATACTTGGTACATAGTACCTGGAAAATGGTGTTTTTCAACACTGTGATCATTCTTACTACTATCATGCTGTTGTGATAGAAAGAGAATTTTTTTAGGAGCTGAGTCACTTTTATATGACATAGGGCAAGTCCTTTAGTCACTTGGAATATATCTTTTCATCTCTAAAAAATAGTAAAACCACAAAGTCGACTGTGCAATTTAAGTGACATAATGTAACAGGTGCTCAGTGAATGTTAGTTTCCTTATTTTTCTCCTCTGGCTTTTTTTTTTTTTTTATCACGGTCCATCACTGATGCTAACGTGGTACTTGGTGGTGCACTTCCCCTCCGAGGTAATGTAATTGCATTTTTCACAATAGAAATATTGGGACCCAATTCTTAACCAAGCAATGGTAATGCTAGTAATTTATGCTACTATGGTAGATTTCATGACTCATATATTTGAGGGATCAGTCCTTTCAGAAATTCTTCCATGTTGCTTTCATGGATTTGCCTTTGGTAATTTACACACTTTCTCCAAAGAATTTTTGCCATTGGCTAATAGTCCTCTCCATTTACCCAACACCTCCTACCTTACCAGTCAACTTAAATATTCCTGTGAATCAGTCACTTAGGATCTGTCAAGCAGGGAGAAATTTCCCTCTACCCTTCTAAGTTCTTCTGGCTGGTCTAAGAATTCAGTTGACATGAGACAGATTAACAGGAGGAAATCAAAGTTTAACACCATGTGTACATGGGAGAGACCCAGGAGAACTGAGTAACTCACCAAAATGGCCAAAGCCCTCACCTTAAATACCACCCTCAGCTAAAGACAAAAGAGGATGTTGATGGAGGGAGGGGGGAGCCAGTTATGAGAGGTGACCAGGAAAAGCACAGTAAACAAGGGTATGGTTGTTACACAGGTTTCGATCATTGCCTTCTCCACTGAAAAGAGTTTCTACAGGTTTTGTCACCGCCTCTTCCTGGTGCATCAAGGGAGATACCTTTACAAATGGAGATTTCCCTTGTAAATGTAAATGTTCCTTACAAAAGTGTAACTCCTACTTGGTTTGCAGAGTTTTTCCCAAGTCTTCTGTTCCTTAGAAAATAACTAGCTTAAAATAATTAATATTCCACAGAGACATATTTGGGAGTGGCAGATTCTGTGTCACCACAGATTCTAATCCTACAGTTGTTTGACCTGTTTAATTCCAGTGACTTTCAAACTCCATTACACACACACACACACACACGCACACACACACACACCTCATCTTGTTTAAAACTAACTCATTCTCTTTCTTCCCAAACCTACCCCTCCTGCCACGTGTTTCTTCTCCATTAATATCACCACACAGTTGCCTGAGCCCGGAACTTCAGAGCCATCCTTAATTCTTTCACCACCATCCTTAACATATCAAATCAATGACTGGACATTGTCAGGTATTTATAAAAATTAGCTCCCAAATCTATTCTCTCCTTTTTATCACCTTTGCTACTGTCTGAGGTTGAGCTTTATTATTTATTATTTGGTTTTTTTTTGTTGTTTTTAACCTCAACTACATTTAAACTGGACTCACTACTTCAATGGTCAAATTCCTAAGAACCACCCTTCACATAATTAGAGAGTATAACTTTGGACCTTAAAACTCTTTAGCAAATGCCCATTAATTTTAGGATAAAATCAAAATATTGCACAGTATACAAAGGCTTCACAACCACACCATAACCCTTCCCCTTTCTGTTACCATCTCTCATGAATATCCTTTGCTCCTATCGTGCTGAATCATTTCCTTTCTCAAATATCATTGCACTTAAAGCATCATGACTTGGTAACATGTATAGTCTCTTCCTAGAGCATTAGCTCTTTAGAACAAGACCCCTCTGTCTCTGTCTCTCTGTGTCTCCAAACATTCATGATACATAAAGCATTTTTAGAGCAAATAAGTGAATTATTAAATGAATATATGCATAGATGACTTTTAGTAGCCTATGGTGTTATACAATAATAAAAAGACAGGGTTCTTTGCTCTTCAATGTATTATTTTAGAGATTAGTAAGGATATACATTCATCTTTATTATAAAAGATGAAAACTGTCTACTGAAAAAAAAATGCACAATGTGAGAGCTGTGAGTTCAGTTTTATTTGGGGCTTACTGAAGACTATAGCCCAGGAGATGGCCTCTCAGAGAGCTCTGAGGAACTGCTCCCAAGAGGTAGGAGGGGAAGTCAGTGCATATTATATATGATCTTGGCGAAGGGGATACATGCAGTCAAGCACACATCTCAATAGGAGTTTGCTGCTGGTCATGAGGAGCAGATGTCACCGTTGATGATTTTAGTGCTTTTCTAGGTATGAGAAGATGCAAGAAATTGGGTTCATAAACTCTTCTCCCAAAAATATTTAACTATATGAAGGCCTGTTCTGCCAGTTTTCCTAGAGCACAGAGTGCCTTATTACTGATCTCTGCCCTGAACTCCTTTCAGGGGGTGTAAAGGTCAACAACTGCAGTGGTTAATGACCTAATCCTTGTAGAGCCAGATGGCGACTGACATTCTTTAGTTTGCAAAAGTAATAAGCTCCAAATGATAGATATAGATAAATTGTCAGAAGCTTGAAAGGAGAGACTATTTACTCTTTTCCTGGAAGATAAAATGATAAGAGAGCAGAAAAGATTTTGAAATGAGATATTTGCGTTCAGCCTTGAATGCGACATACACTATGATCATAAAAAAAAACAGGGGTGGATTTTTCTAGCATGACCCAGCTCCCCCTCACCCTCCCCCACTGTTTGAGGAGAGTGGATACTCTGTTGGGTAAATAAGGTATTGAAATTGTAAAAGAGAAGTGGGCTGTAAGGCAAGTTGGGTTCAGATTGTGGATTCCATTAAATTTTATGCTAAGGAATTTGAACACTTTTAGGTAGGCAGTTAAAATAGCTTTATGCCTCATTCTGACAAACATGGCAGTTTCTCTGAAGGAATCAATTAAATGACATGGTAAAAAAAATGTATAGTTTCGCAATAATCGATAGCCTAGCATTCTGTAATAAACATTTTGTCCCTTGAAATTCATCTTACTGCTTGTCTCTGACAGGTAGGGGCTGTTTCAGGTGTCTCTTTCCTCCCAGACTTTCTGGGGACTTTTCTTCAGTTAAATTTTACGGGGTACAGAGGATTCGACCCCAGTAAGATTCCTTTAAACTTCATACACAATTTTATTCCAAATACATTGACACCAAAAACAACATCCAGCTTTGTTTGGGACTCAAAAAGTCTAAGTGGTTGTGTTAAAAATCAGAAAGATGTTTGTATTCTTCGTGCCCTAATACTGCCACTACCTTTCCACTAACTTGGATGAATTCAACCAGCTTCTTAAACAACACTGCCACCTCCATGACCTAAATATAATTCCTTTACAGCATGTCGGCTACATGTCTTAGGTGAACCTTAGGTGTAGTGATTAAAATTTAATGTGTATTCTGTCATTTTATTCATGTCTTCTTTCTGTTTAATCAGTCTGTTACATTTTGATGTTGAGTAAGTGAATAAGATGCTGCTTTATTAATATTTCCCAGTTCATCAAGCATTCTAAGTGCAAAACGAATTCCAGCTTGCAAATCTAAAAGAAATACAAGACAGACTAACTGCTGGAAATGGGGCTCGGGGATGGGGACCAGTGGGAGGAGGGGAGGCTTTTTAACTCATGTTCTACTAGAGCCAAGATTGGAACTTAATTTCCTGCATGATCGAACTATATTTATAACAATAACTAACATTTACTAATTCGTATATACCTGAAACTAGTTATGTTCTTTAAATTCATTGTCTTTTTAACACTCATTAATTCTAAGATGTGGGTACTATTTTTAGACTAGCAACCAAGGCTTGATTATAGAGTGAGATTTCCCAAGGACGCTCCATATTTATATCCCCCTATTGATGCTTAGAGCCAAGGCCCCCAAGACCTTGTGGAAACCAGGTTAGAATTTGTATGATTCCTGCTTCTTATACCTTTTGCCTTTCTACCCTTGACTTTGAACCAAGATGCAAAAGGCTACAAAATATTAATATATTGTCTGAAAGCAGATGAGTTTTCAACAGACATCAGGCAGCCTACAAGGCAAATCTACCAAAACAATGACGGTTGCAGACTATAGCTTTAGCTGCTATTGGAAGGAATTCCAAATGTTATCAGTTTGGAAATAAGATTAGTGCTTCCATACTACCTGTTGAATTACATGTGGAAACTTTAATGCAAAGCCTTATATGACATTAAAGTGCAAGCGTAGGCACAGGAAGAGGATGAATGGCAGACACAAAGTGACCCCATCCACATTTAATATAACCAGAGCAGGCTGAACGGAAGTCTGCAGTTTCCAGTACCTTCTGCAGCTGGGAACAGGCGTCTCTTCTTTTCAGCACTCACTTTCCTTGGCTCTGTTTCCCCTACAAAGCCATTTGGCAGATATATGTGTTGCAGCATCGAAAGGAGCTAAACCAATTTCTGAAGATTATACTGTATGAGGGGTTTCCGGATTATGACCATCACTGACTCAAGATTTGGGTGTTAAGATGCAGTAAAAGGTAGTACAGAAAGGAATTATTAAAGTAGGGTAAGTCTAATGGTTTTTGTTCTGTGATACAAAGAAGATTATTTATCAAGTTCATTAGGCATGTGAATGATAGTTGTAGGATGTAGATCTAGGTTCGTAAAAAATAAAGATGTCTTTGTATTTGTCAGTTATCTATCTGGAAACATCACATATCCAGATATGTAGGTGAAAGTCCTGTAAATTAGGTTGTAATTCAATGATGCCAAGATTTTTTCTGTATAAAGACATTTTGCATCTCCAATAGCATACTGATATTTTTTTTCTGGCACTTTTAAATGCAGAGATGCTGAAAATTACAATTACACTCTGAAAAAGAAATAGGTATAAATCAGAAGCAGTTCAAGAACGAGTCCAATTCAAGCTCCAAGCCATCTTTCACATCACTTTTATTTCTATTTTAAACTCATTGTTCTTTCTTAGACACAATCATTCACATAGATTAGCTCTCTGATGAACCTGCAGTGTCACCAAGTGCAATATGACCAACTCTTAGAAGAGCTCCTTGTGTGAAGTTTATCACTCAATGAAATATTTATATATTCAATTACCGGTGTGATGGGTTTAATTAAACCTTGTAGAACAACTAGAATATCTTGTCTTCTTTTGCCTTTTTGGTAATATTGACAGAAGTTATAAAAATATATCATACCCCAGAAATATTGCATAAAGACTTCACATATATTCAAGTTAAGGTGGTCCTAATAATGCAACTTATGGACTATATACATACATGTCCTAAAATTGCTTTCATAACCACCAATATAAAGTTAAGTAATTATGTAGGCCTCCTTAATACTTTTCTGTCCTGGATAAATTTAATTTTGCCTGTCTCAAAGAAAAATGTTTTCCTAAATTAAATTCATTCATGAAAAACGATCAAAGCAAGAATATAATTCAATTACATTTCTCAACTTTTAACCTACACATTGTATTTATTTTCTTCTAACAAATGTTATCACTATAGTAGAAAAGTGTACCTCCAAATATTCAGTTTTCTCTTATACTCTTTAAAAACCTGTAAAGGTACCAGCCTGTTGAAACCGTAAGCCTTTGATGGATACCAAAAGTCAGCTTTTATATTTTAAATTACTGATGAGTAACTATACATCGTCTTGCGTATTGTTTAAAACATTCATCTCTTCAGTAGAAAGAAACAAAGAGAAGGTAAGCAGTGAGTGAAAATGGATAGCAGAAGATTTGGAGATTTCAAAGCCTGAAATCTGTCTTCCTGACACAATTTTAAAACTCTGTTGCTCAATTACTGTTTTAGAAAGGAAGAATAGAGTCGTTTTGAAACTAATATTTTGTGAAAACTCAGGCAAAACATCTATAAAGTGATTTCTTTCTAAAGATACTCTCATTTGCTAGAGGTGAAAACTTTTTGGCAGATTATTTTTATTGATGCCTCTATATATGGCCTTAAGATTAAATTCAGAGGCCCATGCCTCTGGATTGTGTTACACAGGAATTACGAGGAAATCCTAGTGGTACTCCTAGTAATTTTTTTTTTTTTTTTTTTTTTGCCAAAGTGGCATATTTTGAGGTGGCATTTTTTTTTTTTTAATTTATTGATTTGTGGCTGTGTTGGGTCTTCGTTTCTGTGCGAGGGCTTTCTCTAGCTGCGGTGAGCGGGGGCCGCTCTTCATCGCGGTGCGCGGGCCTCTTATTATCGTGGCCTCTCTTGTTGCGGAGCACAGGCTCCAGACGCGCAGGCTCAGTAATTGTGGCTCACGGGCCTAGTTGCTCCGCGGCATGTGGGATCTTCCCAGACCAGGGCTCGAACCCGTGTCCCCTGCATTAGCAGGCAGAGTGTCAACCACTGTGCCACCAGGGAAGCCCCTACTCCTAGTAATTTAACCTGTGAAAATGGTTCAAGATAAACCTGTACTACAAAGCTGTAAATTCCTGAACTCTTAAATGCAGTGTCTTTCATCACTGAAGTCTGGTGCCCAGATTCTCAATAAATTATTAGTAGTGTGCGTTTTTATTGTTGTGGTCGTGTTGGTGGTCCTTACATAGAGTAACAACCATTAAGTACTAATTACGTGCCAAGGACTAAAGATGTTTTTCTGGGTTTGTTTTGTTTGACCTCTCTAATAACAATACATTGCAATTAGATACTATTATCCCCACTTTACTGATGTTGAAACTCAAAGAAAATAACTAAATTGCCCAAGTCACACAGTTTCTAGGCAGCATAGCACAAGTCAGCCTGCCTCCATTGGATGCTCTTTCCAATGCATCTTACTGAGTCGATGCATAAGGGCCACCCTAGTAATGCTCCAGTGTAGATGGGACAAGAAGAGTTTGTCATTCTGATTAAATATAAAAAAAGAAAGAATTTGAAATAATCACCAATAAGCCCTTAGAGCCATGCCTTAGTGAATCAAAGCCATCTACTCTATAGTACACATGAATCTGATTAATTTCTCAGTAGCACAGTCTAAATCATGCCCTGTTGTTATAACAGAGCTAATACAAACCATAAGGATAAACAATAGCAGTCTTAAGTAAGGACAAGGTGCGGTATTAACTGATTTTATGATGGCACTTTTCTGGAATCCATAGACATGGGTTAAAGGGAGGGGGTGGTGAGGTTTAGTAAATTAATAAAATCTAGCTCTACTGCATTTCAGCCAAAGCTGAGTTTGTCTCCCAATCTGGTGAAAGCCATTGTCACCCCTACAAAACGCCACACACCAATCACTTCCCACATGTTTTCACACGTGCACCCTCTAAACTGATGATCTGTCAGCAACATCAAACTTACTCTGACAAGATCTGTGAGTTTTATAAGAGCCTTCAGAGATTTGCTTATTTTTCTAAGGAGACCAGCTTCAACTCTGCTGATAATGTGTTTTCTTTTGAAAATGAGCAGACAGGCTGCTGGAATCATCCCAGAATCCACACCAACTGACAGCTCCAACTTTTTAGGTCCACAGTGCCCACTCTCCAGCAGGTTTAACTTCACGGCCAGCTCGGGCAAGTAACAAACAATTGCAGAAACAGTGACAATGGAGACGGAGGGCTGTGGGAAAAGGACTTCACAAAAATGAGAAAAATAGAATGAGGATTTAGAGGCAATAGTAACGGAAAAGAAAATAGGTTGCGAGGGAAATCTTAAAAGATATGACTGAGAAAGGTCTAAATAGAGTTACACAAAAAAAAATTTCTTGAAGAAAGCCATTCAGAAAATCATATTTTAAGGTTTCTTTCACAAGAAGAAAGGAGACAATATTTTAGGACTGATCTTGTGGTCAAGCAGCAGAGCCTCAGAATCCTTCTGAGCATTTTAGTCCTGGAAACCATGATGCAGTGAGCATGGTTAGTCCTCAAGGTACTAAAGTGCCACATTTCCTCTTTCCCATCTGGCTCACTCATGCCTGAAGTAGACCTACAATCACTTTGCTCCCTCCCTCCACATAACTAAAATGTCCTTGTATGTGCACAGCTCTGAGACCTTAGCCACCAACATTCAATAGCAGATGTATAAAAGGTCAGATGTCAAATGATCTTTGCCCTGAGACATGACTTCATCAGTTCTGACCACAAATGCTGTTGTCAAACCAACCTTGGGTCTGCCCACCCGACACGTAGCAAAGCCAGTCTACTGACACTGGGCTGTGGTGAAGGAAAGTATGGCGTTTATTGCAGGGCCCAGCAAGGAGAATGGGCAGCTCATGCTCAAAAGCCCCCCAACTCCCTGATGGTTTTCAGGGAAGGGGTTTTACAGTCAGTGTTAGAGAGAGGGTCATGGGGTGTGTGATCAGCTTGTGCTCAATTCTCTGGTTGGTGGTGAGATAACAGGGTGGTGTTTCAGGAATCTCAGTCATTAACCTTCTGGTTCCAACCTATCTGGGGTCTACCTGCCGGTGGTCAGCATGCAGTTAACTTCGTCCACCTGGTAGGGGTTTCAGTATCCACAAAACAGCCCAAGGATATGGCTCAGGATATTATCTACAGCCCTTCAGGAGGAGCTAAAGGTCTTTGACCTTGTTTTATGGCTAAACTATTATTATTTCGTCTTACTTTTTTTCCTATGTTTCTGAATTTTCTCACTTCTCTGATTAAATTTGCTCTTCGGAACTCAGGGAAGACCTAGGAGGAGGCTAAAGCTTTCCTGCAAAGAAGAGGCAGGGGACCTGGGATGTCTGTCCCCAAGAAGACCCCTCAGGGTCCTGCTTGGTTCCAATGCTATAGTTTTCCATCTCAGTCTTGCAGGACTCTCTCTAGCTGCTGCTCATTTGACAACCATGACATTCTTACATAGTCTAAGTGATACCAAAATCAATATCTCAGGAAGTCTTGAAGAGCTTAAGAAATCATAAAGTGTTCCTGTGAAATCTGAGGGGGTGCGTGCACTTGTTTCCAAAGCAAAGGAGTGGTCCCACCCTCCTCTGCTATAGCTCGGTAGTGGTGGGAATCTGTACAGACTGTTCTATGTACGTCAGCACCATGTATTTTTAGGCAACACCTGTAAGGCCCCTTCTTTGCCGTTGGATATTGACTCCCACAGTCCTTCAACTTCATCCCTTTCCCGTCCTCTTACAGCATCCCATCAACTATTATAAGCTGAGTTATTAATACTTTGTTTTTAAATTTTATTTAAGTTTCCATTTTGCATGGGAAAAAAATGGAGGAATTTTGTGCAAAAATCACTGAACAGGGAGAAAAGCACAGAAGATTTCAGACCCTGCCTCCACCCCGATGTAGGAAATGTTTTCCAAGTCCCAACAAAGTGAAGAATTTGAGGTACAGACTGAGGGATTTATTCCCCATGGATTCTGTGAGTGAAATAGACACATTTCGGAACCTTTGAAAGAATTTTAGCTCTGGGATCATTTCAACCTCCGGAAACACTGGGAGAGAGTATCCTGATTAGGTTGCCACGAAGAGATGAACATGGCAACAGCCAGGAGGACGTTTCAGTGGTCCTTTCACCAGTGGATGCTGTGGACAGAGCACCAGAGTCCAGGACTAATTTAACATAAGCAACAGACCCTGAGGTGACTAATGGAAATATTGGAATCAGTGTATTGCAGTTCCTGAAAGAGTATGTACAGGTTTCATTTAGGGAAATTTGTGCTAGGCTGAAACTTCATCTAAACAGCTACTATCCTAGACATAAAAACTTAAAATTCCCTTTAGCATTTAAAAATGAAAGTGAATTTCATTAAAAGTGAATTTTAATTCACTTTTGCACTCTCCATATTGGTCTCATTTACACTTATTGTTTTCGAACCCATCATACTTTATCAGAACAAGGTAGACGTTAATAAACCCTCTAATAAAGAATGTTTAAATGCCAACTTGATTTAAAATGAAGATCAACGGAGAAAAGACCACCGCCGGCACCTGGGTTTTGAAAGTAGTTGGCAAAGACAGATTTAATACCACAACTGTGGAAAGCAGGATGGTTATGCTTCCAGGTCCCATTTTGCTTGTGGCCCAGATAAGGCACAGAGGGGTTATGATATTAGCCCAAAGTCACACAGCCTGTCAGTGTCAGAGCTCAGATGGCCTGTGTTTAGCCCACTGGGCTGCACTCTCTGCCACTGTCATTATTTACTGCTTTTTTCATTCTCCCCGCCAATTCCACACCAAAATGGCTAGGTCTTGGTCAAGGAAAAGCCAGCACTGCTATAGGTGCTGCTCTGTGAAGTTGTTCTCTTTAACACTCCAGGGAGAAAGAGGACGTTTTCATTATTATTGATTTGCTCCTTTGCTGGCTGATGTGCTATCAAGTGAAGAGAAAGGCAAGACCAAGAGTAAGGACTCAATCATTTCAACCCTGGCTCTGTCTGGGGCTTGGAGCAAGGGCCTCCATGTTACAAAGCTTCAGATGTAAAAGGAAACTCAGAATGCCCATGTCAGCAGTGCTTGAAAACATCAGGTATTTTGTAATATTAAATTGGAAAGGATTTATCAAGGTTATATGATTTCCAGTTATTACTTGTATTATTAGTATTCTGACGCTTTAATACTATATTGACTGGAAAGCAGTGATTTGAATTCTTCAAAGAATTTTAAGTCATTGAAGCAACATGCTTATGGATTCACCGAATACTACTCCTCTTTTTTGCTTAAGAAACAAAGCATTCTTGCAAAGACACATGTAAAGCTATTTGCTTCAGTTTGGAAGAAAGAGTTTTTCTACTAATATGTCAAAAAGGTATATGAGACAACCCTCAGAAGTAGACAAAGATTTATTACCAAAAAGAAAGCGGTTTTGGTTTGGGTATTTTCATTTTCACATATGAGTCAAAGTGCTTTTCAGCTTCCTAAATCAGAAGTACTAATAAAAGATATAAAATCCTTGCTTTTATGACTGTGATGGCACTTTAGCAAAACTCCTCCTCGATGCTTGCTGAGGTGAAAATTCTTCTCTTCAACTGTAAACATGGTTTTAGATCCCTCTGATTATTTGTAGATGTGGTTTTGTGTTCATTTATTTTTTACAATTCATAAAAAATGTATAGAAACCTAAAACCCTTACATTCAATTCTTACATCTAAATGGACTCCTTTACTGCCTGCACAGTCTGTGAAAATCGGATCCCTTGGCCGGGCACCTGCAGTGAATATTCACAAAGCTGCAGTTCACCAGGCCAACAAGAAATGGATCCTATGCAGGATTCCATTGCAAAATAAGCCTTGACTCCCTACCAGCCTGTCAGAGCAAAAAAGTAGTGAGCATTTTTAGGGGCAGTGACAGGACAGCAAGAAAAATGAACCTCAGATGGTAGCAGGAGAATCCTTGAAGGATAGCTGGATCAAGAGTCTGAAATCTACTGCTAATGTTGAGAGTCTCCCTCTGCTAAGAATACAGATGTCTGGGTCTTTCCTAAGTCCTCAGTGCTATTCTCTTATTTCTTTCTTCTTTCGTTTGTACTTTTCATGAATAAGATAACAGAAGTCAGGAAAAGAGGGTGATGGAAGAGCTTTGTTTTATTGCTTTTTTTTTTTTCTTTTTAAGAAAAAAGAAGTCCTGTTAGCCTTACCCCCTTTGCCCAATGTCTGTTTGTCCAACTGCAATACCCAGGATTTACTAACTCCAGTGAGTGAATTTAGAGCTCCAGCAGATATACTCTCCTTCTTGTGCGCTTGTGGAGCAATGTTATCAAATGAGCACAGTGCCATAAACAAGACAGATAAGTGCCTTCCATCTCCCAATTACCCATGAGTAGGCAGAAAGCAGAGGGCCGGCAGACCGGATGGCAATCCTCAAGGACGATTTAGAGTCAGGTCACACTCCAGAGGGCTCTGGAGTCATTTGTAATTGGACTTGCCACCAGGTAGCCACAATGGTTTTTCATTTTCTGTCAGATATTTCAGGGCAAATTACAAGAGAAGTAATGTCTTTTAGTGGCACATTTCTACTTGACAGAGTTTAACATAAGTGTTGAATATAGTAAGTACTCAGATGATTTTTTCATCAAATCAGTAAAACTCTTCTACCCAACTTTCCAGCTTCAGTAACTTTTCTACCCTACCTCTAACTGACCTCAATGTGTAAATAGATTTTCAAATTTGGGGACCAAGCTTCTCAGAATTGGGTGTCTTTTTTTATTCTGGTCTATGCCAAATTATTATTTATGTACCAGTTGGAACAAAGCTCTATCGAAAGTAATGCGATCAAACTAGGAAAGCAGGTATGTAACCAGTCATCTAATTTTTTATGTGTGTGTGTTCATATATGTGCATATCCATACACATAAATACATTATATATGTATATGATATGATATGATAGTCTGTATATACATGTTATATATACACTGAACACATTTATACATCCTTCCCCATAGCCATGTCCCTCTTTCCTCGTAAGGAAAGCAAGAAACCCCAACTGTAACACTTACCTACTCTACACAAACTATATGTTCCTTACTTCACTTCCTTAATCTTTGCGTTGAGAGAGAGGTTCCATCATATCCTCCATCTGTCATGTTAATAATATACAAGCAAAGATATGTTTGATCTGTTTCATTCTCTCATGCCCATTCCTGGGAGGCCATTTTCCTTCTGCTTTGTAAAAAGCCAGCTTTTCTCCTCATCTGTTTTTCTGTGCAAGAGAGATTGCAGCTTTTTACAGAAGATCAAGGCTGACCAAATCATCAGTATGGAACTGAAGAAGAGGCGTGTATGAGATTGCTGGAGTTTTTTCATACAAAGGAATTTTGAGTTTCGGGAAGTACCCAGGGCCCAATAACACTTTCTACCTTTTCGAGAACTCAATGTATATGATGTTAACAACTAATATTTCAGCTTTGATTACCAGTCATAAAAATGGCTTTCATATGCAGAGTCAGAAAGACTTTGCTTTCACAGAAGGGCCGTCACCACTCACGGCTGGTAATGGTTTCAAGTGGACCAAGTATATAATTTGTAGTGTTATCTGCTAAAAAGAGAGCAGACATGAGAGGTTGCACAGGGTCAAGATTTCACTCCAATCAGTATGTAAGTTGGATACATCCTAAAAGCCCAAGTTGGTGTAGGGTGGTCCATCACTCATATCAGCATTCCAGAAAGTCATTGAGATTGTGTTTTTTTTTTTTTTTGAATGAGCTTCAGACAATGAGTGGTTCAAGGCAAACTGAAGTTGTGAGGGTCCATACCAGATAAATTATATTGAGTCACAGAGAAGCTGGTTTCCAAGGTGCCCTCAAATGACTATTGCAAAGTAATCAGAATAGTTTGATTTGATCCTGAAAATAAGAACTTGGGAACACAAAGTGGTTTATGGTTCCCATATAGTTGGCCCAATTTTATCCACCAGCTCCATACCAAATCTCACCTGAGATACCAGATACATCTACATTTCTGGCACTAGCAACTCTGGAGCTTAAAGGGAAATCTGCAACTTAGAGAGAACTTTATTAAAATTGGTTAAGAGCATGAGTTTTGATATGGATGTGAATACCATCTTTGTAGTTTCTAAGTTATGTGACTTCAGTCAGTTTTTTAACTTGCCTGTGAATCACATACTAAAATATGGGGCAAAATATATACCCAATAAATGGTAACTCTTATAATACTGTTTTAAATAAATCTGTTTTAAATATCCCTAGTCCGGATCTAGCTGGAATACTAAGAAAATCAGAACAGTGAGACTTTAAGATGTAGTTAAAGACTATCTAATTTTACAGGGAAATACATCTTATCAGGACTTCTTTGTTCCATTTAATAAAAAGGGATTATAAACTTACTCTAAAGGAAATTCTGTTTTATTGATCGTCATCATCTTTCCTTCTTCATCATTGCCCTCTACTGAATATTCAGTAAGCACTAATATACATTATCTTCTTTAATCCTTACAACAAACTGATTAAACAGGTATTTTTACTCACCTTACATATGAGAAATTTGATGCTTAGAGAACTTAGCTCACTTGCTTAGGAAAGCACAGTTATTAAGAAAGAGTATAAAGATCTTAAAACCAAGCATTTCTCAATCCAAAGACCAAAAATCTTAACTATATAATATAGTCATCTCATTGTATCCATGAGGGATTGGTTCCAGGAACACCGCCTGCCATACCAAAATCCACAGATGCTCAAGTCTCTTATACAAGATGGTGTAGTGTTGGCATATAAACTACACACATCCTCCTGTATACTTTAAATCATCTCTATATTACTTATAATACCTAATACAATGTAAATGCTATGTAAATAGTTGCTGTTGCACAGCAAATTCAAGTTTTGCATTCTGGAACTTTCTGGAATTTTTTTTTTTTGAAAATGTGGAATATGGAAACTGCAGATACAGAGGGCTGATAGTACTTTATCCAGTGGTGTGTTACATATCATGAGAGAGCAGAAAGTAACTTACTGGAGATAACGTTAGGTCTTTCTTGCTTAAAGGATGATGGCTCTACCTTTTTCTTTTCATTCTCAAGGATTTTACTACCAATAATCCATGATTTCTTTTGTGTGGAATACATGTATCAAGAGAAAAAATATAAGGGCAGTGTTTCTTTGCCCAGCACAGTTGTATTTTCTTTCAGTAACTGGACAGTTCTAACCAGCCATCTATTCAGAAGTAACCATTTTCTAAAACATTGGCATCTCGCACTAGCCTAAAGCTATGGCAGCCCTGAAAGCAAGCACCGAATCTGAGAAGTCACTTGTTTTTATTTGTGTTTTCTCTTCAACTGGCTAACTCGTAGTGGGAGACAGAGGGGCTGTTCAATTTCATTATGTCAAGACTGAAGGCACAGACCTGCTCATGGCTTACTCTTGAGTTCTAAATTGTATTCGGTTGAGGAAGGGTAAGATGGTAGGGGGGGAAAATGCCCACTCCCCTTTTAGTCAGTTTTCACTGCAGCATCAAGCATGAGGCAAACAGTTCTAAGTAGGTTCTTTGTCATTTGCATAGCAGTAATTCTTCTTTATGGGTAACAGAAATGCTGTGCTTTCAGAATCAGGTAGCTTTTCTTTCTGTCACAGGCAAGCAATCTATACTACCTTATTGATTTTCCCAACCAATTAATCCATTGATTTTTCCCATCTATAAAAACAACAGCAACACAAAATCATGCATAGCCAATGGAAAAATATGACAGAAACTAAAAGTCAGCTATAAATAAAAATAATTAATAAAAAATGATACCTTCTGATATTTGCATTTTCTCAGTAGCTTTTTTTCCCCATGTTTGTCCAACTGAATAGTTCACAGTATGTTGCTGAAGCATAAGAAAATTCGTGAAAATGATACAAGGAACTCCTTGGTAAGAAATGAAACTACAGAATAAATAAGAGAGTTTTTATTGGTGTACATTTGGCTCTAGTTCAAAAATCTATGGTTTTCTTTTCACATTCAGTTGACACACAACTATATCTCAGGCTGAAAGATCTAAACTACCACCACTCATGAATTGTGAAGGTCAAGACGTTTGGAACTTTTACTGGATTTATGACCTAGAAAAACAAAAACAGAGCAGGACAAAGAAATGAATGGAACTATAAAGCAGATTTGAATCTATCTTGTAAAAAAAAGGAATGAACTAAAAAGTTAGAAGATTCTAGAAGTTAAAAATTCTGGGCAATGGTGACTGACCAAGTGGTTTAGGTGAATGAATGTGTCGATTCGTTTCTGACCAACTAGCTGTTATGTTTATCTTGCAGATTTGCTTAAGGAAGATAGTACACCAAGAGTTCCAAAAAGGCTTTATTCAAATGTCAGTGTGTCACACATGTAAATTATAAGGCAAAGATCACATCATCAGAGAAAAATATGTCTCTTACTCTAGGAAGCTCTTCAATATTAATGATCCTTAACTACTAAATACCACACTAAGCAATCTAAAATTTTTAATCTGAAATAACCCTGGAGGCATATATGTCAACTTCATAGTGATTATCCATCTTGCGTAGGAAACCCTACATTATATGAAACATCAAAAACTAAACAGAATTTTAATGGTCCAATCACAGAGATCTTCTACTAGTTATTATCTCAAAATTATAAGATATTAGAAAATAACTGGCTTTCATAGAATGAAATGCCCATTGATTAGAAAGGCCAGTGTAGCTAAGAAACAGTTCACGCCCGATCTAAAGCAGTACCCACGGAATTGACAGGAAAATCTAACAGTAGAAATGCAACACTGGTAGCATCTTTGGATATCGGTGATTAATTGGACCTGTGGACAGTAATGTGGACCAGTGGAGGAGTGTAGAATGACTCTCATAATTCCCATTTAGGTGACCAGGTAGATGGCGATCATATTTTCTGAATTAGGTCACACAAATAGAAACAGATTGGGAATGGAACATAATAATTCATTTTGGAATGTGCTGTGTTTGAGCCACCTGTGGGACATACGGGCGTGAAGATGTGCAGTGGGGAGCTGTCTGTATCAGTCAGGAGCCCAGAAGGAAAGTCTGAATTTAAGACATGCATTTGAAGTCATCAGCGTATGAGCAGTATTTAAGTCACAGAATTGGGTAAAATTGATCAGGGAGAGCATGTAGACTGAGAAGAAAACAGGCTAAAGCCACAACACCACCACCAACAAACACCTGGAGAATACCAACATTTAAAAACAGAGCATTTAAGGAGACCAAGAAGAAAAGTGAGCCAAAGAAGAAAACAGGAAAGTAACAATGAGGAGGGGACAGGAAGATGACCAGACAGAGTAAAAGAGAGGGAATAAATCTGTGAATTAATTTAGTGATTGTCCTAATCTTCTAGGATGGCTATAACAAAACACCACAGACTGGGTGGCTTAAACAACAGTTATTAATTTTCTCATTCTTGGGCTGGATGCCCAAGATCTGGGCGTTGACAGGTTTGGTTTTGCAGGCTCCCTACCTGGCTTGCAGACGGCCACCTTCTCATCATTGCTCACATGGACTTTTCCCTGTGCACGCACATCCTGGTGTCTCTTCCTCTTCTTATAGAGACACACATTATATCGGATTAAGGCCCCATTCTTATGGCTTCATTTAATTTTAACTACCTCTTACTTACCTGTAAAGGTCCTATCTCCAAATGCATTCATGTTGGAGGTTAGGGCTTCAATATATGAATTGAGGGGACACAATTTAGTCGATAATAGTGGTCAAACCTTTATTGAATACTATCGACAATGCTTGTGTCCCACCAAAATTCATAAGTTGAAACCTAATCCTGAACTTGATGGTATTTGGAAGTGGGGCTCTGGGGAGGTGATTAGGTCCTGAGGCAGAGTCCTTATGAATGGAATCAGTGCCCTTATAAAAGAGGCCCCAGATTGTCCCCTCACCCCTTCCACCATATGAGGTTATAGGGAAAGCATCTTGAACAAGGAAGCTGGCTCTCACCAGACATTGAATCAGTTGGCACCTTGATCTTGGACTTCCCAGCCTCCAGAACTGTGAGAAATAAAATTGTACTGTTTATAAGTCACCTTCACTATGGTACTTTGTTATAACAGCCCAAATGTACTAAGATACTGACTACTCGTGGTTTATAAAATAAAATCCAAATTCCTTAGCATGGCATAGTGATCCTTTACTAAATTGTCCCAATCAACTTTCCAGTCCCATCCCCCATACTTTCCCTACTTTTTATCCCATAGTTCAATTCCACTGGAGAAATTTGCTTTCTCCTGATTATACCTTATGTCTTTATGCCTCTGTACTCTTTAGGGTCATCTTCATTCTCTACATGAACAAATCCTAGTTCTCTTTGAAGATCTCCCTCAATGTCACTTCTTTTCAAAATACTTGCCTTATCCTTCCTAGCAAGAAATGCTTCTCACATCTATGCTACTTCTGCATTTTGTTCCTATGTCACAAAGTATTTATTAAATTCTACTATAATTACCCCTACTAGAATGTCAGCTCAGCTAACACAAACTATTGATATATCTTACTCATCTTTTATAAATGTGTCCTCTAGTGTTCTTCCAGATACATACCAGGTGTTTATTAAACATAAGACAGTAAATAAATGAATGAATAAAAAAGAATAGTTAAATAAATGAACTGCAACACTTTCCATAATGAGTTATTTCTCTAATTTTGATGTTATTAAGTAGAAAAAATACTCTGTGCAAATTTTCATACAATATGAGATTAGTGTTCAACTGCTTTAGATAGTCACAATTTATTAAATACCCACAGTGAAAAAACAAAATAAAAATAAATAAGTAAAACAAAAAACACTGTGGTAGGGGTGGTAGAAAAATTCAGAGATTACAACACAAAACAAAACGTGATCTGAACCTTAGCAGATTTATACATTAAAGGAGAAGTAAGCCAAATTGCATGCTGGAAAAAAGGTACAAGACCAAATTGTATTCTTTTAGAGCCTACTTGTTACATGTTTAGTTTACCCTGTTCTGTTATCCTGAAAGTGAGCATTGAATCTGATGAATTTTAGGGAGAGGATCTGCCTGGGTGAATGATCTGTCATAGTTCTCCTCAAGTTCTTCAGTATAGGAGCCCAAAAACGGGACAGCATCACCCAGTTTAGCAGAAACCAACCTTTGTGTCCCTACTTTAAAGCAGTTATGAAGCTTCAGCTACCTGTACATACTCTATTAATTAGGGATGGGATTATTTATCCTTCCAGGAATGGACAACATCCATGTTCCACACTGCTGAGGCAATACCTAAAAGATGTAACAGTACAGGAGAAATCCAAGGTGGAGGTCCAAGGAGCTCATCTCACTCAGTCCCAGAACTGGGACTCAGGAAACCCCACTGTCTTAGGTCCCAAGTCACTGCCTGTCACCTCATGTTCTTGGAGATGCATTCACTCTCCAGGCACAAGAGCACAATTACTTCTTATACCAGCTGATTTCCAATTCCAGCCATTAGCTCTGATGTGATCGTCTCAGAACAACTGAGACAAGACTAAAACCATTAGTTATTTTCTCCAATAATCCTCTCTGCCTCTTTGATTATTTTAATGACAGAGCATTGAGGCTCAGACCATAGAATTTGCAAAAAACATCCCATTGAAGAATAGCAGGACTTCTCCACTGTTATTTTTAATACAGTATCTGTTCAAGTCATTTTGAACTCCAAATAAAATGCTACATATCAGTGTCTTGTTTTTACCAAAGCTGAGCAAATTTGTCAGTAGTGATTTTCTTCATAGCTGCCGGAGTAATCATTCACTCTCCTGTTCAAAACACTCTCACCGTGTTGCATCTAAACTCCACGTGGCCTGGAAGGCACTACAGGCTCTGTTCCCTGTCTGCTGTTCCCACCATCACCCCTTACTCTGCTCTAGGGTCATTGGAGCAGCTCTTCCAAGATGCCGTGCTTATTCTTACTAGGGCTCCCCACTGCCTAGAACGCTTTATCCTTCAAGCTTTATAATGCTCATTCCTTCACTTCCTCCAAGTCTTTGTTTAAACATCACTTCCCCAAAATACCCATTCTAAACATCCTGCCTAACACACACACACACACACACACACACACACACACACACACACACATCATGTCAGTCCCAGTCATGTAATCTGCTTTTATCTTCGTAGCACTAACCACAGCCATATTACATATCTCTTTACTTCTTTTTTTTTAATCTGTCTCCTCTTCTAGAAAGTAAGGTCTTAAGAGAGCAAGGCCTAGAACAGTGCCTAACACATGGTAAACACTCAATATTTTTTAAATAAGTAATGAGTTAATAAGAGAATTTGTGCTTCAAGACAAAGAAGTCATACAAATTTGTCCAGAAGTCATAGTCATGCTCCTTCAAAACAAACATCAGAAATATGTACAGTGTTCTATGAAATTTGACATTTTCCAAAGTAAAAGATGGAGAACACAACGAAAGCTCACATCCTCTGTTGGGGTGTAGTGAGCCAGCATTAATAAGACCTTGGCAACGATTCTCCCAGGAGACATCCAGACTATTGTCTTAATCAGAGTTTTTGAACATTATTCTATTCTACATCCGTGTAAATGTGTAAAACTGCCACATAGTCCTGTAAATCAGCTTTAGGTAGCAGAATTGTGGCAGCCGTGAACAACATCGTTTCTGTGGAAGAATTTTTTTCTGCTCAGAGGGTTGGAAGTTTATGGCTCACTGAGGATTCTACTCATTATCCTCTGGGTGGTCTGAAATCCTGAATTCACTAGATAATGAGTCAACCCCGATACCATCCTGGGGTTGTCATATCAGCAGGAATGTGTGGAAATCATAAGCAGAAGAATCCTTTCTCTCAAAAGGACCAGAAGTTGAACTTGCCTTTGAAAACACATCGACCTTATAGACCTTTAATATGTTCTTAGTCCTCTATTTTCTTCATCTACCCTCAGAGCAATATGATCAGAGTTTACCTATTAACTAAGGCTGAAATATCAAAGGCACCTGATGACTGCTATTCTCTCTGCCTTCCAACCTCACCAAAACAATGTCAAATTCCATGTGTGTCTCAGGACAACCCCACCACATATCTCATTATACAACTTGATTTTGCACAAAGTACATTGGCCACAACAACCTAAGCACCCACTTTAGGAAACTAAAGAACAAAGCTCTAAAACAATCAGAAGAAAGGAAATAATGAAAAATTAGAACAAAAAATCAGTGGAATTGAAAACAGTAAAACAATAGAAAAAAATTGATGAATCCAAAAACTGGTTTTTTGAAAAGACCTATAAAATTGATACTTCTATGTGGGCTAAACAAGATAAAGAGAAAGAAGACACGTATTACAGCAAATAAAGAGGTGGGTTATCACTACTGATCCCATGCACATTAAAAGGTTAATAAGGAAATACTGTGAACAACTCTATACCCACAAGTTTCATAACTTGGATAAAGTGAAACAAAAATACAAACTACCAAAATACATGCAAGGACAAGCAAATAGATATGCCCATGTCTATTAAAGAAATTGAATTTTATTTTAAATCCTTACAGAAAGAAATATCCAGGGACAGATGGTTCAATTGATTAACTTTACCACACATTTTATGAAGGAATAATACCAATTATCCACAATCTCTTCAAAGAAATAAAAGAAGAAAAACTTCCCAAATTATTTCATGAGTCCCACATTACCCTAATATCAAAACAAAGATATTACAAAGGACCAATATCCCTCATGAACAGAGACAAAAAGTCCTTAACAAAATGTTAGCAAATCAAACCCAGCAATATATAAAAAGGGTAATACATCATGACCAAGAATGCAAGGCTGATTTGGCATTCATAAATCAATCAAGGTGACATCACATTACACACTGAATAAGAAAAAATGTATAATCATATCAATCATTGCAGAAAACCATTTGAAAAAATTAATCAACTATAATAAAAACTTTAAAAGAAAACTAGGAGTATAATGACTTAATAAAGGTTATAAATATTAAAAAAAAACCCTCATAGCTAATATCATATTTAGTGAGGAGAGACTAACACTTTCCACATAAGATCAGGAATAAGGCAAGGATATCCTCTTTCCCCGTTCCTATTCAACATTGTACTGGAAGTCCTAGCTAATTCAATAAGACAAGGAAGAGAAAAATAAAGGTATACAAAATTTAAAGGAAGGAGTAAAACACTCTTTACTCAAAGGTAACATGATTGTCTGTGTAGATAGCCCGAAAAATTACTAACAAAATGGGTAGCCAACAAAACAACTCTTGAATGTGAAAGTGAATACAGCATGGTAGCTGGATATAAGGTCGATATATTTTTTTTTTAAGTCAGTTGATTTCCTATATGTCAGCAAAGAAAAATCGGAAAATTAAATTTTAAAATACCATTTACAATTGTACCAAAAAGATAAAACAACAAAATACTAATGAAAAAAAATCAAAGAAAATCTAAGTAAATGGAAAGAGATTTTGTGTTCATGGATTGGAAAATTCAACACAGCAAAGAAGACATCTTTTTTTCCCAAATTGATATATTGATTTAATACAACCCCATCAAAATACCAGCAAAATTTTGATGGTAACAACAAACTGATTCCAACATTTATAGGTTAGTAAAGAAAACACAATACAGAAAAAGAAGAACAAAGTTGGGAGACTCACACTACCCAATTTCAATATTTACTGTCATGCTATAGTAATCAAGAGAGCATGGTATTGGTGAAAGAACAGACATGTAGTTCAATGGAATAAAATAGAGAGCTTAGAGATAACCTCATACAGGTAAAGAAAACTGATTTTTGACAAAAGCAAAAAGGCAATATAATATATATAATACAAGGATAGTCTTTTCCATAAATGGTGCTGGAATAATTGGCAGTCCATATTTTTTTAAGACTGAAAGAAAGAAAGAAAAAATAAAAAAGAAACTAGACATAGACCTCACATTTTACACAAATATTAACTAAAAATATACCATTGACCTAAATGTAAAATGAAAAGTTATAAAACTTCTAGAAGACATACGATAAAATCTGCATGACCTGCAGTTTAATGATGAGTTTTTAGATACAATTTAACATCAAAAGCACAATCCATGAAAGAAAAAATTTATAAGTTGAAATTTATTTAAGTTTTAAAAAAATTGCCCTGCAAAGAACACTGTTAAGAGAATGAAAAGAGATATCACAGACTAAAAAATTTGCAAATCACTTATCAGATAAATGAGTTGTATCCAAAATATACAAAATTACATAATAATAAAACCTCTTAGACCTTAATAATAAGAAAACAACTTAATTTCATAATGGGGAAAAATAGTAAACAAACAACTCACCACTGAAAATATACAGATGGTAAGTAGGCAATGAAAACACCCTCAACATCATTTACAATTAAGGAAATGCAAAGTAGACAATAATGACATACTACTGCACACCTACTGGAATGGCTAAAATCCAAAATCTGATAGTATCCATTATTGATGAATATGTGGAACAACAAGAACTCCCATTTATTGCTGGTGGGAATGCAAAATGTTATAACCACTTTGAGAGATATTTGGCAATTTCTTATAATGCTAAACATAACTTTACTGGCAATCAACTCCAGGTTTACCCAGCTGATTTGAAAACTTATATCTACATAGAAACCTGCACATGAATGAATTATGAATCAATTTTATTCACCATCATCAAAACCTGGAAACAACCAAGATGTATTTGAATAGATGAATAAATGAACAAACTATGGTATATCCATATAATGGAATATTACTTAGTGATACAAATGCATGAACTATCAACCCACAAAAAAAAAAAGGATGAATTTTAAATACATATTACTAAGTGAAAGAAGCTAGTCTGAAAAGGCAGCATACTTTATGAGTCCATTTATATGACATTCTGAGAAAGAAAACTATAGAGAAGGAAAACGGGTCAGCAGTTGTCAGAGGTTTGAGATGAGGGAGGGGTTGATTGGGCAAAGCACAAACGAATTTTTAGTGCTGTAACTATTTTGTACGATACTGTAGTGTTAGACACATGATACTATGCACTTGTCAAAACCCATAGAATTTTTCACCACAAGAAGTAAACCTTAATGTATACACACAAACAAATAAAAAATCAAGGTCAGGGATCCCAAGACGGAATACGAACTGTGGCAAAAGCAGCTAGCTCTATTACAAACGTGTGATATTGCTTCACTGAGGAGGATGGGGGAGATGTATCGAATTGCTTCCAAATTACTTTCCAATTACTTTCGAGTTACTTCCAAAGTAACTTTGGAAGTGAGTGGAGAAAAAAGAAACTGTGTGTAAGTACTGTATTCCACTAGCTAAGATTGTTTCTTACAGGGGTATAGGTTAACAATCCTAAAACTGTAGATGTATGCTGGAATTGAACAGTAAGTAAATAGATGGCGGATGGTGGAACCAGGAGCCTCGTCATTGGAGGGGGAGTTTACAGAGAAGTGAGGGAGAGGTTAGAAGGACACATGTGGTCATGGATTAGAGTTGGTGCTGTCAGTATGAACTCATGTTTAATTTAATAGAAATAAAGATGGAGAGATACAGGAATACTTAGAGCAAACTGTTGCCTGGGAGTGTTTAGATGCAATGAGCACACCCAGCACAGAACCACGGCCCCTTGAAGAAATGGCTGATTCTAGGCCTGGGGAATGGAATACACAATATGAGCCTAGAGCATCATTAATCCAAAAAGTAAGGAAATGCTATATTAAACGCGCACACACACACACACACACACACACACACTCACACTGAAGGGGGCATGTAACAAGGGAACAGGAGCCAACTGAAAAAGCTCCCAATGGCCAAAGCTAGAACCATTCTAGCAACAAAGCAAATAACATATTATTGGATTATGACTCAAAGCATAAAATAAATACCATGAATCCATACTCATGTAAATAAATGATTGAATAGATATATGTATATGTATAACTAAATCACTTTGCTGTACTCCTGAAACTCACACAACATTGTAAATCAACTCTACTCCAACATAAGATAAATTTTTTAAAACAAGAATAAATAAATAAATGGGTGAGAATAGACCAATGTCCTATATAGAAGAATTTCAAATAATTTATGTAGATATAGATACTGCCCCCTCAAGTGGTGGAACATCACTCCCTGGTTTTTAAGTGTGGATTGTGCAGAGTGACTTCCTTCCAAAGAATACAGTAGGGAAAGGAGGCAAAAAAGGTAACTATGGAGGAAACTATGGTGGGCAAACACTACCTGAGCCCGGTGATCAAGTTTAGCATCAAAAGTGATAAGTCACGTTGAGAACATGTACCCTTGGTGTGATTTGATGCAAGTGTCACTTAATCTCTGTGACCTTTCTCCCAAAACATATATCCCCAGTCTATTCATGAGAAATAGAAAAGTAAGACAAACCCAAACAGAAAGGCATTCTACAAACTATCCTACCAATACTTCTCATTGAAAACAGGGCAAGTCTGAGAAACGTTCACAGCCAAAAGTATCCCATGGAAACATAACTACTAAATGTTAACGTGGTATCTTGGTTTGGATCCTGGGACAGAAAATGAAAAAAACTAAAGAAGTTTTAAAAGTATGCTCTCAGGTTAATAATAATGCATCAATACTGGTAGGCTAATTATGACAAATGTTTCAGACCAAGTTAAGATGTTAACAATAGGGAAACAAAAGGCAGAATGTAAGAGAACTCTCTATACTGTCTTTGCAACTTTTCCATAAATCTAAAATTTTCCTAAAATAAAAAAAGATTATTTAAAAATACATTGCCCTTATATCCAGAAAAGATGAAACCTCTAATTTGAAAAGATACGTACACCCCAGTGTTCATAGCAGCACTATTTACAATAGCCAAGACATGGAAACAACCAAGTGTCCATTGACAGATGAATGGATAAAGAAGATGATGTGGATATAGATAGATAGATAGATAGATATAGATATAGATATAGATATATAGATATATATAATGGAATATTACTCAGCCATAAAAAAAGAATGAAATAATGCCATTTGCAGCAACATGGATGGACCTAGAGATTATCATACTAAGTGAAGTAAATCAGACAGAGAAAGACAAATATCATATAATATCACTTATTTGTGAAATCTAAAAAAGTGATACAAATGACCTTATTTACAAAACAGAAATAGACTCACAGAGAGAAAACAAACCTATGGTTACCAAAGTGTAAAGTGGGTAGGGATAAATTAGGGGTTTGGGATTAGCAGACACAAACTACTCTACATAAAATATATAAAAAGCAAGGACCTACTGTATAGCACAGGGAAATACATTCAATATCTTGTAATAACCTATAATGGAAAAGAATCTGAAAAGTAATATATATACATATATGTGTGTGTATATATATACATATATATCTGAATCGCTTTGCTGTACACCTGAAACTAACATAACATTGTAAATTAACTATACTTCAATTTTAAAAATGGTTATAAAAAATTCATTGCCCCATTGGTATTCTTAAAAGTTAGGCACAAATTCAAACTCAACAGAATATACCTCCAATTTTCTAGGAACCAATTATTCTCATTCTCATCTCCGAGTGAATTATTAATAATAATTTGAACAGAGGTTTAAAGAGTTTTACCCTAGATGTCTCTTTTGTTTTAACAAGGAAGCTCAAATATGCACAAATATGCACAAAATGTTATAGATAGTATATTCTTTTTAAATTATTATAACAGGTGTGTTTAAGAAGAAAGAGCAAGAAGTCAAATCTTATCATTTACCTTGAAGAAATGCCCTGATTTGAAGAGTTCTCTCAGAGATATTTTTTACATAGTGTACTGGGTTGTATATTGTCCCCTCAAAATTCATATCCACTAGTAACCTCAGAATGTGCCCTTATTTGGAAATAGTCTTTGAAAATGTAATTAGTTGAATTAAGATGAGGTCATCCTGGAATAGGGTGGGCCCTAATCCAATGATTGGATTCCTTACAGGAAAAGAAAACAGACACACAGTGAGAAGAGGGGAGATAAGAGACAGAGAGAGACAGAGAGAGAGAGAGAGAGAGAGAGAGAATGCCAAGTGACACTGGAGATAGAGATTGCAATGATGCAGCTACAAGCCGAGAAAAGGCAATTGGTAACCACCAGAAGGAAAAGTCTTTCCCTAGCACCCTCAGAGATTACCATTGTCCAGCCAACCTCTTGATTTCATATTTCTAGCCTCGAGAACTGTAAGAGAACAAATCTCTGTTGTTTTAAGCCACCTAGTTTATGGTAATTTGTTATGGTAGCCCTAGGAAATGAATGCATACAGATGCGTGCAGATTTGCAGGGTGGGTTATATACCAGGATGAAAATGGTGCTTATGTCTTTCTCAGAGCTCATTCCTGTGTTATATTTCTTTTTCTCCAGCAGTTCCAGACTGCTGATGGGTGCAGGAGTGCTGAAATGAGCACCGATTCTTGATCTCAGGCAACATTACATTATCATCATCTTCTCTTATCAGGCCTATCTTGGCTTCTCATCTCTGACAAGCAAATTGTGCTATTTGGATGAAGGCACTTTCATTTAATTAACAATTCTTTTCATAAGTGAATTCTTTTCTAAGCCCAAGAGCCTAATTTTAGCTTGTTAACCTCATTATCTCCATGAGATCACTTTGGTGGAATTCTAAAGCTTCTTTCATTTACTTTCTTGACAAAAAGTAAAAATACACACCAGACAATCATATTAAGGTTTCTCCTCTAATTAAATCTTTTATCTAAAGTTAATATGGCTGAGAAGAGGAAGCCTTTTACTTCTCCGGGAGTATATAAAGGGTCTTTTGTCCCAGTCTTCCTGACATGATATTTTATTTCTCAAATTCATAACATGTTCCAGGTATTCCATGATAGTCTGCTGGAAAAAGGTCAAACCTAATTTTTCAGTCCTCAGAAAAGAAGGCCTTGAGAATTGCAGTACTTTTTCTCACCCTCATTCCTATTCCCTTGCCTATGGAATTGTAAGATATATTAAGATAAATAGGAAAGAAATGAGTTTTTAACGGTGAGAAAATGAGAGAGCCTTTTCAGCAAGATATTTGAGCTCATACAGTAGAGAGGAGATTTCATAGCTTTGGTGAGACAGAATCACTGGAAAGTAAAAGTCCTCTTTTTATTCGAGATGGGGACAGGCTGTAATTGCCTTGAACCAGAAACTATGGAAGGTAAATAACAAGGTGACATTAAGATTCTCATGAATGCAGGTCATTATTTTTACAGAAAAGTAATTGCAATAACCTGCTTAGCATTTTCCTTCCAATATTCTTGAGAAAAAAAATAGATTGACACTAACAAAATAAGACCTGACAAATGAGTGATACATTTAACAACTCCAAACTTCCTAGATAACAACCTTACTTTTGCTTTCCGAATCTTTTCTGAATTTCTCATACTCATGACAACCCATAAAATAATTCCTTTTTCATATGTCCCATGGTTCAACGTTTATTTGGTATTTGTATACAACAGAATTCAAAGTAAGCTCCAAGTGTTCGATATTAGAATACAGGTAGGATATGCATCAGTAAACACTAACAGCTATACATGGGCAAAGAGAAAGCATCAGAACTCATTTCTGTGTACGCTTGGAATAAACATATACAAGTAACAGCAATTACCATCTACTACGCCTGTGCAGAATCCGATGAGAATCGTTATTTCCACCTCCGTCGACAGTCCACTCCGCCTTTGTTTCTGTTTTAGTTGGGGTTCCCAGAAAACAGACTTTTAGAAGGAAATTTGCTTATGGGAGGTTTACCAGTTATTATTACCAGGGGAATAATAAAAACTTGACTTAAGGAAGTGAGGCAAGCGGGATTGGGCAGAAGGAGACATTGAGTTCTGATGCAGTCTCAAAAGTGGCCTCAGCCAATCTCACAGAGAGCTCTCAAGTAGGTTTGGCCCTTCAAAGATGCCCCAAGATGAAATCAGGGACTTTGTAACCCTATATTAATGCGTCAGTAGAAGTGGCCGCTCCTGGGTACATGATTTAACACCAGGCGAGACAGCTCTCTTTCCTTTTTCAAAGGCAGTTGGCAGACTGGGACTCAGCGGAGGGACAGCTGGAGATGAGGCGCACCGCCATGATGGGGGGACTGGACCGGGAATCTTTGCATCTTCCAGACCTTCCCACTGGTTCCCAGCTTTTGTGTCTTTCTCTCTGTTTACTTAATGCCACTACCATATCCTATTCAACTGCCCTTTTCTCTTAAATCTAAACACCCTTTTACAAGTCTTGGTCCTGATGGCTTACTGTTTATGCATGTCCCTAAATACTCGCCGACCCTTCCAGTGCTTGCTCAGGACTCTCATTTTATTCCAGCTGAGTGTGGTCAATAAGGGACCTGGTGCATCCCTAGAGGCAGGGAAAGAGGAGGTCCTGTGACTGTAGCGGATGCAGCTCTCGGCCCACCTGTACGCCCTCATCCCTACCATTTCACTTCACATGGGGTGAATTCCAACTGTCAGCCCTGTAGTTTCACTGCCTTATGACTTTCTCTGTTTTCCAAGAGCTCATTTTGCCCACCTGTATGCAAACCAGGGAGGCCCGGGAGAATCTAAACCAATGACTGAGGAAAACTGGAATATCAAATACCTCAGATCTCATGTTCCTCATCTGGAATCGTGCTGATATGTATGTTCTGCCCTGGCTGTCAGATTTCCCCAGTGGGATCAAACTCCAGTTACCCATAGTGCTGACTTGATTATACACTCTTTGTTGGAGGCCTTCCCTTCCCTGTCATACTTCTGCATTCCCTGGTGAAGTTTTCTGGGATCCCCTCCCAAATAAACTACTTAAAGTCGAATCCTTCTATACAGGCCTGGTTCATGGATAGGCTAACTGAAAGACAGTTATATTAGTTCAAAGGCACCCAAAGGGACAAATTTTAGGTGATGACAGAGGAGAGGAGGAAGGGGAAAAATAAGCAGATGAGGAATTTATAAGTGAAGCTTAAAAGAATGAAGTTAAGATAGGAAAAGATGTCAGAAGAGAAAAATACCAATATTTCAGAAGACTGATGATTGATATATTTTTTCATCACTACATATTTTGGTCTAGAGACATCATACTCTTCAAGTAACCATTATAATGAGATTTACAGACATCGTCATTAGCCACCATCTCATCACCAATAAATAAATAAATACATGAATAAATAAATTTTGATGTATATGTCAGTTGCAGGTATCCCAGAGTCAAGAAACAAAAAGATAGATCTGTGTCATAAACATGTGTTGTTTATTAACTGACCAGCCTCAAACCCTCCCCTGTTAGTGCCATCCCCTCTCTTTCGGGGATCTTTGTGTGGTGTCTTGCGAGGTGTCTCCCACCTCCCACTATGGAAGCAAGAGCTTTCTCTCCCAGCTCTGGCACAGTTACTGAACAGGTTCAACAGAAGCTCTCTTCCTAGACTTTGAACCTTGAGTCACCACACTGACGTCTTGGGGCTGCAGGTCACATTCATCACAGCGTCTGCATTTGGAACAGAGTGTTTCCGCAGGGTGACCGCGCCTGTGGATCCTGCAGTGAGGACTTCCCAAGCTCCTGCCTATTCTTCCAATGTAGCTTTCAGCTTCCAACCAATTCGACGAATCCCTAATATCCATTCAATAAATGGCATTTTTGCTAAGGGAGGTAGATGAATGCAGATGTACCAGGACGAGGTAGCAGCCAAGAGTCCCTCAGTAACATGGGGAATTTGGGATTGGTTGCCTGACCATGATGGAGAAGCCCATGGAACTCCTGTAAATATTTCTATGAGACCATTTTGAGCTCCCTGATATATGTCATTGCCAAGCCTTGATCTTCATATCTTTCCAACATATTCCCTTAAGGTGCTTATTTATTGTTCTCAATAAATATGTATTAAATCTCTCAGAGAAATCTAATACATATTTTTAAGTTATAAATTTATAAGAGTTTTATAATTTATCTACATCTAAGTCCACATGATATTTTTAAATAATTCTATTAAAAGTAGTTATTTGTGTAAACCTGACCTGAAGCTCAAATTTTTTAAATTTTTTTGAATTTTATTTTATTTTATATTTTTTTATACAGCAGGTTCTTATTACTTATCTATTGTATACATATTAGTGTATACATGCCAATCCCAATCTCCCAGTTCATCCCACCACCACCACCTCCACCCCCCCCACTATCCTCCCTTTGTGTCCATACCTTTGTTCTCTACACCTGTGTCTCTATTTCTGCCTTGCAAACAAGTTCATCTGTACAATTTTTCTAGATTCCACATATATGTTAATATACGATATTTGTTTTTCTCTTTCTGACGTACTTCACTCTGTATGACAGTCTCTTGGTCCATCCACGTCTCTACAAATGATGCAGTTTTGTTTCTTTTTATAGGTGAGTAATATTCCGTTGTGTATACGTACCACATCTTCTTTATCCATCTGTCTGTCGATGGGCATTTAGGTTGCTTCCATGGCCTGGCTATTGTAAATAGTGTTGCAGTGAACATTGGGGTGCATGTATCTCTTTGAATTATGGTTTTCTCTGGGTATACGCCCAGTAGTGGGATTGCTGGGTCATATGGTAATTCTATTTTTAGTTTTTTAAGGAACCTCCATGCTGTCCTCCATGGTGGCTGTATCAATTTTTATTCCCACCAACAGTGCAAGAGGGTTCCCTTTTCTCCACACTCTATGCAGCATTTGTTGTTTGTAGATTTCCTGGTGATACCCATTCTAAATGGTGTGAGGTGATACCTCATTGTAGTTTTGATTTGCATTTCACTAATAATTAGTGAGGCTGACCAGCTTTACATGTGCCTCTTGGCCATCTGTATGTCTTCTTTGGAGAAATGTCTATTTAGGTCTTCTGCCCATTTTTTTTCTTTAACCTATTTATTAGAGTATAATTGCCTTACAATGGTGTGTTAGTTTCTGCTGCATAACAAAGTAAATCAGCTATATGTATACATATATCCCCATATCCCCTCCCTCTTGCATCTCCCTCCCACACTCCCTATCCCACCCCTCTAGGTGGTCACAAAACACTGAGATGATCTCCCTGTGCTATGGAGCTGCTTCCCACTAGCTATCTATTTTATATTTGGTAATGTATATATGCCAATGCTACTCTCTCACTTCTTCCCAGCTTACCCTTCCCCATCCCCATGTCCTCAAGTCCATTCTCTATGTCTGTGTCTTTATTCCTGTCCTGCCCCTAGGTTTGTGAGAACCTTTTTTTTTTTTTTACATTCCATATATATGTGTTAACATATGGTATTTGTTTTTCTCTTTCTTACTTACCTCACTCTGTATGACAGAATCTACACCCATCCACCTCACCACAAAAAACTTAATTTCGTTTCTTTTTATGGCTGAGTAATATTTCATTGTATATATGTGCCACATCTTCTTTATCCATTCATCTGTCGATGGACACTTAGGTTGTTTCTACATCCTGGCTATGGTAAATAGTGCTGCAATCAACACTGTGGTACATGACTCTTTTTGAATTATGGTTTTCTTCTGCCCATTTTTTGATTGGGTTGTTTCTTTTTTTGATATTCAGCTGCATGAGCTGCTGTATATTATGGAGACTAATCCTTTGTCCGTTGATTCGTTTGCAAATATTTTCTCCCATTCTGAGGGTTGTCTGTTTGTCCTATTTAGAGTTTCCTTTGCTGTGCAAAAGCTTTTAAGTTTCATTAGGTCCCATTTGTTTATTTTTGTTTTTATTTCCATTACTCTAGGAGGTGGGTCAAAAAAGATCTTGCTGCAATTTATGTCCAGGTGTGTTCTGCCTATGTTTTCCTCTAAGAATTTTATAGTGTCCAGTCTTACATTCAGGTCTTTAATCCATTTTGAGTTTATTTTTGTGTATGGTGTTAGGGAGTGTTCTAATTTCATTCTTTTACATGTAGCTGTCCAGTTTTCCCAGCACCACTTATGGAAGAGACTGTCTTTTCTCCACTGTATATCCTTGCATCCTTTGTCATAGATTAGTTGACCATAGTGCATGGGTTTATCTCTGGGCTTTCTATCCTGTTCCATTGATCTATATTTCTGTTTTTGTGCCAGTACCATACTGTCTTGATTACTGTAGCTTTGTAGTATAGTCTGAAGTCAGGGAGCCTGATTCCTCCAGCTCCGTATTTTTCCCTCAAGATTGCTTTGGCTGCTTGGGGTCTTTTGTGTCTCCATACAAATTTAAAGATTTTTTTGTTCTAGTTCTGTAAAAATTGCCATTGGTAATTTGATAGGGATTGCATTGAATCTGTAGATTGCTTTGGGTAGAATAGTCATTTTCACAATATTGATTCTTCCAATCCAAGAACATGGTATATCTCTCCATCTGTTTGTGTCATCTTTGATTTTTTTCAGCAGTGTCTTATAGTTTTCTGAGTATAGGTTTTTACCTCCTTAGGTAGATTTATTCTTAGGTATTTTATTCTTTTTTTTTTTTGCAATGGTGAATGGGATTGTTTCCTTGATTTCTCTTTCTGATCTTTTGTTGTTAGTGTATAGGAATGCAAGAGATTTCCATGCATTAATTTTCCAACCTGGAACTTTACCAAATTCATTGATTAGCTCTAGTATTTTTCTGGTGGCATCTTTAGGATAATCTATGTATAGTATCATGTCATCTGCAAAGAGTGAGAGTTTTATTTTTTCTTTTCCAATTTGTATTCATTTTATTTCTTTATCTTCTCTGATTGCTGTGGCTAGGACTTCCAAAACTATGTTGAATAATAGTCATGATAGTGGACATCCTTGTCTTGTCCCTGATCTTAGAGGAAATGTTTCAGTTTTTCACCATTGAGAATGATGCTGGCTGTGGGTTTGTCATATATGGCCTTTATTACGTTAAGATATGTTCCCTCTATGCTCACTTTCTGGAGAGTTTTTATCAAAAATGAGTGTTGAATTTTTGTCAAAAGCTTTTTCTGCATCTATTCAGATGATCATATGGTTTTTATTCGTCAATTTGCTAATATGTTGTAATGCATTGATTGATTTGCGTATATTGAAGAATCCTTGCATCCCTGAGATAAATCCCACTTGATCATGGTGTATGATCCTTTTAATGTGTTATTGGATTCTGTTTGCTAGTATTTTGTTGAGGATTTTTGCATCTATATTCATCAGTGATATTGGTCTGTAATTATCTTTTTTTGTTCCATCTTTGGTTTTGGTATCAGTGTGATGGTGGCCTCATAGAATGAGTTTGGGAGTGTTCCTCACTCTGCTATTTTTTGGAAGAGTTTGAGAAGGACGGGTGTTAGCTCTTCTCTAAATGTTTGATAGAATTTGCCTGTGAAGCCATCTGGTCCTGGGCTTTTGTTTGTTGGAAGGTTTTTAATCACAGTTTCAATTTCAGTGCTTGTGATTTGTCTGTTTATATTTTCTATTTCTTCCTGGTTCAGCCTCAGAAGGTTGTGCTTTTCTAAGAACTTGCCCATTTCTTCCAAGTAGTCCATTTTATCGGCATATAGTTGCTTGTAGTAATCTCTCATGATCCTTTGTTTCTGTCGTGTCAGTTGTTACTTCTCCTTTTTATCTTTATTCAGTTGATTTGAGTCTTCTCCCTTTTTTGCTTGATGAGTCTGTTGAAGTTGTTACTGGTGAAGTTGTCCCCGGATCACGGGAGCCTGGCGGTGGCGGGCTGCACTGGCTCCCGGGAGGGGCGGTGTGGAGAGTGACCTGGGCTCGCACACAGGCTTCTTGGTGGCGGCAGCAGCAGCCTTAGTGTCTCACGCCCGTCTCTGGGGTCCGCGCTGGTAGCCGCGGCTCGCGCCTGTCTCTGGAGCTCGTTTAGGCGGCGCTCTGAATCCCGTCTCCTCGCGCACCAGGAAACAAAGAGGTAAGAAAAAGTCTCTTGCCTCTTCGGCAGCTGCAGACCTTTTCCCGGACTCCCTCCCGGCTCGCCGTGGCGCACTAGCCCCTTCAGGCTGTGTTCACGCCGCCAACCCCAGTCCTCTCCCTGCGATCCGACCGCAGCCCGAGCCTCAGCTCCCAGCCCCGCCCGCCCCGGCGGGGGAGCAGACGAGCCTCTCGGGCTGGTGAGTGCTGCTCGGCGCCGAGCTTCCGTGCGGGAATCTCTCCGCTCTGCCCTCCGCACCCCTGTGGCTGCGCTCTCCTCCGTGGCTCCGAAGCTCCCCCCTCCGCCACCCGCAGTCTCCGCCCGCGAAGGGGCTCCTAGTGTGTGGACGCCTTTCCTTCTTCACGGCTCCCTCCCACTGCTGCAGGCCCCGTCCCTATTCTTTGTCTCTGTTATTTCTTTTTTCTTTTGCCGTCCCCAGGTACGTGGGGAGTTTCTTGCCTTTTGGGAGGTCTGAGGTCTTCTGCCAGCGTTCAGTAGGTGTTCTGTAGGAGCAGTTCCACGTGTAGATGTATTTCTGATGTATTTGTGGGGAGGAAGGTGATCTCTACGTCTTACTCCTCTGCCATCTTGAAGGTCTCCTATAGGCATATATTTTTCAGAGCTTTGTGTTTTTAGACTAATTACATGTTACAGAAGAACATAATGACATACTCCTAATCATTAAATCTGTACATTTGGCTGGTGTTGAGCGTTAATGACCGGGTGACTGTTTGCAGCTGAAGAGTTCCCTTCTGCAGCCCGTGCTTAAGCTCGTGTTCCTTTTATTTGTGTTTTTGACTTTAACAGGTATTATTACTCAAAAGAGTAAGTTTCCATGGCCAAACTTGGGGAATGTTGGGTTAAACAACATTGAAAGTGGTTCCTTCCTGTGTTAATTCTCCTAATTCTTTAATAGGCTTATGTACATTGTATTTGAAAGGGAATCTTAAGAACTCAATTGGACTTTCTGAGCAATTTCCAGACCTTGAGTTCCATGATTTATACCAGGGAAACCCTGATACCCAGAGGGACCTTAAATGCTAGCATACGATGCAACCAGCAGCAGGCTCTAGCCTTTCTGGTACATATCCTTTCACACTTGTAGGTCACTCCCAAAATTAGTTACCCGATTTCGAGCCTGCAACCACAAGCATCCACATCAAGATTTTCTAAACTACCCAGTCAAACTCTTGGTCATAAGATTAACATTTCCAAAAACGCACAGAGCCAGCACACTTTCCTTTGTTTTCACTGCATATTGCTTGAAATTTAAGACTTGCTTAGAAAGTGTTTATACCTGTTCCCATCTCTCTTCATTTCTTCACAAGATGCTTCACACTGTGCCCGATGTAAGATGCCAGTTCTCACATTGCTGATATTTCCTCTGCCATAAGCTTCTAATTGTATCGAGATAATCAAGACCATGGCCTGTGCGTGCTTTCTCCAAAGAACTGCATATAAAGAATTCAAATAACTGAAGTGCTTGCATTAGAATTTACGTGTTTTTGCCTTAAATACTTTTCCAAAATAAAAGTGGTACCCAGTAGCAACCTCGGTGCCAATTAATGTACATGATGCTCTCCAGCTGAGTACAAAAAGTGATTACTTGCAGTGAACAAAAATGGAAGAAGAGTGGGTGGATTTACAATTATGGGCAATCACCACACTGCTTCTACTGCTTTGCAATCTGGGAGCTTTACAGTCAAAGATAATCATGTGGCAATAAAGAGCGACCCCCAGAAAGCCTGGGCTCAGGTGGGAAAAATACTCCATGTAAAGTCACAGGAATGGGACCGAAGTAAGCAAATTACACAAACAAAACAAACAAAAAAAAATGGGAGGGGGGATTATTATCTAATTAAAGTAGTTCTTTGTTATCACAAATAATGCATTATCATCCATTATTGGATCAGTTTAAAATAATCAAAGCTTAAAATAAACATTTCTTAGGAAATCATGAATATGGTTCTTTCCTCTCATTTTAGCTATGACCTGGGAGTGTGAATAATTTGTATTGAAATAGAAATAATTTTACTAAATAAGGAACAACCTATATGAGAAAAGGTAACATTTAGGGTATAAGTATTTACATGCATCATCTCATTTATAGGAATAGCAATTCCTATAATTTTGTAGACTGAGACATAGACAAAATAGTACTTTCCCAAGACTGCAAAGAAAAGCAAATGCCAGAGCCAGGATTCAAGCTCAGATCCCTGTGATTTCAGGGCCCAGGCTCCTAATGGAAAAACCATCATGCCGTTGCCCTTTCTTATATGAATCCTGAGCAAATAGACTCCACAATCTGCCATGTGTGCCTACAGCCATTCTCCCATCAAGCATGTCTGCCCATGTGAGAGTTCAGGAACCCATTCCTGGAAAACCAATTTCCATACTTCCTGAAGAGAACAATGTATATTTGGAAGTCCACTGTAGTGCCTTTTCTTGGCAATAGCTGCCTCACATTTGACCCATACCGGGTCTCTTACTGTCAACCCATTTCTGGTACTTAGTGGTTTTGAACTGAAACTTTGAGGGCTGATATTTGGTGATCTAGCAGTCTGAAGGTGGCCTGACCTGGTTTGTGGAACTGTCCAAATCTGTAACAGAACTTCGCCTACATTTACCGCATCTGTTAGAGTCTATTTTAAAAACAGAATGATGTGAGGTTGAGAAATAAGTCAGTCCACTTTATGTGTTTGATATTAAGAACTTCACAATTACTTAAAGGCATCTCCCTCCCAATTCTTGAATCTATATCAAAGATTATTAGGGACTGAAATTACTTTATAAAACATCTAGTCAAGCCTTTCATTTTATAGGTAAGAAATACAAGGTCAAGAGGAGATCGGTCCCCTGGGATAACTTTCCCCTTTGAAATATAACTTCATTTGTTTATGTCCTCATTCAGAATATTTGGGGACAATTACATATTCTTTATTTGTGTCAGCAGGGTTTTAGCATGCATGAGACCTCGATAACACTCCCTAATCAACAAAGAAACCTCAGTAAGATGTCTCATGCAAATAATATGAAAATGCTTTTACTTCATGCTTTAATATCAGATACTCTTGTGTTGTAATAGGCAGATTTTCATTCCTTTTACTTGGTTTTCAACTCTTGAGCACATCCTTGAATGCAAGGTTAGGTGTATCTTAGTGTACTCTTTTACCATTTTATAAATCTGCTTCTGAATCCCCATGTAAGTTACCTTCGTGTTATCTCTTTCTCCTGGAATTTTGCAAAGCCCAGTGGGTAAAGGAAACAATTAGGAGCAAGATTCATTCCAGGAATCTAATTCAACAACCCACAACTCTGTTGTATAAATTTTTTCTACTGAAATCCTCATTTTCGAAGACTGAGAGAGAAATAATACAGAGTAGCTGGAGGAAAAGAATTAAAAAGAATGGGCTAAGAATCCAAAATCTAAGGCATTATTCTTAGTCTTATGTAATTCTAATCAAATCATTTAATCTTTTTAAGTTTTGCATGTTTATCTATAACCTAGAGGTAATAATACCTGCCCTGCTTACCACACGTGGTTGATTTGAGATTAAGTGTGATAATGAGTGGGAGACTGCTTTGTTAGCTGTTAGTCAGCTAAATGCCAGCCCTGGTTCAATTTAAAGGGTGTTCTCGCCTCAAAACTTTCTACCAGAAGGCAAGGAGATTCCAACAAAGAGGTACTCTTTGCAGTGACCACCAAAAATCCAGAAGTTGAAGAAGACAAGAGCTGGTGGGGAACAGCCAGGTGGAGAGAGGCAGTTGGAGGGCCTCTGGGGGGTGGGAGCATGTCCACGAACCCATGAAATCATCTATGAGAGAAAAAGTCCACTTTAAACCCACTATGCCCAGAGAATATAAAGCCAGTCCAACTTTCTGTACAGAATGTTTCCTTCTGTTCCCCTGTGCTCAAATTGTAGAGGATACAGAAGGTGTAGACAGAGAGCTGGATGAGGAAAGCAGACAAATAAAGACTATCTATGCCCCTCTGCAGAAGGCAGCTACCTGCCCAAGCCCAGAAGGCAGCAGTCTATCTCCCACCCTAGGAAACAGAAGCCACAACCTCTCCACAGAGATTATTTACTCATCATTCTTAGAGATTACAAAAGGTCATCAATTCAGAGTTTTTTTTTGTTTTGTTTTGTTTTTTTTTTAAATGTATTTATTTTTATTATTTATTTTATTTTTGGCTATGTTGGGTCTTCGTTGCTGCACGTGGGCTTTCTCTAGTTGCGGGGAACCGAGGCTACTCTTGGTTGCAGTGTGCGGGCTTCTCATTGCGGTGGCTTCTCTTGTTGTGCAGCATGGGCTCTAGGCACGTGGGCTTCAGTAGTTGTGGCACGTGGGCTCAGTAGTTGTGGCTCGCGGGCTCTAGAGCACAGGCTCAGTAGTTGTGGCACGTGGGCTTAGTTGCTCCACGGCATGTGGGATCTTCCCAGACCAGGGATCGAACCCGTGTCCCCTGCATTGGCAGGCGGATTCTTAACCACTGCGCCACCAGGGAAGCCCCAGAGTTTTTTTTTAAAAAGTGGGTCTAAAACACTATTTCTACCATTTTTCTTTTATTTCCTCAAAGTTCTTTCAGAGTTTTTAATGATTACAAAGCATTTTAATGATTACAACTGAACTGGATGAATGATTATGTTTATAATTAGTTAAAAATTGACCTATTAAATCAAAAGACTGTGGTCAATTCATGTATTTGAAGACCATCAACCCTCCTATCGCTACACAACTATTTTATAATAGACTGTAAAGAGTAAACAAACAAACAAAAAAGCATCAGGGTCAATTGCTGTTGTTTTAACAGGACTCTTTTACACTCTCTTATCCTGCAACCAAGATTTGAGAGAGGAACTCAAGTTCTTTTAGCTAACTTTTACTGAATGTGAAACTGATCAGGACCCTGTGGAGTTCCTGGGCACAGAAGCCTTTCCATGTCCCCTGTCTCTTATTTGTAGGGAACAGACTCCAGCTTCCATGACCTTCCCTGAGTTCCAAAGGGCAGATTCGAACAAAGGGCAGATTGCTAATCAGGGAAGGGAAAGGCCACAGAGACAAGGGATTTGCAGCTATGAAACAACAGTGCAGCCTTGGGGCAGGGTCCTGGTTCCACCTCAAGGGATACACAGACCGATATCTTGAGCTCATTACAGAACTAAAACCCCCAATAAATGGATGGTGCTAACATTCTTCATTCCAGAGAAGACCACCTGTGGCCAGATTAAAGGAACCAGAGAAGCTCATCAAGAGACCACCTGAGACCAGATTAAAGGAATTCAGGCCCTACACACCCTTAATTTTATCAGCAATCCCACCCTTGAACCATTGTTATAAAACTCCTCACCAAATCCTCCTGATTGGGACACAGTTTTTGAGGCAGGGGCCCACTGTGTCCCCCCTTTGCAGGCTAGACTATAGATGCTGGGGGCAATCTAGGCAGAAGATGACTGTGGTTTGACAAATGAGCTGGTGTTGGAGGTGGAAGGAGAGAGTAGAGTTATATTTTGGAAATAGAATCAGGACTGTTAATGGTTCAGTGTCAGGGTGTGAGGGGAGGGAATGTTACCGAACTGAACTTGTGTCCACTTGCCCAACGCACAGCAAAACTAATCCTCTGACACCAGGTTGTGGTGAAGGAATGTGCAGCATTTATTACATGCACCAAGCAAGGAGAACAGGCAGCTCATGCTCAAAAGACCCCAACTCCCCTATGGCTTTCAGCAAAGGAGTTTTTAAGGCAACATTTGGAGCGAGGACTGCAGGGTGCATGATTTTCCTTTGGTTGCTTGGTGGTGAGGTCACAGGGTGATGTTTCAGGAATCTTCATCATCAACTTTCTGGTTCCAACCAGTCTGGAGTCTGCATGCTTGTGGTCAGCATGTAGTCACCATCCTCCACGTGGGCGGGGTGGGTCTTAGTTTCTGCAGAACAACTCAGAGATGTGTGTCAGATTGCTATGTGTATCTCTTGAGGAGGAACTAGGACTCTGTTTTACCTCTGAACTATTTTCATTACATTTCTTGCCTTGTTTCTGCATTCTCTCACTTCCCTAATTAATAACTGAGTTTGGAACTCAGGGAAAGGCTAGGAGACTAAAGGCTTTTTCTACAAACAAGAAATGGGGGAAATGGAGGGGTTTTTGTACCTGGGAGGGCCTCACAAGGTCTTGCTTGGTTTCAATCCCGCTTTTTCTTTGACAGTCCTCAATCCTGCGGGGAACAGGGGCAGGACAAGAAAGGGAATAAAGTTTCAGATAAACATGCACATATGTTATATTTAAAATGGATAACCAACAAGGACCTACTGTATAGCACAGGGAACTCTACTCAGTATTCTGTAACAACCTAAATGGGAAAAGAATTTGAAAATGAATAGATACATGTATATGTATAACTGAATCACTTTGCTGTACACCTGAAACGAACACAACATTGTTAATCAACTATACTCCAATATAAAATAATAAGTTTAAAAAAATCATAAACTCGGCAGGGGAACTCAGTTTTAGGGGGACTCAGTTTCAGGAAGAATCAGGGTGAAAAACAAAGAGAAATTTGAGGTATGGTAAATTTTAGGTATCTGTGAGAAACCCAAGTGAAAATAAATAAATTTAAAAATTAGCGATGCAAGTCTAAAGCACAAAAGAGAGGTATGTTGTGGAGACATCATCATTATCTTAAAGGCGGGATTAAAATCCCTGAAAATTGATGAGATCTCCAAAGAAGAGTCAATAGTAAAAGAAAGAAAATAGAAATATTGCCCCAAACAACTCACGATCCTTTGAAATAGGTACAGTTATATATTATTTCCATATCACAAGATGAGGAAACTAAAACTTGGTAAAGGTTATGTAGCTTGCCCAAAGGTTATGCAGCTATTAAGAAACCCAAGGCACATTTCAGTCTACAGCCCAAGCTCTGATTCAAAGTAATTCAGACCTAAACTCCAGCTGAACAAATATCAAACAAAACCAATCAAACCCTATCCGCTGCTCTCCTAATTCTACTTTTCTCATATAATTTGATTACAATTTACCCGAAGTTTCTTAAGCATTACAGGTTATATATTTAGTACACTCCCTAAATTTAAATCTGTACATTACAGAAGATAGAACCATTTGGCTCCCCACATTCATCTATGGAGAAACCCTACTTACTAGTTTGTTACAAAGTGAAAAAGTTGATGTTCTATAGAGACAGCATATGTGGTTCTAGGCATCACTTTATGCAGCTGTCACTTTATTAATGATGAAGTTAAAAGACGACCATTGCTGTTTCTGGTTTTTTAATTAAAAATTAGCATACAGAGAGTGATTATTGACTTGTGTTTTGCAGAAAGTTGAATAACCCATCATTAAAATTTCGAGCCAATCTAACTTATGTTTAATATATACAATGGGTTGCACACATTTGGTATTTATTTCTCAAATGAAATTTGAGCAAACATGAAAAAGGTCTGCAGTTCTTTTTTTTTAATCACAAAAGTTAATAAGGTTTAGAAAAGTTGTAAAAAGGTCAGTTGTGATTTTAATTTGAAGATTTCATCCCCATCCCATTCCAAAACCCAGTTTAGTATAAATGTAATTCTGCAGGCAAACCTTGTAGAATAAGAATTTGAAGGAAACTCCGCACAAATATTCTTCAGTTTTCTAAAGAGATGTGCCACAATCACACTCCTAACAATTTTCATCAGCGTAAACACAGGCCACCTCATGGGTGTAAGAAGGTATAAAGATGTACCACCTTCTTGAGATTTGGAGGACTGAATAGAATCGCATGCACAGGACTTCTTTAATATACAATGCTGCCTACAATAGTTTACAAAAATCTGTTTCCCATAGTATAATAAATCTATAAATTTGAAATATTCAGAGTTGTACAGGTATTATAAAATCTCCAGACACTGAAAATCTGGTGTTTGATCCAACAATTTTCATATGGTTCGATGAATGGCAACAAGTACAGTAAAATATGAGCATTTTGGCCCCCAAAAGGAAGACTGGAAAATATTACTAAGCCTGAATCGATCACATGGGTACACCCAGTAATCTATTGTACAAAGGTAACACATTTTCAAATGCAATCCAGTAGACTCAATCTGAGCTCTGTAAAATGCACATGCACAGGAACAAATGTATCACACTGGAAGCACAATGCATTATTCACAAACATACCCCAAGCATTTCTTACAGATTTATGGGGTAATGTATATGGAAACAGATACATCTCAACACTTCTATCCCATTCCAACTACCTTAAACTCACACCACTCTAACCAATGTACTCTAAAGAGTCAACCTAAGAAAAGGAAAATCTCTATGACTTATTGTTTAAAAAATAATGTTTTCCAAAAGATGAACTCAACCTTATTTAGGTAGGCAAAGATTTTTAATATGGCATTTGAGCAAGGTCAATCTTTCTTGTAAAATTAAAATCTTTTGCAAATATTAAACTTAGTACTTATAATTTCCACCACCCCCCAAATAAGAACAATGTATTTATGTCTAAGGAATTTTATTAGTAAAAGTAAGTAGAGCAAAACAATAAAAGGAAAGGATTAAGTTCCTCTGACTCAAGGTAATGCAACCGTGGTTAATAGCAAGTGAATTGAGTTTAATTTTGTTTTTGCAGAGGGAATTATGACTTCTCAGGGAATTTCAAACTTTAACAAGAAAAGTACATTCAATAAAAAGAATAAATTTATATCTCCTCATCTGAGATTTCTATACATATCATGGGCTCCCTAGCTGAAAGAGTTTTTATTTTATAACTTTAGAATAACTGTACATAGGAGTTAAATCTCATGCCTTTTCAAAGCTTTAGAGAATCTACCAAGAAATAAAGATGAAATAAGTTAAAGATGTGTCAAGAGTTTGTACCACGCTTCTGAGAGTTGTGTATATTGCTTCTTATAATTCAGATTAAGTGTAAAGAAACACTTCCTGATACTGATTTCTTTGATATAAAAAGTATTCATAAAAAGAAGTAGTGGATTTCTCACTCTGAAGCCTTCTAAACACACTATTTTTCTTTGTGACTGTGTACAAATGGCCTTGTTGATGGACAAGGAAATTACTGGATCAGGCTCTAAAGTAATGAGAAAATTCCCTAGTCCAATTGCCACAAACTACGTTATTATTTTATAGTCCCAAGTGATTCCAGATGATCTTCCCTGGTTCTTTTAGAGTTACTATCCCATTGTAAAAAAGAAAATGATAGTTCAATTATTATGGATGTTTCTCTTCTATTTTATTTTTTTTAATTTAAAAAAATTTATTTTTTTACAATATTCCTTTTGTTTTATGTTTTGGTTTTTTGGCCGCGAGGCATGTGGGATTTTAACCACGCCCCCTGCATTGGAAGGCGAAGTCTTAGCCACTGGACCACCAGGGAAGTCCCAGATGTTTCTCTTTTAAAAGCCGTCTATTCTCAGATGTTGCAATCACAGAGAGAAATGATTGTCTGGTTCAGTTTTTCTTTGTTTTCTTCTCACAATGATATATATAGCACGAGATCAAACCTGAATATTGTTATTTCCTCCCACCCACCAAAAAAATACACACAAAATAAAATTGATAAGGAGTGTATTTATCTCTTCGAAGGGAAGATCATCATTCTGATGGTTAATCATGTGAATGATGTTAAGAGCTTAAAAATGAAGTAAGTAGAAAAGCCAGAATTACCGTGATTTTTTAAACATAAATACTTAAGAAGTCCACATGTCATGCATATAGCCTCCATACTGAGCTGTGTTACCCCTTTTGTTCAAAATCCACTGTTTTGGGTAGAAAAATAGCACAGTGATGAGAGTCATATATTTACAACACCTTTCTGGTCTATAAGACTTGAACAAATAGGGGATTCGAGTCGCATTTGAATCAAATAGAGGATAATACAAGTTCCTTAAGATCTTAGGAACAAGGAGGTAGCGAATCCATGGATAGAAAGTGGTTAACCCTAGTATAGGGCTCTGGGGCATCAGGCTCAAGAGGATGTTCAGTCAACCCCAATATTAGTGCCAATAATTCCTGAAGTAGCCTATAAATAAGAGAAGTCTCAAAAGCAAGACATTTCACTTGGAGGGAGGTACAGAGCTTTCCAGCTGAATAAAAGTTGATTCTGCTACATTATATCAAAGATGAATAGAAAGACATGGATGCTTTGTGGCTGAACCATCTAGAAAAGAGATTTTCAGATTTTGAGTGGAAACTCAAACTCCAGGGTTAAGAGCGCCCTTAGCATCTGTGCTGCTAGAACCACCAAACTGCGAGTTAGCCTGGGCGTTGTCTTTTAAGTGGCTTTGGAAAGGCTGTCACCCAAATTATCTCCCAGAAGAATGATTCTAATAGTTCAAGTTCTAGCAACACAAATCCAATCTCTGCTATTCACTTGTTGTGTGACCCTGGGCAAGTGACCCAAATGACATTAAGATGAAATGAAATACTGCATTTGAAGCACTCAGGAGTGCCTCGCACATATTAAGTATTTTAATAAGTGTGTTAATAATGAGATGTAAGTAAAACCCCATTCAGCAGAATGACTCTCCAGAGAGCAATCAATTTTGATAGAAACAGTGGGTAATGATCAGAGTGGAGAAAACCAGAACAGACAGACAGAGTGTAAGAGGAAATTAAGGGACTAAGGAGAGGGCAAAAAAATAGAGAGAGAGGGAGACAATAAAACATACTAGAAAAGAAAAGCTGGGCACATAAAAAGAGAGACAGAAAACATGAACTAATAGATTTAATCGCATAAAAATCAAAGGCTTTTTTCTGAAAATATGTCATAAACAAAATTAAAAGAATTATAGATGTTCTCAAACTTTTATTATGCTATTAATAGATAATGTGGATTTCCAGGAGATAATAATAGGATACAGTGTATAAGAAAGAATATTTATATTCTTAAATTCTATCCATAGGTTTTGGGGACTTTTTCATTGTTTTCTCTTTGTCTGTCTGTTTGTTTTTGGTTTTTTTTTTTTTTTTTTTTTTTGGTCTCTGTTTGTTTTGTAACACAAACTTATACACCTCCTGCAACAGTGTTCTATAAAAAATGAGTCTGGGAAACCATGTGGTAAAGTAGTGGTCTGCAAAGCACTTTAATTATATATTCATATCAATAAAAATATTTGAACATGTTTTATTTATATACTTTTTAATGTATTTGCTTATTTATTTATTGTATTTGTCAAAGGAGGTTAAAATGAGATGCTGTCTCAGTTTCAAACTGAAGAACCAAAGACCAAACATAGAACAGTCTGGTCAATTACTTCCATATTCCACGGTGAAGTTTAGACCAAAGAGGCAGAATTTTAAAGGAAGTGATCAAAAACCATTCTCCCAACCTTTACCCCTACCACATGCTGACTAAAAGAGACTTCAAGAGAATCAGAAGACAATGATGTCCTATTGTGGTTTTGTCTTGCATTTCCCTGATGATTAGTGATGTTGAGCATCTTTTCATGTGTCTATTGGCCATCTATATGTCTTCTTGGGAAAAATGTCTATTCAGATCCTCTGCCTATGTTTTAGTTGGGTTGTTTGGTGGGTTTTTTTGATATTAAATTGTATGAGCTCTTTATATATTGTAGATGTTAACCCCTTATCAGTCATATCATTTGAAAATATCTTCTCCCATTCAATAGGTTGCCTTTTCATTTGTTGATGCTTTCCTTCACTGTGTAAAAGCTTTTAAGTTTGATTAGGTCCCATTTGTTTATTTTTGCTTCTGTTTCCTTTGTCTAAGGAGATAGATCCAAAAAAATATTGCTAAGGCTTATCTCAAAGAGTGTTTTCTTCTAAGAGTTTTACAATTTCAGGTTTCATATTTGGGTCTTTAAGCCGTTTTGAGTTTATTTTTGTATATGGTGTGAGAAAATAAAAAAGAATGAAATTCTGCCATTTACAGCAATGTGGATGGACCTGGAGGGCATCACGCTGAGTGAAATAAGTCACACAGAGAAAGACAAATACTGTATGTTTTCACTTAAATATGGAATCTAAAAAATAAAACAAATGAATATAACAAAACAGAAATAGACTCACAGACACAGAGAGCAAACTAGTGGTTACCACTGGGGAGAGGGGGAGAGGGAGGGGCAAAATGAGGGAAGGGGATTAAGAGCTACCAGCTATTAGGTATAAAATAATTAAGCTACAAAGATGTAGTGTACAGCACAGGGAATATAGCCAATATTTTATAATAATTTTAAATGGAGTATAATCTATAAAAATATCAAATCACTATGCTGTACACTGAAACTAACATAATATTGTAAATCAATTATACTTCAGTAAATTTTTTTTAAAGCAAATCAAAAGGCAAGTTTGACCTTGTCCCCAGGAGTTGGTGGAGTCACGTACTAATGCCAGACTTAGACCCACATCTGGGAATTTTAAAGGCAAGTGATTGGGGGCTGGTTAGTTGGTTCCTGATTAACAGAGTGGTCAGGGCATCACTGGAAAGCAGCGGCAGCAATGGTAGGTTAAGGGAGCATGTTTACCCAGGGCCAAATTCTGAATCCACGCAGTGTGCCAGTCTGGGGCTATGGGACCTCAGTACAAATGGTGGACAGCCTGATGTCCAGGGTCTGAGGGAGAAACTATAAGCAATCAGACCAGGAGACCTGATGTTCACATCACAGGTAGTACAGTAAAGTCTCTGTGAAACCCATAAAAGCTCCACAAGAGAGAAAAAGAATAGCTTTGAACACTCACCAGCCCAGAGAGCATAAATGCCAGAATGTAACAGCCACAGTTAAGTAAGATCTTTGCTGATTTCCACCTTCCTTTCCTCATCCAGCTCTGGGCTCCCTTCTCCCACCCAATCCTGAAAGATCCAGAGGAGCCTCCCTGGGGTTGGAGGAGGGCTGGTTGATGAGAAAGGCAAGATGGGGTGTAATAAAGGGGTCATCAGGGGACCATCTCCTTCTCAGGTTTCCAGCTGAAGCCACCCTGAAAGGGGGATGGGGAAACTCTAAGTTCAAAAGAAGTTGAAAGAGTGTTTATTGACATCTAACTGGATGTTTTAATTACTGAAGTCAGTATCTGTTGAGATTAGAACTGATCAGAGAAGTTTCTATTACATAAAGAGCTATCAGAAAACTATAGAATCTGGTTGGAATTCCATCCAGGGTAGACAAAGATGTGACCCACAGAGCAGATTCAAGGAAAGAGTGGGCAGGAAATAAAGTTGCTCTATGAATGTGACTCTTACCCACATGTACTAGTGTTTTAATATGTTATATTTATTTTAAAATATATACACACAAGAGAGAAAACATAAAGGAATAAGAATGACTATAAAACAATGTTTTAAAAATAATTATCTTATTTAACAGTATAAATTGACTACTCATGACAGTTTTCAGTGACAGAAATATGATTGAAAATGTTTTATTCTTTTAGAAAATTTGGTTTAGCATTTCACGATTCAGCAATTCTGGTTGTAAATCCAGTTTGTTTTCATTCTAGGTTTGTTAGCAAGCATAGCTGAAAAAAATAACTCAAAATCTACAAGTGGAAGAAATACGTTATTATAGTATATCATGATATTTTTCCATCTCACCTATCTTTCGAAAGTTTTTGCTGAAATTCAGCAAATAGATTTTCTCTGATGTCCTTCAGTGGTCTGGCAAGCTAATCATAAATTTCTTTATTTCATCAAATGGTCATTGAGCACCCACTGTATGCCAGGCTCTTGCTGGGTGCTGGAGATACAATTGTGATTTAAAAAAAAGAGTCCCTGTCATCGTGGAGTTCACGGTGTAGTGAAGGAGATGAATATTAATGAAAATCATCTGTAAATTGTCTGGTGACACCTGTGAAGAAGCCAGAGAGGAAGATTTGTGTTTGTTTCTGTGAAATCTATCTTAATTGAGATGCACGGGAGGTTTCTCTAAGGATGCTTGAGCTGAGATCCGAAAGAAAATCGGAAGAAGAATAATTGAGCAAATGCTGTTGTAATAGGGGGACACAACGGTCCCATATCAAAAGGAATGCTTTTCATTTGCATGCTTTTTTTTTTAATGTTTTAAAATACACTTTAAAAGCCTTATGCAAGCTTTAAACAGTTAAGAAAAATCTGTTTTTAAGTTTTTCTTTAAAGAATGAAGAGAATTTTTATAGGCAATGCCATCATTTACGTAAGAAAATCACATAATAATAGAAACATTTGGATAAATGGATGAATGATAGTTACGACTGACCTGTTAATTGATATTCTCCTCTCTCTCATCCTCTCTTCCTTTCTCTGTCATTCGTCCTATATTTATTTTCTTCTCGTCCCCCTCACTATCTCTCTCAGGCTTACTCCACGGACTGTCCAGAATACTGAGTAGTCTCAACAATCAGTGTTAAAACAGCCACCTGTCACCCGGGCTCGACAGGAGAGTGAGTGATGCTTTCCTCCGAGATCTCAGTTTGGCCAAGGACCACGGCAATCATCAAGGCAACAAGACAGGCTGAAGTTAAATGAAGATTGTTTTCTAAAGGTTGAAGAGGAGTGAGGCCAAATAAAAGGCCCTGAAACAAGCAACCAAACTCTTGGAATGAAAATTTGACATTATAGACTTTCACAGTGTTGTAAAAATTTGCAGACACTTATCCATCCTACCCAAAGCTGCCAAATTAATCTTCCAAAAGTACAACAGGGGTATTAGCGCTCTAGGCTCCCACCAAGAATGATGTGCTCTGTCCAGGACAACACATGTTAAGAAGAATCTGATAACTGGATTCAAAACAAATGGAAGTGAATTCTGGAGGGACAACTCTGGAAGGAAATAGGAAAGCCTTATCACGCTAAGGACCGGGGACAAATCTGTAATTCCGGAGACGCACAGGAGATGCAGGTACTTTAAAGAATTTTTTTTTTTTCATCAAACTAAAAGGAGTAGCATATTACTATCAATCCTTATTTTATAAAGAAAAGTGCCCAGTAAATTAGAAAATTATTTGAGTTGAAAATTGATTTTAATTTTATCATTTAACATATGGTTTGGATTTAAATTTGTTTTTAGAGAACCCATAAGCATGGTGTTGGTACTTTTTCTCAAGTGGTATAAAACTTTATTGTGGCAATGCTACCTTGAGGAAGCTACTTATCTGTTCTTGAATAGAGTTTGTCTTCTAAAATTCCAAACAAATACAATCAGTGTTTTCCTTCCGAAAAGCTATGATTGTGTTTTCACAGCGCTTTAATTTACCTCTACCAAATTACACTTTAATTTGAACCCCACCAAAATCTTCACTGCCTCATTTTAGTTTTATTAATTATACTTTTCCTTCCATTATCTTTATAGTCACTGCTTCTGTGACTTCATTAGCTGTTCTGAGGCAAGTCAGAGGTGAACCAGGCTTACAAGGATGTTCTCATGAAAACAACAGGTCGTCACTGATTAACTCATAGGAAAACTATGTCAATAATAAATAGAACATTGATTTATCATCTCAAACCAGTCAGAAAGGCAATCATCTAAAAGTTTACAAATAAATGCTGGAGAGGGTGTGGAGAAAAGGAACCCTCCTACACTGTTGGTGGGAGTGTAAATTGGTGCAGCCACTATGGAGAACACTATGGAGATTTCTTTAAAAAGCTAAAAATAGAATCACTATATGATCCAGCAATCCCACTCCTGGGCAAATATCTGGAGAAAACTCTAATTCGAAAAGATACACACACTCCAATGTTCATAGCAGCACTATTTACAATAGCCAAGACCTGGAAACAACCTAAATGTCCATCAACAAAGGAATGGATAAAGAAGATGTGGTACATATATGCAATGGAATACTACTCAGCTGTAAAAAAGAATGAAATAATGCCATTTGCAGCAACATGGATGGAACTAGAGATTATTATACTTAGTGAAGTAAGTCAGACAGGGAAAGACAAATATCATATGATATCACTTATATGTGGAATATAAAAAAAAAAGATACAAATGAATTTATTTACAAAAGAGAAATAGATTCATAGACATAGAAAACAAACTTATGGTTACCAAAGGGGAAAGGGGGGGAGGGATAAATTAGGAGATTGGGTTTGACATATACACACTACTATATATAAAATAGATAACCAACAAGGGTTTACTGTATAGCACAGGAAACTCTACTCAGTATTTTGTAATAACCTATAAGGGAAAAGAATCTGAAAAAGAATAGATACATGTATATGTATATGTATAACTGAATCACTTTGCTGTACAGCAGAAACTAACACAACATTGCATATCAACTATACTTCAGTAAAAAAAAAAAAAAAAATAGAACCTCATTCACCACATGCAGGCCAAGTAGAGAAGCATTTATCCATTGCCCACCTGCCCTTCACCTTTCACTTAGTTTGAGGGATTTTTAATTATTCTTTTTGTCAGAAAACTCAGCTCATATTTTTCTTGCTTTCCTGCCTTCCTTTGACCATTTTTCCTCGCCTCTATCGTGCTGAAATTCACTGCCCTCTTACATTCAGTCATTCATCCACATCTAGGCACTTCTGTTCTGCCTGCAAACAGGATTTTGCTAACATTTTCTCCTTAGGTTCCATCCATTATTGAAATTATTGCTCAATCTTCTTTCTACCTCATTTTCAATGTCTTTAGAGTTCAGTACCCATTCATTTTCTCTCAACTTTTCCTTATTCCTTGCTTTCACGAGAAAAGTAAGGGAAGGAGGATTTTTATTGTTGTTGGTTTTTTTAACAAAAAAATCAGTTTTTATGGAGGATTTGTATTTCCACTTTGATGCACAGCCAGATAGAGTGCCCTATTGAAACTGGATGTTTTTCTATAAAAAAGAGCACACAAAGCTACACTTTCTTATGAAGAGAATCAGAATCTGCTAAATTGCAGAATATTAAAAACCGAGAGACCTTGAATGCCACTTAGTCCGACGCTGCTACTTTACAAATGAGGGCAAAAGGAAGCCAACAGCTATTGATCCTTTTTGTGTGTCAGGCTTTGTGTTTTGTGCAGCTGTTGTTATTGTTGTCGTTATTCTTTTGTACTTGTTAACAAATGTATCCTCATAATCATCCCAAGAGTTAAATATTCAATTTAGTACCAGAAATATTTACGGTACACCTCAGTGTCTCGTCCTAAGGAGAAAATAAGAAACCACCATGCAAGGAGCACATTTTATTTTCCGCGTGCTTGATACTGCATTTCATTTGTCACACTTGGACACACACATTATTGATCCATTTTGCAGAAGATGAAACCGAGCCTCAGAGATAAGTAGTCACTCACCAAGGATCACAAAGCTATGAAGAGGCAGAGCGAGAATCTAAAACCAGGTCTGTCTCAAGCCAAAGTCTGTTTTTGTTTGGTTGGTTGTTTTTTGCTTTTACCATTCCGGGCTGTCTACTCAGAATAAGCAGGACCATGTTAATTTCTCAACCAGATGATGCGTGGCTGAAGAGGTCCCAAACCAAATGACAATCTGACCTTCTAAATTCTGACCTTCCAGCTGTGCCACCTGCTTACCCTCATTATATGGACCATTGTACCTGTGTTGTGACTGGTGGGGCATCCACTTTGTGTGGGTGTGATATGTTTAATTAATGCATTGGTGATGTTATCAAAACAGAATAGAAGAGGAAATAGATTTGGGTAATGAATTTTTAAGGACCCCCCTTTTTAAATTAATAACTATCATTATTATTTTTAAAGATATAGCCTAATACTTATTCCACTAAACAAAAGTCTCTCTCACTCTTTTGTAACTTTACTTTTAGCGATTTTAGTTACTTTTACCATTTTCTCCATTCCCTTTCTCCACTCCCTCACTCAATAACGTGTGATTCATCTTTCTGATCCAAGAACGTCTGTTGCTTTTCCCTTAACAACAACTCACTAGTGTTAATGACATAAAGTTCAAATCCTTCGCTCCTTTATTTTTTGGAGAAAAAGAATAGCAAACCATTACTTTAAACTTGAGAAGTCTCTTAAAATAGATAATACTCCTTGTGAATATGACCTATCAAAAACAAAATCCCACACATTTAGTTTAGGTCTTGAACCTCTTGGTAGTTAAACATTATTGACTCAGTTCTGTCGTATCTACTATGCCTTTGATATTAGATCAAGACAGTTGGGTTAAAAGATTTTCCTCCTATTTGTTTTCAGTCTCAGGCTATTAAATTTGCATTGGCACAAGTGCTTCATCCTGCAACCACATAAGGGAAGGTGTACATACACACTGATAAAAAAACAAAAGACACTTAGATAACACAGTTGTTATCTGCTCAAGGGAAACATTTCTGTTTACCTTACCCTGGTCAAGTGGGAGTTCCCTGAGGGAAAGGATTTTGTTTTAATCATTCATACCTGCTAGTGCTATCATATATTATTTTTCACAACTTTCAGGAACTAAAGAGATTGAGGAATGAACAAAAGCAGAAGGGAACTAACTTCACTCATTTAATGCTTATTTTTTAGAATCTACTCTGCCTCAGAAACTATGCTATGAACTTGACTTACATGATATTGTTTGTCTGCATAGCAAGTTTGAGTTGGGTTTGGTTATACCATTTTTGAATAGGAAACCAAGTCTTGGGGTGGCTTTGCGACTATTTATAGGTCATACACTTAGAAAATGGTGGAGCTAAAATTTGAAGCCAAGCCTGTCTATCTCAAAAGTCCATGCTTTTTCCATCTCACCAGGCTCCTTCATACAAACAAAAAAACCCCATAAATGTAAATTACTTACTTTATATTGATAAACAAACAAACAAAACCCATAAACATAAATTACTTACTTTATATTGATAAACAATATAGACCCTCATACAAACCAATTACCTAAAATTGCATTACTGAACATCGTTATATAACTAACAACTATAGTCTGAGGCACTCAATAAAATGATAAATTTATTAAAGGCTTCAGTCCTTCTGAGTCTGTCTCTGTTGCCTCATATAAATAACAGTCTGCAGTGAAATCTGTAACAGCTTGAAGGCAAAGAGTCTGCATTTACAGATACCAGAGTTATTGCAGGAGCTAAATCCAGACCCACATTTCCACAGGGCAGACAGATCTCCACCCTCTCCCCTAATACAGGAACCAGCCAGGCTCTTCACCTTTCCTTGGGCACTGGAAAAATATGTGGTAGCAGCAAACTTGCTTAAATAACACACTTTTCCCTCAAGGGTAACACCCAATTGAAGAGGGCCTGCAATGGCATTTTATAGGATCAAGATCCTAGCTTACTTGCTCTCCCCAGGAGTGAATACAGACGCATCAAGCTGACTTGTTTATTTTAGGAAGGAAGTCGCCCTATAAATACTGGGCTGGTGGTAACACAGTCCTGGGTCTGTCCCAGGCATCCTCTGATGCAGGCAGCCAAGGGCCCAGAGAAGGGACGGGTTCCAGGGAAAGGCTCCTGCAGGAGGGAGACAGTACGAGATTTGAAAGAGGGCGTAGAGAGCATCTTCTTCAACACTGATATTTCACAAGAGGAAACAAGGCTTAGAGAGGTCAGTCGACTTTCCCAAGATTGTAGACATGTACGAGGCACAGTCAGTTCTCAGATGTCTCCAGCTACAGGAAGCACCTGAGAGAGCTCAGGGGAAGGCAAAGCTCAAAGCCCAAAACCCAAACGGAGACGCTAGCCAGAGCCAGGTGACTGAGTCTAGCTGATCTGATTGGTACAACTCTACAGAAAGCCAAAATAATTTCCATTAATACTCCAAAGGTGTTTAATAGTTCATGAGGCATTTTTACTTTTCAACTGACTTTCATTTATACATAGTCTGCTTTTTATTTTTCACTCTCCTTCTGCTTGTTTGTTTGTTTTTTAACAAACCAGACTAGTTTTCTGATCCAAGGTCTGCACACCCACATTTCTCAAGAATGTAGATCCTTATTTTGTTTCCTTTCTTACAGAAGGGCTCTGTAGAGAATATCAATCTCAAAGAACTAAAACTGCATCTCTTATCCCAATGATATATTAATCTAATGTGAAGAATACAATTTCTGTTGAAACTATTCAAAATAAAAAATAAGAAAATGGAGAAAATGATATCAAATGGCATATCTTATATTTTGCAAAACTGCCTGATACTGAAGTGAACTGAATTAACCATGTGTCTATTATCTTTTCTCCAGCTTCATCTTCCAGTGCTCTCAAAACAAACATTCTGTGTGATTGTGAATTATCTGCACCTTAAATAGATATATTTGTCTTTCTCAGAAACAATTGAAAGATCTTTACTTCCACATCTATGCACATCCTACACACCCCACTCCAGCTGTTCCACATCTTTCCAAAATCCATTGTATTTACCCCCTTTCTACTTCCATACTTATGTTCATTCCACGCTCTGCCCTGAAAGACCAATCTTTTAAATAGCCACATCCTACCCAAATGTTAGTGAACATACGGAAGATTACTTCTTTCCTGCGGTCTTTCTCAGACTCTCAAACCACAGAAACCTTTCCTTCCTTTCTATATCAGTAACACTTATCATTTCGGTCAATTAATTGACACTTAGGAAATTCTACCTGAATTCAATAGATACAGGGAACATAGCCCACAGGATATACTTTGGCCTTTGATATCATTGTCAGTGTCTTGGAGAGCGTCATTATTATAGTTATTGCCTTTGGGGTAAACAGTGTTATGAAACATCAATGCAGTCAAATGGAGCCAGAGAAGAAAAAGACAGTAAATGCCCCTTGGTAAACAAGGAGCCTGTTTGTTCAGAGGAAAGGAAGTTGCTGCTGGGCCGGAAATCTGATCATCCTCCTGGACTCCTCCGACATTGTCATCAGGATGCAATTAACCATGGCTGCTTCATATTTCTCAAACCTAAGCCCAAAACTCTTGCCCCGCTGGTAACCATGTTACTCATCCCATCATTCAAAACACATTTATTAAGCATCTACTGTGTGCCAGGCACTATTCTAGATGCTGGAGCTACATGGTGAATAAAAAAAAAAAAAAAAATGGTTGCCCTATTGGGACTTATATTCTAATGAAAGGAATCAGATAAAAAGTAATAATAATAGCAAATTATAAAATATATGAGAAGATAATCATTTCTAAGGAGGAAAATGAGTCAAAAGAAGATAGTGCCTACCGAGTTGAATTTCTCACTAGGATGGCTGGGTAAGAGCTCACTGAGAAAGCAGAAGTTCAGCAATTACGTGAGGGGAGGGAAGAGCAAGACCAGCAGATATCTGATAGAAAAGTATCCAGTTCCAGACAAAAGGAACAGAAAATACAAATGGTCAGAGTTGAGGACAAGTGTGTCAGGTTTGAGAAGCACATGGAAACCAGTGCAGCTGAGAAGTGATGAGCCTAGGAGGAGATGACGTCAGAGGGGAAGTGGGGGAGGGGGAGGGGTCACTAGAACTCCGCCTCTACTCCGACTGCAGTAAGGATGCATCTCAAGATGTGAGCTGAGCAATGATGCCATCTGACTTGTATTGTTCTCCAGGGAGAACAGACTGTAAAAGGGTCTACAGCCTGTTGTAATAGATTAGGTAATTCAGAACAATCTTCCTGCAGGATTAAAAAAAAATCAGGAACCACTTTTCCCTTAGGGGTTAATAGCTATTCAGCAAGAGGTTTCTGAGAGGCTGAGAGACCAAGCAGAGTTTCAGTAGACGTGGAGGACTAAGGGGACGACAACTAGAGCTGAACGCTGGTGGTGGGTGGGTGCTGCTAAATGCCCAACCTAGGGGCGGGGAAGAGGGAGAAGCACTAGCTTAGATTAGACAATTGCATGTAAAGTTTTTGTGTTGTAATCAACAGAACAGCCACTAAAAGAATAGTGAAAGGATGTGAAACTACCAAGCTGACTGAAGGAGAAAAATGCAATAAGTCTAAATATATAGTTCAGTCAAAATGTCAGTACAGGAGAGATAAAGAAACAAAGCAGGAAGGATAAAAAGCAAATAGCAATGTGGTAGGTCTAGACCCAAATGTGTTAGTAATCAATGCAATAATAATCACATGTAATCTAGATTAAATATAAACCACAAATTCTCTCATTTAAAAACAAAGACTGTCAGACTCACTTTTTTTTAACGCGACTATATGCTGCTTAAAAGAGATAATTTTAAAGTATAAGAATGCAGAGTGGCTGAAGTAAAGGTAGAAAAAATATATATCATATTTTCTGGTTACCTATCAATCACTTCTCACGTTTAAAAAATCCCCTTCTACTTCTACTCTACGATTCCGGGGCTGGGATCCTGCAAACTACATTTCTGGACTGCCAAATGGATTTCTGTTAGTTTTCCAGTAAGAGTCACTGGAGAGAATTTGCAAGGCCAAAGAAAGGGGAAGAGGGCTGACTTCCCGTATTCCTATTTGCATTAAGAGTGATCAGCGTTAGACGGTTCCAAAGTGGCAGGCCAAAGCCGCCAGCTTCCACGGACTCTCCCAGAAGCAGCCTCGCCAGGACCCTCAGCGGACAGAAGGAGCCGGGAGAGCTGGATCTGGGGTCTGAGCAACAGTTCCACTGGGTGCTCCTCCTTTCCTGAGTGGCACCACTTCCCCCCAAGATCTTAGCGGCATCTCTACAGGGCTCTTCCTTTCACCTCAGCTCTTTTTGTTTGTTTGTTTCCCAGGCTAAGAATAGTAGCCGCTTCCTACAGGTATCATCTCTGGGTTACCTCAGTATTCCTTTTAGCACGTCAGCTCTCTAAACCTGAATCAATCATGTATACTGAAACCCATTTCCTCTGTAACAACACATGATGAGGGAAAGGGACGCACTATATTCTAAATACAAACAGATCAAGTGCAGCTCTCTTGTACTAGGTTTGAAAACTCAACGATTTTTTTAAATGAATAGCTATGTAAACATCCTAAAATTTCTTTTAGGAAAAAAAGATACAGCTTACTGTTTCTGCATTCATCTTTGTAATGTCTCTCTGTTTTAACACAAAAGACCTGGAATGTGCTGTTTGCACACTTAAAACATATGTGCCAAATATTAATGCTTTCCTGTTAGTACTAATTATTCATGGACATAAGATAAAGAAACTATAAAGCAAAAAAAAAAAAAAAAAAAACAATTCCCCTCATTAAATCTCTTGCTTGAACTAAATTGGTACCATGAAAACACTAACCAAAGGAAAGCCAGTATAATAACAGATGAGGTAGACTTAAATGAAAAAGCCATACTAGAAATAAAGAGATATTCTATAAACAGTAATGCACTACTAAAATATTACAATTCTAAATACATATATACCTCATAACATGTCCTCAAAACTTATAAAGCAAAAAAGAACTAAGGAAAAAGCTAGGCAAATCCATAATTACAGTGGTAGTTTTTAACAAACCTCTTTCAGAAACTGCTAAGAAATAATTAAATATTGAAATGAGTTGGGCAACACAAGATCAGAAAGGTGGCAGCAGGAGGAAATGACAGAAAAGCGAACCTGGGGTCCTTTGCTGTGTCTAAGCAAGAGATGGTGGAGGAAAGCTTTAGGGCTGTAGCTCATGGAGGTTAAGAGAAGTGGTTGGTCTCTGTGTCTGTGAGGCTGTTTCTGGTTCATAGATGGGTTCGTTTGTGCCATATTTTGGATTCCACATATAGTGATATCATATGGTATTTGTCTTTCTCTTTCTGACTTACTTCACTTAGTATGATCATCTCTAGTTGCATCCATGTTGCTGCAGATAGCATTATTTTGTTCTTTTTTATGGCTGAGTAATATTCCATTGTATATACAGAACACATCTTCTTTATCCATTCATCTGTGGATGGACACTTAGGTTGTTTCCATGTTTTGGCTTTTGTGAATAGTGCTGCTGTGAACATAGGGGTGCATGGATCTTTTTGAATTATAGTTTTGTAGGGGTATTTGATCAGACTTGTGGTTGACAAGGGGGTGGGGGGAGGGAGAGGGATGGACTGGGAGTTTGGGATTAGCAGATGCAAACTATTACATTTAGAATAGATAAACAACAAGCTCCTACTCTATAGCACAGGGAACTGTATCCAATCTCCTGGGATAAACCATCATGGAAAAGAATATTAAAAAAGAATATATATATGTGTAAAACTGAGTCAATTTGCTGTACAGTAGAGATGGGCCAGCATTGTAAATCAACTATACTTCAATTAAAAAAAGAAAGAAATTTTTTAAAAAAGAGAGAGAGAAGTGGTTGGATTCTTGATATATTTCAAAGGCTGAGCCATTGGTTGTAGACTGTGAGAGGAAGAAAGGGGCAAAGATGACATGTAGGTAAATGGAAGGATGGACTTGCCATGGGGTGAGCTGTGGTAGACTTTGTGATAGTGGGTTTGGGAGAGAGGATGGGAGTTCAGTTTGGACATTTGCATTTGAAATGTCTTTGATTTCTTTCTGGGTTTGGTCCCTGCTTCCTCTTCGGTCTGCTCTCTCACCCCTCAGTCCCTTGCTCCTTGTTTTTGCCATTCTGATCTAGTTGTAGCTCTGCAGACTCTTTCTTACCTCCAGGCCTTTTACACACGGTTCTTTATACTTGGAATACCTTCCCTCTCTTTGCCAGCACATGTGGATTCATCTTTCAGCCAAGTAATCATATTCTCCAGGAATCTTTGCAGCCTTTTATATGCTACCATGATCCTTATGTTTACCACTGTTGTACCACTTATTCTATATTTTAATTTCTCATTTATTTCTCTGTTTCACACACTAAACCAAAAACCTTCTCAGGGCAAGCAGCAAGACCTGTACGCATGCCTGACCCAGATGTGCCTGATACATTCCCTAGTGCTATGAAAAGCCTGTTCTATAGATAAATTCTCTATTTAAGGCACAGAAACACTACTGTGAGGACATATGGCTCCCCAGAGATTGGAAAGCACAGCTTTAAATCTCTCTTTGTGTGTATCCTGGAAATTTAATTCTGAGGTATGAAGCTATCACTTAACAATTGAAAAAAAAAAAAAAACAACTCACTGAAAGCCTAGGATACACATTAGCTTTTGAATTGGATGCACCTTGTACACTGTCCCTCCACATGTGGATTCGTGGCGACTCCTACTAAAGATGTGCCAAAATGTTCTCTACTTCCTTTGGTGTAAGGGATGTATAATGTTTTATTCTCAAGGGTATGAAAGTAAGTAAGCTAATTATGAATAGCATTGTCAGAAACTTCTCTCCTACAGAGAAATAAAGGATCTCATTGTCACTGGAGTTTGAAAACTGAAGTTTACTTTCCTGACACAGTTGGTTTCCGACGTCCCTGTAGTACAGCACTGCAGTGATGCCTGCTGCGTTGACATTTTAAGACACAAAATGTGTCTTCTCTTTCTGGTCACTGCTTCAAATCTTCCCATTTGACCACAAACCTGCTTCACCTTTCCTAGGTAAGGTTTGCCGCCTAGATTCCGTCTAGCCAGCCAATGTTTCTCAGATTCAGAGAGGCTGTAGCTACCTACTTCCTTAGATGTGAAAAAAAGATAAATCTCAAAACAAACAAGCGAACTTGAGTTGATACTGAAGGAGGAGGCTTTCACATCTAAGAGTCTCAGATTTGGAAGAAACCTTGAAATTAAACTTTCTATTTCAGAAAAAAAAGAACTACTTTCAAAGCTAGTACATTAATTTTTTCATCTAATTCATAACCCTAATGATATATATAAAGGGGAATAGCAACCAATTTTATCCAGAAATTAAACCTAAACCTCCTGTTCTTAAAAGCTTATATAGCTATGCTTCATAACTCTTTTGTATTTTTTACTGTATATAATTTTAAAAACAGGTAAATGGCCTGTATCAGTCTAATTACTGTGTGCCTTTTGTTACATTCACCCCTTTGGGTAAGAATTACACATCTGGCAGAGGTGCCCTCCTTGCTGACTTTATACAAAACATCTCCAAAATCCAACATTCCTTTGATGTTGGTGTTTAGCTTTGTGTTAGAAAGCTCAATGCGAGGGAGAGAAAGAGGCAAGACCAAGACGAGTCCTAATTGAAGAAACCTATCTCACAAAAATCTATAACAGAAGCAAAACAGGTGTGTTGCTAAGCAAAGTATTTTTTCTACTGCCCTATTCATGCCCTTTCCAAACATCTCATTTATGAGTCCAAAGCAGCTGCCACTGCACTATTTTGTAAGCCAGAGCTGTTCTATTTATTCTCTCCCTGCTCCTTAGAGATCTACACGTTGCTGGGTTTTGTTTTGTTTTTTTTTTCTCCTTAACATACTAAAAGCATAATGCGGATATGGAACACTTCTTAATTGGAACATGAAGATCTTTAATTTTATACACAGGTTATTTCAGCAATATACACTTATCCAAAGAGTAGACATGTAGTAAAAGATGTAAAGTCACTGAAAGAGAGGAATATACTGGCTTTAACTATTAAAACTTGTACAAAGGCAAGAAGGACAGTAAAAATTTATTAATGTGTGCCCTAATGAACATTTAGAAGAAACTGGAGGAGGAGGCATGGGAAGGTGATGACCAGGAAGTAAAGGCTGGCACTAGGCATCTCTCTCTGTGAACCAAGAATTCTCTCCGCTCACATAAGCCTAGATCAGATTTCCGTTTCCTTTGTTTTTTAAATTTTATCCTTCAAGATATTTTTAACAGATTGCATGCAATAAATTTTTCGGCCACTATCAATTTTCTGCCTCCAGGTGATTACACATAGTATAAAATAAATGGTAGAAATAAATGTTTAAATTACATCTAGATGTTTTTGGATATGCTGCTTTTATCAACATTTACATTCTATTAGGAAAAGTTGTAGAAGCAGCTGAAAAGAATTCTAAGCCCCAGAGTTTTGTCAATTCTATTATTTCAGTCAAAGGCAATCCTTATTAGAATTACAAAACAAATTTATGCAAAAATAATTTTAAATCCATCCAAAAAAAAAATCTCAGTTGCTGTGATTGCTGTGAAATGCTGTGAATTAAACATTTCAGTCAAGTCGTACAAGGCCTGTTAAAGCAATACATGACCAGATCTGTCATTTTATTATGTCAAATACAGCAAAGATCTATAGGTCAGTCATCGGACTGTTTGACTTCTATTTTTTGGACAAATGAAACCTCTTAACTGAATCCTACACTTAATTATCCCCAAATCCCAAGCTGTATCTTTTGATCCCTATTTCAACTTAAAATTAAATTCATTTTCTGGTGTTTCTGTGTGAGTTTGCTTCAGGCTTGACTTGGAGATTTACGAATAGCGTTTACTATTTGCTTGCTGACCACGTCAGTGCTCTGATCTCTGCGGGTGATTTCTACAGGCTGGAGGTGTGTTGGGAAGTAGGAGAGGGAGGTGGATTGGAGGATGATTTCATGCAGCAAAACTCAGCACCCTCACACTTGAAGCCAAAACAAATATTTTGAATAAGAAGTAACCTCCTGGATTCAAGCAGCGCATCTGATGTGAGGATACAAGGATGTCTGAAACGTATGCCGTTTCTAATCTTCCTGCAGCAGTCTACTTCCGGACTAAGTGCCCCTACACTGCAGAGACAAAACTTGATGGTGGTGATATAAATGGTGAACCCACCCTCATGTGTGTATGTATTTATTTTGGACAACACTCCAACTGATTTTTTGCTGAAAGTGAATTGTTTTCTCGGTTGAAGTTCATGTCCAGAAACAGAGAATGATGGCAGCAAGCCCTAATCAAAGCCCTCCAAGGGGAAAGGGTGGGGGAGGGATAAATCAGGAGGTTGGGATTAATATACACACTACTAGGTATCAAATACATAACCAACAAGGACCTACTGTAGAGCACAGGGAACTCTGCTCAATATTTGGTAATACCTATAAGGGAAAAGAATCTGAAAAAAGAATATATAGATATAGAGATAGATATATGCCTAACTGAATCACTTTGCTGCACACCTGAAACTAACATGATATTGTAAATCAACTATACTTCAATTTAAAAAAAAAGTAAAAGAAAAAATTTTAAAAAGCACTTCAGTATTTTTTGTATGAGAAGAATGGAGGGAAGCAAGTGGCACTGGAAGGAAATAGGTCTGCGTCACAGTGTAGAAAGCTGACCAACAGGCTGTAACACCCAGTGGGAATTAGTTACCCTACATCCCCAAAGTTTAATGGTCTCTGAAATTTCCAGCATTGCTGGTAACGCTCCCTTGGCGCCTGGAACCGACACTGCCCTGCTGGTTCCTACCATTTTCGTTACCTGCCTCTGCTGGGTGCTAATCAGAACCCCTGGATATAGAGTTTGGAAAGCTGTATTCTCCAGCGCTACCCAAGCGCGATTTTTATCCAGAAGAAAGAATCTGTGCCTTGAAAGTTCTTGCGCCGCATGTTTCCTCTCTCTGCACGGTGAGGACACCTGCGTGCAACATGGTTTTTTCCAACTACCACTTAAGTATGTATGAACCACAAATCTCTCCGTCCAGCCCAGAATATTCTCCAGGTCCACTTTATCAACATTCTACTAGATACCTGCACTTACATGTCCCATTGGAATCATAATCCCCTAACACAGGGGTCCCTGGGCCCCTGGGCCACAGGGACCCCTGGGCCACAGGGGTCAGGGGTCAATCCCCGGGCCACAGACCTGTACCTGTTGGGAACCAGGCTGCGCAGCTGTATGTGAGCGGCGGGCGGGCGAGCAAAGCTTCATCTGTATTTACAGCCGCTCCTCATCGCTCTCATTACCTCTCCGCCTCCTGTCAGCATTATGGTGAGTGGTGTAATTATTTCATTATCTATTACAACGTAATAGTAATAGAAATAAAGTGCACAATAAATGTAATGCGCTTTAATCATCCCGAAACCATTCCGGCCCCTCGCCCGTGGAAAAATTGTCTTCCACGAAACCGATCCCTGGTGCCAAAAAGGTTGGGGACCACTGCCCTAACACACACACACACACACACACACTCGCACACACTCAAATTTGTGTTCGTAATTCACAGTTCTTGTCTCAGACACCAGCAGTGATACCTGCCCATGTCACCCATTCCCTACCCTAGGAGTAATTTTAGACATTTCTTTACTATGCTCAATTAAGCACGGAGTTCAGGTAATTCTACCTTTTAACAAACTGTATTTAGTTCAGGATCTCACGGATTCTGATTTGGATTACTGAAGGATCCTTCTAACTGGTCCCCCCCAATCCTGAGCAAGAGACATCATGGTACTGTAGGAAAAGTTGTCACTTCCTCTTTGACTGGCCTGGGTAAGCGATTTAATTTTTCTCCTCCTAGAGTAAAAATTATTAAAGTAGGTAAGCAGGTAAAGCACCTAGTACTGTACCTAGAAAGAATAAATACTTGCTTTTTTGTAAATCAACTAGACTCCAATAAAAATTTTTAATTAATTAATTAACTAATTACAAAAATAAACACTTGCTTTTTTGACTTCAGAGTGGGGAAGCCTTCATGCTGTTTTCAAAATGATTCTTCTAAAATGCAAATCTTACTTTACGCAATTCACAGTCATGTCATTTGCTTATAAACCTCTAGTGATTGTTCAAATGAAGCTAAAAATCCTTAGCATGGCATTCAAGGCCCTTCAGGCTCCACTCCTCCTGCCATTTTTTTCTCATGCCCTGTCTTTACGCCAGTTCTTTTGCAAATGCCATCACTTGTTTAAGAATTAGTTGGCTCAAACTCCATTTACTTGTGCATGGTAAGGCTACCTTTGTTGTCTGCTGCCCCCTGCCGGCCACGAAGGGGAAGAGGCAGCACTGGCCCCTACCCGAAAGGACACACCTTTATAATTAATTCCAAGCAATGATCCGCCTCGTATAAAAATGTATTGGAACACACAGGGCTGATTTTACACATACTTCTCAAAATTTTTCAAAGTGACATGAGCCGAATAGCAGAATGAATTCACAGCCAAGTTTTCTAAGCCATTTAGCACTCTAATAATGACGAAATATGTCACCAGGGCCTCAGCCTTCATCAGAGTTCTGTCTGTTCATCTCACTCAGAGCAGAACTGAGAAATAAAACCCTGCTTTTCTTTACGTGCACCCCCTAGCGCCTTGCCACTTAAAGGCGAGCCCCAGGACAGACGAGAACGTTCATCTTGAAAGGTTCTATCTTTGGAGTTTGTTTCCAGAGGAGCTCCTGGAAGCTTTTTGCTGCTAGAGAGACTTCCGTTAAAAAAGGAGCCCAGACCTCTTCTTCCCAAGGCTTTCAGGGTATCCTGCAGGGAGAGTTGCACCACCCTTATCCAATGTGTTACACAGAACCTTCTTTACCATACTAAGGTCGAAAAAGATAGGCTGGTATAAAAACTAAGCAGAACCAATTTTTTTCTGATAACATTTTAGTTTGGCTTTTTAAAGTAGCCCTACTCATTCATTTGAATTTATGATGGAACCAGATGAGAGACCCCATATGAGCAGTATGTAATTATTGTATTAAAAAGAATTTTAGATTTGCCTTAAAAGGGATTCTGATCACATAAAAGTATTTTCTAATTCTACCCATGATCCATAAAGTCTATTGATAATAAATGCATTCAATAATCCATCTTTCACAGTCAGGTAATCTAGATGTTTTCTTCCTATGACATCAGTCTACCAAATGCTTAGTTTCACTGCTCATGTAGCAAAGTAATATTTCTAAACATTAATCTGTGCAATTTACATTTCTCATCCTCCCAAATTTACTCCCCACTCTCCCATTAGCCTATTTTCTGCTTATTTCCTCAAATGAAGGATGTGAGGAACAGAGGTCAGAGAAAGGGGGAGTACTCATTTTTTCCTAATTTTTGTTTTTGAAATAACAAACTCCTTAGAGGAATGTGAAAGCAAAGACAAAATATCTGGGGGCCATATATTTTTTAAAAGATTCTACAGGTGAGCTGGAAGCAGGAATGGGGAGGGATAGGAAGAGAAAGAGATAGAGAGGAGGAATTCATAACAGCGCAGATGACTATGGTTTCCAGATAAAGACTTCATGAAATCTGCCTCGCCAGGAAGACAGGATCACTGGAAATTAGGGTCTGAGACCCACGGGCAAAGAAGGCCAGAGCAGCTTCCCTGGGAAGCAGGGGTGACTGGAAAATATATTCAGCTAGACTGGGCCTATGTCACTAACAAAACATTGAGAATAGTGGAATGATTCTGTGTCTCCAAGAAGAAGAAGCAAAGAAGCCAAGACTTAACGGGACTGGGCAGACGAGCCCCAGGGGACACCTCAGCGTGAGCTTCAGAATCAAAGATCAAGGTTCACATGGGACAACTGACATCTCACTAGATCTCTGCACAGGCAAGCACCCTCCCAATTTCATGGAATTTTGTTAAGCTACTATCATTTTATTTCAAGAATTTAGATATCTATCCTGAGTGGAAGATTCTGGAATTGGCTAAGATTAAGTTTTTCCCACTGCAGTGAAATAGGTGTGTGAAATAAACATTAGGTTAAATTTTAAAAAATAAATAAAAAGTAAATCGATTTTTTATAAATGTGAATTTGCAACACCTACAGTTCATTATAAATTCTCCATTCATTTGAATCCATTCAACATTCTCATTCTTTGTTAGAACTCATCACCATGTACAGAATTTGTCATCATAGCAGAAATATTCACTTTGTGTAGGACACTGAGGATATGTTGAATTAGATTACCAGAGTCGCAAGTTTTATGCAATGAAATATGTTTCTAATTTTTTAGGAGATTTAGGGAAAGAGAATATTGAGGGAATAACATTCTCGTAGAAGTCCATCCATCCATAACAATGCATTTCTTACTGAGTGTCAGAAAGAACATATGGCCAGCTCAAATTTCTTCAGGTGACTGAAGTGATGAATATTTGAAACAAACGTATAAAAGCATTGCCACAGCTTCTGAGCCTGTAAGACAGGACTCACGGTGTCCAACTAATTGATCCAGCTTTCACATGCATATCTTCTTTGAGTTTTTTAAAATGCTGGAAGTATTTCAAAATTAGAACCACTTATTAAGCATTCAAAAAAAATACTAATGTTCCACTTCAGAACTGAAAATTAGAGTGATATTCTACCTTAGATTGCACTGCTGTTCTCCATCTCAATATTCTTAGATATTTCAAGATGTTCAATATGTTAAGAATGAACAAAAAGCTTAGGTAGGCTGGCACAGTTTGCAAGTAAGATTCTCAAGGGCTGCTTCCTTTTCAGCTTCAGACTCTTTTCTTCCACAAGGGGAAAAAAAGATCTATTTGACACATTGCTCAAGGATTCTTTTATTCTGTCACTTTTCAAGCAGAGAGTAAAAAATACCTTTCCTCTTCCCCGACTAATATATTTTGTTATTTTTCCATCAGCCCAGGAGTCTGAAAATCTCCTGAAAGTTGCTTTAGTGCACCCACATAGGAACCTACATTTTCGTCCTGAAAGGAAAAAAAAGTTCATTTCACGGTGAAACATATGCTTTATATACAGGCATATACTATATATATATATTTCTTAAGGATATGTATATATTCTATATAGTGTGTGTACAAACATAAATGTAATATATATACACAATACATGTTTGATATGAAACTTCTAAGAACAGATATTTTAACACGTAAAGTAAGTAGAATAATGCAAGAGAAGTTGGAAAGTGAGAACACGAAAGGAAGAACTATATCCCAGATTACATGTTTTGATAGACATCTGTACAATATCAAATAGCATGCAAAACCCAAATTTTAAAATGAGAGCTTTCTATTTCACTGAATGATATATCCAAAACATGAAAATATTTAAGGCTTAGAGTTAGAAACTTTTTAGTTAACATCACAGCAAAAAGACTTGAAAATTACACTAGCAGAAAGAACGAAGTGTGATGCTTTGGTATAATATTGACAAAAACATATTAATAGCCTCATAACATATGGGTTTCTTTCTGGTACAAAGCAATCAGCAAAGAGTTTGTATTGTAAACTCTTTGTAGCAGATTGTAAAGCAGGAGCAATAAAAATCCAGAAGTTTGCAATAAAGAAGAAAATATTTCAAAACTCATTGCTAAAAGCACATTGTGGATTTTAAAAGAATATAAAAGATCAACACATCCTGACAGTAGAGCTTTAAAAGCCCATGTCTTAGAGGAGCCTTAGATTCCCGGGGCTATTCTGAAGGCCTTCCTTTTATTGTTGTTTTTTCACCAATATAATCAAAATCTTGTGCCAAGATTCAAATTTTGTTTAGTCCAACTCCTTTTAGCTGATACTAATAAATGTTCTAATAATAAATGAAACGTGAGGAAGTACCTAATTAAAATATTTGGTAAAAATATCTACATTTTATGAAAGTAAAAAAAAAAATAATTTCCAGTGGTTCCAACGGTTCAGCTTTCTTAACCTTTTTGTTTCTCTCCAATATACAAACATAGCCTCTTGGTAACATACAATCCTGAAAATATTATCTATAAGTCATACATCCTAGTGACGTTAGGGAAAAAACCTTTAGTCCACTCTATTTTTTAAGTAAATTATTCAGAAGTTTCAATATGTTCTAACTATTATCCTTACAAATTGTGCTTCAATTGCATGACTAATTTAAGACTGAGCACAATGAAAACATACCAGTGAGTCATGAAGTAACCCTAGTATAATTATAATCCACTCCATGAAAATAAAAAATGTCATGGATCCTCCTTCCTCAAAAGCTATACAAATTGAATATTAAAAAATTAACAAATCAAAATCTACCACTTTTACTAGACAAGTGACTGTCTACCCATAATTTATGAAGGGCCTTTGGTTTAGACCTATTATAAGAAAATATAACCCCTTCAAAACTTCCCAAATTAAATAGCACAAATATTTTGAAAGATATTTAAACATTAAAATCTTCTCAATAAGCACGGAAAATAAAAACTCAGAACAAAAACACGTAGAACTAAATAATCTGACTATATCATTGATGAAAATGCATTTAAATAAGAAATTCAAAATGTACTTCCTTAATCTCCCTTAGCAAATTAATTGAAGTAATTTGTTGTTAAATAGAGAAATATTACCATTTATAGTAACCTCTCACCATATATAGTAACCTCTTCTCTAAATAGTAGAAATAATACTCATATATTTAGAAACAATGAATAGAGAATTAAATCAATGTTTCAACATAAAGACACACTTTAAATCTTAATTTTTCAGAGTTATTTTCCTAATTTTAATCCATATATAATTATTTACAAATACCTAATGGCATATTAAAACAATTATCAAAAGTTTTTTTACAGCTTAATATTTGAGATTTTTTTTCATAGCAGCTTACTGTTTGAGTCACCTTGGTTATTTATATGAAATATTGCTTTTTTTTCATTAGATGTGCTTGCAAGAAGTTGTTCCTAAGATTTCAGTTGACTTGTAACTCTAAAGCGCTAATTTTTCTCAGCTTGACAAGTAAACATAAAAGTCTTTTCTTATCGCCTATTGAATTTTTTGATAGGAAATAAAACATAAAAACGATTACATGTTGCTCCAGGCAATTTGGAAGCAGTTCAGTGGTTCATTACAGACCTGAAAATCCCCAGAACTCAAGATGAGTAGTGTATATCTAGATTACAAAGTTAAATACAAATTTTAAGGAGAGTCAGTCTGTGGAGATATGACATCAAGCTCTTGATATTGATCTATGCCTTAGATCATAACAGTTACAAACTAATTGCTGTAGTACTTCATTGTCACTCATAGATGTTCTAAGAAACTTTCTCAAGTGGAAATTCTAAAATTTAATCTACCATAATGTATATATATATTTTTTTAATATTTATTTTATATTGGAGTAGATTTACAATGTTGTGTTAGTTTCAGGTGTACAGCAAAGTGATTCAGTTATACATATACACGTATCTATTCCTTTTCAGATTCTTTTCCCATATAGGTTATTACAGAGTATTGAGTAGAGTTCCCTGCGCTATACAGTAGGTCCCTGTTGATTAGCTATTTTATATATAGTAGCATGTAATATTAATCCCAACCTCTTAATCCCATAATATATTAACACAACATCTCAAGACAAGACCTACTCTCAACTTATATTTCACTTGATAAGTAAGGAACTTATACTGATAACAAATGCAAATCTACCTGTATGGATAAGCAATAATATTGTATGACAAGAGCTACAATAGCTACAATTCGTTCACCTTCCCAAACAAAATAAGAATTTTCTCAGATTTAGAGCTGTCCCTGAGCCCCTACCTTTCATCCCTCCATACAAACAAACATCCCTCCATACAAACTCATCCCTGAGTCCTATTGATTCCGCCACCCTAATGACTCTCCAATCCATCCATTTTGCTCTATTTCTGGTCCGATTGCTTTATTTTAGTCCTACATTACCTCTTACTTGCAGTGTTGCAGTTGTCTGGTTTCCATGTCTCCAACTTCTGCACTTCCCGACACAGTTCATAATTTTAGTCAGGGTGAGCTTTCTCTGACCTCAGTTCTCTCCTTCAGTTTCTCTCTACTCCCTATGGTATCCACATGCCTAGAACAAAATACAGTAACATACAAAGCATCCATGATCTGGCTGGTCTTTTCACGTTTATTCTCCCCAAAACCATCTCATCTTGTATTCCATATTCTAGAAACTACTTCTATTTTCTTGAACATTCCAGACCACATCATGCTTCCAAGTTTATGTTGCATCATTTGCCTACAGAATTCTTCCCTCTCTATTCCATTTCACCCACCACCATCTCTCTGAGAAATACATCCATTCACAACTGCTCAATAAATCCAGAGTAGAAGTGATCATCCTTTCCCAGTAATGCCCACTGTGCCCTGTACGTATGCCTGCCATAGCCTCAGTAACTCTGAACTGCAGACTTGCATGTTTTGTCTCCCTATAAGTTCCTTGAGGATGGAGACTGGGTTGTATTCATCTTTGCATCCAAGGACCTGGTACAGTGCCTGGACCACCACACTGAGTCAGTGTTTATTGAATGAGCCACTGAATCGATAACACAAAAGTTTATTCTGTCTTTCTGAAGAGAGATCTGTGCCTAAATTACATATAGAAATATCTCTCAGAACTACAGACTAGCTTAATAAAGAATGATACTGGCAGTCCATGAACTGCCATCCTTTTTTTTTTTTTTTTTAAGTTTTTGAATAGACATCGCTGGTAAGTTAAAGCACATAACAGAGTCACGGAGTAAACAAATGCTCCACAAGTTTTTTCCCTTTGGTCTCTTGGAGGCCAGTGCACACATAGTCCAAAGGAAAGCACTTTTTATTTTTCTGATGTTATCAACAACTTCAGTTCTATACTACTTGAATTAAAATGTCCTCCACATCATCTTTACCTGCTTCTCAGTATTTAATGATACCTTCCCTGGAGGCTTAAAATGTGGTAAAGAGTTTTGTGTTCTAGAAAGGAGATTGGCATGGAGTCAGGAAATCTGTGTCCCAATACTGGTTTTTTCCTCATATGAACTTTGATATTTTGTCAAGTTGCAAACTATAAGATACGAAGAGAAAAAACTAATAGGACACCTTTAAAATCTCTATTAAAAAATTCAGGGTATTACTGAACTTCAGAAAATAGAGATTGTTGAAATGGAAAAATATATCCTCACATGTGAAACTTCATAAAAATACCAGTTATCCCTAATTTATCTATAAATTTCATACACTTACAAACATAAACTGAAATGTTTTGTGGAATCTGAGAAGTTGATCCTAAAATTTATATCAAGTAGATAAGGGTCAAGAACAGCTAACACAATTTATTGAGAAGTTTTGGAAAGTTTGCCCCACCAGCTGTCAAGACTAAATATGAAGTCACAGTAACTGTGATAACAGGTGATGATACTAAGGTGATCAACAAAAAGATCAATGGCACAGAATACAGAGCTCAGAAAGAGTCCTGCGCGAGTGAAGTACGTCAGAAAGAGAAAAACAAACATCGTATATTAACACATATGTGTGGAATCTAGAAAAATGGTACAGATGAACCGGTTTGCAAGGCAGAGATAGAGACACAGATGTAGAGAACAAACGTATGGACACTAAAGGGGGAAAGTGGTGGGGTGGTGGTAGTGTGATGAATTGGGAGATTGGGATTGACATATATACACTAATATGTATAAAATAGATAACTAATAAGAACCTGCTGTATAAAAAAAAATAACAAAGGACGTTAGTACAATTGGTTACCTAGTGGGGAAAATTAATTTATTACCCTTACATTATTAACAAAAATAAATTCCATTTGGATTAGTTACTTAAGTGTTAAAAAATTCAGTATGTAAAATTATTAAAAGAAAATATATAGGGAAAAAAATGAAAGAGTCCTGTGCATTTATGGACACAATGTATAACAGGTGGCATTAAAAGTCAGCAAAGGAAGGATGGGCTATTCAGTAAATACTGTTGGCACAATGGTTATGCGACCAGATGGAAAAATTAGATGCACACCTCATACCATAAAAGGACTGGTACAGTTCTGAACACTTTAAAATCCTAAAAGCAGAAACACCATCCCTTCTCATCACAGGTGGCCCTGTCTCAAGTAAACCTGATCTGAGCAATGGAGGGGCTGTAAATCTGAGGACGACTGGAGATGGGTACCAGAGTGGGCTGGAATTTTTATAACCATCAGTGGAAAGTGATGGGAAGGCCTAGGGCAACAGCCCAAGACTGAATCCAGAGGTGGGAAAATATACCCCGCTTCAGAGAGTGAGTTTAATAAAGGACGGTGAGAAAGACTAAAGATACTTCCTACTGTGATTGAGCAAATCCATAGCTTTAATACATTAGTTACAACAGATTAAATTGCAAAATAATAAATTGACCAATATAATAGATTTGTTACATAATGATTCAGACCAATAGATTTCCAGCTTATATAACTATAAACAGTGGATCACTGACCCCTCTGCTTCCAAACTCCTACCTTAATTCACACATTTCTTCATTCTTTCTTTATTATTCACTCAGCAAATAGTTTCTGAATATGTCCTTTATGCCAGGCTCTATGCTAGGCTCTGGCAATAAAATGGTGAACAAATGAAAGCCCTCGTTGACTTCAGAACATTACAGTAAAATGGGAATTATTGGTATTACTTTGCAAGTGCTGATGCAGAGGTTAAAATAAGTCATTTACTCAAGGCTGAGACAGCAAGAAAGGCACACCGCCCCCCCCCCCCAAATCCTCGAATGCTGAACTCAAATCCTGCATTCATTCCATTATTGCACTTGGCTCTTACTCAGTTTGAAAAATTACTATAATTGAGTCTTAGTAGTGCCTTCTTATACAATATTATTGAAAGATTGAAGTAAAGTCTGTTCTATGCCATGAACTATCTGTGTGTCCCCAGGTATATAAATACTTACCAGGAAGTTTCCTCACCTAATCAATAAAGTGTTTAGATTAAATGATTGCTATGACTTCCTCAAATTCTATTTTTTAAATTGTAAGATCTGATAAATTGATGCAAATGTTGATAATAAAAGAACTTAACTTTGAAGGTATTGCTATTGGGTCACAATTTCATTAGAACAAAGACAGGAAGATATAACTGAAGTTATTCATAACATTATATTAGAAAATGAGAGGGCAAGTTATATCAGGCTAAAATTTTGGAAACAATGCTAAGATAATATTATCATTATTTCCTTTTAGCCCATTAAAAACATGAAATTACACTGACTGCATTATTATGAGGCTGTTAATATTAAGATTATATTTTGTCTTTAGCCAGAATAATTTGGGTGATTATTGTTGCCACTGCAAATACTCTTTTCAAACTCTAAATTTCTTTTATTATTGTAGCTAAGATTCTGATTAGCAGTCTTTTCCATAGGATAACTGGAAGATCTTGGCTATTAAGGAGGAAACTTTTCACTGTTTTTACATAAACTCATTGTTATTCTCTGAGACCCATAGAAGTGACACATTAAGTCCTTATTGGAAGGTCTTATATTAAAAATAGATAGTTATACTTTTCTCCCTTGATAATTTAAACATGTTATTAAAAAAGCAAAAACCTAACTATTTATGGAGCAAATTTTTCCCCTTTGTTTCAACTCACCAGCTTCCTCACCACCCTGAAGAGAATCAAGCTGATGGTACTAGGTAGCAGCTATTTAATAAATAATTGTTGAATAAATTAGTAAGTAGGTAGCACAGAAAGACAATATACTCCAGGGAACTAAATTAGTCCATCTGCTAATTTAGTACCAGTAGTTTAGGGAAATTCATCAACCTCTATTTTTCTCATTCATTCATCAATCCATTACTTCATTCAACAGTATTTTCTAATTATCAAACCAGAGGGCTTAGCCCTGGAAATAGACAGAAGAATAAAACAGAGGTTTTTCTTGGCTTAAGAAGGTTACTCTTAAGGCAGAAAAATATGAAAACACGATGTTACAATTGCTGTAATACAAGTATGTAGTTTCCAAAAGTAAGTGTCATTAATACTACTTCTGGGAGTGTCAGAACACTTAGGAAAGACAAAGGAAGAAAGAGCTGAGCTTGCTCTTGGAAGATGAGGAGAATCCTACATGAGGAAAGCGGAGGGAATTCTGGACAGCCGGCAGAGAGGGTGCACAGGCACGGCACTGTGCAATAATAGTGGTCAGAAATTAACATTTGACCTTAACTGACGCTTGCTTGGGACCTGGTGCATTAGTCTTCTCCAGCTGCCGTAACAACATACTGTAGACTGGGTGGCTTAAATAACAGAAATTTGTTTTCTCACAATTCTGGAGGCTAAAAGTCACAAATCAAGGGGACAGCCAATTGGGTTCTTGGTGAGAGCTCTTTTGACTTGTAGACAAACACCTTCTCACTGTGTCCTCACAGGGCAGAGAAAAGCCACTTACGGTGCCTTTTCTGTATGGGGATCAGTGCCCCACCCTTATGGCCTCATTTAACCTTAACTACCTCTTTTTTTTTTTTTTTAAGGTTATTTTTTTTTTTTTGGCCGTGCCACGTGGCTTGTGGGATTTTAGTTCCCTGACCAGGGATCGAACCCTGGCCCTTCAGCAGTGAGAGCCGGATCCCAACCACCGGACCGCCAGGGAATTCCCAACCTTAACTACCTCTTAAAAACCCCATCTCCTCATCCAGTCACATTGGGGGTCAGGGTTTCAACATATGGATTTGGGGAGAGACACAATTCAGTCCATGGCACCTGGCATGGATGAAAAGTGATACATACTGTAACTCGAAGAGGAAACTGGGGCTGGATTGTGAAAGGCTTGGGTTCCATTTTTATTTCGCTAAATTTGCCAATTGGGTAGACTTGGCATGGCTGAATGGTTTGGAGCAAAAGAAAGTCCACTCAAAGGAAGATGAATAGGCTGGGGAATGGAGACGAAGGAGTCACGAAGGAGGCAAGTTCGGTGGGACTAGACCAACCGCTCACGGCTTGTGAGAAAGACGTACACTGAGGATGATCCCCAGGTTACAGCCTGGGAAACGGAGGGACTGATGGCGATGCTTTTCAGCGAAGCAGCAAATGCCGATGGGAGCAGAATTGAGAGGGAGACACTGAGCAAGTGTGAAGATGACCCTGAGCTGATTTTGGAGTTGAACAGATCAGAGTATCTTACGTACAACTGAATGTACTACTCTGGAGATCCCAAGAGACAAGAACCAAAGACAGAACTCTGGGGAACATTTAAAGTATAATAAGAAAGAGGGACCTAAGGAAACTAATTTGGAGGTCCCGAGACGTAGGAAAAGACCCAGAGAAAGTGGTGGCATGAAGGTCAAAGGAGAGCCCCATTTCAAGAATGATGTCTATCTCAAATGCCTTAAAGACGTTACATAACACAGTGGGCGAGTCCTTACCCTGCCTCTCTCTCTTGAGGTCTGCCTAACTGCAGGCAGTATATATCCTCTTCTTCTTCTTCATGTTCTTTCAAGGAGAAGTGGCCTGCTATGATCCAGCATTGCCTGTGCCTGGGTGGGGAAGGTGCTCTAACTCAGAAAGGAAGTATTAGCAGGTCCTAGCTGGTCTCACAATTAGCTACGCGCTTCAGTAGCAGCTTCATGTGTCTGTAAGTTGATATGTTGATCCCTATTTGCCTAATTTCCATATCTCTCTCTCAGATGGTTACAAACTTGGATGAAAAAGAGGGGTGCCTTTTAGTGGGTCCTCTCAAACCTCCATTTTTAAAATTGAGAGAAATAAGATTTGTGGGAAAAGTGATGCTTCAAGAGCAAACTTCCGCAAACCCAAGGGAACACTGAAGACGTTTACGAGGAGTTAATTAATAGGTGTACATATGGCGGCAAAAGCACTTGGCAGAAGCCTTGTGTTTGAATACATCACAGAGCTAATCCACTGTAAACAATGTTGATTTAGCTTTCAGAAAGTACTTTAATGGGATTTAGTCTTATGTAAACTTCCTCGTTGATAGTGCTAAAATAAATAGGTTGCTTTAAGAATTTACACAACTGACGTTTATTTAGACAGACTGCGGTAAGGTTTTTTAGATCACTTTTAAAAGACGTACCCTCCACACTCCCTTTATTGTCCCTCATTCACGGTCTGAAGTCCTGAAAGTGTCCTCAATTAGATTTCCAAACAATACTGTAACCAGCATATGTCCCGAGTGAGCGAATTACACGGTTTGCCAGGATCTCTAAACAACCGCCACCAACCCTCCGCTTCACTTAGGACAAAGGTGGGCTGCTTGGAGCTTCCGTTATGACACAGTGAGTTTGAGTTCTGACTCCCAAACACTAAACTGACAGCTTCAGTCCCTTTATTTTTTCCCCCAAAATTTAACTCACACATTGCTCATGAAAAACAAACACTCCACCCTGTAAGGAAAAAAAAAATCCCTCCAAATAAGCTGCCTATTCTCTGTCTCCACTTTGAGAAGCTACTTTAATTGGATTCATTTCTTCTCTTTCTAGAACGCATGTCTTCATCTCTGTGCTGCTTTCTTGCTCTCTCTCCCTTTCTTCTGTCTTTAATTATGTACAAACTACTTCCCCTAACAAACTGCCCTGGACTTTTCTGTCCCTCTAACTACTTGACTATTCTCTCACTTTCCCTTTGTTCTTTCAAATCTACCCCAAATTTGTTGTCTACATCCCTAGCTACGAATAATTCTCCAATTATAATTCTTCTTTACCTGGTTTCCACTTAGACCATCAGTGTGTTATCATTCTTTGTACCAAGTGGTTGTGCAATAACTATCTATTAATTACTAGGAATTATTTTGTCCTAATCCATCCAAACAGGGTGATATAATTTAGGTTAATTACATTTTGGCATGAATACACCTTAAACTTACACAATGTCATTTGTCAATTACATATCAATAAACCTGGAGTGAAAAAAGTAATTTAACATTAAAAACACATCAGTAGGGCTTCCCTGGTGGCGCAGTGGTTGAGAATCTGCCTGCTGATGCAGGGGACACGGGTTCGAGCCCTGGTCTGGGAAGATCCCACATGCCGTGGAGCAACTAGGCCCGTGAGCCACAATTACTGAGCCTGCGCGTCTGGAGCCTGTGCTCCGCAACAAGAGAGGCCGCAATAGTGAGAGGTCCGCGCACCGCGATGAAGAGTGGCCCCCGCTCGCCGCAACTAGAGAAAGCCCTCGCACAGAAACGAAGACCCAAAACAACCATAAATAAATTAATTAATTAATTAAATTAAAAAATGTCTGCTTTGCAAAAAGACAACATCACGAGAATCTGAACACAAGTCACAAGTTGGGAGAAAATATTTGCAAAAAAAAATAAAATAAAATAAAAAGAATATCCATTAAAAAAAAAAAAAAACACATCAGTATAAATTGATACAGCCACTCTGGAGAACAGTATGGAGGTTCCTTAAAAAACTAAAAACAGAACTACCGTAGGACCCAGCAATGCTACTACTGGGCATATACCCTGAGAAAACCATAATTCAAAAAGACACATGCACCCCAATGTTCATTGCAGCACTATTTACAATAGCCAGGATATGGAAGCAACCTAAGTGCCCATCGACAGACAAATGGATAAAGAAGATGTGGCACATATATACAATAGAATATTATTCAGCCATAAAAAGAAATGAAATTGAGTTATTTGTAGTGAGGTGGATGGACCTAGAGTCTGTCATACAGAGTGAAGTAGGTCAGAAAGAGAAAAACAAATACTGTATGCTAACACATATATATGGAATCTAAAAAGAAAAAATGGTTCTGAAGAACCTAGGGGTAAGATGGGAATAAAGACACAGACCTACTAGAGAATGGACTTGAGGATATGGGGAGGGGGTGGGGTGAGATGTGACAGGGTGAGAGAGTGTCATGGACATATATACACTACCAAATGTAAAATAGATAGCTAGTGGGAAGCAGCCGCATAGCACAGGGAGATCAGCTCGGTGCTTTGTGACCACCTAGAGGGGTGGGATAGGGAGGGTAGGAGGGAGGGAGATGCAAGAGGGAAGAGATATGGGGACATATGTATATGTATAACTGATTCACTTTGTTATAAAGCAGAAACTAACACACCATTGTAAAGCAGTTATACTCCAATAAAGATGTTTAAAAGAAAAAAGAAAATTAATGAATCTCATTGACTAGAAAACTGTTATAAAAATAGTTGAATCTAAAAAGGTGTGTGGCACAAAGTAGATGCTCACTGAATAAATGGGTATAATCATGATGGACATGATTTAGCACACTTCTTAGCCAAAGTGCTGAAGGACTTATCCCACCCTCACATTTCTTCATGTACTTTGTATTCATTGATGGTGAAAAAACGCAGTCTGTTCATTTGTCTGTACCACACCAAATATGAAAGTGTTTTCTTAAAGGGAAAAAAAAAAAAAAACCACTGAGATACATTCACCATGTTCTTCATTATTAGCCTGCATCACATGTGACCAGGCTGTTGGGTACACAGTAAACATGGAGACCAGACTGACCACTGGGAAAGCTGGTATTGGACAGAGATCTCCAACAGGGTCATCAGCTCATGAAACAGGAAATCACAGTCTCATTACTGACACTAGAAAGGGTTTCGCAAGTGAGAGAATTTGTTGTCAGTCAAAGGAAGACGATCAGAAAACTAAGATCAGTAATTGAAATAAACAATGATCAATGAAAAATTAAGACAATTATCTAAATAATCCAGGCAAGCTAATATTTTTGGCAAAAAGGAAAAAGAAGTTCAGAATTTGAATGGCCAGGATTGGCTCTCTGCAATCTGCACAGATAAATATTCAACTTCGAGGCCTATCTGTAAAAATAAAACCTCAGCTTTTATTTCCAAATTAGGGTTAGGTCACCTGAGGCCATTTAGAATCTTTACAACATTACAATAATAATTAATAAAATAAAATTTTGATTTCCTCTTAAGAACTTCTTTAACATGTCATAAGTAGTTATAGTCAGGGTTAGCAAAAAGCCACCGATTTTAAATACATCACAAATGCAGTATTTATTCATTCATTCAGTAAGTGTTGCCAGAGCGTCTCCTGGGACGAAGGGCTGTGCGGAGAGGGAGAACACAGACATTAAGACGCGTACTTCTTTCCAGGCAGATGGAAGGAAGAAGACAGGACCCATAAATAAGAGCAACACATGGAATTTTCTAGATCAGAGGAGGGAGGGTGTTTTTCTCCCACCATGGCAGCTACAGAGGTGGGAAAGGCATCACTGGTGATTTAAAAATTGGATCTGTAGAGGAGTTTAAAAATTAGTAAATATTTAAACTTGTAAAAACCTGGAGATGGATATTCTCAGCAAAGGACGCAATGTGAGCAAGGTAAAGGTGGTGGAACCAGAGAGCGTGTGTTTACCCAAGGCGAGCCATTTTTCCTGGAAGATGGACTTGCAGGGAGCGAGCAGGTGGGGGGCGTGTGGGAGGGGGTGTGCCATAGGGGCAGAGCCCGAGGAGTCACGGTGCCTGAAATGGCAAGCTCCTCAATGGAACGTTATTTACATACAGCCTCGAAACGTCAGAAGTCTTTTAGCGGAAAAAATTAACTAGATCAAATCTGTGTTCTTCCTACGCAGGCTTTTTAAGAATCAAGGCTTCTTTTCCAAGTAGTGTTGCTAAATCTTAAAATTCAAAGAAATAAAACTAAAACAGGAGGAACGACATATCAGTGTGTTACTCTATGCCAGGCACAGGGCTAAATCCATGACATGCATTAACCCGTTTAATCTTCATAAGCCTGGGATTCTTCGTTGGTCCCTTTTTTTTTTTTTTATTCTTTTTTTTTATTTATTTATTTTTGGCTGTGTTGGGTCTTCGTTTCTGCGCGAGGGCTTTCTCCAGTTGCGGCGAGCGGGGGCCACTCTTCATCGCGGTGCGCGGGCCTCTCACCGTCGCGGCCTCTCTTGTTGCGGAGCACAGGCTCCAGACGCGCAGGCTCAGTAGTTGTGGCTCACGGGCCCAGTTGCTCCGCGGCATGTGGGATCCTCCCAGACCAGGGCCCGAACCCGTGTCCCCTGCACTGGCAGGCGGACTCTCAACCACTGCACCACCAGGGAAGCCCCGTTGGTCCCATTTTTCAGATCAGAACATAGAGGCAACAAAGCTAAAAAAAACATGCACAGTTTCACCCCGTTAAGTGGCTGAGTGTAATTTGACTCAAGGTCCCTCGGACTCCAAAACTCATGCCCTTATCCACTATGACACACTACTTCTCAGTGTTTTCATTAAGTAACATAAGTAAAGATACTTGGAAGATTGATACTTTTCTACCACATTTAATGGAAAGAAATGGCTGGGCTACTTTCAACCATCAATTTTCCATGTAACAATTTATGTGACAACACTGATATATATCCTCGACACTGCCTTACAAATATGCCTTAGAAATAATTTCCCTAAACACATATTTCCCAGACTGTTATAATGTATTTGAAAATTAAAATATTGATTTAATTCGTGTACCTTGATGATCATCTTGCTTCACAGAACTGCAGTTTTAGAATGCATAGATTATTCTTCCTCCAGAGGGGGAAATCTAATCAAGCAAAGACCTCTAGCCACACACAAATCCTATTTGGTTCCTTTTTATATTTTGAATAATAAAAATAAGGTATATGTTCTGGAATAACGAAACTTCTAAAAAAATTATATTTTAAAAATATTTTCAAGGTGCCTCCTGTTTCTCAAGCATTCACTATTACCAATTAATCAGAAAACCACAATGTACCTTTCTGCTTTATTTGAATTAATTCTAAAGGTTCTTTACTGTTTTACAGCATGTGATTAGTTTACTAATGTAACCACATTGAAGATTCCCATATAAAAGAACTAGAAGTAAAATATTTGGGGTGTTAATGAAGTAACTAGAATCTAGTCATTTTTATATTCTATATTTGAAAAACAAGAACCTTTTTGCAGAAGAACAAAGGTCACTTTCCGTGTCTAATTATGAGACGCAAGGCACAGAGATGATGACAGTCAATGTGATAAGTGATGAGTCGTGTGGCATGCCATCTGCTGGTCCCCTATCCCTAGAGCTTTCTCACTGATTTTTCCCCATTTCCTTGGAAATTCCCCAGCTGTAGGTTTCACCATCTCCCCTCTAACCACAGCTTTTTGTGTTCTTTTTGTTGCCTAAGGGAGCAGTGCTGAAGGTTGCACCAATCAATCTTATCTCTACTCAGCAGAAAAAAGACAGCTCTACAAAGCACCGCTGCTGATTTGTTCTTGTGATCTGCCATTGGCTTGTTTTCTGATAAATTTCTTGTTTGTCAGGGCCTCTGTCAAACGTTTTATATTTATAGCCTCTGGGGTGATCAATCCTAATACAGTGTCTTCTGCTAAATTTTGAATCAAGATCACTCCTGACATTTACTTAAGCATGGCACTGTCCAGTATGAAGCTCATGGCTCTGCCTTTTGTGATAGAAGAAGGAGAAGAGAGACAGCTTTATATTTTATTAACATAAAAAAGGACCGCTATTTCACTCCTCACCTGTGCCACCTTTTCTGTTTGTAATGGACCGTAAGCTGAATCATACTGAGTTCCTCCTTTGGGGAGTCTGAAAAGAGTATAAAATAGACTCTGCTACCTTTAATGTCATTAAGAACCTGCAGATACTGATAGCTACTATTTAAGCTCATGATTTGCAAAACGAATACAAAGTTAACGTAAACAAGGTATTCTCATTCCTGGGTAATACAGATACCTCCTACACACTGAGCTAATCTATTTCATATTGTAAAAGCAGTTTTTAGCAAGTTCAAATGTATCCTTATACGAGGCATAAAATAGATTAAGAAACCCCTCTGGTAAGCGAAGATGTTGTGTCATATTTCAAAGCAAACAAAGCTTTTCTTGAAATTCGAAATTTATTTTCCCTTCCTGAACTGATCAATTTACTTAGACCATATTTCACCTCACTAAGGATATGAGAAGACACTTGATTAAAAGTAAGAACACATAGTTGTAGCACTGCAGTGGTTTGAAAATAAGAAGCCTGAATGTATAAATAGGATGTGCTGTGTCTTGGACAAACAACACATCTTTTATAGAAATGCATATTTTATGGATATATTATATGTTATATATGTATATATATATGTGTAAATATACATGATAAGACAAAGGGATAAACATTTACAAGAAAATGAAAATCAAAAATTCACATTTGCATGATCCGTTCACTAAGAATTGGACATTAAGTCACTCTCCTAAAGAACACACTCTAAATATATCCTTTACTTTTAAACATTGTTCTCTTAATTTTTTCTTATTTACTTCTTTTTTTTTTTGAATTTTTGAATTTTATTTTACTTATTTATTTTTACACAGCAAGTTCTTATTAGTTATCCATTTTACACATGTCAGTGTATACATGTCAATCTCAATCTCCCAGTTCATCTCACCACCACCCCACTTTCCCCCCTTGGTGTCCATACATTTGTTGTCTACATCTGTGGATTTTTTCTTATTTACTTCTATGACACACTGTTTTTTCTCGAAGTTGTTTTCTAAACCTAAGCAATCTAATCACACATTCTCTGTTGTCTCTAAAATTGTGTAGTGTTTGAATCTAACAAAATTATTAAATTCAGATCTTAAACAGCATACCTACTAAATAACTTCATTTGCACAATTGGTGCACACCAATTGGAGTGAAATAGAGGCCCTTTGTTATGTTAATAAAATATTAATTGAATGAATTTTGACACTTTAGTTATTCATTTCATTGGAAGCTTCATTTCTTCAGCAAATTTCTACACTACTTTATGCCGTATATTTTCCAAGTGCTAAAGTTAACAAAGTTAAATATTATCTCATAACATAAGGAAATGTAACTGTTATATAGGGGAAAGATTTTTTTATTTGTGTATATAAAAATTGGTACCAACTTCCTATGGTCAAATTCCATTTGTTGTACTTTTATGAGGACGGTATTAAATTAAGCCAACCTCTTCTCAGCCCCAAGAAACTAAAAACCTCACAATTCTTTGAATATAGTTAAAAGCAGGAGAAAACATCTAACAGTAAAAATAGTTGTTTGGACCAACTTTTGGCTAGAAGAGAAATATTCTTCTATGCCCACAATCCATAAAGATAAAAGTCCTTAACTTTTCAAAGTATTTTCTGATGCCAAGAGAGGAAAAATAGAGGGGATACCGCAGAATGATGTTTGGGGAGAAAGGATTTAATTGTTACATTTCTATGAGAAAAAGAAATTCTGCTTCTGTATCAAAAGAAACACTTCCAGCTGTTCCATTCTGCCTTGTGGGCTAGCTAGGCAAACCTTCCACCAATTAAATTGGAAAGTAAGATGGAATTGACAGAGAGCAGTAGTTACCTGCCATGGTGTATTCTAGAAGATGCTTTTCAAAAATGCTGGTGCTGGGGCCCCACTTCAGAGCACCTGAATCTTGGAGGCAGGGGGTGGGCATCAGCATTGTAAAAACCTTCCCAGGTGATTGGTCTCAACTGACCACTCCCTAAATCCTCTCTTAAGAACTGACAAAGCATCCAAATACCATAGGATATCACTTACATGTGGAATCTAAAATATGACACAAATGAACTTATCAATATTTACAAAACAGAAACTGAGTCACAAACATAGACAACAGACTTGTGGTTGCCAAGGGGGAGGGGGCTGGGGGAGGGATGGAGTGGGAGTGTGGGATTAGCAGGTGTAAACTATTATATAGAGAATGGATAAACAACAAGGTCCCACTGTATAGCACAGGGAACTATATTCAGTATCCTGGGATAAACCTTAATGGGAAAGAATATGAAAAAGAATGTACATATACGTATAACTGAATCACTTGGCTGTAGAGCAGAAATTAACACAACATCGTAAATCAACTACACTCCAATAAACGTTTTTAAAAAAAATTTACAGAGCATCCAAAGCAGGGAGGACAGCACAGCCAGTGTCCATAACACCCAGAAGATGAGTGCATGGATTTAGCAGCTTTGCAGAAATAGTGGAGGGAAGATACAGGGAATCCTGGTGATCTTAAGGGCCCACAAATTTCATTTCATGTATATCAAAAATAATACCCCCCCAAAAGCAAAGACTCTACTCTGAGTGGAATAGTTAGCAAACATACTTGAGCACAATCAGAAAAGGCTGCGTGGACCCCATCAGGGTCTCCAGGAAGACTCGAAGATGCTGCAGCCGCCTAAGCCCTTCAGCATCTCAGAGACACCCCGTGTCATCTCCTTCCAGAAAGACAGAAACCCACCCTGCAGGGACAACACCTGCAGGGAATAGAATTCAAATTGAACAGGTCAGGAACATTGTCAAGTTCATTGCTGGATGTGAAGGGGGCCGAGAAGGTGGATCTCAGGTCTGAAGACACATCTGCACAGAGAGGCCATGTTTTCAACAGATGAGAAAGTCCTCAAGCAAAAACCCACATCTGCCCAGGAACCCACTCCTGAGAATACAGCAAAACGAGCCATGAAAAGAAGAGAGTATTCCCACCCAAACACATGAAATGACATCCTGAGAACAAAAGGAAAAAGTCTTGATTGATGTGCTAACAGATAATGAAAAGACCACAGTAAAATATGGCTGCAATGGAGAAGAAAACTGTAACCTAATATTAAATATGAGATAAAATGTTAAGAAAGGGGTAGAAGTCATGAAATTAAAGCATAAATCAAATATAGAAAAGATAAGAAAAAAAAGTGCCTAAACATCAGGCAAGTGTGCAAAGGCAGTTGACAGAGCTCAGAAAATAAAGTCATTTCTTAAATGCTTTTTAAGGTTAAAAAGGAAAGAAAGGGCTTCCCTGGTGACACAGTGGTTGAGAGTCTGCCTGCCGATGCAGGGGACACGGGTGGTCTGGGAGGATCCCACATGCCGCGGAGCAACTAGGCCCGTGAGCCACAACTACTGAGCTTGTGCGTCTGGAGCCTGTGCTCCGCAACAAGAGAGGCCGCGACAGTGAGAGGCCCGCGCACCGCGATGAAGAGTGGCCCCCGCTCGCCGCAACTAGAGAAAGCCCTCGCACAGAAACGAAGACCCAACACAGCCACAAATAAATAAATAAATAAATTTATTTTTTAAAAAGGAAAGAAAAATGGCCTGGCTGGAATTTAATGAAGGGAGAGGTTGTTCCTCTTCTATTAAAAATGAATCAGAATGCTGGAGAAGGTGTGGAGAAAAGGGAAGCCTCCTACGCTGTTGGTGGGAATGTAAATTGGTGCAGCCACTATGGAAAACAGTATGGAGGTTCCTTAAAAAACTAAAAATAGAGCCACCATATGACCTAGTAATCCCACTCCTGGGCAAAAAATCCCAGAGAAAACTATAATTCGAAAAGATACATGCACCCCAATGTTCATAGCAACACCATTTACAATAGCCAAGACATGGAAGCAACCTAAATGTCCATCAACAGATGAATGCATGAAGAAGATATGGTATATATATACAATGGAATATTACTCAGTCATACAAAAGAATGAAATAATGCCATTTGCAGCAATATGGATCGACCTAGAGATTATCACACTAAGTGAAGTAAGTCAGACAAAGACAAATATCATATGATATCACTTAAATGTGGAATCTAAAAAAATGATACAAATGAATTTATTTACAAAAGAGAAATAGATTCACAGACATAGAAAACAAACTTATGGTCACCAAAGGGGGAAGTGGGGGGAGATAAATTAGGAGTTTGGGATCAACATATACACACTAATATATATAAAATAACCAACAAGGGTCTACTGTATAACACAGGGAACTATACTCAATATCTTGCAATAACCTATAATGGAAAAGAATCTGAAAAAGAATAGATACATATATACATATATATGTATAACTGAATCACTTTGAAACTAGCACAACATTGTAAATCAACTATATTTCAATAAAAAATAAATAAAAATAAATAAATAAACCAGAGACAGTCAGTAAATAGCCTGGGTTAGCATTAAGGCTAGGAATAGAACTTCCCAGCTTTCAAGTAGTTTATATTAAAAGGGCTCTTTTGCCCAGTTGGAATCCATAAATCACCTATATTATGTAGCACTGGACACACCTGGGGGCAACAGTAATAAAATTAAACAATAACCATGATTAAAATATTCTAATAGCTCCCTTGATTGGGCTCTGATTACACAGCTGAGCTCGAGGCTTTGCATACGTTATCTCACTCATTCTCCACAGTCACCCCTGAAGCCCATTATTCATACTCATTGTACAGAAGGAGAATCTCCATAAAGAAAGTGAAGTTTGCATGTATTGAGCCTGTTTGTTGGTCTTTGTCTTTATATTACTGTAAAATATCTGGATAGATTTTTAGGACATTTAGTAGGGCCAGGGGCTATGTCATGCGCACAGATTTTATTTTGGAAGATCCTTCAAAGCAGCTGACAATAAGGTAAACAGCCAGACCTGAGCATCTGCTGGCAGGAGAGATGCACTATTTGTATTAAGAGAGTGACACCAAGAAAATAAATGGGGATTTCAGATCTGAGCCCTAAATCAAAAGTCACAGACAGATACAGTAAGGCAATCACCTGCAACTGAGTTGCTTCTCAGAGGAAGTCCGTGTAGAGTGCTTCAGGCTGAGTTGCCTCCGAGATTTATCCATCCACAGATGGCTAATGAATTTCTGATGGAAGGCCCAATTAGACCAGCTAGCAAATACAAAATCCTGGAGGAGAAATGTTACCATGAATATAGTGGTTGGTGGTTGAGGCGTTCTAACAGCTGCTACTCGAAATGTGGTCCCCAAGAGTCAGCACATGGCATCAGCCAGGAGCTTGTGAGAGGTGCAGAGTTCCAGGCACCTCCCCAGATCTACTAAAGCTGACTCTGCCCTGTGACAGGATCCTCAGGTAATTCAGATATCTATGAAATTTTGAGAATCACCATTCTAAAGGACATAGGCGATTACGTTTGGTTTGGTTTTGCGATACAGTGAAAATTTTCACAATAATCAAAAAATGGAGTGTTCATAATTTACTCATCCATTCAATAATTATCCTTTTAAGTGCTTACTCTGTGCCATGAACTATATGAGATGCTGGCAATAAAGTACTGAAAGACGGGTAAGATTTTTGTACTTATAGAGTTGAGGATCTAGGAGATAATAAAGAGATAAATAAAAAAGTTAAAAGGATAATAAATGCTGTGAATGGAGAAATACAGGAATACATAAAAGCAGGACCTCCCTAAACTCAGTTTTTCTCACCCAAATTTGGGAAATAGTTGTGGCTTATGCAATGTTTCTTGGAGGTATATGGGGCGGTCTGTCTGAGACCAACGCTGCTTGATTTCGCTTCTAAGTCAGCAGGTCAGTTTCACCTCTTTCAACCTCTATCACTTGACATCACCAGGACACAATCCAGCAAGAGCCTGGCCGGGCACATCCCAGGCAAACGCTGAGGGAGCCTTCCATTCTGAGAAGCATGGCTAGAACAACAATACAGGAACTAAAGGATTAGCCATCTCTGGTGACACAGAATGAAAAGAAAAATGCCTTCAGACAGCTCTTACAAATAGGTAGCATGATGGCCTTCAGCCGCAGCACTTCTGCACTAAAATTTCCTTTGGCAGAAGTATTTGCCAGCCGCACTTGGAATGGTATCCCACCCAATGGGGTAGGGTGTGTGCTCTACAGGTTCTCTCTGTGGATGCGTGCTTCCAGTAGGCCAAAAAGGCAGCATGGAATTGAAAAAATCTGAGCTCACTTGTGCTGCGTGTAAGCTTTCAAAAATGACCTAACTTTCTAGAGAGGAATCAGTGAATGAGTGATTACATAAAATAACCATTTTCATCAATTGCTTCCCTTACATTGTTCAACATGATGTAGAAGGCCTTAAGGGCAGTTGCATTCTCATTTAAATTTCCAGTCCCTTTTTTGCCAGCTCTGTGATGCTGAGAATGTTACCTATCATCTCTGAGCATCATTTATTTATATCTATAAAATGTCAATAATCCCTGCCTCCTAAAATAGTTGAAGAAACTAAGTACGAATAAAGCACCTTTTAAGTGCCTCGTACAAAGCCAGAAAATCAAGTTGGCTTTCCACTGGCTGTCACCTGAACTCTTGAGCCTGGCATTTCCAAGCTCCCTAAACTAGCTGTCTGGCTTTTCAGATAGTTCCCCCAACTTTGCAGCAATTCAGTTGAATTCAAGCTCCAAGTTCCATTTACATGTCAAGGATTCTGCTAAGTACAAGGAATACAATGATCAATATTCAGAATGACATGGTTCCTATTCTTGCACAGTTTCTATTCTAGTGATGAAGACAGAACTGCAAATAGATAATGTCAATAAACTATGGAAAGTGCAGTGATAAAAGTATAATCAAGTTTCTATGAAAGCAGGGACATTAAACTCACCAAAAAAGGTTAAGGAAATTGTTCTGCACAGCAGGTGATGCTTGAACCAGATTTCTAAGGATGAGGGAAAAGTAACCAAGTAAAAATAGATTTGGGAAGGGCTTTTTTGGATAGAGGAAAAACACTAGCTAAGATGGTGTGATGCAAAACAGCATAATGCATGCAGTCAACAAACACAGTGTTACTGGAGCACACACACATTTGGGGGACATGCAAAAGATAAAGGCAAAGGGACAGACAGTGGGCCAGATTTGATGACACGTTAAGATGCATAGACATGAGAGGAAACCACTGAATGATTTCTACAAAGGTGGCAAAGCCAGATTTGCACTTTGCGTCTATCTCCCTAATGTCTGAGTAGAATACCCATCCCCAATTCCAGCGTTACAATTCACAGATGTGTCTCCAAAATGTGAAGGCAGGTCGAGGGTTATTCATTATTCATAAGGTAGGAACGTTTATGAAACCTTTTCTTTAAAAAATTATAATAGAGCAAAGTAACCATCCCCTCAATTATTTCTCAGTAATTCACTTATTTTCTGACACGTTTTTCCAATTTCAAGTTGGAAGTCATTGCTAATATTCGTCATCATTTTTCATTTACCTTTTGATATGCTTCTCCAGTAGGGAAAAAGAAGGGCAGACTCATAGCTAACATGAAATTTGCATGACTCTGGGTAAACCCCTGAGAACATGTCTTAAAAATGATGGTCTTCATGTGTCAAGGTGGGGAAAAAATTTTGAGAGCCATTGGTAGTTGTTATGGAGAATGAGTGAATTGCAGAGCCAAATTTAGAGACAGAAATTATTCTAAGAAATTGTTGTAAATCTCCCACTGTTCTCCGTGTGCTTGTTCCAGCCTTTGCTTACGTGGTTCTCCTCTCTATACACACACTTCAAATGTTTTTCCCTTCCTCCTGACACTCCAAGTCCTATCGACCTTTAAGGCTCAAACAGTAATCCTTCTACCATTATTCTAAAGGTACCAATATTTTCTTCCTTGTAAGACAAGCTACAAAATCAAGCGTATTATCATCAGACAGCATATTTGCTCTCCATTTGTTCTATGTGTTTTAATCTCATCTCCTCAGCTTGGTTTTCAAGTAGTGTAATGTTGGAAATAATATTTTTGCTTCTTTCTCAAATTTTCAAAGGGCAGGCATTGTCCAGAATCAATGGAAATTCCATTTGGCCCTTTAACCCTTTCACCTTTTCTCATAATATGATCTTATCATTTTTGCTATATGACAGAAGGACAGAGAAAATGGATGTGAAAGATTGTGTCCGAATAAGACATTCCATGGCTCAAGAATCTTTCAATCAGCAACTCCCTAGAGGAGAAAAATGGTGTTTGTAGGGGATCTGCTTTGCTTCTGTAGGTGGGGGAGGAAAATATTTATTTAGTTTTGGCTATTGCTTCTTTGTTTTGGCAACCAGGATTTATCTCTACCACTGTCTACGTTCTTCCTTAAATGTCAGGGGCTAGAAGCCCAGGAAATATCTTTCTCATACTTTCTTGTTTCCAGAGCCTAAATGCAATTGACATTCTGCCAGTGAGGTAACTTTACGTGAGATGTGGGAGAAGAAGAGAAACAGAATCCATTGCCTTTATCTTCCAGAAGCCGTGGTGAAGGGATGCATGGACTTTAGCAGATGTGAGGGTTTACATGGCCTTCAGATGTCACCTGTTTAAGTTCCCACCTGACAGAACCCACCTGGATGTGAATGGGAAACTACGAGTAGATGAGGGAGTTTCCCAAAGATTCCTGAAGATAATAAGTTATCAACTTCCTGATTTTCAGACCATACCTGAAAGTTCATGCCACCTTCGCTGACATTCACTACTCTGGCCCTTCCAGTGGTTTTACAAGGCTTTCATTCACTCTATTAAATCCCTTTCTGCTTGAAATACCTACAGTGGCTAATCCTCACTGATTCACAGTCATCCCACTAACATAATAAAATTCTCATCTTGATAAAATCATATTTGCAAGGGAACCAGGATGGATGACTTTATGAGTTTCACTGGGCAACTTTTTGACCTCCCTTAATTTCCAAAATTTCTAGTATTGTCTAGTTGTGCAATTCTCTTCCTTGAGTAATTAATAGGGAAATCCCTAAAATGGATAGAACTTATAAGTATGTATTTAGAAGGGCAACTGAAATAAGGAGCTAAAATATTGTCTTCCACACTGAGAGTAGCCTTGGGAGAAACAGAAAACAATACATAGAGAAATTAGTGACACCACCAGAGGAGAAATGAGTAGATAGATGCTCTGGGACCCAACCAAGAAAGAAAGGGAAATCGTGGCGGCTGGCTGTGCTTGAGAAGGTATCTCAGTGATTAGTAATCAGTATGCCTCTCCCCTGGAACCAGGCGTCTTACGAGTCAGCATCCAACCCAAGCCTGGGTATCTCCACTATCTCAGAAGAGTCCTTCACAAACTTCATTTCTTCATGGGCACTCTTTCCTAACGACTCTGATTTTAATGTCGCACACTATTCTCCCCTCACTCATTCACTCCTCCAACAATTGATTACCTGTCATATGTAAGTGTCGTTATAAACACTGGGCACACTCTGGTGAGTAGTCTTGACAAAATCGTTGCCCTTATAAAGCTTGTATTATGGTGTAGAAAATAGATATCCCACAGGTAAACAAGTAAAATAATTCCAGAATTTAGTAAGTGATGAAAAGGAAACAAACCAGATGATAGGTTGATAGCAGGGTGGGTATGAGGGGAGGTTAATTTAGGTGTGTGGTCTGGGAAAGCCTCTCTGATGAGGTGATATGTGAACTGTTATGTGAAAGGTAAAGAACCAGACGTACAAGAGTGGAGGAAAGAATGTTCCATCCTTCGGCTCTGGACAAAGAACATGAATAATATCAAGTGAAAGGCCCTTGAAAGAGCCCAAACTATGTTTTAAAAGGAGGAGAGCATAGTAAGTGAGCGGTAGAGTGTTGTGAGAAGCCAAATAGGTAAGGAAAGCAGGGTCTTTATCATGTAAGGTTGTGACGGTCATTGTGCAGGAGAGACTTGCATGCATTTGCTTTTTCACACACACACACACACACACACACACACACACACACCCCTTCACGTTCCAAAGCCAGTGCTGTGCTTCTATCTCTGCAAAAACAGCAAAGAAATCCAAATAAAAGGTGCTCTAACACCACTTCTGGTGAAAATCTCACCCCTGTGCAAGGCAGCCAAAAATAGTCTAAGCCAAGAGAAAACTGGGGAGCTTTATATGTGAATGCAACTGAAAATTACCAACCTGAGCAGCAGAAAACAGTACATTTGTGAATTCCATTATTTCATTCAGGCTTGGCAGGATCTTACCCTTTGTGAGAGGGCGTCATCAGCAAGACCATATTGCTTAATAATGGTTTCCAGTGTGTCCTTTGTGTGTTAGTAGTCTTCAAAATAAATACTTTTATATCATTACTACTATATTTTATTACAAGATAAAAAGTCTTGTGGCCCAAGTGGGTCTGACTAAGGCCTCAGTTCTTACGACAGGCATGAGAAGTCACCAAAGTGCTTTAAGCAAGGAACTGACATGATCTGATGCACAGTTTTAAAAAAATCACTGTGCTGGGTGGAAAAGACTGGAAGAGTGTAGTCTAGTTTAGAGAATTTTCCAATAGTCTAAGCAAAGGACAAATGTTTCCTGGATTAAAATAACGGCACTGGAAGTGCAGCATAATTTCTATTTTAAGTAGAGATGACATACTTGATTATTTGGATATGGAAGGCAAGAAAAAGGAGTAACCAAGCATGACTACTAGGTTTTAGGATTTTCCAAGAGATGGGATGATTATACCTTTTGCCAGGATGGGGACGGTTAGGGAAGTGTAGGGAGGGCTGAGAAGACAGAATATCAAGAGGTCTTTTTTAGATATGTTCCATATATTAGCGGTGGTGTGCTAGCAAATGTTTGACATTTGTTAAACCCTCCAGGTAGAAAAGCTATGCAAATATATCTCAAACACAAGCTTAATATAAATTTTACTCCCACAAAAATGACAGCATACAATTTGCAAATAAAAAAAATAAAATACCATTTACTGTAAAGACCATACAGTGTTGTATGCTTTTTATTTTAAAAAATTACTCAGCTTTTACAGGGCAGCCACAGAGAAGGTAAATAATTTGATATCAATCACGTTTGGGATTTTGACAGTTGAGGAAATAAAGGAAGAACAAGGCAGAGAAGTATAGATTGTTGCAGAAAACTATACTGTGGACTCTCTGATGGATGTGAAGGAAGCAAAGATAAGGAGGATGGGGGATGGCTTCAGGATGGCGGAGGCGTAAGACGCAGAGGTCACCTTCCTCCCCACAGATACATCAGAAATACATCTACACGTGGAACTGCTCCTACAGAACACCTACTGAACGCTGGCAGAAAACGTCAGACCTCCCAAAAGGCAAGAAACTCCCCACGTACTTGGGTAGGGCAAAAGAAAACAGAAAAAACAGAGACAAAAGAATAGGGACGGGACCTGCACCAGTGGGAGGGAGCCGTGAAGGAGGAAAGGTGTCCACACACTAGGAGCCCCTTCGCGGGCGGAGACTGCGGGTGGCGGAGGGGGGAGCTTCGGGGCCACGGAGGAGAGCGCAGCCACAGGGGTGCGGAGGGCACAGCGGAGAGATTCCCGCACGGAAGATCGGCGCCGAGCAGCACTCACCAGCCCGAGAGGCTTGTCTGCTCCCCCGCCGGGGCGGGCGGGGCTGGGAGCTGAGGCTCGGGCTGCGGTCGGATCGCAGGGAGAGGACTGGGGTTGGCGGCGTGAGCACAGCCTGAAGGGGCTAGTGCGCCACGGCGAGCCGGGAGGGAGTCCGGGAAAAGGTCTGCAGCTGCCCAAGAGGCAAGAGACTTTTTCTTACCTCTTTGTTTCCTGGTGCGCGAGGAGAGGGGATTCAGAGCGCCGCCTAAACGAGCTCCAGAGACAGGCGTGAGCCGCGGCTCTCAGCGCGGACCCCAGAGACGGGCCTGAGACGCTAAGGCTGCTGCTGCCGCCACCAAGAAGCCTGTGTGCGAGCACAGGTCACTCTCCACACCGCCCCTCCCGGGAGCCAGTGCAGCCCGCCACCGCCAGGCTCCCGTGATCCGGGGACAACTTCCCGGGAGAACGCATGGCGCGCCTCGGGCTGCTGCAACGTCACGACGCCTCTGACGCCGCAGGCTCGCCCCGCCTCCTCCGTACCGCTCCCTCCCCCCGCCTGAGTGAGCCAGAGCCCCCGAAGCAGCTGCTCCTTTAACCCCGTCCTGTGTGAGCGAAGAACAGATGCCCTCAGGTGACCTACACGCAGAGACGGGTCCAAATCCAAAGCTGAACCCCGGGAGCTGTGCGAACAAAGAAGAGGAAGGGAAATCTCTCCCAGCAGCCTCAGGAGCAGCGGATTAAAGCTCCACAAATCAACCTGATGTACCTGCATATGTGGAATACCTGAATAGACAATGAGTCAGCCCAAAACTGAGGAGGTGGACTTTGGGAGCAACTGTAGACTTGGGGTTTGTTGTATGTGACTGACTAGTTTCTGATTTTAATGTTTATCTTAGTTTAGTTTTTAGCACTTCTTATCACTGGTGGATTTGTTTATTGGTTTGGCTGCTCTCTTCTCTTTATTTTTAATTACTTTTTAATTTTAATAATATTATTTTAAATTTTATTTTAATAACTTTATTTTATTTTATTTTGTTTTGTTTTATTTTTTCTTTCTTTTTTTCCCCCCTTTTCTTCTGAGCCATGTAGCTGACTGGGTCTTGGTGCTCCGGCTGGGTGTCAGGCTTGTGCCTCTGAGGTGGGAGAGCTGAGTTCAGGACATTGGTCCACCAGAGACCTCCCAGCTCCACGTAATATCAAATGGTGAAAATCTCCCAGAGATCTCTATCTCAAGGTCAAGGCCCAGCTCCACTCAACAACCAGCAAGCTACAGTGCTGGACACCACATGCCAAACAACTAGCAAGACAGGAACACAACCCCATCCATTAGCAGAGAGGCTGCCTAAAATCATACTAAGTTCGCAGACACCACAAAACACACCACCGGATGCGGTCCTGACCACCAGAAAGACAAGATCTAGCTTCATCCACCAGAACACAGACCCCAGTCACTCCACCAGGAAGCCTACACAACCCACTGAACCAACCTTAGCCACTGGGAGCGAACACCAAAAACAACGGGAACTATGAACCTGCAGCCTGTGAAAAGGAGACCCCAAACACAGTAAGTTAAGCAAAATGAGAAGACAGAGAAACACATAGCAGATGAAGGAGCAAAGTAAAAACCCACCAGACCAAACAAATGAAGAGGAAATAGGCAGTCTACCTGAAAAAGAATTCAGAGTAACGATAGTAAAGATGATCCAAAATCTTGGAAATAGAATGGAGAAAATACAAGAAACGTTTGACAAGGACCTAGAAGAACTAAAGAGCAAACAAACAATGATGAACAACACAATAAAAGAAATTAAAAATTATCTAGAAGGAATCAATAGCAGAATAACTGAGGCAAAAGAACAGATAAGTGACCTGGAAGATAAAATAGTAGAAAGAGCTACCGCAGAAAAGAATAAAGAAAAAGGAATGAAAAGAATTGAGGACAGTCTTAGAGACCTCTGGGACAACATTAAACGCACTACCATTCGAATTATAAGGGTCCCAGAAGGAAAAGAGCAAAAGAAAGGGACTGAGAAAATATTTGAAGGATTATAGTTGAAAACTTCCCTAATATGGGAAAGGAAATAGTCAACCAAGTCCAGGAAGCGCAGAGAGTCCATTACAGGATAAATCCAAGGAGAAACACACAAAGACACATATTAATCAAACTATCAAAAGTTAAATACAAAGAAAAAATATTAGAAGCAACAAATAACATGCAAGGGAATCCCCATAAAGTTAACAGCTGAACTTTCAACAGAAACTCTGCAAGCCAGAAGGCTGTGGCAGGACATATTTAAAGTGATGAAAGGGAAAAACCTACAACCAAGATTATTCTACCCAGCAAGGATCTCATTCAGATTTGACAGAGAAATTAAAACCTTTACAGACAAGCAAAAGCTAAGAGAATTCAGAACCACCAAACCAACTTTACAACAAATGCTAAAGGAACCTCTCTAGGCAGGTAACACAAGAAAAGGAAAAGACCTACAATAACAACCCAAAACAATTAAGAAATTATAATAGGAACATACATATCTATAATTACCTTAAATGTAAATGGAATAATGTCTCCAACCAAAAGACATAAACTGGCTGAATGTATACAGAAACAAGTGCCATATATATGCTGTCTATAAGAGACCCACTTCAGACCTAGGGACAGATACAGACTGAAAGTGAGGAGATGGAAAAAGAGATTCCATGCAAATGGAAATCAAAAGAAAGCTGGAGTAGCATTTCTTATATCTGACAAAATAGACTTTAAAACAAAGACAATTACAAGAGACAAAGAAAGACACTACATAATGATCAAGGGATCATCCAAGAAGAAGACAGAACAATTGTAAATATTTATGTACCCAACATAGGAGCACCTCAATATATAAGGCAAATGTTAACAGCCATAAAAGGGGAAATCGACAGTAACACAATCAAAGTAGGGGACTTTAACACCCCACTTTCACCAATGGACAGATCATCCAAAATGAAAACAAATAAGGAAACACAAGCTTTAAATGATACATTAAACAAGATGAACTTAACTGATATATATATAGGACATTCCCTCCAAAAACAACAAAATACACTTTCTTTCCAAGTGCTCATGGAATCTTCTCCAGGATAGATCATATTTTGGGTCACAAATCAAGGCTTGGTAAGTTCAAGAACATTGAAATCATATCAAGTACCTTTTCCAACCACAATGCTATGAGACTAGATATCAGTACAGGTAAAAATCTGTAAAAAATGCACACACATGGAGGCTAAACAGTACACTACTAAATAACAAAGAGATCACGGAAGAAATCAAAGAGGAAATCTAAAAATACCTAGAAACAAATGACAATGAAAACACAACTACCCAAAACCTATGGGATGCAGCAAAAGCAGTTCTAAGAGGGAAGTTTATAGCAATACAATCCTACCTCAGGAAACAAGAAATATCTCAAATAAACAACCTAATCTTACTCCTAAGGAAATTAGAGAAAAAAGAACAAAATACTCCAAAGTTAGCAGAAGGAAAGAAATCATAAAGTTCAGATCAGAAATAAATGAAAAGGAAATGAAGGAAACGATAGCAAAGATCAATAAAACTAAAAGCTGGTTTTTGAGAAGATAAACAAAATTAATAAACCATTAGCCAGACTCATCAAGAAAAAAAGGGAGAAGACTGAAATCAACAGAATTAGAAATGAAAAAGGAGAAGTAACAACTGACACTGCAGAAATACAAAGGATCATGAGAGATTACTACAAGCAACTATATGCCAATAAAATGGACAACCTGGAAGAAATGGACAAATTCTTAGAAAAGCATGACTTTCCGCAACTGAACCAGGAAGAAATAGAAAATATAAACAGACCAATCACACGCAGTGAAATTGAAACTGTGATTTAAAATCTTCCAACATACAAAGGCCCAGGACCAGATGCCTTCACAGGCGAAATCTATCAAACATTTAGAGAAGAGCTAATACCTATCCTTCTCAAACTCTTCCAAAATATACTATAGTCTGTCATACAGAGCGAAGTAAGTCAGAAAGAGAAAAACAAATACTGTATGCTAACACATATATATGGAATCTAAAAAAAAAATTAAAAAATAGTCTGAAGAACCTAGGGGCAGGACAGGAATAAAGACACAGATGTAGAGAATGGATGTGAGGACACGGGGAGGGGGAAGGGTAAGCTGGGACAAAGTGAGAGAGTGGCATTGACATATATACTGTACCAAATGTAAAATAGATAGCTAGTGGGAAGCAGCCGCATAGCACAGGGAGGTCAGCTCAGTTCTTTGTGACCACCTAGAGGGCTGGGATAGGGAGGGTGGAAGGGTTATGCAAGAGGGAGAGGATATGGGGATATATGTATACGTATAGCTGATTCACTTTGTTATACAGCAGAAACTAACACAACAATGTAAAGCAATTATACTTCAGTAAAGATGTTTAAAAAAAAACAAAAGAGAAGGAGGATGGAAAATAAAAATGGATATAAAGGTTATTTTACTTTTTTAATTAATTTTTATTGAAGTATAGTTGATTTACGATGTTGTGCTAGTTTCAGGTATACAGCAATGTGAATCAATTATATATGTTCCTATATCCACTCTTTTTTAGATTCTTTTCCCATATAGGTCAGCAGAGTGTATTGAGCAGAGTTCCTTGTGCTATACATTAGGTTCTTATTCGTTACCTATTTTATATATAGTATTGTGTATATGCCAATTCCAATCTCCCAATTTACCCCTCCCTCCCTTACCCCCTGGTAACCTTAGGTTAGTTTTCTATATCTGTGACTCTATTTCTGTTTTTTAAATAAGTTCATTTGTACCATTTTTTTAGATTCCACATATAAGCAAACATGTGGTATATATACAATAGAATATTACTCAGCCATAAAAAAGAATGAAATAATGCCATTTGCAGTGACATGGATGGACCTAGAGATTGTCATACTAAGTGAAGTAAGTCAGACAGAGAAAGACAAACACCATACGATATCACTGATATGTGGATATGAAATTTTGGTTGGATTAAAAGATTTTTGGAATTGGGAAGTATACTAGAATAAGTGAATTGAAGAACAGGAACTGCTGTAAGTATGCCCATGGCAACGTCTGGCTATACATGACCATGGCAGTGGATGACCAAGGTAGATGGAGAACAGACCTTTGGAAATGAGAAGATTTATGATTTGGAAGGCCAGGATGTTGGATGGCTTCTCCATGTGAATGTGGAATTGGCTGTGAATAATGACTGCATTAAGAGGAAGATAACAAAGAGCTGGGAGCTGAATTTTTCAGTGAATGCGAGGGATCAGGAGGTTGTTAGAAGCTGTGGTTACTTTTGCGCCTCGGTTAAAGCTTCCGCTTCGGCAGCAGGATTTCGCCTCCCGCTCGTCTCTGCTCCTGAGGCTCGGAGCCAACATGTCTTCTTCCAGCTGACTTTACATTTTCGAAGTTGAGAGAGAAGGCGTATCCCATATTTTAAAAGTTATGAGAGATTAACCAAGATGGCGGAGTAGAAGGACGTGCTGTCACTCCCTCTTGCGAGAGCACCAGAATCACTACTGGCTGCTGGACAATCATTGACAGGAAGACCCTGGACTTCACCAAGGAGGATACCCCACGTCCAAGGACAGAGGAGAAGCCACAGTGAGACGGTAGGAGGGGCGCAAGCAGAGTAAAATCAAACCCCGTAACTGCTGGGTGGGTGACTCACAGACTGGCGAACACTTATACCACAGAAGTCCACCCACTGGAGTAAAGGTTCTGAGCCCCACGTCAGGCTTCCCAACCTGGGGGTCAGGCAACGGGAGGAGGAATTCCTAGAGAATCAGACTTTGAAGCCTAGTGGGAATTGGATTGCAGGACTTTGACGGGACTGGGGGAAACAGAGATCCCACTCTTGGAGGGCACACACAAAGTAATGTGTGCATCAGGACCCAGGGGAAGGAGCAGTGAGCCTGGGGGAGACTGAACCAGACCTACCTGCTGGTGTTGGGGGGTCTCCTGCAGAGGCGAGTGGTGGCTCTGTTTCACCGTGGGGATAAGGACACTGGCAGCAGAGGTTCTGGGAAGTTCTCCTTGGCGTGAGCCCTCCCAGAGTCTGCCATTAACCCCACCAAAGAGCACGGGTAGGCTCCAGTGTTGGGTTGCCTCAGGCAAAACAGCCAACAGGGAGGGAACCCAGCCCCACCCATCAACAGTCAAGTGGATTAAGGTTTTACTGAGCTCTGACCGCCACAGCAACAGGGAGGGAACCCAGCCCCACCCATCAACAGTCAAGTGGATTAAGGTTTTACTGAGCTCTGACCGCCACAGCAACAGTCAGCTCTACCCACCACCAGAGCCTCCCATCAAGCCTCTTAGATAGCCTCAACCACCAGAGGGCAGACAACAGAAGCAAGAAAAACTATAATCCTGCAGCCTGTGGACCAAAAACCACAGTTACAGAAAGATAGAGAAGATGAAAAGGCAGAGGGCTATGTACCAGATGAAGGAACAAGAAAAATCCCCAGAAAAACAACTAAATGAAGTGGAGATAGGCAACCTTCCAGAAAAAGAATTCAGAATAATGATAGTGAAGATGATCCAGGACCTCGGAATAAGAATGGAGGCAAAGATTGAGAAGATGCAAGAAATGATTAACAAAGACCTAGAAGAATTAAAGAACAAACAAACAGAGATGACCAATACAATAACTGAAATGAAAACTACACTAGAAGGAATCAATAGCAGAATAACTGAGGCAGAAGAACGGATAAGTGACCTGGAAGACAGAATGATGGAATTCACTGCTGCGGAACAGACTAAAGAAAAAAGAATGAAAAGAAATGAAGACAGCCTAAGAGACCTCTGGGATAACATTAAACGCAACAACATTCGCATTATAGGGGTCCCAGAAGGAGAAGAGAGAGAGAAAGGACCAGAGAAAATATTTGAAGAGATTATAGTCGAAAACTTCCCTAACATGGGAAAGGAAATAGCCACCCAAGTCCAGGAAGCGCAGAGAGTCCCATACAGGATAAACCCAAGGAGAAACACGCCGAGACACATAGTAATCAAAGTGGCAAAAATTAAAGACAAAGAAAAGTTATTGAAAGCAGCAAGGGAAAAACGACAAATAACATACAAGGGAACTCCCATAAGGTTAACAGCTGATTTCTCAGCAGAAACTCTGCAAGCCAGAAGGGAGTGGCATGATATACTTAAAGTGATGAAAGGGAAGAACCTACAACCAAGATTACTCTACCCGGCAAGGATCTCATTTAGATTTGATGGAGAAATCAAAAGCTTTACAGACAAGCAAAAGCTAAGAGAATTCAGCACCACCAAACCAGCTCTACAACAAATGCTAAAGGAACTTCTCTAAGTGGGAAACACAAGAGAAGAAAAGGACCTACAAAAACAAACACAAAACAATTAAGAAAATGGTCATAGGAACATACATATCGATAATTACCTTAAACGTGAATGGATTAAATGCCCCAACCAAAAGACATAGACTGGCTGAATGGATACAAAAACAAGACCCATATATATGCTGTCTACAAGAGACCCACTTTAGACCTAGGGACACATACAGACTGAAAGTGAGGGGATGGAAAAAGATATTCCATGCAAATGGAAATCAAAAGAAAGCTGGAGTAGCTATACTCATATCAGATAAAATAGACTTTAAATTAAAGAATGTTACAAGAGACAAGGAAGGACACTACATAATGATCCAGGGATCAATCCAAGAAGAAGATATAACAATTATAAATATATATGCACCCAACATAGGAGCACCTCAATACATAAGGCAACTGCTAACAGCTATAAAAGAGGAAATCGACAGTAACACAATAATAGTGGGGGACTTTAACACCTCACTTACACCAATGGACAGATCATCCAAAATGAAAATAAATAAGGAAACAGAAGCTTTAAATGACACAATAGACCAGATAGATTTAATTGATATATATCGGACATTCCATCCAAAAACAGCAGATTACACGTTCTTCTCAAGTGCGCACGGAACATTCTCCAAGATAGATCACATCTTGGGTCACAAATCAAGCCTCAGTAAATTTAAGAAAATTGAAATCATATCAAGCATCTTTTCTGACCACAACGCTATGAGATTAGAAATGAATTACAGGGAAAAAAACGTAAAAAGGACAAACACATGGAGGCTAAACAATACGTTACTAAATAACCAAGAGATCACTGAAGAAATCAAAGAGGAAATCAAAAAATACCTAGAGACAAATGACAATGAAAACACGACGACCCAAAACTTATGGGATGCAGCAAAAGCAGTTCTAAGAGGGAAGTTTATAGCTATACAAGCCTACCTAAAGAAACAAGAAAAAGCTCAAGTAAACAATCTAACCTTACACTTAAAGAAACTAGAGAAAGAAGAACAAACAAAACCCAAAGTTAGCAGAAGGAAAGAAATCATAAAGATCAGAGCAGAAATAAATGAAATAGAAACAAAGAAAACAATAGCAAAGATCAATAAAACTAAAAGTTGGTTCTTTGAGAAGATAAACAAAATTGATAAACCATTAGCCAGACTCATCAAGAAAAAGAGGGAGAGGACTCAAATCAATAAAATCAGAAATGAAAAAGGAGAAGTTACAACAGACACTGCAGAAATACAAAGCATCCTAAGAGACTACTACAAGCAACTTTATGCCAATAAAATGGACAACCTGGAAGAAATGGACAAATTCTTAGAAAGGTATAACCTTCCAAGACTGAACCAGGAAGAAATAGAAAATATGAACAGACCAATCACAAGTAATGAAATTGAAACTGTGATTAAAAATCTTCCAACAAACAAAAGTCCAGGACCAGATGGCTTCACAGGTGAATTCTATCAAACATTTAGAGAAGAGCTAACACCCATCCTTCTCAAACTCTTCCAAAAAATTGCAGAGGAAGGAACACTCCCAAACTCATTCTATGAGGCCACCATCACCCTGATACCAAAACCAGACAAAGACACTACAAAAAAAGAAAATTACAGACCAATATCACTGATGAATATAGATGCAAAAATCCTCAACAAAATACTAGCAAACAGAATCCAACAACACATTAAAAGGATCATACACCACGATCAAGTGGGATTTATCCCAGGGATGCAAGGATTCTTCAATATACGCAAATCAATCAATGTGATACACCATATTAACAAATTGAAGAATAAAAACCATATGATCATCTCAATAGATGCAGAAAAAGCTTTTGACAAAATTCAACACCCATTTCTGATAAAAACTCTCCAGAAAGTGGGCATAGAGGGAACCTACCTCAACATAATAAAGGCCATATATGACAAACCCACAGCAAACATCATTCTCAATGGTGAAAAACTGAAAGCATTTCCTCTAAGATCAGGAACGAGACAAGGATGTCCACTCTCACCACTATTATTCAACATAGTTTTGGAAGTCCTAGCCACGGCAATCAGAGAAGAAAAAGAAATAAAAGGAATACAAATTGGAAAAGAAGAAGTAAAACTGTCACTGTTTGCGGATGACATGATACTATACATAGAGAATCCTAAAACTGCCACCAGAAAACTGCTAGAGCTAATTAATGAATATGGTAAAGTTGCAGGATACAAAATTAATGCCCAGAAATCTCTTGCATTCCTATACACTAATGATGAAAAATCTGAAAGAGAAATTATGGAAACACTCCCATTTACCACTGCAACAAAAAGAATAAAATACCTAGGAATAAACCTACCTAGGGAGACAAAAGACCTGTATGCAGAAAACTATAAGACACTGATGAAAGAAATTAAAGATGATACCAACAGATGGAGAGATATACCATGTTCTTGGATTGGAAGAATCAACATTGTGAAAATGAGTATACTACCCAAAGCAATCTACAGATTCAATGCAATCCCTATCAAATTACCAATGGCATTTTTTACGGAGCTAGAACAAATCATCTTAAAATTTGTATGGAGACACAAAAGACCCCGAATAGGCAAAGCAGTCTTGAGGCAAAAAAATGGAGCTGGAGGAATCAGACTCCCTGACTTCAGACTATACTACAAAGCTACAGTAATCAAGACAATATGGTACTGGCACAAAAACAGAAACATAGATCAATGGAACAAGATAGAAAGCCCAGACATTAACCCACGCACCTATGGTCAACTAATCTATGACAAAGGAGGCAAAGATATACAATGGAGAAAAGACAGTCTCTTCAATAAGTGGTGCTGGGAAAACTGGACAGTTACATGTAAAAGAATGAAATTAGAATACTCCCTAACACCATACACAAAAATAAACTCAAAATGGATTAGAGACCTAAATATAAGACTGGACACTATAAAACTCTTAGAGGAAAACATAGGAAGAACACTCTTTGACATAAATCACAGCAAGATCTTTTTTGATCCACCTCCTAGAGTAATGGAAATAAAAACAAAAATAAACAAGTGGGACCTAATGAAACTTCAAAGCTTTTGCACAGCAAAGGAAACCATAAACAAGACGAAAAGACAACCCTCAGAATGGGAGAAAATATTTGCAAATGAATCAACGGACAAAGGATTAATCTCCAAAATATATAAACAGCTCATTCAGCTCAATATCAAAGAAACAAACACCCCAATCCAAAAATGGGCAGAAGACCTAAATAGACATTTCTCCAAAGAAGACATACAGATGGCCACAAAGCACATGAAAGGATGCTCAACATCACTAATTATTAGAGAAATGCAAATCAAAACTACAATGAGGTATCACCTCACTCCTGTTAGAATGGGCATCATCAGAAAATCTACAAACAACAAATGCTGGAGAGGGTGTGGTGAAAAGGGAACCCTCTTGCACTGTTGGTGGGAATGTAAATTGATACAGCCACTATGGAGAACAATATGGAGGTTCCTTAAAAAACTAAAAATAGAATTACCATATGACCCAGCAATCCCACTACTGGGCATATACCCAGAGAAAACCGTAATTCAAAAAGACACATGCACCCGAATGTTCATTGCAGCACTATTTACAATAGCCAGGTCATGGAAGCAACCTAAATGCCCATCAACAGACGAATGGATAAAGAAGATGTGGTACATATATACAATGGAATATTACTCAGCCATAAAAAGGAACGAAATTGAGTCATTTGTTGAGACGTGGATGGATCTAGAGACTGTCATACAGAGTGAAGTAAGTCAGAAAGAGAAAAACAAATATCGTATATTAATGCATGTATGCGGAACCTAGAAAAATGGTACAGATGAGCCAGTTTGCAGGGCAGAAGTTGAGACACAGATGTAGAGAATGGACATATGGACACCAAGGGGGGAAAACTGCGGTGGGGTGGGGATGGTGGGGTGCTGAATTGGGCGATTGGGATTGACATGTATACACTGATGTGTATAAAACTGATGCCTAATAAGAACCTGCAGTATAAAAAAACAAACAAAACAACTAATACTAAACTTTCATTGGGTTATTTGTATGGAAATATGTTAATATAAATGTTTCAGACATTACATGAAATTTCTAAAAATCTTATATTTGTATTTGTATGGAAATATGTATGGAAATATGTTAATATAAATGTTTCAGACATTACATGAAATTTCTAAAAATCATATTTGTATTTGTATGGAAATATGTATGGAAATATGTTAATATAAATGTTTCAGACATTACATGAAATTTCTAAAAATCTTATATTTGTACTTGTATGGAAAGGTATAATGTTATAAGTAATAATCCTAGTTATTACTTTAAAATGTATATCTCAGAAATAACTAATTTTCTTGTCAACTGCATTATTATGAACTGTCATCAAATCTTTAACCGTGGTCATTTTTAAGTCTTTTGTCATTTACAGACAGTTCTGGGTGTACTCTGATGATTTTGCAAATATGTTCCTATAAAAGGGTTTCATCTTCAAGAAATACATGGAAAAGACTCTGACAAGTACAGGTTTCTGGTAACGGACTGTACTGCTGAACTGAATGAATAAGCATTTTCAGAACTCTAATGAAAAACTGATGAACTCATAAAAGTGCTAACAAAAGATCAAGATGAAAAAAAAAATTAATTACATGGGACTGAGTGAACTGATGAGGATGAGTATAATTTTTGTGACTTTCTGTCTGAATTTAAAAAAAAAAAAAAAAAAATTCCACAAGGACTCAGAGGCAAAGAATATACAAATCAATTTTCACTGCAAAGTAAAGGAGCTGTTACAGTGGAGGATTACTGGACTGAATGTCAATACTATGACATAGTATGAGTGTGTTTCATGTTTGGTAATTGCAATCATTGTTGCTTTTGTTGTGGTCATCCATGTACAATGCTTGGTGTCAGTCGATTTACCTCTTGTAAAAATAAAATACAGTGTGTGTGTGTGAAAAAAAATAAATAAATAAAAAAAAAATAAAAAAAATAAAAAAAAACAAAAAAAAAAAAAATAAAAGTTATGAGTCTACAGTAAATAAATCCATAAAACAGCAAAAAAAAAAAAAAAAAAGAAGCTGTGGTTAGTGAGTGTTGTAAACTTCGAAGAAACTAAGATATTTGAAGGAGGAAGGAGGAAAATGAGATGCATGTGACACTGACAAGCAGATATAATATCTACTCCACCTCTTGACCCTGGGAGTCATAGAACATGAGAGATAGGTAGATAGGTGGGCAGATAAAGTGATTAATAGACAAATGTGTTTCTTCTGATGGCAACTTTGTATTGTTGGTACAACAGGTTGAGTGATTTCTAATGATGGTGATGTATAAACCTTGTGGGTTACAATTCATCACTGGATAGGCTGAGAAAATTTAGAGTGCTAAAAATATTTAAAAGCTTAAAGAAAACCTTCTAAACTATAAAACTGAGGAAAACGGGGTTTGATTTTTCAAAAGCAAAATGCTTCTATATAAAGATTATTTAAAACTGCTCTGACACAAAGGATAACAGAACTGAATTACAAGTGTCATGTGTAGTTTATAAAATCAACCTGAGACACTATTATCATAAAAGGTGAGGAACCAGTAGAATACAATACAAAAAAGGATGAAATAAGATTATAATTTGAAAGCTTTTGAAAAGGTAAGTGTTTATACACACTTACAAGGTCATGGCATTATTATGAAATGCGAATTGAATATGAAATAAGAGATTAGCCTTCTGGCACTTTCTTCTCTAGGTATATTGTTTATTTCTCAGCTCAAAGCTCAGGTTGGAACAACAATCTGTCAAGTATTTAGGGTCCCCAGCACAGCGGGGTGCACAAGTATTTGCAAAAACAGGTTCTGCCTTTATGAGGTGGACTAATTCTGTACAAAAATTATTAGAGGGAAAAAACCCAGCATGTAGCCAACTACTAAGTGGTGTGGTAAGACCACAAGCATAGCACGGATTCAGAAAAGGTAGAAATCATTAGGAGTCAGAGTGAAATGAATTAGATCATCCTTACACTAAACTTTGCCCCTCAGTCTAATGATTTATTTATGTGACTGTCATCAGTAACAGCTTTTAACACATGAAAAAGAAAGTAAACAAAACTAACTAGAAAAATACAAATGAAAGCACATTTTATCACTCTTCTGACAAAAAGGTCCCTCTGAAGAGTTTTCTGCTCAGAATAGCAACAGTAACTGACTTTTTAAAAAAGACAGTCCAACTATCAAAACAAAATATCAATGATTTGCACCTTTTTAACTCTCACACCAGTAACTGAGAAACCTTCCACCATCAACCATTAATTCACTCCAAAAGGATTTATTGAGTACCTACTTCATACAGCATATGAAGTATTATTGGTGATACTCATTCAGCTTAAGACACAACCTCTGCCTTTAAGGAATTTAGAGTCTAACTGGAAAATATGATTAAAACAAATGAAATGTGCAAGATGGTAAATAAGCAGGTTTTCTCTTTTTTCAAATCTGACGCCCAATAAACTCATGGTACAGCGTTTTGTTTCTTAAGAGCTGAAAAGCGGGGGAAAGACCTGTAAAGCCTAAAGGACATGAGGAAGGCTTCAGGGAAGAAGTAGAGATGAGGTTGACTTGATTTGAATAAGCAAGAAGGCAAAAACAACACATAACACAGAAGAAGTAAACAATGAAGAGACCAACTTCTCAGCCAAAGATGGTGTCCTGCATGAAAAATGAGAGGGAACACGTGTGAGTCCTCAAAAGTCCACAAAATAAATACGATGCATATTCTAGACTTTGACTGAGTGGCAAGTGATTTGAATTTTTTTTTAGGTGAACACAAGTATGTTATGGATTATAATGCAAAACGTGTGGACATTTTTTAAATGACAGATGAAAGCTTGTTCTTTGAAATCATCTCAGAACATGAAGTAATGGACCAGGAAAAATAAGGGCAGTTTGTCAGAAAATACTGTAAATTACTTATCAGGAAAGGTAGAATTGGGTCTGGCAGTGGTCAAAGTATACGTTTAAATGAAGGAGATACAGTGATACGTAAGGAAAGAAGAAAAGAAACTGAGTAAATAGATCATTGAAGCCAAATAGAGGATTTTTTGCCTCCTGGTACTCTGTCAGCTACTCCCTGAATTACATTAGATTTAATGTGGTAGAAATGTGAAAAAATTTAAAGTCTCCAAACGGAAGGTATAACATAATGGTTAATCTGTCTCAAATGTACAGGACAGAATAGAACTGGCCATGGAGGTAGGGGTGCCTTGGGAATGCTACAGTTTAGAAGATTATTGCAGTCGTCTGACCTTCCCCTGGTGAAGACATGGCTTAAAGTGACTCACAACAACAACAACAAAGTCTGAAGAAAACAGGGGTAAGAGCGCTATGAGATAAACATGAAGACTAATTATAATGGAATTGTAAGTTATATATAAATCTCTCAACCTTACTAATTAAAACAGCGTCAGGTAGTAGGAGATAATGCAGCTAATTAGATGTTGCATTTACATAATTCAAAAAGATACATGCACCCAATGTTCATTGCAGCACTATTTACAATAGCCAGGACATGGAAGCAACCTAAATGTCCATCAAATGAGGAATGGATAAAGAAGATGTGGTACATATATACAATGGAATACTACTCAGCCATAAAAAAGAACAAAATAATGCCATTTGCAGCAACATGGTTGGACCTAGAGATTATCACACTAAGTGAAGTAAGTCAGACAAAGACAAATATCATATGATATCACTTACATGTGGAATCTAAAAAAAATGATGTGAATGAACTTATATACAAAACAGAAATAGACTCACAGACATAGAAAGCAAACCTATGCTTACCAAAGAGGAAACAGGGGGAGGGATAAATTAGGAGTTTGGGATCAACATATACACACTACTATGTATAAAATAGATAACCAACAAGGACCTACTGTATAGCACAGGGAGCTATATTCGATATTTGGTAATAACCTATAAGGGAAAATAATCTGAAAAAGAATACACACACACACGTATATAACTGAATCATTTTGCTGTACACCTGAAACTAACATAACATTGTAAATCAACTACTTCAATTTAAAGAAAAAAAGATGTTGCATTTATACTTTCTGTCTCAGGAATCTCAAGCAAGAAACATGTAAACCTAAGACATCTCTACGGCCCCTTTGACGTTTCCACTAGATTTCCATGGACACCTGTATCCTCACCAGAAGCCAGAGGCGGGAGCCGGAAGCAGGCACTGCTGCTTGAGGTTGGTTCTAGGAAGAGGGTCACCGCTCACACAGGGCTGGCAGGTCATTAGGGGAAGGAAGGAGAGACGGCTGCGCTCCCTGGTCAGCTCTGGCCGCTGCATTTAACATATTCCCTGGTGAAAAAGAGAAGTAACCATGGCCTGATAGTCCACACACATAGGCCAAGGCTATGAGCCCGTCAGGCTGCATAATGCTATTAATTTTGAAAGTGGGAGCTTAATTGGCTGCTGCTTACCCCCTGTGGTTGATGTCAGTGCTTCAGTAAAGGAGAAAAAAGACAACCTGGGGATACTGATCTTGAAGACTGTAGCTGCCTCCAGCTGGGCCCCTTAGAGAGAGTGTTGACAATTTTATTATAAACCTCTCCTGCAGGGGTTTCTCACTTTCATCTATAATTTGTCACATCCTCACACTAATGTGACTAATAATTGCTTAAATCACTTTCGCCATATTTTTAAAACAGAGAAACCGACAGTGACTTTTTTAGAGCAGCTGAGATCACAGGCTTGTTTTTTGTCTTTGCATTATTCTAACATAAAAGCAGTGGTGGGAAACAGGGAAGAGAGACAGAGAGTGATTTCAGCAGCTTTTCACCAATTTCTAGGAGCCTGAGCCTTCAGCAGTATAAAAAACATTTTGTAAGATTTTTAAGATTCAGTAGTATAATTTCTCCTTCCCCTGTGAACCTCACTGATGCCACACTCATACTTCCTCTGGCAAAACAGAGAATGAATCAGGACCTTCTCCCCTCCAGGCATAATGAAGCCAAGGCCATGGTATATACCAGCATATACTGGAGAAAGAGGGGGTTTGATCTAACATTAGAAAATTCACCTTTTATGGAAAATATGACTCATGTCACATGAAGGTCAGACAGGCAGTAGGTCCAGGGTAACACTGAATTCCAACATCTTTTACAAATCATTTGATCATTGAAATAAAGTAACTACCTCAATACCTGAACAAACCATTCACTCGTGTATCTCTTTGCCTTTGCTCAGAATGTACCCTTCACCTGAAAAAGGGTCACCCCTTATTCTCTTCTCTCTAACTCACCCTCTCTCAACCGGAGAAGAAAGAAAGACTAACACCTAGTATGTATCACATGAAAGTCAGCTACTAGTTTATATTTATTATCTTACACGATTGTTTAAAAGATTAGAAATAATAGATGTAAAACACCTACCATGGTTTCTACCACAAAGGAAATACCCACTAAAAGGTCATCATCATTAACATTATTATTACAAGTATATAATCAAGACATCTTTATGTATCTGTTTCCCCAGCTAAGCTGTTAGCTACTAGAGGGCAGGCATGATATCTTCATTTATTCATTTGATAAACAGTTGTTAAACATCTGCAGTGTTCAGGGTGCTGTGATTTGTATCGAGATACTACAAGCTAGTAGCAATCTTAGAATTTCCAGACTAAACTCCGTGCCCGAGGTATGAGTACCTCTATCACTTGCTATACTCCCTTCACTTAGCACTTATCACACCACAATTAAAATATCTATTTAAATGATTGTCTTAATAATAACTACGGTTATTATTAAATAACCATAAATAAATAAATAAATAATTGTCTTGTGGAGTCAGAGAAGGCTTCCTTTGCCTTATTCATGATTGTACCAATTTAATGAATATCAATTGATCATCTTATTAAGGATTCAGCTTTTATTTCTAAAAATCACAATTTTATTTTAAAACATTAAAATTTCCATGAAATTTTTCCCCTTGGCCATTAGCCTTAGTTTATGAGTTCCCAAATTTTTGAACAGATTATATATTACTTTATTAGTTTTCAACAATTCACAGCCATGATTGCTTAAACACTGAAAATATATTTTCTTCATGTAACCTATTTTGTTTTCCAGAATACAAATGGAAAATATGAAATCATCTGAAGATATTATTTCTAAATTGAGATGTGAGATTTCCTTCAGTTCAGGATCTGAGTCAATTATAAGATGATAATAAGGTAAAGTCATAAGCTTCCAAATACTGCTTAACTGTGTGAGACTTCTCAGAGATCTCTGAATCACAAATGTACTAGACGATGACTCCAGATTCTCTCATCAGAGGCAATAGCCCTCATCTCTGTCCCAGCACTCACACTGGACCTAGTCAAGCAGGATTCCCACTTTGAGGAAAACTAATTAATTACTATGCATTCCTCTAAACAAATTCTACTCACATTATTTTCAATATAGAATGTACGTTACAATTCCACTTTAATTGCAATCACAGCAAATAAAAGGTGAATTTTTAATATCTTGATTTTATCCCCAACATCTATTTCAAAAGCCACTTTTCTAAACAGAGGACTTGAATTGCTTTCAGAGAAAGGAATTTATGTCGATTCTTAGCCTGCCAAGACAGATGCAGGCAGAAAAGATATATCTGTATATCAGCAGAAATTCTGTGCATATTAAAAGATAGGTAGAAAGTAACAATCTTAGAGTAGCTAATTTCTACCTTTCTTAGCTCATATAATAAATAATAACATCATCTCAATATAATCATCTTCGACAATAGACTATTTTAATGACTTTTAATATATAGGGGTAGTTTTGGCTTAAGTCCTCTTAGAGTTTCCTAAAATTCACCTACACTTTCTGCTCACATTTGCTCTCCATTAAGACAAAACCCATTTTCTTTAATAGCATCACATCATTTCTACTGACATGCTAATGGATCGCACTGTGTGTTACATGTTTATGACTATATGATTCATTTCTATGATAATCTCACTCTCATTAATATAACAGCTCCAATTGTAGTACATCAACTCCTGAGATATCCACATTCACATCCTAATGACTTTTTCAACCCTTAATGTGTTTTAAAAGACAAGAGTCACTTTGTTCAGTAATAAAAAAAGAAACCTATGGGAGACTTCAACCAACTACATAGTGTCCACTCCACAAAATGATAAGAATATAGTAATTCCACACCTTGCTTTCATGCAGAACATCTCAAAAGGATCTCAAAGAACAGAAAAAGAAAATTGAAATTATAACAAATAAAAATAAATTTTCAAAGTGATTCAGCACATATTGCTACACATTCTGGGTTGTAGTAATTGTATTACAAGGATACTTAGTCTGATATTTATGGGCCTGGGAGTTCATGGGTGGGCTACAAAGAGTAGATAAAGCCCCTGATATTGTAGGAAAAAAATTTATATATGTGTATATTTAAGGACATAGTCCACAGAATTCATCACATTCTAAAAGTGATCTACAGGATCCAAAAAAGATTAAAGGACCTCTTTCTAGTCTATCCCTGTAACACTGACTAGAGGAAAACAGATTGGGAGCTTAGAGTATAAGAAGTGATTATATGTGAACTGAATTAGGGAGGAAATGGAAATAGTACTTTTAACCCTAAACACCCATCCATGAGCACCAAAATGAATTTGGAATTATAAAAAAGAGAATTGATACAAAGTTATAGATTTCACTTAAGAAGGCAGAAAGGTGGCTTAAAATTAGAATACAGCAATAGATGTGTATACCCTTTTCATAAGAAACAGACCTGTTTGGATCAAAGACAGATATTTTCATGGAAATAAGTTGGAGTCTATAATCGATGCTGAAAGAGAATGGAGGTAAAATCTTATGTAATGAGGTAGAGAAATTTTTTCTATCTTAAGAATTGACTTGAGAATTCCTTTTCTTGTGGGCTCTATTCTTGAGAAAAATAGCCTACTTGGGGCAATGTTCACTTGGAGCACTAAAACATTGGAGAAGAGAACTAAATTCATCCAAGTTAAACAAATAGAATGTCTTTGTTCACAGAGAAAAGGAAGAAAGTAGGAGGAAAGGAAAGAACTTAGAGTTGGAGAGAGATTGGGAAAATTGGGGAGTGAAGGCTGAGAAAACACCATACTAGAAGGACAGCTGAAAGGAACTAACTAATAATGATGACCTGAAGCTGATCTAAGTTTTGTAGGGATGAGCTTACACAATTCTGGTGGTCTTCATTAAGAAAAAAAGAACCCCAAATTTCAAATTGCAAATTAGGACAGATCTTTGAAGGAAACGTGGGCAAGTAAGAGTCCATAAAACTTCATTCATTTCATGGAAATCCATACCTCATCATATCTACCATTCCATTTCAAGTTGTTTTCTCTGCAACATGTAAACACTGTCTCAAAACACATTCAGTAAACCTCTTCACCTCAGAATGCTTTGAACACATGCAATTTTCTGTGGGAAATCAAAAAGGGAGCTGAATTTCTCATGGGTAGAAGAGAGTCAGGACAAGGTGACCCTGAGAGTGTAAGTCCACTGGAAATGCACAAAAATCTTGATGAGGCCATGAAACTTGGGGGGCTGTGAAATTAACTTCACTCAGCTCTCGGATGGAGAGAGGCCCTCAGCTCATATCTCACTTACACAAAGTGAGCTTAGACTACAGGTCCTCTAGCCTAAAGTACAAAAAGGAGGATATGTTACCATACAGACCAAAACTTGCACAAAGGCAAGGTACAGAGGTGAGCATAGACCTTAGAGCCCTCATTCTTCTCTGCGCAGCCATCTTTGAACATTCCTGACTCGCTTACTAATAGTTTTGTCTTCCTAAGGTAACCCACAGGCAGTCGTTGAGGCATCACATTAGACAAGAGATGCAATGGTCCTGGTTTTCAAGAAGGGCAGTATAAGGTGACAGGTGAGGATGCCAGGGAATGGCTGCAGCCCTTATTAGTTGTGTGGTTTTAGACGAGTTGCTTAATGCTGTGATGATTCTACTTCCTCATACATAAAATGAGGATAACACAGGACCTATGTCGTTTAGCTATTGTAAAGAGTAAGTGAAATAACTTATTTAAGCATTTGATACTGAGTATGAAAGCTAGCAACTGATCGGTAAATATTAACCGTTACTTTTACCCATACTACAACTACTTCTATTGCTATTTCAAGCCAATTAGGGTTCCAGGGGATGTGGGAGATGTCCTAGAAGAAGATGTACTAACTAGGATCTTCTATCTCATAAAGATACGTTAAATTCATTTCCTCCTTAATGGGACTGAAGGTATGGCACAGGGAAAGACGGAAGTCATAGTGTATCTGGAATTCAGCCTGAATTTGAAAGTTCAGGAATAATTATTGTGCTAGTTGAATGACATAGGACTTATCAATCTATTAAAGTCAGTTTTGTGAACAGTTTCCAGAAATGTGCCACCCTTAATCTTGAACTCTTTACTTTTAAAAGCCTGGATAAAGCTAGAAAATAAAACAATAATCTGATCATATTTTAGAGAAATGTAAAGCCGCTAGAACATGAGCTCTTTGATAGCCAGCACCTCACCTCCTTGTTGACCACATTTACCTAATATAGATGCTCAAGAAATATTCTGTGAATGAATTAGGATCCAAAACGGTTTCAGTCTGGATACAGAAAACAGGTCTTTATAAAAAAGTAATGGATTCCACATATAAATAATATAATACAGTATTTATCTTTCTCTGACTTATTTCACTTAGCATAATGCCCTCCAAATCTATTCATGTTGCTGCAAGTGACAAAATTTCATTCTTTTTATGGCTGAGTGGTATTCCATTGTATATACACCACATCTTCTTTATCCATTCATCTGTTGAGGGACACTTAGGTTGCTTCCATACTTGGCAATGTAAATGGTACTGCTATGAACATGGGGGGTGCATGTATCTTTTTGAATTAGTGTATTTGTTTTTTTCAGATACAAGGAGTAGAATTGCTGGGTCATATGATAATTCTATTTTTAGTTTTTTGACAAACCTCCATACTGTTCTCCACAATGGTTGCACCAATTTACATTCCCACCAACAACAAACTAATGAACATAACAAAGAGAAGATTCACAAATCGAGAACAAATTAGTAGTTACCAGTGGGGAGAGGGAAGGAAGAAGGAGCAAGATAGGGGTAGGGGGTAAGGGTACAAATTATTAGGTATAAAATAAGCTAAAGAATATTGTACAACACGGGGAATATAGCCGATATTTTATAATGCATATACATGGAGTATAACATATAAAATTGTGAATCACTATATTGTACACCTGTAATTTATATATAACATTGTATGCAAATATACTTCAATTTTTAAAATTGTAAAAAAATTTAAAATAATGGAGATAAATATAAGGTTTGTTTTGTTTTACATCTTTATTGGAGTATAATTGCTTTACAATGTTGTGTTAGTTTCTGCTGTATAACAAAGTGAATCAGCCATACATATACATATATCCCCATATCCCCTCCCTCTTGCATTTCCCTCCCTCCCACCCTCCCTATCCCATCCCTCTAGGAGGTCAAAAGCACCAAGCTGATCTCCCTGTGCTATGCAACTGTTTCCCACTAGCTATCTATTTTGCATTTGGTAGTGTATATATGTCAATGCTACTCTATTACTTCATCCCAGCTTACCCTTCCCACTCACCGTGTCCTCAAGTGCATTCTCTATGTCTGCGTCTTTATTCCTGTCCTGCCTCTAGGTTCTTCAGAACCATTTTTTTTAGGTTCCCTATATATGTGTTAGCATACACTATTTGTTTTTCTCTTTCCAACTTACTTCACTCTGTATGACAGAATCTAGGTCTATCCACCTCACTACAAATAACTCAATTTCATTTCTTTTTATGGCTAATATTCCATTGTATATATGTGCCACATCTTCTTTATCCATTCATCTATCAATGGACACTTAGGTTGCTTCCATGTCCTGGCTATTGTAAATAGAGCTGCAGTGAACATTTTGGTACATGACTCTTTTTGAAATATGGATTTCTCAGGGTATATGCCCAGTAGTGGGATTGCTGGGTCATATGGTATGTCTATTTTTAGTTTTTTGAGGAACCTCCACACTGTTCTCCATAGTGGCTGTATCAATTTACATTCCCACCAATAGTGCAAGAGGGTTCCCTTTTCTCCACACTCCCTCCAGCATTTATTGTTTGTAGACTATTTGATGATGGCCATTCTGACTAGTTTGAGGTGATACCTCATTGTGGTTTTGATTTGCATTTCTCTAATGTTTAGTGATGTTGAGCATTCTTTCATATGTTTGTTGGCAATATGTATACCTTCTTTGGAGAAATGTCTGTTTAGGTCTTCTGTCCATTTTTGGATTGAGTTGTTTGTTTTTTTGATATTGAGCTGCATGAGCTGCTTGTATATTTTGGAGGTTAATCCTTTGTGAGTTGCTTTATTTGAAAATATTTTCTCCCATTCTGAGGGTTGCCTTTTCATCTTGTTTATGGTTTCCTTTGCTGTGCAGAAGCTTTTAAGTTTCATTAAAATTTGTATGGAAACACAAAAGACCCTGAATAGCCAAAGCAATCTTGAGAAAGAAAAATGGAGCTGGAGGAATTAGGCTCCCTGACTTCACACTATACTACAAAGCTACAGTAATCAAGAGAGTATGGTACTGGCACAGAAACAGAAATATAGATCAATGGAACAGGATAGAAAGCCCGGAGATAAACTCACGCACATATGGTCACCTTATCTTTGACAAAGGAGGCAAGAATATACAATGGAGAAAAGACAGCCTCTTCAATAAGTGGTGCTGGGAAAACTGGACAGATACATGTAAAAGAATGAAATTAGAACATCCCTAACACCATACACAAAAATAAACTCAAAATGGATTAAAGACCTAAATGTAAAGCCAAACACTATAAAACTCTTTGAGGAAAACATAGGCAGAACACTCTATGACATAAATCACAGCAAGATCCTTTTTGACCCACCTCCTAGAGTAATGGAAACAAAAACAAAAATAAATATAAGGTTTTGACATTTAATTTTATGAGAATAATGTGAGAGAGAAAAAGCAATTGAGCTGCAGCAGCATATGTTAGGAAGAAAAAATATTTTATTTGACTCTAAACACCATTTTAGTCAACGTCACCTTGTAGTCATTAAAAAGTTACTCTGCTCCTGGGCCCTATTAATACCGGGCAGTAGCTAGAGGGAGGGAATGGAGATGCTCTATCACGGCTACCTCCAAGTCTATGTGCAAAATGCTCTCTGTTCTCAGGATCATGTTTGCACAGGGAGAGAGAACACATCCAAGTTACCATCAATCCAACAGTAAAGGATCTGTAAAACAAGTCAGGTGAAAAACAGTCAGGGGAATTACAGACTATGCTCTGGAGAAGATATAAAATGGCATGCTAGTTCTATACACACATTTGAAGGGCTGTACATCTGTACCACAGCCCCAGAATTATAGAAGCAGAATGGATGTTATCCATAGGAAAGCAGATTTGGAACCAACAGAAGGAAGAACACGTATTTCTAACAAGGTAATAGTTCAAATCGTAATGGTTTTGAGAGATTGTGAGGTCTTATCACTGAAGTTTCCAATCCTTACATCATTCACTCATTTACTCATTCACTCAACAAGTCATGATTTAGTGCTTTCTGAATGCTCTATATGACTGTTTCTATTTAATTCCCCAGTGTGTTCCCTCATCACTCATCCTTTCTGTCACCAAACTCTGGACACTGTAACCTTTCACTGGTCACCTGAAAGGTCCTTTCTCTTTCCTGCCTAGAATATTCTTTGCCTTTCTTAATTCCTTTTCATCTTTCAGGTCTAAGCTTAAATGTTATTCCCATAGGTACTTTTCCTGATATCAACACCTAAATAAAATCCCACCCCATCCAGCTTTACTAAAGTATAATTTACAAACCATAAAGTTCTCCCATTATCAGTGTGCCAGTCAATAAATTTTAGTAAATAGATGTAGTTTTACAAACAACACTCCCATTCGGCTTTGAAACATTTCCATTTCCCCCAAAAGTTCTAGTACATCCATTTGGAAGCAATCTCCATTCCCAGAACCAGGCCACCATTGATCTGCTTTCTGTCTCTATAGTTTTATCTTATCTAGAAACTTCATATACTATACTGAACCATTTCATGTGTATTCTTTCACTTAGGATGTTTTTGAGGTTTATAGGTGTTGTTGCATGCAACAATATTTTGTTCCTTTTAATTGCAAATAATATTCCCTTGTAAGGATATGCTTCATTTTGTTTATCCATCAATTGGATATGGACATTTGGTTTGTTTTCAGTTTAGAGCTATTTTGAGCAATGCTACTATCAACATTCATAGGGATGTCTTTGTGTGGATATTAGTTTTCATTTTTATTAGGTAAATACCTAGAAGTAGAAATGCTAGGTAACATGGCAAGCGTATGGTTAACATTTTTAAGACATGATACAACTACTTTCCAAAGTAGCTCTGTTATATTACCTTCCCACGAAAAATATATCAGGGTTCTAATTTCTCCATATTCTTGACATCTACTTGCTATTTTCTTTTTAATTTTAGCCATTTTAGAGAGTTCAACGGGTATGCCATTTTGGCTTTTTTTTCTCTAATGACTAACATTGTTGAGCATATTTTCATGTGCTTATTTGCTACCCATATGTTGAAATGCCTATTCAAAACATGTGTCCATATTTTACTTGGATTGTTTTTCTTCTTATTGAATTGTAAGAGTTTTTCATATATTGTGGATACAAGTTCTTTACCAGATATACTCAAGATATATCAATATATTCAAGATATACTTTCTTGAATTCTCTGGCTTTTCTTTTCTGCTTTCTTACTAGTGTCTTTTTAAGAGCAAAACTTGACTTTTTAATTTAGATGAAGTCCAATTTATCATATTTTCTCTTACAGATTATGCTTTTGATGTTATCATATCTAAAATTTCTTTGTATAACTGAAGATTACAAAGATTTTCTCATGTGTTTTACACTTATAGTGCTTACATTTAAGTATGTGATCCATTATATGTTAATGTTTGTTATTGGTGAGTTAAGAATGTAAATTTCCTTTTTCGTTGTTGTTGTTTCTCTTTTTCTTTGCATATGGTATCCAATTTTTCCAGCATCATTTGTAGACAAGGCTATCATTTCCCAAAAGAACTACCTTGCACTTTTGCCAAAATCAATTAACTGTAATAATGATGAGTAAGTCAAAATCAAGGACACCTATATATTCCGTTTTGTAAATAACAATTACTGATAAATACAAGACATTTATAAATGCAATACAAGCAGACATTAAAATGTGTATGTATTAAATTTGTTCAATAAACAAATAATTGGTGTGTATTTACAATGTAGGCAATCTTGACAATACACAGGCAAATCATACATAGAATCTGCTGTCAAAAACGTACCATCTAGGCTCGGAAGTGACAAGGGTTTCAAGACGACAAACATGAAGTGGATATCCAGGCAGAAAGAGGTTACCTTTAACTGAGGATATCTGCATAGGCTTCTCAGAGACAGTGACCTTCAAGACAGAACTTGACAGATGGGTGAGATCTGATTCTATGGAAATAAACTGAAGGGTTTTCCAAAAGGAGGATCCAGCCTGAACACAGGCAAAGAGACAAAAGAGGAGGGAAACGGGTATTTGGGTGATATATAGGAAATATCCAAAAGAGACAGACAGTAATATGGGAAAATAAATCTGAAGATGTTAGCCCCAGGCTAAAGAACGGGATTTTATTTTCTGAGCTGTAAGAGTTATTTAAGGTTTATGAGCAGAAGAATTCTGTGCTTGCACTAGTAAAATGAAACTGTTAAAAAAAACACTTACCATCTTTTCTAAAAGTATTTAATTTCACTAGGAGATACTGTAATTCAGTGCCTGCTCTAAAAGTTCCTGTGCCTATTCTTATCTTGATACTAATTAAACTAGATTAAATGAATTCTTTAGATTTGAGCCTTCTTTTTTCTTAAAGTGTACTCATCCATTCTTTTAATACATATACGTACATATACATATACATATATATATATTGCATATATATATACATATATATTGCATATATACATATACATATATATACATATACATATATATATATTGCTTTAAAGATATTTATAAGTACCTTCTATATGATGTGTTATGGATACATATTGGTTTAAAAGGGGGGAAGCCTGTTCTCAGCCTTCATGAAGCAACTTTACACACACACACACAAATTTGCATACATTAACTACATTAAGAGCAATAACATATTTAAATAGACCTTAATATTTTGAAGACTTCTTTCACATATACATTAACTTATTAATCCTCTGAAAACCATTTTAGAACAGTATTACAAGGCTCACTTTATACAAGAGATCATTGAAGAACACAGGATTAACTCGTTCAGGGTCGTAAGGCTGGAACATTAGAAAGTCAGTACTCTAACCCAGATCTTCTGATTCTAAACCCAGTAATCTTGCCATGGTGTTTAAAGTTTTTAAACTATAGATTTGCTTCTAAATTAACATGGAGAAATTTCAGTGTCTGGCCTAATCTACGGTATGATGTGCAACACAGAAAAAATAGTCTGTCCATTTTGGTATATGTTTTAGCCATTTTATTCTCCATACCCACACACCCCAGCCCAGCTCTCCCAGCCCCGCTTCCTACACACGCTATAGGAGGATGTTTAACAGACACCACTCAGGTCTAATTCTGACTGCTTACCTGTGGGTCACACATGCAATAGCTCCTACTCTGAGCAGGGAGAAGAAGATTTGATCTATTAACAGACCAGTCATCTGTCGGAAAGTCTGGGCTCAGCCCAAAGCCTCTCAGGATAGAGAAATAAGAAAGACAGAAAGAATAAAATGAAAGCTGAGAAAACCTGGAGAGGTCTGTAAATAGGTCAAAGATTTTTAATTGCTTCCAAACTGGTGAATTTGGCCCAGACAACCATCCTTAATTCAGGAAGACCAGTCTCAAAGGAGATTCATTCTAGGTAAGTGCCAAAATGTCAAAGTTTAATGCTTTCTAAAATAAATGTTCATTTTGCAAACCCACAAGTCTACTGTCACCATGATACTGTGATTCAAAGTCGGTCTTAGGGAAATAGACATTTTTTTTAGGTAAACCATTTATATTTTGTTAGAAACTTTTTAAGGAAATTTCTAGCAATACCAATGGTATTACATGAGAAATTTATTCTGAAGTAAAGTTAACCTTTCCACAAAGGCTGCACTAAGAATTCTGCCAGGATCATAAAGTCTATACGCAAGTTGTCATGTTTCTTCATTTTTCATTTGTACTATTTTGAGGTATTCTTAGGAGCAGGATCCAAATAACATAATCTAGATCCAATGGAAAAGAAAAAATTAAAGGCTACACCTCATATGTGACATGGAAACAGAATCCTAAGAAACTATTAAGTGAAAATTGTCATAGACTATTTGACACATTAAAAGGCTTAAGAGGTGTACAGATTCCTGAAGAAAATTATTTAAATGAAACTTTTTTGCATGTAACACTTTCATATCTAATAAGTGTTTTTCTTTTGATATAATTATCATAACAATAACAATAGCCTCTAAATAGAGGGGGATTAATCTAATCTAATCTCTTCTGGGAGATTAAACTAATTAGCATGACGTGATCTCCAGGTAGAAATAGGCACATCAGTTTTTTTAACTTTTTATTTCGAAATAATTGTATATTCATAAGAAGTTGCAAAAATGTTCAGAAATATCCTATGAACCCTTTGTATCCAGCTTCCTTCAATTTTAGCATCTTGCATAACCACACTAAATTTCAAAACCAGGAAATTGACCTTGATACAATCCATAGAATTTATTCAAATTTCACCAGTCTTGCACGCACACGTTTGTGTGCACACGTGTGTGTTTTCATGCACTACTATCAAATGTGTAGTTTCATGGGACGACCACCACAGCCAAGATACAGAACAGGTCCATCACCACAAGGCTCACATGAAGCTTCTTTATAATTCCACCCACACCCCTATTCCTAGCTCCCTAAGCAACAATCTCTTTTCCATCTCTGTAATTTTCTTATTTTTATAATGTTCTATAAATGGAGTCATGCAGCATCTAAACTTTTATGTTCTTACTCAGCCTAATTCTCTGTTGAGTCAACCAGGTTGTTCTCTGTATCAATAGTTTGTTCTTTTTCATTGCTGAGTAATATGCCATGGTATGGATGTACCACACTTTGTTAATCCCTTCACCCATAGATAGAGGCTTGGCCATTACAAATAAAACTGCTACAACATCCATGGACAGGTTTTTGTTTGAACATAGGTTTTCATTTCTCTGGAGTGAATGTCCAAGAGTGCAACTGTTACATCACATAGCAATTGCATGTTTACTTTCATAAGAAACTGCCAAAATATTTTCCACAGTGACTGTGCCATATTACATTTTCACCAGCGAACTGTGGGTGATTCATTTCATCTACCTCCTCATCAGCAATTGGGGTTGTCGTTATTTTGTATTTTAGCCATTCTGATAGGGGTACAATGATATCTCATTGTGGGTTTAATTTTTTTTCTAATGTTTAATGACTTTCAGCATTTTTTCATGGGATGATATGCCATTTGTAGAGCTTCTTCAGTGACATGTCTGTTGCCCATTTTCTGATTAAACTGTTTGTATTTTTATCGCTGGGTTTTCAGAGTTCTTTATATATTCTAGGTGCAAGTTCTTTTTTTTTTTTTTTTTTTTGGCCACACCGAGTGGCATGTAGGGTCTGTAGTTTCCCAACCAGGGATCGAACCTGTGCCCTCTGCAATGGAAGCACGAAGTCTTAACCCCTGGACCGCCAGGGAAGTCCCTACAAGTTCTTTGTCAGATATGTGGTTAACAATTATTTTCTCAAGCACATAAATTTTATAAAAAATAAAAAATAGGAGAATGTTGACATGACACATACATAATTACATTATTTCCTCCAGGAAACATCCAATCTAATCAATAGTCAGAAGTTCTGAGGAGAAATACAGAGACTCATTGGGACTCACATAGAATCTCAGGGCTGGAAACAATGATAAAGAGCATTTTAAAGCTGAAAAATTCCTACCACATTTTATCATCATTCTCAAGTTTAATCTCTTTGTGGCGCAGTGACTAAAAGCATCAAGCACCTAGGAAAGCTTGTTTCTCCATCCCATTCCTGTGAGTGATATAATCTCAGGAAGTGGCTCTTTCACTGAAATGTGTTTTCTAGATATGATTCCATTATATCTGGGTTCACAGAATACCTAAGTCTAGAGAGAGTAATATTTCCAAACTTTTTCTTATGACACAATGTAAATATTACTGTTGCTAACGTATTCTGACTTTCTTACAATCACTAAAAATAAACCAACCTGAAATTTTACATCAGCTAAAATTGTATTTCAAAATGGCATACTGAGTCATAAAATCAATTTAAATTCTAAGTTCTACCTTAAAATCCTGTAACACTTAAAATATAAGTCAAATTTAATCTCTTTCTTCAAATGTTATTGTGAAATAAAGTTGACTTTTAAAAGGGCTGGAAAGCAAATATTAAAACTCTTGTGGTTCTGTTGAAAGAGCGCTTTCACTTTCCTTTTTGGTAGAGAGTTCACGCATGAGGAGATTACTGGACATACACTGTCAATGTATGTCCTGGCATTGCCCTCCTGGCATTGGTTTTGACATTCAAATTCATATCCCCTTCATATAAATGATAGGTTAAAGAAAAATTATATATGGAATAAAAATGCAGTTTAGGTAGAAAGGAAGTTAATACCTTGCTTATATAACACTATTTGGTTGAGAAATGTCATGAAATAAACTTGTTTTCTATTTATATACTTACATTTTATTTATGTGAGTGAGGCTATTAGGCAGATTCAGCACAAAAATGCCAGTGAATGATTTTAGAGCGTGTGTACATGTATATCAAATTTATTAGGGTGGAAACAGTGATATGTCTGCAAACAATTGACATAGAATGCCTGAACATCGAGGGGTGTTAACAAGAATGTGAGTCAAAACAAAGTACCCGAAGTCCAAGGCAACTTCAGAATACAAAGAAAACAATGAAAAAAAGAACTGGAAAATTGAATGGTTCTTGCATCTGGAGACAGGCACCTGTGCTACCTGGTGACTAAAAACCAGGGATGGTCCTAAAACTGAGAATAAATAGTGGCAGTCTGCCATCTACTGGCAATCAGGTCATTTTCACCAGTGTGATGTATTTGGAGCTAGTCCCTGACTCCAGACCCACAGGCACGGAAAACCTTCCCTGCAATTCAACTTCTATAATTTAAAAAGGGGGAATCTGGGGCCGGGGGATGGGGGTTGGGATTAGCAGATGCAAACAATTATATATAGATTGGAAAAGGTCCAACCATATAGCACAGGGAATTATATTCAATACCCTGTGATAAACCATAATGGAAAATAATCTGAAAAAGAATGCATATATATGTATACTTTAATCACTTTGCTGTACAGCAGAAACTAACACAACATTGTAAATCAACTATACTTGAATAAAATAAAATTTAAAAATAAAAATTAAAAACCCAGATATAAGGGAAGATGGCGGAAGAGTAAGACGTGGAGATCACCTTCCTTCCCACAGATACATCAGAAATACATCTACACGTGGAACAACTCCTACAGAACACCCACTGAACGCTGGCAGAAGACCTCAGACCTCCCAAAAGGCAAGAAAATCCCCACATACCTGGGGAGGGCAAAGGAAAACAGAAATAACAGAGACAAAAGAATAGGGACGGGCCCTGCACCAGCGGGAGGGAGCCGTGAAGGAGGAAAGGTGTCCACACACTAGGAGCCCCTTCGCGGGCGGAGACTGCGGGTGGCGGAGGGGGGAGCTTCGGAGCCACGGAGGAGAGCGCAGCCACAGGGGTGCGGAGGGCAAAGCGGAGAGATTCCCGCACGGAGGATCGGTGCCGAGCAGCACTCACCAGCCCGAGAGGCTTGTCTGCTCCCCCGCCGGGGCGGGCGGGGCTGGGAGCTGAGGCTCGGGCTGCGGTCGGATCGCAGGGAGAGGACTGGGGTTGGCGGCGTGAGCACAGCCTGAAGGGGCTAGTGCGCCACGGCGAGCCGGGAGGGAGTCCGGGAAAAGTCTGCAGCTGCCGAAGAGGCAAGAGACTTTTTCTTACCTCTTTGTTTCCTGGTGCGCGAGGAGAGGGGATGCAGAGCGCCGCCTAAACGAGCTCCAGAGATGGGTGTGAGCCGCGGCCTCAGCGCGGACCCCAGAGACGGGCGTGAGACGCTAAGGCTGCTGCTGCCGCCACCAAGAAGCCTGTGTGCGAGCACAGGTCAGTCTCCACACCGCCCCTCCCGGGAGCCGGTGCAGCCGCCACGGCCAGGCTCCCGTGATCCGGGGACAACGTCCCCGGGAGAGCGCACGGCGCGCCTCGGGCTGCTGCAACGTCACGACGCCTCTGACGCCGCAGGCTCGCCCCGCCTCCTCCGTACCGCTCCCTCCCCCCGCCTGAGTGAGCCAGAGCCCCCGAAGCAGCTGCGCCTTTAGCCCCGTCCTATCTGGGCGGGAACAGACGCCCTCAGGCGACCTACACGCAGAGGCGGGGCCACATCCAAAGCTGAACCCCGGGAGCTGTGCGAACAACGAAGAGAAGGGGAAATCTCTCCCAGCAGCCTCAGAAGCAGCGGATTAAAACTCCACAAACAACTTGATGTGCCTGCATCTGTGGAATACCTGAATAGACAACGAATCCTCCCAAATTCAGGAGGTGGACTTTGGGAGCAGGATATATTAATTTTTCCCCTTTTCCTTTTCTTGTGAGTGTATATGTATATGCTTCTGGGTGAGATTTTGTCTGTATAGCTTTGCTTTATAATAGCTTTATTTTACTTCACTATATTTTATACTCTTTCTTTCTTTCTTTCTATTTTTTCTCCCTTTTACTCTGAGCCATGTGCATGAAAGGCTCTTGGTGCTCCAGTCAGGCATCAGGGCCGTGCCTCTGAGGTGGGAGAGCCAACTTCAGGACACTGGTCTACAAGAGACCTCCCAGCTCCACATAATACCAAATGGCGAAAATCTCTCAGAGATCTCCATCTCAACATCAAGACCCAGCTTCACTCAACGACCAGCAAGCTACAGTGCTAGACACCCTATGCCAAACAACTAGCAAGACAGGAACACAGCCCCATCCATTAGCAGAGAGGCTGCCTACAATCATAATAAGGCCATAGACACCCCAAAATACACCACCAGACGTGGACGTGCCCACCAGAAAGAAAAGATCCAGCCTCATCCACCAGAACTCAGGCACTAGTTCCCTCCACCAGGAAGCCTACACAACCCACTGAACCAACCTTAGCCACTGGGGACAGATACCAAACACAACGGGAACTATGAACCTGCAGCCTGTGAAAAGGAGACCCCAAACACAGTAAGATAAGCAAAATGAGGCGACAGAAAAACACACAGCAGATTAAGGAGCAGGGTCAAAACACACCAGACCTAACAAATGAAGAGGAAATAGGCAGTCTACCTGAAAAAGAATTCAGAATAATGATAGTAAGGATGATCCAAAATCTTGGAAATAGAATAGACAAAATGAAAGAAACATTTAACAAGGATGTAGAAGAATTAAAGAGGAACCAAGCAACAATGAAAAACACAATAAATGAAATTAAAAATACTCTAGATGGGATCAATAGCAGAATAACTGAGGCAGAAGAACGGATAAGTGACCTGGAAGATAAAATGTTGGAAATAACTACTGCAGAGCAGGATAAAGAAAAAAGAATGAAAAGAACTGAGGACAGTCTCAGAGACCTCTGGGACAACATTAAACGCACCAACATTCGAATTATAGGGGTCCCAGAAGAAGAAGAGAAAAAGAAAGGGACTGAGAAAATATTTGAAGAGAATATAGTTGAAAACTTCCCTAATATGGGAAAGGAAATAGTTTATCAAGTCCTGGAAGCACAGAGAGTCCCATACAGCATAAATCCAAGGAGAAACACGCCAAGACACATATTAATCAAACTATCAAAAATTAAATATAAAGAAAACATATTAAAAGCAGCAAGGGAAAAACAAAAAATAACACACAAGGGAATCCCCATAAGGTTAACATATGATCTTTCAGCAGAAACTCTGCAAGCCAGAAGGGAGTGGCAGGATATACATAAAGTGATGAAGGAGAAAAACCTACAACCCAGATTACTCTACCCAGCAAGGATCTCATTCAGATTTGATGGAGAAATTAAAACCTTTACAGACAAGCAAAAGCTGAGAGAGTTCAGCACCACCAAACCAGCTTTACAACAAATGCTAAAGGAACTTCTCTAGGCAAGAAACACAAGAGAAGGAAAACACCTACAATAACAAACCCAAAACATTTAAGAAAATGGGAATAGGAACATACATATCGATAATTACCTTCAATGTAAATGGATTAAATGCTCCCACCAAAAGACACAGACTGGCTGAATGGATAAAAAAACAAGACCCATATATATGCTGTCTACAAGAGACCCACTTCAGACCTAGAGACACATACAGACTGAAAGTGAGGGGATGGAAAAAGATATTCCATGCAAATGGAAATCAAAAGAAAGCTGGAGTAGCAATTCTCATATCAGACAAAATACACTTTAAAATAAAGACTATTACAAGAGACAAAGAAGGACACTATATAATGATCAAGGGATCGAGCCAAGAGGAAGGTATAACAATTGTAAATATTTATGCACCCAACATAGGAGCACCTCAATATATAAGGCAAATACTAACAGCCATAAAAGGGGAAATCAAAAGCAACACAATCATAGTAGGGAATTTTAACACCCCACATTCACCAATCGACAGATCATCCAAAATGAAAATAAATAAGGAAACACAAGCTTTAAATGATACATTAAACAAGATGGACTTAATTGATATTTATAGGACATTCCACCCAAAAACAACAGAATACACATTTTTCTCAAGTGCTCATGGAACATTCTCCAGGATAGATCGTATCTTGGGTCACAAATCAAGCCTTGGTAAATTTAAGAAAACTGAAATCGTATCAAGTATCTTTTCCGACAACAATGCTATGAGACTAGATATCAATTACAGGAAAAGATCTGTAAAAAATACAAACACATGGAGGCTACACAATACACTACTTAATAACGAAGTGATCACTGAAGAAATCAAAGGGGAAATTAAAAAATACCTAGAAACAAATGACAATGGAGACACGACGATCCAAAACCTATGGGATGCAGCAAAAGCAGTGCTAAGAGGGAAGTTTATAGCAATACAAGCCTACCTCAAGAAACAGGAAACATTTCAAATAAACAACCTAACCTTGCACCTGAAGCAATTAGAGAAAGAAGAACAAAAAATCCCCAAAGCTAGCAGAAGGAAAGAAATCATAAAGATCAGATCAGAAATAAATGAAAAAGAAATGAAGGAAACAATAGCAAAAATCAATGAAACTAAAAGCTGGTTCTTTGAGAAGATAAACAAAATTCATAAACCATTAGCCAGACTCATCAAGAGAAAAAGGGAGAAGACTCAAATCAATAGAATTAAAAATGAAAAAGGAGAAGTAACCACTGACACTGCAGAAATACAAACGATCATGAGAGATTACTACAAGCAACTCTATGCCAATAAAATGGACAACCTGGAAGAAATGGACAGATTCTTAGAAATGCACAACCTGCCGAGACTGAACCAGGAAGAAATAGAAAATATGAACAGACCAATCACAAGCACTGAAATTGAAACTGTGATTAAAAATCTTCCAACAAACAAAAGCCCAGGACCAGATGGCTTCACAGGCGAATTCTATCAAACATTTAGAGAAGAGATAACACCTATCCTTCTCAAATTCTTCCAAAATATTGCAGAGGGAGGAACACTCCCCAACTCATTCTACGAGGCCACCATCACCCTGATACCAAAACCAGACAAAGATGTCACAAAGAAAGAAAACTACAGGCCAATATCACTGATGAACATAGATGCAAAAATCCTCAACAAAATACTAGCAAACAGAATCCAACAGCACATTAAAAGGATCATACACCATGATCAAGTGGGGTTTATCCCAGGAATGCAAGGATTCTTCAACATACGCAAATCAATCAACGTGATACACCATATTAACAAGTTGAAGGAGAAAAACCATATGATCATCTCAATAGATGAAGAGAAAGCTTTCGACAAAATTCAACACCCATTTATGATAAAAGCCCTGCAGAAAGTAGGCATAGAGGGAAATTTCCTCAACATAATAAAGGCCATATATGACAAACCCACAGCCAACATTGTCCTCAATGGTGAAAAACTGAAACCATTTCCACTAAGATCAGGAACAAGACAAGGTTGCCCACTCTCACCACTATTATTCAACATAGTTTTGGAAGTGTTAGCCACAGCAATCAGAGAAGAAAAAGAAATAAAAGGAATCCAAATCGGAAAAGAAGAAGTAAAGCTGTCACTGTTTGCAGATGACATGATACTATACATAGAGAATCCTAAAGATGCTACCAGAAAACTCCTAGAGCTAATCAATGAATTTGGCAAAGTAGCAGGATACAAAATTAATGCACAGAAATCTCTTGCATTTCTATACACTAATGACAAAAAATCTGAGAGTGAAATTAAGAAAACACTCCCGTTTACCACTGCAACAAAAAGAATAAAATATCTAGGAATAAACCTACCTAAGGAGACAAAAGACCTGTATGCAGAAAAGTATAAGACACTGATGAAAGAAATTAAAGAGGATACAAATACATGGAGAGATATACCATGTTCCTGGACTGGAAGAGTCAACATTGTGAAAATGACTCTACTACCCAAAGCAATCTACAGATTCAATGCAATCCCTATCAAACTACCACTGGCATTTTTCACAGAACTAGAACAAAAAATTTCACAATTTGTATGGAAACACAAAAGACCCCGAATAGCCAAAACAATCTTGAGAACGAAAAATGGAGCTGGAGGAATCAGGCTCCCTGACTTCAGACTATATTACAAAGCTACAGTAATCAAGACAGTTTGGTACTGGCACAAAAACAGAAATATAGATCAATGGAACAGGATAGAAAGCCCAAAGATAAACCCACGCACATATGGTCACCTTATCTTTGATAAAGGAGGCAGGCATATACAGTGGAGAAAAGACAGCCTCTTTAATAAGTGGTGCTGGGAAAATTGGACAGATATATGTAAAAGTATGAAATTAGAATACTCCCTGACACCATGTACAAAAATAAACTCAAAATGGATTAAAGACCTAAGTGTAAGGCCAGACACTATCAAACTCTTAGAGGAAAACATAGGCAGAACACTCTATGACATACATCACAGCAAGATCCTTTTTGACCCAGCTCCTAGAGAAATGGAAATAAAAACACAAATAAACAAATGGGACCTAATGAAACTTAAAAGCTTTTGCACAGCAAAGAAAACCATAAACAAGACCAAAAGACAACCATCAGAATGGGAGAAAATATTTGCAAATGAAGCAACTGACAAAGGATTAATCTCCAAGATTTACAAACAGCTCATGCAGCTCAATAACAAAAAAACGAACAACCCAATCCAAAAATGGGCAGAAGACCTAAATAGACATTTCTCCAAAGAAGATATACAGATTGCCAACAGACACATGAAAGAATGCTCAACATCATTAATCATTAGAGAAATGCAAATCAAAACTACAATGAGATATCATCTCACACTGGTCAGAATGGCCGTCATCAAAAAACCTAGAAACAATAAATGCTGGAGAGGGTGTGGAGGAAAGGGAACACTCTTGCACTGTTGGTGGGAATGCAAATTGATAGTCACTATGGAGAACAGTATGGAGGTTCCTAAAAAACTACAAATAGAACTACCATACGACCCAGCAATCCCACTACTGGGCATATACCCTGAGAAAACCATAGTTCAAAAAGAGTCATGTACCAAAATGTTCATTGCAGCTCTATTTACAATAGCCAGGACATGGAAGCAACCTAAGTGTCCATCATCGGATGAATGGATAAAGAATTTGTGGCACATATATACAATGGAATATTACTCCGCCATAAAAAGAAATGAAATGGAGGTATTTGTAATGAGGTGGATGGAGTTAGAGTCTGTCATACAGAGTGAAGTAAGTAAGTCAGAAAGAGAAAAACATATACAGTATGCTAACACATATATATCGAATCTAAGGGGGAAAAAAAGGCCATGAAGAACCTAGTGGCAAGACGGGAATAAAGACACAGACCTACTAGAGAATGGACTTGAGGATATGGGGAGGGGAAGGGGTGAGATGTGACAGGGTGAGAGAGTGTCATGGACATATATACACTACCAAAGGTAAAATAGATAGCTAGTGGGAAGCAGCCGCATAGCACAGGGAGATCAGCTGGGTGCTTTGTGACCACCTAGAGGGGTGGGATGGGGAGGGTGGGAGGGAGAGAGATGCAAGAGGGAAGAGATATGGGAACATATGTATATGTATAACTGATTCACTTTGTTATAAAGCAGAAACTAACACACCATTGTAAAGCAATTATACTTCAATAAAGATGTTTAAAAAAAAAAAAGAAAATAATAAACCCATAAATAAACAAGTTAAAAAATATAAAGGGGGAGTTTTTTCTTCTGAGTGAGATTAAAAATCTTTGGGTAGATGTCAGGAAGGAAACCATATTCTAATATGTGACGAGTATGGAAAGAAACTCTTGCAGGCTAAAAGCCAAATTTTATGGTATGATTTTCTGTGTCAAGCAAAATTCAAGCAAAATAAAAACATCCAGAATTAGACATTTCTGTGGGATTGAGTTTGTAGATGTACTTGACCTTGTTAAAGTTGAACAAGATGGGAGGTAAAGTGCAGCCTGGAGAAGAGCCAGGATGATAGTCAAGCGTTATTCTGTATTTTATTTACAATGAAAACAAGAATTTTTTTTCCTGAGACATCTATGAATAAGCACTCTCAAAATGCTTTTAAGGTATAATTCTACAAGATGAAATGATCTTTCTACTACTGAAATATTATATTTTTAGTTTTAAATTTCCAGAAAAAAATAAGGAACACCCCACATGTTTCATTATGTTTCCTGTGTTTTGTTTGACATTGTTTCAGTTATTCAGATCAATAAAGAAACAGGCTGAGGTGAGAAAATGTGATAAAATTTAATTCAAAATATAGTTTAACAAAAAATTGAAGTTTATTTCTTTCCCATTTTACTATTTCTCACTTAGCATTAACAGCATCCTGTGTCCTAGAACAGAATAAATAGGACGTGTTCACACAAACTTGACAATTATACAGTGACAAAACACGTCTAGTGTGTCACCATTCGCAAGGACATTCTAGGTGGTGTTTTTGCTAAAAATTATCACTCTAGGCAGTCAGTTGAAATACATAACATATAAAACTTTTAGGGAAAAAAAAACCAGGAAGAAATCTTTAAGACCTAGGGCTAAGCATTCTTAGATTTGCCACAAAAGGAAACATCGACAAATTAGACACCAAAATTAAAAAACTTTTGTTCTGTGAAACATTCTGTTTAAGAGGATGAAAAGACAAAAGGCAAGCTACAGACTGGGAAATGTATTTGCAAATATCTGAAAAAGAACTGGTATCTAGAATATGTAAGGAATCTCAAAACTCAACAATAAAAAGAATCCAGTTAGAAAATAAGCAATAGACATTTCACCTAAGATGATTTAGAGATAGCAAATAAACACATGAAAGATGTTCAAAGTTATTAGACTTCAGGGAAATTAAAATTAAAACCAAAATGAAGTAAAACTGCACATCAGAATGGCTAAAATTTTGTAAAAAGTAACAACAATAAATGTCTGTGAGGATGTGGAAAGACTGTATCATCTCTCAAACTTTTCTGGTGAGAAGGTCAAATGGTACAATGATTCTGGATAACAGTTTGGTAGTTTCTTATAAAAATAAGCATGTAATTACCATAAAATGCAGCAACTGCACTCTTGGGCATTTACTGCAGAAAAATGAAAATTTATTCTCCTGCAGAAATTTGTAAATGTTCATAGCAGCTTTGTTTGTAATAGCCCTAAACCGGAAACTACCCAAATGTCTGTCCATGTGTAAATAGTTCAATAAACTAAGGTACATCCACACCATGGAATACTACTCAGCAATCAAAAGGATGGACAATTGGTACATGCAACTTGGAAAGATCTCAAGGGAATTAACTGAGTGAAAAAAACCCAACCCCAAAGTTTGCATACTATATGATTCCATTTGTGCAACATTCTTGAAATCACACAGTTATAGAGATACAGAAAAGATTAGTGGTCACCAGGGTTTGGGGAGTGGGAAGGTGGAGGGGAGGTGGGTGAGGAGGAATATAGGTGTGGTTTTAAAAGGACAGCGTAAGAAATCATTACAGGGATGAAACTATTCTCTATCTTGATGATGGTGGTGTGGTAGTATGAGAATGTACACATGTGATAAAATTGCATAGAACCAAAAGAGACATACACACACACACACACACACACACAAATACATGTAAGACAGATGAAATCTGCATCAGTTCTGTGGGTTGTACTCAGTCGATTTCCTGGTTGTGATATTGTACTACTGTTTTGCAAGATGTTACCATTGGGAGAAACTGGGTGAAGGGTACATGTGATCTCCCTGCATTATTTCTTACAATCACATCTGAATCTACAATTATCTCAAAATAAAAACTTTAAGTATCAAAAAATAAATGAATAATAAAAACAACTAATAAATAATTCAATAAAATAAAAAATACAGTATATTCTGAACCAAACTCTCAGTTTTCTTATGAAATGTGCAGGACTCAAGTGGGAAAAAAAAATGTAGCAAGACTGTAGGCAACCAAAATCACACTCTATTAAATCTTTAAAAGATTTACTCATAGGAATTCGAAAGGATTCATCTCTTCTACTTTTCCCTATTTGTTGCTTGAAAGTTACTAAAATGGGACAAACTGTTAATCACCCACACAGTGGGGAGGAAGAGACTTCCTCTGCAGTAAAGACTCAACCCCAGGTCTGAGCTGAGACAGTTCTCTACGCTTAGAAATGTCTGTTTGCAAGGTCGGCCCTTGGCTGGCATCTGGGAACTTGGGTTTCAAGAGTGTTCCCATGATTCTCTAGAGATAAAGGTGGTATGCTGACCCTAAACTGTTCGTACAAACAATATGGTTTGTGCTGGACACCTGCTTTTCTCCTGGCAGTCTAGAATTCAGGTGTGTGCTCAGCGGAGGGTGACCTTGTGACCAGCACTGATAAAAGTCCTGGGCCCTGAGTCTCTATGCAGCTTCCCTGGAAAACATTTTATCACCACTCAGTGCTGGAGGAATTCAGCATGTTCTGTGTGACTCCTCTGGGGAAGAACCCCTGGAAGCTTGGGCCTGGTTTCCTCTGGACTTTGCCCGACCTTGCAAATAGATATTTCTAAGCGTAGAAAGCTGTCTCAGTTCAGGCCTGGGGTTGAGCCTTTACTGCATACTAGGTCTCTTACTCCCTACTGTGTGGGTGATTAATAGTATGTCCCATTTTAGTAACTTTCAGGCAACAAATAGGGAAGAGTAGAAGGAATGAATCCATTTGAATTCCCATGAGTAAATTGTTTAAAGATTTAATAGAGTGATGTCAGAAGTACATATACATATATATTTACTGCAGGTAACAGCTAATCTTGCTACTTTTTTTTCCACTCAATTCCTGCATATTTCATAAGAAAATTAAGAGTTTGCTTCAGCGTATACTGTGTGCTTCCTCTTTGCTTTGTAACCTTTTGCTCTAATAAATCATACCCTGAGTATATCCTGAGTCCTGTAACTCAGAATAGTCTAGAATAGTCCAGAATCACTGAACCTGGTGGTGTTGGGGACCTCTGACTATCTGGATAATAAAGAAGAAACCCTGGATAATCTGTCTAATCTTGTTGGACGGCTAGATATATTCTGTTAATAAACCAGATTTTCTACTGCTTAAAAAATTCCCATGTTGAAGAACCTGTTGGAGAATATATCAACATTCATGAGCTTTTTTTTTAAATAGGCATATTATCAATCAGTGCTTTGCGGAGGTGTCTGCAGTGGGACAAACCCATATAAAGAAAGGGACAAGCTCTCCCTTATGACCTAGAGTTCTCAGTCCAGCAGGGCCCTCTTCCAGTCTCCAATTTACTGATCTGAGATGACACCCTGGTAAGATTAACATCAACATTAAAAATGTGTTTGTGTAAATCTTACCAAGGCTGGCTAGGGATTAAATGAAAGCCTCCCTATGAATCTCAAAAAAGCCTTGCCAGCTTTTAACTTTGCACGTAGGGATGCGAGTTTATTACTTAAGCACTTGGTTAAACACACCCTCTCATCCACATCAGACACGGCTTTCAAGCACCTTTCTTTGACCACCTCTCGTCTTATCTCCAGGTGGCATGGAGTTCACAGTCAGAAACAGTTTTGAAGAAGGGCAAGAACAAAATACATTTCAAAATATATAGGACTAAAGAAAAAAAAATATTAAGACTGTGGAAACAAATGATTGTTTTCTTTATGGTTATTACATTAGAAGAAGTGTGGGGTAAAAAGGAAAAAAATACACAAATCCTGGTGACCTTATCTATAGAATAATGTAAAGAAAAACTGACCCTTACATTGGCTTCTTGCCTGTCCCAAGATTTCAGGGAAATGACAAATATATTTGAAAACAAGTCCAAAACTGTGCTGGAAAAACAAGGGAGGATGTTATCAGCAGATGAAAATAAACACTGGAGAAACCTACATCTAAACACAGGGAGAGTCAGGGGCTTATCAGAAACGCTTCGTGGTAGTTTCGGGAAATAGTTGAGTGAGAGGTGCCGACAACCCACGTGCACACTTTCTCCTAATCCCGCTGCACCTGGTAGGGAAGCTCCGGAGACTGGGTGCTCCAACCCAGCTTTAACAGCAATGAAACAAGCATTTTTAATGAGCATTTTTAACTCCTTCATAGATTTCTCCATTCGTTCAGAACCTATAGAAAGAATCGATGACTTTGAGATCTGTGAGTCTGTTTCTGTTTTGTAAATAAGTTCATTTGTGTCATTTTTATTAGATTCCACATATAAGTGATATCATATGATATTTGTCTTTCTCTGTCTGACTTATTTCATTTAGTATGATGATTTCTAGGTCCATCCATGGTGCTGCAAATGGCATTATTTCATTCTTTTCTATGGCTGAGTAATATTCCACTGTATATAGATACCACATCTTCCTTATCCATTCATCTGTTAATGGACATTTAGGTTGCTTCCATGTCTTGGCTATTGTAAATAGTGCTGCAATGAACATTGGGATAGGAAGTGATAAATTAGGAGTTAGGAATTAACAGATACACACTACAATATAAAAAATAGGTAAACAACAAGGACCTACTGTATAGCACAGGGAACTCTACTCAATATTCTGTAATAACTTATATGAGAAAAGAATCTGAAAAAGAGTATATATATATATATAACTGATTCACTGTGCTGTACACCTGCAGCTAACACAACATTGTAAATCAATTATACTCCAATAAAGATTTTTAAAAAAAGAATCAATGAGGTTGGCAATCACACATCACACATTCTCTCCATGCTTTACAAGGAGCCCACACAGCGTTACACTTACAGAAGTGTAGTAAATCCTAAATGGTTGACAAAAAGAACTTTAATTCTTTCATCAACCATTCAAAAAATGGTCACAATTTACATTTTTTATGACTGACTTCTCAACATACATCAATAGGCAGGCTGTGGCTTACAAAATATTTTTCTAAATTACTTTAAACACATGATTAGCTTACATGTAAAAAATTACTCTAAAAAAATAAAGTGATAGTGTTAATCACAAAGTGTGGTGGATATTAATGTTACAATTACAACTGCATTTTTCATATAATTCTAATGAAAGTAGTTTTACATATAATAATCTCAAAGAGCCACAAACTCTTAGCAAATAAAAAAATATTTCTTCCTTTCCCTCTCTTTTTCTTTCTTTTCTTCCTTCCTTCCTTTCTTTTTTTCAGTAAGCCATCCAACAAACAAAACAAATATTTTGACATCTTCTTTATAGCAGGCCCTGTTCTAGGCACTGGAAAACACCATGAGAAAAGTAGATAATTTCCTTGCTGCAGGGGAGCTTTCATTCTTGAGAAAGGTGTTTTAACTAAGATTAGGTCTGGCCTTGAATGACCAAAAGAATTTAAAAAGTGGAAAACAAACAAACTTGTAAAATGTGTGTGCAGTCCAGGACCAGTTATGGTGTGGTAATTACCAAGCAGGTCTACCAAGTATGGTTGTACAGGTTCTGCTCTGCATGATTCTGAAGAGTGTCATTCAGATCATAGACACGGTAGATTTCTATTAACAGGTTTACACAAACGGAAGCAGATTTCCTCAATGAGGTATGCCTGTCATCTCTCTCACACAAAGGCACCGTCTCGGGTAATGAAGGAACCATGACACCCTCGTCTGTGATACTCTGGCCAGCTCTGCAATTCAGCCCATAGGAGAGGACAGGACGCACTCCCCCCTTTGGGCACACTTGTGCTCACGTCTGTTTATCAGATCTTAGAGACATAACCCCGTCAAGCTACAGAAGAGACTGAAAATGTGGTTTGTTCTAGGCTGCCATATGTTTAACCAAAGATCACAATATTTTCTGGTTCCTGTCAAAATATGAAGTAGAATAGCTGCTACTCTCTCCCTGAAAATAAACCATGGAGAAGTTATACACATTCATAAACTTATACATGGCAGATCATCAAGTTTTTAAAATTGTATTTGATAGTGCACACTTGGGGATAGCTTTATTTCTCTGTGTTGCCTACAGCACTGTGCAAAAAATAAGCACTCAAAAAATATTTGATGAAAGATTGACCAATTCCACCTCCTACTACACTGTACTAGAAAGAGAAAAATTACCCTGCCTGATAATTCACCATACGCCTGAAGACTGACATCGTCACCTCTCAAATTTATCTTCTGAGCCAACTAACTAATCTGCTTTCCTTTATCTCTCCTTATTGATTCAGGTGCAGACACCTCAATTACCTTCTAGGCATTACTACAGACTCTTTCCACCTGGACCACATGAACAAATATGATAAACCCAAAAGCCTATTAATCCATAACATAGATTACCAGATTGCATCAACTGTCTCCAACAGACGGAAAACTCTGTAGGCATTTGTCAGCAAGGACCTGTGGATGAAATTTGTTTTATCATTGTTTTAGGGAGAATATATGTTGGTGGGAATGTAGATTGGTGCAGCCACTATGGAGAACAGTATGGAGGTTCCTTAAAAAACTGAAAGAAGAGTTGCTATATGATCCTGCAATGCCACTCCTGGGCATATATCCAGACAAAACTATAATTCGAAAAGATACAGGCACTCCTGTGTTCATGTCAGCACTATTCACCATAGCCAAGACATGGAAACAACCTAAATGTCCATCAACAGATGAATGGATAAAGAAGATGTGGTACATATATACAATGGAATATTACTCAGCCATAAAAAAGAATGAAATAATGCCATTTGTAGTAACATGGATGGACCTAGAGATTATCATATTAAGTGAAGTAAGTCAGAGAAAGGCAAACATATGATATCACTTACATGTGGAATCTAAAAAAAAAAATACAAATGAACTTATATACAAAACAGAAACAGACCCACAGACATAGAAAACAAACTTATGGTTACAAAAGGGGAGGGGGGAGGGATAAATTAGGAGTTTGGGATTAACATATACACAATACTATATTTAAAATAGATAACCAACAAGGGCTTACTGTATAGAACAGAAAACTATACTCAATATTTTGTAATAACCTATAAGGGAAAAGAATCTGAAATATAATAGATGTATATATATGTATGTATATATATATATATATACATATATATAACTGAATCACCTTGCTGAACACCTGAAACTAACACAACACTGTAAGTCAACTATACTTCGATTAAAAAATAAAAAAGAGCATATATGTTCAATGAAGGTTTTTGCTAAATTCTTTCTTAGAATTTACTTGTTTTCACTTTTTTAGTGTCCTAAAACAAAGTGTCCTTTTCTGATCAGAGCTATTCATGCTTTGTCTGAGTTCCCCATAATGAGCTGGTAGGCAAGTTTCAACCCCCCTGAGGAACCTACAGCTTACGCACTTCTATTTCCATTTATTCTTTTACTGCACTTGACTGTAGAATTCCATCTTTCTGAGAACTTTTCTCTTTGCACTTGACTACTAGCTAATTTAGCAAAACCTAACTCTGTGAAGGGAATTAAGGGATTGGGAAATCTACTTAGCCCCTGGAGTTGTCTGCAGTCTTCAACCAGAAGAGCTACATTTTCTTGAGGAAAAAAAAAAAAAAAAAACTACTTTGCAGGGTGACAGGATAAAGCCCAAGAATCCTTAACATTTTTTTGTTTGTTTATAATAAGCAAACTTTACAGACAGTTTGGGTGATGATAAAAAACGCCTTTCAATTTGCAAAGCCCTTTTAGCCTGTATCCTTGCAGTCATCATTCATTCATTCATTCATTCATTCATTTTTGGAAACTCTACTGTGTGCCAGGCATTCTTCTAGCCCTGGGGACATGGTGATGAACAAGAGACCCTTGTCATCATAGAAGTGAAATGAAATTCCCAATCATTCTTAGCCTCTTTATTGTTTATGAAATGCTACTTTAGTTTAAGATAGACCATATGCTTTCGCGTCTAAGCTTTGTTGGCTGAGTTGGAATTCCTGATCTAAAATACAAATATGTACATTATCAAAGTTTTTTTTTTTCTTTCCTCTGGGTCACACATGGCTTTAGCTAAAATAACGTATATGAAACCAAAAATATGAAACTTCCAGGAGAAGCGTAAACAGGATCTTAATTTATACTTACTTTCCTACACTTGTAGGAAATTACACTGAAACAGTGAGAATGATCTCACAAGCCATCACACACCCACATATACACACACACACACACACACATACCCAACACATTCTCATATCTTTAGAATTTCCCACTTTATTAAGTATTTAACTATGCCATATTAATGCATAGTTTGAAATAGAAATACACAGTTTGAACAAATTATTTATGTTCATCTGAAACATTATATCATGTTATTATATATGATAGCTAGTAGGTAACTGAAGGGCGTCCTGTCAGATCTCATTGGTGTGTGTGTTGAAACACACAAATGAAATGTAATATTGAATAAGGAGAGTTAGCATTTAGTTCCTTAAGTGAAATTATCCAAAAACAAATAAAAAGTAGCTACACACAAAAGAAATGTAATATTGAATAAGGAGAGTTAGCATTTAGTTCCTTAAATGAAATTATCCAAAAACAAATAAAAAGTAGCTACAGATACATATTAAAACTACAGGGTCACCTCTTGTGTCCTTTGCATTTAAAAAAAATATATGCCTGCTGTTATAAACTCTCATTTACATTTACTGTGATTACCTACTTTTCCTTTTAATTATAAGAAACATGTATTCACATATTTAACTTTCTTTTCAAATTTCACTACCAACAAGTTTAAATAGATAATTGATTCACCAACTAGTCTCTTATTCCATTTTCCAAATTGTCAAGTGTTGTACTGTCCAACTCCAGAGCAGTCAAATAATATCACTTTAGGCTTATTGTTTTCCAATCTGCTTTCACTGCTTTCTGCTCACCTACTGCCTCAGCAATTTGTTCTAACTGGTTGCTCTTAGGCAATAGTTTTTCTTCTCATCTTGTCTTCATGAGAACAATTCAGTGTACCAAGACACTGGAAATTGAAAGACTTAGACTACAATGGTATTGTAACAAAGAAATATGTTTATATAGACAACCCGAAGCCAAACTGCCTGTGTTGAATGCCAGCTCCTCTGTGTAAAAACAAGTTTGTGGGGGGCTGTCCATGGTTCTGTCTCTTCACCTGCAAAAACAGGAATAATAAAAGTATAAACCTTATCGTGGTATTGTGAAGATTAAATGGGTTAATATTTTCAAAGCACTTAGAACACTGCCTGGCATTTAAAAAGTGCTATATGCAGACTCACAGATGTAGAGAACAAACTAGTGGTTACCAGTGAGGAGAGGGAAGGAGGGAGGGGCAATATAGGGGTAGAGGGAGAAAAAGGGTTACTATGGGATTATGTGAAATCATGTGTGTAAAACTTTTGAAAATTGTAAAGCATTATAGAATTTAAAGAATCCTTCAGTCAATTTTTTTAAAAGTTCCAATAAATGAATAAAAATTAAAAGTGCTGTGTTTAAGTTAATCATTTAAATGCAATTAAATTAATAAATAAATTAAAACTGTGTAGCATCACCTTCATGTACCTTCCTTCCACTTTAAATGTACACACATGCACACACAGTCAGGAAAGTGTTTTACCAAGAAAAAAATTATAAGTACTTCACTAACAATCTCTATTAGTTAAATATCAGCGAGTTATTGGCAGAATTCCTTCCTTGAATGGCACTGGATGACAAGAGCATGTAATTTGAAAAACGAAGTACTACTTCCAATGCATGTCAGAAAGATGCCACTTTAGAGTTGGATAAAGCCACGGATGGGCAGAGCTTCAACCATCTCTTCAAACACACAGCAAGAATTTACGAGAAAATTTGCTGGCTTTTTGTTTTTCTGTTGCTGAAAATTCATGATACAGTAGAAGAGATATTTTTTACTTTAGTTAATGATTTCTTTGTGCACCAAAATGTAGACTAGAAAAAGAAAAAATATGTTGTGATCAGTACTAACAGAGTAGCAGCTATGAATGCAGCCGTAAAGAGTGTAGCTACTCAAATTAAAAAGTCTGTTCCTTAATGCCAATTACCACATTCCATTAATCATAGAGAACAGTTGACATTGCCTCCTAATCTTGATTCAACATTAAAGGAAATTGTGAAAAATGTGAACGAAATTAGATTGTGCCCCTGAGCATAAGTATTTTCAGGCTGCCTAATACAAAATAAAAAATAGACAATGATATGAGGTCCTGCTTTTTCCTGCTAGGGTATGCTGGCCATTAAGAGAAAAGATGTGCATACAGGTTGGGGAGTGAGGGAATAAAACAGGGTGTATACATACACACATACACACACACACACACACACACACAAAGATGAATTCCCTTGAATACCCTAAAAGTTGTCACTTCAGAATAGAAAATATTAATAATTTCGAGGCTAGAATATACTAAGCAGACTGGACTATAAAGAAAATATTTACTTACTCATTAATGAAAGTAACCAATTAGTTACTAGGCGTGTTTTTCAGTAACTTCAAAATGCATCACAGAACATGAAGAATGCCTTCCAGAGCCAAATCCATTAGTTTTGCTTACAAAGCACTTTACTATTACCTTCCAGGATGAAAGCCATTCAGGGCTCCAGGTGTGATATACTATAGTCATTGTCTGTCATATAGCCTAGAACCGGAAGTATCCATCCACGGTATCCAAACTTTGACTCCATCAATTTCTTCCATAAATGATGCCCTTCTAAGTTAGCTTTTCTAACTTTGTAGCAGTAACTACATGTGGCAGATTGAATAATTGGCCACAAGACTTCACCCCTCTCTGCATCCAACCCCCTGGGATGGCCTCATTTTGGGAGAGGAGGGTAAATGTTTTGTTCTCAGCCCTTGACTTTGGTCTTGACCCTGGGACTTGTGTTGGTCAAACAAGCAAGAGTGTGATATGAGCTTGTCCAGGGAGGCACTCCTTTTGGCATCTCTGCTGTCTTCACAAGGAGAGCACAGGATATCCACCTGCTGGCCAAAGGAAGATGAAGAACACATGCAGCAAAGCGACCCCCGTTGACCCAGGGAGCAAAACACCTGTAGCAGATCCAGATGCACAAACTGGTGAGCAAACGAAAGCCTTATCTGGTACACCACTGAGGTTTTCTCATTGCATGCGCCATCATTGTGGAAAGAGTTTACTAGTGAAAACGTGCCATTGGAAGATCTTTCGACTCTGGTTATGGCTCATCAAGCAGAAGCAGGTATTTTGTTTGAAAGATTAAAAGCAGTATAATTCCTCTAACTGATTTTTAAAAAGCAATTATTATCAACAGTATTTTAAATCTTGCCTTATTTTATTGTTTTTAAATTGTGAACATTTTTTTCAACTTACCATGTGTGTCAGCCTATTAAGTAGTACAAAATTGCTCAAAGTATAAAACAACACTGAATTTAAAAGTTATGTCAAGTATAACTTTAAAAAGTATAAAAGTCAGGTACCTTTTGTGCATGTGTGTGTGTGTGTGTGTGTGTGTTAGTTTCAGGTGAACAGCAAAGTGTTTCAGTTATACATATATATATGCTTTCTCAGATTCTTTTCCATTATAAGTTTTTATAAGATACTGAATATAGTTCTTTGTGCTCTACAGTAGGTCCTTGTTGTTTACCTCTTTTATATACAGTAGTGTGTGTCTGTTAATCCCAAATTCTTACTTATCCCTCCCCTCCTTTCCCCTTTGGTAACTGTTATGTTTAAAAGTTATGTTTAAAATCTTCAAACTCTCTACTGTATGAAAATTCCAAAATATATTTTATAGCTACAATAAAAGTTAACATTTTCAGTGGTATAAAATCCAATACTTGTTCTGGAAAAAACATCACTCAAAGTCTGATTTTACTCAGTTAAACACATCCTTTATTAAAAGTTGATCATTTATCCCCAGAATTTGTTCAACTATATCCACAACTCTGAACTACCTAGACCTTAGATTTATTGCTGCTGTTAGTGGTGTTTTTAATCAATGCAAGAGGGCAAAAGCTCAGAACAATTCAAAAAATTTTTTTAGTTTTTGCTCTGTAACTCATTTTATCAAGTTCAGAAGACATTTAAAACAAATTCATTGGGAATTCCCTGGTGGTCCAGTGGTTAAGAATTCTCCTTCCAATGCAGGGGGTGCAGGTTCGATCCCTGGGTGGGGAGCTAGGATGCCACATGCTTCAGGGCCAAAAAACCAAAACATAAAAAGGAAGCAATATTGTAACAGAGTAATAAAGACTTTAAAAATTGTCCACATCAAAATAATCTTAAAAAAAAAATTAATTGATTATTCTGTGTTCACTAACATGTATAATATCATGAGATTGTATCATACCCACTCACTGGATTGTGATATATGATACACGTATTTGGTCTAAGACTGGTATGCCAGGAGGTACATTGTTATCAAGAGATTTTTTGAATTCTTTGCACAAAGCACCTTCCCAAGCACTTTCCACTCCCCAAAATCTATGAGCTGGCTTGTTTATCATCCCCATCATTTTACAGACAAAGAAACTGACACTCTGACAGGTAAATTTGCCCAAATTCAGATGGCTCACGGGCATTAACCCAGGCAGAGTGCAGTTCTCTCCTGCACTCTGCTATACTGTCTCAAAAATAAGAACAAGAATATTAATAATAGCTACGTGATGTGTTAGGTATGGTTCTGAGTGTACTACAGACATTCATTTTCATCGTAGGTATACTTATTATCCCATTTTATGGATGAGAAAACCTAGGTACAGAGAGTTTAAATAACTTGCCCAAACTCACATAACTAGAAAGATAATTCTGTGGGTATGAATTGCTGTTTTTCTCTTGTGTTTTCCCCCCTTCCCTTTTTCCTGGAAAAGCTGTCTCTCCTTAATGTGCCCCTTCCTATTTGCTTATATTATAGGTTGAAAAGTAGAATAACCCTGATGAGGGCAGGGGGATTCCTTAGTTTTGTTGGTTTGTTTTTTGTTTTCAAAGAGTAACCCCAATGAGGAGATTACTAGCTCAGTAGTTCTGAGGTAGAAAGGAGAAAGGCAAAAAGAGATGAGAGCAAGGGACTTTTCACAACTGGGAAAATGAGAGAAGACTGTGGGTTCCCCAGAAGGGAAAAACATCGTTTCGTTCCCACTTGGGGTCCTCAGGTACACAAGTACTCAGAGAGAAAAGAAATAGCATGTGATCAACTGAGGGACCCAGAGAAGCCTGGGCAGAGGCTCCCGCACGCTTAGCCCTGACAGATGTGCCCACCCAGCCCCCAGCATGGCAGGCCTCTCACTTTCAAGGAATCATGGCAGCTTGGACATCACTACCCATGTCTAAATCACAGAGGGACCTCCTCTTCTGTAGGGCTCTAAGTAAGACCTCTAGTAATTGTCCCATGATTAGGTTGCAGATAAAGAAAGAACTGAGCTTGCATTTCCTATCATTTGAAGTTAGATTTATTTAGTTTTAGGAAAAGAGCATGGTGTACTATGACTGGCACACTGAGGTTCTGGAGGAAACCATCCCAGCTGCACTTAAACTGTGTCCACGTGAGAAACTGTGATGGGTGTTCCAGCACTTGGGTCCAAAGAGAGTGTCTTTTCTTACCTAAAATTATTAACATACATTCTGATTTCTGGATGCATTTCCAAAAATCTGTGTTAATCAACTTTTTATTTCAGGAGTCCACTGATTTCTAATATTCCAAAATGCTCATATTTATTCTCCCTAACACCATTTTGAGAGAAAGAGTTTGAATTGTAGTCAGACTTTTTAGGAAACCATTTTGCCAAAATACAAATTCCTGCTTTTGAAGCAAAGAGTCATGAACAATCGTGCAAGTAATTCTAGACTTTAGTCTGAAGGTGTAATAGCATAACAGTAGAGTTTTTATTTTAACTGACTATAGAAATGATGAAAATGCCTAAATTCCATGTGTCATCTATAGGAATAAGCTCCCATAAAAACTGAAAAACTACTTTTTTGTAACTCTGCCCCCTGACGTACTGGAAAATGATGTATCTATAATTATCTTCTCTTTTCCCCCAAACAAAACATTTTTATGATTTTTTAAAAGCCAAATAGAAAAAAAAAAACTTTAATATTGTTGCTTCTTGGTAGAGTTATTTAAAATTATGTACACAGTTTTTAAAATGATGGACAGATTATGCACACTGCTAGAGCAGAATATATGATAGGGATAAATGTTTCTTTGTTTTCCTGTTGAAGATTTTTCTCCATGACAAGGCACAGCTGTCAAGGCTTCAGCAGAACTCTGTGTTTTTGGCAGAGAAAACAATTACAATCTGAGGTTTGCTGACTCCTTTCCAAATATAGCTCCCTCCTCCATAAAGGTAGCTGACAGACTGCAGAAACTCCAAACTGAAAACCAAAAAGGCACCTCTTGTTTCTGGAAAAGGTATGTCAAGACATCAAATTCTCCAGTTAGAAACTCTCAAAGTCAGTTACTTAAAGAGATGCTTTGAAACTCATAATATGTTTTTTAAAGGGCTAGGAGACACAATGGTTTCTATTATAGATCCATGAACAAATGGTTGTTTTTTTTATTATTATTTGTTCCTAAACAAAGATACACATTTCTAAGCCAAGATAACAAACCTCAATTGAGGGATGAATTATAAAACAGTTGTGATACATTTGCTGTCACAAATCCATCAAAAGTTATTATGCTTGTGTGTGTCAAATATCTCCAAATGTATTTATACCAATAATTTCCATCAGGCTATGAAGTCCTTATGTGCTGAGTCTATTTTCAAGATAAGGTGTTAATTATCATTTAGGTGATGGCGCCCTGTGTTCTAAGTCAGAATCATGAGTACCTGGTGGCGAAGTAGTTTAGTATTCTTAAGTTTAGGTGGTTGTTTTTGTTTTTGTTTTTGTTTGTTTGTTTTGCATCCCTTAGTGGTTTAGGCACATAGATAGGGAGAAGTGGCTGGAATGTTGCAGCAATTAAGAAAGTCTGGATGGAGGGCTGTACATCACTGCCATGGACCACAGCAAGGTCCCGATGAGAAAGATGGGATTCTGGGTGTTACATATGTGGTTTGCTTAATTGATTTTGGTTTAGTTTTACTTTTAAGTTTCTTTGTTTGGTGGGAGTGAGTTGAGATAAAAGAGCCTTTAAAACTCTACCACAGATCTCTTCTCCATTCTAAGCAGGTGGCTGAAGTTATTCTCCACTCAGACATTTGAATAGTCTGAGCTGCTTCAATATCCTGTTGAAGCTGATGTTAGCTAATTGAATTTCTATGGCATTCATCCAGAGAGTTTTTCATTCTGTTGCAAAGCAAACCAATTAGAAGGCAGAATCTGAAAAGCTGGCTTTTCGGTAGTCTAGTAAATCTCAACATTTGGAAGAAGAATATATCTGATAATGTTTAACGTACATCTTTTTTCCTGATTCTTAAATTGGATTTGAGTTGGCTTATAAGAAAGGGTATATTTATTATAAGGCTGTTAAAAAGTATACATATAAAACTCCAAGCCATTTTATATAGGTAGAAGTAAACATGGTAACCATGAAATCGAATGCAGTAACTCTGAGCTAGCATGACATTTAGCTCTGAATTTTCCCTGAAGACAAAGCAAAATTAGTAATGCAGTCAATTCTGTGTGTTTTATTTATTATTTGATAGACAAAAGCATTGTAGTCCTTTAATAAAGAGAATTTTTCTTTACGTTAACTCCTAAAATTGATTTCATGGAATTCTTGCCTTTTAGGATTCCAGGAATGGCATCACCTATCAGTGACCCTTGTCTTGGAATCAATAGGCAATTGACTTATAAAAAAGTTTAACGGTCTCTTATATCATTTGAATATACCAGATATTTGCATTGAGAGAGACAGAGAGAAATATCAAAGTGAATTTATTATTTTCTTAGAATATCACGTTATAGATGCTTAGATTCACCTAAGCACCTAAGAATGGGATGTACCTATCCCAGAAGCAAAGTGAAAGCTATGCCTACAACGATCACATTTCTGCTATGCTTTTCTTCCATAAAGAGTAAACTCTTTTGAGCCACTTCAGGAGGGAAAAATTCATGTATAGTGCTGGATTGAACAGTGATTTGGAAAGTAATGAATCACTGAAACTTCAGTCTGTTCAAGTGTATTTTGAAGACCAAAATTATCATGGATATCTCACCTTACAGGGGGTAGGGTGCAGAGACATGGCAATAAAATAATAATTGTTTACCAACTTTTCAGCTACAAAAAAAATGAGGCAGAAATGGGTAGAAGAAAAATTTCCAAGAGTATTTTTAATAAGATGCTTTAATATTTAGACTCCTCACAAATGTCTCAGCTGACTTTTATGTAAGGAAGCCTCAGTACCCTTAAGTGTGTCACCAGCAGACAGCCCTGGCATCTTTTGTTGACATCCTAGGTGCACCACCTCACTTCCTGGCTATAAGACTCTGGACAAGTTATTTAACCTGTTGGTTTCCTCACCCATAAGATGAGAAAGATTACTAGCTCCCCAAAATTGCTGTAAATATTAAATAAGATAATATACAGAAATCACAGGGCACACATTAGGTGATCTACGTATTTTTGGTTTTTAACCGATAAAGATGGAAAATCAACTTTGAACACCAGTATGCTGAACTATCTTTCATGACAGATCACAAATTATTTTGTGACATCCTCACTGAATACAAAAATGTTTAAATACCTCCCTCTTCTCATTTAAAAAATCCAGTGGCTAAAGGAAGGACTACTTAGTAGATGAAACCAGAAAACAGATTAACAATTTGGAAAACAAAATAAACGTGAGCTTCATTACATATAACACACCAAAATAATTTTTATGGGAACCATCCATAAGGAAAATATCTATCAATGAAAAAAAACTTCTACAAATTGATGAAATAGAAGAAGTTCTAATTGATAGATCTAGCTGTATAAAATTGTAAACTTTGGATTAAAAAATCAAAAAATAATTAAAATTAAATAAATTAAAAATAAGCATATATTTCAGCTCAATATCTATCCTTAACATAAAAGGCATTCATATAGCAATAATAACAAATTTAAAACCCACATAAAGCAACATAAAAGGCATAAACTGATGAAAAAGACCAAGGTGGGTTCCTAGCCAGCATCTTTCTCCCTCTTCTTCCTCCCCATATTATTGTGTATCTCCTCTATCTCTTCAGAAATTTGTGTTTTGAGGAAGGCTGAATCTATTTCCAAATTTAGGGTGGATTCTGATTAGTCTGAGCCCACCAAAAGCCGGCTTTTTGTGTCTGCTTTTGTCTCAGGAGTTGGTCATGTGACCATAGTGGTCCAATCTGGAGGAAAGGACTTATATGTCATGGTTACAGGAGAAATTCTCCCAATCTGTCTTGTTGCATGTGACCAAGAAAGCAACTAGCTGTGATAAAGAATAGAGCCAGTCTCAAGATGAAACTGACACAAAATGGTGGAACACCGAGAAAGAATTTGTGTTCTTACCAATATTACGTTGATGATCAGCCTACGTACTACACAGTTTATTCCAACAGCCGACTTTCATTTCTGTGCGGCAACAAATATTTTGAGACAGACAAAAACTTTTTAAAAATGATTATAATTAACATGTCAGTAATTTGGGAACACGGTAAAAAATTTGCTCCTAAGAAAATTTATGGTTTTACATATTTTTGTATTAAATTAAAGTAGAAAACAAATAAGCATTCAACTTGAGAAGCTAGAACAATTAATTTAAAAACAATGACAGAACAGATATTACTCTGGAATAATTCAAGTACCAAAACTGACTCCAGATGTAGTCAAAAACCCAAGTAAACCAATAATACTAAAAGGACGTAAGGAAATCCCTATGTTAGCTGCTCATTGGGCTTGCTCGATGCCTTTGGTCTCTGCCATATTTTGCATTACCCCATCATTCTTAGGGGCCACAGCTACAGGGGACATGGGCCTTGGTGATTACAATGTTTCTGTCTGGCCCTTCTTCCTCTGTTTTTCCCAGCATATCCAGGCTGAGTCCAAGAAGAAGGTTACACAACAGAAAGCACTTCTTTCTTCTTGAGATGGTATCCAGGATAGATGAGTTCAAGTCATACTTTTCCTGGAGAACCTCAAGCCATTATCATAAGGATTAGAATCAATAGAAAAGAGAATTAAGACCCTGGGAATTTTTACAGTAGACCTATGTTCCAATTTAAAACTGCACAATGGTACTTTCAGTATCTTCTGTGGATATATTTCCAGGCTGGCAAATGTTTAACAAGCTCTCTGAAGAAAAAAAAATTCTGCCTATATACATGGTGCATAAGTTTATCACAAAGTTTACTGAAATAAAGCTGTATATCACACAACTTACAAGTAATAAAATATGCATTACTGTTATGTAAATCCCATTTAGACAACCGATTCTCAGAGAATATTTTCTTTGATTTTTGCCAAATGTTTTTATCAGTAGCCAAACTTTGGTTGCAAGTGATAAGTACGATTTTAAGATGAATGTTGGTTGATATTTTCATTTACATTAATAATTAGGATGAAAGTGAAACAAAGATCTGTGTTGGAGTTTCATTCATTCTATTATAATGTGAGCAAATTCTTTGCTGAATAGGATAATAATTTTCAAATACTGGCAGAATATTTCCCCTTTTTTGTTGTTGTTGCTTTTTGCAGCACAATGGCTACAGACATGCACACTCTTAGAGTTTAATGTGCATTATTAACCTTCTCTCTATTGTTTTCTTAATTTTACCCAATGAACAAAACAATCAATCAAGCCCTGATTTGTAGCATTTGCTGATTTCCATGATGTAAATACTCCTGTCATGACTAGTTTCCAGCTATCAGAGTTATATCACTGGCAATGGAGTTTGGAAGACATGGTTAGTAGCACATGATTATATAAATTTTCCACCATACAGATGCAATAGATGTAAATAACCTCCAGAGCTCGGATAATAGTAAAATATAATAAAATTATTAGAAAGTGATGGGTTTTGAATATTTATTACTTTTGTTTTTGATATAACTTAGTTATAATTTTAAACAATTTATAATTTAATAATGGCTGAGTTATTAACAAATGGTTCACTAAATTCCTGAAAGTTAATCAATCCGTTCTTTGTGAAATGGTACAAGCCAGTTCCAACACACAACTAATTCCAGGTATCACCGTATAACTCTTAAAGTCTCAAATTGGAGCCAAGTTTCTGAAAATGACTAAGAAATTATAGAAATGCTATTGAAAATATATCTATGAATTCATGGTAAAATAACACGTTAGGGTGCCAGGAATGAACATTGAAATCAAGCTTTATTTCCAAAGATATAGTATCACATCTTCACTCTGACATATGCCACAAATGGAAAGACATTACTGATGATGTTATATTTCCTTCATGAACCATTTAAATAAAATATTATGAGAGGGCTTCCCTGGTGGCGCAGTGGTTGAGAGTCTGCCTGCCAATGCAGGGGACACGGGTTCGAGCCCTGGTCTGGGAGGATCCCGCATGCCGTGGAGCAGCTGGACCCGTGAGCCACAACTACTGAGCCTGCGCGTCTGGAGCCTGTGCTCCGCAACAAGAGAGGCCGCGATGGTGAGAGGCCCGCGCACCGCGATGAAGAGTGGTCCCCGCTTGCCGCAACTGGAGGAAGCCCTCGCACAGAAACGAAGACTCAACACAGTCATAAATAAATAAATAAATAAAATAAAAATAAAAGAACGTGAATTTCTTTAAAAAAAAAAAATATTATGAGATAAACAGCTAGCTCATCATTCTCACTCATGATCTCTCTTCTACATCGACTGCCCCTTCTGTATTATTTACCTTAGCTGGTGGTGCCACCCAAGATGGACACTTGGACATTTGGAAGTCATTATAGTGTTCTCTCTCACTCTCATCTAATTCCCCCACCACCTCTGCTATCAGACACATCTTGAACACGTGAAATCTTCTTGGCCTTCTCCCACAGCCCAAGCCTTTGGAGAGACCCACTTCTGAGCTCCACATGGGCTCTGAAGAATTCCTTGAAGGTGCATACCTAGAGTACCTCAAGCCTGCAGCACCGCAAACTCATTCATACACAGCGCCTCTCACGTGGCCGTCTTCCCTCTCGACAGGAAGCCCCCTGGTCTGCTTTCATTGCCATGAGAGTTCTAAAGCACAAGTCCCTCCTCCTGCTCATAAACCATCCCATGGCGTGCTGTGCTGTGAGATTGGATCCACGCTCCTTGTCATGACCCTCAAAGCCTCACAAAGGGACCTCTGTCTCCGTCTCCAATCCTGTTCCCCACAATTCCTCCTAACACTCCAGTAATAACAAACTTGAATTTTCTAAAGGGTTGTTTCTGTCTATATTTGGTTTAAAATTTTGCATTTTTATTTATATGTAAATATTTATATGTATATTTCATTTTATTTATATGAAATGTTGCAGAACAAGCAAGGTGCTAACATGTTTCTTTATTGCTTAATTTGGGCATGTATGTATTGAGTGTTTCTTCCCATTCTACCTGCCCCTCCCCTTTCTGTTCATTCTGTATCCTAAATTTCTCTTTAATTTTTTCATCCCCACTGACACCATTCTACCAGAATACACTATTATCATGTTTCTAGGCTGATTAAATAGCTCATCACTGGTATTTCTGTATTTCTTTTTCCTTCCAAAGCACACTGCAACCAGGTATTTCTTAAAAGCCATGAACCCCTTCTAAAATCTCTTAAAATAAAGTTATAAAATTATTTTTTAATAGCCAAAAGACTCTCTCTCCTACTCATATGTCTCAACAAAGCAACATTTCTTCAAGGAAGCATTCCCTAATATCACAGGCTAAATCAGTTTCCCTGTTTTGAACACTTATGGTATTATAAACTATATAACAAATTAATGTGAAATCATTCATTTCAGGCTTCCTGTGGTCCCCACTATTCCATGTGAAAGTATGAGTCATGCCTGTTTTGTTTACCAAGTACATAGCAGGTATTCAATATCTATTTGTTGAATGCATGAGTTAGTTAATTAAGTAAACAATCACCTTAGCATCAATTCAGCTCTCAGAAGGGAAGCCCTATTCGTAAGGTGATAACACAAGCAATCAAAATAAAAGTAATCGGTGCTACTCCTTGGTTTTTACTCTTGCACACGAAATGGTGCAAAAATTTCTGTGTAAATGCCACAGCATTAACTCAGTTTCCTATTGCTACTGTAACAAATTACCACAAACAGTGACTTAAAATAACGAAATTATTCTCTTACACTTCTGGAGGTCAGAAATCAAAAATGAATGTTATGGAGCTGAAATCAACGTGTCCACAGGACTGGTTCATTGGAAGCCTCCAGGGGAGAATCCATTTCCTTGTCTTTTTCCCTTTCTTTCTTTCTTTCTTTCTTTCTTCCTTCCTTTCTTCCTTCCTTCCTTCCATCCTTTCTTTCTCTCTCTCTTTCTTTCTTTCTTGGAGTATAGTTGATTTACAATGTTGTGCTAGTTTCAGGCGTACAGCAAAGTGATTCAGTTTTATATATATATATATATTCTTTTTCAGATTCATTTCCCTTACAGGTTATTACAACATACTGAGTAGAGTTTCATGTGCTATACAGTAGGCCCTTGTTGGTTATCTATTTTATATATAGTAGTGTGTATCTGCTAATCCCAAACTCCTAATTTATCCCTCCCCTCCCTCCCTTTCCCCTTTGGTAACCAGAAGTTTGTTTTCTATGCCTATGGATCTATTTCTGTTTTGTAAATAAGTTCATTTGTATCATTTTTTTTAGATTCCACATGTAAGTGATATCATATGATATTTGTCTTTGTCTGGCTTACTTCATTTAGTGTGATAATATCTAGGTCCATCCATGTTTCTGCAAATGGCATTATTTTATTCTTTTTTATGGCTGAGTAGTATCCCATTGTATATATGTACCACATCTTCTTCATCCATTCATCTGTCGATGGGCATTTAGGTTGCTTCCATGTCTTGGCTATTGTAAATAGTGCTGCAGTGAACATTGGGGTGCATGTGTCTTTCCTTGTCTTTTCCAGCTTCTAGAAACCAGCTTTGTTCTTAGCTTGTGGCCCCTTCCTGGTGTCCTTCCCATCTCCTGCTTCCTTCGTCACATTTACAAGGTGCTCTCTCCTGCTCCCTCTTATAAGGACTCTTGTGACTGGGGACATCAGGTCCACCCAAATAATCCAGGATAATCTCCCCATTACTAGATCCTTAACTTAATCAGAGCTGCAAAGTCCTTTGTACCATGTGAGGTAATATATTTACAGGTTCCAGGGATTAGGATGTGGAAAATCTTTAGGGGTATCATAATTCAGCTTATGACACTCAACTATAAGAGATTTTTAACAATTCATATGCAGAAAGATCTGTTAAATTTTCTGTTTCTCTGCAGGAAAGAAAAATGTTATTTATTCTAAACCAAGTCCCTTCTGCAATAGAGTTTTACACAACTGCAAAACTGAGCTTGGTGCTTGAAGGGTTTTTTTATAACAATAATTTACAAATCTCATTAAGCTTTGTTATTGTTTTCTCAATTCTGCGTCCACAGCTGTCACCAGGATGACATGCATGAGTTGGAGGGTATAAAAAGCCACTTGTGGGAAGACTCCCTGATTCTTTTTCCTTGATATCTATGACAGGACTTTTCTTTCTTGACCACGTCTTATACAATGATGAGGAACCATAAACTGTTGTCTAGCTAATGAAAAAAACAAACAAATGTGAATTATAAAGTTCAGCTTCATTTCTCTAAATGGCAAAGGAAATTCTCCTAGACCACCCTGGAATAGCTATTCTATATCAAAACACACAACACACACACACACACACACACACACACACACACACACAGGAACTACAGTTTAGTCTTTGGATCTAATATGAAAAGTTTTAAAATACTAGGATTTTATTTCTCCCCTAATTGCATTACAAACTGGCCCTTTGTAAATGAGTCATCTGGTCACTTAATGACCATTGTAAAATTAAATCTAACTGTAAGAGTTGCCCTCAGGGCAACCATCTTTAACAAGTAAAGAATTCAACTAAAATTATGACAGTTTTATATGTGATAATGATCCTGGGCTGTGGCTCTGAATTTACAATAGATCACAAATCCCACCACAGCTGTCAGTGTTGGTCTTTCCTCACAGGCGTGATAGTGAGAAATACAACTGAAAATTGTGAAGGGTGAATACACGATCACAAGACTGGCTTTATATGTCACTCAAACTGCTGCCTCCTTGTTTTATAGAAATATTTGGCATAATCTGAAAGACTATGAAAAGGAGCCATTCTAAAACTTATTCTCACTGCTACTTGAACCTAAACAGTTTTTGTTGTTGTTGTTTGCAGAAGTATGGGAGAGTTTTGTAAACTCACTTCAAGTCGTTGAATTCTTTGTGTACACACTGATTGATGACAAATTTCACCTAAAATTCTGCTGTGTGTCAAGGGAAGTTTCGTGTTTGAATTTTTTAAAAAACAGTATCAGCAATATCCCAAAGGCACTGACGATATTGATTTCATTATGGACCCACTATGCAGTTAATTTCTTATTTTTTTAGAAAAAGTAATTTATTGAGGTGAAATTCACAAAATATAAAATAAACCATTTTAAAGTAAGTATTTCAGTGGCATTTGGTACACTCCCAATGTTGTGTGACCACCACCTGTACCTAAGTTCAGTTTTTCCATCCCTCCAAAAGCAAAATCCCTTAGCCATGAAGCAGTTTTCCCCCACTCCCTCCCACTTACAACCCTCTGGAAACCAGAAACCAGTATTCTGCCTTCATGGTGATAATTTTGCATTTTGACCCTACAGATATGTTACAATTTTTACGTTTCCAATTTGATTAGATCCATCAAATGTCAGAATTGTCTACTATGTAGACCAACTGAGTAGATTGCTTAAATTAAAACTTAATTTTTTATAAACAGATTATAAATTGGATACTTAATATATACGGGGGTTGATTGTTTTCATTGCATAAGCTATTTTGTGAAATATTCTTCAAATAATTGAGTTATTATCTTATGCAGTTAATTTCTGATGAAACCAAATAGGCCTTTTTGTTCCTTATATGATGCATAAATATTTTGAATGTTTGGATATGTAACACCTATATTAACTTATAAAATAGAAAATATGTCTACTATATAGCACAGGGAACTATCCTCAGTGTTTTGCAGTAACCTATAACAGAAAAGAATCTGAAAAAGAATATATCTATCCTGTCCTGCCCCTAGGTTCATTAGAAGGATTTTTTTTTTTTAGATTCCATATATATGTGTTAGGATACGGTATTTGTTTTTCTCTTTCTGACTTACTTCACTCTGTATGACAGACTCTAGATCCATCAACCTCACTACAAATAACTCAAAGACACAGACATAGAGAATGGACTTGAGGACATGGGGAGGGGGAAGGGTAAGCTGGGAAGAAGTGAGAGAGTAGCATTAACATATATACACTACCAAATATAAAATAGATAGCTAGTAGGAAGCAGCTGCATCGCATGGGGAGATCAGCTCGGTGCTTTGGACCACCTAGAGGGGTGGGATAGGGAGAGTGGGAGGGAGACACAAAAGGGAGGGGATATGGGGATATATGTATACATATAGCTGATTCACTTTGTTACACAGCAGAAACTAACACAACATTGTAAAGCAATTATACTCCAATAAAGATGTTAAAAAAAGAATCTATCTATCTATATAGATAGATAGATAGATAACTGAATCACTTTGCCGTACACCTGAAACTAACACAACATTGTAAATCAACTATACTTCAATTAATAAAAATAAAAATAGAAAATATACCTTCTCATTTCAGTCTGAGTCTTGAGATATAAAGATAAATCACTAAACCACAAAAGTTCTATTACCTCGTTCAATTCCTAATCTAACATACCCTCCTCCTCCTTTTAATACAGCAATACAAACCATCAGAAATGGAACCATTATAACAGATTATATGAAATGTGATATAATTTTCTAGTCATTACAGTGTTACTTCATTTTCTCCCTGTATTTAATTTGTCTTGGCTTGGTTTGCAGAGTGGGTTTGTTTTGTTTTGTTTTGTTTTTTTCAGGAAAACCATCACGATTGTTTGGGTACTGCGTCCCCTCATGTCCACAGGACTGCCAATCACCACTCCCAAAACCATAACCCCATGGCTGGTCATGTGCAGAGTCCATCCCGTAACATTATATTGAACTGGGATCAAGGAGAGACATTCCATTTTGCTCCAGTGATGAAGCTGGAAAAATATAAGCCATGGTTTCTTCTGGTAGCCTGGATTACGTCCTCGTGGGGAGAAGTAGCTTGGGCAAATTCATACTGCTTTAAAGTGAAGCATTAATAAAAGATGCAGAGTGAGGGCTATGGCAGCACTTGAACCCTGGATTTCAGTCATTCCAAAGGCCCATCCCCATCCCTGTGCATTCTCTGTCTTGGATGGTAGAGGCAACAAACTCCCTTGTTTGCTTAAACTAGTACACGAGTCAAGAAAGCAGCCTATGACTGGCTCTCCAATGAAACATTTGATTGCACAGCTTTCTGGGATGGGTAATGCCATGGGGGCAAGGCCACTGCCTTCCCTTTGGCCTCATTCTTGGTCTCCGTGCATCCCACCGAGGCTGAATTTTCTTTCGTTTTGTCAGTCTGCTGTGGTGGCAGCACGCCCTGCCTCCTCTAGTTCCGAAGCTCACTGCCTACTCCCAGGCAACCCCATCTACCCTCATCCACCTGCTGGTGTGGACTCAGGCTACTCCTACTACGTTCTCCCCAAAGACCAGCGTTGAACACCCACACCGTGAGAACGGGCCTTTGGGACACCCCTAGGCCAGGAAGTGGGCGCCATCCCTTGGGCTTAAATTGCTCCCAGTTTTCCTGAGAAAGACTTTGGAGCAGGAAGAGTTGAAAGCTGCCCTTCATCACCCAGTGGATGGGAGGGGTCATGCTCTAACACTATTTTTTCTGTAATCTCTGCTTTCTGGAAAGAACACTGTCTTCCAACGAATTTTCTATTTATGCTCCAACTTGGGGAGAGGAGGGTGGGAACAAACGTGGATCTTTCTTACTCAGTTTTATCTCGGGGCTCAAAAGGGGTCACTGAATCCTACCATCACTTTTCTCATTTCTTTGTGCTCAGTAACCCGGAATGCAGGATGGTTACAAAGAACTCAAAGCAAACACAAGAAATTGCCATAGTAATTAAGCCATATGCTTAATTAGTTTTATACCTTTGTTAATATTTTTGACTTTTCAGGCTATTGAGGTTGTAAACTAACATGCTATAGAGAAGAAAGCCTTGCAAAACCCTGAATGCCCCAGGGATCACTTCTCCGACTTACCCTCTTTCTCCTACATGTACTCCCAAGGTGAGCTTATCCAGAATCAGGCTTTAAATCCCAACCATATAGTGGCGACTCCTGAAGGCCCAGACTCTCCCTTGAAACCCAGACTTGTGTGTTTAAAGGCCTATCTTTCATTTGTCAATTAGTTCAGCAAATATTTATTGACACTTACTATTTGCAAGTCATAGGTTCCACACTCCTAGGAAGAGATTGATTGCTTTATAGTCATGGTAGAAAGTAACAACCAGAGCTGGATTAAATTTGTTTGCTCAAATCAATGATGACTCACATCAACAAACCTGAGTCTGAAAGCCAACCAACCACTGCCATCCTCCCACCTTTTACATCCAGTCGGTCAAGGATAGCCTCACGTCAATGAATACATTTCTGAAACTCCGCCTGTCAGCGACATGCCCATCCCGGTGACCAAGCTTCTTGACACTGACAGTTCACCAATACTTGAATTCCACGCTTCTCAACAATCCTATATAAGATCAGCAGTCTTATTTGAAGAGACTGTGCCTAACAAACATAGTTCTCCCTTTCTTAAGTAAGTAATAAAGTCAGCTTTTTGATTTAGAGCTGAATGCTGATCTCATACTTCAGGAGTTGAATAAATAACTGAATGGTGACACATTAGCCATGCAAAACCAACATAGGATCAATATAACTACTATAAAGATGAGAGGGTACTACTAATTACTCTCTCCTAATGCTTTTAATAAAACACAGAAAGAGTTTGAATTAATCTCAGAGTGCCTGATGGCAAAATTCAAGTTTATTATACAAGTCTTCCTATATGGCTACATCTAGTGCATACTGAGGGTATTACAGTTTGGGGCTGCCTTAACAAAGTATCACAAACTGTGTGGCTTATCTACTAGAATTTTATTTTCTCCCAGTTCTGGAGGCTGGGAGTCCAAGATCAGAGTGTGGACTGGTCTGGTTTTTCCTGAGGCACTTGCCCCACAGGTGAGAAAGGATCGGCACCAGGTGGCCAGGTACAAATTTCTTCCCAGTGAACCAGCTGTGAGATTCTTCACTTGTTTGACATTAAATTAGTGTTTTAATGAATTCAACCAGGTGCTTTCTTCTTGAAGTCACATAACAATTACTAGACAATGGACTCATTGAGGAGAAAGAAAAGCCTTCAAGATCCTACATTATATGGGCAAACCTTGGACTTGTCACTAACAAGTCTGCCATTCAGATCTCCAGAAATAATCACCTTAACCATCAGGCACAGAGAGTATAAGAAGTGTAGAAGGCTGTCATGTTGAGGTCACATATCTAAGTGCATCAGTGCTTTTCAATCCATCTGTGCTAGAAGACCAGTTTTGTTTGCCTTTATTTTCACTTCGTTTTTGACATTGGTGAACTGATATTTTTGGTCTATATCATGTTCAAGGAGATGAGTCCACGCGGATGCTAGGGTGTTTGGACAATGTCAGATTGCTCTAAAATGTTTCTATTCACTGGTTCTGAATCTCCCCACTTATCTTACTGCAGACTGGTAACTTATCTTACTGGGGACCAGCCCGGGTCCACAGACTTCACTCTGAGTAGCACAGCTCTGTGTAATCAGTCGCCACTGGAAGGAGGGTGAGAATTTTACTGCATCCCATGTCTGTCTCACTGCAGAACAACATGGAAATAGGTGAAAGCTTATGATCTCACATCGGTTTAGACACTTAAAAACCCATCTCCCTGACATTAACAAAGATTAACATGGCAACTGCCTTTATCTCTCAAGTTTTTTAAAGAATACATCTGAAATGGAAAGGGATATAACTCTTTAACAATAAAGAAATTCATTTTCTGGGACTTCCCTGGTGGCGCAGTGGTTAAGAACCCGTCTGCCAATGCAGGGGGCACGGGTTCGAGCCCTGGTCCGGGAGAATCCCACATGCTGTGGAGCAACTAAGCCCATGAGCCACAACTACCAATCCCGCGTGCCACAACTACTGAAGCCCGTGCGCCTAGAGCCCGTGCTCTGCAATAAAGAGAAGCCACCACAATGAGAAGCTCGTGCACCGCAACGAAGAGTAGACCCCGCTCGCCGCAACGAAGACCCAACACAGCCATTAACTAATTAATTAATTATTTTAAAAAAGAAATTCGTTTTCTAAAAGCCATCTCTTTTTGAAATTCTGAAAGACGTGTTGATCGGCGTTAGCTCAGCAAGTACTCATTTAGGATATACTACACGTTCTAGGTTCTGCACTCGACCTTGGACTGGCTTAGCCTGTTGCTGAGGCTTCCCTGCTTGAAATCCCACCCAGCAGAACAGCAGAAGGAGAACTCAGTCACTAGAAGAAAAGTCCTAAGGTCCCTAGTGGGTCTGTGAGGATCGTTCCTACAGCCACGCTACCAGTGGGAAATAATCGATTGCTGAACTGGAGAGAACCCGTTCCCCCAGCTGCTGTGAGCCAGGCTTTACTGCCATCGTCCTATGGGAGCACATCAACCTTCAGGTTAAAACTGCAGGCAGGGCCCTGCCTTTGTTCTGTGCAAGGCACAGGTTTAGACAAACGACTTGAGATTTCACAGTGCCACATATCACATCCATGAATTAGTGAAGTGTTTTCACAATATGGGCCATCTTTTTAATTAAAGAAAGAACATTTTCCTGGCTAGTTCATTTGCTTAAAGTCAACCGATAGCTCTTTCAAACTGTTTGTCAGTTTGCTGGTCAATAACCAGTCTTGTGCATTTCATAAAGGTGAGTTGTTTTTTCTGTTTTGTTTCGATTTTCATTCTATTTTTTGGCTGCACCATGCAGCACGTGGGATCTTAGTTCCCCCATCAGGAAACCCAGGCCCCCTGCAGTGGAAGAGCAGATTCTTAACCCCTGGACCATTAGGGAAGTCCCAGGATAAGTTGTTTTTGTAGGTATAGTAGTTTGTATCTGCTGATCCCAAGTTCCTAATTTATCATAAGGATGCGTTTTGACTCTCAAATATTTTTTGATGACCAGTCATAATTCCAAATCTTTCCTCAACAATGGAATAAGATAAATGATAGCCAATCATTTGTTTCCATGGCACAGTCTACAGGCTGGCTATTTTTAAGGAGAGTAAAAAGATATTGGTATAAAATAGCCAAAAGTTAACTCCATATATAGAGACATCTTGAAGGGGAATCTTTTTGAGAATATGTGATAAATATTCTTAAAGAAAAGCCATGTGTGCCTTATGTTTTTGGCTAAAATGAACGTTTTCAGAAGTGGGACTTCAGGATGGAATGCATGGGTAGCTTAAATTTTGCTTTAACAAATTTTAAATAACTTAAAATTGCATAAAGTAAGAGCACCCAATTAGCTACTTAAGAAAATAAAACAATGACAGAGTCCCAAATTTTAAATCAAACGTGAGTTGCCCTAGATAAGGTAAAAACACATCCACACTTAGAATATTATATAGACAGAGACACGGATTTATAATGTTTGGTATGTTGAAAATACCATGAGAAGATTCTTGAAACAATGTTATGAAGAAAAAGCATGATAAAAATATCTATTTATAGGACAGTTTCAACAATGTTAAACAAAATGGGATGAAATATGCCAACTTAAGAGCCAGTGATAATCTCAGGTTAGAAGTATTCAGGGGTCAACACTATTTTCCCTTTTTTCCCCTTGATAGTCTACCCTGCGTATATTATTTTTATATAAGGGGGGAGGGGAGGAAGGGAGAAATGAACTTCATTCAAAAAAATAAAAACAGAAGTTATAAATTGGTAAGAACAAAAGTTGAAAAGGGCATGATAATCTTTTTTTTTAATTGGCTAGGAAATAAAAACCTAAGTAGACTATAATTTTTTTTTAAAAGCAGACTAATTGGGCAGTGTCATGTTTCAAAATGTAACAGTGCCACATAGAGGAATCCAACTACCTTTGAGCAAAGTTTCCAGTAGCTCTTAGCTCCTCCCCACCCCATGCCTTTCTCCCAAGTCTTAGGACACGGTTGAGAAGTTTTCTTTTGCCCATCTTTCAATAGAAAAGCAAATTAAGAATTTGGTTTTCTAAGCCCATATACTAATCAGCAAATATGCCTTAACAACCTTCAAATTGGCTTAGTTGGACTTCCCAGGATAGGGTCTAAGGAGCACAAAACTCCCACTTTCCTTACATTTCCCTCAACCAGGAAAAAAAAATGTTCTCACACTGTGCTTCATTTTCATATTTCAACTAAAGAAAAATACGTTAATAAGTCTGAATTTAAACTTACTCTCCATCATTTAGATTTATCCTCTCCACTTTATAGCACATTCCTAAATGTAACTTGTAATCCTGATTCCCAAAGAATGCTTAATATGTTTAACAATATTCCCATAGTCTCTGGAAATCTTATCCTTATATTTAGATTAACTGGCATAAAGCCATTTTATGTAAATTCAATTTATATTTAAATCAAAAGAGACTATGAATCATATGACTAAAACAGATCTTATAGTAATGCTCTGATATTGGCATAAATAATACTTTGGCTAATGTTTGATGTGTTAATAATAATAAAATTTATATTAACAAACACTCTCTCCATGTATCAGATGTTCAGTTAAAGGTTATTTCAGTCTCCTGCCAGAATCCTTTATGATATTCAATATCAATTATTATGGCAAAATTGAGATTACAGGAAATGAGAGAAACAGTGATTCTGTCCTGGAGACACTGAGTCCCTCTTAGTAGTGGTGACGTGTGTTCCCTGATGCTATCTTTGAAGCAGGATCAGACTTTGAGCGGGAGATAATCCAAACACCTGTCTCCCATTTAAACACTGAAAACCATTTACATACAGGGTGATGACTTCTCATTAGAATATCCCTGTTTGAGCTGTCAGATGATTACACTTTGACAAGGAAAAGTGTTACCCTAAAGTAGCAGTGTCTATTAAAAAAAATCAAAATCCAAGATAATTTAAAGTAAAAATGTCTACCTATTATTTACACAAAGAAAGAAAGATCAAAAGACTTGCAAGAAACATTATCACTCAGGATTACTGATTTCTGGGAGAAGAAGTGAACAAGCAGTTTCATGACAGAAAAGTGCTGTAACAGTCTAAAGCCAGATTTAGTGTAGTTTGTCGATTTAAACAAGTACTAGTATCAAATTTGTTATTTCCCTGAGTTCTAATAAGCATAACAAAAAATGTGATTTTTATTAGTACATATAGATATATGTAATTTTTGCTACTTCATAATAGGTCATGTTCAAAACTCCTATAAGTAAAGAGAATAAAAAAATTTACTGATTAAAATGTGGTGAGTTAACAAATCAATTATATCATAAATGCAAATTGGTAATAATAACATTTTCTAAGTGTTATATATGTTTTAAAAGCAGTCACTTCCACATACGCATAATAGCTAATGTAATTTAGTCTTCATAAAATGTAAAAAAAGGAATCATGTCCAATGGTCCCGAATTTCCCTCAAGAATAATGTGTCTTCTGAGAGCACTTCCCAGCCCTCCATTACTTATGCTTTACTCCTTGTTGTGTGCACAGGGCTCTTGGCCTGCCCCTGGGTGAATAGCTTGTCCCTTCTCTTGCACTTCTGCCTTTGCCAGAGAACACATCCAATCCAGCCTGTTGGAGGCTGAGAAGCTCTTGTTGTAGGACTCAGTCACCCTACAGCCAGCCTAGATCAGCCCCTGAACATGTGAGAGATCCCAGCAAAACCCAGAAGAGTCGTCTGCTCTACCCCTGTCTGATCTCAACGCATGAGAAATAAACGCTTCATACTGTGTACATCTGGCCATTTATTGATCAATTGCTAAGACACCAAACTACTAAAGAAAACAGGTGAACATTTCAGAGACCTTAATATTAAATACTAAGGAAGTCTTATCTTCCAACAAATTACAATGAACAAGTAAAAGGCTGACTTTTTCTGTGTCTAAAGCAAGAATCTGGCATTGTCTCCTAAAAAAAGAAATATCCCTTACATAACCCAATATTGCAATAATTATTTTTCTGTTCATTTCCAGCTAATCATGCTAGACTACTCCCTCCAAATTTTATTATTCTTTACATTAGTTAAATTATAGGCCCCTGTGAGGGAGCCTTTATATGTGTATATATATATATACAGAGAGAGAGAGAGAGAGGATCATGAAGAATATAAAAATCTCTGTAATTCCAGGATTTATGGTGAATAGCCTAGGGAAACCATCAAGTCTGTGATAGCCTAATTGTTGAGGTTATAAACTATGGGCCTTACATGGAAAAAGCAAGGTTCCTGAATAAAACAAATGTCAAAATCCTCTCCTACTTCTTTGTTACTAGGGTCGTCATAATTATAGAAGAGGGAAGAGTTGGGGGGAGCAGAGTGATATTTAAAAATATTTGAGTTAGTAAAAATAAGTTGTAAGTTTCTTCTCTAAGAGAGGTGTGGGCTGAGACACTGCCTGTCTCTCATGGGATGGTAGAGACCCTGTGGTCCATAAAAGTCCCTCCTTTTCTGTGTGTCAGACATGTTCAGGTCCTTTAGGTAAACATGAGCCAAAGAGCCATGGTTACTGTGGGAATAGGGCATGGAAACAGGTAACACAAGTGTGTAAAATTTAGTGGAATATCATATTTCACAAAAGATATTAATACCATTTTTGACCTGTAGTCAAAAAGTACCTTATGAAAATATACAACATAAATCAATCTTAAGTGCAAAGTGGCTTCTGTACATTTTTTTAGAAATAAATAAGATGATTACTGCCTAGCTAAACAAATCCAGAATCAGAAATTGGCCCATAGTTTAGCTAGAAATTTTGCCTCCAGGTTAAAGAGTACTTATACTTTCCATTCGAATCCCAGAATTATTCTTAAGGGAGGGAGAGTTATTATTGTGTTGTAATTCTATGTATTCTTGATATTAAAGCAATGGGCCCAATATGATTAGACTTCATCAACTAAGTTATGTAGAACCAGCTTGTTTTCCTATTTTAATGTCTATTTTGTTTGGTTTGGGCACAATTCTGTCTGAATTAGTTGTTTGAGCAAAAGACCATTCCATTTTTGGGTCATTGGATTTCTAGAGGCTTCAGTGAGTTGGTAGGGCTGCTAATAGATTTAATATTTTTAATGCTCAAGACAATAAATCTATGCAACTGAGTTTAGAAATTATTTCAATTAAATACTTTTGGTGATTGGAGTATGTACATATATTTTTATATAAACCTGTGTACCCACCAACAGTCTTATTTGTATGTACACCCTTAGAGATCCTTTTGGCTCTGAGGGTGATTAATAGAAATTGTTTGGGAATATCCTTTAGGCACCTCAAAAGCAGCATATCCAAAATAAACCACTTCCTACCATAACTTGCTTCACGTCTCTTTTTGTCAGCTCAGTCGTATTACTATCTTTTGGGCACAGAAGGCTCTTTCTCTCCACGATTCCACACCATTGAAAAGTCACAAGTTCCTGGACACTGCCTTTCATCCCTCTCCTATGGATCCCTGACTCTTTACTTCCACTTCTGGAGTATTATTAAGTCAGGGTCTCATAATTTCTTTTTTCTCACATTTTTTAAAAATGTTATTGAAATATAGTTGATTTACAATATTGTGTTAGTTTCAGGTGTACAGCAAAGTGATACAGTTATATATACATTCTTTATATGTATACAGTTATATATATAGTTACATATATATAGTTATATATATATATATATATACATATATATATATATATTCCTTTTTAGATTCTTTTCCACTATAAGTTATTACAAGGTATTGAGTAGAGTTCCCTGTGCTCTACAGTAGGTCCTTGTTGGTTATCTATTTTATATATAGTCACGTGTATATTCTAGTCCCAAATCATCATTTCTCACATAATTCTCTGCAATAATTGTTTCCAGATTTCCATGATTCTGCTTGCCCACCCCTCTCAATCTTACCCCCACTCTAAATCACAAACATGATCAAGCTGTCTTGTCACATTCTGAAAACACTTCAAGAGCTCTCCATGGCTTACCCTTTCACTGACGTCCTTTATAATCTTCCAGCCTGTAGTGTATGTACGACACTACCTTCTACCCCTCACCTCTCCCTCCCCTCCATCCTTGGAAATTACTTATCCACTGCACTCCATAATTCTAGTCCTTAGGTCCTTGTCTGTCCACACGTGCCATCTGCCTCAAACCACCTTTCCTGCTTTTTCATCTAGCCTCCTCCAGCTCCTAATGGTTCACCAGAACTCAGTGGAGACATTACCTCCTCCGTGGAAACCTCCCTATGCATTCTTGGTCAGAGACAACTTCCTGCACGCATCCCACAGCATCCCCTAGAAGAGTGGTCACATGAAACAGTATCTTTGAAGGAATGAACACTTTGAAGAGCAAAACGTTGCACATACAGCTTTCTTCAGCATAAAGGTAAAATAGCACTGTTATTAAAAATCATCATTTGTCACCACAAGGATGTTAAAGCTCAGATAAATACAGCAAGGACAGCAACACAATCACGACAAGGAACATGTGCTATTTCTCAGGCTAAGTGCTTTACACAGATTATTTAATTCTCCAATACTCCACTCAGTTTTACTGTTATTATCCCCACATTATAGATGAGAAAACAAAGACTCGGAGAGGTAAGTCTGATCATCCATCCAGATATGCAATACTGTCGGCCATTTTCCCAGGAAAAGACTCACCAGTATTCCCCCTGACACTTAGGAAGGACAAAGATGTTGTCTAACCTTAAACATCACAGCAGAAGGTCTCAGCAGGCTGCTTCATGCCACAGGCCATGTATCTGACCTTTGGTGCCTCAAGAAGAACAAGATATATGAGGTCTACGAATTTGCTTCACCTATACACTTTTATCATCAAAACTATGGGTGAGTCCCATCAGGAACTTTGAGTCAGCCTGCTATTCAGTGAAAATGAATTATGAATGAGTTTGTCAATAGCTCAGAGCGAAACATAAATCTTAGAACCTAATGCAACCAGTTCTGATAGGGATAGAGTAGGATAATTAAACAGTTTAGAAATCCCACTAGTGGATTAAAGACAGAAAGGGAATTTTCAGGAATTTGGGGAGACTGTTGTAAGCTACTGACCACTCAAGAAAAGAATCCAGTAACGTAGCTACAATCTACACTACTTTGAAGGAAGACCAGGTGCATTCAAGCACCAGGCACACTCAGGCCAAAAACCCTGATAGTTAAAACACAAGACAGTAGACATGGGGTCTGAATCTTGTTACATGAAGTCAAGGAGTTAACTGTCCTTGAAGAGTAGTGTTTCTGCAGGTGGCCAAGACAGGAATACAGGTGAAAGGGGAAGAAAAACAGGTGAAAGGGGACATTATACCAAAACATGAGATGAATTACCATATTTTAGTCTACGTCACCCTCCTTTTGCTAATATACATATGATTTAAATACCACCATGACAATCCTGGTTAGACCATATAGGGTCAAAGGAGAAACTAACAATGTAAACCTTGACGTCTACCCCAAAATGAGGAAGAAGGCGGTCTTCTCCCTTCCCTTTGATTTTAAAATGTAAATTTTGATTTTGATTATAAAATGTAACCCTTTGATTATAAAAATGTAACCCTCTTTGTTCTCAGTGCTGCGCTCCCCTGCCTGCCTGCTTGTACCTCTCACAAGCATCCTACATTAATAAACTCACTCTTTGCCCATCACTTTGCCTCGCGCTGAATTCTTTCTGCATCAAGACAATGAACCTGAGCTTCAGTAAGTCCTGACACCAGGTGAGCAGTTTCAATCGGACTTCCCTGGTGGCACAGTGGTTAAGAATCCACCTGCCGGGGGTCTGGGCAAGATGGCGGAAAAGTAAGACGCAGAGATCACCTTCCTTCCCACAGATACAGTAGAAATACATCTACACATGGAACTGCTCCTACAGAACACACACTGAACGCTGGCAGAAGACCTCAGACCTCCCAAAAGGCAAGAAACTCCCCACGTACCTGGGGAGGGCAAAAAAAAAAAAGAAACAACAGAGACAAAAGAATAGGGACGGGCCCTGCACCAGTGGGAGGGAGCCGTGAAGGAGGAAAGGTGTCCACGCACCAGGAGCCCCTTCGCGGGTGGAGACTGCGGGTGGCGGAGGGGGGAGCTTCGGAGCCACGGAGGAGAGCGCAGCCACAGGGGTGCGGAGGGCAAAGCGGAGAGATTCCCGCACGGAGGCTCGGTGCCGAGCAGCACTCACCAGCCCGAGAGGCTTGTCTGCTCCCCCGCCGGGGCGGGCGGGGATGGGAGCTGAGGCTCGGGCTGCGGTCGGATCGCAGGGAGAGGACTGGGGTTGGCGGCGTGAACACAGCCTGAAGGGGTTAGTGCACCACGGCTAGCCGGGAGGGAGTCCGGGAAAAGTCTGCAGCTGCCGAAGAGGCAAGAGACTTTTTCTTACCTCTTTGTTTCCTGGTGCGCGAGGCGAGGGGATTCAGAGCGCCGCCTAAACGAGCTCCAGAGACGGGCGCGAGCCGCGGCTGTCAGCGCGGACCCCAGAGACGGGCGTGAGACACTAAGGCTGCTGCTGCCGCCTCCAAGAAGCCTGTGTGCGAGCACAGGTCACTCTCCACACCGCCCCTCCCGGGAGCCGGTGCAGCCCGCCACGGCCAGGCTCCCGTGATCCGGGGACAACGTCCCCGGGAGAAGGCACGGCGCGCCTCATGCTGCTGCAACGTCACGACGCCGCAGGCTCGCCCCGCCTCCTCCGTACCGCTCCCTCCCCCCGCCTGAGTGAGCCAGAGCCCCCGAAGCAGCTGCGCCTTTAACCCCGTCCTGTCTGGGCGGGAACAGACGCCCTCAGGCGACCTACACGCAGAGGCGGGGCCACATCCAAAGCTGAACCCTGGGAGCTGTGCGAACAAAGAAGAGAAAGGGAAATTTCTCCCAGCAGCCTCAGAAGCAGCGGATTAAATCTCCACAAACAACTTGATGTGCCTGCATCTTTTGAATACCTGAATAGACAACGAATCATCCCAAATTCAGGAGGTGGACTTTGGGAGCAGGATATATTAATTGTTCCCCTTTTCCTTTTTTTGTGAGTGTATATGTGTACGCTTCTGGGTGAGATTTTGTCTGTATAGCTTTGCTTTATAATAGCTTTATTTTACTTCACTATATTATATCCTCTTTCTTTCTTTCTTTCTATTTTTTTTCCCTTTTACTCTGAGCCGTGTGGATGAAAGGCTCTTAGTGCTCCAGCCAGGCATCAGGGCTGTGCCTCTGAGGTGGGAGAGCCAACTTCAGGACACGTGTCCACAAGAGACCTCCCAGCTCCACGTAATACCAAACGACGAAAATCTCTCAGAGATCTCCATCTCCACATCAAGACCCAGCTTCACTCAACGACCAGCAAGCTACAGTGCTGGACACCCTAGGTCAAACAACTAGCAAGACAGGAACACAGCCCCATCCATTAGCAGAGAGGCTGCCTACAATCATAATAAGGCCACAGACACCCCAAAACACACCACCAGACGTGGATGTGCCCACCAGAAAGACAAGATCCAGCCTCATCCACCAGAACACAGGCACCAGTCCCCTCTACCAGGAAGCCTACACAACCCACTGAACCAACCTTAGCCACTGGGGACAGATACCATAAACAACGGGAACTACGAACCTGCAGCCTGTGAAAAGGAGGCCCCAAACACAGTAAGATAAGCAAAATGAGAAGACAAAAAAGCACACAGCAGGTGAAGGAGCAGGGTCAAAACACACCAGACCTAAAAAATGAAGAGGAAATAGGCAGTCTACCTGAAAAAGAATTCAGAATAATGACAGTAAAGATGATCCAAAATCTTGGAAATAGAATAGACATAATGCAAGAAACATTTAACAAGGACGTAGAAGAACTAAAGAGGAACCAAGCAACGATGAAAAACACAATAAATGAAATTAATAATACTCTAGAAGGGATCAATAGCAGAATAACTGAGGCAGAAGAACGGATAAGTGACCTGGAAGATAAAATAGTGGAAATAACTACTGCAGAGCAGAATAAATAAAAAACAATGAAAAGAACTGATGACAGTCTCAGAGACCTCTGGGACAACATTAAACACACCAACATTCGAATTATAGGGGTCCCAGAAGAAGAAGAGAAAAAGAAAGGGACTGAGAAAATATTTGAAGAGATAATAGTTGAAAACTTCCCTAATATGGGAAAGGAAATAGTTAATCAAGTCCTGGAGGCACAGAGAGTCCCATACAGCATAAATCCAAGGAGAAACACGCCGAGACACATATTAATCAAACTATCAAAAATTAAATATAAAGAAAACATATTAAAAACATCAAGGGAAAAAAAACAAATAACACACAAGGGAATCCCCATAAGGTTAACAGCTGATCTTTCAGCAGAAACTCTGCAAGCCAGAAGGGAGTGGCAGGATATACTTAAAGTGATGAAGAAGAAAAACCTACAACCAAGGTTACTCTACCCAGCAAGGATCTCATTCAGATTTGATGGAGAAATTAAAACCTTTACAGACAAACAAAAGCTGAGAGAGTTCAGCACCACCAAACCAGCTTTACAACAAATGCTAAAGGAACTTCTCTAGGCAAGAAACACAAGAGAAGGAAAACACCTACAATAACAAACCCAAAACATTTAAGAAAATGGGAATAGGAACATACATATCGATAATTACCTTAAAGGTAAATGGATTAAATGCTCCCACCAAAAGACACAGACTGGCTGAATGGATACAAAAACAAGACCCATATATATGCTGTCTACAAGAGACCCACTTCAGACCTAGAGACACATACAGACTGAAAGTGAGGGGATGGAAAAAGATATTCCATGCAAATGGAAATCAAAAGAAAGCTGGAGTAGCAATTCTCGTATCAGACTAAACAGACTTTAAAATAAAGACTATTACAAGAGACAAAGAAGGACACTATATAATGATCAAGGGATCGATCCAAGAGGAAGGTATAACAATTGTAAATATTTATGCACCCAACATAGGAGCACCTCAATACATAAGGCAAATACTAACAGCCATAAAAGGGGAAATCGACAGTAACACAATCATAGTTGGGGACTTTAACACCCCACTTTCACCAAAGGACTGATCATCCAAAATGAAAATAAATAAGGAAACACAAGCTTTAAATGATACATTAAACAAGATGAACTTAATTGATATTTATAGGACATTCCACCCAAAAACAACAGAATACACATTTTTCTCAAGTGCTCATGGAACATTCTCCAGGATAGATCGTATCTTGGGTCACAAATCAAGCCTTGGTAAATTTAAGAAAATTGAAATCGTATCAAGTATCTTTTCCAACCACAACGCTATGAGATTAGATATCAATTACAGGAAAAGATCTGTACAAAATACAAACACATGGAGGCTACACAATACACTACTTAATAACGAAGTGATCACTGAAGAAATCAAAGGGGAAATCAAAAAATACCTAGAAACAAATGACAATGGAGACACGACAACCCAAAACCTATGGGATGCAGCAAAAGCAGTGCTAAGAGGGAAGTTTATAGCAATACAAGCCTACCTCAAGAAACAGGAAACATCTCGAATAAACAACCTAACCTTGCACCTAAAGCAATTAGAGAAAGAAGAACAAAAAAACCCCAAAGCTAGCAGAAGGAAAGAAATCACAAAGATCAGATCAGAAATAAATGAAAAAGAAATGAAGGAAACAATAGCAAAAATCAATGAAACTAAAAGCTGGTTCTTTGAGAAGATAAACAAAATTCATAAACCATTAGCCAGACTCATCAAGAGAAAAAGGGAGAAGACTCAAATCAATAGAATTAGAAATGAAAAAGGAGAAGTAACCACTGACACTGCAGAAATACAAACGATCATGAGAGATTACTACAAGCAACTCTATGCCAATAAAATGGACCACCTGGAAGAAATGGACAGATTCTTAGAAACGCACAATCTGCTGAGACTGAACCAGGAAGAAATACAAAATATGAACAGACCAATCACAAGCACTGAAATTGAAACTGTGATTAAAAATCTTCCAACAAACAAAAGCCCAGGACCAGATGGCTTCACAGGCGAATTCTATCAAACATTTAGAGAAGAACTAACACCTATCCTTCTCAAACTCTTCCAAAATATTGCAGAGGGAGGAACACTCCCAAACTCATTCTACGAGGCCACCATCACCCTGATACCAAAACCAGACAAACATGTCACAAAGAAAGAAAACTACAGGCCAATATCACTGATGAACGTAGATGCAAAAATCCTCAACAAAATACTGGCAAACAGAATCCAACAGCACATTAAAAGGATTATACACCATGATCAAGTGGGGTTTGTTCCAGGAATGCAAGGATTCTTCAATATACGCAAATCAATCAACGTGATACATCATATTAACAAATTGAAGGAGAAAAACCATATGATCATCTCAATAGATGCAGAGAAAGCTTTCGACAAAATTCAACACCCATTTATGATAAAAGCCCTGCAGAAAGTAGGCATCGAGGGAACTTTCCTCAACATAATAAAAGCCATATATGACAAACCCACAGCCAACAACTTTCTCAATGGTGAAAAACTGAAACCATTTCCACTAAGATCAGGAACAAGACAAGGTTGCCCACTCTCACCACTATTATTCAACATAGTTTTGGAAGTGTTAGCCACAGCAATCAGAGAAGAAAAAGAGATAAAAGGAATCCAAATCGGAAAAGAAGAAGTAAAGCTGTCACTGTTTGCAGATGACATGATACTACACATAGAGAATCCTAAAGATGCTACCAGAAAACTCCTAGAGCTAATCAATGAATTTGGTAAAGTAACAGGATACAAAATTAATGCACAAAAATCTCTTGCATTCCTATATACTAATGATGAAAAATCTGAAAGTGAAATTAAGAAAACACTCCCGTTTACCATTGCAACAAAAAGAATAAAATATCTAGGAATAAACCTACCTAAGGAGACAAAAGACCTGTATGCAGAAAATTATAAGACACTGATGAAAGAAATTCAAGATGATACAAATAGATGGAGAGATATACCATGTTCTTGGATTGGAAGAATCAACATTGTGAAAATGACTCTACTACCCAAAGCAATCTACAGATTCAATGCAATCCCTATCAAACTACCACTGGCATTTTTCACAGAACTAGAACAAAAAATTTCACAAATTGTATGGAGACACAAAAGACCTCGAATAGCCAAAGCAATCTTGAGAACGAAAAATGGAGCTGGGGGAATCAGGCTCCCTGACTTCAGACTATATTACAAAGCTACAGTAATGAAGACAGTTTGGTACTGGCACAAAAACAGAAATATAGATCAATGCAACAGGATAGAAAGCCCAGAGATAAACCCACGCACATATGGTCACCTTATCTTTGATAAAGGAGGCAGGCATATACAGTGGAGAAAAGACAGCCTCTTCAATAAGTGGTGCTGGGAAAATTGGACAGATATATGTAAAAGTATGAAATTAGAACACTCCCTGACACCATGCACAAAAATAAACTCAAAATGGATTAAAGACCTAAGTGTAAGGCCAGACACTATCAAACTCTTAGAGGAAAACATAGGCAGAACACTCTATGACATACATCACAGCAAGATTCTTTTTGACGCAGCTCCCAGAGAAATGGAAATAAGAACACAAATAAACAAATGGGACCTAATGAAACTTAAAAGCTTTTGCACAGCAAAGGAAACCATAAACAAGACCAAAAGACAACCCTCAGAATGGGAGAAAATATTTGCAAATGAAGCAACTGACAAAGGATTAATCTCCAAGATCTACAAGCAGCTCATGCAGCTCAATAACAAAAAAACGAACAACCCAATCCAAAAATGGGTAGAAGACCTAAATAGACATTTCTCCAAAGAAGATATACAGATTGCCAACAGACACATGAAAGAATGCTCAACATCATTAATCATTAGAGAAATGCAAATCAAAACTACAATGAGATATCATCTCACACCGGTCAGAATGGCCATCATCAAAAAACCTAGAAACAATAAATGCTGGAGAGGGTGTGGAGGAAAGGGAACACTCTTGCACTGTTGGTGGGAATGTAAATTGATACAGCCACTATGGAGAATGGTATGGAGGTTCCTTAAAAAACTACAAATAGAACTACCATACGACCCAGCAATCCTACTACTGGGCATATACCCTGAGAAAACCATAGTTCAAAAAGAGTCATGTACCAAAATGTTCATTGCAGCTCTATTTACAATAGCGAGGACATGGAAGCAACCTAAATGTCCATCAACAGATGAATGGATAAAGAAGATGTGGCACATATATACAATGGAATATTACTCCGCCATAAAAAGAAATGAAATGGAGGTATTTGTAATGAGGTGGATGGAGTTAGAGTCTGTCATACAGAGTGAAGTAAGCCAGAAAGAGAAAAACAAATACAGTATGCTAACACATATATATGGAATCTAAGGGAAAAAAAAAAAGGTCATGAAGAACCTAGTGGCAAGACGGGAATAAAGACACAGACCTACTAGAGAATGGACTTGAGGATATGGGGAGGGGGAGGGGTGAGATGTGACAGGGTGAGAGAGTGTCATGGACATATATACACTACCAAATGTAAAATAGATAGCTAGTGGGAAGCAGCCGCATAGCACAGGGAGATCAGCTGGGTGCTTTGTGACCACCTAGAGGGGTGGGATGGGGAGGGTGGGAGGGAGGGAGATGCAAGAGGGAAGAGATATGGGAACATATGTATATGTATAACTGATTCACTTTGTTATAAAGCAGAAACTAACACACCATTGTAAAGCAATTACATTCCAATAAAGATGTTAAAAAAAAAAAAGAATCCACCTGCCAATGCAGGGGACACGGGTTCGAGTCCTGGTCCAGCAAGATCCCACATGCCACGGAGCAGCTAAGCCTGTGCGCCACAACTACTGAGCCTGCACTCTAGAGCCCACGAGCCACAACTACTGAGCCTGCATGCCACAACTATTGAAGCCCATGCACCTAGAGCCCGTGCCCTGCAGTAAGAAGCCCGTGCACCGCAACAAAGTGTAGTCCCTGCTCGCGCAACTAGAGAAAGGCCACGCATAGCAGTGAAGACCCAATGCAGCCAAAAATAAATTTTAAAAATAATAAAATAAATAAATTTATTAAAAAAACAAAAGACTGTGGGTTCAAGTCCCCTCCTAAGTCAGGGATCATGAGTTCAAGTCCCAATCTGAGGTGCGGCTGGGTTTGAGTCCCATCCAAGGAGTACAGTTTTAGCTCTGTATTTGTCTTACTCTCAATTAATATTTTTATTTTTTATGTATTTTTTATTGGAGTATAATTACTTTACAATGCTGTGTTAGTTTCTGCTGTACCATGAAGTGAATCAGCTCTATGTATACCTCTATCCCCTCTCTCTTGGCCCTCCTTCCCCCCCATCCCACCCATCACAGAGCACTGAGCTGAGCTTCCTATGCTATACAGCAGGTTCCCACTAGCTATCTATTTTACGATGGTAGTGTGTATATATCAATCCTAATCTCCCAATTTGTCCCACCCTCCCCTTACCCTGTGTCCACATGTTCATTCTCTATGTCTACGTCTCTATTCCTGCCCTGCAAATAAGTTCATCTGTACCATTCTTCTAGATTCCACATATATGCATTAATATATGATATTTGTTTTTCTCTTTCTGGCTTACTCCACTCTGTATGGCAGACTCTAGGTCCATCCACATCTCTGCAAATGTCCCAGTTTTATTCCTTTTTATGGCTGAGTAATATGGTGGGAATGTAAATTGATACAACCACTGTGGAGAACAGTATGGAGGTTCCTTAAAAAACTAAAAATAGAGCTACCATATGACCCAGCAATCCCACTACTGGGCATATACCCTGAGAAAACCGTAATTCAAAAGGACACATGCACCCCAATGTTCACTGCAGCACTATTTACAATAGCCAGGTCATGGAAGCAACCTAAATACCCATCGACAAATGAATGGACAAAGAAGATGTGGTACATACCTACAATCGATTAATATTTTTTAAATGTAATTTGACTACAATATTACAGTTGCTGCTCTGTTCATTTATCTGTATTCTATGGAGACAAATGCATTTTGTATTTATTTTTATAGTCATCTCTTCCCTTCCTCCTGTGAATAAGTTGAATCAGGAGACCAGAAACCTCCTCAGTTTTATTCCGTTCAGCTGAAGCCCTTCCATCTGTTGTGGCTTTAAAATACTCCAAGTGTTTTCTAGTCAAGCTCACGATACAGCAGAATGATGTACCTCAGCCATTCAATTTAAAAAAGAGAGAGAGCAAGAAAGAAACTGCATATCACGTTTCTATTGTCAGATGCTTTCAATGTGAGGAAAACATATTGCACATTGGTGAGCTTCAAACGGTCACTGAATAGAAAGCTTTCTTCTTCCTTTTTGCCTGTTCAATATGGCATTGCAAGCTCATAACATTAAAGTTCCAGCAATGGCATTTTATTCATATACTCCTCCATTTCTTCTTTCTTTATCATTCATTTCTTTATTCAGAAAATCCAATCCAGAGTGAGAGAATCAGTAAATGAGTTCAGCAGGGAGAGAAGCAAGGCTACCGTTTGAAATAATCGCTTTAGACGGTCACTAGCCACACTTAAGCATCTGAGTTTTAACAAGAGCTTCAGCTCCACAAAAAAATCCGCTTAACTTCATCATTATATTTTTCCTCTCTCGGTGCTCTCAGGTCCCAGCTTAATGAAAGACAAGAAATAACGAGGCATTTCTTGGGAAGCCCAGTTCTCATGTTTGCTTTGCCTGTGAAAGCTTATCCCAGAATGTTGGCTCAGCATTTGAGGCTGGAGATGGGCAGAGGGGCTCACGGCACACTTCTGAAGCGCTCCAGTGCTAACCGAGCCTCAAACATCCTATGATCTAACGTGGCTCAGAAGTTCCTTGTTCCCTCTTTCTACGCTCAGTGGCGTTTTATCCAGGCTGCTCTGCGAACTCTGCTGCCAGCTCTTCTCAACACCTGCTGGAAATGAAAGGAAGCAATTGACTTTTCCACGAGTCAAACTGCCGTCTGTTAAGGGTGCTCCTACCCGCTTTAAACCTGCTTAGGAGGCCAGTCTCCTGCTTCCTGCTTTCTTCCCCAAGCTTAACTGGAGGCATTAACTAAACTACGAGGCTTCATGACTTCAGTCTGATAGGCTGCCAGGACAGAACAGAGAGAGAGCAAGAAAGTGAACACACAGCAAGAAAGTGGACAGAGTCCAAGTGTGAGAACACTTCCCCAGTTGGCTGGACCATTCAAATCCAGCAGAAATAGATTGTAATCATCATAAGAACAATTGCCATTGTCATATTCCAAACTATGCATGACAGCACTACCTTTTTGCTATAAACTCTCTGTTGGCCACATTGTAGCTAGGAAGTCATCTCTAAATTTGCTCCTTCACTACAGTCGACCTCTGCAAAGAGAGGGGCATCTACCAAGGCAGCTCAGCCTGTGAAGCAACAGGATCCCCTGGGGACAGAAGAGAGCATCACCCAACATCCAAGTGCCCTCTGAGGTCCCTTTGGCTTGGGTTCTACACTATAAAATCCTCTAACCACCCTACTCTGTTTTTTTCTTTTTTCTTTCTTTTTTCATTTTCTAAAACACTAAGAGGGTGGGGAGAGCAGCATTATAATTGAGACTTCCAAAGGGCATAAATATTTCATTACAATAAGACAAGTCACAATTCATTTGTCTCATTCGCTCATTATAGCTATGAATGTCAATGCACCTCATTTTTTTTCATTTTGGAAACAAAGAATTCAACCTGTTAAATGCCTAAAGCATGGCCATGACCTCCATATGGATAAAAAGAAGTTAAATATCCTTATAGCAGGGGTCCTATGAGGATCATATACATTCTGCTTTTTCAGTAAAACTTGTTAATATGGCCTGAGAGAAGGCATTCTGAATTTGTAAAATATTTAATATTGGCAGACTGTTTCTAAAGAATAATATGTCTAGAACTAAACGAATGGAAGATTGCCTAATGAAATTTCTGGCTTTCTTGAACAGATATGATTTCCCACCAGCACATCCGTTGTCTAGAATGTAAATATTTACTTGTAATGTACTTAAGGAAGCATACAACATTTATTGACACTACATACTCAACAAATACACAGTTAGAGATAGCATCAAGAAAAACTCCAGGTTGGTCTCCATGCAATAATTTAAAAACCTGACTCAGGGTCAGTGTCAACAAACCTTCTCAGCCCACATTTATTGTAAGGACTGAGCTAAGACTGGAGAGGCAAAGAGTTATATAAGATAAGTCTCTCCAAAATAGTTTGTAACATAATCTAAGACTTCCACAAAAACACACTGCATTAGTCAGGGTTCTCCAGAGAAACAGAGCTAACATGATATATAGAAAAACAAATAAATAAATATACATAGAGAGATTTATTATATTATCTATATAGGATATATTACCTTGAATATTATCTACTATGTAAAATTATTACATAATTATACATTTTATAATTATAATACTATAATAATATAACTGTTAGATATTTATTAATAACATATGTAATTATACGTGTGTGTGTGTGTGTGTATATATAAAGAGATTTAGTATAAGGAATTGGCTCACATGATTATGGAGGCTGAGAAGTCCCACCATCTATAATCAGCAAAGTGGAAATCCAGAAGAGCCAGAGGTATATTTCCAGATAGAGGCCGAAGTTCTGAGAAACTTGTATAAGTCCCAGTCCAAGAGCAGAAGAAGACCTATATTCACCTATATTCCAGCTCAAGCAGTCAGACAGAGAGCAAGTGAATTCTCTCTCGCTTAGCCTTTTCATTCTATTTAAGCCCTCAACTGATTGAATGAGGTCCACCCGTCTTGGAGAGTTCAATCTGCTTAACTCAGTCTACAGATTCAAGTACTAATCTCAGGTAGAATCACCCTCACAGACACACTCAAAAATGTTTAACCAACTATCCAGGCTCCTCAGGGCCCAGCCAAGTTGACCCACAAAATTAACCAACACAAGTCCACCCCTTGTCAACTTGACACCCATACACATATTCTTAAACCATACTTAATTTCCAAATAAAAACAATAACAAGGTCATAATTCCACCTAACGTGATACAGCGACCTGCATACAACTAAAAACACACTAACTCCTTCCCCAGAAGAGGAGGTAAAATCCTTAAGAGATAGTCAATCTTCTCCTTGATATCTCATAACTTAATTGTAAATGTAAAATTAACAATGCTTAAGCACTATGACATAAAATCAGTGTATCTTATGTTACATAATAACGGGATAAGGGAGGAAAGAAAGCAAAAATATTGCGAATACATTTGTGTGTGACACGTGTGTATTTTTTTTTGTTTGTTTGTTTGTTTTTTTATACTGCAGGTTCTTATTAGGCATCAGTTTTATACACATCAGTGTATACATGTCAATCCCAATCGCCCAATTCAGCACACCACCATCCCCACCCCACCGCAGTTTTCCCCCCTTGGTGTCCATATGTCCATTCTCTACATCTGTGTCTCAACTTCTGCCCTGCAAACTGGCTCATCTGTACCATTTTTCTAGGTTCCGCATACATGCATTAATATACGATATTTGTTTTTCTCTTTCTGACTTACTTCACTCTGTATGACAGTCTCTAGATCCATCCACGTCTCAACAAATGACTCAATTTCGTTCCTTTTTATGGCTGAGTAATATTCCATTGTATATATGTACCACATCTTCTTTATCCATTCGTCTGTTGATGGGCATTTAGGTTGCTTCCATGACCTGGCTATTGTAAATAGTGCTGCAATGAACATTCGGGTGCATGTGTCTTTTTGAATTACGGTTTTCTCTGGGTATATGCCCAGTAGTGGGATTGCTGGGTCATATGGTAATTCTATTTTTAGTTTTTTAAGGAACCTCCATATTGTTCTCCATAGTGGCTGTATCAATTTACATTCCCACCAACAGTGCAAGAGGGTTCCCTTTTCACCACACCCTCTCCAGCATTTGTTGTTTGTAGATTTTCTGATGATGCCCATTCTAACAGGAGTGAGGTGATACCTCATTGTAGTTTTGATTTGCATTTCTCTAATAATTAGTGATGTTGAGCATCTTTTCATGTGCTTCGTGGCCGTCTGTATGTCTTCTTTGGAGAAATGTCTATTTAGGTCTTCTGCCCATTTTTGGATTGGGGTGTTTGTTTCTTTGATATTGAGCTGAATGAGCTGTTTATATATTTTGGAGATTAATCCTTTGTCCGTTGATTCATTTGCAAATATTTTCTCCCATTCTGAGGGTTGTCTTTTCGTCTTGTTTATGGTTTCCTTTGCTGTGCAAAAGCTTTGAAGTTTCATTAGGTCCCACTTGTTTATTTTTGTTTTTATTTCCATTACTCTAGGAGGTGGATCAAAAAAGATCTTGCTGTGATTTATGTCAAAGAGTGTTCTTCCTATGTTTTCCTCTAAGAGTTTTATAGTGTCCAGTCTTATATTTAGGTCTCTAATCCATTTTGAGTTTATTTTTGTGTATGGTGTTAGGCAGTATTCTAATTTCATTCTTTTACATGTAGCTGTCCAGTTTTCCCAGCACCACTTATTGAAGAGACTGTCTTTTCTCCATTGTATATCTTTGCCTCCTTTGTCATAGATTAGTTGACCATAGGTGCGTGGGTTAATGTCTGGGCTTTCTATCTTGTTCCATTGATCTATGTTTCTGTTTTTGTGCCAGTACCATATTGTCTTGATTACTGTAGCTTTGTAGTATAGTCTGAAGTCAGGGAGTCTGATTCCTCCAGCTCCATTTTTTTGCCTCAAGACTGCTTTGCCTATTCGGGGTCTTTTGTGTCTCCATACAAATTTTAAGATGATTTGTTCTAGCTCCGTAAAAAATGCCATTGGTAATTTGATAGGGATTGCATTGAATCTGTAGATTGCTTTGGGTAGTATACTCATTTTCACAATGTTGATTCTTCCAATCCAAGAACATGGTATATCTCTCCATCTGTTGGTATCATCTTTAATTTCTTTCATCAGTGTCTTATAGTTTTCTGCATACAGGTCTTTTGTCTCCCTAGGTAGGTTTATTCCTAGGTATTTTATTCTTTTTGTTGCAATGGTAAATGGGAGTGTTTCCATAATTTCTCTTTCAGATTTTTCATCATTAGTGTATAGGAATGCAAGAGATTTCTGTGCATTAATTTTGTATCCTGCAACTTTACCATATTCATTAATTAGCTCTAGCAGTTTTCTGGTGGCAGTTTTAGGATTCTCTATGTATAGTATCATGTCATCCGCAAACAGTGACAGTTTTACTTCTTCTTTTCCAATTTGTATTCCTTTTATTTCTTTTTCTTCTCTGATTGCCATGGCTAGGACTTCCAAAACTATGTTGAATAATAGTGGTGAGAGTGGACATCCTTGTCTCGTTCCTGATCTTAGAGGAAATGCTTTCAGTTTTTCACCATTGAGAATGATGTTTGCTGTGGGTTTGTCATATATGGCCTTTATTATGTTGAGGTAGGTTCCCTCTATGCCCACTTTCTGGAGAGTTTTTATCAGAAATGGGTGTTGAATTTTGTCAAAAGCTTTTTCTGCATCTATTGAGATGATCATATGGTTTTTATTCTTCAATTTGTTAATATGGTGTATCACATTGATTGATTTGCGTATATTGAAGAATCCTTGCATCCCTGGGATAAATCCCACTTGATCGTGGTGTATGATCCTTTTAATGTGTTGTTGGATTCTGTTTGCTAGTATTTTGTTGAGGATTTTTGCATCTATATTCATCAGTGATATTGGTCTGTAATTTTCTTTTTTTGTAGTGTCTTTGTCTGGTTTTGGTATCAGGGTGATGGTGGCCTCATAGAATGAGTTTGGGAGTGTTCCTTCCTCTGCAATTTTTTGGAAGAGTTTGAGAAGGATGGGTGTTAGCTCTTCTCTAAATGTTTGATAGAATTCACCTGTGAAGCCATCTGGTCCTGGACTTTTGTTTGTTGGAAGATTTTTAATCACAGTTTCAATTTCATTACTTGTGATTGGTCTGTTCATATTTTCTATTTCTTCCTGGTTCAGTCTTGGAAGGTTATACCTTTCTAAGAATTTGTCCATTTCTTCCAGGTTGTCCATTTTATTGGCATAAAGTTGCTTGTAGTAGTCTCTTAGGATGCTTTGTATTTCTGCAGTGTCTGTTGTAACTTCTCCTTTTTCATTTCTGATTTTATTGATTTGAGTCCTCTCCCTCTTTTTCTTGATGAGTCTGGCTAATGGTTTATCAATTTTGTTTATCTTCTCAAAGAACCAACTTTTAGTTTTATTGATCTTTGCTATTGTTTTCTTTGTTTCTATTTCATTTATTTCTGCTCTGATCTTTATGATTTCTTTCCTTCTGCTAACTTTGGGTTTTGTTTGTTCTTCTTTCTCTAGTTTCTTTAAGTGTAAGGTTAGATTGTTTACTTGAGCTTTTTCTTGTTTCTTTAGGTAGGCTTGTATAGCTATAAACTTCCCTCTTAGAACTGCTTTTGCTGCATCCCATAGGTTTTGGGTCGTCGTGTTTTCATTGTCATTTGTCTCTAGGTATTTTTTGATTTCCTCTTTGATTTCTTCAGTGATCTCTTGGTTATTTAGTAACGTATTGTTTAGCCTCCATGTGTTTGTCCTTTTTACGTTTTTTTCCCTGTAATTCATTTCTAATCTCATAGCGTTGTGGTCAGAAAAGATGCTTGATATGATTTCAATTTTCTTAAATTTACTGAGGCTTGATTTGTGACCCAAGATGTGATCTATCTTGGAGAATGTTCCGTGCGCACTTGAGAAGAACGTGTAATCTGCTGTTTTTGGATGGAATGTCCGATATATATCAATTAAATCTATCTGGTCTATTGTGTCATTTAAAGCTTCTGTTTCCTTATTTATTTTCATTTTGGATGATCTGTCCATTGGTGTAAGTGAGGTGTTAAAGTCCCCCACTATTATTGTGTTACTGTCGATTTCCTCTTTTATAGCTGTTAGCAGTTGCCTTATGTATTGAGGTGCTCCTATGTTGGGTGCATATATATTTATAATTGTTATATCTTCTTCTTGGATTGATCCCTGGATCATTATGTAGTGTCCTTCCTTGTCTCTTGTAACATTCTTTAATTTAAAGTCTATTTTATCTGATATGAGTATAGCTACTCCAGCTTTCTTTTGATTTCCATTTGCATGGAATATCTTTTTCCATCCCATCACTTTCAGTCTGTATGTGTCCCTAGGTCTAAAGTGGGTCTCTTGTAGACAGCATATATATGGGTCTTGTTTTTGTATCCATTCAGCCAGTCTATGTCTTTTGGTTGGGGCATTTAATCCATTCACGTTTAAGGTAATTATCGATATGTATGTTCCTATGACCATTTTCTTAATTGTTTTGTGTTTGTTTTTGTAGGTCCTTTTCTTCTCTTGTGTTTCCCACTTAGAGAAGTTCCTTTAGCATTTGTTGTAGAGCTGGTTTGGTGGTGCTGAATTCTCTTAGCTTTTGCTTGTCTGTAAAGCTTTTGATTTCTCCATCAAATCTAAATGAGATCCTTGCCGGGTAGAGTAATCTTGGTTGTAGGTTCTTCCCTTTCATCACTTTAAGTATATCATGCCACTCCCTTCTGGCTTGCAGAGTTTCTGCTGAGAAATCAGCTGTTAACCTTATGGGAGTTCCCTTGTATGTTATTTGTCGTTTTTCCCTTGCTGCTTTCAATAATTTTTCTTTGTCTTTAATTTTTGCCACTTTGATTACTATGTGTCTCGGCGTGTTTCTCCTTGGGTTTATCCTGTATGGGACTCTCTGCGCTTCCTGGACTTGGGTGGCTATTTCCTTTCCCATGTTAGGGAAGTTTTCGACTATAATCTCTTCAAATATTTTCTCTGGTCCTTTCTCTCTCTCTTCTCCTTCTGGGACCCCTATAATGCGAATGTTGTTGCGTTTAATGTTATCCCAGAGGTCTCTTAGGCTGTCTTCATTTCTTTTCATTCTTTTTTCTTTAGTCTGTTCCGCAGCAGTGAATTCCATCATTCTGTCTTCCAGGTCACTTATCCGTTCTTCTGCCTCAGTTATTCTGCTATTGATTCCTTCTAGTGTAGTTTTCATTTCAGTTATTGTATTGGTCATCTCTGTTTGTTTGTTCTTTAATTCTTCTAGGTCTTTGTTAATCATTTCTTGCATCTTCTCAATCTTTGCCTCCATTCTTATTCCAAGGTCCTGGATCATCTTCACTATCATTATTCTGAATTCTTTTTCTGGAAGGTTGCCTATCTCCACTTCATTTAGTTGTTTTTCTGGGGTTTTTTCTTGTTCCTTCATCTGGTACATAGCCCTCTGCCTTTTCATCTTCTCTATCTTTCTGTAACTGTGGTTTTTGGTCCACAGGCTGCAGGATTATAGTTTTTCTTGACACGTGTGTATTTTTAACATACATAGTGGAACCACCTTCTTCCATCACTCACTTCATGTTCCCTCTGCCTCCCGCAAAGCATCTCAGGTGGTCAGGGTTCAACAACTGGCGAGGTGACCTAAACCTTCATTCCTGAAGGGCCAGGGTTGTTGTAGTTTTCTACTGACCTTACTCACAGGGCATGGTGTTGCTAAGAACTGCCCTAAGGGATCTACTGTACTCTTCCTTACAGCCGTGTGGAGCAGTGCTCCAATTTCCCCTGGTAGTCAAGGGCAGTCACCCTAGCCAGCACAGTAACTCCCTTCTTTGCTTGTTGATTCAGAGGAAAGAGGAGTCCAAAGTGGCTGGGTAGCGCTCTTAACTTCTTGTTCAGTAGAATCTTTCTAATGTCTCCTGGTGGAAGCATTCCTCCCTCTGGAACTAAGACTTCTAGGCCAGCCTTCAGGAGAGCAGAAAGTTGAGGACACGGAAAGCAAAAATTTTGCTACTGGTTGACAAGGGGTAACAGGGAATGGTGTCACTCCCATTTCTACTCCTTGATTCTTGGAGCCCGGGAATCTTGTCTACAAGAGAAAGAACACCATATATTGGATGCTGATTCAGAGCATACACAGCCTTCTGGAAAACCTTGCCCAGACCTACAAGATATTGCCACCTAGCTGACACTGTAACTAAGTCTTCAAAAGGCCACCCCGCAGTTCTATCAAGCCAGCTGTTTCAGAATTGAGGGAAACATAAGACCAGTGGATTCCACAAGCATGGGCCCATTGCTGTGCTTCCTTGGCTGTGAAGTGAGTTTCATGATTGGAAGCAGTGCTGTGTGGAATGGCATGATGAGGGATAAGAAATTCTATAAGACCACAGATGGCAATTTAGCAGAAGCACTGAGTTCAGGGGTGGCAAATCGATATTCAGGGTGTCTACTCCAGTAAGAACAAAACACTGGCCCTTCCATGGTGGAAGGGGTCTAATGTAATCAGTCTGCCACCAGGTAGCTGGCTGATCACCCCCGGGAATGGTGCCATATTGGGCATTCAGTGTTGGTCTCTGCTGCTGATAGATTACACACTCAGCAGTGCCTGTAGCCAGCTAGGCCTTCCTCAGTGGAAGTCCCTGTGGCTGAGCCCACGCATCACCTCAGCCCTGCCACGATGGCCACCTTGCTCATGAGCCCATTGGGTGATGACACGGATGAATGAGGGAAAAGGTTGACAGGTATCTATAGAATGGGCCATCTATCTACTCTATTATTAAAATCATCCTCTACTAAGTTCACCATTTGGGGAACACTCACATGAAACACTAATATCTTCACGTGTGTTGCCCATTCACAGAGGTCTATCCACCTACCTTTTCCCCAAACTTCATTATTACCAATTTTCCAATCATGTCCCTTTCAAATCCCTGACCACCCAGCCAGATAACTGGCCATGAATCAGCATGTAATCACACATCTGGCCATTCCCTAGGGTTCCTTAGGATCTTGGAGAATGACAATGTATGATCATAATCTTAAATACGTGGTGACTCCAATTATAACTGCCCTACTTGATGTGGTTTTATATCTTGACCCAATTAACACATTCCCCTGGTGCCAGAAGGAAGATCAAAACTGGGGGCATCACACTTCCTGATTTCAAACTGTATTACAAAACTATAGTAATCAAAACTAAAAAGTTTCTGCATAGCAACAGAAAAATAAACAAAATGAAAGAGGAACTTATACAATGGGAGAAAGTATTTGCAAACCACATACATAATAAGGCGATATTATCCAAAATATAAAAAGAATTCATACAACTCAAGAGCAAAAAGCAAATAATCCAGTTTAAAAATGGGCAAAGGATCTGAACAGACATTTTTCTAAAGAAGACATACAAATGGCCAACAGGTAGAAGAAAAGGTGCTCAACATCACTAACCATCAGGGACATGCAAATGAAAACCATGAGATATCACTTCACACCTATCAGAATGGCTATTATCAAAAAGACAAGTAACAAGCGCTGACGAGGATGTGGAGAAAGAGGAACCTTCATGCACTGCTGGTGAGAAGGTAAATTGGTGCAGCCACTATGGAAAATAGTATGGAGAGTTCTCAAAAAATTAAAAATAGAACTACCATATGATCTAACAATTCCACTTCTTGGTATATATCCAAAGAAACGAAATCACTATCTCGAAGAGATATATGTACTCCCATGTTCATTGGAGCATGATTTACAATAGCCAATCAACCTTAGAGTCCACTGATGGATGAGTGGATAAAGAAGTTGTGGTACATATATACAATGGAATACTATTCAGCTATTTAAAAAAGAAGGAAATCCTACCATTTGCAACAACATAGCTGAAGCTTGAAGGCCTTATGCTAAGTGGAATAAGTCAGACAGAGAAATACTATATGATCTCACTTACATGTGGAATCTGAAAAACTGAACTCATACAGAGAACAAATTTGTTGTTGCCAGGTGTGGGAGTGTGGGAAATGGGTAAAGGGGGTCAAAGGGTACACAGTTCCGATTATAAGATGAGTAATTTCTGGGGTTTAATACAGAGCATGGTGACTAGGGTTAACAATACAGTATTGTATATTTGAAAATTACTGAGAGAGTAGATTTTAAGTTTTCATTACCAACAACAAAAAATTATATCTATGTGAGGTGATGGATTAACTAAACTTATTGTGGTAATTGTTTTGCAATATACACATATATCATATCAATTAATGTACACCTTAAACTTACAAATGTCATATGTCAATTATGTCTCAATAAAGCTGAGGGGGGGAAAAGGAAGAAAGAAATTACCTACGTGTCCAAAAACGAGGAATCAACCAAGTAAATTATGGTATGCCCGTACAGTGTTAAAACATCATTAGCCATTAAAAAAGATATTATACAAAAATATTTAGTGAAACACATGTTTATAAATGTTGTTATACCAAAAAAGCAGAATACAAAACCTACACGTGTAGAATTACCATTTTCATGTCAACATGTTTATCATATGTTTATGTCTATATCTATGTAAAATATTTAAACATATTACTCTGATACAAAAAGTTACCTGAAATAACAGTGGTGAACGCTGGAAAATAAACTTAAGATAACACAACTAGTAAATAATGGACCTTAAATTCAAATTCACAGCTATCAGATTTAAAAATCTGTAATGTATACGGAATGTACTGATCTTGAACATGAGAGCGTGTAATAGGAAGATCTATTCAAGTGGCTTGTTTAGTCATGGGAAAGGTTATCAGCAGAATCAGACCAAAGGCAGAAAAAGACAACAAGAATTTCATGCCAATATTCACTCCAAACACTTGTTGAAAATATCTAATAGCTCTTTAATGTCCATTATTCGACTCTCATAAAAACTAAGTTGTACTCTTTTATTGGACTATTATTTGTAAGTGTGAGCAAGGTATTTTTGAAGTTAAATTCCTAGTTTAAAAATATATTTTCACTTACAGATGCTAGAAAAATTACTAATTTGCTCTCCAATGCTCTGTTCTGTTCTTTTGAAAAATATTTACCATGTTGGAGTTCATTTGAATGATAGTCTGAAAAGATTGCATGGTATGGAAAATAATTTCCTCCAAAGAATTTGGGTCAGTAATTTCTCTTGAAATTCGATAACCCAGCATGACATTCAAGACTCAAATTGAGACCAGCTTGTTCAAACTCAGATTTTCCAAAGCAAAATGTGACATTGTATCAATCTTTTTTCCATCTGTATTATATGTAAAATGTAAAATCACCAGTTACATCAAATTCATCTTGAAGTCACAGACTACCGATTTGTTGTGTTGAATTCATTGGACTTCGTTTTGATGAACTAGCTCTTGCTACATCAGTATAAAGTTACCCAAGCTTGAACTGCCGGCATCAAACAGAGTTTTCTTAGTCTGCCTCATTTGCCTGACTCCTGTAAGATCTACCCACACCTTTTTATTATCAGATTAAATGTCACAGGAAATGCATCATTTCAACTTAAACAACCAGGAGCTATTATTATTCTTTTCCTAGCAAGAGAAATGTGACCTCCTATCCACAAGTTTCATATCCCGAAGTGAAGCGGGATACCATTTAAATCACAACTAAATGACCTCCCTTAGTGGAGCGTGCAACAAACGCTTTCATCAGCTACCTGAATGTAAAGCCCAGAAAAGAGGCTTTAGAATGAGAGAAGGAAAAAACAACTTTTCTCCACGTTTGGTTCAGATCTTGTGATTTGGTAACACCTTGCGGCTGGGGGCAGAGAGAAGGAAGTGGTGGCTGTAATTATATTTATAACTGTTACCATGTGCAAGATACTTGTGTACATTATATTGTTTGCTGCTCCCCAAACCCACCAAGGTAGCATTATAATTCTTAATTTATACACAAATAAACACTGAGGCTCAAGAGATTAAATAATTTGTTGAAACTCATTCAGTAAGTGACAGGGCAAGGATTCCAGTCCTCGCCAGACTCCGTATCCATGCTCTTTCCACTACTTTATTCTGTCTCTTTAAATACATCTACTTCTTGGAGACTTCCCTGGCAGTCCAGGGGTTAAGACTCCGTGCTTCCACTGCAGGGGTCATGGGTTCAATCCCTGGTTGGGGAATGAAGATCCTCTCATGCCACAGTGTGGCCAAATTAATTAATTAATTAATTAATTAAATACATCTGCTTCTTGCCCCCTATCTTCCCTACGTCCGCAAGATATAAATTGACAAAGACCCATTTCCTGGTAGCTGCACAAAGGTAGGAACAGCCTTAACAAGATAATCCAAATTCAGAATCTAACCATTACAGTATCATGAATTTCAGAACCTGAAGCAGGGAGCTTCATACCAAGTTAAGCAGTCCCGTTTTTCAGTAATAAAACTAATTAATTCTCATAAATATATTAGGCTCTCAGATACTATTTTTTAAGTCCAAAGAGAAACATATTACAGTTTTATGAGAAATCCTGAATCTTGAGTTAATTGGACTTGACAAAAATTGATAAAGTTTTACTAGGGACTGTGAAATTAGACTCTAAACCAAATGAAAAAAATATATAAAAGCTGGGGCAAAATTTGTTTTATTTACTGTAAATTCCCAGTATGTAACATTTTAATAATAATTACTCAATAAATATTTGTTAAATATTTTCCCTTACACTAAACCTTTATAACTTTTAGAGATTTTGTTTTATAGTGTTCTAAAGTAAATGATTTCTTTTGGAAGAAACTATTACTGGCTGGAAAGAAGATTAGTTCAGGACTTTTTCAGGAGACCTCGTCATAAGGAATAGTTTAATTTTAAGGTCCCATCACAAAGATACCACTGAAATCAATAGGTCTCTGATGACAATAATTAGAACCTACCCAGAAGCTTCAGTTGAATATTCAGAAATGTTACAGCCAGCTATGTAAAAATACAGCACCTTTTCTATTATAAGACACCATCAGGCTTCCCTGGTGGCGCAGTGGTTGAGAGTCTGCCTGCCAATGCAGGGGACACAGGTTCGAGCCCTGGACCGGGAAGATCCCACATGCCGCGGAGCAACTGGGCCCGTGAGCCACAACTACTGAGGCTGCGCGTCTGGAGCCTGTGCTCCGCAACAAGAGAGGCCGCGACAGTGAGAGGCCAGCGCACGGCGATGAAGAGTGGCCCCCGCTCGCCGCAACTGGAGAAAGCCCTCGCACAGAAACAAAGACCCAACACAGCCAAAAATAAATAAATAAAATTTAAAAAAAAAAAAAGACACCATCAACAGCAATGAACACCATTGATTTAATAATAGCCCTTTATGCAAAAAAATGATTTATTAATTGTAGCTAAAAAGGAAAAAAATCGTATTACCCAACCATAGAATATTCATAAAACATAAAACTTTATTCATAAATATCACAGAGCTTAAATCTAAGGTGTCTTCATAATGTATCTTTAAAAATACTTCTGAATGATTTTTAGCCATTGCAAGTTAGGCAAAGAATAATGGTTGCATGTAGTTTTTCATAATATAGGATTGGAATCTTGACCTCCTAGTATCATTAGGACAACCATTAGGGCATTAGTGTCTTTAGGACAGCCATTAAAATTCTAAATCTTATAAAATACAGCAAGACTATCATATCCAGTATTGGTGAGCAAGACAATCAGATTAGCCTCTCAACCCCACAGAAGTAAAATGTTGGACAAAATTAAAAAAAAAAAAAAAAAAGCATTAAAGAACTAAAAAGAGATTTAGGGTTAACTGAGCCAAGATACAGGACAATAAGGAAATCTAGAAAAAGGGAATTTACATTATGGGGGACTTTTGTTCTAGAGGCATTTGCCAGTCCTAAAGAGTTGACCAAACCTAGGGGTAGGACAGGAATAAAGATGCAGACATAGAGAATGAACTTGAGGACATGGGGAAGGGGAAGGGGAAGCTGGGACGAAGTGAGAGAGTGGCATGGACATATATACACTACCAAATGTAAAATAGATAGCTAGTGGGAAGCAGCCGCATAGCACAGGGAGCTCAGCTCAGTGCTTTGTGACCACCTAGAGGGGTGGGATAGGGAGGGTGGGAGGGAGATACAAGAGGGAGGAGATATGGGGATATATGTATATGTATGGCTGATTCACTTTGTTATAAAGCAGAAACTAACACACCATTGTAAAGCAATTATACTCCAATAAAGATGTTAAAAAAAAAAAAAAAAAAGAGTTGACCAAGACATTGAGGAGTATTCAAATCTAGGACCCAATAAAAATAAGGGAACCCAAGTGAGGCAGAATTCACCTCAAATTTCCCTCTTTTCTGGAATTGATCACCTTAAAGTAAGTAGCATTTTAAATAAGGAATTTGCAAACCTGCGTCCACTGTTTGATTCATACTCATGGTTATTTTCAACTAAAACATTTCAAAATATTAAAAGATAATCTCTAGTAGCTCTTTTGGGATTCTCAATATGTGTTAGCCAGTTAGTAATTCTATTTCTTAGTGCTAAAAAGCCAGTTGCTGACTTAATTTATACTCAGTACGAGACGTGGTATACACTAATAAATACTTTCTGCTTATATCATGATGCCAAAAATGGAAAATGAGATAACCAATTATACTAGATTTTCTTCTGATGCATATTTCAATAAATGTGTTAGCATATTTATGAATTTCAAAAATATATTATGCCAGTAAAACTTTTTGCCAAAACACTTTGTATAATACAATTGAAATCTGCAAAAACAGTTTATCTTAAACTCTTGATTGCATTTTGATCTATTACAACTTTTCCACAGTGTATATGTTAAATTTTTTTGCTAGGCAAATAGTCTCCAGAGTTTGATATTGATCAAAGATAAAACCTGGTAGATAAATTATTTCAGTGACTTCAAACATCAAGCTAAGATTTCAGATTGGGTGTGTAAAAACCTCTGAGCTGACATCTTTCTGAAATCAACCAAAAGCAAGGAGATCAAGAAAGCAAAATGGAAATTCCATCTTAACTGATACTAATAAATACCCTTGACTTCCGACTTCAAAATAAATAAAGAAGGGCTACTGAGTGGAGTGCACATTGGACCAACGTGATGGAAAAAGGAAAAAGGAGACAAGCTGCTCACCACTGAAGAGTTCACGTAGAGAGAGGAAGATCAAAACCAAGAAACCTAGTTTGGACCACCTACAGCAGAAGGGAACTTGTAACAACCATTACAAGAGCTTTCTGCTACCTTGTTGGAAAATGAATTGGCAGGGGAGAAAAAGATAGCTGAAGAAATAGACACATTCTTTGTAATTACCATAGGGAGACAGAGAAGAAGCCATGAGTAGATAACTACACCCACCGCCCCAGTCTTTGTCAAGGACACACATACATATACGCACACACACACACACACACACTTTTTCATCTGATAGAGTTCCACTGAGAACCAGGGAGATTTCCTGCTAGCCCAGAATGTTTGGTTCCTCTTCTACACCATCTATTCTATGGTAGCTGACTGAGAAGAACTCCAGTCATTAAAAAGCAATAATTAATTGATAATAATAGCCAGCCCTAGGGACAAGCAAAAAAAAAAAAAAATCAGACAAAAAGACCACTGTCATTTAAGTATGTTTGAGAAGAATAAGATCAACGAAACTACAAGATTCATTATTATATCAATATTTGTTTCAAAGCTACCGTAAATAAAAGTCCATGGTAGTCTCTCAGAGAGACCCATGGACCAAGCCCAGAACCAGCCTATGAATACATGGAAACTAACCTTCTGATAGAGGTGACATTGACAGTATGTGGGTGAGAGAGGAATTAATAAATGTATGCAAACAATTTTACAGAAGAAAAATGAAATCAGAATCTTATATCATCTTCCATACAAAATCAATGCCAGATGAATTAGAGATTTAAATGTGAATGTCAAAGTTACAAAATCTTTCAGAAGAAAAAGCAAAATATCTCTCTTACCTAGCAGTTAAGAAGAAGTTTTTCAAGCAAGACAAAGAATTACAAACATTAAAGAAAAGATTGATACATGTTTTCATTAAAATTAAATGTTTATCAAAAACACCATAGCAAGAGTGACTATATAACCTACAAGCTTTGAGAAGTTAAATGTACCATAATAATTGACAAAAGATTAGTGAAGACATAGACAATGCCTTCAAGTCAATGTGAAAATTGAAATTAAACCAGTAGAAAATTGGGGGGGAAACTTAAGTATTGGCAACTCTAGCCACTTAAATGAAGAGAAAATAAAAATGGAAATAAGCAGTTGAAAGGTGCTCACCTCTCAACAAACAAGGAAATGCAAATTAGAACCAAAGTGAGACAACATTTTACTCTGACTACAGTAACAAAAATTTTAAAATCTGACAAATATCAGTGCTGGCAAGACCATAAGACCCTGAGAACTGGCATGCACTGCTGATGAGAATGTAAGCAGACACAACCCCTTCGGAAAACGATTTCACATTCTCTGAAGCTATTCACACATACAGTCAAGCAATCTCAAACTCAGGCACATACCCCAAAGCAATGGTTCAATCTTTCTTGCTGACATGGTCCTTAATATCTTTGAAAATGCTAAACTTTCTTGCCCATTTTTAAAATGACTACCATCATTAATCAGAAGTTCTTGTAGTTCCAAAGGATGTAATTCCCAATTTAATGTAAATATAGCATTATTAAATAAAACAGTTATATCTGTCTTTTTAAATGTGTCTAAGGAATAAGAATATAATAATACATTTTTTACCGACCACCATTTATTTTAAATACATAATCAAGCTTTTCTTTAACATTCAGAAATTAACATCTGTCCTTTTTCTCCTTGAACTCACATCTCTATTTCGTCTCCCTCAAATAATTTTATCTTAAACGAATATATTTTATATTTGGAAGTCTATCAGTAAAAATATCATACAATTTAGAACATAAGAAAATAGTAAAGACAAAACATTAGTAAGTAAAAAGTAAACAAAAAGGAAAAATAAGAAGACTCTGTTTCCAGGAAGACAGAGTAGATATACTTCTTATTCCTCCCAATGAGTACAACTAAAAACACTGAATATTGTATATATATATATATACACACACACATATGAATCCTGGATATTATATACATTATATATACAACAAACATAAGAAAATTCTGAAGATTAGAAAGGAGAAAGAAGACTGTCTAGCGACCATAAGAGCCGGGGAATGACACAGTGGTGAGTTCCTTGGAGCATCTTTTTGTCATATATCCCAGACCTGTAGCCAAAGAAACTAGCAAACTGAAAACACCAACAGGCACGTAAAAAGAAACTCCAACAAAAGCCTCTCTAGCCCAAGGAAGCAGGAAAGGGGCAACTTAGCCAGACAGAAGACTTTTAGAAAATAACTTCTCTACTCCATTTTCCTCTACATCAAAGAAAATTAAAAAGCATAGCTCCACCTCAATCACGCCAGCAAAGTCCTGCACCTCCACCCTTGTAAGACTATAATAAGTTACCCAATCCCCTCCCTTCCGTGGTTTGGCCATGCTTTCAGAGATGGCCAAGTAATGAGCCAAGTGTTTCATCTCTGCCGGCTAGTGACAAGCCTACCCCCGCAGTGTCAGTGGAGACCACATGGAGAACGGCAACTCCCAAACTCCCTACACCACCAAGCAATAACGAGGCCCTCCCAACTGTGTGTCAGCAGAGCACACTTTTTTAGACACTTGTACTTTGATTTCCAACTGGCAGTAGCAAGGCTGATCTTCTCTGGCTAGAGTGGTATCACATAAATCCAGCTACAATAGGTTTAAATAAGATATGTCTCACAATATAATACAAAAATGTCCAGGTATCAAATCAAAAGACACTACTTACACCAAGAAACAGGAAGATCTAAAACAATTTTAAAAAGAAGTCAATAGATGCCAAACCCCAATATGACAAAGTTGTTAGAATTATCTGACAAAGATTTTAAAGCAGTCATGATTAGAATACTTCAGTAAGGAATTACAGAAACAAATGAAAAAATAGAAAACCTCAGCAAAGAAATAAAATATAGGAGTGACATCGGCATCATAGTGGAGTGAGATGTTCCCTTTTCCTCTCCACTTCACTCTACAAGTAAAGCACCCACAACTCAGAAAGCGCCTCTGCCCAGCGTAGCAGGACACAGGAGAATCCCACGCATCTGCACATCTACAGGTGGGTGTGCTAGAAGACACAAAGGAAGCAGAGCCAGGGAAGCAACGGACAATGCCTGCAATCTCGGCCCCCAGCCGCAACAGCCGAAAGCCCACAGACCCAGAGAACCTGGTAGCATCAGGGAAGGAGGCTCACATACCAGCCTTGTGGCGGCAGCTGTACCCATAGCACAGGCAACCTGGCAGAAGTGGCAGCAGAGCATGGGACGCCATCCCTCCAGCTTCAAAGGCACCCGCAATTCCGGCCGCAGTGAGGCCCAAGAATCGGGCACCACCAGACATGGCAGAGGTGCATGATCCCAGACCCTCCTGCACCCCTTCCCTCCCCCAACAGCCGCAGAGCTTGCAAAGCAGGTGCACAGCAGAAACACCATCCTAGTGCCCCAAGCAGCAACGCTTGCGGCAGCAAGACACCAACAACGCTGGAGGCACAAGCACTGAACACGGGGCACTGGGTGACACCTCTAACGAGGCAGTGGAAGGTGGAAAGTGCCAACTCTCAAGAGTAAGCAGAGGCAGCTCAGCTAAGAGAAATCAGAAACTGGTGCTATAGCACCACCTACTGGAAATAAGCGACTGTAATGTCTAACCCGCTGAATCCTTATTTTAAAAAGAAAAAAAAAAAATCTTTACCTTCAAATTCACCCCTTCAAATGCACCAGCAGGTGAACAAATGATCAAGCACCACGAGGAACCACAGTAACACTGTACTGCCCCCACACACACGCACACACACACACACACACCACACACACACACAGACACACACACACACCACACACACACAGACACACACACACACAGACACACACACATGCACACACACACACCACACACACACAGACACACACACGCACACACACACACACAGACACACACACACACACAAAGATAATTCTTCAGAAACCGAACTTAAAGTTACAGAATATTACAGTCTAACTTACAGAGAATTCAAAATTGCTGTCATGGAAAAACTCAGAAAGGCAGTTCAGTGAGCTCAGGAATAAAAATTAATGGACAGAAGTGACCAGAAGGAATCCTTTACCAAAGAAATTGAAACTTTAAAAAAGAGCTAAAGAGAAAATCTGGAGCTGAAACTCATAAACAAGCTGAAGAGTACATTCAAAAACACCGAAAATAAAGCAAACCTTCTGGAAGAGAGAATTAGTGATCTCAAAGATCAGAATCTAGAAATGATGCAAATAGAAGAGGAAAAAGAATTAAGATACTCTTAAAATAAGGAAATCTATGAGAACTATTTGATTCTTTTAGGAAGGGCAATATTAGGGTTATGGTTCCCCAGAAGAAGAAGAGAGGGAGAAGGGAGCAGAGAGTTTATTTAAAGAAATAATAGCTGAGAACTTCCAGAGCCTGGGGCAGGAACCAGATATAGAGGTCCATGAAGCTAAGAGGACACCTTGTTAGCTCAGAGAAAAAAGACCTTCTCCAAGACACCTTATATTAAAATTGTCACAAATCAATGACAAAGAAAGAATTTTAAAGGCAGCCAGGGGAGATAAATGATGGTAACCTACAAAGGAGCCCCCATTTTTATATCATCAGATTTCTCAGCAGAAACACTACAGGCCAGGGAGGAGTGGAATAACATTCTCAAAGTGCTGAAAGAAAAACTGGCAGCCATGAATACTCTAGCCAGCAAAGTTATCATTCTGATATGAAGGAGAAATAAAGGCTTTCCCAAACAAACAAAAGCTGAAGGAGTTCATCACCACTAGACATGCTTTACAAGAAATGCTGAAAGGAGCTCTTCTACCAGAATCAAAAACACAGAAGTACACAAAACTTTGACTGGACACCCCAGCTGTGGCGTCTGACACCAGGAAGTCTAACCTCCTTAGCTGCTTAGCTGGTTTGAAAACCAGTGGGACCCACCAGAGGGCTGTAAGAAACCAATGCTCCACTCTTGAAGAGCACACGCACACACTTGCTTACTCCTGGGAACAAGGCATGCGAAGCAGGTTGGACACGGGCTGCGGCTCTGGCCAGTTTCCTGTAACCACCACAGTGCGCACCCCAGCACACACTGGGTGCCTGTACCAGCCCCTTGCGCTCCAGCACTGCTTTCCGCTGGGGCAAAGATACCTCTGCCAGGGAAGGACTGCACACATGGAGGAAGCAGAGCCAGCTCACACATCACCTGCCTCGGGACACGATGAAGGCAGCTGTCACCAGGGTACCACGTTACCACGAGGAGGCAGTGGATTGGGAACTGCCTGGAAGCCTCCTGATTGGAAGCTCTGACTGGCTGGCTGGGACAGTCCCATCATGTACCCCAGACCACACCAGGTGACTGCTGGAGCCCTTCATGTCTCTGCTTTCCACTAGGGTGGAAGTTCCCTTGCTGAGGGGAGAGTGCACACTTACAGGGAAAGAAACTAGTTTGGACCCAAGTCCCAGGGCTTCTGCTACTCATCTTGGGCCCTGACCCTGACCCCAACAGAGTAGTGATGGCCGTTGAGCAGTGGAGAAGCCCTGGCTCACACCTGGCTCTGGCTCTAGCCCCTCCATCTCCAGCCCTCCTCCCACCAAGGTGATAGCAGCCAACACATCCTGGAAGAAGATGCGATCCACGCTCACTTTAGATCTAGATCTCCCACCAAAGCTACTGGGCACATACAACCACAAGTGCATAGGGATGCTCCCACACAAGGACACCCCTTCAAGCCTGGGGTAGGTAACGGTATCACCGAATTTCATAGAAACAGAGAAAGTTAAACAAAATGAGAAGACAGAAGAATTTGTTTCAAATGAAAGAACAAGAAAAAATCCTAATGAAATAGAGATAAATAATTTACCAGACAAGGAGTTCAAAGCATTAATAATAAGAATGCTAGCTGAACTTGGGGGAGAAAAATAGATGAATGCAGTGAGGATTTTACCAAGGAACTAGAAAATATTTTAAAAGAACTAGTCAGATCTGAAAAAGAAAATAACTGAATTGAAAAATACAATAGAAGAAATTAACAGCAGAGTAAGTGACACAGAAGAATGCACAAGTAATCTGAAAGATAGAATAATGGAAATCATCCAATCAGAACAGCAAAACAAAAAAAAACCCAAAAAACCAAGTTTCTTAAAACAAGGATAGTTCAAGGGACTAACATTAACATACATAGTACTAACATTCACACTACAGGGGTTCTAGAAGTGGAAGAGAGAGAAAAGGGTAGTAAATGTATTTGATGAACTTATGGCTGAAAACCACCTGAAGGTGAAAAAGAAAACAGATTTCCAGGTCCAGGAAGCACAGAGAGAGCCAAACAAGTAGAACCCAAAGAAACCCACTCTAAGACAAACTATAATTAAAATGGCATGATTTAAAGATAAAGAGAGAATTATAAAGGCAGCAAGAGAAAAACAAAGAATCACATACAAGGGAACTCTCATTAGGTTATTAGGTGATTTTTCAGCAGAAACTTTGCAGGTCAGAAAGAAGTGACATGATAAATTTAAAGTTCTGAAAAGGAAAAAAACCTGAAACCTTGGGTACTCTACCCAGCAAGGTTATCACTTAGCATTGAAGGAGAGATAAAGAACTTCTCAGACAAACAAAAGCTAAAAGAGTTCATCAATACTAAGCTGATGCTAAAGGAAGTGTTAAAGGGTCTTCTCTAAGTGGAAAAGCAAAGTTCACCCAAGTCCAGGAAACACAGAGTCCCATACAGGATAAACCCAAGGAGAAACACACTGAGACACACATTAATCAAACTAACAAAAATTAAATTCAAAGAAAATATTTTAAAGCAGCAAGACAAAAGCAAAAAATAACATACAAAGGAATCCCCATAAGGTTATCAGCTGATTTTCAGCAGAAACTCTGCACACCAGAAGGGAGTGGCAGGAACTTAAAGTGATGAAAGAGAAAAACCTGCAACCAAGATTACTCTACCCAACAAGGATCTCATTCAGATTCGATGGAGAAATCAAAAGCTTTTCACAAGCAAAAGCTAAGAGAATTCAGCACCACCAAACCAGCTTTAAAACAAAAGCTAAAGGAAGTTCTCTAGGTGGGAAACACAAGAGAAGAAAAAGACCCACAAAAACAAACCCAAAACAATTAAGAAAATGGTAATAGGAACATACATATCGATAATAACCTTGAATGTAAATGGATTAAATGCTCCAAACAAAAGGCATAAGCTGGCTGAATGGATACAAAAAAAAAAGACGGATATACATGCTGTCTACAAGAGACCCACTTCAGACCTAGGGACACATACAGACTGAAAGTGAAAGGATGGAAAAAGATATTCCATGCAAATGGAAATCAAAAGAAAGCTGGAGTAGCAATACTCATATCAGATAAAATAGGCTTTAAAATAAAGAATGTTACAAGAGAAAAGGAAGGACACTACATAATGATCAAGGGATCAATCCAAGAAGACATAACAATTATAAATATATATGCACCCAACATAGGAGCACCTCAATACATAAGGCAACTGCTAACAGCTCGAAAAGGGGAAATCGACAGTAACACAATAATAGCAGGGGACTTTAACACCTCACTTACACCAATGGACAGATCATCCAAACAGAAAATTAATAAGGAAACACAAGCTTTAAATGACACAATAGACCAGATAGATTTAATTGATATTTATAGGACATTCCATCCAAAAACCGCAGATTACACTTTCTTCTCAAGTGCGCACGGAACATTCTCCAGGATACATCACATCTTGGGTTACAAATCAAGTTTCAGTAAATTTAGGAAAATTGAAATCATATCAAGCATCTTTTCTGACCACAATGCTATGAGATTAGAAATCAATTACAGGGAAAAAAACGTAAAAAGCACAAACACATGGAGGCTAAACAATACGTTACTAAATAACCAAGAGATCACTGAAGAAATCAAAGAGGAAATAAACAAATACCTAGAGACAAATGACAATGAAAACACGATGATCCAAAACCTATGGGATGCAGCAAAGGCAGTTCTAAGAGGGAAGTTTGTAGCTATACAAGCCTACCTCAAGAAACAAGAATAATCTCAAACAAACAATCTAACGTTACACCTAAAGGAACTAGCGAAAGAAGAACAAACGAAACCCAAAGTTAGTAGAAGGAAAGAAATCATAAAGATCAGAGCAGAAAAAAATGAAATAGAAACAAAGAAAACAATAGCAAAGATCAATAAAACTAAAAGCTGGTTCTTTGAGAAGATAAACAAAATTGATAAACCCATTAGCCAGACTCATCAAGAAAAACAGGGAGAGGACTCATCAATAAAATTAGAAATGAAAAAGGAGAAATCACAACTGACACTGCAGAAATATAAAGGATTATAAGAGACTACTACAAACAACTATATGCCAATAAAAGGGACAAACACGAAGAAATGGACAAATTCTTGGAAAGGTAAAATTTTCCAAGACTGAAAGAGAAGAATTAGAAAATATGAACAGAGCTATCACAAGTAATGAAGTTGAAACTGTAATTAAAAACTTTCCAACAAACGAAAGTCCAGGACCAGATGGTTTCACAGGCGAATTCTATCAAACATGTAGAGAAGAACTAACACCCATCTTTCTCAAAGTCTTCCAAAAAATTGCAGAGAGGAACACTCCCAAATTTGTTCTATGAAGTCACCATCACCCTGATACCAAAACCAGACAAAGATATCACAAAGAAAGAAAATTACAGGGGAAGGGGGGGGAAAAAAAAAAAAAAAAAAAAAAAGAAAGAAAATTACAGACCAATATCACTGATGAACATAGATGCAAAAATCCTGAACAAAATACTAGCAAATAGAATCCAACAACACATTAAAAGGATCATACACCTTGATCAAGTGGGATTTATCCCAGGAATGAAAGAATTCTTCAATATACACAAATCAATCAATGTGATATACCATATTAACAAATTAAGGAATAAAAGCCATGTGATCATCTCAGTAGATGCAGAAAAAGCTTTTGAAAAAAATTCAACACCGATTTATGATAAAAACTCTCAAGAAAATGGGCATACAGGGAACTTAACTCAACGTAATAAAGGCCACATATGACAAACCCACAGCTAACATCATACACAATGGTGAAAAAGTGAAAGCATCTCCACTAAGGTCAGGAGCAAGACAAGGGTGTCCACTCTCACCACTATTATTCAACATAGTTTTTGAAGTCCAAGCCACATCAATCAGAGAAGAAAAAGAAATAAAAGGAATACAAACTGGAAAAGAAATAAAATTGTCACTGTTTGCAGATGACATGATACTATACATAGAAAATCCTAAAGACGCCACCAGAAAACTATTAGAACTAATCAATGAATTTGTTAAGGTTGCAGGATACAAAATTAATGAACAGAAATCTCTGGCATTCCTATACACTAACAACAAAAGGGCAGAAAGAGAAATTAAGGAAACAATCCTATTTACCTTTGCAACAAAAAGAATAAAATACCTAAGAATGAACCTACCTAAGGAGGCAAAAGACGTGTACTCAGAAAACTATAAAACACTGATGAAAGAAATCAAAGATGACATAAACAGATGAAGAAATATACCATGTTCTTGGATTGGAAGAATCGATATTGTGAAAATGACTATACTACCCAAAGCAATCTACAGATTCAATGCAATCCCTATCAAACTACCAGTGGCATTCTTCACAGAATTAGAACAAAAAATTTTACAATTTGTATGGAAACACAAAAGACCCTGGATAGCCAAAGCAATCTTGAGAAAGAAAAATGGAGCTGGGGGAATCAGGCTCCCTGACTTCAGACTATACTACAAAGCTAGAGTAATCAAGACAGTATGGTACTGGCAAAAAAACAGAATATAGATCAATGGTACAGGATAGAAAGCCCAGAGATAAACCCACGCACACATGGTCACCTAATCTATGACAAAGGAGGTAAAAACATACAATGGAGAAAAGACAGCCTCTTCAACAAGTGGTGTTGGGAAAACGGGACAGCTACGTGTAAAAGAATGAAATTAGAACACTCCCTAACACCATACACAAAAATAAACTCCAGATGGATCAAAGACCTAAATGCAAGACCAGACACTATAAAACTCTTAGAGGGAAACATAGGAAAAACACTCTTTGATATAAACCACAGCAAGATTTTTTGGACCCACCTCCTAGAGTAATGAAAATAAAAACAAAAATAAACAAATGGGACCTAATTAAACTTAAAAGCTTTTGCACAGCAAAGGAAACCATAAACAAGATGAAAAGACAGACCTCAGAATGGGAGAAAATATTTGCAAATGAAGCAACTGACAAAGGATTAATCTCCAAAATATACAAACAGCCCATGGAGCTCAATATCAAAAAAAAAACAACCCAATTAAAAAATGGGCAGAAGACCTAAATAGACATTTCACCAAAGAAGATATACAGACGGCGAAGAGGCACGTGAAAAGATGCTCAGCATCACTAATCATTAGAGAAATGCAAATCAAAACTACAATGAAGTATCACCTCACACCAGTCAGAATGGCCATCATCAAAAAATCTACAAACAATAAATGCTGTAGAGGGTGAGGAGAAAAGGGAAATCTTTTGCACTGTTGGTGGGAATGTAAATTGATACAGCCGCTATGGAGAACAGTATGGAGGTTCCTTAAAAAACTAAAAATAGAACTACCATATTACCCAGCAATCCCACTGCTGGGCATATACCCTGAGAAAACCATAATTCAAAAGGACACATGTACCCCAATGTTCATTGCAGCACTATTTACAATAGCCAGGACATGAAACAACCTAAATGTCCAATGTTAGATGAATGGATAAAGAAGGTGTAGTACATATATACAATGGAATATTACTCAGCCATAAAAAGGAACGAAATTTGGTCATTTGTAGAGATGTGGATGGACCTAGAGTCTGTCATACAGAGTGAAGTAAGCCAGAAAGAGAAAAACAAGTAGCATGTATTAATGCATATATGTGGGAAAATGTTACAGATGAACCTATTTGTAGGGCAGGAATAGAGATGTAGATGTAGAGAATGGACATGTGGACACAGGGAGGAGGGAGAGGGTGGGACGAATTGGGAGATTAGGTTTGACATAAATATACTACCATGTGTAAAATAGATAGCTAGTGGGAACCTGCTGTATAGCACAGGGAACTCAGCTCAGTGCTCTGTGATGACCTAGGTGGGTGGGATCAGGGAGTGGGAGGGAGGTCCAAGAGGGAGGGTATATAGGTATACATATAGCTGATTCACTTCATTGTACAGTAGAAACTAACACAACATTGTAAAGCAATTTTACTCCAAGAAAAAAATAAATAAAATTGATATTTTGTTAAATAGATGGTAAAGAGATGTAGAGGATGGCAAAGTTTCTATACTTCACTTGAACAGGTAAAATGTTAACACCAGTAGACTTATAATATATATTCTTATATAATGTAATTCCAAGAGAAACCACTTTTAAAAAAGGTAAATATATACATCAAAAACCCCATAGATAAATCAAAATGGATTCCTAAAACTGTTAAGTAACCTACAAGAAGGCAGGAAACAAGAAAACAAGAGAAAAAAAATTACTGAGTACAAAAGAAAACAAAAAATAAAAATGGCAGATTAAAGCTTTAATTCCTCAATAATTTCATTAAATGTAAATAGTCTAAATACACAAATTAAAAACCAGAGATTGGCATAGTGAATTAAAAACCTGAAGCTCACTTCAAATATAATGATACACATAGATTAAAAGTAAAGAAATCAAATGATAAATATATAGGAAATGCAAATATTTTTAGTCAGATGAAAGCAAGAGTATATTGTGAACATATTAATATCAGATAAAGTTGACTTCAGAGCAAAGAAAATACCAGGGACAGAGAGTGACACTATATACTTTGATATACATTATATATCGTAGGCTCAGTTCTCCAAGAAGATACAAAAATCCTAAATGTGTGTGCACAAACAACAGATAAAAAACATGTGAAGCAAAGTTTATAGAATTAAAAGAAGAAATGGACAAATCCACAATTACAGTTGGAGACTTTAACATTCCTTTTCTAAACAATTGATAGGACACCAGACAGAAAGTCATCAAGAGTATAAAATGAAGACACAATCAATCAACAGGATCCAATTGACATTTACACAACACTTCACTCAACAATGGCAGAATACTTTTTTTTTTCAAACGTCCATGGAACATATACCAAGAGAGACCACATCCTGGGCCATAAAAAATTCTCAGCTAATTAAAAAGAAATTATATAGTGTATATTTTCTGACCAAAATGGAATCAAACTAGAAATAAATAATAGAAAAATAACAGGAAAATTTCCAGACACTTGAAGATTAAACAACACACTTCTAAATAATCTGTTGGCTAGAGAGGATATCACAAGGGAAATAAAAAAGTACATTGATGAATAAAAATTCGGCATATGAAAATTTGTGAGAGTCAGCTAAAGCACTACTAAGAGAGAGATTTATAACACTAAATGCTTGTATTATCAAGAGGAATGTCTCAAATCAGAAATTATTCTCCATTTGAGATACCAGTTGTATGTATGTTAAAATGTTTGATGTTGTCCCACAACTCTTAGGTGGCCTGATATTTTTTTCTCACTTTTATTTTTCTTTTGTGATTCAGTTTGTGTTTCTATTGACCTATATTTAAGTTAACTAGTTTATTCCTCAGCTATAGGAATAAGTCCTGTAGACTTATTCCTGTCAAGTCTACAGGTGAGCCTATCAAAACTGTTCTTTGTCTCTGTTATTGTTTTTAAAAATTATTTCCAGCATTTATATTCATTTCTTTCTTACAGTTCTCATCTCCCTGCTGAAATACCCCACGTGTTAAATCCTATTGTCCACTTCCTTCACTAGAGATTTTAACATATGAATCATAGTTATGTCAAAATCCCTGTCTGATAGTTTCAACATCTGGGCCGTATCATTCAACATCTAGTTCTATTGATTATTTTGTCTCTTGACCAGCAGATTGTTGTGGGTTTTTTGTTTTGTTTTGTTTTTTGCTTTTTGTGCATCTCATAATTTTTCACTGCATTCTATACATCTTGTGTAGACTAGTAGAGACTCAGGTAAATGGTATTTATGCTTGGAAATGTGCATGCCTCTTCTTCTGCTAGGCTATTAATGTGGAAGGAGGAGAGGAGTGCGTCAATCTAGTCAGGGGTTAAGCTAAATTTGATTTGTTATTGTTATGGTAACTTTCACTACGGCTTGCTTCAACTTCCTTTAGCATGTGCTTTCAGGCAGGGATGGACCAGCATTTCCAGTGGGTTTTTGATTTGTTTGTTTCTGTTACGTCTCAACTTCCAGTCTTCCCTGTGCACCTGCACTACACAGGAGCTATTTCTTTGCTCTTTTTTCATAAGCCACTGTGATTGCTTACCACCCAGCGGCAGGGGGAGACAAGATGTTTCTCTGTGGCCTTGGTCCAGCTTCATTCTTAGGCAAGCCCTGGCCCTAGGCCTCTGGAGTGGGGGACTTTGTTAATGGTCATGCTCTTTTTCCCCATTGCAGCCATACTGTGCCTTGAATGTTTGGTGGGTTTTGTTGGCAAGAGAGTTTCCCACTCATTGACCAAGGATAGGGGAACATAATTGTGTTAGTGTAGGGTCCTAGCCCCAGGATTTTTCCTGCCTTTCCACCTTTTCCCCAGCTGCAACGGGTCTTCATATGTTCTTTGGGGACAACGACATTTGTTTTCCTTTCCCTATCATTGTAAATATTTTGTACCACTTGAGAGAACTTTCTAGGAGGAGCTTCATGTTTTTCCCAGAGACACTGTTACTGTGGAAGACTCCCATCTCTGACTACTTGCTCCTAGTTTTCCTCATGAGCACCCACTGGAGGTCTGTGAATAAGAACCTGCGAATGCAGACTCTTCTTGTGTCTATGACGCCCAAGGTTTCAATACTCTCACTTGGCCTTAAGAAATTCATTAAGAAGCTTAGCTGAACAGCATCCATCATCTCTCCCCCCATGACCTGCCACATCAGTCACTGCTTGCACCTCATTTCTCCTTGGAACAGACTGCCTGGCTTTGGATTTACAGTTGGGTTCCCTTTGACATCAGCTCTCTGATGATCTCAAGTTATGACTTTGTAATTTATCTGACTTCTTCTTATTTTTAGGTTGGAAAAACTCTCTTCAACTTTTTGCATCCTAGGCAAAAAGTAAAAGCCTCAAAGTTTTCCATTTGTAATTAACATATATTGAATTTGTCACTAATCACATAATTCCTTCCATAGCACTTCATGTTTTCCTGGTTTTCAGAATGATTTTGTCCGTTCAAATATAGTCTTTCTGCAAACTTCTCTTAAGTCAACACATCTCAACTGCTGGTTTTTTAAAACCAAAATTTCAATATTTTATGTGCAATAAGGTTATTTTAATCATTTCTGTTTCCTTCAGTTGTTTTGGAATTTAAGTTCTTAATTTAACTAAAATTGAGAAATTTAATAAAAATTTAAATGTATTCACACTTAACTTTGAGGTTTTATTTGTTAAACATATAAAATTAAAACTGTTATATCATTTGAGGAATTCACAAAAGAACAATCAATATTTTAAAGTTTTAAAAGCTGTAAGATTATATTCAAAGGCATATGAATAAAATCACTGGCAGTTTATTATGATCATATACAAAATAGCAGATTTTTGGTTAGAAAAATAAGATAAATTAAGGGGGATTTTTAATACAGGCATACCTCATTTTACTATACTTTACAGATATTGCATTTTTTACAAATTGAAGGTTTGTGGCAACCCTGAGTCTAACAAGTGTATCAGTGCCATTTATTTATTTTTTATTTTTATTGAAGTGTAGTTGATTTACAATGTCATATTAGTTTCAGGTGTACAGCATAGTGGTTCATATATATATATTCTGAAAAACAGTATATACATATATATATATTCTTTCTCAGATTCTTTTTCCCTTAAAAGTTATTACAAAATATTGGGTATAGATTCCTGTGCTATACAGTAGGTCCTTGTTTTTTACCGATTAATATTTTATATATAGTAATGTGTATATGTTAATTCCATCCTCCTAATTTATCTTTTCCCCCACTTCCCCTTTGGTAACCCTAAGTTTGTTTTCTGTGTTTGTGGGTCTATTTCTGTTTTGTAAATAAGTTCATTTGTAGCATTTATTTACATTCCATATATAAGTGATATCGTGTGATATTTGTCTTTCTCTGTCTGACTTACTTCACTTTGTATGATAATCTCTAGGTCCATCCATGTTGCTGCAAATGGCATTATTTTATTCTTGTTTATGTCTGACTCAGTGTTATTTTTTAACAGCATGTGCTCATTTCGTGTCTCTGTGTCACATTTTGGTAATTCTTGCAATATTTAAACCTCTTTATTATTATATTTGTTATTATGATCTATGATCAGTGACCTTTTGATGTTACTATTATAATTTTTGGTAGCACCACCAACTGTACCCATATTAGACAGCAAAAAATTGATAAATGTCATGTGTGTTCTTACTGATCCACAGATCAGCAATTCCTCTTTCTTCCTCTCCTTAGGCCTTCCTATTTCCTGAGACACAAAAATATTGAAATTAGGCCAATTAATGAACCTACAATGGCCTCTAAGTGTTCAAGTGAAAGAAAGAGCCACATATGTCTCCCTTTGAATCAAAAGCTAGGGATGATTAAACTTAGTGGGGAAGGCAGGTCAAAAGCCAAAACAGGCTGAAAGCTAAGCCTCTTGCGCCAAACAATTAGCCAGGTTGTGAGTGCAAAGGGAAAGTTTTTGAAGGAAATTAGAAGTGCTACTCCAGTGAACACGTGAATAATAAGAAAGTGAAACAGCCTTATTGTTGATATGCGGAAAGTTTTAGTAGTTTGGATAGAAGATCAAACCAGCCACAACATTTCCTTAAGCCAAAGCCTAATCCAGAACAAAGTTCTAACTCTCTTCAATTCTCTGAAGGCCAAGAGAGGTGAGGAAGCTGCAGAAGAAAAGTTTGAAGCTAGCAGAGGTTGGTTCATGAAATTCAAGGAAAGAAGCCATCTCTATAACATAAAAGTACAAAGTGAAGCTGCAAGTGCTGATGTAGAAGCTGCAGCAAATTATCCAGAAGATCTAGCTCAGATCATTAATGAAGGAGACTACACTAAACAACAGATTTTCAAGCAGACAAAGCAGCCTTATGATGGAAGAAGATGCCACCTAGGACTTTCATAGCTTTAGAGGAGAAGTCAATGGCTGGCTTCAAAGCTTCAAAAGACAGGCCCACTCTCTTGTTAGGGGCCAATGCAGCTGATGATTTAAGTTGAAGCCAATGCTCATTTAACGTTTTGAAAATCCTAAGGCCCTTGAGAATTATGCTAAATCTACTCAGCCTGTGCTGTATAAGTGGAACAACAAAGCCTAGATGACTACACATCCGTTTACAACATGGTTTACTGAATATTTTAGGGCCACTGTTAAGACCTACTGCTTGGAAAAAAAAAAGATTCAAAATATTACTGCTCATTGACAATGCCATCTGTAGCCTATGGATCAAGGAATAATTTCAACTTCAAAGTCTTATTATTTAAGAAATACAGTTTGCAAGGCTATAGTTGCCATAGACAATGATTCCACTGATAAGTCTGGGCAAAGTAAATTGAAAACCTTCTGGAAAGGATTCAACATTCTAGACACCATTAAGAATATTTGTGATTAATGGGAAGAGGTCAAACTATCGACATGAACAGGAGTTTTGAAGAACTTGATTCCAGTCCTCATGGAAGACTTTGAAGGTGCAAGACTTCAGTCGAGGAAGTAACTGCAGATGTGGTGGAAATAGCAGGAAACATAGAATTAGAAGCGGAGCCTGAAGACGGGACTGAATTGCTGCAATCTCATGGTAAAATTTTAACAGATGAGGGATTGCTTCTTATGGATGAGCAAAGAAGGGAGTTTCTTGAGACGGAAGCTACTCCTGGTGAAGATGCTGTGAAGATTATTGAAACAGCAAAAAAGGATTTAGAATATTACATAAACTCAGTTGATAGCAGGAGGGTTTGAGAGGATTGGCTCCAATTTTGAAAGAAGTTCTACTCTGGGTAAAATACTATCAAACAGCATTGCAAGCTACAGAGAAATTGTTCCTGAAAGGAAGAGTCAATTAGTGAGACAAACTTCACTGTTGTCTTATTTTAAGAAACTGCCACAGTCACCCCACCCTTCAGCGACCACCACCCTGGTCAGTCAGCAGCCATGGACATCAAGACAAGACCCTCCACCAGCAAAAAGATTAAGATTTGCTGAAGGCTCAGATGATGGTTAGCAGAGTTTAACAATAAAGTAGCTTAAAATTAAGGTATGTCCATTTTTTTTAGACATAATGCTATTGCACACTTAATAGCTTACAGTATAGTGTAAATATAACTTTTGTATGCATTGGGAAACCAAAAATTTGTGCGACTTGCTTTATTGAGATATTAACTTTACTGCGACAGTTTGGAACTGAACCCACAATATCTCCAAGGTATTCCTGTATATACTGAGTGCTATTTCAATAGTCTGTAAGCAGTTCTAAGATTCTCTAGCCAATTTCATCAATAACATATCAATCTTATTTTAATTAATTTTAAGAAAAGTATGTGTCACCAGTAATCAAAATTGAACATTCTTATAAAGCTGTTAAAGCTATCAAAACATTCCTGACAGGACTATAATTGGTAAGTTCACCAAATTAGATATTCTACAAATTGAACTTTAATTTGTTTTTTGTGAATTGATTTGTGAACTGTATATGAGGTAAAATTTCAATTTTGGATAATTGAATATTGACCAATTTACCTGCACTCGTTAAAGCTTCAAACATTAGAAACAACCTAAGCATCCATCAACAGGGACACATTAACCACATTATGATATATCCATAGAGCTCAAATGTCCAAAAGAGAATGGTGCAGGTTCAAACAAACTGACATGAACAAATCTTCAATAGATAAGGAACAAAACCAGTTACTACCATTAATATAATTCAGTGATTCTAAAAGCGTGATCAGCACCACCTGGGAACTTGTTAGTCTCAACTCCAACCTAATGAATCAGAAACCCTGGTGGGTAGTGAGTTAATGCAAACTGTGTTTTAACAAGCCCTCAGATGACTGTGAAGCATGCTAAAGTTAGAGAATCGCTGATTTAATTAAAAGAGAAACTGCATACGTGCACGCACACAGACACACACACATAATTCTTTCACACACACAGACACATACGCATCCCTCTGGATGCAGAGACTACCCTCTAAAAGTACACAGGAATCAGTAAGAGTTGCTCTTTCTAGGCAAGAGAACAGAGGCAGGAGGGGCCCAGAATAAAAGGAACGCTTACTGTTGATATAACCTTGTGGACTACTAGAATTGGTTTTCTGTTAATGTCTTCAACAAGAGTAAATTTTTTTTTTTTAATCTTCAGGCGTAAAGCTAAAGAAATGTTCACAGCTATTATTCATGTAGGTATTTTTTTCATTCAGCGTCCATGTTAAAATGAAGGAAAATAAGAATTAAGGCAAGTGAGAAAGAGAAAGCATTTTTAAATATTTTCTGCCCCTTTCTTACAGTAAACATATTAAGTTTAAGAAAAAGGTAGCAGGTTAGAGTCAAGGTACATATTTCACTGTTAGGAACTTGAGACAACTAAAGTAGCAAATAGTAAATTTAATTAATTGTCATGTTATTATCTTTCTAAATATATAGCCACATGGCATTTGTAGAATGTCTACCCAAGGTAGAAAATTGTTTGTAAAATATATCAGAGTGGGTGTCTACAGACCATAACTTTAAATGGAATACAAGGTATCATTCATCTCCTTCACACTGTAGTGAACTTGGCAGTAACCTCAATCGAAGTTTACAGACACAAGCTTACATTAAGTCTCTGAAGGTGAAAGTTTGCAGTTATTTTTTCCATTCTATATGGTTTTCTGAATTTGTATGAGATATTTTTAAATGTTTGAACTATATTCTATCAGCATATCTTTAGACTTCTTTCTATTATTAAAGCAATCCAGATATTCAACTAGTATAAACATTACAAAAAAAAATATTAAGAGTATTTCCAAAGTTCAGTATCATTTTCTTTTTGAGACAGTAAGATAATTCTCATTTTTTCAGACCACAATTCAGGTAAATTTATATATAAAGAAAGAACTGGAAAAAAATGCAAGTCCTTGTGATTATTGTAAGTCATAAGTTCTACTTATAAAAGTCCTGTGGTTGTTTCAAAAATGCGTCTACAATTTTTTTAAATATTTCTCCCTTCAAGAGATGGAAATTAATTCTTTTCCCCTTGAGTGGAACATGGCAGAAATGATGTTATTTCATTTCTGATATTAGGTTATGAAAAGGCTGTAGCTTCCATCTTAGCTACAAAAAATCTCTCTTAGGTCATTCACTCAGGGAATTCAGCTCTGATGTAGTGAGACCACTCAGGCAGATTTGGAGAGCCCCACGTGGTGAGGAACTGAGATTCCCAGCCAACAGCCAGCAGAGAACTGAAGTCCGCCAACAGGCAAGTGAGAGGGCTTGGAAGTAGATCCCACTAGCTCATCCCCAGTCAAGGTTTCAAATGACAGCAGCCCTGGCAAATCACTCACTGTAACTTCAAGGCAGACCCTGAGCCAGAACTATCCAGCTATAGGTGACTCTGACTTTCAAATCCCTGACTCACAGAAACTATGAGATAATAAATATTTGTTGCCTTAAGCTGCTAAATTTTGGAGTAATTTGTTATGCAGAGGTAAACAATTAATGCATGCCCTAAATAGTACTATCAGTTAAATAGAGTAGACATGCATACAGAGTGAAGTAAGTCAGAAAGAGAAAAACAAATACCATATAATATCGCTTATATGTAGAATCTAGAATAAGGGAACATATGACCTTATTTGCAAAGCAGAAATAGAGACACAGATGTAGAGAACAAACTTATGGATACCAAGGGGAGAAAAGGGGGGGGGGGGTGGGATGAACTGGGGATTGGGATTGACATATATACACTAGTATGTATAAAATAGAAAACTAATGAGAACCTACTGTGTAGCATAGGGAACTCTACTCAGTGCTCTCTGGTGACCTAAATGGGAAGGAAATCTAAGAAAGAGGGAATATATGTATACATATAGCTGATTCACTTTGCTGTACAGTAGAAACTAACACGACATTGTAAAGCAACTATACTCCAATAAAAAATCAATAAATAAAATATAGTAGACATGAAATTTGTATTTCCCCAACACCCCTTGCTTTGCACAATCACTCCCTCCCTGCTCTAAATAATCCTGCACAATCCATGACATTCCTGGTATGGCTGATTTTTACTCCCTCCCTGGCAAGGAGGCCCGGACCAGCCCAGCAAAGCAGAGTACGCCATACCTCGACCACAGTGATTGCTTCAGAGCTGCATATGGAAGTTGAACTGGGGCAATGAGCATCCCCTCAAATAATGTTACCAGGGTTATTAGGAAAAAAGCTCACCCTTCTTCTGAGACCAGCAGTCTAAGTTTCACATAAGATTAAAACTGCCAGGTCATCTTTTCACTCCATGGAAAGAGGTTTTCTGAAAAGTAAGCCAAGCAGATACAAGAAAGCAAGCAAATGTAAGGAAGAAAGAGAGTGTGTTTTTATCACACTTTTAAACCTCTGTATCCTATAATCTACCTTTTACCTCCCACTTAGGTGAGCTTTTCCATAGTCCAGATATTTCAGGAAGTCGAGTTGGGTTTCTGTTTCTAAATGAGTCTGAATGAGTCAAATGAATGAGTCCTAATAAATTTGACAAATTTTATGAACTCAAAATATACCTAAGACTTTCACTTCTGGCCAAGATGAATTAACACAAACCAGTTTTACTCTGTCACCATAAAGAACTTAAAGTAAACAAAGTGTATGAAACAGCTTTCAGCATTGGACAGAAGTCATCTCAGGAGAGTGATTCTTGAGAAAAAGGAAACAAATGAAGTGAGGCCTAAAATTTTTCCAGCCTACTATCTGCAGATTTCCTAGGCCTCAGTGCAGAATGGTGGAAACCAAACAGACCCTGGAAGTCTTCCTGAATTGAAGAGACAGCTGAGAATTCACGGAATCCCAAGAAGCTAGAGTGTAGGTCAACATAGCAAACAGAAGAGTGTTACAGAGAGAGAGAGAGAGAGAATTCTGAAAATATGCAAGGAGTTTCTCTTGGGTCTTCGGCTGAGTACTTTTCAGCACTTGCACGTGAGGTAACTACCTGAGGTTGGTGAGCACTTCCAGAGATCATTGCAGGCTGGGAACAATTCATCCTCCCAACAGCTAGAGTGTAGAAATCTCTTAATGCATGAGGCAACAGTTTATGTATTATCTCAGTAGTGGATTATCTCAGTAGTGGAGCCAAATTAGCTCTGAGCTAAATGCTACTCTGCTGTTTTCAAAGAATTTAAATAAATCATAGAACAAACTTCAAAAAATATGTGAAAGAATACAAAAATTCCAGAACCAGACACCATAAATTTCACTAAATCACCCTGATAATTTTATTTAACATTGTATTTGCAGTTCTTGGCAGTGTATTAAAGAAGGAAATAAAAAACATACAGATTGGAGAAAAAAAGAAAATTTGCAGATGACATGATCATCTATGTAAAAAAATCTTAAGGAATTTCCAAAAATCTACTAGAGTTAATAACAGAGTTTAGCAAGGTTTACAAAATCAAAATACAAAAATCAATTATAGTTTTACAAACTAGTAATAAGCAATCAGAAATTTAAAATTTTAAACTATACCATTTACAATAGCATGAAATATTTTGAAATATATAAGTATAAATTTTGACAAAATATGTGTAATACCTATACACTGAAAACTATAAAATATTGATGAGAGAAAATTTAAAGATGTGAAAAGAAGAGGCATAAAATCTTCAGGGGTCACATCAATTACTGTTAAGATTTCATTCTTACTGAACTGATGTATAGATTTAATGCAATCTCAAATAAATTCCAGCAGGTTTTTAATAGGAACAGACCATCTGACTCTAATAGTTTTATGTAAGTGTATAAGACTTTAAAAAGCCAAAATTATTTTTAAAAGTAAAGAACAGGACATCCCTCGTGGCGCAGTGGTTAAGAATCTGCCTGCCATTGCAGGGGACACGGGTTCAATCCCTGGTCCAGGATGCTGCAGAGAAACTAAGCCCGTGTGCCACAACTACTGAGCCTGCACTCTAGAGCCTGAGAGCCATAACTACTGAGCCAGTGCGCCACAACAACTGAAGCCCGAGCACCCTAGTGCCCATGCACCACAACTGCTGAAGCCTGTTCACTCTAGGGCCCACGTGCCACAACTACTGAGCCCACGTGCTGCAACTATTGAAGCCCATGCACCTAGAACCCGTGCTCCACAACAAGAGAAGCCACCGCAATGAGAAGCCCACGCACCACAACGAAGAGTAGCCCCCGCTGACCGCAACTAGAGAAAGCTCTTGCACAGCAACAAAGACCCAATGCAGCCAAAAACTAAAAAAAAAAAAAAGAAATAGAGAGCCAGTGAAGGTTTTAAAAAAAAAGTAAAGAACAAAGTTGGAGGACTTATACCATCTAATTTTAAAATACATTACAAAACTCCATTAATCAAGAAAGTGTGATGTTGACATAAAAATATACATGTAATTCAAAGCAACCAAATAGAGAGTCCAGAAATAGATACATGCACATATGGTCAATTGATTTCAACAGAGATACCAAGGCAATTCAATGGCGAAATGTTAATCCTTTCAACAAATTGGGCTGGAACAATAGGATAACCTTATTTAAAAAAACAAAAGCTTCAATCATTCCCTGACATCATATTAAAAAACGAATCATAGACTGAAATACAGAAGCTTAAGCTATCACATTGCTAGAAGAAAGCATAGTAGAAAAATCTTGGTAACCTTAGGTTTGGCAATGGTGCTTTAAATAGTATACAAAAAGGCATTAAAGAAAATCAATAAATTAGATGTAAAATTTTAAACTTTTACTCTTTATGTGACATTGTGAAGACAATAAAAGGGCAAGTCACAAATTTGGAGACAATATTTTCAAAACAGATATCTACTAAAGGACTTGTATGTAGAACATATAAGTTCTTACAACTCAATAAGAAAACAAGCAATCATTAAAAAAAATAATAGGCAAAAATTTTGGACAGACACTTGACCAAAGAAGATATACAGATATTTATTTACACATGAAATAATGCCCAACATCTTTATTCTTTAGGGAAAACAAATGAAATGACATTGAGATACCACTACACATCAACTAGAAGGGCTAAATTTTAAAAGACTGAGCATAGCAAGTGTCAGCAAGTATGCAGAGAAACTGGGACCCTCATGCCCATTTTGATAATGGAAAATGATTTAGCTGCTCTGGAAAACTGCATTGTTCCTTTAAAAAGTTAAACATGACCTTACAATTTGATCCAGCCATTCTGGTCCTAGGCTTTTACACAATTAAATGAAAGCATATGTATACAAAAAGTCTTTTCTTTAATTTTATTTTTTATGGAAGTATAGTTGATTTACAAAGTTGTGCCCATCTCTGCTGTGCAGCAAAGTGACTCAGTTATACACATATAGACATTCTTTTTTTAATGTATTCTTTCCATTATGGTTTATCACAGGATATAGAATATAGTTCCCTGTGCTCTACAGTAGGACCTTGTTGTTTATCAATCCTATAAGTAATAGTTTACATCTGCTAATCCCACACTCCCAGTCCATCCCTCTCCCACACCCCTCCCCCTTGGCAACCACAAGTCTGTTCTCTATGTCTGTAAGTCTGTTTCTATTTTGTAGATAGGTTCATTTGTGCCATATTTTAGATTCCACATATAGTGATATCATATGGTATTTGTCTTTCTCTTTCTGACTGACTTCACTTAGTATGATCATCTCTAGTTGCAACCATGTTGCTGCAAATGGCATTATTTTGTTCTTTTTTATGGCTGAGTAGTATTCCATTGTATATACGTACCACATCTTCTTTATCCATTCATCTATCAATACCAAGTCTTGTACATAACTGACCTTAGAACTTTTATTTGTATCAGCCCCAAAACAGAAACAATCCAAAAGTCCACCAAAGGGAAATGAGTAGACAGATGTATGTATCCACACAATGAAATACTGCTCAGCAATAAAAAGATGTTGACATATACAACATCTGTGACTCTCAAAAAATGACTATGCTGAGTGAAAGAAGCAAAGTGCATACTGTTTGACTCTTTTTATAAAAACTCAATAAAAGTGCAAGCTAATCTATATTGACAGAAAAAAAGACCAGTGGTTGCCTTTAGGGATAGTGGAGTATTTGGAGGGGGAGAGGACCAAAAAAGGCAGAAGGCAATCTTGAGAGGATGACAGATATAGTCAATATCTTAGTTGCGGTGATGTTTTCACAGGTGTCAAAATTCATCAAATTTTATAATTTTTAATATGAACAGTTTATTTTATGTCAATTATCCCACAATAAATCCATGAAAGTACCCTTGTTACTCCTGACTGGGACTGAAATGTTGTAAGAATATATAAAATCATTTTACCAAGAACTAGTACATGTAGTGGACAGCAGAATCTTAACAACAAAAAGTTCCCCCCCCTCATTTCATTCTGCAGGGCACTTTTTACCCAAGTGAAGACTTCAGACCACAGCGATTAATGATCACATTTAGAGCTAAAATGGCCTGTCAGCTCTGAATTTTGTCTTAACCTTGCAAAGTCCCACTGATCTTTGAACATTTGGGGCAAATAAAATATTCTTGGAAACAGTTTTGTTATCTATAGAATTGAGAAGTAGTTGAATATTTGAAGCTAAGGGCATTTTTCTTAACCCTCAGACCTGATCACTTTTACTCAGTATATAGTTAGGAAATCCTCTATTAAAGTCATGAATAAATGTTCCTGACTCATTAATGGTGCTAAAATAGAATACAAGATGACACCTTCCCCATCTCACCCCCCTATGCCCACCCCATGAAGAGAGAACAGTCTGAAAAACAAAAATCTCAAATGAGAAAGTAAACAAGCCTATCTCATTGAAGTATTCCCTGGCTAAGGGCAGGACTGGGTCCCTAAGAATAGCCAAAAGGAGGGTGTGATGGCCAAAATCAGCAAAATGAACAGGTGATTTCTTCTTGGAATTAGGAGAAGAGTAGAATAAATTAAAGGACCATGAAACAGGCCAGAGGAATAAAATAATGTATGAGGCATGGATGAAGTTCAAATAAAGAAAAGCATACAAAACTAAGAATAAAAACTAAGTGTAAGAATCCCACGATCATTTTTATCACTAATATTTTCATCTTCAATGATATTTTGACATTATGGCTTTTGGGATATGAAGAAATGTTATGGTAGCTAATGAAAATGAAGTTTCAAAATAGCCAAAAATTTTATATTACCTTTTTGCAAATTTATACCAAAACCTTGGTTATTATATATCTGTGTCTTGTAGACAAAATTCAAGGTTGGGCTTCATTAAGGTCAAGGTAATAGTAATGTGTAAGAACCTAATTTCAGCCAACATCATACTAATCTCCTCTTCCAACAGTATCCTAACATGAGAAAGAGGTAGAAGAAAGGACCCCCTGAGAAGCAAGAAGATTACAAGAACAGAACACTGACAAGAACAGAACACTGACTAACAAGAGCAATGCTTTCTAATCTGCAAGAAAAATAACTCTGTCTAATCTGTCCCTAGTTCCCTCCTCTTCATTCCCGATTAAATAGAAAGAGCATTTCACTTTTAAGCCTACTGATGACTACACTCACGTCAGGTCTGTGTAGCTGAAACACGTTTTGAAGGATAAAGAACTAGCCTCTTTTTGAGACAGGGAGAAAGGTTATTAGTGAGAACCCTTGCCCTTAATCCAAAGTCCTACCACAAACTTCAGGAGAGGCTCTAGTGTCCTCCACCTTCGTGGATCAACAACTGAGGCCTTAATAAGTTATACTGTACTGGCCCTGCTCGCGTTCTTCTCTCTGCATCATCTTAGTGAGGAAATGGGTCAAAGGAACTGAACTTCCTAGATAACAATATAAGGGCATAAATATGGCACCAAAATTGTGCCTTCCTAAAGGATAACCTCATTCCATGCCCCTCCTGCATTGGAAACATAATTAAAGGATAACTCTAACTCTAGAACTAGAACTTAAAAAAAAATTAAACAAATTATGGAGAAACCTATTATTCCTTAGCTGTGGGCCTACTTTTTCTTTATTTTCAACACCACGGAAGTAAACGGCAATGCCTGGATTTACACTGCCTACCCTCTCCCAGTATCCAACACATGCACACATATACACACACTCTCAGCTGGGTTCCATGTATTTTAAAATCACTAAAACTTAGAAATTAAACATTTTTAGAAGAGTCCCTTCATTTGAATGTGAATAGCTCAATTCATTGCTCATTTTAGAAAACGTTAACAAACCTTCACTGAGCCTGTGTATGTGCCCAGCATCATTCAAATGCTTCCTGCTATCTCATTTAATCCTCATCAAAACCCTCCATGAAGGAGAGACTGTTATCACCCTCCACTTTATGGGAGTGAAAACAAGGCACAGAAAAGTAAAATAGACTGCTCAGAATCAGACATGCTAAAAAATACTACAGCGTACGTTGAAACTGTACTGGCCCTGCTCGTGTTCTGACTCCAGAACTCAGTTAAACACTGGATATAATCCCCTCTGATAAAACTGTAACCAAGCAGGACCCTATGGGACCTGTACAGAGTAGACCTCCACCCATGTCCTCTGCCTGACTTTTGTCTGTAGAAAAACTTCAGTCAAAGAATAAATTAATCAGAGAAGTGAGAAAATGCAGAAAGAAAGGAAAACAGTCCAGCAAGGCAAAATAATAATAGTTTAGCCATTAAACATAGCCAAGAACTTTTATTTCCTCCTCAAGGGCTGTAGATAATATTCAAAGCCATGTCCTTTGAGCTGTTTTGCAGATACTGAAACCCCCACCAGGAGGAAGAAGTTAACTGTATGCTGCCCACAAGCACACAGACCCCAGACCAGTTGGAACCAGAAGGTTGATGATGTTGACTCCTGATTACCTCACCACCAACCAATCAGAAGAAAGTTGATGAGCTGATCACACATCTCCCAACCCCCCTCCTTCACCCTGTCTTTAAAAACCTTTCCCTGAAAGCCCTTGGGGAGTTTGGGCTTTTTGAGCACTAGCTGCCTGGACTCCTTGCCTGGCACCTGCAATAAACACTGCACTTTCCTTCACCACAACCTGGTGTCAGTAGACTGGCTTTACTGCACAGGCAATTGGACCCAAGTTTGGTTCAGTAACAAAACAAGTGAGAGTGACTAATGTATTCTAAGGCCCCAAACACCAGAAATGTTCTTAACCCATGTCAGTTGCTTTGACTTTAAAACACAAGGTTAAAATCAAATGTTGCGTGATTACTTTGCCAAATCAAATTTGAATCCATGAAGGAGTGAAAGCACCTCATGGTAGTGACCACTGGAACTTCCCTGGGGAATGACATCCATCATGGCTACAGAAAGATCAGGGGTTACACCTATCCTGGCAGGCCAACTCTCCTGAGGCATCCGAGCTGTCTGAAGTCTTTTGCTGTGACCATGGCAACCCTCACCTTCCTGCTGTGTCACACCTGCTTTCCATCATGGCAGGAATATCTTGACCCAGCTAAGGAGCTGTATATTTCTGCAAATAGTGATTTCAACGAAATGGTTCACCTCCACGTTGTAACCCAGCTTTTCAGTGGGCAAATTTAAGCCATTTCTTGGCTGTTCTTTAGAAATAAAAGAAGAGAGGAAGAAAAGGAGAGAGACACACTTTCAAAATGACAAAAATGAGATTGAGTCCTATTTTTCTGAGGCTCAAATAAAGCTTAATCTGAGCATACATGATTTTGTTCCTTCATTTATCCAAGCTATTTTTATCATTTGTATTAAGTCAGGGACAAATTATTTAATCATTAAAAAAAAAATTTTACAGCCCCCAGGGCAATGATTTGAGTGAGCATGAGAATCTGCCATTTAGTTATTTACAAACCAGATCCCAGGGTCCTCCCTCCTTAAATGAAGATCATAATTACTTATGTACAGAGTGGAGCATACATAGTAAACAATTTGGAATTTGGTATTACTTTCTATGACAATGCAAATTTTAATAACTTTTTTTCTCTTTTTAAGTTATTTGTTCTTAACTATTATTAATCTCCCTCAATATTAACCTATTTTCCTGTTTTTTATTCAATGTGGGATACAAGTACATTGACACACACATTAATAGGTAATTGTTCAAAGCCAGGAATGCAATTATGATGCCTTCTTGCTCTCCCACTTCAAGAAGATGCTTTCTGTACCTCATCATGCTTTCTATCTGCTAATCCCAAACTCCCAATTTATCCCTCCCCTCCCTTTCCCCTTTGTTAACCATATGTTTGTTTTCTATGTAAGGTGTAGTGTTTTGCTCCAAAACATACACATCACAATCAACTCTCAAGCAACAGGATCCCTACTCCTGAGAGAAAAATTTTAAACCCATCTATTTTTTTCCTGGGGCATGGGTTTTAGGGTCTCCCTATGCACCCTAACATCTTATCAATGTAAAATAGAGCTGCAAAAATGTTCTGACCTTACAATCAAATATGAAGGGCTCTCTAAATTTCTTTGTTTTGAACCATAAAATACTTTTGAGGAAGACACATTAGCCAGAAATGACCTCAATCAATGCCACTTTGTGATTCTTACTGAGTCATCTGACATAAAAAGAAAAGAAATAGAAGAAGAGATTCTTCTTCATAAGACAAAGAGCAGAGAAATCTCAGATTTAATAATTGCTCCTCAGGTATGGATTCACAACAAGAAACATTGGCTGTCATTGTTTACAAACATTTTAAACAGCCTTTTAGAAAGCAATACATCGGCTTTCTAGAACATAATTAATGAGAATTAACTGCATATATATGTTATACCTATATATGTGTGTGTACCTGTATACCTATGCTTGTGTGTGTGTATTTAGTAAATACCATTAAAAAGAATAAAAAGGTTCTTTTCTATTCCTAGTTAAAAAGAAAGAAAGCAATAGTTACAAAATAGCTACATTGTAGATCTCACCCACACTCAAAAGAATGGGAAAAAAAACATGTCTTTATATTCTTTGAGCTGTACTGTTGGCTTGGGATAAAATTTTCTATGACAGCATCAAACACAAAAAAACAGTGCTGTGTCCAACTTGGGGTTCAAGGTATTGGGCCCTGAAAAACTGTTTTAACTGATTCAAAAGTGTGTCTAGTGATAATAAAGCCAGATATTAAATATGAGTGGGAAAAGTCTCAATAAGTTTTTTTTTTCACAAAATGTAAGTAGGAAAATTCACTACTTCTAATTAATACTGTATACAATTTTTTAAAAGACAAATAGCTAATATTTAATGAATGTTTTATATGGGCCACACACTCCTCTTAACACTTCAAGTAATACACATAATTACTTGTGGAGAAAGCACAAAAAGTCCCTAATTTACAGATCAGAAAATGGAGGTACAGAGAAGCTAGTAGTTTCTCAAAGTCATTTCACAAGGATAAGGCAGAGCCCAGATTAGAACCCAGGCACCCTGAATTTAGGGTGTGTAGGTCCACTGAGCTCCCATTGCTCAGCTAGGTGTGTTTTTCTAATCCATCTCTGCAGAGAGAACATCTTTTCCTAATTCCCACAAAGTGCTACGTAGACCCTTAGTCCTGAGAGCCTATGTGTGTACATGTGCACACACACACACCTGTAATTAATAATAAATTCAATATTACACGTATATATTATACTCAAGTTTGATACATCCCCAAAAGGTTATATATTCCCATCAACCAAATAAATTTTTTGGAGCTCATCAGGAAAATGAGAAAAAGTAGAGCATTTATAATATTTTCTCCATGAAGCCAGTCTTGCTCAATGAGAATATTCTTGTATCAGCTGTTAAGAAAATTTCTGTTCACATCTTTTTAGGAAAAATATATGATGAAGGAAATATACAAAGCATAAGCATAATATTGGTTTTAATCATTTTTAACACTTAATTTGACCCAGTTCCTCTCAAATGTGTTGCTCATAGATATATTTTGAAGAGCTGGGTCCCATTTGGGAGCTCATACCACCTGTTTTCTGGCTCCACTACAAGAGGCCATCAAGCACAGTGTACACAGACTTTGGCTCTGGTTTACCTGGATTCCAACCTGGCTCTACTGCTGGGGTGAGCAACTCCGGGCCAGTTACTTAACCTGCCAGGTTCCTCATCAGTAACTGGGGACAGTAATAGTACTTTCCTCACAGAGTCAGTGTGTTAGGTGAATTAAAAGTGCCTAGCACTTAGGAAGCACTATGTGAGTGCAAACTAATATGCATATACAGCCCAACTGAAAACAGCTTTCAAAGAGTCCATAATAATATTGTCTTTATTCCTACTATTTTCTTAAAAGTCAAAACTTCAAGAACAATGTTATTTACCTTCTTTCCTTTTCTTAATTATGCAAAGCACTTTCTTTCTAAAACAAACACTTTGTCCATTAGTTTTCTCTAATGGTCATTTGCCCCTGAATTACATGAAGGTTCTCACTGACTTGGAAGAAGTCTTTTCCTCTATTCTGAGTAATTATTCCTCTAAAAAAGAGAAGTTATAAAAAATTACTTCATCTTACTTTTTCAATTTATTGCTTAAAGGAAGATAAATGACCAACTTCATAAGATATCTTTTCTGGAAGACAAAACTGTATTTTCATATCAAGGAAATCATACTAACAAAGTTACACATTAAACACACCACACATCAAATCATTTACTTAAAGGATAGCATTATCCACCAAAAATAACTCACCATCTAGTATCTTGATTACCAATCTCTCTTGTTATTTTTTTACATCTACCTTTAATAAATGCTTTAGTCTTATCCATTTTAGAAAAAATAATTTTATTCCAAGCTCCTACTTAACTCTTTTTTGGGGGGGTCCAAGTTCTCAAGTGATTTGTGTATTTCTGATCCTTTAAAATCCCCTCTATCACCTCTCTACTGATATAATGCTCTTATCGGCTTTATCCAATGACCTTTCAGCTCGAACCCAAGTTCTTCTTCATTCTTATTGGTGTTGTTTACTGGGGACCCCTTTATCTTCTCTCTTGACAGCTCCTAGCGCTCCTGCACCCTCCCCAAAGCTTCCATCATAACCCCTACACTTTCTTTCTATGTCTGCTCCTTCAGAAAAATGACACATTACCAGAGCGTTAACATCACCCCTATGCTGACTGAGTCTCAAGTCTATGTACTATCTAAGTACCAGGGACATGTCTTCCCTTGAATCACAATCACCATCTCAAATATCTAAACTCAACAAGTTCCCCTATCCAAAGAACAATCCTCCCTTCTCCCCTGTTTATTTCCATTTGTACAATTATCGTTTGACCTAATCTTCAAACCTGAGAAAACCATCATCAGTCTCAAAGCAGAAATTGCACTAGAAAAAAGTTAAACAAAGGAAGATTTTATTGCAATAGGAAAGAGAGGCCAGAACTCAGTCTGAACTCAACTCTGCTGAAACAGAGTTTGAGAGGGTTTTTAAGTCCTGGCATGCGCTCATATAAAACACGTTGCTGGAAGACATTAGGAAGAAATCATAGGTCAGCTGTGTCTTGTAACTGGCTTTATCCCATGGCAAAATAACCCTCTCATCTCTTTATGATGGGCGGTACTTATGTACTTGGAGCAAGGCCCTCACCCAAGTCAGGCACCGACCATCCGACAGATACTGGATGCCATTTCAAAGGGCCCTTGAGAGGACACTCCTGGGTTGAAAAACTGGCTACAGGCTTTTAAAAAGATGGGCATCTCAAGGGAGAAGAGAAAGAATTTACAATTACAGACAACAATTACAACTATAAATTTCTAAAGTAAATGCACTAAGAAAAGGGAGGTCAGGACCCTAGAGTCAGGAGGAAGCCTGTCTAAAATTTAGTCACACTGCGGGGACGTTAAGACCCTCTTGTCGTCATCAGCCAACAATTACAGGGAGCTTGTCATGAACACAGTCCTGGGTCAAGAGATTTAGGGGCATTATCTCTACATTTTCCCTCCATTGCCTATATCCCATCACTTACCAATACTATTCCGTCAGTTCTAGAGCTGGAAAGGAACTTAGATAAACAGATGAGCTGTTATACCCCTATGATTACAAGTATCTTAAGAATAAAGTAAACTTTTTGGATTCCTATTTATCCAGCAATAGTTTAATTGTCTGAAGGATTATCAATACATTCTGAGCTACAGAGACCGACAGCAAGTAAATCATAATCCCTACGTAAGCATTTTTCATCCTTGTAACTGGTTATCTCAACTGAGTCAGACAGTTGAATGTAGCGAAACTGTCCCTAGAGACCCTTCGTGTACTTGAGCAGACAATGCTCCCAAATATCCTACCATGTTGTGAAAAATTAACTATCTTACCTTGTGAAGAGATCTTGAAAGCTGATCTTAATCAATTAAATTAGGGGTGAAGGGTAGAGGCTGGAAGGCAGGAATTAAATGGGGAGGAGTTTTGACATGTGCTGATGTGTTTGATAGTTTGGACATCCTCAAGGAAAAGTGAGCTCTGAGAGAGAAAATGAACTTGTTCCTTAAGAAAAAAATAACGAAGAATCAGCATCAGGCTGTATTCAGTATACTGGATACTCCTTGGGTCGGCCAGCCCGGGGGACCTAAAGCTGTATCAGGGAACATCTTCTCCAAGGGCTGGTCATGGAAGACAGTAGGTGCTCTTCTGCAGGCCAGAGAGGAAGCAGAATGGTAGGAGATGACTGTCCGGGGGCGTTAAGCAGCAGAGCGGGCTGTAGTCCCAGCAGATGAAAGTGGGTGGCTTGGAGGAAGCCAGCAGCAGCAAGAGCAGGTGTGAACTGCCCTGGAGACTCACAGCCCAGCAGAACAACAGCAGCACAGGCAGTGGGCTGCCATGTGGAGGCGGTCAGTGCAGAAAAAAAGCTCAGAGACCAGCAGGCAGAAGAGGGGATGGAATCCAGCACTGCAGACTCTGGTTCTGAAAACATGTGAAAATCCGCCCCTTCCTGAGGGTCCCACCTCCCACAGGAAAATGATGTTACCCAGATTTTCAGTTGATGGAGCATTAGAGATGATTTGACGACACAGATGAGGATTTATTTTTAGCGTTTAGGGAGGCAGATTTCCTGGGAGGAAAAGACTGTTTTCCTTCTCTTCAGGAAATTGGAGCACAGACCATCAAGCTTTAAATATTACTGTAAATGTGACACTTTTTTACCTGCTAGAAATTGAATCCCAGGGCTGGAAATTTCAAGTCTAAATTATCAGTAGAATTATTGCAGTTTTCAGTTAAGAGATCTCAGCATACCGCTGAGCATGAGTTGTTCTCTGACTGTGGATGTATTTTATGTTTCCCTCTCAGTCTCTCTCTGTTTCTGTCAAGCACATTCAGACACATACACGCCCACAGATTCCACGAGTGACCCATGTTTACCTCCATGGGACTGCAGGAATCAATTTCAGCATTCCCAAATGAGAAAACATCGAATGTGAAACATTCAGAGTTGGAAGAGTGTGCTGTGTAGAATTTTTGTCCAGATGCTGACAGGGCAGAAATCTGTGCGAGGTTTTAAAAATATATCCCTTTTAATGTGTTTTTATATTTTTTAATTTGGCATTGTCTTCACCTCTTTGGTGTAGAAGAGAACTACTTTGACTTAAATTTGAGAGAAAGAGAGAAGATTTTTGTTGCCACTGACGATATGGTTAAATTTTAGGGTTATTTTGTTATTTGTTGATTTGATTTGCTGATTTGATTTCCGCACCTCTGTTTATATAGTGTGGGAAGTAGCATGAGAATAACCTTGGCACTTAGCTCTGTGTGATGTCATGTTTAAGCTGTTCTCTTCTACTAATTGCTGTGATTCCAAAAGTGACCCAGAATCCTTGGACACTGCTAAGAAAAGAGGGTGATTTTGCTACAACCCTCATTACCAGAGCAATGGGAATCTGAGAAAGCAGAGAAAGGAGACAACTTTGGAAACTGAAAGTGTTTCCCCAGGTATGGGAGACATGGTTCTCTGAAAGCCACAGTTTCAGAGGAGAGAACACAGGACCAGAATAAGCTCATTCACCGGCCACCGTGGAGAAAGCCACGTGTCCAAGGTTAAGGCAGCATTTAGTCGGTCCCTTGAGTCCTGTCCAAAGTCCCTGAGGTGGCTTATGGCAGATAACAATCAAAGACATCATGCCAAAGGCCCCAAACAACATTTTACTAGAGTTTGCGTAAATGGAAATACATGACCTTCAACAATCGGACCTCAAATATCTCTTTAGCCCCATCTCCTACTTTTCACCAAACCCTCAACTCTAGCCCAGATTTTTCTCTGCTAACCCTCTCTATTCTTTTCTACCTCTTTTTCAGGACTTACTGGCCTGAAATACCTGCCATCTTACATCTAAATTCCACCCATTTTCAAGTCTCTGTTGATATGTCACTCTAGATAAAGCCTTCCTCTACTACTGTGCCTGAAAAGATTCCTTCCTTAAATTCCTAGAAAATTTTGTTATTAATCTTATAAAATTGCCTTTCTTATTATCTTGAATATTATTTAAATACAGTCATATCTAACTCCCTAGTGCTTTTTAATGTGTCTTGTAAACTTGTCTCATATAATATAACCTCTGCCTTTAAATGGTTGATAATAAACAGGCTCCTTAGGGTCAAAAACCATGCTTTGCATTTTCATGCCTACCATTCGTGTTCAGTCTTTTGATGCATTGAGACTGCGTAGATGATCCACCACCTTCTGGGAGTGGCAAATGTTAATCATTAACCCTGGGAATCTATTCCTCTCTCAAACTTATCACCTAATTCATTTTAGATGGATAAGATAAATCAGAATTTTTAAGATTTCCCAAAGGCGAATTTTCAAAGCCTCTTCTGATCTTTGCTATTCATTTGAAAATTATTTCCCCACAGTTGGCCTGACTTCACCCCACAATTCCCAGCATATCCAGGCCAAGTTTTCCCAAATTCCCCTAGCTCAGTGGTTCTCAAATGGGAGCAATTTTGCCCCCCAGAAGGTGTTTGACAATGTCTGGAAACATTTTTGGTTCACACAGCTGGGGGTGAGCTACTCGCATCTAGTTGCTAGAGGCCAGAAATGCTGCTAAACCTCTTACAAGGACAAGCCAGCCCTCATAGCAAAGAATTATCCATCTCAAGAGGTCAACAGTGCCAATGTTGAAAACCCCTGCTCTAGCTAAAGTAATCTCCCCCTCTTTTAAATGCTTAAGGTAGTTTGTCTCTCCCTTCCTTATGGGAACTACTAATCTTTACTTTGTAACTCGATGAGAAGAGGTCATGCCATTATCACCTTTTGATGCCCCCGCTCTTGGTACTTATCACCAAGACTTCGGTTTCCATCTGGTTCTGAAGACCACCAATAGCCTCCAGGACAGAAAAGGTAGGCCCTCAGAATAGTGATACCTAACAAAATGTTTGCTCTCTTCCAAATACCCTAAGTGCCAAACAAGGGTTATCCTAATTGATCCTCCAACAACCCTATGTGACAAACACTGTTATGTTACAGCTGAGAAAACCAAGGTGGTAGAGAAGTTATCTTGGTCAAAGTTGCACAGTTAACTAATTAAAGACCCAAGATTCAAACACAAGCATTCAGACTCCAATGACCATCTTCTTAACCAATGAACTGTGCCAGTTGCACTCTACTGCTCTATTACTCTACTGTATGTAATCCTCAAGTGCAGACCTCAGAATCTTTGGTAACAAAATTAGGAAAAGTATACTTTCAAATAGGAGCAAACAAAGGCAGGAGAGCAGGTTGTTTTTCCTATACATTAACCGGATGAATTGTGTCAACAATAAAACTTGTTTCTGATAAGCTGCACCAGTCATATGCCTTCCATTTTCCAGAAATCATGTAAAGCTCTGCATCCATAAAGATGAATAAGACACAGACCTTGACCTCAAAGAGCTCATGGTGTATTGAGAGAGAGAGAAGAGATTCAACAGTTTCAACCCTTTGAGGCTAGCACCCTACTAGACCTGTGAGCAACGTGTTATGGAGAACCGAACAGAAATGGAGAAAGGCAACCTAGCTCAGCCTGGAAGGTGACACCACAATCAACTCTTAATGGAAGAGTAGACAATATGGAGATGATGTCATCAAAGTGGGAAACCAAAAAGACCTATGGATGCCTCTGTTCTTCATGGGACTACAGGTATATAACTCATCTGGCTAAGTAGAAAGTTAAATGTAAAAGAGCAGCAGGATAAAAAACTTGAGAAGAAGAATGTCAAATGATGATTCACCTTGTTTGTGAAGCTGATTGTAATTCTCAGGGCAATGGATTGAGGGTTCTTAAGCACGAGAGTGGTCTGGTCAGAGCTGCCCTTTTCAAAGGTCACTTGGGTTCCAGAGTGGAATACATATTTAAAGAGGACAAGGTTAAAGGAAGGAAAACCGGTTAGGCATTCACTGTAGCAATCAGGGGGAGAAACACGTAAGTGCCTGAACAAAGACAGTGACAGTGGAGGTGATAGGAAGGTCCCTGGCAACAAAGAGATAGTCCTTACCTGGGTTATTTCCTACAATTTACAACCCAGTACACATCACCATCAGAACAAAGTCCTTATGCACCATCGTAAATATCTTGCTCTTCCACCAAATATCCAGCACTTTGTGATTGCCCTTGGATTTCCTGAATCCAAAAATTCTGGATTTTACTCTCTAAAAATCTCAGTCAAACCAGCATTGAGAGATGTTAAAGAATTTAACGGTGGGTAAGATTCTCATTTGTTGAAGAATAATGAGAGATGGACAAGAAATCCTAAATTCCCCACATACACCCAACCTATGGTGGGCCTTCAATAACATGAAACAAATGATTTAAGAACTTCTTCCTGGAAGTTCCTGAAATGTGCAATCCAAATCTTTCACGGTGTAGTTAGAATTCACTTCACCTTGTTTTGAAACTATTTCCTCATATTTTAGAAGCCACACATATATTTATCTACTTTGATTTCAGCTTTTCGGCAGCAATTTATTTTTAACCCCAAATTAAGAATTTTCCCTTCTGAAAGCTTAAGCCTTAAATAAGAAACAAATTCACTTCAAAGTCTAATAATGCTAAATGTGCTCAGATATATCTGACGGAAATAAGTGCTAAAACGCAGGAACGACTTACGCTGGATATGGCAGTGTAGCATTCTTACTGCCTCCAATTAATAAAATAGGTGAAGCACCTGTTAAAGTTATTGCCTTCCTGCCCCCGTTTTAGTGTTCCTATCATTTCCTTAGGGGGGCCTTTTACAACCCTCCAGGTGAAGTTAGGTACCTCTGCTGATGTTCACCAGCACCCTGTACTGCCCCTACCTTTGTTACCGAACTCAGTTTCAGCTGCTCGTGCCTTGAAAACCAATATTTGAGAGGCGAGTATTGGTTGGAAAGGAAATGTTGCTTTATTCAGGAGGCCGGCACCCTGGGGAGAAGGCAGACTCCTGTCTAAGAACCAACTCTGAAGATTCTGCTCGACCTGGAACGTTCTTAACGGGAGAAAGGGGAAGTTAATCGAACTTAATCATTGTGGGGGGAGCTCAAGAGTCTTCATTATCTTCCACTGTGTGCAGACTTTCTTCTGATTGGCTGGTGGTGAGACAACAGGACGGTGTTCCAGAAATCTTGTGCTCAGCCTGAAGTTACCACTCTCCACCTGGGTGAAGGGTCTTAATTCCTACCAAAGAACTCAAAGATGTTGTTATGTCTATTCCTTGAGGGGGAACCAGGACCCTTCCCCATGACTGCACTATTATTTCTTGGCTGTTCCTCCTTAGTTTCGACATTCCCTCCTTTCCTTGATAAACAACTGTTTGAATCTGCCCTTTGGAACTCAGGGAAGGTCAAGGAAGCTGAATGAATCCTATTTCCTACAAACAAGAAATGGAGGACCCAGAAGGGATTTGTACCAAGGAGCCCCACAGGGTCCTGCTCATTTTCACCTTAACACTTCTCACCTTTAGGAAAATGCTTATTTAATCACTATCCCTCTTTCCCCACTTACTTTCATTGAGGGCAGATTCGTTAGTGGCCCTTTTCACAACTTCATTCCCAGCACCACCAAACATAATGCCTGACACTTAGGAAGTGCTCAATAAGTATTCATTGTATGTCCAATATATGACATAATCTTGCTCATTCATCCAAGTTATACATAAGAGATTCGAGGTGGAAAAATAAACATGAATCATTGCCAGTGGGGAGTGACACTCTGTTCTAAGTAGGGAGACAGACTTACTCTTTCTGTACAGAGTTTTGCCATTGTTTGGATTTTGATATTGTTTGCAGGGTTGGTTTTTTTCTGTAAGGCAAAGCCTTTTTTAATTAAAAATTCTAAAAGTTTTTAAATTCAATAAAAAATAGGTTTCTTCTTTCTATTTAATGGATCTCTGAGAGAGAAAATATAGTTGGAAAATAGAAAGAATATTTATTGATTCATAAATACTAAGAACCTCTTTATTCCCTAATGATAATCAGACATCATTGTTTAAAAAAAAAAAAAATTTCTTCCTTAGATAGATTTCCATTCTAGACCTATTGCAGCAGCCATTTCAATTATCCAGTGTTCCTGAAGTAGGCATTCGTTCTGCATTACTAAATGGAATAGGTGGGGGAAAAGCATTATCTTAAATCGCATTGCCTCATTGAAAATCCTTCCTAATACATCTCGTCTATAACAGTGATCAGAATGTCTCCACACCCCATCAGCATCAAGGAACATTTTTCTCAATCCAATCAAAAGTAACTAAATATCACATCAGTATCTGATAACTGGTTAAGACTTTAATTACTACTCTTTTTCTAACAAAATATAAATTTATAATTCTATCACTGTAAATATCACTTATTAAGAAACAATTCTCTAAGAGTAACAGTTTGGACTTGAAGTAACAGAAGACCTATTAAAATTCCTTTTAAACATAAGTAAACTTTATATTTCATGTAACAAGAAATTGGAGGCAGGATGTTTCTGTGGATGGAAGAGTCTGTGATTCATTTCCTATTTCCCCTCTGCTACACTCAGCATGTCGGCTATTTATCTCAAAGCCCCGAAATGACTTCAGAAGATCTAGACATCACATCTTTAGTCAACAAACTTCAAAGTCCATAAAAGAGTAGTTCCTTTTCTTTATTGGGATAACTTTTTAGGTCCAAGATGGAGCCGCTCCTTCCCAGGGAACCACATTAGCAAATGAAGACTTAGATAATTTTTGTGTCCCTCTAAATGGTCCACTTGACCAGAAACACAGTATATGCAGCCCACCAATCCCCAAATACTAGGCCACTCAGGACTCTATACTTAATTCCTGTACCTTCTCACTGTAATCAAGATTGACTATGTAACCCCAGACAATCAGGTGTTTTCTATTTTTTTTTTCCTGTTCTTCATTCTTCATTCAACAAAAGCTTCCTGTTCTTTACCCCATTTTGCAGTTTTCTTTTTTTTTTTTCTTTACTTCTGTATTTTTTTTAACATCTCTATTGGAGTATAATTGCTTTACAATGGTATGTTACTTTCTGCTATATAACGAAGTGAATCAGCTATACATAAACATATATCCACATATCTCCTCCCTCTTTCGTCTCCCTCTGACCCTCCCTATCCCACCCCTCTGGGCGGACACAAAGCACCAAGCTGATCTCCCTGTGCTATGCGGCTGCTTCCCACTAGCTATCTATTTTACATTTGGTAGTGTATATATGTCCATGCCACTCTCTCACTTCGACCCATCTTACCTTACCCTTCCCCCTCCCTGTGTCCTCAAGTCCATTCTCTACGTCTGTGTCTTTATTCATGTCCTGCCCCTAGGTTCTTCAGAACCTTTGTTTTTTTTTTTTAGATTCCATATATATGTGTTAGCATATGGTATTGCTTTTTCTCTTTCTGACTGACTTCACTCTGTATGACAGTCTCTAAGTCCATCCACCTCACTACAAATAACTCAACTTCGTTTCTTTTTATGGCTGAGTAATATTCCATTGTATATATGTGCCACATCTTCTTTATCCATTCATCTCTCAATGGACACTTAGGTTGCTTCCATGTCCTGGCTATTGTAAATAGAGCTGCAGTGAACACTGTGGTACATGACTCTTGTTGAATTATGGTTTTCTCAGGGTATATGTCCAGTAGTGGGATTGCTCTGTTGTATGGTAGTTCTATTTTTAGTTTTTTAAGGAACCTACATACTGTTCTCCATAGTGGCTGTATCAATTTACATTCCCACCAAAAGTGCAAGAGGGTTCCCTTTTCTCCACACCCTCTCCAGCATTTATTGTTTCTAGATTTTTTGATGATGGCCATTCTGACCGGTGTGAGATGATATCTCATTGTAGTTTTGATTTCTGTAAAGTTTTTTTTTTAATTTATTTATTTATTTTTGGCTGTGCTCGGTCTTCGTTTCTGTGCGAGGGCTTTCTCTAGTTGCGGCAAGCGGGGGCCACTCTTCATCGCGGTGCACGGGCCTCTCACTGTCGCGGCCTCTCTTGTTGCGGAGCACAGGCTCCAGACGCGCAGGCTCAGTAATTGTGGGTCACGGGCCTAGTTGCTCCGCGGCATGTGGGATCTTCCCAGACCAGGGCTCGAACCCGTGTGCCCTGCATTGGCAGGCAGATTCTCAACCACTGCGCCACCAGGGAAGCCCTGGGGGAAAGTTTTTATAGGTAAACTTTCAGGTGAGGGCTGCAGGGTGTGTGGCTTTCTTTTGATTGGTTGGTGGTAAGGTAGCAAGGTAGTTCTCCAGGAATCTTGAGCTCAGCCTGAAGTTGCCATCCTCTACCTCAGTGGGAGCCTTAGCTCCTGCAGAAGAACTCAAAGGTATTGTTATGTATATCTCTTAAGGAGGAACCAGGATCCTGCTTTAATAGCTGCACTATAGTTTCTTGACTGCTCCTCCTTTATTTCTGCCTTCCCTTACTTCCCTGATTAGTAACTGTTGGAATCTGCTCTTTGGTACTCAGGAAAGTCTAGAAGGCTGAAGCCTTTATCCTTCAAATCAGAAGCTGCGGACAAGACAGGTTTTTGTGCCCAGGAGGACCCCACAGTGTCCTACTTGGTTTTGGTCCCTCCCTGAGGTCCTTTTCTTCTTTGGAGATAAGGATGTTCCTTTCTTCCGGGCATAGGAAGGGGCACCTCTCACATGAGTGTTTCATGACTTGATTCAGGGGAAAGTCAGAAAGTCCTTCCTGCACCTACCATGTCTCAAACTCTTTTAGCTTGAAACAGTCAACATGCCAAGGTGCCATATTTTAGGGTAATGTGTCCTAAACCCCATCACTCCTGTGGTAGCCACAGAATGAGAAGTGCTCCAGGAAAGCAGGGCAGCCCTGAGGACCTCCAGGGCTAGAGCTAAGAATTTAGAAAGTATCAAGACTCGTGGGCTAGCCCGGACCTGGGCATCAGGTTCACTCTCTCAGGGTTTCTCCTTGTGAAGGGTGACATTGCTGGAGGCACCTCTGCAAGCAAAAGCTTACAATCCCACAAAAGAGAGGAAGTGGATAATTCCCCATCACTTTCATCCAAAAGACAACCTAGCTTGGCACATGACTGAATCCATCACTGTGGCCAGGAAAATGATACTGACTCACTGTGTCACTGTGTCATGAAGAAGGGGTCTGTCACCCAAAGGGAGAGAAGGGTTTCATTACAAGCAGTCTAGATACACTCCATATTAAAAAATTATTTACAATAACAAAAATCCTCTACAATTCCTGTACTGAAGTTCTAAGTCATCCCACAAAGGAAAAATCGATGAAGCCTTAAGCCAGTCTCAGCTTGGAGAAAAAGATTCTTTCACTGTGTTGGTTCTATGATGCTAATTTGTCTCATTCTGTGTTCCAGTAGATTCCATATCCCACACCAGACTTTATCCCAATTTTCCCTCCTTGTGCTTATCTGCTAATGCTCAAAAGTCCACACTTGGTTTTTACTATAGATATTGCTGCTCTTAATTGTCTACTCCACAAATTGCAAAAATGGAACAGGACGAAATTATACATACAATTATGGAATGGTCAGCCTTGATCTTTATCACGTACAAATCACACAACCCACATTAAATTTGCTTAGTTTTGAAAGCGTTAATAGTTTTTCTAACAGAAAAAGACCCTGTGACTAACTATAAAATTTAATTTTAATTGAGATAGCACTACCTGCCGAGTCATTATGAGATGATGCAATTCACAAAACCAAGCAAGCATAACATTTACTTGGAAGAGTCAGAGACTGAACTAAGAGGTCAGATTCTCACTTGTTATTTTTTTCAGCCCTGCCTTCACGCACTGTATTGCAGTTTTCTATAAACATATTTTCCAGAAAATTTCAATGTCTACGGTTTCAACATTTCAAATGTATTCACAAACCTTGTAACATAAAGGCTTAGCTAAGAATGTAGACTAGAATGAAAATATAGTAAAATATTTTACTACTTAACCTTTTATGTGTCAATGAAAAATTAATCAGCCTAAGAAAGAAATGGAAAACTTTATTTGAGCCAAATTTGAGGATTATAACCCACGAAGAGCATCTCAGAAAGCTCTGAGAACAGTTCTGCCTATTAAGAGTCAAGGCAGAGTTATATAAGATTTTGGAGATAGAGTGCTGTACATCAAATGATGTGTTACTGGCAGTTTACATAATCCACATCTAATCGTCATCATGGTAGGTCATGTGACCCCTTACAAGATCAGGAAAGAATGTTGTCTCTTAAGGAGTCGTCTTGTTGATGCTAGGAGAACGCTGCTATTTATGATTGAGCAAAGGGCAGAGAGGAATTTTTTATGTTTAAATTTTTTTTTGTCTTGCCATAAAATATGAGTTTTATTTCACATGTGATGCATGACTTTCTTTAAAAGTTGACAGAAGTATTTGCACATTTGGAGAAAAGTCCAACAAAACTCAAACAATAGAGAAAACATGTGACTACAGTCTAGAATGAAAAAGTTGTTTTTCCTTTCTTCCTAATTATTGCAAATTCACAATGTAGTTCCATCCAGTCTCCAGGAATGCCTAAACCTTTTGGCTAAGGGAAGTATTTACTGGTTGTTCTCTACAGCACATTAAAAATGATTCCCTACACCTTTAACTATTAGCTCAAGTATTCGGTTCAGAAACCACAGCCCTGGTTAGTGTGACCTCACCCGTGTGGCATCTGGGCAATTATCTTTGAGATAATGAGCCTTTTCATCCATAACGGAACAACAGCCTTTCTTGGTTGGATTGCAAAAGATCAGAGGCAATCTGCTGCACACCAGGGCGCCTGTCATCCCCTTTGTATCATACCTTATTTTCAAACTAACCTTTCACATTCTGAATTGAAGTGTTTTCAGGTTAAAAATTAATGAATTCACTTCAGCATCATTTGGGGGGATAATAGGCACAAAATATCATCCAGACAATGCTTTGGATCCTAATACCACAGTCTAAGGGAAGGAAAAGAATTCCATAAATTCTTATGGAATTTTCTGACACATGCCATAGGCTTGCCAGATCCTGATTTGGGTTACTCAGGAAAGCAAAGTCTCACGAAAGATTTAATGATACAGTGTGCTAAATGCTCAGTTGGCATTTTGATGTAGTCTCATTTTGTTCAAAAATTAATTTGGAGGTTACCAAGTTTTCATCAAGTTGTGATAATAAAATCCTTAACTTTTGCCATCAACCACTCCTCTTGATTCATTCCTGCCTTGCCATCTCACCTATTCTTCAACACTAAATGTGTCTTACCTTCTTAGGTAACACTAAATGAATATGAAACACTTTCCTCAAAGGATCAAGCACTCCTCCTCAGAGATTTGTTGGAACCTCATTTCTTTAAAAGACTCTCTTCATGAGGAAGCTTGAGATGGATAAATTCCATGTAGGTATGTAGTTAAAGAACAAATTATTTAGATACTTGTTAAAGATGGTAAAGAAGGTTTTATTCAGGGGGGTCCTGCAATGGGAGTCCTACAATAGGGGATGGTACCAGAAGGGGCACCCCTTCCAGGACCCAAGAGTGGGCTCTTGTCTAAAACTTGAAAATGAACTGTCCAAGGAGACACACGTGCTGACAAAGCAAGAGACTTTATTGGGAAGGGACGCCTGGGCAGAGAGCAGCAGTGTAAGGGAACGCAGGAAGACTGCTCTGCCACGTGGCTCAAGTCTCAGGTCTTATGGTGATGCGGTTAGCTTTCCAAGTTGCCTCTGGCCAATGATCTTGCCTGTGCCCATATTTGGTCTGATTCAAGGCCCTCCCTGGTGATGCTTGGATCTCTCAGTCAAAATGTTTTCCAGCGTGAGGGTTTCTGGGAGGTTGACAGGACATATTATGGGCTGTCTCTTCCTTTCTTTTGGCCCTTCCTGAATTCTCCCAGTTAGTTTTTGGTGGCAGTGGCATGTTTCTTATGGGGACTTCCTGTTGTGAGACAACTCATGCAAGTAGTTACTACCATGCCTAGCCAAGGCGGGCAGTTTCAGTCAGCGGTTCCCTAACAAGGAGAGATTGAGCTCAACTCTGAATAGAACAAAGGCAAGAGAAAGAGAAGACTTACCACCAAGGAGCAGTGTAAGGCCAGTGGATGGAAAGTTGCTAAGAGGAAACATCTAGGATAGAGGGATCCTTACTAGACTGACTCAACGTTCTTGTTGAAAGTAGATCAGAGTGATAAACCGCCCAGGGTGGGGGATGAGGAATTTGATCAGATACAGAGGATGAGGAATTTCTGATGAACTGATTTAACAGGATTCTTGATGAACCTGAACTAAGCCATCCAAGGACAGAGCCCAAGTTCATGGCCTAGTCAGTTGAGGGCTCAGAGAATCCTGACTCAAGCTTAGTCAGAGGAGAGAGTTTTTGTCAGTATTAAAACTTCTTCAAATAACCTTGAAATGATACAACAATCAGTTCTCTTACTGTTTTTTGTTTGACTTGACTTCGTAAGAAAGGAGGAATGCCAAGAAAAGCAATGCTAACCACTCTGTCACTATTCCCTTTGACTTAGTCAACTTTCTTTTGGTTGTAAGACACAGAAATCCACTCAAATTAGCTCAGTCACAGGGAGGAATTTTCTGTAAAAGGACTTAATGTAACCAAGCCTCATAGAACTAGATCTAAGACCTGGGAAAAGATCAGAAAGCAAAGCACCTCTCCCCTACCCCATGTTGTTTTCTACATGCTGGTTTTTGTCTCTAAGAGCAAATCTGACTTAACCACTATGGTCTGCTATTCACTACTGCTCTGAGTTGCTTTTGTAACGAAAAGTGACAACATGCTATCAAGATGATTGTTGTGGCCCATATCTATGGGCAGGAAGGTAAGGATTGATTCTCTGAGAAAGGGGTCATGGCCCAGGCCACCAAAACAAGCTGTCCCACTGCCTATGCACATTCTACTTTGCAGCACTGAATGCCTGCAAAACACTGGCACTCAGCCTAGCAGATCCAGCATAAATTATGAAAATTCAGATGTGCCAGCAGGCAAAACATTAACACATGACCATATATATGGCCTCAACTAATATATTTTTATGCCACATATAAAGATTTTTTTGTTCCTATACCCAACTAGAAAAATATCTAGCACTGATTTTGCCACTGATGAGCCTTAAATTTCCTAAGGAAGGAAATTGGAAAGAGGAAATGGAGAGAATTTTTCTCTCTCCATAACAAAAAGAGGCCTATTGCTATTAGTCTTGTACATGCAAGCAAGAATTAGGTGTTAAATTCGGCTGCAATAATGATAATGCATCTTAAAAATCACTCCCAGAAATCTGGCTGATTAAGTCACATAAAATTCACGTAACTCCTTTGCCCTTTTAAGAAAACTTGTTTCTGTCAGCAGCTAATCTAATAAAAGGTTTTTGCTCACATTAGAAGTTATTTATATGCTTATTTTATAATTCTAAAACATGTGGCAGTAAAGTACAGGCATAACCTAAAATAACTAGAAAGTGTTAATAGTTGATTAACCATTAAATCTAAAAAGAGAGCCAGGGAAGAGAGATTCCATTTTAATGCAGTCAATTTAGAGACTTCACTCTGTTTCATTTCTCCTTTCTTAACAATAAATTACTGCTTTGGGCTATTACTTTTAAAGACTGTTGAGTTGAACCTTGTAGGGGTTATAACTTGGCTTTTTTTTTTTTTTAATAAATTTATTTATTTATTCATTTATTTAATTTTTGGCTGCATCAGGTCTTCGCTGCTGCACGCGGGCTTTCTCTAGTTGCAGTGAGTGGGGGCTACTCTTTGTTGCGGGGCACAGGCTTCTCATTGTGGTGGCTTCTCTTGTTGCAGAGCACAGGCTCTAGGCGCACGGGCTTCAGTAGTTGTGGCACACGGGCTTCAGTAGTTGTGGTTCGCGGGCTCTAGAGCACAGGCTCAGTAGTTGTGGTGCACGGGCTTAGTTGCTTCGTGGTCTAGGATCTTCCCGGACCAGGGCTCGAACCCGTGTCCCCTGCATTGGCAGGCAGATTCTTAACCACTGCGCCACCAGGGAAGCCCCTATAACTTGGCATTTTAAGAGACTTTTCATTTGAGGAGGTCAAAATATGGGAACTAATGCTTCACTCACTTACAAGAAGCTAAGCTGTAAAGGAAAACTACACACTGAAGTCTCAGGAAATTCAAGATCTGTGGCTGAATGCCATGTACAGGTGATATGGGGGACAAGACCACATCTGTTTTATACATGATACCAGGTTTTCCTACAGGTAACTTTAGCTTTTACAGGAAAAAATTGATTCTATGCAATATTAAGTCAGATTAATATTCATTCTGTGACATTTCCACAGCGGGAAATATTGCACAATTATTCCAGTCCCACCTTCTACAACTTTCCAACCCTTGGAGAAAACTTGGGCTTTGAAACCCATGACATTCGTGAATCATTCCAAAATGTCGATCCCATGGTTATGGGTCAAAATCAGAGTACCAATCTCATGCTGTAAAGCTAATTCTTTAGCTTAGTGGTTAATAAATAATTGATACTGTACTTGGATTTCCTGGCCTCAGTACAATGCTCACTGGGAGTTTATAAATCATTATTTTCCAGTTGCTGGACACTGGGTTTGTGTGATTGCACGAGTCTGTTGAATAAGCCATAAATGCCACACTCCCATTCTTTCCACCACCAATCAAGGAACCTCAACCTGACCCCATCAGGTTGAGTGTGGTGTTAGAAAAGTGTAATTCTGCTATAATAAAAATGGCAACTTCGGACAGCAGTGTATCATATATTTGATAATGGCTATGCAATCTTAATGTAAATATTTGACAGTGATGAAAATTAAAATATCCCAAGCTCTGAAAAATCTCTTTAATTGGGGGAAATTTTTTTTTAATCTTTTTGGCATTCTTTAAGCGATCAGTATTTAGTATTTCCTTTATCAACTATGTTACTTTCATAGTTACAAAGAAGGATGATCATTTTTTTGTTTTGTGTTTTTTTAACTAATCAAATAAGTAGCTAATTTATATTACTTGCCCCCTGCAGGCGTTTCATTACTACATTGAAAAGGTGAGAAAATAAGTTATTAATATGCATGGATGCTTTCCTTAAGCAATTTAGAAGGGTATATACAACAGGAACTCTTTCCAGATCTCCACCACCCCGAAGCTAAAAAATTATATTGAAATTCCGCTATTTAACGTTCATAAATGAAGTAACCCACATAGCTAACGTTAAATGTTTGATTTAATTTACTTGCACAGGTAACTCACTGCGAAGGCATTTAACCTTAAAGTTAATGATATCAGATCTATCCCACAGTGTATGTGCCTCCAATTGCTTTCTACAGCCCTGCACAAACTAATATCCTGTTCTTATTTTAGTACCATCAGTGGGCAGGAGGGAGACATTACCCTAAATTATAACCCGCATAACATCTTTGTCAACTTCAGCCGCCTTCCACTTCAAGAGCAGTAGATGAGGAAAGCAGGGGCAGGACCAGATGACCTCGGAAAACAAATTCAAGGAGAAACCTCTCAGAGCCAAGCGGGAAGGTCTGTTTCAATTGTGTCTGTGCCAGAAGGGCTTCCTTTTTCCTTTGGATATTTGTACCTCAGCCACCTTTAGGATGCGTAGGGTGTTTTGTTTTGTTTTGTTTTGTTTTGTTTTGTGTGTGTGGCTGTGTTTCTAAAGGAAGGGAGTGACTACAGAATTTGGAGAATTCTGGAGAATTCTTGGAGAATTTACCATCTTTGGAGAATTTACCATCATCTCAGAGGGGGAAGACCTTTCTAATCATGATTTAAAATCTCAGAAGTCCTAAGATTGTTAAATGGATAAATTTAGCTACCTACATAGCAAACACTTCTACATGGCAAGATTCACCAAGCAAAGTGAAAACACATGAAAAACTGGAAGAAAAATACAGCAATGTCATAAAGGTTTATCTTCCATTTAATATATAGAATTTCTATGAATCAGTTTCAGAAGTCTAATAACACATCAGAAAAATGGCAAAAAATATGAGCACATAGTTCACTTTCAAGAAATAAATATCGCTCTTAAATGAATGAAATAATGTCCAAGTTCACTCATAATGGAAATATAATGGTACCAAATAAATACCAGTATTTATTATCAGACTGGCAGGGATCCAGGGGTTTAATAAGATAACGTAGGTGACGTACAGCAACAGACACTCTCATACAGTGCAGATGAGTCCACATTTTCAAAACTTATATGGGGATAATTGTCAATATCCAGCAGATTTACAAATGTACACACCCAGAAATGCCACTTCTGGGACTATATCCTATGGATGTGCTCATGCACTTAGGAAAATACATTCATTGGAAAAGACATTCATTGTAACATTTCTTTTCTATGAGCAAAATGAGCAAACCACCTAAATGTTCACATACAGTGGATTTGTTAAATTAAGGAATATACATAAGAGAATACTACGCTGTCATTTAAAAAAGAATGAAGAAGCTCTTGGTATATTAAAATAAATTGACCAATCAAGATATACTATCAGGTTTAAAAAAAAAAAAAAAGCTAAGTGTGGAGCAGTATGTGTAGTATGCATATAATTGTTTTAAAAAAATACGGAAAAAATATTAGATAATAAAGATACCTAAGAATAAATAAAAGACACATAAGAAATTGATAATATTAGTTTGCTGCACTGAGAACTGTATACCTGAGGGAGAGGAGTAGGAAGAAATATATGTGATGAATATCCTTGGTATTCTTATATTTTCAAATATATAATTACTATCTTTACAGAAAATAATTTTAAAAATCAAAAGAAGGAAGCAATTATTATTTTAGTCAATAAGGAATGTAGATTTTCTATGAATTTCATCTATTAAAAGTCTCTTTAGGGCTTCCCAGGTGGCGCAGTGGTTGAGAATCCACCTGCCAATGCAGGGGACACGGGTTCGGGCCCTGGTCCGGGAAGATCCCACATGCTGCGGAGCAACTAAGCCCGTGCGCCACAACTACTGAGCCTGCGCTCTAGAGCCCGTGAGCCACAACTACTGAGCCCGTGTGCCACAACTACTGAAGCCCACACGCCTAGAGCCGGTGCTCCGCAACAAGAGAAGCCACCGCAATGAGAAGCCTGCGCACCGCAACAAAGAGTAGCCCCCACTCTCCACAACTAGAGAAAGCCGCGCACAGCAGCAAAGACCCAATGCAGACTAAAATAAATAAATTTATTTTAAAAAAAAAATTTTTTTAAAGTCTCTTTAACTCTTATCACAATGGAACAAAGATAATTAAAATTATTTTTTGAGGAAAAAAAAAAACAGGAATGCCCTTCTGTTTGAGCTGTTTTGGAAATTGTCCTTTCTGCAGAATTTTAAATGCTTTTTCAGCACTCTCCCCATTCCATCCTCATCTTACCTCAGAATGAGACATCACTACATAATTTCTGTAGAAAATACAGGTAAGGACTTACAGCCTTTGCCCAAGGTCTATGTGGAATTAGCCCAGGCCTGCTCAATATCAAGTTGTAGGCCTTCTTGGGGCACAATTATTGTATTTCTCCTCACATAGGGAGGCCTGGTCTAACATATGGTCTGACACTGGGATAGAACATTTTAAATGGGACCACTTAGAAAACCAGGGACATAAAACAAAAGAATTTTTTAATGTCAGGTTAGAAATTTGATGTGAAATTAAACATTCTTTGTTTTCTTTTCTATTTTCTTTATGGTTGATTTCTATGTGTTTTGTTTGTTTGTTTGTTTTAATATGGAGGCTCTTTAGTTATTGGCCAGAAGAAAATGTTCAGTCCTAACTCAAAGAGCCATGGACTCTTCCCAAAGGTTAAGCCCTGGAGGAAATGGGATGGGCGGGAAGAACCAGGATTTGGCAGCAAAGGTAAATGTGGATGAGGCAGGTGCAAGATTATGTCAGTTCTGAGTACAGCCCAGAGACGATGGGTGTCTGGGAGGGCGGGAAATAAAATGTGACCCTAATTATTACTTAAAAATCATCACTAAATTGCTTGGCTGTTTCTGAAACCTAAAGTTATCTCTAGCCCAACAGGACTGCAAGATGTATGTTATCATAATTGAAAGAAGGTAGTTTTTAAATACCAACAGCAATAGCAGTGCAGGGCAAAGCAGGAGTGCGTTTAGGGAAACGTACCACGTTTAACTACACAAGAGAGGAGATACTGATAAAAATAAAAACTTAGCCCAAGAGATAATTCTCCATAGTTACATTTTTGTGGTCACCAAGAATTTTCCTTCTGGCATAAAATCTTTTTACTCATAAGCTCAACCTGGGCATAATATGTTCCTTCTCACTTCTTTTTTTTCCTCCCAGCTTTGGTTTGTTGTCATTAACATCACTGTCAACAAATCCTCTTCTACACTTGTCCAATTAGAGACAACCTAAAAATGCAATACTATGTAGTATTGTACTGTAATAGGTTTATAATACTTTTCACACAAATAATACATAAAAAACAAACACAAAAATAAACATTTTTAGTCTTACAGTACAGTACCTTGAAAAGTACAGTAGAACAGTACAACAGCTGGCATCCAGGGGTTGGCATCGAGTGAAGAGTCAAGAAGAGTTACTGACTGGAGGAGGGAGAGGAGTTGGGAGATGGTAGAGCTGAAGGATCGTCAGCAATAAGAGATGGAGGGCAAGCTGCAATTTCATTCATGCCTGATGTTGATGGCACAGGTTCTGGTTTCTTGCTGGAACCAGATGCACATTCGCATCTTTGAAAGTTCACAACTTGAAGGTTCATATGTAAGGGACTTACTGTATTATAAACTGGTATAGATATCCTCTTACACCCTTTAGGGACAAGGTCCTTCACTTATACCACATGACAACAGCTACAATCATCAATGAAGAAAATGGAGCATTTGATGTCCAAAGAAGGAATCCATGAACGTTTCTACTCATTTCATTCTGCTGCTCCCAAAACCAGCTTAGAGATGGGCATATTGGGTGGGCCAAAAGTTTCATTTGGTTTTTTCCATAAGATGGCTCTAGCACATAGTTGTCTTTAACTTCATTTGAAACAATTTTGTTAGATTTTATGTGACAGCTGTCATATCAGCTTACGTTTGAAAAAAGACATCAAAATTGGTGAATTTTTGTGTAGCCATTTTAATATTGAAGATGGAAGAAAAAAAGCAACATTTTCAGCATATTATGCTTTATTATTTCAAGAAAGGTAAAAATGCAACTGAAATGCACAAAAAGATTTGTGCAGTGTACGAAGAAGGTGCTGTGACTGATCAAACATGTCAAAAGTGGTTTGCAAAGTTTCGTACTGGAGATTTCTCGCTGGACAATGCTCCACGGTTAGGTAGACCAGTTGAAGTTGACAGTGATCAAATCAAAACAATAATTGAGAACAATCAACATTATACCACATGGGAGATAGCCAACATACTCAAAATATCCAAATTAAGTGTTGAAAATAATTTGCACCAGCTTGGTTATGTGAATCGCCTTGATGTTTGGGTTCCACATAAGTTAAGTGAAGAAAACTTCTTGACCATATTTCCGCATGTGATTCTCTACTGAAATGTAATGAAAACGTTCCATTTTTAAAACAATTTGTGATGGGTGATGAGAAGCAGATACTGTACAACAATGTGGAATGGAAGAGATTGTGGGGAAAGCGAAATGAACCACCACCAACCAAAGGTCGGTCTTCATCCAAAGAAGGTGATGTGTATATGGTGGGATTGGAAGGGAGTCCTCTATTACAAGCTCCTTCCAGAAAACCAAACGATTAATTCAAACAAGTGTTGGTCTCAATTAGACCAGCTGAAAGCGGCACTCGACAAAAAGCATCCAGAAGTAAACAGAAAACGCGTAATTTCCATCAGGATAACACAAGACCACATGTTTCTTTGATGAGCAGGTAAAAATTGTTACAGCTTGGCTGGGAAGTTCTGATTCACCTGTCGTATTCACCAGACATTGCGCCTTTAGACTTCCATTTATTTCAGTCTTTACAAAATTATCTTAATGGAAAAAATTTCATTTTAAACTAATAAAAAAGTTTGTGTATTTTGTTTCAGTGTATATTATCTTGGCCTCCCTTGAGATCACTGGTTTGGTTTTTTTTTTCAGACTTTCCATTTTCCTTTTTTTTTTTTTTCTTGGTCCCCTTTTTATGGTTTTAAAATGCCTGACTTGCAGTTCACACTTGTAGATTTCCATTGGACACACCTTGAAATATAAGATAGTATTCTAACCAGCGTCCTGAAACACCTCCAGGGCTCCTGTCTGTAGAGCTGCTCAAGCCATTACTGTTGGGTTTATATCGGTGAATTTCAGAGCTCCTTTAGATTACTCGAAAATGTGAGTGTCTCGAAGATGAAACATCTTTCACTGCCAGTGTCTCCTGCCTGTGTATACTTTATCTTTGACCTTGTGTGTTTCTATGTTACTTCCTTTAAGGAAAAAACAAAGTCATTACAATTTATACTCCAGGAATTTACTTCTAGTTAAATTTATGCTACCCTAAAATCTAAAGTTCAGCTATTTTTTAAAATCCAGAAAAAAATTCATCAGAGGTAATAATGTATCAGTCCCCAAGACTATCTCCACTATAAATGGCTTTTATAATTTATTAACTGTAACATCTTCACCAAAAATCATTGATCTGAACAATTTATTTTTAATGTTAATTGCTATGTTGGGGATACCAACATGCAGTGATTTAGGGGAAATATCCAAAACCATTTTACTAAAGATAGAGTGAAATCCTTTTATTGCATAAATGCTATTTAATCCCACATTATGCTACAGTGTTTGATATGAGCCTCCTGTCTTAAAGGAGCCTGTGCTGTTCAGTACTGTAGCCAACAGCTACATGTGTGTATTGAGCAGTAGAAATGTGGTCAGTCAGAATTGGGATGTGTTGAAAATGTAAAATACACGTTAGATTTTTTTTTTTTTTAAGGAATGCAAGCCTTGTTTATTTATTTGTTTATTTATTTATTTATGGCTGTGTTGGGTCTTCGTTTCTGTGCGAGGGCTTTCTCTAGTTGCGGCAAGCGGGGGCCACTCTTCATCGCGGTGCGCGGGCCTCTCACTGTCGCGGCCTCTCTTGTTGCGGAGCACAGGCTCCAGACGCGCAGGCTCAGTAGTTGTGGCTCACGGGCCTAGTTGCTCTGCGGCATGTGGGATCCTCCCAGACCAGGGCTCGAACCCGTGTCCCCTGCATTGGCAGGCAGACTCTCAACCACTGCACCACCAGGGAAGCCCTACACGTTAGATTTTAAAGACTTAGTGTGTATTCACACCAAAAAGAAAAATAAATAAATAAATATGTAAGGTGATGGATGTGTTTTAATTAATTATATGGGGGAATTCTTTCACAATTTTTATGTATATCAAATCGTCACATTACATACTTTAAATATTTTACAATCTTATTTGTCAATTATACCTCAACAAAGCTAAAAATTTTAAAATATAGTGTGCAAAAAAGAATGTAAAATAGTTCATCAATAATTTGTATATAAATTATATGTTGAAATGATAAAATTGTGCATGTATTGGGCTAAATAAAATACATTAACAAAATTAATTTCAACTTTTTGTTTTTTACTTTTTTTATATAGCTACAAAAATTTTTTTTAATTATATATTTGGCATATATTATACTGTATATCTATATATATAGACATATCATATGAGAGCACTGATATAGACATTTTAATGATATCAAACAAAGGTTAAGATCATTGTTCTTTGCTATATCCCAAGGCCTAGCACATGCTTTAAAACCCCTAGTCCCTGGCATAATATAGGTGCTTAATAAGTATTTATTACATAAAATGACAAATGAAAGTGAAAACAATTTCTTACCTATCAGGTGTATTTTGTCCAAGGAAATAAAAATGTTCCATAAGCATGCAGGAATGAATAATTTGCATGTTTGAGACCTAAAAGAAGGCAAGTGTTAAGATAGATACATTTGGAAAGGAAAGAAATTGCACTTAAAACAAAGAGTAAGTATTGGTTGAAGTTGCAAAACCAAAGACAAAGGGAGAGATATTTATACAGTGAAATGAATGTGATAAAGAACACATATATATTGTTCATAAGGAAGGTAATAATGTAATCAACATAATTTATGTGAAATTTGGGCCACTTGTTTCAAGAGTAATTTATGCAAAGTCATGATTTAAGGAAGTTAAATCAAAATTTGACTCTAGTCAATTTAATAGTTTCTGAAAGTTTATATAAAAAGAAAAAAATGATTTTAAAAGGTGCAATAATGGTGACTAGGGGGATCATACCTAACCTGGGTGTATATACTGACTACACGAAGTTTGCCTTTGTTTCAAACTTTAACTAGAAACAAATATCCATTAGCTTTACCAGATGTTAGAAATAAGTTGAAAGTGAATTATTTATCAGAGAGGGAAATTCTAAATGTTGAAAAACAAATTAGGCAATTTGAAAATTTGCAAAATATTTAGTAAGGAGTAAATCTCTCAAGTTATTTTTGATTGTGAATCAATTGGACACTAAATATCTAGAAGGGAGAAATGGTATTATTAGCTGACATAGATAGAGTGCTTAACATATGCCAGGAACTGTCCTAAAAAAAATTACATAAATTAACTCATTTAATTTTCACAAGAATTTCATGTTTATCCCTATTTTACAGATAAGAAATGTGAAACAAGAGATCAACTAACTTGTGTGTCCAGGGTCACACAGCTGAGTGGTATAGCCTGAATACAAACCCAGGCAGTCTGGTTTTGGTAACCTTGCCTCTAATCACTCTGCTATACATTTATGAGCACCAGTCACCTGACAGGTGATTTAAATTACGTGTGTAATCTTTACACAATCCTATGAGAAAGTGCCATTGTTACCAGTTTAAAAAGTTAGGAGATGAGGACTCAGAAACTTTAAGTCACTTGTCCAAATGGGACCATCAGTAAGTATCAGAATCAAGATTTGAATCCAGATCCATCTACTCCAAAATGTCTTCCACTACCAGCTACATGATGCTGAATAAATAGAGCCTGAAAGTGACTCTGAATAAACCTCTTTTCTCTAAGCACCCATTAATTACCCAGTTTGATTAAGGTGGATTTAGATTATCTGTACCAAGTATTCCAAAGCACTTTTGTTACTGAGTCCAAGCTCACTCTGCTTGCTGCAAGACAGGCCAATAAATCGGGAGATGAGATGTTGAGGCAGGGAGTAGCAACTTTATTCAGAAAGCCAGGCGTCTGAGAGGATGGCTGACTAGTGTCCTAGAGTACCATCTTATCAGGGTCTGGATGCTAGTTTCTTTTATAGAACAGAGAAGGGGGAGGAGGTGAGGAAGTAAAGTAAAAAGACCATAAGTCTTGCAAAACATCTCCTGGTTTGGCCAGCCTTGGGAAGCGGATGTGTTAATTTCTCCTTTCTTGCAGCCATTCACAGGTGGGCAAGGGTCAGAATGTTTCCCTGTGGGCTGAACAAAGGCACTTTAGTTTAACATTTAGGCAGAGGAGCAGGGTTCCCCAAGAGAGGCCATTATGTATGCCAATAGCTATAGACAACATCATTTTAGTGATTATAGTAACGAAAAGCAACAGAGAGCAAAGGTTAAAGTAAAAGAAACAGATCCAACATGGAGTCAGATTTTGTTCTTCCCTGTTACACTTTCTCTTCTGAAAATAGAACAATGTCCAATCTAGTAAAAACTGGTTATTTTCTCTCAAATATTTGCTCTGAAACTGCACAGAACTGTACTCTGCTATTTACTATGTTTTTACCTTTAAATCTTACCTTATCTGCCAAACTAAGCATAAAGCAGCACATACAAATCTATGAAGAGTACAAAGATAGATAGAGCATCAGGACCCTGGAGAGCTCCATCAAGTTTCTGCTCGCCTTCTGCAAGCTGCAGAAAGCTCTTCTCCCAAACAAAGGAAATTTTCTACATTACTTTCACCCTGACCAACAAATACAGAATATGTCTCAAAGGTCAGTGAACAGTTAAAACAGGGAGATACATGGTCATCTCATTTTTTTTTCTTTGAGAAACAAAATGAGGGGAAAGTGAAGGAAGGCTAATGCTAATTGTGCTGAAGAATTAGAATGCAGGAAAGTTAGAAATGAAGAGTTATGCTTCCCCTAGTAACTATAACTTGGCATATTCTATATAAATATAACAGCAAATATAGTACATAAAATACTATCATGTGTGCAAGGAATGAATAACCATAGCTGGGAGGATCATAATTTTGACTTTCTTGACTTTTATTAGTTTAAATTCTCAGCCACAACGTTGCATTAATACATACAAGTTTTTTAATCAACATTGACTTAATTTTTGCCACTCTCTATGCAACTGACTTCTGATTTTTCTTGGCACTATGTAGGCTAAAGCAGTAACATTTGAACACTGACCTTCCAAATTTGATTCTGATTCAAGTCTTGACCTTTAAGGGAAAAATGGGAGGAGAGAGTATTTTATCTTGGGTCTCATTAAACAAGGGAAAGAGAGTGAGGGCAAAGCTTTCAGCTATGCATGACTGTTAAACAGTGGGGGAATGCAGAAACTGCTAAATAAAACAAGTCACGCATTGGGCCAGAGACACTGCTGAAGCAATCGTTTAAACCTGCACACTGCTGTTTTGTATTTAATGCTGAGGGGTGTTTACAATGCTGTGATTGCTTGAGAAAGGTTAATCCAGATGAGTAAAAGAGTAGCAGTAAATGAGCTCACACCAGCTCTTTGCAGTGAATATTTTAATAACCATTGTGAATCCATGTCAGCAGTGCAACCATCAAATGAAACAGGAAAGAAAGCAAATACTACCCTAAAGAAGGAATTTTGATTTAAAATCGAGGCAGAGGCATTTTCATTGCCCTCTGCTGTAGTGATGATGGGGTGGGAAACTGTTTTCATCAGAGGAAAGTGCTCTTTTTGAGCTCCTGTATTCTCAACTCACCATCCTATTTGCGAACTTGAGAAGTAGGGAGGAGTGAAAATCTCCACTCATTCTCCTTCCAGTTTTCATTTAGTTTCTTTTCCCCCATGAGCTTCACACTCTGGTAGCAATTCTCTCCTTGGAGAGTAATACCTTGCCTCTCCATCAAGTTATGTCAAAAACTATTCAATATTCTAAGCACCTCCAACAGGGCACATGTTCTTGTCTTATTTCCTTCCCTGGAAAGTATCTGTATTGATCTCTCCAAAACCTTGAGGCCAAATGAAAATAGCAGGAAAGGCATTCTATAAGGAGGAAATGAAGATTTGTACTGTCCCCTCCATTTTTTCTTGCTTTCCAGAATATCAGTGCAGTCAGAGCAATATTGGAAATTCAACATTAGTTTCTTTCTTCTTTCTTCCCCAAGGCTATGTTAATAGCAACCATTTGTGTTCCTGCCTTTATAACTTCAGGACCAAAGATCAATCAGAGTCATTGTTCCGACTTTTTCCTTTGAAAGTACCACTGCCCAACCCATTTGTAAAATGCAGATTTCCCCCTCTGTTCAGTGATTTCTGTGAATAATTACTTCAAATTTGCTTGAGTTCAATTTTTTTGTGCTCACTTCATGATTTTGAACTCTGTTAAAGAAAAAATTATTCAGACACTTGTTAAAGATGGCAAGGCAGACTTTATTCAAGGAGGGGCCTGGTAGTAAAGGAGAGAGATTAACCTCAACTCAAAACACAACAAGGACAAGTGGAGATTTATAGCCAAGGAGCAGGGTGAGGGTCAGTGAATGGAAAATTACTAAGAGGAAACATCAAGGCTAGGGGGATTCTGGCTAAACCGACTTGACAGGATTTTTGCTGAAGGCAGGTAAGGATGATAGGATACCAAGAGTGGGACTTAGGAATTTGATCAGATCATCAAAGGTGAGGAGATTTTCGATGAAATGACCCAGCAGGATTCTTGCTAAAACCTGACTAAATGGGCCAAGGACAGAGCCCATGAGCAAGTCAAAAAGAGAACTTAGAGGAGCCTAAATCATGTGTGGTCAAAAGAGAAAGTCTTCATCAACTCACTTTTTTAAATTAACTGTATAATTTTAGAAAAGAAATGGAAAATATGACCAGGCATGTTCAATATAACATATTACTCTGATGGTAATATGCATTGCAAGCAAATGTATTTTTTATGATACTGTTGAAACAGGAGGGAAGGGGGCAGGGCATAGCCTTTGAAAGAATGACATAGCCCGAGGACATGACATAAACTGATTAGAACCAAATGGGTCCAAGATAGTGGACAAGTCACTTCCACTAGACCCTGAGCCTCAGTATCCCCTTGCTGTAACACACCAGCAAGCTAAATGACACACCCACAGGCGCCATGACAGTTCCAAGACCGACCATAAAGATCAAAAAGTGGGCCGAGGCCCAGTTCCTGGAAATCCCCGCCCCTTCCTGAAATAGCTGGAATACTCTTCCCACTCATTAGCCTATGAAATTACCCACCCCTGTTAAAACTGACAACACCGTACCCTGGAGCCTTTCTCGCCTTCTGAGATGGCCCACACTCTGTCTGTGGATTGTGTTTCTCTCTAAATAAATCCACTTCTTACCCATCACTTTGTCTCTCACTGAATTCTTTCTGCGATGAGACATCAAGAACCTGAGCTTCATTTAAGTCCTGAAACCAGGTGTGTGATCTCAGTTGGAAGACTGTGGGGTTTGGCCAGGTTCAAGTCCCAGTCAGGGTTTTGGCCAGATTCGAGTCCCAGCCATGTGGGTCCAAGTCCCAATCTGGGTTTAGGCTGAGTTCAAGTCCCAATCTGAGGTGCACGGTTTCACTATGATTTCTATATCCATGATTATTTTCAAAACACATTTCATTAGTAAAAACATTCCAATATCTCCTATGTAAAGCAATGCCAAAACTCCAGGGAAAGAAAGAAAACCCCTAAGCAAAATGGATAATTGACTTATTCTCTGAATAATAAATTAATAAAAGCTTACACTTATGAAGTGTTTTATATTTTATTTTCACATATTAAATACTACTAATTACTTACACTTACTAGGTATTAACAAGGGTCAAGCCCCCTACTGAACACTATAAATATTACCTCACTTAATTATTTTTAGATAGGCACTATTATCATCTTCATTCAGAGGAAACTGAGGCTAAGAGTATTACAAAGATTAGAGGTGTTAGAATTAGAATCCAAATTCAGATGTGCAGTGAGTTACTGAAACTGAGCAGGACCCTGTGGGGCTCCCAGTTACAAATCCTTTCTGTGTCCCCCATTGCTTGTTTGCAGGAAATAGGCTTCATTCAGCCTCCTTGACCTTCCCTGAGCTCCAAAGGGCAGATTCAAACAGTTGCTAATCAGAGAAGTGAAGGAATGCAGAAACTAAGGAGGAGCAGTCCAGAAACAATAGTGCAGTGATAAAGCAGGGTCTTGGTTTCACCATCAAGGGATATACAGAACAATATCTTTGAGTTCTTCTATAGGAACTAAGCCCCCACCCAGGTGGAGGGTGGTAACTTCAGGCTGAGCACAAGATTCCAGGAGCACCGCCCTGGTACCTCACCACCAACCAATGTAAAGAAAGTCACACACCCTGCAGCACTCACCCCAAGTGGTGCCTATAAAAACTTTTCCCTGGGGATTTCCCTGGGGACTTCCCTGGTGGCGCAGTGGTTAAGAATCCACCTGCCAATGCAGGGGACAGGGGTTCGATCCCCGGTCTGGGAAGATCCCACATGCGGCAGAACAACTAAGCCCGTGCGCCACAACTACTGAGCTGCATGCCACAACTAATGAAGCCTGCATGCCTAGAGCCCATGCCCTGCAACAAGAGAAAACACTGCACTAAGAAGCCTGCACACCGCAACAAAGTAGCCTCCGCTTGCTGCAACTAGAGAAAACCCCGTGTGCAGCAACAAAGACCCAAAGCAGCCAAAAAAATAAATTAAAGATTTAAAAAAAATTTTTCCCTGAAAACCATTGGGGAATTCAAATTTTTGAACATGAGCCACCTGTTCTCCTTGCTTGGCCCTGCAATAAATCTTTCTCTGCTCCAAACTCCAACGTTTTGGTTTGTTTGGCCTCACAGTGTGTCAGGCACACAAATTTGCATTCAGTAACATCACTGTGGTTTAACACACATTCGTAATTTTGTTTGATCTTTTGTACATTCCTACAATACAGTTAGGAGAGCAAATCTTATTTCTGCTTGACAGATGTGCAAACTATAGAAAGAGACAGAATGACATAAAAGTTCATCCAACTAATATAGATAAAACTGACATCCAGGAACATGATTCCTGTAAATACACTTGTCTTTTAACCATTTCATGTGCTTTAGCTATGCATGGTTTAAAGGTCCTTTTAGTCATAACTGTGAGTTAATATTTTGAGAAATTTAACTTCATAACAAACCAAAAAAGGCAAATTAAAATAAGCTACCATTGCCTATCAAATTAACAGTGATTTTCAAATAGTAACATTCAATGTTGAGTCAGTATGATGAAATTGGCAGTCCCCTATACTGTCAGCTGAAAGGTAAAAAATTACAAGTTCTTTAGGAAATTTTTTGTAATGTAGTAGTAGCTTTAAAACTTTGACACTCTGGGGGCTTCCCTGGTGGCGCAGTGGTTGAGAATCTGCCTGCTAATGCAGGGGACACGGGTTCGCGCCCTGATCTGGGAAGATCCCACATGCCGCGGAGCGACTAGGCCCGTGAGCCACAACTACTGAGCCTGCGCGTCTGGAGCCTGTGCTCCGCAACAAGAGAGGCCACGATAGTGAGAGGCCCGCGCATCGCAATGAAGAGTGGCCCCCGCTTGCCACAACTAGAGAAAGCCCTCGCACAGAAACGAAGACCCAACACAGCCAAAAATAAATAAATAAATAAATAAATAAATTTTAAAAACAAAAAAAACAAAAAAAAACAGATGGTGCTTTTAAAAAAAAAAAAAAAAAAAAAAAACTTTGACACTCTGAACAGTGCACCCATCTCTAGGAATCTCTCCTAATGAAATAATCTGAGATGTAGATGAAGATTTTTTTATAAAGTCATTCATATCAGCGTTTTGGTGAGGGGAAAGGACATGCTGCATGGCTTGCAGGATCTTAGTTCCCCAACCAGGGATGGAACTCGGCCCCCCTGCAGTGGAAGTGTGGAGTCCTAACCACTGGACTGCCAGGGTATTCCCCATATCAGCATAATTTTAAAACAGGAAGAAAAGTCTGAAATATACTAAACATTAGAAAAATAGATAAATTATGAAATATTTACACCATGGAATATTATGCAGCCAATAAAAAGGATGTTTCCAAAGATTTTTTAAATCACCCGTTAATATTTATATTCAAAACTACATAAGCAATTTGATTCCAGTTTTGTAATATGTAGAATATGTTTCTCTCTGTATATATATTATAAATGTAAATATGCACCAAAAAAAAAAAACCCTGAAAGGCAATATCTTAGTATTAACAAGGTTTCTCAATAGGCTTACAATTACCTTTTCTTTATACTTTTCTCTGTATTCCAAATATATTCAAAATTAGGTTAATGTAGTCTCCTATAAATAATATTAAAGATGAAAACATAATTTCAATCAGCTTTTCAAAGTGTGCTCTATCCAAGTTGATATGCAATATGTTGTTCATAAGTCAGTATTTCTAAGGTAGTTAGAAGAGCTTACATTTTGCTCCAAAAAATGGTAAAGATTCCCTTTGCAGTATCATTTATTGTAGGCAGTTTATTTTCTTTCCCATACCCCACATCCTGCTTCCCTCGTAATATAAAATTAAACTTCAGACTAATTATATTCTTATTATAAATCTAAATTGATAAAATCTAAACAACTTATCTAATACTGATATTAACATATTGCTATAACTCTTAAAAACTTTCTTTTAGAGAAGTAATATGTTTCTACGAATTCAAAATCAATTTTAATTTAAATAATGTGTTTTGAAGACTGTTATTTAGAAATAATTGGCAGTCAAAAGTTAAGATTTTCAATATATCTCTTCAGAATATTTCATGTGTTTTTTAAGGATGTGTAATGCCATCAGGGTATCAATATTATTTTAATTTTCTTCAAAACTTTTTTCTTTTCCACTTTAAAAAGCCATGATGTTTCAAATATTATTAGCAGATGTTGTCATCATAGTTTTTTCCCATACAGCAAATAACTGCAAATGAGCAATCAATGTAAAAATCCTCAGCACCAAATCCTCTACTTTACGTACTCATACAGTGAAGCAAATATATGATTACAGTTCATGGTCATGTATTTTGAAAGTTTTTTAGGTTAAATAATATAAGCAAACGTATCCCAAATATGTTTATGAGAGGCAGAAAATAATGTCAAATAATTCTGAATTACTGAGAAAACTCTAGATGTTGTCTTGAAACACATTTCAATTTCAGAATATTTTATAGGGGCAAGTTTAAGATAAAAACTCTGTAGCTTTTTTATGTGTAAATAATAGTCACTTAGTGAAGTTTTTATACAAGCTCTTCAGAAAGAGAGAGGAAGAGAGGCTTTGAAAAAGGTTACACACAATTTATTTCCCTCATGAATTCTCTGCTACCCTCTGGGCTTTAAAAGGTAGAAGCTGGAATTTGACTGTAATTATTTTGGATTGCACTGCATGAAGGCAGCTGGGTGTAATTCTATATTTCAAAGAAGTGCAGCCATGAATCACTTTGAACAACCATCATGAATATAACTTGTGGTGTTCAGGGATGCCTGTAGAGAAGTGATCTGCATAGATAAGTGATTTTCCGTAGGTGTTAGATGGAACCACATGCATGTACACATAGAAGTTTAAAAAGAAAAAAAAGAATAAGTAGAAAAATTGTGACTGTCAACCAAATTGTCTTCTGAAAATATTGAGTCAAAATGAGATTTTAACTGCACCATTAAAAGGAGTTAAAAAACAAAAGTAGTACTGAAATAAATGTTGAACTTTTTAAAACCAATAATATATTGGTAAGATGGCTTTCTTTTGAATTCTCACAAAGGCAACCCTACTCAAAGTCAACTCTGGGTAATTGGGAAGAAAAAGAGCTTATGTATTTTACTATTGTCTTCATACGCCAGCAAGAACTGAGTATAAAGCTAAGTGCTTTCTAGTGAGAACTGTCAAACTTAAAGCAGCAGGTTCTAATTCTCTTAAACACATACACACATGTGCATTTTACACATACATGCCTGCACACACACACAAACACACACACAAACAATCCCATATCATTTGACTAAAACAAAACCATTCAAAGGCTTGAGATTTATTCATAAAACATTCGTAAGCAATTTTTTCCACAAGCATTGGACTACAGCCTGTGGATTTAAGGATGAATAGGATGTAAAGAAAAATAAGATCCTGCCTTAGAGAAACATAATCTAGTGATTGAGACAAATTTCTTATCAAACAATTTAACTCCTAACCAGTTTCAAGTTTACATTACTGAAAAACAGACATATTGGCAATATTCCTGGAAAGATCAGCATCTCATGGAAAACAGAGGGAAAGCAACAAATATGAATGTTTTTTAACCCAACATAAATACAAGTTATAGAAGCCACTTTCTTCCAAAACAGAGGAATTAGTGTTAAAAGACTCAACTGAGATAGTAACACTTTCCCGGGCCACCCTTCTCTGTTATTCAGGAAGTAATAGTGTGTCTTCATGATTGCAAAGACATTCTTCCATGAGTTTTGTAGTTTTTTCTTTGTTTTTCCTTTTAGTTTTGAAATCAGGCTTTACCTTATGTCTTTCATGACTGTGGAATGGGTTAATTTTGAGATACTGAGACCAATTTCCTTCAAGCTTTCTTTTCTCTTTGTTCTTTTCTCAGATGAGAACTGGTTTACCCAGGAAGAGTCAAATTTTCAGTTTTAAGTCCCAAAATATGCTTTTGAATCCCATATAGAAGAATAGGAGAGATCATACTCTTCAAGGCCAAGACTCTCATTGACAAGAGAAAGAAACCACCTCTCAGTTGGAAATGCAGCAAAGAATTATGACCATCTTTAATCTACTAAATGTGGTAATTTACTTTTGCCAACTAGTACACCTTCATTACTGAGCATGTGTGTCATATGACAGAAAGATAAGTAAACTGGGAGTCAAAATAATGAAACTCTAAGATAAAATCTGCCAACAATGAGCGGTCTTAGTCAAGGCATTTATTTATACTGAGCCTCATTCTTCTCATACATAACATGTATAACATATGAGCAAGGGATATCTAAGGCCACTTCCAGTTGTAAATCCTAATATGTGAAAGACAATTGCTGTACTAAATCTTATGGAAGACATAAACATATATAATCAGACAATAGGCAAACTCCATCAAAGAGCTTAAAATATACTTGTAAAATTAGGACAGATATATAGAAACATATTTAAAAACATAAAACATGCCCTGATCTTCCACACCAAAAGGAAGAAGAGGTTTTTTTTGTTTGTTTTAATTGGGATATAGTTGCTTTACAATGTTGTGTTAGTTTCTGCTGTACAGCAAAGTGAATCAGCTATATGTACATATATATCCCCTCTTTTTTGGATTTCCTTCCCATTTAGGTCACCACAGAGCATGGAGTAGAGTTCCTTGTCCTATACAGTAGGTTCTCACTAGGTATCAATTTTATACATAGTAGTGTATATATGTCAATCCCAATCTCCCAATTCATCCACTGCCCTTTCCTCCCTTGGTATCTATACATTTGTTCTCTACATCTGCGTCTCTATTTCTGCTTTGCAAATAAGTTCATCTGTATCATTTTTCTAGAGTCCACATTTATGTGTTAATATACAATATTTGTTTTTCTCTTTCTGATTACTTCACTCTGTATGACAGTCTCTAGGTCCATCCACGTCTCTACAAATGACCCAATTATGTTCCTTTCTATGGCTGAGTAATATTCCATTGTATATATGTACAACATCTTCTTGAAAAAATTGCTGATTCCAGGAATATGGTAAGGAAGGTCAACATAATCTAGATCATTATGGTGAGCTAGTAAGGAAATACCAAAAAAATTACGGAGACATGTCAAAAGGACATAGAATTCAGTTTGAAGCTGCTCCCACTATCCAAATCTGGTGAAATTTGGACATCAAAATGAATAATAAGAGTAATGTCACTTATGGATTATAAGAATCTCTGAATTCATACTAAAAATAAAGAAGCAAAGAAATAAAACTCCTCCTTATAGTAGAATGTCAATTACTAAGTGTAGAATGAATGATAGATAGATGCAGAAGATCTCTGTAGCGGGGAAAACTGCTGAACTTTGATTAATTAATCAAGTTATTATCACTAATTGTTGGACAAATTGACATCATGTGTCTCCTATAATGATGCACACAAAGAAGTACCCAACTCACCTGAATAATATTTCTGCCCAAAAAACATACCCTAAATTTTATCCTTAAGAAAAAAAAGGCAAACACAAATTAAGAAACATTCCACAAAACAACTGACCTGAACTCTTCAAAACGCCAGTACAATGAAAGATAAAAACAAAACAAAACAAAAACAAATAACAGCAACAACTGAGGAACTTTCCATATTGAAAGAAACTATTGTAGAGATTCGTTGACGATGGCGGTGTAGAAGGACATTCACTCACTCCCTCTGGCACAGGAATCACAACTAACTGCTGAACAATCATCAACAGGAAGACACTGGAACTCACCAAAAATGATATCCCACATCCAAAGACAAAGAAGAAGCCACAGTGAGATGGTAGGAGGGGTGCAATTACAAAAATATCAAATCCCATAACTGCTGGGTGGGTGACTCACAAACTGGAGAACACTTATACCACAGAAGTCCACCCACTGCAGTGAAATTCCTGATCCCACATCAGGCTTCCAACCCGGGGGTCTGGCAACAGGATGAGGAATTCCCAGAGAATCAGACTTTGAAGGCAAGTGGGATTTGATTGCAGGACTTCGACAGGACTGGGGGAAACAGAGACTCCACTCTTAGAGGTCACACACAAACTAGTGTGTGCATCAGGACCCAGGGGGAAGGAGCAGTGACCCCATAGGAGACTGAACCAGACCTACCTGCTACTGTTGGAGGGTCTCCTGCAGAGGCGGGGTGTGGCTGTGGCTCACTGTGGGGACAAGGACACTGGCAGCAGAAGTTCTGGGAAGTACTCCTTGGCGGGAGCCCTCCCAGAGTCCGCCATTAGCCCTCCCAAAGAGCCTGTAGGTTCCATGCTGGGTCATCTCAGGCCAAACAACCAACAGGGAGGGAACCCAGCCCCACCCATCAGCACACAAGCAGATTAAAGTTTTTCTGAGCTCTGCCCACCAGAGCAAGAGCCAGCTCTACACACCACAAGTCCCTCCCATCAAGAAACTTGCACAAGCTTCTGAGATAGCCTCATCCACCAGAGGGCAGACAGCAGAAGCAAAAAGAACTACAATCCTTCAGGCTGTGGAACAAAAACCACATTCAGAGAAAGATAGACAAGATGAAGAGGCAGAGGGCTATGTACCAGATGAAGGAACAATATAAAACCCCAGAAAAACAACTAAATGAAGTGGACATACACAAACTTCTGGTAAAAGAACTCCAAATAATGATAGTGAAGATGATTGAGGACTCAGAGAAAGAATGGAGGCAAAGATTGAGAAGATGCAAGAAATGTTTAACAAAGAACTAGAAGAATTAAAGAACAAAAAAAAAGATTAGAAGGCAAAACACAAAAAAGTTTCACAGAATGGTCAGTGATTTGTCATTGCCTAAATTTTTTTAATGGGTACAGTAAAGAAGAAAAATGAAAAGGAGGTGAAGAGAAGGAGTGGGTTAAGTAGCAGGGAGACTTAAACAGTGAGACAGACCATCTGGAAACTTTGAGGCTAAAAAATTTACTCTGGAGACTAATGTCCAGAGGTAGAGGGAAAGGAGTACTATTTAGCCTGTCCAATATTATCAACGGATATCACTCCCTCTGACAATTATCTGTTTCTTTATGGTCTGGAAGACAGCCTTGGTGCTTCTCCCAAATCCTCTTAGAATACTTTACATTTTCGTCCATAATAGCTATGTCCACCAGAGTGGTTTCGCTCCCAACAGCCAGAACCACATCTCTTTACAGAAGAATGGACCTAAGGAGACCAGAACCCTTTGCCTGTGCATGCAAAGAACTGGACCTGCTTGGGAATTTATTTCCCAGCAGTGGCAACCACCTTCACCAATGGCCCAGGGTTGCAGAGGCACAAACAATTCAGTTGCCCTGTCTTCTGGTCATGACAGCCCTGAGGTGTCTCTGGATCTTCCCTGCAGGAAGGAGTTCAAGTTCCTCTTCATGGCACTTTGCCTGGCACCTCACCTTTGCCCAATGTCTTTCCCTTCCTGGTCTCACTTTCCCACTCTTCCACCAGCCTTCCTGGGGACACTTCCTCACAGGTCACTTTCACAAAAATCCTTATCTCGGGATTCGCTCCTGGAAAACCCAAACTGAGACAGTTGGTACCAGAAATGATCCTGGAGACTGAAACTCAGAATAGGATTCTGGAGTTGGTTGACTCACAGGCTAGATGGCAATAGGAACCCCATTGTTGGTGGTAGATAAAGTGACAAAAACCGGAGGCCACTGCTAAAACGTCTGTGTGTGGCAAATTGGGATGAGATACAAGAGAAAGTGGTACACTGGATTGACAGTTATCTCTAGCATTTGGGGCACATGGTAGTGAGGGTAATTACAAGAGCTGTGGGGTTCGTGGTTATTATGAAGTCCCACGAATGGACAGGAGAAATAAAAGTACAAATTTAGGTCTGCCAATTACCAATTCAGAGCATCGTGTCAAAGCCACAGGTTCTCCACGGCAGCCTCTAAAGAGAACACCCCCATCTGTAGCTGCAGGGAAGACGTGCTGAGGACCAGAACCAAGACTGGAGAGCGAGAGCAGCAAAGCTGCAGAGAGGCTGGTGTGCACCTTGGTAAGTTACTGATGCTAAAGGTAGATTCTGATAGAGAAGGGATGGGATCGTGGGACTTGGGACAGAGATACACGGATGCACCCAGAATCATCGAACCCCCACTTCCCATAAACCTCTGGGCCTGAAAAAGTTCCTCCACCCTTCTGGCTGGAGACAGCAGCTCCCTCTCACTGCAGACGGTGCAGAAGCCTCAGCTGAGACCAACGCTTTGCAAAAGTTATACTTGCCCCTCAAGATGGGCCCCCTTCCTGTCTACTGGACCAGCATGAGCTTAATGACAAAGTACTGCCTCTGCTAAAGGAGGAAAGGAATTATTTACTGAAAGAGATAAAGAACCTGGCTAACAGGTGCTGAGAGGAGCTGAAAGAAGGTGCCTAGAAATGGTCAATGAAGTACGGTCTGGAAAAGGTAGACCAGAAGGTTTCACGGTGAGAGTTTGTTGCCAGGGGGTATGCTCTTGCCTTTAACACCCCAGCAAGGGCACCTGAAGCCAGTCCTGATGTATTTTGTTTGCTTTGTTCCTAGGACTCTGACAAAACCAGCGACTCCCATTAATTGAGGTAGAAATACCAGAACTTCTTTGGCAGAGTTTGAGAAAGTGATCAGCTTGCTCAAAGAAGTGGACAAGGTAGTTATGTAAAATCTAAGACTCCACCAGCGGACTACGTTCCCTGGGAAGTCCCAGAAGACACCCCTCTACTAAGAGTCAGGGGACGCACCAATGAGGAGGGCACTGGAGTCCTTGAGAAGCTTGTTCGTGATCATTCTCAACAGGCTGGGATTGGAGGTAGGAGGCTGACTTCCTTGTGTTGGCGGGGAGGGAAGGATTTGGAAAAGCAGCACTTCATCACCAGGCAAGGAAGACAGTTACCATAATAGGCATCAAAGCTGCAAGTCCCCGTGGTGATCTCTAATAAGCCACGGTGTTTCTAGGACAAGATAGATGGGCAGACAACAAAGACATTGCCTGGTAACATGTAATAAAAATGTTTTTTAAAAAGATGAAATTCAGCTGAACAGAAGACTGGTGTTATCTGTACTAATGGACAAATCACTGCCCCTTCCCTAGTGTCCAGGCTTGAGTCAGTTCTCAGACACAGAGTCCGTTGTTTAGAGGGAAGACCAAGTCCACCTAAAGGAGGATCCTGCAATCCACAGCAAGGAAATACAATATTGGTTCTCCCAGTATTCCCCAAAGAGAATTACGGACATTTACACAAATAACTGTACACTAGGAAACAGGGTATGCCCACGTGTGCCTTGCACTTTAAACCCAGAGTCCACATTAACATTGATACCAGAAGTTTCCAAAGCATCCTCATGGTACCCTTTAACACTGGGGGCACATGGAGGCCAGATGATAATGCGGTCCTGACCCAAGTCGTTCTCACACTGTGTCCCTGGTGCCACACATCCAGCCAACGGCATTTCCATGATCCTTGAACACAGTCACAGGATAAGGTATTTAGCAGCTGACATTGATTACATTGATTCCTTGACCTATGGAGTAAGAGCCATCTTAGCAGAAAAAGCCAAATACAAGCCCCTGAGCTTGTGCTCAAAGATAATAAACAGAAACGCTACCACAGTCAGGTGGAATGTAAGAAATTAGTGATCTACTCAAAGATTTAAAGTATGCAGAGTGGGTAATTTCCAACACATCCCCATTTATTGGACTCATCTGGCCCCTGGGAAAAAAACAATTCATTGTGGCAGAAGGCTACAACTAAGTTGTAATTCCAATTGTGTTAGCTGTACCACTTATGGTTTTTTTTTTTTTCTAAAACAAATGCATTCTTTTCAACAGCCATCCCTTAAGAAGGATCAGAAGTTTTCATTCAAGGGACTTCCCTGGCAGTACAGTGGTTAAGATTCTGCCCTTCCAGTGCAGGGGATGCGGGTTTGATCCCTGGTATGGGAACTAAGATCCCACATGCCACACAGCACAGCCTAAAAAATAAATAAATAAAATTTTTTAAATCAAAAAAAAAAGAAGTTTTCATTCAAGTGAATGAGTAGAATTCTGCCCTTTAAAAACATAACCCAGAGAGACTTTTATTAGCTAGACATTCCACAGAATATCACACTGGCCCATTGAATGGATGACATCTTGATGATTGGACCTAATGTGCAGTAATTTGGCAGTAATCTGGGTGCTTGGTAAGACATACGTGCTACGTGGGATGGGAGATTAAAACTTACCAAGGTTCGGGGGCTTGCCATATCAGTGATGCATTTAGGGAGTTGGTGATTTGGAACAAGCCACAGATCCCCTCCAAAATAAAGAACAAGTTATTACACCTTGCACGCCCTCCAGCTTCCTCTAAGATAAAGAACAGAGGTTGGTAGCCCTCTTCAGGCTTTGCACTTAGGAAAGTTGTTTTATCTCTTTTATTATCTGATTCAGATGGCTGTCAGATCAAGAGAGGGCTTTGCATCAGGTTTAGGATACAGTGTAAATGGCCATGCTGCTTGGGCCATACAAACGACAGATCCCACAGTGCTGGAGGTATCTATAGTAAAGGTGCTGTTTGGATTCTCTGGAAGGTCCCAGATGGAGGGTCTCGGCACAGACCCTTAAGGCCTGGACCATAGCTATGACATTCACAGCAGAGAACTATATACTCTAGTTGAAAAAAAACTCTGACATACTACTGGGTCCTTGGTGAGACTGAACAGGTGGTATAGGACATTAATTGAAATGCAAACAGAGATTCCCACCAGGAGCAAGATGTTGATACACCCACCAAATCATAAGGTTCACCGGGCAAGCAACACTTCATCACACATCCAGGATTGACCTTGAGCATGTCCAGACTGTCAGTCCCAAACCGCGTCCCAGACCTTCAAACAGTAATCCAACAGGTGTCTCAGATCCCCATATCATACACCTCTATTGCACCAACACCTTTTCCTTAGTCTCATGGGGATTCTTGACACCAGCTGAAAAGGAAGATAAAACCCAGGCCTGGTTCATGGAGGAAAGGCCTCATTGCGTTGATTAAAGCTGAAAATGGAAGGCTGCTGTCTGCTTTCCTACCAGGGAGAGCCCTGAAAAATAGAGCTGCTGTAGAAAAACCCTCATCCCCACTGGTGGCAAGAGAAGTGGATTGAGGTAAAAATATATATGAACTTCTGTGCAGTGCCAAAAGGCTTGACTACTTGGTCAAAGCACTGGGAACAGCAAGATTGGAAGATTAGGGGAAAAGATAGGGAAGATTAATGAAATCTGAGAGAGAGGCATATGGACAGATCTGTGCAAATGGACACAAAGTCTATGAATATTTGCTATGCATGTCGAAAAGTCCACGGGATAGCACCCACTGCAGAGCCTGAGATAAACAACCCGTGGGTAGGATGTCTCATCCTGCAGATGTCAGGCAACCTCTGTCCTTGGCCATCCCAGTACCAGCACAGTGGACCCAGCTGCCATCACAGCAGACATGGGGGCTATCCATGGACAGAACTGCCTGGGCTGTCACCCACCAAGGCTGGTCTAATGACAGATGCTGTTGAGAACCCAATGAGCCAGCCCCCAAGACAGATACTGAACGCTCAGGAGGGAGCCATCCCTGACGGAGACCAAGCAGTCACTTGGTGATAAGTTTATTAGGTCAGGCCCACTCCACAGTTCTAGGCATGAGCCTGCGTCTCTGGCCCACAGTGCCTCTGTGTATAGAGTGAGTTCAACATGTGCTGCGTGGGTCGTCTGCAGAGAGCGCTGTCGGACCCTGCTGTATCCCCTCTGATCCCTTCACCTTGTGCACGCCCGTGGGCATCTAGGTGTGCGTTTATTCCCAACATCAAGCACCTGCACCTTTTTAAGGCCTCTAGAACTCACTCTGCCTGCATGAGAGCCGGAAGTGCCTTGGAATTTACCTTCGTCCTGGAGCAGCTTCCTTGCTCCAAGGTCAGGCCAACACTGAGTTGACCTACTGTCTCCAGAGCTTTCCTGTGGAACTGACCCAAAGTTACCCTCTGTGCAACTGTTGCTGAGACTATACATGCTGGGCTTCCTCCCTCACCATGCTGCCTTTCCACTCCCTCACAAGTTTTTTTTCCAGGAATACTCCTTACTGAATCACTAGATAGCAATCCTTGTCTTGACTCTCTCACTACAGCTGTGACTCCACACCCAGCACCGGGCTTGGAACACAGGAAGCACTCAGGAGACATTTCTTGATAAACTAATTGTCCTTTGGATTTAGCATCTGTGCTCAACAGAACCATGCGTCTCACTTGCAATGAAGCCTTGCAGAAAAGGCGTGATCTGCGGGCACTTGGTAGAGATACCTGCCCCCTCCAAAAAAAAAGACTGTGTCACCATCAATCACAAAGCTCCACTTCTGGAAATTTTCTGCAGGTCAAATGAGATTTTGGTGTCTGAGGTACTCTGTTAAATAGAGTAAATTATCAGTAAATATTTTGGCTAGGAAGTGCAGCTAGGGTAGGGCTAAAATAAGTGTGAACGTGATAGAACATATACTTGACAAAGATACCTACAGAGAAAAGAAACCCCTGAATGGGAAGGTGGATCAATGGCAATTCTGACTTCCTTTAGATTTTATTTCAGACTCCCTCTTGACTTGCAAATGATTCTATCTTCAACTAGAAATCTCCTCTAGCTTAAAGGATCCTTGTATTAGAGTTCTCTGGAGAAATAGAACCAATAGTATATTGGTTCTCAGGGAGAGAGAGAGAGAGAGGTTTACTTTAAGGACTTGAAGCGCAAGTCTATGGAAACCAAGAAGCCCCGTGACCTGCCGTCTGCAAACTGGAGACCCAGGAAACCCGCTGATGTGATTCCAGTCTGAGTCTCAAGGCCTACGAACCAGGAGCCAGTGGAGTAAACCCCAGGCCAAGGCGGGGGAACACCGATGTCCCAGCTCAAGCCGGCAGGCGGGAAGGGTAGTAACCCTCCTTCCCTCCACTTTGCGTTCTATACAGGCCCTCCACAGATTGGATCATGTCCACCAACAGGAGGAGGGCAATTTGCTTTACGGAGCCACCGATTCAAATGCAAATCTCATCCAGAAATGTCCTCGCAGTCACCCTAGAAATACTGCTTCATCTGCGCACCCCGTGGCCCAACCAAGTTGACTGATGAAATTAACCGTCACAACTCCCAAAAGATTACAGAAGACTCTGAATTCCTAAGCCACCCTGGAACTAGAGGAAAACGGTAGCTTGCACTATAGCCAACCTGGATCTTGCTTTTGTTAACAAGGGGCTCTTGAGAACAGCTTATGGCCTCTCAATATCCGCCACTCTCTCTCCAGAGAATAGACTACAATCAATGGGGAAGGCAGTTTCAGGTCCTGGATGTTTTACACATGACTCCAGGGTATTCCTAAGTCCTGACTAAGGGAAGCACAGGACTGCTGTCTGCTCAGAGCCCGCCCCACACACCTCCCTCCTCAAGGAAGAAGAGTACTGACATGTAGTGTCCAAGACAAGGAACAGCGAATCCTCCCAATTCTACTTGCAAACAGAACTCCCCCAAATCCCAAATCTGACCTCTAATCACTTCTTCCACCAATACAATTCAGATCAAAGCCATCAGTCCTCTCCTGGATTGTTGTAAATACTTTCTATCTTCCTGTTTCTGCCCTTGAACCCATATCATCTAATCTCAACACAGCAGCCAGTGTGTCCTTTTAAAATCTGTTCTATGATGTCATTCCTCTGCCGAACATACGCCAATCAATCACCAGCATGTTCAGAGTAAAATCCAAAGTTTATACTCGCTTTCAGGGTTCTCTGTATCTGCTCCCCCCCTCCTTCCTCTCTAACCCTCTCTCCTCAACTCTCCCCCAGCATCCTCTCCTTGAGCCACACTGGCCTCTTTCCTCTTCCTTGAACATGCCAAGTAGTTTCCTGGCTCTGGCCATTGAACTTGTGGTTCCTACCCGCTGAGTGGAACCCCTTGCTCCCTTCCATAGCTGCAGGCTTGGTCCCTAACTTCCATCAAGACTCACCCGCTCTCCTTAAACAAAATAGAAACTACCCCCTCCCCCAGCCCCCCCAGCCCTTGTCACCTCGCACTGCGCATCTCCCTCACCTCACTGTCTTGTTCTCTATTCCCTTTATCACTATCTGCCCTTACACATTTACATGTCCCTACGTTTACAGACTGTCCCCTAGCCTAAAAGTTCCGATAACTATTTGCTGAATGAATAGAAAGACTCTAGAAAAACGCCATTGCCTCCATTTCAACATTATTTCCACTCACCCTCTACTCCCCCTTATACGCACTTCTGTATGAGTGAGCCTCGTTGCAGCAATCTGTCTGGGTATCTCTGAGCCCTGGAGCACCTTCCCGTGCTTCAGACTTTTTTTTTTTTTTTGCTTTCATGGCCATCAAATATTAACAACTCGCCATGCCCTCAGGGAGCCACCTCTCGCCTCATTTGACTACACAGCCTTGCACAGAAAAGGAGCTCAGTTACTAGATGTAAAGTGACTGAAGATGGCAGCTTGCCAGCACATGCTAATGAAACACGTCTCCTGTCCCTCCCCTGCAGCACGCACTTGACAGGGCATCCGGGAGACCTTGCACCAGGCCTAAGACAAAAGTTATCGCTGAAGAGGAGGCCAGGATGAAATAGGATGAGTTTAGGCTCAGGGCAGGGGGTTTGGGGGGAGGACCTTGCAGTACACCAAGGTCATTTATGAATGTAACTGTCTGAATCACTTATTCTACAAAGACTATGCCACTGGGCTTTGTCATGCTAATGGGATCCTATTTGCAAGAAACAGGAATGAATAAATTCCGCAAAATAGTACACATCTGAAAACATTTGCTCTCTTGTCCTCACATGGACAAAAGCTTATCCTGACCCAAAGAAGTAAGTCCAGGAACAGAGGCATTTCACCTTTCACTTGCTTGGAAAGAAAGCACACAATGTTTGGCTAACTTTTACAGAAGCTCCTGCTTCTGCTTACAAGCTGGATATTTGATGTGTGCAAAGGTTATTGCAAAATAAAGAATATGTCATAAAAAGGAGGCTCCTGGAGAAGGGTTCAGAAATAATCTCAAATACAAGCACACACACTCTATTAAGTCCTATGAACCTGCTGTACAGACTGTGCCTGTAGTTAACACATCTGTATTGTAGACTTAAAAGTCTGTAAAAAAAAAAAAAGTCTGTGAAGAGGGTTACTGCTGATGGGAATGTAAACTGGTGCAGCCACTATGAAGAACAGTGTGGGGGTTCCTTAAAACACTAAAAATAGAACTACCATATGATCCAGCAATCCCACTCCTGGGCGTAAACCCAGAGAAAATTATAATTCGAAAAGATACACACACCCCAATGTTCATAGCAGCACTACTCCCAATAGCCAGGACATGGAAGCAACCTAAATGTCCATCGACAGAAGAATGGATAAAGAAGATGTGATATGTGACGTATATACAATGGAATATTACTCAGCCATATAAAAGAATGAAATAATGCCATTGGCAGCAACATGGATGGATCTAGAGATTATATTAAGTTTAGTAAGTCAGACAGAGAAAGACAAATACCATATGATATCACTTATATGTGGAATCTAAAACAAAGTGATAGGGAATTCCCTTGTGGTCCAGTGGTTAGGACTCAGTGCTTTCACTGCCAGGACCTGGGTTTGATCCCTGATGAGGGAACTAAGATCCCATAAGCTGTGTGATGCAGCCAAAAGAAAAGATACATATGAACTTATATACAAAACAGAAATAGACCCACAAACATAGAAAACAAAATTTTGGTTACCATAGAAGGTGGGGAGGGATAAATTAGGAGTTTGGGATTAACATATACAGACTACCATGTATAAAATAGATAACCAAGAAGGACCTACTGTATAGCCCAGGGAACTAAACTCAATACTTTTGTAATAACTTTTAAGGGAAAGGAATCTGAAAAAGAATAGATTTATATATTATTTGTATAACTGAATCACTTTGCTGTATACCTGAAACTAACACAACTTGCACATCAACTACTATACTTCAATAAAAATTTTTAAAACCTCATTAGTTAAAATAAAAAAATAAAAATCTTTAAAGAGGGTAGATCTCACGTTAAGCATTCTTACAACATTTTTTTACAAAAGGACACATGATTGTGGGTCCACAGGTGCATGTGATTGTGTTGTTAATGGTAATTTATGTTGATTAAAAATTCTGTAAAACAAAATTAGTTAAGTATTTTCGTTGTTGCTAAAAGAAACTTTACCAGGGAAGAAAACGTGGATTCTCAAAAACCCTTTGTATTGCACTGGGAACTATAAATTCCAGACTGAAAAATCATGTAATACACAGAAAATGGAAAGAATAGGGTGAGAATGGCAAGTAACTGCTGAAGAGGGATCTTAAAACTGCTTTGACCTGAAAAACATTTCAAAAACAAAACAAGTGATTTATAAATATAAAAAATACAAATATAAACACAAATGTAAAAATATATTTAGGTCATCTATTTTCCTAGATCTTTCTGACAACAGTACCATCTGGAGACTCGGTTTCACCAAGGACGTGAGATCTTAAGGAAAGTTAGACACAGACACTGAAAAGGTTGTTGATGAAATTATTCTGTTTCTTTCATGATTCTTATGCTGTTTTGTCATTGCAGCAAAGAGGCACCTGAAAATTCAAAAACTGAAATTTTCTTTTAAAATTCTAAGTGTGCAAAGTTATAATAGAGAAAATAAATAAACTGTATAAGATTCTAGTGTGAAGTATGGAGCAGTTAACATGTGATTTGTTCATTCAGAGGATATTATTTTAGGAGAATCAAGAAAATAATAATAATATATTGCAATCATTCACGATAATGCTAGTATTCATAGGAGTGTTCTTTTTTATTGAAGTATAGTTGATTTACAATGTTGTGTTAATTTCTGCTGTACAGCAAAGTGATTCAGGTATACATATATATACATTCTTTTTTTCATATTCTTTTCCATTATGGTTTATCGCAGCATATTGAATATAGTTCCCTGTGCTCTACAGTTAGGACCTTGTTGTTTATTCATCCTATATATAATAGTTTGCATCTTCTAATCCCAAACTCCCAGTCCATCCCTCCCCCACCCCCCCCTCCCTTGGCAACCACAAATCTGTTCCATAGAAGTGTTCTTTAATTTATAAATTTGAAATTACAAGTAAACAGATGTGCTTCTAACCTCAGCACAAGTAGGATCAAGAGACTTGAGAAGTAGAGAGCAAACATAACTCAAGTTTCCACCCTTTTTCCCTTCACCCAGTCACAGAGACTCAGAGCAGCCTCTGAGAGTCCCCTGAAAGGTGTCACAAGTGTTTGCAGAGACGCTGGTGAGCACCCCCGGGTACCAAGACCACATCTTCTTAGTGCCCTCGCTCCTCTGGGCACGCTGGCCCCTCCACTGTGAATAGCTCCCAAGTCACCTCTTGCTTTGCTAGTCTGCCCTGAAATTCCCACGCTGTCCCCCGGGCATGGCTGTCATTTTCCAGCAGGCAAGGCTGGGCATTCCCATCACTGGCAGCATGGGGCCCTCAAAACACAAAACTTGAGGGGCAATGGGTGGCAAAGAGGGGATGTCTTCACCTTACTTTTGTGCCACATTCTCCAAGAAAGACCTCAAAGCACCATCGTTTTTGCCCAGACCTTCCAGAAAAGTCCTTCACCCAAAAGTTCTCCAGGCTCTTATCCAAACAGACCCTACACTTTCCAAGCTGTCTGTCATCTTTCTCACACAAAAACGTCATTTAGTGTTTGGGGTCTGATCCAGGGAAAAAGTAAGAAACAGATCCCACTGATACCAGAGCTGTGAGTTATCAAGAGACCTCCAGAGATCTAAGCAATGCTGAATTCCTCATGGAAACTAAAGGCTGGCTTTCTTGTGCTTTTCTATGTGTTCCAGTTTTAACATAAGTACCGAGAATGTGCTGATTTACATACCAAATGTCTCAGAGAGATTTTAGTTAAAATAGCTTTTTCTGATTTAATTTCTTTTTAGATTTTTTTTTTAGCCCCTCTCTCCCTTGGATGTGTCCATTGGTTCGTGCGGCACGGCTAGAGGACGCATATTCCTGAGGGAACCCTGGCGTTCTCGTCAGGGCTCACCCCTATTTTCATCCCCATTCATTCCTCACTGAGCCAGGCTACCGAGCCAGCTTCCACATTTCACTCCCTCTTCATCCAGTAACAGGGATTCCTTTCATTTGCAAAATGCTCCTTAATCCCTTACTGGAATATCCTCCTGGCAGGTCCCCCCAGCAGACCTCCAGGCACCCCTCACGGTGCGAAGGTCAGATCCTTAGTGGAACAAGATGGAGATATCAGATGAGTCACAGAATCCGTTAAAACAAAAATGTAGAATTCGTCAAATTCAAAGAAATATTTGAAGATTACAGATTCTGGGTACTTTGGGGCTTTCTGAGGATTATAAAGTCTTGTTACTTTTAAATGACCCATCCGATCTATCGAGAGTTTATCATACCAAATGTGACTGAATTTTTATAGCCTATCAAAGAGAGGGGAACAGGAAAAGCAGAGCTGGTAGGAAGTTAAAGTTGGGACACATGGGTTCTGTGTCCACCGATGCCACTAAGAAGTTCTGAATTTGGGCAAGGCTCTTACACTCCCTGGTCCTCATTTATCAATAAAAGGGTTGGGCTGAGTGATTGTCAAGGGCCTTTTTAGTTTTAACAATTTATTTCAGTAATAATATATGGTTCTCTACCGAGAACCTAGAAAAGGGGGCTGGTCATAAATAAAAGATAAAACCAGAGCTGTTCCTCAGCTGGTGAGATGATTGTACCCAGCACGGGATTTGGGCAAAAGGCAAAGTGGTTTTCAGAGCTGACAGGAAGAGTGGGGAGGCTGCCAGCCAGGGGGAAGGCCAGAGAATGCCATTTCAGTGCAAAATTTATCTTGATAACGTGAAAACTGGCACACTGTCCAAACAACGGTATTTCACTCTGTATAATCAATTTAAATCAGATAAAGGCACTTTCTCAGAACTCTAAAATACCATGTATATGTTAAAATTAGCTTCAGAGATAACATTGCCAGTATGTTCTTTGAGATTAAAGTGCAGTTTAGAGGGATTCCAGCTGATTTTAAGAAAGAATAAATCTGACTTCACGTAGTTTCCTATTTGGATTAGAACATCCTTTTTTAAAATGTCATCTTTTAGGCAATGGATTTTTCACTTAACCCCAGTGAATACCAACCATACAGGCAACTGCCAAAGACGACTCTACTCAGCCTTGTATGTGTACGAAGCCAGCAATTTAAGTGCAGGAGAATCAACACTTAGAAAGCGGTGATACTTTGGGGGTTTTGTGGAGGAAAAAGTAAATTCCTTGGGTTTTGTGGAGGGAAAAGATACACATATAAGCATGCACACATACACACACACATGCACACACACACAGACACACATTCTCAGTCTTCCTGGAAAATGTTTTGCTATTCTTCAAGGATTCTAAAGAGATTTCTAGGGCCTAAGCCAGGAGTATTTGAACCAGAGAAAAACAAAATTAGTCAAAGATCTAACAGGGCTGATAATTAGCCTCATATAGGCTTGTAAACCTTAAAAAGGCACTGTGAGAGATGTGTTTGGATTTATAGTAACACGTATATAACCATCAAAATTGGGAAGTCCAGACACAATGGTAATTTATGTGGTCAGGTATGCCTTTACTATTCAGAACTCTTTACGGTTGAGGAAAGAAAATCGGGATTCAAATGTGAATTTCATGTTTTGTGGCACCTTATTAAAATTATAATGAAAAATTAAATTCCTCTTCTTGGAACTTCAGTATATAATAAATTGCATAAAAGGACAAAAAAGTACAAGGGAGAAAAAGTGCAGTTTGGGGTGATAAAGTAGAAAGAATATCAGGCTAGGGGTCAGAAGGTCTGGATTCTGTGGCCAGCTCTGCTGGTAACTGGCTGACTGATTTGGGGCAAATCATTTCATTTCTCTGAGGCTCAGTTTTCTCATTTGTAAAACGTAAGGACTGGTTTAGATGAATACAATTCTATGATCACCAGTGTCAGATCTTGTAGCATTTTCTCTACCAAGAGAGCCCCTAAGAAAATTATCGGGGGAGTCAGAGAAGATGGCGGAAGAGTAAGACGCGGAGATCACCTTCCTTCCCACAGATACAGTAGAAATACATCTACACGTGGAACTGCTCCTACAGAACACCCACTGAACGCTGGCAGAAGACCTCAGACCTCCCAAAAGGCAAGAAACTCCCCACGCACCTGGGGAGGGCAAAAGAAAAAAGAAACAACAGAGACAAAAGAATAGGGACGGGACCTGCGCCAGTGGGAGGGAGCCGTGAAGGAGGAAAGGTGTCCACACACTAGGAGCCCCTTCGCGGGCGGAGACTGCGGGTGGCGGAGGGGGGAGCTTCGGAGCCACGGAGGAGAGCGCAGCCACAGGGGTGCGGAGGGCAAAGCGGAGAGACTCCCGCACGGAGGCTCGGCGCCGAGCAGCGCTCACCAGCCCGAGAGGCTCGTCTGCTCCCCCGCCGGGGCGGGCGGGGCTGGGAGCTGAGGCTCGGGCTGCGGTCGGATCGCAGGGAGAGGACTGGGGTTGGCGGCGTGAACAAAGCCTGAAGGGGCTAGTGCGCCACGGCGAGCCGGGAGGGAGTCCGGGAAAAGTCTGCAGCTGCCGAAGAGGCAAGAGACTTTTTCTTACCTCTTTGTTTCCTGGTGCGCGAGGAGAGGGGATTCAGAGCGCCGCCTAAACGAGCTCCAGAGACGGGCGCGAGCCGCGGCCATCAGCGCGGACCCCAGAGACGGGCGTGAGACGCTAAGGCTGCTGCTGCCGCCACCAAGAAGCCTGTGTGCGAGCCCAGGTCACTCTCCACACCGCCCCTCCCGGGAGCCGGTGCAGCCGCCACGGCCAGGCTCCCGTGATCCGGGGACAACGTCCCCGGGAGAGCGCACGGCGCGCCTCGGGCTGCTGCAACGTCACGACGCCTCTGACGCCGCAGGCTCGCCCCGCCTCCTCCGTACCGCTCCCTCCCCCCGCCTGAGTGAGCCAGAGCCCCCGAAGCAGCTGCGCCTTTAACCCCGTCCTGTCTGGGCGGGGAACAGACGCCCTCAGGCGACCTACACGCAGAGGCGGGGCCACATCCAAAGCTGAACCCCGGGAGCTGTGCGAACAAAGAAGAGAAAGGGAAATCCCTCCCCGCAGACTCAGAAGCAGCGGATTAAAGCTCCACAAACAACTTGATGTACCTGCATCTGTGGAATACCTGAATAGACAACGAATCCTCCCAAATTCAGGAGGTGGACTTTGGGAGCAGGATATATTAATTTTTCCCCTTTTCCTTTTTTTGTGAGTGTATATGTGTATGCTTCTGGGTGAGATTTTGTCTGTATACCTTTGCTTTATAATAGCTTTATTTTACTTCACTATATTATATCCTCTTTCTTTCTTTCATTCTATTTTTTTTTCCCTTTTACTCTGAGCCGTATGGATGAAAGGCTCTTGGTGCTCCAGCCAGGCATCAGGGCCATGCCTCTGAGGTGGGAGAGCCAACTTCAGGACACTGGTCCACAAGAGACCTCCCAGCTCCACGTAATAACAAATGGCGAAAATCCCTCAGAGATCTCCATCTCAACATCAAGACCCAGCTTCACTCAACGACCAGCAAGCTACAGTGCTAGACACCCTATGCCAAACAACTAGCAAGACAGGAACACAGCCCCATCCATTAGCAGACAGGCTGCCTAAAATCATAATAAGGCCACAGACACCCCAAAATACACCACCAGACGTGGACATGCCCACCAGAAAGAAAAGATCCAGCCTCATCCACCAGAACTCAGGCACTACTTCCCTCAACCAGGAAGCCTACACAACCCACTGAACCAACCTTAGCCACTGGGGACAGATACCAAAAACTAAGGGAACTACGAACCTGCAGCCTGTGAAAAGGAGACCCCAAACACAGTAAGATAAGCAAAATGAGACGACAGAAAAACACACAGCAGATGAAGGAGCAGGGTCAAAACACACCAGACCTAACAAATGAAGAGGAAACAGGTAGTCTACCTGAAAAAGAATTCAGAATAATGATAGTAAGGATGATCCAAAATCTTAGAAATAGACTAGACAAAATGCAAGAAACATTTAACAAGGACGTAGAAGAACTAAAGAGGAACCAAGCAACGATGAAAAACACAATAAATGAAATTAAAAATACTCTAGATGGGATCAATAGCAGAATAACTGAGGCAGAAGAAAGGATAAGTGACCTGGAAGATAAAATGGTGGAAATAACTACTGCAGAGCAGGATAAAGAAAAAAGAATGAAAAGAACTGAGGACAGTCTCAGAGACCTCTGGGACAACATTAAATGCACCAACATTCGAATTATAGGGGTCTCAGAAGAAGAAGAGAAAAAGAAAGGGACTGAGAAAATATTTGAAGAGATTATAGTTGAAAACTTCCCTAATATGGGAAAGGAAATAGTTAATCAAGTCCTGGAAGCACAGAGAGTCCCATACAGCATAAATCCAAGGAGAAACACGCCAAGACACATATTAATCAAACTATCAAAAATTAAATATAAAGAAAACATATTAAAAGCAGCAAGGGAAAAACAACAAATAACACATAAGGGAATCCCCATAAGGTTAACAGCTGATCTTTCAGCAGAAACTCTGCAAGCCAGAAGGGAGTGGCAGGATATACTTAAAGTGATGAAGGAGAAAAACCTACAACCAAGACTAATCTACCCAGCAAGGATCTCATTCAGATTTGATGGAGAAATTAAAACCTTTACAGACAAGCAAAAGCTGAGAGAGTTCAGCACCACCAAACCAGCTTTACAACAAATGCTAAAGGAACTTCTCTAGGCAAGAAACACAAGAGAAGGAAAACACCTACAATAACAAACCCAAAACATTTAAGAAAATGGGAATAGGAACATACATATCGATAATTACCTTGAATGTAAATGGATTAAATACTCCCACCAAAAGACACAGACTGGCTGAATGGATACAAAAACAAGACCCATATATATGCTGTCTACAAGAGACCCACTTCAGACCTAGAGACACATACAGACTGAAAGTGAGGGGATGGAAAAAGATATTCCATGCAAATGGAAATCAAAAGAAAGCTGGAGTAGCATATCTCATATCAGACAAAATAGACTTTAAAATAAAGACTATTACAAGAGACAAAGAAGGACACTATATAATGATCAAGGGATCGAGCCAAGAGGAAGGTATAACAATTGTAAATATTTATGCACCCAACATAAGAGCACCTCAGTACATAAGGCAAATGCTAATAGCCATAAAAGGGGAAATCGACAGCAACACAATCATACTAGGGGACTTTAACACCCCACTTTCACCAAAGGACTGATCATCCAAAATGAAAATAAATAAGGAAACACAAGCTTTAAATGATACATTAAACAAGATGGACTTAATTGATATTTATAGGACATTCCACCCAAAAACAACAGAATACACATTTTTCTCAAGTGCTCATGGAACATTCTCCAGGATAGATCGTATCTTGGGTCACAAATCAAGCCTTGGTAAATTTAAGAAAACTGAAATCGTATCAAGTATCTTTTCCGACAACAATGCTATGAGACTAGATATCAATTACAGGAAAAGATCTGTAAAAAATACAAACACATGGAGGCTACACAATACACTACTTAATAACGAAGTGATCACTGAAGAAATCAAAGGGGAAATTAAAAAATACCTAGAAACAAATGACAATGGAGACACGACGATCCAAAACCTATGGGATGCAGCAAAAGCAGTGCTAAGAGGGAAGTTTATAGCAATACAAGCCTACCTCAAGAAACAGGAAACATCTCGAATAAACAACCTAACCTTGCACCTGAAGCAATTAGAGAAAGAAGAACAAAAAAACCCTAAAGCTAGCAGAAGGCAAGAAATCATAATGATCAGATCAGAAATAAATGAAAAAGAAATGAAGGAAACAATAGCAAAAATCAATGAAACTAAAAGCTGGTTCTTTGAGAAGATAAACAAAATTGATAAAGCATTAGCCAGACTCATCAAGAGAAAAAGGGAGAAGACTCAAATCAATAGAATTAGAAATGAAAAAGGAGAAGTAACCACTGACAGTGCAGAAATACAAAAGATCATGAGAGATTACTACAAGCAACTCTATGCCAATAAAATGGACAACCTGGAAGAAATGGACAGATTCTTAGAAATGCACAACCTGCCGAGACTGAACCAGGAAGAAATAGAAAATATGAACAGACCAATCACAAGCACTGAAATTGAAACTGTGATTAAAAACCTTCCAACAAACAAAAGCCCAGGACCAGATGGCTTCACAGGTGAATTGTATCAAACATTTAGACAAGCGCTAACACCTATGCTTCTCAAACTCTTCCAAAATATTGCAGAGGGAGGAACACTCCCAAACTCATTCTACGAGGCTACCATCACCCTGATACCAAATCCAGACAAAGATGTCACAAAGAAAGAAAACTATAGGCCAATATCACTGATGAACATAGATGCAAAAATCCTCAACAAAACACCAGCAAACAGAATCCAACAGCACATTAAAATGATCATACACCATGATCAAGTGGAGTTTATCCCAGGAATGCAAGGATTCTTCAATATACGCAAATCAATCAACGTGATACACCATATTAACAAATTGAAGGAGAAAAACCATATGATCATCTCAATAGATGCAGAGAAAGCTTTCGACAAAATTCAACACCCATTTATGATAAAAGCCCTGCAGAAAGTAGGCATAGAGGGAACTTTCCTCAACATAATAAAGGCCATATATGACAAACCCACAGCCAACATTGTCCTCAATGGTGAAAAACTGAAACCATTTCCACTAAGATCAGGAACAAGACAAGGTTGCCCACTCTCACCACTATTATTCAACATAGTTTTGGAAGTGTTAGCCACAGCAATCAGAGAAGAAAAAGAAATAAAAGGAATCCAAATCGGAAAAGAAGAAGTAAAGCTGTCACTGTTTGCAGATGACATGGTACTATACATAGAGAATCCTAAAGATGCTACCAGAAAACTACTAGAGCTAATCAATGAATTTGGTAAAGTAGCAGGATACAAAATTAATGCACAGAAATCTCTTGCATTTCTATACACTAATGACAAAAAATCTGAAAGTGAAATTAAGAAAACAGTCCCGTTTACCACTGCAACAAAAAGAATAAAATATCTAGGAATAAACCTACCTAAGGAGACAAAAGACCTGTATGCAGAAAATTATAAGACACTGATGAAAGAAATTAAAGATGATACAAATAGATGGAGAGATATACCATGTTCTTGAATTGGAAGAATCAACATTGTGAAAATGACTCTACTACCCAAAGCAATCTACAGATTCAATGCAGTCCCTATCAAACTACCACTGGCATTTTTCACAGAACTAGAACAAAAAATTTCACAATTTGTATGGAAACTCAAAAGACCCCGAATAGCCAAAGCAATCTTGAGAACGAAAAATGGAGCTGGAGGAATCAGGCTCCCTGACTTCAGACTATGTTACAAAGCTACAGTAATCAAGACAGTTTGGTACTGGCACAAAAACAGAAATATAGATCAATGGAACAGGATAGAAAGCCCAGAGATAAACCCACACACATATGGTCACCTTATCTTTGATAAAGGAGGCAAGCATATACAGTGGAGAAAAGACAGCCTCTTCAATAAGTGGTGCTGGGAAAATTGGACAGATACATGTAAAAGTATGAAATTAGAACACTCCCTGACACCATGCACAAAAATAAACTCAAAATGGATTAAAGACCTAAGTGTAAGGCCAGACACTATCAAACTCTTAGAGGAAAACATAAGCAGAACACTCTATGACATACATCACAGCAAGATTCTTTTTGACCCAGCTCCTAGAGAAATGGAAATAAGAACACAAATAAACAAATGGGACCTAATGAAACTTAAAAGCTTTTGCACAGCAAAGGAAACCATAAACAAGACCAAAAGACAACCCTCAGAATGGGAGAAAATATTTGCAAATGAAGCAACTGACAAAGGATTAATCTCCAAGATTTACAAGCAGCTCATGCCGCTCAATAACAAAAAACGAACAACCCAATCCAAAAATGGGCAGAAGACCTAAATAGACATTTCTCCAAAGAAGATATACAGATTGCCAACAGACACATGAAAGAATGCTCAACATCATTAATCATTAGAGAAATGCAAATCAAAACTACAATGAGATATCATCTCACACCAGTCAGAATGGCCATCATCAAAAAATCTAGAAACAATAAATGCTGGAGAGGGTGTGGAGGAAAGGGAACACTCTTGCACTGTTGGTGGGAATGTAAATTGATACAGCCACTATGGAGAACAGTATGGAGTGTCCTTAAAACACTACAAATAGAACTACCATATGACCCAGCAATCCCACTACTGGGCATATACCCTGAGAAAACCATAGTTCAAAAAGAATCATGTACCAAAATGTTCATTGCATCTCTATTTACAATAGCCAGGACATGGAAGCAACCTAAGTGTCCATCATCGGATCAATGGATAAAGAAGATGTGGCACATATATACAATGGAATATTACTCAGCCATAAAAAGAAATGAAATGGAGGTATTTGTAATGAGGTGGATGGAGTTAGAGTCTGTCATACAGAGTGAAGTAAGTCAGAAAGAGAAAAACAGATACAGTATGCTAACACATATATATGGAATCTAAGGAAAAGAAAAAAAAAAGGCCATGAAGAACCTAGTGGCAAGACGGGAATAAAGACACAGACCTACTAGAGAATGGACTTGAGGATATGGGGAGAGGGAGGGGTGAGATGTGACAGGGTGAGAGAGTGTCATGGACATATATACACTACCAAATGTAAAATAGATAGCTAGTGGGAAGCAGCCGCATAGCACAGGGAGATCAGCTCTGTGCTTTGTGACCACCTAGAGGGGTGGGATGGGGAGGGTGGGAGGGAGGGAGATGCAAGAGGGAAGAGATATGGGAACATATGTATATGTATAACTGATTCACTTTGTTAGAAACTAACACACCATTGTAAAGCAATTATACTTCAATAAAGATGTTTAAAAAAAAATTATCAAGTACTCCCACGTAATAGAAAAGAGCATTTCATTCAATCCATCACCCCCACGGGTCTGAGGTAGACAGAGGAGCCTAAACACTTGGTATATTATGCATCTAGTCGATCACAATTTATCTGCAGAATATCCCTTTTCTGACATTTCAGAAAGGTCAAAATTCTCAAGAGCTTAATAGGAATGTTAATGTCTTTTACAACTGTATGGCCACTCGGTTATGCTGAATCCTTCAAAGGTCCCTGGGACTGTGGAAAATGAATGACAGTGACCTTGAACATCTGCTGGACTCTGGTCCAGAGAGTAAGGGTAAGAGAAAGGGAACAAGACTTCTTGAATCTTTCAAGAAATTATATAGTCGCTGTTAGTAATATATATAGTGCTCTGTTCACATCTTCTCTACCTTTAGATGTATGTCCTAATATGTGATTTTATTACATTGAAACATTTATGTGCAGCATTTCAGTAGTTTTCTACTCAGGCGTTAAGATGTGGTGTAATTATGGTAAACATTGGCCAGCGTGACACCTGCCTGGAACGTTACAAATGGAAAGGCTGAGAAATGCAATTAGACATTTGACTGCAAAAAGTAAGCAGGATTAATGAACATTTTTGCTTTTAGCATTTTTTTTAATTTTTAATTTTGAGAAAAATAATTGTTTATCCTCTTTACCCAGATTCTCATCCCTTTCACTCAGGTCTATAATAACCCTCCTCCACTTCAGAAATACAAAGCATCAGATATCACGTATTCTATGAACTCATAACTAGCAAAATAGATTAGGCAAATTTGTTTCAGTTAATGTGTATATCTAAGCTTTGCTGTAACTATTGTTGAATGTTTTATTAGATAACAAAGGAGAATTTTACAATGTCATTTTAGACTTTCCATATTCCAACTGTGATAGAAGGCCACTGGTATTCAGAGAAACTTAAATCCTGCTTTCTTACTCCTGACCTCCATCCCCATTCTCACTTCATAAAATAGGTAACCAACAAGGACCTACTGTATAGCACAGGGGGCTCTACTCAGTATTCTGTAATAACCTATATGGGTAAAGAATCTGAAAAAGAATAGATAGATAGATAGATAGATAGATAGAAAGAAAGAACTGAATCACTTTGCTGTGCACCTGAAACTAACACAACGTTGAAAATCAACTATACTACAATAATTTTTTTTTTTAAGTAATTCAAACCCAATTGATAGTATATTCCTATCTAGTCTCTGAGAAGAAACCACTGGAGCAACAAATTAGTTACCTGATGTAAATAAATAAAAGTGAACTTTGGACTTCCCTGGTGGCGCAGTGGTTAAGAATCCACCTGCCAATGCAGGGGACACGGGTTCGAGCCCTGGTCCGGGAAGATCCCACATGCTGCAGAGCAACTAAGCCCATGTGCCATAGTTACTGAGCCTGCACTCTAGAGCCCACGAGCCACAACTATGAGCCCACGCGCCACAACTACTGAAGGCCATGCACCTATAGCCCATGCTCCCTCAACAAGAGAAGCCACCGCAATGAGAAGCCCATGTACCTCAACGAAGAGTAGCCCCAGCTCGCTGCAACTAGTGAAAGCCCGCATGCAGCAACAGTGACCCAATGCAGCAAAAAATAAATAAAATAAATAAATTTTTTTAAAAAGTGAACTTCAACTTTGTCATAATTTAAATGCTAAGAATTATAGGATTTTAATATTCACTTCTGCAAACGTCCTACCAAACATCAAAGAAAAACATTTAATGTGTCAAAACATTTTTACAGGGAACAACCTTAAAGTGAGGTGGGGAGACAGTAGACTAAAACAGCAGATTTTCTTTTTTCCAACTTTATTGAGGAATAATTGACAAATACAGTCACATATATTTAAAGTGTACAAGGTGATGACTTGATGTCCATAGACATCATGAAATGATTACCAAGATCAAGGTACTTAACACATCCATCACCTCACATAGTTAACTCTTTGTTGTGTGTGTGGTAAGAAAACTTAAGACCTACTCTCAGCCATGTCCATGTATACAGCACTGTATTATTAACTATGTCACCATGCTGTGCATAAGACCCTCAGAACTTAATTTTCCTTATGTTACAAAACGCAAGTCTGTGTGCCCAATGCACAGTAAGGAGGCCAAACAAACTGAAAAGTCAGAGTTTTGAGCAGAGGAAGGGTTATTGCAGGGCCAGGCAAGGAGAACGGGTGACTCGTGTTCAAAAACCCCAAACTCTCTGATGGTTTTTAAGGAAAAGTTTTTATAGGCAAAATTTTGACTGAGGGCTGCAGGATGTGTGACTTTCTCCTGACTGGTTGGTGGTGAGATAACAGGGCCGTGTTTCAGGAACTTTGTGCCCAGCCTGAAGTTGCTTAGTTCCTGCAGAAGAACTCAAAGATATTGTTACGTATATTCCTTGAGGAGGAACCAGGGTCCTGCCCCAAGGCTGCACTGTTGCTTCTTGACTGCTACCCCCTTGTTTCTTCATCCCCTGCTTTCCCTAATTAGCAACTGTTGAATCTGCCCTTTGGAACTCAGGGAAGATCAAGGAGGCTGAAATAAGTTTATTTCCTACAAAGAAGAAACAGGGGACCCAGAAAGGTTTTTGTGCCCAAGAGCCCCACAGGGTCCTCCTTGGTTTCACTTATAACTGAAAGTTTGTGCACTTTGACCTACATCTCCCCATTCCCCCCCAACACACACACACACAGCCCCTGGCAACCACTCTTCTATGTTCTGTGAAATAGGAGATGTTTATTGCTACAGATTAAACGTGTATTGCATTCCTGTAGCCTGCAGCCAATTTCTATGGCTCTGAGAATTGTCAGGAAGGGTGTGCCCCTGACCTGCAGGAGAGCTGGTGACAACTCAGTGGTGAGTCTTCCTGCTGCCACGGTAGTGAGCCAGGTTTCAGAACAGCAAGCAGAGTAGCCAGGATTTGCCACGGGCCCACAACGTGGAAATTATTTTCTAATCCAAGTCTGTACAATACCAATACCTGGATAAAGGTTTTAAAAAATATTTATGCCAGCAATCTTAAAACCTCCAGGTGTATTTTTTCAATGGAAAATATTGATGACTTTTTAATTCATCCCAATGTTTATTATCATATGGTTTTACAGGGTCAATATCCATATCTACTGGATATTAAATGAATTAATATTAAATTAAAGGAATGTTACAATGATGCATTTCACAAAACATTCTAAACTCCTGGACACAAAGTACTGTGGAAGAGCTCTTTTCAGAAAGAATTATTAGCCAAAAGATATATTTCCTTATTAACTGGCCCTTATCTTGATATTAGAAACATTTAATTTTTACATCAAACACTGAAATTATTTGACAACCACCAATCATTTTATTCAGAATATAGATCCACCCTCAAAAACCATGAATCTCAGAAAGGAGGAAGGTATTTAAAGAAAGCTGATCCACAATGATGGAGTTTATAAAGAGAAAAAAAAAAAAAGATTTGAACCAGACATGTTTATCATACATATACATATTTTTTTTGTAGTTTTCCTGTATTTTTACTTTCTCTCCAAACGCAATATTAAACTCAGTTAAAAGACACAGGATAATGATTCCCATGTCTCCTGCAAATCTTACTACTATCCAGTTTTATTAACCCACATTCTTTACTTGAGCCTTTGGTGGAAAAGTGATTCAAAAGAGTTCATGAACGACTTTCTGAGTTCAGAACTATTGTGAGCAAACAAGTCCTGCTCCTCATCTCAGAAAGTCTGACCTCTAAAATTTCCACCACAATGTGTGTCCCTGGAGGGACCACTGACAACCCAGAGGCCCTTCCCATCCCACCAACGAGTATCAACAGGAAACGCTGGCCTTTTCAGCACAGCCTTATGCAACTTTTATTCACAGCTGTCAACTACACTGTACTGCAATGCGGACAGCGTTTAAGTAACCTATTTTTTTGCCTTGCCGAATCAAATTGTGAGTGAAGTTGTACTGAAGTTTGATATGTTCTTGTTACCCACATGTCATTTAAACTCTGTGTAATTCATATAATGGTCATGAAAGTTTAGTGAAAACATACGGAGGAAGAAAATTGTTTCCATTTTTAGGACTTTGGAACTATTTTATTTTTAATGAAACCATGAACGTTAGGAGTGTTTTTCCTCTTTCACAAGTCTCTCCAATGTGCCAGAAATAAATGATAAACAGGTAGAAAGTAGTTGTTTGCTTCTTTAAGTCTCCTAACTAAACCAAATTATTGCAGCGGATAAGACATTCTGCTGTTGGTTGAGTATACAAGGTAATTAATTTCTGTACGTCTTCAAGTGCAGTTTGCTGCACAGAGGTAGTATTCTAATGATTTGAAAGAGTTAATACAGACACCTAAAACTCAGAGGGAATAAAATACCTGTTGTGTTCCTACTCTACAAGCTCTGAAGTTACAACACTCAACAAGGATATTCCCACTAACAAGGAGACCATTCCTGTAGCAGAGATAATCATGTAAACAAAAGTTATATTGTGATGTACTAAAAGCTGCATATAGGGTAAAATAATAGCTAATACCAATCTAAAGTAATGTCAAGTAGCGCTATTCGTGTTTTACATGTATTAACTCATTTAGTTTTCAAAATCCAATAAGAATGTACTATTATAAGCACCATTTTACAGATGAGAAACTGAGACCAAAAAAAAAAAAAAGGTTTAAATAACGTGTCAAAAATCACAGCCAGCAAGGATCAGAGATAGAATTTGAGCCAAGTGGTTGGATACCAAAGTCTTCCCCTTTACCGCTGCTGTAGCTGGTGCTCACTGATGCTGTTGAACAAATATTGAAGCTGGAAACACGGGCTCGCTTTGGCCAATGATAAATGAGCAGCAGTCATGTGTCATTCCCACTGGAGACTTCGGGAGACAGGTGATCATGGACATGTATACCAAGTAAAGCTTCCATTGCGAGGGTGCCTGAGTAGTTACAATGAGCAGAAAACTCCTGTGAACCAGCATTTGTGTCGTACAGGTGAGAATTAAAGACTTATTACATTAAGCCTATTGAGACTTTGTTTCCGGTGGATTTGAGGTTCTTGACGTCTCATTGCAAAAAGAATTCAGTGAGAGACAAAGTTATAGGTAAGAAGTGGATTTATTTAGAGAGAAACACGCTCCACAGACAGAGTGTGGGCCATCTCAGAAGGCGAGAGAGCCTCGAAGTATGGCATGGTTAGTTTTAATGGGCTGAGTAATTTCATAGGCTAAAGAGTGAGAGGATTATTCTAATTATTTGGGGGGAAAAGGCAGAGATTTCCAGGAATTGGGCTACTGCCCACTTTTTGACCTTTTATTGTTAACCTCAGAGCTGTCACGGTGCCGGTGGGTGTGTCATTTAGCTGATGTATGGCAATGAGCGTATAATGAGGTTCAAGGTCCACTGGAAGTTAAATCTTCCGCCATCTTGGACCTAGTTGGTTCTAACCAGCTTTTGTCATGTTCTACAGCTATGTCATTCTTTTAAAGGTTGTGCCCCGCTCCCTTCCCTCCTAATAACTTTGGAATTATTCATTACTACCACCCTGACACAGACATACTGCCTATACAATTATGAGGTTCATTCAGGATCACTTAATCCAGTTTGGGGATGGGATTCAGAATGCATATGATTTACCCAGTGAAGGCAGGATACAGGGAGAGAAAAAAGTATAAGCAAAGACCCAAAAGCAAAAAAAACCATGAAGCTATCAAGAATTGCAAGTGGTTGAGAGGACTAAAGATATTCACATTAGGATAAAGTCATAAAATGCACAATTATTCCCATATAATTTGACTTGTTTAAGAACTGGTTTTTTTCTATAATCCATTTTTTAAAGTCATGGTAAATAAAGAGTTCTAAATTACCTATTAGTTTCTATACTTAGTGATGTCAAAGAATCCTTCATTTCATTAAGACAAGTGTTGGGGGCTTAATTCTGTTTCATTGTTGTCACAGAATCACAGCAAAATTTTCAAATGAGACTAATTCTAAGCAGTCAAACAAGCTGTTAGTGGCAGAGGATAAACTTGGAAGGTCTCCTGATTCCCAGTATTTTTTGCTTCTTTCTCATTCCACTTTTAATTTTTATTTCAAATTTGTAGGTGAGCAAGAGTAATTTGGTAGCATATTATTTTAAGGACAGATTCACAAACTGTTAAAATATTCACTGATGGTATAAATACAAATGAGCCCAATATCCCACCAGGAGGCTTAGAGTTCCAAGCTGTAGAACAATTCCCGTTGTTCTGCAGGCTTTGGTAATTTGTTTTCACTGTGTGTGACAGGTAATGACATTATGAAAATTGCACTCATTATTTCTACATTTTAGGTACGTATTATACCCTTTGATGAAGGTACTTTTTGTCTGATTAAAGATGGACATTTACTACTTATTTTTTCATATATGGAGACCAACATTTCTTTCTCAGTTGATAGAAATCACCTATGAATTATTTAGAAAACTTTGCCAGGATAAACTACCTTTGCTAAACAAACATTGCCTTGAAATGGGGTCACCCATGGCAAATTGTATTGGGATGATGTGAAAGACACGCGTGTTTACAACAAAAGGGCAAGTGTAATCTAAGGGCAATGAAAGCCAGCAAGATCTACTTTTTCAGCACTGAACTTAGCAGCAGAAAGTTTTTTTGAAATCTCAGCTTGGGTCAGAATCTGAATCTATCTCTATCTCTCTTGTGTGCAAATCCAGCCCTGTAACTGCTTATACTCTGCTATTGCCTTCCTGGAAAACTGGAGAACTGATGCGATAGTGATGGAAGTTCTACAAGATGAAAAAAAAAAAGAGTTTAAAAAATAACAGTGAAAGTTTCTATGAATGTAGAAATTCTTTCACCATAGGTTTCTTGAGTGTCACTTACCCTCCTATCTAGGAAAAGCTGTTACGTATTCTTACACTTTCTCTGCATGTTGCCATAAGTATTACTACTCTCCCTCCTCCTCACACCCCTCCCCAGACACATGCACATATATGCATCACTTTTTGCATTTTGCATATCACAAAATACTTTCATTCAATCACATGTCCTTTATAGGAGCTTCTTCAAACAATTTACAATGGGTAAAATTCAAATTTTACCCATCTGGTCATGCAGTGTGTCTAAAAGCCCATACAGTTCATTTTTCATCACGTTGACAGATTCTCTTCCATTTCAGCTGACTTTTTTCCCCTGAGTCAGCATTTCCCCTCATCCGTGCATGAATACTGTCCAGGAACAGAAGCTGTGACTACAGCCTGTACAGAGCAGCCTTAGGTTCTTCCTTGGCAGTGGGTTTGACATAAGTAAATTTAAAATGTTCGTGTCTTTTAGCATATAATACTAAATGATCCATTTCTGGTCATTCTACATTCTGATCCAGTTTCTAAAGGCACGTTGCTGTGAAAAACAAAGAAAGTTTATAAATAATGTGCCTCATTTCCTTGCATCTCAGCAGAGAGAAGAAAAGATTGAATGAAACTTCTTCAGTGCTAAGGGAAGAGTAAGCCAGGTATCCGTGTCCATAAATTCTAATATTTGAAATTTTTCATTGAAGGAGTCTTCCTCCTCTGAGATCCTTCCTCATTGCTTCTTTGTCCTTCTCTGTCTTGCTCCTTCTTTGGGAGACTGACCGATATAAGATTACATCACCCTGGACAGCTAGCCCTTGCTAGTTGACTTCTTTTACATTTTCTTACTTTTTAAATTGAACTATAGTTGATTTACAACGTTGTGTTAGTTTCAGGTGAGGAGAAAAGGGATTCATTTTTTTTTTCAGGTTCTTTTAGCTTATAGGTGTTACAAAATACTGAGCATAGGTCCCTGTGCTATACAGTAGGTGTTGGTTACCTATTTTATATATAGTGGTGTGTATATGTTCATCTCAACCTCCTAATTTATCCCTCCCCCACCCTTTCCCTTTTGGTAACCATAAGTTTGTTTTCTATGTCTGTGGGTCTATTTCTGTTTTGTATATAAGTTCATTTGTATCATTTTTTTCCAGATTCCATATAAAAGTGATATCATGATATTTGTCTTTCTCTGTCTGACTTACTTCATTTAGTTTGAATCTCTAGGTCCATCCATGTTTCTGCAAATGGCATTATTCTGCTCTTTTTTGTGGCTGATTAATATTCCATTGTATATATACACCACATCTTCTTTATCCGTTCATCTGTTAATGGGCACTTAGGTTGCTTCCATGTCTTGGCAATTGTAAATTGTGCTGCAATAAACATTGGGGTGTATGTATCTTTTTGAATTATGGTTTTCTCCAGATATATGGTAAACTAAACTAAACTGGTGTAAAGGCAGTTTAGTTCTCTCATTCCTATGCTTTCCGAGCCATTCCCTGAAGCTTATCTTTTTTTCACAGCTACACGGCTCATCTATTCCAAAGAGAAATTCGGCCATTTCCTTAGGAATTCGGCTGCAGTCTGCTGGGATTTTAAATAAACAAAGTGTTTCTCCTACACACAAAGAGTAGTTGGGTATGACAGACAACTCTTAAGGGGGTTCCCTTCTCATGAGGCTCCCATCCTCTGTAAGAACCTCCACACACATGGGGATGGTGGGCGGGGCCATGTGTGTCCTCTGTGACTCGTCCCTGCCCCCAGCCACAGCTGAAGAGCCTCAAGAGAACCCCTGATGGAAGCTGGAGGGCTTGGGATCAGGAAATAGACATAGAGGTGAAGTCCAGCACTCAGAGAGAGAGGCCATGTGCTCCTGCTTAAAGGTCCCAAAGGGCCCTGGTTCCCATCCTGGGGTGAGGCTGGTCTGCTCTTTTCAGCGGACACTCCAGAGTTTGCTGCTTAAACCAGGTAGTGTTCATTTTTATTACATTTACCTAAAATACCTTTGATAAATAAGGCCTTCAGACAAACCACAAAGAAAACCACACAAGGGACTTCCCTGGTGGTCCAGTGGTTACGACTCTGACCTTCTCACTCAGGAGACATGGATTCGATCCCTGGTTGGGGAACTGAGATCCCACATGCCACATGGAGTGGCCAAAATTTTTTTTTATATAAAACTTAAAATAAAAGAAAAAGAAAACCACACAAATTCTCAGGACTGGACAATCATATTTTTTTTAAAGAAAATTCACGTCAGCCTGTGTCCTCTGATCAAGGAGGTGTTCAGCCACTATTGCCAGAAAATGAAATGATCACGAATTCTCTTATATCAAGATGCATTCATCGTACAGAGCAATCCAAGGCATCCTGTTACATATGATATTGAAATCACTGATGTCAGAGGCTTCCAGCTAAGTAGCTAGGAGTGTCAGTAATTCATCCCAGGAAAAGTGCAGAATTAAAATGGTCATTACAGTATAGCCAAGCAAGATCTTCTAGGAACACCTACCCCCCATAATAACATTAGTTAAAAGATTTGGGGGTGATTTCTTTTTTTCCGTTTTTTTTTTTTTTTTTTGAATTTTTTTTTTTTTATACAGCACGTTCTTATTAGTTATCTATTTTATACATATTAGTGTATACATGTCAATCCCAATCTCTCAATTCATCCCACCACCACCATGGGGGGGATTTCTAAAAGTTGTTATTTTTTTTAAACGTTCTTGGCTCCCCAGAATCTGTCATTTCCAGGAAGTCACTAAGAAAGACTGCTGTTCAGAGTCTGATCTATTACAGAGAGGAAACCAGCTGTGGGACAAGGCTGTTTTCTCTGTTAATCGAGTCACGGGTCCTTCTATGCCCTTGAATTTCAAAGTGAAATTTACAAACAATCTGATTTTAACATTTAAAGTATGCGCGCTCTTTCTGCCCACCAGAAGGTAATGAGCAGCCTTAAGTCACTCAGGCTGGGTCTCCTTTTCCTAATTGCCCCCAAATTAAATAAAAATCTCCCTACACACCTTCTGCTGCTCAGTGAAAACAGGATAAAATACGGAACGTTCTAGTAAGCCGGCAGGCGTGAAGTTTGCCTCCTACCCCCGTTCCTCCTCAGCACCACATTTCCGTTCCCTTCCAAACAGCCCTAACTTCTCTGCCTCTTTATCTCCATGGAAATCAAATCTCCATAGCTCAAATTCACGTCGCAGAGAGACTTTTCTGCTATTAGAAAAAAAGATTGTCTTCCCTTTTGCAGTGAGGAGTTTTTTGTTTTATTTCTTTAATGCAAGAATTGAAAACCGCATAGCACAGGGAGATCAGCTCTGTGCTTTGTGATCACCTAGAGGGGTGGGATAGGGAGGGTTGGGAGGGAGGGAGACGCAAGAGGGAAGAGATATGGGAACATATGTATATGTATAACTGATTCACTTTGTTATAAAGCAGAAACTAACACACCATTGTAAAGCAATTATACTTCAATAAAGATGTTTAAAAAAAAAGAATTGAGGAGCAGAGATGGGGGAGAGCGGGGGCAGCTTGAATTACGGGACTACTTAAGACGTAATATTTAATTTCAAACTTGCTGAATCAGTTCACTGTGCAGAGAAAATAACAAAACATTGAATATCAACTATACTTCAATTAAAAAATATTAAAAAAAGAAAAGAAAGTTCCAATTCAATATCCAAGTGGAGACTCAGGCAGAGAGTTGGATGTGTGAAAATGAAAATCAAGGCAGAAGTCAGGGGTCAAGATATAAATTTAAGAGTTATCAATATTTAATGCTTTCCCAATATTTAGTTAGAGAAGGTCCAAAAAGAGAAGAGGGTCAAAGACCAAGCACTGACTGAATCAGTCCGACATTTAGAGGTCCAGTAGAAGCCGGCCAAAAAAGAACTGACGAGAAATAGGCAGGAGAGTGTGGTATCACAGAAACCAGGACAAAGACGTTTCCAGAAGCAGCAACACTCCAGCTTTGGACATCAGACCAAAGAGTCCCTTCTTGAATACAAAAGAATGTCTGTCCCCATCCTAATTTTAAAACAGCTAGTTACACATCATTTGGTCAATGAAAACGGTTAACTAGATCTTAAAAGTTAGATATGTGTTGTCAAGTGAAGGAATAACTATTTTGGTTGAAACCAGCTCACCATTTGTGTGTTGAAGATTGATGGCTGTAACAGAATCCCACTGGAAAGAGGCATTTTTCACCATCAGCACAGAGCCACTGTGAGTGTGACTGAAATGAGGAAGAGCCAGGAGCTCGCATCCTGAATTCCCCTGCAGCAAGCACAGCTGTTTCCCTTCTGCTGCGAATTCCGATGGTTTCCAGCAGCTTCCAAAACCATTTAGGAACCCACAGTAGCCAGCAGCTTCCAAGATCACTGCCTGGAGCAGAGCAATTCTGTCTGAACCAAGCACACAGGAAGATTGGGCAGAAACATCCCCTATCTTTATTGTCCACATCCAGCACGATTCTTCTTATGGGAATGTGCAACTCAACTTGAGAATATAAGTTTTGTTTAGAAAGATAAAAGCAAGTAAAGATTTGCACTCTGAGGAAGCAACTTTTAAACAGAAAGGCACTGAAGCACTGCAGAATGTGCATGACAGACTCAGGAGCCCAGGACGCAGCATTAATGATGCTTTTATGGCCTCATCTCTTTCCATTTGACTCCCTTCTTGGAGCCAGACCCCTAACACGATCTGCTTTGTGGTTTAAGCAGTGTGTCTGCAAAAACATCCTATCCTGAGGCCCTGTGTTCTTGTCACTTGACAGAGATTTAGCAGACTGGATGGGCACACCGCCATCCACCAGACGACTGATGGCAGTACTCAGCATTTTTGTAGCCCACAGCTAAGATGTTAAATAAACAATAAATAATAATAACGTTGCCAAACTCAGGCCCAGCTGCTCACTGCTTGAAAATCAACGCTTGAGAGGCAAGTGTTGGTAGAAAGGAAAGTTGCTTTTAATCAGAAAAGCCCCACAGTCTGGGGGGAAGGTGATTCAGTGCCCCTGAAAACCAACTCTAAAGATTCTGCTTGGCCATTAAACTTTTTAAAGGGAAAAAGTGAAGTACTCTCAGTTACTCATTGAGATAGGGGGTCAGAGTCCTCACCATCTCCCATTGTGTGTAGACTTGTCAACCCCTCAGTGATTTTTCTTTAGATGTTATCTTGTTCACACCGTTTGTTCACAAGATAACTGAAAGGGAAGCTGGGGAAGGGATCTGGTCATCTGTTAATTACTTATTCTTCATTTTTACTTCTTTGATCTATGGAAAGAACCAACAGGTTAGGCAAGGCATTGAGTGATCAAAAGATTTGAAAAGTGTGTTCGGTCTGGAGATGAGTAGAGCATGGGGGCACCTGGTTTAAAAGTTAGTTACAATGTAGCTTTGCTAAAGTGACAAGGAAAGGGGCTTCCAGCTGAGGGCAGTTTCCTGCAAAGAGCTGCTTAAAATAATCATCATCATCAAAATGTAATTAGTATATATTAGGTACCAGGCAGTGTTCTAAAGATTGACGTACATTAACTACTTTAGTTAAAATAAAGGATCCTTTTATGGTTCTAAAACCCCGGGAGATGTGGGCTTGATCTGGAGGCCTGTCCTCACTCTTTTTTTTTTTTTTTTTTAATTTATTTATTATTTATTTTTGGCTGTGTTGGGTCTTTGTTTCTGTGCGAGGGCTTTCTCTAGTTGTGGCAAGCGGGGGGCCACTCTTCATCGCGATGCGCTGGCCTCTCACTGTCGCGGCCTCTCTTGTTGCGGAGCACAGGCTCCAGACGCGCAGGCTCAGTAGTTGTGGCTCACGGGCCCAGTTGCTCCGCGGCACGTGGGATCTTCCCAGACCAGGGCTCGAACCCGTGTCCCCTGCATTGGCAGGCGGATTCTCAACCCCTGCTCCACCAGGGAAGCCCTGTCCTCACTCTTGACTCAAGCTCGGCAGTGGTATCGGGCTTGGCATCGTAAGCCAGAGTCCACAGACAAGGTGACCGGGGCCCGTCGCTCCAGCATGTAGCACGATGTGTTTTCCGCCAGCGACGGAGTTTTGGACGAATGCCCTGGCACAAGTCGTCAGCATGGACGTCCCCCGCTCTGCTTAATCACTTCAAGCACCTTCTCCAAAAGGCACCATACTCTCCCAGGAAATATGGTCTATTTTAAAAGCCAAAGGAAAGTGGATTTTCCATATGGGTGCAACTGAGAGGGAGCAGGCCTGTCCAAGGCCAGACCAGGGCGGGAAAAGGCTCTGTGTTTTGTTGTGATTTCTTTTCTCTGCATAAGCACATCCATGTCTGCATGCTGCACTTTCATTCCTACAACCGCAAGATCTTTTCAGCCAAAAATCAACCATGCATGCACATTGGTCCCTCCCTCTCTCTCTCTCTCACACACACACACACACACACACACACACACACACACACACACAGACGAAACATGGCTCTGGCTCCTCTTGGCATAGATTTTGATTCAGCTTCATTAGGCCAACCATCTGGGTCATTTCAATTCTGTTTCCAGTCCCGAAATAATTGCAGCATCTGAATCAGCCGTTCCCGCAATCCCACCTCTCCCTTTCCCCCTCCCAGCAACCAGCTGCCCAAGCGTAAAACTTCGTAAAGATAATGTTTTGGGAAGATTGGAGAAGTATTTTTAATCCACCTAGGATCAGACGGTCAGAGCTCACCTCCGTGGTGGTCAGAGCAGAGGAAAGCCCGTTCTGCCCCGGAATAATTACTAGGAACCATGTATCCTCCCCCGACCCCTGCTCTGAGCCCTCTGAACTCTCAGATGTGACTAAGCTCATAATTGGGACAGCATCCAACACATAAAATGTGAGTGCAATTTCATCTGCATCCATCCAAATTGTACTGAAACAGTTGCTAGGGCCTTTGGCCTCTTCCTGACTGCTGGACTTTTTATGCCAAAGGAAATGATTAGAGTTTAGGTTAACATAATCAATTGCAGGCCCTAAGACTCCCTAAGCTTGCAAAGGGTAAGTGCCTAACGTATATAGAAATATAACTGTTGGAAGACACAGTCTATGAAGTCCTTCTATTACTGAGTTTTTAAAATGTGGGATTTTAAAAGTTGTAGAAAATATAGACGGGAAATTCATAACAAATTCACCAGCCAATTACTTCACCTGACCATAGCCAAGTAAAAGTTGTCTTTAAAGATGTAAGTAGCGCAAGAGGGAAGAGATATGGGAACATATGTATATGTATAGCTGATTCACTTTGTTATAAAGCAGAAACTAACACACCATTGTAAAGCAATTATACTCCAATAAAGATGTTTAAAAAAAAAAAATGTAAGTAGCAATCGTATGGACACCAAGGGGGAAGGGGGTGGGGGTGGGATGAATTGGGAGATTGGGATTGACATATATACGCTGCTGGGTATGAAGTAGGTAACTAGTGAGGACCTGCTAGTTCTGCACAGGGAGCTCTACTCGGTGCTCTGTGGTGACCTAAATGGGAAGGAAATCCAAAAAAGAGGGGATATATGTATATGTATGGCTGATCCACTTTGCTGTACAGCAGAAACCTGACACAGCAGTGTAAAGCAACTATACTCCAATTAAAATAAATCAAATTAAGTTAAAAAATAAAGATGTAAGAATATGTAAGAAAAAGACTATCAGAAGTAAAAGGGTTTCTTTTGTTGCTTTTGTTTTGCTTGACTGATTTCTTAAATATCTTTGCTTCTTCCTGCTGCCTAATTTAGTCATTTATCCAGCCAGTATTTATTAATTTTTCCATATTTGTTACCATCTGCTAAAAGCTAAGGAGAAACTGTGAACCAGCCAGACACAACCTCTGCCCTGACAGAGCTCATGGTCAAGTAGAAGATACAGAACAGTAAGTAAGCTTTTATGATATAGCGAAGTAACCATGCGAAAGTGAATACAAGATGTTATGGAGATTCTTAGGAAGAGTAACCAACCCAGACTCAGGAAGTCATAAAAACATCTCAGGGAAACAACCTATCAGATAAAACCTGACAGATGGAGAGAAATGAAGCAGATAGGCTGGTGTCTGAGTCTGTTCAGGATATAACAGAGGACCATAGACTAGATGACTTAAATAAGAAACATGTCCCACAGCTCTGGAGGCGGCAAGTCCAAGGTCAGCAAGCCAGCCTGGTCCACTGAGGGACCCCCTTCCTGCTCACAGCCTCCCTTGGCCTTCCTTGGTGGGTGCACAGAGGGAGGAGATCTCATGTCTTGTCCTCTTTTTGTAAGTGCATGAATTCCTTCACGAGGACCCTACGCTCATGACCTAATCTAACCCCAATGACCTCCCCAAACCTCCACCTCCAAATACCATCGCATCAGGGCTTAGGGTTTCAACATGTTAATTTGGGGGAATGCAAACATTCAGTCCATAACAGTTGGGAAATATGTATTCCAGGCAGGGAAAACACTGTATGTGCAAAATTCAGGAGGTTGTAGAGATCAAGGCTCATTCCAGGAATTAAAAGTGACTGTGTACAGCTGAATTTTAACGTGTGAAGGAGGAGGAAGTAGAAAGAGGTATAAGCAATTAGAAAGGGGTGAGGAACATGGGATTTATCCTAAGATCAAAGGTCTGCATTCTTCAAGTGGAGGAATGCCGTAATTAGGTTTGAAAGGTTAAAAAATGATTATGTTAGCTACGTAGAGAAGGAGCTGGGTGGAAGCAAGTTGAGAGTAGGTGAGGCTAAGGACTCTGACACAGACAGGTGGCTTTTTGCTCTAATGAGCTCAAAGGACATATTTTCAGCAAAGGACATCTGAGGACCTTAGACTGTGGAATGTTCAGCGAGTCTCCCATCTCTTCATTGAAAATGTCCCTGGTTGGTGGCAACGCTTGTCAGCTATCTGTCCTGCCAGGCCTTGGGGGGTTCCAAGCAGGGGTTTACCAAAACCACAAGTCCCTTACACTCCAGCAGAATTAACTTTTACAGTTGCAAAAACCATCAGCAAAGTCTGTTAGCTGGATTGAGCATCTGCATTCCAAGTATAATTCCTGAAAGAGCCACCTGAACATCCTGAAAAAATGCCCACAAATCACATAATCACCATCAGGCGATTAGGCATCAAACAGTTGTGATCACATTGTAGCTCTGAAGTAAGCTGTGGGCCTGGGCGATAACTCATTTCCTGCTCTACAATGCATGGGTGGGTCTGAGCAGAGCAGGTTTGACAAGAGCCCATCACAAACGTGGAGATCAGTCTGGAGGCTGGTGAAATGTGGGTGCCCTCAACTCAGGCAGCGACAGTAGGAATAAAACCGGAGAAAGCTGACATTCAAGAGACACTTGTGAGATTGAACTTGGCTAATGACCGGATATTGGGGAAGACAGATTTCTAGGAGGTATTTAGAACTTTAAACATCTCTTTAAAGAACTTTCAGGAAGCATATTTTTTTTATCAAGACTTGGTCATCAGTTGGACCTAAAGATGATCATACTAAACGAAGTAATTCAGAAAGAGAGAGACAAATACCATATGATATTGCTTATATGTGGAATCTAAAATATGACACAAGTGAACTTACCTACGAAACAGAAACAGACTCATAGACATAGAGAACAGACTTGTGGTTGCCAAGGGGGAGGGGCTGGGGGACTGGGAGTTTGGGGTTAGTAGATGTAAACTATTGTATACAGAATGGATAAACAACCAAGTCCTACTGTATAGCACAGGGAACTCTATTCAATATCCTGTGATAAACCATAATGAAAAAGAATATATATATGTATAACTGAATCACTTTGCTGTACAGCAGAGATTAACACAACATTGTAAATCAACTATATGTCAATAAAATTAAAAAAAAAAAAAAAGACTTGGCCATCAGTGAGATTAGCTGGAATCTCACAGTCTCTCTTGTGTTTTTGAGAGACTTTCATGAATTCTGAAGTCTATCAACATCATCAGCAGCACAATGTTTCCCCAGTGAAGATAGCAAGCCCAACATGGCAGGTGGGAAGCAACCTAAGGAAGCAAGAGGTGTTTGCTTCCCTCACCCTCCACGTCTTCTAGCTCTTGCTTTGCCTTCTGGGGCCCCCCACCCTCTAACCACGGAGGGTCTGACACTGACGCTGGGGTCCCCGAGCTGCTCTCCAGCCTTGCTGTCTTGGACAATCCCCGACTCTTCCGTGCTGCTCACATCTGTTCAAAGGCAACTCTCCCCTCAGCCAGCTGCTGGGTGGGAAGGAGAGTTAACATCAGTCCCACAGCTGATAGCACTTTATCCTGATACCATATTTTTAAGTCCATCACTGGCTGACGACGAAGTCACTTTTATCTGAACCTACGTTTGCTTATCTGAAGAGTTAAGTCATTGAAGTAGATCAGAGGTTATACATTCACATACCTATGGCAGCTGAGTGTGCCCTGTGGATGAGTTATGCAAACCGGGTGTCAGGTAGCGGGGAGAGGTGGTTTCCTTAGGGACCTCGCCGGTTCCCACCTGTATTCAGCTTCAATAAACTGTTGCCCTGGAGACTTAGTGTTGACACACCTCTGCATTTTTTCAAGAGAATTTGGATATGCAGATTTTCTATGTAATTATCCAATTTCCAAAAATTTGGCAGTGTAACTAATTCAAATTTTTAAAATTTGTGAGCCAGCTCTGTGTAGGCCAAACAAACACGTCTGTCGGCCAAAAGTGGCCTGGGAATGACCGGCTGGCACCCTCTAGATTGGACAATCTCTGAGGCTTTTCTCTAGCTCTTTAACTGTGGGGAAAATCTGAGATGTTTTCACCTGCAGGAAGTAATCCTTAAAACTGTGGAATTCTAGACTCCAGAGCAGACCAGAGGTAAACATAAGTTTGAACTATCAGGTTGCTCTGAGTGTCCTTCAATTTTCAGCAAATAAATACTTCATCAATATATATGATTAACTTCATTTTTGTAAGGTTTGAACCTGTCCAATGTGGTGAAGGCTGAAAGTGGTCATTTCTAAGACTAAATTGTTGCTTTTATCTTGACCCAAATTTAAATGGAGTTTAGCTATGTTAAAATTAATATCATCATATGTATATATATGTATAACTGAATCACTTTGCTGTACACCTGAAACTAACACAACATTGTAAATCAACTGTACTTCAATAAAAAATCATATAAATAAATAAATTAAATTAAATCAATATCATCAGGGTAATGTTATATTAAAACAATGTGCAAATAGATTTTTTCCAGTTATGAAACTTGAGGATAATAATAAAGGGTCTTTGTTAAATTACCAAGCATTTGTTACTTCTCATGTTATTTATTTTTTTGCTTTGTTTTATTTTGTTTTTTAGCAAACTTTGCTAACATACCTTGTCACAGTGAATTTTAAAAGCATCTGATCTTCAGCTCGGTGATTTTTGACCACCTAGATGGGTGGGATAGGGAGGGTGGGAGGGAGGGAGACGCAAGAGGGAAGAGATATGGGAACATATGTATATGTATAACTGATTCACTTCGTTATAAAGCAGAAACTAACACACCATTGTAAAGCAATTATACTCCAATAAAGATGTTTAAAAAAAAAAAGCATCTGATCTTAAAGATCATCTATAAAACGTGAGAAGTGCTAAATATTCTTTATTTGATGCTGTACATAAACCACACTAAAATGCCTTTCATTAAGTAAAAGGCAATATTGTAGATAGAGCATTTTGATTAAATTGGCACAGTCAAGACCAGAAAGATAAAGTGGACACATGGTCAGTGCATCTTCAGCCCTTGTCTTAACAGGCGAATGAACACAACTTGAAACACAGGTGACTCTTGCTCTGGTCTATGAGACAGTGAAGGGAGCTTTTCAGTACTTAAATATATGTGTTGTCATTTGTTATTTCTCACCGTCCTCTGGGTTAGCTGGGCAGTTGCTCTAGTCTGGGCCAGCGGGGCTAATCTCTGTGGTCAGCTGATGGCTCTGCTGAGGCTGGATGGTCCACGATGGCCTCACTCTCACGCCTTGTGTGGACAGGCAGTTTGGTCTCAGGGGCCTCAGCTGGGGGCTGCCTCTGCTCTATACGCTGTCTCACCCTCCGGGAGGCTCACCCATGCTCCTTCCCAGAGAGGACTCAGGGCTGCGAAGGAGGAAGACAGGGCAAGCCAAATGGCTCATCCTGGCCACACACCAGCCCCTGTTAGTATCTGCATTTGTGACTTCTGAGCTACTCCGAGTTCTTTCCTGGTCTCTGATTAGGCCATGTCTGATAATGTCCCATTGGCCTGGTCCCCAGACCTCTCTACCCCACACCCCTGCCCCCCACTCCCCAGACCTGCCAACAGCACAAATGGCCCCTCTGCACCATCTTAGGAACTGTGCAATTTTGTGAGACCTTCACTACTTCAGAACACACATCTTTTTCTTCTTCTTCTTCTAAAGCTGCCCATGTGGTATGAGGCACTTGGTAAGGCTCTCCGTTCTCTGGATTTCAGGTGGACACAGATCTCTATTTTGTTTGGATGCCCCTCAACTTATCTTAGGTTTTGACCATCACATAGACAGTCTTGTTTGAGACCCGAAGAGCTACGGCACTGGATTCCTTTTGAGAAATTCAGGCCTCACCTGCTTCTATCCCTTCTATCCTTCTCTTTTGATCTTCTCATGTCAGGAAGGTCCTTTTCTTTACCAGCAGGAAAATTTTCTTATATCATATTCTCCATCTTCTTTTGCTCTGTGAATTAAGCTCTATAATGACTCCTTCAAGCATTGGCTCAATATCTTTCAATTCAAGTCCTGAAGAAGGTCTAATTCGCCATGGGTCAGCATGAGGTCTAAAGGTCAGGCCCGGAGCTTCAGTTTTATGACCATTCAGGAGTTCAGACAGGAAGACTTTATGAAAGCTCTCTCTTCAACAGAGGTTATCCGATAATGGGGAAGAATGAAGTGGTCATTTTCAAAATAAGCTGATCATGGCTTCTATCTTGGCATACATTCAAATGGAGTTTAACCACATTAAAAATTAACGTCATCTGGGTGCAATCATGTGCAAATAGATTTTGTCCACTTATGAAATTTGCGAACGAAAAGATAACGCCAGGTGTTTTTTTTAATGCCTAAAAAATGACTCTAATAACTTTGAATTGACATCTTAGGCGGCCTTAGTTCAGATTGTTTGCATATATTCATAATGCTCTAAGAGTCCCTTAGAAAGAAAAAAGAAACATTTACTCAGTCACCACTTTGCATGACATGCTGTTTAATTCTGTTTTCCAACTTGTTCAAAACACTCTCTTGGGATAGCTGAATAGTTTTTCTAAATCATACTTGTGAATTGTTCCTAAGATGGCAATGGCTTTAGCATGTTATTTTTATAATCTATACATCTAAAGTTATTTAAATATGAGTTTTTATAAAAGCATAGAGGCAACTGGCCAGGAATTTAGTGTTAATTTCCTAAACTTTATTACTTCAACCATGTCTAATGTGTGCACCATAATTTGTAAAGTACCGTTAGCACAGATGCTATAAGAAAACTCAAGGAATGTTTCAGAGGTTGAATCCTACCATTGAATACCACTGAGCCTAATGTTTACTAAAACTTTTTTGCCTTGGGACTTCCCTGGTGGTCCAGTGGTTAAGACCCTGTGCTTCAACTGCAGCGGGCACGAGTACCATCCCTGGTGGGAGAACTAAGATCTCACATGTCACGCTGCATGGCTGGAAAAATAAAAAAATAAAACATTTTTGCCTTTTGTTACATGCCATCACTAAGTTATTTTTCATCATATTGTTGTGTGTTTTTTTATCTGGTTATAAGGACCCAGAAATAAAGCATCATTTCTGGGAAGTAAAGAGAAAATACACAAGAAGCAGGAGAAAAAAAAATAGCAATCCAAGGGTTTCTTAGAAAACAGGCATCAATAGAAACATAGGATCTTGAAAACAGAGATGACAGACCTGCTGTATGCTGACCTCAAATCCACTCTGGGGACCACATGTACGAAGAACGCAGACCATGAGGGTCATTCAGATGGAGGAAGGATTGAAAATGATACCACGCTTAAAAAATCAAAATAAAGACCTCTGAGAGATCGCAATGCATTTAACAGAGAAGACTCAGGGTGTGATGGTTAATTTTATGTGTCAAATTGACTGGGCTAAGAGATACCCAGATAGTTGGTAAAACATTGTTTCTGGGTGTGTCAACAATGTTTTCATGTTTAATGTTAACATTAATGTTTAATGTTTTGATGGCATTAGCCCACTGTGTCCCCCTTTGCCTGGCAAAGCAATAAAGCTATTCTCTTCTACTTCACCCCAAACTCCATCTCCGAGATTCAATCAGTGTCGGGGTACAGAGGCCAGACCTGGCTTTAGAATCAGCAGACTGAGGAAAGAGTATCATCCTCGCCATTAGATGTTGTGGGTAGATGACATCTAATCTCCTGAGGGCCTGGATGGAAGACAAAGGGGCAGGAAGGGCTGATCTGCTCTCTCCGAGCCATCCATCTTCCCTGCCCTCGGATATTGGCCTTCAGACTCCAGGACCTATACCGTCCGCCCCTGATTCTTGAGCTTTTGGACTTGGACCGGAACTCACACCACCACCAGCTTCCCAGGGTCTCAGGCCTTCAGCTCAGACTGAACCACACCACCAGCTTTCCTGGTTCTAAGCTTGCAGACGGCAGATCATAGACCTTCTCAGCCTCCGTAATCACCTGAGCCAATTCTTATAGGAAATCTCCTATGGGTCTGTTTCTCTGGAGAACACTCACACATGGGACATTCAGAATAACACCCTTCAGATGTGGGAAGTACTGTCAGGGGAAGAGAAATCAGTCTTCCTTTATTGACCCTCCAGGCACAGAGGTTTTCTCCAGCCAACCGTACGGCATCTCTTACAGGTGGAGATGTAAAGAGACCCACGGGTCCCCATCACGGTAACGTGCGACCACAGCAAGGCCACCAGCTGAAAGAGGTGCCATCAAAGGAACCTGAGCATCAGAAGGGTGATAGGAACAGTTGAATTTTAAGTTCCTTTATGTCCTCTGGCCTGAGATTTATAGTCAAACAGCATGGGTGTTGAGAGCATACATCTAGCAAACCTGGGCTCTGAGAAGCTCAGTTTTACCATCGTCCTTAAGGTGCTGTCCACATCGGAGGGCCCCTTTGTGGGTTATCAGACATTCACAGGGTCAGTGAGCACTCAGGGCAGAGCCAAATACAGCACAGTCTCAGGAAAGTTCCCTGCTACCTTTACGACTAATCCATCCTCTTGAAGATCCTCTCAGAGAATGATTCAGGAATCGAAAGACAAAGCATCACTGAGGACACACCTTTGTTTACAGCAGACATTGAAACAGAGCAGCTGCAAGAAGAGAAGAATCATTGTTAAAAATCCCGGCCATCTGGACTTTTTTTTTTTTTAATGTTTTAAAAATGCATTTTACACAAACCTTTGAAACACAAGGAGTCAGGAATCGCTTTTCCTGTTCTGCACTTGAACATGGCAAAGGCAGCCTACCTGGAGGCTGGGCTCTCTGTTCTGCGTCTCTGAAGTCGGATCAGTGGCATCCGACTCAGCAGAGAGTTTCTCCCCTTGTGTCTCTTCCGTCCTCGTGGACTCCAGTTCCAGCGACTCCATGCGGAGCCCCAGAGTTGGGCCCAAGGTTTGCCCCTTTTGTCCAGAGGAAAACGTCCTTTCTGAGAAGTGCGTTTCTGTTTTTCGGTTTGGGGTTTGGGTGTTGAGTGGGTTCTGTGCGTCCCCGGAGGACATCCTGCTACCTCGCACGGGAGCATCTTTGGCCCCGGCGGTTCAGACGCCGGAACGCACGCGCCTTCTATTCGTTTTCTGGTTGTCGAGTGACCCCTGCTGGTCACTGGGAGATGTTGCCGCCTTCCCTCATCTTGTTTCGAGTTAAATTCAGTCATCAGGCTGGAACTGCCACTTTCCGGGATTGGGTTCGCCTTTGTTTAGCTGTGATAGCTTCTATGAATACCTGTCGTGCGATAAATGCCATTTTCATCGCATTAAACTCAGGATTTTGAAAACCGCTCCCCATAAAATGGTGAAATTCACAGCAAAGGAAAACACCTCTGTGCTGGTGAATCTTCATGATTCAGTGATCTCGTGCTGACAGAGGAGATGACAATTTTTATACTTTCTTGAAAAATACTAGTCGGCAACAGACACGGGGACTGACACGTTTTGAAGCCCAGCTGGCGGCACAAAACATTTGCTTAAGCCTCGCCCGGTTGCTCCCATTGACGGAACATCCATAGCTACCCAACCATAGAGCAAGGTAATCTACGGCTTACATAGCAGAAAGGATTATAAATAAGGCTAAAAGCATCCCAGCATTTCAGAAGTCAACAGCCTAGCCTCCCTGGACCTTTCTATCTGTAAAACCATTGGCATTTGTCTATTGAATAATTTTTTGTTTAGTGCACCTACTATGTAAAAGGCTTGAAATAGGGCAGGGAAGAAAATGGGTAATAAACAGAAAATAGAATACAGCCATAGGTTAGCTGCAACAATATTTTTTTTTTTTTTTTTGCTGCAACAATATTAAATCTATATTTTTTGAGCCTCTTACCTGTTCGTATGTGTTCAATAATTTATTTCCGTGAGGGTCAGTGTCTTCTACTGAGATTCTCATCTGTTGTACAGTGAGAGAAAAAGCGATAGCATATACTTAATTACCTTAATATTGTAATGACTAGCAATCCCCTTCCAATAATTCACAATAAACAAAGCTACACCTTTAAAAGGATTGTACTGTATACTCTTATGGAAAATAATAGCAGCTCACTTTAGCCAGAGCTGAGATGGGCAAACTTTAGCTCAGCCAATGATGTAGGTTCCTTAAATCTCTTTAGAGGAAATATGAGGAGTATCATTTTCAGTAGTCTCAGAGGTCAACTCAAGATGAAAATGCAGAAGAAAGGAAAAGAAGATTGGATACTCATTGGCTATATGGATGTGTGTGTGTGCATGTGTACAAATGTTCCATATACACAAATACTCATAAATAGATGTCCAAACCCTAACGTGAATGGAAGAATCACACTGATAACTAAATACATTTATGGGATTTGAATGAGGCACTGCCTGTTACCTTGTGATTTTCCTCTGTTAAATTTTAGGCACATGTAGCATATCACCTCCCTCTCTTTAGACTTTGCAAACCAAGCTATTATTTATTCTGTTTATTAGTACTTTCTCTTGAAAAGTCAATCCTCCACAGACATGGAAACACTTTTGTTGTATTTTTTCTTTCCTCTGAATTCTCATCTCTATTTGCCTTCATCCTGGCAGTGAAATGCCTCAAACTGAATACAGTACCCCAGGCTTTTTAAAAAGTCTTCGGGACTTTCTAATAGTAAAGACCTTGCCTGGGTTTGAAAATCAGCCTGTTTAGAAAACAGTAAATTCACAGCTTTATCCCTTTAAAGTCTTATCACAGCTCTCCTTTTTATTTATTGGCATGCCTTTTTCTCTCTCAGAGATCTCTTTACTTTATGTGGTTCTTATAACATCTTGACTCTTTCAGTCGACATTAATTTAACTAAATATTTCTGCTTCCCTGTGTATTTTCCCTTGAAGTTTTCATTTTTTGTTGATTCTCTGTCTTTTAACTGTTCCTTTTGTTCCATTTTCCAATACTGCAGTGACCCTTAGAGCTTGGAGGAAATATTTGCAAATCTACACTGACTTCCTGTTTATTTATGGCTCTTTCGGCAATGTTCTTTTCTTTGCAAGGAGCTCAAATTCACCAGCAAGAGCTAAGGTCATACTCAAAACATACCTCTGATTTCAACCAAAGAATAAAGGGAGAATAAAAACTGAAAAATATTTTAAGAATCCTAAAGATACTCTGACTTGATTTAAGGGATACATTATAAGGTACATTGTTCTTTTTTGCAGTGAAATGGTGTGGTCTCTGGATGTAACTCTTTTTCCACCCAACTTGAGAATTTAAACTTTGTTCAGTTTCACAAGATCAGAATTCTCTAAATATCGTGGAATTTATCTTAATAAAAAAGAAAACAAATCCTGCTCAGTTCCTTCATCTTACAGTTTTTGCCTTGAGGGCATCACCTGAGGACATCATCTGAACTATCACCTGAGGGTATCACCTGAGGGCATCAGTGGAAGTTTGCTGAACAGTCTGTATTGGTGGCGCACCTGACTCAGCCTGGACAGTGGCCAAGTGTCACTGCTGTTTTAATTCTTTGGCTTTTTTCTTCTTCTGACTAAGGTATAGCTGTTTCTTCATCTTAGCTATAGCCAGGCTTTACAAAGTCTGTATCATCAAGTTTTCATTTTTAGTGTAAAAGTATCTTATGGTTGGTGCCACTTGTCTGTTCTTTTTATCTGGCAGATGCCTATGTAGATAAGCTCCTGAATCTGAGATCGCCTACAGACCATGCTTTCAAATACCGGGTGAGTGGAAAGGCAGTTGGATCATCTCCACCCATTTCTGTAGATGATTTATTGTGAACTCCAATAATTATTTCCATGGTGCGCTCTTCATGTCTCTACTACTGGTTCCAAACACCAAGATAGAATCACAGACTTGCACAGCTAGGATGGAGTTTAGTCCAACCCCTTTACCGTATAAATAAGGACTAAAATGTCGCTAAAGAAGTTACGGGATTGTCCATGGTCACAAACGTTGGCCAATGACATAGCTAGAAAAGTATCAGGTCTTTGTGAATTTATATGTATGTGTGAGTAGACGTTCATGCAGAACTTACCATAGACAGCAGACGGTCTGAGCTCTTCACAAATCTTGGCTTTTATAACCCTTATAGCAGCCTTCCGAAGTAGATATTCTTATTATCTACCCAATTTCAAATATGAAGAAACTGAGGTGCAAAGAGGTTAAATAACTTTTTCAAGGTCATGTCATAGGGAAGAACCTTTATGTTCTATTACAAGTTCATCACTAAAGGGACGTTGCCTATAAGCTTAAATTATACATAATGGCCCATCTCTGGGACCCCTGCCTCCCAGGTCACGAGCATGAAGCTAAACTACCTTGGTTTAGCTCACAGGAAACACCCTGACCAGGCCCACCTGTGATGGGCTGCAGGAAAAAAGAAATTCACACATCTTCTCCGGAGTCGTGCCAGAACCAGGAAATGTTTGATTTTACTCCCTTTCCTTTTAGTTTAAAAGAAGCTTGAATTCTAACTCAGGCAAGACAATTCTTTGGGATGTTAGTCCACCATCTACTGGGTCTACTGGCTTTCTGAATAAAGTTACTATTCCTTGTCCCAACACCTCATTTCTGGTTTTATCGGCCTGCTGTGTAGCAAGCAGTACGAGCTTGGACTGGGTAACAATCACATACCTGGTAGGTGGCAGAGCAGGAATGGAAACCCAGGCAGCCTGGGTCCCAAGCCTGGTCTCTTAATCACTATCTTTCATGAATGTCAAAGTCAGTTACATGTCATCAAGATGTCAGCCTGTTCCAACTGATGCATAAACTACCTCAATATCACTAAGCTCTCTGTCATCAATCAACACATCTTGGTTTCCAAAATTATCCTCACCCTGGAAACATAAACAATCTCTTCAATTATTCACCCATCGAGCCAAGGCATGCTTTATCCAGATGTGAACTCCTACATAGGGAGAAATATAAAATCTCACTCCCTTGTCCTCAGGGAAACAAATTCTGAACCAGAAGGTTACAGCAGACTTTTGAAAATCACTACCCTCTGTCTGCTCCACTCACAATATGTTTCTATAAGCCCCCTTCTGTCCCCCTAGTGGGATTGGAGCGTTTCTAAGGCTGAGATGCAGGGTAAACACCTTTACATTGAACAGATTTGTTCTGTATCCCCTGTTTGCCTGTGGCCGCCTTTTGCTTTTCAGGAGCCTTTGGGATTGAGGCATCACGCCAGACACCTGAGGCAAGGCACACAACAGATGTAAGTCATGCTCCTCTGTCATCCAGGGTCTGCCCTTGTCCAGATCTTCTGGAGCCTGTCACACAGTGGCTTTGCACAAACTGTGCTCCGTGGTCACTGGGACCCCGAGAAGAATGGCCTTAGTATCAGCTGGTGAGAATACAAGAAAACTCGGAAACTCAATGAGTCCACAGTGCCTGGAGAGGAGTGGCTAAGAAGCCCTTAGCACCTGGGATTTAAAGACCATCCTCCACTCAGGTTTTCATTATACCAGCAACTACAGCATCAGGGACATTTACTTGCAATAGCATAACAACCAAAGCACACCAGAGAAAGATGTTTCTATGACTTACCTGTTGCCTTAATGAATTTTTGCTTGTAAGGTATGAGGGAAAAGACTGTAATATTGTCTTCCTCTAAAACACAGCAATTTGACAGGAACAACTATTTATGCTGTGGGAACATTTACTGGCCCCAAAGAGTCTGAGGTGGTTTGGAGTGATTTTGAAGGGGTTCCGAGAAATACAGGGCAAAGACCCTGAAGGGTATGAAAGGAAGCAGATGTCAGGTGTGGCGTTATCCATCCGTGCATGCCCACCCACGGAGTCAGAAAAGGCTTCCAGTGTTTTATCTCCACAGAACAGCAGATACTTCCATTGTTTTCAGGAGAAAAGGACACGTTTAAAAGTTGAAAAATCACCCAGCACATACAGTGTAGGGTGTAGAGTTCTGGGGAAAATCTGGAGCAAGTTAAAAGGGATCTATAAAGTCATGTAGGGGAGTCAGAGAGAAGTAACATGAGTAAATTTCTTCTTCAGACGTGTATATGAAATGCCTTCTTTGCTATCACTGTATTACACATTTGGATCTTTGTGTTAAGTGTTGTGGGTTGTCTGTAAATATGATTCAGGGTTTTATTTTATTTTCCCTCAGATGATCATTTATAGTGAATAGTGATAAATGATAGTGATAGTTTTAATCATGGTGCCACCTTCACCCAGCGTGGACACCACACTCCCTCAAGAAAGCACCCAGGTTATTTGCACCAGGATAGGCGCAGAGTGGATGACCCACTCTCCCCGCCCACAGGCCCTCTGCCCAGCAGGGGCTGGTGATTAGCAAAGCCTGCTGGACCGGCTCCCTTCAGGTTGAGGACTAGAGAAACCGTGTCTGGCCTGTGGGTCAGAGAGAAACCAAAGCGAGCCAAGGGAGGCGGCGCTGACCGTTGGAACGGCCTTGGTCCCTTGGCTTTCCTAATCTTCATCCCAGTACATGCAGGTCCTTAAAATGAGCTTTGTTTTCCTAAATCTAGTGCACCTCTCGGCTCCCTGCAAGCAAAGCACCCAACTGAGCACAATATGAAATTAATCAGTGACGTAGCCATTCAGGGGAGCAGCTCTGGATTTTATGTCCTGAACGCACTGCTAACAAATCTACTCTGTCCCTCGTGTACACATTTCATCCTTCACCACGTTCCACTCAAGGGCATTATTTTTCTTCCATTTAAACCCTCTTTGTCTCTAACATATTCTCTCTCTCTCTCTCTCACACCACCATCATCTCATCCCCCAGCACACAGTCTCTGTCAGAGAGACACAGGGAGAATCTCTGCCCTCGTTTGAGGAAACTGGCCTCCAAACCTAAAAAGAAGTAATGAAAAATCTAGTTAAATGTAACATAATGTAAGGTAAGCTCTCAGGCCATTTCTAAGTATAAATGAAAATTAGTGGAAAACTAGACTTTTGTGACTTCTTACTGCTGTGTAACAAATTACTTCAAGATTCAGTCATTTAAAACAGTAAATATTCATTGTCTTGCAGTTTCTGTGGGTCAGGAATTCAAGAGTAACTTACCTGGGTTGTTCTGGCTCAGGGTTTCTCATGAGGTTTTATTCTTCAAGTTTCACCTGGAGCTGCAGTCACCTAAAGTTCTCTAAGAGTTTGTCTGAAATTAGATTTGACTGAGGTTCACTTATATAACTGGTAAGTTTGTGCAAACTGTTGGCAGGGGGCTTCAGTTCCTCACAAAAGGACTTCTCCGTAGGGTCTCTCGAGTGTCCTAATGCAACCGTGGCTGGCTTCCCCTTGGGTGAGTGACTCAAGCATAAGCAAGGCAGAAGCACTGTCTTTTATGACTTGGCCTTGGAAGCCATTCACCATAATTCCTGCTACATTTTCTTGTTGAGAAGAAAGTCACTAAGTCCATTCATATTCAGAGTAGGCGGGTGGAGGGATTAGACTTTACCTTTAGTAAGGAGGAGTAAACCTGTCTATTTAGTAATATGCTCTATTGAGTAAATATTAAGCATATATTTTTAAAACACTATTTAAGCTCCTAGAATTTAAATATTCCTATAAGCAGTATATGGTTTTCAAACCTTGGCTGCTAATTCCTCTCTCCAATTTTCCATAAACTTTACCCATTCCAAGTCACATAGTGCTGTTGAAAAATAAATCTTCTGAGTAATTTGGGGTTCAGTTATACAGCATAGTGGCTCCTGAATTGACATCCATGAAAATCAATTTTAATTCATTCATATGTGGCTAAGTAAAATATTTTATGAGGTACTAGATCAAACATCTGTTCTATTTCTTTCAACTACTACTTCAGTAATTGAATTATTTTTGGAAAAGCAATCAAATGAGTTTCTCATAATTATAGATTGTTGATTTGTTCATATTTCATGTCCCTTACAACACTTAAGTTAGCAGGTTGTTTTTTCTACAAAGCACTTGTTCCATTATTTTACTAGAAGCTAAAGCAATCTTATTTACCCAAGTGACTTGCTTCTCAATTGAAATCTGTTTCTTAAGAACAATGACAAACTAAGAGTGTTTATCTTATTGTTCCAAAACTGAACGTATATTTCTCTTCTGGGTGATTGATTTTCACTGCTAGGAAACAACAGCAGGTATCCTCAGAAATGTTCATTTAAGTAAAGCAAGAATCCACCAGACAAACATCATGCAGATAAACAGAAAACACTGCTTCCTCTTGCCAAGTCCACAGTTGGGTTAACAGAATAACAAAAGTCAAAGAGTCAGTGTATCTAATTAGATCAGACAACGTATTTCAGTGAAAAAGTAATCAGATCAGATGTTTAGCTCATCTGCTCATTCAACAAACATTTGTTATATATCTGCAGCGTATCAAGGGGGAGAAGTCAAGATGGTGGAATAGGAAGACGCGGAATTCGTCTCTCCTCACAAGTACGTCAGGAGCACATCTACAAATGGAACAGTTCTCACAGAGCACCTGCTGAACATTAGCGGAAGACTTCGGACACCTAAAAGGACAAGAAAAGTGCCCTCGCCACTGGGTAGGATGAAAGAAAGAAAAGAGGAATCGGGAAGGGACCAGCAGCCCTGGTGGAGAGCTGAAGGTGAGGGGAGGTCCCCGCACTCAGAGAAACCCCTCACAGGAGGGGAATCAGCTGGGACAGAAAGGGACCTTCGGGGGATTGGAGGGGAGCGCAGCAGATGGTCTGTGGAAGGCAGGACAGAGTAAGAACTGTGCACATGGTCTGTGCCGCAGCCCTGCACACCCAAGCCTGAGTCACGAGTCTCCTGGTGCAGAGGGGGACTGAGTGCCTGAAAGTGGGGTTTGGAGTGTGGACCCAGGGAGGGGACAGCTGCTGGCTGTGAAGAGACAGCCTGAAGGGACAGGAGTAAGGAGGTCCACCATCAGGGAAGTTTGCGGAAGAAGCCTGGGACACCACAGAGGCAAGGCATCATTGTTGAGTGGCTCACCAGGGGTGGCCGCCATCACAAACCCCTTCCCCACCCGCTGGCCTCTTCAGCCTCTGTGGGCACTGGGAGGGACTCCCATCTGAGTCAGCCTCACCCACCCCTCAAGCCAAGGCTTCTTCCACCTGCACAGGCTCCTAGGTCCTGAGCACCACCCATGCCAAAGCCTCCTTGGGAATCAGCCCCGGGTGCCCCTGCCTGAGACAGGGAGCCACCAATGCTGGCGGGGGCTGAGTGCTAAAGCGTGGGGTTAGGAGAGCGGATCTGGGGAGAGGACCGCTGTTGGCTGCGTGCATACAACAGAGGGGACGGGAGGGAGGGGCTCTGGGGCCGGGAATGCCCCTAGGGGAAGTGTGGTCTGCCTAGGAAATGAGGTGCCGTCGTTGAGTGCTGCACAAGGGGCAGGGCTGCCACCTCCCCACATGCCAGCCCCTGCCTCCGTGGGCACTGGGAGGGACTCCCACAGGAGCGAGTGTGCCCCAGTCTGTCACAGCTGCCCGACAGTCCCCGCCACTGCAGCAGCTCGCACACCCCACCTTGTGGCCGCCGTACCCCTCCCCGACCTGAGTGCGTAGTGTGCCCTAGTCAGCTGCGGCTTGTACTCCCTCTCGCCTGGGCATGGAACAGACGCCTGCGAGTGGCGCACATGCAGAGGTTGGGCCAAAACCAAAGCTGAGCCCCTGGGGCGGTGTGACTAAGGAAGAGGGACAGAGATCTCTCCTTGCAGCTGCACACGCCGTGGGTTAAATCCCCGAGATCGGCTTGGTAAACCCTGCATCCGTGGAATATCTGACTGGCCAGTGAGTGCTCTCACAACCACGTCTCGTGTAGCCTTAGCAGCAGTGGACTCTGGGGGCAAGTACACGTGGGGGTCGGGCCACGTCACAGCCTGAGCGGCCCCCACCGTGCCCACAGCAGGTCCAGACCCGACCTAGAGACACTGGAGGGCCTCCTGGGGAGGCGGGGGCTGGCTGTGGCTCACTGTGAGGGCAAGGACACTGGCAGCGGAGGCCTCAGGAAAAGATTCTTATTACCATTATTCTTTATTTTGTTTGTTTCATTTTGTTCAGTTGTTGTTGCTTTTATTATTTTTATTTTATTTTTTTATTATTTTAAATTATTTATTTATTTATTTATTCCTTTTAAAATTCTGTAGTATATTTTCTATTTTTACTTTTTTGTTGTTTTGTGGTTTTTTTCTTGTTCTTGTTCTTGTTCTTTGTTTTTTTTTTTGTAGCTTGCTTTCTGTTTTTGCTTTGTTTTTTATTTTTTGTTTTTTTTTGTTTTTGTTTTTGGTTGTTAGGACGAGAAAGCCACCCTGCTCCTGAACTCCAGTTGAAGTGTAAAGAACAAAGTCCAGACTTCTGATGGATAAAGTAGTAAAACACACCTCCATTACCAAGTTTATAGTCTTGAAAGCAAAGCGCCATTAGAGGGGATAAAGTTGAAGATATAGACAAAAGAAAGAACGCTTAGTGTAGCAAGTTCCTGGAGAAGGAGAGAGAGGACAGTGTCAAAGGACAGACTGACCTTAAACATTAGAAATGGCATCTTATCTTCTGAGACTAAAAGAAAGAGGGTAAGGTTAAGGAGGAAACAAAATCCTATAGAGAAGTGGGTTCAGGGAACTAAGAGGTAGCTACCTTGATTAACTGACAATTAGTGCAATCAAAACAGCTGAACCAGGAGATCCAGGGGACCCAGACATTAATTACAGATAATTTGAAGGTCAAAACAATTAAATCCTATAAACCAAACAAAGCATAATGATGCAAACACAACAAAACAATTACTATAAAATAATGCTGGATCCCTATTTCATTCTTTAAAGCAAAATTTCAGTTAGATCTAGATTCAAAAACATACAGTATAGAGATTCCACATATAAGTGATGTCATATGATATTTGTCTTTCTCTGTCTGACTTACTTCACTCAGTATGACAATCTCTAGGTCCATCCATGTTGCTGCAAATGGCATTATTTCATTCTTTTTTATGGCTGAGTAATATTCCATTGTATATATGTATCACATCTTCTTTATCCATTCCTCTGTCAATGGACATTTAGGTTGTTTCCATGTCCTGGCTATTGTAAATAGTGCTGCAATGAACATTGTGTGCATGTATCTTTCGGAATTATGGTTTTCTCTGGGTATATGCCCAGGAGTGGGATTGCTGGGTGTTATGGTATTTCTATCTTTAGGTTTTTAAGGAACCTCCATACTGATCTCCATAGTGGCTGTACCAATTTACATTCCCACCAACAGTGTAGGAGGGTTCCCTTTTTCTCTACATCTTCTCCAGCATTTATTTTTTGTAGATTTTTTTATGATAGCCATTCGGACCGGTGTGAGGTGATAAATCATTGTAGTTTTGATCTGCATTTCTCTAATAATCAGTGAGGTTGAGAATCTTTTCATGTGCCTCTTGGCCATCTGTATGTCTTCTTTGGAGAAATGGCTATTTAGATCTTCCACCTAGTTTTTGATTGGGTTGTCTGTTTCTTGATCTTGAGCTGCATGAGCTGTTTGTATATTCTGGAGATTAATCCCTTGTCAATCACTTCATTTGTAAATATTTTCTCCCATTCTATGGGTTGTCTTTTTATTTTGTTTATGGTTTCCTTTACTGTGCAAAAGCCTTTCAGTTTAATTAGGTCCCATTTGTTTATTTTTTGTTTTTATTTTCATTACTCTAGGAGGTGGATCAAAAAAAGATCTTGCTGCAGTTTATGTCAGAGACTGTTCTGTCTGTGTTTTCCTCTAAGAGTTTTATAGTATCCAGTCTTACATTTAGGTCTTTAATCCATTTCCAATAAAAATTAATTTTAAAAAACATAGAATAAACCCCAGAAGTATCAGAATAAAATAATTACTATGATATAGTAGGATCCATTGCACACTTTTAAGACTAAACTATGTGTCATGATAATGTCACACACTATTTTTAAGAAAAACTCCAGCATTTTACATCCCCCTTCTTCCTGGCTACTCGCTCTGCTGTCTTGGCTGTTTTTACAGGTTACGTATAGTTGTGGATTTTGCTGAGATGGTAGAGACAGTAGCTAACCTGCAGAGATTAAAACCTGACCTGTGAATTGAAACTGCAGATAAACTGCCAAGGTTGGAGAACGTAGCTGGTTATGGAGTGTTCCAGCCCTCACCACAGTGCATTGTAATTCAATTAAAATACTCTAAAGATAATTTCCTTTCATTCACCCAATGGCACTGAGGCCCCACTGAGGAAAGAAGCCTTATTAGAGGTAAAAACAACAAGAGTGGAGGCACTTTTTGCTCTGAAGAGGCTCAGTTTCTGAGAGCTGCCTTTGACTACAAGGAAACTTCCATCCTGAGCCTTTCCACTGATCTCCTCCAGGAGGTCTTGGGTCTTCCTCTCCACATTCCTCATCCTGGAATACTGGAATAATTCAGTAGAATCCGGAGAATATTCAGATGGGACCCTGGCCTTTCTTCTAACCAAACTAAATATTCCTCCATCCTTTCATTCCTTCCTTCCAATTTATGCCATTATACAAACAATGCAATCAAAGTTCTGATTGTCTGTAGCTCACAAAACAATGGACTCAGCTCTAAACATCTTGTTTTCATTCTGTAAAACTGTTTTAGAAATTATTTTAAAATTAAGGGAAAATAAACATCCATATCTTACGTGGACTGCTTCTTACTTCAGAAAAAAACAAGTTACAACAAACATGACTGGTGGGCAGGACAACAGAATCAAGATATATGATCTCAGGTGCCCTTTGGAATTAATTTTATCATTTTATAAAACCCCGTAAGAGATTGCTTCCCACCTGCACCTCCTGAAACTCCTAGAGCCGTGCACCAGCAGCACTTAATCACCGAGTCAGCCCATGTACCAGCAGGTTTTGTATTTGTTTTTGTCTCTGCTAAACTTCAGGGACCTGTCTGAGAAGGACACGGGTCCAGCCTCTCTCCTGGACACTGTGAGAGTAAGAGAATGTTACCATCACCATTCATATCACCTTCATGGGCTCTCCTTCCTCCCTTGACTTTGGGCATTTCTGCGGTGCTTTGCTAGAGAAAGGACAAAAAGCCTATGCATTCATTGCTGTAAAATTTTGAGACAAGAATTCTGTTCAGTCTTTGTTGACTCACGGAGCACACAGTGTGCAAAATCCCCTTTGACATACATACACTGCTATGCATAAAACAGATAACTAATGAGAACCTACTGTATAGCACAGGGACCTCTACTCAGTGCTCTGTGGTGACCTAAATGGGAAGGAAATCCAAAAAAGAGGGGATATATGTATATGTAGAGCTGATTCACTTTGTTGTACAGCAGAAACTAACACAACATCGTAAAGGGGCTAAGCTCCAATAAAAATTAATTTTAAAAATCCCCTTCCATGCTTTAGGAAGATAAGAGTCTGAGCAGATCTTTGTCTTGAGACTATTGTCTCTTTTTCACTGTTGCTTCCTGAGGAACTGTTTCCAGCTGACGGTGTTAAGTTTGGGCAACAGTTATGATGTTATAGGTGAATATTCAGTCTTGAAGGCCCTTTAGTCTGCAATTTAAGGACAATGGCCAAAGCAGCCCCAAATCCTTCTAGTTGACCAAGCTCAAGGCAAGCGAGGTGGAACAGCAGAAAGGTCTGACTGGGTGTCATGCACAAATTAGAAAAGGAAAGTTTACCTGAAGACTTTGGCCCAGGAGCTAGTGATACGCATGGTCACAGGCTCTGAATGTCACCCAAGGCTGGCTTCAAGGGGATACAACCTGTGCAGTCACTTAAGGCACCATCAGAAGGGCCCGCGTTCAGTCACACTCTGTTGTTACCATCTTAAATCCTTAATGATTTTTGAATAAAGGCTCTGCATTTTCATTTTGCATGGGACCCTGCAAATTATTTAGCCAGTTCTTTCGTCAGTTCTTCTTTGTATACATCGTGAGGCAAGAAAAAAGAAGAGTCAGGTGAAGTCAAAGCAGCTGATGATCGATCAGGGAGGTGGGGACCCCAAGATTCTTCTCTCCATCCCCAGTCCCCTTCACCCAGCCTGGGCCATTCGGCACCGTTTAAAATTACTCCCTCTGACTCCTCAATCACCATCTGCTCTGATTTCAAATAAGAAGCTGAACAATAGTAAAATGTAAGCTCATGCCTTTTTTCACACTCACTAGAAAGATCCACTTTATGTAAGGGAGCTGCAGGGGAGAAATATGCCATAGCAAAAGGTCCTCGGAGGGAGGCCAGTGGGGGAGAGACACTGAAAGAACTGAAGGTGGCTTTCCAGGAAGAAATGAAAAGAGATCTTCAACACTCAGAAAGGTGTAAAAGCAAAAACAGGATGATGTCCCCAGAAAATGGCCCAGATCCCCTCCTGCTGGCAGAATCATGACCAGGAGGTACAGGATGGCAAGGCCCACATGATATCTCAGAAGACAGCCCAGATTGCAGCCTGAACAAGTAAGAGGCTTGTCTTTTGTCAACAGAGAGAGGAGATAGCAATTTAGCAAGTGTAGTTCTGGTTTTTCCTAAGACTCAGCGCCTGCCACATGCAAGTGGAGGAAGAGAGAAAGAAGGGGAGAGCAACTGGTCCCCGGGAAGATTATTCAGAGTGAGTGTTGGGCATGTGATGGGGGTGGGAGGGGAGATGGATGTCACACCTGCCGGGAGGATGGAGAAAGTCGGGAAGATAAGTACGGAAGCAAGAAGGCTCCAATGTCTCAGACGACGGTGCGGGAAAGAACAGCTCTCCAATAACTGCAGGTGACGGGACGTGATCCACAGTCTCAGGTGACCCAGGACCCCTCAGGACTCCCATCCATAGAGCACATTAAAGTTTGATATATGCTACATAGTATTTTCTCTTAATTAAACTTTACGGTAAAATTACTTGTCTTTTATTTCAGATATCCCCAGGAGTGCTGGAAAAGAGAAATGTACAACCAGGAATTATTCCATAAAAGTAATTACCTGCAGGAATTCATAGAACCAACGTGCTGATTCCGATGTTACACATGCTATTAGCCACATTCAAAAAAATCTTAATACAAACAGAATATTTTTATCCTCTGCAGATGGTATCAGCTCTGAAGAAGAAGCCATTTCAATGCTGACGTGATAACTGCAGATGCTACAAACAGTGGGAAGACCAGCGGACTGGGGATATTGATTCTGGATATAATTCTGCCTCTGCTACAACCTAACTACAGGGCACTGGCCCATCATAACCTGTGATTTCCATTGAAGAGGAAATGTTTAGACCAGTGGTCCTCAAGATGGGATGACACACCCAGCAATATCAGCATCACTTGGGAACTTATCAGAAATGCAAGTTCTCAAGCTCCAGCCAAGATCTACTGAGTCAGAAACTCTGGAGGCTAAAGCTGTGTTTGAACAAGCCCTCCAAGTGATTCTGATACATGCAGAACATTGGAAACTACTGAATTAGGTGAAGTCCAACTGTCCTGTCGGCTCAAAAGTTCTAAGCATTGTCATCCGTATCCTCATCCTCGGTAGTGTATATCAAGAGCTTACCCTGTGTCCCCCACCCCTGTTCTAAACACGTTTTGTACAATAATCCATCTAATTATTACAACCCCCTGGGAGGTCAATTCTATTATTATTGCCACTTGGCCAATGAGTTCTGAAAGGGCCAGGTCGCTGTGATGAACCACCAAAACCCTTCTTGTTCCTCCAATTGCAGAGACCCATCCTGCCCAAGGACACATCCTTTCCAGAGAAGCCCATACCAAGTAATGAGTCACAAAAAGGTTTAAAGGCCTGACCCCACCATGGGGCAACTCTGACAAGCATGTGTGCTCCCTCCAGAGCTCCACATGGGCTTGGCTGAGCCTTGGTCAAGCCTGCATCACAGTCTGATTTCTCCCCCTGCCAATCTTGCCTGCTTCCCCTTCCTTTCACATGTGTTGATCCCTAAATGCTCTGAACAACAAACTTCTCAGCGTCTGCTTCCGGAAAACCCATTTTACAACAGTAGCTGACTAAATGTTAGAAGCCATGGTTGGTGGAGCCAGGATTCCAATCCAGGCAGAGAGAGTCTAAGCCTTGGGCTCTTAACTACTTATTATGCTGCCCTGTAATGTGTCACCCAACTGGCTTGTAAATTAGTGGCTCAAGCATTTGAGTATGAGACGTTAGAAATAATTTAATTTTAAGGCTACATGGGATTGCCCCAGGTGGCCTCTGGCTTGTAGTGAGCAAGCACTCACTTGATCTGAGAATTTCTGATGCCCAGTGTTATGCTGTGTGATGTTACCTCCCCCCTTAAGGAAAACAGTCACATATTATAATACCAATGAGATAAGATCTTTAGGTAAATTATAATTGTATAGGAACATTTGGCACAAAGCCTAGAACATATTACAGTTGATACCACAGAAATACAAAGGACCATAAGAGATGACAATTATATGCCAACAAAGATCATAATCTAGAAGAAATGCATAAATTATTAGAAACATACAACTTACCAAGACTGAGTCAGGAAGGAACAGAACACCTGATCAGACAAATAACAAGTAACAAGATTGACTCAGTAATCAAAAACCTTCCAACAAAGGAAAGCCAAGGAACAGATGGCTTCACTGGTGAATTCCAACAACCATTTGAAGAATAACTAACTTTAATCCTTCTCAAACTCTGCCAAAACAGAGAAGAGGAGGGAACACTGCCAAACTCATTATATGAGGCCAGTATCCTGATACCAAAGTCAGATAAAGATGCCACAGGAAAAAAAAAAAAAAAACTACAAGCCAATATCCCTGATGAATGTAGATGCAAAAATCCTCAACAAAATACTAGCAAACCAAACCCAGAAACACATTAAAAGGATTATACCACGACCAACTGGGATTCATCTCTGGGATCTAAGGATGGTTCAACATGCATAAATCAACTAATGTGATTCACCATATTAACAAAATGAAGGATAAAAATCACGTAATCATCTAAAACAATGAGGGAAAAGCATTTGACAAAATTCAACACCCTTTCATATAAAAATTCTCAAACTAAGTACAGAAGGAATTTATGTCAACATAAAAAGGCCATCTACACAGGGAGCTCTACTTCACTTCGCTGTACAGTAGAAATTAACACAACATTGTAAAACAACTATACCCCAATTAAAAAAAAAAAAGAAAAAGAAACTTTGGAGGAAAATTCTGGTCTTTGAAAAAAATTGTCTGGATAATTTGAATTTTGAAATATGTAACATATGTATTTTAACAATTCCAATTTATGCTATTCTATAAGTAAATGCAGATTTATTTATATAGTACATTTATATCATCTTGTACTCTAGAGTTTCGCAAATTTCTGGAAGTTTATCAATGATGTCATTCTAGGGGTCTTTCTCTCAATAAATCTTTCAGAGCTAAACAGCTGAAAATAAACAATTTGGTTTCCCAAAAAAATTTTTTAAATAAAAAATAATTAAAAGGCCATATATGTATATGAATGCACACAGCTAACATCACACTCAGTGGTGAAAAACTGAAAGCTTTTTGTCTTAGCAACAAAATGCTATATGCTATACCAAATACCGTATTGCCTAAACAACAGAAATTTATTTCTCACACTTTAGAGACTGGGAAGTCTAACATCAAGATGCCAGCTGATTCAGTCCCTGGTAAGAGTCTTCTTCCTGGTTTGCAGGCAGCTCCCTTCATGTATCCTCACATGGTGGAGAGAAAGGTTAACTCTTTTATGACTCTTGTTATAAAGACCAAATCCCATACATGAGGATTCCACATTTGGAAATTTCACGGCCAAATTTCTCCCAAAGTCCTTACTTCCAAGTAGCATCACACTGGGGATTAGGGCTTCAACATATGAATTTGGGGACACAAACATTCAGTCAATAGTACTTTTCCTCTAAGGTCAGAACAAGACAAGAATGCCTATTCTCACCACTTCTATTCAATATAGAACTGGCCAGTGCAATTAAGCAAGAAATGGGAATAAAAGGCATCTACATAAGAAAGGAAGAAGTAAAATTATCTCTACAGAGGACATGATCTTATATGTAGATAACCCTAAAAAAGCCACACACAAAAAACCTATTAAAACTATTAAGTGAATTCAGCTAAGTTTTGGGATACAAGATCAACAGAAAAAAGCAGCTGCATTTCTTTTCACTAACAACAAATTATTCAAAAAAGAAATTAAGAAAACAATTCCATTTACAATAACATCAAAAAAGAATAAAATACTTAGGAGCAAACTTAACCATGGAGGTAAAAGATTTGTACACTGAAAACTATAAAACATGGGTGAAAGAAATTAAAGAAGACATAAATAAATGGAAAGATATCATGTGTTCATGGATTGAAAGACTAAATATTGCTAAAATTTCCACATCATCCAAAGCAATCTACAAATTCAATGCCATCTGTATTAAAATTCCAATGACATTCTTTACAGAAATAGAAAAAGCAATCCTAAAAATCACACCATGAAAGACTCTGAATAGCCAAAGCAATTTTAAGCAGAAAGAACAAAGCTGGAGGCATCACACTCTTTTGTTTCAAGATACATTACAAAGCTACAATAATCTAAACAGTATGGTATGGCATAAAAACAGACATATAGGCCAATGGAACAAGATAGAGAGCTCAGAAATGAACCTGTACATATATGGTCAATTGATAATTAACAAGGGTGCCAAGGATGCACAATGGAAAAACAATAGTCTCTTCCACAGATGGTGCTTGGAAAAGTGGATATCTACGTGCAGAGGAATGAAAGTAGACACTTATCTTACACCAGACACAAATATCAACTCAAAATGAATTAAAGATCCAAATGTAGGACCTGAAAATGTAAAACTACTAGAAGAAAACATAGGGAGAATCTTCTTGACATTGGTCTGGGCAATGATTTCTTAGATATGACACCAAAAGCACAAGCAACAAAAGCAAAAATCAACAAGTAGGATGAGGTCAAATGAAAAAGCTTCTACACAGCAAAAAAAAAAAAAAAAATCAGCAACAAAATAAAAGGCAACATACAGAATGAGAGAACATATGTGAAAACCATATATCTGATAAGGAGTTAATCTCCAAAACTTATGAACTCGTACAACTAAAAACCAAAAAGATAAATAACTTGACTTTAAAAAATGGTAGGATTTGGACATGCAAAGGACACATAAAAGGCTAGAGAGGGTGGGGCTAAGAATTCCTGACATAGTGAATTCATAAGAAAGGGAATTATATTTTAGAATAATGTGTCACAGGACATGCATGACAAACACAGAATCATTTTTGCTTGGCTAGGCTAAGAGCAAAGAGTGCTGGAAAGGGAATAGGAGAAAACTAAAACAGAAAAGTTGTGAGATCAGATCGTGAGGTTAAGGAGTCTGGGCGTTAGGCAATGACCACATTTTCCAGCAGGGAAGGGACGTGCCAGAGCTCTGATTCTAGAAAAGTTTATATGGGAACAAGAAAAGACTGGCGAGGGAGCCCAAACAGGAGGTCGCCGCAGAAATAACAAAGACCTAACCCAGGCTCAGTCACCTGGGTGAGGAAGTAAATATTTCAGTCAAGGAACCAGACTGCCCAGTGCGTAGGAGGTGTGATGGCAAATAAGATCAGGCAGATGAGAAGGACAGGAATAGGGGCAGCCTGAGAAGGCAAACAGAGGAGACAGGCTAAGAGCAGCCCCTCCACTATCCAGATGAACCACTGGACCCCCCTGGATCCAGAACCCCTTCATTTATCAAAAGAGAGAAGTGAGGCAGCTGGGACGTTTACCTGGCCTCCTGCTTTGCATCTTACGATTTAATATGATTGCCCAAGGGCAAGCCATTGTATGTTCTTGAGCAGGGAAACAATGAGATGAAAGGGATGGTTTGACAATATGAGGCTGTCAGCAAATACCTATTGTAGGAATTACTGTGTTGATAACACTCTCGGCACAATGCCTTCCATGTCATATTTTATATTCTTAGGGAAGCCTTTGAGATACACTGACCATGAAGCATCTATCAGTGCTGAGGATAGGCAAGATGCTTCTCTTGTAGAAAGGATAATGGTGTAATTGCAAAACGGATTCAGATGAGAATTTCAAAAGCGGCACTTAAAGGCAGGGAATTGTACCTACACTCATGAACCATTCAACAGTCTCAGAGATACGGCTACTCTTCATTTATTCAACATATGATTGAGCGTGGCTTTGGGACAGACGTAGTGATGGGTGAGGAATCCGGTGCTAAATCAGACGGATAGGGGCTTTTCCATTGTGGAGCTTACAATATGGGAGAGGCAAATAGACATACCTATTCAAGCTGCCAGCAGCACCATGAAAAGACACCACGATGATGAGAAGTCAGCGGATCTGATTTAGGTTGGGAGGTAGACGTTGGCACATCTTCCATGAGAGAGAGAGGTTTAGGCTGAGACCTGAAGGACGAGAAGGAGTCCGCTCGACCAAAGTCAGGGAGAAGGGCTGGGAGAGGAGGGGAGCGCGTCTCCCCTGTCTCGCTGTCAGAATCTGGTGAGGACTGATGGCGAGCGTGCCCCACACAAGGTTGCTTCCAACCTCGGCTGCGTGGGGAGGTGCTGCGCAGTTCAGCTGCCCTAAGCCCCCTGCAATCACCCGCAACCCCCGCGGGAGGGTCGGTAGAGGGAATGCCATTGCCGACGCACCAACAAGTGGGACTGCACCCCTGACTTCTTCTAGATCCGATGGTCCCCACAAAACTCCTTCCCTCCTCCCCCCAGTGTTAACATGGAAGTTCCCTGGATCTTGGAATATTGTTTTCATTCATTCCTTTTCTTAAACATCATTTTGAAAATCATTAAAAAAGTAAAAAACACCAAAAGTAAAAGAATCTCCAAAAAAAAAAGAGTGTATATATGTATACGTATAACTGAATCACTTTGCGGTACACCTGAAACTAACACCACATTGTAAATCAACTGTATTCCAATTTTTTAAAAGCCAAAAGTAAAAATGAACCAAAGTATTTGTACACTGTTTAAATATGATACAATGTAGGTATCGGAAGTCTTCCTTTTCCATACCCTTTCCCTGACATTCAATCCTATTTCTACAACCCTCTTTCCTGTTGACACATTGTGCATTTCTTTTTCAATTTTTTTACTGTTTACTCAGACCTGATTTTTTTTTTTTTTTTTTACAAATGACTTTTCACATCACATTTCAAATGTAAAAGATTGCCATTGTGCATATTCCCAAGATGTATATACAGTATTACTTATTTTCAGAAAGGGAGACCAGCCACCACAATTCAAGGGAAAAAAGTTCTGTTATCAGCCCAGTGTTTTCCTCACAACAGATTCAGAACCGATAAAAGATCTACTTAGACCAGCAGCAAGATTACCGGCAAGCAGCAGGGGAGACCAGAAACCAGACATCTGGGACAGATCAGTTTCTTGTGGAATAAACTGTCCTTAAGATAGACATATAATATTAACAGCCCAAATTGTATTCAGAAGAGTAGAGTTTAAGTTTTAAAATGCGATGAGTATTATATTGTGGTGATTTGTTTGGAAAAGAAAGAGAAATTTAAAATATCTTCGTGTAATAAATGGCTGAGTATATAGCCTCTGCTTCATAAAAAATGTTAACATACCTGGAAAAGAGTTAAGGCACGTGTGGTGAATGAATGAAATAAAGGCATTGGAAATCGATTCTATGCCCAGTATACCTAGTAAGAACTGTTTAGTTCAGAGATGTAAGAAACAGGAAAAATTTAATAAGAAATTATCAGCATGTGAAAGAACAATGCGTAAATAGTGATGGACATTTGTTATCTATTATCAGGGAAGAAAAATGAGAGAGACATAGGCTCAAGTATGATTAGAAAAAAGTTAACAAGCAAACTACATTAATTGTCAGGCTAACTTTAATGCAGATAAGCACACAGGTACACAGTGCTTTACATGTGCTTTCACGTACTTCTCCAAATCCCCCTCCTCTTAAATTCTCATTGTCCAAAATCAAACTAGACTGAACTGCGCCCTCCCCCTCTCCACACCCTCGCTTGTAACCAAGCAGAGCCGCTTTAATTGTTCAGTTCCTCAGGAAAGTGGAACTTCTGGTATATTGGGGGGATGTATTTATCATTCTACTTTGAGAACAGCAGGTCTTGGAGTTTACATGGCGAAGTTAATTCAATACATTAGGGCTTAGACACAGCATTTCCGTGCATCACGAGGAAATAATCTGCGGTTGCAGGAAACTACCACCAGAGCGAGGGTGTGAGCCATTAAAGAAGGGGCTGAGCCCCGGAAAACCCCTTGGTTATTAAAAGAGCAGGTGCAAAGAGACATAACCAACAGTTTGGCACAAAGCCCCTAGGTATTCTTTTCCTGTTGTCTTGTTTTTATTTGATTTGATTATTATATTTATTAACTCTCCTGCCTCTTTTTCAGAGCTCACATCAGTTTCCTTCCACCCCAGGGATAAAGACCAAGCTGGGTATTTCTCTTCCGTGTCTTTTTTATACTTTTAATACCAATACACGGGGACTTCCCTGGTGGCGCAGTGGTTAAGAATCTGCCTGCCGGGCGTCCCTGGTGGCGCAGTGGTTGGGAGTGCACCTGCCAGTGCAGGGCACACGGGTTCGAGCCCTGGTCTGGGAAGATCCCACATGCCGCGGAGCAACTAGGCCCGTGAGCCACAACTACTGAGCCTGCGCGTCTGGAGCCTGTGCTCCGCAACAAGAGAGGCCGCGACGGTGAGAGGCCCGCGCACCGCGATGAAGAGTGGCCCCCGCTTGCCGCAGCTGGGGAAGGCCCTCGCGCAGAAACGAAGACCCAACACAGCCAAAACTAAATAAATAAATAAATTTATTTTAAAAAAGAAGAATCCGCCTGCCAATGCAGGGGGCACGGGTTCAAGCCCTGATCCGGGAAGATCCCACATGCCACGGAGCAACTAAGCCCGTGTGCCACAACTACTGAGCCTGCGCTCTAGAGCCCGCGAGCCACACCTACTGAGCCCAAGAACCACAACTACTGAAGCCCGCGCACCTAGAGCCGGGTGCTCTGCAACAAGAGAAGCCACCGCAATGAGAAGCCCGTGCACTGCAACGAAGAGTAGCCCCCGCTCGCTGCAACTAGAGAAAGCCCGCAAGCAGCGACGAAGACCCAACACAGCCAAAAATAAATAAATAAATAAATAGATTTATAAAAACAAACAAACAAAATAAATAAAATCCTTGGTCTTTATTATTAAAAAAAAAAAAAAAAAGACCATTTCCAGTCCTTCTGACGGCTGTTACCACTTATGTCCTCAGATCCCTCCTTGCCCCTTGGCCCTTCTAAACTTTAACTTACCCTTCTCTCCCCCCACCACTGGTTTTCTCAACTGTGCCCCCTCACCATTGCTTTCCCCCACTTGCACCGTCAACACTGGGCTTCTCTGTCACCAGAGCCCTTTTTACCACCGTATCCCACATCCTTAATAAGCCATCTTTCACACCCACCACTTACCTTTTCCCATCTTCCCCAGACCACACGCAGACACTGGATCATTTTGTCCAGCCAGACCTTACTTTGTCTCTAGACCCTACCTGCTGCCCTGATGACACCCAATCTCAAGACATCCATTTCTATATACAATGGAATATTACTCAGCTAAAAAGGAATGAAAATGGGTCATCTGTAGAGACGTGGATGGACCTAGAGAGTGTTATACAGAGTGAAGTAAGTCAGAAAGAGAAAAACAAATATCATATATTAATGCATATATGTGGAATCTAGAAAAATGGTATAGATGACCTTATTTGCAAAGCAGAAATAGAGACACAGACGTAGAGAACAAATGTATGGATACCAAGGGGAAAAGTGGGGAGGAGGAATTGGGAGATTGGGACTGACACATATACACCATTGATACTATGTATAAAATAGATAACTAATGAGATCATACTGTATAGCACAGGGAACTCTACTTAATGCACTGTGGTGACACAAATGGGAAGGAAATCCAAAAAAGAGGGAATATATGTATAGTTGATTCATTTTGCTGTACAGTAGAAACTAACACAACATTGTAAAGCAACTATACTCCAATAAAAATTAATTTAAAAACAACACATCCACTTCTCAACAAACTTGACACACTCTGTGAGTCTCACTGATGCATTTCCCAGTAACGCCCCATCAAGATCTCTCTTCCACCTCCACCAGACTCCACTTTAACTCTGACTCAGTGTGACTTAATTCCAGCCTTACTGAACACTGTCCCCTCAGAGGTTGTGTTCAGATAACCCCTGTTGATTGACCTCTTCTGTCCCAACAATTCCAGGCATTGACTGGTCAAGCCTGTGCATTTCAGCTTTCCACTGACAGCAGGCATCTGCCAAGGATTTGTTCCTCCCTACCTGCTCACACTGTGAACGCCAACAAAAGTTTCATACTCTCCGCCCATCAGAGGGCTGCCTCTGGGGAGGGTCTGCAGCCAGGCATGTGGAAGCTGGTAGCCTCGCTTCCCTCCGTCCTGATGTCCAGGTAGTTCTGGATGTAGCATCACAAATAGACAGGATTTTCAGATTTGTGAGAAAGAAAAAAGGGATGAATTCCAAAACGACTGAGGTCGGGCTTTCAGGAAAATTCTTCTGAGAAAGCCATAACATCACTTGCTGAGGGGTGGGACACCACCCAGAAAATTATTTGGGGAGTTACTTATCAAGACACTCAAAGGAAACTGGACCAGAAGCAACTGAAAAAAAAATAATGGTACATGTGGGGCAAGAAGAAGGAGCACGTCTGTCAGGATTGGATGCCGCGTTCGTGACTTTCTCCCAAGAATTCACTGTGCCTTCTTGGGAAACACAGTGTGCCTTGGGACACCAGTAATTTGGTATCCTTGTTGGTTCAGAAATATCACCTGAGCCCCTCTCCAGAGCGCCTCTTCCCTGATCCAGAGCCTCACCATGTGCTAGAAACTCATTCAACTTTGAGTGCGGAAGAGTTAGGGCCGACCCCTCGGGATCCTTGAATCCACAAAACTGTGTAAAGCTGAGAGAAGTCTGATTATGGCTTCGGCGCTCATCTGCCTTTTTCTCCACAGCCATGCACGTTTCAGGGGCTGACACCATAGTGAGGCTGTCAACTTCTTCGGGGGGGGAACCCTCCTGCAGGTGGGAGACAAGGTGATCACATAAAATTTGGCCCCTACCAGAGCTCTGAGAAGCCTCCCTGTCAAAGGCTGGTCATGGGCCTGCAGAGGCCTCCCTATTTCCCTCAGATGGGGAGAAGAGCAGATAGAATTTTCATCCCCTCTCATCCAGCATCATAGAGAATAACCTGGAAAAGTGGGACGTTTCAGAGGCCCTAGCAAACCACTTTAGCTCCTACAGAGATAGCTAGGCCTCCAAAAGAAGGAAAGGCTATAGTCTGGGAAGATTAATTTCTGTTCTTATATTTAATAATATTTTTCCATCATTCTATTTGATTTTCAAAACTTGAATTTTCAGAGATACTTGAGTCACCCAAAAGCCAGGACTAAAATTCAGGGGATGTGACTCCTAATCCAGTGATCTTTCCCAAGTACCTATATCCCAAAGCCTTTGTGAACAGGGAGAGACGGTGGCTTCAAAGGACTGAGCGACTTGCTTGGGGTCACATAGCATGTCATACTTGCCTCCCAAATCTGTGCTTATTTCCAGAAAAAGAGGGAATGAGGCAATCGGTGTGTATACATCCAAGGGGCTACTAAATGAGCTGTCCAAAAAAAAAAAATGAGATGAGGGTCCATCCTAGGAGGGAACCCCCCACTCTCATTTTGCTTCTAGAACTCAAGGTCTAACTTTGTTTCCCCTTAAGCCAACAATAGTTAAAATTTTACTTGCTCTTCTGCCCATACAGGAATGTGGGAGTGTCCCCAAATCAGCAAGCTCATTAGCTGCACAATGCTAGGGGGAAATGAGATATTTCTCTAGAAAACTTTTCCAACATTTACTTCCTGGAGTTGTGCTTTGTGCTCCAACAAGTTCTACTGACATGTGATACAGTGGGAGAGGGGCCTCCTGAAGTGAGATCACATCAAGCCCTCCACCCATACCTAATGTCAGGACACCTTTCTCCCATCCTCCCAAAATTATTCTGAGCCTTCTCTGCTTTGCTCAAACTTCTGCCCCTCACGGCCTCAGCAGATGTGTTAGACCCTCCTCTCCAAACACAAACTAGAAACCATCACGTGCGAAGTTTCCACTAACAAATATTCCGAAACACTTGCATCTCACCCCTCCTTTTCTACTTCTGGTTTTAAAGGACTAGCTGTACCTCCAGGAGATCTTCTTGAACCCTGCCAAAAGGGGAGAGCCGTCCTTACTTCCCCCATTACTCTTTCCACACTGTTGTGACTCTGGGTTTACCATATCCTTTTTGAAGAAAGCCATCTGGTCTACTGCATTCACTGCTCTATCCCTGGCATCTCGGCTTAGCAACTAGTAGGTGATTTATAAACCTTTGGGGGATGGATGAGCAAAGGAAGCGACACTCGGGACACAGGGCCCACCTGGCGTGCTCTGGAGCAGGACCACCTCCCGGGATGGACCTGAGGGCATCCTCCCCCGGCTTCACTCCCGACCCTCAAATCTGTCTCCGTTGCTCCCGAGTCAGAGATCTCAGCTCACCGTGGAGCTTTCTGAGCGTCGGAGGAATCTTGTAGCTGTTCCTTGTCGGCTGGCAAGTCTTGTGCTCCTGGCGGCTGCTCTGGCCCAGAGTTGGCCTTGGAACCTCCCAACACCCAGAAACGTCAGTGGTCCCTGCGGGTCCTGAAGGTGCCGGCGGGCTGAGGATGTGACTCTTCTCTCCAGGGACTCGCATGGTGTAATAATAACAAAGGTGAAAATACTGACCACTGTTCATTGAAGATGCATCATGTACAGGCTGACTGGCATTGGGCAAGTCATCTGACCGAAATCCCATACCTCACCTATTGCAGGAGATACGTTCGTGCTTCTCTAGTATGATTGGCATGAGCACAGTGCTAGAGTTAAGGGCTCATCAGGTTCTCGTTACAGGCATCATTGGCCCTACTGAATGGTCTCGTCCAATGCCCCCTGAGGAAGCCCCAGGGTCTTGGAAGTACCGAGATGGGTCAGTAACACAGCGAGACCTCAAGATGCCAGACAATCTACTAAATTGCCGGACTGGCATCTCAAATTCTCTCTACAGGACCAATGTCTACAAATTGGATGGCGCCCACAGTCCCACTCTAAATTTCATTCAGAGGAGCTGACAACAGCTGTACAGATTTTGGTGCCCAGAAGTGAGGCCAGGAAGAATGGTTTGCGGTAACCCCAGGGAAAGGCCTATCAGCGTGCAGCAGCGGCATCCGAGATGACGCCCCCTCCTGCCTCATGCCCTGCAAACCCCAGAGATTGGCAGGAGGCCCTGCGGGAGACAGGACTGGGCCTCAGGCTCCTATGGTAGGGCAGGAAATCCCTTCAAACACTCAGGTTTGTGCATTCATCGGGAGGCATCTATTCGTCAGGTGCTGTACTCATAGGAACTTTAGCTACATCTGTCATCACTAGAGGTAGAAGGAAACATTTTTTTTTTATCGTTTTCCTATTATAAAAATGTTATATAGGGAATTTGGAAGATACAGAAAAGTAACTGGAAGAATCTCATAACTCTAACCCTCAGCTTCAAACAATGACTGTGAAGCTGTAGATGTATTTCTTTATAGACTTTGCTCTGTAAATTTGTACAATGTTTAAATAGTATATAGTTTCATTTAAAACTATAGGGAGATATTTGACATTTTACCTAAACATTTCTACATTATTGTAAACTCTTCATAAACATCATTTTTAATGTTTCTGATATTCTATCAAATGGATATACTATGTCAACTATATATATACACTTGTATGTATGTATGTATGTATTCGGGATTTCTAATTTTTTGGTAAGATCTGGGTTTACATCTTGTGCATAGTTGTACTTGCTTATAAGCTATCTTACTCCAAAAAGTATATTGCTGTTTCTGAACGGCAGATTATTTCCCAACCCAGAGTTCTATCCATGTTCTTCTCTCTCTGGTTTTCTTAGCTGAGTTATGCACTTATGTTGTTTGTTACTTCAGCTCTGACTACCCCTCTGAGCATCATACTTAGTAACCCAATTGCTTGCTAAACATCCTGACAGAGATTTCCCACTAGTAAACTAACATCTTCAAAACCCAACTAACTAGTACTGTAACATCTTCAAAACTTAGCCCATTATCTTCCTATACTACCAATCAGCCCACCCTTCTTCTTGTATGACCCATATCAACTTGCAACTGTCAGCAACCCAAGAAAGAAACATCAGAGCCAACCTACATTCTTCCCCTTTCATTCTCCCCATAACTGGTCACCGAGTTATGTCAGCCTTATGTGCTAAATATTTCTCAGATCTGTTTCTCTTCTGGTAATTCAGGCCCTCAATGTCTCACCTAAACTGTACAGGGCCTCCTAGCCAGTCTCCATCCCTCCAGCTTTTCCCTTTGTCCATTCTTTCCTCTCATTACTCTCAGAGCAGTCTACCTAAAACACAAATGTCCGTGACATTCCCCAAGTCTTTCAGTGCCTCTGTTGTCTACTAAGGAAAGTCTGTGCTTCTTAACACCATACACAAGCCCTCTGCTAGGTGTCCTCTCCCTGTCTCATCAGCTTCTACCACGACTATGCCCTGCTCGGCATTTTTTACTCTAGTAATAGAGAAAGCCTCGCAGTCTCCCATGACCCTCTCATGTTGTTCAGTGCTTGCATGTCTTTGCTCATGATGATATATCTGCCTGGAATTCCTTTCACACTTTTCTTTACCTGGGTAATTCTTTTCTTTGTTTTCTAATTTACTTTTTTACTGAGGTACCATTGGTTTATAACATCATATAAGTTCCATCTGTACAACATTATGTTTCTACTTCTGTATACCCTACACCATGCTCATCTCCAAAGATTCAGTTTCCACCCATCACTATACACTGGATCCCCTTTACCCATTTCACTCTGCACCCCTCCTTCCTCTCTGGTAACCACTACTCTGTTCCCTGTATCTATGTGTTTGTTTTTGTTTGCTTTGGTTATTTTTCATTTATTTGTTTTTGTGTTTTTGTTTGTTTTTTATATTCCACATATGAGTGAAATCATAGGATATTTGTCTTTCTCTGTCTGAATTATTTCACTTAGCATCCATCCACATTGTTACAAATGGCAAGATTTTGCCTTTTTATGGCAGAGTAATATTCCATTGTGTGTATATGTGTATGTGTATATATATATATATATATATATATATATATATATATATATATATACCATCTTCTTTATCCATTCATTCATTGATAGGCACTTAGGTTGCTTCCATATCTTGGCTGTTGTGAATAGTGCTGCATGAACATAGAGGTGCACATAACTTTTTGAATTAATGTTTTTGTATTCTTTGGGTAAATACCCAGAAGTGAGGTAGCTGGATCATATGGTAGTTCTAGTCTTTTTTAAGAAAGTGCCATACTGTTTTCATAGTGACTATACCAATTTACATTCCCACCAACAGTGCATAAGGGTTCCCTTCTCTCCACATCCTTGCCAGTGCCTGTTATTTCTTTCCTTTTTTTATAATAGCCATTTTAACAGACATGAGGTTATATCTCATTGTAGTTTTGATTTGCATTTCTCTAATAATTAGTGATATTCAACATCTTTTCACTTGTCTGTTGGCCATCTGTATGTCTTCTTTGGAGAAATGTGTGTTCAGCTCCCCTGACCATTTTTTAATTGGGTACTTTTTTGATGTTGAGTTGTATGAGTCCTTTATATATTTTGGATATTAATCCCTTATTGGATATACCATTTGCAAGTAACTTCTCCCATTTTGTAGGTTATCTTTTCGTTTTATTGATGGTTTCCTCTGCTGTGCAGAAGCTCTTTAGTTTGATGTAATCTCATTTGTTTATTTTTGCTTTTCTTTCCCTTACCTGAGGAGGCATATCTAGAAAGATATTGCTAAGAATGATGTCAAAGAGAGTATTGCCTGCTTTTGTTTTTCTAAGAGTTTAATGGTTTCAGGTCTTACATTCAAGTCTTTAATCCATTTTGAGTTGATTTTTGTGGTGCTGTGAGATAGTGGTCTAGTTTCATTTTTTGCATGTGGCTGTTCAGTTTTCCCAACACCATTTATTGAAGAAACTATTCTTTCTCCATTGTATAATATGTTCTCTGCTCCTTTGTCATAACTAATTGTCCGTATATACATGGGTTTATTTCTGGGCTCTCATTTCTGTTCCATTGATCTGTGTGTCTGTTTTTCTGCCAATACCATGCTGTTTTGATTACTATGGCTTTGTACTATAGTTCAAAATCAGGACGTGTGATGCTTCCAGCTTCATTCTTTCTTCTCAGGATTGCTTAAGCTATTTGAGGTCTTTTGTGGTTCCATTTAAATTTTAGAATCTTTTGCTCTATTTCTATGAAAAATGTCCTTGGGATTTTGATAGGAATTGCACCAAATCTGTAAATTGCTTTAGGTAACATGGATATTTTAACAATGTTAATTCTTCTAATCCATGACAATGGAGTATCTTTCCATTTGTTTGTGTCTTCTTCAATTTCTTTCAACAATGTCACAGTTTTCAGTTTAACTTCTTCAGCAGAATTTATTCCTAGGTATTTTATCTCTTTGCTGTGATTGTAAATGGGATTGTTTTATTAATTTTCTTTCAGCTAGCTCATTGTTAACGTATAGAAGCACAGGAGATTTCTGTATGTTGATTTTGTATCCTGCAAGTTTACTATATTTGTTTACTATTTCTAATAGGTTTTTTTTTGGTGGAATCTTTACAGTTTTCTATATATAAGATCATGTCATCCAAGAATAGCAAGTTTTACTTCTTCCTTTCCAATCTGGATGTCTTTTGCTTCTTTCTCTTGCCTAACTGCTTTGGCTAGGTCTTCCAATACTGTGTTAAATAAGAGTATCCAAAGTGGGCATTCTTGTCTTATTCCTGATTTTAGAGAGGTAGCTTTTAATTTTTCACCATTGAGTATAATGTTGAACAATGTATTGGCTTGTCATATATGGCCTTTATTATGTAGAGGTAAATTCCTTTTATACCTATTTTATTGAGAGTTTTTTTTTTTAAACATCTTTATTGAAGTATAATTGCTTCACAATGGTGTGTAAGTTTCTGCTTTATAACAAAGTGAATCAGCTACACATATACACACGTTCCCATATCTCCTCCTTCCTGCATCTCCCTCCCTCCCACCCTCCCCATCCCACCCCCCCAGGCAGTCACAAAGCACCGAGCTGATCTCCCTGTGCTATGCGGCTGCTTCCCACTAGCTATCTATTTTACATTTGGTAGTGTATATATGTCCATGACACTCTCTCACCCTGTCACATCTCACCCCTCCCCCTCCCCATATCCTCAAGTCCATTCTTTAGTAGGTCTGTGTCTTTATTCCCATCTTGCCACTAGGTTCTTCATGACCTTTTTTTTTTTTTTCCTTAGATTCCATATATATGTGTTAGCATACTGTATTTGTTTTTCTCTTTCTGACTTACTTCACTCTGTATGACAGACTCTAACTCCATCCACCTCATTACAAATACCTCCATTTCATTTCTTTTTATGGCTGAGTAATATTCCATTGTATATATGTGCCACATCTTCTTTATCCATTCATCCGATGATGGACACTTAGGTTGCTTCTATGTCCTGGCTATTGTAAATAGAGCTGCAATGAACATTTTGGTACATGACTCTTTTTGAATTATGGTTTTCTCAGGGTATATGCCCAGTAGTGGGATTGCTGGGTCGTACGGTAGTTCTATTTGTAGTTTTTTAAGGAACCTCCATACTGTTCTCCATAGTGGCTGTATCAATTTACATTCCCACCAACAGTGCAAGAGTGTTCCCTTTTCTCCACACCCTCTCCAGCATTTGTTGTTTCTAGATTTTTTGATGTATTGAGAGGTTTTTTATCGTAAGTGGGTATTGAATTTTGTCAAATGCTTTTTCTGCATCTACTGAGATCATCACATGGCTTTTATCCTCTGTTTTTTTAATGTAGTGTATCACACTGATTGACTCAAAAATGTTAAACCATCCTTGCGTTCCTGGAATAAATTCCACTTAATCATGGTGTATAATCCTTTTAAAGTACTGTTGTATTTGGTTTGCTAATATTTTGTTGAGGACTTTTGCATCTATCTTTATCAGTGATACTGGCCTGTAATTTTCTTTTTATATGTTGTCTTTGTCTGGTTTTGTTAACAGGGTGATGTTGGCCTCTTAAAATGAGTTAAGTTGTATTGAGGTGGATGGACCTAGAGTCTACCATACAGAGTGAAGTAAGTCAGAAAGAGAAAAACAAATACCGTATGCTAACATATATATATGGAATCTAAAAAAAAAAAAAATGGTCATGAAGAACCTAGGGGCAAGACGGAAATAAAGACACAGACCTACTAGAGAATGGACTTGAGGATACAGGGAGGGGGAAGGGTAAGCTGGGACAAAGTGAGAGAGTGGCATGGACATATATACACTACCAAATGTAAAATAGATAGCTAGTGGGAAGCAGCCGCATAGCACAGGGAGATCAGCTCGATGCTTTGTGACCACCTAGAGGGGTGGGATATGGAGGGTGGGAGGGAGGGAGACACAAGAGGGAAGAGATATGGGGACATATGTATATGTATAGCTGATTCACTTTGTTATAAAGCAGAAACTTACACACCATTGTAAAGCAATTATACTCCAATAAAGATGTTAAAAATATAAATAAAGATGTTTAAAAAAATGAGTTAAGAAGTATTCTCTCCTTTGTAATTTTTTGTAATAGTTTGAGAAGAATGGATTTTTTTGTCATCAAAGTATCTACACTTTATTTTTTTATTTTGTATACAACTTTTAAAGGTTACACTTCATTTATAGTTATTACAAAATACTGGCTATATTCCCCATGTTGTATAATACATCCTTGTAGCCTATCTCACACCCAATAGTTTGTATCTCCCACTGGTAACCACTAGTTTGTTCTCTGTATCTGTGAGTCTGCTTCTTTTTTGTTATATTCACTAGTTTGTTGTATCTTTTAGATTCCACATATAAGTGATATCATACAGCATTTGTCTTTGTCTTTGACTTGTTTCACTTAACATAATGCCCTCCAAGTCCATCCACCTTGCTGCAAATGTCAAAATTTTTTTCTTTTTTTATGCCTGAGTAGTATTCCATTATAGAGAATTATGGTTATTAAATCTTCTTTGAATGTTTATTAGAATTCACCTGTGAAGCCATCTGGTCCTGGAGTTTTGTTTTTCAGGAGCTTTTTCATTACTTTTTCAATCTCTGTACTAGAAGATCAATCTATTCAGATTTTCTGTTTATTCGTGATCCAGTCCTGGAAGGTTGTATGATTCTAAGAATTTGTCCATTTCTTCCAGGTTGCACAGTTTGTTGGTGTATAGCTGTTCATAATGTTCTCTTATAATCCATTGTATTTCTGATTTTATTTATCAGAGCCTTCTTTTTTTTCTTAGTGTTTCTAGTTAAAGTTTTGGCAATTTTGTGTACCTTTTTAAAGAACTGGCTCAGTTTCATTGCTCTTTCCTATTATTTTAGTCTCTATTTCATTTATTTCCACTCTGATCTTTACTATTTCCTTTCTTCTACTGACATTGGGCTTCATTTATTCTACTTTTTTTGTTCTTTAGATGTAAGTTTAGATCATTTACTTGAGATTTTTCTTGTTTCTTGAGGTAATCCTGTATTGCTATAAACTTTCTTCTCAGTATCATTTTTCCTTGGCTGCCTTTAAAACTCTTTCTCATTGACTTTTGACAATTTTAATATAACGTGCCTTGGAGAAGATCTTTTTTGCATTAATGTAATTAGGTGTTGTCTTAGCTTCATAGACTTGCATATCTGGTTCCTTCCCCAAGCTTGGGAAGTTCTCAGCTATTATTTTATTTATTTATTTATTTTTTAATTTTGTAAAGACTGCTCCCTTCTCCCTGTCTTCTTTTTCTGGGATACCCATTACCTTAATGTTGCCCTTCCTAAAAGGGTCGAATAGCTCTTGTAGAATTTCCTTATATTTTATATCTTATTTCTCTTTCCTCTTCCACTTGTATTATTTCAAGGTTTCTCTTCCATATGGCCTGCTCTATTCCCAATGCATTCTTCATATCATTTATTGAGTTATTCACTACAGAATTTCTGTTGGGTTCTTTTTTAGAGTTTCAGTCTCTTTGGTAAAGTCTTCCTTCTGTTCATTAATTTTATTCCTGAGCTCACTGAACTGCCTTTCTGAGCTTTCATCACAGCAGCTATTTTGAACTCTGTTGGAGTGCACTATCCTGTGCCTTTAAGCTTGGTTTCTGGAGGATTGCCATTTTATTTTTGTGGTACAGTTTTACTGTGGTTCTTCACGATGCTTGATGAGTAGTATTCGTCTGCCATTTGAATTTGGGAGCATCTTTCTGCTTGGTTCTAAGGATTTAGGATTAGAAATTAGAGGCCTTTCTTCTGTTTTCCAGTAGGTGGTGCTATAGCACAAGTTTGGGGTTGTCTTACCTGAGCTGCCTCTGGTTATAACTGAGAGCTGGTGCTTTCTACCCGACCCTGTCTCTGTCAGCGGTGTTGTGTGAAGTAGTGGACTCCATTTGTGCTTACTTTGTGTACAATATTTTGTTTTTCCTGGTGTCAATTATTTCCTCACTTTTTTTCATTTACTCCATTTCCTAGAACTATTTTCTCTCAGACCTATTTATTCCATGGTCTAAATCATCAAAATATCATTTGCATTTTTTTTTTTTTTTTGCCTTGAAGACCTCCTTCCTAAAATCGTCAGTCTTTTTACTCTAATATGGATTCGTGTTTCCAGACCTCTCGTCCAGCAGTCAGCCAGAATTTTTCATTTATTGCTCTCCTGTAGTAAAACCCCATTTCCTGGGTGTTGTGTTGTCGTTTTTCTTATTTTTTCCCACAGTTTTGATGGGAACACATCCTCCAGTGGTTTCCTGAGAAAGCATCCACAGGAAGTAAAATGTTTGCATGTCTGAAAATGTTTGTACTCCAGCCTCACACTTGATGAATGGTTTGCTAGGACAGGGACTCCCAGGTCGGAAATCATTTTGCAATTGTCTCAGCATCATTTGTTGATGCGACTCTACTTTCCCCACTGAATGGACTTTGCACCTTTGCTGAAAATTTAACATTTTCTTAAAGCATCAATATTTTCATTCCATTTATCTTATGTCAAATTGTTAACAAGCGCCCTGCCTCTGACTTTCATGTCTTCTGCAAAAATGGATGCAGATGACCATGAAATGCCCTGTAATTATTATGAATAATGTTTTGAATTTGGACAGCGTGAATTCAAAAGCTGACTTCACTGCCTCTCAACTGTGTGCCCTTGGGCAGGTTATTTAGCTTTACTAGGCCTCAGTTTTCTCATCTTTAAAATGGGTATAATAATAGTACCCACCTCATAGAGTTGTTTAGAGAATCAAATGAGATAGGGCATAAAGAGTTTAGTGCAGTGACAGTCACATCGTGACAGACGGCAGAATTAAGATTAGTCTCTGAGGAAGTCCTCCAGGAAGGGGAAGCATTATTTTCCAAAAGAGAAAAGTTGCTGAGAAGAGTTGCTGCTCATATTGACTTTTGAAGTTACTCCAGTCTTAGGGCCAATTCCGATGTTGTTCCTTGAAAGCTGTTCTGAAAGTTCTACCTTCAGATTCATTGGTTATTTAACCGATAGTCTTTCGCAGACTGAACATAGCTCCCTATTCATTTCGTTCTGACAAGGGGTATGCAGTGCAGACGCTCAGGCCGTTCTGTCACCTTGGCTTCCTCTCAACTCCCAGAATAAGGGGGTGTCATCACAGGAGCACTGTCACAGCCTTGCTCACCAGTAGAAGCCAAGAAGGAGGAAGAAGACGGTCTCCAGTTCAATTCTGCCTTTCAAATCTCACACATCTAACTCACATTCGGAATGTTAGCTGCATCGCTGTTTAGAGAATACACATTTCACTCCCACTAGAAGAACTGAGAATAACGTTTGAACAACCTGGTCCACAGTATCCACCAAAGCAACCTTCTCAAGGTTACACAGCCAGTAAGTGGTGGGACCAGGATTCAAAACCAGTGTGGACTCTGAACCTTTTTCTTTCTCAATAATCTTACGTGGCCTCAAACAAACGATGGTCTCAAAATAAGATGGCTGAATTAGTGGTGAGGGTTTTGATAGGTGGAAATGAGGATGTCTTAAGTGGGTTCTCCAGAAAGCAGAGCCTGAGGCAGGAAAGTCCTTGTGCACTATTACTGCTGTATCAGGGAGCAGAAGTGAGAGGCAGGAGGAGGAAACAGGGAAGGGAGGGGAGCCAGTGCGATGGTGTTGTTGACCTGGCCACTGCTGTGTGCAGCTCCTTGCTGCATCTGTGGGGCAAAATGCATCTGAGGTCAGTAGCGTTATCTTGCGGAAGTGGAAAGGGGATTCTGATCTCCCCTTGGTCAAAGGTCCACCCCCAGGATGTGAATTCCACCACCATTTCCCGGTTGTACAGGCATCTCTAGGAGATGGCAGTCACTGACAAGTTTGTTTTTTTTTTAATTTTATTTATTTATTTATTTATGGCTGTGTTGGGTCTTCGTTTCTGTGCGAGGGCTTTCTCTAGTTGTGGCAAGCGGGGGTCACTCCTCATCGCGGTGCGCAGGCCTCTCACTATCGCGGTCTCTCGTTGCGGAGCACAGGCTCCAGACACACATGCTCAGTAGTTGTGGCTCACGGACCTAGTCGCTCCGTGGCATGTGGGATCTTCCCAGACCAGGGCTCGAACCCGTGTCCCCTGCATTGGCAGGCAGATTCTCAACCACTGCGCCACCAGGGAAGCCCCACTGACAAGTATTGTTAGAGTTTGGTTTCAATGGGCTCGTGGATTTGTAGCTTGACTCGGTAAGCACTGGGGAACTCCAGGGATATTTTGAAAAGGAAAGAAGCATAGTCAGAGAGGAGCCTTCCCCAGTTGTATGATTTCGTTGTAAAATCTCATTATCTGCTGAAGTGAAATATTTGTGCAAATTCCCAAGCCGGCCCTTGACTGTAGTAGTAGTTGTACAAATCCACATCTCATGAGCACCGTGCTTTCTTAACCATGACTTCATCCACCTCTGTGCAGCCCGTGGGACACAGGCATTTCCATTTCCAGAACAGGCAGCATCAAGTAGGACCCATGGAAGATAGTGAGGTTGGAGTGTCAGAAGCTAAACTTGGCCAACGCATGAGACTGGACTGGGAAGTTTTGTTCAGATTGAGGTCACTCTCATTTCTCTGGGTTGGGGGGGAGGTTATTGCTTCCAGGAAAAAACAGAAGGATAACATTTTGGTCTCCCTTGGGGACTTGGGGATTCTGTATTTGGAGGTTCTGCTTTTCCTCCCACCCTCTTATCTGCACAGGTTCTGCACGTGGGCTCAGTAGTTGTGGCTCGCGGGCTCTAGAGCGCAGGCTCAGTAGTTGTGGCGCACGGGCTTAGTTGTCCGCGGCATGTGGGATCTTCCCGGACCAGGGCTCGCACCCGTGTCCCCTGCACTGGCAGGTGGATTCTTAACCACTGCGCCACCAGGGAAGCCCCTCTAGCAAGATTTTAAAACACATCCCTCTCATCCATCGAGTTTGCTTGTAATTTATTATGGAATACATCCACAAACGTGGGAAAAGGTCAAGATACAAGCGTCTTTACTGCAGCACTTGTTTGTAACAACAAGAGATTAGAATCACCTATGTATTTCTCAACAAGCACCTGGTTAGATAATTTTGGGTACATCCACAAAATGGATACCCTGAAGCCATTATAAAGAAGGAAAAACTATTTAAGTTTAGATATTGAAAATATTCAAGATGTATTTCGAAAGAGAAAAAAAGCCATGTTTAATACAGGGTGTAGAATAATAAGCTACCATTTTTGTGGAGGAAGAAAAGGAGAGGGGAGAATATATTTGCTTACATATTACAGTAAGTCTCCTACAAACAAAAGAGTTGTTCTGAGAGCGCGTTTGTAAGGCCAATTTGTTCGTAAGTCCATCAAAGTTAGCCTAGGCACCCAACTAACACAATCAGCTATGTAGTACTGTACTGTATAGGTTTATAATACTTTTCACACAAATAATACATAAAAAACAAACACAAAAAAGAAAGAAAACACTTTTAATCTTACAGTACAGCACCTTGAAAAGTACAGTAGTACCAGCTACATCACCACTGCTTGCTTCAAACATCCTGGGCTTGAAATAAAGATACTGTACTACTCTATACAGTACTGTACAGTAAAGTACACAAAAGCACAACCACTTGTAGAAGATGCACGCACGTGACAATGTACAACCGGCAAGTGAACTAACTTACATGTTTGGACGTGGGAACACACATTCTCATCTCTGAAAGTTCGCAACTTGAAGGTTCGTATGTAGGGGACTTACTGTACATAAAATATCTGTGGAAGGCTTGCAAGAAACTGATATCATTGGTTGTCTCCAAGGAAGCGGATGGGGAAAGGGTGTCATTGCTGCAAGAGAGGAATGAAGAACTTTTACTACAGGCTTTTTTATACACTCTAGATTTTGGAATCATGTGAAGGTATTACCTATGAATATATAAACAAACTTGGAAAGCAATATGCTTTTGTTGACTGGTCCCCTGGAGAAGAAAACCACACACCTAGAGAGGCCAGAGCCCCCAAAACAACGCAGTCCATGAGCAGTTAACCATACAAAGCCTCTGTTAATGAATCTAATGGGTTTTTCTTCTACACATTAAATATTGAAAAACTCTAAGCAAATTATGCATTAAAATGCACAAGGACATGGGCAGCTTTTCAAACACCAGTCACAGTGAATAATTAAAGTTCTCTTGGATCTGCTGAAGCAGATGAGCACATCCTGGATCTGACTGGTCCAACATCGGAGGCATTTCCCTCGTGAACAGCATGAACCACCACCCTGGTAGAGTCTGTGCCCTAAGGTGAGGTCCAAGTTTGTCTGTTCCTGATCATACAAAGACAGGGAATTCACAAAGCTTTACTGAATCGGTGTTCAGGGAGAGGACCATCCATAGGGCAGTAGAGAGTGAGAGAAAGCTTATTAGAAATTTAGAAAATAAATCAAAAGATGTTAGTTAAATGCAGAAAACAGAGCCTGAGGCACCAAGGTGAAGGTCAAGACCTTAATGCAGGTTTTTCCATGGAAGTGCTCACCTAATGTTTCAGTGTTCACCCAAATCAAGGATATGATATGACAGGCCTGGGAGGCTTGCTGTGTGTGTGTGTGTGTGTGTGTGTGTGAAAGGGAGATATTTTTAGAAAGAGACCTGTTGGCAAACTATAATTCTATTCCAATGGAGAGAGGTTGCTAGCACTTAGGATGATCAGCTGTTTAAGACAGCAATCATGGCACAGCCATACAAGACCTAGAACCCCACATAATAATATAGCACATAATAAGGAATTATATACATGTTATTACTTTAACATAAAATATGAAAATAGGTGTCTTTAAAATTATTTTGATTCTATAGTATTTACTTTTCTACATTTATGTAAATGTTACATTATAAATTATTGAAAGAAAACAACAATAGGATTAGTTAATAGTGGCGATTAGTAGAAATTAAGAGTAGGGCTAATGAAAGAAATAATATGCATGAGAAAAACATGACAATGATTTTGTGTTTCTTTCTGTCCTCTGCTACAGCAATTCTCTTTTTTTAGGTATTTAAATTTTGTAGGTAAATTACTGTGTGGTTTTAAGATACACGCATGTACGACTTTGTTTACCATCTTTTTTTCTTTTTTTTTTTTTATTGGCTGCAAGGCTCGTGGGATTTTAGGTCCCCAACCAGGGATTGAACCTGGGCCCTCAGCAGTGACAACGCAGAGTCCTAACCATGGGACTGCCAGGGAATCCCCACATGTACAGCTTTTAAAAAGGAGGTAATAAATACAATAGGGCAGTTTCCTATATTTAATAAAAAACAGCAATGACATGTTTCTTTCTGTCCCACGATACCACAGGATTTTTACTCTTTCTGTTTCCTTTTCCAGTAACACTTTTCTGAGCTGCCCATGGCCTTTGGGACATTCTTCTTTCTCTTTTAGGTAGTGATGAAAATAGGGTCAAATTATACTCCAATAAAGATGTAAAAAAAAAAAAAAGAAAGAAAGAAAGAAAATAGGGTCAAATGCACAATTCACTTTGACTTGCTTCTCTGCTCTTACGAAGCCCACCTTCCACTGATTCCTCGTATGAGTCTAATGTGAGGACACTGAGCTAAATAGCCTCTTGACAAACACATTTGAGCAGAGAAAGCTTGGGATTTTGTCTACTAGCAGTAGCAGGGTTTTAGCTGTAGGAATGCGCTTCCAAATCTCCAAAACTGTCCACCCACTTTGTATCTACAGGGTCGTGTAGGTAGCCCAGGAGTTTGTCAGCTGGGTCCTCTGCATCTACTAATTTGTCATACAGGCTCTTCCAGGTCTAAAATGCCCTTCACTGTAAACACATATGCACATCAGATGTCACCATAAGTTAAATTTCTGTTTCTCAGGAAAAATGGCTTTGAAGCACAGAGGTCACTTGAACTTCGGATAGCAAAGTTGCATTCCAAGTAAGTTACAGTGTTAGTAAATAAATCAAGAAGGTTCTGCTTAACTTGGCTGTTTCCTTCTGGAGACTTCATTTTGAGTTTTGAAGCAATATTTTTTCCAAAGAAATCAGCCTTTTGGGGTTTTTTTTTTTCTATATGAGTTTTGGTTGCATCCCACACAGCACTGAGCACCCAGGTGCAGTCAAGCTCATCCTTATTAAAGCCTCTGGTGTGCTTCCAAAGATCATCAAGCAGTTTTGGAAAAACAGCACATACATTTCTGTTTGTAATCCTTTCTCCTTTTTTTACCCTCAGTGTATTTCCACATTAGAGGAAGACACTCTTCTTGACCCAAACTCTAAAAAACTAAAGTGGAAAATGTGCTGATTTTACAGCAGACCGATATTTTTACATTTTCTCTGTGGCCAACAACACTGACACCAGCTTGTGGACACATGCCTGAGGGGCTAGTTCCTTCCGTTTCTGCACGAAGTCTCATGAATCGCTTCTGTGCATTTTGAGAAACTGAAGAGTGACCAAAACCTTTCATTACAAAGGCCCCATTGTCACAGGAAAGCAAAGTACACCCATCTTCTCAGTGTTATATACAAGGTGTGCTGGACTTTTAGCAGGTAAGAAGTGTATGGATTGAACAGAATTTGCCAGCATTTACATTTGCGCTGTGGAATATGCAGATGAATGAGCAAAGTCTAGTCTGTTTTTAGGCAAGATATCAATAATCTTTTATTCAATATTTTCTGTGGTTTCATTAAGGTGATCTTATTTGCAAAGCAGAAATAGAGATACAGACGTGGAGAACAGATGTATGGATACCAAGGGGGAAAGGGGGAGGGTGGGATGAATTGGGAGATTGGGATTGACACATACACACTATTGATACTATGTATAAAATAGACGACTAATGAGAACATACTGGAAACAGGGAACTGTACTTAGTGCACTGTGGTGACCTAAATGGGAAGGAAATCCAAAAGAAAGGGATATATGTATATGTGTAGCTGATTCACTTTGCTGTACAGCAGAAACTAACACAACATTGCAAAGCAACTATACTCCAAAAAAAAAATTTAAAAAAAATCTTTAAAGAGTTTAAGAAGATTTGAAACTCCATTTTTTGAATCAAAGTACCTAAGTGCTAGCAGGAACATTTTCTGTTGCCATGGTTCAACACATCACTTGATACACTGAGGAAAGCATGATTGCTGGTGCAATCTGACAGAATCAGCTCTACCCTGTAAGGGGTCAAAATATCTGTTATCAAAATTTCCCTTTTTGTTCAACCATTAGACATTTTAAGTTGCAGCCTCTACTCTGGAAATGTGATTTCACTGGGCTTCATAGAACAATCAACGGAACAATAGCCATAATGTTCATTCCTGTAGAATGCCCAAGCTAATTCAACGGCAAATATTTTCTAATGAGCGTTGGTGCCTTTGGGGGAATTAATAAAATTTTTCATTGATTTAGATGTACTTGCACAGCTTATCCCAGACTTGTGAAAATCGAGCTCCATATGGGGTTTGGTGAAATAAAATTTATATTTTAAGGCAGGACAAGAAAAAATTAAACATAAAATTCTCTCTCTGTGTTTGTTTGGGGCCCCTCCCTCCCCATGTGCAAGGTGCCTCTGCATTACACATTACCCACAGCTCCTCAAAGATGGGAGTGCCAGCTGACCTTAAAGATCAATATTTTTTCCCTTTCTTTGATGCTAGCAATGTAACTTCTTAAAAGAACAGCCTTCTTTCCCAGCTGTGTAGGGGGTCATGGCCCTTGCCGTTCACTTTGTAGCTGCTTACCTGGACCATGTATCCTTGGTGAACTTTATGTAAAATATCAGTACGTCATTTTGATGTACCATTCTTTGTCTCAAAAATGTATATGACTATGCCTTTGACTTCTAACAGGCGGAACAAGTTCTCAGAGCTTCTGAGAGTCTGTCTCCCGGGTTATAATTCTCAGTTTGGCTCATATAAAATTCCCTTTTTTTCTTCTTAACTTGATCATTAATTGAATTTTCGTCGACAGCTTTCACGTCCCCTTCTCCACCATGCCCAGTCCTAAATTCTTTTCCGAATATTGTGCAGTATGCTCTGTTTTGGTTTTTTACCTCCTTCCTTCGGTTTTACGTATTCTTCTGTCTGTCATCAACATGACACAGTTATTCTTTTTCAGTGATGTCTGTGTATGCTGGCACTGGCCATTGTCATGGTTCTCGTTTTCGTGAACTGAATCCCTAGAAAACACAGCCACAGTATTCACCATTTAAAAAATTAAGCTAGCTCTATCTCAGTACAAAGCATAGTCAATCCGAAATCAAAGACGGACAGTTAACACTCGCGATTACACACAGTTACGTTGCACGCTGTCAGAAGGAAACAAAGCTGGGCACCAGTTAAAGTAGTGTAGGGCAGATTTTATTCAGTAATTCTACAATGGGGGAGAGAACTCAGTCTAAACTCAGCTCAACTCTGCCAAAACAAAAGGCAGGAGGCTTCTGAAGTGCTGGGCTGAGCTAAAGGAAAAGCTTTGAGGGTTCAAAAGGGGGAAGTCGATGTGATTAGCCACCTGTGTGCTTACCAAATTTAGGCTCCCGCCCTCCACAGAGGCTCCCGATGCTTCCATTTCAAAGGGATGACCCCGGGTTCTTGAGGAAGACATCTCTGGGTTGTAAAAGATAAATTGCAAAAGGATAGAGAAAGGATTTATAATTGCAAGGTTTTTGTTGTTGTTGTTGTTTTTAAAGGAAATGCTTCTAAGAAAAGGGAGGTCAAGGGTCTATAGGGAGGTACTGGCTGGAACAGACAGTAAATCCCTTTGACAGTGCTGGGCTTTCACAGGCAGATTCTTAAGGCAGCTGCAGTCATCGTCTTAGGGACGTGACCTTGAGCTGTTAGAAACGAGACTCGTGTTTGTTCACATCTCTTAGTGTGGGGAATGGATGAAGTCACAGTGCAGTGCTGAGAGCCTGCAATCCTCGTGGGCCAAAGTTGAGGCCTGGTCAAGAAGAGGGCTCAGAGGAGCCCGATTAGTTTGGTCAAGGAGAGAGTCTCTGTTGCCACTTCGTGTCCCACAAATCATGACTGTGACAGCAATTATGGGAGACGGATAATCTGCGCCATATCTGTTCAGCACTGAGATTATGTTGTCTTCAGTCCCTATTTGGGGGTGGGTTTTGCGCTTTTCTCCCAACCTGCCATACCCACTGCGGAAAACCAGGACTTTTGCATCCCAGGGAGGGGCTCTAGGGAATCAGGAGTGTCCATGCCATAAGCAGGACAATCCCAAGTAAACCCCTCCTTGCACCACAAGCCAAGAGGGATTCAACAGAAGATTGATGTCACGTAGGATCCTTGGTGATTCAGTATCTGCCTGGGAAAATGCAGAGTAGAGATTCATCGAATGAGGAGTGGCTGTTTTGCATGCCCTACAGGAAGACACTGGGGCAGAGAACATGAATTTATTTACCATAAAGTGCCTGGCAGGAGCAAAGAGGCATTAGCCTGGGTCAAGGGAGCTGCTGGTGAGAAATCCCGAGAGATGGAGTCCAGGAGGGACCACGAGGAAAAGAACAAGCTTTGAACTTGGGCCAAGCCCAGAGGAAACCAGCATCTGATCAGAATCCAGACCCTTCCTCTCTCCTCGTCTCCTGACCACACCCCCCTTTCCTTAAGCAGGAAGAACTCATTTAGTGTAAGTAGAATTGAAGTTTTACTATTAATGCAATGGGGCATTTTAGTTACTGACCAGGGCTTCCCTGGTGGCGCAATGGTTAAGAACCCACCTGCCAATGCAGGGGACATGGGTTCGAGCCCTGGTGCAGGAAGATCCCACATGCCGCAGAGCAACTAAGCCCGTGCGCCACAACTACTGAGCCTGCGCTCTAGAGCCCGCGAGCCACAACTACTGAGCCCACGTGCCACAACTACTGAAGCCTGCGCGCCTAGAGCCCGTGCTCCTCAACAAGAGAAGCCACCGCGATGAGAAGCCCGCGCACCACAACTAGAGAAAGCCCGCGTGCAACAACGAAGACCCAACGCAGCCAAAAATAAATTAATTAATGTATTTATTTTTAAAATAATAATTAATTAATTAATTAATTACTGACCAACCAACATTTTAGTCCCTGAGTGTGACGGGAGAAGGTATGGGAAGTGCCCTACATTTCATGCGGTGGATAAGCTACTTCCACTGAGTAAATTCCCACTGACAATGAGCAACAAACATTAATTTGCTTTCCGATTTGACCCCGGAGAAGGCTGCAAAAATTACAGAGAAAAGGTGATTTGTTAAGGAGCAAGAGACAACGAAGGGGCTATTCTCATACAATAACACCACAACGTCACATGCATAATTCATTCAACAACTGCATAGTAAGCAGCGACAGTCACTTGACATTCTAACAAGAGCTAGAGATGTAAAGATGGGAAAACACTGCTCCCAAGGACCTTAAGGGTAGAAAGCGTGACATGCAAGTATCATAAGCCTTTCCAGCAGTGGTTTTGCCCAGTCGGGTTTTTATTGTTATTCACAGATTTAAAGTTCCTAATCGGCACACACTGACCCCCGCCCCCCATCCCTGCTTCTCAGGAGGGCGAGGCTGAGCAAAGTGCTGGGAGATTTGTCTCTACTTAACTCTCTCCATAAATGGCCAGAAGATCAAGCCTGGAAAGCATGCCCTTGGGCACCACAATAACTTGTGAGGAGCTTAGCATTTTGCCAAGACTTGCAAGAACAAGAATGCAAGAGCGCAAGACTTTACCGCTCAAGCCAGCAAAGGCCAGCTTGGAAAATTGTCAATGAAGCACATTTCATATAAAGCAAAACCTATGGTTTCAGCAGATCATCAAGCCAAGAGCAATGTTTCCTCAATTAAAGAGGATTGTTCTGGAGCAGACTCTTATACTGATGAAACAGGCTCCTTTTGTGCTTTTTATTTATTGTGAATTTTTTTAAAGTTTTTATTGTTATATGCTTGACATTAAATTCTTTTAATGCTATTTTAGTTGTTTTCCCCTAACCCTCTGTTTTCTAATGGAATTTAATCTTGCCAAATAAAAAATTACCAGGTACTCTATTTCCTAGAAACCCAACCTCCATACCAGCTAAGAGAAAGTAGCTTACCGTATATTTCCAACCACAAAGTTTCTTGGATTTTATTGACAATTACATTTTCACTCTATTTGCAAAGAGCCCAGACCAAAAATCCTTAGAGCCAGAACTACCTCATTAATTTAAGACAATAGCTTGAATGTTTGACTATTGTTTTTTCTTTTTTACAAAATACAAATCATCAGAAAATACTTAACTGTACGATTCTTTTTCCTTTTAATTTGAGTCAAATACTGTAAGTCAAGCGCTGCCCCTAAATTCATAGCACTGTGTAGTTACTGAAATGACCAGTCTGATTTAGGAGACTCTTTATATTCGGATACTTCCCAATATTACGGCTAAAAATAGTCCAACCATAGACCAAGATAATCCCTGTTGTTACTGATACTTAATACTCCAGACACAGTACTGTAATGTCAAGCATCCTCAAACCTCTTTGGCTTCAAGGCTCTAAAATTGATTCAACTCTTTATTGTGCAAAGAAGAAGATTCTGAAATAATGAAATATCAGTGCTCAAGGTATAAAATGTCAAAACCAGCTCAGTGAAGCATATTATATAGACGTCTTGTAAGTGATCTGAATGGTTATATTATTTGCTCTCAACACATTTACTGACAGTCTACTGTGAGCAGAGAATTACATGTAGCTGTTCCATGGAGAATGAGATTATGAAAAGGATGCAGTCCCAGCTGCTACAGTTCAGTGAGGGATACAGACATGCACAAATAATTAGAATATGAAACACCCAGAGCTTGCATTGCAGTGGAAAAGCAATGAGACTGGAAACTGGAGTAGTCCCGGCTATAGCAGTAACCAGCTGTATAACAGTGAACCTAATTCAGAGATTCTCTGTAACATGGTTCCCTAAGATGCCAAATGAGGTGCTGTATGGGCTGTTCCAGTGGTCTCCAAGTATTCTGAATTGTATACATCCATCAATAAAAATTGTTTATATCACACCTCCAGTATTTATTTGTAATGATGTGTATGTGGCATTTTAATTAGCTTGGGAGGTTTTTTGTTTTTTTTTTAAAAAGGCCAGGATCCCCACCAAATGAATTATATCTGGGAGTGGGGCATACACATAGGTACTTTTTTTAAAGTCCCCCAAGGCTAGAAGAAGACACAGACAAGCAAAAAAGAAAAATTAGTATAGACTTTCAAATTTGTCGCAAGCGCTATGAAGAAATTTGAAAGAAGTAGCAAAAATAAAATGGAGGTGCTTGCTTAGATAACCATGATCCCAAAAAGGTGACATTTGCAGGATGAGAAGAGGTTCCCCATTCGGAGCTGAGCTGTGTGGACTGTGGGTGTGTAGGACAGGGGATCGGACAATAAGAAAATTCAAAACGGAGGGAAAAGCATCCAGCCAAATAACAGGAGAAAACATGACTGAGAGAAGGAATTAGACACAGTCTGGTCCTCCAGGGCCCTTTGGCCAGACACCGCCTATCGCATGAGCTGTAGGGCTGTGTGTGTTAGATGTGAAGTGGGTATAAGATGTACGGACCGGAACTGGATCATTTCTCTTTTTTAAAAAATAATTCTGATAACTCAAAAAAGTATCTGTAGCAATGATGGCACGGATCACTGAAAAGTAGATTTTGATATTGTGAAAATAATGTGTTTTTTAACAAAGAGATTAGAATAAAGCTTACTCTAATGCTGAAACTGCTTTAACACACATTCATTTTTAAAGAAAATATTTAACATAAATTGTATCAGTGTTTATGAATAAAATGCAAAAATGATTGTTAATGATTGGTGCTCTTCAAGTGAGCTTAAAAATGATCTAAGACCTCTATCCAAATGTGTCCTGGAGTAATAGCTATATTAATAGATTGTTGGTGTCTGAAGATCTGAAGTGTCAGTAGAATGTATTCAGCTGTTTAACACATGGTTTAGATATTCAGGATTATGCATGTAGAATTTAAGACTATGTTGAAAATTAAATATTAACTTTAATATTTGGTTTGGAAAAGCATGTTATAATGTTTTCACTTTCAAAAAACTATAAAAGTGAGTCAGTGGGCTTCCCTGGTGGCGCAGTGGTTGAGAATCTGCCTGCCAATGCAGGGGACACGGGTTCGAGCCCTGGTCTGGGAAGATCCCACATGCCGCGGAGCAACTGGGCCCGTGAGCCACAACTACTGAGCCTGCGTGTCTGGAGCCTGTGCTCCGCAACAAGAGAGGCCGCAATTGTGAGAGGCCCGCGCACCGCGATGAAGAGTGGCCCCCGCTTGCTGCAACTAGAGAAAGCCCTTGCACAGAAACGAAGACCCAACACAGCCAAAAATAAATAAATAAACAAATAAATTTTTTTAAAAAAGGCGAGTCAGTGAGGGTTTCAAAAGGTGAGTCACATGGCCTGATGTTCATTTAAAGAAAATATTCTATATATACTTAGCTTGAATATAGGCAAAACTTTTAATTCATCAGTTTTGAAATAGGAGGGAAGGAGGCAGGGTACAACTTTTGAAAGAATGACATAGCCCGAGGACATGACATAAACTGATTAGAACCAAATGGGTCCAAGATGGCGGATGAGTCAACTTCCACTAGACCTTGAGCCTCAGTATACACTCATTGTAACACATAAGCAAGCTAAATGACACACCCACAGGTGCCATGCCAGTTCCAAGACATCAAAAAGTAGGTGGTGGCCCAGTTCCTGGAGATCCCTGCCCTTCCTAAATAGCTGGAATACTTCTCCCACTTATTAGCCTATGAAATTACCCACTCCTATAAAAACTGACAACCCCATACATACCCTGGTGCCTTTCTCACCTTCTGAGATGGCCCACACTCTGTCTATGGAACGTGTTTCTCCCCAGGCCTTTTTTACCTGCTGAGATGGTCCACACTCTGTCTGTGGATTGTGTTTCTCTCTAAATAAATCCACTTCTTACCCATCACTTTGTCTCTCACTGAATTCTTTCTGCGATGAGACATCAAGAACCTGAGCTTCATTAAGTCCTGAAACCAGGTGTGTGACCTCAGTTGGGAGACTGTGGGTTTTGGCCGGGTTCGAGTCTTGGCCCTGTGGGTTCTAGTCCCAATCTGAGGTACACCGTTTCTGTTTCACTCCTAGGTATAAACCTAACAGAAATGTGTACATATGATCTCCAAAAGGCATGTGCTAGAATGTTCATAGCAGCATTCAAAATAGCCAAAAACTGGAAACTACCCAAATGCCCATCAACAGTTGAGAGGATAAATAAACTGGTGTATTCGTATAATGAAACCCTACACACTCACGACATCTGACAACCTACAACTACATGCAACAACACTGATGTTCGTACAAACATTATATTGAGTGAAAGAAACCAGGCATGAAAGAGTAATACTATATGGTCCGTGTCACATAATGTACAAAAATAACTCTTCACCTGAATAAAAGGGGTCGGGGGGTATGGTGGGCAGGTCATCTGAAGCCCAGGTTGAGAATCAATGATGTAATATAATGGATGCCATAAAGAAACAGAGAATCTCTCAAGGCTGTATTTCTGAGTGGAGCTAAAGCAAAATATTTTCCTGTATGGATATAGACATAGATATATAGATATAGATATAGATCATATATGGATACAGATCATACACTCCTATTTAAGAGGGTGTGTTTTCAAAAGGAAAAAAAAAGGGTGTGTGCTTTCAAAGGATTAACACCTAAGGGTAGAATAGTTCTACCCAGAGATTTTTAAAACTCTTCTTTTAAAAAAGTTATTTTTTGTTTTTTGTTTTTTAATACTACCTGCCTGGATTCCCAAGAAAAAATAGAGAGAAAAAACCAGAGTCGTCAGAAAGGGCTAGTGGAGGTGCCTCAAAGGAGGTTTGGAGGGGAAAGTCACAGAGGCCGAGGAGTATCGTATGCCTGTGGGCAAGGCTCTCTGTCCTGTGAGACCCACTCAGCCCTCTGATGAAAAAGAGGCTTCTGCGTCCGGGGCCGACTGTAGGAGGGAAATTGTTGGTCTGACCTGAATATTCCTCTACCCCTCCCAGTGTGTCTGTTAGGTCTGTTCAATGGACAGTCTAAATTTAAACTTCCATTTTTGTAAGCCAAGTAAATAGTAGATTTTTTCTTAGAACAATTTCTTTCGTGTGCTTGCAAATTAAGTTTCTTAATTCACAAGGCTGCAGGTAAACCCTGGACCGTGCTGAATTTACCTCGGGGAATATATTGTTTCATCAAATCTGTTCACCATCCATTGGACGAGGCACTGCCTGCACTTTAAAAATGCCTTTGTTTCTGGGGTGGAGCGGGGCTAGAAGGCTAGAAGGGGAGAGAAGAAACACCACCATGATGTGAAGCGTGCCCAGCCATTGTACGCTATGTTGAGACATGTGCAAAACTGAAATATGAAAAAAAAAAAAAAAATGTACATCTTAGAATCAGGACGACGAATTCCTTACAAGCCCCTTCCTGTTTCTTTGTCTGGTGACCTCCCATTGTTTGGGCTTCCCTTTCACGTGGCATCACCCCTGATCTCTCTAGCAAGGTCTCTCAACCTTCTACAAAGATTCAGAGAGACTGCTTCCCTAGGCAGGGACCCTTTTCCTCTTGAATGTTTCCTCCGGTGTCCACTCCCTCCAGGAGTCCGGGTCAGGGCGCCAACGCCGCTGGGCATTTACTCCAAGGCGCTATTTAGGAAAGCTGCCCGCAGCCCTGCAGAGGAAGGGCGGGGTGGGTCGTCTGTAGCTGGAGGGGAAGAAATACAAAGGCTTGCTAAAAAACCCTTGCTGTGGATATGGCCTCCTGGGACGCAGGGAAAGCAGGCACATGAACCTGGGTGGAGCCACAAGAAAATGGAACGGCTATTTTTAGCCCAAGTGCCTGGCATTATAAAGGAGCTGCAGACAAAGACTTAAGCGGGGGGGGGGGGGGGGACGGTGGCTACAACTGTGAGCTGTGTAACACAGGGATGGAGGAGAAAACTGCTTCCCACGTGTAACACACAGACTTAGCAGGATCCTCAGCTATCACCCTAGTGAATCAGCTATTTTTAACCACCGCATTGAGATCAGTATCCAATTGTTTAGTGATTAGCCAGGATTGCAACTGATAAAATGTCCAATTCCATACTGTCCATTTGTCAGTCCTTGTGAAACCAAGCAGGATCTTGTGGGGCTCCTTGGTACATATCCTTTCCGTGTCCCCCATTTCTTGTTTGTAGGAAATAGGCTTCATTCAGCCTCCGGGACCTTCCCTGAGTTCCAAAGGGCAGGTTCAAAGAGTCGCTAATCAGGGAAGGGAGGGGCTGCAGAGACAAGGGAGGGGCCGTCAGGAAACAATAGTGCAGCCTTGGGGCAAGGCCCTGGTTCCGGATCCTCAAGGCACACACAGAACAATATCTTTGAGTTCTTCGGCAGGAACTAAGGCTCCCATCCAGGCGGAGAGGCCAGGCCTTAGAAACTGGCAGCTTCCTCCTGCAGTCTCTTCAGGCACTCACTCTTAGGACCCAGCCACTGTACTGTGAGGAAGACCACACCCGCGGGATGGGCACACGTCTATGTCCAGTTTACAGACCTAGCTGAGGTCTCAGCAAAGGGGCAGGATCAACTGCCAGACATGTAAATGAAGAGTCTTCCATAAGATAACAGCCCCAGCCATCAGGTTACCCCCATCCTTCACATCTTTCTGACTGAGGCCCCAGACATCATGGGGTAGAGGTGAACTATCCCCACGTGCTCTGTACAGATCCCTGAGTCATGGAGTCCGTGAGCACAATTAAATGATTAAACCACTGCATTTTGAGGTGGTTTGTTATGCAGTGATAGAAAACTGGAAACCTCCCTATACTTCTCTAGTCCTCTGAATCCTCCTACCAACACCACCCTACACGCACACACACGCGCACACACACACACACACACAGTCACACAGTCACACACACACACACACGGTCACACGCACACACACGGTCACACACACACGGTCACACACAGTCACACACACAGTCACACACACACAGTCACACATTCACACACACAGTCTCACACACACACACAGTCTCACACACACACACACACAGTCACAGAACTACTTTTCTCACTCTCAGGAAATAACCTTATTTCCTATTTTCCATAAAAATAAAAACATCAAACTAGAACCCTCTGTCTACTTCTACCAAACATACCACGTTACCTACAGCTCTAGCTATCCTTCTATTCGAGCTGGAAAGCTCTTCTCTAAGGTAATCTGAGCGGCCTACAGGGGAAGAGTGGAGGATGGGGATTCAGACTTACTTTATCTTGAATTCAATCTTTCCCTCCCAATTGAATCCTTCCCATTCCTATTTAAACACGTCCAACTAGTTCTCATCAAAACTAATGCGCACACCTTCCCACACCCTACATTCCAGCCTCTGCCCTGTCTCTTCCTTCCCAGAACCATCTCCCTTCTATCTTCTCACTCACTTTCCCGACATCTCTAATCTGGCTCTCACCCCATTATTCCTTTTTTTTAAAAACTTTTTATTTTATATTGGATTATAGTTAACAATGTTGTGTTAGTTTCAGGTGTACAGCAGAATGATTCAGTTATACATATACATGTGTCTATTCTTTTTCAAATTCTTTTCCCAATTAGGTTTTTACAGAATTTTGAGCAGAGTAGGTCCTTGTTGGTTATCTGTTTTTAAATATAGCAGCGTGCACTCAATCCCAATCTCCCTAACTTATCCTTTGGAAGGATTCTCACTAACATCACAAGAGACCTCTACTCCACTAGATCCAGTGGATGTTCTGGACCTGCTACATGATACCTTGAGCCGCATACAACAATGTTGAGCATTCCCTCTTAGTCCGTTCAGGCTGTTACAACAAAGTACCGTAGACGGGGTGGGTTACACCACAGACATCTGTTTCTCACAGTTCTGGAGGCTGGAAGTCCAGGACGGAGACACCTACAGAACCGGCGTCTGGTGAAGGCCCATTTCCTGGTTTGGAGATGGCCATCTAAGAGGCCAAGAGAGCTCTCTGGGGTCTCTCTTTTAAGGACAGTAATCTTATTCACGAGGGCTCCCCCTTCATGACCTCATTACCTCCCAAAGGCTCCACCTCCTAGGCCCATCACGTTGGGTGTTAGGATTTTAATAGAATTTTAATATATGAATTTTGGGGGGACACAAACATTCAGTCCATAATACCCTGTTTCTTTTTTTTAAATTTATTTATTTATTTATTTTTGGCTGTGTTGGGTCTTGGTTGCTGCACGCGGGCTTTCTCCAGTTGCGGCGAGCGGGGGCTACTCTTTGTTGCGGTGCGTGGGCTTCTCATTGCGGTGGCTTCTCTTATTGCAGAGCACGGGCTCTAGGCATGCGGGCTTCAGTAGTTGTGGCACGTGGGCTCAGTAGTTGTGGCTCGCAGGCTCTAGAGCGCAGGCTCAGTAGCTGTGGCACACGGGCTTAGTTGCTCGGTGGCATGTGGGATCTTCCCAGATCAGGGCTCGAACCCATGTCCCCTGCATTGTCAGGCAGGTTCTTAACCACTGCGCCACCAGGGAAGCCCTAGCCTGTTTCTTAAAACATTGTTTTCCACTCCTGATTCTCCTCCAACTGCCCTGACCACCCCTTCTCGGCCGTATTTCCTGGCTCAGTCTCCTCTACGGAGCCATTAAGGTTTGGAGTTCCTCTCTTGGCCGCTCTCCCTCTCACTATATACTCTTTTCCTGGGAAATCTCATCCACATCCTCAGTCTAATTACTATATAAAAATCACAAATTCACATCTCCAGCCCACATCTCTACTGTAAGAAATAAACCCTTATATCAACTGCCTATTTAACACCTATATTCCCTTTCAAACGTGGTCCTCTTCCAACATCTCCTGTCTATGTGAATGCACCACCATCTGTTCAATTATCCAAGCCCAGAAACCTAGCAATTATCCATAATATCTTCCTTTCTCCCCTCCCCCCGCCATATTCAACTTCTCACCAAATCCTATCTTACCTACTAAATACCCCTTGTAGCCTTTAGTTTTTAATCTACCACTGCTCCTCTTCAAACACCTGATCCATTCCCCAGAGCCAGAGGGATCTTTTCAATGAAAATATGATCAAGTCTGTATAAAACATCTCAAACAGCTTTCAGTACCTCTCAATATAAAAAGCAAACTCTTGATGTGGTTTGCAAGCCCTGTATGGCCTGTCCTATGCTTCTGGAACCTTGCTTTACTTTCTCCCTTCTGCTAGAACCACCCTGATGTTTAAGCTCCTCGACATTTCCGTCCCTTCTACCACAGGGCCTGTATTCAGGTTTATTTATACCTTCTGCCCAGAACGTTCTCTAAACCCACACCATCCAGTTCTTCCTTACTCAATAGACTACAAGCTTCAATAGGCAGGAATCTTATCCATTTCACTTGTCACTGTACTCCTAATGCCCAGCACAGTATTTAATAGATGTCTAAAACATCTGTCAAATGTATAAATACGTGTGTTTGATCTGGTAAAACACCTATATGTCAGAGATACTAGGCAGTCCAAAATGCGAGATGGGGCCCAAGAGAGAAGTCAGAGCCAGAGAAGTAGGTTTGGGGATAATCCCCACGGAACTGACCTCTAAAGAAGGAAAATGACCACGATTCCCTAGGGACAGTGCAGAATGAAAAGAGAGTCAAGAACTCACCCTTGAGAAATATTTTCATTAAAGGGTTGGGGCGAAAGGCCAGCAAGGAGATTGCCATGTAGTTTTGTCATGAGGGCAAAATAGCACGAGCGGAGGAGTGAACAATTCAGGAAGGAAAGTGTAGTTAGGCGGGTCAGACACCATGATGAAGCATCGAATATGAGTGCTGAGGTATTGGACCTGGAAATTAGGAGGCCAGGGACCAAGTAAAGTGTGCCAGTGAGAAGTCCCCATGCGAGTCCTAAGCAAGGGGCATTAGAAAAAATACAAATCTAACGTTCTGTTTAAAGCTCTAAGCTATGCTGATCCTTCACTATAATGTTAAACTCTTGCCATCCTTCGCGTATCTTCTTCAGCAAAATGCTAATAAACACAAGTTCCTTGTACGAGCACATGGGGGTGTAGAAAAGGAAAAAAATATTTTTCTCTCTACCCTCAGAGGTCCTCCAGCTGGGGCTCTATAAATTAGATGGACAAAAAACAGATTAACAAGAAAGAAACAAACAGAAGTGTATGAACATGTGTATCACGCATACACGTGGGAACACTCAGCAATGGATGGATAGAATCTGGGCTTATCTAGCATCTTAACAAAAGAACAGTAAACGTTTAGAGAAGCGATGAGACAAAGAAAAGGACTCTGAGTGTCTAGGATGGCAGGTTGTGGAAGGTAAGTACATGTGGAAACTAATGAAAGATAAGGGCTTGTTTTAGCCAAGTTTGTTATGTAGATTCCTCTGATGCCATCTCTGAGCTGATGAGGGTCTAGAATTGTCTCCAGTGATTAAAACCTCTGTCCTTCCTAGTGGGGCGGGAGGGCACCTTTACAAATTTATGTCCCACTATTAGGCAAATAAGGGGAAGGCAGAGAGTTTTTCTTATATCTGCTTCTGAATTGCCTTCAACGCAAAAGAGTCCTAATGTCAAAGTGGTGTGCTTTGGGGTGGCATATTCTGCTACCCTTCAGGGGAAACGTAATAAAGGTCTTGTCAATGAAAAATTAATCAGTCGATCTAAGAAAGAAATGGAGAATTTTATTCAAGCCAAATTTGAGGATTACAACCCAGGAAGAGCATCTCAGAAAGCTCTAAGAACTGTTCCACCTGTTAGAAGTCAAGGCACAGTTATGTAAGTCTTTTGACACAGAGGACTGCACATCAAATGATGTATTTATTGACAGTTTACATGACCCAGATCTAAGCATCATCGTGGTGGGTCCTGTGGCCCCTTATAAGATCAAGAAGGAATCTTATCTTTAAGGAGCTGTCTTGTTGATGCAAGGAGAATGTTGTTCTTTATGGTTGAGCAGGTATTCCTGCTGATGGGGGAGGTCTGGTCGAAGCATAAGGCAGATACACAATGCACAGTGGGGGGAGAGAGGAGGCCAAAGGGCAGAGAAGGATTGTTTTATGTTTACATTTTTCTTGTCTTGCCACTAAATATGAATTTTATTTCACAGATTGTATTTGCTAGGGTGAGGGCAAAGCTACTGTAACAAAGATTCCAAGAGTACCTTGGCTTAAAGAGTAACTAAGTTGATTTTGTCCTCATGTAATAGCTCTATGAGCAGCCAGTTTGGGGAGAATAGTTCGGTTTTCTTCAGTCTCACTGCTCCATCACCCCTTACACCACTGTCAACCTCTGCACAATCAAAGATGAATCTACCTTCAGACTAGATTCCAGCAAATGGGAAGGAGAAGCGGAATGTAGGAGAGGCCCTGACCAAAAATGGCTCACATTCCTTTGGCTAGAACAGTTACATGTTAACAGTCATTGTGAACTTCAAGGAAGGCCGGGAAATGTGATCTAACAGGCCAGCCGTGAGTGTATCATACCTGTGTGAATATGGAGAAATGGATAATGGATGTTGGCAGGTGGCTGGTAGTCTCTGCCAGAGCCCAGCTCTCTGGACGTCCACATGTCTATGTGTTACAGCAGGAAGGTAGCTAGATGTGAGCAGAGAAAGTGGGGGCAGGCGCCAGATGGCAGGAAACCGCGCATCTTGTAAACAGCGGGGGTCCTTGGGCAGACAAAGGAAAGCAGGAACCTCCAGACTGACAGGAAACCACACATTTTGGGATGATAAGTGTCCTGGAGACACACAAAGAAAGGTGGGAAAAGGCGGGAATCTCCAGCACCCGAATGTAACCTGTTGCTCATTACGTTCCCATTGCGATGAAATTAGCCTTGCAGATAAGAAGTCCCCCTGATGCACTGACGCCATGACACCTCTGATCAAGTCTAAATAAGGACAAAATCCCTCCTCCCCTCGGGAAGGTGGAGCTGGACGAAAAAACCCAGGGCAGCCCCTCACCTGTCTGCCCACTCTCCCTCTGACAGCGTATTCTTGCTTTAAAAAAATCCTCACTTTACTTTCTTGCTCTCCCTGCCTCGTTGCTTTCTTTCTGCAATGAGACAAGAACCTTACTTTCACCAGGAACACATGTGCATCTTACTTCCCACAAGGAGATCACACGCTTCCCTCAAAGGAGAAACCCGGAGTCCCATCCAGGGACTGAATCAGCTCACAATCCGGAAACTATAGGTCGTGCTCTTACGGGACCTTGGTAGTTCAGGTACCTATAAACTAAAAGATTTTTTTAATCTGCCCCATCTCCCCGCTCCACCCAGCCCCACACCCAGCATGTAATGATGGGGCAGAAACACGATAATCATAATAAACTCCCACTTGAGAAAGGGAAGAATAGGAAACCCACAGAAGTCACCAGTGCATAGGAATGATCAAATCTCAGGCAGAAAATTATAAAACATTACCCTGGCAGTGAAAGAAGTTGTCTGGTTAGCCCAACTTGCTCTCTGGAAATAACTCTCATGTCTTCTATGGACTCAATTTGGTTTTGTTTTGTTTTGTTTTGTTGTTTTTGGCTGTGTTGGGTCTTCATGGCTGCGTGCGGGCTTTCTCTAGTTGCGGCGAGCGGGGTCTACTCTTCGTTGCGGTGTGTGGGCTTCTCATCGCAGTGGCTCCTCTTGTTGCAGAGCACGGACTCTAGGCGTGCAGGCTTCAGTAGTTGTGGCACGTGGGCTCAGTAGTTGTGGCTCGTGGGCTTAGTTGCTCCGTGGCATGTGGGATCTTCCCGGACCAGGGATTGAACCCATGTCCCCTGCATTGGCAGGCAGATTCTTAACCACTGCGCCACCAGGGAAGTCCCTATGGACTCAATTTTGCCTTTTCGGAGGTTCTTTCCCTTCCAGTACTACCAGAGCCGAATCCAAAGTGGGTATTAGAAAGTATGCCCTAGGTAAAAACTGGCTTGGGGTTTGAATGCTAACAAGCTTTCACAAGTGAGGCTTATCATTTCTTTGGCAGCACAATTCCTTCAAAATCTTCATATGCTTCTGGGTATATTTTTTATAGTCTTTTCCACGTGCTGTGACCACACCCAACATTCTTTTCCAGCCATATTTCTTGAACCTGCTTTATGTGTTATCCTCTGAGGTCAATCTTGCCTTCCCTTCTTCATCTTAATGAAGGCTACCTTGAGGCCACGTGAAATCATAGGCGAGGGTAGGAAAGCCACACCCCAACCTCGTCTTTGCCACAGACCAGTCTCCCTTTGTTCTGCAGAAAAATATGAATGGGTCTTTGAGAAAAACTTTGAGGAGTTCCCAAGTAGGTAACACTTCTAACCTTACGAGGCTCCAGATATATGGACTCTTTCCTTTCCATCTCTAATTTCAAACTGGCTAATTCTTCCTGAGCTCTTTGTTGAAGTCCTTGCTAAAACTTTCCAAGAGAACCCAAAACATATTCTGTTCTTTCCAACCACTTCCCTTAGAAAAGGCAGTGTGTCTTCCAGGTAAAAGTTGTAGAAAATACTTTGCCATGATATAAACAAATAGCGCGTTTCCAGCCCGCACTACCTGGTGCCTCACCGTTGTCAAACAATTTATAATTAATTGGCATGAAGGCTAAGTTGCTTTGACAGAGACCCAAAACCACAGTGGGTTGAAGAGCAGTGAATTTTATTTCCCTGTCAGGTAATAGCTCCAGTTAAGCAGGGACCCTCCTCTAGATGGCAACTCATGGACCTCAGGGCTTTGTCATCACCTGTTTGATCAAAGCTGCATCAGGGCCATAATCTGGTTCCATAACCCAATGTGACAGGGAAGGAACAAGCCCGGTGTCCTACACCGAATCCCAGCGAGTGTCAAACACCACTTCCCCTCATATTCCGTTGACAAAACCTTAATCTTCTTCCAAGGGTTTTTTTGTCATACGTGAATGTAGCAAGAGATATTGAACAAATGGAAAATTCTCATTCAGTGCACATTCCTTCTCCCTAAGTTGCAGACCAAACTTTTCCTCCTTCTAAGATAGGGGTTGTCCAAACTGATCCCTGCAGCTGGCCTCTCAGAGAGGGAGTTGGCTGCCTGCAAAATTCCATGGACTCCAGCTGTGGCCTGTGTGGAAGGCCATCGATTCTCATCAGCGACACGCTGGGACCCCTGCCCCTCAACCATGCCAGCAGGGAGCAGGGCTTTCTCCAACTGCAGAAGCCAATGTGCTATCTGGTCACGTGACACAGCTGTAATTACAGGTCCTGAACGCCAGGCTCCTGACCATACTGGGGAAGAGTCTAGTACTTCCCCAGTTGTAAACACTGAACTCTCAGGATGGGGCTGACCCCGGATTCTGCGTGCCCTGACCACACAGGGGACGGGCTGGTGCTTCCCTAACCATGCATCTTAACAAGCCTGAGTCCAGAGGTTGAGGTCTCTCTCCCATGCCGTGGTGCTGGGTCTCTTTGCACTGGCCTAGAATACAACGTGCAGTGACGGAGATGCACTCCTGCTACTGCCCCTGAGTCCTTGAGTCTCGCCATGCTGCTCCGCCAGCTGAAGTGGGGATGCTTCTTGGCTGTTTGTCTTCTATCAAGCTCAGATGTGGCCTTTGTTTCTAAGGGAAGCCTCGAGGTCTTTTTTTTTTGGAGTAGAGTAGATTTACAATGTTGTTGTGTTAGTTTCAGATGTACAGCAAAGTGAATCAGTTATGCATATACATATATTCATTCTTTTTTAGATTCTTTTCCCATATAGTCATTACAGAGTATTGAGTAGGGCAACCTGTGTTATACAGTAGGTCCTTGTTGATTATCTATTTTATATACAGTTGTGTGTATATGTCAATCCCAATCTCCCAATGTATCCCTCCCCCTCTTACCCGCTGGGCACCATAAGTTCATTCTCTAAGTCTGTGACTCTACTTCTGTTTTGTAACTAAGTTCATTTGTATCCTTTTTTTAGATTCCACATATAAGTGTTATCATCTGTTATTTGTCCTTCTGTGAAGATCTTTCTACTACAGGAAAAGGTCATTCACAGAAGCTTGGAGGATGGGAGACACACGGGGGACTGATATTTGGGTTATAACAAATATCAAGCACAACTGGATGATTTTTTTTCCCCAAAAGTCTTGTAATGAAGGAATGAAGCCCTTCATAACAAGACACTACATGTAATAGTCAGAGAAAGTTGAAATCTCAACACGGTGATATATTATTACAGTTTTGTTATTTTTAAATAAAAGCTGAAATCTCTTTCAAATAAGCCTTATCAATACCTCTCACAAATAGCATTTTTGAAACTGCTTAACAGGTTTATAATCCACTTTCTCCTGCTGTGTGAGTATCACTAAGATTTTCCTATTCTACCTGGGCATATGAGGCCATTTCTCTCCCGTTGGTGACAAGGCAGTTCTTAGAAAGGGTCTTAGGTTGTATCTGTACCTAAAGGAAAGTCTCTCATTTTTTAATTGAAGTATAGTTGATTTATAATATTATATTAGTTTCAGGTGTACAACATAGTGATTTGATATTTTTATAGATTGCACTCCATATAAAGTTATTATAAAATATTGGCTATGTTCCTTTTATCTTATTTATTTTATACCTAGTAGCTTGTACCTCTTAATCCCTTTCCCCTATCTGGCCCCTTCCCTCCCCTCCTCTCCCCACTACTGTAGTAGTCAGTAACTACTAGTTTTTTCTCTGTATCTGTAAGTCTGTTTCTGTTTTGTTATATTTATTCATTTGTCTTATTTTTTAGATTCCACATATAAGTGAAAATATACACTATTTGTTTTCCTCTGTTTGACTTATTTCACTCAGTATGACAATCTCTAGGTCCAACCATATTGCTGCAAATGGCATTATTTCATTCTTTTTTATGGCCGGGTAATATTCCATTATATATATATACCACATCTTCTTTATCCATTCATCTATTGATGGACACTTAGGTTGCTTCTATATCTTGGCTATTGTAAATAGTGTTGCTATGAACATTGGGGTGCATGTATCTTTTCAAATTGGTGTTTTCATTTTCTTCAGATATATGCCCAGGAGTGGAATTGCAGGGTCATATGGTAGCTCTATTTTTAATTTTTGAGGAAAAATTAAATTTTATACTGTTTTCGATAGTGGCTGCACCAGTTAACAGTCCTTCCAACAGTGTAGGAGGGTTTTGTTTTCTCCACATTCTCACCAACAACTGTTATTTGTTGTCTTTTTTTTTATGTGTGATTATAATTTTTTATTGAATTATAGTTGAGGTACAATATTATGTAAGTTACAAGTGTACAGTATAGTGATTCACAATTTTTAAAGGTTATACTCCATGTATAGTTATTATAAAATATTGGCTGTATTACCTGTGTTGTAAAATGTATCCTTGTAGCTTATTTTAAACATAATAGTTTGTACCTCTTAATAACCTACCCCTATATTGCCCCTCTCCTTTTCCCTGTCCCCACTGGTAACCACTAGTTTGTTCTCTATAACTGTGAGTCTCTTTGTTTTTTGTTATATTCACAGTTTGTTGTATTTTTTAGATTCCACATATGAGTGATATCAGACGATATATATATTTGTTATCTTTTGGATGATGGCCATTCTGACAGGTGTAAGGTGATGTCTCATTGTGGTTTTGATTTGCATTATCCTGATGGTTAGCAATGTGGAGCATCTCTTCATGTGCCTCTTGGCCATCTGCATGTCTTCTTTGGGAAAATGCCTATTCTTGTCCTCTGCCCATTTTTTAATCAGGTTGTTTGAGTTTATGATACTGAGTGTATGAGTTCTTCATATATGTTGATGACATAGGTCTTGGCAATATTTTTTTGGCTCTGTCTCCTCAGGAAAGCCTCTCATTCAGACGTGTGAAGGAACCAGGATGTGATATTTGCCCAGTTACTGGCTACTGAGTTGTTCTTTCTTTCTTCCCTGCAATGCAGTTCTTTTTTTGCTTGTTTTAATTTTGTTTTATTTATTTATTTTTTATATAGCAGGTTCTTATTAGTTACCTATTTTATACATATAAGTGTATATATGTCAATCTCAATCTCCCAATTCATCCCACCACCACCTCACCCCCACTTCCCCCACTTGGTGTCCATATGTTTGTTCTCTACATCTGTGTCTCTATTTCTGCCTTGCAAACCGGTTCATCTGTACCATTTTTCTAGATTCCACATATATGCATTAACATACAATATTTGTTTTTCTCTTTCTGACTTACTTCACTCTGTATGACAGTCTCTAGGTCCATCCACGTCTCTACAAATGACCCAGTTTCGTTCCTTTTTTGTAGCTGAGTAATATTCCATTGTATATATGTGCCACATCTTCTTTATCCATTCGTCTGTCAATGGGAATTTAGGTTGCTTCCATGACCTGGCTACTGTAAATAGTGCTGCAGTGAACATTGAGGTGGCCTGCAAAAATGACAAAGTCTTATTTTAAATTCTGAACCCATTTTCTTAATTTCTGCCAAACTAGTGATAACTAATTATGTCCTTTTGAAAATCTTTCTGGCCATGCAGACGTCAGACACCCACAGTCCCCTCAGCATCGAATTCTGTGAACCACCTGAGCTACTTCTTCCCAACCACATGCACAGGTTCAGCTCTGGAGACTGAGTAAGCAGGAGAAGACTCATGTAGCTCAGAAGATGGAATGTGAATATGTAATTGGCAAAACAATTACAAAATTTTGTTGTAAAGAATGAATGAGGGGCTTCCCTGGTTGTACAGTGGTTAAGAATCCACCTGCCAATGCAGGGGACACAGGTTTGATCCCTGGTCCGGGAAGATACCACATGCCATAGAGCAACTAAGCCCGTGTGCCACAACTACTGAGCCTGCGCTCTAGAGCCCGCAAGCCACAACAACTGAGCCCATGAGCCACAATTACTGAAGCCTGCGCGCCTAGAGCCCGTGTTCTACAACAAGAGAAGCCACCACAATGAGAAGCCCACGCACCACAACGAAGACCCAATGCAGCCAAAAATAAATAAATTAATAATAATAAAAAAAGAATGAATGAGACAGAAATCACCTTAGAAATCCAGAGACCCAGCAGACTAAAAAGTAGGAGAAATGGAACAGAAGGGGCAAATGCATTCATGTTATTTTTACCTACTAATTTGTACCCTATGTCATTTTAAAATTATTTTTTATTTTTTATTTAAAAAAATTTTTTAATTGAAGTGTAGTTGATTTACAATGTTGTGTTAGGTTCAGACGTATGGCAAAGTGACTCAGATAGATAGATAGATAGATAGATAGATAGATAGATAGATAGATAGATATAGATATACTTTTTTCAGATTCTTTTCCATTATAGGTTATTACAAGATATTGAGTATAGTTCCCTGTGCTATACAGTAGGTCCTTGTCACCTGTGTCATTTTTTTTAAAGACTTTTAACCACAAGTGAATTTTCTACAAGAAAATTAAACATTATAAGCTTCAGTTTAACTAAGGATAATTAATAAATTATATTAATAACTATATACCCGGTAATAATGATTCACTGAAGTTATGCTTTTTTAAAATCATCAACAGCCATAAACTTCTACTCCATTAGAAATTCCACAAATTAGTGAACTGGGTAACAGTTGCTTTCAAGTAAACATTTGTATCCAATAGCCACCTAGGTATTCAGATTTAACAATGTAACTAACCAGCAGCCCATGCCATGACCTCTAAATTTGTATTACCTTTGAAAGGCTAATAATAGTAAGGAATCAAGGACATCTATCACCTTGATAACTCTGATGTGAGGTAATATTTTGTAAGCTTTCTGGGAGCAGGAAACTCCTCTGCTTGTCCCCTGAGTCTAGCGCCCTGGCACAAGGCAGATATTCAGTGAGTATCTGTGGATTTGATGAATAAATCATGTCTTAAACTATCAGCCCTTGTGTATTCAGCGCTTTTTACTTCAAAGCAAGCAGAAATCTTTCTAATCAAGAGGAAGAAAGACCATGTTCTTTCCTTTGTGGTTTAGACACACAACTTCTCTGTTTGCTCAGTACTCGGATCTTCCATGATCACAGGGACCAGATAGCCTCCTCCTCTGTAACACTTGCCTCCCAAGGAGGACAGCACGACAATGGGGGCGTGGCAGTGTATGATAAGAGTTCTTCATAACTCTGCAGGGAAGGCCTTCTTTCAGTTTATATATTTTGGAGCATGCACAGTCTAATTTGATGAACATCTGTATAATCGGGAAACTTTTGAAGCAGAGAAAATCCCCCAAGTTTCCCAGTGGTGTTTTAGGACATCCCCAGAAAACTTCAGTGATGACATGCAGTTAAAGATACATCTCTCTTGGGACTTCGCTGGCGGTCCAGTGGTTAGGACTTTACGCTTCCACTGCAGGGGCTGTGCCTCGCAGGTAACATTTGAAGGCAGTTCTGCTACTGAGCGAATCGCAAAGGAGGGGGCGGTGATTTGGGGTCCTAGCTGCTTTAAACCAAATATATACTTGAGGTGTTTGGGGGAAGTGAGTGTGTGTGTTTAAGGAAGTTTGGGGGAAGGGACTGACATTGGTCAAAATGACTTGAACAGATGTTTAACAAATGATGGCTGACGCCCTGTGTTAGAGTCACCGAAAACAGCAAGCTTACAAAACAGCAGCAAGTCAAAGGGAAAGAGCCGTAAAACAAACAATGAAGGGGGAGGAAAAGCAGCGAGGAGCCCCGGGCCTCTCCTGACAGGGAAAGCAAGCTGAGTACAGTGGTAAAGTCCATTTCTTTACCCCTGAAGTGAAGTTGAAGTTCCAGCACAAAAACATCAGGAACTGTCCATTTTGGGCAACTTAACTTTTTGTTCTTTTTCCTATTTTGCTTTTCCAATTATTGTCTTTGTGAAACTATCCATAATTTAAGATGACAGGTAGGTAGGTAGATAGATGATAGACTGATTGATTGAATGTACTTATATTTTAAATCAAAGAAAACAGACAAAAAATTGAGTAATATGCGAACAAGCGTGAATGTATATGTGTGTATCTATATAAATACATAATATTATATACGCAATATATACAAAAATCTCATTTTGCCCTTTCTTTGTTACCTAGATAATTTACAGGTCTTCTGCAAAATCAGTATTTGCCCTCACTTCAGGTTTAGCTCTGGGTAATTAAAAATGGCACCGTGAACTAACACAGCATTGTGAATCAATTATACCCCAATTAAAAATGAAATGAAATGAAATGAAATAAAATAAAATAAAATGGTACTGTGGGATTGCAGAGCAGTGAAAACAGAGGATAAAAGGCCTTCAGTAAAATATCCCAGTATCTGTCTTTGGTTAATCCTGCCTTAAATCAGCAAGTCCTCAAGGGGAACAAAACGAATATGACTCCAGGCGTTCATCATTAAGAAAATACCCTGAGTGCCCACCATGTCCCAGACACATTACTAACAACAATCTTTCTCAACTTTCCCTACACGTGATGTCAAGCAGTCATCCTAACCTCTTTGTGATGTAGCTATTATTATTTCATTTTCAGAGATAAGGACATTGACGGTCAGAGATGTTTAGTACCTGGCCAAGGTCACATGGCATTTGAAGGGCAGCTAGGTCATAGACACTAACAGCGAGCCTCTGGTTTCTCCACAATATGAAGTGGATAATCCAAGGTTCAAAGTAAAAATAAATGAAGAAATTGTCATGAGGAAAACACTAGGAAGTCTTCTTTGAGCGGTTATAATCTAGGGATGGTAACCTTTTTTACATGCCTCTTTGGCAGTTGGCCTGGTAATTATAAGGAATTTGCTTTCAGGTAATCGATTAAATTGCATATTAAGGAAGTTGTTCAAAAACTGACTGTAGTCAGTTTAGTAAATTAAAAGGGAGATGGGGTGGGCGTAGTAAACACTAGGAAATTATATAACATCTAACAACGTTTTATTAGCTTTTTAAATATATGTTGCTAGGAAGCAATTATTATCTTTAAAATGCTTGAATTAGATTCACTGTAAAAGTAATTTGAAATAAGGAGAAGTGATTTGTTCCTTCTGGAACGTTCACGGGCAGCATCTGTAGCTAAGAAATAAGTTGTGGAGAAATTGCTCAAAGCTCCTCAGAAAGGGGTCATTCTGGTCAAGGAAAGCAAGGAGACTAAGTTTTTCCTCGGTGGGAATTACATGCTAGTGGGAAATAAAGAAAGAAACAAATCTTGTTTAAAAACATCATATAGGGCTTCCCTGGTGGTGCAGTGGTTGAGAGTCTGCCTGCCAATGCAGGGGACACGGGTTCGAGCCCTGGTCTGGGAAGATCCCACATGCCGCGGAGCAACTGGGCCCGTGAGCCACAACTACTGAGCCTGCGCGTCTGGAGCCTGTGCTCCGCAACAAGAGAGGCCGCGATAGTGAGAGGCCCGCGCACCGCGATGAAGAGTGGCCCCCGCTTGCCACAACTAAAGAAAGCCCTCGCACAGAAACGAAGACCCAACACAGCCATAAATAAATAAATAAATAAATAAAATAAATAAATAAAAATTAAACAAAAAAACATCATGTAAGGGAGGGATAAGTGCTAAGAAGAAGAAAAAAAGCAGAGGGAGGACACAGAGCGCTGCAGGGTCGTGTTGTGGCTATAGGGTGGTTAGGGGTTGCTTCCGTGGAAGGGCTGTCCAGTAAAGACCACAAGAAAATAAAACCCAGAGCACTGGACAGCTCTGAGGGATGAGCACGCCCAAGGGCCCTGAACTGGGGAGAAACAAGAGAGCCAGTGAGGTGGCAGCTGAGTGCGGAAGGATGCAGAGGCCTGGTCATGACAGTCTCTCAGCCCACGGGGTGGAATCTCATTTTGTTATAAGCGTGCTAGTCACGGCTCTCCAGAGAAACAGAACCAGCAGGAGATAATACGCATACATCCATGTGTCTACATATACATAGAGAGAGAGGGATAGAAGGAAAAGGCTCATGTGATTATGGGACTGACAAGTCCCCAGGTCTTCAGTTGCCAAGCTGGAGCCCCAGGCGGACTGGTGCTAAAGTGTCTGTCCAAATCTGGGGGCCTGAGGACCGGGAGAGCTGGTGGTATACTGAACGAAGAGTTTGGTGTTAGATATGTAATAGTCAAGATTCCCACTAGAAATCAAGTAGACATACGGAATGGGCAGCTGGATTTAGGAGTTTAGAGATTCAGAAAGATTCCGGGCTGGGAAGGTACCCTTGGGTGTTCTCAGTGAATGTAGAGGTCTTTTAAACCCCAGAACTGTATATGCAGTTGTCTAGGAGAGAATAAGTATGGGAAAGAAAGAAGAGTGCAAGGACAGAGCCTGTGGCGCTCCGACATTCAGAGGAGAGGAAGGGCAGCAAGAGTCAGCAAAGGAGGCTGAGGGGGAACAACAAGGGAGGAGAAAGAAAAGCAGGAAATGCAGCCCAAGAGGGAACGGGTCACCAGACCAAAGGCCGCTGAACATTCAGGCAGGATGCCTGATCCACGAACACGGAAGAGGCCACGTGACATTGATGCCAACGTCGACAGCAGCTCTGCCCCGTGTCTTGAATGTCTGCTGGGACTGCTTCAGGAGAGACTATGCAGCAGAGGAGACGCAGAGAGTGTGGGCACCTCTTCCCAGGAGATCTGCTTTCAGGGGCACAGAAGATGCAAGCAGTAATTAGAAGGCAACGTGAAGTCAAGAAAGGCTTTCTGTGCAGAAGCAGACTCACATATACAGAGAACAAACTAGAGGTTACCAGTGGGGTGTGTGTGTGTGTGTGTGTGTGTGTGTGTGTGTGTGCAATATAGGAATAGGGGATTAGAGGCACAAACAGTTGGGTGTAAGATAGGCTCAAGGGTGTATTGTATGTCACAGGGAGTATAGCCAGTATTTTACAGTAACTAAATGGAGTGTAATCTTTACAATTGTATTAAAAAATTTAAAAATTAAAATTAAAAAAAAAATAGAGGGCTTCCCTGGTGGCACAGTGGTTGAGAATCTGCCTGCTAATGCAGGGGACACGGGTTCGAGCCCTGGTCTGGGAAGATCCCACATGCCGCGGAGCAACTAGGCCTGTGAGCCACAACTACTGAGCCTGCGCGTCTGGAGCCTGTGCTCCGCAACAAGAGAGGCCGCGATAGTGAGAGGCCCGCGCACCGCGATGAAGAGTGGCCCCCGCTTGCCGCAACTGGAGGAAGCCCTCGCACAGAAACGAAGACCCAACACAGCCAAATAAATAAATAATAATTAAAGGTGCTAATAATTTTTAAAAAAATGATTTCTCTCTATAAAAAAAAAATAGAAATCTTTATCCAGAAAAAAAAAAGTGTGTTGCTGTTGTTGCTGTTTATTTTAAGATGAGAGGTAGTATATCACATTTATATACTGATGAGAAAGATCCAATAGTGAGGAGGAAAAAATAAAAAAGGAGAATTGCAGGAATTTAGTCCTTATGTAGGTGAGAGGATGGGATATGGTAAAGAAATTGGCTTTAGAGAAAAGCAGGGGCATAAAGAAGGTGTGGTACATATATACAATGGAATACTACGCAGCCATAAAAAAATGAAATAATGCCATTTAGAGACATAGAAAACAAACTTATGGCTACCAAGGGGGTGGGGAGGGATAAGTTATGAGTTTGGGATTAACATATACACACTACTATGTATAAAATAGATTAACAACAAGGACCTACTAAATAGCACAGGGAACTCTGCTCAATATCTTGTAATAACCTATAATGGAAGAGAATCTAAAAAAGAATATATATAAATATATATATATATATGTATGTATGCATGTATAACTGAATCACTGTGCTGTACACCTGAGACTAACACAACATTGTAAATCAACTATACTCCAATTAAAAAAATTTTTTTAATTAAAAAAAAAGCAAAGGGGAATTCCCTGGTGGCACAGTGGTTAAGAATCTGCCTGCCAATGCAGGGGACACAGGTTCGAGCCCTGGTCTGGGAAGATCCCACATGCCGCAGAGCAACTAAGCCCATGCGCCACAACTACTGAGCCTGTGCTCTAGAGCCCACGTGCCACAACTACTGAGCCTGTGCTCTAGAGCCCGTGAACCACAACCGTTGAGCCCGCGTGCCACAACTACTGAAGCCTGCACACCTAGAGCCTGTGCTCCACAACAAAAGCCACCACAATGAGAAGCCTGCACATCACAACGTAGAGTAGCCCCCGCTCGCCACAACTAGAGAAAGTCCGCGTGCAGCAACAAAGACCCAACACAGACAAAAACAAACAAACAAACAAATAAATAAATAATTAGCGGGGGTAATTCCCCAACATGTGTAAAAGAAAGCAGAGAATGTGAACAGGTGCATAGAAGGTGGATTGATTTGGTGATGGGACGAAGAGGAGGATTTTTCTGTTTGCTTCCATATATTTTCTCAGTTGCAGTGGAAAGCAAGGTCTCAGCTGGAAAATCATTTCAGTGACGGCGTCTGAGGACAGGGAGAGAGGGGAATGGTGGGCTGTGTTCCAAGACCAACAGGCGGCGCTGGCTGCCACCTGAGGTTTGATGCCACAATTTAGAGAGAAACTGGCTGGCTTGTCCTGGCTGTAGACATAAGGAGAGAGCTGGACTTCACCAGGTTCAGAGGTTTGCCAGAAAGCACAAGGATGATGGAGAGATGTAAGGGACTTACAAGTCAGTGCAAGGGAGTAGTTACAAGGCTGAGTCCTAGACTCTCAGCTGGGTAAGTGGGCAGGTGACAGAGTCACCTAATGGGACGTCCCAGTGGAGTCAAAGAATTACTGAAATGGGGAGCTGAAGGAAAGGAGCTGTGAATATAAGGGATAGCATTCAAAGGAGGGGATGCTTGAAATTAAGATCTTGGAGATTGAAAACTATGGGCGGTGACAAAGATCTGGCCATTCAGGTAGGTGGCTGAGGTGGGAGGGAGGGTGACTCATTGTAAGTGAGGAGGTCAAGGAATGGAAGTCGGGGTGTGGCCGGACGCCCTAGGAGGGTACCGATGACCAGAAGGATGACCAGAGTCATAATAGAGAGGATGACAGTGAACCAGACGCTGAGGCCTTCAACGGTGGGGAAGGGGTAACCAGGAGAATGGTAGAATTGCATGTGCAGGGGTAGATGTACCTCTAATCCAATCAGGTGGGCTTCACAGATCTGGAGTGTTCTAGGACACAGGCTGCACAGTGGTTAGGAAAGAGCAATGAGGAGCCGGGAACAACCTGCTGCATCTCTGGGCCCAGACTGGGCAGAGGGCACCCCAGAGGGGGCTCTGAAGACCCAGGGGCAGCCGGGTCTCCGGCAGAGCAGCACCTTCCACAAGCCAGACAAGGTGAGCCTCGTATGTAATTCACATTTCCTACTAGCCTCATTTTTTTAAAAGGTAAGAAGAAATGGGTAAACTTAATCATCTATTTTATTTAACCCAATATTGTCAAAATACTATCAGGAGACACCACAGGAGCCAGAAGGACGTGAGCCAACATTTTTGAAGCGCTAGAAGAAAAGAACTGTCAACACAAAGTCCTCCAACCACCCAAATATCCTTCAAGAGATCGTCATTCTTTTTTACATACAAAGTCATCGAAATCTGGTCTGTATTTTACACTGACAGCACTTCTCAGCTGATCCTCACTTCAAGTACTCAGCGGCCACGTGTGGGTAACAGCTACTATATGGGACACTCAGAGTTAGAACCAGAAGGTGAGAGAAATATTCACAGATGGGACTGAGGACAGGACCTTTCGTGAGGACAGGCCCTGAGTTCCAGAGCTCCAGTGGGGGGAGGCTGCGGGTGTTCCCAGTGAATCTGAGGTTCTTGACGTCGTGTCGCAGGAAGAATTCAGTGAGTGATGAAGTGATAGGTAAGAAGTGGATTTATTTAGAAAGAAACACTCCACAGACAGAGTGTGGGCCATCTCAGAAGGGGAGAGGCCTTGAAATATGGCGTGGCTAGTTTTTATGGGCTGGGTAATTTCATAGGCTAATGAGTGGGAGGGTTATTCCAACTATTTTGGGGAAAGGGCCGAGATTTCCAGGAACGGGGCCACCGCCCACTTTCTGACCTTTTATGGTTGGCCTCAGAGCTGTCACGGCCGGTGGGTGTGTCCTTTAGCTGATGCATCACAGTGAGCGTATAATGAGGCTCAAGGTCCACTGGAAGTTAAATCTTCCGCCATCTTGGACCTAGTTGGTTCTAACCCGTTTTTGTTACGTCCTATGGCTATGTCATTCTTTCAAAGGTCGTGCCCTGCCCCCTTGCCTCCTGTTTCAGGGAGGCAGGAAGGGGGGTGCTGAGTCAGATGAGAATGTCCTGAACTTTATGGGAATAAGAGTCAGAGTAAAAAGGATGACCTTGAGGACTTGGGCTTCTGACCTTGGAGGTGACCGAAGCAAGCAGGGCAGAAGTCTGGAGGGATCTGTCCTGGGGTCTCCTGTGGGCATCAGTTCTCACTGCCCCCTCCTTTGGGGGGTGGTCTTTTAGGTGACTTGCGGTGAAGACTAGGGTTGGGGGATGTTATCAGAACCCCTGGATCCTTATGGCTCAGGCCAGGAGGGGGTCAGAGGCCCTCCACACTCCCACCCTCCCCACGCTGCCAGCCGTGAAGAGCGGAAACAGAGGAAATGGGGCTGGGGGAGAGCGCGGGGGGCTGGCAGGATTTGTTACTTTGAACAGAACAGGATTTTACTAGAGGAAGATATACAGAATAGTGAAATCGATGTCCCCTTAACTCAAGGATATGGGCAGCATAGCAAAAAAACCAGCAGAGCAGGCAACAGGGGGCGTGGGGAGAAGGCGAGGACAGAAAGAAGAGAGGGTGGGGTGGGAAAGGGGGTGGGGGAGGGACACGAAGGCCCCCCTGCTCACTGGACCCCTTGCTCCCAGGGACCCTAGGAAGGCCGGCTCTGTGGTCTGGCGGCCCCTGCCCATAGCCCGGATCACAGTGACGGTCGCCGAAGCGCTGAGCGGTGCCCACGCGCTCTGCCTGCCCCGGGCCCACCGGGACCTGAGGACCCTCCTCCTGCTCGCCCGTCCGGCGGCCGGCTCCCGTGGGGTCTCCCTCGCTCACCCGGCGGAGCGATGTGCGCAGGTGACTTACGTACGGCCCCTGAGCTCAATCCCTCCCCAGCCTCGGCCTCCCCATCCACGTTGCTTCGCAGGAGCCGGGCGTCTCCCCAGGCCCTGCAGGCCTTCCCCACGAAGCCACCTTCTAAGCGGCGACTTGCCTGCCTCGCCGGCCCACACCCAAGGCTCCAGACAGTAACGGTGACATCTCCAAAGTCCTCACGTCATCCCGAGCCATTTCTCAGCAGTTACAAGTGTGGTCGTACGCAGCAGCTGTTGTCAACGAGACAGGCGATACCAGCGTCCGCAGCCCCTCCTGGAGGGGAGAGGGCGAGGGGGTGAGTTGGGGGCACAGCCGCGCTCACAGGAAACACCCCCAGGGCCCACATTCCCCCCCCCCAACAGCTCCCCGCGCGTTGGGAAAGGCATCAAAATCCTCGGGGGAAATTTCCCTGTGATGAAAAACGGCTGCCTCATCCAGTGGCATCTTTGCCTGAAACAGGATCTAGATTTTGTTAAAGGAAAAAAAAAAACAAACCAAGCCTGCGAAAGGGTTTCACGTGCTAGTCTAATTTTAGAAGAGCATTTGACACAGTTCAGAGGGAAACAGTGGACACTTGCTAAGTGAATTCAAGTTAGTTTGACTGCAAACAGAATCACATTATGCCGGGAAGTCAGACAACCCCGTCTCAGGCAGAGACAGGCTGTTAGCGTCTGTCCTGAGCGTCATTCCCGTCTCCACAACCGCCCCCCACCCCGCACCCAAACCAGGGCTGAGTCACCCACTGCCTCTGCCTTCCACTCAAGGGAGTACAAGCCCATGGACGTGAGATAGCTCCGTCCGCAGACTCCCTTTGGCTTGGAGACATCATTATCTATTCTTTTTTTTTTTTTCCTTTAATTTTTAGTGGACTATAGTTTATTTACAAGGTTGTGTTAATTTCAGCAAAGTGAATCAGTTAAACATATACATATATCTACTCTTTTTTAGATTCTTTTCCCATATAGGTCATTACAGAGTCTTGAGTAGACTTCCCTGTGCTATACAGTAGGTCCATGTTGGTTATCTATTTTATATATAGTCGTGTGTATATGTCAATCCCAAACTCCTTGTCTATCCCTCTCCTCCCCCTCCCCTTTGGTCACCATAAGTTTGTTTTCTATGTCTGTGAGTCTATTTCTATTTTCTAAATAGGTTTATTTGTATCCTTTTTTTAGATTCCACATCCATGTGATATCATATGATATTTGTCTTTCTCTGTCTGACTTACTTCACTTAGTATGATAATCTCTAGGTCCATCCATGTTGCTGTAGATGGCATTATTTCATTCTTTTTTATGGCTGAGTAATATTCCATTGTATATATGTACCACATCTTCTTGATCCAATCATCTGTCGATGGACATTTAGGTTGCTTCCATGTCCTGGCTATTGTAAATAGTGCTGCAATGAACATTGGGGTGCATGTATCTTTTCAAATTAGAGTTCTCGTGTTTTCCGGATATAAGCCCAGGAGTGGAATTGCTGGGTCATATGGTAGTTCTATTTTTAGTTTTTTAAGGAACCTCCATACTGTTCTCCATAGTGGTTGCACCAATTTACATTGCCACCCACAGTGTAGGAGGGTTTAAGGAGAGACTCTCTGGTCCCTAGATTTGCCCAAGAGTTATTGTGCTGAGGCTAATCTAAGGATCAACTCAGCCAGGCCTTGTCTCTCCAGAAGTGCTTACAGCAGAGAAGAGCCGGCATGAAGGGTGTGTCTCTTCTGGGTCTCCAGCTGTCTATGCTCACGATGTGTTCTTTTAAACAAAATGGTACTTCACCAAGGTAGGACATGGCATCTAAGTTACAGCTGAGGTGAAACACACTTTGCCTCCCGCTCAGGGGCAGCGATGGGCAACGCCAGCGTGCTGCAGACCTACATCTGTCGTGTAACTGTCCTCAAGCTTCTTCTCCCCAGAGTCCAACATCTGCTCACGTCCAAGAACATGAACTTCCCAAAGCCAAAGTCAATAAATAAAAGAAACCTTTCTCCATGGCTCACAAGTGGATTTTCCCAGCTATAAAAAGATATTTCAACGGACAGGAAATAGTTTCCTGACTGACACACTGTCTCCTGAGAGGAATTTTAACTTCTCGTCTCTCCACATTTCAAGTCGGCTGGAGAATCATCCCACCATCCTTAGAAGGCCTCCTAACATGCTTCTCTTGGGTAATTAGATGATAAAATCATGAACACCATGATATAATCTGAACCTGAGGATCCTTTTAAGTCATCCAACCACTGGGAAACCCCCACCTTTACCCCTAATTAGAAATGTTGTTTTGATTAGCTCAGAGAATAAGGTCCAGGTATACTTGGAGATCGTTTTCCCCAAATAGCTGCTAGTAGTTCAAGTGGCAAAATATTTTTCAATATTTGGTCCATCTCAAAAAGATCCATTTAATTCAACATGGGTATTAGTTTCCTAGTCCTGCTATAACAAATTTCTGCAAATGTAGTGGCTTAAACAGCATGAGTTTATTCTATTGTGATTCTGGAGATCAAAAGTCTGAAATTCATCTTACAATGAAAGGTTGGTTCCTTCTGAAGGGTCCAGGGGAGAATTTGTTCCTTGCCTTTTCCAGAGGCTGCCTTGCCATCCCCTGCTTCAGAGTCACAGCACTCCAAACTCTGTGTCTGTCTTCTCATCACCTTAATCCTCCTTTGACTTCTTACATCCCTCTGATAAGTGCCCTTGTGATTACATTTAGAGCTCACCCAGATAATCCAGTATATTTCCCCATTTCCAGATCCTTACCTTAATCACTCAGTAAAGTCCCTTTGCCATATAAAGGAACATACACAGGTCCTGAGAATTAAAAAGCAGATAACATTGGGAGGCTATTATTCAGCCTCAGACATATGGCTTTCATTCCTTTTGAACAAGGTGGACCAGCCTGCACTATTTTTTTTAAACAATGTCTTGTTTCACACATTACAGCATGGGTCAATTGATGAAACCTAGGTTTCGCTATTTGGCGGGCAGCCTGCACTATTTTAATAGCTAATCTGAAATTCTGTCCTTTACTCTGATTTTCCTCAGTCACTCTGAGGACCCCAAGACCTCATAACAATAATTCATTCCTTGTCATGCTTCCATATTTTGGGTATTCCATATCTATGGGTTGCTTCCATATCTTAGGTATTGTAAATAGTGCTGCTATGAACACGGGGGTGCATGTATCTTTTCAAATTAGTGTTTTCATTTTTTTCCAGATAAATACCAAGAAGTGGAAATGATGGATCATATGGTAGTTCTATTTTTAGTTTTCTTAGGAACCTCCATATTGTACTCCATAGTGGCTGCACAAATTTACATTTCCACCAACAGAGTACAATTGTCCCTTTTCTCTACATCCTCTCCAAAAATTGTTATTTGTAGATGTTTTGATAATAGCCATTCTGACAGGTGTGAGGCAATACCTCACTGGTGTTTTAATTTGTGTTTCTCTAGTAATTAGTGATGTTGAGCATCTTTTCATGTGCCTGTTAGCCATCTGTATGTTTTCTTTGGAAAAATGTCTATTTAAGTCTTCTGCACATTTTTGATTGGGCTGTTTTGTTTTGTTTTTTTTTGATATTGAGCTGTGTGAGATGTTTATATATTTTGGTTATTAATCCCTTAGGCAGATGAAATGATTTTTATGTAGAAAACCCTAAACTCTCCACCCCAAAATTATTAGAATAAATGAACTCAGCAAAGTTGTAGGATCCAAGAGCAATATACAGAAATCTGTTGCATTTCTATACACTAATAATGAACTATCAGAAAGAGAAAATAAAAAACAATCCCATTTAAAATCACATCAAAAAGAATAAAATATCTAGGAATAAATATAACCGAGGAGGTGACAGACCTATACTATGAAAACTATAAAATACTGTTGAAGGAAATCAAAGATGATACGAAGAAATGTAATGATATCCCATGCTCTTGGACTGGAAGAATTAATATTGTTAAAATGACCATACTACCCAAAGCAATCAACAGATTTAATGTGATCCCTATGATAATACCCATGACATTTTTCACAGAACTTGAACATATAACCCTAAAATTCATATGAACTACAAAAGACCCCAAATCACCAAAGCAATCTTGGAAAAAAAGAACAAAGCTGGAGGTATAAAGTGCCCAGTCTTCATGGGCAAAGCTAGAGTAATCAAAACAACATGGTACTGACACAATCACAAATACCTAGATCAATGGAACAGAATAGAGAGCCCAGAAAAAAACTCATGCACCTATGGTCAATTAATCTATGACAAAGGAAGCAAAAATATGCAATGGAGAAAAGACAGTCTCTTCAATAAGTGGACAGCCACGTGTAAAACAATGAAATTAGAACATTCCCTCACACAATATACAAAAATAAACTCAAAATGGATTAAAGACTTAAATGTAAGACCTGAAACCATAAAACTCCTAGAAGAGAACATAGGCAGAATACTCTTTGACATAAATTGCAGCAATGTTTTTTTTTTTTGGATCTGTCTCATAACGCAAAAGAAAAAAAGGTAAAAATAAGCAAATGAGACTTATTTAAACTTAAAAGCTTTGGCACAGGAGAGAGGGAGAGAAGATGGTGGAAGAGTAAGACGCGGAGATCACCTTCCTCCCCACAGATAAATCAGAAATACATCTACATGTGGAAATGCTCCTACAGAACACCCACTGAACGCTGGCAGAAGACCTCAGACCTCCCAAAAGGCAAGAAACTCCCCACATACCTGGGGAGGGCAAAAGAAAAAAGAAACAACAGAGACAAAAGAATAGGGACGGGGCCTGCACCAGTGGGAGGGAGCCGTGAAGGAGGAAAGGTGTCCACACACCAGGAGCCCCTTCGCGGGCGGAGACTGCGGGTGGCGGAGGGGGGAGCTTCGGAGCCACGGAGGAGAGCGCAGCCACAGGGGTGCGGAGGGCAGAGCGGAGAGATTCCCGCACGGAGGATCGGTGCCGAGCAGCGCTCACCAGCCCGAGAGGCTTGTCTGCTCCCCCGCCAGGGCGGGCGGGGCTGGGGGCTGAGGCTCGGGCTGCGGTCGGATCGCAGGGAGAGGACTGGGGTTGGCGGCGTGAACACAGCCTGAAGGGGCTAGTGCGCCACGGCGAGCCGGGAGGGAGTCCGGGAAAAGTCTGCAGCTGCCGAAGAGGCAAGAGACTTTTTCTTACCTCTTTGTTTCCTGGTGCGCGAGGAGAGGGGATGCAGAGCGCCGCCTAAACGAGCTCCAGAGACGGGCGCGAGCCGCGGCCATCAGCGCGGACCCCAGAGACGGGCGTGAGACGCTAAGACTGCTGCTGCCGCCACCAAGAAGCCTGTGTGCGAGCCCAGGTCACTCTCCACACCGCCCCTCCCGGGAGCCGGTGCAGCCCGCCACGGCCAGGCTCCCGTGATCCGGGGACAACGTCCCCGGGAGAACGCATGGCGCGCCTCGGGCTGCTGCAACGTCACGACGCCTCTGACGCCGCAGACTCGCCCCGCCTCCTCCGTACCGCTCCCTCCCCCCGCCTGAGTGAGCCAGAGCCCCCGAAGCAGCGGCTCCTTTAACCCCGTCCTGTCTGGGCGGGGAACAGACGCCCTCAGGCGACCTACACGCAGAGGCGGGTCCACATCCAAAGCTGAACCCCGGGAGCTGTGCGAACAGAGAAGAGGAGGGGAAATCTCTCCCAGCAGCCTCAGGAGCAGCAGATTAAAGCTCCACAAAAAACTTGATGTGCCTGCATCTGTTGAATACCTGAATAGACAACGAATCATCCCAAATTCAGGAGGTGGACTTTGGGAGCAGGATATATATATATATATTTTTTTCACACACACACACTGTATTTTATTTTTACAAGAGATAAATAGACTGACACCAAGCATTGTACATGGATGACCACAACAAAAGCAACAATGATTGCAATTACCAAACATGAAACACACTCATACTATGTCATAATATTGACATTCAGTCCAGTAATCCTCCACTGTAACAGCTCCTTTACTTTGCAGTGAAAATTGATTTGTATATTCTTTGCCTCTGAGTCCTTGTGGGATTTTTTTTTTTTTTAATTCAGACAGAAAGTCACAAAAATTATACTCATCCTCATCAGTTCACTCAGTCCCATGTAATTCATTTTTTTTTCATCTTGATCTTTTGTTAGCACTTTTATGAGTTCATCAGTTTTTCATTAGAGTTCTGAAAATGCTTATTCATTCAGTTCAGCAGTACAGTCAGTTACCAGAAACCTGTACTTGTCAGATTCTTTTCCATGAATTTCTTGAAGATGAAACCCTTTTATAGGAACATATTTGCAAAATCATCAGAGTACACCCAGAACTGTCTGTAAATGACAAAAGACTTAAAAATGACCACGGTTAAAGATTTGATGAAAGTTCATAATAATGCAGTTGACAAGAAAATTAGTTATTTCTGAGATATACATTTTAAAGTTATAACTAGGATTATTACTTATAACATTATACCAGAACATATAAGATTTTTAGAAATTTCATGTAATGTCTGAAACATTTATATTAACATATTTCCATACATATTTCCATACAAATACAAATATAAGATTTTTAGAAATTTCATGTAATGTCTGAAACATTTATATTAACATATTTCCATACGGGAGCAGGATATATTAATTTTTCCCCTTTTCCTTTTTTTGTGAGTGTATATGTATATGCTTCTGGGTGAGATTTTGTCTATAGCTTTGCTTTATAATAGCTTTATTTTACTTCACTATATTATATCTTCTTTCTTGCTTGCTTTCTATTTTTTCTCCCTTTTACTCTGAGCCGTGTGCAAGAAAGGCTCTTGGTGCTCCAGCCAGGCATCAGGGCTGTGCCTCTGAGGTGGGAGAGCCAACTTCAGGACACTGGTCCACAAGAGACCTCCCAGCTCCACGTAATACCAAATGGCAAAAATCTCTCAGAGATCTCCATCTCAACATCAAGACCCAGCTTCACTCAATGACCAGCAAGCTACAGTGCTGGACACCCTATGCCAAACAACTAGCAAGACAGGAACACAGCCCCATCCATTAGCAGACAGGCTGCCTAAAATCATAAGGCCACAGACACCCCAAAACACACCACCAGACGTGGACGTGCCCACCAGAAAGACAAGATCCAGCCTCATCCACCAGAATTCAGGCACTAGTTCCCTCCACCAGGAAGCCTACACAACCCACTGAACCAACCTTAGCCACTGGGGACAGATACCTAAAACAACGGGGACTACGAACCTGCAGCCTGTGAAAAGGAGACCCCAAACACAGTAAGATAAGCAAAATGAGACGACAGAAAAACACACAGCAGATGAAGGAGCAGTGTCAAAACACTCCAGACCTAATAAATGAAGAGGAAACAGGTAGTCTACCTGAAAAAGAATTCAGAATAATGATAGTAAGGATGATCCAAAATCTTGGAAACAGAATAGACAAAATGCAAGATACATTTAACAAGGACGTAGAAGAACTAGAGAGGAACCAAGCAACGATGAAAAACACAATAAATGAAGTTAAAAATACTCTAGATGGGATCAATAGCAGAATAACTGAGGCAGAAGAACGGATAAGTGACCTGGAAGATAAAATGGTGGAAATAACTACTGCAGAGCAGGATAAAGAAAAAAGAATGAAAAGAACTGAGGACAGTCTCAGAGACCTCTGGGACAACATTAAACGCACCAACATTCGAATTATAGGGGTCCCAGAAGAAGAAGAGAAAAAGAAAGGGACTGAGAAAATATTTGAAGAGATTATAGTTGAAAACTTCCCTAATATGGGAAAGGAAATAGTTAATCAAGTCCTAGAAGCACAGAGAGTCCCATACAGGATAAATCCAAGGAGAAACACGCCAAGACACATATTAATCAAACTGTCAAAAATTAAATATAAAGAAAACATATTAAAAGCAGCAAGGGAAAGACAACAAATAACACACAAGGGAATCCCCATAAGGTTAACAGCTGGCTGATCTTTCAGCAGAAACTCTGCAAGCCAGAAGGGAGTGGCAGGATATACTTAAAGTGATGAAGGAGAAAAACCTACAACCAAGATTACTCTACCCAGCAAGGATCTCATTCAGATTTGATGGAGAAATTAAAACCTTTACAGACAAGCAAAAGCTGAGAGAGTTCAGCACCACCAAACCAGCTTTACAACAAATGCTAAAGAACTTCTCTAGGCAAGAAACACAACAGAAGGAAAACACCTACAATAACAAACCCAAAACATTTAAGAAAATGGGAATAGGAACATACATATCGATAATTACCTTGAATGTAAATGGATTAAATACTCCCACCAAAAGACACAGACTGGCTGAATGGATACAAAAACAAGACCCATATATATGCTGTCTACAAGAGACCCACTTCAGACCTAGAGACACATACAGACTGAAAGTGAGGGGATGGAAAAAGATATTCCATGCAAATGGAAATCAAAAGAAAGCTGGAGTAGCAATTCTCATATCAGACAAAATAGACTTTAAAATAAAGACTATTACAAGAGACAAAGAAGGACACTATATAATGATCAAGGGATCGATCCAAGAGGAAGGTATAACAATTGTAAATATTTATGCACCCAACATAGGAGCACCTCAATACATAAGGCAAATACTAACAGCCATAAAAGGGGAAATTGACAGCAACACAATCATAGTAGGGGACTTTAACACCCCACTTTCACCAATGGACAGATCATCCAAAATGAAAATAAATAAGGAAACACAAGCTTTAAATGATACATTAAACAAGATGGACTTAATTGATATTTATAGGGCATTCCACCCAAAAACAACAGAATACACATTTTTCTCAAGTGCTCATGGAACATTCTCCAGGATAGATCATATCTTGGGTCACAAATCAAGCCTTGGTAAATTTAAGAAAATTGAAATCGTATCAAGTATCTTTTCCAACCACAACGCTGAGACTAGATATCAATTACAGGAAAAGATCTGTAAAAAATACAAACACATGGAGGCTACACAATACACTACTTAATAACGAAGTGATCACTGAAGAAATCAAAGGGGAAATCAAAAAATACCTAGAAACAAATGACAATGGAGACACGACGACCCAAAACCTATGGGACGCAGCAAAAGCAGTGCTAAGAGGGAAGTTTATAGCAATACAAGCCTACCTCAAGAAACAGAAAACATCTCGAATAAACAACCTAACCTTGCACCTGAAGCAATTAGAGAAAGAAGAACAAAAAAACCCCAAAGCTAGCAGAAGGAAAGAAATCATAAAGTTCAGATCAGAAATAAATGAAAAAGAAATTAAGGAAACAATAGCAAAAATCAATGAAACTAAAAGCTGGTTCTTTGAGAAGATAAACAAAATTGATAAACCATTAGCCAGACTCATCAAGAGAAAAAGGGAGAAGACTCAAATCAATAGAATTAGAAATGAAAAAGGAGAAGTAACCACTGACACTGCAGAAATACAAAAGATCATGAGAGATTACTACAAGCAACTCTATGCCAATAAAATGGACAACCTGGAAGAAATGGACAGATTCTTAGAAATGCACAACCTGCTGAGACTGAACCAGGAAGAAATAGAAAATATGAACAGACCAATCACAAGCACTGAAATTGAAACTGTGATTAAAAACCTTCCAACAAACAAAAGCCCAGGACCAGATGGCTTCACAGGTGAATTCTATCAAACATTTAGAGAAGAGCTAACACCTATCCTTCTCAAACTCTTCCAAAATATTGCAGAGGGAGGAACACTCCCCAACTCATTCTACGAGGCCACCATCACCCTGATACCAAATCCAGACAAAGATGTCACAAAGAAAGAAAACTATAGGCCAATATCACTGATGAACATAGATGCAAAAATCCTCAACAAAACACCAGCAAACAGAATCCAACAGCACATTAAAAGGATCATACACCATGATCAAGTGGGGTTTATCCCAGGAATGCAAGGATTCTTCAATATACGCAAATCAATCAACGTGATACACCATATTAACAAATTGAAGGAGAAAAACCATATGATCATCTCAATAGATGCAGAGAAAGCTTTCAACAAAATTCAACACCCATTTATGATAAAAGCCCTGCAGAAGGTAGGCATAGAGGGAACTTTCCTCAACATAATAAAGGCCATATAGGACAAACCCACAGCCAACATTGTCCTCAATGGTGAAAAACTGAAACCATTTCCACTAAGATCAGGAACAAGACAAGGTTGCCCACTCTCACCACTATTATTCAACATAGTTTTGGAAGTGTTAGCCACAGCAATCAGAGAAGAAAAAGAAATAAAAGGAATCCAAATCGGAAAAGAAGAAGTAAAGCTGTCACTGTTTGCAGATGACATGGTACTATACATAGAGAATCCTAAAGATGCTACCAGAAAACTCCTAGAGCTAATCAATGAAGTTGGTAAAGTAGCAGGATACAAAATTAATGCACAGAAATCTCTTGCATTTCTATACACTAATGACGAAAAATCTGAAAGTGAAATTAAGAAAACACTCCCGTTTACCATTGCAACAAAAAGAATAAGATATCTAGGAATAAACCTACCTAAGGAGACAAAAGACCTGTATGCAGAAAATTATAAGACACTGATGAAAGAAATTAAAGATGATACAAATAGATGGAAAGATATACCATGTTCCTGGATTGGAAGAATCAACATTGTGAAAATGACTCTACTACCCAAAGCAATCTACAGATTCAATGCAATCCCTATCAAACTACCACTGGCATTTTTCACAGAACTAGAACAAAAAATTTCACAATTTGTATGGAAACACAAAAGACCCCGAATAGCCAAAGCAATCTTGAGAACGAAAAATGGAGCTGGGGGAATCAGGCTCCCTGACTTCAGACTATATTACAAAGCTACAGTAATCAAGACAGTTTGGTACTGGCACAAAAACAGAAACATAGATCAATGGAACAGGATAGAAAGCCCAGAGATAAACCCACACACATATGGTCACCTTATCTTTGATAAAGGAGGCAAGCATATACAGTGGAGAAAAGACAGTCTCTTCAATAAGTGGTGCTGGGAAAATTGGACAGATACATGTAAAAGTATGAAATTAGAACACTCCCTGACACCATGCACAAAAATAAACTCAAAATGGATTAAAGACCTAAGTGTAAGGCCAGACACTATCAAACTCTTAGAGGAAAACATAGGCCGAACACTCTATGACATACATCACAGCAAGATCCTTTTTGACCCAGCTCCTAGAGAAATGGAAATAAAAACACAAATAAACAAATGGGACCTAATGAAACTTAAAAGCTTTTGCACAGCAAAGGAAACCATAAACAAGACCAAAAGACAACCATCAGAATGGGAGAAAATATTTGCAAATGAAGCAACTGACAAAGGATTAATCTCCAAGATTTACAAGCAGCTCATGCAGCTCATAAAAAAAAAACGAACAACCCAATCCAAAAATGGGCAGAAGACCTAAATAGACATTTCTCCAAAGAAGATATACAGATTGCCAACAGACACATGAAAGAATGCTCAACATCATTAATCATTAGAGAAATGCAAATCAAAACTACAATGAGATATCATCTCAAACCGGTCAGAATGGCCATCATCAAAAAATCTAGAAACAATAAATGCTGGAGAGGGTGTGGAGGAAAGGGAACCCTCTTGCACTGTTGGTGGGAATGTAAATTGATACAGCCACTATGGAGAACAGTATGGAGGTTCCTTAAAAAACTACAAATAGAACTACCATACGACCCAGCAATCCCACTACTGGGCATATACCCTGAGAAGACCATAGTTCAAAAAGAGTCATGTACCAAAATGTTCAATGCAGCTCTATTTACAATAGCCAGGACATGGAAGCAACCTAAGAGTCCATCGACAGATGAATGGATAAAGAAGATGTGGCACATATATACAATGGAATATTACTCAGCCATAAAAAGAAATGAAATGGAGGTGTTTGTAATGAGATGGATGGAGTTAGAGTCTGTCATACAGAGTGAAGTAAGTCAGAAAGAGAAAAACAAATACAGTATGCTAACACATATATATGGAATCTAAGGAAAAAAAAAAAAAAGGCCATGAAGAACCTAGTGACAAGACGGGAATAAAGACACAGACCTACTAGAGAATGGACTTGAGGGTATGGGGAGGGGGAGGGGTGAGATGTGACAGGGTGAGAGAGTGTCATGGACATATATACACTACCAAATGTAAAATAGATAGCTAGTGGGAAGCAGCCGCATAGCACAGGGAGATCAGCTTGGTGCTTTGTGACCACCTAGAGGGGTGGGATGGGGAGGGTGGGAGGGAGGGAGATGCAAGAGGGAAGAGATATGGGAACATATGTGTATGTATAACTGGTTCACTTTTTTATAAAGCAGAAACTAACACACCATTGTAAAGCAATTATACTTCAATAAAGATGTTTAAAAAAAAAAAAAGCTTTGGCACATAAAGAGAACAATCTAGAAAATGAAAAGACAACATATGGAATGGGACAAAATACTTGCAAATAATATAACCCTAACCATTGCTTCCTAAATCCAGATCCTTACCTCTGTCTTTGAGCTACAGTGTCAATCTGTTGTTTGTGGAGTCTCAGATAACACTGGAGTGAGGAGAGAAATGATCTTTTCCCGTGCCTAGGGCTGAATCATGAAAGGACTATTTTTTTTCTAAAATGACCAAATACTCTAGGATTGCAAAACCACATCACAAAAATCTGAGCCCATAGTCAGATCTGTAAACCCTGGTGATATTTAAAAGAAAATAAGTAATTCAGTTGTCCAAAAGATTAAATAACAACAATGAAAACATGATGCTTAGAGCACAGTACTCTCATTTCCAATAAGACAGAATGGTAAGAGTAATTGAACCAAAGTCTCTTGATTTTCAAAACTCTCCTTACTAAATGAAGTAAAAAGGGACCAATAAAGCTTTCTATCTCATAGCCTTTAAAAGGCCCTTACAGTTGATCTTCACAAACTAATCCTTAGACTCTTGAAGTCAAAAATCTATTTCTAGATAAGGTATTCTCTTTTCATCCAAGAGTAGATATATCTTCTTAGTTTGATTTAAATTTTTCTCTTATTCAGAAAAGATGACCTAGGGAAATAATAGGAAAAAATTATTACATGGATAAAGGAATCTGCAAAATCACAGTCGACACATTCTTCATGTTGATATTTGTTATTTCTATTGTAAAATTATAGTCTTGGTTTCTAACCGTTTCTTTGTTAAATGATCGTAACGTGTAGTATATAATCAGTTTCCATCAAGTGTCTGCTGAATTATGGAACCAGCCTGGAGGAGTGCTGCTTCCCTCATTTTCCTGTTTTGAGTGACAGAATTTTATTGCAGTTTTTAGTGGGGATCTAACTTGCCCAGTGGGAATAACTATGAGAATAACAAAAGGAGTTTTGTAATAAGCGTGTCGTATAAACAACTGAAAAGTTAACAAAAATAACTAAACCTGTATTAACAAAATGAGAATTATATATAATTGTAATTAACTCAAGCACATAGGATGAACAAGAAATAATAAACTCTGAGATTTTGATATTCCAGCTCTTCTCAGGAGCTGGTCAACCTGTGACACAGTTAAAAGTATTTTACTCTTTTCTGATTGAATATTTTCTCTTTCTTGTTTTGGGGTTCTTCTGTTTCTTTCTAATTTTAAAAGAAGTCTGCATTTTTTAGCTTACAGTTGCATCAACTTGGAATTTTAAATATGAGGTATTTATTCTCTATCTAAATAATTTTTTAAATTTTTATTTTATATTGGAGTATAGTTGATTTACAATGTTGTGTTAGTTTCAAGTGTAGAGCAAAGTGATTCAGTTATACATATACACATATCCATTCTTTTTCAGATTCTTTTCCCATATAGGTTATTACAGAATATTGAGTAGAGTTCCCTGTGCTATGCAGTAGGTTCTTGTTGATTATCTATTTTATATATAGTAGTGTGTATATGTTAATTTTTTTCCCTTCAAAACATTGTGTAAAATCCCTGCAATGACCTGTCTGTCACTGGGAGTGGTCCTTCTCTGTCACACTATGGGAAACCCTAGTAAAACAAGGGGGCCCTTGTTGTAGCAGGCTTCTGCTCAGAGTTGCATTCATAGACACTCAACCAGGAAGCAAGATAATTTTTAAAGGGAATCCAATATTTTCTTTCATATATTGAATAATACTGAAAGAGACTAAAGACTAGGAAACTCAGCAGCCGAGTTAAAACAATCCCCAAAGGGCAAGGAATAGTAGATTCTTTGCAGAGAAAAACAAAATTTTCTGAAGCCAGAGAGAGGTAAATGGGAGAAGGGAACAAGGAATATTACACAGCACTGAAGCTTGTCCGTCATGTTTCTACAACTTTCGACCCTGGTGTTGCAGCACTTTCTGCTGTTGTTTCTTGTTCGAGCCTGTGAGACATCAAATAAGACAGGATTACAAGGGGTTTTACAGCCATCTGCTTTTTGTGAAGAAAAAAATAACTTCCAAACTGACTCTGAAGTAAAGAGTCTTCCCCATTGACCAAAAATCATGTGTGTGAAGGCAATTTCAAGGAAAGCCATTTGTGCAACCTTTTTGGACGTAGCAATTCAAACATTTACTGTTTAATCATTCACAGAGCAAGGAGCCAGAGCACAGAGTCTGGAGCTAGCCTGGCTGGGTTCACCTTCTAGTTCTAAGCAGTCTATCTGCAACTTCAGCAACATGCCTTCTTTTCTGTGCCTCAGGGTCTTCATCTGATAAGTGGTGAGAATAATATTATCTGTCTTACAGGCTTGTGACAGATCAACTTGTCCTAAATGTGACCTGCTTACCCAAGCGCCTAGCACATAGGAAAGGCTCAGTGAACCTCGGTTATTACCATTCATGTCCACTCTCGCGGAGGCTACACAGACACAGTGCTTTTGGACATTAGGATATTGTCTACTTTTAGTATATTCACAGTGTAGAAAGATTTCTATAGGCTCTAATACACATAATGCTGTGCATTCCTAGGTTCACAAAAAAGTATTTACTTAGACTAGAAAATCATTGTGACGCTAAGAGCCTCCTGCCAGCAAAAGATTGCCTCTCCTAAGAGAAAGGCTAATGTGCGTAGATGTTGTGTCCATAAATACCCAGGGTAAATTTTGGCTTGAATTTACCATCCGACAGACACATAGTTGGCCAGTGGTCTACTTTTCCCAAATCTGAAGCTGTTGCAGTTCCAGGCTCTGGGAACATGGGATTTGGTGCTTACGTTCCAGTCTGGAATTCCAGTCTTGACCCCAGAGCTGTGTTGGGTCAAGACTCAGGCTCCATGGTCATCTGGTCATGGTCCTGTTGGCTCAGGTTGCCTCCTTAGACTGCTTGACATTACCAGGTTTAGAGCCTCAGTCAATGTTACCACAGCTTCAGAGGCATTTGGTTAACTCCAACTTGCTGGTTCTGAAAGTGGCCATGATTTTGGACTTTAATGCTTTTATTGCTCTTGGAAGCATCTGTAGTCTCTTTGCTTGTTTTCTGCTCCAAATTTGGACTTCGCTTTTTCCCTCTGCTCCAAGCCTTCCATCCCAGATAACAGCCTCACACTTATCTCTTATCTCCAATAGAAAGTAACACATAATATGATGAATTAGTGTTCTTAATTTCATTGAGAAATGGTTAACATAAGAGTCTTGTATAGGTTCCATTCTATCACCAATTGTGGGTAGGTCAGTCCACGTTTTGAAATCATTGTTTTCTTATCTAAGGTTTGATCCAGTTTTGAAAACATATGCATTTCCTACTTTCTTACCAAGGTGAGGGTATTCCTGTCTATTTCTATTTTTCTGAGAGTTTTTATCATGAAAGTGTGTTGAATTTTGTCAAATGCTTTTTCTGCATTAATTGATATGATCATGTGATTTTTTACTTTGTCTGGTAAAGTTTGCTTTATGACTAAAGATATGGTCTATTTTGGTATATGTTCCATGGGTACTTGAAAATAATTTCTATTCATTGCTGTTGGGTGGACTGCTCTATAAATGTTGATTATACCCTGTTGGTTGAGGGTGTTCAGTTCTTTTACATCCTTGCTGAATTTCAGCCTAATTGTTCTATCAATTGTTGAAAGAGGGGTATTGAAGTCTCCAACTGTAATTGTGGATTTGTCTATTTTTCCTTTCAGTTCTATCAGTTTTTTCTTCATGTATTTTGAAGGTCTGTTGTGTGGTAGACACCTGTTCATGATTGCTATGTCTTCTTGGTGGATTGACTCTTTTATCATTATATAATATCTTTCTCTGTCTCTGGCAATTTTATTTGCTCTGAAGCCTACTTATCCAATATAAATATAGTTAATCTTGCTTTCTTTTGATTAATGTTTGCATAGCATGATGTAAATTTTCCCATCTTTTTCTTTCAACCTGTCTATATTGTTATGTTTGAAGTGAGTTTTTTGTGAACAGCAGATAGGTGGATCAGGTTTTTAATGCACTCTGCCAATCTTTATTTTTTAATTGGTGTATTTAGCAATTTGCATTTAAATTATTGGTATGGTAGACTTTAAATCTGCCAAATCTGTTTGATCTATTTGCCATTTCTTGGTTTTCTTTTTCCTTCCTGACTGCATGTTACCTGAACATATTTTAGTATTCCATTTTGGTTCATCCAGTGTTTTTGAATGTATCTTTTTATATAGTTTTTTAGTGATTGCTAGGTATTACATTATATATTTATAACTTGTAACCATCTCCTGGTATCATTATTTTACCAATTTGAGAGAAGTATAGAAACCTTATCTTTATGTCATTTTACTCTCCCCCATTTATAAATGGCTTAAATATTTTTCTGTATTCATTCAGAACCACATCTAGCAGTATTATGACTTTTGCTTCAACTCTCAAACATAATTTAGGAAACCCAAAATAAGAAAAAAAAATGTTTTATATTTACATCATATTTACTCTTTCCATTGTTCTTTCTTCCTTTCAGATGTTGCAAATTTCCTTCTTTCATCATTTCTTTTCTGTTTTGAGAACTTCTTTTAGCTGTTCTTTTAGGGTAGGTCTATTGGTGAGAAATCTCATTAGTTTTTCTTTGTCTGAGAATGCCTTCTTTCCTCTTCATTTGTGATGGGTATCTAGCTGAGTATAGATTTTGTGTTGACAGTTTTCTTTCATCACTTCAAAAATGTTGAGTCACTTCCTTATGACTTCCATGGTTTCCCATGATAAATCTGTTATTCAGATGGTTTTTCTTACATAGTTAGGATGCCATTTCCCTTTCACTTTTCAGCTATTATTTCTTTAAGTGCTTTTTCAGTTCTGTCCTCTTTGCCTGCTTCTTCTAAGGACTCAGATGACAAGAATGTTAAATATTTTGTTATAGTCCCAGAGGTCCCTGAAGGTCTCTTTACCCTTTTTCAATCTATTTTTCTCTTTTTCAGACTGGGTAATTTCTTTTGCCCTGTCTTCAAGTTCACTGATTCTTTCCTCTCTCCCCTCTATTCTGCTGTTGAGCGCATTAATTGAGTTTTTTATTTTGGTTACTGTATTTTTCAGTTCTAAAGGTTTCATTTCTCTTTTTATGTCTTCTATTTCCTTGGTGATACAGTCTACATTTGTTTGTTTCAAGCACATTTGTAATGCTTATTGAAGCATTTTTATGATGAATCCTCTAAAATGTCTATCAGATAACTCAAACATTTTTATCATCTTAATGTTGGCATCTATTCACTGACTTTTTTTCATTCAGTTTGAGATCTTCCTAGTTCTCGGTATGAGTGATTTTCTATTAAAACCTAGACATTATATAATGGGATTTGGACTTTATTTAAATTTCTGGTCTAGGTAATTTCTTGTAGAAGGGCAAACAGAAGTGGAGGTTGCACTGCCTCCTTCTGGAGATGGAGTGGAATTTCAGGTTCCCACTTGATCTTCATTGACACCTGAGGGGAGGGGCCCCTCATTACTGCTGGAGTCCCTTTCCTACACTCAGCCTCCACTGCTACCTCCCTGTGAGAGGGGTCAAGGGGCCTTGTTACTGCTCCCCTCATGGCCTCCACTGACCTCATGGCCTCACTACTACTGGGTGGAGATAAAAGTCCCAACTCTCCAGCCAGCCTCCTCTGAAAGCACCCCAGCAAGGAGGGACAGGGCATCTCATTACTGTTCATACTGCCAAGTAGGTGCAGAAATGTACGTGGTCCCTGCTGACACTGCCTGGGAGGGAGGAAAGTCCCAGCTCCTGCTCAGTTTTCTCTGGCACTAGACCAGTGGGGGTTTTAAGGGGAGGTTGGTGCCGCTGCCATTACAGCCTGAGAACAGTGGAAAGTAGGCTTCCCACCTCAGCCTTTGCTGGCATGGGTAAGGTGGGGCTCCAATTTTTTCTGCAGTGTTTCACTGGAGCAGTGCAGTTACTGTCTAACAGTTTTCTGTCTTGCTAGTTGCCCATTTCTTGGTTCTTTGGCTACAGAGCAGGCTTGTTTTGTTTGGTCTGGATTCACTGGCAATCCTGGGTTGCTGGCTTCTTTAGCTCCAAGTCTGGGATATGTGAGGCAAAAAGAAAACAGCAGGAGCACATCACCTCTGGTCCTGAGGTCTCAAACCAATCTGGTCCTGAGAAGAACCAATCATCTGTTGGTTTTATATACAATGTCAGGGTTTTTAGTTTTACTTGGTGGAAGGAGTAAGGAAAACACATTTATTCCATCTTCCCAGAGGTAGACTTTTAAAAAAATGAAACTGCAGTAAGCTACTATAAACACTAGAGGTCTCTTCTAACATACTTATAAAAAAAATTTTTTTTAATTGAAGGAAGGCCAATTTTCAGCATTCTCAAACATAATTCTGAAGGACTAAATTGGTGTTTTGATTTATTTTCAGTTCTTAAATATCCAAATTTTCTTAAATTTCATCTTGGAAAAAAATCAGCTTTATCTAATTATTTTCTCAAGATTACATTATTCAGTGGAAGAGGTTATAGGCCTGAGTAAACTGTGGTATTATTATTATTATTCATCCACATTAATCAGTTTATCTTTGACATGTTATGTTCATTAAAATCCTTGAAGGAAACACATCACTGCCTGCAAAGACATTACTATCTGAAACTACAAAGTAAAACTTAAAATAAGGTTTCAGAATTTTGAAATTAGTTCTATTATTTATGTATCTTTCATCAAAAAACATTCATTGAAAACCTAAATTATTCCCACAACTTGAAGAAAGGCAGTTCATACACACACACACTAAAACCTTTCCCATTTTAGCAAATCTTGTCAGCTGGAGTGGGACAGCAGATGTTACAACACTTGAATTTCTAAATTTTTGTTTACCAGATGTAAACTAAAAAATGAGCTAAATATTGCATCTAGAAAAACGGAATTCTTGGAGCTTTTCCCATTGATTGTCAGCTCCCATTGTCAGTGTTGTCTGCTCGTAACCTCTCACCCACATTCTTTCATCTTCTTTCAGAATAGAGTGATCAGTCTTTCCAAGTGCCACCACAGAAATTCAAATGGCAACTCTTCATGCCTTTGGAAATGCAGATTATCATTCCAGTTCAAGTGTAAGTAAAGGTCATAAACTGCTTCTCTAGCCCTGTTCTTTATCAGCCTTTGGCCATCTAAAAATTTAAAACCAATTCTTCACCTTCAGATAGAGGCATTCCCATGACCTCTACCTGGACCAGCGGGATTTTACTATTAAATCTCTTCCGTATTTAGAAATCAAAAATTACAATAACAAAACATGGATGCCATTTTAAACCAAGCTTCCCTAAACTTTTGACCTGGGTGCTTTTGTGAGTGAAGAAGGTGAGGGAAAAACTGACCTTCTTCCAATAGAAAACTTTTCAGTTGCCTATTACTTAGAATTAGTGGTCAGTCTTGACAGCTTAGGAAAAAGCAAAGTCAAAAAGCTGCATAATGAAAGACATCCCCGGCGTTTACTGAAAATGATACACGTGAAACAAAAGCAGATGTGCTTTATGCTCAGGAAGCTCCAGAATGCACCTGCTGGAGTTTTCCAGTGTCTTCTCCCCCTACTTCCTGCTGACTGCTACCTGTTACTTATCCACAGAAGCCAACACCTGTCTCACCTACTTCACGGAGGGTCTGGAGGAAGGAATGAGATAGGAAATGCAAGGAGGATATGGAAAGTCCAAAATAATATTCACGTTTTCTCTGTGAACAAACTGTAGTCATGGTACTCTGTAAGCTATTTTTTTTCAAAGCTGGAAGAGACATTGCTGAAGCTTGTCAGAGTTGGCTGGCAGTGTTGGGGAGGACTTTGGGGAAAAATAGAACAACATATAAAAAAGCACAGAAGTCTAATTTAAAGCACTGAAGGCAACACAGGTAGTGTTTGTACAGAGTAAGAGGAGAGATTGAAGAAAGAAACACGATCCAGGTCCTGAGCAGCCTAGTTTATTTCAAAAGCAGTGTTTTCTTTATGCTTTAAAGACAGGAGGCCACGAAGTGCTTCTAAGCAGAAGAGGCAAATGAATCGATTTACGGTTCAGAAAGATCTTGCTAATGGTTCTTGGAGGGGCAGCTGACAGTGGTGAGACTGGAGGTCCCGAGATGCATTGGAAGCCCATCACCAGAGTCCAGGAAGGAAACGTGGAGTCCTGAGCTAAGGCAGTAACGGTGGGAACAGAGATACTGGGGATGTTGGGTAGAGAGAACTCTGGATGCCGGTTCTGTTTAGGAGAGAAAAGGCAATTGAGGATGACTCTCAGATTTACTGACGTAAAAACTGGATGGAGGGTTTTAGGTGTTGTTGTTGTTGTTTAGTATTGTCTTCTCATAAACCTCTAAGAATAATTTTGATGTCACAGTTCTCCTAAAATGTGTGAAACCAAGGCTCCGCTATGCACTTGTGCTTATGTGAAGTTGTAAATCACCTCAGCCTGATGTTATCTATAGGATAGACAAAATTCAGCATTCAAAAATAATTGAAAAATGAAAGCATTTTGTGTTGAAATGACATGATGTCCTGAATTTTCTTCAAAATAATCCATCAAGGGAGCAGGAGTATATGGGGTTAAAAATGAAATAAGATTACTTATCTGTTAATAATTGTTGAAAATGATCCTGTGGAAGAGTGGCAGTGTAGTATCCTCTCCACCTCTGTGCATGTTTTAAAAGGTACATAATGAATATTTATTTTAAACTAATTAAAAAACAAAGTAAATAGATGCACAAGTTTCTTAAAATCTTCTGAGGAAATTTTGTTGCAAAAAAAAAGCAAGAGAGAACTTCCCTGGTGGTGCAGTGGTTAAGAATCCGCCTGCCAATGAAGGGGACATGGGTTCAAGCCCTTGTCCGGGAAGATCCCACATGCCACGGAGCAACTAAGCCCGTGCACCACAACTACTGAGCCCACGTGCTACAACTACTGAAGCCCGCGCTCCTAGAGCCTGTGCTCGGCAACAAAGAGAAGCCACCGCAACGAGAAGCCTGCGCACCGCAACGAAGAGTAGCCCCCGCTCGCCGCAACTAGAGAAAGCCTGTGCACAGCAACGAAGACCCAGTGCAGCCAAAAAATAATTAATTAATTTTAAAAATAAAAAAGCAAGAAAATACCATTCTGGGAATTAGGCAGTAATGGCAGTTCAGTGTTTTAATCTCTCTGAATTTCCCATTAAAAACAATCAGGGCAACCAAGAAGCAAAACCAAAGACAGAGATCTACTAAATTACTATCGATGACTCCCTGAAAAGCATGGTAGACTATTGGGAGAACAGCAGCAGAAATGGAGGGCACTTTGCAGGCCTCGTGGTGCAGAAGGTTCCAGCAGGGCTGCCGGAAGGCTGAGGATTCTGGGTCCATCCGGGAGCTGCTGCCTATGAGTCCCTGACGGTGACCAACCAGACCAGCTCTCCATGGCAAAGCCCTGCACCGAGGCACAGATGCCGAGAGCAGAGCCCTCAGTGAGTGGCACAGGGACAGCAGGGGAGGAGGAAAGGGGAGGGTCCAGATGAGGGAGGACATAGACGGGCTCCAGGTTAGACACTTACAGCCGGCCTCCTGTTCACACTTCCAGATAAAATAACAACAGGATCAGGGCAAGTAGCTGGAGTGTGCCTCCTGCGGACACTTAAAGGTAACAGTCACGGCAGGGGCAGAGAGGAACCGAGTCCTGCTCGTAGAAAACATAAAGAGACCGCATATTTCTCGTTCTCAAGGTCAAGGAGACCTTCCCAACTACACACGTGCAGAAAGTCTCCTCAGGGGTCAAAAGGGAGGGGCGCCACCCCATAGTAAGTGATGTATGTCAACCTACCCACAGGCCTCTTCGCTAGAATCCGTCTTGACTAAGAGATGTGCTCACCCAGGGTAAGACCCTGAGATAAACCAAATACAGACTCAGAGCCACACAAAGCAAGATGACTGGCCAGAGGAAACCCAGAAGAACTGCCCCATAAAAGATTCAACCTACCACGAGGGCGCGACTTTCTGTCTTGAGTCCAGCCGTGTGAGCCTATTCACAGGTACTCTTTTCCTCCTAATAAACACTTTACTTGTTTCACTACTTTCGGTCTCTTTGTGGAAATTCATTTCTATAAAGCCGACAGGCCAGGACCACTGGCCTTCGTGGTCTAGTTGTTAAGATTCAGCGCTCTTACTGCCATAGCCTGACTTCAATATCTGGTCGGGAACCAAAATCCTGATTCAAGCCGCTGCAGGCGGAGGCCACCTGAGATCACAGATAAGATCAGGGGAGAGGAGCCGAAGAGGAAAATCCCAGGAAGTTCACTTTCTGAAAACAACAAAACAGAGAGATCTAGAGTCATGAAGTTAGAAAAGCTATCCTGGCTCATTCATCCCTCGTAAAAAGACAGAAATACTCCTGTCACTTAAAAATGAGCTGCAGAAAAGGATTTATTAAATCTCAAACCAAGTTGTTATTATTAGAAAAAGAGAACTGGGAGTATATTAAATCCTTACATACTGTGAAATAATGCCAGAAATTCAAGCTCACGCAATGAATAAGAACTTCAACTATTTCAAAATATCTTAAAATAATATAAGGAAAACTATTATAAGCTTTGATAAAAACATCAAAAATCAGAATTTTTAAATTGCATAAATAAGAGTAGAAAAAAAGAAAGTGTTAAATGAAAAGTGAAAGAACCCAGAAATTATTTAGAAAAAAACCATTTGAGAAACAAAGATAAACCAAATGAAACACAATAACAAATACAACACAAAATGCTTTAAGGGAAGTAGAAGATAGCAAAGGAGGTTATTTTTAAATATCAAAAGGAAATGAAGAAAGAGACAAAAAGGATTTGACAGAAAGTGGTACCTATAGAAAACAGCAAAAGAAGATCTAATGTGTATTATAGGGGGCCTCTGAAGAGGAAAACCAAATAATTCAAAAGAACAAATGCTGAAATCTAAAATTCAACAGAACTTTCTTTAGGGAGGATGTGAAACTACTGAATGTGCCTCCTGCTTGTATGAAATAGTAGCCAACAACTCACAGTACAAGATTTTTTCTAACAAAACTATAACTTTTCAGGGGGGAAAAAATGTATTTTAGGCATCAATGCAAAAAGACCACAGTATAATCAGCCCTCCATACCCAAGGGTTTCACATCCGCAGATGCAACCAACTTCGGATCAAAAATGTTCGGAAAAAAATTCTAGAAAGTTCCAAAAAGCAAAACTTGAGTTTGTCACACACTGGCAACTGTTTACATAGCATTTACATTGTATTTACAACTATTTACAAAGCATTTACACTGTATTAGGTATCATAAGTAATCTAGAGAATTTAAAGTATATAGGAGGATGTGCTTAAGTTAGATGCAAATACCATACCATTTTATATTAGGAATTTGAGCATCTGTGGATTCTGGTATCCAAGGGGGGTCCTGGAATCAATCCCCCATGGATTCCAAGGGACAACTGTACTTAAAAGGACAAGAAACTCAGTTTATCATCAGATTTTGAGTTAGTACTACTTTATGCAAGAAGATAATGGCATACTCTTTAAGATGCTCAAGAAAAGAAGGGAGCTAGGGATTTTAGATTCAGTCAAACTAAAGCAAGAACTTTCCCCATGAATCTTTCCTAATGAACCTTCTAGAGAACTAACTTCAAACAACCAAAATGACCAGAGAAACAGTATCATAAAGGTGGTGAAATATAGCTAAGATTGTGAGCCTGGCTCCTACCTTCCAGGAAAACCTCTATAATTTTGCGCCAGACCACAAACTTCTGCCTATTTCAAGCAAAGGATTGTTTGCTTTCGTGGTTCTGACATTTCTAGTTTAGATTCAGACAACTAAGTCAACATTTACCAGATTTCTAGGGAAAAACATTTCTGGAAGGTTCAGGACACATTTCAAAGAATGAAAGTAACATTTTAGCAAACTGTCGAAAATTAATACTTACTGCTGCCCAATAAATTACTCCTAAAACACAGTAACGTAAAACAACAAATAGTGTCTGTGGTCAGGAATCTGGGAGCAGCTCAGCTGTTTGGTTGCCTCTCAGGCTCTCACGCTGTTGCAGGCGAGTTGCCCACCAGGGCACCAGGCCCCTCAAGGCTTCCGTGGAGCTGAAACGTTCTTCCAAGCTCACTGGCGTGCCTGTTGGCCAGTCCTTCACCACCTGGGCCTCTGCCGGGGCTGCCTGAGTGGTCTCAGGGCCTGGCAGCTGGCTCTCCCCAAGAGCTGTGTGTGCTCCAACAGAAAAGCAAGAACTCAAGACAGACGTTGCCGTCGTCTTCTATAACCTAACCTTGGAAGTTACGTGCCTTCACTTCTACCATATTCTATAGGTCAGACGGACCAACATCCATCATAGAAGGGGACACAAGGGTATAAAAACCAGGAAACAGAGATCATGGAGGGCTGTTTTGGAGACTCAGAGATGTAAATTTCTCCAAGTCACATAATTGGAAGCAGGAAGATTTGGGTTTTAAACCAAGATCTATGTGACGCCAGAAACTATTCTATTTATAATACAGTCAAACCAAGACGGAATGTGGATTGTTAAGGTTCTAGATCTTCCTCTTATAATGAAACAACAAGAAAAATGGAACTAACTTTTCTTAAGAGTCTCATATCTATACTTTCCACAGATAAATGAGTTTTACCTTGTCCTCTAGTGACCCTGGATGTCCACACTCCTTCAAATTCACCCTAACAGCTTAGTTGTTCTTCATTTTCAAGTAGAAACTCATAATTTTCATGTGTGACTTATGTCTACTTGTTTTTAGTAAGGAAGGATCAAAATGGTCTGGGTAATAGGATCCCAACCTAAATTTTAAGGAAGTGGTTTTCAACCTTTTTTTGTTGACACATTTCATTATATGTCTCAGTTTGGGCTGCTATAACAAATTACCATAGATTGGGTGCTCATACACAACAGAAATTTATTCCCCACAGTTCTGGAGGCTGGAAGTCTGAGATCAGGGCAATAGCCTGGATGAATTCTGGAGAGAGGTTTCTACCCAGATGCAGACTGCTGAATTCTCGTTGTGTCCTCACAGGTGGAAAGCAGAGAGAGGCAGCAAGCTCTCTCCTGACTCTTATAAGGGCACTAAACCCATTCACGAGGGCTCCACCCTCATGACCTCACCTAATCCTGATTACCTCTCACAGGTTCCTCCTCTTAATATCATCACATGGCGGAGTATTCATTTCAACATATGAATCTTGGGGACACAACATTCAGTTAATAACATCAACTATCCAAATCCGAATAAGCAGAGTTATTCTTATGGAAAAAAGTTATGTTCTATGAAAAAAAGCAGCTGGTTACTCTTATGCTCCAACAATCCAGAGTGCATTTTCTTTTTTAAAAAAACACTTTACTGAGGTATGATTGATACACAAACAGAAAAGTGCTTTTTCAATCATTGTATCCATACTTTGGTATGCAGCAGAAGTGCTTTGTTTGTATTTCCATTTCTTCATCCAGAATGTAGAAAAGACAAGTACTCAAGAGGTAGGATTTCATGCAACTTTAAACACTTTACTGTCTCATCAAAGACTGGTGTGGTTTTGTTTGTTGGTTTGTTTGTTTTACTGCAAGTACACGATGGTGAAAAACACAGTGACTGCTGGTTCGCTTTGGTGCCGCTGCTTTAATCCTTGCTAAGGTACCACCCTTGCTTTTGTACCATCAGTGCAATGTCAATGCAGAGAAAAGAGCAAATGATGCATTAGTATTATTATTTCCATAATAACAAAGCTTATGAAACTTCTGACCGTGAAGAACGTGAAAGTGTCTTGAGAACAACGGCTTTCAAATTGTGATAATCATTAGACTCTGATCAGTCAAAAATTTTCACTTGAGTTTTTGAGGACTTCTGAGACATTTTCCTATTCCTATAGCCAGAGCACTTGGCCTGGGCTCACGACCCCACCCCTGCCCTGACAGTACCCCTACCACATCCCACGCCAGGCAGACCGTGCCAGCTGGCCTCATGACCAGTCCAAGCATCAGGGAACTGGCTGAAGCAGCCACTTTTCTTGTCCCCCCTGGACCTTCACAAGGGCTCTGCTCTGCACTGGCCTTGGGTCCCACAGCACAGGCTGTGGGTTCCAATCACGCCTCTGGTTTGGGGCCATGAGGTGATGATAATCCGGCCTCCTTAGCCATCACTTGCTCATTCACACTGTTACAGTGTGTTTGTGCACTTGCAAACCTCTCTTCACCTGTTACAAAAAATGTCTACAAATAAATGCTGGAGAGGGTGTGGAGAAAAGGGAACCCTCCTGCACTATTGGTGCGAATGTAAATTGATACAGTCACTATGGAGAGCAGGATGGAGGTTCCTTAAAAAACTAAAAGTAGAGCTGCCATATGATCCAGTAATCCTACTCCTGGGCATATATCCAGTGAAAACTCTATTTTGAAAAGGTACATGCACCCCAATGTTCACAGCAGCACTATTCACAGTAGCCAAGACATGGAAGCAACATAAATGCCCATCGACAGATGAATGGATAAAGACGATGTGGCACATATATACAATGGAATATTACTCAGCCATAAAATAGAATGAAATAATGCCATCTACAGCAACATGGATGGGCCTAGAGATTATCACACTAAGTGAAGTAAGTCAGACAGAGAAAGACAAATATCATATGATATCACTCATATGTGGAATCTAAAATATGATACACATGAACTTATTTACAAAATAGAAAGACTCACAGACATAGAAAACAAACTTATGATTACCGAAGGGGAAAATGGGCTGAAATTAGGAATTTGGGATTAACATATACACACTACTATATATAAATAGATAAACAACAAGGACCTGCTGTATAGCACAGAGAACTATACTAAGTATCTTGTAATAAGTTATAATGGAAAAGAGTCTGAAAAAGAATATATATACATATATATATAATTGAATCACTTTGCTGTACACCTGAAACTAATACAACATTGTAAATCAACTATACTTCAGTAAAAATAAAAAAATTCTTCAAAAAGTACACCAGAAGTTTGCTACTTAGGAAAGGCTCTGTGATACTAAAAACCAGCTACAAAGGAGACCCTGGACTCAGCAGAGTGTTTCCTGGGGAGAGACAAGTACTGGGGTCATTATGAGAGACCTGAAGGACCACAGGTCAGTTTTTAAGGCTCTCACCCATCACGAGCAGAGGGAAATGGTGCCTGGAGGGCCATCTCTGGTGAAGAGTGTCTCATGAACATTCCTTAGAGCCGCCTGGGGGCTCCTGCCATCAGGAACCTGAGATCTTGCTCTGGTGGCTCAGTGGCCCCTGCTATGAATGGTGTCCCCACAAATCTGTATGTTGGACCCCCAATCCCCAATGTGACTATATTTGGAGATGGGGCCTTTAAAGGCGTCACTGGGGTTAAATGAGGGCATAAGAGTGAGGCCCTAAATAAGAGGACTGAGGTCCTTAGAGGAAGAGAAAAGACAGCAGGGGTGCGCTCACAGTGAGAAGGCGGCCATCTGCAGCCGAGGAAGAGGCCTCTGGAGAGCCACACCTGCCAGCAACTTGACCTTGGACTTCAGCCCCCAGAACTATGAGAAAATACCTTTCTGTGGTATTTTGTTACAGCAGCCCTAGTACACCAATTCTGGGAGCATAAAGGCAAGAGAGCAATCCAGGATAAGCCCAGGGGGCCCTTGCTCTCTAACCCCAGCCCTCTTCCCCTGCCAGCCCCCAAGCCACCTGGAGTCCAACCCGCACACCAGGAAACGTGGGCCTGTGTCTGCTTCAGGCACCCGTTGGACTCCCTGCTTGAGTGTCGTCCTGGCCAAGGGACATGGGTAGCTCGGTGTGGCAGGTGACCATGCCAGGTGTGCTGTCGTTCCTGGGGACACTTGGGCTTGTCCTCATCCCTAACGCTTTGTAAGAATAAAATAAGGGGGACTTCTCTGGTGGCGCAGTGGTTAAGAATCTGCCTGCCAATGCAGGGGACATGGGTTCGAGCCCTGGTCCGGGAAGATCCCACATGCTGCGGAGCTATTAAGCCCGTGCACCGCAACTACTGAGCCCGCGCGCCACAACTACTGAAGCCCGTGTGCCTAGAGCCCGTGCTCCGCAACAAAGAGTACCCCCGCTGGCCGCAACTAGAGAAAGCCCGTGTGCAGCAACAAAGACCCAACGCAGCCAAAAGTAAATAAATAAATAAATTTATAAAAATTTTTTTTAAAAAGAATAAAATAAGGAATTGGAGTCTGCTCCCACATTTGTCTCTGAATTCTTCACCCAGGGCTCACACATCCCGAAGAGGTGATTTGGAGACCTTGCTGAGAAGAGAAGGAAGTCCTTCTGACCTTGCCAGCCGCACCAGCACCAGGCGCATTCACTGGACCTCGGGGGGAATTTATTGGGTCCACGGGCCATGGAAGGCCAAGCTGGGGTGGAAGGGAAGGGCCCACAGAGCAGCCCGCTGGCAGCTGAGAACAAGTTTGTCTTCACCAGGGAAAAAGCCCATGATACACAGACTTCTTGTCACATTAAAAAAATATATATATATTATATATATATATCGATGGCATAAAAGCCAATCTACTCCCTCGGAGGAGAGCTTCTGGAAGTTCGTCGATGCACAGCTTTGCATACACACAGACACCACAGGAAGAGTAGGCACAAGTGCAAAATTTCAGTCATTCACCTTCTTGTATCTGAAAGAGTCCTCAAAGAGAAATACTCTCTTTGCAGAATGCCCACAAACAATGTATTTAATTTTCCAAGATAAAGGTTTGTTTTCATTTAGAAAGAAGCCAGGAAAAAATGGTTTGCAATGTCTTACGGAGCGTTAGAATGTTTTCCAAACGCCTCCTGGTGCCCTGACTTCCCAGCTTAGATAGCTAGGCTACCTTAAAACACAACACAACACAACATTTTGTGAAGCTGTAAAACTGTGCCCACTGTAAGCGTCCACTGTTCCCCTTTTTCCCTTTTAACTTACCTTCTTCCCCCATTACCCCGCCGCTATACTTACACCCATCCTTCCTCGCCTGCGCTCACACGCAGAGACACACACCTCTTCTCACACTCACGCCGCATCAGACACATTCACTGCTCTTCCTGCACGGCCAGGAGCTTCTGGGAAGACACACACCAGTCTGATCTGAGAAAGCAATGACTTAACTTAGTGAAATGGCGATGCCCATGGCCTGTAATCGTTTTAAAGGGGGAAGGACAAAATCTTATTTTGTTGCTGGGACGGAAGGAACTCTCTCCAGGCTTCTCTGTGGGGTCATGAGAGGAGGTCTGAGCAAGAAAGGACAGCCACATGCTTCACCTGATTTGGAAACGCTGGTTTCAAAGACCCTAAAGATTCGGCAACAGAGGCTTCACACTGAGCCTGAGGGATTCATGTATTTACACATTTCTCTGATGAGAACCACCCTTCAGTAAGGCGTGGCTCAGCACCAAAGAATCCTGAAAAAAGGATCTATTTTCCTACGTCAGGGTAGGGGGGTGGTGAAGGGGATGAAGGATGCAGAGAGAAGGGGGGAAGGGGAAGGGGGAGAAGGAACTATTTTATGGTAGAAATAAATTAATAGAATATTCAAAAGAGAAAAAAGCACCACAATGATTAATAAATATTATTCATTTCTAACCCACTTGATTCCAAAAACACATTTAAAGTGCTGGTTTGCAATCCTGCTACTGGGCATATACCCTGAGAAAACCATAATTCAGAAAGAGTCATGTACCACAGTGTTCATTGCAGCTCTATTTACAATAGCCAGGACATGGAAGCAACCTAAGTGTCCATCGACAGATGAATGGATAAAGAAGATGTGGCACATATATACAATGGAATATTACTCAGCCATAAAAAGAAACGAAATTGAGTTATTTGTAGTGAGGTGGATGGACCTAGAGTCTGTCATACAGTCATACAGAGTGAAGTGATTCAGTTATACATACATATGTTTTTTTCATATTCTTTTCCCTTATAGGTTAGTACAAAATATTGAGCAGAGTTCCCTGTGCTGTACAGTAGGTCCTTATTGGCTATCTATTTGGAATATAGTCATGTGTGTATGTTCATCACAAACTCCTAATTTTTCCCTCCACCCCTCCCCCCCGCCCCCCATTTCCCCTTTTGTAACCATAAGTGAGTTTCCACATTTGTGAGTCTGTTTCTGTTTTGTAGATAAGTTCATTTGTATCATTTTTTTTTAGATTCCACGTATAAGCAGTAGCATATGGTATTTGTCTTTCTCTTTCTGACTTACTTCACTTGGTACGATCATCTCTAGGTCCATCCATGTGGCTGCAAATGGCATCATTTCATTCTTTTTTATGGCTGAGTAATATTCCATGGTTCAAATGGATATACATGCACCCCAATGTTCACTGCAGCTGTATTTACAATAGCCAAGATATGGAAGCAACCTAAGTATCCATCGACAGATGAATGGATAAAAATCAGCATCATTTTCTGCAATGTCTCCACCTTTGTCAATGTAGCTTCTCCCACCTTAAGCACTCCGCCTAGGAATTTTAAGTCTCTTAAAAGTCATTTTTTTTTCGATGCTGGGGGAGGGGCTTGATCTTATCTTTAATTTCTCGTGTCCCGTTGGACATCACGTTCTACTGATTCGTTTTTCCCTTGAACCGTCTTTGTTCTTCCCTCCTGTCCCGACCCCACACCTCCCAGCCCGGGTGACCCCCTTCTCCTCGCCCAGCTTTGCGACCTGCATGCCTGCTGAATCAGATCTTCCCTCCAGACCGTTATCTCAGCACAGATCCTTTCTTCTGCTCTTCCCCTTCCTTTTTTCTTTTTATGAACATTTATTGAGCCCCTAAAACAACAACTACAATCTCTGTAAAACATTTTTGTCCCAAGTAACAGCACACTCCCTTGCTCATTCCAACCAATTTCTCAGCGTCTCCAAATCCCGAAGCCCTGTCTAGTTAGGCGTGTCTCCTCGACGTCCAGGCATCGCGGATACCTCAGGGGGAGCCAAAGACTCTCCTCTGGATAACTCAGCCTCTGTCCATCTTTCATTCATCTGAACTTCTTTAGCCACACAGAAATGTAGCTCCTCGACAGTCTTTTATTCTTTGCTTCTCTTGGTTAATCGTAAATCCTTGCTAGCCTTGTCAAGAGTCATTTATGTGTCCGTTATACCTCAATAAAGAAAACAGAAATATTTTAAAGTTATTTTACTTCTGAATATTCACCAGTACTGGGCACAGCTATAGACACCCTTCGATAAATGCATGTCGTAGAATGTACACCACCAAGAGTGAACCTAACGTAAACTGTAGAATGTGGGTGATGAGGACGGGTCAAGGTTGGGTTATCCACTGTAATAAATGTACCACTCTGGTGGGCGATGTCAACAGTGAGGGAGGCGAGGGGTATATGGGACTCTGTACTTTCCACTCAAATTTGCTGTGAACCAAAACACTGTCTAAAATATAAGTGCTTTAATAACAAAACATAAATGCATGTTGGCTGATTTTGATTGTCCAATCTATCTATAATTTGGGCCCTCCAGAGGCCCCGATAAGATGCTCATTTACTAAAACCTTAACACTATCCCAGGCACTGTTCTAGGTGCTGAGGACAGTGGTTACCGAGAGAGGGATGGTTCTCCATTCGGGTTTCAGGAAGAACAGCTCAGAGAGCCCAGCTGCGAGGAGTGGTTCTCAGGCTGGACATTCATGCTGGGGCAACTATGCCCTAGCATGTGGTTGCTCCCCAAGAAACAGGTGTCTGCTGTTCTCGGCTTTGAGTGCCCCTGCCGTTGATCCCTCACTTTCCTGACCTCGTGGCCCTCTTCTTACTCACGCTTTTTTCGTTCTCATCACTTGTCTTGTCTCACAGCTTCTGCATCCTGACTGGGCGAGCCTTTGCTCTTTTTCACCTCCGCACAGAAACTCCCCAAAGAGAATGTGATGAGTTCAGTTTGGTTTACTTTCCCTACCGGTCACAATGCTCCTTCTAGGACCTTCTTCTAGATGTCTAGCAAGCCTGGATTGGCAGCTCGTGGGCCAGGCATCTCATATCTTTGATCTAGCTGTGATCAAGCCTGCTTGATAAGGTACTCATTTATGATCCTGGGATCACTCAGTAAGTTTTCCCCTCTCAGGTCTGAGAAATGGGAGACATTCAGCCAAAAGAAGGCTATAATTGGAAGGCACTTTGGTTCACTTTAGTGATATCTGTAAATATCTGGCATCAAGAAAAGTGCCTGGATCATAGGAAGTGCACACAAGTGAAATTAGCTCATTAAACTACACCTGGTAGGTTTGTACATATTTTCATCTTCATGCTACATGTGACACTGACTTGATCCTAAATCAGTTTTATAGTCTTGTTTGAAAAAAAGGTTCCAATCTATATAAATTAAGGAAAACCTCAAATACTGGGATATACTTTTACTTCATTGGTTCCCATCAGACCACACCGCATGTCAACCACTCGATGTTAGGTCAGAGTTAATATTATGAAAATTTCCTAAATTTTATTAAACTAGCTACAGAAAAAACAAAAAAACAAAAAAACGAAGCCTTGACTTTTGAAGTGTTGAATACCCTATGGTGAATTTATTTCACTAGTTTCTCTCTTCTATAAAAATTGGTCGTTTGTAAATTTACTTCAGATACTATATTCTATGCTTAATTTTTCCCATAATGAAAATGGTTAGGATCTATTGAGTGCCCATAAAATAAAGCCTTTTCTAAGATTCTGTAACCTTGCATGCAATGTTTTGATTGCGTCTATAAATGTCCCTGTTACGTGGCCATGGCTCTGTAAAAATTAACTGGGCAAGTATCATTTCAAAACACAGGCAGGAGTTTCACTGCGCTTGCCTTGTCCTTGGCTGAGATGTGAATGTTGAAAAAAGTGCAATTCACAAATTATTGTTTCGTTCCAGTCAGTGTTTCCGTCTCCCTGTCAACTGGGTAAACCATCATTCACTGTAAGATCTTTCTGAAGGGTCCTGGCCCCTCGGCTGCAGTCTGTCCTACTCATTTCCATTCCATTACTGCCCCTTCCAGCCTACACTGGCTGACAATCTTTGTGAATATTTGCAAGATCATTCGCTTCTCCAATCAACAGCTTGACCCCCTCAGTGCTACACTTCCTTTATTCTTGGAGTAAGCTATTTCTCAAGGAGAACGATAACAGGGGATCAAGGACTCAGAGAGCTTCCTCTTTTTCTTCAGCACGAACAGAAGTGAGAAACACATTCCTTGAGAAACACATCAGCACACAGACCTACCAGGTGTGTTGATACACACTTTTTAAGCAGCTTGCATTCTTCGAGAACGTTTTGAGAGATTATCAGTGGCTTTGTGATCAAATATATTAAAGTACAGATGAGCATAAACTCTACACCTCCCAGAAGAGGGAAGGAGTTAAAGCTGAGGAAAATATTTGGAGGGCTTTAACCTGCATGTATGAAAAAGGAACCAGGTCCGTTTATAGTCTTTTTGATTAGGGAGGAGGGCTTTCTGCAATATTCCTACAACGTGGCAAACGTCTGTTATTAACATGACACAGAGTAAACTCTGTCACTACCGCTGATCACATCTGATGAACACATACTTCTTACAAACCTGGAGTGGAGTCTTTGCTACTTAAAGGTAACCTAAAACATAACCGCGTAAGAACAGGCATCATGGCTGATTTGTCATTTTCCTTTATTTTTAGCAAAATACAAAAAGTGATGAAGAGGTAATTCCTCAAAACATCAGATCTTTAATATTTTTCAAAACACATTAGAGAGGGCTTCCCTGGTGGCGCAGTGGTTAAGAATCCACCTGCCAATGCAGGGGACACGGGTGCGAGCCCTGGTCCAGGAAGATCCCACATGCTGCAGAGCAACTAAACCCGTGCACAACTACTGAGGCTGCGCTCTAGAGCCCACAAGCCACAACTACTGAGCCCACGCGCCACAACTACTGAAGCCCGCACGCCTAGAGCCCGTGCTCCGCAACAAGAGAAGCCACCGCAATGAGAAGCCCACGCACCGCAACCAGAGAAAGCCCGTGCGCGGCAACGAAGACCCAACACAGCCAAAAATAAATAAATTAAAAAAAAAAAAAAACACATTAGAGAAAAGCTTTTTCAATGACAGAAATTTAAGGGGAGCACGGGTTGCTGTTGTGATAGGGCTTCCCTGAGCGAAGGGTTTCACAGTGAACAGATGACAGAGGCAGACACGTGGGAACACATGTGTCCACACGGGGCACCTGCATTCTGAACAGGTACAGCTGAAGCTACAGGAATGGTTTTCATTCTCCCAACTGTTTTGGTGGCCAGATTTTCAAAATTTACTCACCAAGATAGCACAAATGCCTCAGGAAGAGTTTTAAGTTTGGCCATTTTCCCTTTAGCATCAGGACTGAACTCCTGCCATCTTTCTAGACGCCTTCACATTTCCTCACATTTCGTGCTCGTGTTTCCACATCCTTGCCACTCCGCCTTCTGTGGTTTCCGGGTGGGTGATGGACGGGACTTTTATTAACGCCTGCTTGAGGATAAGAAATAATCCTTGATTTCAAAATGTGCTCGAAAGGGTTGCTGCTTAACTGATTCTCACCTTTTTAAATATAAGTGCCCTTCTCATAGACCAAAATATTATTCAGACCTACCACGCATTAGGACTCGTAGACAGAACAATGATATTTGATGTAGAAGTTCCAAATCACTTGCTAGACTGTACTCTTAACTTAGTGGCCAGGATCTTGAATGTATATTGGGAATCAAAAATATTATGTCCCATAGAGATTTTTATTGGAAAGGAATTGGGCAGAGACAAATGCTATGTATTCAATAGATACATAGCGATAACATAATTTTTCACTGAATCTCAAACACTATGAATTCTGGACACATGAATGATATTAATTTCTGTTAACATGAATGATATCAAGTTCTTTTCTCTGAATCAACAGAAAGCTACCTAAAAGAATAGGCTATTTGGGCAGTTTTAGGCGACATCGTCGGTCTACCCTCAGTGCCCTGTGGACTCGCTCCTGCAGTGAGATCCAAGGGCTTTCTTACGCTTCAGTAAGAAAAAGCATGCACGAGTCGTTAAGAATATAGGCAAGGCATTATGTTATATTTATTTATTTTCCAGCTTGTACAAACTGGACGTAGAGGCATAAACATAGTACATTTCTACCATTTTCAACAAAAATATAACCAATATGTACAATTATTGTATTAAAAATACAAAAGGGATACAGACTCCGCCAATGTCTTTCTAAAAGACATACAGGTACAAGTAGTATCAAAAGGATGAGGAAATCACCAGTTAATTGTACATTCTGCACTTGACATCACAGAGCGAACTGAGGTTACACTCCTACTATGTTCTACGGTGACTTAATGCTTAGGTAACATTTGTGCAACTTGTGTAGAGCAAGAGTTCTGTCTTTCTAGATGCACATGAGGTCCACAGCCTAGAGAAGAAAACTGGCAAATAATGCATCTTACATGTAAAATTATAAATGCATCATTGATAATGTAATATATAAGCAAGTAGACAAATGCCATGATACAGGAGAGAATTATTAAATAAAGCACTGACATTGCTTTGATAACAGTGAAAAAACACTGCAATTTGACTTTTAAAATTGGAAGCTATTTACGTTTATCTACTGATCAATATGATCAGCTGAATTTAATGGAAAAAAAAATCCAAGACCAGCAGTTCCTCACATCTGAGTACTACTCGGATTGGCAGCCTTCACTTTTCCGGAGTCTGTGCAAAAACAACACAAAAATAGACCGGAGGGGTCATCTCAGTCCTTCTGGGGTTAATAGCAGCTGTGAACACGTGGTTGCTACACTCAGGCCTTCTCCGTCTCGGCGTCCGTAAAGCCACTTACGGGTCGGTCTTCGGCGACCGACCCGCCTTGCAAACAAAGGCTGGCGGATCGCACTGGGTTTTGGATCTTTTGATCGTCTTCACGCTAAAGGCTTGTTTATTCCCTCATGGCGACCGATCGATACGGGGAGGCTGTCTTCAAAGAGCAGTACGAACAGCTGGCGTTAGCGCCAACACCCCGAGCTGCTTTCACTACAATGCTCTCCAGTTATGAACGTTTCTCTTTGAAAACAAGCAAGAGAATCCCTAAAACTAAATAAACAGAAATCAAAGAAACATAATTTAAAAAAAAAACACGCGGTTTGCCGTCTGTCTCGATGGAGCAGGACACGCCCTCGGGAGACCCTGCCCTGTGCTCCACACAGGACGCAAGAGTCCCAGTCCCCTCCCCGGCCAGGTGCAAACAGTCGTAAAGAAGAGCCCCAGCCCCTGGGGAAGGAGGGGCCGGGGGCCCTGGGATCTAGGTAATTGGCTAACATCTCACGCTTCCAGGATCGGGCACTTCCCGGGCGCGGCCGGGACACAGGAAACGGGGCCCTGGGCCAGCCTTCCCTCTCCCTGGTGTGACCACACCCTGTCCGGCATATTTGGTTTTTGAGAAACCCCGGCTGGCAACCCTACTTAAAGGTTCAACATAATACTGTAAAATCATTAAATGGATATAATATTTACTCTCTGAACACAATCTTTAAACTCATTTAAAAGAAAAGAAAAAAAAACCCAGAAAAACGGAGGAGGGCCCTGTAAACAAGCGAACGAGCACTGCACTCAAGGATTTCATTGTTTTCCTTTGTCTTCCTCGGTGGGTTAAAGACCCCAAGTAGTTCCACGGCTGGCTGTTCTCACGATTCCAATGAAACCAAGTGCTAGGACTGGATCGAAATCTAAAAGGAAGATTTTTTAAAAACTCCTTCCAGGCGTGGAGAAGTGCAGCCAGAGTGACTCACGGGTGGTGATGACCTTGGAGTCTGGAATGATGCTGTGTGACGTGGCAGGCAGCCACAGGAGCTTGGAGACGCTGCGCTGTGCATTCAAGCAACAAGGCGGAAAAGTGCCAGGGCGGTTTCTTCACAGTATTTCACATGCAAAGGGGACAGGAAGAAGGGGGGAAGGAGCCCCACGCTGCTTTTAAGGCAGAGAAGGAGGCAAACTGGTCCACCATCCTCAGAGTGTGAGTCCCAAGGCTCTGACGCTAGGGGACGTCTTCTGTGCTCTCCTGTGGGTGGCCGACACGGGCGCAGACAAGCCCGTGCCTCAAACCGCAGACACTTGTTCATCTTCTGCCGACACAACCACGAAAGAAAGGAAGAAACAAAAGAAAAATCAATAAGCAAGCAAGTCGTTTTCTTGTGCTTAGAGAGAACATGTTCACCGACATGCTAAATAAAAATACCACAGCTGTGTTCTCTTAGTATAGGTCACCTAAGATCCTCAACTTTTTTTCTACCTAATGATTAATAATAATAAAAAAGTTTAAGGGGCTTCCCTGGTGGCGCAGTGGTTAAGAATCCACCTGCCAATGCAGGGGACACGGGTTCGAGCCCTGGTCCGGGAAGATCCCACATGCCAAAGAGCAATTAAGCCCATGCACCACAACTACTGAGCCTGCGCTCTAGAGCCCACGAGCCACAACTACTGAGCCCGTGTGCCACAACGACTGAGCCTGTGCTCTAGAGCCCACGAGCCACAACTGCTGAGCCCGCGAGCCACAACTACTGAAGCCCACGTGCCTAGAGCCCGTGCTCCGCGACAAGAGAAGCCACTGCAATGAGAAGCCCACGCACCGCAACGAAGAGTAGCCCCCGCTCGCCGAAACTAGAGAAAGCCTGCACGCAGCAATGAAGACCCAACACAGCCAAAAATAAATAAATAAAATAAATTTATAAAAAAAAGAAAAGTTTAAAATAAAGTATATGGGATGCACATCTTTAAATATACATACCCACTATAAAAATACATTGTATATTTACTGACTGGAAACTCATGAATGATAAATTCATTGAAAAAAGTTATAAAATAACATATGACTTCTTAAATAATATACACGCATATACATATAAAAAAGTCTAGGGCTTCCCTGGCGGCGCAGTGGTTGAGAGTCTGCCTGCCAATGCAGGGGACACGGGTTCGAGCCCTGGTCCGGGAAGATCCCACATGCCGCGGAGCAACTAGGCCCGTGAGCCACAACTACTGAGCCTGCGCGTCTGGAGCCTGTGCTCCGCAACAAGAGAGGCCGCGATAGTGAGAGGCCCGCGCACCGCGATGAAGAGTGGCCCCCGCTTGCCACAACTAGAGAAAGCCCTCGCACAGAAACGAAGACCCAACACAGCCATAAAAAAAAAAAAAAAAGACTACTTGTTGAATTTCCATACAATATCAAAAAATAACCACAATTATCTGAAAAGGCTATTAAAGTATGTCTCCTTTAAAAAAAAAAAAGTCTAGAAGGATATATGACAAAATGCTAATGGAAGTTATCTGCAAGTGGCAGGATTGTAAGTAGTTTTCATGAATTGTGTTTTGCTTTTTCCTATAATGATTATTTCCAGAATAAAACATGTTAACCTCAAACCTTAAAAGCAGGAGCGGGGTGGGGGGGGGGGCATGGTCTCCCCCTTCAACCTCACCCCAGCACGGCCAGCTCGACTCGTACAGAGAAGGCAAGAAAGCTCTAGAGAAGTGGGCTTTTCCACCAGACTTTCATCTGGGACTCAGAGCATTTCCCCAGAAAACCGAGGATTAGGAGGGAAATGCACCCAGGCTCACACGGTACTACAGGGGACCCCTCCGCAATCTTTAGTTACTTCTCCAGCCACTTCGGAAAAAGCAAAACGCAGCCCAACGGCTGGCACCGAGGCCGGGGGCAGGCGCGGAACTTCGGGCGGGAAGCAGGGCCTCTGGGGGGAGCGCATGTACCGTCCTCCTCGGCGGCGAGGCCCGGGGGCGCGCAGGGGCCGGGGCGCGGGTCGTCGCCGGGCCGGTGCCACTGCGGCCGCGGGGCGGGCCTGGCGCCGCCCGGGGCGGGGGTGTCGGCCGGCCGGGCCAGCATCCTGGAGCGCTGCAGCGCCACGGTGTAGTCCGGCGGCTTCCGGGCGGGGTGCGGGTGCGCGTCGGGGAAGTCGGTGATGGGGATGCCCACGTATCCCGGCGGCGTGGGCGGCGGCTCCCGGTAGCGGCCCTCCTTCCTCGCTGCGGGAGGGAGAGACAAGGCGCCGCCGTGAGCATCGCGGGGCGCGCGGCCCAGGCCACGTGCGCTCCTCGGGCAGGAGGAGGACCGAGACGGAGAGCGCTGCGCCCGCGGGAAAGGCACGTGGGGCTGCGCGCAGGGCGGGGTGCCGGCGGGGCGGGGCGGGGCGGGGACGCGCACCAAGCCCGCCACGCACCGGGTCATCTAAGCGATCTAAGCACCTGTAACGCTCACCGGGGCGCCGCAGAGCGACTCTACCTGTCACGCAGTAACCAGGCTAACGCCCAACCCTGGGGTTTACTGGAAACACCGAGCAAAGGGAACAGAGCCTGCAACACGGGAGTGGTGCCTGCCAGCGGTTCCCTCCCCTCTCCCTGCCCCGGGGGCCAGCGGGCTGTCCCTCTTTGCCGGGCCATCTACCCTCAGCAGGCAGAGAATCAATCCCAGGTTACTTTCAAGTCTTGGGCCTCACTTCGGAAAATGGGGAATCACAATAAATTTGGAAGAATAGTACAAAAAAATGATGCAAATTTCAAAACGTAAAACCATGTGTATGTGAGGTATGTATTTTTCTCGAAGTCCTTTTATATTAATTTCATGACTTAAAACATGAATCTGTAAAGGCAAGTAAAAGCAAAGTTTTCTTATCTTCAACTTTCTAGACTCAGCTGTTAGGAACTTAAATCATTCTTCTTTCCTTTGCAATAAAAATTCTGTGTATTAGTTTGTTAAAGAAAGTGCTTTTCTATTTGCAATTGCCAAGATGTGGAAGCAACCCATGTGCCCATCAACAGATGAATGGATACAGAAGATGTGGTACATATATACAATGAAACATTACTCAGCCATAAAAAAGAATGAAACATTGCCATTTGCAGCAACATGGATGGACCTAGAGATTATCATACTAAGTGAAGTAAGCCAGACAAAGACAGATATCTTATGATATCACTTATACGTGGAATCTAAAATATAATACAAGTGAATTTATACACAAAACAGAAACAGACTCACAGATTTATGGTTACAAAAGGAAGAAAAGAGGGGAGGGATAAATTAGGAGTTTGGGATTAACAGATACACACTACTTTACATAAAAATACATAAACAACAAGGATTTACTGTATAGCACAGGGAACTATATTCAATATCTTGTAATAACCTATAATGGAAAATAATATGAAAAAAATATATATAATTGAATCACTTTGTTGTATACCTGAAACTAACACAATATTGTAAATCAACTATACTTCAATTAAAAAAAAAAAGTGCTTTAAAAATTGCGACCTAAGAATAGGTGTTAACTGTTTTCTCCTCATTCATCTTGAAAAGATATTAAATTCGACATCCACCCATGACTACGTGATAAAATAACTACAATTTCCCTACTAATAAAAGTGATGTCTGTGAAGATTATATTCCAGAATTTCTCACTCTGTATCCTATGATGTATCCCTACACTTTGACTATACAGACGTTGAACATGCCATAGAGAATATATCCCGATAGCATTAAAGGAGCATAAGAGACTTCACAACAGAAACAGCAGCAGCGAAGTGATAGCGTCTTTCGTGTACTTATGAACTGCTAACTAGACACCAGGGTTCTGCAGAGATTTCGTTTAAACCTCACAGCAACTGCATTGGTAGAAATTATTAAATTCATTTTACAGATGAGGAAACAGACACCGTTTAGTGCCTTGCCCAGTGTCACAAAGCTGGGAAAGTGGCAAAGCAGGGATTCAAACCCGCAGCCTGCCTGACTCACTACCTTACCTCTTGCACCCTCCTCCTTGTTCTATCCTGTGCACAGGGAATTTGTCTAGCACAGAAACATTTACCTGCATAACAAACGGCGACAGAAGATTTTTAAATATGCAAAGGGTAAAGTTCTACATACAATTCAAGGGAACAAAATACAAAAGTAAAACATTTAAAACAGTTCCAATTAAACAAAAAAATATTCTTCCTCTAGAGAGAATGGCCATCCTTCCTGATAATTTTCAGCTGAGAAGATCAACGTTGGAGCAGGTAACACCCATGACGGACAACCTACTACGGTGCATGGAAGGTTGACTGCTGCAGGGTATTTATAAGCACCTGACCACAGAACCTGGGCCCTTAACCACCATTCATTTCAAAATCCTGAGCGCACTGCTAACTTGGAAGGCCTACACGGCAATGGGTGGGGCAGAAGGAGGAGAAGAACCGCAAACACATGCTTTTACTTTGGAAATAAGTCAGGGTGCAGCCACGACCCAGACACGACAGAGCCCGCGGTCAGCTTACCAATAAGCCCCTTGGCGGCGACCTTACCAATAAGCCCCTTGGCGGCGCTGGGCGGCACGGCCACGTGGGCAGCCACGGCGACGGGCTTGGCTTCTTCGGCGGTCGCAGGCATCATGCTGCTGCTTTCAGCTTCGAGGGAGACGTCCTTCCCCCCCCTTCGCTTGATTGTGCCCGTGTCCCCCTCCGAGTCTTCTCCCCAGTACCCGGTGGAGGAGGCCCAGCTTGCCCGGGACTGGGCTTGCTCGAGACTCTCTCGGCTTTGACTCTGCCTGTTATACTTTGTGCTATGGTCGGAAAACATGACCTGGTCCACGTGGCTGCTCGAGGCCCAGAACCCTGCGGCGTCCCCTGAATGGTCCAGGTGAGCGTGCCCGAAGGGGAGCGTCTCCCAGCTCCGCTGGTGCTGAATGGTCTGGATGCTATCGTGGGAGCCGCTGGAGCACGACGTCCAGCTCCCTCGGCCGCTGTCAGCAGCGTCAAGCGAGGCTCGGTCCCCCTGGTCTTGGGAAAGCTCCTCTGTGCTGGGAGAAGAGATCACTGTAGCTGCAGCGTACAGGCCCCGGCTCTCGGACAGCGGTGCACAGGACCTAGGCGGCCAATGGGAAACAAAGAGAAAAAAATAATAAACAGAAGGGGAGGGGAGGGGAGGGGAGGGGAGGGAAAGGGGAGGGAAAGGGGAGGGGAGGGCAGGGGATGAGAAGACAGGGGAGGGGAGAAGAGGGGAGGGGGGCCGGGAAAGAGGGGAGGGGAGGGGAAGGGGAGGGGAGGGGAGGGAAGAGGAGGGGAGGGGAGGGGGGCCAGGAAAGAGGGGAGGGGAGGGGGGCCAGGAAAGAGGGGAGGGGGAGGGGACCAGGAAAGAGGGGAGGGGAGGGGGAGGGGACCAGGAAAGAGGGGAGGGGAGGGGGAGGGGAGGGGAGGGGAAGAAGAGGGGAGGGGAGGAAGAGGGGAGGGGAGGAAGAGGGGAGGGGAGGGGAAAGGGCAAGCTTGTTAACTAATAACTCCATGCTAAAACCCAACCACTTTTTCCTGGAAAGGAGGCTTCCTTTCCTTCCAGGAAGAGGATTAGGCTCCACCAGACTGAGCGACAGTGGCCACTCGGCCCTGTCCCGTTTCCTCCCCTGTGACGTCCCCACAATATCAACACGGGGGAAAAGAGCCATCAGCGGCTTACAGGAAAGGAGCACTTTCCTTACAGTGCTCACTACGATCTGACTATTTCGGGAAAGCAGCTCACTGGACTGAGTCACCCCTGCCCTCAGCGCAGAGCAAACGCGTCCCAGTGAAGGACAGACCGCACTGGAAAAGCAGTCTGCACGGTGCTTCGTAACCGGGAAACGGTGAACTTCAGAACCGGGACGGGAGAGCATCCCTGGGCGTCCTGTAACCTGCCCCGCACACGTGGGAGAGGGGAGCGAGCCCGCGGACGAGCCCCTACCCCAGGCTGCACTGGTCGGGCTCCGCCGCCGGCCGCCTCTCCAGCCGGCCTGCGGCCAGGCTGGTCTCCACCATGCCGACCGATGGCCTCTGGCGCCGTTCGTCGGGCAGCGAGACGGGCAGCGAGTCGAAGGAGGAGTTGCTGACGATACTGGACCGTGAGGAGATTTCGCTGTGGCCGGAATCTGAGAAGTTATCCACGGTGCCGCTCGGAGCCAAAGTGTAGCCTGCATGGGAAACACATCACTCTTTAGACACCGAGGGTGCACGGCGTCCCGCTGACGCCTCCCCAGTAGAAGCAAAACCAGAATGCAGGCCACAGGTGCCACCACGGAACCGGGGAGAAAACACTCTACTTGGGGACTGAGCTACAGTAAAGTTTTACCCAAATGCAGTTTAGTGTGTTTAATGACAGTTTAGAGAGGAAAAAAGAATTCACCGTTGTATGACCCAGGAATTGCTGCAGACTGGATCACGGCACGACGCGACGCTGCTCTCTTAACTATAAATTATACTACATTAGTCTATGTAAACGAAACTGAAGAATGACTAGGATGATATTTAAAAGTATGGTTTTTTCTCAAACTGCAAAGTCAGTAGTAATTTTGTTTTCAATGGAGTTTTCACTTTTAGAACTTTACAGCATAGAATAACTCCACTGGAAAGATCTGCATTGTAACTTTAAATGGACACGTATGAATAAGAAATAAGACCTGAAGAAGATATCTTTGGATTTTTGCCATTTAATTTTTCAACATTAATAATATATTGGATAAATCACATGAAAGCCAACTGTTTTGAAGGACATAATGTACAAAATCTCCATTTTTCTCCCTGGACCATCACTATGTCTAAACAGATGTCCATTTTTTGGCCTGAAGGACCCTTAACTCTTTGTTGCTAAAAATAATTCTGAAAGTCACAAAGGAAGAGAGGCCTGTCTTGACATTTTTAACAAAAAAATCCAAATCTCCTTTCTCAGTATTCATTTATTTTTTACATTATTAAGAATCTCAAGTTACTTAAAATACTGATTTTATATGATTATATGTACACAATGAAAACCTAATAAAAAAAATGCCATCTAGAGCACCTAAATGTTGCTAATTTACTCTCTGAAGAGTACTTCCCCATCCTTTCAGTAAATTATGAATTCCTGATTTATTTTTTAAAAGGTTGCACAGCTGTTGATAAGATTTCACGTGTTCATCCATGAAATGTCTTCTTTTAAACCATGCTGCAAGTTCTGACAGACAAGATTTCAAACCCTCCCTGAACAGTCTACCCCCCCAAAAAAAATCTCTAGAAAAAGAATCCCTCAGGTGGAGCACGTGGCATGGGGAGGAATCGCCCCATTTTCCTCAACTGATGAGATGACCCCTCTCTTTCCCGCTGGCCCACCTATCCCGTAGGTCCGTGGGGCACTGTTAATTCTTGTTACTGCTCTCACTTCCACGAGAAGACGGGGAGCTGGTTTAGTCCAACTGCCCGCAGCCACACGATCTCAGCTGACCGCCACTGCCACCCAACGACGGACGAGAGAAGAATTCAGACGCACCCACTGAACAAGGACTAGAGACTGATACCCACATAGAACGCACACATGTCTGAGACAGCTAAAAAGTAAAGCAGGAAAGGTATTTGTTGTGCCGGTGAAATCTAACAGTGGATTAATCTCTTTGGCCTCGTCTAGTGAAAACTGTCCTGGCCATTTATTACCGGCTTACTTACACCCATTCAATTATAGGGTAGGGGAGAAAGTAACCCCGAGGTTATGCAGCAGAAAATTATCTAGTATTTTAAGATAAGAAAGCATTAATATCAGAAGGGGAGTTTGAGTGCCTAAAATTTAATCTCCTTAAAAATAAAACAAGATAGCAACCAAAAAGATAATCAAGACTCATGTTAACACAGTGAAAGATAAATCAGGAAGATATTAGTTTTTCTTATGTTTTTATAGGCCTCTACTCTGTGATGAATGCTATGTAATCATATTTAGTTAGAACAACTGTTAGTATAAAAAGAATTATTTCCACACTTACAATCAATAAAAAAATGAGTTTTTGAAAGGGCTTATATAGTTATATAAGCTTAACGCTATTTATTTATAACTATAATATTGAAAAGTACCAAAGTTCTTCCAAATTTATAAACTGAGGGGGAAAAAAAAATCCATTGGGTGTTACACATCAGGTCTTTTTTTTGGGGGTGGGGGGCACACAGTACAGCTTGCAGGATCTCAGTTCCCCGACCAGGGATCGAACCCACGCCCTTGGCAGTGAAAGCGTGGAGCCCTCACCACTGGACCGCCAGCGAATTCCCACGGTCATTTAGAACGACTCTAATGTCAGAAGTGATGTAATCTCTAACTAGAATTTATCACAGCTGAAAGCACAGGTCCCCACGAAGGAGGAGTCCGCCAGTCACCTTTCCTTGGCGAGCTCTGCGGGGAGGTTGGTGGGGAGGAGAGCTGGGAAGACGCGTTCGATATCGTGTCTTCTGCGGGCCTCTTGTGACGCTCCAGGCTCCCTTCTTCAGACAAAGCAAGGATCTTCTTTAAAGCTTGTGGAGAGTTTATACCTGTGAGAGAAAGAAAATGATTTCAATATGCATTTCCAAGACTGAAAAGACTACCGTGAAGACCAAAAACACTTTTTTTGTGTTAAGATTGCATGTCACATGTCGTTGCAGGTTGTTTCCAGGCTCGGTGGTCTCTGTACTCTGCCCGTGTAAACAATGAGCTCACAGGGGGCACAAGGTGCCCGCCGTGTGTCTGCTGACACCTGCCGAGGACTAGAAAGGCTGCTGCTGTTATTCCAGTCTGGGTTCCAAACCTTGACCACCACCCTCTTCAACAATACATCAGACAGCGATGAAGAAACAAAGAGACGATCTGGAAATACTCTGAGTTAGGATGAGAGCGGCGCAGCTCACAATATTTATCAGAACTCAAGTTTGGGTTGGAAACAGGTATTCTGGTGGTGTTGGAAAAGTTAGCTCATGGGACGTGGGAGTGATGGAAGGAAAGTCAAGAGCCAAGAGCCAAAAGGAAGTAGCGAGAAAAGAGACTGAAGGAGCGCTAAGAAATCAGGCTCACATTTGATCAGTAAGCGGATGACAGAGAAGGTAGGAGGGGACCCAGAGAGTGCCGGGTCCCAGAAGGGTCCCGGAAGCCACCGGGGAAGGTTCCCGGGAGTGGGGTAAAGGGGAGTGGAGCGGGGAACCACCCAGCGCAGGGCCAAGTGCAGGATCAAGTCAGATGACGTAGGGCGGGAGAAAAGGATTCCATGTGCCAATGTCAGGTGATTTTTCCCCTAAAATTTTACTTTTAGGAATGAGGGAGTCACATTAAGAGATGTTTACTAAGCCTTATTATGAGGCACTCTCAATTACCTCATTCTGAACAACAAAGAGACCTGAGGGAAGGCATTATAGGTTGACACTACCTCCGTGAATGTTAGTTTTTATGTTCTCAGACTTAACGGAATCCATTAAAAAGGAGGCAATGAAGTTTAACAAAGATTTAATTCTTCATTTCACCTCAACACCTGTAAGTGTTCGATACTACTTTAATACAATCTTTTAAGAAACGCTTTTCAAGCAATCTTTTAATTACATGTGCAGATACTGATATATACAGGGTACATGAAAATACCAGCTACACTAAAGCTACACGAATGAATAGCTTTGATTTGGAAAAGATTTCCAAGCCGGCATCGTACACAGATTCAGAAAGTGCTGCCTTCAAACAGTGAAGATGGATGTGAGGATGCTATGCCTTAGAAAAATCTGTTCCACTTCAGAAGTAGTTCTAGGGATGAGGAAGACACTGAAGTAAAACATGCAGGAAGTATTCAGACAAAATTTATCTCATGAATGGGGGTGGGCTCAGCATCTGTGACTTTAGATGAGAAACTATCCTGAGAAGACACATGACTATCCCATCCGCATCTCTAAAGGTCATAAATTCAAATAGGCCTAAAAATATTGGAGAGAGAGTCTCTCTGGGGAAGGGGGGCGGGGATGGCTTTCCATCAGGTGCACCTACATGGGGGTTAACAGGCTGTGTCCATATCAGAAGCTCGACAGAAAAGAGGCAATAGAGGTCGGCTTGCAGGGGACTTGGGAATATAAGAATATTAACAGCACAGTGGCGAGACTTCCCTGGCGGTCCAGTGGTTAGGACTCCACGCTTCCACTGCAGGGGGCACGGGTTCAATCACTGGTCGGGGAACTAAGATCCCGCATGCTGCGCAGTGTGGCCAAAAAATAAATAAATAATAATAATAAAAAAACAAAAAACAGTGGACAAAGGAACACTAATTCAGTTCATTTGTGATGGGGGAACAATGCAAATATTTCTTTCTTTCTTTTTATTTTGGCTGCATTGGGTCTTTGTTGCTGCACGCGGGCTTTCTCTAGTTGCGGCGAGCGGGGGCTACTCTTCGCTGCAGTGCATGGGGTCCTCATCGCGGTGGCTCCTCTTGTTGCGGAGCACGGGCTCTAGGCGCACGGGCTTCAGTAGTTGTGGCACGCCGGCTCAGTAGTTGTGGCTCATGAGCTTAGTTGCCCCGCGGCACGTGGGATCTTAATTCTCCGACCAGGGACTGAACCCCCATCCCCTGCACTGGAAGGCGGATTCTTTACCACTGGACCACCAGGGAAGTCCCTGCTTTGGCTCCTTTAACGGAACTGACTGTATTTTCCTCCCAAGTTATAGAATCAGTGATTCAACAAATGAGAGTTCGCCTCCAGACAAATCATTTCACTTAAAAATATTCCGCCTAAATTCCAGCAACTCATTGATCATAAGGCAAAGCTAGTTTAAACAAGGTATATGGACAAAACAGCCTCTGTACTTGTTAAAAATTAAATGAGTAATAGCATAATTTCCCCACGGCATGCCTCTGCTCCCACCGCTATGACAAACGAGCATGATTAAATGAGATGCTCTATGAAAACAGTCCTTCCCACTGGTAAAAGGAAAGTTTAACTTTGTGAACATTAATGTCTTATAAAGAGGGAACAACCAGAGGGACACTCAAGTATACCAGATGAAGTTACCTGTGATAAGTATCGTTTCCTAGTCAGAGAAGCAGGCAGTGAATGAATAGCGCCAAAAGAGGGTTGTGGGTTGTTTTTTTGTTGTTGAGTTATACGAGCCGTCTGTATATTTTGGAAATTAAGTCCTTGCCGGTCACATTGTTTGCAAATATGTTCTCCCAGACCACAGGTTGCCGCTTCTTTTTTTAAAAATATTTGTTTATTTGGTTGTGTTGGTCTTAGTTGTGGAAGGCGGGCTCCCTGGTTGCGGCTCGGGGGCTCCTTAGTTGCGGCATGCGAACTCTCAGTTGCAGCATGCAATGTGGGATGTAGTTCCCGGACCAGGGATCGAACCTGGGCACCCTGCATTGGGAGCGCGGAGTCTTAACTGCTGCGCCACCAGGGAAGTGCCCACAGGCTGTCTTTTCGTTTTGTTTACGGTTTCCTTTGGTGAGCAAAAGCTTGTAAGCTTCATTAGGTCCCATCTGTTTATTTTTTGCTTTTATTTCCATTGCCTTGGGAAACTGACCTAAGAAAACACTGCTACGATTTACCCCGGAGAATGTTTTCCCTGTGTTCTCTTCCAGGAGTTGCATGGTGTCCTGTCTTCCGTTGAAGTCTGTGAGCCATTGTGAGTTTATGCTTTTGCGCCTGCCGCGAGGGCGTGTGTCCCGACATCACTGATTTGCATGAGGCCGTCCAGCTTTCCCAGCACCACTCGCCTAAGAGACTGTGGCTTCCCCACCGCATGTTCCTGCCTCCTTTGTCAAAGATTAACTGACTGTAGTGATTCACACAACAGTGTAATTCAACTCTACTTCAATAAAAAATAAATTAAGAGGGGGGAAAAAAAAAAAAAAGTGTGCACGAACTTAGTCACCTACCGAAAGGCGGGAGATCCCGCAGGGGCACCTTCTTCCGCGAAGGATAGAGGGGCACAGCGGGCAGCTGCAGCCCCGGGCCGGGCCTCTGTGACGGCTGCGGAGCCGGCGGCGGCGGCTTCGGCTGCAGCCCTGCCCTGGGGGCCACCGGGGAGGTGTCGGCCTTGACAGGCTTTCTGTCACCGGGATTCTTAGGCACTGGTAATTGTTCGGCGTGAAAACAGAACGAGACGTTTAAGAGGTTAGTGGCCACACACGGGATACTTTTAGAACCGCATGAGCATCTCCCACAGTTAGAACACTGAAATATGTATCTTTTTTTCCCTGTGGCCCATAGATACAGGAGAAACGGGCGGGCGGGGGGAGAACCTCCGTCACAGAAAGAAGGCACGCCGGAACCAAGATTCACTTTATGAAACAAGCCGTCTCGAGAGATGATACTGTTTCAAGTACCACATTTAAAAAGAAACGAAAAATGTGGATAGCTCAGTACGCTGTATGTATGTCTACGAAAAACACAAATCTATTATACAAGCTACAACAGGAAGACCATTAGGAATTATTTTTCCAAAATGGCACCCAAAATGTCTTGACATATATGAACTTAGTTTTAAGTTAGTAGATGATACCAGTTGCCGTCTTTTCACTATCAAATTCTCTCTCCAATGGGGTAGAATTATCTATGTTGCTAATAGCAGCCAATACTCCTTGAGTATCGTACTGAGTGTATAATTCCACGGCAGATGGAAAGCAAGCCAATTTAACAGGGCAATTAAATGCTGTATTTTAAGTGTGTTAATATTCAAGACAACTCAGTGACTTCCTTCCTCCATCTTACACGTAACGGAGCTCAAGTAACCAGCCTAAGGTGGCACTGTCAGTACGAGGAACAAACAGGATCTGAACTCAGACCAATCAGCCCCTTGAGGACAAACTCTTCACCACGACACACAGCGCTTTAAGAGTGTCCTGGGTAAGTCTGATAACCTGAATCTTTCTCAAATTATCTAACATTTAAGCTCTATAGACGGTATCTCCAAACTTGCCCGTAAAAGACCCCAAAGTGTCCTAAATGGAAAACGCCTCTGTCTTACAAATGTGGGTGCCGAGAAAGAGAAAGTAGCCCCCATTTCTGGCCTGGCCGGACTTTCAAAGGCCGGGGAGCTACACATTAGGCTGAGCTGTGGTTCCCTGTGGAGAACTCCTGCCTTACACGGTAGCTGAACTCATTGCCAAGTGCCGGCCGGGCTGAGGGGGTCAGAGGCGGCCAGCACACCTAGCTCTGTGCCCCTCCCAGGCTGCCCATCCCTTGGCAAGCATCTTTGTGAGAAAACAAGGGATGCAAACGGGAGCTGCACCTGCCCCTGTGTTCCCTGACGGCACTCTGGCTGCGTCGGGATGAAACCAAGCCAGTCACCCCGAAGAAGCCTACGGTGTCGTGCTCCCCACGCGAACCCCGTTGGGCACGGGGCTCAGCCTGGGACAGCGCCGCGTGGTCCCCAGAGCCACCTTCAAGGGAAAGGCGAGCTTGTCTCAGGATGCTAGGTCCCCCTGCGCCCAGCCAGGAAACCAATCTGCACTCCAGCCGGACCCAGCAGCCGCCTTAAGGAGAAACTCACGTGTGTTGGTGGCCGGCTCGCACTGCAGGGATAACGTCTGAAGGCTCTCCTCGTCCATCTCCAGCTCCAAATTGGACAGGTACTGCTTCACTTTTCGAGCCATTTGGGCGTCCTCGTAAAGCTTTTTGGCATTGAGAAAGGAGCTACGACGCACCCGCTTTTTGTGACCACCTGTCTGAGCAACGTCTAGCACTGTTGCGTTTGTACTACCCTGGCTGAGAGACCTGGAAGACGAAAAGGTAGAGCTGCAGCTCGCTCCAGCATGGGATCACTTTATCTACTGGAAACGTGCCGAGACTCCTACAAATAGTCTACGTTCAAAAGGCCACATGCCTCATTCTGGTAAGTAAACTTTACAAAGGAATATAGAATCATACAGATCAAAAAAATTTTTTTTTCAAGTTTAAAGAAAATCCTACATACACTCTCCATACACATATATGTTTGGCACTTGTTCTGTTCCAACTAGAAAATTCTACTTTTCGCCTCTATAGAGCATTCAAGGCAGCTCTCTCGTAGAAGCCAGCAAGTAATAATGATTATATGTAAAAGCTCATGCAAGAATAAACACACAGTTGCAATCATTAAGAGTGACATTAATTTCTTTTCTCCTAAAGAGGATGTCTTACATAAATTTAAAGAAATTACAATGTTCACGATTGTTTTCTTATTGCTTGGGTTAAATGTAGTGAGTTTGTCAAGTAATATGGTCAATCTGTTAATAAAATGGTCATGCAAATGTGAAAACACATGTATGGAAACTAGCACATGAGTTGTTAAGAATTATTTTTGAAAAGAATTGATTTATAGGATGAAAACAGTAGTTAGTTGAGCTGTAAAAAATTTAGTTTTAACACCGAGGGGCACCTTTTGTATTACATATATTTACTTCTCAAAAATCTGTGCAATAGTATTTAAACTGCACAATTTTTCCTTCTGACATCCTTTCTCCCCTCACCCCAGGTTAGATTTTTCTCATTTCAAAACACACAAATTATATTAAAATAAAGTCTTTCTGAAAGCTCAGGACTAGGCCTGGCCTGCTGTTCCCCAGAACAATCATCAATCATTTCACAGCTCTCTTGGGTCATGACCTCAAAAGCAAAAGCCCCAGTAGATTAAACTTGAAGTCAGTTTGCCAACTGAAATTCTGCTAGAGCAAGAGGGTTAAGAAAAAAATGCAAAAATGCAAAGCATCAGAAAACACAGAGGGTAAGAAAACAATGCCACGAGCGGGACGAGAACAGTGTGGGGGTGCAGTGTCCTCGCCACTTACCCCAGACTCCTCCACTTCTTCTTCCTGTAAGTGAGAGCCGTGGAGGTTGAAGCATGGGTGTAGAGAGAGACAGAGAGATCACAAGCTCAGAAAGAAAGGACTAGACTTCTGGATAAGCAGTACTAGAAGCCCACAAACCTTCTCACACACACAACTTGACCAGCAACAGTTTTCTGGCTCAAAAGACAAGCATACGTAAATATTTGGTTCTAAAGACTTTTGTTCTCTCCTTCACTGGATTCATCATTTTTGGCTACACTGACAGCTAAATCCCTTGTGTGGACGGTGAGACAATACTGTTCGGGTTGTTTATACATTTTAGCTCATACTATCAATGACACCTTGTAGCTCTGCAAGTCAGCGTTCTGAAAAATAAAAATAGCTGCGCCTCATGTGCAATGAACAATGTCTGAGGGACCAACCGTTTTCACTGACAGCCCACAGTGCACACTGGATGTGGAATCAGACAGTCATTCCAAGTCAGAGCTTGACGGAGATTCCCCACACACCCTGGTACATTTCACCATGCTACAGGCGGGCCCATTCAAAATCTTCTCATTTACTAGGAGGCTCTAAGCTCAACCTTCCCTAACCCCACGAGCACTGCTGAGGGTGACACACTCACCGAGTCCTGAACATGAGGGCAGGGTCCATGTTCACAGAGGCCATTCGGCCAACGTGACGAATTTCTTTTGCAATCATTCTTAGCTTCTCAAAATTGACCAGCCCGTCGACTTTGGAGTCGTTCCCTGTAATTGGCAAAGAAGGAAACGGGAATCACGTGGCATTTACCCTATGCCTCCACAAGTGGAGACAGAAATCTTCCAACTTATACTTACCCTCGTGAAGGAACGTGAGGTCCTTCTTGATCACTGGGAACAGGGGGATGATGGGAGGCTGTAGGTTTTGGCTGTTGAGGACATTGCGGTATTTTGCCATGTTTCTGGAAGGATCAAACAGGTCTTGGAGATCTTGAAACAGCTTTTCGTATTTATTGGGAAGTTTTTCCCAGGTGGTTCGCAGTCTTGCCACTGGTGCCAGGTTTAGGCCGCTGAGGGGGGAAAAAAGAAAAGCGGTATAAAATTAAACGACTCATCCTTACGAAGTAAAAGAGCATGTTGTTTACTTCTTAACATGTAACAGCTCTGTGTGAACGCTGTGAATACACAGCAAAGTACAGGATTCATAAGAGTGTTAATATTCTGGGTAACGAGAATTGAAGCTGGACCCAGGGACAGGGCCGAGGGGTTTTACTCTTCTTCCCTTTACACCCGCCTGGTCTGTTCTGTGACCAGAACAACTGGAATGTCAGGTGTCCTGAGGGCAGGGCTGTGTTTCGTTGCTTCATCTCCATACATAAAGTGCTTGGTGCCAAGCAGCCGTCTGATAAAACAGACTAGACAAATATCCTGGAGTAGCAACATGAAACAAAAGCCGTAAGAACAGGAAGAGTAACAGATATCGTATATTAACGCATATATGTGGAATCTGAAAAAACTGGTATAGACCGTCTTATCTACAAAGCAGAAATAGAGACACAGACGTAGAGAACAAATGTATGGATACCAAGAGGGAAAGCAGGGGGGAGGGGGAGGGGAGGAACCGGGAGATTGGGATCGACATGCATACGCTATTGATATTACGTATACAATAGACAACTGATGGGAACATACAGTAGAGCACAGGGAGCTCTACTCAGTGCTCTGTGCTGACACAAATGGGAAGGAAATCCAAAAAAGAGGGGATATATGTATACGTATCAATGATTCACTTTGCTGTACAGCAGAAACTACCACAACATTGTAAAGCAACTATACGCCAATAAAAAGTAAAAAAAAAAAAACAAAACCAATAAGAGAATGATCAAACTCCTAGACAGAAAAAATGACTAACTGAATCATCGCCAGCAACATCGATATTGCTCATTGTTTCAGTCTGCACTTTCTTCCAGCCTCAGTCTAAGCACTTGAAAGGGAAGAAAAGTAACATTTACTAGGCATCCCCCTGCTTTGTGCTGGCTGAAACTCCACATACGTTATGGCATTTAGTCCACTTGATAACTCTTTGGGTCACTGTTATTTTATAGAGAAATAAACCGGCTTTCAGAGAAGTTCAAATAATTTGCCCAAAGTCACAGAGCTAAAAAAGTGGTGAATATAGATTTTCTGGGCTTTAAATCAGCATAAAAGAGAATTTTTTTTGAAGTATAGCTGATTTACAATGTTGTGTTAGTTTCAGGTGTACACAGCAGAGTGATTCATCATATATACATATACACACACACACATATATCTATATATATCTATTCTATCTATATATAAAAAGAATATCTATTCGTTTTCAGATTCTTTTCCCTTATAGGCTATTACAAAATACTGAGGAGAGTTCCCTGTGCCATACAGCACGTCCTTGTTGGTTATCTATTTTATACATAGTAGTGTGTATATGTTAATCCCAAACTCCCTGATTTATCCCTCCCCCACCTCTTCCCCCTTTGCTAACTATCCATTTGTTTTGCACGTCTGTGAGTCTGTTTCTGTCTTGTAAATAGGTTCATTTATATACATATATATTTTAAGATTCCACGTATAAGCGATATCGTATGATATTCGTCTTTGTCTGGCTTACTTCACTTAGTATGATCATCTCTAGGTCCATCCATTACAAGAGATTTTAAATTAAGGATTAAGATTAGGATTCAGAGAAAAAGAATTGTTCCATATGATGCAATTAAAAACTACTACAGGGCTTCCCTGGTGGCGCAGTGGTTGAGAATCCGCCTCCCAATGCAGGGAACACGGGTTCGAGCCCTGGTCTGGGAAGATCCCACATGCTGCGGAGCAACGAGGCCCGTGAGCCACAACTACTGAGCCTGCGCGTCTGGAGCCTGTGCTCCGCAACAAGAGAGGCCGCGATAGTGAGAGGCCCGCGCACCGCGATGAAGAGTGGCCCCCGCTCGCCGCAACTGGAGAAAGTCCTCGCACAGAAACGAAGACCCAACACAGCCAAAAATAAATAAATAAATAAAAGTTATTTAAAAAAAAAAAAATTAAAAAACAAAAAAAAACTACTACACTCACACAGAGCATATGGTTTTCAGGGATCGATACATCTTTTAAACCTGCAAACTGAATCGAACCTTACGACAAATATGCTCTTACCTGATGATCGCAAACATGGAGTTAAAATTCTTGCACTCCCTGCAGTGCAGAGCTATCTTGATGAAATGCTTGATGATCTTCATCCTCTTCAGCTGGTTCGTCTCCCGCAGAATCTCAGAGGCTACCCAGAACGTCTCCTGGTTAATGACTTCCTCGAATTTCTTCAGGTTGGCGCAGCTGGTTTTCGATCTGAGCTTGAATAAATCATCTATATACTCAGTGGGCTCGATGTTGCGGAAGAGCTCGAAGTTCCGCATGGAGAGCTGCGTGGCCGCCTCTACGGTGCTGAGCTGCAGCAGGGAGATCTGGCTCTCCCTCAGCAACTCCTGAGCGTCTTCGTCCGAACAAAGCGTCTCTGTCTCCATGTTGTTTTTCAAGTAATACCTGTGGGAGACACAGAACTCAGAGCCTAAGCAGCAGTCCCGCGATACTCCCTGAACGAACAGTGCTGTCTACTCAGCGGTGGTGAGAGCTCTGCACTGAATGACGGAAGGACAGACAGAGAAGGCAGCCAGCCGCTCCTCGGTCACCAGATCACAGAACCTGGCCCAGACGCCACCGACAGAGACTACCGCATCACATGGAATTGCATCTGGACCAGGTGCGATCCACCTTGTCTTGTCCTTCCCTGCCTTCTAGATTACTTTTTTTTTTTTTTTTTTTTTTGCTAAAAAGGACAGAAAATAGCTAAATGTTAAAAATTATCAGTCTAAATAATGAAAAAAGCTCTATGGAAGGAAGCAGGAAAGATTGATCAATCCAAGTTTACCTACTTATTCAAATACCAAAGAAACCTATAAGCTATTTCCCTCTATTTGATCCTATGAGGAGAACGATCCTAAAATGGATTTTAACTTTCAAATATCTGATTTTCATGAAAACCCTCCAAGTAAGTGGGGCAGGTATTATTCCTATTTGTCAGATGAGGAAACAGAGGCTCGCAAAGATGGACGCCCGCTGGAGAGAGAAAACTCAGGGTGAGCGCTCCTTTCTCTCCGTTAAGTGACTTGGCGAAAACAGAATCCAGATGTTTGCCCTGTGATTTTTTTTTTCTTTCCTGATTTTATACAAAGATGCTCTCCTTAAGGCAGATTCCATAAAGGAAGAAACAGAATGAGCAGGGTGGTCCTGCTAAACTGGCCTTCTGCATATATTGCCGAAGACACAGACCTCGGGGCCTTGACACAGATTTCACGTTCTCAATTTTGATTACTCATGAAGCCCGTGATGTGAATCCACTTGTAATTTTCTTGAATACTGACTGTGAATCATGACTCTGCGCCTCAGTGAGATTTGGAGAACTCCACCATGATTACAGATAGGTCAGTGCACATTCAAATGCTAACGAGACAATGGGCCTCCTAAAACAACCCTGCCCGCTAGTGTCAGGGCTGGAAATAAAGTGAAAGTGAAGAAGACAAAGGAAGTTATAGTTGACAGCAAGAAAGCAGAAGCTCTGAATGAATTAAACCGGGTTTAGATGCATAACACGAAGAAGTCAAGAATACAATAAAACACTCCATACGGCGAGAAAAAAAGAAAAAATGTGATTTATGAAAACAATTTTCAGTAAGCACAGAATCTAGTCATTATACGAGAGCCAAAACTGAACTACTTTTTCAACTTTCCCTTATTTGTGATTTTAGGCTATCAATTACATTTTATCAATGGAAACACCACGCAAGAGGCTGACAAGAGCCCATACAATATTCTCCTACGAGTACTGTGTGATATAAGCGCTCTGAAGACCAAGCAGCAGAAGACCACACTCTGAGGCAAATGAGGTTTCGTTCCAGAGTTAAGAGGGTTTTTCATAATGTCATGAACAATAACAGGCAGTTTTAGCCAGCCACACTGTCATAGACATCTCCGCGTAAACAAACGAAGCTCCTGGAAAAGTCCGGTAGGCAGGAGCGGGTGACAGAGGATACTAGTGGAAGATGTGTTTGTGAAGGTGCGTCTCCCAGGAGAAGGGAGCGTGTCCTTACGGGAGCGTGAGCGCTGGCCGGCAGGAACAATGGTCAGGTCACAGCGCCCCTGTTTTGCACAAGCTCCTAAGAGATCCTTTGCGAGGGGTCAACAGTCTACTGTGTGCATTTCCTTTGATATGGCAATGCTTGGTGAATGGGGAAAATCTTGCTTTTAATCTGCAACTTATTTTAAAAACCCTCAGAAAGCGTTCACCAGACTCTGATGTGGGTTTAAGGGTGGGGTAAAGAAATCCAACAGGATAGACGACGTCTACCTTCCACTCAGCTGTATTCTGTCGGCAAGTTTGGAAAGCTGATCCGGAAGTCTCCTTTGTTTGATCACTCCCTCTGGCGTGACAGAGACCTCACAGAGTGCGTACTGGTCCGGGGTGGCGGTCACAGCAAACTCCCGGATGGCCTGAATGACCACCTCCTTCGCCGTGGTGTCCTTACTGATCATGATGTATCGGCTTTGCTGGTCAGCCTTGAAAACCCTTAGCACTTGATCTGGCAAGTCTGGGGGAAAGAAGAGCCATCCGTCAGCAGAAAGGATTTCAGTACCTGGCAACACAATTACGGGATGCAACCTGAAAACGTCTCCTTGAGAAGATAATGCTAAACTGTCATCTCTCCCTTACTTCAACCCTCCTGCAAAGATTCACTCAGTCAATATACAGGCATGCTGCATGAACACATCTGCCCTAAAGATAACCACATTACCCACAGATAAAGGCAAACAGACCAGGTCACACAGCAGCATGATGGTTGTCAGGTTGGCAGCAGAAAATGAAAAATTTAAAACTAAAGTCCATCTTTATTACACTGAAGAGCCCAGGAAGCTGACTGAAAATAAGCCTCTTACTCTTTATTTAACATGACCTGGTGACACCCGCACGGTGCGTGTTAACTTCATTGTAGGAAAGAGAATGCAAGTTCAGAGAGATTCATTTGCACATGGGCACATCAAATTGGTCTGAAGAATAAAAATGAACCGGTTCCAGCTGTTTGAAATTTACATTTTATCCTGACTTTTAGGATCTGATAGAGTCCATGCCATGCCAAGAGAGACACACACAGCATTACCGTTATGTCAGGGGAAAAAAAGACGAGAAAACAAAAGCAGTGTGGGCCATGCTTACCAGGAGTAGCACTGAAGTCTAAAATGCGATGATGGGACTGCAGCAAGTCAGGATTACTGGATGACAAGGTTCCACTGACGGGCAGCGCGGTCGGGATATGCTTGGTCTGCCTTAATCCGACTATGCTGTCATCCTGAGACTGACCAATCCCGATGTCGCTGAACCAACAGGAAAGGTAGAAAACAGACGATCGGCAAGTTAGAAAGTTATGACTCATCAACAGATAGTGCGCACAGACAATAAATAAACCATATTTCAGAAAACCCGCCATTAACGTACAACTATCATTAATAAATTCGGTTGGAAATTGCAAAAGCAACTCCTGCTTAAGTGTATCCAACTCATGTTCTTAAGTGCATATAGCATATTTCTCTAAAACCTTTGCCTTTTTAGCTTAAGACAAATCATAACAAATATTAGTAGTTTCTCAGTACAGACATATATTCAAGAAAAGATAAGCCCTAGTTAGTCATGGAAATAGAGTTAAGAAAAAGCACATTTTTAAAAAAGCATTTAGTCACTCAAATGATGACTTTTGCCTCAGAACGGTAAGTTGTTTTATAATCTTAAAGAAATGAAGAAATTGAGTAAAAAATGAATAGAGAAAAAAAAATCCAAACTGTCCCAACTTCATTCTCCAGTGTTTCAGAGAAATAAATGAGATCACAATGGAGTCAAATGTAAAGAAAGCTTGACACAGACATTATTTCCTAATTATACAGAGCATAAAAAAGCAGTGGTGCGTGGTGACATTTCTTGGCATCAAAAAAGAGGCAACGGAAATCCAATGACTCACTTTCACTTTGAACTCTCTACTCAACATTTCTAGTTCTACGTTTAAGCTCCCAGAGAAATACTACTTACTATGGATAGCTACAAACTCATTTCCATTTATAAAAGCCTGGGGACAACTCTTGAAACATGATTTAATAATACATAACATTATTTCTAGATTTGAAGGGCCAACTGTTTCTAAAACATCAGAATAAAACAATAAGCACAAACAAATACAAAATAAGTAGAACACAAGCAAATGGTTATAGCTCTGACCAATTTCTATAAATACCTTGAAACAAGGAGAAAGAAGATCGTACTAAGGTTGGGATACAAACCAAGGTGCCATAAAATTAAGACACTTAGCATCAATTAGGCTTTCAGACATGACAGCTTGATCAAAATAACTACCATTTTTAATGGCTGTGCAAAGAAAAAAAAAATCTAGCAGCATTCTTCCTCTTTATTTGGGAGGGAAATGGAAATTACAGAGGCAAATAAGCAAGTACAAGACCAAAGATGATTTTAGTGTAAATTCTTCAAACTTCATAGGTAAATATGATCCAGTGAGCCCACTCCTGGGCATATATCTGGAGAAAACACTAATTTGAAAAGATACACACACTTCAATGTTCATAGCAGCACTATTTACAATAGCCAGATGTGGAAGCAACCTAAGTGTCCATCAACAGATGAACGGATAAAGAAGATGTGGTATATATATACAATGGAATACTACTCAGCTATAAAAAGGAATGAAATAATGCCATTTGCATCAACACAGATGGACCTAGAGATTACCATACTAAGTGAAGTAAGTCAGAGAACAACAAATATCTATGATATCGCTTACATGTGGAATATTAAAAAATGGTACAAATGAACTTATTTACAAAACAGAAATAAACTCACAGACATAGAAAACAAACTTATGGTTACCAAAGGGGAAGGTGGAGAGGGATACACATTAGGAGTTTGGGATTAACATATACACACTACTATATATGAAATAGATAACCAACAAGGCTGCTTAGCCTGGGGAACTGTACTCAATATCTCGTAATAACCTATATGGGAAAAGAATCTAAAAAGTATGTATATATAAAACTGAGTCACTTTGCTGTACACCTGAAACTAACGCAACATTGTAAATCAACTCTATTGCGATAAAAGTTAAAAAAAGATTCAAAGGTAAGTCCACAACAAAATTAAATTTCCATTGAAGTGCATAGAGGCATGTATATACAGACCAAAAGGATTCATGTTCTATGCAACATTAAAACCTTCACATTATTAGTGGAATTTTATTTTTCAACCATATAAAGCAGGCTTTACTGCCAAAAATATTACATGTCATACGTACATGAGACAACTGCTCTGGACTCAGACCAAAGACAGAGCCAACTGGGCCTTTGCTGGTACAGACGCTACCAATACTGGTACACTCCAGGGATCCCCCAACGAGCAGCCTTCTTCAGAGCTGTTTCTCTGCAACGTTTCAATACCAAGCGTGATGATCTAACGCTCTACTATCAACTGTATCTCTGCCGTCCACAGATGCAGGGTTACTCTTGGACTGAAACTACTTTGTTATTAAAGGCTTAGTTCAGAAAGGTCCACCTCTGAGCACATTCTCTTGTTGCTGGACCTCTAGAACTCTCTCATTGCTACTGAGAGTTTTTGACCTTGGTTAACTTTATACGTAGTCTGTTGGTTTATTCTCTCTTTCCTCAGGGTTCTGCAGTCTTTCTCCACTTACCCGACAAACAGACCTGAGCTTTACCAGCCTCCTGCCCACCCACCCCATACTCACATCACTCTACCGGGCCTATCCTTGTCAGGCTGCCACCATACAACATCTTAGCTTCTGTGATACTGATAATGTTTGAGAGAGAAAAAAAAAAAACTGTATCTGGAAGATTCATCTGGGACTTCTCTGATGGTCCAGTGGTTAAGAATCCACCTTCCAATGCAGGGGATGTGGGTTCGATCCCTGGTAGGGGAACTAAGATCCCACGTGCCGCGGGGCAACTAAACCTGCACGCCACAACTAGAGAGAAGCCCGTGTGCCACAACTACTGAGCCCACGTGCTCTACAGCCTGCGCACCGCAACTACTGAGCCTGCATGCCACAACTACTGAGCCCGCGCACCACAACTACTGAGCCTGCGTGCCACAACCAGAGAGCCCGCATGCCACAACTAAAGAGAAGCCCACAACGAAGAGCCCACATGCCGCAATGAAGACCGGCGCAGCCAAAAAATAAAAAACAAATTTAAAAATTAAAAAATATAAAGTACTAGAAGATTTATCTGCTTGACTACTTTGGTAGCTTTGTCAAAAAAAAAAAAAATCTTTCTAAACATATGCTTATTTCTAGGAGAGAAAAGTTTTAGTAGTAACTAGTATTAAATAAAGTCTATCATACCAATATAATAGATCCTACAGTTTACTGAGCCTTCTTTTAAATATAACTATTCTTTTTATTTCATTTCAATTATATTACATATATGGATTATTTCAAATAATTTTCATAATAATATTTAATATTTCATAAATATTTCATAAAAAGATTTAAATGAGTCATATATGTTCTTCAATGCAAATTATTTAAGATGTTTCCTCAGTGCTTTAAAAATCATCACGTCTAATTATTATCCTTTTTTCTTTTCCCTTTTCTAGCTTTTGAATATCTTTCTAAATACACAGAATAACATTATACATAGTATTCTCATCCTGTGTCCTTCGCCAACACCCTGTACTGGGGATGGATTACGTCCCAGCTCTTACATGTCACGTTTCTATTAATACTCGGCAGGGTCACGCTGACTTGTGTTAGATTGTTTTAAAGGTTCATATTTAACTCATGGTCAACTGACTCTAAGATTTTTTTTTGTTATTGTTCTGCTAATAATGCTACATTGAAGTAACTGAAGTTAACTTTTCTTATCTACTTAAAAATGAGTTTTTCATCAAGAAGGGTCACTTAAAAAATCGATTCCTATTTTCTATAATGCCAGCAGGCCTAATCCACTGTCTCTTAGAAACTTACTTGGTATAAACATACTCTCGAGTCTATAAATATAGCCATTTTACTCACTGCTTATCCTCAGGACTCTGCTGTAGCAGTCTTTTCTAGCTGATATGAAACCACCAATCATTATAGTTTAATGGGGAAAACACAAGTTTGACACTCGACCCATTAACAGCATATCCTAGACCATATCTCTCTAATCTTTGGATGAAAATTTTATCTGAAGTGGAATTAAAAAAAAGAAATGCCCGATACACTCCTGAATGCTTATATGTACTGCTCCTCTGTAGGACCCATTAGATTATCAAAGAAAGAAAATAACCTTTATGTTTTCAAGTTATCTCTTACACCTCTGTAGTTTGAGGAATCAATAATAAATGAATTTGGGGCACCCGTGTAATTTAATACTTTAAAGAATTTTGATGGTAACTGGGTTTTATAGAACACCCACAGACCCAGAAGGAGCTGAAATGAAGACAAAAGCAAGCAGACAAGCAAAGCTAAAAAAGTGCGACACCTGCAACTTTGTCTGGTTTGAGCTCCTGGCGTAAGTAAACAGCTAAGAAGAGATTCAAGAATACACCTGACATTCTGACTGCAGAGCCCACTGGGAGGAAGGAAAGGAGTTCTGAGCTTGGTTGGTGATGTCTTGGCAACAGTTAAATAACTGAAAACAGGAGAGAGAGGAAACAAGAGAATGGCAAGTGTGAACGGAAGCAACTGGGAGCAGCAATGACTTGGTTGGCAAACAGCAGATGCTGATGGCGGAGCAGACACCCAGAAACAAAGAAACAGGAGCAGAAGTGACGCCACACCATGGGGGAGACAGGAGCAAACACACATTCTTGCCTTTTGAAAGTCCAAATGAGAAACAAAATATTTCAATGGAGATCGGAGTGGGCAAGTAAGTGGCAAAAATGGGATTAAAACAAACTTAATTGTTCAATATTGCTTCTAAGAGAGCTCAGCCATAAAAGCTTGAAAACATTTCTTACACTCATGTGCAAACACTAGTTACATCACTACCTTTGCATGTCATTTTAACACAATAATACAATGCACAGAAAACTTATACAGACACTTACTTATATGGTTTTTGTGGCAAGATACTAATCCGAGTCTTGTCCAGTATCTTTTTTAGCTTGTTCCTTCCCCCAACAGTGTTGGCTTTACTTTTCTTATTTACTTTTTCAAGTCCTATCACCTGTTCTACGTCTACAGCGAGATCTGGAATGGAGTAGCGACTGGCCTTTTTGATGTCTCCAATTTTAGGGAGGTGAGGAGCACCATTTCTCTTCTCTTCTGACAATCTTGTTAGAAGTTCTTTAAATACTAAAAAGGAAACAAACACCGCAAAACGCCCATTGTAAGAAATCTGAACAATTCAAAGGCAACTGTAGGACTTGGAAATAGATAATAAGTACAGACTTCGGCTATCAAAACGGTAATCTTGTAGAAAAACAATACTCCAATGAACAAATGACACCAAGAATCTGTTTTTGTATGTTTTCTGTCACTTCTACTCAGATTAAGTTAAAATAATACACTCTTTAAATGTATAGATGTTTAAAATATTTATCAATATAAACATCGATAAAAATGGTCCTCAATCAAAACCCAGATTTTGATTCAGATCTAATTATACACTTACATAATTAATTCTCTATCTATGCATTTTACTATAAATTTTCATTTCTTATGATGTTTGAATTATAAACATGACTTTTTTCATGATTAAGACCTAAATGCTAAAAAAAAAAGACCAAAAAAAAAGGAGAAAAATGCAAGTATGCAAAAATGTAAAACACTTACCAAATAAATTGGTTTTCACAGTGATAGATAAGTGTGTGTTATTTCTAAGAATTTCCATGGCTTTTGACAGCTGAATATTTTCAAAGTTTTGACCATTTACTTCTAATATCTAAAAATAAAGTTATAAAATTAATTTCAGTTTCCCAATTGACTGAAGGAGAAAAAGACACCAGTATTTACCCTTATGTTTGCATTTAGAAATACCATACCTGGTCCCCTCGTTTCAAGCCTGCCTCGGTTGCTTTGCTACCTGAATCTACACTGTCAACAAAGATTCCAAATCCTTTCTCTGAGCCTCCAAGTAAGATGAAAGGCAAGGGAGCTTCTCGGGATGGTTTTGTGAGTGTCATCAATCTTCTTTTCGCTTTAGCAGCACAAGCAATATTTAACAGCCTTAGATGTCCACCCATTTTCTACAAGAGTTCAAAAAGAGTGGTTTCAAAGATGGGCTGAATAAAATGAACTTAAAGCTGATGGTTTATTTTTAAAAAGTCACAAGTATTACCTCTCTTTCCAGATTATTTTCAAATTCTTCTAGAAATCGAGTCATCGCAGGATCCCCTTCAAAGTCATTGAAGTGATTATTCACCCACAATAATACTACCCGTGTAACCTGCAAAATCAATCATTTTTAATAGGTTTTCTTCTTTCTAGTGCTAAAAATTTACGATTAAAGTCATTTCAAAAAAGTTATCCAAGAAACAATTTACCTAATAACAATGAACAAGAAAAGTAACAACAAAACTCTCAGATTTCATTCATAAGAGGATGACCTTCTGAAAATATATATTAATACTTTGAATGTGAACTTTACGCTGTTTGGCCGAGAAGGGTTTTGAAACTGTGAAGGATGGTAACTAAGTTTTGTCTTGCTTCATCTCAAAATATATTTGAAATGGGTCACAACAAAAACTATAATAAAATCAAAATAAACTAATACAAAAGAAGACAGAAACTTTTAACATCTACAATTCTGCAGGAAAAATGAGTAGCCTTTTCTTACCCTGCACACATGTTTTCACTGAGCTTTATACAGAACAATACACACACTCACAGCTATGGAATATTAGCTTTGTACCAGCAAGAACTGTGTGACCTTCGTTAGACTATAAGTTCCATGAGGACGACAACTTTATCTGTTATGTTCTAAGGGCATCCTTAATATTTGTAACAACATCTAATTCTCAGTAAAATTTTACTATATGAAGTGAGTATAACTGCAACTTTAAATATAAAAGTACCTGTTTTATTTTATATGAGCTTAATGTTCTAAATCTTGAATAACAAGATCAAAGAAATTTTCCATAGCATTGTTTTCAAGCATTAACTAACCTCTTAAAGTGGGAAAATTAAGCATGCTATTCTAGCAGTAAAGAAACAGAGTAGACGGTACACAGTTAATCTTCAAACTGCAGTTAAAATACTGTTTATAGTCAGTACGCTGTGACAAATTATAGTATATAACCTGACTAATCACTCAGGAGTCAACTCTTGATATTTATATTAATTTTTTGTCATTTATTTCCACTAATGACCATTTTTCAAGTTTAGGAAACCCAGATGATCATCTCCCCTGAAACTATATCCTTAACACCTGACGTTTTCATAAAATTAAAATTTTGTAGCTGACAAGCCCACTTTAAAGTCTACTAGCCATATTCCAGGTTAGAAAAACGAGATTCATAAATCATAAACTGAATACTACCGACTACCACCACAATACCTTTAAGATGCGCTAAGAGACTGCTGAAAGCCAGGCACTACACAGTTATTCATCTTCACAGCAACCCCAAAAGGAGGCTGATTACTGTTTTACAAGTAAAGAGATGAGTAGCAAGAGGATGAGATGACACAGAATGTAAATGCAGAGGCAATGCTAAGGCTAAGGACCTCGGCTGAGGTCTTCTATGCCTGTGACCCTCAGATTATGAAATGAAGAGCATTACTGTCCCAACGACTGCTCTAGGGCCACGGGCGAGTCAGCGGCAGGGCCAGCGCTGGAGCTGGAGGCCTTTTGCTGCTAGCCCCCAGTTCTGGATTTGTACGCCCTGCCTCGCCCAAGTCGGCCTCATGGAAACCAGGCTGCCACGTGGAAGGAGAAATGAGTACAGGCCATGAGTAGCTCTCAAACCTCACAAGACTAGGTACTTTATCACCCACTCTGGCCTTGAGAAAGAGCTTGACTCAAGAGCTGCTGAGGAGGGTTTGTTCAGAATTACATGACTGGGGCCTACCTGCCCGCGATGGTTCTGAGGGGATGCCGCTCGGGTACCAACTGAAAAACCGTAACTCTTATGTGGTGTGCACTGGCCATCCACTGAACCAGAGGATGCAGATTCCCATGGAACCCAGGTGACTGGGGGCTGTGTTTTAACAGAATTTGCAACAGAACTAAAGTTTAAACATTTGCTGGGGGGAAGGGAATCAAGATGGCGGAGGAGAAGGACATGGAACTCACCTCCTCCCACAAATACATCAAAAATACATCCACATAGGGAACGATTCTCACAGAATACCTGCTGAAACATTTGCTGGCCTATGTATTGGCCTTTGCGTTAAAAAGAAAAAAATTTCTAGGGACTTCCCTGGCGGTCCAGTGGTTAAGACTCCGCACTTCCAATGCAGGGGGCATGGGTCTGATCCCTGGTCAGGGAACTGAGATCCCACATGCCACATGGTGTGGCCCAATAAATAAATAAACAAACAAATAAGTAAATTGCAAGCCCAAGAGGCAAGGCTTTTAAAACAAAAAAAAATACTAGGGCTGAACTTAGAAATCTATAACAAGAACTAGTATGTGTATCACCTTTTTTTTTTTTTTTTGGCTTAAGAAGTACATTCTCTTATTCCATCAAAATATTTTGAACATAAGTGGCATGACAAGTACACATTAAAGTCTCTTTAACTTTGTATCTGAATGTTTCATAGTTGAAAGGAAACTAAAACGCAACTTCCAACCTTATCCCTGAGGCTCGGGTCATTAAACCACTCCAACAACTTTTTGCCCACTTCCATCGGGCTGCAGAGGAAAGTCCTATAGGTCAACAGGAAGTCCTCTATGAACGTCGGATCCACCACCGAATGCTCTTCCACCAAATGCATCGTTAATCTCTCTGAGGTGCCCTGCAACAAATCAAAGGTGTCATCCGCATCCCGCATGAAAGGCATCTACATGGTACCTTGATTTCAAACCTTCAGCCTGAGATGAACTGGGCAGTAACATACGCAATAATGAATAACACTGCTGTTCTTCAGGAAACATGAAGATTTTTTACAATTGATAACATTTAAGAGAAGCTACGCCTAAAAATGGAGTGGGGGCATCTTACACCGTGCTAACGGGTACTACCTAAACCCTCCTGCCACGGGGCAGAGGCGTGTTTGTCTCACCTTGATGACGATGTGTCCCTTCCTTGTTCCCGTTCGATCGAGCTCTCGGTGTTCCTTCACCATGACGATCTCTCCTTCCTCTTCAACTTTTTGCATGTTCTTTTCTACTTGGTTGAGGATACGGCAGTAATCTTGCTGGGCTATGCAGACAAACTGGAATAAAATGTAAGTCACATGCTAATGATAAAGTGCCTGCGAGAGACCGAGTAGCAGTGCTAATGATTCAGTGTTTTAATTATTTAACACTGACATTTTCCCATGTCTCTCCCATACTTTCTAAATGAGGGCAGTAATGAACCTTAATCGGACTTCTCTACTTTTTAATGTATTTCCTCCTTGGTCAAGAAAAGTTTCATTTTTAGAATATTTATATGTAGTTTATATTAAAAATCCTAACAATGAAAAATATCAGAAGATAAAATTAGAATAGTTCTTTCTCACCACTCCCACCCCCCAACCTGTGACACCTAGAAAATTCCGGGGGAGGAGAGCGGACTCTCAGGATAGATATTAAAAAGAAAAAAAAAAAAAGATTGGCTACATGTACATGTATAACTGAATCACTTTGCTGGACACGGAAACTAACACAACGTTGTAAATCAACTATACTCCAATAAAAATTAAAAAAAAAAAAAAAAAAGAGCACACACAACTGTGGGCAGAGCAGCAAAAAAGCTTTCAAGAGTCTATACAATACATGGTCGTTTAAGTATCTGTTAGAATTATGGCCCTAACAGAAAGGAAGAATATGAAAAGAATTCAGAATAGAATGATGTAATAATGGATTGTAATCCACTCCATCAGAGCAGCTGCTGGGTGGTCTTTCTAGTTTAAGAATTGTAATGTGCAACCTGAATCCAGGGGACTGAGCTAAGTGACCACGACTTTTTTTAGATTGTGATTTTTTGCTATACTATCAGTGGGCAGGTACAAACCTGGGACTCTCTGGTGCTTAGGAAATCCTAGCGTGCTAATAAAATCACCATAAAATTGCTTTTCAGAAGAAATTCTCTTACCTGCCCCAACCCTTCCTCCCTGTGGCTTCTAGGCTCAGGTGAACTGATTCAAACCCCAGCTTTACTACCTCTCACTGTGGGATCCTGGGACAACCACTCGGTGGGCCTCATTTTACCATCTGAAAAGGGGAGATGACCCTAAGAGCACCAGCCTCACAGGATCCTTGTGGAGGCTGAGTGAGATAATCCAGGTAAAACTCCTGAACTGTGCGAGATACACAGTACACGCTCAATAAATTTTATTTATTATTTAAAAAATAGATATTAAAACATAATTATCATTTAGTGGGTTTTAAAAATTTGAAAAGATTTTGAGAGGAGCAATTTAAAAATAAAGATGATCTTAATAAAAGATATCAAAATTCAAAGATACCCAAGCAGTAGATATAACAAATTTGCTAATTATATTGATAAAAGAAATCATTTTAGAAAGTCTGTTCAAAAAAGGTCCACAAAACAAGCCACATATTTGTTAAGCTCAAATCATTATTCCTCATAACTGGGATGAAGGTTAATCCTTGCTCTTTTAAAGAAAAAGTTAACAAAAATATACACATCAAGCAATTACTCCTCCACGACCCCAAAGATAAAAAATTTCAGGGCTCAGGGCAAACCATTTAATTACATTTCTTAAGTAGTTTTAAAGAAAGTTAAGAATGAATTCTAGAAATCACTTATTACACAAATCAGCCAGAGGCCAGTGAGGAGGCAACAGTAGATTCGTAAATAAAAATTACTGTCTTCTCTGAATTTTGAATAATTTATTCTTATTTTAAAAATCTGTTACGAATGAAGAAAGGATGGGCATTTCTTTTTCTCCTTTAAGGTGAAAAGATGAAAAGAGGGAATGGTTAAATTATAATGTACGTAAGATAAAAGATGCTACAGGCATCTAAAATCATATTTTCATAGGACGTTTAGACTTCTGGCTCAATATTCATGATAATACATTAATTTTTAAAAAAAAATTTAAAACCAAATATTGTAATAATGATTTTAATGACAATGATGACATTATTATTATCATCATGATATTGCAGTAGCTTTACAGGAACTTTCTCACTTTATCCTCCCAACCAGCCCATGAGAAAGGTACTACTATTATCCTCACTGTACAGATGAGGAAACAGCTGTGCCTTCAGGGTGCTAATGTAACCGATGTCTCATAAGTACATGCTTGCTAATTTAAAAAAATTATACATGCATATCGAAATCTTGGCATAACAAAGGGCTAATAATTATTATTTCTGAGCAATGCAATTTACAAGTGACTTTCATTGTTTAATATACTTTTCTATATTTTCCATACTTTCTGCATCATCAGTAAAGATTTTTTACAGAAGTAGCAGCAGCAGTTCACACTCAAGAAAGAGCATTCTATGATATTAAGTTTCTTCCATCAAGTTGATTGATATCATCTCACTAATTTTTCTATTAAGAGTTTAGAATCAAAAAGTTAAAATTCAAAAAGCACAGGCTTTTGTTGTAAGCAATTATGGACAGTTTAATAAATTTTTTTAAATGCCAAAAAAACCCCTACAGACTCATATCCTTAACACTGACCATAGGTGTGTGTATGTTTAAAATCTGTGGTCCTTAGTTTCTTGCCTCAAAAATATTTTTAATTTTTTTCTTTTTACAGGGTAGCAAAATTGTTCCCCAGGTCTCCAAATAATTTTAGGTGTTCTTTCTTATACTCATTTTTAGAGAACATAATTATACCATTTATCTCCTAAAAAAGAAATATATCCCTGAGTTAAAACAAGTAAGTAGAGAGATAAAAAGAAAATGCTTTCTGAAGAGAAATGTACTAAAATTAATCTTCTTGACTAAGGACTTAAAGAAATTAGAATAAGTTTGATTGGAAATTCTTAGTGTCTAGACAGACATCTCTGGCATTTCTTCTGCAGCAAACTGAAATACCATTGAAAAAGGAAAAAAAAAAAGGACTCCCAAACTGAATTTCTAATATGGCCATACAGAACTGATATCTCAAGAGAAATAAATTTTACAAGAAAACATTTATTTTTTATTAGCAAATTTATTTTTGCTTAAGAAGTTTTTAGGTATAACATGAAATTTATAGGAAAAATATAATTTTTAATTGGTATGATGAAGCCAGTTGAAAATTTGTGAGTTATACACATAATTGTTTTAGTGAGGTTTTATACTTTCAGACAGGTGTTCACAGGTGAAAGTCCTGTATGATCTTGGCACTCTGATATGAAATAAAAATTCAAGCAAGATTTCATCTATAAAAGGGCAATGATTTCATTTCATTTCATTTATTACGTCACAGGATAATTTTCTTTTGGGCACATGACCTCACAACTTTTATTTAGTAAAAATATTAAAAATGATAAAAGAATGAAGTAAAGTTAAACTTTTATCAACATATAAAACAGTCAGCTTTCACTATATCCATGCAATTGCTTTCTCCTCCAAAACTACTGCTAAAATTCAAAGCATCACTAGCTCTCACAGTCTCAAGAAAACATGAGTCTAACAGATTTACCTTAAGAGGTTAGATCTGTTTAAACTGGTACTTTGCATCTGCAAGGGAGTTCACACCTAATTGTTCACACAGGCATCCAAGTGTTCCCTCCCCGCTGAAGGGTGCAGGGCAGGGCGAGGCCATGCCTGGGTGTCACTGGCAGGCCCTAGATGTAGGTGGTGGAGAGAGGAAGGGGAGACAGAAGTAGAAGAGCGGGAAAGGAAAAGAGGGGCAGGAAGAGGGAAAAAGAAAAGGAAAAGGCATGGATGGGGAATGGAAAACCATGACCAATCACCTGGTACCAAAGGACATCTATGCCTGGCCCTGCCTTTGTCTTTCAAACCCAACAGGGAGGACATCTATGCCTGGCCCTGCCTTTGTCTTTCAAACCCAACAGGGGACAAGAACGGGAAGAGGAGGGGACTTCCCTGGCGGTCCAGTGATTAAGACTCCACGCTTCCACTGCAGGGGGCGCAGGTTCAATCCCTGGTTGGGGAACTAAGAGCCCACATGCCGAGTGGTGTGCCCAAAAAAAAAAAAAAAAAAAAAGAGAGAGAGAGAAAAAGAAAAAGAAAAAGAGAATGGGAAGAGAGGCACACAGAAGGGAGCAGGGCAAAGCACGGCGCTGAGCATCGAGCACACCACGGGACCCAAATGGACAGAAATAAATGTCAAACTGAATCCACTCATGCTGCGTCCTCAGGCTGAACTTGGGCTCCACTCTATACCACACTACCCAAGATGTATTTTGGGAACCCACTGAACTGTGAAGAAATGAGGGCCAAACCTAGCCAAGGTTGCTTCCTCTTGGTAAAGGGAACACCACTTTCGTTCACTTCATTCAGTAACCTTTGATTGCCTACAATGTGCTCGGTACACTGACACCCTCGTGGAGACCACTTTATGGACAAAAATGTGATTCTCATTGTTTAGTTCTCCCAACAAGAGGAGGATGTGGCATGGGCACGTTCTGACAAATAAATGACATTTTAACAGAAATACGCTAAAATGCTATAATTTAATGCAAATAAGCATTTGCATTAAAATATCTAAATTCATTCTCCATGCCTGTTCTAATATGGAGGGAGGGAACTTCCGCAGGGCCTGAGATGGGTGGGAGTCACAAGGGTGATTCTTGAACCCGATTTCACGTTCCTTTTACAGCGTGTGGAGAGGCCTGCAGAGTGAGAAAGACTTTGTCTGGCAGACACTGCGCCCTTGACCCTCTTTGTACATCCGGGAGTCTCGTATCAGGAACTATAGGAGCCTAATACTACCTCAATCAGAGTTTTCGTTTTCAATTAGAGTTTTCTCTTGGCGTCTACCTTGATGACTATCACTCTGGATTTCCCGCTGATTCCTCATCCAGTAGAGAGATGAACTCTCTTCCTTACATCTACCTCCTCTTCCTTTCCCAGGACTCCCGGGTAAATATTTAATGTTACCTGCTACATCAGACATTACTTCAGCACTCTTGGAATATTAAGTCATAATATTTTTATCAATTATTCTGAAACATTTCTATGCCTCCTATATCACTTCAGTCCCAAGATTACAACATTTCTAACAAAAGGGGTTGGCCAATTATGAGGTGCTAAAGTAGTAGCTGAATTCTCAGAAATAAAATAGCTTTTACTCGCCCTTTAAGGACAGAGACGGACCCAGATGATCTAGTGATCCTGACTTGCAGAAGGGCCCAGGGAGAGACTGAGAAGCAATAATAGGACAGAGAAACCTTGAACAATTTTCCAGTTCGTTTTGACTCAGTTTGGCTTTATTTTTTTCGAAATATAATTCTAAAGCTGAAATATCACATATGACCCCTTTTAAATACACATTTTGAAGCCCAATGTAGACTTTTGAGATTTATGTACCATTCTGTTTTCCTCTATTTTGCCAAATAATTGAGAGCTGACTATATTAAGAAAGCTCTTCTGGCATTACATATTCAAAAACTGAATTTATAGCCTTTTTTTTTTTCCTCTCTACAGTGCTCACTGGAGGAATTATTTAGCAAAATTATTCTCTAAGTAAGACGATTTTATTTATAGCCATGGTCATTTTTCTTTTTAGTAAGTAAAACGCTTGAAATGAAAATTTAAATGAGCACTATTTTATATTTATCAGACATTATAAAAATTCAATGATGTTCTTTTAGCATAAACTATATTCAGATGTATTTTAGACTGTAGACTAATAAATACAAGGAGCACTTAACATTAGTTAGTCTAAGTCAACTCTTTTGGTTTATTTATATGAAAATATTTTATCTTTCAAGGACAATTTTTTAAGACATAAATTATAAATACTTAATAATGATAAAAGCATCTTAAATTTTTTTTTACACTAACATAGAGGTTACCGGTTAGATCGATCTAATTAAATTTCACATTTGGTCTCAACATTCTCTCTAGACTTTTATTAAATGCTTTTAAATAATGAATATTAACATAATGTCAATACTGACATTGTTCTTTTTATTAGCAATCATTTCTTTACTATCAAGTGTTTCTACTGATTCATACCATGATTAATTTTCATGACTTCTAAAATCAATTCCATATCTTGCCATGTATTTAAATAAAAATACTGTGTAACTGTATCACAGCATCTTTACTAACCTACATATAATTTCTTTTCATGATGGGCATTTTACTTCCATATTTTTTGTTGACTAGATTATCAATTATTATTGATGGAAATTTAAAAATACCATATTTATAGAACACTTGTTTTTTAATAGAACACATTTACAGAATGCCTAGCTCTGTGGAGTCCAAGTAACTTGACGGGAGATTTGTTCTTAATTTCCTGGAATGTGATAACACTAAAAGTCATAGTTCTACTTTAAAATCTTCCTTATAAATCTAAAAGATGACCTGTTTATACGGGCTGAAAAATCTTACCGCAGCCGCATACGTAAGTGCTCTTTGTACTAAGCATGGAGTAATGACAGTTTATACCTGGCAGTCATCCACCTTTGTCCTCATCACTCCTTTCATGTATTCCTTGTCCATAGTAGGAGAGACACCGAAACTATTTCCCATACATAGTATTTCCGCTTTTCCATCTGGGTAAGTCACTTCCACAGAACCATTCAGAATCACTGACCACGAGTCCAGCTAGTTCCAAAAAATGAAGACAAAGCAGAAAATAACATCATGATCGTGAAGCTGTAAGTGCTGGAACGGTCCCTAAAAATGATTTAGATCTTTTACTTTTTAAAGAGGGAACAAATAACCCAAGTACGGCTGACCGTTCACCAAGTTCACAGAACAAGTACTAAAGCACAGCCATGGACCCGCGGGTTTCCAGGTGCCTGCACGGCACTTCGCTCTCCTAATGACTCCGGCTATTCCTCTCTTAAACGACACTGGGGAAAAAAATGTCTTCTGTTCCCCAAAACACATGTAAACAAGATAAAATGATCACCACAGCCTTGATAAGAATAGCATTTTGTTCTGACAAGAGGCATAATATTATGAATGTTTAAGTTGCAAAATCTGAAAAGTTAAAACGTCAAAAATGTTTCTACCAGTATCATCTGGAATACTGCAAATAATAGAAAATAAAATAATGAACTTGGAAGACTCTGACACAACGAGTGCATCATAATTCCCGAATGATTCAAACTTATTGTTGCCCATGGTTTGTAAGGAGGAAAGAAGGAGAATGGGGGTTTTTGTTCGTTTGCTGCATTGAGCGAGGCTCACATAGAGACGTTCTAAGTGGCAGAAATATTTCCTAACCTCTTCACCGTTGTTTAACACGATGGTCCCGGCTCTTTCCACCACCGCAAACACCATCACAGCACAGAGCTCCCGCCTCACCGACATCGTCATGTTGGCAAAAGCCGGCAGCTGGTGCATGAATTCAAGGAGTTGTTCTGAAAAGCAGAGGGCGTGTGAAAAAATGACAACTATTTCCCAAAACAAGCATTCAGAAAGAATGCTCTACGGCTCTTTCTTTTTAAATGCCCTACAATTCTGCCTGTTGAACAGTACAAAGACTTTAAATTATCTTCAGCACACGTTGAATTTCTTGCAGGTATACGAAGAATTCTGTCACTGTGGAAACGGTGACATTTCCTTGTTGATTCAGAAGCAACAGGACACAGTGCAAGTCAAATTCCAGTGGGAATGAAGAAATTAATAAACTTCAAATGGGGAACTTATATTGAAAATGAGCTGTGATCTTATTAAGGCTTATTAAGGGATGAAATGATAAGCTGAAATGAAACAGAGCTCTGAGAATTCTCCAGAAAGTCAGTAGGTCCATTCCGGTGCCTCTGGGGTGAGCAGATGCCCAAAACACACAGCAGAAACAACCACCTTCACTCTAAAGATACTCCAGGATTTAGAAACCAGGGAATATTTTCTGTGGGTCAGACAAATCCATAAAAAGTAATCCATTGACCAAAGTTTACAACATTATATGATAAAGGCGAATGAAAATGGATATATTATTTCTGATCCCACAGATCGACGAACACAAAGTTTGCTCACTCTTCCTATTGGCAATGCTGTAGACAAACAGCTTCTTCTTGGTAAGAACTCCTTACTAAGTTCTTTCCTCACTCCTCACCATGGCTGTATGAGATGCGTGGTTTCTTTTTCATTTCACAAGGAGGAAACCGCGCGGCTCAAAGGCATATAATTAGGAAGTGGCAGTGACACGATTCAGGACTGTGTGTCTCCATGCTCAGGCTGGACGTCACAGGTGGTGATAAAGACCACAGGGCGTGTGTCAGCACGTGAACAGTTACTAGCTGAATTACTTTGGGGAAGTTGATTCATTTCCTTAAGGCGTGTTTCTCTCATTTAGAAAAGAATAAGATAATACCCACCTTCACTGGACAGTTCTGAGGATCAAAAGGAATGAAGATGTTAAAGTCCTTAGCAGAGAGTAGATACGCAATACATGAGAACTGCTGTTATTGTCATTATTATTATATTCATGGTATCGTTCAAACTTTTGGCTAAGTAAAAATTCTACTACATTTTTCTTGTCCACACATAATGATACTGTCCCTAAGCTCATTCCTTCTGTCTATTAGGATTTAGTGACAAGTTTTATGCTGTTGGATATAGTTTGTTAATTGCAAAAACAATGTATAATATAAAGATATATTCTGTGAAAACATTACTTTTCCACAAGGTCAGACTAGGTGGTGTTTTCTGGTCCAGCTTGGTAACGTCTGCTCTGCTTAGACCCTACGTCATCCCCCCTGTACAAGACGTTTCATTACGGGGGTGGCTCTGGTAATCAGAAAGAATAACAGCGATATGTGGTACCCAGGGATTCTGTCCAACAAGACAGCGTTCTTCAACTTGACCCAGACTGATGTGTCAGGACATCAATTTACTGTTGCAACCAGCATTTTTAAAAAAGAAGGAGCGAGAGTATCAAAGTACATCAGTTACAGAAAGAATAAGTTCTGTTGAGTGAAACTTTCATTTCTGGAATGAGTAGATGTGTTTGTGTCCTGTCATAAAATATGTTTATACCTGAGGGCAGCTATAAGGCGATTCTGAATAGCACTGCAAGAGGTGACCCACACCTACTATCTGCGGGAGGTGGGACTCATTGTTTTACAAATGCACTGGCTTTTTGACATGAAACATAAAGGCAAATGAACAAATCGTGGTCCTCTGGCTAGCACGTCCTCATTAGTTCTGCTGTTACCTGCCTCTGTTTTCTTCAGCTATCACACCCCACCCCTCACTGTAAGGTATTAAAATACTAGCTATTGGTATTAGAACACACATTTCATTTTTTTCCTCTCCTAGTAAGAGCTAAATTTCCTTGGACAAGCAGAGATGCATGCTCTTAAGAAAAATATGAGACCAGAAATTAACTGTCAGAAATGTTGTAAATTTAACATGTTTAGACAGTAATAAAAGTCAAATTACCACCACACATGATAGGAGAATATGAAGCATATGAATATGAAGTATAAAACGTATTCACTAATACTTGCAGCAATGATTTGAAGTGCTTGCATGGACATTTGTCTTGCTTTCTGGCAGTTTACTACTCCATTAGTGGGTCATGAAATCAATTTGTGATATATGAGTAGTGATTAACATTAAAAGATACAACAGAATAGAAAATATCTGTGTATCACATACAAGGATAAATAATAAAGGAGACAGAGAAGATATAATAATAGTAAATGTATATAATTCTCCAGGCTCAGTTGAAAAATTAAAAATAAATAAACACTTAATCAGACAACATCCAAGTATTTTTAAAACTCTCAAAGACTCAATAATGGTATCACTGGTTTTGTGATAGCTTCTATTCTATCATGTATTACACTGGAGGACTACAGCAATTAAAAAAATAAAGAATTTATATCACCAATCTTTAAAAAAATAATAAATATAAAATGGAAGCATTTGGGGGCTTCCCTGGTGGTGCAGTGGTTGAGTCTCTGCCTGTCAATGCGGGGAACACGGGTTCGAGCCCTGGCCTGGGAGGATCCCACATGCCGCAGAGCAACTGGGCCCGTGAGCCACAACTACTGAGCCTGCGCGTCTGGAGCCTGTGCTCCGCAACAAGAGAGGCCGCGATAGTGAGAGGCCCGCGCACCGCGATGAAGAGTGGCCCCCACTTGCCGCGGCTGGAGAAAGCCCTCGCACAGAAACGAAGACCCAACACAGCCAAAAATAAATAAATTAAAAAAAAAAAAAAATGGAAGCATTTGACTACAGGAGCTCAACATAAACCCTGATGATGCCCCAGGAAGCATACAGAGTTACAGGGATTATGTTAGCCAAGAATTCAGAGCGTGGAATGAGTATTGAGATAGTTCCCAGGACGTATGGAGAGAAGCAGCGTGGAAGGGAGAAACAGGACAGCTTTATTCTACACGGCTTGGAAGAATCTGTCTGAATGATACATTAATGTGATCTATCTTACTTTGTTAGGAAAGAAATGTTCCTGTTTACGAAAAATATTAGACATTCAAAAAAACGTTTTTCTAGTCAATGTAACACAAAGAAAAAAAAAAGCTAAATAATCAACTTACAGACACCAGAAGCTTTAGTCAATTCAGAAAATTCTTATCTTATTGCTTTGGTTTAATTTTATATAAGAAATAATTAATATTAAGATTTTTTTTAAAAACCTGTGGATTTGTATGTGTGTGTGGTATACCAAGTGGGGAAGAAAAAAGGAATTCTTTGAAAGGGATCAAAGAAGTTCTCTACCTTAATGTGTCAAGGCCTCAAAACCAAAAATATTAAATTTGGAACCATTCAATAATTGAGTACCTATAGAGTTATGAGTTGAAGAGCAAAAATCAATAATGTCCCTTTTTCCAAAGTACTGAAACAAAGGTATACCCAAAAATCTGTGGGAACCCAAAGGGAAATTTTTTAATTCCTGCAGTTTTAAAAATGATTAAATATTAGCAATTTTTAAAAATTAATTTATTTATTTTTGGCTGCATTGGGTCTTCGTTGCTGCACACAGGCTTTCTCTAGTTGCAGCAAGCGGGGACTACTCTTCATAGCGGTGCGCGGGCTTCTCATTGTGGTGGCTTCTCTTGTTGCGGAGCACGGGCTCTAGGCGCGTGGCCTTCCGTAGTTGTGGCATGCAGGCTCAGTAGTTGTGGCTTGGGGGCTCTACAGTGCGGGCTCAGTAGTTGTGTCGCACGGGCTTAGTTGCTCCGTGGCATGTGGGATCTTCCCGGACCAGGGCTCGAACCCTGCATTGGCAGGCAGATTCTCAACCACTGCGCCACCAGGGAAGCCCTAGGCCTTATCTTTAATGATAATGATTTACTATTTTAAATAAAAATATATTTGATAGGAGCAAGCGTCTGAGTTATCACTGTTTACAAGTGTATTGGTATTCAACTACAAGTAATTCATCCAGAGATTATATCAACAAGCACATTAAAAAAAAAAAAAAGTGTGGTGTTCATTTGTAGGAATCAGCATAGCTCTTGCTTTCTAGAAATCCTGAGAGAGAAAACTTCTCAGATATGAAGTGAAAGTCTTAAATTTCCAAGAATAACATGCTACATGTATTTGAATAATCATAATTTTCTTCCATAACTATACTAACATGAGTATATTCAAAAAAGGATAACCTCCATGTCAATCTGTTCATAAGCATTGTTCAATCTAATTTTTTAAAAACCCTATGAGCAAGGATTCTTAAGATGGCAAACCGAACACACTTCCAATTTCATTCTCTCTTTAAAACTACAATAAAGAGATTTTGAAAAAGAAGTAGGATCTTGAAATCAAACGTATGGTTACCGAAGGGGAAACGTGGGAGGGAGGGATAAATTGGGAGATTGGGATTGACACACACACACTACTGTATATAAAATAGATAACTAATAAGGCCCTGCTGTATAGCACAGGGAACTCTATTCAGTACTCTGTGATGGCCTATATGGGAAAAGAATCTGAAAAAGAATGAACATATGTATATGTGTGACTGATTCACTTTGCTGTACACCTGAAACTAACACAACGTTGCGTAAGTCAACTATACTCCAATAAAAATTTTTTTAAAAAAGAAAAAGAAGGGGCTTCCCTGGTGGCGCAATGGTTGAGAATCTGCCTGCCAATGCAGGGGACACGGGTTCGAGCCCTGGTCTGGGAAGATCCCACGTGCTGCGGAGCAGCTGGGCCCGTGAGCCACAATTGCTGAGCCTGCGCGTCTGGAGCCCGTGCTCCGCAGCAAGAGAGGCCGCGATAGTGAGAGGCCCGCGCACTGCGATGAAGAGTGGCCCCCGCTTGCCACAACTAGAGAAAGCCCTCGCACAGAAACGAAGACCCAACACAGCCATAAATAAATAAACCCAAAAAGTTAAAAAAAAAAAAAAAAGAAAGAAAAAGAAGCGGGCAAGGACAAAGAGAGTAAGAGTGGAATAAATTTTGGACAATGGAAATCAGATGAACGTGTGGTGTCAGTCTCGAGGAAGCTAAACCCTATGTCTTCAGGGATGAAACAGGACCACTTCACCGCATGCTGCAGAAGCCTGTGACTACGAGTACCTTAGGACCGGGGAGTGGGCCAGGTGGAGACGGGAGTGGGCTAACCTAAGGAGGAACAGGGATGGGCATGTGAGAAGCAGCTACGTCCTTTCCTCCAACAGAAATCTAGAGGTTACTGCCCCCGGAAGGGTGACGGCAGAGGCACTTCTGTGCTGGCTTCCCACCACCTCCTTCAGGTCTGAACTTCTAAAAGGGCGTTGACAGTCCTTCCTTCCTGAAACAGCCCCCTGTTCGGTGCACTCCCCGAAGTATCTTCCCCACTTTATTCATCAGACCCCAGCAGGACCAGGGCTCCCTGTTTTGCTCCCACTGATCTGCCAGGACCTAGGAAACCCTCAGTCCTCCATACAAGGCGCTCAGTCACATCCCCCGATGACCGAAGGCTCACTCCACGTAGCAGTCATCTCTAAATAGCTAGCAGTTCCTATCAATGGCTTTAGTTACATTGTAGATACCTAATCCAAGGTTCTGGTTTTCCATCTTTAATTCCCTAGCATATGTGCAGAGCTTAAACGGTACAAGGTTCTCCTCATACATAATGTTGGCTCCCTCAAAACACAACCAACGAGCCACTCACATATGATGATGCCCATACTGTCCTGTATCTAATCCCACTAGACCCAGTTCCTTGAACTTCTTTCAAATACATATTGGCCCCAAAAGAGCTGGGGGTGTGGAAGAGCAGATAATCAGGCTCAGGCACCGGTGGTTACAGAGTCCAGACCTATGGGACGGAGATGCTCTCAGAGGAAGCTGACCTCACTCCCCCCAGCATCTAAGGAAGAAGCAGGGCCCAGAAGGCATGCATGAACGCTACAGCACCATTACACAATCAACTCTTGCTCCGAGGGCAAAGCTGGGTAAAGGCGACCCCGAGGAAGGAGAAAGCGGACACAAAGCCACTTCGACTCTTAACCGTAGGGCGCACTTAAAGCCTCAACCCCCAGGTTCACGCGGGGCTCACTTGACATTCTGCTCTCTTCTTCCCCTGCGCCTCACTTCCTACGGAACCAGAGAAGAAGAAAAGTCATTTACACGACAGTTCTACCAACTACCACCCGACTGGTGTTCACACAAAGAAAAACTCGAGCTTACTAGAAATAGTGCGCGCAAGAAGATTAATAGAAGTAATAATGTTTGGAGGACTATATTTATTTTTTTGTCCGAGAGTAAGCTAAGAAACGGCTCACGTGGAAGGGTTTCATTAGGAACTTTTATTAGTTGTAGTCTCCTGAAGCTACGGCCTGAGTAAGATTAGTTGTTTCAAAGATGTTTTCAACAACAAATGCCAAAGGACAGTGATACGTTCATGACCTTTTAGAGCCTACCATTCTTGGGCTCCATTGTATTCCACAGTCTTACCTCTAAGTTCTTTAAACTGCTATGAGATTCGTTTTCTGGCCCAGACTCACCGATGTCGTCGTCCGTCCTGTCAATGGGGTCCTTCTCCAGGCAGTCCCGCACGACGTCCCTGCTCATGAGGGGGTCCGAGGCGCGGTCGATGTCCTCTTCGTCCTCGTCGTCCTCCGAGTCCACTGCCGTCTCCGGTAACCCACTCAGGTCCATCTCACCAGCCTCACTTTCCGTGGCCTTAAAACAGACCCCAAATAAACAGATAGATGGGCAGACAGACAGACAGACAAACGTTCTTAAGTAAATCTTTTGGGCCCAAAAGAAATAAAAACAAGTCTAGTTCGAAATATTAAATTTTTTCTCATATCAACTTTCCATAACTAAGTTACATGTATTCAATATTAACAAACAGTCATGCACGAGGCACTACAGAAAAGAATTAACTTCAACAAAATATGAGTGATTTTTATCACTGTTGGAATTTTTGGTTAGGATTAATGACTAGCAATAATTTTGATTACCTGTCAGATGGCATTTGAAACACAGTAGAATAAGAAAAAGACAGTATCTGTTTTCACTCCATTTTTCAAAGAGAATGGCTTAAGCTAAGAGCTTAAGGGTGACAATTAATTCTGAACAATTCCTTCCCCCAAAGAATAGGTGTGGATTTATTAATGCCAAGAAGACTGAACCACTTCTCTCTTATTAGAGTCTTCGTGAAAAAGTGAATCCCAAATCAAAGGTAACCTGATAAATATGCAAACAAAACATTAATAATTACTTTGATTACCCCAGTGTCCACTCTCCAAGTACAAATCACCAAAGGTGTGAAAGACCCTACATGCCTGTAGGTGACACAGTCTTTCTTCCCATTCCTCGACACCGTTGACTGCAGCACAAACCAAATTTCAAGTAATCAAGATCAAGAAAGAATGAGGCAAAAGTAAAATTAGCTCAGGAATGTCTGAAGGAACCAGGTATAACAGGAACGAAGAGAAAGGAAGGAAGTCTAAGTATGCTACTGTCTTTATTCATAGCTGCAAATCTGTAGCTACTCTCTAGTGCTGAAAAAACGTTAAAAAAATGCAATGACCCAATCTCTTAAATTTTTTAGAATTTGTTTTTAATTCTGGAAAGAGACTCCAAGGCCTATTATGGTTCTGTGATTAAAAACAAATATTTAGTCTGAATCAAGAGTCACAAATTTCAAAATGGTCTCTCCTGTTGAGCTATCTCAAGTATAGACGCGTTACCCTCTTTAGGTTATTCTATATGCTTTTGCGATGATCATCTCAACCATCACGTACCTATGTATCATACTGGCCTCATCTGACGTAGGTACCCAGAATTCACTAACTGCTTAAGCATAGTAAGGATGAGTACAATTAAATATCAACTATATCCACTTTGAACATCATAAACGTGGTTTTCCAGATAAAATAGTAAACGCTTAGAAACGCTTTATTATAAAACTATGAATTTTGTAGAAGACACAAAGTTTACCAACTTCAAATAATTCAGTCCACGTGATTTTCAAAGACAATAAAGACATCTTATTTTTAAGAATAGGCAAATACAGATTAAAATAAAGATGAAAATATAAAATGTTGAACCTAATAATAGAAAGCCAACACCAAATACTGACAATGTGCCAGGAACTCTGCTCTAAGTGCTTCACATGTATTAACTTGTTTAACCCTTCAACAATCCTATGAAGTAAGTGCCATCACCGACTTTTATTATTCTCCAAACATATAGGTAAAAAGAAATCATTTCTCCAAGATCATGTTGCTGGTAACTGTGGAATCAAGAACAGAGCCAGGAATTCCAGCTCCAGACTCATAACTACAACCTAATCTGCCTCTTTGTAAGAGATACTTCACACTTGAGTGCAGCTTATAGAAGGATCTATACTTTTTCTATCATTTAGTTTAAATCAATGTTTAAAGAATAAATTGTATTATTTTCTTTCTTTTTTTTTTTAAGAACACATGTATTTATTTGTTTGTTTTGGCTGCTCCGGGTCTTAGCGGCGGCATGCGGGATCTTCGTTGCAGCATGTGGACTTCTTAGGTGTGGCATGCAAACTCCTAGTTGCGGCACGCATGCGGGATCTAGTTGCCTGACCACGGATTGAACCTGGGCCCCCTGCATTGGGAGCACGGAGCCTTACCCACTGGACCACCAGGGAAGCCCCATATTATTTTCTTATCAACAAAGTTTCAGCCTTCTGAAGTCTTGGTTTATATCATAGAATATTTAATTCTACATTTGGAAGCAATACAAGTATGTGTTAATATTTTCTGAAGTTTAACAAAAAGAATTTTAATCACATTTCAGTTCCTTACATACGATTTCCTGACCATACACTTCATTATACCATACATTATAAGAATTATCACACATTATAAGAAAAACCTAAGGGGAAAATAATTGAAGACAGACTATCTAATGAAGACAGAATGAGTGAAAATGCAAAGTATAACCTCTACAAAAGCTCCTCCGGCAGTGGCCTTAGTGAATACTGCTGCTTGGGTAGGACCACGGTAAGCAGAGATGCTCCAGGTGGGACAGCAACAAGGCCTTGCAGCCAAGGCCAGAGAATTAATTAATTGTGGCACCCTCAGCAGCGCACCTCTAATTTATGATTTTTTTAAAAACTAAGTATAGTTGATTTACAATGTTGTGTTAGTTTCTGGTGGACAGCAGAGTGATTCAGTTATACATATACATGCATATTCTTTTTCATAGTCTTTTCCATGATGGTTTATTACACGATGTTGAGTATAGTTCCCTGTGCTCTACAGTAGGACCTTGTTGTTATCTATTTTATACACAGCAGTGTGTATCTGCTCCTATCTCTAACTTAAATCGTCTCTAGATTCCAGAATGACACTGAAACAGCACTGGATGTGATATGGTATGCCAAGCCTGTGAGCAGAGAAACTAGGCCAATATTGTTGTTATCACCACCTTGTTTCTAAAGCCTACAAATGTGACAATTTGCTAATGGTTGCTATGAGTACATTTCCACCTCAGTCTCATCTTAATATCAAAGATTATTATTCATCACCTTATATTTTCAAAGATGCAATCAGTCCTCTATATCCACATTCTTTAACATTAGCCTAGAGTGAAGAGGCACTACTGAAGATAAAAATAAGAACAAAACACTTTTAAGTAATATAGCTATATAACTTAAGGTTTTTCTTAACTTTTAAACATCTAACATATGGTAAGAGATGAAAGATATATTTCACACCATCCCAAAGAAATCATTCCTATCATTTAAATGAATGATATTTAAGTCTTAAATAGAACAAAAAGATTTTTCCAGTGTGAGTTGGATTAATCTCTCCAAAACTGAACCCACCACCCCATCTGTGTAAACAATCATTAGTTGTTTTCTATTCCTGTTATGTGTATTCCATTGCTTAAGAAACTATTCATAAAATAACATTTATGAAACCAGTAACTTAGAAGATTATTTTTATTTAAAATAAATACCCATGTTTTAGAGACACAAATGTAGAGAACGAACGTATGGACACCAAGGGGGGAAAGCAGGGGGGTGGTGGTAGTGGGAATGAACTGGGAGATTGGGATTGACATATATACACGAATATGTATAAAACAGGTAACACATAAGAACCTGCTGTATTGGGCTTCCCTGGTGGCGCAGTGGTTGAGAATCTGCCTGCTAATGCAGGGCACACAGGTTCGAGCCCTAGTCTGGGAAGATTCCACATGCCGCAGAGCAACTGGACCCATGAGCCACAGCTACTGAGCCTGCGCGTCTGGAGCCTGTGCTCCGCAACAAGAGAGGCCACGACAGTGAGAGGCCTGCGCACCGTGATGAAGAGTGGCCCCCGCTCGCTGCAACTAGAGAAAGCCCTCACACAGAAACGAAGACCCAACACAGCCAAAAATAAATAAATAAATAAATAAATAAAAATTTAAAAAAAAAAAAAAAAAAAAAAAAAAAAGAACCTGCTGTATTAAAAAAACAAAATAAAATTCAAAATAAAATAAAATACCCATTTTTATTTTAAAATACTACAGAATTCCTTTTAATAATACATCTTAAATAGAACTCAATGAACAAGTTTTTGGGAATCTACTGATTTTGTGAACAATGAGACCCTTGGAGCCTGAGTGGAGTTAAAGGTTTAGTGAGCACTGACTGGTCTGTGGCGGGTGGGGAGAGGGCTAAACTTGAGTGCCCAGAACCTGGGACTCACTGGATTTACATCCGCTGAATGAACAGACAAAGCAGAGGTTAGTGGTTCAAATCTCGGCTCTAGCATTCATCATGTGACTTTAACAAAGTCGCTGATCCTCTGTAGCCCCAGTTTTGTCACCAGTAAGCTGGAGTTACACCTCGCCATTCACAGGATTGTTCTTGGATCGAATAAGGGAAGAGAAAGCCAGTTACAGGCCACATCAAAGTCCCTTCCTCAAGGCGACACGTTTCCACCTCTGTGCCGGCACCCCTTTACCCCAGCAATGAGCCTTGCACGCAATTTACACTGGCAGAATTTGCCAAAAAAACCCCCCAACACTCTGTTAAATATCCCAACCCCTTACACACTGTAAAAATTTCCCTCAGGCTAACTGCACCCATTAAGTTCTGGCTAAATGGCTCACACGATAATTATAAAAACAGTGATCTTATATTGAATGACTACTGTGTATCTAGCACTACATTTGATGCTTTTAGTACATAATAATCTTCACATCAATTCAGCAAATTAGGATTATTACCACTATTTTCCAGATGAGAAAACACGAAGGGAAACTAAATAAATTGTTCAAAACAAAACAAAACCTAGTAATTGTGCCAGGACTCAAAATCAGGTCCAACCAACACAAACTACTAAATACTTTGCACTATAATACTTCACCCAGTTTTCCAAACAGACTGTCTTCATAAAGAAAATAGTTAAAATATAATAAAGTAATAAAATGTGTTTTGCTTTGCTAAGTCATAAAACATAAAATTTACATTTGTATATAAACATAAAACACTTGCTATTTTCTAGCTTCCTCCAAAGTACAATATTACTGAGATAATGCTAGTCTTTAAACCTTTTCATTCTAAATAAAGATATGCACACACTTTATATTTAAAAGGTATGTGGGTAATTAGGGATTAACATACACACATTATTATATATAAAATAGATAACAAGGACCTACTGTATAGCACAGGGAACTATACTCAGTATTTTGTAATAACCTATAATGGAAAAGAACCTGAAAAAGAATATACATATATAACTGAATCACTTTGCTGTACACTTGAAACTAACACAATATTGTAAGTTAACTGTACTTCAATAAAAAATAAATAAATAAAAGGTATAGAAAAATGTCATTTAGGCAAATAACTCCTGTCCTAAATTAATTTACCTTCCACATATGTAACATAACATAAATTTAGGTGAACATTACTGCTAAATAGTAATATTCTCAAAAAAACTATTAATATTCTCAGATCAATGCTGAAAGCTCTATGATTTATTTAAATAAAAAGGGACTCAATATAGTTTGTTATTATGAATACAGTTCTTAAAACCAGTTTATTTGGCATTTTTAAGGATATCAAGTAAATGAAGAAACTGAGGAAATATTAAATGCCATAAAGCGCTAGTGAAGTGTTAATTAAAAAAAAAAAAAATGTAACTACTACACGTTTATCATTAAGTACTTTAAAATCATTTATGAAAAAACTTTTTGCTTATTAAATATCCCACACCCACACATATCCCCATGTTTAGGAGGGTTGCTTAATAAGTAATCTTGAAACGAACTTTGTGCAGAATTTCAAACATACGTATGTAACCCAAATAGCACCTGAGTCAGACCCTGATATAAATTTAGGCTAGAAATTTATGTTGAAGGCTAATGCTGATGCTAATTTAACTGGGACAACAAAGTGAGTAGGCACTGCAGACAAAGCCATATATATGCAGAAAGTATGAAAACATATTTGGAAATAAGTATAATGCTTGCATTAAGTCCAGTTTGTGTATCATGATTTATGCTGTTCTTAATTTTACACTAGGAATTTTTTTTTTTAGTTCAATATAGGATTTACCTAAAAGAGAAGAACAATTCTTTAAAGCTTTTAATGTAAACTGTTAGGTTTCTTTCCAAAAGCTACAGTCCTAACAGGTGTAAGGATGTCTATCTATAAATATTTATTATAAGTAAGAAAGTCTGTGCTAATTTGATAGGAAAAATAGTTTCATATTTAAATCCTCATATACTCAATTACTTATGTCTTAAATATTTATTTAAGGTATAGACACGTGCATGTTCTCTTCTGCAAATTACCTACTCTTGTCCTTTGAATATTGTTATGCTATGAGTGAAGTATTTTTCTTATTAATTTGCGTAAGTGAGTTAAAAGTCTGACTTTAAATCTTTGTCTCAATTGCTCTTTTAATTATTAAAAGTTTTGGTCATTCATTATACCATTAAGAGTTTGCTAACTCTTGGGGCTTCCCTGGTGGCGCAGTGGTTGAGAATCTGCCTGCCAATGCAGGGGACACGGGTTCGAGCCCTGGTCTGGGAAGATCCCACATGCCGCCGAGCAACTGGGCCCGTGAGCCACAACTACTGAGCCTGCGCGTCTGGAGCCTGTGCTCCGCAACAAGAGAGGCCACGACTGTGAGAGGCCCGCGCACCACAATGAGGAGTGGCCCCCACTTGCCACAACTAGAGAAAGCCCTCGCACAGAAACGAAGACCCAACACAGCCATAAATAAATAAATAAACATTAAAAAAAAAAAAAAAAAAAAGAGTTTGCTAACTCCTGGGAATCCCCTGGTGGTCCAGTGGTTAGGACTCAGCACTTTCACCGCTGTGGGATCAGGTTCGATCCCTGGTTGGGGAACTAAGATCCCACATGCCCTGTGGAGCAGCCGTAGGTAAGTAAGTTAAGTAAGTAAGTAAATAAATAAATAAATACTTTTCAAAAAAGAAAAAAAAAAAAAAGAGTTTGCTAACTCTTTAGTTTACCTGGAATTTAATGTTAATTATGATATAAAGTATGGTCGTTAAAGTGGGCCCCCCTCCCCCAAAGACCATTTATTGAGTAATCCATCACTTCACTGATCTGAGGTTTCCGCTATTACATATTACATCCTTACACGTGAATTCCGTTTTGCTTGATCTCTCTGTCCCATCAATCTGCCTATTTTCCTACAGTTATTTTCAGTCCACCTAAGTCACTGCTCTGATAATCACACCATTTAACCAGGACCTTACCGTGACTGGAAACTGCATTGTCTCATGTCACCAACTTAGGCGTTCTGCTTTCTGTCACCACTAACCTCCTACTTTTCAGCGTGCTTTCACTGCCTTCCAAGGCAGCCCTTTTGCAAAACCAGCGTGATCTGCAGTCTCCCAGGCTCTCTGAGCCAGCTTCTGCCCCCTAGACTAACGCTACAATCCCATTCCTTCCACACGTCTTTCCTGAAGGCCTACGATTTCCTGGCCCTATTCCAGGCTCTAGAGAGAAGACCAAGACAAGACAGGGAAGTCCCTGCCTCTTGAAGCAGTCATGCTGGGGGACAGACATAACTGAGAAAGTGACAATCACTTCAATTAAAGTCTAAAAAACCAGCCAGGGAAGGGACCAACATGAAGGACCTGCGTTTCAAAGGGTAAGAAGGGAAGAACTCTCTGGGAAAGCGGTCCTTAAAGATGAAGGCCGAAAAGGATCAAGGTAGGAGAGAACGTTCTGGACAGAAGGCCTGCAAAAACAAAGCCCCGCGTTACAAGGAGCCTGGCGTGCTGTGCTGCTCTGTCTGTCTTTCCACTACGCTCCTTGAATGAAGAGTCCGTCCCGGGGGAAGCCTAATCTTTGCTTTCTTTGTGCTCACTGCGGAGAAGACTACTTACCAGGGCAGAGGGAAATCACTCTGTATTTGAGGGCACCTACCCAGCTGAGCCTCCGATGCTCTGGTCAACTTGCTCCCCTGCTGCCCGAAACTATGATTTCAAAATGTGTCTCTCCTTGAGACTCTCCACCTGCCAACCCTCTCACTCTGAAAGAAGGAACTCAGAGACACCAGGCAGAAACTCCCTCAACTCCCAAACTCCCCACTCCCAATCCACCATCATATGCCCCTGTTAAAAGAGAGGGGGTCTCCTTTCTTAAATAAGCCAGTGATTCCACGTTGCTCCTGAACTCCTCTCCTCCAACCCTCTCAGAAAAATTATTCTAACTTTTTCTCTCCGGCACATGGCATCCCGTGCCGACCTCTCTGTATCCATCTCCTGAGCATTTATACTCGCTCCAACGTGACTGCTTCCTCCCAAGTCAGAACTGGAGGCACAAGAAAGGGGTCGCCATGGGAGACAGCTGCCCATCACTGGAGCCGCTCAAGAATCAACCTGACCGACAGGAAGCGAGTAGAGGATTCAAACACGAGACTGGTCGCCAAACCGGGCGCATCTGGCAGGTTTCCTCTCACCTTGATAGAATTTCTGATTCAAAGACAATAGGGGATCTCTAGTCACTGTTAGTCCTACAGTCAGTAACCAAATCCCCAGTTACATCTACGGCTTTTTCCTTAGGAAGGATACAAACCTACCAGGCCACATGCCCGTCATCAAGTTTGAAACGAGCAGCTGTGAAACTCAACTAAAATGAATCAAAATACGCAGGGGTCCTCTTTTCCAACTACACCCCAAGATAAAGCCGGCCTGCAGGCTGCAAACTCCAACCCCCAGAGAAGCAGGTGGAGTTCTCACCACGGTCTGGATCCTCAGACACCCTGATGGGGGCTGGGGGCAGCCAAAGTACCATCCAGAATCTCCTCACACCCTTCCCCAACCTACCCAAGGTAATACCACATAAAGCTGAAGTTCCCCTCAGAATACGCCTCCATAAAGTATACAAACGACTCACTTCATTCTTATTATAAATTTACCTTCTAGGAGGCTCCATTCAGCCTGGAATTACACCCGAAGAACAGCAGGGGTAACTGCTACAACCTCAAGCTGTGTTCCTACTACAGATCTTTAAAGCATGTGATCATCTCAAAGTGTAGAAGACAAAGGCTCTATCATGATGTTTCAATCAACATAAGCTAAAGCACAACTTTTACTTCTACTGTTCATTGTTCTATTATAAGGGATACTCTTGAATAAATGTTCAAAAAAATAGACTTCTAAAAATAGGCATTATGCAAGGGGGGGGGGTATAATTTTACCCTGATCCACCACCTTTTCCTCCTCTAACATTTGAAAATGGGACTACTTCCTAAAGATTTAATTACAAGTTAACATTTAATGCCTCAAAGTAGAAACTTGAAAAGTTACTTTAAAGAGCCAGATCATTATGTTTCTTTTTGCAAGATAATAAAAAAATTCTTAGTCAGCTAAGAATCTGCAAATAATTGCATTTGTGGCTATCACTTATTAGCCAGTGAGCTCTCCACAACACCTCGGAATTATAGAAAAGTGGGTACCCAATGCCTCCTGAAAAGAAAATTAACTTTCTAAGATGTACTAAATTTAGGACTTAAAACAGACATGTTTTGCCCTGATGGTATTCTGTTTAGTTACTTTCAGTAATTTTTTTAAAAAATAGAAACTGAGCACTGCCTGAATATATCAATGATCCTAAAACACTGTAATATTGTTAGAGAAAGGTTCTTTTATGGCCATCTCATATCACAATTCCTAAGGAGCCAAGAATTATACTTTGTAAAGTGAGTATTACATTCTTTTTGCTTGAAACCATCCGAAATCCCATATTAGCTGTAACAAAAAAAGGACCTTTTTTGCATATTTTAGTCACTTTTCCTAAATTTGAATTTTCTAAGCCAATGAACTATTTCTTAACAATTAAAATTATTTTGCTTTTAAAACATTTTTGAACTTCCATAATTCTAGTTTCTTTTCTATCATCTTTATCATAAGAATTTACTTGAAACATATAAGTAAGTCTATAGGTAATAAAAATAATGCAAGAAAAATAATTCAGTGATCGACTCTTAATAATCTCTTCCTTTTGTCACACCCAAGACTTTATTAAGAAAAGCTTAGTATGGAAGCATAATTCTGAAGTTTTCCCCTACAATTTTATTCAAGAAAGGGTCATCAACCTAGTACACCTACGGTCAAATTAATAAAATATTTACAGTCTGGGGAAACATTTCCATTGTAACCACTCCATTTAAAATTCTGGTAACTGGTAACAGCAGAGGCAAATGCATTTAGACTGTAGTTCAACTTCCTAAAACAAACATACAACATACTACATGTCTGTGTGAAGCATAAACATTAACATTTTATGTCCATGTGTGCACATATAATATACACACATATATTTACCTTTAAGATTCTATCAATGAACAATCACAGAACTCCTCAGAATATATGAAAATGAAGCAAATGACAAGGAAAACACCTTCCTACCTGGTAGATATCAGAAAGACTGCTGCTTCCAGAATCACTGGTGATGCTACATCCTGAGTGGCTGGAGGAGACGTGAGTCACCTGTGGGTGGAGACTGTCAGTGAGGTGTAGCTTTGTGAAATCTGCAGGAAGCTGGGGAAGGATCAGGAGAAACTAAGTTACAACTGGAACCAACAACTCCAAGAAGGCATCTACAAATTGTGTTACACTCTACTCCACACCAGGAAAGGTCCTTCATTTTTTAAATTCGCCATGAATAAATACTGTCCTATTTACCAAAAATCACAAAATAAATTTGTAAAGTTTATGGGCATTCAATGAGCCTTAAATCATACTAAATTCAATGCTTAAATAGGTGGGTTTGGCGGTTAAGGTTAACCTGGTGAGCACTGAATCCAATGAGCTACAACTTTCAAATCATACACCAAGGAGCAAATTAGTCTCCTACTATTTGTTAGCCAGCAAAATGCAACTTTGTGGCGAGAGACAGCTCAAATAAGAAAACAGATTTGAGGTTCATGTATGCCCAAATGATGTTTAAAGGTTAAAAAGATGAGCATCTTAGAACAGACACAGTGTACTGTTATACAAGTAACTACACAGGCACTACGGAGAAAACAGGAAAGTGTGCTCTCGGAGGACGCGGAGTCGAGAAGATTATGAACAGCATTTACCTATCACAGACACATAGGTACTACTTGGTCACGTTTAAACTCCAAATAAAAATTGCGTCTATTGAACAGATTCCCTCAGCAAGTGCTCCTATCACCCCCCATACAGCAGAGAAAATGCACTGAAAAAGGAAACATTCACCCAGTCAACAAATATTTACTGAGCCCTCTTCCTCTTACTGTGTGCTAGTTAGTGAATGAGATGCTAGGAAAACGCTGCCCTTAAAATCTTACACTCGTAAGTTATTAGCAATTCTTTTGAATTCAAAAAGGGCACCATGTATCTGTAGCATCACACTTAGACACTACTGGCCAATAATAAACCTGACATTTCAAAATATATGCTAACTGACACCCTGCACGCTGATAATATCTTTCTTTCCTGCTGGCACATTGATCCTATTTGGCTGTTGAAGAATAAAGAATAAAGACTAACTGTTAAAATCAAACTTAAGTAAGACCTTGCCTTGGCAATATTCCCTTCTCTCCTGTGACCCTCATCCCTCCTCCCCTTCCAAAACCAAGATGCCACTTCACAGTTTAGAATAAGTCCCACAGGGGAGCTGATGCAGGCTCCTGACACCCACAACCATTCAGACCTGACTCAATAAACAGATTATGACACTTAATAGTACTTAACACACGGATGGACTTGGAAGGCATTGTGCTAAGTGAAATCAGTCAGACAGAGAAGGACAAATGCAGTATGACATCCCCTACATGTGGAATCTAAAAAAGTATAACAAACTAGTGAATACAACAAAAAAGAAGCAGACACACAGACATAGAGAACAACTAGTAAACTAGTGGTTACCAGTGGGGGATAGAGGAGAGGGAGGTACAAACTACTGGGTATGGGATAGGCTCAAGGATGTATTGTACAATGTGGGGAATATAGCCTATATTTTGTAATAATTGTAAATGGAAAGCAACCTTTAAATCGCATAAGAAATAAAAAAAAATTAAATTAAAAAAATTTAAAAAGTAAAATTATACCCCTTCAGAAAAAAAAACATTTAATATAGTCTGCATAGAAATAATATTTTTAACATGATGGGAGACACAAAGAAAAAATTTAAACATAAATTTATTAGGGGGCATATAAACAGATGCTAAATAAACAGATAAAAAGACATATGTTGGACAAGCTCAGAGAAGTGAGATGTTTATTCAAATGTGTGAAATCATTGCAAGAACGATGTCTATCTCACTAGGAATGTTTTTTTAACTGATAACTGAAGATGTTCTGAAATAGATAAAACTGGGAAAATAACAATTTCCCTGCAAGGAATAGATAGGTGAAAACCCCCAAATTTGAGAATTTATATATTTGATTCACAATGTAGAAGAGCGAAGTATTTGCAGGATTTCCTCAGGAACAGTTTGAAGACAAAAGTTTGCCAAGCTGTATTTTACTTGTAGCTGAGTGATACACATCAGATATTAAAACAATGTGCTCAAAGCCAGGATAAACACCCTTCCTCATCTTGGCTACGTTTCGTTTAATGCAGTCACTCCCCACAAAAGGCAACTGAAGAACCAAGACTCAGAAGCTCAGCGACTTTAAAAGGCATCAGTCGATACATGCAACTACAGAACAATAAACTGATTTCTATTGATTGTCTTTTCTAGAGATGACTCAGGCCGACATGTGCCACATAGTGTGATTTTTAAAAATTAACTTGAAAATGTCAAATGAAGATGTATCCATCTGATGAATGTTTACTCACCAGACAGTTATTTACTCAAGTCTCGCAGGACACTGTCCATCAGCTGGTCGTCTTTCCTGACTAAACGCACTGTGGGGAAAGCACAGGAGCCTTCGAGCTCTAAAGCTCTAAACAGATTGTGTAGTGTGAACAGACACTGCACAATCTATTCATTCATCTACGCTCACTTAGACCCACAAAGAGCGGAATTATGTGGCTTTGTCAGGCTAAGAACCAGAAAGTCTGTGTGTAAAGCGAAAAGAAGAAACACTTTCATTCGTAAGAATTCAATTCTACTTTATAAATACTTATTAAGTATCTGCTATGTCAGACACTCTGTCAGGGACAGGAAATATCAAGGTGAATAAGACACCCCCAATTCCAAATGTAAATTCTACTACCCAAAAAGTCATTGTACTAGGTGTCATGCACAATAGAAAAATAAGTCAAACATTGTTTGTTTGTTTTTGGCCACGGTGCACAGCTTGCAGGATCTTAAGCTCCCGGACCAGGGATCGAACCCCGGTCCCCTGCAGTGGAAGCGTGGAGTCCTAACCACTGGACCGCCAGGGAACTCCCTCAAACATAGGTTTTTAAACATGGCTTTTTATCTCCCCACCACCACTTGTGTTCTTTGCAGACAATGAAATGATGTTAAAGTTAATGCATATAAAATTCAGTATTAGCTAAATAGCTCTTTGTATGAGAACAGACGCCATGCTTGAGAAAGCTTCGCATTTTTCCCCATAGATGGGGATGAGAATCCCATGATTAAACGCTATCAACAGGCCACGTCGGCCACGGTCATGGAACGGGAGGGGTGTGGAGCTTGTCTGCCGCGAGAGAAGAGAGCCTGAAACACACGGGTACGGCCCAGCCTCACACTCTACAGACTGGAGACCTGAGCCCAGGCCTAAGGGAAGCAGCTCTTTCAGAGGGAAAGGAACCAGCCGGGAACTGGGAGTCAGGGTGCAAACACAGGCACAGGCACCGCGTTCAACCTCAGGGCAAAAGGGTAACGCGGAACGCTGGGAGCCAGCAACTCACTGTCTGAGCAAAACATACCAAAGCAGGGGGCCACACGCCAAGGACAAAAGACTCACTTGTCCCAGCGTTTCTACGCTTGATCCAGGGCCCTTTTAAATTACTATCACTATGCTGTTTAATCAGATTTCAGATTAAATGGAGCTGGGAATTATCTTGCGGCTCTAGCCACCACTTATAACAGAAATTCTGCTCAACAATAAGAAAATTTTTTGAAGCTGGGGCTATACGCAATAGTTACCTGAATAAAATTAAATAATAATTAAATAAATTAAAGGGGAAATTAATATATTTTATACATTTTGATCTTAACGCCAATATATTCAATATTTAACAGCAATTCATTACAAACACAATTCAAGGAAATCTCTTATATTTTTCTTTTTGTCATTTAAATGCTTTTATTTTCATATTTGATTGTATGAATATATTACCGCTCACATTTTTCCTGGATCAAGCAATCTATATTCCTACAAATAGGGCACTTGTGAACCACAATTGTAATAAACTAGTGTCAGGCAAATGACTGAATCACAGTTTCACCAGAAACACTATTAATTACATAAGAAACAACAATGGTAATACGTAGTTAAATCAGATTCTTAAATGCGTAAAGTAAGCATAAACAATATTAATCACAGTTTTGTAAAATCTGGGTATCATTTAAATGATGGCTTGTTTTGTTTTCTGTTTTGGGAGAAACAGGGGTGCTCTAACAATTAGCTTTAAGTAAGAAGTACTAGAGAAGACTTAAGGCTCATATATGAACAGGCATTTGATAGCCTTTGGTTTATTAATTAATCTAATGATTGGCATTTATAAAAGTACCAGCTAATAAATGAACTCTGTTTTGAACATAAATTCAGTGAGTAAGGATGCCTTGAGACCTCTGACACCGCTAAATAAATACTTTGCTGAACTGGTAAAATTCCTCAAAGTGGTGCTAACATAGTAGAGACTAGGGCATTTCCTTTCTTCCCCTTCCTTCTCTCCCCCAAAAAACTTCTTAAGTTTATGTTTTCCAGCTCTACAAGAAAGGGCTGGTGTATCACTGGTTACGTAATGGAAACATAGTAGAGTTGTATGTTCCATGATACATTAGCGTCATAGGACTGCTGAGAAACCCAACAGCTCAAAACTAAACAGAACAAAAAAACACTGCCACCCTCAGCTGAAATTTATCTCACTAAAAATTTCCCAACTAACCCCAGAATCACTTTTATTTCAAGCGATAGCTACAACAGAACACACAAGGTTTGGGGTAATGGTTACAATCTATCCAATCGTCCCTGGCAGTTCACCTTGAGTAACAACAGTCCTAAGGTAAATTAAGTATCACGCTTAGTGACTGAACACCGGCGTCATGCTAGGATGCAACACTAAGAATTGACCCAAATGAGTGCTGTTTTCCCCAGATCACCCCTGGAGTTTTCTGAGCACTTTCCATGCTCATATTTTCAGGCTCTGAGGGGAGGAGCTGATATATCCCTGGACACATTTCCCATTTTTTCCTGAGGTGTCAGTGAAAATACAGTCTCCTACATTTTCCATTCATTCATCATTTACTGAAAACCTGTGTTGTGAGGACTGAGTGAATGATTGGGTATAAAGCACTCAGAGGAGAGCCTGGCACCCAGAACCAGACAGAAGGGTGTCGGCCGTAAACTACCACGTGCAGACTCGAGGAGGACACAGGGTCCCCCAGCTCTGGACTCCTGCAGCTGGAGTCTAGCCCGGATGCCAGCAGGGACTGAGCTGCTCTCAGAAGGGGCCTTGGGGGCCAGTCATCACCCAGCTCCAAACACTGTTCCTTCACCCACGGCAGGACTAAGGCTGTACTTTAAAAGCAAGTCATATTTTCTCTCTGTGTACACACACACACACACACACACACACACAGCTTTTCTTTTACTAAAACTGATCTTTTCTACTACGACGAGTTCCGACACGCTCTGACCTATTTCTACATACAGCTTGCATAGGCAAGAATATTATTTGGTAGCTCACTTTAAAGATCACTTTATACTAGGGTCAACTTTTATTTCTCTACCCCATAATATTTCTTTAGGAACACTAGAAAAAGTAAGCATTTGGACTCTTGAATATTATTCATCAGAAATCATATTTACTTCTCTCATATCCCATCAAGACGTGCTCAAGACCCAGGACTCATCCTTGAAATAATACTTCATCCATCAGTATTCCACAAAGCAAAGAGAAAGATTTCTGCACAGTATACAATTTCTTTTGTTTGTAAATATACATAAAGGCAAGAAACAAAGCTTTCCCCAAAGGGTCATGAGATAATAATTTAATAAACTGATAGATTTAATAATATTTCTCGTCAAAATACATGTAGACAGTTTAAAATGTTGGTATGACTATGCTTTAAAGGAACAGTTCAACAAAAATTTGCTTTATATTTACTGGAGAAACCTGCCAAAAGATTAGCAATTTGTACAAACTTAATATTCTCCCAGCTTCCTGGCAGGCTCAAAAGACATGTCTCATTTTACATATCAAGTTAGCTTCTGTTCAACTTCCTGCTAAGTTAAGCAACCCTGAGCAAGTTGATTAACTTCTGTGCACCTTAGTTTCCTCTGTAAAATGAATATAACATTGTCCAGTGACTAAATGAAATAACTTGTAGAATCCACCTGCAGCTGTCTCTCTCCCTTTCCATTCCCTCTGCCATTTTTTCCGTCTTAGGTCAGATAGTTTCCAAATTCAATGGGGGGGAAAAAAAAAACTAACTTATTTTTGACACTCTCATACCTAACACCACCATTACAGTACTTTACTTATATATATTTCTCCCCAAAGTCTACATATTATATTTTATTTTTAAAAGATTTTTTGATGTGGCCCATTCTTAAAGTCTTTACTGAATTTGTTACAATACTGCTTCCGTTTCAGGTTTGGGTTTTTCGGCCCCGAGGCATGTGGCATCTTAGCTCCCCGACCAGGGATGGAACCCTGCATTGGAAGGGGAAGCCTCAACCACTGGACAGGCAGGCAAGTCCCTACCTCTTACATTTTAAATAAATCATATATTTATATGGAAGAGCTCACTGCTTAGACTACTGTACCAAAGTTTGCAAAATAAATAACCTCATTGTCATGGTAGGCTTACGGTCCAATTGCCGTCTTTTATAAACATTCAAATTTTCATAGCTGAGAATTCTCGCAAAGTGGTAGCGCCTTGGGGAATTTGTGCTTCTGTGTGAATAGCCTCGTTACGTTTGACTGCAAAAGCCTCCACAACAGTCGTGCATGTATTTGGCCAGGACACAAGCTGCGGCCGTTTGAACAAACGCCTCTTGCGGGGAGGGGAGTGAGTGCTGCAAGTGCGGTCATGCTTTGTTCCGAAAGTTCCTTGCTACTTTCCTACCTTAAAATAATGTTTTGGAGCGAGGCGTAACAGAGAGGATTGGATGTTAAGATATAGTTTGTATACATTAAAATGTCACCTTTCTGTCCAAACATAAACCTTTATACGTTAGAAATAGCTCCTGAAATGTGGTGGTGACCCAGCCCTCTCCCCAGGGCAGAAAGGCTACCCACGTGTTTCTTAGGGTTGGTAACCTATGGATGAATCATAAGCTTCCTTGGCTACAGTTGCATGAATTACAATCTAAAATTTAATCCCTACATTTATGAAATAAGGATAAACGGAACACAAACAGAACAACTCGGACCCCTGTTGAGGAAAATAAATAAGCAAAACTAGTAAATTGACTGAAAGGCTGTCAGTCACATGATTGATGTTTTCAAGCAAATACTTTTAAGAAGCCTTTTCTATCGGACATTCATAGCAAGCATTGAATAGGAAACTTGTGTGAACTTCACTTCAAAACAGAAAAGTGGAATCCTTTAGTATGAGGAGAAAGTGTATGATCTAAGTACCATCTATTCCAAAATGTAAGGCTGTGCAAGGCAACGGTAATTATCACCTGTGCACCAGTTTCTATGAGAAGGCAACAGTAAGATCACCTGCGCACCAGTCCTGTTCTTACAAGAATCTCAGGAAGTAGGTTATTATTATGACTATTTTAGATAAGAGGAACTAAGACACAGAAAAGTTAAGCGATTTGCACCAAGATTACACAGTGAAAAGGTGGCAGAGAGAGATTCCCGGCTGCCTGGCCCTCTACTGAATACACTTAAGCGTTGAACTTTACAGTATTTGACTTATTGGTTGACTTGAAAACTCTCATGAATACTGATGAAACTCTGAAATGTCTGCTTATATCAATTTATTAATGTAGTTTCTTGTACAAATTTCAAAATCATATAGAAAAACAGTCATTTAAAACAATTTCTCACTCTTTCATAAAACAAATTTATTAAAACTTTACATCTGCATCTCCAATATCAACGATTTTGACATCACACTGCCACTTTTTGAGTCATCCAATAGAGTTTTCATTCCTTCTAAATTGTTTGAGATACACCACTTTTTGCATCTCTTTGTGATATACTGTGCAACATTAGTGAGGTTGATTTTTCATTTGTCTTGTAGGTTCTTTACAAAATCATTTACTATTTATAAGCTAACCTTTAAAATGTTATGGTAATAACCAGTATTTGCAATTCTGAGATCACATATCCAAGAATCATTATTAAATCTGTGTAAAACAGAAAACTTCTTTAACTCCCTTATCCCATGTTCCACCATATGACCCTTACGACATTCCAAGCTAGCATTGTTTGAGGTCATTCCTGCCTTATGTTCCTTACTGAAGAGTACTTTTTTGTTTAAAAAAAAAAAAAAGGTAAAATGAATGGAGAGAGAACCTCATAATGTAAGAGACAAAAGCAACTCCTTCTCTGGTAGTTAACTCTTGCAGAATGAAATCTTGCCTGATATATTATACAATACCCCTAATATCTGAAATCAGAGAAAAAGTATGTGGGTGCAGGCACACACACAAATAAGCTAGTCAACTAATTTCATCACCTTAAAGAAAGACACCTGGCACAGTGAGAATAGTTCTATACTAAATATCAGAACCACTAAAAGTTTGTCCTCTGAAAGACAGCTGTAGTTTTTCAAAATGAAAATGTTTATCTGGGACCTAAAATAAAACAAACTATATAATCCTCCACAGAAATACCGAGGTAGTTAATTAACATGTATGTATCACCAAAGGAAATGTCCTGTTGTCTGTTAAAAAACACAGTTTTATGATGGTTTTCAAGTGACAGCCACTCCATTCTCACTCCAAACACACACACACACACACACACACACCCATATAATCCCTTTTCCTTTTCAGTTTATTTGCAGCTATCAATAACCAGTGATCTGAAAAGCACACCTTTCTCTGAGGAATTTCAAAAAAAATGTCTAGATCACTTAGTCCAAGATATTTTCAATAAAATACACGGCAAATTTTGGCACTGAGTCAGGTAACTGAAAAGTCACCTTCTTGGTAGCACTTCACCTACAGAAGTCCTAACCCTATGTGCATATTCTCCTCATGTTAGGAATAATTCCATTATCTGGGGCACATGTGCTACTTAATGAGCAACGTGAATATTTGACGCCTGTTTGTTCTAATACTTATAAAGAGCCCAGATACTGCACTTAATGGACGAAGAAACAGAAGCTCAAACAGCTCAAGCGGCCTGTCCAAAGCTCCCAGGTACATGGCTCTAAAATCTATACCCATTTCCCTCTGCATCTGGACTCTAGAAACTTGTTATTTGGGGCCATATTCTAACCCAACTGTGACACCCATCTTCTCCCTTATTTAAACAGGAAATATCCTAAGAAACTTTAATAGCACCATAGCTTCATTGTCTCATACAAAAACCAACCCAATAAATACATTTTTTAGCAAAATTGGTGATTATCCATATAGCAATACTGATCATATTCTACAGTTACTAAAACTTGAGTTCTCGTGTTTTCCAGGACCACGTGGGATCGGTGCTCTGGAAGTGGAGACCCCTGGAGATGGAGGGGAGCCGCTCGCGATACGAGAAGGCAGTTTCTAGGACCAATTAGACAACAACCCTGATGAGCTCCAGAGGGACTGTGGGCAGTTATCCCAGCTGTAAAAATGCTCAAGGGAGCGTGGAGTCAGGGAAACGAGCGTTTAAAGCCAAGGAGAAAAGATTCCTATGGGATCCATGGATGATCTTAAGCTGCCTTCTTTTTGAACAAAAATAAATAGTTGGTTTGGCAAGAAAGCCTCGCTCAGAGTTAAAGACATTACCCTACAAGTAACATTTAACTCTTTAAAAAGAAGTTATAAAAGCCACGTGACATCCAAATGCAAGTGCACTTAGGTCTCTCTACAATAAAATGCCAAAAAATGGCTGAGACTGGTGAGCTGTTCACCAATGTCCTCCTCTTCCAGGGAGTACAGCTGGATTGCATTTCCCAACTTCCCTTGCAGTCACATAGGTGCCCATACAACTGACTTCACGCCTTCAGGGTATGAACAAACAGAAGTGATGGATGCTGTGCCCACACCCTCCTTATATGCATCTTCTACAGACCCCGCCGAGACCTTCCCCTTGCATCAAGAGTCTCTGTCGGAAGACAACAGAAGCTTTGCGCCGAAGGTTAGACAACTGAGCCATAAAGTGGAGGGGCCTGGATCCCTGGATCCCTGCTTAGAGGAAAACTGTCCACTAGGTGATCCAGAGTACTTGCTTCCGATCTTATGCAAAAGAGAATAAACTTCTATTGTACTTGAACCATTGTATTTTGCTTGGTTTGATACAATGGCTAGCATTATCTTAACTCATACCAATACAAATATGATGATACTTTTTTTGTGACCTGTCTGCAAAAAATCTTCCACGGTGAAATTCTCAACTCCTTAAGGAGAAGCTAGGGCTCTGATGACACCCTGACCTCATAGTGCTGTGTGCAATTTGGATAAAATCAACAGTAGAGCTCCTGTAGTCAGTCAGACACGTTTATTAAAAACCCACTTTATGCCACTATGCCAGGCGCTGCTCCCAGTTTTCTAAGACAGCAGCAAGTAAGATAAACTCCCTGCTCTCACGGATCTTACGACTAGCGGGCAAGATAAATAATAAAAGATTAACGAAGAAAGCTGTCAAATAGGGATAAGTGCTGCATTCAGCAAAGATTAAAAGAGACTGATGTGACAGAAGGGTGACTGGGGGGACTTCCCTGGTGGTCCAGGGGCAAAGAATCCGCCTTAGAATGCAGGGGACACGGGTTCGATCCCTGGTCAGGGAACTAAGATCCCACATGCCGCGGGGCAACTAAGCCCGCGTGCCACAACTACTGAGCTCGAGTGCCTCCACTAGAGCCCGCGTGCCGCAAACTACAGAGCCCACGCGCTCTGGAATCCGCGCGCCACATCTACAGAGCCCACGCGCCCTAGAGCCTGCGCACCACAACTAGAGAGAGAAAACCTGCATGCCACAACTAGAGAGATGCCCGCGCACCACAACGAAGAGCCCACGCGCCACAACGAAAGATCCCACACGCCTCCACAAAGATCCCGTGTGCTGCAGCTAAGATCCAATGCAGCCAAAAATAAATAAAATAAGTAATAAATAAATCTTTAAAAATAAAAAAAGGGATAGCCAAGAAAGACTGAAGATGTGACAATGTGATGAGAAAACTGGTTTTTATATTCTCAGTTATTTCCTAAAGGGACAGTTCTAATCATACCACTTTATTAGATATATATACCATTTTACTAGGTATATATATATATATATATATATATATACGCACACATACACCTTATAGATCTATATCTTATACACATAGACATACACACAAGTATATATACATACATACCTTATCTATTAACACATACTTATATTTCATATATTTATAAAGTATATGTTATATTTATATTTGTCTTTGTGTAAAATTGAGAGAAGTCCAGTATATCCCTAAGCCAAAGGAACCCAATTACTAAACATTTTATGAAAAATTATTGGGCTCTTTATGCAACTTCAAAATGAAATCAACTAAGTATCATAGTACCTTAGGAATCAAAGACAGTATAAAATAGATTCGGATTTGTTCACTGCCCTATGAGTCGGAGAGCACTTAGTCAAATTTCAAGATGCAAAATATTACACAATGGGAATATAAGGCTTCCAAAATAATTATTTGTCCTCCAAAAGTACCGCTTGATAGGTTCAAGGGAAAATTAAGTCTAGAAGCCACCTACTCTGTCAATTGATTTTGAGTACAGTACTCAAAAATTTATTGACTAGACTGATTGCTCAGGAAAAAAACACTTCTATTGAAACGTAAGCTATACTCTTTTGAAAAATAGGAATTCATGAAACTTTTATTTCCCTAGGAAGAAATTTCGATGTACTCAAAAACCCTGATTCCAGAGAATCCTTTAATTCCTAGCATTTGTGTGCAGGTGTAGGAAGTTGGGGGTTGGGAGGGAAGACCATCAAGCATAAGAACATGTCACACAGAGATAAGTAATTTGAAAATTAATAAAGCAGGACATGGGATACAGAGGGTAGGAGGTCTCACTGCTAAGGTGTCCTCTGAGCAAAGACCTCAGTGGAGTGAAAGCCTGCACCCTGCAGGTACACATGGGGAAACAGGTGTCCCGCGTACAAGGCCATCAAGGGCACAAGCCAAAGGCACGGTGGCCTTGGCGTGTTTTAGGAACAGCTAGGAAGTCAGCATCAGCCCTGAGAAGACCAGAGGGAATTAGAGCAGAGAGAGACTCCCCGGTGAAATCACGTGGGAAAGCTGTGGGACCGATGTTGGATCTCATCCTGAGCGGGATGGAAAGATCGGGGGTTCTTAGCACCCACAATACATTCGTCACGAATTTAAAACATTTTCCTAAAATGGTTAATGCAGATATATATTACCTTTTGGAGAAATATTCAATAGCAATTCCACATAACTTGAATAAAAGATGTTTATTACAACTTGTACCAAGAGGCCACTGACAAACAAGGACCTCGTAGCCCATCTTACTTGATGTCCCATGGGCAGTGACTCAACTGTGAAGCCATGTCTGTTCTAAGTCATGGTTTCTGGGTACACTGGCTATACAACTTTATTTACTGAAAAATCCCACCCTGTTCCTCTTATATCTGTGTGAGACACACACACACACACACACACACACACACACACACGAGACTACCTAGATTTCAAATGACACCTCAGATTCTACCGTTAATGGTTCCATTTCTAGATTTCACTCAAACACAACCACAACTGCCGCTTTTCCAGTGATGAGTATTACAACTTAGCTAGACAATAATCTTTAAATCAAAAAATAATTATACGTTATCCCTCTTCAGTTACTCACACAAAACAGTGGGCATTAATTTTATGTGTCTAGAATATCAGCTTTTCCTTTTACTTCAGTGATAAACATATTCATTTTGGCATTTATTTCCAAGGACTTCAGTGATAAGACATCTAATTTAACATCTATTTTCAAGGGCTTTGTGTGTCAACCCAGGCACACCAGATAATTTCATTGCTTTAGCTCTGTCTAGAGGGCACTGGGGGAGAATTAACTGAACATTTGTGGTGCATTACTCATTGCCCAGGGCCATCAAAAATATATCCTGCATAAACTGCATAAAGGCTAATAGATTTTTCTTTTCCTCCGTCTTTCCTTTTTTGCTTGCTTGCTTGTTTGTTTAGACTGGTAAACCTCAGACACCATATCACCTGGTGAAGAGTCTGAATGACCAGGACACAGTTGAGCGTGTGTGACCTCCTAAGGCGACTCCTTTTTAATACCCTCACTTCCGTCAATGTGCCAGCACTTCTCGTGACCTTCTCGTCATCGCCAAGGATTTATTTACATAATCAATGGAGCAACTGTCTTAGGAAGCACATTCCTCCTAAACAAAGACCAACATCTAGTACTGTAAGAAGCTTTTACTTTCCTTAAACTTCAACTGCTTTCTCTGAACTTTTAAGCACGTATGTGTATGCATATTAATTTATTAGTCCCAAGTTTAAATCAGGGAAACAGAATCACATTAATCAAGATAAACTTAGGGAATCTTATAACGGGTTTCATATAACCTGTGGTTTCATCAGTGCCTGCATGTGCGTGTGTGCACACACACGCGTTAACAACCTGAAAATGTCCTCTACTATAAATAGTTTAACTTCCGCAGCCTATATAAGTTACAAAGCCTCGATTCACCTTCAGCAGAAACAAGAACTTAGAAAATTAGCCACGTGCCCACTGTACGCAAGACCCTCTGATGGGGATTTACATACATTCTCCTACTTCATCTAATGCCACTGCACCACCATCGTCCTGTCTTGCTTCCTGCAACAATCTCGTTTCCCTTTTATTTCTTCTCCACGTTGCAGCTCAGTGAACTTCTAGAAGAGGACAGAAAAACTCGCACCTGATCACGCCAATCCCCGGCCAGGAGCCTGTCAGGCACCCTCTTTACCGCAGGGGCAGGTTCACAACTCCGACCACTGCACGCACCTCTTCTCCTTGTGATCACTGCACACCCCTCTCGGTTCCTCATTCTCATGCCACACCCTGTCTCTCTCTCTCTCCTCTGCCTCTGCTATTACTTCCTCCTAGCAGGGCGCCCCTGGGCTGCCTAATTCCTGAGCTCCCCTCCTGGGGGTGACACGTTGTCGTCAGAGGTTCCTGTGTCACCCAGAGCTCAGCGGCCCCTTACAGCAGCTGCTGCTCTAACCATCCCAGCTTTCCCGGAGTAAGTCCAACAGGGAGCACAGCTGCCTTTCCTTCACCCTTTCCCTTGCCTCAAAGGGCCTGAAATACAGTCTGTGCTGAAGAGACACACAAATCACTGAACGATTAACCCGAGTTTAGAGCTGAGGATACTGAGGCCGAGAGAAAATGAATTAGGATGGCCTCTCCTGTCCCAATTCAACAGTCACTCCTTTCTGCCAGCAATTACAGGTAAGATTGCCGTAATAAAGCGAAATGACAAGGAACAGAAGAAGGATGAGATTATACTAAACCTAGGCTAACAGTAAGCATAGTTAAGCAATGTATTTAGTTTGGATTTCCTGCAAGTCAGGACAAAACTCCTGGACTCAAAACTTTTTGAGTTCCTGTCTGTATAGATTCCAACAGAGGAGCCTGGCACATGGAGAGTGTCTGAACTCTACTCAGAATTGTAAGATTCACTCATCTACTCAATTATTTAACAAGTATTCACGGACTGACTGCAACGAGCCAGGCAGTTATAGGAGCTTGTTATCCGGCAACGACGGGCACTGGCGAAGCCCTGCTCCCTGGAATTCTTCCTTCTGGAGGCACGAGGCGTCAGGGTGGAAGGTGAAAGAAGGGATAAGTAATGATAAACAAATAAAATAAATGTAGATATCATCAGTACTGTATAGAGAATACTAAAGGGGGGGGAGTGATGCAATGCACCGTGATCGCTGGGACTGGGGAGACTACTGTAGACGGGGCACTGGGACGGCTGCTCTGAGAAAGTGGTATCTGAGATGAGAGGTGAATAAACACAAAGGATCCAACCAAACGGGATCTGGGGGAGAGCCTGACAGATGGAAGGAATACGGAGGGCAAAGGCCCCGAGGGAGGAAGAACCTGGGGATGCTCAGGAAACGGAACCAAGTTCAAGGTTACTGGCGGACAGAGGGGTAAAAACAAGCTCAGAGTAGTAGGAACCAATCCTACTACCACGGAGGCTTGTTAAGGGCAATGGGAAGCCACTGGGCTTTTAGACAGGAAACTAACAGGATCCAGTAACGTTTTCTAAATCATTCTGGCCGGTGAACAGATAAAGAAGATGTGGTACGTATATACAACGGAATATAACTCAGCCATCAAAAAGAACGGAATAATGCCATTTATAGCAACATGGATGGACCTATAGAGACCGTCATACTAAGTGAAGTAAGTCAGACAGAGAAAGACAAATACCGTATGATATCACTTATATGTGGAATCTAAAATATGGCACAAATGAACTTATCTACGAAACAGAAACAGACACACAGACTTAGAGAGCAGACTTGTGGTTGCCAAGGGACAGGCTGGCTGGGGGAGGGAAGTAATGGGAGTTTGGGATTAGCAGATGCAAACTATTATATATATATATAGGATAAACAACAAGGTCCTACTTACAGCACAGGGAACTACCCTCAATATCCTGTGACAAAGCATAATGGAAAAGAATAAGAATGTATATATGTGTATGACTGAGTCACTGTGCTGTACAGGAGAGATGGGTATAACACTGTAAATCAACTGTACTTCAATAAAATAAATTTCTAAAGAAAGGTAAATCATTATGTCCAGGTGGTGGGGGAGGGGGGGGGAGAAGAGAAACGGGGAGAGAGTCAGGATGGAGTGGGCTGTGCCTTTGGGACCACAGCAAACAAACTTAACAGCTTTCAAAACCTAACCCGGTGATGCGTAGAGGGGCCTCTGCAATCAACTGCTTAACTTTCTCAAAAGATAAAATCCCATCTACGTAAAGTTCCCTCAGGGCGATCATCTATGTGTCACTGATTGCTACAACACTTTAGTAATTAGTTCTGGCCTCCTCTAGGTTATGTGGGTACCTGACCAAATTTCCCAGGTACAAGGGGTCAGGTTATAAAAATATTCAACTTATTACAGAGTGGTAGTTTATTAAATATACTAACAAAATGAATACTTATTTTGACCAAGTTCCTAACCAGCGATTAGCATTAGGAGGTCATAAATTATAATATGAAATTGTAGAAACAATACATGGCTATATCCAAGCAGTTTGCGTGACCCAAGAAATCATTTTAATTCCTTGTAGCTTAATTTTCTCACCAGTGTGGAGTAGACATAACAAGGTCTATCCTGCCTGCCTCACAAGGCAGCTCTAAGAACAGACGACCAACGTGAAAGAACTCTAGTAATATAAAGCATTATGCAAATGCAAGTTTTTGTATAGTACAATTATAGACCTGGAAGGATTTTTAGGGATTTATTTAGCATAATCTCCTCATTTCTCACTTGTGGAAATTGATGTCAAGAAAAATGAACTAGTTATGGCACTGTTAAAACTTGAATCCAGATCTTACTTTCATATAATAAAAAAATTAATTTGAGTATTTTCCAAATTTTCTACAATGTAAATTGTAGCATTATTATTTTTAAACAAGTATTCTGAAAAAAAAATACTAAAAGGGAAAAGTAACTTGGAGTTCATTACTAATGATCTATTATGTTGCATAAACCAAAATTAATTTTAACCTCAATTCCATGATTTATGTATATTACACAAATGCTCTTAGAAAAGCACGTAACTTTCATAATGCTAGACAGTCGAGGTCCCACCATGTAAAAACACAAACAAGTACCTTGACCTGGTTTTGGCACTGAATTATATTGAAGGCCTTCAAAGATAGTTTGATCTTTCATATAATCCATATTAATATTCCTTCTAGATAGAATGTCCAAATGCCTAAAACTTCATATCAGCCAAAATTCCTAAACAGCTTATCCCAGAAAGTTTGAGCTGCTTAGGTGAATAATATTTATTTCCATACTTTATGTAAATGTTAAAGAACTACATGACTTATTATAACAAAATGCTGATAGTTAGCAATGTTAATCCTAATTTATCATTAGGATTGCTAATGTAAATATTGCCTTCGGTCTTTAGACCCTATTCAGTTTCATCTAAGTTTATGTAGCCATAGGGGGGAAAATATCTTCTCAAGGGGAAACAATTATCTACTCATTCTGATGTTTGCCCATATCTGCCTTATTGTACTTTTTAGTAATTCATCTCTCACACATTCAGTAAATATGGATTAAATGGCTTTTTCATGGTAAACATATCCTAGACACTCCAGATTAAGTGCTGAATCTCACAGATGAAGTCCCTGCCTTCATGAGGCTTACGTTTCAACGGAGAGACACTTAATAAATACGCAGTAAAAACATAAACAGCAGCAAGAACAACACAAACATAATAATAAATGCTTGGCAGATACTTTTAAACACGTGCTGTAACAGAAATGCCTGCGTGGCTACCCCGGACTGGTCTGGCAGGAGACCCTCCTGCACCCGGGATCGGAGTATCTAGGAGCCGGCCAGGTGAAGGCCACAGGAGACTGAATTCGGGCAAAAAAGAACAACTTGTGGAAAGACTCCGTGGCTTGGTCCGTTCTATGAACAAAAGGAAGGTTGAGGAGCTGGGGGAAGTGGCTGAGAGAGGAGACCAAGATGAGGCCAGTTCATGCACAGCCTTTGCAGGGAGTGCAGATTTTATTCTAAGCACTGGAGAATTTTAAAAGAAATGACATGGTCTGGTTCTGCTTTTTTAAGATAAGGTGGGTTGCTCTGTGAAGAATGGCACAGAGAAGGGCAAGATTAGAAGTCAGGGGGACGCCAGGAGTCAGCAGGAAGCGTCCAAGCGAGAAGATGCTGAGAGCTTGGCCCCGGATGCTAACGATGGAGGAAGAGCCGCCAGCGGGAGGGAGGGATAAACAAGACCAGCGGGAGAGCACGGAGTCCGGGCCACCCAAAGGACCAAAGATAATGCGCAGGTCTGCGGTTTTCATCTCTCAGTAAATGGTAACACTAAGGACGGTGAGGGGAGGAAGCCTGGAGAACCATGAGCGTTTGCTGCCTGCTTGGCTGGTTGGGTTTACTTCTTGGGCTGGTGGTTGGGAGAACACTCAGAAGTCATATTTCGGCTGTGTCAAGTCCGAGGTGACAACTCTACTCAATACTCTGTAATGGCCTATATGGGAAAAGAATCTTTAAAAAAAAAAAAAAGAGTGGATATATGTATTATATGTATAACTGATTCACTCTGCTGTACCCCTGAAACTAACACAATATTGTCAATCAACTCGACTCCAGTAAAAAGTAAAAAAAAAAAAAAAAAATCCGAGGTGACAACCTCACAGTATCTCGTGGGCAATGGAATATACAGTCTTGAATTTTGATTATAATCAACCAGCGGATGTCTGGTTTGGGGGGGAAAACTTTGTAAAAGTTTTCACCTGCTCGTTAAGTGCTTCCAGGTTAATATTAGTACATACAAAAATAATAATAAATGATGATCAAGATGATTATGCTAAGGAGGAAGAGGATATGTTGATCCATCCTGTGGTGAGCTAATGATTCTTGAAATCAGCAATCAGACGGGGTAATAAGAGGTAGAAGGTCTCAAGTTTTCTGTCCCTTTTGAGCTAAGCCATTAAGGTAAAGGTGTTAGATACATACTAGCAAAAACATGACAAAATAGCCCCACAGGAATGTAAAACAAGAATTCAATTATATTTTAAAGTAAAGTTAGCTTCAACATCTAGGATTTTGCTCATAGACTCTTTTAAAGAACTTGAGAAATACCTAGTGGCCTCCTCCAAATGTATAAACCTAATAAAAGTTCAGCTGAGATATGAACTTGGCTAGATGTTTGCCATCTCACTTAATGTGCCTTCGTACATGAAGTCGGCTCCTTAATGCTTTCGTTTTTATCAACAGGATTAACAAACCTCCTGAGATAGAAAGCTACTTCCTCTCATGGATCAATTCAGAGAACTCACTTGAAGATTAGAGTCAAGAAACACGAAGTAGTAACCAAGACACCAATAACAAAACCTATCAAGCAAACCAGATAAACCCTAATTTCTCTTGTGTGGCCTCTTGCCTTGCAGGCCATGGTCTTCTCTGTTACTCTCTGACGCATATAAGCTAGATACCTTCCTATCAAAGTAGATATCTGCATATCTTAACATATGAATGAACAAGGCTTATTCTAATGTATTCTACCAACGATGGGAAACTGGGGAATGAGAAATATATTCCAATTATGGAAACGTGGAGAATAAACCAAATATATTCCAATTATGGAAACGTGGAGGTGAAAAATCATCTCTAGTCAATGCAGAAAGAGTGAATTAAGACATCTTTAATTCCAAAGTGAATAACTGACAAGGCGAGAGGAAGGGAAAGGTGACACATGACACAACGGCCAAGAATTCTATATATTCCAGTTAATGATGGTTCAGATCTATAAGACATTTTGAAACGAATGGAACAAAACAATAAGATTGAATCACCTTTAACTCAGGGGAGGGGGAATGGGGTGTCGATTTGAATGAACACCTGAGAAGTCAGGTACGACACATCCCCACAAGGACACTGCTTCACTCATCTCAGTGCCAATGACCGGCTGTGTGTGTGTGTGTGTGTGTGTGTGTGTGTGTGTGTGTGTGTGTGGCAGGGATGGGGAATGGGGTGACAATTAACTACATCCTTAATATTTCCAACCTGAATCCTCCTTAGGGTGGTGAGAACCACCAGGTACCTTAGGAAAAAGTCTTGAAGTGTTCTATTTCACAGTTCCTGAAGGCGCCTTGGGGTGATGTGTGTAAGAAGCAGCTTATGTAAGTGTCTTCCTCGAAGTCAGGGGTGAGACCGGAAAACACTGGTGACGTGAGGACAGCATGTTTAGCTGATATGGTCAATACACTCCCGTGTCAGAAGAAGGGCAGGGCCCTTTCTCGGTTGATTTGGGGAGAACGGTTCTGAAAGAACAATGGCTATTCTGGTGCAGATGCTGTGGGGAGTAAGAAAAGGGGCCAATAAGGCCAGGTTCAGGAGATTTTATGCCACTTCCCAGTAAAAAACTTTAGCCTGAAGTTGGTCACTTTTCTAAAATTGAAATATCAATGATTCCACTGAGGAACAGCATGACGTGCAGTGTATCACACTGAGCGTATAAGAATTGCGGCGCTCACACCTCCTCTGGCACTGAGTCTCAATTTTGATGGCATGCGAATTTTGGGGAGAGGGAGAATGAACTCATGGCTCAAGAATCTGGCAACTGCTTGGATTTCACTGTAAAGAAGCATCATTAAGAAGCTAGGAATCTGAGTCACTTAATATCAGGCTTCAGCTAAATTCTTAAATGGTTACATAACACCACTAATTTTTAAGAACAAGAAAGGGCTTTTTTTTTAAAATGTCAGGGCTTTAGGATTTCCTCTGTTTTTCATACTACAAAAATGTCCTGTCTGACCCTTCCATATATGTAGATATTGCTTATTGCTTTTTTCTTGACGAATGAAAGCTTTCTGCATCTTCAGATACAACCCATTATTAACCTGACTCTCCAAGCTCACGACTTTCTTTAGGTTAAGTAACTCACCTCTCTATGATAATACTTCATGTTTACAAAATCAGGTAAAATATGAAGAATTCCATTGCAATAATAAAAACATCACTGAGATCCCAGTTGGTTCACACATTATCAAATAACTGAATTAAAAATTATAAACCACGCCTCAAATCCTGGAAGCTTCACAACACACAGATAACACATCTGAATGAATAACAAAAGTTTTCGCTCAAGCTGTGACATTTTGACATGAAGTAGAAATAGATTTCAAATTTTGGAAAATGAATAAAGGAAATTTTTGAAAATTAATTTAAAAAATCTTTTGAACTTCTATATGAATATCTTCCCAAAATTAGCTATAGTAAAATCAAAAAAACAAACATATCAGTTCTATGCTTATTATTAACCAGAGGCATCCTTTTGTGAGAATAAGTATCACAAACAACTAACATTAATTTGCTTAAGCTGCAAGAGCTTCTTTTCCCAGAATTTTTAAAAAGATGAAAAAACAGAACAGATAAAAGAAGATATCGTAACTTAATACATAACACTGTTTACATCAACAAGCGCAAATAACCATGTTCCTCTTACATACTCAGCATTAAATTATCTTTCACGAAGCAAAAGGCATTTTTTGAACCGATAAAGCAATATGTACAGTTAGAGGTATAGAACTCCCACATCCTGGCCTTTAAATTGTTCTTCTTATAAGAAAGCAGCATTTATGAGCCCATAATGACTATTTTAAATCCCCTGAATCACATCGCAATAGAAAAACACTGTGTAGCATGATGTATAATGGCATATTTAAATGTGACCCAAAATTCCACGCTTCTATAATCTATATTAAGTTGTGAGCAAATACAGGCATTTCTACCTTGATCGTTTCTCTAAGCAGAGGTTAACTAGAAAGGCCAGCCTTAGGAAGAAACAGAATACATACCATGATATAGTCTCTTTCGTTAGAAACGGCAAGAAGAACAGATTTAAATTAAGACTTGGTGTATAAAAGCTGAAAGCATAGAATTTGTATCCACATAATGAACTGATGTCTCCTCTAAAGACGTCAGATTGCTGTTCAGCTAAACTATCTAAAAATACCTCCTTGCAAACACACACACACACGCGCGCGCGCGCGAAACGACTACAAAGACAGACAGGTCTTACTAAGCAGCTCTGCTTGCACAAAATCACTTAATAAGTGGGGGAAATTTTTTAAGTACTTGTGAAAAATTGAACAGGAATTTTTCTTAGCAACTATGATCTTTTATGAGCTATTCTGAAAACCAGTACCGATTTGTAAAAAGTAGTTAATGATGGACCTTAAAGCAAATCATAATTGATCTAAAGATGTCCAACAGAGAATCATGTTCTATGAACTTAGAATTAGATAAGGGAAAATACATGTCTGAATCACTGTCAACATTCTATTTAAAAACCAAACAAGGGAAATCTTCTGGCTGGAAAAGTGGGAATCTAGTTCATGGATGCCACTGTGTGCAAGATCCTGTGCCGTACATGGAACCCCCCAGAAGCAACCTATGAGGTAAGCATCATGAACAGCACTTCACAGACTCGGAAAAATGGTTCAGAACGTTCAAGTCATCTGCTCAATGCCACACAGCTACACAGAAGAGGTAGGTCTCCAACCCACAAGGGACCGACCCTGGAGCACTATAATCTAACGTCGATAACTGACACTCACGTAGGCTTTAGAGTTTGCAAAAAGACTCGGAAAACATTAACTCTTTTTATGTTTTCCTCCTTTAAACCTCAAGTTTTTCATCTGTAAGACTGGGAGAATCTCACTTGGCTCCTAGTATCATTTTGATGATTGAAGAAAATAATATATGTAAAGCACTTAGTAAAATAATGTAGCTATTACCACAATCACTCATAATCTTCAAACTCATGCTGTGGGGAGACTGGTATCGTAATCATGATCTCCACTGTGAACTGAGAAAACAGGAACTTCAAGACGTCAGATGACTTGCCTCATGCCGCAGAGCAACTAAGCCTGTGCACCACAACTACTGAGCCTGCATGCCACAACTACTGAGCCCGCATGCCACAACTACTGAGCCCTGCGCCACAACTACTGAGCCCGCATGCCACAACTACTGAGCCCGCGAGCCACAACCACTGAGCCCACGTGCCTAGAGCCTGTGCTCCACAACAAGAGAAGCCACTGCAATGAGAAGTCCGTGCACCGCAGCGAAGAGTAGCCCCCGCTCGCTGCAAACTAGAGAAAGCCCGCGCGCAGCAACGAAGACCCAACACAGCCAAAAATAAATAGATAGATACATACATACATACATAAATAAATTTGAAAAAAAAACGACTTGCCTAGTAGCTGCGCAGCTAGTCAACATCAGGACAAGGACTCAAAGCAAGGTCTCGGTACATATTTTATTGTAAAAATAAAAAAGCTAGCTGAAGTAGTTCCTTCCTTCCTAGTACTATGCGGAAAGGCTCACAGTTGAAATGAGGGGGATTTTGCTTTAAGTGTCCTCATCAGCACGCCTGACGGTGTCAGGCACTGGGCAGTGGTGATAAGTGAGTTTTGCTGCACGTGACACTTTCATGTGCATCCCTTTTGCTCTCAGGCTCAGGCTAACGCTTCAAAGACACTCGCTAACTTTACTATAAAGCAACTGACGGCAGTATCTTTTTTCCACAGCATCTTTGGATAACACTTGAAGGAGGGAACAAAATAGAGAGAAGAAATAATACGTAGTAATGAATATATCCATGGCTAACACAGCCAGTACTTGATACATATGCCTTGAAGGATGCTCTCTAACCCTGCCTAGGATGAGGAGGCCCCGCCCACCCTCCTCCTTACAAAGGATGGATACTGAATCCAGGGCCAGTAGCAGAGCCAAGACAAACTGTTCTTTTTTTTTTTTTTTAATTTTTATTTTTATTTTATATTGGAGCATAGTTGATTAACAATGTTGTGCTAGATTCAGGTGTACAGCAAAGTGATTCAGTTACACATATACACGTATCTATTCTTTTTCAGACTCTTTTCCCATATAGGCCAGCACAAAATATTGAGTAGCGTCCCCTGTGCTATACAGTAGGTCCTTGTTGGTTATCTATTTTAGATATAGCAATCCCAAATAAGTTAATCCCAAATAAGTAAGTCAGACAAAGACAAATATCATATGATATCACCTATATGCGTAATCTAAAAAAAGAATGATACAAATGAACTTATTTACAAGACAAGACTGTTCTTAATGCAAGGAGAACCATCGTCACTGGATACCAGGTCACTTCATGATGGCCACGTGAGAGTACAGCCCCTACAAGTTACCGTTATGTTCCACAGTCCCAAGAATATGCGTTACAGCGATAAAGGCTAAAGAGATGTCAAGATTGTAATAAAGATGGACCTAATTATTATTCACATCTGTATTTTAAATGGCCAAGACAGTGTTGCTAAGTCTGTCTGGCTGAGAAAACTCTTTCATCTGGCTATATGTTAAAATTAGCTCCTTATAAATTACTTATCTAACTGGAAACAAATGAAGAGAGCAATCATATCATCCAAACAGTAAGTCGGAAACAGGATTCTTTTCTATAGTCAAGTCTAAAAACAGAGTAATTGTAAAAGACCTCCGGAGAACCATACAGATGGGAAATCTCAGATAAGCATGGTGACCTTCCTGTAAAAAGTTGCATTAGCAAGAGAAAACTTTCATGTAAAGAGTTATTCTTCAATACAAAATTGTATTCTTGCCATTCTGGCCAAACTTGAAGGGTTTATTTCCTTCAACATCAAAGCACTCTCTATTTCATGGTAAGAATGGCAGTTACTACATCACACATAAGAAATGCCTTTGAAACTTACACTAAAGAAAATCAACTCAGAATGTAGGGGGAGGAATAACCTGTTCTCAAACTGTCTGATGAGAATTATAATCCACGGGACACACAGAAAACAAGGAATTGGTCCGTCCTTGGCAACGATGTAGGAGAAGCAAATTTAGGTATTTCATGTAGCTTCCACAAATAGATCTGCATGTGCACACGTGTGTGGGTGTGTGTGTCTGCATGTACAAGGAGAGACCGCCATTGGCTCCACCATGTATCAGCTGTAGTACTTTGGGAAAGTTACTTTACCGCTCTATGCCTTAATTTCTTCATGTATAAAAAGGGGATATACTTCTATTGTAGAACACTGCCTAAGAACACAGAAAGCCTTCCACTTTAGCTAATGACATTATTGCTATTATTTTTTTACTCTAATATTGAATAATCAACAGAAGGTTGCTTGCTGAGTATGGAACTGTAGAGAAAACAAAGCGAATCAACTCAAGGACACGTCATCTAAGCCAAGGGAAAACCTAACGCACAGTCTCTGACCCACCTGCGCGACAGATTTAATTTTCCTTACCTTCTGGATAAACAACATCTTTAAAAAACCTAAGAACTGTGCTTGTGATGGGCCGTGCATCGCTCTAAGCACTTCATAGATTTTACCTCTAGTCGTCACACAGCCATTTATCTCCATTTGACACAGGAGGATTCCATGTAATAGAAGAGCTCAACACTTAGCCAGCATCACACGGCGAGTGGTGAAGCCAGCACGTAGATCCGGGCTCCTGGCTCTGCCGCCTTGCTCTGCTCACGAGGCTACAGTTCTTATTAATCCCTTCCCTTCGTGTAACTTTCTTCACAAGGGTTACAGCTGGTCAGATGACAGCCTTCATGACCACGGGTACAAACTATTTCCTGCACTGGGTTGTGTTTACAGATGGGTCACCGGGAGCAGCATCGTGTTCTCACTGAGATCCCCCCACCCAGCCCCGGATAAGTCCTGGGAGCTCCTGCAGATCCCTGGGTCGTTATCGGGTTGGCCAAAAAGTTCGTTCGGGTTCCCCCCACGACGGCTGGGACAGCCCGAACGAACTTTCTGGCCAGCCCCAACATTCCAGTGTGTTTGAGAATTCAGGCTCCTGTGGGGTAGGAACAACAGCATTCTATCAACGACGAGAGTCTGGCACTGAATATGAGAGCAGGGCAGCTCCAACCCCGCTTCGCCTTGGGCTTCTCCTCTTCCATCAGGATGACTCTGAGGCTCTACTGAAAACCTCCAAGTGCATCTGCCTGAAACGCCCTTGCCCCCCACGTCCAACCTCATGCACCTGGTGGGCTCCAGCTGCCGGCACGTCCCCTGCCCCCCATCCACAAGACTCTGGGCACGTGTCAGCGGGTCTCTCTCTGCTCCTAGTCTGTGAGCAGGTCTAAGACAGGAGCCAAGACTTCCTCACACTCAAATACCCAAGACCAAACACAGAACACATTTCCCTCAAACAAGTCATCTGGCACATCTAGTTCCACAACTATAAGCCCACTGCTCTTCTTGTAACATAGACATTGCTACATTAGGCACACCATTATACTAATGTGGCTAGTAGTACATTTCACAGATTCTAAGACGCACAGTTTCCTTCTTAATTTTAACATCTTTGAAACCGGGATCCGCCTTACAGTCAATGAAAAGAAAATCCTGGGTCCTTGAAAGTCAAGTGAACCAACCCCCAGTGCCTTAGATTAGCCAACTACGTGCAGATTAACACAGATGGTGTGACTACCAGCCGCCCTAAAGGAAGCCCTAACACGAAGCCCAGACTTCAGAAACCAAAATCAGGAACACGGTTATCCCACATCACACTTTTATTTCCTTGTATTTTACCGCTGATGGCTTTCTAATTACTGCATAAGTCGACAGCACGAGGCCAAAGCTCTCCGACTTGACATTCACAGGCCCCTCCTTCATCAACCTGCATCCGCCAGCTGCCTCTCCATGCCGGCCACGCCATGCACACTGATCCACTCACTGTTCCTTTTCTTAAAAAAATAAATTTATTTATTTATCTATTTTTGGCTGCGTTGGGTCTTCGTTGCTGCGCGCGGGCTTTCTCTAGCTGCGGCGAGCGAGGGCTACTCTTCACTGCGGTGGGCGGGGCTTCTCATTGCGGTGGCTTCTCTTGTTGTGGAGCACGGGCTCTAGGCGTGCAGGCTTCAGTAGTTGTGGCACGCGGGCTCAGTAGTTGTGGCACGCGGGCTCAGTAGTTGTGGCTCACGGGCTCAGTAGTTGTGGCTCACGGGCCCAGTTGCTCCGCGGCATGTGGGATCTTCCCGGACCAGGGCTCGAACCCGTGTCCCCTGCATTGGCAGGCGGATTCTCAACCACTGCGCCACCAGGGAAGTCCCACTCACTGTTCCTTAACTGTACCCAGACACTTTCGATTCCCTGCTTCAGCTCATTCTTCTTGCCTTGCTAACAGCCCCGTTTTCTTTTCTCTTTACACCTCGCTTGTCTCCCACCCCTGTTTGTGGCACAGCTCAAGTCTTATTTCCTTCTTCATCTACTTGAGTCACAAGTGACATTCCTGCCGGGGACCTCCTATGTATTTTGTTGGCCTTACTGCTCACCCAGCATTTAAATATATGTTACTTCCAACCAGAGGCAAAATTTTCAAACCATATTTTAAAATCACTTTTATAGAAATCTGGATAAAACCCACAAGAAAACATTCAAAATATATTGTTTCATTATTAATTTTCTCTTTTCAAAAGGCAATAGGTAGAACATATAATTTCAAAATGGACAAAATTAAACTTCGATTAAAAAAGGACAAGAGTAATGTTAATAACTTTCTGTAATTTTTAATTAATTTTACATTAATTTTAATGTATTTCTTTTAATCCAGATACTTTTCACATCAATACAGACTTACTTCTTACCAGCTACTAATTTAAAAAGTACTCAGTTTATTTTGACATTTTATTCCACTAATATTGAAGACACTTTTGTTAAATGAGAACTACAACCTCTATTCTCCTCTTCTATTCAAAGACAGACCTTAAGTAGTTTCTTGCTCTGAGAAAAAACTGAGAGGCATTTAGGTTACCCATAGCTCTTTTTCTAGAGCAAAATGAACTTTTCATTTAATATCACTACTATCAACTTCTGTGATGCTTGCTTCTTCAAAGACATCCTTTAAATCTTACTTATATATAAGTTTGTTAATTTTTTTCAGGAGGGCAAAACAAAAACAGGATAATGAAGGGGAAAGAAGTCTGGAAATATGCCCAACTAAAAGGAACACAAAGGATTTTAGTGGTAAAAGACATGCTATCCAGTGGAATGGGAAGAGGAAAGGAATGTTGTCACCGGTGTTTATATCAATATTTTCTTTAGCTAAGCTATTTGAAAGTTCACTTCTTTTTCTTTTGACACTTTAATATTGACTTTTTGTATCTTAAAGTTTTGCATCCACTTCAAGAAAAGCACAATGGTATGACTACAGCAAACTTTATTAAAATCACACTGGATTCTTTCTTTCCCATATTGGAATGGAATTCTAAAAGTAACTAAAGAAGGTTTTAAGTAAGTACCTTTTCCCTCAATTTTATGTATATATTATATATACTACATTATATATAATACATATATCATGTTACATATTAATGTATATTATATGGCAAACTTTAAAACTATAAAGTAGGCAAAGCAGTTCATGATAGAAGCTTCATAATAGTTACAACGTGTCTCTTAAATAAGCTGTCCTTAAATATACCTTCTACATATATTTGGGGGTTGGGAGAAATCTAGAACAAATATCAGTGCCAGATTTTATGCTATGGTATAATATAAACAACATTTCTGGGACTTCCCTGGTGGCCCAAGGGTTGGGAGTCCGCCTGCCAATGCAGGGGACACGGGTTCAAGCCCTGGTTCGGGAGGATCCCACATGCTGCGGAGCAGCTGAGCCCGTGTGCCACAACTACTGAGCCTGTGCTCTAGAGCCCACGAGCCACAACTACTGAGCCTGCGTGCCACAACTGCTGAAGCCCACGTGCCTAGAGCCCGTGCTCCGCGATGAGAGAGGCTGCCGCAATGAGAAGCCCATGCACCACAACGAAGACCCAACACAGCCAAAAATAAATAAATAAAATAAATTTTAAAAAAAAACAAAAAACAACATTTCTACAATAAGAGGCTATGTATCAAAATGTTACCAATGGTTTATCTGGGGAGTAAAATTGTGATTCTTTTTCTGTCCTTGTCTTCATCTGTTTTCTATTTCTTCTTTAATAAACACATGTATAGCTATGTATTTTTTTTAATTATAAATAATGAACAAAACTAATAACGGATAAACCACAGACCAAACTGACACCTAAATAGCCATAACACAAAACAAGCACTGAAATTTAGCTTAGCTATTCAAAGGGTAACGCTTGTAAATAAAACAGTTTTATATTTAGGTAAATATTGTCCCTAAAGTAGTATGATTTTGACATTTGACTGTTTCCACAAGTGGAATGAATTTCAATAAGAAATAGGAGACCTTATACGTTAATATGAAAGTATTATATTCATATTTTTAAATTGCCATTTAAAATAAGAAAAGTATACTTTTAGGGGCTTCCCTGGTGGCGCAGGGGTTGAGAATCTGCCTGCTAATGCAGGGGACACGGGTTCGAGCCCTGGTCTGGGAAGATCCCACATGCCGCGGAGCAACTGAGCCCGTGAGCCACAGCTACTGAGCCTGCGCGTCTGGAGCCTGTGCCCCGCAGCAAGAGAGGCCGCGATGGTGAGAGGCCCGCGCACCGCGATGAAGAGTGGCCCCCGCTTGCCACAACTAGAGAAAGCCCCCGCACAGAAACGAAGACCAAACACAGCCATAAATAAACAAATAAATAAATAAATAAATAAAATTAAAAAAAAAAAAAAAAAAGAAAAGAAAAGTATACTTTTAAGAAAACAAGTAAGTCTAAGATTAATTAGCCATAAAGAAAAAGTTAATTTCATCCTTCACATTCTCAGTTACTGGAAACCTGACATGTAAATTGTGCTCACCATTCAACTTCTGCCAACCTCGCTCCGTCCCCACCAACCCAGACACTGTAGGCCCGGTGACTACAGAAGCCTTCCAGATCCTTACTGACAACCTGAAGCAATCTTTTTCACCAATATTAAAGGTACTATGAACTTCTCGGTTTCAGAAAACTCAGAAAAACTACATGCCACGACACTCCCACTTAACTCCAAATTTTTCTTAATTACTGAGAAAAGTAAAAAAGAGAGCGCTTTCACTATTAAAACTTAGAGTAAAAATGTCAGGTTGAACCCATTCTTTTTTTTCTAGCAGAATAGAGACAATCAAAGGTTACAATTCTACGTCTTTTTTACAGCCGTGTTTCACTGTCTTTTATTATGAAAGGTGTGAAGTTGTGCGCTAGAACTTAAAATTAGTGAAATATTCACCTATCGGAGATAACCCATAATAAGGTGCCCCCATCATGATCTGTATTTTTAAGATCTTTAAATTAGAGCTGTAAGAAAATAAAATGGTTATCAGAGGAGATTACACATGTTTTCAGACATCCCTGAAAATTACCCTCTATCAATACATTACAGAATTCTAGCTTTTTCTACATACCTAAATTAGAGATGAGATTCTGGATTAATCATGTTTACACAAACACACACACATATGCATGAAATACATGCACACATAAGGGGGGTATGTTTTATTTTATAATCAGACCAAGTCAACATTATAAACCAGTAATGTACTTCTTCGGAGTTCACTAAAGAAGAACATGTACCTTACTAACTCAGAAGTGTTTTTCAGATTGTCACTTTATTGATCAAAAACTGTAAAGTGAGTCCATGCCTATGATGTCTCTGAGAACAGCCTTTATAATGAGCAGGTAGTGTAAGTGATAAAGAGGATCTTGTATACTGATATGAAGTGAGGAGATTTGAAGCACGTAGGGAATATGTGTATAATGACTTGACAGAAGAACAACTGATTGGGGGTTGACCGATACATTATGCGGATATGACATTATCACAGACTACAAGTAAATAAGATCATTATGTATCATATACACACACGCCATGTGTATATATATATATATATAGAGAGAGAGAGAGAGAGAGAGAGAGAAACACAGCATAACTAACATAAAAGGCCCACGCTGGAGGTCTGGTCAACAAGAAGAAATGGCAGAGGTTGACAAGTGACCAGTTCTGTGTGGCCAGGGTGTTTCTAGACCAGCAGGAAAGGGAGGGGCAGGGACCAAGGGCCCGAGAGGCCAGCGTGTGTGCTACACTCTATGTGATGCTTTGGTGCAAGTGTTCTCTTGCATCATTTCTTTACGTGCTTTAGCGTGTAAATGTGCATTTATGGTCTCTTGTATGTTTTTGAACAAGCTTCTTATCTATGTTCCCCAAAATAGACACTTTTATTTAACTCGTTCTGTGTAACACCTAAGATAGTACTAATAGCCCTGGCATTTTAATACCGTACATGGAAACAATCACAAGCATGTGTCAGTCAGACCTCCGAAAATAAAGACCATTTCTTAATGATGAAGAGAAATAAGGACGTCAGAGAAAGCAAAGATCTTAGGACAAGGAAATTAACAGAGACCTTGAGGACATTAACTAACTTTCATTTAAATCACACACACACACACACACACACACTTGCACCCCACTCTCCCTCACGAGTATACCTCTATGTATATAACGACACTCATTTTCTTTTGTTTTAAAAAAAACTTTAAAAGCTCATAACTAAATCATAATCCAAATAAAATATATGGATAAAGATAAAATGGTCATTTGATCTAAGTAGGAAAAGTTTTCAAAAGTTTAGAGAAGATTGCTACAGACCTGACAGTAGTTAAGTTGCCTTTTTTTTCACTAGGTACATAAAGTAAGCACTAAAAGGTACTTCATTAAGGATTTAAATTAAATAAAAATAATTTTTACATGATTATTAAGCACAGGAAAAAAGAAGGAAACTCATCCATCACTCTTGAAAGGATTCTTAAACAGATTACCTGAATAAAATATTTAAGAGTATGGTCAGGCCTAAAATCAAGGAAATGGACTAAAGAAATTTCAGGGATAATTATATCTACATGACCAAATTTACAGAGTATTTACTTTGGTTTAAATTTAATATCAGTATTTCAAACATATAAAGTATGATATTTTAAACGAGAATTAAAACTGTAACTTTAGCCTTACTATGATTAAATAGTTAAAGAAGAAATACTTGATAGTCTAATAAGATGCATTTTGAGTATTCTTTTTTTTAATTGATCATTCTCTTTTCCAACTAATCTTAATTGATTTTATTTTTATGTAGTCTATATTTAAATCGATCATTACCAAACAATGTTTAAAAGCAAGGATGGAAACTATGCTTCTTCTTTTGACTAAAAGTAAGGATTCTTCTTTAATATGTCCTACAATGGGATAGAGCTTTTTTCAATCTTATACATGCAAGTTGTGTATGCAATGCGTTGGCAAGTTCTTAAAACATATTTCTTTACTTCTAACAGGGTAAAAAGATCTATTATTTGTTGCCAGGGTTTCTTGGCCCAAATCCAAGGCAAGATGACCTTGTCCTTGAATAAAACAATAGGATATTGCTTCCTCTCAGGCCTCTTGTTAGCTAGCACAGTGGAAAACCTCCCCAAGAGATAGTTTATTTCATCTCAGGAAATATATCTGTCATAATAGACAAAATAAAGATCAGATAAAGAAGAGGTAGAGTCTTAACCCAAAAGAGGTGTAACTTAACACCTACGATTAATCTTGGTGCTATTTTCTACCCTGCTAAGGAAAATGCATCAATCAAATTATATTAAAAAGACACTCTACCCAATGTTTACAGACAAGGTCAGATTGTCATGGTAGGATGAAAGCAATTTTTTCAAAATTGAGTTTCCTTGAATCTTTTCTAGTTAAAGACAGGAGGGGGGTGGGGGGGGAGGAGGAGGTGACACTCCTTCGCTGGATCTTCATATTATAGCCATTAATTTGTCAAGTGTCCTAACGCCTTCCTCTCTGTCACCTGTATTGACCTACTCTCGCTGACATAATCCATTCCAATAGCGATGATCTCATTGTTTTTCTCATAACCTTCTAATTCCTCATATCCGTGGACCCTCACTTGCTATTCTTCCATCCTAGAAAAGCCTTCTCTATTCTGTACTCTTAACAGTTGATAACCAGTTCTGAATTCCAACCATATTCTTCACACCTGGTACGAGGAAGGGGGAGAATTCACTCCAGATACGATGTCTCATCTCACCGCAGAGACCAAAGCAATTACAACAATTAATAAAATGAAGACTTACATATTAAGTGGCACTAAATCATTATTCAGAGGAAGCAGAGATAAATATGAACAGAAACAAGGAGCAAATGAAAGTCAAGCACAGAACACTGCAGGCTGAGAAATCGGAAAAGAAAAGGAGCCCTTAGCATCTGTAATCAGAGCACCTTGTCCTAAGCGAAAAGAGCACAGCTGGGAAAAAAATATGCTCCTAAGCGAGAGAATGTAGATTACAGAGGTCCTCGGTGACCAGTAGGAACTCAGACTCATGAAACGATGACCTGTGGCTACAGACGAGCCACGGCCAGCGTGGACTTCAGAGAGGTGGTCGTGAGCAGAAGTCGGGCTCGGTGGCAGATGCAGACTCTACCGAGGCAGAAACGGGGACGTGGAACCGCCAGGCTCAGGGCTGCCCGCGGAGCACAGGCGGCCACGGTCAGGCCGTCTGAAGTTACAAAGGGCGCAGAGGAAGTACGGGCATCAAGTTTATGCCTAAAGAGTTAAGCAGCAATTAAACATGAGAAGGTACACGCCAGGGCCAGACACAGAAGAGCCGGAGGAAGAAGGAACTGGGCTAAATGGCACCTATTCCTATCATCCCAACGCAAGCCTCAAGAGCACATCAAAAAGGACAGAAGCTTACTGACTGCATCTATCAAATCATTCTATAAAACTATTTTTTTTTAAGTTTGTAAAATAATTTTGATCATGATATTGTTGCCCTTTTTTTTTTTATAAATAGATTTCTTTAAAATTTTATTTACTTATTTATTTTTGGCTGTGTTGGGTCTTCGTCTCTGTGCGAGGGCTTTCTCTAGTTGCGGCGAGCAGGGGCCACTCTTCATCGCGGTGCGCGGGCCTCTCACTGTCGCGGCCTCTCTTGCTGCGGGGCACAGGCTCCAGACGCGCAGGCTCAGTAGTTGTGGCTCACGGGCCCAGTTGCTCCGCGGCATGTGGGATCTTCCCAGGCGAGGGCTCGAACCCGTGTCCCCTGCACTGGCAGGCAGATTCTCAACCACCGCGCCACCAGGGAAGCCCGTGTTGCCCTTTTATATGAACTTGGAATGTCACACATACCAGGATAAACGAGAGTAGCCAAAGAAAAGCATTTTTTTCAAGTCGTGTATTCCAATAATTAACATCAGCTCTGATACGTATACAATCCAAACACCTGATTTAGACTAAATTTGGCCACAGAAGGAGAAGCAGTACAGGGTGGTGGTTAAAGCAGGGCTGTGAAATCAGACACACCTGGGCTCCAGGGATGATTCCACCGCCTACAGGCCTGGGAAAAAGGTATTTCTTAATCTCGCGAAGCCTCATTTTCATCACCTCTAAAAAGGTGATAATAAATCTTTCTTTAAAGGGTTGTTGTGATAATTCAGATAATATGTAGTATAGTGCCTGTCATACAATAAGCACTCAATAAATGATAGCTATTGCTGTTTATGCCCTGCATTTAAGTAGGCATTTTCTTACATAAACCACTTTTTAAAAATCATCATTTCATCATGACTGAAGTCTCATTTATTGTAAGGACAACGCGCTACATATATCAATAATTTCTATAAAATGTGCAAAGGACAACTAGATGATCAGTTTGATAATACCAAGTTGATTTATTTTAAGTGATTCATGTAAAACATTTACGAAGTTTCTAAGTCATCGTGTATCGCACAACTTTCAGAAGCACGCTGAAGGCACCCTCCTCCCGCCAGCTCATCTGAGGTGGGCAAAAAGGCAGGGGGGCGGGTAGAACACGGAACAGCCGGTAAACAGAGCAACGGCCCTTTCCTGTCACCCCCAGGTTTCCCCCAACTTCCTAAGCCTGTGCAACTTTTCTTGTGTAACATCTATGAACAGTCTGTGCCACTAGTGTTCCAGAGCAGTCTTTTTGAAATGTAGTCTTAGCATACATTTTTTTAAATGTTAATAATCTCCTTTTATTGTCAAAAGCTCCCAAATCACAAGGCTCCCTTGGAGACAGACTGAGCGCCAGGCGGCGGTGAGAACAGAGCCCGGTGCTGGGGGCCGTCTCGGCGACGCACAGGTGTTCACACCTGGCCAGGTGGAACCAGGACAGGGAGGAGAGGTGACAAAACGTATACAAGGCACTAGTGTGAAGGGTACATGGGGCTTCACGAACCCAAATTCATTCAGATGAGAAAGTCAGCAGTGTTTACTGTGCACCTATTAAGCGCCAGCATCTGAGAGAACGCACGGCGCTCAACAGGGAAAGAATAAAAGCCCGTGAGATCTGAAAGGTTCTCACGAAGTAGAAAAACTGAGTTTACCCCTGCTCAACCACAGCTTCAAAAAAAGCCCCCGATTCAATGTTGTTCCTTTTAGTATCTCACTCACTTCCGTAGTCAAAGAAGCAAAGCCTATTTTTAGTTTTTTAAGGAACCTCCATAGTGACTGTATCAATTTACATTCCCACCAACAGTGCAAGAGGGTTCCCTTTTCTCCACACCCTCTCCAGCATTTATTGTTTCTAGATTTTTTGATGATGGCCATTCTGACCGGTGTGAGATGATACCTCACTGTAGTTTTGATTTGCATTTCTCTAATGATTAGTGACATTGAGCAGCTATCCCACTACTGGACGTATACCCTGAGAAAACCATGATTCAAAAAGAGTCATGTACCAAAATGTTCATTGCAGCTCTATTTACAATAGCCAGGACATGGAAGCAACCTAAGTGTCCATCGACAGATGAATGGATAAAGCAGATGTGGCACATATATACAATGGAATATTACTCAGCCATAAAAAGAAACGAAATTGAGTTATTTGTAGTGAGGTGGATGGAGTTAGTCTGTCATACAGAGTGAAGTAAGTCAGAAAGAGAAAAACAAATACAGTATGCTAACACATATATATGGAATCTAAGGGAAAAAAAAAAGGGCATGAAGAACCTAGTGGTAAGACGGGAATAAAGACACAGACCTACTAGAGAATGGACTTGAGGATATGGGGAGGAGGAGGGGGGAGATGTGACAGGGTGAGAGAGTGGCATGGACATATATACACTACCAAACGTAAAATAGATAGCTAGCGGGAAGCAGCCGCATAGCACAGGGAGATCAGCTCGGTGCTTTGTGACCACCTAGAGGGGTGGGATAGGGAGGGTGGGAAGGAGGGAGATGCAAGAGGGAAGAGATATGGGAACATATGTATATGTATAACTGATTCACTTTGTTATAAAGCAGAAACTAACACACCATTGTAAAGCAATTATACTCCAATAAAGATGTTAAAATAAATAAATAAATAAATAAATAAAATTTTAGGGAAAAAAAAAAAGAAGCAAAGCCACTTAAAAAGCCACAAACTTTTCCAAGAGGCGAAAATGGAAGTTATTTGTGACGTTACCAAACTTCACGCATTTAAAATGAGCTCTGACATTATCCTCATAAAGCCTCATAGGTCAAAAGAGGGGTGTCCCACTCATGTCTGCTCAACAGCTATTTACTGAGTCACCTACTACGTGAGAGCTGGGACACTGCTCTCCTTTTCACCTCCTGCATAAAATTAAGGCCTTAAAGGTCTGCTCATTAACCAGCAAAGTCTACATAACCAAAGGTCTCAGCAACAAGGAGCATGTAGCAAGATCCTGAGGGCACCAACTGACAACCCTGCCCCAGAGGATAATCTGGGCGGCGAACTCCAGGACTTCAATTTGTAACAGAAATACGGTGGGAGATACCACTGACACGCTTTCTAGATATCACTTGACTCAAAGCTATTTTATGGCTGGGGTTACTTTTGTCAAAGCATTACCCTGGAATTCACTAAAACGTAAAGCACTTGTTAGGAAATAAATACGCTTTATGGAATAGGCGTCTACACACTGTTTGGTATTACCTGCCCCAACTGCTCCTTTTCGTAAATCTAGTCCTACTTTTTCCTCCCCCGCCAGTAAACTATTTTCTTTGTTCATTAAAATTATATTATTACTCATTTCAGTAAGCCCCTCCCCCCACTCTGAGAAAGGACATGTGAAAAAGGTAAACAAAGAGCCTGTGATCTGAACTTTGCTTCTGAGGTTCCTCAAGTGCAGTTTAAGTAACACACCTTACTGGTCCCTGGGAAAAATCCCGAGTGCGGAGGACCTTCACGTCAGGGGCCCCGTTACTAAAATCTAACCCGAGTAGAACTTCTCTACAACAACCTTTCTTATTATTAGTGAAATTAAGTATAAGGCTGGTCTTTTTTTGGGATCTGATCCGGAGAGATTTCATTAGCGAGGTACCACAAGGATCTCATTACGAGGGGGCTGGGCGCCAAGTCCTGCATCCCAACACGCCTGCAACACAGCCACTGCCCGGGAACATCCCACCACCCTCTGGGCGCGTAGGGTGATGCCTTATGGGCAGCTTCATCTGAGAAAAACCTCTCGGATTTAGTTAACAGTTCTGTTCGTGATGGTGAACAAAACCAAATTAGATCCATAAACCTAGGCATCTAAATATTCTAATTCATGGTCTTCTGTCTATAAATGTTCAAAGCCTCAGCGATTTATCTCCATTTTCAGAGTTGAACATCTCAATCTTTTCAGTATACATAAAAGATAATTCCTACACCCTAATAGAGTACTTGCTAAGATGCCAGAATATAAAAATAGGCATTTTAAAAATACTTAGACTAACTACTATATAAGCTGCTTAAATATATGCATTTTCATTTGAGACATTTAAATATATATATATATATATATGACACACACATATGAATTAGTGTGATGGCAGAAAACTTCCAACATGGTGATATAAAGGCAGCAAAGTGAGAACGCACATTCCTGGAACAGGAGGCTCGGACTTGGTATTAACCATAGAAAAGTGTTTCTCACAAACAGCAGGAGCTGCCTGTGGGATTTCAGCGTGACAAATGCAGAGCTGACTCATGGGATCAATTATAAAGAAGCGATACTTGTGGCATTAAAAAAAGAAAAGAATTCTGTGTTCTCATCACCTGTTAATTCACGTTAAGAAGTCAGATGAGTCCCACTGATGGTTTTATTAGCAAATCAATAACCCAAGCTCTCCTCCCTCCTTCAAGCCTACATGTGAATTCCGTACTACAGACGCCTGTTCCCGGTAACCTTTTCATGATCTCTCATTAAATTCAGCGGTACAAATATCTTTAAGAAACTATTCGAGTGCTAAGTTAAAGCCGAATTGCCAAGTTTTAATTTCTGATTATAAAAATCAGCCGTCCAGTGCTTCACAATGTTTGTGATCTTGCTTTAAATGGACTGCTGGTCTTGTTGAAAAAAAAAAACGGTTAAATCACGGCAAAACTGGAAGAACAAGCCAGCTGTAGCTCACCCTCCCTCCTCCAAGCAGACTCTCAGGCCCTCTAAAGAACATGCCTCCCCTGAAGAGACACAGCGATCACCCCCATTTTAAAGCCGTTCTCTATGACGCAAGGTGGAAGCCCAGCACAGCGGCGCTGGAGGTACTTACTGAATGCTTCTCCTGCTGGCCCACAACTCCATGCTTAGCTGGGATTGCTAGTGGCTTCATAATGAAGAAACATATGCTGGACTGAGTTTACACATCATGCACCGGTCTCTCGTGGGTGCCAAGCCACCCCAATGACAGCACCGAGTTAAAAGAAAAATGAAAAAGAAAGAAAGAAAAAAAAGAGGAGGAGGAGAGCCAGCTGCAGCTTCAAGTCTCACTGCCGGTGAGCTGAAAACCCTCACACTGGTGGACCAGACAAGGCATCCGCACGACCCTGCCGGTCTCCATTTTTATAACACTGAAACTCTAGCCACCTCCGGCTACGACGAGACTGAGGAAACCTTACCCAGCTCTCAGTCCTCCCGGAGAACAAGATCATTTCTGAGACTGGAGAACGAGAGGCAAAAGAAAAGGGGGAAGAAAAAAGAAAAAAAAAAAAAAAAAAGCTAAAATGGCTGACTGCACACAGAGACTCCCCTCCAAAAGGCTTCCTACAGAATGATCTTAGTCAGGGCGGTGGAGGAACCGGTCTTCAGCACTCAGCCAAGCATTGTTAATACTCTCGTCTCATTTGCAATCACACGTACGGACCCCTTCGACCACGGGAGAAAGGAGAAAGAGAAAGAAAGGAAGAACCAGGGCAGAGCGTGTGAACCGGGACCTCTTCCCTGGTTGCCAGTGATGCTGACGGAGCGGTGACCGGTGATCTCTGTCCCACCCCGCTAACCAGGTTCGCACAATTAATCTCAGCGGCACGACACTGATGGACATTTGATCTAATGATGCCTGTCCCTTACACTCAACACAAGCATGACTGCCAGCAAAAGAGTCACTCACAGAAACACGGCACATGCACACACACAGTCTTGAGAAGCATGAGTCTGAAGGCAATACACCGATATAATTACATTATTGTGCTTACTTTGGAGGACCATGGCTGCAGGCAGTTGGCATAGCAACGCACAAGGAAAGCCATTTCCTGGGTAGAGAGAAAAAAGCTTCCTTTTCTAAATAAAAAATTCCTCTTAGGAAACAGGCGGCATTGCTGCTTCCTGCAGAAAGCAAGACACTGGAGTCTCTTAACCTGCAAGGCTCACACTCAATGCAGTTCTAGTGATGTAAGTGGATTTCTCTCTCGCCCTCCCTCTCCCTATATACACTGAAATATTCAGCTCAAACGGTACACACATTCCTTAAGGCTCGCCCCCTCCTCTACTTAACCATTTCACTCATTAAGGTAGCAATGGACAATTCAGATAAAGTAACGAGCTCTTGCCTGTGTTTTATCAGCGGCTGTAGGTTAAGCAAGTCTCAGAGGGATGGAATCCATTGATTGCTGACTCCAAATAATATCTCTGAAGACAGGGTGGGAAAGCAGAGCAAGGACTCACTTGAACAGCTTTGAACTAAAATATGATTTTTCACCAAGGGGAAGAAACAAGGATGGCTGTGACCTCTTCCCTACCCTCGAATATCACCGTGCTATAGGAAACAAGTACCCACCAAAAATTCACAAAATGCAAGCTTTGTATAAATTTAGAAGATGTGATTTTTCACAAACACCCATACACACACGCGGGCACACACACATAGCACCTTGCAAATAATATCAAAATAAACCCGCTCAGGCTTTTTTTAAAAAACCAAATCAAACTTCTTTTACAGGTAGAAAGTTGAAATTTAATAAGGTTGTGTAATTCTACCACAGACACTGAATGAACTCCACCCGGGTTAGCAGGTTATTTGAAAAGACAGCACTACTGTTGACATTTTAGCTTGGAAGCCCTGGTCCGTTTCTCATGGTCGCATCTATCTATAAATGGTATCCACAATCGAAAATAGATATGGAAAATCTAGGCACTTGAGTAACTGACTTTGGAGCTGCCCGTGACTGCTGCCCCCTAAGCCGGCTCCCACACCACTTACTCTCTTTCGTCTCCCCTCACATCTGAAGGCAGCCCCAGACCCTCCACATCTCTGTTTGGGATCCTGCTCCCCCCAGCATGCCCCTTCCATAGACTTCCTATATCATCCACTCAACCTCGTGCCCACAACTAGAGGTTCTCCACTTTTAAATATGTTAGGTCTCTCCCATCTCAGAAACAAAACCAAAACCAGAAACCTTGCCGAGATCCTACCTTCTCCTGTGGCTACTGTCTGACCTCTTCCCCACTTCACACCCAAACCTCTGAGGAACCACCTACTTTGGCTCCATCACTCCCTCACCGCACCGCCCTCTCAAATGAAGGACCACCACGGTCCTGTTATAATGCCTGAGACATCGACAAGTCACCCTTAACACCCTTCTCCACATCCGATCCGTCACAGTATCCCACTAATGACGTCTCTACCTTCTCTACAATTCAGATTTCTCTCCATCTCCGCTGCTACCATCCCACTCCGATCACTATTTTTTGCCGCGAAAACTGCAAAAAGTCTCCTTATTGAACTGTCTGGATTCAGTTCTGACCTCGTCCACTCAACCCATTTAACAGACTGCCTCTGAGATCTTTAAAAAACTAAACTCTGGTCATTTCATCTGAATCCATTGAGCCCCCTTTTCAAACCCAGACACACGCATGGCTTCCCACTGATCTCAGCGCACAGACTAAAACTCTTGTGGTATCTGCAAGACCTGCATGTCTTCAAGACTCACCGCACACTCAGACCCTCAGGTCACCTCAGCTGTTCTTGCTTCCTTGAATGGGCAAGAGGACCTTTTCACATGTTATTTCCTCTGCCTTGAACTCTCCCTCACCTTCCCTTTCCTGACAGAGTCCTACTCCACCCCTCAAAACACACTGGTGAAATGCCCTCAAAACTACCATCGTGTGGTATATCACTTTTCCCGTCATGCCGTGAGTTCATGCTTAATCACGAGATTCTGTGCAGTTAGTGTTTGCTCTTCCCCTGCTGCACACCCCTCTCCTTCACGGCTGGCACCGTGCGTGCCTGCGCGCCACTGGACTTGCAGTGCGTAGCACGCTACGTGTTCTACACAATCAACACTGTTGGAATGAATGAGATCCCCAGTGACTGGGAATGGACATTAGCAAGACCATATTTGATCTTGTAAACCAGTCCCTGACAAAAAAAAATCCCAAACGTTTTTCTATAACGGACAAATGAATTACTTAAAAGTGAACAGTGCTGTTCTTTGACAAAGGGAAAAGGCAATATAATAGAGCAAAGAGAGTCTCTTCAACAAATGGTGCTGGAACAAATGGACATCCACACGCAAAAATCATCATCATCATCATCTAGAAACAGGCCTTACGCCATCCACAAAAATTAACTCAAAATGGATCACAGACCTAAATGTAAAACGCAAAACTATAGAACTCCTACAAGATAATAAGAGGAAACGTAGACGACCTTGAGTACGGTGATGCCTTTTTAGATACAACACCAAACATGATGCATGAAAGAAATAATCGATAAGCTGGATTCACTAAAATTAAAAACTTCTGCTCTGTGAAAGACAATATTAAGGGAACTAGAAGACAAGCCACAGACTGGGAAAAAATATTTGCAAAAGACATCTGATAAAGGACTCTTATCCAACATATACAAAGAGCTCTTAAAACTCAACAATAAGACAAAACTTGAGTTAAAAATGGGCCAAAGACCTTAATAGAAACCTCACTAAAGAAGATACACACATGGCAAATAAGGACATGAAAAGACGCTCCACACCATACGTCATCAGGGCAATGCAAATCAAAACAATAACGAGGTGCCACTGTTCACCTATTAGGACGGTCAAACCCCCAGACACTGACATCACCAAATGCTGGCGAGGATGTGGAGCAACAGGAACTCTCACTCATTGGTGATGGGAATGCAAAATGGTGCAGCCACGTTGGAAGGCCGTGTGGTGGTTTCTTACAAAGATAAACATACTTCTACCTGATGATCCAGCAATCCCACTCCCTGATACATACCCAAAGCAACTGAAAACTTATGTCCACGCAAAAACCTGCACATGAATATTTATAGCTATTTTATTCATAACTGCCCAAACTTGGAAACCACACCAAGAGGTCCTTGAGTAGGTGAATGTATAAATAAACTGTGGTATGTCAAGACAGTGAAATATTATCCAGCACTAAAAAAGCAACCAGCTATCAAGCCATGAAAAGACATAGAGAAACCTTAAGTGCATATGACTAAGTGAATGGAGCCAATCTCCAAAGGCTACCTACTGTATGATTCCAACTACACGACATTCTGGAAAAGACAAAACTATAGAGACAGTAAAAGATCAGCGGTTGTGGAGGGAGGGGAGGTGCACTGGGAATGAACAGGCAGAGCACAGAGAAAATACTCTGTATGATGTTATAATGATGGATACACGTCATTATACATTTGTCCAAACCCATCTGTACTACACCAAGAGTGAACCCTAAGGTAAACTATGGACTTTGCACGAATATGATGTGTCCATGTAGGATCATCCTTGGTTAAAAAAAAAATAAAAAAAAAAAGTACTATCCTGGTGAGTGAGGCTATGCATGGGGGCAGAGATATATGGGAAATCTCTGTACCTTTTTCTCAATTCTGCTGTAAACCTGAAACTGCTCTAAAACATAAAACCTTGAAAAAAAAAAAAAAAAAAAGGTAAAAGCTAGAAGCAACCCAAGCGTCCATCTATGAATGAATGCATAAACAAAATGTGGTATATACGTATCAGTACAATGGGATATTCGGTCTTAAAAAGGAACAAGATTCTCTAATGAGCTACAACAAGGACACGCCTTGAAGACACTGTGCTAAAGTGAAATGATTCAGTCACAGAAAGACAAACACTGTATGACTACACTTGTATGAAGTACCTAGAATAATCAACTTCACAGACAGAAAGGAGAATGGAGGCGGCCAGGGGCTGGGAGGAATGAGGAGTCATGTTTAATGGGTATGGAGCTTCTTCTGGGAAGATGAAAATGTTCTGGAAATGGATGGTGGTGATGGTTGCGTAATGAGGTGAATGTACTTAATGCCACTGAACTAGACACTTAAAAATGGTTAAAATGATAAATTTAAATGTTATGTGTATTTTACTACATAAGCAAATAAAGCCAATGGCAACTCAAGAACTAAATGATCAAGCTGCACAACTTTCACCCATCCAGCCCATGCCCCACAGGCCCACGTGACAGAAACCTGTCTCCAAGGTGAAGTCAAATCACCTCCACGCTGATGGCGGCCGACCTTTTAGGGGAAGATTTCGCGTTGCTTGTCTTCGCAGAAAAACCTGTCACTTCTCTGGAGGAGGAAACTAACCTCATCGGGGACCCTGAGAGATGAAGTCAGAGTCACACATCCTCAGGCACTGACGCTTTTCTGGGCTGAGACTGGTGAGATTTCTCTCCCAACCTGGCTCCACGCCTACAGCCTACACATTTCAAAACTCATGATTGCAGTACTGAAATTTTACTATCCCTACTACCTTGTACAATGAAATACAATTATACCAGGTTATAATATGCCAAACATAAAATACGAACTGAAGATTTAAGAGAATCCCATATTACAGATTTTACACAAATAAGAAAAAAATCACCCTTCGGCTGAATTTGGTTCTATTTACCCTATTCCTTAACCATCTAGATTTAGCAAATAGCATTAAATAGATCCAGCTAGAAAAAGGACCACATAACAGCTTTCTGCCTGTGTTAAGAACTTCTAATGACTTCTAAATTATCAGCAACAATGACCCAAAAGACAGAGATTACATAACACAGTTCAAGAAATTACTTAAGCCTTTCCATGCTAAATTTAAAACCATCGTATTCATTTATACTTTTTTCCACCTAAAGTATGCCCTTTTTAATTACTATGAAATTGAGAAAAATGGTCTGTTCTTCTCAGTAATTATTAACCACATTTAGGATTAATATGTGTTTATTTATGTATAATATCTATAGTGTTTATCCATAGATCTCCAAGTGCTTTACAAACATTTAATTAAGCTTGGTCAAAACCCAAGGAAGCAATAAAATAATGTATTCATCTTTCCCAGAAAAATAAAGTGTATGCGATTATAGAGTCAGTAGTTTGGAAGAACACAAAATAGAACTCCAGGTTTCTAATATAATTTACTTTATCCACTATACGTATGTTGATTTTTTTCCCTCTTCTCCCTTCCCCAGAGGAAAAACTATAGAGGTTGGAGAAAATCTGTTGGAGAGGCAGGAAGAATTTATTCTTCAATATCTGGAAACGTAAAATTTTACAAATTTGAACCCTAACGTTTTATTGTTCATCAAAGAAATGACATTTTAAAGCGCTATTTTCTACACGACCACACCAAACCCACTGAGCACCAAGCCAATGCAAAACTGTGCAAGGTACAGTCAGAAGTTTTACGTCTCTTTTCCTAAACCCAAAACATCCCATTAGTATTACGATTCCTTCCTAAAAAAAAAAAAAAAAAAGTTGATTATCTGACAAATTCTTCACACCGTAATTCATCCCTACATTTCACATAATCTGTTTCATCCTCGGGTGAACTTCAGACAGGTCCCCCCACACACCCTCCTCACAGAGGAAATCAGGGCTAGAATTTTTATTTTTTCTACTTCGACCAATAAAAAGGTACTTCAGGTTCTTTATTTAAAATAATTTAATTATGAAATAAAATGAGAGACACCAACACTATGCCTGATACATAATAACTGTTGAATACACACCTGAGTTTAATTTAAATGAAGGCTTTAGAAATACTAGGAACCATTACTTGAATTAGCACTTAAAAAGATGGAATTGTTGAGTCCAAAACAGATCACCCAGATATACTCTAAAGAAATATTCAAAGAAATCTTTAGGCTATGTCTTTAATAAAAAAAACTGTCTGACAACAAACTGCTTATGTTGCACCTGACTCATAACTGGAGAACTAATGTAACCGGTCTATAATGAATATGCTCACTATTTACATGGACCACGTTAGAAGAGAACGATTAAAAGATGGCATGAAATGGGGAGTTCCCTGGCGGCCCAGCGGTTAGGACTTGGCGCTTTCGCTGTCATGGCCCGGGTTCAATCCTTGGTCACGCACCCTCCTCCCCCAAAAAAAAGATGGCATGAAATGGAGACATGCAGAAAAACAAATAAAAATAAAGAAGGCTGTAAGCAAGTAAGAAATTCCAACATACAGAATGGGGCTTTTCAAAACGCACAGACTTTAACAGCTGATTTCACAAAGTTTACCTCATTCCCGAGAACTGTTTTAAGAAGACCAGACTTCACCTCAAAATGCTCAAGCTCAGAGGGGAAGTGCTTGTACACTGGTTGCAAATCATTTCACTGCTTTGTCTAAGGACAAGGCCTGAAAGTGGGCTCCTGACTTCAGTATTTCATAGAGCACCAATCCAAATATAAATAGCAATTACTTTCTTTATTACTAATTTGGCATGTAACCTATTCCCTTATGATTAACATGTTTGCACGAACACAGTAGTTAATTATCACTCTTATTTTTATTTAACAAAAAGAGAAATATTGACCACAAACTGGAATGTAAATTAGCTGAAGGCAGGGACCATACAACATTTTATTTATCTGATATTGTCAATGATAAAAATGTTTTATCTCTAGTACTTAACACACAGTAATTGCTCAAAGAATAAACGCATAATTCCACTTATACATTTTCAAAAGTCACCTGTGAAGTAGTACTACCCCAGCTTTAAGATGAGGAAACAGACATAGGATAGTTGTGCAACCATAAAAGATGTCCAATTTGCTTACTGACAAAATTAGGTGTTTTAAATAACTTGACAGGTGAAAAGAGTAGACGAAAACCAGCAAATCTAAATTTAACAGTGTACCATGTGTACCATCAAAGTGTCACTCTTACAAGTACCGGAGAGGGAAGATCAGGATGGAGGAACAGTTCGTAGCGGGGTGGGAGGTGGGAAGGGCTACCTGTAAAAGGGAGCTGGCCGAAAGCTCCAGGATGACTGAAAACCCTAATAAAAGCTCAGGCTACATTATCAGACACATGAGGCCCAGAGGGAGGGAGACAGGAAGCTCCGCTATAGCGTGCACGTGGTTTACAGCAACCCATTCTAGACATCACGACTTAGGACAGGTAATGAGTAACTGTAATGTTCAAACAGCAGAAAAGCAAGATGATAAGGTGTTCAGAAAAGTTATAAGAAGTTAGGAATGTTTAACCTAGAGAAGAGGCTGAACAGAGCAGGGTCTCATTAAATATGTGAAGCACAGTTACATGAACATGGAACATGAATATTCATTTGCGCTGCTTTAAGAGAGATCTAGAACCACAAACTAAGATATAGAGAGGCAGATTGCACTAAACATAAGGGAAGTTTCTTAATAATTAGGCCTTTCCTACAAGCAACAATAACTGCTATGATTTACAAAACCCTTTCTTTGTACCAGGCCGTAGGGTACAATTTTGACACACATTACGTATGGACTATCCCACAAATATTAGGGCTAAGTGTAACTAAAAATCTTAAAGCAAAGGATGAATGTCAGTGATTACATAGAAAAAAATAAATTGTATTAAGTGGTTTGACTGGCAGATTCCTAAAATCCTTTTATGTTCTTAAAGTTATCTTATCTATATGGCTGGTCCCAAACATTAGCTAGTAGCAAGATGGGGGTAGAGGGGTAATATTTCCATTCAGATGGTCTATCTTGGGATAAGATTTCCTGGTGGTAACTATCCTTTATTCTGAGATCTTTGTCTTCCTACTTTGGCAGCCAGAGAGGGAATATTAAAATGCCCTTACTTTTTAAAAATTATAGTGATAATTGGACAATAGTTTAGAGGTTTTCTTTTTAACATCCCTTACTCTGCAAATTAAATGCTGTCAAACTTAGAAAAAGGTAAGTAAAAGGTGTTTTTCTTAATGGTAGCAATAATTTGAATTATTAAAAGTCATACATAACTACATCATCAGTTTTATAGAAGGTTTTTAAACCCCCTGAAATTATTTGATATACATTTTCAATATTCTTAAATACTACCAGAACACTTCCAATATTTTCTGGTACAGAAGTCAGTAATTTTGTGGCAGTGTGTTTTTATCTCTAAAAATGATGACTACCTTTAGACAACTGTAAGTTGTTTTAGTTCGTTAAAAAGTCATACTTACAAAAGATCTATTAGCAAGATTTGGCTTGTTACTTATACTATTATGGACCTAACTTTTAAAATACACTAATTAATTACATAGTCATGCTCTGTTATGAAATGGTACTAATTGCCAGTGAAAACCCATTTCTGTATTGGAATGAAGCTAGAAAGGTTATTTAAATGGGGGGGGGGGGGAAATGCTGTGCTTTATTGATGAGAGATGCATGGTTCGAGAGGGGAAAACACCCAATTGCAACAAAAAAGACTGATGAATCAACCAAAGCCTACCAGAGTGGACATTCTGTGCTCTAGCCTGTTTCCTTTAAAGGTACTTAAATTGTAGGCATTTAAAGTGGTTGAATTATATGACATTTATTTCTTTTAGATCAAATTTAAAGTTTAAGTAACATAAAAGCAATATATGTTAAATTCATTTTAAAAAATAAAGAATGTTCTGTATCAGGGACAGAAAAGACCTATGTCTTTATTTGACTCTGTGACCATGAACATCGAACACATTACTTGACACCTTTGACTTTAGGATGCTTATATCCTAATGGTGGAGATGCCATCACCAAACATTCAACGCTGCAGAAAAGTTTGATTGACGAAATACATGAAAAAGCACCCTGCCGACCGGTATATGTCATAAGCATTCAATAAGGGTTGATTTTATTCCTTCCAAGATATTCTAAAAATTCAGCTGCACTCAAGGTTTGGGCAACCCATTAATTAATGTTGTACAGATGTGTTAATGCAGGTGGATCTATGATGCCTGTCCTAGAAATGCTAACTAATGCTAATTCTGGGAGTTTGACCGACACCAGCATGGAACCAGGGCACTGCTGAGGACCTACCGTAACAGCACATACACTGTGCAAAAGGTATACAAGGGCACACGAAATACTATCTGCTTCCAAAGACTCTCCTGACTCTTCAGGAATTTAATTTTAACAAACATATTTTCATTTTTTAAAATCTGAGGTTTTCAAATAAATATCAGTATGTATAAATCCTCATAATGGCTCAATGATCTTCACTCTGAATGAAAATAACAGTATTTATAAGCAGCGGCATTCATCAGCGGACTTCACGACCAGGAACAGAGTTGTGCCTGCCCGTCTGATGTAATTAAATATACTCCAGACAGGAAATGCTTCCAAGTAAATTTGCCTGGAAAATAATTAAATATAGAAGAGACTGTCTCAATATAGAAAATATTTTAGATGCCACAGAAATTTTTTAAATGTTCCCTTGAAAAAGAAGCCAGCCTCCCACCATGACCACATGAGTTTAAGATGACAATATTCAATCTTCCTTCTCATAAATAAATGAATAAACAAACAAAGCCCAAACTACACATCTAATTTCTCCCTCTCCTTAAAAGCTCTAAAAAGGCAAACAGAGTATTTTACCCTATTCATATTTTAGTTGCGCTTTGAAATTTTCAATTACTACCTACCATGCTGGTATTTTTAAAGGACAAGACTAGAATATTTAACTGTATGTATCAGACAACTGTAATTGTTAGAATTGCTCACAACCGGCCAGATGAATCACATTCATGGAAGATTATATCTCCTGATTGTGCCATAAAGTAGCAGTTCACTGTATTAACACATAACCATAAATCTATAACGAAACACTAACCAGAATAAGTCGCATCCACTCATTCATTCTACACTTAACCCCCAAGACAAAGTGGGACAGGACAGGAAACAAGAAATCAGGTATGCCCTTCAGAAATCATCCTGGTTAGTTCAACAGTGTGGTGGACATAAGCAAAATGTACTGTGCATCGTATGAAATGGTTACTAAAAGGCTGCCTTGGAGCAAATGTATAACAAAACCTATTTTTCTTGATGGCTTGTATTTTATAGGTAATGCTTTTTCAAGGAGGTGAAGCCAAAAAAAAAAAAAAAAATCTGTTGGGCCAATATTTTACAACATACCATTCAATTCAGTGGACTTTTTAAAAACAAAAACCAAAACTAGTAAGATATTAGTATTATACACTCAGCCATAAAAAAGAACGAAATAATGCCATTTGCAGCAACATGGATGCAACTAGAGATTATCATACTAAGTGAATTAAGTCAGAAAGAGAAAGACAAATACCATATGATATCTCTTATATGTGGAATCTAAAATATGCCACAAATGAACCTATCTACGAAACAGAAACAGAATCAGGGACACAGAGAACAGACTGGTGGTTGCCAAGGGGGAGGAGGGTGGGAGAGGGATGGATTAGGAGTTTGGAGTTAGCAGATGCAAATTAATATATATAGAATAGGTAACGCCAAAGTCCTACTGCATAGCACAGGGAACTATATTCAGTATCCTGTGATAAACCATGATGGAAAAGAATATGAAAGAGAATATATATACATACGTATAACTGAATCACTTTGCTGTACAGCAGTAATTAATACAACATTGTAATTCAACTATACGTCAATAAAAAATAAATTTAAAAAAATATCATACACACTACTAGAAAGCATGGTATTTACAATAAAGATAAAAATGCAGTAGGGAAGAAAGTGAGACAATCACCTAAAGGGGGAACTTCTCTAAGCGAGAAGGGATGCAGGAATCTAGTGACCACTGACCTCATAGAATATACAAGTGGACATTTTAGCTCTTACCAGGGCAAACTTACCATCTCAAAGTTGGGAGCAGGAAAACTTCCAGTCCCTTCCCCAAGGCAGCGCTACCCTTTCAGATATTCTGCTGCAGTAGCTGATTACTGAAGCACACCGAATCTCAGGGCACCATCATGAGAAGTAAACCACACGTGGTGATGACAAAGGAAACCAACCACTGGTGTCTTAACATAAGCAGGACAAGTGGAAAGAGTGAAGGCAGCATATTTATTTAGACCAAAAAGGAAAAAGGGAGCCAGTAAAGAAAAGAAAAAAAGATACTCAAACTAGAGGATAACAAAGATATAATTCGAGAAAAACAGTAAGAAGGTTAGAGAAGTTTTAAACACATTGCTAGGTACTGTTTATTTATTTCGCACTATCAAACTGAAACAATTTGTAATACATTAGATTATCCTGAATCTAAAGGATTAATCACCCACAGGAGGCTGTTGAAATTACTCCTCGTGAGGATCTTTTTTTGAGGGTATGGGAGTGGGTGAGGACACCAAAAAACTAGTCTTATCGCTATTAGCGTTAAGACCAAAAACTCAGTTTTAAAGGTTGTCTAACAGACTCTTTACAGTTATGATTAGGTCATACTTTCATACCACACAAATGTTTGCGTAAAAAATTTAAATATTTTATAATTCCACATAATGGCTCATAATTATCTGAATAGGGAAGAGGAGGCAGAGAACTTTCTGGAGGGAAAAGGGGCTCCAAAGATAAAATTCCTAAAGAGAAACACTCTCTAAATGAGAAATGCTAAATAAATTAAGTAAAAATATGTACCTTGAAAGATTACTACAGTAACTACAAAAAGGACTGCTGGTGACCATCCAAACCAATTAATTAATATATTTAAAACCATTATTTAATATAAAGCATTTTTAAATTCTTCTGATTCCATCCCAAGTTAGCTTGAGGGCTTTCCATTTTCTCCTTGTATCTATGAGGAGATTAAGCAGCAAAAAGGAAAAGGAAGTAAGGGGAAGAATCACACAGGAAACAAGGTCGGGGCAGCCTCATAGGCGTGCAAAGCTCAGCCGTCTACAGGGCCCTGCTCTCAGAAGGGTCCTGCACTTGGTTTTTTCATGGAAAGCTATTTCTGTGGGAAAGAACAAACAATGGACAAATTGTGGTTACCAAGACTAGGGTACTTGGCCGATACTTTTCTTGAAAATGGACAAACTGAGCTTGTCACTTCAAGGAAAACAGCTGATAGCACTTTCCCAAGGATAAAATTTTAGCTTTCAAGTAAAAATTAGACATTAGGAAAACATGTCCAATCCCATAAGCTTGACAGCTTCCCAATAATTAAGGCCTTTTTACATAAGACTGGTAGTGATACTAACAAATGTGATTTTTTTTTTTATTGTGTAACATGCCAAAATTTGGAAGACCTAAATTCAATGACCAATGCATGATGTTATAAAATCACACATGAATAAAAAGACCCATTCAGTGTGTAAGTAAGATGAATGGGTTTTAATAAAGGAAAATTTTTAAAAGCTAACTGACAGAGTGTTATGTTCCTCATTGCAATGGCAACTTTAAGGAACTATCGTTTGTCAAATTTTGGTGTAGTGTATCAGGAAGATTATTTGAAGGAGCTGTTAAAACTTTCCTCCCTTTTCCAACTACCTATCTGTGTGAGGCCATACTTTATATATTTCAGCCAGAAAAGCACATCACAAAAGACTGAATACAGAAGCAGATATGAGAATCCAGTTGTCTTCTACTAGGCCAAACATTCAACATTATTTGTAGAACTATAAAACACCACCACCCTTCTCATTTTTTGTTTTGAAAATATAGTTATCTCTCACTAAAAAAAACCCTTATGTTAACGTATAATGGGTTTATTATGTCTAATTAACCAATGAATACATATTTTTAAGTTTCTCAGTTTCAATTTTTAATATGCTAAGTAATGATGTAGGTAATTTATATAAACAAAGGCTGTTGGAGCCCTCAAAAAGTTTTTTTTCCTTAATAAGTGTATTTATTTATTTACTTTTGGCTGCATTGGGTCTTCGTTGCAGTGCGCGGGCTTTCTCTAGTTGCGGCGAGCGGGGGCTACTCTTCGTTGTGGTGTGCGGGCTTCTCATTGCGGTGGCTTCTCTTGTTGTGGAGCATGGCCTCTGGAGCGCACGCTCAGTAGTTCTGGCACACGGGCTTAGTTGCTCCGCGGCATGTGGGATCCTCTCGGACCAGGGATCAAATCGGTGTCCCCAGCACTGGCAGGCGGATTTCTTAACCACTGCACCACCAGGGAAGTCCCTCTCAAAAAGTTTTAGGAGTGTAAAGAAGTCCTGAGATGGACAAGTTTGACAGCTGCTGCTCTGAGATGAACCAGAAAATAATCAGCCTCTTGGCTCTTTTTAAAAACCCAGTTGTCGGCTGTCCTTAGATTCCTTTAAGATAAAACCCTGTAAGATCCTACCTCGGCTGAACCTTCTAACAACACATCCACTTGCAGGAAGGCTAGCTGCTCACACCCTCCCCATCTAACTAAAGTTAGTACCAAAAGTTAGGCAAACTTTCGTGCCGAGGAGGAATAAAAAGACTGCAGTGCTTGTTAAGAATGCCCATTACTATCAGGGGCATCAAGACTATTGCCGGGGCCCAAATATTCTCTTTATCACACTTGGTTGGGATGTGCATATTTCATAAAGTAACAAATGGCAAAATGATCTTTTTCTTGAAAACGTTCCTGAGTATTCCGAAATTCCTGGTGATTCAAACAGGTTTTTGAAGGTTCGGTTTAAAATTTTGTATAAAGAAGTGGACAAAAAGTAGACGTACAAGAATAATTAGTGAGAGGGAAACGCTACAACTTACTTTGAGAGTTTAACCTCACTTTCTAACACTCCTAAATGCCTTCCGGATTGTAGCAAAACCACAGGTGACCAATTATCACTGCTATCCTCACAGACATCTGAGTAAAAGTCAAGACAGCCTGAATACTTTTTTTCATCTTCAAACCTTTCCCTTCGGAATTCCTCTGCCATTTATTCCAATTAGCGGCTCACTTCTCAGACCCGGCCCACTCTGTGGTCACATCGTTTCTCCTCTAGGCAGTTCTAAACTCTGCATCACATCCAACCACCACCAATATTCCACTTGAAAGCGAGAAAGGAAGACATAGGAAAAAATAAAAGGCTACTGACCCCATACTAAGTTCATAAGAAATTGCTCTAATACAATTGTTCAGTAAGCCTTTTATTTTTTTTCAATAGATTCTATAATTTTTTTTTTTTCCTAAATATCTTAAAGTTATTTTTCAGCCTATGTGTAATTTAAACTATCACAAAGGCTGTGAGGTACACCTCTGAACTGGGTATGTTCAAGTCAGTCATTACTACTGATATTCTTAACACTTCTGAACTGTATACTTAAAAATGGTTAAGATGGTACATTTAGTGTTACTTTTTTTAAAAAATAAATTTATTTATTTATTACTATTATTTTTTTTGGCTGCACTGGGTCTTCGTTGCTCCGCGACGGCTTTCTCTAGTTGCGGCGAGCGGGGGCTACTCTTCGTTGCGGTGCGCGGGCTTCTTATTGCGGTGGCTTCTCTTGTGGAGCACGGGCTCTAGGCGCGCGGGCTTCAGTAGTTGTGGCACGTGGGCTCAGTAGTTGTGACTCGTGGGCTCTAGAGCACAGGCTCAGTAGTTGTGGCGCACGGGCTTAGTTGCTCCACGGCATGTGGGATCTTCCCGGACCAGGGCTCGAACCCGTGTCCCCTGCATTGGCAGGCGGATTCTTAACCACTGCGCCACCAGGGAAGTCTCAGTGTTACATGTTTTTTATAAAAGGAAAGAAAAAGCGTTGAATTATGCACTTTAAATAGGTGAACTGTATGGCATGTGAGTTGTAACTCAATAAAACTGTTATTTTTTTAATCTGTAGTTTGTTCTTAATTAGTTCCTGTAAAAGAAGGGGAAATAAACTTTCCTACTGAGATATGGATAATGACTAATTTTTTGAGAGGATGAGGAAAATTTATACACAAAAATATGTACAAAATCTAGTAGACATTTAAAAATTATTTTAATATGAATCATTAAAATTTTCCTTTCACGAGTGATGCCAACCTAACACCCATATGTCGAATCACATGCTAGAGTTTCTTCCAGAGGTTGGTCAACAATATCTTCCAGCTAACAGAAAGGTATTTCAAAGTTAATAATGTTTTAACACAGGATTCAAAATCAAAAGAGAACATTTCTAGTCACCCAATGTTTCAAATAGTGAAAACAGACAACTTAGAATGGATCACTTAATTGTAAAAAGGTCAGTTCAGCACTGGTAGGAAATAGGTCTGAATATCAAAGTAGATTTTTCCAAAGAAAAGAGACATTTTTCAAATCAGCGTGTAGCACTGCAAAATCTCAGGACCAAAAAAAAGAAAAAAAGAAAAGGAAAAATCACATAAGAAATGAAATGGCTGAAGATGAAAGGATTGTTGCTGTTAAGACTAAAAGTTAAATTTTAGCCAAGTATATTTAAATCATGAACAGGCACAGAGAGAGCCACGAGTGTTCACAATCAGAGGCAGGACAAAGTGGCAGTGATCTTTCTGACAAATAAATTGCTTGAAATATTGCATGACATGCTACACAACACCCTGATTACTTTCAATTTCCAAGTGCAACCAAAAGATGGGTCCAATTATGACATCAATACAAGCTTTCTTTCAGAATGGAATGAAAGAACAGTAAATCCCAGTGGCCACGGGAGTTCTGCAGCAGCGATGATGTCATATATAAAAATAGACATCCTCTAACAGAAGCTGAAACTTGTGTAAACAGCACACTGCACACTATTCTCAACTGCCTTGCATGAATTTGCAATGCATGCTGTTAATAGCACGAGATTAATCATTTCATGTTTTACACTATTTCCTGATTTACATTTCAATTTCTAAACAGACTCCATGGTGTAATTTCTCAATCTGTATAAATTAAATCAACATAAATACCTAATTATAACTGCAAGAAAGAGAAACGGTCCCCCCAAAGGAAGGAGACAGAGACCACTGCAGCAGCTTTAACAGGCTGCATTTTGCCAGGAATGCAACGCTGTTATGTCCACCTATTGTTCAAAGACCTTTCCGCAGGAAGCTTTCTGCAGGATTTTAAAATGCAACATGGTCTAGGTGAGGAGGGGCTAGCAAACCTGCTGAGAATAAGCATGAAAAGCAAAGGATACTTTTGACACTTCTCTTTAAAAGACTCTCTGATGCAAATATGAAAACATCGGGGCATGCATACAACAGTATCTACCAAAATGTGGGGAGGGCAGGTTTGTATCTATCACTCCTATCAACAGCCTATCCACATCCCCTCTTTCCATTCTTTACTTCCCAATTCATTTCTTTTTTCACATTTCTATTGGGCTTTCTTGGATTAAAGAAGATTTTCCTTTGAGCAAAGATAATAAGGCCATTCAGGAAGCCATGCCTGATTCCTCAAGATGCCTGGTTTTTGAGCCTCCACAGTACCTGGATTTCCCTCTATCTTAACTGCCCATCGATTTATCTGTATTTTGTGTGAGGCCATAAAGTCAATGAGGGCAGATTCTGTCTGTCCTGTAGACCTTTACAGCCATGGAGTCTGGCACAGCCCTGAAACAAGGTGGGTGCTCAATAATATTCATTAAAATAGTAAAAACATATAAATGAAAATACTGAGCTTTCCTCTCTATGATACAAGAAACAGAATACACAAATTTTCTGAAACTCCATCCTATTATAATTCACACAGAGGGACTGACGACCATACTGAAGACAAAGGCTTTAGATTTAATTAAGCAAACAAATGCCTGATGAAAGATGAAGAATAAAAATGTTCAAATAATTAAGAAATTTCCCCATACTTGAATAATTTCTGTATATGCATATAAACAGATTTTAAATATCATCATTGAATAAATTAGTCAAGTGGGATATGAACTGTCATAAGTTAAAATCTTAAGACCTTAATATTCTAGGAAATTTAGTAGACACACAAGTCACTGATACACAACACATGCTCTTACTGTTAAGTAGCATATATTGGATTAAAGTAGGAAGACCTCAGTAAAAAAGTAAAGAATAAGTGACAAAGCAAAGCCGTAACATGAGGGAAAATATTGCCTATTTCTAATGCAAGAACAACAGCTCACGTCAAAAAGTCTAATGTCAAATAAATGTGTATAATCACACAAACACTGTAATTTTTTCATGTCTCAATATTTAAATTTTTTTTGAAATTAACCTACCAAGAAGTCCTTAACCGAAGATGAAACCAACTTAAATCAAATCCATCACTTAAAAAAAGTGATAGATTATATTCACAGATATATAAGATATATATAACCTAGGAATGATTATATAACCATTAGAAGAAATAGTACTTATATTATTATGAAGAATAACCTTATTAAAAATAGGACTCATTTTCATATGCCTCATATAAGGATCAATCTTATTACACTGGTGCTACGTTAAAGATATTGTATTATCGCTGGCTATAATAAAAAAATTAATTCCATGATGTTTTTGTAATATTACATTGTATTCAACTTAGATTATATTAACTTAATTTTATGCAGTATTTTTATTTCTTTTGTACACCTGCACTAAGAACTTTAAACTAAGCCTGACCTACTGAAAAATTCAATACATAATTATTAAACGGTGCCCTGAAGTGTATATTCCCATTGTAGAAAAGGAGTACTAACAGAATGTGTGGGAAATACCTTTTTCTATGACCGACGGATTCTCCTTATTTCCAAAAGTTCACATTGATTGAAACTTTATAAATAAGTTTTATGTTATATTATGTTTGAATCCTCCTAATTCAAATTTGTATAAAGTAAAGTCACACTTTGGGGGGTAAGTAGGAGTGGAGGTGGAAAGTCAGTCGGAACCTCAAAGTGTGGACAGCATTCTAATTATGCAACCAGCCCTGGAAGGCTGCAAAGGTAGGAAACGTCAGTTGGTACACATCACCTCCACAGTTTAGAAGGGACAACTTTTCCTTAGTCTTCAGTCTAATATCTCAATATTAGATTAAAATAATAATAAAAATAAAATTGTACAAATTTTTACACTTTCTAAACGAGGAAGAGAGCAGAGCTGTTTTTTTCTTTTTCCCATTAAAAAAAAAAAAAAAAAAAAAGGAATAAAAGATGACAGAACAGGTATGTGCCAGCTTCCCCCATCCCTGCATCCAGGTGAAAGTAAGAAGGCCCTTCTTCCCTTTTAATTCCTCTCCCTCTCCCCTCCATTCTTATTATGGAACTCACATTTCCCTACCCACCCAAACTTCGAGAATAAATTACCCATCAATGCAGAGGGGGCCTGTAATTAGAGGTAAAATAAACAGGTTTCCCCCCCCCCCCCGACCCTATTCTGAGCCTGTCAACAAGGTAAACCCGTCCAAAGTCCCAAGTCAGTCTAGAAATGACCCCAAACTTCCCAGCCTCTGCCGGGAACCTTATCCACGACCTGACTCTGCCACTCTGCCTCTTCCCACTCAAAGACTGAAACTTCGTGCCGCATCCTGTTTTCTGGCAGTCTTAAACACAGCCTCAACCCAACTCACCAAAATGTAAGAAAATGCTAATGAAAGCCATCTCCAATCTTGCCTTCTCACTGCATTTTAAAATGCTTGCTCTCTGCAAACCTCACACACTTGCCTTGAAAAAGTGACCTGAAAACACTCTACATGGATTATGTGAGTATTCGTGTTTCTGAAGAAAATTATTATCATCTGTCTTAAACTGTTGCAACACGTCTAATTTTTAAAAGTGCACATAAAGGTATACATCATAACCCAGTGCACATTTTAAATTCAGTTCCTACTTCTAAATGGGAATTAGACTAACCGGTAATTTCTCATACTGAAAAAGAGGAGGACTAATTACATACTGGTGTACCTTTTAAAATATTTAAGTTATATATGTTTTAAGTATACATGTACTAGATAAAAGCTCAAAACACTGGCGCAATATAAAAACATTTTTATACAGTTTTATCAGAATCTTATCAAATTTAAAAACTATCAACATTTTTTAGATTTACCACATCACTGAAAAATCAGCAGTGCTTCTAAAATAAAATACAGCAATTATGTCACCTGTGACATTTTAATGTGCATTATGTTGTATAGAACGTAAAGTAATGGCCTTATTTTAATCTGAAAAGTTATACAAATATTTCATGTTTTCAGGCGAGGTTACTGTAATAGCCAAAGATATTACATTGACAGTAGCCTTCCTCTAATGTGAATTAAATTATTCATGACCTTTTTCCTGGGCAATAAGAAAACACAACCATAACATTTCACTAGTTACTTAACCAATTAGTTTCCAGAGATAAATGAGTTTTTCTTCCCTGACTCCAAATTCCCTGATAACCCCAAATTTGACCCAAAATTTCAAACGAGTAATGCTGAAACCGTAAATTAGTCATATACTGGCATGAAACAAATGAGCAAAGATATTATTATAGGCCTCAATTAAAATACAGAATGAAATAAAAGCATGAAATCTGGTTAAAAATCAAGCGCAAATAAGAAAATGCAAGCGAATTTTAAATTCTTATTTCCTTTTTGACAAAGCCTTTATTCTGACTAAAACTTTACCAGTGGTCTCCCAAAATGCTCTCACACTGGGATTCCTGAAATTTAAAGCTTTCACCTATAGCCTTTAAAATGTAAACGTCTAATGGATTGCCCATAAAACTTTCACACAAAAAGCAGTTAAGCATCCAGGATGTCTATCTACCTGTCTTTCTCTCTTCATTTCTTTATGCGCAAGGCAGGTTAGTTAAGAACTGCGCTCCACTCATTCTTAAAAATACGTAGTCTGCACTTTTATTCGTTCTTCAAAGAAAGTGAGCAATTTATCCCTAGGTCTGCACAAGTAAAGCAGCCTGTGACATCACCCAAACCACTGACAGTTTCAAAGTTGTAAGGGATTTTTACTAAATCAGGGCAAATTACAAAAGAACAAGACCAGGCAAAACACATCAATATTATAAACTCATTAGTTACAATGCAAATTCACAAATGAACTGAGGTTAGTACTAGGAGACCACACACAAATTACAATACCTGAGATTTAGTGCATTCCTTTGAGCCAGAATGAAATGAGTGCCATAGAGGAGGAAAGGAAAAGATGACATTATCAGACATGCTACAGTACATCTGCCAAAATGAAGATCATGTTAAATTAGGTTAAGAATGACCGTACAGCACTGGCTCCGTGTATGATGCCCTTTATGTTCCTTAGCCATGCACTTGAACTTGAAATGCACCTGCAACCATTTAGGTCGCCTGTGAAGTAGGACCATGCACCTTCTCAACAAACTTTTCACCCTGGCTCCCACCTTACTAGGGTTCTTTCAAAAGGAGTTATTTCTGCTCAGAATAAGTAAATGTGACTTAGGGCTAATTTTGTTGTTTTCATATGTTAAAATCATGTACTTAGGCAAAATAATAATTATATAAATAAAGTTAAAACACAATTTGCATGAAAAGACGGGATTCAATATTTAGAATTATGACTCTTGTTGCCCATCTGAACTCATTTAGAAAAATTAATACCACCATGTCACATATTAGCAAACTGGTACCTGATCCATCAGTAAGCAAGTTAAATTTTTCACCCTAGTACTGAATTTTCCCTCATAAAAGTACCTGTTGACCAGGTAAGGCATTTTTTAAAACCACTAAAAAAAAAAAAATCTTGAATAATTTTTTAAAACTTCACATTTAAAAAAAAAATCAGATTAAAAAGGGGGAGTCATGTAGGGGAGGTGGGTGAAGTATTCCATAAAGGGGGAAAACATGGGGATAGCAGAGAGAAATAATTATAAAATGACACCCCCGAACTTAAATGGGACAAATATAACTATAAAATCAAACCAATCAGCTTTAACCCTAAATTTTTAGTAACCCACATTGCTGCTAAATATCTTGGTATAGAATCTGATTTGGAAAAATAATTCCAAAGCAGAAAGAGTATTAACAATATTAGTAGATTGTACTATTAATGTGTACAACTATTTTTAATCCATATTTCCTTCTTCCATGATGCTACACTGACACTAAAAATACTACCTTCTTTTACAGACAATGGTAACAAAAAACCTTTCATAGGTTTTTTCAAAAAAATACCAAGGCTCTCCAGCAGGCAAACAAAGCTGACTTTATGATGAGCAAAAAGCAACCCTTTCCAAATGAGCTCAATGAAATGATTCAACTATGAAATTCATGTTAAATTAAAATTGTGCATGGGCAGTGAGACGAGTAGGCAGAGAGCTGGTGGTCAAAACTGCTTAAATATTCAAATACAAAGGGCTCTCAGAAATAGAACACATGAAGTGCGGGTATAAAATGCATCACTTCAAGTTACCAGAAAATTAAGTACATAATTTTAAGTCTATATACATTTTTCCATGCAGTTTGCATTTATACTTATTTGCAAAAAGAAAGAAGAGGATACGGAAGACAAACAAATAAGAAATGTAAAATAGTTGTCTTTTACGTGTTTTTATTTTTTCATATTTTTATTTTAAAATTAATTTCACAAATGAGTGCTCATTTAATGGTATTATAAGTATAGATAAACCATATTTGACCTTATTATGACATATGTAAGAATTCAAGTTACTTTCTTCTTGAATACAGAAATCCTGAAATATATTTGCCACTATTCTGGGTGGGCCACCAGGGGACATGGACACAGCATAGCTGAGCAGAGAGAAATGAGTGAGAAAAATAAGGCTCCCAAACTGACTACGCTGGGGTCTTGTACAAATCACTCATTATCTGTGCCTCGGTTTCCTCAAACATAAAAAGCAGTTTCTTTACCTAGTATTTACGAAATAAATGACAATCAAGCGGTGAAGGCATTAAAGAGGACCTCTGAACCTATTAGAAATGCTTCAGACCATCTTTACACTGGGATTTACAGAAGCATCATTTCAAATTATGCTCTCACTTCACCATATTAAAAACCAAAAATTCTCAGACAATATTCTCACAATGGTATGAAAATAACAGGTAATTTTTATATATCTAACTTTTGAATAAAAAACAGGTATGATACCCGTTCACTGGCGACGGTGAGGGAAAGGGCAAAATTTTAGATCAAGATAAGAACCTAAAAATATCCCAGTTACAACTGTACATGCTGGTCACAAAGCTGATCCAAAGAGACCACGTTAAGAAAGAAAAAGGCTAAACAATGCCTTTTGATATCTTATTTCAATGCTCCTTAAACTATTCACATTATGTGTTTCCAGAAAAATCTGCACTTTGAATAAGTATACCACAGAAAGGAATTGTTCATCAAAAATAGAAAATGTATGTCTTTTCACAAAACTCCCAACAAAAAGCTATAAAGATAAATATAATTATTATACTTGTATAGCTTACCGTATGATAGCCTCTAGGCAAAGGTGGTTTGCCCACAGGATAAGGGTCCACAGTATCAATAATCGTTTGTCTTTCCCCCTTCTGGTTGATTTTTCTAAATCTCCTTCGAGACTGTCGATGAGAAGCTTGACGCTGAAAATATTCTTCATTTTCATCCATATAGTCTACCTGAAATAAAATCCCCCAAGATTTCATTTCTTCCAACACCATGTTCCATATAAGATTAGATGCAGAATAAAACTTACGGGTAGTCCACATTCATTCATTGTGCAAAAAGACATTTGTAGACAAACTATCTCGACAGACTTCAAATGTTTTTGAACTTCTCTGGAACTAAGTGGTTCTGAGTAACTTTTCTTTATAAAAGAAAAGAGGCATTTTCAGTTCCACTTAGGACAATATGGGTAACTCTTGAATTTCCTGCAGTCTCAAAGGGAAGGATATTTTCAGTAGTCTTTGTCCTGATTTATTAATGAAAGATCTCACAGGATACATCACCATGCATTATGAAAGCAACTGCCCCATTGTCTTAACTAAAGCACAAAAACTCTCATGAAGTAAATCTGTTTAAAAAAAAAAAAAACCCAAATCCCAAATGACTCAGACACGACTACTGGCAGAATGACTTTGGTAGATTACTTAAGGGCTTCTCTTCCTACTTTCATTCTACAGATTCAGTTTTTTTTTATTATAAATCGCACTGTTCTCAAAAAATAATTTCCTCATTTTGAACATTTAGAAAGTGATGAATGGACTAACAGAAGAAAAGTTACGTTCGGTTAATCCTCACCGCACTACATAATGAAAATGAGATTGCTCACAAAAGCATATTTAGATCCTAAGATGGTTCTCACACTGACAAACCTACTAGTCTGCATTGTATGGACAAGGACAAAGTCCTCAAGGAATTCTGAAGGTCAAAAATCCTTCAGATCAACACAAAATAGCAGTAACAGAGACCAAAATCTCAAGGAAATATCTGAAATGCTTTTCAAGACCTGTGGCTGGAAAGCCCAACGTATCTGCCTACATTTTTCCACTCCTAAATCTTTACTCACCACCATGCCACTTTCTCACTTAACAGTAAATTTGGGGAAATTTTACCAAAAGTTTTCACTAGCTTTGATGAGGAAGTTCCCATTTCTGACAAATTCCTCTCCTCCATCATAGGGAAAAAACCTACATCTCCTCTGAAAATAGACTTATAGGCATCTACCAAATATTTTATTAAATATGAATAAAAAGCCTCCACCATCATCTGTTTTAGGCCATTATTTATTCAAAAAGTTTCCCTGCCCAGATAGATGCTGGATGGGAAATATTATGCACACCAGCCAACTGAGTGTCTCTACTTGGCACTCCCTCCAATCTTATTTTTGTTGCTGATTTTTTTAAGGGGTACATAGTGTCCCATCTTAAAATCATGTTTATACAGTAAGGAAGAATGTGACAGGCTTTCCTTAAAGCATCAGTAAAAATAATTATGTTGCTAATATCTCTTCTAACGTTATGTTTTTTGCATGTGTCTTACCTCAATATATTTTTTAAATCACACTATTCAATTAAAGAGATAAAAATCTCAACAGAGTATTTAACCAGCATAAAAGTCCTCCAAATTTCTTTCAATTAGATAAAGGAAGTGATTTCCTTTGTCAATTGTTGCCTGAATACATATCACTGTGTCTCATTTAAAGTACCTCACTCATTCCAACCAATACTTGGAGAGCTAAAATCCTGCAATTCCAAGATTCTCCCCAAGTTTAAATTAAATGGCATTTTCATAGACTGATTTATAAAGTTCAAACACCAAACATTTAGGTACGTGACCCTTTTAAACTTTCTTTTTCATTATTTGACTCCCGTAAATAATTATAATGATTATGAACTAAAACTCAAAAAGTTATGAAATAAATATACCTAGAGTTATAAAATATATAATACAGTTATAAGTAGTTTGTGAAAATACTTTTATTTCATAACTTTTTTTAAGGGAAAAAAGTCTTCACAGAAGTATTCTTACCACAATCATTTCAGAAGGCTCTAACACAATGCATTCACAGCCACGCCTAAAGCTTCCTGCAGAACGCTTGCCAAAACTAGAAAGAAAAAAAAGATTTAAGAAATACAAATTGTGAATTAAAGCTAACCATTCAGATGAATAAAAACAAGGAAGAAAACAACTACAAAAAATATACATTGAAGAAAGAGAACTATCTCAAACCATTATTTACACAGAATGAGAAGGAACCATTTAAGTTTTTAAATCTCAGATATATTTCTCTGGAAAATTCCAATATAGTGTTTTTGAATTCATAATGTAAGTAATGAAGAATCATTATGAATGTGTTTTGTGTTAGGCTGTCTGAAACCACTCCCAGTTAGGTGAAGATTTAGAATATTCTAACAGGGGTGGGAATTGGATCAATGGCAAACTATAAAAATATCCAAGATATAAAATGCATATAATTCTCTTCTATAACTTAACTTGCTTAGGTTAAACATTTCTTTCACTTAAAAATGTAGTTATTTTTCTAAATTTTCAAATCAACTTATTCAAAATCAGTTTAAGGAAAAGGTATTCAACTCAGGGCTTTCAGCTACACAGTGACTTACGTGGACATGCATTCCCAAAGCCCCTTTCCGCGTGAAAACTGCACTGCCGACTTCAGACACGGCACCTCTGCCCCATCTGTGGAAATACCCACCTAACGCTAGAGCAGATTTATTCTCTCTGGCATAGCTTTATGCCAACTAGAGCCACGAAGAGTTCTAAGTAGTCATGACTTGTTCTGCTAACGTACCACCTACCCCTGCTCATTCACTACTCCAAAAGGCCTCCCTTCCCTCCAGTCAACATCTTAGTAACCATTTTTTTTCTGGCCACACCGTGCAGCATGGGGGATCTTACTTTCCCAACCAGGGATCGAACCCGCAGCCCCCGCAGGGGAAACGCGGAGGTACGGAGTCTTAACCACTGGGCTGCCAGGGAAGTCCCAGTAACCGTTTTTAATAACCTACTTTTGAGAAAAATATGAGGAAAAAACGCTTCCAAAGAGCTATTTTATCGAGATTTTTTTCCCAAATCAATTAGACATTTGAGCAGCTCCTATGGACATTCTCATTCCTTTTATAACTCTCTTTATGTCATGGTAGTATACAATGTTTCACATGTTAGAACCCAACTTGGATTAGGAAAAAAAAAAAGTCATGTAAGATGAAGAGAACAAGAAAGTCAACGTTCTCACTCTATGAGCTTGGGACCTCTAGCAAACCAACTTGACCATCCTCATAGTCTAAACTGTACTCATTTTTAAGGTTATCGGGCGAGCCCAGGCCATCACTGAAGTCATTTCCTGCTCCAAAATTGTTTCTATGAAAATCAAAAAGAACCATACTTAGCATATCTGAAAAATCCTTCAAAAAATATTCATACATACATATTCTCACAACCATACATATTGAAGTGCTTTTTTTAACTGGAAAAAAATCTGCCAAGAAAAATATAATAATCTTATCTTCTTTGTCATGTTATTTCACATGCAATTAAAATGACCTAAATTTTTACATATTCTCCTCTTAGTTTACAATTAAAGACCACTAAAATTACAGAAAATTCTCAACACACACAAAAATTTGCTTCTGGTTTTTGAAACTATCTACTTGCAATTTATTTTTTTACAATGAAGCTTATAATTTAATGATGCACTACAAACTAAGAAATAATCTCAGTGTGTTAGTAAAATATGTAGCAGGTTTCATGCCATCATTGCCCACTGAACCCTGTTACAGGACTAGGTAAAAACATATATTGTATGTTTAAGTTTTATCACTAAATAAAATAGCACTAAAACCTAAAGAAAATCACGTGACTCTAAGTTTTTTCGTATTTTATTAAATTACAGAACCAGACAAGCTTCATAATCATAATGATCGAGTGGTTTTCCTTTTTTAAAATTTCATGTAGTAAAAAAAAAAAATCAAACGTCTATAATGCATACAATGTTTAGATGACAACTTAATAAAAAATAAAAACTGCTAGAATTGAGTTGCTCACAAATTTTAGCAACAAAAGTAGTGACATCCACACGAATAAACTATGTGGTATTTATTTATTTTATGCCTAATTCTAGTACCAACCACTCCCTACTCCAGAATTAAGGCTATAAAACCCCTTACCGATCAGCCATTAGTTCAACAGAACTTTATGGCTGAGAAGATATTCACGTATTTAGTTGCACTAACACTATTACTTTAGGGATGAAAAGTGTGCATCCCCTAAGATGTGCTACAAAAAATATCTCTATGCCTTTTGCAAAGTGAGCTGCACTAAAATCTAACAAAACTCTCTTTGAAGCCCCAAAAGACTCAGGTTCTACTGACCATCACAAAGATGTGAACCATAGGAGAAATAATAGACTCTTGTCAGGTTAATTCTTTGAATACATTGAGGGGGGGAAAGGCAAATGCACAGAGAACCCACTCCAGCAAGAGAGAATAAATTATTTCATTTATCCAAAAATCCATTGTTTCGAACACAGCCAAGAACCCAGAAGGAAAGAGTGGCCTCAAAAGAGCTAAAGCGCAAGTCATGAATGCACTCGCTGGGGCCTAATGACAAGGTCCCTTGGCTCTATGGCAGAGAGGAGTTACTCTTAGCTTACAAACCAGAAGCTGTAAGGTAGGAATGGTCAGGGAGGAATGAAAAACGTCACCTAGAAACCCATTCAGCCCACAAAATACTTCTGCTTCTACTCTCTGATTCTTTGAAACAATAAATACAGAAACAAAAGTAAGTAAACACCATTATTTACTAAGTTTTAAAAAATCTTTGACCAAGTTCTATATAAATAAACTGTTTTAAAAATACAGTCCCGGACTCAGTGCTCTGTGGTGACCTAAATGGGAAGGAAATCCAAAAAAGAGGGGCTATATATATACATATAGCTGATGCACTTTGCTGTATAGTAGAAACTGACGCAACACTGTACAGCAACTATACTCCAATAAAAATAAAAATAAATAAATACATAAAAAATTTTTTTAAATACAGTCCTGGAAAATTTTAGAGATAAAAAAGGTAACCGGATAGAGACATACAGCAGGTAAGATCTCCCATAGATGATATTAAGATCAAATTTTTAAAATATTTTAGATGATTTAGTAGGAAGAAATGGAGAGGAATCCTCAGGTTTACAAATGACACAGAGACGTTTAGATAGTAAAGCACAAAACAAAGCCAGTAAGAATAAAGTACAAGCCATTTTTATAAAGTTTTATGTGCGTATAAAAAAGCAGTAAGGACCCAACCTGCACAAGGAAATATTCTATGTGAAAAGTGATCAAATGCACAAAGTATGTAAGATAAGATTAAACAGCAGAGAGTTCTCATGTTTCAATTAAAAGTCAAATGAAAACTAGAAGTCTTTCAAGGCATTAGCACAGTAAACTGCTAACATAATAAATAACAAATAATAAACAGAGATACACCTCAAAAGGATGGACACACTAGGAGAAATGAAAAATGAAAATTACTATACATACCCTTATAGAAAACCACGTAAATCTACAGTAGAGCACTGCCCTAGAAAAGTTTCTAAGGGGAAAAACACAGAGCTAAAAAGTTTCCAACAAAAAAATTAAGGGTATCCAAAGGGCTTTCTGTAAAACCAGAGGCACAAATTAAAAGAACACTTCATTCAGTCTTATTAATAGCAGCTGAAAGTTGGTATCATTTAAATTTCTAAAATCATGACTTAAGGAAATGTAGAAATGATACACATTAAATAAGAAGTTGGTTAACTTAAAAAGTACACCTACAATCCTTGGGGGTTTTAAGAAAAGTCAGAAATAGATAAAGATTGTTCCAAAGCCATTTGCCTAAATTCTCCTCCAAATGTTCCTCGGTGCCACTGTCAGAAATGAACAGTTAGTCCTATCAAATGCATTCTTTTTTACTATTAAGTCTTATAAGAGACTACACAAAGTGGTCTACAAATTCGATGCAATTCCCATCAAAATCCCCCCAAAAATATTTTTTGCAGAAATGGAAAAACCAATCTTCACATTCATATGAAATTGCAAGGGGCCCTAATTAGCCAAAACAATCTTGAAAAACAACGAAGTTAGTGAACTCACACTTTTTTTTTTTTTTAAGTTTCATATAGTAAAAGGTTTTTTCTACATGCACTTCAATTTCACAGCAAGAGTGGCATAGGATACCTAAACACAGAAGAGAGCATTCATGCAAGATATCTAACTCCTTGATATAATAATGCATACAATTCAAAATGATTACACTATCATTCCATCTAGGGCTTTCTGCAACTACAAGGTGGTGGTTATGGAAAGCATGGCCCTTGGTATCAATATCTAAAAAGCAACCACCACCTTCTTCTATGTGTGTTCTCTTTTTGCGTTTTTTCTTCATTTTCCTTAATCAACTCTGCTGTTGTTGCTGCTGCTTAGCAAAACTGGTAAAAACAAAATTGTAATCATTGAACATAGTGCTCTGGCAATCAAGACGTTTAAAACCTTCAATCTTCTGGGGCGAAGAAAGCACTGTGCGACATTTAGAACTCTGATTTACAAACAGGGTGGTCACAAACTTTCCTGGCTTGAAGACTTCCACAACTTTCCTGATCAGGTCATCATAGGAGGTCTGACTTAAGTTTGTTTCAAAGCTAACATAAGAAAATTCTGGTTCTGGAGTGATGTGAATAGTCCAATAAGTTCCATCCAATTTCATTCCATTCATTGAATACCCACAAGGATTGAACAGTGTGGCATCAATGACAGAACCTGGTATCAGGTCACGAATTCCACTCTCACGAGTGACATGCTTTGCAGTAACACCATCTTTCATGTAGAACTGGTCCATAACTGCTGGGTCAAGCTCACTCATCAGAATTTCCAGGGTTTGATCTGGCTGATTGATTACCCGACTCTCTGGGAAATCCAAAGTATACAAGTACCAACAATCAGAATTCATGCGTCCCATACAATATGCTGCTCCATTTGGGAAAATTGCATTAAGAAACTCTATTTCTTCCTGGAAATTCCAGTGTGGGTACCCTTGGTGAGAAGGCTTCATGAAATTCTTACGAGAATAAAAGAAGCTTTGAGTCAAACCCACTGTAATCCCTAGTAAGTTTCAACAAGGGGACGAGTGCTTTCAGCAAGAGGGAGTACCACATGTCTTCAAAATGAAACGTCTCTTGGAGACAAACATGCTACTCTCACTGAGTACATAAGCTTCCTGCTTGTCAGTTTTTGTCACACTTATGATTGAACATTGCACATCCTTCAAAAGTATGTCCCACTCGGATCTTGGGATGGTGCGAAGATCCCCAGATCCTTGCTTTGCGTCGGGTTGCTGCCTGGAGAACCACACCTCCAGCAGCCTCTCGGCCCCTTCGAAAAAATGTGCAGCTTCCATCACCGTGAGACTAGCAAGCAACCAACAACCACAGAAAATCAACTAAATTAAATCTCTTCTCCTGCCGCTGCCGCCGCCGCTGAGGATCGTTCCAGCTGTGTTAAAGTTCAGGTTCTTTTTTTGCTATAATTTTATATTAACTTTTTTAAAAAAAGGGTTAATAAAATTTTCCCGGCTTTTTTTTTTTTTTTTTTTTTTGGTGAGCGAAAGTTGAACGTGAGTCTGTTGGAAATAGAGGCAGATACAGCTCAGTCTCTTGTAGTCCACTGTTTCGCCGTTAGAGAGAGTAGAGCGAGCGCTAGCTAATGTCGCCAGCCATACTGTGGGAGCCTTTTTTTTTTTTTTAAAGATAAGTAATTGCTTTTTTTTTGGCTGTGTTGGGTGTTCGCTTCTATGCGAGGGCTCTCTCTCTCTAGTTGTGGCAAGTGGGGGCAACTCTTCATCGCGGTGCGCGGGCCTCTCACCATCGCGGCCTCTCTTGTTGCGGAGCACAGGCTCCAGACGCGCAGGCTCAGTAGTTGTGGCTTTCGGGCCCAGCCACTCCGCGGCATGTGGGATCTTCCCAGACCAGGGCTCGAACCCGTGTCCCCTGCATTGGCAGGCAGATTCTCAACCACTGAGACACCAGGGAAGCCCTGAACTCACACTTTTAATTTCAAAACTTACTATACAAAGCTGCAGTAATCAAACCAGTGTGGTACTGGCATAAGGAGAGACACATATGGACCAACGAAATAAAACTGAGAACCCAGAAATAAACCCATATCTATGGCTAATTTTGACAAAGGTGTCAAGTTCATTCAATGGGGGAAGAACAGTCTCTTTAACAAATGTGCTGAGACAACTGTATTTCCACACGAAAAAGAATGAAGTTGGACCCCTACCTCTCATGACATACAAAAATTGACTGAGAACGGATCACTGATTAAATAAAAGAGCCAAAAACCATACAACTCTTAGGGGGGAAAAAAAGGGATAAATCACCATTACCTTGGATTTGACAATGGACTCAGAGATGACACCAAAAGCACCAGCAGCAAAAGGAAAAATAAATAAACTGAACTTCATCAAAACTGAAAACTCTAGTGCACTGAAGGACATCATCAAGAAACTGAAAAGATAATCTACAGAACAGGAGAAAATATTTGCAAATCATATATCTGAGAAGGGTTTAATATCCAGAATACATGAAGAACTCCTACAGCTCAACAACAAAAAGACAACCCAATTAAAAAATAGGCAAAGGACTGGAATAGACCTTTCTCCAAAGAAGATATGTGTATCAACATCCTTAGTTATTAGGGAAAAGTAAATCAAAACCACAACGAAGCTACTCACCCAAGTTGCCCACTCTCCCCTCAAGAGTGCTTAATAAATCCTTGCTGTGCTTTCTCAAAATAAAAACAAACAAACAAAAAGACAACAAAAAACACAACCAGATACCATATCACACCTGATACTAGATGTGAATGAGATATTAGGATGGCTATAATTAAAAAATTTTAAAAAAAAGCAAAGAATGCAAAAAATGTTGAAGAGGATCTAGAGAAGCTGGAACCCTTGAATTTTGCTGTTGGGAATGTAAAATGGTGCCGTCACTGTGGAAAAGAGTTTGGCACGTCCTCAAAAACTTAAACACAGAATTAATATAAGACCCAGCAATTCTACTCCTAGAAAAATACCCAAAAGTATCAAAAACATGGACCCAAACAGATATTTCACTGCAGCATTATTTGCAATAGCCAAAAGGTGAAAACAACACAAGTATCAACTGATGAGTCGATAAACAAAATGTGATATATACAATGGAATATTATCCAGCAATAAAAAGGACTGAAGTTCTCATATATGTTATAACATGGGTAAGCCTTGAAAGCATTATGCTAAGTGCAATAGCCAGTCACAAAATGACAAATATTGTAAGATTCCACTTATATGAGATATCTAGAATAGGTCAATTCATAAAGACAGAAAGTAGACCTGAGGTTTCCAGGGGTTAGGGAAATGCAAAGTTACAAAGTTTCTGTTTGGAGCTATGAAACGTAAGTTGTGGAAATAGGTAGTGATGATGGTTGCACAACAGTGTGATTGCAATTAATGCCATTGAATCCTACACTTTAAATGGTTAAAATGGCATATTTTACGTTATACACACACATGCGCATATCCACAACTTTTTTTTTAAGTATATAAGAGAAACTTATCAAGAAGATTTGTGTGTTTGTTTGTTTTAGTGGTTTTGAGTATTTTGGCAAAATTCAGGACTTGAATAAGAAAAAGTAGTAACTCCACTTTGACCAAACAAGAACCAACCTTAAGGGCAAAGGAAGAGCTAAGTTTGATGACTGAGCTATACCACTGATTAACTTGGAACCAATCTTTTTCTACACTAATTTAGCAATGAAGTGATAGAGGTCATGGGTGAAAGAACTGGGAAGATACAAAGAGATGGTAAACAAATGTTAATGAAATATCTGAAATCAGTTTTTTTTAATTTTTATTTTACATTGGAGTATAGTTGATTTACAATGTTGTGTTAGTTTCAGGTGTACAGCCAAATGATTCAGTCATACATATACATGTATCTATTCTTTTTCAAATTCTTTTCCCATTTAGGTTATTACAGAATATTGACCAGAGTTCCCTGTGCTATACAGTAGGTCCTTGTCGGTTATCTATTTCATATATAGCAGTGGGAATGTGTCAATCCCAAACTCCCAGTCTATCCCTCCCACCCACCCTTCCCCCCTGGTAACCTGAAATCAGTTTTGAAGAGTCAATTATACCTACATTTTCCTCTCACCCAGCATTATCCCATTTTTTATTTTATCCCTGGTGATAAATTAGGGGGGGGTCTCCCCACCCCGTGTCCACATATATACGGAGAGAGAGGGAGAAAGAGAGAGAGATGCACACACACATACAATTTTGCTTCCTATTCCTCTTCCAAATACTCACTGGACACGTACTACAGAATCAATATGAACTATGTAATCAATACAGAGCTTACAAGAAACTCACTAAATATAGCCCCTATTCGTAAATAGTTTGTATTCCGTGGAATATGACTGCACAGAAAGTTGTGATAAGAGGCAGAACAGCGAGCGCCATGAGTTCAGTAAGAAAGAATGTCATATTTGCTGCCTACAATGCATCTCAAAAACCAAATGCATTTCTTGAATGTCAGAGCTGAGAAAAAAACTTGAAAATCATATAGTACAGGGTCTCTTGGCATTTTTTTCTCCAGCTTCCCACCTGAAAGTATGTCAGAGTCCAATGTGCTACATCAAAGGCCCTCAAGTATTTCTATTTAGGAAAAGGCCCCCAAGTGCTTATAATATGTATGACCCGCCATCCTCCTCTTCCCATGAGAACTGTCCCTCCAGTTCAATTTTCATTGCATAAGTGGAGAAACTAAGCCAACCTACCTAAGGGTAGGTTAAAAGAGATGCCCAACATTACCATCAGACTCCATCACCCAGGGTTCTGGGATTCCCACACTGACCTGACCCTTCCTCTCACTTTCTGCTATAGCCCTTTTCCACACTCAATAATATAAGAACTCTGGTCTTTGGTAAGCTTGCCATGTGCAAGGAATAATTCCCAGACCTCCTCAGGAATATTGCTATGGTGCATCTCTTATACCAGTAAAGCACAAACCTAATGACAAGTGGGGGACAGAGCTTCGTGGAAAGGCGGATTCTCAGAGTCTTGCTCACTCACGGGCTAGCTGAGTGAAAAAGACAAGTCAGCTGTTGTAATTCAGAAGGCAACTCGAATTCAGCAAAACTACAAATGACCATCAAGGGCTTGAGGGTTACCCTGGGAGACTCAAAGATTTGAATGTCAAATCTATAAAAACCAAGCCTATTCAGGCAGCTGCTGCCAGAAATTCAACTACTAGCACATCTGCTCCTTTGAAATGGCACTCATAATATGACGTACCAAGATAAACAAAGATATTTTTAAAATTTAAACTCAATTTTTAAAGGGACGCAGCTTTTTTTTTTTAACTTTGAATTTAAACTTTAAAAAAAAATTATCCCTGTCTTCTGGTAATTTCAGTCTTTCTATGTACACGGGCATTTACATATAAGATACAAATATTAAAATACATATATAATAACTGTCTTTCAAAAAAAGATGTAGGTAACAGTTATCAATGAGACTAGGTCTGAATACTTAAAAACCTGTTAGCCCTTTCTGTACTTGATGCCAGCCTTTCACAAAAGGCCAGAGAGTGAGAAAGAGATAGGGAGAAATGGAGAAGTATGGTTATGTGTGTTTTAAGAATGCTGATAGGCTTCTGATTCTACAAGGTGTGAACATGTAATGACTATAGTCTTTAAATCCTTCTAAATTGTTCTGTAGAAGTACGGTGTATAGCTTGGCTTTCAACTATTAACCTCAATGTAGTTTCAGAATGCCCTGATAATCTTACACTAAACCACCAAAGGTGACAACTAAAAGTGATGCAGACACACTTTCCATCAACCTATTGGTTCTCTGCGCTATTTAAAAAAAAAAAAAAAAGGCTAAACTCACAGCAAATGATTAATGAAAAGACCACCTGCAGCATAACAAGCAGAGTATTCCTAAAGGCTCATATCCCCTCAGTAAAACTAATTGATGAATGGCTGCTCCAAAGACAGTTTAACAATCCAGATTATCACTCCCATTGAGTTATTTTAACGGAACAAATTAAAAATTAAGAATTACAAATTGTTCCTAAAAGTGAAATAAACTAAGTTTAACATTTTTACAGGTGCAAAATGGAATGACTTGATAGTACCCAAAATATGCAGACAAAAAATTTACTGAAAGTAATTAGTCTTCTACATAATGTAAAATAGAGAAAAACGTTACCAGCCTGATAAAACTTTCTTTCAAGTTCAAGGCTCACAACAAGAAAGCACCAATGCCTGCAAATATAAAACCTTACCTAGTTTTCATAAATACCCACAGGCTGTGATTCACCGGACAGGGTTTTGCAGGCTCCTTCTGAGGGAAGGCCATCCTGTCCTGCGTTCCTGTGACCACATTTTCCCCATCCAAGTTCAGTCATGAGCACTTGCTGTGAGTGTGAGTTTCCACGAAAGGCAGTCGCTGAGCACGGAAGCCTCTTCCGTCAGTGGCCCTAAGCTTGCCCTTTGTATGGGCCTCCGCATTCCTGTGGTACGTCAGAACTGCCCAGTGGAATGCAACTCCTCAGTATTGGAATGTAAACTTTTTCGTGTCAGGCTACATCCAGAGAGGGGATACACAGCAATCAAACTGTGACTACACTGGTAGGCAATCCTAATTTACAAAATGATTGAAAATGTGATTCTCCGAGATATCAATTTTTCATATCTTCATTTCTAGGAAATGATAAGCAGTTACTAAAACCTAAAAAATGTCTGGCCTGATGCTCCTAAACCAAAACCAATTTATTTATTTAGGACTTACAAAAAATACTCACATGACACTGTCTTCAGATAGCAGAACAGCAGTACACATTAAGAAAAAAAAAAAAAATCTAACAAGTAACTGCTGATGCAATCAATTCCATTCTCAAAAATCGGTAGACTCTACAGGAATACATTTAACAGAAGAGGACAGTGGCTTTAAAGACATCATAAAAATGCATTTAATCTTTTAAAAATATTTTGTCCTCACTCATTAGTTTAACAAGCAAAAAAAAAAGTAACAGCTATTTAAAACAAAAACATACACACACCGAGTACACATAGAAGCTGTGTGTGTGAACAGGCTATTTCAGAACTATCTGGGAGAACTAAAGAGACGGTTTCTTTCAAGGCTCATTTAGAAGTATTCTAACAGTCATCACCCTGCACAGACGAAGAGAGGTTTGCTCCTCTACACAGCGAATCTCCACATTTTAACCCTCGCTTATAAAAACAGAGCACAGGAAAAAAAAAAAAATGACCAGCGAAGCCTCAGAGCTATGTTTCCCCCCCTCTGTTCATTCCTCAGTAGCCTGTGATCTAAGTAACTACAGAAGTACTAGCCATCTGATACTTATGCTGTTAACATTTCAATCCCTTAGAACAAATCTAACCTGCGCTGGCTTCGGTATCTTTGAAGCAGCGGCAACAGTGCTTCCTCGCGGTAGAGGAGCTGGGTGTCTGCAGCCTCGAGCCCGCCCCATGGCCCCCGTGTTTTCTCCGGCTGAGTCCACGCGGCTGCAGCCTGCGCTCGGAGCCCGCATTCTTCCTGACGGCCAATTTCCTGCTTCGGTGACCCACCCACCCTCCGGGCTGCAGTTCTGAGTTATGCGTGTCGTGTCGTGAAGGGCACTGTTTCCGCATACCAGCCTCATGACCTCAGCGGCAGCCGGACAGACACTCTTTATCAATTTCTATTCACTATCCACTCTCCTAAGTCAAGGGCACGTCGGGGAATCTGCCATGTCTGCTCTCCTCTGAGCCTTCAAGGTCAAACGCTTAGGTGGGCTCGCCAATGCAATTTTGTTATTAAAATGTACCCGAGCTCTACTACACACACTGCTCTCCCGCCACCAGAGGGATGTTGAATTGTGCACCTGGCTGGAATGATTATCACGGAGAAGACGAGCATAAATTTGTATCAAAACAGCATGGGAAAAGTTGAAGGAGGCTGCTTTTGCCGTTATTTTTCCCTTCTAGAGAAGAAAGGTGGCTCTTACCTCAGCTGTACGGGGGTGAAGGGAGCAGGCAGTTTTTGTCTCTTGCCACAACCTAAGCAGCAAAGGACAGTAGTGGGATGCTGACTGCACTTTGGTGGTGTCCACGTCCTCGTGACCAGCTGCTGGGGAACAGCTGAGCTAAACTGATGTGCCGCTATCGGTCTGCTCAGCGGCACAAACAGGCCTCTGCTGATCACGGTGTTCTGTACACAGATGGCAGCTCATCAGTCTGTATAAAAGTTATGGTCCATAACAGCTTTCCCATCAGCTTCTGGGCACATGCCTTACCCAAAATGCCTCTGTTGAATCTTCCCCGTTTCACTGTGCAAAGCACACTGTGGATGAGTCGAAGAGGCGAGGAAGCTCAGCTCTGAGGTCTTATTTTAAAACAACCTGATTTTGGGACTTCCCTGGTGGCGCAGTGGTTAAGAATCCGCCTGCCAATGCAGGGGACTCGGGTTCGAGCCCTGGTCCGGGAAGATTCCACATGCCGCGGAGCAACTAAGCCCGTGCGCCACAACTACTGAGCCTGCGCTCTACAGCCCGTGAGCCACAACTACTGAGCCCACGTGCCACAACTACTGAGCCCGCATGCCGCAACTACTGAGCCCGTGCACCTGGAGCCCGTGCTCCGCAACAAGAGAAGCCACCGCAGTGAGAAGCCCGCGCACCGCAATGAAGAGCAGCCCCCGCTCGCCTCAACTAGAGAAAGCCCGTGTGCAGCAACAAAGACCCAACACAGCCAAAAATAAATAAATAAATAAATAAATTTATATAAAAAATAATAATACAATAAAAGAAAGTAACTTGACTTTTGTAAAATTCATTAGAGGTAAAATAAACAATTACATGAAGAAATAACTGAACAGACCTATGTAAATTGTTAGTGAGAAAAATGGTAGATGAATTCAAATGAATAGTTCAGATTCGTCCTAACCAGTAAAAACCTGAACTGATCTCAAGAATCAAATATTCAAATAATGGCAACAGAAACATCTGATATTCTTTAAAGGCTTACACGAATGGTACCCAAACCCAGCCACCAGTCTCCCCCAAGTCTGGTGTATGTCATAAAAGAAGTTGAAATAGCACACGTGTCTTCATAAAATAGGACCTAAACAATAATTCAGGTCACTTGAATAATACTGCCTTCATAAAATTCTTGGAAGTTAAAAGAACTCATTTCCAAGAAAGGAAAAGCATAAATTCACACATATGTGTGATTTCTTACAAAGATATCAAGTAATAAAATGTCAACTTATTGAATTCATCTGCATGGAATGTGGACATTTTTCACAAACCATACTTATCTTGTTTTCCCTTGTTTTGTAAATAACCGTTCCTTCTAATTCTACCAACAGTAACCCTGGCAATATTGTTTAACCTGTTTCAGATCTCTTCTTATAGACTGAGGTAGTTAAAAACCTAGTAGGTATCATCAAAAAATATTTAGGAATATATTTAATGAAGGCTGTGTATGACCTGTACACTAAAAACTACAAAAGGGGATGTAACCCTACAAAGGAAAATAATAGAAGATCTAAATAAATTATGAGCTATACCACATTTATGGTTTGGAAGGCTCAATATTAAGATGGTAAACCTTCCCAAACTGATCTACAGATTCAATACAATTCCAGTCAAACCCTAACACTGACAAGCTGATTTCAGAATTTATATGGAAAAGCAAAGACACAGAAGAGCTAAATAATTTTGATAAAGAACAAAAGTGAGGGATTTATACTGCAGGATTTTTTACTATAAAGCTACACAAATAAAGATAATGTGGTATTGGTATAAGAATTGACATGTATCAATAGATCAACAGAAGAAAAGAAAGAGTCCAGAAACAGACCTGAAACAAATTTGGTCTATTGATTTTTAATAAATGTGCCAAGGCAACTTAATGCATAAAAAATGTTCTTTTCAATAAATAGTTCTGGAACAGATGAATATCTGTATCGAGAAGCATAAGCCAAACCTCAACCCTTACTTACACCACACACACAAATTAAATCAAAATGGATCTCAGGCCTAAATGGAAGAGCTAAAACTATTAAATTTCTAGAAGAAAAACATGAGAAAACCTTTCTGACATCAAGTGAAGAAGAGATTTCTTAAAACAGGACACCAAAAGTACAAACTATAAAAGAAAACACTGACATAAATGGACTTCATTAAGGTAGAAAGTTTTTGCTTTTAAAAGACACAGTTAAGAAAAAGGCAAGCCACAGATTGGAAGAAAATTTTTGCTAAATATATCTAAAGAAGGAATTGTACCCAGAATACATAAAGAACACACTCAAAAATAAGACAGTCAATTCAATATTTTTTTAATGGGCAATTTTTTAAAAAAACTGTTTGAAATGGGTAAACTAACACTTCCAAGAGGATATGTGAATGGCCAATAAACACATAAAAAAATTCTCAACAACACTAGTCTTCAGAGAAACACGTAATAAAACCACAGTGAGATGACCGTCACATATACGCTAGAGTGGCTAAAATTAAAAAGATGGACAATACCAAGTGCTGGAGAAGATGTGGAGCAACCAGAACTCTCAAAAACTGCTAGTGGGAAGGGCAAAATGTTCCAGCCGCTACGCAAAACAGTGTGACAGCTCTTTATAAAGTTAAACATACATTTACCACATAACCCAGCAATTCCACTCCTAGGTATGTATTCAAGAAGTCATGAAAACATATGTCCACACAAACAGAAGCCACAAACTGGAAGCAACCCAAAACATCATTTTCAAACTATGTTTTGTAAAAATTAATACTACCTCACTTACAAAATTCAATAGGATTTATAATATCTGGCATCCCCTTTACATAAGAATTGGCAATATATTGCATGACTTGCTTCAAAATAGGACTGGAATGGGCAGTAAAGCAAAAGTTTAGTTGTCGAAGTCTGTCCCTATAGCCTTCTGACATGATAAGCATCTCTTTTTTGCCTCTGTATTCCCCCTATTTACCTGCCCCTCTACCCTCCCCTCCCTTGCCCTCCCCTTCCCCCAAAGCTTTTCAGATGACTCAATGCCCAGATCATGTCTTCATACTCCCTGCAGCTCCCCCGTCTGTCAAAGCACGAACCATAACCTGCCCTAAAATCAAAAATACTCATTTCACCTCTAATATCCACCCACCTCAACCCCTCTGGATTAGGCTGTAGCTGTCAAATGCATCACGCTGCCAGACACACAAGTCCAAAGCATCTTTTAGTTCATCCTCTCCCTTATCTATAATTTCAGTCACTAAATTCCATCGTCAGTCCTCCTAAACTACTCTCACATCGAATTCTATTTCCATGAAAACACTGGTCAGGCCCTTGACCTTGGCCAACCAAGGCCACAGAGATGGGGTTCCTATCTCTAGTCCCAGCTTTACGGCATCTTCCAGGGTCCCCTCATTCACTCATCTTAAAACTCCAGGGCTTGCACACTGGTTCCACGGTCATTAGCCCAGCTGCTCAGTTCAGATCTGACTGACCAACTGCTTGTAAGCTTTGAAAATAGGAGTATAAAGTCCAGCCCAGATTGTAGGGACTAAAAACCTCCAGAGCCTGGACCTCAGTGCTGTACCCATTCTAAGCCAGGTGAATCCAGTAACAGGCCCAGTTCGGTCAAACCTTTCATGTTATCTCCTAACCACCTTTATTGCCAAACGCAAGGACTCGAAACAAGGTTTTTTCTACTTTTTGTTCCACAAGCACATTCTTAGAAAAGTTAAAACATACTTCTCAGGCTTGAGAGGCTATCAGGCAGCTCTTCTCCATTTAGTTGAAGGACAATAATTACTCTGTACTCTGACATAAATAATCAAAAAAAATCTCTGCTTTAGCCACAATGATGCTTCCATACACAAAATTAACTATATATAGATATATTTATATATAAAATATAACTATATATACTATAAACTACATATAACTATATAAATTAACTATATACAAAATTAACATACAAAAGTTTACTTAATATATGTCAATATTACCTCAATTTTTTTTAAAGTTCACTTAAATAGGATAATGATTATAAAACCTTGAAGACCCTATTCATTTTGTTTCCAAAATTATGTATTAGTTAAAATCCAAGATGAGGTGACAAAGTGGTAAACTGAAATGGTCTCAAAATTCTGAATAAGAATTAATTATTTTTATTATAGACTATATAAACTACCATGGCAGCAGAAAACCTCTGATATACATACATACATACTTATATACATTCTGGATATGATTTAGACTGATGAAAGAAGATAGTTTTCCTATTTGTAAAACTGAATTAAGTATGAACACTTAATGGTGATTTTCTAACTGCACCCTAATGAACCAAAAAATAATAATAAAAATAAAATACAGGAAAGTGTTGGACAGATTTTGGCCATTGCCCTAATTTAAAAAATTATCTGAAAATGTTTAAGAAATAACAAAGTTATCTTAATGAAACCGACACACTAAGCAGTTTACAGCTATAAAATGTAAAGTGAGTCATCAGTAAAAGATAATGTAAAAATTATCCTTAAATGTCTGACTCAAAAAAAACTTTTAAAAGCAGAACTAAAAAAATCCAGTTATTTGATGTTTATGTCGATCTATATAACACATGAACGTTCAATACCAGAAATTATATTTTATATTTAACTGCAAAAATATCCAACACCTATAAAGCCATAAATGTGTGGCAAAAATAAGAAATAGCTAAGAAAATAAATTTTTTTAATATTTTGAACTTACAGTTCAATATTCTAATCAGTAATAAACATTAAGCTGGCAGCTTTTAAACCCACATTATATTTAATTAAATTCTAACATAAAAAAGGCAGTGATATACATGTCTAAGCTATTATTTCACTTTATTTAAACTATTTCTCAATTCTTGAAGTACTTTTAAAGAATTTTTAGTACATCTAAAAAATAAAGTGGGGTTCATAGTACAGCATAAGTTCATTTTCTTTAACATTCAAATATATGACTGGTGTTGTCTATTATATATAACATGTACCTATATATTATATATGTAATTTTACAGTCAATGTAAAATAAAATAGAGGGTCCCTGAACTACGGTTAATTGGAAATTTTATTTTAATAGACATTCCAGTTTTACCAAGTATAATTTGCTTCTTCTATGAATTTCTCTCTTAGCGACAGCCTTACTCTCGTCATTTTCTGTCAGTGTCCCCAATACTGAAAGTATATTTCTTTAAACAAAACCCAATTTAGTTGCTATGTATTTTAAGACACGTTGAATCCATACAGGTGAAACAGTAATTCACACACCCCTCCAAACCAACCCTTCCCCAAAATAAGTGTGCACACACAAGGGTTGGGAGTTCCTTTATGCTTAGCAGAAGACAAACAATTCCAACATTTTACAGAGAAAAACAATACTGTATTTCACTGACGCATGCATGTCAGACTTGAAAACCTTTATGAAATGTAATATTTACTTTTGCAAGAGAAATCCAAACATCACTGCAAATACGGACTTCTAGGATGAAATCACACACTCAGTTATACGAGGACCATAGATGACTAACTTCCTGACTGAAGACTTCAAGCATTAGGTGACCTGTGATACCACATCATCTCTACACACAAACACATCAGAGATCTTCCTTTGAAGGCTACTTACTTTGTTAGGACACCACCAACGCCAGCAGTCCAAGGACCATGGAAGCTTGACTTACATGTACCGCTCACCTGCGAAGCTGTAGTTATAGCAACCAAATTCCCAACTAGACCCAGCCACCGAGCTCCCTCTCTGGAGAACAGTACCGCTCTGAGGATGGGGTATCACATCGGAGTATGGTCTAAATGATGCTAAAATCACGTTAGCTTTCCAAGGTGAAGACACTGTGTACTGGGGCAGAAAGTATAGCTGATACCCAAAGGGGGAACGCTTTAGTATATCCCACTGTATCTTTTAACATATTTTACCCTATTCCTTTAATTTATACGTCTACCTTATCGCAAATTTAACACAGCATGTATTTACATCAAGTGCAACTAAACTCTCCCTTCGATAGCATCAACTCTAGTCAAACCAAGCTCACATTTGTTCCAAGATGTATTTGCCTTATTTGGAGCTGCTTTCCAGCCCTCCCTTAAAATCTTTAATATATATGTTTACCTTATGTGTGTGTGTGTGTGTGTGTGTCCTGGGAATACTTGGACTTGAGTCAACCTCAGGTAGAACAAGTGGAAGTTATAGATGATGTAACAGCTGAAGGAGCAAGGCAAAGGGCTGAGGAATAGACAGGTCTAGTAAAGAAAGGTAATTGACAAAATAAGAGAGCGTGAGGGAAACTAAAGAGGCTGCTAGCTGCCTGTTCCAATATCCATTCTCCTCTTTCTCCTTAGAAGGATATTTTTATGTTATTATTTTCAGGAGCATAATTCATATCGGAATAAAAGACTACATGCCTCAGGCTCCTGGGCGGCCAGAAGCGGCCATATGACCACACCTGGACAATGTGAATGTGAAGAGAAATGTTGTTTCAAGGATGGAAGTTAACTTTTTTGCTCGTCTGCCTTTCCCCTGCTTCTAGCTCCCACTGCAGATGTGATGGCTGGAGCTTGGCAGCCAGCTTGTGCCCTGAGTGGACGCTGAGTGGAAGCTATGAGCCGAGAAGAAGGATGGGAACCTAGGGCTGTCCTGGCCGTGGACCTTCAGGGTTCTCTTACGGGAGAGAAAAAGTAGCTCCTGCTATGCTTATGCAATTGTTTTATGCAACCAATATTAATAATTTCACTGTAATTAACACAGACGGCGAACGAACGATACCCAGTAAGATGCCGTCTGCCCTTTCCCCTCTCCCACGCCCTGCACGGATGACGCGGTGCCTCCACCCCGGGCTCCCTGGACCCGTTCTCTGACACACTGCAGCCCCGTTCCCTCCCAACTCTTCTCCTCTATACTAACCTGACTTCCAATAAACCATAGCTTATTACAAGTGATTTCTAAAAGGGATTAATTAGCTTAGCATAGTATTGCTAAGCTCCTTTTTAAAGTGATTTTTTAAAGGGCACGTTAAAAATATAATCCTGAACCAGTACGATTCAACGAATACTTACGGAATGCCTGCTCTGTGCTAGGCACCGGGGAAGCAAAGGTGGACAAAACAGCCCAGGCCTTTAAAGACTCTCACAGCTGAGAAAGCATGTGCTTTCCACAGGGGAGGAGGGGTGAGGTGGCCGTCCCAGCAGAGGGAGCGGCACGGCAAGGTGGGCCTGAAGACGTCCTGAGCTGCCCCGCACACTTCGCCGCAGAGGCTGGGTTTTATCTGTTTGGTGGCTGCATGCCACTTAAGCTCCTGAAGCAAGGGATCAACAAGCAAAGTCTGAGCTTTTAAACGATGATACGGCTTCATACGGAAGCAGTCCTGAGGGCAGGTGGGGAGGTGCTCTGACAGAGCAGGTGACAACTTAACAAAGGCCCTGGCGGTGGTGACCGAGGCAGGTGACTTGACAGGTACGGTCATTCCTAACTCTGAAGGGTTACTTGCTAAAAGAAAACAAAAAAAAAACAAAAAGCAATTGTCAGGAGAGAAAAGAGAGGCCAGAACTGAGACTCGAAGAAATTTCTAGAGTAGGTGACAAGCTGTCGATGAAGCCATCAGAGACAGAAGCAGCACTCCAGACACGTATCCTCAGTCCCAGGGCCTGGGCGCGCCCGTAAGCCCTGCTCCCCTGGCCCCGTTACTGCGTCCCTGGCAAAGCACAAAGCCAGCAGTGCCCACACCTCCTGCTCCACGCCTGTCCCCAAACACCTGCCGGGGAGTGGGCGGGGCATAGATGACCACATGCCAGTGACCACTGGTAGTAAGTGGGCACTCAACACTCCCTCTGTGTCACCTCCTCCCTGTCTGTCAAAAGCCCTCGGCGCCCACCACGGGGCTCCCACACCCACCCATGGATCTGTGGCTCTGATCGAGAGCACATAAAAGGGTGCAGCGCTCGCACTCTTTCCAAAGCCAACACCTGCCCCGTCGTGGGCTTCACCCACTCCCGCAGCAGCCCCCCTCCTTCCTGTACGAAGCCCTCTCTGCTGGGTCACTCCCATCCACCCACAAACACGCTCTGGCCTCTTCTGAAGAGACAAGTCCCCCTGGACCTCCAGCCACCACCCCGCTTCCCCGCCCCTCTTTACGGTGAAATTTCTGGAAATGATGAAACTTCTCTTTCTCCAGTGCTCATCTCCACAACGAGCCCCACCACTTGACTGAGACGGGCTCACTCGGGCCACCTGTGACCTGCAGGTTGTTAAGCCCAAGGTCACGTCTCCGGTCTCACCCTACCGATGCTCCGAGAAGCAGCAGACAAGCAGACTGCCCGCGCCCTTCTGCCCACACCACCACCGTCCCCTGGCTCTGGGGGCACACAGCAGCACCTCCGTGTGTCAGCACCACCGTCCAGGCAGGCACGTGGAGGCTCGATTACACTCGCAGGGCGGCCGAGTAACACAGAAGGAGACGCACATAAACACCAGCAGGGGAGCCACTCAGGACAGAGGTCAGGACAGAAGGGCGCGTTCGTACTAACTAAGCATCAAGCGCCCTCCAAGAGACACAACGAGTAGCCGAGGGTGAGGTCTGATCCTGGAAATCAGCTCCGGTCACTTTGCTCACCACTACTGATGGCCCTTGTGGTAAACATTCCCCTAAGACATGAAGGTGTTAGGACACTATCCCTCCTAGGGATGAGGCGTAACAGATGAATATTTAGAAGAACAATACAGCCATTTACTCATGATAACTCTCTGTTTAACTTAGTAGTTACTTAACCTAGGAAGTAGAATGCTTTGGTGATCGGATACAGGTATGTCAGCTTAACTGCTGCTGGGCTGGATGTGGAGGAAATAACTGTAGAAGATTGAGGGAAAACAGTCAAGTCCCAGAGGACCAGCTCTCACACTCTCTCTCTCACACACACACACACACACACACACACACACACACACGCATGCAGGCGTATATTTTAATGTAATTATACATGCAGCTATACATATGTTTCCATGTGCAGATCAAATTGAACATTTTTTTTCTTTAATTTTTAATTTATTTATTTATTTAGTTTTGGCTGTGTTGGGTCTTCGTTTCTGTGCGAGGGCTTTCTCTAGTTGCGGCAAGCGGGGGCCACTCTTCATCGCGGTGCGCGGGCCTCTCACTATCGCGGCCTCTCTTGCTGCGGAGCACAAGCTTCACACGCGCAGGCTCAGTAGTTGTGGCTCACGGGCTTAGTTGCTCCACAGCATGTGGGATCTTCCCAGACCAGGGCTCGAACCCGTGTCCCCTGCATTGGCAGGCAGATTCTCAACCACTGTGCCACCAGGGAAGCCCCAAATTGAACATTTTTAAGTTAAAAGTTAAAACAGAAGTGCATTTCTATGACTCCGTGCCTAACCAACTATTTCATTAACTGGTCAATGACAGGCCCAATCACCTGCTTCTGCAAAACAATGTGATAATGGGCTACACAAAACAACGGCTGAGATAAGTAGTTCTTCTTAGCCCTTACTCCGCTGTTAACCCACTCGCTTTAGGTCACTCCAAGTAACCACTGAACAAAGTCTTGCGGTTTCTCTTGGAAGTAAGGGAGGGAAGGAGGGAGGGAGAATGCTTTCAAGAAATACGAGAAACTTCTAACAGAAAAGAAATATAAAGAAAACTCGAAAAGCTTATTAACACCTCCTTTAATCCTGTTATAAGTTACTGATATCTCCCCATGTGAGAAGGTATCTTTTATCTTTTTTATCTCCTCATTGAAACTCAATGAGGCAGTTTTCAGATGATTCAGTTTTTCTTTTGTCTTTCTATTTTTCCCATCCCGTCTTCCATAACCACGCTTTCCCTCTGAGCTTAATCTGTGCCGCCATTGTTGGGATTGTGCCAACACCTGTAGGTAAACCTCACCTGTAATGGACAATTTCCAGAACTCTGATCCCTGCTTCTCTTCACACCTTTCGGATAAATGCCCAATAAGGGCGCCCTTCCATGACATAATTCACCTGCGAGTTGTTTTTAAAATGCCATCATCCATCTCCAATAAGGCATCACATGACGTAACAAACTTGTGCCCTTTCCAAGAATATGATATTCTAATCCTATACAGCCCTTTACGTGGAATAAGGAATATTTAATTGTGCCTTCAGTCCCTACCACAGAGACACAGAATCATTCTCCCATTGTTTCACCTTCTTTCACTACTGAAAACAACTAGCAAGTTCTCAGAGCAATCAATTAACCTACCATGTAGCACTGGCAAGCAGAAAGGAGGCCTGCGATTTTTCATCTCAAGTAGCTCATTGTTTGTCATGTGAGTCAAAATGAGAATAGTATTTCAGCCTCTCAGAACTGATTCGTTAAATGTCTTGTTTCCCCACTTATCCTCATCGTAGCTGCCAGCTCTAATTTAAAATGTGATTATCGAGAGTACCATGGCATAATTTTAATTTTTAAATTGTGCGTGTATTTGGTATCAGCGGCAGAGAAGCACTAACCGTAGGTGGACACAGCTACCGCGGCGCAAATCGAGGCTGCACGCCCTTCTCCGACTTGTGCCAGAGTTATCGGAGACCTGAGGGACCAGCGGCCCTGGGCCTTCCAGCCACGCGATGCAGGTTTGTAAACTGGGCTCTCGTGAACGGCACCATCACTGATACCTGGCAACTACTCCACGCCCGGAAGCGCACGTCTATTCCAGACAAACGGTCCTCCTCTCGTGGCCCTACTTGAGCTCCTGCCCATCTCTGCACCGGCGTCCTTGACTCCTACTTCTGTGCTGTCACTTTCCTGTGTGCAGATTTCCTTTCCAACCACTGCCCCACAGTGTCAACCGTCAACCCAACTCAAAATTCACTTCCTCAAGAGCCACCCTCGACTACCATCCACATACATTAAAACACCCCGTCTCTGAGGGGATTTTTGCCTTCGCTGTGGCCTCTGCTACACCGGTTCACACCGTACCGTTTAATGACCCCTGGGCGATTTTTTCATGTTGCACATACGACGGCCTCGTGTCCCCAGCCAGGTATTAAATGACCTGCCCGCAGGGAGGAGACCACCTTGCTTCCACGCAGACACCAGAACTCAGAGACCAAAGAGCAGGGCTTCCCGCAACTTTCAACCGAAGTTGGAAATAACACGGAAATATGCCTCAAAATTGGAAGTCTACCAAACCTACTTCAGAATGAGATAGAATAACCCATAAACGCGAAAAGGGCCCGTGAAACAACCCTACATTTTGATGGCACTTCCACGTTCCGCCATTCCCACGGACAGCACTTGGCCAGTTACAGAACTGATCTCTCACGCCACGCGTAGCGTACAGATTGCTTTGCCTACGAGGTCTGCCGCCTGACAACACCTGGTGCCTAGACCCTAAGGCCCGTGCATTGGAAGCTTCGCCCCTCTGTACAGGCCTCTGTCCCCGTTCCCTCTGGCTCCTAGCTTTACTTATGTACCTTCTCTTGGCATCTTCCAAGTTCCGACGCTTACGGCTAGTCTGGGCTTACCTTTTCCTTCAGCCTTACAGGCCCTACCCTGGTACTGCATTGATGTGAAGGGGAAGAGACTGCGTACTGATTGCTCTGAATGTGAAAAACAGAGACAGTTTTTGACTGTCAGAGCAATAAAAATATTATCTATTTATGATTAAATATGGTGTGCACGATCATTTCTATTAAAAGGCCTTCCTTGGAGGCCTCTATGATAAAATTGATTCTACTGAGAAAATCAGATTCAATGTTTTAGTAGGAGTGTTTTTCTTTTTTTCAAGATTGTGACTAACATAAATTCGAGAAGAGTCTGTCTAACAATAATGCTTCACGTCTAAAACATCTAGTGTACTGGTTTATTTTCAAATAAGTATAAAAATGATTGCTATATTGGTAGAAAAAGATTCCAATTCTATGAGTTAATATGCAACCTAGGTAAGGGAATTCCCTGGCGGTCCAGTGGTTAAGACCCTGCGCTTTCACTGCCGAGGGCCTGGGTTCAATCCCTGGTCAGGGAGCTAAGATCCTGCAAGCTGTGTGGTACAGCCAAAAAAAAAAAAAAAAAACCAATTAGGGAAGCTATTTCCTTCTGTAATAAACAACCGAAACAGCAAGTTGAAAGTTTAGAAACACAGTCTGGGCCTATCGTTACTACCTAAAATATTGCATAGAATTATCAGCCTTTCAAAGAAGTCAGCAGCCAAAAAATAACATTAATCCAAGTTACTATTCTGTGACTTTGCTATAAATAGGCTTCAGCACTGTAGAGTGGGGGTACTCTTGAAAGTGAGAAGATTTAAGAATATAATAATTTCTATTACAGTTCCTTAAATACACTGATTTAGAGCACATTAGGACAATAAACATTATTAATATTTTCCTGCCCACTGTGTACAGAAAACCAAATGTTCTTTTAAAAACGATTTCTAAACCTGCACCTTCAGCTAAGATAATTTTCCTCTATCGATTCCCAGCCCCAACACTGCTGCAAATGATGCCTTTGAAAAACTTTTGGGGGAAGACGCCTTCTTCAAGATACTTTGCTACCCTCTGCCCGTCACTGTCTTAATACACCAATCTACATACCACGACTGTGGACACAGACATCAGGACACAGCCTGGACCACAGCTGCTAACCGCTTTGCTTACAGGCTTGGAAAAACACGTACCGTTTATACCATTTCTATGTTCATCTATGGCAAGTGTCCACTCTGGCCTTTTCCTAAATGCGGATGAGAATAATCTCTGCTGTACTGCTACCTTGCCTTTGCTCACCCTCTTTCTGCTCATACAAAGACACTGAATTGTATCAACGGCATTACACACAACATTATAAGTGACGTGACCGCCACCTGTGCAAATATCCGTGTTTCACAACTCGGTAAACTTCTAATAGGTTTACAACAAAACTCATAAAACAACATCTTTATCACTGACACAGCGTGGAGTGGGGCAGAGTGAATAGGCTGTCACTGACAGTCACAAAGGGATTCATAAGCTCCACAGATGTTAAAAATCTCATCAAGGAATAATATTCATGCTTGAATAACCAAAATACAGAACCACCTTTATCTGTCTAAAAATAAAAACAAAAACATAAAATGCTGGCCTAAATGTCAACTGAGGAATTCAATAAAGCTCATGAAATCTGGAAGCCAAAGGGCAGATTTTCTGCAGTGTACACCACTCTTCCTACTGGATGATGTCACATGTCAAGGCAATTTCATGAGAATTAGCCAAAAATGTGAAAATGTCCAAGGTGCTTTGATACAAAACTAACTGTTCGGGATGAATTACCCGTCAAAATGAGTTGAAACTTTCAAGAGAAAAAAAAAAATTAATTACATGGGACTGAGTGAACTGATGAGGATGAGTATAATTTTTGTGACTTTCTGTCTGAATTTAAAAAAAAAAAAAAAAAAATTCCACAAGGACTCAGAGGCAAAGAATATACAAATCAATTTTCACTGCAAAGTAAAGGAGCTGTTACAGTGGAGGATTACTGGACTGAATGTCAATACTATGACATAGTATGAGTGTGTTTCATGTTTGGTAATTGCAATCATTGTTGCTTTTGTTGTGGTCATCCATGTACAATGCTTGGTGTCAGTCGATTTATCTCTTGTAAAAATAAAATACAGTGTGTGTGTGTGTGTGAAAAAAAATAAATAAAAAAAAAAAAAATAATAAAATAAAAAATAAAAAAAAAAAAAAAGAGAATGGTCAGGTTACTTATTATATATACGGATAAGCAATTTCCAGGCTAACATGAGAAAAACATGGTAAATGGAGACAGTCATCTGTGAACTAGTTGTTTTATAAAACCAGACTGCTACTAACACCTCATCCACATGACGCTTTAATCAAATCTCAGTGTTTCCTGGAGAGGAAAATACCTATGACTCACTAATGTTAACCTTTAAGGTAGGACCAGCAGAGGGCCCTTCTTACGAAAACAATCTCAGGACTGTCCCTAAGGCAACATCTCCAAAGGAAACAAATAACTCGGACGCAGGAAAGGTCACCAGGCGCAACGTGAAGAAATAACCTATAAATAGCGCTGGCTTGTCATTCAGTCAGAAACACCGTCCCTTCTTCACCCCCTTACAGCCCTGACTCGCCAGCATTTGACAGACAGCCAGAGAAAGAGTAACGCATGTCATCTTTGAAAATAATTAGACGTGGAAGCCAATGTATTCATCAAACAGGCCTGAACTGCAAGTCCTCTTTCTTGTAGAACAGCGGTCTTCTGAACACTGGGTTCCCATTCCCCAAGTTAGGACAAGCTGTCACTTGAAGCTGATGATGGCTGGTAGTCAGGAAAGACGGCCACAGGCTCCTGTGCCGTTCTGGGGACTCGGTCTATAGATTTCATTTGTACAACAGACCTTGTATCACGGCGTCGCCAACCTGGGTTCTCTCTAAGATGCATAAACTTCAGATCACATTCCTTATACCACTATTTATAATAAAAAGTATCAAAAACTTACTCTGTACAATTATTAACCAAACTGTGGAAAGTTCAAATAACTGAACATTAAACAGACAACCTAATGCATAACGAGTAAGCCTTTACAAAGAGTTTTTGACATTAATGAGTCAAGCGAATACATACCCTTCCATTGAAATTAGCAAGACATTAAATTGTTTATAAAGTATGCTCTTAAGTATGTAGAACACATACATGTAAGGCTAGATGGGAAAAGACTAGAATATTAAAGGATGATTATCTTGGATGACAGACTTCAGAGGATATTTTTCCTTACCTTTACCTTTGAGCATTTATATAGTAATTATCATTACTTTTTACATTAAAATTATATGTAATTTTTAAAACATGCCTATGCTTAGATATTACTTGCCTCTACCCACCTCCAAGTTTGGAAGTAGAGTCAGAGCCCCCAGAAAGAGAGCAAATAGTAGGTCCTGTGTTTGAAGGAAGAGTGTTCTATTCAACTCCTCTGGGAAACAGAGTCCCTGAATGACAGGGCTCATTCACAGGGTCACACCAAGCCTCCCGGGCAGATTTCGAGGATGGACAACCACCCACCAGCCTACACTGCCAGAGTTTCCTCGGTCATAAAATGCAGGTAACATCTTGCCAAAAATGCAAAACCTCTTTCTAATCATGTGAGTACATCAGACAAAACCAAATTGAGGAACATCATACAAAACACCTGACTCTTCGAAAATATCAAAGTCCTGAAAGATAAGGAAAAACTGAAGAACTGCCAGTGACTGGAGAAGACTAAGGAGCAATAAAAAATAAATGCAAGGCGGGATCCTATATAGGATCTTGGAACAGAAAAGAATGCCTAGTGGAAAGTCGGTGAAATTCAAAGATCTGTAGATTAGTTAATAGTACTGCACCAAAGTGAATTTCCTGGTTTTATTCATTGTATTATGGTCACACAAGACGTTATAATTTTATGAGAAGCTGGATGACGGGGGTATATGGGAACTCTACTATTTTTTTGCAATTTTTCTGTAGGTCTAAAATTAGTTCAAAATTTAAAGTTTAAAAAAAAAAAATGCAGGTAACGACCATACCTACTTCAAACGACAGTCATGAAATTAAATGATTTATATGTAAATAAAGCTTTTCAAATGATGCCTGGCAGACAGAAAGCACTACCTACCAAAGCCTTAGCTACTGTTCTCTCATCATTTTAGTACCACTACAACTACGACTTCTGTTTACGACTATGACCAGGGCTACCACCATCCTGTAACTAGTGCTACTGCAAGAGCAACAAACAAACAGGCAATGGCTCTTCCCTCCCTCACGGGGCCATTTTCCAAGCAGAACAATGCCTGCCGAGCTGATCTGGGAGGAGCAGGAGGGTGGGGAGGCCTGGGAACCACGCCGGAGGCTTCTCCCATCGCAGATGGCACCTCGGGCCTCCTTCCTGCCACCCTGGGCCCATCCCGGCACCTCCTGCACCTCACCAGGCCAATACAAATGACCTCTCCCCGTCTCGCTTACTCTTCTTACAAACATTTCTAAAACACATTCTTCACATGTCTCTGACCCATTCTGAAATGTATCTTAATATTTTTATGAGAGAGTTAGGTTATAGGAGGTGGGGAGTGGAGGGGCGTAGATTGCTATGCTTTAATAAATTTAGTCCATTTATTTATTCAGTAATTTTACATAAAGATACTTAATCAGTTAAAATCTTTAAATCTTTAGTCAAAATAAACATACTTAATTGTGAAACACACACAATGAGGGGAAAAAAATCACTCCCGAAACTCAGTGGTTCCAGGGACCCTCAGGAACCCGCACAGGGGCAGCACATTAGTGGCAGGGGGGCCTTGACCCTCTCTGGCCACAGCTGCTTGGAACTAGGTAACCGCTGCCCCGGCCCGGCCCCCCAGACTGGCCTGAAGATCCGAAGAAAAGACATGGGCACGGCCGTCAAATGGTGCAAGCTTTAGGGACACAGGCCATAAACCAACAGTCAGCACCCAGGAGCCAAAGTCCCAGGGAGAACGTCCCCAGGGGTGACCTAGTCCCTGGTTTGTTTCTCGTCCCACGTGGGCCCAGGGAACCCTCTCGGCCTCTCTTTAGACGTGTATGCGACCCCGTTACGGAGGCAGTTTTCATTCCCTCTGAACACACGAGCCCTCAACTAGCCTGGTACGTCCACGTAACACGTCACTGGCACGTCCTTTGTCCTTGCCCTTTGTTAAAGAGGCTGAATCAGTGTTTACAACATAGAAGAGTCCTTTCTTAAGATTTATATACCAACACCCCAAGGTACTGCCTTGCTTTGTGTCAGTAGAACAGGAAATCCGACGAGAGAGGAATTCGGGAAAAGAACTCATTCTGCAAAAGGATTTCAAGCTCCACGGAAACTCTACTCCAGAACGTCTATCCAATACCTGCTTCGTGGCAGAAACATGGATTCCTTGATGAACACGGAACCAGAGAGGAGGATGTACCAGCAGGTCCCAATATCATCAGGACTGAAAAGAGAAGATAATAAAATCAGATGATTATCTCCAACAAAAACAATTAAAATAGCAACATACAAAGCACACAGTATCCACGTTACTCGTAGAATCCTGAAGAACAATGAAATGTCATAAAACACACACCTAAAATACCATTCTTCAACTATTGGAATTAAAAATTATTTTTCACACCTAAATAAGCTAAAGATATTTATCAGTATACTTAAATGTTTTAAACGTTCCTTAGACCTATGGCACCTACCATTCCAAGTTTTGTTTTTTAGTTTAATTTTTTTGAGCTGAAAATACTTTCCCTTGTTTCATGAAACAAAAATACAAAGAGGTAAACAGCGGACCTGAGTTTTCCCACCCTTTCCCCCGTCTCCCAAGCCCCGACATTTCTCCACCACACTCGCTGGCATCTTTCAGAACTTCCTCATGCACACACAAGGATGGACATATCTTCTTACCCCTCCACCCTCTTCTTTTTACAGAGAAGATGGCACACACTACAGAGCTCTTTCCTCTGTGCTAACGCAGAGATCTTTCCATCAGGGGACAGCTGTCTTGTTGGATGTGCCTTATTTGACTTAAGCAAGCCCCTACTGCTGGTCATTTCAGTGGTTTCTCGTGTATGCAGTTATTTTAAAAGAAAATGAAAACTGTGATGAGTAATCTTGTATCTACAGGAGTAACCTTGACCAGAAAACCAGACCTGCAGCTGCTGAGCCAAAGGGCACAGACACTGTGACTCTGATAAACATGGTCGCGGTGGTTAGTTAGCACCTCATGTGCTCACCACCTTCCCACGGCCTTGCAAGGAGAGTCTGTCTATTTCTCTAACCAGTGTTTAACAATCTCAGGATGAAGGCTGTTCTAGGTGCTTAGGAGACTTCAGGAAACAACAACAAAGATCCCTACCCTCATGGAACTTGTATTCTGGTGGGACAGTACACATAGGAAACAATAAATATAATAGATTAGTAAATTATAAATCCATGCTCTGGGGAATAAGTTACCGTAGGGTAAGGAAAATAGGGGTGGGGTGTCATAATTGTAAACATATGGTGGACAAGTCTCGTTGAGAAGAGCAGATGTGAACAAAGGAAGTGAGCAGACAATGGCTCCCGAGGGACGAGAATTCTCGGCCAAGGGAAGGGAGATGCGTGCGGAGACCACAGGCCAGGCAGCTGGGCAGGGAGGCCAGGGGTGCAGCTGAAGCGAGGGCTGAGGGGTACTCCTTCCCTGAGGCTGTCTATCACACTTTGGGGTTTTTGCCAATCTGCTCGATGAAAACTGTATTTTAGTGTACTTTTTTTGGCTGCGTTGGGTCTTCTTTGCTGCGCCTGGGCTTTCGCTAGTTGCGGTGCGCGGGCTTCTCATTGCGGTGGCTTCTCTTGTCGCGGAGCACGGGCTCTAGGCATGCAGGCTTCAGTAGTTGTGGCACATGGGCTTCAGTAGTTGTGGCTCGCGGGCTCAGTAGTGGTGGCGCACGGGCTTAGCTGCTCCACAGCATGTGGGATCTTCCCGGACCAGGGCTCGAACCCGTGTCCCCTGCATTGGCAGGCGGATTCTTAACCACTGTGCCACCAGGGAAGCCCTCTTAGTGTACTTTTATTTTTCTTCTTTATTGTAAAAGCATCTTCTTTCTTATGTTCATGAGGCCTACCTATTTCTTTTTCTGTGAAACCAGTTCATAACTTTTAGCCAATTTTCTATAAATCATGAGACTTTTTCTTATCTAGAAGCACTTTATAAAAATTAGCATTTTGAAGCCATGAGCTGTGACAACCTTTTCCCCAGTTTGCTGCTTCTGTTTGAACTTTATCGTGATTGTGCCATGCCTTAAGTTGTTTTATTTTATAGAGGCAAGTTTATCAAATTTATTAGTCAGGATACAGGCTCAGCTACTATGAAAACAAAGCAGAAAAGCCCAACACAGCAGTGGCCGAACAATGGAGGAGCCCATTTCTCTCACACGTGTAGTGACAGCCTGGTGTCGGGAACCCAGGCTCTCTCCCTGTGTGGCTCGCTCACCCCGGCCCATGGCCTCCATCTCAGACTCTAAGGGGCAGCTCCCAACCCACACCTGTCCACATTCTAACCACCAGAAGGAGGCACACAGCCTACCCCATCTCTTCCACGAGGACAGCCTGGAAGCTGCAGCCCAGCAAACCACATTGTGGGTTGCAAAGCAGTCTTCCGCAACCTCTGCCAAACCTTTTCACTCTTTTTTTCCTTTTGGCACATGGATTCCAGAAGTTTCCAAAGACCACCAAGTTCTATTTAAAATTCTGAATAATTAAGTTATTTAACACACTAATCAATGTCACCTAATCACTTTCATTGCTATCTGCTTCCAGAGCAAATCAACAGCAAGTCAGTTTCCTCCCAAGCCCATTCTTTACCAATTTCACAACTGCTTAGTCCTCAATAGCAAAGCCTCAAGAAAACATGAAGGAAAATATTGTCAAATAGACTTTAGTTCCAATGAAACCATCAAAGTAAAATGATTTCTCAAATGAAAATGCAAAGTACTTCAAAAAATAATTTATACCCCTTTCTCTCTAGTGTTTAGTCATGAGCTTTTGCAATCAACAGTCATTCACCTAGGACTTCCCTGGTGGCGCAGTGCTTAAGAATCCACCTGCCAATGCAGGGGACACGGGTTCGAGCCCTAGTCCGGGAAGATCCCACATGCCACGGAGCAACTAAGCCCGCGAGCCACAACTACTGAAGCCTGTGCACCTAGAGCCCGCGAGCCACAACTACTGAGTCCGCGTGCCTAGAGCCTGTGCTCCACAACAAGAGAAGCCACCTCAATGAGAAGCCCACGCACCACAACGAAGAGTAGCCCCCGCTCGCCGCAACTAGAGGAAGCCCGCGCACAGAAACAAAGACCCAACGCAGCCAAAAATAAATAAATAAATTTAAAACAATCATTCACCTAGCTTAGGGGGAAAAACGTACTTGTTTTCCTTAACATAAGGTGAAAGCATTATTATTAATTCTTATTTCTGTCAAGTAAAAATGTGTTCTGTCAGATGCAAAAATAGTTTAAATTTTTTTAACAAGTAATAAAACACTGAAATAAAAAGAAGAAAAAAGGAATTATCTTGTAAACTTTTAATCTGCTCTTGCACTTACCATGTTCCCCTTATCACCAAAAGATTGGCTGAGGGAAATGAAATCTAGTAGGAAATCAAGGTTGATCACCACTAACTAGGCATGTGACCAGAGCTGTGCAGAGGCTCAGTAAACACAAATAACGACCATCCCGTAGCTGTTACCATGGTTAAGAAGCACAATAAATGTCACCATGGTCCAGATGAACTGTGACACAGAGAACGTAACAAACATTCCCTGGCTTTTTAGTTACTCCACATCTGTCCATTTTGAAAGTAAAATTACTATGGACAAAAGTAACACAATGTTTGTAAACTCAGCTTTCCTGGAGCTGATCATAAAACACGCGTGAAGTAAAAGGCAACCCATGTCCAAAATGGATAAGACACTTGTGACAGCAAACATTCTGGCCCCCTGAATACCCACCGATTACCCTACACTTAGGGCTGACTCTTCGTATCAGGAAAGCCTTGGCAAAGATTTAAGGGAGTGAAGAGAAGAAACTGGTCCCCAATCTCTGTCACTTATTATAATTTCATTTGCCTGTTTCTCTCCCTTTTCCAAAAAATTCAAATCTTAACTCGCAAGAGCTGTGTTTGCTGGTGGAGGCATCTACAGAGAATGACCATTCGAACGCTGACTGGATCTGGTGACCATTTTACTACCTGCCATGCCAAATAAGACAGTCATGATGTCTTTATTAGTGACTTGTCTCTTTTAAAGATTCATGTCTTACAAAAGCAAACTAATTAGAACTAAGAATACAAAAACAATGAGTCTCATTTTAAAGATGCTCTGGAAACAGCCGTAAGCTAGAAAAACACACCCCCTCCCCTTTCACACCCACACCCCACAGGACTCAGGTTTGGTTTCTGTTCTGAAAATTCCTCGTTGTGAGATGCCCCCATAAAATCTGTTTTACTCAGTCTTAATCGGCCAGAAAAGTCTCCTGACCTCATCTGAAACCACTGTGCTACCCTGTCCCCCTCTCATGTATAATTACGCGTCAGGCAGGCAGTGTTTCAGCACGAGGCATGACCCTTCCCTTCAAGGTCTGCGAATACGCCCCTTCTCACAGGGCACCTGTCACCTGAGGGGCTCTATAGGTGCCAAGCGATGACTGTTTGTTTTTTAAAAGAAAAGATGAAAAAGAAATCACCTAGCAGTAACAGCATCAAACTTGCCTACACTTAGAGGGGAAGCAAAATGAATCCGAGATCTTGCTTGCAGACACACTGGCAATGAAGCTGGCTAACAGAAGACTGATTAGTATAATAATAATTATTATTATTCGTAATGTTCCCAGGCTCTATACATCCCACCAACACCCCAGTACCTGATCAAGGGTGGGAGACCCATCACGATGCCGTCTAAACAAACATCCCAGGTGATTCTTATGCGTGGGGGCTTGTCAAGTTGAAAAACCATGAGAAAAACTGCCTAGAAATCAAGCCCCAACTGGAACAAATGGCAGGGGAAAAAAAAAAAAACACCACAACTCTGTCGACTGCCGATACAACTAGTTTCATTCGCTAATGTCATTTTAATTTTTCTCAAATAGTTGTTTTATGTTTTAAAACTACGAGCTAAGGAGTTCCATCAAGGGTTGTTGAAATGGTAAAAGCTGAATCTTGGAAATGGTCAGTTAGAGTTATTCCAAGTAACTTTAGTCTTACATCACCAGTAACAGGGAGAGGAGAGAAGCCTAAAGGTTAAAGAGGTACATCTAGCAAATTAGTCCCTCTTCACAACGTCACTCTGATTTAATGACACAAGCACCTTGCAGAGCAAGGACAGAAAACACTGCTTCTCTTCCTCTCTTCCCTCCCTCACAGCCCACCCTGAAAGGGTCAGCCTACACCTGTCCTCTCTGCTCCGAACCCCAGCAGACCCTGGGCTTCATGTTCCCGCTCCTAAAGGGAACCTCCTGCCTAGGAAACTCATCCCTCGCCCTCTGAATTCCAGGTTAACGACCAGACATCCCTCTGAAAAACGTTCTCGTATCTTCCAAATAAAGTGGGTCCCTCCCTCCTGGGTTCCCAGACGCTCTGGACTTGCCCACACGAAGCAGGGCGCCATCGTCATCTACCTCGGAAGCCTTCTCCCATCAGCTCTTAAACCGCTCTAGCAACTCAGTGCCCCCAGCAGACACACTGGATACGGCTCGACTGGCACTCAGACGTTTTATTAAGCAGTGCATTAACAGCTGAATAGACACCAGCTCAGATTTGGTGCTACAACGCCTGAAAGTCCAGGACGCGAGTTGCAGCTCACCGGGGGCGGAGAAGCGCGGCGAGGCCGGCAGGACGCCCTCCGCAGTACCCCGGCGGCGCGCGAGGTGGCAGTGTCGCCCCACGGAAGGGCTGCGGCCGCAGCCGCGCGTCCCGTCCACGGAGCCGGACGGGGGAGAAGGAATACGAGGGGCCAGGGCCACGCTGACAAGGCGGCTGAAAGGATAACAAGCTCACACACCCCAGAACACGAATTAGGTCAGCAAAGGCGGCTATGAGAGGGCAAAAAGGCAACTTGGGAAAAAGCTACTTTATTCAGTTGTTAATACAACGCGGAAACTTAGGTGGAGCCCAGTTGCCCAAAAGGCTGCAAAGGTGGAGGGGGGGGCGACGGGGGAGGGGCGCTGGGCAAGGGCCCCCGTGCCCGCGTGCACGCGGGGCTCACACCCACTCCTGCCGGCCACAAGCCGACACCGAACCCACGTCTCTGCGTGTGTGTCTGCAGGGCCGCGGGTGAGTCAACCAACAGAAGCTGAAGGAATGGTCCCCACGCAGAACAACGAACAGCCCGGGACCAGAAGTCAGCGCCCAAGGAGGGCGCCGCGGGTACGGGGAGGGGCAGCACCGCGCCGCACGGGCACAAGGGCCTGGGGCGGAGCGCACCCTGCGGCGCTGCACGCGGGCCGCACCTACGGCGGCAGCGGGGCCCGGAGACGCACGAGGCGGCAAGCGCGCGGAAACGTCCAGAAACGGTGGAGAGGACGCCCGCTCGGGGAGAGGGGGGCGCACGCAGCCGCGCGGGCCGACACGCGTCAGGGCTCGGGGCCGTTTAGAAAGGGAGGCTGCCTTCTATGATAGGTACGACCCAGATGCCACGCCACGTCCAAACAACGAAGCCGGCGGCACCTGGGAGAGGTGGGAACGGGATTCCTACCACCCGGGCCTACCGGCTCCCCATCTTGAGCTAAGAAACCAGATGGGCAATAAAACGAGGACCATCCAAAGTTCCACGAAGTAAGTGGAGACCGCTCGCAAGGAGCCCACAGGGCCAGGCACCCGTGACCACGGCTAGGAAAGCACCCGTCTCTTTCCCTGTATCTGCTGTCCCAGCAACGTCATCCAACGCAAGGATAAAGCCAGAAAACAGAAGGTCCTCCTAAATTTCTCCCTCGGCACAACCCCCCATCCCATTCTGCGGGCTCCGCCCCGAAGCCTCTGCTGAAGTTCGCGGCCTCGCTCTTGGCCCCCTGCCCTGTTACTAGACCCCTCTGACCGGCACAGACTTGTTCTCTCAGATGTACAGTTATGCCGATAACCAAAGCAGGAATAATTTTACCTGCTGACAATAAATTACCCTCTACCCCTCTCCTGGGAATGCAGCAGTTGATTCAGTAGGACGTGGCGAGCCCCTTGGGACAGAAGCCTGTCCAGCCCTCTTCCCACCCCCACGGCTACTGAAGTGGATCCGAGCCGGATTTCCTATGAACGAAGTGTTCCAGGGCTTAAAACAGAAGTCCTAACAATGGCCACCTTCCAAGATGCAGATGGCTTTTCAGATACACAATAACTGTACGCTTTTTCACAAATACATTACATCACTTCTGCTGTTGGATTTATCAGAAAGTTTAATCATTTTTTTTCTTGCTCCTCTGATGGGGCTCTAAGCTTTAAGCTCAAAGACAGAACATGTCTTGTGTATTTTTGTACGGCCAACGGCACAAAGTAAGCTCACAAGAAAAGTTAATGCTACATGGCCAGTGTGGGCCCTGACAACACCAGGTCACGGTCAAAAGAAAGGTGAAGTGCACACACCAGCGGGATGTACTCAGGCATAAAGTGTAGAACGTATGATAGAAAGAGTTCTACGGAGAGTTAAAACGTACATTTCTGACGTACAGAATAGCAATACTGTACTATAAAATTACATGCTTCATAATATTTAATCACAAATTCCCACACTTATGAAAACAACACATTCTAAAAGTAGAGGGTAACTTTTTGTTCCATTTCCTGAAAGTTCTAAATTGTAAGGAAGTTACTTCACTTTTATCACTTAAAACTCTGAAGGAAAAAAGCATCATTTTAACATTAAGTTTTTCAGAAAATTCTTAGCCTTCTCTCAATAAATTATAGGGGCTTAGACCAACAAACAGGATAAATCAGTAACATCAATAAAAACTCTGAAAACTGATGGAAATACTGAGGCTATTTCAGCTTTATTTTGAAAATATTTTATTTTGAATATATTAAAGTATTTTGAAAATATTTTTGTTTTGAAAAATATATATTTTGAAAATATGGGGGTAAGTGGACATAATTTTTTTACCTGTGATGATTCACTTAACAAGCAGAGGGAACAATATAAAGAACAATACTAAAGAATTAGTAAAGCCAAAGATTCTACAGACTTCACTGTGCAGTCATTCTTAAATTTATAAAATCCATTTTAAAAATGAAATGAGGGGGTGATGTCTTGGGAGTCATGAAATTACTCAATAAACTTATTTATGAATGAAAGAAAAAAAGTCACTGCAGATTACATACTTATGGCAATCCATCAATCAATGATTCAGCTAGACTGAGGGCAGAGGGCTACACCCAAGGGCTCGACAATCTCTCAAATTTAAGAGAGCAGCCAAAATTCACTCTTCTGAAAACTACCAATGGGTCATGAAATTAATTCACAAATCTGCATCTTTCAGTTACACACTGCAGTTTCATTTGCACGACAAACCTGTCCCTCTTCTACAGAAAACTGGCACCCGAACTGCTAAACAGAATTCAGACATCCAGAGACTGACCAAACTCACACCAAATCCGCCCACCAACTGCCAAGGTCCCGGGTGATGGGAAAGGCACGACCAGCTCACAAGCACCATGACCCGCAATGACCAGAAAGCATAGGGAGAGAGCTACATGTTACTGTGAACACCTATAGTTAGGAGGAGTTCAGAGGTTTTTATTCACTAAGTAGTTTCACAGAGAATTGATACAAAGAACCGAACACCTAACCTGCAGTCGGCTGTTTTACCCAGAAGTTAGGCCATAAAGAAGGTCTTTTCCTGCTGATCTAGCAAAGGAATATATCCCTTGAAATAAATGCAAAAAATAACAACAGGGAGCAGACAAGATGCAAATGTCTGTGCTGGGCATGGCACATGTAAATCTGAACTAAACACAGTCCCTGCCCTGATGGAGTTTACAGACGAAATACATTTGTTAATGTTTTTATTTTACTACTCTTTGACTCACCACAAAAATAAAACATTTTCATTCAAAGACTAACAGTAAATATAAAAATATCATTATTGGCAAGAAAGCTTAAAGTATCGCCATACGTACGTAAAACAATCTTAAGTCTATTTGTGGGTATGTGTGTATCCATGCGTGCCTATTTGAACTGTCATACTTACATAGAGCACACGTGTACATCACAACACGCCAAGCTCAGGGCTGAGCATCTTTATCCTACAAGTCTGTGCAAAGGCTAAGTCTTTAGAGGTGTCATGCCTTCAAGTCAACGAAAACCTCAGGCTTCACTTTTTCCTTATACACACACACAAGCACAGTAAACTTATGGAAACGTGGACACTCCAAATAGTGGTTACATATTGCTGGGGAAGAAAGGAAGGCAGATTTGAAGTATTTTGTCTCCTGAGGGAAAATAAACAAAAAAAGCAAAGCAACCTAGGTAGTAGATAGTGCTTTTGTAAAAATTTTTTTAAAAGACTACGATATAGGGCTTCCCTTGTGGCACAGTAGTTAAGAAGCCACCTGCCAATGCAGGGGACATGGGTTCAAGCCCTGGTCCGGGAAGGTCCCACATGCTGCGGAGCAACTAAGCCCGTGTGCCACAACTACTGAGCCCACGAGCCACAACTACTGAGCCCAGGCGCCTAGAGCCCATGCTCCACAACAAGAGAAGCCACCGCAATGAGAAGCCCACGCACTGCAACGAAGAGTAGCCCTCACTTGCCGCAACTGGAAAGTGCCCACGCGCAGCAACAAAGACCCAACTCAGCCAAAAATAAATAAATTAAAGAAAATAAATTAAAAATAATAAAAATTTTAAAAATTTAAAACATTAAAATAAAAAGACTACGATGTAAAAATAAATAAAAGCTTGGCCACATCCGAAAGGAGAAAGCAGTACATGGATATGGGCCAGAGCCCAGGAGAGCTTCCTAAGGACGGAGACATGGCAACTCACCCTGTGTGTGGGAAACAGGGCGGGACCCGGGGGGAGGAGGGGCAGCTCTGCCTCCAGGAGGGGAGGGGACAGGAGCACAGGCAGCTCTGAGCCCAGGTGGGCCACTGGAGGAGGGGGAGGGGGACGCGGAGCGGACAGGGCGAGGGGGCACCTGGGGCAGCTGCCGTGGAAACGGGAAACCCAGCCGCGGCCTGAAGAGACGGGTAGGCGCAGGCAGAGGGACAGCTGGGCCTGAGGTTCGGAGGTTACAGATTTCAGTGAAAACACCTGAAAAGACTCCACTAGCCTCAATGCAGCTTCTTCTGAGAAAGGAACAGTTTCCTCTCCTGCAATAAGGGGAGACAAACCCCTTAACAAAGTGCTCTGAAAACTCTTCTGGAAACCAAAGCATCCAGTCCGACCCGTGCGTGGGAATCGGGCCCGCGGTTCAGCGATACCCGTGTTTATAGAGCGGCTGTGTGTGCACGCTTTAAAAAATATATATTTTAATGGTTGAATTGCTGATCCAAAGGTTTTTAGCACTTTACATGTAACTATGTCTTAAACTGAAATGGTGAGGATGGCTGGCCATTAAAGAAAAAGTAAAGAGAATGGACGCATTTGTTTATCTCCTTTCTTAAATTCTCTAAAATAAGTCCCTCAGGTGAAATGAATATTATCTCACTTAGTATTTCCAAGCTAGCAAAATACCCAGCATCTAACAAATAACAAATGAAAGAAAGGCAGAAGGTACCTGATGTTCCTGTCCAGTGTGTACAGCTCAACTAATCGTACCTAATTAAATGGGCAAGTCTACACTTTAAAAATTCCACTTTATCAGAACCACAACTCTCTCCTGAATCACAATATAATTTAAAAGGGCATACTGTTTGCCATACTTAAAACTGTTAAACATACTTAAAACTGTTAAAACAGTAACACCAGGGGAATTAGAACACTGCTGTCATAATTCCTTCCTAAAGAAAGTTTAAAGCAGCTAAAACACTGGGAGGACAAAATGTAAATGACCAAAACAGGGAACGGAGTGAGAACGCCGCCCGCGGCTGACATTTCCGAGCACCGACCACGTGCGCCCTGCTCTGCTTCCTTCACACAGAGCCCTGCATCTCAGCCTCACGCCAGCCGGAGACACTGAGCCCTGCCATCACTGTCCCCACTTTACAGGTAAGAAAACGGAGGCACAGAGGTGGATCAAAAGAGTCCTATATTTACCTGGTGAAATTAGGAGAATCATAGACTCGGACGTCACCAGCACGCAAACATAATAAGGAAAATGAATACTCATCTCTTGGTCATAAAACAAAATTCTGAAAGTCTCTGATATTCCTACTGCACTGTTGTTCTCCAGGCTCAAGCACAGACAAGTCACTCCCCCCAAGAGGTAATGACAACAGGTCCCAAAAAAGAGGGGTGGTATTATTATCGCAGACTTATATACACCCCAAATACAAGCGTTCTTTAATTTTCAAAACCGTGCTTACACCAACTGCTCAGAGCAGAGACAAGTCTGTTCAAGGATCACAGAGGAACATCCTCCCACTACCCTTCAACACAAGCTTGGCCAAATACTAGGAATCTGACTGAGGGTATCTACACTTAGTCTCTGAATTTTTGGTCGTAGGAAATCATGATCTACCAAATACCCATAGATTCTTCACTGCTTACTAACGCTGCCACCTCATTCTAATTAGTCCAAAACAAACAATTACTACAGTCCACTCTTGCTGCAAACTCCTAAATGCATTCAATTTAGGATTATCCAAGCCAGGGCTTCACATGATCAGCAGGGCTCACATTCACTGCCTAAACTGACTTTAAAAAGAAAAAGCAAATATATTTAAAACACTGCAATCTACCTTCCATTTAAAAGAAAAATGAATAATAATTGTCAGGAAGCCGGCACAATGTGGGCAGAAGTGCTGGCGGGTTTCAGGGGCCGCCATCACCCCTTGGGGAGGCCACCCCAGGGAGAGATGCAGTCCTCGCGCCTGCATGAACACAGCACCATTTTCCACAGAGGCGTGAAGAAGGCTGGGAAATGCCGCTGTGTGGGGGGCAGCTAGGGCTGCAGAGTCACCAGGTCTGGGCCCAAGTCCAGATCCCGAGTTGAGCTGTGACACAAGCCTCAGCACCCTCACATGTAAAACGGGGGTGATGAAAGATCTACCTGCAAGACGGCTGCAAGGAGGAATTAAATCAATGCACACAGAGAGCACGGATTCGAGTGTGTGGGACGGACGAAGGGCTTGTTACACGTTTGCTACTGCCTCATCATCGACACGGCCCAAACCATATTTCAGAGGGAAAGGACAAAGTAATAGAAAGCTGACGCTGACTGCCACTGCACTGCTAAAACACACGTCAATAATATTCATCGGAGATTGCCAACCCTGACAGGTGTACACCCATTAAACGGATAGCTTTTAATTGCTCCTGAAAGAGAACAAATAGTCTTAAGTTAGTTACATAATGATTCCTTCAAGGATAAATATGTTAAGGGCGTTTGCCCCTGGTGTGAGTTTTCTCATTACCAATTATGTCTGGGTTATTTACGACTCTTCTCCATTGCATGTATGTTCTCTGAAGCCCTAGATGGATATTGACAGCCAAGAACCATCCTGCATCAGATCCACCCATATCTTCTGAAATCCATCCGTGACGGCCCCATTCCTTTATCTGCCCAAGTTCAAGCACTGTCACCTCAGATGACTGCAATTCTCTAACAGATTTCCCTGCCCGTCCACTCAATCTAATCCACCCTTTGTGTTTCCAGGCAGACACGGATATTATCTCAGGGGATGTGTGGGGCTGGGAGGCGTCTGGTCACATCATTTAGCTGCTTGAAAACTGGCCGCCTACCTACAGACTAAAAGAGACTTAAGAAAGACAACCAATAAACAACCTGTACCAAAACAAATTTGAGACAAAGAAATTTGATTATTTTCAGGATATGAAAGAATTATTTTTTAAGGTTTGATGATATTATTGTGGTTAAGTTTTTTTTTTTTTAAGTCTATCTTTTAAAGATAAAAACACATATCAAAACAATGATGGCTGAATTGATATGTCTGGATTTACTTCAAAATAATCCACTGGAGGTGGAGTAAGAGATGAAACATCATTACTTATCAGTCGACAACGTGGCATGGTGAGTCCACGGGGGCCTGTTTTACTACTGTCGCTAATACTGTGAACATCTGTAATTTTCCAGGATAAAATGTAATTGAGGAGGAAAAGCACTCATTTCCAGTCGCCTAAAGAATCGAGGATGACTTTTTCAACAACACAGTCACACGCAAGCGTGACTGTGGCCTGCCCCTTCTCCTGACTCCACACACCCCAGGCCATGCGCACTAAACTGGCCGCATTGTTCAACACGGGACGCCAGGCCCCTCCCCCTCTGCCCCTGTACAGACAGTGCCTCCTGCCAAGAAAGTCCCGCGAGACCACCAGACACGCCAGGAGACCCAGGGCAAAGGGCCCCTTCTCCGAGACCCTCCCCCTGCGCCCCTTCTGTACAAACCTATAGTCTCAGCTACTCTGGTGGGTTAGTTTTTATTGTTGTTGCTTTCCTTTTTTCTATTTCTACCTCCCTCAAAAGATTATAGCCTCTCTCAGGACAGAAGCTGTATTTTATTTATTTCAATAAAGATTCCCTATAATATGCATGGAAAGTAGTAATTACTTAGTAAGTGCCTTGAAAAACAGGAAGGAAAGTCAACAGAACAACCGTCATTCACAGCAAACATTAACAAAACAATCTGTCTAGTAAATCAGAGCTTACGTATCCCTAACACACCAATATTTATCTACTGAATGTTTACCACATTGCTTAAAAAATTAGTTGCCATTTTTTCAAGCAGTACGTTACAGATCTTAAAAGGAACATCAATATGATTTAAAGAAGAAACTTTCCTTTGGAAAGACTCTACACTATTTCTCATTTCATAAAAGTCAAAATACTCTGTAATGTGAAATACTATCTCTAACTACAAGTGAGAAACATATAGATGCTGATGTGAACTTATCAGCAAAGGACTGAAATAGTTGAAATGCTTCACATTTCTAAATTATGCAATAAAAGTTAATGCAAAATTAAGGCAGGGCTGACTTGGCAAGGTGCCCCTAGTACTTCTTTGATACTTTAAGGCCATCATCTAGCTGCTGCATTACACATTGTGCAAAGACAGAGGAAACACCTACTAGTATAAAACTTCATTGGCTTCATGTCTTTCATATCTCACAGTTTCACACATTAACCTGTAAAACAAAAAATAAAGACATGAGTTCATCGTTTGTCATGAAAAAACATACTAATAGTTTAAAAACGTAAATGAGACATTATGTAGAAAATTAACATTACTTTTATGAATTGTCACAATCATTTATTGGCCTCAAGATAAATATTTGTGGTGCCTAGGTTAACAAAATAAAATGAAATCTGATAAAGAGATGCTAGAAAAGAAACATTTTGTTAGATGTCAGCTTCACCCAGTTTATTTCATAGGGAACAAAACTGTATGTGTTTTATACTTTGTAAATGACATGTGGACAAATTAATGTTCCCCAAGGTAAACAGAAAATGAGAAAGAACCTGAAAATCAGAAAGGAAAACCTATTAACTTAAAAAGTGACAACATAATTCACAGTTTAACATTAATGTTACTTAACAGTATGGAATTTCAGACAAAAGTAGGCTTTTATTAAAGTGCGTATTTTTATGACTAAGGACTAAATGAACGCTTTACAACTTAAAGATTTATTTACTTCAAATGATTCATCCCTGAGGAAAATAAACTATGAAAATTATAGAAAACATGAATAAATGTTTAAATATTCAAAATTACCTCAAAATTACCATGTAAAATTTCCCAGAAGTTACAGAAATGCAAAAGAGAAAAGGACTACTTCTTCTTAAGAAGGAACTAGGAAACAGAAAAGGCTGGCTGTAAAAGTGACTATTTCAACAGCAGTGCCATTTTGGTCAGTGGGGCTACCAGCCCCGTCTGTGAAACACGGGGATCTACACACATCCATCTTTCCGCTGTTGGCACGCTCTTGATTTTTCACTTGAAAACGACCCTCCCGGGTTCTCTTTTGCCTTGATCGTCCCACAACCAGCACCCTGCTTCAGAGGACCCCTCAGCCTCTCAATCCCTTACCCGAAACTTTCACTTAACTCCAGAAGGTAGCATCGAACCTTGAATATACATCGTTAAACATAGTTTTAATAGACTGCACCATACCAATTCTTCCTGGGAAAGGATGAGGGACACAACTAATGGGTCTAAAAATACCAGGTCTTTAAATTATGTAACCGGCTCTGCCCTGTTTCCTGTTACACCCTTTTCACTGGATCTCAGTCCTTCTATGGTGGACCCTGTACTCCTGCGGGCTCACCCCTCCCACACCATCATCCGTTTCTCCCTCTCTCCTAAATCGCTTCCTCGATACACAAACACACCTTATGGGGATCGCCCACTGTGTGGGGAAGGAGACATGCTTGACCCCATATCCCCCTCTAGCTACTATCCACAGTCCGCTTTTCCCACAACAGAAATTCTCCTTTTAGAGTTGTCTATGTGAATACACTGTCTCCATTCTCTCACCCTCCTCCCTCTCCTCCATCACTGGGTCCCTGAAACTCAGAAAAAAGGGGGGCTGGGGGTAGCTGCTGGAGGCCTAGTGGGTAGGACTCCGTGCTTCCACTGACAGGGCCGGGGTTCAATCCCTGGTTGGGGAACTTAGAACCCACAAGCCCTGCGGCCAAAAAACAAAAACAACTCTGAAAGGTGTCAGCTTCCTCTGTGTTATCTCAATCTTTTCTGACCTTGTATTAATGCCACTTCTCAGCAACACGTGATGACTCCCTTTTCCTTACAGCGTTTTCTGCTCTAAGTCTCCTGGTTTTCCTCTTACTCGTCATTTTTTCAGTCTCCTTTGGACCCTCTGCCCCTCCCACTCCTCTACCTGACTCGAAATGCATCACCTCCAGGGGCTGTCCGCCCTCTTCTCCACTGCACCATGTAACCTCATCCAGTCTGTGATTTTTAACGTAATCCGCAAGCTGACGGCTCCAAAGCCATGCCCCACACCTAACCTCTCACCGTGACACCACGCATCTACATGCCTACTCGGCGGAATAGCCGCTCCATGTTCAAATCGTCCAACAGATCGTAAGTTCCTTCCCCCAAAATCTGCTTTCCCACAGTCAGAACCCAATCGTGTAGGCCACAATCCTTGGAGTCGCCATCCTTGACTCTCCTCCCTCTCCTTCAAATCCCATCTTTCCGCCACATCCCGTTTCCAAAACCCACCCTCCCAGGCAGCCCACGTTCACCACCTGCCCATGAAAACGCAGTCTGAGCCACCTTCCCACTGCCATCTCCTACCAGGACCACACGGGTAGAGTCCGCGTCTGTTCTGCACACCTGCTGTCCATTCTCCAGACATGACGTCACATCACCTCGCACCTGCTCGCTTGCTTATGTATTTATGTATGTATGTATGTATGCATGTATGTATGTTGGCCGCACAGGGTCTTAGTCGCGGCACGCGGGATCTTTCTTCCTTGCGGGGCGCGGGCTTCTACCTCACACCTGCTCTTAATCTCCACTGCCTTCACGTGAAAATCCCAACTCCTATCCTGGAATACGCAGCCCTGCACTGCTGACTACACTAGCATCCTATGCTTACCCTCCCACGGCCCCTGCCTGTTCCCACCGTGGGGCATCGGGGGCCCGTCGGCACGGCAGGGGTCTCCGCACAGCTGAGCCAACCCAGGTGTTTCCTCCTTTCAGCCACAAAGTCAAAGCGGCCCAGCATCCACTCTTACCATGCCCGACGTGCTAACATCTAAATCCTGTCTGCCCCACGAGGAACGGCAGGGGCTTGGTCCACTTCACTGCTGTTTCTTCATGGCCTGCCTGGATGTTTAGCACGTAGTAGGACTGCAGTGGATAACTGCTGACTGCACAAATCAACTAACCTAGCGCCATGAGAAAGTCAAGATAAAATCTTCTATAGGACAGTGTTCTAAATAAATGGAAACAGTACCAAAATGCTTTTTTTTCCTTTAAACATTGTTAAGGAATGTTTTATCAAAAGCATACTGATCTTCCCTGAATTCCTAAAGAATATACTAGCCAGAGTTGTTCCTTAATGTCTAAAACCGCCTGTATAATAATAATTACACTCATTCATAATGCTAAAGAATATACATGTATACAAACTCACATACATATAACCATATATGTTATACTATATATGCAGTATGTATATATATGTATACACACACACTCTCACATACATATAACCATATATGTTATTCTCTATATAGTGTGCGTGTGTATATATATGTAGTATGTATATATGTATACACACACATAACCATATATATGTTATACTATATAACCATGTATATATGTTATACTATATATATGTAGTGTGTATGTATATGTATACACACACATAACCGTATATATATGTTATACTATATATATGTCATGTGTATATACACGTATACACACACACACACACATAGTTCAGCAGGCTCTCGCTTCCAGCACTGCACGGCCCCAGTCACTCCGCTCGTATACACACACACATAACCGTATATATATGTTATACTATATATATGTAGTGTGTGTATATATAAGCATACACACACATAACCGTATATATATGTTATACTATATATATGTCATGTGTATATACACGTATACACACACACACACATAGTTCAGCAGGCTCTCGCTTCCAGCACTGCACGGCCCCAGTCACTCCGCTCGTATACACACACATAACCGTATATATATGTTATACTATATATATGTCATGTGTATATACACGTATACACACACACACACACATAGTTCAGCAGGCTCTCGCTTCCAGCACTGCACGGCCCCAGTCACTCCGCTCGTATACACACACACATAACCGTATATATATGTTATACTATATATATGTAGTGTGTGTATATATAAGCATACACACACATAACCGTATATATATGTTATACTATATATATGTCATGTGTATATACACGTATACACACACACACACATAGTTCAGCAGGCTCTCGCTTCCAGCACTGCACGGCCCCAGTCACTCCGCTCGTATACACACACATAACCGTATATATATGTTATACTATATATATGTCATGTGTATATACACGTATACACACACACACACATAGTTCAGCAGGCTCTCGCTTCCAGCACTGCACGGCCCCAGTCACTCCGCTCGTATACACACACATAACCGTATATATATGTTATACTATATATATGTCATGTGTATATACACGTATACACACACACACACACATAGTTCGGCAGGCTCTCGCTTCCAGCACTGCACGGCCCCAGTCACTCCGCTCGTATACACACACATAACCATATATATATGTTATACTATATATATGTCATGTGTATATACACGTATACACACACACACACATAGTTCGGCAGGCTCTCGCTTCCAGCACTGCACGGCCCCAGTCACTCCGCTCGTATACACACACATAACCATATATATATGTTATACTATATATATGCCGTGGGTATATACATGTATACACACACACACACACATAGTTCGGCAGGCTCTCGCTTCCAGCACTGCACGGCCCCAGTCACTCCGCTCGTTACACATCCTTGGCCTGCACTCCCACTGGAGCTTTCTCCTCCCCTCTGGCAAATACGCTGCCTCTGATCCACCTGGGTGAAGGCAGTAAACCTTAGAAAAACAATGCCGTGTGGAAACGACGTACAGCACGTCAGTGGGGACCTGAAAACCTCTGCATTGCACACAGTGTGTGATCCTACAGCGACACAGCCAATGAACTGCACGCCACCAGCTGCTCCGGATCAACGCACTGCTTGCAGACGGACTGCCCCACAGCGCACAGAGCGAGGCTCCCACAGAGGACAGCCTCCCCGCCTTCCTAGGAGACCCGCGTCCCACTGCCCAGCACTGAACAAACAGACCTGGAAAACCTTGATTAAGAGCTTTTGTTGTTTTTTTGCTAAAACTGGAAAACTGTATTATGTGGAAGTCTTAACTCTTCTCTATTAATCCCAGGGGTAAAATTTTATTTATAAAATTCAAAGGAAATAACTTATCTAAATAAGACGTTCTTTTCCCAGAAAGGGTAGTTAATATAAAGCAGTTTATCCAAGTCATTGAGTTTATCTGTACCTCTTTTCTTGCTATTATTCATTTTGCTATCCTGAACTTGTCCTAAAAAAGGACTTAAGTTAGTTGCAGCTGATGTCTTGCATAAATATAAGAAACAAACGACTTTTTGACACAAGCAGAACAAGATACACATCTTAAAGGTGACTCCTCGTAAGTTCATGCCAACAAAGCTGAATAGTCTCCAAAATAGACTTTTTAAGGTGTTAAGTATGCTAAACTATACTGTTGAAGTAATCAGTTATTTCTAACCAAAATTTACTTTTGAAACAGCAGAAAATGGTTAGTGGGTGTATGGGTCTTTATTGTATTACTTCTACTTTTGTAATCTTGAAAACTTTCATAAGCTGTACTAAAAATTTCCTTTTTCTATTGCACCAAATTACTATTACCTAAGTAATTTTATAACTACATATACTATAGACACACATTATATAATCGATATATCTGAATATTATCGAAATATTATCCATGTGTAGTCTTATATACATATGTCAATGTGACATTTATATTTTCATATTAATTAATTCATTTGCATTTGCAGGTTAACTGCATTCAATTAAACAGACAATTGGCGATATAATTTTTTCCTAGGATAGCTGTCATCAAGAAACATAAAATGAAAGTTACATACTTTAGAAATTATCCTTGCTTTAATTTGAGCCATCTTCCAAATTCCCAGTGGTTTTGCCCTTTCTAATAAAACTTTAAATCATTTTCATTACAAATTTAATTTGGGAAGTATTCAATCCTCTTGATACTTTTTTCAATTAACAACTAAATATGAAATTGACATGCTCACAAATTAACTAGTGTTTAAAGAGTAAAGGGGAAATACATAGAAAAAGTATTCCTTTCATAATTAAAAACTGCTGGTATCAAAAGTAGCTGGAGCTGGAGACAACAAAACTTTCCCATAACGTCCTAGTTGGTGTTTATATGTAATCCATCTTCCTAAGGTCCTTTATTTTCTATTCCAGTTAATCACTGGATTATACAAGATGTTTCTGATCTTTTAATGTAAGCCCAGATAACCATAAATAAGGTTGCTGTATCACTGTACAAGAGAAGTGGTAAGAGTTTTATATGAATGGACTATATAAACAACAACTATGGTATCAACTGAATTTCCCAGAAAAGGGCAGTCAACTTAACGCAATAAATATGTTATATATAAAGACCTAAAACATACTAAAACAGTGAACTGAATCATTCTTGGAATAGTTAAACACATTCTGGTTTCTTATGTAGCTGAGTGCTAGGAAGGAGATTTTTATTTGCCAGGATGGCAAATAATGCTCCTTTGGTGTGTTCACCAAGTGGTGTTTATTGCTTCAGGTGGGGAGGGCAGGGAGAGGGACAGAAGGCAGAGAGGTGACCACTACGGCAGAAATGTCAGAAATTATCATATGGACGTAAAACTTACAAGGCCAGAGGAGGCCGAGGTTTCACAAGTCAGTTATCTTTAATCCTGCTTCTAAACAATAGTAAATAATCACATAAAACCCAAGCATCCTATTATTATTCATATTAAAATGACTTACCTAAGCTGATGCTCCCTCAGGTTGGATAAGGCTTCCATACCATGCAAATAGGAATACACTATTTCCAGATCCTGTTTGAAAAAAAGGACAGAAATTATTAGACTTGTCGGGAAAAGAGGCTTCTAAAATAAGTCATTATATTTACAGACCAAATTTAAAATAGCTTTTTTTTTTTAAATACAAGTTTTTTAGACATCAAAAATCACATTATTAAGAGAAATGCTGGACTGCACAAAGGTCATGCATCACAACTGCCTCTGGGATACACAGAAAGGCCATTAAAATATAAACTAAAAAAAAAAAAATATATATATATATATATATATAAACTAAATTGGCTCAAATTTACAAAAATAAATTCCTCATAAGTTGTTATCACCTATTTCCCAGCTTTTACATCAAAATATCAAATGTAAAGTTTTAACTTTAAAGTATAAATATTTACCAATTCCATCATTAAATGATTTTCTTAGTCAATATAACATTAATGCATGTTATTTCATGCCTACACTTAAAAATGAGCATGAATTCAATTGTTTTCTATTCTTACCAAATGACATTTCTTATATGCAGAAATATTTAAATTTAAATATTCTCTTTTAGAAAAAGACATGCCTTGCTTTTCCAAATCATATTACAATACATAGAAAAAAGATTCATAGTTATTCATGAACATTTAGAACAGGTAAAAATTCAAAATCCTGTTTATATTCATTTATATGACAAGCCAGCAAGTAATTAGTATTTTTTTTAATTGAGGTATAGTTGATGTACAATATTATACAAGTTTTGGGTGTACAGAAGTTAGTATTTTAAGACTCCAATGAGGGGACATCGCTGGTGGCGCAGTGGTTAAGAATCCACCTGCCAATGCAGGGGACACGGGTTCGAGCCCTGGTCCGGGAAGATCCCACATGCCGCGGAGCAGGTAAGCCCGTGCGCCACAACTACTGAGCCTGCGCTCTTGAGCCCACAAGCCACAACTACTGAGCCCACAAGCCACAACTACTGAAGCTCACACGCCTAGAGCCTGTGTTCCGAAACAAGAGAAGCCAACGCAATGAGAAGCCCGCACACCGCAACGAAGAGTAGCCCCTGCTCAACGCAATTAGAGAAAGCCCGCGCGCAGCAACAAAGACCCAACACAGCCAAAAATTTAAAAAGCAAATAAACTTAAAAAAAAAAAGACTCCAGTGAATATCTAGCAGTTTCTAATCTCAAGAATACAAATCTACATTTACTCCTCCCCCAAATCTTAGCCCAAATGTAAAACAAATGTATTTCAAGAAATTTGTAAAATTACCCTCTTTTAAAATAATATAGCTCTACTGAGCTATAATTCACACATCATTTTCTTTTCTCTTTTTTCTTGCAGGGGGCCACAGCAGCACTGTGCACATGACCCAATCCAGGTGGTGGGCACGACCCTCCCTGGCCCTTGGCTCCACCCGGGCTGCCCCCTCCTCCTAGAGATGAGCCACTGTGAGTGGGCCCAGGGCTGCCGGACTCGCTAGAACTCAAGATTTATCACTTGTGAATAATTCTGTGGTTTGTGTTTGCCAATCACCACCATAATTCCTGAATATTTTTACCACCCAAAAGACAACCCCACACCCTTTAGCATTCACTCCCCATCCTCCCTTCCCCCAGCTCCTGGCAACTGTTACTCTGCTTTGTGTCTATAGATTTGCCTATTCTGGACATTTCGTGTAAATGGAATCTCACAACGGAAATACACGACCTTTTGTGACTGCCTTCCTTCTCTTGGCCTAATAGCTTCAGGGTTCACCTAGGCTGCAGCAGGTAACAATACTTTCCTTTGTATCACCAAATAGTACTCCATTATAGAGAGATGCCACAGTTTGTTTATCCACTCATCAACTGACGGACATTTGGGTTCTTCCTACTTTATGGCCGGTATGAATAATGCTGTCATGAATTCTCATGCATACGTTTTTGTTTGCACACCCGTCTTCAGTTCTCATGGGTATATATATATATACCTGCGAGTAGAACTGCTCATTCATATGGTAACTCTGTGTTTAGCTTTTCAAGGAACTGCCAAATTGTTTACCTAAGTGGCTACATCATTTATAATCCTATCGGCAAGGTCTAAGGACTCCAATTTCTCCACATACATCCTTGTCAACACTAACGTCTGTCCTTTTTATTTTAGCCTTCCCAGGTGTGTTTGAAGGTGTTGATTTGCATTTCACTAATGACCAAGGGTGCTGACCATTTTTCATGTGCTTATTGGCCATCCGTACATCTTTGGGTAAATACCTATTCAATTCTTTGTTCACTTTTTTTTTCCCCCAGGGGTTATTTATTCTTTCTTTTTTTAACATCTTTATTGGAGTACAATTGCTTTACAATGTTGTGTTAGTTTCTGCTGTATAACAAAGTGAATCAGCTATATGTATACATATATCCCCATATCCCTTCCCTCTTGCGTCTCCCTCCCACCCTATCCCACCCCTCTAGGTGGTCACAAAGCACCGAGCTGATCTCCCTGTGCTATGCGGCTGCTTCCCACTAGCTATCTATTTTACATTTGGTAGTGTATATATGTCCATGCCACTCTCACTTCGTCCCAGCTTACCCTTCCCCCTCCCCGTGTCCTCAAGTCCATTCTCTACGTCTGCATCTTTATTCCTGTCCTGCCCCTAGGTTCTTCAGAACCTTTTTTTTTTTAAGAGTCCATATATATGTGTTAGCAAAGGGTATTTGTTTTTCTCTTTCTGACTTACCGCACTCTGTATGACACACTCTAGATCCATCCACCTCACTACAAATAACTCAATTTCGTTTCTTTTTATGGCTGAGTAATATTCCATTGTATATATGTGCCACATCTTCTTTATCCATTCATCCATCGATGGACACTTAGGTTGCTTCCATGACCTGGCTATTGTAAATAGAGCTGCAATGAACATTTTGGTACATGACTCTTTTTGAATTATGGTTTTCTCAGGGTATATGCCCAGTAGTGGGATTGCTGGGCCATATGGTAGTCCTATTTTTAGTTTTTTAAGGAACCTCCATATTGTTCTCCATAGTGGCTGTTATCAATTTACATTCCCACCAATAGTGCAAGAGGGTTCCCTTTTCTCCACACCCTCTCCAGCAGTTATTGTTTGTAGACTTTTGAATGATGGCCATTCTGACTGGTGTGAGGTGATACCTCACTGTAGTTTTGATTTGCATTTCTCTAATGATTAGTGATGTTGAGCATTTTTTCATGTGTCTGTTGGCCATCTGTATATCTTCTTTGGAGAAACGTTATGTTTAGGTCTTCTACCCATTTTTGGATTGGGCTGTTTGTTTTTTTGATATTGAGCTGCATGAGATGCTTGTATATTTTGGAGATTAATCCTTTGTCAGTTGCTGTTCACTTTTTAATTGGGTTATGTGTATTATTGCATTTTAAGAATTCTTTATGTATTCTGCATAGAAGACCCTTATCAGGTACATTATCAGTAAATACTTTCTCCCTTTCCGTGGCCAGTCATTTCACTTTCTTGGATGGTGCCGTCTGAAGCACAAAGTTTTTAATTTTGATGAAGTCCAGTTTACCTATTTTTTCTTTTGTTGCGTATGCTTTTAGAGTCACATTTAAGAAACCATGATCTAATCCAAGGTCACAACAATTCGTTAATATATTTGCTTCTAAGAGCTTCTTCTTCCACAGCTTTAGCTCTTACGTTTAAGTCTACAATCCATTTTTAATTACTTTCAGATTCAGTAAGGTAAGGGTCCAAGTTCATTCTTTTGCATGCAGATACCCAGTTGTCCCATCACCCTTTGTTAAAAATACTATTGTTTCCCCAGTGAATTGTACTGGTGCCCTTGCTGAAAATCAATTGACCGTAAATGTCAGTGTTCATTTCTGGACTCAGATCTATTCCGTTGGTCTGTATGCCCGTCCTCATTCCACGACCACTGTCTCATTTATGCAGCTTTGGAGCAAGTGTGAAATCAGAAACTGTGAGTGTTCCAACCTTATTCTACTTCTCTGGGTGCCTTGTGTGCACATTTGAATTTTAGAATCAGCTTGTACATCTCTGCAGAAACGCCAGCTGGGGTTTTGATAAGGATTTTGCACTGAATCTGACGATCAGTTCAGGTAGTAGAGCCATCATCACGGTATTAAGTCTCCCAATCTGTGACACGGGATGTTTTTCCACTGAATTAGGTGTTCCTTAATTTCTTTCAACTATGTTCTCTACTTCTCAGTGTACAAATCTTGCACTACTTTGGTTAAATTTAATCTTCTCTTTTGATTAAGAAAAAAATTTCTGCAACCTTAGGGATACCTTTGAGAACAATCCAAACTATCTGTGCACTTAGATTTCATGTATCAAGGGCACAGGGAAGTGACAGTGAGTCACAGAATAACTAGGTAAGGAATTCCAAACCTTTCTAAGAGGATTCCAAGAAGGTTTTCAGCCTAAAATATATTATTGCACACCTTAACACAATATTATGATGTGTTAAGAGGAAAAAAATACCTCATTTATAATTCTCAATTGTCCCAATTTAAAATGTATTAATACTAGAAATTTAAAGTGTCGCCCTCTAATGTTCAACTTTCAAATAAACTGATGGGCTTTAATTTTATTCATCTGTAGCTTTGTTATTTCCCATAAGTCTTTTAAAAGCTATTTATAGATTGAAATCTAAGTCTAGACCTAAAAGTGCAATACAAATAAGAAAGCTAAAACAAAACCTTCCCCACCATCCAGTTAAGAGTGTGCATTCCGAAAGCTAATAAATCCCTTCTTTAGAAGCAGTCATACCCCAGTCTTAATATTCTATTTGCAGGTAGGGAAAGCCAATAAAAATGTCCTAATTGATGAGTTTTCTTTAATATTTATAATAGAAAGTCCTTCTGAATAATGCTAAGGTTCACATTCTACTTTAGGTATTACAAATATGGGCTACTTGCAGTCGTTACATAGTACAGAAGGCCACCCTCCCATTTCTGAAGAGCTTAATAATCTGAATCTAACACGAAAGTCTTACCCTTTTTTCACTGAAATACCGATCAGCCCCTTATAAGCTGCCCAAGGCCCACAGTACTTCTATCTAAGCAAACAGACAAGACTATTTATGTTTATTAACCTTCATCAGGCAAATAGAATATTTACACTGACCAAAAATGTCTATTTAGGAAAGGAGTAGAAAGAAATAGCGTTTTTCAAAAGCTGGAGAAGGGAGAAGTCTGAAAGAAACCTGAAGGAACAAGAATTTGGAAGATTCGAATCAGAGTGGAGGAAAAGAATAGCCCTAACCCTTCAAAGACAACAGGCCTGTAAATAACGGAGTGTCTTCTCCTTCAAACCAGCAAAGCAGAAGCCAAGTAAAAAAGCACGTTCCTCGATGCCGCGGCACTTTATTCATCTGTCGCTCTTCAACATTATGGGGTTTCCTAGTTGGACGGGGGCACCTTCCTGGATAAGTTACGAAGTCACGCCCATTATGAGTATCAGCATTGCATGCACAAACTTAGCAACTCTGAGTATGAATGTATAACCTGCATGATTACACAGAATCTATCTATGAACAATACTACTACCATTATTTCTTCATCTTAAGACTATGCGTAACTAAAACCTGCAGATTCAATACGATTCGTTAATAAAAACGTGCAGGACCACTGCGTGCTCTTACCAATAAGTCGCTGACATAAGTGACAGGTCAGGAAGCTGTTTCGGGGCCTGTAATATGCACTGAGCGTGTGCGTTACACCATTACTGCAGGACCAAATTTAAAGTGCAGTTTGTCCTTCCGTCTGTGTGTAGCTGCATAAGTAAAACACCTGCACCTCACATAATCCTGATGTTTGGGGGCAGAGTAAGTTTAAACATGTGTCAGTCAAGCAATACAGAACCAAAGAATCTGGTGCAACTGTGTCGTGTATTTTAGATGTGTGGCCAGACCATGAGCTTCTTCAATGAACTCAACAATTACGCCCAGAGTTTCTCTATTACTCTTAGAAGAAGTCATCTCAAAAGAAACTTTTACCTGGTCTATGCCACAAGGAGCTTGGAAACTCGAGGAGCAGACGTCATTATTCTAACACGAAGCCTTCACAAGGAAGGCTGGTTCATCTAGCTGGAATTAGACGACTTTACAAATAAATTCCACCTCAACCTGAGGTCTCTTCTTTGTAACTAACAGAAGGAACAGTAAGAGACTGACATCTAGACGGCAGGCAACAAACAAGTCCATGTAATGTTTCACTGGGGACCAGCACAGGTTTGGGTGAGTAGGAAAGCTTAGGAAAAAGGCATCGGGAAATCTCTGCTCTCGGTGACTCCAAGGGATGAAAGACAACTGAGCAGAGATGAGCCGGGGAGACTGCAAACGAAAGGAAGGCATCGGGAAATCTCTGCTCTCGGTGACTCCAAGGGATGAAAGACAACTGAGCAGAGATGAGCCGGGGAGACTGCAAACGAAAGGAAGGCCGGCCCTGCAGCCACGCTTCCCTGCAACACAGAGCCTGGTGGCCAAAGAGCAGGTTTACCAGCGATGAGGGACTGCAGGTGACGTGAACGACACTGAAAGGCAAAAAGGGACACACGCTTTCTTCTCCTTTCCTAGGGGCAACGCGGACTGCGCGGTATTCCGAAATAGGCAAATGTGGCCTTCTGAATCTTCTTATCAATTTTCTGCTACCCTCTCCCCAGGTGTCCAGCGACCTCGCATCATGCCCACCGTCACTCTGGGCGCCCTGCCCTGGTCTAGAAGCTGAAGGGAGATGATGTGAACACACACGTGAGTGATCAGTGGGGCTTTGCTGCATCTTCCCCGGGGACCCGTCGGTCGGCATCTGCATTTCCACAGTCCAAACAAACCTCTAGGTGGTAGGAGATTTCAGAAATGAAATACACCGGGGGCCACGAGGAAGGAGACCCGGAGACAGAGGCTCTGCCAGGAGCTGCCTGACCCCTCCGAGCCCGCCCCTCACGCGTCCTCCACTTTCCACGTGGAGGTTTCAACCCTCATCTCCCCTTCATGGTTGGCCTTTGTTAAAATAACCCGGGAGTTGGTAAGGAACGGCCTTCACCCAGCAAGGAGACAGAAAGGCACAAGGGTGGGTGCTGAGGAGTCCTCCTGCTCAGACCAACCCGACACCTGCCCCGCGGGCAGCATCTCAGAGCAAGCTTCCTCGTAAGAGGGACAGGGAAATGTGTGCCCTTCGGGGACTTACACTCTTGGGTTCTTTTTTTTTTTTTTTCCCCCTCTCTACACAAACGAGACACTCAGCGTGAAGTTATGTTTGAACAAACTTGACTACAGGAAAAAATATATATATATGCTGCAGCACTACATCACCTGAAGCATCAGATTGTGTCATTTCTGTCCAGAAACCATGATCTGCAAACAACTTGCAAACCTCCCCACTGCACCTCCCAGGACAAATAAAACCCACTTGACTATTACTATTTTAAAGGGCCCTCAAAAAATATAAGCTATTTCCCCCCCCCAGGTTCTCTAGTCCTGGATACAAACAGGAACACATTGCTTTAACCAGGAAGCAGCATTTTTCAGAACAATAGGCCTTTTCTAGAAAGGACATCCTTTTTTAAAAATAGATGTTATTTGAAGGCAGAGAAAAGTCATAAAACCACTGCGGCCCAGCAGACAAGAACACTGACCAGCCGACTGGAATGCAGTTTTCCATGAAAAAGACTTTTTTTTTTTAAATCCCAAATGTAAACAATGTAAGCATCCTCTAAGTCATCTGGGAGATGGACTGTTCACAACCTAAAGGGTCCTCTTTCTCAGAGTGTGTAAACACAACCAGGCTCAGCGGGAAGAAGTCAGGGAGAGCTCCCACATCTTGGGCACGTTCTCTAGTACCTCCTTAGAGGCTCACTCAGGATATAATCGGCTTCAGAGCAGACCTCTAATTCACCGAAAACCAGGTTTTAATTTCCCTTGCTTAGCAGCATGGGGATTGGCTAACAACTTACGTCTATTTTAACATGATCTTTGAAGCGCTGAAAGAGGAGACCCATCCGCCACCTCCCCCCTCCCCTCCACAGACGCATATTTTGCACTGTACTATGAGAAAGAATATACCCTTTCCCTCTAAAGTGACTTTTGTTTCACATTATGAAGCTACATATTTGAACTATAATCAGAAGCGAGGTGGTCAAAGGTACAACCTTCCAGTTACCGATTTTTTAAAACAAAAAAGAAGTACGGTTGATTCCTTTAAAAAGACTGTATCTCAGTCACATCAAAGAAGCTAAGGCCAAGACCGCGCCAGAGCCTGCGGCCTACGGAGGCCCACGCGGTGAGTGGCCTGGGCGCCCTGCCTGCGCTGCCGGGACCAGGAAGCACGCTACTGAGACAACGGCTCTCCCTCACCAAGACAAGAAGGTAATGCAGCCCCCCTGGCCAGAGCCCGCTAGCCTGGAATTAGAGTTACGTTCTGAACGGTATTAACAAGGAGGCTGACAGCTAGACTATCCAAGGCTCACGCTCAAGGCCACAGCGCACGGGGGACGCCCAGAAGGGAGAGAAGTCTGCACGCTTTGCTGTGTCTACCGACGCGGGGGTAGGCTGAAAAGTTTTACCTGGGAGAGGCCGCGTTTCTTTACGCTGAAACATGTAAAAGCCATCCTCGGAAAGACAGCGGAAAGAACACGAGCGCTGGTGTCCAGTGGAGCAGAGCCCAGGCCCGCCTCCCCACTGCTGCCAAGATGCGAGGTCCTGCACGTGCTACCGAGACCGTCTGCACACCAGCACGACTCCACCTACTTGGCTGGGCTGTGTCACCAAAATGACACAGAGTTTCATAACGACGCACGGCACATACAGACCCTTGAAAAGCGGGGTAGCTGATTTCCTTACCTGTGAGATCTGCAGACAGGCACACAGTCACGCCAAGAATTACAAAATTTTAAGTATCCCCGAAATTTATATACATCAGATTTTGTATAAATCACTGCATTCTTTTCATATGTATCTCTATCCGAAAAAAAAAAAAAAAGTCAAATGAATTATTCATGAAACATGTAAAGGGCCCCTGGACGGCCTGCCGTCTCAAGCCAGCTTTTACATCCGGTGGGACCGCAGGAGGGGGCCAGCCGCCCGCAGAGCGCGAGACCTGCTCGCACTTCTGAAGCCTGTCGCCGTCTGCCTCCGGGGCTCCCCCAGGCTGCCTTCCCAGGAGAGCCTCCCGCCACCGACCCTCGCACCCCTTCCACGCACGCGGCCGACAGCGCGGGGTGCAGCCCAACACAAAGCCCCTCAAGCCCCCTGCCCCCAGGGCCCCCCCCCCGAGCCGTCACAGCCTCCCGGGCTGCACACCCGCACGGGCACCCCACGTGTGCTCTGTGCAGCCGTTTTGCCTTCCGGGGGGCACCTGTTATCTCCTCGGTCAGAGAACAGACACCCCAAAGTCACTGCTTTCTTTTACACCTCTTTCTCCTCTCGGCATCTAGCAACCGGCTGCGTTGCCAGGAAAGAGAAGGGCTGGTGGTGTGTAAGACCCTAGGGCGAACGCTAGCCCTGGGAGTAACGGGAAGAAGGGAAGGCAGGGAGAGGTGTTCTCAGCCCCGGTACCCAGACAGACTGGGGCAAGCGTGCACATGGCCACCGGGCGGCAGAGCGGACCGGCGGTCCCTCTAGGCCTGGGTCTCACAAGGCGCGCCCACTGTGCATGCACACGTAAGTAGGAGACTGGATCTTTACAACATCCCTGACGGTGGCTCAGAGACCACGACCGTCCTTTCTCCTCTGCTCCTAATGAAAGGGGACGGGGGAGCAGGAAACAGGCCCATTAACACTCCCATTAAAGTCACTTCATTTCTACCATCCCGAGCAGGGAGAAATCTTATCTTAACCCGGGCACCGCCCTCAACCCCACACACCCTGGTAAAGAACCAGAGCATTTAAAAAATGTCCAATCACTACACCGCTGAGGTGTCTTGGGCCCTCTTGCCTCATACCCCAGGAAGTTACATCATCACATACTTCAGGGAAATGTAAGGAAAAATCCATGGTGGAGTGCATGATTTTCCGTAAAACTCTTTTTTTTTTTTTTTTTGGCGTGTCAGTATCAGTTTATGAATTGTGACAAGTGTACCATCCTTGTAAAATATGAATAATAGGAAAAACTGTGTGGAGGACATACGAGAACTCTCTGTACTATCCTCTCAGTTTTTCTGTAAATCTAAAACTGTCCTAAAAATAAAGTTTTTTTCTTAAGTTTTTATTGGCGTATAGTTGATTTACAATGTTGTGTTAGTTTCTGCTGTACAGCAAAGTGATTCAGTAGAACTCTTAAGTTTGTTCTTAAACAGCAATTTCAACCCTAAATCATATGAAGGCTGTTTCTGAGCTTACTAATTTATACCCAAAAGGAAGACAATCCCCCAGAGCTTTGATTTCATTCAAATGCACATATCAAAACGCAGGAAAATAAAAATGTTAAAAAAAAAAAAAAAAAAAAAAAACCGCAGGAAAACCTTGTGATTATATGACTGGTCATCTAGACTCAGCCTGGATACACTCCTTCAGCCCCAGGCTCTTGAGTGCTGCATCTTTACAAGACGCGTGGATGAGGAATTCCAGAAGTAAAACATACAGGTTCAGGCTGTTCTGTGTGTCCAAAATGTCCTCAGATGTTCTTATATATAAGAGAGTTTCTGAACAGTTCCTAAACTTGAGACAGGGATAATTGTAAGGTAAGTACCTCTTGAGTTAGCCATGAAAATTACAAAACGGACCTCGGGGGTTAAGCAGAGCCCACCCGGCCACGCCTCCTCTGTCTCTAGCTGGCGGCAGGGAGCCCAGGAGACTCAGTGCAGGGGAGAAGAGCTGAAGGAGGCAGAGGAGAACCTCCTGAATTCTGGGGAGCGGAGGGCGCATCGCACGTTATCCCCATCCTCAAAGTCTACCTCTTACTGAAGAAAATGTGAGAGTTAGTGATTCAGCAACAGCAGCCGTCCTGCGGCAGTCCTTATGCCCCTCAACGGGCAGCGTCGTGTTTAGCAACTGAGACACACGTTACGCCCCTGCGTTCACCGCCGTGTCCGAGGGGAAAAGAGCAAGTAGGTTTGGTCTGTGAAGGTTAAAATTTTCTCATTAGAAAAAAATCAACAATTTCATTGTAACTAAAAACTCATCTTGCGGACAGCTAAGAAAAATATCAGGTGTCTAAATCAGCCCACGATTCCTGTGCTCAAGGGTCAGCATGTGTATTTCCACTTCAGAACAATGCACACGACCAAGCTGACACGTCCCCCGAATTCACATCTCTCTGGCAGCGGGAACAAACATCTCAACAGAGCTTCATGGTGAAGTATCTACTTTATTTTAATCCCTCAGACTGCAAAATGCGTAGTCAAATTTTAATTGCACAGACACAGATTCACGCACTAGAGAATGATTTGCCGTGAACCGAATGCCAGCCTGGTTTTTGAGCACATTTTAAGTTCACACTTAAACATTTGATTAAGTACAGCCAGAAAGGTCAATCAGCTGTATACATACGCACACACACACACACACACACGCGCGCGCACACACACACACACACACCCCGACTAGGATAAAATGATTCCTGGACCACCTTCCCTTTCAATTAAAAAAAAAAAAGGAGCCAAACATGCCCCCTCCACCCAGTTCCCCTCTAAGGACACAGTTACAACCTTGGCCCCAGTGTGGCACTCGTTCCCCAGGGATGGTCTGGCTCGGGTTAAGCCCTGCAGGAACCGAGCTGGTGCGGGTGGGTGGAAGGGGGCAGAGCCCACCGAAAACCTGGGCAACAAGGGCCCAGGGCTGCAGAACTACCTTCAGGACGCCCCCAGTTCCAAAGACCACCTAACTGCAAAGGCTCCTCGAAAGGTGTGCATGGGAACCATTCACTGTGCCAGCCTGAGCGTCCCTACAGGAGCGGGTTCGCACAGCCCTGGCGGAACAAAAGCAAAGCACAGCGGGTCACTGAGGACACGAGCTCTCCACAGCCTCTTGGCAGAGAGGAAGCACTCCCGTATGAAAGCAAGTTTTAAATATAGAAAACGTCATTGCTGCTATTTTTCTAGGACAAAAGACAAAAATAATCTGACATATGTTTTTCCCATCTTGAATGTTTTACCGAGGAGTCAACCGCCAAGAGTATTACTGATTCTCAAACTTTTTTTATTTCTCAAGCGGACAGGAGAAGCACATGAGAATATTCTACCTAAGCAATTAAAGCCTTCCAACTATGTTCGTCAGAAATGAACTAAACGCTGAAGACATTTTAGATACTGTCCAAAATTGATCTCTTTCAGATCTGTCCATATATAAATAATTCTAATCAAGTGCTCCACTAGAAAGTACAGCAGGTCGTAGTTTCTGAAGCATCCTACCTTTCAGTCATGTTTCAAACTCTCCTTGGAAGCTAACATCTAACATCATTACTTTACAGCTGTCCTGCTGCCCCCGACTATACAGGATGTACCACGCACACCTGACAGCTTAAATTTGTGGATGTGTATATTTGACCTATACACTGGACTCCATCACATTCATAAATAAATATCATAAATCAAGAGCCCTTTGGCCATCAAGACAGCAATGCTCTCTCTCTCTCTCTCACACACACACACACACACCCCTCTGGAGACCTCGAGCATCATTACCAAGACCCTCCAGAAATCAGGAGGAGACAAAGAGCCCTCGGTGAAGTCGGTCACGGTGCAGGAGCCATCACAGCCGGACGGGAAATGAGAAGGAAGGTGGGAAGGCGGCCCCCAGCCCCACGTTTCCTAAACTACATCCAGAACTCAGAATGCCTGGCACTTCAGGGCACCCACTTAGGTGAGCCTGCCGCTAACATGGGGATGAGGGGTGACCGCAAATTCCCCGAATTATTCACCTCTTACTTCCAGCTCTCATTCTCAAAACTTTCCGGAGAAAAGCACACTAGGTATTTTGACCCTCCCCCCAAAAAGAGATTTTTTTTCAATAATTTTTATTAAAGAAATCTCTAAACATTATAATCTTCTGGTGGAATGCCGGGCCTTGGAATAGAATGGAAACTTTGCAGAAAACGTGGCAAGATGCTCTGGGCAGGGCAGGCGATGGGGGCGCACCCTGCGGGCACCTCTCCCCGGACCCTGTGCGCCCCGGTCCTGGCTCTGCGATCCCGGCAGCCACTCAGCCCCTCTGTGCCTGTTTGCTCACCTGCAGACTGGAGAGGATGATGGTATCTAAAGGAAGATTCGCAAAGTGCCGAGGACAGAGCCTTGGCCAAGAGCCGGCACCTTCTGAGCACCAGCTAACGTTTTTATCACTCCGCTTTTAACAACAACGATGGAAATCTAAGGCGGTCGGGTGCCACAGGGCGAAGGAGGCATCAGGAATTCTCCGGCCACGCTGCAGAGACGTCCGGGCGACATACTCGGAATAGCACCTGTAGTTCTTCCTTTGTGTCTTCTTGGGTGATTTCTGGTTTTACAGTAAAACACAATGCTGCACGTAGCAGCGAACAGCTGGACTCGAAAATAAAGAATCCTAAACACAGCTCATATTTTTCCTAATACCAATGATAACTTCTATTGAGTCCCAAATTTCAACAGAGAATGTGGGGAGAGAAGATCCCAAAATCTGTTTGTTTAGACGTTACCCTTCCCCTGGCTCACAGGGAAAGCCCAGGCCCGGAAGACTCGCTGCGCACACAGCCCCGCGCCGGGTGCCGTCCTAGAGACGGTTCAACCAAATCCTGGTCCTCAAAGACACACTACTCTACGTACAACAGATAACTAATCAGGACCTAGTGTACAGCACAGGGAACTCTACTGCGATAAACCAGTATCTATATACTGTGGTATATCAATGTTCTATGATAAACCATAACGGAAAAGAATATGAAAAAGAATAGATACATGTATCTGTATAACTGATTCACTTTGCTGTATACCTGAAGGTAATAATACAACATGGTAAATCAACTATACTCCAAAAAAAAAAATTTTTTTTTAAAGATAATCAACAAAGAATTAGGAACAAGAAGGAAAAAGAAGAAAGACACTCCATCTGTGAGGGCCCATAAAGTCCCTCACAGATGACTACAATGCGAGAGAGAAATTCAGTTGTAAGTCACAGGCATCAGAAAACAAGTTTTCTAACTCCCACACTCAACAAATGCTCTCCACCGCTCCATCACCACTGCCAGCTGTTCATCAGACAGTTTATCTAAATCACATCACACACATTCTCCTGGGGGCCCGGGACCCTCACACAAACGCAGTGAACTAATGACACCAGAAATCACAAATATCTATAACCTCACCCTCACAACTTGCCACTGAGTACCTACCATGCACAGGAAAATGTGATTAGACCCTGTATTCAGCTTCAAGTCCTCTGACCACTAGAAAAAGCAGTGTCATTCCCGAATTATATCTTTACTGAGGTATTTAAATTTATTACAGCTCAATAATAAATTATACAGCAATGCCCTCTGACAAAAAGTCAAATAAATTTGCATGCCTCTGGGGATGAAACCCCACTTGACAGAACCACCGGCTAGGCCAAACTCGGGGGACCTGAGACCCCCACTGCCCTGCACCCAGTCTACTGTCAGAGCCAAGCGCCAACGACAGGACGAACTGGGACAGAGCCAGGCAGGGGAGACGGGGAGGCAGGGGCACAACCACTCCCGCTCTGGTCACAGGCCGTGCACCACCATCCTCAGTCACTCCCAGCAGCTGACCGTCCGCAGAGGCTACACGTGCTCGAAGAACATCTGCGTGGCCAACAGGCACATGAACAGATGCTCAACATCACTAATCATGAGACAAATGCAAATCAGAACTACAGTGAGGTACCACCTCACACCAGTCAGAATGGCCATCATCAAAAAGTCTACAAACAACAAATGCTGGAGAGGCTGTGGAGAAAAGGGAACCCTCCTGCACTGCTGTTGGGAATGTAAATTGATACAGCCACTATGGAGAACAGTGTGGAGGGTCCTCAGAAAACTAAGACTAGAGTAGCCATATGATCCAGCAATCCCACTCCTGAGCATTTACCCTGACAAAACTACAGTTCAAAAAGATACACGCACCCCAATGTGAACAGCAACAGTATTCACAATAGCCGAAACATGGAAACAACCTAAATGTCCTCCGACAGAAGAATGGATAAAGAAGATGTGCCATATATATATATATATATATATATATATACAATGGAATATTAATCAGCCACAAAAAAGAGCAGAATAATGCCATTTGCAGCAACATGGATGAACCTAGAGATTATCACACTAAGTGAAGTAAGTCAGACAAAGACAAATACCATGTGATATCACTTACATGTGGAATCTAAACTATGACACAAATGAACCTATCTACAAAACAGAAACAGACTCACAGACACAGAGAACAGACTTGTGGTTGCCAAGGGGAGGGATGGATTGGGAGTTTGGGATTAGCAGATGCAAACTATTATATACAGGATGGATAAACAACAAGGTCCTACTGTAGAGCACAGGGAACTATATTCAATATCATGTGATAAACCATCATGGAAAACAATTTGAAAAAGAATGTATATATATATATATATATATATATATGTATAACGGAATCACTTTGCTGGACAGCAGAAGTTAACACACTGTAAATCAACTATACTTCAATAAAATTTTTTAAAACCAGAATATCTGAAAACACATTCTTTTTGCATATTATCACTAGCAGTTATTTCTGGGAGCTCTGGCTTTTGAGAACATCCAACATTCACCCAGAACTAAGCCTAGGGAAAGAGTTGGTCATGTAAGCTCCAGCGGGATCAAAAATAAAATACAATTACATGAAGTAAAGAGGTAACTTCCCTGTGGGGTTCACTAAGCAACTCTAATAACACCACCATGATAGGGTCTAAAAATGTTCTGAGCCACAGCGCTGGGTTTTCATAAAAACTGCGTCACTTGGAAATGTGACAAATGTTAAGGATATTATTTAGATATATTAATCCCTGCCTTTTTAAAAATGTCACTTCATTACAGCTAATCCTCATTTTGAGTGGAAAACGTCAGTCACTCAAAATCAAACATTAGGTAATTATGGAACTAAATCTACTACATTAGACTGCTTGTTCCTGTGTATCATTTACCCCTCCTTAACCCTGAACTATATGGCAGGTAAAGACTTCCTGTTACATTTCTTACCCTTCTGGACCCAAGGCATTGTTTTATTCGGGAAGGTAATCATTAGACGTCACTGAAGGGACGCACATGCAACCTCTGGAACCCCTTACTTCACAATGCCGGGGGGATCCCACCAACCACGCATACGGGTCTTGCCCAAGGGGGCCGATTACCCTGCGAGTGGATCACTCAGTGCCAAACCCTGAAATGCAGAAGACAGTGCGGCAGCCCTGCAGCACCTCCTCACGCCCCCAAACACTCATGTCCATCCTGCCGATACTATTAGCACCCAGAGCGAAAACGAAATGTTTACACATTTTAAAAGAACAAGGGGGGAAAAAAAAAAAAAAAAAAAAACACGGAGTGAATACCTTTTCTCCTCCACCACCCTTTGCGTCTTTTCTGCAGTGAGTGAGCCGATCAAGCGTACGTACGGAATCACACAAGCAACAACCACACCCCCGGATTTTGCAGCTCCCGACACTGGGCTCTCCCCATCCCCTCCAACTCTCTCCTTAGAAACGCAGAGGCTTCCCACTGACCCTCCCTCACCTGACCTTCCGAAGTCCGCGGAGCAGCAGCTCTGTTTCCCTGCCAAGGTTCTGGAGTGAGAGGTTCATCCCTCTTACCCCTTTTCTCAACTATCCAGTTATTGCACAACCTTTCAGAATCTGATCTTTGCCCTTCAGTTTGCTGAAATCCCTTTCTCAGAGATCACCAAGGACCTCTTTCAAGCAAATTAGCATTGCCTGTGCCCCCCCGTGCCTAGCACTGTTCTGGATGTTAGGGATTCACCAGTGTACAAACCAGACGGAACCCCCTGACCTGTGGACACGCGGGTCCAGTGGGAGCAAAGAGACTGACTAAGCAAAGTATCGAAAGTGTTAGGCAGTGACGAGCAGTCAGAGGGAAAGACGGCAAAGGGCGGAGAGCAAGAGACGTCAGGGGCGGGGCGGCACTGCCCAGCCCTCCCCCGGGTATCCCGGGCCCCCCAAGGGGCTCTGCAGGCTGCACCGGTCTCCCCAGCGCCAGTCCTGGGCTGGTCCTCGATTCTCACTCTTCTGTATAAGGCTCCTTTCACCTAGAAACCGTGTCTGCTCTCAGCCCACCTTTACAAGTAACGCCTGGGCCCTGACTGTTCTTACAAACCCCCCGCCCCCCCCCCCGCCCCCGATCGGTTACCTTACGAAGCTGCTGCAGCATCACTTCAAGTGGGAGCTGAAACCACATCATATTCACCCCCAAAGACTAGCTGCATCTTCTGATCTCTCCCCTCCTGCCACAGGTTCAAGGGGCCCAGCTCTTCCAGTGAAAACCCGAGAAGCTATCTCCCAACTTGTGGTCGCTCCTTGTAGCAGCTCTTTGCTCTTTTTTCACACATTCAATTAGTTTTTTCAGTCCCGTGAGGCTTCCTGTCACTCTCTGTTCCATTCTATTTCCAGTGGCATGGGCAGTTTCAGGGCTTTCTTCCCTTTTATCACGCATAACACAAACAAAATAAGGGGCCCTGGACAGCTTTACAGGCTGTCACCTCCACCAGGGGAGCACTTTCCTGAATCGCCGATCTGCATCTTGTCACACAAGCAGGTTCGGTGCACCCGAGGTCCCACCCCAGTCTCCTCCCACTTCCTCTGCCCCAGCCTCCACTGGAGGCTGCTCTGTCTCCCAGCCTCCTGCCCGCCCATCCTGATGGGCACCTCCACTCACACCCTCCGGGAGGCCTTTTCAGGCCACTCTGCTGCACGCTTCTACCGTTGGTATTTTTCAACATACACATGAAATACCTGCAGGAACAGGGCAATAGGAGCAATACCGGGTAAGCCCCTATGCTCCCAGGGAGGGACCCTATCTCGTACCTCCTTCTACCCGCCATCGACCCTAGGAAATGCGTAGAAGTGCTGGATTCTGGAAGCCGAGCAGCAGAAGGCCCCGTGGCCAGCGGCAGCTGTGTTGAGGCTGGTCCTGAGGCTCAGATCACTTCACAGCGCGACGCACCGAGGTCCCGACGCAGAAGGAGAGGCAAAGGCGCGTCTGGTCACGGCTACCTGCACAACGCACGCGCCTCTCCTCCGGGGGGCACCCTGGACCTGTGCACACACCCACCTCCACGGGCCTCCTGCCAGAGCTGCTAAGGCCTCCAGTTTAGGCCTCTGCTCTTTTCCCGACATCCCTGGAGGACCAACCCACAACTGTCCAGCTCCTACTCCCAATTTCTTACCTCGCTTTCTTCCATTCTTTTGTTTGTGACTGCTTTCTCTTATCCCCTATGATTTTTTTTTTCTTTTCAAATCTCCCACAATATCAACTGCTTACGCAGTTTGACGGTACAATGGCCAACATGCTAAAAAAACAAAAGCAAAATACCTGCTTCTATACTCAACCTGACATGAGTTCTTCACTGATGATAACCTGAGTTTGAAAATCTTTAGACAGAGAGCGGATACATTTAATTCTACTCATGTATACATATATAATATAGAGAAAATCACTGCTGAAACAGATCTGAGCTGTACGTTTTCCTCTGAGTTAAAAATATACTGACTTTAAAATAACAGCTACGGCGGAAAGAATTAAAACTTTGCACCAGGTGGCCCACTTTAAATGTTCTATTTGAGGCAACGTTACTTTAAACAAGACTCCTTCACAATAAGTCATCATTTAATTAATATCCAAATACCTTGAGAGCCAATAACAGTTCAACAAAATAGCTGGAAATCAAATATCAGATATAATTACTCACAGCTGGCTTTATTCAACTGATGTCATATTAAATAAACTTATCCCACAGACCTTCTCCCCTCCCCCCAAAGGGAAACAAATTCCTTCAAGGAACATAGAAGGTTCTTTGTGTTAGATTTTTTTTTAAGTTTGCAGAATATATTCTAGTATTAAAGATTTTCAGCAGGAGTACATAATATTAAAGATTTTCAGCAAGGTACACTTGTTTTTTGTACCATTCTGTGTGTTTGCAATATTTCAGAGCTTTGGAGCCTGGTTTTCCTTAAGACTAATACAAAAATAGCAAACCAGACTAGGTCACAAAACACAATGGACATCTGTATTTTTATGATCTAGCATTCAATTTACTGTTTGGATACTGGGCTCTATTATTTTTGTAGAGATGCCATGTCTCGACAGCTTAGTAATATAAATTACCAAGAATACTGGTTTCAAACCTATTGTTTCAAGGCATTATTTAAATCATTTGACTGTACCACCATGTTACATGAAGGGTAACTTATTACTTATGAACAATAACAACTACCTGTGATATGCCAGGCATTGTACTGTACGGTCTACATCTATCATCTCTAATTTCTGTAACAATCCCACATGCAGATACTTTATATCTAACAATTACCAAAGGAAAAGAAATCAAAGACAGTTTGCAAACTGCTAACCCCACCTCACACACACACACACACAAAGTCAAACTCCACAATAAGCGAGATGATTACGTATCTGCTACAGCAGAATTTTCAAATCCCAAACAGATATTCCCATACTCATGCCTCTCATTCAAATTCATTATCATATTCCCAGATTCATTCATATTCTCTCCCCCCTCCCTCTCCCTTTCTTTCCCCTTTAAGAAAGAAAAAAACAGAAAGAAAGAAAATTACTGGGAGTGACACATGGTATGGTTACCTAACCAGCAAACTTAAAACTGAAGGAGTACGTACTTTAATGAAAAGTTACCATTAGTCCTAGTGTCGTTTCAAACTATGATATAACCTTCCAGAAAGCTAAAATTAAGTGCATGCTTGTAGCATTGGGTATTTAGAAATACAAGTCCAATCACAACAGATCACTTTTAAAAGAAGTTTGTCACTTTTCAACTACTACATATCTTGACACAAAGCAAAGTAATATTAATTATACTCAAAGCAAGTGGCCGCCTCCAGGGCCTAAGATTCAAGCTTTGGTCACCTTACGTGTCCTACTGCTGCTTCACACTCACCCGGACGCCTGCAATGGCCTCCACGGTTCTATGTCCACTCTTTCCAGATCCTCTTTGACCGTTCAGCACATCCATCTCTACATCTTTTTAAACTATACAGCATTTAGCATATAATACGCCCTCAATTAAAATGTGTTGAGTCACTGAACAGAATGTTTCTTCCAGTGCACTGAAGAAGGTAATTCTCATTTTCATGCCCACTAAATAATTTAAATAAATTAATTTTAATACCAAATTTCCTTGGATTGCCTTTGACAGTCCCCCTGGATTGATTCAACGCATGGATTTTAAGAAGAATGAACGTCATTTTTTAATCAGATATTTCACTTTTGCATGTAAGACCAAACTGCTTTCTGCAACATATAATGTAAAAAATATGGACTTAATGCAGCATTATTCACAATAGCCAAGGTATGGAAACAATCTAAGTGTCTGTGGATGAATGAACAGATCAAGAAAATGTGAAATAGATATATATAGGTGTGTATATATAATCACACTTTATATATATACATCTATATCTCTCTCACATATGCACATACACATACATATATACATATATGTAATGTGAGATTTTATTTATCTGTGTGTAATGGAATATTATTCAGCCTTTAAAAAGAAGGAAATCCTGTCATGTGCAACAGGATGGATGAACCTGGAGGGCATCGTGCTAGCTGAAACGAGCCAGACAGAGAAAGGTAAATACTGCATGGCACACTGTCACTGACATGTAGAAACAGAGAGTGGACAAGTGGCTGCTGGGGGCTACGGGGTGGGAGAAATAGGGAGAGGATGGTAAGGGTCCAAACTTGCAGTTGTAAGATGGATAAGGTCTGAGGATCCAACACGGTTGATAATGGCTGACAACCATAACACGGTCATACCACGGTGACTGTGGCTGAAAACACTGCACAGTCATGCTCAGTGGGGGGTTGGCAGGGCGTGGCAGTGGCTCCAGGACCCCCGCAGGTACCGAATCCAGAGATGCTCAAGCCCCTTGTATGAAATGGTGCAGCCCAGCTGACCCTTGAACAACATGCGCTTTAGCTGCACAGGTGCACTTACACTTGGATTTGGTTCACTAAGTCCGTACTACAGGACCACAGGCTCTGAGGCTGGTGGAGCCCGAGTTTGCGGAGCCACAGGTGCGGGGGGCACCGATGGAGGGTGGGCACCCCTAAAGCCCTCATCCTTCAAGGGTCAACTGTATTTGCATATAACCTAAGACTAAGCCATCTCTAGATTACTCTAATACCTAATACGAAATAAATGCTATGTAAATAGTTGCCACCACTAGGCAAACTCAAGTGTTGCTGTTTAGAACTTTCTGCTATCCTTCTTCTGAATATTTTCTACCCTTATCTGCAGAACCCACAGATATAGAGGGGCGATTGTATGGTGTAACTGAAATGTGTTAAGAGTAGAACTTACATAGTCTCAAAAACAACAAAAAAGATACAGATGTGAGATGACGGACATGATAATTACCTTATTGGGGGGAATCTTTTCACAATGTGCATGTTAATCACCACCATTTCAATTAACATACAATGTGCATGTTAATTACCACAATTTCAATTAACATACAATGTGTATGTTAATCACCATTTGTTTAAAAAAAAAAGTTTTAAGATAAAAAAGTGAATTCTAGAAAAAAAATAACGACCTATATTTTGAATGCTCTTTCACGTTTTTATTGAACTTCTACAATCTTTCTTTATTTGCATTATTCTATCAATATAAACAACCAATTTTACCCCCAAAAAATAAAGTAAGCATCCACAAGCAAAAAGAAACATCAAGATAAAGCGCTTATTCAATATTCAGTATTTACACTTCACAATAAAATAACATCTCCATGATTAACTCTCATTAAATGAGGGACTAACAGGGTGTTACTGGGGTTTTGGGGGAGGGAGAAATTCCACTACAGTTTTATAAATCTGTAAAATAGGTACCGTGATAACACACAAAAGTATTTGAGTAGAAGAAACAGTTTTGCTGTAAATAAAAAATTACTGAACCACTTACTTCAAGCACTCACATCTTCTAGTAATTAACCATCTTTTCTGAAATAATATGGTACAAAATGTTTTAAATTAAAAAGAACTTAACTACTTTACACAGCTCAGCGAGTGGCGCACAAATCACCAGAAATGCTTCCTGTTTGCGGGGGTCTCAGGGAGTAAGAGGGCAGCAGGGAACAAAAAAGATTAGCGTTCCAGCCCGCTGCCTACACGCTGACATGTCAACAATTTCTCCTCTCCCTGAGTCACGTGATGAGACAAAAATATTACAAGGCTACCAGAAGCGTCTGCAGGAATGTGCACTTGAATGTGCCTTGCAGGCTGGCACAGTGGGTGAGAGACGGCCCTGGTGCCAGAGTGAGTGCAAGCCACAGCTCTGCCCTGCACGTGATTTTAACTGTGGACAAGTTACTTAAGCTGAGAAAGAGTTCCATTTGAAAACATGGTGAGAAAACTAATACGTACTCAACTCACAGGAGTTCTGTGAAGATTAAATGAGAGGGTGCCAGCAAAACCCTTAGGCGCTGTGCCCATGGCTGGGAGTACAGTGTACAGATGTGGACGGGACGTACGCAGGCGCTGGTCCAGGTTCACTCCTGTATACAACCAGCCCGAACTTTAAGGGCAAAGACTTAGGAGTACGCCTCCCTGGAGGCTGAAAATTATTTTCTAATAACAATTATGATAGTTATCATAGAGGAATTTTTTGCAATATGCATAAAGAGACCCAGATTTTTCATAAACACTTAAAAATTTGTTGAGACAGCATAAAAATGAGCAGAATGAAAGGCTTACAGTTGTTTGCATGCTGAGTTCTGAGGGTTTTTCTCTCCAGAATTTTATAACACGTGCTCTAAAAAGATGAGGAAAGTTTAGAACGTATCTGGGAGATAATCTGAATTACCATAGCTCTCAAAAAACAAGTCTTAACTGCCTCTATTAAGCAACGATTAGATTCCTGAAACGGATCACCATCCTGATTTATTCATCAAACCTAACCACACACCAGGGATCAAATTTAATATGTACGAGATAAGCTATTATGCAGGGCTATGATTAACGAACTACCACAACTGCCATCACACCTAAATTATTTCTTTCAATCAAAGAACACTTTCACAGGAAGAAAAACTACCAGGGAACTACAAATTCTGTATGATCTGAAAACATAATTTAACTATGTTAAAAGAAAACTACCTTCAAATACAGCTAAGATCTCTTCTAACCACTTGCTTTCTGAACGCAATATCACAGAAGAAATTCATTACAAAATTCAATTTTTCTAACACAATCTTTAATTCATATTAAGTAGTCAATCCCTGAAAACAATTGAAAAAAAAATCTATCTCAAAATGTTTAAAGTGCTACACAACAATCCATTTTTTAAGTTTACCCCCAAGATTTGTTTAAGCCATATACATAAAAGAATGTCCTCACACAAACGGCTATCCTTTTTTCCTTTCATTTCCTTTCTCCCCACATAATTTATATATTATCTTTGAAAAAAATAAAGCGTTTATGCATTCAAAACCTATAGCTTTAAAGAACTTTAATTTCCAACGAGTCCCAAATATGTGATCACAAGAAATTAGCAGAAGACTAAAAATATAGCATAGGACAAACTACAGAAGGAACTGTTGCACTATTTTAACCTTTTAAACCTCAATATGGAAAAGTAAAACCAACTTGAATATGAATTCCTGCCTTGTACTCAAAAAGTTCCATTGTAAAAGAGAAAAGGATGATTTACAGGATTATGTAGGTAGAGCGTGCATTCCAACTTCACTTAACCAAGTCCACTTCCTTTTGGAGTCATTTGAAGCAGACTTTCTTCACGTGTGCGCTGTTAGAATCAATGCAACGAACACCTTCCAGCCATAGGCCCAGCACTACAGGGATATCCCTGTGTCATGAATGGGGCTTTCATGACATGGGTTTGAGGCTTGGTTCTACCATTACTAGCTGTGTGACCTTGGGTAAATTCCTCAACTTTCCTCATCTGTAAAATAAGGATAACAGGTATGTTCTTCATTCGGTTTGAAAGAGGATTAAATCTGCCTAAATATTAGCTATTGCGAACATTTCACAGAGCCATGACTATCAGAAATTGATGCGAAATAACAAGGAAGAATCAGTCAGTAAAAGGTACATGTCATAAAATAAATAACATTTTAAAATGAGGATACACAGACGTGTCATCCACAGTTTACCTGACACACACACACACACAAAAAGACCCTTCAAAGTCTGCCCAACTAGAATACTAAAATAATGTTGACAGTTTCTTCCTGGAAAAATCCTTCTAAACTAAAAAATAATGTAAGTGTACAATTATTACGAATCCAAAGCCACATTTCATACTTAGGTATTAGAGTTAAAAGGAATTCTCCTTAAAAAAAAGAAGATAATGTCCAAACACCCTATATACAATGGAATATTGCTCAGCTGTTAAAAAGAATGAAATAATGCCATTTGCAGCAACATGGATGGACCCAGAGATTGTCCTACTGGGTGAAGTACGTCAGACAGAGAAAGAAAAATATTGTATGATATCACTTATATGTGGAATCTAAAAAAAAAAAAAATGATACATATGAACTTATTTACAAAACTGAAACTGATTCACAGACTTAGAGAATGAACTTATGGATACGGGAAGGATGGGGGGAAGGGATAGTTAGGGAGTTTGGAATTGACATGTACATACTGTTATATGTACAACAGATAACCAACGAGGACCTACTGTATAGCACAGAGAACTCGGCTCAATATTCTGTAACAACCTAATTGGGAAAAGAATTTGAAAAAGAATAGATACATGCATATGTGTAACTGAATCACTTTGCTGTACACCTGAAACTAACACAACATTGTTAATCAACTCTACTCCAATATAAAATAAAGAGTAAAAAAAAAAAAAAGGAGGGGGGATTCTCCTTCCTTGCAGATGGATAAAAGTTTGACCACAGGGAGATCAGTACTACCTGTGTTATCCTTGTCTCACAATTTCCACAGGAGCATTCACCTGGGGATCTGAAAACAACGGGGTTCATTCCTCCTAAATTAAGAAAAAGGGAAAAAAAAAAAAAAAAAAAAGGATGCAGCTGCTTCCATCTGGGGCGAGGAAGCTGCTATACAGGTTCCAAACAGCATTGTTCACGCCGTCAACTACAATTACCCCCACGCTGCTAATGAAGAGTTCACGTTGCAGAATTTTGATATTCTGCTAACTTTCTTAAAAAGGAGCAAAACTGTTTAAGCCACGAGAAAGTACCTAACAACAGAGCAAAGTAAACCACAGAAAGCAGTGAAGGGTTGATAAATACATGGGTTGTTCCACCACGGCCCAGCCAATGTACAGATCCTTTTTAAATAGCAGATCATTAAAAATTCTAAGACTGTAACATGTAATGCCTCGAATTTAATTTGTCATATCACATACATGAGGAATCTTGCAGTGGTCAAACTTGATTCCGGAATATCGTTTTTAACAGACCCTGGGACAAGATGAACCACACTGTGTGTTCTCTTGGAAATCTCCGTCAGGTGGACCCCATTACGAGTCCTGAAATCAGAAGAAAAGAATTTTCCCCGCACAGATTCAGGCAACACGTTTTCCCCAAGACAATAATAATGACGCCATGCCACTTCTGCCATACAGTGGAATCTGAATTTACGAATTCTTGTTTGTCAAACAGAAGGAGGACGGTGCAGAATGGAAACAGCTACGTGACCCAGAAGGAAAAAGGCTGAAGGAGACACTGCAAATGACAGAGGTGGCAGAGGGTAACGATTAAGAGGAAGTACCTTGGCATCAGAACCCAGCTGCTGTCCCGGAGACGCTGGCAGAGTTACTCAACAACTCTAAGCTGAAGTTTCTGTAAACTGAAGATAATACCCACTTTACAGTGCTACCGTGAAGATGAAATAAGTTATATAAAGCACTTACACGGTGGCTATCTTATAGCTTTTGCCACTGTTTCAAATTTAAGGGAAAAAAGAATTAGCCAGACTCCACAATGCCAAATAAGACTGAAACCTTCCAGCAAGATGGCCAATGACAATTTCTGGTTCCTTCAAGATCCCAGGTCCAATTTAGCAAATACTGCTAATAAAATTTCATCCTTCTCGGACTTCCCCGATGGCGCAGTGGTTAAGAATCCACCTGCCAATGCAGCGGACACGGGTTCGAGCCCTGGTCCGGGAAGATCCCACATGCTGTGGAGCAACTAAGCCTGCGAGCCACAACTACCGAGCCTGTGCGCCACAACTACTGAAGCCCACACGCCTAGAGCCCGTGCTCCGCAACAAGAGAAGCCACTGCAATGAGAAGCCCACGCACCGCAACAAAGAGTAGACCCCGCTCACCGCAACAAAGACCCAATGCAGCCAAAAATTAAAAACTAAATTTTTAAGAAAAGAATTTTCCCCACACAGATTCTTTGCATCCTTCTCAATAAGATTAAAATTGTACAAAATGAGCAAACTGAAAAGACTAAGTTTTGTGTGCTTTTCAAGATACTTCGGATGCTCACCTGAATGGCCAGTAATCTCTGCTTTTTTTTTTTTTTTTTTTTGCAACCACCAAGGGTTACCATCAGTACTTACTTACCATTCCCTCTCCACAAAGAAGAGAACATTTGCACAAAGTGTCCAATAAGGAACTGTGTAAACGACAGGTGTCCTGTACTTAAAAGTAGAGAGATTTAGGTAGGAAACTGTTGGATACCACTGACAACTTTTTAAGTGCTTTCTTAAAAAGCAAATGACAAGGTAGAGATGTCATTTTATTGACATAAAAGGTAAAGGTAAAAGGTAAAGATGGTTTAGGTACTGCCCTCATGGAAGAGTGGAGATTCACTAGATAGTCTTTTTTAAAAAAAAAAAATATTTATTTATTTATTTATTTGGCTGCACCTGGTCTTAGTTGCGGCACGCAGGATCTAGTTCCCTGACCAGGGATCGAATCCGGGTCCCCTGCCTCAGAGGCGTGGAGTGTTAGCCACTGGACCACCAGGGCAATCCCCACTAGATAGTCTTCACGACTTGCAGCCTCAGGGCACAAGAAAGAGAACCAAAGGACAGTTACATGCTTCCCTTTGCTCCTTGTCCAAATATACTCTGTATCTGTGTCTATATTTACCCCTAAGTAATAATGTTTTCCCAGATAAGGAGAACAATGAGAGAGAAGAGAGCACTGAATTGCAGCTCCTAGAAAGTTCTGTTGGGTGGGGAGTGAAGGGAGCAGGGGATAAACGGGAACTTTACCCACTTTTGGCAAAAATGCAACACAGACACTCCTAAGAATAAAAATTATAAAGACTTTCTGTTTTACATGGATCGCTTTTAAGAAGAAAACATTATGCACTTTCAGTATAACTCTGAAACGCTGGATAAACAAACTGGGCGAACAATCACTCGGGAGAATCAACTTTTTACACGGAACGACTACACGTACCCTTTGCTATTTTTACTACAGAATTTCATTATGCTCTGCTGTCACTGCCCCTGCCTCGTTCCACACCCCAACTCCTCCAAACCCCAGGTTCCCTACCCCACCCTTCTCACCACTGCCACTGACACAAGGAGGAAAGGAAAAAGGGGGTGAAAGGGCTTCAACTGCTTAAGGGATTGTCGTAAGAAAGGATTCCTTTCTTAGAGAATGCAGCTCTAGCAGTAGACATATGTGGGAGGGTCTTTTAAAAATTCCAGATGGAAAAGTTGACATTTGAATGGACAGGGAAAGCCACTGCAATACAGAAATTAAAATTATTTCTTAAGTTTCCCCTCCATCCTAAAAAATGGACTTGGCGAAAAATTCCTTTTCACAAGTAGATTACAGACACCAAGTGCAACAAAACCGGTAGTCTTGTAAAACCTGTTCTTCCAAAACGCCATTCATTCGTCTTGGCTAACAGGTACAGTCACGTTAAGTCACAGGCATGACTCTGAAACCCTAGAAACCACCTTAAAGCGTGATCGGCTTGCGATTCCCAAACTGGAAAGTAAAGAATACAATAAACACATAATTCAGCAATAAAAGGAGCATCAGCGGGCTTCCCTGGTGGCGCAGTGGTTGAGAATCCGCCTGCCAATGCAGGGGACACGGGTTCGAGCCCTGGTCCGGGAAGATCCCACATGCCGCGGGGCAACTGGGCCCGTGAGCCACAACTACTGAGCCTGTGAGCCACAACTACTGAGCCTGTGCTCCGCAACAAGAGAAGCCGTGATGGTCAGAGGCCCGCGCACCGCGATGAAGAGTGGTCCCCGCTTGCCACAACTAGAGAAAGCCCTCGCACAGAAACGAAGACCCAACACAGCCAAAAATTAATTAATTAATTAATTAAAAAAAAAAGGGGGGGGGCATCAGCAAGCACAGAAGGAAACACGAGCGCCCTCTCCCCCAGGCGCTCGGTCACCAGCCCTGCACTCGTACACCCTCCAGGCCAGCGTTCTTCTTGCCACTGCATCCTGATTTCATCCAGGCTCGCTCAGCTACCACCATCAGAGGGCCCGACAACAACGGGGAAGCTGCAGTCCCAACCTCGCGGTTCGGGGAGTCTGCAGAGCTCGCCGACGTTTACAGATCACGAAGTTCCTCACGAAGATGTCTCTCCCTCACCTTGAATGGACAACGCGAGGATCTTAACCGGCCAAATAAGGTGAACAGCCAATGAACCAAGCTACATGCCAGGTGGGAAAAACGGTTCCTAAATTAACTGACCATCAATCACGGTGAGCTTCTTAAATAATACACACCCATGCCTGAGCCCCTCTCCAGCTCTGGCGAACTAGGGATCTATACTTTTCACGAGCAGAATCTGTCTCCCCCAGCCACCCCGTCAAGGAATTCCTGTAATCAGACGAGTTTGGGAAAAACAGAAGTAAGGGAACACCTGAAGCATCACTGGCTTCCTATTATGTGCAACTGGGTTCCTTGTCAAGAGCACCCTAATTATCACTGTCCTTGATAATCTTACGATGTTGGATGGCATTGTGAGGGCAGAGTTTTCATTTTCCAGACAGGGTATAAAAATCATGGTTTTTGTTTATGGTAGGTTAGTTTAATAGCTATAATAGAGCAACATAAATAACCAAAGATGCCATTAACCAGTTAAACAGATAAAGTTAGCATAAAACATCTTAAGGGTTATAGCGAGCTCCTACCTAAATTTTTGGAATAAATGTATGTATTTGTTAGTCCTTCAGGAGAACAGATATACAGCATTTTAGTGCATGGTAACAGTAGCCTGACTTGAGAATTTGAAAGCCGGGATTTCAATATCAGCTTTCCTACAAAGAAGCAAATTACCAAACATCTCTGAGTCTCATTTATAAAAAGGGGTAAAAATGATTTCAGTGTTTTACCGTTACAATTAAGTAAGAAAGGTGTACCATTAATAAAAAATGACTAACATATTTGAGCACTTACCTTGTACTAGACACTATTCTAAGCTATTCCAACTACTGTTTTAATCAATCAAAAATGTGTATCATTAACTTGAATTATTTGTTTATAATTTCTCCTCAGCTCTACCCAGCTCTTCGCAAGATAAAATGCAGCCATCATCCGAACTCAATATCGCATTCAACACTGTCAAAAATCATAAAAGCCACCTGTTTGAAAAGGATCATTTTCAATCTTCAGAGCAGTCTTAGGAGGTAGGTTCTTTCATTATTCCCTATCTTACAAATAAGGAAGTTCAGACAGGTTAAGTAACTTGCTCGAGATCATACAGCTTGTAATCTAGCATCCTTAACCACTATGATAAATTAAATCTCTCCAGCATACAGCACTCAGAATAGATTTTAGTCCTTTCTCCCAGCCTCCACTAATTCAGGATCCTGGGTGGTAAAAACAGATCTCATGATTCCAATTAGGTTTACACATATTCCTTCCCCGGAACATTAAATGGAATTGTCTCCTTAAGCCATTTACCCTCCCCAGCTGGTTGAGCAAGGATACCGCAGTGTCTCTTTTTAAGTCTATGTAAGCCTAAATTTCAAGCTTAGGATGCTTTCTGCCTGTGTTTACCTACCCTTTATTATTAATAATTATAATTTATATTTTTAATTAACATAATCACCATTTCGGCTGGACGACACTCCACTAATGTTATATAAAGATAGTAGTAATAACCTAAGAGCAAGCACAATTACTCTGCCTACTTCTGCATGTTTACAGTGCTTTAGATGCCAGCAATTCTCAACAGGTGAGTTTGATGCTATTGAATCCAAAAAATGAATTTGGATGATGGCTTCACTGTAGGCTATAGAATCTTGGGAAGAGTTGAGTAGACCTGCAAAGGGGAAATTATAAACAAAAAAATTCAACTTGATAATATAAATTTTCGATTGCCTGAAAAAAATGCGAATATTTTAATTAAGTAGACCTTTCTCAAAGGTTTCAGAGTGAGGAAGTTAGAAAGTGACCATTTTCAAAGTAACTATTTAGCTCATCTACACTTTGTAACAAGATACATGACAAGGAAAATATTTATTGTTTTTCAATATCAATCATATTGCTCTTACTTTTAAAAATGAATCAACCTTGAAGTATAAGGATGCCTTTACTAATTGAATGTCAGGTCTGCCAAGACACAGAACAGTGTTCTTTTATTCCTTGAGAAGGAATCAAAAGACATACTTGAGAGTTGTCACATCTTCTGCAATACTGCTCAAACTAATTCCAGGAGTTTCTGCTGTTCTAAAGAGAGTCAATTCAGGTGGGGAACAATAAAATAATGCCCAGTAAGAGCCCTACTAGAGAAACAGATAACATCACCCGTGTTCCGCTACCTGGAAACATCTCACAAAGAAGCCCATTATCTTTTTTCCATTAAATACACTTCTTCTCAAGATAGAATTATATTATTGAACACTCCTACCCTTGTTCAAGGCCAAAGGGAAGAAGAAATGCCTTAACATTTAATTTTCTAGTCCTCTTAGATCTTGTCAAAACAAGGAAGAGGAAATAAAAAAGGTGCAAGAGGTTGATTGTCAGTCAAAATGGAAAATTAAAACTGCTCAGCTGGAATTCCATATTGGCTTTAAGTGCCAAGCTTCTCAACTTCTCCCCACTCATCTACACTTTTGGAAAACTTAAAAATCTCGCTGACTCCCCTACTATATAGTTTAAGATTGTCCCCTATTTCCAATTTGAGAATCTCTGTAGCCACAGTTTTCCCGTGTTAATTTCTGCAGTTTATGTTATGGAAGTTATAGGATTATTGGAATTCCAAATATCAATTTTTTTAATAACGCTGAGTATTTCACCCTTAAAAATTATTGCTTTAAATAAATATGTAGGCTACTGGAAAGCAGTGTGTACCATATACTTATAATAGATTATACAAGTGGTTGGCTCTCTAGGCAAGCAGAATTGTAACGACGGCATGTGGATTATCCTCACATACTACTATCAAAACTGAACACCTGTCTCCACCTCCTTGGTCTAACGTAGAATTCTTGTGAAGCAGTGTGGTGACTTGGAAAAGAATCTGACTGAGATCCAGAATCAAATCTGAGATCCTGAGCAAGTCTTCAACTCCCTCTGGGTCTCCGATTCCAAACGTGTCTTTCAAAAATGGTTAAACCAAGCATCTCTAAATTCTAAACTCTCCTTAGTCAATCACTAACTCAGCCTCCTACCCATCTCCAGAAAGCGTATTGTACAAATTATCAAGTACATCAACATAGCCAAACAACAATCACTGGATCTTTCTTAAATGCCACATGCTGTCACCACTATCTGAGGCAATATGAATTAGAAACAAAGAAAAAACAAGAAACGAAGGTAACGCGAGTGGAATGAGCGATTACATAAGAACGTGATGGTAACCTGAGTTCAAGGACACGAGGACACTGCATTCTCCAAAGCACGAAGACCACTCTATGAGTGAAAGGATTTCAAAAGATGGAAACGCAGACAGGACGGTACCGGTTAGGCAATACTGTAAGGTGCCTTCTTTACCTGTGAGGAGTACTCAGGGGTCAGGTAGGGAGAGAGAGAACGGGCCTCTACTGCTGTCCTTTCCAGAACCCACTGCTGCCTTTGCACCAGGGTACTGAAGCCCACTGGCATTTCTCGTGCTAACTCTAGAGGGCAACCCGCTAACCAGCTGCTAAGACAAACTCTCCTCTGGGCTTCCAGGAGACAAACTGCCACTTACTTACAATTATAGCACCATGTGTTCATGGTTACAGAATCATAAAATACTAGAATCTATCCAACTCCTCATTTGATAAGCAAACTAAAGCTTAAAGACATTAATCAACTTACTGAACACGGATTCCTTACCTCGCCGGCCAATCAAGGCAAATATCCTTACTGGCTACAGTATTATGGACTCAGAGGTAGAAACATGTTTAAAAATTAAAACACACACATACAAATTGAGCATCTACTGTATACCATGCCAAGCACTGAGATTTATGTGTTTCTTTCCAATCTAAGGTTAACTAATTCACAGTTTCATTTAAAACATCCATTACAAATTTGCACAGTACCCCTCCTTGAACAGCCTACAAGAATTATATAAATAATTTCCATGGAATGGACATTTTCTCAAAAAACAGCAAAGATCCGATTTCAGTAAGTTTAAAGGAAAAAAAAAATGCAAGGGCAGAGAACGAAATGCTACACGTGCCAGAGAAAATCTAGCCACTCCTGTGCTGATATTGGAAGCCCTCACCGTAGAAAACTGTGAATTCAGCTGAAAGAAGAAATGAGACCCCCTATTTTTGCTACACTTCTAAATTATTAAAGCCACCAACACGGACATCTACTTTAAGACTCATGCCAGGACTTCCCTGGTGGCACAGTGGTTGGGAACCCACCTGCCAATGCAGGGGACACGGGTTCGATCCCTGGTCTGGGAAGATCCCACATGCCCCGGAGCAAGTAAGCCCGTGCACCACAACTACTGAGCCTGCGCCCTAGAGCCTACGAGCCACAACTACTCAGCCCACGAGCCACAACTACTGAGCCTGCGCTCTAGAGCCCACGAGCCACAACCACTGAGCCCACGAGCCACAACTACTGAGCCCGTGCGCCTAGAGACCGTGCTCCGCAACAAGAGAAGCCACCGCAGTGAGAAGCCCGCACACCACAACGAAGAGTAGCCCCCGCTTGCCGCAACTAGAGAAAGCCGTCACAGAGCAACGAAGACACAACGCAGCCGAAAATAAATAAAAAATAAATATATTAAAAAAAAAAACTCATGCTAAATGCACCAATTTCATTCATGATTTTGGATCCTCAAAGCAGAAATCACCTGGTAAGTCTGGGTCTTACTGTATCTTGTTCACAGAATGAGGAACTGTAATAGTTCTCCAACTTGACTACACATTAGAATCACCTGGGGAAACTTATAAAAATCTGGTGCCAACCTAAGGCAGTGGGTCAGGATGGACCAGGTTGTCACTATTCTTTCATGTCAGTGGGAAGATCTGTGATGGGCACCTGGTGCCTGGTTTGTAGCTGCTTGATCGACCCTCTTTAGAACTCTTGACTCCAAACTCCAGCGGGCTTCCCTGGGTGGAGACATTTGACACATGTCTCTGTAGTTTGCAGCTGGAGAGAAATGCACGTTCGTGGGACTCATGCAAGGAGGGGTAACTTGGAAGCCTGAACCCCACCTCTCTAGCCCTTGCCTACGGATACCTCTCCTGTTCTCCCCCCACTGTGTCCTTTGCTGTAATAAACATTAGCCACGATGATAAAAAAAAAAAATAAATCCGGTGCCGAGGCTACACTCCAAATCAATTAAATCAGAATCTCTGGGGTGGGACTTCCAGTAGTTTTTAAAATCTCCCCCAGATGTTTCCAATGTACAGTCAAAAGAACCAGATGATAGCTAGGGTCAATCTAGCTCCAAAATTCTACATCTAAGTCAACTCTGATAATTCTAATGCCAGTAAAGGCTAGTTGCCGTAATTAAATCATCTGTTAAAGACAGATAAAAGATTACTGACAAGCCATAGTAATTCACCAACATAAAAGTGTAAACAATCAAAGTGAATGGCATATAACAAGCATTCAAATATTCACTAACCACCTAGATAGCAAAACCTAAAATTAGAAAGTGAAAATAGAAGACAATTTGAGACAAGAACACATTTAAGATATATAACACTTATAAAAACTGATTATAAATACATGAGTCCGATGGTAATTTCTTAATTTCCCTAAGTTTCCCTAATCAATAAATACTGTCATAAGACCTTAAAAAGACAGACCAAAGAATCTTTCTCTCAATAATCTCTTACCATAGTTGATGTTGAAAATAAAAGTCTTAAAGATGAAATTCTGTACCTCCTTACAAACATAAAAGTTATACAAAAGCCCTAGGGTTGGGCTTAACTTTTCTCATCTTCTTTATGGGCTTTCATTGTTAATTCATGTTACCCTGTAATTTGTCCCCCATATCCCCCAAAAAGGAATAAAAACAGCAACAAGAAAATTAAAACTATGATGTATGGTTTACATGTTTTATTCTGGTTGATCTTTTCTTGAGCTAGACTAGGTCAGAAAAAATATAAAATGTACTCTATCGTAATGCTTACTAATCATAAGCATTAATACCTGCTTTTGCAAAAGGAGACACATTATGTTCAGTAACTGAATTATTTTAGAATGAAATAAAATAATTTATTAAATAAGTAAATTTTAAAAATAAAATAAAATAAACCAGATGACTGCACTATAATAGTGTGTGTGTGTGTGTGTGTGTGTGTGTGTGTGTGTGTGTGAAGAACTAGAATAAAAGCCAGGCTATCTAGATGGTTCGTGGTCCTGATCCTATCCTAACTATTCTGGGGAACATGGACAGGGCACTTAACTTACATTGAGCTAAATTTTCTTACCTGAAAAATTAAATAGAATAATACAACTTCTTAGCTCCTTTGTCACACATAAAATTTAAGCAATGTATAAACTATGTTAGAAAGCCTGGGCAATTTTACTTAAATGGTCACCTTGAGGAACAGAAGCTAAATAACTCCTCTACTGCATTCTACCTTTGCTATTTCTTGTCACAGGGCTGAAAATATTTCTATTAAATCCACAGGTCCCAGAGATGGTGTTTACTGCTTGGGTTTAGGACCACCTGGTAATTAAGACGAGAAACAGAAAGACAGAAATAATCTTGGGATCATTTCCCTATTTTTATTATAAAAACATCATATAAATAATAATACTTACACTAATAGTAATTTTATTTAAAGGAAAAAAACCTACAAGGTCCTTCATCGCAGTTCACACTGAGCTTGTTGCGGTTTCCCTCATCTATGACAATAAGATAATCAAAGTAATTCTAATAACACAGTAAATAACTTTCAAAACTAGTTTTTTGAAAACTTACATCAGATACTATTACATTGTTAGAAAACTGCCTTACGCTAGAAATTAAAGTTCTCTATTTTTATTTAGAAAAACATTAACAGGGTATCTTATGGTCCAGAAGTGATGATTAACTGTTCAGTTTAAATATCTCTTCTTCTGAAAAATTATTAATATTGTGAGTGCAAAGGCCAATGTGGAAATCCATGCATGTGAACTCCCTTTTCATAATAAACTAAAGAGCAAAAGAAAATTACCCTAGCTTGTAACTTATTAAACCCCAAATGACAGATATTCAAACATCTCTTCATGCATGAAAAAAAATAACTATTCTTTAAGGCAGCAAAAAGGTGGGCCTAAATTTTCATACCAGAAGAGTTAATAGTAATAAACATAATAACTTTATATGTTTGTAAGAAAGAGGAGACTTTGGGGCATACACCTTGCCTAATCTACTTACACGATTTACAGACACTCACGTCTGCGCCTAGATAGACACCGATTTGCCTGAGGAGCATACCTTTAATTTCAAAATTTTAAGCTTCACACACAAGAACATTAAATCTTTTGATACAACACAAAGTTACACCTATGTGCATCAGTATGCATACATAGGTATTTCTACCCCAGCTCTGTCCAGTGAGAGGACCTAGAGGAAACACCCCAGAAGCAAAGAGCACACCCAGCACCCAGATCTTAGTTTCTCCGATAAAAGGAACCAAGGGTCCTCAGAGAAATGGCTGATTCTAAGACGGTGGGGAAAACACAGGATGAACCCGGAGCGTTCAGAAGTAGCAGAAAGTAAGAAAGTGCGCAAGAAAAAAAAAAGATAAGGACATGGAAAATGGGCACAGGTGCTTCAACGTCAAGCACGAAAATAATATACTATTAAATCATAACCCAAAGTATAAAATAAATATCCCCGAATCCATACTGACATGACATAAATAATCGATTAAATATAAGAGGAAAATAAAAATTGCATAAAGATATGGAAAAATATTCATAAACTAATGTCAAAAAAGCAAGATAGAAAACTGTAAAAAAGAAAAAAAAGAAATATAAACGAGGGAGAAGAGGTAATCTTCCTTAGAGAAGAATTCCAAATTATTTACATAGATGCTTCCTCCATGGGGGGGAAAGCGGGGGGGGGGGGGGACAGTTAACAGCAGAGAAATCTGAGAGGCATCACCCCAGCCAGGTTATCAAGGTCAGCACCAACTGTGACAGGTCACGTGGACAGGACTTACTCTGGATATCACGTGAAGAAATAGCGCTTTTCCTCCATGGTCTTCCTCCCAGAAACTCGACATCCACAGTCCAGTCACGAGGAAAACATCAGACAGACCCAACTGAGGGGCATTCTACCAAACAACTGACCATTAATCCTCGAAAGGATCAAAGGCATGAGGAACCAGGAAAGAGCGAGAAACCCAGGTCAGAAGGGGCTGAACCCGGAGTGGGTACTGAGTGCAGTCTGACGTCCTGGCTGGTCCTGGAACAGGAGGGGCGTTCGTGGGAAACCAGCAGAACGCGAATAAAGTGGAGAGTTAACAGTAATGCCCCAGTGCCGGTGCTTCGTTTTCACAAATGACTCACGGTAACCACGAGGTGACAAAAGAAGAAACCCAGTGAGGCATACACAAGGGCTTGCTGCATCATCTCTGCAACTCTTCTGTAAACCAAAGTTATTCCAGAATGAAAAGGTTACTTCTGAAACAACTGTATCCATGTGGACAGATCGATCCAAAAACTACTTCATGTCACAGCTAAAGAGATACAACAACGCAAAAGGACTTCGTAGGTTCAGGCCATGGACACCTGGCCTCTGAATCTTTGATTCTGGATTCTAGTTCGGAAACGATTTACAGACTAGAAAGAAACAGTCATCATTTCAGAGACCTAAAAGGTTAAACCACGGACCCTCTCCTTTCATCTTAACCACATCAGGGATCAAGACCTGGTGATTCCTCACCCTCAACACCGCCTCTTCCGTGCCTTTAGGGGCAGAAATTTGTTTCCTAAGTCAGTCTTTTCCCACGCTGTCAATTTCACACAACTGTTATATCTCTGAAAGACAAAACCTGAAAACCTCTGATAACACCCTACTTTAAACAGACACCCCCCACACACACACATACACAGTAACAGCACAGAGTAATAACTGATCTTTACCTACCTCACACCTTCCCCAAGCACCTTACTCTCTAGCCAAAATAATTTGTTTCCCGAAGCCCACAATACTTCGGGGGTTGTTTTCTTTGTTTTTTCAATACTTTTCATCCCGCGTGGGATTGTGAGCGCCCCAAAAAACAGGAAAGAGCAGTTCTTATTTATTCAAATTCATCCTCCACCATCTAGCCCTGAACTTTAATGGATAACAGGTACCTAAAACGTCCTTTAATTTTCTTAAAAAAACAAGTTTCCACATTAAATCAGTTTGAAAATGTCAACCAAAAAAAAAAAAACTTCTCAACAATCAGTTAACACATGCTCTGTTCAGACCGCATTCAAAGCATCTTTTCAACTGCATATCAAATCAGATGGCCAGCACCAAACTGAACGAGACGCTGTAGGTAAACCGGTATCTCCGACTGCAGCTGTGAGCAACTATAGGGCCACAGGGAGAAAAAGAAGCCAAACAGCCGCACGGTAGAACTGAGAGCGCTCTACAGCTGTCACGGTGTGGTCGACCTTTGGAAGCAGTATTGATGGCTCCATCATAAACACACTCACACCCAAGTACAGGGAACGGGAGAGCACGGGACAGATCTCTGATTTATCTTCCAACTGTTCGCAAAATCAGGAGCAAAGCCGCGCCGTAGTTCCACTGACTGCTCAGATTTTATTACCTGATGATCACACCCTGTTTTTCTTGCCTACCAGCACATACCTGACAGCGAGGCTGGGCCAAGGACCACAGCACCAAAGGAGTAAAGGACGGGACGGGCGGTCAGCTGGACAGCAGCCCAGCAGACCTGGCCCTGAGCTCCGGCGCCAGCACCAGATTCCAAAGCAACCCGCACACCCTTGACCTTCATTACCGGGGAGTCCACGCGTGTAGAGTCGCCTAACTGCTGAACTTTATCTGTAACCCCCAATTCAATGCTCGAGGCCCCTTCGCGGTCATCCAGGGACATGTGCAGGGCAGTGAGAAACGCGAGTCATCCTCTGTGCTCTCCGCCTTCTTGCGGCAGCTCCTGTGCTGTACACCTGAGTCCTTGACGAGGTATGTCTTCTGTCATGGTTTTCCAATTCTTGTGCCCTTCCTAACTGGTGATTTCACAGTTTACAGGCCCCCAAGCAGGATGCTGAAGTGCCATCTGGTGATCCCAAGTGTAAGAGAGCTGTGACATGTCTCAGGGAGAAAATATATGTTAGGTGAGTTTCACTCAGGTATGGGTGTCTGGAGTTCACTGTTCATGAAGCAACAAATTTATATCGAGTGAGGAGTCTTTAAACAGAAGCACACACGAAAAAGGTCAAACACTGATCAGTTGACGAAAAGGTGACCAGAGGCTTGCAAGAAGCTAGCTGTGTATCTACCCCGGAAGCAGCAGTTCAGTACTGGCCAAGTCAGTGTTCTCTACAGAGTCTAGCTCCCGTGAACACCAGATACATTAATACTACCAATAACAGTAACAATATAACCAGTAACAGTAAAACCAAACGACAACAAAGAATCAGTGCTACCTGATGAACCTGCTCCTAGGATTTGCAAAATCCGGGGCAAAAACAAATAAAAGATTTTAAGTAAAAGGACTAGGATTACAGGGGCAATTTTCTAGATCCAAATAACACCCCCCAACTGCTTTTAGAATAGCATTCGTTTTATAAAGTTTTAAAGTTATGTTCTAAGTGACACCTCTTTGCGATAACAATTCTCCTGTGAACTTCTGACTGTTACGGCTCTAAAACAAAAAGGGGCAAACCTACCAGATCCTAAACAATTCTGTTCTATTAAGTGTTTCCACAAAACTAGACAGTCTAACACTTATACTTAAAGCAATTTTTGAGCACTCATATTACCAATACACAAAGCAATGACCTGTTTAGGGGAAAAAATATAATTCTCTAGTTCTTTTTCATAATTTACATAAAACAGTCTCTTATTTTTTAAAACAATGAGAGAAAAGAGGGACAGATGGTAGGGGGAAGAAGAAAAACTACAGTTGAAATTTTAACTAAATTTGCTATTTTTTAAATGTCCACAATACAGTTTTAAGAGCCAATTTTACTTCTTATTCAATGGGTAGGTATTCCAGCTCTTTTTTCCCTCCTCTGCTCTCCATATTTGTACTGAAAACACTATTTCCCAGAATGTGTTCCACAATGCTTTGCAAAGGGGTTCCTAGTCACGTAAGTTTAGGGAACACATACTCTACCCTCTCCCACGGTAGAGAGGCAGGATACAGACTTGAAAATCAAGGGGTCCAAAAATGCTGCAGGAAATAAGTTTGTTTAATCCTAGTTTAATTCGGATCCAAAAAATAATTTGATCACAACACTCTCTTTTTAAGAAACATGGTAACAAACGTCTTAAAATGTCAACATTTGATAAAATAGACTATAGGGGAAAATTACATAAAATAAAACAGTATGTTCTTTGAATTAGGTTTACTTTTGTTTCTTCTGGGCTTGTTCTTGACAGTCCGACAGAATATAACCAGTAAACAGAAAGATGCTCATTCCACCACCGAGAAAATCGAACGTGGAAGCCAGGTTCATTCCTGTACCCAATGCCCAAGTACCATCAAACCCAGGAACGGTTTACAAGAGAACCATGAACAACTACAGTGAAATTCCATTTTAACTGGAAAGAGTGGGCATTCAATAGGTAGTTATTAAACATGGACCCCCATATGTTTATTAGTTGCTTCAAAGTATTTAAAGGCAAAATGGAAATAAAATCAGGAAAAATAATTGGAAGCAGCATTCATTATAAGTAACCCCCAAAATTAGTAAATCATCTGATAGTTTGACTTTCTCTTTATTAAAATATAAGGATGATTAAAACTAAAAACTTCCCTGAATGTAAATATAAGAAACTAGCATTTACAGTTCTTTGTTGTTTTTTGTTTTTTTTAAATTTTATTTATTTATTTATTTATGGCTGTGTTGGGTCTTCGTTTCTGTGCGAGGGCTTTCTCCAGTTGCGGCAAGCGGGGGCCACTCTTCATCGCGGTGCGCGGGCCTCTCACTGTCGCGGCCTCTCTTGTTGCAGAGCACAGGCTCCAGACGCGCAGGCTCAGTAATTGTGGCTCACGGGCCCAGTTGCTCCGCGGCATGTGGGATCTTCCCAGACCAGGGCTCGAACCCGTGTCCCCTGCATTGGCAGGCAGACTCAACCACTGTGCCACCAGGGAAGCCCCTACAGTTTTTAACATCTATTCTTTCTTTATTGAACCTCACCTAACCACCTTCTCTAAAATTAAAGAATAAGCTCTAGGATTCAATAAAATCTACTATTTTTATAAATACTATTAAATGTAAATGTGGTTTAGTGGCTGTTTTTCAACACTAAATGAGTGATTCTCTAAATTTTCCAATTCGGTAAGCAATATAACATTTTCTGATATACATCTCATCTAACGTCTATCTTTACTGTCTTCAAAATTTTGTAAATTAAGCATTTCTAACCTTTTTTTTTTAATTCACAAAACACGTCTCTTGTAGAAAAATGTATATAAGGATAGGAAAAAATTAAAAAGTTTAAATTATCTGCAATCCCTTCATCCAGTAGTAAGATTTTTTAAAGACTTTTGAGGGGCATTTATCAGGTACATACGCCAGGCACTGCAAAGAACTCTCTGCTTTTCATGTAAGTCAATCATCCAACTACCTGTAAATTGGTAACGGAATGTCTGTAAACAAAACTGAGGCAGGAAGAGGTTAGATGTCTTGACTAAAGTGACACACCCAGTGAGGAGCAAACCAAAAACTTGAACACAAGTCTGCCGAGGTGATTTCTACTCCCATGTACACATGAGTGTGTGAGTGTATTTTTAAACAAAAATTCGAGTACAATACACCTTCTGTTTTGAAATCAGCTTTCATCACTGACATCTACTATAAATATCTCAGGAGATAAAAGACCACAAGACAATCTTTCACTCCAAACTCTCTATTCCCTCCATCAAGCCACTCATTTAAGTTATTTAAGTACTTGCTGTCTTCTTGACTTTAAGCAATTCTGCAATATTCATCTGCCACTTGATAACATGTGACCATGAGCAAATTAGCTGACCTTTCTGAGCCTCTTAAGGGTGCTCTGAAAATTATGTAAATTTAAAGCAGTAGCTGGTATATAAATTAACCCCTAAATGGCTGCTTGTTCAAATATCCTTAATTGCTATCTTACGATAAATTTCCAGAAAGAAAAAATTCCTGAGTCAAAGGCCTGTATATGTTTAAGGCTTTTAGTGCATATTAACCAAGGACCCTCCAAAAACATTATAAAATTGACAAGCCAACCATCCCTATATAAAGTATCTATTCCTTAAATCCCCCAAGAAAACTGGGTATTATCCTTCTTTTTCCAACTTTTTCCCAATTTCATGAACAAAAAAAAATGCTATTTCATGCAAATTGCATCTTTAATTTCTAGTGAAAATCATGTTTTCATATATTTTAGGCCATCCTTATTTCTTCTTTTGGTATTTTTCCTTTTCTTTCATTCACTATTGACAGGTCTGCCTTTCTCATTGAGTTCTTTAAGGACAGTATCCTTAATCTTGCAAATAATTTTCCCCAATGATGCTTACGCACTAATCTTTAGTTTCAGATATAAAGAGGCTGGTTAACAGACCAGTAATGTGGAAAAGAAAAAAGAAAAAAATTCAGATTAATGTTGTAAATGGTGAGCCTTTAAAAACAAAAATCAAAAACACTTTACTTTGGAACAGTTTTTGCAGTTTTTGGAAAAGCTGCTATAAACATCCATGTGCAGGTTTTTGTGTGGACCTAAGTTTTCAACTCCATTAGACAAATACCAAGGAGTACAACTGCTGGATGGCACGGTAGGAGTATATTAGTTTTGTGAGAAAACACCAAACCGCCTTCCAAACAGTTTGTGCCGTTTTGCTTTCCCACCAGCAATAAATGAGAGTTCCCGTTGCTCCACATCCCTGTCAGCACCGGATGTTGTCAGTGCTCTGCATTTTGGCCACTCTAACGGGTGTACAGTGGTATCTCACTGCTGTTTTAACTTACATTATCCTGATGACATCTGATGTGGAGCATCTTTCCACAGGCTTATCTGCCGTCTGTGTATCTTCTTTGCTGACTAATACTTCTTAAACTTGTATTTTCTATACTTGCGTTATGCAATACGGTAGCCACTGGCCACGTGTGGCTACAGAATGCTTCAGATGTAGCCAGTCCCAGTGGAAATACATTGTCAGTGTAAAACGCACACTGGATTTCTAAGAGTTGCCATGAAAACAAGAAGTAAAACATCTCGATTTTTACATTGCTTACATGCTGAGAATGACAATATTTTTGGATATACTGATTAAATCAAATTTATGGCACCTATTCTGTTTTGAATTTTTTAATGTGGCTACTAGAAAATTTAAAACTACATGTGTGGCTTATCTATCAGACAGCACTGATCTATATATAGACTGTATTTTGACAACTGTATTAGGCAAACACTGAGTCCTCAGCAGTACTTTCTGAATAGTATTACAATAATAAGGAAATAAAAAATAAGAAAACAAGTTATCACTAATTATTAGAGAAATGCAAATCAAAACTACAATGAGGTATCACCTCACACCAGTTAGAATGGGCATCATCAGAAAATCTACAAACAACAAATGCTGGAGAGGGTGTGGAGAAAAGGGAACCCTCTTGCACTGTTGGTGGGAATGTAGATTGATACAGCCACTATGGAGAACAGTATGGAGGTTCATTAAAGAACTAAAAATAGAATTACCATATGACCCAGCAATCCCACTCCTGGGCATATACCCAGAGAAAACAATAACTCAAAAAGATACATGCACCCCAATGTTCATTGCAGCTCTATTTACAATAGCCAGGTCATGGAAGCAACCTAAATGCCCATCGACAGACGAATGGATAAAGAAGATGTGGTACATATATACAATGGAATATTATTCAGCCATAAAAAGGAACGAAATTGGGTCATTTGCTGAGACGTGGATGGATCTAGAGACTGTCATATAGAGTGAAGTAAGTCAGAAAGAGAAAAACAAATATCGTATATTAACGCATATATGTGGAACCTAGAAAATGGTACAGATGAACCGGTTTGCAGGGCAGAAATAGAGACACAGATGTAGAAAACAAACGTATGGACACCAAGGGGGGAAAGTGGCGGGGGGTGGTTGTGGTGGGCTGAACTGGGAGATTGGGATTGACATGTATATACCAATATGTATAAAATGGATGACTAATAAGAAAATAAATAAATAAGAAAACAAGTTGTTTACTAAGTAAAACCACCAGTGAAACTTGAACAAAAGTATTTAAAAGGTTACAGTTTTGCTTTCTCTATAAATCCTAGACCCACCAAGATGTTACAAGCAGTTTCTTGCAATAGCCATGCTGTTACTGATAATCTTCTGAAAAGATCATCAAGAACATCCTGGAATCTGGCCAAGCTACAAGCAGCTGGGTAATATGTATCACAGGTCAGTTTCACTAGGTTGAATAGCTGAAGAAAGAAATGACCGAAGGGTAACTAAAACAATTTTTTTTTAATTTTAATTTAATAATAAGATGAACTGAGTCTCTTAGAGAGAACCAGAGAACAGATTAATGACAGCATGAGACCTGGCTTTAGCCAAATCGAAATTAAATCAAGCAAGTATTTATTGAGTTCCTCTACTCAACAACGTGGCAAGTGAAGAGTTATAGAGAAATAAAACAGAAGAACACGCTAAACATCCATTGCTAAGGAACTAGATTAACTATGCTACAATGAAACTCTAGACACCAACTAAAATAAATGAACCAGATATACATCAACATGAAGAGACCGCAAAAAATATGGCTGAGAAAAAGGCAAGTCGCAAAAGGATATGTGGAAAAAACACCAAATCACAGCTTGTAGAGATACAAATGGAGTAAAAGAAGAAAAACGTGGGCTCAAGGACACCTCCCAAATTCTCAGCAGTGTTGGGTCCTCTTCTGAGAGAAAGGAATATGAGACCAGAGAAGGAAAATAGGGTGTTTCCCTACACTCTTCCACTGTTTCTATACATGTCAGACACACACACACACACACATATACAGGAAAAAAGAATTCAAAGGAAAGAAGGCTGCAAAAGAGGCCCACGGGCTTCTGACTATAGTAAAACAGTTTCCTTGAATAGACTCTACACATCTGGACCGTCCTCTGCTCCCACAGCCCCCGCACACAACCCAAGGCCATATTCTCAGCTAGAACTGGAGGCTGCATTTATAGTATCTAAAGGTCTCCATGGCAACAACACCGTCTGTCAAAAAAGGAGGCATTTGTTCAGAGTCAGAGAAAATACTTTCCCCCAAAAGCACCCTGCCCATCCAAAAAAAAAAAAACAAAAAGCCAGAAACACCAGCTCCATGTAACTCACCCCCCATCAAATACCAACTTTAAAGCAATCATGTAAGATTTGATGGAGCTCTATGCATGATAATGTATACCCCTGCAGCTGTAAAAAAATTTATAAAATTAGATCTGAGCCCTGAGTCAAGATAAACCACTATATCATATGGTTCTTACAAATCCCCCTTTTATTAATCAACTAATTATAGGCCCAGTGGAGTATTTTGTGCCAGAAAGTATATACTCCATGAGTACACTGTAAGATGGAAAAAAGAGACATTCCAAACATATATTTTTTAAGTCTCTCTCACTTTTATGGGTTTCCATTTAATGTGGGAATCCTCACATAATCTTTGGGGCCCAAACAAGGGAAAATTAAGACCTGAACCAAGAGGAGCACAAATAACAACACTTTTCACCAACAAAATGAGAAGAAATGGGTATTTATTGCAGAAAGAACAAATGTCCTCTTAATCCTTGAAAAGCACTCAAGGAAAATTGTTTATTAACATTTTAAAATAAACAGGTATTTATTTTAAATTCACAAATTACATATACTCCTCATGATGACTAACTTGGATACAGTCTAACACGGTGCTTGAGAGTGTAAGTTCTAGAACCAGAGACCCTGGATTCCAACACCAGCCCCATCACCTACAGTCTACACAGCCCTGACAAGTCACTGCACTTCCAAAGCCTCTTCCCATAATGTGTCTTTTACATAATGTAGGTGACATGTTTTACACAGGAAGAATTCAATAAATGTTTGCTATTAGTTATTACTACTTCTAAGCTACAAGACTTTTTAGAATTAACCATTGTTTTCTGTAATTTAAAGTACTGAGACACTGAAAACCAAAAACGTGGGCTCTTTTTAAGAATCTACGTTTTAAGCGATCTTTTTTATTTATTAGCAATAAGCTCGCTTGGTTTACCCTTTTATGGCCACATGAATTTCATATTCTTTTTCTTTTCTTTTCTTTTTTTTTGGTATAAACCATGAAGTATTCTGATAAATCAACCCTTCCTCCACAACAGCTGTTGTGTGAAACCGACTCATGAAATGCAGGCACAAAAATGAAATATCTGATCATCTGGGTCCATCCACTTGCCAATGTACCAGGAGGATTTTTCCATGCTACAACTTATCTTCAAATACTGCAAATAAATTGCATATTGGTTTTGTTAGAAATCATTCATTACGTATGAGAAAAATGTTCCTCATTTTGTAAAAACTGTAAATCCATTAAACTTCTGATTATAACAAAAAGGAAAGAATACAAGATATTACCATGATTTTTAATGTTCTGAATGGCGTTAAGGCATCTCTTTTTGCTTTTCGAAGAGAAAAATAAATATCCAAATTAAGTCATATATTTCAATTGTTCTAGATAATGTTTTTTGCTTTAAAATAAGAATGGAATTGCTATTCCTATAATCTTAGATGTACACAATGTGGAAAAATGTTTGATCACATATATTCAGAAGTTTACAGGAAATTCTTTCTGTCTTCCATTCTGCACATATGCCCCAAAGAACACTGACACAAGCACTTCTCTTACGTTACATTTTTATGCTATGTTATATTGTTATGTTAGCATTTCTCCTACGAGGTGCTAGCTAGGCTTTCAGGATCCCATAGTTTATTGAGACTGTCTCCCTTAGTAGTAAGCATTTCTTATTGACATACAGGTAAAAATGATTAAAATTACTTTCAGCACTAGCCAGTAAACACACACACAAAAGTTCAACTTCACAGGATTAAAGAAATGTTGTCTAAACACTGCGATACAATTTTTCACTTCTCAGATTGGCAAAACTGGAAACGTTTAATGGAATTCCATTGCTGGCATGGATTTTTATACACTGTAGTGGAAATATAAATTGGTGCAGCTTTTTCAATGAGCCATTTGGCAATATCCATCAAAATGTTCACATATACTTGGACTCAGTAAACCACTACCAGGAATCTAATGTATCTACCCAAAAAAGTATCCACAAACACATATACACACAGACATAGTGATGTTCGTCACAGCACTATTTGTAAGGGGACATGGAAACTGGAAACACCGTGAACGTCCAACCTGGGGGAACTAGGACATAACTGAGCATGCACGGGGGCATCTGTGCATCCCCTGAGCAGGAAACACTATTTAAAAGAAAAGGCAAGAACTGTGTGTACAGACGACTCCACTTGCTTAAATTAAATCTTTTAAAATCAAAATATGCTGTGGGATCATAAAGCTTTTTTTCCAAGAACATAAAAACTTATTAGAGACTCTGGGATGGTGGTAACCAGGAGGGAGACAATTGTACTTATATTGATTTAAATTAGGGTCTAGGGTGTTTGCATCTTTTTTTAATTAAACAAAAATACTTCCAGGGAAAAATATCTGAGGTACAAAATTTATCCTGCATCACTGCTTACAAGATCTTCCATTAGATGTTACATTGGCATTATCGAGGTTATATTTCTCCTCCTAGCCCCCATCTGCTACGTACCACGCTGGTCTTGATTTCGTTTTCTCCTTACCTGCTACAGAATCAACACAGAGCCCATCCTCACATCGACACACACACACACACACATGCACACACGCACGCACACACACACACGCACGCACGCACGCACACACGCACGCACGCACACACGCACGCACACACGCACGCACACACACGCGCGCGCGCGCGCGCACACACACACACACACACACACACACACACACACACGCCCGCCCTGCAATGAGACAAGTCCTCCACAGCACTCCCTGGTCATCCAGTTCTCCACTGTCCCAGCCCACAGCCAATCCTGAATCCTCTGATATTGTTCACACTTAAAGCTGTCACTGTACAACGTAACATTTAGCAATTACAAAAGAAACATCCCCCAAATATTTTAAGAAATAGCAATATTACTGGAATTAATATGTAGCTTCCAAAAACAAGTGTCTTAAAAGAGAAAGGTAAATGCAGGTTTGCGTGCTGTTTACCTGCTGGATTTCCAGGAAGTGGGGAGCCCTTTTAAAATATGATAGCTGGCATTTTCCCAACTTTCTTGAATATACATATATATAAATATAAAAACATGTGGTGTACTTGACTCTGTGAAAGTATACTAACCGTTCTAAATTATACCAGAACAATCTCTACCTAAAATGAAAAAATATCTCCTTGCAGCATAACGTGTTGAAAACATGGCTGAACACCCCAATGGATTTCATCAGCGAAAATCCAACTGAATTAACTTTCAAACCTTTGATCTGCAACATGCAATCCTAGCAAAGATTTATCATCATAGTGGTGAGAAAGAAAAGACCACCTGACACTCTGTCAGATCCAGCGTTCTCAAAAAGATCCTCGTAATGGTGAAATACCCCGTTGAAATCTGCAGACCACGGGCCTCCGTTTCCCTTTCAAAAAACCTGCCTCTCAGCATGCAATTCCTGTTTACCGGATTTCATTCTTCCTGTTTAATGACTGCCCCCCACCCGTGGTGTGACAAAACCCAAAACCTGAAGGAATCTATTTTTAGCACAGACATTCACTTAGGTATTTTCTATGTAATCAACAGGATGCAAAGCTGTTTATGCCTGACAAAAATCTGCCTGCTTTGTTCACTACCCACGTGCTAATACTGAACAAAGGAAAATCTTTCAACAAATCTCATTTAACAAAAGATAACTTGAGAATAATGTTGAGCTTAATATCCCTCCAATATTATAATTTGGAATTTTATATTACCTGAATAGCCTGTAAGGAAAAAATTACAAGTGCTCTGTATATTTTGGGCATATATGACAGTACAGGAAACATTGCTCAAAATGCCTTAGTATCTTCTTTCGTCATTCTCTGCTCTAAATGTATGTACACTTTACACTGGGTAAGATGCTCTTCTCAAAGCCCTAAATACTACAGGATTAACTCTGAAACAAGATTGTAGTAAATGTATACAAGAGGCCACTTTCAGTAGAATCCTTTCGATAGAAGTACTCTGGAGTCTGTGATGGGACACCTGCACGTTGAAGTTCCTTCTCTCTTTTCCACGCCACGTCATCACCAGACCTCCAGCCTGTTGCACGGATTCTCCTCCTATGGGCAACTGCCCTCCTTGGGCCGTGAGCGCCCCGCACTATGTCTCGTGCATCTGTGTATCCCGACGCGCCTAGCGGCACAGTGCCACACACGGAGGTGTGCTCTACACCTGGCATGTGACGCGGTGCCTGGAGTGCACAAGTGTGCGCCTCGCGGAACTTCACGGTTATGACTCATGACACATGCACCAAAAATGCTGCTCAGCCAGGTGCACCAAACCGCTTGAGACTCAATGCCCTGGAAGCTGACAGCGTTCCTCGGCCACACCTAATTCAGCTCATGCTTGTCTGGAAATCCCCTTCGGGTGGGAGTTACGTTGGGTGTCCTTGCGATGTAAAATATATGGACTAACTAATGCAGGACCAGATGACCGGTACCCTGGTCTCAGAGAACAGTAACAAAGGGATGAAGATACAGCTTGAGATTATTACACTGCTTTTCCCAACCCTCTCAACCAACCAAGTCAAAATATAAATTCAAAATCCTCTTATCTTCATCATTTAAAAAACATATAAAGCTGAGAGGAAATTTTCCCCCAAAACGGAAATTCTATTCCTTCATGTGCATCTTTCCACTTCCCACATGTTAAGTTAACTAACCCACCACAAGGGGAGTGAGTCACTTTACTCTCACTGGCATCCTAGACTCTTTATTCAACTCCAGATTTGAACAGAGTGGAATTTTAACAACAAAATTTGGCTACATCTTAAGGTAGGAACTTACTCTTACTTCTCCCCCATACCTGCCTATACTTCTAAAGCTGAGAAGAGACAAAATCTTATTCCATGCAGCAGTAAAGGGACTTCCCCGTGGTCCAGTGGGTACGACTCCTTGCTCCCAATGCAGGGGGCCCGGGTTCCAACCCTGGTCGGGGAACTAGATCCTGCAGGCATGCCACAGCTAAGAGTCCGCGTGCCGCCAACTAAGACCCGGCACAGCCTAAATAAATAAATATTTTTTTTTAAAAATGCAGCAGTAAAAACTATAACCAAACTATTTGTATCACAGTCTTTGTAAGTTAAGCTGGATAACATGGAGACATGAAAATATGAACTTTGTACTCCCCAACTTTTTATCAGAAAAAGGGAGTACTCTGTATCAATGTTTTAGGTGTTCTGTGTATACAGACCCTTTCTGTATATGTATGTGTGTATATATTTCCATCTATCCCGGATCACAGGTCCTTTCAGCAGTGCCAAGGTGGGATGAAACAGGTACCAAGCAGGTTTCAAACAGGTAAAATTTCCATGGAGATCCCTCCCATTCCAATACCTCCCTAGAAAAAGTCTGTGGTTGATGTATCAGGCCACATTATGTGGTAAAATTAAACCATATTCACTAAGGTTCCACTAATTAGTAACTCAGTCTGTGCTAAAGTCGATTATACCATGAAAATGCTAAGCAAATTAGTATTGAAGTTCATTCTGTACGTGGGCACATTTACCCTACTTAAGAATTTAAGAACCCTAGTACATTAGGTAGAACACAAATTACAAATGAACAATTTCTTAATTCACTAAATCAATTCCATCAGGATAAAAAAGCATTTTTCAAAGTATTACTGTTACTCTCTGTGCTTAGAGGTAACAAGTTGCCTGTATTTAAATACTCTAGAATGTAAGCACTTCAGAAATTTAAACTACCCTTCCCAGTAAACTTAGATCTTTGCATTTGTTTTTCATAAATTCATTCTCCTTTTCTAGAACGATGCCTCAGGTACAAATACCTTTAAAAGGTGTGTTTTTTGTTTTTTCCACACACAAGGGAAATGCAGTATAACCCCAGTATTTAGAGAGGCAACCATGGTAAAATGTCATGAACTGAGCTGTGTTCCCCCCAAATCCATATGACGAAGCCCTAACCCCACTGTGATGGTATCTGAAGATGCGGTCTTCAGGGGGTAATTAGAGTGAGATGAGGTCATGAGGGTGGAGCCTTGGTCCAATGGGACAGGTGTCCTTATCGGTGAGGGAGAGACACCAGAGCTTTCTCTTTCTCTTTCGCTCTCTCTTCCCCACCCCCATGCCCACTCCCAGCCTGCATCCACACTGAGGAAAGTCCATGGGAGGACACAGCAAGAGGACAGCCCTCACCAGAAACCCAATCAGCCGGGCCCTTGATCTTAAACCTTCAGCCTCCAGAACCATGAGAAAACAAATTCCTGTTGTTTGAGCCACTCAGTCTATGTTATCTTGGTGTGGCAGCCTGAGCTGACTAATACAGTAAGTTTCTTAAATCCAGCAAAGTCAAGCCACAGTAAGTTTCAAAAGCACATGAAAAAAATAATATATTCGAACGGAACAGAGCCAAAATACAGTTACTACCAAAACCCTCACTTTTTCCGATTGCAAATGACCTATGATGCATATACAGTTAGCTTCTTCCACCGTCTAAGATTAGAAACCAGTGGCCATCAGGGACCAGAAGCTGGAGCTGAGGTCGTGAGAGGCAGCAGTGGACACCCTTGGCTCAGCTGTACGCTCTCCCCTTTAGTGCTACTCAGTCCCAGAAACCACCGCATAGGAAGGCTTATCAAACTTCCTCATGGCTTGGGAAAGTTACACTATTATACTAAAGTTCATTTGAAAGAAAATAATGTACACTTCAGACCCGAGAAACTACTATCACAGTCAAGGCTATCACTAGAGAAAGCAGTATTGAGATCCGCACCTCAAGTCTATTCGCCAGGTATTTATGAAACACACTACCCAACGTGTGCTAGGTACTCACGTCACTAGGAAAGGACGGAGACTTCTAATGGTAAAGAGATGTCAGGTGTGAGTCACACATCATCAGAGCCTTCCATCTCCAGCCCTGTGAGCTCCGAACTACTTCCCTGACGACAACCCTCTGGATCACAAACACGCATCCCAAACTCCACTCGCGCTAAAACCGAGCTCTGATCACCGTCTTCTCAATCAACCTGATCTTCCCCAAGTCCTCTCCTCCAGTAACCATCATCCCCATCCTTCCAGCAGCTCTGAAGTCAGGTGTGAGTCCCGCTCTCTCCATCCCAATCTAGCACCCCTCGTCGGCTCTACTTCCGTCGTACACCCTGGCCGCAAGACCACGTCTCCCTCCTACCACCTGCGGCCCACGGTGCCAGCCCCGGACTGGCCTCCCTGTGCCCACTCCCTCCCCTCCGCTGGCCTCCCCCGGCCCGGGGCCCAGACCGACCCCACCACGCCTCTACCCAACGCCCTCCCACAGCCCCCAACACGCTCAGAACGAGCCCCGAGTTCCTGCACAAGCCGGCCTCCTCGCCAACCTGATGTCAACACCTCCCGCGTGTCACTACCTCACGGCTCCAGCCCCGAGGTCTCCGCCCTGGCCCGCGAGATGCCCCCTAGAAAGCCTCTGACGTCTCCCCTCCCTTCCCCACAGGGCCGACTCCGACCCGTCACTCAGGCCCTCCTCTTCAAACACCGCTTCGTTATCCGTGAAGCCCTGCACACGTGGCCGCACTCACCCTAACTTTCCTCTGTGACACTTAGCAACACCGGACCTACTGTACGGTCTCTGCTTCGCGAGCCTCCCCTCACCGGTGCGCGAGCCCCGCGTACCGAGCAGACAGCTCTGCTGTTCCCAGCGGCATCCTCGATGCCCGAGACAGCGAGTGGCACACAGCGGAGCCCTGACAGACATGGGCTGAGCTAACTCGTTTCTATCACAAGGACTCATAGGAGCAGTGGATGTTTACTGATATCTGTTAAGGTAAAAGTATTTCTGCAGTGGGTTCACTGTAAAAGGAAAAAACCAAAATTTTAAAAAACCTGCCTCAATGAGAAAGGTTCCTGGGCCAGCCCTCCCGACCTTTCCAGGCTCTCTGTGTTGCCACATCCCGGTGTCGCAAAGGGCCTTTCCCTAAATTTGTCAGAAAAATCACATCACACAGGGAGCATCTCAGCAGTAAGAAAATATTTTTCTGAGAACATACCTGCAAAACTATAATGGAATCCGGGGAAAATACAATCTTCTCACACTTTTTAGAACATATCCATTTGTTATATAAATGGGGAAGCTACAGCCCTCTAACGTTATATAAATTAAATCAGCATTTAAAAATATACAGATTTGCATTTAGCCAAAACATTAAAACGAGTAATGATTCTGCTACAAATAAAAATCATTTTGGAGACCTTTGCAAAGGTACAGAGTGGCATTCAATCTGATAAAGAACTTGTATCCAGAATATAGAACTCTCAACTCCAAGAAAAACACCTAATTTTTCAAAATGATAAATGCAATATGGTATCCTAGATCGGATCCTGAACAGAAAAAAGACATTAGTGGAAAAACTGGTAAAGTGCAAAATAAAGTCCATAGTTTAGTAACAGTGTTTTTCCAGTATTAATTTCTTAGTTTTGACAAATATACTGTGGTTCTAAAAGATGTAAACAGTAGAACCTGAGTGACAGGTATACAGGAACTCTCTACTATTTGGGTAACTTTTATGTAAATCTAAAATTATTTCAAAATAAAAACTTAAAATGGGGTGGGAAAAATATTTGCAAAGACTTACCAAAGAGATGTGGATGGCAAATAAGGAAATGAAAAGATTCTCATCATTAGTCACTAAGGAAATGCAAGCTTGTACATGAATGTTTATAGCAGCAGTACTCAAGGTAGCAACAACCCAAATGTCCATCACCTGATGAATGGATTAACAAAATGTAGTATGATGCAATATGATTTGGGCAAAAAAAGGAATGGAATGCTGGATACGTACTACAACATGTATTCACCTTGAAAACATCGCGCTAAATTAAAGAAGCCAGGCACAAACGCGGAGCAACTAAGCCCGTGCACCACGACTACTGAGCCTGCGCTCTAGAGCCCGCAAGCCACAACTACTGAGCCCGTGCGCCACAACTACTGAAGCCCGCGTGCCTAGAGCCCGTGCTCCACAACAAGAGAAGCCACCACAATGAGAAGGCCACGCACCGCAACAAAGAGTAGCCCCTGCTTGCCGCAACTAGAGGAAGCCCGTGGGCAGCAACAAAGACCCAACGCAGCCAAAACTAAATAACTAAAATAGATTAAAAAAAAAAAAAAAAAAAAGAAAAGCCTACCAAATAAAGAAGCCAGGCACAAAAAAATTACATATTATTCCATTCATACGAAATGTCCAGGAATGTAAACTGCAGGAGTGTAAACTGCTACTACAATAATTGTCAAAATTAGAAACACAGTAACCCTTTGGCTCAGCAGAAATTTACCACGTCACATATGTAAGGGATATTCGTCGTAGCATTGGGAATACTCTGTACCGGTAAACACACACACAGACACACATACTCACCCCACAAGGGAGCTCTTCATGTACTGTTCTAGAAAGATCCCCAAATTATATCATACGTTAAGTAAATAGGCAAGGGACGGTGTGTAGGTATAATTTGGGGGTTGGAGGAATATATTTTGTATGGGTCTGTATATGGATCTCTAAAAAGAAACCTTTGGAAGAATAAACAAACAACTAAAATCACTCACTATCATTAGGGATTAGGAATTAGGCAGATGTGGAACAGAGGAGGGAGTTAAGACTCTCCACTGTATACCTTTTTATAATATTTGATGTGTGAACTATGCAAAAAACCAAATAATATTTAAAACACTAATTTTTAAATATATAATTTAAGTACAAATTATGAACACTTCTGGAATGCTGAAAACATCGCAGAGACAGAACATGTTACCACGTCCACTTAACAATGCAAGTTAACTTTCAATCACCAGAAGAAAATGAACAATCCACTAGGAGACTGTGCACTTAACCTTTCTTTCTGACTCCAGTACCTCTCAAAAATAGAAGAAAATAAGGAGTCTAAGAAACAGTAAAGGATGTTTTGGAAGGAAAAGATATGATTTTTTTTTTTAAAGGAGCTGTAAATGAGAAAACTCAGATTTAAAAAAACCACCAAGAACTTGTTATACCTTTGAAAACCTCCCACCTTTCTGCCCTAGAGTGCTGTGCTATTCCATCCTTAAAGTAAGGCTATTTCCTACATCTTGTAAGGACAAAGGGGAACAAGCGGGGCTCACTGCCGCAGACACAAAGTGACCCGTCTCTGCAACTGAATGACTCCAAGACATATTTTAACACGGACACACGCCCAGCACCACCAGAGCATCTGGATTTTAGCATTTCAGAAGCACTTAAGACTCCTTAAGATCTCACATTCCAAAATCTATCAATCTGTCTTTCATTATATAGTCGAAACCATGAAGTACAATCATAAAATGGTGTTAGATGTCAGAGAAGGTAAATAGTATCTCTGTGCAAGACACAGGCTTATGAATTAGTTCTTAGCATATCTGGATAATTTCTGAATGTTTCTCAATTCCGATCAAATTCCAGTTTGATTAGCCCCTTTCTGAAATAGTGTAGCCAGACAACAAAATTCACTTATGAGCTAAGACATCCTCACGGCAAGTTAGAGAAGCAGACGTACCAGGAATGTTTTAACCTCCAACTTGCTAGTTCTGAAGACTGTAACCCATTCAAATCCTGTCCCTGGTAGCAAGCGCCCAAACCTTTCCCCTACCTTTGCCAGCCAGCACTGAAAACCAAGGCTCCCAGCTACCCTCACAGATAGAAAGGTTATGTATTAACGTAATTCCGTGTGGAAACTTCATGAGCAATGGAAATAAGAGGTATGTCAAGTCTGTGTTTCTGACAAAGCAGGAGACGCCTGGCTGTGCTATCGCTGAGAAAAACTGGTTTCTCCTCCCTTCCCCACCCCAGTACAGAACAACTTGAAAGGCATCAAGCTAGCCCGTACCAAAGCATTCCTCATCAACTGGCAAAAATCCTAAATAATGTAGCTGATTATTAAAAACAAAACAAAAAACAGACCAAAAAAACTAAGAACCAAAAACCAACAGCAACTAATCAGAAGAAGATATCAAGATAATACATTTATCATGTTATTATGTCACATGTTATATAAACTGGATGGAGTACTGAAAAGGAAGAAAAAAGATAATACATTTACATCCTTAACACAGTGTCCAGTGACAAAACTGTCAATAAATATTAGATGCTATTAAAACCATCATATGAAATTCTGTATTATTTTCAGATGAACCTGGCGATTAAGACAAGCTATTTATAAGAAAAAGTTAACATAACAATAGCTAACATTTACTGAGACTTATCTATTTGCCAAGTACCTGGATCTGAGTTAAAAGTAGACCTTCCAGCCCCACCCTACTAATTCCAATTATTTTAAAAATTAAAATTATCTATTTTTTTTTTTGGCTGCACCACACAGCTTGCAGGTTCTCAGTTCCCCAACCAGGGATAGAACACGTGCCCCCTGCAGTGGAAGTGTGGAGTCTTAACCGCTGGACCACCAGGGAAGGCCCAAAGTTTTAATAAAATTAGATTTTAGACCTGAAGCTCAAATCTGAAGTACAACTAACCAATTCAAGCATTTTGAATAAAGAGAAAGACCTTAAGCAAATTGGAACTTCACTTCGTAACAGTCCTTACTGACGACAGTACAGACATTGACACCCAATCTTACTGCAGGTGTCTGGTAGAGTGGAAAAGTATGGACTTTGAGATCAGACAGTTATGTGTCCTTAAGCAAATGACTTAACCTCTCTGTATCTCAGCTGCTTCTTCACTGGTAAGTTGAGGACAGCATCTCCTGCTTAATTGGGTTGATGTAAAAACTAACTAAAAAAATGAGAGAAAACCTAGCTGACTTTCTGGCACATAATAAAGACTTAATAAATGTCAATTGCTGTTACATATCTTCCCTCAGTTGTTCTTTCTGAGTTACATTCTCCCTAAATATAAATGAAGAGCAAACAACACACCTCAAAGTATTATGTATTACTACACTGACGACAACTTGAAGTCACTAATATGGGACTCTCAAAGAGGCTGCATTACAAAAGTAACTCTTAATTAAGGATAACTAGAAGTGTAAAGATCCATTTACTGTTGCACCTTTCAATGGGGAACATTTATATTATGAAAGTGATTCCAATTCCTCTTCGAATTCTTCAAAAACAGTCATGATATTTCTAGCCCACATTCTTATACTTGTTAACACTCTTATGCAAGTTTCTGGCTATATGACTAAGTTCACAGAGCATTCAAATTTAAATACATAATGATGACAGATTTCAATAATCAGAAAAGAAAAGAAAATCGTATCCATTCATAGCACATAATTATAAAGCTTTTATTCCAAAAATATGTATGCTGATAAACACTCTTAGAAGAGAATATATATACATGTTCCACATATGGAAAGATTTTGCCACATTTGAGTACTTTTGAAAGTGAAAAATTTTCAGTTCAGCTTTTTTACTCAACATAAAATAAGCAGAACTACTTGAGATACACTGGTGTAGATGAGTTCTTACACAATGGTTCTTTGAAGTCTGAAAACGGTTTAACAAAGAAACGCTCTTTAGAAAACTCAACATGAAGCCTATGCTTCTAAAATGATCCAGATAACTATTAACCTGGACAACCAAATAAAGAAATAACTTGAAAACACGGTTTTACTGCCTCACTCACACCAAAAAGAGGCATACTGCTATAAATACTACTAGCCAAATAGTAAAAGGATCTTAGTCTATTATCTTTAAAGATGACTCACAATTTCTACTGGCACTAATACTTTTGTTGCGTCAATGATTGTAATGTCTTACACATTAGTGTAGACTTCTCCATTTGAGAGGCACTTTCCTCATATGTTATGCTCATTTAACCCTTAACAGACACCCTGGAAAAGAGGTAAGGCAAAATAGCGTGCTCTGTTTTACAGACCAGAAAAATGAGGCCCAATGAAAGTTGCCAAGGTCACTCATAGAATAAAGGGTATCACATCAGCCCTCTCTCCCAGCTACTCTTCCTCATTAGAATTATGGACCCCAAAACGAGAGACATCATTAGAGCAACATCAATGCAAAAGAAGTTAACGCATTACTAGTCTCAAGGTTTTTTTGGGTTTTTTTCTTTGTTTGTTTTTTCCCCTCTTGGATCTTACAAGAGATTAAATATACAAGTTAAAATACTGTCGGATCTGACTTAAGAAAGTTACCAAGTTACAAAAAGTTCAGAATCCAGCAACAGCAAATGCATACATACTCCAATAAAATCCAAGGAGAGGCTTACGAATTAATAACGTCATGCCTAGAATTCAGGTTTTTACTTTTGACTTGCTTCTGTGAATGACCAAAGTCATCATAACTAAGTAAAATTTGAATCACTATTACCTAACTAAGCAATTCTAAGAATCAACTGTGGCTCTGTCGTAAAATAATCACAATCCTAAATTACGTTATGCTCAAACAGTAAAAAATAACTTCTTAGGAGCTAAATTTTAATACTGTACCAAATTGGGTTGTGCCCCATCAGTACTGCTTATTGAATTATAATAAGAACGTCTGACACACACTTCATATATTTAACTATTTATGGAATGTTAAGGTATAAAACACCATGGAAACACAAATGCCAATAATATAGTTTCACCTTCAAGGAATTCTGCAGTTTAAAATAGGGGACAGGGCTTCCCTGGTGGCGCAGTGGTTGGGAATCTGCCTGCCAATGCAGGGGACACGGGTTCGAGCCCTGGTCTGGGAAGATCCCACATGCCGCGGAGCAACTGGGCCCGTGAGCCACAACTACTGAGCCTGCGCGTCTGGAGCCTGTGCTCCGCAGCAAGAGAGGCCGCGATAGTGAGAGGCCCGCGCACTGCGATGAAGAGTGGCCCCCGCTTGCCACAACTAGAGAAAGCCCTCGCACAGAAACGAAGACCCAACACAGCCATAAATAAATAAATAAATAAATTTAAAATGCTTTTAAAAAAAAATTTTTTAAATAGGGGACAAGGTACACTGAAACACTGATGAAAGAAATTGAAGACACAAATAAAATGGCAAGATATTCCACACTCATGGATTGGAAGAATTAATGTTGTTAAAATGACCATACTATCCAAAGCAATCCACAGACTCAATGCAATCCCTATCAAAATTTTAATGACATTTTTCACAGAACTAGTACAAATAATTCTAAAATTTGTATGGAACCACAAAAGAGCCCAACTAGCCAAAGCAATCTTGAGAAAGAAGAACAAAGCTGGAAGTATCACATTCCCTGATTTCAAACTATATTACAATGCTACAGTCATCAAAACAATATGGCATTGGTATAAAAACAGACACACAGCTCAATGGAACAGTATAAGATCACAAAAATAAAACCACACATACATGGACAATTAACTTACACCAAAGGAGCCAAGAACATACAATGAAGAAAAGACAGTCTCTTCAATAAATGGTGCTGGGAAAGCTGGACAACCACACGCAAAAGAATGAAACAAGACCATTATCTTTCACCACACACAAAAATTAACTAAAAATAGACTAGGGGCGTCCCTGGTGGCGCAGTGGTTGAGAATCTGCCTGCCAATGCAGGGGACACGGGTTCGAGCCCTGGTCCGGGAAGATCCCACATGCCGCGGAGCAACTAGGCCCGTGAGCCACAATCACTGAGCCTGCGCGTCTGGAGCCTGTGCTCCGCAACAAGAGAGGCCGCGATAATGAGAGGCCCACGCACCGCGATGAAGAGTGACCCCCGCTTGCCGCAATTAGAGAAAGCCCTTGCACAGAAACGAAGACCCAACACAGCCATAAATAAATAAATAAAAATAGACTAAAGACTTGAATGTAAGACCTAAAAACCATAAATTCCGAGAAGGAAACATAGGCGGCAACCTCCCTGACATTGGTCTTAGTGATGTTTTTGGATCTGACTCCAAAGGCAAGGGAAACAAAGCAAAAATTAAAAAATCGGACTACATCAAACTAAAACCTCTGCAGTGAAGGAGATCATCAACAAAATGAAAAGGAAACCTACTGAATGGTAAAAGATGTTTACAAATCATATAGCTGACAAGGGGTTAATATCCAAAATATACAAAGAACTCATACAACATCAAAAACAAAAACAAAAACAAAAACAAAAACCCATAACCTGATTGAAAAATCAGCAGAGGATTAAACAGACATTTTTCCAAAGAAGACATACAGATGGCCAACAGGCACATGAAAAGATAATCAACAACACTAATCATCAGGGAAATGCAAATCAAAACCACAATGAGATACCACCTCACACGGGTCAGAATGGCTATCATCAAGAAGACAGCAAATAAGTGTTAGCAAGGATGTGGAGAAAAGGGAACCCTTGTGCACTGTTGATGGGAATGTAGATTGGTACAGCCACTGTGGAGAACAGTATGGAGATTCATGGAAAAATTCAGACTGGAACTACCATATGATCCAACTATTCCACTCTTGGGTATTTATCTGAAGAATATGAAAACACTAATTTGAAAAGATACATGAACCCCTGTGTTCACTGCAGCACTATTTACAATAGCCAAGATGCGGAAACAACCTAAGCGTCCACCAATGGATGAATGGATAAAGAAGATGTCGTGTGTGTGTGTGTGTGTGTGTACACTATACACGCTATATACACTATAGAATATTACTCAGCCATAAAAAAGAATGAAATCTTGCTATTTGTGACAACTCAGATGGACCATGAGGGTCTCATACTAACTGAAATAAGTCAGATGAAGAAAGACAAACACCGTATGATTTCACTTATATGTGAAATCTTAAAAAGAAAAAACGAACAAATAAAACAAAACAAAGACAAACTCACAGATACAGAGAACAGACTGGTGGTTACCGGAGTGGAAGGGAGGTTGGGGGGTGGGGGGGGGAATGGGTGAAGGGGGTCAACTATATGGTGATGATGGATGGTAACTAGACTTACAGTGGTGATCGTTCTGTGTGTAAACAAATATCAAATTATAATGTGGCACACCTGAAATTTATACAATGTTATATCCAACTTTACCTTAATAAGAAAATAAATAAAATAGGAGATAAGATGTATATTCCTAATAATTATGAAATAATTACCAAAGGATAAATGCCTTACAGATAGGTGCAAGTTGAAAACAGTAAAAATCCCATAAAGAAAAATTCAATCTCTAGCTCAAGTGACCAGAAAAAATCTTTATGGAGGAGGAAACATTTAAGTTAGTCCTTTTAAAATACCCAGGATAGGTCTGAAGGAAGGAGAACAGTGTGGAATAAAGTGTGACTAGCCTGGGTAAAAAGGGAGGAATCCAAAGCTTTGCTTGTGGGACACGGACAAGGGCCTGAGAATGAGGGCAGTGAGAATGAAAAGAAGAACTACGGGGGCTTCCCTGGTGGCGCAGTGGTTGGGAATCTGCCTGCCAATGCAGGGGACACGGGTTCGAGCCCCGGTCTGGGAAGATCCCACATGCCACGGAGCAACTAAGCCCGTGAGCCACAACTACTGAGCCTGCGCGTCTGGAGCCTGTGCTCCGCGACAAGAGAGGCCGCGACAGTGAGAGGCCCGCGCACCGCGATGAAGAGTGGCCCCTGCTCGCCGCAACTAGAGAAAGCCCTCGCACAGAAACGAAGACCCAAACACAGCCAAAAATAAATAAATAAATTTAAAAAAAAAAAAAAGAAAAGAAGAACTATGAAGAAAAATAAACGAATGTTTTCTTTCCCAAACTCCATGGTTAGCTTTTTACAAAATTAATTCAAACATAGGAGCAGTTTACCCAGAAGATAATGCAAGATTATTGTTCTTTGTGGTTACAAGTATCACTCTTGGAAATTACCATCCACATGAATGGGTTCTACTTGACGATGAGAAATGAGGCCTTAGGTTTTTTTCCTCTGACACACCACCTCTAAATAAATAGGTCCACAGCAGCATTTCTTTTCCTGTACTCTTGATCTTATAATCAACTGAGAAAAGTAAAAATGAAGGGAAATGTAAATTAGGACCTAGTGCAAAAGCAGAGGGGAAGGATAAGCATGGGTTCCTATAAACATGTTTTAATGTGCTCATTTTCACAATCAGCAGAGGGGCGTGTTTGTCTAATAAATTAAGAAAATTCTGAGAAATTCTTATAATCTTCTGAAAGAGATGACAGAGAGAGTAGCCACTTTTTTTTTTAAATCCTTGGACAAGAGAGAGTAAATGACATTTTACAATAAAAGTCATTTAACCGGGACTCCCCTGGTGGCGCAGTGGATAAGACTCCGAGCTCCCAATGCAGGGGGCCCAGGTTCAATCCCTGGTCAGGGAACTAGATCCCACACGCATGCTGCAACTAAGAGTTTGCGTGCCACAACTAAGGAGCCCACGTGCTGCAACTAAGGAGCTTGAGAGCCACAACTAAGGAGCCTGCCTGCCTCAACTAAGACCCGGCCCAACCAACCAAATAAATAAATAAATATTTTTTTAAAAAGTCATTTAACCTATTGAAAATATAAAGAAAACTGTAAGATATATACAAAAGGCCAGATTTTAAGTTATGGGTGAGCTCTTTCTTCTTCTAAAAAATTTCACCCAGCTTGATGAGAAGTATGGCTTGCTTTCTACCAGACTTTCAAAGATGCATAGGAGATGCTAGTTTCTTTTCTCTTTCCCCCATGCTATTTTGTATTTTCTTGCAACCGATTTGAAGATAAGTATTGTTTTCCTAAAAATTGATTCAATATGTTTAACATCTACTCTCTTCCTTAAAAAAAAAAATCACAAAAAGAAATATTCAAAATACTGTACAATATGCCTAAAGTTTTAAATTAGTTTTCAGTCCTTTCCAGAAGACCACATTAACTAACTGTTTTCATAGACAACTGAGGTGACATCTGACAGTAGGAAAATCGATGATCTTCTAAGGATAAGGAAGGAAGGAGAGTAAACACTAGGAACATTTCTATTTGGGAGTGAGGAGTTCTGATAGTGTATACTGATACACTGTAATAACGTTTTCATTAGCATTTTCTACAAAGTTTCACTGAACACTGGCAAGACTGTTGCAATTTTGGAGTAGTCAGTGTTTCTCAAACTATGATGAAAGCACATCCTCTCAACTAAGTAATTTCACTTCCAACCCCAAAAGTCTCACTGGAATAGTCTCTTTTCTTTACTCACATTGATATAATTAATTACCATAGATGTACAAGTTATCATCTGTTAACTAATTAAGCTATTTTCGTGATTGCCAAGAAGTAACAGCTACTGAGAACAACTCTGCAGCACACTGCAAAGAGGAAAGATTATCAACTCATGAAAGTTTCTGTTTGGAGGCAAGATAGAGAAAGGTAAACAACACCATAAAAAGTAAGGAGTTTTATCTCTGAATCCAATTTAAAGGTTTAGATAATATGCCTACAATCATTTTTTAAAAGTAAAGTAGCAGTAAAATCATTCTTGATTGCAAACTCAATGAAAATGAGGGTATCTTTGAGCCCAGTGCAAAGTTGATTGATTAAGCAGAGCACCCAGCATGTGCCAGGGGCTGGGACCTGGTATATCTGATGGGCTTAAATAATTCAGTTTTGTTTTGTTTTAATAACAAAAGCCTAATTCAGGAAGAGGATTTTTCTTAAAACTTCTCATCTAACTCCAGATTTCTTGAAAACCTAGAAAAAGATCACAGACACAGTTTCAATAAAGTCAGGCTGGAAAACTGATGACAACAACCTATATAAAAATATGTCCTTCCTGGGAGCAAAGTTGTGTGACTCAGAAAAACCATACTGGATGAATATTAACAGATGAACAATAATAAAGAATACATATTATACGCAGTGCCTTTAAGACTTTTTATGAATAGTTATGTTAATGCGATTGTGGAATTCTCCTTTCAGAGTGTATTTGTAAAGAGCACCAGGAGATACTTTACTAGCATGACTACAAGTCCCAGTCCTCCTTTGGCTACACCTAGAAAGAAAAAAATAATTGAAATTGACAAAATAGCTTTGTTTTTGCAGCATTTAAATAACAGTGAAACTAGGCCGAGGTGAGCCCCCTCCACTTCATTCCTTTCTGTGTAAAGATACCTCCTCAGTAAAATGACTACAGCCTTGCAATTATAAAAGACGGATTAAATCCTTGAGCCCTGAAATCAGTTGGAAGCGCTCAGAAATGAGTCTAAGGCAAAGGACAAATTTGCTGTAAAGACCCAGACAGCAAATGTTTTAGGCTCTGCAGGCCACACTCAGCCTCTGTAGCATGAAAGCAACCACAGACAACTCGTAATGAATGAGCTTGGCTGTGTCCCAATAAAACTTTATATATAAAACCTGGCTATGGGCTGGATTTGGCCCAGGGGCTACAGTTTGCTCACCTCTGATCTAGGGGATTAAATTTTCAACAGTCTGCTGGCTCTGTCCTTGTTGCATGGGGAAATCCACCAACTACTCTTGGTATTTATTTCCTCTACTCAGGGGTCTCAAACTAGATCAGGAATTTTCAACATTTTTTTTAGTAGTAAGTCTCCTTTTTCTAATAAAAATTAACGGTGGAGGCTAGGCTAGATTTCCAGGACTCCCCAAAGGCCCCTGAGAAGCCTCCAGGTCTGTGAGACAACGACAAAACCACCGGTCACCTGATTCTAAGGTTCCACTCGGCACCAAGAACCAATACTGACCAATCTGTTTTCCTCAAGGTCTCTCCCTTCAGGCATCATCAGGTGAGGGAAGCAGTCTAAGAATTACAGGCCTTTCAGATGCTCCACAAATCACACTATTCCCTTCCATAAAGAAGAACGTTACATGACAAAATTAAAGTACTGGTGAAAAGTAGAAAACAATGAAGTTAGATTCTACTCTATACACGTATTTAATTAAGATGTCTTTTGCTACAAATCTGTAAAAATTTTACCCAGAATGAGTTTTATTACAGCTTACTTTTTTCTAAAGTTTTATATATAATCAATAAGTAAGATTTCAGTGGAGCATATTTAACCTGTTTCAGAAACCACCCCTCAAGAAGTTACTATATTTGCATGTAAATCCTTCTACAATCGATATAGTCATGTCTATTAAAATGCGTCAAGGCTAAGATCTCTACTTAGTAACAGTTAATCAGAAAATTAGTTCTAAATACTAGAATTCAATTTAATTTTATAATTTAAGTCTGTCATTAATTTAACCTGCTGTCCCTCACCATAGTCGAAAATCTCAAAGTAATTAAAAAAAAAAAAAAAAAGTTACTGCAGGGACTTCCCTGGTGGTCCAGCGGTTAAGAATCCACCTTCCAATGCAGGGGATGCGGGTTCGAGCCCTGGTCGGGGGAACTGAGATCCCACATGCCACGGAGCAACTAAGCCCATGTGCCACAACTAGAGAGAAGCCCGTGTGCTGCAACTAGAAGAGCCTGTGCATCACAACTAACTAAGACCTGACACAGCCATAAATAGGTAGATAAATAAATTTTTAAAAAAAAATTTTTTTTAAAAAGGTACTGCGTAGTAGAACAAAGGTGTCACAGGAGCTCAGAGGAAGAATTTAACACTCTGTTAAATGACAGTGAAATATCGTGTAAATGACAGTTCAAAATACCAGCACCAAAGTGATTAAACTTATGGGGAGGTAACTACCTGATACTCAAGAAAAATAACTTTGTTCCACAAAGTTACTCGTTTCTATAAAGGAGGACTTCAGTGTGACAGAAACTGAACCAAAAATTACTGCTCCTTTCAGCTTGTATCCAATTCACTATTAATGTGGAAGTATATAATTACTTTTTCTGCTATATCTCAAATTCTCAGGGAAAAAAAAAAAAGATCTCGTCATTAACCAACATTTATTAGCTCCAGTTCTGTGCTACGCTGTGTGCCAAGTCATGAGCTTTAAAGATGAATAGCAAGTCCCAGCCCAGTAAGCTCTCTAGTGAGGCAGACAGACACCTCGCAAGTTAATCCATTTTAAATGAAATCGAGGTCCTAACTTAAGACTCCAAATTCAGGCATATTTTTAGCCCCCAGCGCCCCCCCCCCCAAAAAAACAACCTACAAAAAAACACAGAATGTTTTAAAATGACAAATACCCCGACTCTTTCCAATAACATTTCTAGCCATTAGTTTCTGACAGTAAATTGTTTAACTGACCCCACTACACATAAGAGCAGTTTATCTACGTAAATCTTGAATGCTATCATAAAAAGCCCATAATTAAACATAATGAATGCTCTAAGGCAGGACACAGGGCAGACTTAAAGTTTTAATATCAAAGCTGGCCTTGTATAACATTCAATATGAAACCACTTTTCTGAAAGACATAAGTTTATGATACAAATATGAATTCAACTAATTACAGAAAACTCTAAACAGCTATCATTCACAAATATTTTATATACAAAAGTATATTTACTCATAAAATGATGATGATTCAGCCTGTGGGAGGAATGACAAATTGAAAACCTAAAAGTCCCAGAAAAATGACAAAGTATTACTACACACAGAAATATCAGAACACAAAACTGGAGCACATAAGAAATGAAATAAAATTTATTTTAAAATAGAGTAAAACTGAAGCAAAAAGAATTTATAAAATATAAACCTATGTTTTATTTTAAATCAATAGTTACCATTTAGAAATATTTATATTTAAAAGTTACACTGTTATATTTATATATAATGTTCATGCAGTGCTATTTTTACCTCTACTTTCAACTGAGACTGTGCTTCAGAAAGTTAATAGTCATACATCTAATAAGTGAACTAAGAAGTTGAATATATCTGTATGACTACAAATCTGTGGCTACAGTAACGTAGCTCTATGCATTACTGCAAGACCTCTGGAAGCAAGACTTTCAAAGAGGTCTCCTGAGAAGCACCACATAAACTTACTACAATCATCTGTTCGCTATGCAAAGTAAGTTGGACAAATACTATGGGCTCACAGCACTTATTCATCTTCATCTCCTTCTTCCCTGCCTTTCTGCAATATCGAGGCTTACAAGCAAAATCCTCAAATTTCCAGCCTCTTTGGCAACTAGGAGTAGCCAGGGGACCGAGCTCTGGCCAAGGACAAGTACCTGGAGAGGGCTTTCCTCCAAAAACAACAAACTTTTACCAAGAAAAGCACTCTCGGCCTCCTCCCTTCTCTCCTGCTTGGGGTGCAGCCATCGTCTTGGGACTGTGAAAACCAAAATCACTTGCTAAGGAGAATGAGCTAGTTTCCTTCATGACATCCTTGAACCTCAGTATCAAGCCTGCACTGCCTAACTTCAGATTTCTTATTAGGTGAGAAAAATAAGCCCACCGTCAAGCCTCCTCCATGTGTGCAGTTTTTGACAACCTGCAGACTAATGCAACCCCAACACAATCAAGTCCATCAAATACTTATATTATAAACCACTTTGGTGAATTCATCATAAGATATACGAATGATGAAATATTACCTAAGGGATAAACGAACACCAACTACTGAAAAATAATCATTTAATAACAAATATTAAACACTCCAGCCAGAGACTGTTAAAGAACTTAAATGTACAAGAACGTATTTAACCTTTACAACCATGTGAGGTTGGTAATACTAGCATAGTCACCCACGGTAAAATTTTAAGAATCCTTGACAAAAACACAACAATATGGTGAAACAGAGCTAAATTTATTTATTCTGAGATTGTGACCTATTTTTATGATATTAAAATGTCCTTTCTTTTATGAAATGAGAATAGTGGAGAGTTTACATTCATTTTACATTTACATTACATTACATTCATTTTAACATGCTGACTTGGCAAAATAAATAAGTGACAAATCAGTATCAGGACCCCAGAGTTTTATGATTTTTAAAAGTCCCTGAAATCCAAAAGCCTGAGACCCACTAAAGTTAAGTAACCTGCCCAGGAGCACAAAGCAGTCTGTGGTCTGGACACCAAAGTCCAGGGTCATAACCACCAGGTTAGATAAAGGAAATACACTAAGTAAACTCAGACTTAAAGATACAAATGTGTAACTACAGAGGAAAACAGCCATCCCATAATATATCAAGTGGGAACAAGGACTTTTAAAGTGAAATGATTTTACCATGCTGCCCCTCCCCCCCCCAAAGACACAGAGCTTCCTCTAACTGATGGAGATTTAAACCACACCAGAGAAAACGAAATCAAGATAGGAATTCTCACCCATTCCAACTTACGTCTCAGATGACATTAGGTTTGTAGATTAATATTTGGGGATAAAGAACTTGTGGGTCGGGACTTCTCTGGTGGTGCAGTGGTTAAGAATCCGCCTGCCAATGCAGGGGACACGGGTTCGAGCCCTGGTCCGGGAAGATCCCACATGCTGCAGAGCAGCTAAGCCCGTGAGCCGCAACTACTGAGCCTGCGCTCTAGAGCCCGCAAACCACAACTACTGAGCCCGTGCGCCACAACTACTGAAGCCTGTGCGCCTAGAGCCCGTGCTCCGCAACAAGAGAAGCCACCGCAGTGAGAAGCCCGCGCACCGCAACGAAGAGTAGCCCCCGCTCGCCGCAACTAGAGAAAGCCCGTGTGCAGCAACGAAGATCCAACGCAACCAAAATAAATTAAATTAAAAAAAAAAAAAAAAAACAGAACTGTGGGTCTCTGCATACACTGCTTGCCTCTAAAAGAAGTCTTGTGTTTTCCCAAATTGAAGGCGCAGGGCAGCGCGTGATAACATCTGCCCCTAAAGCTAGCTCGCCCCTTGGTTTATTCCAGCTCTTACAAAAGTAAGGGGAGCCGACACGAATGAAGACTAGAAAAAACTGAAATGCAGTCAAATTCTTCTTCACCTCAATTCTTGGCATTTCATGCTACTGTATTTCAATTTCTTTAACTCATGAGTTTTCAAAACTCATCTCTAGTTGTTTGCAAACGCATAAATTTGATCAAGCAGTTTCTTAATACCATAACTAAATAATGTAACTTAGCCAAATATTTCCAACAATTTGACCAAGAATTTTCTAAAACATTTGAGTGTGCTTAAAAGAAAATGGAGTTTGCAAGACTGCATAATGCAGCTTACGGAAGAAATCAGAAATGTATTGTCTTGAAGACTTCAAATAGTTACTTATATACAGAACAACTGGACAGATGTTAAAGTGTTAATTGACACCTACACATTTTCACTTTTTTTATTTTATAAGATTTTAGTTACTTCAAAGCCTGGCCAGCTCTCTTCTTTTCCACTTGTGCACGCAAATGTAATTTATTACTGAAAACATCAAACAGAAAAAAAAATACATTAAAATATAGAAAACAAATGGTTTTTATCTTTATAATTGAAAATAGTAAATACCTCCCAGCTTACATTTTATTTGTTGTTATCTCAAATGTTAGGGCCCATATTTTTTAATCCAATCTTCCAGTACCAATTTCAGTTACAGGGGAAAAAAATACACACTATGTAGAAACAGCATGCATTCTTCAGAATTTACCACACACAAAAAAAGAACGGTAGGTGGCTATGGGAGGAGTAGGGCAGGGAGTGGGCTTTATAATTGAAATGCAAAGGCATTTACATATATATATATATGTAAATGCCTTTGCAGTTCACTTCTCCATTTATATATATATATATGGAAAAAAGGTTTGTAGAGATGTTTCTATATTGAACTGCTTTTTTAAAAAATATTTATTAATTAATTATTTATTTATTTGGTTGCACCGGGTCTTAGCTGCGGCAGGCAGGCTCCTTAGTTGTGGCATGCAAACTCTCAGTTGCAGCATGCATGTGGGATCCAGTTCCCTAACCAGGGACTGAACCTGGGTCCCAATCAGAGTCTTAACCACTGGACCGCCAGGGAAGTCCCTTGAACTGCTTTTAATGAAATGCTGCACACACAGCTTAGGTCTCCCCATCTGCAGCTGTAATAATGCCTCCGACCAGCCTCCTTCAACACACCCTGCCATCCCCTTCAGTCCCTTCCACCCCCTCACTCCTACCAAAAGTAACAATTGAACGACTTGTTAAGTTCACAGGAAAGGAAAAGGAGACCCTACGAACTTGATCGCACAGAGACTGACTTCCTTAAACTACTACCACAATTTCTTTTCTACTGTGCTTCATTTTATCTCCTACACATTTTTTTCTTATACCAAATATTCCAATTTTACTTACATTCAGGATCATGAAACCGTCACACCTGGTAAAATACACTGCATTTTTATGTGAATATCTACAAGATTCAGGTAGGAATAAAGGTGAGTTAAATGTTATTATTTTAGCTCTTCTTGTCCATTTATTTATAAGCTTGTGTGTGTGTACGTAAGTTTCCTCTAATATATTGCTTCAGCCATGTCACTAATGGTCCAATGTATGCAAAATATTTAGCTGAAAGGTAATGAGCTCTTCATTAAGATTAAATCAGGAAAAAGATTATTTTCAAAAATATCTTAATTTGGTGGCCCCTTGTCAGAGTCACAGTAAAATTCCAAAAGCTGGGTTTTTTTTTTTTTTACTTTTAATTTTGAAATAACTTTAGACTAAAAGAAGTTATTAAAAAAAAAAAAAAGTAGTTCAGAGATCCCACAGACTCTTCATCCAGCCTGCCACAATTCATCATCCAAAATAACCGCAGTAAAACTATTTATTCAAATTCACCAGCTGTCCCAACGTTTATTTTCTGGTCCAGGACCTAATCCAGAATCTCACAGCTCATTTGGTTATCATGCTTCCTTAGTCTCCTCCAATCTGTGACTCTTTCAGCACTTCATCCTTTCATAAGGTGAGCACTTCTGACTACTAGCCATTTTGTAGAGTGTCCTAAAATTAAGTTTGTCTAGTGTTTTCTGACACTTAAGTTGAAGGGTTTTTTAGTGAGAATACCACCTGAGATGTGCCCTTCTCAGTGCATCACGATGTTGATATGTCTTGTGACATAACTTTGATCATCTAGTTAATTTGGTGTCTGCTAGTTTTCTTCACTTTAAAAGTACTGATTCCTCCCTTTGTAATTAATTACTTAATCTGGTGGGGGAGACATTTTGAGACTATGCAAACATTCTGATATCTGATATATACATTTCTCATCATACCCTCACCCACTAATTCTGGCACCTACTGATTCTTGTTTGCAACAATTATCACTGTGAGGTTTGCCTACTGGTGATTTTCCATTTCCATCATACCTTCTACATTTTTTATTGGCATTCTACCATAACAAAGAGCTGTCTCTTCTCCCCTACTTATTTATTGGATAATTTACTTATATTGGCATGAGCTCATGGATATTTTTTCCCCTAGACACTATAATCCTTCTTTATCTTTTTGTTCAAATTGTCCCACTGGGATTCCTTTGTATATACATTCACTAGACTTCCTTCTGAATTGTAAAACGCCACTTCAGTTGGGGAAGATCAGGTAATTTCTTTGAATGAGAGATGATCGATGGTAAGACTACCTTTACCACTTACATCATGAACAACAACAACAAAATTTATGGAAGAAAACTATATATATTGAAATATCCCCAATGTGCTATATACTCTTACAACTCTTGCTCATCCAAGACCTAATGCTCTTCGGTCTTTATTTTACACATATTATTATCGAATTTTCTCATCATTGTCACTGTTTAAATCCACCTAACCTTGGGCCACCCCCATCCCCGAATAATTTTGGTATTTCAAGAACACAGCCCAAACTGCTCAGAGACAATAGTAGCTACATTCATTTTAGCCAAAAGGTAAGAAGCCATAATTATGCCGAGTGAAAAAAGCCAATCCAAAAGATCAAATAGTGTACAATTCCATTTACATAACATTCTTGAAATAACAAAACTGTAGCAATGGAGAAGAGATTAGTCCTCCCCAGAGGTAGAGTTGGGAAGTAATTGTGTCTATAAAAAGGCAACAAGAGGTATTCTTGTGGTGATGGAATTCTTCTGCATCTAGACTTTATCAATGTCAACATCCTCATTGTGATATTATGCTACAGTTTTGCAAGATATTTGTAATGGAAAAAACTGGGTAAAAGGTTCACAGGATCTCTGCATTATTTCTTACAATTGCGTGTGAATCTACAATTATCTCAAACTAAAAAAAGTTTTTTAAAAAAGATAATGCGTTTCAACTCTAGCGTGAATACTCAGGAGAGATAAGATAATCACCATCGTGCCCCAACCCTTCAGATCCACTGATTGCTAGCTGGCTTCTAGGAAAGTTCCTACCAGGCCTCCCTAGAATAACCCGCCAGCAGCTAACTCTTCTTCAGGGTCTCTTCTTTTCCGATTAGCTTTTATGTTGGGAGGGACAAATACCACCAGCTAGAGAAGAACACAAAATTGCCAAGAGCCAGTAACTGTTGGTTTGTCAACTGAACTACCAGCAGTTCACAGGGTCAACATGTAAAATCTGATTTCAATTCATTTAGCTCATATTAAATATTTGAGAAGTTCTAGATCATGTTCAATGTGTAGGAGGCAAGCAATGAGAAGAGGGAAGAGGGTTTTAGTTCCAACAACAAGACAAGGTCCTTTTTCAAGCCACACCAACCCCTCCAAAACACTTTTTACTGCCTAATGGAGGTGAAAGCACAAAAATGGTGGTACCAAGAGACTCTAAAACTCAAGGACAAAACGTTCTGCTCTACAAAAACTAACCCGGCCACCACCGACCACCCCAACTGACTGAAGAAGAGAAAACACCTGAATACAGCAGGAAACACATACTTTGTAACAGTGCAGTAAGTCCTAGTTAGTTAGCAAGTGAGACCAGAGGCGGTTTTTTCCTGAAAAGATAAAAATTCTAACAGTCAAAATAACGTGCCACACGTGTGTACACGGCACACACGTGTACACAGGATATATGTTTCCTGAAATCCATTGAATCCTGCTTAAACCATTGACTAAAACTTGAATTCAAATTAGTTGTCCTAATGCTAATGAGATTTCTGGTGAATCACAAATAGTTTGAAGCAGGCCTGTGTTCCTTTGTAGCCACCAGTCTTTGATTAGTAAAAGGAAGTAGTTATTCTTTCTGATTCCCTAGTTCTTTGCAGTATTTAGAGTACTGTATCTCTGTTGTAGAATAGAGCTTGGTGCCTTAGATTTAAAAACTTTTTATACACTAGCTCTTTTATATAAAAGGCAGAGACAGTCAACCTAACAGATGTGTTTCTGATATTTTTCTGTACAAATCTCTCATGTTGAAACACTGTTACACTTTCATATAAATGTGTGCTCTATGCAATAAACTTGGCAGGTAAAGCAAAAAAATAATAATACTACTAATAATGTGCCAATCAGCTTACTTTCCCCCCACGAAGGCTGACATTATAACCACTGAACAAGTTTTTACTACTTATATTCCAGCTCTGACAAAGCTACAAAAGACCAATTATAGGTACTACAAATTGCTTCTCCTTCCTCATTTCAACATTAATTTATGTAAACAAAAAATGATGTAGAGGAATAAGGAACTGCCCTCACAGACTCGCTACAATCGTTACCTCGTGCCACCACAAGTCAACTGTGAGCTTAAATTCAGATGTTCCTCAACTCTTGCAAAAGATGGAATGCCTGGAAATCCCATTATCATCACAGATTAAGAAATACTAATATACTTGGCATAATGATATGAGCAATTAGTTATTTCATATTAGATTCCAGAATGCACGTGGAAGAGACATCAAAGTTTAAGGAAAAATAGTGTAAGTTGAAAAAATCCTGAAAATCAAGAGAATTATGGGGACTTCCCTGGTGGTGCAGTGGTTAAGAATCCGCCTGCCAATGCAGGGGACACGGGTTCGAGCCCTGGTCCGGGAAGATCCCACATGCCGCGGAGCAACTAAGCCCGTGCGCCACAACTACTGAGCCTGCGCTCTAGAGCCCGCGAGCCACAACTACTGAGCCCGCGTGCCACAACTACTGAAGCCCGTGCTCCGAAACAAGAGAAGCCCGCGCACCGCAAGGAAGAGCAGCCCCCGCTCGCCGCAACTACAGAAAGCGCATGCGCAGCAACAAACACCCAACACAAACGAATATAAATAAATAAATAAATTTACACAGAAAACTATGTTCAACAACTTGGACTTTCCTCCTGTGAACTAAGAAATGGCCACCTCCGCCGTCTGCCGTGATTAGGCCGCCCTGGCGTAAACGTGTGCACGGCACGACACGATGAGCGGCTGATACGGACGTGCACACGTGCAGCCAGCCTGGCCAGCAGAGGGGCCATCTCCGCTGTGTAGCTCGGGCTCTTGACCACCTCCACCCTGGAGGTCAGACCTCTGCCTTAACAGAACTCCAGTCTCCTCCCACTCTCCACACATCACAAGCTTCCACGGGACATGTACCGTCACTTCCCATCCACCACTCAATCCCTTGGCTCCAGGCGCACCGAACAAAGGTCCACACTTATTTCCTCACAACCACCTGTGCAGCTTCTATGACCTTGGGCTCGCCTGGAAAAATCCTTCACAGCCTCCTGGTCTACTGGTGGGTGAATTTCTACTCCCCTAAGACTTAATACACACCCACCTAGGAAGTCCCCAGACTCAATACACACCCATCTATGAAGTCCCCAACCTCAGCAGTGCTGGCCTAGGACAGCTGTCACAGCACTGATGAATCACTTCCTACTTGTGACATGACAGACTGGTGAGCTGCTTGAGGGACAGACGTCTCAATGAATCCCCAAGGCCTGGTAAATAATAACTATTTCATTAAAATGTGATACCAACAAGAACTATTATTAGGCATTGCACTCAACAGTAAATGTACGTTCTTCCACTTCATCCACAAAACAACTTCGAGAAGCTATTATCCACATTTTACAGATGAGGAAACTGTTACCAAAAATGGGGTGAGGAGAGGGAACAGCCCATATAGTACAGATATCAAGGAACTATCACCAGCGTCCACATTTCCATAACTCTACACTAGTCTAGATCAAAGTGCTTTGAGGTAATTACAATTCCTTTCCACTACATATAAAACTTACAAAATACGTAACAAAGCTAAAAAAAAAAAAGTTTTCAAATGAGTCAAGAAGGCATAGTCTTTCTGTGTTTTGAAAAGGTTACTGTACCTTTATTTCAAATAGCTCATTTAGGGTGGAAGCATATGCCACTATTACTTTACATAATATGACTTTATAAGACTTGAATTTCAAACATCCCCCAAGGCAGACCTTATTGTGTTCATTTAACTCCCCCCAAAATCCACCTGGATAAAGTTTTTTCAGGGCAACAGTAAATTTTTTAAAAAAAGAACAGACTTGTTGTTTCAAGGTGGAGCGGGGCAGGGGAGGGATGGATTGGGCATTTGGGGTTAGCAGATGCAAACCACAGAGATTGGATAAACAACAAGGTCCTACTCTACAGCACAGGGAACTGTATTCAACATCCTATGATAAATCATAATGGAAAAGAATTTTTAAAAAAGAATTTATATATATGCTTAACTGAATCACTTTGCTGTACAGCAGAAGTTAACACAACATTGTAAATCAACTACACTTCAATTTTAAAAAAAAAAGCAGCATGGTGAGTCTTCATAAATAAGCTAAAATGATAGCGCTAGGAGGTTATAGCTGGTTTTGTTTTTATTTTACATCCTTTTTCGAGAGGAAGAAAACTGCAACAAGTTGGCAACCAGGAAGTCCTCTTAATGTTTTTTTTTAATTTTGGTTTTTTTGTTTTCGAGTGTCTGTGAAAGCCGGGGTGGGGGGCGGGGGGGTCTGGGCAGGACTGTGTTAACCACATAGCACTGCAGCTGGAGAGACTCATTTTGAACCTCAGCCAAGATATGCAAAGCTAATTATGGAACTGTTAATTACTAAATGTTTAAAAGGTTATTTGAAGGTGACTAAGTTTCCACCAATATTGCAAAAGAATGTGAATAATTTTTACCATAAATTCAAGTCCTCACTTGTTCAGAGCCACATGCTAATACAGTTTGAAATTGGTTTTTCAGTAATAAATGTGTATTTTTTTAACCTCCAAATTCAAATATCATTGTTATGAAAGCTAAATGCTTGTGGCCAGTCATTACTTTGTGAGACATGCTTTTCAAAAGTGCACCCAGACCATTTAGTTGTGTTTTACGAACAAAAACTACTTAAGGGACAAATTATTTATTACTAGAGCCCCAAAATGAGCCAAAATATAATCAAAGTGTAAGTTGTCAGATGAAAATATAAGACTGCTCAAAAACAATGATAAAAAAGAGATGGAAAATTTATCTGTCATAGACACAATTCTTCCACTAGATTTGAAAGTTAAATATTCACCAGAGATACTCTTTTGTGCAGATTCTCATAATTTAAAGTTCTCTGGGCTAAAGGCACTTTTTCAGCCCTCTCATTATGACTCAAGACATATTCTACTGAGTGACTTTTGCAAAGAATTAAGTCTCGTACTGTTAAGAGCTCTCCAAGGACAAATTCATGAATTAGCAACTAAATCAAAAGGTGTAATAGCCAAAAAAAAAAAAAAAATTTCAGTAGTGAAGAACAAAGTAATATTATTAACTAGGAAGGGATGAGGCAGGAGCTGTTTTACACAAACCATTTTAAAAAGTAACTTTTACAACTAGCTAAAAACACATCATATTAAATCTTTAAAGTAGAAGAATATTCTGCAATAGATGTTTCACCTGAAAAACTAAAAACAGGCATTTAAACACTCTACCTAAGCAATCTGAAAGGGTCTGAATCCAGTAAGTTAATAATATGGTTTAGAAAAATCATTTTATTGTTTAAAGACTTGGGGGGAAAGCTGTTCGTAATTTATTTACATCTTTCACTTCACTTAATTGCTTAGGTGACCAAGCTTCCCATGTAAGTGATTAAAGACATAAACCCAAACAGTTTGATAAAGCAGTTACTTAATAAGAGTCCTGTTTCTCAACAGAGGTGCACTGAAAAACATTAATAGAACATTTAGTGCCCCTTATTTTCAAGGAGGTTTGTTACTGAGAATACAGTGCCCCGATGACTAGAACTTAGCCACTTTCCAGACACACAATATGGGACACACATTGGATTAAAGATGGCTTTTCTTGTCCTCTCAGAGGATCAGGTGAAATAGTGACAGCCCCTTAAATATGAATATGTGAGATTTAGCTAAAAATTCGAGTGACAATTTTGTTTCTCCTTGCCATTCCCCCTCTAGTGACGTGCCTAAATAAACGGGAAAATGGGTTTCCATTTTCCAGGTGGGCATGAAAAGCTTCCTAATTTCATAACACTCTTCAAAGTTCCTGTGTTTGCACTGAGGCTCTCCCCACCCCCAGATTCTCTTCGAGCTAACTTCTTAGGTCACACGAGTGACAGCACGATTACTTCTAGGCAACTGAGTGACCTCGTACAAAACCACGTCTTCACAGGGTTTGGGAGACAAACTGGGCTGGTAGGGTTAAAAAAAAAGAAAAAAGGAAGAAAATGAATTTAACAAAAAATATTTATATATTTTCCTCTTTTCTTTTAAGGCACCTTTCTTTTGCCTGCCATAAGAATCGTACAAACTCCTTCACCAAATGTATCCTGAGAAACAGAAGGAAGCATGACAGCAAAACTTTCCTAATTCATATCCATCTGTCCATATCCAGTTTATTTAATAACTCTGCTTTTATATTACAAACTTCTAACCCTCGAGCACTCAAGAGAAGACAGGGCAGAAAAACTTCCAGCCCTTGCATTCACAAAGCACTCAACAGAAAAGGCACCTGCTACCAAAACTTTTTTTTTTTTTTTTACTTCTGAGTAAATTTCAAACTTTCAGAAAAGTAATTATTTTTGACAAGCCAGGTGAAGGTGGAAAACATTCACATTTCCATCTACTTTCTCTTTAAAATAACAAATAAACATGTAGGTCCGCATTAGTAATAACCAAGGGAGCATCAGTGTTAATACGGTGGACACTTAGGAATGTTCAAAATGTTTGGTAGGCTTCTCTAAGGTGACTTGTTCTATGAAGGTTTGGTGGGGGAAACGTGCTGCTTTCAGACGGTCAGCGAAGCGTTCACGTTGTGGTGTCAGTAGCAACTGGCCCACTTCTGACTCGGGCCAAGTTCTGTGCTGGTCAGTTTTCACTCTGTTCTCCACAACCCGTGCGTAAACAGGGAAGTTTAACAGCTCATTTCTCTGGCACAGTCCGCACGCGGTCACAGTGCAGGTTCTGTCTCTTCCAGTCTTGTTGGGGGACACACCCCCCTCCACCCACCTTTTAGTAGGTTTCGAGTCATTGCTATTCTAATCAACCAACCGGAGATTCCACTTCCCCGCTCTCTAATTTCCACTAAAGGCCTCTGACATCATTTTCTGACCTGCCTCGCTAGGTTCTAATATTCTCAGCATGTGTGATTTCACTTGGCACTTCAAACTGAAAGGCATTGAAGCATTTCACCGAAATGGGCTTTTCCATCACACTGTGACTGGGAACGTGCATTTTCAGCTGCGGAAGACTGAGTGACTGACAACTTACAACCAACAGGAGATGCAGAAGGCACCTGAGAAGCAGTGCAACAAGAGCAAAGAGCACGACCTGCCTTGTTTTCAATAAAGTAATCCTTTGGAATAGGAACTTTCTGGAGACACTGTGAAATGAATTTGCCTTGCAAAACTACCACCCATCTTCCACAGTCTGGTAAACGAGTGCAATCTACCTACGAACCCCAGATGTGACGGCTCCATCAGAAAAAAATGAGAAATCAAAAACCGTACCAGGTGCCATTCCTGGGCCTTGTCCAAAGGCAGCCAATGGAAGAATCTGTTTTATTCTCTTTTCCCCGCATTAAATAATGACAATCAACAGCAGAGGAGGAGAGCCTCTGGCTCTGCACAGATGCCATCCAACACCTAACAAGCGAAGCAACTCCTTCAAGCATCAGATCCTAAACGTCCGATGGGCCCAGGGATCAGGAGGGCTTATTTGTCTTAAGACGGCTGGCAGCAGGATCTCCTGTAGTCACCATCCCAACGCTCAGGAGCATGCGTCATTACCCAGTCAGCAGCGAAAAGCAAAAAAAATCAAACCACCACATTTTTATAAAACTTCCCCCTCTCTAGTCCAACTTGAGACGACCAGATCCACCACCATCAGCAATTCCTCCACTTAAAGCCAGAGAAAAATAAGCCTGAAGGTAAACGAACGTATAAAGGTTAACAAACTTATCTAATTTTGACAAGGTTGTGCAACACCAAAAGAAACCGCGGGGTGCCCTTCCCGGGGCTCTATCTGAATATGCCTGCTCTGCAGTTCTGTCTGCAGTTGAAACTAAAAGCACTAACCTAGCTATTCAACTTCCCCCCCCCACCCACCCACCGCAACCTCTTCCTTGAAAAGCGGCATCACTTTTCCAAAAAAAAAAAAGAAAAGAAAATAGTAAACATACAAACATCTCAACGTTTTACTTTAGAAGGCCACCACGGGTTCGCGTTCCGCAGAGCCCTGCAAGTTTCCTCCTACACCTCTGCAAACGCCGAAGAACTCTGAAGGTACGAGGGGCCACAAGCACGGGGAGGAAGGGCGCCGGCGGCCGGGGGGGGGCAGGAGGGGCCGGCCGAGGGGAGGTGACTGCCCCCCGGCCCCCGCCCCGAGAGGCTCCCGGGCCCGGCGCGCGGCTGGGAAGAGGGGACGCTCGGGAGAGACCTCCCTGCCCCGCGGGGCGATCGCAGGAGCAGGTCGGTACGGGGAGGGCGGCGAAAAGGAGAAGATCCAGGGGAGGAGGAAACGACGCCAGGACGTCCAGGGGAGACGCGGAGACGCGAAGCCCCTGGAAGCTGGGGACCCAACGCGAAGCGCGGGCGCGCGGGGCGAAAGGCGTGGGCAGGGAGCGCGCAGCCGACGCGGGTCTCACCTGGGGGGTCCTCTCGGCCGGGTTCTTCATCACCGCCTGGCGGAAGCTGTTATCCACGTAGGACGCCATCTCCCCCCGCAGCCCGGGCCGGGGCCGCTCCGCGCCCTCGGCCGCCGCCTCCCGGCCCAGCGCCGCCGCCGCCGCCGCCTCCGCCCTGCGCGCTCCGCCCGCCTCGGGCCAACCAGCCAAACCGCGGCGGCGGCGGGGCGGGGGGCGCGCGAGGCCCGAGGGTCCCCGCGGCGCCCGGCTGCCGGGAGCTCCCGCTTCCTCCGCCTCCCCCGCGCCGCGCGGCTGGGAAGGCTCCCCACGGGCCCGGGCTCGACACGCCTCCCCGGCTCCTCTCGGGGACGGCGGCGGCTCCTCCCGGCCCCCGCCGGCCTGAGTTATTTTTAGGGAGTTCGAGCGGCGGGGAGGGGTTGGCTGGGGCGCACGGGCCTCGCGCTCCTCCGCGCGCAGGGCCGCCCCCTCCTCTCGGGGGCTCCGGGAAGCACTCGGGGGCGCCGCGGCCGCCGTCCGAGGACGGGCTCAGGTCCGGGCGCTGCGAAGCCGGGTCGCCTCGGCCGCCGTCCCCGCCGCCGCGCCGGGGCTCCGTCTACTGCGCTCGGCCGAGCCCCCCGACGGCTGCTGCATCCCCTCGGGCCGCCCCGCCGCCGCCGTGCGCTCCGCCGCCGCCCCCCATCTGCGCGCGCGGAGCGGCCAGAGCGCCCCCGGCTGCGCGCTCGGCCCGCTGGCTCTCGGCAACTTTGTTCCCGGGCTGCGGACGCGGAGGGAAGGGGCCGCGGGCACCGGGTCCGGACTCCTGGCGGCGGGCGTCGCGCACAGCCCCCCGGAGAGTGTTTGGGAAGCGGCGACTCCCCTCCTCTTCCCCGCCTCTTCCTCCTCCTGCGCCCCCGCGCCGCCCCGCCGCGCTCAGGGAGGAAGCGGCCTCCGGGGCCGGGCGCTTTGTGCTGCAACCATGGTGAAGAGCGAGTGACGGGCCGGCGGCCACTGGGCGCGCGCCGCGTCGGCGGGGGCGGGGCGTCCGGCGCCGGGTCCCGCCCCCGCGCCGCCCGGCCGCCCGCCGGCCGCGCCCTCGCTCCGGAGCGGCACCTTCGGCGGCCCAGGTGAGCCGCGCGCCGGGCCTCCGCCGACCGCCGCGCCCGGGCCGGGCTGGAGGGGGCCCCGCACCACCTGGCCCCGGGGAGGCGGCGCGCCCCGGCGGCCGGGCCGAGGGCGCAGCCTCCCCTCCGGCGGCTCACGCCGCGCCGCCTGCCCACACCCCACGCGCGTCCCGGGGGGCCTGCCGCGTCGCGTCGCCCCTCCAGACCGGCCCTGGCGCCAGGCCTCGGCCGCCGGGGCGGCACGTCGACCCGGAACAGAAGCCCGGCCCGCAGCTCGGGCCGCCCTGGGCAGTCGTTTTGAACCCAGGGGTTGGCTCCGAGTCGCTCCAGAGGCGATCAGTCCTCTAGGGATTTATTTGGCTTCTCCTTAACTTGCTGCAGGACAGCGTTCCTCTCCTGCCTCCCGTGCTCACCGGGCACCGTCAGACACTTAAGTGACCACGAGACGAGGGAGCTGGAAACGTGCCAGTTCCACCCTAGGCCAAACACCACCCCCAGACGGGCGAACACTCCAGATTCAAAGGTGAGACCCGGACAGCAAGTTCTGTGACATAAGCAGAAACACTGGCACATGCGGCTTGGCACGAGCCGGGTAAACGTCCAGACCCCGGGTCCGACCCGGACTCACTTGGTGCAGAGGCACCAGGACAGAGCCCTTTAATATGTCACCAATCCTGCTGCGTCCTCCCCCCTCACACGCCCACCCGCGAGCCAGGTGGAGGTGTGTAAGGCCAGCCAGACAGCGGGAACAGCTCTGGAGTCCTGGTCCTAGAGCTTGATTTTCATCTGGCTCCCCTTCCCCACCCGCGTCAAGTTCGTGCTTTGCTGTCTTCGTGGAGGCCGCACTCACAGGAGGATTGCTACTGTCAGGACCTACCACGTTGAACACTTTTCAAATTTTCAAACATAACTTTTTCGACATCTAGTTTATTGTAAACACTTGGAATAGGTTATGAACGAACGTTTCAGGGTCCTAAAGTCACCTGTGTGGCATTAAACAGATTGTGTGGCTTCCAAGAGAAGGGACCGTCCTGGCCGAACCTCCTGAAACAATCTGAGTTACAAATTATCTCTCTAGACCCTTGATGTTACCCTGTGCTCCAACTGCTTCCGCATATTTCTCTCGAACCCCTTAGTTGAAACCCAGCATCCAATTCTTTATGATCTAGACTACCACCACCTTGAATAAGTGCCATTACAGCTCTGTGAAGAGAGAGGAGAAGAAAAGTCAGATCCAATGAAGTGAAAAAACATACCTGACATCTCCATCTGGTGCCCAGTAGACATCTCAGAATTCACCTGCGCAAACCAGGCTCCAGATCTCCTGCCCCAGACATGCCCCGCCCACAGACTTCCACATTCCTGCCAATGGCATCTACCTCTGTCACCCCTTGCCCAGGTGAAGAGCCTTGGCGTCTTGACTCTTTCCTTTCTCATACCGCGCCCCCCTGCCCCGGGTTTCAGTAAACCTGTCAGCTCAAGCTTTAGAGTACCATATCTGGAATCTAACCTCTACCCACCACCTCAACGGCCATGACCTTGGTCCACGCCAGCAGCATCTTTTGCCTGAGCTTTGCAGTAACCACTTACCTGGCCTCTTTCTGCCCTTGCCTCCAGCACCGAGGGAGTCGGGGTGAGTCTTTTCACTCCAGCTCATGTCATTCCTCTGCTAACAACAACAACAAAAAGTCCATTAGCTCCCCATCACTTTTAAGGTGAAAGCCAAGGTCCTTATTTATCATGGCCTAAATGACCTATAGACCTGGTTCTCCTTCCCTCCCCACCCCCGCCCCCTTTATCTCTCTGACCTCATCTCCTACTATTCTACCCCCTGCTCATTTCCCAGCCACACTGGCCTCCGTGTTGCTTCTGGAACACAGGAAGCAAGCCACAGTCTCATGGCCTTTCCCTCTGCTGTTCCACTGCCACCTGAATTAGTGACCCACTCCCCTAGGCCACCAGAAAACAAAACCAAACCAAACCTAGAATGGTGTTCCCTCCCCTCCTTCATATCTTTATTCAAATGTCACTTTCCCTGTATCTCCACATGCCCTAGCCCTCTTCCTTGCTTTGCTTACCACCATCTGACATACGACGGATTTTACTTACTTGATTTATTTATTGTTTCCCTCCACCATAATGTAAGCTTCTGACGTCAGTGATTTTTTTGTTCCTTTTTGTTCACTGCTGCATCCCCCAACGTGATGTAAATGAATGAATAACTATAGTGTTACCTTGTATGTGTATGAAACTGATACATACATTACCTCTGATGGGGAAGGGGAGGCTAGGAGAGAAACTGAACCTCTCTGAGCCTGTTTTCTCTTCTTTTAAAAGCAGATAAAAATGGCATACCCTGAAGATTTTAGAGGATCCAATAGAATCCATGCAACGTGACAGTGACGTGTAAAGTGCTTGAACCACGGTATGTGCTCGACAAACGGTAGTTATTTTTAAGATCATCCTCATCATCCCAACCCTTTGAGGTCACTGGAACAGTTACTATCATCCTGTTTACAGATGAGGCAACTAAGACTAAAATAGGTTATGTGACTTGCCCTAGTTCCAGGCCTGCCTGGAAGTTTGGAAGGGCCCAGGGCCAGCTAATGTAGACCCCATCGTAAATTCCTAAAGCTGTAAATGAACTGGAACACAGTGTGGCAGTGACTATTGGCTTCTGGCCTGAAACTCACAGCCCATTTTCTTCCCATCTCTGCTCCATCACGTATTACAAAAAGGCTTATCCACGCGAGGACACCCTAGCCTGCACACCGTACCCCTCACAAAAGCTACCCCCTGGTGATTCCTCCAGAGTTAGTCCAGCCTTGGACAGTCAGGCCTGGAAGCGGCAGGGCAGTCAGTTCCAGGGCCCAAGGTGTTCAGAAAGCATGGAATTCCTTGTCCCATGGGGAGGGTGACGCCGGAGCAGGGCCCCTCAAAGCCTAGGCAGTGGGCAGGAACTCAACTCACCTAGGCCGCACAGCTGGAAAGCTGTGAATTACAGATGCAAACCCAGCTCTTTTTCTTCTGAGTGCTCTGCTGTGATACTGAATTGCCCCACTGACCTCAGGTGAGGCCTAATAGTATGTCATATCCACCAACAAAACGACTAACTCGCTGTCAACCTCTAAGCTATCATTTAATTTCAATTAATAATTCAGTTAATTTTCCCACTATTTATAATCTACTTATGTAAGTACGTTAATAATGCCATTCGGCATCTAGGACACCTGATACTTGGCATGCATTGCTTTGTTTTATATATTTTATATAATATATTTTATATAATAAAATACATTACATAGGTTAGGTGTTTACAGTCATCTTTTAAAGTGAGTAGATTTTTTTTTAAATTTTTTATTTTTTTATTAACATTTGAAGAGGGAAGAGATATGGGAACATATGTATATGTATAACTGATTCACTTTGTTATAAAGCAGAAACTAACACACCATTGTAAAGCAATTATACTCCAATAAAGATGTTAAAAAAAAAAAACATTTGAGCACCAACAGTATGCTGTGTACACCATGGGTGACAGAATTAGACACAGACCTGCCAGTTTGCCAATTAGCCTAAACCAAACTGCTCCAATAACCATAAAGTAAGCCATTTATTATGCTGCTTCATAAAGGCAACAATATGTATAAAGATGAGAGTTTCTTTGTTCTGTTTCTACAACCATCATATTATCTAGAAAGTCATTAGGGGATAGAGAGACAGAACACTGGGTTTTAAGTCTAGAAATGCATTTCAAGTTCTGGCCTTAATACCATTCGACTTGTAACTTCAAAAAGCCTTGATGATTCCAACAGTAAAACCTAATATTAATACATCTCTAAATATATTATATAGGTTAGGTGTTTACAGTCATCTTTTAAAGTGAGTAGATTTTTTTCTTAAATTCCTATGGGTCCAGCTACAACATAAGAGTAATATACATCTACATCTATCTATCTATAGTCATTTTGTTCAAAAAAACACCTTGAACGTTCGCTGTTCAGTCAATAAATATTGATATTTATTGCATGCTGTGTACTAGGTACTGATCTCTATGTTTGGCGTACCAATGGTGGAAAAGACAAGCGTGCTTCGTTTCCTGGCCTCGTGGACCTGACTCTGTGTGCCAGACATTTGCCTAATTTACTCACCTCATCTAGGAGAATGGCCAGGGCGCTAGGATTCAGGAAGCTGCACTGTTCTAAGACAGGAGATCCCTCTCGTTACCATCTTGTCCAGCTGTTACAACTGTCTGAAAGCAAGGTTTAAGAGCTGAGAGGGGCTGAATTCTAGTAAAGGTGTTCCTCCCATGAATCTCACGCCTCCCAGACCATTTTTATTCACATTGTTTTGCAGTTACTTGAACCTCAGGAGAGTGGAAGGCTATAGTTTAGACACTGTATCGCTTTCAACAGAGCACACTCCAGTAGGAAATATTGTATCTACCTGCAAATAGCATTCCAGAGTCCCTGGTGGAGAATACAGTTACAGAGCCCAGGGAGAGACAGTGTGTACATAGCAGAGAGCTCATGAAACAAGTTAGATGAAGTGTATCCAATACACAATTAGACTCAGACTCTTAGGTTTGATTTTATAGGAATCCTAATAAATTCAGAGCTGAGGATGCTGTCACATGAGTAAGAACGATGCTAATGTAGATGTCAGCTTGATGTGTAGATATTTTGGACTTGATTCTAAAAGAAGAAACCATTTTTTCCTAATTTATCAATATTATGACCTTGGTTCTGCCTTGGCCACAAAATTAAATAAAAATATAAATCAGAAATATATATTCGAGCTAACAAATAAAACTGTTTTATCCGGTTACACGATTGCATCCCGCACCCTGACATAACCACTTTCTTCTGCTGATGTGTTTGCGTTTGAACTATTGGACCAGTGGGAAAGCACAGCCTTCTTTATTTCCTGATTGTGAGAAAGCTGATGCTGACATTTCTTGAAGGAAATGCGTTGTTAAACTTTTGATCCACTGTCAATTCCTTCTATTGTTGCCTACTGTTTGGCATTTATTTTTATGAATCGCCCTGTGGAAGTGTATTGCAAAATCAGTCTGCCAATTTTAAGGAGACCTCTAAAAGGGTTTAGGTAAAGTATGCAGATTCAGGGGGGTTTTTTTGTTTTGTTTGTTTTTTTTAAGCCTGAAAATAGGTAAAATTAAGGACTTCAGTTCAAAACCTAACCATGTAATTGCCACCACACAGTCAATGAGTGTTTAATGCATAGATTTTAAAAGCCCATACTGGATATCATGAATGCTTAAATTAATTATGCAGAGAGAAAAAAAACCTTCCATTTCAAACATGCACAATGGAACATAGTATAAAATTGTATCTGGGTTTCTCCAGTTATGTTAAAGTGGTTACATACAACTGAAATTACATCCACAAGCACACTGGTACACAGTGCAGAATTTGTAAATGTGTTCCAATGAAGAAAAGCAGCTACAATTATCACCAGCTCTGGTCTCCAAGTGGTATTCAAGGGGAAAGCAAGTGTGCTATAATACAGCTGTCTGCTATAAGAGCTGCAAAATCAGATAAGGTCTGTGAGGGGAAAAAAAAAAAAAGCAGTATTCTTGACCAGCTGTGATTTTTTTAAACACCAATACTAACAATCATTCTGAAGTCATGATTATTTAATATTTGTTAAACCCAAGACTAGTGCTAGACACCATATGTACATAAACAAAGACAGAGAGTCTGTGCGTTGAGCTTGCAAATCTAAATTAGGCAAAGGAAGTGAAGGGCAAACAAGGGCGTGGGAAACATGCACTAAGGGCCGGTTTGGAAAAGGAGGCTATTTTGTTGCATTGTATGTTAGTTTTAACTATCAGAAGGTGCATTATTTTGCAACACAAAAATTTAAAGGAGGGAAGTCCGGGGTGGGGAGGGGGGGGGGGCCAGGAGCACATTGCCTTTACGGGGGTTGAAGGAGGAAACCTTCAATATGAAGATATATCAAGTTAGAGACCTGAAAGAGGAAAGCACCAGTAAATGGCAAAAAACAAGACAAAACTAAAAACAAAAAAACCTCTGACCATTGGCTGGGATCTGATACAAGAAGCAGTAAAGATAATAGGTGAGATATCGCTCAGAAGAGAACCTTCCAAGCCCTGGAGAGGCACATCACGATGGTCCTGGCCATCCTTAGTGTTCTTCTTATATGAACATTTTACTTATCACATAAGTATGACCAGTGATAAGTGCTGGTAAGACATTTAAAACTGAGTTTGGTTCCGTCTCATGCTTACCTCACCTACGAGGAATGAGCCTGTGGCATCATAGCTGTCTGTAGGAATCCAAAGGTAATTAAATCAGGGTAAAGACCGGAGCAAACTCACAGTACTCCACCCAGACCTGGTTGGGTGCCTCAGAGACAGGGCTGTTGACACAGAAGATAGCATAGAAGTGATTGGACTAACAGAACTTTATCACGTTGCTGCAGGGGGAAAAAAAATGTCATCTTTTTCCCAGTGGAGTCAATAAAATGCAGCTTTATAAGGGCAGAGTGGAATATATGATATAGTGGGAAAACCTTAGAATCTACTATCACACAACCTTGAATTTGAAAGCCTTTTCTGACAGACATGAGCTCTGTGACCTTAAGGAAAGAGCTTAACCTCTCTGAACGTTAGTGTCTACCTTTGTAAAATATAGTTTAAAAATATCTTCCTTGCTAGATTACTATGACAATGACTCAAAACAGGATTTATGAAAGTAAATATTCAGGAATTCCCTGGCGGCCCAGTGGTTAGGACTCTGTGCTCTCACTGCCGAGGGCCCGGGTTCAATCCCCGGTCGGGGAACTGAGACCCCACGTACAAGCTGTGCGGTGCAGCCAAAAAAAAATTTTTTTTTTCACTTTAAAAAGTAAATACTCTTTCTCATCTCTCCCTTCCCCTTAAAGGAATAGCTTTAGTCAAAGAATATTTACATGGCCCTTCAAATTCCTAGGAAAGAAAGATTTTAGGTTAAAAATATTGTGGCCTAATTGACTTTACATACAGAATTTTGAACTTAGAGATAGTTCTTTTATTTAGTCTATTTTAGTAAATAAACTTTAATTACTTGTAGCAAGTAGCCCAGAACCTCAAAGGTAAATAACGTTTTATCTGGGGCAGTGGTTCCTAGCTGGGGGTGGTCCGCGTTTTCACAAGGCTAAGAGTGCTGGCAGAGCTGGGCAGGGCTGCTGTCTCCAGAAAGCAAGCTTCTGTGTTCCACAGGGCAGAAAAGGAGCTGCTTGTCAGGTGCATCAAACCCAAGTCTGAGGGCATCTCTGCTTTCATCAAATAAATGAAAAACCAGAATTGACTCTTACACATATTGAATCTATTGCCAGGTTTATGTCCATTTCAAAAAAGCAAGGGATGATTGCCATCTACTAATCCGTGTGTTATTGTCCCATTTTTTTATTGTCCCATTTTTTGTGTCAGAATTATTGATTCCAAATATGAACATGTGTAAATCTGCACCTAGCACTCCAACGACTAAATCTAAACAATATGTATAAACAAATCAAATGAACCAGAGATCCAGTTTAATTACAGACTAAAATTCACAGTGGTAGGTTTTTTTTAAATGTATTTTGTTGAAGTGTAGTTGATTTACAATGTGTTAATTTCTGCTGTACAGCAAAGTGATTCAGTTATACATATACATATTCTTTTTCATATTCTTTTCCACTATGGTTTTTCACAGGATATTGAATATAGTTCCCTGTGCTATACAGTAGGACCTTGTTGTCTATCCATTCTATATATAATAGTTGGCATGTGCTAATCCCAAACTCCAAGTCCCCCAGCCCCTCCCTCTTGGCAACCACAAGTCTGTTCTCTACGTCTGTGAGTCTGTTTCATAGATAAGTTCATTTGTGCCTTATTTTAGGTTCCACATATAAGTGATACCATATGGTATTTGTCTTTGTCTGACTGACTTCACTTAGTATGATAATCTCTAGGTCCATCCATCTTGCTGCAAATGGCATTATTTCATTCTTTTTGTGGCTGAGAAATATCCCATTGTATATATGTACCACGTCTTCTTTATGCATTCATCTGTTGATGGACATTTAGGTTGCTTCCATGTCTTGGCTATTGTGAATAGTGCTGCTATAAGCATTGGGGTACATGTTTCTTTTTGAATTATAGTTTTCTCCTGATATATTCCCAGGAGTAGGATTGCAGTATCATATGGTAACTCTATTATTAGTTTTTTTAATATATAAATTTATTTATTTTATTTATTTATTTTTGGCTGTGTTGGGTCTTCGTTGCTGTGTGCGGGCTTTCTCTAGTTGCAGCGAGCGGGGGCCACTCTTCATCGCGGTGTGCGGGCTTCTCATTGCGGTGTCTTCTCTTGTTGCGGAGCACGGGCTCTAGGTGCACGGGCTTCAGTAGTTGTGGCTCACGGGCTCTAGAGCACAGGCTCTGTAGTTGTGGCACACGGGCTTAGTCGCTCCGCAGCATGTGGGATCTTCCCGGACCAGGGCTCGAACCCGTGTCCCCTGCATTGGCAGACGGATTCTTAACCACTGCACCACCAGGGAAGCCCCTATTATTAGTTTTTTAGGGAACCTCCATACTGTTTTCCATAGTGGCTCCACCAATTTACATTCCCAAGTGGTATGTTTGTGACAGTTGCAATTTGCATATTTTTAACAAATTTTCAGATCAAATCAATCTGTGCCTTACCTGGCCCATCATGGGCTAAAGAATGATGCTCCAAGAGCTCTCCATGGTCTCGGCCCAAGGTTAGTGGCAGGGTTACAAGCTGGTAACCGAGTAGAATCTGTGCAAACTTAACTTGAAGCATTTCTTCCACCCATTTATCTTTATGGTGATTTTAAACACACACACACACACATTCAAGACATGCTTTCTGCAGTTTAAGACAACTTCCATCAAGATCTATGGCAATTTGTGAACACAAAAGCACTGCAGAATTTTTAGAACAAATAGTAGCAGCAGCACTGGCCCTGGGTCCTAGGCCAATTGCTTTTCTCCCGACAATAATACTACAAGAGATCTCAGCAGAGCACCTGTTTAGCTCTTTGTGTGATTAAAGCATCTGCAGTCTATGCTACTATGTCAGATGCAAATTTAGCTGTGCGTCTCTTTCCTGGGACCTGTCAATATTAGAGTGCCTTCCTTTTGCTGGCCAAGATATTCCTTTGACCTTTCTTTTAAACACAATGAAATGGGAATTGGAGAAAATAAAGACTTTCTGAAAGGGTTTCAATTCTTTCTCCCCACCCCTACCCCTGGTCAAACAAAGTGCCAAACAATGTCCAGACCATCCAGTTGTCACTACACGATTTCTGTCCTTGCCCAGAAGTGGGATTCTTTTGAAGGACTCTGGGTCCAAGTTTGGGCCAACTCATGCAAATCTGGAGACTGACTAAACCAGGTCAGTAACCTCTGTGAACAAGGCTAGGCAACCACTGGTGGTAGGGAGGGATAGGAAGCAGGATATGAGTTCTGACCACTTTCCTTGTTTTCTTTCAGAAAGAAATTGTGAGTCCATGGCAATATCCAGTCACAACTCTCATACTTAATTTGGGAAATGTTGGAAACACAAATCAAAAGGCACTAGCAGCCCTGGTTTCTAAACAAAGAGCTTCCAGCAGGAAATTTCAGATGCTATATATTCTTTCTCATGTGCAGTTCACCGTCAGGAGGGGGGTACTGAGTCCTGGGCGTATATTGTGCAAGAAAAATTAACACAAGCAGTGAATCCCATCTTTTCTTGTGAAGATCAATAGTCATTACCTAACAATGCCAGGACTCTTAAAGACCATTAAGTTTTTTCCAAGGCATTTCCCCAGATGGGCTCCTGGCAATTCACTTATGTAACTAATAACAGTGGCTGACAGGTATTGAGTGCTCGCCATGCCAAGCACTGTTCTGTGTCCTCCAGATGCACCGTCGTAATCAATTTTCCAATGACCCAGTGAGGTGGGCACTGTTACCATACATGCTTTACAATTAGTGGGAGCTGAGACTTGAGGCCCCAGAGCCAGGAGCTAAACACACGCTCTCTGGTGCCGAAGCACACGTGTTCAGCCCTCATTGTGGGGTTCTCAGATCTTCCTTGATTTACTTCTTAAACTTAGAACAAGAACCAGAATTAACCATTTGATGGTAATTAAGATGGCTTTTAATCCTCAGCCCTATTTTCTTCTGTCCCTGGGAAATGTGACATTCATGACAAACGTGATGATACCAAACCTGAATTCCAACCCAGACAATGCCTCAGACCTCCAGGCTTGCCCACAGGACATCTGCATAAAGATGTACACAGATACCTCAAAATAGGTATGGCCAATAAAAACAAATGAAGTACTTAGGGCTACATACCAGAGCTGTATGCAGAAAACTGCAAAAGCTCTGATAGAAGAAATCGAAAATGTCTAAGTAAAATAGAGAGGAATACCATATTCATAAATCAGAAGACTCAATATTAAGATGTCAGTGTTTCCCCACTTATTTTATTGAATCCGTGCAATGCCAGTCAAAATCTCAGCAAGCTTTTTGGAGTTATTGACAATCTGATTCCAAAATTCATATGGAAAAGCAAAACACTTCTGATAAAAAAAAGACCAAAGTTGAAGGACTCACATTACCCAATTTTAAGACTTACTATAAAGCAACATTCATCAAGGCAAAGGATAGACACATAGACCGATGGAACACAATAGAAAAACCAGAAATAGACCTGCAAAAATATAATCAACTGATTTTTGGCAAAGGGGCAAAGGTAATTCCATGGAGAAAGGGGCCTTTTCAACAAACTGAGCATCCATATGCAAAATCGACACATTCAAATTCGAACTCAATATCTTTCCTCTGAAATCTCTCTCCAGGTGTATCCATATCTTGGAGAATGACATAACCATACACCTAGTTGCTCAGGCAAAACCAGGCGTCATCTTTGATTCACTTTCTCACTTTCAGTCCGTGAGTTCAATCCTTAAAATTATGTTGAATCAGGGAATTCCCTGGCAGTCCAGTGGTTAGGACTCCATGCTTTCACCGCTAAGCAGTGGGTTCTATCCCTGGCCGGGGAACTAAGATCCCACAAGCCACATGGTGTGGCCAAAAAAAAAATATATATATATATATTGTTGAATCACTCATTAAATTATGTTGAATCGCAATGCAATCCCCCCTACTGCCATTGACCTAGTCTGGGCACTCTTTCCCCTGAACCTTATCTCCTGTCTCCGATCCCTCCCCCCACGCGCACGCATACACACACACACACACACACACACACACACACACACACACACAATGCCTCTGAAGGAGCAGCATGGGAATTTCAGAGTATTCCCACGCAATTAGCAGAGGAAACTATTGCTTCCCTAGCACCATTTGCAAAAGTGATACCTGTTCAACATTTTTTAAAAGAACATGTTGCCGTGATGCTATTTATGAGAATGATGAAAAGACATTACAATTAGTCATGTTGAAAGAAGGACCATAAGTTGTATAGAGCAGGCAGGCAAGGGTAGGACCTCTTTACCCTGCCGCTGCCTCCAAAGTGCAGGCCCCATCTTTCAGTGGGTACCTGGCCAGTGCCTGGCCCTTCCCCCTGGCTGGCTCCCCTCCTGTTAGAAACTGCCTGGGCCTTCGCACAGAAGGATCTTTGAAGAAGGCAAATCGATCGTATAATCCCAAAGCTGAAAGCCCTTCCTTCAGTGGCTTTCTAACACTTACTCCATAAGATATAAGCCCCTTGTTTCTTACTCCAGAGCCCTGTCAAGTTTTCTGCTCCACCACTTTCCACCCACATAACTTCTATTCCAATCGTTCCTAACAATAGGGTCTACAAGGATTTGCCAAACTCTCTTAATTCCTCAATGCCTTGTGTATTCACCTCTTGCCCAGAAGTCTCTTCCCTTCAAGGTTCACCCGCAAAATTCTTACTCCTCTTCAAGTCCTTCCTAAGCACAGGTCTGCGGGCAGGTGATGTTACATAGCAAGATGGAACAAGTGTCCAAGACGCATGCGTCCTAACCTAGATTCTGTCTCGCTACATACCAGCTGCTTGCCCAGAGGCAACTCACATGCCTCCCATGAGCTTCAGGGCCTATTTAAATGGAGACAATATTAGCTAGATAACAGGGGCGAAGCACCTGGGAAGGGAGTTTATGGCCACTGGCAAAATGTTTCAGCCGGGCAGATCTGTTAAAGTATTTTCTCCGAGATTTGTATCGCTATGTCCAGGCACCTTTCCTACTGGTAATTTGTTTGACTTCTGCCAAGCCCACCCTCCTTTACCCCTGCTTAAGTATAGCTGTTATAGTTAGGACTCTCCTGGTCTAGGACCACTATTATTGTTCTTGTTGCTGTTACCATCATTGTTGATTATTGTATCATTATCCCCTGATTCCTCACCGCTCCTCCCCACACACAGCAGGTAGTGTTAGGACTTCTCACTTTGTGCTCCCAAAGCAGCTTGTATGTACCATACTTACGATACTTCTTACATTATTCTATAATCATGTGTTATACGACTGCCTCTCCAGGTGACCCTGAACTCCTTGAGGACACAGTCCATGTATTTTGTGTGTGTTCTGAGCACAACACTGGCGCTGGCTCAGAGCAGGCCGTCACTAAATTTTTAATAATTGGATGAATAAAGGAAGAAACTATATTTTATTGATTGGGAGAGAATAAGAAATATTGCTTTATTGATTCCTAGCAGTTTCTGAGCTCCTAGAAATCTGATGTTGTAGAAGAAATTCATCAAAAGAAACCAGTTAGCTGGCTTTTAAAGGGCTGGACTTCCTCAGAAAGCAATGGGCATTTGGCCAGTGACTTCCAGGGCTGACTGAACTCAGGTCTTTATGTGTGTGTGTGCCTAAATCCGTTTCTCTAAATGACTTAAGATGACTGAAATGATCTTTAAAGCTTAGATTTCTTTGATGAATCTAATGAATCAAAGCTATCTATAGTCCTCCAGCTATCTTACAGACTATGGAAAAACCCCAAATACTAGCTCCATATAATATCAACTGTGTTTCTTTTGATTCTTGGCATTCTAGTTTTAGTGATTATGTGGTTTCTCCCGTACGGAAAAGTTGAAAAAACAGTACATATTTTACCACATTTTTGTCACATTTTGAATTTTCTCTCTATATATCTGTCTTTGTCTTTCTCTTCCTCTCTCTCTCTCTCTCTCTCTCTATATATATATATATATACACACACATAACACACACATTTTTTTTTTTTGCTGAACAATTTGCAAGTTACAAACATCATGACAGTAAACCCCTAAATATTTCAGCATACACTTCCTATTGATGAGCACATTTCCTATGCAATCACAATACCAGTATAATTCCTAAGAAATTTAATTTGATTATATCTAAAATTTGGTCTATATTCAAAGTCTTTCGATTGCCCCTAAAATACCTTTTTATTGTTGCCAATGATTCCAACCAGGGCCATGCATTTCATTTGGTTTCTTTTCCTTTTGAAGGGAGACTAAAGGAGCAGCAGTGGACTCATCTTCATGATGTGAGTGAGCAGAGACGTTTAGACATATTACTGGTATTTACACTAGAGATGGTTTGTAGGGGCTCCAGCAAACTGAGGACATTTAGAGGTGTGTCCATTAGTAGGGAGTGTTGAGTAATGGAATAGACAGACTAAACAAGTACATATTTAGGGCACCAGCATAGCAGGGACATTTTAAAAAATATATTTTGGAAGAATTCAAGAGAAAGAAAGTGGAAAATAAAGGAAGGGAGGGAGGAAGACAGGAGAGGAGAAAGAAAAAAGGAAGAAGTGTCAGAAGGAAAATCAGAATTTGTTGGACTCTATCCTATAAATTAGTGGTTTTTTTTTATTGTTACTGTTGTTTAGAATCACATATGGGGATGAGGCACTGGGTTTTTTTCAGTGTTTAGGATTCCTTTTTTTTTAAATTTAATTTTTATTTGCTATTGGGGTATAGTTGATTTACAACATTGTGTTAGTTTCAAGTGTACAGCAAAGTGATTCAGTTATACATGTGCATATGTCTATTCTTTTTCAGATTTTTCCCTTATGGGTTATTACAAGATATTGAATATAGTCCCCTGTGCTGTACAAGATTATCTATTTTATATATAGTAGTGTGTATCTGTTAATCCCAAACTCCTAATTTATCCCTCCCCCCGACCTTTCCCCTTTGGTAATCATAAGTTTGTTTTCTATGTCTGTGAGTCTATTTCTGTTTTGTAAATAAGTTCATTTGTGTCATCTTTTTAGATTCTGCATGTAAGTGATATCATATGATATTTGTCTTTCTCTGTCTGGCTTACTTCATTTACTATGATAATCTCTAGGTCCATCCATGTTGCTGCAAATGGCATTATTTCATTCTTTTTTATGGCTGAGTAATATTCCATTGTGTATATATACCACATCTTGTTTATCCATTCCTGGTGTTTAGGATTTCTAAGGGTCTGTGACCGGGGTCTGTGAAAAGACAGCCCAGCATGATCTGGGGGCACCTGACCTAACCAGGAACAATGATGTGTGGTGACCACAATGGGAAGGTGATATCAGCCAAAAAAGTGTCTAAGTTCAAATATATGCTTTTAAAAAAACTAAATATAATTTCTTATACAACAGGATGAGTGGTGGGTTGTCTTAAGGTAGATGCAGGGTGAGTTCAACCCTGTTTAACCTCAGGTGTCAAGCATTGTTCTGGTTTCTATGAGGAAGTTTTGTAACACAAAATCCATTTGATAGCTTTGCCCTGCATATATCCAAACTATAAGATTGCTCCACCCCCTATAGAAATAGTGCACAGGGCTTCCCTGGTGATGCAGTGGTTAAGAATCTGCCTGCCAGTGCAGGGGACACGGGTTCGAGCCCTGGTCCGGGAAGATCCCACATGCCGCGGAGCAACTAAGCCTGTGTGCCACAACTGCTGAGCCTGTGCTCTAGAGCCCGCAAGCCACAACTACTGAGCTCGCGTGCCGCAACTACTGAGCCTGTGCTCCTAGAGCCCATGCTCTGCGACGGGAGAAGCCACCACACTGAGAAGCCCATGCACCGCAACAAAGAGTAGCCCCCGCTCGCCACAACTAGAGAAAGCCCGCACACAGCAACGAAGACCCAATGCAGCCAAAAATAAATTAATTAATTAAAAATAAATTAAAAAGGGAGATAACCTTCTAAAAAAAAAAAAAGTGCACAAACTTTTGTAATCGAACCTCTCCTCTAAGCATACCTCTTCATTCCACACCAAAAGATAATTCATCCTCACTTGTTTTCTTAAATTTGTAGATAGCTAGCTAGTTCATAAAACACAGCATATTGACAGGACCTAATCCTTAGTTTTTTGACCAAGCAGCTTTGAGTAACTTCAACAAGTTCCTTAAATCAAAATACCAGATTTCCCTGGCGGTCCAGTGGTTAAGATTCTGCCCTTCCACTGCAGGGGGTGCAAGTTCGATCCCTGGTCAGGGAAGTAAGATCCCACATGGTGTGGCCAAAAAAATAAAAAATTTTAAAAAATCAAAATACCATAGTAACATTTACTGCACTTACTTGTATGTAACTGTGTAGTTAAACTGGGGAATGTTGTCCCCTGTGGTTCCAGAAGCACTTTAAAAGTAATGGAAATTACAGTGCACTCTGGAGAGATTGATGAGAATATTAATTAAAATCAACTTGTCCTAGTATTCGTTTTTCCAGAATTGAAAAGAATGATGAGTATGGGAAACTGACATGTTTTCAAAATATGACTGCTTCTCAAAGCTATGCTTTTAAACAAAGTCTAATGAATCTTCAGAAAAGATGATTTCTCTGGGAACATCGCATTTTTACCTCAAAAAAATGACACCATCATTTATACTTAGCATACATGAGGGTCTCCACTGAATTAATGAAATATGAAAGAAAGAAGGCAATTTCTGACAGTATCTGTGAAATCTGTAGCATTTCGTCTCCCAAGGCATGGTCTATTCATAGTTTTACTTTGATGTGCACACACAATATGTATTAACATTGACAGGAGTTAAGCACGCAATTTAAAGGAGAAAATTGTACCATTTTGAATCCATCTCCCAGATGATTAAAAAGCATCAAAAGACTACATTTAAATAGAAATATGAATATAACTTAAAATACCAGGAGCCAAGAAATTCAGCTCTGATGATGCTTTCGGGAAGTGGGTGGGGTCACGGAGATGCACAAGTTTCATTTCATAGCTGGTAAGCGCTTCAACTGTGAAACTGCATCAGTTATTTACCTGCCAATTCACAGCCAGAATTGTTCCTGAAACCTAGTTTTCCTTACGAGCAGATTAATTTCATTTATGAAAATGTAGTTGAAATTTTTTTTACTAAAATTGTATGTATTTTATTTGAAGATGATATTTCAGCACTTCACCAAATACCATTCTTTTTTTTTAACCTGTTAATTGTTTTATTTATTAATATACATGAATTATATAAATGTATTATTAAATAAAATAAATTGGAAAGTAATTGCACAGATAATTCAAAGAGGAGAAAGCACATAGAGCTTAAAAATAATTGTAAAAATTTTCAACCAACAGCATATCTAGTTCGTCCTTCCAAATTTGCCCTGTCTTGCTGCAGATACTAGAATCCAAGGATGCTCAAGTTCCTTATATAAAAGGGTGTAGTATTTGCATAAAACCTATGCACACCCTCCCTGATACTTTATATATATATTATTTTTTTCAAATACCGTTCTTAACTTCCCACTCCCGGTCTTGAGACCCTTCATCTTTTCTGAACTCGTATTTGGTCATCCCTCCCCCCATAAGGTCCAAATACAAAACAACACACACACACACACACACACACACACACACAGAGGAAAGGTGAATTGTCAGATTTACATTCTCCTTCCTTCTACTCGATTTTTTTCTTTAGGGTTTTTTCTCCTCAATTAGAGTAGAAGAACAATTTTTCAAGTGTGCTCGTGTAAGCCAGGTGCATTACTTGTCTGTGTCGTGTCTCAATGGGGACAGGACGGGAGGAGATGGGAAAATCAAGATTCTAGCATGCTATACACTTAGAATGTCAGGCTCTTCTTGACTCATCATTTCATTTCCAAATTGATTATTAGGAAGTAATCATGATGAATTCGGCGATTGGGATTGACATGTATACACTGATGTGTATAAAATGGATGACTAATAAGGACCTGCTGTATAAAACAATAAATAAAATAAAATTCAAAAATTCAAAAAAAAAGAAATAATCAAGAGTTATTTGCAGCACTGTTTACAATAGTAATAAAAAAGTGATAACAGGGAATTCCCTGGTGGTCCAGTGGTTAGGACTCGGGCTCTCACTGTGGGGGAAGGGGAGGTGGAGTGCCCAGGTTCAATGCCTGGTCTGGGAACTAAGATGCCACAAGTAGTGCAGCATGGCCAAAAAAAAAAAGAGTGATAACAATCTAAGTATTCAGCAATAAAGGGCTTATTAAATAAATTATGCCAAAGCAATACAATAGAATACTATGCAGCTATTAAAATCAAATTTTCAAGGTTGTTTATTAACATGAGTATATGCTCACATTGTATTTAGCGAGAATAAAAAAGTAGGCTCCAAACCTAAATTTACAATGATCTCCCAATTTTTAAAAAGGGATAGATAGATAGAGACATAGAAATAGAAACAGGGGCAATTTTCAGGCACTTCCTTATATAGAACATCAAATTAGAGCAGAGCCTAAAATGAAATTCAGTATTCCCAAATTTGTTCTTTAAATGTACGGTAGAGCCCTGGCTGGTAAAACCAACCAATTTACCAACCAAAGGGCAACCACAAAAATCCCAAGTCTTCTTGACGAAAAATCAATGTTTAATGCATCCATTTGGCTTTTAGATGACAAATTGGTTTATCAATTGTAAATATTGATCTAGTAACAAGGTCCTGTTTGAGTTGTGTTGTGACCGGCTCTGTCCCCGCAGGGAAAGTGAAGGGTTTGTCTTTTTACTGCCAGCCTCTCCCGTGGTGTCCTACCCATGGATCCCTCACGCTTTCTTCACCTCATCCCCATCCATCCTCTGCTAAAAATTGCCAGGCTTGGAAAGGTTCTCGAAAATTCATTCAGCCTAAGATAAAGTGCTGACCAGCTTAAGTACCTTCACTGCAGGTATTGGCATTTAGTAGGGGAAGAGCCCTGAATCCCCCAAAGTTTCTCCACTGGGACACTATTTGCATTTGGGGCGGGGCTATTGGAGGGCCAGGGTGAACGCCCCGCCCCATCACCCTGAAAATCACAAAGTTCATGTAGGTCCAGGATCATCGTTTTCTATTCCGGACACTGGCTGATTGCTCAGGAGTTCATTTGTCTAAAGAATATGTACTGGGGACCCACTCCAGGCCAGACACCGTTCTGGGATTTCAGGGCATCCTCTGGTCCTCACGATTCCTGCACAGGAATCATGAAATAAAACACGTAAGACACTGAAGACTTCATTTAACAGAAGTGATTCATATGCTGTTCATTCTAGTTTTTTTTTTTTTTCTCTAATTTTTTGAAGCAAAAATTAAAAACAAAGGTTAGATCTAACTTGGAAAGGTCCATCTCACCAGGCTTCTGCTTTCGTTCACATACTTTTGCGCCTTGTCATTTACCTGTGGACTTGAGACTCCAGATCACATCCCCTCTGTAAAATGAACAAGAAAACGAAAGTGCCACCGGCTTGCCACCACAATAGACCATTTGCATATCTCGGTTTCAGTCGTGCATTTGAGAGGATGGTGCTTTGTTCCATTAAATTGGAGCCTCTGGGTTTTTTTTTTTTTTCTTTCTCCCAGATGTTAATAACCACCACTCTGTTACTTAAGAGGTTTTGTCTAGGTAATTGAAGATCTCTTCACATCATGGTTGAATATAAAGTCCTAAATGAGTCATGCAGTGAACTTGGGTCTTTTGAGTTTAATGAGGTCAGTTTTAATGAAGGAAATTATTTTTTTGATAAATTTTAAAACTGTAAAATAAAAGTTCAATTATACATTCCTAATATAGCCACTTAAAATAGAATATAAGCTTATTAAGTAATGAGAATAATTTATAAAAACTATTACAAACCTCAAAGTTCGGGTTAAAAAACAAAAAAGAATCCCCCTAGAAACACTCTCCTAAGAGAAAAACTCATTAAAGGAAAACTGTTTATTTATTATCGTTTATATGTTATCTTTTAAAAAAAAAGAACATCTGGATTTCACCCCAATTTTTTTGTTTTAAATAGTGAAGTGTATTCAATTTGTGGATGAAAATAATGTTTATTTTATTTTTATTTTTAAAATTTATTTATTTATGTATTTAATTTATTTATTTGGCTGTGTTGGGTCTTCATTGCTGCGCGTGGGCTTTCTCTAGTTGCGGCGAGCGGGGGCTACTCTTCGTTGCGGCGCACGCGCTTCTCATTGCTGTGGCTTCTCTTGTTGCGGAGCACGGGCTCTAGGCACGCGGGCTTCAGTAGTTGTGGCTCGCGGGCTCTGGAGCACAGGCTCAGTAGTTGTGGTGCTGAGCTTAGTTGCTCCGTGACATGTGGGATCTTTCCGGACCAGGGCTCAAACCCGTGTCCCCTGAATTGGCAAGCGGATTCTTAACCACTGTGTCACCAGGGAAGGTCAATACTGTTTATTTTAAAGGGAACTTTTTTCTTAATATAATGGTTGTTCCATTAATATTCTAGCAATGACACATTACATGCGTATTTCAACTAATAGAAATAAGAACAATTACAAAAATAATCCAAAATAACTGTGAAATCAATTACAGCTTGCTGTAAGCTGTATAATAATAACATAAGCATATTCATCCAGAATTAAAACAGTAGGTCAGAAGAGCAATCTATTGGGAGTCAATATTCTATAAGCATCAGGACAAAGTTAGGAAGCAGACAGACCGGAATTTGAAAATGGGCTTAAACACTTATTAGAAGTGTGACCTTGTTTTAATAATCCTCTCTGAGCTGCAGGTTGTTCACCTGTAAAATGGGGGCAATAGTACCTAAGTCATAGTTCTAGACTTAATATGTGTGAAGCACATAGTACATAGTGTCCCACAGATGTTAACATCACCATCATCGTCATGTGCTGCCATTAAAGAAACTAGAAGCCAACTGTTGGCTTAAAGGCCTAGTTAGTGACAGAAATTCCTTGACTACAGGAAAAAAAAAATTAGTCCCACTCACCAGAGATTTTTTCCTGCTATCAACAGTTAAGCAGATCTTTAACATTATCCAGTGCTCATGAATGTTCATAACTGCAAACCCAAAGCACTCACTACAAAATACCAAAGAGCTTTCAGAACTTTAAAAAAAAATGAGTTAAATTATATTCCGCTGATAGTCATGATGTCACTATTTTAATTGGATCTACTCATTCAAATGTTCGTGTTTTACATATAGTGGAAGTTGCAGAATATTGGTCTGTGATTCATCCAGTCTGCAAATATAATTGCTTTGACCTACTCATGGTAAGCATGTGCACAGGGGAGTGACTGAGATTAGAGCATGGGATTCACATCCAAGTTATCCTGCCTCCAAAAGCTTTCATTGTGCCGCACTGTCCCTTTGAATTTCTTCTAGGCAATATACATAGTATGTTATGTAGAATAATATTTACTGGATATTCAATCGCATGGTTGTTTCTATTATATTAACTGTGTGTGTATGTAATCAACAAGGACCTGCTGTAGAGCACAGGGAACTCTACTCAATATTCTGTAATAACCTATGTGGGAAAAGAATCCAAAAAAGAGCGGATACATATATATGTATAAGTGAATCACCATGCTGTACACCTGAAACTAACACAATATTGTAAATCAACTCTACTCCCATATAAAATAAAAATTTTTACCAAAGTGTGTGTGTGTGTGTATGTATGTAAGGCTGTTGAAAACTTTCTGTCGGTCCCTCCAGATCATCACCTTTTCCACTCTGGTCTCTGCGCAGTAGGCTGACCTGTAAGGAAAACGTCAGTGGACCCGTTGGCCACTGGCTTCTCAATAGGTTCAGCCAGTAGGGTGTACCAGCAGGAGGTGGGAGGGAGGGGACAGCAGGAGTGTGAAGTATCTGCCCCCCGTACCGTACCCCTCGCCGGTGTGATCACTTTGCGAGGCCGCGGGGCCCCATGCCTCGACCAGGCTGAGGACTGCTGAGGCCTTTGCTCTTACCGCCCCTAGGAACTGCACTACTGTGTTTCCCTGCATCTGCCTCACACCTCTGTAAATAGTGCCTTATTAAGGTCTCTTCAAATCACCCGCTATGAGCGTCTCGTGTTACTCGCCTGACTCTCCGATTGATGCAGATCCTTAATAGAAATGACGGAATGGACTGTGCAGTTAATCTTGTCACCTGCCTCCCAGCTTGAGTATCCTCCTTCTTCAGGTCAACGTCCTCTTTCTGTTGGCATCATAAAATATATGCCTTTTCCACACTATCTCACTGCACCCACCACCCCAGGACCACGGTGCCAGCTGTATGAATACCCTGCCCCTAAGCCAGACCATAGGGATTCTTCAACCAGAACTTCCCACATTAAGGGTCATGGTTTCCCTCTTCTTGAACCAAGAACTGATGACTGTAACCTCGGGGCTCTCTGTGGCCATCTTCGCTAGCCTCAGGTAGAGCCTGCTGTAGGATGGGGCGCGGCAAAGACAACTAGGGATGAGAGACAGATGACTCTCCACAGAGGCTCCTGGGGTCACTGTGTCCACTTCCAAAGCCTGAGCCCCTGGTCGCTGCAGCGCTCTCTACAATTGCCTTCATCGTTCCGTGAACTAACATATTGTATTTTCATTTTGCTTGAACTAGTTGGAGTTCCTATTACATGCAATTTTTTTTTAAAGTACTGATTAAAACAATGGCAAAGCTTGGCAAACTGATATGTTTCTAATATTTGAATCCAGTTGTTTTGAAGAATTCAGTGATGCTGGCAAGAAATGCACTAGAAAAGTCCCGATCCATCCATATATGTGTCAAAATCGATGGAACTTTTCATCATCAGAAAAGCCTCTATTGAAATTCAATATGCCCTAGGACGTGTTTTGGACAAGTTCTTAGTCCAGATTATTTCCCAGAGGGGAAAATGATTGGATTGGGAGACAGGGTATGGCAATGGGGTGTGCAAAGAGGGGAGAGCTTTCCTTTCTTCTCATTTTTAAATTAGCAAGCGTGGTTAGGTATCAATGACTAATAGTGATGTTTTGGTTTTAATGCTCACTGTGGAACTTCACATATTTAATTTTTTGGTTGAGAGAGCCTGAACGAATGTTAAGTAGAATAATAGAAGAAAATTTATTTTTCCTAAACATAGTACCGTCCCTCTGCAGGTGTGACATTGTGTGGCTTCCAGAAAAGTACAGAGGCAGCACAAGAGACAAAAGGGGCATTCGCTCCATCACAAGCGCGTCCCACCCGCCGCCCCCTTTGCTCTGTGTTAATAGTATTTCCCTGGCAGCACCCTTGTGAGGCTAACTAACAGAGCCCTTGAAAAGATAGGAAATGGTGTGTAGCTATTAATAACAGTTTATTTTCCTCCATTTAGAAGTAGTAAGCCAACACAACTCACCGTTTTTCATTGCAATTATCAAAGGACCACTTTCCACTAAAATCCTAAGTGTAGTTTTAGAGCATTTATATCATTACTGATGAAGTGGTTCTCTGGAGAACTTGGGACACGGAGTTTATAAGATTAACAATGAGCATCATTAAAACACCATAACAGAAAAGACAAGATCAAGAAATAACTACAAAGGAGGGTTGGGGAACATTGGGAAAATATTCCCCAAGGAGAGGATGGGCAAGGGAGACATCCAAATCCAAGTTGTCCTCAGTCTACCATCTGCTGTTTTTACTCTTGAAATGGATACTTGTGAATTCACTTGGAATTTACAAGAAAATATTCCTAGGGAACCACCTTTAAATATGGTGGTTAGGTCTCTAGCAGGCCTTGTGAAACCACTAACCCCCATGTAGCTGCACCAAAGAACACTACTTCCCTGCTGTTGCTGAGGGCTAAATAGCGACATTCCAACCTGCTACGAGGATGCTGGAATATCTCCCAAGCTGCCAACCCCATAACCCCCCCAAAGTAGTTTCCTCCAGTCTCCTCTCCTACTGGGCCAACAAAGAAGAAGAAGTCTTGGGAATTGCCTGTCGGTCCAGTGGTTAGGACTTGATGCTTTCACTACAGGGGCCCGGGTTTGATCCCTGGTCGGGGAACTAAGCTCCTGCATGCCACGTGGTGTGACCACATTTAAAAAAAAAAAGAATTCTTTCCCTCATGATGACAAAAGAAGAAAGAATTCTCAGGCAGCCAATGTTAACAGGAAGGGGTAGTGACTGACATTTTAGGGATGTTCAAAGTTTGTTTTCAGGGCTTGGGAAAGGCCCACACCAGGGACTTGCTTCATTTTCTTTTACAATAAGCGTGTCATTGCTGCCCTATGTTTGGTTGAGTTTATGGAAATAGCTGCGTTGCTTGTTGATCGTGAGGGGTGGGCACATCATAGCATCTATAAATCCCAGGCTACCCCTCCGCCCCGCCCTCTGTCCTCCGCAGAGCCTCAAGGGGAAGGTCACCCTGGACCACTTGAACTGAGGTGCCAGAAACCACAGAAAGGTCCTACCAGCCACCTCACAAGATTCTCTGATGACACAGCCTAGCACAATTACCTCCTTTACAGTATTCCAACAACAACCGAAGTCAGAAATAACTCGGACATAACGCTAAACAAAAAAAAAGGAAGCCTCAAAAGCTTTTCTTTTTTTCCCCTCAAAACATTAGCATGCAAATGAGTTAGCTAGTAGTCACTAATAGCTTTTTCCCTGCAAAATTATTGGCTAATTATACCAATTATTACATTCTCAGCCTATCAGGCCATGCTTTGTTCATCCAGAGACAAAAACGTTCCCTGGAACCGATCCACAGGGCAACAGATGAAGTCTGTTCTGGTGGTTCTTTCCTGCCAGGCGTACTCATGACCAGTGCTGACCACGGAGGCCTGGCCTCGGTCCACGGTGAATGGTTGTGGCTCATCATTCAGGGTGGTTCAGAGATGAGTCCTCACTTGGCAACTCTCCCTTCTGAAACATCCATAAAAAGGAGCCATGGCCACATAAACGTGGACTCTCTGACACACAGAAGGATCGCCCTTATCTCTCAGGATACTGGAAACCCTGATGACATGGGTGTGGACACGTTTAAATGATGGCGCATCCTTCCCTATGCACTGTACAACATTACATACAGCCATACGGAGGACAATCTAACCAGACTTACGTATGAAGAAGCTAAGAAATGTCTACAAAGTTAGCAAAATGCTCACACATCTATCATTTGGTTGATATTAATAATGTCCAGGCATTAAAACTTAATCCCCATTCAGAGAAGTTTATTCCATATAGATCAAAGCTTAGTGAACTATTAAAGCTTTTTTAAACATAAGTTTAGGGTGGAATTGTCAAGACTGTACCAGACAATATGATGGGGCTATTAGAGTGAATCTCAAAAAAATAACTTAAGACATATTTACATTTTATCATTTGCCAGTGTCTATATTATTTTAGAATCAGTTAAATACTTGATGACTATTGATGTTCATTATGCCCAAAGTTTTCCTGACTCCTCTATATTCACTGTATTATAAGTGTAGTCATCATTACATTGTGGTTTTAAACCGTTCGATAGCGCAACACACTGTAGATTTTTACCTCTGATTTTCTTCCTCTCTCACAGTTTTGGTACAAATGTTCTGTTTATGGTTGGGCATGGTAATTCAGGTTTGAGGCAGGTTGTAACAAGAACCATCTGTCCTTTTCCCCCATCTGAGTCCTTCTGTCATGATTAATTGTTGTTACCGAAAAAAAGTACCACCTCTTTGCTGGAGTTTTGCAAGAGGCTGCAGCCACTGCCTCTCTTTAGAGTAATGGAGCTTAAAATATGACATGCTTTGTTCCCTGTGGCTTTAAACACCCAGTCTCTGCTATCGTGCTTCCCAAGGCTTCCAGTAGATTGAGAGAGACGAGAGACGGGTGGAAACCACTCTTGGTAACGTCAGAAAATAACAAGATGGAGACAAAATTGAAATCGTTACTCAAGAATGTTCCACTTTGTATTAAGCATTTTGGGTGTTTGCCTCGTAGGGAATAAAAAACAACTGAAGAAAGTAATATACATATCATGTTCACAGTGACGCAAACGAGCTCCTAAAGAGGATGAAAAATGCTGATATGAAATGCAGCATGGTATATCAAGGTTTGGTAGAAGTTAAGTTAAAAACACAAATCCACGTTTCCTAAAGACCTCTGTTGTTGCTTAATTTCAAAAGCATCTGAAGAGAAAGAGAAAAGGGCCAGAGCCAGGATTTAATTTTTAGTGGAAGGAAGTGCACTCCGGGAGGGACCAATGTGGGAGGGAACCAAGGAAGAGAAAGGTCTGCTCAGAGGTGGTGCATCAGTAGCCCTGCACAGGTGGCTCCCACTGCAGTTCGAGCGGTAGAGTACTGAGTTGTGGTACAAATTCTCAGAAACGCTGCCCGTTTCCTAATCCACCCAGCATTTATCCAACCAGGACTGGATATAGAGAAGGGGGAAGAAGATGCAAAAGGGATGGAGGATGTTGCTTTTGTGTTTAGTCGTCAAGGAACTTTAAACAAGTTGGGAAACAGACATGAAACCCAGGACAGCCGTCTCAGCCCCTAGTGATGTGCTTTGCTGGACCACAAGGCTCCCTTCCTCTTTCCCAGAAATCCCCTTCCCTTAGTCTGCCCATTTTTCTGAAGTCCTCCGTTAGAGCCATCGTTCCTACTCAGGCTTTCTATGTAGGAAAAGATGTGGAACACACACACACACTGAATCCCTATAAAGCCCCTCTTACAATATAAATATATTACTTACAAGGGCTCATACAGTTCCAAACATCTCAGTCTTGGTATAATGCCAAACAAGGTTCTCAGGAAATGAGACACAAGACGTGAAACAAAAATATAGGTAAAGAAGGAAAACCAGAATGGTCCAGAATAAGATGTGGGAAGTCGCCAGGGGGAGTTATGAGATTGATAAAGTGAGTTCAAACTACAGGTCCAGTATACAGGGGCGTTTCAGTGCCAATGTGATAAAGCTGGACTTTGGCTTATGAAGGGTGAAAAGGCAAAGGAGGCAATTACCAAGAAGAGAGTGTTCTTAACCTGGCAGTCACCTTCAGACTGGATCAGAAGAGGCGGAGACTGGGTCAGAAGAGGTGGAGACTGGGTCAGAAGAGGTGGAGACTAGATCAGAAGAGGCAGAGACTGGGTCAGAAGAGGTGGAGACTGGGTCAGAAGAGGCGGAGACTAGATCAGAAGAGGCGGAGACTGGGTCAGAAGAGGCGGAGACTGGGTCAGAAGAGGCGGAGACTGGGATTAGAGAGGTCAATGAGGGGGCTGTTGACTTCTTCAGGAACAGAGAGACAAAAATACCTGAATTAAGTGATGTTACATAAGAATAAATTAATATTTTGAATAAATGTAATATGCTGCAGGGACAGATTGGATATGAGAATTGAGGTTTCCCCTTGGGCAGTGATTCCCAAGTTTTAATGTTAGGTATCTGTAAACTGGTGATGGTGTTGAAAGATACAGGACACTGGAAGAGATACCTAATTTGGTCAGTGGTGGCAGCATGGAGAGATGTTACCTTCCTTTCTAATTACTTTTTTTTCCCACTTTTGTTGAGATGTAATTGATATACAGCACTGTATAAGTTTAAGGTATACAGCATAACGACTTGATTTACATAGATTGTAAAGTGATTCCCACAGTAACTTTACTTAACATCCATCATCTCATATAGATACAAAAGAAAAAAGAAAAAAAAAAGTTCTTTCCCTGTGATGGGAACTCTTCACATCTACTCCTAAAAACTTTCATATGTAACACACAGCAGTGTTAATTACAGCGATCATGCTGTACGTTACATCCCCGGGACTTATGTATCTCATAACAGGAAGTTTGTCCCTTTTGACACCTTCATCTAATTCCCCCTCCCTCTTCCCTCCACCTCTGGTAACCACACATCTCATCTCTTTTTCTGTGAGTCAGTTGTTTTCTTGTTGCGTTTTTTAGATTCCACATATCAGTTAGATCATGCAGTATTTGTCTTTTTCTGGCGAATGTTACTTTAAACACTTTTAGTCACATAAGCAGCTGGACATTTCCTGTTGCCTTAGGACCCAGGACTGAGTTTTCAGTGAGATATGGAGCAAAAGAAACATGAATCTGCAAGTCACAGAGATTTGAAGCCTTGAGAGTAAATGACCAGGAAGAGCAGAGAGCCGAGGACAAGTTTCCTGGGAATGTTCATGGGAAAGGACTGAGTCATCATAACTGAGAGGAAATGGATAATCAGGGAGATGGAAGGAAAGTGGGAGCAAGAGCTCTAAGTAGGGTAAGATGATCAGTGGTATGAAAGTCTCGTCTAAAACAGTAATTTTTTTCTCACCCTAAAATGGTTGTCTCCGAAATATAGAATTCTGACAGATGCTCTCTTAATACTTTGAAGTTATTCCACTTTCTTTGTCTTCCATTGTTACTGTTAAGAAGTCCTGTGTCATTCTATCCATCATTTCTTTGTGGGTAATTTGTCTTTTTCTCTGATTTCTTTTAAACTATTCTCTTTGTTTTTATTCTGAAACTTCACTAAAATATATTTTTACTTATACTGCTTAGGACTCACTGTGAATTGTGAATCTGAGGATTATGTCTTTAGCAATTCTAAAAGTTTTTCAGATATTATCTCTTTAAATATTACATGTCTCCCATTCTCTTGATTCTCTCTTTTAAGAGATGCAAATGTTTTCTAAGGTGATTTTGAGTTAGGCCTTATTATTTTCCTCTTCATCCCACTTTCTGTCTCTTCATCTCTGCACGTTAGAATGTGGGTCATTTCCTCAGACCTAACTTAGAGTTTACCAAGTCTCAGTTCTGGTCTTTTAACTTTCCCATTGGTATTTCATTTCAATTCCTTTTGTTTTTCATATTTATAGAGGCTGTATTTAATTATTTCTTTCCCATCTATATGTTGGATTTTCATAGACTCTTATTATTTTCTATTTTAGAGTCTTTCTTTTATGCTCTTAATCACATTATGTCTATTTTTTGTCCTATTTAATAGTTCTGTGTTAGCTGATGGTCTTAGGAAACTGAATCCTTTTACTTGTTGTGTCTGCTGACTCTCAAACTTGGTGAGCTCTTTCCTTGTGTGCACTGTATTCAGGAACCTGTGTTCACCTTCAGAAGGGGAATCCCTCACATCCCAAGCGAACAAGCTGTCCCTTCTGAATAGCTTTATGTTTGTTTCTTCCAGGAGCCTTAGGTGGCCCTGTCCAGTGGAACCTATCACTGGACAGGACCAATTTTTACATCAATTTTTCAACTTACAGATACTCGACCCAGGCAGCTGGTATATTGGCATTCAACAAACTACCATCTCTTTTTGTAAATAAAGTTTTATTGAAATGCACACATGCCCATTTGTTGACATATTGTCAACAGCAGCTTTTCTTCTCCAGGGGCAGAGTTGAAGAGCTGCAGCAGAGACTGTATGGCCCACAAGTTGATAATTTACTATCTGGCCCTGTACAGAGAATGTTTGTCAACCTCTGGTATAAATTCAAATCCTAAACCAGAGTAAGAGCAGGTAGAAGGTTACAGAGTCTCAGGGGAGAGACTAATTTTTTCCACTTAGAGTCCAAGCTGACGAGTTTCTTTGTTCACTCCATGTGCTAGCTGGGAGGTTGCCTTTGTTTTTATTTTTATAGTCCATACTTGCACTAAGAACATAGCTTTTTAAGGTCCTGAACTCATGCAGATTTATTGATTCTAACTCTCTATCTTGCATGAGTCTAGAGCCTAAGGCCTCATATCCTGAGGACATTTAAATCCAAATTCCTAGATCCGGGACAGCACATTTTTTCTGCCACACCAACACCCCTCCACAGCACTGCTCCACTCACAACTCCTATCCTAACTGCTCAGCTTTGACTCCTGCAGATATTACTTATAGCTCAGCTCTGTATTAGGTTTTTTTTTTTTCAGCAGTTATGGGTGTTTTATAGCAAGATATTTCTCAAGTTATATAACAGGTCATATTTCTGAGAAATAAAAGTTGTGTAAAATGTAACTGGAATCTTGGAGGACTGAAAAATTTAAAACTTTACTAAAAAATTTAGAATATTGAATAAGACTATTTATATGGAATCATAAAGGTGAAAGCCATTTAGGAAAAGTGAGAAAGAAGTGAGCAATGAGGTATGCACTTTGCCGCAATGATTGGAGGCCACATGGCAGAGGGGACCCTGATATCAGACTTGCCCCAATTTGAATCCTACCCATGTAACCCTTAGAAAAGTTATTTAACTTCTCATAACCTCACTTTCTTTATCTGTAAAATCAGGATAATAAAGTCTAACATATAGCAAAATATCAATATATGACCCTTGCAATTAATGTGAGTGCATTACAAAGTCTTTAGAATATTAGTCACTCTTCAGAATACCCCTCTCCGGCTTCAAAGGAAAGAAAGAACCATGTGGCATATATAACAGCAAGTATTTCTAGCTGAATTTAGCCACTGTCATTTCCATGGCAACTACCTTACTCTGAGAAGAGGGGCAAAATACATAAAAATGCTATCAAAGATTTATAGTCACTTATTTTGGGTGAGCTTCATAATTCTCAGGGCTCTGAGGGAAGGCATTATCTCAAACGTGGTAATAAAAACTTATAGTTATCAATTCTTTCCCTTGGAAACCTATTTAGTAGTTTCCAATTGTTTAACAATCTAGCCTCATTTTTAAAGAATTAATTATTTATTTTTGGCTGTGTTGGATCTTTGTTGCTGCGCATGGGCTTTCTCTAGTTGCGGCGAGCGGGGGCTACTCTTTGTTGCAGCGTACAGGCTTCTCACTGCGGTGGTTTCTCTCGTTGTGGAGCACGGGCTCTAGGCGCACAGGCTTCAGTAGTTGTGGCTCGTGGGCTCAGTAGTTGTGGTTCGCAAGCCCTAGAGCACAGGCTCAGTAGTTGTGGCACACGGGCTTCGTTGCTCCTCGGCATGTGGGATCTTCCCGGACCGGGTCTCAAACCCATGTCCCCTGCATTGGCAGGCGGATTCTTAACCACTGTGCCACCAGGGAAGTCCCTGGCCTCATCTTTTAATCATGCCTATGCAACTGTCTTAGAAGGGTCTCAGATTGGTGTAACTAATCTGTCTGAGTCTACTCATTAGGTGGGCAACGGGAAGGGGAAAATTAGCCAGAAAATACAGGGTGAGGACAGAGGAGACGTTAGGGCTTGAGAAAGGAAGGCAGGATGTTGGTTCAGACCGTGGTGGTTGGGAAGTGTGGTCCAGCCTAGAAGGAGCAGCATGGGGGGGAGGGAGAAGAGGAGACCCTTTGTTGTGTGCACAATGCAGTTCAGTGCTATTCTGATCATACAAGGGGTGTAGAGCCAGGGTGCACGCCTTGTTTGCATCTTATTTATCCAGATGTAGCATTTTTCTCTCACTAAAGAAAGCAGTGACTCATTTCTCCAATAAAATCTTTAGATCATCTTTGTTTTCAGGCAATCTTTTCTGATACGATTTTTCGTGGTCTGATGCAACTCACAGAAGACAACACAAATCATTTTCCCAAATGACTTTTCTCTATCTTGCAGTAATTTAATCAATCAATAGCTTTATTTTTTAAACCTTAGACTTGTTTTCAGTTAGGACCTATTCAATTATAATGAATACAAGGATACAAATCCCCTTTGGTTATATATTTTGTCATTTCTAAACACATAATTAACATGGTATAATTTCACTTCCAACCATGCCAGGAGAAACAGGAAGGCAATATAGTGCTTGAATACTTTGTCTATAAAATACAAATACCCTCAATCATTATGAAGCTTTTGTTCTGTAGAGAAAAATGCCTTTCAAGAAATGGACTACATGAATAAATTCATTAAGAATATCAATTTTATTTACTATGAAAAGATATTCTTCCTCATGGTAGGAAATGTAGGTTATGATGAACTTATCCAGAAACATCCAAGACATCTACTCAGAGGTAGAGAGTAGATTCCACCCACGTCACCCCCCTCTTTAAAACAGGTGCTGCAGCTGGGTCTGTACTCAATGTCAGACACTCAAAATCAGCTCTGTTTGCTACAGACTGAATGCTTGTGCACCCTCACCCCAATTCGTATGTTGAAACCCAACCCCCAATTCGAGAGTGTTAGGAGGAGGAGCCTTTGGGAGGTGATTAGGTCTTGAGGGTGGAGCCCTCAAGAATGGGATTAGCACCCTTATAAGAGAAGATGACCATCTATAAACCAGGAAGCAGGCCCTCCTCAGAAACTCAATCTGCCAACTGATCTTGGGCTTCACGGCCTCCAGAATGGTGAGTAATAAGTGTCTATTGTTGATAAGCCATGCAGTCTACGGTGTTTTGTTATCATGACCTGAAAAGATTAAGACAGAGTTCTAAAAGGAAATCTGCTTAGTGAGGAAGCAGCAAGACACCTTTGTCAAATGTCTCAGCACTCTGTACTGGAGAGCAGGTAAGTGCAGGGGTGGCCTCCGTTTACATGAGCAGGTATAAACTGAAACACTCTCAAAGGGCCCCTGACCAAATACACCTTCCCAAGAAGGTAAAGTTCTTATTGCAAATAACTGCATGCATTATTAATGCAAAGATATAGAACCAAATAGGAAACACCATGTTGTGTTACATTAATGTAATTTGAGAGGTAATCAATGCTTCCTTTTATACCCTCGGTACAGATGTGTATCCCTTCCATGTGTAGAACTTGATTTGAAAAATCTATACAACTTCACAGATGAAAGAGAGTTATCTCAATGGAATTAGACTAAGACATTTTAATGAAAAGAGCTTTAAAGCAATATACATGTCTAAACATTTAATGTAGTTTTCATAAACTTGGGGGTAGTTTAATTTTTTCAATATGACTAAAATAACAGAATTTGGGGGAGGAATCCCTAAACATTATAAATGTTAGAGAAAAGGTTAACGTTGTTTTTAAAACAATCCTGCCAGTAACCATTTTTGAGTAAGATAAGAGGGAAACTATTCATCTGTGTTTCAAACAAGAAACAGTGAAGAATTTCAAGAAGATCGCTGACACCAGAAGTAGAATTTTCCTTAGTAATTATTTTCTAGCTTACTTTTGTCATTTTTCTGATTAAAATAGAAGAGGTAATGGAGGAATTTCTTTTAAACACTAAGTGAGCATGGAGATAGAATAGCAGTGAAGCTACTTTTGTGTCCATAGGAGTTTCTGTTTTTGAAGACAATTTACTTGAAATGTTTTAAAATGTTCTAATACACTCTTCTGTTTCCACATGGTCTTTGTGCCTTGGCAAAATTTGAAGGATGCGAACCCTTGACACATTAAGCATCAATCACTCTCTTCTAACCATTTCTCAAACCCATTGTGTTGATTTGTAAATATTCATTGTTCATCTTGGTATTCCTTATTTATTCACCAACTCTTATTAATAATACACAGTCATAAATGACAAATATCCAAGTTAACACTCTTAGGGCTGTCTTTTGACATTATCCCTGTAAGCACCTAAGTAAACACATAATAGCTAAAGCTTAAGGAATCAACTTCAATGAAAAAAGGCAAGGAAAATGCCACCCTCCTAAAGACAAGTTTATTTATTTTTAGAGTACAATGAAGCTGAATAGCTACTGAGTCAGCCCAGCTTTCAGGCTGTAAACTTCTTATTTTTTCTCAGTACCTTCCCTTTCGTTGATCTTTAAAACAAAAGCATTGAAACTTGGCTTTGCAAAGCTACCCTCACATCTTATGCTGCAATTTTCTTTGTGGGGTTGAGTCATAAATAGGTAAACTTAAACCAAATGGTAATTCTTCCTACATTTTTGTCAACTTTTGGGGGAACAGACTATTTAAAATGCAGTCGGTCTGAATGAACTGAACATAAATGGATCAATTACAGATGGTGAATCAGTTTTCAAGACTAGTCAAGACAGTGACCTGAGGTACCAGAGTTCACCGGGGAGAAGTTAAAGGAGAGGGTAGTGGGGGAAAGGGGTTCGGGAAAAAGGCACCAGGCCTGAGTTTGAGTCTCAGTTCATCTGAATGTCGATTTCCTTGCCTAAAAAGGGGGATAGTTAAATCTTTTATGCGTGTATAAATACCCTGTGTATCATAATGACTAGCATGGAATAGGTGTTTTAAAATAGTGGCTAATGCGCTATGGAAAACAGTATGGGGTTTCCTTAAAAAATTAAAAATAGAGCTACCATATGATCCAGCAATCCCACTCCTGGACATATATCCAGAAGAGAGGAAAATTCTAACTGGAAAAGATACGTGCACCCCAATGGTCATAGCAGCACTATTTACAATAGCCAGGACATGGAAGCAATCGGCAGATGAATGGATAAAGAAGATATGGTCTATAGATATGTGTACACACGATGGAATATTACTCAGCCATAAAAAAGAATGAAATAATGCCATTTGTGGCAACATGGATGGAGCTGGAGACTATCATACTAAGTGAAGTAAGCCAGACAGAGACAAATATCATATGATATCACTTATATGTGGAATCTAAAAAAAAAAAAAATACAAATGAACTTATTTACAAAATAGAAATAGACTCACAGACGTTTGGGATTAACATATACACACCGCAATGTATAAAACAGGTAACTAACAAGGACCTACTGTGTAGCACAGGGAACTGTATTCAATACCTTAGCCTATAATGGAAAAGAATCAGAAAAATATATATGTATGTATAACTGAATCACTTTGCTGTACACCTGAAACTAACACAATATTGTGAATCAACTATACTTCAATTTTTAAAAAAAAACAGTGACATATTATTAATAAGAAAAAATATAACAATTTAAATTGCTTTTGCCACTAAAGCCAATTATCTTAAGTTTCAAATCCATGTAACCCATGCTTTCTAAGCCAGAGCAGCCTGGCAGGGGACGATCAAGGGATAACTGCTTCAAGGGTAATAAAATAGCATCCTGTTTGCCGCTCCTCGCACTGCGGTCACCGCGCCTGTTTGTCTGCTCCGGCGGGACCGCTGGGTGGCCCCGTCTCCCCTTGGCAGGCAGCTGTGGTCCTGCTCTCTGCACGTACACCTGTGTGGGTGCCGCCCCGGCGCCCCTGCTGATGTGTGCTGTGCGTCCCCGCTGTTGCCGGGCTCTCTGATCATGCCAGCCTCTGTGCCACCGCACGTCTGCTGACGTTGGGTCCCTGCTCTCCGCGCTGCCACGCTCCCCCCGTCAGTCATGAGACAGCCGGCATTTCCCAGAGGGAAGGCCTCCGTTTCCATGGGGCTCCTGGTGTTTGGGCTCAGTCTTCTAAGCGTTCAGTTCTCTTACAAGCCTGTCGTCCTGTTCAAAGGATTCATGGAGGACCCACATCTCTCCCTGCCCAGCACGAACGAGCGTCTCGGGATCCAGCCTCGGGCCAGCCGTGTCCCCAGTGTCAGGGTGAGGCAAGTCGGGCCTGAGGGTCTGGAGGGGAAGGGGCAGAGCGGCTCGGGCCTGGGGCTTGGGCGGTGGTGGGATCCGCCCAGCAGAGGCCAAACTCCCCGGCCCTGCCTTCGGTCTGCGGTTTTCCGGCGGTATGCCTTTCCCCCCAGCTTGTCCTGTGTTGTCGGTACTCAGATGCGTTACATGTACTTAATACTACTCCACGAGGGGAACTTTGGGAGTGGGATTTACATCCGGTCAAGGCATCTCACAGCTAAGGCTTATGTTAGCTGGTTTGCTTTGCGCGGGATTTAACCGCAGGATAACCTGCAGCTCTCTGGCCGCCCCAAAGTCCCTCAGGTTTGGAACTGTTAACTGCCCCGTCCAGACACAACTATTCAGAAAATGCTTGTCTTCCTGGTCTACGTTTTCTTAGCCGCTATTCCTTGTTCAAGCTGCCATTGTTGTTCATTGTTTTCCCCCAATGTCTGGGGCATAATCTCTTCCCTGTTTGGGGCCTGGCTCTAAACCCTGGGCTTTTGGTTCTGGCTCTGTCCCTCTCTGTCCCGCCCTGACACTGGACTTCTCCCTAAAGGTCCAACCCAAGTCCATTTCCCTATCTGACTTGGCTGGCAACGTTGGAAATCTGTGTCAATCCCTCTGATGGCAACTTCGGAACATACTCGATTCCTCCTGGAAATTAGCTTGGCCCGCCCGGGGCCTGGCGCCCTGTGCAACAGTCAGGCCTGGCAGGGTTCACTGTGCCGTGCCCTGCACGCCTGGGGGGGGCCCCTGAACCCCGCCTTAGTTCTGCACGGGCCTCGAAACGACTGCAGAGGATGCTCTCGCTGGGCCCCTGTGCTGCCTCTCGTGCCAAAGGCTGAGGTCGGCCCCTACGGTCAGGCACCTGCGCACCTCCCGTGGGGAGGGACGCGGCCCCTCCGGTCGCCACCCCGTCTTCTGCAGGCCGTCAGCTCTGTCTCCTCAGTGAACCCTGCGACGGCCGCCCCTCCCAGCTCGGACGTTATCTCCCCACGGACGCCTTCACAAAACTCATCTGCCTTTTCAAATCAACTCTTATCAACCTTCACCGTTTGATTTGACCCCATGTTTTATCACGCCTAGATTCACAGTCATTCTTTAGGATGTGGAGCCTCAGGAAAGCTTGCTGTCTGGGGTCTGTGGCAAAGAATAGACTTGGCCCTCAGGCTCTCAGAGGATCCCAGTGCCCAGGGAGGTGTCACCCTGTGTTGTGTATTGTGCAGACTCGTATGTGTATCTACTGGCAGCTCTCCTACCCCTGCCATTGTCTTTTCTCTTTGTTCTCCTTGTTCTGAGCTGTCCGACGATCTATGTCTACATTCATGTTACCCCCTTTCAGATCATAAACTCTCTCAGATTAGGTCTATGTTCCAGATGTATTAGGCTATACATTTGCAGCAACATGGATAGACCTAGAGATGATCATAGCAAGTGAAGTCAGTCAGACAGAGAAAGACAAATACCATATGATATCACTTACATGTGGAATCTAAAATATGACACAAATGAACTTATCTACAAAACAGAAACAGACTCACAGACACAGAGAACAGACTTGTGGTTGCCAAGGGGGAGGGGGGGTGGGGGAGGGATGGAGTGGAGTCTGGGATTAGCAGATGCAAACTATTACATATAGAATGGATAAACAACAAGGTCCTACTGTAGAGCACAGGGAACTATGTTCAGTATCCTGTGATAAACCATCATGGAAAGAATATGAAGAAGAACGTATGTATACACACACACACACACACACACACATACACACACACACGCACAATTGAATCACTTCGCTGTGTGGCAGAAATTAACACAACATTGTAAATCAACTAGACTCCAATAAAATAAATTTTAAAAAGATGTATTAAGCTATAGAGTATCCATCACAATGACATTTACACTTAGATTTTTTAAAACTACTGTATATTCATTATAATCACTATCCTAAAATCAAGTTGGGAAGGCCAATTAAAGGTATTATTAGCCATTTGTGGGTCAGTATTTTACTTTACATAAAACTATAAAGATAATGGGTAGGAGCGTGCTTTCTAAAATACTGTTCAAGTTATTCAGTCATTCCTATACCATTGTTTTTTCATAAATGTGCCAGTTAAAGTGAAAAAGTATACTATCCTCTATGTTATAATTATGCTTTTAACCAGAAATAAGCCACTCTTAGCCATGTTTTCAGTATTTTCTTTATAGCTGTTTGTTTTCTTTATCCTGTAATAGCTCTGGTTCTGCAACGATAGTCACAGAATCACATGCCTAAAAGAGAGTTTAAAGTTCTTACCCTTTTCTCTAAGTTTAGGCAGAGCTGCCCTTAAACCTATTCAGAAAGAAGAAGATATACACCGTTGAAAAAAAATGTAAAGTACATGTTTTCCTGCTTATAAATATGAGGCATACATTTTTAAAAAGAAGTTCTAAAAAATAAAAAATAAAAATAAATAAAAAGAAGTTCTATACCTTCCCTTCATTCAATACCAGGTATTTCTGGTTTAACAATATAAACAAGGATCAAAGGCAAAACAAAACAGACAGAAACTGTATTTCTTTTGCTTGTTCTTAGCATAAGAAGTGCTGATTGTGGTTTGACGACACTCTTAGCAACTAGTCTGGTTTTCTGTCCCCTTTCACCCTAGTTGCCTGTGCCTACAACCATGACATTTAGAAAATAATACCATTAGAAGATGTGCAAAACAACAAAACAAGAGTTATAAAGAAAAAAAGCCCAAGGCAATACAATGACCCTTTCCGTATTATTCTCCTATAGTTACTAATTGATATACAGATATCTTAAAAATTATAATGATATACTCAGCTTTTTCCATATAACATTACATCATAAATATTTCCATATTCTGACATGGCACTGGTATCTTTCATTTTAATATTAACACACAGTTTGCTTCAACTGAAGTAGCATCTTTTTAAAATTTATTATTTATTATTTCTGTTTTATTATTATTTTGGCTGTGCTAGGTCTTCCTTGTGGTGTGTGGGCCCTTTGTTGTGGACTTCTCTAGTTGAGGTGCGTGGACTTCTCTCTAAGTTGCAGCGCACGGGTTGAATTGCCCCTCGGCATGCGGGATCTTCGTTCCCTGACCAGGGATCGAACCCACGTCCCCTGCATTGGAAGGCAGATTCTTTACCACTGGACCACAAGGGAAGTCCCTGAAGTAGCATCTTAATCTGAGTTTCCAAAAATGAACATTTTCAGGACTAGGTCTGTAATTTCAAATTGCTTTTCTAAATGATTCTCCTAGTTTCTCTACCCTCAGCCAAGCACAAGTGCTCCAGCACTGAATGTTTCAGTGATTTTCATTTGCACTAAGTTTGGAATAGGTGTCTCTGATGTGATTAATCTTTTGGAAACCAAATAAGAGGGAGGAAGATGTCACCTCAGCTGCTGTACACATCAGATTATTTTAAAACTCAGATTAATTTCAGATTATTAGAGAATGATGTAAAATCTTCTATGAGATTATCAGTTATCAGATGTGGTAAAGGGCAGTTAAGCAATGAGAACACTACTCCTTGCCTGCTAACGGCCCCGTCTGAAACCTTTTCTCTGGAGGCCCTTTGATAAACGTAAGAACTGAACATCCTAAAGGTTGTTCTCTCTTTTCTGATTATTGTATTTCTCCCTTGTTGAAAAAACCTTCAATGGCTCCAACTGTCCATAGATAAATTCCAAATCCTGAGACCTGGTTCCGAGGCAACAGAAAGGACATAGGGACCGTGGAATCCCCAAAGGAATACAGGCCACAGACTCAGAGGACCCAGATTCAAGTCCCACCCCCGTGCTAATACTTAACTTTGCAATTTACTCATCTGCACAGTGAGAATAATAGTATCTATTTTACAAGGCTCTGTAGAAGATTAGATGAGAATTCTTTTGAAGGACGTGGGATGAAGGGCCTCCTGGACGGACGTGACTTCCTTTCTTTCTTTCCTCTCCAGTCTGGGCTCAGCCTCCTTTACCCCACCCACCGTGGATCCCCGAGCTCACCTGTTCCCTTTCTGTGTCTATACATCTGCTTTTCCTCATAGTTTCTCCATCCAATGCTTGTTCCTCAGATCTCTACAATCCTGCTTAAGACCCAGGTAGGAAGTCTTTCCAGGCTTGTCTCCCCAACTGAGATGGACTTCTCTCCTGTAACAGCATCTACCTCCCAGCGTTTATCAAGTTGCTGTGTGATGACTCTATACAGGGCTACACATGCCCCTTGGAAATGGGGCCTGTGTCTCAGACCTCGATACTTGTGTATCCCTTCATCACCTTGCACAATGCCTCGTAAATAGGTGCCTGTTTACTGTGGGCTTTATTTACTTCTATCCTGTTATACTCCATGCCTTTTTCCCCTGCCCTCCCGTCTCTGCCTTTATTCCGTATATTTCGTATGCAGGGACGTTCATCCCAATAAGCAGATGAAATGACGGATTCAAGAAAGGGAGGGGGAAAAAATACTAGCCTTGTCAAAGAGGCAGCTTTTGCACGCCTAAACCTGTCTGCTTTGGGATGGGAGCCAAACTCAGGGTGTCCAAGACGGTTCCACTTCTTTATTTATTTATTTATTTATTGAATTTCTTATTAGTCATCCATTTTATACGCATTGGTGTATCCATGTCAATCCCAATCGCCCAATTCATCCCACCACCACCATCCCCACCCCGCTTTCCCTGCTTGGTGTCCACACCTTTGTTCTCTACATCTGTGTCTCAATTTCTGCTCTGCAAACCGGTTCATCTGTACCATTTTCTAGGTTCCACATATATTTGTTAATATACGATATTTGTTTTTCTCTTTCTGACTTACTTCACTCTGTATGACAGTCTCTAGATGCATCCACGGCTCTACAAATGACCCAATTACATTCCTTTTTATGGCTGAGTAATATTCCATTGTATATATGTACCACATCTTCTTTATCCATTCGTCTCTCGATGGGCATTTAGGTTGCTTCCATGACCTGGCTATTGTAAATAGCACCACAATGAACATTGGGGGGCATGTGTCTTTTTGAATTATGGTTTTCTCTGGGTATATGCCCAGGAGTGGGATTGCTGGGTCATATGGTAATTCTATTTTTAGTTCTTTAACGAACCTCCATACTGTTCTCCATAGTGGCTGTATCAATCTACATTCCTACCAACAGTGCAAGAGGGTTCCCTTTTCTCCACACCCTCTCCAGCATTTGTTGTTTGTAGATTTTCTGATGATGCCCATTCTAACCGGTGTGAGGTGATACCTCATTGTAGTTTTGATTTGCATTTCTCTAATAATTCATGATGTTGAGCAGCTTTTCATGTGCTTCTTGGCCATCTGTATGTCTTCTTTGGAGAAATGTCTGTTTAGTCTTCTGCCCATTTTTGGATTGGGTTGTTTGTTATTTTAATATTGAGCTGCAGGAGCTGTTTATATATTTTGGAGATTAATCCTTTGATGATTCATTTGCAAATATTTTCTCCCATTCTGAGGGTTGTCTTTTCGTCTTGTTTATGGTTTCCTTTGCTATGCAAAAGCTTTGAAGTTTCATTAGGTCCCATTTGTTTATTTTTGTTTTTATTTCCATTACTCTAGGAGGTGGATCAAAAAAGATCTTGCTGTGATTTATGTCAAAGAGTGTTCTTCCTATGTTTTCCTCTAAGAGTTTGATAGTGTCTGGTCTTTCTTACATTTAGGTATCGAATCCATTTTGAGTTTATTTTTGTGTATGGTGTTAGGGAGTGTTCTAATTTCATTCTTTTACATGTAGCTGTCCAGTTTTCCCAGCACCACTTATTGAAGAGACTGTCTTTTCTCCATTGTATATCCTTGCCTCCTTTGTCATAGATTAGTTGACCATAGGTGTGTAGGTTTATCTCTGGGCTTTCTATCCTGTTCCATTGATCTATATTTCTGTTTTTGTGCCAGTACCATATTGTCTTGATTACTGTAGCTTTGTAGTATAGTCTGAAGTCAGGGACTCTGATTCCTCTAGCTCCGTTTTTTTCCCTCAAGACTTCTTTGGCTATTTGGGGTCTTTAGTGCCTCCATACAAATTTTAAGATTTTTTGTTCTAGTTCTGTAAAAAATGCCATTGGTAATATGATAGGGATTGCATTGAATCTGTAGATTGCTTTGGGTAGTAGAGTCATTTTCACAATGTTGATTCTTCCAATCCAAGAACATGGTATATCTCTCCATCTGTTTGTATCATCTTTAATTTCTTTCATCAGTGTCTTTTAGTTTTCTGCATACAGGTCTTTTGTCTCCCTAAGTAGGTTTATTCCTAGGTATTTTATTCTTTTTGTTGCAGTGGTAAATGGGAGTGTTTCCTTAATTTCTCTTTCAGATTTTTCATCATTAGTGTATAGGAATGCAAGAGATTTCTGTGCATTCATTTTGTATCCTGCAACTTTACCAGATTCTTTGATTAGCTCTAGTAGTTTTCTGGTAGCATCTTTAGGATTCTCTATGTATAGTATCACGTCATCTGCAAACAGTGACAGTTTTACTTCTTCTTTTGCAATTTGTATTCCTTTTATTTCTTTTTCTTCTTTGATTGCCGTGGCTAGGACTTCCAAAACTATGTTGAATAATAGTGGTGAGAGTGGACATCCTTGTCTTGTTCCTGATCTTAGAGGAAATGCTTTCAGTTTTTCACCATTGAGAATGATGTTTGCTGTGGGTTTGTCGTATATGGCCTTTATTATGTTGAAATAAGTTCCCTCTATGCCCACTTTCTGGAGAGTTTTTATCATAAATGGGTGTTGAATTTTGTCTAAAGCTTTTTCTGCATCTGTTGAGATGATCATATGGTTTTTATTCTTCAATTTGTTAATATGGTGTATCACATTGATTGATTTGCGTATATTGAAGAATACTTGCATCTCTGGGATAAATCCCACTTGATCATGGTGTATGATCCTTTTAATGTGTTGTTGGATTCTGTTTGCTAGTATTTTGTTGAGGATTATTGCATCTATGTTCATCAGTGATATTGGTCTGTAATTTTCTTTTTTGCAGTATCTTTGTTTGGTTTTGGTATCAGGGTGATGGTGGCCTCGTAGAATGAGTTTGGGAGTTTTCCTTCCTCTGCAATTTTTTGGAAGAGTTTGAGAAGGATGGGTGTTAGCTCTTCTCTAAATGTTTGATGGTATTCACCTGTGAAGCCATCTGGTCCTGGACTTTTGTTTGTTGGAAGATTTTTAATCACAGTTTCAATTTCATTACTTGTGATTGGTCTATTCATAATTTCTATTTCTTCCTGGTTCAGTCTCAGAAGGTTGTGCATTTCTAAGAATCTGTCCATTTCTTCCAGGTTGTCCATTTTATTGGCCTTCAGTTGCTTGTAGTAATCTCCCATGATCCTTTGTATTTCTGCAGTGTCTGTTGTAACTTCTCCTTTTTCATTTCTAATTTTATTGATTTGAGTCCTCTCCCTCTTTTTCTTGATGAGTCTGGCTAATGGTTTATCAATTTTGTTTACCTTCTCAAAGAACCAGCTTTTAGTTTTATTGATCTTTGCTATTATTTTCTTTGTTTCTATTTCATTTATTTCTGCTCTGATCTTTATGATTTCTTTCCTTCTGCTAACTTTGGGTTTTGTTTGTTCTTCTTTCTCTAGTTCCTTTAGGTGTAAGGTTAGATTGTTTATTTGAGATTTTTCTTGTTTCTTGAGGTAGGCTTGTATAGCTATAAACTTCCCTCTTAGAACTGCTTTTGCTGCATCCCATAGGTTTTTGGATTGTCATGTTTTCATTGTCGTTTGTCTCTAGGTATTTTTTGATTTCCTCTTTGATTTCTTCAGTGATCTCTTGGTTATTTAGTAACGTATTGTTTAGCCTCCATGTGTTTGTGATTTTTACGTTTTTTTCCCCTGTAATTGATTTCTAATCTCATAGTGTTGTGGTCAGAAAAGATGCTTGATATGATTTCAGTTTTCTCAAATTTACTGAGGCTTGAATTGTGACCCAAGATGTGATCTATCCTGGAGAATGTTCCGTGTGCACTTGAGAAGAAAGTGTAACATGCTGTTTTTGGTTGGAATGTCCTATAAATATCAATTAAATCTATCAGGTCTATTGTGTCATTTAAAGCTTGTGTTTCCTTATTAGTTTTCTGTTTGGATGATCTGTCCATGGGTGTAAGTGAGGTGTTAAAGTCCCCCACTATTATTGTGTTACTGTCGATTTCCTCTTTTATAGCTGTTAGCAGTTGCCTTATGTATTGAGGTGCTTATATGTTGGGTGCATATATATTTATAATTGTTATATCTTCTTCTTGGATTGATCCCTTGATCATTACGTAGTGTCCTTCCTTGTCTCTTGTAATATTCTTTATCTTAAAGTCTATTTTATCTGATATGAGTATTGCTACTCCAGCTTTCTTTTGATTTCCATTTACATGGAATATCGTTTTCCATCCCCTCACTTTCAGTCTGTATGTATCCCTAGGTCTGAAGTGGGTCTCTTGTAGACAGCATATATATGGGTCTTGTTTTTGTATCCATTCAGCAAGCCTGTGTCTTTTGGTTGGAGCATTTAATCCATTCACGTTTAAGGTAATTATCGATATGTATGTTCCTATGACCATTTTCTTAATTGTTTTGGGTTTGTTTTTGTAGGTCCTTTTCTTCTCTTGTGTTTCCCACTTAGAGAAGTGCCTTTAGCATTTGTTGTAGAGCTGGTTTGGTGGTGCTAAATTCTCTTAGCTTTTGCTTGTCTGTAAAGCTTTTTTTTTTTTTTTTAATTTATTTATTTTTGGCTGTGTTCAGTCTTCGTTTCTGTGCGAGGGCTTTCTCTAGTTGCGGCAAGCGGGGGCCACTCTTCATCGCGGTGCATGGGCCTCTCACTATCACGGCCTCTCTTTTTGCAGAGCACAGGCTCCAGATGTGCAGGCTCAGTAGTTGTGGCTCACGGGCCTAGTTGCTCCGTGGCATGTGGGAACTTCCCAGACCAGGATTCGAACCCGTGTCCCCTGCATTGGCAGGCAGATTCTCAACCACTGCGCCCCCAGGGAAGCCCTGTAAAGCTTTTGATTTCTCCATCGAATCTGAATGAGATCCTTGCTGGGTAGAGTAATCTTGGTTGTAGGTTCTTCCCTTTCATCACTTTAAGTATATCATGCCACTCCCTTGTGGCTTGTAGAATTTCTTCTGAGAAATCAGCTGTTCACCTTATGGGAGTTCCCTTGTGTGTTATTTGTTGTTTTTCCCTTGCTGCTTTCAATAACTTTTCTTTGTCTTTAATTTTTGCCAATTTGATTCCTATGTGTCTCGGCATGTTTCTCCTTGGGTTTCTCCTGTATGGGACTTGCTGCGCTTCCTGGACTTGGGTGGCTATTTCCTTTCCCATGTTAGGGGAGTTTTTGACTCTAATCTCTTCAAATATTTTCTCGGGTCCTTTCTCTCTCTCTTCTCCTTCTGGGACCCCTACAATGCGAATGTTGTTGTGTTTAATGCTGTCCCAGAGGTCTCTTAGGCTGTCTTCATTTCTTTTCATTCTGTTTTCTTTATCTGTTCTGCAGCAGTGAATTCCACCATTCTGTCTTCTAGGTCACTTATCCATTTTTCTGCCTCAGTTATTCTGCTACTGATTCCTTCCAGTGTATTTTTCATTTCAGTTATTGTATTGTTCATCTCTGTTTGTTCTTTAATTCTTCTAGGTCTTTGTTAAACATTTCTTGCATCTTCTTGATCTTTGCCTCCATTCTTTTTCCGAGGTCCTGGATCATCTTCACTGTCATTATTCTGAATTCTTTTTCTGGAAGATTGCCTATCTCCATTTCATTTAGTTGTTTTTCTGGGGTTTTATCTTGTTCCTTCATCTGGTACATAGCCCTCTGCCTTTCATCTTGTCTATCTTTCTGTGAATGTGGTTTTTGTTCCACAGGTTGCAGGATTGTAGTTCTTCTTGCTTCTGCTGTCTGCCCTCTGGTGGATGAGGCTATCTAAGAGGCTTGTGGAAGTTTCCTGATGGGAGGTGCTGGTCCAAAATTTATCTTTGCTGCTACAAGTCAGGGTATTGGTTACCCTTGGAAGCAGGGCAGTGAACAGAAGGGGACAGAAGGAGCTTCTGGAGTGCTGGCGATGTTCTACTTCAGATTTCATCACTATATTCCCCACAATCCTGCAGCCAGTCTTCAATCTTGTTGATTGGATTCCCTAGAAAAGCCAGACATCAGATCACCGTGGAAACTCAACTGTTCCAGTCCCATCGCGTTCCATTTATTATTTATACGGTGTATATTGCTGCAGTCTCTAAGTGCTTTACAATGAAATACAACATACCTCTGGGAGGGAAAAAGGAAATGAGGAAGGGGGAGGGGGAGGCGCTGGAACATGGGTTATCTTTGTGAGCTGGAGAGATCTAAGCTGACATGAGCGGGCCCTCCCTGTCTGACACAGGTGTGAGCAGTATATTGGTCACTGTCAGTGGCATAAATTCACATTGGGAGCTGGAAGCTAGCCTCTGCAGAGAAAGCTTTCTTTATCCTTGTCTTGAAAAATGCACGGTGCTCAGGAAGGGAGAGAACCCTCCTTCCTGGGTATCCACCTGAACTTCAGAATCTGGTCAGAACATAATTGATACTGATGCTTACCATATAAACCTTACCCTTCAAGAATTTTTTTTTTTTTTTATTCCTTGTGGCAACAGAAACTACAAGTACGAAAGCTCCTGGATGCTGAGCTTTCTTCATGTGGTTCCGTTTCCCGTGGCATTTGGAAGTCCTCAGAAGGAAGAAGGGAAGGGGTCAGGTGGTGCCAGCAAGGATCACAGACACCCCACGTCTTGTCATTCCTCCTGCCAGCACACGTGCCTTGGGGCTTTAATGCTTTTCTCCCACCTCAATCCTTCACGAACTCCTGGTGATGCGCCCTTCCTTAAGGAGGTCGAAGGGGATTGCTCCTGAAGTAGGAAAGCATTCAGGCGCTTTGACCCCAGAGCCCCACGCTTCTGATGGCTTTAAATGTGGCCATCCGGCAAACTCAAACTCTATGGGGTGGGAGAGGCTTCGATAGGCCTTTTCAGTCCTGCAGATTTTCTTGTGGAAGCCTTGGACCTGGGGAAGAAGTTAAATCGCAATGCCTCAGCCCAGGGTGTTCAGTATCCTCTCGAATGATTAAAAATGCTGACTCTATTGCTGGCAGAGCAGTTGCTGTAGAGATTATTATGATGGGAAGCGTTTTCTGGAGGAGTGATGAGGGCAGGGTGGGAGGGGCCAGGGAACCAGACCAGGAAAAATGTCAGGGCCTCCAGCGAGAAGGCAGGAGGGTCTGGGGATTCAGCAACTCAGCTGGACAAGGACAGAGGCAGGCGGGCACAGCGCTGAGAAGTGGGCGGCCTCTGTGCTCCACATACCAGGTTTACAGAACCCAGGTCTCAGGTGGTTTCCCCCGATGTGTGTAGGGTCCCTAGGTAACTGCCTGCCTTTCAGGAAAGGATGTCAGACACGCTGCTTTCTGTTCTCAGTGCGTGCAGGCAGGTTAGGGAAGCAGGCGTCTGTGTGTGGGGCAGTGGGAGGGGTGTCTGCAGAAGAGGAACGGGCTGCTTGTGGTCCTGAGCGAGGGGACAGTGCCAGCCGGACGGGCTTGTGGAGCCTGGAAACAGGATCCCTGGGGCCTCGGAATCGTTCACAGTTAGGGCTGCATTTCTGCATCCCTGTGAGACGGGGGAGGGATGGGAGTGAGAGGGAAGATCATTATTGTACGAATTTTAGAGAGTTGAGCGGACATGGTGATAAGCTGGAATAAGAACGGCTACAGTATGAATCTGTTTCAAATTAAAGAAAAGAAAGAAAAAAGGAAGGAGCGAAGGAAGGGAGGGAGGGAGGGAAACCTCTGCTGGCTTTCTCCTGTACCATGCACGGCTTTAGTCTGTTGAGAACGATCCCGGGGCAGGGAGAGCCTGTCCAGGTCTCCCAGGAATGGCTCTAAGCGATGGGGAGTGGAGGGGAACTCAGAAACAAAACACACCTGGAGCTTTCGGGAACCATGCTAGATCCCTGGAGGGGACCTGAAGGAGGAGGTGTGGGCCAGGTGAACCCAAGGATGCGAAGTGCTGGGTCCCGGGTCCTGGCCACCCTTATGTTCTTCTAGGTGTTATTACGAACTCGGAAATCAATATATTAATGATCCATCCATGTCTGTTTGTATTTTTAAAAGAGGGAACATACAGCAGATAACACTTAATGCCACAGAATGACCAACAAAACGTTTGGGCAGCCGTGCAGTTCTGCCGTTCCGCGTGTACTTGGTACCTTCACTCCAATCGTTAAAAAACAAATGATCCTCATGGCAACCCTGTGGGGACGGACGGCAACATCACCCAACCCACACCAAAGGAGGGTGGAGGCTTACATCGGCAAGGTTACAGGTTTAGAAAGTGGAAGAGCCCAGTCCTAAGACCCAAACTTCTCACCATTTTCAGTCTGCTTTACCCACACAAATGGGTAGTTACAGTCTGTGCCACTGGGTAGATAGATCCTTTATTATGTGCAAAACGTGTGTGTATGTATATGTGTGCCCATGTGCGCGCGCATGCGTGTATGCATGTGTGCGTATGTTTATGTGTGTGTGTTTATGTGCGTATGTGTGTATGCATATGTGTACGTGTGTGTGTATGTTTATGCCTGCACGTGTGCCTGTATGTGTTTGCATGTGTGTATGTATGTGTATGTGCGTGCATATGTGTGTACATGAGCGTACATGTGTATGTCTGTGTATGTGTGCATATGTATGTGTGTGTGTGTTTATTGTGCATGCATGTATGCATATGTGTGTGTCTGTGAATGTATTTGTGTGCATGTGTGTGTATGTTTGTCTGTATATGTGCCTGTATGTGTTTGCACGCGTGCACGTATGTATGTGCATGTGTGTGCGTATGTGTGTACATGTGTGTATGTGTATGCCTGTGTATGTGCGCATACGTATTTGTATGTGCACGTGTGTTTACATATGTATGCATATGTGTACGTGCGTACATGTGTGTATGTCTGTGTCTGTATTTGTGTGCATGTGTGTGTGTATGTACACACGTGTGTTCAGGGTCTCCCTAAGTCAGGGGTCCCCAACCCCCGGGGCCGAGGACCGGTACTAGACCATGGCCTGTTAGGAACCGGGCTACACAGCAGGAGGTGAGTCGGGGGCAAGTGAGCAAAGCTTCACCTGCCGCTCCGCGTCACTCCCCATGGCTCTCATCACCGCCTCGACCATCCCTCCTCGCCCCCCAGCCCCCCGTGGAAAAATTGTCTTCCATGAATCCGGTCCCTGGTGCCAAAAAGGTTGGGGATCGATGCTAAGTCACGGCACGTGGGAAGCTCTGCTCGGCGCTAGCTGATTATTACCCTGAAGGAATGTGGGCCCAAGTCCTACGATTTTTCAAGAGAAGCTGAACACTTATATTTGTCCACCAAGTCTGATATTTTAATGTCGGTGCATTTGAAAAGGAAGAGAGACCAAAACACTGTACGAACGGAGCACCCCGGCCTCCCCTGGGAGGCGTCTGCCTTCAGTCTGTGTCCCTGGCCCCTCCCGGAGTTCCTCCTGGCAAAGGGGGTAAAGGTGGTGCCCGAGTCTGCGCCCCCCGCGCACGCCTTCCTCTCCAGTGTACTCACCTAGTCAGGAGGTTTGCCCCGGCTTCCTCCTCTCTTTTGCCTGTCTCCCTCCACCTGAGTCATTTCCAGTCTTTGGGGGGACGCTGGGAAGTCAGGTGGTGGCCAGGGAGGCTTTCACATCCTGACTGGGGGGCGAGCTGCGTGGCAGGTGGTTAGAGGGGGTGGCGCAGGGCAGGAGGAGCGGGAAGGGTGAGGAAGCTGCGGGCCAGGCGCTGCCCCTGAAGACAGGAAACGAAAGGACGCAGCCGCCGCCACACTCAGGAAATACTAAACAGCAGTGAAATAGCGAGGAACAGGCCACAGAGACGCGGCGAGGAGCGCTCGGTGGTCTGCCGTCTTCTGGCACACAGCTGGGGGCTAGGGCTTCACTCACCTCTGCCGACACTGCCTGCGGCTTTGCTCGGCTGGGAGAGAAACCTGAGTAATGAATCCGAGGCCAATGTTCTTGCTGTTATGGAAACAAACAAACGGTGGAATAAAAATGACAATAAAAGAAAGATATTCTCTTTCCATCATTCTAAATCGATGTTACATCTCATGGAAGATAAGATTTCATTAATTAGCAGCAATAGATTTTGGAAATAGCCACGGTGTAAATGGTCTCTGCTCTGCATTTGGTAATGAAAGTGCTTTTGAATGTGACACTTTAGTCATTCAGGCAACAATATTTCTTACCTCCTATTGTGTACCCTGGGGCGGAAGCAGGGAAATGGTAGAGGTAATCTTTTTTTTTTTGAGCAGCTTATAGTCTAGTGGTATTAATGTGCAAGGACAAAGCTCCCCCCCAAAAGCCCATCTCAAATCTAACAGTTTCAAGCAAAAAAAAAAAAAAAAAAAGCCTCTTCCAGAAAACATAGCACTTTGCATTCATCTGAACATATTTCAAGCTACATTTACTAAAACTCTGTTACCCTGTTATACAGCCAGTTGTTTTTATGTTTCTGCAAGAAAATTCAAAGAAGAGCATTTTCTTGGAAGCCTCTTTAAGATTTTAAACAGTAAATTTATCCTTATCTGATCTTAAGGCTGAGTCTAGGCTGGAGGTTTCAATGACTTATACACAATGCCCCTTGCTCCTAGCTCACATGTCTCTTTTCACCACCCGTCTTTGTTCTGATTATTGTACTCACACTACCATGAATTGCAAACATATTCTATCTATTAAAAATGCGATCACTTCTCTCTCCCACTCACCAGGCCTACACTTAAGTTAGGTAGTCACACCTGTCTGCCACTTCTCAAGCCTGCCGCGGTTACCAGTAAGCACAGACGGTCAAAACATAAAACAGAACAATGGTAGCGCTACCCAGTAAGAAGAATGAAATCCAGATGCTGTCAAAATTAAGAGAGGTTTAAAAAAAAATAGAGAGGCTTGATTAACACCACTGTTAACTTTATTTTCACTGCCTTCCCAGCTGGGTCAAAAAAAGCTAATGTGCTGATACCAAGGGACATCTTTCAGCAAGGCACAATTTTAAAAATAACGTCTACGTTAATTGATGTGTTATCAAAAGACTGTCTTCTTTCACCAAGAAGCTTTAATCCTAGGAGTCAAAAGTAGCCTATACCCCAGTGCACATTTCCTACCAAGATTTCTCCAACGTTAAATCTACTTTTGTCTCTTCTGTGACAGCTAAAATAACAGGGCTGTAATGCAGTATATATTTGCGATCTCTAGGGCATCTGTGGAAGTCAGACCCTATTTTCCAGACAGACACAAAATTCATGTGGCTTTTAACTCATTTTTAAGTAGATCCTGACCTAATATAAAAAATTGAGAACAGGTGACCAATATTCCAAAAGAATCATAAAAATTCAAAACATTCTAAAGAATAAATACCTTCAAGGGAAGTTGACTGAAAATCCTAAGTTGGGATCAAATTTAGTGACTGTTTAAAATCACATGGTCTGCATTCCATTCTTTAATCAATCTCTCTGAATCTCGATATTATCTATACATTTTCAAGCTTCTTTCTTACATCATCTCAACGATTTTCAAAACTATTTATTGTGGTGCTTTCAGGAAATCAAAAATGCCTGAGACTTTTGTGTGTAGTGAAAGAAAACACAGAAACAAAAAGCTTAACAGGTCCAGCTGTGCCTTCTTGTTTTTTGTTTTTTGTTTTTCTAAAGCTAATCTGTGTTGAATGTAGACTCCATTGAGATATGACAAACTGATGTTACTTTATCTTTCTTGACAGTGATTTTTTTCAGAAATCCCTATCATTTAAAAAAAAAGCTACATTAGAAAACTCTTGTATTTTCTTTCTGTGAAAATCAGTGATGGATAATTTTTTATAAGTATAATGAGAAGTAAACTTTTGACATCTATATTTTAAGGAATTCGAATCTCGTATTTCAACCTAAAAGCTTGTGTTTTATATTCTGATGTTAAATAATTTCTTGAACTCTTTATCATCTGGTAAATTATCTCAGTCCTTTTTTTTTTAAATTAATTTATTTATTTTTGGTTGTGTTGGGTCTTCGTTGCTGCATGCAGGCTTTCTCTAGTTGCGGCGAGCGGGGGCTACTCTTTGTTGCAGTGAGCGGGCTTCTCATTGAGGTGGCTTCTCTCGTTGTGGAGCACGGGCTCTAGGCGCGTGGGCTTCAGTAGTTGTGACACGTGGGCTCAGTAGTTGTGGCTCATGGGCTCTAGAGCGCAGGCTCAGTAGTTGTGGCGCACGGGCTTAGTTGCTCCACGGCATGTGGGATCTTCCCGGACCAGGGATCGAACCCGTGTCCCCTGCACTGGCAGGTGGATTCTCAACCACTGCGCCCCCAGGGAAGCCCCTCAGTCCTTTTTTTAATTGAAGTATAGTTGATTTACAATGTTGTGTTAGTTTCGGGTGGGATTGTCTCAGTTCCTAAAACTATTAGTTATCATTGTAAACAAACTTCTTTGACAGTATCCTCATAAGCAAACCTAAGGCATTCTCAGTGAGGGTCCTTCTGCAGGTTGAATGCGGGGGGAGGTTGGGGGCGCCCCCTCCCCTTGTCCACCTGAACGTGCCTCAGAAATGCCTGCGGATGCGAAGCCGGCTCTGAGCGTGGTTAAAGACGAGAAGACAAAGCCCAACACTGCGGATGGAGCTCCTTGAGGACCCTCTCCAGGGAACGGGGCGTTTGGGATGCCCTGCGTGGGAAGCCCGCTCCGGAGGACAGCGCAAGGACACGCCGCCCTGACCTTGCACTTGGGCATCTGCTGGCGCCCGCGCCCCTGCCCCCCGCGCTCACCGGGGAGCGTCCCTCCCGCCCCTTCGGGCTCAGATGGGACGGGCATCTCTCCCATCTGAGACAGAGGCCGGGTCTGTGCTCCAACACCACGCTCTGGCGGATGGGGGAGGATGTCCGAGGGTGACCTGAGCCAGTTCGGGGTCGGGGTGGGGGCGGGGGGGAGTGGTAGGGAAGGCAAAGCGGTTCCTCTCTGGACCGCAAACATGAGTTTAAGAAGAACAAGCGTCTGTGCCGCAAGGTGAGCACACCAACAGGTAAGCAGCATCTTGCCCACGTGTTGGGAGTGGGAGCACTTTTACTTTTCCTCTTGGTTCGTTTCTCTATGACGTGCTGTCATATCATGGTTCTCATGTGTGAAACCCTCTCTTGTACGTTTTAACTTATTTCGGGTCATGCAAAACCGCAAAAAAAGAGGACAAAAATCACAGAGCATCCCGTAGCAGGGCGGGCACACTGTGCTTTAAACACCCGTCCTGTCCACGTGGGCTCCATCCTGGTTTTTCCTGCAGGGCTTGTCTGGTGGATGCAGGGACTTTCACTCACCAGGATTTTTAGTTATCTAGGAGCATCTTGGTATTTTTCAGGTTACCGAGAGTCTGTTGTAATGTGACTTTGTGACATGACAGTTAAAGAGACCGAGATAGACCGCTGATGGAGGCTGCCGTTTTCTAGGAATGGATGATAAGCTTTGGCAGATAAAAATGCCATCAGTCAAGTCCTGGAACAAGGCAGGAATCAGAAGAATGCTTTTCAATGTTAAAGTCTAGTGCAAATTTTGCTTCTAACAAAATTGGAGAAGATCAGAAGGAATTTTTAAAATATACAGTTAAGGAAGAAAAATATTGCTTAAATAGATGAGCAAATGGTTTTAGACATAAATACATGCATGTATGTATCCATGTATTGGGGGGGTTTCCTTTCTTGTTAGAATTAAATAACTTTTAGTGTATATTTAGAGTTATTTAGGAGTTGATTACTTAGTTGGTCAATAGTAACAACCTACTTTTTATAACTCTTAAAGAATTACTTTAGCTGTACACCTGAAACTAACACAACGTTGTAAATCAACTATACTCCAATAAAATTAAAAAATTTTAATTACTTTAAAATGTACAAGAATTGATGCTTGCTTTAGAAAAACATGAGTGATATTGCTAGCGTTTCTAAATGGCAGGTTCCAGAATACTAGTGGTCTAACAGGACTGATAGGATCCCGGTCACTAAAAGTGGAAGGCTCCAAAAGGCCCCAGAAAATACAGGAATGAAAGAGTGAGACAAGCAAATATCCAAGTCCGGATAACTTTCAACTCTCTACCCACCAACCCCTGCCCTCCCACACCCGCCTCACCCCACCTCTTCAGTGGTGAGTCAGTCTCCCAGCCCTTGATGGATGGTGCAAGGGTCGGTTTTGATGTCTAAGAGGCTGAAGCAGCTCTGTAAGCAGCTGAAAGTTTGATAGTGAGCGTCCTTGCTCTGAAAATACCCTCAGCCACATCACCACTGTGGGGTTCTCACTGGCTGCCTGTCACAGACAGCTTCCCGATGGCCCCAGCGATCCCTGCGTCATGGTATTCGCGCCCTTGTGGAGTGCCCTACCCTTCAGGGTGGCTGGGCTTCGTGACCCGTTTCTAGCAGATAGAATGTGGCAGAGGGATGGGCTGTCACCTATAAGAGTAGGTGGCACAGTGGCTGTGGTCCCTGTCTTGCCTGCTCCCTCTCTCTTGTGGTCCATCTGGAAAGAGCCAGCTGCCACGTGAAGAGGCAACAAACACGGCCCAGGAGCCCTTGAGGAACCAAATCCTGCCCTCAACCGTACTCTTAATGCCAAGTCTTCACCTGAGACCTCAGCCTCAGCTGACACCTTCATGGCAACCTCCTGGGAGACCTTGAACCTGAGGCACCCAGCCAGGCAGCTCCCAGGTTCCTGACCACAGAAACCGCAAGATGCTAAATAGTTGTTGCTTTAAGCCATTAAGTTTTGGGGTCGCTCGTTACACAGCATCAGAGCTAATAGCCTGTGTGTCCCTATCCAGCTTCCACCTTCTCTAGCCCACGTCTCTCCCCCCACCTCCCGCCCTGTCCCTTTTTGGGCTCCCCTCACACATTTCTTTACTTCTTCCGTGGGACAGTTTAAACCATCTCTGCTTCACAGACCCCTTCAGGCCTCACCCTCAGGGCTTCCCCTTCCTCGCCTGAAATGGCCCCAAAATTATAAAGTACGAGAAACTCTAGTGCAGGCTGCTATAAGCACAGTTTTCAGCTTATGTATTTTTTTTTAATTTTTAAATTATTTACTTATTTATTAATTTTTTTGGCCATGCCACACGGCATGCAGGATCTTAATTCTGTGACCAGGGATCGAACCCACACCCCCTGCGGTGGAAGCACGGAGTCTTAACCACTGGACCACCAGGGAAGTCCCCAGCTTATGCATTTTAAAAAATTTTATTTTACTTTATTTTTAAATTGAAGTATAATTGATTTCAGCTTATATTAAGAAACTGTGAATCATGCAAAATAAATAATGTATCTGTGATTTCATCAACTTAAGAATACTCTCGCTTTGGTACATTTTATAAAGTTGAGATTAAAACACCTGATGATTAAATAATCAATTCCCTGATTACTTAAAGTTTTTATAGTAATAAAACAAATTATTTTAAAATATTTTAGTTATTTTTGGCCTGCCATTTGATTTGGGTTATTGCTACTGTTACTATGGGGCGTCTGCACCCAAAATCCTCAGGCTTGTCAGCCTTCTGGGCTCAGCGGTTACTGCAGTACCCCCAATAAAATGTCTTTAAATACATAAAATAAAAGGCCTTTATTTAAATAAATTAAATTAATGTTATTTATCATAAGTTATAAGTTTGTATTAAAATAAAATTAATTTATTAAAATTATAAAATTATAAAGTACAAATTAAATAAATTAAATTGATACAATAAAAAATTTAAATAAAATAAAATGCCTTTATTTAAATAAAATGCCCCAATAAAACCCCTTTCCCTCAGGTTGTGGACATCCTTCTCTCAAGATTTCAGAGGACACCCTGAAGGTTCACTTTCCCATTTGTCTCGTCTCTCTGGAATTACCCCTCCTCTGCAGCCGGAGGTGCATTTCCTGCTGAGTTTTGCTCTACAAAGGGCCCTGTCCTGCTTTCTTCAACTTCCCCCAAAGGCCACCAACACAGGCTGCCAAATGGAACTATGGCAAAGCACAAGATAATAAACAACTTAAAATTAAAAGAGTCATTTGCTGAAATCAGACTTCGCCAGTTTCTCGGACAACCAAGCTTATGGAAGCATCACTACTGCCCTTCTGGGCCCGTGCGCCCCGCCCTCACTGGCCTCCCAGACTAAAAAGCCTTCTCTTCCAGCTTGCTATGCTTTCCTCTAGCCCAAGAGCCCCCAGACCCATTCCTCACCACAACTTTAATTTTCCTTGACACAGGGCATTTTAGCTTGGTTTTGTTTCAGCTTCTCCCATCTAGGTTGTGTGGGAGTGGGTTTGGGGGTGGGTTCAGCTTCTACCACAAGGAGTTCCCAGACCCACCACGTGTCCTTCCCTAGATGTTGTCATCCTTCTCCGCTCAAACTGTTCCTAGACATTTTAAACAACATTTTAAAATGTTACATTAGAGTTTAATAAAAAGATTAAGCTAAAAATCCTTATAAAATATATAAGAAGAAAAGTTATTTTCCCATTGACATCTAAATGGGATTTGCTAAAAAATGAAATTTTTCAGAGAAGTAGGGTTTTTTCTTAAGACTATACCAAACACTCATACTATAAACCAGTGTATAATCCATTTCAAGTGAGAGATAACAGCTATTTTTCTTATTAAAAAACGTTTTCATTGAAGTATAGTTGATTTATACAATGTTTCAAGTGTACAGCAAAGTGATTGAGTTATACATATATATGTTCTTTTTTATATTATTTTCCATTATGGTTTATTACAGGATATTAAATATCGTTCTCTGTGCTATACTGTAGGTCCTTGTTGTTTATCTGTTTTGTATATAGTAGCATGTATCTGTTAATCCCAATCTCCTAATTTATCACTTCCCCCATGGTTCCCCTTTGGTAACCATGAGTTTGTTTTCTTTGTCTGTGAGTCTGTTTCTGTTTTGTAAATAAGTTCAATTGAATCTTTTTTTTTTTTTTTAGATTCCACATATAAGTGATATCATAGGATATTTGTCTTTGTCTGGCTTACTTCACTCAGTATGATAATATCTAGGTCCATCCAGGTTGCTGCAAATGGCATTATTTCATTCTTTTTTATGGCAAATGTCATGGCAAATGATTGGCAAATACTAGGGAGAGGCACGCCTGCTTACACTAAGATGATCTGCATAACAGCCAAGGTAAAACGTGAAGCCTGTAGGAGCACAGAGAAGGAAGTGTGGGCATTTGAAGACCTCTGGAGATATGTGCTGGTGGAAGGGGAAGAAGAGAAATTTGGAAGGGGATTGATTTTCTTAAAGGCAAAGATGGGAAGGGTATTTGCCAGGAACATTTAGGAGGTAATGCTACTATTACAGGCTGAGAAGCTGCAATAGCACCCAGATGGGAGAATTTCACTTATATTCAAAGTAACCATATTCATAATTTTGATATGTTTATTTTTTTTTTATTTGAAATCCTTATATTGTGCTTTTTAAAAAAATTTATTTTATTGAAGTATAGGTGATTTACAATGTTGTGTTAATTTCTGCTGTACAGCAAAGTGATTCAGTGGTACCTATATATACATTCTTTTTCATATTCTTTTCCATTATGGTTTATCACGGGAGACAAATATGTCTATTGAAGATCAAAATTAGATTTCATTTCTACAACTCAGAAATAATTAACCAGATTTGGAACTCCACATTCTCTGTTATGCACAATGAGACCAGACTTTGACCCTAAACTCTCTGGAACACACCGACCTCAACAATAAACCAGGGATACTAATTTTGTGTCATAGCACTGTTGTGCAGACAGTGAAAAAACTTTGGAGAAAGTGTTTTGCACAGTATCTGGCACGTAGTAAGTGTCCAGTGATATTTGTTCATTGCTCAGTGAAAAAGTCTTCACCAGAAAGTTCAACTAGTGGCAGAATGAAGACCACGTAAACCATTAGAGCAGAACGCCAAGGGCTTTTGACATCCACAGTACCACGCATGAGAAAAAGGGACAACAGATTCTTGTACAAGAGAGAGCAGGGAGAAGAGCACCCTGACCTGAGGCCCCGGAGGGTGGATTTATCCTGGCTCTCCTTCCGGCTCCCCTGGGCCTTGGGTTATCTCCTCAGCTGACCTCTCCCACGATCAGATTGCTCGAGCGGAAGCCGAGGGGCTCTGTCTCAGGAGTAGCTAAGGTCCCTTATCACAATAACAATTCACACATTTGTAAGATATCACCCTATGGTTGCTAAAGCACTTGCTTTAATTATTTATTGTTTCTCCATGTAGAGTATAGCAATTAGGGGATGGCAATTCTAATGTTTTGTGGTTTCAATTTTCTAAACGGTGTTTTTATAGAAAAAGCATGTATACTATAATCCCTAATTATATTAACTACAACCGTGGGAGGTCAGGTTGATTAGACGGGCAGGGAATAGCATCGCTGGTGCCAACTTACCCGAATTCTAGCTACATGAATAAGACGAAGAATACAGACACTTACGTGAGCTGGCCTTGAAAACCCAAATATAAAAAGAAAGGTTATGATGGTCACACTTTATTGTTTTATTTACTTATTTTCATTATTTATTTATTTATTTATTGAAGTATAGTTTTTTTTTTAACATCTTTATTGGAGTATAATTGCTTTACAATGGTGTGTTACTTTCTGCTGTATAACAAAGTGAATCAGCTATACATACATCTACATCTATACATACATCTATACATACATACATCTACAATGTTGTGTTAGTTTCAAGTGTACAGCAAAGTGATTGAGTTATGCATTTATATATATAATATTCTTTTTCAGATTCTTTTCCATTATAGGTTATTACATGATATTGAGTAGAGTTCCCTGTGCTATACAATAGGTCCTTATTGTTTACCTATTTTATATATAGTAGTTTGTATCTGTTAATTCCAAACTCCTAATTTATCCCTCCTCCCTTCCCCCCACCCCTACTATCCCCTTTTGTTTGTTTTCTATGTCTGTGAGTCTTTTTCTGTTTTGTAAAAAAGTTCATTTGTATCATCTTTTAAGATTCTGCATATAAGTGATATCATATGATATTTGTCTTTCTGTCTGACTTATTTCACTTAATGTGATAATCTTGAGGTCCATGATGGTCACACTTTAAATGTATATTAGTCACATGTATTTTCTAAGGGAAGAATGGGGAGAGGCCAAGGTAAGGGGGAGGTGATGAGACTAATATTACAGCGAATATTTACTGCATACATACTACATAGTGTGTCAGGTATTGTGACAAGCATTTTATATACGTTATCCCCTTTGCCCTATAGGGAGGGAGGCACAATTATTCTCATTTTACAGAAAATCAACTTGCCAGTGTTACACAGAAGACTGTTGGGATTTGAAGCCAGGTCTGTATCTCTATTCCGTGAGTTTTCCAGATCGTTGCCTAAAAACAGGAATGTAGGGAAAGGACCTAAAATTATTTGGCGCTTAAAAGTATAAAGAAAGATTTACCAGTATAGGGGTGGCAAAGCTCCCCAGTTTGCAAAGTGTGCTTAGTAATAGGGTATTTGAGCATTAATTTTAGCAAGTACTGACCTATATTCACCTGGAGATAGGTTCCATTGCTGGGAGTTTCTAGTTTGTATCACTTTCCATCATTAACTGTATAGCTGGATGCGTTCCCAAACACTGGAACAGGCGTTTTTGCAGGGCCTCAGCACCGGGCACTGGCCTCCACAGCTGTACCGTGAAGCAGTTTTCAACTCTCAAGTAACTGTTACATTAGCAAAGCAAGACAATAGCCAACATTTCATTTGTGCCGAGCAGTAAACCCTGAGCTTCGTCAGAGGAGTTTGCGGCTGATTCGTAAACAATAGGGATTTTCTCTAATAGAAGAGCATCTGGTGGCCACAGGAGATGGTCTTTAATCCCCTCTAATGAGTTCAGAAGCTGTTGCAACTTTTTTTTTTTTAACATCTTTATTGGAGTATAATTGCTTTAAAATGGTGTGTTTGCCGCAACTTTTGATGACAATGTGGACTTCATTTTAACTGCTTGGTTAGCCTGTCGGGTCCACATCGAGTTAACACCATTGCTTTACCTACTGGCTTTGGTTTTTTCTCTTTCTCTTGTTTTCAGTGTTTTATTTTGTGACCCTACTACTCACGGTCACCCAGGCTGGATAACCGGGGTCCTCCTGATTCCTCACCACCTAGATTCAGCACGTTTCCCGAATGCATCTCTTCTCTGCTCCCATCACCTCTGCCTTAGCCTCACAGGTACTTGCCTGGACCACTTATGGCCCTGCCTGCTGGGCCCCCGTCCCCAGGCTCTTCTCCTCAATTCGGTCTCCACCCAGCCAAGCATCTTCCACTTAAACCCAAGACTGACCAGTCTCTGCCTGTTTGAACCTTCAGGGGTCCCCGATGCCTACAGAATAGAGACCCTGCTCCTGGCATATCTGGCAGAGCCCCTCGGGCCTCCTCTCCCCTCTCCCCTCTTAGCCATGACCTTCAGCAATGCTGAACTTGTCTTCCTGCCAGGTACAGTTCCGTGGGCTGCGTCACCCCTCTGGGCCGTTTGCTCAAGCTGTCCTCTTTGTCCAAAATGCCCTTTCCGTCCCTGCCATCCCCCAGCCTCCCATCCCTTGCCTGGCTCCTCGTCATTCTTTGAGACACGTTCAGATGAGAGCCTTGCCCGCTGTCCTAGGAACGGCAGGTGACCCTCCCCTCTGTCCCCATGTCTCCAGGAACAAACTAGGTGTTAAATGTATTCCCGTAACCATCACTGCCCTTCTGACACTTTACTGTGATTCTCTGTTGGTGTGTCTGTTGTCCTTCTTTGGAATGTTCGCTCATTCTTGTAAAAGTAGAAAAAGCTCAGTGCCTGATAGTAAATTACACAAGAGGGATGACCAGAAGGGTCTTAGAAAATCATGCAAATAGCTCCTAAACATATGAAAAGATGTTCAGTCTTGCTGATAGAAGAGGAATGTCAATTACTATTTGACCAATTCTTACCTGTCATACATCCAGAAGTTTGACAACATACTCTGTGGGTGGGGTCATGTGGAAATAGGCATTCTCTGACATTGCTGGTTGGAAAACAAAATGGTACAGCCCTACGGCGGGGGGAACTTGGCAATATCAAGCTAACTTATATATGCCTTACCCTCTGGTCCAGGAATGACACTTCTAGGAATCTATCCCAAAGAGGTACTGCAAAATAAATGAGAACATGTTTGCAGAAACCTATATTTTATAGCACATTTTATAAGAGCAAAAGATTGGAAACAGCCCATATAACCATTAATAGAGGTCTCGTTGAATAAAGGGGAGGTGGAAAAACACGTGTTTAGTTTGCTACTCTTTTTCTGAGAAAGGGGAGGGTGTGATTATAAATATATTTTTCTTTTAGTTTTTACAAGTTTTCCTATAAGGAAAAAGAAGTAACAAGATGTAGATGACAAAGATAAAAGCTAGACTTCTCTAAATATCCCTTATTTTAAGAATTTTACTTTGAAACCATGTAAATATTTTACTTAATTACACAAGAATTTTTTAATCCCTAAAAAATGAAAAAAACTAAACAAATGAACCTAAATATGTACTGAGTCGGTGGAAAGATTTCACAAAGAACTAACTCTGATTATTTCTCCTCTATTTTCCCTTCCCTCCAGCCTTTTGCCATCAGAATCACTGACCCTCAGCCCACAACAGATTGAAAAATTTGTAACAGTCTCTGAGGCAAAGTGGAAGCCTGCGTTCCTCAGGATGGGTTAAGGGGAGGTCCTCGGCCAAAAGCGAGATCTCCTTTATTTCCTGCTTATTTTACTAAAGAATTTCTTTTTGTCACTCAGGTTCCTCCTTCCTTCTCTCTCAGCATCACAAAAACTGCAGTGAGAAACCAAATGGGCGGGCTCCTGACTTCCACTAGGAGGTTTCAAACTTGGCTGACTTGGAAAGTGGTAGTTCTGAGGACACAAATAGGGAATTTTCAGAGAGAAGCCTAAGGCTGGGGCTGGAGAGCCCTCGACCATAGTAACAAGAACTGGTTAACCTCAGAAAGGGCAGGAAAGCTTCTGACACTGCAGAGGTAAAGAAGAGTGCCACGCAGGGCAGATCAAAGAAGACCAGTAGACTTGCCCACGCTGGGGAAATAGAATCAGCTTCTGGTTACAAGGTTGAGGAGTTAAAACACGAAGCCTTCCTGTATAACACGTTTGTGCCTGTACATCAGGTACCCAGTCCAAGCTTGTACTGCTCGCCACACAACAGGCCAAGAAATCGAGACACAAGGTGTTGGGGCAAGGAATAGAGATTTTTGTTCAGGAAGCCGGAGAAGATGGGGGACTAGTGTCCCCAAGAACCACCGGCCCCAAGTTAGCAGTCAGGCTGCTTTTATACTAAAATGGGAGTGGGCGTGGCGGTTGTTGGAAACTTCTTGGTGCCGGGAATCCTTTGTTCACAAGTGTTATTCTCTGTTCTGCAACATTTTATCTCTGTATGAATGGAAAAGTGTTTTACCCTTAAAGGTCAGAGCCTTGAGAATAGGCTCTCCGGTATATTTCAGGCTAGAGGCAACATTGTTTCACAAGGTGCAGAGCCAGCTGGACTCAGCACAGGCAACTAATGCACAAGGCTTAGAGCTACAGGGATAGATGTGATACGGAAGCAGGTTTGTTCTTCCCTGTTGCACATCTGTGCTGTCTGGTCGCCACAAGTCATGCCCTCCAGAAGCTGGTGGGAGGCAAGATGGTTATTTGGGATCTATACCTGTGAACAGAAAGAGGCTGAAGCAGGATTGGGCAGGGGAAGACGCTGAACTGTGGTGAGGGCTCAACAAAGCCTCGGCTCACCGGGTGAAAAATGGTCCCATGGCAGGTGGAAACATCTGGACTTTATCCCCTCACCTTACTGAGTCTTCTGACCATGCTGCCCCGAGAGGGCTTGCCTCGGAGACAGACACCACGAGAGGGACACAGCTCGCTGCCGCTAAAGTAGCCCCGGAAGGAGCTGACAGCTGCAGGCTGTCTACTGATGGTATTTCCTACAGCTGGGGTACAAGCCTTTCCTTGAAGGGGGACTTGGGGGTTGTATCCCTTTGCCACCAGGCTAGCAACCCTCTCCACAGTTAATGTAGAGTGTTTTTACTGTCATTTCTCTCAACAAACAAAAGGCATTACATTTTCAGTAAAGAACTCCATATATTTAAGGTTGAATTCAAAATTGCTGTTAGCATTTATATTCCATGGATTATCAGGTGGTCAATATTATGTTTCTGGGCAGGCTGGAATTCGCTGTTTGTTCATTTATTCATCTCACAAACATTTCTTAAGTATCTATTGCATGACAGTCTTTGGAAACTGAAATATGAATAAAGATGCTTTTCCCCTGAACTGGGAGTTGGATTCTAGTAGGGAGGCGGACAAAATAGACAACTGAAACAGAGTGGTAGGAGTTTAACAGATAGGTATAAACAAGATGCCACAGAAGTTAAAGGGGCAGGAAGGAGCCAGTGGTCAGCTGGGTCTGCAGGCATCCTCCTGGGAGAGGAGGCATGGGCTCTGACTGTCAGAGGACAGAAATATTCACCTAAGAACATTATCGCAAGAGCAAATGAATGGGTAGCGGCTCAGAGGAACGAAAGAACATCTCACGTGATGGGAACCTCAGATAGATTGATACGACCAAGGCACAGATTGTGTTTAAGGAAGTATTGAAATACGGGGCTGGGAAAAATACATAAACGATTATTATCTTATTCATTTAAAATATACGTTCTAATTGTATGTTATCTAGCCAGGGCTTCTCAACTGCCTCTAACCGTGGTTTGTGATCTGTTTGTTTGGTTTGTGCAGGAACAGGCCTCTGCAGAACATTCCTTGGGCTCTGTTGGAAGACAGTGTTGACTGGTGCTGCCAGGTCTTCGGGGACGTAAGGCTGCTCTAGATCTAGTACCTGAACAGGCCTGTTCTGGACTTGATGTTGACAGTTGAGGGAAAGACTGGATGCCGTCCCTGGGGGTGCTGCAGCTGTGTCTGGTCTGTTCCTGGAGGCCGGAACACTGAGCTGTTAGAAGGACCACCCTGCCTTCCTGTCATAAAGAGTCCCTAGCAACCACCTAGGTCGGGTCACAGACAGGGAGAGGAGAGACAGCAGAGTCTTTGGCTCTTTCTGGTGCAGATAAACTGGTGTGAGGAAGCTGAGACAGAAATCCAGTAGCAACAGCTACAACCGTGGCATGTGTATCCTTTCGAGAGCCAGTATCGACCACGGTGGGGAAGCGGATGGTTTTTACAGGTAAAGGGCTTTTGAGTATCTTTCACAAGGAGAGCTAAGCTTTCTTTACCCCTCGCCTATATGATGCTCACATGACAATGGACATGAGAACGGAAGAACAACACATGTTTATTTTACACGGTTCTGCTACTCTTACGCACTCAGTCTGGGCGTCGACACCAAGCTGCCATGAACAGCTCTGTGACGTCCCCGTCCTCACGACATCTGAGCTAACTTCCACAAAGGAATACTTTTATATCATAAAGTTTATGTTCTGTGTAATGGGGGCTGCTTCGATGTTGATAAAAAGTATACTTGTGATCAAATTTTCATTTTTACTGATTTAAGTTTCTTGTATTTTTATAAACTTGACATATTTGGTTGATAAAAATTTGAGCAAGACGTGCAGTAAACTTAGTAAAATTGTTGGCTGGCGTTTTGTTCCTTCAGCTTTAAGTGACTTGGGTGGTGTGTGTGTGTGCAATTATGTATGTGCATAACTGAATCACTTTGCTGTATATCTGAAACTAACACGACATTGTAAATCAACTATACTTCAGTTAAAACAATGTAGTTAAATAGAATATGACTAATTGTGATGTCTGTAAGAAATAAACCACATTTTATCTTATTTCCTTTATATTTTAAAATCACAAGCCTATTTTTAAGCACACAGCTTGCTTATGTGTAAATTCCCCCCCCCCCCAGTCATGAGAAGCCTGGCTCCCACTCTTTGCACCCGTTTACTTAATTGTTTAATTTTCAGTATATGTATATACACGTATCAGAATTGTTCACCAGTTCTCCAGGGGAGAAAACCTTATCAACTAGAGTAGGGTGCTTCCTTGACGTTCTTTTGCCCTTGGGCTTAGAGGCTCTGCTCATTTCCGAAGTTACTTGGGTCAGGACCTTTCCCCAGCCCCTCCAGTGAGGCTGTTTCATACATCTGTAATGCAGTTAGATTCTCCTGTCACTGTCTGAATTGTCCTGGAATTCCCTAAACTCCTAAATGATTTTTTTAAAATTTATTTTATTGAAGTATAGTTGATCTACAATGTTGCATTGATTTTTGCTTTACAGCAAAGTGATTCAGTTACACATATGCGTATATATTCTTTTTTATATTCTTTTCCATGATGGTTCATCACAGGATAGTGAATATAGCTCCCTGTGCGGTACGGCAGGTCCTTGTCGTTTACCCATGCTGTATGTAATAGTTTGCACCTGCTAACCCCACACTGCCAGTCCTTCCCTCCCCCATCCCTCCACCCCCTTGGCAGCCACGAGTCTGTTCTCTACGTCTGTGAGTCTGTTTCCGTTTCCTAGATAAGTTCCCTAAATGATTTTTTTAAATTGTATACATCAAGCCTTGCTCTTTGTGCTGTGACGTCTCCAGGCTTCGACAACTTGGTAAGGCCGTGTACCCACATGCCAGTATCATACAGAACAGGTTCACCCCTCTAAATGTCCCCGTGCTTCACCTACACACTCCCCACTTCTCTCTCCCTGAGACCCTGGCACCACTGATCTCTTACTGTCTCCATAGTTGTGCCTTTTCCTGAATGTCCTAGAGCTGGAACCACACAGTGTGTTGTCTTTGCAGACTGGCTTCTTTCACTTGTCAGTAGGCACTGAGGGTTCCTCCATGTCGTTTCATGGCTTGGAGTGCTCATTTATTTTATCACTGAATAGCCTTTCCATTGTATGGTTGTACCATAATTGTTTACCTAATCATCTTAGTGTCTTGCAGTTTTTGGCAACTCTGAAAACAAAACTTCTATGAGGCTTTTGCATGGATATGTTTTCAACTCAATTTGGTAAACACTTACTTAGCAATGTCATTGCTGGATCATATGGTAAGACTATGTTTAGCTTTGTAAGAAACTGCCAAATTGTCTTCCAACGCAGCTGTACCATTTTGCGTTCCCACCAGCAAGCAGTGAGCGAGAATCCCTGTTGCTTTGCACCCTTGTCAGCATTTGGTGTTTTTTATTTTTTACCTGTAGCCAGTCTAACTGGATGTAATTACATCTCACTGTTGTTTTAATTCCCTAATGACGAATGATCATATTCTTATGTTCCATCTGTATATCTTCCTTGATGAGATGTCTGTTTGTAGTGTTTGCCTATTTTATAATTTTTTTTCTTATTGTTGCGTTTTAACAGTTCTGTATATATTTTATTTATTTTTTTTCAGTTTTCAAATTACATTTTTAAAATTTATTTATTTTTTTAACATCTTTATTGGAGTATAATTGCTTTACAATGGTGTGTTAGTTTCTGCTTTATAACAAAGTGAATCAGTTATACATATACATATGTTCCCATATCTCTTCCCTCTTGCATCTCCCTCCCTCCCACCCTCCCCATCCCACCCCTCTAGGTGGTCACAAAGCACCCAGCTGATCTCCCTGTGCTATGCGGCTGCTTCCCACTAGCTATCTATTTTACCTTTGGTAGTGTATATATGTCCATGACACTCTCTCACCCTGTCACATCTCACCCCTTCCCCTCCCCATATCCTCAAGTCCATTCTCTAGTAGGTCTGTGTCTTTATTCCCGTCTTGCCACTAGGTTCTTCATGGCCTTTTTTTCCCCCTTAGATTCGATATATATGTGTTAGCATACTGTATATGTTTTTCTCTTTCTGACTTACTTACTTCACTCTGTATGACAGACTCTAACTCCATCCACCTCATTACAAATACCTCCATTTCATTTCTTTTTATGGCTGAGTAATATTCCATTGTATATATGTGCCACATCTTCTTTATCCATTCATCCGATGATGGACACTTAGGTTGCTTCCATGTCCTCGCTATTTTAAATAGAGCTGCGATGAATATTTTGGTACATGACTCTTTTTGAATTATGGTTTTCTCAGGGTATATGCCCAGTAGTGGGATTGCTGGGTCGTATGGTAGTTCTATTTTTAGTTTTTTAAGGAAACTCCATACTGTTCTCCATAGTGGCTGTATCAATTTACATTCCCACCAACAATGCAAGAGTGTTCCCTTTTCTCCACACCCTCTCCAGCATTTATTGTTTGTAGATTTTTTGATGATGGCCATTCTAACCGGTGTGAGATGATATCTCATTGTAGTTTTGATTTGCATTTCTCTAATGATTAATGATGTTGAGCATTCTTTCATGTGTCTGCTGGCAGATATCTCATTGTAGTTTTGATTTGCATTTCTCTAATGATTAATGATGTTGAGCATTCTTTCATGTGTCTGCTGGCAATCTGTATATCTTCTTTGGAGAAATGTCTATTTAGGTCTTCTGCCCATTTTTGGATTGGGTTGTGTGTTTTTTTGTTATTGAGCTTCATGAGCTGCTTGTAAATTTTGGAGATTAATCCTTTGTCAGTTGCTTCATTTGCAAATATTTTCTCCCATTCTGAGGGTTGTCTTTGGTCTTGTTTATGGTTTCCTTTGCTGTGCAAAAGCTTTTAAGTTTCATTATGTCCCATTTGTTTATATTTGTTTTTATTTCCATTTCTCTAGGAGCTGGGTCAAAAAGGATCTTGCTGTGATTTATGTCATAGAGTGTTCTGCCTATGTTTTCCTCTAAGAGTTTGATAGTGTCTGGCCTTACATTTAGGTGTTTAATCCATTTTGAGTTTATTTTTGTGTATGGTGTTAGGGAGTGTTCTAATTTCATACTTTTACATGTAGCTGTCCAGTTTTCCCAGCACCACTTATTGAAGAGGCTGTCTTTTCTCCACTGTATATGCTTGCCTCCTTTATCAAAGATAAGGTGACCATATGTGCGTGGGTTTATCTCTGGGCTTTCTATCCTGTTCCATTGATCTATGTTTCTGTTTTTGTGCCAGTACCATACTGTCTTGATTACTGTAGCTTTGTAGTATAGTCTGAAGTCAGGGAGCCTGATTCCCCCAGCTCCATTTTTCGTTCTCAAGATTGCTTTGGCTATTCGGGGTCTTTTGTGTTTCCATACAAATTGTGAAATTTTTTGTTCTAGTTCTGTGAAAAATGCCAGTGGTAGTTAGATAGGGATTGCATTGAATCTGTAGATTGCTTTGGGTAGTAGAGTCATTTTCACAATGTTGATTCTTCCAATCCAAGAACATGGTATATCTCTCCATCTGTTTGTATCATCTTTAGTTTCTTTCATCAGTGTCTTATAATTTTCTGCATACAGGTCTTTTGTCTCCTTAGGTAGGTTTATTCCTAGATATTTTATTCTTTTTGTTGCAATGGTAAATGGGAGTGTTTCCTTAATTTCACTTTCAGATTTTTCATCATTAGTGTATAGGAATGCAAGAGATTTCTGTGCATTAATTTTGTATCCTGCTACTTTACCAAATTCATTGATTAGCTCTAGTAGTTTTCTGGTAGCATCTTTAGGATTCTCTATGTATAGTATCATGTCATCTGCAAACAGTGACAGCTTTACTTCTTCTTTTCGGATTTGGATTCCTTTTATTTCTTTTTCTTCTCTGATTGCTGTGGCTAACACTTCCAAAACTATGTTGAATAATAGTGGTGAGAGTGGGCAACCTTGTCTTGCTCCTGATCTCAGTGGAAATGGATTCAGTTTTTCACCATTGAGGACAATGTTGGCTGTGGGTTTGTCATATATGGCCTTTATTATGTTGAGGAAGGTTCCCTCTATGCCTACTGCAGGCTTTTATCATAAATGGGTGCTGAATTTTGTCAAAAGCTTTCTCTGCATCTATTGAGATGATCATATGGTTTTTCTCCTTCAATTTGTTAATATGGTGTATCACGTTGATTGATTTGCGTATATTGAAGAATCCTTGCATTCCTGGAATAAACCCCACTTGATCATGGTGTATGATCCTTTTAATGTGCTGTTGGATTCTGTTTGCTAGTATTTGTTGAGGATTTTTGCATCTATGTTCATCAGTGAAATTGGCCTGTAGTTTTCTTTCTTTGTGACATCTTTGTCTGGTTTTGGTATCAGGGTGATGGTGGCCTCGTAGAATGAGCTGGGGAGTGTTCCTCCCTCTGCAATATTTTGGAAGAGTTTGAGAAGGACAGGTGTTAGTTCTTCTCTAAATGTTTGATAGAATTTGCCTGTGAAGCCATCTGGTCCTGGGCTTTTGTTTGTTGGAAGATTTTTAATCACAGTTTCAATTTCAGTGCTTGTGATTTGTCTGTTTATATTTTTTATTTCTTCCTGGTTCAGTCCTGGAAAGATGTACTTTTCTAAGAATTTGTCCATTTCTTCCAGGCTGTCCATTTTATTGGCATATAGTTGCTTGTAATAATTAATCTCTCATGATCCTTTGTATTTCTGCAGTGTCAGTGGTTACTTCTCCTTTTTCATTTCTAATTCTATCGATTTCAGTCTTCTCCCTTTTTTTCGTGATGAGTTTGGCTAGTGGTTTATCAATTGTGTTTACCTTCTCAAAGAACCAGCTTTTAGTTTTATTGAACTTAGCTATCATTATTTCCTTCATTTCTTTTTCTTATTTCTGATCTGATCTTTATGATTTCTTTCCTTCTGCTAACTTTGGGGTTGTTTTGTTCTTCTTTCTCTAATTGCTTTAGGTGCAAGGTTAGGTTGTTTATTTGAGATGTTTCCTGTTTCTTGAGGTAGGCTTGTATTGCTATAAACTTCCCTCTTAGAACTGCTTTTTGCTGCATCCCATAGGTTTTGGGTCATCGTGTCTCCATTGTCATTTGTTTCTAGGTATTTTTTGATTTCCCCTTTGATTTCTTCAGTGATCACTTCGTAATTAAGTAGTGTATTGTTTAGCCTCCATGTGTTTGTATTTTTTACAGATCTTTTCCTGTGATTGATATCTAGTCTCATAGCGTTGTGGTCGGAAAAGATACTTGATATGATTTCAATTTTCTTAAATTTACCAAGGCTTGATTTGTGACCCAAGATTTGATCTATCCTGGCGAATGTTCCATGAGCACTTGAGAAAAATGTGTATTCTGTTGTTTTGGGGTGGAATGTCCTATAAATATCAATTAAGTCCATCTTGTTTAATGTATCAGTTAAAGCTTGTGTTTCCTTATTTATTTTCATTTTGGATGATCTGTCCATTGGTGAAAGTGGGGTGTTAAAGTCTCCTACTATGATTGTGTTGCTGTCGACTTCCCCTTTTATGGCTGTTAGTATTTGCCTTATGTATTGAGGTGCTCCTATGTTGGGTGCATAAATATTTACAATTGTTATACCTTCCTCTTGGATCGATCCCTTGATCATTATATAGTGTCCTTCTTTGTCTCTTGTAATAGTCTTTGTTTTAAAGTCTATTTTGTCTGATATGAGAATTGCTACTCCAGCTTTCTTTTGATTTCCATTTGCATGGAATATCTTTTTCCATCCCCTCACTTTCAGTCTGTATGTGTCCCTAGGTCTGAAGTGGGTCTCTTGTAGACAGTATATATACAGGTCTTGTTTTTGTATCCATTCACACAGTCTGTGTCTTTTGGTGGGAGCATTTAATCCATTTACATTTAAGGTAATTATCGATATGTATGTCCCTATTCCCATTTTCTTAAATGTTTTGGGTTTGTTATTGTAGGTGTTTTCCTTGTCTTGGGTTTCTTGCTTAGAGAAGTTCCTTTAGCATTTGTTGTAAAGCTGGTTTGGTGGTGCTGAACTCTCTCAGCTTTTGCTTATCTGTAAAGGTTTTAATTTCTCCATCAAATCTGAATGAGATCCTTGCTGGGTAGAGTAATCTTGGTTGTAGGTTTTTCTCCTTCATCACTTTAAGTATATCCTGCCACTCCCTTCTGGCTTGCAGAGTTTCTGCTGAAAGATCAGATGTTAACTTTATGGGGATTCCCTTGTGTGTTATTTGTTGTCTTTCCCTTGCTGCTTTTAATATGTTTTCTTTATATTTAATTTTTGACAGTTTGATTAATATGTGTCTTGGCATGTTTCTCCTTGGATTTATCCTGTATGGGACTCTCTGTGCTTCCAGGACTTGGTTAACTATTTCCTTTCCCATATTAGGGAAGTTTTCAACTATAATGTCTTCAAATATTTTCTCAGTCCCTTTCTTTTTCTCTTCTTCTGGGACCCCTATAATTCGAATGTTAGTGCGTTTAATGTTGTCCCAGAGGTCTCTGAGACTGTCCTCAGTTCTTTTCATTCTTTTTTCTTTATACTGCTCTGCAGTAGTTATTTCCACTATTTTATCTTCCAGGTCACTTCTCCGTTCTTCTGCCTCAGTTATTCTGCTATTGATCCATTCTAGAGAATTTTTAATTTCATTTATTGTGTTGTTCATCATTGTTTGTTTGCTCTTTAGTTCTCCTAGGTCCTTGTTAAACATTTCTTGTATTTCCTCATTCTATTTCCAAGATTTTGGATCATCTTTACTATCATTATTCTGAATTCTTTTTCAGGTAGACTGCCTATTTCCTCTTCATTTGTTAGGTCTGGTGTGTTTTGACCCTGCTCCTTCATCTGTTGTGTGTTTTTCTGTCGTCTCATTTTGCTTCACTTACTGTGTTTGGGGTCTCCTTTTCACAGGCTGCAGGTTCGTAGTTCCCATTGTTTTTGGTATCTGTCCCCAGTGGCTAAGGTTGATTCAGTGTGTTGTGTAGACTTCCTGGTGGAGGGGACTAGTGCCTGTGTTCTGGTGGATGAGTCTGGATCTTGTCTTTCTGGTGGGCACGTCCACGTCTGGTGGTGTGTTTTGGGGTGTTTGTGGCCTTATTATGATTATAGGCAGCCTCTCTGCTAATGGATGGGGCTGTGTTCCTGTCTTGCTAGTTGTTTGGCATAGGGTGTCCAGCACTGTAGCTTGCTGGTCGTTGAGTGAAGCTGGGTCTTGATGTTGAGATGGAGATCTCTGAGAGATTTTCACCATTTGGTATTACGTGGAGCTGGGAGGTCTCTTGTGGACCAGTGTCCTAAAGTTGGCTCTCCCACCTCAGAGGCACAGCCCTGATGCCTGGCTGGAGCACCAAGAGCCTTTCATCCACACGGCTCAGAATAAAAGGGAGAAAAAATAGAAAGAAAGAAAGAAAGAGGATAAAATAAAATAAAATAAAGATAAAATAAAATAAAGCTATTAAAATAAAAAATAAAAAAAGGTATTAAGAAAAAAATTTTTTTTAATTTTTAAAATAAATTTTTTAAAATAAAAAAATAAAAAATTATTAAGAAAAAATTTTTAATTTTTTAAAAGAAAAAATAAAAAATTATTAAGAAAAAATTTATTAGGAAAAAAATTGTTTTAAGTAAAAAAACAAACAAAAAAACCGGATGGACCGAACCCTAGGACAAATGGTAAAAGCAAAGCTATACAGACAAAATCTCACACAGAAGCCTACACATACACACTCACAAAAAGAGGAAAAGGGGAAAAAATAATAGATCCTGCTCCCAAAGTCCACCTCCTCAATTTGGGAGGATTCGTTGTCTATTCAGGTATTACACAGGTGCAGGTACATCAGGTTGTTTGTGGAGATTTAATCCGCTTCTCCTGAGGCTGCTGGGAGAGATTTCCCTTCCTCTTCTTTGTTCGCACAGCTCCCGGGGTTCAGCTTTGGATTTGGACCCGCCTCTGCGTGTAGGTCGCCTGAGGGCGTCTGTTCTTCGCTCAGACAGGACGGGGTTAAAGGAGCAGCTGCTTCGGGGGCTCTGGCTCACTCAGGCGGGGGGAGGGAGCGGTACGGAGGAGGCGGGGCGAGCCTGCGGCGTCAGAGGCGTCGTGACGTTGCAGCAGCCCGAGGTGCGCCGTGCGTTCTCCCGGGGACGTTGTCCCTGGATCACGGGAGCCTGGCCGTGGCGGGCTGCACCGGCTCCCGGGAGGGGCGGTGTGGAGAGTGACCTGTGCTCGCACACAGACTCCTTGGTGGCGGCAGCAGCAGCCTTAGCGTCTCATGCCCGTCTCTGGGGTCCGCGCTGATGGCCACGGCTCGCGCCTGTCTCTGGAGCTCGTTTAGGCGGCGCTCTGAATCCCCTCTCCTCGCGCACCAGGAAACAAAGAGGTAAGAAAAAGTCTCTTGCCTCTTCGGCAGCTGCAGACTTTTCCCGGACTCCCTCCCGGCTCGCCGTGGCGCACTAGCCCCTTCAGGCTGTGTTCACGCCGCCAACCCCAGTCCTCTCCCTGCGATCCGACCGCAGCCCGAGCCTCAGCTCCCAGCCCCGCCCGCCCCGGCGGGGGAGCAGACGAGCCTCTCGGGCTGGTGAGTGCTGCTCGGCGCCGAGCCTCCGTGCGGGAATCTCTCCGCTTTGCCCTCCGCACCCCTGTGGCTGCGCTCTCCTCCGCGGCTCCGAAGCTCCCCCCTCCGCCACCCGCAGTCTCCGCCCGCGAAGGGGCTCCTAGTGTGTGGACACCTTTCCTCCTTCACGGCTCCCTCCCACTGGTGCAGGGCCCGTCCCTATTCTTTTGTCTCTGTTGTTTCTTTTTTCTTTTGCCCTCCCCAGGTACGGGGGGAGTTTCCTGCCTTTTGGGAGGTCTGAGGTCTTCTGCCAGCGTTCAGTGGGTGTTCTGTAGGAGCAGTTCCACATGTAGATGTATTTCTGATGTATTTGTGGCGAGGAAGGTGATCTCCGCGTCTTACTCTTCCGCCATCTTCTCCTCTCCTCTGTATATATTTTAGATACAAGTCCTTTATCAGATAAGTGTTTTGCAAATATTTTCTCCTGGTTTGTGGCTTGTCGTTTCATTTTCTTAACATAGTCTTTGATAGAGCACAAGTTTTTAGTCTTAATAAAGCACAAGTAATCAATTTTTTCTTTCATGGATTGTGCTTTTGATGTTGTATCTAAAAAATTCATCACCAATTCCAGGGTCCCCTAGATTTTTCTCCTTGTTTTCTTCTAAAAGTTTCTACTGTTTTGTGTTTTCATTATATCTATGATCCATCAAGGTGATTTTTGTGTCTTTTATTTTATTTTTTTACTATTTATTTATTTGGTTGCTCTGGGTCTTATTTGAGCAGGTGGACTCCTTAGTTGCAGCTTGCGGGCTCCTGAGTCATAGCATGCGAACTCTTAGTTGCGGCATGCATGTGGGATCTAGTTCCCTGACCAGGGATCGAACCTGGGCCCCCTGCATTGGGAGTGTGGAGTTTTATCCACTGCGCCACCCAGGAAGTCACCTTTGTCTTTTAAACTTTTCATTTCCGCCAGCCAATTGATTTCCTTTTTGCTTTAAGCTGGTTTGGGTTGGCTTTTCTGTCACTTCCAACTGTGAAAGAGTCTTAATTGATACTTGAAATTTCTTCTAATCTATGTCAGTGTGTACTTAGTTTCATGTATTTACGTAGCTCAAATTCTTGTCACCTTTGATAGGTTTAAGGTTTTTCATTATATTGATACAAAATAATTAACTTCATATTCTCCTGTATTTTATATTTAATCTCCAAATTTTCTCTGTTACAGTAAAGCTACATGAAAACTTTTGGGTAAATTATTTTTCCCTTTCTGTTATTTTCTTGTGGTATATTTACAAAGAGTGGAATTAGGTGGTGAAAGGTACCGACTCTTATTGAGGCCACGAACTTCAGAGGATTGTATAAAATACTATGAACAATGTATTTGTATTTAAAGCCTGCAAATAGTTTTTAAAATCACTTTTGTTTATTTATTTATTTTTAAAATATTTATTTATTTATTTGGCTGCATTAGGTCTTAGTTGCAGTGTGCGGGCTTCTCTCTAATTGTGGCATGCGGGCTCCAGAGCGCGTGGGATCAGTAGTTGTGACGCGCGGGCTTAGTTGTAGCATGTGGGATCTTAGTTTCCCGACCAGGGATCGAACCCGTGTCCCCTGCATTGGAAGGTGGATTCTTAACCACTGGACCACCAAGGAAGTTCCCCATTTTTATTTTGTTCTGATAATGGAGAGGTATATATCAATCTTTTTTTGACTCAACTTTTAAAAAGTTTGTTATGACTATTTTAAAATATATCCCACTTACCTGTTATTTATATTCAACAATTTATCAAAATGTTTCCACATTTGATCACATAGCTTTTTTCTTTTTCATTTGCTGAAATATTTTGAAGTGAATTCCAGATATTCTATTGATATTATCTCACTCCTATATGTTTCACTGTGCATCTCTTAAAAAAAAAAAAAAAGAACATATTCTTACATAGCCACATTGATATTATCACACCTAACAAAATTAACAACTATCCTCTGACATCATGTAATAACTAGTCCATGGCAATATTTCCCTCATTGCCTCTAAAATGCATTTTTATGATTGATCGTGAAAATACAGATTAGAGCTTGGTCCACACATTCATTGCATTTGGTTGTGTTGTCTCTTTTGGTGTCTTGTAAGCTGGTATAGACTTCTTTTTTTTCTTGTTGTAGAAATTGTGTCAGTCATCCAGTAGAAATACCCAACATTCTGGATTTGGCTATTGTCATGTCATTTAACGTGTTCCTCTATCCTCTGTATTTTCTGAAAATTGAATTTGGCTGTTGAGTCTTGATTTTAGTAGGTTCAACTCTTTAGGGAAGCTTGTTTCTTGAATGCTGCTGTGGTCAACACATCATTACGCAGGTCATTTATGCAGGTCAGACGTTACAACGTCAGTTTCTCTAAGGCCCATCACTTAGGACCTTTCTAAGTTATTGGAACTTAGCTCTTTTCCCTCCAAGTTTGGAACTGATCTCAATGGAAAGTCCATGTTCTTATAAAAGTGTTGGCAAAAGTGGGTATGTACCCTGGTTAGGCAAATGAAAAGTTGATTTGCTGCATACTTTACATCAAATATTGCATAGTTGCAATAAAAACAGAAAATATTTTGTCACTATTAATAACTAATGTAAAAACAATAAAATATCATGAGAAATCGTTTAAACAATTATCTCAAATGCTGATACGTAAGGAAAAACTAACCAGATTATAAGAGGATGAGAAAATAGCTGAGAAATTATGCAGCAACTTTGAGGATGATTTCAGAGCACTTTAAAGAGTTTTATAGTGTTTTTATTAATGTCTAATTTAATTTTAAACTCAAATTTTCCCTTTTTTGCCATAAGTGTAACACTCCTCATACTTATCATTGGTAGCTATAATTGTTTTAATTTCAAGTTCTTTCATTTCTAGTGAGATTCCATTATTCCTTGAGATCATTCACAGTGTGTATTTACTTAGTGTACTGTGACTACCGAATTAATTTGACCACTCATCAAGTTTTATTTTTCTACCCCATTTTAATATTTTTCCCTTTAAAACATATTTTAGAAAAAAATTTGATTGTAAATTTTTATCATAGAGATTTGAAATCCAGCGTAACAAATAGAAATTGAATCCCTATTGAATACTAAAAAGTTGGCCACGAGATTTGGAGGATACAAAAATGAACAGGAATAAGATTTTTCTGTCTTCTAGAAGCATGTAGAGCATTATAGGTTATCCTGTTATCTTACTTAATCTAAATATCCATCACAGGTGTCCCCAGAGTGTAGTGTGACATTGAAAGGAAACACAAACCCAATTCCAAAGGCCTTGAGGAGTCAAGTAGAAGAAGTGGGGATGGAGGCCCATTACCTCATTGGACACTCCACAAACTACGCCCTGTGCTTTGTTTTGTTTTGTCTCCTACTCATTTCTTTTGACTGTCATAATTAGAGCACAAATTGTCTCCTGCATGATGGATGGATCTTAGATTTTATTTATTTTGCAACTAATAAAGGGATAGAGATTCAAATGTCAGTGGGTCCAACTTTGAAAACTTTTTAAAAAGTTGATATGTAACATATACTCTAGTAAGTATATTCGTCTAGTGTTCAGCTGGATAATATTTTACAAAGTGAACACACTGATGCATTTACTTTTTAGATCAAGATCGTGAATATTTTCATCATCCTAAAATGTTCCTTTATGTCACTTACCAGCCAATCCCACCAAAGTCAAACACTGTTTTTGTTTTTATAGTCCATATGTTTTTGGTAACTATGAGTTTAATCTGATAAGGTAAATTATTGTCTGTATTTTTAAAACATTTTATTTGCTGGCTTATTCTTTCATGTAAGTTTTATTATCACTTTGCTAAGTTTTACTACATAGTGAAGAGATTTTATAGATAATGTTATTTTGGCATTACAAAGGTCTTACTATGCAAACTAATATCATAAACAAAATTCTGAAGAGATTTTAAAGTATTTTAGAGCATGGTTATGTATTTTTACAACACCTGTTTGCAAACAAATGATACTGCTTACCCAATTCCAGGTCCCATGCTGCATTTATTTATTTATCTATCTATCTATCTATTTATTTATTTATTTATTTATGGCTGTGTTGGGTCTTCGTTTCTGTGCGAGGGCTTTCTCTAGTTGTGGCGAGCAGGGGCCACTCTTCATCGCGGTGCGCGGGCCTCTCACTATCGTGGCCTCTCTTGTTGTGGAGCACAGGCTCCAGACGCGCAGGCTCAGTAGTTGTGACTCATGGGCTCGAGAGCACAGGCTCAGTAGTTGTGGCTCACGGGCTTAGTTGCTCCGCGGCATGTGGGATCTTCCCAGACCAGGGCTCGAACCCGTGTCCCCTGCATTGGCAGGCAGATTCTCAACCACTGTGCCACCAGGAAAGCCCCCCCATGCTGCTTTAAAGTTACAAAATTACATTTAAAAAATACATTTTTTCATTCAGATTTTTAAATGAATTCCCACTTGGTCCAAATTGAGAGATTGATGGGATAATTACTATGGGATGTTAAATTAAAAAGGCACGTTCCTAGAGGGGTGGGATAGGGAGGGTGGGAGGGAGGCGCAAGAGGGAGGGGATATGGGGATATATGTATATGTATAGCTGGTTCACTTTGTTATACAGCAGAAACTAACACACCATTGTAAAGCAATTATACTCCAATAAAGGTGTTTAAAAAAATGGCACCATAACAGATAATCTAATTTAACCTATCATTTTTCAGATGAGAATATACTGAGATTCAGAGGGGTAAGTGACCTGCTCAAGGTCACACAGCTTTAATGTCAAGGTCACACAGCCTTGATCAGAAGGATGGAAGCCTCTGCCTGCTTCTTGTTTATATGATGTATTTATGTGTGTTATATCCAGATTACTAGATATCCAGATTACTGGATATCTGAATGTGTAAACCAGGAATATCGCAGAATTCCACCTTATGAAGGAGTGATCACACCATGGGACTTATGTTAAAAATATATTAGAATTGGAAATACTGTCTAGGAAATGGCCAAAAACCAGTATGATGAATGAAGCTTTAGTGATGGGAGAAGTACATAAACATGTATGTGATTATGAACAGCCTGGGTTTCAGACCCATTTATTCATCGTGGTTTTTGCCTTGTGAAACTGCCACACTCATAGTCATGTCTCAAATTCAATTATTTTAAAAATAGAAAATGACTTCACACAGAAATGCCAGTGGTTTCCTATTTGAAGAAAGAACTAAATAGTCCTCCTGCGAATTCAGCTTAAGTCTCATCACTATAATTCAGGAAGCAAATATGTCCCATTTTAAAAAACTAATTCATGACAAAAGCTTACACATTTTAATGGGCCTGACACATTTGGCTAATCTGCGTTTTACTCTGTAGTCATAGTGTGTGATTTGCCTGAATCAAAGTTTATCTACGAGTGAAGCAGTTTCAAATCAATCCTACCTTAAATTACTGATCTTGTGAATCATCACCAATGTGACTCGCAGGAAAAAAACATTAGTTGCTGGCATCACTTTGAAAAGCATCTAAACCAAGCCGTTAGACGAGGACATCTAAGGACAAGCTTTGTCTCATACTCTATGTTTTCGGTTTTTGGTTTTTTTTGTTTTTTTTTTTTAAGACAATATACACCTTTATTGCATGAACTAAGGGAAAGGAGAAGAATTGATTAGCCTTTCTGGGCTTTGATTTGATTTTCCAAAGTTGACACTTTGTAGGTTACATTAGTATCACTTCCTTGAATCAGGAAGAAATGCTCAGGATTAAGCAAAAAATGTTTTTTGTTTCTGAGACAGGGCTTGAAAAAATTATTTTGTCGAAGATTAGTGGATAGTTCTGTGTGCTAATGTGCCACCTGTGAGGAAATCAACATGAGGAGCCGCTTCAAGAAGCAGGGCTGGGGCTTCCCTGGTGGCGCAGTGGTTGAGAGTCTGCCTGCCAATGCAGGGGACACGGGTTCGAGCCCTGGTCTGGGAGGATCCCACATGCTGCGGAGCAACGAGGCCCGTGAGCCACGACTACTGAGCCTGCGCGTCTGGAGCTTGTGCTCCGCAACAAGAGAGGCCGCGACAGTGAGAGGCTCGCGCACCGCGATGAAGAGTGGCCCCCGCTCGCCGCAACTAGAGAAAGCCCTCGCACAGAAACGAAGACCCAACACAGCCAAAAATAAATAAGTAAATAAATAAATAAATAAATAAATAAGCAGGGCTGTCAGGTTAGCTGTCATCTCAGCTGCTTCTCCTAACCTTTTTTTTTCTTTGTTTTTATTGGAGTGTAGTTGATTTACAATGGTGTGTTAGTTTCAATTGTACAGCAAAGTCATTCAGTTATACATACATATATATTCCTTTTCAGAATCTTTTCCCATATAGGTCATCACAAGATATTGAGTAGAGTTCCCTGTGCTATACAGTATAGGTCCTTGTTGGTTATCTATTTTATATATAGTAGTGTGTATCTAAATTTTTCCTTCCCCTACTTTCCCTTTCGTAACCATAAGTTTGTTTTCTATGCCTGTGAGCTTGTTTCTGTTTTGTAAATAAGCTCATTTGTACCATATTTTTAGGCTCCACATGTAAGTGTTATCATATGATATTTGTCTTTCTATGTCTGACTTACTTCACTTAGTATGATAATCTCTAGGTCCATCCATGTTGCTGCAAATGGCATTATGTCGTTCTTTTTTATGGCTGAGTAATATTCCACTGTATATATGTACCACATCTTCTTTATCCATTCATCTGTCGATGGACATTTAGGTGGCTTTCATATCTTGGCTATTCTAAATAGTGCTGCAGTGAACATTGGGGTGCATGTATCTTTTTGAATTAGATGTTTCGTCTTTTCCAGATATATGCCCAAGAGTAGGATTGATGGATCATATGGTAACTCTATTTTTAGTTTTTTAAGGAACCTCCATACTGTTCTCCATAGTGGCTGCACCAATTTACATTCCCACCAACAGCGTAGGAGGGTTCCCTTTTCTCCACACCTTCTCCAGCATTTAATGTTTGTAGACTTTTTTTTTTTTTTGGCTGTGTTGGGTTTTCGTTGCTGTGCGTGGGCTTTCTCTACTGGCAGCGAGCAGGGGCTACTCTTTGTTGCGGAGCTAGGGTTTATTGCAGTGGCTTCTCTTGTTGCAGAGCACGGGCTCTAGGTGCGCAGGCTTCAGTAGTTGCGGCACATGGGCTCAATAGTTGTGGCTCATGGGCTCTAGAGCACAGGCTCAGTAGCTGTGGCGCATGGGCTTAGTTGTTCCGCAGCCTGTGGGGTCTTCCCGGACCAGGGCTCAAACCCGTGTCCCCTGCATTGGCAGGTGATTCTTAAGCACTGCGCCACCAGGGAAGTCCCTGTAGACTTTCTGATGATGGCCGTCCTGACAGGTGTGAGGTGATACCTCATTGCAGTTTTGATTTGCATTTCTCTATTAATTAGTGATGTTGAACATCTTTTCATGTGCTCGTTGGCCATCTGTATTTCTTCTTTGGAGAAATGTCTATTTAGGTCTTCTACCCATTTTTTGATTTTTTTTCTTTTTTTTTTGATATTGACTCGTCTGAGCTGTTTTGTGTATTGTTGGTCGCATAGTTTGCAAAAACTTTCTCCCAGTCCATGCGTTGTCTGCTCCTCTTAACCCTTCTGACCGCGGTCCTCTTATCTGTAACTTGAGGCTAGTAGTACCTATTTCATAGCATATTCTATGATGATTTAATGAAATGAAAGTGCCTGCATATAATAAGAATTCAGTAACTTTTTTGAAGTTTTTAAAAAAATAATTTATCCTATTTATTTTCTTGAGAAGCTGATTATCTGAAGGGGGGAGGAGCTAGGGGAGGACACAACAATCATCTTAGAATCCTATTTTTTTTTCATAACAAACCAGCCAAGGACACATTATTTCCTAAAGTCTTAAGCCATAGGTGGGTTTTTTTTTTTAATTTATTATTTATTTTTGGCTGTGTTGGGTCTTCGTTTCTGTGCGAGGGCTTTCTCCAGTTGCGGCGAGCGGGGGCCACTCTTCATCGCGGTGCGCGGGCCTCTCACTGTCGCGGCCTCTCTTGTTGCGGAGCACAGGCTCCAGACGCGCAGGCTCAGTAGTTGTGGCTCACGGGCCTAGTTGCTCCGCGGCATGTGGGATCCTCCCAGACCAGGGCTCGAACCCGTGTCCCCTGCATTGGCAGGCAGACTCTCAACCACTGCACCACCAGGGAAGCCCCATAGGTGGGTTTTTAATGGGCACAGAGAGAAATAATCTAAGACTGTCTAAGCCCATGGTTTCTAAACTTCAATGTGCATGCGAATCACGTGGGGAGTCTTGTTAAAATGCAGATTCCGAATCCAAAGGTCTGGGTGGGCCTGAGAGTCTGCACTTCTCCCAAGCTCTCAGGTGATACCTGTGCTGCTGGTCTGGGAACCATACCTTGAGAGGTGAGGGTCTGAGCTCTTCTGGCTCTTTCTGTTGTGACTTTGGACTAGGTGTTGGGCTAGGACCTTGGACTCTGTGCACCATTTACACAGTCTGTAAAATGGCAGTATTCGTATTTAGGTCATAGGGTTGCTGGGAGTTTTAAGTGAGTCCGTGCCCGTAGAGTACTTAGACCAGTGTCTGGCACGTGGTATACTCCACATCCGCATGAACTATTATCCTCTGACGTAGATCACTAGCAATATAAGCTGGTAAACTGCTGGCTATGGGCCCAGAACACAAAATATATTTTTTAAGCTGCCAACTATTGGCCTTTTGGATTTTCCTATAAACCTGATCTAAATAATACTAAGGAAAACAAGTTCCATTAAAACGATGTTGTGATAGAATGGCAGGTTTTAAAAAAATGAATGAGTTATTTAATTTTACTGAAGCATAGTTGATTTACAATGCTGTGTAATATAGAATGGCAGATTTTGGAATACTACCTTAAACCGCATGAATTCACGAGATCTTGGTTCGGAAAACAACCCAGCATCCTGTCGTCAGGAAGGATAGAAAGGTCCCCTTCGGGGCCCTGGGTGGGAAGTCTTAACCTTTGTGTGTCTCCCTTGTGTCCGTCCCCCTCCCCTTTCCTGTCTGCTACGGGAGAGGCAAAAGCACCTTCGAGGCACCTGCCCTGTGTGATCCTAGTTGATTTCACTCACAGCCAGTGAGAAAGGGTAAAGTGCCTGCTGTCTAGCTGACCCCAGCTGCCAGCAATTATCTCAGAAACGGTGAAACCTACTAAACGGCCCTTGTGACCACAGATACCATCTTTGAGAAAAGTACGCTCCAGGGAGGAGTCTGAGACAGATTGAAGATTATCCACGCTTTTAAGAATAATAGCACTGAAAGAAACCTCAAAACGCTTATGTGGGCAAATCATTTCTTTGGGGCAGCACTTTCTAAAATAAAGGAAATAATTTCTGGAAGCTACAGAATTGCAGGCGAGGCAGTCATTTGAGAAGAGGAAGTTCTGTATCTGGGGTTGAACTCGACAGACCTGGCAAGGAGCCCCAGCACCCCACTTCCAAGCAGGGGCTGAGCAGGACTGACCTTCCCAGACAAGGACCTAGAGCAGCCTGAGGAAAGCTTCTGGTGGAGGAAAGGCGAGCTCTGGTTTATTTCCAAGTCTTATTCTTGTCAATCAAGGGAACTGCACTGGGGATGGGGGTGGGGAACCCCGAGTGGCTGGAGTGAGTGCAGCACCTCCCAGGTTTACTAAACAACGATCACAACTCACCAGCCCGTAACTGGGGGAGGGAGTGGGCTACTGAGGAACGGGGAGAAACAGTGTGCCTGGAAATAGGAAGCAAATCCGCTTTCTGCCAGCAGTACAAAGACCTCCCTGCTGAGGACTCTGAACTAACCAGTCCCAAATCTAGGGCACCGATTCTCAAAATGTAATGTGCAGAAGAACCGCTTATGGAGACGTTTAAGGATGCAGAATGCCCCAAATTCTGAGATAGTTTTTCTGGGGCCTTGGAACTTGCACTTAAAGAAGCACGTGGAGAGACTGTGACGCAGGTGGTCCACGTGACACTTTGTGGGAAACACGTAGACCCTTGGGCAGCAGGCACTGTTCCTGTCCTACCCCAGGAAGGTCACAGGTCCTCCAAGGCTGGAAGGTCTAACTGGACTCTAGTCAGAACAGAAGACTCAGCTCACGAACATTGTTGTGTTTTTTCTTTAAACTTGTTATTTATTTATTTATTTTATTTATTTATTTTATTATTTATTTTTGGCTGTGTTGGGTCTTCGCTCCTGTGCGAGGGCCCCCTCTAGTTGCGGCGAGCGGGGGCCACTCTTCATCGCGGTGCGCGGGCCTCTCACTGTCACGGCCTCTCTTGTTGCGGAGCACAGGCTCCAGACGTGCAGGCTCAGTAGTTGTGGCTCACGGGCCCAGTTGCTCCGCGGCATGTGGGATCTTCCCAGACCAGGGCTCGAACCCGTGTCCCCTGCATTGGCAGGCAGACTCTCAACCACTGTGCCACCAGGGAAGCCCCATTGTTGTGTTTTTTTGTTTTTTGTTTTTTGTTTTATTGGAGTATAGTTAGTTGATTTACAGTGTTGTGTTAGTCTCAGGTGTACAGCAGCAGAGTGATTCAGTCACATATACATATATCTACTCTCAGATATATGTTTTTACAATGTAATCTAAAAGTTTTTAAATGTAATTTAAAGGCTCGTAATTTTTTAAAAAAAGGTTGGGAACATTTGTATAATTCAAATTAGTGTGTGTTATATCATTCTGTAAATGATCACATAAAACAAAATATGTCTTTCAGCCCAGTGGATTATGGCACTGTTGACAGGATAATTAGGAATCTGCGTAGTCAAAATTTATGCAAACAAAGCTATCCGAGGTCAATATTAGTGAGGAAATGCTGATGGCAATCGGGTTGGATGAATTCTTTGTTCACAGCAAGGAAACAGTACCTCCCATGTCTCTTCCTTTTAGAGATATCCAGACTCTTTCAAACTTCAATTCACAAGCTGAGTAGCCACCCTCTTTTCACAATGTGGAAGCAGAATGAAGTAGGCGTGCCAGTCACGTGGGCTAAATAAAGATGTTAAAAAGCACACGCCTTTGATTCTGCAATCCTAGGAACTGACGTGGTAGATCTCGTTCATTTCCTTGTCTGGGGATTGTGCAGCCACTTAGGACGTGGGCTGCACTGCTGGACCACACTCCCCCCCATCACCTCCTCTGGAACATGTGGGGGCTGGGTGCACACCGACTCCCACACACACATTCTCAGCAGACATCACCCGAGGAATGTCAACCCCTCTTATCTGCAGGGATTAAACAAAATTTACCAGTTCCAGATCACAGCGATTTCTTTCTTCTTTTCTTTTCTCAATTCCGATGTCTTAGATTTCCTTGAAATGCCCCCCTCCCCCCAAAATGGTAGCTTATCATTGACCTTGGCATATAATTACTCAGAAGAAAAGATTGAAATGATAGTTTGCAGTAAATCCCCAACTCTGTTGGAGGAGAAGTGCTGTGGAAATACCGTCTGATTGTATGGATTTCTGGTGTAAGAACTATAAAGTAGGAAGTTATTTACACTAGTCTATATATTGGTCAAGAACCCCATTAATCATTGTTTTTTTTTAAGAATATTTTTTATGAATTTATTTATTTATTTTATTTTTATATATATATATATTTTTTGGCTGCGTTGGGTCCTCGTTGCTGCACGTGGGCTCAGGGCTCACAGGCTTAGTTGCTCCGCGGCATGTGAGATCTTCCCGGACCAGGGCTCAAACCCGTGTCCCCTGCATTGGCAGGCGGATTCCTAACCACTGCGCCACCAGGGAAGCCCTAATCATTGTTAAATAAATAGTTCCTGCTGCTCCCCACCCAGAGGGCTCTGAGGACGCAGCTCGTCCACAATCGATGCGGGAGATTGACAGGCTCTGCCTTTGTGATTTCGGGTCTGAGCATCTTCGTATGGCTTTCTTCAACGGAGAGTCACATGCCTCTTGTTACACTCTTGTCTTAGTGGCCTTGGAGGATGGCTTTAGAAGACTCGGATATTCATACACAACAACCAGGCTTTATTTTAAGTCTATCTTTAAACATTATCTCCAAATGTGGGTGGGAGTTTTTCCAGCCATTTTTGTGTGATGATATAACGTAGACCAGGTGAGGTAGACCTGGGCCAGGTGAGAGACCTGGGCCAGGTGAGAGACCCGCTGGGGTCCAGCCAGCTCTGTCAGGTTCCGGTTTATCCTGCAACAGGAAAGCCCACTCTGAGCGGTCGGGAGCATCCCCGAAGCGCCCCTGGACACGGCGGCCGGCATCCTGGGTCTGCATGACTCATTCCTGTGTGTGCCCAGCGGCCCGCTCTGCCTGGCCTCCCGGTGTGTCTTCTGGCCCCAAGACTCCCTCGTTACCGTTTCCAAAGCCACACTGGCTTGACCACAGCCTCTGATCTACTGCTTGTCTCCCAGCATCTGAATCACTTTCCCGACCCTCCACTGTGGGTGGGTCACACACAGAATTTTTTTCTTGTGGAGCTGGGAGACCAGGACTTCCGGGACTCACCCTCTTTCTGGTTCCGGCTTCAGAGGATAAGCAGACAGGACATTGTCTTAGCACCAAGGGCAGCCCAATGCAGAGTATGCTGTCGGAAAAGCTTCTAGAAGGAAGGCGTGAATGAACCAATGAACTGACAGATCCTTGAGAAGTTTACAGTCTGGCATTTTCTTTTATCACATTATTCCCAGGCACTAACTTACACGTTTGACCAATCGTTCTCCTATCTAGAGAGTCATTCTGAATGTCTCTTTAATCCCTAACCGGGGTCAACAATGATCTCAGCATTAAAGGACGAGGCAGAGGGAACACGTCGCTGTCTCCTCTCTGTGCTCCCTTCTCTGCCTGGAGTAGACGTGTGTTTGTAGAAAGCACAGGAGTCCTCCGTGGCATCTCCTACGTCTCTCATCCAGAATGTCTCTAACTCTCCTTCCTCCGTGATTTATATGATTTGGTCCCTAATCAAGCACTGCTGAGACCAACATCAGATTTCAGACAAAGAGCTTCCACCTGCTCCCGTCAACGTACACGCTGGTCACCCATCACCTCCACCCCCAGACCTTTCCAGGGTGGTGGTTACTTCTGTCCATGCGCCTTTGGAGAGAGAGATTGGCTTTTTAGTGGAAATGGAGAAGTTAAGGTACTGCAGATGCACAGTGGCCATAACGGGAAGAAATCACACAACTTCAAAGGCAGCAAACGCGTTTAAGCCCCTCGTCTTACCAGTGGCCCAGCTGCTTCTCACCCAGTGTCTCCTTGTGGGGAACGGGCTGTTACAAAAATGAGAAAGTGGGAGCCCAGCAGGACTCTCTACTTTAGCTTTTTAAACGGACAAACAAGCATGAAGTAGCTAGGCTGCAACCGCAAGGGGTTCCTAAAGAAAAGGTAGGAAAATAAACCAGAAAAGATGGCAATCTAGAAAGCCTCCCTAAACAAAAAGGAAAAGAAAAAAAGAATAACAGAATGAATCCCCTCCCCTCTTCTGTTAACTAGAAAATCGGAAACTAGCAAAAAGAGCTGTCATTTTAAAATTATTGCATTTTCCCCAATAATAATTAACACGAAAAAGTAACACCTGATGGTGCAAAAGTAATGTTATTTTGTAATTTGAACACTGCAGTAACACATGGGCTAAAGAGAGTTCAGCTAACTGGTCCATGGTTATTGATGTAATTTCTTCATCTGCTGGAAGGAACAGCCAGCGTTTGCCGAGGGTGGAAAACTCCGAGGTGGTTCTATATGAACCTGTTCATGCTGTAGTGGTCTGGTTAATGGAGGTGATTGGCAGTGATGCTGGAATCTGCGTTCCATCCCATTTCTCTTACACAGGCAGCAGGAACATTGAACAAATTCATCATGTATTTGATTGTATACATATATTTTAAAAAGTTACAAATTCTAATTTTTCAAACTTTTATGTCGACTTTATCAACCTGTCCAAGTCCTGCTCAAGACCCACATTTCCCCTGACTGAAACTGCACTCCTTCTTGGATGGGACTTGAACCCAACCAAAACTCAGATTGGGGCTTGAACCCACGATCCCTGACTTAGGAGGGGACTCAAACCCACTATCTTTTCACTAAAACCGCTCACCTGGTGTCAGGACTTACTGAAGCTCAGATTCTTTTGTCTCGATGCAGAAAGAATTCAGTGTGAGGCAAAGTGGTAGGTAAAGAGTGAGTTTATTAGCATAGGATGCTTGTGAGAGATACAAGCAGACAGGCAAGAGATCGCAGCCCTGAGAACAAAGGGGGCTACATTTTCATAATCAAAGAAAACGTGGGGAGGGGAGAGGACCACCTTCTTCCTCATTCTTGGGTAGACATCAAGGCTTACATCATTAGTTCCTCCGTTGGCCCTATATGGTTTAAGTGGGACTGTCATGGCACTATTTAAATCATATGTATATTAGCAGAAGGATGGTGACATAGACTAAAATATGGTAATTCATCTCAGGTTTCGGTGTAATGTCACTTTCACCTAGTTTCTTTCCCCTTTCACCTGTATTCCTGTCTTGGCCACATGCAGAAATGCTACTCTTCAAGGACCGTTAACTTCCTGACTTCATGTAGCAAGATTCAGACCCCATGTCTATTGTCTTGTGTTTTAACTATCAGGGTTTGTGGCTTGAGTGTGCCTGGCACTTGAATGCACCTGGTCTTCCTTCAAGGTAGAGCTGCTAGGTTACTGGATTCTTTCCTTGAGTGGTCATTAGCTTACAACAGTCTCCCAAACTCCCTTAAAATTCCCTTTCTGTCTTTAACCCCTTAGTGGGATTTCTAAACTAACTAATTATCCTGCTTTATCCCTATCATGACTACTTCTCACTGCTCCTGCCCGTCTCTGAATTTCTCTTTCACTGCAAGGCAGCGTCACCCAGCTTCGCTCTGGTTGTTGAGTGGGTACCACTCCTTTCTTAGATTATAAGCTCTCTGAGGGCTGGGCTGAGCCTTAGCCTTTTGCCTTCTCCTCATCAGACAACATAACATTGCACACGTAGTAAGCACTCAATATAATTTTTAAACATTAATCAGTCTCATCACACAAAATTGTAGGTTTTTATCTTTTGTCAGCATTCTAATATACATTATTCATATTTATATGTAAATTACAATGCAAAGCATTATAAAAAGCTAAGTTTCTTTGTTCCAATTCTTTTCTTTCTAATAGATTATTTCTCTTCCCTTAGTCTAGCAAAACTTGGAAATTTTGTATTACAGTATCTGCAAAGACTCTAAGACACATACCCAGAAGTGGCACCAGTGTTCTTGGCTTTGGCTTTATGAAAGGGACTAAGTGATACTGAACTAAATTTCATTTCTAAAGGCTTTGCTACACTTGAAAAAAAAAATTCTTTCTAAATGGAAAATTATCAGCTGTACTTTACAATAAAAATTGCATTATTCCAGCAAGAGTGTGATACTGTTTCAAAATGTGTTGCTCTGGAGTCCGCAGCTCACTGGTTTGCAAGAGACATTGGATTTCTCCCTTCCTTCAGTAAGGGAATTCTTTCTGTGACCTGCATATCACACACTATTCATTTAGTCCACAAATATTTACTGTATGTCAGGAACCAGGCATTCTCTGCATTTGTATATTGGTTGAGGAAGGGAAAGAGACCAAGTGCAAAACAAGCCTGGGACTTTCCAGTTCTTCTAGTTTACAGTCAACTAACATCAAAGAATATTGTTAAATTATTTACATTCTTGTAGGGCTTGGAAGTCCCCAAACTGATTTTCCCATAATTCAGTAAATATATCATTTTATTACCATCATTGTGCTGCCAACACTTGAGAAAAACTAAGTCACAATTCATACTAAAAATATAGAGATTTTATGGAGAGGTCGACATAGAGATGAAATGCCCGTCCTCTACATTTGAAAAGACAATGTGGAAAAAAAGCATAAACACATAATTAGACCACTAGCTGATAGACTGAAGGCACATCATGGCAACATAGTAAGTGTGTGTGTTTCAGTGTGTTTCAGGACAAAGAGACCCACCAAGAGTGAGTGCCATTTGGGGTCACACACTAAAGCATGAATGTTTGAGTACTTTTCTCATTTTTTTATTTTTAAAAAATTGTGATAAAATGACCATAACATAAAATGGTACCCTTAAAATTTAAAAAAAAAAAAGGTAAATATTTTAAATGTACAGTTCTGCAGCAGTAAGTACATTTACACTGTTGTGCAATGGTCACCCTCATCCATTTTCAGACTGTTTTCATCTTGCAAAATTGAAACTCTGTACCCAAGAAACACTCGCTCTGTTTCCCCCTCCCCAGCCCCTGGCAACCGCCATTCTACTTTCTATTTCAATGAATTTGACCACTTTAGTAATCGCATGTAACTGGAATGAGATAGTATCTGTCTTTTTCTGACTGGCTTATTTCACTTTGCATAATGTCTTCAAGGTTCATCCATATAGTAGCTTCCGTCAGGATTTCCCCTTTTTAAAAGGCTGAATAATAATCTTTCGTGTGTCATTACAGACTGAACTGTTCCGCCACCAAATTCATTTGTTGAAGCCCCAATCCCCAATGAGCCTTCTTTGGAGACAGGTCCTTTATGAAGGTAACTAAGGTTAAATGAAGTTGTAGGGTGGGACCCTAATCCCATAGAAGTGGTGTCCTTATAAGAAGAGGGACACCAGAGCTCTCTGTGTGTGTGCAGAAGAAAGACCACGTGAGGACACATAGAGAAAGGGGCCTTGCAAACCAAGGAGGGAGGTCTTACCAGAAACCCACCCTGAAGGTACCTTGACCTTGGACTTCCAGCCTCCAGAACTGTGAGAAAACACATTTCTGTTGGTTAAGCCACCTAGCCTGTGGTATTTTGTTATGGTAGCCCTGGCAGGCTAACACACACACACACACACACACACACACACATACACATATATATACACACCACATTTTGTCCATCTGTCCAGCAGCTGATGGACACTTAAGCTACGTTACCTTTTGGCTGTTGTGAATAACGCTGTTATGAACACGGGTGTACAAACACCTGTTATGGTCCCTCCTTTCACTTCTGGTATACACCCAGAAGTGGAATCGCTATGTTGAATTTTTTTTTTTAAATTAATTAATTTATTTATTTATTTTTGGCTGTGTTGGGTCTTCGTTTCTGTGCGAGGGCTTTCTCTAGTTGCGGCGAGCGGGGGCCACTCTTCATCGCGGTGCGCGGGCCTCTCACTGTCGCGGCCTCTCTTGTTGCGGAGCACAGGCTCCAGACGCACAGGCTCAGTAGTTGTGGCTCACGGGCCTAGTTGCTCCGCGGCATGTGGGATCCTCCCAGACCAGGGCTCGAACCCGTGTCCCCTGCATTGGCAGGCAGACTCTCAACCACTGCGCCACCAGGGAAGCCCTATGTTGAATTTTTTGAAGAATCATCATACTGTTACCTACAGCAGCTTCACCATTTTACATTCCCACTAGCAATACACAGTGTTCCAATTTCTCTATATCTCTCATTTTTAAAACATTTAAGTATGATATTTTGGTTACTGGGAAGAACCTGTGACCACTCAGTAATAATCACAGACCTGGGACTACTCACCACCTATTCAAATGTGTCAGTTAATTTGCTTTCCTAGAAGAAGTAATGCAACAGTACACAATATTACTTTCGAGGGAGGGTTCAAAATAAACAGGAACATTTGGTGCCATGTTACGTCAGCACTGCTTCATCAAAAATTATTGTAAAATTCTGCGGTGCTAGATTCACCAGGGTCGTTCATGTTAAAAATGAAAAAGTCACACACACACACCCCTTTCCCCAGCAGTGGCTTCACCCGTGTCAACAGAAACCTATTTTCTAATCTTTCCTCTCTGGGTGGTCTAAAGGTATCAGATCAGATACCATCTGGGACTTCCCTGGCAGTCCAGTGGTTAGGACTCCGCACTTCCACTGGAGGGGGCGTGGGTTCAATCCCTGGTGGGGGAACTAACATCCCACATGGCGTGGCCAAAAAAAAAAAAAGATCAGATATCATTTCAGAAACCATCCCCTGAACTGAATGATGGTATTTGTGATCCTGATATTATTTGCTTTCAGCTTCACATTTCACATGATTATGTAGCTCATAAATAGAATTTAGGAATATGTTTCTTCATATAACCCGTAAACTCTATGCTAAGTAGAATGTCTTTATAAAATCTTTCTTTATATTTTTCAATTTTCATAGATCTAAGGGGCCACTTGAGGAGTAATTTTCACAAACACAAAAGTAATCAACTCGAAGGAAATTGAAAAAACCAAAATTTTGTAGTCATGTTTTCCGGTATAGTATCAATACCCACTAAATCCTTCAACGAATCTGGGATCACGATTAAAGCTTTTAAGTATTCTATGCTGTTCCTAAACTGTCTTTTTCTGCTCACACTGAAGAATGTGGATATGTGTTTCAAATATTTAATAGCTGCTGGGATTCTGAATGTTCCCTGGGAATTATTTACAGTGACTGCAGCATTTTTATTTCTCAGGCTGCTTCAGCTGAAACACACTGAGGTAAAAGTGGCGAGCGAGAGTGAATATTTAACTGGCTCTTCACTTGGACATTTTATTCTAGTTTCAAGCTGTGATGTTTAATAATTGATTGAGGGAGGGGGTAGGTGTTAGCTCACTCTGTTCAACAGTCTTCTGAGTGATTTGAATAGAGGAAAAGCACACTGTTAGGTTTGCAGAAGGCATCAACCTGGGGAGAGAGAGAGGGAGTGAAAATCAGATACAGTTTGGGTTGTAAACGATAATATTTTAGAATTAGGGCTGAAATGAACAAGACTGTAATTTGACAGGAAGAAATATGAACCTTGCGCTTCGGGTTAAAACCTCAGTAACACAGGTAAAGACTCGGTAAATCGTGGTGTGATTGGTTGGTGCGGAGTTCGTAGCTGACTGTAAACTCAGGGTGAGCCCAGAGGTGAGCCTTGTTGCCGACAAAACTGGCGTAATCACGGAGGGCTCTGTTCCACAGACAAGGGGGTCACACGCAGCATCGTTTTCAGTGACGAGGACCACGTCTTAAGGGAGACGTTAATGAACGGGTGGGGAGGCATCTGAGCATCGTGTCACGCGAACAACACCGGAAGGAACTGGGGAGCCCGATTTGCAAACGAACCTGGTATGAGCCTTTTTCCGTGTCTGACAGATGGTCCCCTGAGAGAGGGATTCGTAACTGAGATTCAGATTTCAGACCAATGTGGGACTGTTACAGAAAGGCAGATTTCAGCTCAACAGAAGAAAGAATAATTAGACCTGTCCAAAAATAGAATGTGCTTCTGTTGCTGGGACTATTCTGGCAGTTGGATGAACACCAGCAGTGGGAGGGAGCCCTACCTAAGGGTACAAGGTTATACCTGCTGACCAGTCCCAAGCCCCAGAACTCTCTGGAAATGTGTGCCTCTTGGCCAATACTGTGGATGCAGTAGCTGGCTTCGGGGCTGTAGTAATGGGACTGCCAAAGCCTACGGGCAACCCAGGTGAATTGTTATATGCACTAATGCAACAGGACATCTCTTTATTTTACTCGGGAATTTTGCCCTGGTCTCCACGGCAGAAGCCACCAGAAATCACAAGCAGGAGCACTTAACGATTCATTCTCAGAGCCTCTGAACAGCAGCTGAAACATGGAAATATTGGAAGATGGGTTACCTTTCCCATCTTCCCATGGGAGCAGTAGCTTGGGGTCCTTTCTTGATTCCAGGAATATATGTTACAAGCTCAAAGGCTCTTAGATGGCCCTAAGAATCAAAACACCATGTTGCTGCAATGGCATCATTTCATTCTTTTTTATGGCTGAGTAATATTCCATTGTATGTATGTACCACATCTTTTTGTTGTTGTTATTGTTAGTTTCTGCTTTATAACAAAGTGAATGGACCTAGAGATGATCATACTAAGTTAGTCAGACAGAGAAAGACAAATATCATATGATATCACTCGTATGTGGAATCTAATCTTAAAAAACGATACAAATGAACTTATTTACAATACAGAAACAGACTTACAGATATCAAAAACAAACCTATGGTTACCAAAGGGGAAACTTGGAGGGGAGGGATAAATCAGGAGCTTGGGATGAACATACACACACTACTATATATAAGATAATTAATCAACAAGGGCCTACTATATAGCACAAGGAACTCTACTCAATATTCTGTGATAGCCTATATGAGAAAAGAATCTTAAAAAAAGAATGAATATATGCATACGTATAACTGAATCACTTTGCTGTACACCTGAAACTAACACAACATTGTAAATCAGCTACACTCCAATAAAATTAAAATTAAAAAAAAAAAAGAATCAAATCACCAACATCGTTAGTGTCAGCACACTAGCTAATATATGTTAGAAGTTACTGAGCTCCTCTGCCCCTTCAGAAACAACAGTCTGGTGTAAGGCAGTGGTTCTCAGACCCCAGCAGGCGTCAGACGGGCTTGGAGGGGTTGCTAGGACACGGAGAGCTTGGCACCACCTTCGGAGTTTCTGTTTCAGACCATGTGAGGCGGGGTCTGAGATTTTGCATTTTTAATAAGTCCACAGGTGATGCTGCTATTCTTTCCAACTCTGCATTCAGTGACATCAGGTTGGTAGCTTGAAATTGGCCATAGTGGCAACATTTACACCGTGGGAATTGGTATAAATTCTGAGAGCCGGTAGTTCAACATTTACCAGTAAACCATCCCTGTAGACTCAGAGCAGACAGAAATTATAGGATGATCGAATGTCTTAACGCAACACCGCTCAATTCACTTCATTCATGGATTTAATGAAGGTTCCCTGAGCCCTGGCTACGTAACCAGAGCAATATTTTTTTTTAAGCAATATTGTTTCAATTATAATGTGTTGCAAGGATTTACCAAGAATGGAGTTCATGAAATAAAGTGTACTCTTGGATTAAAACAATGAAATATGGTTTTATATATTAATTACTTGCTGTAAGAAAAAGTCAACATTTGATCCATTTCATAAATGTGTATTAAAATTATAAGTGAAAATGAACATAGACTAGTGATTATTAAATAAATGTACATATCGATTCACCATTATCATCACCATCTAACACTTACTGGCTCAGACTCATAAACTGCTCTAAGTTTACGGTGATCTCATTTAATTCTTATAAAAATCTGTCACGTAGATACTGTTAAGCCCGCTGTACAGATGAAAACCCGAGTCACAGCAACGGGCCCATGATACTTATGTACCAGTGTGTGTGGCGCATCAGGCAGTCGTGTGTCAGGTGATCTCACATGGAAAGTCCTGGAAATCTCAAATACAGCATTTCTTTTGTGTGTGTGTGTGTGACTTAATGAAATTTTTAAAAATTTATTTTATTGAGGTATAGTTGATTTACAATGTTGTGTTAATTTCTGCTGTATGGCAAAGTGATTCAGTTATATATATATAATATATATGTATATGTATATATACTCTTTTTCATATTCTTTTCTGTGATGGTTTATCACAGGATATTGAATATAGTTCCCTGTGCTATGCAGTAGGACCTTGATGTTCATCCATCCTATGTGTACTAGTTTGCATCTGCTAACCCCAAACTCCTAATCCATCCCTCCCTCACCCCCCTCCCCCTTGGCAACCACAGGTCTGTTCTCTGTGTCTGTGAGTCTATCAAATACAGTTTACTGACGACAACTATATTATTATTATACAATCACTATATTCTTAAATATATTTTTAATACATTTTAGAAGAAAACACTGCTAGCATCAACGCTTCCACAACACACTCCTAGAACCCTGGCATTCCAGGGAAAACAATGTAAACATGGGCTAAATGGCATTAAGCCATAATAGCCTGACCATCCTACGTCTCCTCTAAGAGCTGTACCTCCCAAGAGGAGACCCCTCAGCCCTCTTCTGTGGTGCGTGGGCAGCATCAAAGTTTGCCACTCTGACTCCTGTATCTCTATGCTTCCAGGAGGTTGACCTGCTATGCCTGACACATTTTTTATTTCTACATCATTCTTAGGTTATTATCAGCCTATGATAATAGACTGATGTTACCATATCAGTCTGACTTCAAAATCTGTCTTTAAGATCCTTTTGTGTCTGTTTGATCCCAACGACTGCAGATCCTGGGGATTTCTGCTTGTCACCACCTAGATTGCCTACAATCCGCCTGTCGTGCTCACTGCTTCGTTCAGAGGCATCATGTGACCTAACATGAGTATTACATGGAGTGAAAACGTAGATGCTCTCAGGCCGTGAGCATGTACAACATGTCCTGTCAGGAGCGTAATCCCACTTTAAAAGGATCCAGCTGTGAGCAGTCAGACACAGAAACCCGGGCGACAGGTTTGAGGGATGAGCAACAAGTCTAACAGTAGTTGCAGGGACAGGGCGTGGTCACATAGCCACACAGCCAAGCCACTAGCTCTTCCCCTGCAGAAACACGGTTGCTCACTGCAGCTTCCTTTTAGTCGTCTGAATAGACCCTTCTGGACCACGTCTGTCTGACTCTTCAGCCAGTTATGTGCCCTGAAGACCTCGCCCTCCCTAACAAACATTGCAACAGTTTCCCAAATCGTCACGAGCCACGCTTATAATGATCCACCAGCTTACATACCATAGAATTTCACAGGTTTCCAAATGCCACACCAGCACTGTTCAATAGGAATCAAATGCAAACCACATATGTAATTCAAAATGTCCCAGTAGCCACAATTTTGTTTTTGTTTTTTTTAATTGGAGTGTAGTTGATTCACAATGTTGTGTTAGTTTCAGGTGTACAGCAACATGATTCAGTTCTACACACACATATATATCTATTCTTTTTCAGATTCTTTTCCCTTATAGGTTATTACAAGATATTGAGTATAGTTTCCCCTAGCAGCCATGTTTTAGAAGTTAAAACAGGTGAAATCAATTTAATAACAAATTTTATTTAATCCAGTCAATCCACATGGTTATCATTTCAATATGAAATCAATGTCAGAAGTTATGAATGGAATGTTTTACATTCTTTCTTTGGTACTAAGTCTTTGAAATCTGAGATGTGTCTGTAACTCGCAGCCTGTCTCACTTTGGACTGGACCGTTAACAAGCTCCCAAAGCCACTTGGGCTAGTGGTTACTACTGAAAAGTGCCGCGCCAGACTTGTTGAAACTCAGATGAATATGTTCTTAGAACATCCAAATATCCAAATACCCAGTTGATGGGTTTTTAACTAAGTTTCTGCAAGGAGGTATTGACTAAACACTTTTGACCTGTAGCTTCTATACCAGGTCACCATTTGTGATTAGGATGAATAATAATAAATTAATTATGGTGAAGAACAGCTAGATGCTTTTACTGTGTATAAATGAAAATGAATAAATTTATTAAAGTGGTGATAGAGTGCAAAAATAGAACCACCATACTGGCTGCCAGAAATTCAATTATTGATAATCAGGTAGGGTCTACCGAGGCTAGGAACCTAGAAATTCATAGTGTGGCTCCTTGATTATTTTTATAGTTAATGCAGAAAACGTAACACATATAGAGTAGGTTCCCAGTTTCTTGTTCCTCTTCACAAAGGACTGAAAAGATGATGGCTCTTAAACAGTGTCCAGTCTGAATCTCTTTTCCATGTCCACATTTTCTTATCTGGAATAAGTTAGAATATTCTTGCCCCCATCAGCAATCACAGAGTGCTCTTGAGATTTTAGGTTCTGGGGAATGGTCATTTAAGCTATAGCTTCAGCTTTCTTAGCTGAATGGTTAGCATTTCTAGTAGTTGTATTCTCTTTATTTTTTAAATTTAATTTTTATTTTGTATTGGAGTATAGTTGATTTACAATGTTGTGTTAGTTTCAGGTGTACAGCAAAGTGATTCAGATCTATCTATCTATCTATATAGATAGATAGTTATATTCTTTTTCAGATTCTTTTCCCATATAGGTTATTACAGAGTATTGAGTATAGTCCCCTGTGCTATACAGTAGGTCCTTGTGGATTATCTATTTTATATATAGTAGTGTGTATATGTTGATCCCAAACTCCTAATTTTTCCCTCTCCCCATGTTCTCTTTAGAGAGGAGTATTTTTCTGTCCACCTTGACAATGGGAGGAAGCTTATAAGGTCTCTTTTGTGGAAGAAGAGTCTTTTTCTTTTTTAGAGTAAGATTAAATCTGATGTCCATCTGTTTGGCACCATGATACTTCCTGTGTAATATCATTAAACATTTCTCACTATAATAGTTCAGGGCATCGCATTTAGTTATCTCAGGCCTAATATTGTATATTAGCGTTAGCAGAGAGGAAGATAGGGCAGGGCAGAAGGTGATGGAAATAGCAGAAATGGGTAGGAGGTAGATAATATGATAATAGCCACCGCCAGACATCTGCCATGTGCCAGGTTCACGTATAGACACGGCTTACATAGCCTACGTACAATAGCTCCGAATTCTTACAACAACTGCACGAAGTCGTCAGATGTAGTTTCATTTTTCAGATAAAGAAACTGAGCCTGAGAAGCAGTCTTTTGAAGAAAGTGACAAACCTAGTCTGAAATAGAATTCAGATGAAGTATGGCCCGTTCTCTTTTCCCCACACCATGATGCCTCCCAATAAAGCAAAACAAATGAAAAAGGAAATGGTTTGCTGTAAACCAACTGCAAACCATAAGACATATTGAAGGAAAGGGCAGAGTGTGAATTACACAGCATGATATAAACTTGGTGGGAGAAATAAAGCATTTCATCACTTCCTGAACGACAGAGACGAGGGAACAATTGAAGAGGCAGTGAAAGCAATGGTGTCCTGAGGTGATGACAAATACGCTTCCACAGAAAGTGAAGTTTCAGAGGAACAGTGAAAATGGAAGAAGTAGGAAGGACTGAATGTGTACAAGTGAGAAGTATGATTAAGAGACCAAAGCAGAGAGAAAAAAGTAATTTGGGTGACCTTTACATCAGTGGCATTCAAAGTTTTCTGACTGCAGCCCAGAGTAAGAAATATATTTTACATAGGGACCCAGTTAACTAACACTGTGTGTGTGTGTGTGTGTGTGTGTGTGTGTGTGTACCACTAAAACACAGGTGCAAAGGGAATTCAGTGGAGAAAGGACAGTCTTTATTTATTTTTTCATTTCAAATATTTTTTTTAAAGTTTTTTTTTTTTTAAATAAGTTTTTACATTCTTTTTAAAAATATTTATTTAATTTATTGGCTGAGTCGGGTCTTAGTTGCGGCACACTGGGTCTTCGTTGAGGCGCCGGGCTTCTCTCTAGTTGTGGCGTGCGGGGTCCAGAGCATGTAGGCTCTGTAGTTTGAGGCACGCAGTTTCTCTCGTTGAGGAGCACGAGCTCAGTAGTTGTGGTGTGCGGGCTTAGTTGCCCCGCAGCATGTGGGATCTTAATTCCCCGACCAAGGATGGAACCTGCGTCCCCTGCATTGGAAGGCAGATTCTTGACCTCTGGACCACCAGGGAAGTCCCCCATTTCAAATATTAAAAAAAAATTTTTATTTTATATTGGACTATGGTTGATTTACAATGTTGTGTTAGTTTCAGGTGTACAGCAAAGTGGTTCAGTTATACATATACATGTATCTATTCTTTTTCAAATTCTTTTCCCATTTAGGTTATTACAGAACATTGAGCAGAGTTCCCTGTGCTATACAGTAGGTCCTTGTTGTTTATCTATTTTATATATAGTAGTGTGTATCTGTTAATCCCAAACTCCCAATTTATCCCTCCTGCTCACCTTTCCCCTTTGGTAACCATAAGTTTGTTTTCTATGTCTGGGTCTGTTTCTGTTTTGTAAATAAGTTCATTTGTATCATTTTTTTTTAGAGTCCACATATAAGTGATATCATATGACACTGTTAGGAGGATAAATATACAATGACAGACTAGAAGAAAATATTTGCAAAGTACATATTGATAAAAGACTTATATCCAGAATATGTAAATAACTCTCAAAACTCTCCATAAGAAAACAACCCAATTAAAAAATGGGCAAAAGAGTTGGACCCTTCATCAGAGAAGATATACAGATGGCAAATCAGCACAAGATGCTCAACATTATTAGTCATAAGAGAAGTGCAGATTAAAATTGCAATGAGATAACCACCACCCACTTATTAGAAGGGCAAAAATTAAGACCAGCTCTATCAAGTTTTGGCATGGGTGTGGAGAAAGCTCTCAGTAGAACACTGCTGGTGGGAATGTAAAATGATATGACCACTTTGGGGAGCAGTTTGGCAGTTTCTTAGGTTAATACACCTACTGTGTGATCCAGCTGTTCCACTCCTAGGTATTTACCTAAGAGAAGTGAAAGCATATGTCCACACAAAGATCTGTACACAGATGTTTATAGCAGCTTTATTTGTAACCACCCCAAACTGAAAACAACCCAAAAGTCCATCACCAGGAAAATGAATAAACTAACTACTGCATATCCATACAAGAAGATACTATTCAGCAGTAAAAAAGAATAAACTATTGGTACATGTTATAATAATATGGATGATCTCAAAATAATTATGCTTAGCGTCAGTAGCCAGACAAAAGAGAGTGCATGCTGTTAGGCAGAACATTCTCTGACATAAATCGCACCAATGTTCTCTTAGGTCTGTCTCCCAAGGCAATAGAAATAAAACTGAAAATAAACAAATGGGACCTAATCAAACTTACAACTTTTGCACAGCAAAGGAAATCATAAGCAAAACGAAAAGACCACCTATAGAATGGGAGAAAATATTTGCAAACCAAGCAACTGACAAAAGATTAATCTCCAAAATATACAAACAGTTCATACAATTCGGCAACAACAAAAAAAGAACCCAATAGAAAAATGGGCAGAAGACCTTAATAGACATTTCTCCAAAGAAGACATACAGATGGCCAGTAGGCACATGAAAAGATGCTTAACATCACTAATTATTAGAGAAATGCAAATCAAAACTACAATGAGGTACCACCTCACACCGGTCAGAATGGCCATCACTAAAAAGTCTACAAATAACAAATGCTGGAGAGGGTGTGGAGAAAAGAGAACCCTCCTGCACTGTTGGTGGGAATGTAAGTTGGTGCAGCCACTATGGAAAACAGTATGGAGGTTCCTTAAAAAACTAAAAATAGAATTACCATATGACCCAGCAATCCCACTCCTGGGAATATACTCAGACAAAACTATAATTCAAAAAGATACATGAACCCCTATGTTCATAGCTGCATGGTTCACAATAGCCAAGACATGGAAACAACCTAAGCGTCCATCAACAGAGGAATGGATAAAGAAAATGTGGTACATATATACAATGGAATATTACTCAGCCATAAAAAAGAATGAAATAATGCCATTTGCAGCAACATGGTTGCAACTAGAGGTAATCATACTAAGTGAAGTAAGTCAGACAGAGAAAGACAAATACCATATGATATCACTTATATGTGAAATCTAAAATATGGCACAAATGGACTTATCTATTGTACAAAACAGAAACAGACTCAGACATAGAGAACAGACTTGTGGTTACCAAGGGCAGGGGAGGGTATGACTGGGAGTTTGGGATTAGCATATGCAAACTATTACATATAGAATGGATAAACAACAAGGACCTGCCGTATAGCACAGAGACCTATATTCAATATCCTGTGATAAACCATAATGGAAAAGAATATAAAAAAAGAATGTATATATGTGTATAACTGAGTCACTTTGCTGTACAGCAGAGATTGGCACAATGTTGTAAATCAACTATATTTCAATTAAAAAAATTTTAAAAAAGAGAGTGCAGGGCTTCCCTGGTGGCGCAGTGGTTGAGAATCTGCCTGCCAATGCAGGGGACACGGGTTCGAGCCCTGGTCTGGGAAGATCCCACATACCGCAGAGCAACTAGGCCTCTGAGCCACAATTGCTGAGCCTGCGCGTCTGGAGCCTGTGCTCCACAACAGGAGAGGCCGCGATAGTGAGAGGCCCGCGCACCGCGATGAAGAGTGGCCCCCGCTTGCCACAACTGGAGAAAGCCCTTGCACAGAAACGAAGACCCAACACACCCAAAAGTAAATAAATAAATTTATAAAAAAAAAAAAAAAAAAAAAAAAAAAAAAAAAAAAAAAAAGAGAGTGCATGCTATATGATGCCATTTATATAAAATTGTAGAAAATCCAAGTTAATTTATAGGAACTGAACGCAGTTAAGTGGCTGCCTGGGTGTAGGAAAGGGCAGGGAGTGGGAAAAGGTAGAATTTCCAAAGGCGGGTGAGAAAATTTGGGGGTGATGGATCTGCTTTTTATTTTGACTGTGGTGATATTTCATGGATAGGGTTGCCAGATTTAGCAAGTGAAAATATAAGGCGCCAACTAAATTTGAATTTCAGATAAAGAATATTTTTAGTATAAGTATGTACCATGCAATGTTTGGAACATACTTATACTAAAAAAAAATACTTAGTGTTTATCTGAAATTCAAACGTAACTGGGTGTTCTGTATTTATGTGGCACCCTGCTCATGTGTGTACATGTTTGTAAGACCTAAATTGCACACTTTAAATACATGCAGTTTATTGCATGTCAGTTACACTTCAATAAAGTTGTTAAAAGGAGAAGAAGAAATTGTATTAACCAAGGAAGATGTGAGGATTTTCCCAGGTCCTCTCAGCGTGGCAGCCATGCCAAGACCAAGGTCCCAATGTCGTTCTTCTCCTGCCCAAGGGCTCTTCCTGCTGCACCAAGTTGATTCAAGAAGAAAACGTTTGTTCACAGGGAGGGGAGAGTAGATCCCCAAAGTAAGGACATGCAGATATGGACTGATAAGGAAACTTAACTTAGTTTTTAATGTATAATCTCTGCTCTCACGTGGCTTTGTGAGTCTAATATTTCACCTGTTCACAGACCCATTTTAAAAACAAAGTGCCACAATGTCGTGAGTCTGTTCTTGGAATAAATGAGGACTTGTTTCATTTCAATCCCCTTAACTAGTATCTGGGATCACAGCCAGTTCCCTGGCTGGCTGAGTAGAAAAGGGTAAAGGTATAATTAAAAAGATACAAAAATGTATAGAATGGGTAATTAACAAGGCCCTACTGTATAGCACAGGGAATTATATTCAATATCCTGGGAAAAACCATATGGAAAAGAATATAAAAAAGAATCTATTTATATGTATAACTGAGTCGCTTTGCTGTACAGCAGAAATTAACACATGTAAATCAACTGTACTTCAATACAAATTTTTTTAAAAGATACAAAAGTGTAAAGAGTACCTATCTGTTGATTACTGCTTACCTGCTTTTTTACAATTAAACATTTCTCAATAATCCCAATAGCGAGTTCCCATGTTTTTCTTACAACCCACTTTCAGCCATTTTAAAGCCATTTTTACTCATTTATTATATAATTTACAAGGTGGAGAAACAGCACTTACTAGTCTAAATTGCCCTGGTCTAAACTGAAGTCACTTACTGCCATCTAGAAATAAACAATCCTTTCCTGATGTCCTGTTTATCCAGGGGATAGAGAAGGAAATGGCCATATTTCATGAAGGCTAAGAAGTGTTATTTTCATACATTACATTTTAACTTGTCTGTAATTGTGATGTGCCTTGCTATCAATGCCTACATTTAAAGTAGTAAGTTTCTTTTCTTTTCTCTTTCTGAAGCAAACCTAGTATTAAGTCGATGGTACATTTTACAATCCATAGCAGCTGTTTCCACCCAGCCCAGAGTCAGTTAAGCTCTCCTCTCTGGATTAGGTGGTAATTACCATCATTACTCAGAGCACAAACAGAGCAACGCATACCTGTTTAGCGGTAAACCAGTGCCATTCTTACCTCGTGTTATTATTTCCGGTGTATCTGTATCATTTATCATCTCACCCACTTTTCTATTTTTTATCTGCACTGGCATGTTAACTATATTTGCATCTCCTCACTGGTCACTTACACAACTCTAATAATGAGAGAATCAATGATCACAGAGTCAGAAATGAGATGGGCCAAATTAACACCAGCAGAGTAGGATAAAGCAACACTTTCTCTGGGACCTTTTGTACAAATAAAATTTAGCCTCTTTGATGCAAAATAGTGCATTTCAATGAAATACTTATTTTTGCAGTGATGTACTCAGCTATTTGACTCTAACAAATGGAGAAGCTTTCTGTCTAAAACACGCATGGAGAAAGTGTCAAATAAAAGGCAAATATGAGACACACTCCAGATCAGAGGATAGTCAACTCTGCCCTGTGGCCTGCGGGGTCTTAGTTCCCCGACCAGGGATCGAACCCGTGCCCCCTGCAGTGGAAGCGCGGAGTCCTAACCACTGGACCGCCAGGGAAGTCCCTATGGCTCGTTTTTGTGCTGCAAAGACAGAGCTGAGTTGTGGTGACAGGCGCGCTAAGGCCCCAGAGTCTGAAACATGTACTCGCTGGCCCTTCAGAGCACAGTTTGCCCACCTCCGCTCTAGCTCAGAGGGCTTGAGAGGGACACGGCCCTCTCTCCCCCGCATTTCGTGAAGGTGAGCGCTGAGGGGGCCCCTGGCTGGCCTCCATTTCTCTGTTTCCGTGTAAAGTCATATCCTCATGCGTGAGAGCATAAAGACCAAATGAATTATAATTCAGCATGTGATCGAGAGCCAGATGGTAGTGACTTCAAATCATTGTATGTGGTATTAAAAGTAGATTGTAAAGCAATAGAAAAAAAAGTCGCATTGGGTGTGTGCTTTCCTTTTCTTCTGTGAGGAGTTCCCCTATGTGCTCTGTAGCAGACAAGTCAGGGGCCTCACGTCCTCCTTCTTTCCAGGGAGCCTCCGTTTTGTTTGGGTGCATAATTTGGCCTCATATGACTCAGGGTTAAACCCTGATTCATGCATGCCAGGCCCTGAAACCCCGGTCCTCTTCCAGCGCTTGGTTTTAGGAGGAGATAAATGACTCAGTTCTGACCAATAAAATGAGAGAGGAATTCACCTGCTGTTTTCGAGGAAGGGCTTCTCCACTGGTGAAACACACACACCCCTCTGGGGCATTATGGTACCTGCATAATATTATGCAGGTACCATGTGGTACCTGCATATGATACCTGGAGCTGTGACAGCCTCCTTGGAGCCTCAAGGGGAGCTTGCCTGAAGGCGACCTGGTACCCTGAGGATGCAGAACACCTGAAGGCAGCCTGGTACCCTGAGGATGCAAAGCACAGACCTGGGAAGAGTGTATTGTTCTGAGGACATCGCTGGGCATTAAGCAAGCCCAGGTTCCTCAGACCTCAGATCTTACAATATGACACATTGATTTCTCTTATCATTTAATTCATTTGTGATGACTTCCTGTTACTTGCAGTGCTCTGGTGGGTTTTTATTAGTTTTACATACGTACATCTTAATATCTTTTCTCATGGGAACGTCTGAGGACTGTCTCCATGAATGGTAAAGAGTTCCTTATAATAAATTGACTATTTTACACACATTTATACGGGAAAATTCCAAATCAAAACCAAACCAAAACAATGAAACCTATTTGTTATTATTTTTTTGTAAATTTATTTATTTATTTATTTTTGGCTGCATTGGGTCCTTGTTGCTGCACGCGGGCTTTCTCTAGTTGTGGTGAGCAGGGGCTACTCTTTGTTGCGGTGCATGGGCTTCTCATTACGGTGGCTTCTTTTGCTGCGGAGCACGGGCTCTAGGCATGTGGGCTTCAGTAGTTGTGGCATGCGGGCTCGGTAGTGGTGGCTCGCGGGCTCTAGAGCGCAGGCTCAGTAGTTGTGGCACATGGGCTTAGTTGCTCTGCGACATGTGGGATCTTCCCGGACCAGGGCTTGAACCTATGTCCCCTGCATTGGCAGGCAGATTCTTTTTTTGTTTTTTAGAAATTTCATGTAATGTCTGAAACATTTATATTAACATATTTCCATACAAATAACCCAAAGAAAGTTTAGTATTGTTTTTGTTTGTTTGTTTGTTTCTTTTATACAGCAGGTTCTTACTAGTCATCAATTTTATACACATCATTGTCTACATGTCAATCCCAATCGCCCAATTCAGCACACCAGCATCCCCACCCCACCGCGGTTTCCCCCCCTTGGTGTCCATACGTTTGTTCTCTACATCTGTGTCTCAACTTCTGCCCTGGCAGGCGGATTCTTAACCACTGCGCCACCAGGGAATTCTGAAACCTATTTATTATTATCTACTTAGATTTTGTCTTCAGGGAGATAAACGTGTAGAGAATCACTTGGTTGCAGTTTTGTCAAGATGAGTCTGTCAGCTTTATTTTTCAAGTAAGAGTCCAGAGATGTTTACAAAACTTTTGATCCTGCCTTTTTTCTGTGTTCACATGGAAAAGCACGGAATTTTATACTTTTGGATTACATCAGCAACTTAATGTTAAAGTAGTCAATCCTTCAACAAATATTACCAAGCATTTGCTTAGCGCACTGCACCGCCCAGGATGCTTTGGAAGTTTGAAGCAAATAGAAGACAGTTTGAGTCTCTAAGGGAACTAACCTGGGGCTGCTTGACAAGCAGAGAGACAAGACACGCTCCTAAAATAGCTGGGGACCCTGACCTCACACATGAAACACGGACCAAGCTGTACTTTACCGCTTCACGGAATAATAATGTCTGTCCTGAGAGCAGACAGTGCTGCTGAAGGAGGAGAACGAGGTCTCTTTAGACTGTATGGTGCGCCTGTCCATTTGGGATCACCCTCTCATCTATGGGGATGAGATGTGTCTCCTTCCTGGGGATCACCCTCTCATCTATGGGGATGAGATGTGTCTCCTTCCTGGGGATCACCCTCTCATCTATGGGGATGAGATGTGTCTCCTTCCTGGGGATCACCCTCTCATCTATGGGGATGAGATGTGTCTCCTTCCTGGGGATCACCCTCTCATCTATGGGGATGAGATGTGTCTCCTTCCTGGGGATCACCCTCTCATCTATGGGGATGAGATGTGTCTCCTTCCTGGGGATCACCCTCTCATCTATGGGTCACCCACCTGGGGATGCTGTGTCTCCTTCCTTCCTATCCGTCTGATTGAGATTCCTTCTTTGTATCTTCAGTCGTGGACGATCTTTTCAGCTAGTCTTCTGGTCTTTTGCATCCACAGTTGCTCTGTAAATAGTGGTGATTTTGGTGTGCCGGTGGTGGCGGGAGGGGAATGAGATCAGGGCCTTCCTGCTCCGCCATCTTCCAAACGCATATCGACAAACTGAGTCTTCCAGGTCATCCGATGGTTAGACCTATTGAATACTTGCACGAATTGCATTGAAATACAGAGTTTAAAACTGTTCCTGGCCATGAGCCCACTGTGTGCCGGTTGTTAGAAAAGGAGAGTCCTGTGCACATCAGCAGTTATAACAATTATCATCTCCTCTCCTTTCCCCACGTGCATATGTGAGATGTGTCCCTTAGAGTTTGTTTCATATTTCACATCCCTCCCTCTGACCTTCGCCTTGGCTTGCTTCCCCCGACAAACCCTGCTGTTCTGCATGGCACATCTGTAATGGCCAATTTATACCCGTATTGTCAACATATTTTCAAATACACGTGTTAAAACACTCACTTCCGTGTTCCACTCGATGCCTTTCGATTTATTTCCTTGGTGTGTTTCATTTTGGTCACTGAAGTGGAGAATTGGCCTCATGAGGCCATATTACGGGGCGAAGTGATATTGCTGTGAGCACTCATCCTTCTCTGTGCCTCCAACTATTCATAATCAATGTTGTGAAAAGCAGTTCTCTGACCTTACCCTGAACTGTCGAATCATGAAGTCCAGACTAGGAGGGTCTAAGGCAGTTCTGGAAATTAGATTGCTTATAGATATTTAAAGAACTGCTTGTTTCTCCCTCAGCATGACTTTATATATACTTCCCATCTTATGATGGAATTCTTTTTTTTTTTAAAGATTTATTGATTGATTGTTTGATTGCTATGTTGGGTCTTCGTTTCTGTGCTTTCTCTAGTTGCGGCAAGCAGGGGCCACTCTTCATCGTGGTGCACGGGCCTCTCACTATCGCGGCCTCTGTTGTTGCGGAGCACAGGCTCCAGACACGCAGGCTCAGTAGCTGTGGCTCACGGGCCCAGTTGCTCCGCGGCATGTGGGATCTTCCCAGACCAGGGCTCGAACCCGTGTCCCCTGCATTGGCAGGCAGACTCTCAACCACTGCGCCACCAGGGAAGCCCCATGATGGAATTCTTTTTTTTTTTTTTTGATGGAATTCTTTAATTCACTTATTCAACAAACAATTCTCTTCAGCATTCAACACATGCTTCTTGAGGACCTACTATGTTCCAAGCACTGTGCTGGCAATTAAGACTTTACAGAGATTATATGCATATATATTATATATATATCATATATATATATATATATATAATTCAACCATGAGGAAGAGGACATCTGCCATTTGTGACCACACGGATGGACCTTGAGGACATTATACTTAGTGAAATAAGTCAGACAGAGAAAGACAAATACTGTATGATATCAGATATATGTAGAATCTAAAAAAGCCACACACTTAAAGTGTGGAACGGTGGTTACCAGGGGCTGGGAATTGGTGGGATAGGACAAATGTTGTTTAAAGGTACAGACTTGCAAAGAGTAGCAAATAAGCCTAGAGATCTAATGCACCACAGAGTGAGTATGGACAACAGTATGGTATTATTATCATCAAACTTGCTAAGAGACTAGTTTTAATTTGTCCAACCACTAAAAAGAAATGATAGATGTGCTAATTATCACTACAATGGCGATCATATTAGAATATATAAATGTATCAAATCAACATGTTGTATACCTTAAATGTACACAATGTTATATGTCAAATTTTTTCAATTAAAAAAAATTTTTTTAAGTGTTCACAGAGATAAATAAAATATACCCTTTACCCTCTAGGAGGTTACAAATGGAGTAGATCCAATAAGTATGACATTTTTAAAGATGAAATAAAGAAACTCCTGTGAACGCAGCATGCTGAGTGTCTAATTTTGACTTGGTGGGATTAGGGATGTTTTCCAGAAGAGGCAGCACTCACAATAAGCCTTGAAAGATGAGTTTTGATCATGAGAAAAGGTGAAGGAAGGTAAGACTCCATCAGTAGGCTCGGCTCAGTTTATGAAGACACGAGTCAGAAATCCTAGGAAATCTGGATGAAAAAAATTATAGGCACCATTATAGAAAACCATTTCATGTTTTTTAGGCGAAGAGATACGTTATTTTACCTCCGTTTTAGATTCCTCCTGGCAGCTGTGTGGAGGATGGATTGGATAGAAGAGAAGCTAGAGCCAAGAGTAGTTAGGAGGTTACTGCGATAAGCCAGATGAAAGATGCTGAAGGACTATTTACAAGTATCACCTGCCCCTCAAATACAAGAGAAGCTCCTTGAAGGCAGGGTCTTGGCTTTGTTCGCTACTCTATGCCCAGCACTTGGAACGGTGCCTGGTGTATAGTTCAATAAATATTTGTTGAAGGAATGAATCTATCAGTGAGAGAATAAAGGAATGATTTCATTAATTAATTGAAACCCTGCAAATGCAGAGGAGAGAAGTCAGAAAGAGACCTCTGCCTCAGGATGGAACTTTCTTTCTCTATTGACACATGCCATGGCCGGGCCTTTCCGAGTGTTGGCAGCAGGTGATGCTTGTTGGAAAGCCGCCAGGATTCGCAGGTCTGGGCTCTTCCCAGCCTCCGTGGCATCTGCTGCTGCCTTTCTGTCCACCATCATCAGAGGTTGGACAAACTATGGCTCCTGGATCAAATTTGTCCTGCCCCCTGTGAGCAAAGAATGGTTTTTACTTTTTCAAATGGTTGGGGGGAAAAGCAAAAGAAGGATAATGGTTTGTAACATGTGAAAATTACATGAAATTAAAATTTCAATGTCTATAAATAAACTTTTATTGGAACCCAGCCACGCCCATTTGTTTACATAGTGTCCATGACTGCTTTTGCCCTAAAGGGCAGAGCTGAGTAGTTGAGACAGAGGCTATATGCCCTGCACGCAAAGCCACGAATATTTCCTCTCTGGTCTTTTACGGGAGAAGTTTGCCAACCCCTGATCTAGAGGAGCGCTCAGGAAAGGCTTCGAAGTTTATTCACACTAAGAAATAAATCGGGGGCTTCCCTGGTGGCGCAGCGGTTGAGAGTCTGCCTGCCAATGCAGGAGACACGGGTTCGAGCCCTGGTCTGGGAAGATCCCACATGCCGCGGAGCAACTGGGCCCATGAGCCACAACTACTGAGCCTGCGCGTCTGGAGCCTGTGCTCCGCAACAAGAGAGGCCGCGACAGTGAGAGGTCCGCGCACCGCGATGAAGAGTGGCCCCCGCTCGCCGCAACTGGAGAAAGCCCTCGCACAGAAACGAAGACCCAACACAGACAAAAATAAATAAATAAATAAATAATTTTAAAAAAAAGAAAGAAATCGTTTATCAGTGAAAGCTCCTATTTTAAAAAATGTAGCAGGTAAGACAAAGCATCAAATTAAAACAAGAAGCAAACAGACAAGAAAGAGGAAGAGACACGAATAATAATACTGCTGTATCTTATGTGCCATATCCTCAGATAAGCACTTCTTTCAATAAAATTATTTCGTCTCCTTCTAGCAAGGCTACCAGACAGGCATCACTATTCTTTTTTTTTTTTTTAACCATTTAAAAAAATTGAACTATATGTAATTTACAATGTTGTGTTACTTTCAGGTGTACAGCAAAGTGATTCAGTTATACATATACACACACACATATATATATATTCTTTGTCAGATTCTTTTCTATTATAGGTCATTACAAAATATTGAATGTAGTTCCCTGTGCTCTACAGTAGGTCATTTTTGGTTATCTATTTTATATATAGTGGTGTGTATCTGTTAATCCTATACTCTTAATTTATCCCTCTCCCCTTTCCCATTTGGTAACCATAAGTTTGTTTTCTATGTCTGTGAGTCTATTTCTGTTTTGTAAATAAGTTCATTTGTACCATTTTTTAAGATTCCACATATAATCGATATCATATGCTATTTGTCTTTCTCTGTCTGACTTACTTCACTTAGTATGATAATCTCTAGGTCCGTCCATGTTGCAGCAAATGTCATTATTTTGTTTTTCTTATGGCTGAGTAACATTCCATTGTATGTATATAATACATCTTCTTTATCCATTCCTCTGTTGATGGACATTTAGGTTGCTTCCATGTCCTGGCTATTGTCAATAGTGCTGCAATGAACACTGGGGTGCGTGTATCTTTTTCCATTTTAGAGATGAGGAGCCTAAACTCAGAGGCCGAATGATGTTCCCTGGGTCACAAAGCACAAGACAAAGCCAGGATTTGACCCTGCGGTGGTTTAGCTTCAAAAACACATCTTTGACTGTAACTTGAGAATTTCAGACACTGATGAACAAGTCACGTTGGGCACATACAGGGGAGACAGGATCTACCCACTGACCTTGAGATCACAGTTTCTCCAGGGCAGGAAGATGCAGAAATGAGGACCCACGAAGCCTGGCACAGGTGTAAATGGAAGTACCTCTCCTTCCCCCATCATGACGTGGCTCTCCTGGCAGTAGACCAATGCTGGGCAGGTCTGTTTCAGGATTACAGCTGCGGGTTGTCCCCCTGGAGCTGGTCTTCAGGTGTCGACAAGAACTCCAAAGCAGATGGGCACATGAGAGTTTTATTAACCCAGGAGCTGTCAACTTCATGGCTGGCAAATGAGGGCCGGGGTTTTGGGGAAAACAATGAAAGATCCAAGAAAACTTGCCATAGGATGAAAAGCAACTAGGAACACCCTAAGGGACGTAGCAACAGTTGTCGAACAGAGATGATAGCTGTTAAAGGAAAAATAAAGCGACCGTGGATTGGACAGGAATTGGAAGTTTGACCTTGAAGCAGGGAATCGGATCCAGCAGAGAGTCTCGGCTCTGGAGGATGAGGGTTAGGGGAGGAAAATATGGGTCATTTAAAGCCAAACACCCGTGGAACTGCCCATCAGGGAAACCCCATGTCTGCGTTGCTGGCTGGTGGTGAGAGTGGAGTTTTTGGTTAGGTGAGCATCGGGCCGGCTCCAGGGGACGGCTGTGACCCTGGCGCACCGCGGACGGTGACGCCAGCCGCCCCTGCTGTACAGGCGGGCGCCTGCGTCAGCTATGCAGCCACGGAAGGGTGTCCCAGAACTTCCTGTGCCATTCACGCTGCATCACGCTATTTCTAAAGCACACATGAGGACTTGGGGTTTCAGGAAAGTCCAGTGACTCAACTGAAATGCCACAGAGAAGCTCGATTCTCTGGGGAGCTCCTCTCCCCACACTTGGTTTGTAAAGCACGTTCACTTTCTACGATTCTGTCTAAAACGAAGTGTTTAGGCTCAGCTGTCAAGTAATTCCTCTTCTAAAAAATGTATTGTGGTCTGCAGAGTGACAAGGAAAAACTATAGATATACATCTGCTCTCACTTCTGCAATAGCGTGAGGTGATGACAAAATTTTAGCAACAACCAAAAATTACATGGAGGATCAATATTTTCCCAAATCTGCTGGTGTCTGCAGGATGCACACAGGTGACCCAACGAGGAAAAGGATCCATGTTTAGATAAGTTTGGGAAACGCTGGGTTACATAATTGCAAACAAGTTAATTCACCGCAGGATTTCTCAGAACTTATTTTTTTAAATAAATTTATTTATTTATTTTTGGCTGTGTTAGGTCTTCACTGCTGCGCGCAGGCTTTCTCTAGTTGTGGCAAGTGGAGGCTACTCTTCATTGCGGTGCATGGGCTTCTCATTGCCGTGGCTTCTCTTTGTTTCGGAGCACGGGTTCGAGGCGCACGGTAGTTGTGACACATGGGCTCAGTAGTTGTGGCATGCGGACTCAGTAGTTGTGGCTCGTGGGCTCTACAGCATAGGCTCAGTAGTTGTGGCGCACGGGCCCAGCTGCTCTGCGGCATGTGGGATCTTCTCAGACCAGGGCTCGAACCCGTGTCCCCTGCATTGGCAGGCGGATTCTTAACCACTGTGCCACCAGGGAAGCCCAGATTTCTCAGAACTTTTAACGCGCTTTCATATGCTGGGACTCTCTCAACGGCAAACGGATAGTGTTCTCAAGTGTATTTGACAATAGAGAACCCCCAGTTCACGCCCAGGCTTTGTCATGGTCACTCATGGGAGCAGCATTAGGGGAACATTTGGGAAAACACCAGCCTCAAAATGCCCTGATATTCCAGCAAGACTAATACGGTTGTACTTTCATCCTGTTTGCAGGAGATTGCAAACTTTTCCTTATGGCAGGAGTTTTGTAGGTGAGCCCTCCACACCCGTCAAATTGGGAGAGAAAACAGGTTTTCATGCTTGGGCCATCCTATACGTTACCTGAGTGAGAGCCTGGGGCCACGATGGGTCCATCACGGGAAATGAGGCACAGTGAACACGCAGGCGTTGCGGGAGCCGCGGTGATTGGGAAGCTGGGGAAACATCTGCCCAAAGCCTGTGTCTGGGGAGCGATTTCTCACATTTTCAGCTCCCTTGGAAAGCTTGGATGGTGTTTCCAGGCACAGACTTGTAACCACACCGACCACTGCATTGGAGCATGTGGTCAAACCCCGCCCACCTGTGCTCCCTGCAAACCCTGAGCCAAGACAAAACGAGAGGGGCCACGGGGTCAGGAAGGGCCAGGTGACACCATGACCACAGCACAGCCTCCGCTTCCGAGGTCTGGGGTTCACCTTGGGTAAGAGGAGTGACGTTTCTTCTTTGTGTTCACCAATCTGCCCAGACAATCCTGCAGCCACTTTGGTTCCGGGACTTCTGAAACTCTTCCTGGGCCAGCAGATCATTGCCTGTTCTAATCAGGACCATTCTGGCTCCTCTTTACATGTTCACATCATCAACTTTCAACACCAAGTGTATGGAAGCCATCTTTTCCCAGACCTCCTCTTAATTTTGCTTCACGCACTTCCACAATTCATTGATTCCTTTGTTCATTGTCTTACATTTAAAATACCAATGTTTATTAAATGCCCCTGCCTTTGGGCATCATCTGTTATGAGCTGTCTTCCTCTTCTGACAATTTTCTCCATCTTCCCATGGCTTCTAATACATTTGGGGGATTTTCTAATCCTCATTTCAGGATTTTATCTCTCTAGATAAAACATCTCAATGTCTAAAGACCAACATCCTGCAAATATGGTATTAGTGAGGAGTTTTAAAGACTGTGTCTGCTATTCAACAGCCAAGACATGGAAACAACCTAAATGTCCATTGACAAATGAATGCATAAAGAAGATGTGGTACATATATACAATGGAATAGTACTCAGCTATAAAAAAGAACAAAATAATGCCACTTGCAGCAACATGGATGAACTTAGAGATTATCATACGAAGTGAAGTAAGTCAGACAGAGAAAGACAAATACCATATGATATCACTTATATGTGGAATCTAAAGTATGACACAAATGAACTTATCTACGAAACAGAAACAGACTCACAGACATAGAGAACAGACTTGTGGTTGCCAAGGGGGAGGGGTTGGGGGGATGGATTGGGAGTTTGGGATTAGCAGATGCAAACTATTATATAGAGAATGGATAAACAACCAAGTCCGACTGTATAGCACAGGGAACTATATTCAATATCCTGTGATAAACCATAATGGAAAAGAATCTGAAAAAGAATGCATATATATATATGTGTATGTATAACTGAATCATTTTGCTGTACTGCAGAAATTAACACAACATTGTAAATCAACTATACTTCAATAAACTAAACTTTAAAAAAAGAACGTGTCTGTATTAAGTTGGTTATAAAGAAAACCGTGAGACAGCCTGTCGGCTCATTAGCTGTGACTCTGGACAAGTAACCAATCCTTCTGGGCCTCGTTTTCCCCACCTATAAACTGGGGGAAATAATACTCCCAACTTCATTTGGTTATTACAAGGAGTAATTGAATTAACATATCTAAAAGGCTTATGAGAGCACCTAGAATATAGTCAATGACATACAAGCATTAGCTATTATTATTTCCACCATTTAGAATAAAGCATCTTAGAATAAAGTGTGGAGATTTTTTTAAAGTGTTTTTTTCTTTCTGTTTTAAGGCCCAGATTATGTAAAGGATCATCTCCCTGAAGTTGCTCAGCAGACTTCCTATATAGGAGAAAAGCGTCCTGCATTAGAAAAAACTGGAGATCTCAGATATTTACGGAGGCCTGCCTCAAAGAGAAGCTTGCCGGCCAAATATAAACCTGAGTATGTTGGTGAAATTGGTTGGGGAATACCAGCGTATGATTTTATCAACAAAACAAGGCTTCAGACTGGCTTTCACATTAAGGTATTTTTCTTAAATTTATGCTCCTCCTTGCACATTGTTTTCTGGTTTGAATGCTTTCTGAGTTTGCTTCCGTAGGAAACGTCATGTTCTCGACCTGTCCTTGAGAAGCAATGGCATTGGAGTTTTTGCAGAAAAATGAGTGTGTGAATACATGTACTTGCTGCTATCACTCCCTTCGTCCCTTAGTACCGGCAAGGAGAGGTGTGAAGGGAATGAAGCCGAGGGCAATCCGAGAGCATTTGCACTTGGCTTTGGAATGCATCCAGATTCCCATCTATGCTGTGACATTCACACACGCTCCCCCGTCCTTGCAAGGCTTGGTGAGTGGGTGGTGTTAAAGCAGCAGCCTGTGCTGAACTTCATCCACCAACCTCGAAATCAGCCCCAGAGCTTTAAAACCCACTGTGTGGATCATGCCTTTAGATCAGACCGTCCAGGGCACGTAGTCGGAGGGCTCTCAGAAGACTTGTCTATCTCCGCTTGGCGATGTGGATGCGGGCACGACCCCAAATGTTCTCCTCTGAAACAGGAGAGAGCACGGGTGATTTTAGAAGCAAAATCTGAGAATTCAGACTTTTTTCCCAGGCGAGACTTTGCCTGAAACTATGTATCAATGACGCAGTAACTGGATTTCTTAAGGCAATATAGTACAGCCTCATATAGTAAAGGTTAACAAAGGAAAAAGCCTTTTTCTGGCCAACCCTCGGCCAGTACAGGAGAGCAGCTGGGAGCTCAGTCTTTGAGGTCAGGAACGTGGGTTCCACTCCTGCCTCTGAGTCAGGTCCAACTCTGCGACCCTGGGCTTGAGTTCACCTCGCTGGGTCTCCATGCCTCCTCTGCCCCGTGGCAGTGTTAGAGTGCCCACTTCCTAAGACCACCTGAATTCCTATCCCACTCCTGCCACCTGCTAGCTGTGAGTGGCCTTGGCCAGTTCCTTGATCTCTGTGCCTCTTCATCATGACTCTGAGCATTTGCTTTGTCGGGCTGTTGTAAAGGAACATTTGTAAAGTGCTGGGCACCATGCCTGGAACACATCAAGGCTCTATGTCATATATGTTTCTTAGCTTCCCAGCATAAGGTTTTCCTACTTACGTACAAAACCCAAAAAGGGAAAACCCTTTTAGGTTAGGTTAGGAATAAAAGAGAACTTCCCTAATCTGACAATCTACAAAAAAAAAAACCCAAAAAACAACCTATAACAACAATAGCAATACTTAATGATAAAACATTGAAAGCATTTCTCTTTAAGATCAGGAACAAGACACAGATTCCCCAAAATCATGATTTTTTCATTCAACTTTGTACTGGAGGTCTTAACCATGGCAATAAGGGGGAAAAAAAGTATAAAATGTGTAAGGATTGAAATGGAAGAAGCAAAGCTATCATTATTTGCTTATAATATGCTTGTCCACATAGAATACCTCAAAGTATAAGAGAATTTGGTAGTCAACAGGATACAAAATCCAGGTACGAAAATCAATTTTATTTTTATATATGAGAAACAGACAGAAAATGCAATAAAACAGGATACTACTTACAGTGTCATCAACAGATACAAAGTATGTAGGAATAGATCTTAAAAAAGGATATTCTGGCACAACATTGTAAATCAACTATACCTCAATAAAAAAAAAGATGTTCAACACATGGAGAAAAATGATAAAACTATTGAAACAAGATCTAAATAAATGGAAAGATATATCATGTTTATGACTTGGAAGATTCAATATCATAAAGATGTCAAATCTATCAGATTGATAAAAATAATTCCCATGCAATTACAATAAAAATCACAATTTTTTTTTCTGAAAAAAAAAGACTGTGTCTTAGTATGATTCTTGTTATGTCGCGATTTCTAAATACGAGGGCATGAGGAACGCGCTCTGCACGGTGCCCGGCACGCGGTTGACACCCCGATTTCAATGACTGGGACTGTGGTTTTGTACTTAATGTCACTCAGGGCCAGTGACACAGAATGAGGGCTCAGGTTCCTCAACTGGGTCTTACTCCACTCAGGCAATAAAGATGAAGATCAGAAACTTGATTCGATATCAAAAGTGGCCACCAGCGAGAAGAGGACAAACGCAAAGCAAGGCAGCCAGTTTGAACAGAGTCCAGAACATCTGTTGCCTTGTTGCTTCTCTCCAGTGACGCCTGGCTTTTGTGCACAGCCCTTGATCTGTTGCCCATCTTGAGTGTGTGTAGCTGTGAATGCAAGATTCACGTCAGCCTCGACTTAGCCCTCCAGGAAGGGATTTATTCGGTTTCTTTTGATGGAATTTCACAGACGGCTCTAAATACCCGCTCTGTGTGACAGCACGGTCCTCTTAACCCTGGTGGGACTGAGTGGGAGCCATACAGAGGTCTCCACCCCACTGCCCAACCCCGTGGCTCACACAGAAGCTGGTCTTGTTTGGCATAGGCTCTGAGGACTTGTCATCCGTGCATGCTCTTGGCCCCAGCATTTTGACAGTAATTGTTTTCGAAGATGTACTTATCTCAGGTAACGATCTTAAACAAGTCTTAAAGGATTCCTTGGACCTAGAACTTTATCATGAGAACAAAAAGATGCACTGAGAATGACTGTAGATACAGGTCAAGAACCACATATGATTTACCCCCCAGCTAAGGCCTAGGATTTGTCACCAAGACTGCTAACCTCCCCCAACCCCGCACCCAGGGCCTGCTTCCATCCCCTGCCCCCCAAGGTCAGCTTCTGAGTCAAGCCCCAGACTTGGATACCTTATCAACGCAGAGCTCCAGGCAGCCCCTTCCGAGCAATGAGACTTGGCTGGAAGTGACGTTTGAGCTGATAGATACACAGACACTCCATGCCTAGAAACAAGCCCCTAATCACAGATAACACGTGAGCATCTGTGCCATGAATTCACGCCTCCTCGATAGGGAGCTGGTCCATTCCTGAGTGCGATGTAACCCAGGGCAACGTCTCCATCCGCGTCCTGTTCTCTCTCTGGCTCCTTGTCCTTGGTAGCCCTCGATCCCATCCCCCTGACGTCTGTGTCTGTAAGAGTCCCACCAAGGTGGCACTTTGTTTCTGTCTAACCGCAGAGATTCCTCGGTGGCTCCCACCGAGATAACTCAGAACTTTGATTTTAAGCACAAACCTTCACCTAGTGGATTTTTATAGCCAGAATAGCTGCTCTTCCTAATTTCCTGTTCTAGGTTCCAGTAAGACCAGCAGGTGATTTTATTCTTAATTAAGGAAGGCTAAAAATACACCATGGTGGTTACTAGCTTTTGTAAGTTTTGACAGGCATCTTGAGTATGCATCTCAATGTAAACATCACCTTCTTAAAAAAATTACACTTCTTAAAGTTAGTATTAAGCATATGCCATAGGTTTTCAACGAATAGTATCTGATGATGATAGGGAGATAGAAAGTTAAGAAAAAGTTGTATAAATTAGAATGGATTCTAGTAAACCTGACGTTGGCGCCACAGCCAGGGTCCTTTAAATTTACTGTCAAGAATTTGGAAACTTTTGCGTGATCTAATATCCCAAGCACAGGTGGCTAAAATACCTGGACATATGTTTTCTAAATCTTGGCTTTTTAAGATCTTTGGAAGAAATTCTAATGTCATTATAAATTTAGGATTATACTTTTCCCTACTGTTCATATACAACACTTCCGGGGTACCTCCGCTGCTTTGACAAAAGTGCATACAATGCATACCAATCTGGAGATCTCTATTCTCCTCCCAGGACTGAACCTAGGATCCAAGAAATCTTAACTGAGCAAATTGAAAACAACCCATTCAATAGAGGGGCCCCTGGTATGTGGGCCCACTGTCTCCGGGCACAAAGAAAATAGCATTGAAAATAAGTGCTTTGGAAGCCTTGTGGGCTCCTGCAGCTGGGGAGGAATTCGTAGGAAGTTTCTTTGTGCTGTGATGGTTGTTGAAGTTTTTGGTGAGACAGTTGGTCTCCACAGTGCCAGTCACATCCCAAACGTCTGTAAGCACCTTGAGGTCTGAGAGCTGTGTCTTATTTGGCTTTGTACTGACAGCATCCGCAGCCCTCCGTTCAGCGCTTAGCACAGCGTACGTGATCGTCAAGAAATGATGGGAGACGGAGACTGAAATCCCATTCTTCTCTCATTCAGAGTCTTTGTTAAGAGACCAAGTTGCAGAAGGGGGGAGATGAGCCTTTAAGCGTGTGTGAGATTGAGAATTATTTTCCTCCTAGCTTATTCAATAGTCATTTGAGAACTACTTAGCCTATATTATGTTTTACTGAAACTTAGTTATACTGTTATGTTCACAATGCCTGAGCTACCACCCCCAGTGTAATTCTGTGTTGTAGAGCTAATTGGACAGTAAACTTGGAACACTCTTCCTAACCTTTGAACTGACAACAGTGCCAGCACATTAGGAAACTCCAAGGGTAAGAACGGTCACCAACCAGGCACTTGATTATATTTCAGAAACTGTGTACTGGGCACAAGCAGAGACGCGGGAAGCTCCCATGTCGCTTTTCTGTAGGTTGAATAGTTGAATCCACTCGTATTTCAGACCCTGGTAGGGACCTTCTGCTAACTCTGGATAAAGTAGCAGAATGATTGGTTACTCATCACAAATCCTAACAATTCCCAACAGAATAAGTTCTAGTCTTGCTTTAAAATAAAATTCTAGTGTATCTTGAATTATCACGTGAATAAGGAAAACATTAATCTCTCTGGGGAAGTGCAGAAAAAATAATAGAAATGTGCCTTCTCTCTGAGAGTAAACGAGGCAGCGAGGATTCATAGTGCTTTTCAGGGCAAATCTATGCCTTAGTGAAAAACCGAATATGCACAAGTAGCCAGCTGAAGATATTTTCATTTTCCCCCTTTTCTCTCTTTGCATGCTAGTCTGCCTACTATTCTTTATAATGTCTCAGTTTTTGCACCTATAAAACGGGCGTTGCATTAGTTTTCTATTGAGCATAACCTCATACCACATAGCATCTTAAAGCAACACCATTTATTTGCTCACGGTTCTATAGGTCAGAAGTCCCGGGAAGGCCTGGCTGGGTTCTCTGCTCAGCACTCACTAGGCTGGATGCAAGGTGTTGGCTGTGGCTGTGATCTCACCTGAGGCTTGGAGGCTCTTCCGAGTTCATGGGCTTGTGGCAGCTTTCAGTTCCTTGTGGTTGTAGGACTGAGGTCCCATTTCTCTGCTGGCTGTCAGCCAGGAATCAGCCTCAAGAAGCCGCCCACATACCATAGCTGTGGTGCCCTCCATCTTTAAAGCCAGCAACAGACGCTCTCCCTCATGTCCAAATCCCTCTCACGCTTCAAATCCCCTTTGCCTGGAAGAGCTCAGATCCTTTCAAGAGCTCACCCGATGAAGTTTGGGCCACTGAGGATAATCTCCCTTTCTTACAGTCAACTGATTTGGGATCTTAATTACATCTGCAAAATCCCTTCACAGCAGTACCTAGTATTTGGTTGAATATCTGGGAGAAGGTGTATATACCAAGGAGTGAGAATCTTGGGGGTCTTTAGAATTCTGTCTTCCACAGGGATAATAACAATAACTTAGAGTGTTGTTAAATGGATTAGGTGAGATGTGTGTAAAGCACTTAGCATAGTATCTAGTACAGACTCTAGTACAGTCTCAAGAAATGGGATCTAGTATTATTAATGTCTCTATATACTGTATTTTCTTGCCTTCATGGATTTTTTCTTAGCTCACTTTATTGTTTTTTTATTTTTTGGCTGTGTTGGGTCTTCATTACTGCACACGGGCTTTCTCTCTAGCTGCAGTGAGCGGGGGGACTCTTCACTGCGGTGCGTAGGCTTCTCATTGGTGGCTTCTCTTGTTGCGGGGCACAGGCTCTAGGCACGTGGGCTTCAGTAGTTTCAGCATGCGGGCTCAGTAGTTGTGGCTCACAAGCTCTAGAGCCCAGGCTCAGCAGTTGTGGCACATGGGCTTGGTTGCTCCTCGGAATGTGGGATCTTCCCGGACCAGGGATTGAACCCATGTCCCATACATTGGCAGGCGGATTCTTAACCACTGCGCTGCCACGAAAATCCTGGATTTTTAAATTATATTATGATAAGCACATTAGAAACATAATGGAATATGTTTCTCATTATTTGGATACTCCACAGAAAACATATACTGGGGCCAGAGTCAAGGAACTCATGAAACTTAATGTTTAGTCTGTTTGCTGAAAGTTGATGTACTAATTCAAATTAAATAAACAGTGCAGTAAAAAAAAAAAAAAAAGGAGACCAGGATATAATTCATGTTGGTACTCAACTCAAGCTCACATATAATGTGGCATAAAATGAAGTATGAGCCTCTGCATTGTTCAATTTTTGTTTTTTAGTGAGAAAAATGCATCACAGAATCCATGCCTTGAACACTGACATTTTTCAGAGAGAATTGTTTTGTTTCTACTCCTGCTCTGAATATAAAATGAATGCTTCAAATGCTCCATGTACACAAAGGCTTGAAGCCCCCCTTTCTCGCTTCAATAGTTCCAGTCTAGAATAGGCAGCATTATGCAATTTGGTGACCCAGCACCAGCAATGAGAATGCTTCTCACTGGCTGTGGGAAGAAAGACACCTAAGTGGTTAACAGTAATATTTTACAAATGGAAGCAAGTGAAGAAAAACTTACATTAGCATAAGAAAAGGTAGCCTTAGGGGATTTTCCACTCCAATGTTTGGTACTAAGAGCTCCACGTTATGAAGGAGGAGGATGGCGAAGAGAAACTCTAGTGTCCACACATTCTTGAAACGCATTGCCATTGTACTCATTCTGCTGACGAGAAAGACCTCATAGTTACAGAGATGGAAAACGGTCCTTTCTAGTAAGGAAAGTCAAAATTGGATATATTAGGAAAAACATCCTGAGCTAAATATAGCAAGAAAGCAAGAGGATTCCTCAGTGATGGCAGTTCTAGACTAGAGGTGATTTGGGATTAAAAATGAAATTTTTAAGCAATGATCTTCATTGTTAACTAGAATGGGCCCCAATGTCTGTGATTAATTTAACTCAAATTTAACAGCTCATTTCAGAAATTGTGTCTAATTCACAGTACCTGAATGTAATTACCAGACATATCCTTTTAAATTAATACCTAGACTTATTTAAAGGTTGCTTAATAGGGAATATCCAATTTCAAGTTATGATTATTTTCGCTAGTTGAAAACATGCAAAATAACTGTGAAGATTCTCACTGATTTCCTTAAGATAGAGAATATACTAATCAGTTGTTATCTGTTTCTGTGAAGATGTTTAATTAGTTTTTGAATCAGTCTTTGCTTTACTCTTATGAATAACTGACCAGTAAAAAAAAAAAGATTTTTTAATTCTGAATTTCATTAGGTTTAATAGCAAAGTGAGCATGACCATCCAAATAAATCATGATGAATTTCATTAATTAAGATAGAAAAGGGTCATCTTATTTTAGATAAATTTTTATGATATTATATGCTGATAACTGTAGGAGAAATAGAGGGGTGGGGGGCAAATATATCTGTTGTATGTTTCTAAGAACAGTCTTTCCAAATTAAGACAATGAAATTTTGGTTATTAAAAATGGGAACAAAGATCGAAGAAGATTGTCCAAGTCCTGGGAAATTTGTCAAAAAGCTGATAATAAAATTATTTATAAGTCCATTGATAAGGTCAATATTTAGGGAATCACGTGTCAGAAATCAATTGGGAAACAAGGATTTTACCATTACATACAGATTATCACTTTTCAAATTTTCTATGGAATAGTGGGTCAACCTGGCATTTAAATCTTGTTTATTTTGTCCCTTCCTTTGTTTGTTTATTTTATACATGGACATTAAAGTTCTAGAAGTGACCAATTTTCAGGTCTTCATCACTGAGAAGATGACCTAAGTAAATAGATCTGCTTTCCCAACACAAATAACTCTGAAGCACTTGATCAGGAAAGTCATTCTAAACCAAAGCTTGAGAAGAAAGGAAGAAAACAGGGAAGATAAAAAAGAGTACAAGATGATTCCTCTGATATTAACATTAGGATATGATTTTGCTACTTTTTTTTCTTTCTTTTTTGAAGTATAGTTGATTTACAATGTTGTCTTATTTTCTGGTGTACAGCAAAGTGATAGATATATAGATAGAAGATAGGGAGCTAGATAGATATTCTTTTTCAGATTCTTTTCCATTATAGCTTATTCCAAGATATTGAATATAGTTCCCTGTGCTATGCAGTAAATCCTTGTTACTTATCTATTTTATACAAACTAGTATTTATTTGTTAATCCCAAGCTCCTAATTTATCCCTCCCCGCTCTTTCCCCTTTGGTAACCGTAAGATTGTTATCTATGTCTGTGAGTCTATTTCTGTTTTGTATATAAGTTCATTTATATCTTTTTTTTTTTTCAGATTCCACATGTAAGTGTTATCATATGATATTTGTCTTTCTCTGTCTGGCTTACTTCACTTAGTATGATAATCTCTAGGTCCATCCTTGTTGCTGCAAATGGCATTATTTCATTATGGTTGAGTACTATTCCTTTGTATATATACACCACATCTTCTTTATCATCTGTCAGTGGTCACCTAGGGGGTTTCCATGTCTTGGCTATTGTGAATAGTGCTGCTATGAACACTGGGATGCATTTATCTTTTCGAATTATGTTTTTCTCCAGATACAGGCCTAGGAGTGGGATTGCTGGGTCACATAGTAACTCTGTTTTCAGTTTTTTAAGGAACCTCCATACTGTTCTCCATAGTGGCTGTATCAATTTACATTCCCACCAACAGTGCAGGAGGGTTCCCTTTTCTCCACACCCTCTCCAGCATTCGTTATTTGTAGACTTTTTAATGATGGCCATTCTGACTGGTGTGAGGTGATACCTCATTGTAGTTTTGATTTGTATTTCTCTAATAATTAGCGATTTTGAGCATCTTTTCATGTGCCTGTTGGCCATCTGTATGTCTTCTTTGGATAAATGTTTATTTAGGTCTTCTGCCCATTTTTCTATTGGGTTGTTTGTTTTTTTGATATTGAGCTATATGAGCTATTTGTATATTTTGGAAATGTATCCCTTGTCAGTTGCCTCATTTGATTTTGCTACTTTTTGATATGTTACGAATATAGCATCCTGCATCGATGTAAAAATGCATTCCAAAACTGAAGTGAAGTACTTTTGATAATCCTTATCACTGTTTTGCAACCCTAGTATGGAAAATTGAGAAATGATTAAGGCCCCAAACCCTTTTCAGTATAAATTTGACACCCCCATTTCCCATGTTTATGCATAAAATGTGCCCTCCATTGACAGTTCCTGGGGAAAAGAGGCCAGTCTATAGTCATCTATTCAGTTATGAGAGAGAATTTCTATGTACATGAAAGGGCACGGGGATTATGTTTTCATGTGAGAACTGGTTCTAAGCAACCAAATATTTTATCGATGTTCTGTGACGCTTTCTGCAAGGAACGTTCAGAGCTAGACTGCACCACAGGCTGTCTATCCCCCAGCTCTTTCCTGTGCTATAGCCAGCACATTTCCTAATTCTGTGAGGGCAAGGTGAAGTGAAAAGAGCTGAGCTCTTTGAATCTAAATGATAAATTGTGGTTTTGCATGCCTGCTGGTGTAGACACAGAATCATTAGGAGCTTAGAGATTGTGGATGACACTCTTCTTGGGACCCAACACCTGTCCTTTGACAGAGAGGGAAGGGAAAGCACAGAGGCTCAGAGTTATTTTATCTCTTGTGCCTTTTCCTCTCAGTTCAAAAATCAAAAGACCATCTTCTTTCAAATGAATTTAGCATTTCCTGTTTAATTGCTCAACCTGACCTCCTTTTTGACCAGGAACCCAGACTCTCAGACATGTTTGTGCCCAGTGACCTTGGACTTGATTCATGTTCTTCCTTTTACAGTATGAAGAGTTCAGTCAAGCTGCTGTTGAGAAACTAAGCCACAGATACCAGAACCCATGGTAAGCACATACTAATACGTTTTACATCAATTAATTAATGTGTTTCCTTTCTAAATTAGGAACAGGGTTAATATTTTAAAACTTTTTATGTCCTATAGGTTTCTTTGTATAATTATGAATTTTTATTCCTCATAAACAAAATGTTCACTATCTACTAGGTTTTCATTAAGGGGAGGAAAGAGGTGGGGCAAGCATGGTGAGAGCACAGTGGAGAAAAAGGAACCAGCCTGTTAAGAACAGCCACTGGACGGGTCTGGTCTGGTAGCTTTAACTATATAAATAATTCTTTTTGTGGAAGAACAAGAATATAATTTTTTTGGTTAAAAAAAACCCTTATGGGACTTCCCTGGTGGCACAGTGGTTAAGAATCCACCTGCCAATGCAGGGGACACGGGTTCGAGCCCTGGTCTGGGAAGATCCCACATGCCACGGAGCAAGTAAGCCCGTGTACCATAACTACTGAGCCCACACGCCACAACTACTGAAACCTGAACACCTAGAGCCCATGCTCCACAACAAGAGAAGCCACTGCAATGAGAAGCCCACGCGCCACAATGAAGAGTAGCCCCTGCTCGCCACAACTAAAGAAAGCCCACGTGCATCAACAAAGACCCAATGCAGCCAAAAATAAATAAATAAAAATAATTTAAAAAGTAAATAAAAAAATAAAAATAAAAATTTTAAAACCCTCATTTCATGCTGTTGGCCTACAAACCATCATAACAGGTCATGTTGGTTAATAAACATAGTCCTACTGAAGTCACACCATGGCTTGAATTGACACTCTCTTAAGGCAGCTGGTAACCTAAATTAAACATGTCTAGTGCCAGCTATGTTCAATTACGGGAAAAGCAAAACCTAGGCGTGTCATCTAGATGGAACATATAATTCAGATTTCTGAGAGCGAAAGGGATCAATCAGCATTGCTCTTAAAGACTGCAGATTCAATAATGTCTTTGTTCTCCTTAGACTTTTGGAGATCAGAGTTTCTGGAGCCGACTTCACCTCCTTTTTAAACATTGAAGATTCCCGTTATTAGCATGTACAAAATTAGTGGATTTTAGTCTGTTTCTGCTATATCACCACAGCATAAGCTGCACCAAAAAGAGACAAGACCATAAACCCCATGTCAAATGTCTATTAGTTACTACGATACGATCCAGGACAACAAAAGATATCATTGCACAATTCCTACAACTTACAAAGCATGTCCTATGTTTAAAGCCATGGAGAAATAGTTACAATTATTGCATGCAAAGCACATGTTCTCATTTAAAGATTCCATTTCATTTGTTCAAATAACATTGCAAGCACCTATTTACAAATACCCTATCAAATATTTCTAAGCAAAAACAACAAAAATAATGAAAGGCCATTGAAAATCACAGTAACTTCAACAAGCATTGGTGATACAAGTGTGAACATCTCAACTTATTTAAACATAAAAAACTTGTTGGAAAGAATCTGAGAAATATTGACACTTTGAGCATTTTCCTTGGATGAAGGAATGTTGGCTACATTCACTTGTAGGGAATATGACATGGATTGTACCAAGTCATGAAGATGCAAAATGTTTATGAGAAAGACCTTGTACCTAGGGAATTGTGGATTCAGTTGGGAAATTGTAGATAAATATATATATCAAAATTATGAAACCAAACTGCATATGGTGAGTACTAAATTCCTAATGAAGATAATTATAATTAGAAAATTATAACTAGAAAAGTTTTAAAAATTTAAATGTAATTAGAAAATTATAAGTAGAAAAGTTTAAAAACTTAAATACAATTAGAAAAGTATAACTAGAAAAGTTGAAATTTTTTAAATATAAAAAATTTAAATATAAAGTTAAAAATTAGATTTGCCCGCAGCCTCTGGCTCGGGTCCTGTTTCTAACTAGTCAGGTGCCAGTAACCTGAACGCTGCCCTCTCGAGACTAAGCACAACTGCTGCTTAAGAGCCTTCCGGGCCCCACCTTCAGGCTGGGGAGAGGCTCTTGAAGAGAATGCTGACTCTGACAGGCCCACGTGTGTCCACCTGCTTGCCTTCCCTCAGCTGGACCAAGGGCCATCTCCATCCTGGGCAAGTTTCGTGCTTAGCCTCCCTGACCGTTTTCATGTTCTGTCCTCTCAGTCAACTGCATTCACTCTATACATCTAGCACCTCCTTTGTTCAAAGCACTGCTAGATCCTGCAGCCACAGTGCTGAACAAGACAAGCCCCAGTATATGCCCTTCTTGGAATTTGTATTCTAGGGAAGGGGAGAAACATTGAACAACTATGTCATACTGTCTTTCATGCTTTTAAATAATTTTTTAAATGACAAATATAATGCATGCTATGGCAACAAATCAAATGATATAGTGGTATATTAAGGAAAAGTTAATATCCTGCCCTATTCCATGCAGTTCATGATAAAACCTTTCATTACAAAGGGTGTTTATGGGATGGAAAGAGAAGGTTTTACCAGGGACATCGACCTGGACTGAAGGTCAGAGAAGTGTTCACCCAAGAAGTAATTATTAAGTTGGCTTGGAAAGGTGAGTATAAGATCATTCCTGGCCCAGGGAATGGCCTGAACAGGGCTCAGAGGATGGAAAGAATGTATCTAGTTAGGACCAGGGTGGCAATGGGAGGGGGAGCAAGATGAAGGTCAGATTTTGTAGAACCTTGTGGCCAGGTTAGAAGATTTGAATTTTAACCTAAGAACAAAGAGAATTCATTGGAAGATTTAAAATAGAAAGCAACGTAATCCAATTTTTTAAAAAGATCCCTCTGGAATGTTGGAGTGCTGTGTGGAGAAAAAAATTGAAAAGTGACAAGACAGTTGTAGGAAGCTCAGCCAGGAGACAGTTTCATTTTCAACAGGTCCCTCTTGAGTTTTCACTGTGCTCTGTAAACAATCCAAAATAAATTGTGATGATGGAGTCTGTGAGAAGGGAAGGATTTGAGCTGAGCTTTCAAAGACATGCAGGCTTTAAATAAAGAGAAGAGATGATGTTTGCTGTGACGATGGGGAGCAAGAATGTACTCAGCGATGGGATGCAGCAGATTTCAGCATTATCTTAATTTTACAGGTGAAGGAATTGAGCTTCGGAGGCTAAGGTACATGCACAAGGGCACAGAGCTGATATATCAGTCCAAGGTGACTGATGCTGTGGATCTGGGTGGGGATCTGGGCTTGGACCTTTCCCAAGGGCTCTCCAAGCGATTCTGATGATCATCCAGGGCTGAGCACCACTCGTGAGGACTGAGAGAGGAAGGGGAAGAGCCTGGGGGGCCAGGGCGCCCACACAGAGGACAAGGTGAGTGAGGGACCACAGAGCCTCAGAGGCAGGACCCTGAGGACAGTAGGAGGCTGTAAGAGCCAGCGAAGAATTCAAAGAGGAGGGTTCCATACGAGGAAGTGGAAATCCCAGAAAACAATAACAGACAAATATTTGGAAGTTATCAGCGGTCTCAGAAAAAGCACTGGAGGAAGAGGAGGATGAGTTGAGTCAATACAACCAACACTGAAGAATTTTTGTCCACTGACTTAATAGAGGCAAGAGTCCACCTTGTTTTCGAGACGAGAAGTCCAGTCGAGGACAATGACAGGATTTCCTCCATTCTGGGGCATACTCTTAAAATTTAACTTTCTTGAAATCAGGATGTGTTTTATAATAATTGTTTATAGAGGTAGGGCCTCTTTTTCTCTTCCCATGTAAAGCTGTTATTAAATCAGTGGTGTGTTATCCTGTTTATTGCATCTTAAAGACCAGTAAAGATATACTTCAACAGACTTGAGATGAAGACCTTAATTAATAAACAGGGTCCTTGCTCTCAAGTAGCTGACAGACTCTCAAGACAGATAGATGTAAACAGATTTCAATACAATATCCATTGATGGAGAACGATTGCAGTAACTGGGTGTGGGTTGACTCTATTTTTTTTCTTCTGAATTAAAGGAAACATTCTCTTGCTTTAAATACAGAAGTTTCTCGAGACATGTGACCTGATGATTAACTCATTTTTATGTGGTCTCTTCTGTTTGCAGTTGGGTGTTTTCCAATATATACAAACAGTATGTTTAATTTCAATAAGAAGAATAAAAAGCACAGATAGGAAATGGGAGAACAGTTTACAGTCGAATTAAAAGAGTCAAATTATAAGAGAAGGCACTGCAAATAGTGAATGGGCAGGGCTTTTTGTTTTGTTTAAGGAGTAAGTGAAATCTGTAGAAGCTACACATTATTGAAAATTGTGGGGCATGGAAATATCTTGCTTTCTTTTTCTCCTCCTTACATTTAACACAGAGCTTGGCATACATGGGTACTCAATACATATTTGCTGAATCGGTGTAAAAGACAAATACCAGTTCTCCTTGTACTCCGAATGGCAGAAATTGGTATAGCTCCAGCCGGAAAAGCTGGAGAACTTCAAGTCGTGAGGACTTCCTGAGAGAGATGAAATTTAAGCTGGATTTAGAAGGAGCATTTTAGGAAAATCTATGGCTGCCTACCTGGGTAAACTTGTTATCCATGCAAATGAAAGTCTTGCTGAGATTATAAAATCAACAGTCATTCACACGCAAACCTCCTTCCAGAAAGGAGCTGCTGATATGACTGCCCTAATGTCACTACAAAGTTGCCTCTTTGCCACTCATTTGCTGATGCATAGATTTGTCTTAGGACTAATGTCTTAAGGATTGGTTCAGGTTCCCATGGACAGCCATTGTCAGTAGACAGTGGGGGCAGGGTGTGGGTGTCAAGGAGGCTGCAGATTCTAAGGTAAGAGTGATCAGACTAGGTGTCAGCCATGCAGAGAAGAGCACCACGAGTTTTAAAAATCAGAATGAACTACAACCTCCCCTGACTTTTCATTTACTTGAGGATCACATCTCTTTTCAGAGTGTTGGCTCTCCTAGTCTGCTTTCCTGTTTTCTGCCTTTTCATAATCAAGGGGTTTGTTAGCCAGTTCCCATCCTCAGGAGGTGCACAGCACGGCATGGTCTAAAGAGTGTGAATTGAGAATCAAGACAGCTGGTTTCACTAGGAATTTATCCTCCAGGAAAATAATGAAGGAGGTACAGAAAGGTTTAGCTAGAAAGGAGTCCAACGGTGTTTGCAGTAATGCAAATTCAGAAATAACCTAATATCCCCCAGATAAGGGATTGTAAGAAGTGATGAAGTGGGATCTATAGTGGTTAAGAGATGTGGTACATATATACAATAGAATATAACTCAGCCATAAAAAAAGAATGAAATAATGCCATTTGCAGCAACATGGGTGGACCTAGAGATTATTATACTAAGTGAAGTAAGCCAGACAAAGACAAATATCATATGATATCACTTATATGTGGAATATTAAAAAAATGATACAAACAAACTTATATACAAAACAGAAATAGACTCACAGACATAGAAAACAAACTTATGGTTACCAAAGGGGGAAGTGGGGGAGGGATATATTAGTAGGTTAGGATTAACAGATACACACTACTATATATAAAATAGGAAACCAACAAGAACCGACTCTACAGCACAGGGAACTATACTCAATATTTTGTAATAACCTATAAGGGAAAAGAATCTGGAAAAGAATATAAATATATATGTATACATACATATATGTATAAAACTGTGCTGTACACCTGAAACTAACATGATATTATAAATCAACTATACCTCAATAATAAATAAATAAATACAAATATTAAACAAACAAACAAATATAGTTGATAAAGAAAAAAAAAGTGCAAGGCTCTGAAGCAGACTTCCCACATTCAAGTCCCCGCTTTACCACCTGGTAGCTGTGACACCTTGGATGAGTTACTTAAACTATTTATGCCTCAGGTTCCCAATCTGTAAAATGGTTAGAATCTACTCCGCTGGTTGTTGTACAGATGTGTTTTTACACATACAGCACTTGGTACATACTAAGTGCTCAGTAAATAGTGTGACCATATATTTTATCACCCAAAATAGAACACTTTTGAGAGTGAAACAGGAAGCTAATGGAACTGATCACTTGGACAAGAGACTAACCTGAAGGTATCCTGAACAAATCAGGTCACTCTGTTAATAAATGTTATCAATTAGTTAAATAAATGAAGTACATTGAAATAATGTAACAAAATGCATTTATTACAATTCCTATTATATTGTTAGCAAAAAAATCAGTATAGAGATTCAGTATAGGAGAGAAATTTCATGCTATATAGTTGAGTTAATCTCACAAAAGTAGAACAAAAAGTCCAAGAGACAGAAAAGAAGAAAGTGAAAAATAATAAAGTAAGAAATCAATTAAAATTAAATTAGTCAAATATCTGACTAATAGGAGACCTCAAAAGAGATCAGAGAAAACAGAAGAAAGAAAATCAATAAGAAAATTTCTCAGAAGGGAATAACATGAATTTCCAGATTGGAAGTCTCCACCAAAGCAAAATGACAACAACAAAACAACTGTGTTAAGGCATGTCACTGTGAAACTTCACTGCTGGGATGAAGACTACTGTCAAGCCCTCCAGAGGAAAACTAGGACATATATAAAGGATCCAGAATCAATAAGGCATCACACTTCTTGACAGCAATACTGGGCTCTGGAAGACACTGGTCAATGACCTCCCTGTCCGCAAGAAAGTGACTTTCAACCCGGAATTCTATACCCAGCCCAATTATCATGTGGGAAGGTTGAAAAGAGACATTTTCATGTATGTATGTATGTACTCAAAAAAATGCATTTTTCCCTAAGAAGCAACTGGAGAATATTATCTAGCAAGACAATAGGGGGAAATCCAGGAAAGAGAAAGGAATATGATCCAAGAAACAAGAGACCTAACAAAGGTGACAGGAAAAGAGCATTCCCAAAATGGTAATGGAGAGAACCAGGAATGTGGCTGTACAGGGGCCCAGAGGAGGAACAGGACAAGTGGGATCTCTCCAGGGGGCATGTACTGTGTACAGATATTGGGTTAAGTTCCAGAAGAAGCAAATGAGCTAAAAGTGGGTACTTTTGGAGAAGAGAATATTGGGACAGGGAGCAGGGAGAGACAGGGAGTATTTTTAATTATAAGCATTTTAGTACTATTTATTTATTTATTTATTATTTATATATTTTGTTGAAGTATAGTTGCTGTACAATATTATATAAGTTACAGGTGTACTTATATAGAGTACTCTTCACAATATTCACTTTAGTACTATTTATATGTATTATGTACATGTACCTAAATGATTGCATTAAAATGGAAAAAAATTAGCACTACATTATGTGAAATGTACAAGCACTTTATCTTGATAAAAATGAAAATTAATTATAAAGTGGGAGAAATAGAAACTCAGTCAACTAGAGTTTTAGTAGTTAGGGTCCTAAGTTTAAAAAATTTCTAACACTAGGACTTTCAGTACTAAAGAAATATGCACAGACCTGAATAAACTGGGCTTTCTGTTTATTCAGAAAGGTAGAAGGTGTGCCTGTATTTGGCATTAGTTAAGGGTTGTGTAGAAAATTGCCTGTTTTATTTCATAATGAAATACTGCCAAAGCCAGTTGTTGAACTAGCACAGACTTAATGACAGCCACTATTTAAAAATATATTGGTACATAAATGCTTGCTTTTTTCTTGGAGTTGTTTTCCTCAAAACATCCATAAATCTTGACAACTTTCTATTTTTAAGGCTGTCGGTGACTGGCACATTGGAGGGATTCCAGTGAACATTAAGGAGCAAAATGCTACAATTTTTTCAGAAATTTATTTTATTGAAGTATAGTTGATTTAGAATGTTGTGGTAGTTTCTGCTGTACAGCAAAGTGATTCAGTTATACACATATATACATTCTTTTTCATATCCTTTTCTATTATGTTTTATCACAGGGTATTGAATATAGTTCCCTGTGCTGTAGAGTAGGACCTTGTTGTTTATCCATTCTCTATACAATAGTTTACAACTGCTAAACCCAAACTCCCAGGCCATCCCTCCCCTACCTACCTCCCTCTTGGCAAACAGAAGTCCATTTTCTATGTCTGTGAGTCTGTTTATGTTTCATAGATAAGTTCGTTTGTGTCATATTTTAGATTCCACATATAAGTGATATTATATGGTATTTGTCTTTCTCTGTCTGACTTACTTCACTTAGTATGATAATCTCTTTCTGCAATTGGCATAATTGCTGCAAATGGCATTATTTCACTCTTTTTAATGGCTGAGTAGTATTCCATTGTATTTTTTGAGATCATCAGCACCTGTTCCTCCTTTTGGCTAGTTACCTAAAAACAGCCTTTGTACTTCCTTCCCTGGACCCACCCACCCCCAGCCTCCTACCAGCCGCCTCTCCATCATTGTAGTGTCAGGGGAGGGCTCTCAGGAAGCTCAGGTGCAGTAGGGTCAGTGCAGAGCTCCCGTGCTGGTCACTGTTGTGGTGCCACACAGATAGCGGAGGCCCATTTATTCTTTCAGTAAATATCCAACTGCCAACTCCATACCAGGCACCGTGCTAGGCCTGGGGATTCAGGAGTGAACAAGACAGATAATTCCTGCCTTCCTCATATTCCATCAGGAGAGACAGGACAGAAACAGCCTAATGTCTGACTGATCATTTCATTGTAGGAGGTGCCATATGGAGAAACACAGGCTGTGCGTCAATGTTTCTTGTTGACTGAGTAGATACTCCTCATCCCAGGATGGAGCGTTTATAGCAGAGGGATACGATACAGCTGTTATTGAAAGGAAAGCCAGGGGAAAAAGAGTCAGTGCTGTTATTTTTAAGAAGAAAACTTCCTGGTTGATCACTTGATGTCCAGGTGGGGAAAATTCAGTTCATGTCAGAATGGGGCCCTTCGCGACAAAGTACCCTCCATGGAACTTCTGAACACTACTGAAGCCTGAAGTGTGTAAGAAAGAGGCACTCGCAGTTCACTGGCCTATGATCTTCCCTTTCTCAGCATTTCAGATGTCAGAACGGTAGCTCTTAGGGCCTGTTTCAGGAGACAGGGTCTCCGAAAGAACAGCTGCTGGTCCTAAAGGAATAGGTTATGGTCTTGAAATCCAAGCACGGCCTGCAATCCAATACAGATGTTAGGCCCAGGCAAAGGCAGTTTATGTGCTGAAAAGACTGCAGAAAAACAAGGACAAGGTGTGTTACAGGTGTTTGGAATGTTTTATTTCGCTATTTTAGATTCAATTTTTCAAAGCCATAAGCATGCCCCAACCGTGGTCATTTCAAACATGCTTATATTACTGATTTTGGTGAAACTCGGTCCTTGTCTTCTCTGAAGAAAGAGTTCAACAAAGACACAAAGATTGCAAAGCAGGCCCAGCATTTATTAGAAGCACAGTACGTGTGGGAGAGCACAGGGGCAGACTTGCAGAGTGAGGTGCACCTTATAGGGGCAGCTTAGGTTGTTAATATGGGGTTTAGATGAGGATGGCCCCTTTCCCTCCCCTATGATCACATCATCTGCAATTCCTTATTTGGGCTTCCACAAGGCACCGTTTTGAATCTTTCCCGTGAGCGTCCAAGCGAAACCCATGTGGGGAGGGGGTCAAAACCGCAATGCTAATGGTATTATAATGATATCACAACGCAGCCCAGATTACTAGAGGATGACTTGGGACCCCCTTTGCGCATGTGTCAGGCTGGGAAGTCCTCTCGACCACAAGAATGAGGAGGCTGCGGTGGGCTGCTTTGTCTTTCACCCAATCAGGGCGTGTCGTTCCTGTTGATAGTTTATCTCAAAGGGTCAGCATGAAACTGGCTGCAGCAGGTTAACCCGAGGCCCCTGTATCTCTTACCTCATTACCAACATCTATGGAAGTGGTTTACAAAAGATCAATGACATCATGTGGCTTCCATCTGTCTACATGACCAGATGAAGCAAGAGAACAATAATCACACAGTCCATTTGACGTGCACTATTTACCATTCTCTCTGCTTTTCACTATTTCTTTCATTTGTTCTTTTAAGCCTGCTCATAATGCCAGGTTTTCTGCAGCTGACAGAGTTGGGCAAAATTCCTCCATCTTGTGAAACATAGATGCTCTCGGACCTCAGTTCGCGGTAAAAGGGGAAATAGTAACACCTGTCTCATGGGGCTGTCTTGAGGATGAAGTGTGAGTGTAGTGTATAAGGCATCCAGCATGGATCTGACACACAGGAGGGTAGCTTCTTTCCCCATTTTAAGAAAGTCTCAAAATGATCGTAGGATTCGCCACTTTCTTAAGGCTTTCTATTCCTTCTTTAACACTATCACCTCAAAATAGATTACTTCTAATTCTATCCTTTTCCATAAAATTCTGTCTAAGGGCACTGGACTCTTTGGAGATATATTATTTGCTTTCTGCTTTAGAAAAATGATCATTTAAAAACTTTTTTCCCTTCTGTTTTCCTGGTAAGGGTCAAACCACTTCAAACAATTTGAGTTTGGAAAGACTTTAGCTTTTAGTGGTGGTGGATTTATCATCTGGCACATCATTTCTCATCAGTGTTACCATTAGTTTCATGATTGGGGCATTTCCCCAAACGTTCATGGAGCACAGAGATGGGGCAGAGAGGTGCACTGCTCAGATGGGATTTTTGAAGACTATGAAAAAAAAAATCCAGGAGTCCCTGTAGCATGTGTGTTTTGAAATTATTAATAGTCAGAAGGAAAGTTTTTCTTCAGCATTGGCATTTTTCTTGAAATTTATTTTATTCCAAATTAAATAGTCCCATTGATATTCCAAGAAGAGGAAATACCCTTTTCTGACCACTTTGGTTTATAGCCTTTAATTGGGCCACTCGTTTATTGAGTCAGTAAATCAATAAATCCTTTTGGAGTGCCGTCCTTTTCCATCAAGCAGCCCCTAGTGTAGTGGGGAAAACAGACACATCGATAATTCTGACACATGGACAGAGGAATGATAGAGCCACGCCGTGTATTATGCATATAACCAAGCACAGGGGTGAGGAGAAGAGGCAGGGAGGCTCTCTGTAGAGGGGTCTGAAAAGGTGAGGTTAGGTAACAAAGGATGAGGAGGGAAGGAGTGTTTTAATAAGAGCAGGCATCAGTACCAAAGTCCAGAAGTGATAAATAGCTGTGATTGATGCAGTAAATGTTGCAGTGCTGCTGGACCCAAAAGTGTAGTGGATGGTCCAGGGACAGGTGAGACCAGAGTAGTCGTCAGGAGCCAAACCAGGAAGAGTTCACTCTTGAGTTCTGACCTCCAGAGTATGGGAGCCCCAAGAAGGGACTTACAGTTTACTCACCCACCCTTTTACACAGTACCCAAAGTGATGAAGTTGGGTTTACATTTTGGGTAGAGGGTGGGCATGAGCGGGGAAATCAGTGGAGACAGGGGGACAGGCAGGTGTCTATTAGAGGAGAACGGTGGTGATCTCGGGGAATGGGAGGCATGATGGACAGGGGAAACAGGTTTCAGAATTATCAAGGAGTGTAAATTTGGCAGGACTTAGGTACTGGGTGTGGGGGATGAACCTAAGGATGGAAGCAGTGGAAATTCCCAATCTCCAGTTTGCATGCATAACTGGATGGATAGTGGACCGACTGAGACCACACATGAGCAAGATGTCCCTTTAACAGTGATGTGGTGATGAGCTCAGGTAGATCTGAAGTCCCCATGGGACAGTAACAAGCAGAGAGACAAACATGTGAAATGTGTGCTGGGAGTTTGTCATCATAGTTGGGTTGTATTCAAAAATACAGGTGTGGATGAGAAGGGAGAAGACCAGAGAAATAAGAGCAGAATTGTAGGGCGTTGGGACTCTGATTGTTGGAAGGAAGGAGAAGGGCTGTGAAAGAAGACGGGCAGAAGCAGCGGAGAGCCAGGAGCACCATGCTGAGTGAAAGGAGATGTGACCCGAAAAACATCCACGAAGAGAGTAGACGGGAGTCATCAGAGATCTAGGTGAGAATAGGACAATGAGAACGATTTGTGAGATGGAGAAGGAAACGAGGGATAGAAGCTCAGATATGGCAGGTGGGGTGTGATTGGGTGGGTGGGGGAGTGGAGTCACAAGTACAAGCCATCGTTTTGTCACAGAACCAAACTTGGGTCCACTCGCCCACATGCAGTAAAGCCAATCTACTGACACTGGGTTGTGGTGAAGGAAAGTGCAGCATTTATTGCAGGGCACCAAGCAAGGAGAATGGGCAGCTCATGCTCAAAAGACCCCAACTCCCCAGTGGCTTTCAGGGAGGGTTTTTTTTTTTTTTTAAAGAAATTCACATTCTTTTATTTATTTATTTATTTATTTATTTATGACTGTGTTGGGTCTTCGTTTCTCTGCGAGGGCTTTCTCTAATTGTGGCAAGTGGGGACCACTCTTCATCGCGGTTTGCGGGCCTCTCACCATCGTGGCCTCTCTTGTTGTGGAGCACAGGCTCCAGATGCGCAGGCTCAGTAGTTGTGGCTCACGGGCCCAGTTGCTCCGTGGCATGTGGGATCTTCCCAGACCAGGGCTCGAACCCATGTCCCCTGAATTGGCAGGCAGATTCTCAACCACTGCGCCACCAGGGAAGCCCCCAGGGAGGGTTTTTAAAGGCAGTGTAAGGGAGGGGCCTGCAGGGTGTGTGGTCAGTTCATGCACAGTTCTCGGATTGGTTGGCATCAAGGTGAAGTTTCAAGTATCATCAACCTTCTGGTTTCAAACGGCTTAGGGTCTATGTGCTTGCGGTCAGCACTTTTCATCTGGTGGGTCTGCTTCCTGTAGAAACAACTGAGGACTGTGTGTCAGGCTTTTATCTGTATCTTTCAAGGAACTGGGAGTTCGGTGATTCTGCCATGTGGTGGATTTACAGTCTAAATTTTTGCTAGTTCCCCGGCCCAACAGCTATTCTTTGTTTCTACATCTTCACATTCCTAATCATTAACTCTGGAGCAGCCTTTAGAGACTCAGGGGAGACCTGGGAGACTAAAGCAAAAGCCTTTTACTTCAAAGGATGGGGACACAGGAGCTTGTACACGGTTTCAGTTCTGAAAATTTTTGATTAAGAAATGAAGAAAATGTGAATAGTAACTAGTGGCATGAGGGGCCAAGGGTAGGCTTTTTTAGGATGTGAGAAACATTATCCAGAGAAGGGCTGAGGGCTGTGGGGCCCTGGCCTCAGGTAAGTGCTGATGCAGCCGTGGGCCCGAGGGAGGCCCTGGAGGAGGAGGAAGACTCCCTCACTCCCAGAGGCCAGGAGGAAGGAGATGGACTTCCTTGTCTACACAGCTGGGGATGTGCTTGTACCTAAGTGTGTGGTCTGCGTTGGTGGTGGTGAGTGAAGGAGCTTAGGCCTGACAGCCTCAGTGTTCTCCAGGAAGTCTTTCTGTGTGGGTTTTTCTCTATGATGGTAAAATATATGTAACATTAAAATGACTATTTTAATCACTTTTAAGTGTACCATTCAGTGGTCCATGAAGTATTGTACAAGGCTGGGTCCTAGGAGGACAAATGAAAGTTATGGGAGTGAGACGTGAGTAGGTCTTGAGGAAGTAAGGAAGGTGTAGGGTAGCTGCTGGAGGGGTTAGAAGGACGTGCACAAGGATATGTGAGAAGATCGCTGTTCTGAGTACAGAAGACCCTCTTGGGGCTGGAAACCACATGTTCATATCAGCAAGGTTATCCGGTCATTCCGTAGAAGAGTTATTTGCCTGGATCAGAAAAATTGGATTTGGGGCAACTGGCTAACTTGTTAGAAAAAAGTAAAATTACATCTATTTCTCATAACATACAATAAAATAAATTCCAGGTAGACTAAACAATTAACTGCTTTAAAAGTGAAATAATAAAATATGGATAGAATATGGGACTTCCCTGGTGGTCCAGTGGTAAAGAATCCGCCTTCCAATGCAGGGGACGCGGGTTCGATCCCTGGTCGGGGAACTAAGATCCCACATGCCACACAGCAACTAAGCCCGTGCGCCACGACTACTGAACTCACGCACCTCAATGAGAGAGCCCACATGCCGCAAACTACAGAGCCCACACGCTCTGGAGCCCGTGCGCCACAACTAGAGAAGAGAAAACCTGCATGCCACACCTAGAGAGAAGCCCGTGTGCTGCAACGACAGATCCCGCATGCCTCAACGATGATCCCACGTGCTGCAACTAATACCCGCTGCAGCCAAAAGAGAAAAATAGATAGATAAAATATGTATAGAATATAGTGAAGCGTTCACATTATGTTTTATGGTCTGAGGGTACAGAGGTCAGACTGTAGCATTCAGCAGCAGTTGAGAGTTTATGAGGATGCTATTCATCACTTTCAAAGGTGGCCTCATCCTTATAATATGATCCTCAAGAGGATACTGGGTTTATCCTCTAGTATTCTAATTCTATGTTCAATAGTATCACTTCTGTTCTTTATTCCATCCAAACTATGGACAAGTGTGGCACCGAGGAAGGAAGACACAGTTCCTGCCCTCAAAAAGTTTATCGAATAGTTGGGGGAAAGAGACACCTAAATGAATAATTATACTACAGTATATTTGGATACAGTGATAGAAATATTAAATAAACCAATATTTGTGGATGACCTGTTTGTGCCTGGCACCATGCTTGGTGTTTTAGATACTTAAAGTGTTAACAACTAAATGCGATGCCTATTACAATAGGAGTATTTTAGCGGGTGTCATGGAAACAGATGTCGGGGAATCTAAACTTTGAGGAGACATCAGGAAGGCTCTATAAGGTCCCCTGAGCTTGAAGGATGGGTGGCAGTTGGCTTCTAGAACAGTTATATTAATTAATTTTGTTTCCATTAAAACTCCTGTATTTGTTTTATTTTAAAAAATATACTTATCTTTCTTTTTTTACACTATGCTTTATTGTTTCATTGAAGTATAGTTGATATACAGTATTACATTAGTTTCAGGTGTATAGCAAAGTAATTCAAAATTTTATTGATTATACTCCATTTAAAGTTATTACAAGATAATGGCTGAATTTCCCTGTGCTGTACAATACGTCCTTGTTGCTTATCTATTTTAGATAATACTGCTATATTTAGATTCCAAGATGTTATCATGAGATGGAACTTCACAGATACAGACGAGCTACTTTGGAGCACATAACCATATATTTGACAAAAACTTCTCATTTCTAGCCTCTACAGCAAAGTAGAAAGATGGCAGAGTTTAAACAGAACACAGCGGGTGTTTTCTGTCTAGCAGCCTAAAGGCTAACTCATTAAAATTCAAAGAAGAATTACATGGTGGGTGGCAGAACAAATGTTTTCTTCCCTAAGGCCTTCGAGACAGATTCTCCCAGAATCAGAGTCACTCTTTGCAGCTGTTCAGTAAGACACGATTCAGGCATCACCTCCTCCTCCAAATCCGCCACCACACAAACCCAACCCTTTCTCTGGCTTAGACACATAGGGCGACGAGAAAAACAGGAAAGCACTGCTGGCGCCACACTTGGTTTGGCTTTGAAACCATGTGCGTGTCTTACCTTATGTAAGACATATAAGACATGTTCCTTATATCTTAGTTCTTATTTATAAAATAAATTTATTTAAATATAAAATGAAAAAAACCCTAAATATGTACCCAGTTGATGGTTTAACCCACAGAGAGGAAATATTCCCAGGGATTTTAAAGCACAGTAATTTGAATACAAATCTAAGGACAAAAAGAGCTGCAAAAAGCTTGGTGGGCATGTTAGCTGTGTGAGTCTGACTTTGTTGTGCATGTGTCGTGTCTGAAAGCAAATGGGCAGCAACGTGGGGTTCTTATTTAATCATTCCTGCTGTGGTTGAGACCAGGATTCTTGGAGTGGGAAAGAGGAAAGACAGATGTTAAGATAAAACAAACCCTGAATTTGATTGGAATTATATATGCATGTACATATATATATGATGATGGATGTTTACATACATCTGGTTCATAGTTCTACTCACTATAAAGGCCTGGATGTAGAAATCAACTCAGTAGCTGTGAGCTCCCCTAGTGCTCAGGTTCTGCTCTTCAAACACCTTTTCCACTAAAAGGAACTGGAGCTTCTTGGATCTGGAGAGGAAATGGAAAACAGGAGCCTGGCACATCATGCATACCAGATAAGGAAGCTCTCCAAGACTACTGCAGTCCTGTCTGAGGGACTTGGAAGCCAAGCTTGCAGAGACTCCCACTGGCCAAATATAGGACAACTTGAGGGAAAGGTAATAACTGCAGTGGATTAATATACATTACACCTTCATATACACAGACGTGAACATCCATGAGTTCACAGTGTCAGTTAAAAAGCGTCAACAAACTGATCACATTGGAGGATTCCAATGAACCAACCTATTATTTTGAAAATGAGTAAATAAATGAAAAGAATCAAATATTAATTCCACCTTTCTAATACAAACTGTGTCACTGCAAACCAAAGAGAAGATGAATCAACTTAAAAAAAAGAAAAAAAAAAGGAATCTAGCTAATACATAAAGAAGTAACAACAGAATTAGGATATCACCACTTTGCAAACTCAAATGAATGAATCTAGACATTGATCATGAGCGGCTGCCAAACCCACAGAAAGACAAACGATCCGATATTGTAGACATCTTGATGGAAGGGCACACAACTACCTGGAAAGTTATTATGGACTGACTTGTTCACTCCCAAAATTCCTGTGTTGAAGTCCTAACCCCCCAGTACCTCAGAATGTGACTGCATTTGGAGAAAGTGTCTTCAAAGAGATGATTAAATTAAAATGAGGTCATTAGGTTGGCCCTAATCCAATCTGACTGGTGTCTGTATAAGAAGAGGAGGTTTGAACACAGACACATACAGAGAAAAGACCATGTGAAGACACAGGGAGAAGATGGCCGTCTACACACCAAGGAGAGCGGCCGCTGGAGAAACCAGCCCTGCCGACCCCTAGAACTCGGACTTCCAGCCTCTGTAATGGTGGACGGTACATTTCTGCTCTTCAGCCGCCTGTCTGCAGCACTGTGTGATGGCAACCCTAGCAAACTAACGTGGTGGTCTTGCCCCCAAAACCCAGCCTCACTTAGATCAAGCCTCTAAATCCAACCAACCCTGTATAGGAAATAAGATGACGGCAGAAAATGTTAAATGACGACTTGGAGATGTCACATGTGTCACCCAGGAAGCACCAGCATGGAGAGATGCCCCGTGCTGCTGAAACTGGCAGGACTTCTTGGATGTCCTACAAAAAATCGCCCATATCTCCAGCAACATCAGGAATTCCATTCAGCATTCCTCACAGGTGACCCCAGACAGTCTAACATGCTGCATTGCTGGAAGCTTTTGGACAGCTGCCTCTGAGTGAGCACAAGTGATAGTCACTTCATATAAATCATTGAAAATACTGAACGAAAATCAGTAAACTCCTCTGTGTATGTCCACGTTGTGGACCAACTCTTGGTGACAAGAACCTTGAGGAGTGTGTTGTTAGGCACAGGAAGACAATGTGTTTGATTTCGATGGCATGACCCGGGTGACTGGAAGCCCAGCTGGCATCCGTAAGGGCAACCAGCCGTGAGCTCCACATTCTGGAGCTCGGGGAAGACAATCTGGCAAAGCAATGAAGAAGTGTTTGTCCACTGAGGGTCATGCAAGACCTCTCTTGTTCCAATAAATTCTTTACTCCAGCCGAGTGGTAGAATATTTAACAAGTCTTTCAAATAAAGTGGTTGTGTTTCCTATGGAATAAAAGCAATAAATCAAATCAAAATAATCACAATTCGAGGTCTGAAGCATATGGTGTGTGTAATTTTACAGAACTGCACAAGCCTTAGATGCTCTCCTTCTTGAAGAGAGTGGGTTTTTTTCTACTTAAAGGAAAAATAAATATTCTTACATTTAGTTATCTCTTTCTGTCTTTTAAAAATAGCATTCAAGCAATGTTCTTATGTCTGAAATAGTTACACTGGCAATTTGGGGATGCGTCTCTTGTGTTTTCCCCAACATTTCTTTGGGAAGCAATTTCATTTTCATCCTTGAGGTGGTATGTTTCATGCTAATGTGAATCACACAGTTTTGTTTATAAATATAAATAATTCTATCTACTTTGCAAAATAGTTTGTGCCCGTAGATATGCAGACCCATTTAATAAGTTTGTTTTCGAATTGTTAATGATGTAAAACTGATCGTAGGCATTTTTGTTATTTGGGTAAGGAGAGAACTACTAAACAAGAGTAAAAGATTCAAACAGGCATAAAAATGTTCTTCTGCATTTCATCATGAATGATTAACGTTGGAAGTTTATTGCAATCCAATAACTTCTTAGTAGCTGTTGACAGGTACAGAGGTAAATAAACAATTGTGTATTCATGCACTGATGTTTTGGTCCCATGCCAAAACAGGCCAGTTCAGAAGGCCAGTTCAGAAGAGAAAAACACAGTTTTAAACATCATTAAAGCCCTAACTGTATTCTTGGCAGATTCTGACTTTAGGCGTAGACTATACTGTAAATGCAGAGATCTTTAAAAAACTGGGGTCTTATTTTCCTGCACATGTTCTATAAAAGGCCTGTTCTCCAAGAAAGCAGGGATCCTGCCAAATGGTTTCGGAATGTGTTTCTCAAAAGTTTCCATTGTGCCCTCAATGGCTTTTGAGTACTTCCGGAAATGGAAACAGCAGAAATCAATGACCCTGCAAGAAAGCAAACATTTAGGGGAACTGGCTTGCTGGGGAAATAAGTAGTGGTGCTTTTAAGCCGCTATACAGATACAGCCTCAGGCCTCTTCACAGGCTAGAAATGCACAGGGTTGCATCACTTTACGGTGCTGCAAGGAAAATGCTGAGCCCAGCGGGGAAGTTTCCACATCTTTCTCTATTGAAACTCTAGTGAGTTAATCTCACTAGATAAATCTCACTAAATCTATTCTAGTGAATAACTGTCGCCAGGTATGTGTAAGGCAACCAGACTGACTCACTAGGGCTTAAACAGTTAGTGATTTGTTTCCTTAACTTTGGAATCCAAAAGACAGTAATTTTACCACTTATTAGAACAGTTTTCACTCAACCAGAGGGAACCCAGATGTCCAAACAGTAGAAAAAGCTTTGCTCCTGGACAAGACTGTTGTCGGGAGGTCAATCTTCAGAAGAATCAGCTGCTCTGATCAATTTAAGTAAACATATTAATTCAAGCCGGTTATTTCGCCAACAGACTGAGAGTTCATTGAATGGTCGGGTCATGAATCCAGGTGGCTGGCCGTGGAGTCTGCTGCGGGCCCAGCTCACACAAAAAGGCGGGAAGCAGAAGACCAAGCAGAGCACTGCCCTCGAAGGGCTGCTCTTCAGACACCCAGAGTGTGTTTTCTGGCACAAGCGTCAACATCAACGTTCAAGTTTGTCCCATCGGTTTTAGACAGTTTTATAAGCAAGTCCCAGCCAGTCATTTCCTAACTCGGTGCTGGAGTCTATTTTATCTTCTGACCCTATTTCTGTGTTGTCCAGCCTGCTAGGAAATTTTTGATCATTTTCCAAACAACCAACAGTTTTTAAGGAACATTTAGACATCTTTTATTATAAAAAAAAAAAAATTACATGCTCACAGTTAAAAAAATTCAACTAGCAAAAGAGAGTGTGACCTTGAACTCAGTCCCACCTCTCTGCAAACCCTCCATCCCATGCAGTCACAGGCTCTCTGCCTTGAGGTAACAACAGACCATCTTTGGGTACCTTGAGAGAAGCAAGCAAACTCGACTGGAAACGTGTTCTATGTCAGGAACTCTGCTAGACACTGAAGACCCAAAAAAGTACGACAGGATTCCTTCCCTTTCAGAAGACGCCAAGTAAAGTAGGAGTGAACAATGTGTGAACAGTGTTGAAGGTCAGATAGCCAATCAGGAATGTTCTGTAGGAGGCGTTGCCTGAGCTGCATTTTTAAGGCTGGGTGGGAAATCAAAAGATGAACCTGGAGGTGGAGCCAGGGAAGGAATCCCATCCATAAGGAAGAGTCTGTCATACAGAGTGAAGTAAGTAGGAAAGAAAGAAACAAATACCGCATGCTAACACATATATATGGAATCAAAAAACAAAAAAAAAAAGGTTCTGAAGAACCTAGGAGCAGGACAGGAATAGAGATGCAGATGTAGAGAATGGACCTGAGGACATGGGGAGGGGGAAGGGTAAGCTGGTACGAAGTCAGAGAGTGGCATGGACATATATACACTACCAAATGTAAAATAGATAGCTAGTGGTAAGCAGCCGCATAGCACAGGGAGATCAGCTCGGTGCTTTGTGACCACCTAGAGGGGTGGGACAGGGAGGGTGGGAGGGAGACGCAAGTGGGAGGGGATATGGGGATGTATGTATACATATAGCTGATTCACTTTGTTATACAGCAGAAACTAACACACCATTGTAAAACAATTACACTCCAATAAAGCTGTTAAAAAAATATAAATGGAACTAATAGATGTGTTTGGTAGGAAAATTCAGACAATACACAAAGGAGTAAAATGAACAGCTGAATCTCTCTTCACCCCACCCCCATCAATTTCTTTCCTTTAAGTTTTGTATGTATCCTACTTGTGAAAAAATATGAGTATACCAACCTATTATATGCATGGATCTTTTATTCTTTACATAAAAGCAATCATACCATAAAAAAAAAAAAAAAAGGCCCGGAGGAGTGAGCCTTTCTGGTGTGCAGAGGGAAGACCGTCGCATGGCTGGAGCACAGGGCGCTGGTTTGGGGTGTGACAGGTGAGACTGGGGTGCAGTACAGGGGCCGGATGGCGCCGTGTTTCGAATTCCTGACGAAGGTTTTGTGCTTAGCTCTGTAGGCGACGAAGCGTTGTTTTAAATTTTTAAGTAAGGAAGCGATATAATTAAATCTCTGTGATAGAAAGAATACATGGCACGTAATAGCTGTTGAAAACTGTTCGCTGAGCGGGCAGAGCAGAGAAAGGAGAGCCCGAAGAAGAAAGGCAAGTTAAGTAAAATTGGAATAATCACACCGATGGGAGCCCGAGTGAGAGACGGGGATGGTGAGGTAGTTTAGAGAAAGGTTCCACGAGGCTTGGCAACCAACCAAATGTGGGTGGATGGAGGAGATGTGAAAGTCCAAGGCAATTCTGATGTGCCTCTCTCGGGGTGGCTGGGGAAATGGCTATGGCATTGAACGAAAAAGGGAATGCAGGAAGAAGAGGGTCTATTTGGGGGAAGAGAGAAAACAGGGAGATGGGAAGATGAGTTGAGAGGCAGCATCCTATAATAAAAATACAAATGGCCAACATTTTATTGAATTGTTACTATGGGCCAGATACTAAGTGCTTTCTAGGTATTGACTCATTTAGTCCTTATAAAGAGTAGGTATTATAATATGATCCCCATTTTACAGATGAGGTAATTATATACGTTTAGAATCAGACAACTCTGAGTGCAAATCCCAGCTCTACTGCTTTTTAACTGTTTGATCTTGGATAAATTACTTAGTCAGTCTAACTTCAGAGGTAAAAAAGCAGGAAACGACGCTATCACGTTGGACTATAATAAAGATTAGAGAGAGGTAATACATATCAAGCAACTAGCATAGTGTCTGGAACCTCATGTATCTCAATGAATGCTAGAAACAGTTATCATTATTAGTAATGAGATTCCTGGTACTATGTTCAGTGAGAAGCTGGGAATTTGTACTTAGATTTTTAGAGCTGAAAGTAGAAAATGTACACATCAGTATATTGATGTTGGTTGGATCATCAGATATAAAGGCTATTTCCTGATTTGGAGATGGGTGGTTGTATATTGGGAGATGAGAATCAAGGATGGAATCCTGGGGAATACCAGTGATAAAGGAGCCAAAAGAATAAAAGATTATTCTGCTGTCGGCTGGGGTCAGAACCACCACGATGAAGAAACAGCAACACCCAGCAGCATTTGGAGCGGGGCAGATGCAGTGGAAACGGAAGGCACAGACGAGTTTTCCTTAAATAGTGAGCCTTTGTTTCATTTTAAAATAATTCGGTTTGGAAACCACTTCAGGAATGGTGCAGTAAGGACCTCCAAAAATATATTTCCTCCATAAAAGAAATAAGAACGGTGGCAAAAATTGTCAAAATCACCTTTTTCAAAACATTGGAAATGAATGAACAAATGCTTTCAATAATCCATGGAGCACGTATTGAAGAAAAATGGCTAAATCTTAGAAAGAAACACGATCTTTGTGACATTTTAAATTGAAATTGAAATTGCTCTATTCCCATCCTCTCTTTCCAGCTTCAAGGTAGCCTTGAAAAAACCAATAGCCTCACAACCATGGTAGCTGTGAAAACTAGCAGCCGACCAGTCACTGAAGGGGAAACACGAGTTTGAAGCGCCTTGAAAAGCTTCCTACTCAGAGAAATGTTATATTTGATTTTGTGTCTGTGTGTGTGTAACTGACTGGGTTCAAATCCCAACTCAAGCTCTTTATTTTTTTTAACTTTAATTTTAAAATGTTTTATACAATTTAAAAAGTTAATTTCCATTTACAGTTATTACAAAATATTGGCCATATTCTCCGTGTCGTACATACACCCTTGAGCCCACCTTACACCTAATAGTTTGTACCTCCCACTCCCCCCCACCCCTGTATTGCCTCTTCCCTTTCTCCCCACTGGTAACCACTAGTTTGTTCTCTATATCTGTGAGTCTCCTCCTTTTTTGTTAGATTCACTACTTTCTTGTATTTTTTTAGGTTCCACATATAAGTGATATCAGATAGTATTTGTCTTTGTCTGACTTATTTCACTGAGCATAATGCCCTCCAAGTCCATCCATGTTGTCACAAATGGCAAAATTTCATTCTTTTGTATGGCTGAGTAATATTCCATTGTATATATACACCACATCTTAATCCATTCATCTATCAATGGACACTTAGGTTGCTTCCATACCTTGACTATTGTAAACAATGCTGCTATGAACATTGGGGTACCTGTATCTTTTTGAATCATAGTTTTCTCCAGATATATGCCCAGGAGTGGAATTGCTGTGTCATATGGTAGCTCCATTTTTAGTTTTTTAAGGAACCTCCATACTGTTCTCCATAGTGGCTGCACCAATTTACATTCCCACCAACAGTGCACCAGTGTTCCCTTTGCTCCACATCCTTGCCAACATTTGTTATTTGTGTTCTTTTTTTTTTTTAACATCTTTATTAGTGTGTTCTTTTTAATCATGGCCATTCTGACAGGTGTGAGGTGATATTTCATTGTGGTTTTGATTTGCATTTCCCTGATGATTAGGGATGTTGACCATCTTTTCATATATCCTTTGACCATCTGCATTTCCTCTTTAGAAAAATGTCTATTCAGGTCTTCTGCCCATTTTTTAATCAGGTTGTTTGTTTTTTGATGTTGAGTTGTATGAGCTGTTTATATATGATGGATTTTAATCCCTTATTGGTCATATCATATGCAGATATTTTCTCCCATTCAGCAGATTATCTTTTTGTTTTGTTTCATTATTCGACCTGTCTTGAAAATCCCTGGAAAAGCTCCATTCTCAGGGCTTGTCATTATTTGACCTGACTCTGTGTGAACATCTCTATCTCACAAGCACCCGTCAAAAACAATAATCATTTAATATCACAGTTGCCTGGGGGGAGGAGGGCAATACAAATAGGGGCAAACAAGAAGCTGACCAAAAATCTTTAAGGAAAACACTGGGAAATGACATGTCTCTAGAGGATTTCAAAAAGCCCTAACAGATGCCTAGAAATCTAGAAGGCTGTGCACACGTGCAGTGCTGTGCACATGCCCAGGCAAGGCCCTAGAAGGTCCTAATCTCTGACCTTTGGCTGACCTTGAAGCTCCATGAAAGCAGGAAACAAAGGCTAAGGCAGAGTTGTAAACTGTCTGCTGGGGCATTGAAGGTAAGCCTAGACACAAACAAAGACCAGAAAACACATGGATTTGAGGCATTTAAGGAAATTTCTGTCCAATCATTAGCTGACCACTAAGCTAACCAAGCAGAAAATTCAGGGGGCACACATGACAGACTAAACAATTAGTCCAGGAAAGTAAACAACAGCAACATCACCACCACCACCAAAAACAAACAAACAAACTAAAAGCAACAAAAAACAACAACAAAAAGAAAAAAAACAAAACAAAACAAGCAGGAACAACAAGCCCTGGGGAAAGGGAGAAAATCTCATTTCCAGAATTGGCACAGTGTATTATTTCAAATGTCAATTTATCAACAGAAAAATTATGAGACAAACAAAGGAGCAGGAAAGTATGGCTGATACACAGGGAAAGAAAGCGGTCAGTAGAAACTGTCTCCAAGGAAGCACAGATATATTTAGCTGACAGAGACTTTAAGTCAGCTATTTCAAATATGCTCAAAATACTAAGGGAAACTGCTTCCGTAGGTGGTTAGGCTGTGCCAGAGGATAGAATAGAACATGAGTGTGGCCAAAGTTAACAGGCAGGTAAGTGCCAGCCAGGGAAGAGACCAGTGCATGACTCGAGGTCACTGAGAGCAGACAGCAGGCATCCAGGCTCAAATGGTACGTTGTTTACCTACCTCAAGAGGAGAGAGTACACAAGATCCATCTCCTTGCAGTGTGGCAGACCCCCATGGCTCGTGGGTCCATTTGGCAGCTGCAGTGGGCAGCGTGGCTGCATTCACCTCACTTTGTGCCATAGTAGAAGGACCCCAACTCTTACCCCTTAGAGTCTGAAATACACAAAGTTGGGGACGTACCTGTGGGCCATTTACGCATGCATAGCTAAGCAGTTCTGAGAAAGTTTACACATGCTCAAGATAAAGGGAACAGGTACAGACTGACTGCGCTCTGAGCTCTTTTCATGCAGTGCGACTTGTGAGCTTGCCAGCATGTCCTGTACTGAGTACAGAGAGTTTCTTGGGAACAGAAGGGAAGGGATGGACTGAACTTGGTTGGACCTTCCCCTCACAGAAACCATGTCTAAAAAATTAAAGGAAATATCAGAACAAGGTCTTGACAAACAGAATATCAATAAAGAGATAGAAATCATACATATAAAAAAATAGAAATTCTGGAGTTGAAAAGTACAATAACTGAAATAAAAAATTCACAATGGGAGCTTAATAGCAGGTTTGAGCTATCAGAAAGGAATCAGTGTACTTAAATATAGATCAACTGAGATTATACATTCCGAGAAATGGAAAGAAAAAAGAATTTTTAAAAAATGCACAAGGAACAGAGCTCTGAGACTGTGTACCAACATAGCATAATGGGAATCCCAGAAGGAAAAGAGGAAGAGAGGAAGGGGCAGAAGGAATATTTGAAGAAATAATGGCCAGAAACATCCCAAGTTTGATGAAAAACAATAACTGACACATTCAAGAAGCTCAACAAACTCCAAGTAAGATAAACTCAGAGACCCACACTTAGACACATCATAGTCAAACTGTCAAATGGCAAAGACAAAGAATCCTGAAAGTAGCAGAAGAAAAATGAGTAATTGTGTACAAGGGATCTTCAAGATTAACAGCTAAATTCTCAGCAGAAATAATGAAAGCCAGAAAGCAGTGGAATGATATATTCAATGTGCCGAAAGAAAAACAAGTTAGCCAAAAAATTCTATATCCAGCAAAACTATCCTTCAAAAATGAAGGAGAAATTAAGACATTACAGATAAAAACTGAGAGATTTTTGTCCCTAGCAGACCTGCCCTACACTAAATGCTAAAGGGAGTCCTTCAGGTTGAAATGAAAGGACAATAAACAGTAACTCAAATACACAAAATAATTAACAAGCCAGTGGTAAAGGTAACTGCATAGGTAAATTTAAAAGTCAGCATTAATGTATTTTGGTTTTTAAGTCTTTTTTTCCTATATGATTTAAAAAACAACTGCATAAAATTATATAATTATAAAACTGTGCTGATGGGCTTATAATTTAGAAATATGTAATCCCCATGCCAACCATTAAAAAACCCCTCAGAAACATACAATAAAAGGCATAACAAGGGAATTAAAAAAGTATACTAGAAAATATCTATTCACCTCAAAAGAAGACAGTAATGGAGAAACAGGAACAAAAAAACCATTAGACATATAGAAAGCAAATAACAGAATAACAGATATAAATCCTATCTTATCAATAATTACATTAAATGTAAATGGACTAGCCACTCCAATCAAAAGGTAGAGATTAGCAAATGAATGATCCAGACTACAGACCAGTATCTGTTATAAATTCAGATGCAAAAATCCTCAACAAAATACTAGCAAATTATATCCAGCAACGTATAAAAAGGATTATACACTACGACTAAGTGGAATTTATCTCAGGAATGCAAGGTTGGCTCAACATATGAAAATCAATCAATGTAATGCACTGTATTTATAGAATGAAGGATAAAAACTACATGAACATCTCAATAGATGCAGAAAGGCATTTGACTAAAAATCCAACGCTATTTCATGATAAAAACACTCAACAAATTAAGAATAGAAGAAAATAGTTTTAGCCGGATAAATGGCATCTACAAAAAACCCCCACAGCTGACATTGTTTTTAATAGTGAAAAACTAGTTGATTTTTGCTTCATGATGAGGAACAAGACAAAGACATCTGCTCACACTGTGTCTATTCAATATTATAGTAGAGATTCTAGCCAGGGCACTCAGGTAAGGAAAAGGAATAAAAGACATCCAGATTAGAAAAAAAGAAGTAAAACTGCATAGATGACATGATCTTGTATATGGACAATTCTAAGGAATCTACATAAAATCTATTAGAACTAACAAGTGAGTTCAGTAAAACTGCAAGCTAAAAGATAAATATACCAAACTCAATTGTATTTCTCTATACTAGCAATGAATAATCTGAAATTAAGAAACAATTGCACTCATAATAGCATCAAAAAGAATAAAATACTTAGGAATAAATTTAATAAAAGAAGTGTAAGACTTATAAACTGAAAACTACAAAACATCATTGAAAGAAAGAAAAGAAGACCCAAATAAATGGAGAGACACTGTGTTCATGGATTGGAAGACTTAATACTGCTAAGATGGCAATATCTTCTAAATACATCTACAGATTCATGCAATCCCTCCCTATCAAGATATCAGCTGTCTTGGTACAATTGACAAGCTGATTCTACAATCTATATGGAAATGCAAGGGACTGAGAATAGCCAAAACAATCTTGAAAAAGAATAAAGTTGGAGGACTCACACTTTCCAATTTCAAAACTTACTACAAAGCTAGGGTAATCAAGACAGTGTGGTACAGGTATAAAGACAGACATATAGATCAACTGAAAGTCCAGAAATAAACCCTTACATTTATGGTAATCTGATTTTAACAAGGGTGCCGAGACAATTCAATATGGAAAAATAGTTTTTTCAAAAATTGGTGTTGGGATATCCACATGCAAAAGATTGAAGTTGGACCCCTTCTTCACGCCATATATAAAAACTAACTCAATATGATCATAGACCTAAGTGTAGGAGCTAAAACTATAAAACTGTTAGAAAAAAACACAGGAGTAAGTCTTCATGACTTTGGAATAGGCCATGGTTTGTTAGATATGACACCAAAAGAACAAATGTCAAAAGAAAAAAATAGACAAATGAGACTTAATTGAAATTAAAGCATTTTTATGTTTCAAAGGATACCATCAAGAAAGTGAAGAGGGGGCTTCCCTGGTGGCGCAGCGGTTGAGAATCTGCCTGCCAAAGCAGGGGACACGGGTTCGAGCCCTGGTCTGGGAAGATCCCACATGCCGCGGAGCAACTGGGCCCGTGAGCCACAATTACTGAGCCTGCGCGTCTGGAGCCTGTGCTCCGCAGCAAGAGAGGCCGCGATAGTGAGAGGCCCGCGCACCGCGATGAAGAGCGGCCCCCGCTCACCGCAACTGGAGAAAGCCCTTGCACAGAAACGAAGACCCAACACAGCCAAAAATAAATAAATAAATTTAAAAAAAAAAAAAAAAAAAGAAAGTGAAGAGGGCTTCCCTGGTGGCGCAGTGGTTGAGAATCTGCCTGCCAATGCAGGGGACACGGGTTCGAGCCCTGGTCTGGGAAGATCCCACATGCCGTGGAGCAACTAGGCCCGTGAGCCACAACTACTGAGCCTGCGCGTCTGGAGCCTGTGCTCCGCAACAAGAGAGGCCGTGACAGTGAGAGGCCCGCGCACCGCGATGAAGGGTGGCCCCCGCTTGCCGCAACTAGAGAGAGCCCTCACACAGAAACGAAGACCCAACACAGCCAAAAATAATAAAATAAAAATAAATAAATAAATTAAAAAAAAAAAAAGTGAAGAGACAGCTGACTAAATGGGAGAAAATATTTTCAAATCATATATTTTATAAGGAACTTGTTTGCAGAATACATAAAGAACACTAACAATAAAAGACAAAAAGCCCAATTAAATATGGGCACAAGATATGAATAGACAGCTTTCCAAAGAAGATGTACAAGTGGTCAATAAACCTATGAAAAGATGTTTAACATAATTAGTTATTAGAGAAATGCAAATAAAAACCACCTGAAATACTACTTCACACTTGGATGGTAAAATAAAAAAGACAGGCAAGGGCTTCCCTGGTGACGCAGTGGTTGAGAATCTGCCTGCCAATGCAGGGGACACGGGTTCGAGCCCTGGTCTGGGAAGATCCCACATGCCGTGGAGCAACTAGGCCCGTGAGCCACAACTACTGAGCCTGCATGTCTGGAGCCTGTGCTCCGCAACAAGAGAGGCCGCAATAGTGAGAGGCCCGCGCACCGCGATGAAGAGTGGCCCCCACTTGCCGCAACTGGAGAAAGCCCTCGCCCAGAAACGAAGACCCAACACAGCCAAAAGTAAATAAATAAATAAAATAAAAATAAAGGAATTCCTTAAAAAAAAAAAAAAGACAGGCAATAACAAGTGTTGATGAGGATGTGGAGAAATTAGAACCCTCATCCGTTGCTGGTGTTAGTGTAAAGTGGTGAAGCCGTTATGGAAAACAGTTTAGTGGTTTCTCAAAAAGCTAAGCATAGAATTACCATACAACACCACAACTCTAGTCCTAGGTAGAAAAAAAGGTGGAAACAACCCAAATATCCATCCACTGGTGAATAGATAAACAAAATGGAATATTACTTGGCCATAAAACAGAATGAAGGTCTGCTTCTAACATGTAGGTAAGAAGGTAAGGAGCCCCACGAGCTCTCTCGGGTGACAGCAGCGTCCAGAAGAGATGGCACACCCTTATCCTACGGTCCTTCTTGTCCTTTCCCCCAGACCTGGCCCTTTACAATGGGGAAGCAGTCCTCAGATAATACTCTAATTAAGGGGCGTTGGAACGGAGACCGTGATTTTACTGGGGAAAGAGAGTGAAGCCTGGATCTTTCCTCCCATGCATTGTCCAAAGTCAGAGTCTGTCATTGCCAAGCTGGCTTTTCCCTGAATCCCCCGAAGTCTCAAACCTGACAGGTGTGTCCTGCAGGAGAACTCAAGGCCTCGGCCTGTGCTCAAATTCCCAGCATCTTGCCTACTCGGCTCTGAAGGATTCCAGGAGCAGTCGTGGTACCAGGGTGACATCATCAACAAGCTTCTTGGATAAGTGTCCACCTGGGCAGGTAGTTCCCTGCATCTCCAGCAGCTGGATGTCCAGGGAAGTGGAGGGGCAGAGTCCGGAAGCTTCTCAGGACACTGGCTGAGGGCTCAGGGCCTTAGTTTTCCCAAGCTCCATGGCTAGAAATCATCACAATCACAACAGACGCAGACAAATCTCAACTATCTGAAAACTGGTGGCCTTATTTCTAACAATTTTCCAATTTGAGAACCAACCAATTTGTTCCTATTTCAGGCAACCAAATCCTTCTATTATGGATGCAGAAGGAAGCTTCAGTCGTGGTTTTATTGCCTGGCATATGGGTGATTATGAGGACACCAATCAAAGAAACTCCAAACGGGCCATCCTCCTTTGGCAGAGCCAGGCAGCATTGCCAAGAGTTTCCAGACCACCTAAGCTGCCAAAGCTACCAAAAGAGCAGGAGGTACAATCATTTGCTTTTCGGAATCATCATAGAAAAAGTCAACCTGTTTTAACGTGTGAATTAGAGAATGCTATTTAATAGCAATACTATGAATAATCTGTTTAATAGCTCCTTTCAACCTATCAGAACGTTTTGTAATTCATATTGGATTTCCACAGTGATGTCCATATAGTGACTGGGTGGGTATTATTCCCATTTTATAGCTGCAGAAAACAGGAGGTGTGGGGATCAGTCCTCAGAACCACGTATTTATCACATGGTTTAACCTGGAGAGCACAGACATCTGCTCAGTTTCCAAAACCTGAGAAAACTCTCAGTCTGTGAGATGGAGGTAAATCTATAACCCTTCCTAAAACTCCACAGACTGGGCTTCCCTGGTGGCGCAGTGGTTAAGAATCTGCCCGCCAATGCAGGGGACAGGGGTTCGAGCCCTGGTCTGGGAAGATCCCACATGCTGCGGAGCAACTAAGCCCATGAGCCACAACTATTGAGCCTGCGCTTTAGAGCCCGTGCTTTAGAGCCCGTGAGCCACAACTACTGAGCCTGCGTGCCACAACTACTGAAGCCTGCGTGCCACAGCTACTGAGCCTGCATTCTAGAGCCCACGAGCCACAACTACTGAGCCTGTGCGCCACAACTACTGAGCCTGCACTCTAGAGCCCATGAGCCACAACTACTGAGCCTGCGTGCCACAACTACGGAGCCTGCGCTCTAGAGCCCACGAGCCACAACTACTGAGCCTGTGCACCACAACTACTGAGCCTGTCCTCTAGAGCCTGCGAGCCACAACTACTGAAGCCCACGCACCTAGAGCCCGTGCTCTGCAATAAGAGAAGCCACTGCAATGAGAAGCCCACGCACCTCAACAAAGAGCAGCCCCCGCTCGCCGCAACTAGAGAAAGCCCACACACCACAATGAAGACCCAACACAGCCAAAAATATAAATAAATAAGTAAATAAATTTATTAAAAAAAATACCCCACATACTGCCTAACAGAGTAAGAATATACCAGTTCAAATTCAAGGTTTTCTTCCCCATTACTATCTATGGAATCTTGAACAAGTTGCATAATTTCCCGATGTGGGTTTTTTCATTAGTAAAATGGGGATGTTAGTATCTGTCCTGAATATTTTGTAGAGTTATCATGAGAATCAAGTAAAGAGTGTGTAAGCATGTATTCAAATGAACAACTATTTCCTGAGGTCCTTCTGCACAATACCACAGCGAATCCACTCTGTAGTCATCCTGCGTTTCAATATTGAGTGTGACAACAAGCTTCCATGACAGAAAAGGGAATACACTCAGAGACTCCTGTTCCCTACATGGAGAGAGGCCCCTTGCTCCGCTGGAGAATCTTGCCACTGCCCTAGAATACTGCTTACCCTCTGTCGCCAGAGATCTGTTCATCAGGAGATGTCTGTTTGACAGTTAATTGTATATCCATCTGAGACACTCTGCGAGGAGCCGTGGAAGTCCTCCTTGGTAGGTCCTGCCCCAGGGATGCTCTGTATTGAAGAAGGTGGCGTTCAGCTGCTGACATTCCTATGTGGTCTGAATTTTGAGCTGGGTCCACGTGAGATTTTTGCAGTGTGTGTGAAGGAGTCTTGGATTAGTTATTTTCTACCACTGAACTAATTTTGTGTAGGATTAGAGAGATCATGAATTAAACCATCCCAAATTCCTCCTACTACCTATCATTCACTAAATACAATTGAGATGTCTTTGTGCATTAAAAAAATGTGTTAAAAGGCTGATTTTAAAATGATTTCAAATTTACAGGAGCGCAAGAACAGTACTAAGTGAACTGATACACTCCTCACTCAGAATCATCAGTTGTTCATTTTATTTGTTCTAATGCTTTCTTTCTACACACACACACATGCACGTGTGCATGCACACACACATACACACACACATTGGTTTTTACTGAACCGTTTGAAGGTAAGTTGCAGACGTGGTTTTGCTTTACCCCTAAATATTCAGGGTGCATTTCCTACGAACAAGGACGTTCTCGCACATAACCATGGTACAATGATAAGGTTCAGGAAATTTAACACTGATACGGTATTACCTAATCTATAGTTTATAAGCAAATTTTATTCATTGACCCAACGATGTCCTTTGTCACTTTCCCTGATCCAGGATCCTATCCAGGACCAGGTATTACGTTTAGTCCTAAACCTCACTAGTCTCCTTCAATTAGGAATGGCTCCTCAGTCTTGGTCTTTCGTGACACTGACATTCTTGAACAATTCAGACCAGTTCTGTAGAATACCTCTTAATTCAGGTCTACCTGCTATTTCCTCGGGTGATGTGTTTTGGGCAGGAATCCCAAGGTGAGTGATGCCGTGTCATCCTCAGGGTATCACATCAAAGAGGCACTTGACGTGAGTTTAACGCATCATTGGTGAGGGTAACTGATCACTTGGTTACACCTCTTCCCTTTCAGAGATAAACAAAATACCGTATCATTCAAAATAATCTTTTTTATCAGCTCAGGCTTTCTTCTTAATTCCAGAGATACCTTGGAAACTTGTTCCCCAAGTCCATCCATCCTTTGGATCATCCCACAGGGTTCTTGGGGCTGACACTTCACTAAGTACTCAAGCCCCCCCCCCCCCCCGCCACTTCACATAAATTCTCTCCGGGGAAGATAACTTGGAGCAAATGATAAACTCAAGCTTCCAGCATAAGCCTCACGCCAGCCAGCTACGCGTGGCTCCTGTTACTGTGCTCACCTGAGGTGCAGCCCATCGGCCTTCCTCATGCTGCGAGAATCAGGACCATGCACTGGAAACAGCCTTGGAAAAACAAAACTTTGCCAGTGGTATTGGGGGGTTTGGGGAAAATTTTAAGCACATAAACCAACCCACAATATCACAATGCTTTCTCATCAAGATAGATAGTTGAAAATGGGGATATTTTATATTCACGTTGTTGAGTTTGGATTTATTCTTATAAACCTAAGTTTAGAGATTAATTTCTGAAAGTTTCTAAAACTTTCTAGAAGTGCAATTTATGGTATTTAACAGTATGTATTATTCTTGTATACATTACCCAAAATGCTCTTAGAAATATTTTTGGAAATCAATTGGGCAAATTTCTAAACTGTTTTTCTACATTTCCCCAAATTTCTTCTTTTAAGTCACAAAATGTCTCTCAAGTTCTATCTTCTATTACATTTGTTTTCCCTTCTTTTGGTTGACCTTTTTTTCTCCACGTAAATAATAGCTACTTAAGTGTTGTGAAATTTATGTGTGAGACAGTTTCAACATCGTGATCCATTTCTGTTTCATTTCTTTGCTTGCAAATATCTTCATTGCCCCCCTTGCTTCCAAAACATGGACATAATCTCGGTAATTGCTACGTTCTTTCCCTCACCCACTCACTCACACTGGGTGTGGGAGTAGCGATTCTCAAGGTTTTAATGTGCATATGTGTCATCTGGGGATCGTAGTAAGGTGCAGATCCTGGTTCAGTCGGTCTGGGACAGGGCTTGAGATTCTGCACGTCCGTCAAGCTCCCGGCTGAGGCAGCTGTGGTTGATCCAGGGATGCTGAGTAGCAAGGCGCTGGAGGATTCGCCCCGAGCTGCATTTTGAGCCAGAACAGGGGGGCCTTGATGGAGCAAACGGGAGTGGGAAACCAGGACGAAGGATTGACGGCACAGGCAGTGATCAGCTAGCGCCTTTAGGTGAGGGAGTGTGGTCTAACGTGGCTGGATAACCAGCCACCTGCAGAGGTGGGTGTCTGGTGGTGAGGCCACAGGAGGGGGCGCAGGTGCTGAGGAGCTTGGATTTTCCTGGGCCAACTTTTAAACAAAAGTGACAGGATTAAGCTTTCATTTTGGGAAGGTTAGTTAGACATCAGCCTGGAGGAAGATTGGTGAGAAGTGTTGCTACAAAAGGGAGGTGAGTTTGGAGGGCATTTTGGTAACTCGGGTGAGAATGAGGAGGGACTGAAAGAAGGTAAAGAACAAGGAGAAAAGGTGATGCACTTGGCACCCAAAGAGTGCAAGTTCAGCAGCTCTGGGCACTGACTGGACGTGGGGAAAGACCTCAGTAATCACGGGAGGAGCCAGTGGAGGCTGATGGACCTGACCTTGTGAGGTGAGGGGTGGAGGCAGGGGCCTAGGAGAAAGGTCGGTCGACCGAGTGCTTGAAGGTGAGAGAAAGGGAAGATGACTGCTGGCCTGAGGTCCCCAGGAACACAGCGGGCAAGGCACAGCCGTGGGGATTGATCTCCTCTCTCCCACCATGGACGAGCTGGTGCCTCCTCCTCTGTTGTCTCAGAGGTTGTCCTAATTTAGGCTCTTCCTGTTCTTCAGCACCCCCTTTGCATCCCATGTTCAGAGACTATGACTTATCTAAGGGGAAACTCTGAAGTCTGTACTCTTCACTATGTTAAAGATCTTTGCTTCAAAGTCAACCTCCAGTAACCCGGTGTGACAATATTCTGACTCCCAGCTGCTTTGTTGGGTCCTCATGGACGTCATTGGACCGATATCTTAAGTACCTATGTTAGTCAGGGTTCTCCAGGGAAACAGAACCAACAGGATGGATGGATTGATGGATGGAAGGATGGAGAGACAGACAGATAGATAGATGAATGGATAAAGGGACAAATGGATGGATGGATGGATGGATGGAGAGATAGATGAAATGGATAAAGGGACAAATGGATGGATGGATGGATGGATGGATGGAGAGATAGATGAAATGGATAAAGGGACAAATGGGTGGGTGGGTGGATAGCTGGATGGCTGGGTGGGTGGATGGATGGAGAGATAGACATGAATGGATGAAGGGACAAATGCATGGATGGATGGGTGGTGGATGGATGGATGGACAGATGCATAGAGACAGACAGATGGATAGCTTTCTCTTAAGGAATTAAGGAATTGGCTCACATGATTGTGGAGGCTGGCAGATCCCAAATGTGCACACAGGCCAGCAGGCTGGAGACCCAGGCACGAGTGTGAAGGCCGTGGGGAGGCCGAATTCCCTCTTCTTCAGGGGATCTCAGTCTGTTTTCTCTGAAGTCCTTCACCTGACCGGGGAGACGCCCCACCGTATGGAGGGTGACCTGCTTTACTCAAAGCCGACTCATCTGTGCTGCTGTCGTCTCAAAAGCCTTCCCAGCAACGTCGCACGGGTGTTAGACCAGGTATCTGGGTACCGTGGCCTAACCAAGGTGACACATAAGATTAGCTGTCACAGTACCCACCTCATCCAGGTGTGAGGATCAAATGAGGTGACATGCATCAGGCATCCGACAGAACCAAGAAGCAACGTGGTGTGTACGTGTGTGTCAGGGCTTTCTCAATGGCGTGATTTTAAAGGGAACGTGAAAAACACTTGAAATTTACCTTTAATCCAAAAAGGATTTAGCAATACCTAATATGACTCCTTCCTGTACTCTGAAAACAACAGGATTCAATATGGTCTTAGGTAGCTACAAAAGTTACACTTCAGAGCATATGTTTCCTGAGGCCGTGTGTATCAGTGACACATTTCATAGCAAATATTTTGTAATGCCCTTTATTTTTCCTAAAATAAAATTCATAAGATTCATCCACAGAATAACCTTACACACATAACTTATAACAAACCACTATAATGCCCTCGTTGTACTATTTTACAACTTACAGTAATATATACTTTAATACACAGACATTGGGGGCACTAGTAGATTAGAAAATATAATGAACGAAGCAGATACTTGCTCCTGAATGGAATCTCCACGAAGGCAACAGCTACAAGCAGAGATGATAGAGAACACCGCGCTGATGACAGACTTCATGAAGAGCACAGCTACTGGTAACAGGGTTTTCCAAATGTATGTCAGTTCTTGCTGAAATCCTAAACCTTGCAAAGTTAAACCTCGCCTCAGTTTATATACAACAGTGGCATTCCTGGAAAATTCAGCGTATAGTAAGCTCGTGAGAGAAATGCGTTGTGCTTGTAAGTAACTCAAAATTAAATTCTCAGCTTAGATCATTATAAACTAAGGCTTTCACCCACCTGAATGTCAGCAGGATATTTGTGAGTCACACGGGAGGTGGGATAACTCCTCATTCCGGGGTGCTCTGCACGTGACAAGATGTTCTCCTATCACCCTCCGCCCCTGCCCATCCTGTGCCAGGAGCCCTCGCCCATCACCTTGCTCACCAAAGAGGCCCTACGCTTCCCAAACAGCCCTGCTGAAAGTCACTGACATATACAGTGGGCTTGTTTCAGCATGAATTACTGGAAATGAGACGTCTAAATGTAATTAAATGCAACAAACAAATCACAGGCAGTACCAGGAAAATGTTCAAGATAAATTCAGAAGGTTTATTGCACCAAATGCCACATAAAAATGGATCAAAATGATATGTGAAGAAGTTTGAAGAAAAAAATTTCCATACAATGACATTGATATCTATTTAACTGATCAAAAACATAAAGTCCTACCAATTTGTCTTAATGGAACTTCAGTAGTAACAAATCAATCCCAGAATTTTCTCCTTTTTAAACAAACACCACTTAAATTTAAGCATATTGCAATCTTGCTTTCAAGATATACGGTTCACCAAAGATGGACATTTAAAAATTAACATTCAGAGGGGGCTGCTTGATTTAGGCAAACAGTATATTAAAAGGTCCCCTCCCCCAAAGCACGAGAGAAAACAAATGGTTCACATTTACCGAGAAGCTAAAGACTTTTTCAGTTTATTGGTGAAAGTATGCATGAACAAAATACTTTCAAAAGTATGTGTTAGTGGAAAAATCCAGATATTTAAAAGAACCGTGGGGTCACTCTATATTCTTTATTTTTATGTACAACCAACTCTAGTGAGGAACCTAAAAAGCTACAGGCTGAATTTTATAAAATCTCAGGACCTAATTAGAAGGGCCTAAACAACAGTTCAGTATCGTTTAGCAGGCAGGGATTTTCCTCCCTCGAAAAAAGTTAACTTTTTGAAAAATATGGAAAGATTAAAAAGTTGCGATGTGTAAACGGCAGTTCCATGGGATGTGAAAAGTTTGGAGTTACTTTCATTAAAAAACAGCACACTTCGGAAAAATGGATTGAAGCCTGTACAAAAAGCTATTTAACACTGATAAAAATAAAATACTTTGGAATTATGCACAAGTATGGAAGCTACATTTTAAGTTTTCATTGTCATGTTTAAACGTACACAATGATCTTTACATTCATATCACCCGTCAGTCTATGAAAAATGAAACCGCGACATGCTAGAGAGAGGCCCATCACGGTCACGCGGGCGCACACCCGCTCTGTCCTGCCTCCCAGCTTGCGTGGAAAAGCAAGATGCTACAAAAGGTGCACTCAACAGGTAAGACGTCAAAGTTGAAGAAACCCTAAAGGTGGAATCCTGTCAACTGAGGTAGTTTTCTCTATTTGTACTTTTTTTTTTTTTTTTTTTTTTTAACTTTTGTTTCTTTTCTTGAGGTGGGCCTGGGCGAGGGCGGGTCCCTTCCTTGCCCTCTTGGGCTAAGACAGACCCAAGCCACCAGGTGGGGTCCGCTGTGTGTGTCAACACAGTTCCATGAGATTCTCTTCTTTTCCGCTTTTGGGAGGAGGGTGAGTTTAGGAGACAGCACAGGTGGACGTTCCCCAGGGGAGGGTTTGTGAACGAGCAGCGACAGCCCTGGTCTGCTGTGTGGCCGGCAGCCCTGAGGGTCGGGGCCGCCCAGGGTCCTGAGCGCTGTCCCTCCGTCACCTTCTCCCGGGGGAGGCGGCGGGCAGGAGATGCGGAGGCAAAGCCAGTTTCCTCAGCTTCCAGGGGCTGGGCCGCACCTGTACTGCGTGGAGTTCAGCATCGGCCGCTTAAAGCTCAGCGTCCCCCGGGCCGGGTGTACTGCTCACCGGGCCGCTACGTGCACTGATTTTGTTTCTAGTTACGGTCTGTGAGCCCTGGAGGGTCGGGGGGGCGGGGAGGAGGGAGGGGAAGCGCCCAGAACGTGTCAACGAGGAGAAGGAAACCGAGACTGCGGGTGCTCGAAGCCGGTGCAGAGGGGACGCTGGGACCTCACTCCGCACGGGCGGGGAGAGGGTGGCCACGGCTGAGGTCCACGACAACCGCCGCGATGCCACGGCGCCAAGGACTCGGGACACCCGTCTCGTGCCAGACATCAGGCAAGAGGAAACGGAAAACGTAGAAGGAATGGACAACGTCACTTTTATGAGAGAAACACACACAATACAAATCCAAGATCTTAAGAGCCTCGACACACCTCTCTGCATTTCACATCGTAAAAAAAAGGGGGGGGGGGCGGAATTCCCTGGGGTCCCGGGGTTAGGGCTCGGCGCTCTCACTGCGGAGGGCCCGAGTTCAGTCCCTGGTCGGGGAACGAAGATGCTGCAGGCCGCCTGGAGCAGCCAAAAGAAAGAAAGATGATTTATGAAAAAAGAGAGGGGAAGGCTGCAGTCCTGACCTATTCCTAAGAAAGAAAGAACACACACCTGTTTTTCTCCATTGGTCCTGCCGCTGTCCTCTTTCAAACAAGTAACCCGCGTGCATTTGTCAAAGAGTAAAGACACAGATGTATGTAACTTGGGGTCTGGGATCAGGATTTTATCAAGTAGAAAATATGAAGTCATTTTAACTCCTGAAAGGGAAGTCGTTTCATATTCTCAGGTGCAAAGCCTACCTGCAAAGGACCGGCATCCATTCATAAACGAGAAGGAAACCAGAGCCTGGTTGTAACGAACCGACCTCACGATCTGCAGGAACTAACAGTTCTGCTGTACTGGGTTAGCCCCCGGCCTTGTAACCATCCACTTACCCAAGAGGCTTTTCCTTTACCCTGGATGTCAGTACATCGTCTGTTTCACGGCCAGTAAACTAAAGTGAACGTCCACAGAAAATTAAGGGCTTTTAAAAAGCAAACTATGCTCATAAATAAACAATGCTTCATTTTGGCAGGTTTTTATACTACGGGGCAGTGAATTTCTGGGAAGCTGTTTTGAAAAGGACCTAGGGATTGGAAGGCACAGAGATGATAGTGTAAAAATTCAGCTCCCATCGGGATTGTTTATAAACGTTCACACTAATTCATGAGTCACCCTGCACTCTTGCAGCGTTCGTTTCCCACCAGGACAGCTGGGCCTTTTAAAGTAGGAACAGTCCTTGGTATTAACTAGTATAGGAAGAAGGTGGCTTCCGCGGGAGGAGTTCAGCCACAGAACCACTCGCCGGCTGACGGAACCAACTTTGGTGAACGGCCCCGCTTAAAAGGCTGCCCAGAGCTGCGAAGGGTCCGGGGAAGCCGGGCGGGCTCGGGCCGAGGCCGCCGCTGCCACGGAACCACGCGGGCACGGGCTGAGGACGCCGCACCGACTCCTGCCTTGATCGCACCGGCGAGCCGTCCCGGAGCCACCCGCGGCTGCACCTCGAACGCGGTAAACTGGGACAAGACGGGGAGCAGCGGGTCCCCGGAGCTCCCGGCCCCCCGTGCCGTGCGCCGGACGGTGACGGTGACGGTGACGCCGGAGCGGAGGGCGGCACGCGCGGGCTTCCCGCGGCCGCTGAGCCGGGGCCAGGACGCCGGGACCCCTCTCCCCGGCTCGGGGAGCTCGCGCTGGCACTCGGAGACGTCCCGGCCCCGCTGCTGCGCCCCGACGTGCTCGCGGCCCCGCCCGGCCCGGCCCGGCCCAGCGCGGCAGCACCGGCTCCGTCTGCCCTGCTCGGGCCTCGCGGTCCTGGGGAGCGGCCGTCCGTCCTCCCTCCTTCCACGGGGCAGCTGTCCGGAGCGTCGGCTTACAGGAGTATCTGAGCGACGTACGGAGAGTGAGTGCTGGCGACGGCCGTCAGCAGGGGCAGGTCGTTGGACTCGATCCTGAGGGCGGACAGGGGAGGGGACGTTGCTTTAAAGCTGCAGGACTTACGGGAGGGGCCCGGCGCCGGACCCCCGGGCTGCCCGGTCAGTGCCCAGAACCGATGCCGGAGTGAACGAGGCGGCGACACGAGAGCCTGTCCCTGGGACCCCACGTTCCCCGCATCCCCGCGCGGCCCCTGTGCGACTCCCCCTCCGGGCAGCCCTCCCGGCTTGCACCCCGGGTCTGCACCGGCAGCGTCTCCAGAACCCCGGAGATTCCTTCAAGGCTGACACGACCGAGACCCCCACTGAGCGCGTGCCCGACACTCACAGGTGCGCATGGGCAGAAGGCCGCGCGTCCTGGAGAAGTCAGGCCGGTCTCGGTCCTTGAAATACGTCCTAACGCTCTCCCTTGATTCCCAAAACCAAAAATTAAAAATAGACCCTGGGCTTCCCTGGTGGCGCAGTGGTTGAGAGTCTGCCTGCTAATGCAGGGGACGCGGGTTCGAGCCCTGGTCTGGGAAGATCCCACATGCCACGGAGCAACTGGGCCCGTGAGCCACAACTACTGAGCCTGCGCGTCTGGAGCCTGTGCCCCGCAACGGGAGGGGCCGCGATAGTGAAAGGCCCGCGCACCGCGATGAAGAGCGGCCTCCGCACCGCGATGAAGAGTGGCCCCCACTTGCCGCAACTAGAGAAAGCCCTCACACGAAAACTAAGAGACCCAACACAGCCATAAATAAATAAATAAATAAAGTATTAAAAAAAAAAAAAAAAAAAAAAATAGACCCTAAAAAGGCAGCGGGCATGGCCCCGTGGAGTTTTCCACGCCTTCTCCAGTCATGCTCCCTCCGGACCTCATTTCGGGGCAGACGGGGAGCTCCCAGCACCTTAGTGCTGCTGGCCTGAGCACGGGAGGGGCTGAGGAGGGGCTGGAGGGACCCCCACTAACAAGGCGCTGAGGGGCCTGGCGACGAGGAGGTAAATCCACCCTCACCATCCTTCTGGGGGTGCTGATGGGTGGGCACCTGTCAGGGGCCAGGCAAGCGTCCTGGAGATAAAAGCTGCACATCCTGCATCGGAAACCGGATGGGGCAGGACTAGTGAGGCTGGTGAAGAGATCTAAGTAAAAAGTGTAAAAGCAAATGCCTCAAACGGGGAGAATATTTTTTAAATGATGTAAAAAAAAAAAGTGACAGGAAACGCTAAGAGCCAAACAATACAGTATAAGTCACATCCTGGGTGTGAAAGATGGAAAGTCCGACAAGCATGCAGAGGCCTGAGCCTTGAAATAATACTTTGATTGGCAGGCTTAACAGAGAATTTCAGGGTTGATGTTTTATACACAGTATTTCCTTGCCCCAAACTGGGGGGCGGGGCGGAGGTCATCATCACAGGTAAGGGAGACAATGCCTCATCTACACAAGTTTTTGTTACTTCTCTGTGGAAAATTAACCAGAGAGTAAAACACAAGTCAGTAAAACACAAGTCTTCCCCCAGAGAAGTCAGGACCAAGAGCCTCTGGAAAATGATACACGTTATCGATAGCATGCACGCCTCCTCTTCTGATGGGCTCATAATAAAAGGGAGGAGAGTACGGTCACCCCAGGACGTGCAGACGGCCCCCAAGTCCAGGAGAATGGCCTTCCCCACCTCCTCCAGAAAAAGCACGGAAAGCACAGCTGCTGCCGCGTGTGTGACAGCTCGTGACTCGCACATCTTACTGAAATGACTAGAAATGGGCAGATGGAGGAGGATTACACTCTTCACTTTCAAGGATAAAATAATCCAGGGGCAAGACTAACAAGGTACCACTAGCTTCAAGGTCTGCATGTGTTTCTGGGCGTGAAACTCCAGTATCAGATACAAGAAACATGCCGTTCACTGGGGAGCCCCAGAGGCTGGACAGGTCAGTGGGTAGAGCGCAGGGGACAGCCCCCCGCAGACACCGGCACTCCCCAGAACTCACCCCAGAACGACACTTAATTCTTTCACGTGCACGCGCGTGTGTCCACGAAGATACTCAGACAGCATCTTACTCTTCAGGTACATCTCCTGTAGTCTGTCTTCCAGGTGCATGATGCACTGCAAAGGCAATTACACTCACGATGAGGGCAAGAACTCAGATCTCTGCCAACGTCTAAGAGCCGCAATTCCCTCAATCCATTTCTAAGTATGCTACTGGAATCTCATCTCTTTAAAATATACTTCAAGAATTACAACCCAGCTCAAACCCTACCATAAGCAGGCATAAGAATAGGTTTTTGTCATCAACAAGGACCTACTGAAAAGCACAGGGAACTCTACTCATTACTCTGCGATAACCTATATGGAAAAGAATCTGAAAAAGAATAGATACGTGTGTGTACAACCGAATCACTTTGCTGTACACCTGAAATTAACACAACATTGTAAATCAACTGTACTCCAATATAAAATTTAAAAAAATAAAAAATAAAAAAGAATAGGTTTTTGTAAAACAATAAAGTTTAATTTTTCCAGTGACTGTTAAGATCTTCATGTATATTTTCTGGTCTTTCTAAAAAAGCATTTGTTTCTACATAGTTAAAATTATTCTATAAGTACACTTATTTCCTGCTTTCAAAAAACTTTCTAATAATCCTTTTCCCATGTTATTAAAAATTCTTTATCAATATAATTTTTATGACTGATTTTTCAGAATGTGAATTTACCATGACTAAAATCACATAGCCATCTGCATTTTTGTTATTATACATAATTTTGTAAAGAGCACCTTTCTTGTTGTTTTCCTATATCTCAGATTATTTTGGTGCAATTCGTTCCCAGAAGAATGACTGGAACAAGGTTATTCTGAACCTTTTTTTTTTGCTCTCGAGAGTGTATTTTAACTAGGTCTCTAGTAACAATGAAGAAAGGGCAATTTTGTTCAGAACATCTCTACCCTTGGAACTGTGTCCAGCTTCGTTTTTAGAGAGCAGCAGTCACCTGTGTCTTGCACCAGAGGCAAATGCTTTTGCATTTGGCAGGGAGACCAATCCAGGCAGCTCAGTAAGTCACCTGATGGCTCTGGCAAGGGTCACTCCATCAGACGTGATTTTCTTCTAGACCTTTAGGCCTGCTATTTTCAAGGTAAAAAGATTAACAGATGCACTTGAAAATGTTGATCTTGACCACCTGGGCTGATCAGTGACATGGAAAAAGTATCCATTCGAGATGCAATCTTTCCCATTTTTCATTGGCTTAAAACCTTAAGTGCATCGTATTATGTGGACGAAACACAACTGGTAAGTGAGTAAGAGTAATAATCAAAGCAAGGAGGATTTCGCCAATTCTCTTGGGGGAAAATGTTCCCCCAGGAAAACAGAGTTAAGTGCGGAAAGGTGTCCTGTTCAGTGTCAGTTCCTTGTGGAGCAAATACAAAGTTTTAGTAAGAGTGTTGTAAAATATTAAAAAGAACATTCACATTACGTTGAATCCTTTATGTTTTAAAATAGTGAATTTACTGTGTTTTCACAGTCCCCAGGAAAACTGTGTGTTGCAGTGCGGAAATAAACAGAACATTGGTTCATATGGAATGTGCACGGAACTTGCAATCAAAGCACTTAGAAATTTTTTTAAAAGGCTGATTATGAAATTGAACTGTTTCGCGATTCCCCTCCCTCCTTTCTGAGATGGATTTCTTCAACTTTAACTTCTGAAATTTAAAATAGCTACTTTCTCTTTTCACACTGAAGGTACTAACAGGCCTTTAATCACGTGTTTCATTCGAGTGACTTTTAAGGAGAATTTTAAACTGCAGATGAAATGTTCTTTGATCCTGATTTTGTCAAGTCATTCATATTATTAAGTGGTCATATGTAACTTATGTCTAAATGAAGTAAAAAGAATTAACTGTGGTAATTTACTGCTGGGATAACTAAGATTTCAAACGTAGCAAGAGATATGGATTATAGAATAAAATATAAAAGTTTGGTAAATATAACAGTAAAAAACTGTAAAATCAAATATATCTCTCTTCCCTTACAGAAAAGCAGACTTCGGCCTCTAAATCAGCATGATGCAAGTTGCTACTAGAAGGAAAAACTGCCTACAAATGTAGAACAGGAATCAGGTTGTAATACGCCACAGGTGGGGCCTTCTGTGTTACCCCTGAGAACAGGGGTCCTACAGTTTAAAGCCCAAATAAAGGTTTCAGTGAGAAGGTGGTGTCAGTCTTCAAAGCCATGAACACTGTTTCACGCAACTGGTTCTTACTAACAGTTACACTAATAGTAGCTGTTTCCTGAGTGTGTGCAACATCCAGCACTACTTCAAGTGCTCTACCCGAATTATCTCACTTAATTTTTATCACCAGACAGGACAGGTGCTGCTGTGCCCCAGCTTCGACAAGGCACCCGATTCGGAAGCAGAGGCGCCTGAGTCTGAGTCCAGGCCACTGAAAGCCCACGGACTGGCCACTACTGTCCACTGGCTGCCAGGGCATCTCATCTCGCCTGAGCTCGGACAGGTAGAAGGCAGCCCCTTGGAGGACTCCCACACATGCTTGTTGCCTAGGTACCGTCTTCACTTTGCAGAGGAGAAAGCTGCGGCCCTGAGATGCCCGACGAAGCAACGGCAAAGCCTGGGCGTGGACCCGTGACGTCCAGGGGTGCCCCGTGATGCTGTGCTGCCACCTGAGGTGACAGCCAGTGTTTCAAAGCACCTCCTCCAAGGACAGAGGAGTCCCGACCTTCCGAGGGGTGTGGTACGCCTGCAGATCCGGCCACGAGAGCTCAGGGGAACACCCGCCACGAGCAATCGGGGAGGTGACTCACATTCAGCCTCCTACTTGGTTGTCAATAGCTCTGCATCTTTTGCGGAGGCCGGAGGCTGGAAGGGAGACGCTGTTTGGTTTGGGGCTGAGGGAGGAGGAGTCCAGAAGGCCGGTGGGCTCTTCCCAGGTGCAGCCCCGCCAGCTCGCGGGGCTGTGCCCTGTATGTGCCCTTCAGCTGCACTTGTGCTCTGGAAACCTTGCTCCCTTCCTGGCTAAATGTATTTTCTCTCAATCTCTCTGCACACAGACACACAGGAATTTGTTTTGCATGGTATTCCAGGGACTTGGGGAGAGCTGCTGATCATTTTCTCGGAGTTCAGGGCGTCTGTCTGCTGTTTGTATTTAACGTAACGTTATCAAAGTGATTTTAAAATCCCATTCGAAAAGGAACAATTGATACCATCCCCTGTGGCTATGGTGCTTCAACATTTTAAGCGTTTACACGAACGATATTCTATGTATCCATAACAGCTTTGGGAGGATGGTCCCTGAACTGATGGCCCCTGAACTCGTCCCTTCGGAAGCTGGCTGGCTTGCATTTGACCCGATGACGGGAAAACCGATGAGTCCCCCAAAGGAGGATGTTAAACTTCCCTTCATGCTCGATCCCTGCCCCCATACCTTCCCTGTTTCTCCACGTAACTTGTTCAAAAAGATTGTGTCACTCTGTGCTCTCTGTCTCCAGAAGGACTATTGTCACTGAATCCAGCCCGTGTGCTGGTTTTGTGTCACACGCTCTGTTTTCACTGATGCTACCATCCAGTTAGACTAAAATCAATACACGGGAATGCGTGACTTTATAACCGCAATGCTGCGGAAAATGCTTTCTTAGCTCACTTCTCTGATGGTCTGAGAACGATACTTACAAAGTCGGCGGGGAGGTGAAGCCTATAAAGCTGCAGGATGGACTGAAGTAAACTGGACACCTGGCTTGAGACCAGGACGTCCTGGCCGAGTTTCGTGCCGTCCACCGCCTTCCTCTGACTCGTGGCCACCTGGACGCTCCACTTGTCCGTGTCTGCAATGATGCACACGGCCTCGGCAATGGGCTCGTCGAGCACGGGGTGCTGCGGGACAGACACACGGGGTCAACTCTTCACCATGCTTCCGGTGACATCGGCACGTCCAGAAGTTTCTGTGCAGCGTCAGACTCAGGGGCAGAGGTGGTGGCGGGAGCCCCGGGAGCCCCGAGCCCTACAGGGACCCAAACTGGGGTGTCATCCCATAGTCATTTAAATGTTAACTTGACAAACCTGCACCCAGGGGGCACACTATAAACGTCACCAAACATTCAGAGGTAAGCAAAAAGGCCTGTGGTCTCCCTCCATCCCAGGACATTAAAGCCCGTTTCCTTCTGGAAGACTGCACTCTCCTTTTATGCTTTTTATTTTTATTTATTTTTTTCCCACGAGTCTGTGGGATCCTAGTTCCCTGAACTGGGATCGAACCCGGGCCCCCTGCAATGGAAGCGTCTTAACCACTGGGCCGCCAGGGAAGTCTCTGCACCCTCCTTTTAAAATGGAGACGGTCAGAATAAGGTGTAGGAGTCTACTGCCATTTTCCCCATCACAAGGCTTGGCAGGGTAACTTAACAGCCCCTGAAAGGCATAGCTTTAATCACGAGGCAATATTTATTCAGAAACCATGTGCTACACGCATAAATCAACTCCAGGACAACTAAAGTCAGACTGGCCAGGGAGCTGTGTATCGAGATGAGGCCAAAAGGCACAAGTGCGGCTACTGATGAACGTACTTAAAATACCAAATCCTCGGTTAACTGGGCAGTGATGGATGGAGCAGGTTAACTAGGAAACTGTGCCACGGGGCCAACGGGGTGAACACTGACGCCGTCCAGGAACATGGCCCACGAGAGGCACGTGAAAAGACGCTCAACATCACTCATCATTAGAGAATGCAAATCAAGATTACAATGAGGTATCACCTCACACTGGTCAGAATGGCCATCATCAAAAAGTCTAGAAACGATAAACACTGGAGAAGGTGTGGAGGAAAGGGAACCCCGCTGCACTGTTGGCGGAAATGTAAATTGATACAGCCACTATGGAGAACAGTATGGAGGTTCTTTAAAAAACTAAAAATAGAACTACCATATGACCCAGCTATCCCACTCTTGGGCATATATCCAGAGAAAACCATAATTTTAAAGGATGCATGCACTCCAGTGTTCACTGCAGCACTATTTACAACAGCCAGGACATGGAAGCAACCTAAGTGTCCATTGACAGAGGAATGGATAAAGAAGATGTGGTACATACACACAATGGAATATTACTCAGCCATAAAAAGGAATGAAATTGGGTCATTTGTAGAGCTGTGGATGGACCTAGAGACTGTCATACAGAGTGAAGTAAGTCAGAAAGAGAAAAACAAATATCGTATATTAACGCATATATGTGGAATCTAGAAAAATGGTACAAATGAACTTATTTACAAAACAGAAATAGAGTCACAGATGTAGAAAACAAACTTATGGCTACTGGGGGGGAAAAAGGGGGAGGGATACATTGGGAGATTGGGATACATATACACACTGCTATATATAAAATAGATAACTAATAAGTACCTACTGTACAGCACAGGGAACTCTATTCAATGCTCTGTAATGACCTGTATGGGAAAAGAATCTAAAAAAGAGTGGGTCTATGTATACGTATAACTGATTCACTTTGTTGCACAGCAGAAACTAGCACAACATTGTAAATCAACTATACTCCCAAAAAATTAATTAAAAAAAGGGAAACGGCCTAAAAAATTGAATTTCTCAAAACTGATCACAGTGTAACTGCTTCACCACCAGCTCCTCTGACACACGTGTTCAGGATCCCACACGCGTGCAAATCAAGGGCACAACAGGACTGCCCTCCAGCCCCAAACTAGGAGAGAGAAGGGGGTGGGCAGGTACGCAGTGAGATGGAGACAGACGGAACGCACCTCGAAGCCGGCGTCCTCGAGCACACCTTTGTGACCCTCAGTCACTGAAGGCAAAGCGGGCCTGGCCTCCTCCTGTCACGCGGTTCCTTCCGCTGCCCTGTGGTGGCCCCTCGCGCTAGGTTCGTCCTGATTCCCCTTTGGAGAAGGACCTTTCCCAGGTAAATCCTGGAGGCCCCTCCCTCTGTCACAGGGTGGGAACAGGGCCCAAGCTGGGCCAATCAGACTCTCCCTCCCGGCCACCTGCCCGGAGCACGCAGCCAGGAGGCCGGGAGCCGCTGGGGTCACCGCGCTCCTGCTCGACAAAAGCCACCACGAATACCCACAGCGATGCTTGGTTCCTGCACTTCCACAGGGGCCTTGTTTCCTGACGACCCCAAGCCTAGTTCTTCAGTCTCCTTACCATTTCTAAGGATCCCTAATATCCCTCCAATAAAGTCCCTTCCGGTTAAATTAACAAGAGTCGGTTTCTGCCGCTTGCAGCAAAGAACCCACACAGGTACACGACCCTGTCTCGGGTGACCGAGACCTGAGCTTTTTACGACTTAACACTAGTAGTGGGAAGGCCGATGATGGAAACCCAAATGTCTGCTGTCACGCTTACTTTCAGCAGGTGGTCTGGCTCCCTCGTTTGCGGCTTTTCCACTCAATCTTTGCGCTCTTTCCCACAGACGGGGAAGTGACTGGCGGGCTGAATGAGAACTTTTTTCCTCAACTGTATCCAGGACGGAAACTTTCACGTTTTAGAATATTTTCCCCATTGAAAAGAATAGCAAATCAGGCAAAGTCTAGCGGCCCAACACTTATTTAAGCACAGGTTAAACGTGAGAAATAAAGAATGTGGCAAAGCAGATTCTTGAATTAATGAAGCCCAGTTTCCCAAGGATGGCTCTCATTTTTTAAGACTTGCTCACCAAACAGTCGAAATGCTCACACACACAATGACCCTAAATTCCCACTCTCACCCGCAGGTTTTTGTGACCCCTCAGTCCTACCCTCCTCACACACTCTCCAAAACAGAAAGTAAAGACAGGGCTGCAATGACTTCCCTTTACAAGTTCCTGCAAGTTCTTGCTCAATCCGTGTGTCATAAACTCGCAGCAAGAGGATGATGACTTGCCATCAGTGTACCTGGTCCTTATGAGCAAAGGAAATGGAAATTTGGAAATTTAAAAGATTTGTATTTTGAGCTCAAGTTCCTTCAATGCTTTGCATTTATCAGAAATTCAGTGTGCTGGGTATAGCACAAAACAGACCTATACTGAGACCTTTTCTTCAAGGGACTTACGTTCCGAAAGTATATATATAATCATCAAAGACCAGAGGCCAACGTACTTACAGTGAGTGGAATGCATGCCAGTTCCCTTTCACCTGGATTTCAATCACCTCCCTCTAGCAAGGCGTGGTAACAGGACCCAAGCCAGGCCAATCAGATGCCCCTCCCCTGAGATTTCCCTGTGAGCAGGGGCCCAGGAGGCTGAGAAGGGTTGGGGTAAAAATCTAGCTTTTGTTGGATTACTTGTTTGCAGTAGATAATGTGGGCCCTAGTTTCCAGCTCAGCTCAATTTCCGAAATGATTTCCCCAGCATCGTGACAGGGAAGGGAGCAGCGTGTGGGCCCGAGGAAAGCACACAGACAGCAGGTTACGGGGCCCCATAACCACACACAGAGCTCCGCCTTCGCAAGTGAGCCGCAGGCACGAGGGCGGCGAGGCTCACTGGGGAAGCGATGGATGGAAGGCTGTCCAGGTCCCGGTGACCCCAGGAGGCTGCAGGCCCAGGGGCAGTAACAGCAGAGGAGCGACGGAGGAGTTGGCTCAGGTGTCTTACGAGGAAGAACGAAAAGGGTCAGAGAACCGTGAAAGAAAGAAAGTGCGCGTGAGCCATTTTTAAATCACTGGCGGAAACCTGAGCACAGACTGAAGAAGGCTAGGTCCGAGGGTCGGGACAAACGGACAGGAGGTCGAGAGCCCGTCCCCTGAAGGAGGGGCCGACTCTTCTCTCCCTGGACTCCCAGCTCCTAGCCCAGGACCGGGCCCTCGAGAAAGGGGCCCAGGTCAAGCACAGCGGTGACAGGGCAGGCAAGCACGTGCAGCCCCAACACAGCGCGGTGCCACCACGTGTGCAGGATCCAGGGACACAGAGAACCACGGAGAGCTGTCAGGGGAGCACCTTAAAAAGCAATCACACAGGGCACGACACTCAGCATCCTGTGACAAACCACAGTGGACAAGAGCACGAAAAAGAACATACTTCTGCAGCTGGGTCACTGTGCTGCACAGAAGAGATGAACACAACGCCGTAAATCAACCCTACTTCAGTGAAATGAAGAAACAAGAATTACACATCCTCGGACTCCTAGATATCTAACACGTAATTCCCTGAACACACCCAACTGCCTCTAAGTACACCATCTAGCAGTTACTCACTTATTTCCTGAAGAACAAACACTTTCAAAAGGAAGATGGAAATAGAGGGAAATGTAAACAGTCAAGAAAAAGAAATGAAACCTGGAGAGAGAGCAAAAATGTCTATAACTTAGATTAAGTTATAATCTGAGGGGCACCAGGGTGACTGGCTGGCCAGCTCTGATCTGGTTTAAACGTCTCTAAGGTCAGAGGAGCTTAAGTTCTGGTGATTCTGGAGATTTCTGATACATATCTTCCCCAAAGAAACCCAACCCCACTAAAGACAGGGCAGTTTAACCGTATCATGGTGTGGCTTATTAGTCAATGTCTAAGCTTTTAGAATTTAAAGAACTCCATGATCCAGAAGACCACGCCTGGATTATCACAGGAACACTCACCCACACACGCCCTCCGCCCTGCCTGGTATTCAATGGAAAATTCCTCTTAGAAAAGGCTCTACTTTTTTTTTTTTTTTTTTTTTTAATAAATGTATTTATTTTATTTTATTTTTACTTTTGGCTGCGTTGGGTCTTTGCTGCTGCACGCGGGCTCTCTCTAGTCGCGGCGAGCGGGAGCCACTCTTTGTTGTGGTGCGTGGGCTTCTCATTGCGGTGGCTCCTCTTGTTGTGGAGCACGGGCTCTAGGCGCGTGGGCTTCAGTAGTTGTGGTGTGTGGTCTCAGTAGTTGTGGCTTGTGGGCTCTAGAGCACAGGCTCAGTAGCTGTGGCACATGGGCTCAGTAGTTGTGGCTCATGGGCTCAGTAGTTGTGGCTCATGGGCTCTAGAGCGCAGACTCAGTAGTTGTGGCGCACGGGCTTAGTTGCTCCGTGGCATGTGGGATCTTCCCGGACCAGGGCTCGAACCCGTGTCCCCTGCATTGGCAGGCGGATTCTTAACCACTGCACCACCAGGGAAGTCCAAAGGCTCTTTAAGGCATACAGAGAACCACAATAAACAAAGGAAACACTGAATTATATGATGCTTCTTCTTATTACTTTTCCTTATGAGCCATATCTTGACCGTAGAAGTAATTAATAGTGAAATCTGTCAGGCGGGGGGTCTCTTAAGTTCACGATTTTATCAACTTCACGTACACACCAGGGTACACACAAATACAGACACTTATCAGCAACAACATACATGGTGCAGTGCTTTTGAGAAATTAAGTACTTTAACAAATGCTGTAAAACATTAAGACTGAATGATTCAAACACCTACTAGAAGCCCAATCCCTCCAGCTCCGTCCTTAGGGCTTGGATCTGATATTTCACCGAGGAGCCAGGGCTCCGAAGCTGGGCGCGACTGGGCTTAAACTGTCACCTCCATCACTTACTAGCCCTGGGCCTCAGTGGCCACTCACCTGGGCCTCAGGGTCTACGTCTGCCAAGTGTGATCGTACTTGGTTGAGAGTGTCTGTGAGAAAAATGAGCGTGGAACACGAAGTGCAGCGCCCGCCGCTTGTCGGGGGCCTTCGGCTGCTTACCTACACCACCACCTCCACGTAACCACGTCCCCCAAACCCTCGCAGCACCACTTCCCTCCCCAACCCGGAACCCTACTCCAGCACGGACACCCCAACGCTTAGGCTCAAACCTGTCTCCTTCCACCCTGGAAGCTCCCGTCTGGGCCCACCGTCACGTGCACACGCTCCCCTCCGGGGCGCCCTCAGGACAACTCCCTGCTCTGGGCAGGGAGGTGGCCCACCTGTCACTCGGGCTGGGCCCAGAATGTCTTCCAGTTCTTCAGGGGCCCAGCCTGGGCCCCCATGCCCCTGCACCCCTCAACAGGACTCCCCGTGTCCACTGTCTGGCACCGAATCACACTGCCTCAACTTGCTCTGGATTTCACATCTGTTTGTCTACTCAGTGATTTCACAAGTAACTCAAGGAGAGAAATCATGTTTTTCTTCCGTAGTCTCGGAAATGAGCATAACAAAAGGCAAGGCATGTGCTAAATGTCTAACGCGTGCGGCTCTGCTGAACAATTCTCTATTTCTTTATTTTTAGATTCAATCCAGTTCCTATTAAGTCATCCACACAACTATTAACATACTTCTTTTCCATGTATTGCACTTAAATGACTAACACTTCACATGGTTACCTTTTTCCTTTCTAAAAATTTTTATTGAAATATAGTTGATTTACAATGTTGTACTAGTGTCAGGTATACAGTAAATTGACCCATTTATACATATATATATATATATATTTTTTTTTTTTCCTTCTCTCCCATTATAGGTTATTACAAGATCTTGAATATAGTTCCCTGTGCTATACAGTAGGTCCCTGTTGCCTATCTATTTTATATACAGTAGTGTGTATATTTTAATCCCAAACTCCTAATTTATCCCTCTCCCCTCCCCTTTGGTAACCATAAGTTTGTGTTTTATGTCTGTGAGTCTATTTCTATTTTGTAAATAAGTTCATCTGTATCATTTTTTTAGATTCCACATATATGATATCATATGGTATTTGTCTTTCTCTGTCTGACTTACTTCACTTAGTATGATAATCTCTAGGTCCGTCCATGTTGCTGCAAATGGCACTAATTCATTCCTTTTTATGGCTGAGTAATATTCCACTGTATAAATGTACCACATCTTCTTTGTCCATTCCTCTGTCGGTGGACATTTAGGTTGCTCTGTGTCTTGCCTATTGTAAATGGTGCTGCAGTGAACATTTGGGGTGCATGTATCTTTTCAAATTATGTTTTTCTCCGGATATATTCCCAAGAGTGGGATTGCTGGGTCATATGGTAGTTCTATTTTTAGTTTTTTAAGGAACCTCCATACTGTTCTCCATAGTGGCTGCATCAATTTACATTCCCACCACCAGTGCAGGAGGATTCTCTTTTCTCCACACCCTCTCCAGCATTTATTATTTGTAGACTTTTTGATGATGGCCATTCTGACTGGTGTGAGGTGATACCTCATTGTAATTTTGATTTGCCTCTCTCTAATAATTAGCGACGTTGAGCATCTTTTTCATGTGCTTCTTGGCCATCCGTATGTCTTCTTTGAAGAGATGTCTATTTAGGTCTTCTGCCCATTTTTTGACTGGGTGGTGGTTACCTATTTCTAACTCAAGAGTAGGAAAGTACCAGCTCCCATGTATGCTTCCTTCAACTACTGATGAGTTCATCAAGCCATTCTTGCCGTGGGTACACAGGATGCAGTCCTGCTCTACAGAGAGGAATGCGAGGACAAGAAGTGCAAGAGCTCATGAAGTATCTTGGCACGTCAGAAAGAGGATCTAGGAACTCATTCAAGTGCTTCTGACTCGTAGCTCAATGAACCTGCCAAGCCCTCTACTTTGAAACCCTAGGACCTTGTCAGAGTGGAAATCCCTCGGAAGACAAGATTGCAACAAGTGGGAATGACACTTGCAACATAATGACAAGAGGAGAAAACACGGTCACCTCTATTATGACTTTGCTAAGAAACTTCCCATATTTAGCTGCTGGTATTGCCCAATACATACTCTAAAAGTCCCTTCGGGACTTCCCTGGTGGTGCAGTGGTTAAGAATCCACCTGCCAATGCAGGGGACACGGGTTCGATCCCTGGTCTGGGAAGATCCCACGTGCCAAAGAGCAACGAAGCCAGTGTGCCACAACTACTGAGCCTGCGCTCTAGAGCCCATGAGCCACAACCACTGAGCCCACGTGCCACAACTACTGAGCCCGCATGTGCGCCTAGAGCCCATGCTCTGCAACAAGAGAAGCCACCCCAATGAGAAGCCCGTGCACTGCAATGAGGAGTAGCCCCCGCTCGCCGCAACTAGAGAAAGCCCACACACAGCAATGAAGACCCAACACAGCCAAAAATAAAAATAAATTAATTTAAAAAAACCCGATCCTTCGTGAATCCTCAAAGATGCCAGCCCACATGTGGATCGCAGGCAACAGGTGTGCAGACGGACGCTGGTACCACAACCAGCTCTAGAATCTGCTCACTGATTACAACAGTGCAGATTCAGCGACCAGGACCAGCCACTGGGTGGCCTCTTTCACACACAAGGGGAGCCGGTGATTTATGACTCAGGTAATGGGAAGAACCTCTCTGTTTCTTTTATTTTTCTCTGAAACATTCTGAATTATAAGATTCTTGGGTATTATCTGAGTGTCAATTTCTTCATCATTTCCTAGAAGATATTTCTGTCAAGTTATATAACTTTATTAAACTGAACTTGAGTCAGAGAATGTGACAGGACAAAACACCTTTCAAAGAAATCCCCCCCCCCCCCGCCTGTTACGTTATAGTCCCACGACTTAACAACAGCAGCCCTTACATGGCTTCAAGTAAATCCCTGAATTGGTCACAGAGAGAAAATGGACGATCAGTGCCCTGAAGGCCACAGTCTCAGCACCTGCTCCTGGTTAAACGTTCTTGGATCTCGTTTGTATTCTTCTACCTGCCAAGCCCCCTCCATGTCCTCGGAACCGAGGATTTAAGCAACCTGAGCCAGTCCACCCACTTCTGGACGGCCGAGGGCGCCTTCAGGACGCGGACACATGTGGATGGCTGGCCAGTTTTTATTGAAAACCTGCAGTCTCACATCCGCGCAGAGAACAGGAACTTGATTACCACTCGCCGTCCTCCAACACTTCCCCAGCCTACAACGTCATCCAGGCTACTAAACACTAAATGCTCAGCGCCCGGGCTCTCCCGACAGCAGTCACAGAGACAGACAGACAGAAGCTTCCGTGGCGGCACAGCCGGCTCTGCCTGTGGTTGGTCTGCAGGCCCTGGGGGAGCCCGGCCCCCTCGCCCTCTCTCCACTCATCCCCACTGCAGACGTCACCTCCTCCAGGAAGCCCCCAGGCTGTCCCGTGCCGCCCTGCCCCCCTCCCCCTGCTGTGGGCTCTGCTTTCACTGCTTATGTCTTTAATCACCTGTTGGAGTTCAACCTCCTGAAGGACAGGGGCCATGCCTCCTCTCTGGCTGTTGACAAGCGTCCTTTGTCTTTGATGTCCTGCCGCTCAGCGCGGGTTTGTTTATATCTGCCCTACTCGGGAGTCAGTGGGCTCACTTCATCTGAAAGATCGCAGCCATTCTTCCTTCAAATGCTGTTTCTCTTTCCCGCCTTCTGTAGGCACGATAGAACCTCCTCACTCAAGCCTCCAGGTCTCTTACTTGCTCTTCCGTATTTTTTCAGGTACCTCTGTCTCTGAGCTGCAGTCAAAGCGGTAGTTCTGCATCTGGTCACTCTTTCACGAACTCTCATCCTCTCTGGCTGTATGTAACCTGCTCTGCTCTTTCACCTACCCCCGAGTTTCAATTTCCATGACTGCATTTTTCCATTTCAGCATCTCTCTTCGGTTCTTTTACAAATCTAAATAGTCGTGTATCATAACAGACGGTCTTTTTAAAGATTCCAATTCCTTCTTTTCTCACCGTAAGCATTTTAAACGTACCACCCAACAGTTGCTCTAGACTGAGGAGGGCTGACGTCCCTGCCTGTACTGCCCACTCTCCCTCACCCTGACCACGAGCCCACCGTGTTGGAGTCGTTTTGTTTTATGTGCTCTATGCGTCTGTCGGAAACAGGCTCCACGTCAGTCGCTAAAGGCTTCGGAGTTGTGATAAGGTGGAGAAGGAGAGCGAATCGATCATTCTGGACCACGGGCGCTGTTGAGGGGTCCTGGGAGGTGAGGGCTTGGGGAAGTCTACAGGCATCGTGAGGGCGTCGGGACCTGGGGCAGCGGGAGCGGGGAGGGTCCGGCTGGGGGACGGGGTCCAGAGGAAACACCTGACCTTCTGTGTGTCTGTGCCTGCGGACTTGTGGACACAGGGCGCAGCCTCAGGGACGCCTTAAATGTCGGGACGGTCACGTGCTGAGGAAGGAAAGAGTTTAAAGTCGAGGAGAGGTGCTCAAGGTCAAAAAGGGTCATCAGAACAAAGTGATGGGAGGATGTGCATGACGCCAAAATACAACGTAAGAAGGCTGGTACACAGATTTTTCTGCAGAGGATGGCACAGACGTCCAAATATTTCGCATGTAATGAAAAACACTGGGGAAAACATCAAAATTAGCCATGCGCCTGATATTTACAAGATGCAAGAGCAATGATGCCTTTGAGACGTATAATAAGCATTTTATTCTCCTTTAGGTGAAGAAAAAGAACACAAAGGGCCCCAGGCGGCATGTCCCGACACAGAACTCTTCCCCTTTATGTCTTAAAGGCAGACTCTCTGCCACACCTCTCTCCTTTAGAAGGAGGGTCACACTCGGGGCACAGCTGCACCTGCAGGAACACACGCTCCTCCGCCCAGCGCAGGGGGACCGTGCAGCGTCCCCGGGCACCGGGCCAGGCGCTGGACGGAGAGACGCCCGCAGGCCTGGTGGAAGAAAGACACTGGAGGCACAACCAAGCACCGCGTGCCAAGGGCCTGGGGCGGTTTCAGAGAAGCGGCAACGTTGGGACGGGGCCTGCAAAAGGCACTGGGGCCGCTTCCACAGCGCCTGAGGCAGAGGGAGCGACGCACGTGGCAAGGAGGTGAGAGAGAGGGCGGGCCGTTAGAGGCTGGCACACGGTGTGACCGAGCCGCACGGGAGAGCAGGGCTGCGTGTGTGCGTGTGTATCTGAAACACATACGGGGGGGCAGTTCCGGCCAAGGAGCCCAGATTTCACTCTGCAAAGAGACAGGCCCCTGTGAGAGCAGAAGAGGAACCGACAGACCCCCCGTTTGAGAAGGGGCCCTCCGGGGCCACGCGCAAGGCTGCAAGGCGGAGGGCAGCGTAGGAGGGGAGGGGTCCCCGAGATCTCCGACTGGGGTCGGCGACACCCGGAGATGGGTAGTTCCTTCAGACATTTTTCAAACCCCCGTCCGCAGTAAGAAACGCCTTTTAACGCCGTAACCCAGGGTGCACGCTGGTGCAGGCGCAGCCACACGCACAGCCCCCAAGAGCCAGACGGTGCCGAAGGCCCGCGCCCCGCTGCGCACGCCCCCCCCCCCGCCCCCCGCCCCGGGGCGGCTTCCGCCTCGCCAGGAGGTCGGCCGGGCACGGGCGCCCGTCTGCTCCTCAGCACTGCGGACCTCAGGCCGCTGCCGACTCCGGGCCACCCCCGTGCTGCCCGCGTCGCTAGAGCGACGCCCGTCGGGCGCTGTGACTCGCTGTCCCCGCGTCGGCTCCCTGGCTGACGGTGCCGCACGCGCAATCGGGCGCTCGCGCCGCGCGTCCCGGCCAAGCCGCCGGCGAAGCTGCTCCGCTGCGCTGCGGGTTCCCGCGTACGTCTGCAGTCAGGCTGCTGCTGCTCTTAAAACGAAACGAGAGAGGCTGCCGTATCCAAGCGGCACCTCGTTTCACAGAGTATTCGGAAGACGCCCGAAGGCCTGGAACACAGTTTCTGTTAAAAGAAACACTAATACCTGATGTTAATTTTGGTCTCGACGACCCGCCCCTACAGAGCTGGAGCGGCCCGGCCACGCCCCGTGAAGCCACCAGCGGAGGGAAAGCGGCCGCGGTGAGCGCTGAGTGACTGGGTCCCGCTGCTGTCCCACCCCCCCCAGCGGGCGCGTCTTGGGAAACTCGTTCACAAAGCGCGTGCACGGCTGTCACTGTAACAGCTACCGTCTGTCGGGCGTTCGGTAACGTGCCGGACGCTGTGTTCAGCACTGGATGCGCATTATCCCACGGTCTTCAAGCAGACCTCTAACTGCCGTCATCTTCTAGAAGACGAAACTGATGCTGAGACGATGAAAGAATCCTGCGCCAGGCCACGAAGCCGCGAGGGGTGAGCCACGGGTCTATCTCAGGTGTGTCTGCCTTTAGAAGCCAAACTCCTTAACTGCTGGGTTACGTTTTATCTGTTCCTCTAAACACATTTTTCTGAGGCTTAGCGAAGCCAATGGATTTACCTGACGACCAGCGAACAAGTGGCAGCACCAAGGCATCAGTGTCAAGTCGGTCTCCTCTGCCACCTCCACTGCCCCGTAACTTAATGCCTGCCCCGGCCCCCGTCAGCAGTACCCACAGGCGGACAAGACACGTGAGAGAAGAAGAGAGAAAAAGCTCCTTGACAGTCACAGGTGCAGAGTGAAGCTGGCTCTCTCACCCTCTCTCTCCCACCTCACCATTTAAAGCCAAAAGGAAAACAGAAGAAAGAATTCGCATTTAGATGCGGCAGGAAAAGAATGAAACTAAATATGACTTCAGCCTAATTGAAGGCAGCTGTATAATCTACATGTTAGAAGGCAAAGAGACAGTTCCAATGACAGAACAGAGGTGGCATGTGGATTAAACAAGAACACGTGTTTAAATATTTAAAGACCATCAGAATCTTACCACGTGGAAGCCAATAATAAAAATCAAAATGAGTGAAATAAAGTTGATACATCTTTCTTTCATAAGAGACTAGGGTAAGGAAATGCACAAAAAGAAATTCTTAGTCTTGGAAGCTCCAGATGCAATGCCTCAGTGAGAGAAGACACTCCGCAAGCTGGTCCACCAAGGTTACAAAAGTACGCATTTACGTAAGACAGATTTTACAATCCAATTGTGCACAGGCCTAGAGAACAGATCAATAATGTAAATCAATTGCTTTTAAACAGTTACTAAAAATCCTTCTCTACAAACAATTATGAATCTCAAAGTTGGATGAAGTCTGGCATGAACACTAGAAATTATTAACGTCCGAAAAACAGGTTTTCAGAAGCAAATTACGGTAAAGCAATGTATCCCGAGCCCCCCTTCCTCAGCAAGCTGTTATTTCAGCCCTAACTCTGCTCATGTACTTGTTCTTGGGCCTTTGAGTCTTCCTCTGATAACACACTCTAGAATTTAAATAATTACTAGGCTTTAGGGAGCAGTAAATTCAATATAACGCCCCCCCCAAACCTCCTAATTTACTTTTCCACAAATATTCATCAATGGCAATTTTTATTTAAACTCTGCCACAGAGCAGGGCCCCAGTCTGAGAAGCAGTTTAAATGGAACGCTTACTTCAAAAGCCAAATCCATTAAGAAGAACGTGCCAAAGTGACACGAGAACTCCACTAATGCTAATCAGACACATCCTGAATGCAGTACACTTCTAAACATCGTTTATGCCCCTTCACAGTTTCCTCTTAACACCCAGGCCGGCTGCACGGGGCGTGTCCCCACATTCTGACACCATACAGGTTTTTACGGTCAGCAACTTTCCATCTCTCAGGCTGACTGCACAGTCTACAGAGGTGAGAACAGCTGCAGTGTGAAAACACTACTTCTGCAAGGAAGAGAAAATGAGAGATGACACGTCTTTAAGAGTACAAACAGAGGAAACATGGCTTTGTTTTCCTAAATATGAGAATTAGAGAGCTAGATGGTCACCATGAAAACCTAATACACAAACCTCTGAACTTGTCAGCCTATGGAAGACATAAAAAGCGTCGCGTATGGTTTTGCAGATAATAAGGGCAAGACGGGCTACCAGTCGATAGATGGCGTGTCCACAGTGGGGCGGGCACTAAACACATGCATGGCCCTAGAACCACTGAGCCTCCACGCGTGGTTCAGCCGACCCCGAAAGAGCATTGTCCAAGGAGGGCATCTCCTTTCTCCGAGGTCACCGACGTGCGGGCCTCTGAGGTGACAGGCAAGGACACAGTGCTCGTGACAACTATGAAGACAGAATATTAATGGCACTGCTTCCTTCCAGCGCCAGCCTGGGGAGGGTGACGGCCAAGCACAAAGCAGGGCGGGTCAGGATCGTGGTACCAACGCCCACACCGGGCGGACCCCCAGCCTCAGGCCGCCCTCTCCCCATCTCCCTCCCTCCCCGTTCAGGGGGGTGAGCGCATCTGCTTCACCCCCGGGCTTTTCCTCCCATTTCACACCAACACCTCCAGCCTGCTTGGCCTGTGCCTGCTGGACGTTTGGTCTTCGCAGAGGAAAAGCTCAAGGTCAAAGGCAGTACCCACTGCCTTCTGTCCACCCTCCAAAAGGATTTGTTGGGCGAGGAGACAGGTAACTAGCCAAGTTTCAATTTTCCTAATGCGATGAGGACTTTCCCTATTGCCCAAGATACAGTATGTTTCCAACGCAAAACAGCTATTTTTGCACATCTGTCCAAGAGCACCTCAATTGAAAACAGGCCTGTCAGATCGACATCATTTCCATCGCTGCTCAGGTCCTGTCACGCTGCAGAGAGCGGAGAAGCGCTTAGCAGCAGACACAAGGCAGTCTTCCAGAAAGACTTGTTAATCTCTGTACAGTCATTCTCATGCAGCCATCAAAGCGAACTTAATGACAAATCAGTTAAAATAAATTACTTCTAGGATCTTGCAAGGAGCGGCTAAAAGGCAAACCATATGTGACATCTTTTTGGTCCTCCCCGTGAAGGCACACCATTGTCACCATCTGTGCTGACTGTTCTGTCTGCCCCACCCACCCGCCCCCAGATCCACCCTTTGCTCGGGGGGGGGGGGCTCGGGAGGGGCTCGGGAGGTGACCTCCGTGGGCCCTGGGACCGCGTCTGCATCAGCTGCGACCTTGCTCTGTGGCTTCCGGCTGGGCTCAGCCAGCGGGGGGCACCACGAGAGCTCAGAGGCTGCAGGAGAGAGAGGTGGGGTCCCCGGCCCGGCCGTGCTCCTGCAGCCAGGAAGCCCCCTCCCTCCCCCACTGCTGCCCGCCCGGTGTGCTCACAGCCTCCAGCTGCCGCTAAGCCCCGGCTGGCTCACCAGCCCCGCGGGTCCCTGCAACCCTGCCGGCAGCTCCAGCGACAATCCCTCGATCGCACCCGTGGCCAAGCACACCCCTGGCCGCCCCCCGGCCCGGGCAGCAGCCCGAGGCGCCGGCTGGCATCACTCGCCTGCACTGTGTGGGCCAGGTCGGCCGCCAGGCACTGCTTCAGCTTCTCATCGCTGCTGGTCCCGTGAAGCACCAGGTCCGGCATGTACGTGGGGCAGTAACCCGCCAGGAGGGAGCGGCCGAAGTTTCTCACGTTCGGGCTGCTGATGCTCTGAGACCTAAGGTGACACCGGCCGTCAGAACCCACGCGAAAACGCGCTGCCTTCTGGCACTGCCGCCGGAACAAAGCCCCGGGCACCCAGGTGAGAAGAACGGATTCGGGGCGGTTCGAGTCACAAATCCTCCAGGAGGTGGAGGGGAAGTCCGTGTGCGTGGTGAGGGGGTCCTGGCCGAGTCTGGCTTGAGGAACTCAGCGCACCTGCTCAGAGCGCAGCCAGGACAGCGGAAGGACAGAAGGACTCTCTAGGTACTGCTTCACGGACCAAGCGTCAACGGACGGAGCCTCAGGAAGAGGGGCTTTTCCTGAGCGCGTCAAGCTGCTCTGACCGGCAGGCGGGAGAGACCCGCAGGATGTCACCCACCACCTCGCAGGCTGCGTGTCCGCGGCCACAGGGGCGACGGAAGATGACACCCCCGCTCCCACCGCCGCCGCGCCCCTCAGCGTCCCCCAGTGTCCCCGGGGCTGCAAAGGCACCGCCAGCTCCTGGCTCAGAGCTGCGCTGAGGAAGGGCAGGCCGGTCTGGGGGCACTAACGCTCGGAGAGCAGAACCCTGCCCTGCGGCAGCCCGCAGCAGCGGTGCCGGTGGGTGCCGGCTGGACCGACAGCACCTCCCCGGCCTGTCCCCTCCCCGCCCCCCCCGCCCCCCTACCCCCCGCCACGCCGGCCTTACCTGGGCAGCGGCAGCTCCACCTCCGGCGCCCCTTCGGGCCGGTCAGGCTCACTGTCACCGTCGCTGCCGGGGCCCAGGTCCGGCGAGGCCGGCGCACACGCGTCGTCGTCACTGTCGCCGAGGGCGCTGTCCGAGCTCTCGTTCCGGGGGAGGCCTCCTTCCGCCCTGAAGCCGGCGGCCGCGCACCCGCTCCGCGCAGGCCCGTCCGCGTGCTCCCCGCCCCGACCCCACGGCTCCCCTGGCGCGCGCGCGGGCTCGGCAGGTGCGCCCCGGGCGGCAGGTGCGCCGGGCGACTCCGCAGCCTCCTGGGCGGCCCCGGTCCTGACGCCGCGGGCCCCCGCAGATGCCTCGGGGCCCCGGGAGCACCTCGGAGCCCGCCGGTCCCGGGCCTCCCGGGCCGCCTCGGGCCCGGCCGGGGCTCGGCGCGCTGGCTCCGCACACCTGCAGGCCCGCAGCCGCTCCTCCATCGCTTTGGTGCGACTTTCAAAGTCCGAGTCCGGAGACACGGAGCTCCCGATGTGGAAGGTGACCTTCTCCCGGGGGGGCCTGTCCCAGGGACGGCCCTCAGGGCAGGGCCTGGCCGCCGAGCGCTCGGGCCGCTTCTTGGGCGTCTCCCCTCCCGGCTCCTCCCCGCCGGCCGGCCCCACGCACGCACCCGCGCCGCTGGGGGGTCTGGCGGAGCCGCCGCGGGGCGCCTCCTTCGTACTCTCGTCGTCCCCGCACGACGCGCCCCGAGGTCTCCGGATGCTGTGGGCCGCGGCGCTGTGCTCCGGGCCCCGGCCTCCTTGTCCGGCGAGTTGGGGACAGAGGTCCCCGGTGTCAGCGTGCGGCCCCTCGGCCGCCGTCGCGGGCAGGCTGGGCGGCAGGAGGGCGGGCTCGCTCCTGACCGTGACCACCACGTACTCGGACTCCTCCACCTCGCCCCTCTCCAGGGCCGTGGTGATGCTGCCGCCGGGCAGCGCCCGCTCGCCCGGCCCCCAGCTCCCGCCCCACGTCAGCTGGTTCTCCTGCAGCTCCGAGCACCGCAGGAAGTAGGTCAGCACGTAGAGTATGCGCTGCACCAGATCCTTCTGCTTCCCCAGCACCACCGTGCGCGTCAGTCGCACCGGAGAGCCGATGGCCCCGTAAAGGTCGCCTAGAGGCAAAGCGGACAGAGAGACAAGTCGTCTGGGTGAGCGTGCCAAGGCTGTGTCAGCCCGAACAGGAGGGATACAGGTGACCTATTCCCAGGGCAGCATCGCTTCTTCACACGCCTGGCTGAGGCACAAGGGTAATTCCTAGAAGGACCATCTTTCAGTTTTCCTCTGCAACGTAACGTCTGCCTGGAAGGCCTGCCAGGATCAGCCCTGTTCTGGGTGCTCAGGTGCAGTGCCCGTGTGTATCGGGTGCAGTGCACAGAGGGTGCAGTGCTGGCGTATGCTGGGTGCAGTGTGGGTGTATACTGGGGGCAGTGCGGTGCCAGTGCACGGAGGGTGCAGTGCTGGCGTATGCTGGGTGCAGTGTGGGTGTATACTGGGGGCAGTGCGGTGCCAGTGTACGGAGGGTGCAGTGCCGGCGTATACTGGGGGCAGTGCGGTGCCAGTGCACAGAGGGTGCAGTGCTGGCGTATGCTGGGTGCAGTGTGGGTGTATACTGGGGGCAGTGCGGTGCCAGTGCACGGAGGGTGCAGTGCTGGCGTATACTGGGGGCAGTGCGGTGCCAGTGCACAGAGGGGGCAGTGCTGGTGTATACTGGGTGCAGTGTGGGTGTATACTGGGGGCAGTGCGGTGCCAGGGTACGGAGGGTGCAGTGCTGGTGTATACTGGGGGCAGTGCGGTGCCAGTGTACGGAGGGTGCAGTGCTGGTGTATACTGGGGGCAGTGCGGAGCCAGTGTACGGAGGGTGCAGTGCTGGTGTATACTGGGGGCAGTGCGGTGCCAGTGTACAGAGGGTGCAGTGTGGGTGTATACTGGGGGCAGTGCGGTGCCAGTGTACGGAGGGTGCAGTGCTGGCGTCGTATACTGGGTGCAGTGTGGGTGTATACTGGGGGCAGTGTGGTGCCAGTGTACGGAGGGGGCAGTGCTGGCGTATACTGGGGGCAGTGCGGTGCCAGTGCACAGAGGGGGCAGTGCTGGTGTATACTGGGTGCAGTGTGGGTGTATATTGGGGGCAGTGCGGTGCCAGTGTACGGAGGGTGCAGTGCTGGTGTATACTGGGGGCAGTGCAGTGCCAGTGTACGGAGGGTGCAGTGCTGGTGTATACTGGGGGCAGTGCGGTGCCAGTGTACGGAGGGTGCAGTGCTGGCGTATACTGGGGGCAGTGCGGTGCCAGTGCACAGAGGGTGCAGTGCTGGCGTATGCTGGGTGCAGTGTGGGTGTATATTGGGGGCAGTGCAGTGCCAGTGTACGGAGGGTGCAGTGCTGGTGTATACTGGGGGCAGTGCAGTGCCAGTGTACGGAGGGTGCAGTGCTGTGTACACAGTCCCTCGAGGTGCTTCCTGGGCCTTTCCAGGCAGCTCAGTGGGCTGGCTGATCCCATCTCCCCAAGGTAAGGCTAAAGCCAGAGCCCTGAATATGCGACCAAACCAAATAATTTATCTTGGAAACTAGAATGGTGAGATCTTTTTGAAGAATCCCAGGACAAAAGGCCCTGGGGTGAAATTCCGGGATCTCTGAACAGAAAGTGCAAGTGAATCAATTCAAAACGCTTAATGAAATGGTCCGCTCAATACACACAGGCACCAAGAAGAATCAATTTGATTAACAAGAAGAAAATCACCTGCTCATGAATAATGAATCTCATTTTTTTTCTATTACTTCACATGAAAACCCTACTGGAGAAAAATGCCCCATAACTTATATCCTGACACGCTGATTAAAAGCCGGCAAATGCAGCACGAGCACCTGGCTTACAGGTGGAAGAAGAAAGGCAGACGTGTCAGGCTCCTCATCACAAGGGTCTGCCCAGTGCCTATGAAAGTTATCGCATGTGATAAAACCTGACGGCGACACTGGGTAAGTCGCACCTTCCATATGTTGATAAAAGTATTACTGACAGTTACAACAAAAAGCCAACACTGACTGACTGTGCAAGCACAGTGCTGAGTGTCTCGCATGGACCTGCCTCATTTGCATATCTGTGTAAGCAACCCTAAGTCAGAAAGCATGCCAGGAGTAATCAGGAGGCTGGAGTGCATCAAAACGCGAGAAGGTGCTAAATAAAGGGCAGGGGAGGCATGGTTAGCAGCTACAAAGAACAGCTCGGGAAGTTGGGCTCCATCCGGCGGGAGGAGGAGAGGCATTTGTTAGACAGGACTAATCACACTGTCAGGTTTAAGACCGAGGGAAAAGGGACAGCACGCATCACAGGTGCCCCCTCTAGAGAGGGTTTCCAGGGTAAGACTCCTGAGAACAGGTGAAGGGCAGGACAGGAGTGGTATCACACAATCCTCTCTATAAAAGGACTAGGTGGGGCTTCCCTGCTGGCGCGGTGGTTGAGAATCTGCCTGCCAATGCAGGGGACACAGGTTCGAGCCCTGGTCCGGGAAGATCCCACATGCCGTGGAGCAACTAGGCCCGTGAGCCACAACTACTGAGCCTGCGCGTCTGGAGCCTGTGCTCCGCAACAAGAGAGGCCGCGATAGTGAGAGGCCCGCGCACCGCGATGAAGAGTGGCCCCCGCTCGCCACAACTAGAGAAAGCCCGCACACAGAAACGAAGACCCAACACAGCCATAAATAAATAAATAAATTAAAAAAAAAAAAAGGGGCTAGGCGAAGGCCTAGTAGAACTTTATCTCTGAGACTTTTGCAACTGACTGAGAAACCATGTGAGATTTCAGAGAAACGACTCAGAACTGTCGTCTGATGTCAGCACAAGCACTTCTGTTTGAGAAAACTTTCTTGACTAAGAGCGTTACTGTTACCTCCCGTGATCACATCTGCCCATGGCTGCGGGGTGTCACGGCCACATCAGGAATTCATGACACACTCGTGTTAAATCAGCCCCAGTGTTAATCAAGAAGAAGAGATTTACATACCCAAAATCTGGCAAAAAAAAAACACTTTGGAAAGTCCACTCAGAATGACAGTTTTTAGCAATGCATTTAACTTTTGGTGTTGTGCATTATAATAACTAAATCATACATGGGAAAAAGTAAAAACAAAGAAGGCTATTAAAACACAGTTGACAACAGTTTAACCTGTAGGAAGCGGAGAGCTGTGTATGGAAACACTGCTGCCTCAGAGCCGAACTCCACAGGACGCATCACTAAGGTAACAGTCTTACTGGACCTTGACCGTGAAGGCAACCTTGGAGTCCAGGACTGATGAAGCTACTAATGTTAGAGTGGATGCCTTTGTTTTGCACGGGTATAATTTTACAAAATGAAGATGAGCTTGCGCGATGATGTGAACAGACCTAACACTCCGAACTGCACACTTAGAAATGGCTAAGGTGATAAATGTTAGGGCCTGTGGCTTTTTTTTAACCACATTACCTCCCGTATCTCATGACCCCGGGCACAGGGAAAGACAGCTTTATTATCTGTGATACGGTGAGGACGCAGTACCAGGGTTAGAATGAGAGTCTAACTAATTAACACGTGCAGAAAGCGCCCAGAACAGCGCTTGGCTCACGGAGGCAGCTTTCACTACTGTTACAACACGCTGTTTCCCGAGATTGCTGCGCTATTCCCCGGTCTGCCGTTATTTTCTGGAAAATGCTGCCCTTCTACCGATTCCTCAAGTGTGTCTTCCTTGAAGGCCCCCTCCCCCCATGCCCCCCTCCTGGTGCCTCCCCCGTATCAACATCTGCAACAGCAGTGTCGGTAACGGGGGGCTTCACGTACAAGCGGTGGAACTCCCTCGGCAGCCATGAGCCATCACCACCCGTCTCACAGTCGGAGAGACGGAGGCCCAGAGGGTCCGGGCGCTTGCCCCGGAGGCTGGGGTCTGGTCCGGCCGCCTGCGCACGTCCTCACCCTCTGCACTGCACTGTGTCCCTCGCGGGCTTCTGCTGACCCCAGCGGGGGAGTGATCGGGGCGTCCCGAACACGGCCCTTCTCCCCCACCGGGCAGCAGGCTGCCCAAGGCTGAGCTGCGTGTCACCGGGCCCTGGGTCCCGCAGAGGGACGGGGCCTGGGGCAGAGCGGACGTGCAGGCCTGACGGGTCACTGCAGACTCGGCCAAGTGACAGGCCCTGGAGCGCGCCTCTCCCATCCCCGAGCCCCGGGCTCGCCAGCGCACGCTGCACGAGGAGCCACGCGGCGCGTCAGGTCCCTGCGCCGGGCCTGAGCACGAAGCTCGGAGGAAGCAGCTGAGGGGGCAACGGAGAGAAAGACAAGGGCTCTGACCTCAGCTCAAACTTAAAAGGCGGCCAACCTAGAGCGTGCTACTCTCTTTTTCTCTCTGACTTCCCTCCTATCCGGTCCACCCTCTAGGGCAGTGGTCCTCGGCCAGGGGCTCTCCTGTCCCGCTGGGGACATTCCGCATCGCCTGGAGGCATGTGTCATCCTCACAACTTTGGAAGAGGGGTTTTCACCGGCAGCTGGTGAACAGAGGCCAGTGACGCTGCTGAACATCCGACCAGGCACGGGACGGTCCTCTTCCCCGCTACCCAACAAAGAATTTTCCGGCCCCAATGCCAACGGTGCCGAAGTCAAGGAGCCCCACTGGAGGAGCAGCTGCGGACCGACACGGCTTTCAAGAGCAGAGCAAGGCTCTGGGGTTGGGGGGGAGGGGAGGGCGGGGGCTGCTTTACAGGCAGAATCCGTGGGCCAGTCCCCCGCTCCCTGCAGCCCAGCGACAACCGGGGATCGCCGGGCTGGATGGCGGATAGCAACTGAAGAGGCCCCCGTCTTTCCTATTCTGTCCCACATGGCCTCTGAACGGTCACGCGCGGTACTGACCCAGCTGCGCCCAGAGAGGGTTGTACGGGTGTGTCTTGGCCAGCGTGTTGACCAGCTGAGAGGTGCGTTTCTCGGAGAAGGCTCTGATGGGAGGGTGGTCAACGGGCATGACGGTGGGCACCCAGGCCAGGTGGTAGGTTAAGACTGCGGTCAGCAAGGCAGCAAAAAACCTTGGAGAAACGGGAGAAGACACAACGGGGTGAGTCAATGCAGGAAGAGGCCTGTCGCCTACGGCGCGTACACCAGCCTCGGAAGTGGCATTCAAGGCTCCAGAGCGCCGCTGCTTACTGGTTCTTGTTGATCTGCTCTATCAGGAGCGTAAACTCCTTGAGGAAGCGCTGGCACAGCTGCGTCTTCTCCAAGGTGCTGGACGTCATGGCCAGCCACACGGGCTCGGCTATCCTCGGGACAGAGTACAAGCGCCAGATGGTCCCTCTACAGAAGAGAAGGTACACGGGAACTGTCACAGATGTCACGGCGGATGATCTTTGTGTAAAGGAATCCAGAAGAAAACAGTCATCTGGATCTAGGTAGTAGCCCCTAAGGCATCCAAAGCAGAATATAAAACAGGGGGGGTAAACTAGGACACGATGCACAGGCCAAATCTGACCTTTTTTTTATAAATAAAGTTTTATCGGCACACAGCCATGCTCAATCATCTCCCTGTTATCTGTCGCTGCGTTTGCACGACAGCAAAGCTGAGCAGCCGTCGGGCAGAGACCCTTTACAGGAAAGGTATACTAACCACTGACATAAAATAGTCATCCTTAGAAAAACTTATCTGCACGATGCCTTGTGTCAGAATTTATGCCAATTTTCATAGGAAAAAAATAAAGGAAGAAAGAATGAACATGCTAGACTGAAAATGTGACCAGAGGCAACTCAAGTCTCCCAATTTCTGGTTAGTGCTTTCGTTCTTTGAACCAAAGCGCCCTATTCACTTTAGATGAAAGAAGAACATAAATGGCTCTTCTTCACCATATTACATACTAGATTGTTACACGGGCTAATAGAATCAAATTCTTAGAACTGTAAGCTGTCAGGGAAAGTGACGAGTCTGGCCGTGTCACTTTACGGATTAGGAAACTGGAGGCGTAAAGGAGCTCCTTGCGGGAGACACGCACGCACTGAATGACAAGGTCCGGGTGAGCGCGCCGGGTGCCAGGGACTCTGCTCCAGGCCACGTGGCTCGCGGCGGTCCTTCCAGGCAGCGCACCAACGAGCCTAGGATCTCCACTGGCACCTCTGCGTCTAGGAGACACCGCCTCCTCCCGGATGGAGGTACACGAGGCATGTTCTGACCTGAGTTTCCGGCCGTGTGCATCAAAGAGCCGGGACACACAGGATCCTGCCCTGGCACAAGGCAGAGCACCTGCTGAGCAGCCGGCAGTGACGAGTGACAGCTACGTGGACGTGGGCTTCGCTTACTGACACCAAGGTTTCCAAACGCTAACACGTGATCCTGTCGCTGTTTCTGGAGCGGCAGGTCGCTGAGGTGAGGATGAGACCCGTCTATCCACAGTGAGGCCTCAGGTCCTGTCCTTTCAGATTCTGGACCTTCTATTAAATGAGTGTCCAGACCCTCCAGCACAAGCCAGCTTCGAGCCTGACCACAGCCCGCCCGGCGCTGCCCACACAAACCACAGAAGGTTCGCTAGTCACCACACTGCCATCGAAACACACAGCTTCACACTAGTTCTCAAATGTGCGACTTGGGTCTGAACGATCCCCAGATAAGGACTAACGTGCTACTTGAGTACTTTACACATAACCCGGGGTTCAACTAAGGCTGGCTGGGGATTTGTCTCCAAGCAGCAGTAGAGTTCACCAGCCTCTACCTTAAGCATCACAAAAACGTTCTAACATTCTAAGAATCGTAAACATTTTTATCCCTGGGCTAGAGAGGAACGGTTGGACTCTTAATTAGCTCGTGACGGCTTTGAAGTGCGATTCCATTCCGCACCCAGAAACTGGCCCTAAGAAGCACTGCAACAGCCCCACTCAGCATGGTGACCGTGGATCCCAGCTACAGCCCAGACACGAGGGGCAAGACCTCCAGAAAACCGGTCTCCAGGGTACAGAGATCAACAGTTAGGAACTGACAGGGAGGACACGCTAGGGTGACCATGCAATTTAATGTCCTGACCAGGACACCCACGGGAGGACACCGGGTGTACATAGGGCTGTCCTGGCAAACTGGAGTGTAACCTCCCTGACATGCATACTCTCCCCACTTATGCTGTGGACAAGCATCTCAACCTCCAGTTTCCACATCTGTAAAATGGGCTAAGAGTGCTTACTCTTAGGGCTTTTGGGAGGTGACATGAGACGTATGAATATTAGTTTTCTCCATTCACTCTGTTAGGAACAATCACATCAGGGACCGTCTATCTGGCAGTCGTGAGGATTACTCAGTGCTGGTGGCTTAAACTTTTTGCTCCACTGGGCCTTAGCTTCAAAGGAAGGAGCTGCTAAAATGACTATAAACTGCCAGCCGCCAACATTCCCGAGCTGTGGTCTCCACGCATCCCGAGATCCACGGCCGCTGCTACCGCTACTCACCAATTTCCCCTGTTGCGTTTGCCAAACCTTGCCAGTTTACCTGAACTCCCCCAGAGCTTCCATCAGACGGCTGACATAAAACTGGACACGGAGACCTGACTCCGCTATCTTCCTGCACGAGATCATGGCCTTCGGTGGAAAGAAAACAAGCCACATTACGCGGAGAAGAAATTCCTTCGTAACCATCTACTGGGCTTTATTCATAAGAGACGATGTTATAGCCCACGCTCAAGCTAGTCACGACCGAAGTCGTCGGGGGCAGTAATTCCCTTTCCCAAAGCAATCAGGATCCGGTACCTGACATCCGTGTGCCTAGGGAACTTCCTACCACTGCTGCAGCCGATCTACGTGCCCTGGGAAAGTGATCCGGTACAGAGACCCCTCCACCCTCACAGCCCCACGTGACAACAGACTGCATTCTGAGTACCTTTTCGATCGCACTCTTCAGCCTGTTCATGTGGGACTCAAACAGGGGGAAATGAGAAAAGAAGAAGTCCTGGAAGTTCCCCTGGGCCTCCTCCTTCTCGCACAGGGAAAAGATGAGGCTTATGGCGATCTTCTTCCTCCGCACTATGGCCGGGTTGGAACTGCAGGTTTCTTCGGCCAAGCTGAACGTCTCATCCGTTGACCTGGAAGGAGGAGGGGTTTGAGGAGACACCCTGCGTCAGTGAACCACACCGAGGACGGACCGTAACGCCGGGGCGACACCCTGACGGCCGACCCGGGCACGCGGTCCTAACTCGGAGCGTGTCTACCGCCAGGCCGTCCTCCCGCATCAGACTCCGTGGTGAAAATGAAAACCTCCGCTTGACGCTCAGGGTTGGCCTAACACAAAAAGAACCTTAAGTGAGAACTGAAAGTAATTTCAAAGGCCCTCTTGTAAGACTCTTAGTCCTTTTCCCTTGGACTATGTTACAGCAGATTGGCCGCGTTTAGGAAGGGGTGTGAAGCACCCGTTGGCTCAAAACACAGGCCCTTTGTTTTGACTGACAGATACCGATGGATAAGAACACCTGAGGAGAGATGGTCCTCTGTGGTATTCTGTGTGACCCGGGCATCACGTGTGGACATTTACTAGTAGCTGAGGCTTACTTTCCCAAGGTTATTAAAACCATTAGATGAAGTTACTCCTATAAATGCTGAGATTAAGCCATGCGACTGAGGACACTCTCTGGGAAACCCCCCAGGCAGAAAGACCCACCTCTCTTTTGCTACAGTCAGATCCTCGACCAACTTAAGATTCTCTGCAGAGACTCTGCTTCTAGGACAAGAGAAGCCAATAAACTCTGAATATGTATGCAATTTGTCGTAAGGGGTAAGCCTCACAAATACGGCCAATCCATGTCTCTACTTTAACTAGTCTGAAAAACCAGCATGTGACCACATAGCTGCTAACCGCAAGAGTGAAAAAAAATTTTTTAATTAGTTTGGTTTTTTCCTACAAAGACACCAAAGCAAAGGACATCACACTGCAAATGAAAGCGCCTAGCCTGGCACATGGTGGGCGAGCAGGGTGCCTTCTCTTTCTCACGGGCTCCACCGTTCAGCCTTGTCTGTCACCAAGCTTGGGACACCACCTCTTCCACCTCCTTTACTACAAACTACACCCTAACGGTCACGTCTGCTCACGGGGCCTGAGGCAGCCAGTCTCCTTCTTGGTCTTTAACTTGTTCTGTGGTGCTCTGCTCACAGCCTGTAATGTTCCCGTGATTTCCAACATACCCACGTTTTAAAAGCATACACACATCAGAAGTTTTATGGTCAGGAAAGCTATCTTATTTTTAAAGGAAAGGAGAAGACATCTTGCTCTAACCTCAGAGGGATACGTCATTGTTTTGCTCGACTTTAAGCAAGATCCCGGAGACTTAGGTGTGGCTGGTAAATCAGTAAAAGTCCTCGCCGGCAGACATGGCGTGGGAAGGACACGGTTTCCAGATGCTCTTGTAAATGCTGCCCGTTAAAATAAACCAGCAATTGCTTTCTCCGAGAAATCCCTAGATACTAATCATCTGCTCGCCAGAAAGAAATTCTCGAGGCGCTCTTACCATTTTACTTAAATTCAAACAATGCTCCCTCTTCTTTTCCAAAGTACTCGTCCTATAACTTTGTTTTTCTGCACCAGTTTACTCCTATTCTGTAGAGGAAATTCTGAGCTTATGTTACACCAATTCTTTCTTACAACCCTTTCTTCTTCGTTATCTCCTATTTCCCCCCTTTGGCAAAAGTAAAATGACTACATCAGTCCACTCATCTTTGGCCAGTGTGGTCCTTAATAATCAGATTGCAGTGACCACTGAGCCCTCTGCAGACGTGTGTCAGCTTCAGCTCCACCCTAGAAACAGTAACCAACTGCACCTAGCACAGCGGACGGTGCTGGCTGCTGAATTTCTGAAAAACACCCGCAGCTTTAATAGCGTGCATGGCTCTTACTCGCTTCCCTATGTCTCTCTGCTGAATTCTAAAGCAGCTGAGCTTCATTCAATCTGTCGTCTTGGATCAACCAGGCAAACTGGAATAAATCAGGTCATGCGGTATTTGTAAATATACTTTTAAGATCAATCTACAATGAAAGCATGTTTTAGAATGTCTTAAAAAATTTAAGTATGCACACAAATATTTCATCCAAGCTTTACCCTCAAGGCAACAGGTAAGACACACAGACCATTCTGCAAATGTGAAAACCGGGGCAGAGCGACTAACCAACTTGCTTCAGAACAGAAAGCTTTTCAGTGACCACGCCGGAGTCAGAGCCCAGGGGTTCTGTCTGCCAGCCCCGGCTCGTGGCTCGTTGCTCGGACACTGGGAATGACCAGGGGCTCTGGCGCCACGTCTGACCCACCCACTGGGGGGATGGGCCGGGAGCGATCACACCAGCCGACAGGCCTTCAAGTCAAGGGAAGACCACGCTACACACTGGATTTTTCAAATAGAATTTTGTTGACACGTGAATGAGCATTTACGTACACTGTAAATACTTCAAGATCCTAAATAAAGCAAAAACTGGGACTCTTTAAGTACATCTCAGGGACCTGTAATTGGCCTCAGGACTGCTCAGTCGGACTGGCTATGTCAGCTCTGAATTTAGGCGGAATCTATGGGTCACGTTGGAACGTATGAAATCACCGTGTCTGCAGGTCAAGGGACATCTCGTCAGCGACTCTGTCTGGTTATTCATTTTACAATTCCGGGCCAAAGCCTTTCTGGGACGTCCTACCTGCTTCTTTAGGGTTTCACCAGCCGCACTAAGCGGGGAATCCGCAGCTTCTCTCCTCCACGGGCAGCACCTCTGCGCCAGCGGGTAAACTGCCCCCGCCGACTCCCCCACCCGCCGGTCGCCAACGCTCCCCACGGGGCACGGGGGTCAGCGAGCAACCAACCGTAAGACTGTGAAGATCCTCCCTGGCCACCTTGAACTCTCTCAGGAGCGAGGTCTCCGAGTGCTGTGACTTCAAAGCCGGAGGCAATCGCATCCCTGGTACCCAGCGTTCTCCGGTCCAGCGTCAGAAACTACTCCCCGCCCACGCACCTGCCACGAGGGAGACGGGCGGCGACCCCAGTAGCTGAAGGGTCTTCACGGGCACAGTGACCGAAGCTGAGCGCCCGCGGCTCTTCCGTCCTGGGCGTCAGGCAAGGGCGAGCCCAGGACCGGCTCACAGCCTGCGCCCCCCGCCTTGCGGGGCTGCTCTCAGGAGGGCCCAGGCTCGCGGCGACGTTCTCCGGGTGCTACCTTGATTCTTAACCGTGTCACCTTTAACTTGCGCTCTGTAAGTGAAGTCTGATGGGGTGATGACGCACGGGCGTGGGCAGTGCAGACGCCAGGCGGCCGGGCGCACGTCGGAGGGGGGGATGGCGGGGGGTCAGGCACACGCCCACGAGTCCAGAACCAAGGGGGTGCCACAAGGCCCCAAGGCTGGGACCTGGGCCCAGATGGGCGGCGGCGGCGGCGGCAGAGGGCACGGCCATGGGAGGGGGAAGGGCCGGGGCAAGGCCCGGACCGCGGGGGACGCAGCCCGTCTGTCCATCATCAGAGCCCCGCCCCTGTGGAGGCCGCACAACACTTAGCTCTTCGTCCTGAGCCCAGGGCAGTAAATTATCACAGAGTCAGAGCCGACAGTGCACAACGCAATACAGTGCATCACGGACTTATTAGAATTCCTTACAGAGTTTGTTAATATCTCGTTTTGAAAACTGCAGCAACACTGCAAAGCAAATATCCACAGGCACAGAAACAGAAATTGAATGTAGAGATTGCTGCATTGGATAGAAAATACCCACAACTTTCATATGAAGCTTCAGAAGAAGAAATGATTAATAATGCAGCCCATTTTAAAATTAACTTTCCGTATAATTGACGATGTAGTGACACAATGCGTAAACAGGCATTCTGAATTATATGCAGTCCACGAAGACACTTCCAGTTTCTTGTAAGACCTCCATAAGTCACAGGAAATGGCAGAGGAAGCATAAAAATAACTGTGTATAAAGATACATTTAAAATTCCATTCAGACTTAAAATGGATGTGTGTGAAGACCTGAATCTTTAGCAAAACTGTTCCATAAGAATCGTCTGATCCAGATGTACTGAAATTTATGTTTTTTTCGGTTTTTTTTAACATCTTTATTGCAGTCTAATTGCTTTACAATGCTGCTGTATAACAAAGTGAATCAGCTGTATGTATACATATATCCCCATATCTCCTCCCTCTTGCATCTCCCTCCCATCCTCCGTATCCCACCCCTCTAGGTGGTCACACAGCAACAAGCTAATGTCCCTGTGCTATGCGGCTGCTTCCCACTAGCTATCTATTTTACATTTGGCAGTGTATATATGTCCACGCCACTCTCTCACTTCGTCCCAGCTTACCCTTCCCACTCCCCATGTCCTCAGGTCCATTCTCTACGTCTGCGTATTTATTCCTGTCCTGCCCCCAGGTTCTTCAGAACTTTTTTTTTTTTTTTTAAGATTCCATATATATGTGTTAGCATACGGTACTTGTTTTTCTCTTTCTGACTTACTTCACTCTGTATGACAGACTCTAGGTCCATCCACCTCGCTACAAATAACTCAATTTCGTTTCTCTTTATGGCTGAGTAATATTCCATTGTATATATGTGCCACATCTTCTTTATCCATTCATCTGTCAATGGACACTTAGGTTGCTTCCATGTCCTGGCTATTGTAAATAGTGCTGCAGTGAACATTTTGGTACATGACTCTTTCTGAATTATGGTTTTCTCAGGGTATATGCCCAGTAGTGGGATTGCTGGGTCACATGGTAGTTTTATTTTTAGTTTTTTAAGGAACCTCCATACTGTTCCACATAGTGGCTGTATCAATTTACATTCCCACCAACAGTGCAAGAGGGTTCCCTTTTCTCCACACCCTCTCCAGCATTTATTGTTTGTAGATTTTTTTTTAAAATTTATTTTTGGTTGTGTTGGGTCTTCGTTTCTTCTGTCGTGGCCTCTCCCGTTGTGGAGCACAGGCTCCAGACGTGCAGGCTCAGTAGTTGTGGCTCACGGGCTTAGTTGCGCCATGGCACGTGGGATCTTCCCAGACCAGGGCTCAAACCCGTGTCCCCTGCATTGGCAGGCAGATTCTTAACCACTGAACCACCAGGGAAGCCCTGTTTGTAGACTTTTTGATGATGGCCATTCTGAGTGGTGTGAGGTGATACCTCATTGTAGTTTTGATTTGCATTTCTCTAATGATTAGTGATGTTGAGCATCCTTTCATGTGTTTGTTGGCAATCTGTATCTCTTCTTTGGAGAAATGTCTGTTTAGGTCTTCTGCCCATTTTTGGATTGGGTTGTTTGTTTTTTTGATATTGAGCTGCATGAGCTGCTTGTATATTTTGAAGATTAATCCTTTGTCACTTGCAAATATTTTCTCCCATTCTGAGGGTTGTCTTTTCGTCTTGTTTATGGTTTCCTTTGCTGTGCAAAAGCTTTTAAGTTTCATTAGGTCCCACTTGTTTATTTTTGTTTTTATTTCCATTTCTCTAGGAGGTGGGTCAAAAAGGATCTTGCTGTGATTTATGTCATATAGCGTTCTGCTTATGTTTTCCTCTAAGAGTTTTATAGTGTCTGGTCTTACATTTAGGTCTTTAATCCATATTGAGTTTATTTTTGTGTACGGTGTTAGGGAGTGTTCCAATTTCATTCTTTTCCATGTAGCTGTCCAGTTTTTCCAGCACCACTTATTGAACAGGCTGTCTTTTTCCATTGTATATTCTTGCCCCCTTTATCAAAGATAAGGTGACCATATGAGCGTGGGTTTATCTCTGGGCTTTCTATCCTGTTCCATTGATCTATATTTCTGTTTTTGTGCCAGTACCATACTGTCTTGATTACTGTAGCTTTGTAGTAGTGTCTGAAGTCAGGGAGCCTGATTCCTCCAGCTCCGTTTTTCTTCCTCAAGATTGCTTTGGCTCTTTGGGGTCTTTTGTCTTTCCATACATATTGTGAAACTTTTTGCTCTAGTTCTGTGAAAAATGCCATTGGTAGTTTGATACGGATTGCATTGAATCTGTAGATTGCTTTGGGTAGTAGAGTCATTTTCACAATATTGATTCTTCCAATCCAAGAGCATGGTATATCTCTCCATCTGTTTGTATCATCTCTAATTTCTTTCATCAGTGTCTTATAATTTTCTGCATACAGGTCTTTTGTCTCCTTAGGTAGGTTTATTCCTAGGTATTTTATTCTCTTTGTTGCAGTGGTAAATTGGAGTGCTTCCTTAATTTCTCTTTCAGATTTTTCATCATTAGTGTCTAGGAATGCAAGAGATTTCTGTGCATTAATTTTGTATCCTGCTACTTTACCAAATTCATTGATTAGCTCCAGTAGTTTTCTGGTAGCATCTTTAGGATTCTCTATGTATAGTATCATGTCATCTGCAAACAGTGACAGATTTACTTCTTCTTTTCCGATTTGGATTCCTTTTATTTCTTTTTCTTCTCTGATTGCTGTGGCTAACACTTCCAAAACTATGTTGAATAATAGTGGTGAGAGTGGGCAACCTTGTCTTGTTCCTGATCTTAGTGGAAATGGTTTCAGTTTTTCACCATTGAGAATGATGTTGGCTGTGGGTTTGTCATATATGGCCTTTATTATGTTGAGTTAAGTTCCCTCTATGCCCACTTTCTGGAGAGTTTTTTATCATAAATCAGTGTTGAATTTTGTCAAAAGCTTTTTCTGCATCTATTGAGATGATCATATGGTTTTTCTCCTTCCATCTGTTAATATGGTGTATCACATTGATTGACTTGCATATATTGAAGGATCCTTGCATTCCTGGGATAAACCCCACTTGATGATGGTGTATGATCCTTTTAATGTGCTTTTGGATTCTGTTTGCTAGTATTTTGTTGAGGATTTTTGCATCTATGTTCATCAGTGATATTGGTGTGTAATTTTCTTTTTTTGTAGTATCTTTCTCTGGTTTTGGTATCAGGGTGATGGTGGCCTCATAGAATGAGTTTGCGAGTGTTCCTCCCTCTGCTATATTTTGGAAGAGTTTGAGAAGGATAGGTGTTAGCTCTTCTGTAAATGTCTGATAGAATTTGCCTGTGAAGCCATCTGGTCCTGGGCTTTTGTTTGTTGGAAGATTTTTAATCACAGTTTAATTTCAGTGCTTGTGATTGGTCTGTTTATATTTTTTATTTCTTCCTGGTTCAGTCCTGGAAAGATGTACTTTTCTAAGAATTTGTCCATTTCTTCCAGGTTGTCCATTTTATTGGCATATAGTTGCTTGTAGTAATTTATCTCTCATGATCCTTTGTATTTCTGCAGTGTCAGTTGTTACTTCTCCCTTTTCATTTCTAATTTCATTTCTAATTCTATCGATTTCAGTCTTCTCCCTTTTTTTCCTGATGAGTCTGGCTAGTGGTTTATGAATTTTGTTTATCTTCTCAAAGAACCAGCTTTTAGTTTTATTGATCTTTGCTATCGTTTCCTTCATTTCTTTTTCATTTATTTCTGATCTGATCTTTATGACCCTCTTTCCTTCTGGTAACTTTGGGGGTTTTGTTCTTCTTTCTCTAATTGCTTTAGGTGTAATGTTAGATTGTTTATTTAAGATTTTTCTTGTTTCTTGAGGTAGGATTGTATTGCTATAAACTTCCCTCTTAGAACTGCTTCTGCTGCATCCCATAGGTTTTGGGTCGTCATGTTTTCACTGTCATTTGTTTCTAGGTATTTTTTGATTTCCTCTTTAATTTCTTCAGTGATCTCTTGGTTATTTAGTAGCGTATTGTTTAGCCTCTATGTGTTTGTATATTTTACAGTTTTTTTCCCGTAATTGATATCTAGTCTCATAGCGTTGTGGTCAGAAAAGATACTTGATACGATTTCGATTTTCTTAAATTTACGAAGGCTTGATTTGTGACCCAAGATATGATCTATCCTGGAGAATGTTCCATGAGCACTTGAGAAGAAAAAGTATTCTGTTGTTTTTGGATGGAATGTCCTATAAATACCAATTAAGTCCATCTTGTTTAATGTATCATTTAAAGCTTGTGTTTCCTTATTTATTTTCATTTTTGTTGATCTGTCCATTGGTGAAAGTGGGGTGTTAACGTCCCCTACTATGATTGTGTTACTGTCGATTTCCCCTTTTATGGCTGTTAGACTTTGCCTTATGTACTGAGGTGCTCCTATGTTGGGCGCATATTTACAATTGTTATATCTTCTTCTTGGATTGACCCCTTGATCATTATGTAGTGTCCTTTGTCTCTTGTAATACTCTTTGTTTTAATGTCTACTTTGTCTGATATGAGAATTGCTACTCCAGCTTTCTTTTGATTTCCATTTGCATGGAATATCTTTTTCCATCCCCTCACTTTCAGTCTGCATGTGTCCCTAGGTCTGAAGTGGGTCTCTTGTAGACAGCATGTATACAGGTCTTGTTTTTGTATCCATTCAGCCTGTCTATGTGTTTTGGTTGGAGCATTTAATCTGTTTACATTTAAGGTAGTTATCGATATGTATGTTCCTATTACCATTTTCTTAATTGTTTGGGGTTTGTTATTGTAGGTCTTTTCCTTCTCTTGTGTTTCCTGTCTAGAGAAGTTCCTTTACCATTTGTTGTAAAGCTGGTTTGGTGGTGCTGAATTCTCTTAGCTTTTGCTTGTCCGTAAAGGTTTTAATTTCTCCATCAAATCTGAATGAGATCCTTGCTGGGTAGAGCAATCTTGGTTGTAGGTTCTTCCCTTTCATCACTTTAAGTACGTCCTGCCACTCCCTTCTGCTTTGCAGAGTTTCTGCTGAAAAGATCAGCCGTTAATCTTATGGGGATTCCCTTGTGTGTTATTTGTTGTTTTTCCCTTGCTGCTTTTAATATTTTTTCTTTGTACTTAATTTTTGACAGTTTGATTAATATGTGTCTTGGCATGTTTCTCCTTGGATTTATTCTGTATGGGACTCTCTGTGCTTCCTGGACTTGATTGACTATTTCCTTTCCCATATTAGGGAAGTTTTCAACTATAATTTCTTCAAACATTTTCTAAGTCCCTTTCTTTTTCTCTTCTTCTTCTGGGACCCCTATAATTCGAATGTTGGGGTGTTTAATGTTGTTGCAGAGGTCTCTGAGACTGTCCTCATTTCTTCTCATTCTTTTTTCTTTTTTCTGCTCTGCGGTAGTTATTTCCACTATTTTACCTTCCAGGTCCCTTATCCGTTCTTCTGCCTCAGTTATTCTGCGATTGATTCCTTCTAGAGAATTTTTAATTTCATTTATTGTGTTGTTCATCATTGTTTGTTTGCTCTTTAGTTCTTCTAGGTCCTTGTTAAACGTTTCTTGCATTTTCTCCATTCTATTTCCAAGATTTTGGATCATCTTTACTATCATTACTCTGAATTCTTTTTTAGGTAGACTGCCTATTTCCTCTTCATTTGTTTGGTCTGGTGGGTTTTTACTTTGCTCCTTCATCTGCTGTGTGTTTCTCTGTCTTCTCATTTTGCTTAACTTACTGTGTTTGGGGTCTCCTTTTCGCAGGCTGCAGGTTCGTAGTTCCTGTAGTTTTTGGTGTCTGTCCCCAGTGGGTAAGTTTGGTTCAGTGGGTTGTGCAGGCTTCCTGGTGGAGGGGACTGGTGCCTGTGTTCCGGTGGATGAGGCTGGATCTTGTCTTTCTGGCGGGCAGGATCGCGTCTGGTGGTGTGTTTTGGGGTGTCTGTGAACTTATTATGAGTTTAGGCAGCCTCTGTGCTAATGGGTGGGGTTGTGTTCCTGTCTTGCTAGTTGTTTGGCGTCGGGTGTCCAGCACTGTAGCTTGCTGGTCGTTGAGTGGAGCTGGGTCTTAGTGTTGAGATGGAGATCTCTGGGAGAGCTCTCACCCACTGATATTACATGGGGCTGGGAGGTCTCTTGTGGACCAATGTCCTGGACTCGGCTCTCCCACCTCAGAGGCTCAGGCCTGACACCTGGCCAGAGCACTGAGACCCTGTCAGCCCCACGGCTGCTGGTGTTGGGGGGTCTCCTGCAGAGGCAGGGGGTGGCTTGTGGCTCACTGCAGGGACAAGGACTCTGGCAGCAGAAGTTCTGGAAGTACTCCTCGGCGTGAGCCCTCCCAGAGTCTGCCATTAGCCCCAAGAAAGAGCCTGTAGCCTCCAGGGCTGGATCACCTCAGACCAAACAACCCGAAATTTATATTTTTAAGGTTTATTACAAATTTATCTCAATGTTGTTATAACCTATAAAGCTCCAGTAACAGCTGCAATGTGTACAAAGAGCTTTCCCAAAATAAAAAAGTTATGAAAAATTATTTGTCATCTTGCATTTGCCAGGGGTGACTAATGCTGCTTTCAATGATGCCGAATGACGTACACATTTTGATGACCTAAACAAATGAATGTGCAGAAAAGTGAGCCAGGAAAACCTTATGATGAATGAAGATAGTGCGTGAAGTATTACTATTGATTATATTATATAAAACTATTACACCAAAACATTTTAGTGATTTATAACTTTGTGATAATAGTCACGTATCACTATTATTTCTATTATATTTTGTAAGTAAAATATTTTTAATGGAAAAGCCTTACATTCATTTTATAGATTACTCTGAAAATGCCTGAAGCCCTGGAACATAACGTTTCTTTAAAAAACAAAGAAAACTAATACGTGATGTTAATTTTGGGAGAAGGGGGCCAGCAGCCTGATGCCCTGCACACGCCTTGGCCCCCCCAGTTTCTCAGCCTGTGCTTTCAGGACCCCCCCTTCACGAAGGCTGCCCAAACCCCAAGACCTCCCACAAGGCTGCGTCCCTCCCCCGAGCCGCACACCCCCAGCCTCTCTGAGCCTTTAGCACTTAGCTCCTTTACACCACTGCTTATGTGAGCATTGTCTCTGCGAGCTCCTGAAATGCAGGCCTGCAGCCGACTCTTTACCCCTTCACAGAGCTGACACATGCCGATCTCTATTCACTTACTGAGGCAACCAACTGTCATGTGGGTTTTTAATAGTTACAACCTATCTTAATTCCCTTTTAAGTTTTTGGGTTGTAGGAAGAAGAGGTAGGAAGGTACTGATGTAACATCATCATAAGCCAAAAATGTGCGTTTTGCAACATAACTAAACTTTAGATCTGAAAACCAACTGAAATGAAGGCAGAGAATATCTCGATGCTGTCTCTATTCATAATCAGACTGCTGACTGTTTAAGAATTTGTTTCACCAAAAACAAACCCTCCTTGAGTTCATATATTTTCAAAGACCACACTGGTGTCACCGTAGCCAAGGAAAGATTTATTCCAGCCTTCTAACTTACAAACGCTACACCTGGAAGGGAGCCAGTGCAAAGAGAGCACACACTCACTTTAAATCAATGCCAAATCTACCCAGGTAGTCCCAGTGTCCCTCCCGGAACCTCTCACCTGTGAACTTCCAGGCTGAGCTGAAGCCGAGCGGAAAGCTCCGGCCCGTCTGTGCCGACAGCAGGTGAGCGCGCCGTCCGCCAGCATCCCCGGGCCGCCCGCCCCAGCGCCCTGCACGGCCGGGGGAACCCAGCTCACCTCCTGGGAATGATGCCGTTTTCCAAGCTCGTGGTCTGGCTCCGAAGCCAGCGGCGCTGGTAACTGCTGGAGGAGGACGTGGAGGAGCTTGGAGACGGGAAGGGGGTGACGAGAAGGCTGCTCAGGGAGGCTGCGGGAAGAAGATCGGGAAGTTGAGAGCTGGGCTCCAGGAGCCCACGTGCACCGACGTGAAGAACATCCATACGAGCCCAGGGACCTAAGCGTTCAGGCTCTACCGGCCACAGCCAGCAGGGGGAGCCGCTCGAAGGCTGCGGTACAGCCAAGAAAACACCCTTTAAAACGAACAGGGGTCGCCCACACGGCAAGGGCATCGGTGACCAGGCACCAGCCCCACGTTCCAAACGTAACAGACATTACTCATCCAATCAGAGGGCAGCCTGCAGACCTCGGATACAACGAAGAGTCCACGGAAGTACTGCTAACTGCTGCCCGGGAACCGGTGCCGCACACGGAGCCGACTCACGCGCGTGTCCCCCCGTGACTGCTTCGTCCCCCCCGTGTTTCGAGGTGAAATCCAGGCAGAAGGGGACTTGCCCCGCAAAGCACCCTCTCCCGCCGCCACCTCCAGATACACGGCACTTCCCGCTCCCGCCCCTCGCCACCCCCTCGGCTCTGCAGGTGGCACATCTGGTCCTAGACGTGTTTTCTGCCCGGGCGACTCGGCTGCCCTCAGCCTCTCTGCTGCCTCCTGCCCCGTCACGGCGCGTCCCTGCGTGTGGCCGACGCACAGCCCCACCGGTCCCCGTCAGGCAGGCAAAGGGCTTCTTTCAAACCCCGGCTGCTTGGAGGAGCTCTACGGGTTTGGAAGAACAGAGGGAGAAGACACATGTTTTCCCCTTTACCCCCCAGGGTTGAGGAATCAGGACACGGAAATGTTACTCAGTCACGGGCAGAAGGGAGTGGAATGTGCCAGTCGGCTGGCTGACGCTTGCACAGGCGGATCACAGGGCACCGGGCTGACTTCAGGAAGTGCAGTATACCATGCTCATGGGCACCCCTCGGAAGGCAGCTTCTCCACGTGAACCGTCGTACTTTTATTCACACTTGTACAGGCAGATGGAAATAAGCTGAGTCCCCGACATGAGTTCTGAAGTCCTTGACTTGCTTGGCTGCGAGTCAAGTGTCTACAACGTGCCAGGCGCTGCGCAGCGCACAGGGATCCCACAGAGCTGAACGGCTGTGAGACCAGGGAACGCCCAGCCACGAGGGGAGACGCTAACAACTCGGGCTTCCTTCTGTCCACCGCAGAGGTGCTGCGAGCACCCACAAGATGCTTTTCTTCTGAGCCCGTCAACACGCACAGGAAACGTGTCCAGGAGCCCTTACTCATCTGTGATTCCTTGTACCCAGGACAGCGCCTGAGACACAACGGACAATTTACAAATGTTGGCTGAGCGTACGGCATTTCTGCACCGAAGTGTTACCAGGTGAGGCTGGCTTGGTTTCAGCCTTGAGGCTGGACTTAAACCTCCAAAATCAAATCCCCGTTTCAAATATCAGCGAGTAGGTAATTTTACTGAGAATTTTGAAGGGAGATAGAAGAGAGTTTTTCCTCAAAGTCACACAATACTACTTAATAAAAAAAATCCTAATTAGACATGTCTGCCTCACCCCCAAGTTTTCAAAATCCCTTATAAGACCAGAAGGTCCTCACTCCCTAGTCCCAAATCTTCAGGGTCCCCTGTCTCTCGCCCAGTTCTTATGCTGGGCACATCAGCTTCTTCTTGGCCAGCCTCGGGGATACAAGATTGTTATTCAATAAATATAACAAATGTGGCTTCACGGCCTGACTCAGGGCTACCCGGCCGACTCCTTCCCTTCACCTCGACTGTAGCAAACTGGCCCAACTGTGGAAGCCACCACGGTAACTGAGCTCTCCTACGACAGAGGGCCCTCGGGAGTGCCAACCCAGACAGCGCGTGGCACCCCCGGGGCACACGGCGCACGAGGGGCACGCGGTCAGCACCCACGACGTTCCTCCCTGACGCGGGCGGAAGACAGGTGCGGGGAAGGGGCTGGCGGAGGGCGACAGAGACCCTCGGTGTCTTGTCTTTCTGCCGGGGAACCGTACTGTGTGCTCTCAGACTCCTCATCCGGATCAAGCTCCTCTCTGTAGAGGATGATTCAAAAAGCAAAAACCAAACAAACAAAGAAGCTTTTCTAAACTTACTTCTTTACTGAACTACTGGGGAAAAAAAGACACTTAAGTCACCCTTCAGATGTGACTTGTGTGTTCAGAGTTTTGGGGCAGCCGTCATGCGGCCAGTTCATCATGAAGATGAACTGGTGTCAGCTGTGACTTCAGAGCTTCTGCTGGCCTGGTACTGACAGCTGCAAACATTCCCCACCTCCAAAGGTGCCGGCCTAGGTAACCTTGGCAACGAGTGACGTCTGGGGGACGGAAGGTCAGGGGAACTGCACACAAGCCCCGCGCTCGCGTTTCACAAAGGCGTTTCCCACAGGAGCACTGGGGTAAGCACCCTGGCGCTGCTGTGTGTGTGCCCTGCAATGAAGCCATCCACTGAACGCTCGGCAGGCCGGGAGCCGGCGTCCCGCCATCGGAGGTGGTTTGCAGATAAGCCGGGCGGGGAGGGTGGGACGGTCCACGGGCTCACAGAGAGCGGGCAACGGAGAAATCAGTAGCACTCACGCGTCACTGAATACAGGTGCAGGCGTCGCCGACAGCAGTACGCCCAGAGACACGCAGACACACAGCCGGCACAAACCCACGCATCTGGTGTCCAGACCCTGGGATCTAATTCCGTCTCCAGTGAAAGGATAGGGCAACATGGAGACACGACTGATTCTAGGGATGGGGCAGGACATATACGAGGCACGTCTGGAGCATCCTGTAGTGCCAGAAAGCGAGGAAGCGCTACACACACACACACACACACACACACAGAGTGGGACACGTTAAACAAACACAGGAGCCAATGGAAAGCACTCCACGGCTTCCGTGGCCAAAGCTGGAGCCACGTGAGTGACAAAATAAAGCAGTAGTGGGGTGAGCTGAAGTGTAAAGCAAGCATTCTGAGTCCATATTGACATGAACGACTGACGACAGGACGCATGAGGAAGGAGGACAGCCGGCCACGCAGCAGAGCTCCGAGTAGCTGACGCAGGGCCCTGCCCGCAGGAGACGGGGAGAGCCAGACAGACCCTGTGCCAGCCAGGTGACCAAGGCCGCCACCAGCGGTCATAACTTACGTTGACAGCACATGCCCTTGGTCGGGGGCGATGAAAATGTCACCGAACCTCCGTGACCTCTCTTCCAAAACCCGGTCCACTCACGGGCGAAGCATCACACAAATGCCGACAGCTGGCGTTCTACGCAGTACCCGGCTGCTACTTCTGGAGACCGTCAAGGTCGTCACAAAACGCAGAAAGCCTGAGGAACTGCCAGAGCCGAGCAGAGCCAAACGGACGTGACAACTAACCGCCCCGCCTTACGGGCTGAGCTGTTAGCGACAGGGAGGCTACACCGGAGTTCCCTACTGCCGCGTCGCCTGCTCTGCAAACCTGCAACTGTTCTGAAAGATAAATCTATTCAAGACGTTTCCCCAGCTCTCAACTCTTCAGACGGGAAGTTACAAATTACAGAAAACAGGAATAAACGACGCCTGTAAGTTCTCTCCATCTTCCGCTGCTAATGCAGGTCAAACAGCCGGAGTCGCTGCCCTGCTCCGGGACGAGGACCCTGGGCCACACAGTGCGGGCGACGTGCGGAGCGCAGGCCGGAGGAAGCGACCCCGGGGGCGGCACGAGCGGCCTTTGGTGGAGGGCGACCCTCCCAGGGCTGCCGCGGGGATTTCAGAGCAGCTCGCAGGACGGAAGGGGAGCAGCAGCCCCCATCTGCCCGGACCCCCAACAGGAGGGCGGGAGCCTCCAAGGAGAGACGGCGGGTTCAGGGGCCCAGCTGCCGACAAGCCAGAGCTCACATTTGCATCAGGTTCACGTCTGCCCCCTCCTCCCGAGAAAGCGTTCAGATCCGGCTGCTACTGACCTTTCACTTCAGTACAAACGCGGCCCTCAACTGTCCCGCTTCTCAAAGGGCGAGGGACACTCGTCTTGGGAGCAATTCAGAGTTGGAATGAACAGGCTGGGACCTGGGACCCTGTGCTGCAGGGCTGGCACCTGGACCCACCTCTCCTCCACCCACAGATACAAAGAAACTATAAGGAACTAAAAATAACTGGGTGCAGGTGCAGTTGGGGCACATTATGGACAAAAGATACAAAGAGACCAAAAACCCAACCGCCACTTCTGAGGAGCCGGGAGCAAAAGCAGGGAGCTGCACACGCCGCCTGCACTCAGCACCACCTGAGGGGCGGGCAGACCACCTAAGCCACCCCTCTGGCCCGACCCCTGGACACACCCCTGCCCTCACCCCTTATAAGGAACCAGCTCGCCCCCCCCTCAGGGAGTGAGCCAGCCAGCAAGGGAACCTGTCCTTTGTTCTCCTTCCCTCGTGCTGCACCAGGGGCCCCAGGACAGCCTTGCCTCAGTTTCTCCTCTGGCCCCTAGTCAATTTCTATTGATCAAGGAGGCCCAGAACCCCGGTCAGTCACAACGTGACATGAGGAGAGGACGGGTACAGGAGACAAAATCTGGCGCATCACGACTCCAGGACAGAAGAAAGAGCGAGCAGGTCGGCGGGCAGCCCCCGTGGTCACAGCCAGAGGGGTTCCCGGGGACACTATCCTTCCCCGGGTTGGACGCTCAGGACTCAGCCGGTCCCGGGGCCACTGGCTCAGGGAGGCTCCCCTCTTTCCAGCGGGGCGCTGCCCGACGTACGCTCGGCTCGCGGGAGCCGGCCCGGTGCGCGTCCCACCCACACCTCCGAGGGCTCGCCCCACGGGCGCCGCCGGCCAGAGGGAAGCACGTACCTGAGCGGGCGATGCCGCTGTCCCTGTCTTCGCTCTGCCCTCTGCTTGGCATGTCCACCGGCGTGCTGTGCACTGCAGGAAGCAAGGAGACCGGGTCACGGGGCTCGCAGAGGCGGGCCGCTCCGACCGCCTGCACCCGCTTTGCGACTGCTGCGGTGACCGCACCAGCGCGCACAGGGAGGGCTGGGAAAGCAGAATGCGGTTCAGGAGAGACGCGCGAAGGCGCGGGCAGAGGCCAGCGGCGCCCTGCCCGTGCCTGGCCCCCGGCAGCTCTGCAGAGGCTCTTCCGAGGGACGCTCGCCTCTAAAAGAAGCCGAGCCTGCAACTGTGAGGACACTTCATGCGACAAGCCGGCGTCCTCGAGCAGATACTTTCAGCCGTTTCCCTCGTGAGTAGCGGTTAAATAGCATTCAAGTGTTTTCAGTACTTTCAGCCGTTTCCCTCGTGAGTAGCGGTTAAATAGCATTCAAGTATTTTCAGTGGTTTCAATGCACTGAAATACTGCAAAATATTAAGTGCTTTCACAATGCTTTATAATCAGTTTCAGTAGTAACTACAGGCAACCTCGAGAAGAGAAAGGCTTGAAAACCGTTTCAGGAATTTAAAAAACCCTTCTGTGTTTTATAACCCCTCTCTTGGCAGATAGAAACACTTGTATTCACTTTCAAATATCTCTTCCTCTGCCTCTTTTCCATACACACCCGTACACAATACTACTGTAGAGCTGCTAAGAAAACACTCTAAAGGACTGCAGACTTCTCTAGGAATGCTTCACGTTGGTCTCAACTGTGTACTTGTTGAGCTACACAGTAGCTCACATGTCGCTACCGTAAGCTTTACGGTGCACGAGAAGCCCGCTGCTCTGCCTGATTAGTACACTTGCCAGCTATTTTGTGAAGCGTGTTAATTTTCACAATTTTAACGAGAGTATATAAATATGTTATCCTCACCGGAAGTAGGCAGGAGGGTGTCAGTCAGTTAACTAGGGTGCCTAGCATATTTCGGCTACGGTGAAAAACAGAATGCAGAACACCGTCTGCGGTAAACACAACCCCTAATGTTCGCGATGAGGGCTCCCATGCTAGTTAATCACGCCAGCCTGCGGCAGACAGTCGACAGCCTGGGCTAGAAGGCCGGGCCGGTCTCAGAACGTACCTACCCAGAGATGGAGGTGCCTACACCTGTAAAGAAGCTGGAAAGTACATTTGAGCTACTTCAATGCTACGGACAGAGACAGGGAGAGGCCGGTCTTCCATGCTCTTGTTAGGGGGACTTTTGAAGACACAGTGCAGGTAAGGGTGCAGGTGAAAAATGGATCAAAGATACCACGGCAAAGAGAAACAGTTCACGGCAGCAGAAGAGGCCGAGGAAAATGGGAAGATGTTATCCTCTTAGAAACACGAAGGGCTCATTTCAGATCCAAATTGGCTTACGCCGCGGGGGCATGAGCAGAGACGTTTCCAACAGGGGTTCTGGGGTGGAGGTTTCAGAACGCCAGGCGCTCGGCAGCATTTGGAACGAAACATCTCACGAGCCCCTTGGATTTCTAGAGAGGCGCCCAACAGATTTGTTTCTAAGAACCTGCCCGCGATTTACTAACGTGTGGGGGTCGCCCCGTGCTCAGCACTCCACACCAACCTGCGAAGGAAGAGGCGCTGCGGCTGAGCCGGAGCGGTCCTCCTTCGGCCGCCCCCGGGGGCAGCTCGCTGCCGCATCCCTGCAGCACACCTGGGGCGGGGACACACACGGGGGGCGGACAAAGTACACACACAGAAATAAACACAGATTAAAGATAATGCCCAAAACAAAACAACACCACAAACTCAAAGAAAGCAAAACGCACACCCACGACGGCGGGACCCGGAAAGCAAGACCCCGCTTACGTGGCGGAGTTTACCTAGGTTACTTGCAGTACGACAGGGACCCAGGTTATTCTGATTTGTGTTCAGTTTCCCCAGGTTAGGATCTTGGTTGATGTATTCGAAGCTGTCTTGCAAGCTAAGTCCAGAGAGGGAAGGAAGGGAGAGAGAGGAGAAAAACATCAAGGGACGAACAAGGCTGTCTGCTAACAGACAACTGTTAATAAAGTCTCACGTCTACCGAAGAGACTTAAACTTCAGGGGAATTTGTTGCGGGAAGAGACAAGAGAGGCTTTGGGAGGTAGTTCAACCTATAAAACTAAATGACACATTCCAAACAATGTCACAGTATTATGTAATGAGGGACACCGAATTCTAAAATCTTCCTCTGGGGACTGACACCTAGGCTATGTATGGCTATTCATTTCAAGGGTAATTTTACATAAGCCCTCAAAATGCAATTCATTTTAACTCCTAGTTAACATTCATGAGCAATTCAGCAACCTTTTTCAGGAGGAGCATATAACAGAAATTATGATTCTTACAGGAGAGTTTGATTTCACAACTTCTTAAAAGTTAGAATTACTTATAAACATACGTGAGAGAAGCAGCTTTTAATAATTTATTGTATGTGTTAACAAATGAAATAAAGATTTTGAGGATAATATAGCATAATGAAGCCAAAATAATTTTTACTTTAATCTGAGCTTGATATTTTATTAGAGGGAGTTAGTATGATAAATGTTCAGGTAATATCAAGGGTCAGAAAAATAATACCTCACAAAGAAATAAATATCAATTCCTATACTGGCTTAAGTCATGACAATCCGGCGTTAAATGCTCAAAAAAGTAAATTCATTATTCTGTTGAAAAGTAAGCAGACTTACTCAAAGGTACCCAAATTTGCAGAGGAACGTACTTTTAATTTCCTAGGATTGTAAAAAAATAACAGCCTTCATTTGACCCCTAAGAATACCCCTTTAATTTACAATAAACATTTCTTCTAAACTTACCCAAGTGTAATAAATGTTCTGTTGTTTTATTCAAAAAAGAAGTATATGAAATATTTCTGCTTGAAAAATTCAAAATATACGAACAATTGGGCCACAGTAAGAATTAAGTTAGACATTTAAGTATTCTCTGTCTACACAGAAGTGTAAAATTAAGAGGGGGAAAAAAACTCGGGAGTGAAAATCAAAATATTGCCTAGCCTGAGTCCCCACGGACCACAGGGGTTACACGGATGGCTCAGACAGATGATCCCTCCTGCCATTCAGGTGCCTCTCAGCTTGGGAAACTCACCCTGTGCCTCATTCCTTCAGAAATAAATAAACGAGCAGGCTGACAGGTGAGATTTTTTGGTTTAGTTTTGTTTTGCTTTTGTTTTGGTTTTGGCCGTGCCACATGTGGGATCTTAGTTCCCCGACCAGGGATCGAACCCGGGCCTCGGCAGTGGAAGCGTGGAGTCCCAACCACCGGACCGCCAGGGGATTCCCGAGATTTATTTTCATAAGATGAAATACTATCCTTTTCCCCTTCACTTTTCATTTTCCAGGGAATGAGAACGAGGTGACTGGCAGTAGGAACAGAGTGGGTTAACAGGTGAAGACCCCCAATATATGTATGTAGACCCATCCCTTGTCTTTAAGGCCACCTGATAAGGTCCAAGGCCTTTTCATACTCACTATGCATTGGACAAAGGCCACCTTGAAAACCCCTTTGTTAATGTGGACTCATCCTGCTTCTCACCTCGAAAAGCCTTATGGCCCTCAAAGAACGACTCTATCCAGAAACAGCCACGTGGAAAATTGCGGGGATGGGGAGGGGAGGGGGAAAATCCCGCACTTACTTATTTGTACTCCCACAGAAGCTGCCCATTCTGGCGGAGAAGACTTTACTAACCATCAGCTGTGGCGGAGAACTGGAGAAAAAAACAAAGGGACAGAAGAAGGAGAGATGCATGGGTTTTTTTTTGTTTGTTTGTTTGTTTTTAACTTTTTCTGAAGCTTTTATTCATTGCTATATCTTATTTTACAGAAAATGAGACGTGCATTTTTCAAATCACTGTATCAGTGGGGTGTCTAGATTTTTTTCTAATTTTATCATTTTAAAATCCCAAGAATGTTAAAACCCTGAGAGAGAGCTATGGAGACATTGCCGGGGCCATTTTCCTTGGGAGGAAATATTTCAGATGAACAAACTTGGCTTAGCAGAAATATTGCAAAGCAGAAGTTCGTTTTTTTCTCAGGTTACATTTTTCACCTGCCACGTGGCACAGATGAACAGATAGAAGGTTATAAGCGCAGGATTGGGAAAAGGCTTCCTTTCACACATCGTATAGCCTGTGCCTCCAGCGAGTTAAATTCTATTCTGACATGCAGATAAGGAACGTGTTCTTTAATGTCGTCACATTCTGCTTTTTGCAGAAACGTTCATTCTAGACACCATTCCCTAGAAACAAAAATAAAACTCGGCAGGCGTTCAATGATTTAAAAAAATAGGAAAAAATATGTATCTCAATACAAGAAAAAACCATGACAAATTTTAATCTGAAAATGGAAAATTTGTAAAAATTTGAAACTTTAAACTTAAAATATTTGAATAACTCTGATTAAAAGTATTGCTATTACTAAGCTAGCAGATATTCAAAATGCTTTGGTATGCATTTTTCACTTACAGTACTTAGTTAAAGCTTAGGATTTTGTCCTGCTAAGCTGATTCAAGGTCAGAGTGATGTAGAAAATGTCAGACTATTCTAACTGTTAAAGATATATAAAAGATATCAAATGCTAGCAAATACGAGGTGACAAAGTTTAGATTATTATTTTACTGCATAACTTTTTTGCGCATGTTTGAATGGAGTCATCTTTCCCAAGCCACGTCTCACAAGCAGTGGCCCGAACTCACCGTATGTAGTGAATCTTCAGGGTGGAGCCTTTGTAGCTCATGGCGACCGAGCCGAACATCATCTCCCCAAGCATGTTGACATCAGAGGCGGGTCGCGTGTACTACCAGACGTGCAAGAAACCAAAATCGTGTCGAGTACAACACGATAGAAAACAATGTGAAATTTTGTTGGTAACTAGAACCATTTCTCAAAGCAGCAACTGAGCATTTTACAGTCTTAATCTACAATGGTGACTGCCTACTTTTTTCCCCGAATTATCACTGATGTTCACGATTTCTTCTTTATACACTATATCCTCGTACAGGATGCAAGCGCTTCACCAGGGTTCATTTTTAATCTGGTTATGAGAAACAACGACTTTCATCGTCTCCATTTACAAAGTCTAAATAGAAAGATCAAGTGATGGAAGAGGCAGAGTAACTCCTCTTGATACTAAGAACACATCCTGAAATGAAATATAGCTCAGGGTTATCCAACCAAAATCAACAGTGTGGAACAAAAATGCCCATCGGTGTGGGCAGGGTTTCGTGGGTCCAAAAGATAACGGACAGTCTGGTCACCCCAAAGTTTGAAACATTTAAAAATTTTTTGACCCCTTAGCTTCTGACCAGTCTTCGGCGTCCCCTTTGTCACCGCAGAGGGGGGACGGCACCTTCCCCCATCCCCCTCTATTCAAACGGCTCCTGTCACAGCCAATGGGCGCTTCCCAGTTTGCTTTATTAAACGTCTCACGGTATCTGATGCACATAATTGCTCTCCTTTTTATATTTTTTAAATTACTTTTTTTTTTTTTAGAAAGGCAGACTGCCACGTGCAGCGCCTCATTTGGATGTGTCTGGAGTCTTGGAAGCTCGACTACCCTACGTTCTCCTACAAATGGACCTTGAGAGCTTGTCTGGAGGATCTAGCAGGGGAGCGCAGCTACTCGTATACCCTTGACCGAAGAACGGTCCTCCTCTATCGGGGAAGGTCGTCCTCTCCGACCGAGCGCGCAGGGACGCACCTGGAATGGTGAGGGAGGAAGGGGACACCCGCCTAGCCAGCCCGATCGGCCGAATCAACCCTGGCGATCAATGGGGTGACAGATGTCGCAGCCAGATCGCCCTCACATCCTGCTCTCCCTTTTAAATCTCTACCTCCCCAAGTCATCCCTTGGACAGGGTTGTTCCTCAGAGGGCCCTCCTATCACTGTCTGCGTTCTCAACTGCCGCTGTGATTCCGGTTATTTCCGACGGGAACCCCCATACCTTCATCTCGGGGCCCGGACTCCCCTGGAGCTCAGGCGCTGGAAGCCAAACGCCCTCACTCACATGACGTAACACTGTGCGTATTATGAACATATGATGACACACAGGTGCATGCGTTTGGATACAGGATGCTCAGCTCCCACTGTAAGCGGTGGTGACACATGCTGAGGATGGATGTGAGCGTCAACCAAACCAGTGCGCACGACACCGGCACGGCCTGACCGAAACCATACCCCCATCTCCTGTGACCCAGGCCACCAGGCAGACTCTCTGCTGCCTCGCTTTCTACCCAAGCAAAACCATGGCAATCAGCCTTGCAACTCCAAATCCACACACATACACGTATATATCCACACACACAGACACACATATGCACACCTACTTATACCTGCTCGCAAAGGGGGAAAGAGGAACAGACATCTATCCCCCTGATTTAGCGAGCCTCCCACCAACCTCTTCTCGCTTCCTGCAGACAGAAACTCACAGGCTTTCACGTTCGTTATGAATAACTTCCACCCACCACCTCCATTTCTGAAGCTGCTTTTTCTTGGGGTACAAGGTCTACGTGCCAACTGCGATTCTCAACTCGTTGAAAATTTCACTCTATGCTGTTGTGACCACATACTGCTTTGAGAGCCGGCAGCTCTGTGGAATAAGGGCAGACGCACAGCAGAGATCCCGACCGTGAAACGAACGACGTGCTATACACCTGTGGCTGCTGGTAACCTCCCTGGCTTTGCTGTGCCAGCAACACGGTAGACAAAATTCCTCATAGCTCCCAAAATAAAAACAAACACTGGTATATCCTCCATCAAGTAGTACCCTTCTGCTATTCGGTATTTATGAAACCTCTTTCCTCGTGCCCAGCTGGCCAACATTTCTCAATATACCAGCCCTTCACACTTCACACTCAAGTCAGGTCTTGCCTTTCCATCTGCTCCTATACGAGGCTTCCTTCCTTCTACTGGCAAGTGCTATTTTCTCAGGATGACGGTATTCATCCCCAGAACCCTCAGAGCTCTTAGAAAAAAACTGGAAAACACACGTGCATTAATCTGGTTCTGGTCCTGACCACCAAGGAAGCAAAACAGGAGGGTTTACCCCCTTCGCAGGATTTCTCTTCACTCGGTGTGTGTTACACTGGGTCACCGCTGCCCCACTGTAGTTTTTATCAAGAGACAAAGCCGAAGTGTGAGCACAGCCCTGGCCTGAAACGCCTAAGAGCACGTTTTGGGGGGTTTTTGTTTGTTTGTTTGTTTTATTTTTATTGGAGTAGAGTTGATGTACAATGTTGTGTTAGTTTCTGCTGTACGGCAAAGTGAATCAGCTACACCTATACACGTATCCCCTCTTTTTTTAGATTCTTTTCCCATAGAGGCCCATCACAGAGCACTGAGAAGGGTTCTGGATACTTAGTCTCCTATCCCAGGGACGGGGCCCTCGAGCAGCCATTATCCCCGAGGAGAAATGACAGAAAGTGGCTTCGGCCTACAGGGTATTCCGCACGCAAGGGTGGTTGTACCTGGTACTTTGGAAGCTGCTCCTTGGCATGCGGTAAAGATCCCCCGGAAGAGCCGTGGGAAGAGAGGCTGCCGCTGCCACCTCCTTGACAGCACCTGGCTGGCGTTTTCGCGGGGACGTCCTCCGTTTTCTGGGTGAAGAGGGAGAGGCGGGTCAACAAACCACCACCGCGGAGCGCACCAGGCCCCCCAGCACACGCTCACTGGGGGCGCCCTTCTTCCATCGTTCTGTTCTGTTGAGCCTCAGCTGCACAGAAACACCGGAGTGTTGTTTTTTTCTTTTTAATGAGGACAAAAGAGTGGTTCCTGAGAATCTATAACATTTGGAAGAGGCAGATGCTGAGAAGGGTGATAGAGGCCGGTGGGTTATGTATTAAGACTATTCCCTTTATTTTATTATTATTACTATTATTTTTTGGCCGCACGGCTTGCAGGATCTTAGTTCCCTGACCAGGGATTGAACCCAGGCGCCCTGAAGTGGAAGTGCGGAGTCCTAACCAGTGGACCGCCAGGGAAGTCCCCAGGAACACTCTCTTTAAATAATTCAACGATTACTGACGTTTCAGTTCATATGTTAAAATCATCGATGAGATCTGACCTCTGTTTTGGTTATTAGAGGGTTTTTTAGTACTATGTAGAGTCATAATCTATAAAATTGATGAGGGTACAGACATTGCCTCAAATGTAAATTTTCCCCAAGCAAACAGAATTGAGAAGGCAGAAGTATTTATTCATTTGGAAAGACCAGCATGTGCTTTAATGACACACCTCCCCCTGCAGGGCTTTAGAGAAAGTCATGAGGTCAAGCTTGTGAAAGATGAGGGCAAAATGCTGGAACAGGAGTTCCTGTGACTACACAACATGTGAGGCAACACGGCCTTCAGAGGTCACGGCTCGTAGAGGATTAGCTACTACACGTTCCCTCCATGGAGTTCACGGCAGATTTTTATGACAGTGACACAGAGGCATAAAGATACACCTTCACTAACGTTTCCCTTCCTCCTAGGCCGAGATACACTACTCCCTACAGAAGCAGCCTGTACCCTCCGTGACAGGTTGTTTCTATCCTGAGTCTTCTTTGCTTTTTTGTGTGCAGCTTTGCTTGGAAAAACATGAATGCAAGTGCAGCTTATCTAATCTCCAGTGTGACAGTCACACTGGTGGTCGAATGCAAATGCCTGCGGTCACGTGCCTGCTGCTGACTCCTGACATTTCGTGCCTGCCTGGGGGGTGGGGGGCTGAAGATGGGGGAAGAACAGAAGGGGAACAGGAAGCCTGTCCCCAGCGGTCGCGGGGCGGCATGGCGATCCACGGCCCTGCAGCGCCCGGAGTGACACGCGGTCCACACCCGCCCCACACCGCTGGGCCCACGCCGCGCTGTCCACGACTGGCGACAGCCCCCGGTACAGTGAGCAGAGCCCCCGCTGCACTCCCTCTGCAGCCTCGGGCAGTTTCCAAGCCTCCCCGGGCCCCGCTGCCTCTGTGAGGAAATGAGTGCGTCCCAGGAAGCTTCTGTCCCCGACTCCGGGGTCACCACTGCTCCTACAGACAGGATTCCGGTTATTTTTGCAAACCGGTGAGAATTTTTTCCCTCCACCTGCTACCACCATCAGGAACCCTAGTGACGGAGCGTGGGTGTGCAACTACACCATCTGTGCAAGGCCTTGGGGAGACAGGAAGTGATGTGGGAAAACAGGAGGAAGCCGTGTGCTGTCCACCAAACAAAGGGCCGGGTGCTGGCTCACCTGAACTAATACCAATCTACCGTGATGTCTTCGGGGAATCACCGAGAGACTTCTCATCCCCCCTGCTCCAGCCACCCACCTAACAAGCCCAGCAACGGCTGTAATGATTAGCTACCTGGCCAGCTTCCACGTGAAAGCACCACGGGTTCTGCCCAGCTAAACCGCCGTTAACCAGACACTTCCTTCCTGCAGAAACGACCTTAGCAGAAGCAGGACGAGATCTCAGCCCTGACGAGACAGAGACCCTGACATAAAGCATTCAGCTACTTAGCTGCACATTCTCTAAACTGCCAGGATTCGGTCAGTACAGGTATCAGGTTACTGAACATGAAAAGAAGGAACACAAAGGGATTTATTTAATTCGTAGACATCTGAATAACTGTTGAAAGGTGACAAGTCAGAAGTACACCTGATGGCCATCCTGAAGACTCACAGGGAGGACCAGACCCTGCTCCTGCCTGGACACATCACTCTACCTTTCCCATTCTGGCTCCGAGGGATCGAGAGCTGCTCTGTCCCCACTTTACCCACCCTCAGACCCCCACGCCCCATACCACCACCACCAGCACGACGACCACCACCATCACCTCCGTCACCATCACCACCTCCATCACCTCCATCACCACCTCCATCACCTCCATCACCACCACCACCTCCATCACCATCGCCTCCATCACCATCACCACCACCATCACCACCTCCACCACCTCCATCACCACCATCATCGCCTCCATCACCATCACCACCTCCATCACCTCCATCACCACCACCATCACCTCCATCACCTTCATCACCATTGCCACCTCCATCACCATCACCACCACCATCACTTCCATCACCATCACCTCCATCACCACCATCACCATCACCATCACTATCATCACCTCCATCACCATCACCATCACCACCATCACCTCCATCGCTATCATCACCATCACCACCATCATCACCTCCATCACCACCACCATCACCATCTCCATCACCACCACCTCCATCACCATCACCACCACTATCCCATCACCATCACCTCCATCACCATCACCTTCATCACTATCATCACCATCACCACCATCATCACCTCCATCACCATCACCATCTCCATCACCACCACTATCCCATCACCATCACCTCCATCACCACCATCACCATCACCACCATCACCTCCATCACCATCACCACCTCCATCACCACATCACCTCCATCACCATCACTATCATCACCTCCATCACCACCATCACCTCCACCATCACCACCACTACTACCCCCACACCGCCCTCCACTATAAAAAGGAAATAAAACTTCCCTGGTCAAACAGGCTTGGGTTGCAGGCCCTTCTGCAGACGACAGTGCATGTTAGCACCCGGCAGCCCCGTGGCAAGGAAAGCTCTCCACTTTTGTCTAACCCAGTGCTATGTATCACCTCTCACTACCTATGGGTAATACCAGACCTTCCCTTCAGGCGAACGCTTCATGAATTTTAGCATTCTCAGTTTTCCCATTAACGGCACATACTTGGCATCAGAATCCTCCTGGATTGCAACTTACCAGCACATTCACTTCTGGTGACATCTAAAGTACGATGCTTAGCATCTGCACGATGACTTGCTGACAGTCTCACCTGTGTATATTAGTAAGAACGCAAATGGGGCGGGCGGAGGGACCTCTGCCCGTGGTTCCTCTGAACCACCAACGGCGCCGTGCGATTCAGCCCAAAGAGCGGGCAATGCACTAACAAACACAAAGGAGGAAAGCAAATCCATGTTTCCTACCTGAGTTGCCACCTCCTCAATCTTGTGAACAGCTTTAGAATCAAACAAGACTTGTCTGCCTCTCCTTTCACAGTCCTGGTAAACTATCAGGCGAATCTCGTTCAGGTCCAACTCCGAACAGGACCAACTGTGGATTCACAAGAGAGAAAGAAGTCGTGTTAGCGGCGACGCTCGGGATGGCTGCGGAGAGACAAGTCTCCCAGCCGGCGTGCGCCTGCACACGGAAGCCCCCGTGTGCGGAAGGCGCGAGCCCCACAGGCCTGGGCACACGGCCCTGTCCGTGGACTCAGATGGGCCAGTGCCCGTGACCAAGGCTGGGAAGGCTCCTGAGATGATAAACCACTGGAGAGAAAGCTTCTCCTTCCAAAGCAACTTTGGGCAGAGACGTCAGGCAGGAGCGGCCAGGGCTGTGCAGTGAGCTGAACCCGGCGCCTGGGTTCTGGCGGCGTCACAGCTGAGGTCAAAGGCGCTGGAGCGTTCACGTCTCTGCGCCATCGGGCCAGGAATCTGCAGCCAGTCAGGAGAGCCCTCGCTTTTCCTCTCCCACCCACCCAGGCTCAGGACAAACAGAGAGGGATCACATCTCCTGAAACTTAGGCTTTTCTTGTATCGTGGCTGGTCTGACATGCAAGTTTGGAAAACCAAGCGCATCACGGTACAGCGTCTGAATTGCTGACAATGACCATCAGCAATAAAGCCAACTAAATAAAGCCAACTAAAAGCCACAAAACTGCTCCGAACGCAGGTTCGTTCTCGAGCAACAAGTGAAATCAGGACGCGAGGACTAAGAAAGGGCAACCGTCAACATGCGCTGCTTTGGGCATCTTCAGTTATGTGTCTGCTAACCAGGTCAGCACAGATCTGAGCGCCTGCTGTGTAACAGTCACTGTGCTCGAAGCTAGAGACTGAGCAGCTGTTTAACTAAGCAGACTTGGTCCCTGCCCTCAGGGAGGACACAGTTCAGTGCGGAACACTGGGCGAGTCGTCATGGGTAACTACAGATGTCCAAGTGCAAGAAAGAAAAGGATGTGGTAAGACTCATATTTTCAGGTTTAAGCGGTGGCGGGGAGGGGCAGGGAAGTTCCTAGGACTTAAGGAAGCGACATTTAAGCATGACTTGAAGAAGCAGGAGTTAAGGAGAGGTAAAGTGTGGGAATGAAGAACACAGCAGGAAGAGGGAGGGACGGGGGAGATGCGCGAAGAGACGGGCAGAGGGAGACGGCGAGCTGCAGAGGGCGGTGGGCAGGCGGAAGCCGGGGCCAGCTTATCCCTGAGGGCAGCCGAGCAGGTCGGTAAACTCAGCCTGCACTTTCCAGAGGTCAATTTGCAGCTCTAAGGAAAACAGGGCTGGGGCGGATTAAGACTAGAGCGGGAAGGCCAAGTAGAATTTACTCTTAAGAGTCTGGGCCCTTCAAACCAAGGCTAGAGTGACAGCAACCGAGGGGGAGGAGAGGGCGCAGGTGCCGGCGGCAGGTCCAGTGCGGACGGAGGCCAGCGGGTGCCAGGCGCTGCGAGCACAGAAGAGGAAGGTGGCGACAGATGGAGAGTCAGAGGACAGACAACGTCACACTGTACAACTAAGAGATGGTGTAACAGAGTGAAGTCAGACACATGTGGATACCGATCCAGATCCTCTGAGATCCCGTTTCTCCAGCAGCGCGACGGAAATATTAACACCAAGCTCACAAAGCTGCCGCAGGAATTAAATGAAAGTGCTTTACACAGCGGTTGACACAGGTAAGTGCTCCAAAATGCTAATAATTAGCTAAAGAACTGTTCACGTTAGCCCCCAAAACATCAAGTTCTGGTTGCACCTTCTCAACAGCCTGTGCTCTAAGCTGCCAGGCCCAGCACCCTTGGTGCTAGTTTTGATGCAACTCGGCAAGTTTGTTTCAGAAATTGTTTGTCTCCTGCTCTCGGTCCAGGCCTGGCTGGTTGGACACGTCCCCCTAACCCCACCTGGGCTGCGCAGCCGGGGCCGGTTTTTGCCAGCACGAGCTGAGAGCTGACCTGAGGACCGAGTCACCAGAGGAAGTAGAGGGGAGCCGTCAGCCAGCCGTTCCCGGGGAGCACAGCCCCGGAGACAGCTCTCTGCCACCCCAACCCGACAAGTCCCGAAGCCCGTGCCCGGAACCATGACATTTTACACCAGGTCATTAAAAACACCCTCTGCAATTACTAAAACACAGTACACAGGTCGAAGTCACTGACAGCGAAAAATCGACAAAGATTGAATGGCTTTCTGTTTTCATGCTCAATCTGTTTTGCCCCAACGATGACATTTTGTCAAAACAGCATTATCATTTACAAAGCACCTGCTCAGTCCTTACTTCTGAGGGCTAACGGTGACTCAATGCCAGTCAAACTGAGGACAGCCCCTCCAGAAGAGCTAAAATTTAATAACGATCACAACAGCCTATAAAACATTTCATGTTATTTTTCAATTTAAAAAGATGAAAAGAAAAGACATGGGAAAGGAAAACCACGTATGTCAGATGGTCCAACTTTTTGACCCGAATACTTTAAAAAGCATTTTCTAAACTACGAGGAAAACTCTATTCCCCTTCTTGCACATGAATAGCGTCACTGATTTAACACCTGACTGTAATTGTGGCGTCCCCCGTCTCTGACCTTAGTAGAGGAAGTCACAGTCGAGTCACCCGGGACAGGACATGCGGGTGGTTAAACGATGCTTCTGCGGGAAGCAAGCTTGGGCCCCGCCTGGGCTCTGGTCCCGCCGCGCGTCACGAGGACGACAGGCGCTCAGGTGCGGACGCCCAGCAGGCCACGGGCTCCTCCGTGCCACCCTCGAGTGCCCCGTGACCACAGCCATACGTATTCCCTTCGTGCCCACGCTCACCCCAACCCCCAGCCACGGTTCCCGGAGCTCTGCTGAGGGCGACACTCTGCAGGATTGCAAGAGGCTGAAGAACAAGCCTGGGGCCTCTGCCGTAAAATATCCCGCTACAGCTGTAAAGACACTTACTCTCATCAGAAACACCCTGTGTCTTGGCTTTTGTTGAAAGCGAGGGAAGAACACTGCCCCTGGCGTCGGGGGACACGGAATTATTTGTCTACTTTATGGTCACAGCTGTACGACCTGAGGCACAGGAAAAGAAGATGGTGTGTCTACCTTTCCCTACTGTAAAATTTAAACAGAAGTACTCAGATAGACCCTTTCCAGTTTTAAAATTCCATGATGTGAAGATTTGCCCGGCTGGAACTAAACCAGATCTGACTTCTGGAACTGGTCATCAAGAGCGGGAAGCGAGGGACCAAAGTCTCAATCACTCACCTGAAAGGTGACAAGCAATAAGAATTCAAATGATTTTAAGTAGAGAAAACAGAATTGTCTTTAAGGTAGATATAACCATGTGTTGCGGCTGAATTGTGTCCCCCCAGGCGAGATGTCCAGTTCCTGATTCCTGGTACCTGTGAACATGACCTTGTTTGGAAACAGGGCCTCTGTAGATGTCATCAAGGCGAGGCCATCCTAGATCAGGCTGGGTCCTGATCCAAGGACTGGTGTCTTCCCAACAGGAGGGAAATCTGGACACGGACACAGACACATCTGGAAGATGGCTGTGTGATGTCAGGGGCAGAGATCGGAGCTGTGGGCTACAAGCCCAGGAAAGCCAAGGAATGCTGGCCCTCGGGGGGTAGGGGGTGGATACGACAAATAAGAAATGTCCTTATTCCTAAGGAACTTGAAGAGGCAGGCACGTGGGTAACCAGAGGAAACAAGAGGACAAGGCAGAGCGCAGCAAGCAGGAGAGGAAACAGGAGACGTCCTCGGGAGAAGCAGCGTCTGGGCTGGAAGGAGTGAAGGGTGGCCAGGCTCGGGCGTGCTGGTGAGTGGGAAGTCGCTGCAGGCCGAGGGCAGGGCACAGGCCCACGGCCGAGAGGCACGGCGCCCAGGGCTGGGGCGGCTAGGCTAGGGCTCTTGCAGCAGGACCGCACAGAACTGGGAAGTTCAGGACTTCCGGAGCAGGACCCTGACTGCTACGTCAAGGAACGTGTGTCCGCTCCACAAGCAATGGGGTGTGTGCCATTCCAGCCTCCTGAGGGAGCGACTGACGCCATCAGACCTGTGCTAGGAGAGGACTGAAGCTGCCTGAGAAACCATCTTCTGGGAAATGGAGAGGGGCCCTGACCTGCGCACCCAGGGTCTCCAGGCCTCAAGCTGGCAAGGACCAGGCCGGGAGGTGTCAGGTTTGCTGCAGTGATTTGTCCCCCGGGACCTGCAGGGTGGGCGTCTGATTCCTCCCCTGAACATTTGCAGGAATCAGGCTGGAAGTGGGCTCAGTACGTCCGGTGGAACCACGGTCTATGAGAGAAGAAGACCTCAAAAATTTTCTTCCTCTGGCTCTCACGCAAGGAAACAAAAATCGTCAAAGTCAAGTTCTCGGGCGGAGTTGAAAGACGGTCTTGTGATCTGAGAATGTGAATGTTTAAAGAGTCAGGTATGATAGGGAACTTTAAATGGTCCAAGAAAAAGGAATATGGAACACCACAGAATCAACAAAACCAACAATGATCACAGCAAAGACTGGCAAACACCACCCACCCATCCGCCCAGCAGCTCCAGGCCCTGGGTATGGCTGTGAGCAAACCACGGCCCCTGCTCCCATGAGCTCACTGCGCTCATGGCCACGTTTTCCCCCCATGAAAATAAAGCATCAGCGGGGTGGAGGAGAAAGGGAGGTTGTGCTTGAGATGGCGATCAGAGCCCACCCCGTCAGCACAAACGTGCCAGCACAAATGTGCGCTACTTCCCGCCCAGTAGCAAGCTATTTATTGCAAGAAAAAAAATTATGTAAGTACAGGGCAGTAACATATTTGGAATTCTTTGTTTCTTTTTTGCTAGGTTAGTAGCTCAGGAAGATGGCTAACAGGAAAAGTAATTTGCAAATTAGCTGATTTGTCTTTCTTCCTCTATTTTGCACTGGTACAACTTCAGCTCCACAGATTGCCCGGTTTTTAGTTTCAGAAGAGCTACATAAAAATTCACCTCTGAATTGCTGTCCTGGGGCCAAGAGCATAGTGAAAAAGTACTTAAAGGTTCAGATTCTCATCAGGAGCTTTAATACATAATACAAACCTAAAGGTACAGTTTTTAAACGATTCCAATTAAACGTACCCCGCTATTATTTTCCCTGAAGAAATTTATATTGGATATTGGCTGCAACTTTTTTTGTCTTTAAGAAAGCAGGTGATAAATAAAGGTAAATGCTTTATTGCTTTTGTAAAAGCAATGTGGACTGAAAGAATCAATCCCCACTGTTGGCAGCCTGGCTTGGCAAGAGCGCTGTAACTGGAGCCCCAGTGACCGCGCCTGCATCCGGCCTGACCAGGTGGCATGAAAGACACCAGGAAGCGACATCAACGAGATCGGTGCCTACCTCAAAATGCTTACAACCCGACACGGAAGGGCCAATGCACAGACCCATCAGTAAACGCTACCATCACAGGGATGGAGATAAACACCTACAGAAGGAAGGAGAGGTCAAGTCCGCCTAGCGGGGGCGAAGCGTGGGGCGAAGTCACAGACGACGTGACACCCGGGAAACAGGTGACCCTCTCGGGCAGACTGAGCTCCCAACTCCAGCGCGGCCACTTTCACCCAAGGTGACTCTGGGAAGGCACCGACTCCAAAGCCCAGCTTTCCCCAAATGCAGCCCTTACCTGCCTCACCAGGTAAGGGAAAGACAGAGAATAAGGATGAAAGTACTTTCGTAACTGTAATGCAGACCTCAAGGGTGAGCTCAGATACGTGGTCCCTTAACTGAGATCCCTGGGTCCGAATGTTTCAGAATTCAGATTTTTTTTTTTTTTTTTAATTTTAGAAAGAAGCTTATACCACATATTATATAACAGCTCCTTTAGGGTCTGAGGTGTAATCAAACCCCAACGTCGAACAAATTAGAATCTCACCAGCCCAAGTGATGAATATTTATGCTAAATAGATTATCAAGAGACTATAAATAGTCTTATAAATAGTTCAGGTCAGTTTCAACTTTTTTTTCCAGAGGCTTTAGGATTTGGGGACTGTAGGGTAAGAGGTTGCTGCCCAGTGTCCTGCTTGCTATGTCTGAGGGAAGGCCAGAAGTCCCGTCCGCATCACTCCAGATATGAGCCGTCCTAACGAGCTGGCGGTGGAGGCAGACGCGTAGGGGGGCCGCCGGCGGCTGGGAGCGCGGTTCCCGCCGAGACAGCGCTATGAATGGCCACGCCGGTCACAAGCTCAAGCCACACAGCCTTCACGTAATATGTGCACACAGTAAAGACAGAACAGCATGAGCCACCACCCGGCCTGAGGTTTGGGAGCTACGAACAGGGAACTGTGAAACACCGAAGAGGAAAGGCAAGTCCCGTCCATCCTTCCTGAGTTCGGGGTGACGTCGGGTAGGACTCGGAAGCAGGTGGAGACTGTGTACCCACAGCCCCTGGCCGGGGCCAGGCCGCGTGCCAGACGCCCGGCCCCCTGCCCGGACGAGCATCTGACCCCGGCGCCCCCTCCTCCGTAAGTGACGGACTGCGGCCACAATGACCTCCAAGGCCTCAGCCTTCCGACTCTGACACAAACCATCTACTAGGTGTGCAGAGAACAACTCAGAACAGGTGACCCCAGCCGGGTACGAAGAGGACAGCCACCTTCGCGGACTGACTTCCATCCCCGCATGGTACCCCTCGCCTTCCTAGAAGGAGTCTGCACTGCGATCCAGAGGCAGCACAAACACACCTCGAATCGACAGAGCGTTCAGAGACTGCTGGCAAAGTCTGAAGGGGGAAAGCGCCCGCTCTCTCGAGGCACGAGTGACGCTGAGTGGGCGGGTGTCCCTGGGGGGCAGCACACCAGGCAGGCTGCCGCCCCCGCGGGCTTCCCAGGTTCCCTTATGGTTATCAACAGGTTCTTCCCTTTCTCCTCTTTAAAACTTACAGAATTTCTAAATGCGGCTCATATTTTCCAAAAGGGTTCCTTTAGTTCTTAAAAGAGCACTACTAATTCTTTTCTTGTATCTAGAAGCTAGAAACTACTTTTTTAAACAGCAGCTTCGCGATCCACCTCCACGCATGCATTAATTCCCTGAGCTAATTCTTTCACACTCTTGTCAGCATAACCCAAACCATCAACGTGCATCCCTGTATCCCAGGATGGCTGAGATGTAATTTTCACCTCTGCTCAAAGCTAACTTGCATCAACATGATTCCATAGCTTTTCCTGAAGGGAAGGTTTCCCATCCCCCCCTCCACCCAGGGAAACTGTCTTACTCATAACAGGTAAGTGAATGAACTTCGAAGTAAATATTCAAGACACAGCCTTATACATGAGTTCATTCTAGATCCATTTAACTTGCACACAGATAAGGTAATAATTCTTTTTCCCTAGAGGTTTCTAGAGGTCAGTTTTTCTAGAGGTTTGCAGAGGTTAAAAGCACGATTCTCTCCATAAGATCTTTTGTTTGCAAAACGGGAATGTAAAAATAAGTAGAAGCTGTACCTGTCTTTGGTCGTAAAATATTATCCCTAGAAGAGATGGGTACAGGCGAGTGGGTGGGGGAGGAGTGGGAGCGCAGTGCTGCAGGGCTGGGGCCAAAATACGGAAAAGAGAGCGTGGGAAAGAGAGAGAGAGAGATGGGTGCAAACACACACACTCACATACTCCTGGACCCAGCAATTCCACTTTAGGAATTAATCCGACAGATCAACTTGCATCGGTCCAAACTGATCACGCACAAAATGGGATCCCCTGCCGCACCATCTGGGGCAGCAAAGGATGGAGCTAAGCGTCAGCATGGGATGGTACGTCCCTACATCGGGGTGCTACGCGGATACGGCCCCGAATGGGGAGCTCTCCTCGTGTGATGACAGAATTCGCGCTAGGACAGCACTTTAACTGGGGAAAAAGAAGTATAAAACACTGTGTGTAGAAAGCTGCCGTATGTATTTTTGAAAAGGAGACACAAGGAAAAAACTCTGGATTTTACTGTATTTGCACAGAGTATGTCTAGAAAGACACGCAGCTGTAAGACGGGGGGCATCTGGAGCAGGAGGCTGGGTTGCTGGGAGAGAGAAGCAAGTGGGCCCCTCGTTCCGGGGCACAGGGAGGGGGCTTCCTGACACCACCCGGTGCCCGTCTGCCAGGGCCGCACAGCAAGGGGGCTGCAGGCTCGGGGCCGGGCGGCAGCCTGCGTTGGCGCCCCAGCCCTGCCTCTTCCCAGCCGTGCGGCCTGGCAAGCACCCCGCTCTGTGTTCCTCGGCATCCGCACCTGCAGAACGGCGATGACAGTGGCACCCTCCTCACGAGCGTTCACTTGAGGGTTAACTGCAAAGTGCCTATCGCAGAGCCAGGAAGCCGGTGAGCGAGCTGCAGGTATTCACTGAGACTCTGCGGCTCTGGGGGCTTCCCTGGGGGTCCAGTGGTTAAGACTCTGAGCTTCCACTGCAGGGGCCGCGGGTTCGATCCCTAGTCGGGGAACTAAGATCCCGCCTGCCTCTCGGCGCAGCCAAAAAATAAAAATTAAAGACTTAAAAAAAAAAAAAAGACACTGTGGCTTTTGAATATTTAACCATATGACTGTACTCTCTCTCGAAAAATTAAAAATAAATAATGAAACTGAGGAATACAGCAGGAACACTCTTTCTTTAAGTCCATCAAAGATTCAAGTATTGTCTTTTTTTTTTAATTTATTTTTTTTAACATCTTTATTGGAGCATAATTGCTCCACAATGGTGTGTTAGTTTCTGCTGTATAACAAAGTGAATCAGCTATACATATATCCCTATATCTCCTCCCTCTTGCGTCTCCCTCCCTCCCACCCTCCCTATCCCACCCCTCTAGGTGGTCACAAAGCACCGAGCTGATCTCCCTGCGCTAAACGGCTGCTTCCCACTAGCTATCTATTGTCTTAAGACAAACAACCTCAATGACAGTTTGCTCCAAGAAGCTTCTGAAGCTGAAGCCTGAGGCAGTGGGTGAACTCCCTCAAGGAAACGACCTTAATGAATTCAAGGCCTTCAGATTCGGTTTCAAACCCGTAGTTCGGCCTGAGACTATGACATTTTCTGAGCTTCCTTCTCAGCGTCCATACACCACATTCTCCTGCCCCTTTTCACCCCCTTGCTTCCCCCAAAGACAGGACAAAGTTTCTAAGAAAGTGATGCCCTTTCTCATTTATCCAACCTATTTACAGCTTTCAGTTTGTGATTACCATTCCAGGACTGTACTGAATTGATTTCCACCGCATTAAGTAACTGTCCATTTTTACTGCATAATTTCAGAGACTAGAGACGCTAGTTCCAGAAGGCCTGACGTCCGGGTGCAGGCAGGGAGGCTGGTGGTGAGAGCCACAGGGCGCCCCAGAAATACCCACCTAACTCCTTTCCAGAAAGTACCTGAGCTGGCGTCCACAGATGCCCTGTGAGAGGTGGCACTACACCACCTATTTTGTGCAGAAGTTTGGAGACCTTAATAAGGTTGGAACCAGTAAGTGGCAAAGGCGGGACTCGAACCAATGTCTCCTGACCCCAAACTCTGCTCTCCCCGCGTTGCTGGGCCATCATCACGAGCAAACCACTCAGCGTCACACGCTCTGCACCCTAAGACCTCCCTCTGCGTTTCCGTCTCAGGGTTTAAAGAAACGCTACATTTGAAAAAGAAAAATGCTGATGATACAGTGTTAAGACTGAGAAACAGAACACGGGATTATGTACACAGTATGACCTCAATTGTGTAGAAAATATGTGATCAAGCGCTTTTTGAAAAGTTCACAGAAACCTCAGCAACTCGTATCACAGACAGAGGATTAATCTCCCTCATAGATAAAGAACAACCAGAAATCAATAAAGGTTTGCAAACCAATGGAAAGGTGGGCAATGGATACAGATAGTTCACAGAAAAACAAAAATAAGATGGTCTTTAAACACAGGAAAAGATGCTCTCAGTCTTGGAAAGAGAAAAGCAAATTAAAGTCATGCCCCTATCAGATTGGCAAAGATCCAAAAGGTAAGACCGCCCACACGAGAGAAATGCAGGCAGAGGCGCGAATCGGTGCAAGTTCAGACGGAGGGTGACCGGTCACAGCTCTTAGAGTCACCAGTGTCGTTAACCTTGGAACTCCGATCCCGCTTCTGGAACTAAACAGACGCAAACGTGTGACTGGAGCATGTGTGCTAAAAGCAGAGAACTACAAACAACTGGAGAGAACACGGGCGGGGCAAATTCAATCCCTCCTGCTCGATGCACCCAGCAGGACACCCGGGGGGAGAGCCGGGTCCCACGGGCAGGTCCACACAGCGGGAGCAGACCCTGGGGCATGCACTCCTCCTCCTGTGGAAGAAGGAAGGATATATATTCGTATTCGCTTACTTCTGCACCAAAGAAATGTAAAAAGATTCAGTTTAAGCAAATTGAGTTTTTAAAAAGTAGGAAGAGGAAGAAGAGTTCTGACCTCTGATTGCAAAACTCACAAGAATATTCGGCCCCCCCAGGTAAGGAGCGACCTTAGTTTATCAGGAGTGGGTTTTTGCTCCATTGGTTCTGAGAGGGAGTTCCAGACCTTGTGGTCCACGGCCAGCCACGGACAGGAGTGGGATGAAGCCAACAAAACAAGGCCACGAGCTGGTCCCACACCTCCTAAGCTTGGCTTTTTAACTAAACGGCCAAGACGGTGGATGAGCTGGCCTGGAAATGCCCTCCCTGGCTGGGTGGAGAAGACAGGCCTTGCAAAAGACAGCACTGGGTCACCGTCCTCCAGAGACCAGCAGTCGGCACCTGAGGCCGGAACATGCGTGAGCGCCGCGGAAAGGCCTGGCGGGGGGAGGGGGAGGAAGGGCTTGTGCTCCACGCGGGCCGCCACGAGGTCTCTGTGACTCCACGACGTCGGTGGGGAGGCCCCGAGCCACGCTGGCCAAGGGGGCTGGAGAAATGGCCCCCGGCCGCTTCTCACCCACCCGCCCGCCTGCACCAGGGGGACGCCTGGGACCTATGTCTGTTGTTCCCGGCATCCAAACTATCATCTCTTCATCCGAAAGAAAAAGTCCATATAAAATTTGTCCAGGAATCTTTATAACAGCACTGTTCACGAGACCCAAAACGTGGGAAAAACCACACGTCCCTCACTGGATAAATAAAATCCGGCCTAACCATTGAATAGAATATGATTCCGCACTAAAAAGGAATGAAGTGCCGTTACATGCACAGAACACGGGTGAACCTTGAAAACATGATGGTAAATGTAAGAAGTCAACCACGAAAGAACATATGATATGATGAACTGTACGCTGCTGCTTACAGGAAATGTCCAGAAACAGGCAAATCTACAGAGACAGACAGTAAATTAGTGGCTGCCTAGAGCTGAGAAGAGACTGGGGAATGACAGCCAACTTTTGTGGGAGGCGGTTTCTTTCAAGGGTCATGAAAATGTCCCCAAGTTGATGTGGTGATGAGTGTATGACCCTGAGGACACAGCAAATCCACTTAAGTATGGATAGACTTCAAATGGGTGGATTGTACGGCGCGTGAATGACATCTCGATAAAGCTGTCTTAGAAGAAAACAAGATTCCACTTACATTCCCCTTTCCCCGACCCTGTGCCAAGGGTGGTGTGCAGTGAGGGCGACCACGCACTGCTGGTGGGAAAGGAGTCGGGCACTCACTTCGGAGAATATCGAGTAAAGCCAAAGGTCACATTTCCTAAAACTTAAACTCCATTTCTTTCACCCTATGAAATCCATGCAGATGTGCAGACAGGGACACATGTGATACTACTATTCACTGAAACATTGTTTATAATAGTAAAATTTGTAAAAAAAAAAAAAAAAATGAAATGTTCATTAATAGACTAACAGATACATAATTTGTATCATATTCACACAATGGAATGCTATACTGAATTTGGAATTAACACACTAGAGCTACATGGAGTTATACAAACGAATCTCAAAAACATACAGCTGTATAAAAAAGTAAGCTTCAAAATAATACGTACAGTATGATGTCCACTTTAAAATGTTAAATACGTGTAACCCAGTGTGATTTATGGATATATCCCAGCCAGTAAATGACAGATATGCAGAGGAATGCGAAGTACCGTATTCAGACCGTGGTTACCTCTGGAAGGAAGGGAGGGAGATGGGGCCCAGGAAGCATCATCTACTTCCCTAATGTTTTAGTTCTTTTTTTTAAAAAATCATACATGTGAAGCAAAAGTGGCAAAATGTTAAGATTTAAGAAAACTGGGTTGTGGTTACACATATGGTTAATATAGCATAGTCTGCACTTTCGGTATGACGAATATTTCATAATAAAATGAAAGCGTTACATGGCTTTTAAAATGAGAAAAAAAAAGAATTTATAGCAAACTAATAAAACTGATTACCTGAATGGGATGGGGAAGAAAAAAGAGGTAGGAACAACAAGATTCAGGTGTATATTTTTTTGTTGTTGAACCAAGTGAATGTATTATCTCTGAAGACACAGAGAGAAAACGCTCTTCAAAACGTTAAGGAAAACCCCTCACGTTCGTACCCTTTAAGAAGTGACTTAACCTACAGAAGATGTTAGGCCTGGAGGCCTGCTTACCTTTGCCTCCAGGTTCCCAGTAGAGGCCCAGTTCTGACGAGCGGCACGCTCCTGACTGCTCTGCCCGGCCACTGGCCTCCCGGGGAAGAGGAATCAATTCTGATGGACAACTTTCCTTCACTCTTCGGCATCTACCTGCCTGCGGAGCGCACACATGCTGACCTGGTCCTCAACTCCTGGCCTCAGGTGCGCGGGCGCGTCCCGCGTGGCAAGGCCGGGGCGTCCGAGGATGCTGAGGGCCAGGTGAGCAAGCGGTGCTGACTCTGAGCATCGACAGGCCACGGCCCCTTGCAACACACGCTGCCTGTTTCCCACCTGCCTGACCAATTTCTGTGTCTCAATTTTCAAATTCTGTTGGGGAAGGAAAATGGGTCTCCTTCAGATTTCCTCCAAGGAAAATCTCCAAGGAAAATGCCCTCCCAAGGAGACCATCAGATGTTTGAACACAAATAGGGTTGTAACATCAAAAACTGGAAACCTTAATATCCATTCAGAACATACCCAAGATTTTTGAGGCCATCAATTTCAGATACTACAAAGTCATTAAAAATTGTCTTAAAAACGTTTTAATGACATGGGGAAAATGTCGTGGTATAATAGTGAGTGAGAAAGCAGATTTTATATATATATATATATGTTATTATATATATATAATACATATATACATGTAAAATACATATATATCAATATATGGTTTAGTTAATACAGTGCAGCTTACATCCATGTACCAAAAAGGACTGCAAGGAAATAAATCAAAGTATTAATAGGAGTAAAAATTTGTGTGATAGCACTGCTAGTAATTTAGGTTTTCATTTTTATATTTGCTTGCATTTTCCAAATGCTCTGTAACAAAATTGTACCATTTTGATAATCAGAAAAAATATTTAAGAAAAATATTAAAAATAAGTTTAGTAACAATTTTATATAGAAAAAGATGGAGGCATTTAAAAAGGAGAATGCAACTAGCCTGACATGAATGCAGCCATGCTCTGAAAAATATACCTGTTAAAATATTTTTTAAATATTTCATATACTGGCAATTAACAAGTAGAATTTAAAATTAAAAACACAATACTACTTACACTAGCATCCCCCCCCAAAAAAGAAATAGTTAGGTATAAATGTAACACAACATGTACAAGATCTATATGAAGAAAACTACAAAACTCTGATAAAGAAAATCAAAGGAGAACTAAATAAATGGAGAGATATTCCATGTTCATGGGTGGAAGACTCAAGGCGTCAGTTCTTCCCAAGTTGGTCTAAAGATTCAATGAAATCCCAATCAAAATCCCAACAAGTTATTTTGTGGATATCGATAAACTGGTTCTAAAGTTCACATGGAGAGGAGGCACAGGACCCAGAACAGCCAACAGGACATTGAAGGAGAAGAACAAAGTCAGAGGAATAACACTACCCAACTTCAGGACTTACTACAGTTACAGTAAACAAGACAGTGTGGTCCTGGTGAAAGAACAGACAGATCAACAAAGAAGAGTAGAGGACCCAGACTCAGAGTCACACACACTCAACTGACCTTTGACAAAGGAGCAAAGGCAACACGTTGTAGAAAAGACAGTCTTTCAACAAACAGTGCTGAAACAAGTGGACATCCACACTCAAAAGAAAGAATCTCGACACAGACCTTAAATCCTTTACAAAATTTTAACTCAGAATAGATCACAGACCCCAAATGCAAAACTATAAAACTCCTCGAATAACCTAGGAGAAAATGTAGATGACCTTGGGCATGGTGATGACCACACAAAAGCACGCGCCATGAAAGAAACAGCTGATATGCTGGACCTCATTACAATTAAAAACTCTGGTCCGTGAAAGACAACATCAAGAGAAGAAGAAGACAAGCCTCAGACTGGGAGAAAATATTTGCAAAAGACAATTCCGATGAAGGACTGGTATCCATAATATACAAAAAACTCGTAAAACTCAACAATAAGAAAACAAACAACCCAATTTAAAAATGGGCAAAAGACCTGGACAGCTCACAAAATATATACAGATGGCAAATAAGCACATGAAAAAGGTGCTCCACATCGTATGTCATTAGAGAAATACACACCAAAACAACGAGATACTACCACATACCCATTAGAGTGGCCAAAATCCAGAACGCTGACAACAGCAAATGCTAAGAGGACGCGGAGCAACAAGAACTCGCTCACTGCCGGTGGGAACGCGACATGGTGCAGCCACTCCGGAAGTTTGGTGGTTTCTTACAAAACTAAACAAGCTCTTACAACTCAGGAACCATACTCCTTGATATTTACCCAAAGGAATAAAACTTATGTCCACACAAAACCCTGCACATGGATGTTTACAGCAGCTTTCGTCACAACTGCCAAAATGTGGAAGCAACCAAGACGTCCTTCAGTAGATGACTGGATAAATAAACTGGTACATCTAGATGATGGAACATTATTCGGTGCTAAAAAGAAGTGAGCTATCGAGCCATGAAAAGACATGGAGAAGACTTCAACGCGTATGACTGAGTGAGGGAAGCCAACGTGAAAAGGCTACGTACTGCATGATTCCAACCAAATGACATTCTAGGAAAGGCAGAAACTATCGAGACAGTTGAAAAGATCAGGGCTGCCGGGGGGTTAGGGGACGCATGAACAGGCAGAGAACACAGAGCATTTTTAGGGCCGTGAAACTACTCTGTATGACACTCTATTGATGGGTACTCTTCATTACACGTTTGTCCAGACCCAGAGAATGAACACCACCAAGAGTGAACCTCAAACGTAAACCAGGGTTTGGGGTGATGATGATGTGTCAATTGCAGGTTCGTCAGCTGTAACACATGCTGAGAGTAGGGGAGGGGTGAGTGAGGGGCAGGCAGGAGACAGGGGCTCTGTCCTTTCTGCTTAACTTTTCAGGGCACCTAAAACTGCTCTAAAACATAAGAGTCTATTTTTTAAAAAAATTCAGTGGTCAAGGGGACTTTTAAAATATAGGAACTCTGAGTAATAAGCACTGGCTTTAAGTTTGCAATAGGATTATTCTCTGAAGATCGTTTAGACTGCTAGAGAATTCCCTGTGAAGACGAGAACCAAGGACATGTTACTTGAGCTTGGATGCGGCCACCAAAGGCCTCTGCCCCTGTCCAGCAGAAGGGCAGGCCACCTCCCCCGGGGCCCGTGCGCCCACCTGGGAGGAGGGGGGCCTCGCACCAGGCTGTGCAGAGCCTCCCGGTGGTCCTGCATCAGCTCTTGTAAAAGCAGTTCACACTGAGGCAGTAGTCGCCGCCTGGAGAGAACAAGGGTTAGGTACAAAGAAAAGAGGCTCAACGGCGGGAACGTCTGTTATCAAGCAAAGGCCAGTGGGCGAGAGGCTGGGGGGCCGGCAACCTGCACCTTCCGCTCACGCCACAGCGCACAGCTGCGGGCCCGACCGCCCATTCACGGCCCCACGGAGGACCGTTCACTGTCTGTAGCCCTCGGGCATCACTTTTTAGGGTGCACGCCAAGCGTGCTCCTGCCTTAGGAGCTCTGCACTCGCTCCGCCCTCTCCTGAGAACATGCTTCCTCAAACACCCACGTGGCTTGCTCCCCAGACGAGACACTGATGACTGCCTCGGTTGCCAAGGTCCTCACGTCTGTCTGACATCCCTGGGCCCCGTCGGTTCCTGACAGACAGTCGGCATGTTGGAGCTGGAGGGGCTCCGACACCCCATCTGGTGGTCCCAGACCTGACTCTTCACTAGGCCTAACCCCAGAGGCTCTGTGTGTGTGTTTGTAATGAACAAAGCTTCCCGGGCTCCACTTCCGGGAATCTGGTCCAGTGGATCTGAAGTGAGGCTCAGGAATCTACGTTTTTAAGAACACACCTTTGGGGATCACCCACCCGGTCTACCACTTTAATTTATTTTAGATGAGAAAACAGAAATACAGAGAGATGAGGTGACCATCCCGAAGACACAGCGAGCTCCAGGGGGAGACGAGCCTGAGATCGTGAGATCAGAGGCAGAGAAGACCCCCCATCAGAGGAGCTCTCCCTAAATCTGGTGCCACCTTCTACGTTCTCCCGTGTTAGGGGCGACTTTTTAAAAAAAAAATCACTAAGTGGAGAAACTAGCTTAGCTCTACCAAGGTTTCGGTTTCTTATTTTTCTCTTTTGTTTGCCTTTGGGGAGGGGGAGGCATGAAAGTGAAAGAAAATGTCAGAGTGAGAGAGAGAAAAAAAAAAAGACCGCATTTCAATTCACATCTGTTCTGTAAAGACCTGACAGTAGTGGGTTTTTTTTTAACCTTCCTAAACTAAGAAAGGTCAGGGAGTAAGAGGAGGAGCAAACCCTTCAAGACGTAAACGTCTGATGGATGGATGTACGCCTGATGCGCAACAGTCCACAGAAACCCGGGACCCCACAAAGGGGAGGAGCTCTCCCGGGAATCCCTCGGCCGGGTCCCCCTTGGTGAGCTCTGGCTGGGAGGCTAAGTACAACCTCAGGCGGGTCACGGGTTATCGCTCTCACAACTCCCACGAGGCCTGCTTCCCCTTGTTCAGCGGTTGTTCAGCTTCTGTTACTGTAACAGGGAAGCGATAAGGCTGAGCCTCAGCCCGACCCACAACAGGGCTCACCCGGAGACCCAGGAGCCGGGGCCAGTTCACGCGGCCGCGCGGAGCTTGGGGAGAAGCCTCCGGCTGCCGCCCAGCGCCTGGCTGTGGACCCCAGAGCTGCAGGGACCTGCCTTCTGCCTGGGGCACTGTCACCCTCACACAGTTCTCTGTGGTGACGAGTAACAAGGGCTCCACCCTGCGTGTCGTCGATACTTATCAGAATAAGAGCCAGACGGGGTGGCAGCCAGTTGGCCGCTTCGATGCAGCAGCCCCCGTACCGAGGCTGCTCTGATTCACCCCCGAGAGATGCGGCCTCAGGGAAAAGATGAATGTTCTCTGAACCTAAAGCAGCAGGACCCCGCAGCAAAACCCAGTTATACTGCATTCCTGCAACCATTCACTCATCCCCAGATGACACCTCGAAATCCCATCCATCGACCAGTGGAAACGGACTCTCTTAACGAGTCAGAGAAAACTCCCCGTGGCGCAGGAAGTCGGCGAAAAGGGAAGGCAGGCAGGGAGGGCAGGGAACCTGTGGGGCAAGGCCCAGGCATCTGGGAGAGGCCCCGCCCTACACCTGCAGCCCCTGTGGAGCGGGTCACCAGCGCGGGGCTGCCAGCCGGCCCGGGCGGGGCTCAGGCAACCTGTCCGGCAGCTCCAGCTCCTAAGCAGGAAGGTTCTCACGGTGTTTCCAGGTGGAAAGCACAATGAACACCCCCCGCCCCTCCCCACTCCAGCCTGCCTGACCCTCCCTTTAGCAGCCTTTTACTAAAATCTTCAGAACCCCGAGTACCCTAAACCGAGACGGCTGTGCGATCGCGGCCAGCTCATCTCCTCCGTGAGGTGTGCACTGGGGAAAACACACCCTGGTTTCTGTACTTGTCTTCTCCTTAAGCTCCTTCCACAAACAAGCGAAGGCTCTACCTTTTTCAATAAAATCAGTTCATCCAAATCATAGATAAATCAGAGATCTACACTCATTACCTCTGCCCCCTCCGTCCTGGTGACTGTAAAGCGGTACAACGGATCTCTTCCGAATCTAAATGTCAAGATGTGAAACTCCAGGCACCACTGACCCTGAAGGGCCGTTTCAGTTCCTCTTCGGCATGTGTGGGGTACACTTTTCAGGGCCAAGTTGTGTCGAATTTTCTCCTGCCATCAGAGAAGCAGCAGTTCACGGATAAACTTGGCAAGTCCTCCCAGAGTCCGCATATAAGCAGCCCTATGGGTGTATCTAACTTGCTGGGAAAGCTGGGAAAATCAAGTTATTAGCAGCTTTAAGAAAGCAGATTGGAAGCAATTGCATTTGAAGCCCAGCATCGTAGTTCAGAGTTCCCAGGTCTGAAATGTTTCGTTCCACAAGAACCACAGTGGGAAGGTCGAACATTTCTCTCTCTGCCCTGCACTGCGCCAGGTCTACACCGTGCCCCTGTTAGGTACCTGGAACCTCTCCACTGTGTTTGTGGAATCTTTCTCTTCACCTTTGCCTAACTGGAAAATCATGAGGAGAGAAAGAAACAGCAAAAAGAAAAAACTGCTTATCAGTGTGCTAAGACGACCACCTGAAACTGTGGATTTAAGGTAACCCAAGAGCAGAGCAGGCGCTGGGAGTCACACCTGGCTGGCTGCCACCTGACCTGGACACACGGACAACTCGTGAGCACTTGGAGCCAGATCCTTAGGGCACAAGCTCCGAACGGTAATTCACTCCACCCCGAGTCCTGCACACAACACACACCTTTTCAAGACTGCACGAAGCGGAAGAGAAAGTGGGAAAGGGACCAAGACAACTGGTCCGACGAGAGATGAATTCCAACTAAATGACACACACGTCACCACTGTACAGAAGTCTACAAACGTCTCAGCTCCTGAGAAGTAAATCTAAAGGAAATTAAACTAAGGAAAGGAGCTAATGGATGTGGAAACTTTTTGTTACGTTTAAAGTACTGTTTAAATAAAAATGATTAAAATCCTGCCCCAAAGAGCAAATTCACTGAAAGTGAGCAGCAGAAGTTCATACCGAAAACTTTAGAAGTTTTGTAAGAACTGGTGTGGCCCTGCATGTCATCTGCTCATGTGGGTGCCACCCCTGGCATCCCAAATACCTACTTGGGGAATCTAGAATTCTCTGAATAGCAGAAATAGGAAATTCAGAAGGTCCTGATGTTACCCTGTACAATCTCAGAGAAGGAGAGAATTTCAGAAGTAGTCTGAACAAGCTACACAGCGGAACAGTTGAGAGTGAGACCCAGGAAAGAAGGGGACTCGCCACGGTCACATGGCTCCTGGGTAGCAGAGCTGGGATCAGGATCGGATCCAGATCAAGACTCGAGACGACTGAGTGCCAACCCACCACCGGCTCCTCCTGCCTCTCAGCCGTCCCTTCTAGATAAGAAACAGACGCAGAGAGTCTAAAAGTGAAACTCGTATCTGAACACTCACATGAATCGCTGCAACTGAGCGGACAGCACGGGATTTTCAACCTATGAGCCCTTACCCTGCAGGGGACTATATACCATTTTACTAAGTTTCCATTGAAGAAACACAACAATTTTTACCTGCCAGAAATCATATCCTGATTATCTGTCAACCAAGAACTACCTTTATGGGATAAACAGTTTATGGGTCATAATAATTTTGAGAAACCTTCTACCAGGAAAAAAGTAGAAACATTTAAGCAAATTTAGAAACTTACTTTTACACTAATCACGAGAATCAGAGCTTACTCTTTGGCCCTCCTCACTGTCTATCTAACTAAAACTTTGGAATGAAATGCACTTCCCAAAGGATTTTTCTGTTTCACTGATACGCACTAAAATTCTTTACAAGCAGTGTGTCAATTAAGAGCTACTACTAATAAAATTAATGAATTCTTCCAAAATGGATGAAATAATCAACCTAAAAGAATACAGCAAGTCATGGAAGCAACCTAAATGCCCATCGACAGACAAATGGATAAAGATGTGGTAGATATACACAATGGAATATTACTCAGCCATAAAGAAGGAACAAAATTGGGTCATTTGTAGAGACGTGGATGGACCTAGAGACTGTCACACAGAGTGAAGTAAGTCAGAAGGAGAAAAACAAATATCGTATATTAACTCACATATGTGGAACCTAGAAAAATGGTACAGATGAATGGGTTTGCAGGGCAGAAAGTGAGACACAGATGTAGAGAACAAACGTATGGACACCAAGGCGGGGAAGAGGCGGGGGGGTGGTGGTGGTGGTGGTGGGATGAACTGGGAGATTGGGATTGACATGTATACACAAATATGTATAAAATGGATGACTAATAAGAACCTGCTGTATAAAATAATAATAGTTAAAAAAATCAACAAAAGTACAGAATGAAAACCAAACTAAATAAATAAGTTATATGGGCAAAAAAAAAAAAAAAAAGTATGCAATTATTAATGACCAACGATGAAAAACAACGTGTTTTTCTTCCCCAAGAAGGTATTATTAACTTTACAGTGAAGTAATTGAGAGATGTGAACCACAGAATTAGCAGGAGTTTGGAATAAACCACTATTTGCACACCAGAAAAAAAAAAAAAAGAAGACAGCAGGCACCATGCCCCTCCTCTGATGGGCTGCATCAGGGGCCCCGGTCCAGCCCAGCGCCTTCCTCCCTTCCCGCGGAACGGGTTTTCCGGAAGGGGAAGCCCGGGCTCTCGGTCGCCGCCCCCCTCCAGCCGGACACGCGCGCGCCGCTCTCCGCGCGCAGCGCCCAGGCTGAGAGGCGAGGCCCCTGGCCCCGCGCGCTGACCCTGCGGGGCCGCACCCCCTTCTCCCGACAGCCCCCGTGAGAGCGCCGCTCAAGCCTCCACGCGGGACGGGCGGCACCACTGCTCGCAGGTGGCTCCAGCAGGCAGGGGCAGAGGAAGCGTCAGGAGGAAGCACGGGGGCGGCAGAATCCAAACAGCCGCCAGCAAGTGCCCATCCTCCACTGCGTCCACAAAGGGGGGACGTGTCTGCACACCTACCAGCCACCCCGGGCCTGTCTGCAAGCGCCAGTTTCCCATCCGCACGCTGTTTATCTCCCGGGTGCCCAGTGAATTACAGAAGAACTTCTCCGAGATTCTGAGATAGAACTGAACTTTCAAACCTGTGGTCGCGTTCCGGGGGATCGGTGTCCCTTCCCACCCTGGCACACTTCCAGATCCTCGGGCGCGCAAGTGCCCCGTGCGTCTGCCCATCGCTCACACCCCCGGCCGCGTCCCGCCGGCCCCCCGGCCGGGCTGTGGTCCTGGCCGAGCAGCCGCACATCTCCCCGCAGGCCAGCCCTCTCCTGGGTGGCCCTGACTCTCCGCGTGGACCTGGAAGGTCCCGTTGTTGGAGGATCTCCTCGGTGACCAGCTGTGCTAAATGATCCCTGCGCTCCCCGTACAGATGCGGCAGGTGACACGAGCTCCCCGGCTGCAGCCTACTAATTTCCTCTTCCAGAAGTTAAAAAAAAAAAAACAACAAAAAAAACAGGAACATTCGCTTGTAACGTAAATTAAGCCCTCCGATGATCTGGGAAGTCAGACGCATCCCTCACACTGTAAAACACGCTCCCAGCAAAGCCATTACGATCTGACAAGTCCAAGTCCCACTTCCTACTTCTGTTCCTGGGTTTGTGCTCCGGTTACAAAAGACAAAAACACTCAACCGGCTGAGCGGCTCGGACTGACTCACTCCATCTGTGGCCCTGCTGGGGATGACGTAGTAGCCAATTAATTCATCACAAGACCTCTGAATATGGCTCACAGGGCTGTAAGCGAAATGCAGTGACTCGCCTTCAGCTGCAAGGTTGTTCTGACACTGGCCACCACCCTGTGAATGGCTCTCCTGTGACCAAGTGTCAGCTGACAGGTCCTACTCTGCAACCTTGCAGAATGACCCAGAGCAAGGGAGAGAGATGGTCACCCTCAGCAGACGGATGTAGGGCTTAAGGCACAGGGGGTGACATGGGGGCGGGCGGGCAGGGACGCATCCTGGCTTTAATACCAGTATAGAATTTAATTTATTTATGCAAGAAGAGTAATAATAAGCTGAGAAGCCATAAACCCTCACAACTCTTGCGCCGGATTCTTAATTCCTAAGCATATTCAAGCTGAGAGAGCCCTGAACTAGCAAAACCCAAGAACAAAAGCAGTTCAGTTTTGACTTCTGACATGAATATACTTCATCTGTAAAATGAGAATACTACTATGGTTTTATATATCAATATGATATATCTGTGATATATATCACATACTTCAATACTTTATATGATACATATTTTACATTTTTGTTATATTTTAAGAAATATATTTTATATGATATATACTTATATTTTATGAATTTATGATATATTACATATTTCCATATGATTTTTATATGATACATACATATTTTACATTTTTGTTATATTTTGTGATATGTATGCTATTTTATATGATATACATTTATATTTTACACATTTTATATGACATATATTGATATATCATACATACCAATATGATTTTTCCATAGTATTGTGAATTCACGGAAAAAATAATTTTTCTTTTAGAAGAAATAAAAAGCACTGGTCCTTAAAACACAGGCCAAGTCTTGATACAAAAAACTACAAGGGACTGTCCCAACTTGTTTTCCTCTTGTCATCCTGGAATCTGGCCGAAGAAAATATTAACAGAGCCCTAAAATCTGATGAACCCTCGGCTGGGTCTTTAGTTTGAGGAAATAAAATCCATACTTCATGGCAAGACAAGAAGAATTTAAACATCAAATGTTCCTCTGCCCGTGTGGGCCTCCTTGCTCCCCGCCAGCATGCGCCGTGTGTCTGCACTGACCACACCTCCTTAGGAGGCTACATTCCTTCATAATCCTGTGCGGGGTCTGGATGACACACTACTAACTCTGCGTGCAGATCTGGGTTGTGTAAACTGTCTCTACCTCATCTGACGTGTAACCCTTTGTCTCACAAATGTATCTAACTGTGCCGTGACCTCTAACGGGCGGGGCGGTCCTCACAGCTTTCTGAGAGACCGTCTCCCGGGTTATAATCCTCAGGTTGGCTCGAATACAATTTTCTATTTCTTTCTTAGACCGACTATTGATTAATTTTTCATCGACAGGCTTCAGAGGGCTTTTAAGTGCATCGACACATGGCAGACGCATATATTTCACTCTGCAAGCGTGACGAGGTCTAACGGCCTTGTGGCAGAAGCCGCAGTTACCTGAAGACTTTATTGTACATGTGATCCTGAAGTTCCTCTGTAACAAACCCACAGAAGATCTTAACTACACCCTCCTCGGAGAGAGAAAGACTGCAACGCACCTACGATGGTGACCAGCTCCTCTGCGGCACAGGCTCAAATGACAGACAGGACCAGGTTAGGAGGAAGTGAATCCGTTTCTCCAGGGAGGGAACACATTTGGAGCTCAAGGTTTAAGCTCAGCGGCCACGGTGAGCTCACGGGTTCCTCTTTCTTTCCTCTGAACTGTCTGGAAAACCACTTTCGCCTTTTCACACCAGAGAGCACCTAAAGCAGCTCTAACCTGCCCACCTCGGCCCAGGCAACCCAGCAAGCAGAGGCCAGAAGGAAGTCCCTGCACCATCACGCCCACCTGACAGGCGGCCCAAGCAAGGCCCCAGGCGGATGCCTCCCACTCACCAGGGCCCGGCTTGCCTTGTCTAAAATCATGGCAGAAATGAAAGCATCGTTCCACGCTGATGGGGCAGGGCCTTTAAAAATGCCCAAGTAGCTAGGTTCTATAAAATCTGTAGAGGAAACACTGGGGGAACACATCCCACTTTCTATGTGTAAAAAAACACATTCACTTTTAAAACTTCAGTCTCTAAAAGTTATTTATCCAGGCCCTGATGAAAGGACATAAACCCTTTCTAAATATGTACTCTGGACATACACCTTCCTAGCAGTTAGCCGCAAAGCTGTTCAATCATTCCAACGTTGTACATCTTCCCAAGGCTTCAAACACTGTTATAAAAACGCAATTGTATCCCCTATCCAGACGATGCGAACACTTTTAAACGACAAGAATAATAAGAAAACGACAACATGGTTACAAAGGACGTTTGGATGAAATAAGGATGGAACTGCATTGGGAAAGAATCCCCTTAAACAGAAACTGAGCTGAGTGGCGTGGGAAACTCTAGCCCAAACTCAGCCTTTAACTAACATGCAAGGATGAGCAAGGGAAGGAATCAGGACGGTCCCCTGTAGTCTTTGTGTCGAGACTTAAGCGGTGTTTTAGCGACCGGTGCTTCTCCTTTCTTCATCAGTGTTTCTCCCTAACTTCAGCCGGCACAGCTTTCGCCTCCATTTCCCTCGTAGGTGGTACTCAAACTTCACAGGTTCCTAAGTGCCCAGTGCTGGGCCAACCCCACCCCCGGTTTCCAATTCAGCAGATCCCGGGTGGAATCTGAGAACGTGATTCTAACTAGTTCCTAGGAGCTCCCGCTCCTGGCCTGGGAAGCACCTGCTGAAGAACCACTTCCCCAGTGAACATCCCAGCTTCCCCGTGAAGACGTCCTGGGCATGAATTCTGCCGTGACCTTCTAAAAACACGCTTCTAACACTTAACACATAACTGCTTGGCAGTAGAGAAGTGTATGCATCTTATGATCCTACCCAGATCATACATTCTTTGAGGATAAAAACTGACTCTTGACGTTCCCTCTGTGCAGGTCTCACACGTGACCTTTTAATTGGGTCAGCACCACTGAGTATTTACATTAAAACTAGGGCATGAATCGAGCCACAAAAAGCTGCCTGCCTCTTGACAGTGTGTTCTGACCAGAGGGCGCCGCCTGCGCTCAAAGTCTCCCTCTCTCTCTTACTTAGCGCAGCAAAAGTTCCTTTAGAAGCTTTAACATCTTGCGTTCACTCCAATCAACGTGACGCGTGCTATTTTACCATTTAACGTTTCCGTTTAATGTTCCCCCTTAAGAAACCTAATTCCACAGTCCAAAATCTGATTGTATGGAATAAAGTAGAGATGTACATCAAAACCACTACCACTGTACTCAAAGGGGATGCCACAATGTGGCTCTAAACTTCTTTACATTTAAAAGGGAGCTTTATAATTTCTTCAGTAAATGGAGAAACAAGTAATAATGATACCGTCACATCCACTGTTCTGAGACACGAGAGCAGTGCGTGGAGCAGGTGAGAGAAAGGTAACGTCCTGGTCAACCTTGACCCCGCCTCCCGTGACCTCCTTCTTCTCTTTCCCGAAACGGAATCCTCCTCTCCTACGGGCTCCATCACTCGTTACCACGCTGGATCCCCTGCTTGTCAACAGAGGGTAACACGCACGCGACCATTTACCTCGGCCCCTCCTCATGGTCAAGCTCTCCATCTCCCCACGCGGCTCAGCCGGGCTCACACGCTGGGAGAAGGGTCCCCGGTCACCCGCTGGCCCCCGGCAGCCCACCTGCAGCTCTGCACGCTGGCTGGAGCAGCTGCCGCCCTCACGGACACCCCCTCCCCCACGACGGGCGAGCTGTGCCGCAGGCTGGAAGGGAGGATGCAGCAGCGTGGCAGTGTGAACCCACGGGCCAGGTGTGCAGAAGGCAGGCTCCTGGTTCAGGTCTGTGAGCTGCATCTGCCCCGCTTCCAACCTCACAGCCCAGGACTGGACCGAATGGTCCCGGAGAAGAGCAGAAGCGCCATTCAGACCACGCGAGGCAGGTTCCTGGCACTCAAGATCCTGGTCCAAGCCAGGCTCTCTCTCCAGTCCTTCCAGCGCGGCGCTCCGGGGCCACCTCCAGTCCCCAAGACGTGGAGGCTAAGGACGACTCCATCCCCATCCCTGACTTAGAGTTGGGAGAATTAAAGTTTCACCTTTCAGGTGACAAAAAAGTGATCACTGTGTGTAAAGAAAAATCAACTCAGAAACCACAGAAAAATCAACTCAGAAACCACAGCTGAGACGTGGGTTTGCAGAGAGAAAAAACGAAGGCCTGAAACAGTGCCCCCAAAAGTCCAGTCTCATCAGTCTTATCGAACGACTCTCCGTCTGCCTCTTCACACTACCTTGATGAAAAGAAGGGAAGCATAAACGGAGAGGAGGGGCGGCGGGCAGGGTTCAGGACCCACAGCCGCGGCAGCGGACCCTCTGATGGGCTCATCCCCTCCCTCCCTAATGCCTTTCCCACACCCAGGAACGACTGACAGCAAGCCCTCCTACCAGTGGCTCTCGAAGCGCGGTCCCCAGCAGGAGACACCAAGAAAGTTACAGGATGCTGGTCAACTCTTTCTTGATCTGGGCACTGCTGCTGTGAGCATGCAGCCAGCAGAATACGTACATTTCCTGTCTGTATATTCTCGTTCAGTATGAAGTTAAAAACATGCCTCCAACAAACACAGGAAAGGACGCTCAGCGTCACTAATCATCAGAGAGATGCAAATCAAAACCACCATGAGGTACCACCTCGCGCCGGCCAGAACGGGCATCATCAGAAAGTCTACAAACAAGAAATGCTGGAGAGGGTGTGGAGAAAAGGGAACCCTCTTGCACTGCTGGTGGGACTGTACACAGGTGCAGCCACTACGGAGAACAGTATGGAGGTTCCTTAAAAAACTAAAAATAGAACTACCATATGATCCAACAATCCCAATCCTGGGCTTATATATCTGGAGAAACCCGTAATTCGAAAAGATACATGCGCCCCAACATTCATTGCAGCACTGTTTACAAGAGCCAGGACATGGAAGCCACCTAAGTGTCCATTGACAGATGAATGGATAAAGAAGATGTGGCACATATATACAATGGAATATTACTCAGCCATAAAAAAGAATGAAATAATGCCATTTGCAGGGACATGGATGGACCTAGAGATGATCACACAAAGTGAAGTAAATCAGACAAAGACAAACATTATACGATATCACTTATATGTGGAATCTAAAATATGACACAAACGAACTTGTCTACAAAACAGAAACAGACTCACAGACATAGAGAACAGACTGGTGGTTGCCAAGGGAGAAAGGGTGGGGGAGGGATAAATTAAGAGTTTGGGATTAATAGATACACATTATTACATATAAAATAAACAATGAGGACCTACTGAAGAGCAGAGGGAACTACAGTCAATATTTTCTAATGACCTAAAAGGGAAAAGAATCTGAAAATGAATACATATGTGTATGTATAAGTGAATCACTTTGCTGTACACCTGAGACTAACACAACACTGTAAATCACTGACACTTCAATGAAACAGTAAGTTAATTAAATTAAATAAAAGTATCAAATGGGAAAAAAGAAGGCCTCCTGCCGGGCTAGAGCTACGGACTCAGGCAGGGGGAGGCAGCACGCTTCCGGGGACCGGGCTCGCAGACAGATGCGGCACGAAGACCACGTCCGCCAGGACCTGGCTGCCTGAGCCTCGGGCCACCCTCAGGACGGCAGTCGGGGTGCGGCGCCCCCCGGGCCTGCGGACGCCCACCGGACGAGCTCGCGCTCGGGCAGCCCGCGGCGCGCCGCCAGCCACGCGGGCAGCGACAACCCGCCGGCTCGCGTGTCGCCGGCCACAGGGAGTGAGCGGCACTGATTTCCGCAGCAGACGGGCCAGCCGGGACTCGGGGCACCCTCGCCAGCGACGGGGGTGTCATGCCTCCCCCCACCCCGCCTCGGTCCTCGGTCCTCCGGGGCGGACGCCCCCTCCTCCATCCAGGAGGGGGCTGGATGTCCCCGGCTCGACAGTCACGTCCGAGTGTCTCTCCTCCAGCTCTGACCCCGGCCCCGACACGTCCGGATTCTCACTGACTCAGTCCCGGTCCGTGCGCTGCGGCGACCAGGTCTCTCGTGGGACGCCTTGCCGGCAATGAACCCTGCCCCAGAGCAGCCCCCGCGCAGGAGCCCCCCTCCCGGGCACTGCTCCGCCCTCCTCTCCCGACCTACGAGCTGAGGCTCGGACTCCTGAACAGAGGGACTTTGGTCCATACCAAGTTAGATGGAATGGGCAATAAAATCAACCAATATGGCTGCTCTGATTTAACATGAGGAAGCAGCTGAGAGAGAACTGAGCTTTCGGATGCAGATAAAAGTTACTTGAAAGTCCACAGTCCTGTGGCGTCCCGATCATGATCCGGATCATTCCCACTCCTGCATCCCCGGACTCTGAGGACAGAGCACGCAGCACCCAGCATGGAAAAGGCTCTCAGCCACGGAAAGAATGAAGGCATGTGTCACGCCTTCATGAAATCTGTGAAACACAGAAAAATTCTTATCTTACAAAGCCGAATAAAAAGAACAGGATACAGCACAAAATGGTGGAGGCACTTTGGTAACTAGCGTGAGTTCAGAAAACCAAATGCAGAAAAAGGAACTAAAAAGAAACATCAGAACGCCTGTGCGTAGCGAGACTCAGAATGCTTTTCCTGTTACCATTCTCCATTTTCCATTTTTCAACAATAGCTACGCATGATTCACAAACCATGGGGAAAACGACTTCATGTTTTTAAACTCTTGCTGCCAAACCAGTAATGATCACTTCACTTCTCTGTTCTACAACAATTCTGCGGGCTTTATTGTAAGGAAATTGTCAGAGTCAAAACAATTTCAGATGGCTGGAAGGAAAAGCAAAGCACGTGCACCATGAGACTGCTATACTACTCACACAGCTTTTCCTCCTGTGTGATTGCTACCGCTAATATTTACATAAGCCAGCAAAAGTAGAGAGCTGCAGCTATAGACCCTTTTAAAACACCTAACTAAAAACAAAACTCCCCAATTTCCCTTTATTTGGAGACTCAGCTTAGTACCTAGTAGCAGCACAACGTGCATTAACAATGAGAGGATTTTTAAGCTGCACACGAGGAAAGGAAAGGTGAGACTCCAGGAGATCCCCAACCTTGTTAAGTGAAAAGGCGGCTCTGAGGAGGGGGATCACAGTAAAACTGCGGCTCTAACTGCTTCGTATCCAAACTTTAACAGGAAGAGAGAGGGCACCCAGGCTCGCTAATGCCAGGTCAGAAGGCTCTTTGGGGTAATACTCTCCACCCGCAAGAAGGAGCATTGCTTGTTTTGCCATCCCAGTGAAGTGATTCACTCTTTCTGGAGTCAGCCAGATAACTGGCAATTTAGATAAACGCTTTCATCACTTTTTTTAGGCCAGTATCAGACCTCAATCTACAACCCTCCCTCCCTATGACTTTTACAGCCCGGCCCGCCCCCCACCAACCCCGTTTCTCAGAAATTAATGACAACCACGACACCCACACACAGGATTACTTTTAAGACTTCCAGAAGTTAGAAACATACTGGCGACACCAGATTACACAACTTTTAAAGTTTAACTCTGACTTCGGGTCAGGCTGCCACTAACGTGTGGACCTGAGCAAAGTGTCAGCGGTCCGGGTCGGGGAACAGGTTCGGGGCTGAGCTCCAGGGCTGGGGCGTCGGCCCGGGAATCACTCTCTGCAAAGCATGTGACCAGAGCACACGGTGACACCGCCCTGAAGAGCAGCTGCAGAAATTCCTGTCCAGCACAGCACCTCACTCGACTTATTAGACCTCAAGCAGCTCTGCGGGACGGCCAGTTTTCAGGGGTCCCATCTCTCCATTCAAAACTGCCTTAATTCTCACCCAAACTGTGTAACTCACGAGAAGTAAGTTTCGAGAAATACCTAGGAAGGGGCTCCCCGTCTGTCTGTCTCCGTCTCTCTTCCGTTGAACATAGAGCTATAACATCATTAAACTTCTCCATTGATGCTTTGAAGCAGATGCTGGATTGCTCAGGGTACAACGCAGAGCTGTACGGGCAAAGGCACGTCCTAAGGTGCTGTCCGTATTGAGACACGGCAGCTCACACCCCCAAGCCACAGCCGAAGCTCCAGCCCCCTTGGCTGAGCACACAGACCGCCTGCAGTAAGCCCTCCCATCGTTCTGGAGCTCCTCACAGGCCTTGTTCGATTCAGGTAAACTACACGCCTGTGTCCCACACTGGACTGGTCTCTGATCTCCCTGGAGAAGAATTCTGTGGTGAAGAGGACTTTCCCCCAGCCCACTCTCTCTTACATTTATAACATTTTTAAAAATGTTTTGAAGCATTTATAATTTTTTTAAACATTTATAACATGGGGATACAGCTATTTATCTCACAGAGGAATTAAGAATTCAATCAAATTACTGTTAATGGTATCACACCACCAACAACTACTATTATTCTAACTATTATGGCCATTGGGATGATTCTGGAATTACTAAACCGTGCTGTAATGAAATGAACCACCAAATGAGATTAAAAAACATAAAAAGCAGTTGACGCTCTTCTACAATTTATAAAGATAATCTCATTGGCTTTGCAGAATAATTTGTGACCTTGCCTTGGAAACACGCTATCTAAAGACGAGGGCTCCATTCATTCACCCTTCCAGACGCGGACGCGCCAGGCCCCGTTCAGGATGCTGACGACGCAGAGGAAAGTGGAATGAGTGTGGGAAGTCTCGAAGCAGGTGTGCGATGGTGTGACGGGGCCGTCCGTGTCCTGGGGGGTGGGAGGGGGAGGGAGGGTCTTCCTAGAAGTACCCAGGCCCGCTCTCCCCTCCCCACTGGTGATACGGAAGCTAGGGAGGGAGGGAGCCGCACGTGGCGCTCCTGGCCCCCTCCTGACGTCCCCCCCTCACCCCCCAACCATGGAAACAGGGCAGCTGCGTCACCTCCCCGGCTACACCTCGTCCAAGCCCCCGGGTCCGCCAGGACTATTCCAACAGCTTCCTTACTGGCGTCCCTCCCATTCTTGGCCGGCTACAAATCCAGTCAACGGCATAGTCGACGTACCCAGCAGAGTAAAGGTAATGAGAGTAATTCAAGGAACCCTACTAGAGGTTAGGTTAAGAGTAAAGTTAGTGACAGAAGGTGCTTCTCGCCTGTTCTGCTTCGGTCTGGTTTAACAGAGACCCAGCAGCAAGACCACCGTAACAGAGCTAAAATGAAAAGCTTCTCATGTGAAGTTCATCGCTGGCAAATTGAATGCACCAGGGTCCCCAGGCGCTCTGAGAGCTCCCCCAGCCACAGAGGCTGAGAGGGCCGCTTGCGAGTCGACAGCAGTCAGTTATGGGCAGACAGAGCTGGGAGAGGGTACGAGCTCTGAGTCAGCAGACGCGCCCCTCCTCTGAGTCAGTCCCTCACGACGGGGCTGGGGACCGGTAGGCCCAGCACCCATCACGGTCGCTGGGTGTCACACGGGGGGAAGGACCGCGGCCTGTGGGGCAGGGGGCTGTGTCCGCCTCCGGCCCCATCGCTCAGGGGCCGTGTGACTCTGAGCCTCAGTCTCCTCAACCGGAAATAAATGGTGATGATGAAACTCACCGTGCCCGCCAGGAAGGTGGACAAGGCCGCTCGCTGTGAGCGTGCGAAAGCCCCCTGAGAAGCCGTACGTACCGCTCAGGCAGAGGCGGTGCGTCCTATGTTCTGCACACCCGTCCAAAAGCACTCGCTGTCCTGTCTGAGCGGCTAAGCTCACGGATGACTGCACTGCATTTATACAACACGAAGCCAAGACAAATAACTTCGGCCACAATGACATCTGGCAAATCATAATTTTATCCGAGACAGTCAGTCGCCTCCCACCCGCCTCCTCAAACAGGGCCAAGTCTCTGGAAGCTGCAGGCGATTAAGCCTTCCAAAGCAAACTCACTGCAGAGCCCCTCGGGAACGATAAGCTCTAGAACAAATTAGTGCAACAGCTGGGAAGTGAAATCTATGAAATCATTAGCTTTCGAGCGAACATAAGGCACTCTTTCTTCCACGGATCAGTTCCTTTTCCAGCTCCTGGGTCCCTTCCACCACCCCGACTGCCCCCCCTAAAACACCCTGTGTGCCTAACTCTCCGAGTCAAAGCCTCCGGGTTCTTCCAGGACCCAAACCCAGGGCCATCTATCCTGTAAACGCTCCCCACAAGGACCCTTCTCCTGAAGATGCTCCAACATCTACAACGGGAAGACAGGACTCACAGACACACAGAGGCCCCGAAGGAGGCTGTCTGTTTCCAGCAGCTCAGAATCCCTCCAACGACCTTGCTGTAACCTCCCCTCAGCCGCACCCTGAGCCACGGCCCCTGCGTCTCACACAGGGCGATGGTCCCGCTGCTGGCCACGCACAACCCCCGTGAGAGAACACACACTAAAGTGGTGCTTACTCAGAGTGACCCTGAATCTGCACCTGGTAATAAACAGCTGTCAGACTGCAGTGCTTTAGCTGCTACACGTCAGGTATTAATCTCTCCCCAGCAGGATGTTAGAACGTCCGCTACGAGCTTCTGAACCAGATGATGAGCTTCTTGAGGACGTGAGCACCACGGCTTTCATTTCTTTTGTGTTTCGCTTGTGCGGCTAAAAGCTAACACCCAGCAGAGAGAAGGCACTCGGGAAGCGATTCTGAAGTTAGAAATAACCCCTCTTCAGTCATACTCCCTAAGGCTGCCTCACACACAGCTGTTCTCCCAGGTTCCGAAAACAGTCTCTCAGGGACAAGGAAACCTCATTATGGCTCAAGGCGGCATAGAGTCAAATGCTCCTGTGAAAAATAATTACGCATTTAAAAATCCCACTGGACTTAGTCCAAAACATGAGCTAACGCTAACATTTATTTCAGTTGCGGTCCCCCCAGTACAAGTGAATGTTGACTGTGACACCGAATTACACAAGAATTTCCACAAGAAAAGAGCAAACTTCTTAGGGAGAATTGTTTCTCCGCAGAGAGATTTTTCGTCTTCACGACAGTACTCCTTTTGTTTACAAGAGCTACATTCAGGTACACTGGCAACTTCCACGGAATTACAAACACAAGTGGACCTAAGAATTTGGTCTTTAGAAGTAGTACCATGGAACTGCGTTTTCAAATTATTCCTAGAAATTCAAAGGGGGCAATGAAACACTGTCCCGCAGAAATTTACGGGGAGTCACACGTACAATTTAAAATTTTCTAATACTCACATTTGAAAAAGCACAAAGACGAAATGGACCAAACGTGAATTTTACCCTCGGAGCACAGCTCCGTTCGGGCTGGCCCCAGGCGGCCGGTGGCCGCAGCTCCAGACATCCCCGAAGGAGAATGCCAGCGGCGTGGACGTGTCCCACCGGCGGCTCCTCCACCTCCAGCCCGGAGCAAAGTTTGGCAGGAAACCCGGCGCAGGGCAGAGGGGACGCGAGGAAGGCCGGGCTCGCGCAGGAACCTCTCAGAGCATCAGAGGAAGCTGCTCAGCCCCACCCCTCGCAGGAGAACCCAGGGGGGCTGCTCCCTCCGTACCGAACCACAGGGTGCCTGCCGCCAGCCTCGGGCTGGGCCAGCAGCAGCCGCAGGACCGGGGAACTGGGAACGGAGGGGCCGTGGGCGCCGGCAGAGGACGAGGGAGCTGCAAGCGAGAGCTCCCGCCGCTCCGCGGAAGGCGGAGCATCTCAAGACCGGTCCTCACTCCCGCCCCGCCCCGCCCCGCCCCGCCCCGCCCCGCCCCCCCAGCCTAACCCGCACACCTGGCCGACGCTGGGTCCCCGGCAAAGGGGGCGGGGCTCGTACGCCGGAGCAGCACGCGCGTCTGTGCAGCGAGACCCCGCCCCTCCCCCGACGCCTGCAGCGGCCTCTGCGCAGCCGCGTCTACGCCGCGACTTCCCCGGTTCCCGATCTCGCCTCGGGGCGCGGGGAAGCTCTGGGAAGGCGCCCACGGCCGCACGCGGGGGCCCTGGCATCGCCTCCGCACCCGCGGGCAGCCGGCGGGGCCGGGCGAGCTGTGCCGCGGCCGCTGCCTCCCCGTCTGCCCCGCAGCCGTCCAGGCCCACCCTCCGTCGACAGCATGCGCCGCGGTCTCCCGTGCCGGTCCCTCCGGGCTTCGCTTCTTTGCCTCCAGGCCCTACCAGGCTTGGCTCTGACGCCACCTCGTCAGTCCTTCAGCCGGAACAACCCCACGGCTCACTCCAGGAGCCGCGGCCCACCCTCCGCCTCCCGGCGCCGGCCGGCGTCCTCCGCGGTGCACGCGCGCTCTACACGCCCCAGGAGGACGGACTTCGCCAGCGGGAACCGCTGCTTCGGGGGAAATACAGGCTCTGGCCACAGGCCTTTCAGCGGCCCACGAGCACTTAGGCTTGTTTCACGTGCGGTGCTGTCACTGCGCAGGCGCCGTTGCTTCCTTCACACTGAGCTCGCAGCCCACAGCGCCAGAGCGCAGGCCGGCTCGCAGCGCAACCGCACGCCTTCTCCGCCGGGCCGTGCTGCCTGGGCCCACTGGACAGCGCGCCGGCACCGTGCTTGCGGCCGTTTCCACAGCCACGTCACCAGCGAAGAGCACAACGATGCAAAGAGAAACCCACCTCGACAGGAGACAGGCTGCCAAGAGGGCGTGTGTCTGCAGCGAAGGCAAGCGCTACCCCTGCCCTCGCCTGGGAGGTGCACGTCGGGCGGCGGCAGGATTCTGCCAGCCTGCCCGCGGCCCTGATCCACCATAAAAGCGGCCCGAGCGCTGATCTGAGGGTCACAAACCGATTTCAGGGAGTAGGCGAGCTTGCGCACACGGAATCCACGAGTGACGGGGGACGACCGCCTGGCACCCGGGCCGGCTTCCAGGACCACTCCCTCTGCCCTCCGCAAGCTCCGGCGACGCAGCTCGTGTCTCTGTCCTCCGGGGGTCCCAGAGACCCCCCACCCAGGTGCGGGGCGAGTGCCAGTTAACCAGAGCCCTGCCCACAGTCCCCTGCGCCTCCGCTGGCGAAGGAGACGGACCAGCAGTCCCTGCTACCTGGGTCTCAGTGTCTGTGACCTGCTCAGGCCCCATCAGATGCCCCCACACACACCTGTCACCACGTGCAACCCTTCCGTGTAAGGCCCGAGGAGCACAGAAGATGGCAGACGGGCGCGGCCCTCACGGTTCACCCCACACAACGCAGGGGGCGCGTGGGACGCGGAGCCGGAGCACAAAAGGTCACCACCGAGGTCCGCGTGACGGGCGGGGCTGGGAGGCCCTGCGCCCTGTGAGCCGACGGGAGGCGGTGACTTTCCAAAAGCATTTCCTGCATCTGAACCGTCGCTGGTTACAACTGGCAAAACGCCTAGTATTTGCAAACGCACCAACAATGAGAACTCCCTACGGGCTCTCGCTGCAGAAGAAACGTCTGAAGCCTGGAGTATCTGGGGACCCTGAACAGAAAACGAGATCAGAGAGGAGACTGGAAGCAACTCAGCCTGAGGGTCTGGGGAGGAACCACCAAGTCCTGCAGGAAATGCCACGTCCCAACCACTGCCACTGCCTCCCACCTAACACTCCCCCCACACTGTCCAGCTCCCCAAGTCAGGTCTGCAGGGAGCTAGCGGACACATCTGAGTCACGCAAACTTGGCTTTCACTTTTAGTAAATCATCTGCAGATGAGATGGAAGGACAACAAGGATTTAAAAACTATGAGCTCAAATATCAAAACGACTTATATATATATATATTTAGTATCTAACTCTCCCAACGGAAAGATAAAAAAAAAAAATCTAATTAAGTGCTGGGGGGAAAAAAAACCCCTCAAAAATGAATGCGTCTACCAAGCTTAGAGACCTTGGTCACATAAGAGACATTTATTGGGCGCTTCTGTAAGGCCCGCGGCCTCTGCCGCATGGCACACCGTTAACTCCTGTTACACCTGTTACAAAGGAACCGTATGGAGTGAACCTTCGTGGCCTGAACTGCTCAGGGCCGTGCTGTGCCTCATTCACCCCTGTGTCTGAAGAGGTCGCTGTACCTGGAATATGGAAGACGTTCAACAGATGCTTCTGAATACAGATGTACTGTGCAGGGTCCTGTAAGTTCACCCATGACGTTCAGAGCTCAGAACGCACGCCAGAGGCATCGTTATAAGAGGTGGTCAGAGTACCGGCCATCCTGCCAACCCCCCTGTGACATACCCATTATTCTAAAAACGCATGAACTAGCTGCTCTCTGTAACAGAACAGCATCTTTACCATCTTAACTATGTGAAAGTCACGTCCACGTGGTAAGAGCCTGCTGCGTCTCTCTCTTTCACCCACCCCAGTCCTGCCCTTCTGGAGGCTGAGGGCCGGGCCGGGTGGCAGAGACTCTCAGACCCCGGGGCTGGGAGCACCTGTGGAAGGCGGCGCGGCTTAGAGAAGAGGCACGAACGGAGCTGGGCTGCCGTGAGCGCGTCCGGTCCCTCGAGCTCTGGGGGCAGCTCAGCGAGGTGTGAGAGACACACACAGAGACGCAGGAGCAGTGACAAGGGGGCCAGGGGCTTGGGAAGGCAGAGGGACAGCGCTCGCGGCCCCTACTGGCAGAGGCGCAGGTAAACGCCCCTCATGAGCTTCCCGGCAGGGGCTCTGGGGGGTTCCGTCCACCTCCCGGGACATCAGTCCCAGCCGAGGGTCACGCCCAGCGGGGGGCAGCACCGCACGTGGGGACCGCTCGCTGCGCTAACCCGGCCTGGCACGGGACCGTGCTCCCACGTCTCATCAGCAGGGATTCTATCTCCACCTGCAGATACGCAGAGACAGAAAGCAACCCACCCACAGTCACACAGCGGATGAGACGAGGTGGGACAGGCGCGCATGCGCACACAGGCACGCACACGCTCGTCATCGCACCCGGCGGGCCACACGGACAGTGCTCAGAGCAGTGGGCGGGCGCGGCCCGTCACCACCAGGGCGGGGGAGGTGGAGCAAGGCTGGACACACTCAGAAGCGGACCCTGTCCTACAGGTGGCTCTGCCCGGAAAACGCAGCCTGCAGCCGGTCTTCGCTTTCCGCCGCCGCCGCCCCCGAGACCCGAGAGATCTCACAGCAATTGATCGCCGGTGTCACTCTTCCTAGTGCGCCGAACCTCCAAGGGCTTTGAACAAAGGGATCACGGCGGCCCAGCGAGCCCCTTCCTCGCCCCTTGCCCCTAAGAAAGGCATTACTTTCACCGAGAACACCCCACCACGGGGTGGTCGCCAGGGCGAAGCCCCTTCCCCGCCCCCGGAGCAGAAAACGCTTCTCTCTCGTCACTTCCGGCCAGAAACTCTTCTCCTCTTGCGTCAGCTTTTCCTTCTCCGTTGTCTTCATTCCTGACTAAGGCCAAGTGGCTTCCAGGCTACACGGTGCCCAGAGCGTGCCGGACGGCCGACAGAACCCCCGAGCACGTGTTTAGAGCCGGGTGGGGCGGCCGTGACCACAACGAGGGGATGCCAGACCCGGCCAGCGCGGCCCTGGCGCTCCCCTCGAGTCCAGCCTGCTCCAGCCCCGTGAGTGGAGCCCACTTTAACCTTGGCTCCGAGGACACGGCACCTCTCCCAGGGGCCTGTCCGTATGCACCACCTCTTCCCCAGGGATGAAGTGCCCAAAGCAGCCAAGTCCCAACCCCAGAAGCTCCCAAAAGAACCCCAGGCCCAACCAGGAGGCGGTCTTTTCTATCATGTCTCTCCTCATCCAAAGCCCCCAACGAAAGCTAAGAAGCTCTTCACAGAAGGGAAGGAAAGCTGAGTCGAAGGCATTCTGCTTACAGGGCCGTCGCTTATTCATTTATGCAAATGTGCCCACATATGTGTCGTGCGCCGTATCCCCCCATGGCCACACGGACGCGGCACGTCCCCCCTGACCCTGCGGGGCCGTGGCAGAGTCAGGCACAGGCAACGATGACCCAGCAGGACGGGGTGGGGAGCGCAGGGAAGAGCACAGGGCAGCCGGGGCTATCCTGTCCCCTGGGGAGCGGGTGCCCCAGCCCCGGAGCACTTACCAAGGGCCGGGCGCTGCTCTCCCTCTGCAGGGGCAACCGCGCGTCAACCTCATGGCCGCGTCACCAAGCGCTCGCTATGCTTCCCGCTATGCCGACGAGGAAGCAGCAGCCCAGCACAGAGGGGCTCAGGCACGCGCGCAGGATCGCACGCAGGCTGCGTGACGGTGACGGCAGCAGGACTGCAAAGCCGAGGTCTGGCTGTGGAGCCCACGCCCGCTCCGGCCCCGTACTGCGTAGGAGCCGGTGGGTTAGAGGAGGAGGACGAGGCAGGCCCAGGCAAGGAGCGCTTTACAAAGGGAACACCCGGAAGCGCTGGAGGAACCGAGACAGGTCCACTCTGACTCAGGTAAGGAGGAGGGGGAAGAGCACGGAGAAGCGAGACCGGCCCAGCCACGTGGAGGAGTCCAGGCCTGACTCCTGAGGGTCACAGGTTACAGCACTGAGCACCTCAATGCCAGACGAGAGCACAGACCTCACGTTCAATGACGCACAAAAGCATGCATATTTACGATGATTAAAAACTATAAAATGCATTTTAGTTACAAACTCATAACAATTTTTAACAAGTGCAAAACAAGGGAACTGCTAGAAACAATACACGCCGGAGAGGGTGCGGAGAAAAGGGAAGCCTCCTGCACTGTAGGTGGAAGGTAAACTGGTGCGGCCACTGTGGAGGACAGCATGGAGGGTCCTTAAACCACTAAAAATCGAGCTACCACATGATCCAGCAATCCCACTCCGGGGCTTATATACCCAAAGAAAACCAAAATTTGAAAAGACACATGCACACCAATGTTCACCGCAGCACTATTTACAATAGCCAGGACATGGAAGCAACCTAAATGTCCATCGACAGAGGAATGGATAAAGACGATGTGGTACATATATACAATGAAATACTACTCAGCCATAAAATAGAATGAAATAATGCCGTTTACAGCAACATGGATGGACCTAGAGATTATCATACAAAGTGAAGTAAATCAGAAACAGACAAATATTATATGATATCACTTATATGTGGAATCTACAAAAATGATACAAATGAACTTATTTACAAAACACAAACAGACTCACAGACATAGAAAACAAACTATGGTTACCAAAGGGGAAAGGGGAGGAGAGATAAATTAGGAGGTTGGGATTAACATGTACACACTACTATGTGTTAAATGATAATCAACAAGGACCTGCTGTAGAGCACAGGGAATTCTGCTCAATATTCTGTAATAACCTATAAGGGAAAAGAATCTGAAAAAGAATGGATACACGTATATGTGTAAATGAATCACTTTGCTGTACACCTGAAACTAACACAACATTGTAAATCAACTATACTCCACTATAAAATAAAAATTAAAAAAAAAAAAAAAAAGGGAACCGGCCAAATCTGTAGGGACGAAAACTGGCCACAGTGCGATGCAGGAGCCCAGAGGTCTGTGTTCCCGACCCGGCTCTCCCTGCACGGGCACCCAGCACCCTGGTCAGGGGGCCCGTGACCTGCTGTGTGAAATAAATGTAACCACTTTGGAAAACAAAATCCACGTAATGTGAACTATTACAGTTAAGTCCGTCTCAACAGTGTACTCTCTCTGAAACACTGGTCTTTAACGCCCAGCAGCACACGTAACCAATACGCACCTCTCTCCCACCCCAATTTTTAGAAAAGAAACCCATGGGGGAAATCGGTTTACGTGGCAATGTGATTCCTAACTGCAGCACCCTAAACCTCCAGCACGGCTTGTTTCTACTCTGAAACCATCACCACTACATTTCCAGGGCTAAATAAGCCGTGTCTTTGTCTTTGCCAAGGAAAAGAAATGATTCGAGTAAGAGGACCTCGGGCCAACCACACTCGGCGGGGGCTTTCTCAGCAACGTCGAAGTACAAGATGCTCCAATGCCCGACGGTCTCCCCACCTCCAGGCTTCTGGAGCCACAGGTGCTCCTGTGTCAGATGTAAAGGTCAAATGACAGACTTGGGGATTAAAAGAAACCTTCGGGCCTTGAGAAGCAGTCCTAAGAAAATCATCTCTCCCCCTCGTGTCTCCTGTACCCACAACCCACTGAGAAGTTACCTCATCTGAGTCGACAACATGGCAAATTAAGGGTATAGCATCAGGAGGAGGAAACCGCAAAAAGTCAAAAGGAGACGGAAAGCTTCAGAGATCAAACTGCAATACCAGGGGCTTCCCTGGTGGTGCAGTGGTTGAGAATCTGCCTGCCAATACAGGGGACATGGGTTTGAGCCCTGGTCCAGGAAGATCTCACATGCCGCGGAGCAACTAAGCCTGCGAGCCACAACTACTGAGCCCGCGAGCCACAACTACTGAGCCTGCGCTCTAGAGCCCATGAGCCACAACTACTGAAGCCCGCGCGCCTAGAGCCCGTGCTCCACAAGAGAAGCCACCGCGACGAGAAGCCCGCGCACCACAACGAAGACCCAATGCAGCCAAAAATGAATAAATAAAATAAATTAATTAAAAAAAAAAAACCCTGCAATACCTCTGACACCAGGGGACTTGTCACTACTTTGTTAGGAGATGGAGCAAGACGCTCAAGGAATAAAGGCTGCAGAGGGTGACTATCGGGGCTTCTTCCCAAACAAAGCTGTGTTCTCTGGGAAGTAAAAACCACTGTCAACTCTCACCACTATGTGAAGACAGCCACAATTTATGGGTGAAATAAACGCTCTCGGGACTTCCCTGCTGGTCCAGTGGTTAAGAATCCGCCTTCTAATGCAGGGGACGCGAGTTCGATCCCTGGTTAGGGAACTAAGATCCCACATGCCACGGGGCAACTAAGCCCACGTGCCACGACTACTGAGCTCACACACCTCAACTAGAGCCCACGCGCCCTGCAGCCGGCGCGCCACAACTAGAGAAGAGAAAACCCGCACACCACAACTAGAGAGAAGCCCGAGCGCTGCAATGAAAGATCCCCATGCCTCAGCGAAGATCCCGTGTGCCGCAACTAAGACCCGACGCAGCCAAAAAAATAAGGAAAATAAATTAATTAAATATTTTTTTAAAATAAAAAATAAAAAATAAAATGCTCTCAAGTCCTAGTTGGCCCACTCATTTCAAAACTGACATCCACAAAATTCAAATGGGAGGAACAGACGTCTGTTCCTGAAGCTGTAAGTGTATATAATTCATGCACTAGTAAACTTCGGTGGCTTGTGTTTTTAAACTGTGGCCATGAGAATCCAGAACAAGCGTTCCTTTATTCATCCGAGACTCACCTGCCATTAACATTTTCACTCTAGGAACCACAGGTATCTGGTCACTTGTTTTTACGAGGATAAAACAGTGTGAAGCCAGTAAGATATTTATCTCGGACAGAGATCTGGATTAGGACCAGAAAACAGAAGTAGGCGTAAACAAACATTTCTCTGGAAGGAGCAGTATAAACAGAGTGGTCTTTTCAGTGATGTGCAAAGAGCGAACTCAACATTTTCATGGCTGGTCTGAGGGAGAGGCTGGCCAGGGGTAGGGCCACGTGCATCTACGGCACTAAACGTTTCCAGCAGGAAAATGCCCAACTAAAGGGGAACACACAGTAAGCCCTTTCAGGTTCTTTGGACAAACAAACAGATAAGTAAATGGTACACGAGTTTTAGTTTGAGCAAAGATCTGGTCAGTTTAGAGAATGACGGCATTCAAGCTATGCTTATGACAAACCCAGGCTCTCAAAAAAGTATATCCTTAAGAGAATACATCATACGTTTCTTGGCAGTGAACCTCAGAAATCTAAACTGGAACTAGTATAGAAAAAGATAAAACGGTCTATAGAGAAGAGTCTCTAAGGTTGAAGAAAAATTACGTAACCCTGTAACTGAAAAGAAAGAAGAAAAAGGGGGTGAACACAGTCAGAGGCACGACGGGATAAACACACTTACTGGTTAAATTCTGCAATGTAAGCGTGGGGAGACGTCCTTAAAGCTTTAAAGAGGTAAGTTTATGCACAAAAAGGAACTTTATATAATGGCTAATCAATTTATATTCCTCTAAGTAGTGATACTAGCTGAGAAAAAAAAAACAAAAAAAAACAGGCTCAAATAAATATATTTAAACACGACTGAGCTCCAATCAGTGTCCTCAATGCTATGCAATGCACTACAGGGACGTATATCGATATATTCTGTTCCCTGCACTTACCGTAGAATCTGGTTGTGTTTGGATAATTAGAACACCAGCTGGTAGAATGCTGTCGGTGCCATAAAGACAAAACAAAGAAACAGGAAGTGCAGGAGCTGGGAGGGTGAGCCCTCTCAGGGCTCAAGACAGTTGGGGGGCATCCGAACTGGGTCAGGAAGAGCAAACAGAATTTGGACAAAAGTAACTCTGAGGGAGGGAACAGAAAAAGAAAAGTCTTGTAATGTACAGCATGGTAACTACAGTTAACATTGTACTGCATATTTGCAAGTTGCTAAGAAAACAGGTCTTAAAAGTTCTCGTGACAAGAAATTTTTTATAACTACGTGAGGTGACGGATGGTAACTAGACTTACTGTGACTGTTTCACAATATATATAAATAGAGAATCGTGTTGTACACCTGAAACTAATATAATGTTACATACCAATTATACTTCAATTTTTTCCCACAATTTTATCTTTTTTATTCTTTATTTTTTATTTTTTGGCCGCGGGGCTTGCGGGATCTTAGTTCCCTGACCAGGGATCGAACCCACGCCCCACGCATTGGAAGTGCAGAGTCTTACCCACTGGACCACCAGGGAAGTCCCTCAATTTTTTTTAATTACAAAAAAAAAAAAAGGAAAGAAGAACAGTCTTAAGAGAGAGATGTGGATTTCCTAGGCCCTCTGGCAAATACTGGCCTAAACTGTCTCCTGAACGTCATTACTGGGGTGTCCAGCTGCACCTCAAATTCACGCGCAGAAACAAACACGCGCGTTCCTTTTTTCAAGTCATTTCTCCTTGTAACTGCCCTACTTGCATTAACTATGCTACCGTTCGCCCAGGTTACTCTGGCTCAAGCCCTGGAAGTTACTTTATATATCATGTCGCTCCTTTTTGAGAATTCTTTACTCCTTTTGTTTACGATCCCCTGTCCCTCCCACTTCCTGTCCCTTTTTCCTCTGACACACGCCTGACGCACGGTCCTCCACGCGTGCCAGTTAGGTCCCCCGGGGAAGCTACCTACAGAGAACGCAGGGGAGGACAGACAAACCCAGAATCACTTGCTGAGCTCTGACGCCCGGTCTCAGCCTTACATCCTGGGACGCTGGACTGCACCGGGCTCGGAACGGATGGAGAATTCCAGCCGTGAGGATCTCAGAGCCTAACCAGTGTAGGTCAAAGACCTCTTCCTCTGCCCCCCAGAAGGCCACAGGGAATTAACCTGATGGTGAGGAAGGACCCTCCCTGAGAATGTGAGCTGGCAAAAAAAAAGAACTGTGCCCCAATGCTCAGGGCAGAGGTGGTCAAAGTCCTGCAGCCCGAATACTTCCAGGATGGGAAGGAAAGGTGAGTCTTCTGAGCAGAGAGGTGACAGCTGACAGTTTAACAATACTTTGGGATTTGTTCTGAAGGAGAGCAGGGATCCTGTTACTTTATCCTCGAGGATAACCGTGTCTCCACCCCCCCAACGACGTCTCTGGGGTCCTGGAAGCCCAGGGCCCTGCGCACAAAGGCTTCTAAAACACAGGGAAGGAGCTCGGGCCTAACATACGATGGACAGCAAGACTGTCACCCCCAGGACGTCACCTATTACGGTCTGCTGATTGGCCCGCAGCAATCAAGTGCTCGTTTTGACGTAATTCTGAAAAGAACCTTCCTGCTAAACAGCTACTGAACGTGCTAGCAGTCAAGGCAAGCTCAGGGCAACTCACGTGGCCACCACCGTGTGAAACACAATACCGACGTTTATGGTCCAGGCTGTAAAACTCCAGCCTCGATGCAGGGATCTGAGCAGCAGGCAGGCATCGGCCGCCGCGAGAGCAACGTCCAGCGCTGCCTGGCCTGAAGGGAGGCGGCTTGGAGGAAGGAAGACGCGATGCTGAACGCACTGTGAAATGCGGCCGCGGCTGCATCTGCAGGAGCCAGGCGGCCTTTGACAGCGTCAGCGGGAGGAACTGCAACCCCCCAGGCCCGCTACAGTGAGGACCAGGGCTTAGCGCTTCAGTTCGATGAGATTACGGGGCAACTGCAAGGTTTCCCTTCGTCTAGCTTCTGAGACAAACGCCTCTCTCTCTTTTCCCCTTGCTCCCCCTTCCTGCTTGTAAAAATCTAACTCGTGTTCAAGCACAATCTCCTCTCCTTGGCGCAGGCCTGCATTTTAGGAAACCGTTCATCAATACGGGAAGCAGAACTACCGGGAAACTGCTTTGGGGGAAAAAAGGAGCTCCTGAGCTAGAGAGAGAGATATCTGGGTGTTGGGGAGAGATGAGGAGGCAGAGCACAGAGGGTTTTCAGGACCATGACAATTCTCCATATGATGTTATCATGATGGACACGTGTCATTACACATTCGTCCAAACTCACAGAACAAGAGTGAACCAAGAGGGAACCCCAAGGTAAGCTAGGGGCTTTGTGTGATTATGGTGCGTGGACGCAGTTGGTCATTGGTTAAGAAACGGACCGCGCTGGTGAGTGACGCCGATAACCGGAGAGGTGACGCATGCGCGGGGCAGGGGGTGCGGGGGAAACCTCGGGGCCGTCCTCTCAGTCCTGCTGGGCGCCTGAAACTGCCCTCAAGAAAGTCTTTATTTACAAAGAGAGAGAGCGCGCTCCCTGCGTGTGCTGGCTTACCAAGTGTGGATTCCGCCGCGGGCTGGGAGGGGAACCACACAGGCGACACTGCTGGCTCGTGTCCGTTTTGGTCTCTTCCCTTTGGAGATAAGAGAGTCCTGGGATTGCGGATGAGGGGAGACTAAGGAATATCACACACGGTAAAACTGCACTAACTTGGGTCCCAGCCCCCAAGTTAAGGGAAGGCATCTGTGCTGCGCTGCTGCTACAGCCGCCCGCGCTCACACCTGCGGGGGCCCCCCGTGCCCGCCGAGAGGCAACGCCACCTCCTGAGGAGGACAAGCCACCTGCGGGGGCCCCCCGTGCCCGCCGAGGGGGAACGCCACCTCCTGAGGAGGACAAGCCACCTGCGGGCAGAGACACGCCACGCTGGCCTCTGAGAGTGACGAGCGCCGCCGCGGACCGCAGGCCCAGCGGGCACCGAGCGCTGTGCGCCAGGCGTAGCTGACGTGTGTGATCTCCAGCCCTCAGGACCGTGCAAGGAAAGCCGTTTTACACCCACCTTACGGAACAGAACCCTCAGAGACGACGCGCCCTACGTGGTAAGTGGGAGAGCCGGCTTTGACTCAAGAATACAGACCCTACCGGAGTCTCTACTCTTTCTATTAACCCTCAAAGTGTAGACCGAGGACGCTCACCTACTCTTCGGGGCCACCTCAGTTTAAACCTGAGCAGGAATAATGCCTGCGAGGCCCTGCACAGTCCGGCCCCAGTGGGCCCTGCTTCCCAGGAGCGCTCTTATTTCAAAGAATCCGGCCCATTCCCTGACCCAGGAACACCTCCAAGGTAAGCGTCGTCTTCATCCTCTCCACCCGAGTCCTACCCATCAGATCCCAGCTCCTGGGTAAAGCCTGTCCTGAAGCAGCCGGACTAAAGAGCCCTCACTCCTGCCTGACATCTCAACAGGACCGTAGAGACTTGGTCCTGAACTCCTTACTGCTTTGTAGTGTCGGTTAGTTTTTTAAACTTAATACCTATCGTTTGCACAGTTAAAATGGAAGCCCCCGAGAAATAATAGTTAGACCTCATACTTCCTTATAAACCCCACAGACCATCAGCCTCTTAGGAACTTCAGATGTTCACCTGCAGAGAGGGAATACAGACCACGGACCGACGTGGGTTAGAATTCCCAGCACCGCTAGTTACCCACACAGTGGTCTCCAGCAAGCCTCAGTTTTCATCTGTAAATTATTACAAATTTATATCTGTAAATTAGCTAATGAAACACCCACCCTCAAAGGGTAACTTCGAGATGATGTAAGCAAATGCCACGCGGTGCAGGTCCCTCCTCCACAAACACTGCGGGGGGCTCCGTAAACACTCCGGAGAAGCAGCTACTTACAGGCGTCTTAAAAGACTGCAGAGACGCTGCTTACCTACACAGCCCAGAATACGTCCACCAGTTAATGAGGTTTACAACATGAAAATACATCTTTAAAGTCACAAGTGGCTACTTGCATTACAAAAGAATTTTTTCTCATTTTTTATATTTTGCCCACGCTATTTTATAACAGTAAACAAATTTTTTTAAAGGATATTTATCCACAAGTTCATTACCCCATCGAATCAACTCTTGTATTTTTCTGTTTTCCTTTCTAGTCCTTGGTCATACATTTATATACTTTACTAACATATTCATCTTGTAGGTACCAATTGATTTGGGGTTTTTTATTTATCATATCAAACATTTGATTATGTTATATTAAATGTGAGTATATTAATTATAACATAGTATATATGTATTACATTATATATGTATATTATATAATATGTTATAATTAACATATTTTAACATATAGTATTTAATGTACTTGTTGACATATTAAACGTACATGAATATACTTTATATATTATATTAAAACACAATGTGACTATATTAATACAGTCTTCATAATCATTTAGCCATCATACAGTATCCTATGAAGCGAACATCGCAGTTTAGCTACTTTCCTGCTGTTAGACAACTATTATAATTCCTTTTAGATATTTATCATTATAACAATAATGTCTAAAGAACATCCCCATGCATGAAAGTTTGTTTGCTTTTTTTTTAACATCTTCACGCAGAGAACTTTTTCCTTTTAAATCTAGAACAAGCTAGACAAGGGGTCAGCAGCTACCAAGCGAGGGGCAGGGTCTGGGTTTCGCCACCCCCCCCCCAGCACGGCTTCCTCCGGGCACTTTAAGTCACCTCCACTAAACAGCCACTCACGCAACGCTGCCAGGAGTGTAAGGAGGTACTGCGTCTCTGAAGAGCGATTAGGCAGCAATGCCACCCTGGGTCCTGACCTAGAAATATACTTGAGCTTCTGAATAAGCATCTTCTGACCAGGAAGTTCACCATCTCTAACAAAAAAGCCTGAAAACAATCTAAACATCCGTCAACAGGGGACCGGTTAAACTTCGTGTAGTTGTCTGCCCACTAAAATTACCTGGGGGGTGGCAGGGAGGTGTCCGTAACGACAGACCTGTAGGCAGCCCGGATCAATGAGATGAGGATCTCAGAGAATGGTCTGGGCATTTAAACCTTGCTGGGTCCCTGCAATGTCCAGCCAGACCTGACAGCCACTGAGCTCGTCTTCCACACACATTCACTCAGTGGAAGCCGGGCAACTATCAGCAACACGCTGGACGGTGTGTACAGCAACTACCATTGCTGTGAATGAAAGAGAATGTTTTTTCTTGTACGTGCATCGAATATTGCTGGAAAGATACACTGAAAGAAACTGGTATAATAAGGGCGGCCCTTGGGAAGAGAGATTAGGGGTGTGAAATGAGGGGCTTATATTTCAATGTATATCATTTTATACTGTTTGATTTTTAATCAGGTGCACTGAAAAGTTAATAATCTTGAACAAAATCATAATTTAATTTGTGAGCCGTTTCTCAAGACCACGTGGCACTGGCCAGTGCCCGTGCTCTCAGGGCCTCCACGGAGCCCTGCACACGTGGAAGGGACCAAGTGCCCTTCTTGGCCTTTTGCTCACTGCTGTGGCCCTGGCAACTCCCTCACTCAACGTGCCAACCTAAAGCACACAGTCACCGGCCGATACGCCGGGGAGATGTTTGCCCGTGGCTCCCCTCCTCGCCCCCGAGGCCATCACCAATGACACGTGCGTGGTCTGGGCCATCTCTTCCTAAAGAACATGTCAGATTTACAAACCCATCTTTAAGTGAGTTTCTCAGCTGCAAAGCAGCGACAATTCCATCCTTTTCCTAAAGCGCTTACTTCAGGTAGCGTGCAAACGCCGTCTCTGCGGGATTCGCAGTACCAACATCGTTTTCAGAACTAAGTGAGCTGCATCTTCTATTTGAAACAACTGCTTAGCTAATTTCATTCCATCATGTATTTCAGCTCAACAAGCCACACAAAAATTCAAGGCATCTAAAAGGTATAGAACGCAGTTTTACACTCATCAACACACAGCTGGTAATTTCAGAGGTTTGCAGAGATTACTTAAGTAAAATACTTTTTCTATAGGTTGCTTTCAACAGCTGTGGGAGTTTATAACTGAGTCTCAGATATATTACTTAAGTGTCTTTTAGGTTTTTTTTTTTTTTTATTTTGAGGAGAGGGCAGGTCCGTTTAGAGTATTTACCTTATGATTCTGATACCAAAAAAACAATTCATTCATATTAATGGAAAGAAGGAAACTGTGTTGTCTATAACAAGATTCCTTTGAAAAATGACAATATGCATGCCAGAAACATCAAGAAAAAGAATAATATAACAAGAGGTCAGATTCTGGAATACCAGAGAATCTTTAAGGATCATCTGTTTGCAAAACTCTTAAACGTATGCATTCATTCATTCATTCATCGAACAAGTATTTATTAAGTGCAACCTCCTGCCAAGCCCTGCACTAAGCACTAAGCCACGAGAAGAGGGCTAGGATTAGAAGAATTCCCATATCTAACCATAACACAGACATGTTCTTGTTTCATTCAGTTACTCAAATGTATGCTTAAAGCGGCAAATTTAAATGATATTCTTGTTACTATTTCTCAATCATGTTTTATAAGAGAATTGAGTAAATGAGAATAGTTAATTAAGAGCTAAATGAAATCAAATACACTACATTTGTTCCCCATCACCCCAAAGGTTTCAACTGTAAGTTAGAAAAAAGAAAATGTCCAATTTTCTGGGTACACCAGGGAACCACAGTTGGCAATCTGAAGTATTTATAAGGTGTTAAAGGCAGAACGTATTAGACTGCTGCTTCTTCCTAACACATCCTAAATCAACACCTGTTTCATCTCTGGAGGAACAAGCAGGTTAACGTCTAACCTGTCTCCAACTTGTGAAGGAACAGAGTTGCCATGACAACTGAACGAAAAGTTTAGTGAGCAGAATTTACCAATGAAATGCAAAATTCCACTCAATTCCATTTAACTGGTATATGTGTACTTGTAAGCAAAGGCTAGTTTTCTGTTTGTTAAATCATCAGAATAAATGATAATGTGTTCTGTGAAAAGTTTCATGGATAAAATGTTTAAAAACACACACTCCTTTTTGTCAGAGTAAGCCACAAATAAATAAAATTGAACAATGACTGTTTGACAAGTCAGTCTTGGCAATGTGGCCTTTCACTTGACAGGATCTCGAGCATACTTAAATCAAGGAAAACCAGATACTTCTAAAGTTAGTACCTTTCTTAGGTTGTGTTAAATTGTCAGGTAAATTCAGGCACATGTTTCATTTCTACTGATATCCATTACACAATGTCACCTAGGGTATTTTCAAATAAACAGACTTATCAATTTTCCTAGAAAAATCCTTCTATCATAAACACACAGTATATTTAGGTTGTCCACACATGCTGCATGATTACATTATTAACGTCCAACATTATCCTCACTGGAAACTAGAGTGAGGTCCCCATCAGATATGCAGGTTTCCCATCCGCCCCCATCGGCTTTGAGGGACGAATTTCTACTGCCCCAGTGACCGCCCTGCATGAACTGGTGGTCATTTTCAAGTAGACATCTGTGAATAATCAGACACCCGTGGTCACTGATTTAAAGATGTATTACTTCAAACACAGAAATGCTCTTATTTATGATTAAAAGGTCTCAGGCGTGGTGATAAAATCATCTTCGTAAAGCAGACACTTATTTCTTTAAAACACTACACTGGGCACAAGTTCTAGAGCCCGATGTACAAATTAAACAAGATTCAGGGACAAATAAAAAGAAAAATATTCCAAATGTACATATGAATGAGAAGCACATGGCTAAAGAGAGAGGAACGTGATAGCCGGGGACCCAGCCTCATGCTAATACTGAAATCTTATGTAACAGAAAGCACCTGCCATACAACACGTACCCACAACATTAGAGTATCAATGGCTGCATTTCATGGCTGCGTTTATTGCGCTTAATAGATTATACTATTTTGGCAGAAACAGAAAGTGTGCAGTAAGAAAAAAGTGTGTACGTGGCGTGTGACAAGGCGCACTGTCCTTTCCAGAAGTCCATCGCAGAGGCAGCTGGACAGCTTCTGGCTGAACACAGAGGGTCGGCAGCCCACCCGCTTCCATCCCCCACCCGCGGCCTCCCACCGAGCACGCCTCACAAGAGTGCCTGTGTGGTTTGAGCCATGAGTCATGGACGTTCCGTTTACAGACGGGGTGGGGTTGAGGGAAATCACCATTCCATGCCCAGTAAGCTGGAAAAGCCCATCCTGTTTTTCCTCTTCTCCAGAGTAATCATTTCTCACAGACCAGAGATAAAAAGAATGCTTGGTAAGTAGGAACTCACTAAATATTTCAGCACTCTTACCCGCAAGGGGAAAGACTGACTTTTACAGCCAAGGACACGATCTCACCCTGAGGGCCTAACCGTTCACGCCCGCGAGGGACTCGGACAAGCGCGATGAAACCTTTGCTCCTTTGCGTCCACACCAAGACAAGCAGTGGCTGGGGAAATCGGCGTGGTTCCAGGTCCCGAATCAGACTCGCCCGCCAGGAGCTCACACTGGCAGCCAGAGCAATTCACGAGCGCGAGGGCGACCTTTTACAACCCCCTTGGCCGAGGAAACACAACTGCAGGGCCTTCCTTAGGCTGGCCTCACAGGCAGACCACGAGAAACACAACCCAAAGCCACAGCGACAGAAACCAGCGACCTCTCTACATCTACACTCTGCGCATCGAAAGACCACGGGCTGGCCCATCTCCCAAGACCACCTACTCAGTCAAATGACAACGTGGAACATGACCGACTCGGATTTCAGAACTGAAAATTAAAACGCCTGTCTCAGTTTTCAAAGTATCCAGTCCAAGCCCCTCAGCGTACCCAAGGTACCCCAAATCTCAAAGGTCGTGTCACCTTTTTCCCTATATTTCAAATCTTACCTAGGTCTCTCCCGACCACCGACTGGAGAGCTGGGGGCAGCTCCTGAGCCCTGCTGGAGACCAGGCCGCCTGAGGCTGGAGGAGGGCCGGGCCCCTGCCCCGCCGATGAGAACAGTGCACACAGATGAGAACAGTGCCCACAGATACGGCCCACGCTCACCAGCCTCCCCGGCTACACTGGCCTCCTGAGGGTCGTCACGGACTTCGGTGTTAAGTACTTTAAAGTTCATGGCATAGCGCTCTCTGTTACAGGGACTACCACTTATTTTCACACAGAGGAGGAAGGCTCTAGAGAGTTGTTACTCAAATCAGGTCTCTCCGCCAACCTTACACTCAGTCCCTCCCTCACGATGCAAAATACTCCAAAGACTACTTAACATTTAAAATAACTTAAATCACAGAGGCAGCACGAATTTGTTAGAGCAAAATCCAAAATACCAACAAAATATAAAACACAGAAGGGTCGAATGAAAGTTTCACCCGCCGGTTGACCACCCCTGTTACAATGCTGGTGTGCAGGGCCGCTCACCTTCTTACACACGCACACAATCAACCCCACACGCCCATCCTCAACATCATTCACAAGCTTACATCTTGTTTTTACTTTTTCTAGAGAACACCTTTCCACGTGCACATACACAGGCACACATGTACACGTGTGTGCATGTGTATGTGCATGTGTGTATATACATAAATACACATGTACGTGTGATATATATAAATATATATATATAAACAGACATAAAGATTTGGTGGCTGCAGAGTATCAGCCATTGTGCAGCTGTGTCACTTCACTTAACACGTTTCCCCCTGCTGCTTAAATAAGATTTTATTCTTGGTAAGAAAAACTTGCAAATAATTCTGAAAAATACACCGTACTCCTAAAACTATCCCTGACCACCCAGGCCCCTCCACCCGGGTCTCAGTGACCGGTCTTAACATTCCCCTGAAAACTCAAGTCTGTTTCATCACCGACACCATCCAGGTGAAAAAATAAATAAATAAATAAAATCACGTGGCTTCTGTTCTGTCTCAAGTCTCCCATCTATAGAAAGAGAAAACAGTTCAATTTCCATAAAGCCTCAATATGAATGATACTGAATTCCATGACTTAAGAGGCTCTCCGTAACACTTATTAAAATCGTTCTGTACCGCATTTTATTCTTTTCACAAGATTTTCAAATATATTACCTCCTCACCACAACCTTATTACACAGGACGGGTGTGTTACAAACGCCAAAACTGAGGCCCAGAGAAATGGAGAGACATGTGGGTCCCATGTCAACATGGTGCACGAGACAGGACGAAATCGACGGCCTCCGCGATGAACAGAAGCCACGACGTGAGCTGGACCGGCCCCAAACCCCTAATACCCCCCGGGCCCCAGGGCACGGGTCAGGACCAGGAGATGTGAGCGGGTGGGTGTGCTCACGGATCCAGAGCAGCGCGCAAGGAAGCCTGCAGGAAGACTTAGGAAGTAGTAAAAAGAAAGCGACAGGGGCCCTCTGCACAGCGCAGGGAACTACATTCCGTGTCTTGTAATAACGTATAATGGAAAAGAATATGAAAAAGAAGGTGTATATACAAAGGGATAACTGAGTCACTGTGCTGTACACCTGAAACTAACACAACATTGTAAATCAACTGTAGTCCCGTATAAGATAAAAATTAAATTAATTAAGATAGTAAGCCATGATCCCTTTCCTCACGTTCTCACCGTCTAGGGAAGGAAAACTCAGGCACGAATCCAGATTCAATTCAGACCACCTTTTGTGTTATCACGTGTATTGCAACTAAACAAACAGGCTCTCACCACATATCCCCACAGCAATGCCAAAAAAAGAAATCAAACCTGTGATTTCTGTGTCACGTGTCTTACGTTACAGTCAGTAAAAACGCGAGCGTAGTGGGGCTAATCTGTGTTTCTTCCAGAATACCCCCCCGACCCCAGGACGACCTCAGTAGAAATGCTAGCGTCGTGGGGGCTGGCAGTGGAGGCTGAGGGGAGAGGGCGCCCTCCTCCTGGAGGGAGAGTAAACCCTCGGTCACAGCAAGGGTGACAACGGTGCATCTTAACGTGCATGTGGTACTTAACGCAGGGGTGAACTCCTCACCGCGTCTGAATTACCTTCCTGTTATAGTTTCCAGTGTGTTCTTTGCTGTTCATGCATCTCGGCCTAGGACCTGCTGTCCTCAGACTGTCCTACCTCGGTCTGTACGGGTGGAGTGCAAAGCCACAAGCCCTGGAGATGAGCATCAGACGCTACTGGATAACAATGTAAGTGGATTAAATCATACGTATATAACACTAACCCTGGAACGGGTGACTTAACGTCGTTCTAACAGAACCATGTGGATTAGCACTAACTAGGCCATGTGGCCTCAGATATTCAGGACTGGAGAGGCGCAGGGGTGGGGTCTCTCCTTCCCACACCTCCCAAGTGGCTGAGATGCTCTCCTCTACTCCTCACATCCCAAGTGACACGCATGCTTACTCGCTTCGTCTAACTGGTCCCAAATAAGACACTGCCTAACTGGTGACCTCTTCTGCCTCCTTCTTGCATACACATTTGAGGTGGAAACTGGTCCACTAATTTACCAGAGACATTAAAAAAAACACCTTAAGATAAAACTTCAAACTTGACCCAGACATGCAGTTCAAGAAGTCAGTGGGCACACCTTGGCTCTTAAAAGTTCCTAAGTGAACATGCTGCCCTGAGATTCAAGGGAACCAAGAACCCAATTCTACTTGTTTGAGCCACCAGACAAATAACCTCATTTTGTTCTCGTTTATCCTTCTGGAAAAAAGAGTTACATCACACACACATATATGTGTGTGTGTATGTGTAGGTATACATCAATTAGTTAAAAGTGAAAGCACTGTAAAGACCAGCAAATAGAGAATTCTCTCAAATTTCAAGACCACGATTTAACTTTATAACTTTAGAGCTTACACATCACAAATACCATAATCGCAGAGTGTCCCAACTCCTTCTCCCAAACTTGTAAATTCAATCTCTTCTGATTCTTTTTCTGTTTTCCTAGCAAGCTCTTTCCTCAAAGCTACGAAAAGGACTTCTTGTCGAGATCCTGAAAAAATACACTTAAGAAGGAATCCCAACTGTGATGACTCTTTGCAGGTGGAACGCTGGGAAGCACGAAGATCTGAAAATGACCTGTGAGGTAAGCTACTTCCACCAGACCTCAAAGTTCCTCTCTAATCAAGTCCAGCGAGTGCAAACTGGAGGGGCGAGAGGACGGTGGGGAAGTTGGGGAGGTGACAGGGCCGGGCACAGGGTGAGCAGAGCACCGTCCAGGGCGAGACTGCAGAGAAGTGGGGAAGGGCTTAAAATGACTAGTGGAAGTCCATCACTGAGAGGAAAGAGAGAGAAGAGCTCTAAACAAAAAGATGTATACACAAACCGGATCTTATTTTTACTTAGGCTTTTCCCCAAAATGTATGGCGATCTATGCTACAAAACCGCCCCAAAAGCCAGCCCGAATCGTCCTTTCATTCTCGAGACCTACAAGTTACTGCCTGTATTTAAAGGCACTAAAGAATACAAAATCAGGGACTTCCCCAGGCGGTCCAGTGGTTAAGACTCCACACTTCCACAGGTTCCATCCCTGGTCAGGGAACTAAGATCCCACGTGCCGTGCGGCGTGGCCAAAGGGGGGAAAAAGAAGACAAATTTCACAGACACAATTTAAAAGAATACAAATTCGCGTTAGGCGTGCTAGAGGTTCAACCTAAGGGTTGCACCTTAACTTCTGAAAATCTATTCAACTACAAAGTGGGCCCCCAAGGGCAGCTCATTGCCTGTCTGAGGTACCCCCTTCCCCCCAAAGCACGTGCCAGCTCCTATTTGGTTAAATCTGGATAGAAATGAAGCGCGAGGTCATCATTCTGTAGGGCGAGAGAGGGAAATTTTCCAGGAGGCTCTCCCAGGACGGTTGCGCAGCGTCTGAGAGCTCAGCCAGGTGAGGAGAGCAGGAAGAAAGACTCGCCCGGGCGCCCTTGGTCGACGTGGTGTGTCATGGTTGATTTGGCCCTCATCTTCCTGAGTCTTTACTGCATTTCTTTTTCCAAGGGGAACCCTGGGCAGGGACACACTGCTGAAGGGCCCTGAGATCTCCAATTTTCTCCTGGGCATTTACCTCCCAAACTTGCAGAGAATCCTAATGAGGTCAACAAAAACAAACCTCCAAAACCACTCCCTGGCCCAATTTTGTGTTCTTCACTAGACACCAACAGGAAGTCAGAACACTACCCTGAGAATGTTCCCACAAAGTTAGAATCAGTTTCCCTAATATGGCCAGGCCCTAAATATAGCCACAGTTTTTTTGTTCAAAAGACACTCCCTTACAGTTGTAGATGGAGGAAACGGTGGTGGGCAAGTGAGCAACAGAGCACAGGAAACCACGACCGTGCATTCAGAGGGCTCTGTGTCCTTGACAAGGGCTGCCCAAGCAAAGACACCTGGAACACATGCCCTGTCCTCTCCAGGCTTTGTTCCCTCCACCGAGTCTGGGTTACCGGCAGGGAAGAGGAGAAATTACACACCCTGCGCCAGAAGTAATTCTACCGAGTTCTGAGAAGCAACACAGCATCACTAGTACCCAAAGCAGTGAAAGGAGTAGAATTCCCTGCTTGAATTGTAAGGATTCAGTTCACCTACAGAACACACGGGAATTTAACGAAGGTGTGTCAAGTCTTCACAACCTACCTTCCAAATAACAACACACACCCACACACACCCCACGGTCACAAAAGACTGGTAACGTTCACATAACTGCCGTGAGGGGCTTTGGGCGCTTTCAGCGAATGGGATTTAAGCGGAGCAAAATCTAGAACACAAAACTTGGCCCAACATGCAAAGTTTCGCTTGAAACTTTTGAAAGGTTAAGTACCCTGGGTCTAGACTTCAATTATAAACTCCTTCTGCAAGACATTTTAGCCAAAAAGCACCCAGCAGAGTGTCCGAGTTGGAAGTAGATGCTCAGTAAAACACCTGCTGGGAAAAAACGGTTACAGGGAAGTAAATGAACTTCTCAACACAAGCGTGCCGAAAGGCAATACAGGCCGTTCCAAGGCCCCGTGTAAAAGTTAGCCCGGGAGGGCGGACGGGCCTAGAGCGTTCAGGCCGGACTGTGCGCTCAAAGCGCGCAGGTCAAATGCAGGGTCTGCCGCCGCCACCTGCGGGTCGCGCTCTCTGCGACTTCACGTTTCCTCGGCCGTGAAAGGGGGATCGGATCACACCCGGCGCCCAAGGCTACCGGGCGAGCAAGCGGGAGAAAGCAACCGAAGGCACCCAGGATGCCAGCGCGCCGCCCGCGCGCGCGGCGCGTCTCCGGAGGCGCGTACCGGGGGTCAGTCCGTGCGCACACGCACCAGCTTCGCCGCGCGGGCACCTCGGGCCCCGCACACGCCCCGCGCAGCCGGCGCCCCGCGGCGGGCAAGCGACTCGCTGCCAGGCACGCGTCCGAGAGCCGGTCCCACGGCGAGGGAGGAGGCGGTGCCGCGCTCGCGCCGCGGCGTCTCCCACACAATAGGCTGCAGCGGCGCCCCAGGCCCCCCCGCGCCCCGCGACCCCCGGGCCCGCGGCGGGCACCCCGGGAGCCCCGGCACCTCCAAGCGGGGTGGGGGGGGCGCCGCGCGGCGCCTGACTGGGGCCCACGATGCCGGGGCGGCGGCGGCGGCGTGCCGGGGGGACCCCTCCCCTCGTCCCTTCCCGCTCCGAGCCCCTCCGTCCCGCGGCCCCTCACCTGAAGGCCGGCCCCTCCCGGGGCGCCCGGTCCGGGGCCGCCGCCGCCGCCGCCGCCGCGGAGCCGCCGCCGCCCTTCCTGTTGAAGAGCCTCTGCAGCAGGGTCGGGGCCATGGCGCTGCGGCTCGGCTGCGGCTGCGGCTCCGCGGCCTCGGCCCGGCTCAGCGCGCGGCCGGGGGCGGCGGCGGGGCCATCGCGGCGCGGGCAGCTGTGCTCGGCGCCGGGGCCGCCGGCCGGTCATATGACGGGGCTGGCCCGCCGCCGCCGCCGCGCGCTGACAGTTCTCCCTGCGGGAGGAGCCGCCGCCGGCGCGGGAGGAGCGCGGCCGCCATTGGCCCCGGGACCCCGCCCGGCCCCGCATCCGGGGGGCGGGGGCCGCGGGGGGCAGGAGACGGGGGGCAGGGGGCGGGGCGAGGCGCTTAAAGGAGGGCGGGGGTGGGGCCTCGTGGATGGGGGCAGGGCACCTAAAGGGGGCGGGAGCGGGGGGCGGAGGGGGGCGGCGCTTAAAGCGGGGGCCCCGAGGGCTGTGGGCGGGGCCAGCTGGGTGGGGGCCCTGGTGGGCAGGGGGTGGGGACCCGGGGGCTAGGGCTGGGGGCTGGAGTTGGGGGTGGAGGTGGTGTTGGGGCGGGGGGGCGGGAGGGCGCTAGGACGCGGGGCGGGGTCTCTTGGCGGGGCGGGCCGGGGGGTGGTGCTGGAACTGGGGCCGGGGTCCCGTGGGGCGGGGCGGGGGCGCTGGGCGGGGTCCCGTTGGGGGGGCGGGGGCGCTGGGCGGGGTCCCGTGGGGGGGCGGGGCGCGGGTGGCGCTGGGACTGGGGCCGGGACCCGTGGGAGGGGGCGGGGGGGGCGCGGCTCCGAAGGCGGCGGGGGTCCCCGGGGCGCTGCGTCCCTCAGAGCCCCGGAGAGCTGCAGGGCGGGTCTTTGTCGCGTTGAGACAAAGCCGCTGAACCTGAGCCGTCGCCTGTGCAGGTGCGCGGGCTCGTTCGCGGGAGGCGTGCGCTCGGGGAGCGGGCTTCCTGCACGAGGTCGCCGCTCAGAGGCTGATTGGACGGAATCTCGCGACACCCAAGGTACTGGCGCTTGTGCCGGATCCACGTGAGAGTTCTCCGGGTTTGCGTTTGTGAGGTTTTGGGTTTTTTAAATATTTGGTCGAGTAATCTGCTGTTTGGCATCTTGGGCCACCATCCCATAGTTACGTAAAAAGTTGCACGTGGAATTCACTACGTAGATTTAGAAACTTAAGCTATTTTAGAACAAGGGACTACTTTCCTAATACACATGTAACAGAGCACATCCTAACCTGATACCAGGCAGACGGTGTTTGGTGTGGGGAAGGGAGGACTTACCGTGGTACCTGAGTTCACTCACCTGCCAGCCCCTCCCTGGGTCTGTGAGGACTCCCGGCTGCGGTGTGAGGGCCCAGCCTTCCAGCGCTGGCTGACCAGCTTTTCCACGGTGGTGAGATCCCGACCCACACCATGAGCCGCGGTCACTGAGCGCTTCACCTGGATTCTCTTAGACTTGTTGGAAGGAGGACTCCTGGAGACTCAAAAAGGCAAATGTATTTCCATGAATAGAAATATAATCCAACATATCTCTTCTGGGCCCAATTTAATTTGCATTATCATTTTTTATTGCGTAGGTTTCTGGCCTTGGTGGGAAACTAGCTGTGAGTGAAGATGTGCTGAAATTTCACAAAAGTATGGGAAAGGTGGTAGAAATTGAAACGCAGTCATTTTTTTTTTTCCTTCAGATTTTTACCATTAAAGTGGTGAATTAAATGTTCATGCTGGTTCATCCTTTTCCATGTTGGCGTGTGCACAGAACCCTGATTTGCAGCTCTGGTGTTTCTCTCTGTTTATTGAAAGCATCTACCTCACAGGACTGCCAGTATTGATCAGTATCCTGTATTTCAGGTATTGGTCTCATCTGTTGTGATTTTTTAAGACAAGGTCCCGGGTCATATTATGGCCGGCCACACACCACCGTTCCTTACCCCATCCTTGGTTAGAAAATGTCTTTTATTCTTAAAACTAAAATCTGCATACTCGTGGTGTGCCTAGCAGCTCTTGCAACAGCGTACCAAAGAGGAATTTGCTGTGGTGTCCTTTGTTCCTCACCTGCAAGGGCTGTTTCTGTCCCACCCCTGTCCAAGTCTGTGGGATCATCCACAAGAGACAATTAAAAACTCAGCCTGCCCCGCCATCTCTCTCAATTTTGGACCTGACTGGGCAACTCTAAAGGAATAGTGTGCATTTACAACTAAAGACAACACTTCAGTTAGGGGAGAAAAAAGGAACTGAAATGGTGCCCTTCTCCCACTTTGCTTCCTCTCGACTCCACGTTGTTCCTCATCCTGGTTCTGGCCTCACCTCTCTTGCTTTGGATTTTAAGTGTTACAAAAATCCTAACCAGCCGAGTTCTGGGAGACAGCTCCAGACAGCCCTTGCACCTCAGCTTCATTGTTTCTCCTCCTGTCTGTTCCAGGCCTCTTCAGAAACCCCTTGTGTCCCCTGGCATCCGTTGGTCACTGCTTCACCCCTGAGGCTTGGTGTCGGCCCGGGCTCCAGCATTGGTCCTTCCATAGTCTCATCCACCTCATCCTCCGTCTTGGAAAATAATCCGCTGGATGCTCCTGCAGGCAGCTGTGGAGAGGAGGAGGAACTCAGACAATACCCTGAGGGTCTGGAGATGCAGAATAGGTCTCAGATGGGAAGGCTGACTTCCTGGTCCTATTCCATTCTGAGTCCCGGTGAGCGTTCCCTCCGATCTGAGTGTGAGTTCTGTAAATTGCTTTAGGTGTTTTGCTTCCACAATTAGTATGTCCTGGAGCCTGTAGCCTACCCGATACCTGTTACCCCCTTCTTCCCAACAGAAGCCCAGTTTTGTTCAGGTGTCCGTTCCTCCCCCAGGCCTGCGTGCCTCAGGGCAGACCGACACTGTCCCCAGCCTGAGTCTGAAAGATCTACGGGAAATTCCGTTGCTTTTGCAGGGTGGTAGCTCAGGAATGAGCTAATGGGGAACAGGAGGCAAGAGGGAAAGGAGCTGGAGGGGAAGGAGGCGTTCTGGAAGTTTCTGCACTCTTCTATAAGGAAGGAGGTGGGGTTTTCCCTTCCTTTGGAGGTTGTATGTCTACAGGTAACGCGATAGCTCTTTTGCTGCAGCCTGAGCATGAAACCAGCCAGAGCAGGGAGGTGTGTCCCTCGATAACGTTATTGAGCCATGGTCCCTGTACCCTGGCTGACCTTCCCCATTCAGTGAGATAATTTGCTAGTATCTGAAGCCAAAAGCAGTGTATAAGAGAGGGTCCCGTTTTCTGTCCTCAATTGCTTGTTATTTGAGGCAAATAAACCCTACCTGCTTAACTCTCAGTGTACCAGGGGAACAGTCATCACCAGTGGACCTCCTCTATTGTTTTCATATTTTGATGTCATTTTGCAAATCATTTATAAGAGGCAAGAATAAAGGAATGGTGAAAATAATTTTTGAATTAATTTTTATTGGAGTATAGTTGCTTTACAATGTTGTGTTAGTTTCTGCCGTACAGCAAAGTGAATCAGCCATACATACACATATATCCTCTCTTTTTTGGATTTCCCTCCCGTTTAGGTCACCACAGAGCATTGAGTAGAGTTCCCTGTGCTGTACAGTAGGTTCTCGTTAGTTGTCTATTTTATACATAGTTGTGTGAAAAATAATTTTTAAAATTTATTAAGAATTTAAACATAGCAAACTCAATTTTTTATTGCATATTTTCCTACCTTTGAAGGAGCATTACCCTAACTGGCCATGAATACAACTGTTGACAGGACCGAGGATTATGGATTTTTGCATCTCCAGCTCCGTACGTGGATTCTGTGAGGTAACCGGTAGCGGGGATGTGGGGTTTTTTGAAGAAATTAAATGTAAAAATGTTGATCTGATACTGTTACTTCTCAGTTTAAAAAACTGCCCACAAGACACTTCCTTCTTCCAAACTTTAAAAAAAATAGTTTCTTTTCAGGTAATATTTACCTATTTATTAATGCCTCTAAGGTGTGTAACTTTGGTCCAGGCACTTAAATTCATGCACATATTTCAGATTCTGTGGACTTTATTTCACCTCCATAGGTGAGGTCTTGGGAGCAGTACAGAAACCCTCTCCCACACACTCATTCACACTCAAACACAGTACGTAACATTTAGAGAATGCAGGAAGGTACAAAGATGGATATGGTCATGTGTCCATCTGCAAGCTGGGTAAGTAGAAATAGCTACACATAACATGTGTGTGACCTTCCTTCCTTCCTTCCTTTTTCTTTCTTTTTTTTTCTTTTTTGTTCACTTGTTCATTTGACAGGGATTTTATTTGGGGGTCTGATGACCGCTTAAGTCAGTAGTTCAACAGACATCACACTTCATTGCTCTTCAATCGTGAATTCTACCTGAATTCATCCAGTTCTCGTATTTAGCCAGTGGTCATCTGGTATGCCAATGCCACCTGCGCCCTAGCCACTGGCCCTTCCCTGTTTGTTGCACAAAAATTACTTTGGAATTCTGCTTCAAACTGGGACTTGCCCACCCGCATTCTGCCCCACCTCCACTTCCTCAAAGCCCACTAAAACGACAGCAAAGGAATAAGAAAGTGTCGGCCTGCAAGGAACGAGGACAAAGGGCAGGAGAGGTTTCCACAAACGTTCGACCAAGGACAAGTGTTTGCAGGTGGAAAGTGGATGAAGGAGGAGCAACTAGTTGGTCAGAGAGGAGGAGTTCAAGCCCAAGAATGAAGATGGGGGCCAGCCCCCCCGAGGCGCTGAAGCCTCCGCACTTGGGAGGTGAGGGTCCCTGAAGGACGGGTGAAGGTGTACACGTGAACTAGTTAGACCCCAGGGCCCTTCTGTCCTCACCCTGCACTACCAGGCACTGTCTATCCATCCGTGGGCCAAAGAGGGGCATCAGGTGAGTGCCTGGCCAGAGAGACAGGATGGCGGCAGACAAAAGCTCTCCAGGCATCTGCCGTGGCAGGAGCCAGTGGAAGGCTGGTTCTCTGCTAGAGCACCTGCTTGTGGATTTCACAAATCAGTGCTCCACACGGAGAATTTCTTCTAAAATGTTTAGAATCTCACTCTTCAGTATGAAGGGCAGTCCAGGAATCAGTAACCATGTGATGAACACCTGCAACATGGTAAGGAAAATACACACAGAAGTGAAAGGGATCTGGAGCAAACAGACAGTGCAAGGAGAACGGGACTTCAAAGCTGTAATTGATTAATAGCATCAAAGGGACAAAGTAAGATATGCCTGTAACACAAAAACAGGAAGCGATGAAAGAAGAACACTCAACAAGAAAGCTCTCTTGAAAATTAAATATACGATGTAAATAAAATAGTCAATGAAAAGAACTGAAGGGTAAAGTTGGGAAAGGTGGAAAATAGAAGAGGAAAGATGAGAATGTTGGTGAATCCATCCAGAGACTTACTAATAGGAGCTTCAGAAAGAAGATCAGAGAAAACAGTGGGGAGCAAATCACCAAAGAAATAATAAAAGAAATTTTCCCATAGCTGAAGGGGAGGTGTCCCCATATGGATAGGGCCTGCCCAGAGCAAGACATGTCCTTGAACTTCAAGACATTTCATCATTAAATTTCAGAACATCTTGGATAAGGGAAAAAAAACTGTAAAACCTTTCAGAGAGAAAAGCTAATCAAAAAATGGAACAGGACTCAGAACAGCATCAGAGCCGTTTCTAGCCGCTCTTGATGGTGACAGACAACAGAGCGCCACCTTAAACGTTCAGAGGGAAGACTGTCTTCATCCTAGGATCCTTGACTAAACTAAACCATAAATCAGTAGTGTAGAATACACACACTTTTACATACACGAGTTCTCAAACATTGTACCTCCATTCTTTTTCAGGCAGCTGGAAGATGTACGTTAGCAAAATAGAGGATTAAAACAAGAAAAGAGACGATACAGGCAAGAAGATACTAGGGAAACAAAGCAGCTAGGTGGCAGGAAAGGCGACCCAGGACCTCTAGAAAACAACAGGCTCGGGACAGGAGAAGGGAAGGGGCGCCAGAGGTGGCTAAGAAAAACAGAACGGAAGTCTTCGAGTGTAAGGAGTATATTCTTAATAAGTATATGGCGGAGATGCTGGAGCGTTGGGGGGAAATTAACAATAGGTAGCTGGAAAACCAAACAAATGATAAAATGAGGCAATTATTAACTTCAGAAAAAAAGAAAGCGTGTGCAGGAAAAGAAAAAGTGTGGTCGCAGTGCATTACTTGGCTCTTGGTCACTGAGTGACCGATATTTATATAGTCTCACTAATGTAACGTCAGCTACTGATTTAACAAAAATTATACGTAACTGTGCTGGGGGAGGGAAGAAGAAAAGTGGGGTCGGGGTAAGGGAGGGATAGTCTAGTATTTATTCACAATGGCGGGACGTCAAGAGACAAGGACTTAAATTGGCAAATCAAGAAACAGTGACAGAAGCATGTAACTTTTTAAAGATATGGAGGAAGATATCAGTGAAGCTAGCTAGAAAGGTTGAAGGTGGTAACCTGTAAGGCTGGGATTGGCTGTGGGGAAGGGTGGAGCTGGAGACTGCTGGGTTTTATTATAAAGCCTTGTAGTACTGTTTGACTTTTTATTTTATTTTTAAAACATCTTTATTGGAGTATAATTGCTTTACAATGGTGTGTTGTTTTCTGCTATATAACAAAGTGAATCAGCTGTACATATACATATATCCCCATATCCCCTCCCTCTTGCGTCTCCCTCCCACCCTCCCTATCCCACCCCTCTAGGTGGTCACAAAGCACCGAGCTGATCTCCCTGTGCTATGCGGCTGCTACCCACTAGCTATCTATTTTACATTTGGGAGTGTATATATGTCCATGCCACTCTCTCAGTTCGTCCCAGCTTACCCTTCTCCCTCCCCGTATCCTCAAGTCCATTCTCTACGTCTGCATCTTTATTCCTGTCCTGCCCCTAGGTTCGTCAGAACCTTTTTTTTTTTTTTTAGATTCCATATATATGTGTTAGCATATGGTATTTGCTTTTCTCTTTCTGACTTACTTCACTCTGTATGACAGACTCTAACTCCATCCACCTCACTGCAAATAACTCAATTTTGTTCCTTTTTATGGCTGAGTAATATTCCATTGTATGTACGTGCCACATCTTCTTTATCCATTCATCTGTCGATGGACACTTGGGTTGCTTCCAGGTCCTGGCTATTGTAAATAGAGCTGCAATGAACATTGTGGTATATGTAGCTTTTTGAATTATGGTTTTCTCAGGGTATATGCCCAGTAGTGGGATTGCCGGGTCATATGGTAGTTCTATTTTTAGTTTTTTAAGGGACCTCCATACTGTTCTCCATAGCGGTTGTATCAATTTACATTCCCACCAACAGTGCAAGAGGGTTCCCTTTTCTCCACACCCTCTCCAGCATTTATCGTTTGTAGATTTTTTGATGATGGCCATTCTGACTGGTGTGAGGTAATACCTCATTGTAATTTTGATTTGCATTTCTCTAATGATTAGTGATGTTGAGCATCCTTGCATGTGATTGTTGGCAATCTGTATATCTTCTTTGGAGACTATTTGACTTTTTAAATGATAGATATGTATGTGCTTGTGTGTGTGTGTTTTCCTTTGATAAAAAGTAAAGTTTGTTTTTAAACAGTCTCACTTGTGGACATTGTTCAAGTCCTATTTCTGGGCCCGATCCTGTGAGATTCCAATCTAGTGAGAGTGGGACTCAGGAAATGAAATTTACATAGAACCTCAAGAAATTCGGATGCAGGGACTTTCCGTTGGTGCAGTGGTTAGGAATCCACCTGCCAGTGCAGGCGATATGGGTTTGAGCCCTGGTCCAGGAAGATCCCACATGCTGCGGAGCAACTAAGCTCGCGTGCCACAACTACTGAGCCCACATGCCACAGCTACTGAAGCCTGCACGCCTAGAGTCCGTGCTCTGCAACAAGAGAGGCCACCGCAATGAGAAGCCCGCGCACCACAACGAAGAGCAGCCCCTGCTCGCCGCAACTAGAGAGAAAGCCTGTGCACAGCAACGAAGACCCAACGCAGCCAAAAATAAATTAATTAATTAATTAAAAAAAAAAAGAAAATTGGATGCAGATGGTTTGTGGACAGTACTTTGAGAAACATCACTCAGATCCCCTAGAATTCTACGCAAAGTCTTGCAAGAATGTGCAGTTTTTTGGAGAGAGACCATACTTTTAAGATTCTCTTTGATGGCCCCAAACCCAAAAAAGTTTAAACATTGCTGTTCTGTGTCTGCCTTCCTTCCAAGAATAATTGAGATTCCATTCATTAATTAAGGTCAAAAGCACAGCTAATTATTGTTGTAGTGAGTTAAACACTTTGTAAAACTCATTAATGTTATAGACTGGAAAGCACTGGCTGAATTTTCAGCCCATTGCTTAGCACACTACCAAGGAGAATAGCAGTGCATTAGTACTGCAGTGCATTGAATATAAATCGAGTGGCTTGATACACTGACACAAGTGTAAATCAACTATACTTCAATTAAAAAAAACTCTAGTGGCTTGAAAAAGTTAATGTGGACCCATTGGCACCTACCAGTGACGTTGACCAAGCCTACAGTTAAATTTTATTCAGTTGAAAAAAACGTGCATATGTTGTCATTCAGTATCTTTATCTAATAATGCCGCATAAATAGTGCTGGAGTCCAACTAGAAAAGTTAATGCAGGTATTTTGACAACCTTGTACTTTTATTCAACATTTTAGTAACTTTATGGTGTAAGCCAGCCTTTCTCAAATTTATTTAACCTATCAACCTTTTTTTTTTTTTTTTTTAATTTATTTATTTATTTTTGGCTGCGTTGGGTCTTTGTTGCTGTGTGCGGGCTTCCTCTAGTTGCAGTGAGTGGAGGCTACTCTTCGTTGCGGTGCACGGGCTTCTCATTGCAGTGGCTTCTCCCATTGCAGAGCACGGGCTCTAGGCGCACGGGCTCAGTAGTTGTGGCTCGAGGGCTCTAGAGCGCAGGCTCAGTAGTTGTGGCGCACAGGCTTAATTGCTCCGTGGCATGTGGGATCTTCCCGGACCAGGGCTTGAACCCATGTCCCCTGCATTGGCAGGTGGATTCTTAACCACTGCGTCACCAGGGAAGCCCCAACCTTTCAACCTTTTAAAAATCGTTTTTGTCTTTATAAAACATGGGAGGAGTTCATGATTTGTGATTTGGATTAAACTAGACAGCAAAATATGATTTTAGATTAATTGCTGGAAGGAATTAAATTTGGATTCATACGTTTTCTTTAAACCTTGCTATACATTAAGAAGTTAGAGCAGTTACTTTTTTATTTTAGTGACTATAAAAAGTATAAAATATTTTTAAAAGATACATCACATAGGCCAGCACAAACCAGTAGCCAAGTTAGTATTTTTTTTTAAATTTTTATTTATTTATTTATTTATTTATTTATTTATTTATTTATTTATGGCTGTGTTGGGTCTTCGTTTCTGCGCGAGGGCATTCTCTAGTTGTGGCAAGTGGGGGCCACTCTTCATCGCGGTGCGCGGGCCTCTCACTATCACGGCCTCTCTTGTTGCGGAGCACAGGCTCCAGACGCGCAGGCTCAGTAGTTGTGGCTCACGGGCCTAGTTGCTCCGCGGCATGTGGGATCTTCCCAGACCAGGGCTCGAACCCGTGTTCCCTGCACCGGCAGGCAGATTCTCAACTACTGCGCCACCAGGGAAGCCCCTAGTATTTGTTGAATGAATAACAACATATAGCATGGCAATTGTTAGTTATTTAAGCAGATTGTATGCCAATTTGCATATCAAATGTTTCTTATTAATAGATCAGTCATCTCTGATATTCTTAGGTGTAGCACCCTATTTCTTAAAAATAATAGCAAGCCCATCCGTAACACTTACTGTGTCCCAAGACCTTGTCCTAAGCATTTTCTTGTTGTTAGTTCATTTAACCCTGGCAACAACCCTATGAGGGAAGTAGTATTACCACTCCCATTTTACAGATGAGAAAACTGATACACGCAATTAAGTAGCTGTGCACAGCTCATGAACAGCCAAGCAATGATTAGAAACCATCAGTCTGGCACTAGAATCTTATCCTTTTAACTACTCTCACAAGACAAACTAGTACAGAAAAACAATTACATAAGCAATTATATCAATATACTGTACAATAAAATATCAAATGAAATCTGCATGATACCTCTTGTTTAACAGGCAAAGATTTTGCATCATTCTTTGATATCCTTGAACTAATATTTCTATTTCACTTCTCCCACATAATTTTATCTTAATGTAAAACAATTTGTATACTTCAAAATCTTTGATTATTCAATTGTACTCTGTAACAAAATATGTATATAAATTTAATTTTCTGGGCTAATGAAGCTCTAAAAATATTCTATCATTCTAGTTCAAAATTTATCAATATAACAAAAATTTATAATTCTTAAACATAAAAAATAAAATTGTTCTATAAATGCATTTCTCAATGACAGATAAAGCTAAGATTCACCTTATTCACTCTTATGGATAAATATTACTCATTGCAAGAATCAGACAAGTTCAACATTAATTCATACTTTTCCTTTGTTGTTATAGATGTAAACGCTGAGAAACTGTATTTACATAAATAAGTAGATGAGAATGGAAGGAATTTTGTTACAGCATTATAATTTTTTCCAAGTCAAATTTTTAAAAAACCACTGTGTTCTAAACATTAAAAATTAGACTGGTGTCCAACATATGAAAAACTCACTGTTAGAAGTTAGCATTAACTTCCAACTGTTTTTAATGGACTTTCTATTCTCTTCTACGTATTTGTTTTTTCCTTTCCAGTCAATTGTGAGACTCTCATTATTATAGATTTAGAGGATATTTTGATTTCTGTCAAGGGCTAAGTCCCTCACTTACTCTCATTCTCATAAAAAAATTTTTTTGGCTCTGATTTACCTTTCCCAATCATTTTTATGATCAACTTGTCAATTTTGTAAAAATCTGGGTTGGGATGTTTTACTGAAGTGCACTGCATTTTTGATGAATTTGGGCATATTTGATATTGTTCCAATACTGAGTCGTCCCATTCAGGAACTCAGCAAGTCTCTCCACCTCTGCAAGCCTTGTTTCATGTCCCACAATGAAGTTTCATAGTTTTTGTTTCATGGGTTTCGCATATTTTTTTCTGAATTTAAGATACATGTATTTTGACCACTTTAAAGGCATTCTTCCTTCCTTCCTTCCTTCCTCTGTCTCTCCCTCCCTCCCTCCCTTCCTTTTTCTGTTTTTCCTCTTGCCATCCCAAATAGATTGCAAACCCATGCGGGATTGGAAATGGACTGCCTCATAACCTCCTAAGTGCCTAGGACAAAGCTGTGCTGGAACGGTTGCTAAGCAAAGAAATACTTGTTGAAGAAATAAATGAATGAAAGTCCTGATTCATAAACTAGAAACGCGACAGGAATAATCTGGGAGAGATTCTTGGAAAGGATTCAAAAGAATTATAGTTCCTTAAAACTGGATGATAGTGCGGCTTGATTATACCACATGGCAGATTTGACAAGCTGTTTGATATTTTTTTGTAACTAAAGAGACAAAATGACCTGGATATTAGACAGATTCTCCCAGTGTGGATTCACTCAGAGATCCAGAGGAGATAAATATTTGCTTCTGATTTCCTAAGGCTTTGAGAAAAATGCTAAAGTTTTTCCACCTGTGAGGGTTCCCGAAACATTATTTTCACTGAACATTAAGGATCATTTAAAATTTTCTTTTAAGAAGGATGTCTGGGGAGTTCCCTGGGGGCCTAGTGGTGAGGATTCGGCGCTTTCACTGCCATGGCCCTGGGTTCAACCCCTGGTCGGCGAGCTGAGGTCCCGTAAGCCGCGTGTCGTGGAGTCGGGGTCTCCTTCCTCCTTGAGGCCAGTTTCAAACTCCTCCCCTCCCCCCAACCCCAGCTTTGAATCTCAGGTCATCAGATACACCACCCCCTGTGCCTCACTGCCCTTTGCCCTTATTTCTCAGAGATTTTAGCAGCTGGCTCCGGGTCCTTGTCTCCAGGAAAAGTCCTGTCATGATTCTAAGTCATTTCAATATCCGTTTGGCTCAGACTTCAGATTTCCAGCCCTCAGCCCCTTGACTTCCTTTCTTCCTAGGCTTTTGCCTGGGTCAGTCATGCACCGTGAGATCACACCCTAGAGCTTGACCTCATACTCTCAATGGCCAGCATCCTCTGGTACCACCACTGTCACCCCTGCCGCCTCTGGCCCCTGCCACCCTCTCCCTGTGCTGAGGTCTGCAGCGCCTCGACCCACCACCTCCCGGTCACGCCTCAGCCCCCCGGACCCCTCTCTCCTCCTTACCTAGCACACTGTCCTTGGTCAATCACTATTTCACCCCCTTGCGGAGAGTTCTAATTACCCACCTGCCCTATCCATCCTCCTTCCTTCCAAAATGCTAGAATTATAGCTGAGCACACAGCTGGCCATATACACTACATTTCCTGGGCTTCCTTGACTTAAATGTGGCCGTAGGACTAACGTTTTACCAACGGAATATGAGCCTAAGTGATGTGCGACCCCTGCAGGCTAGGCCCTTAAAGCAAGGGCAGTGCTTTCTCCTCATGCGTTCTTTCCCCTCCTGATAACGGGTAAAGGTGTGCCTGCTTCCCAGTACCCACGATTCAGATGGGAACAAAGCCCTACCACGGAAGACAAAGGAGAGAAGGCCCCGCCCTTCTGCCCCTTAAAGGATCCTCTGAAGCTGGGACCCAGTGACCTGGAACGGTCACTTCGGCCTGTGGCTTGAAATAGACCTAAAATCTGCTTTAAGTCTCAGAATTCATGTTGGATTGCTTCGTTACAGCAGCCTAGCTTGACTCTAAGGAATACAGCTCTCAACGCCCTTGGTTCTCTCTCGTCTGAATACTCCCCTGGCAGGACCACAAGCCTGGTTGAAGCTCCACCTCTCCCTCCCCTGCGCTCATCCACGGTATCCGGCCACAGAAAAACTCTTGCTGACCCGGCTCACTTTAATTTCTGGCCACTGAACTCCCAGTAGGCTTTGAACGCTGCCTGATAATCACACCATCCCTCCCCCTCGGCCGCCCTCCGGGACAAACCATCCTCCTTGCCCAGACCTCCCACAGGGCACCCCCAGCCTCACGCTCGGCTGGTGACCCTGCGTTCTATTTCCCTGAGGGAACTGAGAGCTCCAGGATTTCAAGGCGCGCCTGTCTCCTATGTTCCGAGCCTCTCGCGCCCGTGCCCACCTCCTGTTGCTGTGGGTGACCGGTCCGTTCTTCCACGTCTGCACCAGATCTCAAAACTTCTTCTCTAGGCAGAGACTTTGCCCTAGACATTCTCCCTTCTCTCCGGCACCATCGCATTTTCTCTCTCTGCTTCACCTTCCCCATAGCATACAAATGTTCCTTTATTTCTCCCACCTTGAAAAAAATCTAAAAAGCCTTTCAAGCGCCCCTTTCCTTCTGGCTATCCCTTCAGCTCTCTGCTGCTGCTTTTTTATATGTCTTGAATTTAGCTTTTGTCTTTTTATTTTAAATTATTTTGAAAAAATTCAAGCATACACAAAGGTAGAAAGACATACATCATTACCCAGTTTCAAAGACTGTAAACATTTTGTCAATCTTATTTCATGCACCCGCCTTCCCTAAATCTGGAGTATCTTAAACCAAATCCCAGATGTCGTATCATTCACTTGTAAATCATCCACTGTACATCTCTAACAGATAATGACTCTAAAAAATGCCAGTCACAATACCAATATCATACAACAAATCTACAATAAATACATGATCAGGGTTTAAATTTCCTAGTTTGTCTCAAAAACATCTTTTCTTTATAACAGATTGGCTCAACTCAGGCACTCAACATATTGTATTTAGAGGCGGTTTTTCGACTCTAACAGTTTCTCCCCTCCCCTCTTTTCATGCCATTTATGTTTTCTGGTTTTTTATACAAAGCTCATTTTCCCCGTGGAAGTCCCCACGTTCTGGATTCGGCTTACTGCATCCTCATGACTTTGTCCAGCATGTTCCTTTCTCTCCTATATTTCCTGTAAATTGATAGTAATAGCTATTTTTTTTCCATTTTTAAAAATCGAAGTTGATTTACAATGTGTTAGTTTCAGGTGTACAGAGAAGTGATTCAGTTATATACATATAGAATACATATAATATATATATTTTTCATATTCATTTCCATTATGGTTTATTACAGGATATTGAATATAGTTCCCTGTGCTATACTGTAGGTCCTTGTTGATTGTCTGTTTCACATATAGTAGTGTGTATCTGTTAATCCCAAACTCCTAATTTATCCCTCCCCCCCTTTCCCCTTTGGTAACCACAAGTCTGTTCTCTATGTTTCTGAGTCTGTTTCTGTTTCGTAGATAAGCTCATTTGTGTCATATTCTAGATTTCACATATAAGTGATATCACATGGTATTTATCTTTCTCTGTCTGGCTGACTTCACTTAGTATGATCATCTCCAGGTCCATCCATGTTGCTGCAAATGGCATTATTTCATTCTTTTTTCTGGCTGAGTGGTAGTAACACCTTGAGGCTTGATTCTCTGCTTTCTGGACCCCACCTCGGTCTCACATTCACCCTGCTACCATCTAAGACTGTGTGTGGTCAGGCTCCTTGGCGACCCACGTCCCTACGACGGACGGAATGGCCCATTCTCAGGCCCCTCTTCCCGCTCCACGGGCAGTGTGGGGACTTCTCACTGTGCCCCCTTGGTGACCCCTTTGTCTGGCTCATAGGACCCCACCCTTGGCTTCTGCTCTTAGCCTCGCTTGTTGCTCCTTCCCAGCCTGTTCTGCGGCTCCTGTGACCACTTCTGCCTCTACTTGTTGGTGCACTGGAGGATTCTCTTTCATTTCCCTTCTCTACGTGCACTGACTTGATGCCCTCATCCATCCAGTTCTCAGGCTTTGATGACCATTTCATACGTGCTGACTTCCTAGTTTTAGAGCTTTGGCCCGGGTCCCTCCCCCAAGCCCCAAATTCGTATAGCCAGCGGTTGAGCTGGTATTTCCATCTGCGTGTCTAACGAGCACCTCAGCATGGTCCCGTCTGTGACAGGACACCTGAGCTCCTTCCCGGTCTGCTCCCCCTCAGACTCCTTCATCACAGTTGATAGAACGTCACCCTTCCAGTTTTTCAGGTCAGAAATCTCAGAATCATTCTAGACTTTCTCTCAACCCCAGACAGAATCTGTCATAAATCCGAGTGACTACTTTCACAACACACCCACAGCCTGGATATTTCCCACCACCTCTACTGCTGTCATCCTGATGCCACCCTTTGTCATCTCGTGCCTCACCCCATGGCTCCTAACTGCTCCGCCCCACTCCCTGTTCTTAGCACAGCAGTTAGGGTGAGCTTTCAAAAGTGCAGGTCACCACCTCACTCCGGTAAGCATGGCCATCATCACAAAGTCTACAAACAGTAGATGCAGGAGAGGGTGTGGAGAAAAGGGAACCTCCTTCCTCCTGCACTGCCAGTGAGAATGTAAATTGGTGCAGCCACTATGGAGAACAGTATGGAGGTTCCTTAAAAAACTAAAAATAGAGTTACCATATGATCCAGCAATCCCACTCCTGGGCATATATCCGGACAAAACTGTAATTCAAAAAGATACATGTACCCCAGTGTTCACAGCAGCACTACTTGCAATAACCGAGATATAGAAGCAACCTAAGTGTCCATCAACAGAAGAATGGATAAAAAAGATGTGGTACATATATACAATGGAATACTACTCAGCCATAAAAAAGAATGAAATAATGTCATTTGCAGCAATATGGATGGACCTAGAGATTATCATACTAAGTGAAGTAAGTCACACGGAGAAAGAGAAATATCATATGATATCACTTATATGTGGAATGTAAAAAAACGATACAAATGAACTTATTTACAAAACAGAAATAGACCCACAAACATAGATAACAATCTTATGATTACCAAAGGGGAAGGGGGAGAGGGATAAACTGGGAATTTAGGATTAACAGCTACACAACGCTATATATAAAATAAATAAACAACAAGGACCTACTCTACAGCACAGGGAACTACGCTCAATACCTTTTAATAACCTATAATGGAAAAGAATCTGAAAAAGAATATATATGTATATATTCAGATGTGTATATATATGTGTGTATGTGTGTTTCTGTCCTGCTCCCCCAAAACTTCTCTGCCATCTCCCGCATGGTCTCCCCCTTGCTTTCCCCACTCTGGCCACACTGGCCCTCCTGCTGTCCCACCACCCGCCTGCCTCTGCCTCCCCATCCCTCTTCCTCCTCCCTCTCCCCCCGCTCCACTCATCTTAGCTTTAGGTGCTCTGCCTGGGCTGGTCTTCCCGCTGCATCAGCTCAGCTCACTCCCTGACTTCCCTCAGACTTTGCCTTTCCATCGAATCCTTTCCGGACTACCCTCTTCAACATTACGTTCCCCGAGAAGTGGAATTGGTGGGTCAAAGAGCATCAGCATTTGAGTTTTCATAAATCCTGAATTTGACCAAATTTCTGTCACCAGCATGAGCCTACAGGTTTTCCCTAGAGCCTGGCCAGCTGAGGCTGTTAACAGCTTTCGAATTCTTGACTATCACAGTGTAGTTTAATTTGCCTTTCTTTTCTCACGTGAGAGTTTGAACATCAGTTTAAGAGCCATTTCTGGCAATCTGTATGTCTTCTTTGGAGAAATGTCTATTTAGGTCTTCTGCCCATTTTTGGATTGGGTTGTTTTTTTGATATTGAGCCACATGAGCTGCTTGTAAATTTTGGAGATTAATCCTTTGTCAGTTGCTTCATTTGCAAGTATTTTCTCCCATTCTGAGGGTTGTCTTTTCGTCTTGTTTATGGTTTCCTTTGCTATGCAAAAGCATTTAAGTTTCATTAGGTCCCATTTGTTTATTTTTTATTTTATTTCCATTACTCTAGGAGGTGGGTCAAAAAAGATCTTGCTGTGATTTATGTCAAAGAGTGTTCTGCCTATGTTTTCCTCTAAGAGTTTTATACTGTCTGGCCTTACACATGAAAAGATGCTCAACATCACTAATCATTAGAGAAATGCAAATCAAAACCACAGTGAGGTACCTATCACCTCACACTGGTCAGAATGGCCATCATCAAAAAATCTACAAACAATAAATGCTGGAGAGGGTGTGGAGAAAAGGGAACCCTCTTGCACTGTTGGTGGGAATGTAAATTGATACACCCACTATGGAGAACAGTATGGAGGTTTCTTAAAAAACCAAAAATAGAACTACCATATGACCCAGCAATCCCACTACTGGGTATATACCCTGAGAAAACCGTAATTCGAAAAGCTACATATACCACAATGTTCATTGCAGCACTATTTACAGTTGCCAGGACATGGACGCAAGCTAAGTGTCCATCGAGAGATGAATGGATAAAGAAGATGTGGCACATATATACAATGGAATATTACTCAGCCATCAAAAGAAATGAAATTGAGTTATTTGTAGTGAGGTGGATGGACCTAGAGTCTGTCATACAGAGTGAAGTAAGTCAGAAAGAGAAAAACAAATACTGTATGCTAATGCACATATATGGAATCTAAAAAAACAGTACTGATGAACCTAGTGGCAGGGCAGGAATAAAGACATACATGTAGAGAACGGACTTGAGGACACAGTGGGGGACTGGGAAGCTGGGACGAAATGAGAGAGTGGCATGGACATATATACACTACCAAATGTAATAGCTAGCTAGTGGGAAGCAGCCGCATAGCACAGGGAGATCAGCTCCGTGCTTTGTGACGACCTAGAGGGATGGGATAGGGAGGGTGGGAGGGAGGCTCAAGAGGGAGGAGATATGGGGATATATGTATATGTATAGCTGATTCACTTTGTTGTACAACTGAAACTAATACAACATTGTAAAGCAGTTATACTCCAATAAAGATATTAAAAATAAATAAATAAAAATAAAAATAAAATACAAATGCTACTACAACATTAAAAAAAAAGAGCCATTTCTGAAAACTGTAAGTTCAGATTCCTCATCCACTTTTCTAAGGATGTTGGTCTTCTCATTTACTTTGTAGAAGCTCTTTGAATTACAGAAATGAGTACTTGCCTGTGATAATAGTTGGAATTGCCAACTACAAACTGGCACTTGCCATCTACCTCTACAAGGATTAAATCACGCAGCACGGCAGCTGCTGACCTTCAACCCCCCACTGAAAGGAGTTCAGGCTGGAGATCAGGAAGGAGGCCCTCTGTGCTCTGGGAAAAACTGGCAGAACAGGTCTTCAGATAGTTAGATATTTTCAGGAGCTGATTTTATGAACCTCGTTTCTTGCATCTTCTCATATCTGGAAAAGCACTAAAGTCACCAACGGTGACATCTGCTCCTCGTGACTAGCAGCAACCTTGTGCCAAAATGTGTGCTTGACTGCATGTCCCGCTTCACTAGAGTCACGTATATACTGGCCTCCCCCTCCGCCTCTTTGGAGCAGTTTCTCAGAGCTCTGAAATGCTGTCTCTCAGGCTATAGCCCTCCTTTTGCCCCAAATAAAACTTAGCTCACAACTCTCACATTGTGCATTTTTTTTTCAGTCTACAGAATAAAATGTTCCCAGCTTGTCATTTGTCTTTGACTTTATTTATGATGGGTTTTTCTATGCAGAATTTTTAAAAATTGGAAGTCTATTTCATTAATATTTTCTTTTATGGGTTCTGAGTATTGCGTCATACTATAAAACCCCTCTCCCATCTGAGATAACTTTTTTTCTTTTACATTTAAATCTTTTATGCATCTGGAATTCATTTTGGTACAAGATGTGCATTACATGTCCGACTTTATTGCTTTTTCAGATGGTCCCCCATTTGCCCCACACCGTTTGTTGAATGCTTCATGTTTTCTCCGTTGCCATGAAATGCCTCCCAGGGGATTCTTGGGCAGACTTCATGGCTTCTGAGCTGAGCTTGTGGTGACAGTGGTTCCTCTTTGTGAAACCTCTCCAGGCAGGCAGAGACCTCAAACATGCCACTGAGAGCTGCAAACAAGTCAAACCTGCACCAGTACCGGCATACGTGAGGTCTCCAAATTGCAGCCTGGAATGATGGGAGCACATGATTCCCATCTAGTTGGTTTCTCCACCCCACATACCATCTCTCCAATAAAGTCAGGAGGTGACAGGGAATAGTCACATGGTTTTGGTTGTTTGTTTTGCAGACTTTACTCCATCAACATGTGAGGAAGACCTGAACTTAATATTTGCAAAGCACTTTGAACTATGGAGAAGAAAGGTGCTATGTAATCCTCGTGTTATCTTTTAGGTTTCAAGCATGTTACTGTGACATCAGCATCCTAGGCTGAATGAAGTTTTATTTCAGTTAATATAAGTTCATCCCTCTGTGTTCAACTAGCTGTGAAACCAAGCCACTGGGTGTGGATTATGAGGGCTGAAGTTTTGGGGGGTGGGGTGAAATTTTTCAGAATTCGTGATAGCACATGAGACCACTGAAGCCGGTTTACCTGCCTTCTATCTACAAGGATGCTTTTTAAACTAGGACACACATCTATTGTTCAGTGATAATTATAGTGATAATACTGACACTAAGATACTGCAAAATCCTTCTGCACCTTTTGAATTAAGTTCTGAATCATCAAAAATAATTATAAGGGGGCTTCCCTGGTGGCGCAGTGGTTGAGAGTCCGCCTGCCAATGCAGGGGACACGGGTTCGAGCCCTGGTCTGGGAAAGTCCCACATGCCGCGGGGCAACTTAGGCCCGTGAGCCACAATTGCTGAGCCTGCGTGTCTGGAGCCTGTGCTCCGCAATAGGAGAGGCCGCGATAGTGAGAGGCCCGCGTACCGCGATGAAGACTGGCCCCCACTTGCCACAACTAGAGAAAGCCCTCGCACAGAAACGAAGACCCAACACAGCCATAAATAAATAAATAAATAAATTTAAAAAAAAAAAAAAAATAAAAAAATAATTATAAGAAATATAACTTAAGTTTCAAGACATTTTGGCTGTGTTCCTTAATGGTTAGGAGTTTTGTTTAAGACACAGACAAGGGTGAGTTTAATCTTGATTCTTCCACATTTTATCTGAGTAACTTTGAGCAAGTATCCCAACTTCTGTAAGCTTTAATTTCTCATATATAAAATGGTGATAATAATAGTACTTATTGTTATAGGGATTAATAAGAAAATCCATTTAAAGCAAAATAAGGCACTTCCTATCTGATTGGCAAAGATCAAAAAGATCAATAACACCTCTGATGGTGACAGTCTGGTGGAGACAGGTATACTGCTCAAGGGGGCGTACATCGATACAGCCCCCACATAAAACAGTTTACAGTATCTCTCAATATCTATCAAAGGCACACACATACCTCTGACCAGCACTTCCTCTAGCTGGAATTTATTGAACAGATGTACTTGTAAATGAGCAAATTGATAACTGTAGCAGATATTTATTGCAGTGCTGTTACAGTAAGAACAGAGTGGAAAAAACCTAAATTTCCATCTATAAGGGTTTGTTCCGATGGACTCATGCAATCAAGTACCATGCTGTAATAAAGAACAAGGAAATATTTATGCCATTGAATGAGATATTACCAGGATATACTGTTTATCAGAAGAAGCAAGGTGTAGAACAGTGTGTAAAAACGGGATGGAATATATATATATATATATATATATATATATATATATATATTTGTTTGTATAATCACAGAAAAGCTCAAGAAAAACACTTAAGAAAATGGTAGCATTGATTTCCCCTAAAGCTGGAATTTTCTGGTGGAAATCTTTGAAGTATTTCTTCAGTGGCCAGAAGGCTTTTCACTCTATACCTTTTTCATTTTTTGATTATATTCTTTGAACATGTAAATTATTTCTTTTTATTTTATTTTATTTTATTTTTTAATTTTTGGCTGCGTTGGGTCTTCGTTGCTGTGCGCAGGCTTTTCTCTAGTTGCGGCGAGTGGGGGCTGCTCTTCATCGCGGTGCGCGGGCTTCTCACTGTGGTGGCTTCTCTTGTTGCGGAGCACGGGCTCTAGGCGCACAGGCTCAGTAGTTGCGGCTCGCGGGCTTTGTTGCTCCGCAGCATGTGGGGTCCTCCCGGACCAGGGATCGAACCCGTGTCCCCTGCATTGGCAGGCGGATTCTCAACCACTGCACCACCAGGGAAGCCCTGTAAATTATTTCTTAAAAAGTAAATTGATATAAAGTATATAGAACACTGGTGACACATCAGCATGCGATACACATTAGTGCCTATTTAAAATTTCAGTTTAATGGTAATTGATTATCTTCCACTAAAAGATACGTAGAGAATTTTAAAAATCAGCTGTTCAAAAATTAAATACTATAAATTTTATAATATACAAATAATTTTAAACAATAATATTTGCCTTACTATAAATTATAAAGGCATTTCTTTGAGCCCATGCAGTCCCACAATCTGGGTCTGTTACCATTTACATTTCTCATAAACGGTGTTAAAATACCTGGCAATTTTATTTTATTTTACTTTCTTCGAAATCACCACCAGTGCATTTATTTGAGGGAAAAAGGGTCAGATCTTATTAGGAACTTCCAACTGGATAGGACTAGAGACAGTCATCTACCTAACATCTGGGTGTTCACAACCGCACAGGTGGCCATATCCTGCACAGGAGGCGTCACCATGAAACCGACGAGCATTTGACAAGGGGGACGCATTCTGAGCAGTCACCGGTGGCTCCTGAAAGGGGATCACACCTTATTTATGAAGCAGGAGAGCGAAGCTCCCAGCTGAGCTGCAGGATGAGAGCTGGGGCTGACCCGAGGGCTGTGAATGGGGGCTGGGATCTGACCTCACGAGCCTTTGTTCATCCAACCTCAGGCTCCACGAGCCATTCTCTGGCCCCCTGCACGAGGCAGACTCGGGAAATCTGCAAAGTAAGGGGATTCTGCCCCAATTCCCCAGGCCTGACAGTGACCAATCCACGGGACGTGGTCTCACTGCCACCCAGCCCCTGCTTCTGGACAGACGCATGGCACATACGGACACTGAAGCCCAGCTGGCCTGGAGCACATCTAGGTGTTGCTGGGTTGGTCATCTTACAGGTGTCCCACGATGGTCAGGCCTCACCCACGGTGTCCGGGCTGAGACAGCGTGTTTTTTTAGGTGATTCAGGTTACTCCGGGGCAACGTATGATCCTGATGACACCCGGCAGAGAAGCAGGCTGGAGCTTCGGAAGCACTGGCCCTGCACACTCGGGTCCTTGCAGCAGCGGATCCGGATTCGAACACTGAGGAGTGAGGCGGGAGCCCAGCCTGCAGGTGTTCACAGCCATGAGACCGCCCACCAGCAGGAAGGGGTAGGCCAGCGCGCTCACTGCCATCCCCATCACAAATCTGGGGTGGCTCTGGATGGCCAGGGCCTGGCCGAACCGCGAACCTGGATTCTGGTCGTTCCCCAGCCCCCCTGGGGTGTCACCCACACTGTCACCCACCAGGTAGGCACTGAGGAAGCGGGCCGGCAGGTTACAGCCCCGCAAGGAAACCACACCTCCCAGGAGGTGAGGGATCAAGCCGACAAAGAATCCCAGCAGCCCCGCTTCTGTGAACATCTTCCCAATGGAGCTCAACTTTCCGCTGTACTTGGCCTTCCTCCCACGAACGGGACCACGCAGCGCGCCGAGATGCCACGCAGCGGGTGGGCCCGCATGTGGGACACGCCCTGCGTCCTCATCATCAGGCAGGAGGTCTCCTTCACCACCGTCGTCAGAGACGTCTTCGTGCCACGCTTGACGGCAACCTGCTCCATCTCGTCCGGAGGGAGAACCTTGTGCACGCCGCCTGGGTCACGGTGCAGAGGGCGGTGGGCGCCAGCCGGGGGCTCAGGCCTCGGCACAGCCCTAGCTTCCCTCCCAGCCACCGCGCAGGGTCCTCGGCTCGGGTGGAGACGCCCGGCGGGGAGGGGACCTCCCTCTCCGGCACGCTGGTGCCAGTGCTGGGGGGCGGGCATCGGTTCGCGACCCCCCGGGACGAGCAGCTTCGCTAGAGCAGCGGCTGGCCGAGCAGCGGCACTCCCGGGCGCAGCCCCACGGAGGGAGCGTCGGCGGCCGGCGCCGTCTCCGGGGCCCAGGCCCGCGCCTGCGCCGTCCGCGCTGCCCGCCCGCCGCTGTGCCGCTGTGCCGCCGGCCAAGGGCGGCGCCGGTGTGCGGTGTGCGCGGTGCCCGGGGCCGCGGCTCCCAGAGCCCGGCCCCGCCTGCTGCCGCTCCGCCCGGCTCGGCTCCCGGGCCGGCTCCACCTTCCCCCGACACTGCTGTCCGGTAAGTTAGAAAATCCACTAAGTGTCCGTGGACAGAGGAATGGATGAAGAGGCTGTGGCACATATACACGACGGAATACGACTCGGCCGTAAAAAAGAGCGAAATAAGGCCGTTTGCAGCACCACGGATGGACCCAGAGACTGTCGCACTGAGCGAAGTACGGCAGACAGGGAAAGACCAATATCATATGGTATCGCTTGTAAGTGGAATCGAAAACAAATGATACAAACGAATTTATTTACAAAACAGAAATAGAGCCAGAGATGTAGAAAGCAAGCTTATGGTTATGGAATAAGGGTGGGGAGGGATAAACTGGGAGATTGGGACTGATATGGACACCTTGTATACATAAAATAGGTGACTAATAAGGACCTGCTGTGGAGCACAGGAAACTCTACTCAGTCCTTTGTAATGACCTCTATGGGAAAAGAATCTAGAAAAGAGTGGATCTGTGTATACGTATAACTGATTCACTGTGCTGTACACCTGAAACTAACACAACACTGTAAACCAACTATACTCCAATAAAAATTAATTATAAAAAAATAATTCTACTTAGGCAAACAACATGACTAGGAGGAAACGTTTTCCATATACAAATGAAAATGTCTCATGAGTTAGTCTTTGAGCAATTGAGAGTTTTGGGTAGATAATATGTCACTTAAGCGTCTCTCAGACATGCTTAGATTTTGAATAAGGAATGAAAACACTGAACGTACTCTGGAATTATTTGTTTATTTATAGTCGAGTTTTGCTTTCAGTTCTGAGTTTGGAGCAAATCTGGACGAACTGTGAATACGCGGAGAGTTCTTTTTCTCTTTGACTTTCATGTATTTAGACCATCAGGATGCAGTACCTTTCTCCTCAATAAACTGAGCATCTAGGTCTCATTCTTATCGGATGTTCTACTGTTAACATTCCACCTTGTTCTCCCCCATACTTTGGGAATAACAGCTTTTCTCTCTCTGGTTTTTAATTTCTTAGACATAAACAGTTTTTAGGCCATGCTATATGTATAATATTAGCAGGTGTCCCTCTAGGCTGGTGAAGTATTTTCTGGAATTTAAGAAGACTTAGATCAAATGGTGTCTCCCCTATAAAATTGTTAGAGATCTCCAAAGTTGAAGCTCCCATTGTTTTCCCACAGTGTCTTGAGTATTATACGTGTTATTATGTATACGCATTATTATACACAAATTATACACATTATACGTATATTATAATGATTTGTCTCTTTTGTAAAACAGTGAACCCCTTAAAAACAGCAATTCTATTTCTGCTTCTTATAACTATATGTCAGGCCTGGCAGGTATTAGGTACTCAGTAATGTCGGCTGAATAAAGACAGTTTTTCTCAGTAGATGTTATACTACTAATGGAAATACTTCAGCAAGTATTATCACTTCATTATATCTGAGTATTTTCCTAGATATAAAAGTAAACTCAAATGAATAGAGTCCTCATCCAGCATGCCTCAAGAATCTGAGTACAGAGGAATTCTGTTTTCCTAGATCCCATTCCAATTCAACTGTGTACTAAATAATTATGATCTAAATTCTCCATTTGAAGCTTAAAAGATTTGTTATTTACTTATTTAAATTTTATTTATTTATTTATTTATGGCTGCGTTGGGTCTTCGTTGCTGTGCGTGGGCTTTCTCTAGTTGCGGCGAGCAGGGGCTACTCTTCGTTGAGGTGCGTGGGCTTCTCATTGCGGTGGCTTCTCTTGTTGCAGAGCACAGGTTCTAGGCACGTGGGCTTCAGTAGTTGTGGCACGCGGGCTTAGTTGCTCCACGGCATGTGGGATCTTCCCGGACCAGGGCTCGAACCCGTGTCCCCTGCATTGGCAGGTGGATTCTTAACCACTGCACCACCAGGGAAGTCCAAGATTTGTTATTTTTTAATGACCTGAACACACAGCCTCCTTCCAACAGCATGGTCCACTGATCACTTTTAAGGGAATACTCAAGAAGCAGCTGAACCAGCTGGCTAATTTTTTCTGAAAAGGAACAATGATAAAACTATCATCACTAATGATAAAAACAAAACTGTTTTATTGGCAGATGTTCCCAAACATCCAGATAGAGAAAGAGCAATGCTCTTGGTGACCTAGCCAGCACGTTTCATGGCCTGACAGCTCTGACAACATAGCCTTGGGACATGTTCTTTAGCCTCATCTACCTGGTTTCCTCCTCTGTGAAAAGGGATTCAAACACCAGCCTCACAGGTTTTACAGTCAAGGTTGACTCTTTTTTTGGATGATGCTTTGTAGTACAGATTTCTGGGGCAACCAGCAGAGTTCCAGGACTTAAATAGATCCATTGTTGCGATCTGAGGAAAGTCATAACCCTCTCCGAAACCTTTCTTCTTAGCAAGGTGAGATATTCCTTTCTGTGGGCAAAAATACAAGCTCATTTCTCTGCTTCACACTGGTCTGCTATCCAGGGCACTCGAATGACTCTCCTATCAACAGCATAGAAACCCTTCATTTCACATTGTCACTTGTCATCTCAATGATGGAGCCACAATTCAGAGCCTGTTAAAAGCCTAGCTGATACCACGTAACCGTCAGCAGGAATTGCAAAAAGAACATGATAAGCACTAAGCCCTGATTTCACTAAACATAGCCATCCTTCGAATTTGAATTCGAGAAATCTATACCCCTCAATAGACGGTACTATTCTGGCCACCTGTAAAAATGACTTAACAATATGTTCCTTTGTATACTTGTTTTTGAGGGTCAATACAAGAAAAAGACTTGGGGAGTAGTAGAGTCTGTGTTTTGGTATTATCAGGAATTCCATCCATCATGTTATTTAATGCTCCTCTTATAAATTAGGGGGGAACCTAGAGATGGCAGACCCATCAATGACAATTCCATCTGAGTGTGAAAGCTCCTGAAGAGAAGGGAGGTGGATTTGAGAATGTTATAGAGGGAAACCGATAGATTGTGACAAGGAACATTTCTGAGGACCGGCTGCCTGCCAGATGCTTTCTGCTTCTGCAGAGTGAGAGCTTAAACATTTCTAGCCCATGATACTTTTTTAAAAATAGAGAAGGTACGACACGAGGAGAACGTAATTTGAGTGCGGGGACTTGCAGATGAGAGTTCAGTTTTGGACACAACAACTTTGGTGGGATGTGGTACAGGAAAGAGGACTCAAAACCTTCCATGTGACAACTCACCTTTTTGAACTTCAGACTGTCACCACCAGCCATCAGTGTTGATCTAGAACGGTTGACTTGGACGCTAGGATGCAGACGATGCTTACAAGGCATGTGAAAGCATCAGGCACACAGTAGATATTCAGCAACGTTAGTTCTTTTAATTCCCACAAATCATTCTGCCAAAGGAACTGGATCACGCTGTGGGAAAAAAAAACCCTCTTTTTCCAAAGACGTTTAAATGTTTACAGGAATTCTATACTGTACTTATCATTTTCAGTAAGTTTAAGGACATTAAAACTAATGTTAAGATTATTGGGAATAAATGTTACTACTATGAATTTAAGATATTAGTAATCCCAAATTATTCCATTAGAGATGTAATACCATTGATTATTAATGCCAGAGCAAGGTCATCAAAGACCTCCGTGGTCACTATATTCAGTGGATGTTTTCAGTCCTCTTTTTACTTGACCTCCCACGTTTACCTGTCAACCTGTTTTTCACTTTCTCCTTGAAACATTCTTTCTTTCCATGATACCGCATTCTGTTTTTTTTTTTTTTTTTTTTTTGGCTGCGCTGCACAGCTTGTGGGATCTTAGTTCCCCGACCAGGGACTGAACCCAGGCTCCTGGCAGTGAGAGCGCGGAGTGCTGACCACTGGACTGCCAGGGAGACCCCAGACACCACATTCTTTCCTTGGTGTATTTCCGACTTTTCTTCTCTGCCTCCATTTCAGACATATCCTTCTCTCCTGGGCCTTTAAATGTTGCGGTTCCTCAAGGCTCTGCCCTCGGACCTCTTCTCTACTCACCCTCTGCTTTGTTCCCCCAGAAATCACACCTGTCCCCATGAAATTGTCACCCGTATACTAATGACCCCTAAATTTCCATCTTGATCTTAGACCTCCCCCATGATATATCCAATTAACTATTCAACATCCCCACTCGAATGTCTCAAGGGTACCTCAAACTCAAAGTATCCAAGACCAGACTTAGGATATTCCGCTCAAATATTATCTTCTTCCAGTTTCCCACCATAAATCGCAAATAGCCTCCCCATCTCCAGGTGTGGTCGGTCCTTCCTCCGTCCTCTGTCACATCCCATATCCAATCCATTGCTTGGAACTGTTGATTTCACACCTCCCCCCCATTTGGCTTTCTCATCTATCAATTTTTATCCATCTTTACTATCAGCATCGTTGCACAAGCTAGAGTCACCTCTCACCACTACTAAGTGGTGCACAGCCCCCCTTCCATCTGTTATGGCTTCTTTGATTTTGTTCTCCATTCTAGAACCGGAGTAATCTTTAAAAATGCAAATCTTTTAATGTTAACCCTGCTAAAAATCCTACGTTGACTCTTTAGAGATAATCCTAAATCCTCAACATATCACAAAAGTCTCTGTCAATCAAAAGGGCCTAACAGACCTTCTCTATATAGACACTTCTACTTAGGGTAACCCTTCAGTCAGTCACCAGGATTTGTTACTTGCATGTCTATTAGTTTCTTTCGCCTTCAATCTCTGCCCCGAATTAGGGAAATTCATGGGAAATTCAGAAGACTGGCACCAACTCTCTAATCTCTGTGCGAAGTGATTAGGAGGAAATTTTATTATTGTTTTCTTTTTCTATGGAAAAGTGTTTTATTTGCCTCGGTTCACATTCTATAGATAGAGAATGACTTACAAAAGGTATAGAAGCCTAAACTGTTTTAAGATGCCAGGTCAAAGCCAAGTTATAGAAGGATAAACCAAGTCCAGTGCTGATGTCACAAGGAGCTCGGGGCCCTTTAAATATCTTGGAGTTTCTTACACAGTGTTTAAATCTTATAGGTTTAAAGATAGAGTGTCAGGTGCCTTCTTTCTAGTACATAGTGAATTGGCTTAGGAGGCCACATAAGGCAACTTTCGGGACCTCGCTAGCACTTATTTGCCTGGTAAGTAAAATAGGATGTTAAGATCACCTATGACACAGAGTTATGTTGAGGATTAAGTAACATTAATTATGTAAAGCACTCAGCACAGAGGCTGGCACACAGCAATGAGCAGCGGGTGTTGGTTAGTATTTTTTCTGTTTGTGATAATTATGAAATCCATTTTGAGGAAGTCCTTGTAGATGAATGTGAACATTATTCTTCGGAGAGAAGGAATACTAAGGATTTCAACAATGGTTTTTTGGGTTCACATTAGTGTATCATTGGTTTTGGTCTATCAGAGAAATGCACATTTTGCAATGGAAAACAGAATGAATCTTATTACTCCTCAGGAAAGGAGTAGACATAAACCCTCTTACCTGGTGTCACTGTGCACCGGTCATCAATACCCTTTTTTGTCGCATCACCTCCAGCTCCTGGAGGATGGATCTTGTCACATGGGGGTCCTCAGGCCCAGAGCGCATGGCACCATTTCTGTCTGTGGGATGATTTCTGCTCATGGCAGAGACTCTGCTGTCCCCTGGTGGCATCTGCTGTCTTCTGTTGGTTCAACGTTCCCACTCAGAAGACCTACAATTATCCTTAGAGTCTCACACCTAGCAGGCAGAGCCTGTGTGCTGCTTTTCCACTCTAATGTTTAATGATTGACCTTTTACTGGAAGCAGCCGTTTCTCTGAGTGGTTCAGAGCAGGGGTCCTCATTTAGGACCTTCTCCGACACGTTACCACCTCATCAACACCAGCGCTCCTTCTAGGAGCAGATTCATGCTGTCTCCTTAGAGAGTTGCATGTGGACCTCTTCCCCGAGTTCCGATTTTGCTGTCGGAGGCTGACTCTTAACATCTAAGATCCTGAAGCTTTCTCCCCAGTCCCTGGTGTCCTTCCTGATTTCTTACCTTTGACAATGGGGTTGGGTGTTACTTCAAACTGGTCTGGGTCCTTATCACAGCCTATTCCCATGTGAAGGTACAAACACAAGTTTATTTTTCTATAACTCACCTTAAGTTCAGTTTTGAATTGCCTCTTCCAAAGGGTTGGTGATACCATAATCTCTGCCAATTCCTGGTATCTCCCACCACCCCTGCGGTTGGATCTGAATTTGAGAATGTCTAGTTTGGTGACGAGTGTTTAGGTTGGGAGCCTCTGGTTTCCAGCGCCATCTGTCTACATGGGCATCCAGTGAGAAACTCAGCATCTTAACGCAGTCATCAGTTTCCCCACCCTCTGTTGGGCTCAGAGTTCCCTTCTGCAAGCTCCCTTGAAGTGTGGGCGTGTCTTTCCTCTTCCACGGCACACCTGGATATACAGGGATACCGTTTTGCTCACATTCCAAGTTAGGGCACAGGAGGTCTTTGAGAGTCCGTCTAGTTGCCACCTACCTACTCACACCATGAGTCCCATGAGGCCATATTCTCTCTCTGGGCCCACTGCCTTCCTGGGCTGTGTTCAGGTCTCTGGGCACACCTTCCTCCTGCTCTCGGATCTCACAAACCCAACTATGGAGGTCTGCAGTGTCCCAGGGATGGGACTGGGGAGCTTGGTTCAGACTCCCGATCTCGGGGACAGTGGAGACCGGCCCCCACTGCTCCCCTCCTTCTCTCCCCTCTGTACCACTCACAGCCTCCTTGGTCCCCAGCACAGGAGATGGGTTTGTTTTAGTTTTCTCTGCGAGTGGAAAGCCAGGCTCTTACAAAACATGTTTTATCCAAATCTCTTGCTCTGCCAGGAGTCTTTTTTGTTCCTGTAAAGCCAAGCCTTTTGCAACACCAAAGCCAGGAAGGACGCTTTCTTTGCTGTCACATCTTCCCTTAAAGCAATAAGCACAGAATGCCTCGCTGCTCGTTTGGGGTGGAGTGATGCACACAAACAGCGAGAGGATAGTGGTTGGAGGAGGCAACCTGTTAATATTATCCTGCCACACTTAACGAGGAACAGAAAGAAACAGTAATAGGCTCTTCGGAATAATATTCTTCCCTCACTTGGGATGAAATTGTGTCCTTAGCCTTCAGAGATAGTGCATAGTCTTGGCTCTGTTCTAGCTACACATGGGCAAGACCTCAGAACTCAGAAGCCCTGTCTTAACTAAGCAGACTGACACGTTGTCTTCTAGGATTTACCTTCTCACTAGAGATCAGTTCTGGAGAGGTTTTCAAAGGTATGATTCTGTTATTCGGGTTGATTTGAGGAATATGACAGTTTATATAAAGCTGTTACTTTACTGTGAAAACTCTAGACACAGTGAGAGTAACATTTGGATTAGTCTCTTACACCCAGAAACCTGTAATAACAGGAAGAATCACGTTCTATTTTCTAAGAATGCAGAGGCAGCCTCAAAGCACCTTTGCAGTTTTAACTTCATTTTTAAATATGCTGATATTAGTAATTATTATAATAAAGTATTGGCTATTTATGGTTAGTAATTGCTTACACTTATTGAGTACTTACTGTGGGTCAGATACTAAAGCACCTAGATAATTCACTTAATCCTATAAAAGCCTTAAAATATACATATTATTACCCAGATTTAGATGAGGAAACTGAGGCAGAGAGGCTACGTAATTTGTCCAAAGTCACAGGATAGTATCTATTAGAGATTGAATTTGAACCCCCCAAAGTCTGACAGCCAAGTAGAAGTGCTTAGTTATGCTGCCTAGTTAATCAGGATATTCATCTTGGTAAGAATGGTTATGAGGTTACGGCGTAAAAGTGACAATTTTTGGAATAATAAGCTAAAAGCTGCTTTTAAGCTAGTAAATCAGAATAAAAATTTTAATTTTAATGTATCCTTTGATATTTGGAGGCAAAGTTCAAGTTACCAGTTTACAACCGGAAATGAGACTGGGTTAGGGAACAGTTTATATCGACTGTTATTTATCAAGGGGCCCAGAGGTTATGTGCTGAGCCCTTCTGGATCTTCAGGGAAACAGAACGGATAAACACCATGAAACCGAAGGACATCAACTCATAAGAAATTAACATTTTACAGTAACTGTTCTTCTTTTTTTGGCTGCGCTGGGTCGTTTGCCCGGCGGCACGTGGGAGCTTAGCTCCCCGACCAGGGATGGCACCCGCGTCCCCTGCACTGGAAGGCGCGTTCTTGACCACTGGACCCCCAGGGAGGCCCCTACGGTCATTTTAAGGCGCCGGAATTTGAAAGGGTCAGCGCGAGAAGCTGATGGAGCGGCCCTTCTGGAGTTGTCCATAAAGGCACGTGGAGACGAACGCTCTTGCTAACATTTTCTCATAAACATTCTCAAGGCCAGACACCGGGAGAAGCGTCGGGGACAGAAAGAGAAAAAGACAAGACAATTCTTGCCCGGGGGGCGACAGCAAGGCCGCGGCGCCGGGAACCCTCCGCCCGGCCCCCGCCTCACTCCCACGGCCGGGCGAGGATCGAAGCACAACACGGCCGCCCCGGCCCGGCCCGGCCCGGCCCGGGGAGCAGGGACGCGCCGCCGCCAGGCTGCCCCAGACCCCCGGACTTGGGCATTTCCTGCCCCGTTTCCCAGACAGACGGAGCTTCACAGAAGCGGCCCCTCGCCAGTGAGCGGCGCCCGGAGGCTGGAAGGGGCGTGGCCGTCCGACACGCTCTCCCCCACGCCACCACGGCAGGAAGAGCCATGAAGCTCGAGCGACAGGGACAGAAACAACTGGGGCTGCGGCTTCAGTGAGCGAGAAAAGAGGGAGGAGCGGGGGCAGAGAAAGCACGGCCAGGCGAGCACGGCCGGGAGCGCAGGCAGACGCCGCCGGAGGTCGGGAGGCGACGCCGGAAGTTGGGCGGAGACGCCGGAAGTCGGGCGGAGACGCCGGAAGTCGGGCGGAAACGCCGGAAGTCGGGCGGAGAGGCCGGAAGTCGGGCGGAGACGCCGGAAGTCGGGCCGAGGCCTCCGGGCCCCTGTCGGAAGCGGCTCGCCAGCGCCGCGGTTCTTCGCAGACGCAGCGGCTTTGGGGTTCGGGCTGCGCGGCGGCCACGGGGTGTTCCGAGGCGCTCGCGAACGCGTCTGCGGGCCACAATGTCGCACCCGTCCCCCCAGGCTAAGCCGTCCAACCCCAGTAACCCCCGAGTCTTCTTGGACGTGGACGTCGGAGGGGAGCGAGGTGAGGAGGAGGCGGGGCTCCGGGGGTCGGGGTCCCAGAGGCTGGGGCGGGCGTGCGGAAGTTTCTGGAAGTTTCTGTCCGGGGGTGGTGGCGGCCTTTGGGTCTGTCTCGCCCGACTTGGCCGCCCTTCCCCACCACCTGCTTTTATGTTTGGGGGACATTCAGAAAACCCAGGTTATGCGTCTCGGGGGCTCCCGTCCCCCTGTGTCTCTTGCCACGAGACTTGTATCAGCAGTTATCGCGATATCTGTAAATTAAAGCGATTTTTGCGTTTTTTTCTCCTTGCTACGGATTCTTAACTTAGAGGTCCGTTCAGCTCGGTGGCCATCGCCTCTGTGTCGGCGTTGGGGAAAGTGAGGTGCGTGTGGCGGTGTGGTTGCCTAGGCTACGGTGGCAGCTCTGAGGCGCCTGAGATCTGGTGAATCAGCGCATTGCTCTGTAGCTGAGTTGCTCGCGGTGTGTTTGTGTGAGCAAAGGGGACATCCGCATTCAGGGACCGGGGGGACGGTTATGGATACACACTGTTGGCTGGAAAAAAAAAAAAAGCACCGTATAAAAGTTCCGGATTTTTGTTTTATTTGGTGGGCAAAACTGAGGACGTTAAGCCCGGGGTGCAGCCTGGCAGACAGCTCTGAGGACTGCTCTGAAGGGCTGAGGGAGGAGCCGGGATATGTGGGAGTTCTTGCAACAAAAACCGAGTCGTGGGAACATCAAAACGTGACCGTTAACAGAGGAAACCAGACGTGTCAAGTTAAGGGACGTCGCGCTTTTCTGTGTATGGGGAGATGCAAAAGTCCGGGCTCACTGAAACCCTTCCTTGGACGTGCACCTCGGCTGCCGGGGGCCAGCGTCCTGTGCTTTCTGACCCTGAGTCTCCTCAGGGGGCACCTTTGGGCTGGCTGCCGCGGCTGAGGGCTCGGTGGGCTTGGCACTGGGCGGCCCGTTGGTCTTTGTGCTGAGCTCCCGCAGGGCTCGCCGTCCAGGCGGCTGTAATGAGAGGGCTCGATGGCTGCAACATCCTTTGCTTACTGGTGCGGAGGTGATCCTCTTCCATTGACCGCGCGCGCGCACACACACACACACACACACACACACACACACACAGAGACTTACATGTATCAGTACATTCATTTTGTTTTGAAATTTAGTGCCAGGTTCATCTTTTACCTGCCGTAGGAATTGTCTAGAATGTGAACTTTTCAGATTTTGCTTCAGAGGCAGCACTGGGCAGGTTCCACAGAGCACAGAGACTGCAGCTGTACCTGCAGCATGGCCAAGGTGACCCCTCGGGACGTTTCATCTTCTCCTGTTGGTTACTTGGGGATGGGGAGTTATGAGCACATGGCAGAGGAATTAATCAAATGAAAACCATTCCTAGTTCATGGTGTCCTTAAATGGTGCTACTCTTCTGGCTGCTCTGTTGATGATCCTTTGTAAGATGTAGTAAAATAATTGTTTCAAATTCATCTAGATACATGATACTTAACATGAGGTGGACTGAATTTGAATATTAGAAAAATGACCAAAAAAGAGAACTTGGTATTTCAGTCACCATAATTTTACCAACTCTCCCTTTACCGTTTGCTTATTAAGCTGGTTGTTTTGCATACTGACACAGTTTCATTTTTCCTTTCAGTGGGTCGAATTGTCTTGGAATTGTTTGCAGATATTGTACCCAAAACTGCAGAAAATTTTCGTGCATTGTGTACAGGAGAAAAAGGCATTGGACCCACCACTGGGAAACCTCTACATTTCAAAGGATGTCCTTTCCATCGAAGTACGTATGCGTTTTCTGAATCTGGTTCTCCTTATAGGTGATTGAATCCTGTTCTTTAGGAGTTAGGGAAGAAAACACTAAGTAGAGGGTGAGAGTTAACAATTACATATAATAGATTATTATTCAGCCATAAAAAGTAATGAAGTACTGATACATGGTACCATGGGTACAAACCTCGAGAATATTATGCTAAGTGATAAAAGCAAGACACAAAAGGTCACTTATTGTATAACTTCATTTATATGAAATATCCAGAATAGATAAATCCATAGAGACAGAAAGCAGATTGGTGGTTGCCAGGGGCTAGGGGTAGAGGGATGGGGAGTGACTGCTTTTAATTTGTACAAGGTTTCGTTTTGGGGTGATGAAAAGAACTTGAAACTAGACAGAGGTGATAATTACCAATACTGTGAATGTACTAAATGTCACTGAATTGTACACTTTAAAATGGTTAGTGGTTAATTTTATGCTATGTAAATTTTACCTCAATTAAAAAAAATCCTCCAAACTGTGTGACGCAAAAAAAAAAAAAAAAATTACTGTTAGTTTCCAAAAGGATGCTTTGACATCTGAGCTGATAGCTCAGTGTCATAAAGGTTGGGCTGTGGCAGGTGGAATTAATTATGGGCGGGTACTGAGGTTTATTTCTACAGAAATGGACTACCCGAGCTTCACCAGGGTGTGGCCGTGGTAAACAGACAGAGCTTGACTGCCTCGTGGCAGAGAGTTATGCCTACTTCTTGGGCAGGATTGCTTGGGAAGCCCGCAGCCAACCTAAAGATTCCGTGTCTTGGACACCTGGGGTGATGTGTGATGAAAAGGTGACTTTTCACACTGTCTAGTCATACCTTGGTTCAGTGAGTATTTGATGGCTCCCCCAATAGACTGTAGGCTCCATGAGTTCAGAAACTGTATCTTCTCACCATTTTGTCCTTAGCATCCAGTATAGTTATTGAGTAGGCCCGCAATAAACATTTGTTTAATGAAGAAACAAATGAGTTAAACTGTAATTGAGTATTGAAATTTTTCTAAAACTTGATTAAGAAAAAACAGTGATTTTAAAATACTTAAACTGTTGATTTACTTTCACGTTTAATAAAATACCAAAATATAAGCATACCATGGAGATATTGCAGGTTCAGTTCCAGGCCACCGCAATAAAGCGAATATTGCAGTAAAGCAAGTCACACAAATTTTTTGTTTCCCAGTGCATATAAAAGTTATGTTTATACTGTAGTCTGTTGTGTGTAATAGCATTATGTCTGGAAAAAAAGTATGTACCTTAATCTAAAAATACTCTTTGCTAGAAAATGCCCAAACAATTATAGTAGTAACATCAAAGATTACTCATCACAGATCACCATAACAAATAATAATGAAAGTTTGAAATATTGCAAGAATTATCAAAATGTGACACAGAGACATGAAATGAGCAAATGCTTTTGAAACAAATGGCACTGATAGACTTGCTCTATGCAGGATTGCCACAAGCCTTGCAAGTTGTAAAGAAAAAAAAAAAAAACACAGTATCTGCAAAGCGCAATAAATGGAGGAGTGCCCGTATGCTGATAAAGGGTGTGTAGAAAAGAGGTAACTTAGCAGGCCTGGGGCAGCTGGCCTTAGAAGAGTCTACTTGCGGGTGGCCATTGCCCGGAGTCCGGGGGCGTGGCGCTTGAAGCAGGCTCTGAACGCTGAAGGTGACTTGCTCTGCCTCGACGCCGTGTGCGGTCTGATTTACGCTGGACACTGCTCTCCTGCGGGACTCTGGGGGTTTGCTTCCTGCTGGGCAGACAGCACCTGCAGGGGCAGCCCCAGCAGAGACCTTGGGTGCTGAGTCTCTACAGGGCTCTCCTGGGGGGAAACACTGTGCACATGTTGCTGCCTTTCTTTGCGGGGGGGGAGGAGGAATGTGCCCTGTGACCGTTCGTGGGAGCGAGGGAGCATAAGGGAACGCCTGGATTCCTCCAGGCTCTGCCTGTATCTTCTCTCTTTATCATCCAGCTGTGTCGTCTTACTTACTACATCCGTGTAATACAGACAGATACTGAGTTCCGTGAGTCCTGGGAAATCTCTGAGCGCGCGGCAGTGTTCCTGGGGACCCTTGCTACTAAGTGATAATATTTGCTGAAGTACTTGGATTACAGTGTAACAGACCTCTTGGGAATACTTGGTTTATTCAGTAGCGTTTTTGAGTAACCATTATGTGCCCAGCCATGCACGTGGTTACCAAGGAGGAAAAAAGGAGTTGCTGTACTTAATTGTTTGCTGGGAGAGACAGATCATTATGATACATACGATAAAAGGGAGGTAGAACCAAGATGCTGTTGGAGAAGAATAAGGAGTTCCAGTTTTGGGGTCTGACAGTTTTATAGGGGAGGTGCCATATGAACTGATTCTTTGAGTGTTAGTGGGCCATCAGGGAGTAGGAGTAGCTGCGACTCAGATTGTGAAAAGCCTTTTAAGAGTCTGGAGTTGCGAACGGGGGTGGGGAAAGGCAGGAGAGCAGTTGTCCTTATTACGGCTTGTCCGTTAGTCAGCATTGCTGCAGTCGTCCGTGGCTTCTAATGGTGATTTTCCTTTTTTGTAGTTATTAAGAAATTTATGATTCAGGGTGGAGACTTCTCAAATCAGAATGGGACAGGTGGAGAAAGTATTTATGGTGGAAAATTTGAAGATGAAAATTTCCATTATAAGGTAAAGTAGACAAAAATGCGTGTTTGTTGCTGATAATAAAGGTTGTTATGTGTCTGGAATACTTGTTGAATTAGGATAAATGCCTCAGATGTGCTCAGATCTCCTTTACTTGTGAAAGGTATCATATTTGTAAATATACATCTCTTTTTTGGTTAATAAATTTATTTAATTTATTTATTTTTGGCTGCGTTGGGTCTTTGTTGCTGCATGTGGGCTTTCTCTAGTTGCGGCAAGCGGGGGCTGCTCTTCGTTGCAGTGCGCCGGCTTCTCATTGCGGTGGCTTCTCTTGTTGCAGAGCACGGGCTCTAGGCGCGCGGGCTTCAGTAGTTGTGGCTCGTGGGCTCAGTAGTTGTGGCTCGTGGGCTCAGTAGTTGTGGCTCACGGGCTCTAGAGCGCAGGCTCAGTAGTTGTGGCGCACAGGCTTAGTTGCTCCGCGGCATGTAGGATCTTCCCGGACCAGGGCTCGAACCCGTGTCCCCTGCATTGGCAGGCGGATTCTTAACCACTGCGCCACCAGGGAAACCCCATAAATATACATCTTTAATACGAAAAAATTTCATCCAGTAGTGATTTTATTGGCAGGAATGCAACAGCTATTTCATTGTGATCCAGGTTTATATACTTCAGTAAAGCCAATGTGTTTTTAAGGGTGGCCACCGTATGGCAAAACTGCTTCCAGGAGAAATGTGCTCGTCAGAGGGGTGGTAACTTGTGCATGTTCATGCTTAAATCTGAAGCGCAGCAAAAGCATCGCTGATGGCTGGGGTGTCGGGGGATTTGCAGACTAGCAGATCTGGTGAACGTCCAGGCCCCTAAAGGACATCAGGGTGCCTCTGCCCTCTTAGCTTCCTTGTCCCAAGTTGTCCCCATTGGGGCGTGTTGCATCGTTCAAGTTATAAGAATGGACGTGTAAGTACAAAAGTAAAGTGACTTTTTTGGAAATGAGGAATATGAACAAGGTAATTAGGATAATTTGAGAATAAAATGTCATCAGTCTTTTAAACAGTTTATTGCTTAGCTTGGTCACTGGCGCCAGAGTTTATGAAAAATGAAACGCCTTCATGATAAGGAATTAAAAATCTTGCCAGAAAGACAGGATTAAAACACATAGGACAACTGGAGAATAATATAATAATACGCTAGTAAATGCTAAGTTGATTGTGACTCTTTGTGTATGCTGTAGGAAAAAAGTATGATATATATCAGGGAAGACACTGAGGGGGAATGGGTACTTAAGCTGGGCAAACTGGACCTCGCAAGGTGGCTGAGATTTGGTTAGAAGGAACTAGAATACAGATGCCAGTTTGAGGGAGGGATGTGAGTGAGGAAGGACGAAGGCGTGAGGAGGCTGAGGAAATAAGGTTAATAATATTGAATATCATGGGAAAAGCACCAAACTTTTGGAAGGGAGAAAGGGAAGCTACCAGAAGGCTGAACACTAAGATTATGTGGTGGACACGTGGAGAAAAAGCAAGGGGGCCTTTTGCAAGGGCATCTGGTTCTTCTTGCCTTCTACACGCTTGGTGGCCTGGAAGGCAGGGCTAGATACAGGTTGAGGGGTAAAGGCACCTTAGGCGGGAGGACTAGCGTGAGCGTTCACGTGCGGCCCAACAAGGAGTGCGTTTAGGAAGCCTCAGGGTCAGGTGGAAGGAGGAAGACAGTGGGACCACAGAGCCTTTGAACAGGCTGGGCCAAGGCAGAAGTTGGGTTTCGGGAGGTACACGGCGGTTCCTTTTGGGCATTCTCTGAAGAAGTGCTTCACCCGGATGAAAGCCGTAATATTTGGCTTCCTTGGAGAGTAGGAAAGGCCCTAACGGAACTTCCACCTAAACTGAATGTCCCTCGCTGTTCTTAGCGTAAAGAAAGAATCATAAAGGAAGAATCATAATGTAGGCCTGAGAGCGGGAGCCCTGTTGAATGCTTTTCAGAAAAAAGCGCCCCCGTCATAAGAAAGGGCAAAGCCGAATTACTAGATCTTCATCTTTTTTTTTTTTAAATCTCCCTGTGCAGATTTTTTTTTTTTTAAAGAAATTCACGTTCTTTTATTTATTTATTTATTTATGTATGGCTGTGTTGAGTCTTCGTTTCTGTGCGAGGGCTTTCTGTAGTTGCGGCAAGCGGGGACCACTCTTCATCGCGGTGCGCGGGCCTCTCACCATCGCGGCCTCTCTTGTTGCGGAGCACAAGCTCCAGACGCGCAGGCTCAGTAATTGTGGCTCACGGGCCCAGTTGCTCCGTGGCATGTGGGATCTTCCCAGATCAGGGCTCAAACCCGTGTCCCCTGCATTGGCAGGCAGATTCTCAACCACTGCGCCACCAGGGAAGCCCACTAGATCTTCATCTTAAAGATGAAGCGTAAGCATTTTCTCAATATGGCCGGTTTAGAAGTACCACCCCTGCCCCCCACGATTGTCTCTGTTACTTCATTCGGTTTCATAAGCTTTTCTTAAAGTCTAAAAAGTGATTAAGTATCCCACGTTTTGTGAATTAAAGGTCACAGTTGGTACGAAGTAAGATTACACGACAGCGTGCGGTCTAAATGGTACTGCGGTCCACCCTCGTTTTGCGAGTGGCTGGTAGAGAGTAGTTCAGACAGCAACCCTAACCTTGGTTCTCTTCGATGGCTTACTCCTGCAGCACGACAAGGAGGGATTACTGAGCATGGCGAACGCAGGCCGCAATACAAACGGCTCTCAGTTCTTCATCACCATGGCTCCGACCCCTCACTTGGATGGCAAACACGTGGTGTTTGGCCAGGTGATTAAAGGAATGGGTGTGGCAAGGATTCTGGAGAACGTGGAGGTGAAAGGTGAAAAACCTGCCAAAGTGAGTACCAAGTGACAGGGTAATACCCTCATTATCCTAGCTGCCGTCTTAGGAAACGTAAGTAAAAGGCTCAGATGATGGTTAGCTGAAAGACATGAGGACGGCTCTTGTCAAAGAAGCCTGGACCTGCCACTTTTTCTTCAAACCTGTTTTCTACACTGGGAGAGATGAGGGCAGTTTAAAAGGAGGTTGTTTTGATTTCAGCATCAGTCTTGCTGATTTTGGTAACTTAACGCTCCTAGACCTGCAAAGCTTTGAGTCAGTGTGTACATGAGTACAGAGAGAGCAGGAAACCAGGAAACCTTGGTCTCCTCTCTGCCGTTTAACTTGTGCTTTAGGCTTGCTCTTGTTATTTAGCTTTCCTTGGCCCGTTTCCTCATCCTACGTGAATCATTTAAGGGTTTAGACTGGACTATGTCACTCCACAGATGCTTGTGTTCTAAACGTCTGTGAGTCCACGCGGCCACCATAGACCCACCCTCATGGGCAGGGCTGTGAGTGGAACTGGGGGCTCAGACCTGCAGGAGGGGGGCCGCCACTCAGTGTGCGAAGGGAACAGTGGTCAGTGAGTCGCAGGCACGTGCCCCACGTGAGGAGAGCTCCGCGGGGAGTGATGACACTTTCCGCTGAGTCTGGGTGCGCGGAGCTCTGGATAGCGGCAGCAAGTGCGCTTGCTGCGAAGTGACGCCGCTGCGCTCCCCGGACTGTGCGGGGAGGTGCGCCTCCCGACGCCGGCCTGTCGTGTTAGAGGCGGCCTGGGCGGCGTTGCCCGCGCCTTGCAGCTGGGGAGCTTGTAAACCCAGACTCTTTGTGAAGTCGCCGTCAACGTGGTAGACGCGTCTACAGTTCAGGGTTGTTTTTACAGTTGTGCGTTACTGCAGAGTGCGGAGAGCTGAAGGGAGGGGACGACTGGGGACTATTCCCCAAGGATGGATCTGGTGACAGTCATCCAGACTTCCCCGAGGATGCAGACATAGATGTAAAGGATGTGAGTACTTACACGTGGGTTAAAGTGTAAGTACTTAAACTGCTAAAAATATTTAGCACTAAAATTTTGAGCTTTTTGTATCAGTCTGTCTCAATGATAGAACTTAGCGCTAAACCGCGTTACATACTCAAACCCAACATATTCGTGTTCTTTCTTTTATACAGGTAGATAAAATTTTATTAATAACGGAAGACTTAAAAAACGTTGGAAATACTTTTTTCAAATCCCAGAACTGGGAGATGGCCATTAAAAAATACACAAAAGTTTTAAGGTAATAAAATATTTTTAATAAATTGCTGTAAGAACTTGAAATTGAATTAACTGAAATTCAGGAGTTTTTTCTATTTTTGGCATATTACTTGCAGAGTAACCAGGTGTATTGAAATAGTTGCATTTCTTTGGTTGCTTCCAGATTCTTACTTTGAAAAATTTCAAAACACAGAAAAGAACAGTACATAGATAGCCATGTACCTTTACCTGTGTTCACCAGGTTTTAAGTTTTGCCACACTTGTTTTTGCAGAATCATTTTGAAAGGAAGTTGCACATACCATGACACTTTACCCCTCAATATTTTAGCAAGCATTTCCTGAGAAGCCAGGACACTCTTCTACTTAGCCTTAAGACTATGAAAACATCTCTCAAATACCATTATGTCATCCATATTCAAAGGTCCCCAGTTGTTTCAGTTTTTTTTTGTTTTGTTTTTACGCCAGTATCCATTGTATCCTTTGGTTTTATGTCTCTAAGCCTCCTCTAATCTTTAATCTCCACGTTTTTTAGTCATTTGCATTTTGTGGCGTCGAAGCCCGTTGTCTTACGGAATACCTTCTGTGTGTCTTTATTGCTTCCTCAAGATTAGTTTGAGGTTACATATTTTAGCAAGGACTTGAATAGGTGACGTGTATGTTTCCTATGATACCATGTCCTGAAGGCACATGGCAGTTCCGCCCGTTTTGAGTTTTGGCACGTGGTGAAAGTGGCGTTAGCCACGTCTGTGTTATGAAAGTACCTTTCCCCTTTGCAAATAATAAGTCCTCTGTGAGGTGATAACCGTGAGATTGTGTGAACATCGCATTCCTAGCCTTTCATCCAGTGGTTTCAGCATCATTGAAGCCCTTTGCCTGAATCAGTTATTACACTGACGCTTGCAGAACTGCGATTTTCTCAGTCATTCTGCAGTTTCGAGCTGGCATTCTTCTGTTTGAAAGACCCCCCCCCACCCCTCCTTTTTTTAAAGTATTACTGTAGTATTTGATCAATTCAACGAATTATACTATTACCGTCGTTCTTTCTGATGCTTGAAGCCTTCCCGATTGTCCGGTGGGAGCCCCTTTCCTGTATCCCTTTGACTGTTCTGTTAGTCTGTCAGCTCTTGCTTTCTGCCACAAGATGGTCCAGACCCATCTTATATGTAACCTTGTGTCCAGATCTGAGTTTCTCCAAGGAGCCCTGATTCTTTTCAGTGGGGGACAGACTCCAGAAACCAATTTCTGGGGGCCAGGCCCTTTTCAGTAAACAGCTCGGAACTACAGTAAACTACAAGTCAGAAGCACCACCACAGGGCCCTTCACCTGTCCCCACTCCAGGCCCTGTCCCACAATGACAGCCTTGGTTCCAAACCTAATTACACTGCAAAGTGGGCGATGGAAACCTGAGCTTTACAAATAGAAGTGTTCCTACTGTATAATCTCTAGGTTTGGGGATTGTTCTTAAGTTGGCTTCTTTGAACATTTTGGGAAAGAAGTTGGAACAAGTGAAAAAAAAAGTCTTCTAAAGGAAAGCATTTAATAAAAAGATAGTGGTCATTAAGAACGTTAATATTAGCATGTGATCTTTTATATCAGAACTGACACAGCACGTTTTGACCGAGTGGAGGAGAGCAGAGTTAAGTCTTAATGGGGCTGCTTGCTGCTTGTACCGATGTGTTCTCCAGGTATGTGGAAGGCTCGAAGGCTGCTACTGAGAACGCAGGCGGAGCAAAGCTGCAGCCCGTCGCTTTGAGCTGCCTGCTGAATATCGGCGCCTGCAAACTGAAGCTGTCCGATTGGCAGGGAGCAGTCGACAGCTGTTTGGAGGTAAGTCTGCTGATGTTACCTTTTTGAAAGAGTTGGATGATGACTTACTACTTCGAACAAAAGCAGTTTTATGTGACACTACTGTTATCTTATTGCAGAGGACCTAGTGAGACCCAGTGAAACATAATCTAAGTCACTTGATCTCTAAGTATTTTGGACCTCAGTTCTTCCTCTCAAACCATTCATTTAGCTCATAACACTATATCACTTAATTTCTCTGAAGACACTTTCTTCCTCAGCTCATTTATTCACGTAACTGTTGAGCGCCTGCTATGTGCCGGGTATAGGAAGACAGCGCCAGGAACGATTGCGACTGCGGCCGGCGAGGTTGTTAGCAGAGTGTCGTCGCTTTGCGATCTTGAGCAAGTTCCTACTTGTAGGGTCTGAATTTCCTTATACGCCAGATGGAGATACTGCCTTCCTCCTGGGATTGTCGTGAAGACCGTGTGTAATGCACGTAAAGCGTCTAGCGTGGTGTGGGGAGCAGGTTAAGCAGCTAACAGACACTTCGGTGTTTTAATTGTAAGACCCTCCCCTCGAGGAACTTTTTTGGCAGGAGAAGGAGTCAGTTTCAACGTAGGGTCGTCAGGACTTGTACAGGGACAGTGCGTGCTGTTGGGACACACAGGAAGGTCCCCTGCCTTCACGGGGACGTCCGGGAGTGCTAACCGACAAAGCCGGCAAGGTGGCAGCCTGCCTTCCTTAAATAGAGCAGTTATGACTGCCTCCTTCTTGCACAGTGTGTTTGAACAGTTTTCCGAACTAAAACATATATTTTAGAAAGACCGCCTCTAGTAATTTTTATGTATATTGCACATTAATCTAGGTCACGAAGATCAGCTATGCCCGAGCAAGTGGAAATAAAGTGAGATCCTAATTTAGTGGGGTAGGTGGAATAAGGAATGAGAATGCATTTATTAGGAGGGAGCGTGCGACAGAGGACGAGATCCTTCTTCACTGGATCGCTTTTTGACCTTTGTGAGGCAGGTAGCATATACCCTTTTCAGCAAAATCTCAATACTGACCTTTAAAAGATGTTACTAAATACACTATTTTTAAAATGTTTCAGAGGAGAAACCTATTAAAAGTTACTCACGCTCCTGAAAAACCCCTAGATGTCAACGAAATGAGCGTATACAGATTTTTATTCAGAATGCTTTTCTCTTATCAGCTAGGGCCCAATCGGGAGATAGCCACCGCACAGTAATTCCGACAGAGAAGGGTTACTGTCAGATGCACGTAAGGGGCGGATTGGAGTAGCGAGGGGCTGGCTAGGAGAGGGAACGCTGAAGAACCTGGCACTGCAGGTGTGTACGTGCACGTGTACGTGCATGTGTACGTGCAGAGACGTGTGTGATGCAGCAGCAGCTGCTCCCTCTGGGCTGCGTGGAGGCCCTGGGCCGAGACCCAGGCGCGTCGGGGACGGGGGCTGTGCCTCACTGTGTGCCCCGCAGCCTGGGGGAGCTCGCGGGGACCTGGAAGGGAAGTGGGTCCCTCGCCCGTGGGCACTGGGCGCCCTCTGCTGACAAAGCAGCGTGTGACCGGAGGCTCTCGGGGCCCAGCGCCCTTAACACAGAACAGTGAACGGTCGGTTTGGAGCTGACGTGCAGTAAATGGAAATCCAGCATGTATACTTAGTACTCGGTATTTAGATAAAAATATTAATTGTATAACTTTCTGTAGGCCCTTGAAATAGATCCAGCAAATACCAAAGCACTGTACCGTAGAGCCCAAGGATGGCAAGGACTAAAAGAATACGACCAAGCATTGGTAAAGTTTTGTTTTAAATTTTACTTTATTTTATTTTATTTTTTAACATCTTTATTGGAGTATAATTGCTTTACAATCGTGTGTTAGTTTCTGCTTTACAACAAAGTGAATCAGTTACACATATACATATGTCCCCATATCTATTCCCTCTTGCATCTCCCTCTCTCCCACCCTCCCTATCCCACCCCTCTAGGTGGTCACAAAGCACCGAGCTGATCTCCCTGTGCTATGCGGCTGCTTCCCACTAGCTATCTATTTTACATTTGGTAGTGTATATATGTCCATGCCACTCTCTCACTTTGTTCCAGCTTACCCTTCCCCCTCCCCGTGTCCTCAAGTCCATTCTCTACATCTGTCTGTGTCTTTATTGCTGTCCTGCCCCTAGGTTCTTCATGACCTTTTTTTTTTTTTTTCTTAGATTCCATATATATGTGTTAGCATACGGTATTTGTTTTTCTCTTTCTAACTTACTTCACTCTGTATGGCAGTCTCTAGGTCCATCCACCTCACTACAGACAACTCAGTTTCGTTCCTTTTTATGGCTGAGTAATATTCCATTTTATATATGTGCCACATCTTCTTTATCCATTCCTCTGTTGATGGACACTTAGGTTGCTTCCATGTCCTGGCTATTGTAAATAGAGCTGCAATGAACATTGTGGTACATGACTCATTTTGAATTGTGGTTTTCTCAGGGAATATGCCCAGTAGTGGGATTGCTGGGTCATATGGTAGTTCTATTTTTATTTTTTAAGGAACCTCCATACTGTTCTCCATAGTGGCTATATCAGTTTACATTCCCACCAACAGTGCAAGAGGCTTCCCTTTTCTCCACACCCTCTCCAGCATTTATTGTTTCTAGATTTTTTGATGATGGCCATTCTGACCGGTGTGAGGCGGTACCTCATTGTAGTTTTGATTTGCATTTCTCTAACGATTAATGATGTTGAGCATTCTTTCATGTGCCTGTTGCAAATCTGTATACCTTCTTTGGAGAAATGTCTATTTAGGTCTTCTGCCCATTTTTGGATTGCATTGTTTGTTTTTTTTAATATTGAGCTGCATGAGCTGCTTGTAAATTCTGGAGATTAATCCTTTGTCAGTTGCTTCATTTGCAAATATTTTCTCCCATTCTGAGGGTTGTCTTTTGGCCTTGTTTATGGTTTCCTTTGCTGTGCAAAAGCTTTGAAGTTTCCTTAGGTCCCATTTGTTTATTTTTGCTTTTATTTCCATTTCTCTAGGAGGTGGGTCAAAAAGAACCTTGCTGTGATTTATGTTATAGAGTGTTCTGCCTATGTTTTCCTCTAAGAGTTTGATGGTGTCTGGCCTTACATTTAGGTCTTTAATCCATTTTGAGTTTATTTTTGTGTATGGTGTCAGGGAGTGTTCTTATTTCATACTTTTACATGTACCTGTCCAATTTTCCCAGCACCACTTATTGAAGAGGCTGTCTTTTCTCCACTGTATATGCTTGCCTCCTTTATCAAAGATAAGGTGACCATATGTGCATGGGTTTATCTCTGGGCTTTCTATCCTGTTCCATTGATCTATATTTCTGTTTCTGTGCCAGTACCATACTGTCTTGATTACTGTAGCTTTGTACTATAGTCTGAAGTCAGGGAGCCTGATTTCTCCAGCTCCATTTTTCTTTCTCAAGATTGCTTTGGCTATTCGGGGTCTTTTGTGTTTCCATACAAATTGTGAAATTTTTTGTTCTAGTTCTGTGAAAAATGCCAGTGGTAGTTTGATAGGGATTGCATTGAATCTGTAGATTGCTTTGGGTAGTAGAGTCATTTTCACAATGTTGATTTTTCCAATCCAAGAACATGGTATATATCTCTCCATCTGTTTGTATCATCTTTAGTTTCTTTCATCAGTGTCTTATAATTTTCTGCATACAGGTCTTTTGTCTCCTTAGGTAGGTTTATTCCTAGATATTTTATTCTTTTTGTTGCAGTGGTAAATGGGAGTGTTTCCTTAATTTCTCTTTCAGATTTTTCATCATTAGTGTATAGGAATGCAAGACACCTCTGTGCATTAATTTTGTATCCTGCTACTTTACCAGATTCATTGATTAGTTCTAGTAGTTTTCTGGTAGCATCTTTAGGATTCTCTATGTATAGTATCATGTCATCTGCAAACAGTGACAGCTTTACTTCTTTTCCAGTTTGGATTCCTATTATTTCTTTTTCTTCTCTGATTGCTGTGGCTAAAACTTCCAAAACTATGTTGAATAATAGTGGTGAGAGTGGGCAACCTTGTCTTGCTCTTGATCTCAGTGGAAATGGTTTCAGTTTTTCACCATTGAGGACGATGTTGGCTGTGGGTTTGTCATATATGGCCTTTATTATGTTGAGGAAGGTTCCCTCTATGCCTGCTTTCTGGAGGGTTTTTATCATAAATGGGTGTTTAATTTTGTCGAGAGTTTTCTCTGCATCTGTTGAGATGATCATATGGTTTTTCTCCTTGAATTTGTTAATATGGTGTATCACATTGATTGATTTGCATATATTGAAGAATCCTTGCATCCCTGGGATAAACCCCACTTGATCATAGTGTATGATCCTTTTAATGTGCTGTTGGATTCTGTTTGCTACTGTTTTGTTGAGGATTTTTGCATCTGTGTTCATCAGTGATATTGGCCTGTAGTTTTCTTTCTTTGTGACATCTTTGTCTGGTTTTGGTATCAGGGTGATGGTGGCCTCGTAGAATGAGTTTGGGAGTGTTCCTCCCTCTGCTATATTTTGGAAGGTTTTGAGAAGGACAGGTGTTAGCTCTTCTCTAAATGTTTCATAGAATTCGCCTGGGAAGCCATCTGGTCCTGGGCTTTTGTTTGTTGGAAGATTTTTAATCACAGTTTCAATTTCAGTGCTTGTGATTGGTCTGTAGATATTTTCTGTTTCTTCCTGGTTCGGTCTCGGAAGGTTGTGCATTTCTAAGAATTTGTCCATTTCTTCCAGGTTGTCCATTTTATTGGCATACACTTGCTTGTAGTAATCTCTCATGATCCTTTGTATTTCTGCAGTGTCAGTTGTTACTTCTTATTTTTCATTTCTAATTCTATTGATTTGAGTCTTCTCCCTTTTTTTTTTTTTTTTGGTAAGTCTGGCTAATGGTTTATCAATTTTATTTTCTCAAAGAATCAGCTTTTAGTTTTATTGATCTTGGCTATCGTTTCCTCCATTTCTTTTTCATCTATTTCCTATCTGATCTTTATGATTTCTTTCCTAATGCTAACTTTGGGGTTTTTTGGTTCTTCTTTCTCTAATTGCTTTACGTGTAAGGTTAGGTTGTTTATTTGCGATGTTTCTTGTCTCTTGAGGTAGGTTTGTATTGCTATAAACTTCCCTCTTAGAACTGCTTTTGCTGCCTCCTATAGGTTTTGGGTCGTCATGTTTTCATTGTCATTTGTTTCTAGGTATTTTTTGATTTCCTCTTTGATTTCTTCAGTGATCTCTTGGTTATTTAGTAGCATATTGTTTAGCCTCCATATGTTTGTATTTCTTACAGATTTTTTTCCTGTAATTGATATCTAGTCTCATAGCGTTATGGTTGGAAAAGATACTTGATATGATTTCAGTTTTCTTAAATTTACCAAGGCTTGATTTGTGACCCAAGATGTGATCTATTCTGGAGAATGTTCCATGAGCACTTGAGAAGAACGTGTATTCTGTTGTTTTTGGGTGGAATGTCCTATAAATATCAATGAAGTCCATCTTGTTTCATGTATCATTTAAAGCTTGTGTTTCCTTATTTATTTTCATTTTGGATGATCTGTCCATTGGTGAAAGTGGGGTGTTAAAGTCCCCTACTATGATTGTGTTACTGTCGATTTCCCCTTTTATGGCTGTTAGTATTTGCCTTATGTATTGAGGTGCTCCTATGTTGGGTGCATAAATATTTACAATTGTTATATCTTCTTCTTGGATTGATCCCTTGATCAGTATGTAGTGTCCTTCTTTGTCTCTTGTAATATTCTTTGTTTTAAAGTCTATTTTGTCTTATATGAGAATTGCTACTCCAGCTTTCTTTTGATTTCTATTTGCATGGAGTATCTTTTTCCATCCCCTCACTTTCAGTCTGTATGTGTCCCTAGGTCTGAAGTGGGTCTCTTGTAGACAGCATATATATGGGTCTTGTTTTTCTATCCATTCAGCCAGTCTGTGTCTTTTGGTTGGAGCATTTAATCCATTTACATTTAAGGTAATTATCGATATGTATGTTCCTATTACCATTTTCTTAATTGTTTTGGGTTTATTATTGTAGGTCTTTTCCTTCTCCTGTGTTTCCTGCCTAGAGAAGTTCCTTTAGCATTTGTTGTAGAGCTGGTTTGGTGGTGCTGAATTCTCTTAGCTTTTGCTTGTGCGTAAATGTTTTAATTTCTCCATCGAATCTGAATGAGATCCTTACTGGTTAGCGTAATCTTGGTTGTAGGTTTTTCTCCTTCATCATTTTAAATATGTCCTGCCACTCCCTTCTGGCTTGCAGAGTTTCTGCTGAAAGATCAACTGTTAACCTTATGGGGATTCCCTTGCATGTTATTTCTTGTTTTTCCCTTGCTGCTTTTAATATTTTTTCTTTGTATTTAATTTTTGATAGTTTGATTAATATGTGTCTTGGCGTGTTTCTCCTTGGACATATCCTGTATGGGACTCTCTGTGCTTCCTGGACTTGATTAACTATTTCCTTTCCCATATTAGGGAAGTTTTCAACTATAATCTCTTTAAATATTTTCTCAGTCCCTTGCTTTTTCTCTTCTTCTTCTGGGACCCCTATAATGCGAATGTTGGTGCATTTAATGTTGTCCCAGAGGTCTCCGAGACTGTCCTCAATTCTTTTCATTCTTTTTTCTTTATTCTGCTCTGCGGTAGTTATTTCCACTATTTTATCTTCCAGGTCACTTACCCGTTCTTCTGCCTCAGTTATTCTGCTATTGATCCGTTCTAGAGAATTAATTTCATTTATTGTGTGGTTCATCACTGTTTGCTCTTTAGTTCTTCTAGGTCCTTGTTAAACATTTCTTGTATTTTCTCCATTCTGTTTCCAAGATTTTGGACCATTTTTACTATCATTATTCTGAATTCTATTTCAGGTAGACTGCCTATTTCCTCTTCATTTGTTTGGTCTGCTGGGTTTTTACCTCGCCCCTTCATCTGTTGTGTGTTTCTCGGTTTTTTTCATTTTGCTTGACTTACTGTGTTTTCGGTCTCCTTTCGCAGGCTGCAGGTTCGTAGTTCCCGTTGTTTTTGGTATCTGTCCCCAGTGGCTAAGGTTGGTTCAGTGGGTTGTGTAGGCTTCCTGGTGGAGGGGACTAGTGCCTGTGTTCTGGTGGATGAGGCTGGATCTTGTCTTTCTGGTGGGCACGTCCACGTCTGGTGGTGTATTTTGGGGTGTCTGTGGCCTTATTATGATTTTAGGCAGCCTCTCTGCTAATGGATGGGGCTGTGTTCCTGTCTTGCTAGTTGTTTGGCATAGGGTGTCCAGCACTGTAGCTTGCTGGTCGTTGAGTGAAGCTGGGTCTTGATGTTGAGATGGAGATCTCTCAGAGATTTTCGCCATTTGGTATTACCTGGAGCTGGGAGGTCTCTTGTGGACCAGTGTCCTGAACTTGGCTCTCCCACCTCAGAGGCACAGCCCTGACGCCTGGCTGGAGCACCAAGAGCCTGTTATCCACACGGCTCAGAATAAAAGGGAGAAAAAAAAAGAAAGAAAGAAAGAAGGTAAAATAAAATAAAATAGTTATTAGAATAAAAAATAGAAAATATTAAGAAAAAAATTTTTGTAAGTAATAATAATAAAAAAAAAACGGACAGACAGAACCCTAGGACAAATGGTAAAAGCAAAGCTATACAGAGAAAATCACACACAGAAGCCTACACATACACACTCAGAAAAAGAGAAAAAGGGGAAAAAAATATATATCTTTGCTTGCAAAGTCCACCTCCTGAATTTGGGAGGATTCGTTGTCTATTCAGGTATTACACAGGTGCAGGTACATCAACTTGACTGTGGAGATTTAATCTGCTGCTTCTGAGGCTGCTGGGAGAGATTTCCCTTTCTCTTCTTTGTTCACACAGCTCCTGGGGTTCAGCTTTGGGTTTGGACCCACCTCTGCGTGTAGGTCGCCTGAGGGTGTCTGTTCTTTGCTCAGACAGGACGGGGTTAAATGCTCAGCTGCTTCGGGGGCTCTGGCTCACTCAGGCGGGGGGAGGGAGCGGTACGGAGGAGGCGGGGCGAGCCTGCGGCGTCAGAGGCGTCGTGACGTTGCAGCAGCCCGAGGCACGCCGTGCGTTCTCCCGGGGAAGCTGTCCCCGGATCACGGGAGCCTGGCCGTGGCGGGCTGCACCGGCTCCCGGGAGGGGCGGTGTGGAGAGTGACCTGGGCTCGCACACAGGCTTCTTGGTGGCAGCAGCAGCAGCCTTAGCGTCTCAGGCCCGTCTCTGGGGTCCGCGCTGATAGCTGCAGCTCATGCCCGTCTCTGGAGCTCGTTTTGGCGGCGCTCTGAATCCCCTCTCCTCGCGCACCAGGAAACAGGCAAGAAAAGGTCTCTTGCCTCTTCGTCAGTTGCAGACCTTTTCCCGGACTCCCTCCCGGCTAGCCGTGGCGCACTAGCCCCTTCAGGCTGTGTTCACGCTGCCAACCCCAGTCCTCTCCCTGCGATCCGACCGCAGCCCGAGCCTCAGCTCCCAGCCCCGCCCGCCCCGGCGGGGGAGCAGACAAGCCTCTCGGGCTGGTGAGCGCTGCTCGGCACCGATCCTCTTTGCGGGAACCTCTCCGCTTTGCCCTGCGCACCCCTGTGGCTGCGCTCTCCTCCGTGGCTCCGAAGCTCCCCCCTCCGCCACCCGCAGTCTCCGCCCGCGAAGGGGCTCCTGGTGTGTGGACACCTTTCCTCCTTCACGGCTCCCTCCCTCTGGTGCGGGTCCCGTCCCTATTCTTTTGTCTCTGTTTTTTCTTTTTTCTTTTGCCCTCTCCAGGTACGTGGGGAGTTTCTTGCCTTTTGGGAGGTCTGACGTCTTCTGCCAGCGTTCAGTGGGTGTTCTGTAGGAGCAGTTCCACGTGTAGATGTATTTCTGATGTATTTGTGGGGAGGAAGGTGATCGCCGCCTCTTACTCTTCCGCCATCTTGAAGCTCCTCTCTGTTTTAAATTTTAATTAAAAGAAAAACCACTTTCATAACTCATAACCTAATATTTCTTTAAATGTTTTTTTTTTCCAATTAAAGGCTGATCTTAAGAAAGCTCAGGAGATAGCACCAGAGGATAAAGGTAAGTTGGCAGTTTCTGTAGTGGAAGTTCATTCTGTCCCTTAAGAATTTATCCTCATGAACCAGCATACCCTTTGCCACGTAGAGGTTGGTTTGTCCAGCAGATACTGCAGCACGCCTGCTACAGGCCAGGCTCCAGTCATGCTGCAGAAAGCACACGTCAGGGCCCTGCCTTCAGCTTACACTCCAGCCGCTTTCCACGTGTCTGAGGACTGTGTGCTCTGCTGTCCTGTAATTCTAGATGGAAGAGCAGCATTAGAAGACACAGTATTTAGGGCGAATTTAGTGTTTGGGACCATTTCTTAAGCTGAATGTGGCCATGACCTAAGTATTCTAGCTACTGAATATGTTTTAGGAAAGTTTTGGAAAGCTGTGACAAAAATAAGCCTGTTTTTCAAATAAACCAAGTACAAATGGTGATTATAGGTCTAGATTTGGAAATAGGTCTTTGGGGAGGCACTTCAGTGGGGTCCCCTCTGATGGAAGGGAGAAGGCGCATCTGTGTGTAATTCAGTTAGTTTTCTCGGTGGACAGTCTCCTAAAATTGTGCTTTGTGGTTTTTATGTTTGTGTGGTCATTTTCTCCAAATAAATACTCTGTTAGTAGGGCTCGGTTACTCTTTGAAGAGTTTTATCATTTTTTATCATACTAAAGCATCAGTTTGCTGGTCAGCCTAATTTTTTGGATGTTTTGAGAAATAACTCATATTACATATTTATTTTGCAGCTATCCAGGCGGAATTGCGCAAAGTCAAGCAAAAGATAAAGGCACAGAAAGATAAAGAGAAGGCAGCTTATGCAAAAATGTTTGCTTAATAAGGAATTCAGTTTTGCTTAAGTATGCATTGATTGTATAAAGCGAGTAAGACAATTGAAGGGTCTTGTCTAGTATGTGTGATCCCTAATGTGTTCCCTCTGAGACTTCAGTTCCCATTGTTTGCAGTCTAGGAATACAGGTAGAGATTCACTCTTAATAGACCAGTGTTACAAAATATGGTGAAGTTGAACTCATTTTAAATGGCTCTCTGCATTACAGAGGATAATGGTGTCCACTGTATTTTAAACTCCTAGACACATCTTGTTTGAATAAACAGATGAAAACTTAAGTATGTGTGTTGCTTTTCTCAGTTCTTTGATGCATCTCTCTGTGACGTGTGTGCAGGGCTGGCAGACGTCTCTAAAGGGTCAGGTAGACATTACAGTCTGTCACAGCTACTCAGTTCTGCACTTGGAGCTCAAAAGCCCCCGTCGACAGTGTGTAAACCAGGAGGCACTGCTATGTTCCAGTAAAACTGTGTAAGAAGAGTGGTGGGCCGGACGTCAACCTCTGGTCTAGGAGATACACTTCACCAGAAGTGCTGAGCCTGATGAGTCAGATGTACACTGGAGGCCAGCAGTGTCAGTAGTGTTCCGAATCTCAGAAGACTTGGAGAGAGAAGGAGATGCTACATCACTTATAACGTTTTATTTAAGAGAGAGGTTCATAATTTTTTATGGGACAGTTTTAGGTACAGTATAAAATTATTTCACTGATAATTATTTTATGAACATTCTGATCAAAAATATATTTAAGCTTTTTTGACACCTGTGAACTTCCAAACATTTGAAGTTAACTTGCCGTCCGTTTTAGGGAGACTGGCGCGGGTGAAGTCGGCTGCAGTTTACATTCCGTTGTATGCTGGGCCTCCACCGCCTTCGGGCACCACCCAGTTAATATTCTGACTTGGATCCTTAATATCACATGTTTTACAGTGCACACAGTTCTGAGCATTTATCTGTAGCCGAAATCCATCACCTTGTTCCAAGGGTACAAATTCATAAACTCCTGTAAGGAAACACAGGCAACTCCGTGCAGTAGCTGCCTTTAAAGCAGAGGCTGAAGTCCTGGAGAAATTAGCCACAGAAACCCTCAGGGTTTGTGGACTGAATGTTTACCCACAGAATATCACAGAGGTCTGGGTGTGTGCATCTGCTGCTGTATACATTAACAATGACAGAAGCAGAAGGTACAGCAGCATGTGGTTGAGTGAGTTGGCGTCACCAACAAGGGAACTCGAGGTTGAGCAGTTTTTGGGTGTGATGTTATATATGGACATACTTCAGAGACCCAGACGCCGCAATAACGTGAATTATCACCATAGAGCAAGTCATGTGAATTTTTTGGTTGCCAGTGCATATGTAACAGTTATATTTACGCTACTTTGCAGTCTGTGAAGCATGCAATAACAGCATTATGTCTAAAAAACAATGTACATGCCTTACTTAAAATACACTTCATTGCTAAAAGTGCTATCTGAGCCTTCAGCGAGTCACAGTACTAACGTCAGAGATCACTGAGCACAATATCAAATATAATAATGAGAAAGTTTGAAATTTTGCAAGAATTACCACATGTGACACATGGAGTGAGCAAATGTTGGAAGAATGGCGCCAGTAGGCTTCTTCAACGCGGGGTTGCCAGGGACCTTTGATTTGTAAAAAAAGTGTCTCCCAGGTGCAACAGAATGAGATCTGCCCGTATACATGTGCGCCACGACTGCACAGACAAATTAGGTCAGCCCTTACCCTCAGCTTACAACCCAGCGGGATGACAGAGATGGTTAAAAGATAAAGTCACGAGACAGTCCAGGCCCCTCCCCCACAGAGCAAATGTTCTAGTTCCTGTCCAGAATGTCTGATTTTCACACAGCTGGATGCTGTTCTACCAGCACTCGAGACCCAGTTCCTACTGTAATTCTAGCTGAAAGCTCAGCACTGGAAGATACAGTATCCGTGATGGATTTAAAGTCCAGGACCATTTCCCTGAGCTGCATGTGGCCAAAATCTAGTATTCTAGGCTGTGTACACATATATAATGTATATGTGTGTGTGTACGTGAGCATACGTATATACAGACAGGAGCAGCCGTGACAGAAATGATTTTTTTTTAAGTCACGTGAACACGGAAAGAGGTGTTTGGTGCTTTTTCCCGTAACCCTTAACATTGCACTGAGGGTAAACAGAGAAAGGCTGCTTTTGAGAAATGCCATCTGAATTAGGCTTAATGAGAAATCCCTACTGCCCTAGCATTAGAGTAGAAACATAAGAAGAATGAGTTTCCGAAAGGAAGCTGGAGATGGGAGTCTTTTACAATTTCAGAGTGGAAAGCAATAGAAGGAGAAATTTCTTTAAAAAAACGGAAGCCTATTTCTAACGTGTTTCAAGCAAATCCTCCTATTGACGTTTCAGGAGTGGATGGACACGCGCGTACTGACCTGCAGGGCAGAACCGCTGCTCGGGCCCGTCGTATATGGTCAGGTTTCTGTTTACAGGTACACTGTCATCTTTCAAGGTCAGATGTGCTGGCTGGTCGTGTTCGTGGTTGGTGCCACTCAGAGCCACGGATGACAGAAGGTCAAAACTGATCTGCCCATCTGGTTTTGGATACTCAATAGGTGTGCAGTCCTTGGCTGGCTTGAGCTGATCGGAGTCAGAACCTTCCCAAGTTTTGAGAAAGGTTTTTAGTAAAAATGTATCTAATTCTAAAGTACTTCCTTAGACATTTTAATAAAAGCCTGTAAATATTATACTGAAGAATTAAGACTTTAGCTCTCTTTCAACAATGATACCCTGTTCTCCTAAAGATACTGAATTCATCATTTCTCTAAGAAAGCAAGTTTAAAACAGTAAAGTGTAAAAGGTCACCTTTTCCCCTACTTACTGGATCCCGTTTCCTAAGGACTAACGTTCATACTCAGGCTGGAATTACCTTTATGTTTTAGGGTCCAGGGCTCCATCCCTCTGAATATCCAGTAGAAGATTCCAGTGTAAATCATCCCTCCGTACACACCCAGGATGCCATGGCAGGACGGTCTGACGTTCCTGATGGCATATAGCTCTTTCCACACCCATGATTTCTTCAAATTGTCTTCATACTCAGTTACATCAAGTCCTTTTTATGAAAAACATGAAATGTTAAGTGAAATTGCCTCAAGGAGTATAAAACACTTTATCGTCAAGGTACTTTGCTACCGAAATGACAGATGACTTTTACATAGTTATAAAAAGCAGGTGGTCATATGAGACCACAGTTGAAGAACGTTTCATGTATAAATGCTGACATCTTCCAAAAAGATACCCATTTGATAGGTTGTTAATAGGCAGTAAGGCCATACTGGTAGCACGGAAAATTAGTTTCAAAATTCAGTGAACCTGAAAAGGAAGCTTCTAAGAGAGTTTATGCTACCTATGGAGCTGATCACTGCAACACTTCTACCTGTTATGGGCTGAACCGTGACCGCCCAGAAAGGTATTCTGAAGTCCTGACCCCTAGTTGTCTCAGAATCGGTCAGAAGAGGGTCGCTGCCGGTATAGCGAGTTAGATGAGGGCATGCTGGAGCGGCCTGGGCCCTTGGTCCAATGACTGGCGTCCTGTAAGGGCGCCACGCGGACACAGAAGACAAGGCAGGGGCTGGCGGCTCTCTGCCAGGAGCCCGGGGTCCCCGGAAGCTGGAGACTTGGACACAGCTGCCAAGTGCTCGCCTGCGGAACTCCAAATACCTTCCCGGTTAAAGCTGCCCAGTTCGTGGTGCTCGGCTGTGGCGGCCCTAGGAGGTGGCAGCACGTAGAGCTTGGGGCCCTGCACTTGATCTCTACCAGGACGTCTTGGTTCCCGTGACCTCCCTCCTCCTGGTGCCGGTGACCTGCCTGCTCCGGCCCGACGTGCGCGGTGCAAGCGGGGCTGGCGCCCGGCCGGGACGCGGGCTCGGCGAGGAGCTCTGAGGCACCGGCCCTGCCTCTTCTGGCCCCCGAGGTCCCTCCTGCTCCCCCGCAGGGCCCCGTCTCCGAGCACACCTGAAGGTACAAGCTAGCTGGAGGAGCGCGTCACCCGACCCTCAGGCACGCGGCTTGTCTGTCGGGTATCTGCGGGCTTGCCGCTGGGGCGTGTGGCCACAGGGAGCGAAGGCCCCGCTCCGGAGGAGTGCTCCGCCCGAGGCGGCGCGGTTGACCGGCGAGCACGTTAGACGGCGAGCCGGGCGGAAGGTGGAGCACCCCGGGGAGGGGGCAGCGCGGGCAGCGGGGCTGGCAGAGAGCGGCGCGCCTGTGTGCGTGCGCGCGCGCGGTGCCGATTCACCGGCGAGGTCCACGCGAGGCCCCCGGAGAGCGAGCCGAGCCGAGGTGCGGGGAGCTCGGGGCCGGCCGCCAGCCGGGGGCCGCCGGGACCCAGGGAGCGTGTCCGCGATGGAGGTGACGGGGTGAAGGTCGGGGGGCGCCCGCGAGGGTCCACCTGGGCCTGTGCGATACGAGGCGGGACCCGCACGTGGAACTTGTTTGCAGGGGGCGGGACACCTCGGGCCGCTCTACCTGCCATTCATGAAACGGCGCGTGGCGGCCGTAACACCCTCCGTGACGGCGCGCAGGCTGCAGTGGGCTTGGCCCAGCGGGCATCTCGGCGCGGTGTGCAGAGCGACAGTCACACGAGGCACCTTTCAATGCCCGATACAATCAACGCACCAGACCGCCAAGATTCCTGACTCTATCCGCTGTCATCCTCTGTCTGTACACCGAGTGTACGTTTACACAGCTTCCTTTTAAACGTCCCCGTGAAGAACCTGAGAATAAATGGAAGTTCTTACCTGTCGTCTTTGATTGCAGATTCTCACTCGTTAGTTGACTGAAGACAGATTCTGCTGCCAAAATCCCACTTTTCATTGCTGTGTGGGTCCCTTTGATCTTGGGAACATTCATGAAACCAGGGCTACAACCAATTAGTAAGCCCCCAGGAAAGGTGAGTTTTGGTATAGACTGAGGAGAGAAACAAAGTGCATCTGTTAGTTCAAATTAAACAAACAGAACCGAATACACCAAATTACAGCCTCTTTGAAAGCTGTAGGGAAAAACCGAAAAAAAAAAAAAAATTTACACGAAAATGAATACGAGTGAAGAGAGACATCAGAGCCAGGGCAGTTTTTCTCCTCCTCTAAAAACGAGGATCAGAACTATTGCTCTTTTTCTGTTAAGACTTTTTCCACCTCCCTCCCCATGACTTCCCTACATGAGACAGATGTTAAGACCAGAGCATTAACATTTAAATAAGATGTTTTTATTTATACATATCTATGTCATAATTAAAAATACTCTCTGAACCTGAACGACTGTTATCTAAATTGTGACCTGCTTTTACACGCATTGTGGGTAACGCATGATTTACAAAGGATGTTATCTTAACTCTTCATACCTCCTTGTTTTACCTTGATGTCCAGGGAGGGAAACCTAGGTTCTAATCATGGCATCACCACAATTAGCCACTACCTTAAATAATATATTTTAATTAACCTAAGAACAAACTGAATTTCCAAAATAAACTTTAAGATGGTTGTTTGGGCCTCAGTATACACTTCTGACGGAAAACAACGTACTAAAGGGTGGGTGACGGTTTTGGTTTAGCCCCACGATGCAGCAGCTAAGTTACAGACTGCCCCCCTCAGGAGACGGTACCGTCACCTGCGGAGTGGAAAGGAGACGGCACCGTCACCTGCGGAGTGGAAAGGAGACGGCACCGTCACCTGCGGAGTGGAAAGGAAGGAAAGAGAGCCGTGGAGTTGCTCTTTCCTCCTGGAGGCTCCCTACAGTAGCCACGGGTCTCTGTTGAGAAAGTGGTGGGTGGTGACAGTCTGGCCGATGGGCTGAGAGGGACCCTAAGGAGAGGAGGTCAATGGGGAGCCCGCCACCGTCAGCCGCCACGCCGAGGGGCTGTGGCCGCGCTCCCGTGATTACAGAGTTCTAACTGCGAGGGAGGGGCGGCGAGAAGCAAAAGCAATGCTGGCACAAGAAGGCGGGCCCAGGTGTGACTGCTGTTCTCCAACCAAACTCAGCATCAGAACCACGCAGATAAGAGAGCGTGAAATCGGGCCGCAGAGCCGACAACAGGGGGAAGGGCTTTCTGGAATGCCAGGAGCTGCAAACAGAGGTAACGGTTAGGAACCTGGGTCATGGCAATGCTCCTCTCATCAGGCTGTGGCCCTGCTAATCCTAAGTCTGATTCAGGAGCCAGAAGACTGACGTTTAATAAAAGGACACGGATCGCTAGTGCAAATTCTTCCCAGTGGGCGCTTAAGTCCTAAGAATAAAAAATGTTATGGCCCAAGGGAAATGTGTGTTTTTCAGTTCTGGGAGGATCCTACCCTGTGTGGGCAGCTGGACGTCTTGTTAAGGATGTGGGGGACCCAGGAAAAGTCGTACAGAGAGATGTATTCTGGGACTTCCATTAAACGGGGGTTAGGTCTTCCCTGGTGGCGCAGTGGTTAAGAATCCGCCTGCCAATGCAGGGGACACGGGATCGAGCCCTGGTCCAGGAAAAGCCCACATGCCGCGGAGCAACTAAGCCTGTGCGCCACAACTACTGAGCCCGCGCGCCTAGAACCCGTGCTGCACAGTGGGAGAGGCCACCCACCGCAATGGGAGGCCCGCGCACTGCAGTGTGGAGTGGCCCCCGCTCACCGCAACTAGAGAAAGCCCCACGCACAGCAACGGAGAACCAAGGCAGCCAAAAGTAAATAAAATAAATTTAAAAAACAAACAAACAAGAAAACGGGGGTTAAAATGAGGAACCAGGCCATATCACTGAAGAAGATGGGTATGGCCTGGAGTAGTTCTACAGTAACAGATTTTACCCTTCCACCTGACAATTGGTAACATCAGTCTCATAACTTCCTTTTCCTAGGACTTTTCTGTAACCTAAACTATTTCTGTACCAAAACAAAATTACACTTCCCTGCACTAAAAGAAAAAAAAGAACCCCCCCCCCCAAAAACACAGGGGTTAAATATTAGAAACCCACCAGGAAAGGGGAGCTTTGGTACAGACTGAAGAAAGAGAAATAAAAAGTCATGTAATACTTGTTAGCGCAAAATAAAATTGGATGTTCCAAATTTTTGTCTCTGAAGGGTCTTCAAAAATTTAATGGCAGTAAATTTCTGAATCTTTGACTAATTAAATCAGAAAATTTAGGTAAGAAGTGTATTGTGTGTGTGGGGTCATCTCTTCCTGCTCATCTAAAGATCATGTGAGATGCTGAAGCACACGAGGCAGGTGTCATAAACACGAGTCTGCACGTACCACTGAATATACAGAAGCCTTTACACTATAAGTTAAAGAGTAGAATTAGGCTGGCAATAGGTATTATGCACATTACTCAAAAAAGCTTAATGGGCTTGAACATAGGAAATTTAGCAAATATTATTGCAAACGAATAACTGCTCCAGAAATAAAAACAACCTCATGAGAGGTAACCCCGCAGCAACGGAACTTAGGGACAGTGTTATTTTAGGGTTCTAGTGATGACATTCATAATTTAGCTGTGATTTTACTTGACTTTATGAATGTATTTAGAACTTCACTTTAAAGGTTAAGTCAGCTTTTCTCCCCAATTTTCTATGATCTATTTGTTACTTTTACAACAGATTAAAAACAAAAAGATATCAGATTTCTAAAATATCAATAGTTCTAGATTCCTAGAATATTAGAGACAGAAGGGATCATCTTTATTTTACAGATGATCCCTTAACGCCCGAGGAGTTAAATAACTTGACCAAACCGTTTGGTATAAGTTTTAGAGCTGACTTTTAGATCATCTTACCTGTCTAATACTATTTCCAAAACAGTTCTAATAGCTTTTATCATAGTTAGCCATCTAGCTCTTGTTTCATTGTTTATTAACTAAATACTTAATAAATTATTTGTTTAATAACTAAATACTTAATAAATTAACTGCACTCGATAGTATTTATTTTGAACATATACTAAAATAGGACAATTAAGGGTAAAAACTTAAGAGAGGCCACCTGAAGGGCATGGGTGACACCAGGTAGTTGAGATTAATTAATTACCTTTGCTGAAAACTACATCTGTCCTTGAGTTTCCTGGCAGCAAAGGAATAAAGGAAAAGATCTTGGATCACATAGTTTAAATACTCTGGTTAAAGACAAACCAATAAACAAAAAGCCCATGAATTTTTCTCTAGAAATCAATATATCCTTAAAACTAAATTCATGGTGTCATTGAACTCTGGTGTGGTACCGTTTTATAAATACTAGGGTGCTTTGCTTAGTTACTTAAATTTTCTTCCTGAGATAATCTTCTATCCTTTATCTAAAGTTGTTACCTTATGTTTCAACGTTGAATTTATTCAGAAATAAGGGTTAAAAACGCGGGAAGTGTTACCTGAAAGCCACCTTCATTGAGGGCTCTGGCTCCGTATGCAATCCTTTTCCCACCTTCCAACGTCGGCTGGATGCTGGGGTGGTGTTTCCACCTCTGGAACTCTCTAAATGGACTTAGGTATGGATTTTGATAGTCTAGACCAACCTTAAAATGTTTATATTTAAATTAGACATTGTTATTTCAAATTATATCAGGCTGAAATGTGAGCAATATTTACCAGAGAACATGTACATTAAATTGCTTGTACTCAAAGTACTTGGAGAAATGTACGCAATGACCCAAATTTAAATAAATAACCCAATAAAATCTGTTTGGAAAAGAAAGGGTAAACAAAAGGATGCCATGTGTTTATAATTGGCAGAACTTGAAGACATTTAGAACGTATTAATAAATCATTGTGCTTTGTAAATCAAAGTCCAAATTAGAAAAATATTTGTAGGTAAGTGTTGCACATTATGTTTCTACAAAAGGAGTTGTAAAAATTTATCATTCATTTCTCAATACCAACTCCAGAAATAAACTAATAAGCTCGATGCAGTACTACTGAGGCAAAAATGAAGAAAAAGAATGTAATCGCACTTACAAAAAAAGAAGGTGAAAAACATTAGAGATTAGAGTTTTACCAAAATGCTGAAATTAATAACCAAACCTTTTTTGCTTTGAAAAGATTAAGTCACTATAAAAACTAAATCGCAGTGATGCACCGAACACAACAATAATGCATAAATTTAACAACGTGTCATATACAAGTCTAATCATGACCTTGAACTATAAAGCCGCAACTGCAAGGTGCAGTAACTCATATCACTTTTCCATTCCTTGTAATGTTCAAGATGTAATTTACTGTAAAGATGTTTAAGCGACCAAAAGGGAGGAAATGGTCCTGTTTTCGTTAGAGGTTCAAACCCAGTGCGGACCGCACTTCCTGCAGTGGCGTGCCACAGTGGACACGGGCTTCAGGTCAGACAGGTTCGGCCATGAATCCTGCCTCTGTCACTTAGTGCGTGTGTCTGGGAAGGCTGATTAGCTTGTCTGGACTTCAGTTTTCCCACCAGTAAAATAACGCTAGACCAACTTCACAGGATTTTTACGGACCAGGATTCCCAGGGAAGCATCCAGCACAGGGCCTGGCGTGTAGCAGCTACGGTACTACGGCTACGTGAGCTGAAGCAGACCACTGTCTACAGTGGCCATAAGCACTTCACATGTGGATAAAAGCAGAGAGGAAGCTTTAAATGAGAAGCCTTTTACATTCTCCAGATGCAAAGCCCTGGTTCTGTGACACCGAAGACCCAGTGGCTCTCAGAGTGGAACTTCCCATCACGGAGTGTAACTTACCACGAAGCCGAGCGCTACGAGGGGCTCCCCTTCATTCAGGTGATAGAGGAAAGAGCCCCCATACGTGTGTCTGTCCAGGGGCCAGCCGACAGTGTGATCGACTCTCCCGGGTTTCCACTTCTTCTCATCGATAATCCATAACTTAAAAAAAAAGTCCTAGAGTATTATTTAGATGTTTTATGTCACCACATGTATAAAACTTGCTAAGTTTTATGCCTTATTTATGAAAGTTACAACTGAAAAGCAGAAATAAGAGAAACACACAAAAAAGTACTTCAAATATCCCAGAAAATGACATCAAACTGCAGCAGGATGACAGGAGTAAAGAAACAGGTCAGGAACTCTGTAAGGCATTAATTAAGTTCTCAGACGGGTAAGGCGTTCATGCGATTGTGGGAAACGTCGCTGAAGAGATGGGGTGCTGGGAACCACCTACACCTTGACCCGGGTGACGGCCACACAGGTGTGTTCGCCTCATGAACGTGAGCTGCGCCCTGCACTACGGATCTGTTACTTTACGGGACAGATGTTATTCTTCAGTAAAAAAAAAAGTGTGCTCCCTCCTGCACCACCCTCTCCCCGACTGAAGCTAAGTGATCATCCTGTTTCAGAATGGTTAAGTTTTAAATTGCAAACAACAATTTCCACAGGAAATATTATCTAAAAATCAGATATTATGTGCCATCACATAGAATTATGTACAGTCTACCAAAACAATTAAGCCCTTATTCACAATATAATGAATCTAGTTATATATAGAATTTGAAACTTTCTGAGCTTTACCCTAAAAAGATTTTTAACAAAAGAGTTATGATGAAACTTTTACGCTAATAGACCTAAGGTTTGGATAAACTGAGAAAATATACAACACTCAGCCTGATTAAATTTTAGGCTGCAGGTCAATATACTGCGGCTGAGTGTATATTTCATAACCTAAATTATCTTTACGTTATAATTTTGAATAAACAATTCTTGTAGGATGTGGTCATTTTACAAAGAGCATTGGATAACAGGTCAAATACTATTAGGGCAGATGGCATTACCATGAAAAAAATCAATATTACAAATATTTTCAAATTCAAGACTTACTTCAATCAACATTTGATAAAACAACTAGAACATGCAGACACAATTTAGGTAATAGTGAAATTTGATTAGTAATATTCTCCAGCCTCTTGAAAAATATCCCTAATATTTTCAGTCATTATGAACATTTCAGGTTAGTGAAAAATATAACTATAAAACTAAATCAATATTATAAACCACACGACAATACAAATGAATGTAAGCTTCATCTTTTCACATGAAAGTCACACCAGCAAACTCGAGTACCTCCTTGAGGCCGATCCCGTACGTCTGGGGCTCGCAGCTGGCCCTCAAGTCGAACCTCCTGTACAGCTGCTTGGCCAGGTGTCCGTGGCAGCCCTCTGCAAAAATTGTGACCTTGGCATGTAGTTCCAGCCCCCGCTCGAAAGTTGTCTAAGAAACGGGAACACGTTAAATTGCAATGTTCGACAATTTTAAAAATATTCACATTCTGGTCAGTTTTGAGTTGATCTACGATTCAGGTATAGAAGAGAAGGTGCAGATATATAATTTCAGTAACAGAACTAAGTACTGTTGTAAGTGGAATCTAATGTAAATTTTACAGTGTACCTTGTGTCTTTGTCATATTGATCGAATGGTTAAGTTTGTATGAATTAAAAAAACAAATAAAGCATGCTCACCCCCCCACGAACACTTACCTACAAATGAATGTACAGTGAGGAGTGAAGGGGGACAGCCGAAGTGTGTGAAGGGGGTCAAGTGGGTGGTGACAGGCGGTAGCCAGGCTCGGGGCGCTCACCACCGTCTAGTGTACAGATGGTGGATTATAATGCTGGACACCTGAAGCTTATGTAACTAAAACAAAATGTTTTTGAAGTGAAAGGCCATTTCCCCATTGTTCCTGATTTTCCAGTCCCATGATTTGAAGCAAAACACACTATTAATAGATTTCTTGTGAATCATGCCAGGAAATTTCCATGAGTAAAAAACCTACAAAAAAAGTCTATTTATATCCTCCTAACACAGACAGGACCCTCCTAACATGCTCTGCAGCTACTTGCTTTTTCCATTTTAATTTCCAAGGGGAAAAAATAAGCTGCAATTACAAAGTCTTTCTCTCTCTCTTTTGCTCTCTGTATTTTGCACTTATATCTGGCACATGGTAGGTACTCAGTAAAGCTCCTGAATAAAGGAATGCAGAATAATAAGGAGTCTCTTATGAAATATGTATTTCCCGATATTTCTCCATTCATACGTTTACAGGTATTGTGTGTACACAGCCACATTCATACAAAAAAATGGTTTACATGGACAAAGCATTTTATAACTGTTTTCACATTATACAATATAAAGTGATTTGCCTAAGGCAATATACACCAAATTAAACATTCATTTTTTAAGTAATTAATTTATTTACTTTTGGCTGCGTTGGGTCTTCGTTGCTGCGCACGGGGCTTTCTCTAGCTGTGGCGAGAGGGGGCTACTCTTCATTGCAGTGCGCGGGCTTCTCACTGCAGTGGCTTCTCTTGTTGCGGAGCACGGGTTCTAGGCACGCAGGCTCACTAGCTGTGGCTCGCGGGCTCAGTAGTTGTGGCTCACAGGCACTAGAGCGCAGGCTCAGTAGTTCTGGCGCACGGGCTTAGTTGCTCCATGGCATGTGGGATCTTCCCAGACCAGGGCTCGAACCCGTGTCCCCTGCACTGGCAGGCGGATTCTTAACCACTGCGCCACCAGGGAAGCCCCTAAGCATTCATTTTTAATACTTGAATAGATTCCTACCTTCTCAATCAGCTCTCAATAACTGGACGTTTAGGTTATTCCAGGCTGTTTCACTATTATAAGCATGGCTCAGATTGATATCCTTGATGCAAAATATTTTCGTTCTAAGTGGTAAGAACTATTTCACTACTGATTTCATACGTTCAGTCACTAGAGAGTCTGAACATCTTTCACGTTTGTTGGTAACTCTGTGTCTCTTGTGCAGAGCTCACCAACGTCATACATGTGCACACACGTCCTATAAGTGATTGTGCTCAGTACCTTTGGATTTGTTCCCATCTCCTTCCTCTTACTATACTTCACTCATCCATAAACCCTGTTAACAGCCTAGCATGCCAAGTTTTACCCAAATATATACACATACGCACCTGTGGACTGAGGTATTTACATAGACACCTCAACTGTTTTGGTTCCTGATTCATTTCACAATGGTAGCATCATATAATACAGACTTTTCTGTGTCTTACTTTTCTCACAATAATACTTCATGGAAACCTTTCCAAGTCACTGTGTGGCTCGAATCTTCCTTTTTAGTGGCGGGCAGTAGTCCGTGCGGGAACACCGTAGGTTATCCAGCCATTCTGCCAAAGGGCAACGCACTGTTTCCAGTTTACTTGCGATGATAAGCAATGTCATAAAACATACACCCTGTGTATGTATCCTTACAACACTGGTGCTTTTATTCCTGTAAGCTAGGTCCCCAGGAGTGGCAGTGTACAATCAAAGGGCACACCTCCTTTTATTTTACGGGATGTTCCCAGATTGCTTTCCCCAAAGGCTGAACAATTCACATTTCCACCCACAGCGTATAAGAAGACCCTTTTCCTATTTCTAGCTAGTGACAGTATAACCGTTCCTTTCACGGTTTTGCTACGTGTAGAGCTGGCTAACTTACTGCTATTTTAATTTGCATTTTCCGGATTACTCTTTTCAGCAACTTTTTCTTTTTGATTCAAGAAATATTAACTGAGCCCCTCTGGTGTGCCAGGTGGTATGCTAGGCACTGGGACAGAGATGACAGAAAAACATTGTGCCCTTCCCTGAGGTGAGGCACAGAGGCAGCGCTAAGTATAAATAACTACGCGGGCGTGCGAGGCCTAAGTGTGACTGCGTGCCGTGAGGAGGGCACGGGCGCTGGCGGAGGGCTGGGGGGCCGGCACGCGAGCCTGGGGCCCAGATAACAGACATCAGAGGACCTGCCTGCTGGCCAGCGGCTACTGCTCACCGGGATCTGCTCTTCGTTCTGTAAGATTCTGCCCGTTCTTCTACTGTGCTCTCTTTCTTCTTGTCAGTGGAGAAGTGCTCTTTGACATCATGGGTCGTCAAAATGTTTCCCCCGATCTCCTGCTTATCTGCAGACTCATTGGTATTTTTGGTATACAGAAGTGTTTAATTTTTAAATAGTTAAAAAAGGCCTGCCTCTTATAGGTTTTTAATTTCTTGCCTTTATAGGATGGTTTATCTACCCTACACCTAGGTTGTAATTATAACCTAGATTTCTAATTTTTTTATTGTTTTAAGAAATCATCAGAATTTTTAAAAAATGAAGGTCTAAGCTTCCAGATGTACATGCATACTCAGCACCACTTACAAAACAACTCGACCTCAATGAACTAAAATATTCCTCTTAGAGGCAATACGCCCCTTCGTGTTCAAGGGGAAGCTCTGGAGCCTCTACCCGAACCCCAGCTCCACCACCTAACAGAGGCCTGGCCCTGGGCAAGTCACCTAACCTCCGAAGCGTGAAGACGTCCACATCAGAGTTGCGACAGTAAGATGCCCACGAGACCTAAGATAAGAGCTGCTGAGTGAGCAGCAGGACGCAGGGCGCTGGGACTCGGGGGGGCCGCGCTCCAAGTCCTGCCACTGGACACTCCGAGGACCGGGCGCACAGCGAGAGCAAGGCGGCGGGAGGGGCCGCGAAGCACCAGGAAAACCAGGAGAAGGTGGAGTGACAAGCCGGGCCCAGACAGCGTTCAGGAAGGAAGGAGTTACTCAGCTGTGCCAGCACTGCCCACCAGGGGCCAAGCGAGAGGACAGAGAACTGGGTGCCACCAGGCGGAGGTGTCTGTGAGCGACGAGAATGTTTCAGTGCAAGAGCAGGAGGAAGCCTGACCACGCCGGGACCCACGCAGCCAATGGCGGAGCACACAGAATCCATCCCTGCTTCTCCTCACCCCACCGGCCGGATGAAAATAAACTTGCATGGGCTTCCCTGGCGGCGCAGTGGTTAAGAATCCGCCTGCCAATGCAGGGGACACGGGTTCGAGCCCTGGTCCTGGAAGATCCCACATGCCGTGGAGCAACTAAGCCCATGAGCCACAGCTACTGAGCCTGCGCTCTAGAGCCCACAAGCCACTACTGAGCCCGCGTGCCACAACTACTGAGCCCACATGCCACAACTACTGAAGCTTGCGTGCCTAGAGCCCGTGCTCCGCAACAAGAGAAGCCACCGCGATGAGAAGCCTGCGCACCGCAACAAAGAGTAGCCCCCGCTCACCGCAACTAGAGAAAGCCCGCGCGCAGCAACGAAGATCCAACGCAGCCAAAAATAAATAAAATAAATTTAAAAAAAAGAAAGGGGGACTTCCCTGGTGGCACAGTGGTTAAGAATCCGCCTGCCAATGCAGGGGACACAGGTTCAAGCCCTGGTCCGGGAAGATCCCACATGCTGCAGAGCAACTAAGCCCGTGAGGCACAACTACTGAGCCTGCGCTCTAGAGCCCACGAGCCACAACTACTGAAGCCCGCGCGCCTAGAGCCTGTGCTCCACAACAAGAGAAGCCACCGCAATGAGAAGCCCGCGCACCACAACGAAGAGTAGCCCCCGCTTGCCGTAACTAGAGAAAGCTGTGCACAGCAACGAAGACCCAACACAGCCAAAAATAAATTAATTAAAAAAAAAATTTACAAACTCGAATTACTGAGACTCCACTATACTCTTCTATGCTTTTATATCTATATAAATACAATATATGAATGTTTTTACAACTACAAAGCACAAGACACAAAAATATACATTTGAACAAATATCCTGACAATACACACACAAAAAGAACTATCAGAATGGAAGAATTTGCGTGCTTCAATGTTGTTGTAATATTAAATATGGACATTTTTAAAGAATAAAGTGCAATTTATAATCAAATGATCATAATACAGAAAAGAACAGCCATAACACAGGAAAGAATATAGGAAAGACAGCGTTCTTTTATCATCACTGAGTTCCCTTAAGCCCGAGCTCCCTTACTGAGTTCATGACTCCTCTCCATCCAGAACTCTGTTCCCTTTCTGGGCCCTCTGACCTCGTCCTGTGCTCACTCAACACCAGTCAACTAGAGCCCGATGACTACAATGGCTGTCACTGATAACACAGTCACTGTACTAAAATGGCTCTTGGAGGTCTCATCACTAACGTACGAACTCAGGCTGTTTCTCCAGGGCAAGATGAGCCCACAGACCCCCGAGGCGTGGACCACCGGCCAGAGCGTCGTCAGCCAGAGGCACCCTGACCCCCGAAACAGAGTAAGAACTGTCACGAGACGATGATTCTTCCCAGCCTCTTTATTCTTCTGCTTTACAACACCCCGAACCCAAAGGCCAGGCTGCGGTGGATCTGAGAGGCTGGTCTCACAGCCCCTTGCTGGGCACCCTGCAATAAACTCTCACTTTGTTGCAAACTCCTGCTGTCAGAGTCTGGCTTTCTGTGCTGCGGGCACATGTCACGCTGTGAGAAGCAGGATGAGATGAGAGGTGCTGCAAACCTGGCTATGCATCAGAATCCTGGGGCTTGTTACAAGACAGCTTCTTGGGCCCTGCCACAGGATAGGCTGAGCCCCAAGGCCGCATGCGATTCTGGTGTAGCCAACCAAGCCACTAGGAGAACGACGACGCAGGTAAGACTCGAGAGCTTTGGCACTTGCTTATCTCTACGCAGGAAGGAGTGAAAAGCAGGACGGTCTGCTGGAGGAGACTTAGACTAGACGCCCAGCTCTGTTCTAGGATGGCAGCGAGGACTAACTAGGAGTTGACTAATCTCTGCTGAGGCCCCGGCACTGCCCGGTGCTTTGCTAGCCCTGGAGTAACCCTCCATGAGCTCTACCTTCATGGAGGTTCTAATATAGTTGAGAAATGAACACAATCCACAGATAAACATGAATAGGCAAGTTAATTTATCAAGATTTTAATTTGTGTTTTGTTCTTGTTATCATAGGAAAGCAAGGTATTTTTTTTCCTTGTCCTTTCCAAGGGATCTTACAGAGTGTGAGATCCATGTCTTAGGAGCTCTTCTTTTACAAATGCAAAAATAACAAGTTGTGAAAACCAGAAGGCCATCCAGGCCTATTTTGAAAGAGATGAAGGCAATCAGTTTTGCATTTACCAAAAGATGTCAAAATCCGGTCAAAGACTCCATCAGCATTACTGACAGTAATAATGCAAATGACTCTTGTCCACAGAAGTGGAAACTGTGGAGGTGGCCCAGCCGCTGACCCACGTGTGCATTGTTTTTTTTTTTAAATTAATTAATTTATTTTTGGCTGTGTTGGGTCTTCGTTGCTGCGCACAGCTTTCTCTAGTTACGGCGAGCGGACCTCTCACTATCGCAGCCTCCCTTGTTGCGGAGCACAGGCTCCAGACGCGAAGGCTCAGTAGTTGTGGCTCACAGGCCCAGTTGCTCCGCGGCATGTGGGATCTTCCCAGACCAGGGCACGAATCCGTGTCCCCTGCATTGGCAGGCGGATTCTCAACCACTGCGCCACCAGGGAAGCCCCATGGTTTTTGATTCTCCTTGAACTGGTTGTAACATCTTACTGATTCCCTCATTAATTAATGAGTGAAATAAAATCTTTGACCTATGTTTGTTTTATATTTGTATGTCATGTTTTTATCTTTTAAGAAAATTATTGTTAAACATGTTATATCTACTTGCCTAAATTATGGTTAGTTCAAAGATGTTTCTCTATTTTTTAACAATGAGAAAAATTCCACGTTAATAACTAATGTTCTAACATGCACTTAATTAATGTGCAGTTTGTAGCAAGACTAAATTATTGCGTGAGTTGATTCTTTCCCTTTCACTGTCAGTTCACGAAGCGCAGAACTGTTCACGTGCATACCTTGGGTGCACCATCCTTCTGTATCCCTACGTCGTTGGTGGCAATTCCTTTCACGCTACCGTCTTCATGAAAAAGGACCTAGAATGAAAACACGTTTGGTTATCACCTAGGGTTTCACAATCGCTTGCAAAGAAACAATAAACAGCCTTCGATTTTTAGAAGGTGAACTTGTTCTCAAGGTTATAGAGACAAAGGCTTAAGAACGTCCCGGCAAAAAAGGCGATATGCTTCTAAGCTACTCCCTTCTAGACAGAATAGAACACAGCTCAAACAGCTGGAAATGAAGGAAATGCCCCGACCTGGTGAGGAAGAACAGGGGGAGCTGCCAGAGGACAATGAAGGAGCCGGGAAGATGCAGTGGGAAGCCCTCTGCCGAGTTCAGGGGTCAAAGGCATGTGCACAGAACTTGGGGTCAGGGCCTGTGACAGGCTGGACCGTCAGGTGGGCAGCTGAGGACAGTGTCGGGAAAGCCTCTGTCCCCAGTGAGCCCAGACCCCAAAACCAAAAGACCAAACAACAAGACAAAACAGAGAGGGGCTGAAGGCAGCCCAAGGGTGATTAAAGTTTATTTCTGGACCACAAAGAAGAGGGAAAACTGGTCAAAGGTATGATGCTGGAGATGAGAAATAACAATTCTCTCTCTTATTTGGTTTCTGTTTCCTCCGGAGGAAAATGCTCTTTGGACAGGAAAGAACAAACTGTACACTAGAACCTCAGCAGAAAGCACGGGAGAGGAAAGGCCGAACAAGAACCAGCAGCAATGGATGTGACACCTTGAAAACAAATCCACAGTAGTATGTGGCTATGGCCTGGACCCGAAGACGGCCTCGGTGTACAAAACCTGGGGAGGAGAGGAGAGCTGCAGGGGACCAGAGAGAGACAGAGAGAGACACGGAGGGAGAGAGAGCGCACGCGGGCGGGCACGTGTGCAGATACACTCAAAAAGTGAAAATCAGGGATGCTACAAAACACCTACTTGTGACTTTGATTCCTGTCGAACACAGTTTAATTGGGAGAAATGCAAAACCAAATGCATGTGCATGAACTGGGAAACCAGAAATCAGTAGCGGCAAGTGTAATGCAGGGACCATGTGTTTTATTTGGTTTATGTACTGTACAGGTAAAAACAAAGTTTTTCAATTTTCGCTTGTGCCAAAAACAAGAGAACTCCCTCTCCCATCCAGATTCTTTTTAGCATTTCCTTTAGAAAACTGTAAACCCTTTCTCTGTCTCTCTTAGCTATATGGGAGTCATGTTAAAAGCCAAGTAAGACTCCTGCCAGGTCTGTATCTCAGCAATGTGTTTCTTGGGTACTCGGGGACACGTCTGAGGTGTGACCATGGAGGAGGATGGTGGCCGGTCTCCCTCTCTCTGGGGGAAGAGTCTGGGCTCCGTGCTGGCCTCCGCGTTGTCGCTTCCCGCTTGTCACAAAGATACAGGACGCTTTATGTGTCCTCTGGATAGAGACGATTAACGTGCATGCAGTGCCCTGTACCTGCCTGGCTCTGTGAAAGGGTGAGGCTTCTCTCCGTCTCGGCGACCTCCCTAGCAGATGGCCTGTAGCCGCACTGCGCTCTTGGCAAGAAAAGAACTGTTTCACTCTTGTTTATAGTATGCAGAGGCGAGTTTTCTGGGCTGGCAGGAGATTTTATGTTTAATAATTTCCCCAATAATATTCAGTGAGAAGCTACAGTCCAATGTGGCTGCCAAAAGAGTTATTGTGAGGAAATTACTGGAAGAACAGTTTCCAGAATGAAGAGGGTAATGGCCCTGCTGTACAGCTGGCTTGACGTAGTGCAGACATTCTGGGTGCCACTTAGAAAGGGAAGAAAAAGGGAATGCGGTCAGAGGAGGGCACGGAGAATACCGACGGGACTCAAAATATGTAATGTGGTGGCTGCAAGAATGGGGACTATTCAACTGGGAAGAGAAACCACCTGCGAAGGTGGGGAAGGAGAGCAGGGCATAGTTATAACTGGAGAGTTCTCCCTGGAGGAGGGCACAGATTTGTTCCACACGGTATAAAACAGTAAATAAACGTCTCCTCAACTTAAGAAAGAGAGTCTCACCAACAAACCAAACATCGGAGATATTTTCCATCCTTGAAGGTGTTCAGTCCTAAGCTGGACTGTCACTTGATGTGGCGACAAGGACTTCAAGTGCTCTTGGGTGAGATCTTGCTAAGATTTCTTCTGATCTTGCAATCCTAAAATCCTACGGCTTTTTGAAAATATACATCTATTTACCTCTGTACCCATCGTGGTTGCTTTTCAGCAGAAACAGAGACCGCGTCCTATAAGCACTAAGAACAGGGCTGCACAAACCTCCGCAGCCGCGTAGCCGGGGTACACTTCCACGCCCAGGGCTTCCGCCTGCTCGCCCATCCAGCTCACCAGGTGTCCCAGGCGCACGATGTAATTGCCGTGATTGTTCATTGGGAGACCTACAGATACATGCTTGGTTTACAAGTCTGACTTTTTATGGGTAAGACATCTCAAAACCAGAAATACTTAATTTAGAAATTCTAATCAGTGTCTAATTTCTACATAAATACACACACATCATCTTATGGCCATAATTTCAATTTATTTTCTAACAATTCTGGTCTAGAGTTCAAGTTATTACATTGAAAACGACATTACAGACTAAAAATTCCTAGTTGCCTTACAAGACTATCTCAGTTCTTCTAGACTGGAAGACAAAAGCACTGGGCTCTAGGCCTGCTTTCTTCCCCACAAGCTAGCTGTGAAATTTTGGTTAAGTCCTTCAAGTCTCTGAGCCTTAGTTTTCTCATCTGTAAAAGGAAGGGATTCCACCCGATGAAATGTAGCTCCTTCCAGCTGTGGAATTCTGTAAGTCTATGAGTATTTATCATTCCTCACCTGGGAGAATTGGCACAGGAATTCTATATTTCTCTGTCAAAATTCCAAATCTATCTTCTGTTACAGGAGTGTTAAGTGGAGCCTGGAAACAAAAGGAGGAGAGAAAAGGACTTTTTTAGTTCATATTTGTGAGGTAAATACAAATCATAAACTACTGTGTCAAAAAGGAAAGGGAACTATCCTCCTCCCGTTTCTTCCATCACTTCCTTTGGAGAACTTGACACTGTAAATCCTTTGTCTCTTTGAGATGCACGGGAATCTTTTTAAACCTAAATAAGCCAGTCTGCATCCCAGGAATGTCTTTGCTGGGGGCCCTGGAGCCACCTTTGAAAGTGAACATCAGGGGGGCTGTCTTCCTGTCTCCCTGACTCTGTGGGAGGTGCCCAGGCACCTGCTGTAACTGCCTGCTCCATGGAAAGAGGAGAGTTTTAGTTTTCGTCCGGATGAAGGCAGTTAACAGGTATGGAATGGACTGGCTCTGCCTGGCCACATAAGGCTTTGACGTGAAAACTTCTTCTATTAGAATTGCTAGTGTGTCAGTAATAATTCAGTGATGCCTATTTTTGACGTAACACTGAAGAGAGAAAGTTAATTAGGCAAAGTTATAGCGTTTCTAGTTTCAAGGAGCTCACTGCTGTAGAAAGAAGAGCATCGTCCCTGTGCTAAGCAAGCCCCACGTCAGCAAACCCAGCCCTGACCTTAACCTCATTCAGTCCCGGCCTCTCCAAGGAATGTAATCTTACCCGTCAGCCTCTCTACCAGTCCCCGTGAGGCACCACCTGGAGCCCCGCCTGGTAGGTGACAGTGCCTGAACTAACCCTTTCCCCCCCTTATTTTATTTTAAATCGTAGAGTCCTAACCACTGGACCGCCAGGGAATACCCTGAAATAACCCTTCTGCTTATGACTTCCGTGCCCCACGCCCTTTCTGCCTGTAAAAACCTTTCCTTTTCTGCTGCTCCTTGGAGCTCCTTCTGTGTGCTAGATGGGATACTGCCCAGAATCACTGAATAAAGCCAGTTTGATCTTTAAATTTACTCAGCTGAATTTTGCTTTTCAACCATCTTTACAGAGTATGTTCACAGATACTAAATATTCTAACACTGAATACCTTGAACAGGTGTGTAATAAAACCCATCTTACAGGGCTTCCCTGGTGGCACAGTGGTTAAGAATCCACCTGCCAATGCAGGGGACACGGGTTCGAGCCCTGGTCCGGGAAGATCCCACATGCCGCGGAGCAACTAAGCCCGTGAGCCACAACTACTGAGCCTGTGCTCTAGAGACCACGAGCCACAACTGCTGAGCCCACGAGCCACAACTACTGAAGCCCATGCACCTAGAGCCCATGCTCTGCAACAAGAGAAGCCACCACAATGAGAAGCCCATGCACCGGAACGAAGAGCAGCCCCCGCTCGCCACAACTAGAGAAAGCCCGCGTGCAAAAATGAAGACCCAATGCAGCCAAAAATAAATAAAATAACAACAAAAAAACCCCCCATCTTACAGAAGAAAAAAACTGAGATGCATAGAGTACAATATTTTAACCAAGGTCATACAAATGATGACTGGAGTAAAACTAGCACTTGATTCTCTGTGTATCATACCAGTGACTTTTCTGCTTGCGTTATAAGGGGTCTTATTAATGTATTTCCTTAGAAAATTAGATTAAATTATCCTCCTTGGCTTTAGATACTGCAATGTCCCAGAAAAGTTATAGAACACTTTATTAAGAACAATGATATAAACACCTATGGAACAAGTTAGGAAATACCCTCAAAATCAAAAAGCTGTATTTATTCAAAGATCTTCTACTTATTCAAAGATTTTCTCAAGATAATACCTTCTCATAAATCCAGTTCACAAATACTATGTGCAGAAGGCATTAAATAAAAATGAGTTAATAGCTTAAAATTTTAACTATATTTGATATGATTCAAATTTTTTGGCCCTTTTAAAATTAAAAACCTATCTACAAGTATCCTCTAAGAGACAGAACTGGGTGAAAAGGTTTTCCACATTCCTTTCATTTGGAAACAGAGATGCAATAAAGACGAGACTGGGTATAAAAAACTGCTTTTCATACTCCCTTCTCCTTCCAGTCTGGGAACAGCTCTTGGAAAGCTCGTGGGTCCAGGCAAGCCCCCGAGAGTGTGTGCGCGCCTATCTGAGCAGCTTTCTCCACCAGACACACGCGGATGTCCTTCTTGTGCTGGGCCGCCAGCTGCTTGAGCCGAGCGGCTGCGGAGAGCCCCGCAGGGCCGGCACCCACGACGACCACGTCTGCCTCGTCTGCAAACCGCTCCATGTTCACCCCTGGACGGGAGAGGGTTTAAACATACGTAACATCTGTAACTCCATTTCTGCTTTGCAAAGAAGTTCATTTGTACCATTTTTTTAGATTCCGCTCACTTTGCTGTAATGCAGAAAGTAACACAACACTGTAAATCAACTATACTCCAAAAAAACCCACATATCAATTCTGGGATGACTATTACCTGATAAAATTACAGGCTGGGTTACAAGTACCCACTATCCTTTAGAGCATTATTTATAGAAATAACCCCTCTGCTTCCCATGAGAATTATACTAAGTCCATTACTGTCTTAGTTTATTGTTCTCTTAGGTTCTGTTCGAGGACGTATCTTATTTTAGCTTCCATAAACCAACTTTTATTACTGAGATTTATTATTATAAGTTTGCAAGCATTTGCTTATCTAAATATTAATATGTAACAGATTTTCTAAAGTTATAAAATATTATTAGATGATTTTACACTATCATGAAAAATATAGTATTTACCTCCACAAAATGATACAAACTGTCTAGAAAAGTCTCAACAATTTTACAGAAATGACTACTTACCTTCCCATCGCTTGTCCTTATCCCGGGGATGAACAGTATAGTGGGTAGTGATTCGAGGTACCACAGAAGTTGAAGACCATCTTGCAGCACACAGAGGTGGATAATTTTTCTTAATTTGTAAGGCATGAAAGCACTGGTATGCTGTACAAAAATCATGAACAGTATTATTTTTCTAATTCGTTTTTCTCAGGAGTAGATTGAAAAAAATTTTTTTAAAGCAAAAAAAAAAAAAAAAAATCTACGACTGGGGATCAGATCTGGCTTCTGTTTGGTTCTCTGTTAATTACCCTAAAACCTTAAACAGATCACTTAACTGCTATAGATCTCAGTCTCCTCATTCAAAAAAGTAAAGGGCTACCAGGTGATCACTAAGGTACCATCTTGTTTTTGTTTTGGGCCGCGCCACGCAGCTTGCGGCACCTCAGTTCCCCAACCAGGGATTGAACCCAGGGTCACGGCAGTGAAAGCGCTGAATCCTCACCACTGGACCGCCAGGGAACTCCCCCACTAAGGTACCACCTTGACCTGAAATTGTATGAGTCCACGTGATGCCTTCTCTTTGGAAACATGTATATCTTCTGGACACAGCAACACTGCGGACTGTCAGTGAATGGTTACATCTACGCTGCAGAGCCGTTAGCTGTGAATTGTCTCTTTCCTAGGTGAATTCAGCTGGCTTTTCCTCAGAAAGCAGTGTTTTCAAATTATAACATTTTAAAAGTATCTAATAAACTAATTTATTCAATTTACCTCATGTCAAGCTTCATCTATAAATAGGATGACCATGTAATTTATCACCTAAACCGGATACTTTCAAAGTAATAAGAGGCAGTACTAATGGTTATGCCGGGACGAGGTGGCAAACTGCATTTTATGGTCAGCTTCCTTTTAAATTAAGTGGACCCTGCCATATAGCAGCATCTTCTGAGAGCCTCAAAAATGTATCTATTCTCTGAGTTAGCAGATAGGATTTTATGGAAATAAACAGAAGTGTGCAAAGATTTATCTGCAAGAATGCTCATTAAACCTCTGTCGTCCTTAAACCTTCACCTCTATCTCCTCCCTCCCTTACGTGAAACCAAGCACATCAAACCTCACAGAAAGACAGAAGCAATTAGGTGGGAACTGTCTCAATTCCTGGCAAGAACGTCTAATGTAATCTGTATTGTGTCCGTCCTATGTTCACTCTCTCAGGTTATAATAACGAGATGTCTTTTCTCCTCACTTAGAGTAATCCTTCCACCTGGATGGCGAGGCTAACCCTCCCCATCTTCTTAGAGACATTCCTACGTCAAAGACCCCCCTAACTCCTGTATCTTCAATTTCTCACTCCCTTCTCTGGTACTCCTCTCCACGGCGATCCTTCTTTTAATAAAAGAAGGGCAGAGAATCCTCCCTTGGGAATAGCCCTGAAAGATATAAAAACTTATATTTGTAGCTTAAATAATTAAAAGTCTGTTATGGGAGAAGGGATGGAATAATCAAAGGAACAGAATAAAGAGTTTAGAAATAGACGGAATACACTTAAGGATCTGTCATATGATAAAGACGCCATTTCAAATAAGGAAGAAGAGACAGTTCCTCATTAAATGGTCAGAGACAGGTAGAACATTTGGAAAAAAGTATACCTCTCTCTTTATATGAAAATGAATTCCATTTGATCAATGATTTTAACAGGAAAAGTCAAAGTATAAAAGTTTATGGTGACGACTTCCCTGGTGGCGCAGTGGTTAAGAATCTGCCTGCCAATGCAGGGGACACGGGTTCAAGCCCTGGTCTGGGAGAATCCCACATGCCGCGGAGCAACTAAGCCCGTGAGCCACAACTACTGAGCCTGTGCTCTAGAGCCCGTGAGCCACAACTACTGAGCCCGTGCGCCTAGAGCCCGTGCTCCGCAACAAGAGAAGACACAGCAATGAGAAGCCCGCGCACCACAACGAAGAGTAGCCCCCGAAGAGTTTCTCATCACAACTAGAGAAAGCCTGTGCACAGCAATGAAGACCCAACGCAGCCAAAAATAAATTAATTAATTAATTTAAAAAAAGATTATGGTGATAGATCCACAAATTATTTGATTCTCTGCTTTTGAGTGTGGGCTGAACTTAGGGATTAGCTTCCAACAAGTAGAGTGTGGCAGAGACAAATACTAGCTTTACAGTGGAGAAATATGACAGACACTTTAACCAAGTGATCAAGTTTAACATTACCAGCAATAAGACATACTGGCATCACATGATGTAATGTGACGAGAAGGGCTCCTCACCTCTGTGCTATACCTCCCCCAAATCCACAACCTTAGTCTAATCGAAAGAAATCACCAGACAGACTCGGATCGAGGGACCTCCTACAAAATGCCTGACCAGTCCACACTGCAAGTGGCCAGGTTATGAGAGACAAGAAAAGACAGCAGAATTACCACACTGAAGTAGACTTGATATGAGAAGACGTGACAGCTGAAGCAATGTGGGACCCTGGACTTGGTCCTGGACAGAAAAGGAATCTGAATAAAGTCTGTAGTTCAGTTAATAGTACTGCACCAATGTTAATTTCTTACTAACTGTTCTACAGATATGAAGTTAAGCTGGGTGAAGGGTGTATGGGAACTCCTCGTGCTATCTCAAAAAAAAAAGGGTGTAAATATTTGTGACCTTGGATTAGGCAATGATTTCTTAGCTATGACACCAAAAGCAGAAGCAACAAAAGAGAAAACAGATACACTGTCCTTCATAAAAATGATAACTTTTTATTTTTAAAAGATACCAACAAGAAAGGGAAAAGATAACCCATGGAAGGGGAGAAAGTATCTGCACGTCATATATCTGATAAGGGACTTGTATCTGGCATATATAAAGAACTCATTTCTAATAATAAAAAGACAAACAACCCAATTAAAAACACACAAAGAATCTGTATAGATGTTTCTCCAAAGGAGATAAACGAATGTCCAATAAGCTCATGAGAAGATGCTCAATATCATTAACCATCAGAGAAATACAAATCAAAACCACAACATGATACCACTTTATATCCACTAAGACGGCTATAATCAATAAGACATAACAAGTGCTGGTAAGGATGTGGAGAAATTGGAACCCTCGTACACTGCTGGCGGGGGAGTAAAATGGTGCAGCCACTTTGGAAAACAGTCTGGCAGTTCCTCAGAACGTTAAACATACAGTTTCCATATAACTCAGTCACAGGTATACACTTTTTTTTTCCATTAAAAATTATTTTATTCAAATTATGTTTTCCAAAAGAGAGGGTTCTGTGCTAGTCATCTTTGCAAGTTTCATACCATTTCAGAACCACATTTGTTGGAATGAACATCTCAGATGGACTTGGTGTCACCTGGGCCTGAGAGACATCGAATGACGAAGCGAAACCGTCGAAGCCGTCCAACATCTTCCGTGTGAACTGAGTGAACGAGTCAACTGCAGACACAGCAGCGTCACCTACACAGGTCTGAGCCAGACTGCCCGATAAATCCACTGAACTTCCAATCTGAGCCACAGACGGAGTTCGGACAATATTCATGGCTCCAAAGGGTGCTGGCTTCCTTCTCCAGATTTAAGACCTGAAATTCTGAAGACGGCACTTGGTTTCCCATTCGTGACGAATCCTAGGAGTTGCCATGCTGGCATTCCATTGGAATCAGGATAGGAAAAGTAGACAGATCCTTCCAGCCCTCAGGAAATGGGGCTGTTCCCAGCATAAAAACCACAGCACGGTTGATATTTTCATCATCAGGCAGGTCAAAAACAAATTTATCCTCTGCCACTTGCTGTGCAGCTGTCTGCACCAGGCTCCCCGCCACCAAGCGGCCAAACACGGTGGCGGCTCCACTCAGCCAGCAGAGACCCGAAGCCCTGGCGCTGCTGTCCTAGTCGAACCCAAGAACCTTCCAGAACGTGGCGGAGGGTGCCTACCCCTCTGCTACACAGCGACTAGGCCAGCGGCAGGAACGCCTCCTGCCCCCACGACCTCTGACCTCTCCTTCCTCAGGTATACACTTAAGATAAAAGAGAACATACGTCTGCACAAAAACTTGCACATGTTCATAGATACGTTATTCACAGCAGCCCCACAGTGGAAACGACCCGAATGTCCCTTAGTGGATGGATAGTTGTCGCCTAGGGCTGGAGGGGCTGGGGAGCGATTGTTAATGGGTACGAGGTTTCTTTCTGGGATTATGGCAACGTTCTAAGACACGCTGTGGTGACGGTTGCTCAACTCTGTGAATATACTAACCACCACTGAATCGTATCCTTCAGATGACGTGATTGTATGGTGTGTGACTTGTAGCTCAATAAAACTGTTGCTTAAAAAAGAACATTTACAGTCATACGCAAAAAAGATTATGGGGAAAACAATTGTAATTTTTTTTAAAGAACCTTGAATTTGGAAAGGTTTTTCTAAGTGTGGCAAAAAAATCTCAAAAATCATAAGATCACTTAACTAAAAATTTAATACATCTATATGACCAAAAAATGATATAAACATAACTGTCTTGTTTATTTGTCTGTGTTTCCTAGCAGACAGAATACTCCTAAAGTATTTCTTTTTCTTTTTGTATGCTAGATCCCAGTGTTAGCCTATATATAGGTACAAATATTTATTGACTGACTATCAGTCCTTTTTATATTTCCCTTTATTAGAGTACTTATTTATGATGGACTCATGATATTATTAAACAGGTTAGTGCTTTTTTTAAGTGTAATTCTCTGTGAAAAGGCAGGCTAGAATCATAAATCAAAAGCATAAAAAGGCCAACATGAGGGAATGAACAGCTAAGCTATAGGCTGGAAGAAAATATCTGCAGAACACATAGCTGATGTAGGGCTGACATACAAAATATACAAAGAACTCATACAACGCAACAAGAAAACAAACAACTCAAAAGACAGGCTAAAGATCTGAACAGACACCTCACCAAAGAAGATATTCACATGGAAAATAAGCATAGGAAAAGATGCTGAACATCTTGTGTCATCTGGGAGTCGCAAATTAAAACAACGAGATACCACTAACAACCTATTAGAATGGCCAAAACCCAGAACGTGGACAACACCAGACGCTAAGAGGATGTGGAGTAGCAGGAACGCTCATTCACTGCTGGTGGGAACGCAAAATGGTACACACACTTTGGAAGACAGTTTGGCAGTTTCTAACAAAGCTAAACATACTCTTAACATAGGATCCAGCAACTGCAATTGCCAAAATGAGTTGAAAATTAACATCCACACAAAAAACCACAGTCAAGCAAGATGAACAAACTCTAGAGACCTCCTGAATGACACTTTACCTCTAGTCAACAATAATGCATTGTACATTTAAAATTTTGTCAACAGTGTATATCTCATGCTGTGTTCTTATCACAGTAAAATAAAACAAAACATCCAGAGTTAAAAAAAATCTTCACATGAACGTTTATAACAGCTTTATTCATAATGATCAAAACTTGGGAGATGTCCTTCAATAGGCGAATGGATAAACAGACTGTGGTACATCTATACAATGCAATATTATTCAGGGCTAAAAAATGAAAAGACACGGAGGAAATGGAAACGCATATTGAAAAGGCTGCATCCTGTATGATTCCAACTCTAGGACATTCTGGAAAAGGCACAGCTATGGAGACAGTGAGAGACCAGTGGGTATCAGGGGTTCAGGAAGAGGGAGGAAGGGCAGCGAGGCTCTTCTGTATGACAATGTAATTAATGGTGGATACGCATCATTACACATTTGTCAAAACCCACAGACTGTCCAACACACAGAGTGAACCCTAATGTAAACTATGAACTTTAATAATAATGTCTCCCCAATTGCGACGAAGGTACCACACCAGTGCAAGATGTTAACGGAGAAAGGGAGAAAGTTATATGGAAACTCTGTGTACTTTCCACTCAAGTTTTCTTTCAACCTAAAGCTGCTAAATAAAATAAAGTTTATTAATTGAAAACAAAACAAAAAGACAAGAAAAAGGCAGCAGTTAAGTGAATAGGCTCTGGAGTCTGTCTACTTTGTGTTTGAATTCAGTAAGTTATGAACTCTCCCCACTCCACCAGCTCTGAAGTTTACGGTCAATCTCTGCCTTGGAAATACTACGGTGTAGGATCTAGAATGTCTTACACAAAGCAAGTGGCTAATATACAGTTGTTAATGGGATAGGTACCTTCCTGATTACAATTTTAACTATCATCCAGGTACCTTCAAATCTCTGGTGTTAATTTCCTAAAACAAATTCCTGGGTTATAGAGCAATCCTATCAATAGAATGAAGCATCTATCTGCATACGAACAAATTTCTAAATATGGAACAACAAATAAATAGTAAAGATCAACAAACGCTTTTGCATGGATTTGGAATATATAATAAAATTTGCATTCTCATGGACATATGGAGCACACAGGAATTTTCAATTTTAATACCACATCGTCCTCTTCATGACCTTATGAGATACGTGGGGCACCACAATCCCCACTTACAGCAGAGAAAGAGAAAGTCAGATGATCCCAGCCAATCCCCTTCTCAATCCTCCCAACACCAGTCAACTCTGAGACTACAGTTGGACTTGAAATGATCTCTCAAGTAATGGAACCTGAAAACAAGTTGTTTTCTTTCTTTTCTGATTAAAAGGAGAGATGTCAGCCTGGCATAGGCTAATTATTTTTATTCTTTAGCACCCCACTGCATAACTGATATATTTTTATGTTTCATTCTTTCCAATAAAATGACTTTTTTAAAAGTAAAAACCTAGCATCAATCAATAATTAAAGATTATGATGAATGCAGGAGGGGAAGAGATTTGAAGCGACGGAACCCTAAAGCCTCTTAAACACTAAAAATCTGTTTTTGACAATCACTCAAAAAAAAGTGTCAAGATAACTAATTTTCTCTACTGGAAAATAGCATAATAAAAACTATAATATTGGGAATAATTTTTTAAAACCTAGTTATCCCTTCATCTATCCTAAATCTTGAAAAAATGATAAAGATATTATAGGAGAGCCCAGTTCCAGTGTCCAAATATAGTATTATCATCATTCAAGAGTATTTACTTATTATAAAAAACAAATTTGTTTTATGATGCATTGTAGTTTAGTGTATAGAAGTTATTATTTGCTTCTGAAAACTGATGATTTGGTATCAGACAAAATTGTAATTCCATTATTTATACAGCTAATGATTTTCTTGAAAATACTTGGAACTGGTTAGTCTGACCTCCTCCAGGGGGGTTAAAAAAAAAAAGTCACAACCTTTACCCCTTTTCTGAAAAATATCTGATACTTCACTTTAGAGATTTAAACACTTAGACACACTGGCTGAATTCTGGTAGAGAAGTGAGGTCAAAAAGTCCAGTGAACTCATAACATCACCATACAAAATCACAGATGGCAATTCTATGTCCATCTCTTTGATGCCAGTAGTGCTAACACCAGGCTATGAAATGGCAATGATTTAAATACCCAATGGAAATAGAAATGGTAATTTGGGTGGAATTTGGATAGCACTTGACCCAAGAATGATTTCAACTAAGTTAAGAGTAGGGCAGATAGTGTCCGATTACTTTGATATTCCAAAAAACATAAAGCAAACTGTGGACAAAGAAAGTCGCCTGTCATCTCAGTAAACAAAGGATGTTGAAGCCATGAAGCCCTCAGCCACTGCAGCTGCCCCCCAGAGCACCCTGAGGGGGTTCAGGATAGAGAAAAGCAGGACACTGGCCCTAGATGGTATAGGTGCACATCAAAGGAATAATTTCAATGAGCCCAGACTCTTGCATCTTCCCATACAGAGAAAAGCACTAAATTCATTAACTTGAGATTTTTAGTTTTCCCTAATTAGCAGTAATCTTTCGATGTTCCAACTACCTGTTTGTTTTTGTTTTTGTTTGTTGTTGTTATTGTTGCAAAAACCCCTCCAGATCCTGGCTCTTCCCTTATGTCTCTGGAGCCGTCCCTCAGAGCTGTCTCAGGGGATGTCTCCCGGGCTGTAGTCCTCAGAATGTCTGTTGAATAAAACATAATTCTCAACTTTTACGTTGTGCTCTTCTATCCCCCAGCTGACAGTCTGGCAACCACTAAGGGACCTAGAGCTGACTTCTCTCCTTCACCTGAACTCTCTGAGGAACGGGAGCCTTGGTACCAGCAGAGGCCTCTTCTGTCCACCCACCTCCTGAGAGACTCCAGACGAATCTGGGTGAGTGCCCCCTGGTTCTCAGAGCTCCAGATTATTGGTTGATGATCCAGTTTTATGTGGCGGTGTGTAACAGGCACCTGGCTCCCAAGCTGAAAGATACTGGGGGTGGGGGGCCTGGCTGAAAGACCGTGGGGGCTCCGGACTGGGTGATGAGGTGGGAGGCTGGCCTAATATCTTTGCCTCCAACTAAGACTCCAGCCAGGTTTATGTGCGTACAAACCTTATACTTACAAGTACTTACTTAATTGGGAATTAAAGGAAATCTCGCCTCGAAAATGACAAAGATGGGGCTTTTTTATTGTGCCCGCAGGTAAGTTAGGGAAAACCGGCTTGTTAAAACACCTTTTCAGAATTCTGACCTTAAAGTAACAAAAGTCCTTCTAGGGGGAACTTGCATTTCCCTTCCTGTGTCTTTGAGATGTAAATGTTCTACCTGATCTTCCGTGTTGTGTGTGCTTTTAAACTTGGTCTCTGCCATCCGGAAGGTAACATAACGGTGTACACCTGTCAGCCAATCGAACAGACTGGGATTCCGAGCAGTCTTCTGTCTGTGCCAACTCCCAGGGACTTTTTTTGCCATCTTAACCTTCATCGTGTCAGCCTGTTCAATGAAGGCCTTTACTTTCTTAGACTATTTTTGGGAGTAAACCTTCTGGATCTTGTTTAGGCGGCACCCTCCATGCTCTCTTATTGGGAAGCCTCTTGCATTTTATTGGTTTGAGTCACTATTAAGATATACCTCATTAAGGGCCAGATGATGGATCCTGTAAACTGGAGATATTTCTAAACTGGTAAAATTTTAGAGCGCTCTCATAGTGAGCAGCTGTTTCATTGGTACCCATGAAAAAAAACAAATTAGAAGGTGGAAAAAGACATATATAATGATTAACCTAAGAACTCCTTTAAAACAAACAAAGAAAAAAACAGTTTGGGAAGACTTATTTGTGGTCTCTGCTTCCCCTCAATGGGTCTTACAGATGCTAATAAAAGCATTAGGCTAATTAATGTAAACTAGTTTAACATGGAAGTTAAAAAAAAACCGAAGGGAAAAGTCTAGAGACTTCTTCCTGACAAGGTGGAAATTTTAGAGACTGGAACCCCCCAAATAAAGAAATCTACAGATGGTTATTAATAAATGGGATAAATAAAATGGATGTTAGTGGGATTAAAAGGTTTTGATGGAACACTACCTAAGGATGATGAGCCAAAGGGACCCCCTATTGGTTCCCAACATTAAAGGGCCCCAAACAAGTCCACTCTACCCAGTTTAAAAAACATATATATTTAAAAGGCTGGAAGAAAATTACATTTAGATACCTGACCAACAGTTACTTGGGGCAACAGGCCAACAAATCAAGTGAAAAGACTGACAAAAGGGGCTGAGTCCCTTGGTTCAACCCCTCACTAGGGACCCCAGAGCCTTTTAAACAAAATAGATAAAATGGTTGGAGAATGAAAGAAAGCTTCTAGGACTCCTTGTATGACCAAAGCTTGTTGATTGGGTCCTAATGGGAACCAAAGTTAAAGGTATAAAAGTTGACAGAATTGAGATGAAAGTTTATAAAAATTGGTACATTTAAATAGGCTTTATATAAGATGTTTACATCTCTTTTGCTGAATTATATTGTGGTATAGACATGTTTCACTGGGCTTCCTCTACTTGGTATTATAAGACAGGGCATATGAATCTGGCCCTCATGAAATATTAAACATATGAAAGGAAACCAACAGGGTTACCTGAGCCCATACAATATAAAGTAATAACTGGGAACTAATATTCAGGGTCAATAAAAATAATAATAAGACATTTTGCTCTGGGTCTACCCTGTGCACTCAAAAAGAGGGCCGTTGTTAATGCCTTATGCAAGCTTTTGAAGTCATGATAAATTAAATCCTAAAGTTGTAGAACATGGAACTCTTGATTTTCAGTTTAGTTGGAAATCTTCTCTCTGATACAAAAGCAAATAAAGTAAGCATAGTTGGGCAAATCAATCTGTTAATATCATTTAGGTGGCAGATCAGTTCTTTGGAGAATTAGGAGCAGATTATCTTTCAAATCTCTACAAATCAGAAATGTAAATACAGCCCACAAAGACCCGAGACTGAGCCTAATTAGCTCAAACAGGTAAAACCTGAAACCAAGGGGAAAAAAGGGGGGAAAAGGCCTTTTTAAACTCAAACTGTTGGAAAAGTTTCCTCAATCAAAATCTAATTCAGAGCCTCCTTAAGGGTTTATCAAGGACAAATACAAATCTTAAGTCTTTTCCACAAATAGTGAAGCCTTGGTCATCTGAGCAAACAAATTTAACTTATTCCAACTGTTACTTATAAACTAGTGAGTTTATACGGTAATACCTGATTCATAACTAAGCTTTTAGAGTGAAGCTATGCTATCTCTAGTTTTGTCTGTTTGTATGTCTGGGTGTACATTACATATGAGATGTCTCAAACTCTGGAAAATATTATCAAAATTAAACTTATAAAAGTGCTCTATTTAATTGACTTAAAATAAGCACTTACAAAGTAAATATTTCTAAATATAAAAGAAACTGGCCAGAGTGAATTTTGGGTTCACATGATCTAGGAAATATTCAATATTAAATTAATATCTGATATTAAAGCTATCTTAAGCTTGTTGGTTTAATCAGTACAGACCTGTCTTACTTTTATTGTACCTAGGTTTACTGAAGGTCATAAGTTCATGTTATTTGTAACAGAGTTTGTCAACAAGAAAAAAAATTAAATAGTATGATTTTCATAAGTTACAAAATAAAGGTAAATGAGATAAGAGTTTTCAGGTGAACTCCAGGAATAATTATGTTTTGGGTATGTCTATCTTAAAATAGTTTCTTCAGATTTTTGGTAATTTGAGTTTTGACAAGTTAAATGATGGGAATTTATTGAATATCCAGATTATTTCAAATAAGATAAAATACTGGAACGTAATTGCTAAAGAGGTCTAAATCTACCTACTTTTGTCTCCTTACGAGAGGGAAACTAAAGATGTCGGGTTTATTGGACACATGCCTTGTTCCACACTGAGGAAAGAAATGATGCTATGAGAAAGATGTATGTTTCTAGAGGTTACAGAATATTCTAATCAGGAGATGCTGTTTGTGAACAAACAGTTCACAATCACTTGCTCCTTTTCAATTTTTGCTAAAGATTAAGGTTTTCAAGGGTTGAAACTAATATGTAATCAAAGCTACTAAAAATATTAAGGGAAACAATTCAGTGTGCTAGGAAAGTAGGATGTATGTTCTCAGCAAAAGAAGATATGAAGAATAGAAATGAATTTGTTGGAAAAAGAAGGGTGATTTTGTCCTAGAGACATTTACTTCTGGATAAAAAAAATTAAGGAACAAACTAATATGAACACAGAAAGTTGTGGAAGGTTTGCAGAAAGGGAGCCCTGAAAAGGAGTTCTGGACATAGTCAGGCTGGGATTAGATTAAATTTAATTAGGTAAATGGATTTTGTTATTAAAAGTAGGCTGGTGTAGGACTGGACTTGGTTCCTCTCTCTGTTAAGAGAACAAAGTTTTCACTGCTTTTGGTAAGAGATTGAGTTTCCGTGCCTCTAAGTGATCTGTTTTTGCTTTTGAAGTATTTTGTCACTTTCATTAAGTGAATAAGTGTTGTTTCACAGTGACCTATGATCCTATTTGACCAAGTGTTTTGAAACCTTTTTGATACTTTTGACAAACTTCCCAAATGGAAAATTCTAACTAAAGTTCTTTTGACCTCCAGCTAACTCTGAGATGCTTCAAAGGAATCCTGAGATATCTCGAAGAGAGATTTTAAACTAAGTTTATTTACGTTAACTTACATGGGAAACGCTGTCAAATAAGTGGTGATAATACCTTCTAAGGTTAGATGTCATTCATATAGATATTCCAAAATTTGTAAAGAATTCCTAAAAGTCTGATATGTCCTGGTATAATGCTATCAGTCATAATTCTAGTTATTATCTTAAAATGTTGTTTGTCACAGAAATATCCAAGTTTTTTGTCAATTGCATTGTAATCAGATCTTTAACCATACCATATTAAGTCTTTTGTCGGTTTTAGACAATCATTATTTTACTCTGATGCTTTTATATAATGAAGAGCTTCAAGAAGATTTACAAAAAGGACTATTTGACAAATACAAGTTTCTGACAACTTTTAGATAATACCACTGAGCTGGAAAACATTTCCTCTTACACTTACCCACAGGTTGATTAAGTATACCTTTGTAAACGAAGATGAAACATTTCTTTCTCTCTCTACCTGATCCCTCCAGAATTTGGCTTCTCCAGCTGGCTCCCTTGTGGACTTGATGGCTTATTTCGACCAGATTACAACTAGTTATACTAATCACTGTTTTAATTTGCTCTCTTGTTAGTTTCAAATTACTTATGACTTGTCCCTCTCTCTGCTGCACTGTGACCTTATTAATGTTATTAGCTGTGTTACTTATATCCTGTCTATCTTATAAGATTGCTTTCTCTCGCATTACCCAATGTGTAACCAGGCCTCCAACAAAATCAATGATGTCTTAAGACAGTTGATCACATACATAACTCTAGAATAATTGTAACAGTGCAACTTTAGATATGGGAAGAAGTAACAAGGGAAAACAGCTCCTGGATCGTCATAAACTAGTAAGACAGGCGTTGCAGAAAATCTTAGATTACCAACAGGGCCCGATCCCCCAAATAACACATTGGGTGGCCTATCAACAGAATCTTCGCCTGATCTAGGAAGGAGCCCTCCTAGCGCCATGGGACAAAAACTGGTCATGAAATGACTCCCGAACATTGGTCAAATTTATGACTAAGAGGAGGCACTGTGGACAAAGAGTATCGCCTCCCATCTCAGTAAACAAAGGATGTTGGAGCCATCGAGCCCTCAGCCACTGCAGCTGCCCCAGCTGTGCACCCTGGGGGGATTCAGGATGGAGAGAAGCAGGACACTGGCCCCAGATAGCTGAGGTGCACATCAAAGGAAGGAGTTCAACGAGCCCAGACTCTTGCATCTTCCCATACCTGGCAAAATGCTAGATTCATTCACTTGAGATATCTGGTTTTCACTACTGAGCAGTAATCTTTTGATGTCCCAACTACCTGGCTTTTTGTTTTTGTTTTTGTTTGTTTTTGCAAAAATGCCTCTGCATCTTGGCTTCTCCCTGACCTCTTCACAACAGTCCCTCAGAGCTGTCTGAAGAGGCTGTCTCCTGGGCTTAAGTGCTCAGTGTGTCTGCGAATAAAACATAATTCGCAACCTTTAGGTTGTGCTTTTTTTTTTTTTTTCAGTCAACAATACTTACCCGTTAGGTGTAGTAATACACGCACGAGGTATAGAAACTTTAAATGAAATCCTAACTATTTAATCCACGATGGCCGAATTTGACAAAATTCTTTCATGAAATTCGTTGACTTTGCAATAAGTACACCTGTTTATTCCATAACCACAAATTAATTTAAAGAAACTAAAGATAAAAACTAAGTCCGTTGTGGGAAAATTCAATATCCTGGAGTAAACTTTTTTTTTTTTTGACTTTTTAAACGTTCTTTTGTTCTTAAGTAAAACAAAACAAAACCAAACCCATCCCGCTGCATCATTCTACTTTTTTTTTTCTTACGTGAAAGAGGGGGCGGGTAAAGAGGTATTTTACCAAGTCATCCTGACGGTTCTAGGGGCAACCACGAGACGACAAGCCCTAGAGTTAATTTCAGGCAACGCAGAAAAATTCCTGGCCCCAGATCCACTCTGATCCACTTGGGCAGCATTTGAAAGTTAATGCTGGTGGCAGAACGGTTCAAACTCTTAAGAAAGGAGTAGGACGGCTGCCAAGACGCCAGCCAGCTGAAGACCAAGGGGAAAAGCTGTGCAAATGTTAGTTTACCCATTCCCAACTCGGCGACAGACAACGCCTGGGCTTCTACAGGGGGCTCAGCACCGGCGCTCGGGGAGATTCCGCGCCGTGCTGACAAGTTTCCTGCGCCCGTGACCTCTGGCCTAGTTAGTTGTCAACTCTGCAGCTGGACGAGCCCGAGAGGGAGCCGGAGCGGAAGCCAGGGGGGAACCCAGGGTCCGCCGGGCGCTGACCGCGCGCCCTCCGCCTTGGTTCCACCCAACGACGCGGGCCCGGGCTGCCCCGCGACCTCGCTCCCCTCACCCGCGCGCGCAGACCCCGCTCACCCGGGCAGGCCAGCCTGGCCAGCGGCACCTGCATGTTTACTGCAGCCGGTACGCTGGCGGACGCCGCGGGAGGAGCTCGGGCTCAGCTCGCCCGGGCGCGGGACCTCTAGGCCGCGGGGGGCGCCATCGCCCGCCTGCACGCCCGGAGTCTCCGCCCCCCTCCTCCTCAGCGACCGCTCCGCCTTCACGGCGCTCCCGCCTCTCTCTTGCTGTGCACTGACGCCGCGCGAGACGCGACGAAAGCAGCGCTTCCGGGTCACGGACTGAGGGGGCAAGGGAAGAGACCCCAAGTCCCGGCGCCGCCCGCGGCTGCAGGCGGCGCGGCCTGTCACCCGGGCGCGCGGAGGCCGCCGGAGCTCTGGCGGGCCGAGACCACCAATCCCAGGGTGCTTCGCGCGCGCAGTGCCAAGAAGGTGGGGCGGAGCGGCGCGCACGGCACCCTGGGAGGTGTCGTCTTCTGCTCCGGGGGCGTAGCGTAGAGCCGCCCGAGGCGCACTCACTGGCACCTGATTGGCTGTCCCGAGAAAGTGACAGGGCTTCGCGGCCCAGGGCCGAGAGCGGCGAGGAGGCGGGCCCGCTGGGCTTTAGGCGCGAGCGGTTGAAAGTCGGTTGGTATCGGTTCGGCCGCCGAGGTGCCGTCCCACCGCCCAGCCCGCTCCATGGCGGACCCGGAGGAGCTGCGGCTTTCCCCGCAGCCGCCGCCCTCCTCTCCCTCGTCTTCAGACGCGTCTTCAGCATCTTCCCCCGGCACCCCGGGGGGTTTGGGCCGTCCGGTTCCGAACAGGAACAGCGGCCGGCCGGTGGACCCGCTGGAGGAGGTGGAGCTGCAGATCGGAGACGTGAGTGCGGCCGGCGGGTCCGGGCCGGTCCCGCCCGTGTTCAGGATCCGCGTCGGGAGTCCCGCGCACTCCTCCCGCGCCGCGCCCGCGCCGGGGGTTCTTCGTGCCCGGCCGCCGGGTTCCCGTCCGGCGCTGTAACCCGAAACCGCGCAGTTCGCATCGCCCGCCCCACCTCGTCTGCGGGGCCGAGGGCCAGGCCGTGATCCTCTGCCGGGACTTAAGGCGCCCCCGTCCCGGTGGGCCGCCTGCCCAGAGCCCGCTGACAAGGCGATTATCTGTCCGGGCGGATCCAGTCAGGACGGGTCACTCCCCTCCCGGGGGTCCAGACGGCTTCCACTAACGGGGCAGAGACCCCTCCCCGGGCTGTCTGCCGGGATGCCGGGTGTGGTCGGCTTCTGCTGAACCTCCAGTTTCCAGACCCCGCCTCCCCGAGCGGTCCCGGTTTCAGGATTTAGGGTCAAGTGTAGGGTGTGTCTTAACTGGGGGAGCCTCCCGTGCAGACCGCAAACTGCGGAGTGAACTCCGTTAATGTCTCGTTGCTCAGTGGGTATTTGTTGTTCTAGAAGATGGCGAGAGTGCTGCCGCAGTTTCTGTCTCTGCTGAGCAGGCTGGTTCCAAGTGAGCGCGTAGAATGCAGTGCGGGTGTGTAACGTGAGGGTCTGTTCTTCGGTCTGCGCGTTTTCACGGTCTGCCGCGTTCACAGGTGAAGACAGTGGAGCACGGCCCTTGGTACCCACGTATCAGTAAGAGCTGTGTCATAAGAAGACCTTCAGGTACTTCTGGTACTTGGTGTCAAGGGGCCCAAGTCGTCTTGTTGAGCTAAATGAGACTCTAGTGTATTTTCAACGAAAAAAATGCTGACTGCTCCTGTCTCATCCGTCATGGATTATCTTTCTCGCAGACATACTTCCTCAAAGTTTACTTCATATAGAAGAACTTCTGGGACTTCCCGGGTGGTCCAGTGGTTAAGAATCCGCCTTGCAGCGCAGCGGAGGCGGGCCCGAGCCCTGGTCGGGGGACTAAGATCCCGCGTGCCACCTGGGCATCTGAGCCACGCGCTGTAGAGCCGGCGCCTGGCAGCTAGTGAGCCCGCGTGCCCCAAGGACGAGCCTGCCTGCTGCAGCTAAGACCCGATGCAAGCAAAGAAGCAACTAAATTTAAAAAAAAAAAAGAAAGAAAGAAAATTTCTTAGGTTCCACGAAAGAGCTGATGTTTTAGTTTGTAGATTTTTTTACTTTTAAAGAAAATAACTTGGGCATTGGATTCGAGGTTCTAAGTTATTTTCAGGTTGGTTTATAAGATGCGGAGAGAATTAAAAAAAAATTTTTTTCTATTGTTTGACTTTTTTTTTTTTTTAAATTTCAGGCAGCATTTTCATTAACCAAACTTCTTGAAGCTGCATCTGCAGTATCAGCTCAAGTGGAAGAGCTTGCCTTCAAATGTACAGAAAATGCACGTTTCCTTAAAACATGGCGGGACCTCTTGAAAGAAGGCTATGATTCCTTGAAGCCTGACAACTGATTTGACTCTAATAATCCCTACCACCTCATTTATGATGTTTGCACATGTACCGTGTGGATAGGATAATCACCAGCAGTTCTGTATACAGAAGATGAAATTTTTCTTGGTTTTCTTCATTTTGTGAAAACAGAATATGATGTTATTTTTGATGTTGGCCCGTTTATCTTTAAACACTTTCTGTTCTCTAAACTTTCAAAGACTCTTCTATGAAAGTTAATTTAATCAGTAGATAATATTAATAATGCCACAGTGCTACCAGTAGCAAACTAGGTGGACCATTATTCTCTTCAGTTTGCAAGAAGATACCAAAAACGGCAGAGTTTGAAGTCGAGCTTTATTATATGGACCAATGTTAGATTCAGCTCCATTAAGCTAAGTTCCCTAGAACCAACGATTGTGTCTTATTACTTCTATATTTCCAGCAGCTAGAAGTCTGTTACACAACAATCACTAAATGTTTGATGAATAAGAGTTGACAACGTAATTTAAAGCTGTTTTTTCTTCCTGTTTTTAGCATGAAGATTATAATTGTTTCTCGAAAAAATATTTGAGTCAGAACCTCATTGACTTGAAGGAAAATGTTTTTTTTTTTTAAAGAGGATTTTGAACTTTAACTGGTGTCAGCTTTTTAAAATATATGATAAATATTTTTCACCCTTCTATCATGCTTTCCAAAAAAGCTTTTACTGAAACCTGTCTTGAAAGAATGCCTATTTTTTTTTTCTAAGGTAAACTGCTTTTATGGATATTTCTCATATTTGATGTTGTTATATGTTTGCTCTCTTTGAAGTGCCTTATCAAAATTGTCGCTCTGTATTATTACTTTTGGAGCTTGGCAAGTGATAATTCTAAATTCTAAATATAATAATTCTAAACAAGTTACTTTTTAAAAATGCATCAAATTTAAATGATGTAATTATTTTCCTATTATTTGATCTTCATGACGGTGTTCTATTTTACTTGTCCCGTATCTTATGTTGCGCTGCCTCTCTCTCTCTTTCTCTTTTTTGGTGGGTTTGTGTCGTATATGTCAGTGATTGAACCAACTAATTCTCTTGCTGTGTAACTTCTGGACGCCTCTGATACAGTATCTTACTTCTTTGTAGGTAAGGAGGTATGTGCAGAACTATATTCCCAAGCCCCACAGTAGGCCTGTGAAAGGGGACACATGGATGGGCAAAGGATAGTTTTGTTTAGCATATTAGGTCATGGTTCTTGATTAATTTTTTTAAGCTAAGGATAACACATATGGTGTGTTCCTATACCAAAGAGATGCTTATTTTGATATTAGAAAACTTTTTATGTGTCATGAAAATTGCAATTTTTAAAATGTACAAAAATAAACTTTTGTTCAAACCAAATGTTATTTCCATTTCTTTGGGTTCATTATTTTAAAACTTTTTACTGAAATATTTCAAACCTAACAGGAAAGGTGAATGATTTAAAGAGCACCCATGTATTCTCACCACGCGGATTTAATGAATGTTAGCATTTGGTATGTTTTCTTCAGAGCTATACGTGTATGTAAATGTTAGATGCATTTGAAGCTTGTTTTGTTACCTCTTTGATCCCATCCCCTTCTTGTCTCCCCAGAGATAACCACTGTCCTAGAGGTGATGCATATTCTAGTTTGCGTTCTTGTATTTTTAATACGTATGCATGTTTTCAAAACACTACAAAGTACTGTCCTGAAACTAATATGATACTGTAAATCAACTATACTTCAGTTTAAAAAAAAACTGTACTATTTTGTGTCTGTAGTAACCAGCCTCCAGAGGGCCCCAGTGGTCTTCTCTTGCCTGATGATACCCATGGCCTTGTAGATTCTCCCACGTTGAATAGTGCTGACTTGTGTAAGTACCAGCATATTGAGGAAATGCAGTGTGATTTCCCAGACTATACCTTTTGTCCATTTTTCTGTTATGTTTTGTGTTTCCCTTATGGATTTGTAGGTATTACATATTTTGAATACTAACTAATGATCCATTATGTAGGTTTCAACTATCTTTTGTAGTCTGTGGTTTATTTTTGTATTTGATTATAGAGTCTCCTTGAATAAACGTTTTTCATTTTAATTTAATCTCACCAATCTTTCATAATAGTGTTTTCTGGGTCTTGTCTAGGAAATGTCATAAAGATGCTCTCCTGTATGTCTTTCCAAAAGTTAAAAAAGTTTGTTTTTAATGTTTGAGTGTTTAATCCACCTGAATTTCTTTTTGCTTATGGTTTAATTTTCGGGTCTTGTTTTGTGTGTTTGTTTTTGTATGTGTATAGCTGTTCCTCCAAATACCATGTTTCAAATGCTACATGTAATTCGATTGCCATATAAATGCCTCGGTCTGAGCTCTCTATTCTCTTCTTTTGATCTATTTGCTTGATCTCAAGCTAAGATTCCCTGTAACTTCCCCTGTTTTGGCTGTGTCATGAGTGTGATCTGTACTACTTTGGTTTTTGTGTGAGTTCCTCTCCCTGCGCCCACCATGTATGTTCTTTTAAGTTAGAAAAAGCATGTTAGTTGATTTCTAATTTAATTGCCATCAGCTTGGGCTAACCCTGATTTCAGGCACTGAGCTGTCTGTGGACACTTCAGTTAATTCCTCTACCAAACTTATAGCTGCTAATGTCGGAGCTCATGGGCCTGCAGCTCCGCTCTGCTTATAGTTTCTGTTGCCCAGCAGGGTCCACAGAGAAGTTCATCTTATTTTCAAGAGTGGCTTTTAAAGAAAATCATCCCATTTTATATTTCTTTTTGCTCTGCTTCATGGGAGAGATTGGGGAAGAGCTCAGGGCCTAAACATTTCTTAAAAACTTCAGAAAAAATTTTTAACTTAGTAGCTCATTGCCAGCTCTATACAAACCTCAGAGGACAATTTATTATTCTGACTGATGTAAACTTTTAAAAGCCTCAAGAGGCTGAAGTCAATAAGATGGAATTTTTAGCATTAAAATAGTGTATTTCGTTTCAAAAGTTCCTAGTATGAAATATGCATCAGACACTATGCTGGGAGCTTTATAAACATTATTTCATGTAACCATATTAGCTCTCTGAGGAAAGTGATATTATTCCTATCTACAGAATAGAAAACAGGCTGAGATGAAATAATTTGCCTGAGGGCCTCCAACACCAAAACTAATATGCTTGTCTATAACATACCTAGCTACCTAGCTTTTGGTTAGACCTATTAACATTCAAGGTTGTGATTTTATTTACTCTTCCCATGCAATGGTTTATGTGTCAACTTGGCTGGACCACAGGGTACCCATATATTTTGGCCAAACATTCTGGGTGCTTGTGTGAGGGCATTTTTGGATGAGAATAGCAATTAAATTGGTAGCCTGAGTAAAACAGATTGCCCTTCATAATCTGGGTGGGCCTCATTCAATCAGTCGAAGGCCTTGGAAACGTAGCTCTTCCTGCCTGATGACCTTTGAACTGAGACATTAGCTTTTCCTGGTTCTACAGAGCTTCTGGCCTTTGGACTTGAACTAGGACATTGGCTCTGCAGATTTTTGGACTTGCCAGCCTCCATAATCACATGAGCCAATTCCTTATAATAAATCTCTTTATATATGTAAATATATATATATATATATATACATTTGTTGAAAGTCTGCCACATTCTTCATGTGGAAAACATTGGTATCATTCCGTGTAAGAACAGAAATGACTCAGACAAGCCATGTTTTTAACAGAATTAAAGTTTGGGTAGTTTATTTTCAAAAGAAATCTATATAATTATATATTCAATAAATTTGTTATGTTTTTGATTCCAGTATTTTCATGTTTCAGACATTTTGGGGGTATTTAAAACTACCCGAAAACATTTTATTCCTGTGTAATGTTTTCAAATTATGAAAGCAAAAAATTTCAGTAGCTCAGAGCCAAAAAGTATCTGATGAACTTGCCGACCACATGAACAGAAGGTAAATTCATCCCCTGATGACTTTCTCTGTAGAGTAAAAATGTCCTATAGAGTAAAACATGCAGATCATTTTCCCCTGAAGTTCAGGTCCTGAATCAGTGCATTATAGCTCTTTTTTTCTTTTTCCTTAACTGCTTTATTGAGATATAATTTACATACCATAAAATTCACCCATCTAAAGTGTACAATTCAGTGGCTTTTCATATAACCGCAGAGTTGTTTATCTAGCACTACTATCAATTTTAGAACTTCTTTTTGCCCAAGAAGATACTCTACTTCTCAGGCATCATGTCCCCAACCCTCCCACCTCAGTAACCTCTGATCTACTTTGTCTCTATGAATCTGCTTCTTCTAGATATATCATGTAAATGGAACCATACAGTTATTTGAACTTTTTGTGCCTGGTTTATTTCGCATTCATCATGTTATAGCATGTGTCAGAATTTATTCCTTATTATGGCTGAATAATATTCCATCATACGTATACACCACATTTTGTTTATCTGTTTGTCAGTTCACGGGCACTTGGGTTGTTTCCATCTTTTGGCTGCTGTGAATAATGCTATGATGAGTATCTGAATACAAGTATCTGAGTCCTGTTTTCTTCTGGGTTTATACCCAAGAATGAAATTGCTGTATCGTATGGGAATACTATGATAAGCTTTTGAGGAACTGCCAAACTGTTTTCTACAGTGACTGCATCATTTTACATTCTGACCAGCAATGTAGAAAGGTTTTCAATATCCACGTCCTTGCCAATACTTGTTATTTTCTGTTTTTGTTTTTTTTTTTAAATTATAGCCCTCCTAGTAGGTGTAGTGTTATCTCATTATAGTTTAATTTGCATTTTCCTAATGATTAGTGATATTGAACATGCTTATTGGCCATTTATGAATCTTCTTTGGAGAAAAGTCTATTCAAGTCCTTTGCCCATTTAATAAATTGGGTTGCTTATCTTTTTTGTTGAGTTATAAGAGTTCTTTATATATTCTGGACATTAAACCCTTCTCAGATATATGAATGAAACTTCTTTCATTCTGAAGGTTGTCTTTTCACTTCTTTTAATAATGTTTGTTGATGCACAAAAGGTTTTAATTTAGATGAAGTCCAGTTTATCCATTTTTTTCCTTTTATTGCTCATGCTTTTGTTGTTATATCTAAGACTCCATTGCCAAATCCAGGGTTTGGAAGATTTCCCATATATTTTCTTCTAAGTGATTCATGTCATATTTATGTCGTTGATTTGTTTTGAGTAAATTTTTGTATATGGTGTAAGGTAGGGGTCCAAATTCATTATTTTGCATGTGGATATCCAGTTGTCCCAGCACTATTTGTTGAAAAAACTGTTCTTTCCCCATTTGATTGTCTTGTCATCTTTGTTGAACATCAACTGACTGTTAAATATGAGGGTTTTATTTCTGGACTCTCACTTCTGTTCCACTGATCTGAATGTCTATCCTTGTTCTAGCTTTTCTGATTCATTCCTTTGCCATACTTTTATTCTCTTTTTATGATCTCATATAATGGTACTCATTTAAAGCAAAAAGACAACTGGGAAGGAAGTGACAGAGAGGTGCTGTTTTGAGTTAATATCAGAGCTCTTTTTTCATAGTAATAAATATGTTTATTGGCTCTCAAGAGAGGCTTGAAGAGAGGTAAGATGAGTTCTTAAAACAAAATGTCTGTACTTTGCTAATAATCAGACATGTTCTCTGATGCTAGTATACTGATTATTCCAAAACCGTAAACCTTTATTTAAGAGTGTCTGTGATTCTTACTTTTGCTGGTAAGCAAGACAGACAAAGCTCTACCTTAAACTAGGAGCTGCAGATGGACTTTTTATATTCTTGTAGTTAAATACAATTTAACATTGCAAATTGAAAAGATTCTATACTGTCTACTCCCAGGAATTTACTGCAGTGCTATGCACACAATGGGTACTCAATAAATGCATGGTAAAAGAATGAATGAACCTTGAAGTAGATTTCTCTTAGTTTCCTATCCAAAATATGTACCAGTATATACACATTATCAATATAATTTATTTCCCTTTACACGGGCATCAGTCATTTTGATTTTTTCCCAAATAACCTCATGTCCATGTAAGCTAATTTATTTTAGCCGTTATTATAAATTATTTTGTGGCATTTATTTTGTACTAATAAATCCATCATGAAGCATCCCACAGTATTCTCTGTGTAGAAATAGGTTTCAGTCGGTTATGAATAGGAATTGAGTCTAGTTGATTGAGAAATGAGTGATAATTCACAGGGGTCTGTGAAAAGAGCTGGCTTCATTAGCTCAGAAGGCATCTCCTGCAGGGGCCACATTTCTACCCAGATGAACGATGGAGCATATGTCTTCTGACTTCCTTTGCTGTCAATAGATCTTCTCTGTCTGTAGTTATACCAAAACTGATGGATCATTTCTTTGAATGGTCTTGTGGTCAGAGTATAGAGAATTGGGTTCAAAGCACTGTTGATAGGCAGAATAAAAATCACTACCCAAGACGTTATGGTACCTGGAAGAGAAAAATGAAATTCCTTGAGTGTTTATGGATCTTTACAAGGTATGGACATACCTTGTCCTGGTTTCCCCGCCCCCCCCCCAGCCCCCCACACTGACTTTTGAGTCTTAATTTTTTTCCGCTTGATGTCACATAATTAAATACCAAGTCTATATGTGTTTCCAGATGTTTTTCCAGGGTGCCAGTGTTTGAGGGAGGAGCTAACACTATCAAAAACCAGGTGTTTTGCTAAGTAGCTTTTCTCGAATACATCAACAAAAGTATTCTATTGGGTAGAAATGTGTTCTACCAAGTGATTATATATTACTCGGATATGATTCCATCTTAGGAAAAACAATATTGTTTAGTATTTAAATCATACCTTTTCAAGTGTTTTAATTATTAGATAGTACATGTAATATTTCTCAGAATATATAGACTTAGCTTTAATAGATTTCTTTTCTGCTATTTATTTGGTTTGAAAAACAGGTATGCATTTTTAGGCTTTTGACTATTTATTTCGGTAAAAACATCTTTGCCTAACCTTATCTTAAAATTACTGCAGTATGTATGCAACTACCTAATACTCAGATTTTTATTATAATTTAATTTATGCTCTCTTCCCTCTTTTACTTATAAAATGTAAGGCACTATCACGACCAATCATGGGATAAAGCAAAATTAAAGTTGTATGTTTATAAATTTTTAAAGTGTGAATATATATTGCAGTATACATACAGTTAACAGGATTTTATACATTTTTTTATTGTGGTAAAATATACATAACATAAACTTTTCCATTTTAACCATTTTTAAGTGTACAGTTCAGTGGCATTAACTACATTCACATTGTTGTGCAACCATCACCACCATCCATTTCCAAAACTTTTTCATCTTCCCACACTAAAACTCCGTACCTTTAAACACTACCCACCCCCAACCCTCCTCCCCCTAATCCCTGACATCGCCATTCACAAACTTTTTGTCTCTGTGACTCTGACTACACTAATTACCTCATATAAGTGGAATCATACAGAATCTGTCCTTTTGTGACTGGCTTATTTCAGTAGCGTAATGTTTTCAAAATCTATCCATGTTGTAGCATGTATCAGAATTTCCTCCCTTTAAAGGCTGAATAATAATCCATTGTGTGTATATAACTCATTTGCTTTAAGCATTCGTCCGTTGATGGACCCTTGGGTTGTTTCACTCCCACATTTTGGCTACTGTGAATAATGCTGTCATGAACATGGGTGTATGAATGTCTGTTTGATTCCCTGCTTTCAATTCTTTTGGGTATATACTCAGGAGTAGAATTGCTGGGTCACATGGTAATCCTATGTTTAAGTTTTTGAGGAACCACCATACTGTTTTCTACAGCAGCTGTGCCATTTTACATTCCTACCAGCACAAGAGTTCCAATTTCTCCACATCCTTGCTAGTACTTGTTATTTTCTGTTTTTGAGAACAGCCATCCTAATGAATGTGATGTGCCTTATTTTTAAAGATCAAGAGTGCCTTCTTCTGTCGTCTCTCACACTCTGGGGTAATGTTCCCTAAATTGCTATGTATTTCAGGAAGAAAAATTTCTTATGTTCTAAAAAACAAAATGAAGTAATTATTTGATAATCATTTTGACCTGTGTTCCTTTCTGGTCATCTTAAGCATGGGATTAGCAGAATTTCAACGCAGTGAGTATAATTTATTGGAATCATTGTTCCTTTGTTCCCGTAGTCACTATGTTTTTTGGCATTTGTGGAAAAAATTGAACACATGGCAGGCTCCAGCTTGCGCCAGGAGAAGCTGTAGCCCCCGCCATGCTCTGGCTCCAGCCCCCCACCCCTCAAGGCAGCAGCTGCCAGTGACCCAGGAGAAGCCCTGGCTCACATGGGGCTCTGACTCTAGCCCCTTCGTCTCCAGCCCCCAAACCCCAACCAAGGCGATGGGCCTGACATGCCGCAGGAAAACCCTTGCCCCTGTTTGTTTCAGATTCAGCTCTCCCACCAAAGCCACTGGGCATGTGCAGACCGCATAGGGGTGCTCCCACATAAGGACACAAATCAAGCTCAGGATAGGCAACTGTTTTGCCTAATTTCACAGAGACAAACAGAGAAAGCCAAACAAAATGAGAGGACAGGGAATATTTTCCAAATTAAAGAGCAAGATAAAACCCCAGGAGAAAAACCAAAAGAAGTGGAGATAAGTAATTTACCTAACAAAGAATTTAAAGCAATGGTCATAAAAATGTTCACCCGCCTTGGGAAAGGACAAGAGGAGCCCACAACTGTAACAAAGAAACAGAAAATGTAAAAGAGAACCAATCAGAGCCGAAGAATACAATAACTGAAATGAAAAATACACTAGAGGGTATCAACAGTAAAGTGATACAGAAGAATGAAACAGAAGAATCCTTAGCAACCTGGAAGACAGAATAGTGTAAATCACTCAATCAGAATAGCAAAAAGAAAAAAATAATTTAAAAAAAAATGAGAATAGTTTAAAGGACCTCAGAGACAGCATCAGGTGTACTAACATTTGCATTATAGGGTTCCCAGAAGGAGAAAAGAGAAAGGAAGGGGGCAAAAAATGTATTTGATTAAATAATGGCTGAAAATTATTTAATTTAACCTGAAGAAGGAAGCACCTGATCCAGGAAGCACATAAAGTCCCAAACAAAATGAACTCAAAGAGATCCACACTAAGACATATAATAATTAAAATGGCAAGAGTTAAAGCAAGAATTTTAAAGGCAGCAAGAGAAAGGCAAAGAGTCACATACAAGGAAAACCACATAAGGCTACCAGCTGACTTTTCAGCAGAAATTTGCAGGCCAGAAGGGAGTGGCATGATACATTTAAAGTGTTGAAAGAAAGGAAAAAACCTATAGCCAAGGATACTGTACCTGGCAATGCTATCATTCAGAATTGAAAGAGCAGCAGCAGCATAGCCCAGTGAGATCACCTCGGTGCTTTGTGGTGACTTACAGGGGTGGGATAGGGAGGGCGGGAGCGAGGCTCAAGATGGGGGGGGGGATGTGGGGATATATGTATGCATATGGCTGATTCACTTTGTTGTACAACAGAGACTTGCACAGCATTGGGAAGCAATTGTACTCCAATAAAGATGTATTTTAAAAAAAAGAGTTTCCCAACAGGTAAAAACTAAAAAAATTCATCACCACTAAACCAGCCTTACAAGAACCATTAAGGGGACTTTTTCAAGTGAAAAAAAAAAGCCATAATGAAAAGTAAAATATATGAAGGAAAAAAATCTTACTGATAAAGGCAAATATAGAGTAAAGGCAGTGGATCAAGTACTTAAAAGAGCTAGTACTAAGATTAAAACCAAAACTTTGTAAAATCAAAATCAACTATAGTTACAATAAACAGTTAAGGGATACATATAAAGATGTAAAATATGACACCAAAACAAAACTTCAGGGGGGAATAACAATGTAGAGCTTTTAGAATGCATTTGAACTTAGCTATCAGTTTACATGTGTGTGTGTGTATACATATATATATATATATATACATATATATATATATGTATATATATATATATGGCATGGTAACTACAAACCTTAAAACAACAATAGATACACACACACAAAAGGGAAAGGAACCCACACATAACACTAAGGAAAATCAAGGGAAGATGCTAAAAGAAGACAAGAACAGAGAAGAACTACAAAAACAACCAGAAAACAAGTAACAAAATGACAATAAGTACATACCTACCAATAACCACTTTAAATGTAAATGGACTAAATGCTCCAATAAAAAGACAGAGGGTGGCTGAATGGATTAAAAAACAAGCCCCATCTATATGCTAGCTACAAGAGAGTCACTTCAGAGCAAAGATACATACTGAAAGTGAAGAGACGGAAAAAGATATTCCATGCAAATGAAAATGAAAAGAAAGCTGGGTTAGCAATACACATATCAGACAAAATAGACTTTAAAGAGAAGTCTGTAACAAAAGACATAGACGGGCACTTATAAAATGATAAAGGGGTAAACCCAAGAAGAGGATATAACATTTGTAAACATATGTGCACCTAACATAGAAGCACCTAAATATGTAAAGCAAATATTATCAGACATAAAGGGAGAAATTGACAGTATTAGAAGATGGTAGGAGACTTTAATACCCCACACACATCAAGGGCTAGATCATCCAGACAGAAATCAATAAGGAAACAGTGGCTTTAAGAGACACATTATACCAGTTGAACTTAATAAATATCTACAGAACATTCCATTAAAAACAGGAAATTACACATCCTTTTCAAATGTGCATACAACATTTTCCAGGATAAATCACATGCTAGGCCACACAACAAGTCTTAGTAAATTTAAGAAGGCTAAAATCATATCAAGCATCTTTTCCAACCACAATAGTATGAAACTAGGAGCCAATTACAGGAAGAAAAGTGGAAAAACACAAATGTGTAGACTAAACAACATGCTACTAAAAAACCAATGGGTCAACAAAGAAATCAAAGAGGAAACAAAAAATTACCTTAAGATGAATGAAAATAGAAACACAACCCTCCAGAATCTATGAGACACAGCAAAAGCAGTTCTAAGAGGGAAGTTTACAGTGATTCAGGGACACCCCAAGAAATAAAAAAATCTCAAATGGACAACCTAACTTTCTAATGAAAGGAACTAGAAAAAGAACAAACAAGGCCCAAAGTTAGTAGAAGGAAGGAAGTAATAAAGATCAGAGCAGAAAGAAATGAGATAGAGACTAAAAAGTAGTCAAAAAGATCAGTGAAACTAAGAGTTCGTTTTTTGAAAAGATAAAATATTGCTAAATCTTTAGCCAGACTCATCAAGAAAAAAAAGAGAAGGGATCAAAATAAATAAAATTAGAAATGAAAAAGTAGAAGTTAAAACTGATATCACAGAAGTACAAACAATCATCAGAGAATACTACTAACAGTTATATGTCAACAAATTGGACAACTTACAAGAAATGGATAAATTCCTAGAAACATAAAAACTTATAAGAGTGTATCAGGAAGAAATATGGAAAAAGGTATTCCACGCAAATGGAAATCAAAAGAAAGCCAGAGTAGCAATACTCATATCAGACAAAATAGACTTTAAATGGAAGACTGTTACAAGAGACAAAGACTGACACTACATAATGATCAAGGGATCAATGCAAGAAAAGGATATAACAATTATAAATGTATATGCATCCAACATAGAATCACCTAAATATATAAGGCAAATATTAATGGACAGATTTTTTATTTCTTTACAGGAAGAAAAAATTCATACCTGGTATTTCTACCTGAAGCAATGAGAGAAATTTCAGTATAAAGATGGGTATCCAGCACAATGCATCAGTAAATACAATAAAGAAAAAACGTTTGGCAAGGATCATCTCTTTCCTAACTTGATTCCGTACTTTGGTTGCTGTTATGGCACTTTGATGGATGCTGTAAAACATGCTTCCATATGAAAAAACTATGATGATAAATGCTGCTAAGTTAATACCTATGAAGAACACAAAGATGATGATTAATGAATAAGAACATTCTTTCAGAACAAGCAAACATACCCTTAGCTGTTATTGTAAAGGAGAAGATACAAAGACCACAATGTGTTTTTTGTTCTTTGTAAGAATTACTAAGGCACAAAAATCATTAATTAAAAAATTTAAATATTGTTGAAGCTATAAGAATGATGAAATGTTTAATTTTAAAATGGCATATTAAAATTAGATTATAGTGATTCAATGACTATCTTGGGCTTATTACATTAATCTGTCTTGTGTTAATTTTTTTGGTAATTCAATTACTTTGTTATATTTTGAGGATATTTTTCACAAGAGGGCATACTTGGTTGTCTGCTCCCAAGCCAAAGACTTGTGTGGCTACTTTGAATTTGTTCATATTATAAAGGCAAAGAGTTAAAATATGTTTTGCTTAGTATTATTAGGGTGATTGCATGAAATGCAAGTGTTTAGCATCTTGTCTTTTATTAAAGTGTATCATATAAGAATTAATATGATGAAGTGGTAATTTAGAAAAAATAATCCCTTTAGGGGATTCTGATACAATCCACCCTCAGTGTCCATTCTGGTTAGAAGATCTGAAATAGAAAGTTGTAAATATTAAAAGGCATAATGAGATTCAGATTGTGATTTATTCTAGCATTTGAATGAAAGGGCTTCTAATACAGAGTTTCTTACCGAGAAAAATTGCCACTGAATAAATCTGGGCTCCAATACTTTCTGTACCTTCTGAATGAAGAGGGAAGCATACCCCGTTGGTGCCGTAGTAGTTTTTGAAAAATTCCTTATTGCTCAGTGGAATGAAAGCCACGATAAAACCGATAATCCAAATGAGAATCAAAACTGTAATGGTTCTGCATTTTCCAGGTCTTAAACATCTGAAAGGATATACAATACAGATATATTTTTCCACTGTCAGAAATGTTAAAAGTAACACTGATACTTCTGTGGACAGAATGGCCAGGGACCCCAGAAGCTGGCAATGAATACTCTCCATCCACAGCTGTGCGTGCTTGTTGTATTCTCCTCGAAACTTCAGGTCAAAGGCTCCGATCAGAAACAAATAGATTCCCATCAGGCAGTCGGCACCTACAGGGATCAGTGAATTTCACAAATTTAGAGAAATAAATAGGTAAGATGGAGTTATCATTAAGCAGAAATTTTTTTAAAAAATTTATTTATCTATTTATTTTTGGCTGCATTGGGTCTTCGCTGCTGCGCGCGGGCTTTCTCTAGTTGCGGCGAGTGGGGGCCACTCTTCGTCGCGGTGCGCGGGCTTCTCATCGCGGTGGCTTATCTTGTTGCGGAGCACGGGCTCTAGGCGGGTGGGCTTCAGTAGTTGTGGCTCGCGGACTGTCGAGCACAGGCTCAGCAGTTGTGGTGCACAGGCCTGGTTGCTCTGCAGCATGTGGAATCTTTCTGGGCCAGGGGTCCAACCCATGTCCCCTGCATTGGCAGGCGGCTTCTTAACCACTGCGCCACCAGGGAAGCCCCAGAAATATTTTTAATATTAGCCCCAAATAGCCAAGTTCCTTCTATCTTGGGGGCGGGGGAGGGAAGTTTTATTCTAAGAGTTCATTTATGGTTAAGGACCACTTCATCAACTCTCCCTGCTAAGCACTCTTACAGCATCCTCTGCAGCCAATTACGTAATCATTCCTCTGTTTTCGTCTAACACACAGTCTGTAAGAGCAGGGATCTTGTCTGTTTTGTTTTCTGTTCTAGTCCCATCACCTAGCAGTGCTGAGTAAATGAGTAAAATGCATGAGCATTCAATTAGGGACAAGATCGAGATGTTATAATTTGGTTCATCTCTTCCATGGAAATTCTCCCAGCTTAAGAAACTTAAGTCATTCAAAATCCCAGAGAAAGTAATCCAGAAGTTGCTATGACAGAGTAATGACTGTGAATTTTGAGGTCTGTCATTTTGAAGATGTGAATAATTATGATTATTGTAGTCAGTATAATTCTGAGGGGCTTAAATGACTCACCCAGGGGTGGTCGAAGAGAAACTGTTCTCTCTGATTCTTTCTTCCCATCTGAACATCTTTCTCTGTCTCTTTTCAGACTCCTCCATCCCCCACATCAGCTGTTAATGTGATACACTTCTTGGTGTATTTGCTTTTTTAGCAAATATTACATATCAGAGAGTAGGTGAGATTCTTTTTTTGACCGCGCAAGCATTCTATACAACGATCCTAAAGTCACATCACGGTATACATCGTAAGGCTGGCCCTAATCTTTAAACACCGAGGTTATATTCTAGCCTTTATCAGGGAAACCGAGCAAACTCAAAATTGTGTAGCTAACAATACAAAGTAGTAAACCATTTCTGAGTTCTGTTTCTTGGGTAGCTTGCAATGAAAAGACAGTTCGACATTATACTTTGAGTGAGGGCGAGGGTAAGATATGGCACAGCACTTGTAAAGAAGTAGAACATCATATAGATTGATGCTTGCTTGAGGGAGTATGGGTAAATTATAGGCCACTTGACCAAGATTATAAACACCTTGAGGGCTGGTTTCTTGCTTTTATTTAATTAATTAATTTATTTTTGTATTCCTCATTTAACATAATACCTTGCAATCACGTTTCAAAAACTTAAAAATTTAATACTACCTAAAACACTTTCTTATTTAAATATTTCAAATTATGAACGGAAAAGACTGTAGAAGCTCAGAGACCGGAAAAACAACGTTTGAAGTCAGCATCCATGAACTGGCATTCAAACAAGGAATAAACACAGCTCTGGAACCATGAAAGGGTCCAATTTGATTATAGTAAAAGATTTTACATGCTTTGATAAAATATTACTATTTTATTAAATAATAAAGATATTATTTATAATATAATTTTAAATAAATTAATAATATTAAATTCGCTTTCTTTTTCCTTCAGAGAAGAAAGCAAATGAACAAAAGCTTCTTTATGAGAAAAAAATTAATGAATGAGCCCTTCATTAATCTGTGTAAGGTGACTGAGTTTTCTTATTTTAAAATCTTATTTTCTTTCTTGTCGCTAAAGTAATTTTATTTTCATTGTAGCGAACGTGAAAACAACATATAAGCGAAGGGGAGAAATTTTAAAAATATCATAATTCTACCGCTCTCGTTACTTATTGTCTAATAGCAACGCTTTCATATATTTTGAAACTGTAATTCCTCTTCAGCCAGGAAATACTCACAGCAGAGGGAAATGATTGACATGGCATGCAGCTTGTTCTCAGATCTGATATAAGGTCGCATACAGATGACAAAGATGTTTCCAAAGCACGTAACTGCAGACACAACCCAGACAAATACTCTCTGAATAATGCTCGCCAAGAGATCCTCTAAAGATGAGATTCCATCAGTGTTTGGTTTACAGCTGCGAACATGCGGTGCATAACCACAGTACTGGAACTTCTTAAAATAGCTGATGTGCAAAGAGAAGGGAAAAGAAGATTTTAAACTGAAGTCAGTGTCACTCTACATTAATATCTATTTTCTACATTCTCTCAGTAGAAAGAAAACATCTTAATATGAGACTCAGAGGAATGGATGTAAAACGTTAGGGATACTGAAAATTTAACCTTAAGTTTAATTCTCATTAACTTGGTTTTTAAAAGAATGTGTGGGTGAGAGCCGCAAAAAGGCGTAATAAACATACAAGTGTTAGACATGTCTTAGAATATAAATCAAATGTTAGCATGTGCTCAGGACAATCCACCCAAGGAAACTTGTTACTGGGTTTTCAGTGTTTAGTGCACGTGTTAATAAATCCACCGTTACATAACTCCCATGGTTGCTGCAACTGATTTTCCTTTTTCAAACCCAGGGGAAGAGAATTTGTCCTCTGTGCTTCTATGGCTTTTCTAGTATAGAATTTGTGTGATCTGTAGCTACTTGCTAACATGCTTATCCTCACACTAGAGTTTGGTACATAATAAGGTGTTCGATAAATATGTGTTGAGTGAATTCTTTCATCAGTAGAGAGACCTCCCTTGTTAATAAAACACCACCGGGATAATCAGTAATTACTACTGTGCTACCACCAACACCAGCACCGTTTACTGAGCGTCTTCCAAGTATCAAGAATAACTTCTCAAATCAGCTCCATGAGGTTGATGTCAGTATCACCATAGAAGAAGGTGACTCTTCAATGGAGGCAAATTATCTGCTAGGAAATTTTCTAGTAAATGCAGAAATTAGGATTTAAATTAGATCTCTTTGCCCCTAAAGCGACGTACTCTGGCAAAAAATATAAGTGATCTTTATAGTATAAGGAGTTGTAGTAATACAAGATAAAAACTTGACAATTACAGTATATTGTCCTGTTGTTTAACTCTTGCTGCCTGGATCCCAGGATCTGCCATGGTTTCTGCCCAATTCAGTTCTGCTCCTTGAGTTGTTTCTTGGGTTTTGTGACCTACACCATCTTCTGCCAATAAACTCTGCTTTGTTTAATTTAGTCAGAGTGTTTTATGTTGTGTGCAACCAAGGAAACTTTTATAAGCGTGCTCTCTGAGGAACTATGGGAAAAAAAACCCCAGTATCCTCTGTTAGATTTAAAATACAAGCAAGATTATAGAGTGGTGGTGACTGCCATGACACTTTCTAAATTATTGGGAATTAATTACCTTGACATGGAGACCATTCTAATATATTTCATATATATACTGCTATATATTACATTCAATTAAAGAAAATGTTTCTGAAGCATGTAATTGATGGCATGAGGAGACACACTGTTTGAATAAAAGATTTTTCATGGTTTACCATTTTATCTGTACACCCTTGCACATCATGCCCTGACATTGTGGGCAATTTTCACTGAGGAGGATTTCTCTCTTCCCTTCCTCCATTTACATGAATTATTTGTAATTATTTTATGTTGTTTATGTAACTTCTTCATGTGGTCGCATTTGTGCCATGTGCACAAATTACTAGCTGAGTGGACAAACATGACTATCAGTGAGTGGCATCAGGGCTCGGGAGAGTTTACAAGCCTGAGTGGGTTCCCTCCACACTACTGCTGTCTGACATTCAGACAAAACTCCTTTCTTTCTGCCAGACCATGGAAAACTAAAAATCACCCCACCCAATACCAACGCTTTAAGAGTTAATTATTGTTTAGGCAAATTAATCAGTAGAAAATGTTAATAGATTGGATGCATTGGGTATGGAGGTATTAGCACAATACATGTGGAAACGTGAAAGACTAAAATCAAGGTGAAGAACAAGAAAAAACATCTGCTTACATGTGAGAGAGATTCGTGAGAGGTCTAAACATCCTTTGTTGGATATTTGAAATTTCAATTCCTTCTAGGCTGCTAAAAATATCAAATTAATTATCAAACAAATATGTTATGCAGGGTATAATAAAATGAGTTTTTGTGACGGACAGTTTAATAAAATGCTGTTAACACTTATTCGGAACCAAACATTCATACTTAACCTTCCCTAGGCACTTCCCCAACTCCTTTAAAAATTTTTTTATTAAAAAAATTTTTTTATTGAATGAAATATTCTTTAAATTCTACAATGCTTTACAATTTTCAAAAGTTTCACACACATGATTTCATATGATCCCATAATAACCCATTTTTTTCTCTCCAATGCCTTTTTGATTCTGCTATTTATATGTATATATCCTGCTTATTTGAATTTTTTGTCTTCTAATAGTGAGTGGAACAATGTTTTTTGCATAGTAACTACTCAATATATATTTTTGAAATAAAGGAACAAGCATTATCTTTTAGACAATATTGCAATAGCAGAGGCATTTTACATTCTTGAAGTTTTTCTAATAATTTTAAATTATAAATGTTTTTCTACTAAAACGCCATTTTACTGAGGGAACACTTAAAAGAACTGAAGCTTACCTTCTTAAGGCAATTCTTAGACCCTAACATAATTTGTGTGTGTGTGTTGCAAGTAATGACTTATATCATCTAGAACATTCCATCTTGGGATAACGATGGCTATAATAAATTCTTAGATACCCAGTGCTAATGAAGGAATAAATATGCATAGATGCTTTCAGAGGAGCAAGCAAACAATCCAATATAAACTTCTGGTGATTACAGAAATATACGAAATGATTAATCATTATCTAATTTGTAGCTTATAAATATGAAAGATTAAACTAATAGCTATCTGTTTGTAACCCAGCAAGCACTCATCTTATATGTTTTTCTGGAGTTTAACCAATATCCTGGGACTAAAGCTTCTGATTTGAGATCCTATCAATCTTATTTTATAGAATTTATTAGCTATTAGTATGTAAATAAAAATTACATAATAAAACTATCCCCATAGGTGTATACTTACAGAGACTTGAGTTTGACAAGGTAATCAAATTGGTTTGCTTGAATTTTCTGGATTGGGTTATAGGAAAGATTCCTGTTTTAAAAAAAGAGCAGCAATAGGTCAATACTTAAAAAGTATTTGAGTAAAGAGAAAGTGTGTCTCTTGACTTAGGGTTACTTTTAAACAGTAACAAAAAAAGTACAGCAATGTCACTTGACCCCTAGGGCTCACTGGACATTCAAATGGATTAATGGAAACAGAACTCTTAGGCCAGTGCACGGCTGTCAGTAAGTGCGTTAGTGACAGAGCTGAGAGAACGTAAGCACGAAGGTGGGGAGGTCCAGAGACGGTCCCACCAGAGGAGCAGCAGGGTACCCAAAGGGAAGCCACACCACGTCAGGTTTTGCCTATTATCAGGTGTGGTTTAAATGAAAGAAAGAAGAATCTCATTTAGTCAAAACTTGAATTAGTGAAATCACATTGAATGCTTTTTACAATAAATCATGTCAAAGAGTGGCATACTGTGTTAGCAATTTGTGAGGCATGATATGAAAAGTAAAAGGCTCTATAGTTAGAAACAAAGAAACAGAGGTCAGAGTGACAGTGTAGCTGAGTGTAAATGGAGAAAATTTCAGAATCTTTGCAAAACAACACCTTGAAACAAGAATTGTTGATTAAAGGGAACTTCTCAGGGCAGGTTCACTTTTTAAGAAATTTATTGCAGATTAGACCATTAGTTGGGTGGGGGAGGGGTGGTGACTACAGAAAAAAGGGAAGAGAGGAAGGATGGCAATAAGAAGAAATGTGTTGTATGAAAGAAGGGAAGGGGACTCAACAATCTATGAACAGAAGGAAATGACCTTAGCATAATAAAAGCCATATAGGAAAGCCACAGTGAGCGTCATAGCCAATGGTGAAAGGCTGAAAGCTTTTCCTCTAAAATCAGTAAGAAGACAAGGATGCCCACTTTTGCCATTTCTATTCAACATACTACTGGAAGTCCTAGCCAGAGCAATTAGGCAAGAAATAAAAGGTATCCAAATTGCGAAGGGAGAAGTAAAATTATCTCTGTTCACAGATGACATGATTTTATGTGCATAAAACCCTAATGATTTCACACATGCATACACACAAAAACTGTCAGAACTATTATAATAAACAAATTCAACAAAATTGCCATATGTGAAACCAACACATAATAATCAAACAATAATCAATAATCAAATGCATTTCTATACACTAACCATGAGCAATCCATAAAGAAAATTAAGAAAATGATTCCATTTACAATAGCATCAAAAGAACAAAGTACTTAGGAATAAACTGAATAAAGGTGAAAGACTTGCACTTTGAAAACAAAATGTTGCTGAAAGAAATTAAAGAAGACATCAGTTAAAGAAGACATTCTGTGTTTTGGGACTGGAAGACTTAATATTGTTAAGATGTTAATACTACCCAAAGCAATCTACAGATTCAGTGTAATTTCTGTCAAAATCCCAATGATTTTTTTTTTTTTGCATAAATGGAAAAATCCATCCTAAAATTCGTATGGAATCTCAAGGGAACCTGAATATCTAAAACAACCTTGAAAAAGAAGAACAAAGTTGGAAGTCTCACTTCCTGATTCAAAACTTACTACAAAGCTATAGTAGTCAAAACAGTGTGGTGCTGGCTAAAAGATAGTTGTATAGAACAATGGAATAGAATGGAGAACCCAGGAATAAGCCTTTGTATATATAGTCAAATAATTTTTAAAATGTGCCAAGATTGTTCAATGGGGAAAGGACAATCTTTTCAACAAATAGTGCTGTGAAAACCAGATAAATATCCACATGAAAAAGAAAAAAAAAGAGCTTAGACCCTTAGCTTCCACCGTGTACAGAATTAACTCAAAATGGGTCAAAGGACTAAATAGAAAAGATAAAACTTTAAAACTCTCAGAAGAAGTCATAAGAGGAAAGCTTCATGATTTTGGATTATGCAATGACTTCTTGTATATGATACCAAAAACACAGGTAACAAAAGAAAAAAAAACAAAACAAGAATTGGACTACATCTAAATCAAAAACTTTTGTGCATCAGAAAACACTGTCAACAGAGTGAAAAGGCAACCTACAGAATGGGAGCATACATTTGTAAATCATATATCTGAAAATGATTTAATATCTAAAATATATACACTCCTACAACTTAACAACAAAAACCCAAACAACCCAGTTTAAAAGTGGGCAAAAGACTTGAATAGGTATTCTCTAAAGAAGTTACACGAATGGCCAATAAGCACATGAAAAGATGCTCAACATCATTAATCATTAGAGAAATGCAAATCAAATCCACAGTGAAACACCATTTCACATCCATTAGATTGGCGATTATCAAAAAATATAAAATAACAAGTGTTGTTAAAGAGGTGGAGAAATTAGAATCCTTGTGCACTGATAGTGGGAATATAAAATAGTGTAGCCACTATGCAAAAGAGTATGGTGTTTCCTTTAAAAATTAAAAATAGAGTTACCATATGATCCAGTAATTCTGCTTCTAGGGTTATATATCCAAAGAATTGAAAACAAGGCTCTTGAACAGATATTTGTACAACCACCTTCACAGCAGCACTACTCATAGCAGCTAAAAGGTGGAAGCCACCCAAGTGTCCACCAATGGATGAATGGATAAATGCCATGTGGTACTTACATACAGCGGATTATTATTCAGAATGATAATATTCAGAACTTCTGACACATGCTACAACCTGTGGATGAACCTTGAGGTCATTATGCTAAGTGGAATAAGTCAGTCATAAAAGGACAAATATGTATGATTCCACTGATTTATGGGTTACTTAGAGATGCCAAATTCATAGAACCAGAACAGAGTGATGGATGCTGGAGGGGCAGGGGTTGATGGGGAGTTAGTGTTTAATATGTATGGAGTTTCAGTTTGGAAAGATGGAAAAGTTCTAGAGATGGATGGTGGTGATGGTTGCACAACAATGTGAATGAAGTTAATGCCACAGTTGTACACTTACAAATGGTTAAAATGGTAAATATACATACTTATGTATATTTTAATCACAATTTTTTAAAGTAAAATAAAAAATAAAGATACAAAATTCATATCAGTCTTACAACTGTGAGAGCTCCTTCAGATCCTTAAAGACAAGTGGTGAAAGATTTTCAATCTTATTACTTCCTAAATCCCTAGGGAAACAATTGCAAATGTCATATTATTTCCTTAAGACTTTACTCATAGTTCTGTAATTTATTAAAAAACATTAGACAACTTTCAAACAATGCCATTAGTGAGTTATATTAATTAATAGAAGTCAAAACTTTAAAAAGGGAGTGAGATGGTAAAAGATAAAAATATTTTATCCCATTTTATTGCTCACTCAGAGACAGTACTTGGTGGTATTTGATCTAGTTCTAATAGATACAATTTTCTAATTCAATTAATATATGTGTTGTGCCCTTCTTCCTTTCTCTTCTTCCTCCCCTTCCTCCCTCCCTCCCTCCCTCCCTTCCTTCCTTTGCTAAAGTAGAAATATGCTTTGGGACCTTAATCTTTTCCTTTGCTTGGGTGTATTATAATTTTCAGCTGGAAGTGGATTATTTCAGTTTCCAGTTTCTTCCACAGCTGATATACACCGGATCTCATACACACCTGGGGCGGGATATTTCGTATGTTACTTCATGTACGTATAGAGGTTGGGCTGCCTAAAGTGGTATGAACTTGTAGCTTAGTTGTGAGAAGATTTCGGACAGTAGCAGCTCTTACGGTAGCTTTGACGGCGGCAACTCTCATGAGAAAGGCCTCAGATTCTTCTAAACAAGACAATCTTTCAACAGGCTTGAGTTCTTCAATGTCATCAAGAGATACTAAGAGAAAGCCTAACCGCTTTCCCTGTGCATCTCCAAATCCTACTAGTTGCTACAGGGAGAAGCATGGGAATAGATCTATTTGTTATTGCAGTGCTTATAAATCAAAAGTTAGGTTATTCAACTCGGAAGGGCAAGATAGATTTAGGCTGAGTTTTTAAAACTAAAAAGTAGCTAATGTAATCAATACTATAAATGTCTTCGCTGTAAATGTTTTATTTTTATACTGTAAACTGAACCTTGAGGCTGTTTTTGTTATTTATGTTTTCATGGGTGAATTGTCTGTGAAGATAGATGGTCTGATATGACAACCAAAGGAATGTTTCTAAAATTTCATCCCTTTCTTAAAATCCTTCAATAGCTCATTGTTGCATAGAAGATAAAATCAAAACGTCTTAGTGTGATATAAAAAAGCCTTTAAATATCTTGCCACTGTCTAGCTTTCCAGCTCAGTTTCCTACCACTTTCTACTCAGTCAAAATGACTTTCACCAGGGCCTGAAGGCACCTCAGTATTCCAACCTCCGGGTTTTTGCACGGGTGCTTCCTTCTGCCTGGAATAAGCTTTCATTCTTGTCCTTCTGGTGAACTCCCTATTCATCCTTCAAGATTCTGCTCAGATAAACAACAAGGATTTACTGTACAGCACAGGGAACTATATTCAATATCTTGTAATACCCTGTAATGGAAAAGAATCTGAAAAAAGAATGGGTATGCAGAACTGAATCACTTTGCTGTACACCTGAAACTAACACAATATTGTAAATCAACTATACTTAAAAAAAAAAAAAAGATTCTGCTCACATGTCACTCCTCTGTGACCAGGGAAGTTAGGCGTTCTCTCCTCTGTTCTCCCGTATGTAGCATGGATAACACATACAGCACTTATAACATCATATTAAAACTGTTTCTGTACATACGTTCTCCTCTTCTGAAGGATGTGAGCTCTTTCAGTGCAAGCCCTGTACCTATTCATCTTGGGCTCTCCGGCATCTAGCTTAATTTTGGGCTAGCTATTCTTTGTATCCCTACCTAGAAGACCATTAACAGACTGGACCTGCTTCACATTTAGGTAAAAGTGGTGGCACAATTCCAGTTCTTTGTATGAGAAGCCAAGTAAAAGATTGATCATGTTAGCGAGGCAATGTGAAAAACAGATTTAGAAGAGTCCACTAGGATATTAAATCTTGAAATATCATGTTCAGCTGTTTCTGGTGGGAGTGCTGTTTTGGCTATTAGAGCCAATTCTGACATATAGTTCTTTTATCATGAATCACGTAATGGGAACCATTTGGCCTAGACCCTAAGTGATGTGTAAAAAGACCATTTTCTCAGTTTCGTTTTAGGAAAGTTGGTCTAAACTTAACTGAACTTGAGGTCCATTTCTGAATGGGCTCAGGAAACACATTATCACCTAGAGAAGTTGACTTTAAAAGCACAAAGTAAATCAAGTTGCAAAGAGTTTCTGCCATCAGAACTATTTAAAGTCTACTGTGAGAAGTGAATCCTGATTGTTGCCAATTTATTTGCCCTCCTTAACTCTGTCAGTGGGATCAAGCCAGGAGGGGCACAGAGTGTAGTCCAAACCCTCTCTCAAAGGGAGAGTCACTCATTTGAGGTCTAGACCCACCCATTTAAAGCCATCATCTCTTAGAAAACATGCCATTTTCATCCCTGTAAATCCGATTTTTCAAGCCAGCATTGGGTATGGAATTCGGCAGGGTTTAGGCAGGACTAATTCTTGGCCTTGGTGACCCTCCCTGCCCCTTTGTTGCTCTTTCCTTTACCTCTGAACCTGCATTAGCACTGGTTACGGACTAAGCTGTTGTGTTCCATGCTCACTCCTGGTTACTGATACTTAGAACCTCCACCTCAGCGCCACCATGCAAGTCAGGATTGGCAGAAATTGCCTTCTGGTGTTCAGATCGCGGTGGCAAGTAGGATAAAACAAGGAAAAGTATGGACCCCTCGACTAGCTTGTATTTTCATGGCTAGATACTACCTTTCGAGTCACCTACATGCACCTCTCCCTACTACTGAGAATAAAATAATTTCCTACGTGTTGATGGTATGGTTCACTTCAAGACACTGGGAGCTGATACAGCAGGTGCTTGGTTCTGATATCTACTGAGATTTTCTTGTGCGTTTTGTGAATGATTGGTACTGTCTACTGAAAAATGTTTCAAGCTAATGGTCATGGAAAAACGCCGGGGTTTCAGTGGCTTGTTTATTGATGTTCTGGAGCAGAATGCTACATTGGTTCCCGAGGAACGTTTCTGTCTGTGGCATATGTATTCCCTCCACCTGTCTTAGTTTGCAGGTAAGGTGTCCCGAGAAACAGTTTAGTTACATTCTTTAATTTTTATGGACAAGTTTTAATGAATCAAAGTTCTGCCCAGTTAATTGTCAAACATGTACCTTCTGTCCATACTCCAGATTCTTTCTAGAGCTCACAAAATCAAACTGGTGGCTAGCCTAAGCTTTAGCAAAAAACCCAATTGAAGAAATTAATGGTAAAAAATAAACAGTTGTCTGAAGGACATGTACTTCATTTATTGTCCTGTGTATATTTTATTTGGACAATCAGCTCCTATGTGCTTGGACCACAAGGCTTTGATTTATCAGAGAGTTGTCTTAATGTCCTTTGGAACTGTCATTGATCTTAAAAAAGGGACATTATAAATAGCTATCTTTTCCATTATTACAGTCTGGGATGTTACCCATGGTAGTGTCTAATTTCCTCATGGATCCAAGATTATCCTTTGGTTTCAGAATCAGCAGAGTGGTGTCTTTTTATCTCCTGGTTTTTAAATCCTAACTCTCTAGGAAACTTAAAGATAAATTTGCTATCCCTCTCCAGCAGTGGGTTAGAGTGGTGCAAGATGTATTTTATTTATTGATCTCCCCAGACTTTATTCTTTCTCCACAGCTATGTTTCCCTTACGTCACTTTCCTCAAATATTTATTTTATAGTTTTCCTTTACACATATTTTTTAAACTATCAGAATTCCTTTGTGGCTCAAAGTATGCAGAAATAGTACTAGGAAAAGAGAAAAATAAATCTTTCTTAAATGTATAAAAATGTATATGTGTGACAACTATGAACTGGAACAGTAGAAAGAAAATTCTTATCAATATATGTGTAATTGAGCTTACAATTCATCTAGTTTCTGGAGCGGTGCAAACGTATTTTCACCGAGGTGATTAATTTTGTTTTTCCTCATTACCCTGAAAGTAAAAAGAAAAGGATGTTGTAGCTTCCAGAGGTAACTGATAGGTGAGTTATTGGAGAGGAGATTAACAACCTGCAAAAACAAAGATAATTACGTGGAGTGCACTTTTCACATCAAGAGAGGTTGAAGTAGCGTGATAAATTACCCAGTCTGTAATAACTTTAATCTTAAATTTCCCAGATCTTTCAATGATGATAAAAGTAAAACAGTGTTCAAATTTCTAAGTGATTTAGGGAAGAGCTCCACAGGGGAAGAGTGAAAACCCCGACTCCTGAGAATACAGACTGAGCATCTGCACGGGGAGCTGTCCTAGGGTCGCCTCTGTAGGCTTCGTGGTGTGTCTGTTGAACAAAATACCTCCCACACAATAGCACTGGTGCACATTGGGCAGTTGATGTGATTTAGGGTGGAGATGCTGCAGGAGGTCTACTTTAAGCTGGACCAACTCAGAAGATCTCTAGTTTGGGATGCTGAATGAGACTGTAAGTCTTGACAGTTCATCTCTGCCCTGATGTCGTGTTATGAGATCACATAAAGGACTAACTCACAGGAAACCTTTAAAGGATTTCCAGTTCTTGAGGCATTGTGGGACATGCCTGGAAGCTGGCCTCGTCCCATCCTTAAGTATTTATTTCCTCTCAGCACTCCAAACCGTTACCACTTTCTCCCAGCATCCTTGGACCAGAAAAGCACAAGCATCTGCCAAGAGGAAACTCACGAATGATTTCTTCATACAGAGGGTTCTCTAAACACAAATACAAGTAGAATAGAAAAGAAGGGCTACATTTTTTGGATATTTATTTGGCCTGTGTCCTTTAAGTGCAATTTGGTTTCCTTTGGGCAATTACCATGAACTGTTTTGCATGACTGATAGAATCCTGCATCTGAAGACTGCTAAACTCACTGCAGAAAAGTTCACACATTTCAGTGGCTTTGAGCCCACTGGAATGGGGCAGAGGGCATAACTGGGTAAAAATTTTTGTTGTGTCAGTGGTAGCTATTGCATTGCCTGTACACAGGGGTCCTGTATATTCGCGTATGATGATTTTCAAACTTTTCACATGGTAACCGACAGTAGAAAAATGCATTTTGCATTGGGACATAATATACACCCACACAACCCAAGATTCATGGAACAATACATTTAATCATCTGAATTGCACTCTGATGTTTTTATTCAATTCAATCCCATTCTATTTCATTTACAAGACGCGGCTCGGGACATACTACATTGCTTTCATCACCTGCTTGTGAGTTTCAACCCACAATTTGAAAAATACTCTCCTGGAAGAATAAACTGTAAATGAGGCAGTTATATTTTTATACTGAAGGAAGCCCCAGTATCCCTCACTTTTATGGAAGAGGCACCCTGAATTTAAAATAAGCCAGAGAGGAGTATAAGGAGAAATTACACTCGATAACATTCTAAGGTTTATCCTGGTGTCCGCAGTTACATCCTCAGGGATGTGAACATTCTACAGTTTCTAAAAGTTGTAATTAATTTCCCCCCATGATCTTTGCAGTAATAATTTTTATAGATTAGGACTTTAATTTGGTGTTTCTCAAACTGAGATCCAAGGACAGATTCTAGGTGGTTTATGAGAAATTTTTTTTCCATTAAATTGGGTCTTACTTGTAAGGTTGAGAAAAGCAGGTCTCACGTAAGATAGTACCATTGTCATGACCCATGTATGTTGTGAATCTGTGGTTATACCTGGTTTGAACTTCAGTCATTTTGCCAATGTGCTTCCTTTTCAAAAAACTTCAAGTTGAGAGGGAACATTTGCTGTAATTACTATGCATGTTTATGCTAGATTCTGTTCGCATAAATGATTCATTTTACTTGTAAAGAGATAAAACGGTACTTCAAAAGGACAAAACATTACTTACAAAACAGTTAAATTACTGCAGGAAATAAAAGTCAAATTCCTTAAATTATGGATATGGTTGCCTTCAAAGTCCCTGAAATATAAAAATAAAAAGTGATAAAGCTAAATTTTAATCACAGACAAAAGTCAGTCGGTTAAGAATGATTTGTTTTCTAGTAAAATATCTTTTTCCCACATACTGCTTATTTCATAGGGATTCTCACATAATGTAAGTGTAGCCACTTACATAATAGCCGAAATGATATATTTATATATAATGTTTCTTTTTTTCTGTGTTAATAGTAAAAATGTTTTGAGTTGCGTCTGTATGAGGTGTTCATATGGGTACATATGCAATCCTAAGGAATGTGAAGAGAATGAAAAAAGCACATGGAAAGCTTTTGTTGTGGTAACTACCAGCTATATAAACAGAAAGCACGTAGTGATCCGCATTAAACACCTGTCCAGAGATACCAATGGCATTTCTCTGAGTGGCGTGACTCTATCTGCTACAGCCTGTGGAAGAATCTACTATTGCTGCAGAAGCTGCTACCGCAAAACAATGTTTAACCTCTACCTCCCTTGCCTAGACACTCCCAGAAAAAATTCTCCATAGCCTTTTACCACTGAGAACATGCTTTCTTGCTTTATTGTATGGCCACACAGGCCAGTGCAGAGGGAGACCCACAGCTGCCCTTGGCTCTCCACTCCCGACTCAGGGCGCTGCTTGCAGACCTCACTTGAGCTCCCGTGCTGTGTGATGCTAGGTCACCAACGGGAGTCTGGTCTGAGCAGCAAACTTGTCAAAAAGTTGATGTTTTATTGTCTCTGCTTCATGGTTTTCATGAAGGCGTTCTTCTATTGCCTGTCTTTTATCTTGTCGTAGGGTTTATTTATGGTGGAAGTTCATAGAACAGAGTTAGCCGAGCTCAAGGATACACTTTCAGAAGCAGATGCTGGCTCTTAAATCTACTCGTTCTACCCCAGCATTTAGCTTACCAGTCACCATGCCACGTAAAGCCATTCGGGAACAATTGCCGCTAAAATATATGAGCTGAAGTCTGACACAGCTACTAAAATCTATGCAGGAAACATGAGTAGCATTAATGGACACGCCTATTTTTTTCTGCTGGAGAGGCTATATCTGGGACACTCAGTTTTATTTTGGCACTGCAGTAAAAATGGATGCTGACAAGTCAAAGTCTATCTGGAAGATCTGGAAGGCCAGCATGTAAGGGTTCTAGAAATCAAGTCAATGGACTAAAAGGGTGTATTTATCACAGAGAAGAGCAAAGAAGAGAGATATATTTGAAGTCAGGCATAGGGCTTTTCTCTGTTGCATCAGACTGCAAAATCAGATTTACTCGTTGACGGACACAAAACACTTCAAATTTAAGCTCACAATCCATGGTGTCCAGAGAATAAGCTTCTTGTTACTATAGTGATCTAAGTAGGGCATATACTATAACAAGGTTTTTGTAGACGGGATTTCTGTACATGTGGAATGTTGTGTTAAAATCTTAAATCTTGATTCTAGATCACCCTTCTAAAGAAAAACTTCCATTATTCTATTAAACTGGAAATGAAACACTTGTAGTACTATCTTCTTTTGACCATTAGGCTTGGCCAAGGCTTTTTGGCCTTCCGTAACAAAGGTTGTCATTGACACAGACTGTTCATTTCCTTTTCCTATTTTGTTGTTGTTACCATGAATCTACCACCAGGGGGTGACGTTCTCCTAAGCCTCACAAAATTTCTTGATGTTAGTTTCTTGTTAGTTACACCTGTAACTTTTTTTTTTTCTATTAAGGTAGCAAAAACATTTGTTAATATTAATTTATTATTTGTAAAAGTCAGTAAGAGGCATAAACTAGGGACTTTTGATTAAATTGTTAAATTCAATGTTGAGTTTATTTTAATCTTTATTTGTGAATTTGCTTTGGCTTTCTTCCTAAAATTAGAGGTTTTAGTTCTTGATATGCAGGGGTCTGGCATACAAATCTGTTCCTTGTGCCAGCGCTCCAAGTTCTAATGGACCTGATGGGGTGTTTTGCTTACTTAATGCCTGGATCACTTTTCCAACTTAATAATCCTCTGAACCTAACCACTTTATGTTTCCCTCTATACATGGCAGAACTGGCTGAAAAATGAAAATTTGGTTCTTGGATCTGAAGAACAACAATAACAAAATAAAAACACCAAGAATCTTGCCCTCTCAATTCTCTCTCTCATCCCCTAGGGGCTTTGTAAACACGCAAATCTCCTCTCCCTCTACTTCCTCCCGTACATTTCTGGCTCCTATCTCACAGAGAAAATTGAGGTGATGAAGGAGGGGAAAGCCTTCGCCTTTCTGCCCGACATCCATGATTTACCTGTAAGTGCACCTGGTCTCCTACACCCAGGATGCGATGACCCTCCTTCTGCTTTAGGCTAATCCCGCGTTTCCTGAGTTTTGTTTGTGAACGTGTATGTCCTAAAATACATGGTCAATTCTGGTGAATGTTTTTTGGGCGTTCTTCACTTTCAGTTTATATCTATTAGGATTAAGCACAGGTACATAGAACAGACCCAACTGTAACAGCGTAACTACACAAGGATTTAAAAAAAAAAAAAAAAAAATCTAGGGTTAGGTAGCCCAAGGCTAGTCTGGTAATTTTACCAAGTTGTTAGAAACCTAAGGTCTTTCATATTCACTGTCCACAGGTCCTTGTCTTTGTGTTCCAAGATGTTGCTGAAGCTTGAGCCATCATATCCGTCTTTTCTGGATAAGGAAAGAAAGGGAGGGTCTGCCTGTTTCTCTTTAAGGAGGTTGCCCAGAAGTTCCACACTCTACATCTTCCTCCTCATTAGTTAGGGCTCGGCCACGCGGCTCTGTCTAGACATGGGGAAGTCTGGGAATGTAGTATTTTAGCTGGGCACTTTGCTGCCCCAGATAAATCTGTTCTGTTATCGAGAAGGGACTTTGCACTTTGATATGTACCAGTTAGAGTTAATTCGTTAACTGTGTTATTTAGTTCTCCATATCCTTTTTTTGGTTTTCCTTGATCTTTCATGGACTGAAAGAGGTGGATTATTATTTCTTACCGCTTATGTATGTCTATTTTTCTTTTGTTTTGGTTGTTATATGAATCTATTTGGTGCATATATATACTCCTAATATAATATCTTGTATTGGAAATTGCACACTGCAGCATTTAAATGTCCTTCTTTGTACTGCTTAATGCAAATTGGCCAAACTTCTACCTACTTAGATAAAAAATGATGCCTGCTTTCTTTGGTTTGCATTTACATGGCATATTTTTGAGCAGTCTTTTACTTTTAATCTTTCTTAATCACTTAGTTACAGCTGCACTTTTTTGTACATAGTACTGAGTTAGGTTTTGCTCTGTGAGCCAACTTGAAAATCTGTTTTTCTTTTTAGTAGGTAATTTTAGCCCACTTATGTTTATCGATCTGACTAATGTATCTTACCTTAGTCTGCTATTTAAAAATATTATTATATGGTTTTATAGCTTAAAAAATCTTTCAACAAATGGCTTAAAAATTTTATTTCTTCTAACATTGAAAAAGGTTTGTATATTCTATTGGTAACCGTTATAATTATAACTTTACCCAATATACCATATCTTCTCTTTCTTAGAGAATAACAATAGCACTTATCAATTTCCTATTATAAGAAATGATGAAATTAGTATATATTGTCTTCCTGCCTTTTCTTTCATCTCTCTCTCTCACCATAGGATTTTGATCAATTATATGCTATTTATTAATATTCACCTTAGGAATATCAAATATCCACATATTGGTAGATTTCTTAGTTTTAAATGACATCTCTTGACACCAGGCTATTTTTCTTTATAGTTTTATGGTTTCACTTTATTACTTTGAAACTGCTTACTCACTTAAGATTATTGTGGCTCTTGCCGAATTGAGCCCTGTATCATTCTGTGATATTTCTCTTTATCCCTGGTGATAGTCTTTGTTCAGAAGGCTATTTTTTTCCCAATGTTAACACAGCCCCTCCAGCTTTTTAAAAAAATTAGTGCTGCATTTCTTATCTTCATTTTACAGCTTGAATATCTCTGTTTTCTCTGGTTGCCTCAAGCTTTTTTCTTTGCTTTTCTTTATCTTTGGTTTTCAGCAGTTTGACTATGATTTGTTCAGTTTTTTTTTGTTTGTTTTTTTTTTCTTTTCTACTTCTGCTTGTTTTCTTTTCTGAGGTTCTTAGATTTTTTTTGGTTTGTTGTATTACATCGTTTTAGAAAATTCTTGGTCATTATCTCTTCAGATATTTCTTTGAAAAATGAGCAGGACCCTGTGTCCCCCACCTCTTGTTTGTAGAAAAGCTTTAGCCTCCTAGGCCTTCCCTGAGTTCTAAAGAGCAGATTTAATCAGAGAGGTGAGAAAATGGTGAAACAAAGGAAAACAGTCAAGCAAGACAAAATATAATAGTTTAACCATACAGCAAAGTCAGGGACCTTTAGTTCCTCCTCAAGGACAATAGATAATACCCTGAGCCATATCCTTGAGTTGTTTTGCAGACACTAAAACCCTCACCAGGTGGAGGAAGTTAACGGCATGCTGATCACCAGCACGTAGACCCCAGGCTGGTTGGAACCAGAAGGTTGATGATTGAGATTCCTATAACATCACCCTGTTACCTCACCAGCAACCAAGCAGAGAATTGTGCACGAGCTGATCACACACCCTGCAGTCCCCTCCCTCACCCTGCCTTTAAAAACCCTTCCCTGAAAACCATCAGGGAATTTGGGTCTTTTGAGCATGAGCTGCCCATCCTCCTTGCTTGGCACCTACAATAAATGCTGTACTTTCCTTCACCAAAATCTGGTGCCAGTAGATTGGCTTTGCTGTGTGTCTGGTTAGCAGACTCAAGTTTTGTTTGGTAATGTCTTCTGTCCTGTTGTCCCTCTCTTTTTCTGTGACCACTTTAACGCATTTTGAGAAACTTTTATATTATCCTGTAACTTTTGGATTCTCTGTTCTGTCTTCATTTTATGCTCCGTTCTCATTTTGATTCAAATGAAAGCTTTCTATTGACCTATCTTCAAGGTCACTGATTCTTTTGTTAGCTGTGTTCAGCCTGTTGAAGTAATTCTCTGATTCTCTTTAAAGCTTCCATCTCTTTGCAGACATTTTCCATGTGTGCATGTTTTGCCCACCTTTCCCACTATATCATTTAACTGATTAATCATAAGTATTTTAATTTCCTTGTTTGGTAGTTGTAACATCTGAGTTATCTCTGGGCCTAGTTCTGTTGATTGCTTTATAATTTGACAAGGATTGTTTCTCTTGCTCTTTCTGGAATGGGGCTTTCTCAGCATTGTTGTCCCACATGCCCCAGAAGCCCCAACCCACTTTGCAACAGTGCAGGATCCTGGGCTGGAGAGGTTTATTTGTCCCTATTGCTGGAGTAGAGAGCTTTGACTGCTACCACTCCTTTGGAAGAAGTGGGTCTATGCATGGTCCCTGGCTGCAGGAAGATTTTCTGTCCGTCTCCCCATGGCGTAAAGCTTTTGCTTCCTAAGAGGGAAGAGTCTAGGGGAGAAGGTGGGGTTTGTACCTGCATGCCACCAAAGAAGACTCTGTCTGGTTTCCTTAATTACTCCCAGCTTTTTCCATGAGCTGGTGGAGGCCAGAGAAAAAGAGCCTGTTAGGAATAGCTGACTCCCTTGAGTGTGGGGTTCCCAGTATTCCAAAGGGTTACACTAGCCCACACTTAACCTTTAGAGGTTTATTAAAATTTTAGCAGTTTTCTTTGTACCTGCTCTGTGAGGGTCAACTCTTCACCTTGTGCTCTGCCAAAAGTGGTATACTGTATATGTCCCGTCTCTCTTGGTCACTCCTTAGAATTCAGTTTACCTGCTTGCTTTATGACTGACAGGGTGGAGAAAATTAAGACTGTGTAGATTGTAAAGTTCTTTCTCATTGGTAGAGTGGGAGCAATATTGTCTTGAGGCTATCTACAGCTTCAGCACAGCATTGTTGGAATGGAATTGTCATATATAATATGTATCCTTCCGTGACTTTTTCTTTATACTTCATATTATGATCTTGAAATTGTGCCATGTCGATTGAAGCAGGGCAGGTGCATTCATCTTTATTGCACCTGTGTGTGTATATCCCATCTTATTTGTCCATCCTTTCCACGGCTTCCAGGACCTTGCTCCATAATGCATCCTCACTGTTTTCCATGTTTACAAATTCTTTACATTAGCTTCTTCTGCCTATATATAAACTTGCTTTGTCTCATCCCCAGATAAAAGTTTACTTTACCTTCTTGCTCTTTAGCTCATATTTGGCTATTGCCCCATCTGTTCATATGCTTATTTATTAGTTATATTCCTTCCTTTTTGAATTTCACATCTTTTATTGTGGTGTTTATAGTTTTTTTTATTGCTTTGAAAGAACTATATTAAAGGTTTTAATCTGTTGTCTGTTGTATATCTTGCAAATATATTCTCCTGGGCTGTCATATCTCTTTTTGTTTTATTTGTATTTTTCTACTTAACCATAGTTAAGCAAATGTTTGCCGACACATCCAACAGATTTTCTAGTTTATACTTTGCTAAGTTAAAGTTCACGTGCAAGGTAAAGATATTGTAACTAATTAAAAAAAATGAATACTTATAAAGCAAAAATTATTACTAGCATTAAAATTGGGACAACATTCACTCTCAGGGATGCATGTGGAGTGAATTGTTTTGGATAGCTAAAATTTAAAGATTATAATTTTAGTAACAAAAATTTAAAAAGTCCACGTCTTTAGTAATAAATCCTAATCATTTTTTATTTTTATCTGAAATATACATTTGGCTACCTTTTTAAAAACAAAGGAAAGATTTCTTATTGTATGGGCATAAAATCTCCCACATTTGCTTCTGGTCTCAATGCATGAATTTTTAATTTACAAATATAAATATTAATCAATTTTACTTCATTACTAAGTTTGGATCACTGAGCATGTAATAACCATTAATGAATTCTTTTGAGCCCAAATTTAATCACCACAAAGGATATTGCACTTAATTTGCCCTTTCCTTGATGACTTAGTTCGTCATTACTGAGGGTACTACACTGTCGTATCAAGATGCCCTCTGGACTTACTAATGATTTGGGGGATGTTTCTCTTCCCCTAGATGGTTCCAAACTAGTGTGTTTTGAGTTACTCTGTCTGCTTTTTATAGCATTTCTTGCTCCTGCTTTATTATCAGGTTGCTAATTGTTACTTACTAAAATAAACGTTTCTAACGCCCCCTCCTACTTTTAAGTTGGCTCTTCTAGTCTGTTGTGAGCTTAGAACTCCAACAACCAAACTTTTGGGAATTTCCTACAAAATAAAAGACAGAGGGAATTTTCATATACAGAGTATATGCAGGTTATTGACTGAACTTTTAAAGAAATATGTTGGATTTATTTCTTCATTTTTGCCTGTATTTTAAATAGACACGTTTACTGGGTAATTGAGTTCTGCATAGGTAGAGTGATGTTAATTACCACAAACAAAACTACTGTGTAAAAAACTCTGTGAAACATATTCTGTTGTGATGAGACTTCAAAAATAAAGTCTAAGTATCATATTCTTATTACACAGAATTTAGCAATGAAACTAAAGTGGCTTAGTCTCTCTGTACCAAATGAACAGGTGAACAGATTGACAGGGGGAAGGGGTGATGTTACATAGATATCATAACATCCCTTCTGTCTTCCTTCTTCCTGCCTCCAAAGTATGTTTTGTTTTTTGGAGATGTTTTATTTTGGTAAGAGTTTAGAGGAGTTAGTTTAGATAATATTGACGTTTAATAAGAAAATCATGCTAAAAATATTAACAACTACCATTTGAAAAAACCTGACATCCGAAATGAACTAGGCAAAACCAGAAAAGTTAGTTGTCTTCTGTAAGAAGAGATAGAGGGAACCCTCCTACACTGTTGGTGTAGAATGTAAATTGGTGCAGTCACTATGGAGAATAGTAGGGAGTTTCCTTAAAAAACTAAAAATAGAGCTACCATATGATCCAGCAATCCCACTCCTGGGCATATATCTGGAGAAAACTCTAATTTGAAAATATACCTGCACCCCAATGTCCATAGCAGCACTATTTACAATAGCCAAGAGATGGAAGCAACCTAAATATCCATCAACAGAGGAATGGATAAAGAAGATGTGGTACATATATACAATGGAATATTACTCAGCCATAAAAAGAATGAAATAATGCCAGTTGCAGCAACATGGATGAACCTGGAGATTATCACACTAAGTGAAGTAAGTCAGAAAGCAACAAATACCATATGATATCACTTATATGTGGAATCTACAAAAATGATACAAATGAACTTATTTACAAAACTGAAAGAGACACAGACATAGAAAACAAACTATGGTTACCAAAGGGGAAAGGGCGAGAGGGATAAATTAAGAGTTTGGGATTGACATATACACACTACTATATATGAAATAGGTAACTAATAAGGACCTACTGTATAGCACAGAGAACTCTACTCAATACTCTGTAATGACCTATATGGGAAAAGAATCTAAAAAAGAGTGGATGTATGTATATGTATAAGTGAATCACTTTGTTGTACACCTGAAACTAACACAACAGTGTAAGTCAACTACTATATTTCAATAAAAATTTTTAAAAAGAGGAGATATAGCAACTTACAGCCAGTGCAGCCTGGGCATGTGCTGACAAAGAGGTTTGTCAGGCAAGCGGGTAAGAACGTTATTCATCAGTGCTCTGAAAAAGAGAAACAAAAAGGAGTCTCATTTTTCTGTTTCTTTTCTCAACTGAAGTCAAACGTAGTTTTATCATTATTCTTATGAAGCCATGAACATCTACTAAGTTCGTTGTCTTCTCACTCAAATATTTTTCTGTTAAGTCTTGATATATTTAAGTGCTTGTTAGTAATAAAATTAGACAAATGGTAGCCATCATATGGAGGAAGCAGTAGCACCAGCAACTGACGAAAAGTCCTGTGCCCTTCAATAGTGGGTACTGAAAAGGAGGTGATTTTAAACAAACGTTATTTTTCTTTACCAAGATTAATACAGGATAGTACTGGTGTGCTTAAGAATATTTCAATAAAACATGGCAGTGGGGCTGTGTTCAGTTTTGATGGGCTGACATTCTAGAAGATGGAAGATCTTATAAAACTGTTACAACTACAAAATAGCCTCATAGGATATGACTAGGAGATGGTTTTTAGTTGAAAATTCCCTTTTAGGGTTTTAATTCCAAATGTCATATTGTTAAACCCAAAGCAGTAATTTTTATTCATGCCTTTTCCTTCAGTTGAAATATTTGCATAAATTTTTAGTACTTACAGGAGAATAAGAGAATTTAGTCCGTAAAATGTTAGTGGGGAAATTCGACTGAGATGATTCTCTTCAATTACTCTGCCAGCCAGAAGAAAAAAATGGATTCATTTACATATTTTTCGAACATAAAGACTAATACTATAAAATGCCACATAAATTAAACATACAGCCACTCTAGTCTGTGGAGATCTTCAAAAACACCCGGCTTCAAGAAGGTTATTCTGTTATGACTGAGATACCTGAAAAAAGAGAAATAACTACAGTAAATTTGATACCTTCCTGATATCTTATAACAAGGAAAGGAAGAACAATAATTGTCTATCTTAAATTTTCTTATATGTTGTTCTCATCAGGCCATTTCCCTGCCTTCAGAACCCTGAAAGTTCTTTATCACTTACCTTTTCACGTTTAGGTTTTCATTTCCCAATAATCAACCAACCATCATCCAATCCCTCACTCACTCTGTCTATTCATTTATTCATCAAATTGTTTTGAGCCCCTATGCTATGGCACTGTGCTAGGTGTGGAATCGCTTTCTCCGAGGGGCTTTGCATCTAGTAGAAGACAGCATGTGAGCAGGTAGTTATTGCAGCAGCAGAGGGAAAAGAGCAAGAACATACAGTTCCTCTGACTTTTCAGCGGAGGCAGTGCGGCATCTGCTGGGACTGGGGAAGCAGAACTCGGAGGGGAGAGGGGACAGGGAGTGTTAAAGAAAGGGGTCTCTATTCCTGCCCTGCAAATAGGTTCATCTGTGCCATTTTTCTAGATGCCACATATATGCGTTAATATACGATATTTGTTTTTCTCTGTCTGACTTACTTCACTCTGTATGACAGTCTCTAGGTCCATCCACGTCTCTGCAAATGGCACAATTTCATTCCTTTTTATGGCTGAGTAATATTCCATTGTATATATGTGCCACATTTTATCTTATGTGCAAACCATAAATAGAGACATGGACGTAGAGAATAAACGTATGGACACCAAGGGGGAAAGGAGGGTGTGGGATGAACTGGGAGATTGGGATTGACATATATACACTATACTGTGTATAAAATAGATAACTAATGAGAACCTACTGTAGCAGGGACCTCTACTCAATGCTCTGTGGTGACCTAAATGGGAAGGAAATCCAAAAGAGTGGGACTATATGTATACGTATAGCTGATTCACTTTGCTCTACAGCAGAAACTAAGACAACATTGTAAAGCAACTATACTCCAATGAAAATTAATTACAAAAAAAGAAAAGAAAAAGAAAGGAGGCTCAGTTGAGAAGAGCCTTGGATGAGGTGTATCATTCACAAAGCAAAGCGTGGGTGGGAGTGATTCCAGGCAGAGGAAATGGCTTATGCAACGGTGAGAGGTGTGAGGGTGACAAGGTGAGGGGTCACGGTGAAGAGGCTGTGAGGGGATGCAGGAGATGCCCCTGGAGGCAGGCATGGACCTGCTCTGGAGAAAAGACACTGAATGCCTCGCTGGAGAGTCAGACCCATTGTACTTTGACCCGACTTTACTTCTCACTCTTCTGTAGAGTGAACCGACTCTTCCTTCTCTTATGCTATCTCTTATGTGTTTATTTCTTTGTTTTCTTCCAAAAGCAAACACCAGCTTATAATAACTTTCAAAATCACCTCTCTTCTTTTATAGAGGCCTTAGAGTCTTATTTATTTATTTTTAAAATTTATTTATTTTATTTATTTATTTTTGGCTGCGTTGGGTCTTCGTTGCTGTGCGCAGGCTTTCTCTAGTTGCGGCGCCCGGGCTACTCTTCGTTGCGGCGCACGGGCTTCTCATTGCAGTGGCTTCTCTTGTTACAGAGCACGGGTTCTAGGCACGTGGGCTTCAGTAGTTGTGGCATGCAGGCTCAGTAGTTGTGGCACGTGGGCTCAGTAGTTGTGGCACACGGGCTTAGTTGCTCTGCGGCACGTGGGATCTTCCTGGACCAGGGCTCGAACCCGTGTCCCCTGCATTGGCAGGCAGATTCTTAACTACTACGCCACCAGGGAAGCCCCAGCCTTAGAGTCTTTATGTGCTCTTTTTTCTTTTTTTTTCTGAAGAAAACTTTTGGACACACAAACAACCACACACAGCCCAACAGAAGCTGGTAAAGAAAGGGAAATATTTGGAAAACTCTAATTCCACTTAACTTTGTCCTTTTGATTTGGTAAAGTGGGGGTGAGACTCTCAAAATACCTAAGATTGCCAATGGTAGCAAAAGCACTGGACTCAAATGTGTGCAAAATTCCTTCCCTTCCATTTTGTCTTCAAATGGCAGAGAAATTGTCTTGCGTGTTTATTTTTGTCTCAGTTTCTCTAGTGCAGCAACTCACTGCTCTGAATCTGCTGTCAGACAGTTTGGTTCCTGGCTTTGCTACTTGTTAATAGTGTGACCTGAAGCAAACAGCAACTTCAGAAACCCTCAGTTTCCCCAACTCTAAAACGGAAATAACACCAGTATCTAATTTCACTGGGCTGTTGAACATTTGAGCCAGGCACGTCAGGAACACTTGGTGCATATTAGTAGAATGGGGTCTCTGTTCAATCTCCCACTTCAGCTTCTTTCCTGTTCTTTTTCCTCACTGCCTATGATTCTCATGCAAGTATTTGTTCAAATTCCTTTTCCCCTGATACACGGACCACACTGATTTCTCTTTTTGCTACTTTGACAGATCTTAGAGCTGACATCCTGTAAAATCTGTCCTTCCAGGAATCTACCCTTCCCCATCAGATTTGATTTTTCTTGTGAGTAGCAAAGGATAAGACCCCATATTAGAGCCACTTCCTTCCCTTGCAAGCCTGGAGCCCCAGTTGGACACAGGAAGATGTTAAGAATCTCTTCAACACTTGCCCTGAACACCTCAGGGGTTCCCTTAAGAGCCACTAGAAATTCTCTAGAAAGGTACTTGATCCACCCCCCATGCCCTGTGCTGTCTGATTTGCCGCGTCCTCTTCGTTTTTCAGAGCCATCCTTCACTGCTCTGGACCCAAAATAATCACTCCTTTTCGGGAATCATCTTAGCGGTTGTGGTCTGAACAACATAGGTTTAAGTCTTAGTTAAGTAAACTCCCTTGCCATTCTCCAGTTGTGTGTTTGCTGGCATTGTTTCCCCACCGTAGACTGTAAGCTTCCAGAGAGCGAGTGGGTGCCTCTCTCCGGTGGAAGCACAGGGTTCTACCTGAAATACTAGGTCATAAGGAGCTGGAAGGCAGCAGGTCTGACTGCTCTTTCTATGTCCCTCACGGTGTCTCGCTGAAGACCTTGCACACTATGAGGGGTAATGAATGTCTATGGATGAATGAAGAGCGGTATCTGATGTTTACCCATGAAAGACCAGAACTGTGTGACATTTTAACACCCAGACAATATTCTCATGCCAGGAAAAAACCAAGGAGCAGATGGGAGACACTTAGGTTTACTCTCCAGTCTGTACTGTCTCTCTAGAGCCTCCTCCACATCCATTGAACATTAAACCAAGCAGACGCTGTTCAGCAAGTTTTGAATAGATTCGTGAGAGGCTGTAGAGAAAGGTAATCAGAAGCATGATGAGGACGAGTCCAGTACTGACTTTGAGTAATTTGCTAAGACACGAGAGAGCAGGGAAGGGACAGACATAGCTACCAGGGTTACTGTTAAGACTTTGGGTCTCCGGTGACCTTCTTTGCTAGTAAATGATTAGGTGGCCTTCTTGACTCAACCCCAAACTCTGATACAGCCAGTGAGGAATCTGACCGGAAAGAGTTTCTTGGGTTAAGGAGTAAAAAGTGGGGTAGGATAGAAAGCAAGGGGCCAGAAATAGAAATACAGCGAGTTGTTTATTAATGTGATTTTTGGGTTATATTTCCATTCAATAACTTCTAGGTGGTAAGTTTCAGCTGCCTGGTAAAATGCAATGCAATGGACCTTTGAGAAAGATTATTTTAAAAAGTTTAGCTCTTAACCACAATGAGATACTACTTCACACCCATAAGGATGGCTGTTATTAAAAACAACACAACACAAAACAACAACAAAATCCCAGAAAATAGCAAGGGTTGTTGAGGATGTGGAAGAATTGGAACCCTGTGCATTGCTGATGAGAATGTAAAATGGTGCAGATGCTGTGGAAACCAGTATGGTGGATCCTCAGAAAATCAGATGTAGAACTGCCATGTGACCCAGCAATTCCTCTTCTGGGCGTACACCCAGAAGAATGGAATGCAGAGACTCAAATATTTGTACACCAACGTCCATAGCAGCATTATTCACAATAGCCGAAAGGTGGAAACGACCTAAATGTCCATCCATCAAGGAATGAATATAGAAAATGTGGTATATATATATATGTATATATATATATATATATATATATATATATATATATATATATATATACACACACACACAATGGACTATTATTCAGTCTTCAAAAAGAAGGAAATTCTAATATATGTTAGAACATGTATGAAACTTGTAGGCATTATGCTAAGTTTACGACGTGATGAGAAAGGCCTGACACTAAAGGGAAAATATTACCTGATTCCACTTCTGTGAGGTCCCCTAGAGTAGTAAGATTCATAGAGACAGAAAGTACCATGGTGGGTGCCAGGGGCTGGGAGGGGCCGTGCGGAGTTAGTGTTTAGTGGCTGTGGAGTCTTAGTTGGGAAGGTGAACAGTTCTGGAGATGGATAGTTGTACAACAGTGTGAATGTACTGAACGCCACTGAACGAAACCCTTAAAAATGATTAAAATGGCAAATTTGTTATATATATTTTACCATAATTAAAAAAAAAAAGCTTTGTTCTTTTAAACTTATTGTGCTTTATGTATTTGTAAAAGCAGAATTAGTGGGAAAAGAGTAACTGGAGAAGTCTTTGGGTTTTTTCCTTCATAAATTTTAATCATCACCAGGCTTTCTCATGTTGATAAAGTTCATTCAATCCTCATTTCCGTCACCACGGCTAATGTATATTGAGTTCTTACTACGTGCCCGGCACAGTGTGCCCAATTCTTCCCACGGATTTTCTCATTCGTTCCTTACAACAATCCTGAGGTAGGTACTGTTGTAGTTTGCATTTTACGGTAAAGGGCGCTGATGCTTAGAAAGGAAATTAAGTTCTCAAGTTCACACACCCAGTGAGTGGTGAGGTCGGGACTGGGACAGCAGCCTGTGTGACTCAGGGTCCCATGCCCTTGGCCCCAGTGCTGTGCTGCACCGTCCGCTGTCTACACGTCCCCTGGGCACTGTCGTGGGCGGGAGGGCCGTGTTGGGTGGGATGGGTCAGGCCACCACGGACGGGCAGACTAATTGGCGCTGGTACTTACAGTTTAGTAAGACTGTAGAGTCCTCGGAAAGCATAGACAGATACGGATCTAATCTTATTGTTTTGCAGGCACCTGTGAAAATGATTATTAAAAGGAAAACGTAAGGAAATAGAGTTTCAGTTTTGCAAGGTGAAAAGAGTTCCGCGGATGGATGATGGTGATAGCCCTGCAAAGATGTGGGTGTATGTAAGGCCTCTGAACGTACACTAAATGGGCAAGCCAGTACATTTTATGTTGTGTGTATTTTACCACAGTATCTTGTGATAACCTATAATGGAAGAGAATGTCAAAAAAGAATACATATATTTACACGTATATGTATAACTGAATCACTGCGCTGTACACCTGAAATGAACACAACATTGTAAATCAACTATACTTCAATAAAAATTTAAAAAAATAAAAAAATAAAAAAATGAAAGAGGAAATGTCAAAAAATTCTTAAAAATTAAAAAAGGTAAACATAACAAAATAATGTAGCGGAGCTGGGTATCATGTCACTTTGTTTCTCGATTAAGTTCACATATGATTAGGCTAGTTTTTATTTGGAACTTCTAGTTATAAAGGTAGACACATGATAGCTAAAATTTAATGTTTGAATTTTTAGTGAGTGAAACTTTAGTTTTAGTGCATAGCAATGCACTCACTAATCAAACAAGCCTAGAAGCCTTTTTAACTTTTTAACATTTTCTGCTATAATTCTACAAACTTGACAGTATTCAACACAGTGCTGGCAAAACTACAAGGTTGTGACATTGTTAAGACCCCAAACCATATTCCATGTAAACCACAAACTGGCCAAGCAAGTCAGCTTGAATTGTATTAATTTGACACCTAAGTTTCGCTCCAAAAACTGTTTGAGGAAACTTATCAAGAGTATATATGACAAAAGAGAAAAACAGAAGTAGAAAGAATCAGGTCGACTGAGAAGATTGACAATATTCCAGAATGTAGAGGGTGGGACAAGTTTTAGGGGAAGCATATATTAGTATCTTATTTTTAGCCTGGAAGGGTCCCCAAACTTCCAAAACTAGAAGTATAATTTTTGCTAAAAGAAAATTTCCAGGAACAAGAAGTAAAAACAGTAACAGTTGGTTTTCAGATTAAAAAACAAACAACAAAAAAGGATCAGGTCTAGAAGAAGATAAATTAGCTTGGAAGGCCAAGGAAGAATGCTGGCTGCGGAGTTCACTGAGGTCATGCTGGAGGTTGGGCCTGGAGTTAACAGAAGGTCAAAGGAAACAGAACCTGGAGCACAAGCCGTTGCATCCCACACACCCATTTAAGCTCTGCGCATCTACGTACGCTGGCCCCAGGTTGTGAACAAGGGCAAAAGTAAGGGCTTCAAGTCTTATTTCTTCTGCTGATGCAGGTCACTATTGTTCTTCAGGGTTTGCTGAGTTTATGTATAATTTTCTCAGATTTTAGGGGTGATAAGGGATAAACCACTATGAGCCAACTCTCAGTTAATTAGAAATTTTGACTAGAGTCCGTATTTCTCCAGCATGCAAGAAACCTAACTTTAATTGTAAAATGTTAAGTTTGTTATACACCTAACACTCTCACAGAACATGCTGTGGTCTAATCGTTTAGTAGGCAATGCATCTTTCTCACTAATAAACAGAAAAACTTTGACAAGTATTTATTCATTTATTTCTAACTACTGTAATTTTCCATTAAGCAATAGATTATATTGCCTGGAGGTGGAACCAAAGTACATCTCTAATCACCAATTAGAACTTTTTCGGTAATTAGGCTATTTTGATCTATTACTTGGAACAAATTGGTTGTTCAAGAATTAATTCAATGTTCACTGTGTAAAATTGCTAAACTATTGAATCCTGTTGTTTAGAGTTGAAGCCCTGACTCCTTTTAAACCATGTGGACATAAGGTGGTGCTACAGATCAGAAAAATTCTTCCTGCTCCAGAAATCAGAAAATAAAGTAAGGAAGTATCCTCTTGAAGTTTGTGTATCAGGTTTAATTTTGAAAAGCTCTTCTCACTTGATTGATAAATGTCTAGAATACAGTTCTGAAAAGTCATTTTTATTAGAATCTAATTTTCTGATGTGAAATATTTTTCTGCAGATAATCTGAGCTTTGAGAATATTTCATCAAACAAAGTGGATAAATTTTTCTTCTGATTCTGCTCTATCTTTATTATCTTAAAGAAAAAGTACAGATAGATGATATCTATATACCAGGGTTCTCTAGTGTAAAAACAAATCCCAAACCAGTGTAGGTGTGAAAATGAAACTGGGAATTCTGAGAGGTTTTCTAGATAGTGTGATTCAGGCACAGAATATTTAAACCCAACAGTTTAAGCCTATGACAATATGATTTAGCCTCAAAGTTGACCTAAATAACAGGTAACCATCCCCTGGGCCATTATGGATTCTGTGAGTACATAGGTAATCTTAGACTGAAGAGAAGCTAGCATTTCAGATAAAACTCAACCAATGAGGCAGATGTGAAAATGGAATTAAGTCCCTAAAAAACATGCTTGGAGGTTTCAAACCACAAGGACTTTCTATCTTAGGTAGAGATTGAATTTGCAAACATATGGAAGAAAATTCTTCTCTATCTAATCTTTTTTATTTTTTAATATTTATTTATTTATTTGGCTGCACCAGGTCTTAGTTGCAATACAGCGGATATTTGTTGCCACGTGCAGGATCTGTAGTTGTGGCATATGGGATCTAGTTCCCCGACCAGGGATCGAACCTGGGCCCCCTGCATTGGAAGTGTGGAGCCTTACCCACTGGACCACCAGGGAAGTCCCTTCTCTATCTAATCTTGAGGGCAGCTCTGATAAGGGGTCATTACATCTTTCTGTAAGATGGACATTGAAATGCAGAGAGTAAAACCTCTTGAGTATCTTCACTTGGGGGGAGTGTGGTCGGAGGGTTCATAGCACATGTACTCTGGTTTCTTTGGGGATAGGTTTCTGAGGTTTTTGTAGGATAGCTTCTAGAATTACTCAGGAAAAAAAATGTTACCTGGTAGTCTGCAGCTATCGGCTAAATAATTCCCCAAAGAGGTGTTAGACTTAAGCAGTGGTGCAGTGTTTGTCTCTGCAGAAGTGGGAAGAAACAGATATGCCAAAAAATGTTAGTCAGTTCAATACTAAGAATTAAAATTTTCCTTACAGCTTCTGAAGATCATGGTACTTCTTAAAGCCATCAGGAGGAAGTTTTCTTATTAAGTTCCACTTGAGTGACCTGAAATAAATGTACATTTTGGTTCTTACTTAAAGGGATTTTCTTTACTTTTAACAACATTATGAATAATTATAAACTTTATTTACTTTAGCACTAGCTTTCAGGAAACATTTTGCTTCATGATGTCACTCTTGTATTCATAATATCATTTAAAAATTTTTAAAGAGATTTTATTTGAGAGGTATTTTTATTTTATTTATTTTAATTAATTTTTAATTGAAGTATAACTGATTTACAATATTATATTAGTTTCAGGTATACAACATAATTATAGACCATACCGCATTTATAGTTATTGTAAAATACTGTGATGTAGCTCACAGTGGTTTGTACCTCTTAATCCCCTACCCCCACCTTGCCTCTCCCCCTTCCCTCTCCCCACTGGTAAGCCCTAGTTTGGTCTCTATATCTGTGAGCTTGTTTCTTTTTTGTTATATTCACTAGTTTTTAAAAAATTTTTTAGATTCTACATATAAGTGATATCATACAGTATTTGTCTTTCTCTGACTTATTTCACTCAGCATAATGCCCTCCAAGTCCCTCCATGTTGTTGCAAATGGCAAAATTTCATTCTCTTTATGGCTGAGTAATATTCCATTGTGTATACACACACCACATCTTCTTTATCCATTCATCTGTGGATGGACACTTAGGTTGCTTCCATATCTTGGCAATTGTAAGTAATGCTGCTATGAGCATTGGGGTGCATGTATCTTTTCGAATTAGTATTTCCATTTCCTTTGGAATATACCCAGGAGTGGAATTGCTGGATCACATGTAGCTCTACTTTTAGCTTTTTGAGAAACCTCCGTACTGTTTTTCACAGTGGCTGCATCAATTTACATTCCCACCAACAGTGGAGGAGGGTTCCCTTTTCTCCACACCCTCTCCAGCATTTGTATTTGTTGTCTTTTTGATGACAGCCATTCTGACAGGTGTGAGGTGATATCTCACTATGGTTTTGATTTGCATTTCTCTGATGATCAGTGAAGTCGAGCATCTTTTCATGTGTTTGTTGACCATCTGTATGTTTTCTTTGGAAAAAGACAAATGTTCTGGGGGCTTCCTGGTGGAGGACCCCTGGGCTGGAGGGCCCAATGTGTGGCTCAGACCTCTCACCCCTTGGGGAGAACCTCTGCAATTGTAATTATTCTCCCATTTGTGGGTCACCCACCTGGGGTTATGGGTCTCAATTCTACTGAGACTCTGCCCCTCCTACCCATCTTGTTGTGGTTACTTTTTCTGTCTTTAGTTATAGGAGATCTTTTCTGGTAGGTCCCGGTCTTTTTCTTAGATGGTTCTTCTGCAGATAGTGGTAGTTTTGGTGTGCCCATGAGAAGAGGTGAGCTCAGGGTCTTTCTACTTCACCATCTTGGGAACTCCCTCTCTTCATGGCACCATTTGAACTAGGTTTAACTTTTGATTTTGAATTATTAGAGATAGTCATCTTTTCTTAAATTTAAGTTACAACATTGTAGTTCTGACAAAAAAGACTTGAAATAATAAAACTGGGAAAATAATCTTCAGTTATGTTCTCCTTTTCTATTTTCATTTAACAAATGGAAAGCATCTCAGTTTTTGAGTGACAAGAATAGTGTTTTCTTGTTTAAAACACATTCAAGACCTTAAATAATTTTATATTCTTCAATATTTTAGTTCTCACATTCCACTACCTTTGCTTCCTTTAAAAATTAGTTGGAAAGGAAACTGTCAATTGGTCCATACAGTTGAACCATCTCTATTCAATAAGTGATCCCAATGCAATTTCTAATAAATTGTATAGAAAGATTTCCCCTTGTATCATAATTTGATAAGCAGCTTGACACAAGCCAGGTTCACATAATTTTGAGGTTGTATTGGAAAAGACCTAACCTTTACTTTTTAAAAGAAAAGCAATGTAATATGGTAGGAACAAAATAAAACAAGCAAAAAATCCAAACCATTGAAGCTGGGACGCCCTTGCATGAACCATGCAGAATCTTTCCATATCAGTTTCTTTAACAGTAAAAGAATGGATTTGGAGTAGGTGACCTCTAATAATATGATGCCATTATTATTGCTATCCTTGTCTATTACGATGGAGCAGATGCTCATTGAGAAATGATCAATGGATGCCATTGTCAGGAGTTTGACCTACTGTGGAATAAACACTTGGAAACACTTGGTTAACGTAAAGGACTCAGTGGAGACAACTTCATACAAAAGACACGAACAGTGTTAGTTGCTGTGTTGGTTTTGACCAGTGTTGCTTGAACTTGGTAATGAATCCTTCTTAAAGAAAAATAGTTTCTCAGACTCCCTAGAGCACATTTTTGGAAACTACTGAAATTTTGAGAAACAAAATGTTCCAGAGTCTAGAAAACCGTGTATTCTCAACACGGTGTTATTGCTGTTATTGTTTGGGGTGAAAATAGGTTCTTAGGGAGTGGAAAAAATATTACTTTTTTTTTTTTTTTTTTTTAGAAAACTAGATCATTTTATTTTATTTTGTTTTTATCGGTTATCTTTGCATGGTGGTTTTAAAAACTATCTTTATTGGAGTATAATTGTTTTACAATGTTGTGTTACACAACCAAATGTAAAATAGATAGCTAGTGGGAAGCAGCCACATAGCACAGGGAGATCAGCTCAGTGCTTTGTGTCCACCTAGAGGGGTGGGATAGGGAGGGTGGGAGGGAGACGCAAGAGGGAGGAGATATGGGGATATATGTATACGTATAGCTGATTCACTTTGTTATACAGCAGAAAATCTTACTTTTTTAATGGATAAAGAACTAGTATATTTAGGATAATTTCCTGAATGCTCCGTCTTTGACATTTAATGGTATTTATTGTCTACATAACCAATAAAATGGATGTATATGCAAATAAAAAAAGAACTAGTATATGTAAACATACACATAGTATATCTGAAGTATTAAAACATCCCAGGAGGGGACAAAAAAATGTCTAAAAAGGCTCAGGAAGGGGAGGTGATAATGAAAAGAAAAAGGGTTAAGAAACACTGTTCTAGACTATACATACCTGTCACTTAGTGATTTTTTAATGAATAAATGTCCAAGGTTGATTAACTAGTAATCTTCTCTTGAAATCACTCTTAGCTGCTGGGCTATCACCAGATGTTCTTTCATTCCTTATATTAGCTAATTGAAAATCCCTTTTCTACTAATGGTTCTCACTTGGCTTGGATCTTCAGTTCTGCTTTATATCCTGTTTAAATATTTGTGTCATGTAAAGATAAACTGCCAAATATTTGAGTTTGTTTAAGGACATTGATGAAAGTTTAGTGTGCTCTCAAAAATGCGTTCATTCACTCATTTTCTCAACAAACATGGGTTGAATGCCTTCCATTTGCACTTTGGGAAAAAAAGGATAATATCCCTGCCCTTAAGAAGCGTATACTCTATTTGGATGACAAATAACATATTTTATCTACAAATAAAGATTTTTCTTTGCAAAATAACTTCAGTCTTATAGCCCAGGACTATTTTTTATTGTAACGATTTACTTGTAAATTCAACTCAAAAACACTGTTTAGAGCTTATTATACTCTGTTAGGAACTTTGGAGGTTATATAGAAAAACCATGTTGTAGACCACCACGGAGCCATGAAAGGGAAAGGGAAATGAAAGGGAAATGAAATGCCATAACCACGGAGCTTATGGCATTTCCCTTTCTCTGGTGGAGAAGACTAGGACCCTAACCCTACAGCACGCGGAAGAATGTTTGATATACTTAAAGGAGACACAAAGGCGGTTCTATGAGAGAACCCAAGAGGAGAGCTTAATTGCCCCTGAGTGGGAGGGTCATTTTGGAGGGAAGGGAGGCTCCTTTAGGGACCCCTAAATAGTGTTTCTTAGGAAGTTGAGTTTGTATTAATAGTGCCTAGAATTTACAGGCTGCCTCTTTCTAAATGATGCCAAATATTTTCATAAGTAGCATTCTCTACATTTTCATAATACCCTATTGAGACAGAAAGAGGTAGGTGTTATTATTACTCTCACTTTACAGGATGAACCAAAATACTTTTTAATATAATAGATTTTGTATTTCAAAGTTTAATATTAATAAAGTGTTATACACATAAACTCCTGAGTTTGATTCCTACATTTCCAAATGCCTGTTGGAAATTTCCACGGGGTGACCTTTAATCTCCAATTGAAAAAACATCTAAATTGGAGTTCTAATCTTCCTCACTAACTGACACCAAGTCTTCCCCTGTTACTCAGGATGGAAACCTTGCATCATCCTGGACCCCTCCTTCTCTCTTGCCTTCTGTACCCAATCGTTCATGAGGATCTGATTCCAGTTTTTTCTTTATACCAAGGGTTGCAAATTGGCGGCCCACAGGCCTGTACACATCTCTCTATGAATGTCTGTATGTATGTGTGTGTGTACGTTAAACCAGGACAGTCTTTTTTAAGTTGAATCCGAATGCCTTTAGGTGGGGCTTACACTCTCTCCCTAGTCACTGCCGTATCCACTTCCATTCCTCCAGCCCTTTCCCTCTCTCCCTTTCTTTTACAAAGATTAGTTAAATTGTTGAAGAATGTATTCAAATCCTACTTATGGGAAAACAAGAAATGAGGTTGCCTGCCTTAGGGTATTCATTGATTTGGATTTTCTAGTAATTTGATATAAGCAGTATGGGTGATCATTTTTTTTCTTTGAAAATAGAGTGAAATCATCATAAATTTTTATACCCAGCCATTCCAGTCAGAATTTAAATCTTGGAAACTCTCCACAGGACCTCAGATTTTTTGGGGGGGGGTTATTATTTTTTTCTAGTAGGACTAATTACTATGAAAAAGAGCTATGGTGAGTCTAGGGTAGGATAGAATGCTGTCCTTAGTACAGGTGGGAATGTCACCTCCTTTGGAAAAACAAGTCTGTGGTTTAACCTTCCTGGTGTTCTCAGCTCATTATCCAATTGGGTAAGCTCCCCAGATTCTGTTAATTTGATGATACCACTGTGTACGGGAGCTCTGAGCTGGAGCTTTTCCTTATTCCTTGAATATGTCAAGCATATGAGCTGCAGTGTTATGTGGTTTGGGTTGAAAAAGGCAAGACTTGCCAACATTTGTAACCTTAAGAATTACTCCTATCTTGTCCTCATATATACAAAAGTCAGAGCCATAAGGCACTAAAACAACTGGATGAAAACAAAAAACTCAGCAAAAATATTGGATTATAATGTCTGTCCTCCACTAAGTTCTTTTTAAAGTTTCAGCCACATGTGTGTGTTTGTGTTGCTGAAATTGTTGAATTCAAATTAGTACTGGGTCAGTAAACTGCTTATTATGAGGGTAATTTTCTTTTACATATGTAAATTTGAGTTATTTAAGGAAAAACCCAGCATCAAATCTCCCAGTCAAATGTGATTCAGAAGAGTTAGATTTTAAATGTGAAGTTCTGGAATATTTTATCCAATTTATTTTACTTGTTTTATATTTTTATTTATACATAAGCATATTAGAATTTATTTCCAATAAAGTCAAAAATTGACTCATTCAATAAACTTCAATTCTTGTAATAAGAAAGCTCTTTATGATAGTTTATTTGGTAGCCTTTTTTCTTTAGTAGCACATACACTTGATTGCATCTTTTGTTTAGATAAAATGTGGCGATACTAAACACTTCATAAGATTGTTATGAGGGGCTAAATAAGTGAACATATAGAATAATTTAGAGTCAGATCTATCATGTAATAAATGCAAATAAATATCAGCAATCATTATAATTGACCAAGGGACAATGATATCATGTTAAGTGACAATGCATTATTAATAACGACAATTACACCTGAATTATGATACAATTTTACAGGGGCTGTTTTGGCTGTCAGGATGAAGCCATTCTTTTCTACTTACATTAAAGTCACATTTGAAGAAACTGATGGAACAGCTCGTAAATTGGTTTCATCACAATCAAGCTCTAAACCTCGGCAAAGACATTGCATGGGCACAGAACCGACCACTGAATAAGGAGGAAGCAGTAAGGAATGGGGATGATGAGAGACCAGGAACAGTAGGGTAATGAAAAGAAAGAAACAAAAAGCTATAAGAAAATCATATACAAAAATGTGTCATGTCTTACGTAAGCAATTTGTGCAAAGCTTTAAATTAAGGTTCCAAAGTTTTGCTTTTAACATTAAAATGATGCTAGAACCTGAAGATAAGGAAACATATACATTTACCAGCCCATGCATTAAAAAAAAAAAAAAAGATAGCAGCCTGCCCCTCTCCATTTGTTGCAAAATGAATGAAGTCATACGCTCTTTCTTATCCTTGGAGAGTAGCTACGTCCCAGGGTGACAGGACAGGGTGTGATGGGCATTAATGTCCATATTAAAGCTGCTGTTTAAGAATAAAGTATTAATAGTTTTAATGGAAGACAAAGCCCTTTTTAACTAGCAAGAAAGAGAACTCAACTCTGAACTATAGTGCTGGTAGATTTTTTTTTTTTTAATTCAGGTGTTCTTCAAAAGACTTCTTTTGGCTTATGTAGGGATGTAAGGATGCCTACAGCTTCACTTGAGGAAGTGAATATTTCTTATGCATAGCCATTCTGTTCTCACTGATGAGAGCTGGAAAGAGAGAGGAAATGGAATGTACGCCTTTGACTACCTTGCGGGGCTATAGCGGTAGTCTTAAAGATGTGACCTGATATTTCTAAAGTCTGTTAGAGACTTGCAGTGGTGTGTTCATATAGCTAAGCAACGAAATGGGATTATTATTCAGAGTAATAGACATCATCTGACTGCTGACTTGATGGGGAGTGGACGATTCCTGAGAGCAATGAGGTGTGTTCTTTTCTACGTTTACTTTGAAACTCTGCACTTAGAGCAGAGGTTACAGCCTTGAATATCTACAGGGGCAGGCAAAGCACGTAGAGACTGCATCCTGGAGTCCCAGTGGGGCAGCTTCTCCTAACTGTTGTCCTGTATTACAACAGGAACATCTGTGGCCAAGTCAACCAACTTGCTCAAAGAAGCCAGAAAGACAATGTTTCCTACTATATAATTACCTACTTAAAAATAATAATGCCTAACTTAAAACATTTTAAATCATCATAGGACAAACAAAACTTCTTGTGAGAACTGTCTGTTTGCAGACTTTTAGTCTATAACCTTTACAGTAAAGCTTCTGAAGAGTAGAAAATCATCGTGATGGCAAAGAAGACACCCTGAGGCAAGGCTGAGGGATGACAGTAATGCACCCGGTGGGCTCCAGCCTTGGAAATAGTCAGGTGTCTCTTTGCTCAGATATGAGGCCACAGGTGTTTTCCCTCTCCTCCCAAATAACTCTGCAGACTCCCTACAGGATCCTGAGAGCTCACGATCGAAATTTAGGTTTTGTGTGTTTTGTAAACAGAGTCTGTGCCAAGAACTTTAAAACAGGTTTATGGTTGTAAGTGACCATTCTGGCGATGGAGCTCTGAAAACGGATTATCTCTCTCTATCCTCTGCTAATGTGAATGTTGTGGGGAAGGGATGCGGAGGGTTAGGATGGAACACGAAGGTCCCGAGAGGGACAGTATGAAAGGTAAAAATGGAGGGCGGTGAAGTTGGCATTAATCCAGTGTGTCTTTTCTATTATGCAGACTGGATTCAGATAATCCATATATGCTGATTACAGGGTTACCTGTGATAGGGAAAAATGAAAAAATGACACCTAAATATCCAACCAGGAAAGAAGGATGAAACAAATTGTCACTTATAGAGTATTTTGAAAAGTTTATAGTATGGATACCTGATTATGCTAAAATGCTACCTGAAAATATGATAAAAATGGATTGCATAGAAAATTTCAACTATGTTAAAATAAAAAAAGATGAGTAATGCACCAGTAAGTTAATGCTGGTAGCTTTTGAGTGGTGAAATTATGGCTGAGTAAACAATTCTTTCCAAATCTCCATACTTTCCAAATCCTTGAAACTTAAACTTTATTAATATATTGGTTAATGATGGATATGTTTTCCATGATATTGTTCTTGAGAGGTGACTTTGTAAATGCGAATTCCTCACATTCTTTCATCCAGCCAAAAAGTATTATAAGCCATTTTCAGTTAAATTTCCAATAAATCCTTATTATAATCTGATTTAAAAACAGCAGTACAAAAAAATAATAAAGCAGTACAATAGGAACCTTAATTTAAGTTTCACCCCTTAATTTTACGTTACACTTCCCATTTCATTTTTACACTGCTTTTAAGCTTGAAAAAAGACATTGAATTATTAATTACCACCCCCCATATTTCTTGAAAACTCTAATTAAAAATTATGTATTTGTTCATTACTAAGAATTGATAAAACATCGCCTCTGTATTTTTTGAAACATTTTTTTTGTGTGTAGCTGCATTCCTCTTATGTAAGTATACGTAGGACACATTTCTCCCAGAGTTCATCATCGGGCAAAAATTTATTTCTCTTGCTAACTTGATCCGTTTTCCCCCTTTGTTTGTTTCTGCTTTACAGACCAGACTACGAAAAAGTTATGTAGCCCATTATTTTCCCTCTTTGACCTAATGACTACAGAATTAAGAACTAGGCAGTAACTTTTCTTAGTGAGGATTTCCTTGTCTAATTTTTCTTCTCCATTCCTTTTCCCACTCACCATGGAATTTTTGTCTCTTATGTCATGTTAATGGGTTAAGTCTGTTCGTAGCCATATTTTTATTGTAAATTGACTAACATCCTTTTGGGAATAATGTGAAATATAAAAAAATTAAAATTTAAGAAATGAAAAGAAAAGGATGTACAATAAAACAAGAAAATAAAAACTACATTTTGAGATCATATGGCTTAATCCATTAGTTTTTTGCCTTGTATTAGTAGTTAAATTATACCTGTTAACTTTTTCCTTTCCCAAAAGCTTTTAGCTCTTTAGTGATAAAGCAATCTGATCTCCATATCTGACAAGAAGACAACATGAGGTTGAGATAGATTGCTGAGTGACCTGTGAGACTTACAGGAGGGATGTATACCCCCTTAAAGTGGGGATAGCTAGCAGTTTTTTTTAGTCTCTTTTGAGTAATGAAGACAAAAAAATATTTTAAAAAATTTAAAAAGCTGTACTTTACAATTTGTGGTAGAACATAAAGGGAAAAATACAGTGAAGTACCCTTTTCCCCAATCCCTGCTTTTTAACCAAGGTTTTGAAAAGCTAGGATTAAAATTACAACTTTAAGACACACATTTACATTTGAATAATTTATTAGAATAGACAACATTTATTTAAAAGGAGTTATGTATATAGATCTTCCTGATCTGAAAAATTATAGTTTATCCTCAATGTTGTACCTTCTTACAGCCCCTTTCCAGGGTTTTTGTAAGTTTTCAGTATGTGGCTAAAAGTAGCCGATTATAATTAATAAGACTTTTTTGGTAGCTGTAAGGTATGGCTTAGACTCCAGAAGCTTTCTCACTTACAAACGTTAAAATCCAAACAACTTCTCTGCTCTTCTATTTTCAGTTGCCTTTATATCAGAGTTGCTTTTATATCAGAGTTTATAGTGATTGTGAAAAGGGGGCATGAAAAATAGCAACCCTGATGGACTGACATTAATTTTGTTCACAATACCTGGCATGATTTATTACTGTTGCACTTATGATCCTTGAGTGATTTTAAAATAAAATCCTCAAATTAAGGCTGCGTGTCTACTAGAACATTATAATTTTGCAAATAGAAAACTATAAATTTTTAAAAATGTTGGATCCAACTTTTAAGAACATGGCGTCTTACTATGAACCTATAGACAAGGACCGTCAGTCCCTCTGATTACTTACAACATTCAGATGTTTCTGTCACAAAGGGATACCAGGAAGTCATTTTGTAGTAATTGGCAAAATATTTGTCAAGTTGCGTAGACCATCCATTGTTGTCACCTAAAATAAAGATCACAGAGCAGAAAAGTTCAAGAACAGAAATATTCTGTTGCGTTGGGGAAAACAGGTCCTCTCTTTAAAATAATTTAATGACCTATATGAGAATAGAATCTAAAAAAAAGTGGATACAGGTATATGTATAACTGATTCACTTTGCTGTACAGCAGAAACTAACACAACATTGTAAATCAACTATACTCTGATAAAAATTAATTACAAAAATAACGAGTGATTGACAAACAGAGAAACGTCATCTGGGAGCTTGTCAGCAATGAGAATTTCTGGGTCCTTCACCTAGAGATCTTGATTTCATAGGCCTGAGATGGGTCCTGTAATCTCCATTTTTACCAGGCACTAGAGGTGATTCTTCAGCACGTAGTGTTTGTTTGAACCACACTTCAACAAACAGAACTTTAAAAAAAATTTTTTTAATTTTATATTGGAGTTTAGTTGGTTAACAATCTTGTGTTAATTTCAGGTGTACAGCAAAGTGATTCAGTTATACGTATCCATATATCTATTCTTTTTCAAATTCTAATTTGAAATTTAGTAATTTTGGTTATTACAGAGTATTGAGCAGAGTTCCTCGTGCTCTACAGTTGGTCCTTGTTGGTTATCTATTTTAAATATAGCAGTAACAAACAGTACTTTAGATGTACTGAAACACAGCACCCTGTTCTTACCATCTTTATTATAAACCCCTCAGTCTTCTTCAATCCTGTAAACTGATGTTGGAGATGGATGTATTAACATGGGAGATGGCTGGCCATGATTGTTAAATAGAAAAAGAAAAAAATAACATGACCAGCACAATCTCATTCTTTTTTTTTTTTTTTAATGCACTGTGGTATCACGGATCATGTTGAGTGATTATCCTTTGAGTGCTTACATATTTTCTCTTCTATATTTGCTGATTTTGATATTAGACTCCTATCATTTTTTAAATAAAATGAAACAAAAAATAGTAAAAGTCTTCATTTGGGGGGAAAATTTTTTTTTCTTCACAAGATTCCTCATGACCTTGCAGTTATTTTTGAATGAGACATGAGGCCAGTCAGGAGGTAGAATGGATGTGAATGGGGATGCAGGACCAGCTTCTCTGTGTCATCTGCAGATGGTACCAGCCTTCATCCCACTGCAGGTTGCGGGTGCATTTGAATGGGATCCTTTCCAGAGGTTTTAATATTTTTCCAGGATGCTGTTGGGACTCTTCAAGGATGCATAAACATATAAACAGGTGATAGAAATGATAAAAGTTTATCCTATTTTTTAAGTTACTATTAAATCTGGCATCTATTTTATAAGTTATTTCTGCCATGTATGTAAAATTCAAACCTGAGATTGAGTCTAGATAGTACAATTTTGTGTAGTTGTGTGGATTTGGTGAAATTGACTTAACCATATCCATGGTTTTAACTCTTATCAGAGGATTTCCAAGTTATTTTTCCAACTTGCACTTTATCTTGTGTAACATGGGATCAGTTCACTACAGGTACCTCAAACACAACATTCTCCAAAGGGAACACATTATCTGTCTCCATATAAACTTGCTATTCCTCCTAAATTCTCTGGATTGGTGAATGGTCCCTACAATCTATCAAACTGCTCAAAACAGAAAAGTTAAGTTTTTGGGAATATGCTTATATCTTATTAAATATAATTTGTACAATTTTCCTCCATTTCCATGTTATTTTCTTATTTTTTCATGGCTCATTAACTCTTCCATGAAGATTACATTTGGGGAAGGAAAGGCATTCTAACATAAGTGCTATGTATGCTTGTAAGAGTATACTTCCTATTAAAGTCCCACTAAAAATAAATTGGAAAGAAGATAGACTATTTAAACATTGTATTTATAGCAGTTTCCATCCTTTAGTATTACTTATTAGTTTTAAAACTTCTTTATTACAGAAGATTTCAAAATAAACACCAGTAGCAAAGTAGTATAATGATATCTCAAAGATTATTATATCTCAATATTATTATGATGTCTCACTGATATCATTATGATATCTCAGAGATGACTGATGGACCTCAAGTTTACCAACTGCAGATGTCAGCCTGAGACTCCAGCTGAGTGCCAGTAACTGCGCGGACAAGAGAAGCACCCCAGAAACAGCAAATCTCAGCTTCTGAACACCCAGGAACCAGGTCAAGGTGCCTCCCTGACCCTTGACATTGTAAAAAAGGTGGCACCTTAGGCAGAGTAAGAGGAGGAAGGGAAGGACATTTGAAAGAATGGGCTTGTTCAGGCAAATAGAGATGGTAGCTTGTTGCGACTGTGGGGATTTAGTGCATATTTGCTCCCTCTCCATTCTATCTTCGGTTTAGAATGCTTCCTTGTTCTTCAGAAGCCGGTAACTTAGATCTATGTTTTCCAGACCCCAAGCAGCTCAGGTTCTTGTTATAGAAAAGCTTCTACCAAAGGGACTCACTCCTGCGAGACTGGAAGTTTGTAGACACCAGTCTTGTGGGTACCTAGCGGAGGTGGGGCAGTTATCGTGGCCAGTCTCAGGTTCCAGCTTCCTGGGTGTGGAGCTGATGAACAGTAGTAATGGGGCAGATGCTTGCAACTATGGTGGTGTTTTCCCCACTCCTGACTCTTGCTTCTATTGTCTTTATAATGACTCTATAAACACATTCTTCTCTGTATGAAATCTCTTTTTCTTAAGCAAAAGCGAAAAAAAAAAAAATCTAGAGTGGTTTCTCTTTCCTCCTTCCAGAAGGGATTGCAGATAACCGAATCTCAAGGATAGTAAGGTTGGGCTGGTTATCTGACCTGGATGGTTTTGAAGATAACGGTAGCCCTGTCACCATTACAAAATGGTACTTTCATAGTTTATGGCACACAGCAACCACAAAAAGTTGTTTAAATGATCACTCTTGGCTTCCTGTGATTATGAGCCTCTTCGAAGGATAGACTCTGGCAAAGTGGATGCTATGGTAACTCATCAGAATGAAAATGGGAAATGTCAAGGGCTGTGGAATGAGATGACTATGGAGATGGCCCTGGAGAGATTAAGGAAAGAAAATGACAAGCTCAGGGTATGATGTCATCAGCTCAAGAAAATTCAGAGAACCAGGGAGCGGCCATGACTACCCTAAGATAATCTTTTATCTCTTGGGATCTCAGGACTCAGATAGAATCTGATCCAATGGGTTGCTAAGGTTACAACATAAACTGAATTCACATTTTGTCCTGTCTTTTAAGTGCACATTAGGACACTGATTTGGAAAGAGAGGGACCCTGCGAATTGTAATGGGACTTTTGAATGTGTTCAGTTGAATTTGCAAACCCTAAATCTTCATCCCACTGAGCCTCCGTGCCCAGCATAAATGGGTCCCTTCCCCTGTCTGACCAGGTAACTTTTTTGTTGGAGGCCTGCTAGTTACTTTACTTGATGAAAATAACTTGTCAACTCTCCTAGTAACTCTATTTCGTCATTATTGTGAACTCTACTTACAGATGGAAAGACTGATTCTGAGAACTTTAAGTGATTTGACTAAGAAACAGAATTATTAAAAATAACCAAAGAATTAAAATAATACAATTATTTTAATGTTTTCTTTTCTAGGTCCAAAGATGATTGAATCAGTTTATATTCCTCTTATAGAATTTCCAACTTTTATACGACATTGTCTTTAAATATTTAGCTGTTACTATCTGTTTCCTATTTATTGTTCTATTGCCTGTTTCATTTCCATTCTTGAGGCTCTTACATCAGCATTGCGTGAATTATACAAAAAATTATTTAACAACCAGAAGTAGTTATTAACTGGAATTTAAGCTCATCATTATTATTATCCAAGGATCAATGGAAGTATTGTGAATCATTTGTAAAAAAAAATTTAAAAATAGATTAATTTTCATACTAATGTTATGAATTTTTATACATTTATAAATGTTACAGATGAAACATGTGGTAAGAGAAGTCTTTTGGCTCTGGGTAGGTTGAGGCGCTGATTATTTTTACAGGCGAGTTTTTGTGTATCTACAGAGCGAGGGTGGAAAGGTCTGAAGGACACAACCCCGCAGGCTGCCAGGGCCTGGTTGGGGGCGGGGCAGATGGCGCCCATGCTCACATTCGTGACCTGACCCATCCTCCTGGACCTCAGAACACAGGGATGGGACTCAGGTGAGGGGGCTGTGTCGCAGGGCTGGGCCTGTATCCGCGGGTGGCGTCTCACAGTTGCTGTGACATTCATGAGACAGAGTGGTTGGGTGACCGCCAGAAGACGTTGCTTTTCCTTCTCTCTTGTTCTTCAGCAGGCCCTATAGTTAACTGAGCTTTTCAAGTGAACTGTTGCAATTTGCTGCATTCTTACCATTAATAGGTGGTGCAGTGCTTAACGTCTGTTCTAAAGGGGTTCACTATACACGGTGTAGTTGTAACACTTTAGTCCAACAAATCCAAGTGATGTAGTTATTTATGCTACTTCTCTTCTCTGTCTCTTTCTTAATCTTATTCTTTTCTCTCCTTTTCTACCTCATTGTACCTCAACACACACACACACACACACACACAGTTGAAAAGAGAGGGAAAAGAGAAAGAGAGGTGATGGGGAACTTGAGAATGCAGAAGGAAACAGGACAAGACGGCTTATATTTCTCCCAAGTGAGAGCATATATTTTGCATCTTCAAACAAACAAGCTTCTTTGCAATTAGCATTTACCTTCTTTCCTGCCTTCCCAAAGCATTTTCTTCTTCCCACCCATTACTTCCTCTCATCAGAAAGCAGGAACACAGAACACAGAAGATGTAGCCAAAATCACAAAGTTGGAAAGTTAGCATTTTTAAGAAAACAGCTTTTGGAATATGTGTTTCTATATTTTAAATCCCATATCCTTCATATTTTAAGGATGTATGGGGCAGTGAGCCGAATGGTTTTCATACTTTACTTATGATCCCACTGAAATTTGACTCTCTGATTTTTCTTGAGGTATCGCAGAGTAGAGAGCACAGTACAAGAGGATATTGTGTTGGGGGATATGTTTTCTAGTATGTGTTGGTAGTGCTGTATGAACAGCATTAAGTATATATATTTACTAAAAATAGGTTTTTTTAAAACTAAAAACATGTAATGATGCTCTGAATAAGAATGAATGATGTAGACCAAGAAAAATCTGGTCTTGCATACTGCCTGAACAAGTATGTGCTAATTCAGTGAATGAATGAATGAATGGGTCTCTGTCCTCAAAGACACTTCAGAGAAAACCCAGCCTCCCTGATGTTATAATAAAATTTGGGAACTGGGGCACTTAACAAAAACACAGATTTCCAGGCTCCTCTACTGGAGACTCTGATTTATTTGGTCAGTATGGGGTCTGGGGGTCTATATATTCCATCGATGCCCTGGGGGAATCTTACAACAAGTTTTGGAAGAACTGCATTATGGGATTTTCTCCGACTAGAGCCCTTCTCATGTTGCAGTGGAGGACGGCTAGATTTAGCAAAAGAAAAATCCTGTCAATCAGAAGGATCAGATTTCTTTTCCTTAGTAAAGTTGCTGACTGTTAACAAGATGAATGCAAGTAGTCCATAATTTAAGGGCACTTTGCTCATATATCTTGTTACACTTATTATAATCTGCTTCATACTGTGCCTATTTATATATGTATTTTATCTCCTTATGAGAGTATGATAGGAATTAATCTTCTTAACTTATGTATTTTTATTGCCTCAGTGACTTCTAAGGTACTTTTTTTTTAAAATTTTATTTATTTATTTATTTATTTATTTATTTATTTATTTATTTATGGCTGTGTTGGGTCTTCGTTTCTGTGCGAGGGCTTTCTCTAGTTGCGGCAAGCAGGGGCCACTCTTCATCGCGGTGCGCGGGCCTCTCACTATCGCGGCCTCTCTTGTTGCGGAGCACAGGCTCCAGACGCGCAGGCTCAGTAGTTGTGGCTCACGGGCCTAGTTGCTCCGCGGCATGTGGGATCTTCCCAGACCAGGGCTCGAACCTGTGTCCCCTGCATTGGCAGGCAGATTCTCAACCACTGCGCCACCAGGGAAGCCCGGTACTTTTAATATAGATAAAACATGACTTTTACTAGCTCTCCTAAAGTATATAAAATAGTAAATCATTATTTCATTTGCACCTACTATTAGTTATAATTTAGTTTTATGGAAAAGTGGGTTAGACACACCAATCTGAATTCTGGAGAATGCATCTCTCTCCTCCATGCTCTCACATTCCCTGGCATTGGCGCCGGGGGTGGGTGTGTGACGTGTCAAGGGTTGAGGTCTGGATGGGAATGGGAAAGGTCCAAGTTTCTTGCAAGCACTGCATAGTTGTGACGGTGCTATATTAGGCTTTCCCCAAATTGCTTCCCAAGATTCTTCTTGAGAAGAGAGTTCTGTGGTTAAATATGCTTGGGAAATGCTGAATCCTGTATCCCCACTTGGAATTAATAATGCAGGCTAGTATGACGAAAGGAGAAATCAGCCTCAAAGAAATAGCTTTAATTTTGTTGAACCCTTTTATATGCCATCTTTTAATACATGTTGGGAACTGTTTGCTTCTGCATTTGCACAAGAAGACTCACAGACTTAGAGAACGAACTTACGGGTACCAGGGGGGACAGGTGGAGGGGAGGGAGTCTGGGATTGACATGTATACACTACTATATTTAAAATGGATAACCAACAAGGACCTACTGTACAGCACAGGGAACTCTACTCAACGTAATGCGGCAGCCTGGATGGGAGGGGAGTTTGGGGGAGAATGGATACATGTATATGTACGGCTGAGTCACTTTGTTGTGAAACTATCAGAGCATTGTTAATTGGCTATACTCCAATATAAGATAAAAAGTTAAAAAAAAAAGTCTAGATGAGTGGTTTTCAAAGTGCAGATCCGGGGCAAGTAGCATGAGCATCACTTGGGAACTTCACAGAAAAGCAAATTCTTGGGCTCCACTCCAGGGGCTTTCAATTAGAAACGCTGTAGATGGGGTCCAGCATTCTGCATTTTAACAAGCCCTCCAGCTGACCTGATGCCTGCTAACGTTTGAATTAAACACTCTAATTAATCACTTTCAAGGGGTTCTGAATTTGGTAATAAAATTGTCTGCATTGGGAAGTGGATCATTTCAAAACTTTAACAGGGGTGCTACTCACCCACTGTGTTAAAATGCAGATTTCTGGGCCCCATTCCTACCTACTAGATCAATGTTTCTGGGGGTGGAGCTCAGGACTCTGCACCTCTCACCAGCCGGCTGTGCCAGAGCACGGCTCCCAAACAGTCCTGTAGGTTTGCAGGGGCCATTCCTGGGGTCCTTTCATGTTTGGATTTTGAGTATTCAAAGTCGAGGGACTCATGCCTCTATCAGAGAGGAAGCCAGGACAAAGAAGGGTGCCATGATGCTGTGTGTTAAATGCTCTACACGTTCATGAAACTGAAGGCATAAATCCTATTGGCTACAATGTGGTTAATTTATAAAGTGTGGATTTATGCCACGCAGAGCATCCCTGATTCTCAGATATTTCCTCAGTTCTCAGCACCCATTCTTGGGACACAGTGGAGCATCTTTTCCTCAGAAATTAATGATCCCCAGAGTAGAGGTGCCCTGGGCCATTAAAATAGACCTTGAGGTGTCGCCTGGTCAGACAGACCAATTCATCAAACCAGTAGTGTGAGATCTCCTTGAATTTGAATGACAGTAGCTGTTTGCTGACGGAATACATATGTCTCTTTCTGGGTACTTTTATTTTTTATTTTATTTTTTAAATTAATTTTTATTGGATGATAGTTGATTTATAATGTTGTGTTGGTTTCTGCTGTGCAGGAAAGTGATTCAGTTATACATATACATGTATCCACTCTTTTTTAGATTCTTTTCCCATATAAGTCATTACAGAGTACTGAGTAGAGTTCCCTGTGCTATACAGTAGGTCCTTGTTGATTATCTATTTTATATATAGTAGTGTGTATATGTCAATCCCAATCTCCCAATTTATCCCTCCCTGCCTTTCCCACTTGGTAACCATAAGTTTGTTTTCACATCTGTGACTCAATTTCTGAGTACCTTTAGAGGCAACTCTGAAGAAAGTAAGGCTGTGACATTATCCTGGGGATTTTTTAAAGGAAACTGAAGCCGCTACAGAAACTGCCTTTTGTGTCCTATCTCATAGGAAGCGTTCTGAGCTGAAAGTCTTTGTGGAGTTAACTCAAACATCATTGAAGCATTGTTGGATAAACATAGATAAACATATTTGATGTTAAAACGAGGTTTGTATTTATAGAAAAGCCAGGGGTTCAGCTACATGCATTTTTCCAACTCTATTTTGAGAATAATAAATAGAAAACCAGTCATTTTTGAACGTACAATGCATAGTTGTGTATCAATACACATATTTATGACTTGTGTCACTTTTCCTCCTGTCTTTTTAAGCTTAAAAAAGACAAACTACCAACTTTAATGGAATATTCTAAGATGAGAACAGGGAAGTTCTACATCAAATTGCCTGGCATTGCCATAATCCTGACAGCTGTGTAAAAGGAAATGAAGGGATATTTAGCGTTCCAGAATTTTAAAAGCAGGCCCACTTAAAAATTAAAAGGATCTTTGAATACACTTCAAACATTCTTATAATCCTATTAAAAAGTACGTATCATCACCATCATACCCATAAATAAATACTGTTTGTCTAATTCTCATAGATTAGTGACAGGCAAATAATCGGGGTTATTAATAAAGTTTCCTTTCCCTTGAATTCCTTGCACCCTGCCCTTTTCCGATAGCAAGAGTCTAGAATTTTCCACTTTCATTGCCTTGGAAAAGGGATGACACAGATGTCTGCAGATAACAAAAGAATCAAATTCTTAGTATTTGATTGTCAAAGGCCCAGGTTTGAGCACTGACAATAGATGTGGAAAAACAAATAAAGAAGAGCTGGGCTTTGCTGTTCCCAGACCAGACAAGAGACTTGGACCAGAAAGGGAGAGGAGAAAGGTCTGCCTGGGCTGAACCAGGGGGAAACCAGAAACTCCTCACCTTCATAATAGTTGCAAAGACCCTATTTCCACATAAGGTCACAATCTGAGGTGCTGGGTGGACATACATTTTTAGCAGATTCTAACTTACTGCATCACCCGAAATGTATTAGAGGAAGCTCCCGTTTTCCCTGTGGATCAAAGGAATACAAATATGGAAACAGCGGGACCAATGCCTTCATCCTTTTCCTGTGGACAAGGCTGTTACAGTGCAGAGCAGGGTGATGCTCAGAGGCTGCCAAGGAGAGCGTCTGAACCTGGGTCTTCGAGGCGGAGGGATTCAGCCTGCCTCCACCTGGGATGAGGATGCGCCAGCATGGCCGTGATGGGGAGCCCTTTATGGCACAGCCATTTGTTCATAATACACAGGCAGTGCTGGCAAATTCTAATCTGGGGACTCAAAGAGCTCCTTTTAAATAAAAGTCTGGATGTAATCAATACATTTCATAGCGTTTGAGAGTTTGATGGTATTTTATTTTATTTTATTTTTTTAATACATGTACATATATCCCCATAACTCCTCCCTCTTGCATCTCCCTCCCACCCTCCCTACCCCACCCCTCTAGGTGGTCACAAAACACCGAGCTGATCTCCCTGTGCTATGCGGCTGCTTCCCACTAGCTATCTATTATACATTTGGGAGTTTATATATGTCAGTGGGAGTTTATATATGTCAGTGCCACTCTCTCGCTTCGTCCCAGCTTACCCTTCCCCCTCCCCGTGTCCTCAAGTCCATTCTCTACGTCTGCGTCTTTATTCCTGTCCTGTCCCTAGGTTCTTCAGAACCATTTTTTTTTTTTTTTTTTTAGATTCCATATATATGTGTTAGCATACGGTATTTGTTTTTCTCTTTCTGACTTACTTCACTCTGTATGACAGACTCTAGGTCCGTCCACCTCACTACAAATAACTCAATTTCATTTCTTTTTAAGGCTGAGTAATATTCCATTGTATATATGTGCCACAACTTCTTTATCCATTCATCGATGCATACTTAGGTTGCTTCCATGTCCTGGCTATTGTAAATAGTGCTGCAGTGAACATTGTGGACATGACTCTTTTTGAATTATGGTTTTCTCAGGGTATATGCCCAGTAGTGGGATTGCTGGGTCGTATGGTAGTTATATTTTTAGTTTTTTAAGGAACCTCCCTACTGTTCTCCATAGTGGCTGTATCAATTTACATTCCCACCAACAGTGCAAGAGGGTTCCCTTTTCTCCACACCCTCTCCAGCATTTGTTGTTTGCAGATTTTCTGATGATGCCCATTCTAACCGGTGTGAGGTGATACCTCATTGTAGTTTTATTTGCATTTCTCTAATAATTAGTAATGTTGAGCACCCTTTCATGTGTTTGCTGGCAATCTGTGTATCTTCTTTGGAGAAATGTCTATTTAGGTCTTCTGCCCATTTTTGGATTGGGTTGTTTGTTTTTTTGATATTGGGCTGCATGAGATGCTTGTAAATTTTGGAGATTAATCCTTTGTCCATTAATTCGTTGGTAAATATTTTCTCCCATTCTGAGGTGTGTGTTTTCATCTTGTTTATGGTTTCCTTTGTTGTGCAAAAGCTTTTAAGTTTCATTAGGTCCCATTTGTTTATTTTTGCTTTTATTTCCATTTCTCTAGGAGGTGGGTCAAAAAGGATCTTGCTGTGATCTATGTGTTCTGCCTATGTTTTCCTCTAAGAGTTTGATAGTGTCTGGCCTTACATTTAGGTCTTTAATCCATTTTGAGTTTATTTTTGTGTACGGTGTAAGGGAGTGTTCTAAGATCATTATTTTACATATAGCTGTCCAGTTTTCCCAGCACCACTTATTGAAGAGGCTGTCTTTTCTCCACTGTATACTCTTGCCTCCTTTATCAAAGATAAGGTGACCATATGTGCGTGGGTTTATCTCTGGGCTTTCTATCCTGTTCCATTGATCTATATTTCTGTTTTTGTTCCAGTACTATACTGTCTTGATTACTGTGCTTTGTAGTATAGTCTGAAGTCAGGGAGTCTGATTCCTCCAGCTGCGTTTTCTTTCTCAAGATTGCTTTGGCTATTCGGGGTCTTTTGTGTTTCCATACAAATTGTGAAATGTTTTGTTCTAGTTCTGTGAAAAATGCCATTGGTAGTTTGATAGGGATTGCATTGAATCTGTAGATTTCTTTGGGTAGTATAGTCATTTTCACAATGTTGATTCTTCCAATCCAAGAACATGGCATATCTCTCCATCTGTTGGTATCATCTTTAATTTCTTTCATCAGTGTCTTATAGTTTTCTGCATACAGGTCTTTTGTCTCCTTAGGTAGGTTTATTCCTAGGTATTTTATTCTTTTCATTGCAATGGTAAATAGGAGTGTTTACTTAATTTCTCTCTCAGATTTTCCATCATTACTGTATAGGAATGCAAGAGATTTCTGTGCATTAATTTTGTATCCTGCTACTTTACCAAATTCATTGATTAGCTCTAGTAGTTTTCTGGTAGTGTCCTTAGGATTCTCTATGTATAGTATCATGTCATCTGCAAACAGTGGCAGCTTTAGTTCTTTTCCAGTTTGGATTCCTTTTATTTCTTTTTCTTCTCTGATTGCTGTGGCCAAAACTTCCAAAACTATGTTGAATAATAGTGGTGAGACTGGGCAACCTTGTCTTGCTCCTGATGTTAGTGGAAATGGTTTCAGTTTTTCACCATTGAGAATGATGTTGGCTGTGGGTTTGTCATATATGACCTTTATTATGTTGAGGTAAGTTCCCTCTATGCCTACTTTTTGGAAGATTTTTATCATAAATGGATGTTGAATTTTGTCAAAAGCTTTTCCTGCAACTATTGAGATGATCATATGGTTTTTCTCCTTCAGTTTGTTAATATGGTGTATCACATTGATTGATTTGCATATACCGAAGAATCCTTGCATTCCTGGGATAAACCCCACTTGATCATGGTGTATGATCCTTTTCATGTGCTGCTGCATTCTGTTTGCTAGTATTTTGTTCAAGATTTTTACATCTATGTTCATAAGTGATATTGGCCTGTAGTTTTCTTTCTTTGTGACATCATCATCTGGTTGGTATCAGGGTGATGGTGGCTTTGTAGAATGAGTTTGGGAGTGTTCCTCCCTCTGCTATATTTTGGAAGAGTTTGAGAAGGATAGGTGTTAGCTCTTCTCTAAATCTTTGACAGAATTCGCCTCTGAAGGCATCTGGTCCTGGGCTTTTGTATGTTGGAAGATTTTTGATCACAGTCTCAATTTCAGTGCTTGTGATTGTCTGTTTATATTTTCTATTTCTTCCTGGTTCAGTCTCGGAAGGTTGTGCATTTCTAAGAATTGGTCCATTTCTTCCAGGCTGTCCATTTTATTGGCATATAGTTGCTTGTAGTAATCTCTCATGATCCTTTGTATTTCTGCAGTGTCAATTGTTACTTCTCCTTTTTCATTTCTAATTCTATTGATTTGAGTCTTCTCCCTTTTTCTCTTGATGAGTCTGGCTAATGGTTTATCAATTTTGTTTATCTTCTCAAAGAACCAGCTTTTAGTTTCATTGATTTTTGCTATTGTTTCCCTCATTTCTTTTTCATTTATTTCTGATCTGATCTTTATGATTTCTTTCCTTCTGCTAGCTTTGGGGTTTTTTTGTTCTTCTTTCTCTAATTGCTTCAGGTGCAAGGTTAGGTTGTTTATTCGAGATGTTCCTTGGTTCTTGAGGTAGGGTTGTATTGCTATAAACTTCCCTCTTAGAACTGCTTTTGCAGCATCCCATAGGTTTTGGGTCATCGTGTTTTCATTGTCATTTGTTTCTAGGTATTTTTTTATTTCCTCTTTGATTTCTTCAGTGATCTCTTGGTCATTAAGTAGTGTATTGTTTAGCTTCCATGAATTTGTATTTTTTACAGATTATTTTCCTGTAATTGATATCTAGTCTCATAACGTTGTGGTCAGAAAAGATACTTGATATGATTTCAATTTTGTTAAATTTACCAAGGCTTGATTTGTGACTAAAGATATGATCTATTCTGCAGAATATTCCATGAGCACTTGAGAAGAAAGTGTATTCTGTTGTTTTTGGATGGAATGTCCTATAAATATCAATTAAGTCCATCTTGTTTAATGTATCATTTAAAGCTTGTGTTTCCTTATTTATTTTCATTTTGGATGATCTGTCCATTGGTGAAAGTGAGGTGTTAAAGTCCCCTACTATGATTGTGTTACTTTTGATTTCCCCTTTTATGGCTGTTAGCATTTGCCTTTTGCATTGAGGTGCTCCTATGTTGGGTGCATAAATATTTACAGTTGTTATATCTTCTTCTTTGATGGATCCCTTGATCATTATGTAGTGTCTCTCTGTCTCTTGTAATAGTCTTTATTTTGTCTGATATGAGAATTGCTACTCCAGCTTTTTTTTGATTTCCATTTGCATGGAATATCTTTTTCCATCCCCTCACTGTTAGTCTGTATGTGTCCCTAGGTCTGAAGTGGGTCTCTTGTAGACAGCATATGTGTGGGTCTTCTTTTTGTATCCATTCAGCCAGGCTATGTCTTTTGGTTGGAGCATTTAATCCATTTATATTTAAGGTAGTTATCGATATGCATGTTCCTACTACCATTTTCTTAATTGTTTTGTTTTTGTTTTTGTAGGTCTTTTCCTTTTCTTTTGTTTCCTGCCTAGAGAAGTTCCTTTAGCATTTGTTGTAAAGCTAATTTGGTGGTGCTGAATTCTCTTAGCTTTTGCTTGCCTGTAAAGGTTTTAATTTCTCTGTTGAATCTGAATGAGATCCTTGCTGGGTAGAGTAATCTTCATTGTAGGTTTTTCCCTTTCATCACTTTAAATATGTCCTGCCACTCTCTTCTGGCTTGCAGAGTTTCTGCTGAAAGATCAACTGTTAACCTTATGGGGATTCCCTTGCATGTTATGTGTTGTTTTTCCCTTGCTGCTTTTAATATTTTTTCTTTGTATTTAATTTTTGATACTTTGATTAATATGTGTCTTGGTGTGGTTCCCCATGGATTTATCCTGTATGGGACTTTCTGCACTTCCTGCACTTGATTAACTATTTCCTTTCCCATATTAGGGAAGTTTTCAACTATAATCTCTTCATATATTTTCTTGGTGGTTTTCTTTTTCTCTTTTTCTTCTGGGACCCTTATAATTCGAATGTTGTGTTTAATGTTGTCCCAGAGGTCTCTGAGACTGTCCTCAATTCTGTTCATTCTTTTATCCTTATTCTGCTCTGCAGTAGTTATTTCCACCATTTTATCTTCCAGGTCACTTATCCATTCTTCTTTCTCAGTTATTCTGCTACTGATTCTTTCTAGAGAATTTTAAATTTCATTTATTGTGTTGTACATCATTGTTTGTTTGCTCTTTAGTTCTCCTTGTTAAACATTTCTTGTATTTTCTCCATTCTGTTTCCAAGAGTTTGGATCATCTTTACTATCATTATTCTGAATTCTTTTTCAGGTAGACTGCCTATTTCCTCTTCATTTGTTTGATCTGGTGGGTTTTTACCTTGCTCCTTCATCTGCTGTGTATTTCTCTGTCTTCTCATTTTGCTTAAGTTACTGTGTTTGGGGTCTCCTTTTTGCAGGCTGCAGGTTCGTAGTTCCCGTTGTTTTTGGTGTCTGTCCCCGGTGGCTAAGGTTGGTTCAGTGGGTTGTGTAGGCTTCCTGGTGGAGGGGACTGGTGCCTGTGTTCTGGTGGATGAGGCTGGATCTTGTCTTTCTGGTGGGCAGGTCCACATCTGGTGGTGTGTTTTGGGGTGTCTGTGGCCTTATTATGATTTTAGGCAGCCTCTCTGCTAATGGATGGGGCTGTGTTCCTGTCTTGCTAGTTGTTTGGCATAGGGTGTCCAGCACTGTAGCTTGCTGGTCGTTGAGTGGAGCTGGGTCTTAGCGTCGAGATGCAGAACTCTGGGAGGGCTTTTGTCGTTTGATATTATGTGGAGCCAGGAGGTCGCTGGTGGACAAATGTCCTGAACTTGGCTCTCCCACCTCAGAGGCACAGGCCTGACAACTGACCGGAGTACCAAGACCCTGTCAGCCACATGGCTCAGAGGAAAAGGGAGGAAAAAAGAAAGAAGGAAAGAAAGAATAAAGTTATTAAAATAAAAAGTAACTATTAAAAAAATTAAAAAGTAATTAAAAAAAAGAAAGAAAGAAGAAAGCATCCAAACCCAAAAAACATATCCACCAATGATAACAATTCTTAAAACTTTACTAAAAAAAAAACAAAACAACGGACAGACAGAACCCTAGGACAAATGGTAAAAGCAAAGCTATACAGACAAAATCACACACAGAAGCAGACACATACACACTCACAAAAAGAGAAAAAGCGAAAAATAGATATATATCGTTGCTCCCAAAGTCCACCTCCTGAATTTGGGAGGATTCGTTGTCTATTCAGGTATTCCACAGATGCAGGCACATCAACTTGATTGTGGAGATTTAATCCGCTGCTCCTGAGGCTGCTGGGAGAGATTTCCCTTTCTCTTCTTTGTTCGCACAGCTCCCGGGGTTCAGCTTTGGATGTGGCCCCGCCTCTGCGTGTAGGTCGCCTGAGGGCGTCTGTTCCCGCCCAGACAGGACGGGGTTAAAGGAGCAGCTGCTTCGGGGGCTCTGGCTCACTCAGGCGGGGGGAGGGAGCGGTACGGAGGAGGCGGGGCGAGCCTGCGGCGTCAGAGGCGTCGTGACGTTGCAGCAGCCCGAGGCGCGCCGTGCGTTCTCCCGGGGACGTTGTCCCCGGATCACGGGAGCCTGGCCGTGGCGGGCTGCACCGGCTCCCGGGAGGGGCGGTGTGGAGAGTGACCTGGGCTCGCACACAGGCTTCTTGGTGGCGGCAGCAGCAGCCTTAGCGTCTCACGCCCGTCTCTGGGGTCCGCGCTGATGGCCGCGGCTCGCGCCCATCTCTGGAGCTCGTTTAGGCGGCGCTCTGAATCCCTCTCCTCGCGCACCAGGAAACAGAGAGGTAAGAAAAAGTCTCTTGCCTCTTCGGCAGCTGCAGACTTTTCCCGGACTCCCTCCCGGCTCGCCGTGGCGCACTAGCCCCTTCAGGCTGTGTTCACGCCGCCAACCCCAGTCCTCTCCCTGCGACCGCAGCCCGAGCCTCAGCTCCCAGCCCCGCCCGCCCCGGCGGGGGAGCAGACGAGCCTCTCGGGCTGGTGAGCGCTGCTCGGCGCCGAGCCTCCGTGCGGGAATCTCTCCGCTTTGCCCTCCGCACCCCTGTGGCTGCGCTCTCCTCCGCGGCTCCGAAGCTCCCCCCTCCGCCACCCGCAGTCTCCGCCTGTGAAGGGGCTCCTAGTGTGTGGACACCTTTCCTCCTTCACGGCTCCCTCCCGCTGGTGCAGGGCCCGTCCCTATTCTTTTGTCTCTGTTGTTTCTGTTTTCTTTTGCCCTCCCCAGGTACGTGGGGATTTTCTTGCCTTTTGGGAGGTCTGAGGTCTTCTGCCAGCGTTCAGTGGGTGTTTTGTAGGAGTTGTTCCACATGCAGATGTATTTCTGGTGTATTTGTGGGGAGGAAGTTGATCACTGCGTCTTACTCTTCCACCGTCTTGAAGGTCTTCAATCCTTTTCTATTTTTAAAGTGCTTCAGGTTATAAGATTCCACTTTCCCGGCCAAAATTCTATTTAAGGCATACTATAGACCGTCATGAGATCTCAAAGCACATTCATTATAATGTTGCTGATCTCCGTTTTCCAAGAGTAGAGAATGAAGGCCGAGGGAAGTAAGATGTGAGGGTGTCAGAGGAAGGGACGGAGTCCCACCCCTCTGATGCTATTTTTTTTTTTTAATAGTAATCTTTTATTTATTTATTTTTATTTTTATTTTTGGCTGTGTTGGGTCTTCGTTTCTGTGCGAGGGCTTTCTCCAGTTGTGGCAAGTGGGGCCACTCTTCATCGCGGTGCGCGGGCTTCTCACCATCGCGGCCTCTCTTGTTGCGGAGCACAGGCTCCGGACGCGCAGGCTCAGTAGTTGTGGCTCAGGGGCCCAGCCGCTCCGCGGCATGTGGGATCCTCCCAGACCAGGGTTCGAACCCGCATCCCCCGCATTAGCGGGCAGACCCTCAACCACTGCGCCACCAGGGAAGCCCCTGATGCTATTTTAATATTTTCACTTTTACTACCAAGTTGGCACTCAGTTTGAAATCGACAAAGATAATTCCTGAATGAGAGTCTCACACCTTTTTGTAATCAGGTTCCCTTGGTATTTACCCAGACATATTCTCCCAAGTATCTAAGAGTTTTAGCTGAAACAGTGAAAGGTCCCTCCTTTTTTGGTTCGTCATTGTCACACTAAACACTACTGTAATGACTCAAAGATTTCTTTTTTGGCCTCTTTTCTGACTGCATCTGTGAAAGTTCCGCATGGAGATGAATAAATGGGTTAGTAATACATGGCAGAAACATATGGGAATATATCAAATGGCATAATTCGGGAAAAATTTGTACATTTCCATATTGGAGTTTATCAGTAAAGATCAAAGTTATGAAAACGGTGCAATCAATTTTGACTAGGACTTCCCTGGTTTGGAGTTCAGTCAAATGTAAACAATTCCTGGGATAGAATGAAAAAGATGTGAACTCCAGAATAATTGCCTAGTAGACATATATATAAATTCTGTATTGCCCAAATATTTTAGAAAGAAGGGATCCTTGTGAATGCAACTGAAAACTTTAATCATTTTATATCAAAAACTTGATTTAAACTTTTCCTTGCATTGTGTCCATAAAAATTTTTCAGTGATTTGATACCTTACGCTTTTTGTACTGAGATATTTTACTCTTTTTTAATATTTTATATTCTTTTGTTTTTTATGGGTTTTCTAAGAGAACTGGAAAATTATAGTCAAATTAGACTACTTGTTTAAGATGTCTGTGATAATACAAAAGTAACAGTCCTTTCTAAATATAATTAGTTTATATTATAGTTCAATCCATGGGGAGTCAGCTTAACTTATTTGATGGTGTTTCATTTTCTTTTAGTGACTTCCTTAAATTTTATTACCACTATTTCCGTTTGACTTTTTTCTCCACTTTAATAATTACTATTGGTGTCAAAGTTAAGTAGCTTAAGGGAATAAGGGAGAGCTTTTCGGAGCTACTTTTTTAAGGATGTCTATTTATTTTATTTATTTATTTATTTATTTGTTTATTTGTTTATTTGTTTATTTATGGCTGTGTTGGGTTTTTCGTTTTTACTGTGCGAGGGCTTTCTCCAGTTGCGGCAAGTGGGGACCACTCTTCATCGCGGTGCGCGGGCCTCTCACCATCGCGGCCTCTCTTGTTGCGGAGCACAGGCTCCAGACGCGCAGGCTCAGTAGTTGTGGCTCACGGGCCCAGTCGCTCCGCGGCACGTGGGATCCTCCCAGACCAGGGCTCGAACCCGTGTCCCCTGCATTGGCAGGCAGACTCTCAACCACTGCGCCACCAGGGAAGCCCGGATATCTCTTTTAAAAGGTCTAACCAAGAAAAAAGTCCCCCTTCCATTAGAAAAAGATTTTTTATTTGACAATATACTAAGCTGTAAATGATCACTCTGAAAGTGATTTTTAGCTGTGGGTTTTCCTTGTATATCTAAGATATTGTATTTTATGTGATTGCAAATATATTTAATGCTGTTTATTCAAAGATGCATGAGGTTGACATATTCTGAAAAGGACCAACTTTCTGACTTGGTCCTTTTAGACCAAATTTAAATATGGACATCTTAAAAATGAACAGCTAGGGGAGCATAAATTATCCAGATACTATAAAATGCAGGAAGAAACCACAGCTAGTGAAGGAAATTGAAGTAATGAGAAGCAGGAAGAAATAGCTACATCTCATAATTTTTATGACCTGGACTGTAAAAATGGTGTGCAATTCTGACGCCCCTCTTGGGAAGTTCCAGCCCTTTCACACATGAACAGCAGCAGCATGTCAACTGGCCATCTTTGAGGTTTCGAGCGTAGTTCAATTTTTTGGTGTTTCCAGATGACTGCCACTAGTAGAGTGTCAACTTTTCTTACAGATACAAAAAAAATGGATAATAATTGTAATAATGGAGTTTGGTAGCAAGTTAGAATGCTTACACACCATACTGAAGTCTTGATGCAAGTTTAGTTCTGCCGTGGCTACTATTTCGCCTGCATCCCTTACTTCCTGCTCACTTGGGTTTAGGTCAGTGGTTCTCAAAGTCTACTGTGCATCTGAATGACACAGAGAGCTTATAGAAACTGCAGGGCCAGTGGCAGAGTTTCTGAGTGAATAGGGCTGGGATGGAGCCTGAGAACCTGCATTTCTAACAACTTCCTTGATGCTGCTGATGGGTTTGGTCCTGAAATACATTTGGGGATCTGCTGGTCTAGGTGAATTTCAGGAGAGTTATGTGATCCTGGCATAAGAAGACCAGGAACAGTGTAACATAATATTTGTTACAAAGACATGTCTTCATAAGAGTGGATTATGATTTTCCCCATATTTCCAAAATTGGACGTGGGGATTTTTAAATGTCGACAATGGTGAATAACAAAGATTTTAAAAGAGCATACTCTTTTTCGTCCAATAACATTTTAAAATATTAATTGCTTTCCAAATGTCACCTGTATTTTTAATAATTAGTAATAGTTGATTAAACAAATGCTGTTTATTTTCACATGCTAATATTTAAGGTATTTATACGCACATGTAGCTAGAACTTAAGTTATTTGATTCATGCTCTGAATATTTCTTTTTCATAAAAGTTAGTAGTACACACCATTCCCTGCTGATGTCCGAGATCCCTAAGATGATATATTAGCAAGATCTTGGGGACAGATTGCTTACACTACCTTGTCTCAACTTGCTTCATACTTCCCTTCACACCTACAAACCAGTACTTCCCTGGTTTGGAGTCCAATCAAATGTAAACAATTCCTCAGATAGAATTTCAAAGAGGTGAAATCCAGAGTAACTGCCAAGTATGGTAGTCAGTAATCTGGTCTGCCCAGATTTACTGCGTGCCCGTTACATGACAAGCATTTCTACCCCTGTAACTCACTTAATCCTCACAATAAATTTATTACTCCAATTTCACAGTAAGGAACGGGACTTAGCCCAAATAAATGATTTGCTGAAGTAACGACAGACAGAAAGAGGCAGTTCCAGGATCTGAGCCTGAACCTTCTGAGGCCTGGTTGAGGAATCTTGCTACAACTTTGTTTCTATTTTAAAAAGAAATCACAGGGAGATCAGCTCTGTGCTTTGTGCCCACCTAGAGTGGTGGGATAGGGAGGGTGGGAGGGAGACGCAAGAGGGAGGGGATATGGGGATATATGTGTATGTATAGCTGATTCACTTTGTTATACAGCAGAAACTAACACACCATTGTAAAGCAATTATACTCCAATAAAGATGTTAAAAAAAAAAAAAAGAAGAACAGTACGGCCGACTTAAAAATTGCTTCAAAATTTAAAAGGCTAGATCTCATGTTAAGTGTCCTCACCATAATAAAATTAAAAAAATTTAAAGTATAATGTTGGTATATAGTATACATTAAGTGCTTAATAAATATTAGTTCCTTGTCAAAAAAAAAAAAAAAAAAGAAATCAAAGAAGGTAAGGGAAATTTGTTGCTGTTGTGATTACTTTCGTAAACTACTCACAACTACTGATTTTATATGGACAGATTTAGAGTGCTAGTTGGGAGAAACTGATTCCAGCTTGGGATGAAATTGTTTTTCTAGATTTCTGTTTTAGCCAATGACAGGAATAAGGAAGCTTTTTGCCTTTTAAAAACTCCAAACATTTTGCAAAGCTGTTAAGTTACGAACACTTTTCTTGTTGAAAATGCACATGTACACAAATACACAGCATTTCATAGTTTTCAGGGATTTCCAGACCCAGCACCGCCCGAAGATTTTCTGGATTCTCACGGTCCACTGACCGTAAGATAAAAACCACCCTTCTGGGCAACTCAGCCCAAGGGTGGGGTAGGCGTGGCAGGAATGTTTTTACAGCTACTTGGAAATTAAAAGCAACTCCTTGGATTTTTTCTTTGGAAGTAAAGGTGTTAAAACCTGTATAATGAGCAGCTTATAAACTTAATGAAGTGAGCTAAATAATAATTAAAAACTAATTTATGAATACTGAGGTGGGTTTGATTTGAAAAAGAAAAGAATGGAGGACAAGAGATGGAAGAAAATAAGAAGGGGAGTTGAGAGAGAGTAAAGGAAGGAATGCCGGTGGGCAGCTAGAGAGGAGGAATAGAAGGGGAGACACATGGAAATGACGGGACAGAGAGGGAGAGGCTGGTCGCAGACCTGCAGAGAGTGAAAACACTGCAGGAAGAGCATGGGAAAGAGGAGGGAAAGAAGAAACAATTACGGAGGATGCATCTCCAACCCGATTTTGCTTCCCATTAAGTACTGTTTCCACAAGAGTCATGCCCATGCTTGTCATCAGAATTCAATTCTAAGTTTGAAGAAATAGACCTGAATGTCTTTCCTAGTGTTATATTCTCTCTATTAAACTTCACCAGTAATGAATATCCTTCAGGACCAAATATAGAAATCTGCATAATTTACCTCCCCCCAAAATAAACTACAGTTACATTTTCAGGAGATGGGGGAAAGCTTACCCACCTCCTGAATAACTATCCCTGAATCAAGAGGACACATACACACACACACCCCTACATACACACATAACTACAAAATCAAGAGTGTAGAAAAATATCACTTCTTCAAATATCAGCTGCTGTTTCAATAAGATAAATAAACAGACAAATCATGGTTGCTCCTGGAAATACTTAAATTAAAAGACAGACCTTCCTAAGGTCATGCAGGTGGGACTCTTTGAGTCACTGCGAGTTAATATTAATGTCTGTGGGAAAAGCAAATGTAATACCCACTGTGTCAAGCGTGGCTGCAGGCTTCCCTCCTCTGTCTGAACTCCTTGCACTTAGCTTTGAGCTGCGCTCTGCACGAGGAGGACTCCATTTCCCCTGCTGGAACAGGGCTGGCCTTGTGACGCGCTTTGGGAGGGATGTGGCAGAAGGGCCAGTGTCCCCAGCTGTCTCAGCCCAGGTTGCAGGCACGGGGACAGAGCCAACACACAGAGGCCTGCAGAGGCATCGAGAAAGCGCAGCAGAGGCGAGAAGACCATGTAGCTGATCTCAGCTGAGCCCAGCCGGGGTTGCTGCCCCACAGAATCTGAGCTAATACATAGGAAAGAATGGATTTTTCTTTTTTTAAATTGAAGTATAGTTGATTTACAATGTTGTGTTAATTTCCAGTGTACAGCAAAGTGATTCAGTTGTACATATATATGTCATACTAAGTAAATATATATATTTTCTTTTACAGATTCTTTTCCATTATAGTTTATTACAAGATAAAGAATATATTCCCTGTGCTGAACTCTACTGAATACACTGTAATGGTCTATATGGGGAAAAAATCTAAAAAAGAGTGAATATATGTATATGTACACCTGATTCACTTTGCTGTACAGCAGAAACTAACACAACATTGTAAAGCAACTATACTCCAATAAAAATTAATTTAAAAAAAGAATATATTCCCTGTGCTATACCTAGGTCCTTGTTGTTTATCTATATAGTGGTGTGTATATGTTAATCCCAAACTCCTAATTTATCCCTCCTACAACCCTTTTCCCTTCGGTAACCGTAAGTTTGTTTTCTATGCCTGTGATTCTGTTTCTGTTTTGTAAATAGGTCATTTGTGTCATAGTTTAGAATCCACATATAAGTGATATCATGTGATATTTGTCTTTGTCTGACTTACTTCACTTAGTACGATAATCTCTAGGTCCATCTATGTTGCTGCAAATGGCATTATTTCATTGTTTTTTACAGCTGAGTAGTATTCCACTGTGTAGATGTTATATATACACACCCACAAACATATATATGTATAAAACCGCATCTTCTTTATAAGAATGGATTATTTTAAGCTAATAAAATACATGTAAGATTTCCTTCAGCGCCATATGTTTTGTCTTTCAACTTCGTTTTCTCGTTTCCCGTTTCTCTCCGCACCGAGAGGTCTCAGCGCCTTGACCCTGGCCCCCCCTCCCCTGGCGCCACTGCGCCCCGACCCCGCCCAGCTGCGACTCGGGGCGCGCTCACCGCAGTTGTCCTCGTCCTGCTGGTTCCCGCAGTCGTCCACGCCATTGCAGTGGAGCAGCTGCGGCAGGCATCTGGTGGTGTTGCCGCAGGGGAAGTAGCCCAGGGCGCACGAGACATCCTGCCCGCTGCCGGCAGCCACTGGGAGGAGGGAGGGCAGAGAGGTTTACCCGAGGCACTGCCAGGAGCGGCTCCCCCACGTTCCACACACCTCCCCTCTTGGCACCCTGGCGGGTCCCACCCTCCTATGCAGCCTCCCCCCGCGCCCCAGCCTGACGCCAGCTGTTTTCCAAGAACCCCCACCCCTAAAGGATGCTCTTTTCCGTGTCCCCAGAGGATGCCAGGATTCTCCGCTCTTTGCTTTTCCTCACGTTTCCCACCTGGAATGTCCTCACCATCCCTCTTTTTCTATGAAATGTCTGCCCATACTTTACAGTGGAGCTCCATTCCCCTCTTCTCTTTCAAAACTATTTCATCCAATCATTTTAAAAATCACGACTTTCTTGCATTGTTACTGTTGGCTTAGAATTACGGCTGCTCTGACACTGGGGGAAGAAGAGGAGGGGCGGTAACAGGAAAGCACTGCTCATGCTCACTCACATGGGGGGTAGTTCCCGAGGGCAAGGTCCTGCGCAAGACACGGTGCTGTAGCATCAAATAAAATAGTTCCGGACCTTTTCACATTGGCTTCTTTTACTACGTAATACGCATTTAAGGTTCCTCCATGTCACTTCATGGCTTAGTAATTCACTTCTTTTTAGTACTAAATAGTATTCCTTTGTCTGAAGGTACCACAGTTTATCCATTCACCTAAGGAAAGGGCATCTTGGTTGTGTGCAAGTTTTGGCAATTTTTAATAAAGCTCCTATTAACATCTATGTGCAGGTTTTTGTGTGGAGGGACATAGATTAACTGTGCCATTTAAAACCTCAGATTTATAGGATTTCAAAGATTATTGCAGAATCCAAGATAATTCTGTTGCTTATTATCTTTACCAAGTTTGTAAATCATTGAGACCTTATAGAATAGTAATAATAGTCAATTATAAAGAAAAAGACAGAATAGTTTGAACAGTCAATAAAGCTTATTGTGTAAAAATGTATTTGTGGTCTATCCTCAAAACATGAAAAGAATAAAAGTGACTATTTCCTTTGTAAGATACAGTGGAACATTTTGATAACAAGGCAGGTGACATTCTCCTAGGGGAGAAATCCATCTATGTCAGGTTTTGACTGTCCTTACTTGTTTCAGAGAACATCATTTGATAAAGGAAATAGTCAAATCTATTTAATAATGAGCTTTTTGTACATAGTGTTCTCACTTGTGAAATTATTTAAAAATTATTTATCAATCTCTTCTCAACAAATTGATTAGAACAGAGTCAAGACAGGATTTGTATACCACAGGATGTCATTGGTAGAACATCACACATTTCAGAGACCTGCAGTGTACATATAAATACATTGATCTGTGTTGAGACTGTTTTATGTATTTATTAATTTTTTAAGAACCAACTTTAAAAATCAAGGGTTTCAGAACAATTCTTTGATGAATTGTCAGGCTTCAGTCACAGTGACTGTTTGAAGACATTTTAACTAAACATACCTGCCTGTGTTTTCATCCTGCTGTTTTGAAAATTCTTCTCTAACTTACTTTTATGAATATTGTACTTTTATGTCCTGTCTTTAAAATTTATATTTAGAAACAGGTATAGTTCTTTTTAAAAATTATTTATTTATTTATTTATTTAATTTTTTGGCTGCTTTGGGTCTTGATTGCTGCGTGCAGACTTTTCTCTCTAGTTGTGGCAGGTGGGGGGCTACTCTTCGTTGTGGTGCGCGGGCTTCTCATTGTGGTGGCTTCTCTTGTTGTGGAGCACGGGCTCTAGGCATGTGGGTTCAGTAGTTGTGGCTCGTGGGCCCTAGAGTGCGTGGGCTTCAGTAGTTGTGGTACATGGGCTCAGTAGTTGTGACTCGTGGGCTCTAGAGCACAGGCTCAGTAGCTGTGGAGCACGGGTTAGTTGCTCCACAACATGTGGGATCTTCCCAGACCAGGGCTCGAACCCGTGTCCCCTGCATTGGCAGATGGATACTTAACTACTGCACCACCAGGGAAGACCTAGAAACAGGTATAGCTCTTTAATGATAGTGTCATGAAATTAGTCCTACATTTTCATAACATTTTGATTCAACAAATAAATTTGCAATCTTAGAGATATTTTAAAAATAAGTTTTTTATTTTGAGATGATCTCAAACTTAAAGAGAAGTTGCAAATATATTATTAAGAGTGTTTTCCCCCTCTCAACCATTTGAGAGTAAGTTCCTGACCATGCTCCATCCCCCTAAAACTTTGGTGTGTATTTCCTACAAGAAAGGACATTCTCCTACTAGAAGGACATTCTCCACACTAGAACCATCAAAATTAGAAAACGAACATTGATCCCTTGCTGCCATTTAAATCTCAGAACGCATTCAAGTTTCACATATTGACCAAACAATGTCCTTCAGAGTGAAAGGATCTAGTTCACAGTCACTCCTTGCATTTTGTCGTCACAGTCCTTTAGTTTCCTTTGATCTGAAATCATTTCTCAGTCTTTCCTTATCTTGAATTATTTTGTAGAGTGCTCCTGAATGTTGGTTCATTTCATCATAGTTAGATTTAGGTTAGGCACCTTCGGCAAGAAATTCACAGAAGAGATGCTCATGTCAACCTGTCAGGTAGTGCAAGATCTGCTTTGTCCCATTCCTGGTGATGATCACTTCGGTCACCTCATCAAGGTGATGTCCCCCACACTTCTCCACTGTAAAGTTAGCCTTTGTGATTAATAAGCATCTTGTAGAGGGGGTCTTTGAAGCTATGTAAAAATCCCTTCTCCTGGTGAAGGTATTCCCCTGCTCTCTTCTGAACCAGGAGGAGAACAACCCTTATCACTAGAGAAGGAAAGTTGTCACTGAGATGAGTCTGCACGAGCAAACTACTAAAACAAGCCTCTCTTCCATTGGTTTCTCCATGGGTTTACCTGCCCACAACTTACCACCTATAGAAGCCCAATCGCCCCCTTCCCTCTCTTGTCACTTTCCCACAATTTATCGTCTTTGTTAAAATAGTATATAAGCCCTCAAGTCTAACCACTTCTTTGAGTTTTCACTTCTTTTCTATGGAGACTCCATGCATGTACAATTAAATATAGTAACATCCATAAAATTTGTAAACTTTTTTCCCTGTTAATCTATCTCTTGTCAGTTTAGTTTGCAGGTCCTACATACAGAATACAATACTTTCTTTCCCAACTCCCTTGCTTCTCAGTGGCTAAGAGGCACAGCTCTGGTGATGAGACATGGGTGCAGCCTGCTGGGGGAGTCCTGAGGGGTTAGCTCTCCTGACACAAGAATGGATGGAGCAGTTGCCATGCCTTCCACCTTCTTCCTGTCTTTCACATGATGTGATGTGTGGAGCTGCAGCAGCGATCTTGCAGCTATGAGGAAACAAGCATGCTTGTGGCGCCAAGAAAACTCACAGGGATCTGAGAAATGCCAGCCCTGAAATCATTGGGTTAAGCAGCATCCCCCTTATGTGAGAAAAACAAACACATCCTTGTTTAGGCCATGGTAGGTCAGATTTTCTCTATTTTGAAAAAAAAAAAAAAAAAAAGAATGCTTTCCTAACATACATCAAGAACTTAAAAGTGTCTTTTCTACACACACACAGCCTCTTTCCAGATATGAAAAAATCTCATGTTGGCAATTTATTTGCAAGGATGGTTGAATGAGTAATTGAAAGACTGGTGGGGGCCTGGTGGAGGGGGCAGTACAGGAGGCCATGCTCCCTGAGCCTCAGGCATGAATAGCCTACACATACCTTCAGAGTTGGTGGGGTTAGTGTTCTCTGTTGGGCTGTGTAGATCAACTGGGGATAAAAACATCACAAAGCTATCACATCTTTCCCTGGCAGCCAGTGTACTGAAAGCTCCAAGGGAGATGACTGGGGAATAAACAGCCAGTTTAGGGTAAGGAGACAGTGTTGGGACTGACATGCAGACAGGTCCTTTGTACGACGTGCTCAGTGTAGCAAGACGGTCTCTGGCAACCCTGCCAGCTTCATTGCCTGCATCACCTGGCTTAGCTGTATCCATGCAACTGAAGGAGTAAAAAACCAGAGTAAAGCTTTACCTCTGATTCCTTCCCACAAACATTGTTTTAACCTTCCTGGACTAGGGGAAGGAAGCTTGTCTTTACTCTTGAGGAAAGAAGCTCTCAATGACCAAAATAACTTGTATGCATTTTATAACTTGGCTTTACATTAATGTATATCCATAGTTCTGAGCTTTCTCTGACCTGGCGGTGAGCAGTTTAATTTCATTTATCAAATTTATTGCAATTCACAAATATCAGTGCAACAAAGAGAGGTGCTTGACAAATGAGTGTAGAATTCTGCAAGGATATTAATTTGCCATTGGAAAGACAATTCTGTGTCTTGCCACGAACAGATTCTTGCCTCCTTAGTTTGCATGATATACTCTTGAACTTTCATATTAAAATGGAAAAAAATAGCTTATTTTTTTGTTAATATGCAAATCGTGAGAGTAGAATTCAAGGCCACTTGTTTTAATATTGAATATGTAATTGGTACAATATATAGTCTTTCTCAGATTCTTTTCCATTATAGGTTATTACAAGATTGAGTACAGTTACCTGTGCTATACAGTAGGACCTTGTTGTTTACCTATTTTATATATAGTAGGGTATATATGTTGATCCCAAACTCCTAATTTATCCCTCCCCCACTTCTTTCCCTTAACCATAAGTTTGTTTTCTATGTCTATTTCTGTTTTGTAAATAAGTTCATTTGTATCATTTTTTAAGATTCCACATATAAGTGATATCACATGGTATTTGTCTTTCTCTGTCCGACTTACTTCATTTAGTATGATAATCTCTAGCTCCATCCATGTTGCTGCAAATGGCATTATTTTTCTTTTTTATGGCTGAGTAGTATTCCATTGTATATATGTACCACTTCTTCTTTATCCATTCCTCTGTTGATACACTTAGGTTGCTTCTGTATCTTGACTATTGTAAATAATGCAGCTATGAAGATTGGGGTGCATGTATCTTCTCAAATTAGTGTTTTCATTTTCTTCAGATAGATACCCAGGAGCAGAACTGCTGGGTCATATGGTAGCTCTATTTTTAGTTTTTTGAGAAAACTTCATACTGTTTTCCACAGTTGCTGTACCAATTTACATTCCCACTGACAATGTAGGAGGGTTCTCTTTTCTCCAAATCCTCACCAATGCTTGTTATTTGTGTTCTTTTTGATGATGGGCATTCTGACAGGTGTGAGGTGATATCTCTTTGTGGTTTTGATTTGCCTTTCCCTGATGATAAGTGATGTTGAGCATCTCTTCATGTGCTTGCTGACCATCTGTATGCCTTCTTTGGAAAAATGTCTATTTAGGTTTTCTGCCCATTTATTAATCAGGTTCTTTGTTATTTTGATATTGAATTGTATGAGCTGTTTATATAGTTTGGATATTAACCCTTTACTGGTCATATCATTTGCAAATATTTTCTCCCAGTCAGTAGGTTGTCTTTTCATTTTGTTAATGGTTTCCTTTGCTGTGCAAAAGCTTTTAAGTTTAATTAGGTCCCATTTGTTTACTTTTGCTTTTGTTACCTTTGCCTGAGGAAACAGTTCCAAAAAAATATTGCTATGATTTATGTCAAAGTGTATTCTGCCTATGTTTTCTTCTAGGAGTTTTATGGTTTCCAGTCTAACACTTACGTCTTTAATCCACTTTGAGTCTATTTTTGTGTGTGGTGTGAAAAAGTGTATATCTTTTGTAGCCCCACAGCAACCAGGACAGTTTGGTCCAGTTCTATTACTTTTTTGTAGTTATTAAGAAAGGAATAAAGAATGGCTTTTCAAAATATAAACTTATAATATTGGAGCTGCTCTGTTAAGCCATACATGCCTTACTCTATCTATCCCTCAATCCTGATAAGCTACTCTTCACTGCGAACCTCTGTTTAGATGGTTCTATGTTGTTTGGCTCTAAATAAGGGAGATTCAGTGATTTGTGGATGTGAGGCCTAACTGGAGTAAGCAAACACTTTTTCATCTCTCTGTTTATGTTAGTCTTGGCTGTGTGTGAATTTGCCAACACGCACACACCAGGCATCAAAGCGCAAAGGAAGAGAACAGCAGCAGGAGGACAATGAATGGCTTCATTTGAATCATTGGTTTTTTTTTTTTTTTGCTTATTTTTCAATTAAGTTTGTTTAGTCTTAAATGTGATAGAAAGCTCTTTTAGATAAGGAGTGAATAGATGAGACAGAAAAGTTTAAGAAAATGGGATTTAGTGCAAATGTTGCTAAGCTTACCTCACAGGGAAAATACATGGCTTAGGAGTAGATGCATTTCTAAATAAGTTTTTTTTTTTTTTTTTTGCACTGGGTAGTTTTATTTTACAGAGGGGGTAAGGGTTAGGTGGTGTCAAGAAGAGTGACATGGAGCAAATAATTTTTATTATTATTTTTTTCTTTTACAAATACACCGAAGAATCATGCAATGCTGCCTGCATTGGATGCAATCCTGGGCCACAAGTCTGCACATTCTTTTGCAGCTGGTCCTGTGACGGCAGAACCTTTCATGTAGCCTTTATTGTTTACTATGACCCCCGCGTTATCTTCAAAATAAAGAAACACACCATCCTTTCTCCGGTATGACTTTCGTTGTCGAATTACCACTGCTGGATGTACCTTCTTTCTGAGCTCTGGTTTGCCTTTCTTGACGGTGGCCATCACCATGTCACCCACACCAGCAGCAGGAAGTCTATTGAGTCGTCCCTTGACCCCCTTCACGGAGATGATATACAGATGTTTGGCTCCTGTGTTGTCAGCAAAGTTGATCACGGCTCCAAACGGAAGACCCAAGGAAATCCAGAATTTCGCACCAGAGGACCCACCACATTCTCGCTTCTACATCTTGAGCGCCAGACTCTAAATAAGTTTTTGAAGGCTTTCTGACCACAGTAAATCAAGTATTAAATATATCTGGATATATTTTTGCAGTGGGAATTTGTAAGGCACTGGGACCGGGAAATTAATAATTTCAGCAGAGAATGCGTAGCAATAGACTCAGAACTGAAGTAAAACACTTAGCAGAGCCCTCGTGACGCAGGGGGCATTGACGACGGTGACAACACGGCAGGGATGAGGCACTGGCTCTGTCAGCGTGGTATAAGTTAGTACTTAATGCTGGTATAAATGCATCTTGCTTTCAGTGATACTTGAATTAACATTTTTGCGATTACAGTTTGTTTTCATTTGAATACTCTCATACAAAAATCACTCATAATTTAAGAAATTTATGAATTATTATTTTTTAAAAAGCACCCTAACTGAAAAGTTACTCCGATGCATAAGAAGTCAGGTAAATATCACAGTCAAAATTTGAAGCAATTTGGAAAACATGCTTAATAATTTTAATTGCAACAGCAGAAATATTTTTGGATGAAGCACTTAAATCTCTTCCTTCTCCTGGAAATCCTTTGAGATTAAGTGGATGGAAAAACAGATGAACAGTTGCATGTACTGGTTGCCAAGTGAGACACAGTATTGAGTGAAAATCAGTGGCTTTCATTTTCTGCTGGAGGACGAATTATTGTCATTCGTTTATAACTAAAAAATATGTATCTGCATTTCGTGGGTCTGGGGGAACTGTAGTGCACAGAAAAGGGAAAGATGGTCCAGACTTTTTGCAGTGATCATAGCTTCTCCTTGACTTAATTGGGTGCCAGAGTGATTCAAGGGCCAAAGCCAAAGAGGAAGTACAGTGAAGCATTTTAATAATGTGGTTTTGAGGAAACTGCCCTCATTAACCATATAGTGAGGTGATTATGCTGGGGCTGGTTATCATTTTTTGGGGGAGACATGATCTGACCTGGGTTGTGTCCACATCTTGAATCCCTCTATCAGAACGAAAATCTTAAGGGTTTCAATAAACATATCTTGGAAGCTAAGTTTCTAGGAATTTATCACTAATGGAATAAAACTGAGCTTTTACTTTTTGACAGACCTTGACAGAAACGCACAAGCACTTATGAATGTGTCTAGGGAACTCATTTTCTATGGAAAACACTAACTCAGTGAAATTATAACCCTCATTCTGTAACAACATTAAATGTTAAAATGGAAAATGTCAGCATGGTTAGTCTGGAATCAATGCAGCCACTGTTTAGAGGCAGTTCTGCTAACTTAGGTTCAAATAAAGGAGGTGAGTACTGTTTAATTGTTTGTAGTGTTTCTGAATAGCCATGGCTTTTGCAAACACTAAGATAAGCGTCTCATTGGATTCCATGACTTATTACCAGCATTTGAAATCCTTTTTATAGTCTATGGAAAATATGCAGTATTCCTATTTTCTTGGGTAACTACCCACAGCATAAAAGGTATAGAGGCAGTTTGCTAAAATACTCTGTTAGGAAGCAAAATTTTCAAAAACAAAATATGAAAAGCCATGTACAAAGGCAAACTTTCCCTATATTTAACCCACTTATTTTATAGTTTCTATTTTAAATGCTAACTATCAATAACTATTTCAGATAGCCAACAACAAAATAAATAAAAATACCAGTAGTAATAGGGGGTTGTTAAATAAATATATAATGTAATTATAGAACTCTGCATTCTTGTATAGATATTCAGTTCAACAATTTGGAAAGTGAGGTAGATATACACCTACTAATATAATAAGATATTCAGTTCAACATTTTGGAAAGTGAGGTAGATATACAAGTACTAATATAATAAGATATTCAGTACATATCATTGAGTTACAGAAAGTATGTTGAACAACAGCCTATATAGTCTGGTTTTATTTGTACAAGATATATATTTATATCCTTTATAAAATTCTGATATACTAACAAGAAACTGTTGCCAGTGGTTGTCTTTGGGAAGTGGGACAATAATGGTAAGAGAAAGGGGTGATTTTCCTCTTCAGTTTATATCCTTGGGAAAATTTGGACTTTTTTTTTTTAAAGTGACTATTCTTTAATAAAAATAATCTGGAAGAGGGATAAATTGGGAATTTGGAATTCACAGATACACAGTACTACATATAAACTAGATAAACAACAAGGACCTACTGTATAGCACAGGGAACTATATTCAATATCTTGTAATAACCTATAATGGCAAAGAATCTGAAAAATAATATATATGTGTGTGTGTATAACTGAATCACCTTTCTGTACTCCTGGAACATTGTAAGTCAACTATACTTCAATAAAAAAAAATAATCTGAAGCTATTTACAGATGATTCAAATGCATGAAAATCTGGTTTTTTGGCAATAGATGAAAATACACTGATTGTAATTAGCTGGTTTTCTTCAGACCTTTTGAAATGAGGTAGGACCAAGCCAGTGGCTCTCAGTCAGGGATGATTTTGCAGCCAAAGAGACTTTTGGCAAAGTCTGGAGATATTTTTTATCATCACCACTTGTGGGTGTGCTACTGGCATCGAATAGGTAGAGTCCAGTGAGGCTGCGAAGTATCCCAGAATGCACAGGACAGCTCACCCCGCAAAGGTTTTATCACCCTAAAATGTCAGTAGTGCCCAGGTTGAGAGACTCAGAATTAGGCATTGGTGAAGCACCAGTGGGAAAGCATCCCGTGTCAGCAGCCTGTGAACACATGCGCTCATTTGCAGGACAGGTAATTCGTTACATCTGTGGCTTGTTTATCTTCTAGTGGAGATTTTCTAATTGATTTCATGAGATCTTAGAAGTAGACGGGCATTACCAAGCAGAGGCACCAGTGCAGCTGTTGTATCTCTGGAAAGGCTGTGATTGCTGTTGTTTTGGCAGGTAACATGGGGAAAAGGCTGCCGTTTGTTCTGTGCTCTGATGCCAGCGGCGATTTTCAAGTTAGTTATAAGGAATCGTTTCTTAGCTACAAGAATCATTAAACAATGGATTGGGTTACTAAGAGAATCTGGAGATTTTGAAAAATTGGATAGCTAATTTAAGGATATTCTGCCAAAATTAAGGGGATAAGTCACAAAATATTTTCAGGCTGTTTGAACTAGTTCCATCAATCTATGAATAACATAAACAGATGTTTAAAAGAAGTTATCATTTAAAGGAACATTTTAGACTTCAAATTTGAGATTTTGCGATGTGTGTACTCTGATATACACAAAAAGCCTTGAAAAATTCAATTGTCTATGCCTCAACAAAGCTGAAAAAAACCCAAAACCAAAACCAGACAAAAAGAAAAACACACCAGTGTCCTGACAAAATCCAGGTACTCAATATCCCTTCATGATCTTGTCTTCGTCCAGTTTCTCATTTTAAATCTTTTGTTAATGTTCTTTCTCATAACTTATGCTGGGCCAGATGAATTGGACACTCAGTTTCCCAAGAATTATGCCTTTCTTACTGTCTGTCCTCATTCCCATCTGACTGCAGAACTTACACAGCATTGACCCACGAACAGATCTGTCTGTGGTCCCCAAGTGTGCCGTGCACACTGCCGCCTCCTTCCAATGAAATGGGAGAGGGGCCTTGATGCCACTTGGCAGTGTTCTCTCTCCCATCTCCTAGACGATTATTTCCTTCCTTCTCTCCTTGAGCCTCCAGCACCTCCTGAGGCCACCCGAGGAGCCTCACAAATCCCCGCATGGACCCCCCCTCATGAGCTCCACCTCCTCCATGCCCCCCTCACGTTGTCTAAATCCAGTCCCTCCCCTGAGCTCAGCCTCCATCCCTCTCTCCTGCTCAGGACGGATCCGGCGGTTCTCCCTTCTCTCTCAGCATCGTCCATCTTCAACTCTTTCCTGAACCATGCTCTTGTGTCTCCCTTCTTAAAAACAAGACAAAAGAAAACACACTTCTTTCCCCATGCCAAGTACATCCTCATTTCTCATCTCCCTTTTTTAGAAAAACTTGTCAGAAATTCTATACTGGCATCTCTGATTCAAGTTTTGGGTGTAGCTTTATTTCTAAAGATTTGGAGATCTATTGAACACAGTAGTAACCTTCTTTTATGAATTTGGGTTATTGTGTTTGTAACAGGGAAGAACAAACCTGACTCCATATTGGAGCTGCTTCTTTTACTTTAACCTTTATGTTCTATTGCATTTGCTACAAGTGAATCACTAAAGGGATGTTGCCTACAGCTTAAAGCGTCCACAGTGGCCCATCTCTGGGAACACTGCCTCCCGTGCCTGAGTGTTAATCTAAAATACATGTGTTTAGCTCCCAGGAAACATCCTGACCACGACCACCTGTGAATGGCTGCAGGAAGGAAGACATTAACACATCTCCTCTCCAGAGTCTGGAGGAACCAGGAAAGTTTTACAACAACTTGTCACCTTTTTCACTTTACCTCCTCACCTCCCCCTCTTTGCTCTATAAGATAAACTAGCATCCAAACCCTGAGCAAGATGGTTCTTTGGGACATGAGTCCACCATCTTCTCTGTCTGCTGGCTTTCCGAATAAAGTCGCTGTTCCTTGTCTCAACAGCCTGTCTCTCGATTTATTGGCCTGTCATGCAGCCAGCAGTATGAACTTAGACTTGGTAACACATTGATGCCTTAGGGGCTTTGAGGGTACTCAGTGTCCTATAACTTTGACCACAGGCTCCTGTGCTTTTGGAGTCCTGTCAAATTTTTATGGTTTTTCCTCCACAATTCTTTATCAGCTGTTGCTTCAACTATCATTCATCTATCTGCTCTATAGAGTCAGTGCTCTGATTACCATTTCTAATTTATTACTTAAATCTGCTATGGCTAAAAATGCAGATACTCAGACATTATGTGTAGACCTCTTTGTAAAGTGAGCAAATGAGCTATGAACGAGGGCAAGATTTCCTTCTTTCTCTTTTTTTAATGCCTGGGTTTTCAAGAATCAAAGTTTTGGAGATTCTAGGATGAGTGATCTTTAGTTGGGTGAGATGTTATTATAAACATTGCTTAGGGTTTAGTATTCTGCCATAATAAACATCCAGTGAGCATATATTGAATGAGTGCACATGCTTCCCAACACACAGAATAGCTAGAAGTTCTAAATTTTGTATTTATACATTTCTAGCATAGGCCTCAAACTATGACACAACTCTTTTCTCGACTGTCCAACTATCCCATTTGATTCCTTCTCAGTTCATTGATGACACTAGTAGTGCAGCCAAGAAATAAAGACCATAAATCAAGGGCCGTCGTACATCTTCTTAACAGGCTTTCCATCCAGCAATGCCTTTCCACTCCCCCTCTCCCAGCTGTGACTCCAGTCTGGATTAGCTCATGTCTGGCTGGTACACTTTTTTTTTATTTATTTATTTATTTATTTATTTATTTATTTATTTATTTATGGCTGTGTTGGGTCTTCGTTTCTGTGCAAGGGCTTTCTCTAGTTGCGGCAAGCGGGGGCCACTCCTCATTGTGGTGCGCGGGCCTCTCACTATCACGGCCTCTCTTGTTGCGGAGCACAGGCTCCAGACGCGCAGGCTCAGTAGTTGTGACTCACGGGCCCAGTTGCTCCACGGCATGTGGGATCTTCCCAGACCAGGGCTCGAACCCATGTCCCCTGCATTGGCAGGCAGATTCTCAACCACTGCGCCACCAGAGAAGCCCTGGCTGGTACACTTTTAACGGCTTCCTTTGGATTACACTTTAGCCTTAGAGCCAAAGCCTCCACAACTGGCCACAACCTACTTCCCTAAACCTAAGAGTCCAGTACATTGACCTTTGCAGTCTGATCAGTAGTTTTTTCTTTCATGTTTTAAGCATTTAGTATGTTTGAGGCACTAGCATGGAGCACTTTACATACCTTGTTTTATTTCATCCTCGTAACAAAGCCATTGAGTAGTTATTAATATTATCATGATCTTACAGCTTAGAAGGTAAGGCATAGAGGAGTAACTTGCTTGGGGAATCACAGAACTAGGAAATGGCAGAACTGGGATTCAGACTCAGGTCTGTCCGACTTCAGAACATGCGTTTTTAACCACTGCCCTCTACTGGTCCCCCCACCCCCTCCACTGACCTGCTTATAAGACCCCTGAAAAACCATTCATATTTGTGCTTCCCTTTCTTGGCTCATGACAGTTTTGCCACATATCTTATTTTCAGCTAAGTCTTACCCTTCAAGACCAAGGTATTGGAGATGGAAGCTCTACAAATTCAGACTCAGGGTTCAGAGGAGCAATGATTTCCAAGGAAGACAATAGTTTATCACCCCACTTCTCCCTCCTTCATATTTAGAGAGTAAAGTTAAAAAGTAAAAAGGGAAAAATACGGTTCTCTCATTATTTTTCCTTTTTGGAGAAGTTTCCAGAAACAAACAACTGGATTGATGAAGCCTCATGGAGAATTTTATATTTAAATGCCCAAGGTATGGGCAAGAGGGTCCAAACAGAGCTGAGTGGAACATAGGTACCATGTATTCTGAGCGGCAGATCTGACAATGCTGATAGTCAGTAGAGTTATGTTCTATTCTTGGGTGTGCCTCTCAACTGATGGGTGAATTTGGGCAAGCGTCTTCACCTTGCTGGATTTCAGCTTTCTTCACCTGTCAAAGGTGGAGACACTACCAATGGTTGTAATATTATTTGACTCTAGGAGGAAGATGAGGTGATAATAAAACTGTGTGAAAGTTCATTTTTCAAGGGGACGTAGAAGGGAGAGAAGATAAATGAAGAAAAATTGAGAAGGCACCTAGAATAAAATTGAGCAGGAGGGAATGAGTAAATATACATAGCGTTGGAGGAGCCAGAGAATCTGTACGTTGCCCACCTGTTGTCCATTTCCCCTTTGCCTCTCAATGCCTTCAGTCCTGGCTGAGGAGATGTCTGGTTTCAATAATAAGGCTACTCTTGTTTCCCACTTTCCCTGCTGCCTTGGCCATTAAGCACGGCTCTGGGACCAAATCCTGACCAATGAGATCTAAGAAGCAGAAGTCTTCTAAAGGAATTTCTGGGAAAGCTAACAGGGGAAGATGGAGCTACATGCCACTCTTCCCTTTCGTCCTGCTTTGAACATGGACTTGATGTCTGGAGCGACAGTGGCCATCTTTCCATGAATTAGGAGATAAGCCTGGGACATAGTAACCAGCACAAAGGATGGTGGACTGGGAAATACAGGAAAAGCCACGGACCCTAATGGCATGACTGGACAGCTGATCTGGTGTCAGCAAACACTTACTGCTGGACTGTTTATGTGAGAAAAATAAGTTCTTATTTGTTTAACCCACTGATGATTGGTCTTTCTCTTTGTTGCATGTAGAGTGCATTTCTCACTGATAGAGATGGGATGGATGAAAATAGCAATGCAGGCTCGCTACCTGGAGGGGAACGTCAGAGCTCCGAGGGTGAAGGAACCCTGGAGATGACTGCCAACCAGGGAAGGGGAAGTGCGGGTTAGGGTTAAGGCTTCAGAGATGACCTTGAAAGTTAGGCTAGATAAATGCAAGTCTTTGTTTGAAGATTGTCTGAGGACAATTAGAAGAATAAGGAACAGGTTAAAACAGGAAGTCCTGTGAGTCACAATTTTAAAGAAAAAAAAAATGAAAATGTGAGGAGACGCTTTACCAAGAGATCAGACCCCAAACACAGCAGATAGCTTTCTTCTGGTGTATCTCTATGACAACTTCTGTAACAGTCTTGTGTTTGCATCAGACAAACCCAAATTGAGGAATATTCTACAAGACAACTGGCCCACGTTCTTCAGAACTCACGTCATTGTCTCCAGGTTAAAGGAAGCTACAGAGCTGAGGATGTTGAATGCAAGGTGTGATCCTGGCTGGAGCCTGGATTAGGAAAAAAATATTTTTTTTCTATAAAGGACATAATTAGGACAATTGATGAACTATGAATATGGACGTTATATTAGATAGTCTTATTTTATTAATGTTAAATTTCTTGAATTTAGTCATCGTATGGGGGCTAAGAGAATGTAGTTTTTAGGAGATCCAGGCTGAAGTGCTTAGGTGGGAAGAGTCATGATGTCTACAATTTACTCTCAAATCATTCAGCAAGAAAACATATGCATGTGTGTGGGTTTGGTGAGAGAGGAAAAGCAAATGTGGGAAAATATTAATGGGTGAATCCAGAGGAAAGTATATGGGTATTCATTGTACTACTTTTGTAGGTTTGAAATTTTTCAAAGTACAATAAAAAAAAAGCTTGGTACGTATTTTAATCGTTTAAACTTCTTGTAGCTGAAATGGTTTGTAAAGTTTCCAGGTTTTAGATTTTTTTTTTTTGGCCGAGCCACGTGGCTTTTGGGATCTTAGTTCCCCAACCAGGGATTGAACCTGGGCCATGGCAGTGAAAGCGCTGAGTCCTAACCACTGGAATTCCAGGGAATTCCCTAGAATTTTTATTATTTGAAGAATATTTAACACACTCCCATCTGCCTGGTATTTGGACACATACCCACACGGTTTTTAAGTAAATATGAAATTACCTGGACACGGTGTGTGTGTGTGATGCATGTGTGCTTTTAACTTTCTCAGAATTATGGGTGTGAGACACAAAGAATTTTAAATGCCAGAAATATTATTTATAAGATATGTCATCCCATATCATCTGTGTGTTTATGACTTGGAGTCTAATTTTGGACTGATATTTTTTTCCATCTTTGAAAATATTTTTCCAAGTGATATTTTTTTCCATCTTTAACCCAGAGGACAATTTCAAAGGCATTTACAGGCTATGAGAGTTGGACAAAGTTTTATTGGGCGTGACACAAATGTCTCACGACGCATAGTGGGGATATTACATTTTGGGGAGGATATAAAATAAGCAGGCTTCTAAAGGTCATTATGGGGCAGCTCAGGGCAGGGGCTGTTAGCAAACCACACATCTGCAGGCTACAGATTAAGTGGTCACTGCTTCCTTTCTAGAATTCCCATGTGGCTGTTATTTTGTGAATGACATATACCATGGGCTTAATTGTAATGCTTTTCCCTACAGCTACATATTATTCAGCAAAGTCAAACAGGCTCATTTAAATCTGAAAGCAGTGTTTTCCTGATTCTGCCTTTTCTTGGAGTTACCACAACTGCAGACCACAGCAGTCCCCAACGCTTGGTGCCTACACCTGCACCCCCATGCCCAGCACAGGCTGAGTGTGCCTGCTGCTGGGCAGGGAGGGTGTCTTGGAAGTTCCCAATGTGCCCTTGTGGACTCTCAGTAGGTCTTCTCACTTCTCAGTTCCCTCTTCCAGAACATGGGGATTAGTAAAACTCTCTCGCAGGGTTTTTGGTGTGATTAGACAAAACTAATGGATGTGAAAGAGCCCCTTACTGCCTTTCACAGAAGTCATATGTATTAAATGTGAATTCCCCTTCTTTTTAAGTCCACTGGTCTTTTTTATTTAATATTGGAGTGTAGCTGATTAACAATGTTGTGTTAGTTTCAGGTGTACAGCAAAGTGATGCAGTTACACATATACATGTATCTATTCTTTGCCCATATAGGTTGTTACAGAATATTCACCAGAGTTCCCTGTGCTATACAGAAGGTCTCTGTTGGTTATCCATTTATCCACTGGTATTGATTTCCAGGTAATTTCTATTGTAACTAACAACCGTGCTAAAATATATTTAACAGAATCTATACTGTACAACCCATGAAATTGTAAGCAGCATGGGCCAAATATTGGCAGAGATGCTGAGAGTCACATGTGGTCCACTTGAATGCTAACACTCTCTCTGAGATCAAGTAAAGGTTGCTTATGCCTTTCTTTTCTTATAAATGTCTATCAGGAACTAGTTAATACTCCACTTAATCTTTTGTAGAGCTCTCCCATCCTCAAATCATTCATGATTGAGTTCTAATGAACATAGCCACTAAGGGTACTTCGTTTGTGTTGCCAACTGCCCGACATTTTATTTCTGTTTATGCTGCCATCTGAAATTAAGAGTGAAGTCTGTGGAGGTGGCGTTGGGGGAGGGGGCGTCCCTCGGTGTGGGAGCTCTTCTCACCCTGCCCTGGATGATGCCCCTGGAGCATCCAGGTCATCCCTCAGGAGCCCAAGGCCAAGCGGTGGCATAATTTCCTGTTCCCAGCGAGCCCCTCAGGACCCAGTGTGGTGCTGTGTGGCTGACAGGGTCTTGGTGCTCCGGCCAGGTGTCGGGCCTGAGTCTCTGAGGTAAGAGCCAAGTTCAGGACATTGGTCCACCAGAGACCTCCTGACACCATGTAATAACAATCAGTGAGAGTTCTCCCAGAGATATCTCAATGCTAAGACCCAGCTCCACTCAACAACCAGCAAGCTCCTGTGCTGGACACCCCATGCTAAACAACTAGCAAGACAGGAACGCAACCGCATCCATTAGCAGAGAGGCTGCCTAAAATCATACTAAGTTCACAGACACCTCAAAACATACCACTGGACATGGTCTTGCCGACTAGAAAGACAAGATTCAGCTTCATCCACCAGAACACAGGCACCAGTCCCCTCCACCAGGAAGCTTACACAAGCCACTGAACCAAACTTACCCACTGGGGGCAGACACCAAAAGCAATGGGAACTACGACCTGCAGCCTGCAAAAAGAAGACCCCAAGCACAGTAAGTTAAGCAAAGGAGAAGACAGAGAAGTATGCAGCAGATGAAGGAGCAATGTAAAAACCTACCAGACCAAACAAATGAAGAGGAAATTGGCAGTCTACCTGAAAAAGAATTCAGAATAATGATAGTAAAGATGATCCAAAATCTTGGAAATAGAATGGAGAAAATACAAGAAACGTTTAACAAGGACCTAGAAGAACTAAAGAGCAAACAAACAATGATGAACAACAAAATAAATGAAATTAAAAATTCTCTAGAAGGAATCAATAGCAGAATTACTGAGGCAGAAGAATGGATAAGTGACCTGGAAGATAAAATAGTGAAAATAACTACCACAGAGCAGAATAAAGAAAAAAGAATGAAGAGAATTGAGAACAGTCTCAGAGACCACTGGGACAACATTAAACGCACCAACATTCGAATTATAGGGGTCCTAGAAGAAGAAGAGAAAAAGAAAGGGACTGAGAAAATATTTGAAGAGATTATAGTTGAAAACTTCCCTAATATGGGAAAGGAGATACTTAATCAAGTTCAGGAAGCTCAGAGAGTCCCATAAAGGATAAATCCAAGGAGAAACACACCAAGACACATATTAATCAAACTATCAAAAATTAAATACAAAGAAAAAAGTATTAAAAGCAGCAAGGGAAAAAAACCAAATAACGTACAGGGGAATCCCCTTAAGGTTAACAGCTGATCTTTCAGCAGAAACTCTGCAAGCCAGAAGGGAGTGGCAGGACATATTTAAAGTGATGAAAGGGAAAGCCTACAACCAAGATTACTCTGTGCAGCCAGGATCTCATTCAGATTTGATGGAGAAATTAAAACATTTACAGACAAGCAAAAGTTATGAGAATTCAGCACCACCAAACCAGCTTTACAACAAATGCTAAAGGAACTTCTGTAGGCAGGAAACACAAGAGAAGGAAAAGACCTACAATAACAAACCCAAAACAATTAAGAAAATGGTAATAGGAACATACATATTGATAATTACCTTAAATGTAAATGGATTAAATGCTCCAACCAAAAGACACAGATTGGCAAAATGGATACAAAAACAAGACCCATATATATACTGTCTACAAGAGACCCACTTCAGACGTAGGTACACATATAGACTGAAAGTGAGGGGATGGAAAAAGATATTCCATGCAAATGGAAATCAAAAGAAAGCTGGAGTAGCAATTCTCATATCAGACAAATTAGACTTTAAAATAAAGAATGTTATAAGAGACAAGGACACTACATACTGATCAAGGGATCAATCCAAGAAGAAGATATAACAATTATAAATATATAGGCACCCAACATAGGAGCACCTCAGTACATAAGGCAAAGGCTAACAGCCATAAAAGGGGAAATAGACAGTAACACAAGAATAGTAGGGTACTTTAACACCCCAGTTTCACCAATGGACAGATCAACCAAAATGAAAATAAATAAGGAAACACAAGCTTTAAATGATACATTAAACAACCCAGACTTAACTGATATTTATAGGACATTCTATCCCAGAGCAACAGAGTACACTTTCTTCTCAAGTGCTCATGGAACATTTTCCAGGATAGATCATATCTTGGTCACAAATCAGGCCTTGGTAAATTTAAGAAAATTAAAATCATGTCAAGAGTCTTTTCTGACTACAACGCTATGCGACTAGATATTAATTACAGGAAAAAAACTGTAAAAAATACAAACACATGGAAGCTAAACAATGCACTATTTAATGACCAAGAGGTCACTGAAGAAATCCAAGAGGAAATCAAAAAATACCTGGAAACAAATGATGATGAAAACATGATGGCCCCAAACCTATGGGATGCAGCAAAAGCAATTCTAAGAGGGAAGTTTATAGCAATACAATCCTACCTCAAGAAACAAGAAACATTTCAAATAGACAACCTAACCTTATACCTAAAGCAATTAGAAAAAGAAGAACAAAAATCCCCAAAATTAGCAGAAGGGAAGAAAACATAATGATTAGATCAGAAATAAATGAAAAAGTAATGAAGGAAACGATCACAAAGATCAATAAAACTAAAAGTTGGTGCTTTGAGAAGATAAACAAAAGTGGTAAACCATTAGCCAGACTCATCAAGAAAAAAAGGGAGAAGACTCAAATCAATAGCATTAGAAATGAAAAAGCAGAAGTAGCAACTAACACTGCAGAAATACAAAGCATCATGAGAGAGTACTACAAGCAACTATATGTCAATAAAACGGACAACCTGGAAGAAATGGACAAATTCATAGAAAAGCACAACCTTCCAAGACTGAACCAGGAAGAAATAGAAAATATAAACAGACCAGTCACAAGCATTGAAATTGAAACTGTGATTAAAAATCTTCCAACATACAAAAGCCCAGGACCAGATGGCTTCACAGGTGAATTCTATCAAACATTTAGAGAAGAGCTAACACCTATCCTTCTCAAACTCTTCCAAAATATAGCAGAGAGAGGAACACTCCCAAACGCATTCTATGAGGCCACCATCACCCTGATACTAAAACCAGACAAAGATGTCACAAAAAAGAAAACTACAAGCCAATATCACTGATGAACATAGATGCAAAAATCCTTGACAAAATACTAGCAAACAGAATCCACCACCACATTAAAAGGATCATACACCATGATCAAATGGGGTTTATCCCAGGAATGCAAGGATTCTTCAATATACACAAATAAATCAATGTGATACACCATATTAACAAATTGAAGGATAAAAACCATATGATCATCTCAATAGATGCAGAAAAAGCTTTTGACAAAATTCAACACCCATTTATGATAAAAACTTTCTAGACAGTATGCAAAGAGACAACTTACCTCAACATAATAAAGACCATATATGAGAAACCCGCAGCCAACCTTGTTCTCAATGGTGAAAAACTTAAACCATTTCCACTAAGATCAGGAGTAAGACAAGATTGTCCACACTCACCACTATTATTCAACATAGTTTTGGAAATTTTAGCCACAGCAATCAGAGACAAAAAAGAAATAAAAGGAATCCAAATCAGAAAAGAAGTAAAACTGTCACTGTTTGCAGATGACATGATACTGTATATACAGAATCCTTAAGATGCCTCCAGAAACCTACTAGAGCTAATCAATGAAGTTGGAAAAGTAGCAGGATACAAAATTAATGCACAGAAATCTCTTGCATTCCTATACACTAATGATGAAAAATGTGAAAGAGAAATTAAGGAAACAATCCCACTTACTATTGCAACAAAAAGAATAAAATACCTAGGAATAAACCTACCTGAGGAGACAAAAGACCTGTATGCAGAAAACTATAAGACACTGATGAAAGAAATTAAAGATGATACGAACAGATAGAGAGATATGCCATGTTCTTGGATTGGAAGAATCAACATTGTGAAAATGACTCTACTACCCAAAGCAATCTACAGATTCAATGCAATCCGTATCAAACTACCAATGGCATTTTTCACAGAACTAGAACAAAACATTTCACAATTTGTATGGAAACACAAAAGACCCCGAATAGCCAAAACAATCTTGAGAAAGAAAACGCAGCTGGAGGAATCAGACTCCCTGGCTTCAGACTATACTACAAAGCTACAGTCATCAAGACAGTATGGTACTGGCACAAGAACAGAAATATAGATCAATGGAACAGGATAGAAAACGCAGAGAAAAACCCATGCACATATGGTCACTTTATCTTTGATAAAGGAGTCAAGAATAAACAATGGAGAAAAGACAGCCTCTTCAGTAAGTGGTGCTGGGAAAACTGGATAGCTACATGTAAAAGAATGAAATTAGAACACTCCCTAACACCATACACAAAAATAAACTCAAAATGGATTAAAAACCTAATTGTAAGGCGAGACACTATGAAACTCTTAGAGGAAAATATAGGCAGAACACTCTATGACATAAATCACAGCAAGATCCTTTTTTGACCCAGTTCCTAGAGAAATGGAAATAAAAGCAAAAATAAACAAATGGGAACTAAGGAAAGTTAAAAGCTTTTGCACAGCAAAGGGAACCATAAACAAGACAAAAAGACAACCCTCAGGATGGGAGAAAATATTTGCAAATGAAGCAACTGACAAAGGATTAATCTCCAAAATTTACAAGCATCTCATGCAGCTCAATATCAAAAAAACAAACAACCCAATCCAAAAATGGGCAGAAGACCTAAATAGACATTTCTCCAAAGAAGATATACAGGTTGCCAACAAACACATGAAAGGATGCTCAACATCACTAGTCATTAGAGAAATGCAAATCAAAACTACAATGAGGTATCACCTCACACCAGTCAGAATGGCCATCATCAAAAAATCTACAAAAAATAAATGCTGGAGAGGGTGTGGAGAAAAGGAAACCCTCTTGCACTGTTGGTGGGAATGTAAATTGATACAGCCACTATGGAGAACAGTATGAAGGTTCCTTAAAAAACTAGAAATATAACTACCATACTACCCGGCAATCCCACTACTGGGCATATACCCTGAGAAAACCGTAATTCAAAAAGAGTCATGTACCACAATGTTCATTGCAGCTCTATTTATAATAGCCAGGACATGGAAGCAACCTATGTGTCCAGTGACAGATGAATGGATAAAGAAGATGTGGCATATATATACAATGGAATATTACTCAGCCATAAAAGGAAAAAAAATTGAGTTTTTTGTAGTGAGGTAGATTTACCTAGAGTCTGTCATACAGAGTGAAGTAAGTCAGAAAGAGAAAAACAAATACCATAGATAACACATATATATGGAATGTAAAAAAAAAAAGGTTCTGATGAACCTAGGGGCAGGACAGGAATAAAGATGCAGATGTAGAGAATGGGCTTGAGGACATGGAGAGGGGGAAGGGTAAGTTGGGATGAAATGAGATAGTGGCATGGACATATATACACTACCAAATGTAAAACAGATAGCTAGTGGGAAGCAGCCGCATAGCACAGAGAGATCAGCTCGGTGCTTTGTGACCACCTAGAGGGGTGGGATATGGAGGGTGGGAGGGAGACGCAAGAGGGAGGAGATATGGGGATATATGTATATATACAGCTGATTCACTTTGTTATACAGCAGCAAGTAACACAGCAATGTAAAGCAATTATACTCCAATAAAGGTGTAAAAAAAAAAGTAAATTTTAATTTAAAAAAAAGTTAAAAGAAAAGAAGTGTGAAGCCTGTGATGGGAAGTGGTTGCTAATTCAGGTTGCAGGTTAAGCAGTGAGGAAGGATTCATTTTCTCTTCTTTCGGCTTTCCTCTGAAATTGCTATTGCCACCTGGGCTGACTCTGAGTGGCTGCCTGCTCACCTGCCCACCTGCACCCAGCTCACTAGACCAACAAATGATGGTTGCTCACCTGTGGCCTCTAGAATCGAATTATCAAGCAGAGAAGCAGTAGATGAATTCTTCTCTCCTTTAAAAGAAAATTCCTTTAGCTTCTCTCTGATCCTTACAATTCCTTTTGCATTCCTTCATCTTTTAGGGGTAAAGGAGTCTCTCTCTCTTTCCGCTCACCTTCCACTTGCGATCCTTCAGCATGGGCTGGTGACCTTCTCTGCACAGCTTTCCCAAATGTGTCAACTTTTCTCACCTCTGCTTCTTCCCCCACAGGGTCAGCCACTGTCACATGTTAGTGCCAGTGTCTCCCACTTGAACTTCTTTTTCCATTTTGCCTCTTTTCTACCTGTTCTCCATACAGCAGTCGAGGGATCTTTCAAAAATAAGATCACACAATGTCCTTTCTCGAATCTTCTACAGTCACCTCTTTATTCTCAGAATACAATTCAAACTTTTTACCCTCACCTTTGGACCTCCCACAGATGAAGAACTCCTATTCACTGACTTGGTTTCTTTTCACTCTTCCTGCCTCATTTAATTTGACTACAGTTATGGTCCTCTGGATAGGCTAAATGTGGTCTTATTTTAGGGTTTTTGGATAAGCTGTTCCCCCTACCTAGATGCCTGGATTGTTCTTCCCTGGGATCATGGCTGTTTATTCCTCACTATTCAGGCCTCAGTATAAATATCCTTCCCTTTAGACTTAGGATGACTCCACTTAAAGGTCCTTCATACTCAACTCCTAGCTAGTTACTATCCTATTACACTCCTCTTTTTTCATTCTTCTTCACAGCGCTTATTACTATCTGAGACATTTTATTAATTAGTTTACTTCTTCTTGGAGTTAAAGGTTGCCACCAGCATGTAAATTTCCTTAGGTGAGGGCTCTCTCTTGTTTTGTCCACCATTGATTTCCAATGTCTATATTGGTGCTGGGAATACTGTAGGGACTCAAAAAAATATGAGTTGAAAGAAAAGGAGAATGAATAATTGTCCATGTATTTGAAACTTTTAGAATAGTATTTTTAAATGCAGGTGCTGTGAAGATGTCTTTAATGGTTGTGGCATGTGGCCCCTCTCTCCAGACTCTGGCTTCAGCTAGTTAGGATTCAGGTTCTGTAAATATCTCCCACACCACAGAAATACAAAAGTAACATAAGAGATTACCATGAACAATTATATACCAATAAAATGGACAGCCTAGAAGAAAAGAACAAATTTCTAAAAATGTACACCCTTCCAAGACTGAACCAGGAAGAAATAGAAAATATGAACAGACAGTTACCAGTAATGAAATTGAATCAGTAATAAACAAATTCCCAACAAATAAAAGTCCGGGATCAGATGACTTTGCAGGTGAATTCTACCAAACATTTAGAGAAGAGTTTACACCTATCTTTCTCAAACTATTCCAAAAAAATACAGAGGAAAGAACGCTTCCAAGCTCATTCTATGAGGTCAGCATCACCCTGATACCAAAACCAGACAAAGATATTACAAAAAAAGAAAATTACAGGTTTGCTAATGCAGGGGACATAGGTTTGAGCCCTGGTCCGGGAAGATCCCACATGCTGTGGAGCAACTAAGCCCATGTGCCACAACTACTAAGCCTGGAGTCTAGAGCCCATGAACCACAACTACAGAAGCCCGTGCACCTAGACCCTGTGCTCCACAACAAGAGAAGCCATCGCAATGAGAAGCCTGCGCACTGCAATGAAGAGTAGCCCCCGCTCACCGCAACTAGAGAAAGCCCGTGTGCAGCAATGAAGACCCAATGCAGCCAATAAATAAATAAATAAATAAATAAATAAATAAATAAATAAATAAAATAAGTCTATAAAAGAAAAAAAAATTATAGGCTAATATCACTGACGAATAGAGATGCAAAAATCCTCAACAAAATATTAGCAAACTGAAAACAACAATACATTAAAAAGATCAAGGGCTTCCCTGGTGGCGCAGTGGTTGAGAGTCTGTCTGCCAATGCAGGGGACACGGGTTCGAGCCCTGGTCTGGGAGGATCCCACATGCCGCGGAGCAACTGGGCCCGTGAGCCACAACTACTGAGCCTGAGCGTCTGGAGCCTCTGCTCCGCAACAGGAGAGGCCGCGATGGTGAGAGGCCCGTGCACCACGATGAAGAGTGGCCCCCACTCGCCGCAACTGGAGAAAGCCCTCACACAGAAACAAAGACCCAACACAGCCAAAAATAAAAATAATAAATAAATAATAAAAAAAAAATAAAAAAAAAAAGATCACATACCGTGATCAAGTGGGATTTATCCTAGGGATGCATGGATGGCTCAATATCTTCAAAATAATCAATGTGATAACTCCCTGTTTGTTGTTTGGCCTGCAGTGACCCAGCACTGGAGCCTACAGGCCCTTTGGTGGGGCTAATGGCAGACTCTGGGAGGGCTCATGCCAAGGAGTACTTCCCAGAACTTCTGCTGCCAGTGTCCTTGTCCCCGCAGTGAGCCACAGCCACCCCCTGCCTCTGCAGGTGACCCTTCCACACTAGGAGGTACCAGAGCATGATGAATACGAAAGCATGTTGAGTCCAAAGAAATACATGTTGTACCTGGGAAATGTGAATGAATCTGGATGTGCAGGAAGGAGCTCTAACCAGAACAGTATCCACTTGGGTGACTCCTTGAGACACATTACCTTCAAAGACAGCTGTCTCCAGATGCCTCTGCTATGCCCATCACCCCAGTGGTATGGGTGGGATGAAACTGCAGCAGGTCCTTCATGCAGCACCTGGAGAGGCTGGGAGAGTTGGAGGTTCACCCTGCTTTACTTTCCTTCCCACCCGCCCAGTAGAACCCACCAGTGGAGGGGATCCCTTTTGGCACTGAGCTGTGCTGACCTGGGGGAAAGGATGATGCAGCCATCTAGATAATCTCCAAAAGGAACGTCAAAATTTCTTAAGTAGGTCTTCCCTGGTGGTGCAGTGGTTAAGAATCCACCTGCCAATGCAGGGGACATAGGTTCGAGCCCTGGTCTGGGAAGATCCCACCTACTGTGGAGCAACTAAGCCCGTGTGCCACAACTACTGAGCTTGCTCTCTAGAGCTCCTGAACCACAACTACTGAGCCCACATGCCACAACTAGTGAAGCCCGCACACCTAGAGCCTGTGCTCTGCAACAAGAGAAGCCACCTTAATGAGAGGCCTGTCCACTGCAATGAAGAGTAGCCCCCGCTCACTGCAACTAAAAAGAAAGCCCGCATGCAGTGACGAAGACCCAACACAGACAAAAATAACTAAGTAAATAAATAAATTTATTAAAAAAATTAAGTAGATTTCCAAATTTAGCTGTGAATTTATAGACATTTTATTTGTGCATTTGCTAATGCAACCAAAATTATGTCTAATACATATTGTCCTAAAATTTTATTCTCACTTAATATATTAGAAATCATTTCCTATTAGTATGTTTAGAACTATTCTTTTTTTTGAGCTGCATATTATTTCTTTTTAATGAATAATTCATTAACCAGTGCTATATTGATGGGCAATAAAATTTTTTTCCCAGTCCTATCCTATCATGACTAGTTTGGAATGAATATCCTTGTATATATTTCATGTTATGCCTATGAAAGAATATATAAAACAGTAGAATAAATACCTGTAGCAAAATTACTATGTCAAACTGTGTGTATTTTTAATTTTGACAGATATTGCTGAATTGTGTTATAAATTTGACAGTCCCATCTGTATCTCCTTGCCCCTGCCAATACTGAACACTATCAATTTTTTTACTTTGCCAATCTTATAAATGTTTCATTAATTAGAATGCATATAAAAATATTAAAATTAAAAGACACGTAGATTACATAACCAACATCAAAAAGAATAACTTCTGTTGATGCTTAATTTTGACTGTGTGTAATCCTCAATAATTTAAATATACCACCTGCCCAGTATTATTGCATGAATTTGGAGCCATGTTGGTTTATATTGTACAGGTAAATATAATTCTCATGATTCATTCTAAAAACACTATCAATTTTAAAATGATATGTTTTTTCTGAAGTTTTAAGTGCTCTTTTTATAATATCAGATTGTTTAACTTATCATTCCTCAAACACTAGACTTTAGGATATATATTTGAGAGATTTGGTGCAAAATTTTTGAATACTTTGTTGAAATTTGGTAGGAATGAAAGTTTGGTTCTCATAATTTGTATGTTCATTTGTATTTGTCTATTTGTTGAAAAGCAATTTTTTTCACTCTGTTACAAATGCAGTTGGAGCACAGCATGTGTGTGTGTGTATGTTACATGTGTGTAGTGAGCGCTGTTTGCATTATTATATTCTTGGCTTTCGAAATGAAATAGAGAAGATGTTCATGAATATCACCTATGTTTTCATGAGAGAGCATTTTAACTTAACAGCTCTTCTACTAACAGATTGGAGTTGACATTTATGAAATTTATGTTTACTTTACATGTGTATGAGATGAAAGTTTTAAGCAATTATTACTATAGTTCTTTGACCTTGATTATGCTGATGTTCAAACATAGTATTCTATATAACCAGGATAAGCTCCATAATTGAATCACTCCTCTACTTCATTTTCCTTTTTTTCTTGGAGTTTTGTATGAATTAATTTTTCTGTGTTTGTACTTCTGTTGACAAAAGAAGCTTAATATGAGCACACAGAGGTGGGGATGGCATGTGTGGAAGGGATTGGTGACCGACACAAGCATGAGGTTTGTCTAATTCATTTATATCTTACATTATATTCTGTATTATCTCCTGGCTTTAAACGTGTTTCCACTCACATCATTGCATAAAGTTGATGTTTCAGTATTATGTGCCACATTTGTTGGGTGACTTTTCCTATCCTTGCCACAAACAAGCCCTGTACACAGTTTGAGAAGGACTGTCGTGTGTTAAGTGAGTTAAATGGGCAATTCACTGGATAATTTAACTGATTTAATCAAAGTCTTTTGGGTATAGAGCTAACATTTTTCCTACTAAGTAATTAAATCAAACACAATTGATTTTATTTAAAAATACAGGCATGCCTTTGAGATATTGTGGGTTTGGGTCCAGACCACCTCAAAAAAGCGAATATCACAATAAAGTAAGTTTACACACACACACACACACACACACACACACAAAATCAATGTGATACACCATATTAACAAATTTAAGTGTATAAATCACATGATCATCTCAATAGATGTAGAAAAAGCATTTGACAAAATTCAATATTGATTTATGATAAAAACTCTAAACAAAATGGGTATAGATGGAACATACCTCAACACAATAGGTCATATATGACAAACCCACAGCTAACATACTCAACAGTGAAAAGCTGAAAACATTTCCTCAAGATCAGGAACAAGTCAAGGATGTCCATTCTTGCCACTTTTATGCAACAGAGTATTGGAATTCCTAGCCACAGCAATCAGACAAGAAAGAGAAATAAAAGGAATCCAAGTTGGAAAGGAAGAAGTAAAATTGTCACTATTTGCAGATGACATGATACTATACATAGAAAATCCTAAAGACACTACCAAAAAACTGCTAGAATGCATCAACGAATTTGGTAAAGTTGCAGGATACAAAATTAATGTACAGAAATATTTTGCACTTCTATACACTAACAACAAACTATCAGAAAGAGAAATTAAGGAAACAATCCCATTTACAATGACATCAAGAAGAATAAAATACTTAAGACTAAATCTATCTAAGGAAGTAAAAGACCTGTACTCTGAAAACTATAAGACACTGATGAAAGAAACTGAAGATGACACAAACAGATGGAAAGATACATTATGCTCTTGGATTGGAAGAATTAATATTGTTAAAATGTCCATACTACCCAAGGCAATCTACAGAATCAATGCAATCCCTATCAAAATAACCAATAGTATTTTTCACAGAACTAGAACAAGTAATTCTAAAATTTGTATGGAAATACAAAATACCTCAAAAAGCTGACACAGTCTTGGGAAAGAAGAACAAAGTTGGAGGTATTGTGCTTCATGATTTCAAACTATACTACAAAGTTACAGTGATCAAAACAGTATGGTACTGGCATTAAAACAGACACAAAGATCAATGGAACAGAATAGAGAGACCAGAAAAGAATCCACACTTATATGGTTAATTAATCTACAACAAAGGAGGCAAGACTATAAAATGGGGAAAAGACAGCCTCTTCATTAAGTGGTGCTGGGAAAGTTGGACAGCTACGTGCAAAAGAATCAAACTGGAGTACCCTGTCACACCATGCACAAAAATAAATTCAAAATGAATTATAGACTTAAATGTAAGACATGAAACCATAAAAAATCTAGAAGAAACCACAGGCTGTAAACTCTTTGACATCAGTCTTAGTAATTTTTTTGAATATGTCTCCTTAGGCAAGGGAAACAAAAGCAAAAATAAACAAATGGAACTACATCAAACTAAAAAACTTTTCCACACTGAAGGAAACTATCAGCAAAGCAAAAAGGTCAGCTACTGAATGCGAGAAGATATTTTCATATGATATATCTGATAAGGGGTTAATATCCAAAATATACCAAGGACACACACAACTCAACACCAAAAAACAAACAACCTGACTAAAAATTGGTAAAGGACCTGAATAGACATTTTCCCAAAGAAGACGTACAGATGGCTGACAGACACATGAGAAGATGCTAAACATCACTAATCAACAGGGAAATACAAATGAAAAACACAATGAGATATTCACCTCACACATGCCAGAATGACAGTCATCAAAAAGACAAACAATAACAAGTGTTGGCAAGGATATGGAGAAAAGGGAGCACTCATGTACTGTTGGTGGAAATACAAATTGGTGCAGCCACTATGGAGAACAGTATAGAGATTTTTCAAAAAATTAAAAATAGAACTACCATATGATCTAACAATTCCACTTGGGTATTTATCTGAAGAAAATGAAAACAGTAATTAGAAAAGTGCACGCCTATGTTTATTGCAGCATTATTTACAATAGCTAGGTTTCTCTAAATTGACGAGATTAAATTGGCATGGGATTTACTTTTATGGGGAAACAATAAACAAAACTTTGTGCATTCCATATGCATGGAATTCCTTCAGCCTACCAGTGCATACCCTATTTAGTATGCCAATATTGCAACTCCAGAATGTATATAATTTTCTGACTATGTTATTTTTAAAGAGTTAATAGTTTCCAAATGTGCATTTAATTTGCACCAGAAAGTAATTTATTCAGTAGAAAGACATTACTTTGTCCAACTGAAGGTGAATCACTTGTCTTTTCATAAATGTATTTGTTTTTAGTTTTCTGTGACCTGTGGTTAAAACATTTCTTGTCATGTTAGAAGCCATTAGCATAGTTTTTATATAATGTATATAGTATTTGCAAAAAGAGCCAATTTTGAGTCATGTATCTCAAATTTAGTACTTGAGGTAATAATTACCGCAAGAATGGTATAATGTATTCTGACTTCAAAGGTGTTCTGTGCAAGCTATTTCTCTAGATAGTATGACTATGGTTCTGCAGTTTTTAGGGAGATTAAAAATGTGTTGAGGGTTGAAAGTATCTTGATGCATTTTCAATGAGGCGCCTTAAATTTTCAACACCATTTCACCCTATCCTTATTGTGCCATTCCTAAAGGAAAATCCTAGAAATGAAGTCATGAGGGTACACCTGTGCATCAAACTTACCATGGGTAGTGTTACTGATTAAAATGTAAACGTGTTAAAATAGAGTAAAATTATATTCTTATAGTTATTAGGTTTTGGACCTATGAACACAGTATTTTAAATTATTTTTATATATGCTAGTTCTCCACTGTTGGGGGGTTACAGTTGCTGAGTAAAACCTCTTGAGTTGTTTTTTTTTAAAAAAATTTATTTATTTATTTATTTATTGGCTGCATTGGGTCTTCGTTGCTGCACGCGTGCTCTCTCTAGTTGCGGCGACCGGGGGCTACTCTTTGTCTCGGTGTGCGGGCTTCTCATTGCAGTGGCTTCTCATTGTTGCAGAGCACAGGCTCTAGGCACACAGGCTGCAGTAGTTGTGGCATGCGGGCTCAGTAGTTGTGGCTCGTGGGCTCTAGAGCGCAGGCTCAGTAGTTGTGGCACACGGGCTTAGTTGCTCCGTGGCATGTGGGATCTTCCCAGACCAGGGCTCGAGCCCGTGTCCCCTGCATTGGCAGGCGGATTCTTAACCACTGCACCACCAGGGAAGTCCCTCTTGAGTTGTTGACTGGACTAATACTTTCTTAGTTGACAGCCCTGCTTTGCAAAGTTACTTATTGATTGAAGAGGATGGAGTGTACCTCGAGATAGTCAGTATCTTCTATTTGATTCAGATGACCATGTATATGGACACTTCGTCCACCTACTGTCCATCATTGTACGCTCCTTTGTTAACTGTGTTTTCTGTTATGTTTTTTTTTAAAGATTTATTCATTATTTATTTATTTATTTAATTTATTTTTGGCTGCATCTGGTCTTAGTTGCAGGATCTTCCTTGAGGCGTGTGGGATCTTTTGTTGCGGCACGCAGGCTCTTCGTTGTGGGGTGCGGGCTTCTCTCTAGTTGTGGCCTGAGGGTTTTCTCTTCTCTAGTTGTGGCGCACAGGCTCCAGGGCGCGTGCGCTCTGTAGTTTGCGGCACGTGGGTATTAAACAAAAACTTTGTGTTGTATTCCACATGTATTTTGTATATTTCATAATGTATATTTCCTAGAGAAAATGTACTCAGGTTCTAGGAAAGCAATGTCAAAACCAGCAGCCAACTTGTGTTGGCCGTAGCCGCTTCCTCTTTAGAGATGGAGAGCAACCTCCACACTCCTTTAGGGCTTGCTTTCAGTTTCTCACATTCTAGACTATTTTGGGTAAGTTGCCAGAGTTACTTCCTAAAGGAAAAAACTCTTTATATCATTCTGTGCAAAACCTCCCTTCCAACTGCTTGTGCACTAAGTCTGAAGTCATTCTTGAGTGAGGTTCACAAAGGCCTCCTGGTCTTTCCAGGGAGCTCCTCCAACTGGGTCTCCCAGCCTGTCCTGAGCCCTGCTCTTAATGCCTCCACCCAACTCCTCCTAGTTTTCCCAGGTCTGGCCCCGCCCATGCTCCCCCTGTGCCTGCCCTGCCTCCGCCCCTTCCCCCGGAAGCAGTAAGTGGTAGATCTGAACGGAGTTCAGCTTGCTTGGTCAGTTTGCTCATCTGTCCCGTAAAATGAGGGATAATATACATAACTCTGCACCATGATTTTGGTGTTAGTATGGCGAGTGGAAAGAACTCAGATAAACGTGAATTCACGTCCTGCATTAAGCACTTAGGACCCTGTGATCTTGGCAAATTCCCAAGTCTCTTTGAGACTGAGTCCCTCTTCCGGTGGGGGGAGGAGCCATCGCCCTTCATGGTTCATGGGAGGATTTAATTAGGCAACACTTTCAAGTGTTATCATTTAATCATAACGTCAATACGGCAACTGACTCACAACTTTAGCCATAACGTAACATACATAATTCATGTTAATCATCAGACTATGGCAACTTTGGCCTAGCACATTTCTTGTATCTAATCACATTATCAGTCATATTAAAAACTTGCAACAGTTTCCCCAGGATGAATTTAAATGTAGTGTAGCTTCCTGGGAACGCATTGGAGACATGGGTTTGTGATGGTGCAGCTTCTAGGTAGGATGGGAGAATCATGACAGACTACTCTTTGTTCCTCTTATTTATCACAAACTCCGTTGTTTTAGACATTCCATCAGAAAGGATTTGTGGAAGAAAGTTAATAGATAAACACAATTTGTCACAATTTGAATGACATTTCTATATTTTGGTGTTTTCGTCTATAATATTGTAATTAATGTAGGTTAGAACAACAGGAAAAGAAAGCGCTAGGTAAAATGCAGGGAAAAGAGATTGAAAACAAAAATCACCCAAAAGGTAGGTGTAAGTGAAACAAGAGGAACCAGTCTGGGCAACAGAATGGAAAGTGGGAGGAAATAGCACAGAAAGAGCATAGGATTTTGAGTCAGAATCTGAATAGGGTGGGCACCTTTTTGGGTGATTAAAAAAAACCTCAAACAAAGATACCACTCTGATAAAGTGAATAACCATATTTACTACCATTATGAAAGTCTTGCAAATTCTGGTTTTTCCTTAGAAATTTCTTAAAAGTGGGAGCAAACATGTATCTTCATTAGTGTCCACGTAACACGGTTGGAAATACAGCTAAATATTTCATATTATATATTTTGCGTATTCTCAAAAGAGTTCATATTTTACTAATGTATGTCATTGTAATTATTATGTCAAACGTCTGTGGCTTTGCGTTTATAATTCCTGCTTGTCAAATGCTGCATGCTTTTAGGATGTATCCAAATATACTTCCTTCTTGGTTATTCCTTTCTTTTTTTTTTTAACCCCTCCCCACTCATAGGAGGCAGGTAGACTGTACTTGGTTGCTCAGGTAGTGTAGAGCACAGAAGAACCTTTGTGGAAGGGTCATCTGCCAAAAATAGCCAACGGCGAAAGCCAGATGCTTGAGAGAGAGAATAGTTTTGAAACTTGGTATGCTTTTTTGAATTTGAGCATCTTGGCTTGACTATCAAAACCAAATACTGAGGGCTTCCCTGGTGGCGCAGTGGTTAAGAATCCGCCTGCCAATGCAGGGGACACGGGTTCGAGCCCTGGTCTGGGAAGATCCCACATGCTGCGGAGCAACTAGGCCCGTGAGCCACACCTACTGAGCTTGCGCATCTGGAGCCTGTGCTCCACGGCAAGAGAGGCCGTGACAGTGAGAGGCCCGCGCACCGCGATGAAGAGTGGCCCCCACTTGCCACAACTGGAGAAAGCCCTCGCACAGAAACGAAGACCCAACACAGCCAAAAATAAAATTAATTAAAAAAAAAAAAAAAAAAAAAAAAAAAAAAAAAAAAAAAAAAAAAACCAAATACTGAAGAACACAGAGCATTGAGCCTTTCCACAGCCTGTAGGGAAGGTCAAGCTTGCTTCCCTGAACTTGGTGAGGGCTGCGTGTGACAACCTCCTGTCCCCTTGGAATTTAGAGCTCCTTAGGGGAAGGGGGAGGTGGGGATCACCAGAGAGTGGGGCCGCCCAAGCAGAGGTGGTCAGAACGCGCAGCCCAAGGAAAGGGCGTGACTCTGGCAGAAGCCACATGCTCTGCGTGGCACCAGGGCCGGGATGGCTGTGGGTCTGAGTCAGCCCCACGTCTCCCTTGCTTCCTGACACAGGAGGAAGGACCCTTGAGGCTTCCTAGGCTCTCCCGAGAAGGTTGGCTAGGAGCAGACAGTCCGTGTGAAGCGGCCTCTTGCTTGGGTGGGAAACATGGGTTATCTGGCCGGGTAGCCGGAGAAGGTGGAAGTGTTTACATGCTTGGGTAGGTGCCGATGCCCACGCCCAGAGGAACCAGTTACATCTCACGAGGAGCTGGCAAAGTTACGTAGATAATTCATCTCTTTACCAGCCCCCTCACGTGGATGTTTCCGATGTTGCCCTGGAACCTAAAAGCTTTTTGGGCAGAATTGGAAAAGGGTGGAGCAGGTAGACCATTCTTAAGTGATTAAGTTTGTATTTTAAAGAAAAAGTGTCTGATTTTTAAACCAAGCTACTTCGAATTAGCAAGTTTATTGTCCTGTTATTTTATGCAGGAGTCACGGGCTCTGAGTTGAGTCACAGAAACACAAAATTTCATTTTCTGCACATCTGACCGTTGAATTAAGTAAACAAGGAAGCCCCTTAGTTGGAGGTGGTCCTCAAGCCATGGCAGCAGAGGTAAGCAAACCAAAACCGAAGCCCATAAAGCCCTCAAGGTCATGAAACCAAAGAGCTGGGACAACCGATCACAAACAGCTGACTAACCTCTAAGCGGTAGCCAAGCAACGATTTCCTCACTTGGCCTCTGCAACTTTCTCTGTATGTCTCCCACTTCCCTTTCCAGTTTGGTGCTGTTCAATTCAAATCCATTTTTGCTCACATAAACTATTAAAAATTTTAATTTGCCTCAGTTGATCTCTTAACATGAGATTTGTGGCCTAAAAGTATGGAAATTTGATATTATATACGATATCTGGTTTGGGTATACTTAGTACTAATGATGGAACAAAACTGTTGGAGTGTGTGTGTGTGTAATAGTTCATAACATTTCCCACCACCCTCAAACTTCATGACAGAGAATGCTGGCATTGCCTTTTGACCTTCTTCTGTGAACTCCTCCTCCACCATGGGTGTTCTGAGGGGAAAAAAAGGGCAAAGAATGTTTTCTCCTGAAAAATGAGTCAGAATAGAAAAGAAACTTTGTGGCCAAGAACAGCAGAGGTGTGTGTTGTGTCGGGAGTGTAGTGGGAGTGGAGGCTGAGTGATGGGGAAATGAGAGGAAGATGGGGGTCCAGGCGGCCTTGGATTGGACGGAAATCGGGGTATAAAGAGGCAAAGGCTCCTGGGGATGGAAGACTGGTGGACAAGAAAGGAGACCATGCGATTTGATAAGACTCCTTTTAGGAGATCATGTGTAAGGGGCTTTCTTTAGCTCCTTTCAGAGGCATGAATAAAGGTGGGTGCCCTTGTTCTAGATGAGTGTCTTTACCTACGAGCCCACTCCAGGCCTGTACCACATATAACAGCTTTAAAGGGTTATATTAACATCATCACCAACACATACACCTTGTCTTGTTCCTTCCCCTGTCTACATCACGGCCAGCTGGGTGGTTTCCTCTCTGAGGGTTCGCTCTCTGTCTGCAAACACAATTTTTATTCAATACCACGTGGCATCATTCTTTCTTTGCTTCATAACATCCGCCTTGTTAAATTCCATTCTTGATCAGTCCTACATTCATTCTCCATTTGTCTATTCAGGCATTCATGATGACTATTCCACAGGCAAACTGTTGAGGGGATACAGGAATAATAACATGCTTGGCCTTGACCTATCTGTTCTCATTTTAATTTAATAATTCTAGCTCGTGTTTATGCATGTCTCTCTAGTAAGATATACATTATATCTGTCTTAGATTCTGAACTAAGGCACTCGGAGGTAATGACTGGAACAGATCATGAGATTATATGGAAACTGCTACATAAACTAGCTTAGAAACTTTGAAAAAAGATGCCTAAGAGCCAGCAGCACTACAAAAAGATTTGTACAGGTTTTTTTTTTTTTTTTTCTGATTAAACTGGATTTGATGAACAAATGAGTTGCCACATTATTTCAGGTCAACACTGGGGATGAATGGTCAGTTGCTGAGAAAAGTTGTTGAATTCAACGAACAAAAACTATCCCTTTTTCCAGGGAGCACAAATTGTTGTGCTGTGAGCTCAGAAGATCAGGGGTAAGGACAGCGATCAAAAGGGCAGAAATAAAAATCTATATTTAACGTAGCCAAACCAGCCACCTCTCCTGATCTTAACACAAAGAGGGGGGTTAAGTGGAGGTCAGGAGAAGCTAACAGTCAGCCTGACTGCTGACGTCTTCTCGTCTAAGTTTGAAATGTGTGAGAACGCAGAAACATTTATAAACCATGAGGCAGTTTTGCAATTTCCAACAAATCGGCCACAGCTAAGAAAGTAAAAATGGCAAATCTTCTGGACCATTAAAAATGAGTCAAACATTTCCAGCCTGCTCTCGGAAAAACCTATTAAAATATCAGAAGGCTGGGGTGAGCAGCAGCGGATGAGAGGAAAGGTTGAAAAGGAAAGACGAGGGTCAGAGGCTTTGTGAGTGAACTCGATGGTGGCGTGATTGGTGTTCTCAGCGCCTGACGCACCTCAGAACTTAATCAGTTATTTCACTAATTTATACTTGCAGTATGTGTCCTGCATGAAGGCTTCCAAAAAAGCCTTTCTCAGCTTCTCTGATTTCTCCCAGTAGATCCAGGTACACACATTTATAAATTTTGTTCAGAATGTGAAAGTTCATGTCCATTTGCGTATCTTGGTCTGTAACATTTTAATTTGAAATCTGTAAAGAAAGATGTATCTGTTGAAATGGCCGCAACTACAGAAATTTGCAGGGTCGTAACTTCCTTAACACTGCAAGGATCAGGTATTGGAACCATCTCACTAAATACTGCAGAATTAGCCAAAAATGTCCGTGAATCCCGGTAACTAACTGCAAAATGTGGGTGGGAGGATGGGGTATAATGTGCATATTGTGTGTTTAATAGGCAACTGTCCTCTGTGAAAGTGCGAATTCATGAGGAGGGCATCTTAGGGAGAAGAAGTGGGTAGAAATAAGAATTCTGGTTGCAAGATTTGGAACCAAGAGATTCTCTCGTGTGGATTTTGTCAGGAGGGGTGGTGAGCCAAAGGAATAGAGAGGATGGTTCAGATAAAAAAGGGGAGAAGGAGGAACTGGTTGATTAGAACTAGTTAATATCTAGTTAATATCAATATCTGGGCCACTCGGAGGCCAGGAGGGGAGACGCTGCTGAGATTCTGCGGGGGAGGGATGAAAAGGAGGAGAAAGTGGGCACAGAGCAGGACCAGAACTTGAAGGAAGTGGGAGAGCGCCCGAGGAAACATGCTTACCTTCCACTTTATCTCTCCATGCCTGGAGCCAAAATGCAAAGATAGTCTCAACCCACATGATAAGTAGGACATCGGACTGGCCTGGTAGCCTAGAGTTTACTACCAGCGTGGGATTTACTTGCTACTGAAGAGTGAATAGTGAATACCTTTGGGGAGCATCACGCAACAGCGAAGATGCCTTGCACGGCTTGTGTAAGCGTCCCTTCAAGTCCCACGATATTGGAAAACGCGTGAGCCCATCTCAGGAAATGTTGTCTGTGCTGCGGTGAGGCAAGGGAGGGAAGCCAGTGTAGGGGCCTCTATTCATAGGAGCAGAGTCTCACCTGCACCCCGTCGCTCTGGTACCAGCCTCGGCGTAGACGCAGGGACAGAAGACACGATGATTTGGGGGGTGGAAGGGAGGAAGGGGTTATGGGAGGGGTTAAACACATAGGTATTTGGTGCCCAAGCTATCGGAGGGTAAGATAGAGAAAAGAAAGCACCTGTCTTGAAACGAGAGGCAGTGAGATTCTGATCGTCTACCAACTAGTTCCGGGACGTAGAAGGTTTTCTCCTGGACCCGTGCATGGCAATCTCAGTCTCATCCCAGCAGCACACGCCCAAGGCCTCTTTCACTTTAGCGGGACACCCCAGGGGCCCCATTCATTCATCGGCATGGCATGTGATGAAAACGCTCTGTCTTTGTGGACAAGATAGTCGTCTGGGGAATAGCATGGGAGCGAGGGATGCAGAGAGTGGAGACATCCACGGGCTCTGAATTTACTCTGACAATTTGAAAAGCCCCTTTCCTTAAAGTTGGTCCTGAGTGCAAGCATGGACTTGGGAAGGCGTCATCAGGCCCCTCTCTCCTCTGCCCAGTCTATCCTTGGTTGAGAAAATGTTTACCTGCCAGGCAGGGTGTGTGAAACATGATGACACAGGTCAGTGTATTGCCAAATCTTAATTTTTGAGGCTAGGATTTTGGTGGATAATAAATGTAATAACCCCAGTCTAGGTTCTTTCTATTTAAAGGCGATGTTTTACCCTTCTGATTTTTCTTGCCTATCCTGTCAGTCCTGTCCTACATATGAAACTGGAGACTCACTTTTAAAAGTGAGTAAAGGATAATAAAGCTGAAAACAAAAGGGAGCACAGGTATCTGGCCTCAGTTTCTTCCTACATGAAAAATGAGGGTGTTGTACGCTGTGAGCTTTACATATCCTTTGAACTCAAAAAAGTCTAATTTTATAAAACTTAAATTTAAAAAGTACTTGACGGACATAAGAGGAAACTGTTTCATCAAATTGCGATTCACTGAGGACTCAGACTGCTGGAGATGGAAAAAGAGACTTCATATAATGTTTCTTTAAATGAATTAGGTAAGAATCAAGAGAAAAGACTGTTAGGAGAAAATAGTACAGTGAAATGGTTTTTCAGTGGATTAGAGCATGTAATTGTGTGACCTTCAGGCGGACACTCAACCCTCTACCAAAAAACAAAAAGAATGATTTAAAATCTCAACTGCCTTCTAAAAGGGGTGAACCTTACGATTAGAGAATGTATCCGATTGTCTGTTGTCCCTTTTCGTAGCAAATCACGTGGGCACCTTGACTAAAGGTGGGCCTGGATTTTAGGTTTAGAGACAGGGGCTAAGGAGAGAGGTCTGTGCTGTTCTTCACTGTAGAATGAGAACTTGAGCTCCTGGGGCAACGTGGGTAGGGGGCAGGTTGAGGAGGAAGGATGGGGAGGGAGAGGGGGAGAGAGGAGCTGGCAGAGTGACCAGAGGTGACCGGAGTCCAGGGCTCCGTGTGGCCTGGAACAGCCAGTGAAAAGGCCGAGGGTCCCCCTTCCCCAAAATAATCTTCACATTTTTTGAGAGCACTGAATATTTTAAAAAGACATATTCATTATTATAGAAGATGTAAGAAATAAGGTGGCTCTAGTTAATTCAGGTAATATTGAAATAATTATAAAATCTATTTAACAGAAAATCAAATCTCCAAATTATTATAAACTACAACTATTTTACAGGAAAATGTCAATTTCTAGCACAAATAACCAGAGATCCCACTTAATACTGTCTTTTTTTTTCTGCTCAACATTTATCTTTGCTGTGATAGAGAATAAAAACTAAATTTGAAATACTCACAACTTGCCCCTGTTTATTTCCAAAGAAGGAAACAGCTTTTGGTTTCAGTGATGGAGCCTAGTTATTCCGACCAGGGTGATGGGTGGGGATGCAGAGCTGAGAAGAGGAGAGGGTGTTGGACCACTGCGCGTGAGACAGGAAATAGGGCTGCTGCGACTGTGGACACAACGAGGGGAGAAAATATCCAGGAGGCGGGAGAGGTGAGCTAAGATGAGAATGAAGTCACTAAGTACTGGTACTTCCTGTGGGTAAAACTCTGTGCCATGGGCCGTAAGCGAAAGTGCTTTCCAAGCAAAATCCTGGAACCAGTACAGGTTGAGTCTAATTTTCTATTCATTCGCCTTATTTACACATCTATCCTCATTCATCAATCCCCCGTGCTCGATGAGAAGTGTATGTAAAGCAGATGGTACCGGCCCATAGGAGAACATGCATAAATGCGGAGCATGGATTTCTCAAACTTCCCTGGGGTGAGGACAGCCTGCTCTAGTGGAAACTTTGTTTATGTTTGGATTTACCAGTTCTGTGACCCTGGGCTTGTCAATAGTTCTCTATTGCTTAATCTCCAAAATGGAAAAATATCTAACGTGCTTAAAAAAGGCCAGTGGGCTACAGGAGGGGATCTGTTCAGGTCCGTTTTAATTCTAAGATATTGTAGCTTTAGCTTTAGAAAGCATTAGCACTGAATCATGTTTTACTAGCGTAGGCCATTCAAGGACACAGACTTGGATTGAAAACTCTTTTGCAACACTTACTAAGGGGTGATGCCAGGCTTGTGACTTAATATTTCTCATTTTCTCTTTCTTATTTTGTAAAGTGAGAATATCCCTTAAGGTTGTTACAGGGATAAAGTCAGATCATGTTTGTAAAGCATTTAGCACAGTTTGTGGTCCATAGAAAGCTCTTGATAAATGGTAGATATAACGACCACCACATCCATAACCACAGTCCTAGAACTTGACATTAAAATGGTACCAATGTGTACAGTTTGTTTGTTGGGAGGTTTTTGATTACTGTTTCAATCTCCTTACTAGTAACTGGTCTGTGCAGATTTTGTTCATTGATGGGTGAATGCATAAAGAAGATGGGGTATACATCCACAATGGATACTACTCAGCTATAAAAAGAGAATGCGGTCCTGCCACGGATTACATTTACAGCACGGATGGACGTGGAGGGCATCACACTAAGTGAAGTAAGGCAGATAGAGAAAGTCAAATACCGCATGGTTTCATTCATATGTGGAATTGAAAAAACAAAACAAACAAATGAAGTAAAACAAAAACAAACTCATAGATACAGAGATTAGATGAGTGGTTGCCAGAGGGGAGGGCGTTGGGGGTGATTGGGTGAAATGGGTGAAGGGCGTCAGCTGTATGGTGATGGATGGTAACTAGACGTGGGGTGGTGACCACTCTGCAGTGTATACAGATGTTGAATTATAATGTTGTACACCTAAAAATTATATAATAAAAAATGCTTATTTTTTCAGACAAAAAATAAGCCTAACTAGAATACCCAACTCCAGGCATTTCAGTTTAACAGGTTTGTCCTAATGCGTGAAATTAAGCTTGCAAAACGATTTAGTTCACAATTGTAATAACTTGTTTATCTTTATACAGATGATGGTGCTGCATTTGCACAGACTTGTTAATTTTCTGTTTGAAACGTAAAGATGTGATTCCAAATTCATAGTAAGAAGAATATAAAATTGTTAGCAACCTTAAAAAATATCAGGTGAACTGTTAGATACTCTGTAGTCTGCATATTGGAAAGTTTTTTCTTCCATCTTTTGGAGGTGGGTAAATATGCCAGTATTCTCCTGTTTCAAGTACTAAAGGTCTGGTTTTTGCGAACTGATGGTTAGTTCAGGAAAGGCTCTTCCTGTCCCCTTCCTCGTGGTTAGAGAAGACAGTTGCTAGAAGATATGCCAGTACCAGGACCCAAGGCAAAGACCAGGTGGTCTTGTAAGTAGCCACTTGGAATCCAAAAGTGAGGACCTTCCCAGATGGGTTGGGCCTTGACAAAATACTAAAATGGATCAAGATCATGTCTGGGCCCTTCTGTTTCCTATTTCCTTACTTATTCCCTGCCTAAACAAAGTGTTAAGTAAAATGATTGTTTTTTGCTTGATGATACCATTTAAGTAATGGGTAAAGCATGTGCTGATAAGGACTTAGGATACAATTCTTCCAGGGGATTGTTCTATAACTTTTCATTTTGCACTAGTTTAGACTCACAAGAAGTGGCAGAAATAGTACAAGAGGTCCCATATACCCTTCACCCCGCTTTCCCTAATGGAACCATCTTATCTAACCAGAGTACTTTATCAAAACTCAGAAATTAACATTGGCACAATACAGCTAATTAGACAATAGATGGAGGAATTTTTTAAGATAAAAAATTCTCAAGGCTGAAAGGAAATCTTTTCTGCATCTTAATGTCACCCTTCTCTGTGCACCCCTAGGTTTTTGCCCTTGTCTCACAGTTTGGTGACCCGAGATAACTTTCTCTCTCCTCCACTCGAACCCTTCAGAGCGGGGACCATGCTGTAGACACCCTTTAGTCTTACTGCTTATTAAAGTAACTGGCATTTGATAAATATTTTTGGTTAAAAGGATGACTGATAATTACTTAGGTCTATAAAGGGCTTTCCGTTTTCAAAGCCCTGTGGTATACATTATATCTACTGAGAATGTTCACGGTCTGGGAGAAAGAGAGTAGACTATGAAAGCATTCAAATCTTGGCATTTATTAGCTTGAGTCTTGTGGCAAGGTACTGAATGTCCTTGGTCTTTCCTTCCTCATGTGCTTAATTGTATCTACCTAATAGAGTTGTTCTGAAGATCCAGGGAGGTCACTTAACGTAATAAAGAACCGGACACAAGGGCTCTGGGTGGTAGATAGGGTAGAAGACTTTATTGCCATTCTACAAACTAAGGCTCAGAGGGTAAGTCATTGTGGAAAAGTATAGCGCTAGTACAGGGCAGTGCGGTCAAGCACCTTAAATCTTCCGTGATAGCACACTGTCCTTTCAAGGCAGCAGGAGAGCGGGTTAACAAACAAACCACTAACAACAACCGTGGGGTTAGTTACGGAGATTTAAGACGCTGTCATTATGTGGTAGACTTCTTCTGCTATACGCCCAGGAAATCCTCTCATTGGTGGGGCTTGATGATGGGATAAACTAACTGGTGAGTCATGGGTGTGGGTTGCTGGGTTGGGGGCCCCCGTCAAATGCCCCTCCAGCCCACCCACCCTGTTGACAGCATGTAGCCAGGAGTCTTGCTTGCCCAATTCTGCTTCTGGAAGGCGTGGAGGGAGGAGGACTTGTGGTTCCTGAGTACTCACAGTGCGTTATCAACATTTTTTTAAAAGTCCAAAGATAAATTTTAAAAGTTGGAGGGTTTGAACATTATCATCTTCATCACTATTACCTATTTTCTCCTCATGAAGATAATTTTTTATTGACAAAAGAGAACATAGAACTTTTTTACTAAACATAGAATATTTTTACCAAGTGACTGGTAACACATTAGCCAAATTGCTTCTCTACCTGCCCTGAATACCTTTTACGTTCCCTTGAATCCCTCATCCTAGAATGCCTGTTTGGAAGTATTCCTCTGGCTTATTCAGTCTGCTCATTTTATTGAAATGGGAGAGGAGATAGAAAAATATGCTATAGATTTATGAGGGTGTTGGCTGCAAAAGTCAAAACACTTGGATTATATTAGAAACATTCAGTTTTTGGTGATGGTGTGCACTTTGACTTTTCATCCTCTAGTTAAAAAATGGGAATGTCAGCAGTAAGATCAGAGATGGAGAAAGCTAGGAACTAGAATGTTTCTCAAGGATTTGGAGTCATTTCCTTGGTTACATGCAACCCCACATCTTTGACTGACAAAGTGAGGTGTACTAAGAGGTCAGGAAGACTGGAGATAAAGGAAAAAAAAATCACTTTGGTGCAGTGCATGCCATCAGAATTGAGAGAGTTAGGACTGAAATTTACTGTGAGATATTCTTCAATAGAATGTTTTAGTGTAAATAAACTTCTGCAAACTTCTAAGAGACAGAGAAATGGAAACATGCTTGTGAATTCTAAATTTGTTACAGCTTAATAATTCCCAGCATCACAAGGTATGAAAGGGACCCAGAAAGTTTTCTTTCTTGATTTGCTTTGACTTTTCTCATCATGCATTACCTAAGAAAGAAAAACATTTTATTTCTATTTACCTAATAAACTTTCAATAAGGTTTAATGAAGAACAACTCTTTCCTTTGATTAAAAAACAGATTTTCTGAAAATAAAACGTGTACGGAGAGGAAGCAATAACTGTCATGATAGCCAATGTAAAATGTCCATTTGGGCTCCTCATGTGTCTGTGGTTTTCACCGCTCTCTGCTTTCCCTGGTTTTTCTTTCAAGGAATAGTGAGAAACCGTGCTAAATAAAAAAAGGAGTTTTCTGAATGCATCTTTCCCTAAGGAGGCGTACCTGTGATACAAATCACAAAGGGCTAGGATAATGAAGCGTTATAAACACACAGGAGCCGGGAGCAAATGTACAGACCTCCCCAGGATGTGTCAATGGGCACATTCCTTGAACACAATCTCTTTAAGGACCACTCCTCTTGAAATATACCATGACTTATAAAACAATTGTTAATATCAAACCAATTGGTTGTTACTAAGCATAGGTTTACATGGCATGTTAGTATTCTAGTTTTTAATATAAATACCAGAAATGTATTCAGAGGAATCATTCTGAAGTGAGATAACAGTTTTATCAGACAAAGCAGTTGCACCTTAAAAGCATACATGTCAGTAATAAACATTTGTACTTTTGATTATTTCATAAAATCCTAAGGTAGACAAAATTAAATGCTGAGCATACTTACAATATTTTCCAAATATCAAGATGTAGAGGAAGACAGGACCAGATGTCATTTCCTTCCCTCAGAGAAACTGATTAATGAAAGTGAATACAATTTGGTCCTGGCTTCTGAGTCGCATCGACTCACGGTGGTTGTGTGCTATTTCTGTCTGCAATCTTAGCAGCTACAAAGCAGCTGCTCCCCCCTCCTCTCCCCTTGACTCTCTCTCTCTCTTTCCATTCCCTCTTTTCTCTTTCTTCCTCTCTCAGAATCTCTCCTCCCCACCCGCCTTCTCTAAAGTCTTAATATCCTTTACACACACACACAGGCACGCACACACACGCACGCACACACACAAATGCACACATGCACAGACAAAGCTGAGCAGGGATGAAAAGTTTCAGACAGAGAACGCACAGGCTCTTCTTGTTGACTCTAAACATCATGCTTGCATGCCCTGCGACAGTGTACAAAGGAGGGTGTGTATGAGTTCTGACAAATGTCTGAACTGATCAAACTCATCCAGAGAGACAGAAATCGAGCTTGGAGATACATCACAAGCCCAAAGTGTTTTTTCCCCTACGACGTGGGACTGGGAAACGAACAGAACTACACAGGGCAAAAATGCCTTTGTGGAATTAGCTATAAGGCAAGAATTAAAGTGTAACTTCTAGCAATCTTTTATGAGTTGTCTGAGTTTAGGCATTTGAAGGATAGGATATTGTTCAAAGAACAATCTAAAGGAATGACAAAAACATCTTAAATTTTCTCAAACTTGTGAGTTTTACTATGGTGGAGACCACGCTGGGTCATTGGCTGTGGAGTAAAACCTTCCTGGGTTTGAGTCACAGTCTGCTTCTTGAGAGTTGTGGAGTTGCTAATTCTTGGCCGAGCCTCGCCTCTCGGGAGGAAAACATCTCTCCAGCCAGGTAGATGTGATGACCAGCACAGAGCACACTGAATGTCTGGCATGGGTCCTAGAGCATTGTGGGTGGTTACTAAGTGGCAGCTGTTCATAGGATGATGACTTTTATTATTTTTAGCAGTGGGGGGGAAAGCATGCAAATGTAAAGAACATTTGCATGGAATGCATTTTCTTTTTTAGTTTAATTTTTATTGAAGTATAGTTGATTTACAATATCATGTTAGTTTCAGGTGCGCTTCACAGTGATGCAGTTATACATATATGTGTATATATGTATATACATACATATTCTTTTTCAGGTTCTTTTCCTTTATAGGTTATTACAAGATATTGAGCAGATAGGGGCAGGACAGGAATAAAGACGCAGATGTAGAGAATGGGCTTGAGGACACGGGGAGGGGGAAGTGTAAGCTGGGACGAAGTGAGATAGTGTCATGAACATATATACACTACCAAATGTAAAATAGATAGCTAGTGGGAAGCAGCCGCACAGCACAGGGAGATCAGCTCAGTGCTTTGTGACCACCTAGGGGGTGGGATAGGGAGTGTGGGAGGGAGACGCCAGAGGGAGGAGATATGGGGATATATGTATACGTATAGCTGATTCACTTGGTTATAAAGCAGAAGCTAACACACCGTTGTAAAGCAAATATACTCCAATACAGATGTTAAAAAAAAAAAAGATATTGAGTAGAGTTCCCTGTGCTATACAATAGGTCCTTGTTTTTTATCTATTTTATATACAGTAGTGTGTATCTGTTAATCCCAAACTCCTAATTTATCCCTCCCCCAAACTTTCCCCTTTGGTAACCACAAATTTGTTTTCTATGTCTGTGGGTCTATTTCTGTTTTGTAAATAAGTTCTTTTGTGTCATTTTTTAAAGATTCCACGTATAAGACAAATATCATATGATATTTGTCTTTGTCTGGTTTACTTCACTTAGTACGATAATCTCTAGGTCTATCTATGTTGCTGCAAATGGCATTAGGAATGCATTTTCTTTAAACCAGGCTATATCATTCTTATTTTGCAACGGGATCATTTATTGCTAGAACAAAGGGTAGCACTTTGACATGAGAAATTTGTTTGTGAAGTTAGTCTCCTAACTACTCTTCATGTAGAATCTATTTAAATTACTTGACTTTATATCATTGACTACAATATATCATTGACTCCTATTTCTGAATGGTGGCTATACAGTTATACTGACACTGTTTTTCTTTTTTCCTGTAGAAGTAATTAATACCATGAAATGAGAAATGAGGTATATGAATGCTCACAATTCCTTATTCATTCAGCAGGTTTATTTAATGAAAACGCCATTCTTTTGGTAGAAATGTTTATGGTTAACTGGATTTGAGTGCTCATTTCATGTTCAATAAGTGTTTCTTAAATATTTATTGTTTATAATAATACTAGAATTGTTTTAAGTGGTTAATAATTTAAACAATTATTCTAGAAATAGTGCTTCCTGGAAGGATGCTGTGGGACATGTCAAGGGCAGACCAATCAGAAGCTTCTCAACAGTAAAGCTGAGGAACTTGCTTGGGGAAGTGTCTGGCATAAAGTAAGCTGTTAATACAGAGGTTTTCAATGCAATCCTTATGTTACTTTGTCAGCTTTGAACATTTTGCCTGACGTCACAGACATACACAATTGACCAGCAGCCAGGAAATACTCTTTAGCAACATATACTTGCAATGTATTTTTAATCTCAAATTATCCCTGCAAAACTTCAAAATAATTTCTCATTTCATTAAGATGATATTAGATTTTGGTAACATAGCTATTTACCCTGAGGAACAGTTTTAGACATTTGATTTTTCAGGATAACACTTTTTTCTTATTTCTAGCAAAGACGGTGAATCTGGAGTATTAGTTTTATATAGGCATGTTGGTGGAAAAAACCCGAGCGTATCAGAGTAGCCCTTTCATACATTGCAGCAGGTACTATTTTTTACTTAGGGCCAGAGAGTTCTTTACTGTGAAGGGCTGTCTTTTGCCTTGTACTGTAGTCTGTTAAGCAACATCCCTGGCCTCTACCCACTAGGTGTCGATAGCACGCCCAGGTTGTGACAATTAAAAATGTTCCCAGACATTGGCAAATGTCCCCTGGGGGCAAACTTGCTCCTGGTTGAGAAGTACTCCACTGTAGCAAAAGACTTCCCTGAACAATGTTGAAATATTGATTTTTACCAGATAATTGAAACAGAATTCTTCTTACCTAAATTTAAAGTGTTTTCTCATTTTCTTGTTCTGCCGTTTTTAAAAATTTAATTTTATTTTTAAAAAAATTTTTATTGGAGTATAGCTGATTTACAATGTTGTGTTAGTTCTTGTTTTGCAGTTTTGAAGACATACTTTAAAAAGTTTTAAAAACAAATAGATGTTGGTGGGGAGAGGGATAAATCAGGAGCTTTGGATGAACACACACACACTACTATATATAAAATAAATAACCAACAAGGACTTACTGTATAGCACGGGGAACTATATTCAATACTCTGTTATAACCTATATGGGAAATGAATCTGAAAAAGAATGGATATATGTATATGTATAAGTGAATCACTTTGCTGTGAAACACCTGAAACTAACACAACATTGTATCAACTATACTCTAATATAAAATAAAAATTAAATTAAAAAAATAGAGAACAAATGAAACAAAACAAAACAAAACAAAAAACCCAAACAGACATTGTCCCTGCCTTGCTTTCCCTTCCTGCCCACGTGTTCAACGATCAACCTGCAGTGTGAGCCCCATGGAATCTGTGATGTCATTGCCTCTGCTTGGCTGAGCGCATCCTGGCTTCCAGTCCACATCTGTAGCTGACACAGGCTTATAGAAGTCGACAACTTTTCTTACTTTGGAACTTCTTCTTGAAACCTTATTGCGGCTCTCTGAATAGTAACAAGATCTTCTGTTTGAAAATTACTTCTCAGAACAACCCAGTGAGTCAAGGCAGATGAGCATTATTAACCTGTCTGTACTACGTAGATTCGAGTTTCTAATCTTGTGGTTTTTCCACCCTGCTATTACTGAAATACACTATAATGTTCTTCAGTATCATATTTTAAAATTAGATAATGATATTTAAGGGCTTTGGTCCATGCTTCTGAACCTATTTGCCGTCATCATTTTCAGCAGTAGAAACAGTCATTTTATTAAATGTTTGTTTGTAGACCTGGGAAAGTCCCAATGAAACTAATCTATTATCTATCTAATCTATTCTCTATCTTATCTATCTATCTATCTATCTATCATCTTACTCAGTAAATACCAGTTGATGGCATTTGTTAAATGCAAACTATCTCCAGAGTTTAGTATTATTAACCTTGCCTTACTTAGTTCTCTCACACTATTGTAAATGAAGGCACTCAAGTTTCAGGCTCATTCTACCCAGATTGAGCCTACCTAGTGCAAGATGAACAGAATGAAAGAAGCAGTACAGTGCAGCTGATTGGGCCACGGGGTGGGATCTGGAAACTAGACTTGCTGTTCCCGGTCTGGCCACCTGCCCTCTCCCTGAGCAGCCTTCCTCCTCGCCTCTTTCCTGTAAACCCTTTGTAGGTGCTCAGTCATCAGAGTCCAGCTTCAGGTTTCTAGCTTGCGTTCAGCTCCTCTGCAACCATAGCAGCCTTGCCTCTAACCCCAGCTCACTTGCCTGTGATGACTGGGCTTGCTTTTCACGCCGTGGGGTCAGCCGCACAGCAGGTTAAGTGCCCTTAGCCCTAGCCTAAGAATCCCAGTCTGTGGCAGTTACCTCTGCCCGGTGCACTTGAGACTACCTGATTTATGCGAGGGGTGTCTCCCACATGCTGGAAGGAAGAGTAAATTAGAAGAGTAAAGGCAGCTTGTTCCAGCAGGACCAGTAGAAGATGGGGAGTTAGAGACCCAGTTTTGCCACTGATGAGACGTGTAATCTCTGATAAGTCACTTAAATGCTCTGGTCTTTACTTGCCTCATTCGGAAAACAAATAGTTGACGTTTCATTTATTTATTTTTTTAAATATTTATTTATTTATTTATTTATGGCTGTGTTGGGTCTTCGTTTCTGTGCGAGGGCTTTTCTCTAGTTGCGGCAAGCGGGGGCCACTCTTCATCGCGGTGCGCGGGCCTCTCACTATCGCGGCCTCTCTTGTTGCGGAGCACAGGCTCCAGACGCGCAGGCTCAGTAGTTGTGGCTCACGGGCCCAGCTGCTCCGCGGCATGTGGGATCTTCCCAGACCAGGGCTCGAACCCGTGTCCCCTGCATTAGCAGGCAGATTCTCAACCACTGCGCCACCAGGGAAGCCCAGTTGACGTTTTAGATGCAATAGAGCTGTGTCATTTCATGAAATGTAATACTCTGCTTCAAAGTAATTTGTAGGGGTGGAGTCAAGTTGGCGGCAGGGCAGGACGTGGAGTATGTGTCTTCCCACAGCGAGGGCGACTGCCTGACACTGGTGGTGGGCCTCAGTGCCCAAGGGGACGGGAGGAACCCCTGAACAGCCAGGTAGGACATGGGGGGAGTAAGAGGGGAGGAGATATGGAAGCTGGACAGGACCAGTGCCCCTGAGGGGGTGGCTTGGAGGGGGAAGGGGCTCCCACGCCTGAGGGACCCTCGGGGGCTTGGAGGATCAGGGGGAGTGCGCCTAGCATTTCCCCTGCCCAATCCAACGCTGGAAAGCCTGTGGGGCTCCGGGGCCTGGTCCTCCGTTCTCCGGGGTCCCCTCTGGGCCACATTGGTCCTGGGGGTGTAGGAGGGAGGGGACCACCTCTGGATCGGAGGATCAGGGGAGGCATGGTGGGCGTTTCCCCCACCCACTCAGCCCTGGGAGGCCTGCTGGTCTCCCAGGCTGGGTCCCCGGCCCTCCAAGTCCCCCTCTGGGCCGTATTGGTGGGGGGAGAGGAGGAAAGGCAGACTGTGGGGGGAACCCTCCAGTACTGGAGGATCAGGGGAGGTGCCATGGGTGTTTCCCAAACCCATTCAGGCCCAGTGAGCCTGCTGGGGTCCTGGACCTGGTCCTCTGCCCTCCAAGGCCAGAAGCACACCTGGGCCTCTCCTGCTGTGTTGAGCCTAAGCTCCAACACCCACCTCCCCCAGAGCATTTTCTAGCCCTGTGGGTCGTAAGCGTAGGCCCTGCCCACTAGCCCACTGGCCTCTGCCTAAGCCTCGCTCCCACAGCCAAGGCCTTTTCCTGCTTTTTATTTCTTCTCCTTTTTTTTTTTTTTTTTTTTTACTACTGTGTTTCCGTTTTATCTTCTGGTTGTTGTTTCATCTATATTTTTATTTTTTTATTCTTTCTAACATATCTTTCAGTTTTCTAAGAGAAAACTTGTGAGATCTTGGCTCACAAGCTGGGCGCTGGGCCAGAATTTCTGCAGTGGGACCTCTGAGTCCGAACCACTGGGCTAAGAGAGAACCTTAGACCCCAGGGAGTATTCATCACAGTGAGGTCTCCTGGACGTCCTCATCTTGGCACCAAGAGCAGGCTCTACCCAACAGCCTACAAACCCCGGTGCTAAAGCCTTAGGCCAAACAACCAGTAAGACAGGAACACAATCCCACCCACAAAAAAAAAAAAAAAAAAAAAAGGAGACAGCAAAAAAATATGTCACAGATGAAGGAGTAAGGTAAAAACCTACAAGACCAAATCAATGAAGAGGAGATAGGCAACCCACCTGCAAAAGAATTCAGAGTAATGAGAGTAAAGATGATCCAGAATCTCAGAAATAGAATGGAGGCATGGACTGAGAAAATACTAGAAATGTTCAACAGAGATCTAGAAGAATTAAGAACAAACAGAGATGAACAACACAATAACTGCAATGAAAAATACACTAGAAGGAATCAATAACAGAATAACTGAGGCAGAAGAACAAATAAGTGAGCTGGAAGACAGAATGGTGTAAATAACTGCCCAGGAGCAGAATAAAGAAAAAAAGAATGAAAAATTTGAAGAGAATCTCAGAGACCTCTGGGACAACACTAAACTCATGAACATTCAAATCATAGGCGGCCCAGAAGAAGAAGAGGAAAAGAAAGGGTCTGAGAAAATATTTGGAGAGATTATAGTGGAAAACTTCCCTAACATGGGAAAGGAAAGAGTCACCCAAATCCAGGAAGCACAGAGTCCCATACAGGCTGAACACTATGAGAAACACACCAAGACACATATGAATCAAACTAACAAAAATTAAATTCAAAGAAAAATATTAAAAGCAACAAGGGAGGAGGAAGGCCTTCAAGATGGAGGAGGAGTAAGACGTGGAGATCACATTCCTCCCCACAAATACATCAAAAATACTTCTACATGTGGATAGTATGAGTGTGTTTCATGTTTGTAATTGCAATCATTGTTGCTTTTGCTGTGGTCATCCATGTACAATGCTTGGTGTCAGTCTATTTATCTCTTGTAAAAATAAAATACAGTGTGTGTGTGTGAAAAAAAAAATACTTCTACATGTGGAACAACTCCTACAGGACACCTACTGAACACTGGCAGAAGACCTCAGACTTCCCAGAAGGTGGCTGACAGGGTCTTGGTGCTCAGGCCGGGTGTTAAGCCAGAGCTTCTGAGGTGGGAGAGCCGATTTCAGGACATTGGACCACCAGAAACCTCCCAGCCCCATGTAATATCAATCGGCGAGAGCTCTCCCAGAGATCTCCATCTCAACGCTAAGACCTGACTCCACTCAATGACCACCAAGCTCCAGTGCTGGACATCGCATGCCAAAAAACTAGCAAGACAGGAACACAACACCATCCATTAGCAGAGAGGCTGCCTAAAATCATAATAAGTTCACAGACACCCTGAAACACACCCCTGGACATGGTCCTGCCCACCAGGAAGACAAGATCCAGCCTCATCCACCAGAACACAGGCACCAGTCCCCTCCACCAGGAAGCCTACACAACCCACTGAACCAACCTTACCCACTGGGGGCAGACACCAAAAACAATGAGAACTATGAACCTGCAGCCTGTGAAAAGGAGACCCCAAACACAGTAAGTTAAGCAAAATGAGAAGACAGAGAAATACACAGCAGATGAAACAGCAAGGTAAAAACCCACCAGACCCAACAAATGAAGAAGAGATAGGCAGTCTACCTGAAAAAGAATTCAGAGAAATGATAGTAAAGATGATCCAAAATCTTGGAAATAGAATGGAGAAAATACAAGAAATATTTAGCAAGGACCTAAAAGAACTAAAGAGCAAACAAACAATGATGAACAACACAATAAATGAAATTAAAAATTCTTTAGAAGGAATCAATAGCAGAATAACTGAGGCAGAAGAATGGATAAGTGACCTGGAAGATAAAATAGTGGAAATAACTACCACAGAGCAGAATAAAGAAAAAAGAATGAAAAGAACTGAGGACAGTCTCAGAGACCTCTGGGACAACATTAAACGCACCAACATTTGAATTATAGGGGTCCCAGAAGAGGAAGAGAAAAAGAAAGGGTCTGAGAAAATAGTTGAAGAGATTATAGTTGAAAACTTCCCTAATATGGGAAAGGAAATAGTTAATCAAGTCCAGGAAGCTCAGAGAGTCCCGTACAGGATAAATCCAAGGAGAAACACGCCAAGACACATATTAATCAAACTATCAAAAATTAAATACAAAGAAAACATATTAAAAGCAGCAAGGGAAAAACAACAAATAACACACAAGGGAACCCCCATAACGTTAACAGCTGATCTTTCAGCAGAAACTCTGCAAGCCAGAAGGGAGTGGCAGGACATATTTAAAGTGATGAAAGGGAGGAAACTACAACCAAGAATACTCTACCCAGCAAGGATCTCATTCAGATTTGATGGAGAAATCAAAAGCTTTACAAACAAGCAAACCTAAGAGAATTCAGCACTACCAAGCCAGCTCTACAACATGCTAAAGGAACTTCTCTAAGTGGTAAACACAAGGGAAGAAAAGGACCTACAAAAACAAACCCAAAACAATTAAGAAAATGGTAATAGGAACATACATATCTATAATTACCTTAAACGTAAATGGATTAAATGCTCCAAACAAAAGACATAGGCTGGCAAAATGGATACATATATACATATGCTGTCTACAAAGGACCCACTTCAGACCTAGAGGCACATACAGACTGAAAGTGAGGGGATGGAAAAAGATATTCCATGCAAATGGAAATCAAAAGAAAGCTGGAGTAGCTATACTCATATCAGATAAAATAGACTTTAAAATAAAGACTATTACAAGAGACAAAGAAGGACACTATATAATGATCAAGGGATCAATCCAAGAAGAAGATATAACAACTGTAAATATTTAGGCACCAACATAGGAGTACCTCAATATATAAGGCAAATGCTAACAGCCATAAAAGGGGAAATCAACAGTAACACAATAATAGTAAGGGCCTTTAACACCCCACTTTCACCAATGGACAGATCATCCAAAATGAAAATAAATAAGGAAACACAAGCATTAAATGATACATTAAACAAGATGGACTTAATTTATATTTATAGGACATTCCATACAAAACCAACAGAATACACTTTCTTCTCAACTGCTCACAGAACATTCTCCAGGATAGATCATATCTTGGGTCACAAATCAAGCCTTGATAAATTTAAGAAAATTGAAATCGTATCAAGTATCTTTTCTGACCACAATGCTATGAGACTAGATATTAGAGGAAAAATCTGTAAAAAATACAAACACATGGAAGCTAAACAATACACTATTTAATGACCAAGAGATCACTAAAGAAATCAAAGAGGAAATCAGAAAATACCTAGAAACAAATGACAGAGAAAACACGACGACCCAAAACCTATGGGATGCAGCAAAAGCAGTTCTAAGAGGGAAGTATATAGCAATACAATCCTACCTCAAGAAACAAGAAACATCTCAAATAAACAACCTAACCTTACACCTAAAGCAATTAGAGAAAGAAGAACAAAAAACTCCAAAGTTAGCAGAAGGAAAGAAATCATAAAGATCAAATCAGAAATAAATGAAAAAGAAATGAAGGAAACAATAGCAAAGGTCAATAAAACTAAGAGTTTGTTCTTTGAGAAGATAAACAAAATTGATAAACCATTAGCCAGACTCATCAAGAAAAAAAGGGAAAAGACTCAAATCAACAGAATTAGAAAGAAGTAAAAACTGACACTGCAGAAATTCAAAGGATCTTGAGAGATTACTACAAGCAACTATATGCCAATAAAATGGGCAACCTGGAAGAAATGGACCAATTCTTAGAAAAGCACAACCTTCCGAGACTGAACCAGGAAGAAATAGAAAATATAAACAGACCAGTCACAAGCATTGAAATTGAAATTGAAATTGTGATTTAAAATCTTCCAACATACAAAAGCCCAGGACCAGATGGCTTCACAGGTGAATTCTATCAAACATTTAGAGAAGAGCTAACACCTATCCTTCTCAAAGTCTTCCAAAATATAGCAGAGAGAGGAACACTCCCAAACTCATTCTATGAGGCCACCATGACCCTGATACCAAAACCAGACAAAGACGTCACGAAAAACGAAAACTACAGGCCAGTATCACTGATGAGCATAGATGCAAAAATCCTCAACAAAATAATGGCAAACAGAATCCAACAGCATTTTAAAAGGATCATACACCATGATCAAGTGGGATTTATCCCAGGGATGCAAGGATTCTTCAATATATGCAAATCAATCAATGTGATACACCATATTAACAAATTAAGGAATAAAAACCATATCATCATCTCAATAGATGCAGAAAAAGCTTTTGACAAAATTCAACACCAATTTATGATAAAAACTCTCCAGAAAATGGGCACAGAGGGAACTTACCTCAACATAATAAAGGCCATGTATGACAAACCCACAACAAACATCATTCTCAATGGTGAAAAACTGAAAGCATTTCCTCCAAGATCAGGAACAAGTCAAGGATGTCCACTCTTGCCACTCTTATTCAACATAACCTTGGAAGTCCTAGCCATGGCAATCAGGGAAGAAAAAGAAATAAGAGGAATACAAATTGGAAAAGAAGAAGGAGAGCTGTCACTGTTTGTAGATGACATGATACTATATGTATAAAATCCTAAAGATGTCACCAGAAAACTACTAGAGCTAATCAATGAATTTGGTAAGGTTGCAGGATACAAAAGTAATGCACAGAAATCTCTGGCATTCTTATACATCAACGATGAAAAATCAGAAAGAGAAATTAAGGAAACAATCCCATTCACCATCGCAACAAAAAGAATAAAATACCTAGGAATAAACCTACTTAAGGAGGCAAAAGACTTGTACTCAGTAAACTATAAAACACTGATGAAAGATATCAAAGATGACATAAACAGATGGAGAAATATACCATGTTCTTGGATTGGAAGAATCAATATTGTGCAAATGACTATACTACCCAAAGCAATCTACAGATTCAGTGCAATCCCTATCAAACTACCAATGACCTTCTTCACAGGATTAGAACAAAAAAATTTACAATTCTTATGGAAACACAAAAAACCCCAAATAGCCAAAGCAATCTTGAGAAAGAAAAATGGAGCTGGAGGAATCAGGCTCCCCAACTTATAATTATACTACAAAGCTACAGTAATCAAGACAGTATTGTCCTGGCACAAAAACAGAAATATAGATCAATGGAACAAGATAGAAAGTCCAGAGATAAAGCCACGGATCTATGGTCAACTAATCTATGACAAAGGAGGCAAGGACATACAATGGAGAAAAGACCGTCTCTTCCATAAGTGGTGCTGGGAAAACTGGACAGCTACATGTAAAAGAATGAAATTGGAACACTCCCTAACACCATACACAAAAATAAACTCAAAATGGATTAAAGACCAAAATGTAAGATGGGACACTATAAAACTCTTAGAGGAAAACATGGGAAAAGCACTCTTTGACACAAACCACAGCAGGACCTTTTGTGACCCTCCTCCTCGAGTAATGAAAATAAAAACAAAAATAAACAAATGGGACCCAGTGAAACTTAAAAGCTTTTGCGGAGCAAAGGAAACCATAAACAAGACGAAAAGACAACCCTCAGAATGGGAGAAAATATTTGCAAATGAAGCAACTGACAAAGGATTAATTTCCAAAATATATAAGCAGCTCATGCAGGTCAATATCAAAAAAAACAAACAACCCAATCCAAAAATGGGCTGAAGACTTAAGTAGACATTTCTCCAAAGAAGAGATACAGATTTCCAACAAACACATGAAAGGATGCTCAACATCACTAATCATTAGAGAAATGCAAATCAAAACCACAATGTGGTATCAACTCGCACCAGTCAGAATGGCCATCATTAAAAAATCTACAAACAGTAAATGCTGGAGAGGGTGTGGAGAAAAGGGAACCCTCTTACACTGTTGGTGGGAATGTAAATTGATACAGTCACTATGGAGAACAGTACGGAGGTTCCTTAAAAAACTAAAGATAGAACTAACATATGACCCAGCAATCCCACTACTGGGCATATACCCTGAGAAAACCATAATTCAAAAGGACACATGTACCCCAATGTTCATTGCAGAACTATTTACAATAGCCAGGACATGGAAACAACCTACATGTCCTACGATAGATGAATGGATAAAGAAGATGTGGTACATATATACAATGGAAAACTATTCAGCCATAAAAAGGAATGAAATTGGGTCATTTGTAGAGATGTGGATGGACCTAGGGTCTGTCATAGAGAGTGAAGTAAGTCAGAAAGAGAAAAACAAATATTGTATACTAACACATATATGTGTAATCTAGAAAAATTGTACAGATGAACCTCTTTGTAGGGCAGGAATAGAGATGTAGACATAGAGAACAGCCATGTGGACATGGGGGGGAACGGTAGGGTGGGACGAATTGGGAGATTAGGTTTGACATAAATACACTACCACGTGTAAAATAGAAAGCTAGTGGGAAACAGCTGCATAGCACAGGGAGTTCAGCTCGGTGCTCTGTGACGAGCTAGATGGGTGGGATGGGGAGGGAGGGGATATGTGTATACGTATAGCTGATTCACTTCATTGTACAGCAGAAACTAACACAACATTGTAAAGCAACTTTACTCCAATAAAAAGAAATACACACAGAAGTAATTTATAGATTAGTATGGAGACAGAATACACATATATGGATTACCTGAAGTATATTTTTTACCGAATCTCTCAAGGAATGCAAATTGATCCCGTGAACACAATCTAGTAAATGAGATATGAGAGAGTGTGAAGGAGACGATGAAAGAGAGCTAGGTGGGTCAACTGTGAAAGGTTTTTGGGGAAGAATATCTGGGTAGTGAGTTTGGAGACAAGGAAGCAATAGAGCGTGCTAGAAACAACATTTCAAGTCAAAAACGAGTGAGTGCAAAGGATAAGCATGTGCAAACAGCAGCAATGGATGGGTTATGCCAGAAAATAACAAGAAATGGTAGTGGAGAGCCATGGGGTAATCAGCTGTTGGAGAGGATCAGACATTAGGTTGATTAAGATAGCAGAGTAGGATTTATATTATATGTTGATATTAATATCTGAGCAATGAATTGATATAAATCAAAAGGATACTAACAAGGAAGACGAGTGTCATGACCATGGGATGTAGACGATGAGAGGGAGTAGAGGCTGTAGTGAGGCAGGTGACACTGCTGGGTCACAGATGTACGTCAGCTCTTGTGGTCTAGTTGACTGCAAAGGCACGCAAACAAGCCACTGCCAGAAAGGGCAGGATCTTATCATCGCTAATCATGAGCACACTTTGACTTAGAACCGGTGTGTCCAATGGAAATAAAACATGAGCCACATAGGTGGTTTAAGATTTTCTGGTAGCCACATATAAAAAAAAAAGGAACAGGTGAAAATAATTTTAATAATACATTTTATTTAACTTAATGTATCTAAATTAGCACCATTTCAACGTGCAGTCAATATAAAAATTATGAATCAGATATCTTATTCCTTTTTTTAACTGTCTTTTAAATCTGGTGTGTGTTTCACACATGCAACACAGCACATTGCAATTTGGACCGGCACACTTCGAGTGCTCAACAGCCATGTGTGGTCATGACCGTTATACCTGACTGTGCAGCTCCAGAGGATGGTGAAAGCAGTTTCTTTAAGATTCCATCAGGTTATGATTTATTATATTAAAAATAATCATAGGGTATTACACGTATAAAGGTCTAGAGTCCTTCAGGAGGTTTTGGATCTGATGGTCGCATAAAAAGAATTCTTTTATAATTAACTAGAATTTTAATAAAAACAATGGGGACAACATAGTTACCAAACAATTTTGCAAAGTAAAAACACTAATAACAACAACAAAAGCCATATTTACCATTATCTTTCACCATCATTTTATAAATGTAAGGACATTTGAATACCACAAAATTAGGGAAGATATAACGTTCAAACTCAGAAGAGTTCTCTCAGTTGAATATGTTTAGTTTCATTGAAAGTGATGACATTGTCTTTATGTGTCGCATTTTACTGCAGACAAGTGCAAACTTCAGCAGGTCCTATCTATGGACCGTGATTTGGGAACCACTGATCTGGTCCAGGCTCTGGGCTTTCTGGTAGCACAAGTCCCTTAGACCTCTGGGGGACTGCCAGTGGCTTAGCTTTGGACCACTCATTAGCTAATAACCAGAGGTTTTAGAGTCTTGGTTGATGAATTACGGCACTGCCTTTGCAGCTTTCCCTTTTAGCATTTTTGGGAGTCCCTGACCGTTAGTTCGAAGGCTGCTACCTGGCTTCAAGGGAAGGAAATACAGGTGGGCCACATGTAGAGCTAATCTGTCACCCCACTCCAGGGTGCGTACGTTCCAGCGATTGGCGCTTGATGCAGGGGCCATCGTTACCTCTGTCACTCAGAGGCTGTCCTGTGTGGCATCTTGGAGAAAAGCTGGAAAGTCAGGGTTTCCTAATTCCTTTGGTTTTTTCCAGGTAGGTATTTCCCCTTCCTACTCAGGGCACCAACTCTTGATTTGGACGCAGAGTTGGATTTTTGCAAAGCCATAAAAAATAACATTATCCGACCTATGATGATCTTTGCAGAAAAGACTTCTCTATACAAAATTATTTGTTTTTTTTTTTCCTTTTGCTTTTAGATGGGCTATCGGTCAGTACAGACTAGATGATGTTGTGATAAAATACAGCAACACAATCCCAGTTGTTTAAATTGACAGAAATTTCTTTCTCACTTTATATGGCCATCGTGGGTCAGCAGGGGGCTCTGATCACCATGATCTCTCGGGCACCAGACTGCTGGAGGGTCCATATTGACACACCCATCCATGATCAGCAAGGCAGGAAAAAGGGAACATGCAAATTGCACCCTGGCTCTTAACGTGATACACATCACGTCTGCTCGCATTTCATTGGCTTGACTTCAAAGTGGTAAGGGAAGGAAAATCCAACCTTTCCTTCCTGGAAGGAGAGCAGAAATATTTTGATGAACAGCACTAATGACATCTTCCATCTGCCTTTTTGATCCCCTGTAGGCTTAATAAACTAATATCTTTCCCAAGGGAGACATTCCAGAAGTTAAGGTATCAAGTGCACAGTTCAGGGTCTCTGGGTGATGCAGGGTGGGTAGTTCTGACATGATATCTAGCTGTGGGTTCTCCTGACTAAACATCTATGAATGAAAAAGACAAGCTCTCTGCCCCCAGTATGCAGTGGCGGACCAGGGCAAGATAACTGCCGTAAACATTCTCGTTAGAAAGGGGATGTTTGCGGGAAACCCTGCAGATGGTCGAGTGTAGCGATTTGGAAATCCTGCTGGGTCCCTCGTTCCGAGGGTGGGAATGTTCTTTAACTAAGCCGAGTCTGCTCCCAGTTTCGGGGGCTTCCCACTCCACTGTCCACTGTGGCCCTTGGTCTGCACTCAGAAAGTCCCTCTTCCTCGTTATCTGATTTCTCCACATCTAAAGTGGCATTGAAGAACATGACCTTCAATGTCCAGAGCTGGGGCTGAGCAGAGGTCACAACCTCTTTTTTGCCTTCAGTTTGTTGGGTACCCCCAAGGATGCTTTATAAACAGGACAATTGCTGTCTTTTTTTTTTTCTTTTTTTTAGCTCAGACTAGTAGTCCTTGTGGTAGTACAATTCAAACCTTTCAAGGACTTGGTTGTATTCTTACTTATTGGATTCCAATTAATTTCATGTGTCGACAGCCACCTCTATATTAGTTCTTTTCTCAGAAAGATTTCGTGAACCTAATTCCCTGATTTGCTGTGCTGCTTTTTTTTGGCCCCCATGCCCCGCCCCCTCCATTTAACGATTTACTACCAGCAACTTCCTTTGTCTTTTCCCTGATCCATTTGGTCCAATTGGAAGGATTTCCCAAACCGCACTCTTAGTTGGACCTTTACTCAGATATTTTAGTGCCTTCAAAGATTTTAACAATGGATGTCATGGCGACACCCTTAATTTAATCCTTACTACAAGGCTGATTTTGATTGACCTTTGTCACTAAGGGAATTGTTCAGTTTTCTCTTTTACTAGTTGTGGTTGAGAAGCACAGAGTCTTAATCAGTCAAATCCTGAATTGCTGGACTCTATTTCCCTTCACTTATTTTTTGCAAACTGGCAAATTCTTTACTGAGCTCATGTGTTTTTTATAAAATCTTGTGGAACATAGGCAACAGCAACCAATACATCCTACTACATTTCTAGAATCTCTTCTCCTAGGATTATACATTCATTAGGTGTACTAGCTGATTGCGGGTTATCACTGGTAACGATATTACCAAATGCTTTGCCACTACTCAACCCTGGATAAGCACCCTCACAGCTTCTGACAACAGTTTCCTTCCTGTCTGCCCCCTGGCTTTTAAGCCAACCCCACCTATTTTCTTTTTTTTGGAAAAATTGTTAATTTTCTTAAATCTTGATCTTTCATTACATGTATTTTTTGAATTTAATGACTTTTTTCCTGTTTTTTTTTTCAAATTAAAAAATCTTTTTCCTAATCACTTTTTAAATTGATATATAGTTGATTTATATTGTTGTGTTAATTTCAGGTGTACAGCAAAGTAATTTACTTATACACATATATATCTATTCTTTTTCAGGCACTTTTCCCCTTATCGGTTATTACAAAATATTGAGTATAGTTCCCTGTGCTATACAGTACGTCCTTGTTGGTTTATCCATTTTATATATAGTAGTGTGTACATGTCGATCCCAAACTCCTTATTTATCCTTTCACCCCCTTCCCCTTGGGTAACAAATTTTCTTTTGGTTGTTATGACAGCACACCACATCTAACTACCAATTTACTTTTTAAGTTAATTTTTATTGGAGTCTAGTTGATGTACAATGTTGTGTTAGTTTCTGCTGTACAGCAAAGTGAATCAGTTATACATATACATATATCCACTCTTTTTTAGATTCTGTTCCCATATAGGTCATTACAGAGTATTGAGTAGAGTTCCCTGTGCTGTACAATAGGTTCTTATTAGTTATCTGCTTTATATGTAGAAGTGTGTATATGTCAATCCCAGTCTCCCAATTTATACTAATATCTGAGTCAGCCAGTACATGCTAGGTTGCTCTGCAGTAAAAAGCCATCCCCGCAAAAGTTTAATTCTCATATTGTGGATCACTCAGGGACCTAAACTGATAAGATTCTATCCTGATACACATTTCCTTGGTCTTTGGTTGTGCTGGGAAAAAGGAAGGTGGCAAACCACACCCCAGTCCTAAGACACAGCAGGCAGTAGTTCAACCAGATGCTTTTTTTTTTTTTTTTTTTTGCTGAATAATTCAATTGCCAAGTTTCCAGTCTGGGTTGAGGATTTACCATTCCTTTCCACCCCTTATCAACTCAGTCATGTCCACATTTAGCATCTCTTGTGACAACCCAGTTCCCCCATTTTTGTATTAGTCAGGAACTCATTGGGTGCAAGTGACATAAATCCAACTCAGTCGAGCTCATCAGTCTCAGTCTCTCTATATCTGTCTCTGTTTCTGTCTGTTTCTTCCTCCTTTACTTTCTCTCACTCTATTTTTTGTCTCTGCTTCTCTCTGCTTTATTACTTTAAACAGATTTTCTCCATATGGTTGAAATAATGGCTACTGGTATCCCCTGGTTCTTATCTTTTCAGGTTCAGGTCCATGACCTCCAAAGCAAGGACTCACGTCCTAGTCTAGTTAGAGGAATATTGGTGCAGGTTTCTGATTTTAGGTTTTGTGTTCAGCCCTGAGCTAACTACTGTATCTAGGGGAAGAGGACCTTATAATTATCTGAGACTAGATTTTGTGTTTATCTTGATGATTAGAAGGTAGTATAGGACACATTGTCAGAAGATGGAGGATGGGTAGGATTGATGGGCAGATGCAGAGTCTACTACAATCTGGAAGGTTCTGTGCCAGTAAGTGTAGAAGGAAATAGTACCAAGGCTGACAACATCTTAGGAGATGTTCAGAGTTAGTGAGGATAGGTAAGAGGGGAATAGGGCAAGGGAGGGGATGAGAACTGAGGAGAAGAAAGATTGGCAAAGGAAAGGACAGATGGTAAACAAATGATCATTACCTAGTATACATTGAATGAAGATATTGTCAGGCTTTGTGAGTTGGTGTATGTGAAAACAAAAAGTTGTCTCCAATTTCTCATTTAATCCTCTCTTACAGTTACTGGAGTTCAAATCTGAGTTCCCGTGATTTCTAAATTATGCCCCAGATAACTGGCTATTGCTGATATTAGCGTGCCATGAAAGAGCTACAGGGAATTTCTCAGCTATTGTATCTTCCACAGGCTAATCAAACACAACACACGATTGGGTCTGGGTGTAAAAAATTTAATAAAGATAAAGACGTATTTTGGCAACTTCTCACTCCTATCATGTTTATAGGTTACTACTCACCTTTTGAAATGCGAAGTTCAGTTTTGTCCACAGTTTGTCAATCTGTAAACACATCAAATTGTCATATACTTATTAGGATCAAATGTCTTACCAGATGTGCTATAGGGGGATAAGGAATATTCTGGGTGGAATATTGCAGGAACCAAGGGGGGGTGGAAAGGAGATGCTAGGGCGACAGCATCTTCAATCATGGCACCGAGAGGCAAATCGTGGAATCATAAAGATTCAGATTGAAAACACCAAGAATCAAATAGGCACTTAAAAGCAGCAGACTCTTGGGCACTAATGATCAATAAAGAGAACAAAAGGGCAAACAGGAGGAGAGTGAGTCTCTGAAAGTGGACCCTGAATGGGTCACCTGGTGTGCTGGACCTCTGGTCCTGAGACTGATGTTAGCCAGCTGATGGGACACCTTAGACACTGTCTGGTACCTGGTACCTGGGGATTTCCTGGAGGGGAGAAGCTGGGAAGATAGTGATGATTAAAGGGTTAGAAAGGGTAGGGTTGGAGAGATGGTGAATTCAGGTGTATTATGTCGAATTAGCCAATTGATGGCAAACTTTACTTACTTGCATATTTTCGATGACCATTATTGGATTCACCTTTTTTTCTCTCTGAAATAAATAGAAACTCTTCTTTAACTTCAGCAATTTATTCATCTCTGTTAATTTTGCCCAAATGCTTTGTAAGTCTACACTCATAGTAGTCACTTATGTCCTCCTGAAAGACTGGGAGAATTGGTGTTCCCAGCATCATCAGAGTGAGTTTCTGAGCAGAGCTGTCACTAAGACCATGCTTGATTATTCAATGACACAGTAAGAGAAACAATCCAAAGTCCTGAAAAGTAAGCTTGTCTGAAGTTACCCTTGTCACCGCAAAATTCTCTTTATCTACACTAGTCATTATGCAGCTAGTTTTCAGAGAGCCGAACAGTGAAAGGCATTAACAAACATATGTTGTTAACTTTTTAAAGTGCTTCAAATAAACATGATATACGGGGCCTAAAGTCAATTAAAATTAAGTTCTTAGGCAGACATGTTTAATAATTTGCAGTTTCAAATCTTTAACTTAATGAATGAAAAATATTTCCTTTGGAGGTTAATTTTACACCATAAGATTTAGGAAACTAATGTGGTGTACTAGTTTATTACAAGAGCTAATCTTATTCTCTAATACAGTGTGTGCATTTAGGACTCCAAAGGAAATTGATTTTTTGATTAAATGTTATTTCTTACATTATCACATAAATGGTGATATAACAATAGATGGTACAAATTGGAAATTAAAAAAAATGTGGCTTTGTTTTTAACAAGAAGTACAAATAATTGGTAGCAAACCACACCCATGTAATCATGTATGGTTTTAGAAAATTTTAACTTCTATATATAGTCAGAGTTTGCAGTTTTTGGAAAATCTGTAAACATATGCAATCCAATTTTAATTTAATTGTTTTTTAAAGTTAATACATTGTCTTTAATTTTGTGTTATTCTGAAATGAAATACACATAAGTTCTTTGGAAAGCTGTCTATAAGCTAAAATAAAATAAATAGCTGTGCTTAAACTTACAAATATGAAGGTAAAAATAGATGAAGTATAATAACGTTAAGACATATTTTTGACAATTGAAAAATGCATGTTTATAATATTATTACTAAAATTCTTTTAAGAAACATTGTGAGGTCATGATAAGATAAATTTTAGAGTCAGAAATATGGGTGTTTTCAGCCATAAAAAAGAACAAAATAATGCCATTTGCAGCAACATGTATGCAACTAGAGATTATCATACTAAGTGAAGTAAGTCAGAAAGAGAAAGACAAATACCATATGATATCACTATATGTAGAATCTAAAATATGACACAAATGAACATGTCTACGAACGAGAAACAGGCTCACAGACATAGAGAACAGACTTGCAGTTGCCAAGGGGGAGGGGGTGGGGGAGGGATGGAGTGGGAGTTTGGGGTTAGCAGAGGCAAACTATTACATTTAGAATAGATAAACAACAAGGTCCTACTGTATAGCAGTAATTTAAGGTTATTTTTTGTAACAACTCTTGTTTCTTATTAGACCTCTAGAATAGTCTACAACAGTGGTTCTTAGAGCATGGGCCTGGGAACCGGTTAGAAATACAAATTCTCAGGCTGCAGCCCCATCTGCCAAAGCAGAGACTTAAGGGTGCAGCCCAGCAATCTATGGTTTCACAAACCTTCCAGGTGATTCTGATACACACTCAAGCTGGAGAACCACTGGTCTAGAAGGAGTGGGATCTTTCTTGTCTCATTTTAAGAAATAAATTAAAGAATTTTTTGACTATGCTGCACGGCATGTGGGATCCTAGTTCCCCGACCAGGGATTGAACCCATGCCCTCTGCATTGGAAGTGTGGAGTCTTAACCACTGGCCCACCAGGGAAGTCCCCTCTTGGCTCATTTGAGACATGAAAAAATAATGAAGAATTTATGTCCTCAAACACTGGGCCTGCTCCTTCTTTGAGTGGATAAAACACAGTTGCTAAAAAAACCCATCAACATGGAGCACTAAACAATAGGAATTCCTCGTCTGGTAGCTTTTCAAGTTGGCAATTTGGAAAACAGGCCAGAGTAATAATGCAAGAAGATCTCAGGGGAAAAGTATGTTTATTTAATTTTCAGAAAAATGAATTTTTGAAAGTGGTTAAAAATTGTCACAGGGCTTTGTGCCAGGTGCTAACCAGAAACCCAGGTGGTCTAGAAGAAGATCAATCAGTGACATAAAATAAAACTATTTTATCTTTTTAGTTGCTTATTTGGGGAAAACATGTCTTAGGAATCTGTGAAGGGATGTGAAGCATGTTAAATGTTCTTTTCAATCAACAGCATAGGGACCAGTGGGAGAAACTGCATATGTATACAAGAGTCTAATTTTACATCGCTTATTTTTGGTGTTAACAAGAAAACCTTGCACTTTAAATGGAATATTTGAAGCCCAGTGATTTTAAAAAGTTCTGCTATGAAGATGTAAAACCAAGCTCTACTGTTGGATCCAAGCCTGGACCTGCTGTGTCTTTAATTCCAAGTTAAACACCTGTTTTTAGGTCACATTGCCACTTTAAGTGCAGTGAAGCAAATGTCACTGTGAAGGTGTCCTGTAGAAGGACTTTAATAATTATAGGAGCAAGGAATATTGCCAAAGGTCATATTGCATCCTGGTGAAGTATTTGCCAAACAAATTTACCTAAACTGATATACTTTATTCAAATAATGTACATAGGTCTTAAGGCATTTCCAAGTTAATGTGTGGCTTCTTCCACTGAACTACTAAAAGTGATTTCTTTCGTATAAATAGGCTGTGATTACTAGCTGAACGCATTTTCTTTGTTTAGCAGCAAATGATATAAGCAATAGTTACTGTATGTCTAGTGTATAAGGAGGTTTGTCCTTGTTGAGTTCTGAACTTTAATTTAAATACCTACCTATGCTATTTAAAAGAGTTTTCAGAATTTTGCACTTAAAAGAATTTGTGTGACTTGGGATTTAATTTGAAATTGTCTAATTTGAAAAGGTAAGAATAAATAAAGACAAATACTGTATGATATCACTTTTACGTAGAATCTAAAAAAAGCCAAACTTGTAGAAACAGAGAGTAGAGTGGTGGTTACCAGGGTCTGGGGTCTAGGGGGGTGAGGGAAGTGGGGAGATGATGTTTAAGGGTACCAGCTTGCAACTGGAAGATAAGTAAGTTTTGGAGATCGAATAACGTACAGCATGGTGATTAGGGTCAATAATATTGTATTATATTCTTCAAAATTGCTGCAAGACTAGATCTTAAATGTTCTAACCACAGAAAAAGAAATGGTAATTATGTGACAGGTTAGAAGTCACGTGGCTAAAGCTTCAGTGGTCATCACATAGCAATATAGAAATGTATCAAAGCAACACATTGTATATCTTGAACTTACATAATGTTGCATGTAAATTGTATCTCAACAAAAAAAATAGACTGAGTTTTTTGTTTTTTGTTTTTAGTTCAAGTAAGAAGTGGTTATGAGAGCAATGTAGGAGATGTTACATTCCTTTATTTTTCTAAATAAATTAAATATGGTTCTATGTCCACACCCACCTGGCTCCATTCTTCCCTTCACTGGATGGTACAGGGATCCTCCTGACCCTGGATGACCAGGGTGGTCACCATAGTTACCATTGCTCTTTTGCTACATTATTGCTGATAATGCTTGAGGCATTATCACTGCTGCTTGAGGCAGTGATGGGGCTTTCAGAGCCCAGCTCATTTGTGAGGTCAAACACAGGGGACATTTGCTGTCTCTCTTAAACACAGGTGTGTAAGGCTTGGAACCCGGAAGCTGTCTACTTTCTGCATTAGAACTTCTCCTCCCTCCTGAGATGTTATGACGAGGTGTGTCCAGCACTCACAGAACCTGCCATCCTACCAAACCCCCATCTTGCAGAAGCCAAACCCCTCACTTGAACGTTGAGCTATGTCCCTCTTCTGGTGGAGAGTAGCTGGTCTACTGACATTCCTTCAGGGACCTTGGAACCCCAGCATTTCTCGAATAGGCCCAGAGAGTCTTTTTTAAAAAGAAGTTTCTAAAACACAAGGAGGTCATTTCTCTCCCTCCCCCAATCAAGTAGAGACTGAGAACAGAAAGGTTTGGTCACTATTTAGGAAAAGGGAGTTCAGTGAGACTCAGAGGGGGGACAAAGCTGACCTGTCACATCTGTGGCTGAGGACAAAGCCCTGAGAGGCTCCCTTTCCTTTTGAACCAGGCGAACTTCAAAAGCAGGCAATGGCTTCCAAGAAGCACCCATGACCCGGGGCCCCAGCAAGTCCTTCCTTCTTCTTGTTACTTCCATGCACTAGCTGACCACGTACCCTGAAGTTCACGATAGAGTAGGAAAGTGAAAAATAGGGCGACTCCCTCTTCCTTTTCTTTCCAGTCCTTTTTTATTTGTCAGGCATTCAAAGGTAGAGAGTACCTGTAGAATGTGCTGGATCAAGAAGTGAAATAAAAACAGTTCAGTTAGTTTTGTGCAGCGTTTCCACTGTTTTGGTAAGTATTCATGTATGAGTTATGAAATACAAATCATGTAATTTTGGTGACTTTGCATACAAGGTAAAGGTTCTTATATTTGTATTTAAAAGAAGCACTATACAGTATAAAGATGGATGGCAAAATCCATACTAATAATTAAAAAATTAATTTTTCTTGATTCAGAACAACATCAAGTAGCAAATAAAACATACACACATACACACACAGAGAGAGAGAGAGAGAGAGAGAGAGAGAGAGGAAAAGCCTTTATATGTTTTTACCTTTAATGGCTCCTCTTTTCTGCTTTTTATTTATTTTTAAAAAATTTTTATTGAAGTATAGTTGATTTACAATGTTGTGTTAGTTTCAGGTGTACAGCAAAGTGATTCAGTTATACATACACATGTATCTATTCTTTTTCAGATTCTTTTCCCGTATAGGTTATTACAGAATATTGAGTAGAGTTTCCTGTGCTATACAGTAGGTCCTTGTTGTTTATCTATCTTATATATAGTAGTGCTCGTATGTTAATCCCAAACTCCTAATTTATCTCTCCCTCCCCACCTTTCTCCTTTGGTTACCATAAGATTGTTTTCTATGCCTGTGAGTCTCTTTCTGTTTTGTAAATAAGTTCATTTGTATCATTAGTTTAGATTCCACATATAAGTGGTATCATATGATATTTCTCTTTCTCTATCTGAGTTACTTCACTTAGTATGATAGTATCTAGGTCCATCCATGTTGCTGCAAATGGCTTTACTTCATTCTTTTTTTATGGGTGAGTAATCTTCCATTGCACGTATGTACCACATCTTCTTTATCTATTCCTCTGTTGATGGACATTTAGGTTGCTTCCATGCCTTGGCTATTGTAAACAGTGCTGCAATGAACATTGGGGCACATGTATCTTTTCGGATTAGAGTTTTCATCTTTTCTGAATACATGCCCAGTAGTGGGATTGCTGGGTCATGTGGTAGTTCTATTTTTGTTTTTTAATGAACCTCCATACTGTTCTCCATAGTGGCTGTATCAATTTACATTTCCACCCACAGTCTAGCAGGGTTCCCTTTTTTTCACACCCTCTCCAGCATTTGTTATTTGTAGACTTTTTGATGATGGCCTTTCTGACTGGTGTGAGGTTTCCCTGTTTTTTAAAAAAGGAGTTCTGAAGTTTCATTTTGCACCGGGCCTTGCAGATTCTGCAGCTGACCCTGTACCTGTACCAACATTAAACTGTGCACAGATGCTCACTTTCCTTTTTCCTTTCTTGGCTCTTATGAGTCTGTATGTGAACGAGGACCCAGCAGCCACTTTGAAGATAAAGCTGTCCACCTCTCCCCGCTATTCATTCAAGATGAATCTTTAAAAAAATGTGTTGGTTTACAAACTGATTGCAGAGATTATCTTTAACCTGCACTGATTAATAGGTACAGGTCCTTTACCTTATGGTTAGATTGATGTATTTGTTACATCTGTATCTCAGAGGTGAATATAATATTTTAAAATTTAACTCGTGTTGTTATGAATATCTGGGAGCAGAGTGTGGAATACTTTGCCTAAGGTGGAATTTCTTCTTGTCTTGTAGTTTATTTAGAGCAATTATTAAGCGTGGCTTAACTATTAAAAGTATGGAAATATATGTATATTCAATAATGTAATTTTCTACAATTCTGAGAAATAATATGTTTTACTGGAGATGAGTGTGTAGCATCATGTTAAAATTGTTGAGAGGATTGGTTCAAGATGGCGGAGTAGAAGGACATGCGCTCACTCCATCTTGCGAGAGCAACAGAATCACAACTAACTGCTGAACAGTCATGGACAGGAAAACACTGGAACTCACCAAAAAGATACCTCACATCCAAAGACAAAGGAGAAGCCCCATAGGAGGGGTGTAATCACAGTAAAATCAAATCCCATAACCGCTGGGTGGGCGACTCACAAACTGGAGAACACTTATACCACAGAAGTCCACCCACTGGAGTGAAGGTTCTGAGCCCCATGTCAGGCTTCCCAACCTGGGGGTCCGGCAATGGGAGGAGGAATCCCCAGAGAATCAGACTTTGAAAGCCAGTGGGATTTGATTGCAGGACTTTGACAGAACTGGGGGAAACAGAGACTCCACACTTGGCGGGCACACACAAAGTAGTGTGCACATTGGGACCCAGGGGAATGCACCCTGGGTGACCCCATAGGAGACCAAACCAGACATACCTCCTAGTGTTGGAGGGTCTCCTGCAGAGGCAGGGGGTGGCTGTGGCTCACTGTGGGGACAAGGACACTGGCAGCAGAAGTTCTGGGAAGTACTCCTTGGCATGAGCCCTCCCAGAGTCTGCCAGTAGCCCCACCAAAGAGCCCAGGTAGGCTCCAGTGTTGGGTTGCCTCAGGCCACACAACCAACAGGGAGGGAACCCAGCCTCACCCATCAGTAGACAAGCAGATTAAAGTTTTACTGAGCTCTGCCTACCAGAGCAACACCCAGCTCAACCCACCACCACTCCCTCCCATCAGGAAGATTGCACAAGCCTCTTAGGTAGCCTCATCCACCAGAGGGCAGACAGCAGAAGCAAGAAGAACTACAATCCTGCACCCTACAGAATGAAAACCACAATCACAGAAATACAGACAAAAAGAAAAGGCGGAGGACTATGCCCCAAAAAGAAGGAACAAGATAAAACCCCAGAAAAACAAGAGAATGAAGTAGAGATAGGCTACCTTCCAGAAAAAGAATTCACAATAATGATAGTGAAGGTGATCCAGGACCTCGGAAAAAGAATGGAAGCAAAGATGGAGAAGATGCAAGAAATATTTAACAAAGACCTACAAGAATTAAAGAACAAAGAAAAAGAGATGAACAATACAATAACTGATATTAAAAATACACTAGAAGGAATCAATAGCAGAAAAACTGAGGCAGAAGAGCGGATAAGTGACCTGGAAGACAGAATGGTGGAAATCACTGCCACAGAACAGAATAAAGAAAAAAGAACGAAAAGAAATGAAGACAGCTTAAGAGACCTTTGGGACAACATTAAATGCACCAACATTCGCATTATAGGGGTCCCAGAAGGAGGAGAGAGAGAGAAAGGACCTGAGAAAATATTTGAAGAGATTATAGTCAAAAACTTCCCTAACATGGGAAAAGAAATAGCCATCCAAGTCCAGGAAGCGCAGAGAGTCCCATACAGGATAAACCCAAGGAGAAACACGCTGAGACACATAGTAATCAAAGTGGCAAAAATTAAAGACAAAGAAAAATTATTAAAAGCAACAAGGGAAAAATGACAAAAAACATACAAGGGAATTCCCAAAAGTTTAACAGCTGATCTCAGCAGAAACTCTACAAGCCAGAAGGGAGTGGCATGATATACTTAAAGTGATGAAAGGGAAGAACCTACAACCAAGAATACTCTACACAGCAAGGATCTCATTCAGATTTGATGGAGAAATCAAAAGCTTTACAAACAAGCAAAAGCTAAGAGAATCAGTATCACCAAACCAGTGTTACAACAAATGCTAAAGGAACTTCTCTAAGTGGGAAACACAAGAGAAGAAAAGGACCTACAAAAGCAAACCCAAAACAATTAAGAAAATGGTAATAGGAACATACATATCTATAATTACCTTAAATGTGAATGGATTAAATGCTCCAACCAAAAGACACAGGCTTGCTGAATGGATACAAAAACAAGACCTATATATATGCTGTCTACAAGAGACCCACCTCAGACCTAGGGACACATACTGACTGAAAGAGAGGGGATGGAAAAAGATATTCCATGCAAATGGAAATCAAAAGAAAGCTGGAGTAGCAATACTCATATCAGATAAAATAGAGTTTAAAATAAAGAATGTTACAGGAGACAAGGAAGGACACTACTTAATGATCAATGGATCAATCCAAGAAGAAGATATAACAATTATAAATATATATGCACCCAGCATAGGAGCACCTCAATACATAAGGCAAATGCTAACAGATATAGAGGAAATCGCCAGTAACACAATAATAGTGGGGGACTTTAACATCTCACACCAATGGACAGATTTTCCAGACAGAGAATTAATGAGGAAACACAAGCTTTAAATGACACAATAGACCAGATAGATTTAATTGATGTTCATAGGGCATTCCATCTGAAAACAGCAGATTACACTTTCTTCTCAAGTGCACACGGAACATTCTCCAGCATAGATCACATCTTGGGTCACAAATTAAGCCTCAGTAAATTTAAGAAAATTGAAATCATATCAAGCATCTTTTCCCACCACAACGCTATGAGATTAGAAATAAATTACAGGAAAAAAAAGGTAAAAAAACACAAACACGTGGAGGCTAAAAAATACACTACTAAATAACCAAGAGATCACTGAAGAAATCAAAGAGGAAATCAAAAAGTATCTAGAGAAAAATGACAATGAAAACATGATGATCCAAAATCTATGGGATGCAGCAAAAGCAGTTCTAAGAGGGAAGTTTACAGCAATACAATCCTACCTAAAGAAACAAGAAAAATCTCAAATAAACAATCTAACTTTACACCTAAAGGAACTAGAGAAAGAAGAACAAACAAAACCCAAAGTTAGTAGAAGTAAAGAAATCATTAATATCAGAGCAGAAATAAATGAAATAGAAACAATGAAAGCAATAGCAAAGATCAATAAAACTAAAAGCTGGTTCTTTGAGAAGATAAACAAAATTGATAAAACTTTAGCCAGACTCATCAAGAAAAAGAGGGAGAGGACTCAAATCAATAAAATTAGAAATGAAAAAGGAGAAGTTACAACAGATACCGCAGAAATACAAAGCATCCTAAGAGACTACTGCAAGCAACTCTATGCCAGTAAAATGGACAACCTGGAAGAAATGGACAAATTCTTAGAAAGGTATAACCTTCCAAGACTGAACCAGGAAGAAACAGAAATTATGAACAGACCAATCACAAGTAATGAAATTGAAACAGTGATTAAAAATCTTCCAACAAACGAAAAGTCCAGGACCAGATGGCTTCACAGGTGAATTCTATCAAACATTTAGAGAAGAGCTAACACCCATCCTTCTTAAACTCTTCCAAAAAATTACAGAGGAAGGAACACTCACAAACTCATTCTATGAGGCCACCATCACCCTGATACCAAAACCAGACAAAGATACTACAGAAAAAGAAAATTACAGACCAATATCACTGATGAATATAGATGCAAAAATTCTCAACAAAATACTGGCAAACAGAATCCAACAACACATTAAAAGGATCGTACACCATGATCAAGTGGGATCTATCCCAGGGATGCAAGGATTATTGAATATACGCAAATCAATCAATGTGATACACCATTTTAACAAATTGAAAGATAAAAACCATATGATCACCTCAATAGATGCAGAAAAAGCTTTTGACAAAATTCAACACCCACGTATGATAAAAACTCTCCAGAAAGTGAGCATAGAGGGAACTACCTCAATATAATAAAGGCCATATATTACAAACCCACAGCAAACGTCATTCTCAATGGTGAAAAACTGAAAGCATTTCCTCTATGATCAGTAACCAAGACAAGGATATCCACTCTCGCCACTATTATTCAACATTGTTTTGGAAGTCCTAGCCATGGCAATCAGAGAAAAAAAGAAATAAAAGGAATACAAATTGGAAAAGAAGAAGTAAAGCTGTCACTGTTTGCAGATGACATGATACTATACGTAGAAAGTCCTAAAGATGCCACCAGAAAAGTACTAGAGCTAATCTAGTACTTGGTAAAGTTGCAGGATACAAAATTAATACACAGAAATCTCTTGCATTCCTATACACTAACAACAAGAGATCAGGGAACGTAATTAAGGAAACAATCTCATTCACCATTGCAACAAAAAGAATAAAATACCTAGGAATAAACCTACCTAAGGAGGTAAAAGACCTGGACTCATAAAACTATGACACTGATGAAAGAAATCAAAGATGACACAAACAGGTGGAGAGATATACCATGTTCTTGGATTGGAAGAATCAACATTGTGAAAATGACTATATTACCCAAGGCAACCTGCAGATTCAATGCAATCGTTATCAAACTACCAATAACTAGAACTAGAACAAAAAAAAAATCTTAAAATTTATATGGAGACATAAGAGACCCCAAAGAGCCAAAGCAATCTTGAGAAAGAAAAACGGAGCTGGAGGAATCAGACTCCATGACTTGAGACTATACTACAAAGCTACAGTAATCAAGCCAGTGTGGTACTGGCACAAAAACAGAAATATAGATCAATGCAGCAGGATAGAAAGCCCAGAGATAAACCCACACACCTATGGTCAACTAATCTATGACAAAGGAGAGAAGGATATACAATGAAGAAAAGACAGTCTCTTCCATAAGTGGTGCTGGGAAAACTGGACAGCTACATATAAAAGAATGAAATTGGAACACTCCCTAACACCATACACAAAAATAAACTCAAAATGGATTAAAGACCTAAATCTAAGACTGGACACTATAAAACTCTTAGAGGAAAACATAAGAAGAACACTCTTTGACATAAATCACAGCAAGACCATTTTTGACCCACCTCCTAGAGTAATGGAAATAAAAACTAAAATAAACAAATGGGACCTAATGAAACTTAAAAGCTTTTGTACCAAAAAGGAAACTGTAAACAAGACAAAAAGACAACCCTCAGAATGGGAGAAAATATTTGCAAATGAATCAATGGATAAAGGCTTAATCTTCAAAATATATAAACAGCTCATTCAGCTCAATATCAAAAAAACAAAAAACCCAATCCAAAAATGGGCAGAAGACCTAAATAGACTTTTCTCCAAAGAAGACATACAGATGGCCTAGAGGCACTGAAAAGCTGCTCAACATCACTAATTATTAGAGAAATGCAAATCAAAACTATGATGAGGTATCACCTCACACCAGTTAGAATGGGCATCATCAGAAAATCTACAAACAACAAATGCTGGAGAGGGTGTGGAGAAAAGGGAACCCTCTTGCACTGTTGGTGGGAATGTAAATTGATACAGCCACTATGGAGAACAGTATGGAGGTTCCTTAAAGAACTAAAAATAGAAGTACACTATGACTCAGCAATCCCGCTACTGGGCGTATACCCAGAGAAAACCATAACTGAAAAAGACACATGCACCCTAGTGTTCACTGCAGCACTATTTACTATAGCCAGGACATGGAAGCAACCTAAGTGTCCATCAGCAGATGAATGGATAAAGAAGATGTGGCACATATATACAACAGAATATTACTCAGCCATAAAAAGGAATAAAATTGGGTCATTTGTAGACACATGGATGGATCTAGAGACTGTCATACAGAGTGAAGTAAGTCAGAAAGAGAAAAACAAATACCATACATTAACACATATATGTGGAATCTAGAAAAATGGTACAGATGAACCAGTTTGCAAGGCAGAAATAGAGACACAGATGTAGAGAACAAACGTATGGACACCAAGGGGGGAAAGCGAGGCGGGCAGAGGGATGAACTGGGAGACTGGGATTGACATATATACACTAATATGTATAAAATAGATGATTAATAAAAACCTGCTGTATAGAACGGGGAACTCCACTTCACTGTACAATAGAAACTAACACAGCACTCTAAAACAACTATACCCTAATAAAAAGAGAAAAAATATCGTTGAAATGACTTTATATTTTGTAATGATTTTAATGTTGTTGTAACTCAAATTGGCAGATAAAGCAGACTTTAGTTTTCCTCAGTAAACATTTATAGCCTAACTGCCTTAGGACATTATGTTTCACAGTATTTGGCTCATAATAACGACTTTTGGAATTAAACAGTTTGGCTTATACTAATTTTTGACAACTGCTGTGTCTATTCCTTCCTAGCTTTATAGATTATAGAATAAAGTAGGTGGACATCACATACATAATAATAATTTTATGAACAAAACTAAAAACCCCTGACTAATGTGTATAAATTTCAGTGACTAATCCTTTAGGTACTTTATTGTTCAGTTATCTGTTTTATTTTCCTCCTTTCCCCCTGTATTCTCTGTGTTTTTATTTGCAATGTTAGGAAATAAATGGGAAGATATTTGCTCTCTTGTTCATTTAGTCATTCAATCAAAAAATGTTTATAGACCAACTGAATCTAATCTGCTTTTGGAACAAGGAAAGGTAAAAATTAAATTTAAAAAATTTCAGATGGTCTCCAGTACCAGTCAGTTGAATGATCACTCAGCAATTATATTATGTTCCTTATACCAGGCTCTGGGGCTCAGAGTACCTGCCCACCAGGAGCTCTCTGTTTAGTGGCGGAGACATACAGTACACACGCAAGTGTGCTTGAGCTGAGTGGTCAGAGAAGACCCTGCTGAGAGCTGACATTCCAGCTACACCTGAATGGCAGGATGGAGCATCCTCACACTGGAAACTCTTCCTTCCCTTGGACCCAGCCCTGCATCTTTCTGCCACTCCTACCCTCTTGCTGCCAGCTCCTTCTCAGGCTCCATCTTGACTCCTGATTCTCTTTGTGTATAAACATCATAGCTTCAGGGTATGATTCCTAGATATCTTCATCTCTCAGTCTATATCTCTGGTTCAAAACCTTTCTGGGTAATGGATTTTTGAGAATCTGAAGAAAGGTATAGGTCCTGTTCCCTGATAAAATGAACAAAATCTTATAAAATGTTTAGGGAATTAAAAGAACCCACTGAAACTACTCTTGGAAACTACAGAGGTGCATGGACCCCAAGTTGAGGATCCCTCCTTTACCTGCTCTTCCTGGTCAATTTCAACCACACCTCTGGCATTAGCCACACCAGGAACTCTGGAGTCTGTGTCCTCAGCACAGATTCAGCTCTGTATATCTGACTGCCTTCCACATATTTCCACTGCATGTCCCAAAGTCACCTTCCTTTAGTATGTTCAACGGGGAACACACTTATCCCCCAAATGTCACTGTTTATTTCCTCCCCTCCACCTCTGTCTCCTACAAGTTCTGTCTTGGTGAATGGCAGCACCATTCTCTGAGCCGGGCTCTCTAGAATCCTGGGTGTCTCCCTGCATTTCTGTCCCTCTCTGTACACTCTGAATCAAACATCCTTTCCTGTTCCAAGGAGCTGCCACATCCATTATCTTTTCCTCATTCCCAATGACACACCTGCTCTGTAATCTCCCTCGCATTCCCTTTATCTATGCCTTTTAGTCTCTTTCTTTCTTGGATATTATTAGAGTGGGAGTGGGAAAGCAGCCATTCAGAAAATGGGTGGGTTTGCTGATTTGGGATTTCTGAGTAGCACTAAAGCATCCAGTCAGTTCTCATTAAAAAGGAATTCCCTGGGAGTAAATATTTGCAAATAATGCACCTGACAAGGGGTTAATATCCAACATATAAAAACAGTTCCTACAACTCAATATTGAAAAAGAAACCTATGAAAAAATGGGCAGAAGACCTAAATAGACATGGCCAACAGGCACATGAAAAGATGCTCAACATTGCTAATTATTAGAGAAAAGTAAATCAAAACCACAATGAGATATCACCTCACATCAGTCAGAATGGCCATCATCAAAAATCTACAAATAATAAATGCTGGAGAGGGTGTGGAGAAAAGGGAACCCTCCTACATGGTTAAAGGGAATGTAAATTGGTATAGTCACTATTCAGAAAAGTATGGAAGTTCCTTAAAAAACTAAAAATAAAACTACCATATGATTCAGCAATCCCACTCCTGGGCATATATCCAGAAAAGATAAAACTCTAATCAGAAAAGACACGTGCACCCCAATATTCATTGCAGCACTATTTACAATAGCCAGGACATGGAAGCAACCTAAATGTCCATCAACAGAGGAATGGATAAAGAAGATGTGGTACATATATACAATGGGATATTACTCAGACATAAAAAAGAACGAAATAATGGCATTTGCAGTAACATGGATGGACCTAGAGATTATCATACTAAGTGAAGTAAGTCAGAAAAAGACAAACACCACATGATATCAGTTATATGTGGAATCTAAAAAAGAATACAAATGAACTTATTTACAAAACAGAAACAGATTCACAGACATAGAGAACAAACTTATGGTTCCCAAAGTGGATGGGAGCGGGAGAGGGATAAATCAGGAGTTTGGGATTAACAAATACCAACTACTATACATAAAATAGATAAACAATAAGGACCTACTGTATAGCACAGGGAACTAGATTCAATATCTTGTAATAACCTATAATGGAAAAGAATATGAAAAAGAATACATAATATGTATAACTGAAACACTTTGCTGTACACCTGAAACTAACACAATATTGTAAATCAACTAAACTAACCCTAAACTTCAATAAAAAATTATTAATGAATAATGTATTTTTCCCTCACCCAAAGATAGTTATTAATTTTCTCATTGTCTTTTCATTGACCAGGTAAACAGCTTCACTTCGCTTAATTTCCACCGATTTCCATCCGTATTTCTATCTTTTGAATCCTTTCAATATTTTCCTCATACATAGTAATGTTTAATTCAGAACTGAAAATTGGATGCTGGTAATTCAGTCAATTCAACAATTATATATTTTTCATCCTCAATAAATGGAGATCTTATGGTAGAAGCTTATTAGATTTACACATGATACAATTAGGCAAAACAATTTAAGGCAATTCAATACAGAATGTAAATAAGGGGGTCAAAAAAAATGTGATTAAGCCACGATATGCCTGGCTTTGAGATGGGTAGAAAAAAGTGAGACAAACCACAAACTATTGATTAAGGTTTGGTAATATGCAGATCAGTGATTTATGGTTTTAGAGAAGTCTTAGTGGGAAACAATTATTGCAATTAAAAGGATGCTGCCTGAGAAGACTCTTTTCCTGCGATTCTTCCCCTTTTGCTTCCTTCTTCAGCTCTGCTCTGAGGAACCCCCTTGAGTGAGAAGCTGTGCTCTGATTTTCCTCCAAGAGGAATGAAATCGGGGCTCCTGCCTCTCACTTCCACAGGATAGTTTCTGGTTTCTTTTGCTTTACATATTTGCCTTCTCTGTTAGATTGCATTTAATATGGAGTTCCAGGAAAGAAAAAAGAGGAAAATATTGTTATGGAGTATGAATAAAGTTACTCTCTACTGAAAATATTCTTTTGATTGTTTGGATTCTTCTGTCAAAAATCAGAATGTTAAAATTTTTATTATAGACAGTATTATTTATGTTTGCTACATGACTGTCTGATGCATCTGTGTTGAGAATTCAAAGGTTTATAAGATTCTACTGTTTGGGTCTCAAGTGAAAGACTCCTTTTACTTTTCCTAGTTATAATTTTGTAGAACCATAGACTTTGGCAGTGGGAAAAAAAACCCCAAGGAAACATCTGGGCCGCGCTTCTGACTTTGGTGGGTTAGTTATAATTAATTGCATTTTATAGATGTCATATCCAAGGCTCAAAAAAGGCACTGGTCCACGACATGTTATGACACTGAGTGCCAATGAAAATTAAATCTTTCACATAAACTTGTGTAGATTTTGAATTAAATATGCTTGAGTTTTCATTCATGTTTTGAACACTTTGCTGATCAATATCCAAAAAATATGAACAAATCAGTGCATTAAATTTCCACAATTTCAACATGGGGGTAATAGATTACTTAGTTGCTAGCTGTCCTCAATATTTTATTTCTTTAATGAATATTTTACTTTCTTCTTTTCTTTTTTTTTTAAATTTTTTATTTATTATTTATTTATTATTTTTTTTAATTTTTGGCTGTGTTGGGTCTTCGTTTCTGTGTGAGGGCTTTCTCCAGTTGCGGCGAGCGGGGGCCACTCTTCATCGCGGTGCGCGGGCCTCTCACTATCGCTGCCTCTCTTGTTGCGGAGCACAGGCTCCAGACGCGCAGGCTCAGTAGTTGTGGCTCACGGGCCCAGTTGCTCCGCGGCATGTGGGATCTTCCCAGACCAGGGTTCGAACCCGTGTCCCCTGCATTGGCAGGCAGACTCTCAACCACTGCGCCACCAGGGAAGCCCCTCTTCTTTTCTTTAATAGAAACCGGCTCTCATTTTGTGGCCTCTGCTCCCCTGCAGCCACTTGAAATGATCCTGTGCACCCTCTCACTTCAGGGAGGCATTGGAAGCCCATCTTGCATCTTCTTTTTTTCTAGTGCCACTTGCTGATTATTGTACCTTCTGACTGAATCTTACCTCTGCCCTTGTAAGGCTCACCCTATCATCTACTCCTCTCTCTGTCCCTCTATGTTGCTGTCATTTACCTCCTTCCTGCTCCTTCCTCTCATTCAGTGAAGACTAACCAACTAGCTTATTGTCTTTTTCTCCACCCTAAGTTTCACCTTTATCCTGGGTGACATCCACATGGACAACCCATACCATTTCCTAGAAATTTCTTGACTTTTTCACCTCCATTGACCTTCCTTTCCACTTCATTTTAGCTGGCCTTCTGTGGATATATCTGGGACATCATGAATTGTTTCACCTCTCATTAAAAACAAACACCCCACTTTGGACCAACCCACCAATCCTGCTAGACACCTTATGGACATGGTCTCAGTCTACACCCTTCAACCTTATGGGGAATTTGGGGCTGAGACAAATGTACCAAAGACTCATGTTCCCCTTCCTTAATATATATTTTTTGCTAGCAAATGGCTGCCAATCAAGTTATTATATTTCTTAGCTCCTCTTGCATTTTAGGTGGCAGCACTAATTCTTGCCAAGGACCCAGAGTGTAATGATGTGTGATAATTCCAAGTCCAGGTGGTAAGAAGCAAACATACTTTCTCCAATGTGCTGGCTGAATGTCTTACTCAGGGGTGACCTTGGAAAGCATATGTTGAAAATATTAGGTCATCTGTTAAACTATGTCCCTGAATGACTGTTGGAGTAGAACCCCTCACCTATCTTAATCAAGAACACTCAAGTGATGGAACTGTATTAAGCCATTGAAATATTGGTGTTTGGACTTCCCTGGTGGCACAGTGGTTAAGAATCCTCCTGCCAATGCAGGGGACACAGGTTCGAGCCCTGGTCCGGGAAGAATCCACATGCCATGGAGCAACTAATCCCGTGAGCCACAACTACTGAGCCTGCTCTCTAGAGCCCACGAGCCACAACTACTGAGCCCACGCGTCACAACTACTGAAGCCCGTGTGCCTAGAGCCCATGGTCTGCAACAAAGAGAAGCCACAGCAATGAGAAACCCGTGTACCATAACAAAGGGTAGCTCCCGCTTGCCGCAACCAGAGAAAGCCCGCGCGCAGCAACGAAGACACAATGCAGCCAAAAATAAACAAATATAAAAAAAGGGGGTTTCCCTGGTGGCGCAGTGGTTGAGAATCTGCCTGCCAATGCAGGGGACATGGGTTCGAGCCCTGGTCTGGGAAGATCCCACATGCCATGGAGCGACTAGGCCTGTGAGCCACAACTACTGAGCCTGCGCGTCTGGAGCCTGTGCTCCGCAACAAGAGAGACCGCAACAGTGAGAGGCCCGCGCATCGTGATGAAGAGTGGCCCCCGCTCGCCGCAACTAGAGAAAGCCCTTGCACAGAAACGAAGACCCAACACAGCCAAAAATAAATAAATAAATAAAAATTAAAAAAAAAAAAAGAAATATTGGTGTTTGTTACCAGCAGCCAGTATTGCTCTGATTATTGTTAATAACTAGATATCTAGTTCCTTGATCTCCCCCTGTCCATCTTCTTCACTTTTTTCTTTATTCATTTTAGATTCCTTGGCTAACATTTTCTTGCTAATCTCGAACCAGGTGAACCTTCATCCTTATTTCTCACCTGCTGGGAAAAACCACAGTTTTGGATCACTCTAACCATGTAACTATTTTTCTTCTGTCTCTACTCTTCGCTGCTGGAGAATATTGCATAACTGTGTAGATTTGCACCAGGACATATTCAGGGTCTCCAACTTCACATGGATACTCAGAGCTACTCCAATTAAAAAAATTTTCCAAGTCAGTTTGCTCTCACATTCTCTGTAGTGGTCATTTCAAACATCCAGCCTCAACTCATTCTCCACCCCACTGCAGTCCTTATTCACTTCCAGAATCCCCTAAACCTTGGAGCAGCATGGCTGTGTTGACCCCTCCCTCTCTCTCGGGTCACCTTTCCCTTGTCTTCTGTGACATCCCGCGCTCCTGGTCCCTTTCTGCTTTTCTACCTTTTTATTGAGTCCCTTTGAGGATTCTCTTCCTCCACCCATTTCTTGAAGGTTGATATTCCTTTAGGTTGCATGTAAGTCTCTTCTTTATGTAATATAATCCTCATTAAGTCCCATGGCTAAAAACTGGTTCCATATGCAGATGGCTCCCCAAATTTTACCTACAGTCCTGTGTTCTTCCTAAACTTCAGAGACTTATATCCAACAGCCAGCTAAATATTTACATTTCTATGTTCACAGCTCCTAAAAGTCAACATGTCCTGGAGTGATGACATCATCTTCTGTGCTAGCTTGCCTCTTCTTCTGTAAAACATTGGAAATAGCACAATCACCCACCTACTGCCAATGTTAGAAATTGGGTATTTGATGCCTCCCTTCTTTGTACAAGTTGTTAGTTTTCTGTCCTATCAATATACTGAGTCTATCTACTCTTTATTCCACTGCCCTTTTCTTATTGAAGGCACCTCATCCATTGTGTGGATTATTGTGTCAGCCTCCACGTTGGTCTTCCTCTATGCAGTCTTAACTCTTTCAATCCATTCTCTATATTGCAGCTTGAGTGGTTGTTCTTAAATGCTATTTTTTTCATATCACTCTCTTGATTAAAAGCCTTTAAGGTGTCATGACCCCCAATAGCCAAAGCAGTGTTGAGAAAGAACAAAGTTGGAGGCATCATGCTCCCTGATTTCAAACTATGTTACAAAGCTGTAGTAATCAAAACAATATGGTATTGGCATAAAAACAGACACATAGATTAATGGAAGAGAATAGAGAGCCCAGAAGTAAACCCACACATATATGGTCAATCAATTTATGACAAAGGAGCCAAGAATATACAATGGGGAAAGAATAGTCTCTTCAATAAATGGTGTTAAGAAAACTGGACAGCCACATGCAAAAGAATGAAATTTGACCACCATCTTACACCATACACAAAAATTAAGTCAAAATGGGTTAAAGACTTGACTATAAAACCTGAAACCATGAAACTCCTAGAAGAAAACAAGAGGTAAGCTCCTTGACATAAGCCTTGGCAGTGATTTTTTTGGATATGACGCCAAAAGTAAAAATAAACAAGTGAGATTACATCAAACTAAAATGCTTCTGTATAACAAAGGAAATAATCAACAAAAGGAAAAGGTCACCTATCCAACTGGAGAAAATATTTGCAAATCATATATCTGATAAGGGGTTAATATCGAAAATATATTAAAAAACTCATACAACTCAATTACAAAAAACAATCTAATTAAAAAATTGGCAGAGGATCTGAATAGACATTTTTCCAAAGAAGACATACAGATGGCCAACAGGTAGGTACATGAAAAGGTGCTCAATATCACTGATCATCAGGCAAATGCAAATCAAAACCACAATGAGATTATCACCTCATGTGTGTTAGAAGGCTATCGTCAAAAAGGCAAGAGATAACAAGTGTTGGTGAGGATGTGGAGAAAGAGGAACCCTGGTGCACTGTTGGCAGGAATGTAAACTGGTGCAGCCACTATGGAAAACAGTATGGAGATTCCTCAAAAAATTAAAAATAGAATTACTATATAATACAGCAATTCCACTGCTGGGTATTTATCTGAAGAAAACAAAAACACTAACTTGAAAAGGTATATGAACCTCCATGTTCATTGCAGCATTATTACAATAGTCAAGATATGGAAGCAGCCCAAGTGTCCATCCATGGATGAGTGGCTAAAGAAAATGTGATAAATATATTATTCAGCCATGAAAAACAAAAAGAAAGCTTGCCATTTGCAGCAACATGGATGCGCCTTGCGGGCATTATGCTGAGTGAAATAAGTCAGACAGAGAAAGACAAATAGTGTGTGATCTCACTTCTATGTGGAATCTAAAGAAACAAAAAACAATCCCCTCCCAAATCCACAAAAAAACTGTGTTTATAGATACATAGAGCAGATTGGTTGTTCCAAGGATGGGAGGGGGTGGCAGGTGGATGAAATTTGTGGTGAGGGGTGTCAAAAGGTACAAATTCCAATTATAAAATAAATTAAGTCATGAGGATACAATATATAGCATGATGACTAAAGTTAATGATACTGTATTGCATATTTAAGAGTAGCTTAGAGAGTAAATCTTAAGAGTTCTCATCACAGGAAAAAAAATTGTCACTATGTGTGGTGTTGATTGTTAACTAGACTTCTTGTGGTGGTCATATACACAAATACCAAGTTATTATGCTGTACACCTAAAACTACTATAATGTTATATGTCAGTTATATCTCAATAAAAAATCTTTAATGGTTCTTCATTGCTTTAAGAATAAAACAGCAGTAAGTAATTAGACACCAGTACACGTATAAGTGTAAACAAATGCAATAATACACATTTTTAAATCATTGGTAAATACTGTTCCATAGATTGATATTAGCAACATTAGTATGTGTCTTTTTATTGTCTTAATCAGGTGTTAGCCCTTTTTCAAAAATCATATCATTTATTCTTTACTGAAAATTTTAGAATAATTCTTCTATTAGTTGTTGAGAGTTAAAAGTTAAAATCTATAACGATGATTCTGGAATTGTCCATTGCTCCATTAATTCTCATATTTTTCTTCATGTATTTTAAAGCTCTGTTATTAGGCACATACACATTTATGATTGTTGTATCTTTCTGATATATTGGTTCTTTCATTATTAAGAAATGTCCCTCTTTATCTCCAATAATATTCTTTGTCTTGAGGTCTACTTTATCTAAAAATAGTATAGACACTCTAAGCTTTTTTATGCTTACAGTTTTGCATGGCATATTTTCTGCAACTATTTAATCTATTTGCATATTTACATTTAAATTATGTCTCCTTAAAATAACACATATTTGAGTCTAAAAAAATTCATTCTGATAACCTCTGTCTTATAATTGGGGTGTTTAGTCCGATAATGCAATTACTGGTATGATTAGACTTAGGTCTACCCTTTTACTATTTGTTTTCTTTTTGTCCTCTTGCTTTTTGTTCCTCTGTTCCTCCTTTATTGCTTTCTTTTAGATTAATTGAATATATATTCTTTGGAACTCCATTTTAATTTATAAATTTGGTCTTCAGTTATACCCCTTTTCAGTGTTAGCAGTTGCTCTTGGGATTACAGTGTACATCCTTAACTTTCACAGTCTACCCAGAGTTAATATTGTCTGACTTCATGTAAAATGGGGACATTTTACAACTCTATAGGTCCATTTACTACTTTCCCATCTATTGTGTTATGTCACATATATTTCATCTACTTATGCTGTAAATCTCAGAAGAGTGTTATAGTTTTCACTTTAAAATCATATGCATTTTAAAGAAATTAAAATAAAATAATCATCTATTATGTTAGAATGTATGTTTACAATTTTGATGCTCTTCATTCCTCCCTGAAGTTTGGAATGTCCACCTGGTATTATTTCTCTTCAGCCTAAAATATCTCCTTCAACTTTTGTTTTAGTGCACAGTTGCTGGTCATGAATTCCACTACTTTTCTTTTTATCTGGACATGCGCTTATTTCACTTCATTTGTAAAGGATATTGTTACTGAATTTAGAGTTCTGGGTTGTCTATTTTTTTCTTTCAGCACTTTAGAGACGTTGACCCACTCACTCTGGTTGCCATAACTTCTGAGGGGAAGTCAGTAATTAGTAGAATCATTGTTCAAATTATGTAATTTGTTCTTTATTTATTTATGTATTTTTCTGGCTGCTTTAAGATTCTCTCTTTACGTTGAGGTTTTGAAGTTTGATTGTGGTATGCCTAGATTTGTTTATTTTGAATTTATCCTGCTTGGAGTTTTCTGAGCTTCTTGAAACTGTTAACTTATGTCTTCCATTAAATTTGGGAATTATTGATTCATTATTTCATCAAATATTTTTTCTGCCCCATTTTCTGCTTCTGGGATTGCAATTACCCATATGTGAGACCTTTTGATATATCTTTCATTCTGTTGGAAAGTTCTCTCAGAAATCTACCAGGTTTCCAAATATCTTCAGATTAGAGCATATTTAGAGATATAGGTTGATATTAATTAGTATTTCCCTTTCTGGGTGTTAGAAAGCTGAAAAAAAAAAAAACAACAAAATTGAGGCTCAATCAGGGAAAATATGTTTTGCATATATGATTCCTTTTCACACTTACATTTTCCATTTTATTAACCTCATTAAATATTATTATTTTGCAAACCATCTTTAATTATTTCATAAGAGCTATAATATAATAATGGAGTAACATACAATAAATGCTTGCAAAGGAAATGAAAAAGGCTTCCCCACAAAACTTATAGAAAATAACTCCCAATTGCCCAAAGCATAACCGTGAAAATTGACTCACCAAAAGAAATGTAGTTAAATTTTCATCTAATGAGTATTATATATTTTGAATTATTCCATTTACTATGTTAGAGAAGAGATGAGCAAGACATAGTCCTGGGCCTCAAAGAATTTAAAACTGAGAGAAGTGTAAAAATGTACATAAATAATAACTTTGTGATAAGTCATGGTGACCTTTGCTATTACAGAGAGGAAGCAAAGTTCTGTGGAGCACAGAGAAGAAATTGTGAGGAGTTGGTATTTGATGTGGGTCTGGGAGAATGTGTGAGATTCTGATAGATGGGGAAGAAGTCACCAAGTCACACGGGTGACCTCTATGCAAAGTCAGCAGCATCTGAGGGTTGGGGGAAGACCAGTCATGTGAAGTGGGCTGTTACGTTAGCAGAGGAGACTGTGACTCAAGTAGGGGAAGAGGGTTCCACAGAGCTGAATTCCAGGAGAGACCTCACAGTAGCTGAGAAGTAGCAGAGAGTTTCAAAGCTACAGATCTAAGCTAAGCCAAAGACCAAGTGGCATAAGCTCTCAAAAATGTGCTGCTACAGTTGGTGGCGGTGTGGTGGTGGTGGTGTGAGTGTTTGCAGCTGCAAGCAAGAGGACCAGACAAGTTCTGCTGGCAAAGGAAATGGTGCTCCAGCTGGATTTAATTGTCTTCAGCACCAAGTAGAGCTCCTCCACGGCACATATGAGGGAACATAGGCTGATTGATGAGTTTCTGTTGGATAGTCCATTTTGGTTGCAGCTAGATTTCATGAGAGAGAAGGAGAAAGAGAGAGAAAAATGAGAAATAAAGTGAGACAAACAGGTTGGGAGTAGAATTTTACAGTCCTCATTATGGTAAAATTAAAAAAAAAAATTTTATGGAAAACAAAACATGCACGCAGTTGATAATCAAAGAGTAGCTAAGGGTTTGTAATGAAAAGCTCTCAGTCACACTTCTTCCTTCCCAGAGGAAGCTACTTTTCAATGCTTTCTTCTTGAAGTTTCAGCCTTTCTGCATATAGAATACACATACCATTAATACTTGATTTATTAATTTTAAATACGATTTAGACACTTGATTTAATTTTAGACACGGCTTTCTGCTATAAGAGATAAAATTCAGCTCACTTACGTAATTTACTCAATTTCTTTTTTACTTTATGCCAATATAGTTATTATTTTACTTTTGTTTCTCAAGATAAATTTAAATTATGTATTTTTTCATTGAAGTATAGTAGTGTACAACATAGTGATTCATAATTTTTAAAGGTTATACTCCATTTATAGTTATATATTATATTGGCTATATTCCCTGTATTGTACAATATATCCTTGTTGCTTATTTTATACCTAATAGTTTGTACCTCTTACATTCCTACCTCTATATTGACCCTCCTCCTTTCCCTTTCCCCACTGGTAACCACTAGTTTGTTCTCTATATCTGTGAGTCTGCTTCTTTTTTGTTATATTCACTAGTTTGTTGTATTTTTTAGATTCCACATATAAGTGATATCAGACAGAATTTGTCTTTCCCTGTCTGACTTATTTCACCTAGCGTAATGCCCTCCAAGTCCATCCATGTTGCTGCAAATGGCAAAATTTCATCCATTTTTATGACTGAGTACAATTTCATTATGTGTATGTATATATATATATATATATATATATATATATATATATATATATATATATACCACATCTTCTTTATCCATTTATCTGTTGATGGACACTTAGGTTGTTTGCATATCTTGGCAATTGTAAATCATGCTGCTATGAACATTGGGGTTTCTTTTGGATAAATACAAAGCAAGGAGTGGAATTGCTGGGTGGTATGTTAGCTCTATTTTTAGTTGTTTGAGAAGTCTTCACACTGTTCTCCTTAGCGGCTGCACCAATTTACATTCCCACTAAGAGTAACAGTGTAGGAGGGTCCCCTTTTCTCTACATCCTTGCCAACATTTGTTATTTGTGTTCTTTTTTTTTTTTTTTTTATGATGGCCATTCTGACAGGTGTGAGGTGATATCTCATTGTGGTGATTTGCATTTCCCTGGTGATTAGAGATGTTGAGCATCTTTTCATCGTCTGTTGGCCAACTGCATGTCTTCTTTGGAAAAATGCAAAATTATCTTCTCCCATTCTGTAGGTTGTCTTTTTATTTTGCTCACAGTTTCCTTTGCTGTGTGAAACTTTTAAGTTTAATTAGGTCCCATTTGTTTAGTTTTGCTTTTATTTCCTTTGCTTTAGGAGACAGATCCAAAAAGAAAAATATTGCTACAATTTATGTCAAAGAGTATTCTGCCTGTTTTAAATAATTAATTAAATAATGTATTTTAAATTCTTGTTGCATACTATAGGCAATAACTCTTGACTCCCCACATTGGAATGTGACTTTCCTTCAACTTTTATTTCTCTCTTTCACCAAATTTCTGGCATTTCACTTTAAATTGTTAAGGTTGATAAGACATAAATTGTATTTAGTAATTATAATTAATTCTTCTGCTTTTATTTAGTGATGGATTCTGAAACTTGAAAATCAGCAAATACTATTTACTTTGTTATGGCTATGTAACTACTTTTGCTCTGGCTCGCATTATGCTTTGATTATATTTCATTTTTTAGGCATCTTTTGGTTTTTTTCCTGAAGATTTTACTTATGTTTCTAATTTGTTGCATTTGTTTTTGTTACACTCACAAGTTCTTTATAATTTCTCAAGAATAATATCAAATCTGCAATATTTTTCTGAGATAGCTTCTTCCTGGAACTCTGTATCTTCCAGCTACAAGGTTTATAGTGAGTTTATAACTATTTCATTCCTTTATAACAATTTTAAAGGGTCTTGATAAACAGCAGAGATCAATACTTGTGGTCACTCCTCCAGTTTGACCTTCGTTACTCTGGCCTTTACTGAAGCAGGAAGATGCCTGCTAGAACCTAATTCTAACCTAGGCTTTTTAAAAAACATGTTCAGTCTTTACGAACTTTGTATGTGTGAAACAGAACTCTTTTCTACCCAACCCCTAAACCAACCAGCTCCTCTTTAAAATGCAAGTGTTCTGAATGGGTTCAACCTTCAATCTCAAGGTGTTCTCCTAGGCCTTGTTCACATCGTATTTTTAGGGTCTCAGGGAAATCTCATCCTATCCTAGCTTCAGTTACCACCCATTTGCTGATAAGTCCTGAGTCAGGATCTCTGGCTGAGACCTCTCTTTGGAGCGCCTTTCTTGCCTGGTAGCCCTGTCCTGCAGCATCCCAACGTCATCCCAGCGTCATCCCAGTGTCATCCCAGCGTCATCCCAGCGTCAGCACGTTCAGAGCCGCTCACCATCTCTCCTCCTCCACCTGCTCCTCCTCTTGTGGTCCTGGCCTCACCCAGGGGAACCATCACCTCTATGCTGAAGTCAGGGATCTGATAGTCACTCGTGACTCCTTTGGTTTTTTTCACTCCCTGGGGTCCCCCCCAACCGTCAATTGCTGTCAAATCCATCCCATAAATATTTCTCAAATTCATTCTATTTCTTAATCCCTGCCGCCACCATTTGAACTGGTGCTGGTTGTCTGAATTATTCCAAACTTCCCGACTAGTCTCTCTTTTTAAAAAAAATTCATTAATTAAAATTTTCTTTTGAATTTTTGAATTCTATTTTATTTATTTTTTATACAGGAGGTTCTTATTAGTAATCTATTTTATACATATTAGTGTATATATGTCAATCCCAATCTCCCAATTCATCCGACCAGTCTCTTTGACTCTCCTTACTTCTGCCTGGGACACATTTCCCTCTCTGTTTGCTCTAATTTCTATTTATCTTTTAGGCACTTTTCCTTTAGAAAGATAGGAGAGAGGCCTATATGAGGTTAGAAACTCTTGCTAAGTATTTTCACATCTCCTCTCCTCTCTGTAACAGTATGTCACTTTGTAGTATAATTTTCCTTTGTTAGCCTGTTCTATTGACTAATCAAAATTGTGTCATTCTTACTCAGTTTTATGTTCCTGGTGCTTAGCACCATGTGTGGGACATAACAGAAGCAAAATACATATTTTTGAGTGTTGAACAAATGAATGAATGTTGTGTTTAGTATTCTTTTGGAAGCTCTTCCTCCATTTTGATCATTTTAGTGTCTGAATAGAAAATTAGGTTAATCGTGTATCAAGAGACATCTTTTGACTAATACATTTCTCACGTGATTATTAAACAACCATTATCTTTAATTCTACTCATGAATGGAATTTTTTCTTCCATTGCCTGCAAAAGCATTTCTCACTTTTTAGTTCTCTTCCTACTTGTCAGGGCTGTGAATGTGTATCATTTGCTGTTCTCTGGGGCCTCCTGGTTTCTTAGTACTCTTTCGTAATAATCGAGTCATTTAAAATTTTTTGTCTTTTTAAATTTTATAGAAGCATAGTTGATTTACAATGTTGTGTTAATTTCTTCTGTACGGCAAAGTGACTCGACCATATATATACATATATATATGTGTATATATATATATTCTTTTTCATGTTCTTTTCCATTATGGTTTGTCACAGAATATTGAATATTGCTTCCTGTGCTATACAGTAGGACCTTGTTATTTATCCATCCTATATATAATATTTTGCCTCTGCTAACCCCAAACTCCCACTCCTTCCCTCCCCCACCTCTCCTCCCCCTTGGCAGCCACAACATTTAAAAAAAATTATCAAGAGAAGTTTTCAATTAGAAGTATAGTAAAGGGTTATCTCCAAAGGCAATATATAATTGAATAGAGATAAAACCTTTGTAAATATACCTGACAAATTAGAATACATTTGAGTGATTATCTTGATGGAACATATTCTAAATATCTACCATCTAAATTCTAAAATTAGAAACTGCCTCAGCAGTGAATTTAATACATGGGATGACAGATATGTGAAAACACGATGCCCACATCACTTAATGGCACTTTACATAGGTTAGAAAAGTTATATCTTGGTGCACACTGAAAACTATTTCATTCAGAGTGGGAAATGTGGGCAAACCAACAGTTTGTAGAGTCACTTTTTTCAAAATCAAACATGTGGAAACTGAAGGGGATCAGGACCTGTCACCCCAAAATGGCATAAGGATTGTTTGGAAGATGCAGGAAGAATTCTCTTCCCTCCCCTCTTCTGCCTAAAAGCAGGGCATAAATTTCCCTTTGTGAAGGTATCCCCTTCTTCTGTTTCAGGAAGAGAAGAGTAACTCTTATCACTGGAGATGGAGAGTTGGCCACAGATGGGTCCGCATAAACAATCTTACTAAAATAACCCTTATCTTCCATTAGTTCCCCCAAATATTTCCTAGTCATTTCACCACAATTTAGTGTCCTTCTAAGACCAACCCCCCTTTCCTTTGTGAAAATGGTATACAAACCCCTGAGTCTAAATGCTTCTTTGGGTTTCACTTATTTTCTGTGAACTCCTATGCATGTAAAATACTAATACTATTTTTGTTCCTTTTATCTTGTTAATCTGTCTTTGGTCAGTTAAATTTGCAGGCCCCCAGGCATTAAACCTAAGAGGGTAGAGGACAGAACAAGATAATTTTAACACTGTCTGAGAAGGAAAAAGATGGGATCACCATCGGAACTGTTTCGAAGCCTCTGCTTAGTGAGTCTTATTTCTGGCTAGTTTCTCGTGTATTGAGAGGGTCCCCCAAATGGATTTTTCAGGATGGAAGAACCTTTGCTTTTTTATGAGCATAAGGAAGTGAGTCAATGGAAAAGTGAAAATGCTAGAGAGAGAAGACTTAAGTGGGTTTTCAGGCCCCTGAATAGTTGGTGAAGTTTGGAACCTAAGACAGGGGTGGGATTCACTTTACAAAAGGATGGAAAGACAAAGAATATGAAATGAATTATCTACAATAAAGAGGTGAAGATGATGATAGTTGAAGGATCTTGGTTTTACAACAAAGTAGGAGGCAAAGGCCTCTGGTTAAGTTGCTGGGAGGGAGGTGTTACATGGGGTCTTTGATCCTCAGGATTTGGTACTACATCTGGTGATTACGGGTTAAATTGTTTCCCTCTACCTGTACCACATTCATATGTTGAGGTCCTAATCCCCAGGACCTCAAAATGTGATTTAATTTGGAAATAAGATGTAATTAGTGAAGATGAGGTTATAGTGGAGTAGGTTGGGCCCCTCATCCAATATGACTAGTGTCCTTATAAAAACGGGGAAGTGTGGACACAGATGCACACAGAAGGAAGACGATGTGAAGAAACCCAGGGAAACAGCTGTCATCTATAAGCCAAGGAGAGATGCCAGGGGTAGATCTTTCCCTCACAGCCCTCAGAAAGAACCAACCCTGCTCACATTTGGACTTTGGGCTTTTAGCCTCCAGAACTATGAGAAAAGAAGTCTCAGTTGTTTAAATCGCTCAGTCTGTGGTACTTTATCATGCAAACCTAGCAAGCAAATATACTGGCCATGGTAGTAGGAAGCAAATACATGCTGACCTGAATGGATGAATGAATCAATAAATGCAAGAGTAAGTGGGGAAGTGACACTCAGGGCTGAGAACTAGAGAAATTTCAGTCAGTCCTTAGGTTATCACAGGGGGTAGAAATAGTTCTTGGAGTTCAGTTGATGATTTGGAGAAAATAGTAAATTTGAAATCAAATGCAGACAACTTGAAGGAAGGAGATAAATGAATGGTTTAGAAATAATGAAATGGAACCAGGCCAAGATTAACTCTTCTCCCTGTCCCACTGAATTAAAGAGGAATTGGAAAACATGAACCTTTAACAAAGTGAACAGCAAGGGGTGTGGTATAAGAGCACTCATTTGGGAAATTGGGATTGACATATATACACTAATATGTATAAAATAGATAACTAATAAGAACCTGCTGTATAAAAAAATAAATAAAATTAAATTAAAAAAAAAAGAGCACTCATTATCTTTGCTGCATTAGATCTCAGGTTCATTGATTTGTCATTGAACTATTCAGGCAGGTCTCTCTCTTTTTTTTTAATTAGAAAATTTGTCTTTATTGTTTATCTTTTTTTTTCTTTAAATTCTTTTTTTTTAAACATCTTTATTGGCGTATAATTGCTTTACAGTGGTGTGTTAGTTTCTGCTTTATAACAACATGAATCCACTATACATATACATATATCCCCATATCCCCTCCCTCTTGCATCTCCCTCCCACCCTCCCTATCCCACCCCTCTAGGTGGTCACAAAGCACCGAGCTGATGTCCCTGTGCTGTGTGGCTGCTTCCCACTAGCTATCTGTTTTACATTTGGTAGTGTATATATGTCCATGCCACTCTCTCACTTTGTCCCAACTTACCCTTCCCCCTCCCCGTGTCCTCAAGTCCATTCTCTATGTCTGCATCTTTATTCCTGTCCTCAGGCAGGTGTCTTTTAAGCTACCAGCATTCACAAAGCAGTTGGGTGTCAAGCCAGGAGCCGAAAGATGTGTGTATACTAATGGTTCCTCCTTTGATAATTTTGGCATTCTTGTTGAGTAAGTCCTTTAGATATTTTCCTGTTGTCTACCTTGATAAAATTGTGAATGTTTTTAGAGGTCTTTCTTCTCATCTCCAAAGGTGCTGTGAACACAAAGTGACATGCTGTAGAACCCAAGAGGAAGATACAAATGCTTTCTAGGTGATAAATGTCAGAATTGACTTATTAAGTTTCAAAGATGTGTTTTATAGACAATATCTATAAAAGTGAATAACAGGTGACAATGAGTGGATGGCTTCGCTATTGACAATGGCAGAATATTAAGAAATAAGACACTAGGTTATAAATGTGGTTTATGTTATATTGGCATTTTGGTCTCTGTAGGAAAATATTTACAAGGTGATGGACTCATGGAAGTTGGGATACCATGGTCATAATGTTGCTGAAAGGATCCTTTATGTGACGTTGTGGTCTCGGGGGTCCATGGACCCTGCAGCCTGCGCTTGTGGAGCTGTGGAGAGTCCCCAGGTTTGATTCCCAATGACCAGAGGTGCTGCTCTTCACTGGGCGTGGGTTCTTCTTACTGGAAAAGGCTTCCTATTTCTCATTTCTGTTCTTCCACTGCAATTGCTATGCTCCTAGAGTTACAGAGCTAACTTTAAAAAATTATCTCTTGAAGTCACACTATTGACATCTATCCAGGGGGATCATACAGAACATATGTGTTAGTGAGTTACCTTTATGGTGGGCTCATTAACCTGGGAGTAGGTAATCTATGAGAAAATTTTAACGTTAATATCCCATCTCTTATGTTGGTGCAGATAATTAACATGGTTTTCCTGCTCCAGGAAGTCATCTAAACCTAGTTCTTCTTCTGTAGAACTGGGAGAGCTACCAAAACACAGCCTTTAACACAGGGTATAAGGGAAAATATGTTACAAGTAAGTCCCCTACATAGGAACGAGTTACGTTCCGAGAGTGCGTTCGTAAGTCCAATTTGTTCGTAAGTCCAACAAAGTTAGCCTAGGTACCCAACTAACACAATCGGCTATATAGTACTGCAGTGTAATAGGTTTATAATACTTTTCACACAAATAATACATAAAAACAAACACAAAAAATAAACATTTTTAATCTTACAGTATAGCATCTTGAAAAGTACAGTAGTACATACAGTACAACAGCTGGCATCCAGGGGCTGGCATCGAGTGAACAGGCAAGAAGACTTACTGACTGGAGGAGGGAGAGGAGGTGGGAGATGGTAGAGCTGAAGGATTGTCAGCAGTAGGAGACGGAGGGCAAGCTGCAATTTCACTCACGCCTGACGTTGATGGCACAGGTTCAGGTTCCTTGCTGGATTCAATTCTATCTACCCTCTTGAAAAAACGATCCAAGGGTGTCTGGGTAGTAGCTCTTTTTCTCTCATCATAGATGATGTGATAACACTCGATTACATTCTGAACGGCTGCTGCAATCTTTGTGTACCGTTCTACCTTCAGGTCCTGTGCCTGAAGAAACTAACAGTGCTTCCTCAAATAAAGAAAATCCCCTTGCCATTTCCTGCATCATGAATCTCTTCAGTTCTTCAGTTACTTTTTCTTCTTCTTGTCTCTCTTCATCCTTTCCCTGGGCCTCCAATTCCTGGAGCTTCTTAGCAGTACCAGCCACTTCACCGCTGCTTTTACGCTTGCTTCCAGACATCCTGATCTTGAAATAAAGACACTGTGCTATTGTACTCTATACAGTCTGTACAGAAAAGTACACAAAGGCACAACCACTTGTAGAGGCTGCATGCACGTGACAATGTACGCCAGACACGTGAACTAACTTACGTGACTGGACATGCGAACGCACGTTCGCATCTTTGAAAGTTCGCAACTTGAAGGCTCGTATGGAGGGGACTTGCTCTACAGTCCTGTGTGAGTCAGGGTTCTCCAGAGAAACAGAACCAGTGGGCGGGTGGGGAGAGAGACAGAGAGAGAGAAAAAATATATATACAAAGAGTTTTATTATCAGGGGATTATGGAAGCTGAGAAGTCACACAATTTGCCATCTGCAAGCTGGAGACCCAGGATTGCTAGTGGTGTAGTTGAAAGGCCTGAGTGTCAGAGGGCCAATGGTGTAGATACAAGCTGAGCTAGAAGGCCTGATAACCAGGTGTGCCGATGGCAGAGAAGATCAATGTCTCAACTCAATCAGTTGAGCAGAGAGTGAATTCAACCTCCCTCTGCCTTTGTGTTCTCTTCAGGCTCTCAAAGGATTGAGGATGCCTTCCCACGATGGGGAGGGTCACCTGTCTTAGTTCACCAATTCAAATGCTAGTCTCCTCCAGAAACAACTCCACAGACACACCCAGAAATCATGTTTCACCAGCTCCCTGAGCATCCCTTGGCCTAGTCAAGTTGACACACAAAATTAACCATCACAACTACCCAACCCAAGAGTTTGGGATTGACATATGCACACTGCTGTATTTAAAATAGATAACCAACAAGGACCTACTGTATAGCACAGGGAGCTCTGCTCAGTATTCTGTAATAACCTAAATGGGAAAAGAACTTGAAAAAGAATAGATACATGTATATGCATAACTGAATCACTGTGCTGTACACCTGAAACTAACACAACATTGTAAATCAACTACACTCCCATATAAAATAAAAATTAAAAAAATAAAGAACAAACAAAAAACCCAACAACCCAACCCATGAAGCTGCCTTCTCTTTAGAACTTGACCTCAGTTCCATGTAGCTGTTCATCTACTCACTACCTCACGTTACATAGTTAACTTTTCATAGCTTTCCATGGCCATGTTTGTACCTCTTGTCCTGGCATAGATTTATGTTTATTTTTCACTATCTCTCCCTTTCTAATCAGGATAATGCCACCTGCCTTAGCCTGTCCCATGAATTCAGCCTACAGTCTCTTAGGCAAGGCTTTTTTGTCACTCCCAACTTGGGACCTACCGAATTGCAAGACAAAATCAGGTCCTTGGAGAACCAAACGGGGTCTAGTAAGAAACCAATGGCATGCTTCTGAATATCAGGTTATTCATGTTATTCATGTTTATTATTCCAGCTAACATTTGTTGAGTATGTACCCTGTGCCAAACACCAGAACCAGAAGTTTTCCATGTAATGGTAATTAAGATAAGGAAATTAAGACTTAGAGAATTAAGGAACTTGCTCAAAGTCACAGAGCTTCAGTGGCATTTAAGTGGTTGGGATTTGAAACTAGTTCTGTCTCAATTTGCAGTGTGTGCTCTTGACAAGGGAGGTACTCTTTGTCTTTATTTTCATTACATTTGGGAGATGGTGGCCTCAGTGCTGTCAGAGAGCAAATGTCTCAGCAGATCCCTCAGAGGATGGTCAGTAGCTGCCTCTAAAAACTGAGTGTCCTTCCTCAGATTGGTCTTAGACATTTATTTAACTTTGTCTCATATTCTTAGGCATATTTCCTGTAAATATTTCCAGTCTGAGGTTGACTATCCTTGTTCTATGTTTCTTTCAAAGGTTATAATGCCAGTTTGATGTGAGGGAGTGATTTTTGCCTTCGCATTCCTGCTACATAAGAATAAAGAGACAGCTGAGGTTTCCTTACGCAATTGCTGCATAACCTGCCCTGGCCCTCGCCCCCATAAAGGATGTAAACTTGCATGACCCTGGTTATTATTCCCAGGGTGATTTGAGAGTTTACGTGTGCCTATGTGTGTGTGTGCATACACACTGGGAGAGCAAAGATAAAACGCGATAAATCTTTTTTAACCTTAAGATCTCTTCCTTTTCTTTAGTAGTTGCACAAGAATCACATGTGAAACTAATTACAGAAGGTCACACTGAGTAGGGCACCAGTTAAAATGCTTTGGGTTTACTTTATTCATTAAAAGATTGAATATGGGGGAAAAATAGGATTTTTGTAAAAGTTATTTCCAAAAGAAGTCAAATAACTCTATTTAAAATCACTAGGTTAGGCATCCTTCTATTTCAATGAAATGATTCTCTGAAAGATGCACATCTCGTTTTGTTTATGAAGATCTCTAGTGTATTTTGTTTGGCCTTTTCTGTCCACCCCACTCAACAAATTGGTTTTTACCGAAATGTTTTATACATGCTGTATTATTTGACCATCTGTTGTCTTTGACACATTGTTTTTCTCTTTGGGTTTTATTTATTTATTATTTTTAAAGTTGTCTCTCAGTGAGTTGCCCATTTAATTATTTATTGAGATATTTATGTTAGCATGTGAAATAAAGACCATTTATTGTCTTTTAAAGGATCACCACTGCCCTACTTGGTAAATATGCACAATTCCCAGCTTGTATATAATATGTGTTTCATGTACAGCTGTCCGTTCTGGGTGGTGGATTGCAGTGGAGATTGGTCAGGAGAAAATGACACAGTATCTAGAGAGCTTGTGGATGAGACATGAGAGGAAAGCATGAGGTTACAAGCTGGAGAAAGCAAAATGAGTTATATTGAATCTGAGAAAAGCACGTATCATAAATTTAGAGGATGAAGCTGACATCAGAGTCAAGGAATGGTGACATCACAGTCAAAGGTGTCATGGGAAGTTCTACCAAGGACCTGGAGGAGAAATTTGGAGGCAGGGGTGTGATTAGGACAAGAGGCCAGGAAATAGGATCTTACAGAACAGAAATACAGAGACCAGAAAGTGTCAAGAGTCCAATAGCATTTGGTGGGCCCATACAGGGGTCTTACATGTATATAACTCCTCATCTCTGGAAATGGGAACTCTATGTCTGGAAGTTGGGTGGTACTTCCCAGCCTAGAGAAAGGCATGGCATTGAGGTTTTGGGTAAATCATCTCAGTAGGGGGAAGGCTAAGTAATCTTGGGTGTTGACTTCTTGACTGGCATATTTTGAAAGATACTGATAGAATATTGGTAACTGGTAAAGATCACTTGGGAATTATGGCATAAAATAGATATCAAATGCCAGTCTTTTTGGTGCCAGATACCAGCTAAACTCTCTGATCAGGAGTTTCAGCTATAGATATTTGCCCATCTTTTAAATATTACTATATTGGGCTTTGTTTTTTGATAATCTTAAAATATATCTCTGCAGCACATAAAGAGGAAAGCATGAAATTACTATAGAAATTCCAGTTTGAGGCTAGTATTCTCAAGAAAATAAGCAGCCCATTTTCCCTATACAACCCATTCCTAATCAGCACACATCACCCTTGCTGTGTCAGAAAACTCCAATTTTGATGGCAAGAGTTACCAACCACTTGAAGTCAGCAATATGATTCATGGATGCAAAACAGGCAATTTTTGGAAAGGCCAGGTGCTGGTTTATGCAACTGGCCTGATGACAGACACAGCAGATGGCTCAGAAAGGCAGGCTTGGGAACACTACATGTGGATCTTTCCATAAACATGAATCGTTCTTGAAAAATTTGTTCGGTTTATTGGATATGGAAGTCTTCTTCCCCATCAGGGATGAATGTTTCCACTCACCAATGTCAAAAGACTAAATTTCACCATTAATTTTGGAAATCTCAAAGAGAAGAGCTTTGAAAGAGGTACAAGTGTTTACTTTTTTTAAAGAGATATTTGAAACCCTGGCAAGGGTCTTGAACAATAACTTGTATAAATTGGGATGCACTCATGGAAAAAGAGGTTATTATGAAAACTACTGGGATTCTGGGTTACTGAGATAATGTCAGTATTATAATACTAAATTAGTAAAGTTACACTTTATTTGAGTCATTTAATGTCTTAGTACCTCAAGTCATCCTTTGAAAGTGAAAATTAAGTTGACACACAGTACAGATAAGAGTTTATGTCTAATCCCTGGAATTTAGGTAGTTTGTATAAACTAATGACACTGTCTGTCTTCCAAATGAATTCATAAACCAATGAGATTTCATAAGAATCAGACATGGGAATGGCAAGCCCTGTTTACTCTTTGTTTGAAACTGACACATGACAGATAAAGGAAATTTAATATCCATTGACTTTCTCCCCCTAATGTAGCAATTTTCTTGAGCAAAACAGAATCACTCCTTCTTCTTTCAAATTATTTTTCAAGACTCATTTGAATTTGCTCATTGTGTTTTCATTCTGAATAAATCATGTGTTTTTAAATAGACCCTCCTTCTAAATATTTTATAAACAAATTTTGCCTTTTAGATTAAGTCTGTTGTCCTTTAGAGTAATGATTTGGCTCTGAGACTCCTGTCTAAAGTTTAAACCAAGAGTATAATATTTGTCAAAAATCATCCTGAATAAAATTAATAATAAAATGTTTTATGGAATTTCACTCAATTTACCATGAAAACACTAATTCGGGATCTCTTGTTAGTTTAAGGAAAAGGAGATATCAGCAGAAAAAAGAGCACACATTACTAAGAGTGATCTTTAAGTGAAATCATTGATTGTTTGATTGGATTATTTTATCCATTCTGTAATGAGATTCTTGATTCAAGTTACATATAACTTAAAAATAATTTAATTATTTGGGTTTAGGTGACGCTAGACATCAAATTTGGCTGTTTAATGGGAGCTTAAAATTTGATGCATAGATCTTTCCTCCAGATATTCTGATCCAACTGGGCTGGATTTGGCTTTGGTCTTGGGAATTTTAAGAGTTTATAAGGTGATTCTAATGTGCAGCCCTTGCTCTACAGACAGGACATGACTGTGTCATCAGCTTCTGACACCACAGCCTATGAATTTCAGGACAAGACAAGAGTAACTTAACTCAGGTGGTGACTGGGAGTGGTGATAATACCAAAGTTTTGGTCAATTGCTCATGTGTGAGGATGATCAAAAGGGGGAACTGTTAAATTAATTAAACAAGGAGGCTGTTAGACCTATGATGTTCTAATGCCATGGTGGCCAACATAAACAACCTCAAATCTAAGTGTATAAGCTCAAGGTTACAAAATTGAAAGCTAAAGACAACCAATCACAAATGGCCAACTAGGTTGTAAGCTATAGCCCATCAATAATTTGCTTTCTGTGCTTTCACCTTTTCTCTGTAAAACTCCTTCTTGTTGGTGGAGCTCTCCTAATCACTTGCAGTTTGGTCCTGCCCACTTAGAATTGTTTTTTACTCAAATAAACTCTTAGAAAAAGACATCAGCTCCAACAATAATCTTCATTAAATAGGATAAGGTACCTGAGGATACAAGGTACAAGACAGTGGGTAAATATTATGTCTACCACACCACCTCTAGCTAAGATGAATATTCAAGGTGGTAGATTCTGTTTTATTCTTCTATCTAGAAGATTCCACCTTGTAAAATATTGCCTTGGGTTGGCAGTTATGAAATTGTCCTAGATTTCTGGAGTGTTTACCTGACTAATTCTCTACTGTGTACTATTTCTCTGTTATTGTAGTGATGGGTATAAACCCATTCTTAAACAATGGAAATAAACTTTTGACCATTTCTAATCACAGTCTTCGGGCAACAATATCACAATATAACAGGAGAATAAAATAATTTCCTAAGACTCCAGTGTGATTTCTCTTTAGAAATCTTTGAGAACAATTTAAAAAAATATAATGAAAAACCTTGCTTTCTTCTTCATAAATATTGAATGGTTACAAGGGCCTGGGAGACCTTTGTTCTGGATAAATTTTGAAAAATTTCTGGAGAAAGCTGATTGACTTTCTTATAAGCATAATTATTCAGAAAATATACCAGATACCTTCCTAGTCAATGACGAGTCAAAGCACTGCATCCTTTAATTAAAATAAGGGCTGCTACTCTAGGAAGTGAAGATAGGAAAGATGACATAAATCAGTGTATCTACAATCACAAATGTCATCTAGGTGTTTTGTCCGGTGTACACCTGGGTGACTGACTGTCTGCCCATCCCCCAGTCTCCTGAGTGTAACTAAGTAAGATGATCACTGCTGATTCCCAATTTGGAGAAATTTGAGTTTAGAGTGAACTGCAACCGAGGTTATCTATGAAGGTGATGATGACACATTTGTACGGCAGAATTTACCTCTAAATTGCTTTAGTTTCTGAGAAGCTCAGGAAGGCTCATCATGATGATCTTTCAATATTCCTTTGTCTGAGAATTAAACAATTTTGCTAATTATGTAACTGTATTTAGAAATGATTCCAATATCATCACTTTCCATGTTGAGCTGACTCAATGGAAAATTAAACTAATTCATGTAATAAAATGGAAACTCTTTAAGCAAGATCTGTATGAGGGAAAATATAAAATAATGCAAAGCAGGGAAGAAAGACTGTAAACATGCAGGTAGTAGTGTTTTACATAGTCACTAAAGTTGAGCAAAAAATGTGGTTCTAAACTTCCTGGTTTTCAAAGAAAAAGGGGAACAAGAAGATTACATGCGTTGTCTATAAACAGAAAACACACTAGTTCTCAGGGAAATGTTCACATAAATCTCAGAAAAGAGAGACAAGTACAATATCCAGAAATCATTGTCTGAAGGAGGAGAGCGTGATTGTACCCTTGTTCCTCTTGGGTCAGTGAAATCTCTAGATGATGTCACTTTCGTCAGGAACGTTGAAAAGGCTGGCTGTTATCTCTTGGTGCTCAGTGGATGCAAAGTGTGCTATCACGTGTTTTCAGTGAGGCCTCATCATCAACCAGGCCTGAGGATTTGTGAGGAGTTGTGTTTACATCAACCCACCAATCCCCATGGAATGTCCGTACTACTGTTACACACATCGCAGTTGTATTCATTTCTGGAACTAAAATGACAACTGTGTAAACCATTTGGATCCCTGTTGCTTGTAATTTATGTGTATCTATCAATTGTATCTATCAATTGTTCAGGACAGAAATTAAGACAGGGATATTTACCCCTAGCAGTGCCTCAGAATCTCCTATGGAATAATGTGTAAATATTCCCAGACCCCATATGAGTTCCACAGAATCGGAATATCTGCGGGTAAAGGTCCAGCATCAATATTTTAAAATAGTTTTGTGGGTAATTTTGATGCAAAGCCAGGATTGAAAATCACTACAGTTGTAGTTGCTGCTGTTTGCCAAAGAAAAGAGATTTATGTGAGGAGGAAGAGGAAAGGGGGGGGGGAGGGCAAGGAGGATCTATTAACAACTAGCTTAAAAATTGATTGGCATTAAATTCTGTATTTCATAATTGCCTCAGAATAGAGCCAATTCCCCATAAAAATCTCTTCATGTGCTATTTATAAAGAACATGGCATTTAAAAACTATAACAGCATAGCTATTCATTATTCCTCTAAAACATTTAAATAAAATTGACCTCTTAATATGTTAAAACTTCTGTAATAATAATGTGATCCCAAATAGAGGTCACCCCTGGCCACCTGTGTTTCATGCACTGATCTCGCATATATTCATTTTCTACTCTCCACTTACATTAGGTAGTTTGCTTAAGAGGCTCCAAACAGTGTGAGGTGGGAGAATGTGCAGTCAAGTGGAGTTAAATGGCTTCCAGAAATTTCCTATTCGTACATCTTATTTCTGTAGTTCCCATGGCCTGGAACAGATGGCCTGTGAAACACAGAGTGTACGCAGTGTGACCTCAAACACCTCTGATGAGGTAGTGGTCCAGACAGGTTATTGACACTAAAATAGTTTTCAATATTTGATGTCTAGCTTATCTCTGTAGCTAGGCTGTAGTTTATGCTTGTCATGAACTTTATTAGTGCTTCTTTTATATCCAAGTCTCACACACTATTTCAGTGTGATTCTGACAAGTTAGACTGTGTTTTAAATAAGAAAACTCATTGTGTAGTTTAAACTAGAAGAACAGAAAACAATCCCATTCACCATTGCAGCAAAAAGCATAAAATACCTAGGAGTAAACCTACCTAAGGAGGTAAAATGCCTGTACTCAGAAAATTATAAGACACTGATGAAAGAAATCAAAGATGACACAAACAGATGGAGAGATATACCATGTTCTTGGATTGGAAGAATCAGTATTGTGAAAATGACTATACTACCCAAAGCAGTCTGCAGATTCAATGCAATCCCTATCAAATTACCAATGGCATTTTGTACAGAACTAGAACAAAAAATCTTAAAATTTGTATGGAGACACAAAAGACCTCGAATAGCCAAAGCAATCTTGAGGGAAAAAAACGGAGCTGAAGGAATCAGACTCCCTGACTTCAGACTATACTACAAAGTTACAGTAATCAAGACAGTATGGTACTGGCACAAAAACAGAAATATAGGTCAAAGGAACAGGATAGAATGCCCAGAGATAAACCAACACACCTACAGTCAACTAATCTATGACAAAGGAGGCAAGGATACACAATGGAGAAAAGACAGTCTCTTCAATAAAGAAGTTGTGGCACATATATACAATGGAATATTACTCAGCTATAAAAAGAAATGAAATTGAGTTATTTGTAGTGAGGTGGGTGGACCTAGAGTCTGTCATACAGAGTGAAGTAAGTTAGAAAGAGAAAAACAAATACCGTATACTAATGCATATATATGGAATCTAAAAAAAAAGGGTTCTGAAGAACCTATGGACAGGACAGGAATAAAGATGCAGACATAGAGAATGGACTTGAGGACACGGGGAGGGGGAAGGGTAAGCTGGGATGAAGTGAGATAGTGGCATGGACATATATACAGTACCAAATGTAAAATAGCTAGCTAGTGGTAAGCAGCTGCATAGCACAGGGAGATCAGCTCGGTGCTTTGTGACCACCTAGAAAGGTGGGATGGGTGGGTGGGAGAGAGACACAAAAGGGAAGGTATATGGGGATATATGTATATGTATAGCTGATTCGCTTTGTTATAAAGCAGAAACTAACACACCATTGTAAAGCAATTATACTCCAATAAAGATGTTAAAAAAAAAAAGTGGTGCTGGGAAAACTGGACAGCTACATGTAAAATAATGAAATTAGAACACTTCCTAATACCTTACCCAAAAGTAAACTCAAAATGGATTAAAGACCTAAATATAAGGCCAGACACTACAAACAAATGCTGGAGAGGGTGTGGAGAAAAGGGAACCCTCTTGCACTATTGGTGGGAATGTAAATTCATACAGCCAGTAGGGAGAACAGCATGGAGATTCCTTAAAAAGCTAAAAATAGAACTACCATATGACCAGCAATCCCACTACTGGACATATACCCTGAGAAAACCATAATTCAAATGAGTCATGTACCACAATGTTCATTGCAGCACTATTTACAATAGCCAGGACATAGAAGCAACCTAAGTGTCCCTCGACAGATGAATGGATAAAGAAGATGTGGCACATACATACAATGGAATATTACTCAGCCATAAAAAGAAATGGAATTGAGTTATTTGTAGTGAGGTGGATGGACCTAGAGTCTGTCATACAGAGTGAAGTAGGTCAGAAAGAGGAAAACAAACACTGTATGCTAACACATATATATGGAATCTAAAAAAAAAAAAGGTTCTGAGGAACCTAGGGGCAGGCCAGGAATAAAGATTCTGACGTAGAGAATGGACTTGAGGACATGGGGAGGGGGAAGGGTAAGCTGGGATGAAGTGAGTGGCATGGACCTATATACACTACCAAATGTAAAATAGATAGCTAGTGGGAAGCAGCCGCATAGCACTGGGAGATCAGCTCGGTGTTTTGTGTCCACCGAAAGGGGTGGGATAGGGAGGGTGGGAGGGAGATGTAAGAGGGAGGGGATATGGGGATATATGTATACATATAGCTGATTCACTTTGTTATACAGCAGCAACTAATACACCGTTGTAAAGCAATTATAGTCCAATAAAGATGTTAAAAAAAAAAGGAAACTATAAACAATTCAAAAAGACAACCCTCAGAATAGGGGAAAGTATTTGCAAATGAATCAACGGACAAAGGATTAATCTCCAAAATATATAAATGACCCATGTGGTTCAATATTAGAAAAACAATAACCCAATCAAAAAATGGACATGAAGACCTAAATAGACATTTCTCCAAAGAAGACATACAGATGGCCACGAAGCACATGAAAAGATGCTCAGCATCACTAATTATTAGAGAAATGCAAATCAAAACTACGTTGAGATATCACCTCATACTGGTTAGAATGGGCATCATCAGAAAATCTACAAACAACAAATGCTGGAGAGGGTGTGGAGAAAAGAGAACCCTCTTGCGCTGTTGGTGGGAATGTAAATTGATACAGCCACTATGGAGAACAGTATGGAGGTTCCTTTAAAAACTAAAAATAGAATTACTATATGGCCTAGCAATCCTACTCCTGGGCATATACCCAGAGAAAACAATAACTCAAAAAGAGACACGCACCCCAATGTTCATTGCCGCACTATTTACAATAGCCAGGTCATGGAAGCAACCTAAATGCCCATCGACAGATGAGTGGATAAAGAAGATGTGGTACATATATACAATGGAATATTACTCAGCCATAAAAAGGAATGAAATTGGGTCATTTGTAGAGCTGTGGATGGACCTAGAGACTGTCATACAGAGTGAAGTAAGTCAGAAAGAGAAAAATATCGTATATTAATGCATATATGTGGAATCTAGAAAAATGGTACAAATGAACGGGTTTGCAAGGCAGAAACAGAGACACAGACATAGAGGACAAATGTATGGATACCAAGGCGGAAAAGCGGGGTGGCTAGTAGGATGAATTGGGAGATTGGGATTGACATGTATACACTAATATATATAAAATAGATAACTAATAAGAACCTGCTGTATAAAAAAAAGGTATTTCAGTTCACATGATAGGGATGAACACTTGAACTTCTCATGACATTGGACATCTTCAACACAGTTGCAATATGCACTTAAAGAAATAGGATAGAAATATCAGTATCATATTTATTAATATTTACATATTAAGTGCTCATCTGTACATGACCTGGAGCAAGGAGATGTAAAGCATGAGAAGTCATATAACACACGTCCCCACTTTCCAGGAATTTACAGTCTGGTTGGTTAGAAAAGACAATAAACTTTACAACGGTTAGAGAATTCTGTACATTTAACGTGGAACTTACCCGCTTTCTTCATCGTTACTCCTGATATTCTAAATGTTGGTAGAAAATCCTGCAAAAGCATAATGATTGACTCCATGACACATCTGTGAATTCCTATTTTATCTGGGTCTTCAATAGCACTTTTACTTCTAATCAATCCCTTTTCTTATTTTTCGCAACAACTGTCTCACATCCCTCCCCCCACCACGCATTGGTTCTTCATTTTAAAAACCACTTTACTGAAGTAGGACTGACATAGAAAAGCTGTACATATGTAATGCATACAACTTGATGAGTTTGGAGATAAGTATACACCTGTGAAACCATCACCACGGTTTATGCCATAAACACATTCATCACCTCTAAACTTTCCTCCTGTTCTATTTACTTATTGATTAATTGGTATAATTTTTGTGACTAATTCTTGGGTACATAATCCTTGTTTCTGTCATTCCCTGAGATTGGATTTGTCCGTCTCCATCTTAATGACCTGGGTCTGCTCTATGTCTAAATTTGATCACCATGAGCTTGGTTCACTTGCGTCATCCTAAGGCTGTGTTCCTTCATTCTGACCCCAATCACCCTTTGTACCCTTTTCTAGCCTCTGTATTTGTCTTGCAGTTTTGTTGTTTTTCCGTGATTTTGGCTTTTTCTTGCTATGAGTTTTCTTTTTGTTCTTGGATATGCTTCCCTTGAAAGTCTCAGTCTGTCTCTGTATGGTAATAACCGCTCACTAACTTGTCAGCACTCCGGTCCTGACTATCCCTTCAGCTGTGACATTGCACTAAACACACGCAATTTCCTGCGCAAGTAATGCACGATCTTTCATATATTGGCTTCTACCTGCATTTCCATCTGTTCTCCAAATGCACGGTTTTTCTGCCATATTGCACTATTTATTGTCACCCCAGCAAGTCTGTATTCTGGCACCACTTGAGAGAGTTCAGGCGTGGTCTGTGCATTCTCATCTGAGGCAAAAGAGAAAACAATACAAAGGCATAATAAAATAATGAACAAAGAACATGGAAAAATTTTTCAATAAAGAAATATGAAAAAACAAACATACAGAGAAAACTGTAAAATACCTAGGTAGTCAAGTGATGGTACTGAGAATAAAACATCAATTTCGGCTATCAAATTGATACAAAATTTTAAAATGATAAATCCCAGTATTGGTGATGTGTGATTGTTTTAATGGTACCTGGGATGTGTGTTGAGCAGGTATGGTAAGACATGCAGACACAGAAATGATTGTTGTGAAGGAAGAAGTTTCCATTATACTCACAACCCCCTACAAACGGGAGTCCTGGCTGCCATGTGAGGTCACACAGGAAAGCACCAGGGCAAGATGAGTAGACAGAGAGAGGGGAGAGGAAGTGCTGGGTAGGAGCCTTTATTGTGGTTTTCATGGGAAGGAATGGACCAGGTAAGCAAGCTAAGCAGGTCTGGGAATGGGTACTTTGAATGATTTTGGTGGGCTTGGGGCTGCTAGGGTGACCCCTAGTTGTCCAGTAACTGGCCTTGGGGTGATGGGGCATGGGGATAGTGTTCCCAGACAGAAAGAGCCTGACAAAGTGAGGCATATGGGGCTATGACTCCAACTGATTGGATTTCATATCAAAGACATGCTTCCAGGCAAGCCCTTTACTTTCTCTAGGAATTAGCTAACCTGGAATTAGTAACTCCTTCCCATCAGCAAGGCTCCAGATACCAAAGCATCAAGAATACAGCAAATTGGGACTTCCCTGGTGGCGCAGTGATTAAGAATCCGCCTGCCAATGCAGGGGACACGGGTTCGAGCCCTGGTCTGGGAAGATCCCACATGCTGAGGAGCAGCTAAGCCCATACACCACAACTACTGAGCCTGCACTCTAGAGCCCATGAGCCACAACTACTGAGCCCACATGCCACAACTACTGAAGCCCGCGTGCTTAGAGCCTGTGCTCTGCAACAAGAGAAGCCACTGCAATAAGAAGCCCATGCACCGCAACAAAGACAGCCCCCTCTCACTGCAACTGGAGAAAGCCCGTGTGCAGCAGTGAAGACCCAACACAAGCAGCCAAAAAGGAAAAAAAGAATACAGCAAATAAGAAGATATAGATAATACAGGGAATATGGATAATCTTGTATACATATCATGAACAATTATTATCTCTCTTGAATCATCGATTTTCTCTCTATATAGAGGGAAAAAAAAAAGAACTTAGAATTGTGAGAAGAGACTTGCAGGAGAAGAAGTTAGAGGACTTTTCAGCATCTGATTTCACGAATTACTGCAAAGCTACAGAAATCGAGACAGAGTGGTACTGATATTAGGATAGATAAATAGATCAATGCAACAGAATGGAAAGTCCCCAAATAGACACCAAGACATCAATTGCTCTTTGAAAAGTTGCCAGTTCAATTTAATTCAGCCGGCAAATAAAAGTCTTTTCAACAAATGGGGCTGAGATAATTGGTAAATATCTGGAAAAAAGTGAACCTTGACATTCACCACAATCTGCACTCCAAATTGAGTGAAACAATCACCTAACTTAACAACTAAAATTATAAAATTTCTAGAGGAAAAAAAAGCTTCTTCCATAAAAATAAAATCTTCTACAATATCTTCATGATCCTGGGGTAGGCAAAATTTCTTAGAGAGGACAATGAATCCACTAACTAATGGAAAGAAAATGAAGAGCTCTCCCTCATTGAAATTAACATGTAAAGAACAAAGTAAAAAAGATGAACAGCACAATAAAAATGAGCAAATCTCTTGAAAAGACACCTCACTAAAGAGGTTATTCAAATGGTATATACTCAACCTGACCAGTTACCAGGGAAATGCAGATCAAGTCCACAGTGAGTTCCCACTTTACTCCCATTGGAATAACTAAAGTTGAGAAGACTGGTAACACCAAGCATTAGTGATGAAGAACTCTCACTTTGGAAGTCTGTGAGTGTTGGTTTGAAACCTTGGGAATTTCCCAGGTGAAATTCAAAGCTGGCGCCTGTGCACAGAGCTCAGGGGGGAGGCTGAAGGACGAGGAGGGCCCCTCCACATTGGTAGACGGCAGCTTTAACAAACAAGGGAACCTACATATGAGGCAGCCTTGGGCGCCACAAGATGAGTAGATTTCCTCAGTCTCAAAGTTTATAGAGAGACCTTAACGGGGTTCATTCATATATTCAGTCTGACAACAGTTACTCTCTCAAGGCTGCATTCTTGAAATGGCCCTAGTGTAGGAACGGTGGACAGAGCCTACATTCCAAGGACAAGGGGCAGGAGTGAGGAGTCTCCCACCGTCCGAGTCCAGCTCTCAGGTCACCTGGTGGTCACGTCCTCTCAGTGACCTCCTCCAACAGGTAGCTTTATATAAAATTAAACATAGGTTTATTTTATGATATGTTCTGACCTGGTAATTCTACTCCTAAGTATTTACCCAAGAGAATTGAAAACACATGTCCACAAAAAGACTTGCATAAGAATGTCCAAAGTAGCATTAGTCACAATAGCCTAAAACTAGAAACAACCCAAATGTTCATCCACAAGAAAACAGATACTTACACTGTGGTCTACTCACACAATGGAATATGAATCAGTAACAAAAAGGAACAAACTACTGATGTATGTAACAACATGAGCAAATCTCAAAAATCTTGTGTCCGGCGAAAGAAGCCAAAGAAAAAGCATACATAATGCTTGGAAGTGACATGTGTCAGTTCATAGCCCATTGGTCAAAGCAAAAGTGTCTCCACCTATGTACGACAAGCCAGGGGATGTATAATTATCCCATGGGAGGAGGATTGAAAAATTTGAAAAATAATTCAATTTATTACAGATTATGGTATAGGACCAATCTCCATATTATAGAAATTATTGCTTTGTGTTTTGATATTTTTTGGCAAGATTTTAATTTATCTTTTGACTAAGTTTTGGCAATGTAGACTAAAAAAACAGTTTTTTTGTTCTTGGTCCTATACTTACGTGGAATCAATACTCAATCCCAATCTTTTTGCAGTAATTTTTCTATTCATTACTTGTTTGGCTGAAGCTTATCTTCTAGCAGTTTCTTAAGGAAAGATTTATGCAAATTTTGTTCTCTGGGTTTTAAAATATTTAAAAGTATTTTTCGGTTGTCTTTATGCTTGAATGACAGTTTGGCTGTGTATAAAATTCTTGGGTTGTACTTTCTTTGTTTGAGGACTTTGTGAGTATTATTCTATTGTCTTCTAATGATGAATTATTTTTTTCTACAGAAGTCACACCTATTCAGAATTTTTACTACAGAGGTCACTTGATCATTTTGCTTAGATACCTTTCTCTAATTCAGTTTTATTACAGTTGTAAAATGCAGATAATGATACTGCCTATCTCAGTGTTGTGAGGATTAAATGAGGTACTACCTGAAAAACGTAAATATAAACGATTATTATTATTTATTAACATGGCTCCATTTTCTTGTAGAAATGTTCTTTTCAATCTGTGATTTAATTCTTTTGTTTCTGGAACATTTCCTTAATTTATGTCTTTTTTTTTTTTCTTCTTTTCTAGTCCTTTGATTTTCTTCTTTGGTAACACTATATATGCAAATGTTGGATCTCCTTCACCTATCTTCCTAAGCCACCATTTCCTTTCTAATGTTTAAAAATCTTAGCTCTTTCTATTTTACTCAATTTTTGTATAATCGTGCTCTAGTTTCTTACTGTGCTTATTTTTTGTCGTGCTGCTTCCAATTTGATTCTCATTTCTGTGATGGCTTTTTTTCCTTGTGCTTCTTTCTTGAGCTGACCTAGCTTATTTTCCACCTTCTATTGTTGTTTTGCTGTGACTGCTCTGAGTTCTAGTATCTCTGATTTGTGTTTTTATTTTAAAAAGGCTCTTGCTTCATCATGTTTTTCATACATAACACAGTATATTTGGCTACCGTTTTTATTTGCTCCATGTCATTATTTCTTCAGTAATTAGTCTACACACCATTTATTTTCCTTGTTGCCTGCCTCCTTTTAAAAAATAGATCTTATATAGTTTTCTTTTTTCATTATTGTTTTTATTTTTGAATGAATTTTTCCTGAATAATCTTTTTTTTTTTTCAGGAGAGTTTGGTAAAGAGAATTCTACTTATGACATGGAGCTGAATACATTCTTTTAGCTTTTATTCCTCTCTAGTCAATTCAAAATGGCACTGTAGTCTGTTTTTAATCATCCTTGCCTCCCACTCAGATGGTTGCCCAAATATAGCTCCTCTATGTGTTTCCTAAATTATCTCTACTCCCTGAGATATTTTACACTTGATGGCAAATAAGATCCAGGGAGCTTTCCACTATTAGTCTACATGCTTCATTTATCTTGTTTCAAGTACGCAATAGTTCCTAAAAATATCTCAGGGCATGCCACTCACTTTATAGAATTGAGTTTTTGCTGGCGTTTTTGAGCTTTTCAGCTGCAATTGTTCTTTCTTCGTATCTTCCTGTACTTCCTGTCTGACCTTCCCAACTTTTTATACACTTTCTTTTGTTTTATGATTTGGAGGCTCAGATTGCTCTAGTTTAACCAAAGGTAGATTCATATTTCTGTTTCTCACCTTATTTATGGAGGGAGCAATGCTTCATTTATTTCATTATGATGAGATCTGAAGTTCCTCTGGGCTCATATTTATAGATCCCAATCTATAAAGGTACTTAGTGGAACAAAAGGGTCTCAGTTTTACCATGGTTGGCTCAGGTTGGGCTGTAGTATGTTTTTACGTAGCAAATTTCTTTTCTCCTCATCATGTATATATGCACATATCCAAATCAATATCTATATGTGTCTTTATTTAGGAAATAAACTGGGAGGGAAAATTCTAATATATTGGTTGTGCTTCTCTATGCATGAAAGGAAGCAATGAAGTCCAAAGTCTTGTAGGTGTACCAGAGTCTAAGAAATTTCTAACTGTCTAGCGGGTCACAAATACCGAATGGGGGAGGTGTAGTAAGGAAGTCAGGGTGTGAAGCAGAGGTGTAGGGGCAGGCAAATCAGGGGCGAATTAGTGAGCAGTGTGGGAGGGACATGAGGTCGAGAAGCTCTGTTTATCTCCAAACTTGCATTTCTGAGCCATGTGGGAAAATTGTGTGTGGGTGTTTTGGTCTGATTTAAAGGCCAGTGTGTCAGGAGGTGCAAGCTTGCCATATAGTACGTTCATCCCTCCATGCTATATTCACTCTACCAGCCTGGAAAATTCTTACTCGTTCTTTAAGGTACAGTTCGAGGATGATCAGTTCTCTCTAGCTTTCCAGGCTCCTCTCATCTCCCTAGTCCACTTGGATTTCTTCTTGCTTCTCTTAGCTAGTTAAACATGTCTCTATTATAGCACTTAAAAGGTGCATTTAAATTATGACTTGTTTGTCTGCTTCCTTTTTCAGTTATGAATTCTCTGAAGGTGATGATTTAATCTTACAATTCCCAGTTCCTACTACACAGCTTGAGATACATTGAATTCTTAATAAAGTACATACATTTCATTGAATCATGTTTTCTTAAAAATTTTTATTGGGTTATAGTTGATTTACATTGTTGTGTTAGTTTCTGCTGTACAGCAAAGTGAATCAGTTATAGGTACACATATATCAATTTTTTTTTTTTTAGTTTCTTTCCCCATATATGTCCTTACAGAGTATTGAGTAGAGGTCCCTGTGCTATACAGTAGGTACTTATTAGTTATCTATTTTATATATAGTAGTGTATATATGTCAATCCCAATCTCCCAGTTTATCCCTTCCTCCCTTCCCCCCTGGTAACCATAAGTTTGTTTTCTACATCTGTTCATTTTTTTTTAAATTAGCATTAATTGTCTTGGCATGATGGATGACTTAACAGTTTGATAATGGCTAGTTCAAAAGTCTTCAGTGCATCAGTTTAAAATTTGTATTGATGTTTAAAATATCTGTCTACATTTATAGTTTCTATGATTTAAGTACCTAGAAATATTTAATATATCACAAATATTTTGGTTATAAAAACATGATTCATTCATTGCAAGTTTTCTTGACCATTCTGTGGAAAAATTCTAATTTTAAGGAAAGTTATAGAGAATAACATCACAGTGTGTAAAACTTTCATTGCTTGCCCTTCATGAATTTTTCAATTACTCTGAGGAATTTTAGCCCTACTAAACCTGGGCTAACATATGTTTCCTCAGGCTGTGTCTAGTTCATGGCAACAGACGCACTGCAGAGCAACTCTGAGTTATTTCCCAGTGTTTGGATGATCTTTGATCTGAATATGCTGTGTGTATTAGCCAAGACTAAAAGTGTGATTTGCTCTACTATTTTAATAAATAGAATTTATTGAATACTCACTATGGTCAGGCACTGTGTTAATGCTTTACACAAATTATTGACTTAAATTCTCCATTTTATTGATAAGAAAACTAAAATTTGGGGAGGTTAAACAACTTGTCTAACCCCACCCAACCAGCAAGCAACTGAAACATGTATCCCCAAAGCCTGAATCCTTAGCCACTGTGCTATTCCACTTCCATAGGGACAACTGAAAAATAGCCACTGAATTTGACTCAAGCAGATAAAAAATTGTTCTGTAATCCTTCTGGTTTTGCTTATGCAGACTCAGAGTCAGGTCTAGAGAGACTCAGAGGTTTCTTGGCAAATGATGCAACTTAACAGGATTTTTCAATTACTATGCAGAGTATCACAGAGCCAGCCTCAAACTCATCTGACTTGTGTGCTCGAAATTCCAGTCCCTTGTGAAATGGCCAGGGATGTTTTAAAATTGGAAAAAGCTTTGGTAGTATGGCCTTCCATGACCTCTTCTTCTGCCTCAGTCAGAATGATGATGTGAGACTTGGGAGAGCATGAAGGTGGAGACCATCTCATATCATAGCAACAAGGTTATGTGGCTGGCACAGTGTGTGTGTGTTGAAAGTCTCTCATTCTAATAAAACACACTCAAAAATGCTTAGCTCAAAGCCAAAAAGAAAGGCATGAATTTAACAAGAGCACTTTTTACCTCTTTTGCTTTGTAAATGCCAGTAAATAGAGAGTCTCAGAGTTAGAAATGGGTCAGGTGTTTGTGGGAAGGCTGATATCGGTTCACAGATTTATATTTGTGATAAAAAATTTAAAAGTATTTCTAATGACCAAAGTGTTTTTTAAAACTTGGAAACAACATTCTCCTAGAACACTCACATCCCCAAAAGTTAATTTGAACACATGGATATGGCCTTTTGCAATTTCATACATTAAATGTGAAACGTAATGTTTCGATATAAGGCCAAGGTAAAAAGCTAATCAGACAAACTGATGGATTTTTTTGAAAAATGTAACATATGTTTTCTTAAAAACAAAATAAACCAACACATGAGCTATAATGAACGACTCTGTATATACTGCTTCTCCTTCTTTTTACTCCATAAATTTATGTTGTTCCTAAACAAAAACGAAAGGGAGAGAGTGTGAAGTGGGGGAGGGAGCAGAGCACAGGTTATGGTAGCAGATCTTGCCTTCAGATCAACACAGTACCTGGGGTGTGCGGTGAGCAGCCGAGAGAAAGACAGCTGATTTCCCACCTCCTGGGAGTCATTTCCGAGGTGCAGAGAAGGAATAGCAAGTCCCTTGTCTGGTGGCAAAGTAGGCACTTGATATAAAAGAATGACAATGCAGTGAATAAGATAGTATAAAACCTACCATAAGATTAGACCAGAATATATTTCTACATATAAGTATGTAGAAATATAAGCAAGAAATATAAGTATGTGGAATAAAGTGGAGTACCAATTTATAGGAGAATTATTCAGCTCTACATCACATCTGCTGTCATCACTGACTTTTGCTCTTGGATCTACAGAGCAAAATATGACTAGATTCTTTTTCCAGGCCAGGTACACCTGTTGACTACAATGAATGCTCCTCTGAACTCAGAATGTACAGACTCGATCCATGCAAGGTTTTCACCTAACTGTTATAAGCAAAGCCCTTCTGAACCTGAATAGACATTTTCCCATAGAAGACATGTAAGTGAACAACAGGTACATGAAAAGCTGATGAACATGACTAATCATCAGGGAAATGCAAATCAAAACCACAGTGAGGGGCTTCCCTGGTGGCGCAGTGGTTGAGAATCTGCCTGCCAATGCAGGGCACACGGGTTCAAGCCCTGGTCTGGGAAGATCCCACATGCCACGGAGCAACTGGGCCCGTGAGCCACGATTGCTGAGCCTGCGCGTCTGGAGCCTGTGCTCCACAACAAGAGAGGCCGCAACGGTGAGAGGCCCGCGCACCGCGATGAAGAGTGGCCCCCACTTGCCACAACTAGAGAAAGCCCTCGCACAGAAACTAAGACCCAACACAGCCAAAAATAAATAAATAAATTAAAAAAAAAAAAAAAAAAAAAAAAAAAAAAAAAAAAAAAACCACAGTGAGATGTCTTCTCACACCAGTTAGGATGGCTGTTATCAAAGAAACAAGAGATACAGGTGCTGGAGAGGGTGTGAACAGGGAACCCTTGTGCACTGTTGGTGGGAACGTAAATTGGTGCACCACTGTGGAAAACAGTGTGGAGGTTCCTCAGGAAATTAAAAATAGAACTACCGTATGATCCGGCCATCCAACTTCTGGGCATAATATCCAAAGGAAATGAAATCACTATCTCGCAGTACTCCTATGTTCATTGCAACATTATTCATGATGGCCAAGGTATGGAAATACCTTAAATGTCCATCAATGGATTAATGGATCAAGAGAATGTGATAAATATATATGAATATCATTCAGCCTTAAAAAAGAAGGAAATCCTGTAATTTGCAACAACTTGGATAAACCTGGAGGGCATTATGGTAAATGAAATAAGCCAGACAGAGAAAGACAAATACTGCATGGTATCACTTAAATATGTGGAATCTAAGAAAAAGTCAAGTCCTAGAAACAAAGAATAGAAAAGTAGTTGCCAGGGGCCGGGGGGTGGGAGAAATAAAGGGAGGTCTGTAAAAGGGTACAGACTTTCCTTTATAAGATGAATAAGGTCTGAGGATCTAACGTATAACATGATAAATACAGTTGATAACACTGTGTTGTATAACTGAAATTTTCTAAGAGAGTAAAGCTTAAATGTTCTCACCAAAAAAATGTAAATATGTGAGGTGACGGATGCATTAATCCCCTCACAATGTATATGAATATCAAATCATCATGAGTACACTTTAAATATCTTACAATTGTATTTGTCACTTATTCTTCAATAAAGCTGAAAAAGAAGAATAGCCAACAGGAAAATTTGTAAAAAAAAATTAAAAAGCAAAAAAACCCTCCAAGCCCCTTAGGAGTTACCGTAGTACCTAAGAATGGGAAATATTGTATATCCCCTCAGTATATGAAAAATGTGAATCATTCAATCAGTCAGTTGCTATTTCCTGAGTTCCTATTATGTGTGTTTTGATACAAGGGATGGGTTCACTCTTGAAACCGTTTATGAAATCTGAAAGAGGAAGTTTAGCAAAGTGATGGAGTTCAGGTTCAAATCTTGTTTCCAGCACTTACCGGTTGTCAATCTTGGGCAAGTTTCTCAACCTTTCTATACCTCAGTTTCCTCATTTGCAAAACGGGGATGATACCTTTGTTCTGCTAGGACACGTGTCTGATGCCACCGCCTGGCTAACAGTGATTGTTTGCATGATTCTTCCTGACTTTGGTTCCTGTCGGCTCTGTGCGCCTTCATTCTCTCTCTCTCTCTCTCTTTTTTTTTTTAAATTATTTATTTATTTTGGCTGCATTGGGTCTTCGTTGCTGCACGCGGGCTTTTTCTCTAGTTGCGGCGAGCGGGGGCTACTCTTCGCTACGGTGCGCGGGCTTCTCATTGCAGTGGCTTCTCTTGTTGCGGAGCACGGGCTCTAGGTGCGTGGGCTTCAGTAGTTGCAGCATGCGGGTTCAGTAGTTGTGGCACATGGGCTTAGTTGCTCTGCAGCGTGTGGGATCTTTCTGGACCAGGGATTGAACCCATGTCCCCTGCGTTGGCAGGTGGATTCTTAACCACTGCACCACCAGGGAAGTCCCCTTTATTCTTTCTTATACCCACTCCAGGCCAGCAAGCTCCACATTTTTAGGAAGGTAAAGCTCTGTGTTTTCTATAACATTTCTTCTACATTATTGAGAAGGAGGCAAACTACACATAAACTATCATTTCTTTAATTGTTAGGTATTTATCACATTTTAAAAGTGTGCTATTTTAAATAAATTTTATTAATGCAGTGCTTACAAAGTTGCATACTTTTTGAATCGTCTCTTTGAATCCTATCTCCACCATAAACCCTGCTAGTTTTAGTGCAAAATTTTGCAGAATGTGATGTTTTTCAGGAATGTGTATATTGCATTTTAGTATCTACTTAGTTATTAGAGTATATACCTCATAGAAATCTTTTTTGTGGATCAAATGGGTTAATACTCTTATAATCTCTGATGATGTCACCACCACTTTCTATGTTTTCAGCACTGTGTTGAACACTTAGCGTGCAAATGTTAGTTGAAGCTGGTACTCCATAAATATTCACTTTTATCAAAGGAAACATTTAATTAATTTACATGCTTATGGTGACCGACTCAGGACCACAGGTTATGCCATTACATAACTCAGGGGTGAGGGGTATACACACCAAAGATGCTGCATGTTTGTATACGCATTATTATAATATTCTGATGGATGGCAATACAGTGTCTTGCTTTAACAAAATCATATCTTAATGATGGTAATAAACTGTTTTGAAGTAGAGGAGTCCTTTCTAAGTAGTATAGAGGTGCACCAGCAAAGGAGTGGCCATGAATAGTCTTTTTGGCAATTATGAATAAAGCTGCAATAAACATCCATGTGCAGACTTTTGTATGGACATAAGTTTTCAATTCCTTGGATAAACACCAAGAAGCACGACTGCTGGATCACATGCTAAGAGTATGTTTAGCTTTGTAAGAAACTGCCAGACTGTTGTCCAAAGTGTCTGTACCATCTTATGTTCCCATCAGCAATGAATGAGAGTTCCTGTTGCTCCACATCCTCATTAGCATTTAGTGTTGTCAAGCTTCTGGATTTTGGCCGTTCTAATAGGTGTGTAGTAGTATCTCATAGCTTTAATTTGCATTTCCTGATGACATAAGATGTGGAGCATCTTTTCATATGCTTATTTGCCATGTGTATATCTTCTTTGGTGAGGTGTCTGTTAAGGTGTTTGGCCTATTTTTAAATTGGTTGTTTGTTTTCTTATTGTTGAGTTTTAAGAGTTCTTTGTGTCTTTTGGATGATGACCTTTATCAGATGTGTCCTTTGGAAATATTTTCTCTCAGTCTGTGGCTTGTCTTGCAATTCTCTTGATATTGTCTTTTGCAGAGCAGAAGTTTTAAATTTTAATGAAGACCAGCTTATCAATTATTTTTTCATTGATAATGTCTTTGATGTTATATCTGGTCATCTAGGTTTTCTCCTATGTAATGTTCTAGGACTTTTATAGTTTTGCATTTCACATTTAAGTCTATGATCTATTTTGAGTTAATATTCATGAGGAGTATAAGGTCTGTGTCTAGATTCTTTTTTTTTGCATTTGGGTGTCCATTAGTTCCAGCACCCTCTTGAAGAGACTATCTTTGTTGCATTTGCTCCTTTGTCAAAGGTCAGTTGACGGTACTCTAAGTGTGAGTCTAGTTCTGGGCTCTCTATTCTGTTCCATTGCTCTGTTTGTTCTTTCACCAATACCACATTGTCTTGATTATGTAGCTATATAGGGAGTCGTGAAGTTGGTTAGTGTCAGTCCTCCAATTTTGTTCTTCTCCAATGTTATTTTGGCTATTCTGGGTCTTTTGCTTCTTCATACAACTTTACTAAAAAAATTTTTTTTATTAATTAATTTTTATTGGAGTATAGTTGCTTTACAATGTTGTGTTAGCTTCTGTTGTGCAGCAAAGTGAATCAGCCATACGTAGACATATATCCCCTCCCTTTTGGATTTCCTTCCTATTTAGGACCCCACAGTGCATTAAGTAGAGTTCCCTGTGCTATACAGTGTGTTCCCATCAGTTGTCTATTTTATACATAGTATCAACAGTGTATATGTATCAATCCCAACCTCCCAATTCCTCCCACCCCACCCCTTTGCCCCTTGGTATCCATACATTTGTTCTCTATGTGTGCTTCAGAATCGACTTGTCTATATCCATAAAATAACTTGCTGGCATTTTGATTGAGATTGCATTGTACCTATAGATCAAGTTGGGAAGAGCAGACATTTTGACAACACTGAGTCTTCCTATGTATGAACATGGAATATATCTCCATGTATTTAGTTCTCCTTTGACTGCATTCATCAGTCTTATAGTTTTGCTCATATAGATCTTGAACATATTTTGTTAGATTATACTGACATATTTCATTTTGGGGGTGTTAATTAAATGGTATTGTGTTTCTAATTTCAAATTCCACTTGTTCATTGTTGGTATATAGGAAAACAATTGACTTTTGTATATTAACCTTGCATCCTGCAACTTTGCTATAACTGCTTATTATTTCCAGGAATTATTTTGTTGATTCGTTCAGATTTTCTATGTAGATGATCACATCATCTGTGAACAGAGACAGTGTTTACGTCTTCCTTTCCAATCGGTATACATTTTATTTCCTTTTTTTGGTTTTATTGATTTTCCTATTGATTTTCTGTTTTCAGTTTTCATTGATTTCTGCTCTAATTTTTATTAGTTCTTTTCTTCTACTTAATTGCTCATTTTTCTAGTTTCCTAAGATAGAAGCATAGATGACTGATTTTAGATATTTTTTCTAGTACATACATTCAATGTTATAAATTTCCTTCATGCATTACTTTTGCTGCATCCCACAAATTTTGATAAGTTGTCTTTTCATTTTCACTTACTTAAAAATATTTTAAAATTTCTGTTGAGATTTCTTCTTCGGACCATGCATTATATAGAAGTGTGTTGTTTAATCTCCATGTATTTTGGGATTTTCCAGCTCTCTTTTTGTTATTGATTTCTAGGTTAATTCCATTGTGGTCTGAGAGCAGACATTGTGTGCTCTTCAGCTTTGGAGATTTCTATTGAGATGTCCAGTCTACTTACAAGCCCATCAAAGGCATTTTTCATTTCTGCTGCAGTGTTTTTGGCCTCTAGTATTTGTTTTTGGTTCTTCCTTAGAATTTCCATCTCTCTGCCCACCTTGCCCATCCATTCTTACGTGCTGTTTACTTTTTCCATTAGAGCCCTTAGCAGATTAATCACAGTTATTTTAAATTCCTAGTCTGATAATCCCAACATTCCTGCCATATCTTAGTCTGGTTCTGATGCTTTTTCTGTCTCTTCAAACTGTATTTTTTTTTTTGCCTTCTAGTATGTCTTATAATTTTTTTCTTCTTACTGAAACATGATTTCCTGGGTAAAAGGAACTGCTGTAAATAAACTTTAAGTAATTTGTTCGTAAGTTGTGAGGGGAAGGGAAGTGTTCAATAGTCCTGTGATTAGGTTCCAGGCCTTTAGTGAGTAATATTAGCTAAATTTAAAAACTGAATATTAGCTAAATTTAAAAATCATATTGTTCTCTACTCTAGAAATAAGCCTCAGTATAGTATATAAATGAAAAAAATGATAATAGTAGCAAAACTGTGAAATATTTCAGAATAAATTTAGTGACTGACAAAGCTAGTGTTTTGGGGCAGAAGATTAATTCTCTAATAAAGGTGCTGATGCAATTGGGGATCCATCATGTATAATAAATTAACAAGTTAAGTGTGAGAAATAAGATAATAAAACTCCTACAATAAAATCTAAGATACATGCACTGTCTAGGTTTGTGGAAGATCTTCCTAAGAAAGTCTAGAAACTTAGCAGCTATGCAAATAAAGATAGACATATTTGATTAAAAGATTATAATTAGCAAAACAAATAGATAACCAATATAATGGTTCATCTATTAATGTAAGAAATAGACACATAATATGACTAGGTCATTAAGAAAAGAACAAATCCAAATGCCCAACAAAAACTGAAAGATGGCCAAATTAACTAATAATCAGAAGAAAGGCAATTTTAAAGTGATAACCAGATACCACTTCACATGTATCAGATTGACTAAACTTAAAAGGACTGCTAACAGCAATTGCTGCTGGGATACAGAGAACATAAATTCTCAAACATACTTGTGAAAATATCAATTTGGCAACTTTTGGGGAAAGCAATCAGGAAATATCTATTAAAAATAAAAAATACATGTGCATTTTAACTCAGTAGTCCTTCACTTGGGAAGCGTCTCATAGAATTACGAGTCTCCGTACATAAGTATATATTTTCAAAGATATTTACTGCTGCATTATTTGCTGTGGCAAAAATAAATGAATAAGCAAATGAATAATGGAATAAATGAATGCACAAGTAAATAGAGCCAAGTACACATTTATCAGTAGAAGAATGGTTGAATAAATTATAGTATAGATACACAATTAAAAAAAATTATAACTGTACTATTAGAGGTAGTGGAATTTTTGTGAGCTGTTGTGTGAAAAAAGCAAGAAACGTGTGTGTGTGTGTGTGTGTGTGTGTGTAATGAGATGGTTATGATTTTATTTTACGCAGGAGTGATATGTATGATATATATGCTACATGTATGTGTGTATATGTTTGTGTGTCTTGTCTAAACTTTGAAAAATGTAGATGATAAATTTTGACGCCAACCCCTGGAAGTGTGTTGTCGGAGGCGGGCAGGTGGCGTGGGCTGAAGCCCAGGGGAGCACGTCAAAAAGTAAAAGAATGAAAAAAATGAGTATTTTAAACATGTGTGAACGATATCATCACATTCATACACTCATGTGACAATTACAAATACATGTACATGTAATATTTGAAAAGTACCTTGAAGGATCTACCCAATGTCATAAGGTAGCTAGTGGCTAGTCAAGGTTGGGACCCAGATAGGCCTGATGCTATAGCTGTGGTTCTTTCCATTAGTACAGGCTTTCTTAGTTTACAAATATGATTAGACATATAAACAAATACATTGTTTTTTGGTAAGTAGAGGTTTTGGGCAAAGTAATGCGATGCTTCTGAGTGATCCTTGATGAACTTAAAATTTAACCATCCTTTAAAACTTCCACCAGCCTTTTCTGTACTTAGCAAGGTCAATATCAGTGATAGGTATGAGGGAGTTCTTATTGATTGTATTTTCACAATTCTCACCTTTCCCACACTTTTTTTACCCCATGGACTCAGATTTTAAGATCATGCAAAATATTTTGGTTATTTGAGAAAATATTAGCTGCTGTATCTGTGTCCAAAATTCTCCTCCTGGTTGTATTCCAGTGGAGGGCTTCAAGGTACTCTTTGGGAATTTCAATTGTAAAAATAATAACGAATTATATTTAGAGAGAAATTAGTCACTAACAAATCAGAGAAGAGCACAACATTATTTACATTGTTTATTGTTACCTCACGTTTATAATGTGAGATATTAGGTTGGATTTAAGTTTCCTGGGGTGGCAGGATGTAACACAAAGCCTGGGCTAAATGAAATGCAGGACTCTTGGTTCATAGACTCCAAGCGAGCGAAGCTGCCACTCAGGGTCACATGGCAGATGCACGGGGACAGGGTAACAGTAAGCTGGAGCCATGGGAAGAGGCTTAAGGATGGCAAGCGAGGTGAGGTGGGCCGGGTTTCATGGGCTCCGTGTGGATTGGCTAATTGGAATAATCTCCAGTGCAGCTGGCATTGGGGCCATCCCTAGGTGTCCAGTACCTGGCCCAGGTGATTAGGGCGGGTGCATAATGGCCCTGAGTGTGAAAGCCCCATAAGGTAAAGAAGGAGGTTGGGGTATGGACTGAATCCACTCCTCAAGAAGGGGAACTGGCCAGCCTCAAACTAGGGCCTCAAAACTGGGTCAAGACAACATTTCAAAACAAAACAGAACAAAACTATTTTATACCTTGTAATGTCCAAAGTATGAGAATGCTTCCCAAAGAAAAGTCTGGTTTAATCTCTCCTTACCTTTGGTTCCTCCAATCAGTATCATTCTTGGCTTATAGGGCTAACTAACAATTTATTTTAGTAATAAATTTCCTTTGCATAATTTCTGAATAATCAATAGAGAATATTTGTATTGCTTTCTCAGTAATATACAATTCGTTAGATCAAGGTTATGAAAGGGTCTCTTTTCTTGAATTTGTACAGGTGTGCTAAGAATTATACAATTGCCACAAACCATGGGGCTTTAACTCACTTTCTTCTTCTAGCTCCTTTCTGAGAGTTTCCTTCTGTAATCTTCCCCCAAATTGTGCATTCAACATGAAGGATCACCCTCTGCCTATGAAATGATCCCTGAAGCTGAGAATTAGAGTAGCATACAACCCCATAAAAATGGCTTAGGCTTTGTTCCTCTGCCGACTAAATTAAGGAAACACATTTGGATGCCAAAGTTGCTTCTGAACGCCATTTCCATAAGTAAAAAGCACTGCTGAAATAAAGTATATTATACATGTACCTAAATACAATGCATTGAAAACAATATTATGTAATGTTAATACGTCTTCCTTTGTAAACCCGCTTTTAAAACTATTTTCTTTTTAAAATATCCAAAGATACAGCAAATCTTCAAAATAATAGACATAGCACTGAACAGATATTATAGGCATAAGACAGAGAACATGTGTGCAGACATATTTGCCCCGATGCTTAATAATTGAGTGTGGAGGGAGAATGTAACATTGGCTGGTGCTTACCCCGTGCCCAGCACCTGCCCTGCAGTTTTGCAATCATGCAAACATCACAGCAACTTTGAACAATTGATATTATCTCCATTTCACAGTGAAGGATACTGAAGCACAGGGACATGGGGTAATCGGCACAGGTCACATTACCGGTAAGTGCCAAGGCAAAGCTTTTCACTATAGGAGTGGTTAGTTCCCAGGGATGCACAACATGGTAGCCGTCTTTATCTTTAGAGTTATATATGTATTTGAATATGTTGGAAAAGCTAAGATAAGCACAGCTAGCTTGTGATTTCACATATGTTATTGCCAAGTTTTGAAAGTGAATCCACTGTAAAGATAAATATTACATAACTAATAGTACAAATAGTATGTGGACATGACAACATATTAGAAATAAACTTGCCCATAACTTTTTGTTCCTTCTTGACTCATTTATTTATCTATTTATTTAATTATTTTTATTTTTATTTCTTGGCCGGGCCACATGACTTGTGGGATCTTAGTAGCCCAACCAGGAGATTTGAACCCGGGCCCCCGGCAGTGAACGTTCCGAGTCCTAACCACTGGACTGCCAGGGAATTCCCTCATTTCATTTTTTACTAATAATTCTATACCATAGTTATCTACAGGATAAAATCCAAAGTTTGGCATTATTCTATACAGCTAGCTATAGCCAGCTGGCCTCAATTTATCCCTGGGCCAAGACTTTTACTCACTGTACATCAAGGACAGTGCGGGTAGAGCTCACTTGGAATGTCCATCACACCCTTCCATCTATTTTTCTATTCCAAGATCTACACTGTATTTATTCCACTATGATGCCACATAACACAGACTCAGGATGGTCTCATTTCTCTTCATTTATTTTTATTTATAAAAAATCAATAACTTAAATGTTAGGTCTGTATATTTTGGGTGAGTAATCCATAAATATTTATTAGGTACCTCTGTATCTAAGGCACTGTCTTCTTGCCTTTATAATCTTATAATATAATTGAGAGGCAAATGATCTATTTATGAAAAGTGAACTTATAAAAAAGTAATAATAGAGACCATAACAGTCATTAAAAAGGACAATAGGATTCATTGGAAAGGTCACGCATTAGAATTAGACACCTAGATTTGTTGCTTATTAGCAGCAAGTTAGTGGGAACTTGGGCAATTTACTTAAGTGCTCTGAAGATTTCACATTGTAAAATGGGAGAAAATCTATTTTGCAGCCTTACTGTAAATCACAAGATAATGTTTTGTAAAATGCTTAGTAAACTTCATAGAGATCTGCAAGCATATTTTTATTGGCCACAATGTTTTCTATGACAGAAGCATATTACTAATAGGAATTTTGAGATTGAATTATGAAAAACTGGTTACCATGTGTAGGCCTAGAACAACAATAAATTTAATAGAGTCAAAAGAGAATATTGCATAATCACAAAATTCCCCCTTTGGAGTTATTAAATAACAAACTATTCTAAATAGGAAAGGACTTATTAGAAAAGGTTAATTTATTCCACCAGGTTCCAAGACTTTTTATAAAATGATGGTAATTAAATAAGCATGAATTTGATATCAGGGGATGCAAATAGATCCCACAAATGCACACACACAGACACACACACACACAAATTTGGAGTATAAAAGAGGTGCCTTTATAGACCAGTGGGGGTAAAAGACTATTAAATAGGGTAAAAATTGCTAACTAGGCGGGAAAAAGTACAATTAGATATCAATCTCACACTCTCTATAAAATTACTAAATATGCTCTGGTAGATTATGAAAATTTAACCCTTAAAACTTTTGAAAGAAAATTTAGGAGAATATCTATATGACATCAGGATAGGAAAAGACTTCTTGAGACAAATGAAGTACAAGTCATCAATAAAAATTGGAAGTTTTTGACTACACTAAAATGAAAAATTTCTGTATGACTCAAAGAGCCATAAACAAAATTAAGAGCCAGATCTTTTACTGGAAGATTATACTGTCAACATGATAACTAACAAAAAGTTTGTGTCCAGAATAAAGAACAGATACAAATCAATTGGAAAAACACCAAAAATAGAAAAAATGGGTATAGAATATGAATAGACAACTCACAAAAGAGGAAACATATTTGGCCAATAACCATATGCAAAGATATTCAAAATCTCAGTAATCTGGAAAATGCACCCATAAGTCAGCAAAAATGGAAAGTCTGACTATACTACCTTTTGGTGAGGATGAGAATCTGACATCGCTATGGGAATGTAAATTAGCACAAATATTTTGGAGAATAATTCACAATTGTCAATAAAGTCAAAGATGCACATATACTATGTATTGACCTTAAATAGACCCTTGTAGGTGGACGAGGTGAAAGGTGTAAGAATGTCTGTTTCAGTGTTGTTTGTAATAGTGAAAATGATAAATGTGGGATCCGCCAAATTGTCAGTCCATAGACACATGAATAAGTAAACTCTGGTTTAGTCTTACAGTGAAAGCTCACTGGTAAAGACAAACATACTGTAAAGGTAGGAAGTCATCCACGCACAAATATGATATCAAAACCAGCAATCTCAGAAGAGGAGAGTATGAATGCAGGATATTTGAAATGCATTTGAAATTAAGAGATCAGCAACTTAATCATATATATATATAAATATAAATAGACTGCAGTATCAAAACGTCATGGTAACCACAAACAATGAAAGGTTTAGTTAAAGGAAAAGAGGAAATAAAGAAGTAAAGAAAGTTATCAAAATGACTACATCTCAATAATGTAAGGTGAAAAAAAGGATGTTGGGTGTGATACCATTTCTACATAAATTCTATCGTGCTTAAAAAAGGTATACATAGTTTATAGTTTTTGGATATGTATGTGCATAAAATATGTTTGAAATGGCATGATCCAACTTTGGTTTCATGTTACTTCTGGTGATGTTGGGAAACTAGCTGGGGGTAGAGAATTAGCCGTATCAAATGTTTTACTCTTTAAAAGAAGCAATCTGAAGCAAACAAGGGGAAAGGTCGATGTTTTAAAAATCAGGATGGTAGGGATACGAGGATAAAGAACCTTTTTACCATTTTGTAAAATGCTTTCTGTAGTATCTGTCATATTCATATATAGTTATGAATATATATATTTAATGATCTAGCAACTCTACGCCTAGGTGTCTATGAGAAATGAAACATGTATCCACAAAAAGACTTATACGAGCGTGTTCATAACAGCTTTATTCTTATTAGCTCTAAACTTGAAATAATGCATATGTCCATCAACATGGGGAATGGTATGGTTATCCAGTGGAATGCTCTATAACAGCAGGCGGGAATGAACAATCTCTATACGTACAACATGTATGTATCTCATAAAAGCTTTATGTTGAGGTTAAAAAGACACACAAGAAACAATAGAATGAGATTCTGTATATGGCGCAGCAGGGCAGGCCACATAATTTGAAAAGCCCAGTGCAAAAGGAAGGTGTGGAGCCATTGTTCAAAGAGCAGGGAAAAGTTCCCTTAAAGGCATTAAGATGTAAAGCTTTTGCTTTCTGCCACTTTTGAATTATCATGGCATTTTAATTTGCTATTTAATGTTGTCTGAAGTCTTTTGAATTATCATGGCATTTTACTTGCTACTTGAATTATCATGGCATTTTACTTGCTATTTAATGTTCAAAGTAAGGAAGGATTAACAATTAAAATGGCTACATTTAAAAGTAGTATTCAATATTCAAATTTATTGTTCACCTTTACATTGTGCAGTGCCAGTTCTAAATGCAAATAGAAGAACATTTATCTTATATAACTCAATGGCACTGTTCGTGTTTCGTAGCTCATACATGCATCTGTCTTTTGTTCTTATCCAAACAGTGGAAATGCTCACAAAACTAATTTAACTGATTTAATCTCATTGCTTGACACACAAACATTCCACCAACATTCTGTATCTTGGGCTTAATGCTGAGTAAGCTACACTCTGCCCTATCTTCCCTTTCCTTTTAGAGCATCATTTTCAGCATAAGTGGTTGGCCAATGCAAGGAAGTCACAAAAATAAGAAAGGATATGACATTTCCTTCCTTGGTCATTGGTGTTGCCTATAACTCTGTTACTTCCTTCCTGTGTTGGAAGCAAGTTCTGATTGGCATGGGAATCGTGGCTTCTGAGGCCATGGTGCCCGCGTTTGTTCGTTCGAAGAGGTAAGGTGCTTCACTTGCCTTGAGTTTCACTGAGCTGAACTCCCACTCATCCTTTGTCCCCTGGAATTTTGTCCTCATGGGGCTTTGCAAAGGCCAGATGCCAATGGGGCAATAAGGAACCATAGATGCTCGTCTTGTTCTGTTTTCCAAACAGGCTCTATTTATAAAACACAAGATCAAAGATGAAATTATTAAGAACTTCAAGACAGTAGTAATAGCAGGGCACTCGACTAAATGTGGGCCCCTTTTGAACACAGTTATAGCTGTATACATTTCAGTTATATGGATGCATACATTTCTCAAACTCAGCAAACTTAAAAGCTGTGCAATTTATTACATGTAAATTGTAAGTAAATAAAAAAATAAAACAAAAAAAAACACCCCCATAGTCTTCTCTTAAATGTAAAACTGCAAAAAATTTTATATGTTATTGATTTAATTTTTCTGGTGACGACTCATGGAACAAACAAAACAGATCTATGACCTATTTCTATAGTTACTTAAAATTGGCAAAACTATTACACTGTCACAGAGGGTAATATTTTGTCTTGTTCCATATTTTTTTTCCAAAGAAAGTACAGTTGTCCCTTTGAATAACACAATACCTGAAAAAGAAGATTGTAATCATCAGTCTACAATTTCAACTCAACAATGAAGTATTGCTTGCTTCTTTTATGTTTCATAGAATATGTAATGTGTCTGCAATTCATGGGAAATTTACATGCATTTTTCTCTGGGACAGTATAAGCCCCTAGAGAGAAAGACTTTGACAGGGATAATGATATTATGCCTCCTGGACTTATTTGTTCTGGTCAAGGCTATGTGTTGAAGGATGTTTCCCTCGGTGCCATGATGATCTCACCAGCAAGAAGGAATGAACTTCAGTTTGGCTGGACTTTTGTTCACCCTTAGTCATTATATCTGCAATGCAATCAAGAGCTTTAACATACTGTCTTAAGATTTTATTTTACATTTTCCCAGTGACTAATATTCAGAAAGTTGGTGAATTATTTTCACGTTTGTCTGTAATAAAGAAGCTAACATAATGTTTGATTACTTCTCAGTTCATGGAGGTGACGTTTGATAGAGGTACATCCCTCCTCCCCCTATCTTAGTGCTGTGTGATTTGTTAGGAGCAAATATCATTTCTCTGAATCTTGTTAGATTGAAAAGGAAAAATCCCTTTTTAAATTGAACTATAGTTGATTTACAGTGTTGTGTTAATTACTGCCGTATAACAAAGTGACTAAGTTATATATATGTGTGTGTGTGTGTGTATATATATATATATATATATATATATATATATATATATATATATACATTCTTTTTCATATTCTTTTCCATTATGGTTTTTTAAAATTTAATTAATTTATTTTTTGTATGGCAGGTTCTTATTAGTTATCTATTTTATACTTATTAGTGTACATATGTCAATCCCAATCTCCCAATTCATCCCACCACCCCACTTCTCCCCTTGGTGTCCGTACGTTTGTTCTCTACATCTGTTCTATTATGGTTTATCCCAGGATATTGAATATAGTTCCCTGTGCTATACAGTAGGACCTTGTTGTTTGTCCATTCTGTATATACCATTTTGCCTCCACTAATCCTAAACTCCCAATCCATCCCTCCCACAACCCCCCACCTCGGCAAGCACTAGTCTATTCTCTATGAGTCTGTTTCAGTTTCATAGATAGGTTAATTTGTGTCATATTTTAGAATCCACATATAAATGATATTATATGGTATTTGTCTTTCTCTTTCTGACTTACTTCACTTAGTATGATAATCTCTAGCTGCATCCATGTTGCTGAAAATGGCATTATTTTGTTCTTTTTTATGACTGAGTAGTAAAAAAGGAAAAATCATCTTAAGAAAATACTACAAATTGAAAAGATTTTAGACATGAAAAATATTTTTTAAAAGCATATCACAAGCCAACAAATTTCCCAGCGCCTTTACATGTTGCCTATATGAGGTAATCCTCAGTCTTGGGGTACAGCTGGGGAGTGAAAACCATTTACAAGCCTGTCCAGAGGAAGAACACGAAACATGGAAAACACTTCCTGAATCTCCAAAACCTTTACCTGAATTATTATTGTCTGAGTTACTATTACTTACTATCAATTCAATTTGTTCTTCCTTCTGTTTGAAAATGATACTGCATATTTGAGCATGTTTCTGCTCATATTCTGAATACTATTTGATATTCTGATGGACAGTCTATATTGTTTTCCCCCTGGATCTGAATTCAGCCTGTCTGGATCCCAATACATCATTCTCCTCCTGAAACCAACGCTTCCTTTTCCTTCCTTAATTTTATTTCACCATCCTCTTGAGGATCCAGCTTTCAGCCATATTTGACTTCGTCCAACTTTTCTTTCTCCCTTACATCCCAGTTGTGAAGATGTTGTCTGCAGGGTGCCTCAAGAACCTCATTTCTCTTTTCCACACCTGCTCTACTCTGATGCTACATCATCACTCTTGTTCTCAGACTGTTGGAAGAGCACACGTCCTCTTCCTTCCTTAGTTTTCCCCCTTTCTACTGCACCATGTATAGCTGCAGCCAGATAGGCTTCTTAAAATGCAGTTTCCAATCTACAACTTTTAAAGGACTCCGTTTAGATAATTAGTCTTCATCAAAAAGTCTACTAATAACAAATGCTGGAGAAAAGGGAACCCTCCTACACTGTTGGTGGGAATGTACGTTGGTGCAGCCACTGTGGAGCACAGTACGGAGGTTCCTTAAAGACTAAAAATAGAACTAACATATGATCCTGCAATTCCACTCCTGAGCATATATCCGGAGAAAATGATAATTCGAAAAGATACACACACCCCAATGTTCATAGAGTCACTATTTACAGTAGCCAAGACATGGAAGCAACCTAAGTGTCCATCAACAGAGGAATGGGTAAAGAAGATGTGAGATATATATATATATATATACAGTGGAATATTAGTCATAAAAGTGAATAAAATAATGCCATTTGCAGCAACATGGATGGACCTAGAGATTATCATAGTGAGTGAAGTAAGGCAGACAGAGAAAGATAAGTATCATATGATATCACTTATACGTGGAATCTAAAAAAAAATGATACAAATGAACTTATTTACAAAATAGAAACAGACTCACAGACATAGAAAACAATCTTGTGGTTACCAAAGGGGAAAGCGATGGGAGGGATAAATTAGGAGTTTGGGATTAGCAGATACAAACTACTGTATATAAAATAGATAAACAACAAGGACCTACTCTATAGCACAGGGAACTATACTCAGTATCTTGTAATAAGCTGTAAGGGAGAAGAATCTGAAAAAGAATATGCATATATATGTATATGTATAACTGAATCGTTTTGTTGTACACCATAAACTAACACAACACTGTAAATCAACTATACTTCAATTTAAAAAATTAAAGAAAAAAAGATAATTAGTCTTCAGAGGAAGACTGATCCTGAGAGGATGATTTATTAGCTACTCCTCACCACAATGTGCACTTGATGAACTTGGGTCAGACATGTAGTTGCAGAGGAGTCCTCAACCAGGGGTTCCAATGGTCAATATCCTTCCTGATGTTGCCAGCGCTTGGGATATAACGTTGGGCTACGGAGAATTGGAGCTGCAGGATTCCTTTGTGTCTCTCTGACCCCCAAAACGTCCTAACCTTTACTCTCAAAAATAGTCCCTTATGACCATTTTATTTTTTAACATTATGGAGTACATAGAAAAGTCTAAAATTACAATGTGCAATGCACTGCAGTAAACAAGACGGGGTCTGAAGGCAATTATACCATGTTTAGTGAAAAGATCAATTAGACTTATTTTATATGATATAAATATATTCTTTATAGGTACTCAGTATTGAATGTGCTTAAAACTTCCAAATACAATCTTTTTAAGGAGAAACTTGTACTTGCTTTCATGAACATAATATTTTAGTATTAGGTTCTCTGCTTTCAATGGTTGTATTGAATTCCTGATGAATACTTTTGGATGATGATATCTTCACTGCCTTGATGGTCACCATCAAAGAAAAATTTTGACCACATAGATATATGATTTAAAATATTAAAACTGTTTTTTCAACCGTTCCAGTAAAGCATTTGTGACAGTTGAAATTGTATTTCAAGCAGCTCTTCCTCTTTTCTTTCCCTCAGAGACGAAACATTGAAATTATTTTTACTGTTAATGGATTTTTGAATCTACTTGAACTATTTTGGATCAGAATTTCAAAATAATGACGAGGCTCTAATTTTCAGAATGTGGGTGCATTTTCAAGGCCATCACCTGAAGCTGGTTTGAATCAGAAAAGCAGCAAATTAGCCACAGACCCACAGAATAATCACAAATCTGTGAAAGCGAAGGTTGAGAGCCACTGCCTAGGTTACTTTCCCGCCAAGAACTTATCTTCCTCGTGTCCCCCTCCCACCCCTGCTAGGACCCTTAGGCTGCCTGCCGTACTCCGTGGGCATCTGGGACATGAGCTCCAGCGGTCCTGTAGCTCCTCGTCCGGGATGGGCAGACATGACGCTACAGCTGGCGGCTGAAAGAGACACGCAGGTGCTGGCACACCGCTCACGGGTTCAGTGCTCCGTGGGGACACAGCAAGGACGAGCTGTAGCACATCATGCTCACTGCTTGCGCTGGGAGGGCTGCCGGGCCAGTCCTCACCGCTAGGTCACCTCCTGGGGGCCCCGGACAGAGATGCTCGTGGCCTGGGGCAACTGGTCGAGGAGCCCCCTGACTGCCAGCGCACGGCCCTGTAGGCTTGGAGGATTAACGTCTCAGCACCCGCGCCCCTTTCAAATACACCAGCACGACGGGCTTGCCGTGGAGCTCTCTTAGATAAGGACGTTTCAAGGCTGAATGGATTAGGACGTCCTGCCCAGGGATACTTTCCCAGGCTGGACTGGATAGTTTGGGCTCTGTCTCGGGCTTTTCAACCTGAACCTGCAAAAAATAGACCTCCAGCATCACTCTCACGTCACTGGCGACGATCCCCTTGGGAACTAATTAAGAATAAATTCCACACCATGGACATCATACCTCCCACTGTGTTCCCTCCCAGGTGTTCCCCTCCCAGGGGTCCCCCTCCCAGGAGCCCCCTCCCAGGTGTCCTCCTCCCAGGGGTCCCCTTCCCAGGACCCCCCCTCCCAGGATCCCCCCTCCCAGGAGCCCCCTCCCAGGTGTCCTCCTCCCAGGGGTCCCCTTCCCAGGACCCCCCCTCCCAGGATCCCCCCTCCCAGGAGCCCCCTCCCAGGTGTCCTCCTCCCAGGGGTCCCCTTCCCAGGACCCCCCCTCCCAGGACACCCCCTCCCAGGAGCCCCCTCCCAGGTGTCCTCCTCCCAGGGGTCCCCTTCCCAGGACACCCCCCTCCCAGGACACCCCCTCCCAGGAGCCCCCTCCCAGGTGTCCTCCTCCCAGAAACACCCCTCCCAGGCCAGTTTGCTGCGGATGTGCCTGGTTCTCAGATTGACAGGTCCACACCTCCTTCTGACCCTTATTTCCAGGCCCCTCTCACAGCTGTGTGAGACCCAGTTCCTACTGCAAATCCAGACTCCGTAACAGTCACGGTGACTCTGCTGCCCTGTTGGAATCCTGGCTCATACATCTTGTTCTCCATATGCCTCTATTTCTCTACCTTCCTTTCCTCAGCCCGTGTCTTTCACCAGAAACTCTTTCCCTCCCCATTTGTGAGAGAGAAATCCTATCCATCCTTTGAAGAGTCATTTCCAATACCAATTCCTTCCTGAAGTCTTCCTGGTCATCCCAAGTAGACCATCCCAAATGGTCATCCCTTTTCTCTTTTGCACTCCTGCACACTTGTCCTTTTTACATCCCCCTCTCCCTCTCAGGTTTTTAAGGCCAGTCATTTTATTCTTCCTAGTAGAAAGCAAATCTCTTCAAAAACAGAAACTGTCACTTAACCCTTTTGTATCCTAAGGCATTTCATCTGTTATATACTTAGCATCAGTGAATATTTGTTGAATTGAATTGAATATAGATACAGAAGTAAAATCTCTAAGTTTGGTGATTAGCCCAAAGTTATAATGGGAAGTCAGTTAATCTAGTAAACATATTTGAGGAAAATCTGGTATTACCCCATAGGCAAAGATCACTAATAAAGTGATCAACAAGCCTATGCTCTCAATGTGTTATTCCAAGATTGTTTTCATAGTGTGGTGCAGATAATGCAGAGTGGAGTATTTAATTTCCATTCTTCAAAAACAATGCTAAGATAATTTTGCAATTAGGTGCATGATCATTCAAATTCAACTGATTTTTAGTCTTTGTTGTTCAATCAGGGAATTCATGTATATTTTTCTGTGCATGAAATTTTAATTTTCATTGTTTTTTTAAAGATTTTGTTTTATTATTATTTTATTTTATTTTATTTTATTTTATTTTATTTTATTTTATTTTATTTTATTTTTGCGGGAGGCAGCGCTGAATTCGGGATCTTATTTCCCGGACCAGGGATTGAACCGACGCCCCCTGCAGCGGAAGTGAGGAGTCAACCACTGGACTGCTAGGGAAGTCCCCCGGAGCACAGTTTGAAAACTGCTACCGCAGCATGTTGGTTTCTGAGGGTTAAATCTCATTGTGTAAAGACATGGTGTGTCCGTCAAGCAGACTCTCAGGCCCCATCCTTCACCTACTGGGCTGGACTAGCTTTTTAGGATGGTTCCCAGGTGACTTAACACACACTCAAGTTTGAGAAGCACTGCTTTGGAGGATTTGGGGGATGTTAGGATAGGAAAGGCGACCAAGTAAGAATTGATGTACAGTAGACATGGGTGATGAGACTGAATGAATTGCACACATGCGGGAAAGTTGTGCTGGAATCTCCTTTCCTTGTGATTCTGGGCTAGGTTTGCCCACAAGAGAGACGGGTGCCACGTGTGCGAGGTTGAGGGAGGCGCGGTGATGACACTGGGAAGGTTCAGTGCAGGATCTGCTGCAGCCCGCGGTCTGTGGATGTACCTGGGGGCGGGGGGTCCTCCTTCAGCCTCAGCACAGCCTTGTGGTGAAGGGTGCAGGTGTCTCTGCGCATCTCTGGAGTTGCCATGGGGACAGAGGCACAGTCCTACTGGCCCTGGTGGGTTTCAGTTCGTCTTTGTGAGTTCCAGCTGGTCTTCATGGGTTCGAGTTTTCCCTTGATTTCTCCAGTTTAGCAGCCAGATTTTTCTCTCCCTCTGGCTCAGCCGAGCTACGGCGGCTTCAGACTTGCGGCCAGATGCAGACACACAGCTTTGCACAGACCAGCTCTCTCTGTGCTCCTGGGGACTGACGCTTCTCTGATTCCCCAACCCTACCCTCTTCTGGAGTTCTCTTTCCCCACCTTCTCCCACTGTCATTAAGTTTAATCCCAGTGATGAATCCCTTATTCCCTATTAGTCATCGTGGTCCTGATTCCCTAGTTAAACCCTGACTGACACGCTTACTGAGTCCACAAAGAGCACACGCGTCCTGCTTGCAGCTGTGGCTCCGTCCACCTGCTACTTTCTAGATCTTCTCTCTTGGCTCAGTGCAGGGTTTTCTCCATGCCTTGAAAAGGGAGATTACTTTTTCTTTTCTTTTTTTGTAATTTATGGTAAAGTCAATTTTTTCAATGACTTTTTAATTGAAGTATAGTTGATTTACAAATGTCGTGCTGTTTATAAAGCAAAGTGACTCAGTTATATATGTATGTGTGTATATGTGTGTGTGTTACAATATTCTTTTTCAGATTCTTCTCCATTATACCTTATTACAAGATATTCAGTAGAGTTCCCTGTGCTATACAGTAGGTCCTTGTTGGTTATCTCTTATATATAGTAGTGTGTCTCTGTTAATCCCAACTCCTAATTTATACACCCCCACCCGCCAAGGGAATTACTTTTTCTGGAAGAAGCTTTAAAACTTGATGTGCTTAAAATAGCTTTTCTGTTTTGGTTTCTTGATGAGGCCCAGAGGATCGCTAAGATGCTACTTAGTGCCTCTCTTTCATATGTATAAGTAAAAAAGCCTCCCAACCAAGGAGCCCTAAACCAGAGGAGAAAGCTCAAGAGAAACAGGCTATTAGGAGAAAGACAAAAAGGGCTGTTGGAAAATGTAATAGGATAATAAACTAAAATTGTTTTGTACCGAGAAGTTAATCATCCCACTGAGTCAGCCTCTCTTGAATGAGCACTTCACTGCTGCATCCCTGGTGCCCAAACAGTCCATGGCACACAGTAGGTCCTCAATCAAGATTCCCTTTGCTGTTTGCCACACCTGCTTTTATGCACACAGTCAGCCTTCAACACCAATGTGCATGACTTAGGGAAGGAAGTCCGGACAAGCTGTTGGGGGGATGAAACACTGAAGGATGGGCACGTGGTTTGCTGCTTCCTAACTGGTTTGCATGTTGGGCTGTGGTGTTCTCCATGTGTTCTGTTGCTTGAATTAGAAGCATGCTTGCCCGTGCTCATGGTAGGCTAAATTATCCTCCATCCCGTGTCTACATCTTAATCCCTGGAATCTGAGGATGTATCCTTATATGGCGGAAGGACTTTGTAGGTGTGAGAACCTGAAGCTCTGGAGGTGAGAGGAGGGTCCTGAATTATCCAGGTGGGCCTGATACAATCACCAGGGTGCTTCTAAGAGGCAGGAGAGCACGTGAGTGGTAGTACATGGAAGGAAGGGCTTCCCTTCATCTTCGTGACTTAAACCCCTGCTTCTAACCAGCTGTTATCCGACCTGACGACTCCCATGAATGGCTGCCTCTTGCCACACCGTTTGGCAGCCCTGAGTCTAGCTCAGCCTGGCAGAAAAGGTTTGACCCTCACACCAGAGACGAGCTCACAGGTACGATCCACACTCCGGTCCACCACACGCACACAGCAGGGGCCCCGCTTGGAGACTGGTCACCCTCTCCTGGGAACGAGAATTCACATCCTTACTACCAACACTTTCTAACAAAAGACTGTGTATTAAAAGTTTACCTTGCTGGTTTATTTTTAACCTGGGGGGGTCAGGATAAAGTGATGCAGTAAGATTACCTCCTTCAGAGGTAGACAGACTTGAAATCAAACGTCCTGTCTGTTGTCTACTGATTTCACCCTGACCAAGATCAATTAACTTCTCTAAACTTGTTTTCTCATCTGAAAAACGAGAAGGTTAGTACCTACTTTTACAGGGTTGTTGTGAGGAATAAATGAGATAATAACTGGAAACTCATTATGGGAGCAATTATAGACGTGCCCCAGTTTATTGTGCTTCACTTTGTTGTGCTTTGCAGATACTGTGTTATGTTTTTACAGATTGAAGGTCTGTGGCAATCCCACATCAAACAAATCTGTTGGCACCGCTTTTCCAACAGCATTGGCTCCCTCACTTCAAGTCTCTGTGTCACACTTCGGTAGTTCTCATAATATTTCAAAGTTTTCCATTTTTATTCTATTTGTCACGGTGATCTGTGATCAGTGATTTTTGATGTTACTACTGCAAAAGATTATGGCTCCCGGAAGGCTCAGATTATGGTTAGCGTTTTTTAGCAAAAAAGCATGTTTAGTTACAATTCTCTATTTTATGTGTATCATATCAGCCGCTATTCTTGATCACTTCAGACAGGTGGGGAATTCTGATCTGTTATCCCATTTTGGCCGGAAGCAGAAGGCAACTGCTTCTAAAAGAAGGATAAATATAGAGAGAGTAGTTATTAACCAGAGTTGATGGGAAAGAGCTGTGAATTGACAAAAACACTTTTGCAGCCATTTACTCTTTCAAGGTTGCCTGGGTGGGCTTTTCCTGGGGCAGGACTTTGTTCTGTTTGTGAAAGGGATGTGTCTTGGGTGTCAGGATGAGGGTGGGGTGACATTTGCAGTGGATATGCCTCCTTGATGTGCTTTATCTTCCAGACGGGCAGTCCTGGGGAAGAGTCAGGTGCCGACACGGCGGGAAGGGTGCCCCACTGCGTTTGCGTTTGGCTCTGTAATTTTAGGGACATTGTGCAGTTTGTCTCGTTCAGCATAACCACTGGTACCGAAGACCCTTTAAGCTAATCCTAGTTCCTTAAAGTGTAGGCCTGATTCTTCTCCTAAGTGGTTTCACATAATCATTTCCTTTCAGGACCATCTCCTTTGTATCCCTTGTCTTATCCCTGAGCAAATAGACCTGGTCCCTAACTTTTCATATGTTTTCAGTCCTATATCTTTTTGAATCTCAGAAGAAGTACAAGTTCCCAGACAAGTCAAAGACATAAAGGTTTATGTATTTTATTCTAATGTCTCCATTTTGCCAATTTTCTGGTAAGATTCATTTAACTTTCAGCTAACATTACTGTCAGACACAGCAATATGTGTGCCCAGCTGGAGTTTAAAGATAATTTCCAATCATTTTTTGCTTTGAAAGTTAACTGCCATCTCTCTATGTCTTCCTCTGGAGATAGGAAGTGAGTTTTCTGTGTAAAATATCAGTTTGTGGTGCTGTCGTGTGACTTTAAATCAAACCTAGTTTCTGTCTTTTACTGTCCTGTAATACACTGCAAAAATTATGTTACTTTTTAAAAAGTTTTACAAGTTCTTTTCAGATAGGACACTTTCCTTCTGTCATGGGTTAACGAAGCTAGGCTTCCTGTTTGGTTTGTGAATTTCACCTAAAAATGTAACAGAAGAAACACGTAAACAAATCTCTTAATTTTGTTACTGACCCAAGGCAATAAAAATATCTTGTTAGTTTATAAAAGCCCTTTTGGACTGTTTTGCCAAAATGAGAAGTTTCGCTTAGCCCAAAGGAATAATAAACTGCCTTTCAGTCAGCTGTAAATGTGTGTAAACAAACCTAGTGAGGAATTATCTTGGCAGCGCATGGTCAGCTTTTTATCTGGAAGCTTTCCTTTTATTCCCACATGGCAAACTTAGATGCTGGTGCAGTTTGGGCAAGTGCTTGCCGTGAAATGGATGGAAGGGAAGCTTTGGCAGAGAGCGTTTCTTCCTATGATGGTCTCCAGGCGCATCAGGAGCTCCCTGGAGGACTCACGTCTACATGAGGACATCCGCTGGGTATTCAAGCCCCATCATGGGGATCAAAGTTCCTGGAGCCCATTCACTGCAGACAAATACAACCACAGCTCATAAGCAAATGCTGGTTAGAATGGTGGCCAATACTTTGCGAAGAAGCACACTTTATTTCATTCTAGTCCTTGCGATCTGCCCCCCAGACACCTCCTTATTGTTTTAGTCACTGTCTGCCAGAAAGCCACTTGACCAGTGAGGGGATGATTTTGCTGCTGAAGCCTTCAGGTTTTTTCTAGATTTGCTGCCACTAAATTTATGAGTCTGATTTTTTTCCCAAGGAATTTACATTAGGTACAGAGAAGCAGGTTTCTTACCAGAAGCATTTAAATAGTTAAGTACCTTTAGATATGGTTCCTTAAGGAGAGGTTTACAGTGGGGCAGCTCTGGCCTTATGGCCCTGGGTGCCATCCCCCTCATGGGGCCAGGGCACCTGCCACCAGGAGCTCCTCTCTCTTCCCTCCCCCTTGCTTCTCTCCCCACCCCCAATTCTCCCTGTACAAATTCACAGGCTGGCGTTCAAGCTCCAAGCCTGTCTTTGATGCCCACTCAGGCATCTTCCCCAGATGGACCATCCCAGGCTCAGCTGAGCTTGAGCTGCTCGCCTGTGGCTGCAGGGCTGAGGGGCATTGTTAGGGGTGTAAGCAGGGCATGGAGATGTGGCCTGGCTTCCCCCCAGATGTGCACTGAGACCCTGTGGGGTACCAAGTGGATCTGGGTGGTGGTGGTGAGTGGAGGCTGGATAGCATAGGGACCTTGGGTCGCATTCTTCCTGGGCTGTAAATGATAGGGGAGGGCCTTGGGTGGGGAAGGAAGGAGTCATGAAAAGCCAAAGTGCATGCAGTTTTTCTCTAACATAGTTTATACACAATGTGTAAAGGGAATGAATAGCACTGAGTTTAAATAAAAGTACAAGGACCTACTGTATAGCACAGGGAGCTCTGCTCAATGTTCTGTAACAACCTAAATGAGAAAAGAATTTGAAAAAGAATAGATACATGTATATGTATAACTGAATCACTTTGCTGTGCACCTGAAACTAACACAACATTGTTAATCAACTATACTCCTATATAAAATAAAAATTAAAAAAAATACAATGAAAAGATGATAGTCAAGTCAGCTGTCAAGGGCAAGGGGTCTTTAAATGATGCGCACTGGGCTGGCACTGGTGTCTCCTTCCTCCTGTGCCTTGGAGACCCCACCCGAGAGCATGCCTGGCTGGGGTGAGGAACAGCAGGAGGCAGGCTAGAGGACCATCCCTGGGCCACCGCCATCCAACTGGAGCAGAAGTGAGACTGGCCATTCGTGGTGTTGGGAAGCCGCACGGAATTAGCTGAAGGCAATCAAGGGTTCCATGTCCATCAGTGGGGAGAGGACGACCAAGGCTCTCCCAGGGCAGGTGCTCATTTTACTCTCAGAAATCAAGGAGAGAGGCCTTTTGTAGTAACAGGGAACTGGATTTAGCCTTTTGCTTGAACACCAAAAACTGGACATGATACATGAAATAATGGTTGATCAAGACGTGGGACATCAAGCCACAGAGGACAAGAATCCCTGAGGGGGGAGAAACAAGTGAGGTGAGCCCTGCCATTGTCGCGGCTCACTGCCTGAGAGAGTTTTCAGGCTGTGGCAGAGGGAAAGGGGTGGCCAGGTGGAGGTCATGGTACCCTGAGTTGAGGAGATGGAGGTGAGAGATTGGGTAGGCTGAGGCATGAAAGTTTTGGGGCATTGTGCATGGTGAGATAAGTCAGACAGAAAGGCAAATACTGCAGGATATCACTCACTTGTGGAATCTAAAATAGCTGAACTCGTAGAAACAGAGACTAGCGTGGTGGTTACCAGGAGCTGGGGTTGGGGGAGAAATTGGGGACGTTTTGGTCAAAGGGTACAAACTTGCCACTAGAAGGTGAATGAGCTCTGGGGATTTAACGCACAGGATAGTGATTAAAATCAACATCACTGTATTACAAACTTCACAGTTGCTCAGAGACTAGATCTTAATTTTTCTTCCCACAAAAAGCAATGATAATTATACGATGTGGTAGAGGTGTAAAATAAAGCTGCAGCAGTCATCATATTACAATATATAAATGTGTTCAATCAACACGTTGTACATCTTGAACTCACACAGTGTTATATGACAATTATATCTCAATAAAAAGATTTACAAGGCAGAGAGAAGGGAGCTCCAGAGAACTTCAAAGATCTGTAGAGGGTGCCCTAGAGTCTTCCCCTGAGTATAAACCAGTGCTTGTGTGTAAGAAAATTACCTGAGGCCAAGGGGGAAAAGAACACCCCAAAGGTCCAGAAGGTACAATCCCCCAATAGTCTAAATACGCCCATAAGAGGCAGAAATTCTCAGATTGAATAAAAAAGCAATGTGTTTGGTTTTATATCTCTTAACGTACAGGCTCCTATAGAATTCAGTTTTTAACTTTTTTTTTCACCTCAGCAAAGACATTGAGTTTCCTTGAAATTTCTTTTTATATCACCTGCATCTCCTTCAGGTTGAATCATTTTATAAATACTCATAAAATGATTCTTGAGGACATGTTTAAAATTTCAAAATATTTTTATGTCTTTTTAATGACATTAAGAAAGCAGCAGCTCCTAGAGTTAGTTGCGTTGGAAATTTGATGTAAATATTTTTCAAACAAAGTGGGTCCCCTTCAATAGCAATATTGAAAATAAGCACCAACGATGAGGCACTGCCTCCTAGAAATATTTCATTTCAGTTCTAAATTTAACAGCTGGCCTTTCCCAAATGTAAAAATTAACATTTTTAATAGGAGCCTGTGAAATTTGGCCAAATTTTTCTTTATCTCTACAGAATGGCTAGGTATGACGGTCGGATTAGATTTCTCAACACTTATTTGGCTAGTTATTTCCAACAACATATCCTTTTGGAACGTACATTAGAGCTATAATTAGGTGAATAAATAAATAATCATAGGACTTGTACGTTGAGAGATAGAAAAGCCCCTTATGGAGCTGAAAGAAGACACAGGCAGACCTCATTTTATTGTTCTTCACTTTATTGTGCTTCACAGACACTGCATTTTTTTTTTTTTTTTTTTTTTTTTTTACAAATTGAAGGTTTGTGGCAACTCTTTGAGTTGAGCAAGTCTATTGATGCCATTTTTTTCCAACAGCATTTGCTCACTTCATGTCTCTATGTCACATTTTGATAATTCTTGCAATATTTCAAGTATTTTTATTATTACTATATTTGTAATGACGAGCTGTGATCAGTAATCTCTGATGTTACTACTATACTCACTGACGGCGCACATGAGGGTTAGCACTTTGTAAGCAATAAAGGATTTTAAAATTTAAAAAAAAAAAGCAATGTGTTTGGAATATAAAATGGTACCATGAAAGAACAATTAAATACTTCTTTTTTTTTAACATCTTTATTGGAGTATAATTGCTTTACAATGGTGTGTTAGTTTCTGCTTTATAACAAAGTGAATCAGTTATACATATACATATGTTCCCATATGCCCTCCCTCTTGCATCTCCCTCTCTCCCACCCTCCCTATCCCACCCCTCTAGATGGTCACAAAGCACCGAGCTGATCTCCCTGTGCTATGCAGCTGCTTCCCACTAGCTATCTATTTTACCTTTGGGAGTGTATATATGTCCATGCCACTCTCTCACTTCATCCCAGCTTACCCTTCCCCCTGCCCGTGTCCTCAAGTCCATTCTCTAGTAGGTCAGTGTCTTTATTCCCATCTTACCCCTAGATTCTTCATGACCTTTTTTTTTTTTTCTTAGATTCCATATATATGTGTTAGCATACAGTATTTGTTTTTCTCTTTCTGACTTACTTCACTCTGTATGACAGACTCTAGGTCCATCCACCTCACTACAAATAACTCAATTTCATTTCTTTTTAAGGCTGAGTAATATTCCATTGTATATATGTGCCACATCTTCTTTATCCATTCATCTGTTGATGGACACTTAGGTTGCTTCCATGTCCTGGCTATTGTAAATAGAGCTACAATGAACATTTTGGTACATGACTCTTTTTGAATTATGGTTTTCTCAGGGTATATGCCCGGTAATGGGATTGCTGGGTCATATGGAAGTTCTATTTTTAGTTTTTTAAGGAACCTCCGTACTGTTCTCCATAGTGGCTGTATCAATTTACATTCCCACCAATAGTGCAAGAGTGTTCCCTTTTCTCCACACCCTCTCCAGCATTTATTGTTTCTAGATTTTTTAATGATGGCCATTCTGACCGGTGTGAGATGATATCTCATTGTAGTTTTGATTTGCATTTCTCTAATGATTAATGATGTTGAGCATTCTTTCATGTGTTTGTTGGCAATCTGTATATCTTCTTTGGAGAAATGTCTATTTAGGTCTTTTGCCCATTTTTGGATTGGGTTGTTTGTTTTTTTGTTATTGAGCTGCATGAGCTGCTTGTATATTTTGGAGATTAATCCTTTGTCAGTTGCTTCATTTGCAAATATTTTCTCCCATTCTGAGGGTTGTCTTTTGGTCTTGTTTATGGTTTCCTTTGCTGTGCAAAACTTTTAAGTTTCATGAGGTCCCATTTGTTTATTTTTGTTTTTATTTCCATTTCTCTAGGAGCTGGGTCAAAAAGGATCTTGCTGTGATTTATGTCATAGAGTGTTCTGCCTATGTTTTCCTCTAAGAGTTTGATAGTGTCTGGCCTTACATTTAGGTGTTTAATCCATTTTGAGTTTATTTTTGTGTATGGTGTTGTGGAGTGTTCTAATTTCATACTTTTGCAGGTACCTGTCCAGTTTTCCCAGCACCACTTATAAATACTTCTTAAATCCAAGCTTCTTTGCCTGAATTTTTAAAAAATTACTTTAAGTCTATAATGAAAACTGATTCATGACCATTGGGAAGGTATATATAATTTTGTAAAACTTGTATCAAAATTAAAATATAGTTGTTTCAATGATATCTGTCTTCTGACAAAACTAATCACATACACGCAATTAATATATTTTTGTCTAAATTTCTTCAATTCTCATCCAAAATTGTGGATCAATAAATATATGCTACGAAAATTCTCCATATCTTATGATGCCATGGAACTTACTGTTTCCATAGTGGGGATGTATTTTTTACTGGTAAAAGGCCTACTGAGTTCTCAGTGGGGTCTGAAAAAAAAAAAAGATTTGTTAAAGCTTTCCAGAGTCTTTGGAGTCTATGCTTAGTTTTCTGGATGAATGTTAGTTTATGAACCAAATTAAATATTCAGACATGTCAGGGCATTAAACATCAGTGGAGAGTTTGCTGTAGTCCAGGCACTTTCCTAGCATCCTCACAACTCAGTGATGCAGGCCTATTATTACCATTTTCATCTTTACCGATGAGGAAACTGAATTCCAGAGGAGTTAAGGAATTAACCCAAGGTCTTCAGAAGTGACTCAGCGTGAATCTCACATATACTGATTGAAGAGCCAATTACCCTTATTCAATTATATCGTGTTGGCACTGTATTTTTTAAAAAATTTTATTTTATATTGGACTATAGTTGATTTACAATGTTGTGTTAGTTTCAGGTGCACAGCAAAGTGATTCAGTTATACATATACATATATCTATTCTTTTTCAGATTCTTTTCCCCTTTAGGTTATTACGGAATATTGAGCAGTGTTCCCTGTGCTATACAGTAGTTCCTTGTTGGTTATCTACTTTAAATATAGTAGTGCGTATATGTCAATCCCAAACTCGGCACTATATTTTTATTTCAATCTTTCACAGTAGTGAGGAAGGTCTAAATCTCTTATATTTGAACTGAATTTGTTTGTCAACCAATACGGCATGTAGATTCTGAATGAATCTCAGCCGAGGATTTGTCTATCCTTCCACTGTGTGCTCGGTTCCAGGAGGTTTTGCTGGGTCGGCACTAGACTCACATGACCCTCAGACAGGGAGCCAACGGAACATGACCATCTCTTTTTACTTAGATATTCACAAATTATTCTAGAATAATATTTTTTTCCTCTTGTGCCTTGTTTCTAAATGTCCAGGGATTCCACTCAAAGTAATATATCTGTATTTCTATAACAATACACACATTTATTTCAGCATAGTAAAGAACTTTCATTGATATTAAAAGTATGTGGAATGCCGTCTCAGTCAGCTGGGCTGCTGTAACAAAATATTGCAGACTGGGCAGCTTAAAAACACACAGTTCGGGCGTCCCTGGCGGCGCAGCGGTTGAGAATCTGCCTGCCAATGCAGGGGACACGGGTTCGAGCCCTGGTCTGGGAAGATCCCACATGCCGCGGAGCAACTAGGCCCGTGAGCCACAACTACTGAGCCTGCGCATCTGGAGCTTGTGCTCCGCAACAAGAGAGGCCACGACAGTGAGAGGCCCGCACACCGCGATGAAGAGCGGCCCCCGCTTGCCGCAACTAGAGAAAGCCCTTGCACAGAAACGAAGACCCAACACAGCCAAAAATAAATATAAATAAATAAAAATTAAAACAAACAAACCAACAAACAAAAAAAACACACAGTTCTTGCGACCGGGACGTCTGAGAGCAGGGAGCCAGGGTGGTCATTGTCTGGTGAGGACCCTCTTCTTGGCTGTGGATGGCCACCTTCTCACTGTGTCCTCACATGGGGGGAACTGAAAGAGAGAGAGCGCTCTGGTATCTCTTCTTATAGAGACATTAATTCCATCACGAAGGCTGCATTCTCATGACCTCACCTAAATCTAATTATCTTCCAAAAGTCCCATCTCTAAATAACATCACATTGGGGATTAGGGTTTCAACATGTAAATTTTGGGGGGATACAAGTCAGTCCACAACGGTGCCTATATTATTTTTTCCACCATTGTCTTCTCATATAAACTAACCTTAATTTGGTTATAGAATTTTGTTAGTTAACAAGAATTTGGAAAATAAATTCATGTTTTACTTGAATTTTAAGAAGATTATTCTGCTTTCCGATTTTTTCTCAGTGGAAAGATTGCCCTTTATTCTAGTGCTGCTACAAATAGTGGGTTGGGGAGAAAAACAGATACAGGAGGCTCTTCTTAGCACAGTCACCCCTCAGTATCCATGGGGTGGGGGGCAGGGAGTGGTCCAGGACCACCCCCTACTCAGTTACCGAAATCCACAGATGTTCAAGTCCCTTATATGAGATGGTGTAGTATTCGAATATGACCTATGCACATCCTCTTGTGTACTTTAAATCATCTCTAGATTACTTATAATACCTAATACAATGTAAATGCTATGGAAATAGTTGTAGCTATAAGGCAAACGCTCTGTAAATAGTTGCCAGCACGTGTGGCAAATTCAAGTCCTGCTTTTTGAAATTTTGTGGAATTTAAAAAATTTTCAAGTATTTTTGTTCTGTGATTGGCGGAATCTGTGGGTGAGGAACCCGCAGATATGGAGGCCTGATTGTATTAAATGTGTTCTCAGGTCAAACTTTGTGACCTGAATCCTTGCGATTTTCTCATTTGCATAAAAAGAGGTATGCATTTCAATAAACGATTGATCTCGGTGGCTCCTATGGACAAAGCAATCTGGAAAAACGTCACATGGTAATATGACTTTTAAAAAAAAGGAATATTGCACCAAAAATGTTGTGGTGCCTGAACGAAAAAATCACATTACAAAGTGCAATCCAGCAATGGAGAGGAGTGCCATCCAGAGGATGGGTAGTGTGTGAGGCAAATGACAGACTTACTGATCACAAGTTATGCTGTCAAATGTTTTCTTGAAAGTTTTCTCCTCCCCCATCTCCCCCTCCACCTCCTCCTTCTCCTTCTACAGCATTTAAAATAATTCATGGATGCTTCACAGCAAGATCCTTTTTGACCCAGCTCCTAGAGAAATGGAAATAAAAACAAAAATAAACAAATGGGATCTAATGAAACTTAAAAGCTTTTGCACAGAAAAGGAAACCATAGACAAGACGAAAAGACCACCCTCAGAATGGGAGAAAATATTTGCAAATGAAGCAACTGACAAAGGATTAATCTCCAAAATATACAAGCAGCTCATGCAGCTCAGTATCAAAAAAACAAACAACCTAATCCAAGAATGGGCAGAAGACCTAAACATACGTTTCTCCAAAGAAGATATACAGATTGCCAACAAACACATGAAAGGATGCTCAACATCACTAATCATTAGAGAAATGCAAATCAAAACTACAATGAGGTATCACCTCACACGGTCAGAATGGCCATCATCAAAAAATCTAGAAACAATAAATGCTGGAGAGGGTGTGGAGAAAAGGGAACCCTCTTGCACTGTTGGTGGGAATATAAATTGATGCAGCCACTATAGAGAACAGTACGGAGGTTCCTTAAAAAACTAAAAATAGAACTACCATACGACTCAGCAATCCCATTACTGGGCATATACCCAGAGAAAACGATAATTCAAAAAGACACATACACCCCAATGTTCATTGCAGCTCTATTTACAATAGCCAGGTCATGGAAGCAAACTAAATGTCTATCGACAGATGAATGGATAAAGAAGATGTGGCACATATATACAATGGAATATTACCCAGCCATAAAGAGGAACGAAATTGAGTTATTTGTAGTGAGGTGGATGGACCTAGAGTCTGTCATACAGAGTGAAGTAAGTCAGAAAGAGAAAAACAAATGCTGTATGCTAACACATATATATGGAATCTTAAAAAAATGGTTCTGAAGAACCTAGGGGCAGGACAGGAATAAAGAGGCAGATGTAGAGAATGGACTTGAGGACACGGGGAGGGGGAAGGGTAAGCTGGGACGAAGTGAGAGACATATATGGCATGGACATATATATACTACCAAATGTAAAACAAATAGCTAGTGGGAAGCAGCCGCATAGCACAGGGAGATTAGCTTGGTGCTTTGTGACCACCTAGAGGGGTGGGATAGGGAGGGTGGGAGGGAGACGCAAGAGGGAGCGGATATGGGGATATATGTATATGTATAGCTGAGTCACTTTGTTATACAGCAGAAACTAACACACCATTGTAAAGCAATTATCCTCCAATAAAGATATCAAAAAAATAAAATAAAATAAAAAAATAAATAAAATACACGTTCCCCTGGACACAGCAATTTCCTTCACTGGAATTTATCCCAAGGAAATAATTGGGCAAGTGCTCAATACCAAATGTATAAGTGTAGAAAAGAAAAAATAGTTTCAAAAAAATAAAAATAAAATAATGCGTGTATTCTGATTCTGTTAGAATGTATTGTGAAATTTAATAACAACTGTTTAACCGTAATGCAAGCCCTGCATTTGTATAATATACTCTCGTATATTAATATTTGTAATATACGATAGTACAAAGATCCATAGTTACCCAAAACACATGATCTTAGGATGTCACAGAGACTCAGAAAGTTCTGCAGCTGACTCAGGTTCAGAGTTAACACGAGATGAAATATCAGCTCAGGCATTTGACCCCGAAGCCCATGCTTCTGACCACTATATTAACGTTGATCCATTCAGATGTACTGATAAATATTTATTATGCAGGGGCAGTCCTCAAGTTTCCAGGTAGAACTGCGGGCACTGGGCCCTCGTCTCCTGTGAACTGACTGTCCGGCTCTCAGCTGCCGGCTGGCTCCGTCTCACGGCCTCTCACCGTGAGAAACTGGTTGGTTACGCTTTTTCTCCACCCCGATGAGTTAGAGTCTTTCACCCTTAGGGTTGGTTGCAAACAGCAAATTTGAAACTATAAAATATTGAGCATCAAAAGGCAAATGCTTTTACTTATTCTGACTTGGAAACTGTCCTGGAACATACCTCCACATGACTAAAACTCTTCTTCATTATGGCTGGATGGGAAATCAAAGGCATAAATTTAAGGCTGATTTTAATATCTATTGCCTATGTAAGAGGATGTGGAGTTTGACTTTCTTGTTGTCTTGGAATTGTGGCTGAAACCCAAAGCTGAAGACACAAGGCGCTAAGTATTCCTAAGCCCCTAATAGCTGCCAGGGATCACTAAGTGGCCTTTATTTCGGCCACCACCTCTGGTCACCATCTCTCTTCCACCCACGCCCTCCCCACCTCCATTCCCTCACGCCGTCCTGGAATTCCAGGAAGGGAGGACATCCACAATTTATGGCTGGAGGTTCTTTCCTCCCCTGCCCTTGAAGGAGGAGACAATGACGCTTTTCCATCCATGGAACCCAGTGAGTCAGCTTCAGTAAAATCCTCAGGAAGATTGGGGTGTCTTAAAAAAGCGGAGACTGAAACATTTTCCTCTGGATATTTACTTAACTGCAGAATCTGCAGAGTTATTCTGTTGCTAAAAGTATGGATGCTTTTTAAAGATATTAGAATACGCCACCCTAGAACATGCTACTTTGTCATAAGGATTATTTTGAGCCGAAGACAATTGAGAAAAAGCCAACATGGGGTGACGTCTCTGCCCTTTCCCTATCTGCCTAAAAGCAGGGCACAAATTTCCCTTTGGGGAAGGCATCTCCCCCAACACACTGGGGTGAGAAGAGCAACTCGTCACTGAAGATGAGAAGTTGACACCAGGATGAGTTTGCATAAACAATCTTACTAAAATACAGTAAGTCCCCTTCATACAAGCGAGTTGCATTCCGAGAGCGCATTCGTAAGTCCAACAAAGTTAGCCTAGGTACCCAACTAACACAATTGGTTATATAGTACTATACTGTAATAGGTTTATAATACTTTTCACACAAATAATACATAAAAACAAACAAACACAAAAAATAAACTGAACATTTTAAATCTTACAGTAAATCACCTTGAAAAGTGCAGTAGTACAGCACAACAGCTGGCATCCGGGGCTGGCATCGAGTGAAAAGGCAGGAAGAGTTACTGACTGGAGGAGGGAGAGGAGGTGGGAGATGGTAGAGCTGAAGAATCATCAGCAATAGGAGACCGAGGGCAAGCTGCAATTTCACTCACGCCTGACGTGGATGGCACAGGTTCTGGTTCCTTGCTGGATTCAGTTCTATCTACCCTTTTGAAAAAACGATCCAGTGGTGTCTGGGTAGTAGCTCTTTTTCTCTCATCATAGATGACGTGATAACACTCGATTACATTCTGAACGGCTGCTGCAATCTTTGTGTACCGTTCTACCTTCAGGTCCTGTGCCTGAAGAAACTATCAGTGCCTCCTCAAATAAAGAAAATCCCCTTGCCATTTCCTGCGTCATGAATCTCTTCAGTTCTTCAGTTACTTCTTCTTCCTCTTGTCTCTCTTCATCCTTTCCCTGGGCCTCCAATTCCTGGCGCTTCATAGCAGTACCAGCCACTTCACCGCTGCTTTTACACTTGCTTCCAGACATTCTGATCTTGAAATAAAGATACTGTGCTACTGTACTCTATACAGTCTGTACAGAAAAGTACACAAAGGCACAACCACTTGTAGAGGCTGCACGCACGTGACAATGTACGCCAGACACGTGAACTAACTTACGTGACTGGACGTGTGAACCACGTTAGAATCTTTGAAAGTTCCCAACTTGAAGGCTCTTTTGTAGGGGACTTGCTGTAGCTCTTATTTTCCTTTAGTTCCCCCATATATTTCCGAGTCATTTCCCTACAATTTGTTGTCCCTAAAAGCCCAATCTCTCTTTCCTTTGTTAAAAGGATATATAACCCCCGAGTCTAATCACCTCTTTGATTTTCTGTGAACTCCTCTGCACATATATATTAATAAAAATTGTGTGTCTTTTCTCCTGTTAAATCTGTCTTTGGTTAGGTTAATTTGCAGGCCCCCAGGTACTTAACCTAAGTGTGTGGGGGAAAGGTTTTTGCTCCCCAACACTTTTCTTTTCAGTTCTCCTCCCTCACTTTGGGAAAGAAGAGGGAGATGCTTGACCGTGTCTCCTGATGTTTGAAGACACGTCATCGTGAAGTTGAAGAAGGCAAGTTGCCCCTTGGAGGGGCTCTTGGGAGACTGGGAATATTTCAGACACAGAGAGGTCCAGGGTGAAACTTCACATGTACATCACTTATGGGGAGGTCACCATCACCAGATGGAATCAGCCTAAACTAGAAGTAAAGTAGGGACCCTCCCAACCAGCATTGTGGAGACAATCATATAAAAATGTTGTTGCCCTCATTCCCATTTCCATTTTATTTTCAAATCAGAATAGCAAATATCTGTAAGAAGGAAGAAAAGGAGGTGCCTCAGGGACAAATCATACTCCCCCTCTGCTTCAAAGACTAAAGCTTGTGTGTGGCGGGGGAAGAGGGTAAGAGAGGGCAAGAGTTTTGAGTCAAGTGTGAGATTTAACTTTTAGGAAAATGAGTAGCATCAAGTCCTAATTACTGGAAAAAAGATTGCTTTAGCAACTGAAAATCATTTTAGAATTAAGACATTGTTAAGGTAGCAATCACTCAGCTGGGGAGGCAAATTTGATCCAAGATTGCTGGTGGGCATAGTTGAAAGAAAAATGGCATTTTGTAATTAAACTCCAACAAATTGAGACTCCTCAATCAGCAGGTGTATTTATAAGCAAATTGTTTCCCCCAGCAAGTTTCCATGTAATTTTCTTTATGAGCAAGGTTTTGATGGCTTTTTATGTTATCTAGACCATGGATGTCCAAAAGAACTTTCTGTGATGAAAATGTTTTAAATACGTGCCATCCAACGTGGTACCCAGTACACAAGTGGCCATTGAGCTTTTGATATGTGGCTTATAGGACTAAGGAGCTGAACTTTTAATTTTAATTAATTTTAATTTAAATTTAAATATAGATGCTATCATGTGGCTAGTAGCTAAACCATTAAATGGTGTTGGTCTAGACTCTTGAAAAAAATTGGGGTAGAGGCAAAGGTAAGGATAAGGAAAATTCTATGTTAATAGGTGTTTTCTTCTCTTGTGAATTTAATCTTTTGTAAAAGGGTAGTATAGAAGCATCAGTGTATACTAACTTGACTAGGACTTATTTTAATCTAATTTAAAGAAAATCTTATAGTTTTAAAAATGTCACATGTTTGAGGATTCATTTGTTAAGTGTGGAAAGAATGGAATTCCTGGAATCAACTCTGTGAGAAACTGAGCCATAGAAAATCTCTATTCAAAGATGATTTCCCCATGGGTTATTTTTCCAGAAATATTTGCTTTGACCTTAGAGTAAGGTTAAAAGTCATCGCTTCTCTCTCAAGTTTATTCTGTTCCTCAGTATTGCGTCTTTCAGTCTGACTGTTTATATCAAAAAATGGCTAAACTACGGAGCGAAGGAAGCCGAGATGGCACAGGGAACTTTCTAGGGCTTAAGAATTCTTCATGCTACTCTCTCCAAAGCCAAGATGGATAAGATGGTGTTCTGATCCATTTCAAATGGAAATAAAAGAAAGCTATGTTCTATTCTCTCTTCTTATTAACACAAATCAATAGTCTGATTATTGTTGTTATTTACATTAATTGAATGCATATCCCTTTGTTACAGCAAATGTTAGAAAAGCAGACAAACCTCTATACTGAGGATGTGGAGGTACTATCATGGATTAGAAGGAGACCTTCTTCCTGATTGCCTGCTACCAATAAGAGAACTAAAATAGGTTTCCTTGGCTGATGAAGTCCAATACTCAAATAGCGAATACTTGGAATATTTTTATTCAGCAAATTGGCTGTACACTTTGTAGTGAACTCCTTTTCTGTTGGCTCAACAGGAAGCATTGCTGCTCCAGATGGGTCTTTGTCCAGCTGGCTTCCTACAGCCCCAAATCTGCCAGGGGCTTGGCTGCCACACTCTTGTTGTCTTTGAATGTGAATGCTTTTAGGTAAGCATCTCCAGTTTCCCACTGTTCACGCCTGGCTCCGTTACACTTTTAGTGACCTCTGAGTTGGCAACCTTCCTTCTACCCAAACTATCTTGAAATTCCTCTATGGTCAAGGCAGCTCGTTGACAATTATAGCCATCCTTAAATATTCCCAGGCCCAGTCGCCTACATCTTGCTCTCTGGGGCTCAGCATAGTGGTTATGTAAGCTGTTGACCAAATTCAGAGATTTGAGGTAGACGTTTATCCTGCTGTCAGGCAGTGCTGGAGTCCCTAGCTTATTTAGCTCCTTCCAATTTCTGATTAAAATGAGAGATGTTGGAAAGAAGCCATATAGGACACCATTAAGATAAGTTCCTCTAGGTTCTATCCTTGTAGCAAGTTAGATCAAAAGCCATCTACTTGGACTAGATTAGCTTTTCCTATAAAAATATTTTTCCTGAAATAAATTTAATATCGTGCCCTTGGCTTTATGAATAAGACATGTTGGATGAAAAAAATTTCATTGGTCAATATCTTTATACAAACACCCATGGGATACATATTTTTATCCCTATTGCCAGACAAAATGTTTGACTCTCTTGAATTGATGCACTTCTTTCTATCGGACAATGAGAATTTCCTCACCTGTAATGTATTCTTTTTACCTTGGCTGTAAGAATACTAAAATTAACTCTTTTCTTTCTCTGTGTGGTTTCTCATTTCTCTTTCACCTTTAATGCTTTTCTGATGCATGCATATACATTTGCTTGTAAATAATTTCAATGACCTTTTGAGAACATATGACTTAAAAACTGCAAATAAATCATTAATCATGAGACAGAGCTCTATTCAAATATGTCAAAGATTCTATGACACTTTGTCTTACTCTTTCTTGTTTAAGAAAATAAGAAAACATATGGAAAAATCTAGTGTTTTAAAATATAGATATTCTTAAGGAAGTAACTAAAGAGATGTACAAATACTTAGCACCAGATACATACCTTGAAATACTGTTTGTAATAAGAAGACAAGGACATATCTATTTGTATTTATAAAAATATTGGTAATTAGCTAAATACATTAATGTATGTCTATCTGTGCAGTGGAATACTATGCAGCCATTTGTAAAAAGTCTGCTGTACAAGTATATTTGTTAGATGAAAGTTGTCAGAATACTTCGATTCAAAACAACAGAAATAGTGTTAGAATTTTTTTTTGGTGTGCAGAAAAGTCTGGAACTACATATACCAAAGAGTTAACAATAATTGCTATGGGTAGTTGGAATTATAAATATTTAAAATGTATATTATTTTTGCTTATTTGCATTTTTTTCACTTTTTCTATAATAAACATGCCTTACTTTACAATAAAGGCTAATAGACTTCAAATTAAAAACAGGGCCAGTGGTTTGGGATTTTATTGTCTCGAATGTTTGAAGTGGCAGAAGGACATGACCTGTGAAGACAGTGATCTACCCCAATCTGTCAGAGAAACATCAGGTCCAGAGAGGAACTTCAAAGAACAGCTTACAGATGAGCCCTAAGTGGTCCTTTGATCTTCACAGTTGCATCCCCTGAGCACCACTTAACAACTCTTGGTTAGTGTCTGCAGATAAGAAGACAGGATTAGAGACCTACCTGCTCAGTAAAGTAGCTTTGATTTAGTAGAGATGAAAATCAAGGGATTTTAATAGATTTGATCCATAAAGACTTGTTGTCAATGTTTCTGAGACTTTCACAGAGAGAGAGGCTATAGCACAAAATAATTCAGTTAGTATCTGTAAGATCCATCCCTTTTAAAAAAAATAGGCATTTGTGGATTTAGAATGAGGGAATTTAATAGTATCTGGAAAAAAATTACTGGGTGCCTGGCAGCATGGCCGGCAGAAAAGAAGTTGCCCTGTTATATAAGCTAGTCCTGTGATAAGCTAGTTCAGTTATAAGCTAGTCCTTCAAAACCACCCGGTAAAGTCTTTTATTTATTTATTTTTACTTCATTCTGATTCTTTTAAAGCATGGGGAGTTTTATAAGTTCCCTGATCTCACTTCTCTATATGACAGTTGGCATTGAAATCTGAGGCTTCCATTTCAAGAGCAGAGCCTCTTTTAAAGAACAGGTGTCTTGCCATCTTCCAGAAATGACAGCTAATCCTGACTCAATCCTTTGGAACACCTAAAAAGTGCAGCTTGCCCCACAGTCTGCTGGAAAAGAAAACATTATCAGGCTCGTGGATGGTGTCTGACTGATGGTTAGGGTGTGAAAAGGAAGGTAGCTATTTGGAGAACTGCTCTGTTTATGAGAAGATTGGGAGAAGAGTTCTCCTCAAACCTGTGGGGTACCATCTGTCTGTGGGTTTATGTAGTCATAAATCAGAGCATTAGGTATAATGATCTCTGCAGCAAAAATCTCACATGGAAGAATCTCTCACTGCATCTGCTCCCAATATGACAATTAAGGTTCACCTTCTATGGCAGTTGGTCATTGTGTCAGGTCCTCTACTAGCTAGTGAGATACCTGAAGAGACTGCATCTTATTTAGACTTTTATTCCTTACTGTGCCTAGAATAATGCTTTTTGCCTTGTTCATGTACCATAAATGCTTATTGAATTGACTCTATCAATATTTTTCATCTCTTTATGCTAATGAATAAAGCCTTTCAGCTTAAAAAAAATCACTGGTTCAAAGTCTTAAGGGATGGGGAGTTTGGGGAAGATGGCAGAGGAGTGAGACATGGAGATCACCGTCCTCCCCACAAATACATCAGAAATACATCTACACGTGGAACAACTCCTACAGAACACCTACGGAACGCTGGCAGAAGACCTCAGACCTCCCAAAAGGCAAGAAACTCCCCACGTACCTGGGTAGGACAAAAGAAAAAAGGAAAAACAGAGACAAAAGAATAGGGACGGGACCTGCACCAGTGGGAGGGAGCCGTGAAGGAGGAAAGGTGTCCACACACTAGGAGCCCCTTCGCGGACGGAGACTGCGGGTGGCGGAGGGGGGAGCTTCAGAGCCACGGAGGAGAGCGCAGCCACAGGGGTGCGGAGGGCAAAGCGGAGAGATTCCTGCACGGAGGATCGGCGCCGAGCAGCGCTCACCAGCCCGAGAGGCTCGTCTGCTCCCCCGCCGGGGCGGGCGGGGCTGGGAGCTGAGGCTCGGGCTGCGGTCGGATCGCAGGGAGAGGACTGGGGTTGGCGGCGTGAACACAGCCTGAAGGGGCTAGTGCGCCACGGCGAGCCGGGAGGGAGTCCGGGAAAAAGCGTGGGCCTGCCATAGAGGCAAGGGACCATTGCTGCAGGGTGCACGAGGCGAAGGGCAGACGGGCCATAGGAGCTTCTAGCGCCCTGCGCTCACAGACAGCAGGGCACCGCCTACAGGAGCTCCAGGGCCGGGCACAAGCTGTGGTTGCCAAAACAATTAAGAAAATGGTAATAGGAACATACATATTGATAATTACCCTAAATGTGAATGGTTTAAATGCTCCAACCAAAAGACACAGACCTGATGAATGGATACAAAAACAAGACCCATATATATGCTGTCTACAAGGAACCCACTTCAGACCTAGGGACACATACAGACTGAAAGTGAAGGGATGGAAAAAGAGATTCCATGCAAGTGAAAATCAGAAAAAAGCTGGAGTAGCAATACTCATATGAGATAAAATAGACTTTAAAATAAAGACTTATAAAAGATAAGGAAGGACACTAGATAATGATCAATCCCCCCCCCAAAAAACATAACAATTATAAATATTTATGGACCCAACACAGGAGCACCTCAATTGATAAGGTAAATGCTAACAGCCATAAAAGGGGAAATCAACACAATAATACTGGAGGCTTTAACACCCCACTCACACCAATCAACAGATAATCCAAACAGAAAATAAATAAGGAAACACAAGCTTTAAATGACACAATATACCAGATAGATTTAATTGATATTTATAGGACATTCCAACTGAAAGTGGAAGAATACACTTTCTTCTCAAGTGCACATGGAACATTTTCTAGGAGAGATCACATCTTGGCTAACAAATCAAGACTTTGTAAATTTAAGATAATTGAAATTGTATCAAGCATCTTTTCTGACCACAACACTATGAGATTAGAAATCAATTACTGGAAAAAAAAGGTAAAAAACACAAACTCATGGAGGCTAAACAATACGCTACTAAATAACTAAGAGATCACTGAAGAAATCAAAGAGAAAATCAAAAAATACCTAGAGACAAACGACAATGAAAACATGACGACCCAAAACCTTTGGGATGCAACAAAAGCAGTTGTAAGAGAGAAGTTTATAGCAATAAAATCCTACCTCAAGAAACAAGAAAAATCTCAAACAATCTAACTTTCCACTTAAAGGAACTAGAGAAAGAACAACAACAACAAAAAAAAACAACAACAAAACCCAAAGTTAGCAGAAGGAAAGAAATCATAAAGATCAGAGCAGAAATAAATGAAGTAGAAACAAAGAAAACAATAACAAAGATCAATAAAACTAAAAGCTGGTTCTTTGAGAAGATAAACAGAATTGATAAACTTTTAGCCAGACTCATCAAGAAAAAAAGGGAGAGGACTCAAATCAATAAAATTAGAAATGAAAAAGAAGTTACAAAGGACACCACAGAAATACAAAGGATCATGAGAGACTACTACAAGCAACTCTATGCCAGTAAAATGGACAACCTGGAAGAAATGGACAAATTCTTAGAAAGGTAGAACCCTCCAAGATGGAACCAGAAAGAAATAGAAAATATGAACAGACCAATCACAAGTAATGAAATTGAAACTGTGATTAAAAATCTTCCAACAAACAAAAGTCCAGGACCAGATGGCTTCACAGGTGAATTCTATCAAACATTTAGAGAAGAGCTAACACCCATCCTTCTCAAACTCTTCCAAAATATTGCAGAGGGAGGAACACTCCCCAACTCATTCTACGAGGCCACCATCACCCTGATACCAAAACCAGACAAAGATATCACAAAAAAGAAAATTACAGACCAGTATCACTGATGGATATAGATGCAAATATCCTCAACAAAATACTAGCAAACAGAATCCAACAACACATTAAAAGGATCATACACCATGATCGAGTGGGATTTATCCCAGGGATGCATGGATTCTTCAATATATGCAAATCAATCAATGTGCTATACCATATTAAAAAACTGAAGAATAAAAACCATATGATCATCTCAATAGATGCAGAAAAAGCTTTTGACAAAATTCAGCACCGATTTACGATAAAAACTCTCCAGAAAGTGGGCACAGAGGGAACCTACCTCCACATAATAAAGGCCATATATGACAAACCCACAGCTAACATCATTCTCAATGGTGAAAAACTGAAAGCTTTTCCTCTAAGATCAGGAAAAAGACAAGTATGTCCAGTCTTGCCACTCTTATTCAACACAATTTTGGAAGTCCTAGCCACGGAAATCAGAGAAGAAAAAGAAATAAAAGGAATACAAATTGGAAAAGAAGAAGTAAAACTGTCACTGTCTGCATATGACATGATACTATACATAGAAAATCCTAAAGCTGCCACCAGAAAACTACTAGAGCTAATAAATGAATTTGGCAAAGTTGTAGGATATAAAATTAATGCACAGAAATCCTTTCCACTCCTATACACTAACAATGAAAGTTCAGAAAGAGAAATTAAGGAAGCAATCCCATTTACTGTTGCAACAAAAAGAATAAAATACCTAGGAATAAACCTACCTAAGGAGGGAAAAGACCTGTACTCAGAAAGCTATAAAACACCGATGAAGGAAATCAAAGATGACACAAACAGAGGGAGAGATATACAATGTTCTTGGATTGGAAGAATCAATATTATGAAAATGACTAAACTACCCAAAGCATTCTACAGTTTCAATGCAATTCCTATCAAATTACCAATGGCATTTTTTACAGAACTAGAAAAAAATCTTAAAATTTGTATGGAGACACAAAAGACCCCAAACAGCCAAAGCAATCTTGAGGGAAGAAAAACAAAACAAAACGTGGAGCTGGAGGAATCAGGCTCCCTGACTTTAGACTATACTTCAAAGCTACAGTAATAAAGATAGGATGGTACTGGCACAAAAACAGAAATATAGATTCAAGGAACAGGATAGAAAGCCCAGAGATAAACCTGCACACCTATGGTCAACTAATCTATGACAAAGGAGGCAAGGATATACAATGGAGAAAAGTCAGTCTCTTCAATAAGTGGTGCTGGGAAAACTGGACAGCTACATGTAAAAGAATGAAATTAGAACACTCTCTAACACTATACACAAAAATAAATTCAAAATGGATTAAAGACCTAAATATAAGACCGGAAACTATAAAACTCTTAGAGGAAAACATTGGCAGAACACTCTTTGACATAAATCATAGGAATATCTTTTTTGACCCACCTTCTAGAGTAATGGAAATAAAAACAAAAGTAAACAAATGGTACCTAATGAAACTTAAAAGCTTTTGCACAACAAAGGAAACCATTGACAAAATGAAACAACCTATTGAATGGCAGAAAATATTTGCAAATGGTATGACTGATAAAAGGTTAATATCCAAAATATATAAACAGCTCACACAACTCAATATAAACAAACAAACAAACAAACAACTGGATTAAAAAAATGGGTGGAATACATGAATAGACATTTTTCCAAAGAAGACATACAGATGGCCAACAGTCACATGGAAAGATGTTCAACATTGTTAATCATCAGGGAAATGCAAATCAAAACCACAGTGAGATATCACCTCACACCTGTCAGAATGGCCATCATCACAAAGAACACAAATAACAAACATTGGTGAGGATGTGGAGAAAAGGGGACCCTCCTCCACTGTTGGTGGGAATGTAAATTGGTGCAGCCATTATGGAGAACAGTATGGAGGTTCCTCAGAAAACTAAAAATAAAACTACTATATGACCTGGCAATTCCACTCCTGGGTATATAGCCAAAAAAGAGAACACTAATTCGAATAGATACCTGCACCTCAATGCTCATAGCAGCAGTATTTACAATAGTCAAGAAATGGAAAGAACCTAAGTGTCCATCAACAGACAAATGGATAAAGAAGATGTGGCACATATATACAATGGAATATTACTCAGCCATAAAAAAGAATGAAAATTTGACACTTGGCAACAATGTGGATGCGCTTGGAGGGCATTAAGCTTAGTCAGACAGAGCAAGACAAACACTGTATGTTATCACTTATAAATGGAATCTAGATTTGCAGGGCAGAAACTGAGACACAGATGTAGAGAACAAACGTATGGACACCAAAGGGGGAAAGTGGTGGGGTGGTGGTGGTGTGATGAATTGGGAGATTGGGATTGACATGTATACATTGATGTGTATAAAATGGATGACTAATAAGAACCTGCTGTATAAAAATAAATAAAATAAAATTCAAAAAAAATGAAACAAACAAATGTATGTAACCAAACAGAAACAGACTCACAGATGTAGAGAACATACTAGTGGTTACCAGTAGGAAGAGGGAAGAGGGGAGGAGTGAGATCGGAGTATAGGTTTGAGAGGTACAAACTACTATGTATAAAACAAATAAGCTACAAGGATATATTGTATAGTGCATGGATAATAGCCAAGATTTTATTTAACTTTAAATGGAGCAAAATCTAGAAAAATATTGAATTGCTGTTGTATACCTGAAAGTAATATAATATCATAAATCAACTATACTTCAATTAAAAGTTACAAAAGGATAAAATTTTCTTTAAAAAAGAAAATTAAGAGAATATATATGTGTTCTAAGTACAAACCAGGATGAATAACAAGACTTCCATCTTTGAGAGCTGTAGGTTGAAAACAAAATACCCTTTAAAAGAATGAGGCAGTTTATAGAAGAAGCCCAGATGGGGCTGAAAACCATCAATTTGTTATTTCAACCCAGATGCTTATATTTGTTCTTCACCCTGGATGCCAGAGTGAAGAGAGAGAAGATGTTGGGTTAAATCCAGAGTAAGGGACGGGTAATGCAAGTTAACTGGAAGGAAAATTGGGGTAAGGAACTGACCATGCTGGTACAGAAATAGTTGACATAATTTATCATGTTTTCCAGGCTGGAAAACAAAGTAAGTGAATCCAGGCGAGGCCAGATGGGCTGAAGAATTGGGCATGGCCAAGCAGGAGCAGATTTGGATAGTGATGATGAGTAATAAGAGGGGTCAACAGGACTGCAAGTCATAGATGCAGAGCAAGTTATCAGTCTTGAAACATAGGTTCAAAAACATTATGGCTATAACATTTATTTATTACTTTATGCAACAAATATTTCTAGTACCTTATTATTTAGAGCTTATAAAGGGTCCAGTCCCCCATTTTAGGAAGCTTTGCCTACTTTCAGTGGTTAAATCTGAGGCAATTGCTCAGCAAAATATTAGAAAATTTTATTTGTGCATTGCAATTGTGATTCTAAAGAGAACTTTTCAAAAAGATATCCCAAGCCAAACCTTCCTTGGTTCCTCCTGTTAGCTACCCACATTCCAAAAAGATATGTCTCATAGTATCTTCTTCAAAGATCTTACCTTAATTTTTTTTTTTTAATTTTATTTATTTATTTATTTATTTTATTATTTATGGCTGTGTTGGGTCTTCGTTTCTGTGCGAGGGCTTTCTCTAGTTGCGGCAAGTGGGGGCCACTCTTCATCGCGGTGCGCAGGCCTCTCACTATCGCGGCCTGTCTTGTTGCGGAGCACAGGCTCCAGACGCGCAGGCTCAGCAATTGTGGCTCACGGGCCTAGTTGCTCCGCAGCATGTGGGATCTTCCCAGACCAGGGCTCGAACCTGTGTCCCCTGCATTGGCAGGCAGATTCTCAACCACTGTGCCACCAGGGAAGCCCCTTACCTTAATTTTTAATGTAAAAGAGTCTTCAATGCCTCATGCCAAAAATAAACATTTTAAATTGGATAGTTTTTTAGGTCAAATATGAGAAACATACCTGTATATCTTTCCATTTTTGACACTCGTTTCCAGGCGCTCAAACTTTAATGTTGGAGACACGATAGTTTAACAGAGAAACCCTGATCCAACCCCCTGGAAATGAAAATTAAAGCCTGGATATTCACAGGTATTTGACCCTAAGATATTGTCAGCTAATAATAGGGAGGAGGAATTGTAATTTTTTTCTTCCCCATGAGTTTATTTTATTCTCCATTGTATCATTAGATCTTAATATTTACTCTGGTCAAGGACCTACTGGTTGGTATAAAGATAAAAAATATTAAGACTAACTCTTACACCCCAGGGCTTCTTGTCTAGTACCTTTTTGTTAATTGGAGTATAGTTGCTTTACAATGTTGTGTTAATTTCTGCTGTACGGCAAAGTGAGTCAGCTGTATGTATACATATATCCTCTCCTTCTTGGACCTCCCTCCATCCTACCCATCTAGGTCGTCACAGAGCACCAAACTGAGCTCCCTGTGCTGTACAGCACATTCCCGCTAGATGTTTTGCACATGGTAGTGTATGTATGTCAATCCTAATCTCCCAATTCGTCCCACCCTCCCCTTCCCCCACTGTGTCCACATGTCTGTTCTCTACATCTTCGTCTCTATTCCTGCCCTGCAAATAGGTTCATCTGTACTGTTTTCCTAGATTCCACATATATGCATCAATATACAATATTTGTTTTTCTCTTTCTGACTTACTTCACTCTGTATGACAGATTCTACGTCCATCCACATCTCTACAAATGACCCAGTTTTGCTCCTTTTTATAGCTGAGTAATATTCCATTGTATAAATGTACCACATCTTCTTTATCCATTCATCTGTCAATGGACATTTAGGTTGCTTCCATATCTTGGCTTTTCTAAATAGTGCTGCAATGAACATTGGAGTGCATGTATCTTTTTGAATTATGGATTTCTCTGGGTATATGCCCAGTACTGGGATTGCTGGGTTGTATGGTAGTTCTATTTTTAGTTTTTTAAGGAACTTCCATACTGTTCTCCATAGTGACTGTATCAATTTACATTCCCACCAACAGTGCAAGAGGGTTCCCTTTTCTCCACACCCTCTCCAGCATTTATTGTTTCTAGATTTTTGATGATGACCATTCTGACCAGTGTGAGGTGATATCTCATTGTAGTTTTGATTTGCATTTCTCTAATATTAGTGATGCTGAGCAGCTTTCCATGTGCCTTTTGGCTATCTGTATGTCTTCTTTGGAGAAATGTCTATTTAGGTCTTCCACCCATTTTTTGATAGGGTTGTTTGGTTTTTTGATATTGAGCTGCATGAGCTGCTTGTATATTTTGGAGCTTAATCCTGTGCCCATTGCTTCATTTGCAAATATTTTCTCTCATTCTGAGGGTTGTCTTTTCATATTGTTTATGATTTCCTTTGCTGTGCAAAAGCTTTAAAGTTTCATTAGGTACCATTTGTTTATTTTTGTTTTTATTTCCATTACTCTAGAAGGTGAGTCAAAAAAGATCTTGCTGTGATTTATGTCAAAGAGTGTTTTTCCTATGTTTTCCTCCAAGAGTTTTATAGTGTCCAGTCTTACATTTAGGTCTTTAATCCATTTTGAGTTTATTTTTGTATATAGTGTTAGGGAGTGTTCTAATTTCATTCTTTTACATGTAGCTGTCCAGTTTTCCCAACACCACTTATTGAAGAGACTGTCTTTTCTCCATTGTATATCCTTACCTCCTTTGTCATAAATTAGTTGACCATAAGTTCATGGGTTTATCTCTGGGCTTTCTATCCTGTTCCTTGAATCTATATTTCTGTTTTTGTGCCAGTACCATACTGTCTTGATCACTGTAGCTTTATAGGATAGTCTGAAGTCAGGGAGCCTGATTCCTCCAGCTCCATTTTTCTTTCTCATGATTGCTTTAGCTATTCAGGATCTTATGTGTTTCCATACAGATTGTAAAATTTTTTGTTTTAGTTCTATGAAAAATGTCATTGGTTATTTGATAGGGATTGCATTGAATCTGTAGATTGCTTTGGGTAGTATGGTCATTTTCACAATATTGATTCTTCCAATCCAAGAACATGGTATATTTCTCCCTCTGTTTGTGTCATGTTTGATTTCTTTCATCAGTGTTTTATAGTTTTCTGAGTACAGGTCTTTTGCCTCCTTAGGTAGGTTTATTCCTAGGTATTTTATTCTTTTTGTCATGATGGTAAATGGGATAGTTTCATTTAATTTCTCTTTCTGATTTTTCATTGTTAGTGTGTAGGAATGCAAGAGATTTCTGTGCATTAATTTTTTATCTTACAACTTTACCAGATTCATTGGTGAGAACTAGTAGTTTTCTGGTGGCCTCTTTAGGATTTTCTATGTATAGTATCATGTCATCTGCAAACAGTGACAGTTTTACTTTTTCTTTTCCAATTTGGATTCTTTTATTTCTTTTTCTTCTCTGACACTGTGGCTAAAACTTCCCAAACTATGTTGAATAATAGTGGCTAGAGTGGACATCACCAATGCTTGTTACGTGTTGTCTTTTTGATAGTAGCCATTCTGACAGGTGTGAAGTGATATCTCATTGTGGTCTTAATTTGCATTTCCCTGATGATTAGAGATGTTAAGCATCTTTTAATATGTCTGCTGGCCATCTGTATATCTTCTTTGGAAAAATGTCTGATCAGGTCCTCTGCCTGTTTTTTATTCAGGTTTTTTGGGGTTTTTTTCTGATGTTGAGCTGGATGAATTTTTTGTACATTTCAGTTATTAACATCTTATCAGATATGTGATTTTCAAATATATTCTCTCATTAAATGGCTGCCTGTTAATTTTGTTGATAGTTTCCAATGCTGTGCTAAAGCTTTTTAGTTTGATGTGGTCTCACTTATTCATTTTTGCTTTTGTTTCCCTTGCCTGAGGAGATAGATCAAAAATCATTGCTAAGATTGATGTCAAAGAGTGCTTATGTTTTCTTCTAGGAGTTTTTTGGTTTCAGGCCTTACATTTAAATTTTAATCGATTTTTGGCTTATTTTTGTATATGGTACAAGAAAGTAGTCCACTTGGATTTTTTTAAAATTTTTTTTGTATGTAGCCATACAGTTTTCCCAACACCATTCATGAAGAAGCTGTCTTTTCCCCATTGTATATTCTTGTCCCTTTGTTGTAGATTAATAGACCATATAAGTGTGGATCTATCTCTGGACTCTATTCTGTTCCATTGATCTACATGTCTGGTTTTTTGCCAGCACCATAGCGTTTTGATTAGTGTAACTTTGTAGTATAGTTTGAAATCAGGGATTGTGATACCTTCAGCTTTGTTCTTCTTTCTCAAGACTGTTTTGGCTAGTCAGGATCTTTTGTGGCTGCATACAAATTTTAGAATTACTTGTTCTAGTTCTGTGAAAAATGCCATTTGCATTTTGATATGGATTGCACTGAATCTGTAGATTACCTTGGGTAGTATGGTCATTTTAACAATATTACTTCTCCCAATTCATGAGCATGATGTATCTTTCCATTTGTTTTGTATTGTATTCAATTTCTTTCATCAGTGTCTTATAATTTTCTAAGTACAGGTCTTTTACCTCCTTAATTAGATTTATTCCTAGATATTTGATTCTTTTTGATGCAGTTGTAAATTGAATTGTTTTCTTCATTTCTCTTTCAGATAGTTTGCTGCTAGTGTATAGAAACACAACAACTTTTGTATTCTGCAACTTTACTGAATTCATTTATTAGTTCTAATAGTTTTTTGGTAGAGACTTTAGATTGTCTATATATAGCATCATGTCGTCTGCAAACAGTGAGAGTTTTAATTCTTCCATTCCAATTTGGATTCCTTTTATTTCTTTTTCTTGTCTAATTACTCTGGCTAGGATTTCCAATACTATGTTGAATAAAGTGGTAAGAATGGGCATTCTTGTCTTGTTCCTGATCTTAGAGAAAATGCTTTCAGCATTTCACTGTTTAATATAATGTTGGCTATAGGTTTGTCATGTATGGCTTATATTATATTGAGGTATGTTCCCTCTAGACCCATTTGTTAAGAGTTTTTTTCATAAACGGATGTTAAATTTTTGTCAAAAGATTTTTCTACATCTATAGAAATGATGATACGATTTTTATTCTTCAGTATGTTAATGTGGTGTGTCACATTGACCGATTTACTGGTATTAACCATCTTTGCATCTGGGAATAAATCCCACTTGATCATGGTGTATGATCCTTTTAATGTATTGTTGAATTTGGTTAGGTAATATTTGGTTGAGAATTTGTGCATCTATGTTCATAAATAGTATTGACCTATAATTTTCTTTTTTCTGTGGTGTCTTTGTCTGGTTTGGTATCAGGGTGATGCCAAACCAGACAAAGTTCAGAATCAGTAACTTTGCAAAATGAGTTGTAAAATGAGTTCAAAATCATTGCTTCTTATGCAATTTTTTGGGAATAGTTTGAAAAGGATAGATGTTAACTCTTTAAAATGTTTTGTAGAATTTATCTATGAAACCATCTGGTCTTGGATTTTCTTGGGAGATTGTTTTTTGGAGTTAATTTCATTACTGGTAATTGGTCTGTTAATATTTTGTATTTCTCTCTGATTCAGTCTTGGGAGAGTGTACATTTCTAGGAATTTATCCATTTCTTCTAGGTTGTCAATTTTATTGTCATATAATGGTTCACAGTAATTTCTTTATGATCCCTTGTATTTCTGTGGTGTCTGTCGTAACATCTCTTTTTTCATTTCTGATTATATATTTGGGCCCTCTCTCTTTATTCTTAATGAGTCTGGCTAAAGGTTTATAAATTTTGTTTATCTCTTCAAAGAACCAACTCTTAGTTTCATTGATCTTTTCTATTTTTTTAAAGTCTCTATTCATTTATTTCTGCTCCACTCTTTATTATTTCTTTCCTCCTACTAAATTTGGGTTTTATTAGTTCTCCCTTAGGTGTAAGGTTAGGTTGTTTATTTGATATTTTCTTATTTACTAAGGTAGGTGTGTATCACTGTAAACTTCCCTCTTAGAACTGCTTTTGCTGCATCCTATAGGATTTAGAAAATGGCATTTCCATTTTCATTTGTCCCCAGATATTTTTTGATTTCCTTTTTGATTTTTTTAGTGAACCATTTGTTGTTTAATAGCATATTGTTTAGCTTCCATGTGTTTGTGTTTTTTGCATTATTTTTCTTATAGTTGATTTCTAGTCTCATAGAAATGTGGTGAGAAAAGATGCTTGATACGATTTCAACCTTCTTAAATTTATTGAGACATATTTTCTGGCCTAGCATGTGATCTATCCTGGAGAATGTTCCATGTACACTTGAAAGTAATGTATATTTTGCTGCTTTTGGATGGAATGTATATATATATATATATATATATATATAATCTGTGAAGTCCATTTGACTAATGTGTCATTTAAGGTCAGTGTTTTTAAATTGATTTTCTGTCTGGATAACCTGTAAGTGGGGTGTTAAAAGTCCCCTACTATTATGGTATTACTGTCAGTTTTTCCCTTTATTTTTGTTAATGTTTGCTTTATGTATTTAGGTGGTCCTATTTTGGGTGCATATATATTTACACTTGCTATATCTTCTTGTAGGATCAAAGTTTTTATCATTATTTCAGGTCCTTCTTTTTCTCTTTTAGTCTTTGTTTTAAAGTCTATTTTGTCTGATTTTAGTCTTGTTACTCCAGCCTTCTTCTTGTCTCCATTTGCATAGAGTGCCTTTTAACACCCCCTCACTTTCAGTCTGGGTGTGTTTTTAGATTTGAAGTAACTCTTGTAGACAGCATATATACAGGTCTTGTTTTGTATCCATTCAGCCAGTCTGTGTCTTCTGATTGGAGCATTAAGTCCATTTACATTTAAAGTGATTATTTACAGGTATATACTTATTGCCATTCAGTTAATTGTTTCCTTTTTTTTTTCATAGTTTCTGTCTATTCCTTTCTTTTTTGCTCTCTTCCTTTGTGATTGGTGACTATTACTGTGTTATGTTTGCATTCCTTTCTCTTTTTGTGTGTGTATCTATTATAGATTTTTGGCTTGTGGTGACCCTGAAGTTTATATTTAGCCAAATATATATGTTATATACATATATATAGCTTATTTTAAATTGATGATATTTTAAGTTCAAATGCATTCTAACAACATTGCATCTTACCACCCCCCATGCTTAATATTTTTGATGTCAACTTTTACATCTTTTTTTTTGGGATGTGTGTCTCTCTTAACCACTTTTGCAGGTATAGATGATTTTACTATTTTTGTCTTTTATTCTTACTACTAGCTTTTTAAGTCATTGATCTACTACCTTTACTGTGTATTTTCCTTTAACTATAAGATTTTTCCTTTTGTAATTTTCATATTTCTAAGTTGTGGTCTTTTCTTCTACTTAGAAAATCCCTTTAACATTTCTTGTAAGGCTGGTTTAGTGGCTCTGAACTCTTAGCTTTTACTTGTCTATTAAACTCTTTGTCTCTCCTTCAAATCTGAATGACATCCTCATGAGGTTGAGAAATTTTGGTTGTAGTTTTTTTCCTTTCATCACTATAAATATATCATGCCACTCCCTTCTGGCATGCAGAGTTTCTGCTGAAAAGTCAGCTGACCGTCTTATGGTTTTTCCCTTGTACTTAACTAGTTGTTTTTCTCTTGCTTCTTTTAAGTTTCTCTCTATTTTTATTTTTTGCTATTTTAATCATAATATGTCTCAGTGTGGGCCTCTTTGAGTTTGTCTTGACCAGGACTCTCTGTGTTTCCTGGACCTGGATATCTGTTTCCTTTCCCAAGTTAGGTAAGTTTGCAGCTATTATTGCTTCAAATAAGTTTTCTGCCTTTTTCTCTCCTCTCCTCTGGGACTTGTATCATGTGAATGACAGATCTCTTGATGTTGCCCCAGAGGTCCCTTAAACTGTCCTCATTTTTAAAAATTCCTTTTTTTTTTTCCCGTTCAGATCAGTGGTTTCCACTACTCTTCCGGTTCACTGATCCGTTCCTCTGTATCATCGAATCTACTGTTGACTCTTTCTAGTGTGTTTTTACATTTCCGTTGCTGTAGTCTTCAGCCCTGTTTGGTTCTTCTTTCTATTTTCTAACTCTTGTTAAACTTCTCTCTGTGTTTATTGATTCCTCTCCTGAGCTTATGATCATTACTTTGAACTCTTGATTGTGTAGATTGCTTATCTCTACTTCGCTTAGTTCTTCTTCCTTCACTTGGAACATTCTTTGTCGCATAATTTTGCCTAATTCTCTGTGTTCATTTTTATGTATTAGGTAGGTTGGTTATAATTCCCTATCTTGGAGAAATAGCCTTATGTAGGAGACATACTAGGGGACCCAGCAGTGCACACCCGTCTGGACACCAGAGCTATATTACCAAGGGTGCCCTCTATGTGGGTTGAGTGGGCCCTTCTATTCTGTTGTGGCAGTGTGGACTACTGTAGGTAGTGGTGGCAGGGCCAAGTGCTGGTGCATGGACCAGCGTGTCCTGGGTCTGGTGCCTGCCCACACATGGGTGGGGTTAAGTCCCATAGCAGAGCTGACTATGGGCCTGTGGGTCCCAAGGCAGCTGGTTTCAGATCTGGAGTGTCTGGGGACTGGTGCAAGCAAAATAAATTAAGGAACTGAGACAATTTTCATAAGTTTTAATGAGGGAGGTTTTTTACTTTTCCTATTATCTGCCTATATCAGGTGTACATTTTTATTTTCCTTAATTATTTATTGTTTCTCTCCATTCTATCTGTTTTACTGGGGCCAGCCAAACATTGGATATTCTGAAAACAAAAACAAAGAAGCAGCAACAAAAGCCTTTGTAATAAAAGAAGCATAAATATAGATACCATTATTGGAGTAGACATTGTGTTAGTCCGTTTGTACTGATATAACAAAATACCTTAGACTGGGTGACTTAAACAACAAGCATTTATTTTTCACAGATCTGCAGGCTGGGAATCCTGAGACACAGGCATCAACAGGTTTGATGTCATAAATGTTCAGAGATGACTGCCTTCTCACTGTATCCTCACATGGTGGGTAGAAAGAGGGAGCTCTCTGGACTCTCTTTTATAAGGGCACTAATCCCACTCATGAGGGCTCCACCCTTATGACCTAATCCCCTCACAAATGCCTCACCTCCTAATACCATCACATTGAGTTTCACATATGAGTTTTGGAGAGACACAAACATTCAGTCTACAGTAGCATGTTTCAAGAACTTGGCACAGGGAAGGACCAGGCAGAGATGAAAATATTCTTCTGGGCCCTCTGTGACATAATCACCAAATTGCATACCTGACACCAGAGCCACCACAGAAACAAATGTCTACAGTAGTGGTTAGTAAACTTAGGGTCATTCTAGAACCATCTGGGAGGATTTAAACAATACCAAAGCCTGGGTCCTACACCCAGTTATTTGAATTTAATTTATCAGGCATAAGGCTTAGGTATCACTGTTGTTTTGTTTTTTTAATTGAAGTGTAGTTGACTTACAATGTTGTGTTAATTTCTGCTATACACCAAAGTGATTCAGTTACACACACACACACACACACACACACACATATATATATGTATTGGGATGGCTAAAAATTTCGTTTGGGTTTTTCCATAAGATGGTAGTCTGTGAGTCTGTTTCATAGATAAGTTCATTTGTGTCATATTTTGGATTCCAAGTATAAGTGATGTCATATGATATTTGTCTTTTTATCTGTCTGACTTACTTCACTTAGTATGACAATCTCTAGGTCCATCCATGTTGCTGCAAATGGCATTATTTCATTCTTTTTTATGGCTGAGTAATATTCCATTGTATATCTGTACTACATCTCCTTTAACCATTCATCTGTCAATGGACATTTAGGTTGTTTCTGTGTCTTGGCTATTGTAAATAGTGCTGCTGTGAACATAGGAGTGCACATATCTTTTCGAATTATAGTTTTGTCTGCCCCTAGGTTCTTCAGAACCATTAACATCTTTATTGGAGTATAATTGCTTTACAATGTTGTGTTAATTTCTGCTGTATAACAAAGTGAATCAGCTATATGTATACATATATCCCCATATCCCCTCCCTCTTGCGTCTCCCCCACCCTCCGTATCCCACCCCTCTAGGTGGTCACAAAGCACCGAGCTGATCTCCCTGTGCTATGTGGCTGCTTCCCACTAGCTATCTATTTTACATTTGGTAGTGTATATATGTCAATGCTGCTCTCTGACTTCGTCCCAGCTTACCCTTCCCCCTCCCTGTGTCCTCAAGTCCATTCTCTATGTCTGCATCTTTATTCCTGTCCTGCCCCAGGACAATTTCCTTTTTCTTTTTTTTAGATACCATATGACCCAGCAATCCCACTACTGGGCATATATCCTGAGAAAACCATAATTCAAAAAGAGACATGTACCACAGTGTTCATTGCAGCTCTATTTACAATAGCCAGGACATGGAAACAACCGAAGTGTCCATTGACAGATGAATGGATAAAGAAGATGTGGCACATACATACAATGAAATATTACTCAACCATAAAAAGAAACAAAATTGAGTTATTTGTAGTGAGGTGGATGGACCTAGAATCTGTCATACAGAGTGAAGTAAGTCAGAAAGAGAAAAACAAATACTGTATGCTAACACATATATATGGAATCTAAAAAAAAGAGAGGTAGATCCTTAATCAACCCTGACCAGTGTACCTCAGCAGCTAACCTCCTGTGCTTGGTTATAAATCTGAGAGTATGTGGATTTCTTACCAGTTAGAGAAGAGTTATAGAAAAAATATTACATTACTAGATTTTTTTAAAGGGATGAAAGCACACTGATTTATATAAAATGTACCCCATTATCATTAGTCAAATCAAACATCAGTTCTGGATTTTCTTTAGATAATACAGTATGTTTTCTTTTTGGGTCTTTAAAGTTAAACATTTTTGCAAAAGGAATGAATGCTCATTATTTATAATAGAGGTTTATATTCTTAAAAGGATGCCTCTTGGCTTCACTGTCTCTGCCCTTCTTTCCCGGTGTCCATAGACAACCATTCACAACTCCTTCAGCTGTTTCCTCTGGTGTTTATTTCCATAGTTCTCAATGATATATGCCAACAGTTATTTTTGTTGTTCAATTTAAGAACTTCTCTTTGACTTCCTGTGTTGGTAGATGGAGATTCAGCTGGGTGAGTTCACCCTCCCTTTCCCTCCTGATGTAGTTATAGCAACACATCTTTAATTCCAGTTCTCACCACTCAGCTCTGTAACTACCCAACTCCCAGGGTCCCAGATGCTTGGGGCGCTGGTCCATGGTTGAGTGAAGCACCACCCTCTCAGGAATCCAACAACAAGCCCCCTTTCCCATGCTCTCAGGGATCACTGGGAGACAAGTAGCTTTTGTTCGTAAAAACTTTTTAAAAGTTTGAATAAACTCCCTTTTACTGTAGCATGGAACTATTAAACGCCTTCTTAAAAGATACTCTTTCTCAAGCTTTCATTTTTGGAAACACCCGCGTTCTGAAGGGGCCACCTTCTGTGCCTCAAACGCCATCTCCTGTTCTTGGCGTCAGCCTGTGATTATTCCAAAATGCCCACGCTCCCCTTGGAATTGGAGCCACATCCAATTCCCCACCTCTGGGGGGCTATCTGCCACACTTCCAGCCAGAGAAGGGGAAAAGATAAAGAGCCAAGTTTCATTTGTAGTTGAGCATCTCACCACAATAGTAGATGACCTTCTTGTGTGGTTATGAAGAGAGACCCCTTCACTTACAGCTGCGGGTCCATGCAGATTTGTTTAAAACCTAGTTCCATCCCTTTGTAGAAATGCCTCTATACTCCTTCCACACAGGAACATGTAAGTGCAGGGATAAGCAATAGTTAACCAAGGTGATCTGACAACCGAAATTCAATATATTCAGCATTAAGGAATGTGAACGTTTTAATTTAGAATCTCTCTCTCTTTTTTGTGATGGGCTTGGTTTTTTTCCTCTGTTTGGGCTAGAGCTGCTTCTCTTCTGGAACATTTTCTTCTTCAACAATGTGAAGCCCTGTGTCATGTCCTGGGTATGTGGCCCCAGGCTTTCCTGGGGAATACTCAGTCGACAGCACCAAGGGCCTCTACAGAGAGGCCACCGAGACCCAGAGGGAGACCTACAGCCTCCAACGTGGCTGTTTCTAGCCGATTCTCTCCCTCTTGGCATTGCCGATTCAGATTCCAACAGCTTAATCCTCACCGTGACAAGTATGCAGACTGGATTAATTTGAATAAGGCTAACTCTCCCTTTAGTGCCAGAGAACACACGCTCCCCCTTTGCAAGGTGCGTGAGAATCCTGGAACATTGCACACCCCTCGCCTTTGTCCTTATTTTCCCTCCACCATCTTCATCTCTCACACGGGAGCAGCCACCTCCGTGGGTCCCTCCTGGAAGTCTGGACGGTGATCTCTTTCTAAGTGCTTTCAGGCAGAGTTTATTGCTCCATTTTCTTGTTTTGTTTTCATAACATTTTGTCCACATCTCTGTAATGGTTCTTTTTAATCCCACACTGTAATTTATTTTCTTATTTTCCAATTCCTCTATCCACTTGAGGGAAAGGCCCATTTATTTTCTTTTCCAGAGTCATTTTATTTTATTGAAGTATAATTGATTTACAATGTTATATTAGTTTCAGGTGCGCAACATAGTAATTCAATATTTTTATAGCTTATACTCCATTTAAAGTTATTAGAAAATAATGGCTGTATTTCCCTGGGCTGTGCAATATATCCTTGTTGCTTATTTATTTTATACACAGCAGTTTGTGTCTCTTAATCCCATACCCCTATCTTGACCCTCCCCTCTTCCCTCTCCGCACTGGTAATGACTAGTTTATCCTCTATACCTGAGTCTGTTTCTGTTTTCTTATTTACGTTCATTTAAAAAAATTTTTTTGGATTCCACATATAAGTGATAACATAGAGTATTTGTCTTTCTCTGACTTATTTCACTTAGCATGATACTCTCTAGGTCCATCCATGTTGCTGCAAATGGCAAAATTTCATTCTTTTTTATGGTTGAGTGATATTCCATGGTATATATATACCACATCTTCTTAAGCCAATCATCTGCTGATGGACATTTAGTTTGCTTTCACACCTTTGCTACTGTAAATATTGCTGCTATAAACATTGGGGTGCATGTATCTTTTTGAATTATGGTTTTCATTTTCTTCAGGTAAATACCCAGGAATGGAATTGCTGGATCATATGGTAGCGCTAGTTTTAGTTTTTTTGAGGAACATCCATACTGTTTTCCATAGTGGCTGCACCAATTTACATTTCTACCAACAGTGTATGAGGGTTCCCTTTTCTACACATCCTCACCAACATTTGTTATTGGTAGACATTTTAAAGATAGACATTCTGACACATGTGAGGTGCTATCTCATTATGGCTTTGATTTCCATTTCTCTGATGATTAGTGGTGTTGAGCATTTATTTCACTTGCCTGTTGGCCAGGAAAAGGTTATTTCTTGAATGGTTTTGTGTTTACTATACCTAATGCAGTGCCTGAGTCAAAGCAGAGGCTAAATAAGTGTTTACTGAACAAATGAATGAAAGACTTCTAAGATGGATGCATTGGGAACAGTCTATGATTTATACTCTTCTTTCATGAGAATATATTGCCCAGACTATATTACACTTCAGGAGAGAATAGCTATCGGCCCAAAAATAGCAATAGACTATCAGAGAATTCAACCCAGAGTACTCAGGTATGTTTTTGAGGAATATTGTTCTTCCAGGGACCGAGGGTCTTTCTTCTGTAACTGAGACTGAGAGAACAGAGTAATTGTCTAGATATCTGCTCCTCTTCCACCCAGACAGCATCAGAAACATCTCTTTCTTTGTATTGCCAACGACGTTCTCTAGAGAACCAGGGGAAATGTCTTCTCCAAATTTGCCCTTGGAGAACTGAGTGAAACTCTTTTTTGGACACAGAGCAAAAGGAAACAATCTGAGAGATAAGGCAGGCTACCATAAAAAGAAAAGAGGATATTTTCCAAGTAGCCTCTAAAATTTGGAAGATTAGGTCAGTCACCCAGCTTCAAAACTGTAAATAGTATTGCAAGTATTGATTTGTAAATTTGTATAAGTAAAACTGCAGGTAGAAACTGGAAACTGGTGTATCTTATAGACCTTGCGTGTATGAATAACTAGTTTTTGCAACTACTATTTGTCTTACTGTTTAACCATTTGTATTAGTTTCCTAAGGCTGCTCTAACAAATTACCACAAATTTGGTGGCTTAAAACAACAAAAATGTATATTCCCCCACAGTTCTCTTCTCTGCCTGTCTCCTGGCTTCCGGAAGCTGCTGGCAATCTTTGATCTCTTAGCTCATCCCACGCATCTCTGTTCCATCTTCACGTTACCTTCTACTCTGTGAGTCTGTGTCTCGAACTTCTCTCATTTTTCTAATAAGGATACCAGTCATTGAATTTATGGCTCACTCTAAATCCAGGATGAGCTCATCTTGAGACCCTTAGCTTCATTAAAGTTGCAAAGACCCTGTTTCCAAGTACGGTTACATTCACTGATACCAGGGTCAGGACCCAGCCATATCTGTTGGGGGAATACAATTCAATTCACTCCACCAGCTATGGCTTTAAAAAGTGCCTGAATTACATAAAAAACACATGTTAGATTTTGCATATAGTAAGTGTATGTTACAGAAGCGAAGTAAACTCAAAAATTGAGGTATCAATACTTGTCTGGAAAATTTTGGTAAAATAGTCAATTTTGATTCATGTGGTTGAATATTTTAGGCCAAACATACTTTGAAAACTTGTATGATGCTTTGGGCAGATTCTCTTAGTTTTAAAAGACATGGAGTTGAGAAAACGATAAGATAATAGCTTGGCCAAGAGAGACTCATTATACAAAAACAGAGAGGCAAGGCTTTCAGGCTCAAAAATATTCCAAAGGTCTGGTAACTTGTGAAAATGACTTGTGATGTTGTAAAATTAATTACTTGACCGTGGATGTGTTTTTATTTATTATAGTCTAGAATTTGTACTTTAATCTATAATTCTTCAATTTAAAATATTAATTGGAGTGGGTTATTTAGTGGACATTTATTGAACTCTAGATATTCAGTTATGAGAAAAACAATAGATGTATTTTGCTCTTCTTACTAGCTTCTGTTGGTCAGTGATACTTATGATTGAATAAGATTTTGATCACTTTAGTCTCAATTACTCTTTTTTTAAAAAATATTTTCACATAATCACTTGTGAAATTTATTTTATTTTTTGGCTGTGCCATGCATCATGCGGGATCTTCCCTGACCAGGGATCAAACCCGTACCCCCTGCATTGGGAGCAAGGAGTCTTAACCACTGGACTGCCAAGGAAGTCCCTCAGTTACTCTCAGTAATTTATTTGGTCTGTGATGGATCAGTCTATTAAACTTCCATTAGCAATGGAGAACTGTATTTACATTTTAAAAAACATAACACTATAATTTATGATACTTCTTCCATACAGTGGAAGATTTGATGAATTCTTCTAAAACATGCTTTGCTTGGTTATGGAATAAAAAATGTTTTAAGCAAAATACATAGTTAAGTTCTTATTATTAAAAAGAGAATAAAGTGTAATTGCTAGTTAAGGAAATTGTACAATAATGAGTCATTGTTTGAATAATTTGTTTTTATGAAAGTGGTGAATAAGAAATATTTTAAAATATTAATGACCAAGGCAGTAAAAAAGATCATGGTAAGCAGTTTTGGCTCTTTTTATTAACTAAAACACATGGCATATTTACCGCTTTGTAAAGAAATCCATGGAGCACTTGGTATCTTGAGTTTCTTAACCATCTGGGCAATTTTGGATTAGAAAATATGATAAAAAGTAAAATCAGAGACAGTGAAGTTGGAACAAATATAGTAGAGAAAGAAAGGAGAATCATAGAAGTGAGTGTAAACAGTCATCAAGAAGAAGTAGGGATGTGTGTGTGTGTGTGTGTGTGTGTGTGTGTGTGTGTGTGTGTGTGTGTGTGTGTAGGAAATGGATGATTGAATTTATTGCCGGCTAAAGATAAAGTATAAATATTCTTCCTTCTTACTGATTAATTTTTCTCTTCTCCGGTTTTTAACACATTCTAAAGAGTGCTCATATTAATTATTGAAAGCAATATTTGTGCGATTAGACTGAATTAAAAGTTATAATAATACGGTTAAACAGTGTGGTAAGAGCCAACTTTAGTAGAACAGAGGAAAACTCATTACTTTTATTTTATTTTTCACTTTAAATATTGTACCAATATATTCTGGACTCCAGGGTTTCTGATGAGTAATCCCTGGCCTAAAACTTTCTTTTCTCCCAGTATTTAATGGATTGTTTTGTTTCTGGCTGCCTTCAAAGTTTTCTTGTTATCTTTGGTCTTCAGCAGTTTGACTATGATGTGTCTATGTGTGATTTTCTCCATAGTTATTATGCTTGGATTTCATTGAGCTTCTTGTAAATTTATATACATCATATAATTTTGATATTATTATATACACCTGATGCCAGGTTCATGTTTTTAACTTTTTAAAAATTTCTCTCCTTTCTATTGATCTCTCTTTAAATTTAATATATTTTTCTTCTGTTAACTAAATTATGTTACTAAGCCCATCTAACACTTTTTATTTTTAAAATTTTAGGTGCTGTTTATTTCTGGTTTAATTTTTTTGTTCTTTTCATATTTTCTATTTCTGTGATGAGTTTTTTATGTTTTAAATTTATTGTCTTGTGTTCCCAACATCTAGGTTATCTCAGGATTAGTCACGTTAATTGCTATTTTTCTTCTTCTTGAGTATTGGTCAAATTATCCTAGTTCTTTGTATATCAGGTAATTTTGTATTTCTTCTTGGAAATTGTGAACATTATTTTGTGGGTACTGGATTTGCTTTGGATTACTTTCCTTAGACTTTCCAGTGAGAAAGACCTTACTATCAGTGATTTACTTTCCCTCACTGTGAATGCAGATGCCCTATAGACAAAGCCACCAAAATGAGAAACTTAAACTAACTCAGGCAGTTTTCGCAAGGAAAATTCATTACTTTTAAATATCTAGTTTAGAGAGAGAGAAATTGCAGGAAAACACAGCCTACCGTATTGGGAAAGTTGGAGTAAGAAACCTGGAAAATGATATCTACCTGACAGTTTTTCTTTACAGCATGTGGAAAGAAGGATGTATAACAAAGAGACTGCAAAGGCCATCTTTCTGTTCCCACCTGGGCCTTTTCTCCATTAAGCAAGAAAAACTCCAAATAACTCCTGGTTAGGTTTCCAAAAAAGAAATAAGTTATGAAAAGGCAGGTTTGTTCATTAAGAAGTAAAGTATAAAGAACATAATTCTTTATACTTATCATGGTGATTTATGAATATAGAAACCAAGAAGCCCTAAGTTAAGCCAGTATGGGAAGAATTAGGAACGCTGGTTCCAACCCAAGAACCCCCTCCCCTAATTCAGTGGGGGAGTGCTGGTAAACCAGCCCACTTCTCTGAGTCTCAGTTATGTCCTTAGTAAAATGAGGGGGTTGGTGCAGATGAGAATATCATAAAATGTGGCTGAATGAAAGTACTAATAAAGTCAAAACTGTGCTCTCAATTTGATCTTTAGGTAGAATAGTGATATCATTAGTGTCACAAACTGTTTTTTAATTATATTCATTTTTTGAGACATTATTCATTGTTTGCAATCGTGTCTGGGTAAGACAATGAATTATCCAAACTTTATTACCATTGTTGGGAAAACAGGTAAAACTTCATGACTCTCTCATTTAAGGAAGGATTGATACATTTGACTACTTAGAAACAATTGCATGGCAAATAACCATAAACAAATAAAAGAAAAACCACACATTGTGAAGAAAATATTTGTATCTTGTATTTCTAATATTTAAAGAAGGTACTAAAAACAGGAAAGAGAAAGACAAATAGAGACATAAAAATGGGCAAATGATATGACAGTTCACAAGAAGAAGTAAAAATTGAGTTTAATGATCTTTTTTTTCCTTAACATCTTTATTGGAGTATAATTGCTTTACAATGTTGTGTTAGTTTCTGTTGTATAACAAAGTGAAGCAGCTATACATATACCTATATTCCCATATCCCCTCACTCTTGTGTCTCCCTCCCACCCTCCCTATCCCACCCCTCTAGGTGGTCACAAAGCACCGAGCTGATCTCCCTGTGCTATGCGGCTGCTTCCCACTAGCTATCTATTTTACATTTGGTAGTGTATATATGTCGAGTTTAATGATCTTTAAAGATATTTAAAGATCCTCAAACTCACAATAGAAGAAATGCAAATTAAAACTATATCGAGATACTACTTCTCATTTATCAGGTTGGCAACATTTCAGATGTTGGGCAGTACATTCTGTTGGCAAGATTTGATGAACTAGGCACTCTCATATGGTGTGGTGGGAATGCAAAATTGTTACGTTCCCCATAAAAGGAAATTTGGCAGTATTTTTCCAAATTACATATTCATTTATTCTCTGATGCAACATTCCAATTTCTAGGAATATAATCCAAGAACACATTAGTATAAATAGAACTGGTGTCAGCAAAAGATTATTTATAGTGTTATTTGTATATACAATATGTGTGATGTATGTGTAATATAGTAAAGAATTACATATTTATAAGTAAATATATACAAATGCAAATGCATATATATGTAATAATAGTAGAGAAAAAACAAACACAACCCAAATGTGTAGTACAACTCACAATGGAATACTAGGTAGACATGTAAAAGAATGGGGAAAATCCTCTACACAGCAATGTGGTGTGGATTCCAAGATACATTCTTAAGTGAATAAAGGAAGGTGCAGAATGACACCTTTAAGACATATCATCTTTTGTGTAGGAAAGGGGGAGAGTGTGCATGTGTGTGTATATTTGTTTATCTGCAAAAAGAAATACTGAAAGGATTTGCTAAAAATTTAACATGGTAAATTTTTACATGGTACCGCCTATGGTAGGGGGGAAGAAGGTCAATAAGGGAGAGATGGAAATAAGATTTTATTTATGTTTGGTTAAATTTATATTTAGTTATAAATTTTCAACTTCAGAGTGTGTAAGTATATGTATATTCACAAAATAAAAATTAAAAAAGCACTATTTAAGCATTAAAAATACACTAAAATGAATGAGTCTAAATGCATTGCAAGTTGGAGACAAAACCATTTAAAGAAAAGTGTGATTACGAGAGACTTCAGAGCTCACTAGTTTGCTTATACATACAAAGTATATTCTATGTGTTATAAGGTCATATATATATATATTTTTTAACATCTTTATTGGAGTATAATTGCTTTACATTGGTGTGTTAGTTTCAGCTGTATAACAAACTGAATCAGCTACACATATACATATATCCCCATATCCCCTCCCTCTTGCGTCTCCCTCCCACCCTCCCTATCCCACCCCTCCAGGTGGTCACAAAGCACCGAGCTGATCTCCCTGTGCAATGCAACTGCTTCCCACTAGCTATCTATTTTACATTTGGTAGTGTATATGTGTCCATGACACTCTCTCACTTCATCCCAGCTTACCCTTCCCCACCCCATATCTTCAAGTCCATTCTCTACGTTCTTTATTCCTGTCCTGCTTCTAAGTTCTTCAGAAGCATTTTGTTTTTTTAGATTCCATATATATGTGTTAGCATATGGTATTTGTTTTTCTCTTTCTGACTTCACTCTGTATGACAGTCTCTAGGTCCATCCACCTCACTACAAAAAACTCAAATTTTGTTTCTTCTTATGGCTGAGTAATATTCCATTGTATATATGTGCCACATCTTCTTTATCCATTCATCTGTCACTGGACACTTAGGTTGCTTCCATGTCCTGGCTATTGTAAATAGAGCTGCAATGAACATTGTGGTACATGTCTCATTTTGAATTATGGTTTTCTCAGGGTATATGCCCAGTAGTGGGATTGGTGGGTCGTATGCTGGGATTCCTTTTAGATTTTTAAGGAACCTCCATACTGTTCTCCATAGTGGCTGTATCAATTTACATTCCCACCAACAGTGCAAGAGGGTTCCCTTTTCTCCACACCCTCTCCAGCACTTATTGTTTGTAGATTTTTTGATGATGGCCATTCTGACTCGTGTGAGGTGATACCTCATTGTAGTTTTGATTTGCATTTCTCTAATGATTAGTGATGTTGAGCATCCTTTCATATGTTTGTTGGTAAACTGTATATCTTCTTTGGAGAAGTGTCTATTTAGGTCTTCTGCCCATTTTTGGATTGGGTTGTTTGTTTTTTTGATATTGAGCTTCACGAGCTGCTTGTATATTTTGGAGATTAATCCTTTGTCAGTTGCTTCATTTGCAAATATTTTCTCCCATTCTTAGGGTTATCTTTTTGTGTTATTTATGGTTTCCTTTGCTGTGCAAAAGCTTTTAAGTTTCATTAGGTCCCATTTGTTTATTTTTGTTTTTATTTCCATTTCTCTAGGAGGTGGGTCAAAAAAGATCTTGCTGTGATTTATGTCATAGAGTGTTCTGCCTATGTTTTCCTCTAAGAGTTTTACAGTATCTGGCCTTACATTTAGGTCTTTAACCCATTTTGAGTTTATTTCTGTGTATGGTGTTAGGGAGTGTTCTAATTTCATTCTTTTACATGTAGCTGTCCAGTTTTCCCAGCACCACTTATTGAAGAGGCTGTCTTTTTCCATTGTATATTCTTGCCTCCTTTATCAAAGATAAGGTGACCATATGTGCGTGGGTTTATCTCTGGGTTTTCTATCCTGTTCCATTGATCTATATTTCTGTTCTTGTGCCAGTACCATACTGTCTTGATTACTGTAGCCTTTTAGTTTAGTCTGAGGTCAGGGAGCCAGATTTCTCCAGCTCCATTTTTCTTTCTCAAGACTGCCTTGGCCATTCAGGGTCTTTTTTGTTTTCATACAAATTGTGAAATTTTTTGTTCTAGTTCTGTGAAAATGCCAGTGGTAGTTTGATAGGGATTGCATCGAATCTGTAGATTGCTTTGGGTAGTATAGTCATTTTCACAATGTTGATTCTTCCAGTCCAAGAACATGGTATATCTCTCCATCTGTTTGTATCATCTTTACTTTCTTTCATCAGTGTTCTATAGTTTTCTGCATATAGGTCTTTTGTGTCCTTAGATAGGTTTATTCCTAGGTATTTTATTCTTTTTGTTGCAGTGGTAAATGGGAGTGTTTCCTTAATTTCTCTTTCAGATTTTTCATAATTAGTGTATAGTAATGCCAGAGATTTCTGCGCATTAATTTTATATCCTGCTATGTTACCAAATTCATTGATTAGCTCTAGTAGTTTTCTGGTAGCATCTTTATGATTCTCTATGTATAATATCATGTCATCTGCAAACAGTGACAGTTTTACTTCTTCTTTTCCGATTTGGATTCCTGTTTTTCTTTTTCTTCTCTGATTGCTGTGACTAAAACTTCCAAAACTATGTTGAATAATAGTGGTGAGAGTGGGCAACCTTGTCCTGTTCCTGATCTTAGTGGAAATGGTTTGAGTTTTTCACCATTGCGAACAATGTTGGCTGTGGGTTTGTCATATATGGCCTTTATTATGTTGAGGTAAGTTCCCTCTATGCCTACTTTCTGGAGGGTTTTTTTTTTTATCATAACTGGGTGTTGAATTTTGTTGAAATCTTTCTCTGCATCTATTGAGATGATCATATGGTCTTCATCCTTCTAATTAATTAATATGGTGTATCACATTGATTGATTTCCGTATATTGAAGAATCTTTGCATTCCTGGGATAAACCCCACTTGATCACGGTGTATGATCCTTTTAGTGTGCTGTTGGATTCTGTTTGCTAGTATTTTGTTGAGGATTTTTGCATCTATGTTCATCAGTGATATTGGCCTGTAGTTTTCTTTTTTTGTGATATCTTTGTCTGGTTTTGTGTCAGGGTGATGGTGGCCTCGTAGAATGAGTTTGGGAGTGCTCCTCCCTTTGCTATATTTTGGAAGAGGTTGAGAAGAATAGGTGTTAGCTCTTCTCTAAATGTTTGATAGAATTTGCCTGTGAAACCACCTGGTCCTGGGTTTTTGTGTGTTGGAAGATTTTTAATCACGGTTTCAATTTCAGTGCTTGTGATTGGTCTCTTTATATTTTCTCTTTCTTCCTGGTTCAGTCTCGGAAAGTTGTGCTTTTCTAAGAATTTGTCCATTTCTTCCAGGTTGTCCATTTTATTGGCACATAGTTGCTTGTAGTAGCCTCTTATTTTCCTTTGTATTTGTGCAGCGTCAGTTGTTACTTCTCCTTTTTCATTTCTAATTCTATTGATTTGAGTCTTCTCCCTTTTTTCTTGATGAGTCTGGCTAATGGTTTGTCAATTTTGTTTATCTTCTCACAGAACCAGCTTTTAGTTTTATTGATCTTTGCTATCATTTTCGTCATTTCTTTTTCATTTATTTCTGCTCTGATCTTTATGACTTCTTTCCTTCTGCTGACTTTGGGGGATTTTTTGTTCTTCTTTCTCTAATTGCTTTAGGTTTAAGGTTAGGTTGTTTATTTGAGATGTTTCTTGTTTCTTGAGGTAGGATTGTATTGGTATAAACTTCCCTCTTAGAACCACTTTTGCTGCATCCCATAGGTTTAGTTTGTTGTGTTTTCATTGTCATTTGTTCCTAGGTATTTTCTGATTTCCTGTTTGATTTCTTCAGTGATCCTTTGGTTATTAAGTAGTGTATTGATTAGCCTCCATGTGTTTGTATTTTTTACAGTTTTTATCCTGTAATTGATACCTAGTCTCATAGCATTGTGGTCGAAAAAGATACTTGATATGATTTCAATTTTCTTAACTTTACCAAAGCTTGATTTGTGACCCAAGATATGATCTATCCTGGAGAATGTTCCATGAGCACTTGAGAAGAAAGTGTATTCTGTTGTTTTTGGATGGAATGTCCTATAAATATCAATTAAGTCCATCTTGTTTAAAGTGTCATTTAAAGCTTGTGTTTCCTTATTTATTTTCATTTTGGATGAGCTGTCCGTTGGTGAAAATGGGGTGTTAAAGTCCCCTACTATGATTGTGTTACTGTCGATTTCCCCTTTTATGGCTGTTAGCATTGCCTTATGTATTGAGGTGCTCCTTTGTTGGGTGCATAAATATTTACAATTGTTATATCGTCTTCTTGGATTGATCCCTTGATCATTATGTAGTGTCCCTCTTTGTCTCTTGTAATAGTCTTTATTTTAAGGTCTATTTTGTCTGATATGAGAATTGCTACTCCAGCTTTCTTTTGATTTCCATTTTCATGGAGTATCGTTTTCCATCCCCTCACTTTCAGTCTGTATGTGTCCCTAGGTCTGAAGTGGGTCTCTTGTAGACAGCATATATATGGGTTTTGTTTTTGTCTCCACTAAGCCAGCCTGTGTCTTTTGGTTGGAGCATCTAATCCATTTACATTTAAGGTAATTATCGATATGTATGTTCCTATTATCGTTTTCTTCATTGTTTTAGGTTTATTATTGTAGGGCTTTTCCTCCTCTTGTGTTTCCTGCCTAGAGAAGTTCTTTTAGCATTTGTTGTAAAGCTGGTTTGGTGGTGCTGAATTCTCTTAGCTTTTGCTTGTCTGTAAAGGTTTTAATTTCTCCGTCAAATCTGAGTGAGATCATGCTGGGTAGAGTAATCTTGATTGTAGGTTTTTCCATTTCATCACTTTAAATATGTCTGCCACAACCTTCTGGCTTGCAGAGTTTCTGCTGAGAAATCAGCTGTTAACCTTATGGGGATTCCCTTGTATGTTATTTGTTGCCTTTCCCTTGCTGCTTTTAATATTTTTTCTTTGTATTTAATTTTTGATAGTTTGATTAATGTGTCTTGGCATGTTTCTCCTTGGATTTTTCCTGTATGGGACTCTCTGTGCTTCCTGGACTTGACTGACGGTGTGATGGTGCTGGTGTGATGAATTGGGAGATTGGGATTGACATATACACTAATAGTATAAAATGGATAACTAATAAGAACCTGCTGTATAAAAAAAAATATAAAAGGTTGGTTTTCAAAGTCCAAGGATTTCTAATGTTAGTTCATTTCACTTAAAATCTAAATGGAAAAAGAGTAAGTGATGCTTTTTAAATAGGCAATACCAAAGATGCCTGCAAAGTCAATTTCTCCAATTTGTAATCATTTTATTATTTCATAGCATAGCTAACTAAATGGAGAATAGTTTTTCATATCCAGCTTTTCTATTAATATCCAGCATACCTTCTTATTTTCTGTGTACTTAGCTTATCTTTATACATGCAGAGCAGTTTCTTTCTTACCTTTGCTCAGCCAAGCAAGATAAGAGGCTATAATTATAGAGAAATGTATCCTTTGTTGAGTCAAAATATTTCCTGAATAATTTTTTTTTGTTCAGAAAATTGATACGACTACAATGGAAGCCAAATTTACTTTTACCTTTGCCAAATTATTTATCGAAATTTCAAAGGCCATGCTGGGCTACAGAGATGTGGGAATAAAGTTGATTTCTTGCTAAAATATTATAGCTTACATCTAAAATAAACATATAAAATTTATTGACTTGGAGGAAATTTTAGTACCAGTAAAGTATGTTTTTTGTTTAGTTAAAGTTATGATTATAACAGAATACTCACATATTTTTACATCTCATTATACTTATTGCCAGGACTCCAGAAGTGATTAGGCAATTGCTTTTCCTTATTCTCCTTATTTACTTACTCTTTTTTACTGAGCACTATTATCTCCAACAAAGAACTTCCTGGCAAATCCAGCAGGAACAGAATTCCAACTGTACCTATGTGCAGGTTATCCAGATGACTTTTTTTAAACTTCTCATTTATTTACTTTGTTTCTTATATGTTCTTATGATGTTAATATTGTAGATCAGAATTCATGCTTAGTGGTCATAAGACTCATAAAAAATTTTGGATTGTTTTATTACTAGAGACCAACTTTTTATTTACCATCAATCTTGAACCCAGACAATTTTGTGACTTAGGATTTTTCTGAAAAGTTCGTTTAAACACAATGTCTATCTTATTTTATGGGAATTGTCAACCAAGTAACATAAAATATTAGTGCAATCTCTCTTTTTGAAAAATGTGAAATAATGTGTATTATGTATAGCACATAAAAACAAAGAATATTTCAAGGCTGGTCTGGCAAGTGACTTGCAAACTGTTTACACTATTGTCACATGGCACCACTTCAGCTGATAAATAGAAATGTCCATCCCTAGGTCAGCATCTTGGGGACCCAGCTATTGTTCATGGAATGGGGACTTGTTTGAGGGGTTGTGGTGATCTCTTTGCTGTTATTTTACCATTCACTGTTATCACGACTGAAAATATTTTTAGATGACATGAAAAGGTATCCAAATACTGTTTAAGTGGTGGTACTTCTTTTAGTGCTGAAAAACAAGCTTTAAAATCAGTAACTTTGGAAAGTAAGTTAGAAGTGATGAAATACTATGAAGAATTCCTCATAATTATCATTATATGTTAGGCATATTTTTGGAGACCTCTACAAAAATATTAGAGGTAATATTGCTAAATTAAAAGGAAACATTAAAGCAAAAAAACCAAAAAAGCACATTTGTTGTAAATTATTCATTTTAGGTAGATATTATCCACCCCCACCCCCCAATTCTCAATTTGGAAAAACTAGGTTTGGATTATCAAAGTTTTGAAATATGCCAAGTCTTCAGCAGCTTGTTGCTTATGTGAAATGCCACTTTCCCAATACCAGAACAGTTTCAAGAGAAAAACAAATACCGTATAATATAGCTTAGATGTGGTATCTAGAAAAATGGTACAGATGAACTCACTGGCAAAGCAGAAATTGGGTCACAGACGCAGAGAACAAACTTATAGTTACCAAGGGGGGCAGGGGGGTGGTGGGATAAATTAGGATATTGGGATTGACATATACACTCTACTATGTATAAAATAGATAACTAATGAGAACCTGCTGAATAGCACAGGGAACTTGACTCAATACTGTGTAATGACCTATACGGGAAAAGAATCTAAAAAAGAGAGGATATATGTATACATATAACTGATTCACTTTGCTGTACAGCAGAAACTAACACAACATTGTAAAGCAACTATACTCCAATTAAAATTAATAAAAAATAAATAAAAGTTGGGAAAAGGTTGCTTGAAAGGTGGAAATTTGGAGGTAGGAAAGAGGAGGGAATGAGGGTGGTTTGAGCAGACCAGTGTTCGATAACTTTCTGCCTTCACAACTATCCTGTTAGTGTTTCCATTTCTAATATCTGCTCTGACGGAAAAAAATTGACTCAGAGACTAGGTCAGTGGACCTAGAAGAGAGATCAAGTAAAGATGGGAAAAAAGAGAGCTCCTAACCCTGAGTGCTTTTGCACCGAGGAAGCATACACAGAATCTTAAAGAAACTAAGAAGATAGATCTCTCTACATTCCCTTTCATCTTCTTAACTTTTGTACTCTAAGCCCTAGTTATCTCATCAGCATGTCTCTTCAACCAGCTAATTCCCCATTTAGCAAGATTTTTGTCAAGCCCTTTAAACATGCTATTGTTGACGTGTTTGTGCATGGACAATTTAGCTATTAAAAATGGTAAGCAGTTTTCCCAATACATTCCAGACCATATTCATTAGGGGCTGACACCCAGGTCCTGTCTGATGACTATAATACTTACAAAATATATGCCTAAGGACCACTAATAAATTTTTGGAAATGCGTAATAAACATGAAAATTTAATTTCCTAAATTATTAATATAGCCTATGAATGTTAAAGAAGTGTTGAAATAAATTACGCCTTATGTGTTGGATACCCTTGGAGATCTGATTTAATTTAATTCTGTGTAGCAGTGGGGTTTCTTGGAGACACCTTCTAGACTCATCTCTCATTTTGTATTAGTACATTGCTTAGTTTGATTTCCCCCAAGAAATGAACCTTTGGGGGAGATCCAAGCCAATGAAGTGGGAAAGAGGGAGAGAGAAAGGAGAAACGCCAAAAGAGTCTGTGTAATGAGCAGGCTATTGCTGTGTGCAGTTGGGGTTCAGCCTTGTGGGAAATGCTTTCAGAAACTATATGGAACACCCCTGGCCTGTCCCTTTGGAGGATAGGAAGTTTGGCACATTTACCCACCAAATCTCATCCCCTGTTGTTTGAAGGTGGTCCTTGTGATCTTAACTCTTCAGGCCTCCAGTACTTCCTGGTCCTGTAACGGTCAAAAATCAACCTCAAACATAGAAGAGAGACAGACCCTTGAGGTAGGAAGTTACCTTCCCAGGTGTGTGGACCTCAGCTTCAGGTGCACTCATGGGGGCTGAGGGGAGAGGCGTCGACATCACATGCTACATGCATAATGCTAGTATTGGGTCAGAAAAACCTTACAGATAAGTGGAGTTCCTTCACACACACATTACCAGAAACAGTCTCATCCATTTCCTTGCATAGATTTCCCTTTAGATTGATTGCTTTCCCCTGCCAACGTGGCCTCAAGTCATTAAAATGATTTTCCATGGTATTTCTCGACATTTTCTAAGTGTTTTGGTCTTAGAATTCCTTTTCAGGCGAAAAGTTTCCAAAACGTATGCAACATCAGGTCCTAAAAATGTAATATAGCAAGAGTTTTTTCTGCATTGACAATAGAGTGAATTTGCATAGGGTCTTTAAAAGAAAAGATAGATGACAGACTCAATTTTATGAAGCCAAGAAGTCCTTTAGACTGGCATGTAATGCAGAAAAGGAAATCTCTCAGAATGTGTTTATTTTTAACATCTGGATTACTAAAGAGTGACTTAATCTTTATTTTATGTGTTATGTGCCAATTCAATGACTCAAAATGTGCATTAATAGGCAGTGAGATGGCAGTGATGGGAAAATTGGTATGTTTACTGTCTTAATTGGGTTCCATCTTTAACAGCAAAGGCTCTTCTCAAATCTGATTTGTTTATTGGAAAAATAATGTTTGTGAAATCTTTTGGCTACTAAATATTTGGAGTTATTTATTAAGGATAATAAAACAAATTGACCCTTTAGATTTTGTTCTGTTTTTATGTTTTTTTCCACTGAAATGAAAAAAAAAAAAACAGTCAGTTCTTGGCTATACTCTGTGGTATAAGGAATAATCAGTGGAGACAGAATACATTCTCTCACACTTATTCCATCTCTGTAGCAGGACACTGAGATGACCTGTCACACACCAAGCCTGGACCTCTCTCTTCCCTTCAGTGCATCTTTTCTAAAGAAGTTACTTAGCCAAACTCCTTACCTCTGTTTTTTTTTCCCATTACTATTCACATATATATAAATAATTATTTATACCGTTGCTAGATCTAATTCCTTACCTGTTTTTTTTAATCAAATTATCATCATATTTAAGAAGATGAATACTACCTCAAGCCATACATGATCTATATGATTTTACCTCGCCTATCACCCAGACTATGTGCCATATAAGATTCTGGCCATTCTCTTTTCAGACTTTTCACGTTGCAGGCTTACACATGCCTCTCTTTGCCTTGTATCATTCTGCTTCTAAAATCTAAAAGAAGCATCTTCTTCTTCTCTCTGAAGTTTCAGCCTAAGTTCTGTATTTTCATTGATATCTTCTGATAGCAGCCCACACAGACTTCTCCTCCTTTAACTCCTTTCTTGTTTCTTGTGTACTGTGTATACTCTACAAGAAGCATCGTGTACTTTTCCTATTTGCTAGTGGTTCAAGTGAGAAACTTCAGAACAATGATCCTCAAATTTTAATGTCCATGACAGTTAGTTGGGGAGCTTGATACAAAAGTAGATTCTAGAGTTCCCTCAGATACTTCTGTTGAAGACACTTGTGGATCGTGCCCTGAGAAATCGTGCCCTGTTTTAATTTTTCCTTAACATGGAAAACTATAATTTACTCATCGTTTTTAGGATACATAAACTATTGCATTATCTTCTCATCCTCCCTGAGTTGGTTGATTAGTTGATAAAGACCAATCTTGACCCCTGCAGGTGAACAACTTAGCCTTGACCCTGAGGTGGTTTTGGAATCTCGGAGACACTGATGATCAGGAGTGAAAACTACTGGCTTCCAGATAAACTAGATGCCTCCTTGGATTATAGAAAATGATGTCATTTTAGAGTCGACTCTATCCACTGTCAAATAGATTTCAACAGATGTGTTGAAACATTTCTTCTTTCTCTCCTGTAATATGTTACCTTTATCTCTAGATGACAAGTGTCCCATCCTGGATGGGAGTAAATTCCTCTAACCAAGACTATTCCTATCTTGTTGGTCCAAGGTTCCATTTCATAAAAATAGCCCTCCAGCAAGACAGCTCAAACTAGCTGAAGGAAAACAACGACATTTAAGGGCAAAATCTTTAAAATGCAAAAAACAGGAAACTATAAAATCAGGCTGGTTTTCCACTTAATAGACTCAAAGCAAACATTCAATATGTGCTTAATAGATTCTGGTCTGTTTATTTCTACTTTCTATTACGAAAACTTGGTTAAAATCTACTACAGCATATTTCTTTAAAATAACTATTTCAGATGATCTGTTCTTCAGGGCTATATATAAACTTCAATTCTAACTTTAGTTCCTCCCGTCAGCAAGTCACAAGAGGCATACAACCACCCGGTAGCCTTTTTTCTTCTGATCTTTAAATCAGAACTCACAGCTTAAGGTTTTTATAGTAAATTAAACCCTTTTTATATAAGTTTTCTCAAATTCCTCTGTTTCCTTCTAGTAGGTAGTAGTACCATAACTTAATGATTTAAGTTTGTTTTTTTCCATTTCTCTTATTATGTGGTCCTATAGATTATATTGTTATCCCTAACTAAGGCATCTAAAAAATAAAAATTTAAAGTTATATGGTATAATTTCTATTCAGATGAAAGAAAGAAATCAGTGATCCATTTCAAGATGGAATTTATTTAAGAAAGAAAAGCACGATGGTCTGCATCAGTTAAAATATGTATAAACCTGCTTCATGTATAATTGTGGAGTAAGAGAAGGGAAACAAGGACCTATAATGTTTGTTCCAGGTACTGAATGCGAATTGCAGCATGGGAGAAATCAGTTCAGTTCTATGCTTCGTGAACGTTGTGGCACGCTGAGTAGGATGGTCTGGTAATAGTTACGGAGTCATTTATTCATGAAGCGGGAGCAGAGGGGTGAGAGTGTGGTTATTGGTTGTCAGAATGGGTGAGAGTGTGGTTATTGGTTGTCAGAATACACAAAAGGAGAATTAATAGTGAGATTTACATAAAGAAAGGCTAACTTTATACCAGCCCCTCCAGGGAAAGAGAAGTTAAGAAGGGAAATGGAACAGGTTCAAAAGGGAATTTAAAATATTAACCTATTTAGCAACTACACCAAGATTGATTTGAGAATTTACCAAGCTTGTCTAAGCAGATGTTATCTAATCAGTACGAAGTTGTATAACATTCTAAATGGCATTCTTGTTAACGTGTATTGATAATTAGGATAATTTTTGCAGGGCTATTATACACTGTATATTTTTATTAAAAGTTGAAGATAAGGCTTGATTTCTCTCATTATAGGTTTATTTCCATTCAGTTCAACAAAAGATGACAAAATTACTATTGGGTTCCAGGTACTGTACTGTTATTAGAAATACAAAACACTGCTGATGAAAATTGACAGACCTGAATAAATGGGGAGATTTACCATGTTCATGGATCAGAGATTCAATATTGTTAAGATGTAATTTCCCCCACCCGCCAAATGATCAAGAGATCCAAGGCAGTTTCAATCAAAACCCCAGGAGACATTTTTTGTAGAAATTGACAGGTTGATTCTAAAATTCATATTGAAATGTAAAGGAAGAGAATAGATCAAACCATGTTGGAAAGAATAATAAAGTTGAAAGACATAAACTACCTGACTTTAAAACTCTTATAAATCTATAGGAATCAAGACACTGTAGTCATGGTGTGAAATAGACCTATCAATGGAACTTAATAAAGAGTCCAGAAATGGACTCACATATAATAGTTATTTGAGGGTTGACAAAGGTAACAAGGGAAATTCAATGGAGAAAAAAATAGTCTTTTCAACAAATGGTGTTGGAACAATGGGACGTCTATGTGCAGATGAATGAACTTTGATTCATACCTGGTACAGTATACAGACGTTAGCTCAAAATGAGTTATAGACCTAAATATGAAAGCTAAACCTGTAAAATTTCTAGGAAGAGATCTTGTGATCTTGGATTTTTTAGCTATGACACCACAAGATGGAGACCAAATTTGATTTTGAATTAACAAAATATCCAGTTCTAAAATATCCAGTTTTAAAAGCTTTACCCAGATATATGTTTTCCAGAAAGTAAAAAAAAATCCCTTTGCATTTTGGAGAATAACAAGTGATTTCAGAGGTGGCAAAAGAGCTTGGGTGGTGCTCATATTCTGGGTGCTTCACGAAACTGGCCAAGAAATGGCAGAAAAGAATCAAAGATATTTTCTATTATGACAACCAGAATCCAGTGAATATGTAGGTGTGACTCTGAGTCCCTGAGTAACTTAAAGAAATATATAGACTCTTCAGTGGGAAGACCAAAAGATTTTGTCTCATGAAAGCCCGATGACATGGGAGTCACACCAGGTCCCAGTTTCATTCTGACTCAGAGAAACAGGCTGTCACAAAGATTTTATAAGCTTAAAAATTAAAAAAGTCCCTTCCCATCACACATCTAAACACAAACGTCTGAGACAGGAGAGGGGTGGGGTGGGATACTTAGAAGAGAACAGCAAAGCCAAGTAGCAGTGTCACAGGTTGCTGTGGCATCTCCATCTGCAGACCCCATATTATCCAATTTTAGCAGAAGGAAGCAAAAAGATTCTACAGACAAAAGACACAGGATGTGAGCAAGGATACTCTAAAATAATTACCTTGAAAAGTTGAAGAAACAAAGGGAATCTAACGGCAAGATGTTTGGTGTTCTAGCCCAGGGGAGGAGAAGCAAGATAGCTCGTCATCACTTGGGGATGATGAATATCCCCCGACGTCAGCAGGATCCCTAAATGAATTCAAACACATCATCACTCAGTATTTGAACTAATCTTTTATGGAGATAAGCTGGCTTATCTGTTATATTACACTCACGGTGAAATCGTTTCCTTACCTTCCAATGCCCTGTGCCGTACTTTTTGCTTGTCAGATTGTCGTTGTCACACAGCAAGGTGATGCGAATTGTCCGTTAGCCTCCTCACAAATTATTATCTAGGGTTGGGCGCATGAGTGTATGTACAGAATACACATGTGTACAGATGTGTACAGAATACTAGAGAAGAGGCAAAGGGAAAAGATGCAGAAAGGAGAGAGACATTAATAACATGCAGATAACTCCGTGATGTATCAGTTAGAACCGCACTGGTCTGTGTGCTGGGTTGAGTAGGTGCTTAAAGCATGTTGCAAAGGGTCCCCCAAAGAATAATCTGGAGACATAGAAGGAAGCCAGATAGTTTTCCCCACACATGCATGTTTTGTTTCATTTAAAAAATACAGTTGACCGTTGAACACCGTGGGGTTCCGGGGGACTCCACCCCCCGACATTTTAACTTTCAGTCACCCTGGGTACCTTGGGCTCCTTGTACCATGGATTCGTGTCATTTATTTTTTGAGCTACATATGGTAAGAAATCCTAATCTCTCAAATGTTTATGTTCCTTAAGGTTGTCAATCTAGCTAGAATTCTCAATCCACTTAGAAGCTTGTCTTGCAGGGGCTAATAGAAAAGAGGAAAAGAAAACAAATGGACTGCATCTAAAGCACTGAAGTTAAAAGTTGTTTTGCGGGGGCCAAAGAAAGGGGAAAAAGGAAACGTTTATACGGTTGATAGAACCTAAAGCCATAAACTTAATGGTGATAGAAGCCATCGGGACTTTTTGGCTCCATAGGAGCTGATGACATCAGTACCTCCAGTTCCATTAACATCTTAGGCTTCATTTTGATTTAATTAACTGAAGTTGATTTATACTTTATCAAACACTGTATTTCCTTAAAAAAGAAACCTAGGCAGGATAAGCACAAGGGGATACAATGAAAAGTAAGACTTTTTGCTCTTCTGGACCCTCGGTTCCTATCTCACAGGCAGAGCTGGAAGCTCTCTCTTTTTGTAGCCTGGCAACTTTTACCTTTTGATGCTTGAGTCTAGATATGTTGGCTCTAAGCAGTCTTTGCTCTGATTGTTTTCATAGAGAATGTAAATCAAGTCACTGGTCACGGTGACCCTGCACATGTGACATTTATGCACATTTTATTTTCTCTTTCCTAACAACAGGTGTTGGAGACAATAAAAATTAAGTTGTCTAGAATGTTTCATGTTGAATAACAGTCCACTTTTATGTGAACCATATCCTGCCATGAATGTAAGCATTCTAGAATGAAGGCTTTTTTTTTTCCTTTGAAGCAAATTGAGAAAAAAGTATTTCTAAGGTCCCCGTCCTGATGGGAGCACTGCATTTTTGGAGTCGTCTTTTTCTTAGTAACACACATGCAAAGCAAAGACTGTGTGCTCTACACATATTTTTATAGGCCTGTTTGTGCTTATACCGCTTTACTGAAAAATTATGAAATTCTCAAGCAGAATTAAAACCTGAAAAATGTGTAAATCCATTGAAATTTTTGTGCTCGATTAAATTAACAATTAATAAGTATCTGGGCCCAGATCTTGGACTGCTTTGGTTTCAAATACCACCCATATCCTGATGACTGTGAAATTTATACCTTTATTCTCAGACTTTCCAGAATCTCTTCCACCTGACCATCTGTACAGCATCTCTCGTTAGACGTCTAATGGGCATTTTAAAATGTGCAACAGGGACTCTTAATTTTCCTTCCAAAATTCCTCTTCTGATTTTCCCCGTTTTAATTGGTGGCAACATACCCTTCTGGATGCTTAAATCACAAGCCTTACAATCAACCTTGACTCATTTTTCTTTTTCCTCATAAGAAAAAGTTAATCTGGAAACAAAACCCAGTCTTCAAAACACACCTGGATTCTGACCACTTTTCACCCCTTGGAGGGCAGTGTCCTAGTGGCTCCCACACTGCCTTTCATGTGATCACTGCAGTAGCTTCACTGGTTCGCCCACCTCCACCCTGGGTCTCACGTCTGTTCTCCATACAGCAGCCTGGTCCCGCCCCCTCTCAGAACCTGCGATGCCTCCTTTGGACTCAGCTGGCTTACAAAGCCCTATAAATAAGATCTGCCCTCCCAGAGCTTGACGGCCTCCCAGCTCCATCTCTTCTCTGCCACACCAGCTCCTTGCTGTTTCTCGCACACGCTAAGCACACTTCTGCTAAGGACCAGTGCCCTTGCTATTTTCTGTGCCTGGAAAGTTCTCCCACAGATATCCACCTAAACTGCTACCTCACGTCCTTGCAATCTCTGCTCAGAAAAAGTATGCCCATTCCGGAGCAGTGCCCTCAGGGAAGCCCCGAAGCTGTGGCTTTCCACCAGGTGTCTGTAATCCACTCCTGTCCTCCCGTGCTAATATTGTTTCCAACCAGGCATCATTTTTGCCATAAATTGTGTTGACTAGTGACATAGCTGACATTTCACATTTCCAGGAAAACAGTGTGAGATGGTTAACCCAGGGTCATTTTCCCATGGAAAAGGAGAAAGCTTTTTTTAAAAAAATTTTGATTGTACTGTGATGCATAATAGGTACGAAATGCACATTTGCTGAATGAGCAATGAATGAATGAATGAAGGAGCATGATACCAGAAGGGAAAACGTCAAGACAAGGTCAAGAAAATTAAAAGTCAAACTACAGCCTAGGAAAAAAAAATTTATTTGCAACACATATATCTGATAGAAGACTTATGTCTTTTATCAGAATATATAAACAACTTTACAACCCAATAACAAGAAGTCAAAAGCCCAATTTAAAAACTGGGTAAGAGATTTGAACAGACACTTTATCAAAGAAGACACTGAAGTGGAAACAAACACATGAATAGATGCTAATAGTATTAGCCGTACAAATTTAAACCGTAATGAGAATTCCATACATGCACTAAAATGACAAAATTAAAGAGCCTGGCAATTCCAAGTTTTAGCAGCTATGTGAGGAAATTGGAACTCTCATACGTTGCTGATAGGAATGCAAAATAGCATAGTCACTTTGCAGTACATTTAGGCAGCGTCCTATAAAGTTAAAAATACATTTACTGTATGACCCAACAAGCTCACTCCTAGGTATTTACTTAAGTGATATGAAAATACTTGTCCACACATACACTTATATGTAAATGTTCATGGAAGCTTTATTTATCTATTCGTAATAGTTCCAAACTGGATAATACCCAAATGTCTATCCACTGGTGAATGGATAAACAAACGTGATAATCCATATAATGGACACTGCTCAGCAATAAAAAGGAATAAACTATGGATACATTTAACAACCCGTATGAATCTCAAACATATTAAGCTCAGTGAAAAAAGCCAGACACAGAAGACCACATACTCTATGATTTCACTTAATGACATTTTGGAAAAGGCATTACTGTAGTAATAGGAAGCAGATAAGTAGTTAGTTACCAGGGTTTTGGGGTGTGGGGAGGGAATTAACCATGAGAGGGCTCAAGGGAACCCCTTTGTGGTGATGGAGATTTATTTTATGTACATTTGATTGAAAGATAGCTTCCTTGGTTCAAAGAGAAAAGACTCATTTTTTTAATGTATTATGAACCAAGGAATATACTCTCACACAATTTACTTTAAAAATATTTCTCAGTGCAGTTTATGTCATTTGTGGGTTCTAAAAGTATGTAAGTAATTTAAATGTAATGATATATACTTTAGAAAGGGGGGCATTCAAATATGTAGTCAATAATCACAGTGGAATTAAGATTCTCCCCACCCATAAATATAATTTTAGTTTTATTTAATTTATTCTGCCTGACATCTGGTTTCTCAGAAAAGAGAAGCTATAAAAAGTGTTATTCTTTCCATCTTGAACATATCATTTTCTTACTTAAAATCAAATATTTACTATATAATAAAATAGTCAAAAAAAGAAATGAGTGATGGGGGAGGCTTTGTCAGGCATAAGCATTTGCATCAATAACTCCTCTGTACCATACTAAATATGTGAGTTTGTCTCAGAGAAAGTAAAAGTAAAATCTGATGCACAGTGGAAATACACAAACTTTTCCATCCAAATAATCACACATTATTTCTTAGTTAGTAAACTTAGAAAATACTCTTAATTGAATGAAATCACCATAAAGTTAAAAACAATTTTTATTGAAGGATAGCATAAGAGAGAAAAGTACACCAACCCTACATGTGTGCAGATGGATGAATTGCCAGAAATGAACCAAACTTGTGAACGGCACCAGGATCAAGAAACATATCACTATATATACCCAGAAACTCCCTTCAAAGCCCCTCCACCCTGGCCAAGTCACTACCCTCCTCCAGGGGAAACATGTCTTGCATCATGGATTAGTTATACATGGCCTTGAACTTTACACTAATGAATCACCTAATATGCACTCTTTTCTGTATGGTCTCTTTCATTCAATGTTATGTGTTTTTTGGTGTTTTTTTTAAAATTAATTTTTATTGGAGTATAGTTGCTTTACAATGTTGTGTTAGTTTCTGCTGTACAACAAAGTGAATCAGCTATACATATACATATATCCTCTCTTTTTTAGATTTCCTTCCCATTTAGGTCACCACAGAGCATTGAGTAAAGTTCCCTGTGCTGTACAGCAGGTTCTTATTAGTTCTCTATTTTATGTATAGTAGTGTGTATATGTCAATCCCAATCTCCCAATTTATCCCCCTCCCTTGCAAATTTTATTTGCAAACGAAGCAACTGACAAAGGCTTAATCTCCAAAATATACAAGCAGCTCATGCAGCTCAATATCAAAAAAACAAACAACCCAATCCAAAAATGGGCAGAAGACCTAAATAGACATTTCTCCGAAGGAGAGATACAGATTGCCAGCAAACACATGAAAGGATGCTCAACAGCACTAATCATTAGAGAAATGCAAATCAAAACTACGATGAGGTATCACCTTACACTGGTCAGAATGGCCATCATCAAAAAGTCTACAAACCATAAATGCTGGAGAGGGTGTGGAGAAAAGGGAACCCTCTTGCACTGTTGGTCGGAATGTAAATTGATACAGCCACTATGGAGAACAGTATGAAGGTTCCTTAATAAACTAAAAATAGAACTACCATATGACCCAGCAATCCCACTATGGGGCATATACTCTGAGAAAACGATAATTCAAAAAGAGTCATGTATCATGTACCACAATGTTCATTGCAGCTCTATTTACAATAGCCAGGACATGGAAGCAACCTAAGTGTCCAGTGACAGATGAATGGATAAAGAAGATGTGGCACATATATACAATGGAATATTACTCAGCCATATAAAGAAATGAAGCTATTTGTAGTGAGGTGGATGGACTTAGAGACTGTCATACAGAGTGAAGTAAGTCAGAAAGAGAAAAACAAATACCGTATGCTAACACATATATATAGAATCTAAAAAAAAAAAAAAAAAGGTTCTGAGGAACCTAGGGGCAGGACGGGAATAAAGTGGCAGACGTAGGGAATGGACTTGAGGACATGGGGAGGGGAAAGGGTAAGCTGGGACGAAGTGAGAGAGTGTCATGGACATATATACACCAACAAACATAAAATAGATAGCTAGTGGGAAGCAGCCGCATAGCACAGGGAGATCAGCTCGGTGCTTTGTGACCACCTAGAGGGGTGGGGTAGGGAGGGTGGGAGGGAGACGCAAGAGGGAGGAGATATGGGGATATATGTATACCTATAGCTGATTCACTTTGCTATAAAGCAGAAACTAACACACCATTGTAAAGCAATTATACTCCAATAAAGATGTTAAAAAAAGAAATAAGTCATTCCAAAGTCTGATGGCTCTTGATAAAATGGATCAAGTTGCTTAGGGACCTTTTAACTAAAATGTTTATATATAGTAAAAAGCGTTATTTAGTGATGACATCATCAAGGCATGTAAAAATTAATAAAGGCACCTCAAATGACATCTCTGGCAGGACAAACCCATAGAACTCTGATGAGCTATGAGTAAATAGCCGAGCCAATAGTAGCGGCCATCCTAGGGCATATTTAACAGGAAGAATATAAGCAATAAGAATTTCTTCCTTTAGTTTACATTTAAATAGTAATGAGAGACCCAGGGAGGAAGTAATACTTGCTCTTTCTTTTTAGTACTTATCTAATAAACCATGAAAAACCATCTTCCTGCCTGGGGGCTGCTGCTGTTTGGTGAGCACTAAGAAGGCATGACTTCGTTACCCTTCCTCATTCAGAGGCTCTTGCTTAGTTCTCTAGTTGTCTGTGCAGGAAAGCAAGCTGGTGGGGTTTGAGATCAGCGCGCAGAACAAAAGCTAATTGGCTCCCGCGGGAGGGAATTGGTGAATTACACTCCAAACATTACACCCCACATAAGCGACTGCAGCCCTGGTAAAAGCACGATTGAATTCTTGCTGAACTGCTGTCCTATGAGGTTAGAGTTAAGTGAGGGAGGCGGAAAGGTGGTATGTCCCTGTCCCCTCCAGCACCCCATTCTGTGTGATCAGTTAGTAGTTTTAACGAGTGAAAGAGATAAACCTAAGACTTGCTGAGAAGCAGGCATCATGCAGATTTCCCCTCCATTCTGTGGTGTAGCCAACACTTTCCCCAGTTTTATTAATGAGGAAATTGAGACAGAGAGAGCTAAAGTAATTTGCCAAATGTTATGCTCCTGGTCGGTGACAAAGCTGGGATTTACACTTGGGTCTGTCTCCAAATATTCACTGTTATTCTAGACTAAGAGTGCCCACCAGACGCACCTTTGGAGATTTAAGAAATACACATGCCTGATAAGATCCTTTATGGATACAGAGGAAAGGGAGGGAACGGTTGATAACATTTAAATGTGGACTGTGGATTAGATAACAGTCATGGATCAATATTAAATTTCCTGACTTTGGTAACAAAAGATAATGCTCTTGTTTTTAGGAAATACACACTTAAGTATATGTAGTCTATGTATATATAGACATTCTATATCTCTGTAGAGATAGATAAATATATAGATAGTTAGGGACAATGATAAAGTAAATGGGGCACAATGTAAATAATTGTTGATTCCAGGTGTGGAACATTGCATTTTGCAAAAATGCTGACAATAATACCACTCATCCTATATTCTTTTACCAGGATAAGGGGTCTATTTTCCCCCTCTGTATTTGGGTGGGCATGTCCGTGGCAGAAATGATGCGACATGGCTCTCCAGGGTGGATAATAAAAGGCAGTACAGCTGTGCCTGGCTCAGTCTCAGACCAGCCGCCACACTCGGAGGTGGCTCAAGCAGGTCGTGTGGAAGCCCACGTGGCGAGCACCGTGGAGGGGACGGAGGTCCACAGCCCAGCGCTGGGCGGGCTTGGAGCTTATGGCAGCACCAACCTGCCAGCCAAAGGAGGACCCATCCCGGAGCTGGTCCAGCTGGGTCAGTACCGCAGCTGATCCTGCCTGGAGCAGAGATGAGCCTTCTCTCTGAGATCTGCCCAGGTTGCAGATCTGCGATCTAAAAAAATCACTGCTTTTTTAAGTAACTAACTTTTGGGACACTGGTTATGCAGCAAAAGACAGCCAGAACTCTGAATAAAGAGTAGGTGGCAGTTTTTTGTACTATTCTCGTAGCCTTCTTATAGGTTTAAAATGATATCAAAACAAAAACTGAAAGAAGTGCACATGCCCAGATCCTACTTTCAGAGGTTTAACTTCGAACAGAGGCGCATGTGTATTTTGAAACAAGAAAACAAACCAAAACTAAACAAAAAATACTTCTCGGGAGATTCTGATACATCTCTTTGTTTATAAATCACCTGTTCAGCCGAAAAGGAGCAAACTTATGACTACTATAAACAATTATATGTTTCAATATCCTGAAATTACAAAAGATAAATGCTGACATGCACATTCTTATGACCTGTCTGTTATTTGTTTCTAGTGATCGCCCTTGGCAGTTTTGAATATGACTTGGTGGCTGGGGGAATTAAAAAATAAAGAAGTGAAAAAGCTTACTCCATTCCAACGCTGAAATACACAGACACACACAGACACAGACACACACAGACACACACACACAGACACACACACACAGACACACACACACACACACACACACACACACTCGAGAATTGGAGGTTTGGGTGGAGTCAGCATGTAACCACTTGAGGAGAGAGGCTGGCAGCGGCCATAAAAATGGTTACTATAATGATCTCTTTCTAGGAAGGCATACACAGGTTTGATTTTCTGAAATGATTCTAAGTATCTTTAGAGCAGAAAGATTCAGTCTCTCCTTGAACAAAACTACTGTGGGTTTACTGTTTCAGAGTTTTAGGCTGTAGTGGTTCTATCCAGGGTAGAATTGCTGGAAGGAAATGGCCATAAAATCCCTTTCAGTGCTTTTATTTAGAAATGTAGTTTTGGCCTGTTCAATTCACTGAACTGACAGAAGCCATTCCAGAGCTTCTACCACATAAAACAATAGCTATTAAAATCCTATCTGTTGAGCTCTGTCTTATTTTCTTTCTGGGTGGGGAATATTTTTTATTCTTTGAGTTCTCTATGTTTTATCAGAAACAAGTTCACTGATTTCAAATATTGAAAAGTACATAAAAATCTGTATTTTCTGGGCTCAGCGTGTGCACTCCTGCTGAGAACGTTGGGATGGTGCCTGGAATCCATTCACTGGTGCAGCTGTCTTGTAGTTATTTTGCAGAGGGCGATTTCAGTGTCCTGTGACCTTAAGAGGAATCGGAACTAGACATCTAACATCTAGTCATTCATCCACCAGCACATGTTGGGTGAGCACCCATGACGTATGTGTAGACTCTCGCTCAGCTTCTGGATATGCAGTGGGAGGCAAAACATTCTCTGTCCTACCCTCATGGGGCTTCCAGGGAGAAGGCAGATATTTAAAAAAAGACACCCACCAGCAATTAAATAATGTTATAATAAATGCTCTGAAGAAAATAACAAGTGTAAAAATATTACAGTTGATTCTCACGTATATTGGGATCCTATAAATACAACCACGGAAACGTCTTCCTTAAAACCCCCAAAGGACTTGCTGTCATATTTATTTATTTATTTAATTGAAGTATGGTTGATTTACAAGGTGTTAGTTACTGCTGTACAGCAAAGTGATTCAGTTATACACATGTATACATTCTTTTTTTAAAATATTCTTTTGCATGATGGTTGATCAAAGGATATTGAATATAGTTGCCTGTGCTGTACAGTAGGACCTTGTTGCTTATCCATCTTTTATACACTAGTTTGTATCTGCTGACCCCAAACTCCCACTCCACTCCTCCCCACACCTCTCCCTCTTGGCAACCACCAGTCTGTTTTCTCTGTCCCTGATTCTGTCTTTTCTTCATAGATTGGTTTGTTCGTGTCATATTTTGGATTCCACACACAAGTGATATCACATGGTATTTGTCTTTCTCTCTCTGACTTACTTCACTGAGTATGATAATCTCTAGGTCCATCCATCTTGCTGCAAATGGCATTATTTCATTCTTTTTTTTTTTTTTTTTTAATTTTTTATTTATTTATTTATTTATTTATTATTTATTTTATGGCTGTGTTGGGTCCTCGCCTCTGTGCGAGGGCTTTCTCTAGTTGCGGCAAGTGGGGACCACTCTTCATCGCGGTGCGCAGGCCTCTCACTATCACGGCCTCTCTTGTTGCGGAGCACGGGCTCCAGACGCGCAGGCTCAGTAATTGTGGCTCACGGGCCTAGTTGCTCTGCGGCATGTGGGATCCTCCCAGACCAGGGCTCGAACCCGTGTTCGAACCTGCATTGGCAGGCAGATTCTCAACCACTGCGCCACCAGGGAAGCCCAATTTCATTCTTTTTTATGGCTGAGTAATATTCCATCGTATATATGTACCACATCTTTATCTATTCCTCTGTCGATGGACACTTAGGTTGCTTCCATGTCCTGGCTATTGTAAATAGAGCTGCAGTGAACATTGGGGTGCACGTATCTTTTCAAAACATGTTTTCCTTCAGATATATGCCCAGGAGTGGGATTGCTGGATCATATGGTAGCTCTGTTTTTAGTTTCTGAGGAACCTCCATACTGTTCTCCACAGTGGCTGCACCAACTTGCATTCCCACCGACAGTGCAGGAGGGTTCCCTTTTCTCCACACCCTCTCCATGTTGTCACATTTAAAATCAGGTTCAAAGTGCTTATGGACAGGTGCAAGGCCCCGTACGGTTGTGTTGCAGCTCACCTGTCCCATCTCCACTTATACCCACCTCCTCCCTGCCTCACATACTTATTCACAAAGGTCGTCTTTCTACCCCTCACCTTCCCTGGCTTGTTTCTGCTCAGGGCCTCTGCTCCTGTGGTTCTCTCTGCCTGGACGCTTTTCCGCCGGGTTTTCCCGCTGGCCTCTTCTTAACAACAGGCCTTAGCACAGTAGCCCCTCTGCAGGAAGTCCTTCCCTGATGACCCACTTCAAATAGTCTCTTATTTCCACCTGTCTGTTCACCATCACATTACGTGTTTCATCTTCTCCGTTGATCTTAGAATTATTTGACATTCTTGTTTGCGTGTGTGTGTGTGTGTGCACGCACGCGCCTTTGTTTTCTTTTTTATTTTCTGTCTCTCTGACTGGAAGGTAGCCTCCATGAGACTAAATATGAGAGCACAGCACAGACCCCAGAACCTAGAATAGTGTTTGGTATGTGAACATTTTTATGACTCTATCTAGAGCCATCTCTGAGTCACATATGCTAAGTGTAGCCAAACCCAGTCCAATGCTTTCTTAAACTTTACCATCTAGCTTGAATCCATAATCAAGTAGGAGATTCAGCTTCTGACTGATACCTATTGAGAACTTCTTGGTCAGTCACACAAACACATTTCAAGGAGGTGAAATTTAGTGTTGAGTCCTGCTAAAGTTAAATCCACTTAGGAAAAACAATCTCCAAAGTAAGCAGCAGAGTTATAGCATGGTTAAGACATATATTCAAATTGCATTTTCAAATAGAACACATATTCCCACTCCAAAACACCCGATTTCAAGTTCTAGTGTGTTTCCCAGGACTGAGAAGGAGATTAAGTTCCGAGCCTAATCTTAAAATATAGAAGAATGTTTCCTAAGAAAAAATCCTGGAGTTTGCTCTCAATCAGGGCATGTTAGTTCCTCTAAAAAATTACTTAATTCTCTATATATTGGTTGATATTAAGAACAACAACAACAAGAACAAATGTTTCATTTTAATTGCAAAGGCATTTGTGTTAGTGGTGGATTCCTTAATTTAGTATTATATAAAGTGTATCTGCTAACATATTTTTAGATGTCAGCCCACCTGTCATGGACCTGTAGCTGGTTGATGTCAAAACAAAGAAACTCATTTTGGAAAAAAAAGTCTCCATCCTATTTTACTTGATCCTAGCATTTTTAGAAGACTGAAGAAGAAATAGTGAGTTAACATCTACAAAAAATAATTTAAGGAATGGTGTCAAAACCAAATCAGTATAGAAAATGAAGGAAGAAAACCCTCTATAATTTAAAACCTTAATATATAACTTGCTGCACACATGTGGAGAGCAGGTAGAAGGGGGTCTTGGGCTCAGGAGGGTCCAGACTTATTGATTATTCCGTCTTTTTAAGGGGGAAAAAATAGTAATGCCCACTTCATGTCACGTGGCGGGAGAGCTCCCCTAAGCCCGCTTCCAAGGGTTTCTATATCACAGAAGCGTGTGTGCACATCTGGGATGGCTGCACTTCCCAGCTGCAGAAACCTAAGCAACGCCAGCAGGAGTCTTGGGCAGCCTTGGTGCAGTTCCACAAGGCAGGTCAGTGGTCCCTGAAATCAGCATCCTTACTCATTACGCAGTGGGGCTGCTGGCCTTGTCTTGATCTGCTGCCATTTGGGGGCTGGGCAGACGAGGCTCTGGGAAGATGCAGCAGCTTTGCAGGATGACACCCCTGTGCTGAGGGGGGAGGATGGAGAGGGGGCTGAGGAGGAGCGTGAAGCATGACAAGGGGCTGAAAGGATTCTCTGTGTGAGAAACACGTTTTCAGATTATCAGGAAATCCAGCAACTGGGCCTGTTCTCACTAAGTTTTGTTTATCCAAGACCTTGGTTATAGAATAAAAAGAAATGACTTTTCCTACTACAAGATGGTATAACGTCTGCATCTTAACTACAAATGTATTTGGCATAGACAGATACTTTATTCTTCCACCCAAATAAGATTTTACCAGTAACAACTGAGGGTGTAGTAAGGGGAAATTAAGTACAACGGGGTTCCTTCTCCTCCTCCAGGGACCATCCATCTCCTATCTAGGAAGTTTAAGATCAGCTCAAGAAACTGTTTTATTGCTAACAATTCTGCATCACCAAATTGCTAGAGGGATACTGACACTGCCTTTTTTACCTTTTCCAGGATATGGAAGACCATTGGTCACTGAGAATACTTTTGATTGCTAGGACAGACTGAGCAGATATGGGAAATCCTTTGCAAGTTTCCATATATAAAAATTACAAAAATAAATAGGACAACAACAAAACCCCCAAACCCTTGTGTATACTTGAGTTTCAAAGCAAGGAGAACCATCAGGTAAAATAATGAAGAGGGAATTCCAGCCCAGGTCAGTGAATTAGCTGACGCATGAGGGCCAGCCAAGGGATTTGGGACTAGAAGTGGTTTTGTGCAGAGGGCTGGAGCTGAACTCCCCAAGGGACTCAGGGCACCGAGGTGCAAACTTAGCACAAAGCTGGTCCTAGACTTATGAAACCCACCAGACACTTGAAAGAAGAAACTCAAAATTACTCCAGAAATTCTCCCACAACACAGAGAACACTGAACTTCTTCTTTTTCAACTAAAAAGAACTTTTATTTTATTTTTTTCCCCTTTTAAAAAAAATTCTTATTGAAGTATAGTTGATTTATAATGTTGTGTTAATTTCTGCTGCATACATGGTTCTCCTTTATCTCTATAGTTTGAAATTTTCATTTCTGTTTTGTTTTTTCCTTTAATGACATTGGAAATTTTATAAGAGACTAGAAAGCAGAAGTACTGGTTCAAGTTGCTTCAAAGCAGATTTAACACTGAACTACTTTGGAAAGTAAGCTCATCCCCCATATATAGTAAAAATGACAAACAACCAGCAGGAACAAGTGACATTAACAAGATTCAGAAAATGCAATAAATGGGAACATTTACATGTATAAATATTGTAGACATAAAAACATCTGAGCGACCAAGGGGTCAAAACTAGGCGTAGAGGAAAGAACAGGTAATTTTGGAAACACCCCTCCCCCCAAAAAATGTTAAGAATAGTTAAATTTACAGAAACTGAAGTTTTAAAAATGCAACTAAAAGTGTGAACAGTGTAATCATTGAATTGAAAAAGTTCATTGAAAGATTAATGATGGAAGCACAGAGAAAAGTTAAGCATAGAGATAAAGAGATGAAAAATAAGAAAGAGATGCTAAGATTCAGAGAAGAGAAAATAAAAGGAGCCATAGGCATATGCAGATAAAATTCCAGGAAAAAAAGAACAGGAAGATAGGACAAAGGGTGGTCTTAGAAGAGATAATGGCTGAGAACTTCCTAGAACTGAAGACGGCTCTCAGGTTGAAGGAGTACACCAAGATCCAAGAGGAAAGAGAAAAATAAATTACATCTAGAGAAACCACAGTGAAATTGCAGAACCAAATAAGAAGACAAAAACTTCTTCTGCCAGAGAGAAAAGCCAGCTAACTTATAAAGGAAGGATCATTAGACGGACAACAGATTTCTCAGGGGCTGCAATCAATACTACAAATCAGTGAAATAATAATTTCAATGTTCTGATGTAAAAATTGTTGTTCACCTAGAATTCTACACAGCTAAACTCTAACCTGAGAGTAAAGGCAAAATTAAGACATTTTCTGCCATATAAAGATTGAGATGTGTTTCCTGGGGATAAGTTGAATTATTATATTTTTGTTGCCAGCCTGTTGTTGGTACTGATGTTCTTATTCGGAACTTGAAATACTGGAGATAGATTCTGAATAACAAGAGTGGACAAAGGTGGATTTGTGGATTGATGCTGACCATCATTGCTCCCACCTTTTGATGAGACGTCCAGAACCAAGAGGCTGAAGAAGCTAAACAATGTTTACCAGGCTCCACGCAACTAGATTCCAGCCCTGATGAAATATTGATAGCCCCTAGACTGCTGTATCAATAAGATTTGCAAAGACTTTCACCTGTGGTGAATTGGGATGGGCTACAGATGAAAGAGGATGTACTAGATATTGAAATTTCTTGAGCATTTGAACGGGTTGGGGGAAATAGTACCTATAAGGGTGATGGAATTAGACGTCTGCTGCTAACTGCCAATTATTTACTGACAAGAAGAAATAGCAGACTTGGATATATTAATTAACAACCTCAAGTTTAGTGTGATATTCAAAGAAGCTTTTTTTTTAAAAATTAATTTATTTATTTTTGGCTGAGTTGGGTCTTCGTTGCTGTGTGCGGGCTTTCTCTAGTTGCGGTGAGTGGGGGCTAAGCTTCGTTACGGTGCACGGGCTTCTCATTGCGGTGGCTTCTCTTGTTGCGGAGCACAGGCTCACACGGGCTTCAGTAGTTGTGGCGCGCGGGCTTCGTTGCTCCACGGCATGTGGGATCTTCCCGGACCAGGACTCGAACCCATGTCCCCTGCACTGGCAGGCGGATTCTTAACCACTGCGTCACCAGGGAAACCCAAAGAACCTTTTTGACAATATTTCAAGAGGTTTTCACTTTCTGCAAGCAGAAGTCCTGGTAAACCGTGATTTAGGCTCAGGACTTAAAGTACAATTGGAAGAGATGTCGGGAGGCTGAGTTTTCAGCCCAGAGAAGTCTCTGTGCCAAGGTCAGGGCTCTGTTCGGGGAGAGTGGCACTTGGGACATGAGATGGATCTGTCTGAGTAGATGCACTTGAGAACCTTCAATCCACAGACCCCCTTGCACCCTCTGCAGAAGTGGCCTGTTTCCTCCTGTTTGAGGACAGAAGCTGCAGAAACAATGTTTGTCCTCAGCATCTGCCTTCATCTCTACCCTGAAGGTGTTGACTCTCTGGCATGACCAGTTGTAATACCTTTTAGATCGGCACCCAGAAGCCTGGAAAGCTATGAGCTGCACTAAAGAAGTAAAGAGGTAGAATGAGGAGGAAGGGGTGCGTTCAGAGCAGGAGGAATGGTAACATCTTCCTCAGAAGACCCGGAGGGCACAGTTCCCCAGGTCAAGAAGGACCCACTGGTGAGGGGACACCAGCATCACTGAGAAGGTCTGTGGTGATGGATCCTCTTCTTTTTTTCTTCAGGGATAATACATGTATTTTAATAACATTACTTTTGACAACTATTTGTACATGTATTTAAAGGTAACTTTCAACCTCCGGGCTCTGTTACAAATTGGGTACTGAACTGCCCTGCCAGGAAGCGAGCAAAGCCATTAACATCAAAAGTTTGCAAATCCCACTGTCGGACAAGGGTTATTTTATACTTTGTTGGGAAAAATAACTAAGCATTTAAATTTCTCATTGTACACCTGTACATGGGTTTAGATTGCATGGCTCAAATTAAAGAAATATAGAATTCATATATACAAATATTATATCCTGTATAGGTATATCTATGTTAAATGGATAAAATTGAAAGGTTGGACTTTGCATGCATGACCCGAATCTGTTTTTCACTCCCTTCGTTCCAGGTGCGCTCAGGCTCCCTAGATCTCCCTGAGGGTGGGTTGGGCTTCACGGGAGGGTGAGAAATGCTGTCCGCACTGCAACTCTCTCCATTAGAGCTGACAGGTGGGGTCTGCTACAGACTAGGCTTCTCAGTTCCCATGGCAACGGCAGAATCCAGAGGAACAGAGGTTAGGCAATAAAACCATCAGATGCAGCCAGAAGCACATGAGCTATATTTCATCATCCCCTTGACAACTACCAAGTGCAGTATAAAAAAGGAAAATCACAAGCCAAATTTGCCTATAATTAACATACAATCTTAAAATATTACTACACTGGATCTAGTGATATTGGAGAAACCAGTATGTGTAGGGTAGATATTCACAACCAAATTGAGTTTATCCAAAAAACAAAAGGTTAAACATTAGAAAAATTAACATAAATTACTACAATAAAAATATAAAAAGGAAAATCATATCATTATTTCTGACGAAGAATGGATAAAGTACAAAAACTAGTCGTGACTAAAAAGGACAAAGAAAACCTCAAACAAATTAGGTATAAAATAAAATTCCTTTATCTCATAAGAGTAGCTACCAGAAATGTTATAGCAAATATCATAAATAATGGTGGCTTTTAATAGCAAGAACAAGACAACATTACCTGCTGTCACCACTTTATTCAGTGTTGCACTGGAAAAGAAAATAATAATAAAGGAAATAAGGCTAGCAAATGAAAATTGCTATTCTTTACAGGTGATATGACTGTGTATTTATACTCAAAATAATTTGTAGCTATGTTTTAGAATTAGTGAGAGTTGATCAGTTTTCCTGGATATAAAATATAGCAATCTCTCTCTATATATGATTGTTTTAAGTTGCTTTTCTCTTAATTTCAAATGCATTCCCAATTCCCTGCATTTGCACTCTCCTCATGATTCCTGGTTTAGATATCATATTAGGTAGGATGATTTCCTACCTTAACTGTATGTTTGCCTTTACCAGTGAGCTTTCCCATTTTGTACTTTTCTTATTTCTAGTTGTGGCCTTTTCTTTTCCACCTAGAGAAGTTCCTTTAGCATTTCTTGTAGAGCTGGTTTGGTGGTGCTGAATTCTTTTAGCTTTTTCTTGTCTGTAAAACTTTTGATTTCTCCATCAAATCTGAACAAGAGCCTTGCTGGGTAGAGTATTCTTGGTTGAAGGTTTTTCCCTTTCATCACTTTAAATATATCCTGCCACTCCCTTCTGGCCTGCAGAGTTTCTGCTGAAAAACCAGCTGATAACCTTATGGGGATTCCCTTGTATGTTATTTGTGGCTTTTCCTGTATTGCTTTTAATATTTTCTCTTTACCTTGAATTTTTGTCAATTTGATTACTATGTGTCTTGGCATGTTCCTCCTTGCGTTTATCTTGTATGGGACTCTGTGCTTCCTGGACTTGCGTGACTGTTTCCTTTCCCATGTCGGGGAAGTTTTCAGCTATTGTCTCTTCAAATATTTTCTCAGGTCCTTTCTCTCTTCTCCTTCTGGGACCCCTATAATGTGAATGTTGGTGCATTTCACGTTGTCCTGGAGGTCTCTGAGACTGTCCTCATTTCTTTTCATTCTTTTTTCTTTATTCTGTTCTGCAGCAGTGATTTCCACCACTCTGTCTTCCAGCTCACTTACCTGCTCTTCTGCCTCCTTTATTCTGCTGTTGATCCCTTCTAGTGTGTTTTTTCGTTCAATCACTGTATTCTTCAGCTCTGTTTGGTTGTTCCCTGTATTTTCTGACTCTTTGCTAAAAACTTCCTGTAACTTCTCACCCTGTGCATCCATTCTTTTCCCCAGTTCTTGAATCACCTTTACGATCATTACTCTGAACTCTTTCTTGGGTAGACTGGCTTCGTACACGTCACTTAGTTGTTCTCCCGGGGTTTTACCTTATTCCTTTGTCTGGAACGTATTCCTTCGCCATCTCATTTTGTTTACGTTTCTATTTGTATTTTTATGTATATAGCAGCTTAGTTACATCTCTCGACCTTGGAGAAGCGGCGTTCTGTAGGGGGTGTCCTGTGTGCACCATCAGGACACTCCCTTCTCATCACCCAAGGGCCAGGGGCGAGCTGGTCCCAGGGTGGGTTCTGATCTGCATTTGCAGGCTGCAGAGTCGTAGTTCCTCTTGCTTCTGGTGTCTGCCCCCCGGTGGGTGAGGCTGGTCTAGAGGCTTATGCAGGCTTCCTGGCGGGAGAGACTGGTGCCTGCCCGCTGGTGGTCGTTTGGCCTGAGGCGTCCCAGCACTGGAGCCTGTAGGCTGTTTCCTGGGACCAGGTCTCGGTGCCAATATGGCGGCCTCCAGGGGAGCTCACACTGATGAATATTTCCTGGTACCTCCACCACCAGTGTCCTTGTCCCCAGGATGGGCCGCAGCTGCCCCGCGCCTCCCCGGAGACCCTCCAAGACCAGCAGGTAGGCCTGGCCCAGGCTCTTATGGGGTCACTGCTTTTGCCCTGGGTCCTGGTGCCTGTGAGACCTTGTGTGCACCCTCTAAGAGTGGAGTCTGTTTCCCCCAGGCCTGTAGAGCTCCTGCAATCGAGCCCCACTGGCCTTCAAAGGCAGATTCTCCGGGCAGGTTCCTCCTCCAATGCCAGACCCCCAGGCTGGGGAGCCTGGCATGGGACTCCAAGCCCTGACTCCTGTGGGAGAACTTCTGCAATATAATTGTTCCCCAGTTTGCGGGTCGCCCACCCAGGGGGGGATGGGATTTGATGATATCATGAGTGCACCCCTCCTACCATCTCACTGTGGTTTCTTCTTTGTGTCTTTGTTAGTAGAATATCTTTTTGGTAGGTTCCAATTTTTTTTATCAATGGTTGTTCAGCAGTTGGTTGTGTTTTGGTGTGCTCAGGAGAGGAGGTGAGCTCAAGCTTCTCCTACTCCACATCTTGTCTTGACTCTCCTGGATATAAAAATAAATGTACCAAAAGAATCGCATCTCTCTATACCAGCAACAGGCAGAGGTACGGTCAAGCTCTGGCCCAACAGTAGGAAGACAGTGCCAGCAACCATGCGGAGGTCTGAAAGCTTCCCCACACGCCCTCAGGGTCCTTTCTCAACTGCACAATGTACTTCATCTTCAGATTAAGGGCTCTCAGTTTTAGGGGAGCCCAGGATCAAGTTTGCAGAGAGGGCTTTTGTATACCACTGGCCACGTAGCTACAGCCAAGCTGTGGAACTGGTTAAACCAGGTGAAAACCGTCAACCTATACAGCCTTAAACAAAGCAGGCAAGTTTGTACCTCCAGGGGGTTTCGAATTTTACTTTATTTTATTTTAATCTTTTCTTCCAGTTTTATTGAGATATAATTGACATACAGCACTGTATAAGTTTAAGGTGTACAGCATGATGATTTGATTTACACACATCATGAAATGATGACCACAGTAAATTTAGTGAATATTCATCATCTCATAATCTATATGAGATCTAACCATGCACACACTGCTATATTTAAAATGGATAACCAACAAGGACCTACTGTACAGCACAGGGAACCCTGCTCAATATTATGTAACAACCTAAATGGGAAAAGAATTTCAAAAAGAATAGATACATGTATGTGTATAACTGACTCACTTTGCTGCACACCTGAAACTAACACAACCTTGTTCATCAACTGTACTCCCATATAAAATAAAAAGTTAAAAACAAAGGGTCTCGAATTTTAAACAGCACAGTGTAGATCACCAGCTTGAAAACTGAATCTTGCCTGGGCCGAGGGTCCTGGCCGACTTCCGTGCATCCCCAGAGATAACAGAGTGCTGCCCCAGCCCAGCTGCAAGGAAAACTTGTTCTTACACAAGTGTATGCAAATATCTGGAACAAAAATTTTTATATAATATTAACTTTTGCTAATTCTGTGTGTGGGTAGATGAATATGTATTGCATTACTCTCTGACCTTGTCTGTGTTTTCTAAACTTTCCAAAGTAAAAAAGTGATTGGCAGAATTTTGTTGTGGTTATTCTCTGTATGTGTTGAGGTTTGTCTTTTAATCCAGATATATATAATAATGAATAATCATTATTTTATACATAACAAAAAGTATTATAAGATATATGCAAGTTATAAACTATGATAATCATAAATAAATAATAAACTTGGTCAACGTTTGACCTTTTAAATATAGGCCAAGTGCTATTAAATTGATGGCTCTCAAAGATTCCCCAGTATACACTATGCCTCCTAATACATAACTGTATTTTTCAACATATGATATCTTAGCAGGGGCCAGAGTGACTACCACGATTTTTGTTATAATTTAGACTGGTCAGTTAACTGGAAAGATAAAAATTTCTTGAAAAGAATGTTGAGATTGGCAACGTTTCTATTTTCCAGGAATATTTAAACTTCTTTCAAAGAAATTAAAATTTTCCTAAAAAATTGTTGTGTTTTTATTATCTTAGGAAATCGCAAGGGCAATTAATTATTTATTCTATTCTATTGTTTATTCTAATTCATTGCATTAGAGAAAATGTAACTGAATAGTCTTTAGCTTACGCATTTGACTTTACATCTCAAGAGAAATAAATTGCTTAATTCATAACAAAATTTTATAGATGGTTTTGTACTAAAGATATCACCTCAGTGACCTAATCTGCTTTTTCCGATGTACTAAGGAGTATCCTATTTTTTTAAAGTATTAGTTAAGTGTCTTCGGGAAGAATTTTTTTCTCTAAAGTTTCAAATAAACCTCAGTCTTGCTAAGGCATCTTCTTAGTAGCCCATAAGGAAATTACCTCTCATGACACTAGGCTAGGAGAATTCTGCTAGTGGACCAATTAGAAGAACTTGTACCTTTCTCAGGAAATTAGAGTTATAAATATAACACTGGGGCTCTTGCTGCAGTGATGTACTACTATAATTTTTTTAAGATAACGAAACAAGTGAGTGAAGGGATTTGACCTGGAACGTCAGTATGACAGCAGCAGCCAGACTCGGCTTGGGCTCAGATGACCGCGTAGTTCCTGAGACACACCGTCACTTCTCTTGTAACCACAGGGGCAGGGGTAGCTGTATTCCACGAGAACCAATATAGTGCCTTTTTCAGGGTAAACAGTCCACACGTGTGCTTTCTCTCCAACACAGAGAAATGCTCAGGAACAGCACTGATCTCTAGGTGATTTATGTTTGGAAATTTAATTCATTTGAGGCCAAGGCTGCAGTAACATGGTGACAATAAAACAGTATTACTTGTGATATCTGGTTTGATCTGTGTATTTTAACCAATTTTTAAAGCCACTGCCTTTTCTCTGTGTGGAAGAGGTTTTAGAGTCTGCCATGAACACAGATTCCTCCGAGAGCTGAATATAATTTTAGACCTTAAAAATTTCAACCTATGGAAATAACTTATCTTCAATACATTTGTGAAACCTAACTAAATTCACATGTAAATTGGTACAGTGTTTTGACATCTTTCTTCCCCTTTATTGAATTAAAACTATTTGCTACTAAGCCCCCTCCCCCCCTCAAAAACCCTGGGGAAATGGAAGTAGCAAGTTTGTATAATGGCTTCATAGCTCTTGATTATAGTGTGCTTTATCATTGAATAGCTATATTAAAATATAATTAAACAACCGGGGTTATGTGAGAAAATACGAGAAACTTTAGCAAAACATGTGCCATCACTTCACAGTAAATACTGCTCTGTAAATCAGAGAGAACTCCCCTCCCCCGAAAACCACAGCACCGCTACCACGGCCACCACTGCCGAAGTAACAGAGTACAACCCTTCACCCTAGCGGCTTCTGCAATAGGGAGGAAACTTTGTGCTGTATCACAAGTTCATCACTAAAGGGATGGCGCCTGGAAGCTTCAGTTACACACAATGGCCCATCTCTGGGGGCCCTAACCCTAACCCTAACCCTGCTCCCCAGGTCATGAGCATTAAGTAAATACCTTCCTTTAGCTCCCAGGAAACATCCTGACCAGGCCCACCGGTGAATGGCCGCAGGAAGGAAGAAATTCACACACCTCCTCCGGAGGCTGGTGGAACCAGGATTCCCCTTTCAATGTACAAGAGCCCTGAACTCTAAGTCGGGGAAGATGGTCCTTTGGGACACAAGTCCACCATCTCCTCGGTCTGCGGGCTTTCGGAATAAAGTCACAACTCCTTGTCCCAACGCCTTGTCTCTGGATTTCCCGGCCTGTCGTGCAGCCAGCAGTAGGAGCTTGCACTCAGTAACACCCCTGTTTCCCAGTGAAGGCAAGACATCTCTTACACTCCTTGCCTTGTGTTTCTGTTCCCTGCAAATTACCGGGGGGCCTGTTTTTTTGTGAATTGTGCTCCGTGCGTTTTTCAGAATCTGTGGGACAGGAACTGACTTCTTTTCTTCTGGAAGGCTCCTTTCACATGGAATCCGCAGTATCCAGTCTACCTCTTTCCATTGCACTCGAGATCAAAAGCAAAACTCGGAGCCGGAGGTGCCGAGGCGGCTGCTGTGCCCGGAGGCCGGGAGCGCGGGTCGCGGGGGCCTGCGGGCCGGGCGGGCCGGGCGGACCCCCTGCCTGCCTGCCGGCTCCGGCCCACGTGGCCCCCGCCTGCACGGGCTGCCGGCTCAGCTGCGTGGACACTACCGGGGTGGCCTCAGCGTGGGGTTGTGTTGCAAAGGCTGGAAGAAAAGCCAGACCTGCAACTTTTTAAGCAGTAGGAACAGGGAATCTCGGTAGGAGCTCAGCGTGCCCGTGGCTTCCAAGGTTCTGAAGCTCTGTGTTCATCGAGGTGACCGAGAGGTTGCAGCCGAGGTCCAGCGCTGTGTCTTATGTCAAGGGGCAGAGGAATGTGTAAGCCGGCCTGCCCGTTGCGTGATGAAAGTACTACGGCAGAGCGTCTGGACGTGACCCAGCCACTTAAAATCAGTTGTTGCCCCTCTACCTGAAAAGCGTTAACTGGTTTGGAGATTGTGAGTTGCTTATTAAGATTTTGTTTTAAATACATATGATGCAGATGTTAACCAGAGAGGTATTTCCCATCCCCGGATACGACAAGAAGTAAACTGAGTCACAGACAGTTGTTCCTAGGTTGATACTTTTGCAAGTTTCAGCCCCCCTGCAGTTTTTATTACCCCCGCCCTTTCTTAGGGTTCCAGGCGCTGTTATCTTACAAAGATACAGCAAGAAGCAAAAAAAATCAATTCTTTCTTGTTCTTTGTGACTCATACACCCTTAATAGCAGTTACTGCTGTAAGTCTCAAAATTGTACGGAAAGTTTACGGTAGTCTAGGATAGGTGTGCAGATTTTAATGCGGTTCCTTCTTGCTTCTGTAAACACCTTTTCCGAGTGTCCTTTTTGCTCTTTGTCATTTTTCGCAGTGTTTAGACACTCCCTTCTTTAACATCTAAATGTGTATGATTCTGTACTTAGAAAAGTCGGAGTCTGTGCTGTCTTTGTGTCCGGTGTCCCCTAGTCCGATAGGTACGTCGCTTAGCAGTTGCCGTGAGGGAGACTGTGGGCAGAGCATAGGCTCCCAGGTGCTTCCTGACACTCCGGTTGGTTTACACACTTACGCCCGAGGCGACGGCCCTGGCAGGAGAGGGGTGTGCTTTCAGTATCTCAGTTCAGTAGCCAGGAATTTATTTTGAAACAGGTTGTGTTTATTTCACGTAGATCCAAGGCAGCTTAGTTGAAGAGCTAGGGTCATGAATAGTGCATCTTTAGGAAGATCAGCTGGTTTCTCTGAAGCAGTCTGCCTTTTTTAAAGTTAGGTGACTTGAGGCTACAGAATGACTTACTGGACAGAACAAAATTCTCTATAGTCAAAAGGTAAATGATATGCCCTTGCATTGTTTTTCTGCTGGTGAATATAAAAAAAGATCAAAAGAATAATGTTCAAGTCAGAAGATTGTTCCAAATGAAATTGGTATATTGCTAAAAAGCTCTCAATTGTCGGGGAGAGAAGGCAAAGCTACTTTGTAGGGAAGTGATAGTGTTTGCTTATAAAATGATTCTTAGTCCAGGAGTTGAGAAAATACTTGTAAGGAAGTTTCTGCAAGGAGACATTTTAAGTATAGATGTTATGTGAAATTTAGATTCTGATAAGATTTCCCTATTAAACAGCCATAGGGATTAGGGCCTCCCAGAATCCACTGTGAATAGAATTTCATAAGATTAAACCCAGAAGGGACTTTGAAACCAACATTTCAGTTCCAGAATGTTTCACTGATTCGTCCCTTTATGAGAGGCCGACCTCATTGACGGGCAGTCGCTCGCGTCCCAGGGTCAGCGCTCGGTGCAGTTCCTGGGCCAAGACCCACCCGGCACCCTTGACTGCCAGCGACTTTTGACTCAAGAAGCTTCCTCTAAGGAGGGAGCTGCTATGTTTCCTAAATGCAAATTGTTAAGTAAAATATTTTGTGCTCTCAAAAAAAACTCATATACTTTCCATAAAAAAAAGTCCACAAACACCATTCAAAAAGGAAGACCTTAAAATGTTTCAACTTTATGAAACTTATGATATTCAGACTTTTTGAATCAAGCTGTTTAATTCTCATAAATAGCTGTCAAAGCTGTGAAAGGTATACACTTACAGTGACTGCAATACGTTCACTCCACTAGCTCTGCCGTAAAAAGTGGAAACAAACTTGGCATTCCCCTTCCAAATTGTTTATATTTACCACAGGATTATTCAACATAAGAATTTCCCTGATATAAAAGAGTTGCATATATCTAAACATCTCTGTTGACACCCACACGCGTGTGCACGTACACACACATGCACACTTTGGGGGTAGAGAGAGAAGGCCAGGCCAGGCCTTAGGTGCTAGGCAGGTGCTGCAATTATGCGTTAGTTGTCCCATAGGTACCACTGTCTCTTCTTTCCTGTGCGGTGGCTTCTGCTGTCACTGTGACCTGGACCTGGCAGCGAGCCATGCAAGGGACACACAGTGTCTCTGTGTTGGGATAAAACACCAGTGCAGCTTTCACAGATTTGCAAATTAGGCAAAGCCAGTAAGCTGAAGCTGACAAAATGCTCAGGCCAAAAAAATCCCTAGAAATGAAAGTGGTTTCGTAAGGACTATACCATCTTTAGTTTTGATCTTAGAACAACCTGGCTACTTCTCTCAGGCACTTGATACCCTCAGATTTCAGTACCAGTTGGTGAGTCCTGGTCTTGCTGTTACAGGACTTGACCCTGATTCCAGATCTGCCGTTTATAGTTCACCCACGGCGGACACCAAACCTCTCTGAACTTCAACTTCCTATCTGCAAAATGAGGGCTCTGACTGGCCTAGGTTGTCTCTAGAGCTGCTTCTCGCTCCATCAGTCTCATTTTCTTACTTTGTAGCGCCCGCCCACGGTGATACATGATCCTGCAGGAACCACACTGTTCCTTTCTACTCAGACTCTCTCCTCACCATGAACTCAAGGGTCCCAAACTTTCCTGGCTTTCCTAGGTGCCCCTATTCCTTCTCTGTCTCATTCACACTCTCCTGTCCCTTTCCGACCCCTTACATCTTGGCCTTTCCCACAATTCATGCTGTTATCCCTCCTTTTCACTCTATGCACCTCCCCGTGTGACCTCACAAGCTTGAGGCTATCACTCTGCGCTGTGGACTCCTCCAGCTTTGGGGTGCTTATCTACTGTCCGCCGTGCATCTTCCTACTTCATGGCAGCTCCAATCAGCATGTCCAGAACGAACTGACCACCTTCCATTCTAAGTCTCCTCCTACTTGCTGATGTCATCAGCATTTACCGGTCACTCCTGTGTTTAGCCTTGACTCTTCCCCTTTCTTCACCGTTCCTATGCTATCAGTTAACTCTTGAGCATTTCACGTTTTCACTGCCCTCATGCAGGAAATCTCAAATGAACAACTGACCCCCTACCCACTTCTGCTCTCCTTGTCCAGGGTCTTGCTCTGTCGTGCAATTCTGACCATCTCTCTCTAGGGTTTGAAAGCTTCATTGACTTTTCATGGACTAGAGTAGAGTACCCAGTTTGTAGCCTATAAACCTTTGATGATATTTTGATATTTTGGTTAATGTTTGCAGATCTATGCTGGATGCAAAATTTGATTATAATCTGATAAAATAGCCACTATAGAAAATAGTATGGAGGTTCCTTTAAAAACTAAAAATAGAGCTACCATATGATTTAGCAATCCTGCTTCTGGGTATATATCTGGAAAAAATAAAAACTCTAATTTGAAAAGATACATACACCCCAATAATAACCAAGACATGAATAACCAAGACATGAAAGCAACTTAAGTGTCCATGGACAAATGAATATGGGTAAACAAGATGTGTTCTGTATATACAATGGAGTACTACTCAGCCATAAAAAGAATGAAATAATTCCATTTTCAGCAACATGGATGGACCTAGAGAATATTATACTTAGTGAAGTAAGTCAGGTAGAGAAAAACAAATACTATATGATATCACTTGTATGTGGAATCTAGAAAATAATACAAATCAGTTTACATACACAACAGAAACAGACTCATAGACATAGAAAACAAACTTACGGTTACCAAAGGGGAGAGGGAGGGAAGGAGGAACAAATTAGGAGTATGGGATTAACAGATACACACTACTATACATAAAATAGATAAACAGCAAGGATTTACTGCATAGGCACAGGAAATTATATTCAATATCTTGTGATAACCTATAATGGAATATAGTATGAAAAAATACATGTAACTGAATCACTTTGCTTGAAACTAACACAATTATTGTAAATCAACTATACTTCAACAAAAATAATAATATGTCATATATAATTACAAGACAGTTTTTCAAAAGTTTGTAGATGCAGGTTATGACTAATAATACAAATAATAATTTCCTCAGTTGTGGTGAACTTGTGGTAATGTTTGACATTGTGTATTTTTAATGTATGTGAATATGAAAAGCAGTTACCATCATGTGGAGGCCCTAAATTCATCCGTGTTAAAAGGAGGTGCTGACATTTGAAAAAGTTGGCAGCCTTTGACTAAATTCTAAGCTTTCTAGAAATGACTTACAGATCCATGACCAGACCCCTATGCTCCTAGTTACCTCTTCTGCCTCATTTTATAACCACCCACCTGGGACACCTAACTCTTTGCGGTCCCCCATTATGCAACATGGTATTTTTCTTTTATGTGCCTTTGCCACTATAAACCCTTTCTCTACTGCTTAACTTTTCACTGGTGAATCTTATTTTTCCTTGAAGACCCAAATCAAGGATTACTTTATCCAGGAAGTTTTTCTTTATCTTAAGAACCTGCCGATCTCCATCAATGGGGATCTCCCACCCCCAGTTCTATATGTATATTTCTGTCTTTATACCCATCAAATTGTATTATACTTAAATATAATTGGCATTATATTTTATAATTAAATATATTAAGCATCAATTTCCTCCCAAGGACCATAAGTTCTTTGATGTCTTATCCCTCCCCTTGGTATCCCCAGGCCTCCAGCATTTTGCCCACCATCAGTAAGCATTCAATGTCCAGCCCCTCCAGGTTTTGTTGAAACATTATTACTTGTCTCCAAATATTATATTGTTTATAGGGCTATTGAAAAGAAGATTTTCATAGGAGATCTTTTATTACAAACTGCTTGAAGACAATTTGGTCATTGAAGCATATGACATTATTTTGGCAGATATGGGTGACCTCCAGAATTTAATAGTCATTGAGAGCTACAGTGGTCCACGATCTTGCTTATAGGTGGGATATGACAACCTCTATTGTCTCGGGCCAAGTTTTGCCACGTATATAAACAGTATTACCAAAGATGCCAGAAGAAGGGCAAAGAGTCTGCAAGACTGATGAAGCCCCAGCTTACTGTCATTCTGGGCGTTCTGCCAGCACCACGAATGAAAGGTTCATTTAAGACAGTGGGAACACGATGCTTACATCTTCAATCAGCTAAACCTCAAGTCACATCAGGATAGGTATTCAAAAGATTTGTGGTCATAATCTTTCAAGGATGGGTATTCAAAAGATTTGTCACCGAGGGGAGCAACCCGAGGGTCCCTAACCCACGCCTCAACTGTCTCTATAGAACAAGTACACCTGTCTTAGGCAAGGAAGCCCCCCCCACTGCTAATAAAAACCTCACTCTGGGCAAACTTGCAGAAAACCAAAACTGTATCTTCTAGCTGGGTCTACAAGACGGGAACAAGGGGTTTAACCGCAAGACGCCAGTGTAAGCTGACTGAGCTTCAAAACTAGGACAAAGGTCGGTCTGCAGAGCATTACCATCTCATGATATTAAGATCTCTGCCAGCCGAGCCATGTTGTTTCCACATGCTTCAGACCCGGACACCAAGGGGCCAAACCATGGCAGAAAGAGGCATTCATTCCGGGAAGTCACCACCCATTTCCACCATCGGGACGACAAAAGACCTCTGCCCCCTATAACCTCCTTCATCCTTTTCTGTGAAAAGCTTGTCCCCGTTTGTCATCAGGGACAAGACACCTTTAGAGCATGAACCCTCTCTTCATCCTCCGGCCATGGAATAAAAGCCTATCTTGCTTGCATCAAACGCACCTTCCTTATTGGCAGCAGGAACCTGAGCCAGAAAGAACTTCCCCACTGACCGGGGGGCTTGGGTTCAGCCAGGGCCCCAAGAGGGCGGCCTCTGTCTAATTCGGTAGAAGATTTAGAAGAGTCCTTAGGCCTAGGGAATGGGTCTTAGCCTTGCTAAATACTCTCACTTCTTGCAAGAGCTGAGGTACCTGCATAGTATTTCTAGTTGATTCACATCTTGAACACGACTTGTTTTACCAATAGGAAAAAACATCTTATATTACTTATGCTACATAACAAACCCTTTAGTATTGGAGAACAAGAGGGCTGAAACATTTGCACAAGTTATCTCTTGTGTGTGGGCTCTGATTAGAGTTTTTCAAATACTAACTATCCTGAGTCTAAATTACAACTTACCTGCTCACATATTTATATAACATTGTCTATGCTTAGAGATTTTAAACTTTCACACAATAGAATTTCCTTAAAATAGATTATTATGAATGGCAACTACCAAAATCAGAAATCATTTTACACTTTAGTAAGCAAAGGAAAAAATAATCTTACAGAACATTATTCTTGCAGTTAATGTTATATTAAATAAATATAAATGTCAATAACAATAATGTCATAACAGTAATGTCAATAAACCAAAATGTCATTACTTTAACTCTTATTTACAAAAATTATTTATATGCCAGATATAAGTTCCAAGTTCATGTCTAGTAAATTTCACTTTTTTATTATGACTGTGATCACCAAGGTTCAACCTTTACGACCTCATGATTGTATCTGATGAGTGTCAACCTGAAATTATGTGAAAAAGGAAAACAAATGATTTCATATTATTTTGTAGAGATGGCTTGACTTCTACACTTCCAGAGACTGAAGGGGTCTCTGAATTTACAGGTTCTTAAAGAATAGCAAAGCAGGGCAGAATACTTGACTGGCCTGTTTACGACATGACCCTATGATTTTACTCTCTTTTCTAAAAATATGTACTTTTCAGACTTTCTTTTAAAAAGCTTTCCCTTCTGTCTAGATCAACCTAGCCTGTCTTTATAGCTTTAAATAGAGGAAGCATCCTTAAAGGGGCGAATCACCTCCCCTTCTTCTAGAAATTACAACAGATCTGGCAGTAAGAATTAATATTTTCTTCCTTATGTTTTCTTTCAAAAGCTCCGGTTCTTGGGTCTCCATTATATTACCATAATTATATAATATATATATATATATATATATATATATATATATATATATATATATATATACACACACGCACATATATATATTTATTTTCCCCTCTTCATCTTTTCTCTCTAAATTTGAATTCTGGGCAGATAATCTGTGTTCTTTGTGTTGTCTTTTACACAGAACCTGAGGACAGGCTTGTTCCACTAAAGGTGTCCTACAAAGGGTTGGTAGATTACATGGGCAGAGGGGCACACTGATATACATCAAAGAAATGATGGGTCCTCCCCGTCCACGCAAGTGTGCAATGGCTTTCTTCCTTCACTGAACGCTTGGCCACTTGGTCATTTCTAACTGACAAACCTTATTTTGAACCCAGAGCCCAGAATACTGTCTGGCTCTGTAAAAAGGAAACTTGCAATAAATATTTGTTGAACGTTTAAAAAATTAAACCCTAGCCTTTTTATTAGTTGTTCATTTTTTATCAAACATTTGAAACTGTTTAATAAATACTTTCTTCCCTTGGATTCCAAATATAGCTAACAGAAGTCTATAGAAATCCTGAATAAGATAATAATACCTAGTTAACAAATGGAAGATACCATTTGGGGGGCTGGATTAATAGGATCTGAATTGATGAGATTATGGGTAACTTAAATTTTGATACAGTATAATGTTTGCAGAACAGGAGGAAAGAAATTATATATAGAAACCGATGGTTCCAACAGAGAGCAGACAGCGGCAGCAAGAAGAACTACAATCCTGCAGCCTGTGGAAAGAAAACCACATTCACAGAAAGACAGACAAGATGAAAAGGCAGAGGACTATGTACCTGATGAAGGAACAAGATAAAACCCCAGAAAAACGACTAAATGAAGTGGAGATAGGCAATCTTCCAGAAAAAGAATTCAGAATAATGACAGTGAAGATGATCTAGGACCTCAGAAAAAGAATGGAGGCAAAGACGGAGAAGATGCAAGAAATGTGTAACAAAGACCTAGAAGAATTAAAGAACAAACACACAGAGATGAAGAATACAATAACTGAAATGAAAAATATAGCAGAAGGAATCAATAGCAGCATAACTGAGGCAAAAGAACGGATAAGTGACCTGGAAGACAGAATGGTGGAAATCAATGCCGCAGAACAGAATAAAGAAAAAAGAATGAAAAGAAATGAAGACAGCCTAAGAGACTTCTGGGACAACATTAAATGCACCAACATTTGCATTTTAGGGATCCCAGAAGGAGGAGAAAGGACCCAAGAAAATATTTGAGGAGATTATACCTGAAAACTTCCCTAACATGGGAAAGGAAATAGCCAGCAAAGTCCAGGAAGCGCAGAGAGTCCCATACAGGATAAACCCAAGGAGAAACACGCCGAGACACATAGTAATCAAAGTGGCAAAAATTAAAGGCAAAGAAAAATTATTAAAAGCAACAAGGGAAAAATGACAAAAAACATACAAGGGAACTCCCATAAGTTTAACAGCTGATTTCTCAGCAGAAACTCTACAAGCCAGAAGGGAGTAGCACGATATATTTAAAGTGATGAAAGGGAAGAACCTCCAACCAAGATTACTCCACCCAGCAAGGATCTCATTCAGATTCGACAGAGAAATCAAAAGCTTTACAGGCGAGCAAAAGCTAAGAGAATTCAGCACCACCAAACCAGCTCTACAACAAGTGCTAAAGGAACTTCTCTAAGTGGGGAACACAAGAGAAGAAAAGGACCTACAAAAACAAACCGAAAACAATTAAGAAAATGGTCATAGGAACATACATATCGATAATTACCTTAAACGTGAATAGATTAAATGCTCCAACCAAAAGACACAGGCTTGCTGAATGGATACAAAAACAAGACCCATATATATGCTGTCTACAAGAGACCCATTTCAGACCTAGGGACACATACACACTGAAAGTGAGGGGATGGAAAAAGATATTGCATGCAAATGGAAATCAAAAGAAAGCTGGAGTAGCTATACTCGTATCAGATAAAATAGACTTTAAAATAAAGAATATTACAAGAGACAAGGAAGGACACTACATAATGATCAATGGATCAATCCAAGAAGAAGATATAACAATTATAAATATATATGCACCCAACATAGGAGCACCTCAGTACATAAGGCAACTGCTAACAGTTATAAAATAGGAAATCGACAGTAACACAATAATAGTGGGAGACTTTAACACCTCACTTACACCAATGGACAGATCATCCAAAATGAAAATAAATAAGGAAACAGAAGCTTTAAGTGACACAATAGACCAGATAGATTTAATTGATATTTATAGGACATTCCATCCAAAAACAGCAGATTACACTTTCTTCTCAAGTGGGCACGGAACATTCTCCAGGATAGATCACATCTTCGGTCACAAATCAAGCCTCAGTAAATTTAAGAAAATTGAAATCATATCAAGCATCTTTTCTGACCACAATGCTATGAGATTAGAAATAAATTACAGGGGAAAAAACGTAAAAAACACAAACACGTGGAGGCTAAACAATACGTTACTAAATAACCAAGAGATGACTGAAGAAATCAAAGAGGAAATAAAAAAATACCTAGAGAAAAATGACAACAAAAACATGATGATCCAAAACCTATGGGATGCAGCAAAAACAGTTCTAAGAGGGAAGTTTATAGCAATACAATCGTACCTCAAGAAACAAGAAGAATCTCAAATAAACAATCTACCCTTATACCCAAAGGAACGATAGAAAGAAGAACAAACAAAACCCAAAGTTAGTAGAAGGAAAGAAATCATAAAGATCAGCGCAGAAATAAATGAAATAGAAAGAAAGAAAACATCAATAAAACTAAAAGCTGGTTCTTTGAGAAGATTAAAAAATTGATAAAATTTTAACCAGACTCCTCAAAAAATGAGGACTGATCAATAAAATGCTAGTCTGTTTGTATCAGTCACTGCATTGCACACCCTTTCGTAAGTGGCGCTGACGTATCTAGAAGAAGTAAGCAGCCTAAAGTCACAACAAATCGTTATTCCCTGTGGCTAACCTTGGCATACATGATTGATAACCCTTGATCTAGTATAAGAACAACTCAGTTGCTATATATTAAAAAACAAAGAGTTGGGGCTCAGGCCAGGCCTTCCCCAAATATGCCACCATTGCATATGGATTACTTTGAATAGAAGTTGCTGGAGAAGCAGCCAATCCAAGAAGAAAATTGACCCTTCTCTGTCTCCCAGAAAAGCAGGAAATAAACCTCCCCTGTGAAAGGTGATCTCCCTGCATCTAGAGGTGGAAGGACATCCTTACTGTCAGAGACAGGGAATTTGGGTGGAGAAACCTATATAAACAAACCATATTTCTTTTTAAATTTACTACCCCAAGCCCAAACACTGTTTAGATTCTTCACTAATTGAGCGCCCAAAGCCTAAGTTTTTTGTCCTTTCAATCCCTCACAGATGTATTGTTTCTTTCTCTAAAAATTATAAAACCTGCCTGCTTTGACCACTTCTTAGGTCCTATTTCTATGAGACCTCCATGAGCATGAATTAATACTTGTTTTTTTTTTTTTTTCACCTGTTAATCTGTCTTGTGTTAATTTTCTTATTAGTCTAGCCACAAGAACTCAAGAGGGGTCCAGGGGAAATTTCCCACTCCCTGACAAAAGTAAATATCCATCAGAGAAAGGAGAATATATAAAAATCCTAAATAATAAACAAGTGCTGAGATTTCATGTCTTAAACCTGTTTAATTGATGCAGCAAAGATATCCTCTTAGAATAACTATTAATTTGAGTACTAGTTACATTTATATTTCCTAGGATAATGAGGTAAGTAAAATCTCTCTCCTAAGAGACTTGATTAGGGCACTGAAAACACACTAATGGGCACTTAATGTTACAGGATGTTAGTTTGCATAATAATGTTTTCGTTTGCATTAATCCCTTGTTCCTCCAAATAACTGTGCTAGGCGGGGTTGGTATTTTATTTTATTTTTTCCAGTATTTTAATTTAATTTTTTTTAAACATCTTTATTGGCGTATAACTGCTTTACAATGGTGTGTTAGTTTCTGCTTTATAACAAAGTGAATCAGCTATACGTATACATATATCCCCATATCCCCTCCCTCTTGCGTCTCCCTCCTACCCTCCCTATCCCACCCCTCTAGGTGGTCACAAAGCACCGAGCTGATCTCCCTGTGCTGTGCAGCTGCTTCCCACTAGCTATCTATTTTACATTTGGTAGTGTATATATGTCCATGCCACTCTCTCACTTTGTCCCAGCTTACCCTTCCCCCTCCCCATGTCCTCAGGCGGGGTTGGTATTTTAAATTTTCATTTTACATTATGAAAAGTGAGTTTCAGATTGTCAGAAGCGGTTCTCAGACCTCTTTAAACAACCCTGGATGTGGAATATGGCACGAGGCCATCAGAAAAAATTGTTTTGAGTTCTGACAGGTACATCATCTTGCTTTTACTGTGGCTTTGGCGTGCACCTGAAATTACTTTTTCACCCTAGCTGTTGCTGCGTTTGCTTTGTCCCTGCAACCCTGTTAACCCAGTTTGGGGTCTGGTCTTTTCCTGAGTTCATCCTTGTCTGATGACTGCTGATGCCATTTTGTCTCTGGGCTCATCCTCTCTTTGTGTGACAAGCCTCTGGAACTTTGCTGTCGCACAGATTGTCCTCAGCACTCTGGCCAATAATATGGCTTCGTAATAGATGAAGAAACCAAGGCTCAGGGAGGTTAATCAAATGATCTAGTACTACACTACTAGTAGGTGGCAGGATGGGGTTTTAAACTTTTGCCTCTCTGGTATTGTAAGCAGCTTTTGGCAGGAAAGAGCTCTCTGCAGGAGGCCCCTCGGTCTTGTCACTAACCTTAAACGAGGCACCCCCATGCTCTACTCATCTGTGGCCCTAGCACACCTTTCAAAATCTTTTGATCACACAACACCTTGCCCAGTTTGCTGGTTGTTTCCGTAGATCAAAGAAGTAGAAATGGAGAATAAATAATTAATAGAGGACCAGATCCCTTCCCCAGCCTCCCCTTCAGTCATCTCGTGAACAAGCTGTGTGCACAAGACAGCATCTCAAGAAAGTTCACAAGGAGTCCACAGCCTGTACACAGTGGGGGATGGCGACAGCCGTGACCCCCCGTCTCAGGGATTCACTGAGATCACTTCCCTTTTTGCTTTTAAAAACCTTCACGGCTGAGCAGAATCTTCAGCGTTGTTTTTTTGCAGACAGTGAGGCTACCATCTCCCCAGGTTGCCAGCATTCTGATTAAAGGCAGCTTTCCCGACCACCAGCATTTGCCTCTCTCCAGTATTGATTTTGGAGCGGCAAGCAGCCAGACCTGAGTTTGGAATAATACTGAAAATTAGAGTCTTGAATATGACTGCACAGGGTGTTTGATACCGACCAGGGTTCCTGGCCTCCCCCAGTCAATAGAAACTGATCAGAGACCAGACAAGAAATTCAGGCAGGGCTGTATGGGGCGCTCGCCAGCTCCTGGGTTGGGGGGCGAACTTGTTCCTTATATGGGGTGGGGGTAGGGGTGTGTCCAGAGGTCGGGCCGGAGGGGTGGTGCTGAGTTCAGGGGGCGTGTGCAGCTCCCTGCTTTTGCTCCCAGCACCCAGGTTTTGCTCCAGGCTCTTCAGAAGCGGCAGTTGGGTTTTTTGGTCTCTTCGTATCTTTTGTCCAGAATTTGTCCCAGCTGTGCGTGCACACAGTTATTTTTAGTCCCATATACATAGCTTCTTTGTATTGGGTCGGCCAAACCCAGATGAACATATTGGCCAACGCAGTATTTTGTTGCTCAAGGAGAGGTTTGTCCAGGTGCAAGCACTGCAGCACTGCAGCAAAGGGTCCCAGGTCCCAGCCTGTCTCACTCTGTATTAATTTTAATGATGATGCTTCCGGAGCTCAAGCAACCTCAGCTGTAACTTTTCCACGTCAGAGGCAGAGAGCAGTGGGTGTAGTAAGTCGTCAAAGCCACCTTCTCAGCCCGGTCCAAGGATTGTCTGTACTCTTGCTAGTTGTCTCTCATCCACGAGCGGTTCCACCAACTAGGAGCCACCACACGGGCATCTTCAAGTTCTGCCCAGCACAGGTGCGTGCAGAGCGTACAACATAGGCAACCCTGCTACTCCCTGGAGGGATATGTGACTCATTACAGCAGAACAGGCTGCTTGCACATCAGTTATTTAAATTTCCCCGGACACTTGAACGTTTCCTTTTGCAAATCTTTAAAAGTTTTAAAATGTCGGCAGTACCACTTTTGGAAGTATGTGTTTTAAAAAGTGTGTACGTCTTAAAATATTTTTCCCCTCAAAAGAAGTTTGATGCCCATTTGAGAACTTTGATCCCTTTGTGATTGGCTTCGTGTTGAGCTAATTTAGTGTAGACTAATTTTGTGCTTTGGGAAGCTATAGATTAAAAGAGTCAGCTAATATATTATTCTCAACACTAGACAGACATTTCACATGAGAAAGGACACAGCCTTAATGAAACAATCCCCTGAGAGCAAAGCTTCTAAACGTTTAACAAACACGACTTTCATAAATCATGCATCTTGCAATTCCTGAACAGCAGAGTAACACGGAGATTTTCTTCTATTTGCTTCACCCAGTAGATGCAAAACAAGGCCATTTAAAAAAATTTTTTTTAATTGAAGTATAGTTGATTTACAACATTGTGCCAATCTCTGCTGTATGGCAAAGTGACTCAGTTATACACATATATACATTCTTTTTTTATATTCTTTTCCATTATGATTTATTACAGGATATTGAATATAGTTCCCTGTGTTATACAGTAGGACCTTATTTATCCATTCTAAATGTAGTAGTTTGCATCTACCCACCCCAAATTCCCACTCCATCCCTCTCCCTCCCCCCTCCCTCTTGGCCAAGCTGTGAAATCTTTTATATTTGTTTTCTGTGAAGACTTCAGGGAATGATTTGATAGCCAGTTCTGTTCCTGTACGTGCTGACTGCCTTTCTGGTAGTGAGTTCCTTTTCATTCACAAACAATTCTTGTTTTTAGCAAGGGATTTGATTGTAAGCCTGCTGACTCTAAATTGTGAAATACAAGGTTTGCCCCTTATTACAGGCGCTATTATTAAAGACATTCAGACAATAGCATATTTGATTTCATTAAGTACAATAGGTATTATTTACCCATAGTGATTATGTACCAACAGGCAATATAAAGCAGTGGTTAAAAGCATGGATTCTGGGGACTTCACTGGTGGTGCAGTGGTTAAGAATCCACCTGCCAATGCAGGGGACACGGGTTCAAGCCCTGGTCCGGGAAGATCCCACATGTTGCGGAGCAACTAAGCCCGTGTGCCACAACTACTGAGCCTGCGCCCTAGAGCCCACGAGCCACAACTACTGAGGCCACGAGCCACAACTACTGAAGCCCATGCGCCTAGAGCCTGTGCTCCGCAACAAGAGAAGCCACCGCAATGAGAAGCTCGCGCACCACAACGAAGAGTAGCCCCCGCTCACCACAACTAGAGAAAGCCCACGCGCAGCAACGAAGACCCAACGCAGCCAAAAATAGATGAACAAATAAAAAATAAATAAAATAAAAGCATGGATTCTGGAGTCAGACCAGCTGGGCTTGAATCCTGGCTCTGGCACTTATTAGCTGTAGGCCCCTAGGCAAGTGCCTATTTGTGCCTCAGTTGTTTAATCTGTAGAATGGAGAAACTGAGAGCAGTTATGTTAAAGACTTACTGTGAGGATTGTGTGTTAGTTTGTGAAAAGCATTGGGACGCAGATCGGCACATGGGTAAGCACTGAAGAAGTACTAATTACTACTGTACATGAATACGCTAGATTAACATGGCCACTTCAGTTCAAAAACCAACAAAAATATATTGCGTCTATACTACATTTACTGAGCTTGACTCACACTCTGTAGTTTGCCCCGTGATCTTATTTTTTCCCCTCTTGCTTATGGATTTAGTAGGCCAATTACAAAGCCTAGACTGACCCGTTCCCTAAGACGGGCAAATGGCTGAGAGCTGTGATGTCAAATGTGATAACCACTAGCTCTTTGTGGCCATTAAAATTAAAATTTATATTACTGGAAATGGAATGAAATAAAAAATTCAGTTGCTTGGTCACATTAGCCACATTTCAAGAGCTCAGTGGTCACATGTTGCTAGTGGCTACCATAATGGACAGTACAAATATAAAGCATCTCCAACTTTGCAGAAAGTTCTTCTGGGTAGTTCTGATAGAGTTTGGTAGTGTGCCAGCTCTCTTGTTCCATTCTAACCTATAGCTAATATAAATAGCTTCTAACTTACAAATGAGATGCACACTGAAAGTTCATTTGCAAGTTGGTGGGAACTTTGAATACAGGTCCCTATGGACCAATTACATTAAGATTATGGCAACATAAATCCTATGAAGAGGTCAATGGCTACAAACATAAGGAAATATTCAGGCTCATTGAAAATGGAAATTATGACAATGAGCTTAGGTTTGATTATCCAACTGGAAAGATTAAAATAGTGTTCAGGTTCAATGCTGGTAAATGTGCAGTGAAGCAAGAATTTGTGGGTGTATATTTTTGTAAAATTTATCTGTAAAGTAATTTGGCAATACATTTTAAAAGTCTTAAAATTGTTTGTACTCTTTGGCCCTATAATTCACTCTCCAGGACTTTAATATAAGAAAATAGAGATACTTCCAAGATCCAGTACAGAGGTTCTCATAACAGGATTAATTATAGTAACAGTTGGAAACAACCCAAGTGTTTTACAACAGGGAGAGGGTTAGGTCAGTTATGACTTGGATATATTGGAATGCCGTATATCCATTAAAATGTTAATGTTAATTAAAATGTTCTTCTTTTACAACATAGGAAATATGTAGAAATAAATGAAAAATAATATTTAATACTTCATAGCATGATTAAATAAAATATCCTTAGGAAACACTTGAAAATAAACTAAAATATTAATAATAATAATCTAAGTTTTATGGGATGGTATGTGATTTCCTTTTTAATATTCTTTTATACTTCTAAGTTGTCTACAGCAGGGGTCCCAAATATTTGTTTATTGTTAATATTTGTTAAAGGCTATGAAAAGACAATAAATAAGGTTGATTTAACAGGTATACACTGAATTTAATAGTCTGAGAACAGTTATGACATCTTATTTTCAAACATCATTAAGCATTTATAGAAATAAGATCCTATCTTAGCGCACAAAAAATTCTTCAGGATATTTTAATAAATAGAAAGAATATAGATTGCATTAATTATGTGAAAAATAGAGAGTAGAAAAATAAAAATTAAAAATTTTAACCACCTGGACATTTTAAAGTGCTGCCTTAATTATTCTTGTGTAAAGCAGGATACTGAAATGGATAGTACAGAATCCCTAGAAAATGAAAATAAAAACTCTAGATATCAAAAATTATGTGACTTGTCTAAAACCATATTTATAGAAAAATTAATAGGACTAGGAACTTATACTTACTAAAAGAGATAGAATAAAACATTGAATTAACCACTTAACTCAGATTAAAAATAAAGAGGATTAAAATGATTACAACAGATATATGAAAGATAAGTAGTAGAATTGATAAATAAAACCAAGAACTGGTACTTCAAAACAATAATAATAAGATAGAAAATCATGCAGTAGCACAACCAAAATATTTTAAAAATGTGCAAAGATATTAGATGCTCTTGAATAGGAAGACTCAATATTTGAAATTTATATATTGAATTATTTGAATTGTTATTAAAATATAATTCAATATTTGAATTAAATCTACAAATTCAGATGCTATCCAAACAAAATACAAACAGATGTCTCATTGCTGTTATATGCGTTTGCTTGGAACTTGATAGACTTATTCTAAATTCATCCAGAAAAGTAAGCATGCAAGAATAGCCTGGAATAACCTGAAAGAGAATAACACCAATAATGGACAAGCTAAAGAATTTTAATATATGTTATTAAGACAGTAACTACAGCACTTCCCTGGTGGCACAGTGGTTAGGAATCCACCTGCCAATGCAGGGGACACGGGTTCCATTGCTGGTCCTGGAAGATCCCACATGCCGCGGAGCAACTAAGCTCGTGCGCCACAACTACTGAGCCTGTGCTCTAGAGCCCACGAGCCACAACTACTGAGCCCACGAGCCACAACTACTGAGCCCACGTGCCTAGGGCCTGTGCTCTGCAACAAGAGAAGCTACCGCAATGAGAAGCATGTGCACCACAACGAAGAGTAGCCCCTGCTCGCCGCAACTAGAGAAAGCATGCGTGCAGCAACAAAGACCCAACGCAGCCAAAAATAAATAAATAAATAAATAAACTTACATTAAAAAAAAAAAAAAAAAGTACATTACAACTCTGTGGTCCTAGCACAAAAAATGATTACAGGACCCACAGATTTATTCGAGTACCTATAGGAATTTGGCATTCATTAAAAACATTTCAGAACACCAGAGAAAAGCAGAATTTTTCAACAAATGGTGCTGGAATAAATACCAAGTTGTCATTCAACCCCTCTGCCCCCAATAAAATGCACAAAATCCTACTGGAATATATTGTGAGAGTTAATTATATATTTTTTCTTACTACCTATTTAAGAACTATGTTATATTTCCATGTTAAAGCTGAAGGTTTTATTACTAAGACAACACCTATATGTGATTTTGGAATTTCAGACCTGAGGTCCTCAATAGGAAGCATCACAAGATGATGTAAATGAAGAGACAGGATTCTAAATGACTTTTGTTGTGTAAATGAAGAGAAATTAAGAAGATTCTGGAAAATATCTCCGTTTCTGATTTGAGCATTTTAGACATGTCCAGCTTTCCTATCTCCGTGGAACTTGCTACACGGTAATTTTCCACTAGGCACTTCAGAGCTGAAACAGACAACAGGCTCATTTGCTGCTCCATTTACGTCAAACGGTTCACCTTAGTAAGACATCGTTCTGTACCCAGGAAATAGGAACTGAGAACACGCCTTCCACAAGCCAGTCTACCAGTGATGGGAAGACCCTTAAGAATCCATATTTAGAATCCATCCAGATACAGCATAGGATTTCTTAATAGCCTATTGGGAAAACATTTCTGCCTCTTGGTTGCAAAAAGTTATTCAAAAATAGCAGGGCAAATAGTCCCAGGTCTCTGTGACCTAAAATGTCCAATGAAGCTGAAGAATTATTAGAGCATCTTAGAGAAACCTGAGGCAATTCAGCCTGACGATTTAGTAATGACGGTTCTGTCACCGGCTCAGAGAATTATGAGACTTCTAGCTCAGTATTTGCTCAGCCTTACTCACAGTGTTGGCAGCGCGGGCTGCGAGAATTCTTCTAGGTCCTGAATATTCTAAGGCGACACACTCTTCTGTTTGAACAACTCTAGGTGTGGGTTTATTTTGTGATGTGTTCAACTTCTACGAAACCGAATGATAAAGTCCAAATAATAAAGCTGAAAAGGCGTGAAAACTTGCAGACTGAAAAGCAGACGTCACACTGGGGATTCGACTGATATATGTAAGACATAAGGCAGATAGTAGTTTTCTTTCCTAGTTCAGATTTTTAAAATCCATTGATGGCAAATTATAGTCATTTCCGAAGAGAGATGCAGGGCAGGGGTGGGGACAGGGAAGAGTGAGGAAGCCCAAACTTAAAAAAATAAAGTTTACATGGTTTAACATAAAGACTATCACAACTAAGCCTATACTGCCTCCTGGTGGTCAAATATGAAAATGTATTTATACAGATGAATTAAATGAATGGCTATTTAGCATACATCAAAATAAATAAAGGTAGAGCAACCAAGTGCCTCACATTGTATGAATATCCCATTTTCACTAACTCACCTGACTACATTTCCCCTAGTTATTAAGGTTGAATGGCTCTTTTTTGGAGAGGTCCCAATTCTACACTTTTCTAAACTGTAAGTAGTAAATTGTATTGGATAATACTCCTTATATACTTGGGATTTAGGTATTTATATATGTTACAATTTATGCAGAAATAATAAGAAAGAATATTTTCCTCGATCTGTTACACTACTTAATCTTAAAAAGTAGACAATGAATTATTTAATGCCTTAAATAATTTTACCATGCATATTTATCAGGCATATTGAAATGAATATCTTAGGAACACAGACATGTACATTATTATCACGGTATATCAGGCTATAGTCTCTTAACCCAGCAATCATACCTGGTGCTCTCGGTGGTTACTGTGGTCAGATAATTTTTCTGATTGACAATTTTAAATTTCTCAAACTTGAACTTTACTACTTGCGCAATAAAAAGTATTTCTTTAAAAGCAAAACTATGAAATCCAGAAGAATCCAATGATCTGCCCACAGTTTCACTGCTGGTCATATGTAGGGGCCCTAACCCCATCCAGTGATTTTCTCTATAGTCTTCAAAGTATGATATATTTCCTGTTACTAACAAAAATGTAACGCTTCCTCTGAACCTGCTTTTCTTTAAAATGTGCTGTTCCTATTTGCTTTCAGTCTCATCTCAGATGCTAATCCCACTGGGGTGAGTACTCGGCTATGGGGCTTTAGACCTCCAGTGAGGTCTTAGTTCCCCGACCAGGGATTGCACTGGAAGCATGGAGTCTTTTTTTGGGGGGGCGGGGTAGGGTATAGTTGCTTTACACGGCTGTGTCAGTTTCTGCTGTACAGCAAAGTGAATCAGCTATATGTATACATATATCCCCTCTTATTTAGATTTCCTTCCCGTTTAGATCACCACAGAGTACCGAGTAGAGTTCCCTGTGCTCTACAGTAGGTTCTCATTAGTTATCTATTTTATACATAGTAGTGCATATACGTCACTCCCACTCTCCCAGTCCATCCCACCCTCCCCTTCCCCCTTGCAGAGTCTTAACCAATGGACCACCAGGGAAGTCCTCAAAAGAGTTGCTCTTGGGTACCTTTCCCCAGCATGTCAGTGGGGTCATTAGTGGGTGTCCACTCTTGACTGGGGCTGTAACACAGATGAAGAAGCTTCTCTGTAGATGTTTATACACTGAAAACCAGTGGAGAGCTGTCTGCAAGTCAGACAAGGGCAACTTCCCCTTGCTCTTTGCTGGCTTCCGTGCCTCATACAGCAGACATTGTTAGGAGAAGAAGCATAAGTTCAGTCCACACAAACTGACCTCCTCTTACCCATGGCCTGTCACCCAGCAAATTTCACAAATTGCCTCAATAAAAGGAAACCTCAAAGTTTCCCCAAAGCTTCTTTCTCTTACTATACCATATTTTGAACCAAACAGAAACACTATTTCGAACACAGTCTTACCATGTTTTTCTCCCTCAAAATTTATGGAATTTTATCACTTACTAAAATATTTTATGTATTTAAAAAATTTATTGTGAATGAACTGACCACCAAGCTCATATTGCTGTGACCAGTCAAGTAAATGACAACTTACCGTACTCCTTTGTATTTCAACAGCTCCGTGTCAGGTTTCAGCTGAAAGATGCATTACACACGTGGAGAGAATCTATTGTTTCCTTTTTCAGACTGTGCACAAATTTCTTAAAAGGTTGAACCATGTTCTTTACATGCTTCCACATGTTTACTTCTATAGAGCTTAATTTGACTTCAATATAAGTGAGTGAAATTCGAATTAATGTCAGATCAGGTATGATCCAGAGGAAAACCTCCTAAGAATTGCATGTTCTTTTGTGTGTTTATAATAAACATGTTTTTACTAGAGTCTCAGACACATCATAAAGATCTCCACATGACAGTATTACCAAACAGTGTATTCAGTGTTTAAATTTGTTTCACTAGATCTTGTTGCAAAATCTCCATTTGGAAATTGGAATTTTTGTTTGTTTGTTTTCATGGGATCTTGTCAACATGAATTGTGTTAGAGATTTTATACTGGAGAAAGAATCAGTCTGCATAATCTGAAGTGAAAATAGACTTGGCCACCAGGCAAAGATGATTCAATGTGTGGAAGTTAAGTGGTTTGAGCCAAAAAAGATAATATGATGTTCAGTCATTGTTACTGTTATTTTTTGCCAAAAAATCCACTTAAACAGAATGGTTTCAAGCATTTCATTTTTTTCTCCTCAAAATCTTCATAAAATTAAGTGCATACCTATTCTTTTATATCTTCTCTCTTTCCTCTAGGAGTGGAAGACAATATTCTTTTTTATGTTGTAATAACCTAGTACTTTGAAATCTTTTAGATAGCAAGGTATAAGTCACAAATAGAAAAAATTTAGAGCACAAGTGTGATAAGAATCACCAAGAGTACTTGTAAAAAATGCAAATTCATACTTTCCAGCCCCAGAGATTATAATCCATTAGGTCATTGTAAGAAACCCAAGAACAGGCATTTTTTTTTCAACGTGTAGAAAATGGAGGTCATCTAGTTTAAGCAGTTTAATATCTTACAGCCCCTCAAAAGAGAACATTATAGACTGGGGATGGACTCAAAGGGTAGCTAAGAATTCTTCTTAACTACACTATTAATTTAAAATGGTGACTTTCTGGAACGTGACACATCACACACTTAAATATGACAATTCCAAATGTTAATCATTTTTGCTTTAGTTGTTATTTTGAATACACACATATGCTTTCTTCCACTAGGGAGAATAATTGAGAATGCATTATAATTGTTTTAGATCAGTAAAAATTGTTTGAAAATGGCTAGAAGATGAAAGAAATCAGATATGAAGGGTACATTGTATATGATCCCATTTATATGAAATTTTAGAATAGGCAAAAGTAATCTAGAATGACAGAAAACAGATCACCGGTTAGCTACGAAGAGGCAGAAGGGAATTTTTTGGGTTGCTGGAAATGTTCTGTATCTAGGGTGTAGTGGTGGTTACATGAGTGTATATTCACTGAAGCTTATAGCACTCTTCACTTAAAATGGGAGAATTTTATGGATGCAAATTATACCTCTTAAAGTTGATTAAAATAAACTACAAGGTATTTGTGAGTTTTTGTTGTTGTTTAATGAGGCCAAATTTCTGCAACAACTATATTAGGTAGCTCACAGAATCTCCAGCAGGACCACGGAATTGGGCTTGGAGACTCCACGGTCAGAAAAACCCTTAGATCCTACCACAGGGAGGCTAGGAAAGCGAGTTTCTGGCTTCCACCTTTAGGAGGTGGGACTCCCACACTGGAAAATTTCCCAGCTTTGTCTTGATCTTTGTCTTTTTAGTTTGTGTGTTCCTGTGTGTGCATTCTTGCTTTGATATTTTAAACAGCACCTAGTTTTAATTACTTTAACATTTAGACATATGCTTCTGAGATTTTCTGCCGTTGATTCTTTAACACATATTAAAGAACACATAGATGAATTCATTGCCATAAAAATTAGAGTATTACAGGTAGTGCTCAAGGTCACCTTGACCTAGTGTCACCATTTTATTCTCACTATTATGAGTTCGGGACATATGTTTTTCTAATATGTTGCATACATATGAATTCACAGAAAATGTACATATTACTTTGATTTTTAAAAATTTATTTAAATGGTATCATACCATGCACACATCTCTACAACTCACCGTTTTTGCTCAATGTGTTTTTCAGAAGCTCTCCCAATATTGATACATACAAGGCTAGTAGGTAGCAACTCTATAAGTAGAAACAAATCAGTGTAACAGGACTAAAAGGAGGTTTCGTAGCTCAGCGGAAAGTCTGTACTATTAATTCTTTAAAACTGATTAGGGATTTTTGGTAATCAGGCATTTTTCTTCTGATAGAAAATTACCATAATCTGGATGCCAGCTTCATTGGGGGCTATGCCCTTCTAAGGTACTGCCCTCTGAACACAGAGACAGAAAGCCAAGCCAAAATTAATGCAAACACAAGAATCTGACCATATTAGACAAGGAAAAAGGAAACCCCCAAACTTTAAGAACCGTGGGCATTAACTTCCTAAGGTAAGCGAAGGGAGTGGAGATTTGGAAATTGCCCATTTAGACTGACCTCTACATAAAAAGTTGTTTGTTTGGTAAGCATTTTGAAAAAGCTTGTTCTCTCCCACACTACTGTACTAACATTATAGGCACTACCTGGTAGCAGAAACTGTAGAGTGGTAATAAGATTTGTTTTTCATTTTTCCTCTGCAATTGCTTTACTTCACATTTAAAATTTTGCATACAAACTGGCAACCTCAGCTAAAGAATAATTCAATGCCATTAATATAAAATTTTTAAATATATTTAAACAAGAAAAATAGCTTTGTATCATGTCAATTGATTCAAAGATATCAACATTTTAGGTTAAAATTAAAATGAATTTTTGGGAGATGTTGCAATCAAATATTTATTTATATTCACACTTCAACAATTAAACAGGGACTCCAGTATCATTTTTAAATTGAACTCATAGAGAGGCATAAGGAGTTGTTTGAGTGTGGGTGGTGGTGAGAGGAGTAGCTCTCACAAAGTATTCTCCAATCTACAGACACAGGCTTTCTTTCTCAAACAGGACATATTATAATAGCTAAGAATTAGAGGGACTTCCCTGGTGGCGCAGTGGTTAGGAATCCGCCTGCCAATGCAGGGGACACGGGTTCGAGCCCTGGTCCGGGAAGATCCCACATGCCGCGGAGCAACTAAGCCCGTGCGCCACAACTACTGAGCCTGCGTGCCTAGAGCCCATGCTCTGCAACAAGAGAAGCCACCGCAATGAGGCCTGTGCACCACAATGAAGAGTAGCCCCCGCTCGCCACAACTAGAGAAAAGCCCACGCAGCAACGAAGACCCAATGCGGCCAAAAATGAATTTAAAAAAAGGAATTATATATTTGCCAAGCGCCAGACACTCATGAAAATACTTTACAGATTTTCACTAATTTGAACTTCCCAGTAACCATGTGAGATGGATGTTACCATTATCTCCAGTTTACAGATGGGGAATCTGATACAGGGGGTACAGGACCTTTATCCAAAGTCACACAGTTAAGATGAAGCAGAGGCGGGATTTGAACCCATACAGATTAGCTTGGGAGTCACACACTTTCTGCCTGTCCTAGCAGCAAAGTAAAGTGCTTCTAGGAGAGGGAGTGGGTGAAACTGACACTGCACTCTTCCAGGTTTTTTAATTCGATTATTTTGAGAGTTTGGGAACCACTGTGATAAACATTGTACTAGCAGTTCCATTTCAGTTTTCTTAAAGAACACTATCATTTTCTGTGATTTTCTTTTACCTAGTGGAAACCGCCAGTTAAAACAGGAAGAAAACCACCGGTTACAAGAGGGATTTTAGAAAAGTATATTTCAGAAAAAAAAATTAAATTGTACATCTAAAGGAGTGTGTTGGTCCCTTAAAAGTCTCACTCCGATAAGCTAGAATCTCACTTCACCAATTCTAGAATCTCCCCCCAATTTGGAGTAGTACATACATATATGCATGTGTATTCATGTGTGTACTTGTTTATGTATGTATATGTGTTACACACATATTCTCAATGGTGGAAGCTTTTGTTCTCTGAGGATGGATTTTATCTGGAGATAATCAAAAGGCATTTTGAGCTAAGTCAGGTGGGTGATGGAGAAGTGGGCAACATTAATCTGAGGTAAAAATAAGTCTGGGCTAAAAATAATGAAATGGCCCTTTTCACATTCTGTTACCAACTCTGACATTTACTTTTTCTCGCAAAGGCCCCAGATATCTTTGGATTCTAATGCCACTATAAGTCTTCTTCCCACTCCTCTCCCCACAAACATTTTTATGCCTATCTTCACTAATGAGGTTCATATGTTGGAAATTTGGACATATACCAAGTTCTTTGCATACGAAATCCACACTGTTTTCTAGATTATGCACCAGTAAATACATAATTGTGGTTAAAGCAGCATCCTTAGATGTAATTCTTCATAAATAAGTTCATTAGAAGAATTTCTCATTTTTATGCTCGACTGAAAGTGTTTTCCTTCATTCTCACATTTGTGGGGAAAAAAAAAATCATCTACCCTAATCCGGGATGGATGGAGATCCATTTGCCGTATGAACGTGAACCCTGTTCTCAGCACAGTCTCTGTGTCCAGGAGACGTGTGTTCTCAAGCACTGCTGCCATCTGCTGGCCTTGTGGTTGTTAGATTTTAGAAAAAGCTGTGCATAAGGCTCCAGCCAAGATGATGCAAAATGCAAGTATCATCAGCAGGTAGTTTTGTCGACCCTAAGTAATAAAAATGAATAACTGTCATTAAGAAAACCTGAACCAAATATGCAAAAAGCACAGACTCTCAACATTGCTGCGTACCTTACTAGCCATCTGGTCTACCTCCTGTATGTTTTTCGCTACCCCTCTGCCTGATCTCCCTGACTCTCTGGAAACCCCGGAGATCCTCCATCATTTAACCATTCAGTAAACACACGTGCACGCCCACTATGCATCCACACTTGCTGGGGTTAAAATGGTGAACAGAAACGTGCCCCTATTCAGCTACTCACATAATATGGGAGACAGGAATGAATAAAATCATTGCAGAAAGGCATGTTAAAAGCCAGAGAGAGGCTAATAAGCAAACACCCAAGGCTGTTTGTGTGTTACCAAGGAATCTTAAGGAGGGAGGTTTGAGGTTGAGTTGAGCCTCTAAGTGTCAATGAACTGAGCAGGGAAGGAGGGCAGCAGGTAGAGATCCTGGGTAGAAGGAATGTGTGTGCAGAGCTCTGCTGCAAGAGAAACATGGTACTCGCCAGGGATTAAGAGAAGGTCCGAGAGGATTAAAAGAAGGTCCAAGGGGCTACAGCAGTGAGTTAGGTGGAGCTCGATGAGGTTGGAAGCTATGGGCCTGAGCACACAGGCATCTTAGAGGCCATGCTCTACTTTTGGTTTTATTTGTCCAAGCAGTGGGAAAACATCAGAGGAATGGCCAGAGCTGGGTGTGGCGAAAAGACGGGATTTGCATTTTGCAAAGCCCACGCTTTTGCAGATGGTGAACAGATCGGAGGGGGCCAGAATGGATGCAAGGGGACCAATGAGAAGGTGATCGCAGTCTTCCTGGGCAGAAAGGATGAAGTGTAGATGGAGAGACAGAGACCAGTCTAAAGGGCAAGGGAGAAACAGAGATGGAGTTTACTCGCCCAGCTATGTTGTCTTAAAGATGGAAGCACGGAGGACCACCTCCCACCGCAGCCACTCCATCTGTACCTTAACAAAGAAATACCGTCCTGTGCATGGTAGAAATATTGTATTTCTCAAAAGCTCCATCTCTAGGGGTACAGATAGATCAATTCTAATCTCTCTTCCACAAGATAAACCCTCAAACATTGAAAAACAAATGTCTTTTATCCCTGAAGCATCTTTTTCCCTGGTCAATATTTTAGCTCCTTCGGCTATCTTTCAAATGGAACGGTTTCAAGCTCCCGCACGGTCCTGGATGTTCCCTTCTGAATGATTGCCAGGCTGTCTATATAGCTCTTTAAATATAGACCCAATACTCTGAGGCAAGTAATATAGGATCTCAATTACACTGAGATCTCCTGATAGTCAAGTCATATGATACTATTACCAGCTTTTTTTAAGATTAATGACAATTAATATATAGTCAAAAATGTATATCCCCTTTTTTTTCATCTTAATAAACAGTTGGGTTAAAGTGGGTGATTTTGCGTCTATTTGATGACCACAGTGGTCTTTGCAAGTCGGGTTGGGATGGCTGAATTACCTGATTCACTGTCAGCACCAACCCTACCAGAAGTCACTCTAATTCAAGTTCTACAAGTGAAAGGCAGCACAAATCCTTGCCAGGCACAGGGCAGCCTATTTACACACACACACACACACACTCCTGCATGAGGGCGTTAAGGGTCCCTGACATCTTTTTCTTAGTCTTAAAGATTGCAGACTTTGCCTAAATACCAGTACTGGTGCAGAGTGGGCGCTCAATAAATATTTGTTCAAAGAATCAATACACTAGGGCAATTTCCAAATGTGCTTTGTGAATTAGCCAATTGATGCAATCACTGAAATAAGAAAAAACAATATATGGGGACTCACTTATCAGCACTGTACCACCTAATAATGTGAATACTTCATAAGCTCTCTATTTTATTGTCTATGTAGACAGAAGAACAATGTTCTTAGGGGGTAAAATTTTTTCCCTTTTAAGGTTAAGAATCTGTCCAAACTGCCTAGTGTCCTAGATAAAAAGAACGATTAGATTTGGGCAAAATAGTTTTCCTTTGTCAAAGGTGAATGTTGACTCTTAGAAAGATCATGCTAACATTCCTTCCCAAAGCAAAAAAAGTGTTTAACTTGGATTTCTGAGACAGCTACTAAAATGACAAATCATCTCATTTTTTATCTGGGTGTTGCTACGGACCTGTCAATTGCTGTGGTAACAATCCCCTGCATTGGGATTACTGTGGACACACTGACTAAAATGTGTTGCTAAAAATATAATGTCTGTCTAGTTTAAAATAGCTAAATATAAGATTCTAAAACAAACTTCCCAAAGAAGAACAGATATCAGATATAAAAGAATGTCTCAAGGGCAAAGCAGACAAACCAGAGCACTGATGTCATTAAAATGAAATAAAATCGTTAAACTCTTTCACACAAAAAGTGCTTGGATCTCCGATTAAGTCCTTATTGCTCCAGGTTGTAGACTTTTAAATATGTGTCTTTTAGGACGGCTTCAAGACATAGCTGATAGGACCTATGAGTCATAAAGATAAACGTTTTGGTTTTGTTTTCCTCTAGGGTTTTATCTTCTTTTTAAGAAAAATAATTTTTAAAATTCAGATAGGATTTTGGTATCACTGTCTAGTTGCTAACTCTTTCTTAAACTCCTTGGCATGGGAAGTATTTAAAACTTTCCTTTAAAGTTGCTGTCAAGAGGCAACTCAGTATCTGCATTGAATAAGTATCGCTGGACACACCTTAAGTTCTGTTTGTAGACAGATTTGTAAGGCTTTTTAAACTAGAGTTAAAAGGTCAGCAAAACTCACTGTGCTTTCAGCTTTGCCCTCTCTCTATTTTTACTTACATACTTGGCCAAACTTTTGCACTCACTCTCAAATCTGCAGATCAAACACAATGGGATTTTATCCGAATTACACTGAATGTAATTGGAGGTGCTGCCTAAGCCATAGTGAGCTCTTCCATCAGGGATATATGAGTCTCCTATCTATTCTGATAGTCTTTTATGTTTTGTAGTAAACTTCTGCAGTAAAGGAAAAGATTTTATAAATCCAGCACATTTCTTGTTAATTATTTTCTTTTATTTTTATAATTTTTGTAGGTATTAATAGCATTTATTTTCCTCTTTTTAATTGGTACTTAGTGGCATATTGGAAAGCTATTGATTTAATATTTATCCTATATTTCAGTGCCTTAGTAAATGATCTTAGTGGGTCTCAAGATTTTCAGCTGATACTCTTAAATTTTTAAAGAAGAGAATGCTATATGCAAATGACAATTTTCTCTCCTATACCTAGTCCTCTTATTTCTTAATTTTATCTTATCACACTGGCTAGGATCTCCAGAAAATACTGAATAATAGCAATGATGGAAAATCTATGACTTCCAAGTTACAGAGAACTCTTATTTTTTTCAGTTCTATTGAGATAGAATTGACAGAGAACGCTTATGTTTCACCTTAGTTACGTATTTGCTATTGTTTTTTGGTAGACATCTTGTATCAACTAAAGCTTCCTCCTATTTGTAAGAGGTTTCTCCTATTGTAAGAGGTTGTTTTCTTAATTAAAAACTGGTTTTTAATTTTAGTAAATGCCTTTTGAATATATATTGTCACAGAGTTTCTTTCTGTTTATCTAATAGTATAATAAATTACATTAATTAACTTGCATATTATGAACCATCCTTGCATTCCTGAATTAAACCCTACTTGGTCATGTTTTATCATTTTTAAAAGTTCCTCCTCTATTTGGTCTGAGCTGTTTTTTTAAAAGGTGTCTTAAAAAAACATTTCTTTGAATGTGCTTAGTGTCTTTTTAGAGGACTCTAAAGAATTAACACGAGGCCCAATGGTTAGGGATTCTCTCTCTCAAGGGCATTCTTGTATCTAGGGAAGAAGATTTTAAATTCAGTATCGTTATTACTGTGGTAGTGACTAAAATAATTTTTAAATGCTTCATAATAAATCTATTCTTAGTTTGTGCTTATTTATATCTATAGTTGTAAATAAGCTATGGTTACTTACTTGTTCTTTTCTAAGGCTTCAGAGTGTTATGCTGGATAATACCCAATTCTTAAATAGAAATCATTATCCTTCACGAGGCAGATGAAATATTTGCAAAGAGATTTACAGTGTGCTTTTGGCATAGAATTACTTTCTGTGGAAAGCAACCCTAACTAAAATAAGTAAGAAACATGTGCACAAAAGTAACTTATGGGTCTATAAATGTTTTAAATTGTCTTGTAAATTTAAAAACACAAAAATTAAGATCACGATCCAAATATCTTCTAAACAAATTTATTACTTCTTCAATCTGAAAACCTTACTTGTATTAACATCTTATGGCTTTCTAAGTCAAAACATTTCATTTGGAATGAATGAAATGATGTTTTAAATGTAAAACTGAATAATCATTTTAAGAATTATCCAGTGACATGTTCACTTTATGGCTCCCAGAGATTAGCAACATCAGATCTTCTTAGAAATAGGAATTATTTGCTGCTTATTAAGACAAAAAGTATTATACCTATGATGCCTTGACAGTGTCTCTAGTTTATATATTTTTTTAGTAAAAACTATTACAAAATACTATTCACATAGATTGCTCAACTGAAGACTTTTTCCACAAATAAAGGTAAAGGGGAAAAATCCTAAAACAATTTTTAATGAGAATACACACAAACATCCTAGAACTATTTGATAAATGCAGTTTTAAGTCCGCACCATTGGGGGCTTCCCTGGTGGTGCAGTGGTTAGGAATCCGCCTGCCAATGCAGGGGGCATGGGTTCAAGCCCTGGTCCGGGAAGATCCCACATGCCACAGAGCAACTAAGCCCGTGTGCCATAACTACTGAGCCCCTGTGCCACAACTACTGAAGCCTGTGCACCTAGAGCCTGTGCTCCACAACAAGAGAAGCCACCACAATGAGAAGCCCACACACCACCACGAAGAGTAGCCCCCACTTGCCACAACTAGAGAAAGCCCGTGCACAGCAACAAAGACCCAACACAGCCCAATAAATTAAAAAAAAAAAAAAATGTCAACACCATTTACACTCGAGAGGGAAGAGGTAGTTGTCACCTGCTACCACACTGTTTTCCTGTAAAGTTGGTCGTTGGATATGGAGGACCTTGGGAGGCATGAGAGTCAACAGAAAATCTATTCCCAAATTCCCCTCAGGGATATTTTAATCTTTGGGATAAAAAATCTTTCATCTTGTTTATCTACCATATTTTACACTAAATAAAATTTCCCCTCTATCATATTTTATTGGATTATTTAACCAAAATCTCTTACAGGAAAATAAAGTCAACTAAAGCATTTTTCCCTGAAGTTGGGGTGGAGAAAAACATGTTCATAATAATTGTCATATCATTAATATTTTCTTTCCTAGTTAGAGATAATATCACTTTGAACATCTGACCTGTCAAATTAATTCATGTTGCATGCAGATTTCAGAAAATAACACATAGTATTAAATACCCTTCTCAACTGGACCTACACCTTTCGTGTACATACCTGTATTTCCTTAAACATGAAGACACCCCACATTGCAGCTATAAATCCTGGACCCTTAAATAAAAATAAGAACTTTATTTAAATTGGTTATTTTTCTGTGACTGTACTCTACACAAATACAGTGAGGTGGAGAGCTGACCTGACACTTTCCTCAAATAAATTTCTATTGTAAAAACAATATAACAATATTGTCAGGAAAAACTGTTCATGATCTCAATCTGAGCTCAACATTGAGTTAAACTAAGTAGTGTTAGGTGAAAAAATGAAGACTTCTTTCCTTTTTTTTCTTTATGGTTTTCATTTTTATTATTTTGATGATGCTATAATATTTTATGCCATACAATGTGTTTCTTTACTGTGATTTATAATAAAATATTTTAATAAGCAAGTAGTTTATTTTTTCTAGTGAACTACTTCCTTAGGATTCTAGAAATGGGCTTAAGAGGAAAAAGTGTATGAATAAACTTATAACTTCCTTTGGCATTAGATAATATCATAACTAAAGAAATTTTAGTATGTTCTTTTGGACCTGAAAAATAATGTGCATATGGGAGCAGCATGTACTTTAAAGTTCTCTTTAGCTGATATTACTGCACAGTAATCAGCTATGTCTCACATTATGCTCTAGTGAATGCTACAGATAGTATTATGGGAAGATGGAAAAACCGTGTAAGGAAAAATAAACAACGGGTTAGTCAGCAGGAGACAAAGACAGGAATGAGATAATATAGCACAAAAGAGAAGAAATGAGATGGAAAAAGGATGATTCTGCAATCTGAAAACTTTAAGCTATTCAAGTTTATTAATTTTTTTCTCTGAGAAAGGAAAACATTGGAATTTAGATTAATTGCAGTCTTTGTGTAGAAGGCGTACTGTATCAGCATTTTGACGATTCCTTTTCAAACCCTGCACACACTCCGGAAGAGTTTCAAATAAACAATCCCAGCCTGTTTTCCCCTCCACCACTCCAACTGTCTACATGACTGGTTCAGCAAAGCTGGACTTCACACCTGGCAGGTGAGCAAAGCAATAGGAACACATTACTCTCTGTTTATTGGGATCTGGAAAAGTCAAGATCAAAAGAGCCAGAGAAATAGGTCAAAGGAACTGTCTTCTACCAATGACGTATGGTCCTAAGCCTCAAAATCCAAACCGAACAAGAAGCACCTGGGCCCTTTAGCAGTTTCATAGTGACTTGGGGCAGGATGGGAGGAAATGATAGAATAGGGTGTAAATATTAATGCTATCATGCCAGTCGCTCAAGAATTTTATCCTGTTTAATCCCTTCAGAGTACATGGGAGAAGACAATACCAAGAGGTACCACTGACCTCTGAAGCTTTCTGGCTGATGACTTTCTAAATATGAGTTTAGACATGGCCTCAGAGTTATTGCAAGGAGCACTGTGGTTACTGGAAGCGGTGCTTTGCTAGATGTAACCCAAGCAGAAGTCAAAGTGTGTATGGACCCTGTTTGGCAAAGGAGAGTCAACGAAGAAGGGCATCTTAAATAAGAGTCACAACTGTTTTGGCACCGGGATTGCGTATTTTTCTATTGTTAGTGAGTACAAATTACACATTTATAAATCAGCCTTGGAAAAGAAGGTGAGCTTGAGCCACCTGGAGAGGCTTCACCTTCCTGAGAAGCTGATTCGGCCGTTCAATTCCCTGAGGAAGACTGGGAGCAGAGGTACCCAGCCCTCTCTCCTGCTACGTGGGCTTTTCTTCTTTCTTTCTCTTTTCCTTTTCTTTTTTTCTTTTTAATTGAACATTTGCCAATAAACAATGTAGGTGCTACTTTCAAGGAACTCTCGATCTAGTCACCAATGGGTCCTAAGAATGGAAATACATGTCCTAGGGAAGAAGGGTATGCTGCTGGGATTTGAAAAATGTACTCTTGATGAAACAAGACTGACCGTATTCATAATTGTTAAAGCTGGGTGATGGGTGTCTTTGAAATTTTCCAGCCAAAAAAGTTAAAATTAAAACCAATCTAGCTCTGCCATGAAAATAAAATAAAGAAGAAGGTAAGATCCTGAATGGCAGGGCCAAATCTTTTCTGCATACAGATAAGGCTGTCTTTGAACTAACGACAGTGAAACCAAGCAAGAGCCCAGTAGCAATAAAGACCTAGGCCCTCACCTCCCCGAAATACCTGTCCCTCCTGGAAACAATCCTCAGGGGCCAGAGGAAGCCACACTTGGTGGGTGAGACGCCTGATTTCATGACAGTGTTTGAGAATCATCCTTCTGATGGGCGAGTCTCCAAATGCCACAGTGACCACTTCCACCGGCCCTTCGCCTACACCCCACCTGCCTCAGCCATTTATTTCCACTGAATTAGGCTTTAATGTCTTGTCCTAAATCTTTACCATAACTTAATACAAGAAACAGTAGGAGGAAAACCATATCTCTATCTACTATAAAATTTTTGTGAAGAATATTATTTATTATTGTTCCACGTCCCCTGTATAAGGCCCCATAGGATAAATTCTATTAAGAATTTAGTGTTTAAAAAACAAAAGCAAAAAAAAAATTAGTGTTAGAAAATAACTGGTCTTTTCTGAGGAAATAATGTTACCAGTTAAAAAGAATTAGTTATCACATTGTCTCACCCCCTTTTGCAAGCAAAAGCAAAACAATGTTTAATCACATAACTATTTACTCTCTGTGTTATTTGCTTACTTTCTCACTTTTATCATAGTTTTCATTTTCTATTTGTGTTTGTATTTCTGTTTGTCTTGTGTGACTTAATTCTATCTGTGTATTTTATACAAAAAGTTGCTTCAAACTCGTTTTGAAGAATCCACATTTGTTCAAGAATATAACTTCATTGAAAGACAAAATCACGATCATGTGACAATGTTTAAATTTGATGTGATTAATAACTGCATCTATTTTAATGTGTCATTCCTCCTTATGTAGTGGGATATGACTGTCAAATAACATTTGATCCCTAGTCAAGGTGCATATCATACTGTATACTTTGCTCTACAAATTTACTTTTAAGCATTTCACTGGTAAGTGATATATCCCATTGCCCATTACATTTTCCTGTTATATGGTCACTTCTAGCATTAAATATATTTGAAATAATGAGAAACAAACCCTTTCTGTGAAAAAATTTGGGTCTTTTGCCATTCCAATGATGAGGACTTAAACTTAAAAATATTCCTTATAACTTGCTCAATTTTGATAACATTTTCCCTCAATAGAAATTAAGAATGTCAAAATGTGAGCCGTTTAAATTAAAAAAAACCTAACCTATTAAAATAGTTCACTTTAGTGTACCACTAAATTCAAATAAAAAATAAAGCCAACAGTTTTATGAACACAGAACTGTCAAAATATGCTGTTTGAAACCCAGAATTTAAATTAAAATTTAAGGATGTTTCAAACTTTTATGCAATTGTATTTTAGACCAGACAATGTGTTTAAAAATATCAGTTTTGTAGGCTTGCACAGGTGTGCTGCTAAAATGTTTTAGGCAAATTTTGTTTATGATGATGATTTAGGAAGCAGGGAGGCAGGTAAACAACTTAACAATCTAAGATACTAGAGTAGAAGTAAGAGCCCAACGTTAAAGCAATTAATTAGTGTGTGTGTGTGTGTGTGTGTGTGTGTGTGTGTGTGTGTGTCTCGGTCCTAGTACCATAAGGAACCTGAAACATTCTAAATTGGATTCTATACTAAAGGCAAAAGGTAGCCCTGCAGAAAAGAAACTCTCTCCTGAGAAGCCCTGAGATGTCCACGTAGCCTTGTTTTTTCAGACGACTCTGTCAGCTATTGCCTCAATTTTCTCATCTTCAAAATGGGGACAAGCCTGACAATACCTGTCCTGCCTATGTCAAAAGAAACATTTTTGTTTTTCTGTTATCTATGCACTACATGATTGGCACCTAAAAAAATCAGATGAAGCAAACTGCATTATGAATGCATGATAAATGGCACCATCCAGAGACAATACTTTGCTTCAGCACTTTCTGAAAGCCTTCCTTAAAATATTGACGAACCCTATGAACAGGGGCTGAAATACTCTCTGTCTCACAAGGCTATCATGAGATTCAAGTGTGATAATACACACAAAAGCATTTTTTACATCTATAAACTGTTATATAGAGATGAATATTGTTATCAATAGCAAATTACAATGTATCTCAAACAAAATTAGGTAAAACGACCAAACAAAAACTGCAAGGGTATCAAAGATTAACAAACCTGCTAAAATGAGGTTAGCAATATTCCCTTAGAGATCAAGGACATGAGATTAGAGGGTATCAGTTTATCTACATGAATCTGTTATACTAATTATACTCCTGAAAAATCAAACTCCATGACAGGCTTCAGTGATTCACTAAGAATGCTTGAGAAAAATTAGATTTACGTTTGAAAAACAAAAATTTGGAAAAGCAGTTCAGCTACTTACAGCAGTGATGATTGGAAAACTGACCACAGCACTGAGGGAGTGGTTCGCTATGAACCAACAGCAGGTAGCAATGGCCCAGAGTATTCCAGACAGGAATCCTGAAACACACACACACACCACACTTTTACCAACCACCTCCCCTCCTGAAAAATCCACACTCCAGGTAGAGCAGGAATGTTAAAGTGCTCAGATCAACACACTCTTATCAACACTGACGGTCAACATGGGTTTTTTAGCCATGTTTTAGGACCATTTTGGAAACCAAATGATTTCTCTTTTCTTGACTCCTATGGGTATAAAGATTACCTTTTACCTTATTGACATGAAATCAAGTACCCAAAATAGTAGTTGAGGTAAAGATTGGGTAGTGGAGGGGGACACAGGGAACATACTGGGTCTGAACATATTCTGCAAACACCATTTACTCTAAACCATGACCATAAAAATCTGTGAAATTCAGAATGATGCTTAGCTAAGGGGAAAAAGACTCCTAGAATTTGAATAAAAATATCAGCTAAAATGTTTGATACTTTAGCTAGGCATTCGGTAAATATTCTACCATTTTCTAAAATGGTATAGTGGTACAGTGGCACACTTTGGCTTCAATGAATTAGGCACTCAAAGTGAATCTCTGACATATGCTTTATTTTGTTCTTTAAAAAACTTTACTTGTGGACCTATATTCCAGATTGAATTATAGCAAACTTTTAAATAAGTGAGAAATTATAATTTCTCATTATATTTATAATACATATAATTTCTCATTATATATATATGTGTGTGTGTATGTATATATATATATACACAAACACACACATATATTACCGTCAATGCCTAGTGGATTAAATTCAAAAGCATGTACATTTAACATGCCATTTTTAAACTCAAAAATAATTTCTCCTAACTGTTTGGAGAAAATGTTTTCCCTAGTGACAATATAAAAAGTATGTGAAATTCAGGATGATGCTTAGCTAAGGGGGGAAAAGAAAAACCTCCTGGAATTTGAATAAAAATAGCAGCTAAAATTTTCAGGATGCTTTAGCTAGACATTCAGTAAATATTCTACCATTTTCTAAAACGGTATCGTGGTACAGTGGCACACTTTGGCTTAAATGAATCAGGCACTCAGAATGAATCTCTGACATATGCTTTATTTTGTTCTTTAAAAAATTTTACTTGTGGATCTATATTCCATATCGAATTATAGCAAACTCTTAAATGAGAAATTATAACTTTTCATTATATATACACTTTTTTTTTTTAACCAATGCCTAACTGATTAAATCCAAAAGCATGTGCATTTAACATAACTTTTTAAAACTTTAAAATAATTTCCCCTAAATTTTTGGAGAAAATGTTTATTTTCCCAAGTGATTGGAGATTCGTATTTGTTGACACTTTAAAAATATATACAGGACTTCCCTGGTGGTGCAGTGGTTAAGAATTCGCCTGCCAATGCAGGGGACATGGGTTTGATCCCTGGTCCAGGAAGATCCCACATGCTGCGGAGCAACTAAGCCTGTGCGCCACAACTACTGAGCCCACGAGCCACAACTACTGAAGCCCACGTGCCTAGAACCTGTGCTCTGCAACAAGAGAAGCCACCAAAATGAGAAGCCCATGCACCCAACGAAGAGTAGCCCCCGATCACTGCAAACAGAGAGAGCCCGAGGGCAGCATCAAAGTCCCAACACAGCCATAAATAAATAGATAGATAGATAGATAGATAGATAGATAGATAGATAGATAGATAAATAAAAATATAGAGAGAGCCCCAGGACTCTGGCTTTTAATATACATCCTTAGTTGGTGAAGAAGAAATACTAAAGTCTGACTCTCAATACACAAGATGTTTCAGCACAGGAAACAATCTTAGATTCATTGTTCAAGTTCTAGGTTCTGTAATAACGACTTGGCATTTCAAACCCAGTTTCATGGTTTCTAAATCCTTCATATTTGGTGGTGAACTGGGCCGAAGTCACTGAGGGAATGAACACATACGCACACAGACACACAAAAACGGACACACACAGAGAATGGCTTGGTTTCCAGAAGGCGATTATTCAAGCTAAATGAATAGGGCATGATACTTTCACGGAGTAAGAAGAGTTTCTGTCGTTAATATTCTTACCTGGCAAGACTGCTTTGGGATATAGTTTAGGATTATTTTTCATGGCTATACAGTAGGCCAGAAAGTAGACTGTACTCGCGAGGAAGATGCCGCTGAAGTGTGCAAAAACGTAGTCTAAATCTGGAAATACAGGTTAGAAAACTCTCAAGCATATCAGTTTTGTCATTTCAAATACATCTAGAGTTCTAAGAATAAAAAAGACTCACTCAAATCAACCTTAAATGTAAAGGAAGCATTAATTCTATTTTATCATCTACATGTTATTTACACAGAATTTTAATTAACATACTTAAAATAGTAAGAAGTTAGTTACTATAATCAAATCTAAAAGGCTGGCTTTTATGATTATCTTGGAAAGCTAAAAAGGAAACAACAAACATTATGTGAATATCACGTTAATATCTCCTTTTTTAAGAACAGGTATCAGACCTAATTTCACTGATGGCTATGGCCATTGTAGCAAATCTCCAAGTAGACTGTAGTTGGGGGATGGTGTGTAAAAAAATTTTAGAAGTGCTAATTTTATATGGTGTATTGATCAGTCTGGAGACCAGCTTCCAGGTTGCAGATGGCAGCTACCCCGGCAGCTATACAGAAGGATATTCAGGAAGTTATTCCAAAGAGGATTTTATTTGTTTTCTATAAACCTAACTACACGGGGGGAGTTAATAACACAGATGGTGGCCCAATATCTGAGAAACCCAACTCCACTGACTATTTAAAGCAGAGGGTCCTTTGGCCAAACAGATGGGTGTAATGCAGGTTCTTGGCTGGGAAGGTCACACTGGGCTCATTGTTTCTCTCAACTAAATTTGGAGAAAGATGAGTGGCCCTGTTTAGCCAGAAAATCTTGAAAGTCAAAGGGTTTGTCTCTTCTTCTAAAGTCTTAAATCCTACTTCTGAGTCATATCACAACAAGACATCCACCCAAAGACCACCAGAAAAGGCAGCATAATCTAGCGATTAAAACACTGACAACCTGGTGGGACTCATCAATCCACCACTTGCTAACTTGGAGACTTGGGTAAATTACCTACTCTCTCTCTGTCTTAATATTCTCAATTGTAAAACTGGAATAATAATGGTATCCAACCAGTAAGGTTGCTAGGAGGGTCACTTGAGTTATTACTGTAACTAGAACAGTGGCCAGCACAGAGCATATACTATTTATGTGATTGTTAAATAAGTGACATTAAAAAAATATGTCCCCTTGAATTATTTTTTGAATAAATTGGAATACAGTGTATCTCTATCAGACGACATTTGAGTTGTCATAAGAAAGATCCCTAAGAACTGATGGTACTATTTACGGGAAGAGATTGTTGAAGACATTGTTTATTATGTCCCGGTACCAAGAACAACTGTACTCCTGAACAATTAGTTGTTTTTATCTTGTGTTTGCTGAATTCTGGGGCTGATCTGATTTCCTTTGTGGCTGTAAGGAATCTTAGAGCCAAATTATGACTCATTACTAGCAAGTGTACAAGTGTAGCACAGTTTTTTGACTCATTCATGGCTCTGTTTTATTTTGTCACTCTTTTTTCCTTCTCTCTTAATTTATCCTATGTTATTCTATTTTTATTAGTTTTGATCCTTTAAAATGAAAAGAATAAAAATACAAAAGGTATTTGTATAAAATCTTTTTAAAAAGACAGAAATTAATAAAAGTTTGAGTACTGTTCGTGGGGCTGAATATAAAAAGGAAGAAACAGATCATGGGTAGTCACTCAAAGTCTATCTGCTCATTTAGAGTTCAAATCCCAGCTTCTCCATCAATCTTTCCCTCATGGCTTGCCCTCCAGAAGTCTCCCTTATCTGATGACATTCATTTCCTGTGCCATGGATGTAGAACTGTCTTAACCACGACATCGTTCTTTTATCGTTTCGTGGGTGTAAGCCACGTTTCAGTATAATCACAGGATCCTGAATTAGACACTCTCACCTCCTTTGGAGCCTGCAGAAGGTTGTTGCACACTATGTGGAAGTGACGTCTTAAGAGATTAATTCTAGCGCTAGAAACTGAGATAATTTGGCAGCATTACATTGGGCCTTCCAATGCGTTACTCTGTGCTCGAAAAATAATATACTAAGCAGGCTATATTTTTACCTTTATTTGATTTTAAAGTACTATGTGCTACACTTCAGTTTTTTTTTTTTGTCTTTTTTTTTTTTAAAGAGGATAGGAATACATATTTTCCTAGAGATCATCAAACTGGAAAATAATCTCCAAATCTTGCAGTAAAGCCAGGAACCATGCGTTAAGATCCAAGTAGCTGAAATGAATCCTGACTAAAACTGATTCTATTTGTATGTTAAAGATTCCATGAAAATATTCAAACAGTCCTTTATTTTTTTTTTTAGTTTCCCTTGCCCTTCTAACTCACCACTTGCAATGACAAAGTAAGATCAAATCTGATGAAATGAAATTTTATTTTAAGGCGCGACGAGAAAATCTAAACATAAAATTCTCTCTGGGTCTGTCTGGGCTTCCTTCCTCCCTAATGTGAGGTGTGTATCTGCATTACACTTTTACTGGAGCTTCTCAAAATGGGAGTGCTTGCTTGACCGTAAAGATCAATTTCTTTTTTGCTTCTGATGCTACCAATGTATAATAACTTCTTAAAAGAAGAGTGTTCTTTCCCAGCTCTGTAGCAGGTCATGGTGACCTGCTACAGAGGTTTGTAACTGCTTACCTGGACTATGTATCCTTGGTGAACTTTATGTAAAATATCAGTATGTCATTTTGATGTACGATCCTTTGTCTCGAAAAAGTATATGACAGTGCGTTTGCCTTTTAACAGGCGGAACAGTTCTCAGAACTTTCTGAGGGTCTGTCTCCTGGGTTATAATCCTCAGTTTGGCTCAGATAAAATTCCCTTTTTTCGCTTCTGAACTTGACTGTTCATTGAATTTTCATCGACAAATCTATGTACCAATATCTACCACAGTCCCATTCTTTTTATAGTCTTAGCTAGAAACATGGGTATTGAGTTTATTTATAAAGTAAAATAACTTTTTCCTCTCACCGTTCTGACTTGCCCCTGCATATATGCTATCATTTCTCTTGCTGTGGTCCTTGATGTAAATGATTGGCACAAATGTAGATCCATAGAGTATTCCAGATATTACTGCGAGACTGCAGCCCCTTAAAAACAAATAAATCACTATTCATCTGGGCCCAAAGCAATGTTTCTGCCAAACGCACACATGGAATCATATCAAAAGCATGCTTCAGAATGGAAATCACAAGGCATTATGTAGCAATCACCCATCTATCTCAAGTGGGGTGACAAGCAAAAGTCCCAGAAGTGCCCTGCATGGTCAAGGTACCTGATGCCACCTTGCTGTGATGCAGCTTCAGTCCTCCACCGTCTAATGGTGGAAGGACATGATTTACAGATGCTGCAATGGATTATCACGATAAACTGTCATTACATAGGTGAGAATATTGCCATCATATTCTACAGGCGACATAAATAAACCTGGCTCTCTCATTAAATTATGCAGTATTTGTGGACTGACACCGGGCCCGATGCTTCTTTTTTAAACCCTCTGTGACAAGAGCACAGATAATAATAATGACTAGAATAGACTAAGGACCAAACACACGTTTGTTCAAAACAACTACTGAGATCCACAGACTCGCCTAGGCCTTAGGCATGGTCAAGGGGAAGTGCTGATTTAATAACATAATTTAAGAAACCTTTTTTTTTTTTTTTTTTTGCCATGCTGACGCCCTGTGGGATCGTAGTTCCTGGACCAGGGATTGAACCCGGGTCCCCTGCAATGAATGCGCCAAGTCCTAACCCTGGACTGCCAGGGAATTCCCTAACAAAATAATTTGAATATTTCAGGTAAAACATTACTTTCTGTAAGAAGAAAATGTTTTGCCTTAAGCACTAGGGTCACATTGATCCCTCAGACTTGGGCCATATCTGCGTGAAGCAAGCGTTTCCAGTGGTTTTGGCAGGGAGGTGATTAATATTCTGGAACAATCCCTTTGGCTTAATACAAAGGACAATGGCATGAAACAGGAAAGAGTTTTAGGCAAAAACCATACCTTTCCAAGCTCGAAAACAAATGCTTAGGGACTTCCCTGATGGTCCAGTGGTTACGACTCCACGCTTCCACTGTAGGGGGCATGGGTTCGATCCCTGGTTGGGGAACTAAGATCCCACATGCCACGGGGTGTGGCCAAAAAAAAAAAAAAAGAAGTCTATTTTAGTGGTGTTTTAAGGAATATGAGACTGTAGGCACTCACATGGCCAGTGAGCTCTGTTCATGATGGAAACCCCTGCGTCCTGGGGAGGCCTAGACCACGTGGTCCTGGAGGAGGGTCCCAAACGCAGACCAGACTAATAGACTAGGCTGGCCAGTGAGACAACTGAAAACGTTCTTCTTAACAAATATTCCCTTAACAAAGGCAATGCTTTGTGAAAAATGTTTTGTTTGATAGATCTATTTTATTCCAAAGCAAAAATAGCAACGTATTTATTTCTTCCAAAGCGTGTGGGTTAGTTCATTCTTTCATTCATTCCATTTATTCAAGTATTTATTGAGCATCTATTATGTGCCCAGTACTGCCTCTTTCCCACTGTGAGATCATTGTATATACTAACAGATGACATGCCTTCTATCCTTGAGGTGTCACCACAAAAAGTCTAAAACAGCCCCCAACTGAAAAATGCAAGCTACATACTACTACACATTCATATTTCTTACATAAAATATACATTTTCATACATAAAACATAAACATTCTCATATTTCTTTGCCAGCCCCCAAAACCCTAAAATATAAGGGCTGTCATTGAGCTTAACTCTCCTGGTCTTGATACAAAGAATTGGGGGTGGGCGCTAGGACCTACATGGACACAAAATATCCTACTATATTTGACAATCAATATCTTGGGATTATAAAACTGTCTGACACATGAGCGGAGGCATTTCCAGTGGAGAGCATCCTGGGTAATGTAATGGAGACGCGGACCTAATTCGATTGTGATTGCTGGGAGCGTACTGGCCATTATACTCTGTGGCCTATAGTTTTACTTTACTTGGCTTCTTTTTTTTTTTTTAACTTTACTTTTACTTTAGGCACGAAAGTCCTGCAAAATGAGATTGCTTTTGTCAGCTACTTATTGGCCAGAGACACTGCAGTGGCTTAGAAATTCCTTGGAGCACTGAGACCAAGACCCTCTGTACCTTAAAATTCAGCAAGCGACCTGAAAGTCTCTCTACCATGGAGCTAGGAAGTCAAAGCTTATGTTACCATTTTCGTCTTGAACTCAGATGAATATTACTTCACTCTTGCTTTAACCAAATATGAAACAGAATAAGAGAACCTCTTCTTACACTAAGCGGTTTTGCACTGTAGAAAGTTTATCCACCCAGGAATAATCAGGATCGGGATCTTGAGTTTTGTTAATCACCTGTTGAAAACATTGGCAAAAATCAAAAGGAGAACAGCATTCAATTGATAACCACACTGGTGACAAGAAGATTTTCAGTGTTTTTCTCTTCTCTCTCAAACACACTTTAAAATATGACCATGTCACCCTGCATTCTGATTCTGTGGGCATCTCTAGACTCAAATGTTTCTGATTCTGTTTCTCTTTCACTCAGAATGGTCTGGCAGTGGGCAACTTCTCTGTTTAAATGTTTTTCACAGCTTATTAAATGGCTATTTTGATACACCTGTCAAAGCTAACAAAAGTTATTAATGCTTTCATTTTACCTGCAAATTATAATAACTTGTAAAGAAATTAGAACTTAGACTCTTCCACTATGGAATACCTAAGATCAACAGGCATATTTTTATCCAGATTTTTTAACTAAATTAGTTAACGAAACATTTCCAGCCTTGTTTTAAGATTAGCTAATATTCTAAGTCAGGAAAAGTTATAAGCAAATTCATAATATTTCTACTATTGAATGTAATCATCTTTGTCTCTTAGCTGAAGTTTCCTTGATGCCATACTCCTAATGCTGTCATAAGAGATGAGAAACTATTGTACATTTGACTTCTACGTTATGTGCTAAATCAAGCTTTCCTTTGGCAATCATGCTTTCTCACCCCACGAGCAGCTCGTGATGTATGGCAACATCGTAACCAATACTTTTTATGTATCCTTAAACTTCAGTTTGCTTACATACTTCCATCTTGATGGAAAAATCTAAGGCCATTAGCTTACTCTGTAGCTTTTACCAAGTTGCATTTATTTTCCTTTCTTCCCCCTTTGTGTGCAGGGAAGTTGGTTAGGAGGTATCTGGGTCCCTAAAGTGGGCAAGGAACACCAGACGCCTTCTCCCCGTCTCACTCCTTCATTCTCTCTGAAACATCTCCCTGATCAGAGAGGCCTACGGATCAATACATCTCTTTCCTCTTACACCTAAGCTACTTATTATTTGACTTTAGTGTCTATTTAACTAAGGTTTCTGTCACCTTAGTTGATAAGAGTTTTGATAGGGGAAGAAGGAAGGGGAAGAAACGATTCATTCTGAAGTAAGGAGTAGAGGCAGCGCCTCAGTGTGTGGGTGGGAGGTGGGATTTCAAGGGCGGCAGCCAGCACTGGGCCCTGGGCAGGTGCACTCAGCATCCGAGGCGCCGGAGTCTGTGCTCACGGCCGTGGCCGTTTGCCCTGGAACAACATCTGTATATGGAGCCACTGGCACTAGTGCTGCGGGCTGTCTTGTAAAGGTTGCCCCTGTTTAACCTAGACTTGCTATTCCAGACTAATTTATGTTCTTCAGGGTCAAAACAGTGACTCCTTCCATATTTCCCGTCTTCACCTTTGAGTGGAATGGGATATGCCAGAAAAGAGAAATAGAAAAAAGTCAGGTCTAATTCCCACTTTCGTGTGACTTGATTTACCCTTTCACTGGCTTTGTCTTATCTGTGGTCCCTGCCCTCCCCCAATCCTACTTTAAAACCTCCTTCCTCCCCCTTTCTAAAGTCACTTTCATGTTCCTCTTCAGTATTTAGCATTCCCGTACTGCGGAAATCCTTAAGTTATTCCAGAATATGGGCTTGTGTGCACGTCTCCTAGTAGGGATCTACCGTTAGTAAAAATAAGTAGACCTCTGTGTTTGTTGAGCATCTTTACTGTGGAAATATGGATTGCTACATAGACCCAGCCATAATAAATATGCTAAAATATTTCAGATAGCTCTGATTTAAAAAAATACCCCATTACCCTCTTATCTGCGTTCAAATCCATGCATTTTCCTTTTATCTTAATTATATGTTTCAGATCAAGGTGGTTCTCATTCTCTACTCACATGTTCTGTTATTAATGGTGTGGTGTCCACAGAATATGTGTTATTTGGTATTTTGCTTTTGATGAACAAAAATATGAAAGCACTGCAAAGAAAATAAATTTTAGTGACATTTATCATAACCCTGGTTCACATTAAGTTCACTGAATTTTAAGGGAAAACACAGCTTAAATTAAGTCTTAACGATACGATGATTACTTCCAAACTGCCTCTTTGGCGGTCCTGCCATTTCTCCAGCGCTGCTGTTCTCTTTGACATCTCTCCTTGTCCTTAATTACAACAGCTTAAAAGCTAGACTCATAAGCTTCCCTCCCAAATCAGATCTTTCTCCTGATTTTCTTGTTTTAGTCAATGGCCCCATCTTTCTGTTTATTCATGCTTAACCCTGGAATCACATGGTAAAAAACACAAATGAAAACACCTTGAAATAATATATCTCACCTGTTCTATTGACAAACCCCCCCCCCCAAAGCTTAACATCCTCAATTGGACAAACTTGAGGAGGTAAGTACCACTGGTGTGAGTGCAGAACTGTGCGACCCCCTACAGAGGAGACCCTGGGGCCATGGACCAAAGGCACAGGTGTGTCCACTCGTAATCCTACCGGTCCTGCTCCAGGACCTCTAACACAAGTACGGCCACACTCAGGTGAGCCGACCCTCATGATCGTCCAGTGGAATATGACACAGCCATAAAAAAGGAATGAGGATGCCCTCTGTGCTCTGACATGGAAAGACCTCCAAAGTATATTTTAAGAGATAAAAACACACGCTTATGCTTAACGCCTGTCCCTCCTAAGGCACTGACTGTTCATGTACAGTATCTTTGTAACAAATGCCTCACTGACCTTGACTTTTGAACCACGCAAAAATGCTAAAATGTGTTAAAATATTAACTTAAGGAAACTAACAACTTTGGTATACTTTTGATTTTCCTTTTTAAAAACATTTGCATGGTTCAAAAGTTAAAGCAATATAACAAGTTTTCAAAGCACACGAGACTGAAATAGTATAGGTAGCTGAGTGCAGACTAGTGAACCCAGATATGCTATCTTTTGTACAAAAATTAAAAATGTCGAGTGAGCTTCCTTAGTTCAGTTTCTTGGCTGCTTTATAAACTTGAATGGTTCCATATTCCCTTCCATAGGAAATTCAAGTTTCGCTTTGATTTTTACTGCTCTCTGCTTCATGCCCCATTCAACCTTTCTCAACATAATCCCCCCATAGACTTCTTTCCCTGACCAGTCCTTGCTCCAAGCTTGTGTGTCCTGTTTGTGAGCCTTCCTTAGCTGGACACACCGTGTCCTCACCTCTTACCCAAACTAGAGAAGACGTGAAGTGCTGACTGTGAGAAGGGAGCCCCACTCCCGGCCGGTGCTCCCCTATCTTCCTCTTCTCTGAATTCCCAAAACACTGAGAATCGTCATCACACGGTCCAGACCATCTGCCACAGGTCCATGTAATCTTTTTTCTCTAAAGACTTTCCAAAGCAATAGAAGATAGGAACCACATTTTCCATCTGCTTCAAGGTCCTTGAAGTACCTGACGCTCAGTAAAATTGAATGCATAAAACCTGATTATATGTGTCTATCTTAATTGTTAAATAGGCATGTGTGTGCGCTCGTATATATGTTAATTTGCAAAGCTTAACATTAGACACTGCAACTGCATTTTCTTCTCAAAGTTACCATGAAAACCCTCTACTTTGTATAGACCCGTCTGTTTTTCAATAGAGGATGATATGTTAGAAATATACTTGAAGGACACAGAGAAAAGCCCTAGAGTGCTTCTTCAAACACCTGTGTGACCCTCCAACAAATCACTTAACCTCTCTGACCCTCAACTTTTTTCATCTAAAAAATGGGGAGGGACTTCCCTGGTGGCGCAGTGGTTGAGAATCTGCCCGCCAATGCAGGGGACACGGGTTCAAGCCTCGGTCTGGAAAGATCCCACATGCCACAGAGCAACTAAGCCCGTGCACCACAACTACTGAGCCCCCGAGCCACAACTACTGAAGCCCACATGCCTAGAGCCCGTGCTCTGCAACAAGAGAAGCCACCACAATGAGAAGCCCACGCACCACAGTGAAGAGTAGCCCCTGCTCGCCGCAACTAGAGAAAGCCCGCGCGCAGCAACGAAGACCCAATGCGGCCAAAAAATTTTTTTAAATACATAAAAAAAAATAAATAAATAAAATAAAAAAAGGAGATATACTCACTTTACAGAACTGTGATGAGAATTAAATAATAATGGCTACAAAATTCTCAGGGTACTTTTTGGCACTTTTTGGTATTTTTGAGATAAAATCTCAAAATGTGTTAGTCAGTTGAGAAGTTTAACTGCAAATTGGATGGGAGACGGGGTGCTGAGCATGAGGAAGAAATGAAGACTAAGGAATCAGTGGTCTGAGCCTGTGTACTAGACACAAAATGGGTGAGCCAGAAAGAAGAATCCAGCTCAATTAGGTCAAGAGGAGATCTGGTGGCGCTGAGTTAGGACAAGGTAATGAGATGTATCTTATGGATATGAACATAAAGCCAAATAGATCACAAGGTCTTCTGGGCTACAGACTTGAAGAACTTGGTACAGTGTGTCAAACACAAAGTTCCATGATCGAGTCTGTGAATGCTTTCAAAAGCATGGGAAACTTTAAAAATAAATCAATATGTTATACGCAAGGGTACTTCTCTATACTTTCAACCTTTCCCATTTCCCTAGATTTGCAACCCTACACACATTACTATTAGTAAAACTCACATGTGTGTTTACACTGACAACTGATTTCAACAAGCATCTATTATATGTCAAGCACTGTGTAGCGAAGTCTGATAGTGATGGTGGGAGAAATGGTGCACAAAGAAAATAACAGACTTTGTCTTTCAGGATCTCATAGTTTAAGGATAAAGAGGGTTGTCTGAATCATACAACACAGACCCTGAGAATGTGGGTAATAGAAGAAGTGCAAAATACAACGGGAGTTTAGGGGCGACTCATTCTATTGATAACTAGGAAGAAGAAAATCAAGAAAACATCATATAGAATGGGAAATCTTAACTGATATTTCAGGGAGGCAGAGGAAAGGGCTTTTGGGGCTGAGGGAAGTGTCGGGTATAAGTAACCCTGGGTCAGTGAACTGACAACCCAGGGCGAAACTGTGCTAGGAAGAAGTGTTGAATCTCCAACTGCGGAGGACATGCTGGATTAAGGAGACAGATTTATTCTGAATCCAGTGGGGAGCCTTCAGGGGTTCCTAAATAGAAGAGTGATGTCCTGATTTGAGAGCAGATACAAGCAAGTCATACTGGCAACAGGAAAGAATGGAACTAGGGAAATGAGATGTGAGATTTTTACAGCTGTATACAGGTGGGTAGGTAGTATGGGACTGAGGGAAAGGAGAGGAGGAACCTGTGAAAGATTCAGAAAGAATTTTACAGGATTTGATCTGGGGTCAGGTACAAAGAAAAAAATTCAAGATGCCCGAGGTTCTGAATTTGAATGACTGTGGCTAATACCTTCTACGGAGAGAAGGAACGCAGGAAGAGGGACCAGTTTTCAGGGAAGGCTAAAGTAAGAAAAGTAATTCTGATTGGGAGATGTTGAAGGCAGATAGAAAGGAACCACCAGCCCAGGGTTTGTGCAGGGCTGACCTTGTGCCTGACCTGGCAGGGTCCCCTTCCACGGGTAGCCCCACCTGAGATGGAGTAGGAGGCACCCGGGGGGCATGCACGTCGAGATGTTCAGCCTGGTCCGCAGTTCTATGTAAGGACTGTGGCTCTGAAGAAAGCTAACCGCTAGAATCAAAGATCTGGGTTTCCTCACAACACAACTCTACAGCGGAAGCAAGTTAAGGAAGTAGAGAAAAGAATGGAGAGTAGATTCAAGGATAATTCAAAGCCTTTTTTATTTTTTAATTTTTATGTATTTAATTTTGGCTGCATTGGGTCTTCATTGCTGCGTGCGGGCTTTCTCTAGTTGCGGCGAGCGGGGACTACTCTTCGTTGCGGTGCGCGGGCTTCTCATTGCGGTGCCTTCTCTTGTTGCGGAGCACAGGCTCTAGGCACGTGGGCTTCAGTAGTTGTGGCACGCAGGCTCAGTAGTTGTGGCTCGTGGGCTCAGTAGTTGTGGCACATGGGCTCAGTAGTTGTGGCTCGCAGGCTCTAGAGTGCAGGCTCAGTAGTTGTGGTGCACGGGCTTAGTTGCTCCGTGGCATGTGGGATCTTCCCGGACCAGGGTTTGAACCCGTGTCCCCTGCATTGGCAGGCGGATTCTTAACCACTGCGCCACCAGGGAAGTCCTCAAAGCCTTTTGTTAATAGAAAAGGAAATCTGTCTTGCTGTGAACTCCGACTCCTGGATCTTCACTGAAGCGTGTCTAAGAGAGTGTCCTGGACTTTGTTTCTTGGTATCCGCTCCACTTCCACCCTGAACCACAGGGACCAGAAGACTGACAACTACATTTTCCCAAACTGTGCTTCATCTCAGCTTTGCCAGCGGTGGGGGGGCGGGGGGGTCGGGCATCATCTTGCCTTGGCTGGCTGCAGGCGTGTCAGCAGCTCAGGGCAGGCACATTTCTCCCCCGAGTGCCAGCTGGGGTGGGTGCCCTGGGGCTCTGGGTGATGCCACCTTCTCCCTTTGCTCTTTTGGGCTTTATAACACTTTTTGTCAACAATTCCCTGTGTTAAATCCTCTGCTGTTTAAGATGCCTGGGGTGGTCTTGGATATGGAGACTGACTGATACTTACCCTGGATAACACGTAGGGAAGACGTAAGGCTAGACATGACCTTAGCAACGCTTTACAATTGCTGTACAGAGGATGGGAGCAATTGTTTCCATTTTAAAAAGAAAAGCAACATCCTAAACCAATGTAACCAGATTCCAAGTTTCCTTATAGTGGCTATGAAACTCCAAGTCATTTCAATGAATTCCCTTAAGAACAAACTGATTTAACGGAGTTAAAATGGAAAGGTTCCAGAAATTCCTTTTAGTAAAAGGTAAAAAATATTAACAAACAGAAACCTCAGTTAAATCAAGTCGAGAGACCAGAATGGGGAGCTCACATGCCCTGTGATTATAGCAGAGCCCAACAGGAAAGAGAAAGACCCCTCTTCCTTCCTGGCCAGGCCTCAGCTGGCCGACAGCCATGGACTCCTTGTTTACTATAACCCTCCCAACTTCCTTGTGTCCTCTATAAAAGCGTTCTCCTTCCCTTGATGTGAGGGACTTGTACTGGCTCGCCATGGTTGCAGACCCCGAACTGCAATTCTCTGCTGATGCTGAATAAACCCATTTTTGCTGGGGACAATCTGGCCGTCTATTTGTTTCAGGTCAACAAAAGAAACTTAGAAGAGAGCCAGGTTGCACCACAGAAGAGACCACTGCATTTTCCTGCCTCAGACCAAGATCCAGACTAAGCTGGGTGACTCCCAGACACGCTGGCTAGTTAACTGTTGAGATGGACAACGTAGGCCCAAAGGGGTAACAGTAACCGAACATGAAATAGTTATTAATTAAAAGAGTGACTATTGTAATTAAAATTACCCACCATATAGAGCGTTAGCCATGTGTCTAGCACTATACGTAGCACTGAACATATTTATTTAATCCTCAAAATATCCTATGAGGCTGGTGCAATTATTATCCCCACCTTATCCCCAGATAAAGAAACCAAGGTTTAGAGAAGTTAAGTGATTTGTCCAAGGTCACACAAGTAGAAGTGATAGAACGTGAATAATTTGTAATTTTAGAGAATGTACACTTTCCAAAGGAAGAAGGAATATGGAGAAAAACAAAGCCTGATGGACTGGATAAATTGGCCTCAAATTATCATTAAGTCAAGACTAAGGCATTCTACATTCCAATTTTGGGGTGTAAAGAAATGTTTTTTGAGAGAGCTCTTCAAAGCTCGAATGCTATGTGAATTGTACAAAATATACAAAATTGCCTCTCACCAAAAATGTCAAGAATCTGCTATTTTAGAATAATCAATGTTATTTCCTCTCCGATTGGCCTGGAAGAACTCTCTAAGGCAACGTTTCAACGACAAAGAGATTGTTCCTGAATGTGGCTGGAGAAAAGCCATCAACCGCAGGAGGAAGGGAAATATAGTGTTCTTTCCCTGAAGAATAAAAAAGTACTAAAATCTTCGCAGGCAATACTATCCATTACGAGAGGTGCTGACGGGAAATACAGATGGGAGTCTAGAGAGGAAAAGGGACCGAATCTAAGGTGACCTAATTCTGTGATGGTTTTATGGACTGAACACTGCCATTCAGAGATTCAAAGTCATTTTCATCCTCATTCATACAGTGAATATAACTAGACATCCCCAAAGAGGTATTTACATGAATGTGTGTTGTCACAGGTGAGAGAGTGGTTATCTGAGCGGGTTGAGAAGAGCTGAGTGATGTGACAGGAAAGCGGAAAGTGAGTGGCAAAGAATACATGAGTAATAAGAGAGAATCAGTGGCTATTTCAGAGCATCAGGAAGCCAGAATAACATTGACTTAACAGCATTTTCTAGTTCGCAAAATACTTTAATTCCATTTGATCCTCATTTATGAGCTATGTCTTATGATTTTTCTGAATATTACAGATAATGAAAATGAGCTTCACAGCAGCTAAAAGGTTTCCCAGGGTCTCAGAGCTTTTGACCACTGAGGCTGGGGCCCCTAACCCCAGACCTGATACTTTCTGTCCTCTGAAGCCATGCCTGTCAATGTAAATGAAGAATCTGAGAAAAAACCATGTTGATTGATGAGACGTGGGTGTCAAACAATGTAAATACATCAGGATCTTTAACAAGTGTTCTGAATGTTGGGAAGAAGAGTTAAATCATAAGAAATGGCCATGTACCTTACTACTGACAGCCCAGCTCCGATGTAATTGAGCAGTGGTTTTGACACCTCTTCTGCATCCATTCCAAACCAGCCAAACCTGGAAATTGAAAGAGTCATATCAAAGTAGATATTGTTGAATATGTGTTCATCACAGTGTTTAAGGCCATGGACTCGGGGTCAGATTCCTGGATTGAAATCCTAGGTCTCTTACCTACTACCTGTGACTTGGATAAGTTAACTATCTTTATTGTGCCTCAATTTCCCATGTTTAAAGCTGGGACAATTATACCTATAATTATACCTCACGTACATGTTTCTTAAGATTAAATGAGATAGTATATGTAAAAGTACTTGTCTAAAAGAAAAGTCCCTTTCTCATTAAGACTAAGGAAGAAGGAAGAAAAAATAGATTAAGTGGATAATCGAATGCTGATGAGTTGACGGCTACTCTGTATAATACTTGAAATAGACTTCAATAACTGCTTGGTTAAAGATCCCTGCTCTTTGGCATCCCTTTAAATTCCTTTTTTTTTTTTTTCCATGCCTTGAGGTTGTAGTGATTATCACCGACAATCACTGTGAACCACCCAGGGCCAGAGAAAGGAGGCAAGGACAGGAAAAAGAAAACAGCACTTGTAAAAAGCAGGGCAAGGATGAGGAAAGGACAGGAAAGAATGTACTGGAAGTTAGTTGGCTTTGTTATAACTGAGGTTGTTGTAGTGCTTTGAGCGGGAAGAGGAGCCCGGAAAGCAAGGTTAGAGCAAAAGCCCCCTTTCTATTTATTTTCCCAAACTCAACTTGAATGTTCATCTTAATGCTGAGTGAGGGTGGTGCATCTTCTCAGATGATAAGGCTGTTCCCAGGCTGCACCGGACAACAGGGCAGCTTCCACCAGATACGGCGATGGAGCACTTGACACGTGGCCAGTGCAGCCGAGGAACTTGATGCTTAACTTTATCACATTTTAATTAATTTAAATTTAAATACACATGGCCACATGTGGCTTGCGGTGACCCTATCTGGAGAGCTCAGCTCTAGAGCTGGGGGTTGGCAAACTTTCCCTTAAAGGGCCAGAGGGTAAATATTTTAGACTTTGCGGGCTGGTTGGCCTCTTGCAACTACTCACCTCTACCATTATAGGGAACAAGCAGTCACAGACACTCCTTAAACGGATGTGTTTGGCTGTGTTCCAATATCACTTTATTTACAAAAATGGCTGGGAAGCTGGACCAGGGTTTGCTGACACCGGCTCAGACCCTAGAGGGAAGAATGTGGGCTTTAGAACCAGCAGGCCTGGATTTGAATCTGGCTGATTAGCTCTGTGAACTTCAGCAAGTTCCTCATCTTCTTTGTGTGTCAGTTCTCTTATAAGATAGCACTTACCTCATATAGTTGTGAAAATGAGATGGGAATAATGTGTATAATATGTCCAGCAAATTGCCACACATAGAAAGGGAACATAAATATCAGTGTCCTTTCTCTCTCCCTACTTTGTTCCCTAGAGACAATTCTTTACTTTATCTTGATCAGAGTGTTAGATCACTTCTTTAGAACTTAAGGGAAATGGTAATTCAAGGTAGCATATGTTATGTGTATGCCTTACCAGTGGTGACTTCTGTGAGGGTAGGAACCAAGCATTATTCCTCTCAGCTAGTCCCATTCTTAGCACTGGCCTTACACAGAGTGTGAGTGCAGAGAATCATAGTTGAAACACTTTGCTTTGTGTTACCTTGAGCTTGCCCAGCCGATTAAGGTATTAAATGATCCCCAGATTAAGATTCCAAGGCCCAAACCGATGGTTTTGATAATTGGGACAACCGCAATGTTTCCTGTAGATGAAATATACAGAAGAAAGGTTTTATTTCCAATACAGAAAACATGTTTATCAATTGAATTAATTTTTATTTTAATTTCAACTGAAGCTCATGGGAGGGTTCCCTTTTCTCCACATCTTCGCCAGCATTTATTGTTTGCAGGTTTTTTGATGATGGCCATTCTGACTGGTGTGAGGTGATACCTCATTGTAGTTTTGATTTGCATTTACAATAGCCATGGAAGTAACCTAAATGTCCATCAACAGAGGAATGGATAAAGAAGATGTGGTACGTGTATACAGTGGAATATTACTCAGCCATAAAAAGGAATGAAATAATGTCATTTGCACCAATGTGAATGGGCCTAGAGATGATCATACTAAGTGAAGTAAGTCATACAAAGACGAATATCATATGATATTGCTTACATGTGGAATCTAAAAGAAGGCTACAAATAAACTTATCTACAAAACAGAAATAGAGTTACAGATGTAGAAAATAAATTTATGGTTATCAGGGGGTAAGGGGGGTGGAGGGATAAATTGGAAGATTGGGATTGACACATACACACTACTATATATAAAATAGATAACTAATAAGGACATACTGTATAGCATAGGGAACTCTACTCAATACTCTGTAATGACCTATATGGGAAAAGAATCTTAAAAAAGAGTGGTTATATGTATATTTATAACTGATTCACTTTGCTGTACAGCAGAAACTAACACAACATTGTAAATCAACTACACCCCAATAAAAATTTAAAAAAATAAAACAAAATAAAGATTTAATAAAAATGAAAAAAAAAAAGCTTATGGGATTTGGACAAACTTAGTAAAGCGCAATTCATCATTTTAAAAATAAAACAGCCACATGTTTTGGCATTTAAACTCATGATTATGACTGCTAAAAGAGCCAGGCTTGGGGCAAAGTCCTACAGAGAAAATGTTGAATCAGCTCCTTGCCTAACTGCACCAGCGCTCTTCATCCTTAGCGTAGGTCTCTGTTTTGTGTCTTTTTGCAGAAGCCGGTCAATGATAAAAGCAGTAGTGACCATCCCCTCCGACTCGAACCAGGGCCAACCACGGGCAGATGTCCCTGTGCCAGTGCGGCCCCAGACTTTGCTCTCCCGTGCTCACCAACTTGTCTTCTGGATTCCTGCACCCAGTGCTTCGTGCTCTGGACTAAATTCATGGTTGCTCTTTCCAGTTCTTGATTGGCTGTCTGGTCTCAGTCAATCTCCTCTGGAAAGGTTCCCTCTCTTGGTTTCCAAGATCTCTCCATCTCCCAGTTCCCTCCTGTTTCTCTCTTTCTCTGGCTGCTCTTTCTCATCACACCTTCCGGATTTAGATGCCCTCTGAATATTTTCCCTAGAACACACCCCACCTCTTGCTGTATGCTTCTTTGCATACTTGACTAGTGTCATGGTTTCAGCTATCAGCTAGAGTCACATGCTCCCAGTGCTAGCCTGGACCTTCTCCAGAGTCTTAGTGCCAATAAGAAATTTCCAACACCAGGAACTTTCAGCTCAAAAGGTCCCAAATGAACTCATTATTTTCCCTTTCAGACATGTTCTTTTCCCTGTTTTCCTCATCCAAGTCAATGACACCATCACACTCCTAATCACTTAACGATAAAATGCCTACATCACCATTGGCTCCTCCCTTTCCTCTGCTCCCCACATCCAATCAGCTACTGTAACCTACAGCATCCCGGTCTGCAGCAGTTCTCAAACTAGACTCTAACCCACCGACTCCCAGTGGGACCTGCTGGGTGAATATAGATACTATGGCGGTTGTCAAGATCTGCAGGATGAATGGTTGCTTTCTCTGTTCCCCTCTCCCATTAGACATGGCAATCATAAGCATACTAAGGTATAAGTGAGCTATAATAATTACAACTCTAGTGGAAATTTAAAAGTTAACTCTTCTGTCCTCCAACTCATCATCTTCACTAAATCACTTAATTCTGTAGAGATTCAAATTAAGTAGTTACCCAATACATTTTTAACATTTAAAAATTTATTTGCTTTTAATCAAATGGCCTCTAGAGAGCCTTGATACTTGGGATTCTCTTTGCTAAAGAGAAGAAAACTCTCCTGGGGTGTATTTATATTAACAGAAGAAAAACATTCCTGATTGGCCAAGCAAAGGTGTGAGTTCTAGTTATATAACTTCAGGCAACAGTGAGAAGGCAACAGAGGGAAGATTTTTGTTTGCTTTTGTTTTTTTGCCGGTGCTTTTGAAATAATGTGTCTGTGTTTGTCTACTTTTAAGGACAAGTCCTAAAAATGATAGTAGTAGAAATGACTGTTTAATAAATATTTTCTGACAAACATAATGGGAAAGAAAGAAAGAAAGACCAGAACACTTAAACTTATATATGAGTTATGCTTGAACAGATAGAGAGTGAAACATTTTTCCTATAATAATTTTATATAATTATATATATAATATATAGTAATAATTTTACTATCACGATTATCTACCAGGAACTAAGAAAGAAATCATTAAAAGGAAAGAGTCAGGAAACGTAACAAAAATATTTATGGAGCATATAAATGAAAGAAACTAAACTGTTCATTTAGTTTCCTTCTATTATGAACCAGATTTATTTTGATCATAGCATAAAACGATTAAAGAATAAATTATATCAAATATTACCTGTTGCCCAAATGCAGCCCCCAACCATTGCAAAAGGCCAAAACTTAGGGCAATGTAATATCAGATTGACCACCAAGGCAACCAACCATATGGCAGCACAAAGTACCCACTGGAGAAACATTCCTGGAAATAAAAAAAAAAATTGGTGTCATTGGTTCAAACTGATTTAAGGAAATTAGTGCTTAGGAATATCAATGAATTATTACAGTAATGGTCACAATTTATTGCATGCCTATATGCCAGGCACTTTACATGTTTATTATATTTCTTGTAACTACTATGCATCATAATTAACCCTAATTCAAAGACAGAAAATGAATCTGAGATGAAGCAACTTGTCCAGATAGCTAACAGTTTGTAAAATTGGAATTTAAACTTAACTTGACTCCAAAGCTTGCTCTACACTGTGCATTCCTGCTTAACAGGGATCAAAATTCTACCAAAGAATGTTGGCAAGACCAAGACCATATATTTTTATTCAGATGCTATACTTAGTGCCATTCCTCACCAAAGACATGGCATTAAGAACTTCACAATAGCATGATAGTAATTTAAACCTTTGGGGATCATATGCGCCACTTTGGGATAAACATAAAGTCCTTTATGGGCATATGTAGGTCTCATGCACTTGGAGTTGAGTGTCGGCAATGAGTCAGACATTCCAGACCTGAGAATTAGCCTTCTAGGTCAGGGCTACTCCCCTTCCTATGCTCTGGGCTACCATCTGCCAGTTACTTGAAGGTCACATGGTGATATGAGGTGGATCTGTACTTTTCTGAGGCTTAGAAAGAGGGTTTAGGGATTAAAAGGATACAGAAAACATCGACATTGGAAAAAATACTAAGGTAGTTATAACTCAGTGTAGCACTTTTGACTCTATTGGAAAATTTTGACTATTTCTATTCAATCTCATGGTGGAGGAGAGGAAAAAAGGCTGTTAACCTCTAAGACAAAAAAAGTAAGAACACAGAGATGAAAGGGAACTTCGTTTTACAAATGAGAAACTGAGAACAAAAGAGCGGATAAGGTTTGTCTGGGATCACACAGTTCTTGTAGAACACCCAAAAGTCAGGTCCTCTACCCCTTAGTATGTTTTTTGTTATTCTTTTAGTACTTTTCATTCCTGTTCTAACTCCAAAGGGAAGAAGAAGAAAGGCTCTGGAGGGAAAAGATTTGTAACTCTATTGTCTTAGTGGTATAAAGACATAAGAAAAAAGCCTGAGATAAAGTTGAAAAAAAAAAAAGACATAAATTGGAGTGAAAACACTGTGCTTCCCACCAGGCTTTCACCATAACATCCCCAATCCCTCCTTCTGGCTTTAACAGGAAAGGCAGGTAGATAAAAACAACTACTGTTCTCCTTCCCTAAAATTCACATTACAGTCAGTTCTACCATAATGCGACATGTGTGTTCCTAAACATCACCGCACTGTGTAAAGTCATGTGATAAAACCTGCAGAACTTAGGGGGAAAATGGGGCTAAGGACACAACACTCAGAAACTTCATCAACAACTTATTAAGAAAAGATAGGAGCCTAAAAAAATGGTAGTGCAGTTTTACACTGGTTAAGTGGTTAAGACATTCACAAATGCTGCAATAAATATGGAACTTTACCTTAAAAAAGATCTGAAGTTGGCTTATGCAAATGGATGTCAGAAGTGTTGTAGCTTGTGAATTATTGGGAAGGTGGTGAATGAGGGTTTGAACACCAGATGTGTATGGGTGTGGTGTAACAGACCTGGTGGTTGTGTGAAGGGGTGTGTGTGAGCATATTTTGTGCATTACTATGCATCTTTGTTCATCTGGGTGCAGTTTTCTGTGTTCACCTAATGTTTGTCAGAGTCAGAATTGCTCATAGGCAAACACAAATTTCGTGTGATGTGCAAATTGTTTTCTATTATATCAATTGTGTTGGCAATTTGTGTTTGCAAAACAAGTGTTATCAGTAGAGCTAACTTCCATCTTTTCTAAACATAACAGACATGGCTAAAAAGCCTTCCCCATCCTGGCTTTATGATGAAACACAATCTTAAGGTTATCCTATACTGACTAGCAGTCAGATAACCTGTGGCATAGGCATTGTCAGATGATTTTTTTTAAGCTCTATTCATTTGGCTTCAGGTACAGCAAAATTCATTTTTATAGCCATCATTTATAAAAGACCGAAAAAGTGAACTTCACATTTAAAATTAATTTAAGACTAACAATGAAGGAAACATAACTACCATCGCCAGTCTCATATTTTTTAAGTGGTACAAAGTTTGAGCCAAACAAAAGGATGGCTGCAATAGAGGAGATGAAACCAGTGGTGAGGTCTGTTCCGTTATTGCTCATGGCTCTGGTCCTGCCCGAGAGCAAGCTGGTTCACTTTCAACTTGTTGTACTTTTCAAGAGCTTCTGAAATGAAAGGAATAAAAATGAAACAATTAAAAAGTTGTGAATCTGTGAGCAAATTGTGATCAATACATGATACTTATTGAGTTTTTGAAAAGTAGGTTAAGAGTCCTTCTTCCAGATAAAAAGTTAGAACATTATGAAATTATGTATTACATTCACACTCCATGTTCATTCATTCATTTTTTCATTTGTTTTGTCAACAAATATTTTTTGATCACTGACCTACAAAACAAACAGAAAAACAAGCAAAATTTGTCTTCAGAGCTTGAAAACCTAACTTCTTCCAAGACCTGGATACAATTTGTATGATATTGTAAAGAAATTCTTCTGTGTGTGTAGATTGTGTAATGAAGATTTGTGTACCAGGATCCTGTTCAGTTCAATTGGTTGTTGTGACAAGTAAATGACAGAGCACGGGTGAAGACTTTGCGAACTATCAGTGCCTTCTGAGCACAAGCTGTTCTACTATTTAACACGAGCTTAAGGGCACATTTAAGTTGTATTGTTGCTACATACTCAGGATCCCCTAGAGCTAAAGGCACTTTTCTTCAACAGTAGCACCACCTCGGTGTGTATTAGTTTAAATAGTTCATGAAATTATATTTGTGACTTTTAAAAAAACTGAACAGTTAGAAGAATCTCCTAAAGATCTCTTTAACAATCTCTTGAAGGTGGCCAAGATGGTGGAGAAGGAAGACCCAGAGCCCACCTCCTTCCAAAATCACAACTATTTACAAAGAAACTATCAGTGAAAATGACCTGAAGGCTAGCAGAAAAGATCTTCTACAACTAAAGATATAAAGAAGGAACCACAAGGGGATGGGAGGAGGGGTGAAGACACAGTAGAGTCGAGACCCACACCCATGGGTAGGTGACCACAAACAGTAGGATAATCACAATTGCAGAGATTTCCCCAAGGAGCGAGGGGTCTAAGCCCTACATTGGGCTCCCCAGACTGGAGATCTTGCACAGAGAAGATGAGTCCCCAGAACGTCTAGCTTTGAAGGCCAGCGAGACTTGCATTTGGGAAAACCAGAGGGCTGTAGGAAACAGAGCCTCTGCTCTTAGAGGGCGCACACAAAATCTCACACACTCCAAGACCCAGGGCAGAGGCAGTAATATGAAAGGAGCCTGGGTCAGACCTCTTGCTGATCTTAGAGAGTTGCCTGGAGAGGCAGGCGGCAAGCAATTCTCACCCTGGGGTCACAGATGTTGGCAACAGCCATTTTCAGGAGCTCATGCTGCCACTAGGACACTGGTGCTAGCAAGCACCATTTTGAAGTCCTCCCACTAGCCTATTGGCACTGGAATCTGGCCTCGCCCAAAGGCCAGTTGTCACCAGTCCTGTGATGCCCGAGGCTAAGCAGCCAGCAACGCAGAGACTAGCCCAACCCACTAGCAAGCCAGCAGAAGCCATAGGTAGCCCCCCTAGTCCCCAGTATCCACAGAACCTGGTCCTGCCTATCAGCAGGCCAAGACTAGCTCCAGGAACCCCTGGCTTGCAGGACTTGATTCTGCATTAGGGGGTCATGGAACTAGTGCTAGACCACTAGTACAGCATGTGAGATTTTGCATTCTCTCTTTAAGAGTGGAGTCTCTGTTTCCACACTGGGCTGGCACTAGACACATGACCCCCTGGTGCACTTCAGCCAGCTGCCTCAGGAGCTGGCCTCACCAACCAGTGAGTGGGCACCAGCCTTGGGACAACATGGTCCCCACAGCCAGCCATGCTGGGACTTGGTCACTTCCACCAGTGGCCAGCAGCCTCTGCACTAGGCAGGGTCTGGCAATCAACTGGGCTGAGGGCCAGGCACACCTACCAGTGTACCCACAGTAGTTGGCCCTAACACAGCAAAAGGGCTCATGCAGCCCATACAAGAAGCACCCCTAGAGAATACATCTCTGGTGACCAGGGGGGAGTGTGCTGCTGGGATGAATAGGATGTCTACTACTTAAGGCCACTTCTCCAAGATCAGAAGATATAACCAGCCTATCTAATACAGAGAAGAACAAAAACAAAGAACCAGAAAAATGAGGTGACAAAGGAATATTTTCAAAATGAAAAAACAAGATAAAACTCCACAAGAAATGCTAAGTGAAGTGAAGATAAGCAATTTACCCAATAAAGAGTTTAGGTAATGATCAGAGAGATGCTCAACGAACTTGGGGAAAGAATGGATGAAACAGTGAGAATTTTAACAATGAGTTAGAAAATACAAAGAAGAACAAAAGAGAGGTGAAGAACACAATAACTGAAATAAAAAAAGACACTAGAAAAAAATAACAGTAGATTAGATGATATAGAGGAAGGGATCATCAAACTGGAAGACAAAAGAGTGGGAATCACCCAAGCCAAACAGAAAAAAGAATTAAAAAAAATAAGGATAGCTTAAGAGACCCCTGGGACAACATCAAACATACTAGCATTCACATGAAGGGGTGTAGGAATGAGAAGGGAGAGAAAAGGGGCAGAAAACATATTTAAAAAAAATAATAGCTGATACACCATACTAACAAACTGAAGAATAAAAACCATATGATCATCTCAAAAGATGCAGAAAAAGCTTGATGATGTCAAAAACATTAAACATCTGGTGGGGATTAAAATGCAGGGTTATTGGGCTTCCCTGGTGGTGCAGTGGTTGAGAATCTGCCTGCCAATGCAGGGGACACGGGTTCGAGCCCTGGTCTGGGAAGATCCCACATGCTGCGGAGCAACTAGGCCCGTGCGCCACAACTACTGAGCCTGCGCATCTAGAGCCTGTGCTCCGCAACAAGAGAGGCCACGACAGTGAAAGGCCTGCGCACTGCGATGAAGAGTGGCCCCCACTTGCCACAACTAGAGAAAGCCCTTGCACAGAGATGAAGACCCAACACAGCCATAAATAAATAAATTTAAAAAAATAAATAAATAAAGGCAGAAAATGCAGGGTTATTAAAATGTATTCAAAGTTGAGAGATCATCAACTTAAAAAAATCACACACACACACACACATATATATATATATATTTATATATATATATATATGGGTTGCTATATATAAATTTCATGGTTACCACAAACCAAAAATCTATAATAGATGCACACACACAAAAAAAAAATAGAAAGGAATTTAAACATAATACTAAAGGTAGTCATCAAATCACACGGGAAGAGAGCAAAAGAAAAAAAAAAGGAGGAAAAAAGAACTGAAAAACAATCCCAAAACAATTTTTAAAATGGTAATAAGTACATACCTAATCATCAATTACTTTAAATGTAAATGGACTAAATGCTCCAATCAAAAGACACAGAGTGGCTGAATGGATTAAAAAAACAAGACCCATCTATATGCTGTCTACTAAAAACTCACTTCTGATCTTAAGCCACACCCAGACTGAATGTGAGGGGATGGAAAAAGGAATTCCATGCAAATGGAGGTCAAAAGAAAGCTGGAGTAGCAATACTCAAATCAGATAATATAGGCTTTAAAATAAAGACTGTTAACAAGAGACAAAGGCAGACATTACAGATTGATAAGTGGGTCAATACAACAAGAAGATATTGGGTGTAAATACATATGCATCCAACACAGGAGCACCTAAATACATGGGAAGGGGCTTTAACACTCCACTTACAGCAATCAACAGATCATCCAGACAGAAAATCAATGAGGAAACACAAGCTTTAAATGGCACATTAGGTAAGATGGATTTAGATAAATAGATAAATGGAGAGATGTTTATAGACCATTCCATCCAAAAGCAGCAGAATACACATTCTTTTCAAGTGTGCAATGGAGCATTCTCCAGGATAGATCACATGCTGGGCCACAAAATAAATCACATTAAATTTAAAAAACTGAAATCATATCAAGTATCTTTTCCAACCACAATGCTCTGAGATTGTAGAAATCAACTACAAGCAAAAAATTGCAAAAAACACTAACACCTGGAAGCTAAACAATATGTTACTAAACAACGAATAGGTCACTGAAGAAATTAAGAGGAAATCAAAACATACCTGGAGACCAATGAAAATTAAAACACAAGGATCCAAAATCTATGGGATATAGCAAAAGCAGTTCTAAAAGGGAAGTTTATAGCAATACAAACTTACCTCAGGAAACAAGAAAAATCTCAAATAAACAACCTAACCTTAAACCTAAGGGAACTAGAAAAAGAATAAAAAACAAAACCCCAAGTTAGTATAAGGAAAGAAATCATAAATATCAGAGCAGAAATAAATGAAACAGAGCCTAAAAAAAAAAAAAAAATCAAACTAAGATTTGATCACTGAAACTAAGAGCTTGTTCTTTGAAAAGATAAATAAAATTGATAAACCTTTAGTCAGATTCATCACGAAAAAAAGGTCCAAATAAATTAATCAGAAATGAAACAGTAATTATAACTGATACCACAGAAATACAAAGGATCATAAGATATTACTACAAGCAATTATATACCAATAAAATAAACAAATTAGAAGAAATAGACAAATTTCTAGAAATGTACAATATCCCAAGATTGAATCAAAAAGAAATAGAAAATATGAACAAACCAATTACGAAAATGAAATTTACTCAGTTAAAAAAAAAATTCCAACAAACAAAAATCCAGGACCAGATGGCTTCACAGGTGAATTCTACCAAACATTTAAAAAGAATTAATGCTTATCCTTCTCAAACTATTCCAAAAAATTGCAGAGCAAGGAATGCTCTATACTCTTTCTACGAGGTCAGCATCACTTTGATTTCAAAAGCAGACAAAGACATCACAAGAAAAGAAAATTAGAGGCTAACATCCCTGACGAACATGATGCAAAAATACTCAACAAAATATTAGCAAACTGAATTCAACAACACATTAAAAGGATCACATACCCTGATCAAGTAGGATTTATTCCAGGGATGCAGGGATATTTCAATATCTGTATATCAATCAGTGTGATACACCACATAACAAATTGAATAATAAAAACCATATAATCATCTCAACAGATGCAGAAAAAACTTCTGACAAAATTTAATATCCATTTATGGTAAAAACTCTCAACAAAGTGGATAGAGAGGGAACCTACCTCAGCATAATAAAGGCCATATATGACAAACCCACAGCAAAAATCATACTCAATGGTGAAAAGCTGAAAGCATTTCCTCTAAGATCAGGAACAAGACAAAGATGTCCACTCTCATCACTCTTATTGAACACAGTATTGGAAGTCCTAGCCGTGGCAATGTGGACAAAAAAAGAAATAAGAGGAATCCAAATTGGAAAGAAAGAAGTAAAACTGTCACTGTTTGCAGATGCCAGGATACTATATATAGAAAATCCTAAAAATGAATAAAAAAATCATTAGAACTAGTAAATGAATTCAGTGAAGTTGCAGGATACAAAATTAATATACAAAATCTGTTGTATTTCTGTACACTAAGAATGAACTATCAGAGAGAAAAATTAATAAAACAATCCCATTTACAATAGCATCAAAAAGAATAAAATATCTAGGAATAAATCTAACCAAGGAGGTAAAAGACCTGAACTTGGAAAACTATAAGACACTGATGAAATTGAAGATGATACAAACAAGTGGAAAACTATACCATGCTCATAGATCAAAAGAATTAATATCGTTAAAATGACCATACTACCCAAGGCAATCTACAGATTTCCTGCAATTCCCATCAAAACAGCAATGGCATTTTTCACAGAACTAGAACAAATAATTCTAAAATTTGTATGGAAACTCAAAAGACCCCAAATAGACAAAACAATCTTGAGAAAGAAGAAAAAAGCTTGAGTTATTATGCTCCCTGATTTCATACTTCTAAGCTACAGTAGTCAAAACAATATGGTACTGGCACAAAAACAGAAATATAGATCAATGGAAAAGAACAGAGAGCCCAGAAATAAACCTACACACATATGGTCAATTAATCTATGACAAAGGAAGCAAGAATATGCAATGGGGAAAAAGCCTCTTTGATAAACGGTGTTGGGTAAACTGGACAGCTCCATGAAAAAGAGTCAAACTGGACTGCTTTCTCACACCACGTACAAAAATAAACTCAAAATGGATTAAGGACTTAAATGTGAGGCCTGAAACCATAAGATTCCTAGAAGAAAACATAGGCTGTTCACTCTTTGACACTGGCCTCAGCAATATTTTTTTGAATCTGTCTCTCCAGACAAGGGAAACAAAAGCAAAATTAAAAAACAAATGGTGGACTTCCCTGGTGGTGCAGTGGTTAAGAATCCGCCTGTTAACGCAGGGGACACGGGTTCGAGCCCTGGTCCGGGAAGATCCCACATGCCGCGGAGCAACTAAACCCGTGCGCCACAACTACTGAGCCTGCGCTCTAGAGCCCACGAGCCACAACTACTGAGCCCGTGTGCCACAACTACTGAAGCCTGCGCACCTAGAGCCCGTGCTCCATAACAAGAGAAACCACCGCAATGAGAAGCCCGCACACCACAACGAAAAATAGCCCCTGCTCACCGCAACAAGAGAAAGCCCGCGCGCAGCAACGAAGACCCAACGCAGCCAAAAATAAATAGATAAATAAATAAATAAATCTTTAAAAAACAAAAACAAATGTGACTACTCTAACTAAAAAGCTTTTGCACAGCATGGGAACTACCAATCAAATGAAAAGGCTGCCTACTAAATCAGAGAAGATATTTGCAAATGATATACCTCATAATAGGTTAATATCCAAAATATACAAAGGACTCATAAAACTCAATATCAAAAAACAAATAACCTAATTAAAAAATGGGCAGAGGACGTGAATAGACATTTTTCCAAAGAAGACACACCCTTGGCCAACAGATACATGGAAGATTCTCAACAGCACTAATCATCAGAGAAATGCAAATCAAACCACAATGATATATCACCTTACACCTTTCAGAATGGCCATCATCAAAAAGTCTACAAATCACAAATGCTGGAGAGGGTATGGAGAAAGGGAACCCTCCTACACAGTTGGTGCGAATGTAAATTGGTGCAGCCACTATGGAGAACAGTATGGAGGTTTCTCAAAAAAACTAAAGATAGAACTGCCATATCATCCAGAAAATCCACTTCTTGGTATCATTCTGAAGAAAAACTGAAACACTGATTCAAAATGATATATGCACACCTCTATTCATTACATTATTTACAACAGTCAAGATATGGAAGCATCCTAAGTGCCCAGCAACAGATGAATGGATAAAGAAGATGTGATATACACACACACACACACACACACACACACACACACACATGCACACACACACACAACATAGAATACTACTCAGCCATAAAAATAAGGAAATCTTGCCATTTGTGAAAACATGGATGGACCTAGAAGGTATTATACTAAGTGACATAAATCATATGGAGAAAAATAAATACCGTATGATTTCACTAATATGTGGACTCTGAAAAACAAAACAAAGGAACAAACATAACAAAGAACAGACTCATAGATACAGAGAACAAATAGGTGGTCACCAGAGGGGAACAGGGTTGGGGGGTGAGTGAAATAGGTGAGGGAGTTAAGAGGGACAAACTTCCAGTTACAAGATAAATGAGTCCCAGGGATAAAGATGAAAGGTACAGTATGGGGAAAATTGTTAATTATATTGTAGTAACTTTGTATAGGGAACGATGGTAACTAGACTTATTGCAGGGATCCTTTTGTAATGCATAGAAATATCGAGTCACTGTATTGTGCACCTGGAAATAACAGAGTGATGTAGGTCAACTATACCTCAATTGAAAAAAAAAATAGGTAGACACTGGGAGGAAATGTGTCAAAATGCTAAAATAGTTATCTCTGGAGGGTGGGGATTATGGGAGACTGCAAATTTTTACGTTATGCTTTTATGTGTTTCTGGTAGTGTGCAGTGAACATGTATTGCTCGTAATATGAAAACAAAGCAATAAATGTCATCAAAAATGAAATGAAAAAAACATATCTCTTAAATCCCTTCCAGATTAAGGCTCTTGAAAAATACCTTCAGGACTCCCCGACAGTACAAGGTCAGCAGCTGTGTCTTGCGTAATACTATCAACCAGCCAGCAGAACAAAGGCGAGCAGCTACTCAGATATCTGTGCAATCCGGCAGCCACTGGCCACGTATGGGTAACGGAATCTTCATTAACATCAATTAAAATTTAGTAAAAGAAAAAAACTCAGTTCCTTAGCTAAGTTAACTACATTTCAAGTGCTCAATGGCCACATATAATCAGCAGCTACCATACTGGACAGAGCAGATTATATGTAGAACACGCCTATCATTGTAGAAAATTCTACTGGGCAACACTGCTAAGCTTATTAGAAAGTTCTAGTTTCCTAAAGGACCAAAACCCAAATGGCTAAAAACCAGACATTTTTCATAAGATAACATCTGGAAAAGGGTGTTGAACATAATTCACTGTTTTAGTTGTACAAGCTACATGAGAAAAAAATAACAGTCATTTTTAACACAGGAGGTAACCAGAGTCATGCCACAATACCATTTTGAAATCATTTTGCACATTGACTTTTTGATTCATTCACTTCTCTATATAAATCTTCTGGAATGGAATTTAAAATAATCCAGTGGTTTTTTTCCCCCAAATTTAATATTATAGTGATAACCTCTTGTGGATATGTATTGAACAAAGTACATCTGAAATTACCTTTCCTTATTATTTTATTTTACAATGATAAATTTTTACATTTAAGGTGTTTCATTTTTTTTCACGTATTGTTCCTTATGTGTTCTTTGCAGAGAATTATCAAATATACAACTACCTACAATATATCTTCTTTGGTATTATTAAACATAGTTTAACCCAAAACAGGAATAACTTCAAATTGATGAATAAATTTTAGCAAAAAAGATATCTATTTAAAATCTTGTGTGTTTTCTTAAAATAAGACAAAATGCTGTTAAGACAATATCCTCCATGGGACCATAGTTGAGGAAGAGATGCTAAGACATTTAAACACTGACCCAGTAACACTACTTCAATAAAAATAATAATAGTCTTACTATTAGATGCAAAGAAAGTTTCAGCCCTGTGGCTTCCATCAATGGCTTCCATGGGTTTTGCTCAAGGGTCAAGCTGGTGGATTGTTGCTAAAATACCAGAGCTGCAATAGGTCAGAGGAGCAGGAGGTATCCAGGAAGGATATCACACGACTGAGGACACATGATTAAGTTCAGCTAAGAAACTAATTTTGTTTCCATTTTAACTAAAATCAGCTAAGCGAAAAAATCCCTTTATAAGCACATTGCGAAGAGAATGCCTACCCTTAAAAAAATAGCAACATGAGCAAAACGATGTGTCTACTGAAGAATACTGACAACCCTAAACCTCTCAGGTTTCCTTGAAAGAATAATCTGGCGTGCTAATCACGGCGCATACACTGCATTTTGACTGCTGAGTGAACATTAACCAGTGTTACTTAGTTATTACCTGCAAATAAATGAAGTTTATTGCATGCCCCTCTGGTACATTTCAGAAAGCATGTGATCTAATTTCACTGTGGGTTGGCAATGTTTACTATCTTTAAGGAAGAATCTACCTCATTCTAAATCAATGAAGTTCTGTGGAAAGGAAAAAAATATCACTCCAGCACACTCTAGACCCAGTTTTTTAAAATGCAAACCTGTTGAGTTAACAAGGCTCAGACTACTTTTGAATAATATTTAAATTAACTTAATATACTTTAGACTAAAGTAGTTTTCACATGTTTAAGTATATGCTGATATATTGTTAAACTATATTCATTTATTTTTGTTCTAGTACTTTTGTTTCATTGAATAGTACTTCTCCCTTAAATCTCTCGTAGTAGTTTAAGCTTTTTCCTGTGAACCTCTCTCTCTGGAGACCTTTTGTTAGCATTTAGTATGTGCTGATCAATATTCCTTGCTCCACTTCACCTAAGATTCGGTTTTAGTTTCGTGTTAATTTCCTCAAATCCCCTGGCAAGCTCCTCCGGTGTCTTGGCTAAAATTAGCAGTGCTTGAACCTACTTATTCTGAGCCTTGATTTTTTTTTTTTTTCTTTTCAATCAGGAGCACTTTTTGAAAATTTATCAGACACTCCCCTGCAAAGCTGCTCGGGTTTCCTTGAGTTGCGGTCCTCGCCGCGCCCGGGGCCGCGGCTGAAATTCCCTGGGCTCTGCACCCGGGCGGCCGCCTCCCCCGCGCCGGCGCCCAGCCTGCACCCGCCTGATTCCCTCTGCGCCGGGCACCCGGCCAGCCTGGACTTCCTGCGGGACCCTTACCTGTGCACCTGCCGGAGGGGAGGGCGGGACTCCGGCACCCACGTTCCCGCGCTAGTCCGGGCGCCGTTCCTTACCGCCGAGACGGTGACCGACGCACCTGGCGGGGGGGAGGAGGGGGGAGGGCTTAGCAAAGGAGACCCGGGACCTGCCCGGAGCGGCAGGTTGGAAAACACCTTCTTCCAGCTGCTGGGCAGCGGACGGTCACGTGACTGCATGTGAAGTCACCAGGCCCTCTGTCAATCAACCAGCAAACTAGAGAGGTTTTGTGCATCTTAAGAGATGATTGCTTAGGGAACTCTGAGCGTGTCACCCTCTCCAGATGTCGCAGGGCTTGGTATGATTTGTACCGTTTATGGATAAAAGGACAAGGAATTTCACACAGTCGTTAGAGATTATCTAAAGCTGAATTTTTTTTTTCATGGAACGTCAAGAAATTCATCTGAACCACTAATGTCACTAATTATCTCTTGCGACATCACCAGATTTCACTTGTAATCACTAATCCTTTATAAACGCCCCCAGACCATTTGTCTGTATATTTATTTGGTCTATTCTGAGGGCCGAGAACAGATCTTCTAGACGCTCAAGGCTGACTGCCTGTAACAGTCCCCAGGGGAGAGTTTCTGTCGTGTTTCGTTTTTTAAGTACTAATACCTGCACCCCACACCAGACCAACTGAAATAGAATCTCTAGGGGCGTGGCTGGGACACGTTCTCTTTTAACACCTCCTCCAGGCGAGTCTAATGTGCAGCCAGGATTGAGAATCCCATTCTAGACCAACAGCTGTGACATTTTACTGCTGGTAAGAATTACCTGGAGGATGGATCAAGAAGCAGACTCCTGACATCTTGATTTAGATTTTGAGACACGTTGCTCTAGGCCTCCACTGTCTGATATGTGGCCACTAGCAGCTATTTAAATTTAAGTTGGGATTAAAAATTCAGTAGTTCACCTGTACTTTTCAAGTGCTCAGCAATCACTTGCAGATGATAGAACATCTCTATCCTGCAGAAAAGTCTAGTGGACAGCACCATCCTAGACTGTCAGCCCTGGGGGTGCAGCTGTGACTTATGCAGAATCCACCCTCATGAAGATTCCAGAATAGCAAGGGACAAAGATATGAACATGTAGGTTCAGAAAGAGGAAGTGCTGGGTTCTGTCCTGTCTAAGAGTTCAGGGAAAGCTTCTCTGAGGAAGTGACATTGCACACTGAGAGACATTTCAGCTGTTGGTAATGGTTGTGGAGTTACCACGACAAAACATAAGGACAATCCAAAGGCAAAGGAAATCCTGGAAGGAAGTCCTGCTTTAAATATTATTCACATTCATAAGCTATAGTGTATTTAAGCAGGTGGGAAGGTAAAGTGTCATGTCATTTAAAGAATTAAAGAAGCTAAGGCTTTTCACTTAAGGGAGAGGCTTAATTTAGCAGTTCAGAAAAATTGTAAAGACATAACTTCCTCTTTCACGTATCCATACCCACAGACCCACAGATACACACATATACAAACTCTCTCTTCCAAAAATATGAAACCTAAATACAACCTAGCGCTGCTTCATTTTGTGATTGCAAGAGACCTCAGTGAATGATCATGTGGTTAGTTCTTGCTCCAGATTCATACTGAGAAACTGAGACTCCCACTGTTGTGAATCCCCTAAAATCTAAATGGGAGCTGGGGTCTGAGTCAGGCTTGAGGACATTTATTATGGAATATCCCAGGGCAGGGCTTTTGATAATCAGGCCACAGAGCCAACTGAAATGTGGACGATCCTCTCTTACACGGAAGTTTTCCTTTCACACTGTTTCAGGTGCATTAATGACTGAACATACGCGTCTGTGTTGGAGGAGTCTTGGCAGGGTCTAGAAGATGTGGATTAGCTTCACCTACTGGCCCTTTGTCTTTGGGAAAGTTATTTAATCTCCTTCAGCCTCAGTTTTCTTGTCGGTTAAATGCCAATAATAAGATCTGTGTACCTTGTGAAATAAAAATTTGTATTTAATGGCAAGACAAGAAAAATTTAAACATAAAAAAGCCTTCTCTGACCTTTGGCCCCCTCTCTCCCGGCACTATGCATTGTGTATCTGCTTTATGCATCGACCAGACCTCCCCCATTTGCAGGAATACCTGCTCAACCACAACGAGCAACATTCTCCCAGCATTAACAAGACAACTCCTTAAAAGACAACATTCCTTCCTGATCTTGTAGGGGATCACATGACCCGCCACGATGCCAATTAGATCTGGATCATGTAAACTGCCAGTAACATGTCATTTGATGTACAGCCCTCTGTCTCAAGAAACTTATATAACTGTGCCTTGACTTCTAATGGGCACAATAGTTCTTAGAGCTTTCTGAGATGCTCTTTCTGAGTTATAATCCTCAAAATTGGCTTGAATAAAATTTTCCATTTCTTTCTTGGATCAACTAATTTTTCATTGGCACCCTTTCGTGTCGTCAAAAGATATAATGGATATAAAATATTATTATTAGGACTTCAGGTTTCCACTCTGACGTATGAAGATCTTAGAAACTGTCACTGCTGCCATCACAACAAGAAAAAAACTGAACCAACTGAAAATCAACAATTCTACTTACATCTACCAGAGAATTCAGGACAAATCACCTCCCTGAAAACTGAAGAAGTAGGTGAAATGCAGACAATCCCAGCTGACTAGGAACAAGAGCCAGTAATGGGTGGGGACACTTAAGCAGTAATCTGTGAATAGCTGGAGACGGAGTGTGGACTTAATTGAGAATGGAAAACTCTGGGGGAGCAGGACCCAGCCTCAGGGGAGCACCCACACTTTCAGGAGTTTTACTTTCAGGAGCCCCACAGGCTCTCCTGTGAAGATCAGAGAAAAATTCTCTCTTGCCTCTGGCAAGGGGAGGGAAAAAGCACTCATTCTGAAATATACCCAAAGCTTCCTTTTCCTGAAACAAAGGCTAGCCCGCAAGGGAAACTTCAATATCAGAGCTCCATCTGACCTCCAGGGAGAACAATTAGATAACTTGTGCCTCTTCTAGCCTGTCTCACATGAGGGAAAAAAGAACTGCTGGTTCCCACTTGGACATTTGAAGGTGCTGGAAGTTGTCATGCCTGTCATCCCAACAAGAAAAAGCCGGAACAACTATTCTGAAGGTCATAGCCTGGGGATTCCGGCCAGATAAAAAGGGAGATTTAATCATAAGATTATAGAATGCCTCTCCTTCCCAATACTTTACAATCGTATTAAAAGTTCTCCAGTACAGTAACAGTGGATTACAACTGAGAGAGCTGCAGGACACAGACACCATTCAGAAAGGAGTTTCTAAGTAAACCCAAAGACACGAGAGCAGACAGAACAAGGGATGTTAAAGGAAAGTGAAACCTCTGACACAGCAAACAGTAAACACAGCCCGACTCCTGGCCATGTTAACATAAAACCTCACACTAAAGACCTGCTTACCTCAGTTCCTATTATCTGATACATCATGTATGGCTTGTAAAGAATTAGAATGCCTGCTAAAAGGCAAGAAAAAACACAGTCTGAAGAGATAAAGCAAGCATCAGAACCAGACTCTGATATGGTAGAGGTTTTGGAATGATCAGACTGGGAATTTAAAGTACTTAAAATAATTAACATGATAAGAGCTCTACTCCAGAAAGTTTACAACTTGCAAGAACAGATGTGTAATATAAGCAGAGAGATGAAAACTCTAAGAATCAGAAGAAGCTGCTGGAAAACAGAAACAATGCAAAATGGAGAATGCTTTTCATGGCTGAGAAGTAACCCATGAGCTTGAAGACATGTCAATAGAAACTTCTCAAATTTAAGTGTAAAGAGAAAAAAGATTTTTTTTTTGAAAAAGGAACAATATTCGAGAACTATGAAAAAATTACAAAAAAGTGTAAAATATAAATAATGGGAATACCAGATAGTAAAGAGAGGAAGGAGAAGAATTATTTGAAGTAATAGGCTGAGAATTTTCCAGAATTGATGGCAGATACTAAACCAGAGACTCAAGAAGCTCAGAAAACATCAGACAGGATAAATACAAAAATATCTACATGTAGGCGTATCATATTCAAGTTGCAGAATATCAGACAAAAAAAAAAATATTGAAAGAAGCTGGAAGAAAAAATATACCTTACCTATGGTAAAGCAAGAATAGAATTACATCAGACTTCTCTCTTCAGAAACCATGCAAACAAGAAGAGTGGAATGAAGTATTTATAGTGCTGAAAGAAAAATCCACCAATGTAGAATTCTGTATCCAGTGTAATTATCCTTTGAAAGTGGAGAGGAATTAGACTTTCTTGGACAACAAAACCTGAGGAAATTTTTCATGAGTAGACCTGTCTTGGAAGAAATGTTAAAAGAAGTTCTTCATAGAGAAGAAAAATGATATAGTCAGGAACTTGGATCTACATGAAGAAAGGAAGAACATGAGAAAAGGAATAAATGAAAGTAAAAATAAGACCTTATTTTTTATTCTTAATTCATCTAATAGATAACTTCAAAATAAAAATAGCAACCATAAGTTGGGTGAGTATAGCTTATGGGTAAGTGAAATGAATGACAGCAATGTTATAAGGGACGGGAGGGAGGAACTGGGAATAGTTTATTATAAAGAACCTGCATTACCTGTGAAGAGGTACAGTGTTATTTGAAAGTGGATTTAGGATAGTTATAAATGTTTACTGCATATTCTAGGGCAACCCTTAAAATCTTTTAAAAAGTATAATTAATAGGCTAAGAGAGGAGAGAAAATAGAATCATATAAATCCCTGATTAAAACCAGAAAAAGGGAGGGAAGACAAAAAAAGAAAACAAAGCAGAAGGGCAACAAATAGAAAAAAGTATATGGTACATATTAATCCACCTCTATCAATAATCACTTTAGATGTGAATTATCTAAATACACCAATTAAAAGATAAAGACTGACAGAGTGAATAAAATATAGGACCCAATTACATGTTGTTTACAAGAAACCCCCTTTAATGATAAAGACACAGATTAAAAATGGAGAGAGATACACAGTGCTAACACTAATTAGAAGAAAGCTGGAATGGCCATTTTAATTTCAGACAAAGCAGACTTCAGAACAAGGAAATTTTCAGGGATACATAATGATAAAGGGTCAACTCACCAAGAAGACACGACAATCCTGTGTCCGAACCTCACAATCGAGCATCAAAGTACATGAGGCAAAACCAGATAAAACTGCAAGGAGAAAGAGACATAAATGCACTATTACACTTGCAGTTTCAGCACCCCTCTATTGGTAATGGACAGATCCAGCAGGCATGAAATCAGTGAGGATATAGTTGAATTGAATAGCGCCATTATCATCTGGATCTAAAAGACAGTTGTGTATTTCATCCAATCACAAGAGACAACACATAAAACACTAACCTCACATAGAAGCTCAGTAAGCTCAAATAAAACGTTAACCAGAATTGGCTACATTCTAGGCTGTACAACACATCTTAACACATTTAAAAGAATATGTGTCACACAAAGTATGAGCTCAGACCACAATGAAATTAAACTAGAAATAAATAACAGAAAGATTTCTGTTATTTCTGTTTCCATAGCTGGAAAATCCCCAAATATTGGAAATTACACGACACTCCTCTAAATAACTAAGGGATCAAAGAAGAGTTTTCAAAATAAAATTTATATCAAGCTAAAATGAAAATGAAAATACTGCTTATCAAGCTTATAGGATGCAGTGAAAACAGTGCATAGAAGGAAATTTATAGTACTTAATACATATACTAGAAAAGAAAGATCTAAAATCGGTAATCTATTTTCCCATTATAGGAGACTAGAAACAGAAGAGCAAATTAAATGCAAAGTAAGCAGAAGAAAGAAAAAGTTAGAGTAGAAATCAATGAAATTGAAAACAGCAAAACAATAGAGAAAATAAAGGAAACAGCTGTTTATTTGAACAGATCAATAAAATGTCTAAATCTCTAGCTAGGCTAACTGAAGAAAAAAAGATACAAATTACTATTATTAGAAATGAAAGCGAGGCCATCGCTACTTATCCCACGGATGTTGAAAGGGTAATAAAGGAATATTATAAACAGCTCTATGCTTACACACTTGATAAACTAGATGAAATGGACCAATCCCTAAAAAGACACAATGTAATAAAACTCATCTAAAGAGGAGCACACAGTCTGCATAGGCTTATATTAAATAAATTGAATCAATAATTAATAAGCTTTCAAAACAGAAAGCACCAGGCCTTGATAAGTTCACAGGTGAATTCTACCAACATTTAGGGAAGAAATGTATACCAATTAATCTATACTCTTGCAGAAAAAAGAAACAAAAAAACAATTCTTAACTCATTCTATGAGGCCAGCACTATCCTAATAATAAAACCAGATAAAGACATTACAAGAAAACTACAGACCAATATCTCTCACAAATATACAAGCAAAAAATCCACAGCAAAATATTAGCAAATAGAGGCCAACAATATATTAAAAGAATTACACCCAATGACCAACTGAGATTTATCCCAGGTATGCAAGCCTGGTTCAACATTCAAAAGTCAATTAATATAATCCACCATATCAACAAGCTAAAAAAGAAAAATCACATGATCATATCAATAGATATAGAAAACACATTTGACAAAACCCAATACCCACTTAGAATAAAAATGCTCAGTAAACTAGAAATTGAGGAAGGGGAACTTCCTCAGTTTGATAAAGAACATCTATTAAAAACCCACAGTTAACATCATACTTAATGGTGAGAGACTAAAGGCTTTCCCACCGAGATCAGGAATAAGATAAAGATAGCCCCTCTCACAGCTGCTTTTCAGTACTGTACTAGAAGTCCTAGCTAAAACAATTAGACAAGAAAAAGAAGTAAAAGTTACAGAGATTGGGAAGGAAATAATAAAACTGTTTTTGTTCACAAATGATATGACTGTATATATAGAAAATCCCAAAGAATTGCCAGAAAGAATTCCTGGAACTAGTAAGCAATTATAGCAAGGTTGCAAGATACAAGGTTAATAGATACGTCAATTGGTTTTTATATGCCAGCAAAGGACAATAAAACTTGAAGTTAAAAGCAAAATACTGTTTACATTAGCACTAAAAAAGTAAAATATTTAGTATAAACCTAACAAAATTTGTATAAGATCTATGTGAGGAAAACTACAAAATTATTTTGAGCAAAATCAAAGAACTAAATAAATGGAGAAACATTCCAGGTTCATGGATAGAAGAAAGTATGGTTAAGATGTCACTTCTCCTCAACTTGATCTGTGGATTGAATGCAATCCCAATCAAAATCCTAGAAACTTATTTTGTGAATATTGATGAACTGATTCTAAAGTTTATACAAAAAGGCAAAAGACCCAGAATTACCAACACAATACTGAAGAACAACAAAGAGAAACACTACCCAACTTGAAGGCTTACTGGAAAGTACAATAATCAAGACAATGTGGTAATGGTGAAAGAATACACACATAGATCCATGGAACAGAATGGAGACCCCTAAATAGACCCACATGTATATAGTCAACTGCTTTTTGATAAAGAAACGAAGGCAATTTAATGGAGAAAGGACAGTATTTTAACAAATAGTGCTGGAATAACTAGACATCCATGTGCAAAACAAACTAAGCTAGATGCAGACCTTACACTTTTCACAAAATTTTGACACATATCATACACTTAAATGTAAAATATGAAACTTTAAAACTTGTAAAAGCATAGGAGAAAATCTAAGTGAGTTTGGATCTGGTGATGAGCTTTAATATACAACACTAAAAGCACAATGAATGAAAGAAACAATTGATTAATTGAACTTACTAAAATTAAAAACTTCTCTGAGAAAGACAGTAAGAGAATGAAAAGACAACCCTGATATGGGAGAAAACATTTGTAAAATACATATCAGATAAAGGACTCGTATCCAAAAACATACAAAGATCTCTTAAAATTCAACAGTAAGAAAACCAACTACACAGCTTAAAAAGTGGACTCAAGATCTGAACAGGTAGCTTATAAAAGTTTTAAAAATGGCAAATAATCATATGAAAGGAGTCTCAACATCACGTAACTAGGCAATTACAAGTTAAAACATTTGCAAATTAAATCACACTTCACAACCTACTAGAATGGCTCCAGTTCAAAAATCTGACAATTCCAAATTATGGAAACACCTTGGAACAAGAGGAACTCTCTTTCATTGCAGGTGGGATTGCAAAATTGTGTGGTTACTTTGGAAGACAGTTAGGTGGTTTCTTACAAAGATAAACATAGTCTTACCATATAATCCAGCAATCATCCTTCCAGGTATTTACAAAAAATGAATGGAAACTTATGTCTACACAAATGTTTCTAGCAGCTTTATTCATAATTGCTAAAAACTGTAAGCAACCAAGACGTCCCTCAATAGGTGAGTGGAAAAACAAACTGTAGTACATCCATACAGTGGAATATTATTTACCAATAAAAGAAAAACTCAAACCACAAAAAGACATGAAGGAACTTTAAATGCATCTTTCTAAGTCAAAGAAGCCAATCTGAAAAGTCTCCATACTGTATGATTACAAGTACATGACATTCTGGACAAAACAAAACTATGGAGACAGTAAAAAGATCGGTAGTTGTGAGAAGTTCAAGCGGAGCAGGGGAGAAATGAAGGTGTGAAGCACAGGGGATTAAGGACAGTGAAACTATCTGTATGATAATGTAATGGTGAGTACTTGACATTATACATTTGTCAGAACCCATAGAACTAGCCTAAAGAGTGAACTCTAAACTACGGACTTTAGCTCCAAAAAATGTTTCAGTATTGGTTCATCCATTGTATCAAAGGTACCACACTAATGCAAGATATTATTAACGGGAACTGTGAGAGAGGAGAGACAGGGTATATGGGAACTCTGTCCTATCTGCTTAATTTTTCTGTAAATCTAGAGCTGTTCTAAAAAATAAAGTTGGAGGGGGGAGGGATAAATTAGGAGTTTGGGATTAACAGATACACACTACTATATATATAATAGATAAATGACAAGGACCTTCTGTATAGCACAGGGAAATATATTAAGTATCTCGTAATACCCTATAATGGAAAAGAATCTGAAAAAGAATATATACAGATATGTGTGTGTGTGTATATATATATATATATATATATATATATATATATACATATATATATATAAAACTGAATTACTTTTCTGTATATCTGAAACGTAAATCAACTATACTTCAATACAAAAGTAAATGTAAAAAAATCTACAAAAGTGTTAAGTTTGTGATTATTTTATGGCAATTACACAATTACACAGCCAGGTAAATTTATCAATCACATAAATATGATAAGGTATATACCTATATATATATTTAATTTGATTGTCTTTTTCAACCATTCACTAAATAAGAGAAGTACTTAGACGAAGTGAAACATATCCTGAGAAGTACTATTTTATTCTTTCCTTTAGAATCAAAACCAATTATTTCCCATTTTGATTACTGAGCAGATGTTTATCATTTTAGGACTCTTTGGGGTAAGTATGGCTGTAAGGGCTTTCCAAAATCTAGTCTACTCTCCCTCCCTCCGGTAGTTGCTAAATGTTCGTATAGGATCCTACTGGCTGTGCTCTCCTGCTCCCAAATTTGAGGATTCTATACATAACGAGAAATTATGAATTGTGTGAAGGCAGAAAAAAACCTGTTTATTCACTAGATAGTGTAATCATTCACTGTAGTCTTTAAAAGAACTCTTCCTGGATTCTTTGGAAAAGAAAGAATCAATTTATCAAAAATAATTTTCAAGAAGAGTTTTATTATATCCCAAAAGCAAACGATATGTTCCAAGAATAACCTGACATTAGAAAAAATACGCTGTGATACTGAGAATTGAGGCAAAATGTTAAAAATAAATGTCCCTGTCCTGATCCAAAGTTTATTTTTCATGTAAACTATTTCACAATAAAGTTTACCTCAATGAAAAATAAACTATTACCTTTTGCTAACTTTTAAAAATAGGGTTTACAAAAAATTAGATCTTTATTCCTTAAAAAGTTTACAATTCTCTAATGTACTGGGCCAGTGATAGTTTTAATCACCTATTTTGAGTTTAGGAGAACACTAACACTATTTACTTACTTACTTTCATTTATTTATATTAATTTCATGAAGTCTTTGAAGCAGTGTAGAATGAGGACATAATAATAGGAATAAAAGTTAAAAAACAGAGAACTTAGAAGAAAATCAAGATGAAACAAAAGGTGTGGATTCTAAGGACCCGTATATTTGCTATATAAACTAGTGGTAAATTTTAGAGGCAGGTTTATAAAGTGGAGTCGGATCACAAAGGCCTGTGTCAGGCATTTTTAAGGTACTATTAATTTTGCATACTTAACATTCATGCATTCATCCGAGACATCTTTATGGAGGATGTACAGTAAACTGGACAGTGTTATAGGCACTGGGGACAGACAACAATCCCTGCACCAGCTCAGCTCTCAGCTATGAGGGCAGCCGGATCATAAACGGTACATGTGGTCTATTAAACAGTAATATGTATTAAGGAAAAAATAAAGGAGGGAGAAAGACAAATGTGTGTGGATGTGGGTGTGGGTGTATGTGGGCAGCTGTGTTTCTGGAAGGGTCATCAGGGAAGACCTCCCAGAGAGGGAGACATTGAGGGATGGCTGGGGGGAGAGGGGAGAGGGAACAGAGGCTCTGAGGCCCATCTCAGGGCTCTGAGGAAGGGAAGGAAGTCACCGTGGGTGGACCTGGGGTGGTGAGAATGGGGTGAACAGGATGGGAGGGGCCTCGTGAGGCCTGCAGGGGACTCTGGCTTTTCCTTTGGGAAAGATGGGGAGCAGCTCAAGTCCTGTGATCACGGGAGATGTATTAGTTATCTATTGCTGCGTAACAAATTATCCCAAATGCAATGCCTTGGGGGACACCGGACATCTGTCCTCTCTCACAGTTTCTGTGGGTCAGGAATTTGGGAGCATCTTGGGTGGGGTTCTCACTCAGAGTCTCCCCCAAAACTGCATGGAGATGCTGGCCATGGCTCCAGGCATCTGAAGATGTGGACGGGCTGGAGGTGTCACGTCTGAGGAGGCTTGCTTATGGGCCAGGCACGTTGGCCCTCGCTGCTTGGGGGAGACCTCAGTTTCTCTTCATGGGCCTCATCGGGGACTGCTTGAGTGTCCTCATGACATGGTGTGGCTTCCCCACAGTAAGAACTCCAAGAAGGCAGAGGTGCCATTGTCTTTTATGACCTGGCATCTGAAGTCACACACTGGGGCTTCTGCAGAATTCTGCTGGTTATACAGTCCATCCCTGACTCAGTGTGAGAGGGGACTGCACCACGGCACAGGTACCAGGCGTTGAGGATCATCCAGGGCTGTCTTGAAGGTGGACCACCAGGGAGAAGAAAGGAGAGAATTCCTGGAACAATGTCCTTGTGTGGGTGCAAGCAGATGGGATCCTAGTGCAGAGCAGAGGGAGGCATCCTTGTTGGATGCCAAGGGACAAGTATACAGGTGCAGTTGCAGGAGGTTGGGAAGATGCGCTGGAGGCTTGTGTACATTCCCTTCTGATTTTTTCCTAATTCTCTGTGAAGTAGAAAATAAGGTCATACGTTAAGAATGAGGACTGGGAAGGAGGCTGTGGAAATTCTTCAGTATTTTAAGTTTTTCAGTATCTTTCAAGCGATGCTGGTCGTTGTCACTAAGCGTTGCTCGGTCATACAACTAAGGAGAAAAAACACTTTATTGATCACTGTTGTATTATAAGAGGCACAGGCTGGGTTTTGGGAAAGCAGAAGAAAACCAAATCTGTGTGTATTTCATTTTAAAAGCACTGATTTTCTTCCTCTTTGATCTCAAGAACGTTCTATGTTTATAGCATGGAAACGTTTAAGCTATAAACGTTCTTCTGGTTTGCAATTAGGTTATTTCGTTACTTCTGCATATGGAAGAGGATATAATACAGATAATTAAGAGTAGACATTTAAAATATAAGAAATTTAAAAAATAAATAAAATAAAATAAAATATAAGAAATTGTCTTTTCCTAGCTCAATAAGCCTAAGACCACCAGAGACAAACCTGTGCACCAACTAAGTCAACTTTACTGACTCATTGCCATGTGGGGGACCGCACATCCAAGGAACCATGGGGAGTTTCACCAAAGAAAGGAAAAAAAAAAAGAGTTACTATGGGATTTTGCAAGAGTGGCCTTTAGGTGCAATGTAAATGAAGTGGTGTTCCGATGGGCTCCAAGCAAAGTCAGGCTGTGTGTAAAGGGGTCACCATCAATTCTGGCCTGTGAAGTGAACCCGCAGTTATGTTTTCCTTGGAAACAAAGTTAGCGTAGATGTCAAATGCTGTGTTGAAGACCTGCTTGCTGAAGCTCTGCACATGGGCTGCAAATAAAGCCTGCTTCAGAATATCACAATGATTAAACTCCTCCAGACCAGACTCTGGTGTTTTATCTTACCGAAATAACTTCAAACAGAAATGTTTCTGATAGTCCGTGATTTCAGAGAATAAGAATTCTCAGTATGAAATCCATGGTCACTCCAAGAACTGGGCTGTTACTGCATTCTATGGTTGCAGCTTGTATTTGGGAGAATGACTGTTTTCCGATAAATTCTCACCTGGCTTTACTTGCAGTTCTGATTCTGGATTGGCGAACGGTAAGGAAGATATTTACTCTCTAAATTCGAACCAATTTTTACTTTTTTACTCTATATTATTATAACATACTATAGCTCAAAATCTTGATGCATACGTCATTCTCCCTTCCTGGGTAATCTTGGTCAAGACACGTAAGGAGTTTGTACATCATGTTTTTAATTCACAATATAAGGAGGTTGAAAGAAGTCCTCACCAGTCGGTTTATACAAAATTTGACCTCTTTTATTTTTCGTGCTGAAATGACAGTGCCTCCTGCAGTATGTTTACAAGACCTCAGCATCCGAGTTCCCACAATTCCGTCTGCCAGTCCCCAAGGGGAAGCCTCCCAGGTGATCACGGGGCCCGTGTGACAGTTTCATCTTCTTCTTTTCCTGTTCTAGTTTCCCCAGGCTACCAGCTACCAGCATACCAGTCGTCGGAAGAAGACCTCTTGTTGGATGCGGCACCACCCCTGTGCTCCCATTGCTGCAGCTCCTGAGGTGCAGGGCACTGTTAGTTCTAGAAGAAGCTCAGAGGAAGTCTCTCCTCACCGTGATGTCCTCTGGGCCTTAAGTGTTCTGCTCCTGCTGGGTCTCTCAGCAGAGCAGCTTCTGCCTTCTGGGCTTTATCACCTGCACGTGATTCTCAATGCTTCAAACAAGCAAGCAAACAAAACAAAATCACATAAACAAATCAACCAATAATAACAATAAAGAAAGGATGTCAATATTCTCAGAGAACGAGTTCATTCTACCTTACATGGTGACTGATCAAACCACGACACCTAACTTCAGCCTACAGGTCACTGCAACTCTGTCACAAACAAAGGACTTGTCTTAAGTGTGTGTAGTCAAAGGGCTCATCTGTTGATTTTCTAAAAATGAGGTAATTTAAACGCTCCATCTTTGAAGACCAAAAACTTCTCCTAGTATCCCATTTAATTAAAAGTTTTTACTTGATTTTACTCACAAAAATGTAAAATCTCTTGAGTCCAGGGCTTAGCCGGGATACCTGTCGTGTACCATCTTTACCATGCCCGCCAGTGAACGTACGTGGCCTCTCCACTTGCTTCTTGGTGTGAATGTGTGGTTTTTCTTCAACAGTGTTTCCAGTTGATGGATTCACAGGGTAAGAGGGAGGCAACACGACACCTGTGGTGGAAGGACAGTGGGGCAAGGTCAGGGGGGTGCTGATGGGTACTGTGACGAGAGCTGGCAGGGGCTTGGGGGGGGGTAGAAACAAGTCAGGAGAGAAGGTCACTAGCAGGGCCCTAAAATGAAGACTTCTGGATGGAGGATAATTATACTAGTGATAAATAATAATTATGGAGTGTTTACCATAGGCAGGGACTGCATGAAGACCCTTCTCTGTATTATTTTGTTCAGTTCTTAGACCAACTGGGTGCGTTACATGCTATTATTACCTCCATCTGATGGGTGAAGAGGCTGAGCAAGGTTCAAAGAGTGATTTGCTCAGATCCACATAGCGCATCAGTGGTAGTGCTAGTTCTCAAGTCAAAATGTCTCTGATTTCAGTGATTTGGTTATTCATTTTTAATATACTTTCTAAAATATTATGAGATCCATGCCTCATTCTGGCCTCTGTGAAGAGACCTGAAATGCGCATTCAAGTATCTGAAGCAGGTAAAAAACTATAATGTATCTATACATCCTGACATGTATGTTCAAAAATTCTCTAAGCCTGCTTCCTCCACTGCTGATCAACTACAACCTTACTTGTTTTGTTCCTGACCTCTGAGTCCTTCTAATTTGACTCTGTTCCCACTATCTTTATACTTTTAGGTTGTCCCATTTACCATTGTAACAAAAAGAATAAAATACCTAGGAATAAACCTACCTAAGGAGGCAAAAGACCTGTACTCTGAAAACTATAAGATGCTGATGAAAGGAATTGAAGACAACACAAACAGATGGAAATATATACCATGTTTTTGGATTGGCAGAATCAATATTGAGAAAATGACTATACTACCCAAAGCAATCTACAGATTCAATGCAATCCCCATCAAATTACCAATGGCATTTTTCACAGAACTAGAACAAAAAAATCTTAAAATTTGTATGGAGACATGTAAGACCCCGAATAGCCAAAGCAATCTTGAGAAAGAAAAACAGAGCTGGAAGAATCAGGCTCACTGACTTCAGACTATACTACAAAGCTACAATCATCAAAACTATATGGTACTGGCACAAAACAGACATATAGATCAGTGGAACAGGATAGAAAACCCAGAAATGAACCCACACACCTATGGTCCGTTAATCTATGACAAAGGAAGCGAGACTATACAATGATGGAAAGACAGTCTCTTCAATACATGGTGCTGGGAAAACTGTACAGCTACATGTAAATACGTGAAATTTGAACACTCTTTAGCATCACACACAAAAATAAACTCAAAATGGATTAAAGACCTAAATGTAAGGCTGGATACTAAAAACTCTCAGAGAAAAACATAGGCAGAACACTCTCTGACATAAATCGCAACAATATGTTTTTCAATCCATCTCCCAGAGTAATGGAAATAAAAACAAAAATAAACAATTGCGACCTAATTAAACTCAAAAGCTTTTGCACAGTAAAGGAAACCATAAACAAAATGAAAAGAACACACAGAATGGGAGACAATTTTTGCAAATAATGTTACTGACAAAGGATTAGTATCCAAAATTTACAAACAGCTCATGCAGCTCAATACCATAAAAACAAGCAACCCAGTCAAAAAGTAGGCAGAAGACCTAAATAGACATTTCTCCAAAGAATACATACAGATGGCCAAGAGGCACATGAAAAGATGCTTGACATCACTAATTATTAGAGAAATGCAAATCAAAGCAACATTGAGGTATCACCTCACACTGGTCAGAATGGCCATCAGAAAAAATCTACAAACAATAAATACTGGAGAGGGTGTGGAGAAAAGGGAACTCTCCTGCACTATTGGTGGGAATGTAAATTGGTGGAGCCACTATGGAGAACAGTATGGAGTTTCCTTAAAAAACTAAAACTAGAGCTACCATACGCTCCAGCAATCCCACTCCTGGTCATATACCCAGGGAAAACCATAATTCAAAAAGATACACACACCCCAGTGTTCACTGCAGCACTATTTACAATAGCCAGGACTTGGAAGCAACCTAAATGTCCATCAACAGATGAATGGATAAAGAAGATGTAATACATATATACATTGGAATATTACTCAGCCATTAAAAAGGATAAAATAATGCCATTTGCAGCAACATGGATGGACCTAGAGACTGTCATGCTGAGTGAAGTAAGTCAGACAGAGAAAGAGAAATATCATACGATATCCCTTATATGTGGAATCTGAAAAGAAATAATACAAATTAATTTATTACAAAACAGAAACAGACTCACAGACTTAGAGAATGAACTTGTGGTTTCCAGGGGGGAAGGATGGGGGGAAGGATTAGTCAGGGAGTTTGGGCTCAACATGTACACACTGTTATATTTAAAATGGATAACCAACAAGGACCTACTGTATAGTACAGGGAACTCTGTTCAATGTTAGGTGGCAGCCTGGATGGGAGGGGAGTTTGGGAGACAATAGATACATGTATATGGATGGCTGAGTCCCTTTGCTGTGCACCTGAAACTATTACAACATTGTTAATCAGCTATGCTCCACTATAAAATAAAAAGTTAAAAAAAAAAGAATGAAGTAAGGCCATTTGCAGCAACATGGATGGACCTGGAGATTATCATACCAAGTGAAGTAAGTTAGACAGAGAAAGACAAATATCATATGATATCACTTATACGTGGAATCTTAAAAAAATGGTACAAATGACCTTATTTACAAAACAGAAACAGACTCACAGACTTAGAGAAAGAACTTATGGTTACCAGGGGGAAGGGTTTGGGGGAGGGATAGACTGGGAGTTTGGGATTGACATGTACACACTGCTATATTTAAAATGGATAACCAGCAAGGACCTACTGTATAGCACAGGGAACTCTGCTCAATATTCTCTAATAACCTAAATGGGAAAAGAATTTCAAAAAGAATAGATACATGTACATGTATAAAAATAAATAAATAAATAAAATTAACAAAATAAGCTATGGATCTGATATGGGAAGTTTATTAATGAAAATTCATAATGGATCTAGCAATCCTATTTCTAGTATGTATCCAAAGAAAATGAAATCAGTATCTCAAAGAGATACCTGACCTACCATGTTCATCGTGGCACAACCAAGATAGGGAGACAACCTAACTGTCCATTGACTGATGAATAGATAAAGAAAATGTGATATTTAATGAAATGTTACTATATATACATTATAATGGAATATTATCATCCATAAAAAAGAAGGAAATCCTGAAATTCGAGATAACATGGATGAACCTGGAGGACATTATGCAAAGTTAAATAAGCCAGTCACAGCAAGAATTAAAGGCCTGATCTCACTTATATGTGGAATCTAAAAAAGTCAAACTCATAGAAGCAGAGAGTAGAATGGTGTTTGCCCGGGGCTGGGGATGGGTGGGGAGAATGAGGAGATGCTGGTCAAAGGGCACAAACTTTCAGTTATGAGTAAGTTCTGGGGGTCTAACGTACAGCATTGTGACTATCCTTTGTAATATTGTATATTTGAAATTTGCTGAAAGAGTAGATCTTATTCATTCTCACCACACACAAAAAGGTAACCATGGAAGGTGATGGATGTGTTAATTAGCTTGATTGTGGTGATCATTTCACAACGTATGTACATCAACTTATCACAATGCAAGCTTTAAATATGCACAATTCTATTTATACCTCCATAAAGCTGAAAAAAATTATAATGAAACTTTAATCCAATTAGGGTCAAAAACTTATCAACACAGGTGACAAATCCAACACGAGGATAGCATGTAGTTCTTTCAGTTTTGTCTGTAGCTGATTTGGTCCTTTTCCCCACCGGCTGGTAGGAAGCAAAAACATGAACTTTGATTTAAGGCTTAGTGTGATCTGCTCATTTAAGCAGACGCTTTATTTAACACTCAGATTCTCTCAATGAAATAGAAACAACACAAACGTCGTTCAGTGTATCAGTATCCTCCCAGCCCTGCTCATCTCCCTCAGGGGGTGTCCCTGTGCGTGGGGGAGGGGTGTGGCTTACGAGGCGTTATGAACGTGGCAGAGTCAGGCCCCGAAGGTGCGGTGTTGTAGGAACCCTGTGTTTCCAGGACAGTGTCCCACTTAACCTCTGTCTACCCTGCTGGCGTTCATGGCTCCCGCGGAACTCTCGCCTTGCGCTCCCATCACTTCACGGAAACTGTCAAAATCACCGATGTCAGCCACATTGCTAAGTCCAATGGCCAATTCTTTGTCGTTATTTACGTGACCCTTCAGCGGCATCTGTCACGGTGATTTTCCCTTCTCTCTGATGTTTTTCATTGACATGGCTTCCAGAACATCACATCCTCCTGGTTTTCCTCGCATACTCTGAAGGCTTCATCAATCTGCTTGGATGGTTCCTCATCTATTCCTGAACTCTCCATATCAGACCCACTGGATAGCACAGGGAACTGTACTCAGTATTGTGTAATAACCTATATGGGAAAAGAGTCTGAAAAGAAGAGGTATAAATGTATATATAACCGAATCACTGTGCTGTACACCTGAAACTAACACAACGTTGTTAATCAACTACACTTCAAAAAAAAAAACGACAAAAAGGGGGCATTCACCAAAATTTAAATAGAATGTATAAGTTGAAATCATGAAATCCACTCCCCAAAGTCAAATATTAAAAACAGAGGAAATCACACAAAAACCCAGTAATCCAATCCGAAATATGAGACTGCCCAGATTGCTCTTCTGAAATCCAGTCCTATGTTTCTAATAGCTTCCTTGACCTCTCCACATAAACGTCTGAGAGAAAACTCAAACTTACCCAGCCCTGACCTGCTCATAATCTTCCTCTCCTCTGTCAATGGCAACCCCATTTTTCTAATTTCTCAGACCAAAAATCTTGGGGTCCCGAGGCTCTGCTAGCTCATGATCTTGTCTCCTGCCCAAGAGGGGAGAAACACAGGTCAGGAGTTTTTGCTCATGAGGTCTTGCCTCTTTGTGACTCACACCCCTTTCTTCTCTCTTACTGTACAATGTCCACTCTACTAAAGCCCATAACCATTTGAGAGTGAGCAAAATTGTTTTGAAAACTAGAGTTCTGGGTAATCCTGGGGTAAAATTACACCCAGTTTACAGTTTAAATTTGAAGTTTAGTCTGAGACGACCTGTTTCATCAGAATCAATTATATGCATAAATTGTCTCTTACAGACGTGAGTAATAATGTTGACCATCCTTACCTCCTTCTCACCCTCCATGGGGCTTCAGAGTCAACATATTTAAAACATTATCCTTTGAGTAAGGGACACCTACGGCTACGTTTGCCCTTCTTCCGGGAATTGTACTGCTGTTCTTGGAATTATTCCTCTCCCTCCTTTAACTTTGTGGTTTCCATGAGCGTGGCTGTCTTCTTAGGCGAGTCTGCCCCGCTGGCCTCATTTGATTGGTTCAGGGATGTCATCCTGGCCCAACCTAAGCCAGCGATAGGATTGCAATATCCTTGTGACGATTGCTTGATCTATGACATGACACGAGGCAAGTCAATCAGAATCCTCCCTTAAAAATTTTGAACTTGGAAGTAAAGAGAGTAAAAGGCAGAGAGTAAAACTGCCTGCCTTTTACTCTCTGCACGTTCAAGTTCAAATACAGAGATAGAACAAAGTTCAAAAACAGAGACAGAACCTATGAAGAGTAAGCCTAGGGAGATGTGTGGTGGCCACATGGCCAATGATGTAAATGAAAGTAGTCTGTAGTGGGAGAGAATGACACCAGCATCCAGAGAGAGGTGCAGATGAAAGGGGGACCAGATTCTGCTGACCGTCCCGTCCCCAAATAGAGTTTTTCCTGAGGCCCAGTTGTAGCTCTGGCCTTTCAGCAGGTATTCATGGAGAATCTAATGCTTTAGATTCCAGAGACCCTTTGCTAACTAGCCAAAGGGAGAAAAAGGAATTTATTTCCTCATATGATCGGGAAGGATATTGAAATAGCTAATATGATCAAAGAAATACTGCATTACCCCGGCCTCTACTTATGCCTGGAACTCACACTGTCCATCTTTCACCTCCTCTTCTCTCAGCTTTTGAGTTGGTCTCAACTGAACTTCACGCAATTAGACTCTTTTCTAGGTTGCAGGCTGCTCCAATTGTTCATCCTTCCTAAACATTACCCCGAAGACAGCAGCTCCAGGAGAAAAGTCTCTGCTGGCTTTACTGGAGAAGTCTCATGAATTGAGATTGATGGCCAAGCTCAGGTCTTAGGACCACCTCTGAGTTGGTCACTCTGGCCAAAAGTGTGGGACACTCTGACTAGCCTGTCCTCTCTCGTCCACTGCTCCTGTGCCTGTGAGTAGGTCAGACGTAGCTGTACTCGAAACCTGGAGACTGTTATTAGAAGGGATATGAAAACACATCCTGAGAAGACAGCACAGTAGCTACCACACTTCACTACATCGTTGCTGGTTCAAGCCTTTCTTTGATTCCATGCAACAAGAAAAACCATTTTTTGTCTGAGCCAGTTGAGTTATTTTCTCTTGTTCGCCACCAAGAGTCCTGAGCTCATCTCTGTTTTTCTTCTTAGGTGCTTGTCTCCCCGCAGCATGCTGTTTACCAGATCGCCCTAGTTGGAGGTGTGGAGATCCTCTTCCATTTCTCCCTATCCCTCCTCTCCATATCCAATCAGATATCCTATGTCAGTTCTAACTCTGAAATGTCTCTAAAACCAACCTCACTCTTCCATCCCTATGGTCATAGCCATTGTTCACGCCTTCATCATCTTTTGTTTGATTTCCCCCTTGGTTAGTTTTCTTACTTCTAGTCTTATTTCTTTGCACTCTGCCCACCACCCTACTGTGAAAGTGAAATGATCATGTCACTTCCCTGAATACATTTTTCTCTTGGACCCATTGCCAAGAAGTTAAAAACTTCCCGGTGACGCGTTTGGGACCCTTGTGAACCCTTGCTGAGGATGCCTCACATGGTCCTGGTGTCCAGGTCTCAGCATCAGCTCCTGCCTATGTATCCTGCTACTTGGCTACTGTGTTATCTTGTTATCTTGGTCCTATTCCTTTCAGGCATTGCTGTCTTGGCCCTAAACTCTAATCTCATAATTAGGTGACTTTTACTGGCTCTTGGGATTCCTTGATATCCTGACTCCTTCTGTCTTTGGTACTTAACACGTTTCCAAACCTGATATTGTCTATAAATGACTTAGGAAGCTTTTAAGAAGCACATAGTTCCTTGACTCAACCCAGATACACTGCATCAAAAATATTTTTTGAAATGAACTCCTGGAGATTCAGAAGCAGACAGTTTGGAGAAGTGGTCATTTGGCAAACACCAAGCTTGAGTGTGTCTGCTCTTGCCTGCTCTCGGGGTTCTGTCATGCCTCTCCTCTACACTGACTGCGTTTCTTCCTTTACCTACTCCAGAGACTCCTGATTGGCCGACCTGCCTTGGAGTCCCCTCAGGTTTACGTCCTGGTCATCTCTGCTCTGGACCCTGGTGCCATCAGCCAAGACTCAGCTATTTCAACCACTGAGCTCTCCTATAGTTATGTAGTCCCTTCATAATTCCACATCCTTGGATTTATTCTGTCTATTCTTGCTTTATCGTCCATACTTCAACCTCTAGTTCAAGTCTAAATTACTTTTCCCATCTACCTTGGCCATGTCTCCAACCATAAATTCTCCTCCTCATTTAGGGGCCCCCAATACTAGGTAGATAGGTAGATAGATAGATAGATAGATAGATAGATAGTCACTAACTCTTTAAAATTATCATAAAGGCTCCAGTTAGTGGTAAGGTGCAGCTGATGGGAGACTGTGTACATCTCTCTCAAACTCCATATTCAATAAAATAACATTGTTCGAAATTGAATTTGAATATTTACACAGAAATCAGCAAATACTCAGAAAATCCTACTCCCCCCTCCAAGGGACTGGGAAACATTTCCCATCATACCACTATTTCCAGAGTTAGACCAAGCTGTGGGAGCCCTGGTGCCAACCTGCAGTACCTAATCTAACACTTGCAGGTAAGACGTGTGCACCATGAAAGTGCAGGTGGACTGAGCCTGGACAGGCGCGTAGTTAGTGGTCTCTAGATCTTGAAAAGTAGAAAAGCGAACTCCTCATATTGCTCCAAGCTGTTCACCTCCTAGACGATCGCTCTCAGCTATTGGCAATTACATTCACATGTCATTTAAGCGATCTGTACATCAAGTTCCTCGTCCATAAAATGGGGATGCTAGTAACATTTATATCATAGGGTTGTTCCGAGGATTACATGAGCTGTGATTGGCAAAGGGCTTAGAATAATGTCTGGCATAGTTGTGATTCCCTGAAATAGTATGTGAGTGTTTAAATAATTGCTCAGAGTAAAACCTGTGGAGTCAGCCTTGCTCTGTTCATTCTCTCATATCCTAGATTCGAAACTCCAGGATATCCTTTTACCTTGCCTTTTAAAGTATACATCTGGATCTGACCTCATCTTACCGCCTCTCCTGTGACTAACGTGTATCAGGGCTCCATCGTCTCAATCAGAGTTATTTTGATTGCCTGCAGATCCACCCCCCTGGTGTTCCTGAAACAAAAATCAGAGTGATGCTTTTCAGTCATTTTTAGACTGCATCCACTTCTCAACTGAAAACCCTCCACGGCTCTCTAATTCTCTAGGGTAAAAGCCAATGTCTTTACAATGGCCTTGGCCTTGCTCTGAACTCTCCTGGGACATGATACCCTCTCACTCGATCCAGTCTGGCTGTCTTAGCCATCCTAGAATGGAGAAGCAGCAGGGAGTACAGTAGGATTGTTAAAACAAGAACAGGGGAGAAGGAAGATGGACACAGTGAAGTAGTGGGGTCAGGCGTGAAGGGCGGGGCTTAAGTTGTACAGAGCAAACAAGTAAGAGGTAGAGTAGGAGCAGGTCAGGAATTTTGTCCAAAGCTGATCAAGTAAGAGCATGATCTGTACCCAGTCCTTTGGAAATAGGCTTAGTATGAAGAAGGCAAGACAACAGCCACAACTAGTACCTGCAGAGAACCTGGCAACCTTGAATGCCCCTGAGTCCTGCGGAGACATGGGCCAAGTGCGGTCTGGCTTTGTTGTGCAGTATCAGAACTGGGGACCCTGTGCACGTCTGGACAAAAAATATTTCCAAATCTGGTGGTATGTAGAATACGCCCCACTAAGAATATTGACCTCCTCCTCTCCTAGAAAAGTGATGGGAACCGAATGTTCCTTGGGAATACTGGGATGGGTTTAGGATGAGGGCAAAGGTTAACACAGCAAAGACCAAAACCGTGGCAACCAAGGCACTTGGGAGAATCAACCTTGATCCAGCTCATGGATAATCTTCCTTTTCCTTGAGACAGAGAAAACATAGACCAAGAACAAATATACTGTGTCATCTTTAAGGTCTCATCTTGATAAGGTCGGGATTATAAACCAAACAAGCAGATAATCAAAAAGAAAACAAATATAAAAACATTGCACTAAGGAAAAGATCCCGCAACAAAATCTACTGGGATTTCACCACAGAATCAGGATGGGATCCTGTCTGTTTTCTTACAGACCAGCCTCATCTTCTGCCTTTTCTCCTTTTCTGGTACAGATCTCTGTCTGTTGATCCTGTTCTGGTCTGTACATGTACCTTTTAGGCTTTGTGTCTCATCCATGAGCTTGCTGTTGGCTGCCAGTGTCTAAGAGTCAATACGCCTATGATGACTTGACTGTGGCTTGTCCACTGGCCACTTGCTCTGCTTAGATCCCTCTGCTTTAGGTCCCTGATGGTACAGTAAGCTCTAGTGTTATAATCTTTCCCCTGCTGCCTCTTTGTCCCCTGCCTCCACCCCATCCTGGTTTCCTCCAGACCACGTCCTTGGGTCAACCCAGGTTACCCTCAGAGATACACCCACAGAGGTAGACTCTGTGCAAACACCTCAGGACAGGATAGAAAATTCCATCATAGCACATCCAGGTACCAAATAAAAGATTCTGGAGTGCTGACAAGGTCAAAGCTTGATCTTGGGAAATTTGTTCCAGCTGAGGGTTTAGGACTTGGTGATCAATCATTTCTACCGGCAGTTGAGGCTGCTCATTCCCCAAAGAGTTCCCGTAGCCAGTGTGCCCTCCCCCAGCTGCTCAGAGGAGAGGAGCTCAAGCTTAGAACTACTACAGCTTCCTCCAGAGAATTGCCCTCGCCTTTGGCTGAGAGGAGCTGCCCCTCCCAGAGAGGCTTGGGGCCTTACTCTCCCCTCCCGCATCAGCCCACCTAGATCAGATTTCAAATCCCACTTTTTGCGTAGGTGGAGTTGGGGGGAATGATGCTTCCACCACATAATCACCAGGTAATGTGGTTATGACTCTGTGACTTTGTGCTGATTGTGTGCTGTCAATTAAAATGATCCTTCTTCCCACCTATAAATAAAATCTACCTTGTGACTTGGAATTTTTTTTTGTCAATTCAAGCATTAATAACTTTCTCTAACTCTGATTAGGGAATTATTTCCAGGTGAGAGCTCTGATACATCTTCTTGGACAAGCTGTCAAACCCACACTTCATCAAAGGTGCCTCACCCCTGTGATGACTTGCACCTTTTGGAGGTAATAGATCTTCAGACTTATGAAATAGAGGTAGGAGGTGATGTGTGAGTCCCTCTCATCAAATTGCATTGATGTGAAGCTCTAGAGAGAGGTATTGGATTCTGTTTCCATGGCAACTGCTTCACTGCTCAAGGGGAAAAACAGGACAGCAATTGAAGTCTGTATTAATAGCAGCTCTAAATATAATCAGTAATGTGTTGAAATCAAGTGAAAGAACCACAAAAAAGCAATAGGTAAAACTTACAACCATGCAGGGTGGGGTTGAAAAATGAGGTCTTGTACAAATATTATTGCAACTCCAATATGCTTTAAGAATTACAGGAATGGGGGCTTCCCTGGTGGCGCAGTGGTTAAGAATCCGCCTGCCGATGCAGGAGACACGGGTTCAAGCCCTGGTCTGGGAAGATCCCACATGCCGCGGAGCAACTAAGCCCGTGAGCCGCAACTACTGAGCCTGCGTGCCACAACTACTGAGCCCACGTGCCACAACTACTGAGCCTGCGCTCTAGAGCCCGCAAGCCACAACTACTGAAGCCCACACGCCTACAGCCTGTGCTCCACAAAAAGAGAAGCCACCGCAATGAGAAGCCTGCGCACCCCAAGGAAGAGTAGCCCCCGCTCGCCGCAACTGGAGAAAGCCCGCACGCAGCAATGAAGACCCAATGCAGCCAAAAATAAAATAAATTCAAAAGACTAGATTTTTTAAAAAAAAAGAAGAATTACAGGAATGGTTGGTGACAAATATATTTTTGCGGAGAATCAACTATTACTTTATTTGCCCATTCATTCAGGTGAATCAATCTGAATCTGTAGAACCCTGATCGTATGTCAGCCACGAGTAGGATCTGAAAGCACAGAGGTATGTCAGGACTCTCTCTTTCTTACAGGCTCTCATGGTTTTATGGGGACAATAGAAAAAAACCTACCGTGATTATAGCGATGCTTTATATGTCTACCCATTCTAAGCATTTCCCACCGTGTAGCAGCCAGGAGGTTAGGGATTTGTATGGGATTAATATCACACGCAGCTCCAGGGATAATTCAAAGTCATTTACTATAGTTATTGGTTCAGCAGTGAGCCGGTAACCAAGGTGTAAACCTATATGACATTCTTTCATCTAAAGGGATTGGCTTCTGCACAAAGCTCAGAAATCTTGTTTGGTGGTTGTGAGATGCTTATAATTTTTTTTCCTCCTAGAGGTGAAAGAGGGGTCACGTAGAGTCTGTTGCTTCAGGAAGCCACCCACCTGGGAATCAGCCTGAGGAAGTCAGCCGTTGACAAGGGCACAGCCAAGAGAGTGACAGAGAATCATAGCCAGACATGACCCAGTGACACTGAGGCCAGTTCTATCCCTGACTGTTCCAGTGACACCAGCCAAGACCATTTCTTTTTGTGGATGCTTGAATTGGGTTTTTAGGTTTCTTGCTGCCTGGAAACAAAAAAAGCATGGCACCAATGACAAATTACAATACCATGGAATAAGTAGAGTATTGGAAGTAAGCAGAGGGATTGACGTACAGAGGAAGAATAAATCAGGGAGAGAGAGGAGGTGACATCTGACTCATCTGGCAGAAAGGAGTGCAGGAAAGATCAAAAAGGTCCTCTCTTGTGAGGGAGAGAATTCAGCCCTTCTGTCAGCGTAGCTCCCGACTATTGCTGGAGAAACGGGCCTCTCCTAACCCAGGCTCTATGCCTGGGGGGATGTGCCACGGACCCAACGGAGCTTGAGCCCAGGCGCCCTTCACTTACACTGCCCTTTGCGGGGGGCGGGCGCATGTGCTAGCCCCAGATGCACGTCAGCACCTGGCCCCCTGGATGGAGGTCACCCTCCGAAGCCTGGTGGTGTTTCTGGGCCGTGGGCAGGGGAGGCGTGCCAACAGCGCTGCTCCTACTTTTCCTGACCTCCAGTTCACAGCCCCTGGTGGACCCCATGGAGCAGCTGGCCCTTGTCTCTGCCCCCGACGATGGATGCTGCTTCCTGCCCTTCTTCAGGCCTGCTCTAAACACTCACGGCCCAAGCGTGCCCAGCCACGTGCCCAGCCACGTGCGGGAAAGGCGAATGCAGACTGGGGGTCACCCTCGGTGACGATCCTCTCTCCTCAAACCCAGCGCCTCTGGCTTCGCGGACCCCGCGTGTGTCTCGGCCCGTGAGGCCCCTGCCTTCTTCTCGGGCCCTTGTTGCCCTGGCCACGAGTTGGAAGATGCCCACGGGGGACTTCTGAGGTGACTCGAGTGCCCTGTGTGTGTCCCGTTCTAGGGATTCCAGCTGCTGCAAACCACTTGTGCTGGCTCTCCAAGGCCTTCAAAGGGTCGCTTATATGTGTTTACAACTTTTTTTAAAAAATTTTTATTTATTTGTTTATTTATTTTTGGCTGTGTTGGGTCTTTGTTTCTGTGCGAGGGCTTTCTCTAGTTGCGGCGAGCGGGGGCCACTCTTCATCGTGGTGAGCGGGCCTCTCACCATCGCGGCCTCTCTTGTTGCGGAGCACACGCTCCAGACGCGCAGGCTCAGTAGTTGTGGCTCACGGGCCCAGTTGCTCCGCAGCACGTGGGATCTTCCCAGACCAGGGCTCGAACCCGTGTCCCCTGCATTGGGAGGCGGATTCTCAACCACTGCGCCACCAGGGAAGCCCCGTGTTTACAACTTTTAAAGTTATTTTTGGTAGAAGATTTCATTCAATATAAGCTACACTGTTGGGCCCAGGGCTCAAAATTGTATCCATTGAATTTTAATTTCTATTATCATTTCTAAATGTTACTTTAAAATTTCTTTTAAATATGTGCTCAATCATTTTTAATCCCCTCTTATTGCATGCTCACTTTGCTGTCCCTTAAACATTATTTATATAGTATATACTAAATATATATTTGGATTCTAATTCTAAAATTTCTCTTTTTTTTTTCTTTTGAATATTGGTGATTTCTGATAATCACCTCATATAAACTGATATTCTCCTGTGGAAAATTTAAATTTGAGAATTGTTTCTTTTTAGAGAACTTGCAAACAGTGGTTATATGCTTTTCCTTATTTGTCCTGAGTCTAGGTTTAAAGTACAAAGGTCTTTGAGAGTAATGGCCTCTGACATAATGCTGAAGCAGAAGTTACACAATTTATTCTTGAATTGTGCTCTCTGTGGAAAACTTAGAAAAGTGATAAAATGTTTAGTGATGAACTTAGATTCACTAAGCTTCTCAGACAGTTAAAACTTCAGCTGTTGAAGTTCCATACTCATCTTTTAAATGTTTTAAAATTTATTTAAAAATTAATATATTTTAGAGGGAAAGTTATTCACCTGTTAGCTAAAATTCAACTACTTTTAAAGGATTTTTTTTTTTCTTAAAGAAAAGGACACTGTCTTCTTTTCCCAAGGTCCAATAAGTGAATAAGTGAAAATAAGCTTCGGTTTGGTTTGAAACTTATGACAGATTGGTAGTTGAATTCTTCATCAAACTAAAATGAATAATCTATAAAACTAATCAAAGCAGTCTAGTTCTGCCACTTGGCAGATGGCAAATTTGGCCTGATTAGAATTGTCATATTTGAGGCTGGGTGTAGGAGGGATCTGCTTAACTGTGTTGAGACCAGACAGGATGGGAAGAATTTGGGTCTGAAACCAGACATTATGTCTGGGTAGGTCCTAAGGTGGTGGCTGGGGAAGAGGGTGGAGAACAGACAGAGCTGAAAGCTCTTGGAGAGTCTGGCCTGGAAGATGGGATCCCAAACTCCCCTTGACGGTGAGATCCAAGAAGAAGGTCAACCCTCTCCTCCACAGCTACATCCAAAGGGACTCGACAGTGCCTGTCACAAAGTACTTGCTGCAAGGATATTTTAAATGAAAAAAGCAAAAAGACTAATGGAGGGGTCTAAAGATATGGTAACAGACACCTCGGCTCTGATAACCCCTTACAAGTGTCTGCATAGCAGGGAGATACCTGCCTGGAGAAGGACCGTCTAAAACCGTCCAACAACTCAGTGACCCCCGCCCTGAGTGTGAGCGAAAGGCGGTGGTCAACTCTGAATCTCTTTCTGCCCATGATAAGTAAACATTTCTAAGGTCTACTTTTCCCCAGCACAGTGTCCTGGCAATGACCAAGTTAACTTCTTTTTGGTATGCTAAGGGCTTTTATTTATTAATTCATCTAATCCTCACACCAGCCCTATGAGGTGCTATTATTTAGAAAAGTAGAACGAATATTAAAGTATTATACTTCTACTGTCATCAGTCATTATTGTTCTGGTAATATTGTTCTGGAGGTCTAGCCAGCTGGAAGATGTCAAATCACCCGCGGGGACTGATCCCCTTCCCGGTGTGATCCACACGTAATACCTTGTATGACAGATGCCCCGTGATGTCAATTACATTGCCAAAGATCCCCTGACTGTAGCCTCCCAGGGGTTACCATAGGCTAATTTTAAATAAAGGCAAAAATCACTGAAGGTCTGAATCCAAAGTAGCCAGCAGAAAGTACCTGATTATCTTTTAAGTCCTTTGCTAAGTATAGAAGGAAATAGTGAATCAAATTCTGGATAATTTGCTGGATTAGTAATTCAGTAAGGTTGATGATGGTTTCTTGAACCTGAAACTAAGTGTCGATCAATGTTTTACCCACTGGTGTTTTCTCATAGTCTCCTTAGAGAATGCTCAGTCATCCGCGTCATCCTTGCAAGAAAAAGAGAGCAGGTGAGTAAGCCATGACTTCTGTGGATCAAGCACTGTGCTAAGTGCTTTACGTACCTATAACGTATAATTTAATTGTTAGAACAACACTTGAACTAGATACAATGACCCCAGTTTTTCAGATGAGGAAATTGAGCAAAATGAACTTTCTTGGTGTCTTAGTCCAGGCTACTGTAACAAATTACCATAGAATGGGTGGTTAAAACAACAAACATTTATTTCTCACGGTTCTGGAGGCTGGAAGGCTGAGATCGGGGTGCCAACGTGGTCAGGCTCTGGTTGAGAGCCCTCACCCTGCTTGGCAGGAGGCTGTCTTCTTGCTGATCCTCACCCGGCCCAGAGCAGAGAGAGGAGGCATGCTCTTCTGTCCCTTCTTACAAGGGCACTAATTCCACCACAAGCACGTCACCTTCATGATCTCACAACCTCCCGAAGGCCTCATCTCAAAACACCATCACATTGGCCACTGGAGTTTCAACATGTGAATTTTGAGGGGAGACAACATTCAGTCCACAGCACCTGCCAAAAGCACCTCGCTGAGATAAGAATATTTTGTTTACAAGTTCCTAAGCTCCCCTGAATTTAAATGCAGATTTATTGTCATCAGCTCTATTGTCTGGTTGTTTCTGTATCCTAAGTAATTAGTGCAAAGATAAAGCAAAGAGCATTGCCTTTGAGCTGGTGATGACCTCAATCAAGGTTGTCTTCATACCCCAAAGACCTGCAAAATAATGTGCCTTTTGAACCAAAGCATTGGTTATTTCCTGTAGGGAAATAATTGGGGTGTGTTATATTTAGAGAAGCAACATGTTCATTCTTATAAAAATAATTGATTTTCTTCTACGTGTACAGTGCTTTGTATCTGTTCACCTTTTTAATTGCAGAACCCATCCCAAGCTTCTTACCAAAGTTCTTTGGCTTATAATTTTTGGCTATGATACACATTACATGTGGCCATGGGAACCTGAGGACTGCCTTTTGGAAACCTCTGTGATTTTACTGTAAAAGGTATCCTTATGGACGCAGAACTGGTGCTGGCCTGCAGAGGATTTGATTTCTTTCTGTGATTTTCCTCCACACCCAGCCACGAGGGCTCCTGGTTTTCATTCCATGGATTGCGAATGTCAGTCTCTCTCAAATTTCTTCTTTTCCCAGTATTTACGGGTTATGACCTTGCTTTGAGCAAGGGGCTCGAATCGTAGGGCTGGGTGGTGAAGGTGGGCGGCTGGGTATGTGATATAACCTGTTCTCTGTGTGTTCTAATCCAACGGATGCAATGTCTAGGAGGAAACAGAACACTATTCGTAAAGGGAGAAGAGGTACAGAACGACCTCGCGTAATGTGGTTTTGAGTCTTCTGAACTTTTTACTTTATCCTTCCTCCTTTGGCATTTTCCTCTCTTCTTCCTGGCCTGCCCTATTCTTTTTGGGGTTTGTCCACCAGGGCAACGGGTCTCAAGCATAAGCATGCATCAGATAACTGGAGAGCTCGTTATCATACAGATTACAAGGCCTCTCCTCCAGAATTTCTAATTTAGCAGATCTGGAGTGAGGCTGAAGGGTTGCATTTCTAATAAATTCCCAGGTGGAGCTAATACTGCTGGTTCAAGGCCAGAGTTTGAAAACCACTGGTCTAGGGAGTCCCAACTGCCAACTGGCAAACTGCCAACGCCTGGAAGTGGGACGGGGAGGATGGGCTCTTCCCTGACCTTGCGCCCCATTTCCTGCCTGGAAACCAGTGTGTACTGCTAGGGCCTCGGTGTCTCAGAATAAAACATGAAAATCCCTCCATCAGGCTTTGCCTGTAGTTCCTTCCTGGGGCTTGAATGCATAGGTTGGACGGGCCGGATACATGACACCAACACATTCTGTCTTTTCTAATCCAGTTTCTTTATCAATTTGTAACCATGCGTGTGTGGTTTTCAGAGCCCACCAATTTATCAGATGTGCCACACATGTCTGAACCATCGTGGGGAACACAACTGAGTCTCAAAACGAGATACAAGTGTAGAAACGACCCCAGATTTCTCTCTGTCTTCTTTTCCTGTACTTTCAAGGTGTTTATTTATAGCTCCATTTCTAATGTGCCCAATTTAATCTAGGATCGCCAGGGGGCCTTCCTTGTACTCCGCCAGCAGCTTATTTCTTTGACACCAACTTGCCTTAGGGGAGGAGGGAAGAGATCCTTCCTCTGCACTAGTTTCCCGCAAGGAGCCTAAGGATCGAGAGTGCTTTATTCCCTCTTCATCCCTCCACACAGGCTGAAAACCACTGCTGCTTGGGGCGTTTTGTCCTAAGCCAAGAACGACCCAGGGCCAGCATTGTCTGTCTGTCCTGGCTTCCCTGGGAGTGTGGGTTAGAAACAGAGAATTGAGGCCTTCAGTATCCACGGCTGAAACAGAGAAGCTTAGCTGTCTAGACTGTCTCAGCCTTTTAGAAGGAACTTACCTCAGACTTACCTACTTTTTCTGTGCTCCACAATGAGTCTGTGTGTTCTTGGGTTTCAGAATTATAAAACAAATGCTGATTGTTATCACATGCATAGATCATCTACTTATCTAGAAGTGAAATGACAACCCTACAAATATCTGTTGCTTCCAATATGTGTCAACTTGACTGTCATATATTTTACCTGTTTCCTATACTATGCTGTGTTTCTGGAAACATTGCTCAGTTTCTGGGGACGTGGCGGGATCTTCCTAACACAAACACAACTTTAAATAAATGGAATCAACATACCTAGGGAGATGAGGCTAAAGGGATTATTGTGGGAGATTTCTCGACCGGGAAAAGGCAGGGTTACTCTTCACCAGATATAACAGTAGACAGAGGGGAGGAGACCCAATGCAGTGAAAGGCCAGCCAGTTTGTCGCCTGGAAATAGGCCTATTGGTGCTCTCTTGGTCGCACGTGAGAGATGGACCTAGGACACTCACCATCGCTTCATGGATGGATAAGTCTAGCTTTGAGAAGACATGGGGTTTTCTTTGAAAGTGCTTCTCCTATTGAGACTAGGTGTGGTGGCGTGGGTCAAGAGAGAAATGTCCTTAGCAGTGAGTCATCAGTGTCAGATAAAAGTGCACGTATTTTTACAACACATAACACAAAACCTGTAACTTCTTTATAAGGTTTTTTTTTTTAATATAAATTTATTTATTTATTTATTTATTTTTAGCTGTGTTGGGTCTTCTCTTCTGTGTGAGGGCTTTCTCTAGTTGCGGCGAGCGGGGGCCACTCTTCATTGCGGTGCACGGGCCTCTCACTATCGCGGCCTCTCTTGTTGCGGAGCACAGGCTCCAGACGCGCAGGCTCAGTAGTTGTGGCTCACGGGCCCAGTTGCTCCGCGGCATGTGGGATCTTCCCAGACCAGGGCTCGAACCCGTGTCCCCTGCATTGGCAGGCAGATTCTCAACCACTGTGCCACCAGGGAAGCCCCACACCATTGTCTTATTGTCTACTTTTCCGCTTTCTTTTGCTCATGATTTATTTCTTTTTTCTTTTTTCTTTTTTTTTTTATAGACTTATTTTTTAATGGAGAGAGAATACTTTAGGTATGAGGTAATGTTATCACATCAGTCTCTCTGAGCTAATACTATTCAGAGCAGTAACAAATATTTTGAGTGTCCTATATGTCCTCATGGGGTGTATGTGAATATTATATCGTGACAACAAATTTTCAAACCGTGACTCACTCAAGGAATTCAGGCTTATTTTTCTAAAACTGAATGGAACTTCGCTCTGGAGCCCCATGATACCTGAAGGGAGAAAATACCTTTCTGCTCAGTTTCAGCCGTGACCTTGAGCAACAGATGGGAATGGTTGCACATTCCAAAGTGCGGTGTGGGATCGCCGTGCCCGGGAAGGCGGCTGCTGTCTTGGGGAGCCTGAGGCTGCTGAGGCAGAGGACGTGACCGTGTCCGTTGGACCATTTGTGGGCGATACACACAGGCCCAAGTGTAAAGCTAGCCTGCTGGTTATCTCAAATGCTTTCCAAGAGAAGGGCCTGAAGAAACAAGGTGATCTCCGCAGAATAGGGGGCTGTCAGATTCCAAGGGGCTGAGCAGACGTCGACAGCCAGCCAGAGAGGCCACGATCTTCAAAGTGACTGCACCTTCCCCTCTAGAGGGTCAGCTTCATGCACCTGCCCAGCCCCGAGAGCCGGTACGCCAATTCACGGCGTCAGAGGGCAGCAAGGACATTTGTGCTGTTTCCTCTCCCTTCCCAACACCCTTCACCTCTGGAACAGCCAGAGCCAAACCCAAAGCCAAGCGGGTGGGTGGGAGGATGAGGAACAGGTAGTCTAGACAGAAAAAACAATCCCAAATGGATTTCCTTTCACCCTGTTCAGTAGATTTTGGCCATACTTTTTTGAGGAACAGCAAAATGCCCGAGAGGGGAAATGCTGTAAACGTAAAAGAAATGTGAACATCTCGACTACTACATAGAATCTAACTTTTGTGTGTGTATGTGTGTGTCTGCGGCTCAGATGATGGAGAAATTTTAAAAAGTCGGACTACAGAAATTATGCCTGAATTTTTATCCAAAGGAGTTGAGAAGGGCTACGAGTGCACAGAATGGGTTTGAATAGGCAGTGGGAAGGATGATTCAAATTGTTCTCTGATGCTATCTGCTGAGCCCTGTCTATCCAGTGTATTTGTAATATCAATACATTAGGTACACCCATGGTTCCATGACCTGGTTCCTAATCCTACCAGAGACCTTCCCCTTCGGCAATGGTGACTCCCTGTCTGATGCCAGGGCTGGGAGAAGGGCCTCCAAGAAGTTCAATGAGGTGTCAGGGACAAACATTTTGGGGGCGAGAGGAGTCAACCAAGTTTACTAAGTCAGACAACTCTTATCTACTTCCTAAGCATTTCTACACTAAAAAAACCTGCTTTGGAAACAGCTAGCAGAGTCTTCTGCTTAGTAGAACCTGGCCTCTGCCAAAGACTTACTTTTACTTTTTAAAGAGTTCAGGTCAGTTACTCTTCTGAATACTGAAAATAACAAGATAGTTTTACAAACCAGCTTGGTTATAGTTTCCTTTCAAAAAGTGAATATTTACTATCTAGAAAATAATTCTGGGCTCATGGAAGTGTGCTTTAAGAGTATTGCTACCATATGATCCAGCAATCCCACTCCTGGGCATATATCCGGAGGAAATCATGGTTTGAAAGGATGCATGCACCCCAATGTTCACTGCAGTGCTGTTTACAATAGCCAGGACATGGAAGCAACCTAAATGTCCATCAACAGTGAATGAATAAAGAAGATGTGGTACATATATACAATGGAATACTACTCAGCCATAAAAGAGAATGAAATAATGCCATTTGCAGCAACATGGATGGAACTAGAGATTATCACACTAAGTGAAGTAAGTCAGAAAGAGGAAGACAAATATCTTATGATATCACTTATATGTGGAATCTAAAAAAAAAAAAAAATGATACAAATGAACTTATTTACAAAACAGACTCATGGACTTAGAGAATGAATTTATGGTTACCAGGGAGGAAGGTGGTAGGGAGGTATAAATTGGGAGTTTGGGATTAACATATACACACTACGATATATAAAACAGACAGCCGACAAGGACCTACTGTATAGCCCAGGGAACTCTACTCAATATTCTGTAATAACCTAAATGGGAAAAGAATTTGAAAAAGAATAGATACATGTATATATATAACAATCACTTTGCTGTACACCTGAAACTAACACAACATTGTTAATCAACTATTCTCCAATATAAAATAAAATTAAAAAAAAGAGTATTGGATAACAAAGGAAATCAATTTGATGCTTAAGTTCTCATGCAGTTTAGCCAGAATCTATGGGTGCTTCTAGGAAGAATAGTCTGAGTTTGAGTGCTACAGGAACAGTTCTAGTATAATTTTTGGTATTTGATCACTTGGAAGTTTATCCTTTCCTTCTATACATATTCCAATGCCTTGATCTTTTCCGCATTGTTAAATATAGTCTTTTTACAATTACACACCGTACTCTAACTCCCACTGCCTGCCCTCACCCCCCTATAACAACCTTCTTTTCCTGTGGGGAAAACATTCCCTGTCCCCTGCCTGCCTGTGTGCCTTCTAGACTCTATTTGCTGTAGAAGCAAAAGCAATAAGTCTAAGTGAGACCCAGAGGTCATCAACCCCTGCCTTTGTGCCAGGACAAGCAAGCCACCTACACCAATCACTAACCTGTTTTTAAAAGAAACCTCCAATCAGGGAGAATCCACAACTTCTTTTTGTGAACTGTTGCACCGAGCAAAGGCACACTATAAATGTCTCTTCCCACCGATGTGTACTCTTATCTGCCTGTTCTTTTTTCTCCCTCATTTGCATTAACCCTTTCTTGCCTTTTCATGAACTTCTGGGCCTTCTCGTCTCAGAAGCGGTGGGAGACCAATGTTACTCTGGACACAGCCAGGATGGAAAGGTAAGTCCCTGGCAACGTTGGTGGCTGGGATGGACAGAGAGGTGAATGCATTCACCTCGTGAGGTGTTTATTTCACTGCTGCTAAGCGAACACTCTCAAATGCTTTTTAACACCAAAAAGGCTGACACTTCTGAGTCTATTTCCAAACAGGACACTAGAGGGCTCCCAGGAGTTAAAAATAAGTGGAAAAATACGGCATTTGCTTTTTTCCCCCCCAGAATTTAAAATTAAAGTTTATTTTTTACAATATTTAAAAAAAAAAACCCTTACACATCTTAAAAGTGGGTTGTCAGCAGCCAGTTAACAAGTACCCGTTTTGCTTTGCAATCAGAAGTTTTTAAGGGAGCTTTGAAAGCAGAGCTGAAATATTTGAAATGTGGAACACTCTTGACCATGAAATATGTTCTACTTACATGCCTCAGCCTTTAATAGTTCTTTGCATTAGCGTCAGGGATTACATTCTTCCTGGAGCCAAGCACGGGGCCAGCTGTGTAAGTAAGGTTGCTTACCAGTTCTTCTTTTTAATAATGTGAAAGAGTAGAGCTAGAGGGCTTTTGGTTTTCTTCTTTCAGCTGACTTTGGTGAAAAGAAAAGGAATAAAAAGCAGTTAGATGTGTGTTTTGTGTTCATGTGTGTGTGTGTGCGTGTGTGTATGTGTGACTGAATAAATGTAATTGCTTCCAAGATACATGGGCATGTATGGCTTTATATTATAATAACCCTTAAAGTCAGATAATGGAATATATTATGAAGAAAAGACTGTACCATACGATTAAGAGAATATGTTTCTGAATTTGAATGTTAATACTTGGTGCTTCTGTCCAATTAGTTAATGCAGGACTTTTAAAAATAAATAGAAGATAGCTACAGATTTCTAAATTCTTTGGTTACTTTTCTTAAATTATTTCTGAATTTCAAAACAAAAAGCCTGGATTTGTCCAATTTTAATGCTTTTCCTTCAGGATCAAATTAAATGACTCTAGCTGCAAGTTATAAAATAGTCTTGGATTTTGGTGGTTGGTTTTCACTAATGGAAACTGAACATCAAATCTATACATCTATCTTGTTTCTATTTGTTTTAAACCTCACTTAAAAAATCATTTCGTGGTGATAGTGATGAAAGGAAAGGTTCCGTGTTTTTCTTCGCTCTTGTGGAGGAACTGACCGAGTCTGAGGCTGTGACTCAGTTCACTCTGTGTCCATTCATTCCCAGGAACTAGCCAGACTTCTCCTCGGGGAGGCCGACGGGGTTCAGAAGGTGTGCTGTGGCCAGTGTCAGAAGCCTTCCCGGCCCCATCACCCGCCCTTAACTTCCTCCTCGGCCCACTGGCGACCACTTAGACACCTGCGCGGAGGCGACAGCTGCGTTCAGAAAGCCATGCATCGTGCCAGAAGGAGCCGACGGCAGACTTTAAACCCTGCTCGGCATGTGGACGAGACGCAGAAATGAGCTGTCCGGACCAGCCGGGGCAGCTCCTAAACTGGTTCCTCTCCTCCCTGTGCGTCCCGAGGGCGCGGAAACTCTGGAGCAGCCGGCGCCCCAGGACCAGGAGGAACCTGCTGCTGGGTACGGCCTGCGCCATCTACCTGGGCTTCCTGGTGAGCCAGGTGGGGCGCGCCTCTGCCCCGCACGGAGGGCGCGCGCGCCAGGGGCCGCACTGGACCCGGGCCACCGCCGGGGCCCCCTTCCCTGAGATACCCCTGGACGGCACGCTGGCCCCTCCCGAGGCCCAGGGCAATGGGACCACGCTGCAGCCCAACAACGTGGTGTACATCACCTTGCGCTCCAAGCGCAGCAAGCCCGCCAGCATCCGTGGCACCGTGAAACCCAAGCGCAGGAAGAAGTATGCGCTGGCTTCTCAGGCCCCGGGACCCGGGGCTTTGGTGGGACCGTCCCTTCGGCCTCAGGAAGCTGCAAGGGCAGCTGAGGCTGAAGTGCCCGGGCACGTCCGGGGAGGAAACCTGGCCCAGGCTGGGGAGCGACCCTGGGGGTGGAGGCAGGGTCTGGGAGCGCGAGGTGGGGACGCAGACGTGCAGCTGCCCCGGGCCGGGGGAAGCAACATCAGGATCTACAGCGAGAGCGCCCCGTCGTGGCTGAGCGGAGACGACATCGGCCGCATGCGCCTGCTGGCCGACGGCGCGGCGGCGGGTCTCCAGCCGGCCTGGCCCGGGGGCAGGGCGCGCCTGCTGCTGCTGGAGGGGACCGGCCGGCCCGCGGCGCCCGCCTGCGGCCCCAGCCCCTGCGGGCTGCTCAAGCAGCCTCTGGACATGAGCGAGGTGTTTGCCTTCCACCTGGACAGGATCCTGGGGCTCAACCGGACCCTGCCTTGTGTGAGCAGGAAATCCGAGTTCATCCAAGGTAACCGTTGCCCGGGCTTCTTGTTTGCAGCTGTTGGAGACTGGGCTTGCTTTCCTCTTCTCCCTCAGCCTCTTCTTCTAAATGGTCTTCTCCACCCGCGTTTCCCGTTTGGAGAGCAGCAGCGCGTCTTTCCATGCGCTTGGCGTCCTCGATTTTCTCGGCTTCGGGGGGACACGAGAGCGCCCGGGCGGTGCTGCGCTGGGCACGCGATTGAAGCCCCCGCGGCGCAATCTGTGCTCTCCGTTCCCCTCGCCGCGCTTCCCAGCGGCTTATTACATCCGATTAAAGCCAGGGGCAATTTGTGTGATGAGGAGAGGGAGCCGGGGCGGAGACAAAGAACTTGCTGACAGTCAGGCATATTAGTAAATGGGTTTGTATGGAAGTAAGTAGAATCCTGTGCACTGGAAGCGTTTAAAAATAAAGGCGAAGAGGGTTATCTTTCTTCGGCAGATGGAATCGTTTTAAGAGGCCCAGAGCCAGACCATGTTAGATTCGACCCCTTCATCTTTCGCGATGGACGTGACCGCTTTAGCTTACAAAGAAAATGAGGCCAAAAGAGGTGATTTGTTCAGTGTACATACCAACCAGCCACGTGGTTTCTCCGAGTCCATGACTATGGTTTATTGAGCCTGAGTGCCGCTAGATGCCGTCAGGTGACAAACACTGTGGCAGGTTCTGGGGTGTGCAGTCTGCCGATTCAGCTGCAGGCGTCAGGGCTGGTGTGTGACAATGCTCACGCCACAGAAAGGGTTTTCTCTGAATCCTAAGGCTCTTCCAGCGTTCCAGCACAAAGTAGGGTGGGTCCTTGGCTGCGTTTGAAAGCAGAGTGATCCCAGAAGTTACCACTCTGAATCCAGGCTGGTCCAAGAGGCTAAAAAGGACCCCAAAGAGATTATAAGCTCAAAGGCTATTTCCTTACTGCCTGTCACCACAAAACGTAGCATTTCAGCCCAGTTCCCATGGAGTCTGGACTGGAATGGATTAAAGCCTTGGGAGTGGCCAAAAGCCAAACTGCATTTTCAATGGCTTCAGGGGTATAATTTAGTCTTAGAATGGGTACTTCTTGAAGTACCACTGGTTTACTTAGAAAGACCTGGCATTCCCTACTCATCCTGGTTCGTGGCTAAGTGCTGCAGATTCACAGGTGTGTTTCGATGCCCCGGATTCACAAAGTCGTCCACCAGGATGGCGCTGACATGAGAAAGCCTCTAGGACGTTCTGTCAAATGTGGTACAACCTCATTCCTAGAGGGTCCTCACTACTTGCTAAGCGCTATGCTGACTGAGACGTAGCGTCTCTGTACATCTTGACTCCTGCGTTTCTCACAGCAGTACTAGGAGGTAGGTGCGATTCTTATCTCCACGTGGGAGATGAGAAAGCTGAGGCTTATTTAGGCAAAGTAACTGGCCTCATGTTAATGGTTAAGCTGGGTTTTGCGCCCAGGCCCAGCAGACTTCAAAACGTCAGCTCTTAGCCATTGGGCTTAGGTGACACTACCACTTCTGTCCAGACAGGTGCACCCTGGAGAGAGGGAGGATGCGGGTGGGCACGGAGAAGCAGGCACACACTGAGCCTGTCCTGCACCAAGCAGGGCAGAGGGTCCCCCTGGAAGGCTCGTTCATTCATGTCATAAAGGCCCTGAGAGGAGGTGATGCGGGCTTGAATGTATCCTGAGGCATGGTACTCTGATCTGTCCTTCCAGCTTCCCTGGGAGCTCCTGGACGGAAGTTGAGAGAGGAAAGTAGCAGTTAGGAGCCTGGGCTCTGGAGCTGGACCCCTGGGTTTGAATTTACCAACCGTGGGACCCACAAACGTCACAGTATCTCTCTGACCCTCCATGTTCTCAGCTCTAAGTGACAACAGTACCCACCACATGAGGTTGTTGCTAGTTAATACAGGGAAAACACGTAGACCTGGTGCTGGACACACAGTAAACCTTCAATAAGTACTGCTATTTGTGTTACTACACGAAGCACATGAGGTTCCAAGTTCACTGAGTTACTCATATAGCCTCCAAGCCTCACCTATCATTTCTTTTATTTAATTGAAGTCTAGTTGATTTACAATGCTGTGTTCTTTCAGGTGTACAGCAAAGTGATTCAGTTATACATATATATATTCTTTTACAGGTTCTTTTCCATTATGGTTTATTACAAGGTATTGAATATAGTTCCCTGTGCTACACAGGAGGTCCTTGTTGTTTATCTATTTTATATATAGTAGTGTGTATCTGTTAATCACAAATTCCTAATTCCTCCCCTTCCCCTTTGGTAACCAAGTTTGTTCTCTATGTCTGTGAGTCTGTTTCTGTTTTGTAAATAAGTTCGTTTTTACTGTTTTTTTAGATTCCACATATAAGTGACATCATATGATATTTGTCTTTCTCTGTCTGACTTACTTCACTTAGTGTAATAATCTCTAGGTCCATCCATATTGCTGCAAATGGCATTATTTCATTCTTTTTTTTGGCTGAGTAATATTCCACTGTGTATATACCACATCTTCTTTATCCATTCATCTGTCAGTGGACATTTAGGTTGCTTCCATGTCTTGGCTATTGTAAATAGTGCTGCAGTTAACACTGGGGTGCGTGTATCTTTTCGAATTAGAGTTTTCTCTGGATACGTATCATTTCTTCATGTGACAGGGCTAGGACTAAAACGTAGGTCTCCTGCTGGCTTAGTTAAACTTTTTGGTGTCAGGATGCCTCTTAGGTATTTAATTCTGTTCTCTGAATATCCAGCATCTTTGGGAATGAAGAAGGCAGTTGCATTAAATTTGAAGGAGGCATCTATAATTCCAATGTAGACTGGTGTTCCTCTCTCTTTGCAGAAGTAAGTGATGATGGAAAGAAACCAACAAGGTTGTATTGACATGACTCTCAATGTGAGGAGTTAAATACCTAAGACTGTATCTCAAGGAATACCAGAACTTTCTTTATTCTTTCTTTGATACTTTCTACTAGAATGTAGTTATTGAGAGTCATAAAATCAGACCAGTTTCCTCAAGAGGCTAGGACATGATTTATAGTTATGAGTACTCTACACAATATAATTCTACTCATGGAGACATTGTACTGATGTAAAGTACATAAATAGATCAGTTCTGGTCACGGTAGGGGATTAACAGTCTTAGGTTCTTGGTATCTCTCTTCACTCACCTACCTCTAGTCTTTTCCTGACTTGTGTCTTTCTTCCCTTGATTTCCACAGATGTGTGGATCTTCCCTCTAGAGTCCTCCTAGTCTTCTCTTGTCCAAGCTTAGCTTTATTTGCACCTCCCTAGCTACCTAAGGGGGTGATGGATCTTATCTTGTTACCCAGCATCTGTTTCTGGCTCATTCTATATCATTGCTTTATAATTATAGTTGCTTATTTAATCATCTCTTCTTTCCCACTAGGCTCTAGATCTGTGAAGGCAGAGACATTTCCTGTCGTGCTCATCATTGAATGTCCCGATCCCAGGGGAGAGTCTGGCACATAGTAGTTGCTCAATAAATATTTTTGAATGAATGCAAGAATGCATTTCTGGTCTGTTTCACTGACTCCAAACAGTAAATCTGTACTTGCTTCTGGCTTCAAAAACTCAGGACAAGTGCTACCATTTTAGTCCTAAATCCAGGCTGGGATTTCTCCTCGAGATTCTTATAAATAGCTCATTGAAAAGGTAAAGAAAAATATCCTTGGCAGCCTCTGTATTATGCAAATAATAAGGTTTAGGGAGCTTATTCTTGTGAGGACCATCAATATAATATGGTCTGTGGCTTCACACTGTAATGTAATTTGATAATGAGTTTTCTGTAGGAGGATAAATAGAACTCAGCTTAGGTATGCATTTCTCTGATGATCTGGCTTGGTCTGGGAGGAGATCTTTTCATATCTGGGAGAGTGGACAGTCAGCCAGTCCTGTAAATAATCTGCCTTAAGTGTTGTTTCTGTTCTCTGACTTTTGATGAATGTTTGTGAAAATATATTCATGCTTAGTACCAAGAACGTCTCTAGTCTCTTGTGAGTCGAATATAGATATTTGGCTTATCGCAGTTAATCTCTCAAAGAAACCTATGCAGGAGACACTTTCTTACCTCAATTTTGAGAAGAAAGAAAGATAAGAAGAAGGCAGCTCAAGGTCATACAATGAGTTAATTGTCCAGAAAGAATTCAAGCCCTTGTCTTGTAACTTCCAAGACTTTCCTCTTTATCAATCTGCTTTCCTCACCAAATCCTTTTGGGGGGCCTTAAGGTGTGTCTTCTTTCTCCATCACCACGACCTATTTGTATACCTGGTTATCTAACACAATGAGGCCTTGATGACTTGTGTACTGATGCACAGATACGGGCTCTGGGAACCTCTTATTTCTCAAGGAGACAACAACCGTGACCATAGCAAGAGTAATATTGAATGTTACCATCTACTGGCACTGTTTTAAGTACCATGCACCTATTATCTCAATAAATCCTCCTAAACTTTTTATAAGGTGGGTACTCTACGAGAGGCCTTTTGTGGATGTGGAAGTAGAGGCCCAGTGTAATTAAATACTGTTGCCGAAAGTCATGTACATTACCTGGATGTAAAAAGGAGACATACGATGCAAAGGGAGATGTAAAAGAGCATCAGAGGCTGTGACTGAATGATGTGCCTGCCCCAGCCTCTCAGATGAAACTTTCTGTTCATCCAGCCCAAAGACAAAAGGTCCCAATGATAAAGCTCATCTTCAGGTATTTATTTGTTTGTTTGTTTGTAAAACTGACACAGGTGATCCTATCAGCCCAGAGCCACTAGCTCAGGTTCGTCTGGGACAGGTTCTTGGTTGTATAACTTGATGAATTCTAGATGACTCTCCTTGAATCCAACAATATATATGTGAAATTAGCAGGTTTACTGGCCCTGAACTGTACACTGGACCATTTTCTGACAGGTGTCACTCCAAAGATATCCCAGAAAATGAGAAGGTTGTACTTGGGGAAGGACAAGGTTGTAATTAGGTAGGGAGGGCCAGGAGGGTACCACCCTACAAAATCCAGCCATGACCACTAGACCAGAGTCTCATCCTATGCGTATCTGTGTGGGAAATGCAAAAGTGAATTGAAATATAGCATCAAAGGCCTCGTAAAGAAATCCATGTTTGCGATAATGATGTATTTTTCAGTTGTAAACTTATAAAGAATCTAGTGTTACGCCTCACAGAGTGTCTATACTGCATTTGGTGTCATTTGACTATTGCATTACTTAACAATTCCACATAGCAGATAGTATTGATACTTTATATATGGGAATCCTGAGGCTCAGTGAGGTGTGAAATTTGCTCAAGGACGCATAGCTAGTGAGCAGTGGAAGTGGCATTTGTACCCAGTTCTGTCTGATACTAAAGTATCCTCATGTTGCTTCTCTTGACCTACATTACCTCTCCAATATAACTTGATATAATCATGGGATAGTGACAAAAATGTTCAAATTTTAACATGGTGATTTCTGATTTACCATTATGCCAATCTTTCTATTTAACTTCTTTTTTCAACTCAACCACTTAACATTGATAATATTTTCACTCAAAGGAAGTATGGCCATACTACCCTGAGCACGGCTACAAGGGCTGTTGTTGTTGTTTAAATACAAGCCAACGCTTCCCAGATTTTCTTGTTTGACCGTAAACAATCGTGTATATGCCAATATGACTGAATGTATTAGTATGTTTTCTGCCAAACTGTCCTTGCAAAAATCATCAATCATGATAGAGGTCACCAGATACTATGTGATACTGATATATTTAAATACTTTTTTAAACAAGGTATTTAAAAATACGTATCTAAGACAAGACAAAGCAGACTATGTCCATGTAGAGAGCAGAAGAGCCCCAGCCCCCTGTGATCTTCCGCGGAGCACTTGGGTCAAGCTACCCAGCAGTCTGTGCGGAGATGCAAGTGAATCCCAAGGGCTACCATTTTGGCAGCACTTAAGCATCGTACTGTTTTTCCCGCCCAGCATGGGAGATGCATTATGTGTGCTTTATTTTTAGGATGCCGCTTTACGGCCGTAGAGCTGTCAGACTGGATTAGGTCGCCTCGTTCCAGGAACGCTGTGTGTCGGGGCTGCTTGGGTGACAGACTGCAGGCACCTCACCCACTTCCGTTTAAATTCAGTGTAGATGCCACTGTGCTCACTGTTCTCCGACTTGTACTGCCTCGTCTCGTCACAGAGCGGGAGGAACACGGTGGGTACTTTCCTCTCTCCTCTCGAGTCCGTGCGAGCGGTGCTGTGAGCTCCACGCTGGTGGTGCGGCTGCCAGAGCAGGGGAGTGGCAGCTGCACGATTCATGTCGCCCCAGGCTCTCAGGTGAGGACAGAGGCATTTTGCAGGGAGTTATGACAATAACCCAGATGCCCTCACAACTTGGAAACACACTGACTTCAAAATCCTGGAAGTCTGGGACATGGGTGCAAACTTTCTCAAAATACTGACTCAGGAGTATAGGAATCATGTCTTGTTTCTGAAAATCTGGATGGAAAGCACATTGTGTTCTTTTTTAAAATTTTTATTTATTTATTTTATTTATTTTTGGCTGTGTTGGGTCTTCGTTTCTGTGCGAGGGCTTTCTCTAGTGGTGGCGAGCGGGGGCCACTCTTCATCGCGGTGCGCGGGCCTCTCACTATCGCGGCCTCTCTTCTTGCGGAGCACAGGCTCCAGACGCGCAGCCTCAGTAGTTGTGGCTCACGGGCTTAGTTGCTCCGCGGCACGTGGGATCTTCCCAGACCAGGGCCCGAACCCGTGTCCCCTGCATTGGCAGGCAGACTCTCAACCACTGCGCCACCAGGGAAGCCCACATTGTGTTCTTTATCAGAAAAGCTCTAAGGGTACCATCTTTAGCAATCAAGTTGAGCTGATCAACTAAATACATCCATAAGTGAACAAAAGTTTACTGAGCGTGGGCTTCAAGCAGTGCTGGGCTCCACCGTCGTCTTGTTTGCTCACTACATACCTTCTTCGGCAAAGTGGGGCAACTGGGGGACCTTCTCTGCTGTGTCTCTGGAAGTGTCCCCCGATCTCACAGGAGGCTGGGGTAGAAGGGGCAGTGGCCAATAGTTGCCACGGTGCTCACAGCCTGAAAGATGCGTGCTCCTTAGCTCCATGCAATCTGTTCCCTTCTACAGCATCACGTTTATCTTTTCTTCTTTTAAGAAATAGTTGTTGAGCACCTGCTATGTGTCAGCCGCTCTTCTAGTCATTAGGGGCCGCATCAGTGGACAAAAGAGTCAAGAATCCCTGTCCCCCTTGGAGCTGACACCATTGGACCACGTGACAGCTCAGCGGCCTGGAGGGACTCTTCTTATGGCCACTGATTTCAAGGTTCACTCAGCACCAGCCTGAGCCCAAGGTCATGACCTTTCCATTGGGACTGAATCTGTTGCCATCTCTGGGTGGGTTTAAGGACAGCACAGGTGCTGACCTCAGTTAATGGGCAAATATTGACGTTTCAGTCGAATTTGGTTGTAACTGACAGCATTTACCTTCTATTTGTGACTCTAAACATGGGGACGGAGCTGTATAGTTTCCAATTCAAATAGCTTTGCGGTTCAGATTGTGACTGGCATATCTGCTTACTAGGGCTGCTGTCACAAAATACCACAGGTGGGCGGCTTAAACAGAAGACATTTATTTCTCACAGTTCTGGAGGCTGGAAGTCCAAGGTCAAGGTGTCGGCTGGTCTGGTTTCTTCCCAGGCCTCTCTCCTTGGCTTGACGATGGCCGCCTTCTCACTGTGTCCTCACAGGCTCCTTCCTCTGTGGTCCGTCCCCCTCCTGTCTCTCAGTGTGTCCAAACTTCTTCTCATTAGGATACCAGTCAGATTAGATTCGGGCCATTGTAACAGCCTCATTTTAACTTAATTGCCTCTTCAAAGGCTCTTTCTCCAAATGCAGTCACGTTCTGAGGTGCTGGGCGTGGGGCTTCAATGTATACATTTGGGGGAATACAGTTTAGCTTCACAATGACTGTCAGTCTAGACTCCCTGAATTGGAATCCTGGTTCTACTGTGTGACCTGGGTGAATTCCCCTAATCTCTTTCTACCTTATTTCTTCGAGTGTAATGGTATTGATAGCAGTACTGACCTCATCGAGTTGTGGGAATGAAGTGAGCCGATACGGATAAAATACCTCTAACAGTGCCCCCTGCATAGGAACACGCAGTGATTGCTGTGTGTTATTTTCATTCAGTTTCTAAGCTGAGTCAGCGCTTGGTGATCTATCACCTTAGATTCCCTTAGTTTGTTTCTCTAGATTGATGTTCACGTGAACTAAATACACAGGCACCTCAAACTGTCATGTAAAGAAGGCGCCTGGAGTGGGTGGTGGAGGGTCCCAGTCTCTCCCGTTCGTGGAGGACGAATCGTTTTACATTCAGCATCTCCCCAAACCGCGCAACAGCCCCGCAAGTCAGATGTTCTCGGACAGGTTTCCTGTGGGGAAAGTGAGGCTCAGAGACTAGCGTATGTGCAGGTCGTATGCAGTGGGGCTGGGACGCATACGTGGGTGGGAGGGCCCGCCAGCCTCCCCTCATCACTGTCTGCACCATCATCGTTATCCTCTCACATCACCTGGACCCTCGGTGCATGTGGCGGCGTAACCATGCGTCCCCATGCAAACCCACCGCCTCCGCGCCCTTTCGGTCTGATTCCCGAGGGCAGCCCCGACGCCTTAACTGTCCCCCTTCTCTTGATGATGATTTGGCATCAAGAGGAGCGAGGCAGTGGTGTCTCCACCACCCCTGTGTTCATCATTCCCGAGTCTCAGAGGATTATGGAGACATGGTGGTGGATGGCAGAAGGAGGGCCTGGAAACCCCCCACCCCCACCTCTACCTCTCCAGTGTCTCAATCCTTCTTAACCCACTTAGAGTGAGGACAGTGACATCACTGCTTACTAGGAGGTCACACCAACCAAACGTCTGTTCAGAGCCCATTGACCATTGCTTAGAACGTAAGGGCTGGAGGTGAAAACTGGGGGATTCTGAAAAATTCACTCATTCATTCCTCAACATCTTTGAATGCTTGCTTTTATCGGGACTTATGGCAGGAGCTGCAGAACCAAAGATGATTGGGAACCAGTCCCTGCTCTCACAGGGCTCCCAGCTTGAGGGCAAGAGACAGCTAACCAAACCCGTCCTACAAGAAGGGTAGGATCTGAAAGAGAAATTAAGGACACACTCCCATTTACCATTGCAACAAAAAGAATAAAACACCTAGAATAAACCTACCTAAGGAGACAAAAGACTTGCATGCAGAAAACTATAAGACACTGATGAAAGAAATTAAAGATGATCCAAACAGATGGAGAGATATACCATGTTCTTGGATTGGAAGAATCAACCTTGTGAAAATGACTATACTACCCAAAGCAATTTACAGATTCAATGCAATCCCTATCAAATTACCAATAGCATTTTTCACAGAACTAGAACAAAAAATTTCACAATTTGTATGGAAACACAAAAGACCCCAAATAGCCAAAGCAATCTTGAGAAAGAAAAACGGAGCTGGAGGAATCAGGCTCCCTGACTTCAGACAATACTACAAAGCTACAGTAATCAAGATAGTATGGTACTGGCACAAAAACAAAAATATAGATCAATGGAAGAGGATAGAAAGCCCAGAGATAAAACCACACACATATGGTCACTTTATCTTTGATAAAGGAGGCAAGAATATACAGTGGAGAAAAGACAGCCTCTTCAATAAGTGGTGCTGGGAAAACTGGACAGCTACGTGTAAAAGAATGAAATTAGAACACTCCCTAACACCATACACAAAAATAAACTCAGAATGGATTAAAGACCTACATGTAAGCCCTGATACTATAAAACTCTTAGAGGAAGACATAAGCAGAACGCTATATGACATAAATCACAGCAAGATCTTTTTTGACTCACCTTCTAGAGTAATGGAAATAAAAACAAAAATTAAAAAATGGGACCTAATGAAACTTAAAAACTTTTGCACAGCAAAGGAAACCATAACAAGATGAAAAGACAACCCTCAGAATGGGAGAAAATGTTTACAAATGAAGCAACTGACAAAGGATTAACCTCCAAAATATACAAGCAGCTCATGCAGCTCAATATCAAAACAACAAACAAACCAATCCAAAAATGGGCAGAAGACCTAAATAGACATTTCTCCAAAGAAGATATCCAGATTGCCAACAAACACATGAAAGGATGCTCAACATCACTAATCATTAGAGAAATGCAAATCAAAACTACAATGAGGTATCACCTCACACTGGTCAGAATGGCCATCATCAAAAAGTCTACAAACAATAAATGCTGGAGAGGGTGTGGAGAAAAGGGACCCCTCTTGCACTGTTGGTGGGAATGTAAATTGATACAGCCACTATGGAGAACAGTATGGAGGTTCCTTAAAAAATTAAAATTGAACTACCATATGACCCAGCAATCCACTACTGGGCATATACCCAGAGACAACCATAATTCAAAAAGATACATGTACCACAGTGTTCATTGCAGCTCTATTCACAATAGCCAGGACATGGAAGCAACCTAAGTGTCCATCAACAGATGAATGGATAAAGAAGAAGTGGTACATATATACAATGGAATATTACTCAGCCATAAAAAGGAACGAAATTGAGTTATTTGTAGTGAGGTGGATGGACCTAGAGTCTGTCCTACAGAGTGAAGTAAGTCAGAAAGAGAAAAACAAATACCGTATGCTAACACACATATATGGAATCTAAAAAAAAAAAAAAAAGGTTCTGAAGAACCTAGGGGAAGGACAGGAATAAAGACGCAGATGTAGAGAAGGGACATGAAGACACAAGGGGTGAAGTGTAAGCTGGGATGAAGTGAGAGAGTGGCATGGGCATATATACACTACCAAATGTAAAATAGATAGCTAGTGGGAAGCAGCTGCGTAGCACAGGGTGATCAGCTCGGTGCTTTGTGACCACCTAGAGGGGTGGGATATGGAGGGTGGGGGGGAGACGCAAGAGGGAGGGGATATGGGGATATATGTATATGTATAGCTGATTCACTTTGTTATAAAGCAGAAACTAACACAACATTGTAAAGCAATTATACTCCAATAAAGATGTTTAAAAAAAAAAAAGATGGGTAGGATAAAGACCTCCACGAGATATGTTTAGGGAAGCCTGCAGGCACAGAGAGGGATGTGTGTGTATAGGGGGTGGGTAGGGGGACTGCAGAAAGTTCTAGAAGCGGTAATGTCAGACTGGTTCTTCAAAGTCACTGTGCGTGGGTACAGAAGGGTGGAGAGAACCGATGTGTGAGAAGCTTGTGAAGGCAGCGTGTGCCTGGAAACTGCAAACCTTTCTGGAATAAGGAGAATAAGGGCTGGCGGTGGTGAGTGGAGAGTGGAGAGTGGGTGGGTTTATGTTATGGAAGGACATGGACTTCATCCCGCAGATAATGGGAAATCATTGAGGGGTCTGAAGAAGAGGGGTGATGTGCTGAGCTTTGGACTGTAGGAAGCTCACTCCAGTCAGCAATTCATGGCTTCTTCATCTGCCTTAACCAACATTAAATGGCCCAGGACCGGGTCCCTCTGATGCGACCAAGACTTTACTGGCAAAATGCAATCGTTTGTGGAGCTTGGCAGTGACTCCATCATCATGACCCTCTGAAGTCAAGGTCGGTTCCTGTTTTTCTAAATGGAATATTGAGACAGGAAGAGTCTGGGAGTTCCCATTTTTATAGCGGAAGTCCAGGGCAGACCTAGAAAGCAGAAGTTCCCGTCCATTAGTCAAAGGTTCAGAACAAAGAAGGACACGTTGTTTTTATTTATTTATTTATTTATTTAACATCTTTATTGGAGCATAATTGCTTTACAATGGTGTGTTAGTTTCTGCTTTATAACAAAGCGAATCAGCTAGACATATACATATATCCCCATTTCTCCTCCCTCTTGTGTCTCCCACCCACCCTCCCTATCCCACCCCTCTAGGTGGTCACAAAGCACCGAGCTGATCTCCCTGTGCTATGTAGCTGCTTCCCACTAGCTGTCTATTTTACATTTGGTAGTGTATATATGTCCATGCCACTCTCTCACTTTGTCCCAGCTTACCTTTCCACCCCCCGTGTCCTCAAGTCCATTCTCTACGTCTGCGTCTTTATTCCTGTCCTGCCCCTAGGTTCTTCAGAACCATTTTTTTTTAGATTCCATATATATGTGTTAGCATACGGTATTTGTTTTTCTCTTTCTGACTTTCTTCACATTGTATGACAGTCTCTAGGTCCATTTACCTCATTACAAATAACTCAATTTCGTTTCTTTTTATGGCTGAGTAATATTCCATTGTATATATGTACCACATCTTCTTTATCCATTCCTCTGTTGATGGACACTTAGGTTGCCTCCATGTCCTGGCTATTGTAAATAGTGCTGCAGTGAACATTGTGGTACATGACTCTTTTTGAATTATGGTTTTCTCAGGGCATAAGCCCAGTAGAGGGATTGCTGGGTAGTACGTTTTTAAAGTAGAACCGATGGTTTGGATTGTTTCAGTTGTCTGTGGCAGAGGAAGTCACAGTGCTTCACGCTTAGCTAACGCTTGAGGAAACATGGAGATTATTTTAACTCAGTCCAACCTCGAGAAAACCAGTTAGTGAAACAGTTAGGAAGGTAACTAAATACATTTATATTGTTGTTGGAAGAACGGTATTCTAAATCACCCAGAAATTGGATTCCTAAGACAAGCCCTTGTAGTGAGGATTTGGTTGGCTGTGTGGAATCTGCACGTATAAAGTCTATGGAATTCTGCTTCTCTACCCCCTTCCCCTTTTAAAACCTCATATAGGTTGATTCTTTCTAATATCTGACAGTGCTGTATTTTCAGTGTCTCTGGATCTCACACTTTTCCCGCCTTGGGGAACCCGTTGCCTCAGTCAGGGTGGCTGGAGGAGTGGGCTTGAGTCCCGTGGAGACCAGAGATGCCGTCAAGAGTAGAATCAACACCTGTGACTTCTTTTTCCACCCTACGCACTCAGCTTCTCTCCAGACACGGCTCTTCTCCTTGTTAATGGCCAGAGCTCCTCATTTCGCTACGCTGGGGCCTGGCAGTTCTTTGTTGCTTGGCTTGGCACTGAGAGCTCAGCCTTTATTTTAGTCCTTCCTTCCCTCGGTCCCTTTAAAACACTCTTCAACTGGCAGACACGCAACCTGATCGTCATTACACGCGCGCTTGTCTGTTTCCACTAGACTCCCAGCTGTGGCCCAGGCCTTGCCTGGGACTGGGTTCTTGCAGGGTCTCTGTTTCTGGTATGCCTCACTCTGAATTCTTTGTATCCCACACACAGGAACCAGATGCGTCCAGATACTGGGAGACAGTGGTAAATACGTGCTTTGGGAATAAGTGAATTAACAATGTTTAAAAGCCTGAGCATCTTATCCTGCACATTTCCTCCCAGGCAAGACTGTCACAGAATCCTATTTCACCCTCCCTCACATTGACTGGCTTGTCCACATTCGCCATCCCTAAGCCAAGAGATCTTACCTGCTTTTTTCACTTGTAATCGCCAGAACCCTACTGTGAGAGGCACAGTAGAAAAATAGAGCAGATAGTACTTAAGGGATCATTAACAGCAAGACACCTGCTACCTTCTCCGTGGAGGTACGCCCACATCAACACTTGCTTTTAGATGAGAGACCTGCAACATTCAAGTTTTCCTTCAATGCATCGGACAGGTGCAATGGAACATGACAGAATTTGTTTTCCATAACAAAGATGAGCCTCAAGTTTTGGCTGGTCTTTGTTTTCTTTAGAGGGTTTTGGAGTTATTTTTAATGAAGGGCTCTGAGCTGAACTGTCACTTTCCTTTTTGTCTTGTTCACAAGAAGCTTGGAACTTGGCCCATGTGATAAAATAGGCTTTTGATTTCAGAGCTCAGGATATTTTTACTTGTTTCTGCCCGGTGATGGGTGCAGACATTCACTGATAACTCCCGCTGTAGTTCAACAAAACTGGTCACTGGTTCAAGGTGAAGGGCACCTGATACACCAGGGCAGAGGAGGTTGTGTATAGCATTCATTCTTAGTGGATTTTCAAGTTCATCTTCTCACAAGAATGTCTTCTTTGTGCTTTTGAATAAAGAACGACTTGGGAGAACATCAAAATTCAGGGGACATATTCAGATTTTGGAAAAAATAAGTTTTACTGGCAAGTCTCAGTTTTTTAAAAGACAGCTATATAACCGTTAATTCACATGAACACCCACATTTCTTTTAAAACCCCACTTCCTCCCCATTCTGACAGTTAGAATTTTCTCTCTTCACCGTTAAGATTTCTCTAGAGAGCCCAGTACTACATCATTCTGACAAACCCAAATGCGAGGAGGTAAATGCTCCTCATCTCTGAAACACTTCAGGTAAGTTGCTTGAACCTGTTTCCTGCTTTCAAAGGGTATTTTTCTGTCATCCCTTCAGATCTATCAAGGTTCATTCAATTCTGTTATCAGCCATATTTTATACAAAGTGGAATGCGCCTCACAGCTCTGAGGTCTGGAACCAGCCTGGGCAACGTGCACAAATACTCTGCAAGACCCGCTGGCTGGAAGGAAGGGCATCCAGCCTGGCTCAGCCTGAGAATTGCCGCTTACCCTGCTTTCCGGAAGCCCCTTTCCCTGCGGTGACTGATGCCAGGCGTGGCAGGACAGAATGTGTTTCTGTGGCAGTCAGAATATTTTGCTGAGGGGAGGTGCATGTGGAGGAAAACAGAGGATGTTAACTGAAAACCAATTATTCCCATCCGTTGAAAGCTCCCTGTGGCAGTTTGAGAACCATTTAATAGAAAATGTATCATTCAAAAAAATTTTAAGATTTAAAGGAGAGAAATGGTAAATGAGACACAATAAACCCATACACTAGATTAGGGATTGATTCACTACAGTCTGTGGGTGAGAGATAGCCCACAGCCTGTTTTGTGTGGTCCCTGAGCTACCAATGGTTTCCACAATTTTAAACGGTTGAAAAAAATATCCAAATAACCATGATACTACTATGACACTTGAAAATTACAAAAAATGTGAATTTCAGGGTATGTAATACAGTTTTATTGGAACACAGTCACCACCATTTGTTTATATATTGTTTTGACTGCTTTCGTATCACAATGCGGTTGAGTACTTGCTAGTTGACATTGTATGGCCCTCAAAGCCTGAAATACTCACGGTCTGCTCTTGACCAAGTTTGCCTACCACTGGGCTACATTATTGTATCACAGTTAAAGTGACACTATTTAAGAATATTTAATTGTAAGAGAAATGTTTGCAATGTAACATTTAGTGAAACAATTATGATAAACTATATACATAAGGTGATTCCAAATAGTTTATTTCCCTTGTGTAATTTTTGCCTCTTTTCCCTGCTGGAAATGTAAACTCTATGAAAGCAAAAAATCCCACAAAACAACAAACAACTGAAAACTTGGCATGTATGTCTGTATGCTTTAGGCCTAGAACAGTGCTTGAGACATAGTAGATGTTCAATAAACAAATAAGGGCTAGAAGGCTGATAAATTATGTGATTGTATAATGCATGCATATAAAAATAGTCATAGCAAAACCTTTCCAGGATATGCATATATGTTAGGCACCAGGCTGAGAACTTTAAATGCATGATCCTGTTTAACAAAGTTTGTTTTGGAAGGTACGGTATTGCCCACACTTTACAGAGGATGAAAGTGAGGTGTGAAAAGGTTATATAACTTGTCCAATGTTACAAAGCTAAGAAGTAATAGGATCAGAATTCAAAAGGTCTGTTGGGTTCTAGAGTTTGAACGCTAACCATAAGCTCTACTCCTTAAATTTCTAAAAACAATTTACTTTTTCAGGTGTGAAAGAAAGGGATGGGAAAATACCAGATGTAAATATACAAATAACAGAACCAGTTACTAGGGTAGGAGATTGTAGATGATTGCTGTTTTCTAGGCTAGACATTTTTTTTATGTTTGTTTATTTGTTTTTTGTATTGAAGTAGAGTGGATTACAATATTTTATTAGTTTCAGGTACAACACAGTGATTCAATATTTCTGTAGTTTTATATTCCATTTAAAGTTATTAAAAATCACATATATTTTCTTGTACTATATATCTTTGTTGTTTATTTGTTTTATACATAGTAGTTTGTGACTCTTAATCCTATAGCCTATATCTCACCCCTCCCCACTTCCCTCTACCCACTGGTAACCACTAGTCTTTTTTACCTATATCTGTGAATCTTTTTCTGTTATGTTATATACATTGGTTTGTTTTATTTTTTTAGATTCCGCATATACATGATGTAACATAGAATATTTGTCTTTCTCTGTCTGCCTTATTTCACGAAGCATCATACTCTCTAGGTCCATCCATGTTGTTGCAAATGGCAAAATTTCATTCTTTTTTATGGCTGAGTAATATTCCATTGTGTACATATACCACATCTTCTTTATCCATTCATCTGTTGATGAACACATAGGTTGCTTCCGTATCTTGGCTATTGTAAATAGTGCTGCAATGAACATTGGGGTGCATGTATCTTTCAGAATTAGTGTTTTTGTTTTCTTTGGAATATACCCAGCAGTGGAGTTGCTGGATCATATAGTAGCTCTGTTTTTAGCTTTTTAAGGAAACTCCGTACTGTTCTTTATAGTGGCTGCACCGATTACAGTCCCACCAACAGTGGAGGAGGGTTCCCTTTTCTCTACATCCTCACCAACATTTGTTATTTGTAGTCTTTTTGATGTTGGCCATTCTGACAGGTGTGAGTTGATATCTCACTGTGGTTTGATTTGCATTTCTCTGAAAATTAGCAAGGTTGAGCATCATTTCATGACCTGTTGGCTGTGTGTAAGTCTTCTTTGGAAAAATGTCTATTCAGGTCTTCTGCCCATTTTTTAAGGGATCTGTTTTTTTTTTGATATTGAGTTGTGTGAGCTACTTATATATGTTGGATATTTACCCCTTGTCAAACATATAATTGGCAAATATTTTCTCCCATGTAGTAGGTTGTCTTTCCATTTAGTTTATGGTTTCCTTTACTGTGTAAAAGCTTTTAAGTTTAATTAGGTCCCATTTGTTTATTTTTGCTTTTATTTCTTTTTCCTTAGAAGACAGATTTTAAAAATATTGCTACAATTTATGTCAAAGAGTGTTCTGCCTGTGTTCTCTTCTAGGAGTTTTATGGTTTCAGGTCTTACATTTAGGTCTTTAATGCATTTTGAGTTTATTTTTGTACATGATGTAAGGAAATGTCTAATCTCATTCTTTTACATGTAGCTGTCTACTTTTCCCAGCACCAGTTATTGAAGAGACTGTCTTTTCCCCACTGTATTTTCTTGCCTCCTTTGCTGTAGATTAATTGACCAAAGGTGTGTGGGTTTATTTCTGGGCTCTCTATTCTGTTCCATTGATATATGTCTGTTTTTGTGCCAGTACCATGCTGTTTTGATCACTGTAGCTTTGCAGTATTGTCTGAAGTCAGGGGGCGTGATTCCTTCAGCTCCCTTCTTTTTTTCTCAGGATTGCTTTGGCAATTTGGGGTCTTTTGTGGTTTCATATAAATTTTAGGATTATTTGTTCTAGTTCTGTGAAAAGTGTCATGGGTATTTTGATAGAGATTGCATTAAATCTGTAGATGACTTTGGGTAGTATGGCCATTTTAACAATATTAATTCTTCCAATCCAAGAGCATGGGATATCTTTCCATTTCTTTGTATAATTTCCAAATTCCTTTGTCAATGTTTTATAGTTTTCAGCAAATAGGTCTTTTACCTCCTCTGTTAAGTTTATTCCTAGATATTTTATTCTTTTTTATATGATTGTAAATGTGATTGTTTCCTTAATTTCTCTTTCTGAGAGTTCATTTTCAGTGTATAGAAAAGCAACAGATATCTGTATATTAATCTTGTATCCTGCAAATTTACTGAATTCATTTATTAGTTCCAATAGTTTTTTTGGTGGAGACTTTAGTGTTTCCTATATATAGTATCATGTCATCTTTTAGCTATACATTTTAATGTTTTTCCACATTTCCTAAAATGAGTAGATTTACTCTTAATTACTTTTAAAATATGAAACAAATGTTTCTAAAGGGAAGGAAAAACAGCACAGAAGTTGACTGTTTCAATTGTTTATGTGCATAATTTCCTCATTTCTCTGAGGGCCTTGTCTACTGAGGAAACTGGCACTTTGTCTGTCTTGTGTATTGATTTGTGTTGCTGAATTTCAGTGTTTTTCAGCTCCCTTTGAATACTTCCCAGCCTTGAGAATGCAGAGTGCTAGCTGTGTATCAGTTTGTTCCAAAGACACTGAGTGATAGAGCCTCTTGGTGTTGATATTTAGGAGTCTGAAGTGCCCATATCTTTGAAAGCTGTGTTGTGTCTCTTACATGTATTTGGTTACACTGGTTTATGTGTGTCTCCCACTACATGATGGTCTGCTTTTACCTAGAATTTATTATTATTATTTTTTAAATTGGCATAGTATTTGGAGCATATACATTTAACATTATATTTATCTAATACCTAAGAAGATAATTGGGTCCCAGCAGCCCCAAATCATTTAGTACAGTAAAAGGAAATAAAAAGGAGAGAGATAACAATTAAGTTCTTTATATATGGTTCATGTTTCTCTATTTTTCTTTTAATTGTGCATCAGTGACTGTGGCCTATTTTCCACAATCTAAAGGACTTGCTACAGGCCCTGGCCTAAATTGCAAGGCTAAAAGGAGAAAGATTTTTCTTTTGAACAAAACTGGAATGTAGGTGATTAGAATGATTAAGTGAATGTTATTAATATTATTAAGGTCATTGTAACACCACATTCAGGAGTGGTTAGAAGAGTGACTGTCCTTGCATTAAAGACCAGAGATAAGAGCTCTACAGGAAGGCAAATAAGCAAGGTGGGAAAATAAAAGTCTTTAACAAAAAACAAACAGTTATAGATTGAGAACCTCTCAGGTCATTTGAAAGAGCTTTAAAAATCCCTGTGATGTGTCTTGACATTCCAACCATAGTTTCAGAGGATTCGAATGCCCAGGCCTGTTAAGAATGAGTTAAATGGGATTTTTCAGACCTTTGTGACTTAGTCGTTGTTTTTTTTTTTTTTCTTCCAAGAGATCATTCTGATAATAAGTTACAAGCAAAGCTGCTCTTCATCATCTTTCAGTGACTTTATTTGACAGACATGGGAGCTTGAGAGGGATGCTTTGGCTTTAAGCTTACAGTGTCATTTAATGTACAGTTCACCAGTGAAATTTCTAAACTGTCAAGAATGAGACAAAAACATACGAGTGACAGATTTTTTTGAAAAATATTCTATGCACAGGAAGTTGAAGAAATGACATTTGCTTAAATACACTTTGTGAGGTTTTATGTGAATAAATGACCCATTACCAGGAGTGCTGTTGTTTCTATCAGAAAAAAACAAAACAAAACAAAAAAACCCTCTTGCTTCCTTTTTCTTTCTCTGGAGATTATAGTGACTGGTGTGAAACATACAATTTCACTTTTAAATTTGCAACTTCTAAAAATTCTTTTTCTTCCTGACATCATAATATGGCCTCAGAAAATCAGACAGTTGTTATTACAAATAGAGAGCCACTCCACTCAGACACTGAATAGATAATTATAAATGTCTGGATTCTTTCCTTTTTCATGGTGGCTGCTTTTAGATGTGGAATTAAACCACATTAACCGGAGGACGTTGTTATGGGTGGTTAGTGGCCTGTTCCTGCCACATCTATAAAGTATCTTGTTTAAAAAAACTTTTCTTTCCTTGTCTAACAATAACTTTCCATCTTATAAGACTCCTATCAGAAAGCATCACTGAGGTATAAAAATAGTAAATATTCAGAAGGGAAAGTGATCATAAATGCCATCTAATCAAACTCTCACGTGTGACAGATGAGAGTGTGAAGCTGTGAAAGACTGAATGACATCCAAGAGTACACACTGAGTCAGTAACATTCTAAAAGTGTGTTTTTTTGTGTTTTTGGATTCTATAGATGGCCGCCCATGTCCTTTCATTCTCTGGGACTCATCTTTATCTCCAACGAGTAATGAGACCCACTCTTCTGTAAAGCTCACCTGGGGAACTTATCAGCAGTTGCTGAAACAGAAGTGCTGGCAGAATGGCCGCGTACCCAAACCTGAATGGGGCTGTACTGAAATACATCACCACGAGTGGTCCAAGATGGCTCTCTTTGATTTTTTGTTACAGGTAAGTTCAATCAAGTAAGTGGTTATCTGAGACTGACACAGAGTTATAAACGTCTACCACTAAGGAGTTTTCTGTACCTTGGGTTTTTATGAAGCCAGAGTGTAAGTTCTATAAAGCTGTATTTGGCAAGCCCGGTGTTCTATAAGGTTGTATTTGGCAAGCCTGGTACCACATCACGAGATGTTGTATCCTTTTGGGAAATATTCAGAAATGTCCCTTGGCCCTCATATTAATTTCTGAATAAGTAATTCTTCAGTATTTTACTCATGGAATAGTCATACCCATCATAGATACAATTTACTGAGATAACCCGTCAGCAGCTCTTCAAGGTAGAGAGTCCTACCCCACTTGGGAGGTAAGTAAACCAAAGTTTTTTGAGGTTAAGTAACTCACCCAAGTTCTCACGACTACTAAAATCTGGGGCTTGGAATCCTGGGATCTGTTGACAGTAAAAGTGTCTTTTTTCTATGATTCCACACTGTTTCAATGGTCACTTGGCCACATACCTTACAGCCACAATTTCCCCTGTTTTTTTTCCCAGTAATTCTTTGCAAATATGTCATTAAGATTAGACATTGGAGAATAATAAATATTGGCCATCTACATAACTGAGTGACTTGATGTTTTATAGGTTTTTGAATAACTCTTACCTCCTTGTGATGAAGACCTCATGACTCTCCCTACCCCCTCATTCCAATTACTGCCTTCCCCTTCTTCCACCTTAGAAAAACTGGTTTTCTGTTTTTGAATTGTTAATTAGTATATTTGTGGCAATTTAGGACTGCCTTCCTACAAAAACGTAGGAAGAAAACCAGTTTAGTGCAGGGTCACAGGGTAGGGCTTAGGAACTTCGAGAAGGAGAGACATCTCTGGTGTCTGTGCCTCAGAGCCACCGGTGAGAACTGAGCCGAGAGCAGGCCACTTGGTTTGGCAAAGAGTCGCCAAATACTGATGGAAAGTGCAGCTGTGAGACTCAGGCTGGGCTCCGTATATGTATAGCCTCATTAGTCCATTGAATTAGCACACTATCTCTCTGAGGTAAGTGCCCTCTCTCCGTTGTACAGGTAGGGAAACTAAGGCATAAAGAAGTTCCTGTCAAGAACTGTGAAGAATCTGAGGTCTTACCCTGCTTGCGAGTTAACAAGTTAGCCAGCCATAGATGCTAGCAGAAGACAAGAGCCTCCCGGGTCAGCGACAAATGACTTCATCACTCACGTTCCTCTGCCCTCAAGTCCCACTGGGGCGATGTGGAGTCGCCCCACTGAACGCTACACCCAGTGGGGTCTTGTACCTTCTGAGGAAACCTCCAGTCTTATAAGAGGCTGCTGACACAACTGCCCAACATTTGCCCCAGAAGGAGACGTTATCTTTATTATCTTGGTCAGGAAACAAATCTGTCTTCCACCCCAGAGGGAGACACTCTTTGTATCTTCCAAGACTGTTTGCTATCCTGACATCCTTGAAGAGATAGTGCAGAAGAAAACTTGATATAAGATGTGCAGAAATGCCACGGAGAACTGTTTCTCAAGAGTTACCTCTCTTGTTTGGTGTTACTTAGCTAGTAAGTTCCCAAATAGAAATTTTAGCAAGTTTGGCTAACTGTATTTTTCATATTTTTAACTATTATTACATAACAACTACCAGGTTATTCTTAGTTTAATGGAAGATGTTGGTGTGATAACATGTAGTAGCGATACAGTGGAGAATGGAAGAAGATTGCTAGGGCGAAGTAGGTAAGGGTATTCACTATGGGGAGTGGCCAGCATAGATGTTGAAGGTCCTGAAGATGATGACTACGGTAGGGGGTGGGGGATGGAGAGGAGATTCATGAACCTGGTGGTGAAGTCTACGAGAAGGGAAAGACCTTGAGGTTTGCAGCTGATGAACAGAAGAGCTAACCTATAATGATTAGATGGCAACCCCTGTTAGAAGTTGTCTCTGGTGACATTTGTTTTAATTTTGGAACCTTCAACTAAATCTCAACCTACCATCTGTCTTTATCATTCTCCTTTCTGTTAAGGGAAGCTCCGACTATCATTCAACCAATGAAGATATATTTGTGCGACATCTGCTGTGCATTAAACCATAGAAAACCACCGCAGGGGCAGCGAAGTAGTATGAGATGGTTATTCCCACTGCTGCACACCAAGTTTGGTTTTAAAAACATTACTTAGTTAGGAAACTATACTGTATAAAACAAAAAGATAGATCCACGTAAGGATGGCTGGCTGAAAATAATGTAAGTTCTTACTGGTATGCAGTCAAAAGAAGAAGAACCTTTTGCCATAAAATAGTGAAGGAGAAAGTTCGAGTGGGATCGTAGGCTGGGAATGATAAAGAGGTTGGGGAAACCATGAGAAAGAACATGGGATTGACAATGTTCCTATGATACTTAGTGCATCCTAAATACAGGCATACCTCAGAGAGGCTTTGGGTTTGGTGTCAGACCACTACAACAAAGCCAATATCACAATAAAGTGAATCACACAAATTTTTAGGTCTCCCAGTGCATATAAAAGTTATGTTTACAGTATATTATGGTATATTATAATCTCTTAAGGGTGCAATAGAGGGAGGAGTCTTTTTCATCCCTCATAATTCATGAGGATGAGACCTTTGCAAGACTTTAACCTGGAACCATCCAAGGTAAGACACCAAGATTGGAGTTCTCAGTTTTGGCTCTGGTTAAAGCACTGAATCTAAAAGTCAGAAGTTAGTCTGACTGTTAAGAGTTCATTTGGTCACTATTTACAAAAGTAGATCAAACTATATATACAAGGTTGGCATCTGTGAGAATGGATTTACATTTTTGACTCATCCAGCATTTATTTGTCCCAAAGTCACAGACAAAGGCTAATTTTCTCTAGTTGTTGCAGTGTTTCACAATTCTACCAGTAATGTGCGAGAGTGTCTGCTTCCCACTCTCTTACCAACTTTGGGAAGTTGAAAACTAATAAATGTTTTTGCTGATTATATGGAGGATAATGGGATCTTGTATATATTTCCAGGTCCTTCATTACAAGTGAGGTTGAGGATAACATATTTTCATACGTTGATTATTTGTGTTTTTTTCCTGTGAATTGCTTGTTCAAATCATTGATGATTTTATTGCATTCCATGACTTTTTTCTTATTGATTTATAAAAACATTTTTATGTGATGAAAGTTAGCCATTATCCAACCCTAAATGTCTCAAACAATTTTTCTGTGTTGTTTTTCTTTTGACTTTTTAAAAAATTTATTTATTTTTGGCCGCGTTGGGTCTTCATTGCTGTGCACGGGCTTTCTCTCTAGTTGCGGCGAGCAGGGGCTACTCTACGTTGCAGTGCGTGGTATTCTCATTGCAGTGGCTTCTCTTGTTGCGGAGCACGGGCTCTAGGCGCACGGGCTTCAGTAGTTGTGGCATGCGGGCTCAGTAGTTGTGGCTCGTGGGCTCTGGAGTGCAGGCTCAGTAGTTGTGGCACATGGGCTTAGTTGCTCCGCGGCATGTGGGATCTTCCCAGACCAGGGCTCGAACCCATGTCCCCTGCATTGGCAGGTGGATTCTTAACTACTGCACCACCAGGGAAGTCCTCTTTTGACTTTTCTGATAGATTTTACTCCAGAGAAATTTTACATTTTTTGTAAGATCTTATTTTATTTATTTATATTTTGCTTCTTATATTTAGCATCATACAATGTTTATAGAGAGATGTTTATTGAAAATGTTTACTGAGCAAATAAATAAATAAATGAACAAGCTTAGGCCATTTTTCATGAGTACAATATTAAATAGTTATTTTTTATATAATAATGCTTCTCATCAATTACACTGAAATTTTTATTTTAAAGTCAAATATATGCCTTATTTAAATGGTGTTTGGGAATATGTTGGATTATATTGGGTGGATTTTGTGAGCAGTCTTAGAAAAGTTATGCCTGAAGCAAACTGAAATCACTTGCTCTGGTGCTACAGCAAGGGCAAGGGAATACAGAACGCAGTTGTTAATTTTCTGTACACAACATTCTTTCTGTTTCACCCAGTTAACAAATCTACATTCCCAAAGGCTATGGCATTTTACTGGGTCTGTTAAATATGATAGAGACACAAGTAACCTTTTATTCTTGAAGCGTGGGTATCTGAACTGAGTGGATAAAAATTCTCCCCCCATTAGGATGACAAAGGGTAGTATTCTAGAGAGCATTTGAGTTTCCAAGATTTGGTCAAATTCCTTTCAAAAGATTAAATAAAATAACAGAAGAAGATTTAGGATGTATAAAACTTGCTTTTTGACCTCAGATATAGTCTATATAACAGTTAGAAACTGAGATTCTGGAACCAGCCTGCTAAGTTTGAATTCCAACTGCCAATAACTAATTTTTGAACATTGAGAAGCTACTTAACCTCTCTTTGCCTTGGTTTCCTCATCTGAAAATAGGAATAATAATATTGTTTTTATAGAGGGCTATTGAGAGGATTCAGTACTTTTATACACATAAAGGATTTAGGATAACGCCTGTTACACAGGAGGTGTTCAGTGAGCATTTCATATTAATTAAGAAATTGATCATCCAGAAATAATAGTAGAGGTAAATATCGATATAAGAATTAAGTAAAATATTTTATCATTATTTTTACTTACTAAATTGTAAGTTATTCCCAAACCATTTCATTTTTTCTACTCTCGTGTAGTATTTTCATACTTACAATTAGATTTTAGCCTATTAAGGTTTAATTATTTTTGACTAGTCTGTCTTCTTTAATAAGCTGTGAATTTCTCAAGGGCAAGTCCCTGCCTTATTCAACTTTGTAACCTTTCAGTTACCAGCAGTGTGTCTGAAAATGTCACAGTTACTCAGGGCATTGTTTTTTTTTTTGATCAAAGAAAACTTACCTAGTTGTATCAAAATATTAAATCCAAAGTGTCAAATTAGCCAAATGCAAAGTGGATGGCTAGTGGGAAGCGGCCGCATAGCACAGGGAGATCAGCTCGGTGCTTTGTGACCACCTAGAGGGGTGGGATAGGGAGGGTGGGAGGGAGAAGCAAGAGGGAGGGGATACGGGGATAGATGTATATGTATAGCTGATTCACTTTGTTATACGGCAGAAACTAACACAAAATTGTAAAGCAATTACACTCCAATACAGATGTGGGAAAAAAAGTGTTAAAAGTGAAAGAAAGAAAAACGTACTTGCAGTAAAGAAGTAAAGTTTTGTTAAAGGCAGATAATGAGATGTTTAGAAAATGAAAAATCAAATGAATGGAAAATATTTAATATTTTTACTATTTAATAAAATCCTCCCTGTATTTATATTTTTTGTTTATTTGATGGGAAATTAAAGGGTATTTCCATAGAGAGGGACCAACAGAGAGGTGACTGGGGAGTTGTCTGCTTCCACCATCAACAAAATAAGTTACACATGTTTCTTTCCACTTGGATTTGACAGATGCTCTTTTTTTTTTTAATTTTTAAATTTTTATCTTTTTTAATTTAATTTTTTAAATTAATTTATTTTATTTATTTATTTTTGGCTGCATTGGGTCTTCGTTGCTGCACGTGGGCTTTCTCTAGTTGTGGCGAGCAGGGGCTACTCTTCCTTGCAGTGAGCAGGCCCCTCATTGCAGTGGTTTCTCTTGTTGCGGAGCATGGGCTCTAGGCACGCGGGCTTCAGTAGTTGCGGCACACGGGCTCAGTAGTTGTGGTGCGCAGGCTCTAGAGCGCAGGCTCAGTAGCTGTGGTGCACGGGCTTAGTTGCTCCGCGGCATGTGGGATCTTCCCGGACCAGGGCTCGAACCCGTGTCCCCTGCATTGGCAGGCGGATTCTTAACCACTGCACCACTAGGAAGTCCCTAATTTAATTTTTATTTTATATTGGAGTACAGTTTATTTACAGTGTTGTGTTAGTTTCAGGTGTACAGAGCTAAGGGATTCAGATATATATATATATATATATATATATATATATATATCCATTCTTTTTCAGATTCTTTCCATTACAGGTTATTAGAGAATACTGAGCAGAGTTCCCTGTGCTATACAGTAGGTCCTTGTTGATTATCTATTTTATATATAGTAGTGTGTATATGTTAATCCCACATGAGCTCTTTTCTGTTCTAGACACTTGGCAGGTATAGTGCTGGTGATAAAAAAGATGGCTGAGACCGTCTTCCTGCCAGCAAGAGTCACACCATCCAATAGAGGAGAGAGATAATCACAGCAGAATTTATCAGGTCTAATAATTGAGTTTAACATCCTATAGAAACAAGTAAGATGCTATCAGTTCTTGTGGAACTTGAGGGGGAAGAGTGTGGACCGAGAATGTGACACTTAATATAGAAATTGAAGAACTTGCAGGAACCAGGTGAGCACAAGAGTCAGGAATTGAGTTCCAGAGGGAAGGATTCTAACAAAGGGCCGGATAGGAGGAGAAGTTCACTGACTGGGAGAAGTGGTCCTTTGGAAACTTCCTGTCCCATTAAGGTGGTTTCTCCCAGATGTCTGTGAGTAAAACACTTATGGTCATGAATTCAATAAGCGGCAACAGTATAAATTGGTAAGCCTCGCCACCTAGCGTTGTCTCTCCTAACTTTTACCTGCCTAATGATTTAGTTCCTCAATATAACAAATTAGATTAAGAGGTGTTAATCTCTGACCTATTCTGCCCACCCCGCTCTCGATTCTGTGGGTCATTTTTTCCTCTTAATGGTGTGATGATAGTAAAGTAAAAATTCTGGCCAACTATCTTCTAAACAAGAGGAAACATCACTTTTCATTAAAAAGAAATTGTTTCTGTAGGAATGTTCTATATGCCTGGGAAAGAAAGATTCCAACGGTGTTCTCCGTGGTACATGATGACTGTCTTCCAAGCATTCCCTCCCTTTATCCCTATGACTCTGTGATCAAGGGCCTCGCTTCCAACTTTTAGAGGTCAGTGAAGGAAAACATGCACAGGCAGGTAAGTGCTGTGACAGCAGAAGGTACAGCAATCCAGGGTCTCAGACACTGGCAGTTCAATTACATAATTTGAGTCAGTTTTGTTGTTTTGCATAATCAGCACACTGACAATCTAAATGGCCCCTAGCCCTGTATTTATTGGTAAGTCCAAACAAGCAAATAATATAGTTTCTCATTCATTTGCTGGGAAATAATGAGGGATGATGCAGTCAGGTACTGTCTTAGATTCAAGTAGCAAAGAAAGTCTGGGATTAGCTTTGGCAATCTTGGTTGGCATGCTGAATTGGCTGGGATCTAGGGAGGAAAAATTGCCAAGGATGAGAGGATTTAGAGAACACTACATTCCTGCTTTTTATTGTTTGTTGAAAAATCACAGTGGTTCACTTGACCATAGAGTCACTTACAATGTTAAGGACATGGAGAAGATGTCAGTCTAGGCTTTAAAAATGACGGACTTCTAACTTGGCAGACACGCATGTGCTAAGCACTGAAATATGTTCTGGTTAACCATAAAATTTTCAAGGTGTAAAACTAAGTTTGCCCTTTTGATATTGAAAAGTCTGACTTCAACATGGTTTCTACTATATATATGTGTGTTCACACTGTCATGGGGAGAAATTATTTTTGGTATTAATGATGCTACAATACAGTGATTATTGAAGAGGGCTCAGAAGACTTTCCAAATTATTGTGTGACACTATAGTTTCATTATTCTGAGTATTGCTTGAAATAGGTGAGCAAATTGGCTAGAAAACTTGGTATGTATTGGCCCCGACAGTGTCTTTATTGCTTTTTATGTTTATATGTGTAGAAATAGAGAAGTGAGGTAACAGAATCATACAGATTTGCTTCTGATGATATCAAAAAATATAGAGATTTTTGCAGGAGAAAGATGTAAATGAAATGGTTAAACCCTGCCAAGAAAGGATTTTTATTAAAGAAGGAGTTAGGCTATTTTTTTTTTTTTTTTTTTTTTTACATCTTGCTTGCTTCCACATTTCTGTAATTATGAATAAAGCTGTTGTAAACATACATGTGCAGGTTTTTGTTTTTTGTTTTTTTTTAATCAGTCATCAATTTTAAACACATCAGTGTATACATGTCAATCCCAATTGCCCATTTCAGCATACCACCATCCCCACCCCACCGCGGTTTTCCCCCCTTGGTGTCCATACGTTTGTTCTCTACATCTGTGTCTCAACTTCTGCCCTGCAAACTGGTTCATCTGTAGCATTTTTCTGGGTTCCACATACATGCGTTAATATACGATATTTGTTTTTCTCTTTCTGACTTACTTCACTCTGTATGACAGCCTCTAGATCCATCCACGTCTCAACAAATGACTCAATTTCGTTCCTTTTTATGGCTGAGTAATATTCCATCGTATATATGTACCATGTCTTCTTTATCCATTCGTCTGTCGATGGGCATTTAGGTTGCTTCCATGACCTGGCTATTGTAAATAGTGCTGCAATGAACATTGGGGTGCATGTGTCTTTTTGAATTATGGTTTTCTCTGGGTATATGCCCAGTAGTGGGATTGCTGGATCATATGGTAATTCTATTTTTAGTTTTTTAAGGAACCTCCATATTATTCTCCATAGTGGCTGTATCAATTTACATTCCCACCAACAGTGCAAGAGTGTTCCCTTTTCCCCACACCCTCTCCAGCATTTGTTGTTTGTAGATTTTCTGATGATGCCCATTCTTACTGGCGTGAGGTGATACCTCATTGTAGTCTTGATTTGCATTTCTCTAATAATTAGTGATGTTGAGCAGCTTTTCATGTGTCTCTTGGCCATCTGTATGTCTTCTTTGTAGAAATGTCTATTTAGGTCTTCTGCCCATTTTTGGATTGGGTTGTTTGTTCCTTTAATATTGAGCTGAATGAGCTGTTTATATATTTTAGAGATTAGTCCTTTGTCTGTTGATTCATTTGCAAATATTTTCTCCCATTCTGAGGGTTGCGCTTTTGTCTCATTTATGGTTTCCTTTGCTGTGCAAAAGCTTTTAAGTTTCATTAGGTCCCATTTGTTTATTTTTGTTTTTATTTCCATTACTCTAGGAGGTGGATCAAAAAAGATCTTGCTGTGATTTATGTCAAAGAGTGTTCTTCCTATGTTTTCCTCTAAGAGTTTTATAGTGTCCGGTCTCACATTTAGGTCTCAAATCCATTTTGAGTTTATTTTTGTGTATGGTGTTAGGGAGTATTCTAATTTCATTCTTTTACATGTAGCTGTCCAGTTTTCCCAGCACCACTTACTGAAGAGACTGTCTTTTCTCCATTGTATATCTTTGCCTCTTTTGTCATAGATTAATTGACCATAGTGTGTGGGTTTATCTCTGGGCTTTCTATCTTGTTCCATTGATCTATGTTTCTGTTTTTGTGCCAGTACCATATTTTCTTGATTACTGTAGCTTTGTAGTATAGTCTGAAGTCAGGGAGTCTGATTCTTCCAGCTCCGTTTTTTTTCCCTCAAGACTGCTTTGGCTATTCGGGGTCTTTTGTGTCTCCATACAAATTTTAAGATGATTTGTTCTAGTTCCATAAAAAATGCCATTGGTAATTTGATAGGGATTGCACTGAATCCGTAGATTGCTTTGGGTAGTACAGTCATTTTCACAGTATTGATTCTTCCAATCCAAGAACATGGTATATCTCTCCATCTGTTGGTATCATCTTTACTTTCTTTCATCAGTGTCTTATAGTTTTCTGCATACAGGTCTTTTGTCTCCCTAGGTAGGTTTATTCCTAGGTATTTTATTCTTTTTGTTACAGTGGTAAATGGGAGTGTTTCCATAATTTCTCTTTCAGATTTTTCATCATTAGTGTATAGAAATGCAAGAGATTTCTGTGCATTAATTTTGTATCCTGCAACTTTACCAAATTCATTGATTAGCTCTAGTAGTTTTCTGGTGACAGTTTTAGGATTCTCTATGTATAGTATCATGTCATCTGCAAACAGTGACAGTTTTACTTCTTCTTCTCCAATTTGTATTCCTTTTATTTGCTTTTCTTCTCTGATTGCCGTGGCTAGGACTTCCAAAACTATGTTGAATAATGGTGGTGAGAGTGGACATCCTTGTCTTATTCCTGATCTTAGAGGAAATGCTTTCAGTTTTTCACCATTGAGAATGATGTTTGCTGTGGGTTTGTCGTATATGGCCTTTATTATGTTGAGGTAGGTTCCCTCTATGCCCACTTTCTGGAGAGTTTTTATCATAAATGGGTGTTGAATTTTGTCAAAAGCTTTTTCTGCCTCTATTGAGATGATCATATGGTTTTTATTCTTCAATTTGTTAATATGGTGTATCACATTGATTGATTTGCATATATTGAAGAATCCTTGCATCCCTGGGATAAATCCCACTTGATCATGGTGTATGATCCTTTTAATGTGTTGTTGGATTCTGTTTGCTAGTATTTTGTTGAGGATTTTGCATCTATATTCATCAGTGATATTGGTCTGTAATTTTCTTTTTTTGTAGTATCTTTGTCTGGTTTTGGTATCAGGGTGATGGTGGCCTCATAGAGTGAGTTTGGGTGTGTTCCTTCCTCTGCAATTTTTTGGAAGAGTTTGAGAAGGATGGGTGTTAGCTCTTCTCTAAATGTTTGATAGAATAGGCTTTAAAATAAATACTATTACAAGAGACAAGCAAGGACACTATATAATGATCAAGGGATCAATCCAAGAAGAAGATATAACAATTGTAAATATCTATGAACCTAACATAGGAACACCTCAATACATAAGGCAAATGCTAACAGCCACAAAAGGGGAAATCAACAGTAACACGATAATAGGGGACTTTAACACCCTTCTTACACCAATGGACAGATCATCCAAACAGAAAATAAATGAGGAAACACAAGCTTTATATTGATATTTATAGGACATTCCATCCAAAAACAACAGAATACACTTTCTTCTCAAGTGCTCATGGAACATTCTCCAAGAGAGATCACATCTTGGGTCACAAATCAAGCCTTGGTAAATTTAAGAAAATTGAAATCGTGTTAAGCATCTATTCTGACCACAATGCTATGAGACTAGATATCAATTTCAGGAAAAAAACTATAAAAAATACAGACACATGGAGGCTAAACAATACGATACTAAACAACCAAGAGATCACTGAAGAAATCAAAGAGGAAATCAAAAAATACCTGGAGACAAATGACAATGAAAACATGATGACCCAAAACCTATGGGATGCAGTGAAATCAGTTCTAAGAGGGAAGTTTATAGCAATACAATCCTACCTCAAGAAACAAGAAAAATCTCAAATAAAAAACCTAACCTTAATCTAAAGCAATTAGAGAAGAAGAACAAAAAACCCCAAAATTAGCAGAAGGAAAGAAATTATAAAGATCAGATCAGAAATAAATGAAAAAAAATGAAGGAAACAACAGCAAAGATTAATAAAACTAAACGCTTGTTCTTTGAGAATATAAACAAAATTGATAAAACATTAACCAGACTCATCAGGAAAAAAAGGGAGAAGACTCAAATCAACAGAATTAGGAACGAAACAGGAGAAGTAACAACTGACACTACAGAAATACAAAGGATCATGAGAGACTACTACAAGCAACTATATGCCAATAAAATGGACGACCTGGAAGAAATGGGCAAACTCTTAGGAAAGTACAACTTTCCAAGACTGAACCAGGAAGAAATAGAAAATATGAACAGACCAATCAAAAACAATGAAATTGAAACTGTGATTAAAAGTCTTCCAACAAACAAAAGCCCAGGGCCAGATGGCTTCACAGGCGAATTCTATCAAACATTTAAAGAAAAGCTAACTCCTATCCTTGTCAAACTCTTCCAAAATATAGCAGAGGGAGGAACACTCCCAAACTCATTCTATGAGGCCACCATCACCCTGATACCAAAACCAGACAAAGATGTCACAAAAAAAGAAAATTACCGGCCAAAATCACTGATGAACATAGATGCAAAATCCTCAACATACTACTAGCAAACAGAATCCAAAAGCACAATAAAAGGATCATGCACCATGATCAAGTGGGATTTATCCCAGGGACGCAAGTATTCTTCAATATACTCAATCAATCATTGTGATACACCATATTAACAAATTGAAGGATGAAAACCATATAATCATCTCAATAGATACAGAAAAAATTTTTGAGAAAATTCAACACCCATTCATGATAAAAACTCTCCAGAAAGTGGGCATAGAGGGAAACTACCTCGACATAATAAAGGCCATATATGACAAACCCACAGCCAACATCATTCTCAATGGTGAAAAACTGAAAGCATTTCCTCTAACATCAGGAACAAGTCAAGGGTGCCCACTCTCACCACTATTATTCAACACAGTTTTGGAAGTCCTAGACACAGCAATCAGAGAAGATAAAGAAATAAAAGGAATCCAAATCACAAAGGAAGAAGTAAAACTGCCACTGTTTGCAGATGACATGACACTATACACAGAAAATCCTAAAGGTGCCCCAAGAAAACTTCTAGAGCTTATCAATGAATTTGGTAAAATAGCAGGATACAAAATTAATGCACAGAAATCTTTTACACTGCTTTACACTAACAGCAAAAAATCAGAAAGAGAAATTAAGGAAACACTCCCATTTACCACTGCAACAAAAAGAATAAAATACCTAGGAATAAACCTACCTAAGGAGATAAAAGACCTGTACTCAGAAAACTATAAGACACTGATGAAAGAAATCAAAGATGACACAAACAGATGGAGAGATATACCATGTTCTTGTATTGGAAGAATCAACCTTGTGAAAATGGCTATACTACCCAAAGCAATCTACAGATTCAATGCAATCCCTAGCAAATTACCAATGGCATTTTTTACAGAACTAGAACAAAAAATCTTAAAATCTGTATGAAGACACAAAAGACCCCGAATAGCCAAAGTAATCTTGAGGGAAAAAAATGGAGCTGGGAGAATCAGACTCCCGGACTTCAGACTATACTGCAAAGCTACAGTAATCAAGACAATATGGTACTGGCACAAAGACAGAGATTTAGAGCAATGGTACAGGATAGAAAGCCCAGAGATAAACCCACGCACATATGATCACCTTACTTTTGATAAAGGAGGCAAGAAAATACAATGGAGAAAAGACAGCCTCTTCAATAAGTGCTGCTGGGAAAACTGGATAGCTACATGTAAAAGAATGAAACTAGGACACTGCCTAACACCATACACAAAAATAAACTCAAAATGGATTAAAGGCCTGAATATAAGACTGAACACTATAAAACTCTTAGAGGAAAACAGGGGCAGTACACTCTATGACATAAATCACAGCAAGATCTTTTTTGACCCACCTCCTAGAGTAATGGAAATAAAAATAAACAAATGGGACCTAATGAAACTTAAAAGCTTTTGCACAGCAAAGGAATCTATAAACAAGACAAAAAGACAAGCCTCAGAATGGGAGAAAATATTTGCAAACGAATCAATGGAAAAGTGATTAATCTCCAAAATATATAAACAGCGCATTAGCTCAATATTAAAAAAACACACAACCGAATCAAAAAATGGGCAGACCTAAATAGACGTTTCTCCAAAGAAGACATACAAATGGCCAAGAGACACATGAAAAGCTGCTCAACATCACTAATTATTAGAGAAATGCAAATAAAAACTACAATGAAGTATCACCTCACACTGGTTAGAATGGGCATCATCAGAAAACCTACAAACAACAAATGCTGGGGAGAGTGTGGAGAAGAGGGATCTCTCTTGCACTGTTGGTGGGAATTTAAGTTGATACAGTCACTATGGAAAAGAGTATGGAGGTTCCTTAAAAAACTAAAAATAGAATTACCATATGACCCAGCAATCCCACTACTGGGCAAATAGCCAGAGAAAACCATAATCCAAAAAGAGTCATGTACCACAGTGTTCACTGCAGCTCTAATTACAATAACCAGGTCATGGAAGCAACATAAATGCCCATCGACAGACGAATGGATAAAGAGGACATAGTATACAATAGAATATTACTCAGCCATTAAAAGGAACGAAATTGGGTCACTTGTAGAGATGTGGATGGACCTAGAGACTGTCACACAGAGTGAAGTAAGTCAGAAAGAGAAAAACAAATATCATATATTAACTCATATATGTGGAATCTAGAAAAATGGTACAGATGAACTGGTTTGCAAGGCAGAACTAGAGACACAGATGTAGAGAACAAACATATGGACACCATGGGGGAAAGGAGGGTGGTGGTGGTGGGATGAATTGGGAGATTGGGATTGACATATATACACTAATATGTATAAAATGCAAAACTAATAAGAACCTGCTGTATAAAAAAATTAAATGAAATTAAATTAAAAAAAAATAACCACCCCCTCCCCAAAAATATGGCCAGAAGAATTAAATAGTCATTTCTCCAAAGAAGACATACAGATGGCCAAGAAACACATGAAAAGCTGCTCAACATTACTAATCATTAGAGAAATGCAAATCAAAACCACAATGAGATATCACCTCACACTGGTCAGAATGGCCATCATCAAAAAGTCTAGAAACGATAAATGCTGGAGAGGGTGTGGAGAAAAGGGAACCCTGCTGTACTGTTGGTGGGAATATAAATTGATACAGCCACTATGGAGAACAGTATAGAGGTTCCTTAAAAAACTAAAAATAGAAGTACCATATGACCCAGCAATCCCACTACTGGGCATACACCCTGAGAAAACCATAGTTCAAAAAGAGTCATGTACCACAATGTTCATTGCAGCTCTATTTACAATAGCCAGGACATGGAAGCAACCTAAATGTCCATCAACAGATGAATGGATAAAGAAGATGTGGCACATATATACAATGGAATATTAGTCAGCCATAAAAAGGAGCAAAATTGAGTTATTTGTAATGAGGTGGATGGACCTAGAGTCTGTCCTACAGAGTGAAGTAAGTCAGAAAGAGAAAAACAAATTCCGTATGCTAACACATATATATGGAATCTGAAAAAACGGTACTGATGAACCTTGTGGCAGGACAGGAATAAAGACGCAGAGGTAGAGAAGGGACATGACACAAGGGGTGAAGTGGAAGCTGGGATGAAGTGAGAGAGTGGCATGGACATATATACACTACCAAATGTAAAATAGATAGCTAGTGGGAAGCAGCCGCATAGCACAGGGAGATCAGCTCGGTGCTTTGTGACCACCTAGAGGGGTGGGATAGGGAGGGTGGGAGGGAGGCTCAAGTGGGAGGGCATATGGGGATATACGCATGCATATAGCTGATTCACTTTGTTGTACAGGAGAAACTAACACAACATTGTAAAGCAACTATACTCCAATGAAGATGAAAAAAAATTCTACAAGTTTTCAGTTCACTAAATTCATAGAGAAATGACATTTATGTAAAACAGACTTGGGTTCGAATCTCAGCTTCTCTAATAGACAGCTCTGTAAGCTTGGACAAGTTTATAATCTCTCAGAGCTTTAATTTCTTTACTATATGAAAACGAAAATGATTTTACTTCCCTTGGAGATTTGTTCTGAGAATACCATGAATTATTGCACACGAAGTACTTGTCCTGGTATCTGGCTGTCAAGGGCTGAATGTTTGTTCCTCTCCAAATTCTGTGTGATTCCGAACCCCCAAGGTGTTAGTGTTAGGAGGTGGTGCCTTGGGTAGTTGAGGAGGTCCTGAGGACAGAGCCCCATGAACGGAATTGGTGATTTTAGGGAAGAAGCCCAACTGGGCCCCCCAGTTCCTTCTGTCACGGGAGACCCAGTGAGGGGTCGGCAGTGTGCAGCCCCGAAGAGGGCCCTCACCAGAACCCGAACACGCTGGCACCCTGATCTCAGACTTTCAGCCTCCCGAACTGTGAGAAATACATGTTTGTTGTTTATAAATTTGTTGTAACCGCTCCACGGACTAAGACACTGACGGAGAGCAAGTAGTCAATAGATCAGCATCGTTATTATCTAGAACCACCCTGTTTATAAGAATCTGAATTTATTGTAAGTATATATATGTATATATAGCTATGATTTCCTGAATCTCTGAATACTGCAAGCCGTTAGTGGTAGGGATCATGTAGGTCTGTCTTTGAATTTTCTACAGCGTAGAGCTGCTCATGGTAGCCTTTGGTGCTGTAGGAAACCGTGAGGGCGTGGAAGGCAGTTTCCATGGACTTACCATCCCGGTCAGGTTGGGGTGAGGGGTATTTTTTGCATAGATGGGGGAATTGCAGACAATATCTTCTTCTGTGTTTGTTAACTGCAGGGTCCTCAGCTGACACAATCTGGGAAGCCAGCTGGGATTTTATTCTCAGATTCTGTTCCTTGAGGTCTCCTCATCAAGACATATAAAAGCATACCAAAGAACAGCAATGAACCTAACAAATATCGTGTTTCCAACGTCCAGAATTATCCTGTCAACTTCCTGTGCCTATTTGCTTTAAGAATTTCCTTTAGAGATAGAAATACGTTAAAGTCGGTTAAACTGCCTTCGACCGTCTCTTCATGTTCCTTCCTGCACTTTCTCTCTGAGGTGATCACCGTCATGAGATTAGTATACACCTTTTCAGCCAATTTAAAAATTATTTTACACACATAATAAGTGGATATCTGTGTGTGTGTGTTTTCATTACATTCTGTAAACGCAGTTGACTACATGCATTTTCCAGTGACTTGTCATTGCCATCTTTTAACAATTGCTCCTACTTTTAACAATTAGAGAGAGGCAGGGTCCAAACAGGCTGTAGCTTTAAGATGCCGGAAATAGGGGTGGGAGGTGCAGATTAGAGGGGCTTCTATTCCGGAGGATATAGGTCTGCAAGGTAGCAGCAGCCAAGAAATTTTCCCAGGATTGGAAGTGGAGTCTTCACGGGACAAATATCACATTAGTGCTTTTGGACTCTTTCACATTATATGAAAGTCTTTGTTTGGCTTCATAGGTGCTGTATTTAAATAATTTGCTTCACCACCATTTATTCTATTTTTCCTATGAGCATATGTTAGTACTTTTCATTTTACTTTATAAACAAAACCAGGAATTATAAGCATACAGGATACTGCTTACAAGGTTCAATTAAATTCAACAAACTTGGACTGAGGGATTTCTGTGTTCTAGCCAGATAATTCCCAACCAATCTGTGGGCCTCAGGCATCATTTCAGATTTTGTGTCTTGGCTCTTGAATCTGACACAATGTCATCTCCAGGCCTGGGAACTATTGTTCTCTCATTTCTCAGTGTGATCCTTTCCCAGAAAAGATGGCCCCTTGGTTGATCCACACCCAGTTCCACCTAGGAAGTTGGTAAAGTCTTCTCCTGCAGAAATTGACCCGTTAGATCATCCCTCCCACTAAGAAGTTAGGCCGTCTCAAAACCTCGTGGAGATTAGGAAACCAGCACTATTTCAAAAGGCAAATAGTTTCACGTTTTATGGCCCTTACATGGAATGTACTTCTGCTGCTAAAATTTCTCTACAAGAACATGACAGGATGGAGAAAGTAAATACAAAGGCCCTGACCTTTGTCAGTCTGTCTTTTGGGCTTCGACATCATTTCTCTGGTGGAGACCTTTTAGAGACCACATTCTCTCACTCCACAGAATTTAAGCTATTTATTTGATTTTTCAAGGATGCAACTTTGAAGATAAAGAGCTGCCACACCAACCCGAGTCCGTGACAGAGGTGTAGCTTACTAGCAACCTGGCCTCTACAGCAGGAAGGTATTTCGCTGGATCCTGGCCCACTTCCTCTTAAGGGTTCTCTGTGTCTCAAAGCATCTCCTTCCTGTGAAGAAGCACAGAGTTGCTCAGACGTCTGCTTCCAACTTCAAAGCCTTTAGAATTTTGTGTATCCTTTCCACCTACTGTCTAGCATTTATTCTCAGAGCTTTCTGGCATGGATTATGCTAAAGCCTCATTTGTGTAAAATGCGGGCTGGTTGACATAAGTCTTTGCTCTTGTATCTGTCGGAATCAAAGGAGAAATGTCTGGTCAAATACATTATATTCATAAACCTCATATTGCCAAGTGACAACCAACTGAGCATTTCTGGGTCAATTCTAATGTAATTATTAATCAAAGCACAGTCTGTTTTCCTCAATTACAGGTCATTTTTGCTTATTTCAACCCTTGCCGTGGAATTTTTAGGCTGTGCTGAAATTGATTAGTGCATGGTCAGTACACTTCAATCCTAAATCTTGTTGTATCCATAGCTGGGCTGGAGAGATCAGGGATTAGAGGAAGCCTGTGTGATTCCACAAATAATCTTTTGAGACTCAAAGATTGTTTAATGCACTGTTTGAGCTAGCTTTTGGGATTGACTTCGCCACTGATCCTATGCCATGGAAACAGACAGTTTGAAACCATCCTTGACTGCTGTTTTCCAGGAAAACAGGAGGTCTGAGCATTGAATCTAGATAAATCTCCCAGGAGGTAAATAAGGAAACCATGGAAAAAGCAACCCAACAGTATTGCCATAGCAACAATGAGAGGACAAGCAACTATTTATCTGGCTCAATATATATATTTTTTGTATGTAATTATTTTTAAAAGATTGATGGTTTGTTTTGCCCAAGGAAGTAGACTCAGAGAGATTTAAGGGAGAGCTGGTCCACAGGGATTCTATTAGTGCCAGGCTCTTCCCAACCATATTCAAAATGTTTATGGACACAGATAAGTAAGAGATAAATGGGACTTTTCACAGTTGTTACTGATTGTGGTCACATTGAATGGGACTGTTTGGGGTGATGGCTTTTCTGTGGCCCTTTCGGGGGGGGGGTCTGTGAGGTCACAAAACTCAAAGTTTTTGCTTTTTTTTTTTTTTTACAATATTTACGAAATTTGCAATCATGGCTGAATCTGTTGGTGCCTTGGGATGAATCGAAGCTGGCACCAGACTCTACCAAGAGTTGTTCTCCTTTCGTGGCCAATGGACTCATGTGAAAAGATACATGGAATGAATGCCTGATGCACTTAAGAAACTCCGTGATGAAGCAATAAAAACTGTTAATGTTCTTAAGTCTCTACCTGTAAGTGTACATCTTTTTAATATTCTGGGTGAGCAAGTGGAAAGTGTATATAAAGCACTTCTATTGCTTCCCACAGTACAGTGGTTGTCTTGAGGAAAACCGCTTATGCAATTGTTTGAATCAGGAGCTCAACTCATTGCTGTGTTTTCCTTTAACACCATTTTAACTTGCAAGCACAATTCCATTTCTCTTATTATTTTTTTAGAGATATAGCAATTTCCTGTAAAAATATGTTATGTTAACATGTAATGGGTGTATCAGTGTTATTTTTAAATGAGTTAATACGTAACTATTCAATTTTTTTCAGTTTTAATTTCTATATGATAAATAACCCACATGAAGGAGGATTTTGGGGGGGCTTCAATACTTTTAAGAGTGTCAAAAGGTTCTGAAATTAAAAAGTTTGAGAACTATGGCTCTAGGGTAATTTTTCTGAAATAAACTCACTTTTGCCTGTATAGTCTCTGGTAACTTCAGCGTTATGACGTTTCTGTAATTCTAAGATTCTTTGATTTTGATTTTAACGCTCTGAGCTTTTTACAAGATACTGGATCAGGAAAACATGGAGGTCTGGCCTGATTAGAGGTCTTTTAGTAGTTAGCTATCTGCATTAGACAGATTTCAGTAGGATCTGGCGTTCATTCCTTCATTTTTTCCAACAGACATTTATTGAGTATTTGCATTGTGCAAATCGTGGTGCTGGTTGACGTGAAGGATACACAGTGAATCATACTTAGAGGCATTCGATTGGAATCTCTGTGATAGCAGGAATCTTGTCTTCTCCACGTTGGGAGGCAGTGTGGAAAAGGCGGAAATTGGTAGAAATCCACATCATTCTCTAGCTGTGTCTCCTTGGGCAGGTTACTTAGCCTCTCTGAGCCTTTCCTTTATTTGTAATGTGATACCTAACCTTTTGGTTTATTTTGATAATTAGTAACTGCATGATATAAAATGCTTTTGCAGTATCCTGGGATTTCATATCTAAGCTACATAAACGGTTTTACTTTGTAGCTATTTGCCAACCCAGGGAGCATAGAAACAAATACATTTTCAAACAGGAAATTCTATACATATGTGTAAAAATAATCTTTTTTTTAAAGTCTAATTTAGTAAAGCAGAATTTGTTTATTTATTTTCTCTTTTTTTTCCCTTCTAGCTTTATTGAGGTATAATTGACAAATATAATGCATATACTTAAAGTGTACGATGGGGTGATTTGATTTACATATACGTTGTGAAATCTTTACTACAGTCAAGCTAATTAACACCTCCATCACCTCACAAAGTTACCTTGTGTGTGTGTGGTGAGAGTGTGTAAGATCTACTCTGTTAGCAAATTTCAAGTGTACAATACTGTATTATTAAATATAGTCTGATCCTCAGAACTTATTCATCTTCTAACTGAAAGTTTGTTCTCTTTGACCAGCATCTTCCATCTTCCCGACTCCCCAGCCCCTGGCAATCTCCATCCTACTCTCAAGCAGCATTTATTTTTAAAGAACCAGAAAATAATCAGTCTATCTTTTTTATAAAGAGAGCTGATTTCCATAAAAAACAAGTTTCAGTAACTTTGGGGTATGTTACATTAGGTTGTGTTAATCACTGTTAAAGAAAAACTATTCCATGGTGCTTGTTAAAGATGGTAAATCAGCCTTTGTTCAGGACCATCGCAATAGATGTAGGGACCACTGCAGTGGGATTTTACAGTGGGAGAGGGATGGGGCTGAACCCAGAATACAGCAGTGCAGGTGGGAACTTATAGCCAGGGGGGCAGAGTAGGGGTCATGGGGTGAAAAATGGCTAAGAGCAGACATCCGGGGGAAGGGGAGTTCCAGGGAAAGTGGCCTAACCAGATTCTTGCTAAAGACAGGTGCTCAGACATCACCTTTGGGATGGTGGGCGCTGAGGACCCAGGTTAGGTGTTGAGCGTGACCAGGTAGCTGCAAGGGTGAGGGCTTCTGGTTAAACTGACTTTGCAGGGTTCTTGCTAAAACTTGATTTTATAAGGAAGTGCGTGAAAAGCCTAGGAGAAAGTTCAGGAGCCTGACTTTGGTCAAGCAAAGAACCTTTGTCACCATAATCAGAACTGTGTTTTAGTATAGTCATTTCGTTTGTCTTTACTCATTTTTGTCACTATCCTTATAATAAAATACTGCATAATAGGGGAAAATAAAACAGATAGAAATTCCATAAGAATGCTAAAAATGAATACGCATCAAGTCAAGCCAGGGAAAAGCTTTGAATGAACTGTTCCCTGAGATGTAAATGTACATCATTTTAAAACTATTGGCAACCCTGTTTAGTGTTAAATCATTAAAAATGCTGTTTCATTTCATCGAAAGAAAGTATTTTTAAGAAAGTGTACTTATATTAAGGTTATTTTATTGCTGTTTTAAATATTTGCTTCATATAAATCCATTCTATAAATCAGAATTTCATAAAATATTTACTGTGTTTCTTAGTGCAAGTGCTCTTTGAAAATCTTTACAGGAAGGTGGGTGTGCCTTTGACAGGCTATTTTCACGCAGCTCTGCTTGTGCAAATTACAGAACGTGAATTTTCTTTCTCTAAAAATAGATTGTCACTTGCCTGGTGACAAGTGACTCTTTCCAGAGTCTTTCTGTGGCAGAATGATGTTTGACTTCTGGTATTTATTCAGAGGTACATGAATTCAAATATTGCATCTGTAGAAATAGATCCAAATGTGTTGTAGCGTTAAAAATAGTTTTACTTATATAGAAAAAAAAAACACTGTTAGTCTTTACTTATGATTGAGTAATGGGACAGAAGCTGGAGAGTCTGCATAGAATTGGTGTACACTGATAGTTATTTTTAAGTGTGGAATTCTGGAGTATAGGTGGTGTAGAGCCATGACTGCTGTGTACAGAGGCCGAGGCACAGGGGAACTGATGCCCGGAGTTAGATATATGTACTGCAAACGATTTTTACTTTTCTCATCGTTCTCCAGCAACTCTGCTGGTCACATTTGCATGCATACTCATTTAACAGGCTACCTGTTGCCATGGTAGCACAGAAGAAAAATGAAACCTATTATTTTATGAGGTGAGAGCTCCCTAGAGATACAGGTGCAGACTGGTGAGAAGGTTGCTTTCGCTTTTGCTTTGTTGAGCTCCCAAGGTTATGGGCCTAAGTCTGTGATCACAAGTACCGTAGGGGCCGGGGGGCTTGTCTGAGGTCTCCCTTCCCTGTGACCTAGTAGAGATCCACACACCCACTAGACCACAGGGATCCAAATCTGGTTCCACTGATAACGTGGCAACAGTGCATTGATGGACATCAAGACAAATCCAAGTACAATGATTTTCCAGTGTGAGTTATTAGCTGACAAATAAGTAAGTCCAAATGCTTCTGTTTCTCTTCCTAGGGTGGGGCTGACAATTCTCCCTGTTCTTTTGCCTTTTTGAGATAAAGTAAGTACTGAAAGTTTTCTCTCCGTGCATTTTCTAAAAACAAATGAGGTGTCAAGTGAGATCACTGGAATTCAAAGGAATCTTCCAGAGAACTGCAGATTACAATGCTAGTGTTATTTCTGTCACATGTGCGTGTTGTTTTTCAAATGCCTCTTGCACGCAGGGTGTTACATGGACTCCCCGTGGGGTGTGAGACTCCGTGGTCCACAGTTAGTGAAACTGAACCACGTAAAGACGCCAACCAGGAGCAGATGAGGAGAACATGCAGCTCTGTTCTGTGCTCCCTGCCCATCTTTTTCCTCTCCATTCGCTGGATGCTGTTCTAAAAAAGACCCACGTCCTACTCTGCCAGAATCATGTTGTTTATTTGAGTCTTCCCAAAGAAGACAGTGTTTTGGAGGAGCTTTGTAGATAGCCAAATGCAGAGTGGATGCTATCGGGAGAATTCTGTCAATCGTACACAGATATCAAGTGCCTGCTCTGCACCAAGCGTTGGATGAGTTACTATGGTGAATTGTTCAATTCCACTCGTTACATGTTTTATCGTGTCATTTAAACTTTCTTTCTAAAACGCAGTTTTCTTTGTAAAGGGGCAGTTTTAATTTTTTAAATTTTATTTATGTTTTTACATTTTCTTTATTTTTTAATTGAAGTATAGTTGATTTGCAATGACTCAGGTGTACAGCAAAGTGATTCAGTTATATATATATATATATATGTTCTTTTTCAGATTCTTTTCCCATTTAGGTTATTACAAAATATTGAGTATAGTTCCTGGTGCTCTACAGTAGGTTTTTGTTGTTTATCTATTTTATACATAATAGCGTGTATATTTTAATCCCAAATTCCCAATGTATCCCTCCTCCCCAAAAGGTGCAGTTTTAAAACAAATCACTTGAAGAGAGATGGTGAGAAGCTTGAGATATTGACTTAACAAACCAGAAGCACACACACACACACACACACACACACACACACACACACACACGTGTGCGCTCACTCAGACCCTTAGAGAGGTGTAGAAAAACAGGTAGAAAAATAGATGGGCCGATGTAATTTAACTGAAAGAACTGAATGAGAGAAATTTTTGGATCCAGGGAATTTCTCATCTCTGTTAGATAGTACGTGTTCATTCTACTCTCTCTTCAGCTTCCGAGCACGTCCTGCCTTGGTTCCCTTCAGGTTTTTTTTTTTCTGACATCTCCTCCTGATGCCCTGCTCCCTTGCCTTTCACCTCTCTTCCAGCCCTGCAGGAGGAGATGGTAGTGGAGCTTGCAGACAGGCACCGGGCCCTTGTTCAGCTCTGGCTCTGGCTCCCCGCCCTCACGCTGCCCTTGCCCGCATGGCGAGGGCTCATACAGTGCTGCCCGAGCCAGTCCAGACCCGCCCATGGAGAGAGAAGGGAAACACTGCAGACAAGCGTTTAGAAGCTTTGATGTCAATCTGGTAGAGGAGTTTTGTCTATTGAATCTAACAAAATATTTGGTTGGTATTTTGTATTTTTCAAAATGTCATTTCTCTAGTAATAGATCATTTTGTTTTCCTTTATTGTATTATCTTTTTTTAAAGTTTCATTAGAAGGATAATGGGACTTCCCTGGGGGGCCAGTGGTTAAGACTCCGCGCTTCCACTGCAGGGGGCACGGGTTCGATCCCTGGTCGTGGAACTAAGATCCTGCATGCCGTGTACAGCGCAGCCAAAAAAGAAAAAAAAAAGGATAGTGAATACTTTTTTAAGAGCATTTATCATAATATGGTCTTTATGAAGCTCTTGATCCCTGAGTTCTTGAGATGATTAGATGAATCTAATCTAAGCATTTCTAACTATGAACGAAGGTGTTTATTTATTTATATTTTTTATTGAAGTATAGTTAATTTACAATGTTGTGCTAGTTCAGGTGTACAGCAAAGTGATTCAGTTATACATATATAGATATCTATTCTTTTTCAGATTCTTTTCCATTGCAGGTTATTACAACATCTTGAATGTAGTTCCCTGTGCTGTGTAGGTCCTTGTTGTTTATCTATTTTATATATAGTAGTGTGTATCTGTTAATCCCAAACTCCTAATATATCCCTCCCCTCCTTTCCCCTTTGGTAACCATAAGATTGTTCTCTGTGTCTGTGAGTCTCTTTCTATTTTGTAAATAAGTTCATTTGTATCGTTTTTTTTAGATTCCACATATAAGTGGCATCATATGATATTTATTTTTCTCTGTCTTACTTTGCTTAATACGATAATCTCTATTTTATCATCTTTTAACAAAGCAACAGGCCACATGGAATATGGGGCCCGGGGAGAGAAAAGGCAAAAACACCAGGTTTTTCACGGTAGACCATTTGAGAAGCACTGGTCTAACATACCCTCAGGTTCTCTGAAGATGCCCTTGGATTTCCTACCTTCATGCCTTTGCCGATTTTTTAGCTAATACTGCCTTTCTTTTAAAACCCAACTGTAATATCCTCTCCTTCATGAATTTTCCCTGAACTCTTGCACTGAAGTTCTTTGTGTTTCTGCTGAAACCTGGGACCAGTACTTATTGCAAGTTGGGTCAGTTAACATTCTGTACAGGTGTACTCACCTCTCTGCAGCACCACGTTGGAGGCTGCCCCTGAGAAATACAGGGTGATGGACACCTGGGTTAGAAGCCTGACTCTTGTCATGTGTCAGCTGAGGGACCTTGAGTCAGTCACCTAGCCTCTCTGTGCCTCAGTGTCCTTATTCATCAAATGGGACTCTTGTTAGCACTCAGCTCTTAGGGTTGCTATGAAGATCGAATAATCCATGCAAAGAATTAAGTGGACAATTCCTGGCACATACCAAACACTCAGTAAATGACTGCTATTACGTTTTTCATTATTAATATTAGCAACATGTTTAGAATATTTTTATTGCCTTTGTTCAGGCAATAAAATCAATCATCTAATTGCTTTGCTTTAAGGAAAAAGAGATAAGAAGAAACTCCCGCAGATCCACTCTTTGAAGACACAGGTAGAAAGGGTGGGGTGCAGAAGTACGGAGAGTGATTGGATTTCTGCAGATTTCTACTGGGCCTTAGAGAGCTAGTCAGGGCAGCTGAGGCATCCTGGTTTGGGCTCTGTGCACATAACTTGAGTCACTGTTATGATACTTTTTCTTACAGACAAAACTCACAGTACCAAAAGGAAAATGGGATTAAAAAAAGAAACTTGAGAAGAAGGCAAGATATCTAAAAATATCCCCATCAACAAAATACTTGGCTGGAACACCTGAATTTTCTGAGTATAATTTTAGTTAGGTAAACATTGAAAAGATATATTTTCCTAAAAAAGGAAAGGGTAATTTTATAGAAGATCATCATTGGCAGGAATCTTCAGATTCAGAAGAGCAATTTTGCAAAAGATTTTCCTTGTTTTAAAGAGTAAGAAGATGTGAATTTGAACAAGTTGCAATAATGGTGATCAACACCTAACTGCTTAACTGACAAGATTTACCCCCAGATAGGCTTCTTTGTAGGATTATTATCTAAGAACATAGACATGTAGATGGTAACTATGGTGCTTGATCATGTGACATTTAAATGAAATGATTGTTTTAATGTGTGGACTAAACAAGTACATATATTAAAACCATGTTTATGGATATATAGATGTCTAGGATGTGCTTTATTGGGCCTTAAAAAGTGGGTAAACTCTCCTCAGTGTAAGTGGAAATATATTCAGTATATAACTAAATTAAATGCCAAGCAAAATGGTGTTGAATTTAAGGGAGTGTATTATGGTTTTGTGGTCAAATTATTTTGGGTATATTGAATGTCAATTTGAAAAGGAGACTATAAACAAAATTCTGGGAAGAGCTAGGAACAAGATTTAATAGCTGCTTAAGCCCTTGCTAGACAAGGCTATTAATACAAAGACATAACTTACTATAGTTGGATGCTAAGAAAAACAAAGTAATACTCAGAGTATTTAAAGCCTTACAATCTGATTCTCTATCTGTAGGTGTACACACACACACACACCACACACACTCAACATTTGTTAACATACCCACCAGGTACATGCATAGATCTGAATAAAGGGAACGATAAACATTTTTGGAAGAGAAGTTAAGCTGAACGCACACACCCACTTTCAATAACAAGGTCTGTGAGACTTGAAGGGCACAACGGTCTGACAGGGGAGTGGTGAAATCATCACAGACTGTTGAGTGATTCAAAATGAGATCAGACAAAACACTTTAAAAGTGCACTGTTCGAAACAGTCCGATGTTAGAAGATAGTAAAAAGATGCCCTAATTCGGTCTGTCCCACTTCTAACTTGTAATGCTTTCTTTTAGCTTAAAAATAGAAAAGTATAATATTTACAGAAGTACTAAAAGCTTGGCCTGAACGCTAAAGTGCTTATTATTTAGCAATAGCATATATGATACTCGTGTCTTTGTTGTAGAAACAACAGAAATGTTGCTATATGTCTTGGTCCTTTCCCGCTACTAGAAATCAAAAATGAAGAAAGAGCTTAGGGTTCAGAACACTACTTAAGAACTGGCTGGTAGATTTGTTGTTAAAATTTAAGTTCTAAACACACATATCCAACACAACACACCTTGATTTTGTAGCCCAAATGAAAGAGGATTAAGTTTTTCCCCCCGTATATAATGTCTTTATAATTGGATAAAAACATATGAAGATGATGGGAAAAGGGTAAAGGATTCTTTGAGAATTATTAGCTAATGTATATAAAAAAGAGACATTGGAAAGTGACTGGCAATATATTTTTATAGACAAGCCCTCAAAAATAGTCAGCCCAGTCTCAAAAATCCTCTTGAGTCCAATAAGCAAACATTTAAAACCCCACCCCAAAACGGGGGGACATCGGGTGAGAAGCAGCCTCCAGAAGAGTTATTTTTTACATTCTCCCTGATCCCCCGATGGTAACTTAAAAACTGGTGAGCACATACAATCTCTCTATATCGTTTGGTTTCTCTTATATTCAAAGGCAGTCAGGGTGCTACGTAAAATAAATCAAATTGAGAAGAAAGGGCTCAATACATTTTTCTAACAGTTTCCAACTTACGCTTTTTTCATTTAACCTGCAGTGATGTGGGTGGGCATTCCTGCCCACCTTTGGGAAACTTTGCACCAGCCCTGGGAACTCACGATGCCCCAGAGTCAGCCGATGTGACATTTTTGGATAAACCACTGGTTAGGTTCACGACCCTATGTATCAGCTGCCTGGAGCCAGTTCTGCCAGAGCCCTCCCTGATCTGTAGACTGTTTCTCGACCAGCACTGTACCCTCCGAACTGTCCAAGTTCTCGTGGCTCAAGGACCACCCCATCCCATGTAACTGCTTTTATATAAACCTCATAGAAAATTGGCTTATGCTAACTTCTCTCATAATCCCTGCTTCCCAAAGTATGCTATTTGATACCAAGTCTACTTACCTGCAAAAAACAGAGAGGAGGGTCATTTGTCCAGTTCTCAAAGTTTGCTGTGGTAGTGAGATAAGATTAAACCACTTCATTTTCCTCAGGAAGCAGTGCTGGTGGAGGGGTGCTGGCCATGGGTGACATTTGCCTTGGTGCCTGGCCCACCCCTAGGGGGTAGAAGATGTTACATAAACATCTGTTGAATGAATGAAGAGTTATTTCAAAGTAGGCTCAATTTTGGTACTACTCTTTCTGCATCCCTTCCTTAGCAAGTGGCCACCTAGAGTGACCACAGCCCCACAGGATCTGCAAAAACCCAGAAAGAAGAGAAAGGATGGGAGTTTAGTGACAAAAGAATAAAAATGGCACTCTGTGTTGAGCCACCTTTTGAATGTTGAGCGTCTGTACAATATTCGACTAGCCTTAAACTATTCAACGTGACGTATTGGGGGAAAATCGTGGCATTTTGAAGACAAACACAACTGTGTCTGAATCTTAACTTTGCTACTTACTAATATTTAAGTAGCAGAGCAGATTATTTAATCTCTCTGAGGCTCAGTTTTCCTTCACTGAAATGGAGAAATTACCTTTTGCCTTGGAAGCTTGTTGTGAGGTAAATCACTTCATATAGTGTGTGCAATGTGTCTCAACAATAGTAATGACAGTTTCTTTTTTTTTTGAGTATCTTCTAGATGCCTGGGTCAGGGCTGGTGTGTATCCAGACACTTTCATTAATCTTCCCACTAAATGTGCAAGGTGAATAGTTTCATTCCCATTATGCAGATCATTAAACTGAGAGTCAGTAACGTAAAGGGATGTATACAAGGTCGCGGAGCTGAAAAGTGTGAGAGAAGAGACTTGAGTTTAAATTTATCTAACTCCTGAGCCTAAGCTTTTCTTTACCCTGATTAATAAATATTATTCCTTCCCTTGCCCAAAAGAAATGGAAGTAACCCAATTCTCCCTTTCCTAGTTAATCTGTTTGCCCTCTTCTAGAGGGTAGTAGCCCTATTACCCACAATGAACAGCAATAGGCCCATCTGTTCTGTTCATTCTGCTTACTTATTTAAAATCTAACTGTGGGCTCCATACATAGAGTGTTCTTGGCTATCATTACTGGATCGCACATCTTTTCAGTAGATCTCTTCTCTGTTATTTCAGGTTACACACTGCAACACTGAAATCCAGAGAGGTTAGGGGATGCAGTAAACTTTTAGAGCCATTGAGGTAACTCCGGTTTTCTGGATGTGTCAAAGTACAATCGTTTCTATCTTCTGTCCCGAGCGGCATGAGAGCAGAGATTCTTCTGGCCACGCATCGGTGTATGATGTCAGTGGGAACTCTGAATGTTAAGGGTGGAGATGCTTAGCTTGGATGATCTGCCTTTGGAGCTGTTAGCAGATCTGGCAATGCTTAGACCCATCGCTGAGTCAGAAGGATATGAACCTTGGACTTTAAGTGTTGCCTTTAATTAAATGAGCCTGGCCCCAATTAGATTCTGGCAAGTCAGCTATTTAGAAAGTGCTCATTCTTTGGAAATCTTCTGACTTTCCCAAGTTTTGTTTTTACTCAGCATCTTGGATTTGTTTTTGTTTTCCCCTATCAGATTTATAATCGCTTGGATACAAATTGCTGTGGGTTCCGACCTCGGAAGGAAGACGCCTGTGTACAGAGTGGACGGAGGCTGAAGTGTGAAAACCAGGACGCTGTGGCTCTAGCCCACATCGTCCAGCGAAAGCAGGACCCGAGGCACTTGGTCTTTATAGACAACCAGGGTTTCTTTGACAGAAGTGAAGATAACTTGAACTTCAAACTGTTAGAAGGCATCAAAGAGTAAGTTTCTTGATGTAGTAACATCTGCAGGACATTACATTTCTCTTGAACAGGTAGTAAGGTCTGGAGAAGACTCACAGCCTGTGTCTGATCAATTTAGCCCTTAAAGAGAATCTGGGAATGGAAGCCCAGAGAAGGGAACCAAACCCAAGGGGAAGAGAACAAGGGTGCCGCCAGGTTTTACCGTCACTGACCCGCCCGTGCAACCTACAAAGGTCCTGCTGCGTTTTCACCTCCATCATGTTGCTTGACCCTCACTGTGAAAATCCGTGTGGGTGAGGTTGGAGTCATGTGGAGGTCTGTGGAATAGGAAGCAGCACAGCAGGGGTGAGCAGGTGACAGGCGCTCCATTACCAGGGCGCAGGACCGGGGAGCTAACAGACGAGCTGATATCGACAAGGCAGTATGTCCAAAGGCAGAATAAACTCAGTGACTTTGATCAGCGCATGGGAAGTCAGAGCCCGTCGGCTGAGTAGGACACGGTGGCCAAGGACGATGGCTGTTTAATTCAAGTAGGAGGGTTTCTGAGCATTTGAAAATCCTTCCATAGACATAGATTATGGGGAAAGGTATCTTGAGCTTACACTCAAGAAGTATTTGGAAATATAGGGAACTAAGACACTCTATAGTGGCAGGAACCTCACTGCAGAGTCTGGGCTATTCGCCCCCAACCGTGGAGGTTGAGGCTACATTTCAGTGCTCCCCCCAATAAGCACACTTCATAGTCCTTGTACCTTAGTGAGAAATCGGGGTCACTGAGAAACTGGGGTGTGTGTGTGAACTTGAAGATAGAAGGGTGCTTTAGTGAAACAGTCAGCCAGCCTTTTGTGAAACTGAGTGACTGCTGGGAACACATGAGCGAGCCGAAAATTGAGGGTAGAAGCCAGGTCTTCCAAGTCGAAGCCCAGTAATTTTTCTGTTCCTATTTCTCTTGTTAATAAAACTCTGAAGCATATTTCAACAATTCTTCCTAGCTCCATGAATTAGGTAATGTGGATTTTATGGTCTTTTGACACTAGAGACAATGAGGGTTTCAGGAGCCCCACTTTCATGAGTTTTTGTTGTGTCTTTCCCTGTTAATACTCATTCCTCACATCTCTTTGTGGATTGAAGGTAGAATATATGGATTCTCTTAGATTCTCTCTTCTAAGTGTCTAAGCTCAGGAAATTTTACGTGTAGGAAAATTTACATACCAGAGGCATCACTTACTGAGTTGGTATTATGGGGTCTTCTTTAAATCCTTGCGTTTCCTCTTAGAATTAAGTGTATGCCTGGAGAATCCATCTATCCTATACATTCATAAAAATATGAATAACGCTTTATTTATGCTTTCAAAGAAGATTTAACCGTAAATGCATTATGAGGAGTAAAGAGTTTAAAGTTAAATCTTCTTTGAATATGTACTTTACCCATTCAACAGCAAAAATGAAGACTTTGCTAACCCAGATTTATGCATAGAATATTTCTATTAATCAGTGTAATGCAAAGTCAGGTAATGTTTTTGATTTTCCCTTATGAAAAGGATTAGTCGCTAAAGAGATCCATGGTTTTAGCAGTTTCATCTCGTACATTCTGCCACAGCTAAATTAGTTCAAGGGCCATAGAATTGATAAATCATGGATTATTAGTACTTCATAGAGCAAAAATTCTTACTTAATTAGTACTGTGGTCACTAAATTATATAGGACATGTCTTCGGGGAGCTCAGAGAATCTGATTAGCATCTTTTAAGCACGTCCAGCTCTGTGGCCTTTGGTCTCTCTGCAGCATCAGAAATGCTGCAGCACGTGGATTTGCTGTATTCATACGCCCTCAGTGCTATCCCCAGCTTGCTCCACTGACCTTTGGAGAAGGTGCTGAGAGGCCTGAAACTCCTGGCAGACTGTACTCTTGAAACAAGTATATGTTCTGTTTTAGTTTTTAAGGAACAACTAAGTTTACTATTACACTCCACTATTTGTACTGTGCTTTCATCAGCATTTTAATGAAAGCTTGGAGAGAGGCCACATTGGAGATTCAGCAAAACATTGCTGGCAATTTTGAACCAGAAATTTTACTAAGTCCTTCAGATAATGTATCTGCTAGACCCCTGGCTTTATTCTTTCTAAATGAAGAGTGGAAATCTCAATGCACTCTCTTTAGGTAATTCAGCAAGGATCCTTCTAAATTGACCTCAGGTTTTCCAGAGAGATGCTTCATTGTGGAATGCCCTGGGTCTCAAACTTGAGTTTTGCTAAATTTATTTGAAAACAATTTAGTATTCCGGTTTAATAGAATGTTCCCAGATTCTTAGAAATCCCGAAGTATTATCTGAACCAAAGGCAGTTCTTTATTTGATTGGGCATTTTGGAATGATTTCTTTCTTTTTACTACATACATTTTGGATTATTTCTCATTAAATTCAGTCATGCATCTTCTCCTCTAGAAGAGTACTTTACTGAAATTGTCAGCACTTTTCTTCTCATATTTCCTTGCATAAAACCCCATGTTGGCACTTATAAGGTTACGATTCTGCTTGACTGATTAAAGTGGTTTCTACGGGTGCAGTGGAGCTTAAGATTGAGGAAAGTATTTTTCCAGGTTATCAGAATCCATTCTAATTCCATGCCTCTCTTTGCCTGCATATAATAACCTTAAGTTAAACATTGGTATTTATGTCAAGTTCTCAATGGTACAGAAAATGCAGTTCCCTTGAAACCTATTCTTCTAGTATGTAATTATTAAGAGATGTGTCAGCTTGACAGTGACAAAAAATGTTTTGATTCTCAAGGTATTATCTGATAGTGTGATTTCTGCCAGATTAATGAAGGGCAGAGCCATTGGGTAAGGCATAATATTTCCAAGCAATTACGAAGAATGAAATATCATTTTCTCCTTTTAGGTTTCCTGAATCCGCAGTTTCTGTTTTGAAGAGCCAGCACTTACGGCAGAAACTCCTTCAGTCTCTGTTTCTTGATAAAGTTTACTGGGAGAGTCAGGGAGGTAGACAAGGAATTGAGAAGCTTATCGATGTAGTTGAACAGAGAGCCAGAATCCTGCTCACCTACATCAACGCACATGGGGCCAAAGTGTTACCTATGAATGAGTAGCCAAAGGTCTTGTGGCTATAGAGTTCTACATATATTTATGCATCTTTGTTTTGGGGTCAAGTACACAAACCTCAAGTCCTTTTAGGGATGAGGCAGTAGCGATGAATACACAAAATAAATGAATTTAATCAAGTAGATATGACGAGTCTGAGCGCTATAAGCAGACTCTAAAAGCTTTTACAATTATACCGCTAAAAAAGGTTTACATTTTCCTTTAACACCATGACCTGTAAGTTGCAACATCTGAGCACAGAATGGTTGCAATTACTATCCCAGCTAGCCGTGTTAAAATATCTGTCGTGTCGGTTAATAGGACAGTGCGAATCAGAGGTGGTGACTCCTTTAATAATTTGCTGCTCGAATGGGACCGGTTCTGGACGTCCTTCTGTTACTAATTGTTAGAACATAGAGCAGTCTGGACACGACCCACAGGCAACTCTGTGTTGGAAAATGGAGGCGTATGATCTGCAGAAACCTCAGAGCCTACAGTAATTCTTAGGAGAAATGATGGTTTATTTGTAAAACCCCCAGTGTATATTCTATTGTACCTATAAATGATCAGCCAGCTCTGTGATCCTGAGCGCAAGAATAGCATTTTCCATTCCTTTTTAGAAAGGTATTTGTTGCCAGTATAGAAACGATCCATATCCGAAGATTTATACGTTAGGTAGTTTTGCTGTCTCAGTTTCGCTCCAACTTACGTCTAGTGGCTTAGACATTCAACAGTTATAAGGTATTTACACATGTGAAACTATACTTATAGGGTATCTTTTTGTTAAGTGGATGCTCTTTTTATACATTTTGTCATCTTTACCAAGGATATGCTATAATTTCTGTATATTTCATTAATAACAGCGGATTTCTTCTAATTTGTTCTGTGTAATTATATTTAAACTGATTTAATTGATATTGTCCAGATATTGACCATAGGACTGGATACTGAATGTGTTTAAATATATTGTTTGGCTTATTCTAATATGAAAAATATGAACAACATCAATTAAAACCCGACGCTGATCAATTCTCCTCAATGAAAGCACATGACTAGAACTGAAACAGCCAAAATTATTTAGGCTCAAATAATTCTCTCCGAACTCTACCAACTTTTTAATGAGGTAGAAGGACGTGAACACATAGTATTCCTGTGTTGAGTCTTCATGTCCTTGAAGGGGTCCACATCATGGTGTTTGCTAGATGGTCACATAGAGATTTCAAACCCTGAACAAATCATTATTACCCTCCCCCATCCCTTATTAAGAAGCTACTCTACTGACTTCTTCTTTCAGTTTAAAAATACAATTTAAGAATGTTTATAATGCATTCTATCCTCTGTTTTCTCAGGTCTGCATGTTATTCCTAAAGTGCACCCCATTTTCTGTGTTCTGATCGAGGGTTACTCAATATCGCTGTAGATTAGAACTATTGAAGACATTTTGATAAAGGCTAAGATATCTATAGATTATAATTTACACCAATGAATGGGGGCAGAATGTCAAAATAGCATGTTGAACACAAGAGAAGACAGACCAAGGGAAAAGGGATCATTCAATCATCTAATTATAACTTTTCTAGGGTCTCATTCAAGCCCTATTCTCAGCACCTTCCCCTGCTGGCTGACCCTTGGAGAGCTGGTCTTCAGACGATCTTCTCTTCAGTGTGCCCTCTGTAGCCCTGAGTGCCTCCCCTGGTCCTACACGTTCAGTGTACGCTTGGACCCTCATGAGTCTCCACTTCTACCTGCTGTATTTGGGCTTTTTAAGATTGCTTTATGTCTCAATAATCAGCACATTAATGAAAAATTGGCCTAACGGAAGTCTGGAGATCCAGACTCTACTTTAAAATAACTCTCTGTCAAGTTGCCTTATACCTTGTCTTATCCATGTGGCATATTTGCATTTTAAAATGCTTTTTATGGAATATACCATCTTATCCAAATTTGTGAAATTGATGCTGGGAATTCCATGCTTCTCAGAAGCGGCTTTAATTTTGCATCTCAAGCTACACCATTTCGGGGTAGCTTGGTCCTCCCACTAGTGGGTCTGATTGTAAGGTCCAGGAACACATGTTTATTTTAGTCACTTTGCTTTTCAACAATGTATTTTGTTTTGGAATCAGTGAATAATTCATGCTGCATTATTTTTGAATAATGGATGACTGAAGGCCAGGCTTTTCATTCTAATAAGTAATACTCTGCTCTTACTGAAACTAAGGGAATACTCTGTGCCTTTCAGATATACTCGTTATGCTGTGGTTTGGTTCACATAGCACATTATGGGGTTTATTTGTAACTTGACAAATTTAAAATAGAGCAATTTACCTGGGCAGACATACAAAAGCTTATTCTTATGTGATTATTTTTTAAGCTGATATTATGAAAATAAATATCTAAAAAATGTATAATAAAAATATTAGAAATTAAAGATGTGTGCTTTTTATTCTGTAGGTGGTTTTTTTGTTGTTTTGTTTTGTTTTTGTTTTTGTTTTTGTTTTTTTGTAGATGGGTTGCTTTTCAGAAGTGAAGTCTAGGAGAATGTTTGCTGCCTTCATCCATGATAAAAGAAACAATTGAATAGTCAAAATTATACTGGATTGTGTTTGTGTATGCATGTATTTGATATCATTAACAGTGATTTCATGCCTTCTCTTGGTGTACATTTAGCATTGTTTTAGGTGGTATGCAAATTAGTTAACAGATATCATAAACTAGAAGAAAACACTAATTTGGGGTTTTCTTTGCTTTGGGTGAGTCTTACCATTATGTTTAAAGTTTTCTTTATAGTATTCATATTTATTAAGCTTATTAGGCACCTGGGGAGCTTATTGAAATATAAAATGTTTTAGACTTATGCTCAAAATATTTATAATCCCTGAACTTATGTAATAGCCTGTTTATACAATTGTACTTTTCAATATACATTAAATTACAGCTAATGACTAAAATAACCTAGATGTAGATTCATCTACACACTGTCATATGAAATTCTAATGTTTATCTTAGCACAGAACAAATAATGCACATTTAGGGCACTAGTCTGAAAATACGATATGGGAATCGTACATGGGTCAAATAAAGATGATGAAGACCTTTCTCTAAAAACTAAATAGTGTCATCAAGAATTAAGAACTTTTATGAATGAAAGATGATTCGACTTGTCAGAGAAATTTCCGGACACTTGGAAATAGCCAGAAGCGTTCTTTCAGTGCAAGGCTGGGCTTGATTTTTTATTGAATGGACTATTTAACAGTGCTCTGAAGCAGAGGTTAACTTGTCAATTTTTATCCCAGGGAGATGCAAATAATTTCTGTCTGGTGGAAGAGACAACCCTAATGGTTTTACTGTTTATTACCCTGTTAGACATTAACCAGTTTTTATATCTAGTCCAACAATCTTATCCCAACATAGCCTGTAAATATTTAGCTTTGAAATACTCTTTGAAATGATTTTACCATCTTACTGGTTCCCTTGTTAGTTAATTATTTGAATAAAATCTTTGACATATGTTCATTTTACATTTGCATAGGAGTTGCAGTTCTACCTTTTTGAAAATTTTGCTTCAATAAATTTTTGACTGCAGAGCCATATAATTGTATTTTCTTGAGAGTCATGATTTAAAAATTTTGAAACTTTAACAACTTTCAAAACAGAGTCACATAATTTTAAGAACTGAATGCTACCATTTGATCAACAGCTTAAGTTTATTTTCATTTAATCCTTTAATTTATTAAAAATTATTAGTTGATCATCTACTTGAAAGGTCTGACTCAGACGAGTTACTGGCAGACTTTGTTTTGTAGCCTAAAAATTCACATGGTATGTGAATGAAATCACAGAAATCCTTTCTTACATCAGCGTTTCATATGGTTAAGTTAGTTCAACATTTTTTTTCACCTTAGAAAGGTATCTTTTTACACTCATGTTTCCAAAGTGCATTTAATTTGTTGATAAAAATATACACAATTTTGCACACATTAAGAAATCTCTATGCATCTTCTTTCTAAAAAAAGTCATGTGTATTTCTTAGCAGCACTTGTCAAGATTTCTAAAGCTTTTGAGACAAAGAGGTAAAAACAAAACAAAACAAACAAACAACAAAACCCTCCCTTGTCAGGGGCTTTTATCACATGCTGCAGAATAGCTAGCTGAGCTATATTTCAAAAGGCAAACTGGGCTGCAGAGAGCGGGCCAGTAACTAAGTGAGCCTGAAACAGCTGTGATTTTGCAAAACGTGCCAACATTTTCTTTAGCTCCAGGACACGAGACATTATCTGGCTCATAAAGTACTCTATGTTATCGGCTCAACTTCTGTTTAGGAGAACAAGAGATCTTGTACTATATCCTCATTTCAGGTCCTCAGGAGTATTACAAATTGAGGTCAACATTATTATTTTACCTTTTAGTACTTAAAAAAATAAACTGTGAGTCAGATATCTGCTCTAACTTGGTGAGAATACATTACAATGAAACTTGCAAGATTCAGGTCTTTCATAAGAGAATTTTGAAATAATTTATAGCATCTCCTAGGAGAGAGTCAATCTTCCTCTCTCTTCATCAGGTAGCAAGTGACAGTTAAAATATGACTTTCCCAAGACTTTTGGTGACAATTGTGGCAGTACCATTTGTGGCATTTCCTTAGTCTTACTTTATTGTTAGTTGCAAGTAGAGATGAACTATGTTTAAAGAGGAGTGACGTGGCAGCACCCAGAGCAGGAACCTCCTGATTGAGGACATAGGTTCCTAATGAAATCTTGACTTTGTCCCAGGCTACCTACCAGCTGCCAGTAGTAACATGCCTTCAAGTCGTGACCACCAAAAATGTCTCCAGATATTGTCAGCTATCCCCTGAAAGGCAAAATCATCCCCTGGTTCAAAACCACTGCTTTAGTCCATTGATAAAAGGCCTCCCATAGAAGGTAAACCTTTAATTTTCTTTTGTCTTCTTACGTTCAGTTCATGAAGATGTTCTCAGTCAAATTCCTCATATTAGAATGGATTGCCATGTTGTATGACATCAGTCAGAGCCCCAAGAGGTTTGATGGTTTGGGGAAAGGGATCTTGAAATAAGCCACAGGAGAGTCAGGAGGAAGAGACATCTTGGGCTCTGAAATACAAATTTTAGGTGAGGAATAAATCTAGGCGCACACGACAAATTAAACATCAGCGCAAACATTTTGGAATGAGTGGTGGTAAAATTGCTTTACCTTCCTCTGCCCCCGAGGCCAGTATCTGTATCCTTTGAGAAGAAGACAGGTCTGTAAAGAAGGCATGCTCTCATCAGGACTCTTAGCCCAGGGGACCACCCCTCCACCCCCTGACAGAAAGTCAAATATTGCGGGGGGGGGGGGGTGTCCTTACAGCAGGAGGGGAGGAAGAGTAATGAAGTGCATTAGAAGGGAATTGTTGGACCAGGATGCAGCTAGCAGCCAATGGGCGGAGCAGAATCACATGGGAAATCCAAGAAAAGGATGGAATATCAATAAAAATAGACTAAGTAATGTCGCAGGAACAAAGTGCCATCAAATCTCCGTGGCTTGAAACCACAAATGTCGATTTCTCATACAAATGCCCATCCCGGCTTGGCAGGAAGGCTTTGTGTTTCCTAAACGCTGGGACCCAAGCAGATGAGCAGGCTGGATGTATCCATCGCTGTGCCCGAGTGAAGGGAAGTTCTGAAGGGCGGGTATATCCAGTTACAAGTCACTGGACAAAAGCAGTCTGGAAAGTGGGAAACTTGAACTATCTGGTGAATGAGTGGACGGCGAAAGGTACAAGTGGTGGCTCAGATTATATTTGAGGCAAATACAACCTACGTCTACTATTGTCCATTCAATAACCCTCTTCTTCTGGGGACCCCTCCCACACCCATTTCACTTCCCCTCTGCCTGGGTCCCCAGGCCATAGTCGAGAGGTTAAGGGATGTATGTGTGACTTCCACTGGGCAAACACAGTCTCTTTATTCAGCTCTGTTCGCTATCATCATTGATTGGTTCAGAATTGAACACCTGACCGACTGGGTCAATCAGAAAACGTGCCTCAGAATTTTAGACCTGAAAAGGAGGAAGACCAGGACTAAAGTGATAATGAGCAATATTCTGGAGATCTTAGTCAGACTTTACATTAGCTTGAGAAAGCTGATTACAGAGAAAGGAGGAAAGATGGAAGGGAACCCGCAGAGGAGCTGACAGCTGACAGGAGGGGCGGCCGGTGCCTGTGGTCCTGTTGCTGCCGTTGCCTTAGTTGCCCTGGAGATGCCTTCCAGTTCTTGGTTTCCTTGAAATGACTCAGTGTCCTTTATTAATTCACCTTTTTGCTTCAACTTAATCTGGGTTGGTTGTTTTTCTGATACTTGCAACCAACAGGAAATCTCTGATTGGTTTCTAAGGCAGTTAGGTCTTCTTCTAATACGAAGTTTAGAAAGCACGTCGTGATTTCTTCCTATGACAGATGAAGGTGTCCGTGTTCTCACGTGTTCTTCCCCCACTTCTTTCCTTCCCAAACCAACTTCTGAAATATGTATCATTGTGCTTACATTGTTGATCTTCTTGCTATTTACCTTCCGGCTTCCACCTGTCACAGGTGCTTTACTGCTTTGTGTGCATGGATTTCCTGCCCACCATCAGTTACAGCTTCCTCATTCCTGACGTCTTTGTTTTTCCTCCTTCATCTCTTTGCTGACAGGTTTCTTCATCAGATGATGTTTACAGACTTACTCATGAGTTCTATATTCACAGAGACCTGCTCATTTGTGAATAACACTCTGTTGTATGGATGTGTTTAAACAACAGCCTGGTGATAGGAAATTTGGATTTCATATATTTTTTTTTCAAAACAAAATGTCCCTGGAGGTCTGTAGACATTGCAACCCTATCATTTGGCATTGAACATTACAGATAAGATTTCAGAAGCCAGCCTGCAATTTTTTTTTTCCGTCTAACTTGTAGGTGATTTGCTTTTCCAGTTTTGATGCACACTGAATTCTTTCTTCAGTCTTTAATTTTAATAAATTCTCAGGACATGTCTTAAAGTTGGTCATTCTATATCAAATTTTCCTGGAACACAACAAGAAATCAACATATTTATATTTTTCCTCATTTCAGAAATACTTTTACAATATATATTTGAATATTCTTGTAGTTCTATTTGTTCTGTTTTCAGGTAAGGAGATATTTATGATGTGTGTATGGAATCTGCCTCCGAATCAATTGTATTTTCCTTATTTGCTTACTTTTCTATCTTTTTTTCCTTCACAAAAGATACTATTTTCTCAAGGGTTTTCTTTACATCTCTAACTTTATTTCAGGGGCATCTATTCTACTTCTTACTGCTTCTCAGTGTTGATTCCACTAACGAATTTATCTTCAAATTTCCTTTTTAGAAAGCTCAGCTTTCATCTTTTGCTGCTTTTATTAACTCTTTATTGATTTTTAATTTTTTCATTCTTTTTAGTTGAACTAGTTTTTCAAAGGGTTTTAAAAATATCCTTCGGGACTGTAGGAAATAGTTTCTGAAACTATTCAAATTAAATTCAAAGGAAATAAAGTTAAAAGTTTATTTCCTCCGTCACACTAGCAATATTTCAAATGCTCTGTAGTCACAGGTGTTTCATGGATACTCTATTGTCACATCAGCTCAGATGGAGTGCATTTCCGTCACTGTAGAAGGTCTGCTGGCCAGTGTTGTTGTAGAGCACAGGCCGCCTCTGTGTATTTTCGTGTGCCGTCCTCAGCGGCAGCTGCTGTTTCCCGATTTCTCCCCCTCTACCTCATCTGCCAGGCAGCACATCTAGGTTAGGGTTTTGGTCTCTGTCTTAGTCAGGTTGGGCTGCCGTAACAAAACGCCACAGGCTAGGTGGCTTCGACCACAGGGATTTACCTTTTACAGTACTGGAGATGGGAAGTTCAAGATCAAGGTGCCAGCAGGGCCAGTGTCTGGGGAGGGCTCTCTCCTTGGGTTCCAGACAGCCACCTCCTTACTGTGTCTTCACATGGACTTTTTGGGGTGTGCAGGTGGAGAGAAAGGGAGCAAGGTCTCAGATGTGTCTTCTTATAAGGGCACTAATCCCACCATGAGGGCTCCACCCTCACGACCTTGTCTAAACCTCCCAAAGACCCCATCTCCAAATACCATCACATTGAGGTTAGGGCTTCAATATATGAATTTTGGGGTGACACAATTCAGTCTATAGCACTAGCCCTTCAAAGTTCACATCCTTCTTGCATATAAAATACATAAATTCCATGCAAACAGCCCCAAAAGTCTTAAACTGTTTCAGCATCATCTCTAAAGTCTAAAGTTCAAAGTCTCATTTAAATACCATCTAAGTCACATATGCAGGAGACTTGAGGTATGATTCTTCCTGAAACAAGATTCCTCTCCAGCTCTGAACCTGGGAAACCACACAAGTTGTGGGCTTCCAAAATACTGTGATGGGGCAGGTCAAGGATAAACATTCCCATTCAGAAAGGGAAAAATAGGAAGGAAAGGAGGGGTGACAGGTCCCAAGTAAGTCCAAAACCTAGAAAGGCAACTCTCATTGGCTCTAAAGTCTTGAGAATAATCCTCTCTGGCTCGGTGTCCCACCTTTCATGGTCATAGCGGTGGCAGCGTCATCCCCACAGCTCTGCCCCTGTGACTCTCTGAAAGGTCTTGCCCACGTGACATCTGGGATGGCAGTGGGTGGGGGTATCCTGGCCAAGTGAGAGCTGAAGGAACTAGTTCTGTCCCTTGGGCCTGTGGTGAGAGTATCAGCCCTGATGATCTCTGAATCACCCTCAGCATCATCCTTCTGTCTTCTTGAGGAGTAGTGCACATTCATAACTGAAGAGATTTATGGTCCTGTCTTGCAGAATCATGCAGGCTGAGAAATCCCATGATCTGCAGTTAGTGAGTTTGACAGCATTTCTTCATCCTGTCCTGCTTTCTCTGTCTCTTTCATTTCAAAATGGCAGTGTCTTTGCTGGTATAATCCCATCTTCTCCTTCTTAGGTTTCTTAGAACCCTATTGTTTATTTTCAAAGAAATCAATGCACTGCTTTCTGCTTTCGGTGATGGTCATCTTATAGCTTTATACTAGAGACATCATTCTTTCTCATTTGCCATCTTCTTTATTCATTTCAGTGGTTTCCAAAGAATAATTGTATGCCTTTCTCCCCTTTCTCGTTCTTCAGAAAGAGAACCGTGTGAGAAAAGAGTCTGCTGGGGTAGACTGGCGAGTGTGTTGGGGAGGAGGATGGGGAGGACGTGGAGAAGTGATCTAGAAGCTCTAGAAGTTACTTAGGCACAAGGGAATCAAGGAGTGAGGCAGGATGTGTCTAATTTTGAAGTGTTTCTCATACATAATTGTGGGTCATTATAGATTTTAAGGTTCAAAGTGTATTGACTAACCATTCTGAGAAAACTCATGACTATGGGAGATAACTTGAAAAGATATTCCAGAAACAGTATGTAAAACAGGCTGCTGTGGGCTTAGATGCATTTTCTGCACCTGTAGTCATCACAGTCTTTAAAGGGAGCTATGTCAACCAGAGAAGGTCACCTGCGTTTGTATCACTGAGAAAGATTCAGAGCAATTGATGGTCTCACACACACACACACCCCACACCACACACATGGGACAATAAATCCAGATAAAGAGCTGGATTGTTTTCTTTCTTTTGTTTCTTAATGAACAGGTTGATTTCTTTTCACAGTTCATTATAAACTGAGTGATTTACTATTATCAGAATTGAGACTTTGAACTCAGGTTGGGATGCCCCAAACCATGAGATTAAACCCACATCTCAGGACTTTCTGGACCAATTAGCTCTGAACTAGTGGTGACTACAGAATTTATTTTACCTTGACTTCTTTAAAGTTTTATTGATTCATCCATGTAATAAATATTTCTTGAGTGCCAACTGTGTGTCAGGCACTGCCTTAGATCCTGGGATCCAGCAGAGGAAAATAAGGGAACACATTTTTCTTCAGCAGCTTCCATTTTCAAACCTTTGATCATGAAACTGTAAAAGTTAATATCTGTCTATATGTGGTATAATGGAAATCAGAGGCGTTAGCTAATTTTTTTTCATACATAAGAAAAACTAATTTTATATAGAGTTTTTTAAGCCTTTCCTTTCTGTTCTTCAAATGTTCCTACTAAAAAAAGAAATATTATTTTTTCAGATATATTTATGAATCAGAATCTCTTACATAATTTCTCAAATATCCTTCATGATAGCTCCAGCCAATGCATTTTATTATCAGGAACTGTGTTTTGTGCACTTGACGTTCTGTTCTTCTTCAATTTTATCTTTGGTAGAAAAAAACTCCTCCTGTAAATTCTGACAAGGACTCCAGGAAGAAAGAGCTTGGAGTTTTGCCAATCTTTGTAGTGTGCTTTCAGATCAAGGAAATGTTCTAAAATCAGTATTTAAATAGCATACTTGGCAAAATGTTCTGCCCTGAAAGGAATGGATGACTTTTTTTTTTTTTTGAAGAGGAAGAGTAATGGGAACCAGACAGTGAAGTTCAAGAAGCCAGTCCCGTAAGCCTACTTCCCTTTGTTGCGGCATAATCCCCTTCAACTCCTTTCAACATCTCAGATCTCTTTCTCCACTATCAGCGGTCTTCTTCTCTTTCTATTTTGTTTTTAGTGAATTGCAGAATTGCAACCTTCTATTTTATTTTGTCTAAAATCCTCTTCAATGCAATATCTATCAGAATACTTTTCTGCCATATACAGCCATTTCATCTTTGTAAAATCTCCATTGGTTCTTCCCCTTTTTCACTAACGCTGATTTATCCTCTTTCTCTGAGATGGAGAGATACAGCCTTTGATATTCTGTCCTATTCTCCTGCTTCCCTCAAAGCTCTATCCTTTTTCCCCCTACGTTGTTGCTCTTAAGAAATTTATAACTTTGTTTCTACTGCCTGGGCTGATGACAGATAAATCAGCTTTGCCTTATGAATACTTCCTCAAACCGTTTGCTTGTCTTATCTTTCAGCTCTTTAAAAGTTTCTTGAATAAGTACTGGACACCATTTAAATCAACTGAAAGGAGCATGAGATAAAGCAAAAGACAAATAATGGGAGAATGATACAGTTGGAGATCTGGTCATCATGTAGGCTCATTTGGTACAAATTTTTCATTTATATTTTGAAAATAATAACTTGTGAGTTCTATAGGGTTGTGGCATGAAACAGTATAGTAGATCTCCTAATTTAATTACAATAGCTACCCACCATGGCCATCATTAAAAAGTCTACAAACAGTAAATTCTCGAGAGGGTGTGGAGAAAAGGGAACCCTCCTACACTGTTGGTGGGAATGTAAATCGGTGCAGCCACTATGGAGAACAGTATGGAGGTTCCTTAAAAAACTAAAAATAGAGCTACCATATGATCTAGGAACCCCATACCTGGGCATATACCCAGACAAAACTATAATTCAAAAAGATACATGCACCCTAATGTTCACAGCAGTACTATTTACAATAGCCAAGATGTGGAAGCAACCTAAGTGTCCATCGACAGATGAATGGATAAAGAAGATGTGGTACATGTATACAATGGAATATTACTCAGCCATAAAAAGGAATGAAATAATGCCATCTGTGGCAACATGGATGGACCTAGAGATTATCATACTAAGTGAAGTAAGTCAGACAGAGAAAGATAAATATCATAAGATATCACTTATATGTTGAATCTAAAAAATGATACAAATAAACTTATTTACAAAACAGAAACAGACTCATCAGGCATAGAAAACAAACTTATGATTACAAAGGGAAAATGAGGGGGGGGGGATAAATTAGGAATTTGGGACTAACATATACACACTACTATATATAAAATAGATAACCAACAAGAATCTGCTGTATAACACAGGGAACTATACTCAATATTCTGTAATAACCTATATGGAAAAGAATCTGAAAAAGAATGGATATATGTATATGTATAGCTGATTCACTTTGCTGTACACCTGAAACTAACACAATATTGTAAATCAACTATACTCCAATATACAATAAAAATTAAAAAAAAAAAAAAGATAGCTACCCATATCAGGTTCACACTATGAGGATGGCATGGTGTGATACACTTCAAAAATAGTAAATACTTCAGTCCTCTAGACTATACCTGTCACATGACATAAAGAAAGAATGGAGAAGTTAATAATTTGTCCAAGAACAACCAGGAAGTGACAACCTAGTATTCATATCCAAATCCACCCAACTTCAGAGCTTGTGCTTATGACAGACAATCAGGTCACACAACCTTCCCAAGTTCATCCAAGGGCTCTCTCCACTCTGTCGCAGTGACTCACTTCCTTGAGAGAATTCGTATCTCTTATACACACCGAGATAAATTGCAGAAACCATGGCCAGGTGTTTAAGTGGAAACATTGACTAAGAGCCATCTAATCGAGAAAAGCGTCAGCCGCTCAAGTTTACAATAGCCCTCGCACATCTGGTTCTACTCATGTGTGTGAAATGGTCATTGTCAGTGTTCCCCAAGATGGGTACCTACTCTTTAAAAGTGTTATCATCTTGGGCCATATGTTCGGGTTTCCTGATTCATAGGAGACAAAGAGAATTTCAACTCAGAATTGCAATCTCAATCTATTTGCCATGATGTTGAGTTACACAGAACTCGGGCACATGTAAAATAAATACCTCTTTCTGTTCCAAGCCTTGATGAACATTTTTCTTGATGCATTTGGATTCCTCGGGTAAGAAAATCACAATGTAAAGCCATTCTTTACATTCAATGTTGTGAGTTTGAACAAAGGGCTGTGAGACCGCTATGGTGTGAAAGCTGGTGAAGTTCACAGAACAAAGGAGGATTAAGCCCCCTTAAAATCACGGCATTCCACTTCATTTTACTTTGTGTTGTTATGTCGAAAATTGAATTTGCTAGTTTGCAAGTACATATAATAGCCAGTTAGAGCTTTGTTCAACTGATTAGTTAGTATGTTTTAAAGCAAGAGACTGAAAAAACAATGAACAGATTTAAACTCATATAAAATCAGCTCTGTGCTGGGAAAGAATTTTTACTTTCACTGAGAGTCATATAAAAAAGTTTATTTTCATGACCAAAAAGTGATCCTTTGTAAAATTTTTGTTACCATTGCTTTGATTGAAACATTTTTGTTTTTGCATTCCTGTTGCCAGTTGTATGAGTGACAACCCTCTTAAAAACGGTGTTAAGTCTCCAATATATACTCAACAATCCAGTATCTATCTGGTTGGCTTATATGAAGTCATTGAGGATCGTGGAAGATTGAGAGGTAAAAATAGACGTCTCTCCCTTTATCATCGTGAACAGTTTTTTAAGAACCTGGACTCTCCAGACAGCCACGTATGTCACTGTGACCATGAAACAGCATCAAAGCTCATGGCCAGTGGGATATCTGAGCGCGTGATGCACAGAGTAATATGAAATTCATGGCTCAGTCCAGTGTTTCGGGGGGAGATGAGGTGCTTTTTTAGAATACCACGTTCTCTCTTATGAAGCTGATAGACTATCAAATCTGTTCCATCACCATATGTAAAAATGAGAAGCCATTCCCAAAGAACTGGTTAGTACAGGACCCATTTTACAAGAGGCTACTGTTGAGAAGTAAATCTCCCTAAATTCCTTCTATCAAGACTGCTGCATCGCACAGGGAGATCAGCTCGGTGCTTTGTGACCACCTAGAGGGGTAGGATAGGGAGGGTGGGAGGGAGACGCAAGAGGGAGGAGATATGGGGATATATGTATACGTATAGCTGATTCACTTTGTTAGAAAGCAGAAACTAACACATCATTGTAAAGCAATTATACTCTAATAAAGATGTTAAAAAAAATGAAAATAAAAAAAAATTTTTTTAATTAAAAAAAATAAAAAAACAAGACATCGCAAAAGGATGAGAAACTGTGTCTGAGAACTGAGAACTGACCACTTATTAATGCCCTTCAAGCAAAGTGTCACTGGAGTAGTGGGGGTAAAAGTCCAATTGGAGTGGTTTTAAAAAACTGTGTGGAGATAACTTAGAGATGGCAAGTATATACTGAAACGTGGTCTAAGATAATAAATTCATTTTGAAATTTACCTAGAAAATCTAATTTTCTTACCTTATCTTTTGGATTTTTTAATACTCCATGATTTTTTTTCCCTCTTTTTCTCGCCACCCCTGCCCTGGGGTAAGATCTATACGTGACAAGGAAGAATAACTAATACATTAGGACTTGTTTGAGCAGTGTATGACCAAACCAATAGGAAAGTCAAGAGTGCCTTGAATTCTTCTCCTATAGTAGTTAATGGAATGATCCATTAGGTAAGTTATACATTTTCAGATGATACCTATCACCATGGTACAGACTCTTAATGTGAAGTTATATTTAACAACTCAAATATAAACAACATTGATTTGCAATTTCCCTAATGAGACTTCCTAGCTGGAATTTGACTGAAGATTTCATGAATCTCAGAGCCTAACACACCAATCTTCCAGTGTATTCTATGAAAGAATATCCTTATTTGGCAAAGAGAAGAGTTAACCTTGAAAAATAATTTTCTTTTTTATTACTGGCCTTAAAAACAGAAACTCCTGGGGCTCTAATGAGAAAGCTCCTTTAATGTTGGTGGGGATATTTTAGAGAAGTTCCCAGCAGAAAGCCTCAGGCTGTGCTCTGCTCTCTAACTAGTGCCTGTAAATATCTCATATGATGGTAGGTTTCTGGCTCTCAGAAAAATAAAGACCAAACTGTACAGTAAGTTTTAGATTTTTGTGTTTCATATTAGGGGTTCTTGTTCTGTGTTTAGTGGATGGTCAAACATCCCTGAGGCACCACTTTGGTTTATGTTCTATATACCATACCTTCCTTGACTTTTCTTGTCCTGCCACCTCTGATGACTTTCAATCAACCCAAAGACATGTATTTATTGCTGCCCTTCATGCCTGCATCTTCTCTGTTACCCACCTAATCACTCAATGGCAGTAGGATTGACAAAAACCACAAAAAACATAACCGGAAAAGAACTGGGCTGGAGAAGATGGATGGAGGTGGGGACTAAAAGAAAATAAGTAAATCCTGAGCAGGGACCCTTGGAATAGACTATGCTCACTTGAAGTCTATGGGATCTGCTTTCCATATGATAAGAGGTGAGGAAATGTCAGCGCAGTATGGTGCTGAGAGCTGAGGACAGGAACGGGCCTTGTTTATGGCCCTGTTCTGGATTGACACTGCAGAGATTACAGCAATGGATAAAGTCAAGTCTCTGCCACTGAGAAGTCTAGGATCTAGTGCTAGGCGGTCTCTCTAAAAACTAGAGCTAAAATATCAAGTGACTCCCTGATAGACATAATTAGGGACTGGGTATTACATGCGAGCCAAAATATTAGTTACATTTGGGTCAAAATTTTACTTTATGAAATGCCTCCTTGTTAAATATTTTATTTTCTTTAAGTTTTTAGGAATATCTCCAGTCATTTCTCAGCCAAACTGGAGAAAATGAGGTTCCCCTTCAGTCCAGGGAGGAGGAGGTAGGGGTATGAAGAAGTAAAGCAATAGCCCCTCCCACCTCGGCTGCTGGGCCTGTGCTCACAGCGGCCTCAATCCCCACACCCTGGAGCAGACGTGAAGGGACAAGACCACCTGTGCAAACTAGAACTTCTCCTTGCCTGGGGGACCAAAGGTGACAGCCACCTCTTAGAACTCTTAAATCTGGGTCAGGATATTTGCCTGCCTGAACTGACCAGCAGGAAATACAAGTTGCGCTTCTGTCGTGGCTCATCCCCACGTTCGCTCGTCTCCGCGTGGGCTTTTCTCTCCCCCATCTCCAAACACAGAGTCTGGGTCTGCAACCTGGAACTTCATAGCCAAGCTGACATGAACAATATCAGATCAGCATGAGGAATCATTAGTAAAGTGCTAAAATCACAGTTCAACCCCATGCAACAGTTGGTCGGGAAGCATTTATTTACCATTTCTACAGACCATTGGATTTCCAAATGCTTCTGCAGAATTACTTTTCATTAGAGCAAATTAATCACTTGGTAGATTTTAGCTTTGATCCTCCATAGCTTTGACATATGTTCATTTTTTTCTTTTGCTAAGGATTAACCCATTGCCTAAATCCAAGTCCTTTGAAGACATACCTAAACAAACTTGCAAAAAAGCAGCATTTGTGTGGCATTTCCTTTGATGTGTGCAGCCAGAGGAAACACGTGTCACCGTTCCTTTCAGGGATATCTTTTGTAACAGCAAAGGTCTCTCATTTAATTCCAGCCATTTGATATTGGATGAATTTCTATTGCTGCTTGTTACTCAAGGTAAATAGTCTTGTTTTGCAGATTGGAGTTTGGATTTACTCATATTTTAAAAAAAAATTTTTATCTCAACGAATAGTGGGAAAACTTCTGCAACATTTCACGAAGCTGGAATTAAGTGGGATGATTTTGCCCTAATTAGAGATCAGCTTGCTAGAATTTTACAATTCCAGGTGAGGAACTCATGGTAAAACGAACCCTAATCAACACTGTGGGCTGCTTTTCCTTCTCCACTGAGGTCAGTGTAATCCAGCAGCAGAATCATTGGTTCCTGCCGTTCTTGTACATCTCTCATTTTCTGTAATTTTCTTCATCTGTCATTACTGGATTTTTTCAGATAGCTCTGACCTTGGCGTGCTTCTTTATTCTTTTTGGATAACAGTGTGAACAGGCATCTGTTTCTGCAGTTGCTAATGTCAAAGTTATTTGCCAAGAACAGAAGACAGGTTTCTCAACATTTTGCAAATAAATCCTTAAAAAAAAAAAAAAAAAAAGGATTTCATGGGAATGAGAATATTTTGCAGTTAAATACCATATGATATCACTTATATGTGGAATCTTAAAAAATGATACAAATGAACTTATTTACAAAACAGGCTTAGGCTCATAGACATAGAAAACAATCTTATGGTTACCAAAGGGGAAAGGGGGGAGGACGGATAAATTGAGAATTTGGGATTAACAGATACAGACAACTATGTATAAAATAGATAAACAACGAGGACCTACAGTATAGCACAGGGAATTATATTCAGTATCTTGTAATAACTATAAATGGGAAAGAATCTGAAAAAGAATATATATGTGTGTGTGTAAACATATAAAACTGGATCACTTGGCCGTACACCTAAAACTAACACAACTTTGTAAACCAACTATACGTCAATAAAAAAAGAAAGTATCCCTAAAAAAAATTAATGGAAAACTTGTTCACTATTTTTGGAGATGAAAAATATTCATAAATCATACATCTGCTTCTTGGATGGGCATAAATCTCTGACTGTCTCACCTTCCCTACTCAGAGGTATCTGCATTTGATCTCGTAAAAATTTCCGAATGATGGCCAAAACAATAACAGTTCAAGAATGCTTTTTCCTTTTGCTTGCTATCACCAATCTCTGCAGGAAGTGAAGAGCGCTTTATTTTTTCATGCTTCATTTTAATGCACCTCTCGAGTACACATGCCTTCAGGGTTACTCACACTCGGTACTCCTGTGGTCCTGTTGGGAGTTTCAGGAAGATAGATAAGGAGGTGGCTCCTGTTTGTAGGTGAAAAAAAAAAAGACGTCGTGTGCAGCCAATGCTTAAAACTCAGCTTACATTTTCAAGAGGTGTCTACGGCCACGCCTTCCTCTCACAGATTGTGAAAGATTGAAGAGGCTTGGGGCAAAGTCCCAGCAGGTTGTTCGATTTCTTTTATGTCTTAGTTGTCACTTCATGACATTGTGGATGCTTGTTTTTGCCTCGTTTCACCTCTAGAGAATGTTGCCAGGGGACACACCGAATGCTTGCTCGTGTCCTCTGTGTCTTCTCTGTTTACCCATCTCCAGAGAAGCTTAAGCAAACAACAGGCTGATATTTTACGATTTTAAATTCCAGGGGAGCACATAAGCCCCTTTCTTAGAATGCTACCAGGAGAAAAAAATAGAAAATAAACCCAAATTAAATTTCACCAGTCATGGCCAAATTCTCATCTTTTGTAACTGTATTAGGAAATTTTATGAAAAGCCTCTTAGCCACTTTTATGTATAACTTTTCCCCCTTTTTAACAAAATATTGCTTCAAAATTCATAAAGGATAAGAAATCAAATGACTAGCTTTGACATGTTAATGGTGTATGGCTTTTACATACTTTTAAAATGAACTATTCATAAATCCACTAACTGTAAGTTATAAATTGGCTTTCCAAACAAGTTTCTCTTATGTGGACGTAGTTGCTGTACTAAATGTATTTATACAAGCTGCCATAAGTTATTTCTGAATTACTTATTGTTAAAAAATAAACGAGCGGATTTCCCCCCTTTCTCTCCACCTAAAACCACGTATTCTTTAGTTAGACTTCAAAATATTGAGCTTGACATGAATAATCTTGACACTGAAAAAGCTAACCCCAAATTAAATATTTATTTTCTCAATTCCTTAATGCAATATTCAATCAATAGCAGTTCATTTTAGTAAAATCACATTTGGACAATATATTGCAAGGAAATGGTTGATGTAAATCCAGAATTTTGATATGATAACATCAATATGTATTTTATACAAATGAATCAGCTCTCTTTTTCTTGAGTTCCGAAGAACATGAGTTTCTAATTCTAGAGATGTTTTAAAGCTGAACTCAGTGGTGAAGGGCTGCTGGATCGATGCCATGCTGACTTCTCTGCATGTGTCCTGTGGGGTGTAGACTTTGGTAAAGCCTCATCTTGGGGTTAGAAGTGTGTGTTGCCCGGGCTTGGGGGAAAGGAGGATTCCGGTTTCTAGAGACCGAAAGTTTCCATAGAAAAAATATTAAGAATAACTTAAACTTTTCCATTGTAACGTATTTGCCCTAATGACTTTTATAAAATCATATTCCGTTTTAAATATAATATAATTGCATTTAAATTTTGGGGGAAGTGGAAAAAGAAAAAATCAGTCATAGCTGTACTGCTCTGATGTTAACCACTGTTAACATCTTGTTGCATTTTACCCATTATTTGTCATTTTCCATATTTTATGCTCCAAATGCCTTATTTGACATAGCTTTTTCAGGCAGATAATACTGAATTATCTATGGAGAACTTACTACAAGTACTTTACATACATTATCCCATTACGTCTATACAACATTCCTGTGAGGCAGGGACTATTTATTACCTCTGTTTCACAGACAAAAAAAAATTGAGGAAGGCTTATGGAGGTTAATTAATTTGTCCAGGTCATACGGCTAGTAAATTGCAATGTCTGGCCTCAACCCAAGGAAGCCTAACTTTAGAGCTCTTGATTTAAATGATATGCTATATTGTGTCTCTACAAAGTTGCTTTTGGTGGAATTTATGTAGATTGAAAATAAAATTATCTGACTATTGCCAGAAAAAACTTTACCATGTTTCTCTGTTAAAGATACAAGTAATGGGCTCCAAGCTAATTTTGTAGATTGATTATATTGTTCAAATTTATTGGTCTAGTTTTTCTTATCAAAATTATGGTTGGCAATAACTTTAAGGGATATTTGGCCCAATAACTAAGTAACTAACTGAATTACCTTTAATTCTGACTGAATTTTCCCTCCTCCCCTGTAGGTTCTCAATCCTTCCCTTTTCTTTTCTTTTTTTTTTTTTTTTTTCTGGACTGTGGTTACCTTACTTAATCAGTGAATATGTTTAGTGCTGCAAAGACACTTGCACACTGAAATTCGTATTTCCTCTTTGGCTTTAAAAAAGGGATCAAGGCAAAATTAACCACGCTTCCTTTTAAAATTCATTTCTGCAAGTGCAAAGCCACAATAGTGCTTGAGATTTCGGATTGTATAGAAAATGAAACTTGGAGAATGGATGAGCGAATTGCAGGCAGGAAGGCATAACTTACAAATAATCAGTCTGAATTTTTATTGCCCGGTTTCAAGGGCATAAATCACTGTTGATTAAGAATATGATTGTTGTTTGTGTAACTGTCTTTTTTATATCCAGAGCTAGACATTAGCAGCTGCCCAAGCAAACCCTTCAGTGCTCTTTTGAGCAAACTGAAATGCTGAGAATCAGGAGAGTTTGGGGAAGAAAGCCGACTTTGACATGGTTTAAGCAGCTGCATAGAACCTGAATGAGGTTTTGGCTTTTCCTACCAGCTTATTTATTAGATAAAGAGTGATAATAGCAAAGGTTTGCCATATTGACATATTTTAATGTACTCTAGGTCCTCAGAGTGAAAAGCAGAGGGGAGAATTCCTCTCCTGGAGACAAAATCAGGGGCCCTCTCTTCCACACTGTCTGTAATCAGGGATGGAGAGCAAAGGAGAGTAAAAATTGGAACAACACTACCCCATATGTATTCTTGTGAGTTATACAGGCATCGCGGGGTGGTAGTGAATTGAAACCAGTACTATTTACAATAGCCAAGACATGGAAGCAACCTAAATGTCCATCGACAGATGAATGGATAAAGAAGATGTAGTATATTTATACAACGGAATATTACTCAGCCATAAAAAAGAATGAAATAATGACATTTGCAGCAACATGGATGGACCTGGAGATTATCATACTAGGTGAAGTAACTCAGACAGAGCAAGACAAATACCATATGATATCACTTATGTGTGGAATCTAAAATATGATACAAATGGATTTATTTACAAAACAGAAATAGACTCACACAGATAGAAAACAAACTTATGGTTACCAAAGGGGAAAGGGGTGGGAAGAATAAGTTGCGAGTCTGGGATTGACATATACACACTACTATATATAAAATAGGTAACCAACAAGAGCCTAAGGTATAGCACAGGGAACTCTACCCAATATTTTGTAATAACATATAAGGGAAAAGAATCTGAAAAAGAATGGATACATGTATATGTATATGTATAGCTGAATCACTTTGCTGTACACCTGAAATTAACACAACATTGTAAATCAACTATATTTCAATAAAAATTTCTTTTAAAAAAAGGAAGAAAAAAGAATAGATTAGGTACAATTGATACCTGGAGATGTCTGGCTGTGTCACTAGCTAGAGGGTTAACTTAAGAGACAACTAACCTCTCCGGGTCTTAGTTTTTTCCTCTAAGCACCATGAAAAGATTGGACTGGTTGACGCCTTCTCATCTCACATTCTGTGCAATTTCAGTAGCCTCATGATTCTTAGCTGGTGTTGAGCACATAGGAAGCTATTACATAGCTTCTGATTAAGTGGCTCTTGAATCAGATGTAGGTGAACCTGGGGGTAACCACATAATACAGGAGAAAAAGGAATACAAGCTTCACATGATTGATGAATAATACATAAGTGGTACTGAGACAGGAAGGATTATACATTTCATATTTTAATGGCCAGTGTTTGAACTGAACATTTTCCTTGATTTCTGTGAGGACTTTGATGCCTGAGGTGATGTTCTTCAGAGTGAAACCAAATCACCAAATTCTTTTCTTTAATAATAATTTTTAAATTAAATTAAATTAAATTTAATTTTTATTGAAGTATAGTTGATTTACAGCACTGTTAATTTCAGATATATATATATATCTGGGGATGAATATAAAAGAATATATATAAAAGAATATATAAATATATAATATAAAAGAATATACATATATTCTTTTTCAGGTTCTTTTCCATTACACTATTACAATAGTTCCCTGTGCTATACAGTAGGTCCTTGTTGGTTATGTATTTTATATATAGTAGTGTGTATATGTTAATCCCAAACTCCTAATTTATCCCTCCCCCCTTTCCCCTTTGGTAACCATAAGTTTGTTTTCTATGTCTGTGAGTCTGTTTCTGTTTTGTATATAAGTTCATTTGTATCCTTTTTTTTTTTAGTTTCCACATATAATCGATGTCATATGATCAAATCACTGACTTCTGTAACGTATCCAGATAATTAGGTCTAAGTGGAATCTTGGCTTAAGTGATTCTTAACATGTAAGTTCTTCAACAAGTAGGGCAGTGCTGTGGGTTGGATTGTGTCCTCCCCAAAATGTCTGTCGAAATCTGACTCCCCATCACCTGTGAGTTTGATCCTACTTGAAAATAGAGTCTTTGCAGATTTAATCAAGTTAAGGTCATGATGAGGGACCTTAATCCAATATGACTGATGTCCTTATTTGAAGATGGAAAATTGGGCACAGGTGCAGATACATAGGAAAACGCTATGAGAATGGAAGCAGAGGTTGGAAGGAAACATCTACAAGCCAAGGAACTGAGGGTGCTCGTCTGTGACCAGAAGCTGGGAGAGGGCACAGAGCAGATGTGCCCTCAGAGCCTTCAGAAGGAGCCAACCCTGCCGACAACTTGATCTCAGACTTAGGGCCTCCAGATCTGCAAGACAATACATTTCTGTTGCATTAATCTACCCATTCTGTGATCATTTGTTTTGGCAGCTCTAGGAAACCAGTAGAGGGAGGAAACTTCTTCCAAGCTATTCAGTCCTGGATGATGAGACTAAAATAAATCCAAGTTATAGAAAAAAAGCTTAGGTAGTCAGCTATTTCCTTCCTCACTGATGGAAGCCAAGCTTTGAGAAACCTGAGGATTCTGGCCTTGAGCTAAATGTTCTCACGAATCAGCAGAAAGGGAGTCTTTTTCTGCCTAGGTTTAGAAGCTGTTCACAACTGCCCACAGGGTCAACAGTTTGTGAAGTTTGCGACTCTGCTTTCTACCATTCTAGTGAAAACAATTTCAGAGTTGAACTGTTTTAAGATGAAAAGGTAGGAGTCGGGCTTCCCGGGTGGCGCAGTGGTTGAGAATCTGCCTGCTAATGCAGGGGACACGGGTTCGAGCCCTGGTCTGGAAGGATCCCACATGCCGTGGAGCAACTGGGCCCGTGAGCCACAACTACTGAGCCTGCGCGTCTGGAGCCCGTGCTCCGCAACAAGAGAGGCCGCGATGGTGAGAGGCCCGCGCACCGCGATGAAGAGTGGCCCCCGCTCGCCGCAACTGGAGAAAGCCCTCGCACAGAAACGAAGACCCAACACAGCCAAAAAAAAAATAATAATAATAATAATTTTTTAAAAAAAGACGTTAGCCTGTATCAATTTCATTCAAAAATCTCCCACTAAATTAAAAAAAAAAAAAAAAGGTAGGAATCACGCCTAGTGTTCCAGATTCAGGTGTATATCTGTGTGTTTATGAAGACAAAGAAGAGCAAATCTCAGTGAGCTCTCATGAGTCTCCTCGCGTGGCTGACTAGCCCTCACAGCAACCATATACCATGACTATTGTACCAACATGTAAACCGACGGCAGTTATGTGCTGTGCTCTCTGTCACCTCCTCCTCGCCCACCTCCTCCCAAGGAAATCAGGGGAGCACCTTGGGGACACCAAATCTATCTAAATTGCTTAATAGTTAAAGACATGAAAGGAGTACATATTAATTGATCAGGTAAGTGTCGTACGCTTAAGTGCTAGCTAGCACCGTGCCAGGTGTTTGAAGCGCTGTGCCAGATGCTTTAAACAAAATATTAAGGCATGATCCCTGCCTCCCAGGAACTTAAAATGCGGTGAAAATAGGGATCAAGAGTACAGACCCAGGAGTCAGGGTGTCGTGGCTTTGGTCTGACCTCCATGCAAACTGTTTCAGAAACGTTGGGCAAATTACCCTCTCTCTGCTTCATTTCTTCACTCATCAAATGATAGCAGCTACTACATATGCCAAAAGAGTTATTTAGGTTAAATCCTTATATAATAGTAAGTGCTTAATAAATACTGACTATTGTTATAATACTGACATTACTTTGGAAATTAGTTTGAGAAGTAACATTAACGAACACAACAATTTTTGAGAAGACTCTTAGGAATAAATGCTAAGAAGCAAAACTCAACCGTGAAATATATCTATATCTGTATCTATATCTATACTATAAATATATAGAAAATGATATATAAATACATACACAGAATTCATTGCATGTTAGACTTCACTATTTTAATCTTGGTGACTGAGAAAGAACCAGTATCACGGGCCAATAAAGGAGGGCTTAGCAGTAGGTTGGGTACAGAAAGCAGTCAGTCCAAGTAATTTTTTTCATCAACTGGGTGGAAAGGAAAAACTAGCAAATTTCTTTTCTTAAAACTTTGTATTTGACTGAATGTTTTTAAAAGGATTTCTGTGAATGTCATTCTCATTGCTTAACATGAATAGAATACTAAAGCTTACGTCACCAAATCTTAGTTGTAGTAGCAGAATAATGATCCCCTAAAGATATCCATCTCCTAACCCTTAAGTCCTATGAATATTTTACCTTCCAGGGCAAAAGGGACTTTGCAGAGGTGATTATGTTAAGGAACTTGAGGTTGTCGAGAGTATGCTGGATTTTCTACATGGGCACAGTCTCACCACGGGTCATTAAGGGCAGAGACTCTTTCCCTACTGTGGTCAGAGGGAGACAGGACTCCAGAACAGTCAGAGAGGTTGCTGTCTTGGAAGAGGAGCAAGGAAGCCGCGAGCTGAGGCGTGTGGGTGGTCTTTAGAAGCTGGAAAAGGCGAGAAAATGGATGCTCTCCTAAAGCCTCCAGGACGAAATGCCGACATCTTGACTTTTGCTCACTGAGACCTGTGTCAGACTTTTAACCTGCAGAATTATACATAATAAAATTGTGTTGTTTTAAACCACTAAGTTTATGATAATTTTTAACAGCAGCAACAGAGATCTGAGCTATCAGGTACTGTACCTTACCAAAATAAGCTAGGAAGAGGACATTTTCAGCCTTCCCCTGCTCTCTCTTTAACTGTCTGCTGCTTTTTCCTTTGTTCCTTTAGTTGTTGTTGTTTTTTTTAATTGTTAATATTTCTTTTTATTGATAAAACTCTAGTGACGATATGGTCAACAGAACTACACCGCTCAGCACTTTCTCCCTTTAGTTGTCTTTAAAAGGTGAGGGATAACTTCGTCTTCTGCACAAGATATAGTATCAGTGACTGAATATACCCTCCTGCTTGATAAAACCAAAAACCAAAAACAACAACCCAAAAAACAGACAGTACGTAAAAAAGAGTTTTCAAGACACTGGGCATCAGACTCAAAGCATAATGATCCCCAAAAAGAAAGCGAGTCCTATCATTTCCCCAGTTTACTGCCCCAGGTCGCAGCAGGGAGAGGGGGGAAAACCCAGGTGCAGCCCAGTGGATTACTGAGTTGAAGAGTCGGATGTGAGGGTTGATCTGGGGAGACCAAGGAGGCTGGAGTTCTCAGGACAGAGCCCTGGAGACTAGAGTGCTGCACAGAGTTCGCTCCCTGGAGATCTAAAGAGTAGATTTTCCTTGGAGTCGCCATCAGAACACTGGTCAGTGCAGGGGAAGAAAGAACCATGCAAGCCTAAGGAAACAACCAACCAAAAGTGTTAGCAGGAACAGTGATGGGCAATAGTTCCCGTTTCCAGTAGCCAGACTGGAAAAACTCATAATTCAAGATAGCTCCTGCCCAAGTACCAGGAAATTATTAGTCCTAGACTGAGCACCTCTCTGGATCTGCCTAAACAATCAGAAAGTTAAGCTCAAAACGCTTAAATTATTATTTCCAAGCCCTTAACTGGATCCTAGAATGAAGCCCCAAACAAGGCAAAATTCACCATTTTTTTTTTTATTGAAGTGAATCTTACCAGGCATGCAAAGAAGTAGGAAAACATAATGCAGAGTGAAGAGAATAATCAGAAAATCAAAAATGACCTAGAACTGCCACAGATGTAATAATTAGCAAAAAAGGACATTAAAATAGTTATAACTGTTTTCCATATGTTCAGTGTGTTCAGTAGAGAAAGACTAAATTCAGAATTTTAGAGGCTAAAGCTACAAAGTATGACATTAAAATACATTGGATGGAATTAACAATTTTCATCACAGAAGAAAAAACCAGTGAACTTAAAGCCATAGTAGCAGAAACTATACATAATGAAAAGCAGAGAGAAAAAATTACTGAAAAGCATCAGTGGGTTGTAGGAAAATTTCAAGCAGGCTCAGGTAATTCAGGTCCCTGATGGAGAGACGTATAGGGGCAGGAAAAACATCTGAAGAAATGATGGCCAAAATATTTCCAAACTTGATGACAATTTTAATACAATAGATTAGGATCAGTTCATCAAAAGCATATAAGAATTCTAAACGTTTATGCCTTTAGTAACAGATACATGAGGCTAAACAGATAGAACTGCAAGGAAAAGTAGAAATATCCTCAACTATGGTCAGAAATTTCAATACTCCTCTCTCAGTAAATAACAGAACAAGAAGAGAAAATATTAACAAGAATTTAATAAGACTTAACCACACTATTTCCAACCTGGTCTATTTGACATTTATAGAATACTCTACCCAACAAAAGAATAATATGCAGTTTTTTCAAGTGCACATGGAATATTTACCAAGATAACTCATATTCTCAGTCATAAAATAAGTCCCAATCAAAACCTCAGCAGGTGATTTGTGAAAATTGGCAAGCTGATCCTAAAATTCATACAGAGGTACAAAGGATTTAGCATACCCAAAACATTTTTAAAAAAGAACATATTTAAAGGACTAATCCTAACAGATATCAAGACCTTTAATAAAGCCACAGCAATCAAGTAATGTGGTATTGCCTTTAAGATAGACAAATAGATCTATTAAAAGGATAGAGGTCCAGACATAGACACACATGTATAGGGACAATGGATTTTTGACAAAGGTGAAAGAGTAATTCCATGGAAAAGGATAGTCCTTTCAATAATTGATGCTGGAACAATTGAATATCTATATACGAAAACAAAACCAAAAAACAAAATACATTGGTCCATACTATATCTCACCGTATACAAAATTAACTTAAAATGGATTATAGGCCTACATGTCAAACCTAAAATGGTAGTAATTCTAGATGTAAACGTAGGAGAAAATCTTTGTGACCTTGTGTTAGGCAAAGGTATCTTAGATACATTACCAAAAGCATAATCCACAAGGAGTAAATTGACAAATTGGACTTCATCAAAATTTTAAAAAAATCTGCTCTTCCAAAGACACTCTTAAGAGAAAGAAAAGACAAGCCATATACCAGGAGAAAATTCAAGGACTTGTATCCAGAATATACAAAGAACTCTCAAAACTCAATAAGTAAAAAGAACCAAGCCATCAAAAATAGGCAAAAGATCTGAAGAGTCAATTCACAAAAGGAGATTTACAAATGGCAAATAAGTACACACACAAAAATGCTCACTCATTAATTGTTAGGCAAATGAAAATTAAAACCATAATAGGATGTCACTACAGACTGTGCAAAAAGGACAAAAATTTAAAAGACTGACCACACCAAATGTGGGTAAGGACGTAGAGAAATACAGCACACACACACTGATGGTGAAAATGTAAAATGATATAACCACTTTACAGAGCAATTTGGCAATATCTTTAATAGTAATACATATAGCTATCACATGATCTAGTCATTCTGTTCCTAGGCATTTATTCGAGAAAATTACCCAAATACTTGTACACAAGTGTTCACAGCAGCTTGATTTGTAATAACCAGGGACAGGAAACAATCCAAATGTGTATCACGTGTGAATGGATAAACAAGTAGTGGTACATCCATACAATAGAACATGAGTAAGTAAGAAAAAGTGATGACCTATTCATACATGTATCAGAATGGATGATTTCAAAATAACTCTGCTGAGGGAAAGAAGCCAGACAGAAAAGGAACATGTACGTTGTGATTCGACTTATATATAACTCTAGCTATATTCACAGCAACATACTAATTTATAGAAATCTAATCTGTACTAGTCTATAGTAACATAAAGCAGGTCAGTGTTTACCTGAGCAGGGGGAAGTGAGAAAGGGATGGCAAGTTTGGGAGCTGGATCTATGCGTCATTTTGGTCGTGGTGATGGGCTTCACCATGTGGACATGTGTCACTCAGTATGGGCTGTGCGGATTAAATGCATTTGTACCTGGAAAGTCTTAAAAAGTGTGTTAAAAAAGAAGATGCTTGCAATTCTTAAATATTAACATAGTCTCTGAATTAAAGTATTTCCTGTTTCAGAGTTTTATCATTTTCAACTCAATTTCTTACAATTAGAACCTTTCTTCTCATCTTCTGTTGTGTTTTTTTTTTTTTTTCATCCTCTTCCTTTCATGAGTTTTTTTTTTTCCCCTTTTGGTTACTCTTTTTTTTACTTCTCTCTTTATTCTTATTCTAAAAATGCAACCTTACTGCTTCTTTTGCTACCACTAGATTTCTTTGTCAGTGAAAGCAATGGATCTAATGAAGGGGAAAAGGTAAGCTTTTTCATAATTCTAGTCCTTTGGAGTTAATGCAAGAAACAGTGGAATAAACCACCAGATCCTACCTACTCATAGATAGTATAACTGGGACTCTTATAAAGAAATAAAACAGCATTTTAGTTCTCAATTTATTCAGGAATATTAGAGGTGGGATGGGGAGTAAAGAGAATTGCAGTGTGTCAACTCAAATGATTCATTCTTAAGTATGTCTTTTCTTTCCAAAATAGAAAGGGGATATAGGCTAGAGAAATCTAAAAACGAAGCAAGATAGTTGTAGTAATCCCCTCATCTAGGAAGCGCTATGGTGGTGGCACAAAATAGTCCTGCAATTTTCTTTCCACTAAATGAAAGAGGAGGGAAGTGTAGAGATCAGCAGTGATTATTTAATACAGGTTAAGAGTAACTACCGTCAAATAGCATTTCATCTGTGCCCTTAATAATACCTCTTATTCCTTGTATGTATCACCATACATATAAATAAAAACGTCTTCACATAAATTTAGTTTCATAAACTATTTTGTAGGAAATGTGTCCTGAATACATAAGTACCATAGCAACAGCTAATGTTGGTTTTATTCAACCACAGTAAATCATACAAAATATATTAAAGGAAAGAAACAGAATCAACAGTTTTATCAATAGTCTACACTTTAAGAAATGTGGACATGTCATTTTGTATAGCAACTCATGAATGTTTGTGGTCTATTTCTTTAGAATATTGTGATTTGTTATTTCCTTATTGTTAATAGAATGATTTTTCTATAGAATTGCTTGTGGCCATTATAGCTTGAGCTGTAACCACAGTTCTGGACAGTTTGGCCATTGTGTGGGTTAAGAACCTATAAAAATTGTTTCCATGTTGGGCCTTCTGTGTCTCCATGGAAACTCTCCATGAGTTAAGTGTTTATGAATGATTCGTGGTCCTTGATGAAGCAAACTTTCTATGAAACAAATGCCTTCATGAGCCATTTTTGTGTGTGTGAAAATTTCAGAATCTTTCCCCCTAAGATTCAGGGCCCAATTTACTTTTGTTGGTTTTAGTTGGTTCAGTTTAGTTACCAGTGTGCTTCTAATTTTTGTTTTATCTATTGCACTTGCTTTTTGCACATTCCTCTGTTTCTGCTTTCAAACAGTTCTGTGGTGGTAGTGAAAGGCTGCCAGGTCCTGTCTCAGAAGTGACTGTTCTCCTTCCGACATTTTATTCAGTGCAGAGTTGCAAATAGACAAACATGCTTTCAATATCACATCTGGCTACGAGGCTTCCCTATTTCTTAAATCGTTCTTGGAATAGAATTAATTTTCCTTCCATTTTCTTTATAGCACAATTGTAATGACGCTAAGCAGACAGACATTCTTATTTAGGAGGCAGAGCCAAAGTATTTCCATCAAGTATTTAAAATATTAATTTCTCAAATTCATACTACTCATTTTTATCAAAATATTTTAAACATATACTGTTATTAGCCTATATATTTAGAATTTTATCTGGGAATACAGAGGTATTCCAATGTTTTTGGTAATAGCATTCTAATTGCAGTACTTTAACACCAGTATTAGAGAATACTAGCCCTAATAACTTAATATTTAAATAAACTTTTAAAAATGTATTTCCACAGAGCTCTGGCCATACAGGCTACACTCTGTGAAAATTGTAGTCATCCTGGTGGAGGTGTGGGAAGGGTATTTTCCTCCTGTTTTGACTTGTATTTCCCTGATGGCTGATGAGGTGACCATTTTTTCATATATTTCTTAATTGTTTGTATATCTTGTTTTGGAGAAATGCCAGTTTGGATTCTTTGCCTGGTTTTAATTGGGTTGTCATTTTATGGTTGAGTTAGACTTTTTCAAAAAATTAATGAGGGTGGTTTCCCTAAAGCTATTTTTTAACTGGTGAGTTTTAGCTGACTTAAAAAAAATGATTTCCACTCTTAATGTAGAGCCTGTTCTACTTCACCCTAATAGATAACATTGATTTTTATATAAAAGTATCAGTATGGTTTTATATTTATTTAAAAATCAATCATAGCAAAATGATTTCATTAAGCAGTACTTTTAAAATAATGCCATCTTCTCCTTCAAGGATAGCATTTCTTGGGAAGAAACACATAGAGCGTATTTTGGAAAGCAAGAACTGCTTATTGCTTAACAAACAGTAGGGCCTGATATCATGAAAACTTTTACAGTTCCAAGAAGACCTTGGCCTTTAGACAATGACAATATTGTTTGAATAGAAGTCATTTTTTAAATGGCGCTAACTTTTTCCTACCCTAACTTGGTAATTTCCCCTGAATGTCTCTGTAGGAAGTTTAACAGCGTTGTGAACATCAGCTGCGTGTCTGAATCTTTAAAACTTGAAGTGGGCTGAATGTCACAGCAGGAAATAAAAATATTTTCTGCAAAACAGCAATATTCTAATCTATTGACTGTGCAGATCCCTGGAAATACATGTTTGATTTTTAACACTCTTTGTAGAGTGGCAAAGTAAATTACAATACAAATGAAAATACTAGAAAAATGATTTAGAAAAAACATTATTAGTATATTTTTCCAGACAATTGTCAAAGGGTCTTCAAGAATTGTATCACTTGTAATTTGTAAAAAAAATTTTTAAAATTACATTCTTGGCATTTTCATCATTTAAACAAATCTGTCTTTCACAATAAAAACACACATCAAAAAATTTCAACCACCACAAATTAATCTCTTTTTACGTTAAAAAATTAATACTTAAGGGGTAAAATTTTCCTTAAGTGTTTTACCTGCAAGTTTCCTGAGCGCAGAGACCTGCCTTGTGGACCACAGAACCTGGCATATAATAAGTACGTAATATACGTTTATTGAATGAGTGAATTAAAGCTATTTTTTAATTGGTGAGTTTTCACTGAATTAAAAAAAATGATTTTCACCCTGCTCAAGTTCATCCTAGTACCTACCATTGATTTTATTTAAAGGTATCAGTACAATTGCATACTTTATAAAGTAAAGGCCGCCCCAAACTGGGGTTCCTGGGGCGGACGTGGTCTGCTTCAGCCCAAGAGGGATTGGAGGATTTAGAGCCACTAGGGGTGGAGGGAGAAGGAGAGGGCCTTGGCAAGAGGGGTGAAGGGTGTGCCTCCCCTCCCCCCATACCCCTGCATCTGGCAAGAGGGGCAGGTCTGGGGCAGGGGGCTGAAGAGGGGTTCTCAAAGGCTGGCCCTCCACAGTGAAGAGGCGGCTCGCTAGCTTGTCTGCAGGGCTCAGCGGTCCTGGGGTCCTTCCTGGTCCTTCTCCTAGCAGTTAGCTTGGTCCCCGTCGCCAGCATCTTCCTGACGGCCTCCTTGGGGCGGGCAGAGGTCACTGTGCTCGGAAGGGATGCAGACTCAGGGACCCAGAGGACAGACACCAGACCCTCCTCCCTGCTTCCTTATTACACTTTTACATAGTAATTTGTTTTTCTTTTCCCTAAAGCAGGCTCCCTATTATGGCCGAGCGTGTCTGTGAGTGTTATTGATCAAAGGAGGAATGAAACCCTTGGACATAGACTTCCCGCAGGGTTGCAGCTATTGAAGGATGGTCTGTGAGCCCTTTGCCCTTTAACCTCTCCCACCCTGCAAATTCCAGCTAGACCCAGTGCCTGGCAGAGGTCACAGGCCTACCTCTCAGCTGCATCTGCCAGCAGTTCCTTGCAGATTCTTGGGAAGTAAAAGGAAGAGGAGATAACATTTGCCTTTTACATTGTTTAGCCAATGATTTACAAAACAAACAAACATTGGTTACCACTGGAAAGATTGTCGCCAACTATGTTTGTCCTAGGACATCATTCCTTCCTGATGCTGGATATTTTTAGCCAATGCCAGATTAGCCCTGCAGCCAAACTGTGTAACAGTGACTCTACAAAGCCAGTGCTGAGAAGTAACAAAAATTGAAACCATTTGACTGGCAACAAACCAATTATTTCAACAATTTTCTTTTACTTGTAAGAATGCAAGCAATCTTAGGCATGAGTTAGTATCTTTAGAATCTCCATTATAATAAGTTTCTTTCAGTTCTAGGCTCAATTAAGAAATTCAAATTATGTAGGAAAGAACAAGCATGACAGCAAACCTCACTTCACCTTCATCATGACCATGAATGCATTGCTTTTTCCTCCCTAGAGAGACAGAAGTGCTGAGGGGAGATAATTAAATTCATTCGGAATTAAAAAGAAAATTGAGGAAGTAAAATATAAAAGAGATTTTGGGGGATAAAGGACCTTGGAAATGTAATCTAGTGATTACTCAGCTGTTCTTATTCTGCTCAGATATTTAAGCCCAGAAATGTTCATTTCACAAGAAGGTCCTGCACAAGAGACCAGGCAATAAATCTGAAAACTGAGTAACAATTAAACTGTCACACATCTACCAAAGAGAAAATATGCAAAAAATAACCCCTCACTAAACATATGCCACAAACCCATGGTCAAAGATGAAGAATTTCACTTAAACACTGACAGTCTTTCCTGCTATAGAATTAGCAAATTATCACTGCTCCAAGTGATAAGAAGTAGATGTTGTGATGGGGGGAAAGTCTCCTGGTTGGTCCTCAGCAACAATAAATGATAGATGTTCTGTCTCTGACCTTGACTGACCAATTGTTAACATCTTGCAAAATGGGCTTTGTTATTCTCTCTTGAACTCTCTGCCTTTGTCTCTCTCTCTTTCTGTCTCTCTGTCTCTTTCTCACACAAACACATATACGCACACACTGTTTTGTTTTGTTTTTTTTATCTGAACCATTTGAGAGTAGGTTGCCACACTCCTTTATCCGCTACGGCTTTCGTGCGGAGCCATTGTCTCTGCTTTGAGCTTCTACACGTAGCGACAGTAAACAAGTGTGACGCTTTGGGCTTCTACACGTAGCGACAGTAAACAAGTGTGATGCTTTGAGCTTCTACACGTAGCGACAGTAAACAAGTGTGACGCTTTGGGCTACCTCATGGTTAAACCGAGTAGCCAGGCTGAAGCATCGTGTCTGGGTTTTATATTCCACATAGTTGCACAGAACTACTTAAAAGTCTAGCCTTTATAAAGGCTAAATGGTCTACTAAAGGCATTTTGTAACGTTGTATCATGGTGTCTAAGAACTCTGACTATTGAATTTTTCTCATTTTCTCCCTGCAGGACTGGAGAGATATCTGAGAATGTATATGGGTGTGAGCCTGGGTCCGTGTCCAACTGCCACCCTGCTCTCTCTCTCTCTCTCACACACACACACACACACACACACACACACACACACGACTTTTTCTCGAAAGAACTCAAAGTTCTACTGTTACCAAAATTCTTTCCATGAAGAATACATTTTGTTTTCCTCTTCAGAAAGTTGCCTGTTTTACATGGAGAGGAACTGTTTTCTCTTGTTTCTAACAAACAGTCATGCACGGAAAATGCAAAACCTTGTTTGAAAGAGAAAAAGATTCTCTATTCAGTGGGAGAGAGAGGCTCGTATAAGAGAGGATGGCTTGTATAAGAATTCCTAATTGTTAGGAACAAATCCCCAAACAATGGCAAACTGCCTTGTCTTTCCTTGGAACTAAACCAATCAGGCTGGGTGGCAGGTATATACCGATGTCATTGCCCCTTTGCCCAAGAGGCAGTAGGAGCTGAAAATAAGTTTGACTTTTCTCCGGATGGTGGATCAAGGCCCCAGAGTTTCCAGAAAGGATAGACATGATGGCCTCCTTGACTCCCTCCAGGGAGAAGCCAGGGTACCTGCTCCAGCCCCCTCCTGGAGAGGCAGAAGCTGTCTCAGGTCTCTGCTGGTCCCCGTCTGCCATCTGGGGCCAGTCTCGTTTTTGTCAGCCTTGTGCATTAAAAACCAGGCCTTATTTCTTCTCTCCTTAAAACTGTTAGTAGTTTAATTGCTGTAAAAGATCTTTTCTTGACTATGTTTCTGCCCTCTCTGTCCCTGTGCCCCAATAAGCTTTTCTGAATTAACTCTCCTCTTCACCCTTGGCAGACACCTCAATGTGCTGGGTTTAGAGTCACATTTGTAGTGTTTATTATGTGATATTATTGTCTTATGTGATATGATTGATATTAATATCTTGATATTATTACCTCAAGACTATTAACTGTTCTGGAATTTAATAGACTATACATCCAATGAGAAAGGAAGAAAATCTGGGTTCTAATTTAGGTTCTATCACTAACGAATTGTCTGATTTTGTAGACATCAATTAGCCCCTGGGAGCCCATCTCTGTATCTGCAAAAGGCACATGGCTTTGAACTGTGTGGGTCCACTTACTTGCTGGTTTTTTCCAATAAATATGGCCTATAGGACTACACTAAACAATGCTGGCTGAATCAAGGGAGGCAGAACCCCTGCTGCTGAGGCTGGTCGTAAAGTTATACTCAGATTTTTGACTGCATACAGGTTGGTGCCTCTAATCCGCGTGTCGTTCAGGGGTCAACTGTATTACTACCAACTCTAAAGGCTTCCGAGAATTTGAAAGAATAAAGCTTGTTAATAATGATAAGGTATTTGGGAACATGATGTTATGTAAACACGACTGACATTTCCATTGCTCATCAGTTATTTTGCAGTAGTCTAGAATAGACAGAGTCTTAAGTACAATGTACCAGGGCATATAATTATTCTGCTATTTAAAATATCTTTTTCCACAAAATATTAATCAATATATGAGTTGTCAAAAATTCTCTCAATGTATCACTTAACTATCTAGATATGTTCATTAGCCACGCTGGTCATAGAGAAAACTTCTGTAACTGTATAACTATAGGAGAGAGACTGCTATTTGTTATAGATGGTGAAGAAATAGACAGAGTAGAATAAAACTAGTGTGTATTTGCATCTAGTATGTGCTACTCACTATCCTATGACCTAGACAATTTCTGTGTATTGCATGTGCTATCAAAAGAGAGAACAGCATTAAAAAGCCTTAAGAAAAGAAACCATCAACACAGTGAAAAGGCAGCCTGTGAAATGAGAAAAAATATTTACAAATCATATATCTGATAAGGGGTTAATAGTCAAAATATATAAATAACTCATACAGTACAATAGCAAAAGACCCAATAACTCAGTTAAAAATTCACAAAGAACCTAAATAGATATTTCTTACAAGAAGATATGTGAAAGGCCAACAGGTATATGAAAAAATGTTCAACGTCCACTAGTCACTAGGCAAATGAAATTAAAACCACCATGGGATATCACCTCACACTTGCTAGAATGGCTGTCAAAAAGAAAAACAACAAGTGTTGGTAAAACTGTGGAGGGAAGGGAACCCTTGTGCGCTGGGGAGAATGTAAATGGTGCAGCTACTATGGAGAACAGTATGGAACTTCCTCAAAAACTAAATGCAGAGCTACCGTATGATCTAGCAATTCCACTTCTAGGAGTGCATCCAAAGGAAACAAAACACCAACTTGAAAAGATGTCTGTACCTCCACGTTCAGAGCAACATTCTCTATGATAGCCAATAAGAGAACTGGGATTCTGTAAAGTATTTGCTAAAACAATATGGTTTTCTTTGTGAGATCCTCACCGTAGATCAGAAAAGAAATTGTGGAATAAAAACATAATCCACCAATTCTACCATTTATAATTAATGTGTATCCGAGAGGAAAGGAGGCTGAATGTATGGTAATAAAGTGCTATCCAGCGATATCAGATGGTGCATTTATGGAGTCGCAAAAGACACGCGGCTGATGAGATTTGGGACTTGGAGTTATTATTTGCTTTTCACTATACCTTTATGAATCATTCACGTCTAATTACACAGGTCAGCAGTAGGCAAACTACCACACACTGCAAACCAAATCTGGCCTGCCTCCTCTTTTGTAAATAAAGTTTTATTTAAACATGCCAGGCCCGCTAGCTGACCTGCTGTCTATGGCACTCCAGTGGCAGGGCTGGGTTCCTGTCACAGAGGCCACTGGGGTTACACAGTCTAAAATATTTGCTCCCTCTCCCTTTACGGGAAAGCGTCCCGACGCCTGAAAAAGACCACAGGTAAAAATAGAACAAACACCACAACAGCTTACTTCACCTCCCTTCCATGTGGAAGAGAAATCAGTATTGATTCATTCGTGTTTATCTGGCTGTGTTTTAATTTTTATTGTTTTTATTATGTGCAAAAGTTCGGAATAACATTGTGTTCTCAACTTATCTATCTAGACATATGGGAGTATTTCCTTTTGAAAATATTACCAAAGTTAATGGTATTGTCTCCTTAAATTCTGTAAATTAAATCACATTACTAGTTACTATCTACATTAGCAGTTGCTTTCTCAATTATTAAGCAAGGAAATATTTGAATATCTTACTAACATTTTAAGATTAAATAAAATGTTCTTTTTTTAGCTGAGTAGTTCATCTTTCTTATACTTTTAATTCTCTGGGGGTCAGATCTGGGGAAGTATAAATCTGCATTAGCGTTATTCTCCATTTTTCTTTTCTTATTCTCTCTGTACACGTTCTTAAGAGCACATAGTATTGTTTTCAACCAGATCACAACATGTTCAAGATAAGTCAGTGTCCAGTTCCTGAGTAAAGGCTGCCTTTCAGGTCCTCACTAATTATAGATTCTGCTCTAGAAATACAAAATGTACTTATAAAGTTTTTGCAGGGTTGGTGCGAGATAGAATTACCCTGATCTGTTAAGTAAGGTGAATAGAAAGACTTAGGAAAGAAATTGTCCTCAATATAATGATTCGGAGCTTTCTGAGTGCCAGTTGATGGAAGTCTGAAAGTGTACCAGACAGCAATGAGTAACATGTATCAAGGACGATTTAAGTGAATGGCTTTTGAGATTAAAGTGAAGCTCTAACAAAAGTACTCCAGAGAGAGACAGGAATTGGAATCTGTTCTCACACTGGGAAGGTCCTTTCACGGGACACTTCCCAGCACACCTGCACATTGATGCGTTCGGTATTGTCACAGGGAATTCACTGAGCCCCTTAGCACCTAGGGATCCTTGGCTATTTAAAAGAGAAAATGCTGGCGTGTGTCCTAAAAGGGATTGTTACCACCCTACTAATTATTCTGACTTCTAAATGAAATGCTGACTCATCAAAGTCATTGTTTTACTTCCAAGGGTTGTAATATATTAAATATTATAAAAACTTCGAGTTGCAAGTATGGATAAAGATAGCTGTGTTTGAATACAAAATAAATTTTAAATAAAGCATGGACATTTTTTAGACTTTCTGACTTCATAGCAGTCCTGCTTTTGTTATTCTCATTTGTCACATTAATCAAAATATCACAAATACTTAGATTTTACTCTTGGCAGTAATTTAGCCTATGATAAGTTCATTGCTGACTTCAAAGTAGACAATTATTTTATTGGTGTAAGTTTTCTTTAACAATGCATTTTATTTATTTGTTTGAATTGTTAATGCAAATAGACTACAAAATTTAAAATAAATGATATGCTGTAAAATGTAAATCTCCCATCCGACTGCTGTCAGTTGGCTATCTAGTTATCTTTCCTGGAAGCAATCACCATTACCATTTTCTTCTGTGTCCTTCCAGACTTAGTCTGTGTATATGCAAGTATTAACTTATATATTGTTTTTTTTATAAAGCAAATAGTACCATGCTCTTCACATAGTTTGGAACTTTGCTATGTTACCTTAATAGTAAACCTTTGAGATTGTTTCCCATTAGCACTTCATTATTTCTAACAGCTTCATAAATATTCCATTGCATGAATGTACCATAATATTTTTGACCAGCTCCCATACCAAAGTTTTGTCTAATTTTCTGGCTTTTTGTTTTAACTTTTTGTGTGCATGTGTGTCTGTCTAAGTATGTGGGTGGGGTGTGTGTGTGTGTGTGTGTGTGTGTGTGTGTGTGTGTTGGGAGCTCAAATGCAGAGGCTATATTATTCGGTGTACTATACTATAGTATTGGTCTGTGTGAGTGCGGTCTATTATTCTTTTTTTTTTCCTTTTCCTTTATTCTTGCCCATCAAATATATTTATTCATCTTCCTCTACTATAGGCATCACTAATGTGTGTGGGGTTTTTCCTTGGATATGTGTGTATTTTTGTAAACTGTGAAATATTGTTTAGTGTGTGTGTATTTCGAAGTTACATTAATGGTATTGTTATTACTCTAGAGCATGGTTCATGGTCACTGCTTCTGAATTGCTGCAGGATCTTTTTTCACATCTATGATTTTTTCCTAATGATCTTTTTTCACATGTCTATGATTGTTTCCTAATTTATTTCCCAGAAATGGACACATAGGCTGCGTCCAGCTTTCGTGATCACAATGCTGTAGTAAACGTATGCATACACACCCTTGTGTGTGCCTATACACAAGTGTTTCTACATCCAACTGTAGCATTGCTGGGCCATACTCACGGTTACCAAGTCCTCAAATTTTCCACACATTAGCTTTGTCAGATTATACTTCTACCTGAAACACATGAGGTTCCTATTTTCTCACATCCTTGTCTGCATTTGGTATCATATAGCTTTCTAATTATTTTAATTTGATGGATATAAAGTGATAGATCATGATGTAACTTTGCATTTGTCTAATGACTAGGGAGGTTTGAAATATCTTCATCTGTTTTTCAGTCTATGAAGTTTCACCTCCTATTCACATATATTGCTTTTTTGTCATAACTTGAAATGCAAGTCATGTTTCTCAAACTTGTAAGAGGCTCATATTCTAGATAACATTGTCTTGGTTTTTTTTTCCTTGCAACCTTTTCCCCCAATTTTCTCTCAGACTTTCTCTGTAAAGCAAAAATCCTTAATTTTGATGTAATCATATTCATCGGTATTTCACCTTATGCTAGATGCTTTTTAATGTATTCTCTTAAAATTAACTTTACAGTGTTACATTTCACATTTTCATACACTTAACACACCAAACATAAATTTAACATATCAAAATTTCAAGGTGCGAGATAAAGAATCCAAATTAATTTTTCTCCATTAATTTCCCATTTCCTTGACACTGTTTCTTAAATACTCACTATTATGCTCATACTCTGTGGTTCCGTATGTAACTATATGGATCTATCTCGTGCTGTCAGTCTTTAAGGGTCTCTTTTTTGTCCATTGCATAGTTTGACTGCTTGTATTCATACCACACACTTTTTATTTCATGTCTACGTTACATGTCTTATAATCCAGTTACATGATTGCATTTTCCTTTTCACTTTAATATCAGTGGCATCTGAATATTATTTTTCATGTCTTTTTTCTCCTTCCTCAATTTGGCTAGAGGTTTATCAATTGTATTCATTGTTTTTTAACCAGCTTTTGGTGTCACTGATTTGCTTCTACTACTTTTCTGTTTTCAACACAATTGATTTATGCTCTGTGCTTTATTATTTCCTCCCCTTTGCTTACTTTGGGTTTAATTTGCTTTTCTTTTCCTAGTTTCTTAAGGTGGAAGCTTAGGACAATGATTTGGGACATTCTTCTGTCCTGACAAAAATATTTAACGCTAGGGCAGCAGGTCTCCAGTGGACTCTCAGGCAATCTTTTCTCACCACATTTGTGTGTCTGAAAAAGCATTTAAACTTCATTGCTGAGAAATATTTCTTAAAGGTATAGATACCTGAGATGGCATATTTTTGGGTTTTTTTTCTTCCAGAATTTTAAGGATAACACTCGTTATCTTCTCAAGTGGTTTCTGATGAGACACAGCAGTAATTTTCATCATTGTTTCTCTGTATGTGGTGGGTCTTTCTCTCCTCTGCCTACCCTCAAAATTTCCTTTTTATCTTTTTCAGCAGTTTGAATGTGATATGTCTCTGTATATGGCTTATATGTTTTTATCCTGCTTTGGGTTCTCTTAACCTCTTGACTCTCAGTTTTGGTGTCTTTCATTATTTTAGGAAAATTATGGCCATTATCTTTTCAAATATCACTTCTGTCTCGTACTCTGTCTGTTCTCTTTCTGAGTCTTCAATTACAAGTATGTAGATGATTTGATGTTACCTGACAGCTCTTTGATGCTCTGTTCTGTTTGTTTTCATGCTTATTTTCTCTCTGTGCTTAAGTTTTGCTGATTTCTATTGACCCATCTTCAAGTTCATTGGTTCTTTCCTCAGCCAGGATAAGTCTATTACTGAGCCTGCTGAAGGAATTCCTCAATGGATGTTAACTTAAGCCCCAGGGCTGACAGGTGTCATTTTCTCTCCCGAAGGCATTTGCTTCTGAAGGGACAAGGGAGTGGGGAGGGGAGCGGGGTTTGCCTTTCCCAGGGTGGCAGGGTGTAGGGATCCCCCCGTCCATCCCCTCCTCCATGCCTGTCTCCTGCCCTGCCCCCAAGCTTTCACTCGTGCACCCGCTGGAAGTCTGTGGAAAAGGGTTTGTAAGTAAAAGCAAATTCTTCTTGTGTCTGGGGCTATCGGCAGTTTCATCATGTCATACTAGCCTATACTCAGTCTTCAGTAATTTATTAAAATTTTAGAAGATCCCTTCTTACCTTCTTGTCTGGTGGTCCTAGCATCTTCCTGTGTTCTGCCCTAGATGAGACAGTTCATACCGTCCCTCTCTTTTCCGGGGGCCCTGCCCTTTATTGGATTCCCAGGCTACTTGGTGTTACTTTGTGACATCAGCTCTTTGATAGGTTTAAGAAAATGTATGATTTTGTAGTCTTTCTGGCTTTTTCTTGTTGTTAAAATAAGAGAAGCCTTCTTTTCAATTTTCCACAGCTTAGGTATGGGAAGAACTCTCTTATTAAATTTTTTTAAGATTTTATTTTTTTCGAGTAGTTTTAGGTTTATAAGCAAAATTGAGGGGGAAGGTACAGAGATTTTCCATACACTCCTTACCCCCACACAGGCATAGCCTCTCTCATTATCGACATCCATGACCAGGTGGTACATTTGTTACAGTTGGTGAACCTACAGAAACACGTCATCTTCTCCCAGGGCCCATGGTTCACGTCAGGTTCATTCTTAGTCTTGTATGTCCTGTGGCTTTGAACAAATGTATAATGACATGCGTTCTTCATTATAGTATCACACAGAGTACTTTCACTGTCCTAAAAAATCCTCTGTGCTCTGTCTATTCATCTCTCCCCCTCACCCCCAAACCCTGGAAACCGCTGACCTTTTACTGTCTCTATAGTTTCACTTTTTCCAGAAGGTCATAGAGCTGGAATAATATAATATGTAGCCTTTTTAGATTGGCTTCTTTCACTTTTGCTTTCACTTTCACTTCTTTCACATACAGTAATATGCATTTAAGTTTCCTCCATGTGTTTTTGTGGCTTGAGAGCTCGTTTCTTTTTGGTGCTAAATAGTATTCCATTGTCTGCTGTACCACAGATTAATTATCTGTCCACCTACTGAAGGACATCTTGGTTGCGTCCAAGTCTGGGCAATGATGAATAAAGCTGCTGTAAACATCTATGTGCAGGTGCTTTTGTGGGCATAAGTTTTCAGTCCCTTTGGGTGAGTAACAAAGGACATATTTCTTGGTATTATAGTAAGAGTATGTTTACTTTTGTAAAAAAACAACAAAAAAACCCAGACCTGTAAACTGTCTTCCACATTGGCTGTAGGTACCATTTGCATTCTCACCAGCAGTGGATGAGAGTTCCTGTTCCTCCACATCCTCAGCAGCATTTGATGTTGTCAGCGTTCTGGATTTTGGCCATGCTAATAATTGTGTAGTAGTACCTTATTGTTTTAATTTGCATCTCCTTGATAACATAGGAGCACCTTTTTGTATGCTTATTTGCTATCAGTATATCTCCTTTGGTAAGATATCTGTTAAGGATTTTAGCCCAATTTTTAATTGGGCTGTTTGCATCCTTATTGCTGGTGTTAAGAGTTCTTTGTATATTATGGATACAAGCTCTTTATCAGATGTGTCTTTTGAAAATGTCTTCTCACAGTTTGTAGCTTGTCTTCTCATTCTCTTGACATTGTCTTTTGCAGAGCAGAAGTTTTAAAATTTTAATGAAGACCAGCTTATCATATATATCTTCATGGATCATGCTTTTGGTGTTATATTCTTATTATTTTTTATTGTGAAATTTGAGGTCAGTGTGTTCAGTCCCCAAAAGAAATGACTATTGTGTTTTTATTGTAATCTTGAAAACTTTGTAAGCTGATGGAAGAGATTTAACATCTTATGATGTGAAGTCTTTCTCTTTAATAAAAACATGTGCCTTATAATTGTTCAAACTTCTTTTTGCATTCTTTAGTAGCATTTAAGTTTTTATTTATGTACATCTTGTAGGCTTCTTAAGTTTATTCCTAGATATTTTACTTTTTTTGTTTTATTTCAAATGAATTATGTCTTCCAACTGGCAGTTATTTAGTGATGTGAAGATTATTGATTTCTGTGTATTTAATTTTCCACTCAAATTTAGTAACTATTTTTACAGCTTATAATTTTTTTTCAGCTGATTCTTTTATTCTTTTCCCCTGGAAAGCAATCATATAATCTAAATATCATGATAATATAAATTTCAAACTTCATATATCTTCTCTTCTCTGATCTAACTGCACTGACTAATACATTCAAAACAATGTTAATTAAAATGAGGATAAAGGATATATTTGTTTTAGTTTTGATTTCAGTTAAAATGCTGTTAATGTTTCCCAATTAAGCATGATTTATACAGGTAACTTAAATGTCAGATTATTGAGAATACTAGTAATTATGTTAGCTTCTTGGTAAATGCCCATTAAATATGTATGAAGGGCATTTATATGACTTTTATTTATTGTTTCCTCAATTAATCTTCAAATTTATATAAATAGATATACTAACATTTAACCATCCTTGAATTCTTAGAGTAAATAACAGTTCTTATGCTGCATTATTATTTTAATGTGCTTTTTGAATTCTGTTTACTTTTATTTTTACATTCTTAATCATTCAGTGGAATGATTTTTACCCAGCTTTCCTTTCTGCTGTTGTTCTGGGTTCAGAATCCATATTATAATTATTTCCTAAAGAGTATTTGGGTTCTTTACATTCTTTTCCCTGTTGTACTTTATTTTATTTTTTGAAGAGCATGAATTGCATTGTAGTTAATTTTTCCTTACAAGTTTGGTAGAAATCCCTGTGAAACTGTTTGATCCTTTTAGTTTTGGAAAGAATAGCTTTATAGTGAAATTTTTTAGAGTGATTTGTCTGGTAATATTGTATAAGGTTTCTGGGTTTAATTTTAATTTATATGTTCCCAGAAAATAATTTATTTTATACAAGTTCTCATTGTTATCAAGCAGAGTAGTGAGCAAAATATTCTCTCATTATTCTATTAGTGTTTTCTCTGTCCATGGTTATTGCCACAAAAACATTTCAGTGTTTTGTATTCATGCTTTTACTCTTTTTTTCTTGTTTCAATGATTAATGGTTTACCTATTTTTTGTATTTTAAAGAAAATGATTCTTAGATTTATTTTTACTCTATTTATCTAATGATTTTTAATCCATTAGAGACTTTTTATATTTATTAATTCCACTTACTTGCCATAAGTTTATTTTTTATACTCTGCCAAGATAAATGCTTTCTTGATTTATTTTACTATTTTATTCATTTTAGTGTTTTATGTATTAATGTGACATTTAAAACCATGCATTTTTTGAGCAGTGCTTCGGTTGTATAACATATGTTTGTTCAAAATTTGCTAGTCTGGTGTGAACTTGCATTTCTTTCAGAAGTTAACTTCCTTATGTCAAACACATTTTTAATACTTGATTTTACCGAGCCAAATTAGCCTTAACATCCTTTAATTACTTTTAAGTAGCTCTATATAATTACTAAATAAAAATGCATCTACATAACATGATAGGGGGCCAAATATATACATGGGAAATACATACTTTTTAATCTGAAAAAAATGAGAGTTTTTTATTTCACGAAACAGCAATAAATAGGAAAGGAATAAACGAAGTTTCTAAGTTTGAATCCTTAAAGTTCTCTTTTGATTAGCTGGTTTGCATAACCTTATGCTGAGAATAATGGCTTCTATTCTAACTGACCTCTTAGAAGTCTGAGAAATACACCTGGCTTGTTCCTGTCCCAGTCTGGCAGTGTCCACAAGCTTGAGAATGACGTATCCTGTTGGGTATAATAAAGAAGTTCACGGTGCCTGAGGGCAGGCTTGTGTCTATGTATCCATCAAGAGCAGTTACATTGAGTTTTATGGAATTCTGTGAATAAGCCCATTTTGTGTGATACGCAGTCACTTTCTTCAGCTTGGTGATGACCTGAGGACCCGGAAATTAGATAGTATTTAAAATTTTCTCTCCCTCACATACTAAGGGGGCTAACTTGTACAAGGATCTGCTTCTGCATAGTTCTGACATTAGGACAGAAAGCAAGAAGGATGCAGGCTTAATGGCAACTCTTGCCTTTGGGTGAAAGTTACTATAATGGCAACTCTTGCCTTTGGGTGAAAGTTACTATACTGGCATTTGCACATTCGGTTCTGTTGAGGGCCAGGCAAGATTGTGTGGATCACTGCATCCCGACCTCGTCCCACACTCCCTGCTTACTCCGTGCCTGAGCCCAACATCAGGAGCTGGATAGTGAAATGATAATAATGATAGAGCCAATCACTGAGCACTCGTATGTGCTGGTGTTGTTCTAGGTGCTTGCATTTACAATTCAGGCTTCACAACAAACCCAGGACATAGGTACTATTATTGTGGCAGATGTCCCAAGGTTGTCCAGTTCTGAATCCCCGGAACCTGTGGATATGTTGTATTACATCATATATTACATGGCAAGCGGCATGGTTTCAGATGGAATTAAGGGTACTAAATTGGCTCTTAAATTAAGGAAATTTAAGGATATTCAGTGGGCCCAAGGTAACCACCAGTGTTCTTTCTTTCTTTCTAAATATTATTTTATTGAAGTATAGTTGATTTACAGTGTCTTGTCAGTTTCAGGTGTATAGCACAATGATTCAGGTATACATGAAGAGAGAACCTGCAAAAGAATATATATGTATCTATATATATTCTTTCCCCTTATAGGTTATTAATGTGGAGGAAAGTTAGTGCATCAGAGTCAGAGAGAGATTTGAAGATGCTCTTCTGTGCACTTTGCAGGTGGAGGAAGGGCTACAAGCTGCGTAATGCCAGCAGCCCCTAGAGGCTGTAAAAGGCAAGGAGGGAGATTGTCTCCAGAAGCCCAGCAAGGACAGAGCCCAGCCGGCACCTTCATGTTAGCCTGATGAGGTCCATTTCAGACTTCTGAACTCCAGAAGTTTATGGTAATATATTTGTCTTGTAGTAAGCCACTAAGTTTGTGGTAATTTGTTCTGGCAGCAATAGGAAACTAATATAATTATCATACTTACTTGGCAATGTTGGGATACGAAACAGAGGTTAAGCAACTTGTCCTTGGTCATTCATATATTCACAGGCAGAATTAGGAATTGAACCTAAGTAGTCTGACTCCACAGACTAGATTATGGTTATTGTGAAACCAAGTTTCTTAAGGTATCAGTTACCTTAAGAAATTCACCCTGTTTTAATGTACAATTGTATGAGTTTTGACAAATGCATGTAGTCATGTAAACAAAATCAAAATGAAGATCCAGTACGTTTCCATCACCCCAATAAGTTCCCTGGTACCTCCTTTGTAGTCAGGACTTCTCTCCACCCCAAGTACCTGGAAAACATTGACCTATTTTTTGTCTCTATGATTTTGCCTTTAATAGCTGTATGAATAGCTTGGCAATTCATCTCCACAATAAAAAACTATAAAACTGTATGAAATTGTCAAAAACAATCATTTAAAGGCACTGGAAATTGACCAAAAGCAGCTAACATTTCAAGAAGTATTAATTCCTAAAAGCCAGTGAGAGCTTTGGATAAAGACAGTAGGAGTCTCTGGCCATCTCCCTGAGACTGCTCAACCCACCCCCACCCCCAGTCCCTGCTTGGATGACAAGAGCTCTAGTTTCGTGAGCTGTGGCTGGGTGCAAAAAACCTGTGGCTTTGCAGTCAAAGGGGGCAGATTGACTCAATTTCAATTCAGGGTAGGATGCAAAATCCCCAGCTTTGCTGATTAACAGTGGCGATGGACTCATGTGGGAATCAGCAGGAAATACATTCCAGCCAGACGTTTCATGGGGAGATTCTGGAAATGAGGGAGCTATGGAAGTGCTGAGATAAGCCATCCTCCTGCCCACTGGCTGAGTGAGAGCTATGTGTGTGCAGAAGAAGTCTAACGGAACCCAGCCAAACAAAACAGAACAAGCAAACACACAAAAAGAAAACAAGCAAACCAAAGCAAGACTGAAGAGACTTGAGAACAGGCTGAAACTTTGAATGCTTTCTCAAACTACAGGTAGATAAATTGGCAGAGGGTAGCAACCTTATGTGTTCAAGGTATTTGAGCAGAACCTCTGTCCAAAGCATTAGCTCACCTCTTAGCTACGCAGGCACAGGAGGCAACACCTAAGAAGTCAGGCTGAAAAACAAACATGAGGATGGAAAACCTGAGCAGAGACATCTGACTGTGTACCATGGAGCAGGTAGATTCTGCAGTTTAGATCCAGACAATAACCCTCAGAAAAATAAAAAGGGAATTGTTATGGAGCTGCTACAATAAACCATCTAACACGTACAGTTTCAAACAAAACTTATGGGACATACAAAGAATTAGTAAAGTATGGCTCATACTCAGTTCCAGAAGTAGAAGCTGTCAGCAGAAACTGACTCTAAATGGGTCCATCTGCTGGATTTAGCAAAGACTTACATTCAGCCATTATAAGTATGTTCAAAGAATTAAAGGAGACACTTTGAAGAGTAAAAGTAAATGAAGATAACAATGAATAAATAAAAAATATCAGTAGAGAAAATAAAATCAAGAGTCAGTCATCACAACTGGAATGAGGGGAATCAAGAATAGATTTGAGATGGAGGAAGAAGGAATCACTGTGAACGTGAGTTAGATCAATAGAAAATAGCCAATTTAAATGATAGAGAACAGATTGAAGAACAGTGAAGAGATGACATGCATTCCAGCTATGACTCCCAACTGTCTCCTATATCCAACTAGGAGGTAGAAAAAGAAACAGAAAAAAAATTGAAGAAGTAATGGCTAAAACTTGCCAAATTTGATGAAAAATAGAATCCCAGGGATCTCAGAAACTCATAAAACCTAGGTAAGATAAATACAAAGAAAAAAACAAAAAAACCCACTTCTACATGTTGTCAAATTGCTGAAAGCCAAAGGCAAAGAGAAAATCTTGAAAGCAGCAAAACAAAAATGATTTGCAACAATATGATTGACAACTGACTTCTTATAGAAAACAGTGGAGACTGACAGGCAGGATGGAATGACATATTCAAAGTGCTGATGAAGAAAAATAAAGTCAATGAATAATTAAGTATTCTCTGTGTGTATTACATTTAAAATTAAAAATCAATGGAGAAAGTAATATGGTAAACTAATCATGCTTTTTTACCACAAAGGAAGGCAGTAAAAGAGGAGCAAAAAAGATATGAGATGTGTAAAAAATAGCAAAATGTAAATCCAACCTTAAGAATAATTATTTTAAATGTAAATAGACTAAACATTCCAATCAACAGGCAGGGATTGCCAAAGTGAGTCAGAAAGCTTTCTCTAAGAGAAATACTTTATTTATATCCAATGAAATAAATAATTGAAAAATGGTAAAAAGATATACCATTCAAACTGCAACTATAACCTGAAGTAGCTATGTTAATACCAAAGTAGACTTTTAAACAAGAAACATTGCTAGAGACAGAAAGGGACATTTCCTATTGAAAAAGGAGCCAATACATCATGAAGATTTAGCAACTGTAGATGCATGTAAACAGAGTCCCTAAATAAATTGAGAAAAATCTTACATAATCATAAGAGAAACAGACAACTCAACAATTCTAATTGGAGATTTCAATACTCCTCTTGCAGTAATTGAGAAGGCAACCAGAAGGAAAAAAAAAAAGCAATAAGTATACAGAAGACTTGAATCACCCTATCACCCAACTTGACCTGACACATAGAGGACTTTTCAATCAATGGCAGAATCCACATTTTCACTGCAGTGACTCATTCTCTCGGGTAGACCCTATGCTAGGACATAAAACAGTTTTCAATAACTTCAGATGTATTGAAATCATACTAGTGTATTCCCCAACTGCAACAGAATTAAATTGGAAATAAACAGCAAAAGGGAGTCTGTGGTTAGAGGAAAATTTATGACTTGAAGCACTTAGAGTAGAGAAGGGAGAAAGGTCTAAAATCAATGATCTCAGCTCTCATCTCAAGAAGGGAGAAAAATAAGAGCAGCAACTCCAATGCCAGTAAGAGGAAGGTGAACACAATAAAATCAGGGTGGAAATCAACTGAAGGGAAAAGAGAAAAACATGAGAGAAAATCAATGAAACGGAAAGTTAGTTCTTTGTAAAGATGACATAGTTAATAGATATTTTGCTAGACTGATGAGAATAAAAGAGGGAGAGGTACAAGCCAGAGCAGAATAAACATTAGACGTTGACCTTGACCTCACCTCTGTCAGATAGAGATTGCAGATAATGGAACTCCCCCGATAAATCTGGGACACTAAGTGACATTAGTCAAACAGATGTTCCCTATGCTGTAATGATAAGGAAGCAGTAGGAGGGGCCTTGACACAACTCCCAGCCTCCTGCAATGGCAAATAATTTCAGAAGAGAATCCAGACATTCTCCATGCCACTAACAAAAGTTGGGAACCTAGCTAAGAAACACTTAGCAAGATGATTCTCTGGGTTTGTTGAGAGACCCAAGAAGAATATTTTTCCTTTGAGAAAGACATAGCCCATATATTTTGTTAGATTGCAGAGACAGGAATATTATCCTAATTGATCAAATTCTACTTATTTTCCAGGGAGTGCTGTGAGTTAATAAGTGGACTATTTAATATTAGGCAAACAGATTCAAGCACAGACTCTTGGACCCTGGTGATGGGACCTTGGCAAAGCCATGTAACCTCTTTGAGTTTCCTCATCTGTAAAATGGTGTTAGTCACTATCTACTTACACCTAATTCTACAAAACAAGAGTTGTTTTGATGCATAAATGATATAAAATATGTGGAAGATGCTTCATAAATATTCAAAGCACTGTAAAATATTTATCTCTCTATGTATTAATTGTTGTCAATTTGTAGGTAAGGGGCCTTTTTCTAATTTTTCCACTTGACATTTATTTTTCTTCTAGTGTGTAATTTTTGAAAGTCTTTCAAACTATTACAAAAATTTATTGTTTTATAGTGTCTTTGTTAAAAAAAAAAGATAAGCCGAGGGCTTGTTCACTTTGTTAAGCCCTGTAATATTTTATTTTCTCATAAGTTTCTGTTAGACCTAACACATGAGATGACAGTCCACCCTTTTCTGGAATTGGTACCTTGGTCTTTCCACAGTTACGCTGAAGGACCCTTCTCTTCTTTACCTCCTCAAACCTTCCTCCAGGTAATTCACACTAAAATACAAATGCTTGAAAATGGCTTTTGGTGAGAGGTCTGCTAGGAACACGCATGGGATGGAGACAGGGTTTGGTGTTGTTTAGTGGAGATCAATGTTTTCACACATAATTTATCCAACCCCAAAATATTCTGATTCAGTACGTCTGGGTGGGGCCTGGATGTCTGTATTTTTAAATAGAGTTTTTAAAACACTGAAGGGCACTACTGCTTAGGATCTCTGATCTGGGGGGTAAAGACTCTAGAATGCCAAGCATCAGCTAGCACATGAAAAGTTTTGGAAGGGCATCCTGGCCTGCCTGGTATCTTTGGATCACTCCACAGAGATCACTGCTTACTGCCCTCAAAGCCAGTCAGCACATAGAGCCCTCTCTGACATCTGATGGGCTCTGAAATAACACAAGGAGACTTGTTGTTATAGAAAAAAATAGAAGCACATAGAGAAATAGAAGCCCAGTATACCAAATATTTTATTGTATGTTCTTTGTCCCCATCTGAATAATTATTGGTAAAATTGTTAATGTTGATAAGTAGTCAGTTTATGAAATATAATTCAAAGGAGGCTATATTTTCATCACTCACTGAATTATACTTTAACCTGTTACTTCATCCTCAGAGTTTCGATTTGACAGATGAATGATTAAATGACTTGGGGTTCATGTTTATAATAATCTTGGGTTCTTACAAGATCTTTATGTAAACTCACATTTTGTTCCTGAACAAATTATTGGAAATAGAAACACATTTAATTTATTGTAATTGTACTTAGGATGAAAAATTTCTGGAATAGGGAGGAGTTTCTTTGAAAATATTTTAATTTTCTACAGGATTTGAAGACAACTCTTAGAAAGGAGTTACCATATAAGTCATACATACTTTTACCATCTAGATTAGCAGCTAAATATGTCAATTTTTCATATTCTTTTGTTGATGTAAAGTCCCTATGATATTACAAAGCCTTGGCTCTCAGCAGCTTGTTCTCCCAGCCATGTGGAAATCAGAGCTGACTTTGCCTGAAGATGAGGGCAGAGGTCATTTGCTTTAAGCAAAACATGGTGCTGCTTTTTAAGTCTCCAGATGACTCTGATGTACAGCGAAGTTTGGGAAGCACAACAGTTGAAAACATATAAATCAATTAAATACGGGTTTTTGTTTTTACAAATAAATTTACTTATGTCCGTTATCCTTTATAAAATGCACATTTATTCACTGGCTTCTGAGAGCCAGGAGCTATTTCAGATATATTCACATCCATTATGTCAATAATTTCTTTTCAGAGATGTGACTTGCTAGATTAAAAACAAACAAAAAGGCAATATTAGCCTCTCTTCTTTGGAAGGAAAGCAACATAGCATCATGATGCTTAATTCTAAGGAAATAGCTTCAACAACTACTGTTTTAAAATGAAACAGGCCTTAACACATTCCTTTTCTGAAATCTCACCCAAATTGTTTTGTTGTTGGTTTGGGGAGTAGTGAGGAAAGGAGGTGAGGAGAGGACAGAATTATTCTCTTTTCTTATTATAGGCCTTCTAATCTGTGCTAAATAATGTCATCCAGAATGACTTAAAATATCCAAAGGCCCTCAGAAAGTTGAGAGAACAGTTTTGCAATGTTGTTAGGAAATGGGGTCCCATTCAGGGTCCCAGATGCCTGGAATGTGAAAGTGTTGGGCGACCTTCAAGTTCTCCCCTCCCAGTGAGGTTTAACGCAGGTATCATGAGCTCATCTCAGGGATGGGGCTCAGGATGGTTATTCTTTTAAAGTCCTGCATGAGGTCTCCATGCTGCATTTGGTGCCAGGTATTCGGGAAAATTTTCTTCTGAACAGTTTTTTTAAACTTACAGTTGAACGGGAACAAAATGATACATAATATGTCAAAACTCTTAAAATTCCTGCTTTCTTCCTCAGGGCCAAAACCTCAGAGTATCATTGCAAAACTTCCTCTGGAATCCCAGGGCTCTTGGTGGAGTCGAGTCATCGAGCATTCACGATGAGGGAGGAAACTCTTCCTCAAGAGAGCCTGTGGGAACCAGAGTTGGGAAAGTTGGTACTCAAATTGATGTCTGTTCTTGCTCCCTTTTCTGAGATTTAAAAAAGAAAAGGCCAACTTAGATATTAAGGAAAAAACAAAAACCAAACTCCTTTGCCTCCTTCTGCATTATAAATCAAAGATCTAATTTAAAGAAGAAACTTAATAGAACATTTGGTCCAAACACCTACTTAGAGAATTAAAGTACTCTCATTGTTTTTGTTTAATCTCTGATCATTTGACAGAGGTCTCAAGAGGCTAAATAAAAGATTCCAAATTACATATTTGGAATAGCTAAATATATATCTAGCCAATTGCATTCTCATTCTTGAGAATGATTTAGAGTTTAAACAGTTGTCTTTTTAGGTTTGACAGTTTTATAACAGGCTTTTGTAGTAGGTTGGCACTTCATTCTGTCATTCTCAGCCTCGTGCTAAAAGGGGAGGATTTTATGTCCTTTTCTGAAAGAGCAAAGTGCGAAGATCTCAATCTTCCCTCTCCAGTCATCCTCACGGTACAAGATCCATGATCTTTCCACAGCAGACACCAAATTCCCCCCTTCGTATTTTTGGTTTGAGCTAGATTATTTTAAAATTAAAGATGAGGTTCAAACTAATATCCAGAGTGTCTTTGTTCCTCCCCAATCCAATAGCTTTTATGTACAAAGCATATTTATGTGATTTGATACGTTACGATTTTTTAATTGTCAACTCACAGCACCTGTGCATCAACAGGCTGGCCTTTCTATTGCCTAAGAGCAAGTCCAGTTAGATATGCGTAAAGATGTCTTAAAACACTGAACCAAGGGATAGTACTCATCTATACATAAACAGAAGAATTTAGTCATGTCACTCTTTTATTCAATTAATCCAGGACATGGTTTATGTGGTGATTAAATAAAAGTGGAAGTAAACACTGAAAAAGCTTAATATGTTAATATTCCTAAATCTTAATTTACCTCTAAATATATCTGTGATGATGAATTGGTCTTGACTTGCATTAAAATAAATGTTTTTAAAATTGTAATAGATAGCATACTGAAAATGAAAGTTAAATTTTTCTCCAAGTTTGCATCTCTGAAAATAGGTATGTCTTTGACCAAGTCTATTTTTTTTAGTTTTTTTTAAAATCTCTTTTTCCTCACTTTGATCTATCTATGGGTTAATAAGAAAAGCCAACTTAAACCAAAACCAAAACCAAAAACTATGGACTTGATCTATCAATACCCTTATAAAACTTCAGAATTTTTGTTAAAAGTCATTTTATAACAGAAAAGAACAAACCTGACTCCATATTGGATCTATTCCTTTAGCTCTAAGCCTTGTGCTGTGTTGCCTGTGCTGAGTCCAGCTGGCTCTGCACCTGCGTAAAAGACTGTTGTCTGTAGCCTGCAATATACAGGAGAGCCTATTCTCAAGACTCTGACCTTCAAAGGTATAACACTCTTCCATTCATGTAGTGATAAAAAGTTGCAGAATGGAGAATAACCTTTGTCTTGGAGGTTTACAGAAACACTGTGACCTGACCTACGTGGAGAGCAGCAAAAGCAAAGGATTCCAGCACCAAGAAGTTTTCAACAACCAGCCACACCTTGTCCCCTTTTAGTATAAAAGAAACCTGAATTCTAACTTGGGTAAAGTGGTTCTTTGGGACACTAGTCCACCATCTTCTCAGTCGGTCAGCTTTCTGAATAAAGTCACTATTCCTTGTCCCAACACCTCGTGTCTCACTTTATTGGCCTATTGTGTGGTGAGAAGTAGGAGCTTGGACTTGGTAACTATTCTAAGCAGGCAAATTTTATTCTTTTTGTGTCATTAATTTTTAATAAAGTCATGTTTAGGTTCTGTATATATATTTAGAAAATAAAAAGAATTTAGAAAAATACTGATTCTGAAAAAGATGAATTTAATCAGAGATTAAATCATACAAAATCCATACAGAAATTTTTTTTTGCGGATGGAGGTAAACGTGACAAAACTTGCTTACCTCATTGATACCGTCAGGAAGAGGATCTGGTTTCTTTCATTTAAAAACAAAAAAGGCACAACAAAGGTAAATAGTGATATTGTAAATGGAGGCCTTGCAAACACTTCAGGCTCAAATTCAGGGGTTGGGTGTTTCTATTGAAGTATCTTTTTTTTGTGCTGAATTGTGTAAATAATTGCCTACTTTGTGTGCACTTTCAATCTTAAACACTTTAATAAGTACAATATTAAAGGCAGTAACTTCTTTTTCTCTGCACTGCAGTTCAGATATATAATGGATGATTATCTGTTGTTCTCTTTAGTAAAACTGTTTCTTTAAATGAAAAATACCAGTTTTAAAATCTGAGATTAGAGAATGAGAGTTAAACTTATCACTTAATTTATTTCCTGGCTTCCAGCTGAGTGTTTCACAAATACAATTTATTAATACAGAACTTTGCTTGAATTGCCATGATAGTCTGTGGATTCCACCTACTCAAGAGTTTGAAATATAGGTATATGATTGACATGTAAAAGGATTCTTTTGATGAATTGCCTGTAGGACATCATAAGATAGTAAATAAAACTAACCAATGGGAACTCAGTAAAGAAGGGTTAATTTGGAAAACAAATAGAGTTTTCACTAAAGAATATTTAGAAAACATTTTTTTTCTAAGAAATTTTTAGACCATTCTTTTGGAATGATAATGTTTATGGAACATTAAAAAGCCAAGGAAATATTCTGTGGGCTCTTCAGATTCAATCTCTGCTATGTTGAAATCAATTTCTATTGTATCTAAATAAACTAAAGAGATGTTTGATACCACATTTTACATGTAGATGAACTAATGTTGATTTCCTTAAACTAAGCAAAATTTTTATGGAGAGCGTAATGTTTACTGTGTACATGTATACATGGAAATCAGTGGACATAGGATCTCACAGAATTCAATCTTTTTAACATTAATATCCAATAGATTTTGATGGGAAATAAATCAGAGTGCATGGGTTGTTGCTGACACCAGAGGTGTAATCTCTGCAACATTAAATTCTCGAGCATTTCATGTCACATAGGGAGAGGGTGTGACATATCCCAGAGGAGAAAACAGCTCAAAGCACATCAGCTTCTAGAATTTTTAGATCAATAGTAGTTTTTCAATTACTTTATAAGTGTATGTGTCAGAAAGGATAGTTCCATAGATGTTGTATAACAAGCAACTGCCGTATCTCAATGACTTAAAAATCAGGGTTTACTTTTCTGTTCACTCTGTATGTGCTTCAAGGATTAGCTTTGGGGTCTATGCTACATTGTCCTCACTAAGCAATACCAGGTGTCAGAGTATCTACCATTTGGTGAAGAGATTAAAGGGCTTGTTTTCAGAAGCTTTCAACCTGCAAGGGACACATAATCTTTTACTCCTATATCATTGGCTGACACAAGTCACATGACTATCCCCAACTACAAAGGTCAATTAAGCACAGTTTTACCACATGAATGAAAGAGGAGAGCAGAAATGGTAATAAGACAACTGTTTCAGAGTATCATCCAAGACCTCACTTGTAGGTGAGAAGACAAGCAGTCAACCCCTGGATTAAAGTTCCACAGACTAATGAAAACTGCTCAGCTTTTCACCTTTTCATTCAGTGCTTTTTATGGAATCCATAGTCACCCAGCAGACAGGTGACTGACAGAGTATTGGTGCTCCGGCCGGGTGTCGGGCCTGAGCCTCTGAGGTGGGAGAGCCGAGTTCAGGACATTGGTCCACGAGAGGCCTCCTGGCTCCACATAATATCAAACGGCAAAAGCTCTCTCAGAGATCTTCATCTCAACATTAAGACCTAGCTCCACTCAACGAACAGGAAGCTCCAGTGCTGGACACCCCATGCTAAACAACTAGCAAGACAGGAACACAATGCCACCCATTAACAGAAAGGCTGCCTAAAATCATAATAAGTTCACAGACACCCCAAAACACACCACTGGGCACGGTCCAGCCCACCAGAAAGACAAGATCCAGCCTCATCCACCAGAACACAGGCACCAGTTCATCACTGATGAACATAGATGCAAATATCCTCAATAAAATACTAACAAACAAAATCCAACAGCACATTAAAAGGATCATACACCATGATCAAGTGGGGTTTATCCCAGGAATGCAAGGATTCTTCAATATACACAAATCAATCAATGTGATACACCATATTAACAAATTGAAGAATAAAAACCATATGATCATCTCAATAGATGCAGAAAAGGCTTTTGACAAAATTCAACACCCATTTATGATAAAAACCCTCCATAAAGTAGTCATAGAGGGAAATTAGCTCAACATAATAAAGGCCATATTTGACAAACCCACAGCCAACATCATTCTCAATGGTCGAAAACTGAAACCATTTCCACTAAGATCAGGAACAAGACAAGGTTGCCCACTCTCACCACTATTATTCAATATAGTTTTGGAAGTGTTAGCCACAGCAATCAGAGAAGAAAAAGAAATAAAAGGAATCCAAATCGGAAAAGAAGAAGTAAAACTGTCACTGTTTGCAGATGACATGATACTATACAAAGAGAATCACAAAGATGCTACCAGAAAACTACTAGAGCTAATCAATGAATTTGGTAAAGTAACAGGATACGAAATTAATGCACAGAAATCTCTTGCATTCCTATACACTAATGATGAAAAATCAGAAAGATAAATTAAGGAAACACTCCAATTTACCTTTGTAACAAAAAGAAAAAATACCTAAAATAAACCTACCTAAGGAGACAAAACACCTATATGCAGAAAACTATAAGACACTGATGAAAGAAATTAAAGATGATACAAACATGGAGAGTTATACCATGTTCTTGGATTGGAAGAATCAACATTGTGAAAATGACTATACTACCCAAAGTAATCTACAGATTCAATGCAATCCCTATCAAACTACCAATGGCATTTTTCACAGAACTAGAACAAAAAATTTCATAATTTGTATGGAAACAAAAAAGACCCCAAAGAGCCAAAGCAATCTTGAGAAAGAAAAACGGAGATGGAGGAATCAGGCTCCCTGACTTCAGACTATACTACAAAGCTACAATAATCAAGACAGTATGGTACTGGCACAAAAGCAGAAATATAGATCAATGGAACAGGATAGAAGGCCAGAGATAAACCCACACATATATGGTCACCTCATCTTTGAGAAAGGAGGCAAGAATATACAATGGAGAAAAGACAGGCTCTTCAATAAGTGGTGCTGGGAAAACTAGACAGCTACATGGAAAAGAATGAAATTAGAACACTCCCTAACACCATACACAAAAATAAACTCAAAAAGCATTAAAAACCTAAATGTAAGGCCAGACACGATAAAACTCTTAGAGGAAAACATAGGCAGAACACTCTAACAAATAAATCACAGCAAGATCCTTTTTGACCCACCTCCTAGAGTAATGGAAATGAAAACAAAAATAAACGATTGGGACCTAATGAAACTTAAAAGCTTTTGCACAACAATGGAAACCATAAACAAGATGAAAAGACAACCCTCAGAATGGGAGAAAATATTTGCAAACGAAGCAACTGACAAGGATTAACCTCCAAAATATACAAGCAGCTCATGCAGCTCAATACCAAAAAAACAAAAAACCCAATCCAAAAATGAGACCTAAATTGACATTTCTCCAAAGAAGATACACAGATTGCCAACAAACACATGAAAAGATGCTCAACACCACTAATCATTAGAGAAATGCAAATCAAAACTCCAATGAGGTATCACCTCACACTGGTCAGAATGGCCATCATCAAACAAATCTACAAACAATAAATGCTGGAGAGGGTGTAGAGAAAAGGGAACCCTCTTGCACTGTTCCTTGGAATGTAAATTGATACAGCCACTATGGAGAACAGTATGGAGGTTCCTTAAAAAACTAAAAATAGAACTACCATATGACCCAGCAATCCCACTACTAGGCTTATACCCTGGGAAAACCATAATTCAAAAAGAGTAATGTACCACAATGTTCATTGCAGCTCTATTTACAATAGCCAGGTCATGGAAGCAACCTAAGTGTCCATTGACAGATAAATGGATAAAGAAGATGTGGTGCATATATACAATGGAATATTACTCAGCCATAAAAAGAAACGAAGTTGAGTTATTTGCCGTGAGGTGGATGGACCTAGAGACTGTCATACAGAGTGAAGTAATTCAGAAAGAGAAAAGCAAATATCATATGCTAACACATATATATGGAATCTAAAAATAAAAAATGGTTCTGAAGTACCTTGGGGCATGACAGGAATAAAGAGACAGATGTAGAGAATGGACTTGAGGACACGGGGAGTGGGAAGGGTAAGCTGGGACGAAGTGAGAGAGTGGCATGGACATATATACACTACCAAATGTAAAACAGGTAGCTAGTGGGAAGCAGTATAGCACAGGGAGATTAGCTCGGTGCTTTGTGACCTTCTAGAGGGGTGGGATATGGAGGGTGGGAGGGAGACACGAGAGGGAGGAGATATGGGGATATATGTTTATGTATAGCTGATTCACTTTGTTATACAGCTGAAACTAACACACCATTGTAAAGCAATTATACTCCAATAAAGATGTTAAAAAAAAAAAGAAATGGTAATAAAATTATTAATGAGAAATACTAATGATTATGCCTGCCTGGAATATTGGTATCAAATATTAAGCTTATATTCTCCATACTGCATAAAAATATAAATTCTCCTTTTTGTGGGGAAACACAACTCCTTAGATTTCTCAGTTCTACTGTAAAAAGCCCTAGCCCTTTGAGACGAGGAAATATTAGGACAGAAAGATAGGCCATGTTTGCTTTCATTTTTCCTGGAAGCATTTGACTCTTCACATATTATGAGAGATCTGCAATAATTCGGACAAGGTCCCTAGGTTAAGTCCCAAGGTGCCACAAAGACTGGAGAACTCTTTTCCTAGCTATTTACATTCCCAAACCTGTGAAGTCCAGAACTTGGCAACATCTCTAGGTCACAAAAGCTGGAGACATTCAGCGTTTATTTGGCCCTTGGAAAGATGTATTTGCATTCCAAAAGTTCAGGGTGAGAATCCAGGATCCTTGCCATCCCTTCTCAAAGGAGCAAAAGTTATATATTTTTTCTCCTTCTCTTTTCAAAATGAGAGGCAGATAGCTGTCTCTCTACTGGATATAAACAGAGAAAATGCACTGTTCTCCATTCCTTTGCGGATACAGACTGAAGTTTGTATGGGTAGGATATTTTACCTGACTTTCCTTGTGTCACCCTGGGGTAAGAATCAAGGTGTTAGGGATCACAATGTCATGTTTTGCTTTTTAAGTGAAAAATGATAGTCTGTCTTTGATACCTTTACTTCATTTGCACATCCAGGATAAAATTACTAAATATCCATATTAAAAATCCAGCACTAAAAAAAAGCTCAGGCCTCTGGTGATATGCATTGTCTCTACCTCACCAGGTGATGTTGGGGGTATCTCCATGAAGTCTAAGTGTGGCATCTCTTGATCCAGAGATGTATGAAGATGAAAGTTATTTGCCTTGAGTATACTCAATATACAATGACTGATCAGCTCCAGGGCACCACAGTAAACACTCCTGGTGGGAAGGAGAAGGATGGAAGTCACATGGCCAACCTGCCCATATGAAGATGACATCCTGCAGGACAACAGATCAAGGGCCCTCTGCCCTCTCACCCTTATCACACTCACATATTGGGGTCTGAATGTTAACTGCTTGCCATACTTATCGTTATTCTCTCCATATTCTCTGGACAGTGTGTTATCTGTAGAACAGACTTCCACCCCTCTGAGCTACAGCCTTCCCTGTCCATGGTTGGATGCAGTTAACAGTTAATTGAATAAGTGTGATGAAATCTCACTCAGGAACCACTTACTGAAATGAATCCCGAGCAAAGATTCACAGCTGGATTAGGTACCCATGGAATTCCCCATCTTCTCCAAATTGTCTAATTTTTCACTGTTTGAATTTTTCAAACTGTATTATACTGCCTGAAATTTACTTTTTATATTATGGGTAAAACTTTTAACAGTAGTAATAAAAATACAATAATTCTTATCTCTACATACGTACATACAAAGTGCCAATCTGAAAAAAGGAACACATTTCGAATATCCCCTTAAAGGCATCGGATGAAAGATGAGGCTGAAACAAATCAAACACGCAGTCAAGTTGAACAGAAATACAACTCTTGGAAACCAAATTAGAAAATTTCAATCAAGTTTTATTCTGATTGAAAATTCTAAATTAAGGAATAGTGCTATACACCTCAAATTTTCTTTCAAATGAAGCACAATGTACTTGCATTCACAGTGGGTATATATATTTAAAGAGTATCTCAATACTCACACAATATGTATTCATAACAGGATATAATGCATCTTGGTTTGATACAGCACTACTTAAACTCTTGTGCTCAGATGAAATGCTTTCTGATAAGACAACAAATGTTATATTTAAAATTAACCTCAAATAAAAATAGAACGTGTGAACACAGAAGTCAAGTGGAATTTATTCCCTCCTCCCTCTCTTATCTGTTTCTCCTCAACATTCTCTTTTCTTTTCCTCCTTCCGTTTGTTTATGGAAGAGATAATGTTTATTCTAATGCATCCATGTTCTCAACAAATATTCACTGAGTACTTGCTATGCAGCATTTCTAATTCTATAATATTCTAAGCTTTGGGAAAATATTTCATAAGTATTGAACTAAAAAAAATATTTTTTGAGTTTGTAGCGCATTCTTGGAATTCAAAAATCCAAATGATATAACAAAGGTATGCATTTAGATCTTCTTCACCCCTGTTCCTGGCTGCCCTGTGTTGATTGAACTCCTTTAGGAAACATGTTTTATATGTTCCTGTGTAAACTTCCAGCGTTTCTTTATGTACATAGAGGCAAATATAAATATGTATCATTATCTCCCTAAACGAACGATATGACACTGTTATGTACCTTGACTATGTTTTTGTTGTTTCACTTAACTATGTATCCTGGAGAATTTTCTATATCAGGGTATTAAAAACCCTCTTCAATTTTTTAAAAAAAATCTTCACATGTGTAACTACCCCATAGTTTATTTAATCAGCCCCCTTTTGATGGACATGACTAGTTGTCACATGGCTAATAGAAAAGTTCTGCAAGAAAATAACTTTCTATGTAAAAATCACTTTAGGTGTTTCTGTGGGGTAAATTCCCATTAAAAGAATTGCTGGATAAAAGTATTTTAAATTTTGTTAGGTTTTATCAAATTGCCCTCTACATGGGTTGTGGTATTTTATACTCCCATCAGGAATGAATGAAAGTGTTTTTTTTCATATAATCCCACCAACAGACTGTACTGTCAAACATTTTGAATTTTGACTAATATTATAGGTAAAAAATGTTATAGTATTTTAATTAAGATTTCATCTATGGTGAATGAGGTTGCACATCTTTTATTTCTCCAGAAATATTTTTATTTGATTTTCAATGAACTGTTCATGTCTTTGATTAGTTTTCTATTGAGTTGTTGGCTCTTTTTGTGATTTCTAGGTATTTCCATATTTGGGAAATTACACTGTGCCTCCAACAAAGTTTTTCTTTATTTCTAGGTTGGCCACTTGTCTTTCTTTTGCTTATGATAACTTTGTGATTAGTTTTCCTTTTAGTGGCATTAAAACAACAACAATAAAAAAACCTCTCTGATAATTTTATCACTTATTTTAAAGACTTCTGCACTATCAATGATGGTTACAAAGGCCTTCTTTCTCCACCCTAATGTTACCGAAAATGCATCCATGTTTATTTTTAATACCTTTATGCTTTCATGCTTTGAAGTTATTTTATTATTGTTCTATTGTTAACTAATCTTGGATTTTCCAATTGCACAGCCATATCATCTGCAAAGAGTATTAATTTTACTTCATTCTTTCGTATTTTTAAACTTCTGATAAAAATAAATTTCTGCCCTAGTTGCAACGACTCTGGCTCCTTGCTCAGTAGTCACAGTGGTCGTGAGCCAACTCCTCTTCCTGCTCTCAGTGTTGCTTTCCCACGTGGTGCTGGTTCCTGGGCTTAACCTGTTTGCAGGCACCCGTGCCCCTAAGTGTGTGCTAGTGAATATTTCCCTGATTTTGATTTTGGGTGTTTTTCCTTTGTAAGTAAAAACTAGTATAAAATTTATCAAATGCCATTTCGGCATGCAGGAAAGCGATCATGTGAATTTTTTCACCTTAGATCTATAAAGAGAATTAAATATAATGAAAGATATTTTTAATATTCAACTAACTTTTATTTTTTTTGCCTGGAATAAATCCCACTTGTTCTTGATGCATGGTTATTTTAATGTGCTGCTAGATGGGTTTGCTACTATTTTATTTAAGATTTTCTTAAATATTGAAGATTGGTCAGCTCTTTTTTTGGTGATTTGTCTTTTTATGATTTTTTTAATGTTTTAATATCAATATAACACACTTTATTAAAATAATTTATGATCTTAGTGTGCTGTAGAATAGTTTAACTTGAATTATTTGTTTTAAAGTTTGGAAAAATTGTGAAACTGTCAAAGTCTAGTGTTTTTGTTTTTGGTTTTTTTTTAAAATTAATTAAGTAATTTATGGCTGTGTTGAGTCTTTGTTTCTGTGCGGGGGCTTTCTCTAGTTGTGGCAAGCGGGGGCCACTCTTCATCGCGGTGTGCGGGCCTCTCACTATCGCGGCCTCTCTTGTTGTGGAGCACGGGCTCCAGACGCGCAGGCTCAGTAGTTGTGGCTCACGGGCCTAATTGATCCGCGGCATGTGGGATGTTCCCAGACCAGGGATCGAACCCGTGTTCCCTGCATTGGCAGGCAGATTCTCAACCACTGTGCCACCAGGGAAGCCCTAGTGTTTTTTATTTTAGGAGATAGCTCTTTTATATATAACTTTTAGATGTTTTTGTGTTTTAGGATTTATGTAGATTATGTGGCCAACTTTGGTAAATTGTACTTTCCTTTGAAAATGCTTATTTCATCCAGATTTTAAATTTGTTACACTTGGAATTAGGAAAGTAGTCTTTTAATATTTTTAAACTACTCAAGAAATAAGCTTCCAAGTTTATTTCTTGAGATCTCTTTTTTTGTGCACTAGCTATCTTCCTTCTTTTATTCTTGATTATAATAGCTAAAGTTGAATTATTTTATTGATTTAAAAAAACGAGCTTTGCTTTTGATTACTTTTATTGTTTTATTTTAACTAATTAATTATTTTGTTATTGGTTCTAATCTGCTCCCTTTTTCGTATTTCAACTCATTCATTTTGCTTTTATTTCAATAATTATTCATTTCTTCTTCTTCTTTATGGTTTATATCTGATATATACAGTATCTTCATTATCGTTACTTTTTTGATTTTTTTAAGTTTTAGTTTACAGCTCTTTGATCTAAAAGATTTTTTTATGTCAAGATTTTAACTTTCAAAACTTAAAACTATTTCCAAGTGGATGGATTTTTGTTTCTTATTTTGTATTAATCTCTGGATTCATTATATTATGATCAGGGAATTCTTCTTGTATTACTTCTACATTTTTGGATTTATGAGGTCTTTTTATGACCTAACATATGATCTTATTTTATGCACCTGACATAGGTCCCTGTGCCTATTTTCAATGAACATATGTGCATACATGCATCAGACTTACTTTTAAAAAAATATATTGTTCAGGTGTTGTTCATTATTCTTAATTGTGTTTTTATCCTTTTACTCTGTTTTTGATTGGCTAGTGAATTTTTAAAAAGAGTGTATCATATAATAAGTATCTTGCACCATTTAACACAACTGAAGGGATGTCCATATTTTTGTATCTTTCTTTCCCTTTTCTTAACATAGTTGCAATATCATGCAGATGTGAACTGGAGGACTTCCAGAGTGTTTTAACTAAACCACAGTTTGTTAAAAGTCAAAGGTCAAGAACTGTCTCCTTGTCAAAGGGCAGATTCTGGCCGGCACTCCTGACACAATGTTGCATTTGTAATTTCAACACCAGTTCTTGTTTTATGAACACCCTCCCTCCCTCTAATGAAACTTATGAAAAATTTAGCAGTTCTTTTGTTATTCCTTGAAACGAACATAATAGTTGGAATTGATCAAAGTTACTGCCATAGCACCCTATTGATACGGAATGTGACTCCTGTCTGCTTGGGGTCAAATTCCTTCCATTCCAAAGAGGTGTGTGGCACTCTTTCCCCACAAAGAAGTCTTTTCCACAATTCATTACATCTCATTGTCTCTGTGTGAGTGGGTACACCCATTACGCACAGTGAGAGCTCAGAAAGATGAACAGGATGTCGGAGAAAAATGATGACTTCGATCTCACACAAGATGTATGTATTCTCCTCAAGTTAAAGATACAAACATAAAAAACATGCCCAGAGGTCCCTGTGAAAGAAGAAAGCAAGAAATGTCCTTTGGGTGTTTTTTCTATGTCAAATCTTGTGCTTATTTAGAAACATTGGAGAGTTACTATTGCTTATTTGAAGCAAACTCATTTGATTTTGAAAAATGAACAAAGAATTTAAAAAATACTTAAGAAAAAAATTTAAAACCTTGTGCTTACGAATGAATAATAGTAATTGAAAATGTTTTAGTAACTCAATAACAAAATGTGAAGAGAACTTAGAGGTAAAATTCACAGAAGGGAAATATATCTGGCCTATAATCATACAAATCTAATATAACCTTGAAATGGTGTCTCATGTCCCTGTATAATATTGTTGAAGTTATTCATTCCAAAGACAATATTCAGTGATGGTAATGGTGTGGTGCAAAGGGCATTATGATAGACTGCCCACAGGATGCAACCCATTTGTGAAGAAATTTGGATATGAATGTAATGCCAAAATACTGTGACCCAACAAATCACTTCTCATGTCCAAAGGAAATACTTAGAAATTAGTACAAATCTTCATATACAAATATGGTCATTGAAATATTATTTATGACAAAGACATTCAACCTTCTTCCTGGACACAAACTAAATGTCCAAATATAGGGGTAAAAGTTAAATAAATTGTAGCATATTGATAATATAGGAGATTATGCAGTCATATAAAATTAGTAATTTTGAAGGAAATTTAGAAGCATGGAAAATACAGCGTAACGTCATGTAAAATAAAGGCTAACAGCATACTTCTATTTGCACCTTTACCTTTATATATAGACACAAAGCATGAAGCAATATTTTAAGGAACACGTTCTCACACACACACACAAAAACTAATATTTTTGGAAGTAAAACTCCAGAATGTTAACAGTAGATATTACTATATGATAAGATTATATGCTTTAAATTTTGCCTTTATATTTTAAGTATTTTCCACAGATTTTTCACTTACTATATATAGCTAAAATTTCTAAAAGTAAATTTTTATTGGGGTGGGTTATTAAACTTCTTATTATCTCTAATTTTAGTTCATCATCAATCATTTTTGCAGGATTATCAAATAAGCCAATAATCACTTTATTGAACTCAATTTTGTAATACAGAGTTTCAAGGATCAGTCCAGATTCACACATCTAGCTTTCCATCTCTGCTCTTCTTTCCTGGTGATTACTTCCAAACTCCATGCATCACGAATGGAGCTGGAAAGAAAAATGACTCTGTGTCCCTCCATAAAGTTTAAGTAGCCATATTGCTGAAAAGTGGAGAATAAAGAAAAACTTTTTAAAGTATAATAAGTAGCAATCACAAAAAACAGCCTACTGTATAGCACAGGGAACTCTACTCAATACTCTGTAATGACCTATATGGGAAAAGAATCTAAAAAAGAGTGGATATGTGTATATATATAACTGATTCACTTTGCTGTACACCTGAAACTAACACACATTGCAAATCAACTATACTCCAATTAAAAAAAAAAAAAAAGAAAGAAAGTTAAGTGGAGATCTTCATTATTATGGAATTGTCTAACCAAAGTGTTAACGTGGTGAGAATTTTCTCTTCAGTTTATTACAATCAAAACTACTCAGAAGGTGTGTTAGGGCTGGTACTTTCGCCATCTCAGTTTGCAGTGTTTGGTGGATTGTAATGCAGCTTCATTAGCGTCGTGTTGTTGACTGAATGATTATGTCAAGACAGCACAGGAGATCTCCTGGACAGTCCCAAGTAGAAACAGCCTGAAACTTTCAAGTCACCTGGAAACCGTCTGTGAAATGACCCTGGAAATGACGAATCAGCCTACCTGATTTTTGATCTACAACAAAGACTGAGGAGGTGGACGGGTATACCAAATAGTTTTGCAGATACAGCACACACATGCCTGATTTAATCCTCCTCCCAAAATATTGGGAAATATAGAAGAGCATCCCACTAGCTGGATCTAAGGACCCTCTTTTGTAGTATTGGCAAATTTCACTTCAATCTCCTTCAATTCTAGAATTTCAGACAGTCATAGGTTAACATTTTTCAGCTATAATATTTAAATTTAAAACATCTTTTCAAAGCTAATATATATATATATGCTTTTACAAGAATAGTAGTAAAGATGCCTATGTATTCATGTGCCTCTATTTTAACATTTAGCAGGTGTTATTTTTGATATATCTGTGTTAATTCCCCCCTTTTTTTTTCCCTCAGAAATAAAAACACTGGGCCTTGACTATAATTACAAGACAAGGTATATTTTCTTATGTACATGAAGTGTTATGCAAAAAAGAGCAGTAATTCTGAAACATTATCAAATAGGTATTAAAAGGGCAATATTCCTTAAAACTGACATCTGGGAATTGTCAGACTTATAGACATTTTTGAATCAAGTGCATTTCTTAAATTGTCCGGATTGGTTTGGTGTGATAGAAACCCAGTTCACATTTACATATGCTACCAACTCATTGTGAATTTCTCTGATTTGGAACTAAAATAGTGGTAAAAAATACTCATCTGATTTAGTTATTATTTAGCTCTTATAACACTAAAGTTATATCACCTGCTGTACAAAGCACATTATAATATTCCTCCGAGCTTCTACTTTTGAAACAATCTTTGTTTAATCTAGGGATTGAGATAATTAGATGTTTCTAAGTTGTCTCATTTATCATGCAAGAATATAGTCATAGAATCTCAAGAAGACAATAGTTAGCCCTATATAAATTCTTCACCATCTAATCTCCAAAAATGAAATTTTCCTTCCAAAGAAAAATTCTTGCCATTTCAAAACTTGGTACCCTGGATTGTAATAAAGAATCTGACTCCGTTATTGATGTTTGACTGCCAGGAGCTTTCAAACCCATCATTTACCTTCCCCTTTTGCCCTACATCTGAACAAGCTGATAGGAAAATGCAGGTTTTTTCTCCTTTGGCACCAGCAGTATATTTGAACCCTGCAATCCCTGATCTGCCGGCAGGACTCCTCACTCCAGCCCCACTGCCTAATTCCAATAAAAGCTAAGCCCTTCTCCTTTCCCTGCAATTTCTAAAGCCATTTTCAGACCTGTCTGGGAGCCTGCACTGCATTCCCCAGAAAGCCTCATTATGTGGGCAATAAACCTTTTCATACCCTCTTAGCGTGTGTGTAGTGATGCAACAACTCCGCATCTGAACCACATTTTGAGTGGGATCCATCCTGCCTCTGTAAACTGATCACGGCATAGATTCAGTGGGGTATACTCAGCTATGATAATAAGAGATCCCAGAAAGAATTCTAATTCTTCTTTCATAAAATGAAGATTTAAGTATTTGAAATTCATGACTGTGTCTTTGATTCTCCCTCAGTCTGCTTATGTCCAGTTTGTTCTGTCATCCTCAAGATCTGATAGACGATTCACCCCTGAGCATTTGACCTAAGCCTCAAACTTCTCTTGTTCAGAGAATAATTCATAAAGCTTCCTTATCTTTCCTGTAACTTTCCACTCCCCGTGTTAGCTCATTCTAGGTGCTCGCCTTGACACAGCTGGTAACTCATCTTCTGTGTTGGTCTGTCTCTTCCAGGGTTTATCCTCTGTCTACCATTCTCTCATTGCTGGTGTACCTCCCAGAAATTGCAGTTGATCCTCTGCACCCCACCTCCTGCATCCTGCTCTGAAGAGGTAACTGAGTGCCAGGTGCAAGGCCTGCTCACTTTTCCCCACAGAGCGAGTAAATTGGGTCATGTGCTGAACGATAGCACCATGCTGAGCTCCATGTGGCTCTGAACCGCACCTAATTTTTGATAGAAACCTAGACCTACCCAGAGAGAGGGTTAACAGACTAACTGAAATGGAGGAGGAAACGCCATTTTTCTTCTCTGAGCTCTTCCACTAGGGACTTCAGCTTTGTCTCTTGGTATGACTCCTGGAAATAAGCCTAGGCTGTGGCACCATAAGATGCTTGGTTGCAGTCGTGGAACTGAAACCTTGAAACTTCCTCTCCTGCTTTGAAATCTAGCTTTGTCAAGTCCTGACTGCTGTCTCTGGAATAGCAGTCTATCAGCTTTCAATCAGCTGCCGTTTTACAACCCTCATCAGTTCATGAACTGTCTCTCTTCTGCAGCATGATCTGTGGACCACAGGTGCCAGATGAGATTCCTTCTGTGTGGACCCATATTTTCTACACGTTCCCAGCCTTACACAGAACGTACTTCAGTCAATCTTGACTCCAGCTCTTCCTGTCTTGAAGAGATCTGAGTAAACTTAAGGAATTCCTAGAGTCATGATTAAGATTCATCTCTCAGATCCAGTGATATGAAGCCATTCTCTTTCTTTCATGTCTCTTTGTTGGGTCACCTGGCTGAGTCTTTGCTGGGAAAACTTCAGTGCTTGTTTCTTTAAGCCTTTCCCCTCTATGGCCGTTCAGAGTTCAAGTTCTGGGAATCCCAGCTTCCTGGAGAGTGAATCCCTGGCTTTCAGTGTTCTAAGAACCCAGAGGGAGAAACAATAGAGTTTCAGAATTTATCATTCAGTTTTCATATGTTTACTTAATCCCCCCGTTTTGGTTTGTGCTCACCCTCTCAACAGATTTCTCCAAATCTATGGACCTTCTGTTTTTTCTTGGCCATATAACAACCATGTAGTCTTCCTGGGCTGGGGGATGGAATGTCCTCTGGAGCGGTGGGATGGAAAGGGGATCTAGGTATCTAGCTACTTACTAAACAGCTTTCAATGCATCATCTTTATTTCAATATTCCCTTTACCCCAAGTTACAGAGATATTTGGTCCTATCAGGACCCTAGCCAAATGATGATTTTCAAGTGAGGACTGGGTTGGATCTGTGATCCATATGCTTTCCAGCTTCCAAAAAAATGTTGTTGATATATTCTTCTCCTTTTCACATAGTTTGAAGTATGCTTTTCTTTTTTTTTTTTAAATCTTTTAATTGTAGTTTTTTAAAAAAAATCTTTTAATTGTAGTGTTTTTTTGTTTAATTAATTAATTAATTTATTTTTATTTTTGGCTGTGTTGGGTCTTCGTTTCTGTGCGAGGGCTTTCTCTAGTTGCGGCGAGCGGGGGCCACTCTTCATTGCTGTGCGCGGGCCTCTCACTGTCATGGCCTCTTTTGTTGCGGAGCACAGGCTCCAGACACGCAGGCTCAGTAGTTGTGGCTCACGGGCCCAGTTGCTCCGCGGCATTTGGGGTCTTCCCAGACCAGGGCTTGAACCCGTGTCCCCTGCATTGGCAGGCAGACTCTCAACCACTGCGCCACCAGGGAAGTCCTAATTGTAGTTTTAATGTCATTTCCGGATGGGCCAAAACTAGACATGTACATTCAATCCACAGTCTTTACCTGGCCATCTACTTCTTTGGCTCCTATTCTTAACTTGTGTCCTCATTTGGAGTCCACAGAAATACCCAAGACTAATATTCCTCATGACCCAAGATAACAATGATCTCAGAGACTTATTTATATAGGATGGGGAATATGATGTCTACCACAAGCCTCACATTGACCTTGGAAGAAGAAACAACCATTTATGATTCCTATCAAACTTGGAGCTCGTGAGGAAGTTCACAGTTCTGGATTGAAGTACAATCTCAAAATCAGTTGTTAGTTTTGGTGACTCTGGAACCAACTACAGGGTAGCTGTTATGGATGGAAGGTTTGTGTCCTCCCAAAATTCATATATTGAAACCCTAACTCCCAGTGTTATGGTATGTGGCAGTGGGGTCTCTGGGAGGTAATTAGAGTTAGATTAGGTCACAAGGGTGGGCTCCTCATGATGGAATTAGTGGCCTCCTAAGAAGAAGAAGAAACAGAAATCTCTCTCCCTCTTTGTGTGCACACACGGAGGAAAGGCCATGCGAGGCCACAGGGAGAAGGCAGCTCTGTAAGCCAGGAAGAGAGCTCTCATCTGGAACCAAATCTGCCGGCATCCTGATGTTGGACATGTCAGCCTCAAACACTGGGAAAAACAAACTCTGTTCTTTAATCCACCCCATCTGTAGCTTTTTATTATGACTGCCTGAACAGACAAAGACACTGGCCAGCCCTGCCAGTCAAGAGAGGAATAAGAAAATCCATTCTTATGACATTTCCTAGTGTTTCTAGCTCTTCGGCTGAAATTGCCACGCTAGACTTTAAGAGGTAAGCACTAAACCATGAGAAGCATCTAGATATTAATTTAATTAAAACTCATACTCTGAAAGCTGTGTGGGCTTGAGAGAAAAGTAGAGAAATGAAAACCTTTTTGTCCTGACTCTCCAAGCTACTGACATTTTACTGGAGTCATGGGACTGAATCCTTTTTTCTTTATTAAGTTATAATTGACAAAATTGTAAGGTATTTAAAGTGTACAACGTAATAATTTGACATACATATACAGTGTAAAAGGATTCCTCTCATCGACTTAATTAACACCTCCGTCACCTCACGTAATTACCTTTTTTTTTTTTTTTTTAGGTGAGAACACTGAAGTTCTGTTCTCTTAGCAAATTTCAATTATACGATACAGTGTTATCAACGAGAGTCACCATGTTATACATCAAATCCTCAGATCTTATTCACCTTATAACTGAAACTTTGTATCCTTTCACCAACCCCTCTTTATTTCTCCCACCCCCCCGCCCTTGGTAACCGCTTTTCTACACTCTGCTTCTATGAGCTAGACTTCAGTTTTAGATTCCACATATAAGCGAGATCAGGAGGTGTTTGTCTTTCTATGCCTGGCTTATTTCACTGAGCATAGTGTCCTTCAGTTTCATTCATGCTGTCGCAAATGACAGGATTTCCTTCCTTTTTAAGGCTGAATGATATTTGAGAAAGAAAAGGAAATCACACTTTCTTTATCCATTTGTCTATTGATGGACACTTAGGTTGTTTCCATAACTTAGCTGCTACAAATAATGCTGCAGTGAACGTGGGAGCACAGATATATTTTGAGATAATGAATTTGTTTCAGTTGGATATATACCCAGAAGAGAAGAAAACCAATCCTAAAATTTATATGGAACCATGAAAGACCCCAAATAGCCAAAGTAATCTTGAGAAAGAAGGTGAAGCTGGAGGCACCACACTTCCTGATTTCAAACTATATTACAAAGCTATTGTAACTAAAACAGTATGATATTGACATAAAAACAAATAGATAGATGGAAAAGAAGAGACCCCAGAAATAAACAATGCCTATATGGTCAATTAATTCTTGACAAAGGAGCCAAAAATATACAATAGAAAAGAATAGTCTCTTTAATAAATGGTTTTGGGAAAACTGGACAGCCACATGAAGAATAATGAAATTAGACTACTATTTTATACTATACACAAAAATTAACCCCAAATGGATTAAAGACTTGAACATAAGACCTGAAACTATAAAGAAGAAAACATAAAGAGTAAGCTCCTTGATTGATATGGGTCTTGGCAATATTTTTTTTTTTTATTTGACAACAACAGCAAAGGAAACAAAAACAAAAATAAACAAGTGGGACTACCTCAAACTAAAAAGCTTCTGCACAACAGAGGAAACCACCAATAAAAAGAAAAGGAAACTTATGGGATGGGAAAAAATATTTATAAACCACATATCCAATAAGGGGTTCATATCCAAAATATACAAGAAACTCATACAACTTAATAGAAACAAAACCCCTAAATATCCAAGTTAAAAATATATGGTGCAGCTCAACAGACATTTTTCCAAAGAACCCATACAAATGGCCAACAGGTACATGAAAAAGCGCTCAACGTTACTAATCATCATGAAAATGTAAATTAAAACCACAAGAAGGTATCACCTTACACCTGTCAGAATGGCTGTTATCAAAAAGGCAGTAATAGCAAGTGTTGAGGATGTGGACAAAAGGGAACCCTAGTGTACTGTTAGTGGGAATTTCAATTGGTGTAGCCACTGTGGGCAACAGTATGGAGTTTGCTCAAGAAATTAAAAATAAGATTACCATATGATCTAGCAATCCCACTCATAGGTATCTACGCAAAGGAAAGGGGATAAATAATTTTAATGAGGAGCTGATAAAATTCATCAAGCAAAATCTTTATCTGTGGCAAATATTGACCCTTGCATGAATGCTAGGAGAAGGACTTTAGCTACAAAAGGATGCATATTCAACTATCATACCCTCCTCATGGAGTTGTACTAAAGAGCTGTGTCACTGAAAAGAATTGCTTGAAGGAAATGAGAGGCTGAAACCAGAACAAAATGAGTCACAGAGTGAGTGATAATAAAGTGAACCCATCCAATGTAAACCGTTCTGATAAGCAGTTTAGACTTGACAGGAAACCAGGAAGGGAAATTGCTTAAATAGGAGGTGAACAGACTAGGGAAGGGTTATTTTTTCCAGGATAAGAAATATGAGTTTGTTTTTAAAAGGAAGAGAAAGAGCCAAGAGTGAAGGGAAGTAGAAGGTGAAATAAGTGGACATAATTAAGAAAGAAAATTCTCAGAGCAGACAGGAAGGGAGGGGAAAGGATTGGCTTTGGACCCAAGTAGGAATAGAGCGAAAAGAGATAAACAGATTAGCTTGATGTGGAGGGGAGGGAATTTGAAGGAATTCATACCTCAGAATATTTTCTTCTTTCAACTGGAGACTTAGCTATCTGTTAGGAATTTAGATTAAATAAATTAAAAACAAAACTGTGACAACTGATATGGAATGGGCAAGTGATGTAAGTAAAGTTAAATATATTGTAGAGCAGCACTGATGGGCAAGCCAAGAGTCTGAACTTTGCAGACCATGCAAGCACTTTGCGGGGCTAACCTGAACATTTGCTCACCATTTTTGTGGGTTTGGTGCTGAGTTTCTACTTAAGAGTGTTATTTATGATAAATCAGAAATTTAGTGATGAACTAGTATTATGAGAGTGATTGGTTAGGTTAGTATTAAAATCATTATGCAGTGATGTAGTATAATGGAAAGCAACTGGAATTTGAAATAGATAGATCTATGTTTCAATGTTGGCTATGCTGTTTGCAGTGTGATCTTGAGCATGCTATGTACTCTCCGAAGCTCAATTTGTTTGCAAGTATAAAATGGAAGTAATGATGGGATTAAGTGAGATACTGTATTTTTATTATCATATTATTATCTTTGTTGTTGCTATAACCTAGTGAAAATTAAGTTTGCATGTGATCTAAGTGTAACTCCTCAGTGGAAAAAGTATGAAAGACATATTGTCAGGAGACCACGTAGGTTAGGAAACATAACTATGAAAAATTGTTCCTTCCCAAGATGGTCAAATCACAAGATCTTCTGACAGTGTGTTTTTCATACTTTTTCTATTGAGAGGTTAGGTTTATATCCCATGCACTTGAAACAGAAAAGACTGCTGAGCCTTTTGACTAGTCAAGTTTGACTGAAGTACTGTTTGATGACGTCCAAGACCGGGTCATAGAGGAGATTCAACCTCCACCTTGCTCACTGACACACTCTCTCTGGAGTCCTGACCTGTAACATGAGTAGTTCTGCTGGCGTGAGGTCACCATGCCATCAGGAAGTCCAGACTCTCCATCTGAAGAGATGTGGTGGGAAAGCTATGAGACTAGATGAGGAGAGAGATGGATGACCAGCCCCCAGTTGACCCATTTTCACTTACAATCTACCTGCAGTTTCGTGGGAGACTCTGAGCCACACCTGCCCAGCCAAGTTATTTATGGATTCCTAGCAGAAAGAAACCATGAGAAATAATAGCATTATTATTGTTTTATGACACTAAGGTTTTGGGAGATTTGTTTTACAGCATTAGTAACTGACATGATGATGTTTCCATTTATTTCTTAAAAGGTTTCCTCAAAAAATGGAAAGATTACATTTGTTGTCCCATTACATTTATTGTCTTCACAATGAGATATTTAATTTCTCGAGATGACATTATTTTTCTCCTCATATTTATGGCTAGAAACTTATTTTCTCTGATATGTGAGGGTTATGATACTTACTTTCCCCCCCCCCTCCTCTTCCTTATTTCCATCTCTTTTGGGAGAAATGACTCTGAATTGCATAAATGAGAGTGACAGCAAGAGAAGCAAGTATTACTTTCTGGGTCAGAACGGTTACTACAATCAGCAACGTCTTCCTTCAGCATAAGGTCACTTGAAGTTACCTTTATACTTTTAGAATGTATTTGCAAAGTATTTCAGTTTTTCTATCATTTGGAGATGATCTGTAAACCTCATTGTTTTGATCTAATTTTCCTACGTGGTTGAGTCTTCATGTATTTTGCAGTGTGGTTTCTCTGCATTTTCGTATGGCCAGTGGCCTTTTCACATATGCTAATATAGCTCTTTCACATATGCTAATATAGCTCTTTCACATATGCTAATATAGAAAAATTCTTAAAGCACCTAGTCTCCCTGGTTATTTATTGAGCCAAATTGTGATGATGGTGATGAAAATGACTGTGAAAATGAGGCGAATTCTTCTCTCTTTCTTTTCTTCTTCTCCTTGTTCTTGTTTAAGGATTTCAATTTCCTTGTTTTCCAGTTTTGTTCAGTGTTAAAGGAGTTACCTATAATTAAAATATCTTTATTCTCTTTGTATATTGTAAAATCCATAGTCTTAATTAGCCTAAGGAAATATGTATCATCAAGAAACAAAAGAAACTTCTAGTTTCTCAGGTGTCCCCTGCTTCCTTACCAAAAGCGGTTGCAGGATGAACTTGTGAAAGGGCTGGAATTCGTCTTTGGCATTCCCAGAGGGTACATCCCTTCTCTTTCTCCCAGTCTGGATGTCAGCTCCTCCCCCCACCCCTCCCAGGTCTCAGGACCCAAATGTTCTCTTTCCTAAAATCATAGGAAAGCTTTCTCTTAAATCATTAATTCACACTGAACTGTAAATGACTATTAATGGCAACATTGAATCCTTTCATAAATACTTTCTTTTAAATGGTAGAACAGCTAAAGTAATACAGACCTCATTGTAGATTTACCAGTGGGTGGTAAATGCTTCTGAAGGTGGCACTGGTTCTTTTTAATGGCTCTGAAATAACACTTGTAGGTGATCACTGGAGAGATGAGTTTGTTTATTTCAAACACATTTACTGACATTTACTTACAGAAGATCACTTTTATTCAGATTTGGGTCTATACAGGCTTGTTCAGCTCCAGATAAAAGAGAGAATGCTTTTGATATCTTCACACTATTGCTTTTCAACCTATGGGATTTTCTTAAATACAGGAAATATTCTTCATGTAAGCCATGGTGTAAAATACAGTTTAAGACCTCAATGAACCTCTTGGGGCTTCTCTTTGTGAAAGCAGGAAGTCAGCATTAATATGTAGGACAGGAGACATGCATTTCTTATACTGTACGTAAATTAGGTCATTTTCACTGTAGTCGCGTGTCTTAAAGAATATTCTATTTCCAGAGTGTTAGAGAGAACGTGAGTTACACTGTGGAATCTATTCTCTGTTCTCATGAGTTCTGCCCCTTGAGCATTGCTTCATCCAGATGCTGAATGTGTGAAAACAGCACGGTTACAGTCTGGTTCACTGTTGCTGGAACCGCCGTGGCTGTGATTCTACTTTGTGGACCACTTGGAAGCCAGACATATGTCAATGGATACAGAATTTTGGTCCTCTTTAGTTAGTTTTATCTATTGGCTCAGTTAGTATCAACAATTTTTCCAGGATACTACTGAGGGCAACATGATTATTTTTTCATGTTTAATTCCAGCTCATGTGGTAAGACAGTTGCTGGTAACTTGGTGTTTACTGGCAGAATGCATCTCCTTGCTTATTGCATTATATTGCAAGCATTTTGCCATTGTGCTTGGTATATTATATGAACTTAACAATATTTGTTACATAAATATTACTGTCATCAAATACAGGGATCTGAATCCCCATTCCACCATTCTTAGTTGTGTGACATCTCTCAGAGTCCTCATCTGTAAAATGGTGGTGAGGATAATAGTTTCTACCCATTCGGGTGGATTGAAAGTTACTACAGGGAAAGCACTTTTAAAAAGTGCCAGCATATTAATAGTAAATGTTGCCTTTAGTCAGTCATTTTGCCCAGAGATAGCTCCTACCCTCTTAGCCATCCCAGCAGAATATAACAGAGTGGTGGTTCTTACCTTGGCTTTGTGCAGAAAAACTTGGAAGGCTATAAAAAATACTGATGCCTGGGTTTGCACAATGAGTGTGTTTGACTTAATTGGTTTGGGGTAGAGATTTATAAAGGCACCCCAGCTGTATCTTAAAGTGCAGCCCCAGCTGAAGAAATACTGGACTTGATGTGGTAAATAAAGGCATTTCTACCACTAAATCTTATGACTTTTCCTCCAAATGTCTGGAAATCGGCAATAATTTATCAGAATCACTCTGCTTAGGTTTACAATTCCTTTTATGCTAGATGAAATCCAGATATTGATAGATAATATCTTTATAATCTTAACATTGTTAAGGCCTGCATTAATGTCTCTTTGGCCCAGGGTGTGTGAGCTGTCAAATCTGTTGTTGTAGGGCCATCTTTGTGAGACACGAACACCCTGACTAATGATGAATTTTACACATGTATATTCTCTAGAAGTGATGATTGCGTCTTTTCAAACTTCCTTTTGAGGAAGTACTTCTTTGATTTGGTATCAGGGAACAGAATGGCTAATACTCTGAACAGACATATGTTTTGCTGTAGGAATTCCTTAAGCATGATGTCGGTGACTGACAAGATGAAAAATGGTCCTGTGATTCATTTCCAGTCTCAGGCTTATAGACCCACTTAAATGTTTTGAAAGGCCCTCCCACATCCTGTGATTGTACTAAATCAGAACTGGAAAGATCTCAACACTCTGAACTTGATCCAAGGGTTAAGATAGCATACTCTTTATTTTCTTTTTCATTACACACTTAATGCTATAAAAATAAAGTTTATGAAGAAGTATTAAGTATGCTTAACAGGCTCATTTGAGCTTCAAACCTGTAATACTCAGTTATAAATTAACTCCTCAAGTAAAAAAAAGATGACGTATACCCCACACATGCCCTTAAATATCAAGCACATGGGATGAAAAAATATATCCTTGGATTCTTGGAACCGTTTGCAATTCCAGACCATTTTGGGCCAGTCATTAACATCTACTGTGCTTTGATGCCTTGTAAAGTTATTCTCAAGCAACGCTCTGTGACTCAGAGTCAGGGGACCAGGGCAGTGGAACTTCTCAGTGTGAAGTGTTTCCATGGCATAGAGAGGTCTCTACTGTCCTTCAATATGGACTTGGAGAGCAACACCGAGAAAAGTCAGATGGGAAACACATGTCGATCCCATTCAGAAAACATGACTCTTTCCTTAGATTCAACATAAGCTTTATATCAAGAAAGGATGCAAGGTCACTAAAGAACAACAATCTCACTTGAAATGTATAAAGAGTAGTGTAAGGGCCCACAAAAACTGTTCAACTGAAATATTTTCTAGCTGTTCTTAGCGAAAAGGGGGTAGCCTTGACATTTGCAGATAGCTGACTGTCCTATATTCAAATATCAGATTTTATTTTTAGACACAGACTTATGACTGTAATATTCATTATGCTTTTATTCATCCCACAAATATGGGTAGAGTCCCTACCAGGTGTCAAGCATCATGATAGGAGTTGGGACCTAGTAGAAACAAGACTAGTGCTTGTCTTTCATCATGGAGGAAACGATTGTATGTATGTGTATATATACACACATACATGTATATATATATATACACACGTGTATATGTATAGCAATACAGCCCTTACGGGTAGGTCCACCCAAATCTGGAGGAATACAAATACGCATATAGAACTTAATATATGTGAGACGCTATTTTAAATGTCTACACAGAATAGCTCATTTCATCTTGCAACAATCTGTGAGGCGGACTCTGTTAATAGCCTTCTTCAACATGTCAGAGAAATGAAGCACAGAGAGGTTAGGCAACTTGCCTAGGGTCACACAGCTAGCAACTGTCAGAGCTGAGGTTCTCTTCTTTCCAGATAGTCTGGCTCCTGTTTTATATTTTGAGCTATATTATGGGCCAGTATTACAATGATTAGACACTCATTAATTTTTTTTAAGAGAAAGCACATTAGTTCAAGTAATTCTAATACAATAATCCTTTGGTGTTCATTATCTGAGGCAAAAGTACAAGTTAAGGAGAGAAGAGAACAGCAAGAAAACTTGAAGGAGAATCAACAGAGGGAAAACAGAAAGAAAGTGCTACCTTACATGCTATGCCTTAACACTCAAAATATCTTTAGAAACATTAGTTTTATATCTTCAAATAAAAAAATAATAGTCATTGTAGAAAATTTGTAAGTATGGAAAAGTAAAAAGAGAAAAGTCATCGATAATTGATCTCACTATCCAAAGAGAACATTTGACTTATTTCTCTATTCCTTTTCTGTGTGTATGGTTTACAAACATAATTATGATAATGCGATAGTGATTATGAACCAAATTTGTATCCTATTTATTGCATCTATTACCATAATGTGAACATATCTCATGGCATAAAAATTGTTTCCTAAACCTTATTTTCAAAAGCAGCTCCCCATCCCACCTCTTGAGAAGAGCATTCTCTTCCATACCATTCATTGACACCAGTGTTATCTGAGTTATGTCCTTTCTATCTTTAACACGTAGGGAAGGATGGTCTGGAAAAACTTAACTTATTGCTCAGCGATTATATAAACTATCTGTATCCAGAGAGGAGTCCAAATCTCTCCAAATAAGTGAGCACGCTCTTAAAGAGGTAATCTTCTCAATGGGGGTGGGTGAATATTTATTCTTTGTAATATTACGATGCTACTTCCCAATGATGGAACCCAGTGTCAGCTCCTGAACAAATGAGATCAATGTGTTAAATCACAAGTTCTTCTGATTCCCAGGGCATGTCACCCTAAATCTTCATGTTCATTTATTTCACCAGCACTTCATACCCCAGTGCATGATTTATTTGGTATGATTCCAATGTATTGTTGGAGAAAAATAAATAATGATGCACTGTATATAATTATCTGGGAGACTAGGCCTTTGACAAGGGAACTACTCATTTAAAGGTGGGTGGTAAAGGCTGCCAGTCACCAGGGAATGTCTGAAAGCATTGGCTTGGTCCTAAATGAGTCTTTAAAGAAGCCTTCTGTAGAACAAATAATTACAGAGGTTGTATAGTTTAAATCCCAAATTCTGCTAGCAAAGCAAGGCTCTTGTGTATTATTGGGTACTTTTATTTCTTAAGTTAAGGAGAGAGAAAAGTAAAAAGATAGTGAGAGAAGAAAATGCAATTTCTCCAAAAAACCACCACCACCACTACCACCACCAACAAAAATAAGCCCCCCAAATGCAATTACAATAGAAGAGTGGACGAAGTTGAAGGGAGAAAGTAAAAGAGGGAAAAAGGAGGTGCAATGCAGGAAGAAAGTCACATGGTGAGCAATACGTGGAAATTCTACTCGGTGGTAGTAATTGAATGAATGATGTCACCTGGCCTTCTGTGTGGTTCAGAGGACTGAAGGCTGAATTCAGGTACTTTCATTAGGGATTGGGCTACCTTGAAACATGGCTTATATTTATTTTCCTGTCTTAGAGCAAAAGAGCAGAAAAGAAGAAAATCCACTTTACCTATTAAGGTCCTTATCAGAATGACATGTGCATTGGACAATGTTATAAAAATCACTTTAACAATAGTAATGAGGTCTTTTATTTGTTTTATAATGAGTATTTCTTTTTGTGATATTCTTGAATCTCATTTCTATCCTTTATCTCTTTATGATTAGTACTTCTATCATGAGTTAAAAAAACAACAGCTATTTATTGGTAACAAATGGAAAGTCCCATAATAGAGCACAGTTACTGAGTGATTACAATGTGTTCAACACGCATCTAGGAGGCTAAAGTAAATTTTCATAGTTAATTCTCACAAATATTCACAAGTTAACTGGTGGCGTTCTACCATCTTCCAAGTAGAGAAACTGAGCTACAGAGAGGTAATTTACTCAGTGTTGGCATACAGGCTTATTCCAGAAGCTATTCTCTTACCCTCTTAACATTTACGTTAAGTAGAAAAAAAAAAGCCAGGAATAAGTGGGATTTTAAAGCATATTTTATAATTTTAAAAAATATTTCCAACATTGATTCAACTAATATTCATCAATCTCCTTCTCATCTCAAGGTAGCAGGATATACTGGTACCATCATGATGAAGGATACACACAGTATCTGCCACATGGGATGTAGAATCTAAAAGATTATTAAATACAAATCATTGCTCCATTTTCCATGCATGACAATCACAAATCTGGGGGATCTGGGCCCATTTTAATTTTACAACTTAACTAATACTATCAGGTTCAATACCTTAAAATATATACTCATTGGCTTTGGGAGGCTCTTATTCTAAACTTTGCTTTGCTAAAAATGTTGACTGTGTTATTCGGCAAGTTGCATTTTCTTTTTACTTCACGTACGTCAACCACAAAATGATGGTAACACCTACCAGAGAGGCAGGAGAAAATGATGACAAGTTTCAGTAGAGTTCTCAGCTCTGCGGTAGGGAAAGGAAGACAAACACAAAACCCTTTTTGGCCACCTTGAATAATTATTACACCGGAGAGTCTAACCCTTGAACTCAAGTTAATAAGGGGAAGCGACCCCAAACAGCCTAATTTGAAAGGTTACAGGTTGAAGCAGAAATAGAGGATCAGGGATAGCAGGCATATTGTGAAATAAACTTTTGCTCTGGGTGTACTTGTTTTCCTAAGGATGTTGAAATAATGGGTTGAAACCGTGGAGACAGAGTGCTGCGTTGGAGAAGCTGTTTGCACGTGAGGACAGACGTGAAATCATGACGCTACAAACACACTAAAAAGAGGGCCGAAAGGGAAGGAAATAACTATGGCTCCAGAGGAAAGTTTCCTGAGCCAAAGGGTTTTTCCCAGCATTCCATCTTGTTTTTAGGTTGAAAATGGGAGTCTGCTTTCAAGTTGTTTAGCTGTGTTTCACATGCTTGCGATTTCTGGAGCCGTAATAAGTGTCCTAGGGATGGCTTAATTGTCCTAGTTTACATCGGAAAGTAATTAACATCGTCAAGGTGGTCAGGAGAGGTCTTCTTAGGTCCATAAAATCCGTGCTGGTATTTTTTTCACTTTATTTGCATCATTTTTTTCTTCAGGCTGTGCTTTCTTAGAAATAACTTAGAGATGAGAAATCATGCCTTAAATTCGTAGGTCTTCCTCTTTCTCTGCCTCCTCCCTCTTTTTGCATTTGACGAGCCCCTGATTGAACAGGATTTTCCTCCTTTGAAATATCCACGTTAAAAACTAAATTTGTAAATTTCCTCAACTTCTACAACGAAACTTGATGGTAGTAGAAAACGTATTCACGTGTCTAAATAGAAATTACTATTTTGTTTGTTCATAACGTAAAATAATGATTTCATTAAAAAGACCATCTTTTTTTCAGGAGGTGGATGGCATCAGTATCACCTACTAACTGGTTAAAAATGCGCATTCCCAGGCTTTACTCTAGACCTGCTAAATTAGAAACTCCATAAGTGGAGCGCAGGAATACACATTCTAACCAGCTCTTCATGTGACTTTAATGCAAACTAAAGTGTGAGAAGTACTAGTTTATATCATTTCCACTCACACCCGCTTGGCCAGACTCAGTCACGTGATCCCACCTGGACGCAAGGTGTGAGGGCAGCCGTTCCTGGAACGGCTCTGCTCTTCTGGACACACACGTACCCAACTTTGTCCAGAATCCTTAGCAAACAACCAGCCGTCTCTCGTTAGCACTAATCTTTTAGAAGAAAAGGTGTATTATGAGAAAAGAAGTTTAAAAAGATACTGGAAATACTGGGTTTGCCCAGCGGTCAACTCCATTTTCTTCATTGTTATTGTTTAAATCTAAAATATAGTGACAATTTGTGGGCACTGTGGACTAATTTTTAACCAAAAGCCTTGATAGAGGAAAAACGGTTTCAATGAAGAGTATTATTCTGAAAGCAGGAGACCCGAATTTTATTTTATTTCTGTCAATTACTAACTGAACGACCTACGAAAAGTCGACAATTTTTTTTAAGAAATTCAAATGAAAATAAAGGCTTGACTATTGAGGTTACTGAGAGACGACCGTTTAACGTATTTTAATGTTAATATTTTGTGATTATAATTAAATGAATATGTATTAGGTTGTTTATTTTATGCTTTTCAAGGTAGTTCCCAGGAATTAAAAAATTTAGTCCAGTGACAGAGGAATTAAATACATAAATACTGAAAACTATACATATGTGCTATTCTTCTCTACTCATAAATTTCATGTGTTTCAACTTAAAAGCAATTTTTTACCTATCAGAATAAATAATTCACAATTTAGGACTCTTCCTAGTGGTATTATTATGAGGTGGACCATCTAGGATTTATTAATCATGTCTTAAGTTTTTCCTCATTACTGAGGATATGGTAATAAATAGGAATAATAGACAGTTATTCCAGGCACCAAGGAAACAATAACTGTTTATTATTCAAAGAATGTCCTGGAAGCAAAGTACCTGAGAATATGTATGTATGTTAAATGAATGAAACACAAAGTTCCAACTGTTAAGGGCGGTAGTTTAGATATGACACAAAGAGAATCTATCTAACAACTCCCTGGAGTGTTGTGTCTAACAATTTTTCTTGACTTACACATCTATCAGAAACGTCATCAATGTAACCACCAGTGTAGCTAAAGAAAAATAAAAAGTTATCTCTGAAAAGTGGTATCAGTGAATCAAGCAGGTGCTGATTGTATGTGGAGTTTTCAAACCTTCTGCATGTGTTAAAGTAGAAGAGAAATCAGTCCAATTTGTAAAAGAAAAAAAAAATGTAAAAGAATTCTGTTTGTGTGTGTGAAAAAGCAAGATAAACAAAATGTATTTGACAGGAAAAATAGAGCTTCAATTAAAATATTAAAATATATATCTTCAATTAAAGAATAAGAAGAAAAATCAACTATACTCCAATAAAAATTTTAAAATAAAGAATAAGAAGAAAATATTCTTGTGTCTTTTAAAAGGAATAAACACCTAAGATAAATGGAGCTTTTTGTCCTTTATCCTTAACTCCCTGCCAACCCCACCTGAGTCAGAGCACTTCCTAGAGATCTTGGCTTATTTTCAGGAGCTGGGCATCTCCCTTCTCTGTTTTATAACAACAGCAGTCTGTGTCCTCTTGTAGGCTCTTCAAATGAATTGCGAAGAGTTTAGTTCGTTAGTGCAAAGATAGCCTTTTCTACATAGGACCAAGTCAGGTGATGCATATGAGAGGCCTCATGCAAGGCCTTGCTTTTGTAGTTGTGAGGATCTAAGGAGAGAGGCACCGCCCCGTAGCAGACCCTACGTGCAGGGGACTGTTAGCTCTTCCACCAACTCCCTGGCCTGGTCTGAGTCTTTTCCATTCAAAACAACTGTGATTAGCTCCCTTCTGACTGAAAACCACCTCTGCGCCTGGAAAATGCCCATCAAGAGGTTGCATCAAACGCTTTCTGGAAGAAGGTGCACTAATACATGAAAAACAACTTTGGTCTTCAGCATATTCTAAGTAATTAAAAACATGCTAACTGTAAATTCAAGTACACAGCTCACAGGATGCATGAAAGCTTTCCAGCCTTTCAGTCTCTTAAAGAAATTGAGAAGGACCATAAATCTGTGATCAGAGTCTCCTCTAAATAACCAAATTAAGTTCTCTTGAATGATTAAGAACAATATTCTGAAACGATATGATCCAAAGTGAGCTTAAGACTTAATTTTAAAAAAATAGACAAAAAAAGAAAATAAAATCTGGAAATAAAATTTAAATTATTTACCAAATTACGTGATGTACAGAAATATGTTATACGATGCCAGTGAAGGCTGCACATTACTCCTCCTTCACTAAAAGCTAATGCTTGTAGAGGATACAAATTTAACAATTATCAAGCTGAGATTTCTGCTTATTTTTTCCTTAAATGATTGGTATATGTTAATATCTTGGTGTTCTCAAACTGAATAGATGCATTTTTCATGATAAAGTACCTTGTAAAATTTGGCACTTTATTAACGCTATTTGAGGTGATCAAAACCAAGTCCCCCAATTTTAAAACAACAACATTTAAACTATAGTCTATAGTGACAAGGCAGTCTTTAATATTAGTGAATGAACATTTTAAATTCTTTTATCTGCTGACAGCAGTGACCAATGCTTATATTTTCTACATTTATTACTTTCCTTGAAATAAATGATGTCATTTCCTATGTTTAATTTTTGTAAAGGTAGAGTCGCTTATAGTGGAGGAATGCTTGTTGGCACTGATTTTCTAAGAGTTTAGCGATGGTTGAAGATTCCGCCTGCACTGGGTCATTTGTTCACGTCTCCATGGTAACAGCTTGGCTTGCATGGGAACCACATACCGCCACTGAGGTGCAGTGGTATAAACAAACCTCACACAGCGTTGTTGGGGTTGTCAAGCTAGTTTATATCTTTCAGGCATTTTCTACTGTATCATATAATGTTTCACTTAGAGATGCCCTGTGCTGCCCCGTTTAAGGCTCCCATATTCACTCTTCTCCCTTAAAACAGCCACGAGTCATCGTCCCCCTAAGAAAACTGGACCTCAGCACCAAAGGAAATGCCACATTCTCGTTCACACTCTCCTAGTGCCCGATAAAGCTTCTATCAAAGCATGTCTAGTATTTACTGAATCTGTCTCTCTTGCTTATTTTTTCCCAGTTTTATTGAGATGTAATTGACAGGCATTACTGTATAAGTTTAAGGTGTTATCTTGCTTATTAACTTACTATATCTTTTCCTTCACATAGACTCGTGGCCTGTGCCCTGAGACTTTAGGTCTTACTCACCTCTGTATATTCAGCTCCTTGCCCCAAACCTAGCACATGTAGTCATTTATTTAACAACTCTGTGTTAAGTGTCTCCTCAGGGGTAGACCAGAGTGTGCTTTAAGAACTCATTAGTTGTGTGATTACGGGCACTCATTTTCCCACTCTTTGCCTCCTTTGTCTCATCTGTAAAATGAGTTCAATGTAGCATCTATCTCGCAAGGTTATTGTGAGGATTATATTGCCAATACGTGAAAAGCGCACAAAGTAACTTATGCACAAAATGCATAAATGGAAGCTATTATTATTACTAGTATGAGCCCGGCACTATTCTGGACCCTGGTGATAAGTGGTAAACAACCATAGCAAGAGTGGAGGGGGACCGATTGAAACAAGTAGCAGATAATCCAGGTGTATTCTCATTGTAATCAGGGTGACGCAGACAGTGAAACAGGGCACTGTTATAGAGAATTTCTTGGGAGCAAGGGCCTAATTTAGATAGGGTAATCAAACAAGGCCATTCTGAGGAGGTAAAATCCGAGTTGATACCTGAATTATAGAAAGAAACAAGGTATGGAAAATCTGAATTGAAAACAAGCTTTGTACAGATAAAAAAATAGAAAGAAGTTCAGCATGTGTGCATATTAAAAAATGTTTATTTGAATAAATTCCTGGAAGATTGAATGCATTGTCCTATTTTAACATATTCAAATGCAAACCCCAAAGAGATTCTTGCATTTATCCAAACATTTGGTTTATATTTTCTATAGTCAAATGCTGTGGTCTATTAAAAGTTTAAAATGCTCTTTTTTCAATTTCTAAATCTGGATAATGTAAATTGGTGTAGAATCATTGTTATTTCCTGTATATTTTAAAGCTAATATTGGCTAACACTTATTGAATGTTTTTCGAAAAACGTTCTAAGCTCATATCAATACAGTGAATTCTCAAAACAAACTTCTGAGTATAACTCTCCATGTAGTATGAATGATTACACCCAAAAACTTGATGTAACTTGCCCAAGCTCTCAAAGAGAGTAAGGATGGACTGACCTTACTAACTTGCCTTAACAACAGTATAAACCTGTCCCTTTGGCAAATTTAGACAAAACTTACTCTTTGGGCTTTATACATTTGAATGGTTATTTATTTAAATTTGGTTTTATGTGTACATATGTTCACAGACGGACGCACCGTTTTGTAATTTCCCTACAGACAAGGTCACTGGCATGTATTTAGCAACACGTTGTAAAACACTTGAGGATTGGTGCCCCTGGTCCCAAGGGTTCCCTGAGAGCCTTCGGAACTCTCTACAAGGATGGAGGGATCAGAGCTCAAGCCCTGGCTGGAGGCTGATGGACTTGCCCTCTGTGTTGTCAAGTGGCAGGGCTGCAGCTGACAAAGGGGACCACCGTTCTGTTTCTCTGCTGCGTCAGATTCAAAACTGATGAACCCAGAATGGGGCTCATCAATTTCTAAAGAAAAGGGTTCTCTGCTTTCTTTGTTGGTCTTGGAAGATAAATATTCCTCGTGGCACCTCTGACGTGGCTATGCGTCTGTGTAGGTCAGCAGTAAATAGATGGGGTTGATGGATGAAAATGGCAAACCGACAGGACAGACTCACTCAAAGCCCACTGTGGAGGGCCCGTGAATCTCTCCATCATATTTGGTTAATGGTCAATCCGACACTTTTCCCACCCAAACTAATAAACATATATCTAGAACAACTAATATCGATTCTCATCTAGGGACATATCAGGCAGGGATGGCTGCATTTGATTTGAAAGGGACAAGGAAGAAGTTCAGTGAAAACAGAGTGACATTGTGCAACTTTTAGGTGAGGCTAGCAGGACAACTGCTTGTGGGCAGGAGAGCTCATGTCTGAGCGGCGAGGAGGGAATGTGTGTGGTCCTTTTACGTTCTGTTGTCATTTTTTTCTTTCCAGAATATCAGTGACCTTTACTCCCCATCTAAGAATTTAACTTAGTAGAGTACATTATATTTGTAAACTTGGGGCAGTAATGGCAAAATAAAACAAAACAGCAACAACAAGACAATAGCATCTCCTGGTCCTTACGTGATAGCTGAACTTGATAGCATTTGTAAAGATGTCTGGCCCAAAGGAAGTAACACAATGGTTGACAAACACGACCATTGTGGACGCTGTTAGTTGAGGACTTATTATGAACGCCTACTATTTGTTGAGTTTCACCAGGATTTTTTTCTTTTTAATTTATGTGCTTTCTATACATTTTCTCTCATATAGTCATAACAAACTGGTAAGCAAAGTCAGTTTCTCATCTTACAGTCAATGGAATCGAGATTTAGAGAAATTAAATTAATTGAACTAAGTTATATAAGCAGGAGGTGAGAAATCAGACCCAGGGCCCAAGGTCATTCTTTTACATCTCACTGTAAATATTTAATGTACAAAGAGTGAGATTCTCATTAATAAAGGGGCAAAACATGGAGGAGCAAATGCATGGGAACTAAAGTATGAATAGGCTAAAGGTCCATTTTCTATTAATCCACATTTTTCCTTCTCTTGATGCTATTTCTGCCTTAAATGTGAGTAAGCAATCTCATCTGGATGCTGAGATTCCCATGCTTAAAGTTTTAGCTTTAGGACTTGAGGGATTTGAATTCTTCCCATAAATTGTAGGGAAACATCAAGACTTTAAAAATGATCCCTTGTATTATCATTCACAGTCCCCAATTACAATAATACATTCATCAAATGAAAAACCATTGAAAAAGAAAACGACAGGCTTACACGTTCTTAGTACCGAACTCATAGGGTTTAGCAAGACAATGATTACCTTTAGGAGAGTTATGGTATTTATAGATGCAGTTTTCAGCATAACTACTGTTGGCTGTTAAATTTGGATTTTCTTGAGTTCTGTTATAAAATAAAACACTTCCAGCAATTGTCAAGACCTAAAATGTTTCATGCTATGCTATCCACAGTATGGGTTTTCCAGAATTAATGAGGAAGTGTGAACTTCTTGGTTTGTTGTTCTGATACAGCTGAGGGAAAATACTGTCATACAATGAATGGGCACTCAGCCAGCAGGCCACTTCTGAATAAAAACACTTAGCATTGTGCCACAGCATATGAAAAATAGCTTATAAGACACCAACCTGGAACCTGTTGAACTAAAGGAAACAGAGGATGTGATATTTTTTGGTTACATCCCAACTTAGAAATGAATGTCTCTGTTTTGGTCACCAGGATAATACCTAAAAATAGTCTTGATACTTGTGGTCTGTTGTTGTGTCACTTTTCCCCTTGGGCATCAGATAGCACTGCATCACATAAGATAAGGCATTTAAAACATAAGCCTTCACAATAGAGTATTGTCAGCCTTAAGATACTCTTGTTTATGGGCCTTGAGAAAGGGATTATTTTCAGCCAACTCAAGTACTTACTGAAATGGGAGTAAATAAAAAGAAAAGAAAACATTCTGGAGGCACTTGACAAGAAAAGTGCACAAAATTTGAACATAATTAGGAGTCAACACTCATTTAGTCTCTTCTCTGTGTAGAAAAAGTGCAAATGACCACTGTTATTCAAGAATGATAACTTTCCTACTCAGAAAAGAAGTGGCATTGTTAATCAACTGTGCTCCAATATGAAATAAAAATTTTTAAAAAGATATTAAAAAATAAACACAATTATTTAAACCTTTGGGGAAAAAAAGAAGTGGCATACTTTTTTTAAAAAACTGGCTTTACAAAAGGGATACACTTTTTGGAAATGACAATGTAACTGCTACCACCAGTATCTTGCTACAAACTGTTTAAATCCTATCTAGTAATTTTCTGTGGAAAGTGAAAACAATGAATAGGGTGTGAAAAACAGAAACTCAACAACTAATTAATAAACACCTTTTAAAATTATATCTAAGAGGTACACTCAACAAATCGTTTTAGTGGTCATGGTAGAAATGGTAATGTTTTTGGAAACACTGTAGTCCTTTGGGAATGTTGAGGAGGGCTCTTACAAAGGAGGGAACAAGTAAGTGAAACTTAACTGGTAAATCAAAGTTTTCCAGGCAGAAGAGGAAGATGGACATTTCAGTCTGAAGCCCTCCAAGAGTCAAGTCTGCAGAATGTGAGACTTGGGTTATACTTTGTGTGACTATGGTACAAAATTGTGGGTTAAGGATGAAGAAATAAATTGAAAAGTTTAGTTGGGATTTATTTTCCTGTTAACAGTGAAAACAAATTCAATCTCAAGTACCTTTGACTGAAAGACATGAAAATCTAGGGTTAGATAAATGTGACTGAAAATCTAGGGTTTAGATAAATGTATGCTTTCTGTCTCTCCTCAGTTCGGGGTCTTTCTTCATTAGCATGACTCAGTTTCTCATCTGCTTTGCTCAGCCCTGCTTCTTCTCTGCTGGGTTTGTGCTTCACTAGATGGTCTCCTCATCCTGGGTGGGCTTTCTACCCCATGTCCTTCCCAGTTCAAATTTGGAGAAAAGGAGGGCAAAGCTGTCTCTGGCCACTCCTGTGCTTGACCTGTGATTCACTCTGTCAAATCTGGAGAGAAGGAGGGCAAAGCTGTCTCTGGCCGCTCCCATGCTTGACCTGTGATTCACTCTGGTTGGGTTGGCTTGGTCGGTCTTCCCTTCCTGATCTCACAGTGCTCTGTACCATTGACTACAGTACATTGGTTCTCCTGCAGCCCTGCAGCTGAGAGTGGAGACCCCTGGGAGAATGCAGGGGACACGGGTCATGGCAGCTATGAAACAACAGAGGTCCACTCTAGTCCGTGACTTTGGCCACCTAATGTCCAAACACGAGTCACTCTTAAAGTCCTTATTCCCAGGTACTATACCTGTAACTGAGCCTAAGCTCATACTGCTTGCCTCATAACAGGTCAATATATCCAGAGACAAGGTGTGGGGACAAGGAATAGAAACTTTATTCAGAAAGCCCGCAGACCGAGGAGATGGTAGACTAGTGTCCCAAAGAACCATCTTGCCCAGGTTTGGATGCTAGTTTCTTTTATAGAGCAAAGAGGGGATGGTGAGGAGGTAAAGCAAAAAAAAAAAAAAAAAAAAAGTCCACAGTGGTTGCAAATCTTTCCTGGTTCCAGCCAGACTCTGCGAGGGGAAGTGTTAATTTCTTCTTTCCTGCAGCCATTCACAGGTGCGTGGGGGCCTCGTCAGCATGTTTCCTGTGAGTTAAACAAAGGTATTTTACCTCCAGCCGGCGGGGAGTCAGGGTTCCCCGGAGATGGGCCACTGTGTAGCTTTAAGGTGTAGGCAACATCCTTTTAGTGATTAACTTGTAGAAAAACAAGAGAATGCAAAGGCTAAAGCAAAAGACACAGATCCAGTGTGGAGGCAGGTTGTTCTTTCCTGCTACATATTCAGCTCTGCCTCTGGTTAATATCGGTTCCATCCATCAGGTCTGGATGCAGTTCCTCGTGGTCCAGCAAAGCAACAGAGGTGTAACTCCTTCCAACAGCTTATCATATGCAAAACGCAATTATAGAGAATAAAAATATTTGTAATAAAACGTCTACTGGATGGGGCAAATGAGAAATAAAACACAGTGGCCAAGCGTCCATACCATATATAATAAAAATAGCAGGATTTTTTGCCTTGTTTATTCTGGTGCTAGAAAGAGTTCTTTTGTCAGCAGATCTGGATTCGTTGCCCTGATTTTGTTCTTCTGGGCAGTTTCCCTCATTCTTTTGTCCTCAGTGCTCATACAGGAGATGGGTACGTGGGGTGTGTCCCATCCCTTCCTGTTACAATAGGATTAGGAATTTGGGATATGCTTTAGTGATTGTAATTGTAACCTGTTGTGTTCCAAGGTTGATGAGCCAACTTTCTTAAAATTTAACTGGGCTTTCAATCTGTGTGTTCCAGACAATTCCATGGGCTAGTACTAAAGCCCAGATGTCTCCTCAAGCCAGCATTTGTATTAGAACGAGGCCCCATATTTTTCTCCTAATGCCTTCCAGCCACCTGGCTCTGCCCGTGCCCTTCATCCAAGTTATTGAAGCTGAATCCAGCCTCTGTACCCCGACACTGAATTAAATCTCAGAGACAGAGTTTTGGGTGAAGTAGAAAAGAATAGTTTTGTTGCTTTGCCAGGCAAAGGGGGGCCACAGTGGGCTAATGCCCTACGGCATTAAAACTGTGTGTTTTAGACCTGGAGCAGTTAGTGAGGAGTGTTATAGCGATGGTTCAGAGAGGGCGTGATCAGCTCGTGGACGTCCTTCTGATTGGTTGGTGGTGAGGTCATCGGGAGTCGGCATCATCAACCTTCTGGTTCCACCCGTCTGGGGTCTAAGTGCTTGTGGCAGCATCCAGTTAAATTCTCTACCTTGTAGGGGTTATAGTATCTGCAGAACAGCTCAAAGGTACTGTTCTGTGTATCCCTTGAGGGGGAACCGGGACCCTGTCCCAAGGCTACACTGTTGTTTCTTGACTGTTCCTCCCTCATCTCCACATCCCCTCCCTTCCCTGATTAGCAACTGTTTGAACCTGCCTGTTGGAACTCAGGGAAGGTCATAGAGACTGAATGAAGCCTATTTCCTATAATCAGAGAAATGGGGGACACACAAAGCCTTTGTGCCCAGGAACCCCACAGGTCCAGCTAGGGATCATTATTGAAACTTTGCTTCTGCCTTGCGGTAATTTAACACACTGACATTGACCGGGGGAGATAGACCACTTTGACTCTGGTTCCCAGGTACACACATGTGGTGTCTCTGAGGCCAGGTCATCACCTTGCTTTTCTAAATAGTTTAAAATAGGAGCTTCTTAGGAGGAGCCTGATGAAAACGGCTTCTCACAGGTTTTAATATTATTTCCTGCTATTGTTCCTACTTCCTTGCTTTTGTTGGCAATAACTTTAGTTTGGAGGAGAGAATTCAGCTTTCTAATCTTTCGAATTTCTCAGCGACCTTGAGCGGGTTTCAGGCAAGAAAGGTACCTCTTAGCTAAGCCACAGTTTTTCTTCCTGTCTGCACTCAGATGAACTAATTTCAACATAAGCTAGTCTTTTTATTATAAAACTTACAGAGGACCATAAGAACAAGAATCACACTGCAAAATCCTGCATTTTTCAAATCAAGACCAGAAATGCTGTTGCCTCCTTAAGGATAGGTTCTGAACACCAAGCTAAAACAGGTGTAAATTGACCTATTTTTAACCTTTGTGACCAAATTACAAATATTATTGTGTCCCTGACACAGATGCATGAGAGTCCTGCCCTCCCCTTGATTATGAATTTGGTGTCTGTCATTTATAACATTCCGTCCTTAGTGCCAGCTTTTTCTATCTCCTGATGTCAAGTGGGAGGAAACACAATCCAAAGTGTTTAACCACAAAGGGAGAGGGTTGACTCACAGCTGAAAAGTCCAGGGCCTGCTGGGTCTTGGGGGACATTCACAGGATTGGGTTTTCCTCTGTTCGAGTTTTAGATTCAGGTCTCCTGTGTTGACGCCTTTCTCAGGGAGTGTGCTGGTTTGTATTGTGCTGATTTTGCTAGGCTGGAAGGACAGAGCCGTTCCCTCTGTGATTCTGGATTAGATCTTCCCCCAAGTGAAACCGAGCAAGACTTGGAGAGTGGAAATGAAGCTGCAGACCTCGGGCTCTGAGGGTCAGTGTAGGAGGCCAAGTGATGACGTAGCTCGCATGTGTTGACAGCTGTCTTACCTTGTTGATCGGGGGCAACCGTGTGCCTGCAGCTCTCCCAGCACCTGCAGCACCTGGTCCTCCAGCTTCTCTGGGTCCAGTAAAGCCTGTGTGAGCCCGTCATCAAGAAGTACATCAGTTCCTTCAGTAGGGCAGCCATGAAGTCAAGGTTGAGGAGGTGAGAGACGTGCCCATGCTCTAGTGTGTCCTCATTGTGGGTTCCAATTTTCTCTCATTCTCCCCCCATTTGATGCCCAGTTTTTCTTCTTGAATGTCAGTTTCAACGCTGTCACCAGACACAGAGGCAATGTCCTTCCGTGGATTTCTTCAGCAGCCTTCACAGTTGAATAAGGTCTTATCTTAGTAATAAATCCCTTATTCCATATAGCTTATTGTTGTTCTGTTTCCCTAGCCAAACCCTAACTAATACAGAGAGATTCTCTCTTTGTCTTCACAATATGGCAAGACTAACTTCGACTGACATCCTCCCAAGTTCAAGTGTACAGGAAGAGGTTTATGTCTCTTTTGAGTCCTGAGATCCTTTCTTATTGGATCACCTTGGGTCATCTGGTCATTTCCTATCAACCTTTGTGACCAGGATGGCTAAGCCTGGTTCATATGTCCACCCTTGACTTAATCACTGTTGTCCAGGGAATTCGGTATATTGATTGACCAATCCCGAGTCACATGCTCTTATTCTAAAAAAGTGTCTGCACTGGGTGAGAAGGGGTTGATTTCCAAACGAGTCCAAGCTGTTGCTATGAGAGAGAGGATACAGGGTGTCCACTGCGGGGTGGAGCCCGTGGAGGCCTTGCAAGTCTGCACGTGTTATATGGTAATGAACAGTCACTGGGATTTCGAGAAGCAGGTCACTGCCTCAATCCAGGGGACCTCTAACTCTTCAGTTCTGAGGGCAACATTTCGTGCAATTTTATTTTCTCATCCTAGCATTGTGTTCGCAACATAGTAGTTGTTAAACAAATCATCAGGTTGTTGAATAATATGATCTCTGTTTTGAAAAGATGGTCAGATACTGTGTAGGTATAGACAAGTGGGCAGTAATTGAGCCAGAATGATGGACTTGTCTGGACAGAAAATACAGATGAAAAGAGAATGGCAGAACGTTTAAGGGCAAAGGAAGAAGTGATGATAAAGGAGATTGACAAACAGCAGTAAAAATGGATAAAGAAACTGGAGTAAGTCTGTTTTGTGACCTGATTAGACCAGGACATGGACCAGCAAGCTGAGGGAAAAACTGAATGCTTATACGATGAAATAATTTTTAAATGCATTCATGGATGTGCATCTCTCTGAGCAAATAAATGAGAAATGGATTTTTCTATAGGAAGGAAATAGGTTTGGATTAACAATCAAACATAAGAGGACATTATTTTAGTTGAAACTAAAAACAACTTTAAAGACAGGAACTGAGTAAAAAGTAATCTGTTCTTAGGAAAAATAGTTCTGTGAAGATTAGATAATTTATCAAAGTTTATCGCAGGATGCCCATATGAGTCTAATTTCAGTACGTACTGGAACATCAGCATTTAACATTCAACATTACACATGACACTTGAGAACACTCCAACTTTGTTATTTACTTTTAAGTGTTTCTTAACAAGAAACACATGTATCATAAATAAATTTGCTATTCTTCTGTTACTTCTGATTTTTAGAATTCATCTTCTTGAATCAGTTGCTGGGTGTTCACGTAACCAGGGCCACCACCTACACAGAGAACCTCAGTGAAATTCGGGCCTTGTGGTCTGTCCTGCAGCTCCTCAGGAAGATGGCATGAAGTCATGTCATCAGTTTTATTGTCTAATTGTTAGGGATATAGTGAGCTATGTTCTCATGGCTTGACTCTATAATTACAGACATGCAAAAGCAAATCATGTCATGATTGGCTCAGGAATTTCATCCATATAACTGGCACTTGTCAAGTATCCATTATAAAATTCAAAGCTTTATGTAGATATTAGTGGTATTATTTTGTTCTTAGAACATCAGAAGACATGCAGTAACAATTACTGCCATACCACATATATTTTAAATCCTATTAGTAAGATAATGTCTGCCTCGGTAATAATAGTATTTTTCTATCCTTTGTTCTTTTTGCCAGGGTATTATAACTTACCAACTCGCAGAATTTTTATTTTTGAGTAAATTTTTTAAAAAGCTGACAACATAAAAAAAAACCCCACTATGATAAAGCACAATTCAAAGAAAAGGTAAACTGCTAGTTAGGGACCATCCGTGAACTAGGATAGTTAGTGAGATATTTCAGGGCTAAGACATCAAAGTAAGTACAGCGACTCATGTTTTTCTTCACATAAGATTTCCAAGTCAGTCCTTTTAACACATGTTTAAAACTAAAACTCTGATGCTATGAAGACAAAATTCAAAAAGTGAACAGTTTGTAAAGCAAAGTAGTCAACAAAATTTGAACTCTCATCGACTTGACTTTTGAGATTAAAAAAGTCATTGACCTTTATAAACTTGTATAAATCTTTGGAAAAATAATAAAAATGGGAATGCTACATTACAAAACTGATATAAATGACTCAAAGCCACACTCAGATCTGATTCTATGATTAAGCAATAACACAAAAATGAACTAAGCCTTCAACTTAGAATAGCCCAGAAAAAACTTATAAAGCCACATCCTCTCTGCCTTTTCCTCCAAAATTGAAGAGAGGGAAAAGGGAAAAAGGTAGGAAGATAGGACCTATTATATGTGAATTAAAAGAAACAAGAAATTATAGCAGAACTGCAAAGGAAACATAGCAATTGAGTCTTTGGGAAAAAATTGGAAAGTTAAATTTCTGCAAAAGTAATCATGAAATACTAATTTATCAAGAGAAAGGAGGAATATGACAACATATGTGTAGGAGATTAAAATTTTAATACATTACCCTATACTCCTCAATGCTAATGCACTTGAAATTTTCTATGAAATAAATAATATTTTGGAAGATAATAAACTTCTAAAAGTATACCAAGAAATAGGAAATGAAAAGTACATAAGGAAAAATTATTTCCACATAAAACTCTAAATAGAAACAGATGACATTACAAATGTACAAGGAACAGATTCAATATTTCCATGCCAAATCTTGTAGTCAAGAGTATAGAAAAGAATGGAAAGCTATCCAATTCAGCCTTTGAAGGTAATAGTGTTCTGAAGGCAGAGAACAATCATTCTTATGACTGCAAAAGTGAAAATTCAAAATAAAACCCTAGCACATTGCATAAAACAGACGATTAAGAAAATGACACTCTTTTCAAGTACTTTTATTCCGTGAGAGGAATAAATACTAGAAACATGCGAGGTAACACATTTGTATTCCCAATAAGAAAAAAAGCACCCATTTCAGAAGAGGCTAAAAGCATATTTGATCACATTCAATGCCTCCTACTGTCAAAGCTCTTGGAAAATGAGGACTAGAAAGTTCCTTCTTTGATTCCAGTCTCTTTCCCGCGTCCACACTTAGCCACCTACTTTCATTGTTCCTCCGTGTACTCTGTCATCACCAGTCTGTATTGCAAACATCCCACTGCGCCCTTACATTTTATTTTTCTGGTTCACTTTCTCTCCTAATCCCTGGGACGAACGTTGTTTGATTAATACAGGTCTTCAATCCATTTCTCCTGCTACTGTATTACTTTCCACCTTCTCCACCATCACTTACCTTTTGCTCTAGGTTTACCTTGCAGGTGACTCATCATACTCACTCCCTCGTAAACAGGTTCATCTGCTTTATTACTCCCTTACTCTCTTGTAATAATTGCCAATACCCCAACCTCGATTAATCCAACTACCTATACCGTACTTGCAACCTAATAGCTGAGTACAGAAAAAGTGTAACTAGTTTCAGTCTAAGTTAACCACAAACCTCAAAACACACAGGACCTATCTGATACGCCTACCTGCTGCCTGGATCTTCTTTCCTCAAAGTTACCTCCGCTCCTCTGGCGAGTCTCACTCTCAGAAGATGATTTAGCTTTATCATTCATGGATTAATTAGATGCAGGATATCAAACATCTTCTTGACTCATCTGAAAATATAAAAACGTAGCTGTGTTTGTACTCATGATGCTGCATTCTGCTCAGTAAAATGGGACATGGGTCCCTCTCCAACCTGGCCAACTCCTCCACGCGTGTTTTGTTACTTTCACACACACAGTCGAACACTTTTCTTCATTCTACTTGTTAAGATGGAGGTGCCCCTGCTCTAATCACAGGTGGACACTTCTGTTCACCTGGATTCTATCTCTTGGTCCTTCTCCAGGACCCATCCACCTGCCTTGACTGTGCAACAAGTTTCTCCCCTGCACTCGGTTCATGCCAACTGGTATACAGTCAGACCCTCAGAGTGTTTCTTAACCTTCTGTGTTCAAAGAGCAACCATAATCACAACAAAAACAATAAAACGTTGACCCCATGTTAATTTAGTTTCCTGTACTCTTCTCAACAACACTATAAGTCATTGTCTCACTCGCTGCCTCATGTCACTACCTCCGCTTCATCGTCTTTGTCTTCCTCAAAAGATTTTTTCAATATATATTTTTTGAGAAGGCAACGTATGACGTGGCACAAGATTTAAGCAGTGCAAAATGTCAAACAGTTCAAAGTGATCTCCAATATTTAGGTTTCTCTTTCTTGGAGTGACTTTTCTGCTTGATTTTGCACAAATTGTAGCACACTTGGCTCTTTCACTTAATTGATCACTGAAGTCTCTCGTGGGAGTGACACAAAAAATGTCTCATTCCTTTGAATAACTTTGCAGCTTGCTGTCACACAGATGCTGCTCTGAAAATCTTCGTAATTATATTTTTATGGCATGTGTTTATAGAATAAACTTTTAAAAGTGGAATTATCAAATCTAAGTAAGGATATGTGTATTTACAATTTTATAGATGTTGTGAAATTGTCTTCCAGAGGGTTGTACCAACTTGTATTCATACCAACCCACCTTGAGAGTGAATGTTTCCCCATGCCCTTGCTAATACAGTGTATTAGAGGATTTTTGCTTTGCACTAAAAGCATTAATTGAAAACTTGATATCCAAATACAATTTTTAATAACAGCTTTATCTCGGTATAATTGATACACAAAGAAATGCACTCGTTTAAGGTATGTATTTCGGTGAGTTTGGACATATGCAAGCAGTCATGATACCATCATCACATTCGAGGTAATAACCAAGTTCAACTCCTCCCAAAGTCTCCTTGTAGGTGTGTGTGTGGTAATAACACTGAACATCAGATCTACCTGCTTAACAAATTTTGAAGTGCACAAAACTATGTTGTTAACTACAGGCCCCATGTTGTACAGCAGATGGAGTTGTCCAATGTGCAAAAAGTTCAGTTATGCAGTTAGAATGTAAATTCTAATTTACACTCATTTTGTTCTGATTGAGACTGATCATCAAAACTGTAAATGCTTTGCATTTTTTTCCTCTAAATTCATGTCTTTACACAGATTTTTTTATTGGGTTGTTGATAATTTTCCATTGATTTGTGTGGGCAGTGCATCTATTAAGAAAATTAGCTGTTGGCGTTATTTTTCTTTTCTTTTTAAAAATGATTTGGTATTTGTATATATTGTGAAATGGTGACATCATATTCTCCCTTCAGATGTCCCTGAACCTAGCTCACCAGGAACTTTCTTTCTGCTTTGTTATACCTCATACTGATTCATTTCTACATATTATTTACAGATCCATATTAGTATCTTTTAGAATTATGTTAAATTTAGTCAAAATCAGTAATTTTTGGATGTATTGTGGATCAAATAGACATATACAATACCAAATGATCAAATTGAAAGAGAGAAATAGGTTTGTGTCGTTAAGTATTTTAAATGTATAAAACAGCAGAAAGGAAATATTTCTTTACAGTTGTACCAACTAAGGGATATTCTATCATTAAGAATATTCTTTCATGGAAATCGAAAATCAAGCAAGGCAGAAAAAATGTCTTCAGAAGTCTAGGGTCTACTAAGAGACAAGTCCCTTTATCATTTTTAAGATTTAGCGAAGGATTTGCTTCTTTGGCGCTCTTTCCTGGCTAACAAGCTATTTCCTCTTCTTCACTCATGCTGCTTTAGTTAATCTGGACCAGTTGCAAAGGATTGATTTTCTAGGGAAAGAAATGAGCTGCTTTGCTCTGTAAACACTTTCTGTGGGTGCTTGGACACATGAGGAGATGAATGAACAAATGAAAGATCTTTCCTAACACTGCTAGTTTACCAAGAGCAAACAGGAGATGAAAGCATCTTTGTTTTGATTTCCAACTTTTCTTCGGAGGAAATGCCCAGCCGTGACTGTTCATTGTTTATGAAAGTCTCAAGCAATTAGTTTTTTGTCGGAGTTGTTAATGGTTTCTTGAAAGGGAAATGTGAGAAAAAAGGAACGTAGCTAAGAGACAGAAATACTGTGTTTGGGCTATATAGTTGGATTTAAATCTACAAATCTCCAATACCATTCCATTCTCCTCTGGCAAAAATTTGGGTAATATTTACCTTATCAATTTTTGCTGCGATCACTGCCTACTCTGTTTTTCAATAGATTTTCCTCCAATGCTAAGAAATATATTAAACTGACATTATATCTATTTTAATTTCCTCATCTTAAATCCTTTGCTACAACCCCTGGCTATAATTCTGGTTTTGTATCAATACTCTTTCTCAACATAGGAACACTGGGCATTGAGTTCTTTTTGGTTCAACAAATATTTATCAAGGATAAACTTTAAATCAAAAGTAATGGTACTCATGTATGCCGTACTAGGGCATTAGGACTGTATTCTGTAGATTAATGGAGACCTTGTAGGTATTTAAGCAGTGGAGTAAAATAATGGTATCTCTATTAGCATTCTGATAACAATGTACATAATGTTTTTGAGAGGACTGTTAAGAAGTAACTATAGGTGACATAATCAGGTCTTTTAAAAGGAGAGATTCAGGAAACATTTGCAAGATAAACATAGCAAGTTTGGTGGCTGGTTGTTTGGGGCCTTGAGGAAAGAGACAGTCGGTTGTGTGTCTGTGGTGAGGAGGTGGGCGTGTCACCAGGACAGGACAGAGAGAGGAAGAGGAGGGGCAGGTTTAGATGAGATAGGGTGCGTTCAGCTTTGAGCACAGTGACCTTGAGGGTCGGCCAAGTACTTGAACCCTGGAAACAAGCAGCAGCCATGTGGTTACAGGGAGAAGTACGGGCTGGAAACTAGATCTGGGGGTCGTGAGCACTTAGGTGAAATGTGAAGTTTTGTGTCACAATGAAAGTGTGTTTTCACGCATCTCACCCACTTTTTCTCTGTGTTCTATTTTATGTCTTAGTTAGGAAGACTGCAAACCAATATTATTTTTTCCCTCATGCAGATAAATAGGAAGCCTGTAATGATATCCAGAGGTCTTTGTTTTAAAATTGTTATGTGTTCCTCCATTTCCAAATGGACCAGCACCCAACACATTTACTTGTTTGATAAGTTACCTTGTGTTACTCCTTTAAATTTCTAGTTCCAAGGAAACAAACTACATCATTGCCAAGACTTCAACAGGCAGGAAGCAAAGTCAACATAAACAGTCAAGGTCAATGTTAGGAGGGTAACATTATAAAACAAACACGATTTTATTTTGTTAATTGACAACTCTAGCATTCTGTTACTTTGCGTGTTTTATTTCCAAAGAAACCCCTATAAAATTTTATGTTTTCTGGGATCTTAAAACCCACTAGAATAAACACTGAGGTAATGCTAAAGATTTAGGACTTCCAATGCATTTTAATATGAATTTTGAAATGTAAAATAAGAGTATGGTATATCACTCACAAGCAGAATTTGTAATAAGTTTTGAATCCCTTTTCAATGTTAAAAGAATGGATGTTCATTCAATAAATTTGTGAATATGTATAAACAACAAATTGAGAATTCAAAAAGGAAAAGGTATATTATTATTATACTTTCTTATTAATTTATTAAAAATACTTAAAACATTTTCTATTAGTAGTAATAGACACTGAAATTATAAATTATATAATATTTTTGTTTTTACAAATATTATATGATATCACTTATATGTGGAATCTAAAAAATAGTACAAATGAACTTATTTACAAAATAGACCCACAGACACAGTAAACAAACTTATGGTTACCAAAGGGGAAGGGGGGGGAGGGATAAATTGAGAGTAGGGGATTAACAGAGGCACACTACTGTATATAAAATAGATAAGCAACAAGGATTTAATATATAACACAGGAAACTACATTCAATATTTTGTAATAAACTAAAATGGAATAGAATTTTTAAAAAGAATATAAATATAAACATATATATGTATAACCGAATCACTTTGCTGTACACCTGAAACTAACACAATATTGGAAATCAACTATGCTTCAATAAAAATATATATTTTTTCTTTATAAACATTTGCACAGTTCTTAAAGACCCAGAAAGTAACCCCACATTTAAAAAGATGAAAATCTGTTTCATTTTTACTGCTCTAGATGGGGAAACAAAAATCATTAGGAAACATCTGGTCTCTGAAGAAGCAGAAATCCCACAGAAAATCTCAATTGGCCTATTTCATAACTATTTCTTTAGAGAAAATTGGAACTACCATAATCCTTGGGAAACAACCCAGTAAAAGTGTAGCTTTCCATTTCTTGAGAATGCCTGAGTATGTTTATTGTTCACTGATGACCAAGTTAAAGTGGCAGTCAACCCTCCAAAAGATGGCAAGATGATGCAGCTTTTTATTCCAAGATGATGTAAGAGCCAAGACTGTATGTCTCAGAAACATTTGGGGGAAGAACTGGTCCTTTGGTATCTCTAGAACTTTCAGTCTTTATACCCCTGCATTAAGAATCAGCATTTGAATTCATATCTTTTTTCCAATCTTTGCTGCCCTCTAGTGACTGATATTACACTTCTTTTTCTGCTTAAATCTACTTAATCTATATCTAATTAATGTTCTAATTATTGTGCTGAACTATATATTTATGGGTAGCCAATGTTTTAAGATTTCCAGTGTTTAGGTAAAGCATCAACCTTTCCTTAAGGTTAATCCCAGTGGTCTCCCAGTATAAACTGGCTGGGTTACTCACCATAGCTAACACGATTGTTCAGAAGAGAAGTTATATTCCAAGTTATTAAAATAGCAGCAGTGAAAGTATAATTCGGCATATATTTTGGGTATAGTGGCACTATAACTGTACTTAACAGACTCATACAAAATTTTCACATCTTAAAACAAGTAATGCCATATTAGATGCAATTAGTACCTAAGAAAGTAACCAAAAAATATAAACTAAAATAAACATGAGTAGTTTTACAAAGATATTAGTAACTTAATACAAATAATAACACAAAATTAAGACTAAGAGTATATCATGTGGCCAATATTGAGAAATTCTTAAAGAAGTGTGTTGTGTATGGATGTATATATATATGTATATATACACACACACATATCTACATATGTATGTATACATGTATATATACATACATATGTAATCAAATTTTGTCATCATGTTGCTATTTAAAATTGAAAATATACAGATTATATAATTGCATGATACTCTCAACCATATAGAATAAGGAATTTAAAGTATAAAATACAGTAGTTAGTATATAAAAATGAAGAACAATAAATTAAGAAAGGGGTTTTACCACTTATAAATGAAAAGTGAATTTGTATTAGTGTGTGTGTACTGATTTGTCTTTACTGTATGAATGAATAATTTGCAAGAAAAATAGAGGAAGTGGCATGTGTATGCATGATAGGGCTTGGTGAAATACTGTCAAATATTTCCATTTCACCTTGCTTGGATCACAGCTGAGGTGCAGAGATTTAGAGTGCTGGGCTGAATTGCCACTTAGCTATTATGAAAAATTCATAGCTTCAGGCAAGATTTCAATCACTGCCATATTTCTAAAGGTGAAAAATAAAAAGCCCACCTTTATCCGCATGAATACTCCCAAATGGTAACATCTATACCGTGATGCCTACAATGATTTAACGAAAAAGGGGAAAAAAGCTCATCTTTGGTGACTTCTAAAACCTTTAATTTACTACTATAAAATTTTTTCTACTTAAATTCAGAAGTTTTCACGGAATTCATAACACCACTAAACTCGTCATAAAATTCTAAAGCCAAATGGGTGAATAGAACCATCCTGTTTTACCTTTTGAAACTCTCACATTCACTGTTCTAGTTTCCCCTCCTGGAAATGCTCATCTACGACTCATTTATCTCCTTCTCCTTCCCACTCGGGGTGGGCATTACCTCCAGTTTTGTCCTCTGTCTTTCCGTTTCCATCTTTACGCTCTTACTCCCTCAAGCCTTAGTGATCTCCACATAGATACCTCTACACTCAGCCTCTGCAACCCTGACGGCTTCCTTAATTCCCATTCTGCATTCACAGCACACGGGCCCTTGGTCCTTTCACTGTCAACTCCAGCATGCGTGAAAAGTTAAGTTCCTCTTAAACAAATTGGAAGGGTGTTCGAGATTGTTGAGTTTAGCTTCCCCACTTTTAAGCTAAAGAAAGTGAGTTTTATTTTTCTGTTTTTAATTGAAGATTTACAATGTTATGTTAGTTTCAGGTGTACAGCAAAGAGATTCAGATAGATATATATAATATACATATATTCTTTTTTTTTACATTCTCTTCCATTATAGGTTATTACAAGATATAGTATTGACTATAGTTCCCTGTGCTCTATAGTAGGTCCTTGTTGATTATCTATTTTATATATAGTAGCATGTATATTTTAATCTCAAACTTCTAATTTATCTCTCCTCCTCCCCTTCCCCTTTGGTAAACTTAAGTTGGTTTTCTATGTCTCTGAGTCTATTTCTGTTTCATAAATAAGTTCATCTGTATCATTTTTTTAGATTGCACATTTAAGCGATATCATACAATATTTGCCCTTCTCTGTCTGACTTACTTAGTGTGATAAAGAAGATGCGGTACATATATACAATGGAATATTACTCAGCCATAAAAAAGAATGAAATGATGCCGTTTACAGCAACATGGATGGACCTAGAGAAAGTGAGTTTCAGCAGTAAATTTACTAGACCAAGTTCACAAAGTAACTGGGGATGGAATGAAGATTAGAAATCATGTTGTCTGACTGCCAATCAGTCCAACATACTTCCTACTGTACCAAGCCCCTCATTCCCCAGCTAATTTCAGATTTCCTCTCCTATATGATTTTTTCCAAAATTCTCTTCTGTCACACAGGCATGAAATCATAGGGTCATTTAAAGTTTCTTCTTCTTTGCTCCAAAGTCGAGTCATTCTGTTCCATCCCATTAATCCATTGATTCTTCTTTGCAATAACATCTGTACCTGTCCCTGTCTTTTTTTTATTATTATTATGATCTGCTTAGTAATATTTATTGGTGCTGACATAATTTTTAGTCATGACGAAAAGGAAGTCATGAAAGAGAAAAGTAGCTATTTTTAAAAAGTACATTCCATAACTTCTTATTTAGTTTTGCATACGAAGATTACTTCTTTTAAAAATCTAAATCTAGGCGGTGGGAAGAATTGGGAGATTGGGATTGACACATACACACTACTATGTATAAAATAGATAACTAATGAGAACCTACTGTAGAGCACAGGGAACTCTACTTGGTGCTCTCTGATGACATAAATGGGAAGGAAATCCAAAAAAGAGGGGGTATATGTATATGTATGGCTGACTCACTTTGCTGTACAGCAGAAACTGACACAGCAGTGTAAAGCAACTCTACTCCAATAAACAAAATCTAAATCTAAGGGATATTCCTTTCTGTCCCCATCTTAGTCTGTTTGGGCTGCTGTAACAAAGACACCGTAGACTGATTGGCTTATAGAGTCTGCCAGCACCATGCCCTTGGACTTCCAGCCTCCAGAACTGTGAAGAATAAATTCCTGTTGTTTAAATGCCCCTTTCTTAAAAAAAAAAAAAAAAAAAGTCATCACATGAATCTATGTCAAGGAGTTCTACAAGGCTTATAACAAAAAACAGTAGATCATATCTACATTTCTTTCTCATCCTTGAATTCTGTCCCAAGAGGTAGTTTTGAATATTTTACCTGTTGCTTCTGAGATTCACCTCCATGTTTCTAAAAAATAGGCTGATAATATTACTTTGTGATTTTCCATCTTTTAAAGTTATAATAACTGTTTATACATTTCCTTGGAAGATAAGAATGTATTTCTTTAAAATGTTAACCTCATCTCTTTCTGATCATGTTAATGTAATTATTTAAGTTTTTGGTAAAATAAACATTTGGCATTTTCATTATTGTGTTTATATAAATGTTATTCACACCTGAGTCACATAAGTGCACTGTGGTTACTTCTTTCTGGTGCAACTTTTGGTTTTCTTGGGAATTAGTACTAGTTTTATTTTGGTTTAAGTTTTCTATGTACCTATTGCCATGTTTCATCTGCAGACACTTGGAGAGAAGGGTAACTCCTTCCTTCAACCCACTGATCAAATCAGATAATTTATCAATTTTGCTTTATTCTTGGGGAGTTTCTCCCTGGACCCCCTCTGTACAGCCCTGATCTAGCTTCTCTAGAACTGCTGCTCTGCCCCTTCTCCTGGGCTTTCCCCTCACCATCACTGTGGGAGCTTTATACACTTCTGTCCTCTTTTAGACCTGCCATCAGAATTCCAAGTTTCTTGCTTCTTGGCAATTCGTTCATTTTAATGAAGTTCATCTTTTTGTAGTTTCTTGAGAAGTGTATGGGAGATGATTTTTTTTTTTTTAAAGAACTTGCCTAAATGAAAAAGTTTTACTCTACCTTTCTCATTTGGCTGAAAGTTTGTCTGGGTTCAAAATTTAGATTGAAAATCATTTTTTACAGAATATAGTAGGCATGAATGCTTTTTCTTTCAGCTTCAAAGTTGCTGTTCAGATGGCAGATACTATTCTGATTGCCTGTTCTCTCTGAATCTCACTTCCTTGAAGTTTTACTGTGTTGCACTTTGCTGTGAAAATCTTTCTCCCATTTTGGAAGATACTAATCAGGCTTTTTAATCTATAAATCCAGATATTTAAGTCCTGGGTGTTTTCTTATTTCTTTCTATATAATTTCCTTTCCTCCAATTTCTTCTGTGTCTCTTCCTGGGACTGTATTATTTGACTGTTTGAACTTTAGGATTAAACCTCTATAATTTTACCTATTCTTATCTATTTCCCATTTTGCTTTTTGGTTATATTGATACCTTCTGGAAGATTCCCTCATCTTTATATTTCAACCTTTCTATTTAATTTTGTTTCTGCTACTGTATTTTTAATTTCCAAGAGTTTAATTATTTGAATGTCTCTCTCCCATTTTAACATAATATTCCCAGTATTCTCATTTTATGGATGCATTATATACTTCTGTCTCTCTAAGGCTGTTGCTTATAGGGTGTCTTTGATTGCTTTCTGCCATCCCCTGCACTGCTCCGGTTCTTCTGTATTGCTTATTCTCTTTTTCCTCTATATTTCTGGTTAGTGGCATGGACTTCCTGAGATTTAAGAATAGGGCCCTAGAAATAGATTAGAAGCGTTGTATGTAATTTCAGGTCTTATCGACCAGTGGAATTTCTTGTAAGATCCTTAGGAATGCAGTTGTTTTTATTGTCACTACCTCTTTCCAACTGTTGAGTGTTTTTTTTTTTTTGAACCACTGAGGTTCCAAAGAGATGAACCCCCCAGGGTTCCACCTGTGAGAGAGGCTTGGTTACTAAAGTTGTGGAAAAGTGGGGCAAGTATTTTATGGGTCTCACTGTTCAGTGTGTAGACCTTCCTGGAATTCCCTTAATTTTCATATGGTCTCTTACCGTTGACTGTGTCTGGTGTCCTGGGTCCAAGTCTCTCCAGAGAATAATCTTCCGTTTTCTGTTGGGTCAGGACATTGTTAGGATCTGACTTTTCTTGTTTAAAATTAGAGGAAATGCAAAGGTCTAACGCTTCTTATGGAAAGTTTCAACCCATCTCCGTGCCGTCTGCCTGTTCTACCCCTCAGCCTTCAAAGGAGTCTTCCCTGGATTCCAGAGCATGAATTCATGAGCATCTTGACTCCTCACCCTTGCATCTTGCAGGCACTATCTCTCTTCTTCCTCTAGTCTTCATTTTCTGCTTTTATATCTTCCAACTTTCCTTTGAATCTCAATTTTGTTGTCCCCATTTCTTGCCTTTCTTTTGTAATGTTATACCTTTTACACATTTCTGTACTGAATTTTGTGGAATTGTAGGAGGAAATGAGAGTGGATTCTACACGATTCACCAAAATTCATTTCCTCTCTTGTTTAATCCCATTGCCATTGCCTTAGATCACACATTAATCACTTACTGCTGGGATAATTAAATTGGTTCCTGACCAGCTAGTTTCCTTCTTCAAGTTCTTTTCTTCAACTCGTATGTCTGGGTAACTGTCACCAAAGACAACTCTAAGATATCACTCTGATTGTGTCACTTGCCTGCTCAGAAAACTGCAGCTATTCTCAAATATCTAAATAGTAATTTTTCTACCCATCCATAATCTACCCAAATTTCCAGGCTTATCTTCTGCCATGCTTCTATATAAACATTTTTCTTTCATGTAAGTAACTTTCCTTTTTGTCTTCGAAATGTGCATCTGTCTTCCCACTGTTTTAAGAAAAACCTATTCTTCCTCTTCATTTAATCTTACTTTGTCTTCTCACCTCCTCCAAGAAGTCTTCTTCTTGACTCCGCCAGCAGAAAAAAATTCTTTATGCCAGTTTTATACTCTATTCCTTTCATTACAGCATCTGTAACACTTACTTTTTATATTTTTATCTTTCTCTATTAGACTCTAAGCTGCATTGAAGGCAAAGATCAGAACATATTTATTGTTGTAGATCCCTTTTCAATAAATATTGAGCACCTACTGTGTGCCACATCCTGTACTGAATGTCCTTCAGGCTTTCCTTAGGCAAAGACAGACAAAGGCATGTGGGCAGTAGTTTCAGAAAGAAGGAAAGCTGAGAATGGGGTCCCAGTGGTCAGCTGGAGTTCAGAAAGTGGACTTGAGTTTCTAGAGGATGAATGAAGACAAGACTCATCTGAAGTCTTACAGAAAATGAAAATAAGGACCCAATTCTATGAGTGGTCTCCACAAGTAGGTGATGAATAAGGACACTTTCTCCTTGTTAGTCAAGGCACGAGAGGTCAAAGGTGAACTAGAGTGAGAATGACTTGATATAATTAGCGATGTTGAACATCTTTTCCTCTTGGCCATCTGTATGTCTTCTTTGGAGAATTGTCTAGTTAGATCTTCTGCCCATTTTTTGATTGGGTTGTTTGTTTTTTTTTGGTATTGAGTTTGTTTTTTTTGATATTGGTTTGTTTTTTTTAAAACATATTTTTAATGTTTTTTTGATATAAACTCTTTGTATATGTCAGTTGCATCATTTGCAAATATTTTCTCCCAGTCTGTAGGATGGCTTTTTGTTTTGTTTATAGTTTCCTTTGCTGTGCAAAAGCGTTTAAGTTTAATTAGGTTCCATTTGTTTATTTTTGTTTTTATTTCCTTTACTCTAGGAGACAGATCCAAAATATATTGCTGAGATTTATGTCAAAGAATGTTCTGCTTAGGTTTTTCTCTAGGAGTTTTACAGTATCCCATCTTACTTTTAGGTCTTTAATCCATTTTGAGTTTATTTTTGTGTATGGTGTTAGAGAATGTTCTAATTTCAATGAGGTATCATTTCACACTGGTCAGAATGGCCATCATCAAAAAGTCTACAAATATTGTAATAAATGCTGGAGAGGGTGTGGAGAAAAGGACACCCTCCTACATTGTTGGTGGGAATGTAAATTGGTACAGTCACTATGGAGAACAGTATGGAGATTCCTTAAAAAAACTAAAAGTAGAGCTACCACATGATCCTGCAATCCCACTCCTAGGCATCTATCTGGAGAAAACCATAATTCAAAAAGATACATGCACCCCAGTACAGGACATGTACTATAGCCAGGACATGGAAGCAACCTAAATGCCCATTGACAGAGGAATGGATGAAGAAGATGTGGTACATATACACAATGGAATATTACTCAGCCATAAAAAAGAATGAAATAATGCCATTTGCAGAAACATGGTTGGACCTAGAGATTATCATACTAAGTGAAGTAAGTCAGACAGAGAAATTCAAATATCATATGATATCACTTATATGTAGAAGTTAAAAAAATGATATAAACTTATATACAAAACAGAAGTAGACTCACAGACATAGAAAACAAACTTACGGTTACCAAAGAGGAAGTGGAGGGAGGGATAAATTAGGAGGTTGGGATTAACATGTACATGCTGCTATATATAAAATAGATAACCAACAGGGACCTACTGTATAACACAGGGAACTGTACTCAATAATTTGTAATAGCCTATAAGGGAAAAGAATCTGAAAAATAATAAATATGATATATGTATAACTGAATCACTTTGCTGTACGCCCTAAACTAACACAACATTGTAAAGTAACTCTACTCTGATTAAAAAAAAAGAATGACTTGATATAGAATTAAGTTGAGTTACTGAAGGGAGCTTTGACATCCTTTATCTCAGACAGGGTAGGTCCTCACATGCTCTAGCCTTTGCAGGACGGAGCCACTGCTAGTTAATGAAATACGGAGCTGTGAAAGACTAGATTCCTCTACACTTCACAGGAAGCTTTTTGACTCCAGGATGTGAATATCATTGTCATTCCAAGGAAGAGTTCTTTCTATATTCTTCTCCTAATGATTTTCAAGGGCAGATTCCACATGCTTAAGAAGGTTACTTTGCTTCTTGTTAGCTTTTAAATTAATTTTATGTGGTAAAGCAGTTGTTCCTTATGCCTAATCACAGTAGTCTTGCTTTATTTATTCGAATTATGAAGAGCTTTAGATTTCTATATTATTCAACCTCATACTGACTACGATTTTGTAAAGTTATAGTCTTTTATGAATTAAAAAACCTTACCCATCTAGAAATTGTTGGAGTGTAGGGACCATGGTTAATCATCTTTTTAGCATATTTAGCATATTGGAAATTTTAAGCTGAAGAGTAGTGGGGAAAATAGTAGGTTTAGCATCTGACTGTATAGGTTTGTGTATCAACAATTCTATTGACTAATTTTGTGACTTTGGTCAACTCCCTACACTCTTAGGGTCTCAGTTTTCTCATTAGCTATTGCAAGAGCGTTTTCGTTGCAAATAGATGGTTGTGAGGATTAAACAAGAAGTATATGAAAATCCTTTGTGATCACTAAAGCACTTCAACCACAGAGATTTTAGGTATTAATTGAAATGAACAAATGTACGAAAGCGCTCTGGTTGACTCCTGTCAGTTATTTTTCTCCCATAACTGTACAGAAGACTCTTTCCTGCTTTATTAATGATAATGTCATATGAGACAATGATTAAGAAGATTGACAGATTATCCTTCCCACAAAATTTCCAATTATGTCCCTGACAGTATGCCTAAAATACTCTTATTTTCAATTTTTCCACCTAAGTTTTGAGTCTTCAATAGGCACATGTTACCATAAAAAAGCAGCATAGAGGAGGTGACTTAATAATGCGTGAACAGCCAATTATATATTTGTATGGAATAACATAGCAGCAGAAAGTATAACCTAAAGAAAAAAGTGCTAAGAAAGATAGGAGAATAAAAAGATCTATGCTTCTCCAGAGTAAAGATACACTGTAACTCTGGGGATAAAGAAGAAGTGATATTTTGAACACATGGATTCCTTTTACTCACTGCTTTGCTTAGTTTCCTTCCCAACTTCAGTTTAATGGGTAACTAGGCATTCTCCCTCTCTCGATATTTTTATTGCATTGACAGCTCTAGATTGATACACATGTTAAGGCTTCTTTGAAAACGTGGTAAGAATAGTTACCTACTGCCTGTGAATCCTTGCCAAGCCCTCAGAAGGACTATTTGTAGTAGATATTTTCCTAGTTTTGCCCTGTAATGATGTGTAGTAATGGTTAAACTACCTCTTAATGAATTAAACAAAAAAAAGTTTACCAAAATTAACCAAGTGGAAATAAACATGAATACATTTCATGATTCTATTTAATTCATTATTTATGCTATGTAATTTATTATTTTTGAAATATACATAAAAGCCCCCTAATTCTCAATCCTTTCTGAGAGGTACAGGGAATAAAATCGTAGTCATTCTTGGATTCTGACCTGCTCCCTTGCTCACACTTTCAATATGCGCTGAATGAAGTATGTACTATATATCATGTCTAGTATGTAGTTATCTTTAATATACAAGTCAACTCTCATTTAGTCAGCACCTGTTAAATGCAAAATACTCTGCTAGGAAAAGTCTGTTTGGGCAACTGTGTGTATATGTATGGGAGGTGGGTAAGGGTAGGGAAATGCTTAGATTTCTTTTTCAAATATTTTTTTTCAGTGCATACCATGTGCTTGACCTTTTACTGGATACCCAGGCTATAATGTTAAAAAAATCTCTGCTTTCATGCAGCTCACATTATAGGGGAGAGACAGACAATAAGCAGGAAAAGTAAGCATAGTACGATGGATGGTGTGAGTGCTACAGGGGAAAAGAAAACAGGCAAGGAGACAGGGAGTGCAGGGTGAGATTTGTAATCCCAAACACAGTCGACAAGGAGGGCTGCTCTGAGAAGATGAGGCAGGATGAAAACTCTAGGAAATGAAGGAACCAGCCATGAGGACGTCTGAAGGAAGACCATTTCAGGCAGAGTGGACAGCAAGTGCGAATGTCCTGAGTCCAGAGTGTGCCCCAGATTCGTGGTTTAGCAAAGTGGCGAACGTGGCTGAAGCAGAGCTGGAGAGAAAAAGAATAAAGGGAGGGATAGCAAAGAGAAAAGGGGAGAGTGGATGCATTAAGTCCTTTAGATGTTAAGGACTTTAACTTTCATTCTGGCATATATGGAAAGTCACTGGCTGTTTTAAGCAGAGAAGTGATGTAATATGACTAATTTTTGATAAGAAAAATAAAGTGGGAGCTTGTGGATGTTTTCTTCTGGTTGATTCATTTAAAAAATTTTAAAAGTTCAAGAAGAAAGTGTAGAAGCAGGAGAGGATTATTTATGCAGCTATTAATAATTCAGTCAAGAGTCGTTATTGACTCTTGGTAGGGGTGAAGGGGGTGAGACATGGTCAGATTTTGTAATAGATGAAGACACATCTTACAGAATTTTCTAATGAAATAGATGTGTAGTGTGAAAGGGGGAAATTAAAAGTAATTCCAGGCTTTGGGGTCTGAGAGACTATAAGGGAGGTGTTTCCATCAACAGCAGCGTAGAAGAAATGAGTGCATGGAGCTTTAGGGGGAAGATTGGGAGGTTGGTTTTGAACATGGGATGGTGAGTAGACTTCTCAGTGGTGTGTGGGGTAGGCGGCTGGATGTGTGAAGCTGGGGTTGAGGAGAGAGGTCTGAGCTAGGGTTATTCTAGAAATACAACGTTTGGGGATCGTATATTTATTTATGTGATATTTAAGAGTGGATGATATCAACAAAGGAAGGAGTGTACTTTTCTCTTTTCTTAGGTTTAAGACTTTCTGACATTATGGGGCTTGAGAAAGTACCAGGAGAGACTGAGATGGAGAAATCACTGTGAGAGGACGGAAAGCCGCGTGGTGTCCAGGGAGAGAGGTGGAGACATCAAGGAAGACGCAGATGGAATATCGACCACGGATTTAGCAACGGGGAGTACTTTGGTAGCATTTTCAAGAGCAATTTTGATGGATAGGTTAAAAGCCTTATTGGCATGTGTTCAAGAGAGAACAAGAAGAGAATTAAGAAGGGAGAAGTAAAAGCATGCTTTCATGCTGATGAAAATAATCCAGAAAGAGGGGAAACATCATGAAGCAGGGGAGAGAAGAACTTGAGTCCGTTAGAGGGCCGGGATCTCGTGCACGAGTGTAGGATTTAGCATTCACAGGAGCGTGTAAAACTCTTCCTTCAAAATAGGAGAGACGGGGGGTTAGACACGCCCAGTTGACGTGAGATGAGAATATCTGGAGGTGGGGGCTTGTGGGAATTGTCTTCTATTTTCTCTGTCTGCTTCTATTTTTGCAGTTAGACAAGAAGCATGGTGGTGGCCTCATGTTCTCATGGAGTTTAAAATAGAGTGAAGGACACAGAGGAAGGCACTAAATCAGGGCTAAAACAGGTGTATGTGTTGTGTGGAACAAATACGACTCCTGGGATGTTATCATGAAACAACTTTATTTTTGTCTTCCCTTAAGTTTATTCTATGGGGCCCAGTTTACCTTCCACTGGATGAAAATTAGAGCAAGTCACCACATTTCCCCAGTTATTTTCATTAATTAAACATTCCTCGATGAGTCATTAATATGCCCAGAATAATTATCAAAACTTTGAACTCTACTAAAAGTTAAAGTGATTCCGCTAGTTCAATTCTACTACAGGCTGGCTTCCTTTAGTGAGAAAGAGGCCATATGGGCTTCTCAGATTTTCTATTTTCAATTCCCTGCCTTCCCCATCCCCTGTTCCCCAAACACACACACGCATGCACACATACACACACACACACACACACACACACACTGCCACTTCTAACCCCTCCAGTGTTTGACCCTGACCATGTGAGAGGCAGAGGAAAGAGCAGGGCATTCTTACCTGTTAACACAATCAGGAACCAGCATTATCTAGTGGGGCCCATGAGGTGTTTAAAACTCACCTGACTTCTCTTGGGGAATCTGTAGTTCTCTGATGTGTGTGATGCATTTTGTCGGCTGACCACTGGCATCTCATTAAAAACGTGGAAATCAATTGCCTTGTGGCTTCAGCTGAAGAGGAGACTCAATTAGTTCCATTACAGCATTTTATGGCATAAATGGGAAATCAGCTGCTATTGGTATGAAGAGGAAAAGAGGGAGGGAGAGAGGGAAGGAGGAAGGTGATTTTTACTGGGGAATATGAGCGCTAGAGGAAGGGTCTTTGAGCTGGGTGATAGGATGCAACTGTACTGATGATCTTGGCATCCACACTCACGTATCCTACATCTCTGAGAAATGAAGCAGCTGGTGGCTTCCCATAGGTTACCACGTGCTCTGCCATCTAACTCCACGCCCTTGAGTACGTGCGACTGAACAAGAGATTAGGTCTTGAAACAAAGGCCACTACCAGTGAGGTTGCCTTTTATGAGTTCTCTGTCCAATACAGGTTCTTTATTGGGGAAGACAATGTCAGACAATGTCTGACTATCATCATCAAACTCACATTCAGAGAATGGAAACAAAGATTTTCCGAATGAGTCAACAGACAGTGTGGTGAGAAGACATGTGACAGAAAAGTGTTGAGTGGAAACCACAGGACGAAATAAATGTAGGTAGCCAGGTATCATAAAACAGAAGCAAAGCAGAGATGTTGGAAGAAGCTCACTGAAAGGAATGAAGAGCAGCAGATTTGGAGTCGCTGAATCATCACAAGAGTGAAATACTGGACTCTCAAGCAACACGACCGTGGGTTCATGCTACACGGACACCACACTGATGGCGGCGAGCAGCTCAAGGTAGACACCCAGCAGCTCAGGCTACTCTCGTGGACAAAGCTGGACAGGGTCTCGTTCCCCCTGCCCCGCACGGGGCACCTGCATCACCGAGCCTTCCAGGTACAAGTGCCCCCAATGCCAGCTTCCTGACTCTAAACCCATGGACTCTTCCCCTTTCCCCTTTCTCCATCCCACCCACCACCCGTGCTCAGTGGACACAAGTGTGAAATAGACCCCTTCCCTTCTTCTCCACTGATGCTGCTTTAAGCCGCAGGAACTTCCCACTGGACATGACAATGACACCTCCGCTTCTACTGCTACCCACCCACCCCAACTATTTCTCCATTCAGCAGCCACGTGACCTTCATGAAAATGTAGATCTGGTTATTTCACTCATAAAAAAAGCCCTCTCAAGGCTTCCAGTCACACAGATTAAAATCATGACTCACTCTATGGCCTCCTTCTCGTCTCTCTGACTCGCCAAGAGTATGTCTGCCGCCGGGCCTCTGTGTGCCCTGTCCCTTTATCCAAGGCATTCTTCCTCCTTGTTTTACCATGACATTTAGTTTTTAATTTAAGATTAAAAAGAGATTCCTTCACTCATACCCAGTCTTAAGTAGCTATCCATCCACTGGCACATCACTCACTTTAAATCTCTGGCCTGCCCTGATACTCTTTGTGGCTGGTTCTTTTGTTAATTTTTTTCTTTTTCTGTGATATATTGATACTTATTTTTGGCTGCTCAGTGACAGAAAGCGAGTCCCATGGAGGCGGAGTCCACGTTTGCCTTTGTCGTTGCTGTGGTTCTAGTATCCTGAGTAGAGACGGGTGCAGCTAAACTCCCAAGAAATCTTTCTTGTTCAAATGCATTTCATTCCCTATGAGGTTGCCCTCTAAACCATCCCATATATATATATATATATATATATTTTTTTTTTTTTTCCTGAGACCTAGTCCTGTGACATGAGAATATTTGTTCACTTTAATTTTCGCTCTCCATGTATACTTCTAATAAATTTCCTGTAATTGAGGGAAGCTGAGTGTGCCCTTGTGTCTTGCATCTTTAAGTTTCCCGAATACTCTGTACTTTCTCTGGCCCAGGAGCTCTTGCAGGAAACAGATTTCTCCACCTGGCTCTGTGTCCCCAAATGCTTTTTATGTCATTGACTTTCATTTCTGTGCCCTTTCTCAGCTCAGATGTAGTTTCCCTGGGGATCTTTGCTGAGCCCTCAGATGTGGGTCAGGGGCTATAGCTGTGATCCCCAGATGAGCCATTATTGCCCCTCTGTTGCAGCACTGCACACAGCCACTGCACCGTGCCACTCCCTGTCTTGTTTGTTTCATTTTCTGCCAGGTAGACCAGAAGGTACAGTACTTTACACACTTTGCATTGCAGCTTCCGTTTTCATGCCCCTGAAGAAAGCACCCTTCACTGTCTCTAGTGCTTTGCTTTCTGTCAGGCTGCAGGAGACCCAGCAGCAGTGGGGTCTTTCCTGAGGCCCCGTGTGGAAAAGCAAGACGCAGGTCAATACCATTCACCACTGATCACCTTTCCCATCACACACTAGGAGTCCATTAAGTCACTCAGAGCTTAAGTAGACCCAAGGCTATCTCTGCCACATGGATAACACTGAAGTCTTTTGTGTAAGGGAGGGTGGGAAAACAATCTACAGGAAAGTACCATTGTAGGAAAGAGCGTGTGACAATATCACATGCCAGCTTCAAGTCTCCCAGCAGCCCCACAGCAATACAAACAACCAAAATTCAAAATGACGACTCTTTTCTAACAGACAAAATGGACGATTGATCACTGATAAAACGATCAGATAATCTAAACCAAGTTAATGCCAATACTACCATTTCTAGTTGTTTGCACCTCTAATTAGTAGGGTGTATGCTTCATGTTACTGATTATTTCCAAAGTGTATAAAATGATTCTCAATTCCTAGCTCCTGTGGTTTACATTTCATCTCCTGGTCCTTGAAGTCTTTGAGGAGCTTCTGTGGCCAAGCACATGATCGACTCTTTCTCGTGAATGAATCCTGTCCTTTCCGTTCAGATCTGATAATTAAGTTACTTTTGTATTTTCTTCAAGAGCCAGAAGAGACCCCACCCAGCTCTTGCTTCTTTGCTCCTGTTTTGCCCTCTCCCCATGGAGGATATGAAGCTGTGTTGATCAGCCCCAGAGCCTCTGCCCACCGAATTCTCCAGGGTCCAACTGCTATCTCCACTGGGCCTCCGATTACAGCTGATGCCGGATTTCCAGTTCTCACACTAATCTCTGCTGCTTGGGGTATTCTATTTCACTTTGATAACCTACCCTGAAGCTGGTGTCATTTAAAAACAGACTCACAGACCTAGAGGACAGACTGGTGGTTGCCAAGGGGGAGGGACGTGGGGAAGGGATGGATTGAGAGTTTGGGGTTAGCAGATGCAAACGGTTATATATAGGATGGATAACCACCAAGGTCCTACTGTAGAGCACAGGGAACTATATTCAATATCCTGTGATAAACCATCATGGAAAAGAATATGAAAGAGAAAGCATATACATGTATAACTGAATCACCGTGCTGTACAGCAGAAATGAACACAGCATTGTAAATCAACTCTACTTCAATAAAATAAATTTAATAATTAAAGGATGGTTTGGTGGCAAGTCAGTGAGAAGTCTCCTCAGAGCACATTAAATACAAGTCATTGAAATTTTTTTCCCAAATAATGAGAATCCTGACGGTGCCTGATTCTGTTGCAGGACTCAGAGAGTCAGAGACAGTGTTTCTGGCCCTTTCCATCAGGGCTGCAGGATAGCAGCCTCAGCTCTAGAAACCAAGGTAGGAGGAAAGAGTAAGATGTTTGAAAATAATCATGGTTTGATTTGGTTGCTCCATGTTATCTGTATTATCAGTTTACAGTTTGCAAAGCTACATATACATATAAAATATTTAAAGAGAAGTGGCTATGTATTCATTAAATAGAAGTTTTATTGGATAACTGCTTGCATATCAATGAACTGTTTCTTTACTTTAATGCTATAAAATGTGCTCTCATTTACAGGTTAGACAGCTGTTGCTTTCATTTAATCTCTAAGTCTTGATTTTTCAACCCTGCAGAAAATATGTCTTAAAAAATTCCTTTCCAGGGGTAAGAGTATAATTAGTGTAAGAATAATTTGTCCTAATGACAAGCTGACACCAGTTAAGACGAAAAACTTGAGAGACATCTCAGACAAATTTATGTCTCTTTTGGTTAAGAAACATCAGTCCTGACACACTCATCTTGGCTCACTCACCATTCCTTCCATGGATTTATGTATTGGATTTATGAAGAGCTTTTTCCTCTACTCACCCAATTTCATTTCCTTCAGCTCGGTGACTGTCATGGTTCCTACTTGTCTATCTGATGGTATCAAGCCTCGTCAGGTTTGATTTGGTAAGAACGTCATTTCCTGTTTTCCCCCCTCACACAAATATTGACAACTGGAAAATAATGAACAGTTAATGCACTTTTGGGCAATTCTGAATTCAAAGACCTTTACATTCTAACTGATTAATTGTCCCCCAAAGCAAAGTGGATTTGGATCACAGACTTACAGTTTTTAGGCTTCTGATTTGCATTTTCTTCTTTTTCTTTTCTATTAAATGTGCTTATAATAGCAAACGTCATTGCTCCACATAACATGTCAACAACAATCTGCAAGGCAAAAGGCAAGATGTGCTAAATGGGGACTGACTTCCTCTCTGTAGTTAAAAGCAGTTATACTTTATATTCTCTAAAGGGAAGGGATGACATTTGATTTAGTGACCTAAATGGATGAAGCTGAGGCAGCCCATTCCTCGCATTTCATGGCTGACTCGAATAGGGCAGGGATTCTAGAAGTTTCCGGTTAGCAGTGTGGGACTAAGAAGTGCTGAGTCGGTGAGAAAAGGCAGAGCCCAAGTGGGACTGAGCAGACAGGGGTGTACAGGGCTTTATAATCGGAAGCAAAATGGCTGGAACCACGGGCTCTAACAGTAGGTGCCAGCGCTCACTCTCAGAAGCCAGAAAGAGCCCAAACCCTCAGAAGTCACAGGTTGAGATCACATGGGCCACCCTGCAGTGGAGACCAGAGGGGATCCTGTTCGTCACTGTGGGTTTCTGGTTCCCACTGAAGGAACTTCTTGTGAACATCTCAGAGTTTGTACAAGTGTGGCCTTCTCACTCATGGAGAGATGGCTGTGCCACTGAGGGGATATTCCAACACGCAGACATCTCTAAGGGGCAAAATACTTAGAGCCTATTTTCCCAATGTTGCTTTAAACTCTCATTACCTGAGAGCACTCAGTTCTTAGGAGCAGGTGACATGGTCCTGAATGAGAAATGGTCCTGCTCTCATGGAAGTGCCAAGTCCACTGAACTTAGAAAGATGGGTGCATTGAAACTTCTTGTAGGAGTATAGTAAAATAAATCATCATAGGTCCAATTTTGCATCATAAAACTATAACAAATATTTAAATGCCAATTTGATAAGCATGTCATAAACACACTACAAAATAATTGTATGTCAAATGATTGCAACGAAGAAATAAAATTTGTGACCAATAGATTTACAAAAGAAGAGAGACCCATAAAATCAGCATAATTTATTGTAGGAGTTTGAAACACCGTGATTAAAAAGCTCTAAAGTGGGAAGCAGTGTGCTGAATATTTTCCGTAACTATGCCATTAAAATACAAGCTTTCGTTTAAAAAAAAAAAGCAAGCAAGCAAGATGGGTGCAATTACAGAAACGTGGACAACCTATAAAGCCTGACTTGCTCTAGCCCTGACTGTACCCCTTACTTTTCAAACATGCCTGTTACAAAGAAGGGTGTGAAGACAGGAATCTATGTTTCTTATTTATATAGATGAAAGTTTGTAACGCTTATAACAGGCTAAGGATTTATGTTACAAATTGTGAAAGTGTCAATTCTAGGGTTCCTTTATCCTCACATTGCAGAATGTTTGGGTAACGAGCATTTCACCGTAGAACAATTAAAAAATGAATTAAATGGCCATGGGTGGTGAGTTTGCTCCTGTTTTTCTCTTTGTTTTTAGTATTTTTGCTACTTGTTAATAATTCCCAGAGGGGGAAAAAAGGAAAGCACTATGTTTGCTCTTAGGGCATTTGTGTAGTAAGATTTGAGAGCTGTTAACCAGGTGATCATATAGTTTATCATACAAACCAATTCACTTTGAGAACAAAAAGAAATCACACAACAAGAGGCTTAAACTGAGTCTCTCTTTAGTAAAATGGGGTGTGTTTTTACCCTTTAGTTTTCTGATGACCTCTATAGAAATGATCAGCATACAAATATGAGTTTCTTATAGAGGAATAACTCACCGTCTTTAAAATTTACACAGGGTGCTGCATTCTCCGACTTCATCCCACCCAATGTCTAGGTTTAATACTCCAGCTGAAATTTTTTGTGGGTGAGAATATGAAATGACTCCAAGCAGTTTTGTAACTCATTATGGACCTTAAATATCCACACTACACAAGTCCTCCTTTCATTAAATTGACTGTGGAAGGAAAGAAGACAGGGAAAGAGGCGTAAGAAGGAAGAAAAATGGAAAGTAGTCAAGAATCCGCCATGTCATAAAAGAATCCAAGTACTTTTAACTGGTTCAGGCAGAAAGCATAAAAAATCCGGCTAAATACAGAGATGACGTCTTCTCTTGGTGAGACAAAATCGCGGTGGTAACTCAGCGCGAACATTCCTTAAAATGGTGCCTTTTTCTTTCCAGATGGTGGAAGCCTCCACATTTTGGTTCTGAGCCACTAGAGGGCAATCGAGCCCCGGGGAGAAAACAGCCTTTAACAAAGAACGCTCCCTCGGTGCCCCCATCCCGCCCCCAGATAAATCACACACCATTAAAAAGGAAGAAAGACAGAAGTCACAGGGAGAATCGGGATGGAAGAAAACATGTTATAGCCTTAAGACACTTCTCCTTTAAGTCCTGAAGTGCAGGAAAAAAGGAAGGGTCGTTTCAACATATCCTGAAAAGAACTGAAATGGAAATTCTCACATTTTACAGAATGAATGAGAGGGACTGAAACAATTCTTTAAGTTGAGAATTATAAGAATCCCTCCCCCATCCTTTTTGGGGCAAATGGCCAACTACAGAAAATAGATTTCTGAAAGTCAAAGAAAAGGAGGAAATAAAGTGAATTGGGTTGTAATCATAGATTTTCAATCACCTAGCTCTTATATTTTGAACTCTTTCCTCTGGTACTTTTTGTTATGGTAATGAGTCTATGTATGGGACTCAGATGATTGAACATTTCCTCTCCCCACCCTTTTGTCTTTTTCCTCCCGATGGAGAGTTCAAAGACTGGTAGTGATGGTGACTGAGTTTCTATTGTTTTAGGTGTTTTTCAAAAATTCACCACATAAAACAAGATGAGATTATATGTCTTAACAAAAATGCTTTATTTCCCTTTTTGCTCTGACCCCCGCGAAAGGAGCAAGTCATTTTTGTGACTGATATGTTCTACTGTATCATCCTTTAAATTTAGAAATTTCTCAGTTTCTAAATGTATTCTTAGTATCAAGGCATCTGTTTTTTAGTACGGCATATGCTCAAGAGAGTTACAGAGATGACATTTTGTTCAGGTTTAGAGAGGAATCTGGTGAAAAGACTTGCCCTGTTAGGGAGAAATTCAGTTTCTATCATTAGTACTTAGACTGTATATGTTTGCATGTTTTATTCACCCATTACTTAAAAATCAAGACACCACTGAAAAAAAAATGTGTTGCTAGATTTTTCCAGAGTATGTTTCAAATTTACAAAGAAAACGGAGTAGAAAGGAATTTGTCTATATGCATCGTTGCTTTAAGTAATAGTTGTATTCTGCAAAAGATGTTTGTCGATTGTTTTCTAAATGGAATCGTATTTTTTTACTTGACTTACATGAAAACTTCAGAGATGCTTTAGCTGTATTATTTGTCAGTGATTTCTAACATTTAGCTTCGAGGTTGTTTCTCTGTCTGGAAAGCAAACAATCCAAAAACACTCCCATGCACCAGTTATTATTTTATAAAAGAACTCTGGAAATTTACTTTCAAATTGAAAAACCACTTGGCAATATGAAAAAGTAATCCTAATTTATCTCTTTTGTGAAATGTAGGCTTCCATTCTGAGTTTTCTGGAAACAGTTTCTACCTCTTCTTTATACTTTTTGGTCAAGGATCATACGGACCGAACGTGTCTAAAGTATTACTATATATAAATGGTATCCTTAATACAATAGCACAGGTAATACTCTCATTTCTCCCTTAAAGAATACTTAAGAGCTATATTTTCCAAGAGTTCTGAACAATTTCATAGTTCTATTTCTATTTAAATGAGGGAAATTTCTAAGGGAAAGATATTTTCTGCATTGTCCATTCAATGACTGTCAGATGAATTCTGTTATTTTTCCCTAGTAAGTAGAAATTTATTGTTGAAATAATTTTACCAGGAAAGCAAATGCTGTTGTTCAATACTACCTTTTCTGGGACTAAGACATTGGGGGTTTGGAAGAACAATCTTCAAAGTTAGTGTATTTGTTTTACTTTTCTAAAATATCAACTTATTGCCTGAGAAAATGAAGGCAGAATATCAAGTCTGTTGGGAAAAATAGAAATGTTTGAGGTCTAGTTATTCACTGGTGCTTGTCCCGACCCCCAGAGAGGTTGGAGTATATAAACACTGGACATGACAAAGTAATTGAAATATATAAAAGAAATTTAACAGTCAGATAACATCTCTACTTAGATACAATTGCCTTAAACATACAGCTCTTACAGTTTTCAAACGTCAATCTAATTTTCTTTGAAAAATGAAACTAAGATTTTATGAGTTTAAAATTGTAGCATAGTAGCTCATGTATTTACTATATTCAGATCAAAGGTATCAGGTATTGAGTAGAATCATCATAGTATTAAAGCCAAACCAATCATGATCCAAAGTCTTCTTTCTCCCTTTACCTAGGTGGCCTCAAAGATGCTTTGAGAGTGTGTGTGTGTGCGTGTGTGTGTGTGTGTTGGATGTGAGATTCCCTAGAAAATTAACTCAAAGAAAGATGAGTAATAATATATTTATTCATGTGATAGGTCATTAGTTAGATATAAGCTTTTACCACTATGCTTATATTATTTCTACAAGTAAAAATCCTATTGACATATAATATACAATATTGTATTTATGCAATTCAAGGAGTTTTTATTATGCTGCTTTATGCTGAGGGGGTACAAACATTTAAAAATATATTTATATTATACATATAAGAGTTTCGATTTCATTGGGAATAGGCAATACATTCAAGCTGAGAGAAAAAGCAAGGCAATAGAAATGATCATTATGACTGTTGTACTTAGCATTAATCTCAGTGCTTTATAAGTGAAGACCTTCTTTAACAGCTTCATAAGGTACTGACATTATTCTCATTTTACAAATGAGTAAACTGAGGAACAGAGAGGTTAATTAAATTATCCAAGATAGCACAGCTAATTAGTGGAGAAGCCAGAGGTCAGACCTAGACATTGTGGCCCCAGACATTACACTCTTCATCACAGCACTGCACTGCCTCCTCTTGTGTGATTAAATGCCAGAAGGAGCTGTTCCAACCCTCAAGTTCATGGGCTTTCATCAAAGTCACAGTAGTAATATTCATTATTGTAGTGGTTAACCAGGTGATTCAATATTTGGGTGAACAATTCATATCACCCTCCTTTCATGCTCATATTTTAATTGATATTCAATTAAATTAATTGCCATTCAATTAAATTAATTGCTTAGTGTTTATGTGTTTTTAAATTGAATCTAATTTAAAAATTCTCAAGTTTCTCACATCTACCCATTTTGAGAAAGATATAATATTGTCTGGCATTTTAACTAGATAGATTACAAACACAATTTTTATTGTGGTTATAAAAAAGGGGGAAAGCTTTTTTGCTTTCACTGACTGAAAAATCCAGAAGAAAAAGTCTTTACTTCTGCCCACCCATTAATCAAAAAAAAGGTAAAGCTAGACCTTTTCTGATTATTTAAGTCCCTGACTGACTTAGATAACATGATAGTGGACTTTTTCATTGCTTAATCGGATTTTGGGGATCTCAAAGTTCAACGTGATGAAATCAATCATTCAAAAACTTCCATCAACAATACAAAGTATTATTTGGTATAGGCATATAGAAAGAAAGTTGGTATAGTTGTTTGTTAGCATATATTGCTTTTATGTAAGTCAAATTTGTGGAGTAATAGTCGATTTACTTTGGTTTTATATTGAATAATGGGATGAAAAATAGGATTAGTACAAGCAGATGAAAGTCAGTAAATCAAGCCTTGGGTAAGATTTATTTTTTTCTTCTTCTGTGCCGTGAGTATTTTACATACAACTGAGTATTTGAAAGGCATTTTTCCTTACAAATTATTTTTATTTCTCATAAATCTAGTGTTTTTGGCTGATAGGAAGTTTAGAGGCATATTTGCATTGCAACCATGGAAAGGCTACAGCGTTGTGAGTTACTTTCACTTGCTCTCTGTCCTGGCCTTCTGTTATTTTATTTAGCCTGTCTGTTGATCTATTTCTTTTGATCCCTAACTAGTATATTTTCCAGGTTTCACCTGATGGATATATAGATGATAAGTACAACACGTAGCCCTGCTCACTGATATTTTTTCTTTCACTGTAACCTTAAGTTCTAGTTCAAGCTCTCATTGGGGCTGAAAGATAAGACGTAAATCTCAAGATGATGCAAAAAGCATAAATTGTTCGTTTTCTTTATCCTTGAGAGCGTCTTGACTTCATAGGCTGTGGAAAAGTCACACTATGCAATCTGATTCGCTCCTAAATACTGTAACATCAGCGTTTGCAGTGGGAAGAGGAGGAGCAAATGGGTCTGAGAGTCTCTCCTTGTGCTGGGAAAGTAGTCTTACCTTCCACGCTGTGCCTCACGTTCCACTCCTCACCTTGGAGACTCCTGATGTGATTTTGTGGAGGTTTGTTGTGGTCCCTCATCCGCTTCCACGGATGCTGGGTACCAGGCACACCTGGTCCTGATGCCCCAGTGGTGGCGCTTCCTGTTTGCAGGCTCTACAGTGGCGTCGACGGAAGCACCTCCACTCCCACTAGGTCTTGTTTCCTTGACTTCTTTTCCAGATGCTGAGAAGAAGCATTTGAAAAGCATAATTCAATGGAAGGTCTTCCAGTAGAATCTGTTGCCAGCGGCCGTCATCATGGCTGGCATGACATTCACCTTGGTAACAGACTTCTCCCATTTCCCAATAATTTACACATTTAATAAAATGTGTATTGAGCTTCTTCTATTATTATTACATGCCAGCCACTCTGCCATATTTCTTGAGGTATTGTGTCCTTATAATCTCTCTCTCTCTCTCTTTCTCTCTCTCTCTCTCTCACACACACACACACACACCGTCCCTATCCTTATGGAGCTTGTGTTGAAGGGAGAAGATAGAAAATTAAGCAAATAAGTAACTAAGGTAATTATCAGTTTTGAAAAGTGCTAGGTGATTCTCTGGTGGTCCAGTGGTTAGGACTCCACACTTTCACTTCTGAGGGTGCCGGTTCGATCCCTGGTTAAGGAACTGAGATTCCCCAAGCCGCACGGCGCAGCCAAAAAAACCAAAAAGACCAAGAAAAGTGCTAGGAAAGAAACTTATAGGTGCTGTAATAGAGAAAAGCTGGAGGATGGGGGGCTGGATGGACCTCCAGGGAAGGTCTCCATGAGGGTTTAGTGAGTATATTCAACCTATCCAATGTATATATTTCTATTTTATTATTATTTGGTTGCATGATAGCTTTCAAGTAAATTTAGAACTTTTATGAAAGCAGCAGGATTTAAATAATACGTAGCAGCAATTGCTAGCTGCCAAACTAATGGTATAGACATAAATGCATATGAAGTTTGGAACTACAAAAAAAAAAAGTAATTTGTAAGCCAGTTTCTACTTCAGTGTAGATCATCTCAATTATATGACCAGCAGGGGCCCATATTAAAATCCTGCAAATCCTATATCTAGAGTGTTTACTCCTAGTAACATCTTCTAGGGTTGCGCTGATCTACATAAAGAGAAAAGAAGTGAAGTAAACTCTGAAATGGAGTGCAGGGGGTTTGTGCAAGCTCATTCCAAATACCAATAAATGTGCCTTGAACAATGCGAAGATTTCAGATGAAAAGCATATGTTGAATGTGCTTTAGGGTCATTAGGCAGAGTAAACCCTGGACTGTTTACAGCAGTACTGGCTGTTGCTGCAGTACAGTGATTTACCAGCTTTCTTCATGTTCAGTTAGAAGTTTCTAGAGCACAGAAGTTATCAAATCTCCCACAGAGGCTGAAAATGAGAGCAAAGAAACAGAGTCAAACTCCTACCATGCTTGGCCAAGTCATTAATTTTAACTGCATTGCAATCTGAGGTCTGTTACAAAAGGACCAGAGAATCAGAGAAGTGGTAAAATAGTAAGAACTAGTTAAAAAGTAGTATTCCTGTGACATGCAGGGGGCTAACTGGAATGAATGTCGTTTACGAAGCCTAGGCTGCTTCTGGGGAAAAAATTATAGAAATATTTTTGACAGTATATTATGTATGATAAAAAGCATTGGATAATAAAATAACTAACCTTCTAGGGATTTGACAACATGCATATTTCAGTTATGCTGCAAAGTTGAAAAAAAATTCCAGTGATCAAATTAGGACTCAAAGATTTTTATTAATCATTAAGAAAATATAATTATTTACATAGGAGGCTCTCTTCATTCAAAAGAAACTGGAAAAACTTTCTGATTTGCTTTATGGAAAGTCTGTGAACGTAGAGGGTAAAAAGCATGTCTTCAATAAATTTCATATTCATTTCCGTTTTGCCCTTTAGGTCTCTGACTACCGAGTAATGGCTATTATCTCCTTTTTACCCAGGCATTCAAAGATCCTATTGACATCTGGAAGATAGCTTATTTATAAACATCATTTTTAAAATGTCAATCCACTAAAAGGCATAGCCTTACAAATGGTAAAAAAAAAAAGGAATAATCTTACAATTATTTACATAAAGAAATGGATAAAATAATAATGTATAATACCTATCTGACTGATAGAAAAAAAGAAAGACAAAGGTATGTTATCCACTTAGTAGGCAGCTGAGCACATTTCCTAATGTGTTAACATAACCATAAGGCAGGATGAGTTCTAGGTTAAATTACAAAATAAGTAAACTATGAATGTTTCTCTGTATTAGTCATTTATTGTAGCATACCAAATGACCATAAACTTACTGGCTAAAAACCAGTTTCTATGGGCTAGGAACATGGGCATGGGGCAGCTGGGTCCTCTGCCCCAGGGGGCCGAGGAGGCCACCATCAAGGTGTCAAGCAGGGTTAAGTCCTCATCTGAATCCTGGACTGGGGATGGGCCTGAGGCCTCGCTTACTTTCATGGCTGTTGGTAGGATCTAGTTTCTTGACGACTGTGAGACTGAGGGCCTGAATTCCTGATGGCTCCTAGCTGGAGACCACCTTCAGTTCCTTGCTAACTGGATGTCTTCAACATGGCGAATTGCCTCTTCAAGCCAGTAAGAGAGAGAGAGCCTGCTAGCAAGGCGGAGGTCGCTGTCTTGTGTAACCACAGACACGGTACCCCTCCATCTCTGACATAACTCTGTTGCTTAGTAGCAAGTCGTAGGTCCCACGACACTCAAGAGAGGATATTACACAGGTATAACGTCAGGGGGTGAGGGGCATCAGTGGGGGCCGTCTTAGAAGATGTTTTCTCCAAGTTCCTTTCTTGCATTCACCGCTTCTCTGCTTCCTGATTTCTGCACATGCTAAATCCTTATAGAGAAAAAAATGAAAAAACCAAAAACTAGCCACATAATTCCTACTAAGAAATGAGTAATTCTATTTCCTCTGGTTTTAAAATGTATAATACCTCTTCTACAGAGAATATGAGGTATTATACATTTTACTGATAATATATGCAATGGAAAAAACCACAGAAAATATAAAGTAGAAGGGATTGTCAAGATGACACGGAAGAAAAATGGAATGCATTTTTACTTGCTACATAAGTCTGCATACAGGTGTTACTGGCGCCCTGAGAATTTGGCTTTGATCATCATCCAGGAAGTTTTAAAGCAGTAAGCAAAAAATGACTGTTTACATAGTTCTCCATGTCTTTGAATAAAATGTGTACCATTCTTCAAGGGAAACAAAGTCCCTCCTAGTATTTACCCTAAAATAATGTATTTTTGTTTGGTTTGCTTTTTAACGGGACTTTATGTGAAGGAAACCTAGATAAGTCACCAAAAATTTTTCAACAAATGAAGATATCAGTTCTGATAGGCTCTTTTTGGTATTTTTTTCCTAACGAAATCCAGAGCCTATTTTAAACACATAACTTACAGGAGAGTAATTCTGTAGAGGCCAATATATCAAGGTCCAGTTAAGTTTTTCATGGCTCAGCTTGAGCCTGAAAATAATTGAGCCTATGTAGATTTCGAGTCTTCTAAATAACTCTACTGTTCTTAGCTGGGTTTTGATAACGTTCCATCAATGGACAGTTGGATGCTTTACTCTGTAAACTAGGCCAAGTGTGCAGGTCTCCAGTGTGACAGTTAAGGGTGAATTCACTTGTTTTGAGGATCACATGAAGGGCGTAAAGTTGACACTCTTTGAAAAAAATAAAAGAAATAACAGTATACCTTAATTTGTTTTCCTGGAAAAGGCAATGGATAAGCTAAATAAATTAATCTGCAATGGTAAAATTTGCGATGTGGTAACACATGACTGCTGGCTAGAAGTAAGTCATAGGTCTGTTATTTTATGTGCGGCTGTATATGGAAGACATGAGACCTCAGGGGCCTTCTAGGTCATAAAGCCTTCTCATGAGGGCTTGTCTGCTCACAAAGACTCCTTTGCTTGAGGATAATTTGATGGCATCAACTACTTTCTAATTTATTATACTTGTCACTCTAGGGGAAACAGAGGGAACAGAAAAAGAAATAGTGTCTTTTTTAGTGTCAGAATTTGCTTCTTAGACACTAAATTACTGATAGTAACAGAATGGGAGCAGGATTATAGCAGCTGACATTTAACTTCAATATAAATTCAATATAATCGATAAGTATTTTGTCTTTGATTAAGATTCTTTTGGTTAATATTTACTCAAGGTAGAAAGGTCAAAATTTTGTAGTCTTCTAAAAGAGTTGTAAGTAGAGTGTCATGATGTGTGCTTTTTATTATTAATTAAGGAGAAAATTAATAACAGGATTTTCAAGGAAGCTGAAGTGTGCAGATGTCATTTTTATGTTGATTCTAAATTTGTGTAGAAAATGGATGGACTGGATTAGCCTGTTATTTTGATTAAATTCGATATTTCTTTTTGTTTTTAAACATATTGTCAGCATCATGACTTTTACCAACAAATATTTGCTGAGTATCTCCTTTGTGGAGATAACTACTATAGGCCCCAGAATCCATTTTTACTTAAATAAACAGAATCTAGTTGGAGAATCAGGCTATGAATAATAAACACCACATATTTATATTAAATGTACATGCATAATATATATTAATAAATCATAAATGTCGAATGAGATGATGTGATAAGTGACCTTGAACGTGATGATGAGAACTGAAGTAAAGTCAATGTGGACTGAAGAGACCAGAGTCTCAATTAGTTCCCTGAAAAGCTATCTAGACGCAATCTATGTCATAAATAGGCCAGTAAAATTACATGGAAAATAGGAATAGAAGTAGGAAGAAAGAGAATCCATCTGTCCTATTCCCTGACTATTCTCTGTAGCCTAAAGTTATGGATTATTATTGGAGTGAGTGTTCTACAAATAGCATTGTAATATGTTGGTTTAAAAACTGTCTCTCCATTATGAAGAGCCATTTTTAATTCCAAAAGAGTGTCTTTTTGTACAGGGAAACACGTTACTGCTCTGAAAACAACACACATTCTCTTTTGCTATGAATCAAGACTGCACAAATAGAAACCAATAATACAACAGGGCTGAATAAGGGGGCAATATTTTACAGCTTGGTTGTATTTTTGCTACGCTGTTTGGATTTGGGAATAAAGATATAGGATTAAAGAAGTCTGTGGTGCAGCAGCTTTTACTGGCAGAATGTGAATTGATTTCATGCATACTGTGCAGTCAAATGATACGGGAATGAATGTTTCTTGATTTTGAGAAGCTTTCATATGGCCTGGGAACCCAAATACAAACAGAGGAAACAGTACAAGCATACATAAGGGATAGTCAGGTGGGAATATTTCTAGCTGGTTATGAAGAATATCACCAGGGCATGGATGATCTTCTAAAAGAGAGGACCAGGAAGACTTTCAAGAAAGCATCCAAATTGGACCCTTCTGCCACCAAATCATTTGAAAATACATCAACTGCTTACTATGTTCATTACGTGGGCAAAAAAGCTCCTATTATCTTATTCTAATTCAATAACATTAATTTAACATTTGCATAGTACTTTATCATAAATAACTAACATTTTAGTTTACTTGATTCTTTTAAGAATCATTTGAAGTAGGTATGTATTTTTTGATCATCATCAGTTTAAAAATGATAAAAATAATTAATAAAAGCAAAAGTTGAATAAGTTATTTTCAAATGCCTTTCTTTTGTAGGAAAATTATGTTTGGCTTTATCTTTTTTATTTCTGGAAGGAAACCTGCTTACATTGTTATTTCAAGGTGGTTGCTCTGGTGAGAAATGATTGTTTGCTTGGTTGTTCCCGAGGTACACTTTTCTTTCTCGCCCAACCCATGGCTCCTCAGAGCACATCAGGTGGATTTACCTGACTGGAAGGTTTTGATGAGTGAGACTTCATAACCTCATTAGCTTCTAGTAAAGCGTGGTTTGCTTGGGGGAAAAGTAGTCACCGTCAGCCCCCATCAGAATAAGAGAGAAGTTACAGCTATTTACCTAATGCTATTCTGGACCCAGCGGGAGAATAAAAATAAATGTTCTCATTTTAAATTGCCTGAGGAAAAAGTTCAAAGCATTACCAACCTGGTATTACATTTTCATGAGGTCACAACTATTAGAACCTCAGGTCCCTGCAAAGCATGGTTCCATAGTTTATATTGGTTTCCCATAGAAATAATGTCAAATTATAAAACATCAAGATTGTCTCAGTATATTTTAATACATTGAGTAATGCTACTGATATCATAAACAGATGAAGAGCATTGATTGAGGTGAAAATAGCAAAATAATTTAATGTGTGAAACCTGATTAAACAATTAAAAGGAAAATATATTTTATTCAACTTTATACGCCTGTTGAGTTTTGTAGATAAAGAGAGAATTGATACATGGTTGTGATTATGGTAAAAGATATCTATGATAATGGTTGGAAAATAAACAGAAGGCTAAGGTGTGTTAGGGTTCATGCTGGAATATTTTGAATGCTCACTAAATAATTCAATAGATTCATGAGATTACGGATAGCATGTATGACTTTAAAGGAAAATAAATATTTCATCTGGGGTGAAGTAAAATATACACAGGTAGTAAGTTTTATCATCTTTCTAACAAATCTTACCCTTCTGGATCCCAATTGTTTTATTAGTGCAAGTGAAACCATATACTTGACTTATGGAATTTGAGTATCTTTTCTACTGTATGTTTCCTGTTTTATGGGAGGTTTTTTTTTTTCCTACATCTCAAATTTACGTTTTGTTTTTGAGTTGGTAAAACTCTTCCACTTTGCCAATTAATCTTTGAGATTGTCATAGATAAAGTTTTCAGTCATTCCAGAAAATATTTAATTTGCTCATTCATGGCTAGAACCTATTTTGTTGTCTAAATACTTGCCCCAATACAGATCCTGTATTGTTAGACTGCCTTTCTTGGGTCCATGTATCTTCTCTTTCCTATCAGGCTTTCTTTGAATATGTTTAGGAAGTGGAGTTTAATGTTGTTAAATTTAGATGGTAGGTTCTGATGCTCAGCTCACGGTTATGATGGGGAAGTAGGCACTCCAGCTCTTTTCCATAGCAGAAGGAGAAGAGGAAAGTCCCTACACATATCTAGTTCCACTTCAGTCCTACCGAGGTGTCGTTACATATTAATGATAGTTGTTGCTGCAAATGGACACTGTATAGTAGTCATTACTGAGGTTTAATTAAACACGGATCAAAAGGATTCATACAGATTTAGGGCTGAATGGTGGGAACTTCCATATCATATCAAAGAAAGAATCTTTTCCCCAGAACTTTAAAAATGCTTTGAAAATCAATGGTAAAGTTATATCAGAAAGAGAGAGAAACTGGTGAATGGTTTTTGATAATTACCCCAGGGGTGGTAGACTTTGGCCTCTGACTTCAATTTAAAAATAGTTGATTAGTTTTTTAAGGAATCCCACTTCTGGACATATCTGGAGGAAACCAGAATTTAAAAAAAAATGCACCCCCAAGGTTCATTGTAGCACTATTTATAATAGCCAAGACATGGAAGCAACCTAAGTGTCCATTGACAGGTGAGTGGATAAAGAAGAAGTGATATATATAAAATGGAATATTATGCAGCCATAAAAAAGAATAAAATAATACCATTTGCAGCAACATGGAAGGACCTAGAGATTGTCATACTAAGTGAAGTAAACCAGACATAGAAAGACAAATATCATATGATATCACTTATATGTAGAATCTAAAAAAAAAAAGATACAAATGAACTTACATACAAACCAGAAATAGATCCACAGACATAGAAAACAAACTTACAGTTACTAAAGGGGAAGAGGGGGGAGGGATAAATCAGGAGATTGGGATTTACATATACACACTACCATATATAAAATAGATAAGCAACAAGGGCTTACTGTATAGCACAGGGAACTCTACTCAATTTCTTGTAATAACCTATAAGGGAAAAGAATCTGAAAAATAATATGTGTGTGTGTGTGTATGTGTGTGTATAACTGAATCACTTTGCTGTACACCTGAAACTAACACAACATTGTAAATCAACTATACTTCAGTTTAAAAAAAAACCCAAAAGTTGATTAGTTGCTTAGCTGAAATTGTCTGCTCCTTAAGCTATAACTTGGATTCTGCATCTGTGAGAGACCCCCAAGGTTCTAGCCCTCGGGGGCCTCACACTTGAAAATTGTCTTTCTATGCTCACCACAATGCTGATCTCCAGAAGGACAGTGTTTGCCTGTGGGAGGATCCAGGAGGTAGAATAATGGAATGTGGTTTCAGAACTTGTTATAGACAGCCATATCTGTACCCAAAGCGAAGGCCAAGGTTTCCACAGATGAAAGGTAATTCAGCCTCAGCTCTCATCCCACTTCCCCTCAGGAAAAATCTGCCAATTGAGCTGTTTTGGTTTAAAACAGGATGTCAGGCTAATTTTATCTTTTTTTTTTTCTTGTGCTACTTCTTTGTCCAGCTCAGCAATCTGATGTTCCTATTTATGCGTAAGACTGCAGTTCAGAATGAGGAAATGACAGGCTTATCAAAAAGACAAAATATTCACTTGGAAATACAGGAAAATTCATTCTAATCTAGTTCTTCAATCCCTCTTGTTTCCTTCCATAGACATAAAATTGTTATCAAGGTCTATGGCCTTCAAGAATAAAGAATACATTTTTCATCCTCTCATGTTTCTTAGGTGCAGCCTGATGACTGGGTTCTAGCCAGTGGGCTGTAAAAGGATGTGGTCCATGGCAGTTTCTCGGGGCATCCTCTCAGAAACACTGGAGGAGACTTTTAGCCCTGTGTCTCCCTTTTTCCATCCTGTGGTTTGAAATGAGGAGTTTAGGGCAGGCTGCCCCAGAATATGCCACTTCGGCATGTGGATATTTCAAGCTGAAGACAACTGGGGCCCAGAAGTCTCAGGAAGAGAATTTTACCTCCTTCTTAGCTGCCTAAAAGAATTTAAACAGGGGGCCTGTACCAGGAAGAGAGCTATTACTAGAGATACCTTCTTATATCAGGAAGACCTACCTGCCTGGCATAGCAAACGTCTGTTTACCAAATATTTGCTCTTCTCATCTTCCTGTGAATTGTCTTCCTCGCCTTCGAAGCCCCAGACCCCTGCCCCCTTTTCCTTAGCTCAGGATGTGGTATAAACCTCAGTTGCCTGAGTGGTTGGAATGGAGGACTCCCGTTTGTACATACTTAAATTTGTTATTTTCTCCTGTTAGTATGCTATACGTCAATTTACTTGTTAGGCCAGAAAATAACCTAGACGGGAAGAAGGGAAAATTCTACCTTCCCAACATAGACATGGACATGGGGGCTGGTGCTCTGTTTGGACTGTGTTCCTGAGGGCCACACCTAGAAATGGGAAGAGAAACTCATGTGTGTGTCTGAGGTCTTTGTAGAGCTTTTTTGTTGACCTTGCAGGACTGCTTTGCCCACCCTGAAATTGAAAATCCAGACTTAAACAAGAGGGGGAATTAAACTTATGACTTGTTAAGGTTATTGTATTTTGAATCTTCTGTTATTCACAGCTGAAACTAATCTTAATTAATACTTTAGAATTATTTTGTCTTAAAGTTATTATTTTGTTTTAAAAATTGTGTTTAAAAGTTTTGTTTTAAAGTCATTAATAGTTTAAAACTGTTTTGCTTTTTATTTGTGTGCGCCAGTTGGTCAGGCATAATTAAATTAAGCCATAAATACTCAGACTTTTTAAAATTACAGTTTGAAAGCCTACTATAAAGACATTACAGAGCCTTAAGAAATATTCTGGCAATACATGTATTTTCAAAGGCAGAGATTTATTAAAATATGACATAAATCTAGCTTCTGTGTAGTAGTTTAATGCAATTATACATGCCTGACAACGGTCCCTACAAAATTGCTATCAATAAGAATTTAAATAATACTGTTGAATTCAATTAAACATTTTTACTTACAGTACGGATTTTTATTTGGAATCCTAAAATTCTCTAATATGGATAACAGCATTTACACTAGCAGCGTCCAAATAAATGTTTTAAATAGCTTGCATGAACTACAAACTAGAAAGAATTGCATTCTAGTATGTTGGTTTCACTAATTTAATGTTAGTCAATAAGTACTCTGTTCAGCAAACAGAAGAGGGTGTATGGACTGAATATTTTTGTCCCCTAAAATTCATGTGCTGAAGCTCATCATACCCCAATATGGTGCTATTTGGAAGTGGGGATTTTGGAAAGAATTAATTTAGAGTTAGATCAGGTCGTGAGGGTGGGGTCCTCATGGTGGGATTAATGGCCTTATAAAAAGGGGAAGTCAGAGATGTCTCTCTTTTCCTGCACGCACACCCTGAGGAAAGGCCATGTGGCGGCACAGAGAGAAGGTGGCCGTCTGCAAGCCAGGAAGAGGGTCCCCGCCAGAAACCGACCACGCTGATACCCTGATCTCAGAATTCCAGCCTCTAGAACTGCGAGAAATGAATGTCCGTTGCTTAATCCACCCAGTTTAAATCATTTTGTGATGGCAGCCTAAGCAGACTAAGACAGCGGACTATTTGATAAAAACCCACGTCACCATTGCAGGTTAATGGGAATGTTGAGTCATCTTAGTGGGACAGTTGCCTTTGCTGTGACAGTTCTCGTTGGCAGATGGTAGTCTACTTTACTGGCTGAATTTTTCTCTTTCTGTAGCCAGGGTTTTGCAGGCAATCATGGGGTTGTATACAGTACCATTATTGCCAAGTACTCCTGTTTCAGAAGACCTTCTCAGGTTTTGATCTTTCTGTGATATCTGGCTTACTGTGTGCTGTAATTCATTTCTCTAAACATTCTTCTAAGTTCTTTCCCCGTATCTTTGGGCATTAAGGACGACTGGGCTTCCTCAGTTAGCCCCCTCCAGCCCTTCCACAGGATGTCTCTGCTTTGTCTTCTTCTTCTCCAGCCTTCTTCCTACCTTTGCAGAATCCTCTGGAAATCTGTGCAAAGGAACCCATGTCACTCCCACCTTCTTCAAGATATTCTGCATTTAAAAATCCAGTAGAAATGCATGAGAGTGCGTTGAGTTTTTAATACGCTTTTACAGCTATGATCTGCAAACTCCAATTGGTTGTCAACCAGGAAAGAAAGGTGAAGATACCATAAAGGACTGTGTTCCTAATACTGCTTCATTATAATATTTTATTCATTGGATCATTTTACATGGAGTATATTTATACCTGAATATGCAGTTAACCATTGAAAATAAGCTGATTATACCAATCTTATTTTTTTCAAAATTATGGACCATTGTTACATTTTGGTGACACTGACATTTTGCAGACTTTTTTTCCAAATGGTAACAAGCCACCAGAGACGTGTTATATGAATGGATGATGACAAAGAGAATTCAGTTGGTATCTCGAGAGTATTCTTATTTTTGGCCACAATATCAAGATGCTGTTAATAAGATGCACTATTCAAACGTGCACAGGCTTCACTGACTGTATTACTTTAGACATGAATTCAATTTTTAAAAGATAGCCTGATACAGGAGTCATGTTACCCTGCTGTGATTTTTGACAACACTTAAGTCAGCTAAACAAAGCAACCAAATATGATTGTGTTGCATTTTATATGAATTTCAGAGCATATTTACAGGAGGTCAGTTAAAACGTCAGTTTCCTTGTCTATTTTCCTTTTGGTAAAACGTTTTTTGACAAACCATGACATGGTCTCCTAAGCAGGATTTGTACAATTTTCTACAGCTCTTAAACCTGGAGCTTTTAATGTGAGAATGGTTTGATTTGTGTGTTTACGAGTCTTGAGAACAAATGGAACTAGACTAACATTTTCTGAGCATCTTACACAGGAAACTTTAAATTTTTTGCAGATTCAGGTTAATCATGTTTTTTATTAAAATATTTTCATGTTAAATTAATTGTATTTTTAAATAATACTTTTGAGCTATGACTCTATCAGTGTGAGACAATTGATCTTGAAATAGTATGAAACAATGCTTTTCTGAATCAATTTCACCCAAAAAATCTGATCTTAAAAAAAAAACCCTGGACTTTCCTGGTGGCGCAGTGTTTAAGAATCCGCCTGCCAATGCAGGGGACACGGGTTCAATCCCTGGTCCGGGAAGATCCCACATGCCAAGGAGCAACTAAGCCTGCGTATCTAGAGCCGGTGCTCCACAACAAGAGAAGCCACTGCAATGAGAAGCCTGTGCACCACAACGAAGAGTAGCCCTGCTCGCCACAACTAGAGTAGGTCGGTGCACGGCAACGAAGCCTCAACAGCCAAAACTAAATAAATAAAATAAATAAATTTACCAAAAAAACCCCCCAAAATTAGTCAGTATACATTGATATAAAAGATCAAATAAGAAACTCTTAAAAATCTAAAAGCAAATTCAAGTGAGGCAAGATTGTAGCACATAAATATATGTATCTGATTTTGCTATATCCATTCTTCTCTGAATCTATGCAGAGGTTTTCAAGCCGATGCTCATGGAATTAAGTGAGGCTTGACTGCTTTTGACTACGAGTTGCCTAATTTCGTAAACTTTATGTCTTTAATAAAATTGAAAAGAGCTGAAGGAACACATGCATTGCAATGATTCAATTTTTCTTGTTTAACTAGTTCCCAACAGTCTGCTTTCAATACCCTAAATAAAGAGAGTGAAGGGAAATCTGAGGGTCTCAAAATTATAGCTAAAACTCACTGTCAATTTCTAAATCATAAACCACTTCATAATTGTGGTACTTATGAACGTTCATGATTACTTCTTGTCTGATTGACAGCTTCAGACTTCTTGTTGCATATCAACCACCATCAAGTTTCACTTGGACTTGGGGTTAAATTGTTAGGATCCACATGCTGTTGTCAAGGAGGAGCTGATTGGCTGTGATATTTACCAGGTTATCCTGTGATTCCAACATTAAATGTGAAACATTTTCACATATGCAGATGTTTTCACTGACACATAGTAGTTTTAATATTTTCAAAAATGCACATTGTAATTTTTTAACATAATTAATCTGAAAAAAACCCACCTGACCCTCATAGCTCCCTCATCCCTAGAATGAAGATAAAATAAATTATTATAATAGATGTGAGATTTTCTTTAATGAACATCCATTCAATCACTCATTCATTTATGTAACAAATAGTTATTGAGTATGCATTATGGGCCAGGTTCTACAGATATAAACTTTTCCTTGGTAACATTTTAATCATGGATCTTAGGTCTTTACAGCATCTAGGGTAATTTCTGAGTATCTTACACAGAAAAATTTAAAGTCTTTGCAGATATAGGTTAATCATTTTTTATATTAAAATATTTTCATGTTAAATTGTGTTTTAAATAAGGCTTTTGCACTTATGACTATCCATCGACATGAGACAATTGGACTTGAAATAGTATGAGACAAAAGTTTTCTGAAGCTATTTTCCACCAAAATCTGATATTAAAAAAAAAATAGGTACATGATAAAAAGTAGGAAAAAAATCTCCCCACAGACAGAACTATGTCTAATTGCTCAGTGTCTACATATCTGCTCTCTGTTTATAAACTAAAAATTGAGAAAATAAGGCATATTAAGGGTATTCCACTGAATATTCAGTTGTTTATAAAAATAAGTTTCTACATTTCTCTAATAATTAGTGATGCTGAGCATCTTTTCATGTGCCTCTTGGCAATCTGTATGTCTTCTTTGGAGAGATGTCTACTTAGGTCTTCCGCCCATTTTTTGATTGGGTTGTTTGTTTTTTCATATTGAGCTGCATGAGCTGTTTATATATTTTGGAGATTAATCCTTTGCCCATTGCTTTGTTTGCAAGTATTTTCTCCCATTCTGTGGGCTGTCTTTTCATCTTGTTTATGGTTTCCTTTGCTGTGCAAAAGCTTTTAAGTTCAATTAGGTCCCATTTTCTTATTTTTGTTTTTATTTTCGTTACTCTAGGAGGTGGGTCATAAAAGATCTTGCTGTGATTTATGTCAAAGTGTGTTTTTCCTATGTTTTCCTCTAAGAATTTTATAGTGTCCAGTCTTACATTTAGGCCTTTAATCCATTTTAAGTTTATTTTTGTGTATGGTGTTAGATAGTGTTCTAACAAACACGGGTCAGAATGGCCTTTATCAAAAAACCTACAAACAATAAATGCTGGAGGTGGTGCAGAAAAAAGCACTGTTCCTTTTGCACTGTCGGTGGGAATGTAAATTGATACAACCACTGTGGAGAACAATATGGAGGTTCCTTAAAAAACTACAAATAGAACTACCATATGACCCAGCAATCCCACTACTGGGCATATACCCTGAGAAAACCATAATTCAAAAAGAGTCATGTACCACAATGTTCATTGCAGCACTATTTACAATAGCCAGGACATGGAAGCAACCTAAATGTCCATTGCCAGATGAATGGATAAAGAAGATGTGGTACATATATATAATGGAATATTACTCAGCCATAAAAAGAAATGAAATTGGGTCATTTGTAGAGGTGTGGATGGACCTAGAGTCTGTCATACAGAGTGAAGTAAGTCAGAAAGAGAAAAACAAATATCGTATATTAACACATATATGTGGAATCTAGAAAAATGGTACAGGTGAACATATTTGCAGGTCAGGAATAGAAACACAGACGTAGAGAACGGATGTGTGGACACAAGGGTGGGGGGATGAATTGGGAGATTAGGCGTGATATAAATACACTACCATGTGTAAAATAGATAGCTAGTGGGAAACTACTGAATAGCACAGGGAGCTCAGCTCAGTGCTCTGTGATGACCTAGATGGGTTGGATGAGGGGGAGAGAGGTCCAATAGGGAGGGGATATATATATACATATTGTACAGTAGAAACTAACACAACATTGTAAAGCAATTATACCCCAATAAAAAAAAGATATTTAAATAGTGAGAGAAAAAAAGTTTCTACAAATGAGTTTAGTATTATTTCTTAAAATTCTGGTTATCTGATGCCACCTGGACATACTTTATGATAATAATTAAAAAATACAGCTTTTGTAACATGGAAGATACTTTGAATTGTTTTGGGATTAGCTAATCTTATAATTTGTTATGAAAAATAAATTGAAGGAAACAGAAAAATGGGGGGCTCTTCCTTTGAAGATGGTTTTCTGTGCTTGAAAACAAAACCAAGTCCATATTTCTATTTAGGGTACAGATAGCTGGTCTGTTTCTGCTTTTAGTCATGAACACATCATGAGTTACATGATAGCTTTGCACTGGCAAACGTGACACAGCCAGGCCTGCAAGTCTGTCTTGCTCAGTAGGAGAAAAGCTGAAGAAAAAATAATGAGCTATCCTTCCCTTCCCCACACATCACACATGTTTCACCATACCTCCTCCGCTGGCCTCTAAGGAAGCTCCAAGTCCAGACTAGGAAGTAACATCTTTGGGGAGGAAGGGCCAGGGAGGGAGAATGTGGCTTTACTCTGGACAGGAGATTTGTGCTATTAAAGATCTGAGCCCTAATGTCAGATTTAGGCTGCTCTTTTTGGCATGTAACTCACATCCTGTTGGGATGGAGCTGGGAGGTTGGGTCCTCTGGTAGTCTCAGGACTGATGAGAACCAGGGTACAATCGTGGTTGTCCCGAAGGAACTGAAACACTGTCTTGTGTAGTGGCATCTCTCTCAAGAGAAAGGATGCTTCAACATTTGAAAACTTTGTACCCTGGCTGACTCCTTATTTTTAGTTTTTCTTTTTGTCCATATAGCCAGTGAATAGGTCACTTCATTTCTCAGCCCCATGCATTAAGTAGAGCTCAATTCTACTGAACCGTGCACATGACTAAGGTGAGATCAGGACTCAGTGTACATCATAATCCACATGAAAATCTATCTGACAAATTATATTAAAGCCCTTTTGTGGTTATTTCTATATAAACAAAGTAGGGAACATTTTATATAATAAACTATCCTAGATAATATTTCTTTTGTAGGTAAAGAAAATTTGGAAGAAACCTAAAATGGGGGGTGGTGGAGACAGCTTCAATGATTTTTTTCTCTCTCTCCACCATTTTCTTGTTGATTGTGTCACCCCCCCATCCAGTTTGAATCTTTGCAAATGTGACCACAGTTTTCACAGCCCATAATAACATTCTTGGTAATACATAGTTGAAAATATTTTTCTAGTTCTTAAAGATACAATTAGCAATCCCTTTTAATAGTCTAATTTTGTTAATATATGGTATAGAATCCTTTCATTTTCTAAGCAAATGTTACAAATTAAACTGCTCTGATGTCTTTAAATATAATTTGCTATAAATTAAACAAACTAGAGTCATAGAAAAGCAAAAGGGAGTGTTTTCCAGTGATTATTTTTATACTTTAGAAAAATCAAACAACTTGCCAATCCATATATAAGATTATTTTACATTTTCCTTACACAAATCCATGTGTAAATAACTTTAAAGGAAAATTGACCTTGTAATGCTTGATTGCTGGTTACTTAAACGGCCAATTTGAGTAAGTAAATAGTTTATTCAATGTGCTGTGACATCACCCATGACACAAGATTCTAAATACTTTTCTCCATAGTTAATTTGGTTGGATCCACTGACAATAATGTTAATTGAACGTTTGGCAGATATCCAGAAAAATATTTGTAGTTAACTAGACTGAAAAGAAAAATGCATATGAAGTATTACAAAACATGATTCTTTTGTTCATATTGAAACAAACATTTTTCTAAATGTGGGAACAAATATATTCCTAAATATAAGATTAGATATCACACCATAAAATAACATCATTGAATCATATTTTTAAAAAACCTCTGACGTACCATAGTCTTTATCTAACTCAGGGGTCAACAACGTTTGTTTGTTTGTTTTTCTTAAGAACCGAATAGTAAAGATTTTAGACAGTAGGAGGCAACTCAGACTCTGTCAGGACTACATGACTCTCTCCTTGTAACTCAAAAGCAGCCATAGACAATATGTACATGAATTCCTGCACTGAAACTTGAATTTTTCGTATTTTTCACATGCCACAAAATAATATTTTGATTTTTTTAACCATTTAAAAAGGTAAAATCCATTTTTAGCTTATGAGCCATAAAAGAGATGTTAAGCAGACTTGACCTATGAACCATAGTTTGCTGACTCCTGATGTAAATTATATGCTAATTTTTATCATTTTTTCTTACAATGATATACTCTCTGGAAATGTGTCATTTTTCTTTTAATTTTTTTCCAAAGCCACATGATTGATTTCATATCATATTCAAAAGCAGGTTTACATCGTATACTACAAGACCCATGTAATATGCAAGTTTTATAAAGTATATTAGTGGATTTCTCAACATAAAAAGGTCATTCATATTTCCTATGGCATTCTTTTGTCATAGCATTGTTCTCAAAATTAGGTGAAGCCCTGACTGATTTGGCACTAATGTATGGAAAGTGTATATTTGAAGAGACCATTGAGACAGTGTGTTCACATGTCAAAAGGTCCATATTACACGGAAATTTAAGGAAAAGGAAGTTGGTTGACACTGGTGAAGAAACCAACATAAATTATAATTAAAATATTTGAAAATTAGTTTTCTACATTTTACAACTTTTATTATAAGAAGTGATACCAAGAGTTTCTGATGACAAAATTTAGTTCTCAATGTACGGCTAAAATCAAGGAGGAAATAAGTCTCTCTATTGGAAATGAAAATTGAAACTTTCAAGAGCTCACTGTTCAAAATAGTTTACCAGAGGGCTTCCCTGGTGGCGCAGTGGTTGAGAGTCTGCCTGCCAGTGCAGGGGACACGGGTTCGAGCCCTGGTCTGGGAGGATCCCACATGCCAGGGAGCAACTAGGCCCGTGAGCCACAACTACTGAGCCTGCGCGTCTGGAGCCTGTGCTCCGCAACAAGAGAGGCCGCGATAGTGAGAGGCCCGCGCACCGCGATGAAGAGTGGCCCCCGCTTGCCGCAACTAGAGAAAGCCCTCGCACAGAAACGAAGACCCAACACAGCCAAAAATAAATAAATAAATTAAGAAAAAAAAAAGTAAAAATGAGTTGATAAAAAAAAAAAAAATTTACCAGTAGTGTTGGGAAATTTAATATCCCAAATAGAAGTTTCTGTGGGAAAATATTTGTGTTTACTTGGCTTCTTTGTTTCTTTTTGCGTCCATGCAGTTCAGTGTGGGAGGAGAGCCCTGTAAGCAGGGTGAATATAATTCAGATGGAATCCAATCTTGGAAAGTTTACAAACCTGGGGCCTCCAGTGGTTTCTACAGATTCTCAGCTGGTGAGAAATCTCTTGAGGAATTTGTTCCTGCCCAAGGTCATAAACTACAAACAATCTGCTCTACACGTTACTTTAGCTTATTTTAGTAAAATTCTAGAAATTAGGGTCTAATAAGTCTTAGTGCTAAATGACTCCAACAGATAAAGTAATCTGTGTGGATGGCCGGTTGTAGGAAGCAGTGTAACTTCTAATTTAGGGAACCAATCGTTAATCCAGATCATCTCAAGTCATTAAAAATCATAGACACGCATTCACACGCATGAGAGCCCATGTTTATAGAACAAATGAGTCAACCACACCAGCTTCAGCTTGGTCACCTGCTGTGGACTGAACTGTGTCCCCTCCAACTTCATGTGCTGAAGCCCTAACTCCTAACGTGGTGGCATCTGGCGATGAAGATGCAGCCTTTGCAAGGTAACTAGGTTTGATGATGTCTTGAGGTTGAGGTCCTCATGATGGGATTAGCACCCTTATAAAGAGGGACACTAGAGGGGTCTCTGTCCCTCTCTCCACCCTGTCAGGACACGGCAAGAAGGTGGTCATCTGCAAGCCAGGAAGAGTGTCTTCACCAGAGACCAACCTCATTGACACCCTGATCCTGGACTTTCCAGCCCCCAGAACTGTGAGAAATAAATATGTGTGGTCTAAGCCACCCAGTCTATGGTATTTTGTTACGGCAGCCTGAGCTAAGACATCATCTCGTTCAGATTGCACAGGTAAGAAACAGATTTAGCTATAAATTTCAACATACCTCAAGAAAAGGAATTGTAGAGCTCAGAGTTCTTGTTTATTCCCATTCGTATGCCTGTCTGTAGTTTTGGCCAATGGGAGTGACTTTCTCAAAACAAGTCCTTCTGTCCAGTACGAGGTGTTCACCTACATATAGGGTATATATGAGGCACCTAAAAATATGATACATCAGAAGCTTATTTCACTGAAGTTTTGTGTACGCTACAAATAAAATGATTTGTTTTCATTTTGTTCTCAAAAGATATTGGCACCTGCTTTAATTTGCTACTTACTATCAATATGATGTACAATGTAAGAAACAGTGAAATGAATACAGTCATCTTAGTACCTGGGGGGTGGGCGGTTGGTTCCAGGACCCGCTTTGGATACCAAAATCCGTGGATACTCAAGCCCCATAGTCAGCCCTACATATCTGTGTTTCTGCATCCTTGGGGTCAATCAACTGTAGATCTCATAGTAATGTATGCATTTATTGGAAAAAATCCGTGTGTAAGTAGATCCAAACAGTTCAAACCCATGTTGTTCAAAGATCTACTGTAATTTGTGCTACTCTGTCTATGACACTAAAAATTAAATGTATTCCTATAAGTTATAGGAAATGGATATGCTTTTCGAAGGGAACTTACACAAAAATTAAAAATGACTTGTTTTGTCATAAGTGAAAACTGTCAATTGAGCTAAGTACCTGGCTTTACAAGAAAAGATATTATTTCCAATTCTATTAAAATGACATTTGAAATGCAAGAGATCAGTTTAGCTTAGCAGAAATGTATTGGGTAACGACTATTTGCTGTGCACTGGATAAATATTATTACTGTCTGTTTTACTCTGTTGTCATTGTCTACATGAATTTCATACAGAACTTAACTTTTTGGAAATATTGATATGTTATGTATATGGTTTTGGTTTGTTCTTTAGAAGTAGGTTCGGAAGGAAACAGAAGTGATCAAAACTTGACCTGCTTTTCCCAAAGTGAATATATGGTGAAGTTACATTATTTTTATGCATTGTTTTAAATAATCTAAGCTAACTGATGATACAGTGTCTCAAAAAAATACTACTAATATTTAATGGCATGGGAACATAATCTTACGTTGTTAAATGAAAAATGGTGCAAAAGCACATGCAGTTTTTTTATATTCAGATTTTCTAGACTGAATGTATATAACTGTTTTATACAGCAATCCCACCAATAGGTATTTTTAAAAATGGATCATCTGGGGAATCCTCAAGTCATGCACAAAATACATGGTGGCCGGAGTACATTTTCCCATGGAAATAATATTATTCATGGTTTTGCTTTCCAGGACTTCCATAAAAGCCCAGAAAACCTATAATTTATATATGTTTTATGCTCTAGACCGGCACTGTCCAAAATAACTTCTTGCAGTAATGGAATTGTTCTTCTTTCTATGCTGTCCAGTGAAATTGGGCTAGTGCAACTGAATAATTGAATTTTTAATTTTAATTAACTTTAAGTTTACATAGAAAAACAATAGTAGTATAAAATATTTTTCCATTAAACAAAACTTTATTGTTTTGGAGGGACGACATTCCACTGTTACCTTTGCATTGCGTGGGATATTATTTTATTGGAGTGTGCATGTGTTGGGTGAGAGCATTGTTTCCATTATTACACATAAATACATCTCCCATCTAGTTGTAGCTGATGGATTGAATCAGTTCAAAAGAATTTTTTCTCTTAACGTAACATTGTTATGTGGGGTTCTTTTGATATTTTATGCAGACAGCACAAATTTTAGGAATATCTATGTAAATTAGAATTGGTATTTTAATTGAAATACTTATAATTTTGATTATAATTTAATTAAATTGCTTTGCTAATTAAAAAGAATAAGTATGGATACAATTTTAAATTAAAAATTAAGGCATACTATTGGTGTATAATTGAGTAGAGATACAGAAGCTAGTAGTACTGCCAGACAGTATAGAAAAAAAGACTGAAAAAAGTTATTTTGGAAACTTCACAGTGTAAACCATCAGCAATTTGTTGTGGCAGAGCAAAATTAAAAATGTGATTGCCATAAAAAAAATTAATAGGATAAAGTGTACAACATATTTCAGCAGATACATACTAAATTTGGTAAGTTGTTTTCTTTCAATGGTCAAAAATAATCAACAAAATTGGTCTCTTGAAATCGGAATTGCAAAACACTTAAAAATCTTTTTTAAGAGCCAAGCTTAATTTTGTTAAACTATAAAATGGTTTGAATACTTGCATTAAAAAAAGAAACTAACTTTTAGATAGAGAAATGATAAAGAATATATTTCAGTTATGGAAATTCTATTCGAAAATTATGAGGAAAACATTAAAAAGAATTTTAGAAAAAAATAAAGATCTTTAGGCTACCAAACAGTTGTCTTTAGAATACAAAAACTTTCTATCAATATCAAATATCAATCCTTTCAATATTTAGAAAATTTTAAGTATTTTGCTTCACTTTTCGATGAGTTTCAGACATGAGACATTGTCTGATTAATATTTTGGGCACATTTTTTCTCAAAAGACTTCCAAATTTTAAAAGAAATGCTATCAATGTGAAGCCCCAAATATTAAATTGTGACATATGTATTTTAAAATATTATATATTTGTTAAAGAAGAATTTCCCACTAGTATGAGAAAGTTTCAATCATGGTAGATGATGCTCTAGCCATGTTAGGTAAAAAATCAAATTTTAAAGTAAAAGATTGTTATTTCCCCTATTGTTTTATTCAACTCTATGATAGATATTGAAAATATTTGCGAAAAAATTATTCACGATGTCCTGAAGCAGATTCTATAAAATGTGTCCATATGGAGTGGTTAGAATAATTTATTACATACAAAATGTGGGAGAAATAGAAGACCGTGGGTATGGTGGTCTTTGTTGTTGCTAAGGTTTGTTGGTTTGGTCATGGGAGAGATTTACGAAGATGTACTGTATTATTACTCAGGATCAAGAGTTTCCTAAGCAAAAGGGATGTTGCCAAATATTCAATAATCAAACACAAAATGAGTGTGATTGTCTTTTTTCACCAATATGCACTGTATATGAAAGAGATCAGTATGAATCCTCCAAGGAAAAGAAAAACTTAGTTGTGACTCTGCTTGACAGGTTATGAAACTTCAGTTGAAATTAAAACTTTCCATGGTATAAATCAATAATAATTATAGTATACATTTTTCCAGCATGAATAAAAAAGATTTTAATTGTTATTAATAGGGTTATGTAAATATGCAAACACTACAGGAGACATTTGAAGAAAAATTTATTGATATTAATAAACTTAGAGTTGCCCTTCAATTTATGCAATTCCCTTTTGTGTTCTATGTTAATAATACTGAATTGACACAAGAATTTTTTAATTTACTTGGACAGACTTGTTTCAACTTGATGTTGAATCAATTCTAAAAAAGACAAACAAGTTTTGTCAATTTGGAAGATAACATTAAATGAAACGATTTGTACTTAATTCAGCATTAGAATAACTATTAAAACTATTAGAATTATCAAAAATATTAGAAAAACTATAAAAGTATTATATTATTTCTATATATGTTTGAAGTATGTTGAGCCTCTGAATCTATTAATACAGATCAAGTAGTTTCAATAAAAATTGAACACCCAAATTGAGATGTGCTGTCAGTATAAAATGCATATTAGACTTTGATGTCTTCGTATGAATTTGTACCATGTAAAATATCTCATTTATCATTTTTAGTTTGATTAAATATTGAAATACTATTCCAGGTATATTGGGTTAAACAAAATGTATTATTAAAATTAATTTCTCCTGTTTTTGTTTTCTTTTTTAAATGTGGCTATTAGGAAATGTAAATGTGGTTTGCATAGATTTATATTGGACAGAACTACTCTAGACACTCAACCATCATGAATAAAATGTGTTATGGGAAAATGTACCTAAGATTCTAGGTTTCCATGGCAGCAAATTTTTTCCTTTTTCTTGTTCACTTGAAAACTCTTCAAAGGCAAGAAATCTATCCATGTTGCTGCAAACGGCAAATTTTATTCTTTTACGTGGCTGTGTTAGTTATGACTAATATTCCATGTTCCAATAGCTTCCATGTCTTGGCTATTGTAAATTGTGCTGCTATGAACACTGGGGTGCATGTATCTTTTTGAATTAAAGTTTTTGTTTTTTTCAGATATATACACAGGAGTGGAATTTCTGGGTCATATAGTAGTTTTATTTTCAGTTTTCTGAGCAACCTCCATACTGATTTCCATAGTGACTGCACCAAATTACATTTACACCAAAGGCGTGGGAGGGTTCCCTTTTCTCCACATCCCCTCTGACATTTGTTATTTGTGTTCTTTTTTATGATGACCATCCTGACAGGTGTGTGAGGTAATACCTCATTGTGGTTTTGATTTGCACGTCCCTGATGATTAGCAATGTTGAGCATCTTTTCATGTGCCTCTTGGGCATCTGCATTTCTCCTTTGGAGAAATGTCTATTCAGTTCTTCTGCCCAGTTTTTAATCGGGTTGTTTGTTTTTTTGATATTGAGTTGTATGAGCTGTTTACATATGTTGCATATTAATCCCTTATCCATCAGATCATTTGCAAACACTTTCTCCCATTCGGTAGGTTGTCTTTTCATTTTGTTGATGGTTTCCTTTGCTGTGCAAAAGGCTTTACGTTTAATTAGGTTCAGTTTGTTTATTTTTGCTTTTATGTCCTTTAGGATCCAAAAAATATTGCTGCAACTTATGTCAAAGAGCGTTCTGCCTTTGTTTTCCTCTAAGAGTTTTGTAGTATCCGGTCTTACATTTAGGTCTTTAATCCATTTTGAGCTTATTTTTGTGTATGGTGTTAGAGAATGTCCTAATTTCATTCTTTTACATGTAGCTGTCCAGTTTTCTCAGCACCACTTATTGCAGAGGCTGTCTTCTCTCCATTGTATAGTCTTGCCTTCTCTGTCTTAGATTAATTGACCATCAGTGCAGGGGTGTACTTCTGGGCGAAGATGCAGTTTTGCAGACGTAGTCTACACGAAGAGATCTTCCTGTGTGGTGCTGCAGCTTGGGATCTGCTCATTCAACTCCTCTTCCATCTGTGAAATCACCTCCCAAGGAATAATGTTTGACTAGGCTGCCCATATTTCCCCGTCTGCTCGGGAGAATTCTACTGTAGATTTTCGGTGGTCCTAAAGAACTCATACTCACCCATGGGTGAGAGAAGCATTCCTGCCCTAGGGTTATGGAGGCGGCCAAACACCTGACGCCTGGCCCTGGGCACACGAGACTGACAGTGGTTCATCGGTCTCATGCACTCCCAGCCCGGGGGAGAGGACATTGCATGCAGCACAGGGCCACACAGGGCTTGACTTGGGGACAAAGTGAATGACAGGGGACTCGAGGCGGTAGGCTCCCCAGGAGGTAGAAGGTGGGAGCCCTGGTTCTGGTGGAAGGATGTGGCTGAATTGTTTGAATAATTCTGCAGCCTGCCACTCAGGCACAAGCAGAAACCGCCCCTGTTCCCCCAGGAGAGACCTTGTTTGTCTGGGGGACCTGGTGCACAGGAGCTGAGTAGGCAGAGGGACTTGGGGTGAGGGCCCTGGAGGCCTTCTGTCCCACTTCATCAGATGTCAAGGCAGCAGGTCACAGCGAGCCTTCATTTTAGGTCTCATACCACGGCCCCTCCCGCATCAACAATATCCTGTCTCAGACTGTACATTATAAGGTGATTCCAGCTATGATGGGCATTCATAAATTTCACTGATTTCTTGGCCCAAGGTGGGACAAAATGAGATCTCCACATCTCTGATGTTACTTTTCTAGTTTCTAAAGCAAGTGCATATGGATATGTCGGTTTTGGAATGTTTACTTTCTACAGTTACAAAAAATAAATAATGCATTAAACATCTCCTTCCACTATTCCTGGCTTTTGATGTTCATCCTGCCTCTTTCTAATATACACCATTTCCTTCCCTTTTAGACTTTAAGCAAAAAGGCACAGATGCACTATGTTGATAATAATATTCTTGCTAGACATAGGTACCTGGAAAAGCTTCATTTGTATTTCAATAGCACTTTGAGATTTAAATAATCAGTTGGGCATTCTGTCCTTAGACTTTAAAATGGGGCCACAGAGGATTATCTTCTGGAAAGAGGCGAGGGAGATGAGAAGCGGATGAGTAGGGGTGTGGATATGCACACTTAGGCTCACCCCCTTTCTCCTTCTGTCAGCAGGGATCACCCTCCAGACAATCAGTTAGGAAAATAAGACAGCTCAAACTACCCTGAGCTAAATGGGTCATAAATGGAGAGAAACCGGAAAACATATTATTTCGGAAGCGTCTTAGTCGTAGGTGCAAGAAGAAGTGAAAAGTCCTGACCTACAGACCATGGAAGAGAATGGGGGTTCCTGCTTGGGAGTCACCAGAATACGAGAGAACATTTTTAACTGATTGTACATAAACTGGCAAGTCACCAATCTGAAAAGTCTCTTGGGTTCTGTTCCTGCCCTAATTACAAGGCTTCTTCTTTAGAAATTTAATTGTTTCCACATTTGAAACAAAGTAATAGTATTGTAGTCTTAGAATATTTGGATGTGAGCTTGATATTATATCTTTTTTACTAGTATTTTATGTATTTCTATTTTCCATAGAATTATACATAGGTTTTAGTGTATTCAGAAAAGAAAACACCTAGCTACGGTGGTCTGCTAAATATTTTTAGTAGCATTTTAACCATGGAGAGCAACCAAGACTTCCTTCACCACTGACACCCTCGGCTGACAGGTTCCCAAGCGTGAATAATTCCAGTTCTCCGGGAAGGCCATGCCTGTGCACACCAGCCACCTACAAAGTGTAGACAAGCATTCTACGGGAAAACTGCAAGAGACAGCAGCTTAGTACAGTTATAAAGTAGGGAGACTTAAGGGGTCTTTTCAACTTAAGAACAACTTGAAAGTTTCAAGGTCAGGTGATTTGGAAGACAAAAATGTCTTTGAAAAAGCAAATGAAGAGAACAGTAGAGAGAAACAAGTTTGGGAATGAAAATTAAGATCGATTTCAAGCCATTTATTTAATTCATACTAAGTATCAAATACGATCGTACACACCGTGCTTATTAACTCACTTAATCCTCATAAAATTCCTATAGAGTACGTACTATTGTTATCTTTATTTTATGGTTGAGGAACTGCAGTTAAGATGAAGTTGGAGAGCAGAGTTCCATAAGGATGGGCGTTTGGGTGATTAGAAAGGGTGGGTGGCTCAATGCATACTAAGAGGGTTAATTTTAGTTTTCGCCCATAAGCATATTTAAAAATCACTTTTATTTCAGACAACGTACTGTTTAGGGTACTTTTGAAATGTATGGAACAATTACTATTATGAAATATTTCCTAATGTGTAGAACATTTTAACAGTGTTATAGAGATACTGATGCAAAGTACTAGCTCTGACCCATCTTCCAAAGTTTCTTCATGCAAACCATGAATTTTGCCAAGAGTGGTTCAAAAACATCAAAAAACCATTGTGAATTTAGGACAGCCAGCTAGGAGAGTCAGTAAATAACATTTTAAAATTTGTGTAGTTAGAGAATATTCTTAGACTTAAGGGAATACCCTGGTATTAAAGAGTTTGCCTTTAAATATTTTAATATAGTTATTTACTTATTTTGTTTTTCACTGTCCTCACCTCATGAAAGAATTGAGATCATCATACTTTAAATTATCTCATTTTTCTACCACTTTAAACTCAACCCATAATCTTTTCTAGAAAATGCATTAGACTGTATGATTCTTAATTAAGAAAAGATATGCTATTAATAGAGCAGGTATGACTTTGACTTTTTAATTTTACTCGTGTTTTTGTGAGTATATAGAAATATTTAGTGCAAAATATTATATAGTATGTTGACCATGTACCCTGGTGCTTATTGTTTGAATTGCCATTTGTATTAATTATATTTAAAGAAAATTAATTGATTAGTTTATTTCACAACTTAATTTGAAGACAGTTTTACTAACAAAGCTAAGGATTTATAGCACTCAATGCAACCAAATTAGAGGAAGGAAGGAAGGAGGGAAGGAAGGGAGGGAGAGGGGAAGGAAGGAGGGAAGGAAGGTGGGGAGGAAGGAAGGAAGAAAGGAAGGAGGGAAGGAAGCCGGGGAGGAAGGAAGGAAGGAAGGAAGGAAGGAAGAAAGGAAGGAAGCAAGGAAGGAGGGAAGGAAGGAGGGGAGGGAGGGAGGGAGGGAGGAAGGGGGGAAAGAGAAGCGCTTAGGAAGTGAGCAAAGCAGAGCAAGCAGTTAGGAAGAAAACAGGAGGCCCAGAGGCCTCAGTGCCAGTCGAGAAGGGAGTGCATTTCACTAAAATTGTGTTTGGAGAGACATTTACAGTAATTCAGTCGGGTCTCAAGCAGTTTATCTTCAGGATGAGTGTAAAGGAACTGGAGATAACATGATAAAGAAATGGTCGAGTCAGGATTTCTTTTCCCCCAACATACTTAAAATCTGTGGAAATTCACTCAAACCCAATCATGTGTCATCAAGACCAGAAATTAAAGAAGCCTTGATTTATTATCTAATCTCAAAATACACAGTACCTTTCAGATGAAAAGAAAGGCCTATTAATCAGTTTCAGAAGGCTAACTCAACATTTTTGGTAATAGGGCTTGGCATGAAATTTTTGTGTTATCAGATCTGTGCAATTATCTGAACAGTTTGGAGATACTATAGAAAATATTTTTTCTGAATTGTCAAATAGGAAGGAGGTGAAAACTTTTTTTCTTGAATGTTTTTTTCTGAAGTATTTGTTGATTTATGAAAGTGAAAATTCTTAAGGTATTTTCAAAATTCTTTACCCTCTACAAGTGTCAATCAACTGATATTTCTGAGGATAGAACTTGATCCGGGAAACACAAATGAAACTAAATTCAGTTGGTATACTTTGATCTTCTTGGAATGATTTATCATTCCTTTCTACTTTTAATATAGGAATATGTATAAAGCATGGAAGAGAAATTAGACATTTAAAAATCTCACATTCAAACCTATACAGATCTATAATAATAACATATGATATAATTTTCACATCTAGAAATTTATTATAAACATGTTTATTTCTTACTGATTAGCTACTTAAGCTATTCCCCTAACACACTCCCAGCAAAACTTTCAAGGAAGGAACAGACATTTTAAATATCTCTCTAACTCACTTATTTGTGCTTAAAAAAACTATAAAAACCCTGAACACATTAATTTAGTTCATTTCGTTATCAAATTGCATCATCTTTTCTTGAATAAAATCTGGTGTACACCTTCTTCTCTTTTGGTCTTGGCCAATGCCTGTTTGCACTGGTGCAGGGATTTCCTGATCAGGTTCATCACCTGTGTCACCACCTCAAAAATCCTGGTGGATGTTAAGATCTAAGAGCTTCATCCCAGAAAACAGTTAAGACTCGTTCTCTTATAGGCTTTCTTGAAAACCGTCATTTTTACTCCATTCAATTCATTCTTTTCTTATTTTCCCAGAGCCAGAGTATGATTTTCAGGTATTTTAAATAGAAATTTAGAGAAAACAACTTTAAAACTCCAAAAGAGATATGAATAATATCTATCGACTGCAGTTTATTTAACTAGGATTTTTTCCATGCAGTCAATAAATTAACTGACTTTAGAGAATGTAGTATAAGAAAAAGCATTCTATATTCGGTGGTGCAAAAGCTCATGATTTCTGTAGATCTTGGGCTGGTCCCACACCTGTAATTGGTAACTGGCACGATTTTCGCCCCTTTTGAAGACCTCTTTAACTAAAGGTATTGTGAGTGCTTCTACTTTTCCGACTGCTGCCCAGAGGTGGTCTCAGTGACCAGGGAGACCCTCACCTCCTGTGTTCTTCCTCCATCTGGACAGTCATTTTGCCCTCCTGCCTCTTCTTCTTCCCCACTGTTTGCCTCGATTCATTTTCCCCCAGGTGTATAAACCCATGTTTCGAACCCACCACCCTACAGCTGCCTGTGCTGTAACTCTTCATTCCCAGCGAGGCTCTCTACATATCCAAAGCTAAGTAATTTTTTCCCCTAATAATAGAAAATCAAATGATCTTGCTGTCTTCATATAGATATGACCTATGGATATAAACATTTAAAATATTATCCCTAACACGTGTTTGGTCTGTACAGTTGTTTACTTAGTTCTCATTTCCCATTATAATCCCTTGTTAGAATAAGCGAAGGAGCACTGCCCATTGAAAATTTAAAATGATTCCTCGGCAGTGAGAAAAATGAAAATCTCGTTACCTTAGAAATAGTGAATACAACGAGTAGCCAAGTTAAATAAAACCCAAGCAAATTAAAGAAACACTGAAAGGAGGCCTAGGAAACTGAGAGCAGTGGTTACCCAGTAGAGTGAAGGGAAGGGAACCAGGCAGAAAGGGGAAAAGCTGGCAGACGCATTTTTTTTACCACGTACCTGAATATACTAGCTATTCAAAAAATTGAAAAGAAATAACTCAAAGCACAGACTGTCAGACAAGACATGGTCTTCTCTTTCCTTATCCTGCTGTTCTTTCTCTTTGAACTGCAGTATTGTGGAAACACCGGGGTGGCAGCTTCTGTGTGTTGATCAGTGCTGGAACTGCTCTAAGTTATAGCCTTAGTTATATTAGAAAAGGGTCAATTTTCCCTACAACCAGGAATAGATGTTGAATAGTCAGATGTAGCAGCCTCAAGTCAGGGCATTAACGATAATAAGTGAACAGAATAAAGAAAGTCTGTTTAATGGCTGCACATTCTAGAGAGAGTAGGGAAGCAAGAAAGCTTTGTCTAATGACATGCACAGAAGTTTCTAGGACTTGCGTCTTAAACGCTGGATTCCCAACAAGCTCCCACAAGGCACTAACACTCCCACTCTGCCTCCAATGCTTTAAACAAGTCTGTGCTTAATGGGCCACATCTGGCTTGCCAACTGTTTTTTTTATAAATAAACCTTTATCCTAACACAGCCAAGCTCACCTGTTTACCAATTGTCTGTGGCTACTTTTGCACGAAAAAGGTAGACTTGAGTAACTGTAATGAGACCACATGGTCTGCAAAGCCTAAAATATTTACTACCTGTCCCTTTAGAGTAAAAAGTTTGCCCAACCCCTGCTAAGTTGTTTTTTTGTTTTGTTTTTTTTCCCCTAGCATAGTATCACTGAGCAGTAGATACTCATTGCTGGACACAGATGAAACATTTCCCGGTAGGATCTAGACCACTCCTCCTGGTCTAGAGATGTTGTCCTGAACACAAGGAGGAAGGAACAAAGAAAGGAAAGAAGAGAGGGAGGGAGAAGGGAGAGATGCAGGAAGACAGGCCAGAAGAGCACTGTGTTGGTCCAGGTTACCCAGGAAACGGCCTCTGAGATGGAGATGCAGTTTCAGGCAGTTCTCTGAGGATGGGTCTCAGCAACACCAGTGAGGGGGTGAGAGGACCAAGGCTGGGGGCAGGTAGAAGGTGAGCTGCAACGCACAGCTTCCATCCCCACCACCACGGCCACTCCATGAGATGCCCACTGGGCTGGCATTGGGGCTGCCATGAGGCCGGCAAGGTGATGTCCACTGGCCTGGTCATTCCGTCTACTTGGTTGTTTCACACTGCAGTGCTGGGTGCCCTCTGGGCAGTGAGGCAAGGTCTTCACAGGTCAAGGTCCTCATGCAACTTCCTCACTTTTCCTCTCCTCAGTACTCTCATCTCCTCCTAGGCCCCTGTCCAGTTACTCAAGCCGTTAACCACCACCTCTGGGTCAGTGTATGTCTCCTGCAGTCAATGTGTGTTTCTCCTGTCTACGAAGTGGATGAGCAGGTGAAGCGATAGAAGCCCCTTCGGTGGGCTTCTCCTCACTCTTGTCTTTCACGGTCATCGTGCAGCCACAGTCCGTGTTTGATTTTTACTCACATACCGAGCCAACTCATTCCCTGATCCAGCTCAGACTTTTAGGTCCCATCGTGTGGCTATAAGGATACCTACGTGGGTGAGCTGAGGGAGAAGAACTGGGGCAGTGAGTGATGGTGGAGGAAAGGGTTTGGACCAATTGCTCCCGCAGGCTTCGTGTGCTTTCTAGCTCTGCCTGGTCCTTATGTACAAGTTCTATCTTCTGGTAAGTGCTGCTGAGTCTGCCTGGTCTTAAAACGTTGCAGGTGTCACAGAACCCAGCTCCTCGGGGCCATGCTGGCTGCAGTCTCTGGATGGCTCATGATCAGTTGCTCTGTTTCCATCAAGACCCAGAAGCAGGCCAAGAGCTGATTTTTAAATGATGTATAATCCTCTGTTGTAGCTCACTGGCCTTACTAAAGAATCCTAAGTATCTAATTGTGATTCTCCTCTGCTCTGACCTCTACATGACATCTTTTTCACTCACAGGTACCTGAAACCATGTTTTCTTCCAGGTCCTCTGGCCAAGCAGGAGGTCAGCTTGTCCCACAGCCAGGTCAAATGAAGGGCTCCTTCTTGTTCTGAGTTCACTAAAGGACAACAGACTTCCCTGTCACTCAGTAAATGGGTCACAAAGGACAAAAGACTTCCCTGTCACTCAGTAAATGGGTCCCAAGCTGAAGATGACCACGCGGTACTGTACTTTATTTTTCAGGGTAGAAGTAGGATATGCAGTGACTGGTCCTTTGCTTTGCAGTGGATGTCTGGGTGTGTCCAGACCACGAGACTCATAAAACTGCACTGATGTGTAGGTCTTTGCATCATTATATGTTTTATCTTCCAGCCTCTGGAGTGCACCTGTCTTATCAAGACCTTTTACCTTTGGCTACTTCTTGCTCATGCGGTCTGATTGGCATGATGTCATTCATGTATTGTATGCCAATATAATGTAAGTATAATGGATATATATGGACCATTGTGTAATGGACCAATGTAGTATTTTGAAGAATGCCCAGATACGTGGCAAAATGTGTATCCATATGTAGTTTTTTCACTCAAATGTTTTTATTTTTAACTTGCAAAACAGGTAAGAAATTATAAAAATGATATTTTTCTAATATTTAAAAATGTTTTAGTTTAATTTCATTAAAATAGAAAAATATTTTACATAGAGCCTATTGAATCCAATAGGAACTGTAGTTAGACAGAGACATCCTTAGACCCTGTAAGAAGGCCCCTCCCTGGGCCCCGCATCTCGGAGGCTCACGTGCCCACACAGATAGCGTCTTCCCCCCGTCCCCCAGATCCCCGCTCCAGCTTCTGAGATCCTGGAATTTCCTACCCCAGCAGCCCGAGCACATTCTCAGACATGGGGGCTCCTTCCCTGGATCTGTCTTCCTAGGCCTCAGTCTCCTTTGTCCCTTCAAAGGATTAAAAATTAGGTATTTTCAAGAGGACCTTCAAGATGGCGGAAGAGTAAGACGCGGAGATCACCTTCCTCCCCACAAATACATCAGAAATACATCTACACGTGGAACTGCTCCTACAGAACACCTACTGAACGCTGGCAGAAGACCTCAGACCTCCCAAAAGGCAAGAAACTCCCCACGTACCTGGGGAGGGCAAAAGAAAAAAGAAACAACAGAGACAAAAGAATAGGGACGGGACCTGCACCAGTGGGAGGGAGCCGTGAAGGAGGAAAGGTGTCCACACACTAGGAGCCCCTTCGCGGGTGGAGACTGCGGGTGGCGGAGGGGGGAGCTTCGGGGCCGCGGAGGAGAGCGCAGCCACAGGGGTGCGGAGGGCAAAGCGGAGAGATTCCCGCACGGAGGCTCGGCGCCGAGCAGCGCTCACCAGCCCGAGAGGCTCGTCTGCTCCCCCGCCGGGGCGGGCGGGGCTGGGAGCTGAGGCTCGGGCTGCGGTCGGATCGCAGGGAGAGGACTGGGGTTGGCGGCGTGAACACAGCCTGAAGGGGCTAGTGCGCCACGGCGAGCCGGGAGGGAGTCCGGGAAAAGTCTGCAGCTGCCGAAGAGGCAAGAGACTGTTTCTTACCTCTTTGTTTCCTGGTGCGCGAGGAGAGGGGATTCAGAGCGCCGCCTAAACGAGCTCCAGAGACGGGCGCGAGCCGCGGCCAACAGCGCGGACCCCAGAGACGGGCGTGAGACACTAAGGCTGCTGCTGCCGCCTCCAAGAAGCCTGTGTGCGAGCCCAGGTCACTCTCCACACCGCCCCTCCCGGGAGCCCGTGCAGCCTGCCACGGCCAGGCTCCCGTGATCCGGGGACAACGTCCCCGGGAGAACGCACGGCGCGCCTCGGGCTGCTGCAACGTCACGACGCCTCTGACGCCGCAGGCGCGCCCCGCCTCCTCCGTACCGCTCCCTCCCCCCGCCTGAGTGAGCCAGAGCCCCCGAAGCAGCTGCTCCTTTAACCCCGTCCTGTCTGGGCGGGGAACAGACGCCCTCAGGCGACCTACACGCAGAGGCGGGGCCACATCCAAAGCTGAACCCCGGGAGCTGTGCGAACAAAGGAGAGAAAGGGAAATCTCTCCCAGCAGCCTCAGGAGCAGCGGATTAAAGCTCCACAAACAACTTGATGTACCTGCATCTGTGGAATACCTGAATAGACAACGAATCATCCCAAATTCAGGAGGTGGACTTTGGGAGCAACTGTAGACTTGGAGTTTACTGTATGCACCTGACTAGTTTCTGATTTTTATGTTTATCTTACTATACATTTTAGAAGTTATTATCAAAGGTGGACTTCTTTATTGGTTTGGTTGCTCTACTCTGTTTTTAAATTATTTTTTATTTTTTAATTTTAATATTTTTTAATTTTTATTTTAATAACTTTATTTTATTTTATTATTGATTTCTTATTTTTTCTCCCTTTTGTTCTGAGCCATGGGGCTGAGAGTGTCTTGGTGCTCCAGCCAGGTGTCAGGCCTGAGCCTCTGAGGTGGGAGAGCTGAGTTCAGGGCATTGGTCCACCAGAGACCTCCCAGCCCCATGTAATATCAATTGGCAAGAGCTCTCCAAGAGATCTCCATCTCAATGCTAAGACCCAGCTCCACTCAACGACCAGCAATCTACAGTGCTGGACACCCCATGCCAAACAACTAGCAAGACAGGATCACAGCCCCACCCATTAGCAGAGAGGCTGCCTAAAATCATAATAAGGTCACAGACACCCCCAAACACACCACAGGATGTGCACCTGCCCACCAGAAAGACAAGATCCAGCCTCATCCACCAGAACACAGGCACCAGTCCCCTCCACCAGGAAGCCTACACAACCCACTGAACCAACCTTACCCACTGGGGGCAGACACCAAAAACAACGGGAAGTACGAAGCTGCAGCCTGCAAAAAGGAGACCCCAAACACAGTAAGTTTAGCAAAATGAGAAGACAGAGAAATACACAGCAGATGAAAGAGCAAGGTAAAAACCCACCAGACCAAACAAATGAATAGGAAATAGGCAGTCTACCTGACAAAGAATTCGGAGTAATGATACTAAAGATGATCCAAAATCTTGGAAATAGAATGGAGAGAATACAAGAAACGTTTAACAAGGACTTAGAAGAACTTAAGAGCAAACAAACAATGATGAACAACACAATAAATGAAATTAAAAATTCTCTAGAAGGGATCAATAGCAGAATAACTGAGGCAGGAGAACGGATAAGGGACCTGGAAGATAAAATAGTGGAAATAACTACCACAGAGCAGAATAGAGAAAAAAGAATGAAAAGAACTGAGGACAGTCTCAGAGACCTCTGGGACAACATTAAATGCACCAACATTCAAATTATAGGGGTCCCAGGAGAAGAAGAGAAAAAGAAAGGGACTGAGAAAATATTTGAAGATATTACAGTTGAAAACTTACCTAATATGGGAAAGGAAATAGTCATTCAAGTTCAGGAAATGCAGAGTCCCATACAGGATAAATCCAAGGAGAAATATGCCAAGACACATATTAATCAAACTATTCAAAAATTAAATACACAGATAAAACACTAAAAGCAGCAAGGGAAAAGCAACAAATAACACACAAGGGAATATCCACTCAGCAGAAACTCTGCAAGCCAGAAGGGAGTGGCAGGACATATTTAAAGTGATGAAAAGGAAAACCTACAACTAAGATTACTCTACCCAGCAAGGATCTCATTCAGATTTGATGGAGAAATTAAAATCTTTACAGACAAGCCAAAGCTAAGAGAATTCAGCAGGACCAAACCAGCTTTACAACAAATGCTAAAGGAACTTCTCTAGGCAGGAAACACAAGAGGAGGAAAAGACCTATAAGAACAAACCTAAAACACTTAAGAAAATGGTAATAGGGACATACATATTGATAATTACCTTAAATGTAAATGGATTAAATGCTCCAACCAAAAGACATAGACAGGCTGAATGGATACAAAAACAAGACCCATATATATGCTATCTACAAGAGACCCACTTCAGACCTAGGGACACATACAGACTGAAAGTAAGGGGTTGGAAAAAGATATTCCATACAAACGGAAATCAAAAGAAAGCTGGAGTAGCTATTCTCATATCAGACAAAATAGACTTTAAAACAAAGACTATTACAAGAGACAAAGAAGGACACTATATAATGATCAAGGGATCAATCCAAGAAGAAGTTATAACAATGGTAAATATTTATGCACCCAACATAAGAGCACCTCAATACATAAGGCAAATACTAACAGCCAAAAAAGGGGAAATCAACAGTAACACAATAAGAGTAGGGGACTTTAACACCTGACTTTCACCAATAGACAGATCATCCAAAATGAAATAAATAAGGAAACACAAGCTTTAAATGACACATGAAACAAGATGGACTTAATTGATATTTATAGGACATTCCATCCAAAAACAACAGAATACACTTTCTTCTCGTGTGCTCATGGAACATACTCCAGGATACATCATATCATGGGTCACAGATCAATTCTTGGTAAATTTAAGAAAATAGAAATCGTATCAAGTATCTTTTCTGACCACGATGCTATGAGACTAGATATCAATTACAAGAAAAAAACTGTAAAACATACAAACACATGGAGGCTAAACAATACACTACTAAATAACCAAGAGATCACTCAAGTAATCAAAGAGGAAATTAAAAAAACACCTAGAAACAAATGACAATGAAAACATGACCCAAACCTATGGGATGCAGCAAAAACAGTTCTAAGAGGGAAGTTTATAGCAATGCGATCATACCTCAAGAAACAAGAAACAGCTTCAATAAACAACCTAACGGTACAACTAAAGCAATTAGAGAAAGAAGAACAAAAAAACTCCACAGTTAGGAGAAGGAAAGAAATAAAGATCAGATCAGAAATAAATGAAAAAGAAATGAAGGAAACAAGAGCGAAGATCAATAAAACTAAAAGCTGGTTCTTTGAGAACATAAACAAAATTGGTTATCGATTAGCCAGACTCATCAAGAAAAAAGGGAGAAGACTCAAATCAACAGAATTAGAAAGCAAAAAGGAGAAATAACAACTGGCACTGCAGAAATACAAAGGATCATTAGAGACTACTACAAGCAACTATATACCAATAAAATTGGACAACCTGGAAGAAATGGACAAATTCTTAGAAAAGCACAACCTTCTGAGACTAAACAAGAAAGAAATAGAAAATATAAACAGACCAATCACAAGCACTGAAATTGAAACTGTGATTAAATATCTTCCAACAAACAAAAGCCCAGGACCAGATGGCTTCACAGGCGAATTCTATCAAACATTTAGAAAAGAGCTAACACCTATCCTTCTCAAATTCTTCCAAAATATAGCAGACGGAGGAACTCTCCCAAACTCTTTCTATGAGGCCACCTACACCCTGATATCAAAATCAGAAAAAGATGCTACAAAAAAAGAAAACTACAGGCCAATATCACTGATGAACATAGATGCAAAGATCTTCAACAAAATACTAGCAAACAGAATCCAACAGCACATTAAAAGGATCATATACCATGATCAAGTGGGGTTTATCCCAGGAATGCAAGGATTCCTCAATATACTGAAATCAATCAATGTGATACACCATATTAACAAACTGAAGAATAAAAAACATATGATAATCTCAATAGATGCAGAAAAAGCTTTCAACAAAATTCAACACTCATTCATGATAAAAACCGTCTAGAAAGTAGGCATAGAGGGAACTTACCTCAACATAATAAAGGCTGTATATGACAAACTCACAGCCAAGATCGTTTTCAATTGTGAAAAACTGAAACCATTTCCACTAAGATCAGGAACAAGAAAAGGTTGCCCACTCTCCCCACTATTATTCAACATAGTTTTGGAAGTTTTAGTCACAGCAATCAGAGAAGAAAAGGAAATAAAATGAATACAAATTGAAAAGAAGATGTAAAACTGTCACTGTTTGCAGATGACATGATACTATACATAGAGAATCCTAAACATGCTACCAGAAAACTACTAGAGCTAATCAATGAATTTGGTAAAGTCACAGGATACAAATTAATGCACACAAGTCTCTTGCATTCCTATACACTAATGATGAAAAATCTGAAAGAGAAATTAAGGACACACTCCCATTTACTATCGCAACAAAAAGAATAAAATACCTAGGAATAAACCTACCTAAGGAGACAAAAGACCTGTATGCAGAAAATTATAAGACACTAATGAAAGGAATTAAAGATGATACAAACAGATTGAGAGATATACCATGTTCTTGGATTGGAAGAGTCAACATTGTGAAAATGACTATACTACCCAAAGCAATTTACAGATTCAATGCAATCTCTATCAATCTACCAGTGGCATTTTTCACAGAACTAGAACAAAAAATTTCACAATTTGTATGGAAACACAAAAGACCCCGAATAGCCAAAGCAATCTTGAGAAAGAAAAACAGAGCTAGAGGAATCCGGGTCCCTGACTTCAGACTATACTAGAAAGCTACAGTAATCAAGACAGTATGGTACTGGCACAAAATCAGAAATATAGATCAATGGAACAGGATAGAAAGCCCAGAGATAAACCCACACACATATGGTCACCTTATCTTTGATAAAAGGGGCAAGAATATACAATGGAGAAAAGACAGTCTCTTCAATAAGTGGTGCTGTGATAACTGGACAGCTAGATGTAAAAGAATGAAGTTAGAACACTCCTTAATACCATACACAAAAATAAACTCAAAATAGATTAAAGACCTAAGTGTAAGGCCAGACACTATCAAACTCTTAGAGGAAGACATAGGCAGAACACTCTATGACATAAATCACAGCAAGATCCTTTTTGACCCACCTCCTAGAGAAATGGAAATAAAAACAAAAATAAACAAATGAGACCTAATGAAACTTAATAGCTTTTGCACAGCAAAGGAAACCATAAAGTATATGAAAAGACAACCATCAGAATGGGAGAAAATATTTACAAATGAAGCAACTGAGAAAGGAAAATCTCCAAAATATACAAGCAGCTCATGCAGCTCAATATCAAAAAAACAAACAACCCAATCCATAAATGACAGAAGACCTAAATAGACATTTCTCCTAAGAAGATATACAGATTGCCAACCAACACATGAAAGAATGCTCAACATCACTAATCATTTGAGAAGTACAAATCAAAACTACAAAGAGGTATCACCTCACACCGGTCAGAATGGCCATCATCATAAATCTACAAACAATAAACGCTGGAGAAGGTGTGGAGAAAAGGGAACTCTCTTGTACTGTTGGTGGGAATGTAAGTTGATACAGCCACCACAGAGAACAGTAGGGAGGTTCCTTACAAAACTAAAAATAGAACTACCATACGACCCAGCAATCCTACTACTGGCCATATACCCAGAGAAAACCATAATTCAAAAAGAGTCATGTACCACAATGTTCACTGCACACTATTTACAATAGCCAGGACATGGAAGCAACCTAAGTGTCCACTGATAGATGAATGGATAAAGAAGATGTGGCACATATATACAATGGAATATTACTCAGCCGTAAAAAGAAATGAAATGGAGGTATTTGTAATGAGGTGGATTGACTTAGAGTCTGTCCTACAGAGTGAAGTAAGTCAGAAAGAAGAAAACAAATACCATATGCTAACACGTATATACGGAATCTAAAAAAAAATTGTTCTAATGAACCTAGGTGCAGGACAGGAATAAAGACGCAGACGTAGAGAATGGACTTGAGGACACGAGGAGGGGGAATGGTAAGCTGGGATGAAGTGAGAGAGTAACATTTACATATATACACTACCAAATGTAAAATAGCTAGTGGAAAGCAGCTGAATCACACGGGGAGATCAGCTCGGTGCTTTGTGACCACCTAGAGGGGTGGGATAGGTAGGGTGGGAGGGAGACGCAAGAGGGAGGAGATATGGGGATATATGTATACGTGTAGCTGATTCACTTTGTTATATAGCAGAAACTAACACAACATTGTAAAGCAATTATACTCCAATAAAGATGTTAAAAAAATTAGATATTTTCTTTATAATAGAATTGTTCAAAACAGACAAAAAAAAATACTTAAGGTGATTTGTATTTGATATCCAGCTGTGAGGAGAGAGATTTGTTTATATGAAACTGTAATGGAGAAGCCTATTCCAATTTTTTAGTTTCAGGAAAATTTTCCCTTCTCCTTTTTGGGAGCAGAATGTCATTTACTGCTTGAATGAACATCTGGGTTCCAGTCGCCCCTGCAAACGCCTCAGTGTTTTCCCGGAGAAAGTAGACACCTATTCTGACCCCGTCCCTATGTAATAGACACAAAGATAAGAGAGTCAATGTGTGTTGACTGGAATGGATAATTTGCATATATATAATATATAATATGCATTATATACATATATTCTATAATTTATATATAAATTATGGTCACACTCGTTGTTTAGAAATTTAAACATTAAACTTTTTAATTGTATGGTAGTTTTTAAACACAGAGAACTCCTTTTTGGGTTGCTTTGAGTAGTTTCCCTCATAGAAACGTGCACAAGGATTTTTATAAATATGCTTCAATGCTGACCATGACGATGCTGATTGCAGACGACTTGCTTCTGTGTTTTTTTTTTTTTTTTAACCCAATATGATTTATTCTCTACTATACCTTGTTAAAGAGTTCAATGATTTGCACTCAGACCTTATATAGCCAAGAGGCAACCAGGTGTAATACAAGAATTGGTGTAAAGTCTTTGCGCTGAAGGCCATACAAAGTCTCTTGTTTCAGGGAAATAAGAATGAAAATAAACAAAAAGAACAAATAGCTCCCTAGGTTCCAGAATCTCAATGGAAAATAACATCAACAGTTAGTGAAATTGTAGGTGTTAACATATCATGGAAAACAGATCTTGTGCAAATATTAAAATTAACACCCAGGACTTTTGTACAGATGATATTTATTATAAACAATAAAATATATGTAATGTCTCAACTACAAACCTTTCATGTTGAAAGGGTCTCTAGCATGAGTTGCTTTAATATCATGAAGTGAAAATGTTTAAGAACCTCACAGTGGAAACAATCCAACACCGACGAACTCTAGTGATCAGACATTATCTTTTAGTTAATGGAGAACAAGGACAATTCGAAATTACGGAGAGAATGTCCTAGCTGTGGGGATTATGAGACAAGCCAACCTTCCAGACCAAAAGGCGCTCACAGCTAGGGAGGAAACGAACTCCGAACCAAAGCAGCCAAGGTGGGCTGGTTTCTTGAAAGCAGTGGTCACTGTTCAGCTTGAGCAGCCCAGGGACAAAGGAAACACCGAGCAGAAAACCTTCCCTTCTCTTTAAACCCACCACTCCCACCACGTGGACTGACCGCCCCCATCACTGCTGTGGTCAAGCACGTGGAAGGCAGGTCAGTTCCAGTTCGGAGCCGTCATCTCCCTATGCAAAGCTGCCACGTGGATGATGCAGACTTGGTATTTTTCCTGAGAGCCACCGGCCATACATCTTCAGGAGGTGACCTTGACCGTGTACTTCCAGACCACTTCCTGACTCGGCCCCATTCGGGACAGACACTGACAGTGCCATGCCTCACGGGGCCAAACAGTTTTCCTCGGTCGACTCCTGGGTCCCCTCGCCAAGGCAAGAGGACCTCGAGCATCTCCACTGCGGGACGTGGATGGCGGCGTGAGGGAATGTGCAGGGAGTCGGGCTTCTTCACTCCAGAAACCACTGGGCCCACGTCAGGGTGGTGCTGGGCTTCATGAGCCCAGCTGGATTTTCTGGCACTCTTCCTGCACTAAGTCTGCTGGTATTGAACAGAGCGCTGTGGTGCAGCCTGCAGGGGAATGCACCGGGATGCCCGCGGGAGGTCCTGACGGCATCGCTGCGAGCAGTGTCGTGGGACAGACCTCTTCCTTACCACCCGGCTACCTCACTCTACTGGTGGCAGCGCCTATAGCTGGATCTAGGTTCTCAGAGGGCAGAGATGTTCAGACAAGCCCTTGGGTTGGGCTCTAGAAGGACACGTCGGCATAGGAAAGAATCCAGGGTCTCTAAGCTGTCCTTCTGTTCAGGCAAACATCCTGAGGGACCTTTAGGCAGAGGAGTTCCTTCTTCTAGTTTGCCTGGAGAAGTGGGAAAACTGTTGCTGTTCCAGTCTTTACAGGACTTTAGAACAGAGCTGTGTCATTAAGCAAGGTGAATTTTTATCTTGCCTAATATGCCGGGAATCTTCACCCCACCATGGCAGAGTTCCAAATAGCTCATTTTATTCTAGGTCATTCATACTTTCATGTGGCATACTTCCCTTTCCCGTTGTTGCTGATTCCAAATACCTGTCAGCAAGTTTCTCCTCCTTCTTGCCTATTCTTCACTCATATGGTGGCAAGGTTCATAGAAGTTGGGGACTTGGAAGATGCTTTGAAAACATTGTCACAGAGGCACTGCTGAAATGATTCACAGGAAGAGGTGGCCACTTGGAAAAAAGGACCTTACGGGTGATACACTGGTTTTCAACAACATGTTTAGAGAACTCTTGACATGGATTGGGTGTCAACCCAGTGAACACAATGTTTTGATTTAATTAATTAATTAATTAATTAATTAATTTTTAAAACATCTTTATTGAAGTATAATTGCTTTACAATGGTGTGTTAGTTTCTGCTTTATAACAAAGTGAATCAGTTATACATATACATATGTTCCCATATCTCTTCCCTCTTGCATCTCCCTCCCTCCCACCCTCCCCATCCCACCCCTCTAGGTGGTCACAAAGCACCGAGCTGATCTCCCTGTGCTATGCGGCTGCTTCCCACTAGCTATCTATTTTACATTTGGTAGTGTATATATGTCCATGACACTCTCTCACCCTGTCACATCTCACCCCTCCCCCTCCTCATATCCTCAAGTCCATTCTCTAGTAGGTCTGTGTCTTTATTACCGTCTTGCCACTAGGTTCTTCATGACCTTCTTTTTTTTCCCCCTTAGATTCCATATATATGTGTTAGCATACTGTATTTGTTTTTCTCTTTCTGACTTACTTCACTCTGTATGACAGACTCTAACTCCATCCACCTCATTACAAATACCTCCATTTCATTTCCTTTTATGGCTGAGTAATATTCCATTGTATATATGTGCCACATCTTCTTTATGCATTCATCCAATGATGGACACTTAGGTTGCTTCCATGTCCTGGCTATTGTAAATAGAGCTGCAATGAACATTTTGGTACATGACTCTTTTTGAACTATGGTTTTCTCAGGGTATATGCCCAGTAGTGGGATTGCTGGGTCGTATGGTAGTTCTATTTGTAGTTTTTTGAGGAACCTCCATACTGTTCTCCATAGTGGCTGTATCAATTTACATTCCCACCAACAGTGCAAGAGTGTTCCCTTTCCTCCACACCTTCTCCAGCATTTATTGTTTCTAGATTTTTTGATGATGGCCATTCTGACCGGTGTGAGATGATATCTCATTGTAGTTTTGATTTGCATTTCTCTAATGATTAATAATGTTGAGCATTCTTTCATGTGCCTGTTGGCAATCTGTATATCTTCCTTGGAGAAATGTCTATTTAGGTCTTCTGCCCATTTTTGGATTGGGTTGTTCGTTTTTTTGTTACTGAGCTGCATGAGCTGCTTGTAAATCTTGGAGATTAATCCTTTGTCAGTTGCTTCATTTACAAATATTTTTCCCATTCTGTTGTTGTCTTTTGGTCTTGTTTATGGTTTCCTTTGCTGTGCAAAAGCTTTTAAGTTTCATTAGGTCCCATTTGTTTATTTGTGTTCTTATTTCCGTTTCTCTGGGAGCTGGGTCAAAAAGAATCTTGCTGTGATGTATGTCATAGAGTGTTCTGCGTATGTTTTCCTCTAAGAGTTTGATAGTGTCTGGCCTTACACTTAGGTCTTTAATCCATTTTGAGTTTATTTTTGTGCATGGTGTCAGGGAGTGTTCTAATTTCATACTTTTACATGTATCTGTCCAATTTTCCCAGCACCACTTATTGAAGAGGCTGTCTTTTCTCCACTGTATATGCTTGCCTCCTTTATCAAAGATAAGGTGACCATATGTGCGTGGGTTTATCTCTGGGCTTTCTATCCTGTTCCATTGATCTATATTTCTGTTTTTGTGCCAGTACCAAACTGTCTTGATTACTGTAGCTTTGTAATATAGTCTGAAGTCAGGGAGCCTGATTCCTCCAGCTCCATTTTTCGTTCTCAAGATTGCTTTGGCTATTCCGGGTCTTTTGTGTTTCCATACAAATTGTGAAATTTTTTGTTCTAGTTCTGTGAAAAATGCCAGTGGTAGTTTGATAGGGATTGCATTGAATCTGTAGATTGCTTTGGGTAGTAGAGTCATTTTCACAATGTTGATTCTTCCAATCCAAGAACATGGTATATCTCTCCATCTATTTGTATCATCTTTAATTTCTTTCATCAGTGTCTTATAATTTTCTGCATACAGGTCTTTTGTCTCCTTAGGTAGGTTTATTCCTAGATATTTTATTCTTTTTGTTGCAATGGTAAACGGGAGTGTTTTCTTAATTTCACTTTCAGATTTTTCGTCATTAGTGTATAGAAATGCAAGAGATTTCTGTGCATTAATTTTGTATCCTGCTACTTTACCAAATTCATTGATTAGCTCTGGGAGTTTTCTGGTAGCATCTTTAGGATTCTCTATGTATAGTATCATGTCATCTGCAAACAGTGACAGCTTTACTTCTTCTTTTCCGATTTGGATTCCTTTTATTTCTTTTTCTTCTCTGATTGCTGTGGCTAACACTTCCAAAACTATGTTGAATAATAGTGGTGAGAGTGGGCAACCTTGTCTTGTTCCTGATCTTAGTGGAAATGGTTTCAGTTTTTCACCATTGAGGACAATGTTGGCTGTGGGTTTGTCATATATGGCCTTTATTATGTTGAGGAAAGTTCCCTCTATGCCTACTTTCTGCAGGGCTTCTATCATAAATGGGTGTTGAATTTTGTCAAAAGCTTTCTCTGCATCTATTGAGATGATCATATGGTTTTTCTCCTTCAATTTGTTAATATGGTGTATCACGTTGATTGATTTGCGTATATTGAAGAATCCTTGCATTCCTGGGATAAACCCCACTTGATCATGGTGTATGATCCTTTTAATGTGCTGTTGGATTCTGTTTGCTAGTATTTTGTTGAGGATTTTTGCATCTATGTTCATCAGTGATATTGGCCTGTAGTTTTCTTTCTTTGTGATATCTTTGTCTGGTTTTGGTATCAGGGTGATGGTGGCCTCGGAGAATGAGTTTGGGAGTGTTCCTCCCTCTGCAATATTGTGGAGGAGTTTGAGAAGGACAGGTGTTAGCTCTTCTCTAAATGTTTGATAAAATTCACCTGTGAAGCCATCTGGTCCTGGGCTTTTGTTTGTTGGAAGATTTTTAATCACAGTTTCAATTTCAGTGCTTGTGATTGGTCTGTTCATATTTTCTATTTCTTCCTGGTTCAGTCTCAGCAGCTTGTGCATTTCTAAGAATCTGTCCATTTCTTCCAGGTTGTCCATTTTATTGGCATAGAGTTGCTTGTAGTAATCTCTCATGATCTTTTGTATTTCTGCAGTGTCAGTGGTTACTTCTCCTTTTCCATTTCTAATTCTATGGATTTGAGTCTTCTCCCTTTTTCTCTTGATGAGTCTGGCTAATGGTTTATCAATTTTATTTATCTTCTCAAAGAACCAGCTTTTAGTTTCATTGATTTTTGTTATTGTTTCCTTCATTTCTGTTTCATTTATTTCTGATCTGATCTTTATGATTTCTTTCCTTCTGCTAGCTTTGGGGTTTTTTTGTTCTTCTTTCTCTAATTGCTTCAGGTGCAAGGTTACGTTGTTTATTCGAGATGTTTCCTGTTTCTCGAGGTAGGCTTGTATTGCTATAAACTTCCCTCTTAGCACTGCTTTTGCTGCGTCCCATAGGTTTTGGGTCGTTGTGTCTCCATTGTCATTTGTTTCTAGGTATTTTTTGATTTCCCCTTTGATTTCTTCAGTGATCACTTCGTTATTAAGTAGTGTATTGTGTAGCCTCCATGTGTTTGTATTTTTTACAGATCTTTTCCTGTAATTGATATCTAGTCTCATAGCATTGTGGTTGGAAAAGATACTTGATACGATTTCAGTTTTCTTAAATTTACCAAGGCTTGATTTGTGACCCAAGATATGATGTATCCTGGAGAATGTTCCATGAGCACTTGAGAAAAATGTGTATTCTGTTGTTTTTGGGTGGAATGTCCTATAAATATCAATTAAGTCCATCTTGTTTAATGTATCATTTAAAGCTTGTGTTTCCTTATTTATTTTCATTTTGGATGATCTGTCCATTGGTGAAAGTGGGGTGTTGAAGTCCCCTACCATGTTTGTGTTGCTGTCGATTTCCCCTTTTATGGCTGTTAGTATTTACCTTATGTATTGAGGTGCTCCTATGTTGGGTGCATACATATTTACAATTGTTATACCTTCCTCTTGGATTGATCCCTTGATCATTATATAGTGTCCTTCTGTGTCTCTTGTAATAGTCTTTATTTTAAAGTCTATTTTGTCTGATATGAGAATTGCTACTCCAGCTTTCTTTTGATTTCCATTTGCATGGAATATCTTTTTCCATCCCCTCACTTTCAGTCTGTATGTGTCTCTAGGTCTGAAGTGGGTCTCTTGCAGACAGCATATATATGGGTCTTGTTTTTGTATCCATTCAGCCAGTCTGTGTCTTTTGGTGGGAGCATTTAATCCATTTACATTCAAGGTAATTATCGATATGTATGTTCCTATTCCCATTTTCTTAAATGTTTTGGGTTTGTTATTGTATGTGTTTTCCTTCTCTTGTGTTTCTTGCCTAGAGAAGTTCCTTTAACATTTGTTGTAAAGCTGGTTTGGTGGTGCTGAAATCTCTCAGCTTTTGCTTGTCTGTAAAGGTTTTAATTTCTCCATCACATCTGAATGAGATCCTTGCTGGGTAGAGTAACCTTGGTTGTAGGTTTTTCTCCTTCATCACTTTAAGTATATCCTGCCACTTCCTTCTGGCTTGCAGAGTTTCTGCTGAAAGATCAGATGTTAACTTTATGGGGATTCCCTTGTGTGTTATTTGTTGTTTTTCCCTTGCTGCTTTTAATATGTTTTCTTTATATTTAATTTTTGACAGTTTGATTAATATGTGTCTTGGCATGTTTCTCCTTGGATTTGTCTTGTATGGGACTGTCTGTGCTTCCAGGACTTGATTAACTATTTCCTTTCCCATATTAGGGAAGTTTTCAACTATAATCTCTTCAAATATTTTCTCAGTCCCCTTCCTTTTCTCTTCTTCTTCTGGGACCCCTATAATTCGAATGTTGGTGCATTTAATGTTGTCCCAGAGGTCTCTGAGACTGTCCTGAGTTCTTTTCATTCTTTTTTCTTTATTCTGCTCTGCAGTAGTTATTTCCACCATTTTATCTTCCAGGTCACTTATCTGTTCTTCTGCCTCAGTATTCTGCTATTGATCCAGTCTAGAGTATTTTTAATTTCATTTATTGTGTTTTTCACCGTTGCTTGGTTCCTCTTTAGTTCTTCTATGTCCTTGTTAAATGTTTCTTGCATTTTGTCTATTCTATTTCCAAGATTTTGGATCATCCTTACTATCATTATTCTGAATTCTTTTTCAGGTAGACTGCCTATTTCCTCTTCATTTGTTAGGTCTGGTGTGTTTCGACCCTGCTCCTTCTTCTGCTGTGTGTTTTTCCATCATCTCATTTTGCTAAACTTACTGTGTTTCGGGTCTCCTTTTCACAGGCTGCAGGTTTGTAGTTCCCGTTGTTTTTGGTATCTGTCCCCAGTGGCTAAGGTTGGTTCAGTGGGTTGTGTAGGCTTCCTGGTGGAGGGAACTAGTGCCTGAGTTCTGGTGGATGAGGCTGGATCTTGTCTTTCTGGTGGGCACGTCCACGTCTGGTGGTGTGTTTTGGGGTGTCTGTGGCCTTATTATGATTTTAGGCATCCTCTCTGCTAATGGATGGGGCTGTGTTCCTGTCTTGCTAGTTGTTTGGCATAGGGTGTCCAGCACTGTAGCTTGCTGGTCGTTGAGTGAAGCTGGGTCTTGATGTTGAGATGGAGATCTCTGAGAGATTTTCGTCGTTTGGTATTATGTGGAGCTGGGAGGTCTCTTGTGGACACGTGTCCTGAAGTTGGCTCTCCCACCTCAGAGGCACGGCCCTGATGCCTGGCTGGAGCACCAAGAGCCTTTCATCCACACGGCTCAGAGTAAAAGGGAGGTAAAATAGAAAGAAAGAAAGAAAAAGGATAAAATATAGTGAAGTAAAATAAAGCTATTATAAAGCAAAGCTATACAGACAAAATCTCACCCAGAAGCATATACATATACACTCATAAAAAAAGAAAAAGGGGAAAAATTAATATATCCTGCTCCCAAAGTCCACCTCCTGAATTTGGGATGATTCGTTGTCTATTCAGGTATTCCACAGATGCAGGTACATCAAGTTGTTTGTGGAGCTTTAATCCGCTTCTCCTGAGGCTGCTGGGAGAGATTTCCCTTTCTCTTCTTTGTTCGCACAGCTCCCGGGGTTCAGCTTTGGATTTGGACCCGCCTCTGCGTGTAGGTCACCTGAGGGCGTCTGTTCCCCGCCCAGACAGGACGGGGTTAAAGGCGCAGCTGCTTCGGGGGCTCTGGCTCACTCAGGCGGGGGGAGGGAGGCGTACGGAGGAGGCGGGGCGAGCCTGCGGCGTCAGAGGCGTCGTGACGTTTCAGCAGCCCGAGGTGCGCCGTGCGTTCTCCCGGGGACGTTGTCCCCGGATCACGGGAGCCTGGCCGTGGCGGGCTGCACCGGCTCCCGGGAGGGGCGGTGTGGAGAGTGACCTGTGCTCGCACACAGGCTTCTTGGTGGCGGCAGCAGCAGCCTTAGCGTCTCACGCCCGTCTCTGGGATCCGCGCTGATGGCTGCGGCTCGTGCCCGTCTCTGGAGCTCGTTTAGGCGGCGCTCTGAATCCCCTCTCCTCGCGCACCAGGAAACAAAGAGGTAAGAAACAGTCTCTTGCCTCTTCGGCAGCTGCAGACTTTTCCCGGACTCCCTCCCGGCTCGCCGTGGCGCACTAGCCCCTTCAGGCTGTGTTCACGCCGCCAACCCCAGTCCTCTCCCTGCGATCCGACCGCAGCCCGAGCCTCAGCTCCCAGCCCCGCCCGCCCCGGCGGGGGAGCAGACGAGCCTCTCGGGCTGGTGAGCGCTGCTCGGCGCCGAGCCTCCGTGCGGGAGTCTCTCCGCTCTGCCCTCCACACCCCTGTGGCTGCGCTCTCCTCCGTGGCTCCGAAGCTCCCCCCTCCGCCACCCGCAGTCTCCGCCCGCGAAGGGGCTCCTAGTGTGTGGACACCTTTCCTCCTTCACCGCTCCCTCCCACTGGTGCAGGCCTCGTCCCTATTCTTTTGTCTCTGTTGTTTCTTTTTTTCTTTTGCCCTCCCCAGGTACGTGGGGAGTTTCTTGCCTTTTGGGAGGTCTGAGGTCTTCTGCCAGCGTTCAGTGGGTGTTCTGTAGGAGCAGTTCCACGTGTAGATGTATTTCTACTGTATCTGTGGGAAGGAAGGTGATCTCCGCGTCTTACTCTTCTGCCTTCTCTCTGCCCTCCCGATTTAATTTATTTTTAATGTTTATGCTTCATTATTTTTTGCACCACTCTTCTAGAAGGTGTAATTATAGGAGGCAAAGAGCTCTATTTGAAAGAATGTGGTATATTCCTTACAACTTGAAAGAAAACTATGTAATTATTCTCAGTTATTTAAATTTAAAGATTTGTTCCCTTGAAGCCTGAGGACCCATCTGTGCCTGAGTCGCATTTCCCTGATGTTAAATGCTGTAGCACTCAATATTGGCAACTTTGCAACTGCACAAGTTATATTCAAATTATAGCAGTTTGCATTAGCTGGAAACTTAAAGCCATCTTTATATTCCTTGGGTTTTCCTAAGCTTGGCTCCTAAATCTCACATGTGCATCCAACAAACTCACCTTGTCTGTTTTGTGCGATGGCCTATCCCCTGATTAGTCTTGATTCCTGAGATCTAACTCCTAAAATCACCTGGAGACCAGGTGGTATGTGTCCTGAGCAGAAAGTAAACAACATCGAGATGTGATATGACAGCCATACTCTATTCATGTTCTTCACGTCAGAACAATTTTTAATATCTGGACAAAAACAAAACAAACCAAACAAAAAATTCCAAACAGAGAAATCCTACCCTCACTCTAAGGCAACTCAGGACAGATGATTTGAGTAGTGGAAACCAAGCTCCCAATTCTTCCCCTTGTCTGTTCCTTGAAGATTATCTGTCAGTAAGTTGGAGTTTAGCTACTGGTCCAAATATGTGGCTATATGGTGGCCCAAGTGTGGTCATGGGGACAAATAAGAATGATCATCAACCTATGAAGCTTTTAGTTTTCTTCCTTTTCCCTATTCCTGGTATGCAAAAATATATTTTTCTATTATTATTTGGAAAGAAAATGGCAACTACTTCACCTAGATGCTTGTAATTTCTCAAGCAAGATGTCCCATTTCCTCCTTATTCTCTTCCAGCTTTATATAATGAGATTTTTAGAATATGTTGTTGACTGGGAAAAAAATGCACAACCTTAAAGTTGAGACATGTTTTATTTGACCTGCAAATCTGAGGACTTAAGCCCAGGATGCAGCCTCTCAGAACAGCTCGGAGGGACCGCTCCGAAGAGGTCAGGGAGGATCCAGGATATACAGGAGTTTTTGCAAAAAAGACCAGGTAGTCAGAACATCAAAAGATGACTGTTTAAAGAAAACCAGACATCTCAAGTTAAGGAACTTAGTGCTTTTCTATGTATGGGAAGATGCAAGTGTCTGGGCTCACTGAAATCATTCCTTTGATGTGCACCTCAGCTACCTGGGGCCAGTGTCCTGTGCTTTCTCGTCCTGAGTCTCCTCAGGGTGCACCCTGTGTGTGTTTGGGGCGGGGTGGGGTACTTTAGTGGCTGACGGCTTGATGGTGGGCATCCTGTTACCGTCCTGAGTTCCTTCAGGGCTCACCGTTGGGGTGACTATAATGTGATGGCTTGATGGCTGCCAACATCCTTTGTTTACTGATATATGGCAGCAACAGTTTTTCATTGACAATGTTCACTTCTTACATCTCCCCTCCCTGCCTTTTCTCCCAAGGAGAACTTTGGAAAGTTAATATATCCACTTCCATCAACCCCAGTCTTTTATTTTCTTAAATGATGCAATACTCCCAGCTCGATAATGTTATTAGGGTTTCTACTATACTATATTTCACCTGTTTCTAGGATTTTATCTATTTTCTGTTTTCTATTCCAAGGTAGTCTATTTTCTTTCCTTTTAAGATTGAATTATTTGTGTTTATTCATTGTAAGTGAGAATTGTGCAAGACTTTGAAAGGTGGCAGGGGCCCTGATGAGCTCTTCCATTTGCGTTGTGTCTGTCTTTATCTCTGAGTGGGCTACTTTATAACTACAGAGAGATGTTAATTTGTAGAAAACCGAGAGTATGCAAATAATCTCTGTCCATTGAAATGCAAATGGTGTCAGATGGAATGCAATTAGTTATTGCTCTGAGAATATTGATTCTTTCTGCCAGTTGCTCATCCCTTTGTAAATTCATTTCCACATTCCTTATCTGATTATAAATGTGCGCTGCTTTATCAGTTCTGTTTTTAACCATGTGGCAGTTTTCTCTTTTCTGTATTAATTAATTAAAACAGCAACAATTATTAATTCAATGAAATTTTAGACACATGTTAAATTTGTTTTTTTGGTTTGAGGAAAAAAGATTTTGTATTTCAAACAAATTATACTTGCTAATTTATGAAGCAAAATTTTCCCCAACAATTTAAGGTTTCTCACATTTTATTTCTGTAGAAAACTTTATAGTTTTAGAACCACTTTCCCAGATATTTTTACATTTTAGTCTCATAGCAACCGTTGGCATAGAGAACTAGGCAGGAGTTATATTGTACTTATTTTACAACAGAGGAAACAGGGGTATTTAGAAAGTTTAAGAAAATTGCCTTGGGGTATAGGACTCTGGACTAAACCCTGAACTAGAATCCAGGGCAATTTTTTTTTTTCTTTATAAAGTGGAATGTGACAGATGTTAATTTTCAATTTGTATGAGATTCATGATTTTGCCTTTTTTGGAGAATTATTCTTTACGATCCTTTTCCAAGGCTTCAAGATGGTTCTTTAGACACTTACCTCGCTTGTTTGGACAAAACTCTATTCCAGTCCTCTCTGCTGGATTCCACCAGAGGCCACACCTCCCCCTGTGCTCAGCTGCTCGCAGGTCCCAGGAGCAGCTTTAACCAGAGGTGGCAGATGGCTTGGAGCTGGGAGTGATGAGAGGTGACCTGTCTTCAGGTTGCCTGCATCTCAGAACCCTTTCCTCCTTTACTGGCTTTAACAGGCTCTCCTGGGTGCTAGACTATATTTCAAAGGCAGATGACTAATAGCCCCACAAGAAAAGTGTACAGTATCTGAATAATGTATAACATTATAATGTATAATAGTTTTATAACAATGAAAACTATTGTCCAATCCTTAATTTTAAAAGAAAGTTGCATCAGTTGTGAGGCTGGGGTACTTATGCATAGAGCACAAAGCTGAAAGGGCTCTTAAGAGAAGATTATAGGGTCAGATTCCATGTCTGGATATATTTCCATGTCTTGGGTGGAATGATTAAGTCATCATTTAAACACGTCTTGTTCAGTCTTTTTTTTTTTTTTTTTTTTTTTTGATTTAAGGTTTAATTAAGTATCACCTATTTCTGTGATAGCAACATCTATATAAATAACATGAGGCCAATAAAATTGAATAGGATTCTGAAAGTCAAACTAGTCTCTATCTCCCTGGTATTGTCACAACACTAAGAAGCCAAAAGGAGAAGAAATATAGTATCAGGAGCAATTTGTTTTGTACATCTCACATTGTACAGTTTGTAATAGGTTTATGGAAAAGTCAGGTTGTCCTTTGTTTTTTTTGTTTTTGACATTTGTTTTCTTTTATCAACATAGATGTCAGTTTCTTTTTTCTTTTTTTTATACAGCAGGTTCTTATTAGTCATCAATTTTATAGACATCAGTGTATACATGTCAATCCCAATCTCCCAATTCATCCCACCACCCCCCCCCCCTCGCTGCTTTCCCCCCTTGGTGTCCATATGTTCGTTCTCTACATCTGTGTCTCAATTTCTGCCCTGCAAACCGGTTCCTCTGTACCATTTTTCTAGGTTCCTCATATATGCGTTAATATATGATATTTGTTTTTCTCTTTCTGACTTACTTCACTCTGTATGACAGTCTCTAGATCCATCTATGTCTCAACAAATGACCCAATTTCATTCCTTTTTATGGTTGAGTTATCTAAAAGAAGGTCCCCTATCATCTAATGCTTATTATCATATTTTATTTTTTTATTGACTTATAAATGCTCCATATGAGATTTCTTTTGAAAACCTAAGATTACAGTAGGTTTGTATGGTCCACACTACTAGCTACATAAGCAATATCCCTTTGCCCTTACTTAGTAATAGAAACCTGATTTTGTTCAGTGTAGTAATATGTGGTGTTTAAAAAGTTAAAAAAAAAGCCATTTTCACTAAATATCAGTAATATGTTGCTAAAACGAAGTGTTCTGTGAGCAAAGGCTATTAAATAGGGCAAATTTAAATGTTTACATTTTAAAACCCAACCAGTATCTTAATGTAATTAAGACTCGGTAAAATGCCTGCATATACATAAGTATATATGAGTGTGTGAGTGTAATGAACTGTCATGTTAGGATGTAAAATGATGGGCATATCACATGTTACTCAAAAGTTAGTGCTGTTAAGAAACACCTTTTTAAAATGTATTAACGTGGTATCTTTAGGATCAGCGATAAGGAAGATACACCTTTTAGATTCTGGGATCCCTGTATTAATTTTCAGGGTGCTTATTAAAATGTCTACACATGACTCCAATGGTCCTCAAGTTGTATTTGGAACTAACTCAAAATTATTCCTACACTTTTTTGGTATATAATTGTTAAAAAATATACTTTAGTTTAAATAATATATTGAGAGATGCATACATCCAGTGAAGCTTGACTATTAAAATCCAGCTTCTTAGGAGCTTTGGACTGAAAGTGTTACATGTGAAGATGTCCCCGAGCAGACATTCTGTAGTTACTTCTTTGGTCTCTGTTGCAGCTGCAGGAGCCCCATGACTCAGCCCTGCCTAATAGGGTATAAGCCGAAGCTTACCAAGTAAGTTTCCAGAAAAGTTACTGCTGTCTTCTTAATAAAGGCAGAGAATCGCCTTTGCCTTTCTTCGTCCTTGTCTCTAGAATGCTTGCATCTCTGTATGTGGAGCAATCACGTGACAGTCACAAGACAAGACGGCAGAGCAGGTGGAGAGATGGTGCTCTGGTCTTCGAAGACCTCCTAGAGCAGTTGTGTTATTTGGACACATAGTTCTGAATGTCCTGATACACAAATTAATGACTTTTTGTCTATGGGATTACGTTTTGGTTTCTGTTATGTAGAGTCCAATGAAATTCTAGTTAACAAGGACTGCTTGCTCCCATTCCAAACTATTATTTCCTGTGCTTTGTAGCCCTGGAGGCTCTGACAGGGACACATAACTCTATATTCTTCACCAGTGACGTCTTTCCCTTCTGAGAAAACATCTTCAGCAGAGGGGGTTTGTGGAGGGAAAGTGTGGGGTAGTGAGCCTGCAGCAGGAGGCCTGTCTGCCTTGGCAGACGGAGCAGCAAATCAGTTCTAGCAATTAGCTGGCGACAGGAAGAGACAGCGAGCCTCTCACCCCACCGAGGAGCATGCTTCAGATGGCCGCTCTTCCTAGACAGAAAACAGACACCATGCCTCAGTGTCTTCCAGTACCGTGATAAGACTGGATTGCTTAGGGGAACCCTAGCTGCTGTAACAAAGAGCTTCAGACTGGAATAGGAACAATAGTGCTTTCCAGCTTGAACAAAAGAGGGATTTATTTATTGCTCACTTAACAGTCTCAAGGAGGTGTTCCTAGCTAGCAGGCGACTCTCTTCCACTTAGTGATTTACAGAGAGATGCTTCCCTCATCTCATGACTTCACTCCTCCCCAGACCCTTGATGTCATCTGCGCCCAGCGAAGAAGAGAAAGAGCATGAAGAAAGAACACTCGTTCTTTCCAAGCTTTGGACAGGAAGTGGTACCGATCGCTCCCTCTCACATTCCATGGCAACAAGCCACGTGTGAGGATGCCCAGGGGCAAGGGTGCTGGAAGTGGGGCTCCCGGCTTGGCAACCAGTTTCCCAGCGCACCTCGTTTCGTCATGTTTCTTTTAATTCCACTTTGCAGGTACTGCGTTTTTCACAAATTGAAGGTTGATGGCAACATGGACCCAAGCTAGTCTATGGACGCCATTTTTCCAACAGCATTTGCTCACTTCGTGTCTCTGTGTCACATTTTGGTACTTTCATTTTGAAATATTTCAAACTTTTTCACTATTATTCCATTTGTGATGGTGATCTGTGTTCAGTGGTCTTTGCTGTTACTACTCCAACTCGCTGAAGGGTCAGATGATGGTTAACATTTTTTAGCAATAAATTATTTTTTAATTGAGGTATGTACATTGTTTTTTTAGACATAATGCGATTGCACACTTAATAGATTACAGTGTAGTGTAAACATAACTTTTATATACCTTGGGAAACCAAAAATTTTGTGTGACTTGCTTTGTTGCTTTATTGTGTTCTGGAACTGAACCCATAATATCTCCAAGGTATGTCTGTACCCTAGAAGGGAAAGAATAGGTGTTGATAAACAGCTAGCAGACTGTAACTCAGTCAGAATTAAATGTGGTCAACAATACTGGACCAAAATTATCTCTCTTTTTTTTTTTGCATACAGCAACAAGTGTTTATTGCACCTATATCCAGGGTTAGCTCAGGGTAAGCGAGGGAGATCTTCTAATCTTACCTGAAGTTGCTCAGGTGCGTAACATCAGCTGGTGGTTGGATGAACTAAGATGGTCCCAGCTTTACATGTCTCGACTCCAAACGTGTTTCTTCTATCAGGCTGGATCAACATGCTCTGGTGGCAAAGACAGAGACGCAAGAGAAAGGGCAGAAATACTCACGGTCTCTTTAGCCAGCGCCCAGAACTGGCACATTTTCACTCCCACCTCATCCCGGAGAGCACGCATAATTAAGGGAAAGGGAAAATGTACCCCATTGCTTCCGTAAGAGTAACTGCTAAGTTCCATGGCAAAGGGCATGGATACAGGGAGGGTTAAGATGCTGGGACCATCAAAGCCTTTTCCACTGTCACCAAGGCTGCGGGGGAAGGAACTTAGCAAAAGGAATCCAAAGTGCCAAAAGGAGATTTAAGTTAATTCTAAGAAGCCAACAATAAAGTAAATTTTATACAAAATATAGCATGCATATGTGTGTTTGGAAGACCAAAATCATCTTTTATAGCAGTCTTTTAAATTATGGTTATCCAGTTTTCATGTAAAATAAACACTGACAATGAGAATAGCTTCCATGTATATGACATGACTTTCTACTATAATTTTAAGTTCATAATAAATTATTGACCTACAGAATAATTATTTTCATTTGTCAATGCATGCGTGTTTTTCTCACAGCTTTTAAACTGCAGAAACACTAAAGTTCACAGTCAAACTGATAAATAAATGACAATGAGTAAATTGACTCATTCTCTAATTAATTTTAAACATAAACGACTTTAATTTTATTCTGGGGGTGGCTGGGTATATGGGTCTAAAGGCAGAATCAAACCCCAGATTCATTTTATAAAATGAAGCTTTTTAAGTAGATGTTAAGGAGACCCTAAAGGTGGAAATACTCACTGTTTGTCAATTTCTATTAATGTTGGTTTTCATGGTCAAGTAAATGCCCTCCAAATATCATGATGTGAGCATATTTTACAATGTCACATAAAGAATATCACAGGTTAATTTTTGGCAATTTTTGCATGAATGAAGTTTTGATTTTGTTAGTTCACATATTTCTTCTTTATGGAATAGCCCTTCCCAGTCCCACAGAGGATATATCTTCTTACATGTCAATTCTTCCGACCTTGATGGGATTTTAAAATGCTTGGGAAATTAAAAATTGTATTTGGAACAAACATATTTATTTTAAAGCTCTAAAACCAAATAAGGAGAACATACTTCCTCTTTTTTTCTCCCTTAATTTCCCCTGTGATCTTTCTCCTTTGAATATTTTAAATCCATTATTTAATTCTACTTTGCATTCTCATAAATGTTATGGTAATATTCTGTATTTAGGTGCTCATCTACTTATGTTACTGTGGTGTCAATGAATTGATCGCAAGAATCCAATAGGGAAATGCATTATTTACATATGAGAAATCAAAAGCAATCTTGATTTTTTAACACAGTTTTAAATTTCTCTTATTTATGGGATCGTCTTCCTATTCATCTCTAATGATAGAAGAATCCTTTTCAGCTAACAGAGATGTTTTGTTGTTCTAGTAAAGACATGCTTATGTTATGATTATTGAACTTGTGTCAAACAATAAAATGAAAATACATACAACTGAGATTTTGAAGCAGTGGGGGATTTACAGCATGCTATCCTTTGAGCATTGCTGAATTTAAAGACCCAAGGTTTATACATAAAGAGGGATGAAAACAGAGTAATCCTCAAAATATTTCATTCTCCGTGAAATCTGTATGTGGGGAAATAAAAAGCAACAACAGAAAGGTTGTATGAATGCTTTTGATGCCCTTGACATTTTGCCAAATATCAAGAGGCTCAGGAACGTTAGAACAAAGGCTGTTCTTGTTTTCAGAGTTTGAACAATATGATCGAAGCAGTAGTGTAACACTGAAGTCTGGAAAAAAACATTTTTTTTTTTTTTTTCCCAAAAGAACTCTTCATTAGCAGGATTTACCAGATAGGGCCAAAACTTTTGTGGGATTCCCTCCCACCATGAGTCACCAAACATTGCCTTAGGCCTTTTTAGCCCTAAGAAAAATATACAGCCTTGAGTTGAAGCACTAGTTTTGGTCAAATACAGTAAAGGCAATATATTGGCAAGGTATACGAAACATCGGCTTCACAGTGTGCTCTGTGAGAGGACAGAAGGCTTTTCCAAAATTACAGATCATTTGAAATATGCAGAGAATATCTACCTAGGTTTCCTCTCCATGGGAGAATCCTTGACCTTCTAGCATCTTGTGTGGTACGAGCTTAAAAAGGTATTTAAAGTACGGGGATACTTTTTTGTTTATCCTCTAAATGAGGGATCTTTTATTAGCCTCTCTTTTTCAAATGAGAGAATGCAGGCAGGGGAGGTCTTGGTCAGTTGTGAAAGGTGATAGATCCTCAGGTATGACTCTATCCAAAGCCCGGATCCTATTTGCCTCTTTGAGGTGAAGCTCTGTGTTTTAATACTTGAAAGGTTAGTTCTGGGAGTACAGGAACTGAGAAGCACTCTCTTTTCTAACCATGGTGCCAATTAAAAATTAATTTCTTTTAACGGACTCCATATAAAAATGCAGATCACCTTCTCAACTTATATTTTGGAAATTGGTGCTTCAAGTGTGAATGACTTGAATCTTTTGTCATAGAGTCTTAGAGATGAATATCTTCTATCCATAATTTTTTTAAAATTAGTTTTTATTGGAGTATAGCTGATTTACAATTGTTGTGTTAGTTTCAGGTGTACAGCAAAGTGAATCAGTTATACATATATATATCCATTCTTTTTTAGATTCTTTTCCCATATACGTCATTACAGAGTATTGAGTAGAGTTCCCTGTGTTTTATAGTGGGTCCTTATTAGTTTTTTATTGTCATACTGAGTGAAGTAAGTCAGACAGAGAAAGACAAATATTATATGATTTGCTTATATGTGGAATCTTCCAGAAATTTTGGCCATACCAAGTAGCCCTTTCTGGTCTCATTTTAGATAATAATCCCTTTCCTTGAGCTAATTTTGTTTCCTTATAAACTCTCTGAGTTTTTATTTTTAGGTAAATCAATGCATTGTTTTATTTAAAGAACAAAGTTTTTCAGTCAGATGGCCTTGGACCCTCTTCTTAGCTTTCAAACTACTTGCATAAAATTTCAATTAATATTTGTAAGAACAAGTTGTCCAAATGGCCCTCCTTCAAGGAATTTGGACAGAGGATGATCAATCATCTTTCCCACACCTCATCTATGGTCACTCTGAGGGTCATCATTTTACCAGCCATCAGACGTTTAGAAGATGATGGTCATAAAAGGGTACATGTGAGTCATTTTTATTGGTCGTGCCCGAAAGTGAAGTGTGACACGTTCAGTAAAAGTTTATTGGCTGGAAGTTAGTCATATGGCTACATTGAATGACAGAAGAGGCTGGGAAATAAAATCTAGATGTGTGAACAAAAAGGAAGATAAAAACCCGGAATTTGGTAGTCAGCTAGCAATATCTACCATAAAGAAATATGCTTGCTTTTTCTTTTTTTTAAAACATGTCTAGTTATAAAATTAACACAAAAATATAGTCTCATGAATAATCCAAATCGTACAGATAAATGTTAAAGCTCTCTTTGATCACTCCCAAAACTTCTTCTAGTTCACCTCCAGGCATAACTGCAGTAAAAAGTTTAATTGTCAATTCTTGCAGATTCAGTTCTCTTTAATATAACAGACAGAAAGGGAATCTAGGTCAAAGGATGTATGGAGAAGCTGGTAAAAACAGCAATCACACAATGCTCACTACCTGCGTCCCCTCTTCCAAGAGCTCGGTACCTATTAACTCATTAAATCATAACAGACCATCTATTAGTAAGTACCATTGTTACCATCCTTATTTTACAAATGAACAAAGGGAGACACAGGAAGCTTAACCCACTATTCTGGCTCAGGGATTAGTACCCTTTAGACTGACATTGAACTGTGTGCCATTTTCCTTCAGAGTCTGTGTGCTTTACCATACACCTCACTGCCTCTGCCCGAAATGATGCAGGATGAATTCCAGTCATGAGGGGTTCATAAAGGCTGGAATTACACTCCCATTGTCAACAAATAGAAAATTGGACAAAATGTGGAATAATTGTTTGCAGACATGAGACAGTAGGCAGTGCAGGCCTGTGATCCTTCAGAGAAGAGAAACAAATAAAGTAAGTCTTAAAACCGCTTTAGGTTACTGGCTGGAGACTTTTTTGTACTGACACAGACAAGGGGGGTCCAAACAGAGCGCATCGTTCTCAGGACCTCTATGAAACATAGATCAGAGTTCAGGGAGGCTGAAATAGTTAGAATCTGTGGGGCAGAGTATCAGGAAGAGGAAAGCTACTAACAGGAAGATTTCCAGAAATCTAGAACAATCTAGAAAGTTCTGTTGAGTCTTTGAGTACCAGTCTACACATGTGTGCAGTACAACCTCAAAAAATAGTTCCAGAGAGAGAACAGTTACCAGAGACCATTAAAGAGAAAATTGTCCCAACTCTCCCAGGAGCAAGAATCATTCCTGTTTCCACCAGCCAGAGTGGAAAGGCATTTTGGATATATGGAGGCTTTAGCACAGACCCCCAAAAGGCCTGCCTTACTGAGGCTAAAGAAGCCAAAAAGAATGCTGGAGGTCTACCTTTTAAAAACACTTGAAAAAAGTGATTCAAAGAGAAAACAAATACTAACATGTGGAATATAAGCCCGACAATATCAGGTCTTACATTAAATCTGAGTAGAATAAATGCTCCAATTAAAAGAAAAAACAAACAACAACAAAAAATAAACTTCTAAGAGACAATAGATCTGTAAGACACTTTATCACCTGTGAGAGCAAAGTCCAAAACTCTTTAAAAGAACAAAAAATACTAGCACTCAGTAGCATAACATTTACAGGGTCAAACACACAATCCAAAATTTCCTAGACTGGAGGAAAATGTGACCCGTAATTATGAGAAAATATTCAATCTATAGCAACAGAAGTAGAGATGGCAGAGATGATGTAATTTGTGATGAAGAACATTAAACCTGTTGTAAATATACTCAATATGCTCAAGACTTACAGGAAGAAACAAGCAGTGAGAAGAAAAGGGATAAATATATAAAAAAAGAAACAAATAGAATTTTTGAGTTGAAAGTCATCATCTGAAATAAAAATTTGACTGGATGAAATTAACAGCTAATTGAATACTGCAGGAGAAAATATTCTTAAACTTGAAGACAGCCTTAAAAACCATCCAAAATGAATAGGCCAGGGAAAAATAAAGACTGAAAGTAGATTAACAGAGCCTCAGCACCTTCTGGGAAATATAAAACTATCTAATAAAAATGTAATTTGAGCCCCAGAAGGAAAAGTTATGGGAAAAATTAGTTGAAGAAATAATAACTAAATGATTTCCAAATTTTATGAAAACTATGAACCTACTAAGGCAAAAATGTAAGGAATTACAAGCAGTATAAATACAAATCGAACAATACCAAGGCATATTAAAATCAGCTTGCTGAGTACAAATGATACAGAAAAATCTTAAAGTCAGCCAGAGAAAAATGATATATTACTATAGAGGGATACACATAAACATAACAGATTTCCCATCAGGAGCTATGCAACCCAGAAAACAGGGAGATGGATTTTTAAAGCACTGAAAAAGAAAACCCTCAAAAACCTGTCAATTTAAATATACGCAGTGAAAATATCTTTCCAAAAATTAAGGAGAAATAAAGACTATTTCAGAGAAAATTTTCAGAAATATAAAAGCTAAGAGAATTTATTATTAGCATATCTTCACTCCAAGGAATGTGAAAGCAAATTCTTCAGTGACAACGACTATGGTGTCAGATAGACATTTAGATCTACAAGAAGAAATGTAGAGGTCCAAAAATAGTTAAAATAAAGATGAATATAAAGGGTGTTTTTTATTAACTTTATATGCTCATGAAGATCATTGATCTTCTAAAGCAAAAATAGTAGCCATGCATTTTGAGGTTAAAACATAGATAAAATTAAATTTATAACTAAAATAATATAAAATGCAAGTTAAACCACATTGTCATACTATTTCACACTGATGGGAATGGCAACATTCTGAAATAGTGATATGAAAATACATCAAAGATGCTGGAATGTATGGGCTTACTTATACAGGATTACAGAGTTATATTATAGAAGCTTGTAGTGCCCCAAAACCAGTCAAAGCCACGCCTGGACTTCTGACTTACAGAAACTACAAGAAAATAAATGTATGCTGCTTCAGGCTGCTAACTTTGTAGTCATATTGTTGCACAGTGATGGGTAACTGGTGCAGACTTGGGACCAAGAAGCAGGTCACCAACCATGTCCGCACTCCCCTGGAGCTGTCAGACCTTGCTGGTGAGAACGGAAAATTGTACAACCATTTTGGGAAACATTCTACTCTTAGTCATTTTCTCAAGATAAGTGAAAAAATACACCACACAATGTCTTGCACACAACCAAATGTCCATTGACAGCTGAATGATGGATAGAAAAACCATGGCGTATCTTGTGAAATACAACTCAGCTATAAAATGGAGCAGATGTTCAACACATGTAAAGAAAGCTTTAGACTGAGTAAAAGAAGCCAGTCACAAAATGTATGATTCCATTTATGGAAAGCTCTAGAATAAAGATCAGTCTTTTATACTGGAAAACAATTCAGTGGTTGCCTGGAGTCTGGAGTGGAGTGTGTAGTCTAGAAATGAACAAAAGAAAACATTTTGAGGTGAAAAAATATTCTACTATCTTGATGGCTGTGGTGGTGAAACCACTGTATCCACTTGTCAAAATATATCAAACTGTGCACTAAAGGTAGATGTAATTTATAGTGGAAGTTATACATAAGCAAATTTCATATGAAAAAGAAGGAAAAACTAGGTAAAAGTCAGAAGGCTTCCCTGACAGTTTTTGTGTTGCCACTTCCTCTTAGAATAACCTGGGGAAATTTCTCGACCACTAAGCCTCGGTTCCCTAGAAGGAGAGTAGTAAGAACTTTCTTGCCCAGAACATAGGGTTAATTAATATGCATCATCTGAGGTAACTTAAATTGTAAATTCTTGTAAAAAGACAGTTTTTAATGATTTCTTCCTCCATTTTCCTGGCCCTCAAGTCACTCTTACAACTTCTGAACTGAGTCAAGAATGTATTCTATTAGAGAAAAAGCAAATTTAGATTCTCTGTATTTATTGACAGCCTCCAAGACAGTGTTACTTATACACACAAACCTGTGAGATTTGAGACTCAGAATAATGAAATATATGTTTTGAGAATCAGACAAATGGACTTCGAGGTGGATTGATTTATTCAGCTTTTGAGCTCTAGCATTTATACGCACAGTGATTTACAATGGCTTTAGCAGAAAGAGAATTTTTAACAGTACACTTGAGTATTTTTCTCTCTTTTACTATACAATATAAGAATTGATCATCAATCATTCCAAAAAAATAATATATAAACACCATGTTCAGATTTGTTACAATAAAAAAGTGAACATGGGGCCACCATTGACACAATGCAAAATGTGATCAGAGGCAAACATGAACCTGCTTCTATTTCTTCGCTCTGTTTTGTTTTAGGTTTGGGACGTGTGCCCTGCACTCCTCACGAGGTGAAGCAGAGGAAGGAAGCGTCGGCAGGGCTCTGTGGGAGGAGGTGAGATATGTTTCATCTACAGAAAGGGTTGGGCTCCCCTGCGAAGAGTCCTGAGTGTTCTATTGCCAAAGGTTAGCCTAATACATCATTCAGAAAGGGTCGTGGTAGCCTTCTTATAGTTAAGGAGGGTCACGTTTGGTCAAAGGCCTCTAGGACTTCTATTAAGTTTCCACATGTCTTGGCAATAGCTTTGGCATAACCCCAATTGTGTCTAACTGTAATGCAATTTTATGAGTCTAGACATTGGGATGAAATAGCATCCACAGACTCTCTGAACTGCTTCCTCTGTTCTATCAGGTATGAGTGCACCTTCTCAGCCAGGTTTGCGTTTGATGGTTTCTAGGAACCACCCTCTAAGAGTGAGATCATCCCTGAAACAGCCACTGCCAGAGGAAGGTGGGAGACCTATGGTGGCCTGACAATTATTCTTTCCAATTCTACTTAGGAGATTACCCAGGGAATGTCTGCATCTCTAAATATTTGTCTAGTGAAAGGAAGTTCATGAACCTCTTCTCTTTCCTCAAATGACCCATAATTAGGGTTTTGTCAGAAATCAATAAAGCCAAAAATAAACGTAGAACTCTAAATGCATTGCATTACCCATATTAAGAGAAAGTTATTATTGCAAAGAAATTGTGAGTATAGAGATAAGAAAAGTAAAATTTGTAATATAGGGTTCAAAGTAATGGATCTTTCACAGCATTTCCTGAGACCAACAGGCAGAGCTTAAACAGCTCATATAGTCTGTGGGATTGGGTAGCTTTCACATTACCTACTGTTCTCTTAATATTGCACACATCAAGTCTTCTTGATAGAAAAAGTCATGATAGAGAACAATTACAAGTTTTATTATAGAGGAAGCAAACAAGAAAAATGTGTGAGGAAATTACCTTGAAAGTTAGGTACGGAGATTAGTGAGCAGTATAATGTAGCAAAAGCAAAAACCTAGAGCAGAGGGGAAAACATGGCTTCTAGTTTTAAGTATATGTTAACTAGCTTGTTGACATTTGGTTTGGGTTGACGTCTCCCCTACAAGATATAGGGATGATATGTAACAACTTTGAAGCCTGTATCATAGGGGTTTGTATGTAACAAAACACATCTGTAACTCTATCTTGAAGGTATACACATATTTATATATCTCATGGACCCCTAAAAATAAATATTCAAAAAAATCTTGCCCCATCTATGCCTTATTAATACCTCTTTTGATAAATAACTCTACCATCCGTCTGGTCATCTATCCAAAAATATGGGAATCCTACATAATCCCTTATCCACTTTAACATCCACTTTAATTGTATTTTGACAGAGCCACAGTGCGAATCTGACAGGCCAGCATGTGGGGTTAGGCAACATTGTCTTCCTTTGAGGTTCTCAAGCTATTCTGGACCAACTAGTCTTTTAAATTTTGTACCTTATTAACCCCAATATTCATTGCAACACTATTTACAATAACCAAGACATGGAAGCAACCTAAAAGTCCATCCACAGATGAATGGATAAAGACGATATGGTATACACACACACACACACGCACACACAATGGAATACTACTCAGCCATAAAAATAAATGAAATAATGCCATTTGCAGCAACATGGATGGACCTAGAGGTTATCACACTAAGTGAAGTAAGTCAGACAGAGGAAGACCAATATTATATGATATCACTTATATATGGCATATAAAAAATAATACAAATGAACTTATTTGCAAAACAGAAACAGATGGCAGCACAAGGATATGGTGCCCCTCCCTGCCCCACCCCAGAGCTCGCCTACAGGGGGCTATAGGATCCTCTTAGTGGCAACTCAGACCCATCCTCTTAATTCCTCATGTTGTATAAAATGAAAGTTAAAAGACAACCTACGGACTGGGAGGAAATATTTGCAAACCATGCTACCGACAAGGGATTAATTTCCAAAATATACAAACAGCTCATACAGCTTAATATCTAAAAAAGAAGACCTAAATAGACATTTCACCAAAGAAAACATACACATGACCAACAAGCACATGAAAAGATGCTCAACATCACGAATTATTAGAAAAATGCAAATCAAAACTACAATGAAGTATCACCTCACACTGGTCAGAATGGCCATCATAAAAAATCTACAAACAATAAATGCTGGAGAAGACGTGGAGAAAAGGGAACCCTCTTGCACTGTTGGTGGGAATGTAAATTGATACAGCCACTATGGAGAACAATAGGGAGGGAGGTTCCTCAAAAAACTAAAAATAGAGCTACCATATGATCCAGCAATCCCACTCCTGGGCATATATCCAGGCAAAACTCTAATTTGGAAACATACATGCACCCCAGTGTTCACTGCAGCACTATTTACAATAGCCAAGACATGGAAACAACCTAAATGTCCATTGACAGAGGAATGGATAAAGAAGATGTGGTACATATATACAATAGAATATTACTCATCCATAAAAAGAATGAAATAATGTCATTTGCAGCAACATGGATGGACCTAGAGATTATCGTACTAAGTGAAGTAAGTCAGACAGAGGAAGACAAATATCATATGATATCACTTATATGTGTCATCTAAAAAATAATACAAATGAACTTGTTTACAAAACAGAAATGGACTCACAAACATAGAAAACAAACTTATGCTTACCAAAGGGGAAAGGAGGGGAGAGAGATAAATTAGGAATTTGGGATTAACAGATATACACAACTATATATAAAATAGATAACCAGCAAGGACCTACTGTATAGCACAGGGAACTCTACTCAATATCTTGTAATAACCTATAATGGAAAAGAATCTGAAAAAGATATATATGTATGTATAACTGAGTCACTTTGCTGTACACCTGAAACTAACACAACATTGTAAATCGACTGTACTTCAATTAAGAAAAAGAGTAAATTACAAGCTGAGCCCATTCATGAATCATCTGGGACTCAGAGCCTGCTGAAGAAGGATCGGAATATGGTACACTTTGGATTTCAGACGCGTTTGATTGACAGGGGGCGCCTAATGGAAGCTGAACTGAAGGGAGAAAGAAGAGGATGGGTGAAAGTTAACTCGAATAAGTGAAAACCTTGGTGATGTGTGTCATAGTGAGAGGTGGGGCCAGAAGGTTGCAAGGAGTTTTGGTCCCAGATTTAATACACTCGTGGACCAGCCAACCTGCCCACTCCTGCAGGGGGCAGCGTGTGGGCTGAGCAGGACCACGGTGACCCACAAGGGCTGAGGCAGGGGCAGCAAAAGACAGGAGCTGCGATCTCACTGAGATATTCTCATCTTTGAGTCTCACAAGGGAAGGGCCCTCCTTCAGGCTCTAGGTTGACAGGCTCCATTGAATTCACGTATTTAATCACCATTTGTTCTCCTGATGAACCTCCGTATTAGGGTTGGCTGCACTTGGGAACACGATTTACTTCCTTTGAGCAGACAGAAACCCACACTTTTGTGCTTCCTGGCAAATGAAGACTAGGGAACAGCAATTGCACTTCAGCGTCTCTTGAATACTGGCTCTGTTTTATTTCTACTGACTCAGCAGTTTAGACACTTATCTCAAATGGATTTTTTCCAAAAGACTCCTAACTGATATAATGTCCTTCAGTGTTGTCCAGTCCAAACCACTCTCAACTCTGCTGCCAGAGTTCTTTATAACTTGAAAATCTCATCACTTTACTTCCGTGCTTTAATTTCTTTAATGGCACTCCCAGACTTATGAAATACAATGAAATCTCTTTCCAAAAGCCATAGAACCTATCTAGCAATGACTCTTGCAATTCTCTTTCATGAATTTAATATATTTATACTTGAATATGTATATATGTTTATGTAGGTGTATATATAATATATGAATACATATACAATATTATACATAGTCAAATATATATACACATATTATACATACATAGTCATTTTACAAATACATTCTGAGTAGCTATTGTATTTTTCATTAAAGAAACCTACATTTCCAAGGGCAAGAATGAATAATAAACAAACCATTCCCTACAAAACAGCAAATTAATAAAATAACTAGTGTATGCTCTGAGGAAAATTAAAGGGGGTATGGAATAGAGTGACTGAAGTGTGGAAAGGGAGTAAGGGCTGCTTCAGGTAGGGTGGTGAGGGGGCACCTTCTAGACGAAGTGATATCTGAGCTAAGACTTGAACATATCAATTTACACAAACAGCTGGGGTAAGAGAAGTCCCAGGAGAGAAGAACAAGTATAAAGACTGTGCCTCCTCCTCAAGACAGCAAAGGCCAGAGTAGCTGGAACATTGCTGGGAGTGGGTAGAGAGGACTGGTTTAAGGTAACATTTTAAAAGTCAGCAGAGCCAGATAGTGTATAATAACAACTATTCTATTAGCAAGAAGGGCAATAACATAATAACATATAACATACACAATGGACCAAACATTATCTCAAGCAAACATTAACTAATTTATCTCTAATCCTATGTCTATGACAAAGGTACTATTATTAATCACTATTTTGCAAATTAGGACACTGAACAAGGAGAAGATAAATGGCTCAGCCAAGATCATATGGAAAAATGTATAGCTAGTAAGTGGCAGACTCTGTTACTAACACAAGGGGTCTGGCTTTAGAATCTAATCACCATTCCTATTATATATGGAGGAATCTGCCAGATTGAATAAGTATTTTAATTGCTTCTAAGTGCAATGAGGAGTTACACGGTGTATTAAGCAAGGGAGGTAAGATTTACCCTTTAAAAATATCCCTCTAGACACTTTGTGGGTTTTTTTGAAAGGCAGTACTTACAAAAAAAGAGGCAAAAAAGATCAGTTAAAGTACAAATGCAGTCATCTGGCCAAGAGATTATCGTGATTTGGGCAAAGTGGTAGCAGATGAGCTAATGAGAATTCCACCAGTTCCAATGGATCTTAAAGATGGAGGCAAAAGATTTATTGATCAATAACAAGTAGAGTTTATGAAAAAAGGCTCTCAAGGAAGACTTAATTTTGGCTTATTGACTGTGTGGATGGTGATTCCGTTGATGTCAGATGGGAGGGAAGTGAGATGGGAAGAGTCGGATATAGCAGATTTTTCTCGGGAAATGTTAAGCGTGGCTTGAGTATTGGGTATCCAAGTGGAGATTTAAGGAGACAGCTGAAAATAAGTATTGGGTGCTCAGGGCGAGGTTGGAGCTGAAGGAATAAATCTGGGCATCATCAGTATATGGGTAACACATAAAGCTAAGGGACCAAATGAGTTCATCGCCTTGAAAAAGAACACGGTCGGCATTCTGGTTTATTTGTTATATCCCGAAATTCCTTGACCTCTCAAGGCTTTGGACCTTTGCAGACAGTTAGGTAATAATTTTCTCTGAAAAAAATACATCTCATCTCGAGTCCTCGATCTCCAGTAAAGCTTTCTGATTATTTACGAAGTGTTAGGGACTACTGGAAATGTTTATTCCTTCTTTTCTTCCATCCATCCATCCGTCCATCCATCCATCCATCCATCCATCCATCCATCCATCCAACAGGCTTATGTTGGGTTATGTTAGCTAACCTGTGCTATGGAGTTTGAAAAGCATTTGGGGCTTCATAGTAAATACAAAGTACTATGTCCCTGTCCTCTGGAATTTTGTTGTCTGCATACATTTTTTAAGGCCATATTTTTCCAGCTTTGATCTGAAACATAGTGGATCATTAGAACAATTTAATAGATAGGCATGAAAAAAAGTAATAGAAAAAATAAAATAGAAAATATCAGAGTGTATCATGCTTAACAATAATTACTGCTCTGTGAATCATTTCGCCCCCAATGTATGTGTCTACTAGGTTGAAAAATAATGTGTATTTTTTTTATTATGGAGAATTTAAAACATTCTTTCAAATATTTGAAAGCCACTGTATATGTCTCTCTCCCCACTTGACTTAACTGTGGAGGGAGGAATCAGATCTTTTATGAATCATTTTACCTTTGAATCATCAGAACACAGCTCCTGATGTAGGCTGGGCAAGCCATAATATCTGTGGGAAAGGTAGTAGGAGGGAGAGAAGTCACAGAAAGGGGGCATCTGAAGGAGGCAGCACAAACGCTTCGGTGGAAGTGGGTTTCTGCTGTCACAAGTGGTTAGCCAAGGCCTGGGATTCCCTGCATTTCACTGAGAAGACAAGTGCCGAGTGACTCCAGAAGTAGCTGTGTCATAGTCACTAATTGTACCACAGAATGAAGGAACACCAGGGTATCAATTTAAAGGAAAGGCATTTTAATGTCCTGTCCTATGTTCGTTGTTATCAAAGACTGAATTTTGATGAACACCAATTCCCTTTCTGCATTGAAAAATAAATAAATATTAAATGGTTGTTCCTTGGTTTATCTCTAATTAATTGATGTGAAATTTTATCCTCTGGACCAATGTGCATCTCCAATCTCTCTGATCTGTAGATATCTTCTACATCCTTGGTAATAATTCATATTCTTAGGAGAAAGAAGTCTACCTGTGAATGGAATGCTTGATCTCAGAAAATGGAAAAGAATTCAAGCTCTGGTTAGTTTATGATAAGGACATTCCTTTGCTGGGAAGAATGGTAAAAGCTTTTATCTTGATTTAGTCCTTGCTTTCCATTCTTTCATTAAATCCAAATTTCAAGTAATAGGCCATAAATATGCATTTTTAAAATTTAATCTTTTTCTGCATAAATTATTTATTTCCTAGGTCCTTTGAACTGGAACGGTGTTTGTTCACATGTGCTTAAATTTAAAACACCAAATCTGAAGATGCAGAAAAATACGTGGAACTGCTTTGTTTTACCTAGTGACTATTTTCTAAAGAACTTTTATAGCAAAATGTACTTATTATTTTCACAGTATTTATAGAAAAGAAGGCTAGAGGGGAAAAATATCTGAATATATGAGTGTCTTGATAATGTTTTGTTTGAAGGAGGGCAGGAGGAAAGAAGAGGAGGGAGGAAGAGAGTGTGAGAGAAAGAGGAATTAGGGTGAGAGCTATGAAGGAGGCTTCTAACATCTATGTGTTGCCATGGGAACAGCATCCCACTTCTTCCAAAGCAACAGCGATAATAATGAAGTTTACCTGGAAACAGAAATAGAAACCCCCTAACGAAGCCTGGTCATACTTCAGCACAATATATTCCCGGAAAAGTATTCATATTAACTTCCAGAATTTAAAATACTTTTTATCTAATTAGAGAACAACATAATTATTCATTAAAGATAGAATGATCAGCTTCCGCAAGCACAGCAGCAGTGACGATGAGGCATATGCGCGCGGTGGGGAAGAAACTGTATTCCCAGAGATTCTTTCCCAGAAGAAGAAATATTTTCTTTTGGCTAAAAATCCATAGGGCAGGAGAACTCGGTGAACTGCACGTCTGAGATGAAGTAGGGGCGGGAGGTTTCAGATACACAGAAATTAGAGTGAACGCCGCTACCCTGCTCGCCCTCCCACACGTGTTTTCTGTGCGGTTACGTCACAGGCCTGGCATACAGGCAGCGCTCAATAAGTGTTAGATGCTATGTTGAATGGATTGAAATGCATGACCTGGTGCAACACCCTAGAAGGTGGACACAGGAGCGTGGTGGGCATAGCGATGAGCTCCCAAAGTCATCCACATCCTCATCCCAGGACGCAGGGTATGCTTTGTTATACACCAGAGGGGAAGTAAGGTTTGCCATGGGATTACGGTTGCTATCAGCTGATTTTAAAATAGAGACATTACCCTGGGTTAATTTGGGGGCCCAGTACTTCATCCCAAGGCTCCTTAAAAACAGAGGAAGAGGTAGGGGAGGAAGTTAATGATGTGATGTGACAGTGCATCATTACTCACTTTTCAGATGAAGGAAGGACCAGGAGTCCAGGGCCAGCAGACTCTCTTAGAGGCTCCAGAAAATGACACAGCCCAGTGACACATTGATTTTAGCCCAGTGAGACCTGCTTCAGACTTTTGACCTACAGAACTGTAAGATAACACACTTTGTGTGCATCTAAGACACTAAAGCTGTGGTGAATTGTTACAGGAAAATAGAAAACTATTAGTGAGTAAGATTATAGAAATCTGCAGAAATGATTTTGTTAGTGATGTTCAGGCAAAATTTAAACAGATCTCAGGGGACTGGAGACATCTCACTGAAAATTTCACATTCTTAAAGGTACACGAAAACTTTAAAAATTCAGTTCATATATGTTCATCTACTGTCAAGGTTAAAAATCTGTATTTAAATCAGTGCACTCCGTCATCAGCTCCTACTCTGTCCCCTCCTCCACTGTCTGTCCTCACTGCCACCCCACAGCTATGTATGCATAGGCACATGTGTGTACTACATCACACACATGCACACACACACACATTTATGGCATTTCAATTGTATGTCCGTTAGGCACTTTTCAGTCTTTTCATACTTGACTATACTTGTGACACATCACAACCCTAACAAATTATTTATTTCTTGAAATTCTCTGTTTCTTTCACATCCAAAATACCATGCTTTCCATTTTTTCTCTTCCTCTCTCAGCACTCCTTCTTATTTTTTCTTTCGTCTTCCTTAACATTTTTATTGTTACAAGGAATAGAGACTCTCAGTAATTCAAGCACTAGAGACAGGGTAAGCTTTAAATACATACGAAGCAATAAGAGAAGTTGGAAATCATGGAAATCTTAGCAACCAAGGTAGGAACTTCAGGCCTGATAGACCCTCACACTGAAAGATGTAGGACCTTAGAAGGAAGAGTTTGTGGTTCTTCATTTTACGGTTCCTCCATTTACAAGGCCAGTACATCAGTCTCCGAATCTTTCGGTGTATCTTCTAACTTCTCTCATGACCACATTTTTTAAAATAGGCTTTATTTTTAGAGCAGTTTGAGATTCTCAGCAAACTTGACCAGAAGGTACAGAGATTTCCATATTCCCCTGCCCCTCGCAAGGATAACCTCCCCTGTTATCAGTATCTCCCACCAGAGTGGGACGATTTGTTACAAGGGATGAACCTACATATACATCACTATTACTCAGAGACCATAGTGGACAGCTGAATTCAGTCTTGGTGTTCTACACGTCTTGGGTTTGGAAAATTCATAATGGCCTGTATCCACCATTGTAGTAGAATACAGCATCTTTCCCAGAGCAGAAATGTTTAATTTCTGTTTATAATGAAGATCCTGAGTTGGGCTGTGTCCCCAGGTGTCTGACTGCTTGACCTGGGGCTCCTGGAACCGCTGCTGACTGGCTGGCAGGCAGGTGAGCCCATGATGCTGTTGGGCTAGAGGGAGGACTCCAAAATGGTACTTTCCAGCACCAGTATCCTTGTGGTAGAACAAGATCCCCAAATAGGCTGTCATAAATGTCTATTCCCCAGGGGGAGTCCCCGTTGCATCCTGCCTCTTTGGGAGGCTCTCCAAGGTCACCAGATGGGTCTGACCTAGGTTCCTGTCAAATTACTGCCTCTGCACTGGGGCTTGGAGCCTGTGAGAGTTTGTGTGTGCCTTTTAGACAGGGACTCTGTTTCCTGCAGCCTCCTTGTTCTCTTGTGTGCAAGCCCTACCCTCAACCAGACATTCTGGCAGCTCATCTTCCCACTGCAGGATCCTCCTGGGAGCCCAACATGGGGCTTGGGCCCTTTGCTCCTTGGGGAGAATTTCTGCAATTATGATTATCCTCCCATCTGTGGGTCACCTACCTGGGGGTATGGGTCTTGACTATACCATGTCTTTGTCACTCCTACCCATCTCATTGTGGTTCCTTCTTGATATCTTTGGTTGTGAACAATCTTTTCTGCTAGTCTTCAGGTCACTCTCATCAATAGTTTCTCTGTAATAGCTGTAATTTGGATGCACCCTTGGGAGGAGGTGAGCTCAGGGTCTTCCTAATCTGTCTTCTTGGCCACTCCCCTTCATACAAACTTTAGAATTGGTTTGTTGATATTCACAAAGTATCTTCCTGGGATTTTGATTGGGATTGCATTGAATCTATAGATCATTTTGGGAAGAACTGATGTCTTGAAAATACTGACTCTTTCTATTCCAGAACATGGGATATCTCTCCATTTATTTAGTTTTTCTTTATCTATGTTCACCAGAGTTCTGGAGTTTTATTCATATAAATTCAATACACACTTTGTTAGATTTATACCTAAATATTTCATTTTTGATGGTGTTAATGTATACAATGCTGTGCGTGAATTTCAATTTCCACTTGTTCATTACTGGTATATAGAAATATGATTGACTTTTGTATATTAACATTGGAACTTATAATCCTGCTATAATCATTTATTAGTTCCAGGAGATTATTTTGTTACTTCTTTTGGATTTTCTACATAGATGATCATGACATCTGCATACGAAGACAGTTTTATTTCTTCCTTCCCAATATGTGCCCTTTATTTCTGTTTCTTGTCGTATTACATTAGCTAGGACTTCCAGCACTGCTTTCACTGCATCCCACAAATTTGATAAGTTATGTTTTTATATTCATTTAGTTCAAAATATTTGTTATTTCTCTTGAGATTTCTTCTTTCACCCATGTGTTATTTAGAAGTATGCTTTTTCATATCCAACTATTTGGGGACTTTTCCAGCTATTGTTCTGATACCAATTTTACCTTAATTGCGTGGTTGACTGAGAATAGACATTGTGTGATTTCTATTCTTTTAAGTGTGTTAAGGTAACTCTGTGGCCCAGAATGTGGTCCACTCTGGTGAATGTTCCATGTGAGCCTGAGACAAATGTGCTTTTTGCTGTTATTGAATAAACTAGTCTATAGATGTCCCTTATATCCAGTTGATTGTACATATGTCCAGTTGAATATATATCCCATCAATTTTAGTGTTCTATTTGCTTACTAATTGTCTGCTTGCTCTCCAAATGGATCTATCCATTTCTGATAAAGAGGGGTGTTGAAGTCTCCAACTACAGTAGTGGATACATCTATTTCAACTTGCAGTTCTATCAGCTTTTGTCTTATGTATTTTGATGCTCTGCTGTGAGTCACATACACGTCAAGGATCATTAAGACTTCTTGGAGAACTGACCCCTTTATCATTATGCAATACCTCTCTTTATCCCTGATACCTTTCCTTGGTCTGAAGTCTGTTCTATCAGAAATTAACATAGCTACTTTGCTTTCTTTTGATGGATGTTAGTATAATTTATCTTTCTGCATGCATTTACTTTTAATATTTATGTGTGTTTATATTTAAAGAGGATTTCTTGTAGACAATATATAGTTGGGTCCTGTTATTTTATCTACTCTGACAATCTTTTTAAATTGATATGTTTAGACCATTCAGTTCACTGTGATTGTTGATATATTAAAATCTGTCAGATTTGTTATAGTTTTCTATTTGTTGCACTTGTTCTTTAATTCTGTTTTTGCCTTCCACTTATTTTCTGTTTTTTTGTGGTTTTTATTGAGCATTTTACATAATTCACTTTTCTTTCTTATGCATTACTTTTTTTGTTTTGTTTTGTTTTTTAATTTTTTAGTGGCTGCCCTAGAGTTTGGAATGTACAACTAATCCAAGTCCACTTTCAAATAACACTGTACTACATCACGGATTATGTGAGGACCTTATAATAACAAAATAATGCTAATTCCTTCCTCCCATCCCTTGTATCATTGCTGTAACTCATTTCACTTATACATAAGCATACATATATACAAGCATATATAATTGAACATATTCTTGTTTTTATTATTTTGAACACATTTTTATCTGTTGGTTCAATTAAGAAATAAAAAAAGACAGGGAGGGGTCAAGATGGGGGAATAGGAGTATGCGGAATTTGTCACTCCCCACAAGTTCATCAAAAACACATCTACAAATGGATCAGTTCCCACAGAGCACCTGCTCAGCATTAACGGTAGACTTTGGACACCTAAAAGAATGAAAAAAAGAAGAAAAAAGGAAAAAAGAAAAGAGGACTCAAAAAAGAGACCAGCAACCCTGGTGGGAAACGAAGGTGCAGAGAGATCTCCACATTAAGAAAGACTCCCTCATGGAGGGGAAATCTGCTGGGACAGAAAAGGAACTTCAGGGGATCAAAGGAGAATGCAGCAGACGGTCTGTGGAAGGCAGGACCAAGTAAGAACCGCATGCATGATCTACACTGCAGCTGTGCACATTCCAGCCTGAATCGTGAGTCACCTGTTGTGAAGGGGAGCTGGGTGTTGGAAAGAGGGGTTTGGAGTGCAGACCCAGGGAGAGGACAGCTCTTGGCTGTGAAAAGACAGCCTGAAGGGACAGGAGCAAGGGGTGCCACAAGCTGTGGAAAAAGCCTGAGACACCATAGCTAAGCATCATTGTTGAGCAGCGTGCAAGAGGCGGAGCCACTATTATAACCCCCTTCCCCATCCGCCAGCTTCTTTGACCTCTGCGGGCATTGGGAGGGGCTCCCATCCAAGCGAGCCTGCCCTCTCCTTGGGCCGGGGTCTCCTCCACCTGCATAGGCTCCAGGGGCCTGAGTGCTGCCCGCCGCAAAACCTCCTTGGGAATCAGCCCTGGGTGCCCCTGCCTGGGATGAGAGTCTGCCAAAGCTGGCAGGGTTGGAAGGCCAAAGCATGGGGTTGGAAGAAGAGACCCGGGGAGAGAAACACAGTTGGCTGCACGGATACAGTAGAAGGGATGGGAGTGAGGGGACGCGTGGCTGGGAATGCCCCTAGAGGAAGCAGGGTCTGCCTGGAAAACAATGTGCCATTGTTGAGAGGTGTGCAGTGGGCGGGGCCATCAATGCTCCCACATGCCCACTACCGCCACGGCAGGGACTGGGAGTACCCGAGCGTGCTCCAAGCAGCCGCTGCCTTTGCTCCCACTCACCTGGGCACGGACCAGATGGCTGAGGGCGGCACACACGCAGAGGTGGGGTTAAAACCAAAACTGAACCTGAGGGGCAGTGCCGTTAAGGAAGAGAAAGGCAAATCTTTCCACATAGCAGCACAAGCTGTGAATCAAATCCCCAAGATCAGCTGGGTAAACCCTTCGTTTGTGGAATACCTGAATAGACAATGAGTGTTTCAACATCTGAGACCAGTCTGGCCTTCACAACACTGGACTTTGTGGGCAAGTACACACGGGAATCAGACCAGGTCAGAGTGTGAGCTGGTACCACAGTGTCCACAGCAGGTCAAGAGACCGACCTAGAAGTACTGGAGGGCCTCCTGGGGGAGGCGGCCCCAGGAAAATATTCTTACTACTATTATTCTTTGTTGGGTTGTTTCGTTTTGTTCAGTTGTTGGTGTTGTTGCTTTTATTATTTTTTATCTTTTATTTTCTACTTTTATTTTTAAAATTTTTTATCTTATGTTATTTTCTTTATATATGTAAAGTTTTTATTTTCATATTTTTCCTTTACTTTTTTGTTGCTTTGTGGCTTTTGTCTTGTCCTGTTCTTCATTTTATATATATATTTTTTCCTTTTTTAAAAAATTGTTTTCAGGTGTATATTCTATCTTTTATTTGCTTTTTTGTTGTTGCTGTTGGTGTTGATGCTGTTTGCTCGTCCCTGTTTCTATTTTATTTTTCATTCTTTGCTTTTGTTAGTATAATCCCTATCAACTGTTCTCATATTAGAATTCTCTTGTTTGGTTGTCTGTTCCCTTGTGTTGTTTTTCTTTTCTGTGTGTGTGTGTGTGTGTGTGTGTGTGTGTGTGTATGTGTGTATGAGTGTGTGCTATGTTGCTGTTGCTGCTGTTTGTTTGCTGCTGTTCATGTTATTTACCCTGAGCTTTGTTTGCCTCTTTTTGTTTTGTTTTTTTGTTTTTGTGTGTGTGTGTGTGTGTGTTTGTTTTGTTTTTCTTTTCTTTTGTTTTTGGGGGGAGGCTGCACTGTGCAGCCTGCGGGCTCTTGGCTCCCTGACCAGGGGTCAGGCCTGAGCCTCCAGGGTAGGAACATAGCGTCCAGGATACTGGAACACCAGAGAATTTCTGGGCCCAGGGAATATTAATAGGAGTGTGCATTCCTGAAGGTATCCATATAAACACCAAGACCTGTCCCCACACCACTGCCTGCAAGTTCCAGTGCTAAACACCTCACACCAAACAACCAGCAAGACAGGAACACAGCCCCACCCATCAGTATACAGGCTGCCTAAAGTCATACTAAGCTCACATACATCCCAAAACACACGACCTGATGCAGCCCTGCCCATCAGAGGAAAAAGACTCAGCTCCACCCAACAGAGCACAGGCACCAGGCCCTCCCACCAAGAAGCCTGCACAAGCCACTGGACCAAAGTCACTCAGCAGGAGGCAGTCAACAGAAGCAGGAGGAACTACGACCCTGCAGCCTGCAGAACGAAGACCATAAACACAGTGGGTTAGACAAAATGAAATGACATAGAAATATGCTGCAGATAATGGAGCAAGGTAAAATCCCACAATACCAAATAAGTGAAGAGGATATTAGCAAGCTATCTGACAAAGAATTCAGAGTAATGATAATAACGATGATCCAAGATCTAGGAAAAGGAATGGAGAAAATACAAGAAATATTTTAAAAGGATCTAGAAGAACTAAAGAACAAACCATCAGTGATGAACAACACAACTGAAATGAAAAATACACTAGACGGAATCAACAGCAGAATAACTGAGGCAGAAGAAAGAAGTGAGCTGGATGATAGAAAGGTAGAAATAACTGCCAAGGAACAGAATAAAGGGAAAAGAATGAAAAGAATTGAGGACAGTCTCAGAGACCTCTGGAAAACACCAAACACACCAACATTCGAATTATAGGGGTCCCAGAAGAAGAAGAGAAAGGGAAAGGTCCTGAGAAAACACCTGAAGAGACTATAGTTGAAAACTTCCTTAACATGGGAAAAGAAATAGTCAATCAAATCTGGGAAGAACAGAGAGTTCCATACAGGATAAACCCAAGGAGAAACACACCGAGACACATATTAATCTAACTGACAAAAATTAAATACAAAGAAAAAAATATTAAAAGAAGCAAGGGAAAAGCAACAAACAAGGGAGTACCCATAAAGTTATCAGCTGATTTTTCAGAAGCAACTTTGCAGGTCAGAAGGATTGGCAGACATATTTAAAGTGATGAAAGCGAAAAGCCTACAACCTAGATTACTCTGCTCAGTGAGGATCTCATTTAGAATTGACAGAGAAATCAAAAGCTTTACAGACAAGAAAAAGCTAAAAGAATTCAGCACCACAAAACCAGCATTACAACAAATGCTAAAGGAACTTCTCTAGGTGGGGAAAACAAGAAAAGAAAAAGACCTACAAGAACAAACCCAAAACAATTAAGAAAATGGTAATAGGGACATACATATCTATAATTACCCTAAATGTAAATGGATTAAATGCTCCAACCAAAAGACACAGACTAGCTGAATGGATACAAAAACAAGACCTGTATATATGCTGTCTACAAGAGACCTACTTCAGTTCTAGGGACCATACAGACTAAAAGTGAAGGAATAGAAAAAGAATTTCCATGCAAATGCAAATCAAAAGAAAGCTGGAGTAGCAATATTCATATCAGATAAAATAGACTGTGAAATAAAGACTATTACAAGAGACAAGGAAGGACACTACATATTGATCAAGGGATCAATCCAAGAAGATATAACAATTGTAAATATTTATGCACCCAACATAAGATCACCTCAATACATAAGGCAAATGCTAACAGCCATAAAATTGAGATCGACAATAACACAATCATAGTAGGGGACTTTAGCACCACACTTACACCAACTGACAGGTCATCCAAACAGAAATAAACAAGGAAATACAAGCTTTAAATGACACAATAGACCAAACAGACTTAATTGGCATTTATAGGACATTCCACCTGAAAGTGGCAGAATAAACTTTCTTCTCAAGTGCTCATGGAACGTTCTCCAGGATAGATCACATCTTGGGTCACAAATCGAACCTCAGTAAATTTAAGAAAATTGAAATTGTATCAAGCATCTTTTCCAACCACAACGCTATGACATTAGAAATCAATTACAGAAAAAAACCTGCAAAAAATACAAACGCATGGAAGCTAAACTACACACTACTAAATAACCAAGAGATCACTGAAGAAATTAAAGAGGAAATCAAAAAATCCCTAGAAACAAATAACAATGAAAACACGACAACCCAAAACCTATGGGATGCAGCAAAAGCAGTTCCAAGATGGAAGTTTATAGCAATACAATCCTACCTCAAGAAACAAGAAAAATCTCAAATTTTTCCACCTAAAGGAACTCGAGAAAGAAGAACAAACAAAACCCAAATTTAGTAGAAGGAAAGAAATCATAAAGATCAGAGCAGAAATAAGTGAAACAGCAATGAAGAAAATAACAGCAAAGATCAATAAAACTAAAAGCTGGTTCTTTGAGAAGATAAACAAATTTGATAAACCTTTAGCAGACTCATGAAGAAAAAAAGGAAGAGGACTCAAATCCGTAAAATTAGAAATGAAAAAGGAGAAGTTACATCTGACACCATAGAAATACAAAGGATCATAAAAGAGTAATACAAGCAACTATATGCCAATAAAATGGACAATCTAGAGGAAATGGACAACTTCTTAGAAAAATACAACCTTCCAAGACTGAACTAGAAGAAATAGAAAATATGAACAGACCAATCACAAGTAATGAAATTGAAACTGTTATTAAAAATCTTCCAACAAACAAAAGTCCAGGACCAGATGGCTTCACAGGTGAATTCTATCAAACACTTAGAGAAGAGCTAACACTTATCCTTCTCAAACTCTTACAAAAAAATTGTAGAGTGTGGAACACTCCCTGACTCATTCTACGAGGCCACCATCTCCCTGATACCAAAACCAGGCAAAGATATCACAAAAAAAGAAAATTACAGGCCAATATCACTGATGAACATAGATGCAAAAATCCTCAACAAAATACTAGCAAACAGAATCCAATAGCACATTAAAAGGATCATACACCATGATAAAGTGGGGTTTATCCCAGGGATGCAAGGATTCTTCAATATATGCAATCAATCAATGTGATACACTGTACACAAAAATAAACTCAGAATGGATTAAAGACCAAAATGTTAGGCCAGACACTATAAAACTCTTAGAGGAAAACATAGGCAGAACACTCTATGACGTAAATCACAGCAACATCTTTTTTGACCCACCTCCTAGAGTAATGAAAATTAAAACAGAAATAAACAAATGGGACCTAATTAAACTTAAAATCTTTTGCACAGCAAAGGAAACCATAAACAAGACCAAAAGACAACCCTCAGAATGGGAGAAAATATTTGCAATTGAAGCAACTGACAAAGGATTAATCTCCAAAATATACAAGCAACTCATGCAGCTCAATATCAAAAAAAAAGCAAGCAACCCAATCAAAAATGGGCAGAAGACTTAAATAGACATTTCTCCAAAGAAGACATACAGATGACCAACAAACACATGAAAAGATGGTCAACATCACTAATTATTAGAGAAACGCAAATCAAAACTACAATGAGGTATCACCTCACACCGGTCAGAATGGCCATCATAAAAAAGTCTACAAACAGTACATGCTGGAAAGGGTCTGGAGAAAAGGGAACCCTCATACACTATTGATGGGAATGTAAATTGGTACAGTCATTATGGAAAACAGTATGGAGGTTCCTTAAAAAACTAAAAATAGAACTACCACATGATGCCACAATCCCACTACTGGGCATACACCCTGAGAAAACCATAATTCAAAAAAACACATGCATCCCAATGTTCACAGCAGCACTGTTTACAATAGCCAGGTCATGGAAGCAACCTAAGTGTCCATCGACAGATGAATGGATAAAGAAGATGTGGTACATATGTAGAATGGAATATTACTCAGCTATAAAAAGGAATGAAATTGGGTCATTTGTAGAGACGTGAATGGACCTAGAGACTGTCATACAGAGTGTAGTAAGTTAGAAAGAGAAAAGCAAATATCGTATAATAATGCATATATGTGGAATCTAGAAAAATGTTATAGATGTTCTTATTTGCAAAGCAGAAATAGAGACACAGACGTAGAGAAAAAATGTATGGATACCAAGGGGGAAACGGGTGGGTGGAAGGAATTGGGAGACTAGGATTTACCCATATACATTATTGATATTATGCATAAAATAGACAACTGATGGGAACACCCTGTATAGCACAGGGAGCTCTATCTAATGAACAGTGGTAATCTAAATGGGAGGGAAGTCCAAAAGGGAGGAGATAAACTTCTGTGTATGGCTGATTCATTTTGGTGTGCAGTGGAGGCTAACACAACATTGTAAAGCAACCACACTCCAATAAAAATTAACAAAAAACAAATTAAAAAAGAAAAGTTTTTATTTTACCTGTGTTTATTCCTTCTCAGATGTTTTTCCTTTCCTTATGTAGATCCAAGTTTCTGATCTATATAATTTTCCTCTCTCTGCAGAATTCCTTTTAACATGTTTGCAAGGCAGGTCTACTGGTAGAAAATTCCCTCAATTTTTGTTTGTCTGAGAAAGTTTTTATTTCCCCTTCAAGTTTAAAGGATAATTAAGAATAATTACACTGGATACAGAATTCTGGGTTGTTTCTTTTTTTCTCTCTCAATACTTTAAATATTTCACTCCACCTTCTTTTCACTTGCATGGTTTCTGAGGAAAAGTTGGATGTAATTCTCATTTTTGCTCCTCTATATGCAAGGTGTTTTTTTCCTCTGGCTTCTTTCAGAATTTTTCTTTATCTTTTATTTTCTGTGGCTTGAAAATAATATATTTATTAGCATTAGCATTTATCCTGATGGGTATTCTCTGAGCTTCTTCTATCTGTGGGTTGGTGTCTGACTTTATTTGGGAGAAGTCCTCAGTCATTATTGTTTCAAATATTTATTGTTTTTCTTTCTCTCTTATTCTGGAATTCCTGGGATGTGTATGTTACCTGTTTGTAGTTGTCACATTCTTGGATATTCTGTTTTTTTCAGTCTTTTTTCTCTTTGCTTTTCAGTTTTGGCAGTTTCTATTGAAATGTCCTCAAACCTAGAGCTTCTTTCCTCAGCCATGCCAAGGACTAATGAGCCCATCAAAGGCATTCTTCTCTCCTATTACAGTATTTTGACCTCTCGCATTTGTTTTTGGTTCGTTTTTAGGATTTCCATATCTCTTCTTACATTGCCCAACTCTTCTTGCATGCTGCTTACTTTATCCATCTTTTTTTTTTTAAACATCTTTATTGAAGTATAATTGCTTTACAATGGTGTGTTAGTTTCTGCTTTATAACAAAGTGAATCAGTTATACATATACATATGTTCCCATATCTCTACCCTCTTGCATCTCCCTCCCTCCCACCCTCCCTATCCCACCCCTCTAGGTGGTAACAAACCACCGAGCTGATCTCCCTGTGCTATGCGGCTGCTTCCCACTAGCTATCTATTTTACATTTGGTAGTGTATATATGTCCATGACACTCTCTCACCCTGTCACATCTCACCCCTCCCCCTCCCCATATCCTCAAGTCCATTCTCTAGTAGGTCTGTGTCTTTATTCCCATCTTGCCACTAGGTTCTTCATGACCTTCTTTTTTTTCCCCCTTAGATTCCATATATATGTGTTAGCATACTGTATTTGTTTTTCTCTTTCTGACTTACTTCACTCTGTATGACAGACTCTAACTCCATCCACCACACCACAAATACCTCCATTTCATTTCTTTTTATGGCTGAGTAATATTCCATTGTATTTATGTGCCACATCTTCTTTATCCATTCATCCGATGATGGACACTTAGGTTGCTTCCATGTCCTGGCTATTGTAAATAGAGCTACAATGAACATTTTGGTACATGACTCTTTTTGAATTATGGTTTCCTCAGGGTATATGCCCAGTAGTAGGATTGCTGGGTCGTATGGTAGTTCTATTTTTAGTTTTTAAAGGAACCTCCATACTGTTCTCCATAGTGGCTGTATCAATTTACATTCCCACCAACAGTGCAAGAGGGTTCCCTTTTCTCCACACCCTCTCCAGCATTTATTGTTTCTAGATTTTTTGATGATGGCCATTCTAACCGGTGTGAGATGATACCTCATTGTAGTTTTGATTTGCATTTCTCTAATGATTAATGATGTTGAGCATTCTTTCATGTGTCTGTTGGCAATCTGTATATCTTCTTTGGAGAAATGTCTATTTAGGTCTTCTGCCCATTTTTGGATTGGGTTGTTTTTTTTTTTTTTTGGTATTGAGCTGCATGAGCTGCTTGTAAATCTTGGAGATTAATCCTTTGTCAGTTGCTTCATTTGCAAATATTTTATCCCATTCTGAGGGTTGTCTTTTGGTCTTGTTTATGGTTTCCTTTGCTGGGCAAAAGCTTTTAAGTTTCATTAGGTCCCATTTGTTTATTTGTGTTTTTATTTCCATTTCTCTAGGAGCTGGGTAAAACAGGATCTTGCTGTGATTTATGTCATAGAGTGTTCTGCCTATGTTTTCCTCTAAGAGTTTGATAGTGTCTGGCCTTACACTTAGGTCTTTAATCCATTTTGAGTTTATTTTTGTGTATGGTGTCAGGGAGTGCTCTAATTTCATACTGTTACATGTACCTGTCCAATTTTCCCAGCACCACTTATTGAAGAGGCTGTCTTTTCTCCACTGTATATGCTTGCCTCCTTTATCAAAGATAAGGTGAACATATGTGCGTGGGTTTATCTCTGGGCTTTCTATCCTGTTCCATTGATCTATATTTCTGTTTTTGTGCCAGTACCAAACTGTCTTGATTACTGTAGCTTTGTAATATAGTCTGAAGTCAGGGACCCTGATTCCTCCAGTTCCATTTTTCGTTCTCAAGATTGCTTTGGCTATTCGGGGTCTTTTGTGTTTCCATACAAATTGTGAAATTTTTTGTTCTAGTTCTGTGAACAATGCCAGTGGTAGTTTGATAGGGATTGCATTGAATCTGTAGATTGCTTTGGGTAGTAGAGTCATTTTCACAATGTTGATTCTTCCAATCCAAGAACATGGTATATCTCTCCATCTATTTGTATCATCTTTAATTTCTTTCATCAGTGTCCTATAATTTTCTGCATACAGGTGTTTTGTCTCCTTAGGTAGGTTTATTCCTAGATATTTTATTCTTTCTGTTGCAATGGTAAACGGGGGTGTTTTCTTAATTTCACTTTCAGATTTTTCATCATTAGTATATAGGAATGCAAGAGATTTCTGTGCATTAATTTCATATCTTGCTACTTTACCAAATTTATTGATTAGCTCTAGTAGTTTTCTGGTAGCATCTTTAGGATTCTCTATGTATAGTATCATGTCATCTGCAAACAGTGACAGCTTTACTTCTTCTTTCTGATTTGGATTCCTTTTATTTCTTTTTCTTCTCTGATTGCTGTGGCTAACACTTCCAAAACTATGTTGAATAATAGCGGTGAGAGTGGGCAACCTTGTCTTGTTCCTGATCTTAGTGGAAATGGTTTCAGTTTTTCACCATTGAGGACAATGTTGGCTGTGGGTTTGTCATATATGGCCTTTATTATGTTGAGGAAAATTCCCTCTATGCCTACTTTCTGCAGGGCTTGTATCATAAATGGGTGTTGAATTTTCTTGAAAGCTTTCTCTGCATCTATTGAGATGATCATGTTGTTTTTCTCCTTCAATTTGTTAATATGATGTATCACGTTGATTGATTTGCGTATATTGAAGAATCCTTGCATTCCTGGAATAAACCCCACTTGATCATGGTGTAGAATCCTTTTAATGTGCTGTTGGATTCTGTTTGCTAGTATTTTGTTGAGGATTTTTGCATCTATGTTCATCAGTGATATTGGCCTATAGTTTTCTTTCTTTGTGACATCTTTGTCTGGTTTCGGTATCAGGGTGATGGTGGCCTCGTAGAATGAGTTTGGGAGCGTTCCTCCCTCTGCAATATTTTGGAAGAGTTTGAGAAGGATAGGTGTTAGCTCTTCTCTAAATGTTTGATAGAATTCGCCTGTGAAGCCATCTGGTCCTGGGCTTTTGTTTGTTGGAAGATTTTTAATCACAGTTTCAATTTCATTACTTGTGATTGGTCTGTTCATATTTTCTATTTCTTCCTGGTTCAGTCTCGGCAGTTGTGCATTTCTAAGAATCTGTCCATTTCTTCCAGGTTGTCCATTTTATTGGCATAGAGTTGCTTGTAGTAATCTCTCATGATCATTTGTATTTCTGCAGTGTCAGTGGTTACTTCTCCTTTTTCATTTCTAATTCTATGGATTTGAGTCTTCTCCCTTTTTCTCTTGATGAGTCTGGCTAATGGTTTATCAATTTTGTTTATCTTCTCAAAGAACCAGCTTTTAGTTTCATTGATCTTTGCTATTGTTTCCTTCATTTCTTTTTCATTTATTTCTGATCTGATCTTTATGATTTCTTTCCTTCTACTAGCTTTGGGTTTTTTTTGCTCTTCTTTCTCTAATTGCTTTAGGTGCAAGGTTAGGTTGTTTATTCGAGATGTTTCCTGTTTCTTGATGTAGGCTAGTATTGTTGTAAACTTCCCTCATAGAACTGCTTTTGCTGCATCCCATAGGTTTTGGGTCCTCGTGTCTCCATTGTCATTTGTTTCTAGGTATTTTTTGATTTCCCCTTTGATTTCTTCAGTGATCACTTCGTTATTAAGTAGTGTATTGTGTAGCCTCCATGTGTTTGTATTTTTTACAGATCTTTTCCTGTAATTGATATCTAGTCTCATAGCGTTGTGGTCGGAAAAGATACTTGATACGATTTCAATTTTCTTAAATTTACCAAGGCTTGATTTGTGACCCAAGATATGATCTATCCTGGAGAATGTTCCATGAGCACTTGAGAAAAATGTGTATTCTGTTGTTTTTGGGTGGAATGTCCTATAAATATCAATTAAGTCCATCTTGTTTAATGTATCATTTAAAGCTTGTGTTTCCTTATTTATTTTCATTTTGGATGATCTGTCCATTGGTGAAAGTGGGGTGTTGAAGTCCCCTACTATGATTGTGTTGCTGTCGATTTCCCCTTTTATGGCTGTTAGTATTTGCCTTATGTATTGAGGTGCTCCTATGTTGGGTGCATAAATATTTACAATTGTCATACCTTCCTCTTGGATCGATCCCTTGATCCTTATATAGTGTCCTTCTTTGTCTCTTGTAATAGTCTTTATTTTAAAGTCTATTTTGTCTGATATGAGAATTGCTACTCCAGCTTTCTTTTGATTTCCATTTGCATGGAATATCTTTTTCCGTCCCCTCACTTTCAGTCTGTATGTGTCTCTAGGTCTGAAGTGGGTCTCTTGTAGATAGCATATATATGGGTCTTGTTTTTGTATCCATTCAGCCAGCCTGTGTCTTTTGGTGGGAGCATTTAATCCATTTACATTCAAGGTAATTATCGATATGTATGTTCCTATTCCCATTTTCTTAAGTGTTTTGGGTTTGTTATTGTAGGTGTTTTCCTTCTCTTGTGTTTCTTGCCTAGAGAAGTTCTTTTAGCATTTGTTGTAAAGCTGGTTTGGTGGTGCTGAACTCTCTCAGCTTTTGCTTGTCTGTAAAGGTTTTAATTTCTCCATCAAATCTGAATGAGATCCTTGCTGGGTAGAGTCACCTTGGTTGTAGGTTTTTCTCCTTCATCACTTTAAGTATATCCTGCGACTTCCTTCTGGCTTGCAGAGTTTCTGCTGAAAGATCAGATGTTAACCTTATGGGTATTCCCTTGTGTGCTATTTGTTGTTTTTGCCTTGCTGCTTTTAATATGTTTTCTTTATATTTAAATTTTGACAGTTTGATTAATATGTGTCTTGGCATGTTTCTCCTTGGATTTATCCTGTATGGGAGGGACTCTCTGTGCTTCCTGAACTTGAATGACTATTTCCTTTCCCATATTAGGGAAGTTTTCAACTATAATCTCTTCAAATATTTTCTCAGTCCCTTTCTTTTTCTCTTCTTCTTCTGGGACCCCTATAATTCGAATGTTGGTGCGTTTAATGTTGTCCCAGAGGTCTCTGAGACTGTCCTCAGTTCTTTTCATTCGTTTTTCTTTCTTCTGCACTGCAGTAGTTATTTCCACTATTTTATCTTCCAGGTCACTTATCCGTTCTTCTGCCTCAGTTATTCTGCTATTGATCCAGTCTAGAGTATTTTTAATTTCATTTATTGTGTTTTTCATCGTTGCTTGGTTCCTCTTTAGTTCTTCTACGTCCTTGTTAAATGTTTCTTGCATTTTGTCTATTCTATTTCCAAGATTTTGGATCATCTTTACTATCATTATTCTGAATTCTTTTTCAGGTAGACTGCCTATTTCCTCTTCATTTGTTAGGTCTGGCCTATTTTGACCCTGCTCCTTCACCTGCTGTGTGTTTTTTTGTCTTCTCATTTTGCTTATCTTACTGTGTTTGGGGTGTCCTTTTCACAGGCTGCAGGTTCGTAGTTCCCATTGTTTTTGGTATCTGTCCCCAGTGGCTGAGGTTGGTTCAGTGGGTTGTGTAGGTTTCCTGGTGGAGGGGACTAGTGCCTGTGTACTGGTGGATGAGGTTGGATCTTGTCTTTCTGGTGGGCACGTCCACATCTGGTGGTGTGTTTTGGGGTGTTTGTGGCCTTATTATGATTTTAGGCAGCCTCTCTGCTAATGGATAGGGGTGTGTTCCTGTCTTGCTAGTTGCTTGGCATAGGGTGTCCAGCACTGGAGCTTGCTGGTCGTTGAGTGAAGCTGGATCTTGATGTTGAGATGGAGATCTCTGAGAGATTTTCGCCGTTTGGTGTTACGTGGAGCTGGGAGGTCTCTTGTGGACCAGTGTCCTGAAGTTGGCTCTCCCACCTCAGAGGCACGGCCCTGATGCCTGGCTGGAGCACCAAGAGCCTTTCATCCACATGGCTCAGAATAAAAGGGAGAAAAGAAAGAAAGAAAGAAAGAAAGAAAGAGGATAAAATAAAATAAAATAAAGCTATTGTAATAAAAAATAAGAAGAAAAAAATTGTTAAGAATTAATGTATTAAGAAAAAAATTTTTTTTAATTTTAAAAAATAGATTTATTAATTTTTTTACAATAAAAAATAAGAAAAAAATTATTAAGAAAAAAATTTATTAAGAAACAAAAATTTTTAATTTTTTAAAATAAAAAATATGAAAAAACTTATTAAATTTTTTTTTAATTTTTAAAAATAGAAAATAAGGAAAAAATATTAAGAAAACATTTATTAGGAAAAAAAAATTTTTTTTAAGTAAGAAAAAAAAACAAAAACCGAAGGACCTAACCCTAGGACTAATGGTGAAAGAAAGCTATACAGACAAAATCTCACCCAGAAGCATACACATATACACTCACAAAAAAAGGAAAAGGGGAAAAATTAATATATCCTGCTCCCAAAGTCCACCTCCTGAATTTGGGATGATTCGTTGTCTATTCAGGTATTCAACAGATGCAGGCACATCAAGTTGTTTGTGGAGTTTTAATCCGCTGCTCCCGAGGCTGCTGGGAGAGATTTCCCTTTCTCTTCTTTGTTCGCACAGCTCCCGGGGTTCAGCTTTGGATGTGGCCCCGCCTCTGCGTGTAGGTCGCCTGAGGGCATCTGTTCCCCGCCCAGACAGGACGGGTTTAAAGCAGCAGCTGCTTCGGGGGCTCTGGCTCACTCAGGCGGGGGGGAGGGAGGGGTACGGAGGAGGCGGGGCGAGCCTGCGGTGTCAGAGGCGTCGTGACGTTGCAGCAGCCCGAGGTGCGCCGTGCGTTCTCCCGGGGAAGTTGTCCCCGGATCACGGGAGCCTGGCCGTGGTGGGCTGCACCGGCTCCCGGGAGGGGCGGTGTGGAGAGTGACCTGTGCTCGCACACAGGCTTCTTGGTGGCGGCAGCGGCAGCCTTAGCGTCTCACGCCCGTCTCTGGGGTCCGCGCTGATGGCCGCGGCTCGCGCCCGTCTCTGGAGCTCGTTTAGGCGGCGCTCTGAATCCCCTCTCCTCGCGCACCAGGAAACAAAGAGGTAAGAAAAAGTCTCTTGCCTCTTCGGCAGCTGCAGACTTTTTCCGGACTCCCTCCCGGCTCGCCGTGGCGCACTAGCCCCTTCAGGCTGTGTTCACGCTGCCAACCCCAGTCCTCTCCCTGCGATCCAACCGCAGCCCGAGCCTCAGCTCCCAGCCCCGCCCGCCCCGGCGTTGGAGCAGACAAGCCTCTCGGGCTGGTGAGTGCTGCTCGGTGCCGAGCCTCCGTGCGGGAATCTCTCCGCTCTGCCCTCCGCACCCCTGTGGCTGCGCTCTCCTCCGTGGCCCCGAAGCTTCCCCCTCCGCCACCCGCAGTCTCCGCCCGCGAAGGGGCTCCTAGTGTGTGGACACCTTTCCTCCTTCACGGCTCCCTCCCACTGGTGCAGGTCCTGTCCCTATTCTTTTGTCTCTGTTATTTCTGTTTTCTTTTGCCCTCCCCAGGTACATGGGGAGTTTCTTGCCTTTTGGGAGGTCTGAGGTCTTCTGCCGGCGTTCAGTGGGTGTTCTGTAGGAGCAGTTCCACGTGTAGATGTATTTCTACTGTATCTGTGTGGAGGAAGGTGACCTCCACGTCTTACTCTTCCGCCATCTTGCCCAGACCCCCTATCCATCTTAATCGTAGTTGTTTTAAATTCTTGATGGGATGATTCCAACAAACCTGCCATATCAGCGTCTGGTTCTGATGCTTGCTCTTTTTTTTTCAGACTGTGTTTTTGCCTTTTAGTAGGTCCTATAATTTTTCCTTCATGCCCAACTTGATGTACTGAGTAAAAGAAACTGCTGTAAACAGGCCTTTAGTAATGTGGTGGTGTGGCGTGGGGGAGGAGAAGTGTTCTGTAGTGACATGTTCAGGTTTCAGTAAACTTCACACATGTTCTTAATATGTTCCCCACTTCTTAGGTGGGTCAGGTTGGCCAGAGTTGGCTAGGGTTGGGTATTTGTGCCCACCTACCTGCCCCTGCCAGGTCAGTTAGGCTCTGATGAAACCCCAGTAGGTTAGGGTCTGGTCAATTAGTTTCTCTTGAGAACTGATGTTTTTAAGAGGAATAAAGTGCTCAGGTGTATCTCAAAAAGATTCCTGTTCTTCTCCACTTGCCAGAAACTCAAGGAGATTTTTCCCTATTACACACTGTGAGCACCTGTTTGAGTCCCTGCAGGTGAAATTCACTGAAGTGTTGAGGGGCCCCGTGACCGGGTCCCCCTGGAATTTTGTCTCTCAGCCTCCACCATGCTGAGCCTCTAGCATTTTGTCAGCTACAGCCCAGGATTCCTGCCTCCCCACTGGTTCCCATGGAGGTTTGTGCTCATGGGCTTCTGCTGCCCTAATTGTGATGTTCTGTGTTCTTCTGCTGATATCTTCCATGATATCAGCAGAGGCAGAAAATTGCCATGAGAGCATACTTCTCTGACAAATCTAAGAAGAGTTGTTGATTTTTCAGTTCATGCAACTTTTACTTGTCGTTAGGATGGAGTTGTGATTTCTGGCCTCTTACGTGTTGGGTGGGAAAATGGAGGCCCTCGTGACCACTTTTTCTACTCTTTTCTTTGTTGCCTCGTTTCTGATTAAGTTTGACATACTTTAGTCATAAACTCAGTCATGACCTCTAATTAAGAGAGATTTATATACCATCTACCTTGTGCCAGGCATTAAAAGCTGAAGTAAAATGGTTGTTAACAAGGTAGAAAACATCTCACACCTCTTAGAACTTATTTTTGAAAGGATAATTCCAAAATGAAAACTAAGTACACATATCTAATGGCAATGCTTTTTGAGATGATGGGTTATTGATGGTGACATTTATTGAACTGAGACAGAGAAGATTATTGGGGCAAGAAGTTTGAGGGTAGAAACAGTTTTATTTTTGACATATTAATTTTGAAATCTCTATTGCACATGCAAGGGTCCAGGTCAAATAGGCAGTAGGATACATGGATATCAAGTGCCTCATCTATGCCATATTTATCAATTCAAATTTCCAAGCAAGAACATTTTCTTAAATCACCCGATGGTCCCATTATCAGTTAATAGTCTAGCTTCCTTTGGGTGAGTTCTGCAACTGTGACTAACATTGTCCCCACAGGTCTTGATTTCGTTCCACAGGGCATAATATTTACTTTAGAAGCAGACATATCTTGGTTCAAATACTGTTGCTTTCCAGAGTTTAAAGATATTTTAGATCTCTAAGCTCTGTCTTCTCACCTTCAAAATGTCTAGTAATACCTGCCTCACAACGATTTTGTGAGAATTAAATGTGGTCAGTATATGGAACCCAAATGACAGAATTTCATTCACATTAGAAAATTAATTCAATCATACACATTATCACTTTATTTTTTTAAAAGTCTTTACTTCTATAATGAGAGTCTCTTGTTCTAGCTGTAAGATTTTGGGAGCCTCCATTAACTAGGATGTATATGCATTTGGGGCATTAAATGGGTTCCGAAATCTTAATAGAACTCTATATCTAACATAGAAGAAATATTTCACTAATATGATTTTAGGATAATTATTTGTACTAGATACAGTATCTGGTCAGGCCACTATTCTCTTGGGAAATCTAATTTACTAGTAGTATGGGCTAATATTTTCTCCTTTCTAAGTAGCATTTCAGTTTCATTTTGTGGCTTGTCATTTTCCCCTCTGGACATATTTTATGGCACCATAAGAAGATGTGGTATATATACATTATGGAATGTTACTCAGCCATAAAATGAATGCAGCAATGCCATTTGCAGCAACATGGATGGACCTAGAGATTATCATAATAAGTGAACTATGTCAGAGAAAGACAAATATCATATGATATTGCTTATATGTGGAATCTAAAAAAAATGATACAAATGAACTTATTTACAAAATAGAAATAGACTCACAGACATAGAAAACAAACATATGGTTACCTAAGGGGAAGTGGGGGGGAGGGATAAATTGGAAGTTTTGGATTAACATATACACACTACTATATATAAAATAGATAAACAACAAGGACCTACTGTATAGCGCCGGGAACTATACTCAATATCTTGTAATTATCTATAATGGAAAAGAATCTGAAAAAAGAATATATATGTGTGTATATATATAGATACACATGCATGTACATATCTGTATATGTATATACATATGTATATATATATATATATGTATAACTGAATCAATGTGCTGTACATCTGAAACTAACACAACATTGTAAATCAACTACACTTCAAGTTTTGAAAAAGTAAAAAAAAGTCTCATCCCTTAAGCTAGGCAATGAGACTCTCCCTCTGTGGAATATTAAACAGGAGAATAAATAAACTAAAGAAGAGAGGTGTTCATCCATACCAAGGGCTACATGCCAATTAGTCCCTTCTTGCTATGAAAACTTTCCCGTAATGTTTGCTTTCTAGTCCTGGGATGTGGGTCTTAGTGTCTATACATTTCTAAGTCTGATGCTTTAGTTCACTCTATGGATCCCTGGCTCTCAATGTGGTCCCCAGTAAATTTCCCTTTGCATAATTAGCCAGAATGGCATCCCGTGCTTACAAGAGTCATAACTGTCAAGGAATGTTATTGTGAACATGTTCTTCGGGGTGTGAATCCCTTTGAGACCTGAGGCTTGACAGAATGTAGATAGAGTTGTCTGGTGCTACAAGTTGGAGCAGAACTTTTTTCCTTCAGGAGCACCGAAGTTTAAGGTGTTGGGAGACCAACATGTGCGCAGGAAAGGCAAGGGAGGTCAAGATGGACGTACAGAGGCATCAGATTAAATGGGGCCTCAGATGGATGTCCAAGCCTGGAGCATGGTGCTGGGAACCTGGGTCCAAGGAGAGCCAGGCCCAAAAGCTCAGGCATGGAGAAAGGGAAGGGTGATGCAGGAATCTAGGGATACAAACTAGAGGTTGTGCTGGGATTGTCTCCTCTGGCCTATGGTCTGAGTGGGGAAGGAGTCAGGAGAACTCCACCTATCTTACAGTATTTGGGGAAACGGTATCTGCTGAGAAGTGAGAACTAGATTTCCCTCATTCAAGTTTATCTATAAATAGATCTTCTCCCTACACCTTTATTCTCAGAGGTTCTTTGCTTGAGGACAGGTGAGTTTACTTCTTCTTTTTCGTATGACAACCCTGTCTTCCCTCTGCTTCAAGGTATATATTTTGAATTTTCATGTGCATTTGACTTCATTTTAATTGGTGTTATAATGCTTTTTTATACCATAACTCCAGTTATCAATGTAACATTCTGTTGCACCTGCATTATTTCAATCTCTAGCTATGATGTTTTTGACCCAGAAAGCATTTTTCTTTTAATAGTAGAAAATGTCCCTCACTAGTTTTGTAAGGTACATAGGGTATTATAACAGCGTGCCATGGCATACGGTATGCTCAGTTGCAAAGAAAATTCCAATTAACTTTAAGGAAATTCTATTTAGTTTGTTTTCCCCCCAGAAGGTGTCTTTTATTCATTTATAAGATTGAGGAACTGGTAGACCCTCTCCATCATGTAGCTGGAGTAAAAATTCACAGTAATTTTTAAGGTTATTTTTCTTTAGGAAAATTTTAAACTAAAGATGTGTCTTTCCGAGAACTTCTAGACAGGCTAATTTTTTAAAAATATATTTTGTTGAAGTATAGTTGATTTACAGTGTTGTGCTAATTTCTGCTGTACAGCAAAGTGATTCAGTTACACATGTATATACATTCTTTTTCATATTCTTTTCCATCATGGTTTATCACAGGATATTGAATATAGTTCCCTGTGCTATAGAGTAGGATCTTGTTGTTTATCCATTCTCTATATAATAGTTTGCATCTGCTAATCCCAAACTCCCAATCATACCCTCCCCTGCCCTTGGCAACCACAAGTCTGTTCTCTATGTCTGTGACTCTGTTTCAGTTTCTTAGATAAGTTCATTTGTGTCATATTTTAGAATCCACATACAAGTGATATCATAAGGTATTTGTTTTTCTCTTTCTGACTTACTTCACTTAGTATGACAATCTCTAGATCCATCCATGTTGCTGCAAAAGATATTATTTCATTCTTTTTTATGGCTGTGTAATATTCTATTGTATATATGTACCACATCTTCTTTATCCATTCCTCTTCTTGATGGACATTTAGGTTGTTTCCATGTGTTGGCTACTGTAAAAATAGTGCTGCAATGAATATTGGGGTGCATGTATCTTTTCAAATTATGCTTTTCTCCAGATATATGCCCAGGAGTGGGATGGCAGGATCATATGGTAGCTCTATTTTTAGTTTTTGGAGGAACCTCCATACCATTTTCCACAGTAGCTGCACCAACTTACATTCCCAGAGAGGTTAATGTTAATAACATACTTTATGATATTTTGCACTATAAAATATAGAACTCTAAAACTTAACAAATAGCCCCAGGAATCATTTCCCTCATACTTAGCAAGGGGAATTTTCCAACTTCCTCCTCACACACTGGCAGAAGACGAAACTGAAAGTGATTTAACTACAGGTGCATATATTTGGCATAAAAATCTCTTCCTTTGAACATGACAGAATCTAGCAAAATCTAGCACTAACGTAATTGTGTGTCTGGATTTTTGAATGCTATTCTTTCAAATAAAAATTATATAAATGAAAACTGACCCAGGAATCTTTAAAAACCCATGTCAGCTTCTACAATTCCATGTAGAGCTTTCTGAAGCCTGCATGACACCTTTTTTTTTTTTTGGTGATACACAGGTAAAATTATGCTATTTGGAGCCTGCAAAGATTATATCAGAAGATAACTGCAGAGAGTCAGCAGTTTGAGATAGGAAGGAGATGAATTGTATTCAGAGAGCAAAGCTTGGTAGAGATTTTTTGCACTGTTGTATAGAATTGTTTCAGAGAAATATTATCTTTTGTTTGCTATTAAGATTTGTCAGACCTGAATCCACAAAGCATATTGATTTGTTGTCAGTAAATTGCATATGCTGGATGGATCTGTTTATACCACTATTGTATGAAGCTTATTTAATTCTGCTTGCTTGGGGCTCAGAAAAGAAGCTCAGATTTACCACCCCGCTGTTACCAAGTAATTCCTTCATCCATTTTGAGTTTGATTCCTACAGGACAGAGGAAATTATCTCATAAATATGGCCCCTGACTAGCAATTTTGTTGTGATATACCCTGAAAATTATTTTCTTTCTTAACTTCCACTACTGATGGTTACCTGTTTGAGTACACTCTTCGATCTGTCTTAGGAGATGAGATATGGGTCATGTTTAATTTATTAGCTGCTAATTTTACTTTCTTTACACCGTATTTGATTATCTAAAAGGCCCAGAATAGAAGCTACATATGGCATCTCTGCAGTACTGGCTGAACATCTGCGACAGCTCATGGGGTATTTCACATGCACCGAGTAAATTGCTTCCTCAGGTAGGATAATGTTGTATCGCTCTCCCATTAGGCTGAGTTGAATATTTAAGCTTTTATATTATAAGTTGCACAGTATGTTCTGTGGTATGGGAGACAAGAAGAACAAGTGGGTGACTAAAATGTTTTCTTGAGTTTTGAGCTCAGATGGAAATCCTTTCAGGGAAATCAGGGTACTTACTACAGAGGAAAAGAAGTGTTCCAGTGGAGAGAGAAAAAGAGGAAGAAGAAATCCAGTGATGCAACCCTGAGTTTGCAGAAGTGTGTACCTACTAGGAGGGCAGCAACAGGGCATTCTTACCCTCTTCTTCTTCCTTCTCTTCCTCCGCCTCTTCCACAGAGGACAGAAGGTTACTTTGAGCATTTTCTTGGGTAATTAGTCATATGTGCTCACATATGTCTATTCAATTCAGGAATTGCATTTACATATGAATAGCTTACCTGGAATTGTATGGCTTTCCCTTATTTCACTCATTGTGAGTTTCTCCAAGGACCTGAGCTCTTCAGTAAGACCTAGATGTCTAAAATTCTCCTTTGTAACAAGGTATCCAACTCTGATTGACTCCTCATGGACAATCTGAAATTCTTCTGAATCTTTTTTTCTCATCAAAATTTTCTTATGACTTCTTTTACAGATAACATGAATTCTGATAGGTAATACACTCAAATACAATCCCAAACTATTTTGCTCACACTGTGTGTTTGAGAGTTTTGGGGCTTCCAAATGTCCATTTTAAAAAATGATGGCATCATTATCCCAGATCTTCTGAGCTATCTCCCATGGAATAGTTTTTATTCTACATATCTGGCTTACATCCTTGCAAGTAATAAGTATTGAATTTTTTTGTCAAATAGATATTAAATTTGTTAGTTTTTCTTTAGCTTTAAAAACTTCTTTGAGATTTACATCTTATCCACAGAGTGCCTTCCTATGTGCTAGGCTCTGTTCTAGGCAGTGGAATATAGAAATGGACAAAATCTGAACTCTTTAACTTTCTCTGTGTGTGTGTGTGGGGTGTGTGTGTGTGTGTGTGTGTGTGTGTGTGTGTGTATGCAGGGGGAGGGCAGGCAGTACTAAGTCAACGAATCAAAAAATAAGATAGTTTCCAAGAGTGCTAAGTGTCAAGAAAGAAAGCTGGGCAATTTCCCAGCGCATGACTGGGTTGGAGGAAGGTTAATTCAATGGGGACCGTCAAGGAAGGCTTGTTTTAGGAGCTGTTACCTGAGCTAAGACCTGACTGATACAAAGGAGTTGAGGATGTAAACATCTGTGGGAGGATCATTCATGTTGAATGAAGGTCAAGTGCAGGAATCCTACAGAAGGAAGATGAAGAAGGCCAGTGTAGATGACATGTAGGAAACGGCAGAGTGGCAAGAAGTGGCTTATATGGCACACGGATCACATTTGGTCTTGTAGGTCCTACATGATTGCATTTCAGGAGTCTTCCCTGATCCTAAATGAGATAGGATTCCATTGGTTGGTTGAAGGCAGGGAGATATAAGATCATATTTAGTACACGTACTCCTCTGTGAAGAAAGGGTACCCCTTAGAGAGCTTTATTCATTGAGTCCCTAGTCGCAAGCAGAAAAATCCAGCTTTCTGGTTTACTGAGAAAATGATTTTTGGGTCAGCGTATTAATGAGCCCAGAGAATCGCTGGCTTCAGACTCAAGGTTCTGGGCAGTTGTCTCCGGTTTGTTGAGGTTCTGCAAGAAGAGAAGCTGGGGAAATTTGTGTCTTGTGATTTCAGCCTCTATAGCAGGAAGCAAGTTTTGCATGGCACATTCTTTTAAGTGTAAAAAAAGGTTCATATGTCGGACAGCTAATAAGGTGACAAGCATCCACCCAAGAGGCTAGTGCAGTGATCTAGGCGAATGGCCATTTTGGCTTGGACCAGCGTGGGAGAAGGAAAGACAAATCTTGGGATTCTAAATTATTTGGAAGTAGAGTCGACAGGAATTTCTTTAGGTGTGAATGTGGGGCATGCAGAGGGAAAGAAAGCATCAGGTGTAATTCCTAGGTTTCGGCCTTAAGAACCCAGGTGGATGGTGGTGACAGTAACTGAGGATGAGGAGCCCGGCCAGAAGTGGGTACATATCTGGTCAGCAGAGCAAGATACTTCTGGGTTATTTTATATTTGAAGCCGCCATGAGACATTACCTGGTGATGCAAATTTTAATTAATTATAGAGCTTTGGGGCAAGGTCAAGGGTGGAGATATAAACACAGCCTCATAGCCCTTTAGTCCCTTTTTCCAATAAGCTTTTAGGTTTATTGCAGCCATTCTAGACTTTTAAGTCCTTGCTTTAATAGTGCCAGTTACCTTTTCACTCAACAAATTGAAATATCTCTGCAAAATGGCGTGTGGTATGAAGTGAAAACTCACCTGCCGACCTTCCCTGGCCCCTGTAGTCTGACTGAGCCTGGCACCTTCACACTGCTCTCTATTTTCCATCGCTTCCCAGCAGAGAAACAACCGCTGTGATGATTAAGCCAGTGTGCTCACTGGTTATCCCATACTCATTGTGAATTTTCTGATTCTGATGTTTTTTATTGTTGTTATTCTCCCAACTTAGAAACATTACAGTAGAATGTTCAAGAGAACTCTGCAGCATGACAGCCCAGAAGTGGCTCTGAGGCTCCCCAGTTACTGCCTACCTGATCCAGGATGCATTAAAAGTCTGCAGTTCTCATCTGTGATGGGAAGACCAGATTCCATGGGGAGAATAAGATAATATTTATTCCTTGGGGCTGTGGTGAGAACGAAGTGAGAGCATGATTATAAATACTTGACACACACTGCAGATACTCAGTAGATGATAACTTTAATTAGTGTTGTTCATCTTTCCCTTCCATTTCCAAATGCAAAAAATTCAGCCTTCAAGAAAAAAATCCATCCTTCAAGGACAAGCTCAGGAAGCTTCTTGCAGGGTTCCTCAGCCTAGTCAAGGCTGTCATGGAAAGCAACGCCTACAAAGATTTATTGAACAAAGGGTATCCTGAATATCCAAGCACAAAACACAGAGTCAGCTCCCTGAGGCCGGGGCCGGGTCTAAGCGTATTCCTCTGCAGCTGCATAGACCGAAGTGTGAAGGCTCATTCCCACTGCCCTCTGTGTATCTGAGCCACTTTCCATGCTTATTCAATTTCTGTGCTCACGGAGGGTGCCCCGGCCCCCCAGAACCTGTGACTGCATATGCCCCTGGCTTGCTCTGGTTTATGACCACCCTAGCTCCACAGGAGTTTGTAGGTCACATGAATTGTGACCCTTAATTTGTACCTCTTCAACTTAATTTAAATTCTCCAGAACGAGAATGTTTGGCCTAACCTTTATGATTTCCCTCGGGTTGGCTGTCCAGCTGCAGCCGGGATGCAAAATGAGGCTGCTTAGTGTGTTAGGCTTACACCTTCCTGGAAGTGAGAGGCAGGGCAATTTAAGCTAGAAGGGTTTGGGGGCACAGCCAGCAAAGTAATTTGTTGTCCAGGGTACCTTATAAGGAGGAGAAGGCCTCTCCAGCTAACTCAGGTAGTAAGGGATTTAACTGAAAGGATACTAAGGAAACATAAAGGTGCGGCCATAAAATACTGGGTCACATGGGAGCTGGAAAAGCATCAGGCAAATCTCACTGCTGTCTCAAGCTGATTCTGCAGGTCTCTGTTTTCCTCTCTGCAGGCCGGTTTATCTACACTCTCAAGAATATGAACTGCTCATTCAACATAGGCGGATATGTCATCCACGGAGCTGTGCTAGGTTTTCTCCGCTTATGCAAGGGATCAGGTGTCCATAATGTTGTCTGTCCTTGGTTTTTCTCCATTGACTACACATCGTGACACGGCAGTTTTCTCACGTCTCCTGATCCCACCACACTCGTTGCCCTGGTGACCTCACCCAGCCCGTGTATGTTCCGACAACTCTCAGCTTGTATCTCCTATGGGCACCAGGCCATATACTCAGTTGCCTACGTGATGTCTTGACTTGAATTTCTTTTTTATTCTTCTTTCATCAGTAAAGTGGGTAAACTTGTACATATACATATTTTTTGTTTGTTTTTAATTTTTATAGACTTGTAAAGGTTACTTTCCGTTTATAGCTATTACAAAATACTGGCTCTATTCCCCGTGCTGTACGATACACCCTTGACCCCACCTTTCACGCAATAGTTTGTGCCTCTCCCTCCCCGACCTCGTTATTGCCCCTCCCCCTCCTCACGGGTGACCATCAGTTTGTTCTCTATGTCTGTCAGTCCTCCTCTCTTTTGTTTTGTTCACTAGTTTGTTGTATTTTTTAGATTCCACATATAAGTGATATCATACAGTATTTGTCTTTCTCCAAGTCCATCTGTGTTGCTTCAGATGACAAAATTTCGTTCTTTCTTACGGCTGGGTAATATTCCATTGTATATATGTGCCTCATCTTCTTTATCCATTCATCTCTCGATGGACACTTAGGTTGCTTCCATGTCCTGACTATTATAAATAGTGCTGCTATGACATTGGGGTGCATTATCTTTTCAAATTAGTGTTTTTGTTTCTCCAGTTATATGCCCAGGAGGGAATTGCTGGGTCATATGGCAGCTCTATTTTTAGTTTTTTGAGGAATCTCCACACTGTTTTCCACAGTGACTGCACCAGTTTACATTCCCACCTACAGTGTATTGACTTGGATTGTAATTCTCAACTCAAACTGGACGCGTCTCAAATGTTAGTCTTGATCTCCCCTCCCTTTCCAAACCTCTTCTGACCACAGTCTGTCTAGTCTCAATTGATAGCAACTATTTTTTCTACTTCCTCAGGCCAGAAGACTTGACGCTACCTTCCACTTCTTCCTCTGCCTCATACCTTGTGGGAGACATAAACACTTGTCACCTCACCGTTAAAATACATCCAGGATCCAATTACCTCTGCCCCAGCAGACCATGTCATTTTCACCCGAGTTACTTCACCAGACTTCTCACTAGTTTCCCAGCTTCACCTCTGGATCCCTCTATAATCGCCCGTCAGTAGATTTCCCAGAGTGATCCTGTAACACATCACTCAGACTGCAAATACCCCTGCTCAAAAGCCTCCTTTGGCTTCTCCTGCAAAATAGGAGCCATGTCTTTACAATCTTCTGTAAGAACCACAAGCCATCGCCCTGCCCTTTACTTCCGACTTTCTCTCTTCCTGTTCGCCCTCCTTCCTTCTTGTTCTTCTCTTGCTTCACTGGCCTCTTCGCTGTCCTCTGACAAGCGGGACAAGACCTCCCCTCAGGGCATCTGTATGCACTCTTCTTTCTGCCTGCAAGTTCCTTTCCCACAATATCTACATCCTTCTCCGTTCAAGCTTTCGCTAAAGGTCACCCTCTCAGCCTGCACCCCTCTCCCTACTTTATTTTATTCCAAAGCACTTATTAGGGTTTCACATACTATGTGTCATTCTTATTGATTGATTGATTCTGCCCCCTCCAGTGGAAGGTAAACTCCACAGAGGCAGGTTTCCGATTGATCCATTCATCACCGTGTCCTCAGCACCTAGAAAAACGCCTGGTAGTTGGTAGGAACTGGATAACATATGCAGAGTAGGTTATAATATAACATAAGTGAATGCATTTATGGACGAAGGGGGAGGTGGGCAATTCGTCATGTTCTTGTTTTGTTGTTCTATGGGGTGTTCATGGAAGAGAGTCTTTCTCACGCACCTGGAATATGTGAGGCATTTTGTATTTTCCGATTATTTCGTATCATCTGCTCTGTGTTGTACATGATATTCTCCCCATCTTGTCAATAAGGACACTGGAATTCAGAGAGTGAAAGGAACACACCCAACGTAGGCTTGTGACATGCACCCTGCTGCTGGCATTAGGATTTCTGTCTACAGCCTTAGAGAGAACTTTTCTGTTTCTCAGGAATAACCAGCACTTCCCTCCTTTTGTCCTTGTAAAAATAGCAGCAGGAAAAATACCTATGGATTTTACTTCGTTTTGCAGTAAACAATTGAAAATAAACATTCTCACAATAGATAATAGACTTTGAAGTAGAGAATCCCTTGTTGCTATTGCATTCCTTCTCTAAGGGCCATTAGTGGCCTTTTACCCTTTTCTCTAAATACTTCTTCATCAGGCCCTGCCCATCTCTTCTCTCCAAGCCTGCCTCTCTTCCCGGCCTAGCCATTTCCTGCTTAAAACTCCATCTATTCTTGGGTTCTTAGGTCACAAAAACAATATTTTTCTCTAATGTTTCTGAGAATATTAATTGTAGGTTTTCTCAAAATTTCTTCTGCTCTGCACCGTACACTGTGTCTCTTTCCTCTGAGATCGTTCCTTTTTTTTCCTGTTTGGTTTCTATCTTTATGTCACCAAGTTTTCTTGGTTCTTCACTGGCTGTACCTTCATGTTAAAGAGTAAATAGAAGCTCTGGGTGCATGAGTGGGGCTTAACGGTGAAGCACACCAAAGGGCGACCCACTTCCAACTGTGGATGGGTCTTTCCTCTGATTCCTCCATTCTCCCTGTAGGCTTCTGCCTGGTGGGGGCACTGGGCAAACAAGAGCGTGGAGGAGACTGGGGGTCTCGTCCCACAGTTTGTAGACTTCCCTTAATCCACGGTTGTTGGCTCGTCACCTTAGCTCTCCTTGGGCTGTGCCCCTAGGTCTGCAGGAGTAATTGCTTGCTGTACAGAGAAGGCCGTGGTCCTGACCAACCCTCCAGCCTCCAACTTGCCCCCCACTTCCACTCCACGAACTCCTCTCCCCACCCTTTTCAAAAGTACGTCTCCAAGCTCTGAGGCTTTCTGCGGTTCTGTGGCCCAAATCAGGTTAAATTCTTGCAGTTTTCTTCCCAGGCAGGAAAAGGGCAGAACGTTCTGTATTCTCCCAAGCCATTTACCTTGGGTAAATTCTTCAACCTTTCAGGGCCTTCTTCCCTGTAACTTGTGGATAATATAGTGTCTATTGCATGGGGCTATTACAACAGTGAAGGCATTGATGAAAGCACCTGGCACGTGATAGATGCTAGATTAATGTTTGGGTTCATTATGCACATTCAATCTTTCCAGAATCTGCTGGTATCTCCCAGCTACTGCCCTCTCCTCTTCCGTTCTTTTGTCCTCATGGATTTCAATGTTTGTCCTTCCTCCTTATACACAATTTAATAATATTTTGAAAGCAAGTTGATATAAATGCACGTGTTTAATACTTTATAATTAACTCCATCTCAACAATGGAACCTCCTAAATCTATCCCCCTTTTACCTGTGACACTGAATCCGTGTTCTGAAGATCTGCCTGCTACTTGCCAGCCTCTAGGATGTGGCGTGTCCTCAGTCCCCTTCCTAGGGACCAGGGTCCTGTCACTGAACCCCAGCCTGACTACTGGTGAACAGGCATCTCTGATTGCAACCACTTGCTTCTCAGACTCAGCAAGTCCCCTGTGCTTCGGGTCACCTTCTCTGTGTCCAACCTAAAGAGACACCTCTACTTTTACACGTGGGAATTTTCAATGCTCGTGGGTCCTCCTCAGATCTACTAATCACTACAGTGTTGCTTGTTTCAGCACCTTTTGGATCCTTCCCAGTTTTGGACTCAGCCATGCCTAGGTGTGACCTAAGATATGATACCCCTTCATTTGTGACCTTTCCTTTCCTTATATTTATGCATTCTCACTTCCCATTTTCACTTTTTTCTCTTATTCATTTTCTTCTCAGAAATTTGAAATAGCACTTTTAATAACTTTTTAAAATATGACTTGATAGCATAGGTTGACAGATGTATTTATATTATATGCACTAGAAATAAGTTTGAGTGGCTAAGTACACAGGAAATAATCAGCAATGCATTATTGTTGAGGGAGATGTGAATGTTTTCTCATTACTATAAGAAGAGACATTTTAACTTTTTATTGTCTATTAGCAAAACACTCCTATTTCACCCTAGCTGCACATTAAACTTCATATTCCAAAATGAGAAACGGTAATGGGATTTTATTCATAGTTTACTACAGTGAAAGTGATTCTGTGGAAATGTCATTTTCATAATTACTCTCTCCCCTACTGCTATGACTATTAAATTAAGAAATACACAACTATTTATTTAGAAATCTCATGAATATGAGGACTTTAAGATTGTACTATATTTGCTCTTCCCTCCTACGGGCTTTTGGGAAACACAGCCATTTTTAAATGGACAAAAATGACCTGAAATTTACAAAATGCACATAAAATATTTAGTAATGTAAGCTACTGAGTGCTAGAGAGGAGCAGAAATTAGCTTGTGCTGTTATTAACCATGGAGTCTACTAGGTCTGCAATGGGAAGGCCATTTGCTAAATTGTCATCTACTAATTAGAATACAATGGCGGTTGTTTTTTGGTTGTTCACCCTTGCTTACAGGAGTGTACACAATTGTGCCAGTTCTGCTCTGTCTGTGATGGGCAAGGTAGCTTGTTCACCGTGCAGAGGTCAACAGGCTCTCCTTTGCAGAGCTTGGATAAAGCAGAAACCAACTTCTAGGAACATATGGGGAAAAGGAGGGAAGAAGTGAAGGAAGTAAGGAAGAAGGAAAGAAGGAAGGAAGGGAGGGAGGGAGGGAAATTTGTCAGAACTAGTTCTCACGCCAGCATCTGCTCCCACCTCAAGCCCTGAGTCACTGCTGAGTGCAAACAGTCAATTTGCTAACATCATGTGTACTCATGCCGACTGCGGGGTTAAAGATTGCCATCTAAACATGACAGTCATGTAGAAAGTCAAATAGATCAAGCACTGCTTCTATTTTGAGTTTATACTAATCATTGGCTTTGTACATGCACGCACCATCAAAATGACAGGAATAGTTTGTAGAGATTTAGTATTTTCTAATAATTTAAACTTAAATAGTTTTTAGAGATTTAGTATTTTATAATATTTTAAATATAATTTAAAATGTAAAAGATATATTAAAATGAAGGTAGGAACCCATTATGCTTTAATTTTATTACCTGCCTGATCTTGGAGAGACAGATACATTTTACCATGTCTAACCCAGTTACCTTTTGAATTCACATATTATACTCCATTCTACTATAGCAACTCAACAGTTTTATAGTTTCATTGTTATATTAATCATTTTTTTGAGAAAATTAAGTGCTCAAAAGTATAAAATTCAAATATTCTTATTTTTTTCCCCTATATATTTTTGTTTACTGCTTCAGGAACTCTTTATTTTCTGCTCTGGAGAAAAATATAACTTCTTTAATAAATAATTCTTTGCAAAGCATTTGATAGGAGACCATTTTGAGTTAGTGAACCCTGTAAAATTACAGGTTTATGGATGTTTTCCATCTTGTTAATGAAATTCAAGGATCCTTGAAAAATGACACTTTTCAAAATTAAAAAATAAATCTTATGTCAAAATACTGTATCAGTCTCTCTCTTTCAAACACGCCAGGTTTAGGAGTCGTGCAGCTCAAGGTAAATGTGCCGCTCTCTGAGCCAGTTAGAGATTATAGGGAAGTGAGTTAGTTCTGGCATTTCGTCAAAATGACTATAGCTTCCCTGCAAATGTGTAAAGTGTGGTCGATGGAAAGAGACACATTTAATTTGTTTTTACCCTCTAAGACTCAGAAGAGACAAGCCAAAAAGCCATAAACGCTTTTGCCATTTTGAAGATTGATTTGAATGCCGTAAAATATGTAGAGTTCAGAGCTGTTTAGAGCACAGTGACGTTGGAGGCAAGTGAGGCTCTGAGTCCCATCCCTGGAGGAGGTTTATTGTTTCGCTCTTTGAAACTGTGCACCCAACGGTACCCTAACCTCTAGCTCGGCTTGCCAATCTGTGGTCCACAGGTGAGCTCTCACTTTTAGGTGTGTCTCTTTGGGACCACATTTTAAAATATTTATTGTTGCTCACATGCAACAGAAAAGTCTCAATTTTTAATTTTTCCTAAAAAAAATCAGAAGCTCTGTCTGAACACAGATGCATATGCCCCACCTAGACTAACTGGCTAGAGTGGAGGAGGGCTGCTTCCTTTGGATGCTCTCCATGCAAAGTTTTGTCTCCGTTACCCTGCCTGGGCCCGTTGCCATTTAAGTTTTCAAAACTTGCTTTGGATCTGGGGCAGCTGCTACCCTATGCGGCACCAGATTATGACTTAGGAGAGGTGATTCCTTACGGAGAGCATAAGCTGGATTTCAGTCTCCTCTCATTCCGTCAGCTGAATGGCCTTGTGCAGTAGCCAAGCTGCCCAAGCTTATCCGGAATATACACGCAGAGCCAGCGGCACCGAGGTAAAATGGGAGTTCTGCCCTGATTTGGAGGTTGAGTGAGCAAAAGAGCATAGCTGGCTCAGCACAAGTCAAGCATCATTATTTGGAAGAAAAGATAAAAAAACAAGACCTGGGAGGCCACTGCTTTGCTTTAAAGGGACGGCAGCACCGCTGACCCACACGTGGCACCTCTGATCCCTGTCCTATGAGCGAAGCTTTCACAGATTCTCCTCAATGTTACCTTTTTCAACAGTTCAAATCCAGGAGCTTCCCTGCTGGCGCAGTGGTTAACAATCTGCCTGCCAATGCAGGGGACACGGGTTCGAGCCCTGGTCTGGGAAGATCCCACATGCCGCGGAACAACTAAGCCCGTGCGCCACAGCTACTGAGCCTGCGCTCTAGAGCCCGCGAGCCACAACTACTGAGCCTGCGTGCCACAACTACTGAGCCCACGAGCCACAACTACTGAGCCCGTGCACCACAACTACTGAAGCCCGCGTGCCTAGAGCCCGTGCTCCACAACAAGAGAAGCCACTGCAGTGAGAAGCCCACGCACGGCAACAAAGAGTAGCCCCAGCTCGCCACAACTAGAGAAAGCCCGTGTGCAGCAACGAAGACCCAACACAGCCAAAAATAAATAAATAAATAAACTTATATATATAAAAAAAAGCTCAAATCCAGTTCCTTATTTTACAATTTGAATCTTTTTATGAGTGCCTGAGCCTCACGATGCTGGGAGTGGCATGCTGATGGATTATGCTCCGTTTTTAAAGCCAGCGCTGAGCGGAGACATTTGAAAACCAAATTCATAAAACGAAGTTCATCTCGGCATGTGTAGGCATTTATAAATGTCATAGCTAGGGAAAGAGAGGACAGGCCTTTCCTTCTGCAATTGTGAGGCACAGCTGAGGAGTCCCCCTGTGTGATGGCATCGTGGTGAAACCTCGCAGCCTTCCCAGTTCTTCCCTAGTGGTTGCTTTCATGGAGAGCTTTGAAACAGGCTTGCAGGAGCAAACTGTGCTTTGCTTACTGACTGTTCTACACAAAAGCCTGGCGTTGATCTAGCAAACGAAGGGGCACCTGTAAATGCTGGAGATGATGTCCTGTGAAGGATAAACTGGTAGGGATATTTAGGAAAAAAAAAAAAAAAGAATTAAGCTGAGTTTTCTATGGTGACTAATCCATAAATGCTTTTAGAGAGAAAAGCTTAGTATTCAGGTGCCTGTAGAGAGGCACTGGGCAAAGTTCCTCATGTTCTACAGGCAGGGGATCTAGGCCAGTTATTTACAAGACCCTTTAGTTTGTCAGCTACAGAGCATGAGAAATATTTGTAAGCCAGAGTTATTCTTGCAGCAGACACTCAGGACTGCGGGGAAGGAGCCATCTGGGTTTTGTTGAGGGTGTGTTATTCTCAGTAACCCTGGATTGGCTTTGCCTAAGATCATTGGCAAGAAGAAGGGAGAAAATGTAGGCAGAAAACAATCCATCAGGTCTATGACGGTTCTGAACTGAACCCAGGGTCAGACAATCAGAGAGATGAATGCCGTTGAAATGTTTACCGTTACTGGTTTTTCTTAGTGTTATTAGCCCCAGACTACTCAGAAGTAAACACAACAAACTGGCAGTGCAGCTACCCAGGCCGGCCTCCCGGTGAGCCATGCCAGGGGCTTTCTGAGCCTCTGGGATGGAGGACGCAGCTTGGAGAAGATAGACTGCATAGTTTTCCATTTTAACACCCCTCCTACACTCCCCGTTCAATATTTCATAGATTGGGGTTGACAAGCAAAGTTGTCTAAAGAATGCAGTCAGATAGTCACATAGGATCTGTCAAGGTAATAACTCCCTTAGGGTTTTTGGAAAAAGAATATTTCAAACCTGACATTTAAAAACACTGTAGGTTTCAGCCTGTCTACCATCCTCCGCATTGCAGAGGCCAGAATCCAAATGCTATGCCATATGCTAAAATCCCACAGATACAAGAGAGAATTGAGACGCATCTGACACTGTTGGAGCTCCCTCTTCAAACAGTCCTGGGCATCACAGGCAGGGAAAAAGGGAGCTCATTTTCTGTTAAATCAAGCGTCCTCATCGAACCAGCTTGACTTAGATTGCATCAACATGTCAGGAGTGATGGAGCTTTCTGCAGCAGTCAGGAGATACATAACTGCCCAGGGAAAACTCACTGCTTGGTGTTTGCCTGCCATGTAAAATTTTTCCATTTTAAACATTTCCTGAGTTTGGCTATGTTTGGATGCTAACTTATGGTTAGAATATATATTTTAAAAACATACCTTTTCCCCAAGTGAAAATAATGACTATTCCTGGAAAAGTAAATAGGTACGTCACTCCTACAGAGGGTGACGCTATGAATTAAATGCGTTTCTTGGTTCTCCTGCGCCCTTAGTGCCTCTTACCTTCAGTATGGGCATCCTGTTTCTCTGTGCTCACATCGTCTCAGGAGGGAAATTCAGCATCAAAAAAATAGGTATCTCAGAGTCTCCATCTTGGTCCTCTCCCTTTGCTTGATTCATGTAGTTTTAGCACCATCCTTGTTAGGATTTCCCAAATCCATATTTTGCCTCTTGACTATCAAAGTCTTGACTCTCCAATAATATATCCTGTAACTTTACCTGTGTGATTTTTTCATACACTTCTCTTTTCTATGACTTCATTCAGCTTCTGTGAACTCATGATTGGATTACTCAGCTTTGTCTTTTTAAAATTTTTATTGAAATATAGTTGACTTACAATGTTGTGTTAGTTTCAGGTATACAGCAAAGTGATTCAGTTATATATAAATATGTGTATATTATATATATTCTTTTTTCACATTATCTTCCATTATAGGTTATTACAAGATCTTGAGTAGAGTTCCCTGTGCTATATAGTAGGTCCTGTTGGTTGTCTATTTTATATATAGTAGTGTGTATATTTTAATCCCAAACTCCTAATTCATTCCTCCACCCCTTCCCCTTTGGTAACCGAAAGTTTGTTTGCTATGTCTGTGAGTCTGTTTCTGTTTTGCAAATAAGTTCATTTGATTTTTTTAGTTTCCATATATAAGTGGTATCATATGATATTTTTCTCTTTCTGACTTACTTCACTTAGTGTGATAATCTCTAGGTCCACCCATGTTGCTGCAAATGGCATTATTTCATTCCTTTTTATGGCTGAGTAATATTCCATTGTATATATGTACCACATCTTCTTTATCCATTCATCTGTCCATGGACATTTAGGTTCCTTCCGTGTCTTGGCTATTGTGAAGAGCACTGCTATGAACATTAGGGTGCATGTCTCTTTTCAAATTATGGTTTTCTCCAGATATATGCCCAGGAGTGGGATTGTTGGATAATGTGGTAGCTCTATTTTTAGTTTTTTAAGGAACCTCCATACTGTTCTCCATAGTGGCTGTATCAATTTACATTCCCACCAACAGTGTAGGAGGGTTCCCTTTTCTTCACACCCTCTCCAGCATTTATTATTTGTAGATTTTTTGATGATGGCCATTCTGACCAGTGTGAGGTGATACCTCATGTCATTTTGATTTGCATTTCTCTAATAATTAGTCATGTTGAGCATCTTTTCATGTGCCTGTTGGCCATCTGTATGTCTTCTTTGGAAAAATATCTGTTTAGATCTTCTGCCCATTTTTGATTGGGTTGTTTGTTTGTTTGTTTGTTTTTGATGCTGAATTGTATGAGCAGTTTGTATATTTTATAGATTAAACCCTTGTTGGTCACATTGTTTGCAAATATTTTCTCTCATTCTGTGTGTTGTCTTTTTGTTTTGTTTATGGTCAGCTGTTTTAAATGTATTCTTTATGTTCAAGGTTTTTACCTTTACTAGTCTATTTTTACTAGAGCCTAAGGTGTACAGCCGCTGTACTGATTCAAGGTATCATAGCACGTGACTATTGGACACTTGTCATTGATCAGATCAAACAGAAATGCCTATTTTCAGACATCAAGTCATTTTAGCTTACTACTTTACTTTCTAACTACATGTGTTAGCTTTTGTATTGGTTGTCAGGATGTTCCCCTCAGAAAAGCCAACACTTCTGTTTTATTCATGTGCCACTCCCGCTGATACTACACTCAAGTTTTCTTTTGTGTCTCAGAAAGCCTAGGAGCTATTTCTGTTCTTCCATTTTTTAATCTCTCATTCTCCTTCCTTCTCTCTCCCACCGGCTCTCTCAATGCATATTTAAAGGTGGTGCTTTACAAAAAAAAATCATTAAGGACAAGCTTGCAGTGGGTGAATAAAGAAAGATCTCAAGAAGCTTATATACCAAAACACTTTTAGGCTACCTCTCGTCACAAAGTGTGTGATCCTGCACTTGGATCCCTCCACACCATCTGCCACAGTAGACTCTCAGTTTGCTAATTTAAGATTTCACTCTTTTGTAGTTTCTTTTAAGAATCCATGGTCAAAACAAGGTTCTCAATTCAAAATCAAGCTATTATTACAGTGGATGACGTAGTTTAAGAAAATGGCACCACATACCTAATCATTTTTAGTGGAAAGATAATTAAAGGAAGATGGTGTTTTAGGATAGAAGTTGAAAGGTTGATATTTCATATAATTTCTCAGGGTCGGTGAACAGAGAGAGACCCAGCTGCCGCCTGAACGGGAGTAACTTCCAGCTGAGGGGTGCCTGTGTATTTGGAGACAGCGTTAGAATTCAGGCAGTATTCAGGGAGGTTATCCAGAGGCCCATGCAAAGAATGCATTTGCAAAGGATGCATGAAAAACCAGGAGGGAACACCCACCTCAAAGGATTCGGAGGGCGCCTGGGAGGGGGGCTTGTGCTGTGTTTAAGGGGATACTTGGTCAGGTGGGGCGGTGGGCTTTTCCGGGAAGGGAGTGATGCATGCAAAGCAAAGGGGCAGGGGCAAGTGGGGGTGGGCATTGGGGAGCTGCATGATGCAGGATGTCAGGACCAATGATTCTAAGGAGGACAGTAACTTGATCAGACTAGAGTTTCAGAAAAATCAATCTGGCAGCAAAGTAGACTCGATTACTGAGTCTCCGAATATGTACCTGAAGAATATAGTGTAATCGAAGCTGCTCAAACCAAGTAACAGTGGTTTACTTAGTGGGAAAATTGGTAGTTTTCTCAACTATAAGATTTTCTCCTATATTTTCTTCTCATTTAAAAAAGTTCTATTTTTTCTTGCCTACAAAAACCACAGATAACAAAAATGAATAAGACAAGTGGTATTGATTCGACAAAACTAAATAACTGTATTAACTGAAACATCCATTTTATGCTCAGTTTTAACTTAAGATTTTACAAACATGCTGTCAGTTTTTAAAAAATTTTATTTATGTATTTGTTTAATGGAAAGCAATTTTATTTTAAATAGTGTTTTTTAAAATTGAGGTATAATTGACATATAACATTATACTATATAATATAATCTACAGGTGCACAACATAATGATTCAGTATTTATATCTATTGCCAAATGATCTGTTGTTGTGTTTTCATATTTTATGATTTAAAATAGTATACTTTTTGTTATAAAAAATTCCCTAGTTTATATGCTGAAATAAATCTCTGTTTCATGAGATCCATGAAATAAGAAATAGCATCCAATGTTGTGTTAATTTCTGCTGTACAGCAAAGTGATTCAGTTATGCATATATATATATTCTTTTTCATATTCTTTTCCATGATGGTTTATCACAGGATATTGAATATAGTTCCCTGTCTGTACAGTCGGACCTTGGTGGTTATCCATCCTATATGTACTAGTTTGCATCTGCTAATCCCGAACTCTCAATCCTTCCCTTCCCCACTCCCCTCCCCCTTGGCAGCCACAAGTCTGTTCTCTATGTCTCTGAGTCTGTTTCTGTTTCGTAGATAAGTTCATTTGTGTCATATTTTAGATTCCACATATAAGTGATATCATATGGTATTTGTCTTTCAACTATACTTCAATAAAATAAATTAGGGGGCTTCCCTGGTGGCGCAGTGGTTGAGAATCCGCCTGCCAATGCAGGGGACACGGGTTCGAGCCCTGGTCTGGGAAGATCCCACATGCCGCGGAGCAACTGGGCCCGTGAGCCACACCTGCTGAGCCTGCGCGTCTGGAGCCTGTGCTCCGCAACAAGAGAGGCCGCGACAGTGATGGGCCCGCGCACCGTGATGAAGAGTGGCCTCCACTCGCCACAACTAGAGAAAGCCCTCGCACAGAAACGAAGACCCAACACAGCCAAAGATAAATAAATAAATAAATAAAAATTTTTTAAAAATAAAATAAATTAAAGACGAAAACAAAAGAGCATCCAGATTCCCTCGGCCCACAGGAGGTTGTCCTGGTCTCTCAGCATCTCCCTCGCTTTGTTCCCAGCTCCAGTCCCAGGAGGTGTGTCTTCAAGTCACCTCGCAGGTGTCTCAGCTCCAAGCTCACGTGTCCCCTGCCTTCCCCCTCTTGGAGGCACCAGCGCAGATAAGAGCAGCTCTCAGGAAGAAGAGGAAGGCATGGAGTGAGTCCGCTTCCTACCCACCCTGAGCGCTGGATGCCGAGGGCGCCGGCGGGTTCCATGGGGGGTCCCGGGCGGATCCAGCTCTGTGGGATCAGCATCCCCCCTAATACCTCTGCACGGGTCTGACCCTCCTGCCCTCACTCCTCCTCCCCAATAAACTACCTGAACACAAATTTTGTCTCAGCCTCCACTCGTGAGGATAAACCCTCTCCCTTAAGGATGATCTCTCTTCTTCACTGAGGATGAGAACCATTAGGGGCCAGAAAGAGTCCCAGACGAGCAAGGGGACCTTTCAGCAGGCTGTTGCTGTGATCAGGACACATATGATGAGGATACTGGTCTTACCTAACGTAACACCAGCTGGGATGGAGCACATGCCCTGGTCACAGCAAGACCAATAATGTCATGTTTGTGCTTTCTCGTATCAAACATCGTGAACATTTTAGGGTTTTTGTTGTTGTTGTTTTTTGTTGTTTTACAATTCTCTCTGTCTTTTTCTTTGTCTATGATTCCATTTTTTAACGTCTAAAACAGGTCAAAGTTAGTTCCGGTGTTGGCATTCTGGTTAACGGTGACCTGTAGGGAGCTGTGGGTGGTTTAGTGATCGGAGGAGGCATGACCCCAATCGCATTTTAATATCTCTGTATTTATGCAAAGTATGGAGGGCAGGGATTATTTTCATCTTAGATGTGAGGAAACTGAGTCATGCAAAGTGTGAGTGGTTTTTTTAAGGTCAAATAGCAAGCCAGGGATAGACCCGACAAAGACTTTGCCACAGATCCTAAAAAAGAAATATATTTTTTTCTATGAACCTACCAAAACTAAGCTACTTTCTAATTGCTTAGCTGAAGTTTGTGTGTGGTAGACTCTGAAAGAGGTCACTAAATAATACCAGCTTGCCCACTGGAGTTCTGAACCAAATAAGAACCGCAGACATAGAGAATGGACTTGAGGACACAGGGAGGGGGAATGGCAAGCTGGGACGAAGTGAGAGAGTGCATGGACTTATATACACTACCAAATAGATAGCTAGTGGGAAGCAGCTGCATAGCACAGGGAGATCAGCTCGGTGCTTTGTGACCACCTAGAGGGGTGGGATAGGGAGGGTGGGAGGGAGACGCAAGAGGGAGGAGATATGGGGATGTATGTATATGTATAGATGATTCACTTCGTTATACAGCAGAAGCCAACACAACAATGTAAAGCAATTATACTCCATGTTAAAAAAAAAAAAAAAGAAAAAGAAATAGGTTAGAGAATTGGCAGATGCAGGCCAAAATATCTCTATTTCTGATGAAGCTGAAATTCATGAGTGTAGGTTTATTCGTTTAACTCCAGAACTAGAAAGACCTGCCCACTTAATAGCCCTAGCTGAACGCCAGCTGGTCCGTGTGGAAAGGAAAGAGGAAGGGTCTGAGCATCACACCCCAAGATTCTCTTTCAAAGCTCATTAATAAGATTAAGACAGAATGTTCCCTGCCCCCTACTGCTGGCTAGATTCTGAGAAAGTAAAGTATTTCTTATATAAAATCAAGTATTTTTTAGTTTTTAATAAATCACAATATATGTTGGTAAAGTGTGAATCATCTAATAGGAACGAATTAAAAACTTCAGGCGGTGTGTTGCATGAAGATGTATATGTACTGCTTTTTATTGCATTATGCTATTAGAAGAGGTAATCTAATATCTGACTTTAATATCAGGTAATCTAATATCTGTGTGACTCTCTCTTTTGCCTACAGAGAAATATTTACCTCCTACTTCAAACCTCTGCATCCCTACAATTCCTGTTTCCAAGAGGTGAAGATGTCTCTCTTATCATAACCTGAATCTCATTCTCTCCCAATGGCAGAAGCCTTGTTCATCAATTGTTGGTTTTTGACAAAAAGACACATTTAAAGTTTTCCCATCTTAAATAAACAAGCAACACACACACACACACACACACACACACACACACACACACACAATTATTGACCAACATGTTTATCTATCCATCCTCTTTCTTGTTTCCTTTGCGGGAAGCTGCTAAAAAGACAGGTCAGTCTAAAGTTACACATTCCTACTTAATTCTGGCTTTTTTCACTACTCAACAAGTACACACTTTACTTCTTAATCTAACCCCTGCCTGTTTTCCTTATTGTTTCTTAACTTTGCTTCACAGCCCTGAGTAAGGACTGACTTCCCAGATGTTCCATGCTGGGTCATGCCTTCATACCTTTGCACGTGGAGGTCCTTCTCTACCTAGTGTAGTCTCACCTTTTAAAAAAAGAGTCAGCCTAAGCTTCATATACTGGTTTACATACATTCCTTTCTCAGCCAAGTAACTGACTCACATGTGTGCCCTTTTAGAACTCTCTCTATGATTTCTATACTTTTACATTTGTTAATTCTGTCTTGTTGAATCTGCCATGTGAACTTGGGAAAAATGTGTATTCCGCTGTCCTGGAATGAAGTAGTCCATTAATGTCCAGTTGATGGATGGTGCTGTTGAGGTCAGCTGTGTCCTCACTGATTTTCTTCCTGCTGAATCTGTCCATTGCTGAGAGAGGGGTGTTGGAATGTCTTCAACTATATAGTGGATTCATCTATTTCAGCCTGCATTTCTATCAGTTTTTCCTTCATGTATTTTGACGCTCTGTTGTGAGGCACATATATGTTAAGGATTTTTATGTCCTGTTGGAGAACTGACCCCTTTATCACTACCTAATGCCACTCTTTATCCCTGACAACTTTCCGTGCTTTGAAGCCTCTTCAGTTTTCTTTTGATTAATATTATCATGGTATATTTTCCTCCAGCCATTTACTTTTAGTCTCTATGTGTCTTTACATATAAATTGGTTTCTTGCAGCAACTTAAAGTTGGGTCTCACGTTTTGACTCTGATAATCTCTGTCTTTTAATTGGTGCATTTAGACCACTGACATTCAAAGTGATTATTGATATAGTTGGATTTACATCTACCATATTTGTTACTGCTTTCTATTTGTTGCCCTTATTCTTTGTTTCTACTTTCGTCTACCTTTTTTTCTGCTTTTTGAGCATTTTATATGACTACATTTTCTCTTCTTTCTTAGCTTAATCACTTATAGTTCTCTTTTAGTGGTTGCCCTAGAGTGCAATATACATTTATAACTAATCCAAGTCCATTTTTAAATAACATTGTATCAAGTGTTGCTATGAATAACACTATGCTACGTGTGAGGACCTTAAAATGACAAAATAATACTGATTCTTCCCTCCCATCCCTGGTATCATTGCAGTCATCGATTTCCACTCATATAAGCATACATAATTGAATATATTGTTGTTATTACTACTTTGAAAAAACTACTATCTGTTAGATCAATTAAGAAAAAAATAAAAGCTTTTCTTTTACTTTCACTTTTATTTCTCAGATGTTTTTCCTTTCTTTATGTAGCTGTTAGTTTCTGACCTATATCATTTTACTTCTCTCTGAAGAACCTCTTTTAACATTTCTTGCAAGGCAGATCTACTGGCGACAAGTTCTCTCAATTTTTGTTTGTCAATTTTTATTTTCCCTTCACTTTTAAAGATTAATTACACTGGATGCAGAATTCTGGGTTGCTGGGTTTTTCTCAGTGCTTTAAATATTTCACTCCACTCCCTTCTTGCTTGCACGGTTCCTAAGGAAAAGTTGGATGTAATTATTACCTTTGCCCCTCTATATGTAAAGTGGTTTTCCCTCTGATTTCTTTCAGGATTTTTCTTTAGCTTTAATTCTCTGTAGTCTGAAAGTGGCATGTCCAGGTATAGTTTTGTTATGTTTTGTTTTGATATTTGTCCTGTTTGGCATTCTCTGAGCTTCCTGGATCTGTGGTTTGGTTCCTGACTTTATTTGGGGGAAATTCTGTCATTATTTTTCAAACATTTCTTCAGTTCCTTTCTCTCTTCTTTTGGAAGATCCTTTATGCTTATGATATACCTTTTGTACTTGTCCCATAGTTCTCAGATATTCTGGTTTGTTTTTTTTTTTCTAGTCATTTTTCTCTTTGTTAGTTTTGAGGATTCTGTTGACATATCCTCGAGCTCAGAGATTCTTTCCTCAGCCATGTCCAGTGTCCTAATGAGCCCATTGGAGGTGTTTAACATTTTTGTTACAGTGTTTTTGATCTCTAACATTTCTTACTGGTTCCTTCTTAGTATTTCCATCTCTCTCCCTACATCACATGTGTCTTCTTGCATGCTGTCTACTTTACCCATTAGCATCTTTAGCATATTAACAACTGTTATTTTAAATACCTGGTCCGATAATTCCAGCATCCCTGCCATATCTGAGTCTGGTTGTGATGCTTATTCTATCCCTTCAAATTGTATATTTCTTTTGCCTTTTGGTATGCTTTGTAATTTTTCCTGATAGCTGGACTTAATGTATTCAGTGGAGGGAGCTTCTATAAACAGACCTTTAGTATTTTAGGGGGTGAGATGTGGAGAGAGTAAATAAATTCAAGGTTAAAATAAAGCTGCTTTTTCCTTCAAAAATAGATTTAAAAAAACTGGGTAAATTTGATGTATGTAAAGAGATATGGTTTAAGAGATAAAGAAAATTATGAAGCAAGGGAGAAAAAGTCTTAAGGTCTATTAAAATGATGAAGTGCCGATGGAATGTTATGATTGTCTTGTGGGAAAATGAAGAAAGATAAACACACAGTTTCTACAATAACTTCATCAGTTTGATAGGCAAAACATTCTTTCCATAATATAGTTAAGAATTCTCTTCTAAAAATATTTTAAAGATTTTTTGAGAGATACTTTGCTATAGGGAAATGAACACAGATTTTTGAGGAGACTTTTATTCAGCCCCATCACTTACTAATTGTATCAGTTCGGGCAAACTATATTTTTATCCCTAGACTTCAGTTATATATTCAAGGAAGATAGTTCCTACCTTGAAAACTGATTTCTAGATGTAGCAATACATGTGCTAATTGATAATCAGTAAATTGCAGTTACTTTAGAACATTGTATACTGCAAGTACTCATGATAGCATTAACACACACACACACACACACACACACACACACACTTGTGAATGCTTCCCATTTGTGTCTCCAGTTTGGTCCTCTCCCTGAGGTCCAAGATGGTAGTACCAACTCCCTAACGATTCCAGTCATCAGGAAATGAGCATGCTTAGAAACAAACTCTGTTGCCTTCTGCAATTTGAAGCATCAAGCTCATAGCTGGATACATTTTATCAGTGAATCAGGTCTGAGCATCTGTGAGTTTGAGACTAAAAACTAGCGTGAAAATAGAGGACAAGCATTGTGTGAACAATTAATAATGCAGGTGTAAGTTGAGCTGGAGAACGAAGGTGTACAATTTTTGGCTGTGGAAGAGTTGGGAGTGTCGGCACTTGCGTGTGATGTGTGCATTGGCAAGTTAGCTGAAGCACAGGCACGGTGACAACCATTAGCTGAAGCCTGGCTTTTACTAACCCAAGTTGCTATTTAAGCAAATTACTGTTTGCAGTGCTCTTTATTTAAGAACATCTTAATATCAAGCATTAAGTGTTTTGAGTGTTAGTATGAAAGGAACACCTGGTAGCCCTCTGTGAACCACTCTTGCTTGTGTCGGTTGGCTGGCTGCGTCTCAGTGCAATGGTGATTGGGGTGGTAATTGTACCGTTCTTGTCCTACTTCTTATTCAAAAGGGAGTACTTTTAATATCAGCATTTAGAAGATATTTATTGCAGTGATTTTTTATGTGTCTATTACCTTTATCAGGTCAACCATTATCTTTGTAAAAAACTACTTATTTATCAAAAATTCACCTACCTACACTGGAAAACTGTAGGAGATAAAGCAATTTTTTTTCAATAACACAAGTTTTTTCAATAACAGAAAGTGGAATGACTATTTTTCTTATTGAAACACTTATGTAATCATTGCCTAAGAGACTAAAATGAGATGAATTCATGATTCATCTGCAACACATAAACTAGTAAGAAAAAGGCCTTTGGTTTAAAAAGGCTGAACATTTTTGATGAGAAAAGGCATAAGCCCCTGAAATAAAATGTTTTGCAATTTTAATTAGAGTCCTATCACAGTAAATCTTTTAGTTGCCATTTTTATATTTGCATATATATTTCAGGCTTATGAATATATTCAGAATAATCCCTCAAGGAATCTTATAGTCTGAATAAGGCTTTCATATTTACGACCCCAAATTACTTAAATATTAATTAACTCTAAGATTAAATATAGCAACATCATACGGTTATTCTTGACAAAACACTAAATTCAGTTAAATTCAAGTTTATATTGTTAATTCCTGTCTGAAATTTATCCTCCCTCTTAGAAAAACTTTATATTATACAAATATAATTTAGTTTTTAATTTATTAAAATTATTTACATAACTAAAGTAATTTAAATTTAAATTGAGATTTAATATTATCATAAGAAAATTAAAACTAATATATCTGACACTTCTTTACTCTGTCACCTTGGATAAATTAATTGACATCTTTGTGCTTCAGTTTTCTTTTCTGTAAAATGGAGATATTAATAATGCCCCACTCAAGGAGAGGTATTATGAGAATTTTAGTGTGTTAGTATAGCAAAAAGTCTTGGAACCATGCCAGACATATGGCAGACATTCTGTACACTTTGATTCTCATAGCTGACATCATTGTTGCCATGATGTCTTGAAATAGGTGATAAATCATGATTTTTGTAGTATCTCAACTATAGTTTCTATTAAAGTTTTGATGAAACATCATATACGGTTGTCATAGAAACAACGATTTGAATTTGTTGCCTTCAATGAGGAAAATTTCAAGCATTATTATTATTTATTACAGTTAAAAATAAAACAAGGGAGCCACATGGGACAAGAGATTTCCTAACAAGACTGGAATGGCATCTGGTGTCTTTACCAGCTGTGACTCCATAATATCTAAGGTAAGCACACTCGCGTTCCTATATGCTTCAGGACTGGCGACCCTATTATTTATCCTCTGCTAGTCTTCTTGTGGGAAAAATGCTCAAGTTCTCATTGCCATAACAACGGGTTAGTCTCCCTAAAACAAGATATGCTCTGAGTCAAAGTAAAATTGTTTCCATGGTAACTGCTACATATTTAAGTATGGCAGACTGGTTTTTAATCAGTAAAATTGTCCTTTGTCAAAAAGCAAGCACATATTGTTACTAAAATAATTACGTATATTTTGGGGGTATGGTTAATGAACAAAGTAGACTAGATTCTCTCAAAAATAAAAAACAAAATTGATTAACCCTTTTCAAGAGTTACAGTTGCTTGTTCATGAAATAAAAATCTGTACCATATATACATGAGCCAATCCATAGCATATCTGTATATTGGATATAAAATGCTTCTATTTCTTACATTTTGACCACATTTAAATAAAATAAAATCCTCATCACTGAAAACGAAAACGTCCATGATCCAAATCTGTTTCATCCTTTACTTCTCTTTCATAAACAATAATGTCCAACCATGTTAAATATGCCTTAAGTCTCATACTGATTTCTTTTATCCTATTTTGTTTCAGATAATTTCTTAATACATTATGGGAAATAAACATTACTTTCCCATCAAATAAAGCAGATCCACTGGTTATTCCCTTCATTCCCATGTACTTACTTTCCTTTTCTTTCTTTCTTTCTTTCTCTTTCTTTCTTTCTTTTTCTTTTTATTCCTTCCTTCCTTCCTTCTTTCCTTCCTTCCTTCCTTCCTTCCTTCCTTTCTTTCTTTCTTTCTTCCTTCCTTCCTTCCTTCCTTCCCTCTCCCTCCCCCCTCCCTCTTCTTCTTCTTCTTCTTCTTCTTCTTCTTCTTCTTCTTCTTCTTCTTCTTCTTCTTCTTCTTCTTCTTCTCCCTCACTTGCTTTCTGATGGTTCTTAATGTGGGAGTGGAAAGGGTGAAGCTGTGGCTAACCTTCTGGGAATTGAGATTGGGGGTGGTTGCCATAGTTACATCATCTGCCAGGTAGAAAACAAATGGAAGACAGCTTCATTTAAATGATATTCTAGAGAACTCTAATTTCTCATGTATCATTGTGGCCATGGCCAGATTCTTTGTATTTAGATAGACTGGATTAAAATCCTGCTCTGTGGTTTTTTAGCTGTGTGATTTTGGGCTTAAGTTTCCTCAGTCATAAAATGAAGTTAAAATGCTTGCATCATGGGTTATTGCAGGAATTAGATGCAACAGTGCATGCAGAAGCCTTGACACACACACCATGCCAAGTGCGTAGAATGCACTGTATTGCTAATAGCAGCTGTTATCTTCATCATTATCTTCAGTCTGACCGGTATACTAACAGAGACTGGAAAAGGTACTAGCATTAGCATATATACAGCTTATCAACAGTAACTTTTGTTTCATGTTTTAATATTATTTTAAAAATATAAAGATTTATATAACATAATTATATAATATACATATATGGTAATATATTAAAAGAATTTTTCAGCAGTCTGAGATCAAAATTAAAATACTTGATGTAATTTAAGTTGATCTTAATGACTCATGATTTTTCATTTTAAGACAAACTGAGTTCATATTTAACTTTTCTTTCACAATACCAAAGGCATCCAGCAGATCAGGTACCTTCAGACTGAGATATGTCTCAGATTTTCTAGGACAGTCTTGAATTTAAATATCCTGTTTCATTGTTCCCATAGGTATAGCTGTACCTGTCAGGCACTGTGTCCTGATTTGGGGGTAAAATATATTGTCGGTATAAATGCAAGACTTGAACTATCCCTGACTTTGACAGGTAATTGCAGTCAAGATTCCAGGGCTCAGAGAACAGATGGCATCTCAGCAGGGTCACTGTGCTGCCACAAAACTCGCTGGCATAGTCCCATGACGCCCGCCTACCTGACGAGAAGCTTCAGGGACAGCAGGAGACTCTGTTCACCTTCTTGTTAGTTTCTATGGAAAGGGCAAAAAGGCAGGTCATCAACGACTTAAGTAATTGAAAGCCCAATCTCGGTTACATGGTTCAGTATTTTTAAATTATATTAAGTATAGTTGAAGTATGGTTGATTTACAATGTTGTGTTAGTTTCAGGTGTACAGCAAAGTGATTCAGATATATATATATGTGTGTGTGTGTGTGTGTGTGTGTGTATTCTTTTCAGATTTTTTTCCGTGTAGTGGTTATTACATTAAAAGATGATTACAAGATATTGAATATAGTTCCCTGTGTTATACAGTAGGTCCTTGTTGTTTATCTATTTTATATTATATATAGTAGTGTGTGATTAACAGATACACACTACCGTATATGGTTCAATTTTAACACCTACTCTTAGGTCTGCCATTGCAAATCATTTCAGCGATTGCAGTATAAAATAGCATAAAGGATGGCCCTCTCTCTGTGATTTGCTGCCTATCCCGAGAGAAGAATGAAAAATCAGAACCATGAGTCCTTTGTGATCTCCTGGTTGAAATCCAAATCTCTCATTTCACTGCCCATGTAAGAAATATGCCAAGGAGCGTTGAGACCACATTCCTTCTTCTTCTGGAATCCTGAGCTTCTCACTTTCAAGGAATCTTCCATTTCTCACCTCTCTTCCAACTCTGTTTCTGGAAAATTATTTGAGATTTATCTGTACGTCAAGGTTTTCAAGAGGTTTGCAGGAAGACGAGGTAAAGAACAGATAAGATCAAAGGTGCTTGACATTTTAGCGTAGAAAAGAAAGCATTTGGACAGAGAAAGACTTTGTGACCTGGAAGGAAAGTCAGAGTTCTTGGGTATGCATAGATAGATTACAGGAGAACATGTGAAATAAGTCTTCAGTCAGTAAAACCAGTTACCTGGTGTATTCGTTTAGTGCCTCAGTAACAGGTTACCACAGACTACAAGGCTTAAAACAATACAAATCTACTGTCTCACAGTGCTGGAAGCCAAAATTCTGAAATCGAGGCAGTAGCAGTAGTTGCTTCTATGGGAGGACCTTTCCCGGCCTCCTCTTAGGCTCTGATGATGATGGTGATGCTTGGCCTTTTCTTGGCTTGAGGAGACATCATTCCAATCCCTGCCTCTGTGTTCATATGGACTTGTCTGTGCTTCTTCTTTTCTTATAAGGACACCGGTCGCGTTGGATTAGGGCCACCGTAATCAAGTCTGACTTCATCTTAATTAACTGCAACTGCAAACAGCCCTATTTCTAAATGAGGTCTCATTCTGAGGTTCTGGGATGGTAAAGAATTTTGTGCGGGGGAACTATACAGCTCAGAATATCTGATTTTCTTTTCCCTATCCCCACATCTTACCCCCGTGGTAAAATTTTGTGAAGAGATGGAGACATTTGCAGAGTACAAGTCGAAGACCGGGGCTCAGGCCTGCATCAGAGAGTGATGTGCAGAGAGAGGGACGCTGCAAACATATATAACCACAGTGTGATTGTGTAACTGTGGACCGCCTGGCAGACCTGGAAGATGAACAGAAACAAATGCAGTTACCTCCAATAAGCTCGATTCTATTTCACAAGACACGTGATGAGTGGAAGCAGCACGGGCTTGAAGTAGAGACTCAGTTTAGGGTTCTGGTTGGCAAGTTGCTTGTCTAAGAGTTTTCATGGCTACATAAGGATAAGATTTACCTCATTTACTGATTGTGAATGTGAACTAGATAATATTCAGGCAAGGCGTCCAGTCCTGCAATCCCCATGGTAGTTCTTTCCGCCTTCTTTTTACATGAGCGTATTGATGCCCTGGTGGGGTCCAATGTCAGAGTCTCTGCCTCTTGCTAAGTAGACTTTTACATGAATTCAGTCCAGCTCAGAACCTAGACCTGCCTCTTCTAACCACGTGGGAAGACTGGGAGAGAAGGAATCTACCTTATCCTCTTTCATGCTCTCTTTCTTCATAGAAACAGCTCTTTATTTAGAAAAGAAACATGTATAAACTACTCTTTTAAGATTAATTGGGACTCAACTGGCTTGATCAAGCCTGAATCGAACGTGTTATACCAACCAAGTAGCTCCCTGCCTTGTAAGGCTCTAAATAGCTGCTCTGCTAGATTAAGCAGAGAGTGTTCTTTACATCTGCTTGTATATGAGCAGGTGTTTGTGTGGAGGGTCTGCCCCAAGCCTTAGCATTTAGCTGCATTAAAGTGCAGCTTCTTCATCTATCCTTTGTGTCCTATTACTCACACTGAATTCCAGAAGCCAAGCGTGGAACAGTTCTGCTATAATCATGCTGCTGAGTGGGAGGCTAAAGAAGTACATGTAAGGAAATCTGGTAAACAGTGTTTAAAATTAGTATGTGACAACTCCCATTGTTTTCTTTTTCATGGCTTCCCTAGGGCATTAATTAAATACAGCATTTTCCAGCATTTTCTCTTGCAGAATCATTTCCTCCTCTGTATTAAAATATTCAGACTGTGAATGCAACAGACTGCAATATTAAATTCTAATGACTATTTCTGAAATAGCAGGAAGTTGGGTCAAACACAGTCTGTAATAGATGCGGCAAAATGGAAATATTTTTCCATTAACATGCAGATGAGTTAAGTTTGTGGGAAAGTTTCTTTTTCCCAAATGGGGACTTAAACTTAGGGTGTGTTGCTACTACCCCTGGAAATTTCTTTTTTCTCTCTTTCCTTCCTTCCTTCCTTCTTTCCTTCCTTCCTTTTTTTCTTCCTCTCTCCCTTTCCTTTCCTTTCTTTCTTTCTTCTTTCTTTTCTTTTCTCTGATTTCTTTCATCCTTTCCGCCCTCCCTCCTTTCCCCTCTCTCTGTTTCTTGAATGTAGATAGTTGAATTCTGCAGCTATATTGATGGTTTGTGCCTTATCCTTCTATCATGTATGGAATAAATAGCAATAACTAAAATAATCTAATGCATATTAGACTCGGAATGAAAAATCTGCCTTATTTTTGTTACTATAAAGAACATTTTGTTTTATAAAAAGAGACTGCTATTAATAGAAACAACAAACTATTTCTATGGACTGATTTTTAAATCTGCCTGAAAATGTTGTTTAATTAATGTTTACTTTACAAGTAACATTTTTTATGCAAACAAATTTTATGGCAATCAGTCCTTGACCTAAAATCTCTCTGAAACCTTTATGTCTAGAAATAATTACTAAATGGATGGTTTTATCTATTCACCCACTTATTCTTTTGGAAAATATTTTCTGACTGTCTGCCATGTGCAAAACACCCTGACACACTGCTTCATGCTGTAGAGGCTGTAAAGACAGCTCCTTATTTTCATGGATTTTTAATCTTCTAGTGGATACAATGTGCTAGCATATACTCTCCATAATTCAGCTATGAAAGCATCCACGATTACAAGATGCGAACACATAAGCAACTTAAAAAAGTTCAGAGAAGGTTTCTAGAATATGGGTATTTGGCACAAATATTAAGAGAGAATTTTTGAAAAAAATCTATAAGGCAAATTATAGATTTGTAGCAATAAAAAGAGCCACAAATCTGCATGACCTCACCATAGAGAAATATTAGTAGACTGAGTTTCAATTTAATGGCTGGCTGCGTGTGTATTGGCCGTACCTCTGCGTTGTTCTGGGGAGTGGAAACAGGTACTGGGTTACTGAAGTATGTTCTTTTACACTGATTATGAATTTATCTTTCGAAAAGAAATGAAGTGGGACTGAAACTGAAATAGTGTTTATTCTGCCATAGTAGTTTAGTCTGCCACTCTGAAGAGATTTATTCACCAGATAATAACTCTCTCATCAAGAATCCATTTAACTAAAAAACAAACACTCTTTCTTCCGGTGTCATCCCTATGTCTGTAGGAAATTGGTTCTGGTAACCAGAGTTGTCTAGTATAGAAAGTGTTCCAAAAACCTGGAGGCTACTCTGACTGTCTTGGGATCCACACTAGAGTATAATTCTAACGATTCTACGTGGACCAAGATGAAGTGACACCTCTCCGGAAAGAGTCACGCACAAACCCACCAACTCCTAGAGTCACCAGCAAATAAGGACTGGTAATTTTTTATGCTATGATAATTTCAGATGAAAAATATTAATCACTTTTCTATCCCTTTCCTGTTACCATCCTCACATATCCATTTCTTGAACCATATTTGTCCCCCTGGAGGAGACAATCACTGATGCCCACTTTCCATATGTTGGCTATAATAAAAGCAGTCCCTAGAGTGAGAATGAATCCTTAGTTTAGGCATAGCTGGACCATGTTACCTTTAGTAATGATATGAGGTGATAATAGTGGCAATGTAAGTTTAAAGAGTGTTTTGTTATTTATAGATATTTTCTCACTGAATTCTCTTAGCCATAAGATGTACGTTAAGTGCATTGTTTTGATATATCATACCTGTAAAGACAGGAAAACAAGATCTTGTATGAGTTACCCAGTCATCAAACCAGTAATAGAACTGTATTTGAAAGATCTTACCTCTCCAAGTACTGAACTTTCTCCATGACATCACACTCTTGGGTATGCTTTACCTCTGACCCATGACATACTGTAATTATATTTTTAAATATTTTTAAATGTTTTGAGTCAGTACAAGAATTAGGCCAATATAGATGAATAAAAAGTAACTTAGATTTTTTTAAGGAACCTCCATACTGCTCTACATAGTGGCTGTATCAATTCACATTCCCACCAACAGTGTAGGAGGGTTCCCTTTTCTCTACACCCTCTCCAGCATTTATTGTTTGTAGATTTTTTGATGATGGCCATTCTGACTGGTGTGAGGTGATACCTCATTGTAGTTTTGATTTGCATTTCTCTAATAATTAGTGATGTTGAGCATCTTTTCAGTGGTGACCTAAATGGGAAGGAAATCCAAAAAGAAGGGGATACATGTATACATATAGCTGATTCCCTTTGCTGTGCAGCAGAAACACACAACATTGTAAAACAACTATACTCCAATAAAAATTAATAAAAAAATAATAATAACCAGAATAAGAACAGTACCAAAAAAAAACAACTTAGAGCTACAATTGTCTCATTGGAAAAGTTGCATTGTTCTTTTGGTTATAAAATAGTGATATTTCTGAAAGAAGAGGAAAAAATTTCCTTAACCTTTTCCTGATTGCAAGGCTGTAGCTGGATACATACAGTTTTTGCTGGGTGCTCTCATGCTCTTTGAGCAGAGAGATTTTATATTATGTATTTTTATATTCCTCACAGTACTTAAACAAGGGCATTTATAAGTGCACAATATATACTCATTAAATGAAATGGGACCCGTTTATTTCTATGTTATGTGTGCTTAATAGTCGGCATGGCCTCAATTTCTCCCATTTTTCCTGTCCGTCTCTTATTATTAGGCATAATTTTCATAACTTTGGATGCTTTTGTTAAAAAAAAGTGATATTTCTTTTATTGATGAAAATCATATGGTTGTTTTATTTTGCGTAGTCCTAGCATTCATTTTCAACAGTCATGACCAGACTTAACACCTGCTTCTTCTGCACAATGTATAGTTTAAAAAGCTTTCCCATTTTACAGCTATGTTCCAATAATGAAGCTTGAGAAATTAACTAGTATTAGGTGACTTGTCCAAGCTTATTCTACATGTAAGATATGATTTTAAAAAGCACTGGAGCTTCTACTACATTACATAAGTCCCTGGACCATATAACATTTCCCTGATGCTTAATTCTTTAACTGGTCAAAGAGCTGTGCTTTTGAATGAAAGATCATGCTGTTTTGTGATGCTCGGCATTTGTAGTTAAAGCACATATTGTTGCCAGCATATCTTTGGATAAACATTATTTTAATTGGACCAAGGTAAACAATTACACCTTGATTTTACTAAGGGCTGGGTATACATTGGCTGTTTAAAAGTTAATGTAAAAAGAATCACCAGGACTGTAGTTTCTAATTTTCCACATGAATAGTTATAATATTTTGAACTAAGCTACTTGGCAAAATATTTCATTGGAAACATTTCTTCTTCTTAATCATGATAAGAAGGCAGATTATGTTTTTAGTGAGAAACAGGTTGATATGTTTGGATGACATTCACTGAACTATATAATTTAGACAATCTTACCTTGTATGATCTACTTAAACATTAGAAGAAATTTTAAGCTATGTTACAGGACTCAATATAATAAAAAGGTTCAAGATGCCAATTACTTGCAGCATCTTGTAAATGTGTTAGAATCATTAAATATAAATATATTTGCTTGAGTAGCATTTGGATTTATTTTATTTCAATTAAAAAGACATCTCTAATTAATTTTTTAGTACAAGAGAAAAAATTGTGTTGGAGGATTTATTTCAAGCATATAACTATTATTTAATGTGTTCTATACAAAAAAAAAGTATGTATTTTGTTTTCTTCTAACGTGTGAAAACTGTAATGTTTGACTGGCCCATTTTCTCCTAAATATCAGTAAATATTTCTCAAGTATATCCAGGAAATATTTAATCCACATCATCTCACTTTCAGTGAATAATCAACAAATAAAAAGTATCACTATTTTTTAATGAAATGTCATGGAGAAAAAAGGACTGACATTCTTGAAAAGCATAAGTATCTGAATCTTACTGGGGGCATTCCTGGGAATCTGGGCGGACCGCACTGCTTTTTGTCTTAGACTTCAGGGCACAGTCTTGGAGAAAGAAAATGAATAAAGGTCAAGGAGAAGGAAATTGAGTAAAAGTCAAGGAGAAGGAAAATGAGAAAGGTCAAGGAGAAGGAAAATGAGTAAAGGTCAAGGAGTTTAAGTCAGACTTAAAGTGCAAAAGTGGAAACACACCATGGTGAAAATCACAGTGAAATCTCCCAAGATGTGCAGCATAATAATCAAAATTATGAATCAAGATCCATTTAAATTTTTTTAAACTTCTCTTAGCCCCTATAATTGCCTTACATGTGTTAGCATGGAAATATTAACCAAGGTTTGGTTTCTGGAGAATTCCCAGTGTGATATGAATATACATTGGGAAACATGGGCAGGGCGTAATGCCTGTAGTTATGTCAGAGTTTTACTTATATAAGTAAAGACCTGAATTAGCATCAGAGAATAAATGTTCATTATATTAGATTGAAAATCTATCACCTTGGAGGCCACTATCTCTGGTTTGGTTCTAATTAAATATATTCTTGCACTGGGCTTAACAACTCTCGCTGAATTTTCTGATCAATCCAAACAATAGATTAAACAAATGCATAGGGAAAAAGCCTAATTTGTTTCTAGCATTTAATGAACAAGGATATGGGTGATTAAATAAATTTCTCACATTTTAGTGAGTTGCTTGGTTACATTCCGATGCCCTTCCCATGTCCTAAATATTATCGTGGGCCAATCACAGATGAGCAGATCTATACCTTCTGGTTCCACACAGGGCATCTTACAGCCCATAGAAAAGAGCTTCCTTTGTGTGCGTGTATACAGTCACTCATAAAAGAGTGACTCTTTTAAGAAATTATGGAATTACTATTTCAAAGGAATCCTAAAACCCATTCATTTATTCACCAATTTATTGACAGCCTACTACATGCAAGACAATGTGGTAGATCCTGGGTTCTATGGAAGCAAATGAGATAAATACAGTTTTTGACTTTAGAGAATTTTCAGTATATTTAAAAGGATGAACAGTGAAGAAGTATAGGAAACTCAGGATAGGGTCCTATGAGAGTATATAGCAACTAAAAATAGACCTTATTCTCGGTTGGGAAATCAGGAAATAATTCTACAAATTGACACTTGGAAGATGACTAGGAAGTTACTATGGGAAATATGGGAAAAGATTTCTAAGCAGAGAGAAAAGCAAGATGCATAGTGTGACGTGTATTCCAAGAATTAAATAGGTGAGTGTGATTGGTTGACACAAAGAATGAGGGATAGGACGAAATAAAGAGCTAAGATGTTTACAATGTAAAGAAAATAGAGTAAAAGAGAATGCAGTAACTGAGGATTTCTTATATATCATATGATGAATATGTAATAAATAACAAACATAGATATACTTGTTGACTACAATGGTTATGCATTATTACTTTAATTGACACTTTGAAATATGAGACTACCAGTAACTTAATGTGTTAGATCTCAGATCTTCATGGTTTAAATTCCTAGCCCCTACAACTGAAAACAATCCTTTACTTAAAAGAATTTACTTTGATCATATTTTCTAATATCCTTCCAGCTATTTCCATCCAGTCAGAATTTCTGGTGCACGTTTTGAATGTGTAACTGAAAACTTCAACAAGTAGCTAAATAAATATATAGTGATACAGCGAGCAGGGAAGAAATAAATCGAAGCCACTTTTACCCGTCCAGTCACCCACTGGAATATGAATTATAGGTACAAAAGCAGAAGAAATATAGGTTGCACCATTGGGTGTTTTAAAAAAGAAATATGAAGGCAACAGAATAACTGGTCTTAGGACTCTTTTATAACGGCTCCTTTTCCTCTTCCAATTTTTCCCTTTCCTTCTCCCTGTCAATCTTGCAGGGCAACTACATTACAGTCACAAATAAATATGTAACCAAAGGCAGGCTAAGTAGAATTGCAGGTCAGATCAAGGAGTAATACATTCTGTAAGTTCCAGAAAAGCATTATCCCCCCATTATCTCAGTAGCAAGCCGTTTTCCTTTGGAATAATTATAAGTTAGGGTTCGTCATCATGCCCACTGTTTGCTGGGCATGCCAAGGCAGAGTGCTGAACAGAACCCTTACTCTGTGGACCAGGAGAGGTAGCAGAGTGTAAATGAGGCAAAAGAGGGCACTTTGGGGAGGGAGGGGCCATGGGGATTAGAGCTGAAAGAAGATTACAGTGGAAAGCAGAATCTTTTTCTCTCAAGTGGGGTGACAGGTCTGGGACAAACTGCTAAATGTAAGATGAAGGAATTGTATGATTTATAAGTGCTTTGGAAAAGTGTGTTGGGCTGGCTATCACCAAGGAAAGTATTATAGTTACCCTTCCACAGTCAGCACCTGTAAAACTTGATAACATTTATGAAGCACCTCCTTTTAAGCATTAGAAACTGACGGTACAAGGATATGATCCTTCAGAGAAGGAAAATATAAGAGGTATGTGCTCCACAGTCACCCCAGCTTTTTGCCTGGAGCACTTTTCAAAGGCTGACACAGGGAAGTGGAGCTGGAACAGAGAACAGCAGACTTTCTGGGAAGAGGAAGCAGAGATCAGATGTCAGGTTTGCTGAGGTGCCTGGGTTTAGGGGACAAGGTACTAAAGTTGAGCTAGCTCTGCAAGAAAAAGCCTGGGAGTCTGCAAAGGTGTTTCCTTGAGTCTTTGGCCAAATACTAAGCTGTATATACGGAGAGTGAGACTCCATGGGGCCTGGAAGGAAGAAAACAAAAATAAAAAACCCACAAGAACTCTTCAGAGGGCTCTGAGCTGAATAAAGAGTTCATAAGACAAACCGTGCTGGGAAGCCAGAATGGAGAGACCTTGGGGAACATTTCAAGTATTCAAATGAGACTCCAGAAAGACCATATTTTGTGAGTAGGGCTACTTCAGTCTTAGGGTAAGAGTTACTTTAGGCTTGTCCTTACAAAGCTTAAAACAAAAGCCTGTTTGTTTTAAAATTATCTATAAGACAATTTTATTTTGACAAAAATATTATAAATAGTTTGCATAGATTTCTCACTAGTTAAATCACGTTACAGTTAATTAACTAATGTAGATAGTCCTTTCCTGTATGATTTCACTAAAAAACAAAATAAGGGCCTTATTTTCAATAGATAAAAGGCAATTTATATCACATCATAGATAACCATTTTAGTAAAAATGAAAATCAATCACACCTTTTGTTGAGCTCTTCAACAGAATTATCCTTCAATCCTGATTGCTCTATATGATTAAATAATATATGTTCAATTTTTTCAATTTTCATATAAACCATTAAAAAGTCATCAGTAAATACATTAACTGCTAGAATAAAACTCAACATTCTCTAATAGGAAAAAACAGACTCTCAGCAAAGTAGCATCCACAAGTCAATCATATGATGAAAAATAACAGACATACAAAGAAGCAAGAAAATGTGATCTATAACTAAAAGAAAAATACAGTTGATAGAAACAAACACAGAGATGACAAAGATGTTGAAATAGCTATTATAACAATTTCAATAATTTAAAGGAAAAGATGTACATAATGGACAAAGAATTGGGGGATGCCATTAGAGATATAAACACAATAACAAAGAATGAAATGCAAATTCTAAAACTACAAGCAATGTATGAGTTCAAAAATTACTAGGTAGGCTTAACAGATATTTGTACATTGAAGAAAAGATCAGGTAACTTGAAGACTGATCAATAGATGCTTTTGAAATTGCAACACTGAGTGAAAAAAAAAAAAGAAAAACTTCAGTAACTTGTGGAACAATGTCAAGTAGTGGTCCACCTTTAAGTAACTGGAGTCCCAGAAGGAGATGAGAGGGAAGTTAAGAAAGAAAAATTATGTGAAGATATGATTTCCAAAATGTCTCCAAACTTAATGAAAAATATGCTCAGTATCTCCTGAACAGGATTGAAGAAAAAAGAGCACTCATGTACATCAAAGTCAAATTGTTGGAAATCAAAAGTAAAGGGAATTGCTTCAAAAATAATAAAATATCTAGGAATACATTTAACCAAGGAGGTGAAAGCTCTGTACATGGACAACTATAAAATACTGATGAAAGAGATTGAAGACAAAAATAAATGGAAAGATAGACCATGTTTATGAATTGGAAAAACTCGTATTATTAAAACGTTTATATTACTGAAAGTAATCTACAAATTCAGTGCAATCCCTATGAAAATTCCAGTGACAGTTTTCACAGAAATAGAACAAACAATCCTAAAATTCATATAGAACCACAGACGATCTGGAAAGCTAAAGTAATTCTGAGCAAAAAGCAGAAAGCTGGAGGCAATATGCTCTCTGATTTCAATTTATATTACAAAGCAATAGTAATCAAAACAGTATGGTACTGGCATAGAAACAGACACATAGGACAATGGAACAGAATAGACAGCGCAGAAAAGGACACATACATATATATGGTCAGTTAATTTACAATGAAGGAGTCAAGAATATATAATGGGGAAAGGACATACTCTTCAGTAAATAGTGTTGGGAAAACTGGATAGCCACATGCAAAAGAGTAAAACTGTACTACTATCTTACACCATACACAAAAATCAACTCAAAATGGATTAAGAAAAAAAAAAAAAAAAAATGGATTAAGGACTTGAATATTAAACCTGAAACCATAAAACTCCTAGAAGAAAACATAGGAAGAAAACTCCTTGACATTGGTCTGGGTGATTTCTTTTTTTTTTTTTTTTTTGATTTGACAACACAAGCAAAAGCAACAAAAACAAAAATAAACAAGTGGGACTACATCAAAGCAAAAGGTTTCTGAAAAAGAAACCATCAACCAAATGCAAAGACAACCTATAGAATGTGAGGCAATTTGCAAATTATATACCTGGTTAGGGATTACTATCCAAAATACATAAACTCATACAACTCAATAGCACGATGCATAATAACTTCATTAAAACATGGGCAAAGAATGCAAGTGCACATTTTTCCAAAGAAGACATGCAAATGACCAGCAGGTACATGCAAAGGTGCTCAGCATCACTAATCATCAGGGAAGTGCAAATCAAAACCATAATGAGATATCACCTCATACCTGTTATGATGGCTTTTAGCCTAAAGTCAAACTGTAACAAGGATATGGAAAAAATGGAACTCTTACACAGTTGGTGTTAATTGGTAAGTTGGTGCAGCCATTATGGAAAACAGTATGGAGGTTCCTCAAATAGTTAAAAATGAAACAACTATGTGGTCCAGCGATCTCACGTCTGAAATGAAATGAAAGAAATGAAATCTGAATCTCAAAGAGATATCTGCACTCCCATGTATATTGCAGCATTATTTACAATATCCAATCTATGGAAACAACCTAAATAGTTATCATGAATGAATAAAGAAAATGTGGTGTATGTGTAGAATGGAATACTATTCAGCCATACAAAAGAAGGGAATTTTGCCACTTAACACAACAGAGATGAACCTGGAAGAAATTGTGCTAGGTGAAATAAGCCAGAAACAGAAGTACTGCATGATTTTAGTTGTATTTGGAATCTAAAAGAATTGAACTTATAATAGTGAGAAGAGTAGAATGGTGTTATCAGGAGCTGAACCATGGGAGAAATGGAGAGATATTGGCCAAAGAATACAAACTTTCAGTTATAAGACAAATTGTTCTGTTGATCTAGTGTACAGATGATGGCTATAGTCAACAGCAATTTATTGTATTCTTGAAGTTTAATAAGAGAGTAGACGTAATATGTTCTCACCAGAAACACAAACAAAGGTAACTATGTGAGGTGATGAATATGCTAATTAAATTGATTGTGATAATCATCTCACATTTAATATGTGTACCAAAACATCACCTTGTACATGTTAAATATATACAACTTTCCTTTGTCAATCATACCACAATAAAGCTGGAAAACATTACATATAAAGATACTCTGATTAAAAATAAAAGGATGGAAAATATATATAACATGTACCCTAGTAATAAAACAACTGGAGTAGCTTTAGTAATATCAGATAAAATTGAGTGCAAGAAAATAACTGTTACCAGATACAAAGAGTGACATTTTGTAGTGGTAAAATTTTATTATGAAGTCGTAAAGTACATTGAAGAAAGGCTAAGAAGTACTTCAATGATACAAGAGAAAAAATAGAATATTTTGTTTCTTTTTTCATTTCAATAACCACAATCATTTCTTAAAGTACCTATATCTATAATTGCATATCAGTTTTAGTAACTACCATGGCTTTCTTCTGGATTTTTATGATTATGGCAAGCATCTTGGTTATCTGCATAAAATCATTCTCTGTTCTTCCTTGCTTCAGAACTCTGATTTTGTTTGCAGAGTAATATGGCTCATCCCAGAGGACAGATTATGATTAGTCTATGTCAATCATAGCAATACCTTTCCATTTTTCTAATGATAGAAAGAGATGTTGGCCTTGTGTTTAATGTGATTAATGAAATCACCTCAGTGTCTACACATATATCATAGTTTACTTTTATGAAGTAAACACAGAAAATAAATTAAAACAGTTATAATTTGTAAGTTAGTAAGTTAATTTACTTAAATTAGTCATTTAGTAAGTTATTTCAGCTGGTAATTTAAATGCTGTAAAATAGATGTATGCCTGTGTTATAGTAACACTGAGGAGAGGCATCTGATTTAGTCTTTCTGAGACTGAGAGGGGGAAATCTTTAAAGTATTGTTTCCAGTGACACTTTATCAATACCTTCATTTTGTAGAAAATTATATAGTGGAAAATGGCCAAAATTTGCACTAGATCGTTACTATCCCATAGAACAGTGTCTGTGATGATGAAAATGTTCTACATTTGCACATGAGGCTAATAAGCATTTTAATTGTGGCTAGTGTGACTGAAAAACTAAAATTTTAACTCTAATTAATGTAATTTATATAGCAACGTGAGACTAGTAACTACCATGCTAATGGTGAAGCTCTAGAAGAGGAAAAAAGCATGGAAAAGGATATATAAGTTTGAGCTTTATTGACATAAATGTATGCAATAAGATGCTTTGGGAAAAGAGGGTCATTCTTCAAGTTATAGAAGATCATAAAGCTAAGCAAGAGAGTTTGAACTTTCAAATTCTAAAGGAAATGGGCTCATCAAAGTCTTTTGAGAAAGGAAGGCTAAAGGCTAATTTACATTTCAAACACCATTATGACAGCAGATGTGACAGAGATTGAAGGGGAAGACCAGAGACAGTCACCACTTCGAAGATTGACCCATGTGATGCCTTAGGAGGGTGGGGACCAAAGCAGAGGTAGAGAAAGAGAGATGGAGAGACGGAAACATATCCCCCTCTGCACACACACGTGGAGAGAGTGAGAGGAACAGCATATATTCAGTTGTTATGTGAGAGGCAAAATTGATCAGAGTAGAGAAGATACTGAATGTGATTTGTCATGGGGGACATTATTCAGGGTGACCAGGTTTGGTTCAGAGGAAGATGTGTTTAATTTTGCCTAGTTGAGGTTGGGATGGCTCTGAACGTTGAAAGAGCTGACCTCTTACAACATTGATGAGTACACCTCGGTCTTCTTGGCTGGCTCTGAGAAGGGTTGGAGCACCCCAGGCTCATTCTCACTCTTCTCCCAGCAGTTTCCAATCTGTGATCTTAGCTACCTCATGGCTTCACAGGTTACCTCCATCCTGATAACTGCACTGATCTTCAAACTCACATGCTTCTTGCCTACTTGACATTCTAACTGGAGGTATAATATGCACTTCCCATTTAATATGGAAAATAAAATTCTTGATGACTAACACTCACCATATCCCTCCAGGAAACAGCATTTCCCCAGGTGCTCAGACTCAAAACTTGGGGCTCATCCTTGATTCCTTCCATTTCTTAACCCCCTGTATCCAAGTTATTAGCAAGACATTTCAGCACTGTTCAAAAATAGCTTCAGTACCTGTTCATTTTTCTACATCCTCACTGATACATCCCAATTCCAAGAAACATCAGTTCTTTTTTCTTTTTCTAAAAATTTATTTTATTGAAGTTAGGTTGATTTACAATGTTGTGTTGATTTCCACTGTACAGCAAAGCAATTCAGTTATACTTGTATATATATTCTTTTTCATATTCTTTTCCATTACGGTTTATCACAAGACATTAAATATAGTTTCCCTGTGCTATACAGTGGGTCCTTGTTGTTTATCTATTTTATATACAGTAGTGTGCGTCTGCTAATCCCAAACTCCTAATTTATCTCTCTCCCTTTCCCCTTTAGAAGCCATAAGTTTGGTCTCTGTGTCTGTTAGTCTATTTCTGATTTGTAGATAAGTTCATTTGTATCATGTTTTAGGTTCCACATATAAGTGATATCACAGGATATTTGTCTTTGTCTGACTTACTTCACTTAGCATGATAATCTCTAGGTCCACTCATGTTGCTGCAAATGTCATTATTTCATTCTTCTGTATGGCTGAGTAATATTCCACTGTACATATGTATCACATCTTCTTTATCCACTCCTCTGTCGATGGACATTTAGGTAGCTTCCATGTCTAGGCTATTGTAAATAGAGCTGCAATGAACATTGAGATGCACGTATCGTTTTGAATTAGAGTTTTCTCCAGATATATGTCCAGGAGTGGGATTACTGGATCATATGGTAGCTCTATTTTTAGTTTTTTAAGGAACCTCCATACTGTTCTCCATAGTGGCTGTACAAATTTAGATTCCCACCTACAGTGTAGGAGGGTACCCTTTTCTCCACACCCTCTCCAGCATTTGTTATTTGTAGACTTTTTGACGATAGCCATTCTGACCAGTGTGAGGTGGTACCTCACTGTAATTTTGCATTTCTCTAATAATTAGCGAGAAACATCAGTTCTTAATGAACTATCATCATATCCTCCTACCTGGACGTCTAGCTCTTATTCTTGCCTGTGTACATTCTATTCTTCAGGAAGCAGGCAGTGTATTACTGTCAAAACAAATCTAACCATGGACCTTTACATGGACTAAAATTTCAACTTCCTTCAGCTTCCCATTACATACTCAGAATGAGCTCCCATCTTTACATAGTTCACCAACCCCTCTCCTTCCTTTATCTACCAGCGGCAGCTTCTTTAGCTTTCTCTGTTTCTCAACATGTCAGGTTCACTGATCCCTTAAGGCCTTTGTACTTTCTGACCCCCTCACCTGGAATGCTTTGCCTCCCATTATTTCCTTGGTCAGCAACTACTTACCATCAAAGTATCAGCTCAATGTGGCCTTTGCTGATAGAGTAACTAGTCAGCTCTAGTTACTGTAACATAATTGTGTGTCACTTTATTTACTTCACAACACTTATACTATGAAGTCATCATATTTATTCATTTACTTATTTATTTACTCTCTCCTCACACTAACAGGTAATAGCTGTGAGATAAAGGACCTTGTCTCTCTTGTTTACCACTATTTCCAGCAGGCAGAATAATTCCTGGTACATGGTGAACGTGGAATAAGTAATTTCTGAATGAAATAATGAAGTCCTGTATAACAAGTGAGAAGAAAAGACACACAGAGCCATAACACAAGGGTATTTCAATATTGAAGTAGAGACTAGAGAAAAGTCAAGAGAAGGCAAAAGAAAGACAATCCATCTTTATGTCCCAATACATGTGGCAGGGTTTGGCACATGGTACGATGCATTTATGAGTGCATATATAGAAAGGAGTTCGGCACAATAGCATTCGGTGCTGGTGCCATTATTCGAGTGTCATACCGCCACAACAACGTGTGAAGAAAGCAAGCTCAGAAATGTAAGTCACTTTCTCAAAGCTGTGTACCTAATGAGTGGCAGAACCAGAATTTTCGCCTAAGCTCTCTGCCCAGAAAGGGTTTAATCTTCTCACTATTAGCCCTTTCTGACATTCTCCATGAAGTTAAGGACTTACTAATAGACTTCAGATTTGATGGTTGTGAGGTGTAGGTGTCTTCAGAGAAGGTGGATTTTTTGGGCTGAAGGTAACGTCTTCCTTATTATGGTTGATTGAGAAGTGAAGAAGGGTCACCTGGGGAAAGCTAGCCATGGAGGACAGAGCCCCAGCACTGTCCCCAGGGAGGTAGGCAAGTTGTTATCATTCTTGATTTTATTTGCTTTTTTATTTTTTGAGATCAGAAGAACATGGCATGTTAATTCTTAGGAAGACATCAGAAGAAAGGGGAAGGAGGGAAAGTTTAAAGTACACAAGAGAGGAGACAACAGGTGGATCATGGTCATATACGTGTATAGAGGGGACATTAATAACAGAGTTGGATACTTTGTCTTTGGTGGAAAGAAAGAAGTAAGAGAAGGATGTAAGGATAGGTGTAGTGCAGTTAACAACTCATTAAAACCTGAAGATAATAAGGTTAAAGTCAAGACAAAAAAGTGATGGAGGTGATGCTTTGTGAGGAAGAGATGACAGTGGGGGAAAAGTCTAGGAGTCTCGGAGGTAGATTAATGATTGGAGTAATCAAATTCTCCAAGGACTGGAAACCACAGAGGCCAGTACAGTGGGGGGACTTTAGGAAGAAAATGAGTTTAGTGAATATGAATATGAGTTTAGTGAGGTGAGATGGTTTCAGATGAAGATTTTTGGCCTTTTGGATTGAAGATCACCAACCTGAAGTTATTTCCAGGAAAATTCTAGCTGGTTCTTGTGATCAATAATTCAGTAGTATGATTTTGATAAATTTTCAAAATTTATGGCTTTGGCCTTCTAGGTATAGAAACTGGTCTTTATCAATATAACCAAAGATGATAAGTCAACTATGGGACATCAGTACGGAGGGACCTATCCTTTCTTACACCTGGAATGCTCATATATATTATCTTTCTCAGAGCCAAATTTGTAGGTATCTGGAAAACCATTATGGTAATTAGGTTTTTTTAATGAACATGGAATTAGAACAAATGAGGTCCAGAGTCTTCAGTATCATTTCATGCAGATCATAGTGATGTACATGCAAGCACTCCACCCTATAAGAGAAAAGATAACTCAGGTAATCAGTACTCTTACATAGCAAGACGCTGCCTCTCTTTTCACTGGTCATGACCAAAAATGGCAATTGTGTTTCTCTGAACTGTGTTCCCATGTATTCTCAATGTTCCCATGTATTCTCAATGTTCCCTTCTTTTTTTTTTAATTAATTAATTTATTTGTTTATTTTTGGCTGCATTGGGTCTTTGTTGCTGCACGTGGGCTTTCTCTAGTTGTGGCGAGCGGGGGCTACTCTTTGTTGTGGTGTGCGGGCTTCTCATTGCAGTGGCTTCTCTTGTTGCGGAGCACAGGCTCTAGGCTCGCAGGCTTCAGTAGTTGTGGCTCGTGGGTTCTAGAGTGCAGGCTCAGTAGTTGTGGTGCACGGACTTAGTTGCTCCGCAGCATGTGGGATCTTCCCAGACCAGGGCTTGAACCCATGTCCCCTGCATTGGCAGGTGGATTCTTAACCACTGCGCCACCAGGGAAGTCCCTCAATGTTCCCTTCTTCATCTTTCTTTTAAATATCATTAAATTAGGTGGTAGTGATCATTCAAGTACCTATTTTTCTGTTCCAGGAAATAGCAAGTCTTGTCACAGTGTAAATCAATGCAGCTAATTTAGCTCTTGGGGGGCAGTCCTCTTTCCCTTGTTTTAAAGTCTTAAGGAGGTTTTACTATCAACTCTATGAGCTACAAATACTGATCTAGAGGGCCATTGAAGAGATAGATTTGGAGTTCAGGACAGGGAAGTAATGAAAAGAAGGCTTTGGGAATTATTGATATACCTAGGTCAGTTGGTCCCAAACTTGTGCCATTACCAGAATCATCTGAGTAGTTTTTAAAAATATAAAGATCTCAGGATCCTTTCACCAGATATTGTAATTATGTGGATCTGGGTCAGGAACTGAGAATTTATATTTTTATATAATCAATAGGGGTTTCTAATAAAATAATACAGGTGTGGAAACCATGTTTAGACATGGTATTGGAACTCGTGAATGTGTACTGAGTGAGGACTGAATTCAGAATCCTGTAGAATTCAAATATTTGTCAGGAGATGAATCAATGTCGTCCAAATGTGTAGACCTGGGTGTGAAGGCAAAGAGAGAAAATTGACCGTGGACAAAGTGATACTTCAAGATCCAGGGACAGCTGGCTATTATTATTTAAGACTGGGAGGGGGATGTTTGCACATTAAGGGGATTTGGGTTTGGAGAGAGAGAGAGAGAGCAGGGGAGAGAGATTCACTGTACAGGAGAAAGAAACAATTTATACAAAAGTCTGGAGGTAGTTGAAGACTAACTGAGGCATAACTGTATTTATTCAGGGGTTAACATGTGGCAGCAAATATAGATGTTACTATTTTCCTTTACAGAAACTCTGCAAGGTGTTATTATTCCCATTAACTAATGAGAAGCTGGATATTTAAAATCCTTAAATAAATTACAATGTTCAAGCAACTAATAAATAGTACAGATAGGAATTAGATGCAGATTTGCCTCCCTTTTCCTTTCCCTGGCCTTTCACTGCTGAACAATGTTTAGAATTAAGAGAATGAGTGAAGTTAAAGAATATTTGGGAAGAGGGACACTTCTTCAGAAACTCAAGAGAAAGAAGAATGCATAGGAATGAGGAAAACTCTACAGGGTAGGGTCAGGGAGGTTGGGGATTTAAGGAAAACAGCAAAACTTTTGCATAGCCATCAGGGAGAAATAAGGAAGAGACTTGACCAAATATAAGTAAAGGCATAGTTTATCAGTATTCTGAGGCACATTTCTAGGAAAACAATCCAAATTTTGAATGATTTTTCAAGTACTTCTGGAGTTAAATATGAATACACATTTCTAAATGCAATTAGTCCCATATTTTCCATTATATGAAAATACAGTCCTTGAACAGTGAGCCCAAAGAGATATACATCATCTTAAAAAGTAGATTCTTGCCTTAAAATGGAATAAATTTAAGTAAGCCAAATCATACTTTACAATCATCGGAGAAGCTGATTATGTAGCAATATTTTCTTGAGCATCACTTCGTAAAGCAAAAGAAAAAAAGTCTTATAATCGAAATAATCACCATTTAATGCATTTTTATAAATATGGATTTTTCTATAGTGAGCATGTATTTTTTTTTAAGCAGGTCGTACCTGCCATGGAAAATGTTACCTAAAAGGAAGCTTTTTAACTATAGATTTTTGAGTGTGTTTACATATTGATTTTTCATTCATATTTGTAGTATACAGAAGCAAAAAAATAATATAAAATTATATATGTATATAGTTGACCTCTGAAATGTCATGAAAAATGGCATTTTTGATAGAAAAATTGCAGCACATATTTTTGGATATAATTTTCATTCAACCACATGAAAGCTGTAGAAATCTATTCCACTTGAAAATTAATTATTCTTGTCTTCAGTACTGCCTTTGACAAGGTAAGAAACAGTTGGATTCATTCTAATTTGCCTCAAGTAGTGGTAATTAGAGACGGTGTGAGGGACAACCTTCCATTCAATTCTCTCCAATTACTATTAGGCATGTAATAAACCTCTTAGGAAAGCGAATTCTCCGAGTCCATTAACCCTATCCCCCTCTGGACCTGTAATGTAACATGTCTCTCTCTCTCGTTCTCTTCCAGTTTCATTTAAAGAGAAATATATTACTGAGGAGCCGTTACAGATTTTTATGCGAGACCATTTTTGAAGGATTTTTAAGGTTAAAATGTGGACCTAACTAGAAATCTCCGAAGATTTTCACAAGTTTTGTTATCATGTCCTATCTACCTCATCTTGTGTTATTAGAGTGGCATTCTGTATACATATTCATTCTTGAGGAATTTAATTTGGTTTCTGTTCAGTGGTCAAGCCTATTGAGATGAGCTTGAATTGGATTATTCTCCCTACCACTTTGGTGCCCAGTTTTGGGCTGTGTGCATATGTGAGGGGTGTGTCTTGAACACCTACTTCCTCTTCACCACACCTGCCCAGGAGCAGTCCAAGCTCTGTGATGCTTTACTAGACTTCTCCACACACTGACCAGGTGTCAGTAGCCAATCCTTACTGAATTTTAGTTTCACCTTACAGCAATGTGATGGTTCGCTATTTTATCCAAACTTAGGTGTTAGGAGAGTCACGGTGTGTTTCCACAGTCTTCTTGTGACTAACTAATCTCTAGAATTGGCAAAAGTCCACAAGTAAGAACTGAAGAGGCAGAGAATAGGGCTGGGTTTTGGAGAGGCTGGGAGCCAGGCTTCAGACTCCAGTATGTATGATCTTACACAACAGTAGAGTTTTGGAAGGGCTCTTACATTCCTTTCTGTAATCAGGTAATCATAGCTGGCAGAATAGTGGTCTCCAAAGATGTCTGTGCACTAGTTCCTGGTACCTGGGAATATGTTAACTTACATAGCAAAAGGGAATTTGAAGATGTAATTAAGGTTGTGTACCTTAAAGCAGGGAAATTAACCTGGATTATTGGCATGGGCTCAATCTAATGACACAAGCCTTTAAAAGCAGAGGACACTCTTCAGCTGGCAGAAGAAGGCAGAGGAGAGATACAGCAGAGAGGGGTTCTAAGCATAAAAGGGATTATTTATTTATTTATTTATTTATTTATTTAGGCTGTGCTGGGTCTTAGTTGTGGCAGGCAGGATCCTTTAGTTGTGGCATGTGAGCTCCTAGTTGTGGCATGTGGGATCTAGTTCTCTTACCAGGGATCAAACCCAGGCCTGCTACATTGGGAGTGCAGAGTCTTACCCACTGGACCACCAGGGAAGTCTCATTTTTTAAAACAAAATTTATTGGAGTACAGTTGGCTTACAATGTTGCTTTAGTTTCAGGTGTATAGCAAAGTAAATCAGTTATACATATACATATATAAACTCTTTTCTTTTTTTAGATTCTTTTCCCATATAGGCCATTACAGAGTATTGAGTAGAGTTCCCTGTGCTATACAACAGGTTCTTATTAGTTATCTATTTTATATGTAATAGTGTGTGTATGTTAATTCCAATCTCCCAATTTATCCCTCTCCCCCCATATCCCCTGATAACCATAAGTTTGTTTTCTACATCTGTGACTCTACTTCTGTTTCATAAATATGTTAATTTGTACCCTTTTCTTTAGATTCCACATATGAGCAATATCATATGATATTTGTCTTTCTGTGTTTGACTTCACTCAGTATGACAATCTCTAGGTCCATCCATGTTGCTGCAAATGGCATTATTTTGTTCTTTTTTATGGCTGAGTAATATTCCATTGTATATATGTACCACATCTTCTTTATCCATTCCTCTGTTGATGGACATTTAGGTTGCTTCCATGTCCTAGCTCTTGTAAATAGTACTGCTATGAACATTGGGGTGCCTGTATATTTTCGAATTATGGTTTTCTCTGGATATAGGCCCAGGAGTGGGGTTACTGGATTATATGGTAGCTCTATTTTTAGTTTTTTAAGGAACCTCCATAGTGGCTGCACCAACTTACATTCCCACCAACAGTGTAAGAGGGTTCCCTTTTCTCCACACCCTCTTCAGCATTTATTGTTTGTAGATTTTTTGATGATGGCCATTCTGACTGGTCTGAGGTGATAGCTCATTGTAGTTTTGATTTGCATTTCTCTAGTAATTAGTGACGTTGAGCATCTTTTCACATGCTTTCTGGCCATCTGTATGTCTTCTTTGGAAAAAATGTCTATTTAGAGCTTCTGCCCATTTTTTATTGGGCTCTTGTTTTTTTGATATTGAGCTGCATGAGCTGTTTGTATATTTTGGAGATTAATCTCTCGTCGATTGCTTCATTTGCAAATATTTTCTCCCATTCTGAGGGTTGTCTTTTTGTTTTGTTTATGGTTTCTATTGCTATGCAAAAGCTTTTAAGTTTAATTACATCCCATTTGTTTATTTTTGTTTTTATTTTCATTACTCTAGGAGGTGGATCAAAAAATATCTTGACGCGATTTATGTCAAAGAGTGTCCTGCCTATGTATTTGACACATTGTTGTTGGCTCACTTGTGGGAGAGGATGGGGGAGAAGTGTCTTCCAGGAGCTGAGGCGGGCCTTGAACTGAAAGTCAGAAATAAACTAGGACCTCAGTCCCACAACCACAAGAATTGGATTTTGCCAACAACCTGAAGGATCCAGGGAAGGGAATCTTCTCTGGAGCCTCTCCATAGGAACCCAGCTGGAAAACGCTCTGGTTCTGACTGGTGAACCCAAAGCAGGGGATCCCACTGAGCCAACCCAGACCCTGACCTACAGATGGTGAGAAAATCAACGCGTGGTGTTTAAAGCTACTTAATCTGTGCAATTTGTGTAGCAAAAATAGAAAATTAATACAGTAGTTAATATCCTTAATAACTTTGAAGTCAAGTTTGGCTGATTTTGTATAAACAAAATGATGATAGTGATTCCTTGAAGCAAAACTTTCCCTTAACCACATCAAAATTTGATTTTGTTTTTCTGTTACATGTTTACTAAACTAATCTAAATGTTTACCTGTGATCAACATTAGCTATGGGCAACATCTGCCAGTCTTCAGTTTATGGGGAAGTAATCTCACTTATATTATCTCAAGTTGTTATAAAAATTGAGGAATGGGGAATGGAGTAGCTTGCTTTCTCATGATCAGAACAGGTTTCATAAATAAATACCCAAATGCGGTTAAACGTGTACTTTGTTTAATGTTGGGACATGTGGGTTCCTCAGTGACTGACTCACAACAGCTAGCGTTCTTGAGCAAATTCCTGATCTCTCAGGATGTCAGTGGCATTATCTGTAAAAGAGGAGAATTCATGAAAACGCTCTGCACGACCTTTGCCAGCCCTGAGAGTCCATGGTTCTTTCTGGAAACAGAGCAACGAGGGACAGCTGGGGGCTGGCAATGGGACATGGAAAGGGGGTGACTGTCCCGAATTCACTTTTCTCAGGGAGCTATCAAAGGATGAAAAGAATAACAACAAAGTGTTTTCCCCTTCTGCCTCCAGGTGTTTTCCATCTGGGATTAGGTTTTAATTCCCTTGGACTAACCAGGTGCTCATCAAATATGCCATTGTCTGTCCTGGACTACACATCCCTCCATATGCTGTTTATCCCACCTTTGTGATTTGAAAAATGCTTAACATTTGCTTAAAAGAACCAAAGCAGATGCAAGTTTTGATAGTTCCTTCTGTTAGTTATGCTTTATTCCCAAATCAGTGAAATTTGTCTTTCATTTTTCTATCTCAACATTGTTTTTAAAATCTTTTGGAACATTTTATTACATTTCTAAAAACTTCTTTGTTTTACTCTGGGGATAACCTAGCCAAACCAGGCACAGTAGTCAATCATATTTAAAAAAATTGAACTATAATTGGTTTACAGTATTTCAGGTATACAGCAAAGTGATTCAGATTCTTTTTCAGATTCTTTTCCATTATAGGTAATTACAAGATATTGAGTAGAGTTCCCTGTACGATAAAGTAGGTCCTGTTGGTTATCTATTTTATATATAATACTGTGTATCTTTTAATCCCCAAATCTTAATTTATCCCTCCCCCCTGCCCCTGCTCTCCCCCTTGGCAACAACAAGTCTGTTCTCTATGTCTGTGAGTCTGTTTCTGTTTCGTAGATAAGTTCATTTGCGTCATATTTTATTTATTTATTTATTTTGAATGTATTTATTTATTTTTGGCTGTGTTGGGTCTTCGTTTCTGTGTGAGGGCTTTCTCTAGCTGCGGTGAGCGGGGGCCACTCTTCATCGCGGTGCGCGGGCCTCTCACTATCGCGGCCTCTCTTGTTGCGGAGCACAGGCTCCAGACGCACAGGCTCAGTAGTTGTGGCACACGGGCCTAGTTGCTTTGCGGCATGTGAGATCTTCCCAGACCAGGGCTCGAACCCATGTCCCCTGCATTGGCAGGCAGACTCTCAACCACTGCACCACCAGGGCAGCCCCTTTCCTACCTGATTACAGGTAACTGAATAGAAAAGTTCTGTCCTTCACAGTTTTTAAAACATCTCCTGTCATCTGAATGCTATGTAGATGTTGTTTTTCTTGTTTTTGTTTCCTCTAGGTAGTTTGTATTTTTAGGAGCAGCACGGATAACAGTCATTTCTTAAATTTTCTTTGACTGATCATTGCTGATCTGCTGGTGTTGGGGGGTCTCCTGCAGAGGCGAGCGGTGGCTCTGCCCCACCGTGGGGACAAGGACACCGGCAGCAGAGGCTCCGGGAAGCTCTCCCCGGCGTGAGCCCTCCCAGAATCTCTGCGTCATATTTTAGATTCCACATATAAGTGATATCATATGATATTTGTCTTTCTCTGTCTGACTTACTTCACTTAATATGATAATCTCTAGGTCCATCCTTGTTGCTGCAAATGGCATTATTTCACTCTTCTTTATGGCTGCGTAGTATTCCATTGTGTATATACCACATTTTCTTTATCCATTCATCTGTCAGTGGGCACTTAGGTTGCTTCCATGTCTTGACTATTGTGAATAGTGCTGCTATGAACATTGGGGTGCATGTATTTTTTCAAATTAGAGTTTTCATCTTTTCCTGATATATATCCAGAAGTGGGATTGCTGGATCATATGGTAACTCTATTTTTAGTTTTAAGGAACCTCCATACTGTTGTGCTGTGTGGTATGGGGAGGACCTTCTCCATGTTTCAGAAGAGCAGCTTACAGGACACCAGGCTGCAGTGAGGTTCCCAGGGCTGCATACACCTCCTTGATCATTCTTGGCAGCTGACCTGGGCTTTTTATTTGACATAACCTTCCTTAACTTCCTGCTAGCAAACCTTACATGAGCCCTAAAAACTCTTATCTGTATGAGGAAAACATCCCTTCCACACATAGCAAATCCCCCCACCTTCTCCCCTCTCACACCCTCTCAATAATAATTCTCTACCCCTTGCCCAGGTTTTCCCTTTCCAGGTCTCATTTGGATTTTTTTCAGACATTTAAACATGCTCAGATTTCTCACATCTTGAACAGTTCTTTCACTCCAGCTATATTCTATTTCCTCCTCATACCCCCAAATTCCCCCAATCACTCAGGGTGTGCAGTTTCTAATTCCCCATATCCTACCACCTCCTCGACCCACTTTCTTATGATGTACTTTTAAGAGGCTGGAAGCAATGAAAATTTTCCAGAACTTATTTTATCTGACCTCTCAGTGGCATGGGACATCTTGACTGCTCATTGCTATTGAAAATCTCTTTCTTTATTTCTAACACGGAAGCAATGAAAATTTTCCAGAACTTATTTTATCTGACCTCTCAGTGGCATGAGACATCTTGATTGCTCGTTGCTATTGAAAATCTCTTTATCTCTAACACTATATTCTCTGATTTTCCTTCCATCCAAGGGGCTGCTTTGTCTCCTTTGATAGTAATCAAATAGTGGTATGTCTGGTAATTTGATGGTAATCCAAGCTAGTAATCAAATATTGGAATTTCTCAAGGCTGTGTTCTAAACTCTCTATTCTCTTCTTCCTGTGTACCCTCCCCACTTAAAACTTCAGCGAAGTTTGCAGGATCTCCACATGGGTGCTTTAGAGGTATGACAAACCTGGCATGTCCATGACCAAAACCATAATCTTCCCTCCCACGTCTGGTGCTTGACTGTGGTTTTCTACCTCAGATAATCACAATACAAGCCATCCGGTAAGGCATGCCATAAACAGGAATCATTTTTGGTGCGTAACTTTGTCCCACCCCCTCACGCCTCTCCTGTGCAAATCTATCACCAATCCTGTGTTTTCTTCTCTCCTAAATATTTTTTTGGAACCTGCCACTTTCTATATTTCTACACAATGTAGCCAAGCCCAAGCTCCATCCTCTGCCTCCTGAACAACTACTACTGCAGGTGCCCCTGCATCGCTCCTGCACACCTCCCAATTCTTTTGCACATTTCCGCCAAGGGCACACTTTCAAAATACGCACCTTTGCCACCTTTGATTGTAAAACCCTTGAATCACTCTTCGCTGCAGGGTAAAAAAAAACCCAACAATTTTATATGTAGTTAAAAACAAAACAAAACATCTCTGTATGGCCTGGCCGTTGCTTGCTTTTGAGGTCTTAGCTCACAGGGTTCTACTTACTCATTCTCTTGGCACCATTTCTACTGTCCATCATTGAATGTGAAAACGCCAACTTTTGTCTACAATGCCAACAGTATTTCTGAGCACGATGTTTTCTCTGACTGTTGCCTTCTTTCCTGTGATAGGTAACTCCTACCTGCCCTTCAGCTCTGGGGTCAAAATATCTTCCGCATTATGCTTCCATAGAACAATATTTTTTTGTACTTTTGTGTTTTTTCCCTCATTTGGTATGGTGCCTATCTCAGTTTGTACTCATATATTTACTAATTTGATACTGGAATAACTTCCCCATCCTGCTGGATTGACAAGGCCATAACTGTTGAAAATATATCAATTTTTACTTTTAACTGAATCTGTTGTTCCTAGGTGCTCAATAAGTGTTTCTTTTATATTGAATGAATGATTCTTATCATCCTTAAGCTACAACCAAAGTGCAAACTTCTCCACACCTGTGCAGGACTCTCCTTCACATTTCTAAACTTTCTTACCCACCATACTTCCAGCACCAGCCCCCTTACTCACTGTTGTCGATCCTCCCTCATTATTCTGCATTTCCAGTAAATATTCCAGTACTCACCTTCTTCGAAAAAAGTTATTTTACTATTTGCCGGATTGCTACTTCTCCTGTTTCTAAGGCTGGCATCTGCTAAGATAATTTTCATAGAGTTAAGAGAGTCAGTTCTAGTGTTGATTTTCAAGGCCTCTGTAGAATTCTCTGGTCTTTTTATTAAAGATAACCAGCTCCATCACCTTCTCATCCTTCCCATTGTCGTCCTCTGTTGCTTCCAGGTCATTCACTCCCCAAAATCTTCCAAAGAATTTGTATCCCATTAATTTATACATTCATTTAAAATAATAATGAGTTCTGGGAATTCCCTGGTGGTCCAGTGGTTACCCGGCGCTTTCACTGTTGAGGCCTTGGGTTCAATCCCTGGTCAGGGAACTAAGATCCCTCAAGCTGCACCCGTGGCCAAAAAATAATTATAATAATAAAATAAAATAAAAATAAAGGACTGAGGGGAGTCACTATTCATGACACTGCAGCGTAAATTAATGAACAAGTGAAGAAGACAGTAACCTGTCTTCCAAGAAATGTTGAACCAATGGATAATCAGACTGAAATCTTAAAACAATAAAATATGTCCATGGGGGTTTATAGTGAACTCCTTAAAAATTGCTAATATTGGAGAAGATGACTGATAACTGCTTCGGTATTTAGTTGTATTAAATGAAATCTGTTTTGAAAAAAAATAAAATAAAATACTCAGTGAGTTCTTACTATGCCTGGACTCTTTGAAGCGTGGGAGAGGGAACCAAATGGTCAAAAAGCAAAAGAAATCAATGCATGGGAGATTTTCAGATAGTCAAAGAGACTAAGGGGAAAATAATGCAAGGCGATTTGGCAGAGGCTGAGGGAGGGACATTGTAGAGACTCTTTGGTCTGAGAAGTCCTGTGAAGAGGTGCCTGCAGGCAGAATATCCTGGAAACTAACAACTTTCAGAGTTGTTCTGTGGAGGCGGTGAGGTGTGAAAGCCTGAGGCTCCAGATAACGTGAAGGAATAGGAGGAATAGGACCGGGGCTGTGCCTGGGGCCCCTCAAGACACGCAGCTTCTGGTGGAAACCGTTTGTCCTGTATTTCTTGGAAATGATCTAACCCAGGGGAAGAATGGACCAGGAGGAAGGTTCAGATGCTCTTTTATTCTAAGCTCTAGAGTCCCAGGACAGACTGGAGGAATGTGGGACTCTGGAAACCTTTCCCTAACTATCCTCCTTCCAGCATGCCTGACTTCCTTCTGTTTCTGGTGTCACATTGGTCTCCTGTACACAACAGCAACACCACCATCTTCTGTGTCCTCAAGACTTTTCTATCATTTAGTGTGTGTGTGTGTTGCGTATGTGTACATGGGAGAGACAGAGTGAGAGAGAGAGCGCTATGGTCAATTACTCCTTGTGTCGTTTCTCTGACATCACTGGGGCTGACTCAGAGTGGAATCTACCAGCTGGCATCTAGGTCACGTTCTACTTGTGGAAGAGAGTCCACTAGTTACCTAAATGCAAATGGAAAAGCTCAGTTCTCCTTTCACGTGACCTCTGTGTAAGGTTTGCTGCTATTGGCCACTCAGTCTACCACTTGGAGCACTCCCTTTGTACAGATCCTGCTGCACCATTATCCTCTGACTCACCTCTGACCAAGACTCCTTCCTATGTGTCTCAAGATAAAATTCAGTGCCTCAACTATAGTGCACGGGACCCTATTGGCCCCTCTCCACCAGGGTGAACTCGCCACTCACCACTTCACTGGTACCCATGGTGCAGCCCTTCCCGAGTCATCGGTCACCCCTAGGTGCCTGTGTCAGACTCTCCGTGTCTATTTGCTTATACACATGCTGTTCACTCTGCTTGAACTATCCCTTTTCCCCACCTTTCTCTCCCTTTCACTCCCCTCAGGACATTCCTTTCTCTTCTAAAAAAAAAAAGAAAAGAAAAGAAAGGAAAAAGAGCAAACAAAAGATCATTTGCATTTACTGGCCCCTCCAGCATGCCGGAACCCCTCATCCTTTTTCATGCTGCTCAAGTGTTTGGTTGACATCTGTCCTCCTGTCTCCATGACTACTAAACTGTGAGCTCATTGTGTGGCAAAGGCTTTATTCCTTCAACAATTTGGGGTATACACTAGTTAGTTAAATATTCGTTACATACCTAAATGTGAAACACAATAAATATTTGCAATAAACAAGGTTCTCATAAAAACACACAATTGGTATATTGACAACATAATTTCCATAGAAAAATCAGTGTGGTTTCTTTTTTCTTTTTTCTTTTTTGTTAAAGTTCCACTTTGTAGACAACAATATTGCCAGCTTTCTACTGGATTGGAGCAATAAGTTGGGATTTTCCAAACGCATAGATCAAGAAAATTATGTATCATTGCAGAGCATTTATTTTTATGGAAAATATTCACTACACACATGGATTTTACATTAGTATATTTTAGCTACTACTTGAGTAGTTTGAAATTAGATGAAGATTGAGCATATTTGTATAACTGGATGAAACAGAAGAAGCAACATAAAAATGAACACATGTGAATTTCACCTACCTCTTATCCTCTGTGAAATCTCAAAAGTCATTTAGAGGAAGATAATCAAGATATCCATGACACCGCAAAGGAGATCATCCATTTCAACACAATCAAACTACTCTTCAAATGCCTTTGTGTTTGAAAAATAAAGTTGATGAAAAGAAAGTCTTTCCTGCAAGTAAACTATAAAACCAGAACAAGCCTTCTCCCACTTCCAAGGTTAATGAAATACTACTGCTGTAGGGAACTATAAACAGGCTTAAAGTCAAAACAATCAAAAGAATCACTTATGATTAATTTAATTCCTTTCCCTGTAGCTACTTGGCATAATAATATTTTTCATATTTTTCTTAAAATGTGTGAAATATTATTGCCTAACAGTATCATTCTTAGGAGGCTTTGCACACTTTTTTTTTTAATAAGGAGCAATTTCCCTTTACTGCTAAGAAGAATTACCTACATTTTAGAATTGATTCATGATGAATCAGTCATATTTTCTAAAGACTTTTATTTTGATTAAAAGGTAAAGAAAGGTATGAACCTCATAATTCCAACTTCATCTGATATGCACTCTCATCAAGTTAGTGAACCTATAGCTCTTTTGAATCCATAAAACTACTCACACTTCAGTTTCTATTACTTTTCTGCATATTTGACAATTAATACTTTTTTTTTATGGCTACCTACTGCTGAACTAATTTTCTTGCCAATTATGTTTGTCAATTTCATTCTATTTTTATCCCACTGGAGAGTGACTCATTGGGCCGTCATTTAACAAGCTTCATGTCCTTCAGTGCAGTCCCAGTGTGGCTATGTGAACACTGATACAAAAGCACACCCATTTAAAATCTGTATCCTGTTGCAAAGCAATGGTTATCTCTAAAATTTTGAAAGTTTGTCACTTTCAAATTCTTGCCCCAGTTGGATTTTGAACGATTAGGCATATTACTAAAAAAGTTTGTAGTTTTTGCATTAGAAATGAAGTCTCCCTATTTGTCTAATTTATCTGTGGTCCTTTTCTGCTCAGCTTCAGTTAATATCATTATATTCTTATATAATTATAACGCAAGCAATCTGACTGCCAGAACTGACTGTGTCAGCATTTTCATTATAAGCATTTAGCCTCAAAGGCGTGTAATAAATCAACCAAAAAATGATATTCAGTGATATACCTTAGAATGCAAATTCTCACACCAAAGGGAAGTTGCCTGGCTATTCTTATACAGAAATATAAATAACCCTTTACTATGGTTGTTTTAAATACCTCAAGATAAGCTTATGTTTAAGAAAGACAGTGACTTTTATACTGAGTATTTCTCATAGGAGACTGTTTTCTTTTTTATTTCTAAAAGGCATCATCAGGTATTTTTGTTATCATAATATACAACTTTCTCTTTTTTGGGCACCCTAAGTCACATTCATAGCTTTCATGTCTTTTCAATACAATTCACTTGCAAATATTTGGGGAGCATTCTAAATGTAATATATAAAACGACAACTAAAATGTGCTGTAAACCAAAAGTGCCGGTTTGTTTTATTAATTGGTCTTCATGTCACTCATGCAAAATTTTGTGCATATTGTGAGTGATATAAATTGCCCCATTTAAACTTCATATGAAATGTTTAAAATTCTCTGATTATTTTTGATATACATTTAACTTAAAACAATGCACAAATCTCAACTGGTTAGTACCAGGAGATTTGACAATGGTGTATATCCCGTAAACACCCCCATTACAAGATTAAGAACATTTCTACCCCTTCAGTAAGTCTCCTGACGCCCCTTCCCAGTTAATTCTATTCTCCAGTGCCCCTTCAATGACTTCGCTATTAAAGAATTTTTTATTTATTTCTAAGTAATAAAATAAAATTTTATTAAAGAATATTTTTAGTAAAGAATAACTTTTTCACTTTTAAAATTTCACATAAATTTCATATAAATAAAATCATTTAGTGAGCACTCCTTTGTCTCTAGCTTTTCTCACTCAGCAAGTTGTGTTTATCATTTTTTTTGTATTAGTAAATATCATCCTTTTGTTTATAACATATCCATCTCTGAAGTCAAAATGAATAAAAGAAAAAAATAAACAAATGGGACATAATTAAACTTAAAATCTTATGCACAGCAAAGGAAACCATTGACAAAAGAAAAAGACAACCTACTGAATGGAAGAAAATATTTGTAAATTATTTTAAATTCATACTGTTAATGGTCAGAGAATATAACCGTGTGATTTTGGTCATTTTTTTTTTAAACATCTTTATTGGAGTGTAACTGCTTTACAATGGTGTGTTAGTTTCTGCTGTATAACAAAGTGAATCAGCTATACGTATACATATATCCCCATATCCCCTCCCTCTTGCGTCTCCCTCCCACCCTCCCTATCCCACCCCTCTAGGTGGTCACAAATCACTGAGCTGATCTCCCTGTGCTATGCGGCTGCTTCCCACTAGCTATCTATTTTACATTTAGTAGTGTATATATGTCAGTGCTACACTCTCATGTCCTAGCTTACCCTTCCCCCTCCCCGTGTCCACAAGTCCATTCTCTACATCTATGTCTTTATTCCTGTCCTGCCTTAGGTTCTTCAGAACCATTTTTTTCCCCTTAGATTCCATATATATGTGTTAGCATACAGTATTTGTTTTACTCTTTCTGACTTACTTCACTCTGTATCACAGACTCTAGGTCTATCCACCTCACTACAAATAACTCAATTTTGTTTCTTTTTATGGCTGAGTAATATTCCATTGTATATATGTGCCACATTTTCTTTATCAATTCATCCGTCGATGAACACTTAGTTTGCTTCCATGTCCTGGCAATGAACATTGTGGTAGATGACTCTTTTTGAATTATGGTTTTCTCAGGTTATATGCCCAGTAGTGGGATTTCTGGGTCATATGGTAGTTCTATTTTTAGTTTTTTAAGGAACTTCCATACTGTTCTCAGTAGTGGCTGTATCAGATTACATTCCCACCAACAGTGCAAGAGGATTCCCTTTTCTCCACACTCTCTCCAGCATTTTTTGTTTGTAGAATTTTTGATGATGGCCTTTCTAACTGGTGTGAGGTGACACCTCATAGTAGTTTTGATTTGCATTTCTCTAATGATTAGTGATGTTGATCATCCTTACATGTGTTTGTTGGCAATCTGTATATCTCCTTTGGAGAAATGTCTATTTAGGTCTTCTGCCCATTTTTGGATTGGTTTGTTTGTCTTTTTTGTATTGAGCTGCATGAGCTGCTTGTATATTTTGGAGATTAATCCTTTGTCAGTTGATTCATTTGCAAATATTTTCTCCCATTCTTTTCGTCTCATTTATGGTTTCCTTTGCTGTGCAAAAGCTTTTAAGTTTCATTAGGTCCCATTTGTTTAGTTTTGTTTTTATTTCTATTTCTCTAGGAGCTGGGTCAAAAAGGATCTTGCTGTGATTTATGTCATAGAATGTCCTGCCTATGTTTTCCTCTAAGAGTTTAATAGTGTCTGGCCTTACATTTAGGTCTTTAATTCATTTTGAGTTTATTTTTGTTTATGGTATTAGGGAGTGTTCTAATTTCATTCTTTTCCATTTAGCTGTCCAGTTTTCCCAGCACCACTTATTGAAGAGGCTGTCTTTTCTCCATTGTATATTCCTGCCTCCTTTATCAAAGATAAGGTGACCATATGTGCGTGGGTATATCTCTGGGCTTTCTATCCTGTTCCATTGATCTATATTTCTGTTTTTGTGCCAGTACCATACTGTCTTGACTACTGTAGCTTTGTAGTATAGTCTGAAGTCAGGGAGCCTGATTCCTCCAGCTCCATTTTTCTTTCTCAAGATTGCTTTGGCTATTTGGGCTCTTTTGTGTATCCATACAAATTGTGAATTTTTTTGTTCTGGTTCTGTGAAAAATGCCATTGGTAACTTGATGGGGACTGCATTGAATCTGTAGATTGCTTTGGGTAGTATAGTCATTTTCACAATGTTGACTCTTCCAGTCCAAGAACATGGTATATCTCTCCGTCTGTTTGTATCCTCTTTAATTTCTTTCATCAGTGTCTTATAGTTTTCTGCATACAGGTCTTTTGTCTCCTTAGGTAGGTTTATTCCTAGGTATTTTATTCTTTTTGTTGCAGTGGTAAATGGGAGTGTGTCCTTAATTTCTCTTTCAGATTTTTCATCATTAATGTATAGGAATGCAAGAGATTTCTGTGCATTATTTTTGTATCTTGCTACGTTACCAAATTCATTGATTAGCTCTAGTAGTTTTCTGGTAGTATCTTTAGGATTCTCTATATATTATACCATGCCATCTGCAAACAGTGACAGTTTTACTTCTTCTTTTCTGTTTTGGATCCCTTTTATTTCTTTTTCATCTCTGACTGCTGTGGCTAACACTTCCAAAACTATGTTGAATAATAGTGGTGAGAGTGGGCAACCTTGTCTAGTTCCTGATCTTAGTGGAAATGGTTTCAGTTTTCCACCATTGAGAATGATGTTGGCTGTGGGTTGGTTATATATGGCCTTTATTACATTGAGATAATTTCCCTCTATGCCTACTTTCTGGAGAGTTTTTATCATAAATGGGTGTTGAATTTTGTTGAAACCTTTTTCTGCATCTATTGAGATTATCATATGGTTTTTATCCTTCAGTTTGTTAATATGGTTTATCACATTGATTGATTTGCATATATTGAAGAATCCTTGCATTCCTGGGATAAACCTCACTTGATCATGGTGTATGATCCATTTAATGTGCTGCTGGATTCTGTTTGCTAGTATTTTGTTCAAGATTTTTTTTTTTAAACATTTATTTATTTATTTATTTTTGGTTGTGTTGGGTCTTCGTTTCTGTGTGAGGGCTTTCTCTAGTTGCGGCAAGCGGAGGCCACTCTTCATCGCGGTGTGTGGGCCTCTCACTATCGTGGCCTCTCTTGTTGCGGAGCACAGGCTCCAGACGCTCAGGCTCAGTAATTGTGGCTCACGGGCCCAGTTGCTCCGCAGCATGTGGGATCTTCCCAGACCAGGGCTCGAACCCGTGTCCCCTGCATTGGCAGGCAGACTCTCAACCACTGCGCCACCAGGGAAGGCCTTGTTCAAGATTTTTGCATCTATGTTCATCAGGGATATTGCACTGTAGTTTTCTTTTTTTGTAGCATCTTTGTCTGATTTTGATATCAGGGTGTAGGTGGCCTCATAGAAAGAGTTTGGGAGTGTTCCTCTCTCTGTTATATTTTGGAAGACTTTGAGAAGGATAGGTGTTAGCTCTTCTCTAAATGTTTGACAGAATTTGCCTGTGAATCCGTCTGGTCCTGGGCTTTTGTTTGTTGGAAGATTTTTAATCACAGTTTCAATTTCAGTGCTTGTGATTGGTCTGTTTATATTTTCTATTTCTTCCTGTTTCTGTATCAGAAGGTTTTACCTTTATAAGAATTTGTCTATTTCTTCCAGGTTGTCCATTTTATTGGCATATAATTTCTTATAGTAATCTCTCATCATCCTTTATATTTCTGCAGTGTCAGTTGTTACTTCTCCTTTTTCATTTATAATTCAGTTGATTTGAGTGTTCTCCCTTTTTTTCTTGATGAGTCTGGCTAACGGTTTATCAATTTTGTTTATCTTCCCAAAAAACCAGCTTTTAGTTTTGTTGATCTTTGCTATCGTTTCCTTCATTTCTTTTTCATATATTTCTTATCTTATCTTTATGATTCTTTCCTTCTGCTAACTTTGAGGTTTTTTGGTTCTTTTTTCTCTAACTGCTGTAGGTGCTAAGTTAGATTGTTAATTTGACATTTTTCTTGTTTCTTGAGGTAGGATTGTATTGCTATAAACTTCTCTCTTAGAACTGCATTTGATGCATCCCATAGGTTTTGGGCCATCGTGTTTTCATTGTCATTTCTTTCTAGGTATCTTTTGATTTCCTCTTTGATTTCTTCAGTGATCTCTTGGTTATTTAGTAGCATATTGTTTAGCCTTCATGTGTTTGTATTTTTTACAGTTCTTTTTCCTGTAATTGATATATAGTCTCATAGTGTTGTAGTCGGAAAAGATACTTGATATGATTTCAATTTTCTTAAATTTACCAAGGCTTGATTTGTGACCCAAGATATGATCTATCCTGGAGAATGTTCCACGAGCACTTGAGAAGATATTGTATTCTGTTGTTTTTGCATGGAATGTCCTATAAATATCAATTAAGTCCATTTTTTTTAAGGTATCATTTAAGGCTTGTGTTTCCTTATTTATTTTCATTTTGGTTGATCTATACATTGGTGAAAGTAGGGTGTTAAAGTCCCCTACCATTTTGTGTTAGTGTCGACTTCCCCTTTTATGGCTGTTAGCATATGCCTTATGTATTGAGATGCTCTTATTTTGGGTGCATAAATATTTTACAATAGTTATATATTCTTCTTGGATTGATCCCTTCATCATTGTATAGTGTCCCTCTTTGTCTCTTGTAATAGTCTTTATTTTAAAGTCTATTTTGTCTGATATGAGAATTGCTACTCCAGCTTTCTTTTGATTTCCATTTGCATGGAATATCTTTTTCCATCCCTCACTTTAGTTTGTATGTGTCCCTAGGTCTGAAGTGGGTCTCTTGTTGACAGCATATATACAGGTCTTGTTTTTGTATCCATTCAGCCAGTCTATGTCTTTTAGTTGGAGCATTTAATCCATTTACATTTAAGATAATTATCAATATGTATGTTCCTATTACCATTTTCTGCATTGTTTTGGGTTTGTTATTGTAGGTCTTTTCCTTCTCTTCTGTTTCCTCCCTAGAGAAATTCCTTTAGCATCTGTTGTAAAGCTGGTCTGGTGGTGTTGAATTCTCTTAACTTTTGCTTGTCTGTTAAGGGTTTAATTTCTCTGCCGAATCTGAATGAAATCCTTGCTGGGTAGAGTAATCTTGGTTGTAGGATTTCCCTTTCATCACTTTAAATGTGTCCTGCCACTCCCTTCTGTATTGCAGTTTCTGCTGAAAGATCAGCTTTTAACGTCATGGGGTTCTCTTGTGTGTTATTTGTTGCTTTTCCCTTGTTGCTTTTAGTGATTTTTCTTTGTATTTAGTTTTTGAATAGTTTGATTAATATGTGTCTTGGCGTGTTTCTCCTTGGATTTATCCTGTATGGGACTCTCTGCACTTCCTGGACTTGATTAACTATTTCCTTTCCCATATTAGGGAAGTTCTCAACTATAATCTCTTCAAATATTTTCTCAGTCCCTTTCTTTTTCCCTTTTCTTCTGGACCCCTGTAATTTGAATGTTGGTGTGTTTAATGTTGTCCCAAAGGTCTCTGAGACTGTCCTCAATTCTTTTCATTCTTTTCTCTTTAGTCTGCTCTGTGGTAGTTATTTCCACTATTTTATCTTCCAGGTCACTTATGCGTTCTTCTGCCTCAGTTGTTCTGCTATTGATTCCTTCTAGAGAATTTTTAATTTAATTTGTTGTGTTGTTCATCATTGTTTGTTTGCTCTTAAGTTCTTCTTGGTCCTTGTTAAACATTTCTTGTATTCTCTCCATTCTATTTCCAAGATTTTGGGTCATTTTTACTATCATTACTGTGAATTCTTTTTCAGGTAGACTGCCTATTTCCTCTTCATTTGTTTGGTCTGGTGGGTTTTTACTTTGCTCCTTCATCTGCTTTATATTTCTCTGTCTTCTTACTTTGCTTAAATTACCGTGTTTGGGGTCTCCTTTTCGCACGCTCATAGTTCCCTGTTTTTTTTTGGTGTCTTCCCCCAGTGGGTAAGTTTGGTTCAGTGGGTTGTGTAGGCTTTCTGGTGGAGGGGACTGGTGCCTGTGTTCTGGTGGATGAGGCTGGATCTTGTCTTTTTGGTGGGCAGGACTGCATCCAGTGGTGTGTTTTGTGGTGTCTGTGAACTTAGTATGATTTTAGGCAGCCTCTCTGCTAATGGGTGGGGGTGTGTTCCTGTCTTGCTAGTTGTTTGTCAAGGGGTGTCCAGCTCTGGAGCTTGCTGGTCGTTGAGTGGAGCTGGGTCTTAACATTGAGATGGAGATCTCTGTGAGATTTTCACTGATTGATATTACGTGGGGCCAGGAGGTCTCTGGTGGACCAATGTCCTGAATTCGTCTCTCCCACCTCAAAGGCTCAGGCCTGACACCCCACCAGAGAACTAAGACCCTGTCAGCTGACCCTGTCAGCTACACAGCGTCCAACATGGTTCCTTCTGCTGGTGTGGTTTGTGCCAATGAGACCAGAAACAAAGGAAAGCTTTATTCTCAGATTAAAGAATGGAGAGGTGTGAGCTCAAGCTCTAGAGCCACATGCTTTCCCAACAGGCTGTGGGCTGGTCTGCTTTGTAGGGATCTCTGATTTTGGTCCTTTTAATTTTAATTTAAATAATTTTACTGCAATGTGTTTTATGGTCCAATATTGGTAAATATTTTATATAAATTGGAAAGAAATATTTATTCTCCATATTTTGGTTGTTATATTCTACAGCTATAAATTAGGTCAACTTGGTTAATAGTATTCAGTATTTCTTTTTCTTTAGTACATTTTGTCTGGGTATACTATCACCTTCTGAAGGAGGTATATGAAAATATTTTAATTTCAACATGGATACTTTTAAATTTCTCCCTGAAGTTTTCTCAACATTTGCTTCATGTAAATGAAACTTTGTTTGGTATGTGCATATTTAGTATTGTTATTTATTTTTGATGAATTGATCTTTTTATTATTATGAAATGCCTTCCTTTATTTGTCTTCAAGTTTATTTTGCTTTATATTAATACATGTGTTTTCTTAAACTAAGAATGTACATTGTATGTCTTTTTCCATACCTTTACTTTCAGCATGTCTGTGTCTTTTTAGTTAAGTAATAATCTTTGCAAATAGCATATAATGAAATCATGCTTTTCAGAGATCCAGTTTGATAATCTTCTGTTTTTAAATGGAATGGTTAGTCCATTTGTCTTTAATGTAAGTTTTGATGTGATCAAGTTCAAGTTCCCCATCATGGTATTTGTTTTATAATTATTCAATTTTTTTATGTTCTTTCATTTCTGCCTTATTCCAGTAAATTTTTTAAATTGAAAATATTGTATTTCATCTCTAGTGTTGGTGTTTTTGCTATGCCTCTTTTTATTTGTTTCTAGTGATTGCTCTAGAACACAGTCTAAAAACTTTATACAATTCCATTTACTTTCCCAGCTAACAGCCCCATGTTAATGTTGGCATATATTTTACTACTGTATATGCTAAAATTCCACAATTATTATTTTTATTTTTGTTAGAATAGTCAATAGTCTCAATTGTTTTTAAAGACATCTAAGAGAAAATGTAAATATCATATAAATATATATACATATACATGATATATGTATATATAATTTATCTATATTTATACATATAAATTTATATGTATATATAAAACCTTTACATTTAGTGTGTTTGATATAGTTTTTGACAATGTTAATTGATTTTTAATAACTTTATTAAAATAATAAACATTTGTTTTGGGTAAAAGCTTTTAAGAGAGGGTTGTTTAACACTAAACTGCTTTTAAAAGATTAAAAATGATGGCATCTGTATAAACAAATACATTTATCGGCATTTCTACTTTCATTTTTATTGCATAATCATTTGTGACTCCATATGATGTTCTGCCTGTCAAATGCTTGGGAGGCCATTGTTGCTGGTTGGGTTTTTCAATATGCACTCCAAACCCCTTCAACCTAAGTCCAAAACTCTTTTCCTGCAGAGACTGGAAAGCTTAAAACTGTGTTTCTTAGGCCCTCTTGTAGCTAGAATTCCCACTGAGACTTAGATTCTGCTACTGGAATCCAAGGTACACTTGGATTTGGAACTGAGTCATGTGTGGAGATACGCAGAGTGTGAGGAACTATTTTGCTGCTGGGAAACAGTAGAAGTGTTACTGCTCTGGACTAGACAAGTATAAAGCCAGCTTCCAAATTTAACAAGCAGCTTCCTGATCCAGTGGTTCTGAAGCCAATAGTTTCTTAATTCAATAGCTGTCACAGGAGGCTACTTTCTTGGCAGCAAAATTTGACATTGCAAATTACTCTTGATAACTCATTTTAGTGTCTATGATATCTTTAGCCCTTCTAAAGGATCTATAACATTTTACTACTTTAAAAAATAACCAGAATGGATTCTATTCTATTTAACAAGATCCTGACCATTCTAGGCAGTTTAGAATTTCTTTTCTATGCAATCAATTAGTAGTTAAATAATACTAACAAAATTATACTGAACTGGAATACTTTGGAGACATTTCTAAAATGCTGACCAGGAGAGGAATAAAAGTGAAAAAGAAAATGAGGGATCTTAAATTTCATGGAAATGATATGAATTCAACACATTGGTTTGTATATCAGTAGATTTATATAGCATTTTATAACAAAGGTAGTAAAAATAGGAAAAATTAGGAAAGGTGAAATACTACCCTTGTTTTAATTGATGAAACATCTTCCCTTCATTGGGTATCTGAAAGAGCTATTGTATGCCTGAGAGACTAAATAACATATTTTACCTGCTAAAATGATACAGAATAAAAACAGAAGGGAGATGTTAAAAGTTAAGGAACTCAAATGCAGTTATGGACCAGACAAGCCTGAAGACCAGGCCTGCTGAGTGATTCTCCTGGGAAACTGATGTTCTCTTTACCCAACATTACTGTAAACCCCAGAAATGTGCTACGGCTATTTTTCACTGTTTATTTGCTGGTAGAATCTAGGTCACTAAGAGATGTGCAGATGGTTAGAAAATGGGAAGCCATTCCTCTGTGTTTCCTCTTACTTTATATAAAACTCTCCATGAATTGCTATGAACCGTGTATGTTGCTCTCTTTTCACCACTCGTGTTACTATCTCATTATGTCGGCCCAGCAGATGGATATACAGTTAAGTCCCCTACATACGAACAAATTCTATTCCAAAAGCTTGTTCATAAGTCCAATTTGTTTGAAGTCCAACAAAGTTAGCCTAGGTACCCAACTAACACAATCAGCTATATAGTACTGTACTGTAATAGGTTTATAATACTTTTCACACAAAAAATACATAACAAACACAAAAATAACACATTTTTAATCTTACAGTACAGTACCTTGAAAAGTACAGCAGTACAGTGCAAGAGCTGGCAACAGAGGCTGGCATGGAGTGAACAGGCAAGAAGAGTTACTGACTGGAGGAGGGAGAGGAGGTGGGAGATGGTAGAGCTGAAGCATCATCAGCAATAGGAGACGGAGGGCAAGCTGCAATTTCACTCACACCTTACGTGATTGGACATGTGAACTCACGTTCGCATCTTTGAAATTTCACAACTTGAATGTTCACACGTAGGGGACTTACTTCAAATGGGCAAACTATTAAAATTCTTTCCCAGTTGTAAGATAACAAATTTGAATTTGATATTTCTTAAAATTTATCAATGTTCTCTATGGACTGCCATATTTTCTATATTATTAACTTCAATTAAATATCAACGTTCTATTTGCACTTTCTGCTTCCTCTTTGAATAAATTTGTACTCAACCTAAATCATATTTTGTTGGGGTCATTAACATTTATGATTATCTTTAATGTTCTAGATTTCTATATAGTCTATAGTTTCTTGAGCTGGCCTTGGTATTTTGCATTTTTCTGTACAACCTATATTAATTTTTAAAGTCTCCAATTCATTGTATTGAGATTATTCAGAATAATCTCATGATATTTAAAATTCTCTACTCTACAATTGAATGCCATTGTGCATACCCTATTTTATTTATCACTTTGTCTTTTCTTCCTTAACCAGTTTTGGTTTTATATTTGTCTTCTAAATAAACTTTTTTGATCTCTTCCATTGATCTTTGTTACATAATGGATCCTTGATGATCTCTATTCTCAGGAATAGATTCTATAGGGGAGGAAGCTTTGTTATATTAGGTGTAAAACCACATAACCCACAATTCTTTTAAGGAGGCAAGTCATTGATAACTTGCCCAATTTCTTTTGTAATTATTAGACTTCAGTTTCCCACAGCTGTGGTTTGGGTCACTGATTCATTTTCAAAAAAAAATTTAGAATTTTGTATCTATTAACTATAATTATGAACATTATTAACTTATTATAAAAGTCCTCTGTATCATTGTAGTCCCATTCTCATTTCCAATGTTGTTTATATTTTTATTGTGTATCCTAGAGAGTGGTCTGTGTTTCTGGTTTTCAAAAATTAGTTCTAGCTTTTATTTACACATTATATTATTTTTTGAATACCACCTCATTAGTTTTTGAGTTAGTTTATAATCTTTTATTTCTCTTTTGTCCTGTTTGTTATTATTATTGTTGTCATTATTATCATACAACCCATTCAAAGATTGTTTGAAACATTTCCAAAGTATTTAGATGTTTAGAAGAGTGTAGACTTTAGCAGAGGAATGGGAGGATTTTCCATGGATTCTCTCAGAAAGATAAGTTTTCATCATGTCCTTTGTTCAGTAACTATTTAAATGGCTTTTACGGAATGTTTGGGTACTACTTCTGTAAACACCCCCCCCCCCCCCATGTATCTCTGATGAGATGAAAATCCTGTAATTTTACCAAAAGATCTGCCTGGAGGACAGATTGCAGTCATATTTAATTACTGATGAATGTGTTAGATGCATTGGGTCCCTGACCCTATGAGAGACGATAAGGAATCACAATCTTGCACGGAACCCCTGAGTCTTTATTTTATCACATTTCCCCAGGTGATTTGGATACACAGCCAGACACCCTTCCCACTGCCTTGAAACGGAAAAGTGTTTTGCTTATAATATGTAGACATTTCTGTGGGATGAATGGAGCTTAACTACTTGCTAATCATGCAAAATGGAGTTTCCAAAAAAGTTTCATTGCTAATCTAAGGCATTGGATGAAGCCCCAAAAGGTTCAGAGTTTTGCTTCATTACATTTTCTGGTAACAAGTATCTGGTAAGTCCTTGTCTAATCACAGAAAGAAAAAATGGAGGCTGCGATTAATACATACACACTACTATATAAAAAAATAATCAACAAGGACCTACTGTGTAACACAGGGAACTCTACTCAATACTCTGTAATAACCAATATGGGAAAAGAACCTGAAGAAGAATACATATACGTATATGTATAACTGAATCACTTTGCTCTACACCTGAAACTAACACAATATTGTAAATCAACTCCAGTCCAATACAAAATAAAAATTAAAAAAAAAAAGTGCTGCAAATAACACCTTTGTAACTAAAAAAGAATTATAATAATAAAAAAAAATAAGAAAAATGGGTTTTGAACATGTTAACCTGAAAACAAAATGCATTTTAAATTTGTGAAGAGAAAACTTTTTCTTTAGTATATGTGTTGAATTTTAAATGTCTCCACTTTCATGTCCTTTTTTAGAAATGATTTTGGCTTTGTTAGCAGTGCAGCAGTTGTAACTATAGGAGTGTAAGATTTGAAAGACATTTGAGAGAATCATTCATTTTCTGCCAAACTCTTAATAACCCGTGTTATTTGCAGCGGTAGTGATCTCCACCTCAGAGTCCTAGGGAAGTGATGGGTTTATTCTTGAGGGATGGGTGTCACTTTCTGTTGATGATACCGATGAGATTCGACCCAGTGGCCAGTGGCCTTGCTCCTGCTGGCAGAAGTGGCCCTGCTGGTCAAATGTCCTTCAGAGGCACCCCGTGAATTAAGCCACATTCTGGGACCGCTGATCATTGCAGCTCTCCTTCTTTCACGCTGCATCTGCAATGCTGGGGAGCTCAAACACATTTTGTAGTTTTCAATTTCTTTGATGCAGAATTTGGGGAAGAGTATGAGAATCATATATAGCACAAATTATACTCACATTTAAAAATCCCAGCTTTCCTCTGTGATTTGGTGGGCATTTATCACATGTTTGTTGAGCTGGCGCCTTTTGAACACTTCGCAATGGGACACCATGAGTCCTGCGTCCCCAAGTCAGAAGGTAGAACACTCTCTTCCAGCCTTCCTGTGGTCTGTGTGACCTGGGCTCTGTCCATCAAAAGTGCTGTGAGACTTTCAATTTGGAAGTAAGTAGTAGAGGGAGGTAGGTACCTACTGTGTAGAATCCATCCTTTGGTGGGGATTGTAGTAGAGTTTGGGGAACGTTGTATTAGTCTCAAAGGCGTGAGCTGCAATGCTTGTGCTCAGCAGCGGTGGAGGTGATGATGGTCTCCCTGAAGCAGCCCTCACCCTGTGGGTGGTTTGCTGTTCTGCAGCTGGGCTTGACTCTCAGCCTCCTTAGAGAGCCTCTGAGCTCCCTGATACCCTCCAGTCACTTATTAAATGTTATTTGGGATGGATTCTCATCTCTGCAGCAAAGAACTCTGAACTTGCACCTTCTCTCACACTTGCTGACCTCATTCCAGATATTTTGGGTTTCTTTCTGTCATTTCAAAAACCACCATTTTGTCCCCACCTCAGGCTCTTCATTTTATGTTCCTTCTGCCTCAAATACGGATGCTCTCAGAGTCAGCTCTTCCCATCCTTAGGACTCTGATCTAACACCAGCCTTTCAAAGATGTCAGCCTCACCACTCTTTCTTCTCCCATCCTGTGATTCCCATTACCTTCCTTGTTTATTTATTTTTTTAATTTATATGTTTAAAACCTCCCTTGTTTAGCTGATTGGTTTGTGGGTGTTTTTTTCATGTCTTCCTCACAGCTTGAGGACAGGACCCTTTTCAGTTTTGTTTACTGAAGTATTTTCAGAATCTGGAGTAGAGCCTGGCAAAGAGTTGACATTCACTCATTAGGAACGAATGAATGAATGAATATGCCTAATGTATTATTTCACTTTCAAGAGCTTGTTGAGGACAGTATTAAGAATCCTAGATTTGTATTTTGGCCTGGTAGAAGAAAGAACTGAGAAACTCAAGGGGAATTGAGCTGGAGGTAGGAAGAGAGAATATCAAGTATACATTCCTAGCTGCTATGTACTCGGAGTCTCATAAGGAACTGCAAGGGATAAAAGAAAATCTAAGAAATTTAAGATATTCCTGCCATTTTAATGTTCTGGAATAGTTAGGGAAGAAGGGTTTGTGGAAATGGAAAAGGAAAAGAGAGAATAATGTGAGTGATGTCATCCTGAAGTGGTTGGAAATAAGTTTCCCTAAGAGCTTACACTGCTCTGAGTGAAAAATTTGAAGCCATTCTTTGGGGATAAGTTCTTCATGAAGCGAAGAAATAATGGTTTAGGATTTATGTTCTAAAGTTCATTCCTCTGAAACAGGTGATGAAACACTAATATTTTTTGAGAGAATATTGGTCGCTGTAAGCTTTAATGTGTAAGAGTGGAGTCCTAGTTAATTCCTAATACTGACAAACTTCTAAATTATACCTCTTCAATCACTTTTCTAATTAGTGGGTAGACAGACACCAGGTAGCATATGATCATCCAGACTTTAATTGTCAGGCAGTGCTCTCTCCGGTCCCTCCATATGTTCTAACAAAAAAAAAAAAAAAAAAAAAAAGAGCAATTATGCCAAGATAGCAACTCTAGTTTTGATGATCGAGGCTAATTGGGTAACTGAGCATGATTCAGTTCTATTGCTTATCCAGTCAGAACATAATTAGGATCACATTTTCCACTATCCCATAAGCATATTTATTTCTCTTTTCTCCAAAAAATTTTAGTGTGTAATGTAAATAAGTAAATAAAAAAATAAGTAAACAAAGTTCCTCTCCCCAGGGGATGCACGGATTACATTTTAGTTCCCTGAAAAGATAGTCAGAAACTATTATGACATGCTGAGTGAATAAGTACTCGTATACATACATAATAGAATTCATACAGGATCTCATAATAACAAGGGGCATTTATTGGGCTCGTATTCTTCTCAGGGAACTCTTACCAGGGCTTTACATGTATAAACACACTTAATCCTACAGCTATCTTATGAGAATACCTTCTTTATTATTCCCATGTTATTTTTGAGAGAAGTAATTTTTTGGAAGGTCAAATGAGTTGCTCAAGTTTAAACAATGAATGAGTGGCAAGGCCGGGATTTTCACCCAGAAATACTGCCACCAAGTTTGTGTCCTTAACCACTGGGCAGTACTGCCTTGACAGTGGGAACAGTGGGGATTTTGAGTTTGTCCCATTCCGATTTGGGACTTGGAGAATATTCCTCAACCTCTCTCAATTTAAAATCTTCATCCATAATAAATAAGTAAAAAATAAATCAGTAAATAAATGATAATCACAAAACCAGTCCATGATAATACCTACTGAAAAGGGGTGTCATGTTGTTCGAAAGTATCAATAATATAACATGTCAAAGCACCCATCATCCTGATCAGGACATACTGTACCCCGGTCATCGGTCCTTGCTCACTTTCCTGTGTTAGAAAATTTTATGCCTGAACCAGGGGTACCTTGTCTTGCTATTTTCCCCATTTTGCAGCTTGAATGGGAGAGGCTTCTGCGGGGCAGACCCCGCCACTTCCGCTCCTGACACACACCAGAGTGGATGCGATTGTCGGGCCAGCACATGCAGTGGGAATTGTTTCCTCCTAGTCTAGAAACCTTCATGGCATCACTGCCAACGTTGTGATTGGCCTCTGTTACCGTGAATGTTTCCTTCTTTTCCCATTGGCTGATTTCTAAATGTAATATTTAAAAAAAAAACTCCTCCTGCCTGGTGTAGCTGCTTCTTAATGTTATTGGATGGAATTACCTGTCTCCAAAAGGCCAAGTTTGGGTCTTTCCTTCTTTCTTTTTTTCCCTCCCCCCATCCTCCCTCCTCCTTTTCTTCCTTCTTTCCTTCCTTCCTTCCTTCCTTCTCTCCTTTTTCTTTCTTTTGTTTTTTTCTTGGTGCACAATTTTCTTTTAATTTTTCAGTTTCAGGCTTTTAGATGATAATGCATTTCAAGTATAAAAGCAGACTTCTTAAAGTACTATCATTTTATCATTTTCATGAATGTACAAAAAGCCTTCCCTTGAAGGTCACTTTAGTTTAACAAATAAAATCATCTGAAACCTCCCCAGAGTGATATTCTTCCTCTTTGATTCATATTATTGGAAGCAATCTGCAGAACTGAAAATATTTCTCCAAATAAAGATTCATAATATTGAGAAGTGATTCCAAAGCATTCGATTAGAAAACCCTGTAGTCTTGGATTATCATTCTTTCCCAGTTATTGGAATTACTACTGATTGCTGTGGCTTACTCCCATTCTTAATACTTAAGTTTAGATCACGTCGTTAAAAATACTATTAAGAGCTGACCACTCCAAGTTACCAAGGAGACCAGAAACTGAGGCCATTTCAATAAACCTAACACTGATAAAGACTGGCCGGTATGGGTTCTGGTGGGAGATAAAGTAGTGTGTCTCCTATCTGCTATCATTTCTGGTGAGATGTCTGAGGCTTGAATTGTCTAGAAAGAGCAAACTTTTTGTATACAGGTGGAGCCAGTGTGACCAAAGGAGGGATGAGAAACTATGCATGACCCTTTTCTTGTGTTGCTTACATTTCCTTGATCCTATTTCCTTTTTTTTTCAAGTCTTTATTGAATTTGTTACAATACTGCTTCTGTTTTCTGTTTTGGTTTTTTGACCGCCAGGCATGTGGCATCCTAGCTCCCCTACCAGGGATCAAAGCCACATCCCCAGCATTGGAAGGTCAAGTCTTAACCACTGGACCACCAGGGAAGTCCCCAATACCATTTCCTTAACCAACCGAGAGAAATGTACTTGGATTAATAAATAAGTTGTTGATCTCCAAATAGGATTAAATAAGTTACTAGTCAAAGATGGCATGTTATGGGTTATTTTGTCGAGAAAACATTATTTCTTAGTAGAAGGCTGATAACGTGTATCCTAGTGAGAAGGAAGAGTATTAGAAGCAAGTGGAGCTTTTGGAGCCAAGATACCGTACTGTGAGCGGAGATGGTGGAAACAGAAGAATACAGGTGAGACTGGGGTACTGAAGAGGTAGTGGGCCAGCAAGAAGTAGGGGAATGTGTTAAAAGGAGAATTAGTTACATCTATGTCTGAGGTTATTCCTGGACCATCTATGCCGTTTCATACTTCTGTTTTTGTACCCTTTGGCCAATAGCACACTATCGGAAGACTGTAGGGTAAAATAAGTACTGAAATGAGGTAATTCAAGTCCTCTAACAGATATTTGTCTTGTCATTTGTCTAGTCAAATGTTTTGACTGGTCCTTTGTCTTCTTACTGTTGATTTGTATACATATTCTGGAAAACAATATTTTGTTACACACATTGCAAATATTCCATTCTTACCCTTGACCTGCCTATTCATTTTTTTAATGACACCTTCAGAGAAGGAGAATATTTACCTTTGAGAAAGTCCAGTTTATCAATTTTGTTCTTTTCTGGTTCTTTTGTTTTTTTTATTTTTTAAAACATTTTTTACCGTCTGTCCTTTTTGGTTATCCATTTAAAATACAGCAGTGTGTACCTGTCAATCCCAAACTCCCTAACTATCCCTCCCCTCAACCCTTGCCCCTGGTAACCATAAGTTCATTCTCTAACACTGTGAGTTTGTTTCTGTTTTGTAAATAAGTTCATTTATATCATTTTTTTTTTTTTTTTTTAGATTCCACATATAAGCAATGTCATATGATATTTGTCTTTGTCTGGCTTACTTCACTTAGTATGATAATCTCTAGGTCCATCCATGTTGCTGCAAATGGCATTATTTTGTTCTTTTTATGGCTGAGTAATATTTCATTGTATATATGTAGCACATCTTCTTTATCCATTCCTCTGTCGATGGGCATTTAGGTTGCTTCCATGTCCTGGCTATTGTAAATAGTGCTGCAATGAACATTGGGTGCATGTATCTTTTTGAATTATGATTTTCTCCAGATATATGCCCAGTAGTGGGATTGCTGGGTCATATGGTAGTTCTCTTTTTAGTTTTTTAAGGACCCTCCACACCGATCTCCATAGTGGCTGCACCAATTTACATATTGGCCAAAAAGTTCGTTCGGGTTTTTTCCATAACATCTTATGGAAAAACTTGAACAGACTTTTTGGCCAACCCAATACATTCCCACCAACAGTGTAGGAGGGTTCTCTTTTCTGGTTCTTTGGTGCTTTTTGTGTCTACCTAAGAAATCTTTGCTTCCCTTAATGGCTTAAATATACTCTCTCATGACATCTTTTTGACATTTTTTAGTTTTAGCTTTTGCATTTAGGCCTACAGTCCAACCTGGATCAGGTATTTACTGAAGAAATAGGAAACCAAATGTCAACATAACCCTTTTAACAAGAATATGCATAGCAACCTTATTCATAATGACCCTACAATGGAAACCAAATTACTATGAAAAGAAATGGATAGACAAACCATATTAGATTCACACAATACAATTCTACCAGGCAATAAAAAACAATAAACTGCTCACAACTGGGATGAATCTCGTAACCATTATCTTGCATGAAAGAAGCCAGACACAAAAGAATACATTTCTATGATTCCATGGGTATGAAGCCCAAGAACAAACAGAATTATTTTAGGGTAATAGAAATCAGAAAATGGTTAACTCTGATCTTGAGGTGGTGATAGTCAGGTTTCTATTGACTCGTAATGAGCGGGAGTTATATCTTGTTTTGGATGGTGGTTACATGGTGCACATAATTGTCAAAACCCATCAAAATGACACTTGAAGTCTGTACATTTCATTTTACCTACCTGTACATCAATAATTATTAAAAATAGTTAGAAGGATGTACAAAGGGATCATGGAATTTTATCTTTCATAAATAATGTGGATGTGCCCCTCAGAGCTGTACTGTCTGCAAACTGTAGCTATGTTCAGTGGCCATAGCAACCTACATACAAATCATTGGAGCAGCGTTACCTTAACTTGAACTAACACACAAGTAACCACTTAACAACAACCAATATTTCTTTTTTTGTGTGCTTATTTTTTTAATATACTTTTCAGATATTATTTCAATTAATTGATCATTAGAGGTGAGCAGTAATTTTCATTATCCAGTGAGCATGCTGCCTTTGTTTCCGCCTCTGGCTAATGAGGTCAGTAATGTGAATCTATGATTTTAAAAAGGTGAAAATTCATCAAAGCTGATATGTGTATGGAGAGATGGTAAAAGAGAAAAATATCCCTAAACTAGTAAAGTGTTAACACTAGATTGTTGTAATGCCCAAGACTAGCTCTAGGCAAAAGTTTTAATGAAGGAGTTTATCTTTGGCATCCCATGAATACTTATTATTTTTCTTAATAGAAATCACATCACTTTCACTGTTGTCTGAAACACTGCGTTTCACCACATGGGACTGACTCTCCCTGAAGCTCCTTGAGTCTCCTTCTGTGTCCAGCTCTTGTTTGCTGTGTTTTTACGCATGTTGCTTGCACTAAATCATTTCTTCATTTAATGTCAGAGGGGCTGAGATACAGATGCTAATTAACTTCTCTGAAACCAGACAGTTTATAAAGAAAAGATTCAGCTTTAGAGTCAATGCACTGTGGTGCCAGAGCCTGCCCCCTTGTGAAACCACACAGCTCAGATTGGGACTCAAACCCACTGTTTTTTAATTGAGATCCTACACCCAGTCTCAGGACTAAATGAAGCTCAGGTTCTTGATGTCTCATAGCAGAACGAATTCAGCAAGAGGAAAAGTGATAGGTAAGAAGTGGGTGTATTTAGAGAGATACGCATTCCATAGACAGAATGTGGTCTGTCACAAAAGGCAAGAGCAGCCCTGGGAGAAACACTCCACAGACATAGTGTGGGCCATCTCAGAAAGTGAGAGGCCCAGAAATATGGGGTGGTTAATTTTTATGGGCTGGGTATTTTCATAGGCTATTGAGTGGCAGGATTATTCTAACTATTTTGGAGAAGGGGCGGAGATTTCCAGGAATCGGGCCACCACCCTCTTTGTGTCCTTTTATGGTCAGAACTGTCCTGGCACCTGAGGACGTGTCATTTAGCTAATGTATCATAGTGAGCGTATAGTGAGGCTTAAGGTCCACTGGAAGTTCAGTCTTCCACCATCTGGGACCTAGGAGGTTGTAGCCAGTTTATGTCTTATCCTCAAAAACTATGTCATTCTTTTAAAGGTTGTGCCCTGCCCTCTTCCATCCTGTTTCACTTGGTCACAGCACCCTGTGCCTTTTCCTTACCTCGCTTGGTTGTTATATTTTTTGCCTCTACAACGTAGGGGCGTAATGTAAATTGGTCCTTATTACACTTGCATTTCTACCAAAGTGTGCTCTATCTTACCAGGAAAACGATGTGACACTGAGACACCAACCAGCTGGCAGAGAAGGTGGTTTTATTCATCATCGATGCTCTTTAATACAAAGTATTCATAGCCAACCTTTTCCCCTAACCATTCATTCAACAAGTATTTACTAAGCACATACTCTAGACTTGAAACCCAGGTTGACTCTGTGAGTTCAGATCCTACAGAAGGACACACCTGGAAAATAGTCCCAAATTTCAGACATCTCAGCCGGGGTACTATTCTCTAATGTCCCTTTGGTAGTGTCGCTGCTCTCCGGAAATATCTCGGTCTTGTTATCTTAAACACTGGTGCAGTCAACTCCATCCTCCACAAATTAGAATTCCAAGCCATGAAGATTAAAACACAGAGTCACCTATGGATCAGAATAGGATGTGAAATAAAAATGCCAAAGTACTTTCTGCATCTATTCTTATGTGTACTGGTTTCAGACATAAGCTGCTGTAACAAGCTACTGCAAAATTACTGGCTTAAAAAAAAAAAAAAAAATTATCATACAGTTTTGGAGAGCCAAAGTCTGAAATGGGTTTCACTAAGTGAAGACACAGTTGTTGGCAGAACTGCGTTCTTTCTGGAGGCGCTAGGGGAGAGCGGATACCTCACGTTCTCCAGCTTCTGGAAGCTGCCTGCCCTCTTGGCTCATAGGTTCTTCTCCATTTAAAAGCCAGTAGGACAGAGCATCTTCAGACTCCCCTCTGACTCTGACCTTCTGCTTCTCTGACTTCATGGGGCCCCCGTGGATAATCCAGAATTATCTTTCCATTTTGAGATCCTTTGTTGAATCACATCTGCAGAGTCCTTTTTGCCATGGAAGGTAACAATCCTAGGGTCTAGGGATTAGGACATGGCCATCTTGAAGGGGTAGACACTTCCTGGTGACCACATTATAGGAAAATGTTCTTACAGTTTTGCATTCCATAAAAACTCTCTGTACTGGATACGTAGCTCTCCATAAAACTGTGTATTCAATAGCCAAGATATGTGTTAGTTTCTGAAGTCAGTTACTTTTAGACTCCCCAGAATGTCTCAGGAGGAAAAAACCTTCTTAGCTGGCACAGAAATCACTCCACAGAATGTCTAGATAATAGATACATATTTTTAATAGTCTCTTAGTGTCTTCTTTCCCTCTTTCCCTCTCCCTTTCCAGCCCTTTTTTCCTCTTTTCCCATCCCATCTCTCTTTCACACATGCATGCACACACAGCTAAATCTTCTCTACTTATCATTGCCAGCAGATGCACAATGATAAAGAAAAAATCTAGTTCAGAAATATATTTCACTTGGTCTTAAATAGAAAGCACTCAAACAAGAAGAAAAACTATTTAAAATGCCCAAAGGGATTGCTTGAGGGGTGTGAAACCTGCTTCCCAGGAGAAATAATCTCATGGTTGAAGCTAAATTTGTGGCAGGAATTTGATGGGTTGGCTCATTCTTCCACTGCCTTTGGGGCAAAGTTCGATGAGCTGGACCTGGCAGATGACTCGTAAGGCAGGAATTCACATGGAACTTGCTCCTGAGAGGGGAGAAAAAAAATCTCTCATTAACCGGTGCTTTGGAAAGTTTTCTTGAGCTATAACCTTGGTAGATGTTGCATTTAGGATCATTAACTACCTAAGGTAAACAGTCCATGGGAGGTAGTGTTTCCTCCATATGTGGGTTGCAAATGGACTGGCCATTTACAATGGCTGTATTTGCATGAGAACAAAGTTAAGTAGTGATGAGTCAACTATGGAAGCCTCTTTCTCTAAAAGTGCAGGACAATTAGAATAACATCGATTTCCAAATCTGAAAATCACTCAAAAATATACATTTATCCAATTCAACAAATTTCCAGGTGTATTATTTAGAAGGATTAGCAGACAAAATGATCAATTTAGATTTCCAAACCTAATCCTTCGAAGCTGTGTGACTTTGCTTAATAAGTTATTTAACCTCACTGCATTTCAGTTTCTTTACTTTTAAAATGGGGATAAAAACTGCCTAGCCGGTATTTCAGTGATGTAATGAGGATTACTATAACCTGTAAGCATACCTTGGAAAGCACCTGGTATCAACTCAGTAATAAAATTCTATATCAGCTTTATTAAATATTCATACTTGTGAAGTGTTTTTTACCATGCCTGGCACACAAGTTTGTTAATTATTACCAAATATTAATACAAGATATGAAATTGTAACAAAGGAAGCTTCAGATTTTTAGTCTTTTTTGTCAATTTTGGAATAATCAGTATCCATTTACAGTGGACCATTCAATGAGTTATGCCTCTTAGCAGAGATTGTTTTGAAAGTTTAGCATTTCATATATATGAAATTGGAAAGTATATATTCTCTTGTATCCAGCTCCTTTTACTCAGCATCGTATTTCTGACTTTTTTCAGCCAGCAGAATATTGCTGGTGTTTCATTAGTTTGTCCCTTTTTATAGCTAAGTAGTATTCCATTGCAACACATTTATATTACGCTTACCCACTTCCCTGTTGATCAACATTTGAGTTTCATTCAGTTTTTAGCTATTATAAATAAAGTTGCTATGAACATTTTTATATATGTCTTTGTGTGGCCACAAGTTTTCCTTTCTCTTGGGTAAATACCTAGGAGTGAAATTTCTGTGTCATACACAAATGTATGTTTACATCTATGAGAAACTGCCCAACTGTTCTGTAAAGTGGCTGTATCATATTTCCCCACCAGCAATGTAGGTGTTCTGTATAATTGACAACATTCATTCTCTCAATTTTTAATTGTAGCCATCTGTGTAAGTGTACAGTTGTATTTCATTGAAGGTTTATCTTACTTTTCCAACTAAGGATGTTAAATTTTCTATGATTATTGACATTTCATATATCTTAAGAAATGTCCTTCAAATTTTACTAATTTTTAAAATTGCATTACTCATTATTATTGAATTGTAAAAATTCTTTTTATATTCTAGATACAAATGCTTTCTCATATGTACGTATATAAATATATATATATATATATATATATATATTCTATTTTGTGGTTTGCATTTTTATTTCATTAATCATGTCTTTAGAAGGTTTTTTTTTTTATAAAGTTCAGTTTATTTATTTATTTTCTCCTTTTTTGGTTCATACTTCTTGTATCCCATCTAAGAAATCTTTAGTTACCTATTGCTTAATTTTTTTTTTTCCATTTTTTCTAGAGATTTTATAAGTTTAACTTTTACACTTAGTTCTATGGCTTATTTCAAGAAAGGTTTCAGGCATGATATGAATGAACATTAGGTTTATATTTTCAGTAGAGATATCCTGTTGTTGAAGCCTCATTTCTTGAAATGATCTCCCTTTCCCTTTGAATTACCTTGACCCACTTGTCAGAATTCAACTGGTCATATTTACATGTTTATTAATGAACTTTTAGTTCTGTTGATCTATATGTCTCTTTGCCAAATTTATACAATCTTGATTATTATAGCATTACTATAAGTCTTGAAATAGATAACGTAATTTTTCCACCTTTGTCTTCACTTGTCAAGATTGCTTTGGCTATTCTAGGTCATTTGCATTTCCATGTGAGTTTTATAATTGCAAAATTTACAAGAATATTTGCTTGAATGTTCATTGCATTTGTGTTGCATTTATAGATCAACTTAGGGTAAATTGACATTTTAACAATACTGAGTTTATTACTCATGATTATGGTTTATCTCTCCATTTACTTAGATGCTCTTTTATTTCCTTCAGCAAAGTTTTGTAGATTTGTACTTACTTTGTTAAAATACTCCTAAGCATTTCATGTTTTTGGATGTTACTTTTTTTTATTTTTTATTTTTAATAACCCATTAACTTTAATTAATTAATTAATTTATTTTTGGCTGTTTTGGGTCTTCGTTTCGTGTGAGGGCTTTCTCTAGTTGCGGCAAGCGGGGGCCACTCTTCATCGCGGTGCGCGGGCCTCTCTTGTTGCGGAGCACAGGCTCCAGAGGCGCAGGCTCAGTAGTTGTGGCTCATGGGCCTAGTTGCTCCGTGGCATGTGGGATCTTCCCAGACCAGGGCTCGAACCTGTGTCCCCTGCATTGGCAGGCAGATTCTCAACCACTGCACCACCAGGGAAGCCGTGGATGTTATTTTTAATTGAATTGGATTTTTGAATTTCATTTAGATTTTTTTTTGCTCTCATATAGCAGTTTCTGTATATTGGTCTTATACCTCATGGTCTTAATAAATGTATATTTATTATTTTTAGTACTTCTTTCATGGGTATCTTAAGATTTTCTACATGATAAAATCATGTGTTTATGAAAAAGACCATTTTACTCCTTCCTTCCAATTTTTGTTTTTATTTTAATGTCTCTCTGCCTGTCTTATTGCACTGGCCAGGACCTTTTGTATGATCATGATGATCAGTGGCACGTGTGACATCTTAGCCTTGTTTCCAATCTTTGGGGGAAAGCGTTCAGTCTTCCATCATGAAGTACGATGTTAGCTGTAATTTTTCTGTTGATATCATTAATCACGTTGAAGGAAGTGTTTCTTTGTCTAGTTTGCTCTGGGTTTTATCATGAGTAATAACTTCTGCAAAACAATTTTTTTAGATGATCATATGCTTTCCCCCACTTTATTTTCTTGTTAGACTGAATGTCATGGATTGATTTTTCTGAATATGTTAAACCAACCTAGCATATCTGGGGTAAACCTGGCATTGTCACTATACTTTACCCTTTTTATATATGACTAGAATCTATTTGTGAGAAGTTTTAAAGGAATTTTGTGTGTATGCTCCAGAAGGATATTGGCCCACAGTTTTATTTTCTTGTAATATCACATTGGTTTTATTTTTTTATCAGACAGAGAAGGAGAGAAGAAGTATTCCTAGAAATAGAAAGAATCCAAGATTGTGCAATATATTATCTGAAAATTACCACATTGCACAACGCTTTTACGTGTCTTTCTCACTAGATTTAACTGACCTCAGGAGTAGAATTCTTTTAATCCTCTGATAGCTTAGTTGAATGCCTTGTTACTAATTTGGTAGAATAGATTATAGTTTGGCAAATATAAATTCTTCTTCCTCCATGTAAAGGGTATACTTTCCTGCTCACTGAAATTGGGGTTGATCAGATGATTTGCCTTGATTAATGGGATGCAGAGGAAGTGATGGTACTGTGGTCCAGTTTAAGTGTAGGCCTTAAGAAGAGTTGCACTTTTCTACTTACTCACTTGAATGTTTCCAACCCTTGCCTTGGGAGAAGAACATGCCTTAGTTGGCTGCTGCTACTCCTCCAGCCTAAGCCCAGAATGAGACACGGGGAACAGACCTGACTCTGACTTGCATCTGAAAGCAGAGCTGTCCCAAATAACCTGAAGACTGTGAATAAGGAATGAGTGACTATTGCTGTATGCCACAGATATGCTTGTGGTTGCTTGTACAGAAAAGCGGGCACATGCTTACCTACATTTAAAAATGAGCACATATAAAGATAGAGGTTCTGGCTTATGGTTCCCGCTAAGTAACGTCCATTGGAGCAACTCTCCCCAGACAATACCTTTAAGCTGAGAAAATATATAAAAAGGATAATTGCATAAAGCACTGGAGAGCAGCCAACAGCAAGCAGATACTGGAGGATGGGAGGCCAAAACTTGGGACAAAAGAATAGCATGTTGTGAACTTTCTGGATTATTTTAGGGCTTTTGTCTTGAGACTAGACAGCTGTCAGTGCCATGGGGAGTGACTAGAACCCAGATAAAACAATCAGAGGAAAGTGGGAAAGGCAGCTCTCACAGGTGGAGAGCGAAGAGGAATATCTCATGAGAGAGCTAAAAGAGAGATCACCAGATTCTGTGCTTGAAAGCTACCCAAATCTGTGATTGATCCTGAAACTCTACATGTACAGAGCATTTTATAAGAAGCTCACCTGGGAGAAAGAGTATTGAATTAAAATTTCATACTCTGGGGTTTGAAAATAACTAAATTAACTACTTGCTAATACCAAAAATCTATACTCTTGAGAAGAACAAAAAGGAAACCAGAATCTCTAAAGCATATTATTCATAAGTCTTAGCTAGAATAACAAAAAGTCACTAAACATAGGAAGAAACTGAAAAATCTTATCCAACATCAAGGGGAAAGGTGATCAGTGGAGATTGACCGAGATGTTGGAAGTAGCAGACAAGAATAATAAAGTAAATGTTATAACTAACTATACTCCAGGAAATAAAGTAAATATGATCATAATAAATGAAAAGATATGAATGCTCAACAAATAAACAGGCTCTTCTAAAAAGAACAAAATGAAAATTTTAGAACTGAAAGTATAATATCTGAATATATGTGTACATACACACACAGACACATACAGACACACTGGCTGGGTTTATCAACAATTTGGAAATGCAAAAAGAAAGACTTAGTAAATTTGAAGATAGGTGAATAGAAAAGTTTTTAAAAAGGAAAAAAAGTTAAAGAGATAAAAAAAAAAGAGCCTAAGGAACTGGTGGAACAAGCCATAAGCTTCAACATTTGTGTAATTAGGATTCCAGAAAAAGGAAAGTGAGAAAAAATATTTTAAAAAAATGCTGGCTGAAAAGTTTCCTAATTTGATGAAAGACATAAATATTTATATTCAAGACGTTCAGCAAACTGCAAGTATGGTAATAAAGAAAACCACATCACATTTAAATTATTGAAAATGGAAGATAAAGGGACAATGGTGATAATAACCATAGAAAATCATATATTACACTCAGGGGAACAATTCTTTGAAATACCATTGACTGCCTCAGAAATAATGAAAGCCAGAAGGTAGTGGAAAATTAAAATACTGAAACAAAAACCTGTCAATTCAAACTTCTATTTCTAACAAATATATCTTTCAAGAATGAAGGTACAATAACAATACATTCAGATCATCTTATTCTTGATTCTGCAATTTTCTTTACTGTAGTGACATGCCTATCACTTTGATTATAATAATTACCACATTCAACTATGTCTTCTGTTGACATTTCAGACCCCACTTATTTCTACTATTCATGTGGGGGAAACATCCTTAAGAAGACATTTGACTACATCTCAAACTTGGGCAATTTAAGAGAGTGAAGCTCTTCTTAACCCATCAGGGAATGATGGGGTCATAAACTCAGTTGACCAACATAAGGGAGGGCTCAATATCAGAGTTCACAGAAAGGAGTTACTGTGGATTTCTAAGCTTCCTCTGGATCAGTGCTTCAGGTTTGCCTTCTTTTTATTTGTACTGAGCACTTAGAAAGTCATTTTTATCTTTTTAAGTGTAGTGTATTAACACATTCCATATTCAGGTAAAAGTGGTATTTTAAAAAATTTCAGGACTTTTGATTGTATCTGCATCTTCTGTGGCATGAATAATTTATTTGCAAGTGATGCCTAGAATAACTTCCCAACCTCAGGACCAGTCTATTAGACTATATGGAAAGTGGAGCATTGTACTTTTCAATCCATTGGTGTGACTTCTCAAGGGAAAATAAAACACTGCAGTAAAAATGGCTGTTATGTTTCTGTTTCTTAATCCGTTACTTGCCTTCGGCACTGTCACCTAGATTCTAATTAGGTCTTTGTGGAGGGTTCTGTTCCTTCGAGACAGATCGTTTTATTTTCTCTGGCCTGTTAACTATCACCAAGTAGACATGAAGGATGACTTTGTCCTCCTTCTCTCAGACCTACTTTCCTTTCACATCTTAGAAAATAATATTTTTGTTTTTGTCATTTGTTATCTGGTAGTGCTGGTAGTTATACGCCTGGGGATGTCTGTGTTATTAATGCGTGTGGTTCCCCTGCTTTCTCACTGTATCCTGTTAACATCACAAATTATTCCTTTAAAAAGAGGAAAGCAATTTCTCCTGTTATGCAGTTTTCTCAGAGTGGCTGGTTTGAGTTTACAGTACTGAAAAAGAGAAATAAATATACATTAATATAAAAGTTTGTGGGTCTGTTTGACCAGATGAAATTGTACACTGAGGCAGAAGTTCATGCAACCATGACCAGTATTCTCAGAGGTGGTGATAGGTAAGTGTAATATTGTTGACTCTATTCCTAGTTCAAACCACTTACTCGATTTCCAAGAGTAACTAAAAAGCTATTTATACAGCTTTATGCAACTGTATTAAATATAATAATACCTAAGGTAGTGAATAATACTGAGTTCAACTTTCATACTCAAAGTACACTTTGTCATAAAGAAGAAAACCTATAGATTTGGAAGATAAATAACAAAAAATTTCACTTGGGTAATTTTATCTGTCATTAGTAACATGTATAGTATGAAAAAGCTAGATTTATATCGCTCAGCTACGTTCTCTTACCACCACCATAACCAAATCAGAATAAAGGATGTTATTACACTTAAAATATTTTATGACATTTTTTATATCATAAAAGGTGAGGCACATTTTCAAATGGGGAAGTTTCAAGTGAGAGAGACTTGCAGACTTCCTCTAATATTAATACTTATCAATACTTATTTTTTAGAAATGATACATGTTTCTTGATAAATAATCATCTCACTGGGTTTCTGAGGTTACCACTTGCTACGTTTGACTTAGGCTACAATTTCCTGTATAGGCTCCCTTTGTGTTAAGCCACATGGAACTGGTAGCTATAATTAAAATTTATTCTGGACGCATCATCACATAGCAGGCCAGAGGGGTGGGTGTTGTAGAGTCTGCTGCTATCGCTTTTGCCTCTAGGACTTCTGGACCCTAATGTTTTGTCATGGTCGATACCGAATGTTGTTTTCCAAAGTCAAGCCCCGGGAACAATATTTTTACTTTCACTTTCTTTCTTTTTTTTTTCCTGCTTGCCGTTCTGAATTGAGATCCCCTTTGCAAACTATTTTTATAACTTTCCATCTTTCAAAACATGCAGTCCCTGTGCTGTCAAAATTTTCAAAACCTGGGGTGATAGTTTCTACAATCTTCAGAAATCTCTGAAACGTTCCCTGAGAAATATGTCACTTGCTCAATCCTGAAACAAAACTCATCTCAAAACAAGTCCCTTGTTAGAGGAATTTGAAAATAAAAGTGATTCACTCCCCTTGACTATCTGCAGCTCTTCCATCCTACAAAATGCCTCAAAAATGTTAAAATTTTAAAAACATGTTAAGATTGGAGCCTCCTTAAAAGTAAGATCTGGAAAACTGAATGGAGATTATGTATTAGTCAGATTGTAATGTACTTTCTCAGTATGAATCTGAGTAATTTTTTAAAATATTAATTAAATAGTTTATGTCATTTTCCACTGAAAAAATGTTCCCATCAATCAATCAATTGAATGTTGTTTCATTTTAAGGAGCCAGGATCCTATGACTCACAGGTATTTTATTCTCTCTATCCAGAATGTTAAATATATCCTTAGTCTATATTGGAATGAAACACTTCTAGTTTATCTATTTGTCTCTATGACTGAGTCAAAGCGAGAACATTTCTGTTAAGATGAGTGCCAGTCTGCTCCCATACGCTTCAAAAATTCCACAGCTAGCATTCAGTTACAGGAAAGTTCCAGTGAAAAAGAAAAGTGACTCCACTCTAAGGGGTAGGAAATACTCTTGGTCACTGACACTTTCTTTCTTAAACTTAAAATTAAAATGACACTGTCTTGCACAGAAAATAAAAATTTTTTAATTTACTAAAAGGCAAAAAAGGGAGAGTCATTCAATTTCAGGTAGAACAGAAATAATATCCTGCTGATTCCTTTCATACCGTACCTAACCCAATGAAACATGCAAGTTGCTGACAATTTATTGATGTTGGCAATGGTATTCTAACAATTAAACCTTTTTCCATTAGTTCAAAATATTTGTATTATGTTTCTCTCTGAGAAAATGCTATTGTGTCACGGCAGTAATGAAAAGAGGGGGGCACTGGTTATCATTAGAAATAGCTATGCTCCCATTTAGCTCTAAAATTTTAGTTCAAGTAGCTAAGAGATAAATGACTAAGTGCATCAGACAAGTGATCCTGACAAGCCAATGACCAGGGCAGCCTGTGACTTAGGCCGTCTCTGAGATCCACCTCTTTAGGTAGGACATTTCCCAAGATTGGGATATTTTAGTGGCAGGATAAGTCTAGGCAACTCCCTAATATGAACCGGAGAATCACTAATATTGAAATACTAACTTTGTAATATTGCAAATCCAATTTTACTCCTTGGGGTGTATTAGCTTGAACAAATCACATCCTGTGCTTCTATTTCACCTCTTCCCATTTTTCTTTAAGAATAAGTGGATTAAAAAAAAAAAATAAGTGGATTGTGAACCCAGAGGGCTGAGATTTTTGTGTGTGTGTGATTCCACTACTAGAAAAATGATAGCTGATAACAGTATTAAATAAATATCTATAAGGTGCTAGCCACTGTGCTAAGTTCTTTAAATACACTGTTATATTTAATCCCCAAAACCATCTTGGTGTGTCCTCAGTGCCCAGAACAGTGCCTGTCATGAGGTAGGCACTCAATAAACACTCAGTAATGAGCATGCAATTGTGTGAAGGAGAGATTATCACCCTAGTCTACAGATGAAGGCACTGGGTTGAGAAAATGGAGTAACTTGCCCAGTTTTATATCACCAGCAAGAAGCAGAGACAGACTATGGCAAACAGTATGGAGGTTCCTCAGAAAACTAAAAATAGCATTGCCATATGATCTGGCAATTCCACTCCTGGGCATATATCCAGAGAAAACTATAATTCAAAGATACATGCACCCCAATGTTCACTGCAGCACTATTCACAATGGCCAAGACATGGAAGCAACCTAAGTGTCCATCAACAGATGAATGGATAAAGATGTGGTGTATATATACAATGGAATATTACTCAGCCATAAAAAGAATGAAATAATACCATTTGCAGCAACATGGATGGACCTGGAGATTTATCATACAGAGTGAAGTAAATCAGACAAAGACAAATACTATATGATATCACTTACAGGTGGAATCTAAAATATGACACAAACGAACTTATCTACAAAACAGAAACAGACTCACAGACATAGAGAACAGACTTGTGGTTGCCAAGGAGGGGAGTGGGGTTGGGGGGGATGGATTGGGAGTTTGGGGTCAGCAGATGCAAGCTATTCTATAAAGAATGGATAAACAACAAGGTCCTACCTGTACCACACAGGGAACTATATTCAATATCTCGTGATAAACCATCATGGAAAAGAATCTGAAAAATAATATATATGCATAACTGAATCACTTTGCTGTATAGCAGAAATTAACACAGCATTGTAAATCAACTATACTTCAATAAAATGAAAAAAAAAAAAGAAACAAGCAGAGGCAGGATTGGAAGTCAGGTCGATCTGATTGACTCCGAAGTTCCTATTCTCATCCTCCATACACATATCTTGACCTCAGTTCTCTGAACCTCAGTTTATTATTAGGAAAATCAAAGTAATTACCAAGTGACCTTTAAGGTCCTTTCCAAATTAAATATAAACATATTTAAGAAATCCATGACTAACCTTTGAAAATGTAACATCAAACACAGGCTTGAGAAGTAGAAACAGATACTGAGAGTTGATCTGATGGTTTTCACCTTGAAAGGTTGGCAGTTCTGCTGGATTTAGGGCTGTGTGTGACAAGGGAGCCTCGGGTATTTCCTGCCGTAGACTTATACACTCTCTTATCTGAAGTTCTGATATCTAAGCCATCTGAAAACCAGAACTTCTTCAACTCATTGGGCTGCGAATTCTGGCCTGATGTGAACTGATTTGGCTGGGGGTACTAACCTGAACTGATGTGAGACGGTGTCCGGTGTTTCTTTACCACACTTGTGAACATTCACTTGCTTCAGTGCCAAAATATGAATGTATTTGGCCACGAGGTGCTGCTCCTGTCCCTTGAGGTGAAGGGAGGCTAGGACGTTAGCACCTTATACAACTTACGCAACGTATACCTGTCATGTGTGGGCAAGAGGTTTGGGGCAGTGAGCTTGTTCATGCCCCAGTCACTAAAGCTGTACTCTGTAGGGGAAGTGAGAGCCAGGGACAAGCAACTTAAATTTTAAGAAGGTGCTGGTTTTAGGACATCAAGGCACCCGCAGTAGAAATGGGCTTCCTTATGTGTGTAAAGGAAGACCACTAGAAATCGCAAAATAGTTCAGACAGAAGTACTACCATATGCCCTTCGTGATAAAGTCTGGCATTTTGGAGGCAGAGTTCACAGTGGAATCCTGGGAGTGACAAGGTCATTGTATCACCTGCTACAACAGCGCACCTGTAGCAACCCAGACCATTCCATACATGCCCAGCTACTCTTTGACATGGCTACCTTCTGTCTCTAACTTTTATCTGTAGGTTTCCCCATTCCTGTCCTAGTTTTAGAGCGATAGGAACATTTCAAGGTAGCAGAAGAAGAAGAGAAAAACCACAACCTTGAACCTATATGCGATCTCCTGGTTTTAACAGTTTTCTTACTGACATTATCCTATTGGGTGTTCACAGAGAAGAAAGGAGAGAATGAAGGAAAGGGGTTCCCATGGCTCCATTTAACAGATGGCAAGACTTATGGTCCCAGAGGCTAAGTGTCTGGTCATTGTCACACAGCTATTTAGTGAAAGTTGACAGAGTAGACTCCAGGTTCTTAGCAAAGTGAATTTCCCACTGATATGGCAATGACCCTGCAACTTATCTTTCATCATTTGACTAAGCCACCCCTAGGATATTTTTCTTTTCTAATAGATGTTATATAAACACCATGCCCAGTATTCCACAAATATCATGGCAACAAATAAGAGAAAATTATATAAAATATTGCAGTATGACTCACAGGATTTCCTGATTGCATCTCCAAATGTTTTCCCTAGTCTATTCAAGATACAGGACAAAGTTCCTAAAATGACACTTAAAATTCCTATACATCTTTGAGAATTTGGAGACTGGCCAGGCATTCATTTTTATATGGCTGGAACCAATGCTCGCCTTGTAAGGTGGGTCACAGCATGCTCCTGAGATGTCTTAAAGGTGCTGTGGACTTTGACGTCCGTGAGCAGAGCTGGTTCCTGTACAGTGGCTGACTTCAGTGGGTCCTTGCCATCCTTTGCTTGCAGATTCACACGGCAGCCCAGAGTCCTAGGCAATTACTTGCCTATGCTTCAGGGCCCCTCACGGTTGGCTCCTTTTAATCTTCCTTTATAAATCATTAGCCTTCCTCCTTGTTTGTCTTTAACTGACAGTACAGAAATGCAGCAATTTCTGTATCTTTTTGATCAAGAATTATGTCCTCCCTAAATTCCTATGTTGAAGCCCCTAACCCCCAATGTGTTGGTGTTTGGAGATGGGTCTTCTGGTAGGTAGTTAGGTTTGGATGGGGTTATGGGGGTGGGAGCTTCATGATGGGCTTAATGGCCCAAGAAGAAGAGGCACTACAGAGCTTGCTGTCTTTTTTCTCTGCACCATGTGAGGACACAGCGGAAAGGTGGCCGTCTACAAGCCGGGAATAGGGTCCTCCCCAGAGACCACCAATGCTGTCACCCTGATTTTAGACCCCCAGCCTCCAGAACTGTGAGAAAGGAATTGTTGTTTAAGCTGCCCATTCTGTGGCATTTTATTATAGCACCTCAAGCTCACTGAGACAGGGTAGTTATAGCATTGTAACTCCCATCTCACTGGAGACATAGACTATAATTAATGCCTCTATATGCTTCAAAACTGGAGATATGTTAGACTAAGTTATTTGTGAAGTACTTAACTCTAGTTTAATAGCATGCATTTCCTAGATATAAGAAGAAAATAACACGTGGTGGGTGGAAAATGAGCATATTACTGAGTTGGACATGCAAGAAATTTAGCTGAGAGTCCAGAGTCTTTAGTGAGTGTCAAGTTATAGAAGGAAAACTAGCTTTTCTCTAAAAATGTTTTGGATGTTTCCAAGTTACGTGTTCTCTCTTGGGATAGATGTTCAGTCAGTTAAAAGTCCAACTTCCTCTCCAGCTGTTTTCCTCCTCCTGTGCGTCCTAAGATGGCATCTGAGTCTGGGTAGCTCACTATACCTCATTGCCATTGAGGGAGGGGTCCTTCAGTCTGCTCCGGAGGAGATGTATGCCCTGGTTTTGCATCGCCACTGAGTGCCTTGTGTACCCTTGTTGCTAATGTCTCGGCAGGTGGACTGTTGCATCTACTCTGAGTACAGTCAGGGTCTGTTGGTGAGTCCTTGCTGACTTTGTCCCTCTTCAGCTTTCCCTGAGGCTTTACCACCTGCATCGTGGCCCATGCACTGCCCTCACAGACAATCCCACTACAGGCATCTGGCTCTCGATTCCACAAATGTCCTCCTAGAGGGCATAGGCCAAGCCTGCCTTCATTCTGCTTGGTGTGATGGGATACTGATTAAACCCTTGCAAAGAAGTACCAAGAAAGGGGAGATAATTGGAAATGGTGTGGCTACGAATATTGAAAACACGGTTTGATGATAGCCACATGTAGTTGTCATAATGCTGAAACGCACAATGTAAACTCTAGTGCGATGAAGTAAATATTATGTAGAACTTAGGACTTTCCTTGTGGATGCATGTTTTATTAGATATTAATGAATATTTTCCTTTTACCAAATGACTGTTACAACAAACCTCAAAACTAAGATAGCATCAGAAACATATGTTTTGGTATTCCCTTGTCAACTGTGTTTCATAAGCCCTAAGCAATTCTAAGGAGGCTCAAACAATCCTTGTCTTTAAAACATCATAAACTGAAGTCTTTCATTTTGAGTTATATTGTTCCACTGGATCTACTTTGCCCTGAAAATTATAAGTAAAAATGTCTAGAGTCTTAAAATAATTATTTATTTAGGAGTTTTCCCTAGATATGAAAATAATGATGATAATTGAAATGGTATCTACTTTGTTAACATGAGGCCAATGTCTTCAGTTGTGCTTGTGTTCTGATTTTCTTCATTTTCTTTTCTTGGTTTCCAGTTCCTTAGATAAACATTACATAAGTCCCCTATCCTAATTATATTTTAAGAGTAATCTTCATTTTTCCTATATCTTTTAATTTGACTTTGATCAATATTATACCCATTAATATTAAAAGTATCTGTTTTTAATAACAACAACAAGAGCAGCAAAAAACTTTGCCTCAACAGGAAAATACTAGAACTGAGGCACAAATCCTGAGACTCTCCTGTCAATCTTTGGAGATAAGGAAGCTACCACTCTGAGATATTAAGTGAACGATCCATTGTCAATCAGATACTAGAAGAAATAGGATTCTTAATTCTAGGCTTCATAACTCTTGGTCCAGGGCTGTTGCTTTATAATCCTAAGATCGATTTTAAATGTAAACTTAGAGATATTAATAAATCCTTTTCAGAATGATAGTGCAATGTTTCTAGATTTGGAAATTGCTATACATTACGATTCATCCCATTCATTGTGTGTTGAGTATGTGTTGTATGTCAGAACCTGTGCAAAGCACTTGTCATAGAAGAGCTCATTTACATCTAAGAGTAACCTGGTAATATTATCATTGCTGTTATGATTTCTATTCGATAAACAACAGGAGGCTCAGATAGGTAAAGTCACACGTCCACAGTTGCATTGCTGGTGAGTGACACGGCAGAATTTGAACCCAGACTGCTGGCTTCCCGAGCACAATGACTAGTGAATTTCCCTTGGGAGGCTGAAGTTAGCCACAGCTGCCCCACTTGTTTGTTTGGAGGCTAGAAAACTGGGAATTTTGTAATTTACCTTGTTCTTTTTCTATACTGCTTATTAAATAAACAGCACCATAATTGTGACTCATCTCTACCAAATTAAATGATTTTCTAGAATGATTTTTCCATGCCAAACTCCTGGCTCTATATTGCTTTCCTGCTTTTACTTCCCACTGCCTCTTTTTTCTACCATTCTCTTGTTTTAATATATTTTATCTTGTGCTGTATGTAGCGTTACACACTTTTTTATGTGTACATATACATGCACTGTATGCATCCTTACAAATCTCTTTATAACCTTTTGTGGAGCAAAGTAGGGCACAGACAAATAGAAAACAAATAAATAAATGACTCAACCTCAAATCGCTTTACTGAAAAGCTAGAATAGTGCACATTAATTTTTCATGAATATGGGGCAAACTGTGAGAAATCCAGAAGCAAATATTGAAAGAGCCCCAGTATATCCAATCACAAGCTCTGCAAGATGGAAAGTGTAAGCAGGGTTTATTGGAAGAGGAACTGGGCAGTCCTGGGTCACTCACAGAGGTTCACTCCAGCAGGATGAGCTGGATAATTACTGTCTCACAACAGCATAAATTAGTTAGACATGACTTTTTGATGACTGCTCTGTTTTTTCTCTCATATTATTCCAATAAGAATTTTATTTTTTTAATTGAAGTATAGTTAATTTACATTGTTGTGTTAGTTTCAAGTGTACAGCAAAGTGATTTGGTTTTATCCTTTTTCAGATTCTTTTCCATTATAGGTTATTATAAGATATTGAGTATAATTCCCTGTGCTCTACATTAAGCCTTTGTTGGTTATCTATTATATGTATAGTAGTGTGTATGTGTTAATCCCAAACTTCTAATTTATTTCCCCCCGCTCCCCTGTTTTTTGGACTACAGCAAGTTTTATATCAGAAACCCAAATAAAAAACACTGGTTGACTCAAGTAAAAAAATCCATTGAAACTGTTCACTGTGTTGTATACAAAGAACTATGCCAAATAAACATTGCATTTTCCTGTTGTGAGAGATCTCGTGTGGGCACTGTCTCAATTTCTGATCTTAATAATTTGGAACCACTGGCAAATATCCTTATAAATGTAGAATGGCAGGTTAAATTATCACATGGGTGTAACTATGCCAGAATCATAAAAACACATCCCATGTTTTATTATAAAGAAACAGCCCATGAAATATATTTTACTGCCACCTGCAGATGTTTAAGAAGAAAATAACTTTCCAATATTTTATTTACCAAATGATGCTAAAAATGGATTTCATAAACTGTATTATTCTATTTAATTTTTTTCTTGCTAATATCCTATCTAAAACAACAAAGTGAATAATAAACTCTTCATGGTGAAATTAACCTCTCTAGATTCCCATTATGAGATATCCAAATGCAATTTTATTCCTCATCTGAATAATTGATATATTTTTAGAACATCTGGGTAAATCTGGAAATTCAGCAGTATTCATTAGGCTAAACTACTTTGTTGCTGTTTGTTTCTTAAATTCTCTAAACCAAAAAGCAAACTTAAGCCCTACAATCCTAGGTTTCTGTGTAGAAATTGCTTTAGTTCAAATTATATTAAAAATATGTATAAAGGATGACTTTATAACTTTGAAAACATATATTTCAGTTTGAAAATGACATGGTAATTAAATTGAAATTGACTAAGTCAGACAACATTATATATTTGCTAGGACTTTGATTTTTGTCAGGAGAATGAATACGCTTTATTATTCAAATGCCTCCACCGTGTTTAAACCCATCGCTGTGGAAAGAGAAACAACCAAAGCAGTTGTCTGTTCCCTCCAAATTTAGCAGAGAATTCAATAACTTCCAGAGTAGGCAGGATTAGATACTCATTGTCAGACGAGTTGCTCAAAATCTGTAGCACAATTGCCCAATTCTGTGCTACAGATTTTTTTTTTTAATGTTCTACTTCAGAATACTAAAATGCAGAAATATGTAAAATATGCAAACATTTTCATTTGCAAGTCACAGTAAGAACATAGGAGATAAACAGATTCTATTTAATATTGTAGCATTACCAGTTGAACTCAACTCACTAAAGACACAATCTTTATTAATAACTTAATCAGAATTTATTATCCCAAACAAATTTCCAAACATAGTACTTATTTCTAATCAGTGAGAAAATTTTGCTAACCTTTTCCCCTTTACTAATTGGACACTCTGCCTCCTCATTTAGATTATGCCAACAGACGACCCTAGTCGGTGAGTAAAAACCAATTCTGCAGTTAAACCTTTAGCAGTGCTGGCCCAGGAGCATGCTTAAAAATATTGCATTAGAACTATCCTGACAGTCATAACTTCAGGGCAATTTAGGAACTACCTTCAGCTCAGCTCCAATCTGAAAATTGGCCTTCTTGCCAGAAAGTTAAATTTTAGAAATTTTACCCACCAGCAGAACATGGGTCAGAAAATGGAGGCAACAGAGAGAGAAAACACGTATACGCACAAAAGGGAGGTTCCTGTAGGCTGTTGACTATAGCCCAATACAAATACCATTTGCAAATATCATGACACAGAGAGTGTGATTTTTTTTCCTGACACTCATGACTCTTTTATTTACTCATTTTTAAAGGGACACAAAACAAATTTTTAAAGTACTGTAAAATGCCTAATTTTGAATCTTTCCATTCAAAATATGTGAAATATATCTTGAGAAGCCTTAACGAGTATAGCTTGGTGGGTCTGAATTAACTCTGTACTTTTTAGAACTTTTTGCCCAGGATTAGCCTGAGTTCTAGTTAGGGGAAGAAGGTGTAAATATGCCATTTTTATTCTTTAATCAGTTTCTTGGTAGTAACTATCCCTCCTCCTGCATATGCTGTAGGCTGAATTTGTGCAGACAGCATACCTGCATCTAGAGGGGCACCAGCTCTGTGCAGTGAGCAGGTAGAAATCAGAGTAAGTAGATGGTCTCCTGGAATGGATGTTCATTTGCAGAAACAGCGGGAACATGTCTATCCTCTTCTTGCAGCCTCGGGAGGGAACGAGGGGAAAGAGGGCTGTAAATGTGCCCCTGGGCACAAGGGCAAGGAGCAAATAAATGCAAAAGGAACTTGTACTCTTCTTGCTTAATTAGTTTCAAATCCCTAGGACTTTTATCACATGCCTAGCCATGTGATAAATATAGGACAGTAAAAAGAAAATGCTGGAAAGTTTAGCAGAGCACAGCATCAGCTATTATTAATCTGATGAACTTTTCACTTGTAACCTTTGAAAGTACAGTTACCATAAAGTGAAGCATGCATGGGAAAAAAAATTCCTGTAGAAGACATTTTTAGGATTTTAAAATGTATAAGGATGGGCAACATTAAGCAAAAATTTAAAGCCCTATTAAATTTTTCATGGTTAAGAATTTTTAATGAACTGTATAACAGTTAGATTGACACACATCAGGTTACTTTTTAAAACACATCAAATATGTGCTCCTGAGCATGTTTTGAAAATTATATTTTCAAGATACTTTGGTATATTGAGGAACTCTATAGAAATCACTTTTTTAAGGTACTGGTATTCCTATTCACTTAGTTTCTTTTCAACCTCTAACTCTAATTTTATTATTTGTTTACATAAAGTAAGTGCTGATAACATTTGTATGAGCAAAATATATTCTAACTATACTATTTGCAGTGTTTACGGAAAAATAAAACTTGTTCAAAAATACCTGGAAGATTTCTGCTTCTGGATGAGATGAAGTATTTGGGACCAGATTTGCCATTCTCCCATGAATAGGTACAAAAATAAACATGATAGATGACACATCTGTGCCCAAATATGAGACAACAGACAGCACGACTGTTACCCCTGAGATAAGGGACACAAACGAGGCAGGTGTAGAGTTGTCCCAGCTTTCTGCCTGTACCACAGGCAGGAGGAGAAAGCAAAGTGCAACGTAATGGTCTCATGAGTGAAAGAGACAGAGGACGGCGCTCAGGGAGGCTGATGTGGCTGTAACTTGAGGACATCGTCTCAGAGAGATTGGAGCTCTGCAGAGACAGAGGTCCCCCAAATCTGTGCAAGGGTCCCCTTGAGCTGGTTGCTAAATACCAAGCAAAACTGTGGGAGGTCAGGTAGAATGTTCAGGGAACTGTAAAGCAAACAATTCCCAGAGCTCGTTCAGGTCTGTGAGATGTTCAAGTCTGACACAGACTTCGGAGTCCTAATCAAACATCAGGGACGTTCTGGATACACCTAACAAGAGTTCCACCTTACTAGTGTGGGAATCGCACTCTTCTCAGAGGCTCCCAATGGTCCACACCTCCTGGGACTCATGCTCTCTCCTCCTTAAGTGTGAGCAGAGCATAGGGCCTTGCTTATAATCAGTAAAATACAGCAAAAGTGATGAGATCTAATGTCTGAGATTAGATTCAAAGAAGATACTGGTTTATGTCTTAATGCCTTCTCTCTCGACGGCTTGCGCTGGTGGAAGCCAGCTGACATATTGTGAGCTGCGCTATGGACAGGACCGTGTGGCAAGGAACTAGGGAGATCTCCAGCCTGCAGCTCATGAAGCACTAAGTCTTGTGAACAACCACTCAGGTGTTCCAGGAAGAGAGCATTTCAGTGACTGCAACCCTGGGGGGCACCTGATTACAGCCTCAGGAGAGACTAGGAGCCAGGGGAGCTCATGCCCGATTGCTGTCCAGCAGACACTGTGGGATAAGAAATGCATGTTGTGTTGTGTTGTGTTGTTTTAACTTTTGTGCTTTGGGATAATTTGTTATATGGCATTAGATAACTACCTGGAAGTGGGGAGCTACCATAATAAATATCTGAATAAAGATGATTAACACAAGGGCTAAACTAGCCTTAGAGTAAAAGCTATTACAGACTGTTAGCAGAGCTTAAAACAAGCCTTCGAAATCTCAAGCTGATTAGCAGTAATGTATACATTAGCAGATTAAAGTCCAACTTTCTAAAAGGAAGGCAACCGAAGCTGGCATTCAACAATGTAAAATTCACAGTATCCAACTTCCAATCAAGAATTACTATTGATATATGAGAACAAAGGAAAATGTGACTTGTTAAAGGGAGAAACAGATCCCTAAATAATAACGATAGAATTAATAGACAGGACTTTAAAACAACTATGACAAATATTCTTGAGGATTTAAAGGAAAACATGAACACCCTGAGAGAAATTAAAGCTATGTATGAAAGAACTAAATAGAACATTTAGAGCTTTATATAGTTCATGCACTATATAAACTTAAAATTTTACTGAATGGTTTTAACAGCAGATTAGCTACTGCACAAAAGATCTATGAATCTCAAGACACGGAAATAAAATTCTTCTGTGACTACATTAGGGAAAAATATAGAAAGACTAAAAAAATATAAAAATAGTGCCTCTGAGACCTGTGATCCCTCCTCAATGTTTTAATCAGCTGTCAGCAAAACAAAAACAGTTTAACATCTGTGTAGAGTCCCAGAAAGAAAGGTAGATAAAAGTTAAATAAATAACGGCCAAAAATTTTCCAAATTTGGTAAATACTAAATATATTCACTTCCAAAAGCTCAGTGAGTCTCAACTGGCTAAACATCAATAAAATAAAAATACCTAGGCACAACATAATCAAATTGTTAAATAACAGCAATGAGTGAAAAATCTCTTATACAAGTCAGAGCAAAAGGTGAATTATTTAGAGAGAGACAAAGATAACACAAGCTGAAAATAATGAAATATCATTGTCAAAATGCGAAAAGAAAAATCTATCATCCTAAAGGCATAACTACATAAATATCAGAGAAAGTAAACTTTAGGAAAAGGAATTATACTTGAAAAAAAGATTACAAAATAATAAAGTGGAAAATTCATTAAGAAGATGTTACAACCTCAAATGTATATGCCCATACTAACAAAAGCTCAAGGTGCAGGAAGCAGCTGCTGACTGAACTAAAAAGCAAATAGAAAAATCCACAATCATACGTGGGCAATTCAACACTTCTCTCACAGTAGTTGATAAAGACTTGGTCAAGAGTATTAAGCAATGTAAGTTACTTGCCATTTGTGAAATTTTTTATTCAGCACCGGCAGAATAAACATTCTTCCCAATAGCATATGGACCTTTCATCAAAATAGACCTTATGCTGAGTTATAAGACATGTCTTAATAAATTAAAAAGACTGAAACTATAAAGACTGTATTTTGCATGTAACAGAATGAAATTTTAAATTGACAGTAGAAATGCATCTAGAAAATTTCCAGATACTTGAACATTAATCAGAACATTTCTACAAAACCATGATCAAGGAAAATTCACAAAGCTTTTAAAAATATTCCTATTTGAAAAAAAATAAACATAATATGTCAACATTTGTGAGATACAGCTCATACAATGCTTAGAAAGAAATTTAAGGCTTTAAATAATTATATTAGAACAAAGAAAGGTCTAAAGTAATTTGTATTAGCACCTAAAGAAGTGAGGAAAAGAAAAGAAAACAAATTCAAGGCTAATAGAACACAAGTAAATAATAAGAGAAATCAATATAATCAAAGGATTTTCCCAAAGGTCAGGAAATAATAAACTTCTGTCTAGACTGATAGAAAACAAAAGAGTGAAGACACAAATTATCAAAAGGAGGAATGAAAGAGAGAGCTCCAGATTTTACAGATATTAAGACAATAAGGGGATATTATGAACAATTTTGTGCCCATAAATTTGACAATTACATAAAATTTAAAAATTATTAGAAAGACACAAATTACCAGAAATGATTCATCTCTAAATACAAGGTAATTAATATATTGTGTATTATATTGCATCATGGAAAACGAGTGAAAAATTCAAATCGTTTTTGCTATCAATACCTATGGTTGATTACCATACCCCTGAGTTAATATTTTAAGACTGTATTTATTACTAACTTTCTAGGAAGAATAATGGGTATGCTGTTGTGTACGTAGCTGGTGCTTAACATCATTACTGATTAGGGATTATAGGATACGACCATTATGGGATTCCAATACAAGGCCAGTAGAATGGTGCCAATGAGAAGCCTGCATGCCATACACTGGAATACCAAACAGGGAAGAATTGCAGCTCCCGTGCGTAGCTGGTGGAAGGTGCAAGCACAGCCACTCTGGAAAACAACTTGGCAACATACACTCACCACACAATACAGCCATTCCACTCCTAGGTATTCCCCCAGTTGAAATGACAAACATACGCTTGCACATATGTTGCAGCCCAGAATTGGAACCCAGCAGGTGAATGGATGAACTGTTTTATTCATATTAACCCCAAAATGGAAACAAGCCGAATATCCATCAGTCATGAACGGATAAACAAACCGTGGTACACGCAGTGGAATACTGCTCATGAATAAAAAGAAGATAAACTACTGATACACACAACAAACACAAATCTCAAAAACATGCTGAGACACAGAAGGATGACACAAAAGAGGCGTAATTTTGTTTGTGTGAAATTCTACCACATGTAAAACTAATCTATAGTGACAGAAAGAAGGTCATGCTTACCCAGAGCCAGGGTGGCAGGGTGGGGACATTTACTACCTAAAGACATGAGGGAAGTGGTCTGCATCTTGATTGTGGTGTAGCCAGTGCCAAAACCTATAAATCTGTACACTCAAAATACAAGCATTTTATTGTGTATAAAGATTTCCTCAATGGAATGGAGTAAAACATTTTTTTAAAAAAAGAAACACATTCCTGGAAGATTTTTCTCAGTATTCAAATGTTTTGATATAACAAAAAATAAGTTATAAACTTTAATACTATGAAATCTACACTCTAGAAATAAAATCACAAAACCTAAATCTATTTGAGTTTACACTATATCCGACGCAAGAATCAGCATGTTTCCTTTGCCATAGTCAAACATCATACAGAAAATTGAAATTTTGATAAATATGAACTTCTCTTCTGCCCAAAAAGAAGCAAGGAAAAAGAAAGGAAAAGGAGTGAGAGAAAATGAGCAAAAAAAAAAGAAATAAAGTTGTATTATATGGTTACAGTTATCTGCCATAGATAATATACTCAAAAATTCCTGAACTGGGAGATAAGAAGAGAGATCATTGCGCAGGTCAGTGGCCTGAAGGAAAATATTGATTTTCAGACTGCCTGGGACCCATACTTGAAAATACCTGTATCAGGCTCATATATCCCTTTGGGGTAGAGTCTGCAAAGATAGAATCGCTTACTCAGAGGAAGAGAGAGTCACACACAGCATACTTATTCAGTCTAATAGGGAAATTTGGAGCAGAGCTCTCCAAGTGGCTTACACATGTGATGCGGAGATGGAGGTGATCCACGGAGATGTGAAAATAAATAAGGAAACTTCTGTTTCTGTTGTTTTACCTAAATTTTTCAATTAAGCTTTTTAACAATTAACATGTTGATTGGGGATTCTCATTTTTCCCAATTTCAGTACGATTGGTGTTAAGTGGGTCACCATGGTAACCACCACCTCCAGAAGGATTATACTTTCCTGTTTCTTGTATTTTTTTTTTTTTTTTTCCAGCCTGGGCTCTGTAAGCACTTACCTTTCACTGTGGGGAAACAGTCAATGATTCTGCCATTGCATTATGAGGGGGATAGTTTTTCTAGCCTTAAAAAAAAAAGGAAGGGAATTTTTTTTTCAGATGCAAAGAATTTTCCTTAATACAGCACACCCTCAAAAGCCAAACACAGCCCTTTGAGCCAGGGTGCCAGATGCAGGCACACACACGGTGGTGATTGTTTGGTGGAAGTGCCTCCCCCCACCCCACCCCGGTGATGTCTAAGTATTTCCCTGGGGCTTGCTCTGTCCTTTGGCATTCCAGTGAGGGACTCTATCTTTTCACCCCCCATGAACAAGGAATGGCCCGTACAGGGACTTATTGCACAAGAAAACAAGAAGAATGAACTCATTCTAAAGAATTACAAACTTTTCAGCAAGTCCAAATATATTTTTTCAGTGGCAGTGAATTATTAGGTTATTATCTGTACAAATCTCCACAAAATTCCACTTGCTACCTTTGTTTACTTTGAATAGCAATTAGCTCTTCAGTGTGTCAGCACCCTGACTTTGGAGTTTCTAGAAAGAAATCAGTTAGTAGAATCAGAAAAGCACATTTTTGTGTTCCATAGCTGTTTACTTAAATGCACATTGCAGTTTTCAGAAGTGGTTTTTCCCTCATTGCCTGTATTTGCATAATGTTTATTGCTAAAAGGCTTATTCAAGAGTCATGAAAGTTTGAAGTTTGGAGTGTGTGCTTTAATCAAGGCTGTGGTTTCTGCATCTGGAATTATGTGGTTATTCCGAAAAGTCTAATTTGGTGTATGGTTTTCTATAACTTTTTACCAGTAAGTTATTTCCAAAAAAAAAAAGGACACAGGCTTTGGAATAACACTACTTTCAATTTGTAGTGTATATGCATTCATGGACTATTTGCTTATTTGAACTGATGTATTCAATTATGTATATGATAGTTACATAATTGGAATATGATTTTCTGCATAAGGATGATGTCATCTTTTCTAGCAGAGGAAGTAAGATATTTGGAACTATGAATAAAAGACATTTTATTCCTGGCTCTTCATTTATTCTTTGGAAATTCTTAGACTCACATACAGTTTCCATTTCCATCTGTAATCCAAAATGCTGGTAGAGCAGTAATATTGTTCATCAGATCTGAAAGAGGTTTATCTCACATTATTTTGAATCTCTGAAAATGAAAACACCATTCAGGGTTTTAAATACCCGCTTCTGATTTCCAATCCATCTATTCTTACATATATAGAGAATTCAACTGTTGTTTCCTTTTTAAATATTTTCATTTATTTTTATTAAAAAAGATACAAATCTTACATTAGTGTATTGATAATAAATGTATAAAATTAGAATTATATACATTTGCCTAAATATACATCATCATTTTTTCCTGAATCTGGAGAATGGAGTAATGCACTCCACAGTTCTCACAAGTTTTCATCAAATTCTCTCCTCTCCACAAGGGAAGGGATCTTCTGTTGATTATGCAGTATTTGAGCTGGTGCCCGGGTCTGCACAGTCTGTCAGAAAGAAAGCTGATTGACCATATTTTAAGAAGAAATTTTCCTTGTTATAAATGATGCAAAGATTAGTGATTATAAGTAACAATTTTAACCTTTATTTTTACTTTTAGAATCCTCAGGTCAATATCTGGTAAATTTTCTTTAATTTCCCTGTTGACTATAGCCTTCAGGAAATATTTCAGTAGAGATCGTAGTCATATTCTATGAGGTTTTCATTCTGTATCTGTTTACTTTGTTCAAAAAAATGACCTGGAAAATTAAAAGAAAATTATCATCTATATGATTTCTTACTTCCAAAAGTAAGAACTATTTTTGTATCCAAAATCCATGAAAACACACACAAACACACACAGTTTCCACCATTTTTGTCTCATATGGAATCATATTCTGGAGTTACCAAGCCATCCCAAATTTCAACTGCCATATAGTGTCCTTCTTATTCTTCAACTAAATCAGTCAGTCACCAAATATTTATTCTGTGCACATATATATTCAAAGTTTTAAGCTAGGCTTTGGGAATATACTTAGTTTGACTTTAAGTGAACAAATACAAATTTCTACCAATATATACTTTTCTATAAAAAATGTAATCTCAAAGTAGCAAGTAAAGAGTCTAGGGTGGGAGATTCCTAAAAGATATCTCTGTAAATTACAGTAATTTTCTTTTCTTTTGGAAAAGAGACCAAATCAGAAACTCAACTTTGCAATGAGTAGATACAGTATAAATACAGTTTTTACTTAAATTTTGCAATAAGTGGTAAGGAGTTATTTCTAACCTCTCTTTACAAATAAAGGATAATGGCAACTTTAATGCTTCGCAGTTACTACCGAAAACGTTTTTTTACCTAAATGTTCTCATTCATTACGTTTGGAAATTGAAGCCCATGTTTTTAATTAAAGTATTAACTAAAGTTGTATTCATCTATTTTTTTTTTAATTTCCAAAATTATCCTCGATGCATAGAAAAGGTTTTGATAAGCAGATAATGGAGGGAAATAATCTCAGTTGAACAAACATACCACTCTGAACCCTAATACCTTCTCCCAAGTTGCCTCTTCATTGTTTGCTGCTAATTCTCATGGCTCTCTAGGTGTTCAGTCCTCTTCAATTCTGACACTAAAACAGCTGTTTTATATAAAATAAAAAGGAAAACTGCTTCCCAGAACCTGAGAGAGGGTGTGGCTGGTAGTAGGCATAGTATAGCAGTGACAGCAGTTATTGGCAAGTACGGTTATTATTCGAATATCAGCTCCACACTTACGCATACCTTTCCTTCCCTTCTGCTAATGCGCTGTGTGAAACCCAGTTCTTGGGACCAAACTCCCTCTGTTTCTTTCTCAAGAGTGATTTTCCTCTTGGGACCCACATTCTCTGCCATTAACACTTGACTCAGTCACCTAGCGATTCCCAGGTTTTCAGGCACATCTGTGGAAACGTGAGGCCCTGATGAGAATAGAATTCATTGATTTTGTCTGGGATGGTCTTTTGCTTCATTGTTTTAAAAATTACTAGGGCTTTATCTTCCTATTTTTAGTAGTGATATGTGTTTTCATTAGCGGCTACAGTCTTCTTTGGCATATTCTTAGGTAATAGATTACAGTCTTATCTTACAAGGCTTATCTTGACTCTGAAATATATCTGAACTTCATCTTATTACCATCATTTACGAAATAAATCATCTCCCCCAGAATCACCTGGGGAGCTTTTAAAGCTACTGATGCCCTGGCCCCCACTGGAGTTAGGGCTGGACATTTTTTACGTTTCCCAGGGGATCCCAATATAAAGCCAGCATCAACTGCCATTGAAATAACACACTCACTGGTCAGTCTGTCGTGGGCAAGATGCCCATCCCTGGCATACCATTCACCTTCCTTAGAGCAATCACTTAAGGTCAATAACTTCACATCACATTGATTGATCATTCGCCAAATTGGAATCCCTGCGCTGACTGAAGAGCCAAAGGTAAACAAGGCGTGGTTTCTAGCGACAACAAAAAGAATATTCTCAATGTTTCCACAGGAATAAAAAGTTTTCTGCCTTCATTCCCCCCCCACCCACCCACCCAAATATAGACTCTCACCCAAATTTATTTTTCTGTATTTAATTTTGTGCCTTCTAAGGGCAAGCAACATCACTTCAGATGATTTGTTTATCATTCACTGCTTTAATAATACTGTTTGCATACGAACTATTTTATGGCTGACAAACACAGTTTAAAGGTTTGGGAGGGTGAAAACCAGATACCGCTGGACTCTGGCCCCATGTGTAGTGATTAAATGGTGGAAACAACTATAGTTGACAGCAGCGTCTTTCCAGAGATAATGTCAGAAATCATTTCTCTAACAGATGGGTAATAAAACAGAGAGCTTCGGTTAGATTCTCTGCCAAATGTTTGCAGCACTAAATAAAGCTCTGTGAGTCTAATTTAAGTCATATGCAGTCCAGACCTGACTGTCCCGTGTGGTCATCGCTAGCCACATGTAGATGTTTACATCAATGAAAATTAAATATAACTTAAAAACTCATTTTCTCAGTTGCAATCGCTAGACTTCAAATGCTCACTAGGCACATGTGGCTGGTGGCCCAATATTGGACTGTGCAGAATTACAAAACTTTATAAAACTTTTCCATCATTATAAAATGCTCTATTAGACAGTGCTGGTCTAGATAGTTTTTTTAAAGTGCTAAGTAAAATGAGAAGGAGAGCAAGAGGAAGATTCACATGGAAGACCCAATCATCCATTTCACGTTACACTATATGCAAGAAATATGGAGTTCGTGATAATTCCTGACCTTCTTAATTGCTGTCGTTTATATTCCTTCTGATGGAATTTCCTAGGACATATTTACTACGTGTACTGCATTTAACCATGAAAGAATCACTGAAAAATGGCAAAATCTGCTAATAAGAAGGAGGTACATACCTTTTTAATTGACCTGGGTTATCTACAACTTACTGTTGTTGATTTCAATTTTGTTAAAATCATCTGCTCCCAAGTTGGCAGAAGGCATAGCTCAGGAGGTGACAAACCACTTCTGCTAGATCTGACTCATAAGGAAGAGGCGATAGTAAACATTTAAAATCTATTTACATCGTGCCTGGGTGGCCAATTAGTGTGTGTGCAGGCATTTGATATATGGCTGCTCTTTGCACAGAAGCAGCGCTGTTGTCTACAAAGTTGCTCACAGCTGGACACCGGGTCAGGGCTTGGGCGGTGGTAAATAGCAGGGCATGTCTGATAAAGACTGAGCAATGACTGTCCAATTAGAGCTTCAATAAGTCACTCCCCATGCACATAAGTGGCTGCCCATGAGAGATTCATGGTTGTTTATCTTGTTTTTTATCAAATTTCAACCAAAACAAAATCCATGGACACAGGCTGAGCCAAAGGAGACTGAATTTAAAATAAGATGACAGTGACATCTATCAGGTAATCCTTCCAAGTAAAGCACATGCCCACCCTTAGGTCTGTAGGTAGCAGAGGATTTTAGCTTACCTCTCCCTTTTTATTCAACCACCTTGTTGGGAAGTTGCTGACTGGCGTTGCAAAAATGTACTAAATGCAAAAGCAATGGATCATTTTCACCCCTAATTCCTGTGATTCTACCAGCCCACTGAAAAGTCCAAGAGACTAACAACTAGATGAATCACTCTTTCGTCTTTGCTCTACAATCAAAGCGTGCAGGCAGCAGTGGGCCTAAGTACCATTTTAAAGAAAGGAGGGTGAGTGGGAAGCCGATAGCTCACAGAGGTGTGAAGCAGTCTTCGTAGCTGCACCTGTCAACAGAATCCGTTTTGAACTGTACTTGCAGACACTATATAGATGGTGTAGCCAGTACCAAGGGAGGTGTGATTAACAGTGGGTGACAGAAATTCATCTCTAAAAAGTATCAATTCTTCTCTTTGATATGCATTTTGTGCCGGATTCAACCAGAGTGGGCATTTTGTAATTGTCGTGCACTCATTATTTAGTTATGTTGTGTATTTACAGAGTTTACCAAAGGACTTTATGATGTATTCAGAATGTTTTACAGGGAAGGACATTTTGATTTGTTCTAGTTTATTGTCAGTAAAAAAAAAAATTTACATTACAAATAAATCTCTGTACATAGCGGGAGGAATAAGCAAACAGAGGCCAAGGCAGAATAGCGTGGGTATCTGTCAAGTTAGCCTTAATTGTGCTATTACAAAAAATAACCTGGATTGACCTTCAAGATGGCAGAGGATTAAGACGTGGAGGTCACCTTTCTCCCCACAGATACATCAGAAATACATCTACATGTGGAACAACCCCTACAGAACACCTACTGAATGCTGGCAGAAGACGTCAGACCTCCCAAAAGGCAAGAAACTCCCCACGTACCTGGGGAGGGCAAAAGAAAAAAGAAATAACAGAGACAAAAGAATAGGGACGGGACCTGCACCAGGGGGAGGGAGCCGTGAAGGAGGAAAGGTGTCCACGCACCAGGAGCCCCTTCGCGGGCGGAGACTGCGGGTGGCGGAGGGGGGAGCTTCGGGGCCGCGGAGGAGAGCGCAGCCACAGGGGTGCGGAGGGCAGAGCGGAGAGATTCCCGCACGGAGGATCGGTGCCGAGCAGCGCTCACCAGCCCGAGAGGCTCGTCTGCTCCCCCGCCGGGGCGGGCGGGGCTGGGGGCTGAGGCTCGGGCTGCGGTCGGATCGCAGGGAGAGGACTGGGGTTGGCGGCGTGAACACAGCCTGAAGGGGCTAGTGCGCCACGGCGAGCCGGGAGGGAGTCCGGGAAAAGTCTGCAGCTGCCGAAGAGGCAAGAGACTTTTTCTTACCTCTTTGTTTCCTGGTGCGCGAGGAGAGGGGATGCAGAGCGCCGCCTAAACGAGCTCCAGAGGCGGGCGTGAGCCGCGGCCGTCAGCGCGGACCCCAGAGACGGGCGTGAGACGCTAAGGCTGCTGCCGCCGCCACCAAGAAGCCTGTGTGCGAGCCCAGGTCACTCTCCACACCGCCCCTCCCGGGAGCCCGTGCAGCCTGCCACGGCCAGGCTCCCGTGATCCGGGGACAACGTCCCCGGGAGAACGCACGGCGCGCCTCGGGCTGCTGCAACGTCACGACGCCTCTGACGCCGCAGGCTCGCCCCGCCTCCTCCGTACCGCTCCTTCCCCCCGCCTGAGTGAGCCAGAGCCCCCGAAGCAGCTGCTCCTTTAACCCCGTCCTGTCTGGGCGGGAACAGACGCCCTCAGGCGACCTACACGCAGAGGCGGGGCCACATCCAAAGCTGAACCCCGGGAGCTGTGCGAACAGAGAAGAGAAAGGGAAACCTCTCCCAGCAGCCTCAGGAGCAGTGGATTAAATCTCCACAATCAACTTGATGTGCCTGCATCTGTGGAATACCTGAATAGACAACGAATCATACCAAAATTGAGCTGGTGGACCTTGGGAGCAACTGTAGACTTGGGGTTTTCTGTATGCGACTGAGTAGTTTCTGATTTTTATGTTTATCTTAGTATAGTTTTTAGCACTTGTTATCATTGGTGGATTTGTTTATTGGTTTGGTTGCTCTCTTCTTTTTTTTATTACTTAAACAATATTTTTAATTTTAATACTTTTTTTTATTTTAATAACTATATTTTATTTTATTTTTTCCATTCTTGCTTTAATTTTCTCACTTCTCTTATGAGCCATGTGGCTGACAGGGTCTTGGTACTCCAGCCAGGTTTCAGGTCTGAGCCTCTGAGGTGGGAGAGACGAGTTCAGGACATTGGTCCACCAGAGACCTCCCGGCCGCATGTAATATCAACCAGTGAGAGCTCTCCCAGAAATCTCTCTCTCAACACTATGACCCAGGTCCACTCAATGACCACCAAGCTCCAGTGCTGGACACCCCATGACAAACAACTAGCAAGACAGTAACACAACCCCACCCATGAGAAGAGAGGCTGCCTAAAATCATAATAAGGCCAAAGACACCCCAAAACACACCACCAGATATGTTCCTGCCCACCAGAAAGACAAGAGCCAGTCTCATCCACCAGAACACAGGCACCAACCCCTCCACCAGGAAGTCTACACAACCCACTAAGCCAATCTTACCAACTGAGGGCAGACACCAAAAACAATGAGAACTATAAACCTGCAGCCTGCAAAAAGGAGACCAAAAACACAGTAAGTTAAGCAAAATGAGAAGACAGAGAAATATGCAGCAGATGAAGGAGCAAAGTAAAAACCCACCAGGCCAAACAAATGAAGAGGAAATAGGCAGTCAGCCTGAAAAAGAATTCAGAGCAATGATAGTAAAGATGATCCAAAATCTTTTTTTTTTTTTTTTTTAGAAATTCACGTTCTTATTTATTTATTTATTTTATTGATTGATTGATTGATTGCTGTGTTGGGTCTTCGTTTCTGTGCGAGGGCCTTCTCTAGTTGTGGCAAGCGGGGACCACTCTTCATCGCGCTGCGCGGGCCTCTCACTGTTGCGGCTCTCCTGCTGCGGAGCACAGGCTCCAGACGCGCAGGCTCAGCAATTGTGCCTCACGGGCCCAGTTGCTCCGTGGCACGCGGGATCTTCCCAGACCAGGGCTCGAACCCGTGTCCCCCGCACTGGCAGGCAGACTCTCAACCACTGCGCCACCAGGGAAGCCCGATCCAAAATCTTGAAAATAGAATGGAGAGAATACAAGAAATGTTTAACAAGGACCTAGAAGAACAAAAGCACAAACAAACAATGACGAACAACACAATAAATGAAATTAAAAATTCTCTAGAAGGGATTGATAGCAGAATAACTGAGGCAGAAGAACAGATAGGTGACCTAGTAGGTAAAATAGTGGAAATAACTACTGCAGAGCAGAATAAAGAAAAAAGAAATGAAAACAATTGATGACAGTCTCAGAGACCTCTGGGACAATATTAAATGCACCAACATTCGAATTAAAGAGGTCCCAGAAGAAGAAGAGAAAACGAAAGGGAATGAGAAAATATTTCAAGAGATTATAGGTGAAAACTTCCCTAATATGGGAAAGGAAATAGTTATTCAAGTCCAGCAAGCACAGAGAGTCCCATACAAGACAAATCCAAGAAGAAACACAACAAGACACATATTAATCACACTATCAAAATTAAATACACAGAAAAAATATTAAAAGCAGCAAGGGAAAAACAACAAGTAACATATGACAGAATCCCCATAAGGTTAACAGCTGATCTTTCAGCAGAAACTCTGCAAGCCAGAAAGGAGTGGCAGGACATATTTAAAGTGATGAAAGGGAAATACCTACAACCAAGGTAACTCTACCCAGCAAGGATCTCATTCAGATTTGACGGAGAAATTAAAACCTTTACAGACAAACAAAATTAATAAGAGAATTCAGCACAACCAAACCAGCTTTACAACAAATGCAAAAGGAACTTCTCTAGGCAGGAAACACAAAAGAAGGAAAAGCCCTACAATAACAAACCCAAAACAATTAAGAAAATGGTAATAGGAACATATATATCGATAATTACCTTAAATGCAAATGGATTAAACGCTCCAACCAAAAGACATAGACTGGCTGAATGGATACAAAAACAAGACTCGTATATATGCTGTCTACAAGAGACCCACTTCAGACCTAAGGACACATACAGACTGAAAGTGAGGGGATGGAAAAAGATATTTCATGCAAATGGAAATCAAAAGAAAGCTGGAGTAGCAATTCTCATATCAGACAAAATAGACTTTAAAACAAAGACTATTACAAGAGACAAAGAAGGACACTACATAATGATCAAGGGATCAATCCAAGAAGAAGATATAACAATTGTAAATATTTATGCACCCAGCATAGGATCACCTCAATACATAAGGCAAATACTAACAGCCATAAAAGGGGAAATCGACAGTAATACAATCATAGTAAGAGATTTTAACACCCCACTTTCTCCAATGGACAGATCATCCAAAATGAAAATAAATAGGGAAACACAAGCTTTAAATGATACATTAAACAAGATGGACTTAATTGATATTTATAGGACATTCCATGCAAAAACAACAGAATACACTTTCTTCTCAAGTGCTCATGGAACATTCTCCAGGATAGATCATATCTTGGGTCACAAATCAAGCCTTGGTAAATTTAAGAAAATTGAAATTGTATCAAGTATCTTTTATGACCACAACGCTATGAGACTAGATATCAATTACAGGAAAAAAATCTGTAAAAACTACAAACACATGGAGGCTAAACAGAACACTACTTAATAACCAAGAGATCACTGAAGAAATCAAAGAGGAAATCAAAAAATACATAGAAACAAATGACAATGAGAATATGATGACCCAAAACCTGTGGGATGTAGCAAAAGCAGTCCTACGAGGGAAGTTTATAACAATACAATCCTACTTTAAGAAACAAGAAACATCTCACATAAACAACCTAACCTTACACCTAAAGCAATTAGAGAAAGAAGAACAAAAAACCCCAAAGTTAGCAGAAGGAAAGAAATCATAAAGATCAGATCAGAAATAAATGAAAAAGAAATGAAGGAAATGATAGCAAAGATCAATAAAACTAAAAGCTGGTTCTTTGAGAAGATAAAAAAAATTGATAAATCATTAGCCAGACTCATCTACAAAAAAAGGGAGAAGACTCAGATCAATAGAATTAGAAGAGAAAAAGGAGAAGTAACAACTGACACTGCAGATATACAAAGGATCATGAGATTTTAATACAAGCAACTATATGCCAATAAAATGGACAACCTGCATGAAATGGACAAATTCTTAGAAATGCACAACCTGCCGAGACTGAACCAGGAAGAAATAGAAAATATGAACAGACCAATCACAAACACTGAAATTGAAACTGTGATTAAAAATCTTCCAACAAACAAAAGCCCAGGACCAGATGGCTTCACAGGTGAATTCTATCAAACATTTAGAGAAGAGCTAACACCTATCCTTCTAAAACTCTTACAAAATATAGCAGAGGGAGGAACACTCCCAAACTCATCCTACGAGGCCACCATCACCCTGATACCAAACCCAGACAAAGATGTCACAAAAAAAGAAAACTACAGGCCAATATCACTGATGAACATAGATGCAAAAATCCTCAACAAAATACTAGCAAACAGAATCCAACAGCACATTAAAAGGATCATACACCATGATCAAGTGGGGTTTATCCCAGGAATGCAAGGATTCTTCAGTACATGCAAATCAATCAATGCAATAAACCATATTAAAAAATTGAGGGAGGGCTTCCTTGGTGGCGCAGTGGTTGAGAATCTGCCTGCCAATGCAGGGGACACGAGTTCGAGCCCTGGTCTGGGAAGATCCCACATGCCACGGAGCGACTAGGCCCATGTGCCACAATTACTGAGCCTGTGCGTCTGGAGCCTGTGCTCCGCAACAAGAGAGGCCACGATAGTGAGAGGCCCCGTGCACCGTGATGAAGAGTGGCCCCCACTTGCTGCAACTAGAGAAAGCCCTCACACAGAAACAAAGACCCAACACAGCCATAAATAAATAAATAAATAAATAAATAAATAAATAAAATTTTTTAAAAAAGGGTATTAAGCAACCATTAAAGTAATAATTAAAAAAAAAATTGAAGGAGAAAAACCATATGATCATCTCAATAGATGCAGAGAAAGCTTTCAACAAAATTCAACACCCATTTATGATAAAAACCCTCCAGAATGTAGGCACAGAGGGAACTTACCTCAACATAATAAAGGCCATATATGACATACCACAGCCAACATTGTCCTCAATGGTGAAAAACTGAAACCACTTCCACTAAGATCAGGTAAACGACAAGTTTGCCCACTCTCACCACTATTATTCAACATAGTTTTGGAAGTTTTAGCCACAGCAATCAGAGAAGAAAAAGAAATAAAAGGAATCCAAATTGGAAAAGAAGAAATAAAGCTATCACTGTTTGCATATGACATGATACTATACATAGAGAATCCTAAAGATGCTACCAGAAAACTACTAGAGCTAATCAATACATTTGGTAAAGTAGCAGGATATGAAATTAATGCACAGAGATCTCTTGCATTCCTATACACTAATGATGAAAAATCTGAAAGTGAAATTAAGAAAACATTTCCATTTACCATTGCAACAAAAACAATAAAATATCTAGGAATAAACCTACCTAAGGAGACAAAAGACCTGTATGCAGAAAATTATAAGACACTGATGAAAGAAATTAAAGATGATACAAATAGATGGAGAGGTATACCATATTCTTGGATTGGAAGAATCAACATTGTGAAAATGACTCTACTACACAAAACAATCTACAGATTTAATGCAATCCCTATCAAACTACCACTGGAATTTTTCACGGAATCAGAACAAAAAATTTCACAATTTGTATGGAAACACAAAAGACCCTGAATAGCCAAAGTAACTTTGAGAAAGAAAAACGGAGCTGGAGGAATCAGGCTCCCGGACTTCAGACTATACTACAAAGCTTCAGTAATCAAGACAGTATGGTACTGGCACAAAAACAGAAATATAGATCAATGCAACAGGATAGAAAGGCCAGAGATATACCCATGCACATATGTTCACCTTATCTTTGATAAAGGAGGCAAGAATATACAATGGAGAAAAGACAGCTTCTTCAATAAGTGGTGCTGGGAAAACTGGACAGCTATATGCAAAAGAATGAAATTAGAACACTACCTAACACCATACACAAAAATAAACTCAAAATGGATTTAAGACCTAAATGTAAGGCCAGACACTCTAAAAGTCTTAGAGGAAAACATAGGCAGAACACTCTATGACATAAATCACAATAAGATCCCTTTTGACCCAGCTCCTAGAGAAATAGAAATAAAAACAAGAATAAGCAAATGGGACCTAATGAAACTTCAAAGCTTTTGCACAGCAAAGGAAACCATAAACAACACGAAAGACAACCCATAGAATGGGAGAAAATATTTGCAAATGAAGCAACTGACAAAGGATTAATCTCCAAAATTTACAAGCAGCTCATGCAGCTCAATATCAAAAACACAAACAACCCAATCCAAAAATGGGCAGAAGACCTAAATAGACATTTCTTCAAAGAAGATATGCAGATTGCCAACAAACACATGAAAGAACGCTCAACATCATTAATCGTTAGAGAAATGCAAATCAAAACTCCAATGCGATATCATCTCACACCAGTCAGAATGGCCATCATCAAAAAATCTGCCACCAATAAATGCTGGAGAGGGTGTGGAGAAAAGGGAACCCTCTTGCACTGTTGGTGGGAATGTAATCTGATACAGCCACTATGGAGAACAGTATGGAGGTTCCTTAAAAAACTAAAAATAGAACTACCATATGACCCAGCAATCCCACTACTGGGCATATACCCTGAGAAAACCATAATTCAAAAAGAGTCATGTACCACAGTGTTCACTGCAGCACTATTTACAATAGCCAGGACATGGAAGCAACCTAAGTGTCCACTGATAGATGAATGGATAAAGAAGATGTGGCACATATATACAATGGAATCTTACTCAGCCATAAAAAGGAACGAGATTGAGTTATTTGTACTGAGGTGGGTGGACCTAGAGTCTGTCATACAGAGTGAAGTAAGTCAGAAAGAGAAAAAGAAATACTGTATGCTAACACATATATACGGAATCTAAAAAAAAAAAAAAAAAAGGTCATGAAGAACCTAGTGGCAAGGCGGGAATAAAGACGCAGACCTACTAGAGAATGGGCTTGAGGACACGGGGAGGGGGAATTGTAAGCTGGGACAAAGTGAGAGAGTGGCATGGACATATATACACTACCAAATGTAAAACAGATAGCTAGCGGGAAGCAGTCGCATAGCACAGGGAGATCAGCTCGGTGCTTTGTGACCAGCTAGAAGAGTGGGATAGGGAGGGTGGGAGGGAGGGAGACATAAGAGGGAAGAGATATGGGGATATATGTACATGTATAACTGATTTACTTTGTTATAAAGCAGAAACTAACACACCATTGTAAAGCAGTTATACTCCAATAAAGATGTTAAAAAAAAAAAAAAATCTTGGCGATCTCAATGGCATGTAACAGTGAACACTTAGTTGCATGTACATCACTGTCTGGGGGCATTGCTCGGTGTCACCGTCTCCTGAAACCCGCGCTGTACGAACAGTGCTATTGGGGGACACTGCTAGGCTGAGGGAAAGGGTAACTGAGCATGGGGGACCATGTGATGGCTTGTAAATCTCCCGTTTGGAAACATGTCAGTTCCTATCACTTGCTTGCCGCAGTCTGTCTTGTGACCAAGCCTGAAGCCAGTGAGGTTGGAAAGTCTAGTCTTCACAGCAAGGGGTCCTGTAAGAGAGCAGAGGTGTTTGCACAGATAACATCACACTGGTCAGGGCACAGCTGCTGGAGCCAGACAAACTGGAATTGAAATCCCAGATCAGCAGCTTGCTGTGGGAGAGTAGGTGGAGCTCCCTGCACCTCAGTTTTTATTCTGTTGATGGCACATATTTCATAGTCATTATAATATTTAAACAAGATAATGCCTGTAAAATACTTAGCACAGCGTCCGACACTTATACACACTCAGAGTTAGCCATTTCTACAGTCAAGTTCTGTTTAAAGGTTTTTTGGCGCTTTTGGTTTCTTTAACATTGGAATAAAAGTCTTTAATATATTTGAAAAACAATTCCCTGCTGGCTAGTGGAAACAACAGAAGCTATTACTTTCAAATACTCGATAGCAATTCACATAATACTATACTCTTCATATTTTAGCAGAGACAAAGGAACCGGTTTGGAAAGGGGTAATATGCAATGTCATTTTTTAAAACAAAATCAAGAGATAAAGTCTAATTAATTAATTGTAATAAATTGTAATTCTAAAGTAACTGTGGTCACACAACTTTATTTCACACCTCTATAAGAATTTTGTGATTAAGGCTCCTCTTTCTATTCATCTATTCCTACAAATTTGAGATAACATTTTTTTAAATCTAGATTTTAGTTCCCAATTCATATTCAGTCCTTATAGCACCATATTCATAGTTCTGACTTTTAATAAAACAATATTGAAAAAAAAAATTCCAAAAGAGAGCATATGATAAAAGAATACAGAGTGCACCTAGATGTTTTATTCAAAATCATAGAAGTAGTTCTAGAAATTACTTCAGTTTTGGCAATGGTAAAATCTTAATGATCAATATTCATAAGGTCTCTGTCTGAATTTAACTAATTCAAACAACTGAACAGTCTTTGTCTGAAATATTAAAGTTTAGAGTAATAATAAAACAACAGAGAACGGGCTATTTTTAAAATCCAAAGAACATTATTCTCACATTTAAAATTCATAAGCAAAATTTTCATAAAACCTGGCATTTCTTTCTGCTGACATTTGAGTTGGAATTTGGTCTCACCTCAAGGTTACTGGCTAAATGTTTAATGTGAAAAAAACTTTATGGATCAAAATAAGGCATATACAATGCTAATGAATAAAACGATCTTTCTTAAAACAGGTTTTGATGTCCCTTGAACCTTTTTGCAAACAAAATAGCAATCAAACAGAAAAGAACGTTTTAGCTTACCTCTTAGAAAAGCAGAAATTTCAAAACAGAGCTAGTTAGTACACAGAAACAAACAAACAAAAACCAATGTGACAGTCTTATTCAAACCAAGACCATTCAGTCACTCAAGCTTTGAGAAAGATACACAAAAATTTACACCTCTTGCTTGGTATTTAGGGTGTTGTGAGGTCACTTGTTTTGCTCTGTAGTATCCCTCTTCTCTATGGCAACACGTCTCTCTTCAATTCTTTCCAGCGCCTCAGTTTGAATGTGATCACCTTCCAGAGTTCACTTCTGACTCTGATTTTTTTGCTTCAACACAGTTGTGTGATGCAGACGCCCATGCAAATGTCCCACAGACTAGGTTGTCCTGCTCCTATGCCCTGCACTTCCTTCCCTTTATCTTTTTCCTGACTTCATCCCTGTTCTGTTTTTCCCTCTTATTCTTATCTGCATGTCTCTTTTCTATTTATTTTTGATATGAGAAATGGAGTGAAGGCAGAAAGGCCTATTGGGAGAGGAATAGTGAGATGGGAGAATTACCTGAAATAGTCACAGGAACACATGGGAAGAAAGAATAAAATGATCTTTTCACCCAGCAGACTGTGTAATCAGCACAGCACCATTTACTCATTACTTTATTCAGCTTTCCTATACCTCATGGTGGTGGGGAATCTCTAACATTTACTTTTTAATGTTACTTTCTCCCCCGCAAGGTAAAAATAAATAAAATCACAAAAGAGGGATCCAACATCCATGTGTCTGACTTATTGACTATCAAGTTCTATGGTAGGATCTGGCCACACAAATGTGAATAAAGCAAAACCTATAAGAGACCTCTTATTAGCACAAGAAAGGTAAATAGGAACACAGCTACTGTAATGAAAGCACTGACTGTTATAAGGGGGACACAAAAAAGATAATGGGAACACAGAAGAGGAATGACTCATTCATTTCTAGAGTATTTATGTGGCTTTTTGTAATAGTAGAGGCAAGGCTTATTGTGCCCTTCTTTGGATGATCGGGTCTTGTAAGCCATTTATCAGTTGTAAAAATAGTTTTCACTTCAGAAATAGAATGATTTCTATCCTCATAGATCCTGTATTTTAGTGGAAGAATACAGTCAATAAGCCAGAGAAGTACTTAGATATACAGCATACTAGTTGGTGCTAAGTGCTACAGAGAAAAATAAAACAAGGAGAGTGACTAAGGAAGCATATGTGTGTACAAGGAGGATTCCACTCCAAGCAGAGGAAAGAGCAAGCCTGACCTAGACCAGGAGCAGCAAGGCTGGGTACCTGGAGCAGAGATGACGACAGCAGAGCAGTAGGAGATGAGGTCAGAGAGCTCACGGGAACCAGACTGGGAAGAGCCTTGGTGGCCACGGTGAAGAATTTGGCTCTCCCTTTAAGCAAGATGGAAAGTCATGAGAGAATTTGAGCATAGGTTGACATAATCTGACAACTATCAACAGGGTACTTCAGTTTGCTCTGTGGAGGACACACTGAAGGGTGGGCCGTGGAGGGAGCAAGCAGAGAGCCAGAAGTCATTGCAATAATCCTGATAGGAGATAATGGTGTTACCAGAGGGTAGGTTCTTGTCTCCTCCCAGAAAGAAGTCAGAGATGAGATATGGAGGCCAGGAAAGCAAAGCGAGGATTTATTAAGCAATAGTACCCTCTCAGGAGGGAGAGTGGGCGGGCTCAGGTGAGTAGCTACCCTGTGTTCCTTTGGCGAGCTGGTTATATGGGGTGTGAAAATGATTGGGTGGAATATTCATTGAGGAGGAGGGGGGTTTGAGGTTGCATTTCCTGATTTTCATCCCAGCTCCACCTTCCCAAGGGGAGGAGGGGTGTTTGCTCTTGTTTGGTCTTGATGGGAAGTGTCATGGCATCCGTGCTTGACGGGTACTTCTTGTTTGCAAGGCTAATTTTATTGTAATGAGGGCGTGAGCAAAAGGTTACATTTGGATGCTGGAGATTCCCACCTTTAGCTGCCTTTCTTTGTCTGCCCCGAGGACCCCTGTTGTCTCAAGATGTATGGTTTCCTACCACCTGACCCATGCCTCCCTCCTCTGCTTCTATCTAGCTACCTGCCTGCTTGAACAATGGTGTCTTGGATCATGCTGGAAACAGTGCAAGTGGTGAGCAGATCATGTGCTCTGAATATATACTAAAGCAATTGATGTTCAATTAAATTACTATTTTGATGATATATTTTTTCTGTTTGGCACATAAATGTAATGATAGTTGATCTAATTAAGTCAATAAACACCGTCAATTTTAACATTTAGATATTTGAATATTTTTAATGACCAAGCTGGACTGATAATATCTTATTAATCAACCATATTTGATCTCTTCTAGGTATTCATAGGAAGACTGTAATATTCTGACCTCAGAGAGCAGGCACGAGTAGCCAGTAGAGAGGTGAGTGTATCTCGTGAGAATTAAAGCATCTATACTTATAACAGATTGCAGTCTACTTTTCTTTTTCAACTTTACTATTTGACTGTATATTTGTATAGGCTGCCTTCACTTGCCACTATTTTCATCAACATGACTGCTCTTCCAGAAAATAATTGCCCAGGAAAATAAATGTTGCACAAACAGACAACATCAAGCTATTTGTTCACCAAGACTCTCCATAAAACTCCTCCCTTAAATTTTCATCTGGCTATGCTTACCAATCCTACACTGTTACATCATGATCCTTGCCATTCTAATTAAATGCCCACATTCAAAGACCTACTTTAAACACAAAAGCCTCATAAATATCCCAGTTTTCTCACATCTTTCTGAGACACAATATATCTCAATTGTATCCTCTGAATACAATGTTCTACCTTATTGCAAGAAGCAATAATATCCACTTTGCCTTACTAACGAGTTATTTTGGTGGTACTTTCAGGGGGCCAGCATTCAATAATGTTTTATCTGGTTTTAGTGGGAGTGGTACAAAGAAAATCTTTTTAAGTTTTTGATTTTCTGACAGACTTTTACAAATAAAACCCGTTGTAAAATTTTTTTAAAAAGAAGAGAACACCACTGAGCTATTTGGGCCGTGGGTGTCATGTAATCTAACAGCTTTCTATAGGATCACTTTAGCTGCTCTTTGGAGAATAGACTGAAGGATGGCATGTAGAAGAAAGAGACTAACAGTAAGATGTGTGGTCTAATCAAGTGGAAGAACGGAGTTGCCACACACTAAGATGGGGAAGAGGGAAGACGGGCAGGTTTGGGGGAAATAGTGGAAGCTCCATCTTAGACCTGTAACATGTAAGACACTGACATGACACCCAAGTGGAGAAGCTGAGTAGGCAGCTGGATATTGGCATCTGAGGAAAGATACTGGGGTGAATGCAAGCTTTGATGTTTTGAGCATATGGTGCTGCTGCTTCTTTTTCTTTTCCTTTTTCCCCCAGTATTTAGACAACTTTATTTTCTTAATTTTTTTCCTCTATTTTATACTTATTATACTTGCTTATTATACACCCCAATGTTCATAGCAGCACTATTCACAATAGCCAAGACATGGAAGCAACCTAAGTGCCCACTGACAGATGAATGGATAAAGAAGATGTGGTATATACACAATGGAATACTACGCAGCCATAAAGAAGAGTGAAATAATGCCGTTTGCAGCAACATAGATGGACCTGGAGATTATCATGCTAAGTGAAGTAAGTCAGACAGAGAAAGACAAATACATGTGATATCACTTATGTGTGGAAACTAAAAAAATGACACAAATGAACTTATTCACAAAACAAAAATAGACTCACAGACATAGAAAACAAACTTATGGTTATCAAAGGGGAAACTGGGGTGGGGGGAATAAATTAGGAGTTTGGGATGAACATATACACACTACTATGTATAAAATAAACAACAAGGACTTACTGTATAGCACAGGGAACTATATTCAATATTTTGTAATAACTATAACAGAAAAGAAACTGAAAATGAATATATATGTATATATATAAAATTGAATCACTTTGCTGTACACCTGAAACTATCACAATGTTGTAAATCAATTATACTTCTATAAAAAATTAAATTAATTTAAAAATTTAAAAACACTAATCCTTAAAAAATAAGAATGCCATTTCTACAATAAAAACACATGACTTGGGACTTCCCTTGTGATGCTGTGGTTAAGAATCCACCTGCCGGGCTTCCCTGGTGGCGCTGTGGTTAAGAATCCACCTGCCGGGCTTCCCTGGTGGCGCAGTGGTTGAGAATCTGCCTGCCAATGCAGGGGACACAGGTTCGAGCCCTGGTCTGGGAAGATCCCACATGCCGCAGAGCAACTAGGCCCGTGAGCCACAACTACTGAGCCTGCGTGTCTGGAGCCTGTGCTCCGCAACAAGAGAGGCTGCGATAGTGAGAGGCCCGTGCACAGTGGTGAAGAGTGGCCCCCACTTGCTGCAACTAGAGAAAGCTCTTGCACAGAAACGAAGACCCAACACAGCCAAATAAATAAATAAATAAATAATAAAAAATTTTAAAAAATAAATAATAATAATAATAAATAAATAAAATCCAACCATTCATATAAAAAAATAAAAAAAAGGATCCACCTGCCAATGCAGAGGACATGGGTTTGAGCCCTGGTCTGGGAAGATCCCACGTGCTGCGGAGCAACTAAGCCCCTGGACCACAACTACTGAGCCTGAGCTCTAGAGCCCGTGAGCCACAACTACTGAGCCCACGTGCCACAACTACTGAAGCCCGTGTGCCTAAAGCCCGTGCTCCACAGCAAGAGAAGCCACCACAATGAGAAGCCCATGCACCACAACGAAGAGTAGCCCCTGCTCGCCACAACTAGAGAAAGCCCGCGCGCAGCAATGAAGACCCAATGCAGCCAAAAATAAATAAATTAATGTATATATATAAAAAATATGACTTTTTATTTTGAAAAAGACGAAATAAATACTGCAAAAATTATAAATAATGATTGTTAGGTTAGTGGGATTACATGAATTGTTTTCTCTTTTCCTTGTTTCCTAAATATTCTGTAATAATACTACATGTATGGATGCTCTTTAGTAGATGACATCATCCAGTTACTACGAATATGTAGAAAACAGAAGAGAGAATTCTAAGGAACTCCAATGTTTAAGAGCCAGATAGGCGATAACAAAGGAGACAAAGAAAAATGACCAGGAGGACAAAGGAAAACCAGAAGAGTGTGTCTCCTGGGAAGTACAGAAAGTTTCACAAGGATAGAGTAATCAGCTAGGACAGAGTTTCTTACAGATCAGGGGAAATGAGGTCTGGAGAACTGAACACTGGATTTGGCAGTCGAAAGGTCATTGGTTACGTTGATAACAGTTTCCTAGTGGAAGTAGAAGTAAAATGCTGATCGAGTGTGTTCAAAGGGAATGGATTCAACAAATAAAGACAAACATCTGGGGAAATCTTCCCTTGAAGCCTGAGGAAATAAAATGGTGGAGTTGGAGGGCAAAGTGGACTCACTTTTTAAAGCGAGGGAAATCAGACATGGTTAATATGCTAATGAGGAGGTGAGCTGCAGAGGGAAACTTTGATGATGTGGGAGAGATAATGGATCATCCTGAGAGCTAACTCGTTGAGCGGATGAGACAAGTGATGATCTAGTTCAGGTAAAGAGTTGACCTAGGCTGTTGATTCCCAGCAGCAGGAACAAAGGAGGTCATAGATTCAGGAACGGGAGTAGATGCACTGATTAGAACTTGTTTTGAAGATTTTTTCTGTTTGCTTCAGGAAATAGAAAGCAAGATCATCTGCTGTGAGCAAGAATAAACCAAAAGGTTTTGGAAGTGGAAGAAAATGAAACTACAAAATCGTCATAAGGGAAAGTAGGAGAACGAAAGGACCAAGGAAATGTATCATAGTTTATTTGAGATCAGTGACACTGAATGCAACGTGAGGTCAGCCAGCTGGGTGACTAGCTCCTCTTAGCCAGGTTCAGCTATGCAGGTTGAGCTGGGTTTATCCAACACCTATTTACACCAAGTGAAAATGGAAAAAGAAGAGAAAACTACTGTAAAACACAGGGATTGACTCCAAAGAACAGCCAAAATAATTGGGGTGGCAACATATATGCTTATAAAAAGTAACAAATATGAAAATATATAAATGTGAAATTAAGGACCTTAAGAGTAATTACACAATGAGTTTTGACAGGAATTCAGTGAAGGGAAAAACTTTGCAGTTCAGGTTCAGAAAGTCTTCCTAGTGGAGGACAGACTTGATCTGGATCTTTGTTTTACTAGTACCCCAAAGCGTGTTTCCCCTTATTTGAAATTATGTCTCCATTCACAAGATTGAATTATTACAGCTATAAAAGCAGGAATATCTTGCTTTAAGAAGTTTTCATTAGGAAATTTCAAATATGCACAAAAAGAGAAAATAGCAAAGTAAAACTCCAAGTATAGACACAACAGCTACAAATTCAGGACTACTCATTTTTCTTTAACTCTCCTTCACTAAGGCTGACATTTCCAAAATATTTGCATCCCGTTTCCCTGACAATTAAAATAAAAATGAATGCCTGCAAATATAGGTAAGTATAAATGCATAATATATTTATATAATAACACTATTTACAGAATATAATTACATGTAAATCATGAATACACAGTCATATTTATTACATTATTACATAACATATATATATTCTTTATATTTTATATATATTTTTAAAATATGTCTTTAAAATAATATATAATATCCATAAAATAAGCTATCTTATGTAGTTATATAATTCATTAATAAATCAGATATCTGTACTACTGGAGTAATATATTTATATGTTTTATAGTCTATATAAATGAGAAAAAGTTAAGAATAAGGTAAAAATAAATAAATAACATTTAACATTTAAAATTATCACATTTATTTTTATGTCTTACCCAAACTTCTTTGATCTTACTAAATATTATTGAAAATGGTTCAGTATATTGAAAAATAAAGTTTAACCCTTTGTTTTTAATAATATTTTGAAGTTGTGGTTCTAAGTTCAATGTATTTTAATATTTCATTTTGAAGGGAGGCTGACTTGGAGAAAGATATGTAGATCTGGCTGTCAAAGTTCAAAATTGGCCATGTTTGTTGATTATGATATGTATTTTTCTATTTTAATTATGAAAGGTGTTGAGATTAGCTATAAATTTTCTATCCTAACTGATCTTGAAAGATTATTCTTGAATTGTTTAGAAGGCACTGCATTTTTATATTTTAAGCAAATGTCTCAAAGGTCATTAAGACTCTCCATTTGGAGAATTTGGAACTGATTGGGGAATTTTCTTTTTTGGCTGTGCCATGTGGCATGTGGGATCTTAGCTCGCCAACTGTTGCAGGAAAGGGGACCCCTTCCAGGGGCCAAGAGTGGGCTCTTGTCTAACACTCAGAAATGAATTATCCAAGGAGACACACGTGCTGACAAAGCAAGAGACTTTATTGGGAAGGGGCACCCAGGTGGAGAGCAGCAGGGTAAGGGAACCCAGGAGAACTGCTCTGCCACTTGGCTCGCGGTCTTGCGTTGCATAGTGATGGGGTTAGCTTTGGGGTTGTCTCTGACCAATCATTCTGCCTCGGGGTCCTTCCTGGTGGCGCACGCATCACTCAGCCAAGCTGGATTCCAGCAAAGAGTATTCTGGGAGGTTGGTAGGACGTGTGGACTGGTGTCTCCTTTCTCCTTTTGACCTTTCCCGAATTCTACTTGGTGGTAGCTGGTTAGTTCTGCATTCCTTACCAGGACCTCCTGTTGTAAGATAACTCATGCAAGTGGTTACTATCGGGCCTGGCCAGGGCGGATGGTTTCAGTCAGTGGTTCCCCTAACATGACCACATGTGGAATCTTAGTTCCCCAACCAGGGATCGAACCCACAGCCCCTGCACTGAAAGCACGGAGTCTTAACCACTGGGCCACCAGGGAATTCCCTGATTAGGAATTTCTATTTTCATGTTTTAATGTAAAATATTAAAGTTTATATAAATGACAGATTTTTGCAATAAAATCTCATATCGAGAGAAACTATAACAAATACCCAAATTCATGGAGTTTCTTTCAAAATGAAGTTACTTTCTCTTATATTATTAAAACACCATTTTTATCTTAAGCACACAGTAAAGGTTGCATTTAAAAGAAAATCTGCTAGCTAGTACACCACTGACAACAACTTGTTATCAATAAAAATTCAGTATATTTGGAACACTTACCTCTTTAAAAGAAACTGCTAACTTATCTTTAAGTTTGACAGCTCTTTTAAGTACTTTGCCTTGACATAAACCGTGAACCTCTGAACGGTACAAAAACAAGTCACGTCATTTCCCTTCTCAGGTCATTGTCCTGTAAAAATTTCAGCATTCAAGCTGTTATTTAAACTGACCTAACAAGGCACACAAGCTATTATAATTTTACTTTTGCTAAAAGTAAACTGAAAAGTGGTAATACCACTGTGAGCCACTCCGCCTTATAAAACTCCCACTCTTCCCTCAACATCCCTAATCCTTGAAGACTAGCCTGCAGGCTAGTGAGGACACCAAGGTTATTCTGAGTATTAAATATTAATATAGCCTGATTTTTAAATCATTTAAAATTATTTTGATAGGAAATAAATATTCCAATATTTTTTCCACACTAATTAGTCATCTTATGCACCTCTGGGGCTTGCAACCTACTTTGGAGACCATTGCTTTAAATATATGAGGCTTGCTGGTATTCCAAGAAAGAGAAATGTTGAATGCTTAGTATATTAGTGATGGCCCCTTTGTTTTTCAGTTAAAGAAATCAAATTTAGCTATCATAAAGTAACTTATTAGAGAAGATATCCTAGCGGCTCAGAGAAATCATGGAAAAGTTTTCAAATAAACCTCAAGAAGAATGGGGCCCAGGGTGGGTGATTATGGACCTTCTTTTGTCACAATCCTATTAATGTTACTCCACTACCCACAGAATCTAGTCCCAATAACTCTGTTCAGAAATCCAACTTCCTGAGAATAGGATTGTGATTGCCCAACTTGGATCTTGTATGTAAGCCTGGCCCAATCTTTTATGGATGGAGAAGAGCATCATACAGAAGAAATACAACTGTTAATAGTTTCATAGGGGATGTGAGAGCAGGTCTCAGAGACAAGCAGCTGGTTGGTAAAACCAGATTACACCATCTGTATCAAAGAATAGACATGGGAATGCATGGGACATGTGAGGGAAAGAGTGAGGGGTGTGGGCTGACCAGAGACTGGTGTTCCTGGAGCTCAACAATAGAAAATAACCAAGACTGATAGATTAGGGCTAAATTAGTGGGGTTGAAGATCAGATCTGGAAAAGTGGAATTTATATTAAAGGCATAAGAAGACAGTTGGAAGGGCCTGTTTGGGAAGCAGCATGATTAAAGCAGTTAGAATCTTAGTAGGATACAACTGAAGGGATAATTGAAGAGAGGTGAGTGAAGAGACTATTTATAAAAGTGTGAACAGAATTAAGGGAAAACCACCCTGGGGCTAGCAGCATCAGACCTGGAGAAGCAGGAGGAGAAATTGGTGGCCAGAATTTGAAGAGAGCTGAAGATACTGAGACCAGCATTCTACAGAGGTTGTGTCCTTTCCTTAGGGAAATGCATCTGCCAGCAGACCATAGCCCAGCACGTGGTGTCCAGGCGGAAAGGCACACTTACCTCTCAGTTCTCTTACTTCCTGACCTCCTATATGTGACTCTCATGGGCAAACTCAAAGAAAACCCAGAGGGCGCGATTACTGGTTGAAACTGTCTGTGCAGGTTGGCTTCTTTGGACACAGAGAAGAGTGTAGAATGAGTAAAAATGAATGCAAAGGGGCAAATAAAGAATATCCCAGCCCAGTGATCAAAACATTATTTTAAGAAGATAATGCTTTAACATTGACTAAGGAGCACTGTAGAAGAGAAATTCCAGTTGGAGAGAAATTAAGTATTTCAATAGCGGGGGTAAGAAGGAATGAGTTTGTACTTGGGTGGTAGAAATGGAAAGAAAGTGGAATTTACAAGACACATAAAGAAGAAAATGTTAAAAAAAAAAAAAAAAGAGGTGATTCAGTAACTAATTGTATATGGTGAGCATCATAAAGAGAGAAAAGTCCAGAAAACTCTCTTGAAGTCCTCTCCAGAAACAGGAATAAAGTAGAAACTGTACAGTGGGTGTATGTGTGGTGCAGGAGAGGGTGATGAGAGCCCAAAATCATCTCTGATTCTACAATTTACAGAATAAGAGAAACACGATTGGATGATTCAGGAGACCTTGGATTTCTGCACTGACTTGTCAACAATAGGGTATAGAATGCCGACTAATCACCCTAGGACTTACCCTGGCTTTGACCTTCCCCGGCCCAGCTCTTTGAGACTGCACCCAACTTGATTCCATTTAGCAAAATGTCCTATGGTATTTTCTACAAATGAGAATTATTTTCTTGAAGAATGGTGGTGGTACCCCCCCAAGAGAAGAAATGGCATAAAATGTATATCTTTTCTTATATTGCAGATTCAGTCTAAATTATCCTTTCTTTATTTTTTGAAAATCATTTCAACTACAAGAATGATTTCCTAACTAAATTTTGATTACACCATTTGTACAAGGTTATTCTTGGTTTATACTAAGCATCTCTTGGGTGTGACACACTAAATGAATGAGATATATATTTATGGGATGTGGTAGAGATGAGGATGGTGGTATTGGTTTTATGGTTCTCAGGTATAAGGATTCTTTGTCAAATATTCTAATTTCTTTTTTCCACTCAGAAGAAACTTTTAGACATCCCTGACAATTAAGTCCAGTTTAAATTTTTTTTTTCTTAGAATAATTCCCAGAGAATTGAGTCTATTTTGGAACTTCTCCTTGGACTTGCACAACTGAATCCATAGGGTGAAATTATCTTTCAAAACTGATTAGGTAGCAGCTGGGAAGAAGGTGACAACACCATCACATGATGCTGTTTAATGTCACTAGGGCTGTGTGGGAAGGAGAGCCCTTTTTATTTTTTCTTGGACTTTTGAAATGTGGTCTAAGTTTCATTGAAGTCTTTCTTACAAAAATTCATTAAACAAAAATTAAAGACTCCGTACATTCCAATAATTGCTGGCTGGTTCAGAAGAACATATTTGCCAGACGAAAAGTACAGCTCAGGCATGGCTGGAAGTCTTGTTCTCCCAGCCCATTAGGCTTTGCATTAGAGCACAGACAGTAGCAGCTGCCTGACATGTCCCATTGTGCTCAAGGACTAGAAAGTGATGAGGTTAATGAGACTTTGTATTGATGCTGTACCATTTAGAGTAGAGCTGGGCTATGTAAGCAGTGCCTTACAGGTTCTCCAGTGATTTTAAAGTGTTCACGAGCTTACAACAGTGCTTAGGGAGAAAGGGTCTAATTTGGATAGAAATATTACCCCTGAGGAGAATGTGCTTTTTATATTCAAACTTTTAATGCTGTCAATCATTAACTGTTGTTAGTCCACAGAAATGATCCCTCCGAATTTCCCAACATGAAGACAACCAATCCAGCTTCAAGCTGTCCGTGACCCCTAAAGGGATGTCCAGATGTAAGAAAGTATTGGGTCTGGGGAGGCTGGGTGTCTCAGGTTCTCTGCTAGGAGTGTGGCAAATTCTTTCATTTAGACTCACATAAACATTTTAATTTTGTGATTCTCAACCCTGCCTGCATGGGCATCAAAATCATACGGTGAGCTTGTTTTAAAATTGCAAATATCTGGATCTCGTTCTTTGAGATTCAGCAGGTCCAGGTATCTGTGACATTGGTATACTAGTTTGTATTATATTGATGAAAAAAATAATGCTCATAAAGGTGCATTGAGGTGTTTAAGCCACATGACTAAGGAAAGAGTTATAATTCATCCCAAGCCTGCACGGTTCCAAAGCCCATGTGGGTCCACCATACACTGATTCTCTCCTCTGTTACCAACTTCTTCTGACCTGCGCAAGTTCAAGGGAAGTTCAACTGGCTTTGTATCAGGGATCTAAGTTTAAAAGGTACATAGATTTTAAATAATGATTGTAAATAAGTATATGACTTTTTAAATTGCACATTTCCAAGTTGACAGCATACGCATGCCTCCACGATCACCCCAGCTGTAGTGATGACCAAGCCACCAGCAGTAGTTAGTGCTAAGAAGAAGCTTTGTTAAGGACTCCCTACTTCTGGGCACCCTTCTGGGCACTCTACATGTTTTACTGCTACCGAACTGAGGTTCGGCTACTCGCTGTTCCAAAGCCAATATTCAAGAGGCAAGTGTGGTAGGAACGGAAAGGTTGAGAACACGGGGAGGGGGAAGGGTAAGCTGAGACGAAGTGAGAGAGTGGCATGGGCCTGTATACACTACCAAATGTAAAACAGATAGCTAGTGGAAAGCAGCTACATAGCACAGGGAGACCAGCTCGCGTGCTTTGTGACCACCTAGAGGGGTGGGATAGGGAGGGTGGGAGGGAGATGCAATAGGGAGGGGATATGGGGATATATGTATACATATAGCTGATTCACTTTGTTGTAAAGCAGAAACCCAACACAACATTGTAAAGCAATTATACTCCAATAAAGATGTTAAAAAAAAAAAAGAAAGGAAAGAAAGAAAGCCAACATCCTGGGGAGAAGGCCAACTCATGTCCCCGAACCAACTCTGAAGATTCTGCTCAGCTATGAAAGTTTTTAAAGGGAAAAAGGGGAAGTAATCTCAGTTAATCAATCATGGAGATGGGGGTCAGATTCGTCGCTATCTCCCACTGCATGCAGACTTGTTGACTCCTCGTGATTTTTCTTTAGATGTTGTCTTGTTCACACCGTTTGTTCACAAGATTACTGAAGGGGAAGCTGGGGAAAGTGTCTAGTCATCTGTTAATTACTTATTCTTCATTTCTATTTCTTTGATCTAAGGAAAGAACCAAGAGGTTAGGCAAAGTACTTTATGATCAAAAGATTTGAAAGGTTTGCTTGGGCCAAAGGTTAGTTTAAATATAGCTCTGCTAAAGCTACAAGACAAAAGAGCCTCCTGCAAAGAGCTCTTTCCTGCAAAGTTCTCTTTCCTGCAAAAAGCTGCTTACGTTACATATTAACTTTCTGCATCCACCCTACGAGGTAGTCACTAAATTGCTACCATTTCACAGATGGAGAGACGGGGGTCTTCAGAGTTTAAGAAACATGCCTATATCATAGCTAGTAGGGGCAGACCCAGCATTCAAACCCAGTCTGTCTTGTTCTGGAGCCCAAGCTTATCTCAGGTACCACAAAGATTGGCAAACTTTCTGTGGAGGGCCATAGAGTAAATATCTTAGGCTTTGTCAGCATACGGTCTCTGTCACAACTAGCTAACTCTGCCATTACAGCGCAAAATCAGAGACAATGTGTAAGTGAATGAGCATCGTGGTGTTCCAATAGCACACTGAATGACACACCTATGGACACTGACATTTGATTTTCATATAGTTTACATGTCACAAGATACTATTCTTATTTTGATTTTTTAAAGTTAAACTGTGATAACCATTGCTAGCTTGCAGGCTATACAAAGACAGGCAGCAGGTAAGATTTGATTTGTGGCCGGTAGTTTGCCAACACCTTGACTATACTACACAGCCACTTCTCATCAGTAGAGTGTGTGGAAAGGAACACTCCTCTCTGTTTTTCCTTTGTTTAACACTCAATTTATTAAACTTTAAACTATTAGGCAAATTACCTATACATTTACATAATACTTACATTTTGAAAGAGTATAAATACACATTTATAAATCCAATATTCTAGCAATTTAAAAGTTGATTAAAACCAAGGTGAGTTCTGAATGTCAATAAAATTAAGAATCTAAGGGATCTTTTAAATGATTCCACCTCTTAAAATAAATCAAATATACACAAAAAGGCTCAGTGATTACAAATCTTATTGTGACACTGACACTTAAGCCATTTCAATGATTCTGAGACTCTGGATTTGAAGGTTTAAAAAACTCACATTTGTATTCATCCTCTTGGATAGCGTAATTGATCTCTGAGTGGTGGCTTGAAGCGAGATCTTAATTCCCTGCCCAGGAAATGAACTTGGGTAAACCTGTGTGAAAACTAGGAATCCTAACCACTAGACCACCGGGGGGCTAGAGGCTAGAAGCAAAGTTCCCCTGGCTCTTGCCCTGTTTGAAAGCAAGAATGTTTCAAGGAGAGAGTAACCGTAAAAACAGGTACAAAGTTTATTATTAGAGGCACAGCACAAGCTGAAGAGCACAGAGATAAACAGTTTATTTAAGACAGAAGCAAGGCAGAGATACACACCTGGACAGAAAGTGTGTTGGTGTCCTCCCTAATGAGAAGGAGTGCAGAAAAGAAGCAAAGTCACTTGTATAATAGGGCAGTTCTTCCCGGTCTTTGTTTACTTTTGGCCCATTATCTCACTTCTTTTTCCACACCTGACCTGTCCTAGGTCCCTTCCCTGTGTGCGTGTGCATCTTTTAGCCCAGATGGATTCCAAAGCAGAGGCCTGTGGGAGGTCTGGAATCACCCATTATGGGGCGGTGCCCTCTCATTTTGACCCCCAAGGGGCCTTTCCGCGCATGTGTAGTCAGGGAGGTCTCCTTGACCTCGAGAGTGAGAAACATGTGGTCTCTTTATCTCTTACCTGGGAAGGCTCAGCTCCTTTCTGCTCCTGCTATTATCTTATCTTGCAGTATCTGTCCACAGGGGACTGACTACAGCTGCTCAGCCTGGGGACCATCCATCTCCTGCCTCGTAATCTTATAGAACTCCCTAGATCATAGTGTTCTCTCAAGCCAAGATATCCAGTTCCAGTTTATAAATTAATTTATTCTTGGTCTGAAGATAAGGCCTGGTTTTCCCCTGGGGGTAAAATTCAATTCCAAGTCTACCTTAGTGGGTGTGGCTCTTTCTTTTGGTGCAGGTTCATATGTTATTTTAAAGACTTGCTAAACCCATTTCTTCCTAGTGATTTACATTGTGCCTTGTTAATACCTCACTGTAATAGTAGAGTCATACAGAAATGTCCCCTCCTAGGGCGGCTGATTCTATACAGTCAACTCCCTCTTATGGACATATGGTTAAAGTACGGACTTGCAATCCATCATTAAAAGCTGTTTCTACCTGATTATTCGGTGTGACCATTTCTGCTGCCCACTCTTCTTGTTTACAATACAGTTCTTGGTTTCCTGGTTCAGCGTTACTCACTCATGACTCTCCCGTCTATCCTTCCCAGTCATGCAGTTAAGACAATAAATATCTATTATTGTGCATATTCTTAATAAAAACAAAAAAAACCTTGAGAGTAGCGTACTCATATTTGCAAATCCACTCACACATTAAAACTAATTTTAAAACGTGCATTGGACTTAAAACTTCTTTTGCGTGCAACTACCTGTCTTTACATTTGTGTAGGCCTTCCCTTTCGAAGTGTGTTTATGGACCGAATTTGATTCCTTTGATCAGGGTTTCTCAATCGCAGCACTAATGACATTTTGGACTTTAAGTTCTTTTTTGTCGGGGGCTGTTCTGTGCACTGTAGAAAGTTTAGCAATATCCCTGGCTTCTACCCATTAGATGCCAGTAGTACCCCTTCCAGCTGTGACAACCAAAAAATGTCTTCAGACATTCCCGGTCTCTCCTGGGGTAAAATCGCCATTGGTTAAGAACCGTTAGAATTGATTATCTTTTTTTTTCTGATGCTCTATATATTAGAAAATGGCCAATAGTAGCCCTTTTATTTGGTCCCATTGTTCTTTTACCCCTATGACAGGCATTTTTGAAATTATACCTGCTTTATGGAAACAAGAAGATATTCCACCATCATATTTCCCTTCTCCCTTAGTGAGTCTCAAATCTGAGTGCCAAAGTGCATGTCACATTTTGGGAGAGAGGAAGTTGACCCTACTGACAGCAAGGTCATTTGGATGACCAAGCTGGAAAATATATTTAAAGTCATAACTGCATAACGATGTTTACAAAATAAGCCTAAAAATGAGTACATCTTTTAGCGTTTTATTACAACAAAATTTCTAATTTACTTATTTTCTATATACCTAGCTATATTTAACCCCTCCCAAAGCATAATTTTCTCATACGCTTCCATTCTTCAGGCACCCGGCAGATAGCAAGGGTAGTTGGTTACCAGATGGCCTACCATCCAACTATGAAGCATCCCATGAATGCAGCAAGGGTTCTTAACCCTGGCTCTGTATTTTAGGAGGGCAGATGGTTGAAACACAAGCTTCTGTATTTAAAAAATGATGCCAGTCTATCAAGCAAAGTTATTTCTGAATTGCAAATAACGAATAACTTATTTAGCACGACTTGCCTTTGGAACCAAACTTGCTGATTAATGTTCTGCATAAACTTGTCACCTTCAGCTTCAGTGTAAGTAAAATATAGAAAAAATAACTGTCTACAGGCAAGGTTTTCAATCTGGCTCATAATTGTGAGCATATCATTCTTTTATCAAAAAAAAAAAAAAATCTTTCATGATACCACATTGCTCATTGCAGTTGAGCCAAACTTGTTTGTGTATAAATATTAGACGGAATGCTTTTAAAATATATATATTTGCCTGGGTCCCCGCCTTCAAAACTTCTAATTGAGTTGATTTGGAGATTAAATGTCTGATAAATGCTCCAGGCATATTTAATGTAGGAAGTCTGAGAAACACAGAAAAATAGAAACCCTGACTTACAGAATGACATAAATAACTTAACTTGGCATTTAAAAAACTCCACAACCTGCATCCAGCCTGTCTGTCTAATTCCATCAGAAGCAAATGACAGGTTGACTGAGGTCTTCCTGGATCTGTAAGCTCTAGCAGCAAGGTGACAGCCTTCCCTTAAAAAAAGATGGTGATATTAAATGGAAAAACCATACCTAGCATGTCAGAACCCAGGAATAACTGGTATCATTGTTTTCTTTCTTTAGTTAACATTTAAAGTATGTAAATGTTAACATGTAAAGAGAAAAGTGCACAGAAAATCAATGTGTAGCACAATGAATTATCACCAGGGAAATACCAATGTGACATCTGGTCAGTTCAAGATGTTGAAATATGACATCACCTTGCCCACACCTCTCAATCAGTGCTGTGCCCCTTCCCCTCAAACGTAACCTCTACTCCTGCTGTTGTATGTGTGTCCTTGTTGTTCTGTATAGTTTTACCACATAATCATGCATCCCTAGGTACTGTAGTTTAGTTTCTTTATTTTTTTTTTTTTTGAAATTCACATAAATCAAGTTACTCAGTATATATGTGTTCAGGCTTTTCTCAACATTATGTTCATAAGATTCATTTATATCCTTGCTATAGTTCATTTATTTTTAATGCTATATGGTATTCTGTGATACAAATATTCCACAATTCACTTATGCCTCTTATTGATAATGGACAATAGATTTTGGGGTATTAGCAATAAAAGAGCCGTGGACATTCCTATATGTGTGTCTCGCTGTACAACTGCACATGTTTCTTGAGGTGGTAATGCTGAATCATAATTTCCAACCTCAGTAGATAATTTCAAACTATTTTTAAGTGGTTTTACTAACATACACTCCTACCAGCAGTTCATTAGATTTTCCATCGCTCTGAATCCTCACTAAATTTCATGCTGAGAGCCATATTTTATTTCAGTCACCCTGGGTTCTGATTTGCCTCTCCTTCATGACTAATGAACTTGAAGATCTTTCATACATTTGTGGCCATTTGAATATGGCCCTTATCCAAGAGTATTATAATATGAGAGATATTCTTTTGCCCATTTTTCTCGGGTTTTGTTTCACTTTCTTATCGATTTGTAGGAGGTCTTCATATCATTTGAATTTCAACAATTTGTGAGTTGTATGTTATAACCCTTTTTGTCTAGTCACCTTTTCACTCACTTAATGATGTCGTTTGAAAAATGGAATTTCTTAACTGTAATGTAGTCCCTTTGGGCACCATTTTCTTCCTTTATGGCTAATGCTCTTTTTGCCTTGTTTAACACATCTTTCCCTGTACCAAATCATGTATATATTGTCTTACAATATCTTCCAGAAGCTTTATTATCTTGTCTTTCAAATTTAAATTAATAATATATCTGGAATTCATTTGCATATGGCTTATGTCATTTCCATGCTTTTCCTTATGGATTTCCACTTAGCCCAGCACCATTTCTGTACTTTTTTCAGCCATATCTTTCCTTAAATCAGTGTCCCTAAATATGTGTTTCTTTTTCTGGACTCTTCCATCCATTGGCCTAATTTTTTTTCATCCTTGCACCAACACTGACCTTCCTTTATTACAGTAGTTTTAGGAAAAGACTTTATTTCCAAGGGAGCAAGTTATTAAAAGTTTTCTCCATTAAAAGTCTCTTGACTATTCTCCATAATTTTGGATAAATTTTAGAGTCTGCTTATTAATTTTTACCAATAACAATTGCTGAGATTTTGATTGGTATTGCATAGAATCATAGATCAATGACGGGAAAATTGAAACCTTTATAATTTTGTCTTCCAACTGACAAACATGGAATACTTGTGAATTTACTTAGGTCTTTCTTTAATTTATCTCAATAATGCCTTATTGTTTTCTATGTAAATATCTGCCATATCATCCATAGTGTTTTTGTTTGTTTCTTTGTTTTTCGGCATTTAATAATTTTGAGGTTAGTTGTTAAATATTTTAAGATTACATTTATTTCTAAAAGTATAACATTTAATTTTTGCTTCTCTAATATAGAAATAAAACTGACTTTTGCATTGTAAGATGATAGCTAGTGAATTTGCTAAACTCCCTTATTAATTGTAATCATTTATATGGATTTTATTTTTGATTTTCTTAAAAGCAGTTATATTAGTGAATCATGAGAATTTTCTTTGTTTATGATTCTTACATTTTTATTTCTTTTTCTTGTGATATCACAAAGGAATGTGGGTTAGAAGTAATGATAGCAGGTATCCTTTCTCCTTTCTTATTGCAGATGGAGAGTTTTCAACATCACCATTAAGTATGAAGAATGCAGCAGGTTTTGTGGCAGAAACCTCCCATGAGATAAACAGATTTACCTTCTCCTCTTGGTTTACAAAACCTTCTTATCATGGATGAATGTCAGAGGTCAGCTTAGTTCCTTCTTCCTTAAGATGTCCTTTTTGAAATCTATGATTCTTTTATCTTGCCCCTCATTATTTATACCTATGCATTTATTGATATTTTCTATCTTATTCTCCTGTTTAAAGTGTGTAAGTCCTCTCTCACTATTAAACATTCAAGTGTTTTAACACTTGAAATCATGTCTTATTTTTTAAAAGCACACTGAATCTTTTAGCAGAGAGTTTAATATGTATCAGGTACCCATTAATTACTGATAGAATCCCCCAAAGTAACTTTTAATATATTCTGAGTTAATGACTGAAATTCTGTATATTTATTTTAGATAGTCCCCATTTTAAAGTGGTAAAGAAGCAATATAAACATAGTTATGATTCCATATTACTTGCTACAATAATATGAATATTTTTTCTTTCAGATTGCTGTTATCAGGGTAGAAATAACATGTTTTATAAAACATGTTTCTCTAAATTGGAAGGTATCTTGCTGTCATCATCAAAGGTTTTGGACAGATTCAGTCTTGTTTGATAAACTGTGGGTCTTTTAAAGGAGCCAAAGAGAGACAACAGGACTCCTGCGGTTACAGACACCAGGAGAGAAGCAGAATTCTGGGCAGATGAGGTAAGGACAGTTAAGAGGCTCATGTTTTAGGGGAGTTGATGGCTCCTGGTACAGGAACACGAGGTGGGGTTTATCCTTAATCCCTGAAACCGTGCTTTCCAAAACCCCAATCACCAAAATGCTCCTGAAAGTCTCTACTTTGAGGGGATAGTTGTGTTCTAGAAGATGAATTGGCTCATTAACATCTCAGCAGCTCCATTTGGGGAACCCCAAACAGTCTTGAGAAGCAGAACTCATTTATCTTCAGGCCAGAGATGGGGACATTTATCGGCGTTTCCCATTTCAAGTGAGATCTGTAGATGTGCACGTGGTAACCACAGGCAGGGAAGAGAGGCCCCCGGCACTCAGACATCGGCTGTGACTATAGATACACAAGAGTTCCCTTCCCTCCAGGGACTTCTGGAGGGGTGACAGGGGTGTGCATCAAAGGGAAACCCGGCTCTGTGCTCATTAATCAGGTGGGTCAGAGCACTGGAATCTGAAGCACTCTGCAAAAGAGACACACATAGGAAATGCGGAGGAATCTTCACTTACCCCTAGTACATGCTATGCAGCATTTTTATCATTACTACAGTGTTTGATTTTCTCCACTAACTGGAGAAACAGGAAGGGGCACACAGTGTTACTCCCATTTTACAGGTGAGGAAACAAGCCCAGAAACTTAATTAGCTTTCTTTAGATAACACAGCTAGCAAGTGATCTATCTTGAATGAGAATCTAGGTTTTGTTGTTTCTTAGGAGAGTGTTTTTTCCCATTGTTTAAATGGTCTGCCATCTTGGAGAATTACTTTGCAACTCTGTGCTTTAATTTCTATTGGGTATTATGGGCATTATAGTAATGCTTGGATGGTGAAAAAAATCAAATGAGATTTTATGTATATAGATGTGTGTTTGTGTGAGTGTACGATGGCTCATCTTGAATCAGTTGTAATAACTATCACATAATAATAAAAAAACTGATCCTTTGAGAGCACAGAGAAAAATGAGTCTTTACTAAAGCCATGTGCCCAAATAATAGTCAACATTTACTGAGGGTTTAAAATATGTCAGAGATTTTTTTCTAAGAACTTCATAGTTAGAACAAACTTCGAAGTTATCACTATTTCAATATTCACAGTACAATTGAGGAAATGAGGTAGAGAGTAGCTTACCCGAGGTTGCTTGCCCTAGGTCAGGGGCGAAGCTGGGAGTCACCCCAGGCAGGCTACTTCCAAAGTCTGTGCACTTGACCTGCTCTGTCCCTTCTTGTTTGATATGAGCAGGTATACATGATTTGTTACTAATGTATGCAGCTTAAAACAATTAGATAAACAATTTTATTTGTTTATATTTTGATGGACTATAGTTCAATGTTTTATGTATATTTTAGAGACATAAATCTCTAAATGATAAAAATTCTGAGGACTATCATTTACAAGCATAATATTCAAGACTTCCTTAGCGTGAATAATCAAGTATCAGTATGATATCTACTTATTACGTTTTACATCTTGGTCAAAGCTACCTTAAATATGTGACAATACATGGCAAATTATTATCCCATCTCATTGTATCATAAAACCTGGTCAAGCTTTAGGTCTGTGATTCTCGGGTACATTGCATTGTGATCTAGGTATTTGTCCACTTTCCTCAACACTTTTACAAGCTAAAGTCAGGTTTAAACATACAGCAGGAGACTATTGGATTAGGAAAATTAATCACTAAAGGGGAACTTAAAATTTAAGGGCTAGCCATAGAGAATACTTTTTAAAAAATGCATGACTATGTAAATAGTGATGATTAAAATGATAACGTTTCCATAGGACACCCATGAAAATAGATTTTGTTGTTTTAAGTCTCTTATATTTTTGCACCAGCTGTTGGAACCCTTGTGTGTCTCCCCTGATTGTGAGAATTACAGAACACTCTAAAAGCACCAGGGCTGAGACAGAGGTCCACTTAGCCCTAGCACAGGAAGAGCTGTGTTCTACCTCTTCTGACCTGGTGGAAGCAGCCTTCAATCTCTCTTCCCTTTGCTTGTTTTTAAAAACCCCATGACTCACTAAGAAAGTCTAATAGAGGAAGTCCATCTCCCCCAGGGGACAAAAGACCATCTATAGTTTGCAGTTTATCAGATTTTCCCTGGAGGCAGCAGAGAGGAACAGCCAGATGGGAGCACAGACATATGGTACAGAGCTTGTGGAAATGGTCCAGTTACTCTATGGCTTGTGTAATTTATGTTTTAAATGATTCTGATGAAAAGAAAAGGGAGTAGGAGAAGGTACAGAGACCTGTTTGAGATGACTATTGAATTTAGACTCCTTATTAACTGGAAATGTTTAAGAATCTATTCCCCTAACATGCTAAATTTAATTTAGAAGCATGAAGCCATATATAAACTTTGAAACTAGCAGCGGAGTTGTTACTCCTGAAGATTTGAAATGCGGTATGAATAATGCCTTCATGTCTGGCAACCCAGCAAACAGTATAGTGCTTAGAACACAATAAGCAATGTCAATTCATTTTGTGAGGAAAAGAAAACTCCTTTCTCTGAATTCAACTAATTGTTCAGATATAAGATTCCATGCATCTAAAACTGGCTGCCAGAGTCTTCTTCTACCACATCCTCTAGATGAAACCATTTCTATATCGGGTGACAAAGCATGTTTCAGTGATGGGGTTCCTTCACAGCCTGGTCTCCCTTTTCTGAGTCCTCACAGGTGAGCAAAGCTCTTTCCACTCTGCACTTATCTATCTAAATGATCTAAATCTCCCATTCCACTATCCCACTCCATCCTCCAGAGAACAGCATCTCTAGACCCATCAGGAATTAGTTTCTGTCTACAAAAGATGCACTGTGAAGTAGAAACCCAAGATGCATGTGGTATTTTATGGTGACGTTTGGAAAACTTGTAACGATGTTAACTTTTACCATAGTCCTCTGAACCTGGAAAACAGTGAAGGGTAAGAAATTCCTCCAGCTGTCCGTGCTCTAGGGAACTGCTTCCTGCAAAGAACAGTTCTTCCCCATACAACTCAGATAAAACTCATGGATGGCCCTTGTCTACCTCAGACCCTCCAATTTCCCATTTCTTGCCTCATAAATAATTAGAAGAACTGCTGCCCCACTGACCCTTTGGAACAAAATACTTATTAATCAAACAAACCTAACCACCGGGCTTTCTTCCCTCTTGCCCACACCCTGCTCTCTCTACCTTACTCCTTCTCTGTAAGAGAAAAACACTTTGGATAAACCCTGAGATGTTTGCTGAACTTAGGTGCAAGCTTTCTCTCTACTGCAATAGTCGTCCTGTGTTGCAATAGCCCTTTTCCCCTGCCTTGGTAATTGTCTTTTCAAATACAATCTCCTCTTATTAAGTCCAGATTTGTTCTTTATTTGATATATGCTTAGTTCCCAGGACTATGGTTAGAGGCTGGCCATTTCTTTCTTTCTTTCTTTCTTTCAAAGGAGAAGTCCTAATTCGCCACATCTTAATATAAAGGGCTGTCTGAGAACCTTTCTGGTTTGTTAAATCCCTCATTTTTCCGCCTGGTAGTAGATTTAAGAAGTAAATTCGATTAATTTTCTATTGTGTTGTAGTTTTTTCCTTAGCTTTTAGTAATGCCCTCATCTGGATGAAATAAATATTTTCATTTATTATCAGTAATAATTAGAAATATAACCAGTTTTGTATCATGGCCCCTGAAAATTCTCCAAGATACTTCATTGACAATAATGGAATAAAGAAATTTAAAAGTAATGGCTTTGATTCCATAGGGACTTGGTGGTTTTTAGGGTTACTTTATTATTATTTTTTATTGAACTATAGTTGATTTACAATATTGTGTTAGTTTCAGGTGTACAGTAAAGTGACTCAGTTACATATATATATATATATATATATATATATATATATATATATATAAAGCTGTAACTTCTCCTGACTGCTTTTTCCCATACACATCTCTTTTATATGAGTTTGTTCAAGCTCCTGTTAACTCATGATTGGATTACTCAGCTGTTTTTTTAAAAATGTTATTGAAGTATAGTTGGTTTACAATGTTGTGTTGGTTTAAGGTGTACAACAAACTGATGCATTTATATATATATATATATATATATATATATATTATATATATATTCTTTTTTTTACATTCTCTTCCATTATACATTATTACAAGATATGGAATATAGTACCCTGTGCTATACAGTAAATCCTTATTGTTTATCTATTTTATATATAGTAGTATGTATATTTTAATCCCAAACTCCTAATTTATCCCTCTCCCCTCTTCCCCTTTGGTAACCATAGCTTGTTTTCTATGTCTGTGAGTCTGATCTGTTTTGACATAGATTCATTTGTATTATTTTTAAGGTGCCACATATTAGTGATACCATATAATATTTGTCTTTCTCTGTCTGACTTACTTCACTAGTGTGATCATCTCTAGGTCCATCCGTGTTGCTGCAAATGGCATTATTTCATTCTTTTTTATGGTTGAGTAGCATTCCATTGTATATATGGACCACATCTTCTTTATCCATTCATCTGTCAATGGACATTTAGGTTGCTTCCATGTCTTGGCTATTGTAAATAGTGTTGCAATTAACATAGAGGCACATGTATCTTTCCAAATTAGAGTTTTTTTCTTTTCTGGATATATGGCCAGGAGTGGGATGGCAGGATCATGTGGTAGCTCTATTTTTAGTTTTCTAAGGCCCTTCCATACTGTTCTCCACAGTGGCTGCACCAACTTACATTCCCACCCACAGTGCAGGAGGGTTCCCTTTTCTCCACACCCTCACCAGCATCTATAATTTGTAGACTTTTGATGACAGCCATTCTGACCGATGTTAGGTGATACCTTTCGAGTTATTTTAATGTATAAACCCCTGTAGAATTAAAAGCAATGCAGAAAAAGCGTCCCTTTGTAAGAGAAAAGTTAGGTGCAGTTTAGTATAATACAGAGGAATAGAGCTAGCACAAATACTTTAAATCCACGGGGGTAGGGTTGTGTGTGTGTACGGAACTCAAATCCTATTTTAGCTAATGGTTTCTCTCTCCTATGTATCTAAACCTTTTATCAGACATTCTGCACGGACTTGATGCTACCATTTGAGCTTCACCTCCATTCCTTTCCCTGCTGTGAAAGCACAGAGAGCAGAGTGAACAGTACTGAGAATCAGCATATCCACAAAGAAAACTTAAAGGGCTTGGATTCTCAGGAAACTAGTGATGCTACGCAACACAGACTACAAAATAATATTCTGTTTCATCATTTCAGAGAGCTTTGGACAACTTTTTGGTTATCGCATCTTTAATTATGATGGGCCCAGTGGCATAAGCAGTGTTTCTTATATAGACTTGACCCCAGCCCCAGTGAGCTGGTGTGTTCTGATGATCTGTATTTTAAACAGCCTTCATAGATTATGCGCTCAATTTAGTAAACCACTGATAGACCATCACAGCATCACTAGACTGTTAGAGAGGCAAATAAACATGCAGTATGCTTTGACTAGACTCCGATGAAACTTATTGAGCCCCTCTCCAGAATAATGAACACAGGAACACGTACATAATTTTTCATAAAATTCTGGGACATTCAGAGATCTCATCAAGTCTGGAGCCCACCTATGGTTTCTTAACGAGAGATTCATTGTCTCCACTAAAAGAGCTTATTTTAGTCCATCATACATTCATTTTATAGATGAGGAAACTGTAGCCTTAATATTTTGATTAAGATCACACATACAGGGAATTCCCTGGTGGTCCAATGGCTAGGACTCTGTGCTTTCACTGCTCGAGGGTCTGGGTTCAGTCCCCAGTTGGGTAACTAAGATCCCACAAGCCACAGAGCACAGCCAAAAAAAAAAAAGAAATCACACATACAGACCACACATCCTTTCAGTTTTCAACAATTTAAAGGTCAAATTTAACTAATTTTGACTAATTTTTAACTAAATTTAACTGATTTTCAAATAATTTATTCTAAGATAATGTTTTCTCTAATGCAAACATAAAAATCACAATCAATAAATTCAGTTTGTGAATTCAGTTTGAGGATAAATTAACTTTTCCCTAGAAATTATTATTATTTATGGAGCTACTTACTCCTGACTTTGAAGACATTAGAATTAATGCTGGTAGTAACATGCCATTTTAGTATCAATGTAAAATGCATTGACTCATACTGATGAAAATTTTATTTTGTATTCCGGGTATGATAGGAGGTAACCTGTATCATGCTAAATTAAGTTCTCTGGAATTAGAAAGCAAAAATGGGAATTATAATTGCAGGCATTTTTGTAAGCATACTTTTTGCCCTATCATCTTCAAAGAATGATTCGTCTTATTTTTCTCTCTTTACAGAATTCATTTTATTAAAAGCATCTTCACTTTGAGAAGTGTATTGGTGAATATCCTCTTAGTCACGTTAATGAAACTTGGTTCTAGAAATCCAGGAGGAAGAACAAATGTAATGACTTCTGTAAATGAGGAGATCCTGTGGACAGATGTAGAATCCTTTCAGAGGAGAAGGGTCAGTGAGCGTCAGAAAGCGCTGGGTAGTTTCTAACAGGAAGAAGGAAATGGAGGAGAGAGAGAGAGAGAGAGAGAGAGAGAGAGAGAGAGAAGGGGCAGAGAAAAGGCAAACTGGACCAAGAGAACACAGCACAAAGCAGAGGTTTCAAACTCACACTGCAGTCAGTTTCTTCCATCATTATTTGGTTGGGAGATACTCTCATGCCTGAATTTCCCCATAAATTACCTTAAATTATGTTCCAAATTTAAATTATGCTAAATATTGGTAACAACTGTGTACACCTGTGCTTCCCTGTTGGATGTTCCTGCTCTGATGTACTTTATGAGCATTTACAGCTTTAATGAGGCTGTTTATTTGTAATTGATCCGTATAGGAACCCACTGCTGCATTGCATGCAATCTGAGTTATTTTCAGTCATCTCTGAAGACGTCATTTGAAATAAAATATATGAAGTTGCTTACGACCTGGGAGAGAGATAGAAGACATTTTAAAAGGACAATCGATGACCACACTCTCACCCTGCCTTCAAGATTTCACACTTACTGTTTCCCACACCTGTGATCTTTCTTTTAATTGGCCATCGCCTATGCATGTTCCAGAACAAAAGCGGGAGTGTGGGCTCAAGTCAAGAACATCTACATTATTGCCTTCTCTCCTCAACTTCCTTGACGTTTGGTCTTGGTCAAGTCAATTTCTCTGTGCCTCACTTTAGTTCACTATTAAATAGGGAAAAGTTAGACCTTCTAACATCACCTTCTAAGTGACTATTTTGAGGGTGCAAAGAGATAAGAGAGGTTAAAGAAGCTTCGTATTTTAAAAATGGACATACATATTCTGAAATCCAAGCATATTTTGGGTCTTCAAAGGTGTTCAGTGTAAAACATTAATAAACAGAAAGCTCAGTTAAAGAGAGCTGGGAGACCAGAAGGGAAGTTCTCATGCCCTGTGATAATGGCAGAACCCAGCAAGAAGGAGAAAGTCCCCTCTTCTTTTTTTTTTAAATTAATTAATTAATTTTTGGCTGCATTGGGTCTTCGTTGCTACGCACGGGCTTTCTCTAGAGCAGGGCTACTCTTCGTTGTGGTACATGGGCTTCTCATTGCGGTGGCTTCTCTTGTTGCAGAGCATGGGCTCTAGGCATGAGGGCTTCAGTTTTGTGGCACATGGGCTCAGTAGTTGTGGCTCGTGGGCCTAGAGCGCAGGCTCAGTAGTTGTGGCTCACGGGCTGAGTTGCTCCGCGGCATGTGGGCTTTACTCGGACCAGGGTTTGAACCTGTGTCCCCTGCATTGGCAGGCGGATTCTTAACCACTGCCACCAGGGAAGTCCCCCCTCTTCCTTTTTTGACAAAGACTCAGCCACTGAAAGGCCATGGCCTCTTTGTTGACTACAACCCTCTGAACTTCCTTTTTCTCTGTATACAAACATTCTCCTTCCCTTGCCATGTGGGGACTTGCATGTGGCTTGCCATGGTTGTAAACTCTGAATTGCAATTCTCTGCTGATCCCAATAAACCCATCTTTGCTGGAGAAAAAGCTGGCTGTCTGTTTGTTTCAGGTCAAGGTAAGTATTTCCTTTCTTTTCTTGAGGTCACAGTACCTCCTGCTCAATAAGACAAAAGCTATGCACTCTGATTTGTTTTGTCTTTGTCTTTCTCTTTGGGTTCACTCTGATTAGCACAAGTCCTTCTTTGAGGCCAGTGATCTGATTTTCATCCGTGTTAGCTCTGTTATGGGGCTGCAATGTCGTTCTCTCAAACAGCTGTTTTGATTCTTATTTTTATTTCGTCAGTGCTCCCTTTTTAGATAATAATACTTTGTAACCTCATCATTGTGGTCTTACATTATTGAATTTGTGTTCTAATTTTATTGTCTTTTTATTTCTTCTGATCATTCCATCACATTTTCTTCCAAAATAAGCTCCCTATTCTATTCCTTTCTTTTTGTGTACTACACGGCGTGGTTTCTTCTTTCATTAATCTTTATCGTAAATTCTTCCCTCCTTTCTTTCTTACGAGCTATTGCCTTTATTACGTATGCCGCAATGCTGTGCTGTGCTACTTTGTCACTCGCTCATGTTCAAGGCAGCTAGGCCTCCCAATTACTCTGTCTTGAAATCAATTTTCCTTTACATCAAGTAACTCCCCACTTATGTAACTGGAACTGTTTGTCTTCCTTCTGAGCTCCAGGTAGAGGCATGTTTTATCCTGTGTGTGAAGTCTGCGTACGTGCGAGAATTTCCGTTGGGTCTTCTATTCTTTCTTCTAAGATTCTGGCAAATGTCCTCTTCCAGCATTTAAGACACCTGTTTTTATGAGGAGATTAACTCTGGGCTTCTAGTTATTACAACATTTCTGCAGAGGCACTGGGAAGTGGCAACATTTGACACTTCGTGCTTCTGCTGAAACCCTGCCTGTTATGTAAAAGCTCCTACACTTTCTCTCTGTCTTTCTCTCTCTGTCGCTCTCTCTCTTTTTTTTTTTTTTTGCTTTTGCCCAGAGTGTCTACTTGTTTTCTTCATCCACTTTTTGCCAAATCCAAGTGTGGAATCCTCACAATTGTGTCACTTAGTCACTCATCTTCTTTCTTGGTATTAATTCTGAGAGTGGTGTGTGTCTGTGTGTGTGTGTGTGTGTGTGTATGACTGTGTATTTTGGCCATAGTATGGAGGCTGGGTTAGGGTACCGAGATCTTTATTTTTTTTCTGAAATGAGGTGGTGTCCTTTTCTTCTTGGTTACCACTATGAATTCTCCTCTTTTATGATTTGTTGTTTTAACTTCCTTTCATTAAGCATTGGGAGCAATAACTCTGATTTGAGTTCTCTCCGTCGTCTTTCTTACTCTCCACGGTATTTCTTAAGTCTTTTGTACATAAACTCAGCGATGGCAGGAATGGCATCTATATTCCTTTTATAACCTCTCTAGTAGAATTCTGTGGCTTCACCTGACCCCGCATAGAGCTACTGAGCTATAGAAACAAGGACAGTTAGCCGTGTGCATGCACGTTCTTTTGTTAATCTTTTCAGTCCTGTCACCAGGGTAATATATTCCACAAAGGTAGAAGCTCTGAGATTGATGGGAGTTTGGTAAGGAATACTCTTTGGCATCCTGAGATATAAACTAGGTGAGAACTGAATGCAATGATAAGGAAATGTGAATATCTTCCCCTTTAAAATTGGGAGAGATTAATTATTAAGACCTCATCTGAGACAGAAAGACACACTAAGCTTTTCAGTAAATCAAGCACCTTCTTTCATTTATTAATCTGATTAATACAGAGATAAAATCATCTAGGTAAATACGTAAAAAAGATGCAGGCAGTTTAGAAAGAATGATCTTTGGGCATCTGGAATCTGTTTCTACTCCACATTTTATTTGCAGTATCACTTAAGGTCAAGTGAACAAAACTCTCTAAAATTTAAAGTCAACAGTAAAAGAAAATTGTCAATATTCCAGCATGGAATGGTGTCTAGCCATAGTCCTCATGTTTACTTTCAGATTAGACACCTTCAGACACGATTAGACACCTTCACTGTATTCTTTGCAATCTGCATCTTCTTTTGATTCACTAAGAAATGTTGATTCCATAAGAGAAAAACATAATTTCTTCTAAACAAAAGTTCCTTGCAGGTGTTAAAAAAAAAAGCATCAGGTTGACAAGTGCTATAAAATAATAAACTCCTCATTTATTATACATTCCTTCTCTTTCTCTGCATAGCAATAGATTGATGTAGTGGAGGGGGGTTGAATAATGGATCCAGAGCAAATGTGTTCAACGTTGTTCTCTGAAAAATGACTACATAGTTGAGAATAACAACAATTCTCACTCCAAAACTATTATTGAAGAGGGTCAGTCTTTTACCCTTAGGGCAATTAAGCAGCAAGAATGATTCTCAAGTGACTTTCTTTGTACTTAGATGAATCCTTTAGTTCTTTTCACCAAATCTATTTATTGATAAAATCTCTGTAACATCATTCCATTTTGTGAAATATTTCAACCATAGTTTTTTAATATACTATAATGCATACATAGAGGGGCAACTCATGTCTCTGGGTGACAGACAAACATGATTGAAAAAAAGTTTGGAAATGGAAGAAATTTATTTTAATAATACTTTTAAGTATCCAAAGTACTGAGGAAAAAGACTTTGGGAGGTTTTGTCGTTGTTGTTGTTATCTAGCTTTCACCCCCATTGTCAACCAATCCCTTACACACAGACACTGAAACTTTATTAAACATTCCTTTTGTCTAAAAGTATGATAAAATATATTTTGCCTATTTATATAATTTAGCATGAAACTATTTTCCTTCATAATAAAAATAATGTATTTCATTATACTTTTGAGGAAAAGAGGTTTCCTATTAGGAAAGCAATTTTATGGAATATTTAAAGAAAGGGCATATTAGAAAAGAATAATTCAATAGTTCTTGGGAGATTTTTTTCTTGTGTTAAGGATAGAGGCTACTTAAAAGGATATTCAGAACTGTATTATTGTTCTGGAAATTTTCATTTCTTATTCCATATATATCTGAGTCCATCCTGTCTAATCTTTTAAAACTTAGTCCTCACTTACTCTTTAATTGTTAACAACATACAAAATGCTCATTATGTGCCAGGCACTGTTCTAAGTAGTTTACAATTGATAGCTCACTTAATCCTTAATCAGATGAGATAGGTATTATTACTGCTGTTCAAATCCTCAGGTCCTGCATCCGTAAATTCATTCAGCCAGGGATGGAAATATTTGGAAAAAAGTTCCAGAAATTTGCAAAGAGCAAAACTTGAATTGGTTGCATGCCGGCAACTAGTCACATACAATTTACATTGCATTAGGTATTATAAGTAATCTAGAGATGAAGCAAAGTATACAGGAAGATATGCATAAATTATATGCAAATACTATGCCGTTTTACATAACGGACTTGAGCATCCGCGGATTTTGGTAACTGCCAAGATCCTGGAACCAGTCCCCCTGGGATGCCGAGGGACGATTGTATATTCATGTGAATCAACTCTTCTTCCACAGAGAAAGGTGGATGCAGGATGCTTGTCAGTGGCTTAAGGGAAATGTCGCAGGTGTGTTACTCCCCTATTCCCTCAGAAAATGGGCTGTTAGAATCGGGATTCATAGGAAACTATACTGATGTCTCCTTCCTTTCTCCACTTTCTACACAGCCTAAGGAAGGAGGAATGTATCTATTTATGTACCTATTTATGTATGCATGTATCTATCTATCTACTTATAATGGTAATCAGAAAACTTTAAAGTCTTTGCCTTGATTGTGTTTCGTAAATACTGCTCAGATTTTGTTATCAGGAGCACCTTTAACTTGTTCACTTGGGCATTCTCTTATTATTATAATATTATAATATCTATTATATTATATAATCTATCATTATTCCTAGTGGACAGTTTTCATCATGTAAGATGTTCTGGGGTCTTACATTAGCATCATAAATACACTATGTGAGTAGAGTCAAAATATAAAATTAATTCTTATGTCATAAAAGTGGGAAAAGTTTGGGAATTGAAGGCAGTACGAATAAGAAAACGATATATGGTTCTACAAAATTATATTTCTTATGTATATTCTGTATTTATATCATACATAATATATATTCTAGAACATAATATATATTCTCTATATAATATAATAATATATTAAATATATAGATAATGTTTATTAGAATATATAGAGAATATTTATTAGAATATATAGAAAATATATATATTCTATGAAGCCATCCTGCCTAATCTTTTAAAACTTTATCCTCACCACTCTTTAACTGTTAACCACATACAAAATGTTTATTATGTTCCAGGCACTGACCTAAGTAGTTTGTAACTGGTAACACTTTCATCCTTATGACTTATTGGCTGAGATGGGTGTTATCACTGGACAAAGACAACCAGTCCCAGAGAAGGCAAGTTACTTACTTGGATGCCATGGAAAGCTCCAGAAAGCACAACCTGAGACACAGGCTTGCATGCACACAGTTTATGAAGGAACCAAGAGTAAGGGATGAGGAGAACGGAACAAGGAGGGGGAAGCCAGCATAAAGATGCATCGCTGAGCTGTGGACCACTGTGGGCTTCACCAGGACCTCACGGGGAGCCGTGTCTGCCTGAGGGACCAAGTTGTGGGTTTATCCAGTAGCTCTCTTCTCCCATTCCTTGAGATTTGGCCTTAACAGCATAACCTCCCCACACTCGTGCGGTGTTTGCATAAATGTCAGCCGTCTTTGTCAGGTGTCTCATCCCTCTACAGCAAAGACCCTGTGCTCACATACGGTGCACACTTCACTTTGGCCACCGTGAGTGTGAAGGAAGTGGGAGCTGCTCAGAACTGTTCACCGTGGCATGGCTGGAATCAGAGGATGTGAGCTGGTCCAAAGGGAATATCCACATGGTCCATCCTTGCTTCACTTGCACCCACTCACAACATGCATAAGTCAGTCTTTCACACTTGATGCAGGAGGGTTAGTGGAACAAGCTCTTGACCTTGTTACTTAGCTAGTTCCAAGGTCAAACCCAGTATTCCCTATTTCCTTCTTCTATCACCACTCATTCTATATTTTCCTCACGTTTGCGCATCACGTCACCTGGGCTGACGTTTGCCTGACTGATTGACCTATACCTCAAAGCAAGGCTTTTATGGCATTAATAATCTTGCTCTTCCTGGGCTAAGGTTGAATGCAATCGACCAATCACTACGATAACGTGGTGTGGGAGCATCAAAAACTATCTTAGTGGACCCCAGAATTCGAGACATGGGGACTTCCCTGGTGGTCCAGTGGTTAAGAATCCTCTTTCCGATGCAGGGAACGCAAGTTCGATCCCGGTCGGGAAACTAAGATCCCACATGCCGCAGGGCAACTAAGCCCACGCACCACAACTAGAGAGAAGCCCGCCTGCCACAACTAGAGAGAAGTCCCGCGTGCAGCAACAAAGAGCCCACGTGCTGCAACAAAAGATCCTGCCTGCCGCAACTAAGACCCCATGCAGCCAAAAAAAAAAAGGCCATAGATCTAAATTTTAAAAAAAAAAGTATTTGAGACACATTCTTCTCTGTCCCTTTCACTGTCAGCATTCTGAGCTCTTTATGGTAATAGAGTTGATTACCTACCTCCTAGTATAATAATTCTTTTTTTATTCTTTCTGCTCCCCTGGCAAAAAAAAAATAAGGTGAAAGTGATCAGTCAAGTTGTAGCTTGATGAGACATCTTTCTAGGTAATGCAATATATGGTGCCATGTGGAACCCGCGTGGTTTCTGCTTTTTCATAAATGATTCCCTTGGTCTGAGGCGATGTGTATGAGTAACACATCCATAGATCAATGGTTCTGTGATGCTGGAACCAGCAGGCACCCTGCAGCCAGGAAAGAGAACTCTAAATTAGCAGGTGTCCATTCCAGTAAAGAGGAATCACTGTCTCTTCCAGGCTAGAAGAGGCTCAATACAGTTCTCTTGCATCAGTCTCCGAAGCTAGCGAGACAGCCGTTCTGTTCCTAAATTGACTGGTGGTAAGAGGGAGCCCACGCTGTTGATCCCAGGTCACCATGACCATTCCATTTGTGGCCCTTTATCCCATGTAGTGGAATTGTTCCGGACAGAGACTGACTGATGACCACAGGGTAAGTCAACCCATCTATGTGGTTGTTGAGTTTCCCCTGTGTTGGTTCTCTGGTTTGATTAATAAAAGACACGTATATCTCCATACTTAATTTCACTTCCGTACATTCATCCACAAGCTCCTTGCCAGATTCTTGTCTCTGATCTTTTAATTATATTTCTCTACAACCTCTGATTAACCAGTAAAGCCAACCATCATTGTCTAGAATTCCATGTATGTGCAAATCTTAGTGACTTCCCTCTCCAAACAAATTAACCAATCAAACGTGTTCCCTGCAGCTTTGCCGGTGGTAGGATTTCTCTCCATGTCTATCCTTTGGGACCACACATGTGTAACGCTCTCCGGCCCCAGCAATCCATTTTCAATTTACATTCGCATCTTAAAGCAATACATCTTCAAGTGAGGTTTGCCCTCTTCTGTAAGATGGTGGTAGGGACCACCCTCCCGTGAGATCATAAGTGCGAGGTAAGAGACAAGCTTCAGTGGGAAAGAGAGATGGGTGATGTGAGAATCTGGCCACTTGATTATCTAACTGCCTTGTACCCTATACCCTTACCTGTACCCTATAGATCTCAGGTGTGATACCAAATGTCCTGCTTCCATTGTAGCGTGGATTGTGTAGCACCACTCAACTCTATGACTGGGTGAAGCTGACAATATCTGATCCAAGGCCGGCAGTTCCAGCTGAAGAGTCCTAAGTTCTTTGATGACAAGGCACGTTTTCAAGTTGTCTTCTGTGGCTTTGATCCAGAACCCTATGGTTCTGTAATAACACTTGCTGGTAATTTCCAGAGACCCCACACTGCATCCTTGTTCACCACAGATACATCTAACATCGTTAAATCTGCTGGGTCCTAGGACTTGGCTGGCTGGGTAGCTTTCTCTACAGCCTTGGACCTGCTGTAGAGCCCATTCTTGTTCCCGGCCGCACCTGACATTGACAACCCTACCAATCCCATGAACATGGCTTGGAGGATCTTTCTCCAGCTTATATATTGCTTCCAAAATCCAAAGGAGCTACCAATTCCTATAACACTTAGTAACTTAGTGGTAAGAGGCCAAGTGCAACAGCTTGTCTTTTACCTAGGATGGGATATCGTGGCTTGCCATAGACTAGAGTATTTCTGAAAACTTTAATATGTGACAGGCCCCTGAATCTGCATATTTTCCCCTTATCTTAAGCATGCACGTGTTTTAAAAGTATTCAGAGTACTTGCCACTTTCTACTCATCTAGTCTGTTTCACACTATGCTGTAATATGATGGACAGATGTGGTCTTCAGAAGAAGGTTAAGATCATTAAATTGCTGGAGACTATATTGTAAGTAATCAGATATATCTTTCCTATACCATTTAGTGTCTAACAAAATATTATTTTATTTAAAAATAGTGGGTTTTTTTTACAATTAGATTATTCTCTCCCAGTGAATTATAAATTCCTTGAGTACAAGAGAGCATACACATTTTATTCCTTTTATAGCCGCAGATATTAGTAAGATGTCTTGCTTATCATAGTTGATATAAAGATGGTGAGTGGAATTGAGTAAAACTCGGTGATTACGAAGATAATAATTTATGATCTGGGGAAGTGTTAAATTGAGTTAATTAAGGAAGAATGGGATAACACATGCATCAATAGTGAGAAAGAGTGAGGAATTAAAAAATCAAATATTTTTAGTGTGACTGTAGTGTGCTGACCAGTACTGCTTGTCTAGTATAGAGTCAGCAGTGTGATCCCCTTGGCTGGGGAGTGAACACCATCGCTGAGATTCAGAAATAAGCCCAGGACATTTAGGAATGGCCAATTGTCATCCTTTGATCATTTCCTACTAGCACTAGAAAAACACAGGCCATTATTTTCAAGTGTATTTTTAGCCAATTACATGGCTTTACCATGGAAATAGCATAATTTAATTAAATACTTTTAGAAGTAAAATAAACATCCTGGAATTGTTTCCACATAAAATAGTCATTATTTCTTCCTTATTTCAACAGCTGCTACGGTTATTTTTTAAAATTCCCATTCCTATATGTTCAGGAAATCCTTTCCTACATTCTTTATTCATAATCTGGAACTGGTTTCCACCACTGCTATGTATTGCATCAGAGAATCTATTTAAATAAGGGACCGGTCACATCCTTGGATCAGAATGGTCCTGGTCTTTCCTCCACAGGAGAGGTGCTAGAGTCAAGATAAACACAGATTCTGGTAGGTATTCAATAATAAGTATTTTGTTTCTTAGGCCAAAAAGCCCTAATACTCCTCCAAATATACTCAGCCTGTAAGTTTAATTAATATTAACAAAGTAAGTCAGGTAAGATAACTAAATTTTCTGCTAATTGAGTGGCTACATTGATTCAGCTTTCCCCTTAGGTTTGTCCCATAATATTTTTATTATGAAACATTCCAAATATTCAAAACCTATGTAAAAGGTATTTTTAAAATACATCTTTAAAAATCTTAATGTTTTATCATTTCTTCATATCATTATGTACACAGACATGGTACATTCAAGATGTAGCTGCAGAATCCTCTCTGTATCCATTTCTCTCCCATTCTCCACACAGGTAAATATTATTCTCAATTTTGTGTTATATCCCATGCAACATATATATATGTGTGTGTGTGTGTGTGTGTGTGTATATATATATATATATATATATATATATATATTTATATTTATATATATATACATACATATATATTATTGTTCTATGAGTTCTAAGACTTTGATATTTCACATGATGGATTATGGGGGTTATGGATTTGAGGGAAGAATACCATAGAAGTAAAATGCTTTTCTCATCTCATCATATCAGGGGGTGCATGAGTTCAATTCAACTTCTCCCTAGTGATGTTATCCTTGATCATTTGCTTAAGGGGGTATCTGCCCAACTTCTCTTCTACAAAGATGGTATTTTTCCCCCTTCCACACTCTATCCACTGGAAGTGACTCACTGAGTCTAGACCACACTTAGGAGAGAAGAGTTAAGTTCCCTGCTAATCCCGTCCTCTTTTTGTGATAAAAATGGATGATGAGTTACAGCAACTCAATACAAACAACCCATTCATGACCTAGACATTTCGTGTATAAAGATTTTGGTCACCCCAACAGGCAAGGAACATACCAGCTCAGGCACTTGCTGATGACAAAAGGAATGTGGAATTATTAGGGGAAGAAGAAGGTCTAAATGTCTGCTATTTCCACAGGATTAGTTGCAGAAATAGTGACAGCATTTTTTGAGTGCTTTTGCTTATGTTGCAAAGAATATATTTGTATATGTGGCTGTATTATATATATATATATATATATATATATATATGTGTGTTATTAATGGGTTTGAACTCCATGGGTCCACTTAAACATGGGTTTTTAAAAAATAAATATGTATGACAGTGCCATCTGATCTGGCAGTTTGTTGAATTTGAGGATGGGAACCTGGGATACAGGGGGCTGGCTATAAAGTTATACTAGGACTTGCGACCCGCTGCTTCACTTCTGCCTCTGAGTCTCTCATCAGTGACTTTCTTTGGTCATCTGGCTCTGTTTTAAACTCCTGGCTCCCCGCACAATTGTGTAAGTTCCAGATATTGTAATAACTTTCTTGTTCCACGGCGCTCACATTGCTTCTGCTTCCTGGAGTGGCCACAACTAGTACAAGTCCCTTCCCACTTTATGTCCCAAGCCTCTAGTCTCCTACCTATCCTTTTATCTCTTGTTATACAGGCTGGATGACTTACTAATTCTCTCCTGGAGTTCAATAATTCTGTATTAGCCAGCAATGTGCTCTTAGGCTATCTGTGACTTTTTATTCACTTTTTTTCCTATATTTTTTAGCTTTAGAAGCTGTATTTTTGTTCTTTCTCTAAGTGTCCTTCCTTATACACTTTTTTCTTGTTTTATGTTTCTTTTTTTTTAGGATTTTAATAATTTTAGATGTATCATTGTATGGTTTCTTTCAGGCGGTCAACTATTTTCTGAAGTTTTCTGGAGGATCTTAATCAGCTATTTATTATGTCTATGGATACTCCTTTGTGGTAGAACCTTGTGAATCTTGTAATTTTGAAATGTGAGTTTTTCATCATGGATTTTTTTTCATTGCAAATCATGGATAACTTGAGTGACATTATGTTCTTTTGCACTGTGGTTTTTATTTCTTTTTTGTCAAGCACCCCAATGGTTTCAATGGTGAGGATTATTTTATATTACTTTTCTGCATTCAATTTCCAGAATGTGAAAGTAGTCTAAAATCTAACCCCACACTGTGTGAGGAGATGCTTCTAATCAGGGGAAACTACTACCCTCTGAACCCAATATACACCTTGACTCAGGTAAACGATCTCATTCTCTCTCCATACTTTTGGGGGAATTTTTATTGGTACATACTGACTAGCATCACTAAATTTTGTCATCAAGACAGATTATTTTACACGTTTTAATATGGCATTTTGAATAAGTGATTGCTAGTCAAGCATGGACTATATAATTCAATAATGAGAGTCAAGGTATTTTTAGTATTAAATATTATTAGCTGATTTTATATGATTTAACTATTAATCTATATTAAATTAAGCTCTTACTGAACATGACATTTTGTAAAATTTAAGCCCTATTAGCATCTTGATATGTACACTGTTATATTTTGATGTATTTTATTTACTATGCCTTGATAGGTTTTCAGTTAGGACGTGGATCCATTTGCACTTGAGCTTAGTGTGTTAGTCTTGATATACTACTTAATATTTCTGAGAAAATACCACTTAAGAATAATAATAAATCCAAATACAGAAAATTAATTGATTTGGGACTTAAATGCAAATGAAGAAGTTTGTGCCTGCATAATTATATTGAATGAAGCAGAGACTTCATAAACCAAACATATTTTAACCCAATGAGAAACATTGAATTAAAATAAATTCACTCATTATTTTTTCCAAAAAGTTTGTTGATCACCTAATGTGTGTCAGGCAGTGCACTGGATGCTGGGAATTCACTGGTGCACAAAATCTATTTCCTATTCTTATAACTCACACACTAGTGGAAAAGCTGACGTAATGACACACACACACACAAAAGTAAAATTACAGCTGAGTGATAAATTAAAAATTAAATAAACACAGTCACTATGAGAGCACTTCCATGAGGAAGTGATGCTGCAGGTGATATCTGATGAAGTCAACTAGGAGAAAATGCGGAGCAGTGGCGGTGGGGATGAAATTGTGGAAGATGGAGCATTGTGTGCAATTGACATATCTTCAGTTTCAGGAAATGAAAAAAAGGGGAATTCAGCCAAAGCTTGCTGAAGTTAGGAGACCATGATGCATGAGGAGATTTGGAAGGAGGTGGGGCATGTACCACGCAGGTTTTGAGGCTATACTGAAAGTACTGGTCTTTAGTGGAGGAGCAGTTAGGAGGCATAGAGAGTTTTATGAGTGTGCAAGGGGGATGGAGATTTTAAGAAAGTCTCCTTTAAATTGACTAATCTTTTCATCTGTGGTGTCTAATCTTCTGTTAATCCCATCTCAAATGCTTTTATTTTAAACATCTTTATTGAAGTATAATTGCTTTACAATGGTGTGTTAGTTTCTGCTTTATAACAAAGTGAATCAGTTATACATATACATATGTTCCCATATCTCTTCCCTCTTGCATCTCCCTCCCTCCCACCCTCCCCATCCCACACCTCTAGGTGGTCACAAAGCACTGAGTTGATCTCCCTGTGCTATGCAGCTGCTTCCCACTAGCTATCTATTTTACATTTGGTAGTGTATATATGTCCATGACACTCTCTCACCCTGTCACATCTCTCCCTTCCCCCTCCCCATATCCTCAAGTCCATTCTCTAGTAGGTCTGTGTCTTTATTCCCGTCTTGCCACTAGGTTCTTCATGGCCTTTTTTTTTCCCCCTTAGATTCCATATATATGTGTTAGCATACTGTATTTGTTTTTCTCTTTCTGACTTACTTCACTCTGTATGACAGATTCTAACTCCATCCACCTCATTACAAATACCTCCATTTCATTTCTTTTTATGGCTGAGTAATATTCCATTCTATATATGTGACACATCTTCTTTACCCATTCATCTGATGATGGACACTTAGGTTGCTTCCATGTCTTGGCTCTTGTAAATAGAGCTGCAATGAACATTTTGGTACATGATTCTTTTTGAACTATGGTTTCTCAGGGTGTATGCCCAGTAGTGGGATTGCTGGGTCGTATGGTAGTTGTATTTGTAGTTTTTTAAGGAACCTCCATACTGTTCTCCATAGTGGCTGTATCAATTTACATTCCCACCAAGAGCGCAAAAGTGTTCCCTTTCCTCCACACCCTCTCCAGCATTTATTCTTTCTAGATTTTTTGATGATGGCCATTCTGACTGGTGTGGGATGATATCTCATTGTAGTTTTGATTTGCATTTCTCTAATGATTAATGATGTTGAGCATTCTTTCATGTGTCTGTTGGCAATCTGTATATCTTCTTTGGAGAAATGTCTGTTTAGGTCTTCTGCCCATTTTTGGATTGGGTTGTTCTTTTTTTTGTTATTGAGCTGCATGAGCTGCTTGTAAATCTTGGAGATTAATCCTTTGTCAGTTGCTTCATTTGCAAATATTTTCTCCCATTCTCAGGGTTGTCTTTTGGTCTTGTTTATGGTTTCCTTTACTGTGCAAAAGCTTTTAAGTTTCATTAGGTCCGATTTGTTTATTTGTGTTTTTATTTCCATTTCTCTAGGAGCTGGGTCAAAAAGAATCTTGCTGTGATTTATGTCACAGAGTGTTCTGCCTATGTTTTCCTCTAAGAGTTTGATAGTGTCTGGCCTTACACTTAGGTCTTTAATCCATTTTGAGTTTATTTTTGTGCATGGTGTCAGGGAGTGTTCTAATTTCATACTTTTACATGTACCTGTCCAATTTTCCCAGCACCACTTATTGAAGAGGCTGTCTTTTCTCCACTATATATGCTTGCCTCCTTTATCAAAGATAAGGTGACCATATGTGCGTGGGTTTATCTCTGGGCTTTCTATCCTTTCCCATTGATCTATATTTCTGTTTTTGTGCCAGTACCAAACTGTCTTGATTACTGTAGCTTTGCAATATAGTCTGAAGTCAGGGAGCCTGATTCCCCCAGCTCCATTTTTCGTTCTCAAGATTGCTTTGGCTATTCGGGGTCTTTTGTGTCTCCATACAAATTGTGAAATTTTTTGTTCTAGTTCTGTGAAAAATGCCAGTGGTAGTTTGATAGGGACTGCATTGAATCTGAAGATTGCTTTGGGTAGTAGAGTCATTTTCACAATGTTGATTCTTCCAATCCAAGAACATGGTTTATCTCTCCATCTATTTGTATCATCTTTAATTTCTTTCATCAGTGTCTTATAATTTTCTGCATACAGGTCTTTTGTCTCCTTAAGTAGGTTTAATCCTAGATATTTTATTCTTTTTGTTGCAATGGTAAACGGGAGTGTTTTCTTAATTTCACTTTCAGATTTTTCGTCATTAGTATATAGAAATGCAAGAGATTTCTGTGCATTAATTTTGTATCCTGCTACTTTACCAAATTCATTGATTAGCTCTAGTAGTTTTCTGGTAGCATCTTTAAGATTCTCTATGTCTAGTATCATGTCATATGCAAACAGTGACAGCTTTACTTCTTCTTTTCCGATTTGGATTCCTTTTATTTCTTTTTCTTCTCTGATTGCTGTGGCTAACACTTCCAAAACTATGTTGAATAATAGTGGTGAGAGTGGGCAACCTTGTCTTATTCTGGATCTTAGTGGAAATGGTTTCAGTTTTTCACCATTAAGGACAATGTTGGCTGTGGGTTTGTCATATATGGCCTTTATTATGTTGAGGAAACTTCCCTCTATATCTACTTTCTGCAGGGCTTTTATCATAAATGGGTGTTGAATTTTGTCAAAAGCTTTCTCTGCATCTATTGAGATGATCATATGGTTTTTCTCCTTCAATTTGTTAATATGGCGTATCACGTTGATTGATTTGCGTATATTGAAGAATCCTTGCATTCCTGGGATAAACCCTGCTTGATCATGGTGTATGATCCTTTTAATGTGCTGTTGGATTCTGTTTGCTAGTATTTTGTTGAGGATTTTTGCATCTATGTTCATCAGTGATATTGGCCTGTAGTTTTCTTTCTTTGTGACATCTTTGTCTGGTTTTGGTATCAGGGTGATGGTGGCCTCGTAGAATGAGTTTGGGAGTGTTCCTCCCTCTGCAATATTTTGGAAGAGTTTGAGAAGGATTGGTGTTAGCTCTTCTCTAAATGTTTGATAGAATTCGCCTGTGAAGCCATCTGGTCCTGGGCTTTTGTTTGTTGGAAGATTTTTAATCACAGTTTCAATTTCAGTGCTTGTGATTGGTCTGTTCATATTTTCTATTTCTTCCTGGTTCAGTCTTGGCAGGTTGTGCATTTCTAAGAATCTGTCCATTTCTTCCAGGTTGTCCATTTTATTGTCATAGAGTTGCTTGTAGTAATCTCTCATGATCTTTTGTATTTCTGCAGTGTCAGTGCTTATTTCTCCTTTTTCATTTCTAATTCTATAGATTTGAGTCTTCTCCCTTTTTCTCTTGATGAGTCTGGCTAATGGTTTATCAATTTTGTTTATCTTCTCAAAGAACCAGCTTTTAGTTTCATTGATTTTTGCTATTGTTTCCTTCATTTCTTTTTCATTTATTTCTGATCTGATCTTTATGATTTCTTTCCTTCTGCTAGCTCTGGGGTTTTTTTGTTCTTCTTTCTCTAATTGCTTCAGGTGCAAGGTTAGGTTGTTTATTCTAGATGTTTCCTGTTTCTTGAGGTAGGCTTGTATTGCTATAAACTTCCCTCTTAGCACTGCTTTTGCTGCGTCCCATAGGTTTTGGGTCGTTGTGTATCCATTGTCATTTGTTTCTAGGTATTTTTTGATTTCCCCTTTGATTTCTTCAGTGATCACTTCGTTATTAAGTAGTGTATTGTGTAGCCTCCATGTGTTTGTATTTTTTACAGATCTTTTCCTGTAATTGATATCTAGTCTCATAGCGTTGTGGTCAGAAAAGATACTTGATATGATTTCAATTTTCTTAAATTTACCAAGGCTTGATTTGTGACCCAAGATATGATGTATCCTGGAGAATGTTCCATGAGCACTTGAGAAAAATGTGTATTCTGTTGTTTTTGGGTGGAATGTCCTATAAATATCAATTAAGTCCATCTTGTTTAATGTATCATTTAAAGCTTGTGTTTCCTTATTTATTTTCATTTTGGATGATCTGTCCATTGGTGAAAGTGGGGTGTTAAAGTCCCCTACTATGATTGTGTTGCTGCCGATTTCCCCTTTTATGGCTGTTAGTATTTGCCTTATGTATTGAGGTGCTCCTATGTTGGGTGCATAAATATTTACAATTGTTATACCTTCCTCTTGGATCGATCCCTTGATCATTATATAGTGTCCTTCTTTGTCTGTTGTAATAGTCTTTATTTTAAAGTCTATTTTGTCTGATATGAGAATTGCTACTCCAGCTTTCTTTTGATTTCCATTTGCATGGAATATCTTTTTCCATCCCCTCACTTTCAGTCTGTATGTGTCTCTAGGTCTGAAGTGGGTCTCTTGTAGATAGCATATATATGGGTCTTGCTTTTGTATCCATTCAGCCAGCCAGCCTGTGTCTTTTGGTGGGAGCATTTAATCCATTTACATTAAAGGTAATTATCAATATGTATGTTCCTATTCCCATTTTCTTAAATGTTTTGGGTTTGTTATTGTAGGTGTTTTCCTTCTCTTGTGTTTCTTGCCTAGAGAAGTTCCTTTGCATTTGTTGTAAAGCTGGTTTGGTGGTGCTGAACTCTCTCAACTTTTGCTTGTCTGTAAAGGTTTTAATTTCTCCATCAAATCTGAATGAGATCCTTGCTGGGTAGATTAGTCTTGGTTTTAGGGTTTTCTCCTTCATCACTTTAAGTATATCCTGCCACTCCCTTCTGGCTTGCAGAGTTTCTTCTGAATGATCAGCTGTTAACCTTATGGGGATTCCCTTATGTGTTATTTGTTGTTTTTCCCTTGCTGCTTTTAATATGTTTTCTTTATATTTAATTTTTGATAGTTTGATTAACCTGTGTCTTGGCATGTTTCTCCTTGGATTTATCCTGTATGGGACTCTCTGTGCTTCCAGGACTTGATTAACTATTTCCTTTCCCATATTAGGGAAGTTTTCAACTATAATCTCTTCAAATATTTTCCCATATTAGGGAAGTTTTCAACTATAATGTCTTCAAATATTTTCTTCCAGGACTTGATTAACTATTTCCTTTCCCATATTAGGGAAGTTTTCAACTATAATCTCTTCAAATATTTTCTCAGTCCCTTTCTTTTTCTCTTCTTCTTCTGGGACCCCTATAATTCGAATGTTGGTGCGTTTAATGTTGTCCCAGAGGTCTCTGAGACTGTCCTCAGTTCTTTTCATTCTTTTTTCTTTATCCTGCTCTGCAGTAGTTATTTCCACCATTTTATCTTCCAGGTCACTTATCCTTTCTTCTGCCTCGGTTATTCTGCTATTGATCCCATCTAGAGTATTTTTAATTTCATTTATTGTGTTTTTCATCGTTGCTTGGTTCCTTTTTAGTTCTTCTACGTCCTTGTTAAATGTTTCTTGCATTTTGTCTATTCTATTTCCAAGATTTTGGATCATCCTTACTATCATTATTCTGAATTCTTTTTCAGGTAGACTACCTATTTCCTCTTCATTTGTTAGGTCTGGTGTGTTTTGACCCTGCTCCTTCATCTGCTGTGTGTTTCTCTGTCTTCTCATTTTGCTTATCTTACTGTGTTTGGGGTCTCCTTTTCACAGGCTGCAGGTTCGTAGTTCCCGTTGTTTTTGGTATCTGTCCCCAGTGGCTAAGGTTGGTTCAGTGGGTTGTGTAGGCTTCCTGGTGGAGGGAACTAGTGCCTGTGTTCTGGTGGATGAGGCTGGATCTTGTCTTTCTGGTGGGCACGTCCACATCTGGTGGTGTGTTTTGGGGTGTCTGTGGCCTTATTATGATTTTAGGCAGCCTGTCTGCTAATGGATGGGGCTGTGTTCCTGTCTTGCTAGTTGTTTGGCATAGGGTGTCCAGCACTGTAGCTTGCTGGTCGTTGAGTGAAGCTGGGTCTTGATGTTGAGATGGAGATCTCTGAGAGATTTTTGCTGTTCGCTATTACGTGGAGCTGGGAGGTCTCTTGTGGTCCAGTGTCCTGAAGTTGCCTCTCCCACCTCAGAGGCACAAACCTGCTGCCTGGCTGGAGCACCAAGAGCCTTTCATGCACATGGCTCGGAGTAAAAGGGATAAAAAATAGAAAGAAAGAAAGAAAGAGGATATAATATAGTGAAGTAAAATAAAGCTGTTATAAAGCAAAGCTATATAGACAAAATCTCACCCAGAAGCATACACATATACACTCACTAAAAAAGGAAAAGGGGAAAAATTAATATATCCTGCTCCCAAAGTCCACCTCCTGAATTTGGGATGATTCGTTGTCTATTCAGGTATTCAACAGATGCAGGTACATCAAGTTGTTTGTGGAGCTTTAATCTGCTGCTCCTGAGGCTGCTGGGAGAGATTTCCCTTTCTCTTCTTTGTTTGCACAGCTCCCGGGGTTCAGCTTTGGATTTGGACCCGCCTCTGCGTGTAGGTCGCCTGAGGGCGTCTGTTCCCCGCCCAGACAGGACGGGGTTAAAGGCGCAGCTGCTTCGGGGGCTCTGGCTCACTCAGGCGGGGGGAGGGAGCGGTACGGAGGAGGCGGGGCGAGCCTGCGGCGTCAGAGGCGTCGTGACGTTGCAGCAGCCCGAGGCGCGCCGTGCGCTCTCCCGGGGACGTTGTCCCCGGATCCCGGGAGCCTGGCCCTGGCGGCTGCACCGGCTCCCGGGAGGGGCGGTGTGGAGAGTGACCTGTGCTCGCACACAGGCTTCTTGGTGGCGGCAGCAGCAGCCCCAGCGTCTCATGCCCGTCTCTGGGGTCCGCGCTGATGGCCGCGGCTCACGCCTGTCTCTGGAGCTCGTTTAGGCGGCGCTCTGACTCCCCTCTCCTCGCGCACCAGGAAACAAAGAGGTAAGAAAAAGTCTCTTGCCTCTTCGGCAGCTGCAGACTTTTCCCGGACTCCCTCCCGGCTCGCCGTGGCGCACTAGCCCCTTCAGGCTGTGCTCACGCCGCCAACCCCAGTCCTCTCCCTGCGATCCGACCGCAGCCCGAGCCTCAGCTCCCAGCCCCGCCCGCCCCGGCGGGGGAGCAGACAAGCCTCTCGGGCTGGTGAGTGCTGCTCGGCGCCGCTCCTCCGTGCGCGAATCTCTCCGCTTTGCCCTCCGCACCCCTGTGGCTGCGCTCTCCTCCGTGGCTCCGAAGCTCCCCCCTCCGCCACCCGCAGTCTCCGCCCGCGAAGGGGCTCCTAGTGTGTGGACACCTTTCCTCCTTCACGGCTCCCTCCCACTGGTGCAGGTCCCGTCCCTATTCTTTTGTCTCTGTTGTTTCTGTTTTCTTTTGCCCTCCCCAGGTATGTGGGGAGTTTCTTGCCTTTTGGGGGGTCTGACGTCTTCTGCCAGCGTTCCGTAGGTGTTCTGTAGGAGCAGTGCCACGTGTAGATGTATTTCTAATGTATCTGTGGCGAGGAAGGTGATCTCCGCGTCTTACTCTTCCGCCATCTTCTCTACCTCCCCATCTCAAATATTTTTATTTTAGATATTGTGCTTTTTACTTCTAGATGTTCAATTTAGGACTTTTTTAAAAACTGTATTTCATGTTCTGCCTTTTCATCCTCATGCTTTCCTCTACCTTTTTGATCATAGGAGTAGATTTACAATAGCTTTTTTTAACTTCATTGTCTTCTACACATACCATACATGTTGTTTCTGAGTCTGTTTTCATTGATTTTTTTTCCTACTTATTAGGAGCTTTATTTGTCTTTTTTTTACATGCCTGGTCATTTTTTATTGAGAGCCAGACATTGCCAATTTTCCTTTGCTAGTTGTTGAATTTTTGCCTTCCTTTATACATTTGGATTCTTTTCTGGAAAGAAATTACTTAGAAGCAATGTTGTGCTCTTTCTAAGGCTTGTGTTTCATCATTGTTAGGCGGGTGCAGAATGACTTCTAGTCTAGGATTAATTTGGCCCTGCTATCGAGGCAGTACCCTTCCAGGGACTCAACTTGATGCCTCTGTGCTAGGAGGTTTTTTAAGTCTGGCTCATGCGAACAGCAAGCTGGGTCTTTGCAATTTCTGGAGTTTGTTCTGCCTGATCATCCTGACGGTCTTTCCCTGGCCTTGTGTAGCTTTCTCACTGGAATCTCTCTCTAGTTAACAAGCGTGGGCAATCATATGGCTCATTTTTTGTGTTTCCCTTTCTCTCCAGGATTGCTGCCCTGCTCTGCCTATGGTTCAATGTGTGAAAAGTGATATTTCACATATCTGTCCATTTTCTTTAGTTGTTTAAGGTGAGAAGGTAAATTCAATCGCTGATACTCCATCAAGGTCTGAAGAAGTGGCAAGTTGATTTTAGATACTGAATCTTGCTACTGTACGTACCTAGGCTATTTCAAAATGTTTCTTTTCCAACTCCTCTAATAGAATGGTAGACTTTAGAGGGCAGGGACTTTGTATGGCTTACTCACTGCTGTATCCCCAGAAACTATAATAGAGTTTAGTATATACAGGCAGACCTCATTTTATTGTACTTCACAGATACTACCTTTTTTAGCAACAGGATTTTTGGCAAACCTGCATCCAGAAAGTCTACTGGCTCCATTTTTCCAACAGTGTTTGCTCACTTTGTGTCTATGTGTCACATTTTGGGAATTCTTGCAATATTTGAAGCTTTATTATTATCATTAGATTTGTGAGGGTGATCTGTGATCAGTGATCTTTGATGTTACTAGTATGTATGACTCAGTGAAACCTCAGATGATGGTTGGCATTTTTAGCAATGAAGCGTTTTTAAATTAAGGAATATACTTTTTTTAAACATAATGCTATTATACACTTAATAGACTACAGTATAGTGTAAACATAACTTACATGCACCGGGAAGCCAAAAAATTTGTGTGACTTGCTTTATTGTGTTAGTTGCTTCATTGTGGTTGTCTGGAACCAAACCTACAATATCTCCAAGGTATGCCTGTAGTAGGCGCTCAATGAGTAAAACTGAATCTATTTTGCATGTGGGTTACAAATATATATGAACTTTTTTATACAAAATTTTAAATTTCTGCCAAATGAATAATATGTCCACCAATTTGTATTTCCAAATTTATCCTGCACTGAAGTCACACCATTCAAAATATAAAAATTATCAGAAGTTGTCGGATTATTATTTAATTCCAAAATATATTCTCTTGCAAAACATGCACTGAGTGTCCTTCCTCTCTTTCAATATTTCTCAAAAAATTAAATAGAATTTTGCTTATTGAACTACAAAGTTACAGGTATATCGAATTAACTTTGCTCATGAACTTGTAACACCAGGAATTTTCACTGTCTTTCATTTTCTGTTTCTGGTTCCATCTGGATGGCTAAAATTGCCTGGCCCAAACATGTCTAAATTTGAAATTATTGCTTTGCTTCCAAATCTAAACACACACACACACACAGACACACACACACACACGCATACACACAGACATAAAATAACATGCAGAGAGAAATCTCTGTATCTTATTGTTCTAGAAAATTGCCCAATGAGAAAAACTATTTTTTGTAAATTGAAGCATAGTTGATTTACAATATTGTGTCAGTTTCAGGTGTACAGAAAAGTGATTCAGTTATATATATATGTATATGTATATATATATATATATAACTGAATCACTATATATATAATCATTATATATATTATATATATATATTATTCAGATTATTTTCCATTATAGATTATTATAATATATTGAATACTTTTCCCTGTGTTATATAGTAAAACCTTGTTGCTTGTCTACTTTTTATATAGTAGTGTGTGTCTGTTAATCCCATTCTCCTAATTTATTCCTCCACCCCTCCCTTTCCTCTTTGGTAACCATAAGTTTGTTTTCTATGTCTGTGGGTCAATTTCTGTTTTGTAAATAAGTTCATTTGTATCATTTTTTTTAGATTCCACATATATAAACAATATCGTATGGTATTTGTCTTTCTCTTTCTGATTTACTTCACTTAGTATGATAATCTGTAGGTCCATCCATGTTGCTGCAAATGGCATTATTTCATTCTTTTTTTATGGCTGAGCAGTATTCCATTGCATATACGTACCACATCTTCTTTATACATTCCTCTGTTGATGGACATTTAGGTTGCTTCCATATCTTGGTTATTGTAAATAGTCCTGCAATGAACACTGGGGTGCATGCACATTTTCAAATTATGGTTTTCTCAGGGTATATGCCCAGGAGTGGGATTGCAGGATCATACGGTAGCTCTATTTTTAGTTTTTAAAAGAAACTCCTTACTGTTCTCCACAGTGGCTGCACCAGTTTACATTCCCACCAACAGTGCAGGAGAGTTCCCTTTTCTCCGCACCCTCTCCAGCATTTATTGTTTCTAGACTTTTTGATATGACCAATCTGATCAGTGTGAAGTGATACCTCATTGTGGTTTTGATTTGCATTGAAAAAAGGTGTTTTTATTGTCTACCAGAATACTGCAGTTAACTAGAAGATTTAAAAATTATAACCATGCCTTCTATTACATGGATTATTGAGGGGAAAAATACAAGCAACCCAAATCTCCTTAGGAAGGAATTGTGTCATTTACTAGGGAAACCAGTCCAATAAAGAATTTATGATCAGTAATGTATTCTCTTGAATGAATCTATATGTATATTTTTATGGTAATTGGATGGGATTCCCTGGTATGGTTGAATATATTCTTGTTAGTACATATATTTTTCTGACAGGTAAAAATTACCAAATTTGATGTTAGGCAATGGGAATTTTGCCATGATCTTCAAATAGTGTGTCATTTCTGATGTAGATAAAATAAGAAAATATCTATGGCCTCTTTTTGAAATTTTAATGAATAATGATTATTCTTAAAACTTTGACAAAGTGCATTATTTTGGCCCTATTGAGAATAGTGGAAAATTTTTCTTCTCTCTTTCATGGTTACCAATTGGAATATTCTTTCCCATTCTTATTAATGTCTACATAGTTTAACTCCAAGTTAAGAAATGAAATAAGCAACTCTTTATTATCACAGGTAAACCCAGAAGTCACGTAAAGATATGTTCACAGTAAAGGCAGATGATTTGTTCAAGGTCACTGAATTAAGAGCAATGTGAAAATATTTATTAAATATTTTTAATGTTTTATTATATTTTAAAAATATATTTGTTCTCTTAAACTGAAATAAGTTCTCTTTGGGGGCTTGAAGGCATGTCAAATAGTCAACATTGAAACTGCAAACATTGGTATATGCTAAATGTACAAACATCTTGTCATTGAATATAGGCCCCATATAGATGAAAAATTAATTTAGATAATTTCTAAGTGCCCATATATATTTTTTCATATGATGAGCTATTTAACTATTTTTCTTTTGGCCAATTGGGAAATTTGGATTTGGAAGTGTAAGTAATTATGCTGCCAAAATTATTGATTTCTTTTTTATTAAACTGTATACTTTTTGAGGAAGAAATTAGGTTAGACAGACACTACTATGTTTTATGTAAGACTTTCACATACATTCTTAAATATTCAAGAGTTTTCATTATTAAATATTCCTAGTATGAAATGATGTCTGAACCCATAAAATGAACTTTTTTGGATGATATAGTTTTCAGTAGTAAATCTAAACCGCACATAATAAATTAAGGCGTCCTTCTGAGCAATACATTTTTAAAGTAATAATCCTGTCAAAAGCACACGGTTCTTTTGACCTGAGGTTATGTTTCCATCGTAGCAACTTTTCAACTGATGACCTTATTTTCAGGATAAAATGTTTAAAGGAAAGCACATAGACCTTCTTTTTAAAAAATAAATATTTTCAGCATAGAGAATAACACGAAATATTGTATCCTCCACCAGATTTTGTGAAATAGTAGCTTCAGATTTCGTGTGTATAAATTTGTAAGCTCAATAAAGCATTCTTTTGAGATTTTTAGGTTTTAACTGAATGTTATTATATTATATATATTTTTTGATAACTTGTTTTGTTTTCTTTATGTGTTTTTAGAATAAGCCATGTTGACATATGCTGGTCCAAGTCATTCATTTAAACCTCAGGGTAGTATCGCTATGGATTACGTTTCTCTGTCCTTCAATTTCATGTAACTGGAATCATACCATGTGCTAGTCTATGTCTATCTTCTTCCACTGAACGGTCTGTGAGATTCATCAGTTGTAGTTTTTATGGATAGTAGCTGTAGCTACCAGGGTTTTTATGGATATGTGGCTGTAGTGCTTACTGATAGGACAGCTTAGGAGTCAGGCAATGACTTGAGGTGTTTTGGATCCAGATCTTGGGGGTCCCATCTGTGCAGTCCCCTTGTGTCCTGTACTTTACCCCCTCACTCCGCAGTGGCTTTGCCTCCTGGGTCTCTGACCTCTGTCTTCCCTGCCCAGTGAGACCACAGGCTTCTTGGGTTTTAAATTCCTGCAAGAAGAACGTGGAAATGGCCTCAAGGAAAAGAGAGGGCTTATGTGGATTTTAACTCCGCTGCTTCTCTTTTCTCAAGAATAGTACTCTTGGGACTTCCCTGGTGGCACAGTGGTTAAGAATCTGCCTGCCAGTGCAGGGGACATGGGTTCAAGCCCTGGTCTGTGAAGGTCCCACATGCCACGGAGCAACTAAGCCCGTGCGCCACAGCTACTGAGCCCACATGCCACAACTACTGGAGCCCATGTGCCTAGAGCCTGTGCTCTGCTACACGAGAAGCCACAGCAATGAGAAGCCCGAGCGTAGCAATGAAGATCCAACGCAGCCAAAAATAAATAAATTAATTAATTAATTAATTAATTTAAAAAATACTATTAAAAAAAAGAATAGTACTCTTAGACATTTCTTTTATTTTTTCAATACCTTCAGACAATTTTCTCCTATTTTACCCCATCTTACTAGTTGTTTTTGACAAAAAAAGATATTCTGGTACCAGCTATTCTATTTCCCTGAATTACAGAAAATCCTTTCTATAGAGATGTTTTAAAATGTACTATGAGTAAATTTATCTTTTCCTCACATTTTTTTGTCTTTTTAAGAACATTTAATCTAATTATGCTGTCACAAATACAGTTTACCATTTTTCTTGTACAAATTTTTTAGCCTTGCTTTTTGATTTTCAAATCTATGATTGACCTGGAACTGATTTTTGTACATTTTCTGTTTGGATATATACATTTTTTCTCACATAGACTAACAGTTTTTTGAGCAAACTATTTCTTAAATAATGTACAGAAATATTTATTTATACATTCTGCTTAAATATGCATAGGAAGTATTATATATTTAATAGGGTTAGTCTTTTAAAATATTCATTTAGATTACATTTGATGAGATGCTAATTATGCCAGCCACTGTGCAGACCACAGCAGAGAATACAGTTGCATTTGGGGGATGGATCGTGCTAATTCAGAATAGTCAAATTCTAAAGCAGTGCCATGTGGCTGAGATTCACCTCTTCAAAGACATTCTTAATTAATCAAAAAGTCACTTTGGCTGTAGTCACATAATGCCTCTGTATTAGTCAGAATTCTCCAGAGAAACAGAACCAATGGGTGGATATATCTCCAACCCTACCCCCGCCCTCACCTCCACCCCCACCTCCATCTCCACTTATCCATCTAGAAAGAGAGAAATTTATTACAAGGAATTGGCTCATGTGACTATGGAGATGGGAAATTTCCAAGACCTGCACGGTAAGTTAACAAGCTGGAGACCCACGATAGCCAGTGGTTTAGTTCCAATCCAAGTCCACAGGCCTGAGACCTAGCAGAGCAGATAGCGTAGTTCCCATTGGAAGGCTGGCAGGCTCAAGACCTAATAAGTGATGCTGTCTTAGTTTGAGTCTGAATGCAGAAAAAATGCCAATGTCTCAGGTTGAAGACAATCAGGCAGGAAAGAATTCTCTCTTACTCAGGCGAGGGTCAGCCTTTTGTTCCATCAGATGAGGTCCACCCACATTAGGAATAGAAACCTGCTTTACTCAGTCTATCAATTTAAATGTTAGTCACCTTAAAAAATACCTTCACAGAAACATCCAGAATACTGTTTGACCCAATATCTGGGCACCCTGTGGCCCAGTCAAGTTGAAAAAACAAAGTTATACAAAAGAAACCATCTTAACCTTCTAGTAGAAGTGTACTTTAACCACCAGTCTCAGTAATTTGTTTTCTGCCCATTTTTATTTGTCATAATAAGCAGCAAAGAATCATTACATAAGTGCCATTCATTCATTTGAAAACGTATTTTGAGCCCCATTGAGTCCTAAGCATTGCGATAGACACTGGAAAGTTACAAAATACATTGTGACATTAAAGGAGTACTCAGGGGATATGAGTAAACACGACTAGGCCAGGAAGAGTCTTGCAAACGGAAGAAAAGGCCCTCAAGCATCTCTCATGTAGGCAAAGAATCTGATCAAGAAACAGAAAGCAAGTCAATGTGGGAAATCATAGTATAGATCAAAGTAAAGATTTGAGTGTACATTCTAAGGAAAATGACATGCAATCAACAGCTTTTAAGCAGAAGAATAACCTATCCACTTTTTATTTTTGAAAGATCATTCTGTCCTCTATGTGGAAAATAAACAAGATAGAGACAGAGTCAAAATCGGAGGAATGAAGTACAGTTATAAGAGATCTAGACAGCAGCAGAGATAGAGAGAATGAAATGCACATACAAATAGAGGAAGAATTGACAGCACTTAGCAATTGATTGGCTGCAGGGTAGGAGAAAGAAAGGTGTCAATAATGATTCTTGGGCTTTTGATCTAAAGAATTGCTCAAGGAATTCTAACTGAATTACCATTTGTTGAGATGTGGAGCCCTTCCTGGTAAACAGGTGAGGATGCAAGAGATCATGAAAGTGATAGGATGAGAAAACTCCTGCTCACTGTGAGATCCACATGTAAGCTCCTTGGAGTGGATATAAATAGATGAGTCGAGCCCTCAATAGAGTGGTGTTGGCAGTGTACATGTACATGGGGAGAGTCATATTCTATGTTATGGGAATAAATGAGGTTACCTAGGAAGGAAGTGTAGAGTGATGAGAAGGGGAGATGGTGATCTGAACCTGAGAAGTATCAACATGTAATTTCAGATCAAGTAGAATAAACCCTATAGGAGCTGAGAAGAAGCAATCAGGTCCTAGGAAAACCACCTGAATGTGGAACAAAAATGGCAAAATGAAGGGAGTGTTTGAAGCAGGATGGAGAAACAACGGTGATAGTAATGACCACAGCAATGTTAGCAAAAATGTTTTACTTACTATGTTCCACACCTGCTTTTATGAACTTCATAGGCATTATCTTATTTAATCCTCACAGAATCCTGTGAGATTAGTTCCACTATTCCCACTGCTTTACCTATGGTGTGACTGAGCTTCAAGATGTTAATCATCTTACCCGAAGTCCCACAGGAAGCCTGGCTTTGCAATTCTCATACCTATGTACTTAGCGGTGCTACCTCTCAAATGTGAGGAATGGTTACAATATGGAGGAAATTTTCATTTGTTACTGACAAAAACAATAATTGAAGAAAATGGGAGATTTATCTGAAAATATGTGTATGATCATTTCAAGTGTGGAGATATCTAGGGGCTTAAAAATCTCAAAACAATGCAAAGCAAAAAGCAGAATTTAGTCCCTTTCTTAATTTCAGCTCTGTCCCCCCATGGTAGCATGGTACACAAAGCAGTAAGTTTGAAGAGGGAGGCAAAAGCCAGAAGACAAGTTGACAAAGGTGTCAAACTCAATAAGGAAGTAAATGAATGACCTGAACTTGAGTTTATTCAGGGATAGCGGAGGAATCATAATTTGGGAAAAGGATGCTGTAGCAAGCTACAGCCAACTCCATGGAGCTGTGAGGTGGGCTGTGTTTATGGACAAGGAGTTTAAGGGTGGGGGGGGTGGTCCAGCCAGAATCCACACAGGAAATTCATTGGCTTGAGGATGGGGAGACATTCTTGGCGGGTGTTCATGGGTCAGGAGATAAATCTCACCCTTCTGTAAATCAGGCATTTAGTCTCTTAGTCCTTAAATTCCATCCTTCTGAGAGCACATGCATGAGATTCTCCATTTCACATCCTTTCATTCCATTTTATATTGAAATCCTTTCACAAAGGTCTTATTGAAGCATTTGCCCTTTACTATTTAATACATCCTCCAGGTTGACACTCTCCTTTCCCTAAGTCCACAGAAAAGGGAGTGACTCCTATCTGGTCACTAAATCAAAAGTCTTAGAATTAGTGCTGATGCCATGTGTCAGGTCATGTGCTAACCCATGGACCAATGGCTGATGCTCAAGACATTATAATTATGTCCTCTGCTGAGTCAGATCTTGGCTACGTGTCTTTCCCTAGGACGGAGTGACCCCTGATTCAACTCTGCGTAGACTAGGAAGGGCAGGGGATGTCCTCGCTAAGAGAGCATGTGGTAAATCGCCAACCACCTTGTTTCTGCAACGTTAAGTCAGATGGGGATTTAAAAGTGTCTGCTATATTTAGCAACAGTGAATTTATTTACGTTCTTAGGGCAGTTTTAGTCAAGCAGTGCATATGGAAGATTGTCTGGAGGGGATGAACAATGAATGGGAATGTAAAGAAGATGCATGTGTAGACAGAAGAAAATGTATGCTTGACTGAAACAGAGCAGAGAAATCAAACACCTGTGTTAAGTGATTACTCTTCTGTGGGAAATCAACGACGAATAATGAAGATGGGATGATCTGATACCTTGCTGATCATCTCAAAACCCAAAATTAAATACCCTGAAACTCTAACTTGAACCATAAACACACCGCTCTAACAACCACACACGCACTCACACACACAATTTTATCAAAAATAATTCTAATTGTTTAATTAAAATGTTTGCTTCAGTGGCTACTGTCATTTCCACTTTCAGTTTCTTTTCTATATTAATGTATATTAATCATTCCATACTTCAGTTCTCACATGTGCCCAATCCTTCCCCATCCTCATTCCATCCTCTGTAGTACAGAAGCCTGACAGGTGGCCTTTTCTTATTATAATGAAAGTGCCCAATATTAAGCTTTTGATTGCTGAGGTATTCACTTCAAAGACCCCAAAGCACATTGGCAGCTACACTGGTAGATAAAGACCCAGGCCACCCTGACAAAGTTTCCTTATTTTAGAGATCTCCATCTGACTTAGATAACTGACCATTTGACCTCTGGTTTTTCCTTCCCCATGCTTTAATTTCCCCCTCTTATGTTTTCAATTCACCAATGAAGAGTGAACCCAGGCAACCCTATCCTCCTCACCTCCACCCCAATAAAAGTAGAACTCTTTCTTTCCCACTCTCTCTTCCTGAAGTCTCCCTGTATGGTCCCAGGCATGCCATGTACCCTCCAGACTTGTAAATAATAAGGCTTGTTTTTGTTTTGTTTTGTTTTTTCCCAAAGTTCCCTGATGTTTGTAGCTGTGGTGAGTCTGCAATCCTGATAAGAAACAGACCGTCCAGCACAACACTGACTCCAAAGAGAAATGTAAGTGGGACCTGCCGGTGGGCACAGGTGGGTGCCCTCTGGCATTTCTAGTAGATGGCATCACTGGGGATAGGCTGAATGGGACAAAACAATCCCCCCAGCACCTGGCTTGTATTTGTTCCCCTAGAATCTCCCTTTACTGTCATTCTGCTGTTTCCATCACATGTCTCATATGTTGGAGATCCTACTTAGCGGGTCCCTCTTGGTTTTGACTATTGAAATCACTTTAAGAGCAAATCATCTGGTACCTGCTTTCTGGTGAGTACATGGGAAAGCTAATTTTTTGAGATGTCACTTGTCTAAAAATGTCTTTATTCCACCTTTACACTTTATGTATAGTTTGATTGACAATGTAATTCAAGATTGAAGTATTTTGAAGGCTTTACTCTGGTATCTTTCAGCTTCTTGGAAGCCTGAAGACATTTTGCCATTTGAATGTTGTTCGTTTGCACATGAGCATGAGTCTTTTTTTTCCCCTTAATTTCTGAAATTTAGTACAACTTCTCTTGGTCTTCCATGTGCTAAGATTTCACATGATGTGCCTCTGTATAGGTCTATGTTTATCCACTCTGCTGGGGTCTCTGTTGGCCATTTCAACCTAGAAGGTTACCTCTCAGTTACATTAAATTTTCTTGAATAATTTTTTGATGATCTCCTTTTCCTTCAATTATTTTCGTTATTCCTCACTCATTCTTAATCAAAAACAACTTTTTCCCAAAATATTTTGGCCAAGTAAGCAATACAAAGTAGGTTGTATGGTTTCTTTTTCATATAACTTTTAGATTCTTACTGCAGTGAAAGAGATGGATGATGTTTGCTCTTACTACAAAATAAGCAGACATCTGTACTGCTCTTCCTTGCCCTACAAAGATAGGAATGGAACAGCATATCAGTCAGTAACTCTGCAGGGTATTCCACAAATAGCACTAAAAAGATCCTGGAACAAGTGATAAGACAGTTAGGAAAACAAGATAACCTTTCATTGTGAATTTATTGTCAATCCATAGAATCTGGGAGCCATACAAAAGGAACACTGCCCCTCAGCAAATGTGAAAAAAAAATCAGTTTAAATCAATTGTCGTAACTGGTTGGAATTACCAGTGTTATGTGTAAATTCACTCATTCACTCTATGGCCATTGGTTAAATGAGACAGTTCATCTGCTACGATGGATAAAATAATCTATAACTTACCAATAATAAAGTCAGACTTCCTCTTCAGAATGTTTTGTGTGTTTGTTGAAGTCTTTCTAGTAAGTAAAGCTAAGTCATTATGAATTCAGTGCTTCTTCTGATGGAGTTAATTGAAGACGATTCTCCAACTTCCTCTTTTAAGTTACTGAAGCAAAGCATAGTCTTAGGGTTTTGCTACACACACACACATTAGAACATGAGATTGCTGTGTGGTGGTCACCCAGGCAGCCCTTGGTGATATACTCAAATCCAAAATGACTGAGAAATTCCAAAGAAAGATCTGGAAGTCACAAAGGAACTCAAGTATGAAACCACTCTTGTGGCTCCCAGTCAGGAGAACAACGTACAACCTTTGAGATGGCAGATTTAAATGCAAAAATAGAGAATATTTCATTGCACATCCATAGGCAGAAGAAGAAGAGCTGGGCCTTTGGATATTCACTAAGGCTGCTTTGGAAACAGAATGCTAAATATTAATACATAACTTAGCCTAATTTGACAGTTTTCCTCCTCTTGTTTTGGAAATGACAGTTTTCTCAGTAGCACTGAGAAGTATATTTTATACTTTATCTATGTCACATCACATGTCTGTTCAAAAACATGGTTGATCAAACAAGCTTCTGATAAACTGTATAATCACTTAAAGCTATCATTTCATTTAGTGAATTCACAGCAGCTATTGTCTGCATCTTTTTTAGATCATTTTACAACCTTTATTAATATGCCTGTAACTCATGGTTTAAAATATTACAAATTTCGGTCAGACTTCAAGCATTTTCAGTATGGTCTTTATTACTGAAGTCAGAGAGTATTATTTATGATGTATCTGTGTGTGTGTGTGTGTGTGTGTGTGTGTGTGTGTGAATCACCTGTAATAAAAATTCTTTTTGTAGGTTTCTTTCTAACTTTTAGATTTCAACTTTTATCAATTTCGGCTTCTCATACCCCAATCTGAATTTATTATATCAAGAACAGTAATCTCCAAACTGCCTAGAAAATATGCATAAAGGCAGAAATTTGTTAACAATCAATCATTTTTACTGCTGGCTCTATTTTTTTGATTATGTCTTCTGATTTGCAGTTATTGTAATCCTGGAATGTTTGTCTGTGGCTCTGGCCATCATCATAGTTAAAAATACCCAGTGTCACAGCCAGAGAGTGGAGTACTTGACGTCAACAGATTCTGTGATAATGACACATAAATGGGACCTATTAATGCAACATTCAGCAGCTGGAAGGCAAGTTAAGGGAAAACGCAGTCCCACTGACCAATTTACGATAACGAATAAACTGGAAAATGAGGCTCAGAAATAATATTTATATAAAAGTGAGAGCTAGGACACGGGTTTTTGTCTGTTTTTTTTGGGGGGGGGGTGTAACATAGTTTATTTATCTATTATCCCCTCAAGGACATCTTGACTGCATCCAAGTTTAGCCAATTATGAATAAAGATGCTCTAAACATACCTGTGGAGATTTATGTGTGGATATAAGTTATCCAACGCCTTTGGATAAACACCATGAGCATGAACTATATAGTATGGTAAAAGTATATTTAGTTTTGTAAGAAACTGCCACACTTGCAAAGTAGCTGTAGCATTCACATTAGCAATGCTTGAGTTCTTGTCGCTCCACATCCAAGCCAGGATTTGGTGTTGTCAGCGTTCTGAATTTTGGCCACTCTAATAGGTGTGGAGTGGTATCTTGTTGTTGTTTTAATTTGCATTTTCCTGAAGACATACAATGTGGAGTATCTTTTCAAATGCTTATTTTCCATTTGGTGAGGTGTCTCTTAAGGTCTTTGGCCTAATTTTTTTTTTTTAACATCTTTATTGGAGTATAATTGCTTTACAATGGTGTGTTAGTTTCTGCTGTATAGCAAAGTGAATCAGCTATATGTATACATATATCCCCATATCCCCTCCATCTTGCGTCTCCCTCCCACCCTCCCTATCCCACCCCTCTAGGTGGTCACAAAGCACCAAGCTGATCTCCCTGTGCTAATCGGCTGCTTCCCACTAGCTATCTATTTTACATTTGGTAGTGTATATATGTCCATGTCACTCTCTCAATTCGTCCCAGCTTACCCTTCCCACTCCCCATGTCCTCAAGTCCATTCTCTACGTCTGCGTCTTTATTCCTGTCCTGCCCCTAGGTTCTTCAGAACCACTTTTTTTAAGATTCCATATATATGTGTTAGCATATGGTATTTGTTTTTCTCTTTCTGACTTACGTCACTCTCTGTGACAGACTCTAGGTCCATCCACCTTGCTGCAAATAACTCAATTTAATTTCTTTTTATGGCGAGTAATATTCCATTGTATATATGTGTCACATCTCCTTCATCCATTAATCTGTCAGTGGACACTTAGGTTGCTTGCATGTCCTGGCTATTGGAAATAGAGCTGCAATGAACATTGTGGTACATGACTCTTTTTGAATTATGGTTTTCTCAGGGTATATGCCCAGTAGTGGGATTGCTGGGTCATATGGTAGTTCTATTTTTAGTTTTTTAAGGAACCTCCATACTGTTCTCCATAGTGGCTGTATCAATTTACATTCCCACCAACAGTGCAAGAGGGTTCCCTTTTCTCCACACCCTCTCCAGCATTTATTGTTTGTAGATTTTTTCGCGATGGCAATTCTGACTGGTGTGAGGTGATACCTCATTGTGGTTTTGAGTTGCATTTCTCTAATGATTAGGAACATGGTTTTTTTGGCCCACACTTATTTTATTTAATTCATATTTGTCCATGTCTTTATTATGATCTGGCTCTGATCAAAGTCAGATCTATTATGGGAACTACTTGACGGTTTTCCCATGACTCATGCAAACATCAATGATTATTCTTAACCTCCATAACTTCCATGCCATGCTCAATGGCAAGGTCCTTAGTCCCAGATACACACTGGAGCCCCCTGGGCAGCATTTAAAATAATATGATCATCCAGACCTATCCCTAGAGATTCTGATTTAATTAGTCTATTGTTCTTAAGCAGTGATTGTTCTTAAGAATTTTTAAAAAGCTCTCTAAGGTATTTGTTTTTCTCTTTCTGACCTACTTCACTCTGTATGACAGACACTTTGTTATACAGTAGAAACTAACACACCATTGTAAAGCAATTATACTCCAATAAAGATGCTAAAAAAAAAAGCTCTCTAAGGGATTGTAATATGCGACCAGAGTTAAGAACCTCTGCTCTGTGTTATGCAACACTGTGGTTTCAGCTGTGTACGTTTTCAGACACTCAAGAACATAAAAATCTAGAATCAAGAATAGAAAGTTTGGAAATAAGCTTAGAATATATTAATGTATTCTTCTCAGACAGGAATCTGTCCTATTACATTTCTGATGGGTAATGATCCAGGGTTGGTAAAGTTTCAGTGCCATCACATTTCTGACAACTCAAAACTTTTTTCTTAGTCTAAGCCAAAATATATTTTCTTTTCACTCAGAATTTCCTCTGTATTTCTGTTTTTGAAGAAGCTTTAGGACTGGACAATTTTACTGAGTGGTTATTCTTATATCTTCATAATTTCCCTGTGAATACTAGTGGATTTGTCCACTGAACATCAGTATTAAATATTTTTAGTGGATACACACTTTGAATTATTTTATTGTTATTTATAACAAATCTGCCTGTCCCTTTGGTGCATTTAAACAGGTCTGAGTGTTCTGGTCTTCAAACTCTTGAGGACAGGAAGCTTCCTTTTACCAGGCTTCTGGTTCCAAAGGCTTATAGCTGGTTGTAAGTTGCAGTTTCATTCAACTGAATTGGAAAATCAAAAGCCTATGTTTAAGTTACAACTCTGCCATTAATAAATGAACATGGATCCTAATGAGTACCCATTATATGCTCAGTACACTGGTATCAGCAGAGTATACAGAAGTATAACAATAGAAATAATAATGACAACTTACATTGATATTGTATATTATATAGAACTACAAGTTCCTTGCTTTGAAAGAGCTCTAAATGAGTTATAGAGATACGAATACAAGAAAAAAATTGTGAATGACCCAGGGCAACATGTGTAATAATTTCTATGGTAAACTATGGGTTCTGTTGGAGTTGAAAGCATAGGGAAATTAATAATGGTAAGTATTTATGAAAGCTTTCAGAAAAGAGGAGAACTTGAACATGACTTGAACTTTGTCTTGAAATGTTTAGATAGAGAATATGAAGGATAAGTAATGTGTTCTATGTAAGGAAGACCGCGTAAGGAAGTGTGTGTGTGTGTGTGTGTGTGTGTGTGTGTGTGTGTGTGTATGTGTAGAGACAGGAAGGGAAGAGGATGGGGGTAGAGGGAGAGAGAGAAGGACAGAGAAACAGAGATAGATGAGAGAGGCAAATACAGACTCTGAATGGAAGGCAGGTGTGTTGACATTAGGAGGAAGTAAAGCTAGGTGGTATGAAAGCAAATCACAGAGTGATGAAGAGCACCAGCTTTGAAGTCAGGTTGTTGTGTGTTTATTTTTTTGTGTTGTCATTTTTTAACTGAAATATAATGGACATATACTATTGTGTACCTTTAAAGTGTACAATGTGTTAATTTGATACATTTAAAAATTGTAATACGATGACCACCGTAACATTCACTTGCACCTCTCTCATGTCACATAATTATCATTTCTTTTCTTATTGGTTTAAATACCTGCTCTACTCTTACTAGCTACGACTGACTGTGGCTAAGTTATTTAATCTCTGCGAACCTTAGTTTCCATATCATTAAAATAAAAACATTACCACCCCTACCATATTCTGCATGGTAACTGAGATAATCCCTGGTAGGTACTCAACTCAGTGTCTGTGTCAATAAATATTAGCTAAAACTTAAATGAAGATGAACAAAGAAATCATACATCTCATATGGTGGGAAATTAGCTCTCCCTAAGGGTTGCAAATCAGAGAATCATATTTGAGTTCGTTTAGTCCAGCAGAATAAAGGCAGAGAGAATTTAGAGTTTGAGAGACCATGGAATTGAATATTTCAGTGATTCAGACTTGAAGACATAGAGCACAACACTAGTGGCAGCAGAATTAAAAATGATAAGAGTGATGAAAGAGATTTTGAAGAAAATTTTGCACCACTATGATAGTAAAAGTTCAAGTCATAAAATAGGATAAAGTCTCTGAGTAAGAAAGTGTAGTGGCTGGGCCTTTAGTAAGAGCTTTTGGTGGACCACACTCAGTCTGACCGATGGTTAATGGGTTCCTCTCTGTTGCAGGCCCTCAAAAATCACTTACCAGGGCATCACTGATTATTGCTATTTTCATCCACTGCTTTCTCCATCTTTCCATCTTCTGGTTGGCCTTCACTCCTTCTTTCCATTTTTAGTTTCACATTGGCTGAGTTAACATAGGCATAGTTTCTCTTAAGCAGAGATGGAAGGTATTATCTTTACATTTTTTGTGGGTTTTTTTTTTGCATTTTTCTCATTTCATCACTTAATTGAGTGATCTTTCAGAGTGAAAATTAACATGAGTCAAGCTCAGACAGAATTGGACATTTCGCTGCTGCTTTTGGCATTTGATTCTAGAAGTACATTATCAGGCACATATTGAAATTCTACATGGCTTGGTTCTTTTTTTTTTTAACATCTTTATTGGAGTATAATTGCTTTACAATGGTGTGTTGGTTTCTGCTTTACAACAAAGTGAATCAGCTATACATGTACATAAATCCCCATATCCCCTCCCTATTGTGTCTCCCTCCCACCCTCCCTATCTCATAACTAATGGCTTAGTTCTTACATGAATATATAAGTGCCAATTATATGTTCATTTCTTTTCTTTGACTTAAATTTTCTTCTTTGGATAGATATTATCACATTAGTTTCCTCTATAATGGGAAACATGGAGGGAAAAAAATTACATGCATAGCTTTTTTTCTCAGTGTTCAATAAAATAACTTGCACTCCAGTGATGATTAAGAGAACAGTTGTCCTTTTTTGGAATGCCATAACTAATGGATAGAGGTTCTCTCTTTATCTTCATGCTTTGAGTTTGTGGTTGTGTTTGGAAAATATGACCACTGGAGTTCTAGGCTGCAAACGATATTTTCCAGGTGAGCAGAGCCTCCAAAGATATATAATTTCCCCTCACATTTTTATTGTTTGCCTTTTCTATTCAGCATAAATGTGATCCATGCTTTTATTCCTTTTGCTCAGAAGATATTGGTGACAGAAGTCGAAAGCAGTGAGAGAATCTGCCTTTTCACCTTCTCCTAGGTGAGCCTTCTGGAAGTATATACTTGATGGTAAATGAATGTTTATGTAGTTACAAGGAGGAGCAAGTAGCAACAGAAATGCCTAGCAGATGGTGTGCTTCAACGGTTTTGACATTGTGGAGCCAAAGTGATGGTCGTTTCTTGGGCTCTGGGCCGGGTAGAAAGACCATGTGGTCATTTTATTACTGGAGTGATGAGAATTGCAGCCTGTCTGATTCACAGCTGACTTTTGCCAGCCTGCACCACGCAAGCCTTTGTAAGGGACGCTGTGAGTGGTACGCACAGATGCAAGTACGGAGTCGTTATGGAAATGAACCTTCACTCTCATTAACTCACACAAGGTGTTTATGAGGGTATCACGCCCTTCCTTTGGCACCTAGGTGAGGTCTGCTCCTTCAGAGATGGTGCTAATTCATTTTCAGTCGGGATTTTTACGTTATTCACAGACTGGTCTTCTGAAACCTCCCAATGTGAGAATGTGAGAAGAACAGACACAGTTTTTTAAAGATTTAGTAAATGACAAATGTGAACCGAATCAATTCTCATATGCATAACAGAAAGTGGATCCATTGTATATATACACTCTCCTTGTTATTCAGGACAACTATTATAATGTTGTTTATGTAATTTAGTAGCCAACACGTGTATATAGATATAAACCCATTGCATTTATATTTATAACTAGCATTTAAAATTTTTGTATTTTGGAGGAAAATACAGTTTGGCTTGACCTATGTCTGCTTCAGATAGTGATAAACTAACAATCTAATCCTGCTTCAAGTGAAAATACATATGTCTAGAGGCTTTAAAAACTAAACCATAATTAAGTAAACTAAATTGATTAATCAGAATAAATAATCAGCAGTTGACTGTGTGCTCATAACTGGTAGAGATTAATTTCTAAACTTCAAAGGGTATGGAAAGAGGACATTTTCAAAAATCTGAAGAAAACTAGGCTACTTCATTTTGAGCAAATACATTTTGAAGGCATATCTTTCCTTTTGAATTAGATATTCTTGGAAAGGCATGAAAAAAATGAGCTGTAAGCACAGTAATAAGTAAGTAAATATCAATTTAGTCTCTCCTAACAATGTCGAAGGAACTTTTGAATAGCCAGTATAATTTAAAATGCTGCTTTTACAAATTTTATTCTCAGGCATTAACTTTGATATTTACGAATGAGAAAATGATAAACAACTTTCATTAGTTTCACAATGCCACCAGGAAGAAAAAGGAGTGTTTTTATTACAGTATTCTTTCCTGTAGATAATAAATTCTTACTTCTTATAAGATGAAGTGCCATACTTTCTATCTTTAAGAGAAAGAAATGTGTGAGAGTCATAGTCTTTTGGTAAACAAAAACAGCCCCATAAATGCTGTTTCAGATCCCTGACAGCAAAGATCCTTAATCTTTTTTGTATTCATCATCCTATATTTATTTGTTAACATTTACTTCTAGCATTTTCATAGTGTATGATGTCAGTTATAAATCATTTATTTATAGTATTGATTAGGGGAGTGGAAAGATGAAGTGATGGGAATGGTAATGATAGAATTAATCAGAGTTGTGTACAAGAGCTCAGTTGATTCAATCATTAGTCAGTAGTTTAAGATAAAAGTGGATTAATAAAAGCATAAAAATCATAAAGTAGTTTCAAAAGATTGAACATTTCAAAGAGTTTAAAATTTGTGTAGACTTTATAAGGTTGTTCATATTTTATTAAGTTAAAAATATATTTGCCAATTTCAACACCTACTAATTATGAATTTTTTGATCACTAGAAAAATATACAAATACAGCTTATTTTTCTCTTAAAAGACAGAAATTAAGTAGATATGGTTCATTTCTATGAAAGTTATCCTTGTAGGAAAACATTTTTTTATACTTCTAGACATAGAAACTGGTATTTTCTATCTAACTCTCCTTCACTAACTAGTTCATTCTAGAAGCATATTTTTGCTTCCCTACCATGTACCAGCTTTCAAAAAGGCATCATAGTTACCCAGGACACCACGAACTAGTCTTAGGTGGGTCTCATTTATAAAATGTAACTGTATCATTTTACCTGCACTAATATGCATTAACTATTTCCACATCTGAAAATACAGTATATTTTGCAACTTAGTCTATTTTTTAAGAGTTTACAAAGAAATCACACTGTTTAAAGTTAGACATTCACAGCATACATTAGAGATTTTTATTTTTTAGGGTAAAATATTTGGGACTATAATCAATGACCTAAAACCATGGGGCTTCACTACCCATTTGTCCTAGAGCTCGGATGAACTAAAAACAATTTTCGGAGTTAGACTGTATCAGTCTCACATTTGTGCTCTTGGCCCACTTCCATGAGACATTCGAGCAGCCACGTATCTTGTCAGAGTCTTCTCAGCCTTCTGCATCTACATTAGGTAACAACAACCTTTCCCCAGAATCTCGACTTTTGCTAAACTGAGAAAGCGTTTCTCTTTAATCATTAAATATACTGTTTATGTTCTATCTACTATTTTAGGGAAGAAGAACTCAAATTTACTTCTATTCAATATCTATCACATTTTATTTTAAGAAACATAGCAGGCAATGTGAGATTCAAATTTGCTCCAGGTCAGTACTTTTCAATTCGTAGGTCACAAGCCATTTGTGGGTCAGGAAATTAATTTAATAGTTCCTGGCCAACTTTTAAATAGTGAACGATATTAAAATAAAATAGAAATATCAGAGTACATCTCATAAGGGTATAGACTGTTTCATTATGTGTGTGTTCATATTTATGTGTACTAATATTTCTTTTACTATAATTCATAAAATACTTTGTTGTTTTTTTTTAAATTAATTAATTAATTTATTATTTATTTATTATTTTTATTTATGGCTGTGTTGGGTCTTCGTTTCTGTGTGAGGGCTTTCTCTAGTTGCGGCAAGTGGGGACCACTCTTCATCGCGGTGCACAGGCCTCTCACTATCGCGGCCTCTCTTGTTGCGGAGCACAGGCTCCAGACGCGCAGGCTCAGTAGTTGTGGCTCACGGGCCCAGTTGCTCCGCGGCATGTGGGATCTTCCCAGACCAGGGCTCGAACCCGTGTCCCCTGCATTGGCAGGCAGATACTCAACCACTGCGCCACCAGGGAAGCCCCAATACTTTGTTTTATCTTTATATTTTAATCCATAACCATATTGAATGATGTGCCTGGACTCTATAATTCTGGTACCATATAGAAATTATTATTGAATTCTGCTTTGGAACAAAGGGCATCATAAAACAACAACTACACGAATTCTGTTGTTTATTTATTTAATGAAGGAAATAGTAGATGCTCTTATTCCCTGAGTACTTGGATCATAATCACTACTTTACAAGAATCCACAGAACCCATAGGTAAATAGAATGTATCTATTTTCTCAATGCCAGCAACGATTCTTTTGACAAGTTTACTAATTGTCTTTTTTTTTTTTTTTGGTATAGACAGGCAGGAATCTTGGAACAAAATTTGTAGACTCTTCTCTAACAAGTAGATAGGATCTTATGGCTTATATATTATGCATTAACTTAATACTAATTTTATTTATATTTTGAACATTTAATTTTTCTCTGCTTTATTCATTTATTTTTAAAAATGTTGACTTACAGTTAGAATTTTACAAATTAGGCATGGAATAAATATAGCCATACATAGATACATTCATAAATCAATCATGAGGAATGAAAATGATGTTTGATTTGTCTCTCATGGAGTCATTATAATAACCAGCTAACAGTGGGACTGATGCTTTCAGGAATGGCCTTGAATACAAGTTATGACAAACTAGATGATCTAAATGTTTTGGCCAGGAACTTATGTTTAGACCCTTAGATTCAATCTTTAAAGGATTAATAAATATCTGATTGTGTAGAATATATTCAACATACAAAAGTATAATCATTTAGTGTTTACAATATGTTTAGTGTCAATATCAAGATTGTAGATTTTGGAACCTGAATCTATGGATTTCCATTGTTTTCTGTCACTTACTAGCTATGTCACCTAGAGCAAGGTATTAACCCCACTGTTGCTGCATTCTATTCCTAATGTGAGGACCATAGTAGAATCTCTATTTTAGGGTCACTTAAAGGATTAAACTATTGAGTGTTGGCTGTGCTGAGAACACTAAATGGATCACTGAAATTGTGTACAAGTTTAGTAATTATTTCCATCCTATCCCTGTCCCCAACTGAAGTTCCTTTCATAAAAACAATCCCTTTCATGCCTTTCTCTTTTCTTTTTCCTTTTCAAGACTCGGGTCCTCCTACTTTTCAATGATATGCCTTTCAAGAAGTTCAGAAAACCCTGCCACTTGGTTCAGTAAATTGATTTCCTTAAACATTCTTTCTAGTTTGGGGAAATTTCACTGGAGCATTCTATACATTAGAGGAAAGAGAGCACCTTAGGAAGTGGGATAAAGAAATGAAAAGAAAGATTTCCAGATGGGAAGAATACGAACTTGCTCTGTGAGTTCTGGCATCACTTTGATTTATATGTTTGTCTTTATCTTTTGCTTTTAAACCAAAGGAATGTTTTATACTTGATAATTCTATTGCTAGGTCTATTTTTTTGCCCAAGATAGTACTCAGAGTACAGTGAAGAGGTTTATGTGTGTTTTTCAGTTTTCACTAACACCTACTGAATACTAGAGTTCATGCTTTTATGGTATTTCATAGAATGAATATGATTTCTTCTTTAAAAACATACTGTTTCTCCTACACATCTACTTTCACTTTCTCTTCCAATTTTCTCACTCTTCCAATTTTCTTATTGCATTTTCCCTTATATTTAATATCAAAAAAATAAAGAAGCGTTGGTCCTCTCACACATCTCCCCTCTACAATACTGTGAGTGCAGAACCCAGCCAGTGAGATCAGTTCTCACTCTTTGTGAAGGAGAAATCAGGAACCCATGAGAGCAAGTTAATACACTAGCAAGAGACTGAAGCCACAGTACATGAAAGGAACCACGCGCTAAGGAGGTGCAGGAGAGGCTGGTCCTTTCCTCACCCTGCTCCCTTCAGAAAAGCAGAGCTATTTGTATTCCCCTGGATGTGATGCATTCTTTAATTGGAAGCCCTCTATCTACTTGTCTGCCTACTTGCCCATCAAGTACCGGCTCCAACATTGCCTTGTCTAAGAAGACTTTCTTTTTATTTTGTATACAATTCTTAAACATTACACCTCGTTTACCGTTAACACCAACACTTGGCTATCTTCCCCGTGTTGTGCACACATCCTTGTAGCTTATCTCACACCCAGTAACTTGTACCTCCCCCTCCTCTACCCCTGTACTGCCCCTCCCCCTTCCCTCTCCCCACTGGTGACCACTAGTTTGGCCTCTGTACCTGTGAGTCTGCTTCTTTTTGGTTATATTCACTAGTTTGCTGTATTTTTCAGATGCCACCTGTAAGTGATATCAGACAGTATTTGTCTTCTCTGTCTGACACACCTTCACTTAGTATAATGCCCTCCAAGTCCACGAGAAGACTTTTTGATGCCCTGAGACAGAGTTAGGCTCGCCCTCCTCTGGGCTCACGGGCAACCTCCACTGCAGCAGTGTTCCCCCGTCTCTGAGGGGTCCTTGGCCTGAAGTCCCATAAGAACAAGTTTCTGTCTTTTCATCACTGTATTCCCAGATCCTACTGAAGTACTTACAATACAGTGGGTGCTGTTGCACTGGCTGAATCAAGGATTTAAAGACGAGTTGAACAAAAAGAATAAAATACCTAGGAATAAACCTACCTAGGGAGACAAAAGACCTGTATGCAGAAAACTATAAGACACTGATGAAAGAAATTAAAGATGATACCAACAGATGGAGAGATATACCATGTTCTTGGATTGGAAGAATCAACATTGTGAAAATGACTATACTACCCAAAGCAATCTACAGATTCAATGCAATCCCTATCAAATTACCAATGGCATTTTTTACGGAGCTAGAACAAATCATCTTAAAATTTGTATGGAGACACAAAAGACCCCGAATAGCCAAAGCAGTCTTGAGGCAAAAAAATGGAGCTGGAGGAATCAGACTCCCTGACTTCAGACTATACTACAAAGCTACAGTAATCAAGACAATATGGTACTGGCACAAAAACAGAAACATAGATCACTGGAACAAGATAGAAAGCCCAGACATTAACCCACGCACCTATGGTCAACTAATCTATGACAAAGGAGGCAAAGATATACAATGGAGAAAAGACAGTCTCTTCAATAAGTGGTGCTGGGAAAACTGGACAGCTACATGTAAAAGAATGAAATTAGAATACTCCCTAACACCATACACAAAAATAAACTCAAAATGGATTAGAGACCTAAATATAAGACTGGACACTATAAAACTCTTAGAGGAAAACATAGGAAGAACACTCTTTGACATAAATCACAGCAAGATCTTTTTTGATCCACCTCCTAGAGTAATGGAAATAAAAACAAAAATAAACAAATGGGACCTAATGAAACTTCAAAGCTTTTGCACAGCAAAGGAAACCATAAACAAGACGAAAAGACAACCCTCAGAATGGGAGAAAATATTTGCAAATGAATCAACGGACAAAGGATTAATCTCCAAAATATATAAACAGCTCCTTCAGCTCAATATCAAAGAAACAAACACCCCAATCCAAAAATGGGCAGAAGACCTAAATAGACATTTCTCCAAAGAAGACATACAGATGGCCACGAAGCACATGAAAAGATGCTCAACATCACTAATTATTAGAGAAATGCAAATCAAAACTACAATGAGGTATCACCTCACTCCTGTTAGAATGGGCATCATCAGAAAATCTACAAACAACAAATGCTGGAGAGGGTGTGGTGAAAAGGGAACCCTCTTGCACTGTTGGTGGGAATGTAAATTGATACAGCCACTATGGAGAACAATATGGAGGTTCCTTAAAAAACTAAAAATAGAATTACCATATGACCCAGCAATCCCACTACTGGGCATATACCCAGAGAAAACCGTAATTCAAAAAGACACATGCACCCGAATGTTCATTGCAGCACTATTTACAATAGCCAGGTCATGGAAGCAACCTAAATGCCCATCAACAGACGAATGGATAAAGAAGAGGTGGTACATATATACAATGGAATATTACTCAGCCATAAAAAGGAACGAAATTGAGTCATTTGTTGAGACGTGGATGGATCTAGAGACTGTCATACAGAGTGAAGTAAGTCAGAAAGAGAAAAACAAATATCGTATATTAATGCATGTATGCGGAACCTAGAAAAATGGTACAGATGAGCCAGTTTGCAGGGCAGAAGTTGAGACACAGATGTAGAGAATGGACATATGGACACCAAGGGGGGAAAACTGCGGTGAGGTGGGGATGGTGGTGTGCTGAATTGGGCGATTGGGATTGACATGTATACACTGATGTGTATAAAACTGATGCCTAATAAGAACCTGCAGTATAAAAAAACAAACAAAAAAAAAAAAAAAACAAAAAAAAAAAAACAAAAACAAAAAAAAAAAAAGACGAGTTGAAGAAATGTGGAGCTTCCTCCCTTTCTGATTAAAGGCAATAAATATTATCGACTGATGTGGGAAAAAAACTATCATTGGTTTTTTCGTGGCCTTTTTACATATGATTCACTCTTTGGAGCAACATATAACTATAAATAAAATTAAGAAATTCATTTCTATGTATCAAATTTGAATATAAACTGTGACATTCAAATGGAAAATGAACTGACTTGCACTGAATAGAGCTCATGGGTACTTACTACGCGTGCACTAATTTACTAATGGTTTGTGCCTGATTTAATTAAAAACCAGATAAAACTGAAAAGTTACTGTATGGATGCCACAATATTTAGTGCAGTCTTTTCTAGTAAATATTCCAGAAACTGTTCAGAGAGAGGATCTGAAACAAAGTAGCAAATACATTTGGGAGATGTTGTATACATTACCTTGTCTTAGAGACTCATAACTTACATTAGCTTATTAAAGCCTCTGAAAAGCCTTTTTTCTTTTTTGAAGTGTAGTTGATTTACAATGATGTGTTAATTTCAGGTGTACAGCAACGTGATTCAGTTATATATTTATATATAAATACATATATAGTATATATATATATATATATATATATTTTCAGATTATTTTCCATATAAGTTATTACAGGATATTGAATATAGTTCCTTGTGCTATGGAGTAGGTCCTTGTTGTTTATTTACTTTATATACAGTAGTGTGTATCTGTTAATCCCATACTCCTAGTTTATCCCTACCCCCCTTTCCCTTTTGGTAACCATAAGTTTGTTTTCTATGTCTGTGAGTCTATATCTGTTTTGTAAATAAGTTCCTTTGTATCATTTTAGCCTCTGGGAAGTATTAAGAAAAGGGACATATAACTTTAAAAATATATTTTCTAAATGTGTTTGACCATGTTAACCTCCCAAGGGTTAGTGTTTCTAGGAAAACACTTTTAAGAACAAGGAGGTAGTGAACTACTTGTATCATTTAACGAGTAGTGAACTACTTGTATCATTTAACGAGTAGTGAACTACTTGTATCATTTTTATGAACACCCTGAGAAAGAAAAATAAAGAGAAGGTACTTAAGCAGAATATGGTGCTCTCTTGAAAGTTCTATTCTTCATATTAGAAAATATTAAAATTGAACTTTTAACACAAAAACTACCCGTAGGAGCTGTTGCCCTAGAGTTAGGCATATGGGAAAGTAAATATAAAAACAGGTCTGAAACTATGAGACCAATAAACGGAGAAATAGGAAGGATGAATCTAACAGTGATTGCTTTCAAGGGGGTAACCATTACATAAAATGGAACAGAACTCCAGGAAAAAAGAACCCAGGGTAAAGGGTGCAATCAGCTTGAAGGGAAAAATAAACATGCCCTTTACTCAAAGTGAAACTAACAAAAAAGGTGAATTCTGCAACTCTTCTTCCTCACCTATTTTTCCAACCAGCAGATTCATTTCTTTACACCTTGAATGATAGGAAGTCAGGAAAGCATATTAGGTCACCACAAATTAGAGATGTTTTTAGAGGTTAGAGTCAAAGCATCAAGCTATTTTTGAGAACAGATTGATGACCTCTGTTTGTCAGGTCTGCCAGGTGGAAGTCATAAATATTGAATTTTCTCACTGTAGTGTATACTTAAAATAATAGGATCTCAACTACCGTGGAAGGTTTGCAGTCTCAATGTGTAGTATTCTAAAGTTACATATTGTCTTGACTGCATTCTACATCATATACTAAACCTCTCTAAAGCACAAATGGGAATATATTTCCCTGCAGATATTTTCTAAAAAAATAAAGAAGAATTTTGCTTTTATAGATGCTAATACTATATTTTCCAAAAAACTAAAAATGAACTTTGCTTTTATAGATGCTAATACTAATTGTTGGGAAATTATTGTTAAATTCTAACATTTATAAAAAGTAATCACAATGTAACAAATAGAATAGAATTCGGAAACAATATCAGAGAGCTATAGATTATTATTATGGGATTCTAGTATTGAAAACAAAACAAACTTCTAGCACCTTCCAAGAAGAGGAACCAGGATGTCCGGATGTCCTGGAAACTATAGCGAATAATCTATTGTCACTTACTAATAGCTTATCAGGAATAGATAGATTAGGAATTCATTCATTCATTCAAAAACTATTTCTTGAGTACCTATGTGATGGTCTTCACGCTAAACAATGAGAATGTAATAGTCAACCTGGCAGATATGGTTCTGGAAATCAAGAATCTTACAGTCTAATGGGGAATATAGAGAAGAAGCAGGAAGATACATTTTGTAGAATATATTCAATGATAATTGTATAAGATATCTTCTATTGGAGGAGGTTATGGTCAGAAAGGGATTCTCAGAGAAACTGATATCTAATTTGCAAACCAAGGTACGAGTAGGTGCCAGAAAGATTCAGACAAGAAGAGAAGATGGATTAAAGCAGAGAAAAGAAAATTGTGTGTGAAGCCTTAAAGGAAAGGGGAATCACAAAGTATAAGAGATGAGAGCATTCAAGACTGAAAACAGGAGATAGTGTACTAAGTTACTGCAGTATTCTGGTAGAAAGTCGAGTTAGGATAAGCTATGAGAGAGGCAGAAAAGACAGAATGAGTAAATGTGTTGGAAACGTAATAGGTATGAAATAGATAACCTCTATTGAGCACTGTCTGTAGTAAATGCTTTTCATTATGGTATTTATTCCTGCCAAATGTCTGTCAAGTAGATACATTTCGTACAAAGAAAATTTGTTTAGAATCGTTTAAGTTTCACAGCAAAATTGAAGGGAAAGTACAGAGATTACCCCCTGCCCTCACCCATGCACTGCTTCCCCCCCATATCAGCATCCCTCACCAGATGGTACATTTGTTACAAGTGATGAACCTGCATTGGTACATCATTATCACCCAAAGTTCGAAGTTTACATTAGGGTTCACTTTCGGCATTGTACATTCTTTGGGTTTGGACAAAAGTATAATGACATGTATCCATCATTAAAGTATCATACAAAGTATTTTCACTGCCTGAAAAATCCTCTGTACTCTACCTACTCACTCCTCCTTCCACACCAATCCCTGGCAACCACTGATCTTCTTACTGTCTCCATGGTTTTTCCTTTTCAAAAATGTCATATGGCATAAGTATACAATACATATCCTTTTCAGATTGGCTCTTTTCACTCAGTCATATGCATTTCAACTTTCTCCATGTTTTTCTGTGGCTTGGTAGCTCATTTCTTTTCAGTGCTGAATAATATTCCATTAGCTGAATGGACCACTGCTTATCCATTCACCTACTGAAGGACATCTTCCTTGCTCTCCCCAAGTCTTGGCAATTATTAATAAACTCCTATCAATATCCATATGTAGGTTTTTTTGTGGATGTAAGTTTTCATCTCTTTTGGGTAGATACCAAAGGGCATAATTGCTGGATTTTATATTAAGAGCATGTTTTGTTTTGTAAGAAACTGCCCAGTTGTCTTCTAAAGTGTCTGCACCATTTTCATTCCCACCAGCAACGAAAGAGAGTTCCTGTTGCTCCACATCCTCGCTAGCATTTAGTGTTGTCAGTGCTCTGGATTTTGGCCACTGTAATAGGTATGCGGTGGTATTGTGTTTTAACTTTCATTTATCTGATGGCATATGATATGGAGCATCTTTTCCCATGCTTATTTGCCATGTGTATATCCTCTTTGGTGAGGTGTCTGTTAAGGTCTTTGGCTCATTTTCTATATGGGTTGTTTGTTTTCCTTATTGTTGAATTTTAAGACTTCTTTGTACATTGTGAGTAATAGTCCTTTATCAGATGTGTCTTTTGCAAATATTTTCTCCCAGATGTGGCTTGTCTTCTTATTCCCTTGACTTTGTCTTTTGAGGAGCAAAGGTTTTTAATTTTAATGAATACCAGCTTATTTCTTTCATGGATCACATCTTTGGTGTTGTATCTAAAAGGTCATGACCATACCCATTTTCATTTTGTTTTCTTCTATGTTACCTTTTAGGAGTTTTATAATTTAGCATTTTACATTTAGGTTTGTGATCAATTTTGGGTTAGTTTTTGTGAAGGGTGTAATGTCTGTGTCTAGATTATTATTTTTTTTTTTACATGTAGGTGTCCAGTTGTTCCAGCACCATTTGTTGAAAAGACTACTTTGCTCCATTGTATTGCCTTTGCTCCTTTGTCAAAGAGCAGTTGACTACTTTTATGTGGGTCTATTTCTGGGCTATCCATTCTGTCTCATTGATCTATTTGCTTGTTCTTTCACCATACCATGTTGTCTTGGTTACTGTAGCTTTATTAGAGGTCTTGACATTGGGTAGTAACAATCTTTCAATTTTGTTCTTCTCCTTCTATATTGAATTGGCTATTCTGAGTCTTTTGTCTCTCCATGTAAACTTTAAAATAACTTTGTTATTATCCAAAAAATAATTTGCAGGGATTTTGCATCAAATCTATGAATTAAATAAGGAAGAACTGACATTTTGATATTACTGAGTCTTGCTATGCATGAATATGGAATATTTCTCCATTTATTTAGTTTTTCTTTAATTGAGGTATATATTTTTAAATGAAAAATTTTATTTTAAAATTATTTTTAGAAGAAATTAAAAAATAAGGTATCTAATGCTCAGAGAAACTCAAGGTCACACAACTCTAAGAAGCAGAGTAGGGATTTATATCCGGACTACCTGATTCTAAAGTCCACTCATTTCTCCACTTTTTTTAGGAGAGAAGGAATTCATTTGATGTAGGGAGTGGCGGCAGATAAGGGCTAAAGTATTGTGCTTAGTTTTCTTGTTTGTGTCGCTGGGTAGATAATGTCGTTCAATGAGATGGGGAACATGGGGAGAAGAGTAGGTTGGGGAAACAGTGAGTTTAAGAACAGGTTTTTTTATGCATGAAATATTCTTGGGATATACAAGTGTAGCTATAATATCTATGCTATATAGATAGAAGTGTACAAGTATAAATTTTCATTAGATAGTTGAAATATACATCTGGAGTTCAGAAGAAGGAATGGAGCTGTAAATGTAGATACGGGGACTGTTATTGTAAATAGCAGACAAAAGTCAGAATTTATATCCGTTGGTGAGGTCAGAATACTGGCATCATATTAAAACAGTGAGGAGATCAGAAATGTGTCTTGACTGATCATGGCTAGAAGGAATTGACCTATGTGGCACCTCCAAGGGTCTGTCATTCAAAAGCATGCTTTGCAAAACCCAAGAGATGTCCATTCATACATTCATTAATCCATTTATTCATTCATCCATCTGTGACATGAACTAGTGTAATAAGCTAATTCAAATGCACAATTCATTCAGAAATCCTATAAGAGAGGATTGTATGGTACAAGAATGTATTTACATTATTCTCTGCTTTCAGATCCAAAACACGTGAGTTTAATTCTCTTATGAGACTAGCTCCTTGACAATCATTTGGGGAGCAAACTGACTCAGTGAATCATTATACACTGACACAGAGGCTAGCATCATTCAAAAGGAAACTACGGCTGGTCCATATAGGAGAGGACCAGTTGATGTGGTACCCATAAGCAAAAAACACTTTCTCAAAAAGGGCCATCTCTGAAGGTTACAGGTAAACTCTTCAAAATGCCACACACCCACAAATATCATGCCCGAGGTAGGCTCTCAGAAAATGCCTGAGCTTCTGTTAAGACAGAGGGAATAAATATGCTACATTTTGGTTGTTTGTGTGTTTAGACCTTGTTGTTATTGTAGAATTTTCCTGTAGCTATTTTCCACGGCTCTCATTTATTTGTCTTTAATCCTTTGTATGCCCAAAATAAAACAATAATTTAAGAATATCCTAAATTACAAAGGACATCAACCAACTTTCCTGCTACTTGAATGACCATTTTTCTCTACTGACAACTTAGTTTCTTTTGCACATTTGAACTTTATATTATTGAATTACAGAAGAATCTGAATATGCTATTTGACTGCTCTTATCCATCAAAAATACTGATGTAATTACTTTTCTTGCTGATATAGATGAAGATTTTACTCAGACTGTAAGCACTGTTAATTGCATGCTTAATGTTATTATGCAAACACATATATCACATGTCTTACGTAAGGGCTGAACATATTCATAATATTATTCTTGAATAAGGTAAACAGAGCAAATTGGGATTTCCTGCACATTGTGGACTTGCTCTTCCAAATTGGCTGGAACCAAATATATTTGTTTACTGAAAGCTACCAAGAATGTTTCCTTGAATTAAAAAAAAACCTCTAAATTGTTCAACAATAACCTTAAATCACTGCAGTTAGTATGAACACATTATTCTGTTTGCTTTGGTGATAGTGTTGGGAAAGATCCCTTACTCAACGGTGCTTCCATGTGGAGGGTTATCTATTAAAGTGAAACTTCTGGGCTCTCTCTACCCTCCCACCCTCTCATCTGTTAGCTGACTGGTGAGGCTGAAAAGAGGAATACGTTCTGAGTAGCTTAATTCCTCCCTCTTTCTTCTTTCACCTTAAAAACATGCATACAAGAAGCATCCTTCCGTGCTGCATCACTGTGCTTTATGCTTTATAAGAAAAACAGAACAGAAAGCATGTCTCTTGAGTGCAGATGCCCCAGAAGAAAGAAACAGGAAGTAGCTGGCTACCCATGACCAGACTAATAATGGGGTACCATCAGGGCATTACATTAAAATAGGAAATTAATTTTGTCCCAGTACTCAAGCCACATTCTGAGATCTATTTCATTGATAGTGAAGATGACATTTTGTCCCCGGTATAATATTTTTTCATTTCTCAATTAATTCAGAAAAGAAGAGTATATATATATATATATATATATATATATATATATATATACTCTTCTTTTCTATATATATGTATATACATGTGTATGTGTGTGTGTATATATATATATAGAGAGAGAGAGATTCTTCAAATTTTACAAGAATAAAACATAAACAAATTCAGTGAGAATATGTGAGCATTTATGATATATTCATCACTTCCCTAAATGCTGTGGAAAAAAATAAAATGTATTTCCTGACCTCAAAGAACTTATAATTTGGGGGAATAAAAGCCAATATGCATGAAGCATATGGAGATTAAGAAGTTATGAAAACAATAAAATTTGGAGAAAAGAGAGGCAGTTTGAGCAATTTTATATAGTTTTATAGGGGTGACTTCGATAACGTAGCATAAATATAGAGCAGAAGGAACGTCTTCCGGGTTGGAAGAAATTACAGGATCAGAGTTAATGAGCTGAGAAGACTGTAATTGATCATTCTGGAGAGATAGACAGCCCCCGCCTGATTGCAGTGGAATAATGCTTCACTTCCTGGTCAGAGATGAGTATCAAAATAAAGAACTATGTTTGTTAGGAACACGATGTGAAAGCACAGTTTACATATATTTCGTAATCTCCCCTTGATTCTGAATCGGATACACTGTTATAATTTGACTGATCATGTCATTATTTAGTTGCATTTTTATTATGTATGGCTAGACAATAAATATTTTGTCTTCACAACACCTCTTCAAGAAGACATTTACCTAGGGCTCTTTTCTAAAATCAGACTAGTCTGAAATCCCATGATGAAAAAGTACAATGTGCCAAAAATATCATTATTTATACACTACAGTACTGTAAGCTCATAGCACAAGTGACAGCTTAGTTAATCAGAAGCATCGTGGGGAAATTTGTTATGACAGAACACCGTGTGAGCTCATTAAACACAGTGACTCCTCGTCCCTTTAATCTTACTTACTTCCTTTCATGATTCTCGTCTACCAAATCTGAGGACAATGCAAGAAAACACAGAAAGAACCAAGAGCCATGCCTAGCATTATATACAATAATCTAGAAATTTGTTCTCATTAAAAAATGGCAAACATAAATACTTTCACTAAATTACACTTAAATTATCTACATTTATAAATCATGAATTGAAACACTATACATTTAATTATCCACAGTTTGAAGATGATGAAACTGTAAAACAGACTATATATAACCATAAATTTTACTAAAACTGAATATGATTACATTAAATACAGAGAATTCACTAAATTGTACAGGGTAATTCTTCACAATATTTGAACAACAACTCATGTATAGGTTATAAAATGTAAGAATATGAATTCTTTTATATTTCATATGTACTTCTTTTTCCAAAAATCATAATATGCTCTTTTATTCAGTTCTGCCTTACTCATTCTTTGATCAGGTAGTTTGATTGCTTTACTAGGACTTTAGGATTGCAAGCACCTTGCACATTTCTTAAGGCAATCCGATGTAGTTGTGGACATGTACAGGGTTAATTTCAGACAAACCTGGCTCTGAATTCTGGCTGTGTTACTTAACTAATTTTCCATTGGAAAGTTACTTAGTCTCTATGAAGTCCTAATATTCCTTAGCATGAGTATTAAAGGAAGCAATCTCTCAAAGCCATAGCATCTAGAAGGGGTATATCACTTGTCAAACACTTTGCATCTTTGGATATTTATAAATAAATGATAATTGTGTAGCTGAATGATAGAAAAATGTTAAGGAATAGTTTTGACTTTTAATAACAAAATCAGGAAAAGAATTGGACAAACAAGTATCAGAATATTATTTTTGTCTCAGTTAAAAGAGATCCAGAACTAGGCATCAGTGCTGGGACACCAAGTAAAAGATAATAAAGATACAAACAACCATTTTCAGGGGGAAAAAATATGCTTTTATTTTAGAAGTTGAAACATTAAAACTAATAAGAGGATGCTATAAAATTATGTCGATACATTTGATAATTTAAATGAAATAGACAATTATAATAAAAATAAGCAATACAAGAGTGACTCATAAAAAATAGAAAACTTTAATAGTTCATTATTAAAATAGCGATTCAGTAACCAAAATCTTATCATCATGAGAACTTAGGGTTCACTTTTCTTCAATGGTGATTTCTAACAAAGATTTGAGAAATAAATAGTTTCAATTTAAAAATTGTTATACAGTAGTGTAAAAAAGAGTATTTCCTAATGTATTTTATGAGGGTAGGCTTTTTTATGGTAGTAAAATCTGATAATAACTATGTAAGCATGGAAAACTACAGATTATTCTCTGTAGTAGGCATACATGTAAATACCCTAAACAATATATTATAAAACTAAATTCACAAATACAGAAATGTTTTATGTCTTATGATGACCAATTTTATTTTATCCAAGTAATGTAAGATGGTTTACTATTAGGAACTCAATCATTGTATCCATCATATTAACTGATCAAAAAGTAAAGCAAAACTTATGATGATCTTAAGGTAGAAAAAGCTTTTGGTAATATTAAATATTCATAAATGATGAAACTATTAAACTAGAAAAGGAAATGCCCCTTCTCTGATAAAGAATATCAGCAAAACCAATTTACAATAAATACCACGTTCAATGGGAAAATGTTGACATCTATCCCTCTGAGATGTGGAAGGAGACAAATATTCCATTTATTGCCACTTGTATCTAATTATATACAGGGGTCTTGGCCAGAGTAGAAAAGAAACAAAGGTATAGAAAGGAAAGCTCAAAGTTGTTATTCTAAGATGGTATGATTGTACACATAAAAAAGAGAACAGAAATGGAATATTAGAATTTATAAGATAATTTAATAATGTTACTATATACAGAATTAATATATAAAGTATAATGCATCCAGAAATAAATCTGAGAAGATTTTGCATAATTCAAAGAACAGAATTGTGAAACTATATGAAGATACATTTGGTAATTCTTAGTAAATTGAAAGATATATCTTGCTCATGGATTGGAAATCTCACTATTATAAAAAATCACATCTCCCCAAATTTATTCACAAATTCAAAACAACCTCACTCAATTCCAATAGGCTTTTTTTTCCTCCAAAGTGGAACATGATAAGCTGATTCAGATATTTATTGAGAAACACAGAATGCTGAGAATAGGCTTAGTGATCGTGTAGTGGTAAAACAAGTTGCAAAGATAGGCCTTACAATATTGAAGACGTATATTACGGAAAAGACATAAATAAACACATGGACAAAATTGAAAGTCGGTGCACAAATGAAGGCTCAGGTGGTCAATACACATGACATAGTCTCCATTTCATGAATGATCAAAGAACTTACAAATTATAAACACAGTGAGATTCTACAACACACGTGCCCAATGGACACCATTTTTCAAATTGGACATCCTGAGACTTGGTGAGCCTTTGTAGCAAGGGCTGGAGAGTTTCTGGAAAACTCGTACACTATGGATAAGAGACAACTGGTATACCATGTTGAGAAACCAATTTGGCACTAAACAGTGAAGTTGCATATGCTCATATTTTAAAACTCAACTATTTTACCCTTAGATAGTAAATCTAGGGAAGTTCTTATTGGTATGGACTGAACGTTTGTGTTCCTTCTAAATTCGTGTGTTGAAGCTTCAAATCCCCAGTAGGATGATATTCAGAGGTAAGGCCTTTGGAGGATATCTAGGTGGGGAAGCCATCATGAATAGGATTAGTGTCCGTGAAAGATGAGGAGACCATTGCTCTCTCTCTCTCTCTCTGCCATCTGAGGATACAAGGAGAAGACGCTTACCTGCGAATCAGAAGAGGGCTCTCATCAGAGCCTGACCATGCTGACACCTTGATCTCAAACTTCCAGCCTCCAGAACTGTGAGAAATAAATTTCTGTTGTTTAAGGCAACTAGTCTGTGGTGTTTCTGTTATAGCAGCCTGAGCTAAGAGAATTGTATACAATACTCATAGCAGCCTTGTGTATTAAAGTCCCAAATTGGAACAACTCAGATATGTATTAATATTAGAGCAAATAAAATTGTCACGTAGGCATAAACGGAATACCACAGTGCAAAGAATAAGAACAACATCTATATGCAATGACTGAATGAATTTCACAAGCAATATTGACTACAAAGAAGCAGATCATAGAAGAATAAGAACTATATAATTCCATTTACATAAGATTCAAAGACAGAAAAAACCACACACACACATTGTGTTTTTATGCTAGTTTGTATGCATGTATGTATGTATGTATATACATATGTGAAGAAGGGGGTGTATAAAGTAAAACTGTTTGAAGTAGTAACAGAATGATATTTCCTAAGTATGTGTATAGATGTATGTGTATATATGTTTATGTAGTGCATTTATATGTATATATGTGTATGTATGCGTTTATTTTTTTTAATTTTTTTTATTTACAAGTTTTAACAAATGTACATTTTTTACATGGGTTGCTGTGCAAAGTTTCATTTAGAATAGTGATAAGTGCACAAAAGGTGACAATGAAACATTAGACAAAACATTTGCAAGCCTCCTCCCGTGTTGCTACTTAACAGGTACTGACTGTCTAAAAGTATAAATATCCAAAGAAAAATTGCAAACGTTGACTTTAAGATTCTTATAAAACTGAAAGGAAATAAAAAACTAAAGCATGCAGCATTAACACAGGATTTGAGTGGAAAAGAGTTTACCATAGATATGCTCCCTTCCATGGGTTGATTAAAACTCTAAAACAAGATGTGGGATTGTAAATTTTTTTTTTCTACAGTAGCGCTGCTCTTTTAAAAATGATCTCCAACCTTCCCTAGCCTAAAAGCTAGTCATTATTTCCATTCCTCTGCTCTCACACATCTTTAAAAAAAAAAAACAGAAACCCAGGAAACTTCAATATTCTGAAACTTACGATGGGTGTGTCCAGCAGATATCTTACAAGCAGAGGATATGTCAGTTACTACAATTGCTGCACCCCTTTGGCTGAGCCCTGTAATTTTCTCCTTCCTACCAACAAAAACCATCTTGTGATGAATATTGGTTAGATCTTAGGATCAGAGCATGTTTAGCTTCCATTGATCTTTCAAAATGGATGTTTATATGGATTTGTGTCCCTGCTTTTTATAGGCCACATTTAATCTAAATCCAACCCAAGTGAAGGACCGGTATGTGTATGTGTGTGTGTGTGTGTGTGTGTGTGTGTGTGTATATTACCTTTAGAGAAAGAGACCTGTGATTAGGAGGTATACAAATTGCACTTTTAAGCAGCTAACAGTGTTTTATTTCGTTTTTTTTAAACATCTTTATTGAAGTATAATTGCTTTACAATGGTGTGTTAGTTTCTGCTTTATAACAAAGTGAAACAGTTATACATATACATATGTTCCCATATCTCTTCCCTCTTGCATCTCCCTCCCTCCTACCCTCCCCATCCCACACCTCTAGATGGTCACAAAGCACCAAGCTGATATCCCTGTGCTATGCGGCTGCTTCCCACTAGCTATCTATTTTACATTTGGTAGTGTATATATGTCCATGACACTCTCTCACCTGGTCACATCTCACCCCTTCCCCTCCCCATATCCTCAAGTCCATTCTCTGGTAGCTCTGTGTCTTTATTCCCGTCTTGCCCCTAGGTTCTTCATGACCCTTTTTTTTTTCCCCTTAGATTCCATATATATGTGTTAGCATACTGTGTTTGTTTTTCTCTGTCTGACTTACTTCACTCTGTATGACAGACTCTAACTCCATCCACCTCATTACAAATACCTCCATTTCATTTCTTTTTATGGCTGAGTAATATTCCATTGTATATATGTGCCACATCTTCTTTAGCCATTCATCTGTTGATGGACACTTAGGTTGCTTCCACGTCCTGGCTATTGTAAATAGAGCTGCAATGAACATTGTGGTACATGACTCTTTTTGAATTATGGTTTTCTCAGAGTATATGCCCAGTAGTGGGATTGCTGGGTCATATGGTAGTTCTATTTTTAGTTTTTTAAGGAACCTCCATACTGCTCTCCATAGTGACTGTATCAATTTACATTGCCACCAACAGTGCAAGAGGGTTCCCTTTTCTCCACACCCTCTCCAGCATTTATTGTTTGTAGATTTTTTTGATGATGGCCATACTGACAGATGTGAGGTGATAACTCATTGTAGTTTTGATTTACATTTCTCTAATGATTAGTGATGTTGAGCATCCTTTCATGTGTTTGCTGGCAATCTGTATATCTTCTTTGGAGAAATGTCTGTTTAGGTCTTCTGCCCATTTTTGGTTTGGGTTGTTTGTTTTTTTGAAATTGAGCTGCATGAGCTGCTTGTATATTTGGAGATTAATCCTTTGTCAGTTGCTTCATTTGCAAATATTTTCTCCCATTCTGAGGGTTGTCTTTTCATCTTGTTTATGGTTTCCTTTGCTGTGCAAAAGCTTTTAAGTTTCATTAGCTCCCATTTGTTTATTTTTGTTTTTATTTCCAAGTCTATTTTGTCTGATATGAGAATTGCTACTCCAGCTTTCTTTTGATTTCCATTTGCATGGAATATCTTTTTCCATCCCCTCACTTTCAGTTTGTATGTGTCCCTAGGTCTGAAGTGGGTCTCTTGTAGACAGCATATATACAGATCTTGTTTTTGTTTCCATTCAACCAGTCTATGTCTTTTGGTTGGTTGGAGCATTTAATCCATTCACATTTAAGGTGATTATTGATATGTGTGTTCCTATTACCATGTTCTTAATTGTTTGGGGTTTGTTATTGTATGTCTTTTCCTTCTCTTGTGTTTCCTGCCTAGAGAAGTTCCTTTAGCATTTGTTGTAAAGCTGGTTTGGTAGTGCTGAATTCTCTTAGCTTTTGCTTGTCTGTAAAGGTTTTAATTTCTCTGTCGAATATGAATGAGATCCTTGCTGAGTAGGGTAATCTTGGCTGTAGGTTCTTCCCTTTCATCACTTTAAGTATATCCTGCCACCCCCTTCTGGCTTGCAGAGTTTCTGCTGAAAGATCAGCTGTTAACGTCATGGGGATTCTCTTGTATGTTATTTGTTGTTTTTCCCTTGCTGCTTTTTGTGTTTTTTCTTTGTATTTTATTTTTGGTAGTTTGATTACTATGTGTCTTCTCATGTTTCTTCTTGGATTTATCCTCTATGGGACTCTGTGTGCTTCCTGGACTTGATAGACTATTTCCTTTCCCATATTATAGGGGTTTTCAACTATAAACTCTTCAAATATTTTCTCAGTCCCTTTCTTTTTCTCTTCTTCTGGGACCCCTATAATTTGAATGTTGGTGTATTTAATGTTGTCCCAAAGGTCTCTGAGATGGTCCTCAATTCTCTTCATTGTTTATTCTTTATTCTGCTCTGTGGTAGTTGTTTTCACTATTTTATCTTCCACGTCACTTATCCGTTCTTCTGCCTCAGTTATTCTGCTATTGTTTCCTTCTAGAGAATCTTTAATTTCATTTATTGTGCTGTTCATCATTGTTTGTTTGCTCTTAAGATCTTTTAGGTCCTTGTTAAATGTTTTTTGTATTCTCTCCTTTCTATTTCCAAGATTTTGGATCATCTTTACTATCACTACTCTGAATTCTTTTTCAAGTAGACTGCCTATTTCCTCTTCATATGTTTGGTCTGATGGGTTTTTACCTTTCTCCTTCATCTGCTGCATATTCCTCTGTCTTCTCATTTTGCTTAACTTGCTGTGTTTGGGTCTCCTTTTTTCAGGCTGCAGGTTAATAGTTCCTGTTGTTTTTGGTGTCTGCTCCCAGTGGGTAAGGTTGGTTCAGTGAGTTACGTAGGCTTCCTGGTGGAGGGGACTGGTGCCTGTGTCCTGGTGGATGAGGCTGGATCTTTCTGGTGGGCAGGACCACATCCAGTGGTGTGTTCTGGGGCGTCTGTGAACTTATTATTATTTTAGGCAGCTTGTCTGCTAATGGATGAGGTTTTGCTCCTGTCTTGCTAGTTGTTTGGCTTGGGGCCTCCAGCACTGGAGCTTGCTGGTGTTGAGTGGAGCTGGGTCTAAGCATTGAGACGGAGGTCTCTGGGAGAGCTCTCGCCGATTGATATTACGTGGAGCCACGAGGTCTCTGGTGGGTCAGTGTTCTTAACTCGGCTCTCCCACCTCAGAAGCTCAGGCCTGACACCCGGTTTGAGTACCAAGACCCTGTCAGCCACACGGCTTTTGGGAAGTCTGAGGTCTTCTGCCAGCATTCAGTAGGTGTTCTGTAGGAGTTGTTCCACATGTAGAGATATTTTTTGGTGTTTGTGAGGAGGAAGGTGATCTCCACATCTTACTCCTCTGCCATCTTGAAGGTCCTCCAATGATAATCATTTAAGCAACAAAATAATTTAGTGGATGGCAGCATGTAAAATTTATGTTCAGAAATAAACAACTCATATACTCAAAAATAACAAATTAGAGATTATAATTTTAAAGAACATCCTATCTACAATAGCAAAAAAGAAGACTGAAAGGATTGAAAAGTTGTCAAGGAATGTGAGGAAAGTTTTTTTTTTTTTAATTAATAGCTACTTTATTTATTTATTTTATTTCTTTTTTGGCTGTGTTGGGTCATTGTTTCATGCGAGGGCTCTCTCTAGTTGTGGCAAGCGGGGGCCACTCTTCATCGTGGTGCGCGGGCCTCTCACTGTCGCGGCCTCTCTTCTTGCGGAGCACAGGCTCCAGACGCGCAGGCTCAGTAGTTGTGGCTCACAGGCCTAGTTGCTCCGTGGCATGTGGGATCTTCCCAGACCAGGGCTCGAACTCGTGTCCCCTGCATTAGCAGGCAGATTCCAAACCACTGCGCCACCAGGGAAGCCCGTGAGGAAAGTTTAAAAACACCTCCAAAGACAAAAAGTTGGTATGAACAAATGGAAAAATTTTCTTTTCTGATCAGATGACATAACATCATGAAAATGAGAGTTCTTACTAAGTTCATTTATATATTTAACAGTATTCCAACACACATAACAATCAGCTTATTACAGAGCTGACCAATTTTCTATTAAAGTGAATATAAAAACAAACAGAAAAGTGAAATAAATCGCAGCAATATTTTTTTGGATCCGTCTCCTAAAGTAAAGGAAATAAAAGCAAAAATAAACAAATGGGGCCTGATTAAACTTAAAAGCTTTTGCACAGCAAAGGAAACCATCCACAAAACGAAAAGGCAATCTACTGAATGGGAGAAAATATTTGCAAATAATATAACTAAATTTTAAATTTTAAAATTCTAAAAAAAATTAAATTTTAAAATAAAATAAAATAAGGTAAATTATACAATACTAAAAGAAATGAGTGGTGACTTCCTTGTGAAGATGATCTAATTTTGACTTTAAATCCAGATTAAGTAGGAGAAAAGATGTATATATTGACTTTGTAAAAATACAAAAGCAGTGTATTGCAAACAAACAAACAAACAAAACACACTGCAAAGTCAAAAGATAAATGTATAATGGGAGGTAATATTTTCAACTTATGTCACAATCAAAGGCGAGAAATCACGACCCAAAAAAATTGGGGAAAATTCAAATAAATAATTCACAAAACATGAAAATGACTCAATCGTATCAAATGTAACCAGTAAGAATAATTGAATTAAAATCCCACTGATTATTTTAGATTACACTAATAAGGGAGATGAAGTATTTGTTCTTCTGAGTCCAGCTTATTTCACTTAACATAATGTCCTCCAGGTTCACTGACTGTTGCAAATGGCAGAATTTCTTTAAGTATCACCTGAATAATATGTAGGTATATATATCCATTCGTCCATCGATGGGCATTTAGGTTGTTTCTGTAGCTTGGCTATTGTGTTGCAATAGTGCTGCAATGAGATTGTCAAACTCAGAGAAGCAGAGAATAGAGTGGTGGTTGCCAGGGGCTGGGATGAGTGGAAATGGGGTGATGTTGGTCAAAAAATGCCAGCTTTTAATTATGCGAGCTAAGTTCTTGAGATCTAAAGTACTGTACTTTACAGTACTGTACTGTCTACTTGAAATTGGCTAAGAGGATAGATCTTAAGGTAAGTCTTTTCACTGAAAAGAAAAGAAAAAAAACCCGAAAGGACAGGACAAGAGAGGAAAGGAAAATGGTAACTATGTGAGGTGATGGATTTATTAATTAGCTTGATTGTGGTAATAATTTCACTATGTACACATATTAAAACATCAAGTTGTACAGCTTAAACATATATGAGGTTTATATGTCAATTTTACCTCAGTAAAGCTGTTACTAAAACCCTCTGAAATAAAATGCTCACCTATTAGACTGGCAAAATTTTTAAAGGTTGATAACATATTCTGCTAGTGTGGCTTTGGGGATCTCTAATGCGTTGCTAGGAATGCATATTTGTGCAACCTTCTTAGAGCAATATAGATTGATTCTGAAATTGTTTTCTGTGTATTCTAGCATTAAGCAAATTAGTCAATGCTTTAAGGCTAATGGGGGCCCTTTTTTTTTTTTTTCTGCTGGAAAAGAGTTACAAATATGGAAAGAAAGACTACAATCAACACTTTGTTGTTCAATTGGCATTGGAAGTTTCAACAGGAACTCACAGTTTTTTTAGATAGATAAATATAGAAATAGATGCAAAATGTATGTGTACACACAAGTATAGGGTCCACACTAATATAAATAAATAAAAAATTAAATGATTAACTAAGTTGGTGGGAAGTAAAAATTTTCCTTAAAGAAGAAGGCCAAGTAATAAATGAGAAAGATAGAGTTTAAAAAAATCACCATTTGGAAACACCTCATAATAACTGGTCAGGCAAGAATACCAATGTGTGCTAAAATAAGCAATTGAAAAGTCGATGAATAATCTAATATTTGCATAACATTAACTGTATACCTTTAAAAATTACTTGTTAATTACAAAGGGAAAATTGTACCTTTACAGTGGAAAAGTCTCATACAGCCCACCTACACCCAGTGATAACACCAATATCACCCACATTGTGACAGAACAACATTGTGGGCCTCCAGATGTGAAGGCCTGGCCAAGACCCAGCATCACTTCTGCATCAGTCCTGCCTGTAACACATAACCTGAATCTAATAAAGAGGAAGCAACAGACACAGGGCAATTGAAGGAAAGTCTGCAAAAGCTGGTCTATGCTTCACAAAAACATCAACGTTCAGAATGACGAAGACAGAGGTAACATTTCCTATTAAAAGAGGTTTAAGAGACTTGGAAACTAGATGCAACTCACATTTCTGCACTGGATTCTAGAATAGAAAATAAATTCTATAAAGCAGATTATTGGAACAGTTTTTGAATATAAAATAAAAACTGTAATTGGAAAATAATATTGTATCAGTGTTAATATACAGATTTTTATCATTTCATTGTGGTTAAATAAGATAATGTCCTTTTTCTTAGAAAACACACTTGGACATATTAAGGGGCAAAAGATAACTTACTCTCAAATGGACAGATAGAGAAAGTGATAGAGCAAATTGCCAAAATATTAGCAGCTGGGGAACCTGGTCTATTCTTGCAAGTTTTCTGTAAGAAATAAGTTTTGAAATTATTAAAAAATAAGTTTTGAAATTATTTTAGATAAGAAGGAACTGACAAAAAATTTTAAAATTTGTATGGATTAAATCTCTAAAAACATTGCTATAAACCTTTTTAAAAAAGATTAAAATATCAGAATAAATAATATTTTGTACATAAGTCAAAACAATAAAAAATAAAATCAAAATACTGATTAATTTATAATAAAATTTGAAATTCCCCCCAAAAAACAGAAAAGCAAATTATAAGCCACAAAGATTCAAAGGATGTTAATATATTTAAAATTTGCTTCATACCTTTCTTATTTTTAAGAAAAGAAAAATAACAATACAGGAGTTAGCAACACGTCTTCCCAACTCCTATATAATTTCTATCCTGAGGTTAGTATAAATAAATCTCACATGTTTTTGTATAGTAATCATATATCCACACATGCATAGAAGTGTACTTATTATCAATTTTCATCATTAAATTTTATATTAATGGCAACATACTGATCTTATCATTTTGCAACTACTATAACTGACTGAGGATTAGTATACAGAATATAAAAACTCCCTTAACTGATTACTAAATAGATAAGCAACCCAATTTAAAAAACAGACAAAAGATGTAAACTGGCAATTCACCAGATGAATGATAAGCATATCAAAACATGCTCAGTCTCATTAGTAAACAAATAAATTAAGGCTGCAATAAGACACCATCTCTCAACCCTCAGATGGACAACAATTAATATTTGGGTTCCCCAAGACCTGGTATAGATGTGAGAAAGTAGAAACTCTTGTGCACAGCTAGTGAGAGTGCAAAGTGGAACACATATTTTGGAGAGCATCAAAAAAGTACATCTAATAGACTCAGTATATGCATATCCTAGCAATTTTACTTTAAAATTTTTACCTTTGAAATACTCATTCTTATGCATGAGATACTTATAAGTCTTTTAATTTTATCAAAGGTTGTAACAGTGAAAAAATAGAATAAATGTAACTTTCCCTTAGTAGATAAACGGATAAACAGTATTTTTTCATACTAGCAATACTATACTGCAGTTAAAACAAATAGAAAATTTTGCTTGTATCAATGTGAATGAATCTTAAAAACATAATACTGAGCCCTAAAAACAATTTGTCAAAGGATAACTTGCCATTAATATAAAACGTAATGGTAAAAAAATAATAGTATGTGCATTTCTATGTATATTTATATATGCAATAAACATATAAAAACATATGAGATTTATTTAGACACCAACTCCAGGATAGTATTTATACAGAAATTGGTAAAAAAAATTATGCTGGCAGTGTATCAAGTTTACTTTCTTAATAATTTTTTTAAAAAAGAAAGTGGTGTGAAACAAACATTGAAAAATCAACACCTTTAAAATTTTTCTAATAAGTGCAAAGGGTTAAGTTTATCAATTTTTGTACTTTTCTGTATTCTTGAAATACTCCATAATTAAAACAGGCAAATTATGCGCTTTAGTGTTTTCCTCAGATCTTCATATTTAGAGATATATTAATTATTAAGGCTAATTTATTGTGAAGTTATTTGAAAATTAGTTCTCATTTAGCTGCTGTCTAAAGTTCACATACATATAATGCTATAAACCTAAAATACAAAATAATCCCACTTCTCTGTCTCCCAAGAAACTTTTTTTTAAATCAAATCTTGACAGAAGATTTTCAAAGTGTCTTCTCCTTAGGCTCTGGTGTTAAAGTTCATCTTAGTACAGGAATTCTCAACATGACAGAACTTTCTTAGTTATAATTTGTGATGCAAGGTGTGAGAACAGAAGTGATGGCTTGATTCTTAGAAGTGTCAATATGAGAAAACGAAAAAGGTGATTACAGAAGTAAGTTACAACTGCAAAGTGCCAAACACAATGTAATTTGGGGGAAAAATAGACTCTATAAAACTCATGTTTTCCACTATAGTCAGAAAACTTTCCAAATACTGTTTTCTCTTATGAACAGTAGATCAAAATAAATTATTTCAATTTTAACTTTGACCAGAAATGTAATGCAGTTCTATCTGAAGGTAAGGTTTACAGTTTTTTGTTTTTATATACTGTGTAAATTTCCCCTTTAATTTGGCAATTCAGACTTGCCTTTTAGGCAAAGGACTACTTTTACCAGGGGATGGGAGTAGGTATGGTACAAACGACTTCAGTGAACCCCTTAAACTTAACTATGAGTCAGGTTCTAGAAAATGTTAAGTGAAAAAAATCCTAACAATGAGGAAGAGACATAAAAACTTTGAAATCATAACTTTTTTAGAACCCATCATGAACCAGAGATTGTGAGGCAACCAAGAGTTCTGAGTTCCAAGAAAGGACAGGCATCTCCAGGAGAAGTGGTATGTGCAGATCAGCTCACTTTTGTGGCAAAGAACAGAAACAAGAGATGCCAACCACCGTCAAATGACTAAGAATAAATCAGCTAAAATTCAATGTCTCACTAAAGGCCTGGTGTAGCCTATCATGACACTGGAAACCCACTCAGAGCTGGGGTAGCTATTCTTTTTCAGACAAATTAGATTTCAGAGGAAAATTAGAAGGACATAATGACAAAGGTTTAAATTCACCAAGAGGAAATAACAATCTTAAATGTGTATATAACCAAGCAACAGAGCTTCAAAATCAGAAAGCAAAAACTGACAAAATTGGGAGGAAAAATAGATAAATCCAAAATTTGATTTAGAGACTTTAACTGTCTATTCTCATAAATGATAGAACAAGTAGGCAGAAAATCAGTAAGAGGACACGATGTAAGTGATATGTATGGGCTACTACACTCAGCCATGATAGAGTATACATTCCTCCCACGTATACTGGAATATTCATCAGGATAGACCATAATCTAGGCCATTAAAAAACATCAACAAATTAAAACAGTTGAACTATGCAAGAGATATTTTCTCATCACAATACAATTACAGTAGAAATCTAGAACAAAAAGACATCCTCAAATATTTGTCAACGAAGAAACTTAATTCTTTGTAAATCATGGTGTCTAACTGCTTGATCAAAGAGGAAAAGTAGAAAATGTTTTGAATTGAATAAAATTGAAAACACGGCATATCAAAATTTGTGGGATAAACTAAGGAAATGGTTAGAGGGAAATCTGAGAATCGAATGCTTTTATTAAAAAATATTGAAGGACTCAAACCAATGATCTAATTTCCCACTAAATAATAAGAAAAGCAGAACAAATTAAAGGTAAAACAAGCAGAAGAGAGAAAATAATAAATATAGAAATCAAAATGAAAAACAGAAGCAATAGAGAAAAAGAAATGAAATGCAAGATGGCTCTTTGATAAGACAATTAGAACTAGTAATTCTTTTGCCATTCTGGTCAAGAAAAAAAGAGAAAACAAAAATCTAATATTAATTAATATAAGTAACAAAATAACTAGAAATCCTGAAGATAAGAGAAAAATATGCTAATAATTTTGACAATTAGTTGAAATGGAACAATTTCTTGAAAGATACAAAGTCTCAGAAAAAAATGATCTGAATACGTAGTACTACATCTATTCAAAAAATTGAATTTATAGTTTAAAACTTTCCTGCAAAGAAAACTCCAAGGGCACACAGCTTGACTGGTATATTCTACCAAACATTTAAGGAGGAAATACTACCAATACTAAACATGCAGAAAATGGAAGAAGAAGAAACACTTACCCACTTATTTTATGATGTGAAAATTACCCTGATGCCAAAAAGCAGACAAAAACATTACAAGAAAAGAAAACTACCCATCAATATCCATTCTGAATATAACTGATAAAATACTACTTTATTAAATCCAGCAGTATATACCCATCATGACAAAGTGGAGTTTACCTTAAAGCAAGTTTGTCTCTACATTAAAAACAATCAATTATATTCACTATATCAATAGACTAAAGAAGAAAAATCACAGACCACCATAATATATATATATATAAATTCAAAATTCAAACTTCTACCATGATTAAAAATAGTCATAACAATCTCAACAAACTAGGAACTAAAGAAAACTTCCTTGACCTAATAAAGGGCATCTACAAAAAAAAAACCATACAGCTAACGTTATACTTTATGGTGAAAGAATGAATGATCTCTCTCTATGATCAATAATAAGGCAAAGATGCCTGCTTTCACCACTCTTGTTCAATATTGTACTGAAAATCTTAGCCAGTGCATTAAGGCAAGAAAAATAAATAAAATACATATGCAATGTAAAGGAAGAGATAAAACTCCTTTTATTTGCACATGACATGATTGTCTATATCATATCCCAATAAAACGATTAAAAACATATGAGAATTGCTGAATTTAGCAATATGCAATAGTCAGTCAATGCAATTTCTATCAAAATATCAACAAGATTTTTTTAAAGATATAGACAAAATTTATATGAAAAGCTAAAAATCTGCAATGATCAATGGTTTAAAAAAAAAGCTAAAGAAACTAAAATAGTATTAAAAAACTTTAAAAGAAGAGTAAATTTGGAGGACTCATGTTTCTTGATTTTAAGGCAATATCACTACAGTAATCAAACAAGTGAAGTATTGGCAAAGGATACACACATAGATGGATAGAAGAAAACAGAGAACCAAGAAATAGAGCCACACAAATATACCCAACTGATTTTTCACAGAGGTACAAATGCAATTCATTAGAGAAAGAATAGTCCCTTCAGCAAACGGTGCTAGAAAAACTGGACATCATTAGCCAAAAAGAAGGAGGAAGAGGAGGAGGACCTTGATCTTACACAAATATTGACTCAAAGTGGGTCATAGATTTAATATAAAATGTAAAACTTGTAGAAGAGAATATAAAAGAGAAAATCTTAATGAGTTCTCACAGATGTCACCAAAGGCATGATCCATTTAAAAAAAAAAAAAAAGATAAATTGGACTTTATCAAAATTGAAAACTTTTTCACAACTTACTATGGGTCTCTATTTCAAGTAAAAATTTTAAAAATATAACCGTATTTCTATAAACCAGCAATGAACAAGTGGAATGTGAAATTCAGGAAAAAATACCATTTATGATTTGTATTATATAGGTCTGCATAGTGATAAACACTAATGAAAAACACCAAAAAGGATCTAAATAAATGGAGATCAAGCTAGGTCTTGACAAGATAATTCCTAAATTTATGTGAAATAACATAGGAACTAGAATAGCCAAAATTATTTGGAAAAGAACAGATCTGAAGCATGCACCCTACATAATTCCAAGACTTACAGCTAAAATAAACCAGAGGATATCTTACTTGTGGACAGAAAGTAAGTCAATGAAAGATGCTCAACATCTTAATGATTGGAGACATGTAAACTAAAACTACAATGACAAGTCAAACCAAACCAAACCAAACAGAGAGTACCATGTGCTGATAAGTATGTTTATAGCAGCGTTATTCATAAGTGCCCAAAACAAGAAACAACTGAAAGGTTCACCAACTTAGATGTAGATAAACTGATTGTAGAATATCCGTTAAATGGAATACTAGTGAAAAATTAAAAGTAATAAAAATTGATATATTCAGTAACATGGATGACTCTAAAGTGGATCGTGCTAAATGAAATACTCCAGACTCAAAAACTAGTCACTGCATGACTCCATGTATTTGATATTCTGGAAAAGACTAACTATTTAGACAGTTTGACACTTGTTACCAGGGGCTGGAGGTGGGAAGATTGGATTTATCGCAAAGGGGCCGAGGGAACTCTGTAGGGGGTGAGTGAACTGTTTTCCTATATCTTGATTGTGGTGGTGGTTATAGGTCGCACGACTGTTATGAATGACCCGAGAAGTGTGAATGACAGTCCAGTGTGTCATCAGAGGCTGATGCAGAGCACTTGAGAGTTCTCCACATCCTGTCTCTCCCCGACACAGTAATTGTGTGGGCAGGTGACGAGATGACCAAGCCACAGCATGGACAAGGTCTGGATTGCTGGTGCCACGTGGAGAAGGAGCCTGGAGATCAACTTGACTGAAATTGTCCACGTACGATGAGTGAGAAATAAGGCTTTGTGGTGTTGAACCACTGAGACCGTGAGTTTGTTACCCATCTCACTCATTGTTTATGTGTCTAGTTTATAGCGCTAAACTCTGGGGTCTGCCCATCACACGTAACCGCCACCTGCCAATTCTACATGGACACATCCACTTTTCCCGCTAGAAACACCCCTGAAAAGTCATGACATGTTCCACTCACCGCATCCCCACGGCACTAAATAAAGCTGTAGAGTAGAATTAACTGGTTTTCAGCGGCAAAATTCCCCCATCCACTATACCCATTCACTTCCCTCAGTAGAGCCTTCATGTGTAATGTGATGACTTGAGTTGTATTTTTATTACAATCATCTAAGAAATTTTTAATAAAGAATTGAAGCTCTGCCTATTGAAATTCTGATATTAATGCATAAGGAGGCCATTTGGAGATTTCATGTTTCATCCTGTCTTACGCCTTATCGTAGTGAATATTTCTCACCACCAGCTCTCCCTGGTATTGATCTAAAAGGGAAAAAGTGAAATACAAGTTAATGAGGGAAAGTACCAGCCTGGGACTTCCAAAATGCCAACGAATGGGATTCAGTCCTCTAAAATTGAGGAGAATGGCTTCATTTTTAATCTTTCACTTTAAATCCTGTAATATATATAAAATTAAAATGCTCGGTTGGAGGAGAACATCTACCTTTTCATATATATCCACATATGATAAACCATTTACAGAGACTTCAAATTCCACTGCTTATATGCATTTTTCAGAGATAAATACTTGCTACAAAATACATTGAGCAATTTAATAAGAAAATTCCCATTCAATGCTTATTCTCATTTGATCATTTTACTCAATAAAGATGAACTTTTATAAACTAGTTTGTAGTTTATTTGCAAAATGGAAATATAAAAATAATTCTCTATTTTTATTGGATGGTAGTCTAAAGTGTTTAGTGGATTTTTCCCCAGTTCTCTGGTGTGGGATATCTGTATGCACATTCCAGGAGGCTAATAAAATCTTTAATTATATGATATATCTGTGATTTAGTTTTTAATCATATTACAATACTCAAATATCACTAAATAATAAAGCTACAAAAGACATTATTTTCCTCCTCTGATAATTTATATGTAGAATATTTCTTGTCTTCAAACTGTTCCCTTTGAGACAAGCTTAATTGAGAAATAAAGTGTGATAATGAAGAATCTGTAGAAACCTGTGGAACTTTATAGTCCATAGAATTATAGCAAGAATAAGCTAATTGATCTCTAAAAACTGCCTATTTTATATTTTAAATATCTGTCAACCTTCACTTTTCATCCATCTTCAACCCCACCACTGGAGTTCAATTATCTAACTATTCATCTTAACTTATTTATCCTTTAGACTGACACTAACTTTTTTCTGCCTCTTTTATCTCCACAAGTCAACCAGAGTAAACACTTTAAAATGTATATCTGATCATGCCACCCCTCCTGGCTGTTGTCTGTTGGTCCTCACCCTTTTCCACACCTATCCGCCTGAAAAACCCTGGGTGCCCTGGCCAACAATGTTCCAGGTATTGCATCCAATCTGATGCAGTCTTGCAGGATGAGCAATGTAAAGCAAGAGTAGACATATTTTTTATGGCAGAGGCAAAAGATAAACGGGTCTTAGCATGCATGAGCATCTGTGGTGATTGCCTATACTTTCTTTTCCTGTCTTAGGGCCAGAAGGCAGATGTGACATTGGCACCAGCTTCCTAAACTTTACTAACCTCTATGTTATGGTGCAACTTTTACATTTGTAGCATAGCTGGAGAAGGGCAACTGAAAACTAGTGGTTTGGGGATTTTACTCTTTCAGATTTTCCAACAGATATATTAGTATCTATTCTCCTCTATGAAATCTCTTCGGCTTGAAATACATAGGCTGTTTTCTATTTTCTGACGAATACGCCTACTACTTAAATTTTTCAGTGGTTTTCTAGTGCTATATGAATGAAGGAAAAACTCCTCTACATGGTCTGGTCCAGCCTCATCTTGTACCAGCCACCCATGTTTTGGGATTTTATAGCTGCTTATGTCGTCAAAAAGGCCATGAACTCAGTTCCAGTTTTCTGATATCTGGTAATGATCAGCATGCCTAATCCTTCTAAATGCTGAAATAAATCACTGCTTTTTAACATCCTCATTTACAGCTTACCCTTTACAAATGCCTCTAATGATGCTGCCAGAATTTTCTTTTTAATAGCTCTCTGCTCAGAACATCTTAATGATTTCCTAATCTCTAAGTACAAACTTGGTCTTCAAAGTCAAATAGCTGCTGTACATTTTCTCCTACATATATTGTGGACATATGTTTAGGATGCTTGTTGCTTTCATAAAACACCACTCTCACCAACTGTTATGCATCTAAGCTATCTCTTCCCCTCTAAACCGCCTCCAAGCATTACCAGTCACAATCTTATCCACTGAGACTTCTTGAAGGTGATTTAAACTTTGCTGATGCTCTCAACCAGATGTATATTCTTCTTGACTTAATTACATATAAAATTTGGCATATGAATGCTATAACCCTTGTATTGAGGTTTCTAGGTGGATTCCTCTCGTCAAAAAACCCAGTACAAGGGAAGCTAGTATCCCTTGCCCTGAGAAAATATTCTGATGCGATAACAAAAACGTATAATCTAAAAAAAAAGTAAGATGTAAAGTAACTTCACTAATCAGATATTTTCAAGATTGTCAAAGGTAAAAATTGGTGGAGAAAATATACCCCAGTCCTTGCAAAAGAACCCCCTCCACAATATATTGGGATCCATGCCTCTCATTTATAAATATTTAATATCTTATCAAGAAAAATCATATGCGGGACTTCTTTGGAGGTCCAGTGGTTAAGACTCTGCGTTCCCAATGCCAGGGGCATGAGTTAGATCCCTGGTCAGGGAACTAAGATCCCTCATGCCACACAGAGCAAAAAAAAAAAAAATTATATGAAAAGCAATAATTAGTTGAAGGTGCAGCAGGGTACAAGTCTTAAGTAAAGTTCATTGTTATGCCAATGTACTTGACTGACATAATGTTTTGCATAAGACATTAATACTGGACTTGCCTGGTGGTGCAGTGGTTAAGAATCTGCCTGCCAATGCAGGGGACACAGGTTCAAGCCCTGGTCCCGAAAGATTCCACATGCTGCGGAGCAACTAAGCTCGTGTGCCGCAACTACTGAGCCTGTGCTCTAGAGCTGGCGAGCCACAACTACTGAAGCCCGCGCACCTAGAGCCTCTGCTCTGCAACAAGAGAAGCCACCACAATGAGAAGTCTGCGCACCGTAACGAAGAGTAGCCCTGCTCACCGCAACTAGAGAAAGCCCACACGCAGCAACGAAGACCCAACGCAGCCTAAATAAATAAATAAATAAATAAATTTATTTTAAAAAAGACATTAATGCTCGTAAATTGAACTATAAAAGTTTTCAGGTTATATGACATTATTTTATTCTGAAAATAGCTCTATAAACTATATATTATAATATACATATGAATGTAGTATTATATTGTATACAGCGTTATTATACTGTAGATAATATTATTATGTTATATACAGTATACATAATATATAGGAAAAATACCTGAGGTCTAGAATATTTAAATGACTTAAGGTCGAACATTTTTGGGGATTAAGTCAAATTCTTCTCATTCTTATTTGGTTCACAATGTAGTCTTACAAATTGGTTGACTGAATATAATACCACTGGACAAAGTATTATAAAATTTGAAGTTTTAAAAAATTTCCTTTATGCTTTTTCTATGGCAATGAGAATGGTCCAAATGGCCCATTTCCTAGGAAGACAAATTTACTACCATAGGGGAATGTAGTCATTGTGATTCAAACGTATGGGTTGAAGCTCTCAACAGTAAGCATCTACTCTTCATTTATAAAATGAAATATTTGAGATCCAGATAGATTCAAACATAAAAGCTTTTAAGAGTGAAAAAAAAATCTATTTCTTGGACTACCAGGGAAATAATGAAGCTAAACTCACTACAATTTCAGTAACGGAATCCAACTCTAGTTGTTCCATATAATCAGACTCATAAACCAAGTGAAGTACTATTACAAACTTAATAAGTGAATAAACTATGTAATGAATAAGTGACATGTTCTTGAAATTTTCCTACAGTTGGACAAAGACACTTGAACATTTTCGGTTTTGTAGTTTACCAGTGCGGTGGCTGATTTATTATGCTTTGCTTCTAGCTGAGTGTGAAAGGGAAAGGCAAGTGGTAGGGGGACAGCTTTTATTTCTGCAGAGACGTTGGCAAAAAGAGAAAGCAGGGGATAGAAAATCACTAGTTAGGTACTGTCCATCCTGTTTGTGAAAAAGTTCTCTTCTTCAAATGAATGGCAGTGAGACTTCTTTTTTTTCCCCTACATTTTCTAGCATGTAGTTTCAATGTATTCTGACATTTATTTTAACAAATGTTAAATGTATAAGAGTTTTATACAAAATCGTTCTGTGTACTAGCCCCTCTAAATACTGTGTTTATTTCTTTTGCTATACTTCCTCATGTTGGCATTCAGCTCTGCTCTAGTTTGCATTATTTCCCTTGTTTGAGGCCCCTAGAGTCATTTAAAAGAGATGTTGACTTGTATTTTTTCTGATACACATCATTCTTTTAGGTGATTAACTCCGTTTTATGCTGCATAAATTTCTTAATAAAATACCCTTTGTTTTACCACTTCCATTATATTTTATGTGCTCTAAGAAGAATGGGCTTATACACTATACAGACGTACAGAATATACAATAATTAGTACAATAAATAATAAAATTTTTCCTTTACAGCTGATCTAACATCCTTTAAAGAGCTAACCTTATTGATCCCCGGTGGTTGTATAGAGTAATGCCTGTATTCTCAGTTAACCGAGAACAAGTGGTTAAAAAGAGACTGCATAGTGATGAAAACTCACGATGGAAAATCGATAGCTGTTTTATGCATTACGCAGGAGGACACATAAATTTAATTAAAAAGTAAGATGTACCTTTGTACCTATTGTAGAAGGCAGTTAAACCATAAAACAATGTAAAATATCTACAAAGCCTAAACACATTATTTTTAAAATGATCAGTCATCACGTTTTACTGTTTTATTTCCCTACAAACATGGAGTTAATGTTTGCTTTTAAAGATGGTCTTCAAAGTAAGTATTAGTCTTATGCCTAATGCACACAATTCTTAAATAAGAACACACAGACACACACACACACTAAACCATGTGATACAGAGTTCATTCCAAGGAAAATGCCATTTATTCTCTGGAAGTCCTCATTTGGCACAATCAAAAATGATATAAGCATAGACATTTCCATAAATATTGGCTGTAAGGGAAATAGTATTGTTTAGAAATGCAAAAATGTACTTTCCCCAGAAGTGTTTCCTGAATATTCAAATGAAAATGTCAAGTACTAAAATAAGAGGAATAAGAGTGTCACGTAGCCAAATTCAGGGAGTAGACACTGAAACAAGCAGGACTCTGCTGGGCCTTCCCAGGGACAGACCCCCTCCACCGCCCCCCTGCCCCCTACCTCTAGTCTGTAGAAAAGCTTTAGCCTCCTAGGCCTTCCCCAAGTTCGAAAGCGCAAACTTAACCAGAGAAGTGAGAAAACGGAGAAACAAAGGAAAACAGTCGAGCAGACAAAATAATAAGAGTTTAGCCGTAAAACAAAGTCAAGGACCTTTAGTTCTTCCTCGAGGGTTGTAGATAACATCCTGAGCCGTGTCCCTGAGCTGTTTTGCAGATACTGAGACCGTCGCCAGGTGGGGGATGTTAACTTCATGCTGCCCACCAGCTGGTAGACCCCACACCAGTTGGAAGCAGAAGGTCGGTGACGCTGACCCCCGAAATACCACTCAGCTGCCCCACCACCAGCCGATCGGAGAATGTGCGTGAGCTGACCCTCTCCCTTTCACCGTCTTTAAAAACCCTTCCCTGAAAGCCATCAGGGAGTTCAGGTCCTTTGAGCATGAGCGGCCTGTTCTCCCTTGCTTGGGCCCACATTTCTCCTTGGCTATGTGCTTATTCCACACACTATCATGCGTTTCTTTTGTTTAAGTAACGAGAAAGTAAAAAGAAGGGAGATAGACATCAGGGCAGAGAGAGGTGGCAGCATGCAGACTTCTGTCTGGCCACCACCTGGTTTGGTGAGGGTTGATGGTTCCCCTTGGGCTCAGTGGTCACGAACAGTAGGTGAAGGTGAGATGCCTAGCTGGTACCCCGCCTAAAAGCACCAAGAAGCAAGAGACGGTGTGCTGGGCTGCCAACGGCAGGAGCTGGAAAAGGGGGAAGAACTTCCACTGGCGTGAATTTCCACATTAAGGAGCTGTGCCGTGGGGAGGCTTCTTACAGTTCATCCTGAAATAATTCATATTTGGCATTATAGGGAGCTGTCATGTGGACGTCTGACATGCATGGGGCAATGTGAGGCCGCCAGTGCAGTCAGGAGCACAGGAAAGGTACACCATGTATATAGTGGCACCTGTCTCCTTTATGTCTTCTGTCCCTCCTGCTTCTGCTGAAACACTGCAGCTAAGAACGTCTTTTACATGATGGGTTTCAGTGTACATTTCTGTTTTGAGAAGGGATGCCATAAATACATTTTCAAAAATATATGAAAAATCACAGAATTCATTTTCTTTAAGCAACTCAGTCCACAATTATACAATTCCGTACAGTTGGAAATCACGGAGAGTTGGGAGAGATGCGTAAGAACTCAACAATTTATATCGAGAAAGGTATGGTTGTTAGAGGGGCAGACTCACCTCCAGCTTTTTGCCCTGTCATAACCACACGTATGTGGGTTGGTGTGTATATACACACATACATACATTCACACACACATATATATATATGCAGCATATATCTGCAATATTATACAAACATACTATCTATGTTGGGTCATGATTCAGAAAAGGGATGAATGTTTAGCAAGAATACTAGTTTTATTTTTTTTGCAAAATTTTTTTTAAATTAAGGTTATTGCTTTAAGTGGTGGTGTCAGCTACAAAAGGATAACTGTCTCTATTGCATGAAATGTACAACTTATAAGAATTATAGAGATGAATGAAACAAAAGCTTTCATTTACTAATAAATATACTTTGGCCACATCTTAGTCCTGTCAAAGCTCTTTACATTTACATTTTTATCTTAGCTCTGTCACAGTATTCTGTGTGTCTATTTTGCATATATTGAACATATAAGTAGGGACAGAGATTCATCCTAAAGTAGACAAAAGATGTCTACTTTATAGACATCATTTATGTCTGCTTTATTTTATATCTACAATCAGAGATATAAAATATGAAATGTTACAGTCTGATTAGAGACAGGTCATTGATTCTTTTGTTTTTAAAGAATATGACACAAATGTATTCTATTTTTGTATTTGTGCATCTTATTTGAATTGATTTTTGTTCCATATAATATTATAGCAATATGTCAAACATGTGTTGATATAGTCACTTAAAAATTGTCTAGATATAGCACAGGGAACTCTACTCAATGCTCTGTGGTGACCTAAATGGGAAGGAAATCCAAAAAAGAGGGAATATATGTATGCGTATAGCTGATTCACTTTGCTGTACAGCAGAAACTAACACAACATTGTAAAACAGCTATAGTCCAATAAAAATGAATTTTAAGAAGTGTCTAGAAAGTTAACCTATAGAATAGAAGAAAATATTTGCAAACCATACATCAGATAAGGAGTTAATTTCCAATATATATAAGGAACTCCTACAACATGAGCAAAAACCTAATAACCTGATTAAAAGTTGAGCTAATAGAAACTGACACAGCAGTGTAAAGCAAGTATATGCCAATAAAAAAATAAGTATTTAAATTTTAACTGACTTTTACAGTTGTTTGAGCACAGGGATATGTCCTCCATAACTAAAAAATAAAAATACATGTTATCATAGAAAAAAAATTGGGCTAACAACTTGACTAGACATTCTATACAGAAGGCATACACATGTCCAAAGGTATATGAAAATATTTTGAATATCACCAACACTGGGGAGACCACAAATGAAAACCACAATAAGATATCACCTCACACATGTTAGGATAGTTATTATAAAAAAAAGAAAGAAAGAAAAGAGAAGAAAAAAATAATTAGCGTTGAAAAGAACATGAAGAAATTAAAACCCTTGCGGACTGCTAATGGGAATTCAAAATTGTGCCATTGCTATGAAAAGCAGTATGGAGACACCCTGAAAAATTAAAAATAGAACTACCAAATGATCTAGTAATTCCATCTCTCGGTGTTTATCCAAAAGAACTGAAATCAGGATCTCAAAGTGATATTACCTCTCCAGTGTTCATTGCAGTAGTGATCACAATAGCCAGGATGTAGAAATAATCAAAATGTCCACTGATGTATGAATAGATAAAAAATTGTGTTGTATACTAATACATACCATGGAATGTTATTCAGCATTAAAAAAGAAGGAAAGTCTGACATATGCAACAACGTGGATGAATAGGAGGACATTATGCTAAATGAAATGAGACAGTCACAGAAGGACAAATAATGCACGACTCCAGTTATACGAGGAATCTAAGCCAAACACATAAAATCAGAATTCAATAATGGTTACTAAGGGCTGGGGAGGGGAAAATGGAGAGTTTCTATCAACCGGTGTAACATCTCAATTATGCAGGATGAATAAGTTCTAGATATAAAATTAACATGCAGAAATAAATAGCCTTCACATAATAACTGGTTAGAAGGTACAACAGAAGAGAAAATCCTGTTTAAAAATCAACAAAATTACAAAATGATTCATCGTAATCCTAACCAGAACTGATCAAAACCACTTCCACTTACAGAAAGGTACTTTACACTTACAGAAAATCATAAAAGTAATACATTTATCTTTCCCTCAGCCACTCCCCATGTTATCTATTGCCTGACTATAATACAATTATCAGAACCAGAAAATTAACATTGGAACAATATCATCAGCTAAAGATTCTATTCAAATCTCACCAGCTTCTCCACTGATGTCCTTCTATGTTCCCAAGCCGTCATTCAGGCGCCTCCACTGGGTTTAATCTTTATTTCCCCTGTCTCCTGCCTTCTGACGTTCCCAAGGCTTTCTTGTCTTTCACAATCTTGATACCTTTGAAGAGTATTGGTCAGCTATTTTGCTAAACATGCCTCAATTTGTGTTTGTCTCTTGTTTTCTCATGATTGGAGGTTATACATTTTTGACAGGAGTATATGGAATTGGTATTGTATCCTCAGTGTATCATATTTTCAGTTTCATTATATCAATGTCTTATTTTTGCTGATGTTGACCTGGATTACCTGACTTTCCCCACTGTCAAGTTTCTGCCAGCTGTAGGAAAAGTCTCTTTTTCACCGTCAAGTTTTTATCTTTTCCCCTGAACTTAGTGGATATCTTGGAGGAGATTCTGGTTCTTCTCAAATGTGCACTCACTGGTTCTAGCCTTGTTAATGGTTTTGGAAACCTCAATAACCATGTAGAAAAATACAAAAATTGAGAAAAACACCAAAAATCTTTAGAAAAATAGGCACCAAGCATGAATGAACAATTCACATAAAAGTATTAAAATGTCCCAATTTCAAACAAAATAAGAGAAATGCAAATTAAATCTTCTCTGATATATCATTTATTGGCCATCTTATTGGCCAAAAAATTAAAAGCTTAACAATACATTCTGTTGATGAGGCTCTGGGGAAATAGTCACTTTCAATCACTGATGGTAAAAACTTCAAGGTGTTACCACACCTGAATCACACTTACATCACAGAGTAGAGTAGTTCACGGTCATAAAAGAGATCAAGGCAATAATTTGCAGTAGTTTTAGGTACAAAAATAATGATAATGAATTGCAAAAGATATGTAGTATGCTATATTTCATGTGAAGAAAAAGGAGAAATAAAAACAAACTGAAATGTATTTATCTGTATCTAAGAAGCATTGGGAGGACAAACATCAAAACACTGAAACTGATCGCTTTCAGAGCATTCTGGAGAGAGCAGGGTTAAGGTATGGGAGACGAAGTGGCACCACTTTGGGTATACTTTGTTGTAGAAAGATGCGAGATACTTTTACTATTATAAAATTTTATACTTTATAGTTTTTCTTTAAGATTTTGATGTTTGAAATCATGTTTATATTTTACATGTTAGAAACCCAGTAAAAAATAAAGGGTGAGGGAAAATACCTACGACTGAAAAGGCAAGACAAACCAATGAAACAAACAGCATTTCCCAAGCTAGAGAAACATACATAGCTAATTAGAGTCACTTCTAAAACAATATTTTCACTATGTACTCTAAGTCCAGGGAGAAATATGAAACAGAACTACGAACAAATCATGATCTCTTTCTCATGGGTTGGTTTTACATAGTGATATGAAAATAGAAGTTCTGAAACTATTTTATGTGTGTTATGAGGTTAAGCAGATAAATAAATGTATTGATATTGTTGGGAACCAGACACTTCACTATATAGAACAGGAAATATGAAGAAAGAAGGTAGCTAAAGAACAACCCTGGTGGCACAGTGGTTAAGAGTTTGCCTTCCAATGCAGGGAACACGGGTTCGAGCCCTGGTCCGGGAAGATCCCACATGCCGCAGAGCAACTAAGCCCATGCGCCACAACTACTGAGCCCACGTGCCTAGAGCCCGTGTTCCACAACAGAGTAGCCCCTGCTCGCCGCAACTAGAGAAAGCCCGCGTGTAGAACAAAGAACCAACACAGACTAAAATAAATTAATTAACTAATTACTTAATTTTAAAAAAAGAACGACCCTAAAACACTTGGATTTGGGTTTGGGAGGATCAATATGAGTTTATGATTTCTATTATCATATATATATATATATATATATATATATATATATATATATATATATATATATTTCTACTTCTTCCTCTGTATAGAGAAAAGCAGAGTGTTAAAGTGAAACAAAAAACAAAGAAGGGTCAAAATACCTAATGTCTCATTACTGCCATTTACTAGTTCATTTTTTTTAATTAATTAATTTATTTATTGAAGTATAGTTGATTCACAATGTTGTGTTAGTTTCAGGTGTACAGCGCAGTGATTGTCATACATATATATTCATATATATGTATATATATATTCTTTTTCAGATTCTTTTCCCTTATAGGTTATTACAGAATATTGAGTAGAGTTCCCTGTGCTATACAGTAGGTCCTTGTTGATTATCTATTTTATACATAGTTGTGTGCATATGTCAATCCCAAACTCCTAGTTTATCCCTCCCACCTTTCCACTTTGGTAACCATAGCTGTGAGTTCTCTATGTCTGTTCCTTAACTCTGAGTAAGCCACTAATTTCTCAGAGCCTTATTTTGTCATCTGTAAAACTGTAAGTCACAAATCTTTGAAAACACATGGGCATTCCAATGCAGTAACATGTAAAGGTGAACTTTCTCAGAGACATTAAGGCCATATGATTATGCAGTAAAGAGATCACATTAAAGGGAGGCTGTGTCTCTTCCAGAACTTTCACTAGAGTGTGTAGGCTCTGGCTTCAGGCCCCTCTGGAATAAGCTGGGGGGTGGTCCATCCTGAGTCACCTTTGCCCCTGTGGAGCCCACCATACCTGATATGGTAACTGTATAATGAGCAAAACCTTGCAATTCTCAGTGCAGAATGGTAAATAAACAACCCTTGGGAAAGTCCATACCAGTTTCAAATTTACATTTTTAAATTCTTTGCCTGTGTTTCTACTGTTATGGATTAAATGTTTGGGTCCCCTCAGAATTCATATGTTGAATCCCTGACCCCCAATGTGATGGCATTAGGAGGTGGAGCTCAGTTACCTAGAAATCACTGAGATAACTAGATTTCGGTGAGGTCATGATGGGATTCGTGCTTTTACAGGAAAAGATGAAAGGGTTTGCTCTCTGTCTGCCTTGTGTGGTTATATCTGCAAGCCGAGTAAAGGGCCCTCACCAAACTCAGCCGTGCCGACATCCTGGTCTCAACCTCCCAGCCTGCAGAACTGTCAGAAAGAGATTTCTGTTGTGTAAGCCCCCTAGTCTATGGTATTTTTTATAACAGCCTGAGCTGACTAAAACACCTACTAAAGAATTGATATACAGTTTCTTTTATCTGCATTTTTCATAAACTTGAAATAATGTCTTAAGCATATTATATACACTTTATAAAATCATATCTGGATAGTTTTTTTTGAAAGGATAAACCATATAAGTAAAAAATAACTTTAAACCACTCATTTCTATTTAAATAATGCCTTCTTTATACTCCCAAAATCACAATTGAATATCAAATATAATACTGAATTGAATAGAATCTCTTCCATTATATAGGTAAAAAATAATGAGGTCTCAACAAATTAATGGCATTTAGGAAATTTTACAATCTATTAAGTCAAAAGATTTTCATATAAATGAAGTTGATTCTCTTTGAAATACGGATGTCAATTAGAACCTGTACTTATAAAATACTGATACAGTTCTTCCTCCACAAAAGGAGCTGTGCTAATATCCAGAAATCAAGCAGATGTTACTGCTCTGGATCTCCTGTGACTTTTGAGACATGAATTCTTAGTCAGCGTCTTAGCAAACTGCCTTTTCAGTACTGTGTCAGATCACCCACCTGAGAAATATTGTGATAACTATGATAGTCACCGCATCACCTTCAAATGTAGAGAGTGGAATTCCACTTTATTATCACAAGTCTTCTAACACTGAGGTGTAAAGTTTCTCTTTAAATTTCTTTCTACTGAAGATGCCAACTACAGTCGATAGTGAGGCCAGGGTTTTTTTTTTAGTAGAAGTGAAGAGAGGTGTGTGGGTGTTTGTGTGTGCATGTGTTTCTTAGAGTAGATGCTTTAGATTTACAATAAACTAATTTCAAAACACTTAGAATAATAACACTAATTCTACATTTTCTTGATCATAAACTTCTTCCGGGTGAAAAAAAAAATGGAACAAATAAATATTTATTTCTTGATATCCAATTGTAGTGGGCTGAAAATATTTGAACATCTGATTGTTATTATGTTATGAAGGAAATTCATTCTATGAAGTAGGAATGTCTCTTAAAGTGTTTGTATTTGACCATACAGTGATTTAGAGAATTTCTCTGACATCTAATATACTATTTCTTTTTCACTCTGAAGTTCAGAGAGAAGTTCCCTATTTCACCACCTGCATACGGGCAGGTAGCCATGAAGGAGAAGAGAGCCTTGTTCTCTGGAGAGTAACCATCATAAGAAAGGAGGGAACATGGGGCTGAAAGAGGGTATTAAGAGAAAAACTGTACAATAACCCATGGGACCACATGGCCCTCCCCTGCCTTCATGGCTGAAATTGAATAAGATCCTGGCCTTTTCCTGGGAGGGGCCAGTATCCAATAGCTAATTTAGAGATACAAAGACAAGACTGCTTACACCCAAATCAAGATGAATCTGAAGGCCACCTTAGCCTCAGTTCAGACTATGAATTGCCAGCCCAAGGGATTGTCTGAAAGACAGAGGGCTCATAGGGAGAGTTTGAAAAAGATTCTCTTCTGCTGCAGTCACAGCACAGTTTGAGCTGAAAATTAGTTCCAGAATCTTTCATTCTATGTCCTCTTTAGAAAGGAATGCGTAATCCAATGTCATAAAAATATCTTCCTGTTTTTATTTTCTCTGTTTTATTTCTTTTATTGTTTTACTTATCACATTTACATCTCTGATCCCTTTAAAATTAACATGGTAAGAGGTAAGGGTCCTGCTTCATTTTTGTTCCTATGGATTTTCTATTTGACTAGTGCCATTTATCGAAGAGATCATCACATTTCCACTGCACTGTACTAAGTGTTTTATCTATGCTTATTAAAAAGTATTAAACACATCTATAAGCCAAGTATCAATATTATCATTTTTTTCCTAAATGCACAAGCTGTGGATTAGGAAGGTGAAGAACACACATAACCAGTGAGGAGAAAAGAAACCACTCTGAGATCTTTTGGCTGCTGAATCGATATTTTCCTACCTTGACTGATTTCTGGGATATTCTATTACCTCAACATAAATGTATTTGTTAAACAAATAAATGACTACATCAGTGAATACACTATAGATACAAGGAAACTTCTGAATGAAATGAAAAGAAATAGTGTCTCTCACAACTTGTTTCTGCCACAAAACGGGAGCATGTCTTAGAATTGTGTATGCCAGAGGGGTGTGTATGTGTGTGTGTGTCTCAGAGGACACCGGGAATGAGCTTTTCAAGATAGCCTGGGGAGATTCTTTTGAGAATAAAGTACTATTTCATGGCAAATGTTTTATAGAAGTAGAGGCATTGTCCTAGATGACAAGAAAGTAAGAGTATGGGAAAAATATATCTTATGATGAATTGTCCAGAGTACATAAGGAACAGTTAATGATCTTTCAGTTGCAGCACAAGCACACAGAAAGGTACAATCTAGTTAATACATCAGTCTGTAACATACAGCCCATGGTGTCACAAAAACTAGATGGAGTCTTTAATACAGAACTTAAGATCACAAAAATATTTCTTAAAAATGCTTGAACGTACATTGAGAACAAACATTCACTGTACATATTTTACTAACTAAAATTTTAATAATAGTAAGATTTTTTTTCAAAAGCCCTATCATTTCAATTCTTTGTGTTCTCATGCCACTATATTGATAAGACTTTATACCCAGAGCTGCTAAGGAATCACTTACACTGGATTCCTCAGGAATTGCTAATCTTCATCCCTGGCTTCCTTTGTTCTTGTTTCAAAAACTATAACAATGTTTTCCTGGCATCTCTTAGTGCTTTCAGACTTTTCATGTTATGCACTGAAAAGATTTTTTCAAAATTCACCTCCAAACCAAGTCTTTAATCCTTTGTTTTTCCTATTTTTTTTATTTTTTATTTTCTATACTCTTCACTGAATGTGGGGGCTCCTGGTTGAGGTGTGAACCTCAAGAACACATCATCAGTTTGTGTGGCGCTATGGCATCTTTCTCGCTAACTGAGAAGCTGACTGTACACCCAGGACCTTTGGTAGTATCAGCATCGTTCTCTGTTGTACTGATCAGAGGTCATATTCCACTCTCTCAGAAAGAATCCCCTCTGACTGGATTCTAAGCTAAAAGTGCATTCCCTGTTGTACAAATCAACAGCACTTTCTGTGTAACACTTTATTTGTTATGAGACTCAGATATATATATTTGACGTTAATTAATGTTTATTGCCCAGTAGAAAGATTTTAAAATTTACAAGCTGCATGCATTAACTTGTTTTTCTATTTCCAAATCTCTCATCTCAGTAACACTATTAACAGCAACAATAATTTAAAAATGTGTTCTTTGTAATGTCTCCAAGTCCAGTGGGATGATGTATTTCTGAAGTTTTATGTTATTAAACCAATGCTCGGAGACAGTGATGATTATGTGGTAAGCTCACTTCAATGCCCTAGTTTTTATTGTCATCTTCTCTGACGAACCCTAAACACTAAAGTAGAAATGATGAGGTAGCTGAGGGTGTAGTGAAGAAAGGTAGTTCAGGTTATTGGAATTTTGTCTACCCGGGCTTGTAAAGCGCACTCTCAGGTAATAATGTTAGCGGTAAAGCAAATGAAAGTGTCAGAGAGAATATGCAGGGAAGTCGTTGTCAACTGGTGTGTGATGCTAATGGGAACAATTAAAAGAGAAAAGAACCGTTCAAATGAGAATAGACCTAAGTATTCCAAATAAAAATCCAATTAAAGAAATACTTACTAGAGATAAAACACATTCGGTAGAAAGATAACTATACTTCCTGTTCATTCTGAAAAAAAGATGCTAATTGCTAATGCTTACAACTTGGGACGAGTGACTAGATGCATTCCCAGAATAAACACACAGAGAGAAAGATAAAGTGCTGCATTATATTAAGAAAGTTACCAAAGCATGGTTTACCTTTCAAAGTACTTGCAACCATAGTTTGGTCTCCTAATAACTCCAGACAATAGCTTAGATTAACACAGAGCTAAGGGAACAACATAAAGTCATCCTTTGCATATTGGGGCACTCAAAATTAGTACTAAAAGCTGGGTACCTTCTTCCTCTCTTTCTCTTTTTCTTCAGAGTGATAAAATATATTCGATGTCTATCCATAATTACAACTTAAAAATTCAGATTTGACTTTAGTTCAAATTGTCTAAAAACATGTATCTAGATCTTGCTATATCTAAACATATTTTAGGCCAAAATTAAAGACAATCTGAAGGGAAATTAGGGAGATGGAAGATAAAGGAAAGTGGTTTAGCTTGAGAACACCTGAAAACATGTGTTGAAGCATCTCTATGGGTATGTAGAAATTTCTCTTCCTAAGAAGGGAGAAGAGTCAGAAGAAAGACGATTTTTCTAGGGAATAATTTGGTTCAAAAATAAGAAATGACCTAGAAGAATGTTTTCGGGGAATAAAAAGCCTACCTATGAAGGAGTATTTGTTATTTAGTGAGACAGAACCAGGCAACGTCCTAGAAGTGTTCACAATAGCCAGAAATTGGTTTTTATATATTTGCCTCCAGAAGCAGATATTTTCTTCTTGTGTGACTTGGTGTAGGTCCCACTCCCCCATCTGAAAGTAGAGCATTTCTATGAAACCTTTTGTAAACCAAAATGGTGTAACGTGAGGTCGGAATTACCTTAGGAGGGCTCTTGCTAACGGATACACAAACTAAACGGAGTTCATCTCAGGTGCCCACAGACACAGTTCAAAGCTAAGATGGCTGGATGCTGAGATGCTGGGAGGAGATCTTGGGGAAGGGGTTTGGCGATGCCACTGTCACAGCTTCGGGGGTGTGCTGCCTCTGTAATGGCTCAGCTGGCCACAAAACAAATGCATTATTTTCACTTTCCACCATTTTCCTGACTATCATAAATAGGCCATTTTGTTTCACATTGATATATAAATAAAATGCAATTCTGATTAGAATTCTAACATTATTTGTGTGGGACTTAATAAGACTGATCTAAAATTTATATGGCAAAGTAAAGGGCTCAGACTCTACAAAATATTCATGCAGAATGGCATATTGGAAAGACGTGCCTGCTGTATATGAATGCTTATTACAATGCTATAATAAATCAGAGTATATGCTATTGACATAAAGGTAAAAAAGAGATAAACTGAACAGAGGGTTGAGCATGGAAATATTTCTGCATATGTATGAATGCGTCATTTGTTAGAGTCATTGTAGTCCAACGAGAAAAGTTTTCTTTAAGTAGTACTCTGATTACTGATTATACTTATCAAAAATAAACACAATGGATTCATATTTCATACCATGAACAAAATTCACTTTCAGGCAAATTAAAAATCTACATGTGAAAAAAAAAAACACTCAGGAATTTTATTTAACGATGTACTTAAGGTCCTAGAAAATGTCTGGAACATAATTGGTAATCAATAAATTATTTGAATAAATATGGGATTCTATGAAATCAGAGTAACGAATGATTCCACAAAACACTTGTCTATAATAAACCATAAAGGAAATTCTGATAAGTTAAAGTAAAAATTTCTGTTCATCAAAGACACCATTAAAAATTATCAAAACATAAACCACAAACCGGGAGAAAATATTTTCATCAAAGGTACATTGAAATGTTAGTATTTGGAATATATAAAGGACCCTGGCAAATCAGTAAGAAAATCACGGACATCTCAATTTAAGAAAATTTGAAAAGACATGAACAGGCATATGGTGAAGAGACAGTAGAAATCACCAGTAAACATATGGGCGGGAGGGAAGATAGCTCTATTAGTAGCACTTTTTTTTTTTTTAAGCTGGAAGTGGAAACACGGTTGTTTAACTTATTTATCAGTATGTTTCATTTGTCTTACATATAAACCTCTATATGTACATAGATATAATTTTTAAAGTCTGAGATATCATAATGAAAAAGATAGTAAAACTAACAAAAATCAATGTCTGGATTTTAAAAGATACTTATTATAAGCTAATAATAATAACATTAAAAACGATAGCTAAATTTTACCGTGTGCTTTTTATTTAGCCAATATTGACCTGATAATTTTACATATATTTTACATAATTGTACATAATTATTGCATATATGTTAACAGGACATTTCCCATCTAATAAAATGAGATTTTAATAGACCATCAAACCATGAACATAATTTAAGGATTACGAAATATACCTTGCTCCCGCTTTTTGGAATCAAGATAGAGAAACACAAATGAAAATGGATGGTGGCAGAAATTACCTTGGTGGATTTCAAAGACGTTTCTCCACACATGTTATTCAGTGTGCATCAAATGTCCATGCATGGGCACATTCATGACCTGAGTGCATTATTCTGGTGATGCTTCTGCAAACCGATAATCATTTCTTCCCTCCTCCTGACTCTTTGTTGTTTTGGTGTTCATTCATTAACAAAGAAATAAATTCTCCGAATTCAGCAAAGTGGAAGAACTGGCCACAATCATTCATTTGTCCATTCATTATTGAATATCTACAAAGGACCAGAATCTGTTTAAAAATATAACAAGCTCTCCAGGAGCTTACACTTAATTACACTGAGCAATTATTTATTTTTTACATGTTACCAAGATATTATTCTCCATCCAATACTTCTTCCTATAATGAACTTTGTTGGGATCAATTTTAGACACTGTACAAACATTCCAAGTAAAACTGCAGGGCAAAAATAATTAGGTCAAAAGATCTGCATTTCCACAGCTCCTTTGCCTCACCGGGTCTCCGGGTACCGCAGCGCTTTTTCACTTCCAAGGCCCTGGAAATCCACTCATGCCCTCAGTGCTCTTTCCTGGTCATCTCGCATCAAACAGGTGTTCTGTCGATCCCTTCCCTAGCGCTTCTGTAGACACTTCTGCCTGTGTCACACAACCATGTTTTTTGTTTCAATCACATTTCAGTCTAGATTATTGACCATTTTTTGGTTCTCGCTTAACCTTTCCACTGCCGAATACCGTAAAGTATGTAATAATGACAGTTAAAATGTTTCCAGTTAGGGAGCTCATCAGCCAGCAGGGTGAATGAGGTGAACGCCAAAGTCTGTTGCTAGGCAGGTCATTGAATCCATGCTTTCTGCCTACGAACCCCACTCACAGCTTCTCTGAGCTAGTGTCCCCATTTCTGGGACCCTGCAAACCAGACATGCTGAACAGTTTATGTGCACTCTGTATTTTTCCTAACAGATGGCTGGCTGGCTGTTTTTACGTATGAGAAGTCAGTGGAAGTAGCACCCCGAAAGCTCTATAGACAAACAGCACGTTAAGCATGTTAATCCTAATATGGGAGGAGATCCTGTCCCAGGTTTTCTGTGATGAATGCAAACGCAAAGCATAATTATATTCACGGTAAAAATAGGATGATTAGCACAAGAGCTCACGCCTTCTCTTTCATCTTCCGCACGAAGCCGCCTCTGCGTCCTTTGTTGGAGGAATGAGACTTGCTCGGCTGGGAGGAGTGAACCTCACAAGGTCGTTTTGTTAATTTCTCCAACCGGAACTACCAGAGCCATAGGAATAAATATCAGGTGTCATTCTCACACGTTGGCAAACGTCGCTGATCATCTGTTATAGTGACTCGCTGGCCTTAGTCAATGTGCAAACTTCCCAGACTGATTAAAGACTTTCCTATGAAACGCTGGGATGGGAGGGAGCTCAAAAGGTCAGAAATGCGGACAGTAAATTATAACCATAAATGTTCCTTGAAAAGAGATTTTTGTTTGGTCTCTTGGGGGAATAACAACAGAAGCTAATCTATTCGTTGAATTGATTTAAGGGTTACAACAAACCTTTCCCCCCCACAATAATTCCTTGCTTGTTACTGATTCTGATAATGGTGATAGGTATTGAGAAATCCTCTTATAAGCATGTGGTACCCATATTTTCCACAGGCTTATACTATTTTAAAGATAGCATATATTTAGAACGGCTTCCTAAGCAGAGTTTAACACTCAAGCTATAGGCAATGTTCATATATACAGGTAGACCTTAGCATCAGTGTGTTTGAGTGTGTGCTCTCTGCATTCTCCGTGGGCTGTTTAGTCACGTTCTAAGATGTAAAATTGCAAGCTAATAAATAAAATGTGAAAATGAGTGAGCTGTTGGCTCTAGTGATGACAGTTGTAAAGAAGGCAAGTACTTTTGAAATAATGTGATATTGTAAGGTTGATTTGAAGGGCAGCAAACCGTGCCATTGCTAACTGTGTCGGTCTGTGACTTAGCTGATGAGGAAATCTACCACTAATTATTCTTTTAATAGAATATATTATAAATTAATATTTTGGAAGGAAAAAAAGAAAAGAAAACACAGCAGATGCAAGAAATACTGTGATTACAACTCAGTGATTTTTTTCTTTTTTCATCCACAAAGCTCATCTTCGTTTTGTGTATTTTCTTGCTGACATAAATTGTTGGAGATGGAGGACAGTTTTTTAATGAAGAATGATTCTAATAAATAGTCAAAGTGTCAGCCAATCAAGATTTTCCCCCACTTATGATGTGCCAGTGTAAGTAGCAATTGTCAAGAGCCTTCATCGGCCAAGAAGATGCCACACCCGTTGTGAGACCTGGGGACACATGAATAAAACTTTCCATAATGCATGTGAAAATGTGAGCATTGGAGCTTCCCATGCCATATCATAGACAAAACAAGCCTTTGGGGTGGGAGGGCTACATTTGACAGTGTTTCTATTTAGTTTAGGCTCCTGTTTTTGTGCCTAATCTCCTCCATGTACCTCTCCACGTTCCCCACCCCAGGGCATTTGCACATCCTTTTCTTTCTGCCCCCAGCACTCCCCTCTGCCTGCACCACTTCACTTGGCTCAGAGACTTCACCAGGGGCTCTGGCTGCAAATCTTTGTATCCTCACTGCCAACTGCATATTAAAGTCTTTGTACAGATATTTTTAAATTAACAAGCACACTCTAATTACTGGGGATCTCAAATAATCAAATTAGGAACTCTGCCTTGAGAAACTTAGGAAATGAGACATTTGAAATGAACTTCCAGTAAGGGTGACTATTTCAGGCTGTTGAAACAATCTTCTCTCTTACGCAGAATTTTGGTTTGTCAGTTTGATTAAAGCACTTTAAAAGGATTCTTCATGTGCAGGGCACCCTCCCAGGCATAAAAGAAAAGTAGTTAGTCTATTTTCCCAGCCAAAGCCATTACATCATCTCCACTGGAAGCTTCCCTGGAGGAAGAGGGCAAATCAGAGCAGCGATGGCATCTTGTACAATCTCCCCATGGGGGGACACATGGCAGCACACGGATATGGTGCCCCTCCCGGCCCCACCCCAGGGCTCACCTACAGGGGGCTATAGGATCCTCTTAGTAGCAACTCAGACCCATCCTCTTAATTCCTCATGTTGTATAAAATGAAAGTTAAAAGACAACCTAAGGACTGGGAGAAAATATTTGCAAACCATGCTACCGACAAGGGATTAATTTCCAAAATATACAAACAGCTCATACAGCTTAATATCTAAAAAACAAACAACCCAGTCAAAAATGGGCAGAAGACCTAAATAGACATTTCTCCAAAGAAAACATACAGATGGCCAACAGGCACATGAAAAGCTGCTCAACATCACTAATTATTAGAGAAATGCAAATCAAAACTACAGTGAGGTATCACCTCACACCGGTCAGAAGGGCCATCATCAAAAAATCTACAAACAATAAATGCTGGAGAAGATGTGGAGGAAAAGGGAACCCTCCTACACTGTTGGTGGGAATGTAAATTGGTACACCCACTATAGGGAACAGTATGGAGGTTCCTCAAAAAGCTAAAAACAGAATTACCATATGATCCAGCAATCCCACTCCTGGGCATATATCCAGACAGACTCTAATTTGGAAACACACATGCACCCCAGTGTTCACTGCAGCACTATTTACAATAGCCAGGTCATGGAAACAACTTAAATATCCATTGACAGATGAATGGATAAAGAAGATGTGGTCCATATATACAATAGAATACTACTCATCCATAAAAAGAATAAAATAATGCCATTTGCAGCAACATGGATGGACCTAGAGATTATCATACTAAATGAAGTAAGTCAAAGACAAATATCATATGATACCACCTATAAGTAGAATCTAAAAAAAAAGGTACAAATGAACTTATTTACAAAACAGAAACAGACTCACAGACATAGAAAACTTATGGTCACCAAAGGGAATAGCAGGGGAGGGGGAGGGATAAATTAGGAGTTGGGGATTAACAGATACACACTACTATATTTAAAATAGGTCAACAAAGACGTTCTATTGTATAACACAGAGAACTATACTCAATATCTTGTAATAGCCTATAGTGGAAAAGAATCTGAAAATTATATATATATATATATATATATAACTTTGCTGTACACCTGAAACTAGCACAACATCGTAAATTAACTATACTTCAGTTAAGAAATGGTTAAAAAAAGAAAATTAAATAAAATTGACCCATGATAAAGAATGAAACATGAGGGGGGAAAGAACACAATTTTGCAATCAAAGTCTACTACCCATTTTTCCAGGAAAAAAAAAAAAAAAAAAAACCGTAATATTAACAGGATTCTGGATAGTAAAAACTCCATTTCTGTCTGTTCACTGTGAAGAGGAAAAAATTAAATGGTGATAATAAATTAATTTAAAATAAATATTTCAAAGAAATGAGAATATTATAACTAATTTAAATTTAAAAATCCTATTTCCTAATATATAAATTGTAAATAATACTTGCTCTATAATATTAATATTTATATATCAATAAATGAAATTATGATGAAAGTGCTTTGGTAAAATAAAATCACAAAGTGGAATTTTAAAAATGTGAGTCATGATTAGCATAGTATTGATATTAATTGCAGACTCTGGAGTCAGATTCCTGATTTAAATCCTGGCTCTCTTACTTACTGTGTGATTTTGGGCAGTCACTTAATTTCTCTATGCTTCTGTTTCCTCATCTGTAAAAATAGGAAGATATTAAATGAGCTAATTCATGAAATTTGGTTTGAAGAATATTTGTACTCATTAAAGGCAAGCTATCATTGCTATTAAAAGTATGTAAATGACCACTATTATTAGTAACCGTGGCATAATAAAATAGTAGTCTGGATAACACTGTCTGATTCTTCACTGTATTTCATTTCCTTGCAGTTAAGAACATGTAATGGTACCTATTGCTTCCAGGATAATGTTGGTAATTAATTGATGTTGATAATTAATTGATGTTGATAATTCAACATAGCTCATAGCTCCTGAGTGTTCGTGCGGAGAAGCTCATGATCTACTTCACCTTGTAGTTCTTAAATGACCGAGTCATGACCTTTCTCGCTCCAGGTCTTTGCTCATCTTAGTTTCTTTCCTGGATGCCCTTTTTCCCACCATCCTCACCCCTCTTTACCTCATGGACCCCCTGGAGCACTTTCTTAACCCTACCCTAGCACTACATTCAGGGCCCTGTGTCTGCAGGTTCCACAGCTGCAGATTCAACCAACCGCTGGCAGAAAGTATTCAGAAAAATCATTTCCAGGAAATTACAAAAAGCAAAACTTGAATTTGCCGTACACTGGCAACTACAGCTCTTTACCTAGCATTGACATTGCATTCGGCATTGTAAGTAATCTAGACATGATTTAAAGTAAATGGAGGGTGTGTGTAGGGTACGTGCAAATACTACACCATTTTACATACTTGAGCATCTGGGGATTTTGGTGTCCACAGGGCGCCCTGGAACCAATCCTTCCCAGATACCAAGGGACTGTATGTTGAAATCAACTCTTTGTTAGGTTGCGGCTTCCACTAGACCATTAAAAGCTTGAGGACAGGAATTATGTTTCATTTTTTACTCTTGTGTCCTCTGAATTTACCTCCATAACTTCATATTTTTATTAATTTTTATTGGAATATAGTGGCTTTACAATGTTGTGTTAGTTTCTGCTGTACAGTAAAGTGAATCAGCTATATCTATACATACATCCCCTCTTTTTTGGATTCCCTTCCCATTTAGGCCACCACAGATCACTGAGCAGAGTTCCCTGTGCTCTACAGTAGGTTCTCATTAGTTCTCTATTTCATACATAGTAGTGTGTGTATGTCCATCCCAATCTCCCAGCTCATCCCACGCCCCCTTCCCCTCTTGGTATCCCTACATGTATTCTCTACAGCTGTGAATCTATTTCTGCTTTGCCAATAATAACTTCATATTTTAGATGTTCAATAAATGTGAGGTAAATGAATAATTAGGATTATCAACCGATATAAGGCACTGCTGTCTTTTCTGAGAGAGATACTCTCTTCCATGTCTAGACCAGTGGTTCTTAAGTGTAGCTGTGTGTGACAACCTCTAGGGAGCCTTTAAAAAAGCGCAATGCTTAGAACCCACCATTCTAATTATCAGAATTCCTGAGAAGTGGCGCCCAGACATAAATATTGTTTTACACATGTATTTTTTTCAGTCATAAATATTTTTAAAAGGTTCCAGATGATTCTATTGAAATGCCTTAATTGATAACCCTGGTCTAGAATAATATATTTACTATTCGGTTCATAAGAATATTTGCAAACAAAAATCTAAAACCCTCTACATCTAAATCCCTACCCCTGGTGGTATACCTTTAAGAGGTTCTAACTAATAACAAGCATTTAAAAGCTTGTGAAGGTTCAGATGTTATTAATCAATTTTCCAGTAATTCTAAGTGGTTTTATTACCCTACCACGGTGGAGGTTATTTTTTGTTTCCGTCAGGTAACCTGGATGAGTTGAGCACAATTATGCCTGCAGGATTTTATTTAGCTGCAGAATTAGGCTATGAAGATGTCAGTCCTTAAATGTCCTAACTTCCATTTGGGTCATGGTAAAAAAAAGTCCTGGGTGAATAATAAATTTTAAAATTTATGTAAAAATGTCCTCTCTTGAATGTCCTGTATGCATCCAAAGTCCCCAATTAAGACTCTAGTCACTGAAACTTCTTACTGGTATTTCTAAGTTCAAATATGTGCTCTTTTTTAGTACTGTTTATTATTTAAGTTTTAGTCCGTATTTGAAGAGTCATTGAAAATGTTACAGCTGGTTATATCCTTTCCACTAATTAGAGTGACGACAGTACAGGTAAAGTTGGAGTTTCTTATGCATAGTTCATGGTTTATAAGAGTCTAAGTCAGAAAGGTCAGCTAGATCATTAGTTATGTTTATGTTATAACAATATTTTATGTTATACAAATATTTAATTCAACATAGCTCATTTTCAATCCTTGAGATTTAAAAAAATTAGAGCTATAGATCTTGATTTTATTCTAAAATACTGTACCCATTTTAAAAGGGATAATTCTTCATGTCATTATTTTGATAGGAAAATATTACTATTAGTATAAATTATTATCATGAATTTTTGAATCTTCATGTCAGTGCTATTTATAAAAACTTGCATATACGAAGAAATTAAACCAATGAAGGTATTTTAGTAGCTTGAATTTCCTCTATATTTGGAATTTCCTCATTTATTGATCAGTATCGAATTCTCCTGTGTTTTCCATACTCAATTGAAAAGTTGAAACTAAATTTAATTTTTTACATGTCACAAAACTTGGAAGGATAATGTAAATATTTAGTTGTGATAATCTAGTTTATATTGTCAAAATTAAATCTTCTAAAGGTAGACCAGAAAAATCTTCTAAAATTGAAAGGCAAAATGTAACTTTGGGACCAATGTCCTGAGAAAACTGGAAAAGTGAAAAGAAACATTAAATGATTTCCACCGGTTTCAGAGCTAAAACTTAATACCTGCTTCCAACTTACATACCACTATTTTATTTATATATGTTTAAAGCATTAAAGAAAGAGAAAAAGAAAAAATATGGGGATTTCAATCAGCCAATATGTCAGCTGTGTAAGTTACTTTTTTTTTCAATGTTGTCTTCTGCGTTTGAGTACTATTGCTATTGTTGGAAGGTAATACCTAGGTTTCAAACTGTGCTTGAGTTCAGAGGAAGTGAATACTGGCAATCCTATTCATATTTATATTTAATCCACACTACATAGTCTCTGAATGAATTGCTAGCAAAGGCTGATTGACCAGGCAAGAGTTTGAACAAAAAATTGACAGTTTGAAAACTTACTTTAATTTCCTTCACCTTCTGTATTAGAGAATTTTTCTCTATGTAATTTTAACAACTAACAGTGGGTGAAGGCCAGACTACACACATTTTGCTCCAAGGCTCCGGAATCTGTTCTTGGTACCAAGATGTATTCCAGAACCACATGACTGAGTTCAGAAAACCTTGAGCACAAGTAAAGGTGTGACTTTGCAGTGTCCTCTAAATATAACGTGCATTCCAGACACCTGGGTACATTGTTAGAATGCAGATTCTGATTCAGTCAGTCTGGAGTGTAGAGGAGATTCTGCCATTCTAACAAGCTCAAGTAATGTCTGTGCTGCAGGTCCGTGGACCACCTCTTCAGTAGCAATGAATAGACTATTATGAGTTTTGCAATTTCCTGGGTCTTTTAGTCCCAATGCTTCATTACACAGATGAACAGGTCTTTTTTTTTAAGATGGCAAATTTGTGGGATAGGCAGACAATACTCAAACTCTGTGTACACTTTGTTAAAGACATCCATACTTAAGAAGACATCTTGAGAAAAATCTTTGAAATAATGGAGAACTCAGAAGACCATTACTATTTACATATAATTGATGAACTGTTAATTCAAAACATAATATAATTACACTCCTTTTAACAAAGACTGTAGCTCTGGCTCTACCATCACAATCTTCAAGACTTTTGGCAATCAACAAGTTCCAAGTTGTAGTTAAAAAAAGCAAGAGGATGCACCCAGGAAGTATTAGAGATGTGATTTAGCCTTTGTAGCTTTTTCTTTTAATCATTGTGCATTTCAGAATAAAGATATTTCAAATGTGGAAATATATCCATGACACAGGGGACGTTTTGCTATACGAATAAAAAAGTAAATACGTTAAAAAAAGAACCAAATTATTTTTAATGTTTTGAAAAAGGGTCAGAACTCTAATATTTGGAAGGTAGATGTGTCTCCCCATAATAACAATTAATAATTCCTTTATTAATTATTTTACAATGTGTGTTCTTCCCTCTGCTTTAACAGATTTGGAATACACAGCTCAGATGACTCACCTGAGGGTCACAGTTCCAGGGTCAAAAGAGAGACTGAACTGATTCTCAGTGTTTCCAATACCTGCCACCATAATTCCTTCCCCATAAATCAGAAAAGAGGAAGTTACTGATATAAAAAAACAGCGGAGCAATGAAATTCATTGAGTACCTGTCATGCTGTAGCCTCTGTGAGAGCAGAAACCTTTTTCACAGTTATTTCTTTTATTGCAGCTTCATGTATTATAAACTATCTATAGAGGCAGTTATTATCTGATGCAAAATTAGTTCACATTTTCAACTTTGTTTGCTCTAAGCTTCTTAACCTATAAAATAGGTTTTAAAATATCTACACATAAAGTTCTTTGAGAATTCAATTATTTAAAATATTTATCAAAGAATCTGGCACATCATAACCCTTTAATCAATTTGACTATAAAATTACAGTTCTGTTGTTATTATTATTACTATCTAATTCTCAGAGCAGTAAATCTGGGTTGCTATAATGCCTATTTTTGTTAATAAGGAGCTGAGGTTCATATTTTACATAAATTTTCCAGGGTTCCCAGAGCATAGTGGGAAAACCAGGTCCAAACTGCCATTCACCTGATTCCAGGCAGGTCCCTGTCATGTGCTGGGCATAAAGGTTAATGAAATAAAACTCCAAACTCTACAGCTTGTATGACCTTGATTTAGACCATTTTTCTTTTTTTTTTCTTTTCCAAAAAACTTTACATGAAACACAGTATTTCCTTTTCATTTTTTCATTTTTAGGACCTAAACATTTACACAGGTATATGTATTTGATTAGAAAAACAAAGTGCATCCGGAGATAGATTATAAGTGGGTGTCGTCTCAATCTTCTGTGTGATAGAGATATATATGCTGCCATTTTGGGGGACTTGTAGGTATTCTAAAAATGCATTGGGAATCAATCTCAAAATTTTAGAAGTAAATGTTTTTGAAGATTTTGTTTTAATTTAGGAAACAATTTCTAAATGATTTTGTGTACTCTACAGATTCATTTTTGGAAAGTCAGTAAGTTTTAAAAACGACTTGTGCCCTCCTTGAAAATAGGAAGTACTGGAAATTATATGATAACAAAGGTTTCATGTGATTTCTATGTTTATTTTCTATATCAATGATATTAAAGTTGATGAAAATATTTTTATTTGAGTTATTCATTCATCTTTGCTTTGGCTTTCTATAACTTTTAGGTAGTACCAAACAAATAGGTACATTTCTGACAGTGTAATTTAATCCTTTGCAATTTTGCCAGTGAATATTAAGACTTAGAGTAATACTAACATAGCGAGAAGTTGATGTATAATAGTATGAATATGTTCTAAATATATATTTGTAAGCCACGATTATATGGCTGACCCTATCACCCAGAAAGATTGAGAAATGCGTATAACAATCTCAACAATTTGAAGCAAAAGAAATCTTTGAAATCATTAAGCTCTGTCTCTGTTAACCAGGAGGTGCTGAAAATATCTTCGTAATGAATATATAATGAATATATTCAAAATATATTCCTATTCCTAATTTGAAAATATATTCAAATAAACCTGCATAATGTCATGGAGAATGGAAGAATTCTATGTGGCCAGGGCTAAATGTACGTTTTATGATCTTTCCACACATTTTGTTTTCTCTGCTTAAGTTCAGTTCAGTTCTTTGTTCTTTATTCTTTGTTTTATTTTATGCTGTTTCGTTTTGCCTTTATTTCTTATTTACCTTTGCTGAACAAGAGAAACCTCTTCCTAAATTGAGATATGGCAGGACTGGCCTGGGCTTTGTATTTGAACCATAATTATGACTGTTGTTAAGTGCCAAGGAAGGAAACACATAATTCAGCAAGGCATTCCCATTGGACAGCATTCCCATGATCTGAGCAAAGTCTGTGGCTCTGAAGAGTTATGATGAATCTTTATTTGCATTTTTATCAGCGCAAACTGCATTGGGTCTGCTTCTGTCAGCTGAGTGCCTGCTACAGACACAGTGACAGCAGTAGCCAGCCCAGAGTACACTGCACTGTTCCTACTGAAAACATTTTTCAACCTAAATAGAAACTGGGGGGTCTTGTATCTGACAAACGCTTCCTGAATTATCATCCTTTTACAAAGACCCTTTCCTTTAGCGCCCTGTGGGGAAAATACTTATTGGTAGGATTATTTTATGAGGATGCTGATGTTGAACTTCACACAAACAGTATGTGTAACCTAATCTATTTTAGGGTCAGTGTTCCCCAGAGAAAAGAGAACTGATGACAGAGTTAGCTCTGAGTATCTGAAGGAAGTGGCACCACCGGCAGCAGGCAGGCAGAAGATGAGAAGAGCTTTCAGGTGGGTCTCCAGGTAAAGAGCAGGGAGGAAGGGGAGAGCTGGGATGATGAGTTACCACCTCCCTCCCCATTTAGCTTCCTCCCCACGGCCGCACGTGGATCTGGGCAATGGCCACCAGAGGCGTGAAATAACTTTCTGCTGAGTAAGAATTCTGGACCAGGACTCGTGCTAAGTGCTTTACATTGATTATATCACTTGACTTTTTAAATGGAATTTATTTTGAGAGAGAGGGTAGTTTTTCCCAGGTTGCTCAGGACAGAATCATTAATTTGGAGAAAGGAAGACAGATAGAAGACAGTTATCGATCGCCCTGAAGGAGGGCACAGTTTGTGATTCCACCCAAGTAGAATCACAAGTTCCATGATATAACCTGTTCAGCCACGTGTGCTTCAGGTTGGTAGCTCTGAGCCTCAGCAGCTGGCCCTGCAGGAGGGAACAGGTATCAACTCATTCTATTCCTGCCTGTCTTCCACCTTCTCTCACTCATTCTGTCTCTCCTCAGTATTGCATTTCCCCTGCCCTGCCCTGCTGCCCTGAGAATCCCTACTTGATGGGTGGGTTGGGTACTTTACGTTTACCCTAAAAATTGTCTCTAAGGTTAAGTACTAGTTATCATGTACTAAAGTATTAACTAAAAGCTTTCAGTATTTTATTTTTAGTTAATTCTTATGAAATATTCATGCAGCTATCAAGTCTTCTCAGAAGTGAGAAAGCAAACCAAATCACATGGTTCAAGAATCCTAATAAACCATTAGCTGCAGTGTTCAAATAGATCAAATTAGCAATTCACAAATCCCAAACTTTGTATAACAGTATAGAATAATGAACCTTAATGTCATTTAATTGTTTGTCTCCCTAAAGATTTTTTTTTAGATTAAAAATATAAATTTCATACTTTCTAAAAGCACATGTATTAAAATAAGAAAATTTGAAAGGGACTTAAATCCTTGGGAAATACTGACAGTGTTTCTACCTGTCACAGAAGCTCATCCATTAAAATTATCAACATGACAACATGAATGTAATGGGTTCTGACATCTGGTGCATTGCAGTGAAAAAATATGACTAAGCAGAATGTCTGAACAATCACTCTTAACTATGACTTTTGTATTATAAAAGTGTCATATAAGATAGTAGAAAAGAAAATTATTATATTTTTCTTCTAGACATATAAACAATTAAATTCTCAGGGTTTTTTTTTTTTCAATTCATTTCTTAGGCACTCAAAAACCTTTATTGAATGGCAACCGTTTAGTAACTAACAAAACAAGGACTTCAAAATTCTTAGGATTTTATTTCTCTCATTAGCAAAATATAAGGTTTTGAGATGCTCCTTTTTATCTGGTAGCATTTCTAAACTTGGTACCCAAATGTACAAAACGTTCTAAGAATGTCTGCTCTGAATACATAGGATTCCATTGTCAGCAATGACAGTAAATATTAATGGTACCAAGCAAAACGAAATTGGTTTCAAGGAGAGATAACTAAATTTGATTATGTTAGCAAATTATTCCTTCATCATTTTGTGTATCCGAAATGCAGTTATTTTAAGTCAAATCTACAATGTCACTGAAAAGTGAAACATTTGGAAAACTGACATTTAATGTCTACTAGAAATCAGACCTTGATACTACAGATTACCTGAAGAAGATGTGTGGAGTTTCTTACAAATGATTGCATGAAAAAAGTATCCATACAAAGGTACCCTCAAAGCTAGGGTGAAATATTTTCTTAACCTCTTTAATAATCTTGTGCTAATATTTAATTCTTCAAATGATTTTGTCCAAGCAGAAAAAAATGGAAGTATATTTGTATGTATGCATTTATATTCCTACCAACTCTCTCTTCATGTACATACGTACAAATGCATACACACACACACACACACACACACACACACAGACTTACATATTGTGTCGAATGCATGACAGGTACTGTATTACCTAGAGGGAACATTAAAAAATACAAATATGAACCTGTATTGTTTTTACATATAACTTCAATTTTAAAAATATCAGATTTATTAAAATGCATGACAAAGGTCTTTGGATGCAACTGAGACAGAGTGGCTGGATCAGTTTTACCTCCCCAAAGTAAGGAGCTATTTAAGCTGAACAAGGTTTAAAAACAATGTTAGTAATGTTGGGACAGCAGCCAATATTGACCCTTAATACTTGAGAAAAGAACACAGAAAATGAGTCCTGTATTTACACAGACTTTATCCCTGATGGCATTTTCCAAATCATGGCACAAGGAATGGGACTGAGAGTCTCACCGAGTGGAAGAAAGAGTGACCAGAGTGTGAGCACTCCAAGGCAGCTGGGATGTGGCGGCATGATGCCAGTGAGAAAGGACCTCTAAACAAGCCCCGAAAAACTATGCAAAAATTCTCCTTGAGCCTTTGGACAACTTCTACACTGTGCTGACACACGGTGAGATTCTAAAAGATCTAGCTAAAAAACCCTAGAAGCAGAGATTTCAAGGAAATTTTAGATTTTAGGCACAGCCAGAAAACACCTTTCTTTCAGATGAGACCTCTAAAAGACTGCTCTCTGAGAATTACAGCTGTGCTCTAGTAGAAAAGATGATTCCATAAAGTATGGGGAAAACTAAAAGAGACGTGGTTTAATGAGGCCTAAAACCAAGATTCAATAGTTCTACACAATTTAACTGCTGGTCCCCTGCAGAAGAAGACATCTTAACCCAGGCCCTCTACAACCTTTCATCTGCAATGTTGGGCATAACAGAAAAATGTTATTAAACGACCTAAGAAGTAAGAAAAGGTGACTGATAATTAAGAGATAAATAAATCAAGAAGGACCCAAAGATGATCTAGCTATCAGAGTAGCAATCAAGTACACCAAAATAGCTAAAGAGATAGTTAAAAATGAGTTAAAACACAAAGTATTTCAAAAGAAAAGTCATTTCAATAGAAATAACCCAATCAACATTCTAGGACTGATAATATAATGTCTGAAAATAAGAAGACAACATGTTTCATAGTTCAGTAGATACAGCAGAAAGAAAAAAAAAGTCAAGGACTCAAAGAGAGGTTAGTAGAAAAATATCCAAGATAAAACAGAGAAAGAAAAAAATATAGGTAGATATAAAAGAATTTAGATGTGACCCATGTGGACATGCTTCAAAACATTATAATGCATGGAAAGTTGCAACACAAGAAAGAGGAGAAAGATGAAAGTGAGAGGAAATATGAATCTAGGGATAAAGTAGGCAAGACTATTCAAAATCTGATGAAAGACTTCAAGCCACAGATTGAAGAATCTCAGTGAAACCCAAACCAGTCCACTAAGAACACGTTTTCTTTCCTTTTATTTACTATAAATTTTTTTAACATCTTTTTTGGAGTATAATTGCTTTACAATGGTGTGTTGGTTTCTGCTATATAACAAAGTGAATCAGCTATACGTATACATATATCCCCATGTCCCCTCCCTCTTGCGTCTCCCTCCCACCCTCCCTATCCCACCCCTCTAGGTGGTCACAAAGCACAGAGCTGATATCCTTGTGCTATGCAGCTGCTTCCCACTAGCTATCTATTTTACATTTGGTAGTGTATATATGTCCATGCCACTCTCTCAATTCATCCCAGCTTACCCTTCCCACTCCCCATGTCCTCAAGTCCATTCTCTACATCTGCATCTTTATTCCTCTCCTGCCCCTAGGTTCTTCAGAACCAATTTCTTTTTTAGGTTCCATATATATGTGTTACCATATGGTATTTGTTTTTCTCTTTATGACTTACCTCAGTCTATATGACAGATTCTAGGTCCATCCACCTCACTACAAATCACTCAATTTCGTTTCTTTTTATGGCTGAGTAATATTCCATTGTATATATGTGACACATCTTCTTTATCCATTCATCTGTCGATGGACACTTAGGTTGCTTCCATGTGCTGGCTATTGTTAATAGTCCTGCAATGAACATTTTGGTACATGTCTCTTTTTGAATTATGGTTTTCTCAGGGTGTATGGCCAGTAGCGGGATTGCTGGGTCATATGGTAGTTCTATTTTTAGTTTTTTAAGGAACCTCCATACCGTTCTCCGTAGTGGCTGTATCAATTTACATTCCCACCAACAGTGTAGGAGGGTTCCCTTTTCTCCACACCCTCTCCAGCATTTATTGTCTGTAGATTTTTCGATGATGGCCACTCTGACCGGTGTGCAGTGATACATCATTGTAGTTTGGATTTGCATTTCTCTAATGATTAGTGATGTTGAGCATTCTTTCATGTGTTTGTTGGAAATCTGTATATCTTCTTGGGAGAAATGTCTATTTAGGTCTTCTGCCCATTTTTGGATTGGGTTGTTTGTTTTTTTTGATATTGAGCTGCATGGGCTGCTTGTAAATTTTGGAGATTAATCCTTTGTCAGTTGCTTCATTTGCAAATATTTTCTCCCATTCTGAGGGTTGTCTTTTTGTCTTGCTTATGGTTTCCTTTGCTGTGCAAAAGCTTTTAAGTTTCATTAGGTCCCATTTGTTTCTTTTTGTTTTTATTTCCATTATTCTAGGAGGTGGGTCAGAAAGGATCTTGCTGTGATTTATGTCATAGAGTGTTCTGCCTATATCCTCCTCTAAGAGTTTTGTAGTATCTGGCCTTACATTTAGGTCTTTAACCCATTTTGAGTTTATTTTTGTGTATGGTGTTAGGGAGTGTTCTAGTTTCATCCCTTTATGTGTAGCTGTCCAGTTTTCCCAGCACCACTTATTGAAGAGGCTGTCTTTTCTCCATTGTATATTCTTGTCTCCTTTATCAAAGATAAGGTGACCATATGTGTGTGTGGGTTTATCTCTGGGGTTTCTATCCTGTTCCATTGATCTATATTTCTGTTTTTTGTGCCAGCACCATACTGTCTTGATTACTGTAGCTTTGTAGTACAGTCTGAAGTCAGGGAGGCTGATTCCAGCTCCATTTTTCTTTCTCAAGATTGCTTTGGCTATTCGGGGGCTTATGTGTCTCCATACAAATTGTGAAAGCTCTTGTTCTAGATCTGTGAAAAATGCCATTGGTAGCTTGATAAGGATTGCATTGAATCTGTAGGCTGCTTTGGGTATTATAGTCCTTTTCACAATGTTGATTCTTCCAATCCAAAAACATGGTATATCTCTCCATCTGTTTGTATCATCTTTAATTTCTTTCATCAGTGTCTTATAGCTTTCTGTATACAGGTCTTTTGTCTCCTTAGGTGGGTTTATTCCTAGGTATTTTATTCTTTTTGTTGGAATGGTAAATGGGAGTGTTTCCTTAATTTCTGTTTCAGATTTTTCTTCATTAGTGTATAGGAATGCAAGAGATTTCTGTGCATTAATTTTGCATCCTGCTACTTTATCAAATTCATTGCTTAGCTCTAGGAGTTTTCTGGTAGCATCTTTAGGATTCTCTGTGTATAGTATCATGTCTTCTGCAAACAATGACAGTTTTACTTCTTCTTTTCCAATTTGGATTCCTTTCATTTCTTTCTTCTCTGATTGCTGTGACTAAAACTTCCAAAACTATGTTGAATAATAGTGGTGAGAGTGGGCAACCTTGTCTTGTTCCCAATCTTAGTAGAAATGGTTTCAGTTTTTCACCATTAAGAATGATGTTGGCTGTGGGTTTCTCATATATGGCCTTTATTATGTTGAGGTAAGTTCCCTCTATGCCTACTTTCTGGAGGGTTTTTATCATAAATCGGTGTTGAATTTTGTGAAAAGCTTTTTCTTCATCTATTGAGATTATCATATGTTTTTTTTTCTTTCAATTTGTGAATATGGTGTATCACACGGATTGATTTGCATATATTGAAGAAGCCTTGCATTCCTTGGCTAAACCCCACTTGATCATGGTGTATGATCCTTTTAATGTATTGTTGCATTCTGTTTGCTAGTATTTTGTTGAGGATTTTTGCGTCTATGTTCATCAGTGATTTGACCTATAGTTTTCTTTTTATGTGGCACCTTTTTCTGGTTTTGGTATCAGGGTGATGGTTGCCTCATAGAATGAGTTTGAGAGTGTTCCCCCCTCTGCTATATTTTGGAAGAGTTTGCAAATGATAAGTGTTAGCTCTTCTCTAAATGTTTGATAGAATTTGCCTGTGAAGCCATCTGGTTCTGGGATTTTGTTTGTTGGAAGATTTTTAATCACAGTTTCAATTTCAGTGCTTGTGATTGTTCTGTTTATATTTTCTATTTCTTCCTGGTTCAGTCTCAGAAGGTTGTGCTTTTCTAAGAATTTGTCCATTTCTTCCAGGTTGTCCATTTTATTGGCATATTGTTGCTTTTAGGAATCTCTCATGGTCCTTTGTATTTCTGCAGTGTCAGTTGTTACTTCTCCTTTTTCTCTTCTAATTCTATTGATTTGAGTCTGCTCCCTTTTTTTCTTGATGAGTCTGGCTAATGGTTTATCAATTTTGTTTATCTTCTCAAAGAACCAGCTTTTAGTTTTATTGATCTTTGCTATTGTTTCCTTCATTTCTTTTTCATTTATTTCTGATCTGATCTTTGAGTTTTTTCCTTCTGCTAACTTTGTGGAGTTTTTTGTCCTTCTTTCTCTAATTGCTTTAGGTGTAAAAATGTACATATCTTGATTAAAACATATGTTATTGCTAAAAAATGCTAGCTAGCCTCTGACAATGCAGGGTTGCCACAAAACTTCAATTTGTTAAAAAAAAAAAGCAATATCTTCGAAATGCAATAAAGCAAAGCACAATAAAACAAAGTATAGCTATATAAATATCATGCACCTGGGCTAGATGGGCGTAAAAAGAATTGGAGCATGTAATCCTACTTGAAAAATACCCCAAATATAATTAGGATCTTTTCCACCTCTAATTAACAAGGTTATATATGCCCCAATGCCATTCAAAAATTACAGTAAAGGAGTTAAGATACCCATTTAACACAGACAATTAAAATAAAGTATGAAGAGTCACATGTGAATTGTGTAGAGTTAGTAATGTGTAATATGGTGGTCACAAGTTACATGTGGATATAGAGATTTTGAAATCAGTATTTTTAACATTTTCTTTCTGACTGAAAAGTGTGTATCACCTACAGTTTTTACCTACAGTGATATAAGAAAATATTTATCTGTTTGTTATATCAAATATTCTACAAATTTTATATCAAATAGTATATCAAATATTCTACAAAGATTTGTCCATTTTCTCTTATAGTTGTGACCATATTTGCCCTATATATTTTGATACCATCATGTTAATTGCATATACATTTAGCACTCATGTATTCATGTTAAATAAAAACTTTTTTTCCCCATGAAGTGACACTATTATAACTACTAATGTTCTTATAATGTTCTTATAATAAACTAATGCTAATGTTTTGTTTTGCCTTGAAGTCTATTTTTATGCTAAAAATTTAGTGACACTACCTTCCTTTTGGTTGTATTTAAATGGTATACTTTTATCTATTCTTTAACATTTTTGTAAACTCATGTTTTTGGTGTGTCTCTTGTAACCAGTCAACTGTTATTTTTTTTCAATATAACAATCTTTGTCTTTAACTTGATATCTAGTTCATGAATATTTAATGTAAGTGCTAATTTTTTGAGATTCAAATTGTTTGGAATTATTTTTTATGACTATTTTTAATGTTTATCTGTAATATAATTTTTTACCTTTGCAAAAGCTTAACATCTTTGCTACTATTTCCTAATATATTAATGAATATATTATAGAAGTTACAACATGCCTCCTGGACTTATCTCAAAGTAATATGAATTGGTACTTTTACTGGTAAATGACCTTAGAATACTTTAACTCCATCTAGTCCTCTCTTTTTTTATGTGGTGTTTTATAAGATATTTTTATCATGTCACTTCACAAGATATTTTACTTTATTTATTGTTTCACTCATTTGGTCTCCCTTTGTTACTTTGGATATTTCCTTCTGATTGCTATTCCAGGTCATTCATTTTCTTTTTAATTGTGTCTTAAACCATCAATATAATACATAATTTTTATTTTTATATTTTCCAGTTCTATTATTTCTAAATAAGGTCTTTTTTTTAACTCTAAAAATACCTTATACTTTCTGTTTCTTTGCTGAAAAAGAAAATTTAACATTTTTAAATCCATGAGTTTTTTAGTCTGCATATGGTGATTTTATTATTTGGAGGGAATGTAGTCTGTTTCTGCTACTTATTATTTACTTTGACTCCCCTTCATGTCATCATATATCATCACATGCTTAGATTACTCTAGATTGTGTTCTAGATTTTGCATTAAAAAGTCATTATTTAAAAAAAAAAAACAATTGAGGCCTAGAACGAGAGGATTTATGTTTGTTTCTGCCAGATGCCTAAAGAGACTCTAAATTGGCATCATCGTAGTCCAACGTTAGCCTTGAGACTTACTGGGTCACTCAGATGATTTAAATCTGGGGCACTGTGTGGCCAAGGAGGGTGCATTTCTAGTTTACCCATTCTCCAGAGTGGAGCTCTGGAGGTTTCCAGTATACACGCTGGGAAGTTTACCAGGGCTGCACTCTGGGAAGAATCTGGACCTCAATCTGCTTTTCCTCTACCAAAGTGAGACTATGAAAAGTGTTGTTCAGCCTCTCAACCATCTCTTCTGGTTCAGCAAACAGACCCAGAGCAAAAATTGTACTTATAGTCAGTTTACTCCACCTCTTCCTGTCTCAATTTTCTCTTATGCAAAATAAGATCACCATTAGGACATATTCCTAAGACTGTGACAAAGATTAAATGAGTCAACAGTGTAAAACATGTAGTGTCTGGCACATGGCAAGAGCTAAATTATTATCTATCAATATTATTTATAATGTTAGCTCCTCCAAAGTAATTTTGGTAATCCCAGCTTATCATTGTTGCCTGGGCAGCTACCAATATAAATCAGACTGGTTTATCAGTTTATTCCACAAGTATTTATTGAATAATTATATGGATTGCAATGCTTGTCAGGATAAGGGAAGCACCTATCTCCATGGATTTTATAGAATAACAATAAAGATTAATATACACAGTAATGAGGGGCAGTTGTGGAATTATCAGCTGTGACATTCAAATATTTCTTGAGTGAGGGATTTCTGAGAGGCTTGTTTCCTTGATGCCATCTAAATAAATGTGAATCTTATACTTTAAATCTCAGATGTTTCTGGGGGAAAAGTTACTATTTACAATGAAATAGTGAAATTTTGGTGGTAAGGCCTAAATCAGTTGCAATTGACTATCATGCACAAGCTAAAATAACCAATGTTGGAATAGTGGAGTTTTGTTTTGTGTTATTTTGTTTTGCATTTCTTTTCTGCACCATTTCGCTAAGCAATAAATGTTCTTCATTAAACATAACATTAAGTTAGATGAAAGAGTAAATACCAACTCAATCATTAGTTCAGATAACTAGTCATGTTTTAAAGCCTTATATTAATTCATTGTCACATTAAAATAAAGAATAGTCCTGAAGGGACAGAAAATCATCACGATTAAGGGCAATTTGGATAAAATGTTAACTGATTAGAAACAGACCCTCTTATATCCTGGTATTAGTCCTGGTATAATTTTTCAGTCTGAGATGTTTTATTCTTTAGAACTGTTATCCACTGAATATTTTGATTCTCCTCTACATGCTGTATCACCAACGTGATGAATATTCCAATTGTGTCTATGCAGATCACCTCTTCAAAACCTGTAGTGAGGAAATCAGCATTCTTTTTTAGCAGGGCTCTGAGTATCCACTTCTACTTTACAATTAAATGAACTAACATGAATGTTTATGTCACCTGTATGATAATCAGGAAAAATTTATTCATGTATTCTTTTGAACTTTACATTTATTAAGGTTCCTGGAACTGCTCTGGATTTCTAAGCAGTTAACTTGTGAGATGTAGGACACTCAAGGTCCTCTGCAATGCGGTCCCTCCCTATCTTGGAAACTGAGTGCATACATTCCACCTCCAAGGAACCTGCATCCCTAGCAAATAAGATCTCACCTTTTTTTTTTATCACACCAGCAGGAACATAACAATGGGGGGGGGGTGATAGAAGCTCGTCCACCCAGAAGGTAGGCAATAAGGAGGGAAACTGTCTAAAGAGAATTAAAAAACAAAATAATGTCAACCAAAATCAGCCTAATTTTTATCATCACTATGCACTGGCAATTCTAAATAGTGTCAATAATAGTATTCTCCAGCCCAAAATGTTTTTGTTATGATAAGCTCTAAACAATTGAAGTTATTGCTGTATTGTCCCATATCACCTGATAGCATTCTTTGCATATTGTTTATAAATAACCATGTTAATTAGATACATACAAGTGCAAGTGAATGAAATATTTTCTCCACATCTCCCATGTACTCTTTTTTTAAAAAAATTTTAATGGAGTATAGTAGATTTACAATGTTGTGTTAGTTTCAGGTGTACAGCAAAGTGAATCATGTATACATATACATGTATTCTTTATACTAGAAAACATGCAAAATAACGGGAATTCTACTGAAAGGAGAAACAGACTCTAGAGGCAGGAAATCCTGCTCAGTTAATCAAAGTATTATTTTTTAAATCTCACTGTGACAAGAGATATTCTTTGGTACCTCTTATCTATACTTTTCTGGAAATACACAAACATTTTAAAACCTCTATTCCATAAAATATAACCCAGGTTGATAACAAGTAACTACGTAAAGTTCTTTGGGAATCTTTATAAATGCTTCTTACTGTTCCATCTTCCAGCTTAAATTTTCATAAAGAAATATGTTTTGAATGCATTTTGTTAACTAATTCCTCAGAACCATTTCTTAACTAGATATTCTAAAGAAGTTTGCTTTATTGAAAGAACAGAGAATAGTTTGCAGCTAACATAACCATCAATAGCTCTGCATGCATCTACATTTTAAATCAATGCTACTTATCACCCCACACACAAATAGTAGTGATTTTTAAATTTATAAGCCTTAACTTAATGAAAAATTACAACAGTTATTTAACAGCACTGGCTAATCAGAGTAATTAAAGGAGTAAAATTAGGTTCTGAGACTATAAGGAATAAAATCATATTAAGTACCAGTATTTTTAAATGATAAATAACTGGCATCTTAAGTGAGAAAAATTATATTGATGTAGAAATGAAGACATATTTTCCAATGTGCTTCAATATCAGTAAGAAGGGTTAACTTTTGTGAACAATGATTTTATGTCAGAGATGATTTTAATTGATTTATTTGCATTTTCTTCTTTATGCCATGTTAACAACCCTGTGAAGTTGGGAACATTACTCTTCTCATTGAGCAAATGAAAATGATAAAAAGTGAAGAACTACCTTAAGGCAACACAATGCTAAGTAGTTGATATGAAATCAGTCAGCTGACTCCAGAGCTAAATATGTTCTGAAATCATTCTGTACCAAATATGACCTCCAAGTTTAACTGCTGAGATTTCTCAGGGTTAATAGAAACTTAGTTTGTTAGTATTTGTATTATAGTTATTTATCATGGGAAAAACAGCCATTCCAAACACTGGATGGAAATCATTAATTATATTTCAATACTTCTAACTGTGACACACTGAAATTAGAAATCAAGTTATGTTGGGCTTCCAAGTAGCTGAAGACAAGGGCAGTTGCTTAGGTCCACATCTCCCAATATTTTCTCCAAAAACAAAACAAAACAACAACAACAAAAAAGCAACAAGTAAAACACACACACACTCTCTCACACACACACACACACACACACACACATGCAAGCCCTCAGCAAAATGTGAAAACAAAGAATGCACAAACTTCAAAAATCTGTGATTTAAAAAAAGAAATCACACCAAATATCAAGCAAACTCTCACATACCTATCTTGCCCCATGCCTTTGCATAAAACAAGGACAGGATAAGAAAAATGGCAGAAAGGAAGAGGAAGCGAACAACAGGCCAAGGGTTAATATACCACCACAGATAGAAAGAAAAAGTCTACCTTAAGTGTGAAAACACAAAAGTAAGACCCAGCAGAGCACAGAGGACCAAGAAGAAACTAAAAGGTACCTGTGATTTGAAACACTGGTCTTTGAACCGCATAGCTTCTCAGAGGGAAGAAAGAAAGAAGTGAGAGGAACTCATTGGCAACTTGGTAGTAAAGGGGTGATGAAGCAAAAAATGAAATTTAAGGTTCATCAGGACAAAAAGAGAATAAAAAATCAGATAACACAAGTTTCATCATCACCAACAAAAGTATCAAACTAAAGAAGGTGACTTTACCACACTTACAGAAGAGGGCTTCATTGGACAGAGTCTTGGAAATCATATCAAATTTTAAAAATAAACAGAAAAGAGATTAAATCTCTGCAAAAGTGTAACACATTTTTGAAAAATGAGATACAACACTCTTCAGTTAAGGAATCCTCCCTTCCTTGCCCCCAAGAAAATAAACATGAAGCAGAATTTTAAAAAGAATAATAAAATAGAATAATTTTAAAAGTGAAAAAAAAAAATACAGGACACTGGAAACTGAATGAAATACAATCAAGCAAACATTTGAAGATTAAAAAACAAAACAAACAAAAAACTTGAGCTAGAAATGCAAAAAATAAAAAAAAGAAATGAGTAAGAATTAAGATATGAAAAAGAACAAAGTGGAATAAAATACAAAATTATCTCAGAAATAATTACTAAAGTACATAGTGACCAAGGGATGTTTAACTCAAATGGAAGCATAATAAGACTGTTGAAAAAAGTCAAGAAAATGACCAAGAGAATGAAATTGAGATAAGGGAAGGACTAAAATGGGTCAGAGAAAAAGTGGTGGAAATGTTAAGACAAGCAAAGAAGGAATAACATTTGTATAACACCAGTCCATGAAGAAAACTAAAACAACTTAATGTTTTAAAACTGTAATCCAAAAAAACTTTGCAATAATAAAAGAAGACCTGAATATACCTATTGAAGGGCTGAATTGAGTAAATAAGTAAATTAACCCAAAACTTCAATTTCGACACTTATTCTAGAAAACGACTTGACTCCAACAGTGAAGAATAAATCTTCAGTGCCTCCGGGCATATGTGTGTGTACACGTGTGTAATTATAAGACTAGAAAAAGATGGGAAAAGTGTAGAATACTATTATATGAGTTTTTTTTTTAAACAGTATTTTTTTTTTTTTTAATCCTCTTGGGCTTTGCTTTTTTTTTTATATATAAATTTATTTATTTATTTTTGGCTGTGCTGGGTCTCCGTTTCTGTGCGAGGGCTTTCTCCAGTTGCGGCAAGCGGGGGCCACGCTTCGTCGCGGTGCGCGGGCCTCTCACTGTCGCGGCCTCTCCCGTTGCGGAGCACAGGCTCCAGACGCGCAGGCTCAGTAGTTGTGGCTCACGGGCCCAGTTGATCCGCAGCATGTGGGATCCTCCCAGACCAGGGCTCGAACCCGTGTCCCCTGCATTGGCAGGCAGACCCCCAACCACTGCGCCACCAGAGAAGCCCCTATATGAGTATTATATGTGGCCACATTGTAGAAACATTGCAGTTAAAAATGGAAAAGGGGAGAAGAAAACAACAGAGTAGAAGAATCTCATTGATTGTTGTTATACAGACAATTGGTGTGAATAAAGGATTAAAAAAACTGACAAACTAAATTGTAAAACATTGAATAATAAAACAGGGGTCTAAAAGCCTTAAAATTATGTACATACTACAGTAAAAATACTAGAGTAAAAAACTGCTAGTAAAAACCATGTAAATACAACACAATAAGAACCTTCTTAATTATCAAAAATTAGGTAAGTTAAAAAAATACATGTAGATAAAGAAACATAGCAAATATAACACAGATAATTATAAAATATCTTGACAGAGTTGAGAACATAGTAACTCACCTAGTAAAAGAAAAATGTTTTCAATTTGGTTCACAGTGTAACATTCAGTATTACTCTGTGCACTAAAAATGTACTTAAAACAAATGGATTCTGAAAGGCTAAAATTAGAAAAGGACAAAGGTAAATGGAGACATAAGAAAGGAGGTATAGTGATCCTGACTAGAAATCAAGTCAAAAACTACATTAAACCTGACAAAGAAAGGCATATTTTAATGTTAAAACTCACCATTCAGAAGGAAGATATAACAAAGAAATTACAGGAGAAGTAAAGAGGAAGATAAAAACACATTAGTAATAGGTGATTTTCATATATCTTTCTCAAAATAAGACAAGTTGGGTGAACAAAAATAAATAAGTATATAGAAGACCTAAGCAACATACTCAATATGGTGGATTTTACTGATGTCTATCAAACTTTACACCCTGATAATTAAAAAGATACCTTCTTCTTAAGCACTCATAAGACATTTACAAAATTCATCATATATTGTCATGCACAGAAAATACCTGGATTTCATAAAGTAGTCTTATTAAATAGCAATATCTCATCAAAATAGAATAAAACTAGAAAGTATTAACAAATCTGGAAACCATCAACTGAATCAAAAGCAAAAAGGAAATTAATTTGCCCAATACTAAATGACTAAGGTAAAAAGGAAAGTAAAATAAATTACCTGTATTTATGATATATGTCAAGGCAATGATCAGAAGAAAATTCATAGCACTAAAAACGTTTTTAGTAAAAATTAAGGCATTAAATTAACAATAAAATGTTAGTATTTTATAAAATTTTTAATTAAAATTTTAATTTGCAATAAATTGAATATAATTGTGAGCTTAAAAATAAGAAAGGAATAAGTAAATCAAACAAAAGCAAAATGGAAGAAGTAATTTTAAAAAGAATTTTAAAAACTAATGAAATAGAGAAAGAAATATAATAGACCTATTTAATACATTAAAATCCTGTTTTGGGTTTAGTTTGTTTTTTTTGTTTTTTTGTTTTTTTTTAAGTAACCAATGAAACAGATTACCGTATAATTTGCTCAGGAAAGAAAATGAGAAAGTACAAACGCGAAAATGAGTAATGTCAAAGGGGAAACAGTCATTTAAAGAGAAAATATTTTTAAAAATCATAAGAGACTACTTTGCAATACACTGTGCAAATAACTTTGAATGAATGATTAAATAAGCATCACCATTTGGCAAACACAATAATAATTGTTTCAGGCAAGAACCATGGATACATACTGAACTTTGTGGGTTAAGTAGGATGAAAAAAGGATATTTACATAGTTTCAAATATTTCCCCAGTACATCCTTTCTAATTACAAAGGGGATAGTGTAACTTCATAGTGTAGAAACTTGGACCACACTCATTATACAAAGTGATAAAAATTAAATTAACGCCCAAAAAGAAACAAATCAACATCATGGTGATATGATACACTGAGAAATGTGGGTCATCACTTTTGTTGTAATCTTGTCAAAAGTACATAACTTGAGTTTAGTCATGAGGAAACATCAAACAAGACAGATTGATGGACATTCTCCAAAATGACTGTTCAGAACTTATAAAACTAAGATGGTCCTGAAAGACAAAGATAAGAAACTATCCTAGATTGGAAGGAGACATAACAACTAAATACAATATTATCCTACAGTATATTCTGATCCAGAAAAAGAACAATTGGAAGGACAGTTGGTGAATTTTTAATAAATTCTGTAAAAGTAGTTTATAGAGTTGTGTCATTGTTAACTTTCTGGTTTTGATAACTGAATTATGATTATGGAAGGCATTAGTATTTGAGGACTGGTGGTGGGTATATGGAGATCCCTTGTAATAGCTTTTGCAAATTAACTGTGTCTGATTTTATTTCAAAACAAGAAGTTAGAAACTAAAAACATAATGAAAAATGAACTTAAGCAAAGAAAATCTTTGTTAAACTTTAAAAATCTAGAATCTCATAAAAACAGTAAATTAATTTTGGATTTGGGCAAGCTGTTTTTTTCTAGATAAACTAAAGAACTGAACAACTTCACTACTAGGTAAACATAAATATTGATAGGGCAAAGAACTTGCTTTTATTTCTGGAATATAAGTCAAGGGGAAAAATAATTTAAGAATGAGAATTTGTTAATATAGAGATAAATAGAGTGTAATAGCTTGACATAAGCATAGCATTCTGTCAGGAGATATAAAAGTAATTCACTTGAGAAAAAAATGAAGAAACTTGATAAGTATATTTTAAGTAACTTTAAATAAAGATTGGATGTTTTGGTTGGTTAACCAGTGGGAGTTTAGATCATCCATTTTCATCTACTTATTTTACATTATTATTTAAAAACACATGTATATGATTTAAATATATCTACATATATAATAGTTTTACATTATAAAGGACAAAAGTCTTCAGTTCTTACCAAAATATCACTTCATGGTTTTTTTGTTTGTTTGTTTGTTTTTGTAATTTATGGGAAAAGAATGGATAAATTGAGGGCCTGAAAAAACGTTTTAATTACTCAGTTGCCTATACAAGAAACAGTATAAAGATGAGAAGGAATATTTTCTTTGGGGCAGCTTTATTTAAACTAGTCATTGCAGATTTAAGAAAACTATATAGTTCTAAAACAACAAACAAATTGAACTACCAATTTAAGTAGCCAACATCTTAAATTTACATATGAAATCTATATTTTAAAAAGGGTTAAGAAAGGGATATCTCTAGCTGACAAATTACTGTATGCCAGCTTCAAGCTAGTTAATTATACCGGGAAAAAAAACAGGCTTTCTCTTATTTTAGTGACAGCCCACCTGCAGGTAACTGAGTTCGGCTTCTACCGTTTCTCTTAAGAGTCAAAGAATTTTAAAACCGTGCATTATAGTGTGATATTAAAGTTGATGTACAGCAATTCCACACACATAAAATTCAGTCAGAGGATTTAAAAGTAAATCACTTGAGATAAAATGAAGATGATTTTTAAACAAATCTTGTTTAAGAACCGTGAACTTATAGTAAAATCCTCGGTGCCCAACGCAAAATATGAGCACTCAAGTTTGTCTATAAGGCCAAGCTCTTAAAACTGGCAGAATGTAGATCAATATTTATTGTGAAATTAAGAGATATCCCCTACAAGGGGCAAACTTCCTGTGCAGAACCAATGACGACCAGCCATAAAATACATTAAACACATTAGTGATGCCAGTCACATAACCAGGACACCATCTACCCGCCTGTGTAAAAAGACAACAGCGGGTCTTCGTCATCAGAGGCAATTATCATCGGGATTAAGGCTGAACAACACTTGTCAATGGTGCGTCAAAACACATCGTATTTTAGCTTGAACATGGAAAACAATATTCATATTTGTCTTAGTGAATGTAGGGCAATGTCAACCCAAATCTTCCAGAAAATTACCATTTCAATCGACTATTATACAAGCTGAAATAATCTCATGCTACTAAGCCCAATAAAGCCTTGGTCAAATCATATTTTTTACGTGTTTTCAGAAAGACGGGTTTATAAAGGGATGTATTTTTTAAAATTCCTTTCTATCTGAGGATACATTTATAAAAATATATGAGGAAAGAAAGCAGCAATGTTCCTAAGCTGTTCTGCAAAAGAACAGTAGCTACAAGGGTCATTTTTAAACTTGATTCTCTGTATGGTAAAGCCGAAATAAATTACCCAGAGTTCTTTAGCATTTGTCACTCTTAGTAGGGTGAGCTATCTGTATTTTCCGGGTTGCTTATAGTCTCAGCATCGTTATTAAAAGTGCTTCCTTTTGTTCTCAAAATGCCCCAGTTCAGTTATATGATGTCTGTACTATAACCCACACAATGTGGCACACGGTGACTCATCAGTGTTGGAAAATTACCAACTGATTGATGGACATCCTGATACTGTTCTCCTTAGCCCACCTGTATGGTTAAGGCAAATGCACGACTTTTCACTTCACGTCACTTAAGGAAAAGAAGCCCATTTATTGGAGAAACACAAAGAAGTTATCTCGAGTCCATTGAGAACCTTGTTACTTACATTATATCAACAAACCAGCAGCCCTGGCATCGCCTAGAAGCTTGTTGGAAACGCAGGTGAGGCCCCATCTTACACTTGCTGGTCCCGCATTCTTAACAATATTCAAAGCGATTCCTGTGCACAGTTTAATTTAAGAAGCACTGGTTTACGGGGTTCCTTGACAGAAAGCTGCTTGAACCCAAGCTTGCTTCCCCTCTGGATGCGTACGGTCTGCTGACAATGCCAGGTTAACGGCTCCTTCCGGAGCATGTCTGGCAGTGTTGGTACACCTGTCTCCAAGGCAAAGATGACTGATGGAGGAGGACTTATTTTCCAGGTGAATTCCTAATGAGGATAACATAAAACACCCAACTGCTCACAATAGCCACAGTACGTCTCCCAGCTCCTGTGATCACCACAGCCATCCCTCGCAAAGCAAGTATATAAGAAGCCAGGATGAGGAGGCGTATTAGGGTGTATCCCACTGACTTCTTTCCTGGGAAGACCCACCCACTAGTGGGAGTGCTCTAACTTATACTGGATCAAAGACTTTCTTATTTAGGAAAACGTATTTTATGAACCAGATTCTACTTTTGGAGGGGTAGTTTAACTTCAAAGCCTGTTTTATTATTGTTCATGATACAATTTGAGCTAGAACCATTATTTAAGTGTGCCATTGGAGTCTATTTCCATCTTCCTCCCCTAGGATGGGTCAGGGAAGGGGTTCTAGGTGCCAAGTTCAGTAGATGAGGCATGAAAATTGTTATTGGCAAAGGAAGATTTGCATAAAAAGGCTTAAACTGGATTCAGACTTTTCTTTCCAATGCTCTAAAATAGGTAATCATAATAAGAGATTTAAGAAATCCTCTTAATAACAGTAAATTTGCAAGTTGCTGCTGTTGCCAACTTACTTTTTGGATCTTTCCAGTTTGTCAAGCTTCCAATATAGAGAAGCTATCCACCAAAGAGTCTTTAAAATGCCTCTTATGATCACCACAATGGGAGAAATCATTCAAAAGAGTGACAGGTCAAAATAAAGGAATTCATGGTCAGAGAGGACAAAAAAAGTCTAATCCAATGAGCATGGAAAAGCAGATAATAGAGGATGTCGACCTAGCATTTGCAGAAACATTAGAAAGAAGCAATGTTTTTCTTTGTTTGCTACAAACTCAAAACACGTTAGGAAAAAGTTTAAGCAAAGAGCTTAAGGTAAAACGTAGAAGTTCTACAAAGATGATTCATCTTCTCCAGTGGTAAGAATCATTCTGGTTCCTTAATAAAGAGGACTTGCCACTATTATATAAGTTGTATATGTGTGTAAAATTGTATGGTTCCAGTAATCTTTTTCAATCTTGTTATTATAGTCATCAAGTCCTGAGTTAGAGTTATTAATCATTCCTGTATTTAAATATTTGATTATCATCAAAAGGAAAAAAAGGACTATAAGTAACTTGCCTTTATGAATCCAGATGAATAAAGCTTACTTCCTTCTGAGGGCTCCATATATTACATTAAATTATTGGAAGCATTTTATTGTGCAAATTAGAACATTCTACCAATATCAGAGTCCATATTATAGTGCATTATTTCCCAATTAAAACATTATTATTCAGGCTCTTTTGTCAGTTTTTCAAAAGGAACGTAAAAAGGTACAATCTATGTAAGAAAAAGAAGAGGAAGACGTAAATGATGTGAGGATATTGGGAATGAGAAAAGAGACATTTAATGTTTAAAATAATATAAATATCAAATATCATAACTATAATATATCTAAATAATGGGCTAAGAGGCTGATTTGTTTTCAAGCCAAAACATTGTTCTAAACTTCAGGTTTCTCATCCTGTCTACTTTGATTCTTTGAAAGGAAGGGTTGATTCCTCTAGTAAAATTCTGTGCTTTAAGGACCAGCCATGCGTTGAAGCAGTGTAGGGTCCCTCTGGTAGAATAGGAGGGGTTATGTTTTTATTAAAGAAAAAAAAAAAAAAAAGCAGAAGAACTTAAATTCTAGGTCAATAGGTCAACTTGTACTCTGATATAGGTTACTAACATTTTTTGCCAGCAGCATGAGACATAAATAGCAAGCTTGGAAGTGAGGGTCAGAGAGTCAGAGTTAAGAAAACCCTCTTTTGCTGTACTCTTTTTGTCTTTCTCCATTCTTTATAGTGTCAGACGTCCTGCCCCACTTCCATTCCCTTTCCCGTGTCTTTACTCACAACCATTGATCCCCTGTACATCTCTTTCTTCTCACAGTCATTACCTCTGTCTCCTCTTACGCTTTATGTTTGAGGCCAGTCCCACATTGGCATCTGTCCTCCAGTCCCAGCTTGTACAACACTCTTAGTCAAAAGTCCATCTTTACAGCCCCCATAGGGAACTGTATACAGAAATGCAAAGAATCAATAGGTCCTACACTCCTCAAAGTTTAACCCACTCCTTGGTTTCTACAACATGGACTGAATTCTATGGAGGGCTAACTAGAAATATGATATAATAAGAAAAGGTCACAGGCAACAGAGATAATGATTTCAGTATCGATTGATGAAACTGCATTCAAACTCTCACTTTAGGGAGATGTAATGATTCAATGAAGTTATCAAACAGCATTTAATAAGATAGCTTTTTCGAAACACTGCAATATATCCCTGCATAGCTAAACTGTGAATAACCTTAAAAATGAAATTAAACACTATTTCTCTCCTTTTCTTCATAAAATATTTTTTTTAATCTTTTAAAATTTCTTTAATGCCAATTATTGTACACTAAACTTGCTGTTTAGTGATTCAAAGGATGCCCCTACTTTTAAAATCCCTTCTTTCCAAACGTATAATCAAGTATATCAATACATTGATATATTTGTTTTAAAATTCAATACCTTTGGGATTTAATGTGATAAAATGAATGTCAATTTGCTATTTTACAAATATTAAAAGATACACGGTCACTCCTCCAACATTTTTTGAGATTTCATCACCCTTTAGATGATTTTTCTAATATCCTGGTTCTTAGCCCCAGGGACTCTTCTACTCCAAATCTCATGTCCCTCATAGCACCTCCACCACTTAGACCCATGTCAAGGTCATTACCAATAACTGCAATAATCTCAGTTTCACAAACTTGACTCCACACAGCTCACTCAATATAGTGTACAAATTCCAGTAACATCTGTCCCACCAGAACATCCAATCCACTGATCCTATTATCTTTTCACATTCACTCACCCAATTTGCATCCTTTTTCTTACTTTCTTAATTTAAACCCATGACCAATAATTCAAATCAATCTTTTGCATTCACCCTCAAATATCCTGGCGTTCTCTCTATTCATTAACATTTTCTTGGCAAAACCTCAAATCTAAGTCCAAATTTCCACCTAGACTCTGCTGAATCTGAATATGTGTGTGTGTATGTATACACACGAAAAAAAAGACCATGCCTGCTCTTCTCATTTTGATTTCATGGTTATAATGTGGCAATTTTCTCCTAAAGATGGCTAACAATCATACACTTCCCTAACCCATTTCCTTTCACGTGCTCTTAAACATCTATTTCACATCTTTTCCGGTTCCCTAGATCCTCTAAAACTTCCTCCCCATTATCATTCTCAAAAAATGATCTTGCTTCCTATTTCACTGAGAAAATTGAAGCAGTCAGAAGAAACTACCAAATGGTAGAAGGAACCACCAAATCTGTACCTATTTGCATATCTATATCTTGACTTCCCACCTTATTTCACCCAACTAAGCATAAATGTGATATTGTGATTTATAAGAAATATATATTTGGTCTTCCTCCCGGTTTCTGACTCAGAGTGCCTAAAATCCTGGGAATTTCCTAAATTTATGAGCGTAATAAAGCTGTGTTTTATTTTTTGAATGAGGTGACTTGTGGAGGTACCCAGGGATGAGGGCTGGTTTCCAGGAGAACCAGCCATGTGATTAGAGTGTTGGAACTTTCAGTCCCATCCCAACTTCTGTGGAGGTTGGATCAATCACCAATAGTTAATGATCTAATCAACCAAGCCTATGTAATGAAGCCACCATAAAAACCCAAAAGTTAAGTCATAGGAATGTATTGTACAGCAACAAAGAAACACACAAATAAAAAGGACCAGAGCTTCCAGTTTAGTGAACACCTGGAGATGCATGGAGAGAGGCACACCTGGAGAGGGTACAGAAAACCTACACCCTTTTCCCATACCTTGTCTGTGCATGTCTTCCATCTGACTGTTGCTGAGTTAAATTTTTTTATAGTAAGCAGGGGATCCAGAGAGTAAAATGCTACTCTGAGCTCTGTGAGCTGCTCTAGCAAATAACTGTAACAGGAGGAGGGGGTCATGGAAACCTCCAATCTATAGCTGGTCAGTCAGAAGCACAGGTGACAACCTCGGCAGCAGCGGCTGACATTTGAAGTGGAGGACCGGGGACTGGGGGGAGTCTTGTTGGACTGAACCCTTTACCTGGGGAATCTGGTACGATCTCCACATAGATACTGTCAGGATGGAATGAAACTGAGTTGAACTGTAGGACACCCAGTCAAGAGGCTGGAGATTCACTTGTTGATGTCGGCGGGAAAACCTTCCCAAAACACGTTGGAAGTTGGGTCCCAAAACACGTTGGAAGTTGGGTCCCAGAACACAATTAATAATCTATTCCTCCATCCCCTCTTACACTGAGCTTACAAGATCGATGCTTCAGCTAACTTCTCCTATCACTCCTACATCATCAGTTATTTTCAGTGTTCTTGCCCTGCTCCACAAGCACGGTATTATTTTTCCTATTGTTTTTCTCTTGAAGCAACTTGTCCTGCCTTCTCTCTCCTTTACCAAACAAAACACAAAAATCTTGAAAACATACTTATGCTTAATCTCCCTAATTCCTCCTCTTTTATTCTCTCTCAAACCCACTTCAACTGGATTTTGATTCCTTTTCCTTCAACCAAAAGTGTTATTGTCTGCCCCATCTGTCACTGTCAGTGCTTGAACGATAGGTTATAATCTACTGATAACCAGTTTTTGGCACAGTTAATCACTTCCTTCTCCCTCATATGCCTTCTGGACATTGCTTCTAGGACACCAAATGCTATCGGCTTTTATACTACCCCACTGGAAAATTCTCTCCATAGATCTTTGCTGGTCTCTTTATTCTCCCTTACCTCTTGATGTAGAAATAACCTGGGCTTCAAGATCTCATCATATCATATGGCTCTAACTACCGTTTTTTTGCTAGTGATCACCAGACAGCACCAAGCCCACTCAGACATGTATTTATAACTGCCTGTGTGGCTCTCTGGTGGATGTTTCAGAACCATCCTAAACTTAACATGCAATCTCCTGAACTCCTCAACCTCCTTCCCACTAAGTTTGTTTCACCTGAAGTCTTCTCCAGCCTAGTCCCAGGCTCCAATATATTTTGCCTGAATTCATGCAGTTCTTTCTTAAATTGCCTCTTTGCTTTCACCCTCATCACCTAGAGTCTACTCACAACACTGCAGTCAGAGGCATTTAAAGTCAAAATCAGGTCCTCTTACTCCTCTAATCAAAGGCCTGCAATAACTCCCTTTCCCACTGAGTAAGCAATAAAGATCTTGGGATGACTGACAGGACCCTACATCATTTGCCCCTTAATTATTTTTTCTGTTAATAGTCCTTATGTTGTTTAGTATTTCTGTGTGTATTGGCCTTCTTGCTGTTCTTAGAACATAACAAACATTCTCCCGTCTTAGTGTTTGTGCAATGTCTGTTCTTATTGCCTAGATGCTCTTCCCACAGACATCTGTGTGGTCACCTCCCTGATCATCCCCAAGAGTTTGTTCAAGTATCACATCCTCACTGAGACTTAACCTAACAATCCCTACTAAAACTGCATCTTCTACTCCAAACCAGTATTCCTAATTCCCTTTGTTCTGCATTTTATTTTGTTTTTCAAAGCATATATTGCCTTCTAACACACCACTGATTTATTACAATTATGTTATTGGTTACTTTCTGTCTTTTCTTCCTTAGAGTGTAAGCCTCATAAGAGCAGGATATTTTTATTGTTCACTGATGTAGCCTAAGTACTTATAAAAGTAGCAACAACAAAAGCCTTAGCACTTAGTAACTGCTCAAAAAACACTACTTGAATGAATGGACATATTTTAATACAAACATTTAAGATTTGCTATGTAAAACAATATGACAAAACTATTTCTTAGAAGTATAATTAAGTCTGTTCTATTGAAATATAAACCTGGAAATATTTCTGGATATTTTAGAATGATTTTTGGTAATGCTCTAACTAAATTAAGAATAGTTTCTGGTACCCTATTTTTAAAGCAACATGAAAGAATATGTATAAATCTTTGGCTGCAATATTAAAGTCTAAATAAAAACATTCCAAAAGTAAGTTAACATATGTTGTGCAAATTTAGTCTTTGAATTACATACATGGCATTAAGAAATGTGTTAAAGTTAATAAAGACCATTTATGACAAACCCACAGTTAATATCATACTCAATGGTTAAAAGCCAAAATGTTTTCCTCTAAGATTAGGAACAAGACAAGGATGCCCGTTCTCACCACTTCTTTTAATACAGTATTGGAAGCCCTAGCTAGAGCAATCAGACAATAAAACAAAACAAATTATTCCAAATTGGAAAGGAAGAAATAAAACTGTTATTACTTGCACATGACATGATGTTATATATAGAAAGCCCTAAAAACTCCACAAAAAACTATCAGAATGAATAAATAAATTCAGAATAGTTTCAGGATACAAAATTAATATACAGAAATCCGTTGCATTCTATACACTAATAATGAACTATCAGAAAGAGAAATCAAGAGAACAATACCATTACAATTTTATCAAAAGGAATAAAATATCTAGGAATAAATCTAACCACAGAGGTGAAGGACCTGAACTCTGAAAACTATAAGACATTGATTAAGGAAATTGAAAACAATATGAATAAATGGAAAGATATTCCATGTTCATGGATTGGAAGAATTAATATTGTTAAAATGTTCATGCTACCCAAATCAATCTACAGATTCAGTGCAATCCATATCAAAATACCAATGGCATTTTTCACAGAGCTAGAACAAATAATCCTAAATTTTGTATGGAACCACCAAAACAATTTTGAGATAGAAAAAAAAAAGCTAGAGGAATCACATTCCATGACTTCAGGCTATACTACAAAGCTACAGTATTCAAACTAGTAAGGTACTGACACAAAAACAGACACATAGATCATTGGAACAGAGTAGAGAGCCCAGAAATAAACCCATATACTTATGGTCAATTAATCTGCATCAAGGAAACAAGAATATACAATGGGAAAATGACAGTCTCTATAATAAATAATGTTGAGTAAACTGGACAGCCACATGCAAAAGAATAAAACTGGGCTATTTTCTCACACCATATACAAAAGTAAACTCAAGATGGATTAAAGACTCAAATGTAAGATCTGAAACCATAAAACTCCTACAAGAAAATATAGACAGTACACTCTTTGGCATTGGTCTTAGCAATCTGGGGGATCTGTCTCATCAGGCAGTGGCCACAAAAGCAAAAACAAACAAATGGGAACTAATCAAACTTGAGAGCTTTTGCACAGTGAAGGAAACCATCAACAACAAAAAGGCAATCTTCTGAATGGGAGAAGATATTTGCAAATGATGTATTCAAAAAGGGGTTAATATCCACAATATATAAAGAACCCGTATAACTCAATATCAAAAAAACAAACAAACAACCTGATTTAAAAATGGGCAGACGCCCTGAATAGGCTTTTTTTTTTCCAAAGAAGACATACTGATGGCCAACAGGCACATGAAAAGATGCTCAAGATCACTAATATTCAGGGAAATGAAAATTAAAACTACAGTGAGGTATCACCTTATACCTGTCAGAATGACTACCATCAAAAAGATAAGAAATAACAAGTGTTGGTGAGGATGTGGAGAAAAAGAAACCCTTGTGCACTGTTGGTGGGAATGTAAATGGGTGCAGACACTTTGGAAAACAGTATGGAGTTTCCTCAAAAAATTAAAAAATAGAGCTACCATATGATCCAGCAGATCCACCCCTGGGTATTTATCCAAAGAAACTGAAAACATTACTTCAAAAAGATATTCACCCCAATGTTCATAACACCATTATTTACAATAGCCACAATATGGACGCAACCTAAGTGTCAATAGATGAATAGATAAAGAAGATGTGAGTTTATATCACAATAACATCACATAGGTTTACTGATGCAGAAAGGCCAAAGCCATCTGTTAAAATTTATGTTAAGCTTCATCACAGAGCTCTGATTCTCTTGCTATATTAAACCAGAATTGAATTGGGGAAGGATGCAGTTTGATGTGATAACACACAATGAAACATTACTCACCCGTAAAAAATGGAATTTTGCCATTTGCAACAATATAGATGGATCTGGAGGGTATTATGCTTAGTAAAATAAGTCATACAGAGAAAGACAAATACCATATGATTTCACTTGTATGTGGAATATCAAAATAAAACAAATGAAAAAACATAAGAAAAAAGAAGCAGACTCACAGATACAGAGTACAAACTAAAGGTTACCAGAGGGGAGAATGGTAGGTGGAAAGAACAAAATAGGTAAAAGTGAATAAGAGGTACAAACTACCAGTTATAAAATAAATAAGTTACAAGGATGTAATGTACACCACAGGGAATATAGTCAATATTTTACAGTAACTTTGTATTATACCAAATACCAAATTACTGTGTTGTACATCTGACACTAATATAATACTGCAAGTCAACTGTAGTTTAATAAAAAGTTAAATAATTACAGTGCATATGTTAAGTGCTGTAACAGAGAAGTGGACCAGTGCTACAGGAGCACAGAGGACAACCAGAGAAGAGATGACCACTGCCAGCCAGAGAGTAGGTTCAGTGAGGGGGTGACACCTGAACTAGAATTTAAAGGAAAAGTAGAAGTAGGCCAGGTGGAGGAAATGGGAAGACCATTTTCCATGTAGTGAGAAAATCATAGAGGAAGAGAGCAACACATGAAAGAGCTGGACAAAGTGACTTCTAGCAAGAGTTCAATGTGACCAGAGGTAGGATCATTTAGAGGAAGATGATCTTGGAAAGATAGTCGGGGAAAGTAGACACTATCCTATAGAACAAATCCTATAGGATAAGCTACACTATAGTGATGTGTCATTAAAGGTTTATGAATAGAACGTTACGCCAGATTTGCATTTGAAAACAACTAGCTTTAGAAGCAGTATAATTGCGTAACTGGGAAAAGCAAAGAAAGAAGCCTCAGGAAAACCAGGCATAAGACCATTGTCAAGAGACATGAGGGCCTTAACTTCAGACACTGGGAATAGGGATGAAGACAAGATGACACATGCACAAAATATTCAGATGATGGAGAAAAAAGGATTTGGAAATTGAGTTGCTTTGGGGAATCAGGGCAATCTGCTAGCATGATGAGAGCAGAATCCAGAATGCAGTGCCTCCGGGAGTGGATGGAAGTAAGGAAGGGGTGGCCATGAGGATAGATGACTCTTTCCAGGAGCTGGAAGGTGCTGGGAAAAGCATCAAGGACACAGCAGACTTTAAATTCCTCAGCTACAGCGAGCATCTTGGAGGTGTCAGTCTGTTTCAGCTTGTGTGGGAGGGGCAGGAAGTCCATCTGAAGCGGAGAGTAGGTTCTGGGATTGGAGGCAAGCTCGCCAGTCAGTCGGACGTTGGGCTCTGCTGCTGCTGATCGTAGACATTGAGCTGCTCTCCCCTCCCGCTTTGCTTTTTAAATCTAGGTGCTTTCCTTGGACTTTAGTTTGAAAAGATGGAAGGAATTAAGTATCCTTCTGGTTCAAAAATTTAAAGAAAGATTTGTGTCAAAGTTAACAGGGTCAAAGTTAACCCTGGTTTAAAATATATTAGTAAATTTGAACATTTAAAAATATGGAAACATTTGCCTGTCAGAAATGTTGCAAGTCAAAGGAGGGGCCTATCCTTCTGTCAGTTACCTCTGTAAAGGGAAAACTGGAACCAAGCAGAAGCCTCCAGGCCCCGCTCCCGCCAAGTACAAAGGCCCCTGCACGTCTCCTGCCTCTGGTCGTAGGAAAGCTGAAGTCTCCCAGGCCTCCCTGAGTCACAAAGAGTGGCCTCGAGCAGTTAACGATCAGGAAAACAGAGTCACAGACTCAGTGTCTGATGCACCTTCCTGAGTTGTTTTACAGATACTGTAACTGCCACCAGCGGGAAAAAGCCAGACTGCAGCCATGACATGAGCTACTCCAACTTGAGCAGTAGTGAGTCTATGGCCAGCACGATTCCAAGAACTGGCCTCAAGCGAATGGGATTAACACGATTGCTCATAATAATCTATGTCTTTGTGGGCATCAAAATAATTGTAGCTTGCTCTGTAGAGGAGCAACTAAAATTGTCAGCAAAGAGATGCTACGGACCCATGTTGACATCCTCCGGTCTGAGAATACAGCGCCCCATGTCAGCATGAAGAAGTGACAGAAGATGGACCTTCACCCCTGATCCCATAGAAATGGAATGATGTCTGACGGGGGATTTTTAAGCAGCTCTTTGCAGGAAACCGCCCTCAGCAGGAAGCCCCTTTCCTTGTCACTTTAGCAAAGCTACATTGTAACTAGCTTTTAAACTAGGCGCCCCCATGCTCTGCTCATCTCCAGACCAAACACACCATTCAAATCTTGTGATCACACAATGCCTTGCCTAACCTGTTGGTTTTTTCCGTAGATCAAAGAGGTAAAAATGAAGAATAAGTAATGAACAGATGACCAGATCCCTTCCCTAGCTTCCCTTTGAGTAATCTGGCAAACAAAGTGTGTGAACAAGCTGTGTGAACAAGATAGCAGCTAAAGAAAGGTCACAAGGAGTTGACAAGCCTGCACACAGTGGGGGGCGGCGATAGCTGTGACCGCCTGTCTCCATGATTAACTAAGATTACTTCCTTTTTTCCCTTTAAAAGCTTTCGTGGCCCAGCAGAATATTTGGAGTTCGTTTCTGAGAACACTGAGCCTGCCTTCTCTCTGATTAATCTTTTAATCAGAAAGATTGCCAGCTTTCTGATTAAAAGCATTTTCCATTTCTACCAGCACTGGCCTCTTGGGTGTTGACTTGGGAGTAGAAAGCAGCGGGACCTGAGTTCAGTAACAAACCCACTGCTAGGAGCCTAAGGAGTGCAGGGGGCATGTCCATGCCTGACACTCCCAGTCTGAGCTGGAGAACTAGGGGGAAGAGTGGGAAATGGACAAGGATGAAGATACACCAGCTCAAACCGCATCCTTTTCCAATTCAATTCTGACTTAATATTAGCAAAAGAAGCAGAGCTCTGTGAAGACACGTAACATAAATTTTAACAGATGGCTTTGGACTTTCCTCATCAGTAAATCTACTAATGTTATTGTTCTTAAAAGATTCTGTATATATTATTTTTATATATTTAGATAACCATTATAGAACAATAAACTTGTTCCTAACTGCTGGATATAATTTTAACTAAATTAGTTTCTATCAAAACGACTTTAAGACATATAAGCTAGTGTTGTTTCAGTTGCTCTTTGTTATGTGTGACATATCCTATTATTCTGGCTAAAAGAAATTTTACTCTATAGCAATTACTTCTTAACGTAATTTTGTATTCGCATCTTATATTAAATTTAAATATAAATATGTTTAAAATAAATAAAAGCTAACTAAATTATTAATATACATTTTGAACAAAATCATTCTTAAATAACCATGGTAAAGATCAATACACTTCCAGTCAATACATTTATGGAGAACCTATTATGTACAGGGCATTATTTTGGGTACTCTTCGGAATATGAGTCAGATGGTATAGTGCATTAAACTCAGTTTTGTAGAGGAAATAAAATACACATATATATTTATTAAAATAAAAAGGGCATCTGGAGTATGAGGTAAAGAGGAAGCATTAATTATCTTCTATGAATGGCATCAGGATAAAGGTAGTTCTTCCAGATGAGGGGATTCATATATATTACACACTTATTCCAGAGACTTGTTCAGTGTGCATTTTCTTATTGATGCACAAAACACTTTGTAAGAAAAGACAAATGTTAGACTTACTTTACTGATAAGATTTTTTTAATCAGTTTTTAGTCAGTTTTTTGACCATCTTAGCTAATAAATGAGATATGTAAAACTCCAAATAGCTGTCTTATTCAAACATCATGCTCTTTCACCTATTACATTTAGAAAAAAGCTAATAATTGAATTGATTTTGAAAGAAGAATGAAAATTCAACATGGAGAATAGAAAGAAGAGAAGGAATTTTTTTTTTTTCAGTATGGAACCTTTAGCTTAACGTGATTACGGTACATCTGCAGTAATGGAGTAATCCTTTTACAAATGCAACTAGAAGAAATGATGACACAATTAAACTGGCATTTGGTGTGAATCCATAGGTGTTTAAACTTCAAATCCAGCCAAGAATTTTGTTACAATCTCTTTCAGCTTTGCGTCCGACTCTTCTGACTGAGATCTTTCCATCAGCCCAGATTTTGCCCAACAGGGTTTGGTCTTGGCTGATAACATGAAACAAGAAAGCATTCTCAAACTTTGTGATCTTGCTGGGCTCCAGCTTATCAAGATACCCCTGACATCTGCATAGATAACAGACACTTGCTCTTCAATAGCCATGGGACTCATGTACAGGTCTTGAACTTCTTTTGTTAAATCTATTTCTACATGTTTTATTCGTTTTGATGATATTGTTAAGTAGAATCATTTTCTTAATTTTATTTTCAAATTGTCCATTACAAGTGTATATAAATACAGTTGATTTTTGTAAAAAAAAAGAAAAAATAGCCATGGGACAATACCGTCCTTGCCTCAGCAACTCGGTCAGACGCACACCACGACTCAAGGGTGGTTGAGTGGCAACATCGAGGTCAGAACCAAACTGGGCGAAAGCAGCAACCTCTCAATACTGAGCCAATCCCAGTTTCATGGTACCTGCCACATGTTTCATGGCCCTGGTTTGCACAGCAGATCTGATGGGATACAGACAAACCAACGTTAATGGCAGGATGGATACCTTTGTAGAACAATTCAGTCTCCAAGAAGATCTGTCCATTAATGATGGAAATGACATTCGTTGGAATGTAAGCAGACACAACACCAGATTGTCTTTCTATGACTGGTAAAGCAGTCAATGAGCCACCACCAAAAGAATCGTTCATTTTGTCTACTCTCTCTAGCGGTCAGGAGTGTAGGGAGAACACATCACCAGGACAGGCTTCACGACCAGGGGGTCAGCGGAGCAGCAGAGACGTCTGACAATAAGCAACAGCCTATTTAGATAACTCATCGTAGATGATCAAAGCGTGTTTGCCATTATCCCTAAAACATTCTCCCATAGAACATCCAGAAGAAGGAGCCAGGCGCTGAAGTGGGGCAACATCCGAGGCAGTAGCTGAAACTACAATAGCGTACTTCATGGCGTCTGCATCTGTAAGTCTCTTCACTAACTGAGCAACTATGGCTCTTCTGACCAATAGCAACGTAGATACAGTACAGCTTCTTCTTTTCCTCAGATCCATCATTGACTCATTTCTGGTTAATGATTGTGTCAATAGCAATTGATGTTTTGCCAATGTGTCAGACGCCAATAGTCAGCTCACGCTGACCTCGACCAATTGGCACCAGCTGTCCACAGCCTCAATGCCAGTCTACATTAGTTCCCGCACAGAGATTGGGGCTTTCAGGCTAACTCGCCTTTGCATCTTGGAACCAACTGGACCCTTTCCATCAGTGGCATTACCAAGGGCATCTGCTACAAGACCCAAAAGCTCCTTGCTGACTGGAACATCCACAGTAGCTCCAGTTCTGGTCACAATATCTCCTTCCTCAATTAGTTTATCATTTCCAAACACGACAACACCAACATTGTCAGGTTCCAAGTTCAGAGACATACCCTTTAAACCTGAAGAAGACTCTACCATTTCTTCTGTTTGAACATTTCTCAGCCCATGTACATGGGCAATACCATCACCAATACTTAAAAACGTGCACAGTCTCTTCAAGGTCAACAGAGGTGTCACCAATAATAACAGAGGACACCTCAGCAGTGCCAGTCTTCCGAAGACGAGATATAGAGGCATGGAGATTCCTTGCAGCAGCGAAGGATGATCCCAAAGCATTTTTGGAGACCATCCCGGCCTGCCCAGGGAGGGCGCGGGCCACAGCCGCTGCGACACGCACGGACTGCATCTTTGCAGGTCCTCCTCAAGTGCTTCCTCTGCGTTCGCAGCCTTGGGACTGACTGGGAGAGTGGGAGCTTTGGTTCAGAAGGGCATGAGCAAATCTGAAGTCAAGAAGTTTTAGGGATGATGTGGGTAATAATGGGTGTTTTTCTCTCTTGGATATAGGATCTATGCAGAGAAGTACAGTAATAGATATTTGAAAAATTATTTTGTGCCCAGATGGTAAATATCTTTGAATGCTGCAATGATGACTATGCCTTATTCCAGAGATAACTGGACGTTCTTGCAAGTTTTTGATCAGATAAAAATAAATAAATAAAAATAGAGTATGCGGAACTGTACTTAAGGAGTACAGGGAAAAGTGGAGGTAGGTAGATTCTGAAAGAGAGATCATTAGGACATGAACCGGAGTAATAGGAACATGGTGGTGGGGAGCAAATGAGGAAGTCATTTCAAAGGCAAAGAGAGGGACTTCCCGGGTGGTCCAGTGGTTGAGACTTTGTCTTCCAATGCAGGGGGTGCGTGTTCGATCACTGGTCGGGGAGCTAAGATCCCACATGCCTCATGGCCAAAAAACCAAAACACAAAACAGAAGCGATAGTGTAACAAATTCAATAAAGACTTTAAAAAAAAAAAAACAAAAACAAAGGCAAAGAGAGTCTTGAATAAAACATAAGGCATATTATTGGACTGTTGTCAGATATTGTAGAAAATGAAAATCGAGAATTAATGAAAAAATCGTCTGGCAAATTGTTTAATTCTAGATTACTAAAATTAAAAAATCCTTCAAAATGTTCAAAAATTTTAAGAAAACTATAAATTTTAAAAAATAATTAAAAACTGAATGATCGTCAGGAGTAAAAACAAAGATGTATCAAAAATGTTAACAGCTGAGCTTCTAAAAGAAAAAAATTTTTAAAACATTCTATTTATGAGAGATTTGTTGAGTGCTTACAAATAAATATTTGGAAAAGATATTGACAAAAATTTTAAAACATAAAAAGAAAGCAAGATAAAAAACACTAAAAATTATAAGCCACAAAAACTTTTCAAAATATGTGCACACAAGTTTCATATAAAAAATCTGCAATGACACACTTTAATGGGTAATGTCCACCTATATTCTCCATTTCTGAGTGTATCATCTTAGCTACTGACACAATAAAACAATGACAAATGCCTCCTCAAAAAGCCTGATTTTCAACTACGGTCAACTATTAATTATCTAAGAATACATGGAACAGCTGGAAAATTAACACTGGTTTAATTACCATAATATATTTGAAAAGTATAAAGAAATCAAAATAGCTACGAATCAGTAAAATTACTATTCTTTTTTTTTTTCCTATCAAGTCTTTTGTATCAGCATAATGTTGTAAACTGAATACTTAATTTGTGATCGGGAAACCGCACTCTTATCGCAGCTCTGGCTTTAATCCGCTGGGTGTAATGATCATGCCAATTTCTCTTCAGTTTTCTTCCTGATTTCTAAAACTTGAAGGAGCTGAAGTAAGATGCTTAAATATCAGTATAATACTTTCAGAAAAAGAGGTTAAAACAATCTTAAAAATATTCCAAATAATTATTAAGGTTAAAGAGGTTACTTACAGATGTGAAATTCAGAAAGCATGTGTTTTCTTTCTGAAATAAAAATGCATATCCCAGTTTGATGGCCAAAGGAAAATTCTTCCATAATAGGTAGTTCATCCTTGTGGATGCATGTGAAGGGAAGCAAACTATGCCACTTTGGCATATTGATTATTTTGGATTAATGTTATTTAAAAAACAGCAGGAGCAAGAAGGACCCTCTGATGCGCCTTTGTTCCTGACGAAAGCAGGACATAAATGTTCCATGTGAAAGGTACCCTCTGTGCACCAGGAGTACAGAGAAGTACTTCTTACCAGAGAAGGGAATTCAGGGCAGAGAAAGCTGGATGAACAAACCATGTTACTTTTTCACTAATAAGCCACTCCAAGCTCAAACCCCTTTATTTTTGTCAATTCTTCACAAAGTTATTGACTCTTTGTCAAAGATATAAAATCTGCCTCCTTTGGTCATTTACTTGAGTCTCATATTTTTATGAGCTCCCGTACATAAGAAATTAAATTTGTTTTTCTCCTGTTAATCTGTCTTATGTTAATTTAATTATGAGACCAGCCAAAGAACCTAGAAAGGACATTTGACATTATGTATATGGCTGCATTAACCATGAATGTCTGTGTCCTCTGGACATTTGTAAGAATCTCTTTGGGTGTCCACCTAGATCCTGAACCATAAGATATGGGCCCACTTCAACGCTTTTGCATAATGTCAACCATTTTCTCACAACATTTCTACAAATTTACAAACCAATAAGAAAAGAGTAAGCACGTCTTTGCTCCACATCCTTATATTTGTCAGACTTCTGAATTTCTGCCAGTATAGTGGTTAAATGATATTTCATTGTGGTTTTAATTTCTAATCCCCTAATTTCTACTGAGGTTAAGGAATTCTTGTTCTACTTTTTTGTTCTTTTCCTTTGAATTTGCAAGATACACATAGCAATATCTATTTTGGGCTTTTCAGTGTTTTCCTATAATATTTTGGAATTTTATACGTCAAAATATTGTATAGGTTTTGTTAGATTAAATCCTCAGATTTTAAAAAATTTGGGGTGCTAGTATAAATATTGTCTTTAAAAAATTATGTTCTCTATATTCTTCTGGTAGGTGAAAAGTAACTGAACTGATCTTGTACATTGAATGTCTAAAATCTTTGCTAAACTCTCCAATCTTAATTTTTTATCTATACTTTCATCTAGATTTCTACCAAAATCATTATACCATGTGAAAATAATGACAACTTGATTTATTTTCTAATATTTTAATATTTAATAAGTTCATTCCGTCAATTAAACCTCATTTGGCCATGAAGTATATTTATTTCTCAATAAATTGCTACATTTGGTAGCTAATGTTCTGCTTAGAATTTTTGATCTGTGTTTATAATTGAGTTTTATTTATAATGCCTTCATCCCAATATTTTTTACTGATTTTAACATCAATGCTACATGAGTCTCATGAAATAAGCTGTAGATTCTTCACTTTTCCTTTTCTTTGGACAATGGGTTTAATATCACAATTTATTCTCTAAATGTTTTTAGAACCCACTGGTAATGCCTTTTGTGAGTTGGTTTTCACCTGTTGGAAGATTTTTAAACTACTGATTCAATTACTACAATGGTTATCTACTTCAGGTTTCATATTTCTCCTTCAGTTAATTTTGGTAATGGAATTGTCCATTTCATGTAAGCTTCAAAATGCATTGACATCAAGTTAATAATATATTTTTATCACATTTATTTCTCCAGCTTCTGGCATTATGTCCTCTTTTCACTCCTAATGGAGTTTGTTTATATTATCACTTATGTTCCCTTGATGAACCCTGCTAGAAGTTGATCCTGTTTATTTTATTTTATGCTTAAGAATAAACTTTGGCTAATATGATTCTAAATATTATATGTTTGTTTCATTATTTTTTTCTGAACTTTTGTTTTTCCTTCCTTTTACTTTCTTATTTTTATTCATTAACTTTCAGCTTTTTTCATATTAAACCTATACATTTCCTTTCAGCATTACTTTAACTGCATCCCACAAATATTGATATGGAGTGCTTTTGTTATATGTCAGCTCCAAATAAGTCCTAATTTCCATTATGATTTTAAATGCAGTAAGAAATTATTTCCTAGTATATTTTATTTTTTTAATTAGGTGGGATTCATTTTACTTTTATTATTTAATCTGCCTAATTATATTATTGTCAGTAACATCATCTGAAGGAAAGCAGTCTTGAAATTTGTTCAGGTTTATTCAATGTTACAAAATCTATGTTGAAGAAGCTCTCAGATTGCTTGAAAATAATAAACATTTTAAAGTTGTTGCAGGAAACGTTTTATATATGTTTTGGCAATGTTTTATATATTTCATGAATTCTATTCTTACATTTATTATGTACTTCCTTTCTTCTGCTTACTTAATGTATAATTTCTTCTTCATTTTCTATATCTTAAGGAGAAAGTTCAGATCATTAACTCCATACCTTTTTCTTTTCTAATATAGGCATTTAGTGCTCTAAACATCCCTCTAGGAAGTATTTTAATTACATTGCACAAATATTGATTTGTTGTGTTTTCATTTTTATTCTGTCAAAAATACTTCTAATTTTTCTTTCAAAGTTGTCTTTGACCTATAGGTTATTTAGAAGTATACTTTCCAGTTTCTAAATATTTGGAGGGTTTTTTTTTTTAGTTACCTTTCTGTTACTGATTTTTATATCAATTCCTTTGGTGAGAAAAGATACCTTGTATAATTTGAATCCTTTAAACTTGTTTTATGGCAAAAAAATATGTTCTATCTTGTTAAATATCCCATGTTCACTTTAAAAAGATGTGCATTCTGGTGTTTTGGAGTGGATTTTTCCATAAATGTCAATTAGGTCAAGTCTGTTTGATAGTGTTGTTCAAGTCCTATAAATTATTCCTGGTTTTCTACATAGATGTTCTTTAAACTATTAAGAGCAGGGTGCTGAAACCTCAGATTGTAATTGTGTCTTCAACTGTTTTTCCCTACAGTTGTATAACATTTGTTTCATTTATTTTGAAACTTTATTTTGCAATTTATAAATTGCATACACCTTTAGGATTGTCATATCTTTTTGATGAATTAATCACTGTATTTGTTTGTTGTCTATTGCTGCATAACAAATAACTCCAGAATTTAGCAGCTTAAAAAACAAAAATATTTTATCTCATAAGAATGTGAGTCATAAACCTGGGCATGTCTTAGTTGGTGCCTCCTTCTCAAGATCTCACATGAATTTTCAGTCCTACGTTAATATACCTATAGCAGTGGTCTCCTGTGACAGCTTGACTGTGGGTGAGGATCCACTTCCAAGCCTTCTCGCTTGGTTATTGGCAGCCCAAGGCCCCTCACTAGATGAGTCTTTCCACAGGAATGACTTATGAAGAGCTTCTGGTTTCCCCATGGATGATCGGGCAAGAATCTGAAACATAAGCAACCCTCTTTTCAAACCCTGATCACAGAAGCCACGTCACATCACTCTGCCACGTTCTACTTTATGTCAGCAGATACATCCCACACTCCAGGGGAGGTAATTACACAAAGACCTGAGGATCAGGTGGTGGAGATGCTTGGAGACCACCTTAAAGGCTACCAAGCTTGGTCCTTATCTTGAGCACAGCGTAAGTAAACACCCTTAGGGAAGGAAATAGCCAGCCATCATCAGCTTACCTCAGAAGGTCTCTTACTCTCTAGAATTTTAATTCATCTAGTCCTTGTGGTTTCTCCAGACTTCTGATGTCTTCAAAATATTAGCTTTGTAAGAAAAAATATTATTTTTGTAATGCATCTGTGTTTTCTAGTTGTTGCACTGAGATCTGCCCTTACCTCCTAGCTGGAAGTGAAACATTTTATCTTAATATATTCTTCATTCTTAAGGTTCAATTTGGTTCCTTTTCAGGACTCTTCGTTCATTTTTATGGGATCTCTTTTCCTTAATTATATTTTCAATTTTCTCATATTTCAGAAAATATATGTTCTGAAAACTCTATTGATAACATCTGCTTAAAAGTGTTGAGGGAAATATATATCTCATGCTTTAATATACCTGCAAAGAAATTCATAATCCTCAGAGGTTAAATATTAAATGAAGGCAGGAATCCATAAAGGTTTATATAACCCTAAAGCTGGCTTTTTCTTAAAAGTAGAATCATAATTTATGTTTTAATAATTTACACTGTAGTGTATCAATCACAGGCAGAAAATATCTTCAAGAAAAGAGTGTGTGAAAAGTGGATTGTATGAGGGGAAAATGCTTTTCCACCCCTAGGACAATATATTCAGAGGCACAGTGTTTGTCATATGCCATCTATTCTGAAAGGGAACATTCTCGTCCCCCATGGAACAAGATATTTTGGTTTTGTAATAAAAACCCTCTACATTGTAGCCTCTGTCTACCTATTCCAGTTTTCTAGTCACTTTCTCTGTTGTACTTAATGCTCTAATATCATTGTTTATATTTTTACATACTTCATGTTATTCCATATCCCGATACATTTGCTTGCTGTTTCTTCAGTCTGATAGTTCTCTTTCCCTATTTCTCATGGATAATTCATACTGTGTATGTGATTGCTTAACATTTGTTCCAACCTCTCTCTCTAGTATGTCTTCTTGAATTGTGGAAGCCAGAAAATTAAAGTGATATTTCCCTAACACTTTTGCCTCTCATGTAAGTCTATTAATCTTGTAAGTCTTGAGATCAGAACTTAATAACTAGGGAGAGAAAGAATGGGAGATTATAAGACATTGATTTTGTTAAAATCAAAGACAGATTTAGCTTCTGATTCAGGCAGCTTCCTGATGGTAGCAGAACAGTGTGGCTCTAGAGTGAATACTTGTGTGATCATTTCTCAGATCAGCAGATGGTTTCCTGATTATAACAGGTGTAGCAACTCAATTAACAACCCAGTCCTGTAGCACAGTTTTGGGGAATTTTTCTGGAAGCTTAGACTACAGTCTATTTCATCAGTACTCCCGATGATTAAATATCATTTAATGGTCCATGACAAATCCCTTTCTCTTTGAACAATTTGGAGAGAATTACATTCTTTGAAATAATAACCCCAGTTGGCATACCCATGCTTTAAAAATTGGCTCAGGTAATATCTCATCTCATTCAATATTTCAACACATTATTTTAGTACATTTTTTGTAAGTCCTCCACAGAAAGCCATGCTGTGTTAACAGTGTGCATTACTTAATTGTATTGACATTGTATCTTTTCAAGTCTGTTTTCCCCATTTCACTCTAAAGTATACTCCATAATGATAGAGATAGAGTGGGATAATCAAATAATTAGCTCAGAAATCCCATTAGGGGATTGCAGCTAGAAAGGGAACATTAGGGGGCTTTGGGAGACCACAGTAAGTTAATGATCACTCAAGAAAGCAGGTTTGCTTAACCACAAAACCAAGCCGGCTTGCGTAGTGACAAAACCATGCAACAGAAGCATGAGACATGTCTCAAAACAATAAAACAATGGTGGCGTGAGACCCACATCCTGCCCAGTGAGCTCAGTAAGTTAATGACCCCTAGGACATGCCCTTTGCACACATAAAAAACAATAATTTATGGAAAGGTGGCATTTCAAAGTGAAAGGCCCTCATTGTACTGAGACCTGAAATAATTTTTCCACAGTGCCATGACAGTCGTGGCTTGACCGTGTAGGGACAAGAAAACTCCCCTGCCCGACCTGGAGGCGGAGCTGCTGATGCAAGTGCAATGTCTACTCAAGAATGGGGAAGAAGGTGGTCCTTCCCTCTCTCCACTTCTCCTGTGATTATAAAAACGTAGCCCGCTAAGTACTTGGGGCAGAGCAACACTCGCCTGCCTGCTTGTAAGCCTCAAAAGTGTCCTATTCTAATAAATCACTTCTTATCTATCACTTTGCCTCTCGCTGAACTCTTTCTGTGCTGAGACATAAAGAACCGGAGTTCCTTGGAGCCCCCCGAAGCGCCACCTAGCGGTTTCAATTTCAGATTAATATCAAGGAAGTAGTTTAAAATAAACGTACACGGAACCTCACTGTGGCATGAAGTCCTGATCCACTGGCATTGCCTTCACGTCACCTCTTTTTTCATCCCGTATATTTATTAATTAACTATCAAACACGAACTCCATCTCTCATTTCACTTTACTCCTCAATTTTTTAAAAACTGTATCTTTATACTTACAGGGCAAAACTATTTGAAACAATCATTTCTTGCTGTAAGTTGCTTGTTTATACTTTTAGTAAAAATTCTTCCCTAATATTTAAAGTCATTGTATTGATAGAAAACCCACTAATTGCAATTATCATCTTAAGTAATAGATTAGTTGATGAATTATTTGTTGTAATTATAAGTCCTAGGCCGTAAGTTGCATTATTCACATTTTGTATTATTCACATTTTAGATGAGGAAATTTTGAGGCTTCTGGAGCCTCAGTAATTTTGTCAATACCCAGAAAGAGCTGAAGAGAGAAATCACAACTAAGTCTGATGAACTCCGCAATCAGCATTATCAATATGTCAAAACTTCTCATACAGGTGGGCCTCTGGGGTTTCTACAAGTGCATCTCAGTGACCACCACAGAGGAAGGGGAGCTCAAATGTGTGGTGGGTTAAGCCTCCCTGTGTCCTAATTCATACAGCTATACTTTAAAAAATCTATTTTATATATGGGGTTTTGACAAAGATTCTCCTCTTGATCAAACTTCAGTCAGGCTCCTCTGAACCCTATTTTCAGTGAGGCCTTGACCTTTGGACTTCTGTGTTTGTCCTTGCATCACCCAATTTTAGCAAATGCTAAGTGAGTTTAGTGAGAATCCCCACCCTTGATATCTGATCACCCTGGTCACCGTCAAGCCTGTTAGGTCAGTCTAGCCAGGTGGCCCCTCACCCCTGATGTTTCCTCGTAGTGACTTTCCATTCACTGACCGCCGGCCCCCGATCCCTTCACTATAAATTCCCCCTGCCCAGGCTGTATTCAGAATTGAGCCCAGTTCTACACTTGAGGCAGGAGATAGATGGGTACCAGGCTGAGCAGCAGGGGGGAGGAGAGCCCTGCCCAGATAGAAGGTAAGAGACCACATATTCCTCATTCTGGACATCAAGGAGACCTTCCCAACTACACATGCGCGGAAAGCCTCCTTGGAGGTCCAAAAAGGGAGGGAGCGCCACCCCAAAGTAGGTGATGTCAACCTACCCATAGTCCTCTTTGCTAGAATCCACCTTGGCTAAGAGATGCCTGTGCACACACAGGAGGACCCTGAGATTAACCAAACACGGACTTTGAATCAGGCAAAGCCAGACGATTGGTCAAAGGAAACCCGGAAGAAACGCCCCATAAAAGTGATTCAAACTACCACAAGGGCACGACTCTCCCTCTGAGCCCGCCCGTGTGTCTACCCACACGTACTCTTTATCCTCCTAATAAACACTTTACCTGCTTCACTACTTTCCATCTCGATGTGGAAATTCATTTCTACACAGCTGACGGGCCAGGACCCTTGTCACTGGCCGCTGGTCTAGTGGCTGGGATTTGCTGCTCTAACTTCCACAGCCCGACCTCAATCTCTGGCCGGGATCTGAAACCCTGCTTCAAGCCGCTGCAGGCAGAGGCCACCTGAGATCACACTGAGGTGTCCTTTCCGCTTTTAAAATAGTTCCTGTATAAAATCTGTTTTTACCACTTGAACTACTTTTAGGCTTTGGTTTTCTTTAACAGTCTCCACTTAAGATGTCACAGGTGGAAAGCATCATACAGCAAAAACTTCTAACCTATTGATGGTTGTTACATATGCAATATATCTTCATATAGAGGTTTCCTAAAAATAATTGATCCTGTATATTAGCTGCCTGTCAGTTTTGTAGCGTTTGACTACTGACTCTAGAAACAGTAATCTTAGATTTTTTAATAGTATGATCATAAGTAATTGAGATTCTAAAAGTGATGTGCTACCTTAATTTCTTTCCAGGTAACAAATGCTTGTAAAATAACCCTATAGGGAATAGGAGCAGGCAACTAGGTACGAGAAGAATTCATCTGCAAATCAAGCTTAGCCTTTGGAGTTATTAACATAACACGTATCAGAGCTTTGAACATCTGTTTGTTAAATCAGCTTTTATTGCTGATTCCCTTGGAAAATAACATTTGCAAATGACTACTACTTTTATGGCTTTGCTATTACCTGGTAAGCATATTGCTAAGAATTATTTAAGCCATTAGGGGCCTTAACATGGTATTACTGAATTACTTTATTGATCGTTTTACTTTGATTTAAGGACGATTTGCTCAAGTCATATATCATATTACATTTTGCTCTTAAGATCATTACATACAATTATGAAGCACCTAAATCAAGGAAACATAACTTATACATAGGCCTTTTATTTAAGATTAGAGTTGATTTGATATAGTTCTATATTAGCCCAGAAAGTCAACATGAGACTCTGTCTATTGAAGATTTCTTTGTAGAATGTGCACCTTTAGTCAGTGGGGAGTATTCTGTAAGGGAAAATTTGAGGCAGGAGGGTAAGCTGTAAATTTCATTCGATTTTGTCCAAGGACCTAACTCTCAGACATAATTGTATGTGTTCATAGGAGTGTCAAAAATTGATAAATTGCTCAAGCCCTACAACATGCTGAAGAGATTTCAAAATGGCAGACTACCACACAACGGAAGAAAAAAACATATGCACCACGGACCGTGTCTTCTCTCAACCAGCACACCCCAAGTAAGCAGATAATTCCTCAGTGTCTGTCCCACTGGAGATTATCAATGGCTCTAAAATATTCCTATTTGCTGCATCTCTGTCTACTCTCACACAGCTTAAATCACTTCATCATGCTCTGAACTGTCACAGGGACAAGTTAAAAACTCAGCTTTCTTTCACTAAGATGATATTTGTTGGGATTGAAGGTTGAAAAATACTAACTCAAGATTAATAAGGTAGATCTTTTCATTTAAAGTCCAATATGAAGAATAAACCAAGGATTCAAAGTATCTTAATATGGCTAACAGTAATCCAATAGTGATTCCAGAATTTTTGATCCCTAAAACAATGAGACTAGCAAAGATTTAATAGATTAAAATAATCTACTTTCAGGTCTTCTATAAGATTTTTTATTCTATTGAGAATCGGATGAAACTCCATTGGGACTACATTGCCTCTGACATGTACTAGTTTAGCCACCATACATATGTTATCTCATTTACAACACTGGTTGATATCTAGTCATAACTATAATTTGCAGATGAAGAAAATATATCTCACGAATTAAGATATTTCTCTCATAGATTCCATACACCAAAACCGAGCAAACTCCAATGGGCTTCGTGAAGTGTAGAATTAAATTCACCCCATTTTGTCTCACAGAAGATCCGAGATATCTCCTTTTTTCTCTATTTCTCCTCAGTTTTCATGGTAAATGGAAGCGTAATGTAGTGATTAGACCAAAGGTTCTAGAACCAGACCTTATGGGTTCCAATCCTTGGCCTTCTACATACTAGAGCTGTGACTTTAATACAGTGATTTAACTACTTCATGCCTCAGTTTCTTTATCTGTGAAATGGAGAAAATAACAATTCCTAACAAGTAATAGTAGCTGAGACGACTGAGTTAATAGAATTTGCAGAAGTACTGAGATCCATATAAATTAAAGCTGGAGATAACAGAGAACCTGATTGATTTATTTTGTTCAGCAAGTAGTTAGAGGTGGATAATGGTGCTATCAAAGAACCAGTCTGCCTCGACACTTTTGCTGGACCATTCTCTGTATGTGACTTCTCTTATCCTTAGAGCAGGATGAACACTGCCCACGCATATGCATGCCTGCATATCTGACTTTATACGCAGGAAGAAGAGGATTAGCCAAGCAGCAAAAGGAGATCCTCTGGAGAAGAATAAAGTTTATATCTCATCAGCAAGAACAGATTTAAATGTGTAGCCTAGCTGCAGAGAGGCTGAGTAATAAATGCTTTAGTTTTATAGCTCCTATGGGAGAGAAAGAGAAATGAATTGGTTATATTCAGACTGAGGGTTGAATAAGTCAACAAAATACACTACAGGTACATGATAAGAATGCAATAAATGTTAGTAAATAGAGCCATGTCTTCTCTCCGAACATCTTGCATTAGATTACTAAACTTACTCATCAGCACTTAGTCCAGAGTTTATTTGCAGTTTTGATTCAGTTGATTAGCTCAGTTTATTTCTGATCCCAATCTAAACTTCCAGGAGAGTGATGTTCAATTCCATGTTGGTCAAACTTCTATTCCTAAACTGGATATCTTCAACTTAGTTTGTGGAATATGGTCTTACTGCTGTTTTTAAAGCAACCATATATGCTGGGATTGGTGTTGATTGGTGGTTGGGGGGAAACGGGTACCTATAATGAAGGATGTGTGTTATGTCTCCCAGAATACATATAAAATTGATGGTAATTTCTGTTGGTGATTTCTAAGATATCAGAGAACAAGTGAAATCTAGCTTACCATGCCTGGTATATCACAAAAGGGATTAGACAAATGGCCATTAAAATGTTTGTTGATATTATTATTTCTGCAATATAACCATAAAACACTGTTTCAGACTCTAAGAGATAATATATTACTTATATGTGACAAAATATATTGCTACAAGTTTATTTTGCTTATGTCTAATACGTCAAATGCCCTAGTTCTTTGAAACATCATGTACGTTTGTGCAAAATACAGTATGTTAATTGGATGTCTGCCTAAAAATCTATGCTCTCTCAACAGTAAATAATTCATTTACCTTAAAGCATATTATAATTAGTATTATTGGAGAAATCTGACCACACATTTTAAAAACTAATCTGATATGTAGAAGGAAATTTCCATTTTATTTTATTAGTTTATAATCATAAAAGAATCGATTCATTTTCATATCCTATATATGGCTTTCTTAAAGTTAATAAGGCATAATAATTTTTCTAATATATATTGACTATTTCTAATATGTCAAATGCCCTTTCCAATGATATCACTAGAAAGGACATCTGATGTATTAGGAATAATCAATGAATATTAGCAAAAATTATGATGATTTATTAACTATTTAAGAAGATGATACATGGAATATGAGAGTGAAATTACATGTATTATACACATATATAAAATACATATATATATACATACTAGGTGGTTTTACCTATAGAGTTTCCCATAGTCTGGATGTTGCTGATTGAATCCACTTGGTGTGGCTTCGTGTTTCTTTTCAAAGAGGTTTTTCTTGTAAACTGGTAGTTAGCTTTAGAGTTTTGATCAGATTTGGGGTTGATTTTTTTGCAAGACTACATCATAGATGCTACTTTAAATTCTATCAGAAAGCACATAATGAGTAGTTGCCTCTTTCTCTATGGTGTTAGCCCTGATGATCTTTATATCATTTGATCTATTATTTCATGTTAAACTGTTGCATTCCATTGCAGTTATTACTATTTTTTAACACTCTTTTTTTCTTTTTAATGAGCAGTTTTAGGTTCACCGCAAAAAGGAGAAGAAAGTACAGAAATCGTCCATTTACCCCCTGCCACTATACATACATAGACACCCCCATTATGAACATCCCTCACAATAGTGGTACATTTGTTACAACTGATGAACCTATATTGACACATCTTTATCACCCAAAATCCGTTGTTTACATTAGAGTTCATTCTTGGTGTTGTACATTCTAGTGGTCTGAACAAATGTGTAATGACATATCTCCACTGACATAGTATTATACAGTAAATACTGTATAGTATTATACAGCATTTTCCCCATCCTGAATATCCTCTGTGCTCTACCTATTCAATTTTTTAAATTTTTTTAAGAAAAAATAATGAAAGAATATTAAAGGATTATTGCTTAAAATGTTACATGGAAACATGAAACTGGCTAAGTTAGAAAAATAGAAAGAATTTTTGCATTTTAGAGACACATGCTAAAACAAATATGGATGAAAAAAAGTGTTAACTGGAATTTGCTTCAAAGTGACTCTGGGAAGGGATGAGGTGGAGAGGACTATAGAAAACGTAATATTGATACTTACTGAGGTGGGATAACTACATGATGTTTCTTTATACTACTTCCTCTATGTCTCAAGTTTTCTATAATTAAAAGTTTAAAAAAGAGGAGAATGGGGGAAAAAATAAGTTATGCTGGGGATCCTATAGAAAGGAGCTTATTGAAGCATTGTTTGTTCACATTTCACATGATGTCTCTGTAGAGCCTAGAATTTCACTTTAGACCAAGGGTTGAATCAAAAAGAATAGGAGAACTGGCCAACATGCCTGTGAGAGTGAGAAAACTTATTTACAAATGCACCACAGCCAAGTTATATTCATGAAAAGTTCCAAATATCTGTCACCTACCCTAGCCATCTGTTTAGTTTCCTCATCCAATATTTTTCACATTAGAATATGGCAGAATTTCTGTTCTAAAAAGTGATGATATGTGATGGTAAAATGACTCAGTGTGGATGACTTAGAGTACCTTAAAGAAATGTGGGCATGGATCAGTTGGTAATTACATTTAGTTGATGCTAACACAGGGTCAAAATAACATTGATTTACTCTTCTCTCATGAAATTCAGAGGTAGTCAGTCTAAAGATGTTATGGCTGCTACACCATTTTACTAAGGTCACAAACTCCATCATCTTTTCTGATCCAATCATCAGGTCCACACACTGAACAGGAAGAAGGAACATTATGGGTAGAAATGTTTTCCAGTTCATCAGCCCAATGTTTATGAAATTTTCTGGAGGTCATAGGCAATTGTCTTTATTTTCCATGGTTTGAGCTTCCCTGATCTGCAAAGCAGCTGAATGAAAAAGGTAGTTTATTAACTCACAGATGCCCACTTGGAGTGATATAGAAGTTCACATATTGAAACAGAGGAGAATGGGTATTGATTAGGTAACTGGGCTCTGAGCTACAGAACCCCAGCTGCACTCTGATGTGGGACACACCTTTCCTTCTGGCTGCTGCCAACAAACACCATCAGATAAGTGCAGAGAACAGAGAACTTTCTACTTATATATCTTTCAAAATCAGTATTGATAGAATCTATGGGAGGCAGAGTCAATGATTTTTTGAAAAGTAACGATAAAGAATTCTTTGAATATTTTAATAATACCAGAATTCGGGGAAATATTTTTATTCAAAGGAATATAAGTTTGACTTTGCAAGTGAGTCTTTGTTAGGTGGGTTTGACTCATCATAATGCCTTTTCAGGAAGAATTGTCCAAGACTTGAAAATGTTGTAAAAAATTCTGTGTATCCTTTCAGAGGAATGCCATTTTCAGTGCCTAGTGGACCCACCAGAAATTGGCTGATTACTTATGGCTGCACACTTTTGAATGTCTTTGTATGACCAGGCTACTTAATGATTTTGAAGAGATGGAATTCACGTTGTAGAAGACTGATTACAATGCAAATGTTACCTGTCTGTAGCAAGGCAAATGATTCCTGTTCCTGGCAATGCAAATGAAACCTGTCTGGTGGAGAATATAATCTTTTATAGCTCAAATTCTCGTTTAAACTGGTTTTAACATCTTGCTGAATTGCTCATTAATCAATGAGTTAAATAAAACCTTTGACAGGTTGTCATTTTATATTTGAATGACAGTTATCATTTTACCTCTTTGAAAATTTGTGTTGCATAGTTTCAGAGATCCCACTGAGATGTCGAACAGACTCACGAGAGAACCAAGTTCAGTGTGTTGGAGAAGGGCAGCCAATGGACCCTTTACACACAGCTCTCTTGGTTCCCAAGTGACAATGGACTTTCTTTCATGGTGCTCTGTAGTATTTCTCACCTGTCTACTAATTTTGCAAAATTTTCACAAAATATGTTTAAGTTATTATTTTCCATGCTTGAGCAATTTCCGTATTTTACTGTGAAGATATTTGTTTTGTTTTTTGCTTTTGCTCTTTCTCCAAGGAGTACAATTGTACACTGTAAAGAGTCCTAGTTGACATTTAAAATTGGTTCCACTTACGTAACACTTTTTGGGGACTAGAGACAAACTTCAAAGGAGAAATATCAATCCTTTTTGTATATCGCGACATTCAAAAGGATAACCAAATACGTCATTAGCTTACGTGTTTCCCTGAGAAGACATATTATTTTTGCTAGCAGTTAGAGGAATTATGTCTTGTACCAGGTATGAGATAATGCTGAGGACAACGTTTTGCACAGTTCATTTTCAGTTACACATGTTGGCTGCATTATGTGTGCAGAAGTAGGGTTGGGGACGGCCTAAAGAAGTATAATTTTTCTATCTGTGGCTGTCTGTTTCAGGCTAGTAGAGGTATGAGGTAAACCAGAGATTTTAAAAAGAAAAAAAACTTTTAAAGAGAAAGGTTCTGCAGTGAAACATTTAACAGTAGCCAATTTCTGAATATTTCATTTATATTCACTCAAACATCTTAAGCCGCATTATCATAAGTAATTCATGGACCTTTTTTAAAATATGAAGGAGTTAGAAAGCAACTTTTCACATTTGCAGAAAAGTAAAGAAAATGCATTCTTCTAAGCAGTATGCTTTATTCTGCTTCACAAATGCTAAGTAAGATTACATATAACTCAGGACATTACACTTACTGTTTGATTTTTGTCTTCCTGAAGACAGCTTTTGCGCTGCAGTGGATTGTTGCCAGAAGGTCTTTTTTCTCACCTACTGTATTTATCCTTGTTATGTTCCTAGCTCTTATTTCCCTCGGCTGAGAACACAGTTGGGGGACACAGGGTGTGCGGGATATAGTCTGTGTACACCCCCAGATCTATTTTCCCCTGGTCTACACCCCCCTTTCTGCCTTGGAGGCTGACCTGTGGACCCAACAAGGAGAAATCAAGAAATTCCTTGATTTCTCACTTCCAGTTGGGTTTAGCCAATGGTTGGCCCAGGAGAAGAATAAAATTGTTACTGAGTCCAAGCTCCCACTGCTAACCCCACAACAGAGTAATACATCAAGAGAAGAGTTGTTGGGACAAGGAGTAGTGACTTTATTCACAAAGCCAGCAGACTGAGGAGCTCATGGACTCGTGTCCCAAAGAACCATCTTCCTAGGGTTAGAATTCAGGGTTCTGTTATACTAAAACGAGAGGGGGCGTGGCTGGTTGGAGCAAACTTCCTGGTGTCGGAATCCTTTGTTCTCGCAGCTGTCCGTGTAGGTCAGGTCAACATGTTCCTGCAAACCTCCAACAAGACAAATGTTATTCTCTGTTCTGCAACTTTTTATCTCTATATGAATGAAAAATGTTATGCCTTTAAAGGTCAGAGCCTTGGGAATAGCCTATCCTGATGTATTTCAGGCTAAAGGCAACATTCGTAACTTGTAGCAAGAGCAAAGGAGCACAAAGGTTACAGTAAAAGGAGCAGATCCAATATGGAGTCAGACTTGTTCTTGCCTGTTACAAAGTTACTAAGTGAGGCTGGTCATTTATTCCCCAGGTTCCCATAACACACAGACTAACTCTGTTCATCGAGTGGGGTTCTTTATTTCAACTGTCCTTTCTACTCGATTCTGTTTTCTAATGTATGGTAAACATCCTTTATTCTTGTCATTTGCACCTGGGGTTGCATTTGCTCTGCTGTTATCAGCACCATAGACATGAAATACCTTTGTTCTTTCCTTCTGCCCTGCTTATGCCTTTATATGTGGTTCTTCTATTAAATATTCTCAGAGCATTAATATTAGAGTGTGACATCCATTTCTGCCAAACTTGACAAAGAAACAAACAAAAAGGAATATCTAGTAATGACCTAGATTGCTACAGGAAGGTTTGTTCCATCAAGCTTTAGTCAGAGAGCTTGTGAAGCAATGAAATTCTTGGAGATGGAGGGGAGGATGTGGAGATTGAAGGTAGAAAAGCAGTGTCCAGTGCATATTCTCAGGAAACATGAAGCACCGTGCACTCTTCTACTGCCTATTGCTATTTTGCCCACCACTCCTCTTCCATGTTTACTTTAAGATCTTTTTCTCTTCTAAGTCATAGTCTTTACTGGGAGAGCGTATGTCATTTACATACCCCACAAACCATTTTGATGATGTTGACAATGGTGCCTATTTGCTATATTATGGCTCTATCAGATGTTCATAGCTTGCAAATATGATGGTTCTGTACCGAAAAGCTAAGGCTCACAGGCCTTATTAATGTAAAACTGAACCTTTCCTTCCAAATGTATCTGTGTTATTCTATTGTCCTTAGCACTTCCCGGCCCCCTGATCTGGGACTGGAGTGTGATATGAAAGTATTTTTCTCCCTTCTGATAAGTGAATTTCTTCTGCTTCTCTAATGTAATTCTTCATTTCCATTGGTTTAGAATTTTAGACTAGGTATTACCAGAGCTCAAAGCAAAGTAAGCAAACAAATAAATAAAAGCACACACACATATTCAGTTATACACATATTTCATACCCATTATGGCATGACCCTCTAACCATGTTTTACCTTATTTTGATCAAGTGAAGAAAAAGGTAAGAGATTTTCAAGTAAGAATATCTATAAATAAAGAAGTTTTTTTTTAGAATAGTTTCTCCCTACTTACAGGTAGATGAGTGGGATTAAAAGTAAGTGGAACATTAAAAACATTCATTAATAAGTTTAGGAAAAATATAATCTCTTTGTAGATTCTGAGAATTTTAAAATTTGACATTCATTTTTGATTTTAAAATAGTTTAAAAATTATGGAAGTTCTCAGTGTGGTAAAAACTTTTCTTACTAAGACTAATACTGTACTTGATAGTGAAACACATGAAACATATTTTCTACATCAGAAATAAGAAATAACACCTATAACTTCTATAATTTAGCACTGAACTAAGATACTATCATTACTAATTAAGATAATAAAATTAGTCTACCCAACTAGTCAAGGAAAAGAAATAAAAACATGAAAAGTAAAAATGAGGAGATACCACTATTTTCAGATTATGTGATTATATATTGAGAAAAGACAAGAGAACCAGCTAAAAAATCCTCAGAATAGTCAGTCATTCAGGATATAGTAGAGTATAATATTAACTTACAGAAATCAATAGTAATCAAACATAAAACCTATAGAAAATACAATGAAAAAAAGACTCAACAAAAATAAAATTCCTAGGAATATATGAGAAATACGTGGAGCCATATTAAAAACTTTATAAAGCTGTCCTGAAGGAACATAAAAAATTAAACAAACAGAAATAATACAAAAAACTCAATAATCTTCCCTAAGTAGATTAATGACTGTAAGATAATCTCAGTTTATATGCTATTTATTAACTACATAAATTAATACCAAATTCGTACATAATTTTTAAAAATTAAAATTCTGGAAAAGAAAAGCAATAAAGGGGGACCTTTCCTAACATATTTAACTTAGCAAATAAACTTAAGTTATGAAAACTGTGTAGAGACAGATCAATGCAATAGAATGAAGAATTCAGATACTGACTCTAATATAAGACTTCAAGTAAATGTGAAGTGGGCAGACATAATAGTCAACAAGTGTGTTTTGAAATGACTGTGTTGAGCTCTGGGGGATAAAAAAAGCTGGGTTCATACTTCCACAAGGATGAATTCCAACTGTGGTAATGATTTATATATAAGAACCCATATAGTAGAAAGGAAAACATGGGTGATTTCTTTCATAAACTGAGAGTGGAAGGCCTTTATACATTTGACACAAGTATTCAGAAGTCATAAAAAGGCTTGATAAATTTAATGACATGAGCATCAAAAGCTACTACATGACAAAAGAAGAAAAACACAGTCGAAAAACAAAGTCCAACTGGGAAAATACCATGACTAATATCACGTTTAATTACTCCCAAATATATAAAGAAAACCTACAAGGAGGTAAGAAAGTCAATAGAAAAGATCAGAAGAGATTAGTCACAGAAAAGGAAACAGGCCCTTAGGAATAAGAAAAGATGCAAAATCTCATTCATAAGAGAAATACACACTAGAACTACAGTCTTATTCCACTTTAATCCATTAGACTGACAAAATCCTAAAAGCTTAATAACCCACAATATTGGTAGAGCAGAGCCAAGGAAAGTCCTCTTTCATGATGTGGACTCATATTGTAACTTATGTGCATGTCTGTCCACTAGGTAACTCCAATTTTGCAGCAGGGAGGTCTTCGGGGCGGGGGAGGGCGGGCCGTTGGAGGAGTGGGGGCTGGCATTCTCATACATTATTGTGGAAGTGTAAAGTGGTACAGCAACTAGACAGGGCGACCTTACAGTTTTCAGAAATATTTAATATGTGTACATCTTAGTGACAGCAATTCTTTTGGAGTTCTTGTTCACATACATTGGTGCATATGCAAAATAACTGATGCACAATTTTTTGATTGCAGTATTATCTCTATTAGCAAAAGGTTAATGCTAATTAAATAACAACTGAGATTTCTCTACAATGAGATATTAATCAGGCACAAATAAAGGAGTAGAAAGTTCTCTCTGTCTTAATAGGAAAAGATATCCTATTTTTTAAGTGAAAAAAAAAAGCAGAAAAAATGAGTGTAGTATGCTACCATTTGTATAAAAGGGAGGGGAACAGGGGTGTAGGAGACGATAGAAAGTTGGTACTTGGGGGGATGTGAACTGAGAGAAAGCATTGCATCATTTGGCCCCATGGCATGTGTTTTGCATATGAGTGTAAGTAGCTCTGTCTGCCATGAACACAGAGAGAATTGTTACTTCCAGATTTGCCATGTTAGTCATGGAAAATCCCCTCTCTTCTAAAATGGGGAATGCTTTGGAATATGCACCACATACAAACTTGAACGTTCACAGTGGGGAAAAAAAAAGACTTTCAGAATAAATAATTCCAGAAGGAATATTTGAGCCAGGAGACAACAGGTATGCTCTGTAAATTATTTCTGGGAAAGTTATTGGAATCCCAATCTTCTAATACTCAAGCAAGAGTGTTGGGTTTAAAAACATAAAAATCTAGGTAAGTCAACAAAATCGGAAATGTTTGAAAATAATTCTCTCTGTAGCCAAAGCCTCTAAGGTCATGAGGACTAAGACCTTTGCCAGCAAAATCTCAGCACACTTTGGAATACATATATCATTTTATCTATAAAATTTTACTACAAATGTCAAATGATGTCTTGGTTTAAGTCTTACTCAGAGAGAACAGATTTTATTAAAAATTAATTAGCCAAATATTCCCATTCTGCTGTCAACATCATCCTTCCCCCAACACAAAACAACTTCCAAAGACAGAGAGTAAAGGGTACACATCATTAAGAATAAATCTGTCTATAGGTAGAACATTTTTCTTTGTCATAACCATATCCTTCCAAGGTTTGCCCTTGAGAATCCTTGCTATTCTACAATCTCCAGGAAATTCCAGTGAACAATGAAAATCTAGCTTTTATTAGACATTTTCTCACTGAGGCGATTTCTCCATGTCTGTAATAGGATGGCAGGCAAACAAATCTCACATTCCACAATTCCATACCTTCTTTTATGCTGTCTGTTCAAGATGGTTGAAAAATATACACACCCCTGCTGATGGATCTAAACTTAAATTCATGACTGCTAACTTCCAGGGTCCAGGAGTGCTACATTCAGTTTTATCATATTTATCCAGGCTTTTGATACTCTCCCACACCTTTTTTTGCCCTTAATTAGATCATTTCCATCATTATTCAAGTATGCTGTAGCTGCATTTTAAATATCCTCTCATTACCATAGAAGACTTCTCCAAGTATTGCTTAATTTCACTATTCCTTTTACAGCAAAATGTCTTGTAAGAGTTGCCAATGTTTTCTGTCTTCATTTGATCTCTTTCCACTTTCTAAACAAATGCAAAAAGACTTACCCTCCACTGACACTTCTCTCATCCAGGTTACCCATTTCGACTGCCAAATACAATGGTAATTTTTGGCCTCCCTACTGTATGTATCAATCATCAATTGACAGAGTTCATTACGCTTGTTAAAGTTTTCTTCACTTGTCCTCCCAGATTCACTCTCTCCAAAGCCTGCTCTTACATTACTCTTCTCACTCTCCTTAACTCTACATGTCGGAGAAGACCAGGGCTCAGTCTTGGATCTCTACTCGAGTCAACTCACCCTAAACACAACTTCTTATGCCTCATGATTTTAGAGTCCATCTATTTCTGAGGACTAAAATTAAATCAACAGCCTGAACTTCGACCTAAAACTTAAGACACAAACTTCTACAAGACCACTGGCTATCTAAGCAGTATTCAAAATTTCACATGTAAGATGCATGAAACCAACATCTTGGTTTGGTTCCCCCCTGCCTCACAAAGTAGTTTCTTTCTTGGTCCCCATCTCCATAAAGGGAAACTTTGTTCTGCCATTTGCTCAGACCAAAATTGTTTACAATGCCCTTGATCCTTTTTTGTCACGTGACCTATGTAATCCTCTAAAAACACAGAGCGTAAGAACAGATGCACTGTTTCCTCTCACTCTTTCCTCCTTTGAATATGATGCTCTTTCTTCCAATAGACACACAATTCACTCTGATGTTACAGCAGGCAGGTAGCTAGGTATGAGCAGAGAAAGGGGGGCAGGAGCCAGGTGGCAGGAAACCGCGCATCTTGTAAACAGCGGGGGTCCTTGGGCAGACAGAGAAAAGCAGGAACCTCCAGACTGACAGGAAACCACACATTTTGGGATGATACGTGTCCTGAAGACACACAAAGAAAGGTGGGGAAAGCAGGACAATCCTGCGTCTGAATGTGACCTGTTACTCATTATGCTCCCATTACAGTGACATTAACCTTGCAGATGAGAAGTTCCCATCATGCACCGACGCCATGACACTCCTGGTCTAAGCTAAATAAGGACAAAAATCCCTGTGCCCCTTGGGAAGATGGAGCTGGGAAGAAAATCAGGGAATACGACCCCCAAACTCCTCCTTCCCCTGTAAATGTTCCATCCCTTCACTTGTATGCTCCACATAACCAGCTGCCCCCAGAGACCCAGGGCAGCGGCCCCTCACCTCTCTGCCCCTCTCCCCCGAGAGCATATCCTTGCTTAAGTAAATCCTCACTTTACTCTCTTTACCTCCCTGCTTCACCTCTGAATTCTTTCTGAGACATGGCAAGAACCTTAAATTCACAGGGAACGATATTTCATTCAGATTGCTGACCACGTACACAATATCAGAGTTGTTTCCTGGATGATCTGTAGATAATTGCATCTGTCTAATCATTCTCGGTGCCCTTAGACTCCTTGCCTCCTAGTAACCTAAACTTCCTCCTCCTTCCCCTTCCCTTTCCTTTCCTTTCCTTCCTTCCCTCCCTCCCTCCTTCCTTCCTTCCCTCCCTCTCTCTTTCCTTCCTTCCCTCCCTCCCTCTTTCCTTCCTTCCCTCCCTCCTTCCTTCCTTCCCTCCCTCTCTCCTTCCTTCCTTCCTTCCCTCCTTCCTCCCTCCTTCCTTCCTTCCCTCCTTCTCTCCCTCCTTCCTTCCTGCCTTCCCTCCCTCCCTCTTTTCTTCCTTGCCTCCTTCCTGGAAGCTAGAGAATAAAAATGAAACAACAACACTCGTGGGCACCATAACTTAAGCCCCAGGAATAATTAGACAATTTGGAGGAGTTGGGGTTTCTCTAGTCATTTGGATTTGGGACTTTGAAGCAATCCTACGTAAATTTCAAAGTTCAGAGAACACCTCATTAACATATGAATAGCAGCTATAAAACACTTTTGACTTTTAGGTCTAGTTTTACTCCCAAGATATAAACTTGTATGCTGCCTTTTTTCCCTCCCAGTTTGAGTACCTCATATCCTGGGGTTGACCCCACTTTTCTCTCTTCCTCCTGTTTCTTTCTTGTTTTGTCTTTCTTTCAGGCTTGTAATTTTTTCCTCTCCATTAGCCCTGCCACGCACATTGTAGGCAGATTGAAATGAATTGCACTTTCTGATAGCTAGTCTTTGATAGTGTTTCAAGAAGATGAGGTTATAGAAAATGTTTGCCATTGTAAAACCTACATGAAATATCCTTCCCAGAGACCGTAAATTAGCTATTAACCTTGGCCAGACATCTTGTTTCTGGTCTCCTGGCACCCTGACAAGAGATCATGCATGGTTTAAAAAAATCACTATCATTAGAAAGAACTCCTATCTTTCTGATAGTAAAAAATGTTGGAAGAGAGATCACCCTATTACCTAGATAAAGTATTCTATAGAATAAAGACACATTCTACCCCAGATTTCTGGCCTTGATTGATATGTTTTCACTCCTTTAACACACTTACAAATAGAAAATTATGGTCTTTTTCTTTTCAAGTCCTCTCTGGATGTTTTTTCTTTTCTTTATTTCTTTGTTCTGTGGCAATAGAGGCAGAAATGAAGCTGCCGTAGAAGACGCTGCAGGGTAAGTCTCCTGATGCCTTTATAATGCATCAGGCATTTACAACTGCACCTCGCACGGGGAAATTTATCAAACCACTTACACAAAGGCAGCTTTTACTTTGATAGATTAGTGCCTTGCGGTGACTCAAAGTATAGCTACAAAATAATTTTCTTCATTCGGATAAGTTTATTTAAAGGTGGTGAAATCATTTCAAAGAGACAGACTGTGACCATAATTTCTTCTGCCAAAGAAATGAATCATTTGGGGGTCACCACCTACCACATGCCCCGTGTTACTGCTTAAGAAAGATGTAACTTCCTGACAAAGAAATACTTTTTATAGAAGCAACCTTTGCAAATACTCTAAAAGAATTATCTCTATACCTTACTTTGAGTAATTATACCACCTGAATAATGTATTTCAACCCAAATCAAGTATGATATGCAAAAATACTGAACCCTTAAAACAAAACAAGAGCATCTATAGTGGGCTAGTGTTGCGGTTTTATGTCAATTACCTACCGTTCTAAAACAACACCTATCAAATAATGTTTTATCTGTAAACTTTCTGTGGCCCAGAGTGGAAAAGAGGTTTTGCCACAAAAGATATCCATTGATTTGCTGAAAGGAAAATTCAGTTTAAGCAAAAGAATGAATTTAAAGGCATAACACCCTTTTGTTGAAATCTGTCTAGTGTAACAGTGCTAAGCAAGGCACTAGTTAGTCTTGAAGGGTCTACATTTAAGTTGTGCCCTAACAAGCAAATAGCTCATCTGAGAAGCTGTGTGTGACAGGGAGAAAAGAGATGATGTAGCACAGAGGCATTATCTGGAATAAGCTGATTGGGAATTCACTGTAAGGGAAAACATACTATAGGGAAAGATCTTTGGTTAATCAGCTACATTAAAAGATCGACTGCATTTCTGGGACTTCCCTGGCAGACCAATGGTTAAGACTTCGCCTTCCAATTCAGGGAGTGCGGGTTCGATCCCTGGTCAGGGAAGCAAGATCCCACACGCCTTGGGGCCAAAACGCCAAAACATTAAAAAAACAGAAGCAATGTTGTAACAAATTCAGTAAAGACTTTAAAAATGGTCCACGTCAAAAAAACCCAAAAAACAAAAACAGACGAAACAAACAAACAACAACAACAAAGAAGAACAACTGCATTTCTAATCTCACAGAGTCCCTCACTTTGTTTAGGGGTCTGGCAGTTGTTTAGATCTTGTCTCAGATGTCACAGCTGATCGGATTACTGTGTTTGAAGATATGTCTCTCTTGCTTGATCTTCCAAGCAACCAGAAGGTGCCTTGGGGAAAGCCCGAGCACGATTATACTCTGTGCTTCTGCCTCCGAGTGCTTCTTGGAGAAATGTCCCTGGCTCCCCACTATCTATAAATGCCAAGGTGCCCAGCAAAGTGTCACCCTGGAGATGTGATTAAAGATATTGTAAATTTAATCAGAGTCCATTTAAAATGAAAAATATTGATTTATGTCAATGAGCTTTAAAAATTTCAAAATGAATTCCAGATTTTTATGATAAGTATTTTAGATTGTTCCTCATGGAATCCTCTTCTATAAGTGTATTAATGATTAGGAGCATGTTTAAAAGGCAAGAATATACCATTTTCCATGCTTTATAAGGTTTAAAAGCATAATAACTTTTAATTATTAGTATTATATAGTACTTTAAATAGATATAAGACACATCTTTATGTTTTCTTCTAAGGCGCAAGTACCTTTATGCGAATTAGCCCTCTTGATAATCATAACAGTCTAAGGGAGGCATAAAAATGACCTATAACATATGAGGAAATGTGGGGTTCACAGGACGTGCGGCTTTCCTAAGCAGGTGAATCAGTTAGTAGACATTAACCCCTGCCTCACCGACCCACGTGGCTCAATTAAACTAGAGCCTGTGGGAAACACGGGGAAGGCAGCTTCACGAAGGCTGAGTAGAGGCACCGACCTTCTTGCTTATCGATTCTCCCAGCTTCACGGAGCTGCTCTTACAAGCTGGGCAGGGGCCCCTGGGGTCTAAGTGGCCATCAAGGCTGTTAATAACACTTCTCAGGAAACAGATTGTTGCCAGGGTCTCCATTTTAGTCCATTGTTTCAAAAGAGAAATAATTAGGAGCCTCGTTAGTTTGGGAAGCTCCAGGGAAAAAGCAAGACATCCTTCACAGTATCGCACACACGCCTGTTCCCTGCTCCACAGTCCTGTTCTCAAACATTTATTTGTCCAAACCTTATCCTCAGCCAAGAATTGCAGCCAAGAATTCCATCATCCTCTTATTGCCTCCTAATATCCACACAGAAGGAACTGGAACTCCAGAGACCTGTTTGCTTTGTTGCCTCTTTTATGGATTTGCTCACTACTGGGGACAGTTTACTTATGTTTTCCTTGTATGTAAAATTGATTATCTGAAATTGATAAATGTCCAGAACCTCTTCAATGTCTCCAAACCTATAAGAAAAGATAAGAGTATATTAAATGAATGTCAAAATGGGAGGGAAAGTTATAGCAAATGATTAAAGCCATGACATGAAGTAATGTATAATTCTGGGCTTTGTTAAAAGTATCAATTTGGAGTGGAAATGTAAGCATCCAATTTTAGCTGCCTAATGTAATTTCAGTAAAATGACAGAACCCCTGATCCAATACCATTACTAAATTAGTTTGTCCTTGAAGTGCAGCACAGCACGCCATTAAATTACATACTTATGAATGACACCCTTAAAAACATTTGTAGAAAGAACGCTTGCACAGTTTAGTTACAAGCCGTGTTTTAACCTTATGGCCCAATATTCCTCAACTTGCATCCTATGCTTTGGCTAAAGCGGTGCTTTTACCCAGACAGGCAGGCAGTGCATCACTCCTCATGCCCACCCTTCAGCTCTGTTATGGTCTCTATTCCCCATCTCTCTCTAAACAGACCCTGCAGCATCAACTCAGGTTTCACCCGCATAGAAGTGTGACGACAGCTGCAAGGATTTTTCCCCTCCCCCCAATCACCCACTTCTGTGGACCTCACCTTCCAGCCTCAAAGCTACTGGTTGTAGCCCTAATGCTGTAAGTCACCTCCCTGCTGGTCCATAATGGGCTAGCTACGAGTTTGTTTCCTAATGATTTGCCCAGTGGTTTTTGCTCTTTCCCTCCCTCCCTAATTCCCAAATTCTATGGACTCGATTCATATCTCACACTAGTTCTGAACTCTTGACTGAGTGACCTCAGTTTTGAAACCTATCTCTTATCCTCAGAAATTGGCATTTTGACCTGCTAGCTCTACTATTTGAGTTTCAGTGTTCCCTGTTGACCTTTGGCTCAGTTCACCCAAACTCTTTTTTTTTTAAATTTTGCCTCATTTTTCCATACATTGGTCAGTTGATATGACATATAACCATTATTCACACACTTAATATGAAATTTTATAGGGAAAACATTTTTCCTATCTTTACCTCTGTACACACACACACACACACACACACACACACACACACACACGTATTAGGGGCGAAATAGCAATAAAATATGTTATCATATGATTTATAAACTAACATAGCTACTAATAATCTGGTCAGAAAAATGCCTTAGCTTTTCTTTTTCCTTCTACCAGTCCTCTGTGTTCACACTGCCACTATTTCATTCAAACATTTTAATTAAAAAATAGGAGATAGGGCTTCCTTGGTGGCGCAGTGGTTAAGAATCTGCCTGCCAATGCAGGGGACACGGGTTCGAGCCCTGGTCCAGGAAGATCCCACATGCCACGGAGCAATTAAGTCCGTGCGCCACAACTACTGAGCCTGTGCTCTAGAGCCCACGAGCCACAACTACTGAGCCCATGTGTCACAACTACTGAGCCCATGTGCCACAACTACTGAAGCCCATGCCCCTAGAGCCCGTGCTCCGCAACAAGAGAAGCCACCGCAATGAGAAGCCCGCACACCACAATGAAGAGTACCCCCCCCCCGCTCGCCGCAACTAGAGAAAGCCCACGTGCAACAACGAAGACCCAACACAGCCAAAAATAAAAATAAATAAATAAAATTTATTAAAAAAAAAAAAAAGGAGATAAAAATCTTCAGTCTTAAAGAACGGTAAAAGAATTCCCAAGATTTTCTTATTTTTAATAAACCAAAGTAGACCCTTTGATTTCTACAAAATCTTTTAAATTCTTTGTTTCTCTCAAACCACCCCTTCTTATTAGTTTTTATTAATTAAAAACTATCAAACTAGTCTAACATAGAATATATATTTTATAATATTATCTCTCTTGCATTTACATTTTAGGACTAAAAAATATGCTTGTTCTCAATTTAAATAAAATGTTAGGCTAAATTTATAATGTGGGAAAAAAACAATTGTTTTCTAACTATAGCCTAATAAATCAGTACATTGTAACAGCTGCTACAGTCAGTAAAGCAGTGGTAATAAATATAATAGTCATGAAACAATATAATGACTTTAATGATGCCTAACTGTTCAAGGGTATCATTTTTTTTTCACAGACCCAATTTTTAAAAAGAGTGATGGTAGTCAAGTAAGGTAGACAGCTGCCAGTCTGACAGTCTAAAGAATAAAAAGCTGAATATTTACTGATGTAGAGAGATATTAAAAATAGATACGAAAAATAAATATGTTGTAATATATGTTAAAATATTTATCTACTGATTATAATTTAAACAGTTATAAACTGAAAGTGAAATAATCCAATATTTTAGCATCTAATTCTATTTCCTTGTTATATAATCTATTCTAGAACCTATGTTCTATTTTTAGTGAACATTTTCTAATAGTTTAGTGGTTTTAGGGGGATGAATTTCTACAGATATTTTTAGGACTTTAAAAAATCATCAAGAGAAATTTTTTTTTAAATTATTTTTACTCAGCTTGTCTTCAAAATGTATGCAGTGTTACAGGCTGTGGCATCAGACAGTACTCAGTTCTTTTGGCTTTGCCACTTGCTATTCATGTAATTTCAGGAAAGTTAAACTTCTCAAAGCCGTGTTGCCCTCCTTTATGAATGGTGAACAATAAAGGTACCAGCCTCATAGTATAGCTGAGGGTATTTTTTAAATATATATGTATTTTGTTGAAATATAGTTGATTTACACTGTTATGTTAGTTTCAGATGTACAGCAAAGTGATTCAGTTATACATATATATATATAAATATATATATATATATACTTTTTTTACGTTCTCTTCCATTAAAGGTTATTAAAAGATATTAAGTATAGTTCCCTGTACTATACATTAGGTCCTTGTTGGTTATCTATTTTATATATAGTAGTGTTTATATATTAAAATAAACTATGTAATGCATTTAACACTGACACAGGATGTACTCAGAAAGCATTAGTGTTATTTTTTAAATTGTCACAATCATCTAATAATTTAATTGTTCTCTCAGTTCTTTATTGGCATGCCATAAGGAAACATAATTCCTTGATGGTACATTAATAGGTTTAAAGAAGAATGATTTTGAGACCATGTCAAATGAAAAAGCTTCTGCATAGCAAGAGAAATCATCAACAAAGTGAAAAGAAAATCCACTGAATGGGAAAAGTTATTTGCAAGCCATATATCTGATAAAGGGTTAATATCCAAAATATAGAAAGAACTCATACAACTCAGTAGCAAAAAAAAAAAGAAAAGAAAGAACAAACAAATAATCCAATTTAAAATCCATTTAAAAATGGGCAAAGGACCTGAATAGACATTTCTCCAAAGACATACAGATGGCCAACGGGCACATGAAAAGATGCTCAATGTCATCACTAATTAGGGAAATGCAACTTGATACTACAATGATATGTCATCTCACACCTGTTAGAATGGCTATCATCAAAAAGACAAGAGATAACAAATGCTGGAGAGAGTGTGGAGAAAAGGGAACCCTCTTGCACTGTTGGTGGGAATGTAAATTGGTGCAGCCACTATGGAAAACAGTATGGAGGTTCCTCAAAAAATCAAAAATAGAACTACTGTATGATCCAGCAACTCTACTTCTTGCAATATATCCAAGGAAACAAAAACGTTAACTAGAAAAAGACATCTGCACCCACATGTTCACAGCAGCGTTATTTACAATAGCCAAGATATGGAAACAACCTAAGTGCCCATCAATGGATGAATGGGTAAAGAAGTTGTGGTCTGTATGTATGCATGTATTACGTATGTATGTATGTATATTACACAACCATAAAAAAGAGGAAATCCTATCTCTGCAATAACATGGATGGACCTTGCAGGCATTATGCTAAGTGAAATAAGTCAGATAGAGAAAGACAAATACTGTATGATCTCACTTGTACGGGGAATCTAATTAAAAAACAAAACAAAACAGAACACCAAACTCATAGAAAAAGAGATCAGATAGAGAAGGGGGAATCGGAGGAAGGTGGTCAAAAGATACTGATTTCCAACTCTAAGATGAATAAGTACTAGATACCTAATGTACAGCATGAGGACTACAGTTCACACTTCTGTATGATATACAGAAACATTGTTAAGACAGTAGATCCTAAAAGTTCTCATCACAGGAGCACTTTCTTTCCTTTTTTTTAAAAAAAAGGTATCTATAGGAGACTATGGATTTTAACTAAACCTGTTGTGATAATCACTTCACAATATACACAGATCAAACCATTATGCTGTACATAATTTTACACACATTATGCTGTACATAATTTTACACACAGTAATAATTTATGTCAATTATTTCTCAATAAAACTGGAAAAACAGAGAAGAACAATTTCTGTCCTGTTTGGTGCTTTGCTAAGGGGAGAGGCAAGAACACTCAGTGTAGGTTTTTTAATACACTGTCTAGGCAAGAACACTCAATGTAGGTTTTTTAATACACTGTCTAGCAAAAGATCCCTCTCTGTTGTTTGTACAACTGCTGGCAATACTGCTATATCTCAAGGACTGACTAACATCTGATCGTTTAAATGGTCTCTTAAGTTCTTCCCTCTTTGTTCTTCCTTTTTGCCCTTTCATTGTTTTTTGACTGATGACCTTCCCTGGACCTATCATTTTGGTTAATGACCAAATCACAAATCCATGTGATTTAATGAGCACACAACTGAATCACAAGATCACAGCCCTGCAAACCGCTTCAGCAGGTATTTCAATCATCTTCATGCCTGAAAAAGAAGACTGCACAAATGATTCAGTGACATTTGCAAAAAAATGCATATTTTTACCAGGACAAAAAAAACCCAGAACCTGTACTTAGTTTGAAAAAAATATAGAGAGAATATTTTTCTGTGGGTGACTTTACTGCCTGTACGAGTTGTCCAAAAGATAGGTTAAGTAATTAAGTCAATCTTATTTTTGCCCTAAATGTTAATTTATTTAAAATTGCTCCAATAAGGTATGAATGCATGCTCATTGTTAGAACAAAATCAGACAATACAGAAGGTACAGTACAAACCCCCCTCTGTGCCAATCCCCTACCGTCATCTGCACCCATCCACACCCGGTCCTGTCACGGCCCTTTGAGAGATAATTATGGAAAACAGCTTTGAATGTTTCCTTCCAGGCTGTTTCCACGCAGGTATGTTACCATGCATATCTGCAGGTATGTTGCTGAGTGCAGAATCTCACGTCACAGAAATGGTAGGAGGTAAGAACTAACTGAGCAGCAACAGAACGCTGACTGTTTCACACACACACACTGACGCCTCACGACTGCCCTGGAGGCACATGCTGTTTTCTAAGGTTCCACACGAGTAGTCAAAGGAAAATCAGGCTAAGAGACATCCTGAAGGCGTGTGATGGAATTCAACCAAGTGCTATTTGATTCCAAGACTTCAAACTTAGATGTTACGTGATGCCACTTCTCAACGTCGTTTTCTTTTGGATATTTGATTTTTTTTTTTGACAACAAGAAGTTTCTTCTAGATACACACATGCACACACCACACACACACACATACATACATACACACATGCATATGAATCTTAGGATACACAGAAAACGGAAATGCTATCTTTGAGATAGCAGAGATAGAGATGAATAATCCAATAACTTTTTGAGATTATCCTTTAAAACAATCTCCAAGAGACCAGAAGGAACCATTTTTTTTTAAGGTGTCAAAATTCAACTCATATGAACTAATGAGATAAACACCTATCTCTACTGATGAAAATGTTGGCACAGCAAATAGTTAACTAACTGTAGGACATTATTTCGGGGGTGAGTATAGACAGTGCATTTGAATTATCATTAAATCAGTGTTTGGTATTTTCAGAGCTTTGAGTACTTGGTCCGGATAGAAACTCAGTCGCAGTTGATCAGTAAGTACCACTGGCCACTCTCTTAAGGAGAGAAAGAAGCAGGCTGATTCTACTACTTTTCCTGTCTCGATTCTGGTCATTCACATTCCGGGTCTCCCTCTGGTCAGTGCGGTCTGGCTCTGCGTCTCTCCCTACAGCTTTGGAAACCAGCATTCAGGCTGCTCCTTGGCACTCTCTTATGAAAGGTGGTTGTTAATCTTTCAGAGATGCAAACTGGATCTCCCTCACTGAGCTTGAGCTAAGAAGGGGCACCCTGTCTAGTTCAAGTTTATAGTTGCAGAGCCCTTCCTCTGCATCCCTCGTGCTCAGCTCTGTTAACAAACAGAACACATCACCATTTGATTAGCTCTCCTGTATGTTTGGAAAGGAAGAACATAGACATTTATCAGGTATGAGGCTTACTTGAATAGTATCAGTAATGTTCTAGATTTTGTGAAAAGTAAGAAAGATTTCCAAAGGAGAGAATCCTAAATACCTAGGACAGATGAATTGAAAAAACCATACACTTTCATTAATTTAATCAAGGATATTTTGCCCACCTAATATATACATTAATGACTTCTGAAGGCAGGAGAAACAAGACAGGAAAAGTAAGAGGAAGAGGAAAAGAATCTTTCAGAGAAATTTTAACTATACAACGTGAATTTTAAGTATAATTGCAACATATAAATAGAACGTATACAGTTCTGCCCTACATAGTTTTCAGAGTTATTAGAAATTCCAAGTAATTCCACTAAATACTAGAATAATTACAAATGTACTATCTTATGTGATTAATAAAAACTGTGAATCACTGTAATTGCTGTTTTTACTTCACAATCATTTGCTGCTGACAGAAAACAGTTAAGAGTTCCTTTACTGATTGCATTATACGTATTTCTGATGATTGGCTACACATACACAGACTATTCAATAAAAATATTTCAGGGTCCTAGTTGATAAATGCTCAGAGTTCGAAGTACAATATGTGATTTCTCATAACTAATATACTTTATGCTTAAACTCCTTCTCTGGTGAAATATTTAGTGGATAATTTCATATTCACTTTTTTTCTTTGAAAAGCACAGAAACTTTCATTTGGAAAAGGTCTTATGGAAATGTCCAGAAGGGACAAATGCACAACATATCAAATGAAGCCCTGTAGGCAATGCATAATTCATACCAAGAAGCGGAGCAGCTTTAGTTAAAAAAATGCACAGACTTATTTGTTGGTTCGAAATGATATTTTTTTCTTCAGTTCAGTGAACCTTAGAATTATTCCTAAAACAATTTAGCACCTTTCTCATCTGTTTCTAATTACAGAGCTCTTTACGAAAAAGTACAGTGAATTGATATTTAGCACATGCATGTGTGGTCTTTGAAATGTGTACAAATTCTCCCTCATCCACCGAGTACTTTCCACACCTGAATACATGAACAGGTGCGCTTTGAGACGAAAAATAAGCACACGCATTTTCCTAGCGCAGTGACTCGCTTCCCTTCTTTTATTTCATTTCTACATATGCCTGAATATATTAAGCATAACATTTTAGAAAATGAAATTAACAGTAACCTATCGCTAGACTAGGAATTCTCCAACTGATCCTTTGATTGACCCTGTGACACATCCACACGATTAATTAACTTGATCATCCCATGCACGTGTTCCTTCTCTTCCCCGTTAGAATAGCTGGAGCATGAAAAACAAACAAACACATAGAACCATATAGCCTATATGTGCCTTATTATTTTCTGACAGAGCCGGGCAGACCACTTTTTCAGGTGGCTCACACGTAAGCATCTTTCTACTAGTTCATTTGCTAATTTCACTTTCTTGACAATGCTTTCCCTGAGGGCTTTGTTTGAACTTGCCACTCTTCCAAGCCCTTCCCCTATCTTGCTTTTCTTTTTCTCTTTGCCCCAGCACTTACCGACATTCTAAAACCTCCTAAGAGCAAAGATCTGTGTTTAGCACATTGATGGATCCCAAGCCTCTAGAACAGTGGCTGGCACGTACCTCACTGTGACTGAATTTTTGCTAAAGAATGAAACTTCATTTTGCCAGTGAGAAAGCTGAGGCGTGAGAAGTTAGTTTCCCGGGATTGTGCAGTTCCGAAGAGCGTGCTTGGTTCCGAGCCTCTATCCACACTGGCGTCATTCTCGTGCTCATGGCAGTAAACGTTCTCCAGCTTACGCAGCCTGGCACTCGGCTGCAGCAACTCCCCCCTGGGACAAACATAAGTTTGCATTGTCATGGCACAATGTTAGAAACAGATTGAGTAGAAAGATTAATGAAAGGTTCTTTCTTTAAAAAATAAGCTGAGATACCTACTCGTTGATGGCTATCGGTGATGTGCCTAGGAATGTCCCAAGTGGATTGGATCATTTTTAACAACTTCTCTGTTATGCACTGATCTGTACCCACCAAAGCATATGTTCAACTCCCAACCCCAGCTCCTCAGAATGTGACTGGACATGGACTTAAGGCCTTTAAAGAGGTGATTAAAGTCAAATGAGGTCATGCCGGTGGGCTCCGTTCCGATATAGCTGGCATCCTTCGCAGAAGAGGAGATTAGGACACAGACACACAGACCCCGGGGCAACCATGTGAGGACACAGTGAGAAGGTAGCCATCTGTAAGCCAAAGAGAGAAGGGCCCTTACAAGAAATTTAATCTGCCAACAGACTGAACTTGGACTTCTAGCTTCCAGATCTCAAGAAAAAAAAAGCCTGTTGTTTAAGCCACCTGGTCTGCAGCATGCTCTTATGACAGCCTTAGCAAGCTGCTCATGAAATAAAGTAAATAATTATTTATTACTATTATTAAAAAAGTGCAGAGAGAAAATTTCCTTTCTTCTGAAATCTGTGTGTATATTTGTGTGTGTACCAGTAAATAAAACAAATTTTTTTGAAAACCAATGAATTAATACTTTTTACTACATTAATGTGCATTTTGAAAGACAGAAGGGAGACATCCGTGAAGAAATGTTTCTAAAAACAGAGAATTCCACATGGAATTCCACAGGGTTCAAAGAACTTTTTACACAAAGACCACAAGGATAGAAGAAAAGTTCTACCTCTTCTTTTTTAGGATCAGGGCACTATTGTTGATTTCTAATCTACTATTTAAATGCAGGGACGTTCAAGTGCACAGGGATTGGGGACATAAGCTCCAGCCAAATATAGTTCAATTATTTCAAAAGTGTTAGGAGCTTACTCAGAGTAAATGTGTGTGGCCTGTTTTATGTGTAGATACATTATTTAAATTTAGACCAAGAAAAGGCTTTCTTTTGGTGGGGGGAGGACTCTTTTACCACTGATATTGTCTAAATTTGCCAGTGCATTGCGATGATAAAAGGCCAACTTTTAATTGATGCTATTATTATCATTATTTTAATTTTCCATAGGGAAGGCAGTTCTGATTGCTGAACTGTCTGCCCCAAAGCCCCAAACCCTTTTTAATTTTAACCATATCTTTATGTTTCTGCTTCAACAGGAAACATTCCTGTTTTCCATTCTGATATCACTGGAATCACTTTCAAATAAAACCTGCTTTTTTTTTTTTTTTTTTTTTTTTGTGTACATTGCATCTCCCAGGTTTTTCCAGCATAAAATGAGGATGCAGTGACTTGAATACCGACAAAGTGAACCGTCGTTTTGGCTGTTTGCTTGATGGCCTGTTTTTCTCATGGAATTATTTTTTCCCAAGTAATCTTGAAAATTCCTAGGTGTTGGCATAGGCCTGTGTTTCAGTCCTGTTTGGACCCAGGTGGTGTCACCCTGGCAGAAATGTGCTATGCAGGGAATTCTGTTTGGGGGTCTTCCTCGCTGCATGGGAGGTGGGTACCTCCCCATCTGTGGAGGAGGCGCTCAGATGCCCTGTGTGTCCCTCCTCTTCCCGCCAACAGCACTGCTCAGAAATCACTTTGGAGTAACAGAGAGAAGCCTGGCTCATTCCAAGTAAGGCTTGGCCAAAAGGCAGGGAGATTGAGAAGGCCGAGAGCAAAGCGGCATTGATGCTACAATGCTTCTGTCATTTGGGTTTATTTACTTGGTGGACAAATGCTAAAGTGCTAGGTAATTCTCTGACTTAATATGAACGTATTTAATATTTGTCACAGCAGTATGAGACAGACAGTATTCCTACTTCCATTAAGCAAGTGGGGGAATTGAAGCACACAGCTGTACAATAACTGGTCCAGGGTACACAGTTTATAGGCGGCTAAACCCATGTCTTTAACCAAGACACCTGTCTCCAGAACTTGTGCTAATAGCCTCGAAGCTGTGCAGCTTTTAACAGGAGCGTAGTCTGTTCCTCAAAACAACCACATGCGCTCTAACAGTTGAGTTGAGATGGTTTCTAGAATCATGCACACATTTCCCCCTGCACGTTTTCAACCATCTATTTCTTGGTACTGCGTCCAGCTCACTCCTCTCAACCTGCTACGATTTGCCTGCTGCTTTTGGGAGAAATTTCTCTTCTTTACTTTGTGTCCTTTCTTGCCATCTGGTCTTCACTGGGGTCACCCATGGCTTTTAAGTTTCTTGACACATCTGATGCCAATCTGCTACCACACAGGATGTCCTGCTCTCTTGATGGATCCATTTAAATATATTTGATCTATTTTCTCTTGTTTCTCATTCTAGAAATAAAAGAAAAAACACTTTTCTCTCCCAATAAAACAGTAAAAAGAGAAAAATACTAAAAGTCCAGGTGCCGAGAGCCTACAGTTGCAAAATAATGCGGAGATTTCAAAGCTCTTGGGATCCAAAAAAATGGGCAGAATTGCTTTAGAGCCTTACGTGCACAATTAGAACAGGGAGGGGTCAGAATGACATTTTAGTTTTACTTTTCTATTATCAAGTCTCTGCTATGCTTCTTCTAAAATGTATTTTACTAAACTATAGACACATTGAATAGTTTTAGGTGGGGTAGTTGTAATTCTTCCAGATAACACAGAGTGTCAGGTTGCCAGATCAAACTCACAGAAGGCAGAGATTCTTTACCAGCCCTAAATTCTATTAATAATGCAAAGGATATTGGCAGTCACAAGGCACAGGCACAAGATGGAGTCGTCTGAGATCATCAGCTAAGCTCCGCGTTCCTCTCTCCCTGCAGTAGGATGTGCTCTGCTTCACGTTTAACCTGTAAGCTTGCAAGTGAACATGTGGGAGTGAACGGTACTTGGAGGGTATTGTGATGGTTACATTTTTTTTTTTTTTTTTTTAAACATCTTTATTGAAGTATAATTGCCTTACAATAGTGTGTTAGCTTCTGCTTTATAACAAAGTGAATCAGTTATACATATACAATATGTTCCCATTTCTCTTCCCTCTTGCATCTCCCTCCCTCCCACCCTCCCCATCCCACCCCTCTAGGTGGTCACAAAGCACCGAGCTGATCTCCCTGTGCTATGCGGCTGCTTCCCACTAGCTATCTATTTTACATTTGGTAGTGTATATATGTCCATGACACTCTCTCACCCTGTCACATCTCACCCCTCCCCCTCCCCATATCCTCAAGTCCATTCTCTAGTAGGTCTGTGTCTTTATTCCCGTCTTGCCACTAGGTTCTTCATGGCCTTTTTTTTTTTTTTTTCCTTAGATTCCGTATATATGTGTTAGCATACTGTATTTGTTTTTCTCTTTCTGACTTACTTCACTCTGTATGACAGACTCTAACTCCATCCACCTCACTACAAATAACTCCATTTCATTTCTTTTTATGGCTGAGTAATATTCCATTGTATATATGTGCCACATCTTCTTTATCCATTCGTCTGTCGATGGACACCTAGGTTGCTTCCAGGTCCTGGCTATTGTAAATAGAGCTGCAATGAACATTGTGGTACATGACACTTTTTGACCTATGGTTTTCTCAGGGTATATGCCCAGTAGTGGGATTGCTGGGTCGTATGGTAGTTCTATTTGTAGTTTTTTAAGGAACCTCCATACTGTTCTCCATAGTGGCTGTATCAATTTACATTCCCACCAACAGTGCAAGAGGGTTCCCTTTCCTCCACACCCTCTCCAGCATTTATTGTTTCTAGATTTTTTGATGATGGCCATTCTGAACGGTGTGAGATGATATCTCATTGTAGTTTTGATTTGCATTTCTCTAATGATTAATGATGTTGAGCATTCTTTCATGTGTCTGTAGGCCATCTGTATATCTTCTTTGGAGAAATGTCTATTTAGGTCTTCTGCCCATTTTTGGATTGGGTTGTTCGTTTTTTTGTTATTGAGCTGCATGAGCTGCTTGTAAATCTTGGAGATTAATCCTTTGTCAGTTGCTTCATTTGCAAATATTTTCTCCCATTCTAAGGGTTGTCTTTTGGTCTTGTTTATGGTTTCCTTTGCTGTGCAAAAGCTTTTACGTTTCATTAGGTCCCATTTGTTTATTTGTGTTCTTATTTCCATTTCTCTGGGAGCTGGGTCAAAAAGAATCTTGCTGTGATGTATGTCATAGAGTGTTCTGCCTATGTTTTCCTCTAAGAGTTTGATAGTGTCTGGCCTTACACTTAGGTCTTTAATCCATTTGGAGTTTATTTTTGTGCATGGTGTCAGGGAGTGTTCTAATTTCATACTTTTACATGTACCTGTCCAATTTTCCCAGCACCACTTATTGAAGAGGCTGTCTTTTCTCCACTGTATATGCTTGCCTCCTTTATCAAAGATAAGGTGACCATATGTGTGTGGGTTTATCTCTGGGCTTTCTATCCTATTCCATTGATCTATATTTCTGTTTTTGTGCCAGTACCAAACTGTCTTGATTACTGAAGCTTTGTAGTATAGTCTGAAGTCAGGGAGCCTGATTCCCCCAGCTCCATTTTTCGTTCTCAAGATTGCTTTGGCTATTCGGGGTCTTTTGTGTTTCCATACAAATTGTGAAATTTTTTGTTCTAGTTCTGTGAACAATGCCAGTGGTAGTTTGATAGGGATTGCATTGAATCTGTAGATTGCTTTGGGTAGTAGAGTCATTTTCACAATGTTGATTCTTCCAATCCAGGAACATGGTATATCTCTCCATCTATTTGTATCATCTTTAATTTCTTTCATCAGTGTCTTATAATTTTCTGCATACAGGTCTTTTGTCTCCTTAGGTAGGTTTATTCCTAGATATCTTATTCTTTTTGTTGCAATGGTAAACGGGAGTGTTTTCTTAATTTCACTTTCAGATTTTTCGTCATTAGTGTATAGAAATGCAAGCGATTTCTGTGCATTAATTTTGTATCCTGCTACTTTACCAAATTCATTGATTAGCTCTGGGAGTTTTCTGGTAGCATCTTTAGGATTCTCTATGTATAGTATCATGTCATCTGCAAACAGTGACAGCTTTACTTCTTCTTTTCCGATTTGGATTCCTTTTATTTCTTTTTCTTCTCTGATTGCTGTGGCTAACACTTCCAAAACTATGTTGAATAATAGTGGTGAGAGTGGGCAACCTTGTCTTGTTCCTGATCTTAGTGGAAATGGTTTCAGTTTTTCACCATTGAGGACAATGTTGGCTGTGGGTTTGTCATATATGGCCTTTATTATGTTGAGGAAAGTTCCCTCTATGCCTACTTTCTGCAGGGCTTTTATCATAAACGGGTGTTGAATTTTGTCGAAAGCTTTCTCTGCATCTATTGAGATGATCATATGGTTTTTCTCCTTCAATTTGTTAATATGGTGTATCACATTGATTGATTTGCGTATATTGAAGAATCCTTGCATTCCTGGGATAAACCCCACTTGATCATGGTGTATGATCCTTTTAATGTGCTGTTGGATTCTGTTTGCGAGTATTTTGTTGAGGATTTTTGCATCTATGTTCATCAGTGATATTGGCCTGTAGTTTTCTTTCTTTGTGACATCTTTGTCTGGTTTTGGTATCAGGGTGATGGTGGCCTCGGAGAATGAGTTTGGGAGTGTTCCTCCCTCTGCAATATTTTGGAAGAGTTTGAGAAGGATAGGTGTTAGCTCTTCTCTAAATGTTTGATAGAATTCACCTGTGAAGCCATCTGGTCCTGGGCTTTTGTTTGTTGGAAGGTTTTTAATCACAGTTTCAATTTCAGTGCTTGTGATTGGTCTGTTCATATTTTCTATTTCTTCCTGGTTCAGTCTCGGCAGTTTGTGCATTTCTAAGAATCTGTCCATTTCTTCCAGGTTGTCCATTTTATTGGCATAGAGTTGCTTGTAGTAATCTCTCATGATCTTTTGTATTTCTGCAGTGTCAGTGGTTATTTCTCCTTTTTCATTTCTAATTCTATTGATCTGAGTCGTCTCCCTTTTTCTCTTGATGAGTCTGGCTAATGGTTTATCAATTTTGTTTATCTTCTCAAAGAACCAGCTTTTAGTTTCATTGATTTTTGCTATTGTTTCCTTCATTTCTTTTTCATTTATTTCTGACCTGATCTTTATAATTTCTTTCCTTCTGCTGGCTTTGGGGTTTTTTTGTTCTTCTTTCTCTAATTGCTTTAGGTGCAAGGTTAGGTTGTTTATTCGAGATGTTTCCTGTTTCTTGAGGTAGGCTTGTATTGCTATAAACTTCCCTCTTAGCACTGCTTTTGCTGCGTCCCATAGGTTTTGGGTCGTCGTATCTCCATTGTCATTTATTTCTAGGTATTTTTTGATTTCCCCTTTGATTTCTTCAGTAATCACTTCATTATTAAGTAATGTATTGTGTAGCCTCCATGTGTTTGTATTTTTTACAGATCTTTTTTGTAATTGATATCTAGTCTCATAGCGTTGTGGTTGGAAAAGATACTTGATACGATTTCAATTTTCTTAAATTTACCAAGGCTTGATTTGTGACCCAAGATATGATCTATCCTGGAGAATGTTCCATGAGCACTTGAGAAAAATGTGTATTCTGTTGTTTTTGGGTGGAATGTCCTATAAATATCAATTAAGTCCATCTTGTTTAATGTATCATTTAAAGCTTGTGTTTCCTTATTTATTTTCATTTTGGATGATCTGTCCATTGGTGAAAGTGGGGTGTTAAAGTCCCCTACTATGATAGTGTTGCTGTCGATTTCCCCTTTTATGGCTGTTAGTACTTGCCTTATGTATTGAGGTGCTCCTATGTTGGGTGCATAAATATTTACAATTGTTATACCTTCCTCTTGGATCGATCCCTTGATCATTAGATAGTGTCCTTCTTTGTCTCTTGTAATAGTCTTTATTTTAAAGTCTATTTTGTCTGATATGAGAATTGCTACTCCAGCTTTCTTTTGATTTCCATTTGCATGGAATATCTTTTTCCATCCCCTCACTTTCAGTCTGTATGTGTCTCTAGGTCTGAAGTGGGTCTCTTGTAGACAGCATATATATGGGTCTTGTTTTTGTATCCATTCAGCCAGCCTGTGTCTTTTGGTGGGAGCATTTAATCCATTTACATTCAAGGTAATTATCGATATGTATGTTCCTATTCCCATTTTCTTAAATGTTTTGGGTTTGTTATTGTAGGTGTTTTCCTTCTCTTGTGTTTCTTGCCTAGAGAAGTTCCTTTAGCATTTGTTGTAAAGCTGGTTTGGTAGTGCTGAACTCTCTCAGCTTTTGCTTGTCTGTAAAGGTTTTAATTTCTCCATCACATTTGAATGAGATCCTTGCTGGGTAGAGTAATCTGGGTTGTAGGTTCTTCTCCTTCATGACTTTAAGTATATCCTGCCACTCCCTTCTGGCTTGCAGAGTTTCTGCTGAAAGATCAGATGTTAACCTTATGGGGATTCCCTTGTGTGTTATTTGGTTTTTTTCCCTTGCTGCCTTTAATATGTTTTCCTTATATTTAATTTTTGACAGTTTGATTAATATGTGTCTTGGCGTGTTTCTCCTTGGGTTTATCCTGTATGGGACTCTCTGTGCTTCCAGGACTTGATTAACTATTTCCTTTCCCATATTAGGGAAGTTTTCAACTATAATCTCTTCAAATATTTTCTCAGTCCCTTTCTTTTTCTCTTCTTCTTCTGGGACCCCTATAATTCGAATGTTGGTGCGTTTAATGCTGTCCCAGAGGTCCCTGAGACTGTCCTCAGTTCTTTTCATTCTTTTTTCTTTATCCTGCTCTGCAGTAGTTATTTCCACCATTTTATCTTCCAGGTCACTTATCCTTTCTTCTGCCTCAGTTATTCTGCTATTGATCCCATCTAGAGTATTTTTAATTTCATTTATTGTGTTTTTCATCATTGCTTGATTCCTCTTTAGTTCTTCTACATCCTTGTTAAATGCTTCTTGCATTTTGTCTATTCTATTTCCAAGATTTTGGATCATCTTTACTATCATTATTCTGAATTCTTTTTCAGGTAGACTACCTATTCCCTCTTCATTTGTTAAGTCTAGTGTGTTTTGACCCTGCTCCTTCATCTGCTGTGTGTTTTTCTGTCGTCTCATTTTGCTTATCTTACTGTGTTTGGGATCTCCTTATCACAGGTTGCAGGTTTGTAGTTCCCGTTGTTTTTGGTATCTGTCCCCAGTGGCTAAGGTTGGTTCAGTGGGTTGTGTAGGCTTCCTGGTGGAGGGAACTAGTGCCTGAGCTCTGGTGGATGAGGCTGGATCTTGTCTTTCTGGTGGGCACGTCCACGTCTGGTGGTGTATTTTGGGGTGTCTGTGGCCTTATTATGATTTTAGGCAGCCTCTCTGCTAATGGATGAGGCTGTGTTCCTGTCTTGCTAGTTGTTTGGCATAGGGTGTTCAGCACTGTAGCTTGCTGGTCATTGAGTGATGCTGGGTCTTGATGTTGAGATGGAGATCTCTGAGAGATTTTTGCCGTTTGGTATTACGTGGAGCTGGGAGGTCTCTTGTGGACCAGTGTCCTGAAGTTGGCTCTCCCACCTCCGAGGTACGGCCCTGATGCCTGGCTGAAGCACCTAGAGCCTTTCGTCCACACGGCTCAGAGTAAAAGGGAGAAAAAAATAGAAAGAAAGAAAGAAAGAAAGAAAGAAAGAAAGGAAGGAAGGAGGAAGGAAGGAAGGAAGGAAGGAAGGAAGGAAAGAAAGAAAGAAAGGAAAGAAAGAAAGAAGCTATAATATAGTGAAGTAAAGTAAAGCTATTGTAAAGAAAAGCTATACAGACAAAATCTCACCCAGAAGCATACACATATACACTCACAAAAAAAAAAGGAAAAGGGGAACAATTAATATATCCTGCTCCCAAAGTCCACCTCCTGAATTTGGGATGATTCGTTGTCTATTCAGGTATTACACAGATGCAGGCACATCAAGTTGACTGTGGAGATTTAATCCGCTGCTCCTGAGGCTGCTGGGAGAGATTTCCCTTTCTCTTCTTTGTTCGCACAGCTCCCGGGGTTCAGCTTTGGATGTGGCCCCGCCTCTGCATGTAGGTCGCCTGAGGGCGTCTGTTCCCCGCCCAGACAGGACGGGGTTAAAGGAGCCGCTGCTTCGGGGGCTCTGGCTCACTCAGGCGGGGGGAGGGAGCGGTACGGAGGAGGCGGGGCGAGCCTGCGGCGTCAGAGGCGTCGTGACGTTGCAGCAGCCCGAGGCGCGCCGTGCGTTCTCCCGGGGACGTTGTCCCCGGATCACGGGAGCCTGGCCGTGGCGGGCTGCACCGGCTCCCGGGAGGGGCGGTGTGGAGAGTGACCTGGGCTCGCACACAGGCTTCTTGGTGGCGGCAGCAGCAGTCTTAGCGTCTCACGCCCGTCTCTGCGGTCCGCGCTGATGGCCGCGGCTCGCGCCTGTCTCTGGAGCTCGTTTAGGCGGCGCTCTGAATCCCCTCTCCTCGCGCACCAGGAAACAAAGAGGCAAGAAAAAGTCTCTTGCCTCTTGGGCAGCTGCAGACTTTTCCCGGACTCCCTCCCGGCTCGCCGTGGCGCACTAGCCCCTTCAGGCTGTGTTCACGCCGCCAACCCCAGTCCTCTCCCTGCGATCCGACCGCAGCCCGAGCCTCAGCTCCCAGCCCCGCCCGCCCCGGCGGGGGAGCAGACGAGCCTCTCGGGCTGGTGAGCGCTGCTCGGCGCCGAGCCTCCGTGCGGGAGTCTCTCCGCTTTGCCCTCCGCACCCCTGTGGCTGCGCTCTCCTCCGTGGCTCCGAAGCTTCCCCCTCCGCCACCCGCAGTCTCCGCCCGCGAAGGGGCTCCTAGTGTGTGGACACCTTTCCTCCTTCACGGCTCCCTCCCACTGGTGCAGGTCCCGTCCCTATTCTTTTGTCTCTGTTGTTTCTTTTTTCTTTTGCCCTCCCCAGGTACGGGGGGAGTTTCTTGCCTTTTGGGAGGTCTGAGGTCTTCTGCCAGCGTTCAGTGGGTGTTCTGTAGGAGCAGTTCCACGTGTAGATGTATTTCTACTGTATCTGTGGGAAGGAAGGTGATCTCCGCGTCTTACTCTTCCGCCATCTTCTCTCCTCCTGATGGTTACTTTTATGTGTCAGCTTGACTGGACCACAGGGGTACCCAGATGTTTGGTCAGACATTACTCTCGATGTGTCTGTGAGGGTGTTTATGGGTGAGATTAACATGGGAGTCCACAGACTGAGTAAGGAAGATTGTTCTTCCTAATGTGGGTGGGCCTTGTCTAATCAGTTGAAGGCTTGACTAGAACAACAGCGGACTTTCTTACAAGTAAGAGGGAACTCCTCTTGCCTGACTACCTTTGATCTGGGACATCGCTTTCTTCCTGACTTGGATGGCAATTACACCTTCGGCTCTCTTGGTTCTCAGGCCTTTGGTCTGGAACTACCCCATCAGTTCTAGGTCTCTGCCACTGGAGACCTTGGGATTCTCAGCCTCCATAATTGCATGAGCCTATTTCCCATAATAAATATATGGTCACGCTTATATAAACATACACATATTTTTTCCTCTCTTCACTCTCTTCCTAAGAGAGATTTTTTTTCTTTTGTAACCAAAATGAGAGGAAAGAAAAAATAAAACAAATCTATTTAATTTAAATAAATTTATTCTATGTATAATGTCATTTATAAATTTAAAATGTAAATTTATAAATTTTATACCTATCCACAGATAGATTGATAGATAGATATCTTCATCCATTCTGTTGGTTCTGTTTCTCCGGAGAACTCTAACACAGATCTGAAGAGAGTCATATCAAAAATGGAAGATCTCTTTTTTGCTACTTCAAGTATTACGTAGCTTATGTTAGATTTTCTAGTGAGCTTTGCCCATAAATACCTAAATTTGAAGTTTACTTACTATCTATATCCTACAGAAACTTTTTCCGGGTAAGACTTCTGCATTACCTGCATTACCCCTTTCACTAGAGATAGCATTAGTGTGCACACGACGTCTGCAGTGCACACTCAGAAGATTTGCCTCTATTTCTGGGTGTGTCTGGTAAACGGAGAAACAGGTCTCAGGACCCCGGGGACCCTTCCTCCCCCGCCTCTCATTGCACTGGAAAGAGACGTGCTTGTTACACAAAGGCATTCTGATCACAGAGGAGTCCCACACGCTGGGCAGCCCTGAAGTCTCAAATTTAGGAAGGGTAACATGGCCTTTCCTGGTGGAAGGGACAATTCAGTCCAGTTCTTAAGACTGGAACAATTCTTAAGACATGCCCACCGCCATGCCGACTCTGATGAGGTGAAGAAAGGAACCGTTTTGGTACTTGGGGAATTGCTCACAGAGAATGATGGTTCTCTGGGTGGTTGCAGGAGCATGTGACACACAAGGAAAGGAAACCCCACAGAAGGGCCTTAAAGAGCTAGCAACACCGGAAGGTGGTGACCACCGAATGGGGCATCTTTGCTTAGGGCGGTCCTAGAACGTTCAGTCCACATTTCACGCCCACGAGAGCTGCGTGTACATATGAGTGGGGAGGGAAGTGTGGCCACAGAAGGGTTTCAGCTTGGTTTCCAGGCTGTTGAATCCGGAAAAAACAAGCATCACCTGATGAATCAGCGTATCTTCCCTCCAACACACATGCACGTGCGCGCACGCATGCACACACATGTGCACGCACACACACACGCACGCAAGCAGCTCTCCCCCTGTTAGTATAAGCAAGTGAGCAGGCAGAGTTACTAGTCCCTCCAGGGTGGGCAGGGAAGATAGTTTCAGACTCTCACCAAATGTTTTACTCTCAGATCTCAAATCCTACATATCACTTTGGGCAGCCTATTAGTGGGCAAGAAATTTATGTGAAGAGTCTTTCTTCTTTTCAAGAGGAGTGGATATCTTATGACTCACAGATTTCAGTTAATGACTTTCTAACTTCAAATACATCTTTATATTGTGAAAGAAACAGATGGTCTGTGTCGAAGGGCCATGCAATACCATTTATGATGAGGATGTGTGCATGAAATGACAAAAAAGAAAAATTGTAGAAATAAAAAGGTCCTGGTAGAGAGCAAAATGTTTTAAGTGCTGCATCTTTTTCAAAATTTTGTTTTGTTTTTACAAAATACTGATTGAAGCAAAAGAGTCTCTGCCCTATAAAGTGCCAATACACAAAATATATTGATGCTAAGGCATACTTGACATAAAAGTTTATCTTACATGGCTTTTATATACCAGGATTTACATAGTGGGTAAATTCATGCAAAATTTACATTTTTAATGCTTCTTAAAACTAATCTTAGAAAACATCTATCTTTGGTAAAGACACAGTCTTTCTCTTACATGCAAGTCCAAAGGAATGCTTGTTCTTTTCCTGGAAGCAGAGAGTAAAATCTCAAGCATTATAGACTTTCAACAAATGTTTTAATACCAGTTTATATTCAGCAACACAGGGCAGTGAGTTCCACTTGTTTTAGGAACACCAGTCATTAGAACGCAGACTTTGGACAGAAATTTCTGATTGTCAGCTCAAAAATGTTCTTTCTCTAATCTTGGAGAATTTGCTTATTTTCTCTAATTCACTGTTTCCTTGTAACTAAAAAGGTAACTCATATTTTTGATTGGAAAAATATATAAAAGCAACTGTTCATTTCCATAGTGATGGTAATAAATGCTAATCATTTCTACTTTTATCAATGGAGTCCTGTGTTTTAGTGGCTAATTACAATAATGTTTTTTCTAAAATTAAATGCAAATAAACAAGAACATATACATGAATATATATATGTATGAAATTATCATATGTAAATATATAAATAACAATATATATATTAAAAATACACATATTCTTTTGAGGAGCAAATAGTCCCCTACCATCAATATATTGAAATTTTATCCTTACCTTTCATTTTAAAAATATAGGTTTTCATATCAGGGCACCTTCACAAGGCTTTCACTTACCATTTAGCATTTGTACTTGGCAAATTGTATCAATTCAATTTAAAAGTATTGCTCATAAACTCCACAGGGCCACATGAACTCTATTTCAGAAATTAGAAATCAGATAAGTCTGGGAAGAGTGGCTTGCTGATCTCAAAATATAACTTACACTGTTAAATACATGTGCAAATCCTGTCTCCAATTTCAACTAAAGACTGTGATTCTGACCATGTTGAAAAAAAGTGCCATAGTTTCAAAAAACCATTATGAAAGAATTTTATGCTAATTGAAAAATTATCACATGATTTTAAGGAATGTTGAAGAAGTGCATCTTCTTTTATTTATAATAATAGCAATATTATCACTCAAAACAATCCAGTTAACGTTTTCTTTATGTACATTGAGGACTTTTTTTCAAGTGAAAAGATCTTTTGAGTAAAACACCTATACCTGAGTTTTTTTTCTCTCCTATAGACATATTCTAGAGAATAAAGAAAAGTTCAGTGAATGTGTCTATTATAGTTTGTCAATAATTCTGATATTATTTGTTATACTACATACATACAGATATATAGATATATATAATGTTTTGCTTTAAAAAAATAGGAATGAGGTTAACTTCTTCTATCAAATAATTTTAGATGCTTGTTTTATCAGAAATATTCATTAGTAAATTCAAAATACTAGATATAGGGAACTCACTAAAATACTGTCAACTGTAACTTTGCCCAAAGATCCATTAATAAAGTAAAAAATATACATAAGTAAATATTTTAACATGTTTTTCTGAAAATGATCAATTTTTTTACTAACCTGGTCTCTTGTTTTAGCATCATAAAAGCTATCTCATTATTAGAAATAAACCATATTTGCAGGAAAAGTCACTGGGCATTCATGTGATCCTGATGTATTAAAATTATTAAAATTGAATTGCAAATTTTGAAATGCTAAAGCAATATTTTCTAGCCAATGCCCCAAAGATGTAAAGTTCTTCTCTATAAAGTATTTTTAGAAATTCATTTAATACTGCTGGCAGAGTTTTTACTGGGATGCTTTGAAGAATGATATAATAACTGGGTTAAGATCTGCATAAATGAAACTCATAACTACCCCATATACTGCAGCTATGAGTGGGCAAATACCACAGCCTCACCAGATTTCAAACACCAGCAGTTATATTTCCTTCTGAGCTGTAGTTTCTTCAATTCATCTTCGGAATTACTGTCTATTAAGATTTAATAATAAAAGAATGCAATAAAATTGTCTAGAGTTCACAGTGTACTGGTAATGCACTGATGATTTTAACACTTTGAATACAAACAGAAGGGCACAACCTTCTCACATTTTGGGGAGTGGAGCCATTTAGCCTCATAGGATGTCAAAATGCATATGGTGTATCCAACTTTTTCTTTCTTTTTTTTTTTCCCAAATTCTTTTTTTTATTGAAGTATAGTTGATTTACAATGCTGTGCCAATCTCTGCTGTACAGCAAAGTGACTCAGTTTTACATACATACACATTCTTTTTTAAATATTCTTTTCCATTATGGTTTATCCTAGGAGATTAGATACAGTTCCCTGTGCTATACAGAAGGACCTTGTTGTTTATCCATTCTAAATGTAAGAGTTTGCATCTACCAACCCCAGATTCCCAGCCCTTCTCTCTCCCTCCCCCCTTCCCTTGGCAACCACAAGTCTGTTCTCTATGTCTTTGAGTCTGTTTCTGTTTTGTAGATAGGTTCTGTTGTGCCATATTTTAGATTCCACATATAAGTGATATCGTATGGTATTTGTCTTTCTCTTTCTGACTTACTTCACTTAGTAAGATAATCTCTAGTTGCATCCATGTTGCTGCAAATGACATTATTTTGTTCTTTTTTATGGCTGAGTAGTATTCCATTGTATATATGTACCACATCTTCTTTTTTTTTTTTTTTTTTAAACATCTTTATTGAAGTATAATTGCCTTACAATGGTGTGTTAGCTTCTGCTTTATAACAAAGTTAATCAGTTATACATATATAATATGTTCCCATATCTCTTCCCTCTTGCATCTCCCTCCCTCCCACCCTCCCCATCCCACCCCTCTAGGTGATCACAAAGCACCGAGCTGATCTCCCTGTGCTAAGCGGCTGCTTCCCACTAGCTATCTATTTTACATTTGGTAGTGTATATATGTCCATGACACTCTCTCACCCTGTCACATCTCACCCCACCCCCTCCCCATATTCTCAAGTCCATTCTCTAGTAGGTCTGTGTCTTTATTCCCGTCTTGCCACTAGGTTCTTCATGGCTTTTTTTTCCCTTAGATTCCGTATATATGTGTTAGCATACTGTATTTGTTTTTCTCTTTCTGACTTACTTCACTCTGTATGACAGACTCTAACTCCATCCACCTCATTACAAATACCTCCATTTCATTTCTTTTTATGGCTGAGTAATATTCCATTGTATATATGTGCCACATCTTCTTTATCCATTCATCTGTCGATGGACATTTAGGTTGCTTCCATGTCCTGGCTATTGTAAATAGAGCTGCAATGAACATTTTGGTACATGTCTCTTTTTGAATTATGGTTTTCTCAAGGTATATGCCCAGTAGAGGGATTGCTGGCTCATATGGTAGTTCTATTTTTAGTTTTTTAAGGAACCTCCATACTATTCTCCATAGTGGCTGTATCAATTTACATTCCCACCAACAGTGCAAGAGGGTTCCCTTTTCTCCACACCCTCTCCAGCATTTATTGTTTGTAGATTTTTTGATGATGGCCATTCTGACCGGTGTGAGGTGTTACCTCATTGTAGTTGTGATTTGCATTTCTCTAATGATTAATGATGTTGAGCATTCTTTCATGTGTTTGTTGGAAATCTGTATATCTTCTTGGGAGAAATGTCTATTTAGGTATTCTGCCTATTTTAGGAATGGGTTGTTTGTTTTTTTGATATTCGGCTGCATGAGCTGCTTGTAAATTTTGGAGATTAATCCCTTGTCAGTTGCTTAATTTGGAAATATTTTCTCCCATTCTGATGGTTGTCTTTTCATCTTGTTTATGGTTTCCTTTGCTGTGCAAAAGCTTTTAAGTTTCATTAGGTCCCATTTGTTTATTTTTCTTTTTATTTCCATTTCTTTAGGAGGTGGGTCAAAAAGGATCTTGCTGTCATTTACGTCATAGAGTGTTCTGCCTATGTTTTCCTCTAAGAGTTTTATCGTGTCTGGCCTTACATTTAGGTCTTTAATCCATTTTGAGTTTATTTTTGTGTATGGTGTCAGGGAGTGTTCTAATTTCATTCTTTTACATGTAGCTGTCCAGTTTTCCCAGCAACACTTATTGAAGAGGCTGTCTTTTCTCCACTGTGTATTCTTGCCTCCTTTATCAAAGGTAAGGTGACCATATGTGCGTGGGTTTATCTCTGGGCTTTCTATCCTGTACCACTGATCTATATTTCTGTTTTTGTGCCAGTACCATACAGTCTTGATTACTGTAGCTTTGTAGTAAAGTCTGAAGTCAGGGAGCCTGATTCCTCCAGCTCCGTTTTTCTTTCTCAAGATTGCTTTGGCTATTCGGGGTCTTTTGTGTTTCCATACAAATTGTGAATTTTTTTGTTCTAGTTCTGTGAACAATGTCAGTGGTAGTTTGATAGGGATTTCACTGAATCTGTAGATTGCTTTGGGTGGTATAGTCATTTTCACAATGTTGATTCTTCCCATCCAAGAAAATGGTATATCTCTCCATCTGTTTGTATCATCTTCAATTTCCTTCATCAGTGTCTTATAATTTTCTGCATACAGGTCTTTTGTCTCCTTAGATAGGTTTATTCTTAGGTATTTTATTCTTTTGTTGCAGTGGTAAATGGGAGTGTTTCCTTAATTTCTCTTTCAGATTTTTCATCATTAGTGTATAGGAATGCAAGCAATTTCTGTGCATTAATTTTGTATCCTGCTACTTTACCAAATTCATTGATTAGCTCTAGTAGACCAAATTCATTGATTAGCTCTAGTAGTTTTCTGGTAGCATCTTTAGGATTCTCTATGTTTAGTATCATATCATCTGCAAACAGTGACAGCTTTACTTCTTCTTTTCCAATTTGGATTCCTTTTATTTCTTTTTATTCTCTGATTGCTGTGGCTAAAACTTCCAAAACTATGTTGAATAATAGTGGTGAGAGTGGGCAAACTTGTCTTGTTCCTGATCTTAGTGGAAATGGTTTCAGTTTTTCACCATTGAGGACGATGTTGGCTGTGGGTTTGTCATATATGGCCTTTATTATGTTGAGGTAAGTTTCCTCTATGCCTACTTTCTGGAGGGTCTTTATCATAAATAGGTGTTGAATTTTGTCGAAAGCTTTCTCTGCATCTCTTGAGATGATTTTATGGTTTTTCTCCTTCAATTTGTTAATTTGGTGTATCACATTGATTGATTTGCAAATATTGAAGAATCCTTGCATTCCTGGGATAAATCCCACTTGATCATGGTGTATGGTCCTTTTAATGTGCTGTTGGATTCTGCTTGCTAGTATTTTGTTGAGGATGTTTGCATCTATGTTCATCAGCGATATTGGCCTGTAGTTTTCTTTCTTTGTGAAATCTTTGTCTGGTTTTGGTATCAGGCTGATGGTGGCCTCGTAGAATGAGTTTGGGAGTGTCCAACCCTCTGCTATATTTTGGAAGAGTTTGAGAAGGATAGGTGTTAGCTGTTCTCTAAATGTTTGATAGAATTTGCCTGTGAAGCCATCTGTCCTGGGCTTTTGTTTGTTGGAAGATTTTTAATCTCAGTTTCAATTTCAGAGCTTGTGATTGGTCTGTTCATATTTTCTATTTCTTCCTGGTTCAGTCTCGGAAGGTTGTGCTTTTCTAAGAATTTGTCCATTTCTTCCAGGATGCCCATTTTATTGGCATATTGTTGCTTGTAGTAATCTCTCATGATCCTTTGTATTTCTGCAGTGTCAGTGGTTACTTCTCCTTTTTCATTTCTAATTCTATTGATTTGAATCTTCTCCGTTTTTTCCTTCATTTGTCCGGTTAATGGTTTATCAATTTTGTTTATCTTCTCAAAGAACCATCTTTTAGTTTTATTGATCTTTGCTATTGTTTCCTTCATTTCTTTTTCATTTATTTCTGATCTGATCTTTATGATTTCTTTCCTTCTGCTAACTTCAGGGTTTTTTGGTTCTTGTTTCTCTAATTGCTTTAGGTGTAAGGTTAGGTTGTTTATTTGAGATGTTTCTTGTTTCTTTTTTTTTTTCTTGTTTCTTAATGTAGGATTATATTGCTATAAACTTCCCTCTTAGAACTGCTTTTGCTACATCCCACAGGTTTTGGGTCATCGTGTTTTCATTGTCATTTGTTTCTAGGTAGTTTTTGATTTCCTCTTTGATTTGTTCAGTGATCTCTTGATTATTATGCAGTGTATTGTTTAGCTTCCATGTGTTTGTATTTTTTACAGATTTTTTCCTGCAATTGATATTTAGTCCCATAGCATTGTGCTCCGAAAAGATGCTTGATACGATTTCAATTTTCTTAAATTTACCAAGGCTTGATTTGTGACCCAAGATATGATCTATCCTGGAGAATGTTCCATGAGCACTTGAGAAGAAAGTGTATTCTATTGTTTTTGGATGGAATGTCCTATAAATATAAATTAAGTCCATCTTGTTTAATGTATCATTTAAAGCTTGTGTTTCCTTATTTATTTTCTTTATGGATGATCTGTCCATTGGTGAAAGTGGGATGTTAAAGTCCCCTACTATGATTGCGTTACTGTTGATTTCCCCTTTTATGGCTGTTAGTATTTGCCTTATGTATTGAGGTGCTCCTATGTTGGGTGCATAAATATTTACAATTGTTATATCTTCTTCTTTGATTGATCCCTTGATCATTATGTAGTGTCCTTCTTTGTCTCTTGTAATAGTCTTCATTTTAAAGTCTATTTTGTCTGATATGAGAATTGCTACTCCAGGTTTCTTTTGATTTCCGTTTGCATGGAATATCTTTTTCCATCCCCTCACTTTCAGTCTGTATGTGTCCCTAGGTCTGAAGTGGGTCTCCTGTAGACAGCATATATACAGGTGTTGTTTTTGTATCCATTCAGCCAGTCTACGTCTTTTGGTTGGAGCATTTAATCCATTTACATGTAAGATAATTACTGATATGCATGTTCCTATTACCATTTTCTTAATTGTTTTAGGTTTGTTCTTGTAGGTCTTTTTCTTCTCTTGTGTTTCCTGCCTAGCAAAGTTCCTTTAGCATTTGTTGTAAAGCTTGTTTGCTGGTGCTGAATTCTCTTAGCTTTTGCTTGTCTGTAAAGGTTTTAATTTTTCCATCTAATCTGAATGAGATCGTTGCTGGGTAGAGTAATATTGGCTGTAGGTTTTTCCTTTTCATCACTTTAAATATGTCCTGCCACTCTCTTCTGGCTTGCAGAGTTTCTGCTGAAAGATCAGCTGTTAACCTTATGGGGATTCCCTTGTGTGCTATTTGTTGCTTTTCCCTTGCTGCTTTTAGTGTTTTTTCTTTGTATTTAATTTTTGATCATTTGATTAATATGTGTCTCGGCGTGTTTCTCCTTGGATTTATCCTGTATGGGACTCTCTGTGCTTCCTGGACTTGATTAACTATTTCCTTTCCCATATTAGGGAAGTTTTCAACTATAATCTGTTCAAATATTTTCTCAGTCCCTTTCTTTTTCTCTTCTTCTTCTGGGACCCCTATAATTCGAATGTTGGTGCATTTAATATTGTCCCAGAGGTCTTTGAGACTGTCCTCAATTCTTTTCATTCTTTTATCTTTATTCTGCTCTGTGGTAGTTATTTCCACTATTTTATCTTCCAGGTCACTTATCCGTTCTTCTACCTCAGTTATTCTGCTATTGATCCGTTCTAGAGAATTTTTAATTTCATTTATTGTGTTGTTCATCATTGTTTCTTTGCTCTTTAGTTCTCCTAGGTCCTTGTTAAACGTTTCTTGTATTTTCTCCATTCTATTTCCAAGATTTTGGATCATCTTTACTATCATTATTCTGAATTCTTTTCCAGATAGACTGCCTATTTCCTCTTCATTTGTTAGGTCTGGTGGGTTTTTACCTTGCTCCTTCATCTGCTGTGTGTTTCTCTGTCTTCTCATTTTGCTTAACTTACTGTGTTTGGGGTCTCCTTTTCGCAGGCTGCAGGTTCATAGTTCCCGTTGTTTTTGGTGTCTGCTCTCAGTGGCTATGTTTGGTTCAGTGGGTTGTGTAGGCTTCCTGGTGGAGGGGACTAGTGCCTATGTTCTGGTGGATGAGGCTGGATCTTGTCTTTCTGGTGGGCAGGTCCACATCTGGCGGTGTGTTTTGGGGTGTCTGTGGCCTTATTATGATTTTAGGCAGGCTTTCTGCTAACGGATGGGGTTGTGTTCCTGTCTTGCTAGTTGTTTGGCATAGGGTGTCCAGCACTGTAGCTTGCTGGTCATTGAGTGAAGCTGGGTCTTGATGTTGAGATGGAGATCTCTGGGAGATTTTCGCCGTTTCATATTACATGGAGCTGGGAGGTCTCTGGTGGACCAGTGTCCTGAACTTGGCTCTCCCACCTCAGACGCACAGCCCTGATGCCTGGCTGGAGCACCAAGAGCCTGTCATACACACAGCTCAGAATAAAAGAGAGAAAAAAAGAAAGAAAGAAAGAAAAAGATATAATAAAATAATAAAATGAAATGAAATGAAATGAAATGAAATGAAATGAAATAAAACGAAATAAAATAAAATAAAAGTTATTAAAATAAAAAATAAAAAATAATTATTAAAAAAATTCTTTTAAAGTAATAAAAAATAAAAGCAAGCAAGAAAGAGGAGAGAAACCGAACCAAAAAACAAATCCACCAATGATAACAAGTGCTAAAAGCTGTCTATAAAAAAAAAACCAAAAAACAGACAGACAGAACCCTAGGACAAATGGTAAAAGCAAAGCTATAGAGACAATATCACCCCCAGAAGCATACGCCTACACACTCACAAAAAGAGAAAAAGGGAAAAATAGATATACATCGTTGCTCCCAAAGTCCACCTCCTGAATTTGGGATGATTCATTGTCTATTCAGGTATTACACAGGTGCAGGTACATCAAGTTGTTTGTGGAGCTTTAATCCGCTGCTCCTGAGGCTGCTGGGAGAGATTTCCCTTTCCCTTCTTTGTTCGCACAGCTCCCGGGGTTCAGCTTTGGATTTGGCCCCGCCTCTGCGTGTAGGTCGCCTGAGGGCGTCTGTTCTTCGCTCAGACAGGACGGGGTTAAAGGAGCAGCTGCTTCGGGGGCTCTGGCTCACTCAGGCGGGGGGAGGGAGCGGTACGGAGGAGGCGGGGCGAGCCTGCGGCGTCAGAGGCGTCGTGACGTTGCAGCAGCCCGAGGCGCGCTGTGCGTTCTCCCGGGGACGTTGTCCCCGGATCACGGGAGCCTGGCCGTGGCGGGCTGCACCGGCTCCCAGGAGGGGCGGTGTGGAGAGTGACCTGGGCTCGCACACAGGCTTCTTGGTGGCGGCGGCAGCAGCCTTAGCGTCTCATGCCCGTCTCTGGGGTCCGCGCTGATGGCCGCGGCTCACGCCCGTCTCTGGAGCTCGTTTAGGCGGCGCTCTGAATCCCTCTCCTCGCGCACCAGGAAACAAAGAGGTAAGAAAAGGTCTCTTGCCTCTTCGGCAGCTGCAGACTTTTCCCGGACTCCCTCCCGGCTCGCCGTGGCGCACTAGCCCCTTCAGGCTGTGTTCACGCCGCCAACCCCAGTCCTCTCCCTGCGATCCGACTGCAGCCGGAGCCTCAGCTCCCAGCCCCGCCCGCCCCGGCGGGGGAGCAGACGAGCCTCTCGGGCTGGTGAGCGCTGCTCGGCGCCGAGCCTCCGTGCGGGAGTCTCTCCGCTTTGCCCTCCGCACCCCTGTGGCTGCGCTCTCCTCCGTGGCTCCGAAGCTCCCCCCTCCGCCACCCGCAGTCTCCGCCCGCGAAGGGGCTCCTAGTGTGTGGACACCTTTCCTCCTTCACGGCTCCCTCCCGCTGGTGCAGGGCCCGTCCCTATTCTTTTGTCTCTGTTGTTTCTTTTTTCTTTTGCCCTCCCCAGGTACGGGGGGAGTTTCTTGCCTTTTGGGAGGTCTGAGGTCTTCTGCCAGCGTTCAGTGGGTGTTCTGTAGGAGCAGTTCCACGTGTAGATGTGTTTCTGATGTATCTGTGGGGAGGAAGGTGATCTCTGTGTCTTACTCTTCTGCCATCTTGAAGCTCCGCCTCCCAACTTTTTCTTATACATTTACTGCTTCAACAGAAAGAAGAGGCCGTTAAAGTGTAAGAGGAGATGGGGTGATGTGTTTTGTTTTATTTTGTTTTCAGGTATAAAAAGCTGAATAGTAGTTGCAACACAAGAAATTATCCTGATTATATGTAATAGCTCTATTGCAGTCCATGTGAGGGCTGTATCAGATTTAACAACCTGGAAAGTTTGATTTTTAATGTACATCAGCCCTGCTAATTGTTTATTATTAATATAATTCGATGTTAGTAATTCAGTGGGAGTACAGGAAATGGAGTATAATTTGCATCAGAAATTAAGACTATTTTCCGTATAATTTCAAGGCCAAGTCTGTGAGATGCACCTTTAGGAAAGCCATCTCCCTGGTTGTGGTGCGCAGGATTCTCATTGCAGTGGCTTCTCTTGTTGTGGAGCACGGGCTCTAGGCATGCGGGCTTCAGTAGTTGTGGCATGCGGTCTCAGTAGTTGCGGCTTGTGGGCTCTAGAGTGCAGGCTCAGTAGCTGTGGTGCATGGGCTTAGTTGCTCCGCAGCATGTGGGATCTTCCCGGACCAGGGATCAAACCCATGTCACCTGCATTGGCAGGTGGGTTCTTAACCACTGTTTAGAATCACCCACAGCAGGAAGGGGGAGAAGAGGACATTTTTAAAAATATTCCAATGTTTGCATTCCACTTCAATCAACAGATTTTTAAAGGTTCATTCCAGGTCTCAATTATATATATGTATATTTTTTGGGAAAATCCCAAGCAATTCTCAAGTGCAGTAAGAATAAATAAACCTTGATTATTGAATAAACTCCATCCTAGGCAAACTTGGTTCTCTTTGTAGAAAAAAATGGAAACTAAAGGTGTTATGGTTAGGTTTTACTCCATAAGAATAGCTTTACCAGAAATTCTGAAAAGAAAAACACTCAGCATTTTTATCAATATAGCATCTCACAGATGAAAGGTTTGATATTATGGCAAGAGGAAAAAGGACAGATTGTTCAGATAAATACGCCCAAGACAGTGAAGGGCTCCTTTAATTACTATATAGTAATAACTATACTATATAGTTATTATAGTAATTACTATACTATAATACTATCATAAAATAATATTGTAATACTATAATAAATACTATAATAAAATACTATATACTATAATAAAATAGTATACATAATTCATTCATTCAGGTTATATGGCCTCTTATGTAGCATGTTCAGAGCAACAGTGTTCAGGGTGGCCAAAAGGTCCAAACAAACCAAATCTCCATCAAAGAATGAATGAATAAACCGATGTGGGATATACAGCCAATGAAATATTATTCAGCAATAGAAAATACTGAAGTACTGATGTATGTGACAATACGGACAAACCTCAAAAGTATTATGTTAAGTGAAAAAGTTTGATGAAAAAAGATTAGATATTCTATGGTTCCATTTATATAGAATGTCCAGAAGAGGAAAATATACACAGACAGAAAGTGGATTACTGGTTGCCTGAGGCTGGTGTTTAGAATGGAGAGAGACTCTAAAAAAGGCAGAAGTTTCTTTTCGAGGCAATGGAAATGTTCTAAATTAGATTGTGGTGATAGTTACACAACTCTGTAAATGTACTAAAAATCACTGAATTGTATGTTTAAAATAGATGAATTCTATGCTATGTAAAGCAAAGCTGTTAAAAAATTGTGACCTATATCCAGATAAACAAAACTGCACAAAATAAATGATAATGATCAAAACTGTAGTAGCAGTAAATTATAATAAACAATAATAAACAAAACAGGTCTGGTATCTGCTCTCTGGAGCTTACAGTTCACTTGACAGGACACATTTGTATGAAATATTAACATAAATGAACTAAATTGCCACTGTGACACAGTGTTATGCCCAAGTGCATGCTGTCTTTGAAAATCCATGGAAGGAGCTATAAGTTGAGTCCAGGAGATCAAAAAATCAAGACACATTTGTGCTGAGGTTTCAAAACTAGAATATAACTAGGTTGAAAGGGAAAAACTGAGTCTTCCAAGCAGAGGGAAAGAAGCCCTGCCATGTGTATTCTCAAGGCCAGTGGGAAGGACCAAAACAGCTGCCATGAGGAGGTTGAAAGGAAATGAACATGGAGAATGAGGTCAGAGCCAGACCATGGTCCAGAGAAGGTTCCTCTCAGATTCAATCTGAAGTCACTGTAGTATTTTAAATAGAGGGGATGACTTTATCAGACTCATGTTTTAAGAAGAGCCTCATGACTGCCATGTAGAAAGTGGATTTCAAGGTTGCCAGAGTGAGAAATGCTACACAGTGGAATTGCTGCGCTTCAGGAGAGAAACACTGTATCCCTTGCTCCAGGGTGGAGAAGAGGCCAGGCGTGCATCAGTTTAGGAAGTAGAATCAGTGGGTCTTGTTGAGGGATGAGACACAGCCTTGATAGAGGGGGGGTAGTGAGAGGGAACCCGCAGGTTTCTTGCTTGGGGGGCACCTTGGGTCGTGATGGCATTTCTTGAGATCTGGGGCTCTGGAAGAGGATGAGTTTGGGTGAGGAGATTATAAATATCCTTTAGTGGTGAATTTGAGGTACCTTAAGGTTCTACTCTCTATGGAGTATCTTGATGGCAAAAACAATTTTGAAACTATTTGAATGAAAGGCTAGCTATTCTAGGTTTTATTTATGTTTGTAGGAGAATTGTGGCAACATAGGTTAACTAAAGTCTGTGAGACTCATTGTTAACGATTGTGCTTGCCATTTTTTTTAAAATGAAGTATTTCATGAAGCATTTTAAAAGGACAAATGATAGCAAATTAAAACGAAAGTTGAGTATTGAACCTTGTCTGTGTGACCTGCCAGGTCCTTCTTGCTCTTTTCTACTATGTCTATCTCGTCTCTACCAGCTTCACTCTATGCTTCAGAGAAATGAATTGCTGTTTCCTGGAATACACCATGTTGCTTCTTATCTGGTGCCATGTTTTTTTCCTTGCTGACAACGCTCTTCCTAACAGCCGCCTTCACCTGTGTTGTTGACTTGCGAGCTGTAAGATGAGCACATGTGTCCACTTTGTGGATATGAGTTAGAGCCTTCTCACCAACTCTCCATCCCACATCTTGGATACCCTTTCGCCGGGTCGCATTCAGTACACAGTTCTGTGTGTGTTTCTATTTCTATTGGCTTCCCGGCTCTGCTGTCACCTTGCCTGTAACTCAGGTTTATATCCTCAATATTTAGCACAATAGCTGTTAGACAGTTGATATTTATCACATTCTTCAAGTGAAATCTCTAAAATAGCCTTCCTCTCCACTACCCCATTCGGAAGAGGTTGAAGGATGAAATGAAGATAAAGGCTAAGGCCAAAATATTCTGTTTATTACCAACAAAGTTCACATTGTGGGGAGCTTAATTACGCAGGTCGTCAGACCTGCTCATGCCAAACTCCTGAATTAGACGGGCGCACGCACTCCGTCTCAGGAAACACGGCACTGGGTCCAGCACGGTAAACCAGGGATGTGAAGAGGTGTAACACAAGCCTGTGTCTACCTGAGCTGAACTTCACTCACGGAATGAAAAGATCTTGAGTGGGAAGAGCCATTCTGTTAACAGGGCTCCACGATCGCGTGCTGTGTAATTGAAAGCAAGACCGTGTCACCTGCCTTGGGAAAAAAGTGAATTCTTACAGGGAGAAGAGGAACAAGGTTCCTGGAAAAGAATGTTATAAGAATATGACCCCCATTTCTTTCCAATAGGTACTATTAATTTAAAATATGTATTAATACATTAAATATTAATTTCCTCAGATGACTTTCATTCCTTACGTAAATTGAATTTCCTCAGTGGTCACTCATGTATAGCAAATGCAACCTTCCTCCGACCGGCTTATGCTTAGAGTAATTATGCAATTTTAAGCTTCACTGTTTTATTTTGTGTCCTCTCCACCCCCCGCCCCTAACAAATGTATGTGGTTCCTATGGGCCAATACGGAATTCTATTAACAAGAAATTAGTTACAAAAGCCTAAAATTATGAACCAGAGCAAACTTAATCATTGCTGAGCAATAACCTAGGATGCTGAAGTTTTATTTCAGATCAGTTAACCCTGAATGAAATTCAGAATTAATTTTTCATATTGCAATATCTTTGAAAGGTTAGCAGTCCATGTCTAAAATGCTTTTTTCCCTCTCAGTTATTCAATCTTTCCTAACTTCTCTCAAGCATCAAATTGCCTGTTATTTTTGTATTTCTCAGTTAGAAAAAGTAAAAATTTTATTTTAGATTGAAATTGACCAAAACATTCGAGTCAAATCAAGTCAGTTGTGAAGAAAATATGACATTTTTCTATTATGTCTCACAGCTGGAGAGGATGTCAAAAAAGAGTCTGTGTAAGGCTATTTTCACATTATTACAAGTTTAACATCCTGTGTTGACGTATGTTCTGAAAAACTCTCCTTTACTCTTGAAGACAGGAGAAAGATTGCTCAGAAAACCATATGAAGTTAGAGACATTTGTCCAAACCTGCTATTTAGGTCCTCAAAACTGCATCTACTACAACACTTTTTTTTTTTTTTTTGAATGATGGTGACAAAAAAACAAAAGACCATCTATTTTCTTAGCTACTGACATCAAAATTTAAAAGTGAGATACACTATGCCATATTAAACTTTTGACTAGCTTTAATTTTTATAAAAGTGATAATCTGTAATAAAATTACTAAGGCAGTTCTGAGATGGAATTAGAAAACCTTTACAACGTGGATAGGCTTGAATTCATGTATCAGTACTCTCATTGCAAAGGACTGCTGCATACGCACATATTCTATTAAATAAAAGTAAATAGCATTTTGAAGCACTTAAAAGTTTATTGTTGGAGAGATTCCACTAAAAAGAGCTCATGGTGCCAAGTGATTTGTGTGAATGTAATTTCTAGGTCTAGATTTTCAATGTGAAAAGAACTTTAATTTTTAAATAAAGTATGTAAGGTGTTATTTGGAGACCCCAAGAAAAAAATGAGGAAACCACTGCCACATTAGATAATACCACACCAAAAAAAAATTGAATTCCTGGTTAAACCTTTGTTAGGGAGGACACTATTGGGGGATTCTATCACAGAGTCAGTGATCTATTGAGAGTGCAAATGTCTGTCTTTGACTAAGATGAACAGTCAATATCAAAAATGAGCTTCTAAAAAAATAAGCTTCTAAACACATAGCAAATTTTATCTGCTAAACATAACCATCTTTCTGGGACATTAGCTGTTCCTCAGGAAACTTTAGAGTCTGGTATAAACTATTGTGTAAAAGGATGTTCTTTTAAACACGGAGCTATGTGCTCTTCCTACAACGTATTATAACATTCAGTCTGCCTTAATCTAAATATGATCAGAGGTAATTTTTTTACATTAACTTCTTGGAGTTAATTGTTCTTCTTTAGCAAAGCTTAGGGAATTAGTTTAAGTATTAAAATTGTTGTAGAAGTAATGCATGCCCAACTTGGAAAATCATAAAACAAAAAGAAAACAAAAGAAAAAAGAAAGAAGAAATCATTAATTACAAGTCAAACATAGACAGGCACATACACATTTTATTGAAAAACCCTATTTGGTTTATGCATAAATATGCATTTTATATGTCATTTAAATGACCCTGTGCGACTCCTTGGTGGTATCTTTCACTTAATAAATCAGGTATATTTTTCCCTTGTCAAAAAATATTCTTGTTAAAATTAAATTTAATTGCTGCACTTATATGCCACTACACAGTTATATCAATTCCCTGTTTTATACACAAATGTTATTTCCAACATCTTATTATTCTAAATATTATTTCAGTAAACCTTCTTGTAGATTCTTCATAGCCTCCATTGTTATTAAAGCTGATTATTTTTTCTTTATTCAATTTTTATTTTGAAATAATTTTAGATCTATCAAAAAGTGAGTAGTTCAGTTTTCCCATATGCCCTTCACCCAGCTTCCCTGATCTTAAACCTTAAATAACCATACAGTAATATCAAAACCAGAAAACTGACACTGATATATTAACTAACTTACTAACCTTATTCAAATTTCACCATTTGAATTATTCTTATGTTTTCTCATTATTACACTGCGTTTCTGCATTTTGGACAAGAATAGCACAGTTTCAGGACATATCAGAGAGGCATATCACAATGTTTTATTTCTGGTGATGTTACTTTGATGAGTTGGTGGAAATAGTGGATGCTACATTTCTCCACCGTAAAGGTACTATTTTCCCTTTGTCACTAATAAGTATCTTGTGTTGACATGTTTGACACTGTTCATAAATGCTGTTTCTCATCATACTTTCAGCCACTAATTTTAGCATCTAGTGATTCTTCTTGTCTGCAGAAGTATTATTGAGATGTTTGTCTAATGGTAAAATTTGGTATTTTCATCATTCCTTTTACATTTATCAGTTGGAATTCTATGGTAAGGATTAGTTTTCCCTCTCTCCCACTTATTCATTCAATTATTTACTTATATCAGTTATGGACTCATGGATATTTATTTTATTCCTCTGGTTGTAATCTCATCATTATATACTTATTACTTATCTTGTTCCTAAAATTATCCCTTTGGGGGTTTTCTTCAAGCAACTTTTGTGTTCTTTCAATAACTTCCCATCATCTTTTGAACACTCTCTTACTTTACGATGTCAGAATAATCCAGACCAATCTTGTACTTTCTCTGCTCCAGCCCTAGAATTAATAATTACTCCCAATGTCTCAGGTTAACAGTGCTCATTGCTCCAGCTGCAGCAGACTGAGCTAGGAAATAAAGCTCTGTATACAAACACCAGCCTACCCCTACCTCTATATTTATTTCTGTGACTGTCAGTCTCTCTGTATAATTAAAACCATGAACTCATACTGACACTTCCAATTCCAATCCAACATCACAGGGTTCATTCTAGCCTTCTCTTTCTTTATTTGTGAATTTTCTCTGACTATGATAAACCCGGATCTTATCCACAGTATATTTACATGTTTTTTCAATCTTAGTAAACAAGGACAGTATTTCAGACTCACTAACCATACCAAATGTGGGAAACATATTTACTAATTAGAACACAGTTCTTATGTGCTGTTTTTCTTGTCTTCAGCACTGTAGCCCATAGTCAAAATACTGTCCTTCAAATATACTTAGGTTAGTTCTTTTTCTCACCAGCTCCTGGTAAAAGAAAGAGAGATAGAGAAAGAGAGAGAGGGGGGAGAGAGAGAGAGAAAGAAAAGAAAGAAAGAAAGAAAGAAAGAAAGAAAGAAAGAAAGAAAGAAAGAAAGAAAGAGAAAGAAAAAGAAAGAAAGAGAAAGAAAGAAAGAAAGAAAGAAAGAAAGAAAGAAAGAAAGAAAGAAAGGAAGGAAGGAAGGAAGGAGGAAGGGAGGAACGGAGGGAGAGAGGGAGGGAGGAAAGAGATTGCAGGGTAATTATATTATACATTCGTAATTCAGGACATTTGTTTGTTATGTTTGTATTCTATTTTGGATTTCCCCCTTATTCAGTTGATTTCAATTATTTCTTCACTTTTTGAATAGATGGAACATAACCGTGGGTTTCAGTGTCAGAACTCTACAAAGAGGTACATCCGGAGAAGTATACTCACCATCCATCCCTGCAATCTTTCTCATTTCTGTTTACTGCACTCCATTCACTTCTGTTCCCATATGTAATCTCTGTAGCGTTTGATTTATCTTTCTGCAAACGGGCAGATACATACCTATCTTCTTTAATCCCTTTCTTACGTAAAGGTAGCATACTAGTAATATATATTGGCTTTTTTTTTCACCTAACAATGTATCCTGGAGTTCACTCCCTGTTAGACAGCTTCTTCATTATTTTATACAGCTGCATATCACTTCATGGCTTAGACGTAACATAGGTGATTCAACCATTCTCCCATGTATGGGCATTTGGGTTTTTTCTGATATTTTACAATTGCATAGAGTGTTGCAATGAATAGCCTGTGCACATGTACTCTTTTATTTTTGGAGGTGTACCTTCAGGGTAGACACTTAGAAGTGACATTGATAGGTCAAAAGCTGAGTTTTTAAATATGGATTTCCAGAAAGCTCCATGTTCCATTTCTGAGGCCTTTCACACCTATTAGCAAATACCAACCTTTCTGAAAGTTGTCTCTAAGCACTATACTGAATCAATGACATGGAGGGAATACAGACTTCCAGACTAAAGGATGTCTCTGCAGAAATTTTGAAGTTAGTAAAAAATTTCAGGATTAAATGGGTAAAAATGGGAATATAGAAGAGGAGATTAAAACAAGATAGGTTTGGGTCTTTTTTTTTCAGCAGAATCAAGTACATTCAGCCCTCCGTATTGACAGGTTCTGTATCCACCGATACGAAGAGCCCCCTGCAATGCACCACTTTATAAAAGTGACTTGAGCATCTGTGGATTTTGGTATTGGCGGGTCCTGGAACCAGCTCCTCGCAGGTACTGAGGGACCACTTAAAACATTGACACATCTGCACAGTTTAGAGGGTTATTGACAAGTGCTTCTTGGTTCTCAGATTAGCTGAGCTCTTTAATTATTTTCAAATGAAGGCAGGGAGGGAGGAAGAGGGACAGAGACAGAGAGACAGAGACAGAGATGGATGAAGACACAGAGAGAAAGAAGTCACTTTTGATTTGACATTTCATCCAGTCTAATGGTGAATAATTTCACTTTATCGTACAGGAACAACAAATTTTTTTCTTCTTAATATTGATTATTAAATGTGTAAGAAATATTTTAATATTTTCAGAATACTGAAATTTCAAGTTGTTAATTTGAATATATTAAAATAAATGATATAAACATTTTATGAGGAAAATTGAATTAAAAATGCATTTTATAACCAGAAGACTGGTCATTGATGGACATTGTTAATTAAAAGTAAATGTTTCTTAAGTTTGCTGGTGAGTTTAATGAACTTCACATGTATACATGCTATTATTTTCACACCACCAAATGGAACCCAATATCCCAAAGCTAAAGGCTGGTTCTAAAAATTGGAATTTTGATTAAATCAAATTATTTACTCACGAAATATCTTCCTTAATAAAATACATCTGAATTTTCATTCTTCCATAAATTACCAGTCTTTCTACCAAGAGAGGGATTTGTAACTATCGTTTCTGTTTTCAGTACCATCTGATAATTTCATCCCTATAAAGGAGTGAGGGGGTGAGAAACTTCATCCCTGATATAATATACATTGACAACCACACAAGGACTTTATGTAAATCCATAAGGTTCTTTGTTCACTTGTCTTGCTTTTTTTTTTTTTTTTTTTTTTTTTTGCTTTTTTTAAAAAAAAAAGGACATTTAAGATTGCAGGGAGATCTGGATATTATTGTACTGGGGCATTTGGGAAATCCATCAAAACCTACTGCTTTTTGGAAACCCAAAAAGATGTGGTAAGCAAATTGATCCAGATTGTTTAAAACACTACTGGGAAGTTTAGGTTTTTATACTGTGTGATCTCATTTATTTGTGGAATCTTAAACAAACAAACAAACAGAAAAGACCACAGGCTCACAGATAGAACAGATTGGTGTTGGCCGGGGGTAGGGAGGTGGGTGAAATGGTGAAGGTGGTCAAAAGGTATAAACTTCCAGTTATAAATGTCATGAGGATGTAATGCAGACCATGGTGACTATAGTTAACAATATTGTATTTCATACGTGAGGGTTGCTGAGAGAGTAGGTCTTAAAAGTTCTCATCACAAGGAAAAAAACTGTAACTGTGTCTGGTGAGAAATGTTAATTAGACTCACTGTCATGATTATTTTGCAATATATATAAACATTGAATCTCTGTGTTGTACCCCTGAAATTCACATGTTATATGTCAATTATACCTCAAGTCAAATTATTTTAGAGAAATTGATTTCTATTTAATGCAGAGAATGTTTTGTCCATATGAAAGCTGGCAAAATGACAGCTTTTTCCTATTGGCAAAATGACACCTTTGGGATGATTTCTTGACTGCCGTGCCCAGAGACCCAATCACTACATTGCATAAAAATATATACACACGTCATTTCATATATATATATATTATAAGTGTAAAATATATCTACATCATATATATACATGCACATCTTAATCCATAATCTCCTGTCATTTAATTTCATTGCCAAAATATGTTTCAATTCTGGATGGAGAGCTTTTTATATACTAATCTGGAACAACTGTTTGCAAAGTGTGGTCTAGGGATGCTTCAGGGATCTTCGTGATCTCTCCAGGGGATTTGTGGATTCAAAACTGTTTCTATGAACAGAAGAAAGTGGCTAATGTATGGTTAATCCAAGTCTGGGGTGAAGAAATAGGTGTCTTTTGGTTCTGAATGCATTTGTCATACTATATAAATAAAGAGCAAAGCATGGGGAAAAAAACCTATTCTTATGATAATAGTAAGACTCTTATTGTCATTGCTACTCTCATTCTCTCTTTTTCAAACTGTTTAGTGAAGGATTAGGTATGTACTAGCCACCATGTGATGGGTTTGCTCTCATTCTCCCACGAGGGCCCCAATGCTTCTGCCAGAAACAACACAAAACGTGAAGACATCATTGCTCTAATGACTATTGGAATATGAGCTTGTGAACTTGTGCTTTTAAAAAGTTTCTCAGTTTTACTTTTTAATCAGTAACTATTGGTAGATATAATTCACACAAACAAAAGCTTTGGGGGACCCTCAATAATTTTTAAGAGTGTAAAGGGTTCCTGAGACCAAAAAGATTATAAGAATCACTGATCTCAGATTTTCTTTATAGCATTCAAGAATAAGGCACCACATTTTATTTTATAACCAGGTAGTGTCCTGACCATTAGAAAGCATATTACAGTTGACCCTTGAACAACACAGGTTTCAACTGCATGGGTCCACTTACAGGTGATTTTTATTTCATTACTTACACTACTATGTTTATGATCCATGGTTGGTTGAATCCGTGGATACGGATTCCGCAGATACAGAGGGCTGACTAAAGGACTTGAGTATCCATGGATTGCGGTGTTTGCAGTCTGTCCTGGAACCAATGCCCTGCAGATACTGAGGAAAGACAGCACTTGTACAAGAATGTGTATTAAGGATGATCTTGCATCATGGCGGTAGGCTATTTGCTACCTCTAACTCGACCAAAAAAATGAATAAATGTTTCCAAATATACAAAAGCCTTCACACCTGTCCACAATGTAAAGTTTTTCACAATTGCCTCTGATTTATGTATTTCTCCACCACAATGAAAATCTACCAATAAACTTGTTGCTTCCATTTTGGGAAACCTCATTCCCACATTCTCATCTAGAGACTGTTTTTCCTCGTGTTATTTTAAAATATTGTGATGAACAGGACCTGAAAATCTGCTAAAATGATGTGGGTCTTCCTTTTTATCTCTCTTCCTAATACTCATAGAGCCTACCTGGCCCATAGGGAGAAGGTAATGCATTCCAATTGTACCTAACAAAATTTCAATATGAAGAGTTCTTAAATACCCTACTGCAGAATATGCAAGGGATGCAGGATGTCACAGTGAGTACAGAATAGTAGGAAATAAAAGCACTTTTCAGGTGAACAAGGGAAAAGAGAATACAGGCCAAGGTAGTCTAAAATATTAACTCGTCACAGTCCTGAAAGCAGGATGCGGAATATAAAGCTCCTCAACAGGAATTTCGAGACTTCCTGCCTGAAAGTATGCTCCACCATTTGAGATAGGTTCTTCTCTTAAAAAAACCAAACATTTGGGGCCAATTTAATTGATTTGACTAAGAAAACTGTATTTCTAAATACATTCCATCTATTTTTATTGGGTAAGAAGATTCTAAATTGTAGCAAATCAGTTTACTTATTATCCAATATAGAGTTAATTCAAGATACTGTTTATTAATTAAACAATCAATAAACTCCAAAAGGGCTCTTTCTGATTGGCAAGCTTAAAGTGTAGAGTTGTGTAAACTAGAATTTTTTAATAAAATGGGGGCTCCATCAAGCACCAGCAATATTACAGGAGTCAGTTTTCTTTAGGGGAAGCTGGGGACAAGACGCTTGGCATATCTTCTTCAAAATTTCCTAAATATAAACATTTGTTTGTACAAAGAAATTAGCAGCTAAATGGCAAACAAATAACAACAAAAAATAATAATGATGATTACAAAGTTTTCACTACTAGCCTGTACCGTCTAAAAGTGATGCATAACATAAACTTTTGGAGAGAGAATATTAGGTGAGATTTTTCTTAGTGGCCTCTCAACTCTACAATACTCTCAGAGCTGTTAAAACCCACAGCACAGGTTTGTAACAATAACAACAAAGAAATCCTGAAAGATCCATTTAGTAGCAGGTGAGGGGAGGGAGGGAATCTTGCTTTCTTTGTTGTGTGACTATGTTCTTCCCTGAAAATTCTATTGCATATTGAAGAAGAGTAAATTTACTTCTTGTATCCAACACCAGTCACGCAGTAATGCAGTTTCACATTCAGCCTGGGTAGCACATAGGCGTCGAAAACGCTCGCCTCGGAAATGTCCCGACGGCTGCGGCCTCGACGATGCTCCGCACGCCGGACTCCCTTCTGTCCTCGTCCTTGGGCGCGCGTCGGGCACCGTTCACGTGGCTGCGGCCCTTCTTGGCAGGACCATTATTCCTTCTCTTCTTGGTCATCTTGGAAGGGAAGCGGCGAGAGAGCGAAGTGGTTTATTTCAGTGACAGTGACCATCAGCTTTTTAATGATGTTTTGCAGTTTCCGAGCCATTTTCACACGTCCTGCACTGTATCTGGAACCACTTCGGTTGCAGGCATTATTCTCACTGTACAAAGTTAGAACTCAGTCCTTTTACTTCAGAGAATGTCAAAGTTTTCAAGACCCTCAAATCTCAATATTACTCATGAAAATGACTCTTAGGAAAGGATCTGTGGCTGGATGAGGCCCTGAAGGACTTGCTGGTGAGAAATCCCAGTTCCCACAGCTTGACCAGACCCTTCAGGAATCAATTCTGTCAGGGAGATTTTCATCATCTCCAGTTATACATCAGGGAATTAGAGAGATTAAGTTAATTCTCCAAGTAACATCTCCTAGAGGCGGAGTAAGAACTTGGTCACAGAACTAATATTAAGTCTACAACAGAAAGATAGCCCTGGCACTGATGTAATTCAGAAAGACTCAGGAATCAATTGCTGAGGAATTTTTAGAAGAGACTTAACCATGAAATATAACTTGGACATTTGGCTTCCTTTAAACTGAGAAATCAATAACTTTATGATCTTTGAGATTTAGTGGCAATCTCAATCCAAATGAACAGTTCAAGTTTTTGGTTTGTTTTTTTTTTTTTTTTTACCACTAATGCCTCTTATTTTAAATTTATATCTGTGCTGAAAATCTTTATTCCTACCACGATTAACAGATTCACTTATTTGCTTTTTTCTCAGATTTCTCAAGCTATATAAGTAGCACAATGCCAAAATCATAATACTAAGATTACTAAAAATTAAATAAATGAGAAGTGTAAGGTTTTTTACATCTTCTTTTCACTTTGTAAGACATTCCTTTTAGGAGTTCTGTGTTCAGAATCATTTGGAACTATTTCACTTTCCTGTGTGCTATGGTACCCGTTTGATATACAGTTAGATCCCTTTGCTACCATTTATTTTTAATTTTGCAATGTGCTCCTCCTTCTTTAATTAAATTTTGAATATGTAAACTATTTACATTGTAAATATATTGCTGGTAGGAATGAGAAGATGACATAAACCCTACAAAAAAAGAATTGGCAATATTAACGAGTCATTTATCCTTTGCTCTAGCAATATCACTTAGGAGAATCCATCCCAAAGATGTACTGCAAAAATAACTAATTATTTGCAAATAAACTTGCTTGTTGTGAAATTATTTATCAGAGATAAAGATTGAAAACACCGGGTTAAAGTCAATAGAGAGAAGGTTAAATAAAGTAAGGTACAAAGTTCTTTTCCCTAGAACTTTGCGCATGAAGCATGGTTTCAAACTTTCAGATTTTTGCCCATCTAATGGATGAATAGCATAACTGTACAGTTGTAATTTGCATTTTCTTTAGGAGTTAAAATGAGCAGAATTTATAAGTTCAATGGCTCTTTTTAAGATAAAATAATTCTACATTTTTATTCATTGAATAATATAGCCTTAAAATAGGTGAATTTCTTTTTTTTTTTTTTTTTTTTTTGGCTAGGTGACAAGCTGTTATCTCATAATGAGATGTTCAGCTATTTATTGGCCAAATGGCCTTTTTTGGTTTTTTAACAACTTTATTGGAGTATAATTGCTTTACTCCAATAAAGTAATAGGGTGTTAGTTTCTGCTGTATAACAAAGTGAATCAGCTATACATACACATATATCCTCATATCCCCACCCTCATGAGTCTCCCTCCCACCCTCCCTATCCCACCCCTCTAGGTGATCACAAAGCACCGAGCTGATGTCCCTGTGCTATGCGGCTGCTTCCCACTAGCTATCTATTTTACATTTGGTAGTGTATATATGTCCATGCCACTCTCTCACTTTGTCCCAGCTTACCCTTCCCCCTCCCCGTGTCCTCAAGTCCACTCTCTATGTCTACGTCTTTATTCCTGTCCTGCCCCTAGGTTCTTCAGAACCCTTTTTTTTTTTTTTAGATTCCATATATATGTGTTAGCATATGGTATTTGTTTTTCTCTTTCTGACTTACTTCACTCTGTATGACAGACTCTAGGTCCATCCACCTCACTACAAATAACTCAATTTCGTTTCTTTTTATGGCTGAGTAATATTCCATTGTATATATGTGCCACATCTTCTTTATCCATTCGTCTGTCATTGGACACTTTGTAACTTTTTTTCCAGTGGATAAATTATTCCTATCTTTTGTCCATTTTTCTGTTCAGCTCATTATCTCTTCTTGATTTTTAGTAGCTTTTCATATATTCAAGTAATAGTCTTTTTCTATGAAATAAATGCCAATATTTTCCCACCTTATCATTTATCTTTTGATGTTGTTTATGGTAATCTGGACAAGCAAACATTTTATTTTTGTGTTTCTACAATGCAGTCTAGCGTACCATCTTTTCTTATTGTTTCTGGATCTGAGTCATGAGTATGTGTGTTTTCCACACTCAGCCAGACATGAGACTGAGGCCGTCTCCCACCAAGCTTTCCATCTGGTCCGCCAATCCCTTCAGACCCATAAGCGGTCCCAGCAGAGGTTAGTCCATCAGTAGAAACTTCCACTTGATTGGATTTAGAAACAATAATAAATGTTGATTAAACTATTAAATTTTGAATTAATATAAGCTTTTGGGGTTGCTTTGTTATGCAGATAAAAGCTAATTAATACTCTATCTAATGTTCCTAGTAACATCTGTTTTAAAGTTTAAAAATCCATTTTTTTACCTATTGATTCTCTATGTCATCCTTATCATATACTACATTACATAAATACTTGGGTCTATTTGGGAATTTCTATTCCTTTCTATTGTTCTGTCCATATGTGCTCCATTTAATACACATTTTGAAATAAGAGGCTTTTAGCATGTTTTAATATCTGTAATTGCTTTTTGGGAAATTTCATATAGTGCTAAAACTTTGATGGAGCTCTTATTATTGATGGAATAAATGTATACTATTTGTTGGGATGAAATGAGAATTAGAAGGCTTACCATTTTTATCACCAAAGTTTGCAAACTATTCAAACAAATCATAAATAGACAACATATTTGAGAGTTTTGTTTAGTAAAAATATTTGTTGAAGATTTAAACTCTGAATGAAAGAAAAGAGAGAGGGACTTATAAAATTATCAAAACTGATTTATGTGTTTTCTATGAAAAATATAGAATTAATAATACACTTAATTTAGTAGATGTGCTCTGAGGCTCCTGAGTACTTTAGCACATGGGGGGAGACTATTTTCTCAATGGAGAATATTATGGTCTACAGAAAATAATTAATTGAATATGCCAATTTACTAACCTGAACATGAAACTTTGAAAAAAATCACACAATATAAAACACTGAGTACAATATTTTGGGAAAAGAATCTTCAGAGCAATACTGAGAATATAGTAGAGAGACAACTTAGATAATATTTTGATTTAATGAATACATAAACAATAATGGTTTTGCTTATGTTGCTTTTTAAAATTTGTCAACTTTACTGAGATTTAATTTGCATTAAAAAAATACACCTCCAGTCACACACACACAAAAATATTCTATGGTTGCAATTATATGAGTATCTAGAATAGTCAAATTCACAGAGGGGCTGGGGGAAGGAGGAAGGAGAATTATTGTTTAATGGGGACAGAACTTCAGTTTTGCAAGATGAAAAGAGCTCTGGAGATGGATGGTGGTACTGATCGTATAATGAGAATGTGCTTAATGCCACTATACTGTACATTTTGAATGCTTAAATTGTAAATTTTATGTTATATATATGTACTACATTTTTAAGAAAAAAGAAAAAATGAAATACACACATTTATTTGTTGTTTATACTTGTGTATCCAGTACCACAATCAAAATATAAAATGTCTCATCATCCCAAAAAGCTAACTTCTGTTCCAGTGCAGTCAATTCTCCCTCCCAGCTGCAGGCATTATCTGATCTTTTTTCTAAAGCAGATAATTGCAAGACACCATATAAATGAAATCATACGGTACATATGCTTTTTGTCTCACATATTTCATCCAGCATAAAGTTTTTGAGATTCATACATGCTTTTACATGTTACAATAGTTCATTTTATTGCTGAAGAGTATGTCAAAGTTTGGATATACCACCTCCTGATGTATATTTTGTGGGGTTTTTTCAATTTTGGGATTTATGAATAAACCTTCTATAGACAAAGAAACAGTTTCAGATAATTTTTTAAAAATTGGAGAGGCAAAATTGGAGATTTATGCACCTGTTTTCCCCTCAAGGCATTTGGTTAATTCTAAAGTTGCACAAAATCAGTGGTTAAAAATCTAAGGAGAGAATCTTAGACAAATAGAGCAGATGTTTCAACAACCCTCCCTGTGCTTGGGTGTCAGGGATCAGCATTTAGGACCTACCGAGGGAAAGGACCTGGTGAAACACAAAGTTTGCCATTCAAAGCTCCAAGGCCCAAAGGCTAACCAAAGAAAATCTGACTTTTACTCTTCACTAAAATTACCACCTGACCTCAGTTCAGCCATAGCCCCTACTCTATCCGTGTAGCGGAGAAGATATCGAGCACTGCAGAGGAAAATGCCATCTGCAGCCTCAACGAAGCTGCACACACCTGACTGCCCGTCATTGGTAGCTTTACATAAAAGCACAAGAAAAGGGCCACAAGGCCAAGTTCCTTCAGGTAAAACAGACAAGAGCCAGGTGCAAAAGTGATACAAATCCTGGAGAGAATAGACAAGATCTCTAACATAACAAAAATGAATAAGCTCAAGAAATAGATGCAACTTAGATAACACAGACATTCCATCATTTTACAAGAGAACATATATGAGAATATATGAATATATGTAGAGAGAATATACATGAAAAATATATATAGAAGAGAGAAAGAGAGAGAAATTGCTTGATTTTTGGCACAAAAAAAGAAAAACAGAAGACAGGATTAATGAATTGGTAGATGAAAATATCTACCCAAATTGAAAATATCCAAATTGAAGCAGAGAAACAGAAAATAATATAAAACACCTGGCGGTACATAAAAGACAGGTGAGACACCATAAAGCATCTAATATACATGTAATGGGGGTTCTAGAAAGAAAGGAAAGAAGGAAAGCAAGATTTGAAAAGATAATATCCATTGATTTACCGAAACTAACCAAGGACTTTAACCTGAGGTTCAGTAAGCTTTGTAAAAAACATGTGGGATAAGCACAATATTGGTACATCACAGTAAAACCGCTGATTATTCTTCACTAAAAAGCAACCTTAAAAGCAGCATCACAAACCCATTACTATAAAAAAATAAAAACCAGACTAGTAGCTAACATTTCAGCAGGAAAAAACAAAGAACAGAAGCCAGGAAATAATGGAATGGCATCTTTAAAGCTGACAGAAAGTCTCTGAAACTTGGACATCCATACTCTAAGATATCTTCATGATGATAAAGGGGAAGTGAAGATAACAACATTTATAGGCAAAGAAAATGGATGAAATTTTTCCCTGGAAGCCCTGCAACAAAAGATACACTAATGGATACTTGTCAGATGGGAGAAAAATTATCCCAGAAAGGATCATGCAAATGCAAGAAGGAAAGAACAGCAATGGAGATGGTCAGTACATGGGTAAATATAAACGAAGATGCCTGTAAAATGCTCTCTTAGGGTTTTCAAGATATGCAACATTGAAAGGCATGACAACTAAACTTCAAAAGGCAAATAAAGGGACGCATATAATGAAAAGGATCCACAGTCCGAATGTTGGTGGGTGTCTTTATTTTTTTATTGCTGCATGACTCACTACCCCAGAATGTACTGCTTAAAACAATAAGAAATATTTATTATCTCACAAAGTTTCTGTGGGTCAGGAGTTTGGTAACAGCTGAAGTGGTTGATCCACACTCAGGGACTTTCATAAGATTGAGGTCCAAATGATGTCCAGGGTCATAGTCGTCTGGGGGCTCGACTGGTTCTGAAATAACACACAGTTGGCAAGTGGCACCAGCCATCCACAGAAGATCTTTATTTCTCACTGCAGACCTCGCTATAGGGGTGCTTGAGTGTCCTTGTGGCATGATGGCTGGCTTGCCCCAGAACAAGTGATCCAGGAGAGAGCAAGGCAGAAGCTATGACCTTGCTTTGGAAGTCGTACTATCATTTCATAATATCCTATTGGTTATATTAAGTCAACTGGAGAACGTGGAAGTATACCACCCAAGGATGTAAAACCAAGAGGCTGTATAGGAGTCTGGTACCCACACTGAGAAAATGGTGAATGTTGTTTCTATTAGACTACACTGAGTCAAGGATGTAAGTTCTAATCACCAAGGTAACACTTAACATAAAAGTAAATGAATGTATGACCAACAAGCTGATAGATGAAAAATGGGGATAAGAAAGAAAGAGAGAAAAAAGAAAAAAATGCTGGTATTTAAATATTGATAGAAAGCAGATAGTAAGATCTTAGAATAAATCCTTTAATCACATTAAAGATACAATTAAATATACAACTTTAAAGATTATAATTGACAGATTAAAATGATTGATATGCTGCTTACAGAAGACACACCTTGACTATAATAATATAGAAAGATTAAAATTGCAGGAATGTAAAAATTTAATATGTGCAAATGTTATAATATTAAAATGCAAAGTGTTCTTTAAAACAAAAAAGATTACTAGACCTATAAAGAAAGATTTGATAAGAAAAAGAGTCAATCCATTAGGAAGGTAACACAACTCTAAATCTCTATGCATACCATAAAACACTTAAAAATTATAAAAAGCAAAAGTCATAACAGGAAATACTGAGAAAAAACAGGGAAAAATGATAATATACAAGATCTGAACAACCAACAAATATGCTTTAGCTTACTGATATATACACAGGAGCCAGATTAGGGTGAAGCGAAAGAAGCACCTAGGGCATTAAGTTTATACAGGCATGCCTCGTTAGAGCTGACGCTTCTCTTTCAGGATTCTGAAAGTGCCTGATTAACCTGTGTGCCCTAAACACTTCTCTTGCCTTACTCTAGACCCCATCCTGCACCTACAGAGCATTGCTCCCAAATGATGTGACAGAGTGCACAGGATTTTTAAATGGATGGGGATATTTGCCACTGTTAATTTAAAAAGGGTCATAAAGCTAGGATTTAAATCAATCAGGTTATACTCTCTGACCACAGTAAAATTAATTTACAAATCAACAACAAAAGAAAACTAGAATATCGTGTTCAAAATTTCAGTCTGTATGTCTAAATAGCTAATATAATAAAGGAGATATCACAATGTAAAACAGAAAGTATTTTGAAGTAAATCAACTAAAGATATAACATATCGAAACCAACTGGATCCAGCTGAAACAACACTTTGAAAGGTACAGCTTGACCCTATATATTAGAAAAGAAGAAAGGTTAAAAATCAATTGTCTAGACATTTCAAGATGCTATTGAAACAACAGAAAAATCAAACCTAAAAACAGAAAATGATAAATCTAATAAACATAGGGTGAGGCAAGGGAAACACTCATACTGTATCTCTTTGGATTGCTATAGCATAGTATTGTGTTGTATAGTATAGGGTAGTATAGGGTAGTAGAGGAAAATCAACAGAATTGTAAGTTGGTTTTTTGAGAAGATTAATAAAACTGATATATCCTGCCCTAAGAATGATTTTTAAAGGAAAAAACCCACAGATGACCAGTATCAGAAATGAAGTGGGAGCGTGGGGTGGTGTTATGTCACTACTACTTCTATGGATTAACAAATTTTACACCACTGAATTTGACTGAAGCCTCATTTCTTTAAGAATACAATTCAGAAACACTGATACAAGAAAACAGAAATGCTGAATAGTCTATTTCTCATAAAGGAATTGAGTCCGTACTAACAATATTCCCACACAGAAAATACAGACCCAGCGAGCATCAAGGATGAATAATTCCAAATATTTCATGAATAAATAACACAAATATTACACTAAGTCTTCCAACTCAGGGAAGAAAGGGAATTATTCTCCAACACCATTTAGGCCAGTATAACTTTGATCCAAAAGCCTGACAAAGACAATTACAAGGAAAAAAAAAATGGACTAAACTCTCTCATAACACGTAACAAAAACATAGAACATAATATTAGCAAATTGAAGGTATAAATACAGGTATAAACTATAAAAGAAAATACAGGATGGCTAAATGAGAAATTAAAACAAATTTAAGTAAAGAACTTCTGCTCATCAAAAAAACACCATGAAGTGAGTGAATAAGCAAACCCCACACTGGAAGGTGGTGTGATAGGCACTCCCTGGAAAGGGCTTGCATCTCGTATACATGAAGAAACCAATAAGGAGTGGCAACTCAATAGAAAAATAAACAAAAGTGTTAAACAGTTACTTTAAAAAATGTTATCCAATTGATCCAAAAGCCTATGAAAAGGTGTTTAAATCACCCATTAATAGGAAAACACAATTAAAAGCATGACACGATACTCCGTACACACAGAAGAGATGCAGAGAAAAGCAGAGGATGCCACGGGATGGCAGGGATGTGGACCTTTTTACACTGCTAGTAGGAAGGTACAGAAATACAGCCCCTCAAACACCACCGTATTGTGGTCTCCACTGAAGCACACCCTGAATTAAAACGATTCCACTGTTAGGTGTATCACCAGGAAAAGTGCATGTACACATGCACTGAAGGAAAACTAAATCGCAGGAACATGCTTAGCTGTGCTCTTCAGAATAGCCAAAATGATATCCCCAGGCTCATCTCGTAGTTTCCTAACTCTAGCCATGGAATCAACCATTCCACCCATCAACGCTGATTCCATTTAGAGAGGAATTGAATTTAGGAATCGAGAGCTGGACGCCAGATTTTCTCATGGCTTCCTGGACCTCTCAGTGGACAGACCTAGGAAATACACTTCTGAACACTAACACAGGCATTCCACACACATGTGTATGTTTCTGTGTCTATCAATCTGTGCGTGTGTGTATGTGATCATGAGTTCACACTGATACTTCTGATGTCCACCCTCCTTTACTTAATTCCTTTCCCTGATAGTGAGAAACCTGGCTCTCACCATCCACAGTATATTTACTTAACACGTATTAGTAGTTTCAAAATTGTTCTTGTGTACTCCCATGAAAAACAAACTTACTGTCTAGAATACAAAATTTATTTTTTATTTATTATTATTATTATTTATTATTTTTAATTTATTATTTTTTTTGTCTTTAGACTTACAAGATGAAATCAAGATACTGTTTCCCAAAGTTATTTAAGTTAGCTCTTTTGTCTCCCATCTCTTTCAGTGTGGTTATGTTACTCATTTGTAACGCAGTTACGCTCACATTTTACTGCTTATATTCTGCTTTCATTTCTTTCCACATCTTGATTAGTTCAATTATTTGGGGGGGGGGGGCGATGTGAGGGGGTATGTGAAACATTATGATGTCTCAAAGGAGTTAAACAATAGAAAAAGAGTTATGCTAAAAGAGGTTTTGTACTATTTATCCCTACTACCCCATTCACATTTCCTACTTCTTTCAACTCACTTCCCATCCAGCCATCCCTCTATATGTAACCAATCTCACATATATCTTTTTTTTTATACATATGAGGAGATACATGTATTTTATCATATTCTATTCCCTTCTTTTGAAGATAGCATACCAGAATGATCCTCTTTTGTACTTTACTTTTATCACTTTAAAATATACTCTTAAAGTCATACCATGTCATTTCATAGTGATCTTCATTATTTTGTATAGCTGCATACTACTCCATTGTGTAGATGAACTATAGTTTATTCAATCATTTTCTTATGTATGGGTACTTAGGCTGTTTCCAATATTTTGAAACTTTATTATTATGATGAATTATTATATTTTCCTGAAATAGACCCTTTGTTGTCATAAAAGCACACTTTTCTCACCTACTCAATTTTTAACCCACTCAGTTTTTCAGTATTTACTCATAATAAGCAAGTCACATCATATTAGCCTTACTTATATTTTAAATGGGCTAATTGTGACAAAATCTCTCATGTATTTGTCAACAAAATGAAGTAATATGAGCTGAGTAGCAGTACAATTAATAAGATTTACCCCCCTCAATGAGTACTGAGTCATCATAAATGTCAGTACAAAAGGGATAGCTTGAGATCTGTTCTTAATGATATCTACTACCATATTGTTATTAGTATCTTGAAAAAGATATTGTTGGACCCTCCATCAAATTTTGGGGTGGATATTTCACTTGCTGATTGACATATTAATTACTTGGCATTTTCTATAGCAAGCTATTGTTGAAGAAAAAAACTATTCTGTTTGTTAAAGAGTAAGGAAGACTTGATTTGGAACTATTATAGGTGTCATGACTGTCACAGTAATGGGGGAGAGATCAGGCTTGACTGCAAATACCGTAATTAAAACTGGGGCCTCCTAACCTACGAACAGAGTGAGGAGGTCAGATATCAGGGTGGAGATTTTCCCTAAACTGACCTAGCAGAATTCTTCCTAAAACTAGACTAGGCAGACCTGCACGGATCGGGACCAAGGTCAAGGCCCAGTGAAGAAAAGGGCTCAGAAGAGCCTGACTAAAATTTAGTTAAGGAGAAAGGCTTTGTCACTGTTGTGGCTCCAATACGTTCTGCAGACTCAATGATGAGAGAAATAAAATAGGAAATTATTTTTAAATCACATAGATTATTTCACTTATTGCAAGAAAAGAAAAAAAAATGTCTATGTTCAGATAAAAATCTTTTTCTGACAGGTACTGTGGGTAACAGTAAATGCACTTGTTGCAAAAATAGAGTTTATATATTGATCCATATCAGCTATTCAATAAAGGACCACTGCTAACAGCTATAAGCACTGGTGGAGTTCACAGAAATGAGAGAGGGTGGTGCTAGTTGTGTCAGAAATTCTCTATTGTTCAGGGAGTTCCTGAACTGTGCCGATGGAAATAGGATGTGGCCAGATCTATCTTCTGTTTACTGTCACATGTTGTGTAAGATCCAAGAAAGGACAGGGGAGAATTTAAGACTGTAGAAATGAACAGATTAAAAGCGGGTAACAATTTTCATAGTGAATTATTTTTCTGATAATAGAGAAATACACTTGCTTATAACTCAGCTAGAAGAGTAAAGTGTCTTTGTGGTATTTCCTGCTGGCTTATCCTTTGTGATTCTTGTGGAAGTGGAGGTAAACAGCATTGGCTGTGGAGGGGTTTGCTGAGCAATTATTCATATTTTGCAAACAAAAAAGGCAATCAAGTTTATCAGAGTTAGGTCATTTAATTTCATATTGTTCTGCGTATTGTCATTATTCGGTTTTTGACCAGCTGCATGAAGATTCAAATACAATCTTGCTCCAATTCATAGAAATTCTATAGAAAATGAGTTATTTTAGAAACTCATCTCAGTAAAATATCAGCTATTTGCAATTCTTAATTTTAAACAAATGGAAATAGCAGTGGTCATGTCATCACTAAGTCCAGATACTGTGTCGCAGTATTTAATTCGGTCTTCCATTGGGCAGGAAATAAATAGATAAGCATAAAAGCACTCTGGGCAGTCTATCAGTCAGTTTACTCAAGAAAAGAGAAGACTTTAAGACACTTCAATAAGTAAAGGATTTAATACAGACAATTAGATGTTTACAGACCATGATACAAGTTAGGCTTGCAGGTCAGTGATGGCTGCTTCTAGCTCTCAGGTCCACTGCTGAACTTCAGAGACTCAGAAAGGAGCAGAAACTACTAACAATGTTACTAGAAACCATCTCCCCTGCCTCCTGTACCCAGGTGCATGATTTCCAGAGAAAGGCTAAAAGGTCTTGGCTGATTTTCTTGTTTGCCTAAGAACAGCCAATTTGTTCAGTTTTGCCCAAAGATTGGCTACTGTTTTTATTCATTCTTCCAAATCTCAGGTCAGTGGTTCTCCTTGTAATCTGGTCTCTGCAGTACGGCTTTGTGGTACAAGGGCAAGCGTGGATGGGGTTGGTGTTAGAGTGCCAAAAGTGACCTTGCGATATAAAGATGTTACATCCTGGGTTCAGAGAAATAGGTAAAGATAGTTAAATCATGAAAAGAAGAGGGGTTTTGTTTGCTTGTTTTATAAACAGTAATCTACTGGGAATAATTCTAAAGAATCTTCTCTTGGTCAACCAGTCTAGCGACTGTAATGGATAAATCTGAACCATATCAGTGTCTATAATGTTACTAATTAGCCTTGACAATACTTATTTTATGTCATATTTTCAATTGTGTCTTAATGACAGAGATTTATCATATATACACTTATGGACTGTAGTCTGTTGGATTGGTGCCTTAAATGGACATCCAATAAATATTTGCTGAGTCCTTTGTATTTTATATTGGAGTATAGTTGATTTACAATGTTGTGATAGTTTCAGGTGTACAGCAAAGTGATTCAGTTATACATAAACATGTATCTATTCTTTTTCAGATACTTTTCCCATTTAGGTTGTTACAGAATACTGAACAGAGTTCCCTGTGCTCTACAGTAGGTCCTTGTTGGTTATCCATTTTAAATATAGCAGTGTGTACATGTCAATCCCAAACTCCCAGTCTATCCCTCCTCCCCACCCTTCCCCCCAGTAACCATAAATTCATTCTCTAAGTCTGTGAGTCTGTTTCTATTTTGTAAATTAGTTCATATGTAACATTTTAAAATTTTTTTAGCTTAATTAGGGAAGCTGTGACAAAATCTGTTCACCCCATACCTTCCTTCCCCTGTCATTATTTTTATACTGCTCAGAGCTGACTTCCATGGAGATTAAAAAATATACAAGCGTATTATGCTCTTTTATAAGTTAATAAATTGAAAATCAGTGAAATACAAAAATCTGTAATTGATTTGAGAAGAAGTTTCAAATAAGAACTTTACAGAACCAATATTCAATAGGGAAAAAATGGAAAAAATTGTCAAATTTTATTCCACCTGCAAATAATAAAAAGCAATAATTAAATAATTTTAATAAGAATAATGTCAATTAAAAAAATATCCTAAAATTTCTTTTATTGTTAAAACAGATACAAATTATAGGAAAAGATGATTTACCCCTCCTCCAAATGAAACCTATCAAGGTAGTTGTGACCTAATTAGATTTCATTTAAGGAAAGATAAAGGTTTTATAAAGCTTCCCTGCAGATCAGCAGTGCTATGACTGGCAGAAGTACTCCTGTAATCTATGGGGGAGATGGGGGGTGTGGGCAGTAGAAGTTGAAAGAAGTTCAGCATAGCAAAAAGGAACACAGAGAGTCAAGACACCCAGATGGGAAACCTTGCTCTTTTTAGCTCTGGAGCTACGTACAAGGTGTTTTGTTTTGTTTTTCCTAAGACTCAATTTTCTTCTTCACAAAATGCATAATAATTGCATCTTACTAAAGAGGTTGGATTTCTGATGACTTGGTGACCATATCACCCCATGGCCATGTTGGTGACACTCATCATTCAATTCCTCCACTCTTGAGTTCTTCTCAGAAGATTAGCTATTTTCAGTAAAATTTCAGAAGCAACACAGGATTAACTGTTGTTTGGAAAAATTAATAGATGAGATAAGGTTGCTTCAGTACAGTTCCTTCAAGCTAAGCTATCTTGGGATAAGTGAAAATTTTGCAAAGGAAAAAGTGATGTTGTAAACTGAACAACAGTTTTTGTTGAGGAACAACAATTTCAACATCTGTTGAGTAATTTGATCCAGTGCATGTAAACACATGCATATGTTTTGGGATGGAACACAGAATGTGTCTGAACGTTATCATAAACCACAAGAGAAAATAGCTTTCACATGTAGTGTACACACTCAGCTCTCACATTATAGATCACTCTGAGAAGGCTACAGCTAGGTCATCAAGAGAAAAGACACCTAGAATATCAATAAAATTATGGTTTTAAAGTGGCAGAGTACATATGTCTCTCCATTCTTGCCCACTCAAAACTAATCTAAACTTAATAAGTAAAAGAAGAAAGAGAACACAAAAATATAGGAGGCATTTGCAACCACAAAACAGAATATGAGGAAAAGCTGCCAAATGTACAAGCTTTAACAAGAGTGTCAAAAGACACCAAGAGAGGACACCCTTGACTATGGTTCAGTCCAAACAGGCAATGTGCAGCTCTCCAAACGAGAACACTTAATTAGAAGCAGAAGAGGCTGAAAATACTGTTGGTAAGCATCACTCTGGGGTATTTTCGGTAATAGGAGGTAGCCAGGGTAAATGGGGAAACAGATGTGGGAAAATTTTAGAGCAGCTTCCATCAGCAAGGTAGAGTGCAGAAGGAAGGGTAAACTAGAAATAGCCCTGCAGAGTCTGACTTCTGGTGTCTTGGAAGAAACAAAGTCTGAAAGACACATCCATATGCAATGGTTTTCTCTGCAGTTCACTGGGAACACACAAGAATTCTCCGTCGTACTTAGCCCAGATTCTGAGATTCTTTCAAATGAATTTCTTATAAACAGTGGTCTCCAAAAGACCTTCTCTCATTTAAAGATGAGTATATTTAAAAGGACCTAACAGAGGGACTTCCCTGGTGGCACAGTGGTTAAGAATCCACCTGCCAATGCAGGGGACACGGGTTCAAACCCTGGTTTGGGAAGATCCCACATGCTGCATAGCAACTAAGCACGTGTGCCACAACTACTGAGTCTGCGCTCTAGAGCCTGAGAGCCACAACTACTGAAGCCCGCATGCCTAGAGCCCGTGCTCTGCAACAAGAGAAGCCACTGCAATGAGAAGCCCACACACCACAACGAAGAGTAGCCCCTACTCACCACAATGAGGAAAGCCCATGCACAGCAATGAAGACCCAACACAGCCATAAATAAATAAATAAATAAATAAATGAATAAACTTATATTAAAAAGGACCTAACAGAGGATCTGCATTTATAAAAAGAGCATAACAGTAAAAGGAAAAATACACGGCAGGCAAAGTGTATTGAAAATATTGTCATGAAGCAGATGAGAATGTTTTTAAATGTCCTGAATTAAGACAAAATGCAATGGTTCACTCCCAGTTTTTTTATTAAAAAGAACCCAGATTAGTCATCAGGAAAGATCAGTGAAACAACAGGGGGATGAAAGTTGAGCTGGTACAGCTCAAGAAATGAGAGAAAAATACCACCTTCACAGAAATTAAAACCATATTCTAAAGTGCAAAAAGGAGAAAATAATACTAAAAATACAAGTGGGACCATAAAGGACAAATATGAGAAAAATTTTAAAACAGAAGTAGAAATAACGTTAACAGATATAGAATGGAAACAACATACAGAGAATCAGCGTCACTGAAGACAAAATCTAAATAAGGAAAATAGAAGAAATGTTCAAAGATATAAAGAACACGTTCTCAAAAATGTTATTAGCCTTGAAACTAAAAATATAAAGGAGAGATATTTTCTTGGGGAAAAAAAAAATGATGTAGATGACCAATGCAACACAAGTCCCAGCAAAGTTACTGGACTTCAAAGATGAAATTTCAGACATTCCTACCCACCAATTGCTAATGGGACGAATACAAAGAAATTTGGCCTAAATTCTCCACAGTAACCTTCTATGCAAAAAAAAAAAAAAGAATCAACTGGATACAGTGTTGCCTGGAAAATAATTTATGACAAAATAATTTTATATCCAGGCACATTTTGGTTTTATTATATATAACAATTACATTTTTACTCACAGAGAGGAAGCATCCCATAGATCATTTGGAAGAGAGAGGCTGAACTTCAGGCAATAAGAGCTGAAAGATGAAATTACTATAGATAGATGATAGATAGATAGATAGATAGATAGATAGACAGACAGAAGATATGTAAACATAGATATAGATATAGATACACATCTCCACGCAATTTATTTAACCATAGGCCAAGTACTTACAATCTGTTAATGTACAATAAAAAATGAAAAATGAAAATTCAGAAGTAATATAATCAAAATGTTAGAAAGAAGGAGGAGGTAGCATCAATTTCTCTTATAATCAAGTGGTCAAGAAACACAATTTAAAGTTGGGATGTTACGATAGAGAAATTAAGACAGAGGTGTTCAGTGTATTTGAGAAAACATGTCCCTTGGGTCTCCCGCTGTGGGGAGCAGCCGATGCCCCCGCTGAAACTCTTCCGTATCCTGCATTCACTCCAAGCGCATCTTCCTGCGGGATGTTTCCAGCATAACTGAGCAAGCAAGGCAATAATGCAGGCTCTTTCCTGCAAAATGTGAGTCTTCCTTAAGGGATACCTGTCTCAAAATTTCCCCATCAGCCTGGCCAAAATTTATTAGAACTGCTCTGAAGTCTAGGACGTTTCTTGTCCAGTCACACCCCTCTCCCTCCGTAGGAGTCAGCCCTGCTGTGAGCTGAAGACTCCATCCACCCGTTTCTCTGTCTCCCATTCATTCTTAATGAGGATTTTCTCCATAAATCTCATTCACGTCACACCTCATTGTAGCATCTGTGTCTCAGAGGATCTGCACTAACACACAGAGTAAACACTGAAAGAACAAAGAACAAATAGTAACAGCTGAATTTACATTATGTGGTGAAGGGAAGAGGGGGAAATTAATTTAAAGCAAGTAGAAATATACTAAATTGTCTTTGTGCCTGGAGAGAATTCAACAAGTAGTCTAAGTAATGCAACATAAATTACATTGTAACTGTTCAACTAAATTTATTGTAGCTGTTTTTTATTTCATTACGGGACAGGCACACAGAGGCACCTGCACACACATGCACACACAGAAAGTGAAATCAGACTATAAAGTGGTAGAGATCAGCAAAATAACCAAAGAAAGACCACAGAAAATGCATGACAGAAAACAAAAAATTTAATCAGAACTGAAACCAAAAACAATTGTAATTCAATACATGTAAATGGAATAAACTTAGCTAAAACACGGAGAGAGTGAGAGGGAAAAAGAGGGAGAGACAGTTGGATTACCTCTATTTCTGTAGTTATTTCACACTTAGGAGTTTTGTTTTTTTTGAAAAAAAGAGTTTTGGTATATTCTCCTTTTTTCTTTAATTAGCTAGATAATTATTTTAAACAAAGATCTCTTGTGCATATGAATTCCACCAAAAGATCCTCATTATTTCCTTATGGATATTTTAATAATACTTTCTAACTTCGTGAGTAGAATGTAGAATTTCCTTATTAATATCCTTTTTCCTTAATGTAAGGAAAATAAGTACTTAAGGCTATGAATTTTCCTCTCAGTACTAGTTTACTTGTATCCTGTAGATTTTAATATATGCAATATTCAATAGTCCATATTCTAAGGACTATTTGATTTTTGTTAAATATATTTTTGAAATTTTGTATTTCAAAGTGGAAGGGTTTATTTTTATTTTCTCATCTTGTTACTACAGGTTTATTAAGTTGTGATCAGAGCATATTATATGAGCTGCTTTCACATGTTATAATGTCTATATATTAATATATGTACAACTTTATTTTGCCAGTGATACATAGCAGTGGGAAGGAAAGGACTATATTTCAATTAGCTCCTTCTTATGAATTATGTTTTGGGGAGACATCTATATACTTACTCCTTTTTTTTCAGCTTCACATTTTCCTAGGCTGATAGGAAGCAAATGACACTATTATGATTAGAAAGAAACCTACCACATTGGGAAGTGGTTCCCACAGCTGCCACCTTCAAAACCTCACCAGCAAAAATAAGGGAATATCCACAATCAAGAAGCTACCACATTCTGGGGAGCCAGTGAAATCAGGAAAACTTTCATGAGTAATATTCCAGTGAGATTACAAACATCCTTCAGAAAAAAAAAAAAAAAACAGGCAAAAGGCAAAAGTAACAAATACATGGTGTTACCTCACTTCTGCCTTCCAAATACCATGCAAATGTTTCTAATTATTTTAACCTACATCCTATCCATGACCCTATATGCAAAGAGGTCTAAAAAGTGTAGTTTTGGCCTGCCATTTTCTGGTGGGCTAAAAGTGATAGGGCCACTAAGGGTGAAAGTCATGCTTTAGGTCAATCCATCACATCAGCCAATGCCACTCATTCTAGGCATACTTAAAGTTCTAATCAATAAAAGTAACATGCCCCCATCGAAAATGATGCAACTACTCTAGTATCATGGAAAACATATTTATCTTCTTCCTAAAATGGGAAACCTATGGTCCCAATGGTCACTACATTCATGTCCAATGATAATTATTTATCTACTAGATCAAACCCAATCACATTTTTTTCTACCAATCATTCAGTTCAAAATTATGTCTTATATAAAATATTAGGAAAAAGGCATCTGGGAAAATGGAAATTGGAAATGATAGATTAGATAGATATAGATAGATGATAGGCAGGTAGATGATAGATAGATAGATAGATAGATAGATAACGAGAAAAAGAGATATAGACAGATAATCAGAGCAAAGAAGAAGAGATATATAACTATTATGGAAGGTTACTTCCATAATTGTTGATGAGACTTTAACTGTATTTATGTTAATATCTCCTTTTCTCCACTACCCCATTCTATGTTCCATTGCACCCAAACACTTCAACCCACCTCAAACTTCATTCCTGTGTTGATCTCTGTGTTCTTAACAAGGTCCAAATAATCCATGAAACTGCTGGATACTACACAGGAACCAGTGGGTGCCATATCTCTGGTCAGGTATTCCCACAGGAAAAGTGGGCACCATCATGTACCAGAGTTCTACCCACTGGGAAGAATAGTATGCTTGACTGCCCTCCAGAGTTACTCCCCGAGGGAGAATGTAACGTTGCTCCGCCCACTTGTAGGACGGGTGCGGTGAAGTTGCCTCGCATCCTGGACAACTGGTCACAAGGAACTTCTGCAGTATCTGTAGCTGAGAGTTAAGAAAGAGGTGGTGATGCTGTAAGAGCACGTCTGCCATGAGCCACCAGCTCTGATGGGACCGCTCTCCTCCAGCAGAGAAGGGTTCACTGACGCTACTTGCTCTTCCTTCAAATTAACAAACATTTTGCTCTAATCTAAATCTGCCTTCTTATGCTGGGTTATTCTTTGTAGGTTCCTTTGAGTGTTTGCAGAACTATACAAGGACATTTCAAGATCTTGGTGTATAGCCTTCACAGAAAAATAAATCAGTTCAGAATTTAAATTTTCTGATGAACCAGTAGTCCCACATAGGGTGGGATAACATTAATCAATTTCACAAATTCAATTTGCCAGAACAAAATAAACAAACAAACAAAAAGACCCCTAAGCTTTGTAATTTAAGGAGACTAGGTTTTTCAACACAGTATTTTGAATACGTTTCAGCATGAATCACAGACCTGTGTGAAGTAGTCCAACTTATCTTTCCAATTATTACTTAGGAAAAATTGGAATACTTGGCTGAAAGCACACTGTCTCAGATTTCTTTTTAAAAACGTTTCTATAAAAAATGCAGTATATGAATGCGAAATCCATTTGTTATTTTACTACTTGATTAATTTAGATTTGGTTCATTTGTCAATGGCAGTATTTTATTTGTGAAAGGAAGCTAATAAATACAGTGTAATACAGCAAGCCTGTAATGCATAATGAGTTATTTTTTAGAGTAAATTGTATGTTAGATTGGTCCAGATGTTGATCTTTAAAAAGATAAAATATGTTTTAGTAAACTTCAAATTGCTACGAATTCAAGTGGAAAACATCATAACATATTTCAAACTGTATATAATGAAGAACATATTAGTGGTAGCTAACATTATAAATTTGTAAATATTTACTTTTACCTTGTTGGCAGTAATTAAATGTAATAACCTTTTGTATAAGTTAAGAAGAAGTGATTCTCAATAACAGTGAATCAGAGACCTTCAAGGTGGCGGAAGAGTAAGACGCAGAGATCACCTTCCTCCCCACAAATACATCAGAAATACATCTACATGTGGAACAACTCCTACAGAACACCCACTGAACGCTGGCAGAAGACCTCAGACCTCCCAAAAGGCAAGAAACTCCCCGCGTACCTGGGGAGGGCAAAAGAAAAAAGAAACAACAGAGACAAAAGAATAGGGATGGGACCTGCACCAGTGGGAGGGAGCCGTGAGGGAGGAAAGGTGTCCACACACTAGGAGCCCCTTCGTGGGCGGAGACTGCGGGTGGCGGAGGGGGAAGCTTCAGGGCTACGGAGGAGAGCGCAGCCACAGGGGTGCGGAGGGCAAAGCGGAGAGATTCCCTCACGGAGGCTCGGCGCCGAGCAGCTCTCACCAGCCCGAGAGGCTTGTCTGCTCCCCCGCCGGGGCGGGCGGGGCTGGGAGCTGAGGCTCGGGCTGCGGTCAGATCGCAGGGAGAGGACTGGGGTTGGCGGCGTGAACACAGCCTGAAGGGGCTAGTGCACCACGGCGAGCCGGGAGGGAGTCCGGGAAAAGGTCTGCAGCTGCCGAAGAGGCAAGAGACTTTGTCTCACCTCTTTGTTTCCTGGTGCGCGAGGAGAGGGGATTCAGAACACCATCTACACGAGCTCCAGAGATGGGTGTGAGCCGTAGCTATCATCTCGGACCCCAGAGGGGGACAGGGACTGCTACTACTGCCAACTTTGCCACCAAGAATCCTGTGTGCAAGCACAGGTCACTATCCACACCTCCCTTCCTGGGAGCCTGTGCAGCCTACAACTGCCAGGGTCCCGTGATCCAGGGACAACTTCCCCAGAAGAACACACAGTGCACCTCAGGCTGCTGCAACATCACACCAGCCTCTGCTGCCACAGGCTCACCCAGCATTCCAATTATAACTACCATATCCCTCCCTCTCCCTGGCCTGAGTGAACAAGAGAGCCCTGATCAGCCACTGCTCTAACTTCCGTCCAGTCTGGGTGGGGAACAGATGCCTGAGGGCGGCCCACATGCAGAGGCCATGCCAAAACCAAAGCTAAACCCCAGGAGCTGTGCGAACAAAGGAGAGAAAGGGAAATGTATGTTCCCAAAATTGAGGTGGTGGATTTTGGGAGGAACTGTAGACTTGGGGTTTGCTTTCTGCATCTGATTTGTTTTTGGTTTTATGTTTATCTTAGTTTAGTTTTTAGTGCTTGTTTTCATTGGTGGGTTTGTTTATTGCTTTGGTTGTTCCCTTTTTTTTTTTTTTCTATTTTTTGAGTGTATGCTTGTATGTTTCTTTGTGTGATTTTGTCTCACTTTTGTTTTTGTTTTGGGTCCTGTCTGTTCATTTTTTCTTTTTTTTCTTCCTTTTCTTCTGTGCAGTGCACCTGGCAGGGTCCTGGTGCTCCAGCCAGGTGTCAGGCCTGAGCCTCTGAGGTGGGAGAGCTGGGTCCAGGACATTAGACCACCAGAGACCTCCCAGCCCCATATAATATTAACCAGAGAGAGCTTTCCTAGAGATTCCGTCTCAACACTAAGACCCAGCTCCACCCAATGGTCAGAAAGTTCCAGTGCTGGATGCCCCATGCCAAACAACTAGCAAGACAGGAACACAACCCCATCCATTAGCCTAAAATCATACTAAGTTCACAGACACCCCAAAACACACCACTGGATGAGGCCCTGGTCACCGGAGGGACAGATCCACCCCCACCCACCAGAACACAGGCACCAGTCCCCTCCACCAGGAAGCCTACACAAGCCACTGAACCAACCTCACCCACTGGGAGCAGACACCAAAAATAAGAAAAACTACGAACCTGCAGCCTGCAGAAAGGAGACGCCAAACACAGTAGGTTAAACAAAATGAGAAGACACAGAAATATGCAACCAATGAAGGAGCAAGGTAAAAACCCACCAGACCAAACAAATGAAGAGGAAATATGCAGTCTACCTGAAAAAGAACTCAGAGTAATGATAGTGAAGACGATCCAATATCTCGGAAATAGAATGGAGAAAATACAATAAATATTTAACAAGGACCTAGAGAACTAAAGAGCAAACAAACAATGATGAACAACACATTAAATGAAATTAAAAATACTCTAGAAGGAAACAATAGCAGAATAACTGAGGCAGAAGAACAGATAAGTGACCTGGAAGCTAAAATAGTGGAAATAACTGCCACAGAGCAGAAAAAAGAAAAAAGAATGCAAAGAATTGAGGGCAGTTTCAGAGACCTCTAGGACAACATTAAACGCACCAACATTAGAATTGTAAGGGTCCCAGAAGAAGAAAACAAAAAGAAGTGGTCTGAGAAAATATTTGAAGAGATTATAGTCGAAAACTTCCCTAACATGGGAAAGGAGATAGTCAATCAAGTCCAGGAAGCACAGAGTCCCATACAGGATAAATACAAGAAGAAACACGCCAAGACACATATTAATCAACTATCAAAAATTAAATACAAAGAAAAATATTAAAAGCAGCAAGGGAAAAGCAATGAATAACATACAAGGGAATCCCCATAAGGTTAAACAGCTGATCTTTCAGCAGAAACTCTGCAAGCCAGAAGGGAGTGGCAGGATATATTTACAGTGATGAAACAGAAAAAACTACAACCAAGATCACTCTACCCAGCAAGGATCTCATTCAGATTCGAAAGAGAAATTAAAACCTTTACAAACAAGAAAAAGTTAAGAGAATTCAGCACCACCAAACCAGCCTTACAACAAATGCTAAAGGAACTTCTCTAAGTGGGAAACACAAGAGAAGGAAAAGACCTACAAAAACAAACCCGAAACAATTAAGAGAATGGTAATAGGAACATACGTGGTGATTATTACCTTAAATGTAAATGGATTTAATGCTCCCACTAAAAGACATAGACTGGCTGAATAGGAAAAAAACAAGACCCAAATGTAGGCTGTCTACAACGGACCCACTTCAGACCTAGGGACACATTCGGACTGAAATTGAAGGGATGGAAAACAATATTCCATGCAAATGGAAATGAAAAGAAAACTGGAGTAGCAATTCTCATACCGGACAAAATAGACTTTAAAATAAAGACTATTGCAAGAGACAAAGAAGGACACTACATAATGATAAAGGGTTCAATCCAAGAAGAAGACATAACAATTGTAAATATTTATGCACCCAACATAGCAGCACCTCAATAAATAAGGCAAATGCTAACAGCCATCAAAGGGGAAATAGACAGTAACACAATCATAGTAGGGGACTTTAACATCCCACTTTCACCAATGGACAGATGATCCAAAATGAAAGTAAATAAGCAGATACAAGCTTTAAATGATACATTAGACCAGATGGACTTAATTGATATTTATAGGACATTCCATCCTAAAACAACAAAATACACTTTCTTCTCAAGTGCACATGGAACATTCTCCAGGATAGATATCTTGGGGCACAAATCAAGCCTTGGTAGTTTAAGAAAATTGAAATCGTATCAAGTACCTTTTCTGACCACAACACTATGAGACTAGATATCAATTACAGGAAAAAAACTGTAAAAAATACAAACACATGGACGCTAAACAATACATTACTAAATAACCAAGAGATCACTGAAGAAATCAAAGAGGAAATCAAAAAATACCTAGAAACAAATGACAATGAAAACATGACAACCCAAAATGTATGGGATCAGTGAAAGCAGTTCTAAGAGGGGAGTTTATAGCAATACAATCCTACCTCAAGAACAAGAAAAATCTCAAATAAACAACCCAACCTTACCCCTAAAGCAATTAGAGAAAGAAGAAGAAGAAAAAAAATACCCAAAGTTAGCAGAGGAAATAAATCATAAAGATCAGATCAGAAATAAATGAAAAAGAAAAGAAGGAAACAATAGCAAAGATCAATAAAGCTAAAAGCTGGGTCTTTGAGAAGATAAACATAATTGATAAACCATTAGCCAGACTCATCAAGAAAAAAAGGGAGAACACTCTAATCAACAGTATTAGAAATGAAAAAGAAGTAACAACTGACACTGCAGAAATACAAAGGATCATGAGAGACTACTACAAACAACTATATGTCAATAAAATGGACAACCTGGAAGAAATGGACAAATTCTTAGAAAGGTACAACCATACAAGACTGAACCGGTAAGAAATAGAAAATATGAACAGACCAATCACAAGCACTAACATTGAAACTGTGATTTAAAATCTTCCAACAAATAAAGGCCCAGGGCCAGATGACTTCACAAGTGAATTCTACAAAACATTTAGAGCAGAGCTACACCTATCTTTCTCAAACTCTTCCAAAATATAGCAGAGGGAGGAACACTCCCAAACTCATTCTACAAGGCCACCATCACCAATACCAAAACCAGACAAAGATGTACAGAAAAAGAAAACTGCTGGCCAATATCACTGATGAGCATAGATGTAAAAATCCTCAACAAAACACTAGCAAACAGAATCCAACAGCAAATTAAAAGGATCATACAACATGATCAAGCGGGGTTAATCCCAGGAATGCAAGGTTCTTCAGTATATGAAAACCAATCAATGTGATACACCATATTAAACAAATTGAAGGATAAATACCATATGATCATCTCAATAGATGCAGAAAAATCTTCTGACAAAATTCAACATCCATTTATGACAAAAACTCTCCAGAAAGTGGGCATAGAGGGAACCTACCTCAACATAATAAAAGCCATATATGACACACCCTCAGCCAACATCATTGCCAGTAGCAAAGAGCTGAAACCTTTTCCCCTACGATCAGGAACAAAACAAGGTTGTCCACTCTCACCACTATTATTCAACATAGTTTTGGAAGTTTTAGCTTCGGCAGTCAGGGAAGAAAAAGAAATAAAAGGAATCCAAATCGGAAAAGAAGAAATAAAGCTGTCACTGTTTGCAGATGACATGATACTATACATAGAGAATCCTAAAGATGCTACCAGAAAACTACTAGAGCTAATCAATGAATCTGGTAAAGTAGCAGGATACAAAATTAATGCACAGAAATCTTTTGCATTCATATACACTAATGGTGAAAAATCTGAAAGCAAAATTATGGAAACACTCCCATTTACCATTGCAACAAAAAGAAAAAAATACCTAGGAATAAACCTACCTAAGGAGACAAATGACCTGTATGCAGAAAACTATAAGACACTGACGAAAAAAATCAAAGATGATACAAACAGATGGAGAGAGATACCATGTTCTTAGATTGGAAGAATCAACATTGTGAAAATGACTATACTACCCAAAACAGTTTACAGAGTCAATGCAAAACATATCAAACTACCAATGGCATTTTTCACAGAACTACAACAAAAAATTTCACAATTTGTATGGAAACACAAAAGACCCCGAATAGCCAAAGCAATCTTGATAAAGAAAAACAGAGCTGGAGGAATCAGGCTCCCTGACTTCAGCCAATACTACAAAGCTACAGTCATCAAGACATTATGGTACTGGCACAAAAACAGAAATAATAGATCAATGGAACTGAAAGCCCAGAGATAAACCCATGCACCTATGGTCACCTTATCTTTGATAAAGGAGGCAAGAATATACAATGGAGAAAAGACAGTCTCTTCAATAAGCGGTGCTGGGAAAACTGGACAGCTACATGTAAAAGAATGAAATTAGAACACTCCCTAACACCAAACACAAAAATAAACTCAAAATGGATTAAAGACCTAAATGTAAGGCGAGACACTATAAAACTCTTAGAGGAAAACATAGGCTGAACACTCTATGACATAAATCACAGCAACATCCTTTTTGACCCACCTCCTAGAATAATGGAAATAAAAAGAAAAATAAACAAATGGGACCTAATGAAACTTAAAAGCTTTTGCACAGCAAAGGAAACCATAAACCAGATGAAAAGACAACCCTCAGAATAGGAGAAAATATTTTCAAATGAAGCAACTGAAAAAGGATTAATCTCCAAAATATACAAGCAGCTCATGCATCTCAATATTAAAAAAAAAACCCAATCCAAAAAATGAGCAGAAGACCTAAATAGACATTTCTCCAAAGAAGATATACAGATTGCCAAAAAAAAAATCAAAGATGCTCAACATCACTAATCATTAGAGAAATGCAAATCAAAAGCACAATGAGGTATCACCTCACACCAGTCAGAATGGCCATCATCAAAAAATCTACAAACCATAAATGCTGGAGAGGGTGTGGAGAAAAGGGAACCCTCTTGCACTGTTGGTGGGAATGTAAATTGATACAGCTGCTATGGAGAACAGTATGTGGTTTCCTTAAAAAACTAAAAATAGAACTACCATATGACCCAGAAATCCCATTACTGGGCATATACCCTGAGAAAACCATAATTCAAAAAAGTCATGTACCACAATGTTCACTGCAGTACTATTTACAATAGCCAGGACATGGAAGCAACCTAAGTGTCCATCATCAGATGAATGGATAAAGAAGATGTGGCACATATATACAATGGAATATTACTCAGCCATAAAAAGAAATGAAATTGAGTTATTTGTAGTGAGGTGGATGGACCTAGAGTCTGTCATACAGAGTGAAGTAAGTCAGAAAGAGAAAAACAAATACCATATGCTAACACATATATATGGAATCTAAAAAAAAAAAATGGTTCTGATGAACTTAGGGGCAGGACAGGAGTAAAGACACAGACTTAGAGAATGGACTTGAGGATATGGGGAGGGGGAAGGGTAAGCTGGGATGAAGTGAGAGAGTGGCATGGACATATATACACTCCCAAAGGTAAAATAGCTAGTGGGTAGCAGCCGCATAGCACAGGGAGATCAGCTCGGTGCTTTGTGACCACCTAGAGGGGTGGGATAGGGAGGGTGGGAGGGAGATGCAAGAGGGAGGGGATATGGGGCTATATGTATATGTATAGCTGATTCACTGTGTTATACAGCAGAAACTAACACACCATTGTAAAGCAATTATACTCCAATAAAGATGTAAAAAAAATAATAGTGAATGGCCTTATGTAATAATTAATGTCTCATTTGTGCATGCATTGAAAAAAAATCACAAATGCTTGAAATTTTATCATCATAAATTATTTGTAGCATGAGTCAGTTATGAAGATTCAATATTTCATTAGATTTGAATGAAATAAGTAATCTCCTGACCTTTAGAACTTAATATGATGCAAACATGCAGAATGTAAGGTTCACAAGAAATGATGGCTGGAAGAATAAGTGGATTTTTTTCCATTTAATGAATACTGAAAAGTGTGCTGCAAATACCGCAAGTCTTTTCTTAATATGTAAATCTCTCCCATGAAAAACGGTTGCTGTCTGTGTAGGCTGGTGTGTGATGGCGCCTTTTTTCGATAGCAGCATCTGCAACCAAGTGCACACTGGCACTCTTTTCTTTCCTCTTACAATGTCCTCTGGTGCTAATTGAGGATTTTTGTGATGAGCTCTGAATGTGCAGGAAATGTCTCATAGGAGTCCAGACATTTGCAATTGGAATTTGTGGCTAGCTTATTATTCGATATTTATGCTAGTATTTGAGCTTTAAGTTTAGTGAGTAATCCCCTCTGTACTAGTTTAAACCATTATTTGTCACTTTTAAAAGTGAATGTATAACATATTTAATCTGAAATATGTGATTTTAGTGTATTTCATTACAGACCCAATAGATGGCTCAAAGTTGAAATACGATAAAAATAGAAGTCAGCAAAATGTCTATTCAGGAAAAAAGGTTCAAGGTCACCACTTTTATTTATGCTGCAATTTCCCTTAGAATTATGAACATATTGCATTTTAAATGATGTACTCTTCATTTTATTTAAAAAGTCCCATTATTATTGAAAGAATAAAATACCTGAACTGAAAGGATTATATTTTTAGAGCTAACAAGTATTACATTTTTCAGAGCTGTCAAGTAATGTAGCCTTTTATAGTAAGCTGTAATGAGTTGCCAGTAAAACAAAGAGCTCCTATATCATTTAAAACCAAAAAGAATGTGCTTCTCTGTAAGAGACAGAATAAGAACAAGGGTTTTACTATTATCAAAGGCAGAAGGTTGTCATGGGAGGGGGGAACTGAGACTGGGCTTGAGCAGGGCAGGAAAGATAAAGAAGGGATACATGAAAAGTAGAAAAATAGAGTAGGTACATTATGGTTTGTCACATTGGTGCAGATCTACCAGCTCCTGTCTGGCTTCCCTTCCTGCAGTTTATCAGAAACCATGTTTAATAAGCTACAGGATGTTAATAGTAATCAAGTTCTCTGTTAATTATAAGCAGTCATCAATCAATCAACTGGCAAATCAACAAAGTAATAAATTAATCTCCTACTGCAAGTAAGATATTTGTTATGATAACAGAGACCCATAAATCGACATTGAAGGCATGTGCAAAGAGGGGCTGTCAATCATGTGTCACAAGCAGAGCCTCCCAGAGTGATCGCTTTGAACTAGAAACACATTTGGAAACTTTTGCTGTGATGGTAAGGGTGCTTAATATGAGATATATCCTCCTAAAAACATTTAAAGTGCACAAAGCCAGATTGTTAACAATGGGTTCCATGTTGCACAAAGGCTCTCTAGAACTTACTCAACCTGCATAACTGAAACTTTATGTGTCCAACAGTGAGGGATTTTTTTTTTTATAAAAAGTCAGTCTACTTGAGAAAGTCGTATGCATTAAAAATAAACACACAAGATCTAAAACCCTCAGCATAATCTTTGAATTTTCCCTTTTTCTCATACCACCATCTAAAGCCTGCTTGGTTTTAGTCTTAAATTTGCCTCAAAATATTACCTCCTCTGGATTCTTGATGCTATTTTTGCAGTTGAAGTATTTGTCATCACTGGGTGATCTATGACGAACTGCCTTTACCCTGACTTCCCTGCCAATGGAGCACTCATGCCAAATCCACACTCTCCACTGAGCGCCCTTTCTTTAGCTTAGAGGTAGTCAAATACAGGCATCCTTCAGCATCCATGGGGGATTGGCTCCAGGACCCTCCCTGGATGTCAAAATCTGCAGATTCTCTAGTCTCTTTATACAACGACATAGTATTTGCGTATAACGGAGGCACATCCTCCCGTATACTTGAAATCATTTCTAGATTCCTTATAATACCTAATACAGTGTAAATGTTATGTAAGTAGTGGGAAAAGCAATGTAAATGCTATGTAGATAGTTGCTGGCGTGAGGCAAATTCGAGTTTGCTTTTTGGAACTTTCTGGAATTTTTTTAATATATTTTCAGTCTGCAGCAGGTTGAATCCAGAGACGTGGACCCCTAGGATACAAAGGGCGATATAACTCTCTTCCTTAAAAACCCATTGGCTCTAGAAATGAAGTTCTTCAAATAGTGCCATATTCACCTTTCCAGCACATTTTTCTCGTGTTCTTGGTCTCATTACCGCTGTAGAGAACTTATCTTAAGTTCTTCCCTTCCTGTGTTCTTCTTCCTAAACCCCTAGGTTGCTAAGGCCCTAATTCAATGTGTGTGGCTACTCAGGGACTCATAGTATAGCTGGTCAAAGTGAGAGGACAAGCAAATACTAATGTTAAATAATGTGCTAACAGTATTAATGAAAAATTCCAAGAGGACAGTAAACAAAATTTCAGATTTTTTTCAATCATTCTGTAATTTTATTAAACGTACCTAAATAAACATTTGGCTGAGAAGTATTTTTTAGTCTTAACAATATGTTTCTTAAAACCTGGTTTTAAAATCCTCTAAAACGCAAATAAATTGTGTCTGCTTTGCAAGTTGAAAAACATAAATATTTTAGGGAAGAAACAAAAAAAAGAGAAAAGCACATTAACAAAGGAGATGTACATAGTACAAGGCAGATCGAAAGACTAGCTAAGTCCGGTGAAAATATGGCACCACTGTGTACCATGGAGTTTGAAGAGTTATATCACTAAGTGTAAGATAGTTAAGTCAAAAAAAAAAAAGGCACTTTGATGAACTGAAACAAAAACCCTAACCACCGTGGGGGGCTAACCTCAATGTTTAGAGTAATTTTGAAGTATCTTCCAGCCAGAGAATATGGCACCAGGAGGCTCTGTTCAAGCAGGAAGAGGTCTATAATAACCAGGTGGCAGTTCCTTTCTTCCCTCACTAGAGAGATGTTCTCTGACCCCAAATAGTAGATATCCCCACCTGAGCTTTTGTGGGTTTCCCTCTCACAACAGAGGGGCATTTAGTTTTTCTAAACTGTCTCTTTTTCACACCCAAACTTATGTTTTCCAGGAAGTCATGCCTTAAAAATCCATAGATTCTGGGGTCATTTACTTAGAGCAATCCTTAACCAGGTACATGCTGTTGAAAACATTCCATAGATAATGACCTTCCTGATGGGAAATATCATTCTCTTTGCCCTGAGGTCCAGTATGTTGACAAGCAGATTAGACTGGGTTACCTGTCTTCTTTTATTTCCCATGAGCCATTCCCCAGCACTTGGGATAAAAATAGCCCACAGATCAATAGTTTCACCTCCTTCCTTGCCAACCATCAATTGCTAAAGCAAAATTGTGAGAAACACGTTAGTAGTTTGAATACTGTGAGTTAAAAATTGTGCCATGACTTCATAATCACATTTTAATACATAAATTGGGATTTGGTTTTTGGGTTCAGGTTTAGCGATTCTTTCCTCAGTATAAAAGGTATACCATGGGAAAACATTCACTTTAGTAATCTTTGAATGTTCATTTCAATGTTCAAAGAGCAAAGGAATAGGTGAATCATACAGCAGCAACTCACCAATCAATCTGGAATCTGCAGAGTCCCTACAGATTGTGAGATTATGTCCTAACCCACAAAGGCGCCTAAGAAATGAGCTCGTTGCCTCTGTGCTTAACCTTGCAAATGTGATTCTGCTTTCATTTTTTTTCACTGCTATTGTCTAGAGGCACCTGATTCAATACAGCAGAATCTAAGCTGCTCAGCCTGTGAAGGGTACTTCAAATTCTGAAATAAAATATATCAGAGAGTCCTTAACCACTGCCAACAGAAAAAGAACTTGCACATCTACTTGCACATCTGATTCACTCTGAAAGTAGCTCTTTTTGGGTAAAATGCTAAGGCCTATAAAACTCTTCCCTTCCTGGGTAGCAGAGTCAGGAGAAAGACTAAAAAAAATCTGTGCATGAGAAGATCCCATTGACACATGGCAGAAACAAACCATCTGTGTTGATTGGCAATTGCATTTGCTCTCCAGCAGCTACACAGAGCCTGGGTGTGGGAACAGGAGTAGCTAGAATTGATGTTCAAGCTTCTGCTTTGTGCAGTTACAGAGACAGACTAAGAATGTCCACCAGTTCATACAAAAACCTGGGTATTACCCAACATCACTGAAAAGGATCCAAACAATGAACAGGAGGCCAATGGTAAAAGAAGAAAAAATGAATCAGGATTAAGATGTTCATTTTGCGTTGTCACTAAAAGCTTCTGGTTTTGTCATACACACCCACATACTCACATGGACACAAATTTATGCTTATTCTGAGACCAAATATCATTAACTTGTGAGTTTAGTCATTTTCAGTTAATTATTTTACTTTCATTCAAAGTCTTCAGTCATAGGACCCTTTGTAAATTGTTTAAAAATGTACCTGGATGGAGTCCTGTCAAAGAGACAGAGAAGCTAAGCTGTAAGGGCACCCAGCGTGCAACGTTGGGACAATTTGCACAGCCAATAAAGTAAAGTAGTATTGAATTAAGTAATGTCAGTTTTTTATACTCACTGGTGTAGTACTGGTGAGTATAAAATAAATACCCTTGAGTCAATAATGATAGAATCACATAGTAGAATAATTTAGTGCATGGGGTAGAAGAAGCACATTTCCCATATAAAAGAATTCCCAATAATTTATGTAGCTTCTCCCCCCTCAAGGAGGTGAACGAGACCAGAGATCAATGCTAACATTGTGATTGACAGGTCATGCTGATAGAATGTGCCCTTGATATGATGTATTGAGAGTAACAGTTTTCCTCTCTGGTCATTCTCCTTAAAACCCATACCTCCAGTCACATAACATGAGACAAACAGTATACAGACCTATATTGAGGGCTGCACCACAAAACTACCTGACCAATACTCCTCAAAGACAAGGAAAGTCTGAGAAACTGTCATGGACCAGCGGAGGCCAAGGACGCATCCTGAATACATGAAATATTGCATCCTGGATGGTATTCTGGAATAGAAAAAGCACATTAGGGAAAAACTAGTGAAATAAAAATAAACAGTGGTGTTTAGTTAATGGTAATGTACCAATGCCAGTTCCATAATTGTGGGATATGTACTACAGTAATGAAAAATTTAACAAGAGAGGAAACTGAGTGTGGGATTTGGGGAAATGCTCTACACCATCTTTGCAAATTTTCTATAAATCTAAAGTTATTCTAGGGCTTCCCTGGCGGTCCAGTGGTTAGGACTCCGCGCTTCCACTGCAGGGGGCACGGGTTTGATCCCTGGTCGGGGAACTAAGATCCCGCAAAGCTGTGCAGAGAGGCCAAAAAAATTATTTTTTTTTAATTTGAAAAATAAAGTTATTCTAAAATAAAAAAGCTAAAAATAAACGCGCATGTACACAGATATACACTAGGCATCTGGACTGCAGAAACCCAAATGATAATCACAGCTGAGATATTCATGCTTTAATAAGCAGTCTTTATGAGAAACAGCCCTTCAGACTACCTGCTTCCCAAAATTAGGTCTTCTCTTTGTACACTCTCCTTTGCAATGATGGATCATTACACCTTCTTAATTATCTCCTTCCACTCTCAAAATAAAAGCAATCTATTAGCATGTGGGCTCCTTGTAGGAAAGAGGCAGGTCTGACATGAAAGAAACAAAATGAAAAAGAGTTGCATAAATACACTCAGAGAAAGTGATAGCCAATCTTAAGGATTTTCACTATTATTCTATATGCATGCCCTTAAATTTCATCAGAGAATGCAATCCAACCTTGACATATCTGAATGTTTTGAAAGCCCATCCCAAACTGCTAAATTTATCAACACAGAATTCTTAGAATAAGCCTCTAACCATATTTCAGTCCAGAGCCATTTCTTTTACCTGCACAGTCTTACACTGCAAGCTAATTGCATTTTCAATTTCTACTAAACTTTTATATTTCACTTAATGGTCATTATTCACAAAGATAAACATTTGCTAGAATTTCCTGAGGGATATCATATGTGCGTAGAAATCAGGAAAGCTACACCAAGGCAGAAGGACAGCAAGACCTCCTAGCTTTGCTCTTCAGCTAAACAGATGCTCCAACAAAGTACCCGTACAGGGATCTTGATTAAAATGTATATGCCTTGGCAGAATTGCAAGTATCTTTACAGCACATTACTTCAGAGTCTTCCAACTATCAATTGAAACTAAAATATTAATCTGAAAAAGACAAAGTTCTACCAACTTTTGGCAGCTAGATTTTTTAAACTAGAGAACTACTTGGAGGAGAGTCTGTAACCATAATGTTTTGACAACACTGGCTTTATCTTTTCTAGCTTTCTTTTTTGTACAGGAAAGCTATTTTATAATTAAAATAGAAAGCATCCCACACGTTCCCTTTCCTGGTACCTAAGCATAGTTTCTTTCTTCCTGAGTGTGTAGTATGGTAACGAGGGGAGACCATCCGGAGAGTTCTCCTATTAATTACATGTAGAGTTTAGTGCCATCGCTGTGTGCTTATTTCATGTAGACACACAATTACACTGTGTGGCCACTTTGCAGGCTAACTCAACAGGATAATAGCCAAGGTAAAGCTAAATATATCTTAGTATCATGGCACATTTTTAGTTCTCATTTTCACTGATGTATCAATAATAGTCCACAGGTTTTTTGTTTTGTTTTTTGTTTGTTTTATTGGAGTATAGTTGCTTTACACTACTTTGTCCATTTCTGCTGTACAGCAAAGTGAATCAGCTCTATGTATACATATATCCCCTCTTTTTTGGATTTCCTTCCCTTTTAGGTCACCACAGAGCACTAGGTAGAGTTCCCTGTGCTATACAGTAGGTTCTCATTAGTTATTTTATACATAGTAGTGTATATATGTCAATCCCCATCTCCAAATTCAGCCCCCCCATCCCCTTGGCATCCAGACGTTTGTTCTTTACATCTGTGTCTCTATTTCTGCTTTGCAAATAGATCATCTATACCATTTTTCTAGATTCCACATATATGTGTTATTATATGACATTTGTTTTTCTCTTTCTGACTTACTTCACTCTGTATGACAGTCTCTAGGTCCATCCACATCTCTGCAAATGACCCAATTTCATTTCTCTTTATGGCCGAGTAATATTCCATTGTATATATGTACCACATCTTTATGCATTCCTCTGTTGATGGACACTTAGTTTGCTTCCATGTCCTGGCTATCGTAAATAGTGCTGCAATGAACACTGGGGTGCATGTATCTTTCTGAATTATGGTTTTCTGTAGGTATATACCCAGGAGTGGGATTGCTGGGTCATATGGTAGTTCTATTTTTAGTTTTTTAAGGAACCTCCATACTGTTCTCCATAGTGGCTGTATCAATTAACATTCCCACCAAGAGTGCAAGAGGATTCCCTTTTCTCCACACCCTCTCCAGCAATCTATTGTTTGTAGACATTTTGATGATGGCCATTCTGACTGGTGTGAACTGATACCTCATTACAGTTTTGATTTGCGTTTCTCTAAGAATTAGTGATGTTGAGTATCCTTTCATGTGTTTTTTGGCCATCTGTATGTCTTCTTTGGAGAAATGTCTATTTAGGTCTTCTGCCCATTTTTGGATTGGTTTGTTTGTTTTTTGATATTGAGCTGCATAAGCTGTTTGTATATTTTTGAGTTGAATCCCTTGCCAGTTGCCATTTCTTTTTGTTTCCTTGTGCTTGCATCAATATTATTTTTCAATCTACATGGTCTTTTTTATGCAGGAATCTAACATTTGTTCAGAATTGCTTGTGATCTGCAGTTAATGTAAACAACTACACACCTGGTGATACTTTAGAGCAAACAAAATCAATTGATTCCCCCGTTTATAAAATAGTTCCTACCTCATTTGCTTGGGAAGCTATGTTCAATATTATTAAATCAGTCAACAGTCCAGTTACTGCCTTTCATCATGACTTCTCTTCCTCATTAAAATTTTTTATAAATATATATATTTTAACCTATCTGATCATCATAACCTATCTGAACATATCAGAAAAATTCACCATTACATATATAGAGAGATAAAAGTATATTTCTTTTGTCCCAAGGTATTATGATTTTTTTAATTAAAAAAAATTAAATTGAAGTGTAGTTGATTTACAATGTTTCAGGTGTACATCAAAGTGATTCAGTTTTATATATATACATATATAGGTATATATATATTCTTTTTTGGATTCTTTTCTATTATAAGTTATTACAAGGTATTGAATATAGTTCCCTGTGTTATGCAGTAGGATCTTGTTGTTTATTTGTTTTATACATAGTAGTGTATATCCTAAAACTTAAGGCTTTAAAATCTCCTGGGAACTTTTATATGCATTTTCTTAGTGGTATACTTTGCTTAGAATTTATTCATATTATGAGAGAGCATGAACTAAACAGATCTATTGCTACTAAACTGATTTGGGTGCTCAGTATCTCACCATGATTATTCCCATGGTCCCTGAAAAGTTCTCACTCTCCCCCAAAACATTCTCTAGGTTTCTGCCAAAGTGAGCTTTCTGTAACAGCAATCTCATATTTTTATGGGAATACTGTACACAAAATTTGTTTTTCTCCTGTTAATCTGCATTATGTCTATTTAATTCTTTGAACGGCCAAAGAATCTAGATTGGAAGAAGGGAAGTCTTCCACCTCTACAACAGGAAATAATGATTTACGTCTAGTAGCTGTTAATATAAAAAGACTCCTTTAAGTTATTCTAAAGTGCTTCAGAGCACTTCCTCACTTTATTGGTTAACACATTCACTATCCCTAATCTGCTGGAATATCACACAATTAACATCTATTAAATATGAGTTCCTGAGTTTTGGTTCCACTACATCCTATCCATAAACCCACTACTTCGGCTAATATTCCTAAAAACATTGAAAAAAATGCAAAAACAGCTACCTGGAGACGCTAAAAGGAAACAAAAGCAAGCAGATTATGCAAAGCTGTAAAATCTTGAGAAACAACCTGCATGCAGGTGAGCTTTCCAGTTTTCTCTCACCTTTCAGGACTTTGCCCCAAGTGCAGTGGGAGATGGTGTATGTGTGTGTGTGTGCGTGAGTGTGTGTGTGTGCACACGCATGCCTGCACACACGTGCCTGTGTGTTTGTGAGACTAATTGCAGAGCAGCATGGACACATGGGCAAAAACACTTCAAGAGAAACCCATGCTCTTTTTCAGAAAAAGGAGATAAAAGGTCCCCTGCAGGGTGCAGAATGCAGGTGGAGTCCTTTAGAGGAAGGAGCCAGTGAAGGAGGATCCCCTAATTCTATGTATGCACCCACAAAAATCTCAGCCTAACCCCAAACTCTTCACACCAAGGACAGACCCAAATCAACATAGCAAAAGCTTAGAAAACTGACCTGAGACTTAAACAACCAAACATAGAAGGCAAGTCAGAATCTATGATCTCAACATAACCAGTTAGATTTTCTGTTAATATAAAACACCAACATTCTCCAGGAGAGCACAACAGAGAACACACCAAATAACATTCACAATATCCAGATACAATTCAAAATTATTCAAGGTACAAAGAACTAGGAAAATGAAACAAATCCTCATGGAAGAATATGATCCATAGATGGCAACCTGGAGATGACCATGATGTTGGAGCTAATCAGACAGAGACTTTAAATCAGTTCTATAACCATGCTTCACGGGGTAAAGGAAAATGCACTTGAAATGTATGAAATATAGGAAATTTCAGCAGGGTGTTTGAAACTATAAAAAGGAACCAAGTGAAAATTTTAAAACTGAAAACTGCAATGCCTTAAATAAAAACTCTATGAATGGGCTTAACACCAGAATGTAAATAACAATGGAAAGAAATAAATCTCAAACATCTGTTTAATTAGAGTCCCAGAAGAGAGGATTAAGAAACTGAAGCACAGAAGTTTTGTGAATATATAATGGCCACAAATGTCCCAAACTGGAGGAAGACAGAAATTTACAGATTGAAAAAACTCAGGAAATCGAAACAGAATAAACTTAAAGAAAAGCCATGGCTTTTAGATGCCTCACAATCAAACTGCTAAAAAACAAATGCAAAAAGTCTTGAAAGCAGCTAAATAAAATTGCATGTTACATACAGGGGAACATTTATTCAAATGACCACGTGTTTCTCATCAGAAACCATGGAGGCCAGAAGAATGAGGAAGAGCATGTTTAAAACAGTGAAAGAAAACTTCTTTTTCAAAAGAAAAATCAGCAAGCATGTCCTTCAGGAATAAAGAAAAATAACGACTTTTTCAGATGAAAAAAAAGTAGGGCTTCCCTGGTGGCGCAGTGATTGAGAATCTGCCTGCCGATGCAGGGGACACGGGTTCGAGCCCTGGTCTGGGAGGATCCCACATGCCGCGGAGCAGCTGGGCCTGTGAGCCACAGTTGCTGAACCTGCGTGTCTGGAGCCTGTGCTCCGCAACAAGAGAGGCCGCGATAGTGAGAGGCCCGCGCACCGCGATGAAGAGTGGCCCCCGCTTGCCACAACTAGAGAAAGCCCTCGCACAGAAACGAAGACCCAGCATAGCCATAAATCAATTAAAAAAAAAAAACTAAAAAAACAAAAAAAGAGTTAAATACAGCAGAAGCTGGAAGGAAATTAGAAAAAAGTATAGAGAATTTGTCCCCAGTAGATCTGTTATTACAAGAAATACTAAAGGACGTTTTCCAGTCTGAAGGGAAACGATATCAAAAGAAACTTTGTTCTTCAGAAATGAAGGAAGAACAACAGAAATCTAAGTATCAGAATAAAAGATATTATTTCCTATAAATTAAAAATATGTTGACTATTAAAGCGAAATGGCCTCATGTGGTTACCATTATGTACAGACTCAACACATAACAATTATAACGTAAAAGCCAGTAAAGTGGGAGTTCCCTGGTGGTCTAGTGGTTAAGATCCAGGGCTTTCACTGCTGTGGCCTGGGTTTATCCCTGGTTGGGGAACTGAGATCCTGTAAGCTGTGCGGCACAGCCAAAAAAATATATATATATTCTTAAGAAAAAAAGGAACTGTATCCATCAATTACATCAACAGAGTGAAAGATAAACCATATGATTATAATCTTGCATGACAAAAAAGTGTTTCATAAAATTTCAGTCATTCCTAATAAGAACAAAGTAATTTAGTATCAAAAAACCAAAAAGCCAGCAAAGTGTTGACCTATATGTTTGCAAGTTTCTGTATTTTACATCTCTTAGACTGTGAAATTTTAGGTATTCATTTAGTAATTCATAGAGCAACTACTAAAAAAGTTTGGTGAAATATAGCATAAAAGCCAACAGATTAAAATGAAGCATTAAAATATATTTATACAGTACAAAAGAAGGCAGAAAGTTGGGAGCAGAGAAATAAAAACAGAGAAGAGAAACAGAACATAGATAAATGTGGTAGACACAAATCCAAATATAGCAAACCCTCTATTAAATGGTAAGGGCCTAAATACCTCAATAAAAGGCAAACCATGAAAAATGTCTTTTTCAGAAATGAAGAGCTTACTATAAGATGTCTATAAGAGTTGAAAATCATTGGACAGAAATAGATGTACAACTCCAAGAGGAAGCCCCAGGAGGCCAGAGCACCTGCTTTATTATCTAATACCATAGATTTCTGAGACCAAAGCTCTCCTCTATGTTTAGCAAAAATAGAATTAAAGGGAAAAACAGACAATTGCACAATCACAGTAGGTTTTAATGATTCTCTCTCAGTAATTAATAGAACAACTAGCCAAAAACATCTGTAAAATCATAAAAGATCTGATCAGCACATTAACCACCTTGATCTATAGCCAACAACTTCACAATGTCTATTCTTCTCAAGGGCACATGTGCCTTCACTAAGGCAGACCATATGCTAAGAAACAAAACAAGTTTTTTTAATTTAAGGATTCTCTTCCTGCAATAAAATTACATTAGGAATTAATAAAAATGAAAGCAAAAATACGAATAAAAAATTAGAAAATATTTAGAGGAAAACACAAAATATCTGTGATATAAACATACTGCTAAGTAATTCAGAGGTCAAATATGAAATCACAAGGAAAATTGCAGTCATAATTCAAATACAACATATCAATATTTGTGGGATGTAGCTATAGCGGTGCTTAACAGGGAACTTATATTGTTAAATGCCTATATTAGAAATAGGAAGGACTAAAAAAACCAACAACCATAACCTAGGTTTTACTTTAAGAACCAGATAAAAACAAACAATGCAAAGCCAAAGTAAGTAGAGGGAAGGAAATTATTTTAAAAAAAGGAGAAATCCAGAAATTAGTAAGCAGCAGTGGAGAAAATTAATAAAGAAGATTAGTTGATTCCTTTAAAATATTACCAAAATTGACAAACCCCTAGCTATTTTATAATAAATCATCAATATCAGGAATGGAAAGGGAATTATTATGACAGATTATAGAGTTATTAAACAGATAAGATAATTACAGTTAAACAGATAATTTTTTTCTTTTTCTTTTCTTCTATTGGAGTATAATTACTTTACAATGTTGTATTAGTGTCTGCTGTACAATGAAGTGAATCAGCTATATGTATACATATATCCCCTCCCTCTTGGATCTCCCTCCAAACCCCCGTCCCACCCATCTAGTTCACCACAGAGCACCAAGCTGAGCTCCCTGGGCTATACAGCAGATTCCCACTAGCTATCGATTTTTCACATGGTATATACGTCAATCCCAATCTCCCAATTCATCCCACACTCCCCTCCCCCCTCTGTGTCCACATGTCCATTCTCTACATCTACGCCTCTATTCCTGCCCTACAAATAGGTTCATCTGTATCATTTTTTTTAGATTCCATATATATATGCATTAATATATGATAATTGTTTTTCTCTTTCTGACTTACTTCACTCTGAATGACAGACTCTAGGTGCATCCGCGTCCCTACAAATGAATTAATTTCATTCCTTTTTTATGGCTGAGTAATATTCCATTATATAAATGTACCACATCTTCTTTATCCATTCATCTATCAATGGACATTTAGGTTGCTTCCGTGTCCTGGCTATTGGAAATAGTGCTGCAATGAACATTGTGGTACATGTGTCATTTTGAATTATGGTTTTCTTAGGGTATATGCCCAGTAGTGGGATTGCTGCATCATATGGTAGTTCTATTTTTACTTTCTAAGGAACCTCCATACTGTTCTCGATAGTGGCTGTATCAATTTACATTCCCACCAGCAGTGCAGGAGGGTTCCCTTTTCTCTACACCTTCTCCAGCATTTATTGCTTGCAGATTTTTTATGATGCCCATTCTGACCAGTGTGAGATGATACCTCATTGTGGTTTTGATTTTTGTTTCTCTAATAATTAGTGATGTTAAGCATCTTTTCATGTGCCTCTTGGCCATCTGTGTGTCTTCTTTGGAGAAATGTTTATTTAGGTCTTTTGCCCATATAAAATACCTAGGAATAAACCTACCTAAGGAGGCAAAAGACATGTACTCAGAAAACTATAAAACACTGATGAAAGAAATCAGAGATGACACAAAAAGATGGAGACATATACCATGTTCTTGGATTGGAAGAATCAATATTGTGATAATGACTATACTACCCAAAGCAATCTACAGATTCAATGTAATCCCTATCAAATTACCAATGGTATTTTTCACAGAATTAGAACAAAAAATTTTACAATTTGTATGGAAACACAAAAGACCCTGAATAGCCAAAGCAATTTTGAGAAAGAAAAATGGAGCTGGAGGAATCAGGCTCCCTGACTTCAGACTATACTACAAAGCTACAGTAATCAAGATAGTATGGTACTATACAGAAATATAATCAAGTAATCAAGATAGTATGGTAGTATACAGAAATATAGATCAATGGAACAGGATAGAAAGCCTCAGAGGTAAACCCAGGCACCTATGGTCACCTAATCTATGACAAAAGTGACAAGAATATACAATGGAGAAAAGACAGTCTCTTCAATAAGTGGTGCTGGGAAAACTGGACAGCTACATGTAAAAGAATTAAATTAAAACACTCCCTAACACCATACACAAAAATAAACTCAAAATGGATTAAAGACCTAAATGTAAGAGTGGACACTATAAAACTCTTAGAGGAAAGCATAGGGAAAATCATGCTTGACATAAATCACAGCAAGATCTTTTTTGCACCACCTCCTAGAGTAATGAAAATAAAAACAAAAATAAACAAATGGGACCCAATTAAACTTATGGTTTCTTTTGCACAGCAAAGGAAACCATAAACAAGACAAAAAAACAGCTCTCAGAATGGGAGAGAATGTTTGCAGATGAAGCAATGGCCAAAGGATTAATCTCAAAATATGCAAACAGCTAATGCAGCTCAATATCAAAACAATAAGATAATACTTTTAACATCTAAATGTCCACACATTCAACACTTTAGAAAGAATGAAAAATTTGAAAGATTGAATTAAACTGTTTTCCCCAAGGAATGGGAGAAAGTAAGGATGCCACTTTTACCACTTCTATTCAGCATGGTACTGGAAAAATTATGTTATTACATACTGGCAAAAAAATTGGAAAATAAAATTTAGAAAAAATCAATTTACAGTAGTACCAAAAAAACCCAAAATACCTAGGAATATTTCTATCAAAAAATGTCTAATGCTTCTAAACAGAACTAAAAATAATTAGTAAGAGGTAACCAAGAAGACCTAAATAAATGCAGAGATTAAATTCATAGATTACAAGAATTAATACTGTTAAGAAGGCAATTATGCTAAAATGGAGCAAAAAATTCCAGCAGTTATTTTGAAGAAGTTGAAAGCTGATTCTAAAATTTATATGGAAATGCAAAGGACTTATATATAACCAAATATATAAAACCAAATAACCAAAGCAATTATATATGTTATATATATAATAAATATATATAATACCTATAATAAAAGTATATGTATTTAAAAATGAACAGAATTGTTGGACTTACCTGACCTAATTTCAAGACTTTCTATAAATTTACAGGAATCAAGACAGTTTGATTTTGTGAAGAAGATAAATATAAAAATCAATGACAGGTATAGAGAGCCTGGAAATAGACCCACCCATATGTGGTTAATTGGTTTTAAGCAAAGATGCCAAGACAGATCACCGGGGTAAGGAGAGCCTTTTCAACAGATGATGCTGGGTCAACTGGATTTCCATTTGGGGAAAAAAATAAAGAGCATCATCCTTTATTTAACACTATAAAGAAAACTTAACTTCAAATGAACCATAGACCTAAATGTCATACTTTAATTTATAGAAAGTCTAAATGAAACTAGAAAGTCACCATGATCTTGAGGTGGGAAAGTTTCTTACGTAGAACTTAAAAAACACAAAACATGAAAGGAAAATTGATATTTGACTTTATTTAAATTAAAATAGATTGCTCTTTAAAAGATACCATATTTAAATAAAAGGCAAGCCGCTAGAAAATAATATTCATGATATGTATACATATCAGACAAAAGACTTGTATCCAGAATATATGAATAGTTTTGTGACTCAATCTTTCAAAAATTAGTTATCATGGAACTTCAAATTAAAACCACAGACTGAGACAGCAATAAACAATGAATAGGTGGACTAAAAATAAGAGTGGTCAAATCAAGTGTTATCAAGACAATTTTGCAACTGAAACATTCACTGGAGTGAACTTAAAATGGTACATCACCTGGAAAAGCAGTTTGGAATTTTCTTAAAAAGTGAAACATACATAAATCAAGCGATGCAGCGCTTCAATTCCTAAGTATTTACCTAAGACAAATGAAAGTGTATCTCCAGAAAGCCTTGAATATAAATGTTCTTAGCACCTTTATTGATAGTAGCAACAAACTGTAAACAACCCAACTGTCCATCTTATGGGAAAAGATAAACAAATTGTGACATTCACATAATGGAATATTACTCAAAAATAAGCAAAAATGAACTACAGATATATACAGGAATATGAATGAGCCTCAGAATTATTACACTGAGCTAAAGATGTTAGGTTAAAAAAGAAGGCATACAGTATGACTTTTACTATATAACATTCTAGAAAATAAAATCCAGTGTAGAGTAACTGACAGCACATTAATGACGGGCAGCCTGCAGATGGGTCTGGAGGGAGGGATGGAATAGAGACGGGCTCCGAGCATCATGGGGCATGATGGGAAGTGTCACAAGATGACGTATTCATAGACGTACACAGATGGCAAAGCTGAGCTAAAAGTATACATTTTACACATGTTCATGTTATTGTACTTCAATTACTACTTAACAAAGTAGGGAAAAGAAAGAAAGGAAAATAGATGATAGATGAGATAGATGGATGATAGATAGATAGATAGAATATAGACCGATGAGAGAGAGAGAAAGAGAGAAACTCTGTGGAAAATATTAAACTTTAAATGAAACATAGTCTTTCCCTTGTGGGTTTGTAGTCTCATGTGTAAAGAGGTATAACAAACAAAACTCAAATAAGTTTTCTAGGAAAGTGGAGAAAAATAAATAAATGCAGAAAAGTCAAAGGAACGATTTACTTTCATCTGTGAAATACTAATTAGAAAAGATGCATGCACCCATATGTTCACTGCACAGTGGAATGTTACTCGGCCATAAAGAAGAATGAAAATCTTACCATTTGAGACATAGGCGGGCCTAGAGGATATTATGTTAAGTGAAATAAGTCAGACAGAGGAAGACAAATACGGTACGATATCACTTATATGTGGAATCTAAAAACTAAACAAATGAACAAACATAACAAAACAGAAACAGAATCACAGGTACAGAGAATAAACAGGTGGTTCCCAGAGGGGAGGGGTGGAGGGAGGAAAGAAATAGGTGGGGGGGATTAAGAGGTACAAACTTCCAGTTGAAAAATAAACTAGTCACAGGTGTGAAATATAGGGAGTGTGGAATATGGTCAGTAACTATGTAATATCTTTGTAGGGTGACAAGTCATAACTAGATTTGTCATTGTGACCATTTTGAAATGTATAGAAATACCAAGTCACCTGTTGTGTAGCAGAAACTAACATAATGTTGCAGGCCAATTATACTTCGAAACAAACAAACAAACTTACAGAAAATGAGATCAGACTTGTGGTTACCAGGGGCAGGGGTGGGTGGAGGGGTAATTGGATGAAGGTGGTCAAAAGGTTAAAATTTCCAGTTGTAAAATAAATAAGTACTAGGGATGTAATGTACAACATGATAAATGTAATTAACACTGCTCTATGTTATATATGAAGGTTGTTAAGAGTAAATTCTAAATGTTCTCATCACAAGAAAAAAATTTCTATTTGTTTAATTTTGTATGTATATGTATATATATATGTATGAGATGATAGATCTTCACTAAACTTATGATAATCACTTTATGATGTATGTAAATCAAGTCATTATGCTGTGCACTTTAAACTTATACAGAGCTGTATGTTAATTATATCTCAGTAAAACTAAAAGAAAAACAAGAAAATGCTGTATATAACCATTGGGAAGGGTTACAGAGATTGTTGCAATGGTGGAAATGCAAAAAAGGGAATGATATGAGTATAAAAGTAGCTTGAACAGATCTTGGAAATTATTTAGATGTCAGAGTGGGAAGAGTTCACTTGAGAAGGAGAGGAAAGCTAAAATAAAACTCCAAAATAATTTTGGATGACCTAAAAAAAAATTTGTAATGCTGTTGAGAGAATCAGAGATTTAAAAGAAAACATCTGGTTCAGTGGAGAGAAGTAGATTTGCGACAATAGAGTGAGATTTTGTAACATCTAAGTAGATAGCTTGGTAGACACTTGAGAGAAGAGTCAGAGCTGGAGGTATTTATTTGGGTATTGTCTTCATAGAAACAGTACTTGAAGTTCTGACTGAAACACAGGAAATGGTGATAAGGGTGAGTTTCATCTTTTTCTATATCAATAGTCTCCTTTCCCTTTAATTTTCAAAGTGCTAGTAAGCAACATTTTCCTAACTACAGAGAAGAGATAAAACAAAAATTTTATAGAAAAACACCTTAAAAAGTTTCAGCAAATTTTACTGAAAACAGAGCACTGTTTCACAGGATAGCTCAAGATTGCTTTGCTTAAAAGTTTCTCTTGGAATGGAATTATTCCATTCAGTCCCTTATTTCAGATTCACCTGGTGTTACAGCTGTTATGGGGCTTATCATGTTAACGATATTATCCTTCAATATGGCACGCTATAGAGTTCAGGGCTGTCAAAGGCAACAAAAACTATCTGATGTCTAATAAAAATAAAATTTTACCATTCCGTTCCCATCATGACTGTGCAAGACATACAGCATTGGCTCTGTTCAAATATCTACAGGACAATAAAATATATAACCATTGCTCTGTAATATCTAGGGCATTTCAAATTCAACTTACGTAGAAAAAGAGAGTTTAAAGAAACCACTTGCAAACCTCTTCCCTATTTGCTGCTACCCTGAGCAGAGGCTCGCTGGCTGGCCAATGAGTGCTCCCATTCCGGTAACATTCTTTTCTTTTTGAACACTCCTTGACATAAATCGCAGCAAGATCTTTTTTGATCCACCTCCTAGAGTAATAAAAATAAAAACAAAAATAAACAAATGGGATCGAATTAAACTTAAAAGCTTTTGCACAGCAAAGGAAACCGTAAGCAAAACAAAAAGGCAACCCTCAGAATGGGAGAAAATATTTGCCAACGAAGCAACGGACAAGGGATTAATCTCCAAAATATATAAACAGCTCATGCAGCTCAATATCAAAAAACAAGCAACCCAGTCAAAAAATGGGCAGGAGATCTAACTAGACATTTCTCCAAAGAAGATATACAGATGGCCAAAAAGCATGTGAAAAGATGCTCAACATCACTAATCATTAGAGAAATGCAAATCAAAACTACAATGAGGTATCACCTCACACAGGTCAGAATGCCCATCAAAAAATCTACAAACAAGAAATGCTGGAGAGGGTGTGGAGAAAAGGGAACCTGTACATTCTTGAGAGCAGCACCGAGATAAATGGGACAGAATACGTCTGCTGAGCTTACAATAACCCTGCAGATAAAGCCTCGCTCGAGATAGAAGCTCTGCAAAAACTGAACGATACATCCTTTTATAAATGTGTTATCTTTAAAAGTGTGCTTTTGTTGGAGTTGATATGGAAGAAATGCATTTTTTAAAATTTTTTTACATTTTTATTGGAGTATAGTTGATTTACAATGTTGTGTTAGCTTCTGCGGTACAGCAAAGTGAATCAGTTATACGTATACATATATCCATTTTTTTAGATTCTTTTCCCATATAGGTCATTACAGAGTACTGAGTAGAGTTCCCCGTGCTGTACAGCAGGTCCTTATTAGTTATCTATTTTATATATAGTAGAAATGCATTTTAAAAACACTGTACGACGTCCTGGATAAATATGTCATATTTTTCTATTCCCACCTCAATCCATATTCATCTTATGGAAATAAAGAGATTTGGGGTGAAAATAGGATAAAAAAGTGACTTGGACGGTTTTATTTTAAAATAACAAAAGCACTTTAATATTCTTCAAATCATTATATTTCCCTCAAGGTCTTTGGTGTATAATAGATAGCTATGCCCATCTGCAACTGCCTCCAAGGACTGGAAATGACTTACAGTTTCTAATGCTGACATTTAATGTTCAGTCGCCTAGGCATTATCACTATTCAAAGGGAAATTCTAAACTGCAAGACAATTTTCCAACTTATGACACGGATATGATTATATAAAGACTGATTCACTTATTTTTGAAGTCCCATTACCACCTTTGAGCAGCTCTATTACAAACCAGTATGGGCGGGAAGATTGTTTTACCTTGAAAAAAATGCCTTGCACATGGTAGGGATGATCTTTCCCACTTTCTACAAATAAATAAACATTGTGCACAAGTATAATAATCTTATTCATAGAACAACTACTACATAAGCAGTGAAGAAGATAAATTAGAAACTTCTTTGTGAGCTTGTTGGCATGCTAAACATAAAAGGATTAAAAGTGAGTTATTAGTGACAAGAAAAAATGCTCCAGGAAGCCGCGGGTCTGTGGTTCCCTGTGGCTTTGGCAAATACCCTCATCTCTCTGGGTCCCGATTTTCTTGTTTTTCAGGTAACGTTTAGAGGATACCTAAGAGAATTTTCAGTCATAACATTTACAATCCGCATGGTTCTGAATCACTTTATGTACAGAACTGGGTAAAGAGAATAAGGGAGCCATGCTGCTATTAAAGAAGAGGATTTGTTCATTTTCATATATTTTGAAATAATATCATCAGCCCTAAGATGAAATCCACGCACTATACTTCCTCTCGCTTAGTTGACCTGCTCCCCTACACTGGAAGCTGATTCCTTAGGTCCATATTGAAGGAGCTTGTTGCTCATTTCACAAAGACCCTTACACTTTCTAGCAATAAAGATGACCTAGGGAAATTTTTAAACAAATGGATTTTAGAAGTTCTAGGAGTGTGCCCTTTTTTAGAGCTAGATGTGTTTTTTGCACCATTTTCCACAAAGTCTCTGAGATAGGACCACACCTTCCTCCTTCGCCTTTTCTCCTGTTGATGACCAAGGGGAAAAGGTAGCCCAGTTATCAAGGCTACAGGGTTTTGGGTCAAATGAACTTGCTACTCTCAGTTTATATTTTGTAAAATGTGTCATATACACTTCTCTCCCAAGACTTGAAGAAATATTGAAAATCTTAACTTTGAGGTTATGCAGGATAAGGAGAGAAAACCTTCCCATCTTCAGGAATAGTAGAGAAGTGTACCAACAAAGGTGGTCTTCAGTCCTCCCATGACTTTGAACCTAGTGCTAGATCTAACCTTTCCTGTTATGCTGGGGCAAAGATGTGGGTGTCGGTGCTAATTAGCAGTAGTACAAACAAGACGTTTCAATGACGCATTACCCTAACTAGTGCCCAATTATGCTAAACTCTTTCCCTTTGAAGAATTCAAGAGCGTCATTTACTGTGCTAATTATATAATATCCTATAGCATGATTAAAATTTTCATTTTGACTACTGGGCCACTATTAACCCATTCAGGTGAATATGGAACATATTTTAGCAAATTTGTATGCATTTAACCACTGGATTTGTTTGGTTCCATTCTGATTATTACTAAATACCATTGTAATTTGAAGTATTACTAAATTGCAAAGAATTACAAATTTATGTCTTTTCCTAAATGGAAAAGTTGATACTTATAGGATTACCTTCTTTCTTTTTATTTTGTGTTTATAGTGTTAGATATATAAAAATGCATGTAATATATATGTAAGCTATGAAGTCAAGCAATAAAATGAACCTACCGATAAGCTTAAGGTTAGATGTGACCAGCTTTGTCGAATCCATTTCTGTGCTCCTCCATGATCCCATGATCTTGTCTCCTTTCAGAGATAAACACTATTCTGATATTTTTTTATCTTCTTCTATTTTATTTTTGCTTTTAAAAGCATAATAATTAGAACACATATTATATGTTGCATGTATCCCTATATAAAAGTACTTAAAAAGAGAGCAGTATTCTAAATTCAGAATGGAACACACATGGAGATAAAGAGATTTAAAATGCCATGCCTTTTAAGCAATTTATATCCATATAAATATCAGGTCCCAGTGTAATAGACTTTACAATCTAGCTAAGGCTGAAAGTATAATCAGCCAAATTCTAATAATTTCTAAAATAGCTCATTCTATTGACCTGAATATGTCCTATATTCTCCAGTTTTGCCACTATACTATAGGAACAATATATGTACTACATTTTCAAATGTTTTCTTCATTTAAAAAGACTTGAAAAACATCTTAAAAAATAGACATATTAGCAAATACTGAACACTGTATCTAAACTATGGGGAAATGTGAATGTGTTTTCAAACTTTCACAATTACTTCTGTAGGGTAAGTTTCTCTAAGTGATATACATTCAACATTTGGATATATATTGCATAATTATCTCCAAAAAATGTAAATAGTCCATCACCTTTACATTAGAACATCTACTCTGCACTACACACTATCACTTAGATTAGAATAATCTAAGAACCTGGTAGGCAAAAATATAACAATTTAAATTTACATTCTTTTTCACAAGAAACTGAATATACTATATATTTTTGTTTGTTTTTTAAATTTATTTATTCTATTTATTTATTTTTGGCTGTGTTGGGTCTTCGTTGCTGCATGTGGGCTCTCTCTAGTTGCGGTGAGTGGGGGCTACTCTTTGTTGCAGTGTGCGGGCTTCTCACTGCGGTGGCTTCTCTTGTTGTGGAGCACGGGCTCTAGGTGCATGGGCTTCAGTAGTTGTGGCACGTGGGCTCAGTAGTTGTGGCTTGCGGGCTCTAGAGTGCAGGCTCAGTAGTTGCAGCGCACAGGCTTAGCTGCTCCGCCGCATGCGGGATCTTCCCGGACCAGGGCTCAAACCCGTGTCCCCTGCATTGGCAGGCAGATTCTTAACCACTGTGCCACCAGGGAAGCCCTGAATATACTTTATGTTTACTGACTATTAATATATAGAGTGTGCATTTTGTCCATATTTCCATTGGTTTGTTCAACTTTGTCTTACTGTTTTCATATATGTATATAAATTAATATTTTGTCATATGATATTTTATTCCATATTATTTAATAACATTTATTAATTAAGCCATTATTTCTGCATTTATTTAAAAATTACATTTTAATCAAATAATGAGTTACCATAAGGAATTGGTCCATATCTGTTCTCTATTTACTATTTATATTTGGAACCAATTTGCTATCTATTTGCTTGGATTTGCTATCTTATTGGTTTGGATTTTTATAAAAATTGATTACTTTCACAGGCATAAGCAACATGGAATATTAACTCAATCATCTAGATAATTTAACCAGAAACTTATTTTGAAATATTCACAAAATTAAAGGAAAATAAATAAAAATAAAAGGAAAAGTAGATCTAACATCCATATAGTATGACTTACTTGTTAGATATGTTATTCAAATTTGCACGTATGTTTTTAAAACTGTTCATCATTAATTATGAAAACAAGTTACAATTACAATTACATTTGTCCAATTTTCAGCCACTTTAACCATTGCATTTTACAAACCCCTAAATTAAACATACATGTTGGAAAGTAGGAAGATGGTGACGATTTTTAATGGCTGACTTTGTGATCAAATATCCACCACTGTAGAGAAAACCAGACAGACTTAAAAAAGAAATTTATCAGAAGTGTATTTCTGTGCACAGAAGGATGAGTCCTGAAAGTAATATCCAACCTTTCGAAACAGTTGGCAGAAACAAAATGTACACTGACATTTGGGAGGAAGAACTATTATTTCTACTTGCCATAAAATGTGTGGATTACTGATTGCATTCCAAGTTCAAAAGGATTACCATCTCTGTGAAATTTAATATACCATTAAAATTTTATTGTAATTTTTATTATTAAACAATGTATAAGTCTACATCTCCACTTAACCTCTGAGAGGGAAACTAAAAATTTCATTCAACTATATAGATAATTCAAGCAAAAAAGAAAAAGTTCTCAATTCAGCTGAACTGTAATTATCCACCATTTTCTTATAAAAAATAAAATCAGATGTTTCTTTGATCACATAAATATTTGTAAAATAATTAAAATCTCTAAATTTTCACTTCTAAATCTAGTCTGTTGAAATGAACCAAGAGATCAGAAGGGGCTAAAAGTTTCTCTGCTTTAGCTGATGCAGAGTGGAGTCTGCAAAGAAACTGCTTCAAAGAAATTAAACAGAGAATGTATTTTATAGGGTTTGGGGAACAGAGCCTCTCCAAGGACAATTAGCAGAATTTGGGAAAAGAAAACCAAAATGTTTTGATTAAGCACCTTGACATGTGGTTTTCAGCCCAACAACCTGTTGGTTGGTGTGTATAGGAGCAGAGGAGCCCTCTGCAATTCCAGGATAAAGATGTGAATGGTTAATCCTCAGTAATTTAGTTCTAATTTAGGACCAAGTAGAATTCCTCAGGATCTACAGGGGCCCGAAGAAATCTTTGTTCTCACCCAGTTCTCTCTTTTCTTTTGCATCTGGCGGGTGTTTGAACATTAGGAAAATGCGAAGGAACCGGGGAGGAGGTCAGGGCCAAGAAGGAAACGCTCGAATAGTGAAGGCTCCCAGCTGGGATTCCAGCACCCGCGGTCTCCCTTTATTAATTAGTGGACCGACCCAAGGCACGTCACAGACTCTGTTGTTTTTAATTTTGGCGTCTATGTCAAGTTTGCAGTAAGGACTCTGTCTTCGTGTCTCCCACTCAACCCCATCCCTTTGCAGGGTGGGAAAAAAATCAAAAGGGTAAAATCTTATCTATGTTATTTTGCTCTACAAATAAAACATACTTTCTTTAGAAAATATTCACTCATGTTATTTAATATTAAAGAAAACTTTTGAGCCCACTATGTGCAGGATTAGAGAATTAAATGAAGGGCAACACAGTTATTTTATTTATGAGGTTGATAGGCAGTGAAAAAGAGATACAAGAATGCAACTTTTACTGGAAGCTGAGTGGGCAGTTGGGAGGAGGGTTCTGCAATGCCTGGCCTGGAAGGGTTCCTGGAATAAAACACTAAGGGAAAATGTGTGTCTTCCACGACACAGTGGGAAAAGACAGAGGGAAGGACACATAATGAAAGAAAGGAAGTCTAGTGCGGCTGGACAGTAGGCAAAGAGGAGATGACATGAAGAAACTTCAATAATATCATCAAAGGACCTGTAATTGATTTATCTGAGAATGAAATATTAGAGTTCAAAGCAGACCAAGTTAGAAGGAAAAATATAAAAGACTTTCAGTGGCCACACTTTAGAGATGACAAAGCTAAAGCACAAAGACCTCCTGAGCTATTAGTAAGATCCACCTGAATCATTTTGGAAGAGCTAACATGAATTATTCTTAGATGTATGGGGAGTGCATGATCATTTTCAGAATGAATTTTAAATTACACTATGCTGTGTAACCACTAGGTTTTTTGAAAATGGAAATAAAGTGTCATAGCCATGCTTTCACATTGTCTCATTCTTAATCTTAATAAAAATCTATATAAATGTTGACTTCTAATATCCAATGTATTGAAACAGACACACAATATAAACTAGAATGATACTTCAGTGACTTTTGTTGAGGAAGAATCTATGGAAAAATTAAATGTGCTAAACCAGGAAATAATTTATTTTAAAAGTCAAAACAGAAAATCACAGTAACGTTAGCATCATTTACTAAATTAATTTTATATGACAGATATTATATCTTAACCAGTCACATTTTATGATCCTATATATTTTGATGAATGTGCCAAAGAGAAAAGGAGGTTTTTAAAATACGTCTGGTACATGTATACAATGGACTATTACTCAGCCATGAAAAAGAGTCATGTACCACAACGTTCATTGCAGCACTATTTACAATAGCCAGGACATGGAAGCAACCTAAGTGTCCATTGACAGATGAATGGATAAAGAAGACTAGGCACATATATACAATGGAATATTACTCAGCCATAAAGAGAAACAAAACTGAGTTACTTGTAGTGAGGTGGATGGACCTAGAGTCTGTTATACAGAGTGAAGTAAGTCAGAAAGAGAAAAATAAATACCATATGCTAACACATATATATGGAATCTAAAAAAAAAAAAAAAAGGTTCTGATGAACCTAGGGGCAGGACAGGAATAAAGACACAGATGTAGAGAATGGACTTGAGGACATGGGGAAGGGGAAGGGTAAACTGGGACGAAGTGAGAGAGTGGCATGGACATATATACACTACCAAATGTAAAATAGATAGCTAGTGGGAAGCAGCCGCATAGCACAGGGAGATCAGCTCGGTGCTTTGTGACCACCTAGAGAGGTGGGATAGGGAATGTGGGAGGGAGACGCAAGAGGGAGGAGATATGGGGCTATATGTATATGTATAGCTGATTCACTTTGTTAGAAAGCAGAAACTAACACACCAGTGTAAAGCAATTATACTCCAATAAAGATGTTAAAAAATAAATAACAAAATAAAATAAAATACATCTGGTGAGAGGTGACAGTCTCTTTCAGGATAATAGCAGTGGAGGTGATACCTTTCCTTGGGATGATTTCCTCAAAATATATACACAAATATTAAATTTTTTCTTTAATATTTCAATTCATCTAAACTGGCAGTTATAAAAATGTGATCTATAATATAGCTAAACTTTTCCTCAAATAATGTCAAGAATTTAAAATATTTGCCTTACATGTGAAAAATGCTAAGAATAAGTGGAATCCAACTTTCCTCCTTCAAAGCTAGCAGATATTGTCTTGTCATTTCATTCTTTTTCATTCATTTCTTTCCCTGCCACACATTGTTGTTGTATATCTAAATAAAATAGCTATATGTTTTCAAAAGGATATGCCATTGAAATTCACAATTATTTTCTCTGAGAGATGAACCATGAAGTTCTTGATCCTTGATACTTGCTTTTCCTTTGAAAAATACCATCATTCAGTGATCAAAATAAAAGTCAATGCCTGTATTGTTTTCAGGTACGTGTAGTGTCCCAGTCCTACCTTATTTTCCTATAGCAATATCTAGCTCTAGTATATTTGCTTATCATATTAATTATACATGCACATAATTTAAGGAGTATTTTAGTTTTATGATCTTTAAGATAAAGAACAGTTTCCAGCCTCCTTCCTTGTCCTGCATTTCTCCTTCCCTAGTAGTAACTATTTGCAACTGCTTTATGGGATTGTTTTGAGGTTTAGTTTCAGGCCTCTAAAAACCATGCTTGCATAGGTATTATTTAGCCCTCTTCCTCTCCCCAGTCCAGATTTCACAGTTCCCAAATATTTATCCTGTTAACAGTGTTATAATTGTGGCTGGAGAAGCATCTAATATTTACATTATTATAACTATGTAATTTCTATTGGCAGTTATCCATATAAATGACTCATGCAATATTTTCTGATATCTTCTTCCTTTCCTGCACAACATTTTGTATTCCCTAGGATTAATGACTATTTTTTTTCCTGAGTATGCTACATACTTGAAATTCAAACCCTGACTCTTCCCAGTCATGTAAATTTCTCCCAGTAAGTTCAAATGTATATTCTACCAAATTCACCTCCCTGAAGAAATCTTCCCAATCTTCCTTCTGCCCCAGTTTGTCCTGGGTCAGACCTCCTTTCAACATCATCCTGGGGATTCCCTTCACCTTTCCTTGTCACTGCATCCCTTGTTTTCTGGAACCTCTGGCCTTTTCTTCATTTTGTTCTCCAATAGTTTCCCGAGAAAGAGTCTGAGGAAGGTATATTTTCTTAGTCTTTGTATGTCTGAAAAATATACTTATTCTTCCTTATTTGGTAAGTATTTTGATTGCATATGGAATTCTAGGCTTGAAGTAATTTTCCTTCGGCATTTTAAAGGCATTGATCAATTGTCTTCTAGCTTCCTACATTGCTGTTGAGAAGGTCTTAGACATTTTGATTTCTGATCCTTTGTATATAAATGTCTATACATCCTGCATGATAGACTCTTATCAAGTACATAATTTGCAGATATTTAACTTTCTGTGGGTTGTCTTTTCAGTCCCTTGATAGTTTCCTTTAATGCAAAAAAGTTTTTTGATAAAGTCCAATTTATTTATTTTTCCTTTTGTTGTACTTTTGGAATCACATCCAAGGAACTATTATGAAGTCTAAGAAGATGAAGATTTATCCATGTGTTTAACCCTAAAAATGTTTATATTTTTAGCTCTTATATTTAGGTCTTTCATCCATTTGAAATGATTTTTGCATATGAGGGGATTTGCATGTAGATATCCTGTTGTCCCAGCACCATTGGTTGAAAAGATCATTATTTCCTCCATTGAATGCTCCTGGCCCTTTTCAAAAAGCAATTGACCATAGATATATGGGTTAATTTCTGGACTATTGATTCTATTTTGTTGACCTATTGGTCTATCCTTATGGCAGTATCACACTGATTATTGAAGTATTGTATATAGTATGATTTGATCTTCTTTTTCAAGATTGTTTTGTTTATTTGGGGTGTCTTGCAATTCCATAAAAATTTTAGGATAAGCTTTTCCATTTCTGAATAAAACATCTTTGAGATCTTGACAAGGATTGCCTTGAATCTTTAGATACTTTGGGGCATATTGTCATTTAAACAATATTAAGCCTTCTAATCCATGAACACCAATTGTCTCTCCATTTATTTAGGTCTTTAATGTTTTTCAGCAATGTTTTGTAGTTTTCAGTGTACACATTTTATACCTCCTTGGTTAAATTTATTCTTAACTATTTCATTCTTTTTGATGCCATTATAAATGAAATAATTTTGTTAATTTTCTTTTGAATTGTTTATTGCTAGTGTATAGAAATGAGTCTGATTGTTTTCTGTTTTTCTTTTATCTTGTATCTTTTTTGAATTTGTTTATAAGCTCAAAGAAATTTTGTATTGATTCCTTAGGATTTTCTACTTTTATCTTGTCATGTCTGTGAACAGAAATAATTTCATTTCTCCATCCTGATTTAGATGCCTTTTATTTCTTTTTCTTACCTATTTCCTCTAGCTAGAAATTCCAGGAAAATAATTGATGGAAGTGGTGAGGGTGGGCATACATGTCTTGATCTTGACTTTAGGGGAAATCTTTCAGTGATGTAACTCTGAGTATGCTATTACCTGTGTTTTTTAAATAAATGTCCTTTATAAGGCTGAGAAAGTGTCCTTATGTTTCTAGTTCGTTGAGTGTTTTTTTTTTTTTAATGAAAAGATGTCAAGTGTTTTCCTTCATCAATTGTGATGATAATTTTTCGTTTTAGTCTATTATGTGGTGTTATCATATTTATTGATTTTTGTATGTTGAACCATCCTTGAATTCCTGGGGAAAAAAATCCCACTTCATCATGATATATAGTCGTTTTTAATATGCTGCTGGATTCAGTTTGCTAGTACTTTGTTGAGGATTTTTGCATCTATATTCTTAAGGGATATCGATCTTCAGTTTTCTTCTTTTGATATGTCTTTGGCTTTGGTATCAGGGTAGGGCTGTCTTCATAGAACGAGTTAGAAATTAATTAGAAAGTCCTCTCAGTGCTTCCATTTTTTCAGAATTATTTGAAAAGAATTTGTTTAATTCCTAAATGTATGGTAGAATTCACCAGTGAAGTCTTTATGTTCTGGACTTTTCCTTTTTGGGAGTTTTTTAATTTCTGATTCAATCTTTTCACTTGTCATAAGTCCCTTGAGATTTTATATTTCTTTTTTGAAATTTTAAAGTTTTGGTTGTTTTGTGTTTCTAAAAATTTGTCTATTTTTATCTATGTTATCTAATTTTTAGCAAGTAGTTTTTTATAGTATTCTTGTATATTCCTTTTTATTTCTGAAAGTCAGTTGTAATGTTCCCACTTTCATTTCTGAGTTTCATAATTTGAATCTGTTGTAATTTTTCTTTTTAAATTTCATTGATTTTTTCAAAGAACCAAATGTTGGTTTTGTTGAATTTCTGTTTTTCCTTCTATTCTCTATTTAATTCTCTGCTATAATCTTTGTTGCTTTCTTCCATCTACTAGCTTTGGGTTTAGTTTGCTCTTCTTCTTCCAGTTCGTCAAGATGTAAAGTTAGGTTATTGATTTGAGATCTTTTTTCTTTCTAATGGAGGTATTTATAAATATTCTTCTGAGTGCTGCCTTTGCCATATCCCATAAATTTTGGTATGTTATGTTTTTATATTCTTTTGCCTCTAAATATTGCAATTTCCTTTGTGAATTCTTCTTCAATCTTATGGTTATTTAATATATGTTGTTTAATTTTTATAAGTTTGTGGATTTTCAACCTTTCCTTTTGTTATTCATTTCTAGCTCCATTCCATTTTGGTTGAAGAAGTTTTTATGATTTCAAACTTTTAAAATTTGCTGAGACGTGTTTTGCAACCTAACATGATATATCCTTGAGACTGTTCCATGTCCACTTGAGAAGTGTGTATATTCTGCTTTTTGTGGGTGTGATATTCCATAGGTTAGGTCCAGTTGATTGTTTATTGTTGTTCTTTACCTCCCTCGAGTGTTAAGGGCAGACTTTCAGTAATTTCAAGTAAATGGGGACCAGGCACTGTTGTCCCCTTTATATTCCCACTAACTTGTGGATTTAAATATTAAAAAACAGACAAACGCACACACAAATAAAAAACAATTCCTGTATTATTGTTTCAGTGAGGTTTCAAGAGGGAAGCAAGTGGATATTGAATTTGCCATTTTTTCTTGCTTGCATCGTTTTCCAGGAGAGGTCAAACCTATACTTGTTCCTCTCTAGGTAAACTGACTTTTTTACTCTGGCTTCTTTCAGGATTATCTTCTTTCTCATTGATTTTCTATAATTTGAAAATAATAGGTGTAGTTTATTTTTCATTTATCTTGCTCAGTATCCTCTGAGCTTCCTGGTAGTTTGCTGTCTCATATTACTTTGAGGAAATTCTCAGTAATTATTGTCTTAAATATTTCTTCTGTTCCTTTCTCTCTTTCTTCTCCTTCTGGTGTTCCCATTATGCATATGTTATACCTTTTGTGGTTGTACCACAGTCCTTGGATATTCTGTTCTGTTTTTCTTCATTCTTTGTTCTTTTTACTCTTTGGCTTTCAAGGATTCTATTAATAGATCTTCTAGCTCAGAGAGTCTTCCCTCAACCTTGTCTAATCTACTAATAAGCCCATCACAGACATTCTTAAATTCTGTTACGGTGCTTTTGTAATCTCTAGTGGGGTTTTTTTTGTTGTTGTTGTTTTTGGTTTTTTGGTTTTTTCGTTTTTGGTTTTTTTTTTGGCTGCATGGCATGTGGGATATTAGTTCCACAACCAGGGATTGAACCTATGCCCCCTGCATTGGAAGCATGGAGTCTTAACTACTGGACCACCAGGGAAGTCCTCTAGTGTTTCTTTTCATTCCTTCTTAGGACTTCCATATGTCTGCCTACATTGACCATGTGTTCTTGCATGTGATCTACTTTATTATTAGAGTCCTGAGTATATTAACCATAGCTATTTTAAATCCCTGCTCTGATAATTCCAATATTCCTGTCATGTCTGGCTTTGATATTTGCTTTGTCTCTTCAGATTGTGTTTTTTTGCCTTTTATTATGCCTTGTGATTTTTCTTGATAGCCGGCCATGATGTACCAGGTAAAAGGAACTACTGTAAATAGGCCTTTTGTGATGTGATGGTGAGGTTGTGGTGAGGGGAAACCTCCTCTAGTCCTATGGTGAGTTGTCAGGCTCTAATGAGCCTGTGTCTCTGGACTGGGACTTCTATAGGAGTTTCTGGGTTTTTTCCCCACCCATGAGGTGGAACAGGATGGCTAGAGTGGGCTGGAGTTGTGCATTTTCCTTCCCTCAAGTCAGTTAGGCTCTGATAATATCTTAGCAGGTTAGGCTCTGGTTAACTAGCTTCTCCTGAGGGTAAGCCTTGTTAAGAAGGACACAGTGCTCGGGTGTATTTCACAGTGGTTCCTCCCCCCACACACCATACAACCAAGGGTGTTTCTCTCTGCTATTTACTATGAGAACCTGGTCAAGCTCCTGGAGATAAATCTCAAATATTGTGGGACCCCCTGTAATGGCTGAATCCCCCTGGAGTTTTAACTCGAGTTATCCACACTGAGCCTCCAGCAATTTGTCAATCACGGGGTCAGTTCGTACCCAGCACTGGTTCCCCATGGTTGTTTCCACTTGTGAGTCTCTGCTCTGGAAGCCGTGACTCCCTCGTGTGGACCACAGTGGGAGGAGAGAGACAGCAACTAGCCATGATGTATTAATTATGCCTGGTGTTCTAACCTCAAGGCGCTTTGCTCTTCAACAAAGTTTCCAAGAGAGGGTAAAATTCATTACTGCTTGCAATAACTTAATAAACCTGGTTTATCTGCTTGGAATAGTTAACTCAGAGGCTAAGAGAAGCTTATTTATGGATCCTTTTCATTCAAATAGAAAAATCACCTGTGTCTTGATAAGTTGTCGACATTATTTGTTTTTCTGGCTAAGAGTCATGACTATATTTGCTCTGCAAATTTTACTTCCCCTCTGGTGCAGGCTGCTCTGACTGCAGCCATCAAAGACCCCTCCTCCTCCTTCATAAATGATAATGACCTCAAAAACAGGGAGCCGAGAAATGCTCTTCCTTACCTCCCAGAGATCAGAGAGCCCAGAAATTCTCTGGGCTGCAAGAGGAAAGCTAATAGTTTCCAGGCTGTGAATTTGTGAAAACCACCCTGAAGGTTGAAATGGTCTTTTTTTTTGTTTTTACTGCATCTCTAGCTTAATGCTTCTGTCTAGGTTTCTCTTCTTGTGACTAACAAAGCTGTATTTTGCAAAGGTAGCAGAGCACAATTTCGATTCAGGGAGAGGAATAGTTTGATACCTAGCCTGCTCTGGCCCCCCATTCCCAAGCTTCATACACTTCTTCACAAAGGCCTATTCTTCTCGGTTACTTAGATGTTCTTTTGACAGGATTGGTCCAAACTGGCCCTGCTAATCTTCCCAAAGCTACACAGTGCACCATATGACCTTTGCAGCTTTCTTGTGAAGGCAATCATGTTAAACTCCACTGAGCCGTGATGGAATTAGCTCCGTTAGCCCTGACAGGGCAGGTTTTCACAGGGAGCATACAAAGCCCCACTGTTTGCCTAAAATAGCACCCCTCTCTCTCTCCGTCCATGTGTGTCTGTGATTTATGCCTTAATGCACATTAATGCCTGCACGATGCATTCATGCAGCTATTGCCGTAAACAGAAAGTAAACCATGCTTGTGTTGAAGGACTCATTTTTTAAGAGGGGAAAGATGACACTTGTTCTTTCATGTATTCACAAGCACTTCCTAATTCCTCGATCAGGTTCACCTAGAATACAATGACCAAAGTGTCACCTGAGAGTAAAGGTAAATAAGCAAAGGTCTTTGTCAATGTTATTTGCCTTCCTCCAGGAAGCAAAAAAGAAAGCACAGGTATTTGCACTGAGCTTTATAGAAACTGGAAAGAAAAAAAATAGTACCTTTGAACAGGTAAGGATTTTTAAGATGGAATGTTAAGTGCCGTATCTCAGACACACGTGTAGATTTTCCTACCACCTGTGTGAGTCTAATTATAGTATATTTTATTCTTATTCTAGTCCCCAGAATAATATAATAAATGGAAAGCACAAAACAGTGTTAATTATTATAAGGGATATGAGTTCTCAGAAAATCCTTAAGGTTAACTAATTCAGTGAAAGAACTTTAAATCAATTTTAACATCCATCTTTGATCATTCTTTGTTGTTTCTTAATCAGGCAAAATAGATTTTGTTTCTTGATAATATTCGGATTTGGATGTTTCATATGAATGATACCTCCATCCTGCCCTTAGTCCTCGATCCCAAATACAACTTTTAATATAACATGGTGATAAGTGGAATCTTTCCTGCCATATCAGTAAGCAAAGGATGTCACAGTCATCAGGATTGCGGCCACCAGCCAATGGTGAGCCCGTGAGCCCCAAGGGAACTGAGGAAGGAAAGAATACCTGCCATCTAGCAGCCATCAGACTGCAGCCGCCCCCGACGGTACAACCCAAGGAAACTCAGGATGAGAAAACACAGGATACTGGCCGTGGATAGCTGAGGTGCACATCAAAGGAATGATTTCAGTGAGCCCAGACTCATGCATCTTCCCATACACAGAGAAGCGCTAAATTCCTTAACTTGAGATGTCTGGTTTTCTTTAACTAACAGTGATCTTCTGATGTTCCTGAGTACCTGCCCTTTGCTGCAAAACACCTATGTATCCTGGATCGTCCCCTCATCTCCTCGGAGCAGTTCTCTCAGGGTTACTTGAGATGCTGCCTCCCGCGCTTGAAGTCCTAAAAATTCCCGCCAAATAAAACATCACGCTCAACTTTTAGGTTGTGAAAATATTTTTTAGTCGACGATGGCCATGAATTCCTACAGATTTTCCTTCAGCAACCCAGGATTTAATAACGCTGTCTTCCCACTGATTTATCACATTGACCTAGAGTATATTAGCAGATTTATCTACCTGGTGCTGCATTAGATAGAAAAGTCCCCCAGTCACCACTCCTCTCACCACATGTGTGTTTCCCATGCACACTAGTGCTGTGGTCTTCTCTCCCATTCCATGCATGGAAGGGTAGATTTTGCAACTGTAGATGAAGAAGGGAAATGAGAGCTTGGTAATGTTGAGTAATGGGTGGGTAATGAAGGTGACCAGGATGAAGGAAGGGAGACTAGAAGGTTAAATTATATGGAAATGGTTTAGTCCTTTTCTTGATCCTTTGAACTGATTCTGAACCCAAATGAAGAGTAGAGATAGAGACATTTGCAAAAGTGTGAAGTTATCCCTTGTGTGTGTATGTGTGTCCAAAATGTGGCAAAGAGGTTGTTCTTCTTTTCTACTTTTGAGCAAATTGCAACTCACTGGAGTATCAAAATGATGATTTGCTTGAGGAATGCACCAATATCCCTCTCTCGACAGGGGCACCAGCATTCCTGGGGGTGACATGAGACTGCAGAGCTGAAAGGGACCTTGAGCAGGAGTAAGCAGAATTTAAAATTGAAAATGCACTGCCATTCACATTAACACCCAAGAAAATGAAATACTTAATATAAATCTAACAAAATATGCACAAGACCTATATGAGGACACTATAAAAGTTTGAACTGCCTAAAGGGGATTGAGATTTGTAGTGATGAAAAAAAACTCTTAAATACCCTTGACTTCATACATACAAAATATATGAATCATCAAGCATTTGATCAATTGAATCTGTGTATCTAGCACTTATCAGTGTATTGTTTTCTGAATAAACCCCATATTATTTCATATAGATAAATGTTCCACCAACTACACAAGTTTGAAAACTCTTACACTGTTGGTGGGAATGTAAATTGGTGCAGCCACTATGGAGAACAGTATGGAGGTTCTTTAAAAAACTAGCAACAGAGCTACCATATGACCCTGCAATCCCACTCCTGGGCATATATCCAGAGAAAACTATAATTCAATAAGATAGATGCACCCCAATATTTGCTGCATCACTATTCACAATAGCCAAGACATGGAAGCAACCTAAGTGTCCATCAACAGATGAATGGATAAAGATGTGGTGTATATATACAATGGAATACTACTCAGCCATAAAAAAGAATGAAATAATGTCATTTGCAGCAACATGGATGGACCTAGAGATTATCACACAAAGTGAACTAAATCAGACAAAGCAAATATTATATGATATCACTTATATGTGGAATCTAAAAATATGACACAAATGAACTTATTTACAAAACAGAAACAGACTCACAGACATAGAGAACAGACTTGTAGTTACCAAAAGGAAAGTGGGGAGAAGGATAAATTAAGAGTTTGGGATCAACAGATACACACTACTATATATAAAATAGATAACCAACAAGGACATATTGTGTAGCACAGGGAACTATATTCAATATCTTATAATAAACTATGATGGAAAAGAGTCTGAAAAAGAATGTAGACACACGGGCGGGCTCGGAGAGAGAGTCGCACCCTCCTGGTGGTTTGAATCACTTTTATGGGGCGTTTCTTCCGGGTTTCCTTTAACCAATCGTCTGGCTTTGCCTGATTCAGAGTCCGTGTTTGGTTAATCTCAGGGTCCTCCCGTGTGTGCGCAAGCATCTCTTAGCCAAGGTGGATTCTAGCAAAGAGGACTATGGGTAGGTTGACATCACCTACTTTGGGGTGGCGTCCCCTCCCTTTTTGAGCTCCACGGAGCCTTTCTGAGCATGTGCAGTTGGGAAGGTCTCCTTGACTTTGACAATGAGGAGCATGTGGTCTTTTATCTCTTCGCTGGGCAGGGCGCAGCCTCCTCTCTCGTCCTGCTACTGGGTATTTTGGAGTTTCTGGCCACAGGGAACGAACTCCTGCTGCTTACCCTGGGGCCCATCTGCCTCCTGCCTCATTTTCACTGCCCTAAAAATTCTGTTATCTGTCTATTCATCTCCCCCTGCCCCCACCCCAAACCATGGATCTTTTACTGTCTTAAGTTTTGTCTTGTTCAGAATGTCACAGAGTTGGAATCATATAGCATGTAGCCTTTTCACACTGGCTTCTTTCACTTAGTAATATTCATTTAAGCTTCTTTCATGTCTTTTTATGACTTGATAGCTCATTTCTTTTCAGTGCTGAATAATATTCCATTGTCTGGATGTACACAGTTTATTTATTCATTTACCTATTGAAGGGTACCTTGGTTGCTTCCAAGTTTGGGTAATTATAAATAAAGCTGTTATAAATATCCATGTACAGGTTTTTGCATGGTAATAAGTTTTCGAATCTTTTGGGTAAATACCAAGGAGGATGATTGCTGGATTGTATAGTAAGAATACATTTAGTTTTGTAAGGAACTGCCAAACTGTTTTCCCAAGTGGCTGTACCACTCTGCATTCCCACCAGCTCCACATCCTCGCCAGGACTTGGCGTTGCCAGTATTCCAGATATTGGCCATTCTAACAGGTGTGTTGTCCTATCTCCGTATTGTTTTCATTTGAATTTCCCAGATGACATAAGGGGTGGAGCATGTTTTCACACGCTTATTTAGTATCTCCACATCTTCTCTGGGGCAGTGCCTGTTCAGAACTTTGCCCTTTTTAAAATCTGATTGTTTGTTTGCTGTTTGAGTACCAGTATTAATGCTTGCCTAATACTTCTCTTTTATTGAAGAGTTTGTGTAATATTAGCATTATTTCTTTAAGTAAGTGGTAGAATTTGCCAAAAATAAGAATCCATCTAGGCCTCTGTACATAATGTTTCTTTTTTCTCTGATTCCTTTTTAAATTTCCTCTTTACTTTTTAGCAGTTTGAATGTGATAACTCTAGATATGCATTTTGTGGGAAAGATGACATTTTTCAGCTTTATGCTCTTTGAATTTCTTGGATCTTCAGTTTAATGCTTTTCATTCTTTTGAGAAAATGCTCAGACATTATCTCCTCAACTTTTTTTGTTCCATTTCCTCTCTTCTCCTGTGAGAAGCTAATTACAGTCATGTTCACTCACCTGACATTGTCCCAAAGTGCAGAGAGCTCTCTTCCATATTCTGTTTTCTCTCCAATTACTCTTCGTATTTCAATTGGAGTAATTTGTATTGACCTGTCTCCAGTTTACTGATTATTACTTTGGCTGTGTTGAATCTACAGGTGACTCGGCTATAGAGTCATTTTTCATCTCTATCCCCTGTTTTTCATTTCTAGTATTTCAACTTGATTATTTCTAATAGCTTCCATTACTCTGCTGAAATTACTATCTGTTCTCACACGCTCCGAAGCTTTTCTGTAAGAGCCTTTGTCATATTAATCTTTATAGTTTTAAATTCCCTGTCTGATGGTTCTAACATCTAGGTTTCATATCAGTATTGTTATTTTGACTGGTTTAGCTCTTGATGGTGGGTTCTTATTCTTGCTTATTGTGTACCACTGAATTGCTGGTTGAAAGCCAGATGTCATGTGTATGCCAGTGGAGACTGGGGTAAACTCTCTTGTTTGGCTGGGCTATCTACCACAGGGGCTCAAAACATTCCAGTCAGTAGATCTAGGTTTGTGACTTGTGTTTGCTATGTTTAGCAATTTCAGTGTAGTGCCAGTTTAAACCCTTCTTGCATTCTTCATGTCTGCAGCTTTCAGGGGTTCTACATTCTGAGGGTGGCCAAAAATTAATTTTTTCAAAATTTACTTCAATAGGCAGCCTTACCTTCCTTTGGTGCTTTTCCCCAGGTAAATCAGTGTTCACATGGCCATTTGGCTGTAGGGTTACACCATTTTTCTTAGATATTACAGTAATTAGTTGCCTTGTGAATTCAGCTCTAATGTACTCAAGGAATTTTGTGACTTATAGATTATCTAGTGGTTTTTCCATATTATTAGGATAGAAGAGATGTTCTTTCCAGCATTTTATATTGTAAAGTCAATACTTTTCAGAAGCTGAGAGTTCTTTTTTAACTTTTTGTTTGCTTTGCATCAGTGGTTCTGTGAAGAAACATACAACCACATTTTACTTGTGTAAACTATTTTCTGGATGGAAATAAGATGGGAAGAAGCAGTTAGAAAAAAATGATTGCTGCTAATATTACATGCATTATTAGCATAGCAGGGCACCAATAAAACATAGTCTTCCTTGAAACATTTATGGAAATATCTCATAAGGATGTGACAATTTGGTTACTTATCAGAAAAATATATCTCACAGAGATTTATCAGATTTCACACATGAAGTCCATGAAGTTTTTAATCTTCTAGAGACTTGGAACACTTTACAGACAGTATTCATTACTCAAATTTTAGTTTGCAGTTCTGCCAGATATAAGCTTATCTTGTACAAAAGAGAGACAGGGAGAGAGAAGAAAAAAGAAATAAAGAAATAGAAAAAAGTTGTCAATTATCCACTGTGCTGCTATAGGAAGTCGAGCTATTTTAAGCACATCTTTCAGTGAGGAAACTAACTTGATTTTTTCCTTCCAAACAATTTCAGACTTAGAACGCTCCAGTTCATCAGCTGCTTTAAATTGTTATCCAGGTAAAAAGAGGCCAATCTCATAATGTGATGTCTGGGTAACTGAAAAATTTCACCAGATATTGCCTTCTCCAGATATTTCTTGGTGAGATTCACAATCTGAAACTTATTTTAAGTGAATATATAATAAAAATTTTAGTTGTCCCAGACTGCTTTTTTTATTCCTAGAATATAGGGATTCTTTACAGAATGGTCTCCAGGTAGCATACAATTTCTTTTATTTTTAAATTTTTATTTTATATTGGAGTATAGTTGATTTACAATGTTGTGTTAGTTTCAGGTGTACAGCACAGTGGTTCAGTTATACATACATATATCCATTCTTTTTCAGATTCTTTTCCCATAAGTTATTACAGAATATTGAGTAGATTTCTGTTCTTTATACATCATTTTAATTATGATTCTTTATTAATAACCTAAATCTGGAAAACACTTTCAAAAGGAGATATCTATTTGATTTTACCTCTAATACTGCTTAAAATTTTGTGTCCAAAACATACAGTTAATGAGATTTTACATTTTCTTTAATCACAAAACAATAAATGTTGTTTTCAAATAAATTATGGAAATATTGTTTCCAAATAATTTCTATAATTCTGGTTCCAAATCCATAAAAAATTAAGTATCACAAGCAAGATCTTAGTTAATCTTCAGCTTGAGATTGCAGAGTAAATTTCTGTCTGTATGTTTTTATTTTTAAACCATGGGAATGAGAAATAAAAATAGAAACTGAATCTCTGATGACACCAGAGGACATCTTTTTCCCCAGTCACAGTAAAGATAAGAGGTTGTCAAGAGCAACAAAAATTGGACAAAGTTGGGAAAGGATACTGGGAGTGACTGATTTCTTAAGGCAATTGTTTCCTTTCATCTTTAATCAGCTGGGGTATGCGTATCATTAGATGCTTATTACAAAATAATTTTGGTGTATTTGTCCAATGATATTGTTGACTAAAAAAATACATTCACAACCTAAAAGTTGAAATTTATGTCTTATTAAGGGGAAATTTTTAGGACTTTAAGGCTGGGAGGCTGCATTTTAAGTAACCCTGAAAAAACTGTTCTGAGGAGGGTATATAGAAATTTTGCAACAAAGGGCAGGTAGTAGGAACAAAGGATTACAGTTAATAAAAGAAAACTAGATACCTCAAGTTAAGAAATTTAGTGCTTTTCTACGTATAGGAAGATGCAAGAGTCTGGGCTCACTGAAATCATTCCTTTGATGTGCACCTCAGGCATCTGGGGCCAGCATCCTATGCTTTCTCAACCTGAGTTTCCTTGGGATGCCCCCTCGGGGGTGGCAGCAGTCTGATGGCTGCTAGATGGCAGGTATTGTTTCCTTCCTGAGTTCCCTCGGGGCTCACCGGCTCACCGTTGGCTGGTGGCCGCAATCCTGATGACTGTGACATCCTTTGCTTACCGATATGGCAGGAAATATTCCATTTCTCAATATTAAGTAAGGAAAAGGACAAATGTTAAAGCTCAGTGGATTTTAGACACTATGTCAAAGATTACAGACACTGCTGCAGTTTATCTTTCTAGTTTAATTTCTTGAAAAACCATTAAAAACCAAAGAGTAATCAGCATATTTTCCCAAAATGGGGGACAGGAGGCTCCACCCACTTCATTTAACATGCACGAGTTTATTTTTAAATGGATTTTCATTCCATTTTAAACAATCATTGTTGTGATTTAACCATAAGAACGACTTTGTGACAAGTAACCTCTTCCTTACTTCAGTCTCTTCAGTTTCCCCTATTCTTTGGAATTCATTTTGTAAGATTCTTTTCTCATTATTCTATGTTGTTGATTTCACTTGCTATATGACTAAAATCAATCTCCAAAATAATATTTGAATGGGAAGAAAAAAACGATGGATTTGAAATCCTTAGGACATATTACCAACTAACTTATTCAGAGAACCTCTTATCTTGCACTCATGTTCCATTAAACTGACCAGGACAGGCTAATGATAAGAGTGTAAAAGACAAGTTTAAGACTGAAGAGCCAGAATTCAATCCATTTCCTGGAGCGCTGATGAAACGTGGGACTCAAGATCTGTATCAGTTAATGGTTCACTGAATCCCAAAAGATCTCAAGATGGCAAATTTCCATTTACTTTTAGTTACTTGAGCAAAGGCAGCCTTTTAGTAGCAGGAACCTTCATCTGAGTGTCTTTCATTTGTATGAGCTCAAGCTCCGTATTTTTTTATGACCTATTTAATGACATCAACAAACAATAAACAAGTTTTCGTTCATTTTATTTTCTTCTTTCATCAATGCTTTCTAGAAATATTTTTAATGGAAAGCATCTTAGCACATGCACTTTACGCCTACTTTTTCATAAGCTTAAGGGTTGTCTCCTTGAATTTACATCTCTTTTAATTTCCAGTCACCCCGAATACTTAGCTCATTAACTTTCCCTTGTCCTGTTGACATAGACTGTGGTTGCTTTACTAAGCAAATATGTATTTATGGTGAATTCATAATTCACCATGATAATTAATACCTAATTTATAATGGTCCAGATTTGTTGAACTTTTAAATTTATATTGACTTTATTTATAAAGCTAAGAAGGCAGATATTCTAAGAGAGAAAATTTTTGTTTATAAATTATAAGTAAATCATTTTTTGCCTAATTTGTTCAGGAAGATGAACTCAGGAATTAAGTGAAGATGGGGAGGAGAGATTATTTAACCTAATAGAAAACAATTTCAAAAAAGAATTCACTGGTTGCAAGTAAAGCAGATAAATTTTGTGACGCTGAAAACTTTTTGAGGGCAGGATTGTGTGTTGTTCATTTTTGTATGGACGAACCCTAACACAGTGACTGATCCTTAAAAAAACTGTCATTAAATGTATGGTGTTTATTATTTTATTGAGTTAAAGCATCAATGACTCACTAGGTGACTGAATACCTCAGTGGATGTGCCAACTTTCTTGGCAACTTGATAGCACTTAGAATCTTCCATATTGGCTCTAAAACACTTTGCAACCAAAGGAACTCTGCTCTGGACCTGCTGTCTGTGACTTCCTGCCACTGGTCACTTGTCTGTACTGAGGCAAGATGCCCAGCCCCTGGGGTGTTATTTTCTCATCTGTATCTGGAGATGTTCCACTCATCTTTAATAGACTGCAAGAAATGTACCTCAAAAAATTTCATAAACTGTACGGACAAGTTGTTTCATAAGACCTTTAACTTCCAAGCTGGTATTCTGCATCCATTTCTCCTTTCCCCTCAAATATGTGGATTTTCTTTTTAAAAATATGGAAAAAGAGTCAACCCACTCAGTGTTTTCACTCAGAACAATCCATACAAAGTATAACCTTCCACTGTATTGGTAAAGCACGCACTCTACCAATAGACAGCAGTGTCTACATAAACTCTCCAATATGTGACGGAGTGAAAAACACAAAACAATTCCACTGGTCAGAAATGATGATGAGAATTATGAGAGATTTTTTTTTCTCCTGTTACCTGCAAGGACCTGTCAGAAATGATCTATGTTTTCAAAAAAAAAATCTCTTTTTTATCATTTATTATATGGGGCTAGCCCATGAATCTTTAACAGGAACGTATGAAAACTCAACTTTAGCTCAATGGTGAACATAAATGATGCATTAACAGTTTTACTTCCTACACGCAGGAAGAAATTCATGAGCAAAGTGACATCAGAGCTAATGAAGGCTATCTGTAGTCTTTTCTCAGCCGTGCAATAAACTCTTAGAAAACTTTACCACTGACACAAGGAAAAAAACCTCACCAATATTTTGGCATTCTTTTGTCCACTGAATTGAATGTCATTGATATGATTAAACTTATTTTGACCAGGAACAATGAAGCCACCTATCATAAAGAGATAATGATAAAATTTTCTTAGCTTAAGTTATATTTCTGGTCATTATCAGTGAGCTCCTTGATATTTTCACATCTTGTTCAGTGATGTTAATAAAACATTTATTTGTAGTTACCTCTGTTTGACACTTCTTTGGATTTCTGATATCATCCAGCATCATCTTAGTGTAAGAAATTACTTGTTTTTTTTTTCTTTTAATAATAGTAATGAATTTTTTTTTTTTTTTTGGCTGTGTTGGGTCTTCATTGCTGTGTGTGGGTTTTCTCTAGTTGCAGTGCATGGGCTTCTCATTGTGGTGGCTTCGGTAGTTGTGGCGCATGGGCTTAGTTGCCCAGTGGCATGTTGGATCTTCCCAGACCAGGGATCGAACCCATGTCCCCTGCATTGGCAGGCGGATTCTTAACCACTGGGCCACCAAGGAAGTCCTAGAAATTACTTCTTTATTTTATCATAACTTCATTCAGAAAATCTTCATTCCCCACTAAATGCCAACTCACAGCTATTCTGCTGTGTCCTCCACAAGCAAGCGTGGAAGTGTTTTTTGGTTACTGAATTTTCTCTTTTAGATTATCAGTCACAATATACTGCAATCCATTAATAATTTAGACTCTCTTTTCTGGTATCTTTAGATGCCTCATTCTGTTGCCTATAAAACTTGGATGACAGACCATAACATAGTAGACAGAATACTAATCATCTTTTTATATACCTATAATAAGTTTCATAAATTTTTCAGAAAAGCTTAAATAGGATAAAATAATACCAACTACTATTGCAGAGGCCAAAGAAATGTTATATTTTCCTTTCATGCTTATTTTGTCTTCCCTTGCTATTTGAAAATAGTATTAACAACACTAACTTCCCTTTTGTAAACTGAATTCATCCAAAATTATCAGCTCAGTACCAACAGCAGTTGTATATGTGCCATTACTTTATTTTAGAAACATAAACTTCATAAGTGGAAAATACCCAGGAGACTATTATATCAAATTCCCTTCTTTTATTAATGAAGAACATCTGGAGGGCTTAAGATTCCTGTTTAGGTTGTTTAAGTACTGTCAGAGTAAGGTCAAGAACTATGGTATTATGATTTCTAATTCAATGCTCATATTCACCCTTTTCACTAGACAACCCATGTGTTCTTTAGTGCAATTTATCTTTGTGATTATCCCATATTCTCTTATGAAGTGTACTAGGGTTCTCCAGAGAAAGAGAACAAATAGAGAATAGATAGATAGATAGATGATAGATAGATAGATAGATAGGTACAGGCAGACCTAATTTTATTTCAATTAACTTTATCGTGATTCACAGATATTGTGTTTTTTTAAAAATTGAATGTTAGTGGCAACCCTGCCTCAAGTAAGTTAATTGGCACCATTTTCCCAACGTCATCTGTTCACTTTGTGTATCTGTGTCACATTTCAGTGATTTTTGCAATATTTCAAACTTTTTATTATTATCATATTTGTTATAGTGACCTGCCATCAGTAACCTTTGATCAGTGATCTTAGGTGTTACAACGGCAACTCTCTGAAGGCCCAGATGATGGTTAGCATTTTTTTAGCAGTGAAGTATTTTTTAATTTAGGCATGTACATTATTTTTTAGACATATTGCGATCATATACTTAATAGATTACCATATAGTGTAAATATGCCTGTTAAATGTGCTGGGAAACCAAAAATTCAGGTGACTCGCTTTACTGCAATGTTAGCTTTATTGCGGTGATCTGGAACTGAACCTGCAATACCTCCAAGGTCTGCCTGTATGTAAAAAAGAAGATATAAAGTGACCTTGACTGTGGAGGGTGACCAGGTCACAAGCTGGAGAGCCGAGAAAGCCAGGGTGTAATTCAGTCCCAGCCCAAAGGCTCAAGAACCAGCTGGTTCTAGTCTGGAGGGCAAAAGCCAGGAGCACCAAAGTCCAACAGCAGGAGAAGAGGCATGTCTCAGATCAAGCAGAAAGAACACCTGCTCCCTTCCTCTGCCTTTTTGTTCTATTCTAGTCCTCCGTGGATTGGATGATGCCTGCCTGCATTGACCAGGGTCATCTGCTTCACTCAGTTTGTGGATTCAAATGTGGATTCAATTTCCCATCTGGAAACACCCTGGCACACACAGCAAGAAACAAGAAACAATGTTTCACCGACTCTCTGAGCATCCCTTGGCCCAGTCAAATTGATACATTAAATTAACCAGCAAAAGTCCACCTCTTTTCAACCTGGAACTCCTACACATCTGCCTAAATTATACTTAATCTCCAAATGAAGAAAATAACAAGGTCATAATGTCACCTGACATGATACAGCTATCCTGCCTGCAGCCCAAAACTCACAAATTCCTTCCTCATGAGAGGAAGTAAAGTCCTTGAGTGATATTCACTCTTCTCCTTACATCATGTAACAAATACTATGATGTAAAATTAACACTTAAACTCTGTTATAAAGTCAGGACATCTTATCTTACATGATAAGGAAATAATAGAGAAGAGAAAACAAAGATGTCTGCTTAATATATGTGCTAAAATATTCATAACACGATCAAGAGAAAAGACTCATAATTAGAGTGCTTGATTTTGTAACTGGTCACATGATCATAGCTGGTATTTACACCACCTCCTTCTGCTACCCATTCCGTATTCCCTATGACTTCAGAAAACACCTCAGCTAGTCACGGTTCTTCACCTGATGGGGAGACCCAAACCTTCATTCTTAAGGGTCTGGGTTATTACTAATCCTACCTGGATTAAGTTGTAGTTTTCCACTGACATTAAGCACAGGACGTGGTAATACTAAGAGATGCCCTGTATTACAAACATACTTTTTGTTATCTATGTCGACTTTAAAAAATGCACAATGTGAGAGCTGCAAGTTAAGTTTTATTTGGGGCAAAATGAGGACTGCAGCCCGGGAGACAGTATTTCAGAGAGCTCTGAGAAACTGCTCCAAAGAGGCAGGGGGAAGGTCAGTATGTATGTGACTTGGGAGAAGGAGGAGTCCATGCAATCAGGCCCATATTTTTTTTCAGGTTTCTGCTAGTCACGAGGAGGAGTCGTCAACATGAAAGATTTTAGTGTTTTTCTAGGTATGAGGAGCTACAAGAACTGGGCTCATAAAATTGGCTCCTGAAAATATCTGTCTGAAAGCCTATTCTGCCAGTTTTTCCCAGAGCACAGAGGGCCTCATTTCTGTTCTCCACCTGAACTCCTTTCGGGGGTGTTGAAAGTCAGCAGCTGCAGACTTTCACAGAATGGGTCATCTGATCTACTTGATGATGAAAATCCCCATCTGCTGAGGTATTTGTGACTGCTCTGGGGCACAAATATCTTAATATCTTTTGCCCTTTGAAAGAAGAATATGCACGTATATCATCCTCAAATTTCTTTGTCACCAATTTTCCAGTTATGTTCCTTCCAAAATCTTTGACCATCCAACCCAACCATCCATCGATTTTCCAATTATGTTCCTTCCAAAGTCTTTGACCATCCAGCCCAACCATCCATCGGCTACAGCCATGAATTGGTATCGTCACATGTCTGACTATTGCTCCTTCTATGGGAAGTTAATAACCAGGTTCACTAACCAAAGTTCCACCCATAGGGAGGATTTCCCTTCACCACGTCCTTCAAGGATGTCCAGAGAAGGGCTGCAATGCTGCAGCTGCCCACTTTTGGGTAATGTCTGTGTATTGCGTAGAACCACCTGTAAACCAGGCCATAGTCTTTTCTTCTCTGTCAACTATTTGTAGAGAACTCTCCATGAGGTCATAGGTGTAGGCTTGCAGACAGAAGGCAGTGCAATGGGACTATGTAGCCCTTGGGGACCACGGGCATTAGGGCCACTTCTTCATGTAACTTGTGCTCGACCTGATCACGTGTATGCCGCTTCCATTTGATGACAAAGTGTGGCTTGTCAAACTCAAATTCATGGCTTGATGGGCCAGGTAACACCCAGTTCATGATGGGCAGCCCAGGTCACATGGTAACTTGGTGGCCCAGGGTCGAGTGTCCAGTTTCTACTAGCACTCAGTAGCAGACCAAGAACTGTTTCTTAAAAGGAGGGTGGTTATCTGCAGATGATGGCAGAGCCTTGGTCAAAATCCTCAAGACCTGCACTGAAATTCACCTATGGGCCTTCCAAGGCTCCAGACAGCAGCCTCACCTGCCACAGAAACTTCCAGCACCTTTGGATCTGCAGGATCACGTGGCCCAAGCAGGGGAGCAGCTGACATAGTCCTCTGGCCCTGCTGCAGAGCCTTCTGTGATCTGAGCCCACTCAGAACTCACAGATTTTCAGATTGGTCCGTAAATGGGCCAAAGTAACACACCCAAATGAGGAATATCTTGCCTCCCAAATCCAAAGAGGCCCACTAGGCATTGTGCTTCTTTTATGGTTCCAGGAGTGGTCAGATGCAACGACTTACCCTTCACCTTAAAGAGGATATTTCTACATGCCCTATACCGCTGGCCTCCTAGAAATTTCACTGTAGTAAAAAACCCCTGAACTTTAGTCAGACTCGTGTCATACCCTCTGACACCCAAATGTCTTAGGAATAAGTTTAGAGTAGTTGCCATTTTGAGCTCACTGGTTTCAATGATACTAGATAGATACATACATACATATATAGATACACAGAAACATGTATACATAGATACATACATTGATAGGTAGATAGATATTGATAGATAGATGATAGATATTGATAGACAGATATACACAGAGCTAATAGAAACCTATCATGTTGGGATGAAAAGACTCCTGTGTTTGTGCAGTGCTGATGGAACATATTCTGATCCTGAAATAAGAAGTGTCGCTAATGCCATTTTGGAGTGGAAAGAAAGGAGAAAATAAACATGGAAGACACTCTTGAGTTTTGAACTGACTGTGGCTTTTGTGGAATATCCTAAGTACTGTTTTTCCTATTCAAGCAAAGGAGACAAAGAACCAAGAACTGAGGGGACACAGTAGCAATGCCCCAGGCACGAGGAAGCGGCATGTATCTGTAGGAGGGCACCTTGAGAGTTACTCCCATTGTACTCAGATTTGGAGCTGCAGCAGTGACCTCACAGCGTCTGCAGCTCACGTTGGCTCGAGCAGCAGTGGTTTCAGAGGGAGATTTGCACACTGCTGGAACTCTTCCATCTTCTGGAGGAGTTGAGATAATGAATCTGTGAAGAGAAGGGTTAATATCAACAGGATCTCATTTGCACACACTGATGGGTAAGCGTGTACTCAACTTAATAAGTAGAGATTCCCTAATACACAACAACTCGGCTGTTACTGGTGCCCTTATTACTAATGCATAGAATATTTGTACTAGGAAGAATCCTACAGGTGCTCTTTATGGTCAATCTCAGTGCAAACGTTAGGAGGGGCAAATGAGACAACCGACCAATGACTTTCCATGGGCAGAAAGCTGACCCATACCCAAGAGTGTTCTGGAAATAATAGAAACTCAAATTTAATAGCATAAAGGATAATGAGCTGAGTTAAAGGGCCTTAATCATGGTCCACACGGATCACAGTCTGTTAATAATTACATATGATATTTCTGTATTTAAAATTTGTGTCTTTGTAATTCTATGTTTATACACAGGTAGTCTCACGTAATAATTTTATTTTACAATTATAAACTTATTTAGGGGTTATGTTTGTTTACCCATTATTGACCCCTGGTGCTTAGTGAAGTGCTCAAAAAGAAACTCAATGAATATTTATAAGTATCACAATAAGCAGAGAGATTAGCCCTAGATTGTCCTAGACAATTTTCTGGGGCTCGAAAAGCATCATAAAATTACAAATTGTTCCATTAAGTAGTATGGAAGAACATTTTTCACAGTCAAACAAGACATGTTTTCATCTGTATCCATCACTTCAAATTCGTGAATATAATGAAAAGACATTTGGCAGTGGTGTTTGTGGTGCATGTGTTTCAGGATATAAAGATGATTCATTCTACTAAAATAACATGTTGCAAAATCAGAACTTTGGTTCCATGTCTCAAGAAGAATTTTTAGTCAGCCCCAAACCACTGGATATTAATTATTTCCCTCTGACTCTTGGCAACAATATATCCTTGGCATAAAGGTTGGTCTAATCTAATACCAATTTCAAGTGAAAGAAAAGAAGATGAATCAAATTTGAGGGGAGAGTTCAAGATATTATATCATGTCATTTCATTTTATTTAAATATGCTGTATTATTTTTGCCCAGTAATATTATAATGATAATCCTCAGTTTATTGCCAAATGAGCAGAGGAAATGTTTTTGAAAGCATTGTTGTCACAGTATAGCCTAAGATCAGCAATCAGTAAAGTCAAGAGATGATCAATGTTTTACTGCTCCAGAATGCTTCTTTGAAGTTTTTTTTTTGTTTGTTTATTTTTTTAATGTCTACTCTCTATTTGTTGAGCTTGGGCAGTCTGGATTGATTATTTTTTCCAAAGAGCTAAGTCTAGTAAGATTTTATTACTATTTATAAATTGATAGAAACCATTTTCTTGGTGCCTGAATAAATGCTCTTCAAGGAAATAAAAAATAATACAAGTATTTAGAATTCTCCCATAAGAAGACACTTAAAAAATATTTTATTGAAATATATCCTGCAGACCCAAGTATCTTGTCTTTCAATGCTTTTCTTTCTCCTATATTCTGCATATTGGATTTGCATTGTTTAACGTTCTCTGTGACACAATGTGCTATGTTAAAACTTGCCTCTTACCTAAAGGGTTTTTTAAATGAGCAGTACTTTAGTGGTTATTACTTCTCAAGTGTGGACACAACTAAAGGGGTCAATGCCTTGTAGCCTTTATTGTCTAATTCCCTAACGTTTGAATTGACAAAAAGATCATAGATAAATGCTGATTGATAGAAAATATGGCCATTTGATTTTTTAAGAGCTTTGTTGTGGGAAAAGCATCATAACTGTTATATAACCCACACTGGATTCCTTGTTACTGGAAGGTGCCTCTTCATCTTTAACCTCAACTTTGTACTAGGATTTGTCACTTGTGGCTGGTGCCCCCTCGCAGAAAACAGTCAAGATATGCAAACACAATTTGCCAGTTGTCCTGTCCAGTTCAATTCAGAGGACAAAGAATAGAATTTTCTCCTAGGACTATAGTCAAATTATTGTTCTTTCTGAAACAGCTGCCCTCAATGGATTAACCTTCAAACATCTGTCAAACTTGTGCGTTTACACATTAGCATCTGGTAAAGGGGAGCATGTATATGGGAGGTTTTTTGAGGGGTGCTTGTTACTAGAGTTTAGAAACTACAAATTGGGTGGCCTTGTTAGCACAAGTCCATGTGCCGGCCACACAGTGAGGCCAAACAAACTGAAACTTTGGAGTTTGGAGCAGAGAAAGGTTTATTGCACGGCCATGCAAGGAGAACTGGTGGCTCAAGCCCTAAAAAAACCCCCGAGCTCCTGGAAGGGTTTCAGCAAAGGATTTTTTAAAGCCAGGTGAGGGAAGGGTGTCGAGGGGTCTGTGATCATCTCATGCACAGTTATCTGATTGGCTGATGGTGAGGTAGCAAGGTGATGTCACAGGGATCAACGGTATCTGTCCTTAGGCTCCAGGAGGCCTGGGGGCTGTGTGCTCATGGTCAGCAAGTAGTTAACATCTTGCATTTGCTGTGGGGAGCAGGGTTCACATCTGTAAGACAGCTCAGGAAATGTGCATCAGCTACTGCTATGTGGGTACTGCAGAGAGGGGCTACAGCAGAGGACACGGGGAGGGGGGTCTGTCCCGGGAAGGCCCAGATCATCCTGCTCCGTTACAACCTGAATGTGGAACAATATATTAAAGGAAACTGAATGCTTATAGCCAAACTTAAAATCTAGTTATAGCAGCTTAAGGAAATACGTGACCAAGACTGTACATTCCCCTCAGCTTGACTAAATGTTACACAGGTTTCTTCCTTGTCTGCTTTTTCTCAGAGCATTTACTTTAGAAAACATGCAATTGCAAATTCCTTCTCTGTCCCTTTGAGATATAACTCTTCTCCCACCTTTCTGTCAGTTTTACAATCCAGGAATGTCTTTCTCAAGAAGTGGGAACCATCCCTTATAATGGTATCACTGAGGAAGTGCCCTATCTCCCAGTTTCTGTCGGAGGATAAGCACCCATTAACAGCTGCTTTGACCGAACTCCCCCCGGAGTCCTCCAGTACTATTCCAGTAACTCACCACAGCACTTGATGTGCTCCTCTTTTTCTTCCAGTGGCATTGAGTTTGATCTTTCTCTTATTGCAATAGTCCTGAGTAAAATCTTCCTTGCCTGTTTAACTTGTCCAGTGCAATTTTTGACACACGTATGCCATGGTTACTTTAACAAGTTCTCAACAACATATTCATCATATTCATTAAAAGTCTAATATTTTCCAGGCCCAGAGAACTTTTAGGCAAAATTAGTATTCTTGGTAAAGGGCACAGTGGGCTATACCAATGATTTAAGATATTCTGTTTAACACCCTCTGTGTTTATGAACACGGATCTTGGAATTGATATTGGCGTCCCTAGCCAGTGTGGACCAAGAAAAGAGACATTCCTATCTCTGCAGAGCTATTCCAACTTTCTGTATCTCAAAGAAAAGACACCTGCAATTATTTGATCAGAAATCATAAGGTAGATGAGGGACAATAGGAAAAAGGTGTTTCTTTAGAGGGGAAAAGGAAGAGGGTCTGATGTGTGAATCGGCCTTATTACGATAACCTAGAGGATGTCCAGTGCATGAACTGAAGAATGGGGACTTCTAGAGCTGGGGCACTTTGGGCCATGGAGGAATGAGTCTTGCAATTTCCTGTGATGTTGGAAACTTTTCTTTCCCAGAGAAATGCTACATAAGAAGATCCCTCTAGAGCCTCCCTGGTGGTCACCAGGCAAGTTGGCCAGCTTCAGAAGTAGTATTTTTGGTTCAGCTGTCAGAGGCAAAGCGACAAACTGGGACTGAGCTCATGTCTTTGAGGCCAGATTTCAGATGAAGAGATTATATCACCCCCATGTGTCTGATTCCATCGCTCTTCCCTATCTTTGAACCAAAAAGAACCTGGATTTATGAGTAAATCCCCTGCACTAAATTTCTGACTTGAAAAATTGTGCAACATGAGAGTTGAGAGTTAAGTTTTATTTGGGGCAAAATGAAGACTATAGCCCGGGAGACAGAATCTCAGATAACTCTGAGAAATTGCTCCGAAGAGGTAGTTGGAGAGGTCAGTATATACGTGATTTGGGGGAAGGAGGGTGCATGCAATCAAGCACATATTTTTGCAGAAGGTTTCTGCTAGTCTCGTGAAGGTTACTACTAGCCACGAGGAGCAGACGTCACCATGAAGGAATTTAGTGCTTTTCTAGATATGAGGAGATACAAGAATTGGGCTCATAAAATCAGGTCCTGCAAATATCTAACTATCTGAAGGCCTCTTCTGTCAGTTTTTCCCAGAGCACAGAGTGCCTCATTCCTGATCTCCACCCTGAACTCCTTTCAAGGGGTGTTGAAAGTCAGCAGCTGCAGGGGCACCTGATTTAATCCTTGCAGAGGTAGATGGCAAGTGCCAATGGCAAGTGACAATTTGTAGTTGACAAAATATAGCTACAAAGAGTAAGGCACTTGATATCTGAAGATTTGGTCTTTTAGGGAATGTGGCCCCTTCGCATCTGTGTCCACTCTAGAAGCTAATACTTCTACTGGATATTACATCATTACTAAGGCCAACTCCTTCCTCTGCTGTCATAGTCAATATTGGATGACAAAACCACTCCAGAATGTACAACTCCCAATGACTTTCTTAAGAATTAGGCCGGGACAGAACACAGAAAGGAGGGTAGATTTTGCAAGAGGGATGGACTACATTTCCATCACCAGAAGAAGACACCAATTTTTTACACTGGAGAGACTGGTACATGTTATCTGCAGCCTGACCTATGCAGGAAATGTCTAATGTTACATAGGACTTTTATCTTATTCAAGTGTTGGGTGACTTGAATTTTCTTAATTATTGCTTTCTTCTTCCTTAGCCTTAGTTGATGTGTGTAGATATAATTAATATCCTTCCTTGTTGTAGCTCTTGACAAGCTATTGAACGGTAATACCTTAAAGGTTCAGTTTGGTGTAGTTTAGATATTTTTTAGTCTGTGCCAGACATTTTATTCTTACTACCGAAAATGTTTATTTTTTTTCCTTTCCTTGAGAAGTTTATAGTGCAGCAAGATGCAAGTCTTTTGGTGGTGGCTTTTTGCTTTTATTTTTTTGGATTTTTGATTGTTTGGTAGTTTTTTAAATTAATCACACCCCATTAATTTTTCAAACGCTGTGTTTTAAAGAATTGGCATCATTTTTATCTCATGATGGTATAGAGACTGCACCCTTTTATAGCTCCTCTACTCTATACATGCGAATGGATGAACTATAAAAAGGTAAAGGCAAAATGACATAGCTGGGTTCAAATACAAGCTCATATCTCTTTGAAGCAGAACCAGAACACAGATAGATGCAAAATGTAAATTCTTCCAGAAGCAATGTGAGATTTCTGGCTTTGGGGTCTAGAAGTTGGCAGAAAAGTCTAAATCTTACATAGGAAAGGGACCAAAAGTGCTCCACACAAGATTCAATTCAAGACTCACTGTTTAAAACCAGTCTTTGAAACATGAGTTGTTTCTTTTTGCGGGGTGGGGGGGAGGTTGGCTGTTTATTACAGTGTTGAAGAAGATTTCCCATTAAAAAAATATTTTTTTCAAAAGCCAAAGGAAAAAAATTTAAAACACATAATTTTGCATTTCCTTCTTATCTTCAGAGATGACTATTTCCGTTATTTTTTGTTTTATTAGGATATTTTTGTTCCTTGAAAGACTGGATTCTAAGAATGTAACTAAGGTTTATTTAAATTTCACTTTTTCTTGTGCTATTATCCTCCTTTGTGTAAAAGTTCTATGATTTTTATCAGCCTAAAACATTTTCTTTATTCTTCTGTGATTATAGTACCATCTACAAATATCTATTGTATTTAAATTTGTCTGCATAGATTATTTACTATCATAGTTTATTGAACTAACTCTTGAAGCTGCCTAATGAAGGCAAACTGGGCCCTTTTCAAGTGACTATGAGTTGATTTCAGTGGTCTTCAGCTATGAAATTGCAAAGAACATGATACCAATAAATTACTGACTTGTATTTCCCGTAGTAATGGAAATCTCACACATTACTTGTCTAACATCTCATACAGCTCTTGCCAATTTTGCTACATTTTTTTACATTTCTAAAGTCTATGACAGATCTCCATTTCACAGAAGCTTTTCATTAACAACCTACACTTTTGAATTATATTGTGATATGGTGAGTTTGATTGTCTTCTTCTAAAACATCCTGTATTATTTTACTACTGCCTTACATCCTTTGCTACCTTATATTGGAGGATATTTACATGTTGGATGGGTTGGAAAAAGTTATAAGTTCCCACTGGGCCTATCCCACCTTCAGGGACTGATTAGATTTTCTCCCATATATTCTGAAAATCAGCCCTAATAATATTTATTGCTATTGTGCATTCATTTGTTGGAGTAACTATTACTTTACATTGTCTTATAGGCCATCCACAACCTGAATCCATCATTTTACACTTCACTTAATTATATTTCTATCCTTTCCTAAAAATTTAAATAGAATGTCAGTGGACATTCCATCCGTTGCCTCTTTGGGGATTTGTCTTTCTAATGGTGCCTTCTAAGTAGAGGGTTCTATCCAGCTTATTACAAATAATGCCTGGTTCAATACACTTATTCTGTTCATTTTTCTTTTGTTTCTCAGGCTAAGCTTTAAAAGAATAGTTTTTATCCTATGGCATCATTCCCACGCATGCATTAAGCCTTCAATGTCTTCAGCAGCTGTTATGCTACAGAGATGTTTATTTATTTATTGTTTCTTCTGTGTTTTGCATGGACTTTATTAGCATTTTCTTGTTTTACATTTGCTGTGTCCACATATGTAAAGGTTCTGAATATCCACCTGGGCTTTGTTCATATATTCATTTAATCATGCTTAATTTAGTTAATTGATTTCTGGTGTATTTCTTCCAAGGGCTGTAAGTTACATGAGAAACTGGCTATACTTCAAATACCCACATGAAAAAGGATTTGGAAACCACCTCATACACAGACTTAGACTTTAACCCTTGATCAAATATCTCAGCCTTATTTCTGGTGCTGCTGAAGGAATGATGTCTATTGCTTATAGATTTAGGAGCTGCTGAGTCTCATGACAGTTTGGCTCTTGACAGAGATTTTGCTAAGTGCTCTAATTCTGTCCTGTTCTCTGCCCTGGTTTCTATGACTCCTTTGAGCCTCTTTCTGCTTCAGTATTGTTCCCTAAAATAATTGGTCTAGCTGAGCCAGGAGCCCATAGGCCATCATCTGGCCCACAGCTTATTTTTAATACCTAAGAAGCCAAACTCAGGTTAATGAGCAAGAAAAAAATTTTATTGTTTTAAGCCACTCAGTTTTAGAGAAGTGTGTTGTACATTATAATTTAGCAATAACTGATAATACACGCTCATTTTATACCCCTATACAGGCATTTAAACAAACAGCAGCTATATGAATATCTAAAACATCTAATGTAAAAAGTAAACTTGTTTTCTGCTTATTAACTTGTTAATTTATCTGATATAAGTTGTATTAACAATGCTATTTTGGGGGGGGACAATGTATGCTTAAACTATTTCATTTATTTTAAATAAGATGTGTAATAGAGAAACCAAATTGAAGAAGATGTTTTAAAATAAATTTCACTTCATTTCAAAATTTTATCCCAAACTGAAGTAAGTGAGCCCATATTTTCAAATGTAGCCTTAATTCTTAATCAATGGTCATTTCCGATAATTTATGCTGTAAAATTTTAAAGATACATAGATTTCCTATATCTAATTCTACCTTTGATGCAGATTTTAAATATTTCTATCAAATTTCTTAAGGTATTAAGTAATAACTTCTTAGATATGCAATACCAAGATCTTCACCTACTTCAATAAGACTTATTGTTACATTATGAAACATGTCATAACAATCTGTAGAAACTCTGTTCTTCTAAGCTTCCTACTTTTACTGTTGCCCTGTGATTCTAACTGCCATTGAAAAACATACTGAATTTTTTTCTCACATGGGAGTATTAATGTCATTATAAATACCGAACACAATAGACAACATTTCAAGTCAGTGTGCAAACTGCATTTTTCAGAACCTGGACCCAAACTGATTTCTGGTTTTGCAGAAATACCGACAGCAGATCTCCATAGATCTTTTTTCCTTCAATAGGGCATTACACCTCATTTAGCAATAGTGGTGTTTATTTTTTATTGAAGTAGAGTTGATTTGCAATGTGTTAGTTTCAGGTGTGCAGGTGTACAACAAAGTGATTCAGTTATACATACATGTATTTTTTTCAGATTCTTTTCCCTTATAGGTTATTACAAAATACTGAGTATAGTTTTTGATCAACTTCCATATTATTAAATAACACAGAGAATATTCTCTAGTTTATTACATTAGCATTTAAGTAACTCACAGTTTTCCTTCTGTTGCTAAACGCACTGCTTAATTTAGCTGACCTTTATTTTTATAGTAAAACTTTCTTGATGAAGGAAGTACCAGCTCCTTAATCTGGGTAAGTACCCCAGAATGTTTTCGTGTTATTGCATCAGTACCATCCAAATATACTCCAACACAATATTTAAATTCCAAACCACTCTTTTTGTAATATAATCCTTCATATTTGTAAATTATTCAGTTGGGTGTTTAGGAAACGAAATGAGAAAGGAAATTTGTAACTCCATATAGCCATCATGTTCAAATTGCACGTATAGAAAAGGAAGTTTTATTTATTTTAAAGAAAAGTCTGTTTTTATTATTCCTATTCATGGTGTTCACATTTCTCATCTACTGAAATCTAATGTATGGACCATGGACTGGTGTTCTGCATGAACCGTTATGACCACAAGATAAATACCTACATCAAGAGTGAGCATTTAGAAACTTTTATAGCCAAGTAGCTTGTAATTACCATCCTCAGCTCACTCAATGACCTATAGGCTATTAAGCGGTCCAGGTATTATGCAGTTTGCACATGAGTCACCAGTGGCAAGAGCTACATACTCCTTGCTGGCACTAGATAGAAAACTATTACAACGTGTGAGCCTTCAGAGTTACAAACCAACTATAATCTGAAAATACATAAAAATATGAGAAAACGTGTTGTTATTTGGTAATTTCTTATCAATAATCTAAATTTTTAACCAAGTCCATTTTTAAATAATTTATCACCATTACCTGAATTAGGGAAGCAAAATATATGCTATGTTATGTTATTCAACCCAAATTTAATGATGACAAAATAAGCTTCATTGGAATTTTGTGTCAAAAAACGACAAAATTGGTCTGAGTCTCTGCATATTTCTCTCTTTGTGCAATTTCCTTTCCTCCAGTTCCCTGTCTGTAAATTCCAGCCACCTCAATAATATCAAACTCAATTTCTATCTTCTCCGCTCAGATTATTGAGCCACTTCTACTCTTGTACTGCAGCCAAGTTCTGGAAAAAATGCCAGGGTCATCACTTCTCTTTCATATTTCCAGATGTTACAGGCCTGCACTTTGTTGTCTGAAATCTACAAACAGTATCTCTTATATTGACGTACGTATTAAACATATAGTCCGTGTTTTCTTCAGATTAAACTTGGATACGAGAATCTAATAGGTGATAATGATGCTCCTATAAAAGAAATTAACATCTCTACTTATATGAGCAATGTAATTATTTTCTTCCTGTTTTATTTAAACCATTTAATTATGAAGGTTAGTAATTTTACAACAATTGCTTATTTTCTATTGTATGAAAAACACTGTGTAATAATATAAAAATGGAGGTCCTCACCAATTGACTTTTGTTGCCTCTACAACATCTATATAATGGTTAAATCCATCTGAATCACGTCCGCTGCTCTTTACACCCATAAGGATCCACTACATGAATTTATTTTTAATTTCAATTTTATCTGAATTTTATAAAATATATATATTGTATATATATTGGGATAATATTTCTTAACATGAATATTAATTGATGTGGATAAAAAATGAAAGCAGCTAACAAATTACCCACAATTAAAAATTAAAGGAGTGGAAATTAACATGTAATAGGAAAAACATAATCATATATAAAGGTAATCTGATATGAAAATTACATTTATTCTGAGTAAGAAAGCACTCTCTACTTATATTTGCAAATTAGAATACCAATTTGTTTTTGCTTAAGTTATACCTGCTCACTTTATAGTTCTATTTAATGCTATTTTAAAATGTAGAATTGTTTTTAAAAACTCTAATTTGTCTGAGAAGAGAGTACCTGACTACTACAGGTAGTAAGAATGTTTTTTCCTCTATCAAGTAAAGAATCTACAGTATTACAAGAAGAAAATTAAGCAAACATGAGAATTATTGAGTTACATTAAGAGAGGGAGAAATATAAGGGCAAAGTTGTAATTGCATGCCTGAGAATACACGTAGCAATTTATTGGATGTGCAGTTTAATAATACATGACACTGTAATTAGTCTGAAATATTTGATACTTAGTCATTTATTAGAATCATTTAATTTGAACATGTAATGATTAATGGCATTCAAGTTTATCTAAAGTGTATATTACTTTAGGTCATTCTAACACACTTAGTTTGATAAGATCTTCTAATTAACTTATAATTTATATCTATTAAATCAATTCTGAAAGTCTTCTTAGACCCAAATAAATTATAATCATGTAGACATCAGTAGATAATCTACATTAGACAAATGGTGTATCAAGACATACTTGTGTTACTGTATGTGTGTGTGTACAAAAAGAAATAAAACCAAGGTATTTATTATCTTGATTTTTGTTAACAATAAATTTGAATCTGAACATTTGATTGTTTTCCAACTGAAGATAAATAAGTTTCCTCTGGCTGGGAGAATTGTATGATTCAGTATAAAAAACACCTTGGCACCTATGACTTAGGGCCCAAGGCTCTTTTAAGAAATGAGCACTCGACATTCTTTTTAACTTAATTTTCAATGACCTACAATCAACCTAGGCCATGCAACCATGAAATAAAATATTTAACAGAAAGAAGATACTATAAATCACTGTAGATGTGACATATTATGGAATGTTGAAACGGAGAATGAAGTTTTGGTTAAAACAGTAGGATTTGTTGAAAGTCTCCAAGGAGCAGTTAGATCAGTGTACACCTTCAGCTCCTTTGTGGGGGAGTGAAGTGTCCTTTCTCACCAGGTAGACCCGGGAGAGAAGGGGCGCACAGTGTGTCTATGATGGAGACCATCAGGCATAGTGGGAATATTGTAGTAAAAGTGCAACAACTAAGTGAGAGTGTATATGCACCTGTCAACCACTCAGCTCCCAGAAAGGGTAAATCACTGTGAACCTGGAACAGTCTTCCCTGAGGATTCCCACCAGCTGCAGTGAAGCCATGGTTGACCAGTTGTTCTCAGGTGTCTAGAATTCTAATAAACTCCCTAGTGCCTCATTCATAAATATGAACAGAACACTAATGATCACCAGACATTTGAGAAGAATATCTTTTATGAAAGAGACCAAAGCAAACAAATACGCAAAAACAACTTTAAGAAACAGATTGTGAGAGTTAAGGAAAACTTAAAAAAAAAAAAAAACTATCACCAATTAATTGAGAGACAAAGGTAACGATATTCCACCCCTGAAACAAGAACAGAACACAATACAAATGAATATTTGGAGAAGAAAAAGTGCTCTTGGCAGTTAAAAATATGAAAACAGAAGTGAGAAATACAAATGAGGAGGAAGACAAATTTGGAAAATCTTCCAGCAAGAAAGCAAAAACAAATTTTCGGTTGGAAAATAGTAAAGAAGTACAATTAGCAGATGAGTTAGTTAAAGAACAAAATCTGAATAATATTTTTCCAGAAACTGAAAATTACCAACACAATAAATGAAAAACCCCAAATTTGAAAAATAAGACTTTCCAGGTTTTCTAGCACAGTAGATTAAAACACACATTTATTAAGCATATGGTTATAAAATTTCAAAACACTGGACAAGAAGAAACAATGCTGTTAAGTCTCCAGAGAGAGAAAGAGAGAGCATCTAACCATAGAAGAATATGATTAGGAAGTGGGCTTTCAGTATAGCTGCATGGCTGGTTTCTGTTACAGAGAGCAATCTTATTGTTAGCTTTGAATTAAAAGTGAATAGGTCTTTTCTATCTTGTCTTCTACACAGGACTTGTTCCCATCTTGTGTCACTTTGTTAGAATTCCACAATCTATTCTCATTCCTGTAGAATAACACATGGCATTGAAAGGTCTTAATGAGTCGACTAGTCTGTAGCAAAGCCAGGAGAAAAGGGATACCAAAGAATAATAAGAAAGAGAGAAAGAAATTCAGATGCAGGAGCAATGTATTTCAGTTCAGGCTGGAAGAAACATCCTTAAATTTGCCCCAATTTTTAGAAAGTATTCTCAACAATTTGGAGTAAGTTCTAAAATTATCTTTGTAGGAAAAAATATTCTGAAATCTTCATGGGGAAAAATGGCACATTCTAGGTCACTATAAATATCTGTATGAGGCATAAATAAAGAAATAAATAGGAAAGGGTAGAGTGGGAAGTGGGGAAGAAGGAAGGAATGAACGAAGGAGGGAAGGGAGGAAAGAAGAAAAGAAATTTACTTTTCATAATGAAGTTTTATTTTCTTTCTTACTGTTTTTTTCCTGCACCCGTATCACTGAATAATCAAGAGAAATTTCTACAATGGGTCCAAATCTCTAAGCTTCTGACTCCAAATTATACAAAATATACAAGTAATTAAATCAGTGCTATTTCATAATCGTACAGCAAAATGGTTGAACAAGCTTTGGGCAACCTTTCTTTTCCCATTTATTTCCCCTATAAAATCACTGTATTGTTTTCTTTCTTTTTAAAGACTTTATTTTTTAGAGAAGTTTTAGGTTCACAGCAAAATGAAAAGGATGGTACACAGATGTCTCATGTACTACCCACCCTCACACATGCAAAGCCTTCCCCATCATCAACGTTCCCCACCAGATGGAGTGGGAAGTTACACACAAGAAAGGGGAGGGGGCCAGACTCATCCTTGAGGCAACAGACTAAAGAGGCGTCAGCATGGAATCATGGTTAGTTAATATATACACAGAAGTATAAATACAGAAATAACTGTAGACACAATGTATACACAGCTTAGTATACCCACAGATATTTCCAACCTCTGCCTGTTAAGTGGGACTAGAAACAAAAACACCCAGGTAACAACAAGGACACCAAGCACCCAGATCTTGGTTTTTAATATCATTCTCCAATGTAAGAAATTAGGGCTCCTTGGAGAAATGACTGATTCTAGGACTGGGCAGGATATAAACTAGTTAAGTCTGGAGCATATTTATAAAGTAATAAAGTACACACACACATTCACATGCGCACAAATACACACCCACAATGATGGGAGAATGTCAAAAGGACATAGAGACAACAGAAAACTCCCAATGGCCAAAGTGGGACCATTTGCTTTGATTATAACCCAAAGTATAAAATAAATATCTATGAGTCCATATTGATAAAATAAATAATTGAATCAATAACTAAATGGGGGAGAAAATTCCAATAATAATAAATCAATGGAGGATAATTCTTTGAGAAAGAACTCCAAATATCTTAAGTAGATCTTTCACCTTGAAGAAGGGCACTCACTGCTTGAGGGACTCCTTGAGTCACTTACATAGTGAGTTTCTTCCAAAGAGAAAGGAAAGGAAAGAGAAAAAAGAGTAACTTTACAGAGGAGAAACCTGACAATCACAACCTCAAGCCAGATGATCAAGGTTGACTCAACAGTAATAAGTCCTATTGATAGAACAACTCTTTTTTAATGTATTTTATTGAAGTGTAGTTGGTTTACAAGGTAGTGTTAATTTCTACTGTACAGCAAAGCGATTCAGTTATACATACATGCATATATATATATATATATATATATTCTTTCTCATATTCTTTTCCATGATGGTTTATCACAGGATATTGAATATAGTTCCCTGTGCTACACAGTAGGATTTTGTTGTTTATCCATCCTCTGTACAATACTTTACATCTGCTAATACCAGACCCCCACTGCATCCCTCCCCCCATTCCCCTTTGCCCTTGGCAACCACAAGTCTGTTCTCTATGTTGAACAACTCTTGATACTTCGTGCTGAGAATGGCACTTCACCTCTCCCCACAACACATTACCCCAGGCTAGTCATGAGAAAACTATCAGAAAAGTCTCATTTGAAGAACATTTTACAAAATATTTGATCAGCAGTCTTCCAAACCACGAAGGTCACTAGAACAAGGAATATGAGAAGTAGTCACAACCAAGAAAGGCAGAAGGACACACGAGGACTAAATGTAATGTGTGGCCTGGAAGGGAGCTGGAACAGAAAAAGGACACTAGGGAGCACAGAGGACATCTGAAGAAAAGATGGATCTGAAGAAAAGATGGGTCAATTGATCAGGTATCATTACTGACATATTACTTGTGACAAATGCGCCCTACCAATGTAAGATGTTAATATCAGAGGAAACTTGGTATGAGGTGTAAGAGAACTATATCTTAGTTCTCTGCACTATCTTCACAATAATTCTGTACATCTAAAACTATTCTAAAATTAATAGTCTATTTTAAAAAGAATGTCATAGAAACTAAACATGAAATAGAGAAGATCAACAAATTAAAAAGGCAGTTTCATGAGACAACATACAAACTGAAAAACTATCTGGCTAAAATGAATCATAAAAAAAGCTTAAAAGCACAAAATATATCAGGAATGGAAAAGAAAACAGTGATGCTGATATTTAGAAAATGATAAGGGAATCTTGGGAATAAATTTATGTTCTTACTTTTTAAATTTAGGTAAAATGAAAAACAAGTAAAACTATGCAAGATCACGTATAATGAAGATACATATAGAAGATATTTTCATATTGCTTAGAAATGAAGACATGAGGATTAAGTCATAAACATCTAGCACAGCCATTATGGTTATGAAAGTCAGGATAACATCATCTTGAGAAGAGGAGGAATAGAATCGCGAGAAAGAGTCACCGGGGGTTACGTGAAGGGCCGGCACTGTTCTGTTTCTTGACATGAGTGATGGTTTTGATGCTGTTTTCTTCATAACCATCTTTTATCCTGTACATATATGTTTCTTGCAGTCCAATGCATGTATGATATATCTCAGCAGAAAAAAAAGAAACCACATAATTCTCTTCATCATGTATAGTATGGATAAGCGTGTTGCAAAACTGGAAGCACACACGTTATCTGGGAGAGTATCGCACTGATACACAGAGACGTCAAGATGTACGTTTTTCCTTGCATTCTTGTCCATCCATATCAAGCCTCCTCAAGTACTCAAGGGACCCTTCCAGTGAGTTACCATAATCCACACACAGTATGTCATCATTCTCCAGTATTGCCTCTGCTACATCTGCCCATCTTAAAGCTCTTTCTCACTTTTTTATTATAATTTCACTTGGGTATTTTCTTCTAGGGATGATATTATTTCTGTAAACACACATATGCACACAAAAAGTAGATCTGGGTGGAAAATTTTATGAGGTATAAGTGATGACTCCCACGTTTCTGATTTGGACATCAGTGTGGATATAGGGAACCCAGGAAAAGAATCATGTTTAGAAGAAAAAGAGTGCATTTACCTTGAGGCATTAATTCAGTGGTTCTCAACCAAGGGTGATTTTTGTTCCCTCAGGTGACAGTTGACAATGTTTGGAAACATTCTGGGCCGGAACAACGGAGAGGTGTGTGCTCCTGGTAACCAACGTGTAGGAACCAGGTATTTTTCCAAACATCTTACATCAAAGAATTACCCAAAACGCCCACAGTGCCGAGATTTAGAAACCCTGGTTTAATTTGAGACAACTGTGGCAAAGTCCAGGATGAGATTTGATACACTTCCCTGAAGGTCAGGAGAGGGATCTGGTTTAGGAACGTCGTCTGGCTAAGCACCAGAGAAGCTCCTGCAGTATCTAAGCCCTTCCCTAGTTTCACATATTACCCTGTAAAGGTTTATTGACAATTCTGTGCGCTAGTCTAGAGTGTGAAATTACTCAATTGATGAATAGATTTTAAGGAAATATTCTGCTCTGAAAATATATTTTCCCTTTAGGTTTGTTTTGAAATAGCAGCCAGTGACAGCTCTCCAGAGAGCTTTGAACGGGATGACATAAAATTGTGAGAATTGATAGCGCAATGCAAGACATAACTACTGAGCATTTAAGTGAATGATGTTTTGTAAGTCTATGATTATTTTGGACCTGGCATCAAAAAATCCATTCTCCCTGAGAGAAGCGGTTGTTATTTTCAACAGATTCCATTTTCTATTCAGTTGGAAAAGGGGGAAGTACTTGTAAACGCTTTAAAGTGATATTCCTGTTAACTCGCAATTACAATATCCTTTGGACGTGATGTTCACGCATGGTAAAATCATTTGATTTGCGTCTTCGAGAGGTAGCCAAGAAGAGAGTGCTTGTGCATGCGACACATTCATCTAATTCGTTGCACATAATGCTGTCGGAAGTCAGCCTTTTCATGTCGATTTCTGCAGGTTTTCTCTAGTGAAAACCTACACTCTCGTTCCTGTGAGGTGTTTCCTGCTTAGGGGTTCGGCTTGTGGGTGACCGTGAACTTGGCTGTACAACAATGAACAGCTCCTTCCAGACCTTGTTTCCTCATTTCTTTCCCCACCCCACTGTGTAAAAGAGACACGTTTGTTGCCACTGAGAAGCTCAAGCACTTCTGAAAAAAGCATCCCTGCGAGGCAGGTGCACCGTCCTGCTGCTGCCTGATCCAGAGCCTGGGATACTTTTCTAGAAAAGGCTTTTTATTATGGACAAAACAAGAAAAGGTAGAAACACATGGGGGCCTTTTCTTATGAAGGTTCATCTCATAAAATTCTCTTGTAACAGCCCTATTTAACAGAGCTCTTGTTATTTTAATCTTTTTATTGGAATATAGTTGATTTACAATGTTGTGTTAGTTTCAGGTGTACAGCAAACTGATTCAGTGATATATAGATATAGATATATATTCTTGTTCCTATTCTTTTCCATTATGCTTTATTAAAGAATATGAATATAGTTCATATGCTATGCTATACAGTCGGTCCTTTTTTATTACCTATTTTATATATAGTAGTGTGCATATGTTAATCCCAAACTCCTAATTTATCCCTCCCCCCCACCTTTCCCTTTGGCACCTTAAGTTTGTTCTCTACGTCTGTGATTCTGTTTCTGTTTTGTAAATAAGTTCATTTGTGTCATATTTTAGCTTCCACCTGTAAGTGATATCATATGTCTTTCTCTGTCTGACTTACTTCACTTAGTTCTCAAATATAGACGTTAGTAGTATTATCTTATAATAATGTTTCTTATACTCTCTGTAAAATCACAATCTAGAGAATCATTTAAAACTTGATTCTTTTTCTCCATGAATGTACTACAGAGCTCCAATGCTTCAGTATACACATATGTATAACATACCAGTGACTTTATTCAAAATCATACACAGATAACACCATAAGTTACAATGCACCACCCGAAGAAACTTGATTCTTAACCTCAGTGCTACCTTTCTCGAGTTTGTTTTTGAGTCAGGTATACAAAGCAATGCTTCTAAAATTTTACTGTGCACATGAGCAGCCAGGATCTTGTTAAAATCCAGATTCTTATCTTAACAAGCTCCCAGGTGACGCTGGTGCCGCTGACACATGGACCACTTTTTTCAAAACAGAGGAGCTTTGATCTCACTAAATACGACTGACCTCAATGCCCATGAAGGTAAAAATGGTAGCTGAGAAATATGAAATGTGCAATTGGCAACCCTTATATACAAACACTGTATTTATTTGAGTTTGGAAAGAAATATTCTGGAGCAAATGATAGCTGATCAAAGTCATTTTAACCTTTTTTTCTGTCTCGCAGCTTCTGATCAGGAAAAGCAGAACATTAAACACTGAAATGGAAAATGGCTGAAGGAAAGGTCAAATGGCTGAGTTGATTATTTTCCGAAAATTTTAAATAGCGTCTTTTCTGATAACAAACACTCATCATAAAATCTAGTCAACTGCAAACTAGGGGCAATTGCACTACGGAAAAGCCTACACAGCTCTTATCAAATCTCTGATTTTTACATTAACACAGGTATGTAAAATGTTGAACATGGCTTGATTTTTCTTTATTGTGTGTTTTACCTCCTTGTGTTGTAGACTTAAAACTCTGTTTTTCTTTTTGTTTTTTTTAATTTCTGTTGGAGTGTAGTTGATTTACAATGTTGTATTAGTTTCAGGTGTACAGAAGAGTGAATCAGTTATACATATACATAGATCCATTCTGTTTTAGATTCTTTTCCCATATAGGTCATTACAGAGTATTGAGTAGAGTTCCCTGTGCTATACAGTAAGTCCTTATCAGTTATCTATTTTCTATATAATAGATATATATAGAAAATATATATATATATTGTATATATATCTGTATATATATGTATATATTGCATATATATGTATATAATACATATATAATATACATAATACATATATAATAATATATAATAATATATAATAATATACATAATATTATACATAATAATATATATAATACATATATAATATATATGTATATATTGTATATATTGTGTATATATATACACAATATATATATTGTGTATATATCAGTCTGTTCCCGGTGAATTTAAGGTTCTTTCTTCGTCGCAAAAGAATTCGGAGATGAAATGATAAGAATCATATTTATTTAGAGAGATGCATACTCCACAGACAGAGTGTGGGCCATCTCAGAAGGCGAGAGGCCCCGAAATATGGCGTGGTCAGTTTTTATGGGCTGTATAATTTCATAGGCTAATGAGGGGGAAGATTATTCCAACTATTTTGGGGAAAGGGCCGAGATTTCCAGGAACTGGGCCACCGCCCACTTTTTGACCTTTTATGGTTGGCCTCAGAACTGTCATGGCGCTGGGAGGTGTATCATTTAGCTGATGGGTTACAATGAGCATTTGAGCTCAAGGTCCACTGGAAGTCAAATCTTCCATCATCTCGGACCCAGCTGGTTCTAACTAGTTTTTGTCATGTACTATGTCTATGTCATTCTTTTAAAGGTTGTGCCCTGCCTCTTTCCCTCCTGTTTCAAATCCCAATCTCCCAATTTTACCCCCTTTTTTCCCCCTGGTAACTATGTTTGTTTTCTACATCTGTGACTCTATTTCTGTTTTGTAAACAAGCAGGAATCCTTCCTCCAACAGTTATTTGAGTGATAAGCACCAGCCTCTTCTTTTCCTAGCTGTGGATCTTTGCTCAAGCTGCATGACTTTGGTTTCTTCTCTTTAGAGTCACCCAGTTTCAATCCCATGATTCTTTGAAAATCATGGAAAGAGAAAGCTGCGCTTTCTTTTTTCCTGCCAGGTTGTGTTAGGCTATTCCATTATGCACCGGCTTTTGCGTAGGAAACCTAGACGATGCATATACTCTGCAGGTGTGGTATTTCAAACCCCACTTGGCTCAGGGGTGCTCTGGGGAGCTCAGGGTTTTATTTACCGAACAATTCTGAAATGCTTCTCCATGATGCGTTGGCTCTGCTGGTGTTTGGCTTCTCTTACCCACCTAGTGAAATGTGATGGAGTTTAAAGTAAAGATATATTAAAATGACCGTTCAGTCCCTGTTGAGACAAAGCCATTTCTGAGACCAGGGACGACCATTTAACGACCTGAGTGATCTGTCACCTCTGTGTCTGTTTGCTTCCTCCCTGGGAAGAGGCTTGGGTGTTCTCTTCTTGCTTATTTTGTTTCTCCTTGACTATTCTAGCCTTGAATCAACATTGATTTTTATTTTGATGTGTACAAATAAGTAAAAGAATTCCAGTGTTTTTCATTGTGTTCCTTCTCCACATCCCAGATGTTTATTCTGCCATTTTTAGTATGTTTTCAGTATTTTTAGATATGCAGATAAATATGTTAACTAAAATGAGAAGAAATGGGAGACAAGAAAAGAAAGTTTTGTGAAGATATTTTAATGAATTTGAGAGGCTGTATTTGCAAGGCTATATCCTAATGTGTTACTAGATAGATAGATACATAGATACATAGGTAGATAATTTGTTATTTGGGCAAAAAAAATTAACAGAAGCAACACTTGCTATCCTGTTATTAAAATGACAAAAAAAAATAATGCAAAAATTTGCAACTAAAATAAGAGAGACCAAATCTACCCAACACCACAAAAAAACCATTTGGAGTCACTGCTATATGGTAAGCACTGTAGTAGCTCTGCCAAAGACATGTAAGTTATATAAAAATTTTGTATTTGTTTTGGTACACAGTTATCTAGTAATTTGCCCAAAGTAAATTGTTATTGAACATATTTACTTCTCTTTCTGTGTGAAATAATTTCCTGATCCAGCTGCAAGAAAGAATACAATAGAAATGCTCCAAATCTGGGAAAAGGAGGATTAAAGAGATTGGTCCAACCTGTGTAAATGAGAAAAAGTGTTCCAACTTGCTACGCTATGTTTGTGCTCTGCATTACACATGTGGATATATTGACGTTTTGGAGCTAGAAAATTCTAAAAGATAACGAACTCAGTGGTTCTCAAAGTGTAGTCCCGAAAATAGCAGCAATAGCATCAACTGGGAAACTGTCATAAATGCACATTATCAGGCCTCAACTCAAACACACTGAAACAAACACTCTAGGAGTGGAGCCCAGAAAGTCTTATTTTAATAATAAGCTCCTTGGTGATTTTGATACACATTAAGTTTCTTCTAGCCTAATTCCCTCTTTATCAAAGGAGAACATTAAAATTGAGGAGTTAACAGGATCATAAAGGGAGCCAAAAAGTTGTAGAACATAACGCGTAGCACCCAGTATACAGTCCCATCCATGGCATAAGTGAAGCCATGAATAATTACATGTAAAATATGAGATCATGTTTTATATCTGTATTATGTCTGCATTTGGGAGTATACGGCATTATTCTAATATCAACAGCAAATCAAAAATTGAACTCAGTCAGGTCACATCGTATAGTTATTTACCGATGGTGACAAGATATCAAGCATGCGATTAGGTTCTGGTGCTGATATCTCTCATAATCATTAGAGAGGTTTGTTTTTGCCTTAATCTCACCCTAATCTGAGTATGAATTCAGGAAGTCTTAGTTTGCTTGTTGAGAAAGAATTGTAGAAGATATTTAACTGAGAAACAGAAATAGCAAAATAGTCATTTCTCAGAACGTAATGAAAGGAGTTAATGTATTTTTTTAGTGTGGAGAAAAGATCAGTGATAAGTTAAAAGATAAAATTCTGGTTGCTTTTAAACCCATGAAATATGCACATTTCTGTGTCTTCAGCTCTCCTTCTCCACCCGTTATTTCCCATTTGCCTCCAAAAATACCCAGCTAACACCATTTTAAAAATAAATTTGACTTCTCTAAATCTTCATTTAATCCTCCATACTAACTTCATTCTTTCCTTCACCGCATATTTTACTTTTTATAGCTACAAAATTAATACAGATTAAGAGCTGCAAACTTAGAAAGCAGGAACAAGATCAAAGGTAAATCATAAGCCTTTGTATGAAATGCCTGTAGTTAATACGTGCTGTCAGAGAAGGTATGCATGTTCATTTGTTCACCAAAAGACATAACGTAATAATTGCTTTGAAGCTTTTTAAAAAATTAACAAATTTTGAAATTTTCCATTTCACTAAGTAGTCTTTTGAAGGCATAATTGCAATGGACATTTAATATTCCATATATAGACATACCATAATTTGTCAATGCCCTATTTTTAGTTATTTAAGTCATTCCCAACTGTTCAACTATTATGCTCAATCCTGTGATGACAAACCTCCTTGTAGCATACAAGTAAAATCTTCTTGTACCTTATCTCTTATAATATTCTTAGCATAAAATCTAAAAAGTAAAGTTAACCAAAACCATTCAGAATTTTGCTACGCATTTCAAATTGCCTTTCATACTTCCTTAGAAGTGTGTAATATTTCCATTCAACAAGTAGTATCTAAGTTACTTCTTTTATATCTTTAACAATTTTATAGAGCAAATAATAATATTGTTGTTTCTGTTTCATTAATTGTTATTATTGTGGTGGATTAATATTCTTACATAATTATTGGCCATTTGTATTTCCTGTTCAAGTACTTTGCCCATTTTTAATGTTGTGCTCATATGTTTCTTACTAATACACAAAAATCTCTTTAAATATTAAATATTTTGCATTTCTATTGGAAAGACTTGTTATCAATATTTTGGAAAGAGCGGTTAAAAAGCACTGCATAGGGAATTCTCTGAGGGTCCAGTGGTTAGGGCTCAGTGATTTCACTGCTGAGGGTCCGGGTTCAATATCCTTGGTCAGGGAACTAAGATCCCACAAGCTGCATGGCATGGCCAAAAAATAAAAAATAAATAAAAAATACAAATAGAGACTTCCCTGGTGGTCCAGTGGTTAAGACCCCGTGCTTCCACTGCAGGGGGTGCGGGTTCGATCCCTCATCAGGGAACTAAGATCTCACATGCCTCACTGCCAAAAAATAAAAAATAAAAATTTGTTTAAAAAAAAGCACTGCATAATTTTATTTGCATTCTTCCCTTATCAAAATTTAAAAATCTATTTTCCTTTCCCACTACTGCAAAAACTGCTCTTGCTAAGAACATACTCATGGTCAAACACATTTCACTCCTCCTGCATCAACTGTCTGCCACCGCCAGATACACCTTAAAATTCTTCTGCTTCCATTTCCCTGGTTCTGCTTCGATCGATGAAACTGTCTTTCATTCGCTCTCTGGTTCCTCCTTCTTTGAACTGCCTTGAAAAGAAAGTTTCCTGAGAGTCCTCCCCTTGGCTCTCTGCTTTGGGTCAATATACTCAAGAGGGAGACCCACACTTGGAAGAACTTAGTTCTGTCTGACATCTCCAACTCTTACCAGCATCTTCTCACTTAGCAGATAATCCATTTTCAAATTAAGAAAATAGTCATTGAAGCCAACGACGCTCAGCATTTAAGCATACCAATTTGACTTTGTCCTTACACACTTTTTCTTCTCCCTTTGTTGTTGCAATAGAAAATCCCAACTGCTTGCCTTGGTTAAGGCATCTCCTAGGCAACTGAGAATTGCTTTAAATAAACAAATGTAAAAGTAATAACACAAAGCAGCACCACCAACAAACACCATCAAGAAGCAGGTGGCTACTACAATCAACTATGAATTGACACTTAGCTGCCCCAACTCAGCCGTAAGAACAGCAATTGTGAGTTTTCCCGCAAGAGCAAGGTCTCCCGCCTCCTTTTCTCTTCCCAATGAGGCTTCATAACTCAGAGCCAGGTCGCATGAATCCGCGTCCTCATGCACTCTGGCTCCAAGACCAAAATTATGCGATATGATACCAGGGCCCAAGTCAGGGCAGCAGCAGAGGTAGAGGCACAGAAAGTTACTTTACTTTTAAGATGACTGTGCTTAAACACGCTTTAAAGCTAACGGGGAGGGGAAGATATTCTTTTCAATATAAGTTATATTCTAAGCCCCAGTTTCACAATCTGAACAATGGTGAAACTCTGAAAACTACCCCTCAGAGTTGTGGTGAAAATTAAATGTAAAGTTGATATTAGTTGCTTGATAATAGTAATAATTTAATTTTTAAAACACTATATTTACATTTCCCCCCCCTCACCATTAATCTACATTAATTTTATCAATGCAGTTACTTCCCCAATTCTCATTCACTCTTCAACTACCTGAACATTGGAAACAGGCAGAAGAGATTACCTGGTGATTTCCAGAGCGTCCAACAGAGCTTAATTTTCTATTGATGGGGTGATTAAAAAATCCATCAAGACAGAAGTTAACCTGTAGATTTTGTCTGTTCAGTCTGCAAATTGTTTCTGTCTGGTGAAACTGATAATTCCAGACATTAGAGTTGATGGTTCTAGCAGATATTAATCAGTGTTGTAACTAACCCAAGACTCCTGACATTTCTTTGCTAAGTTGTCAACAAACACCTAATCCTCAAATGCTCATTGGACCATCCGTAGCATCTTTCTTATAATTAATGAGTTGAATACAATTTTTGACAAGAGTTCATTTTATTTTTACATGAGTCATGATTTTACCTTTTTAAAAGCTATCCCGGAACTCACTGCAATCTAGCACAATATTCACAATATTATTGCAAAGTAAGAATATTTGTCTCTGCTTGTCCATTGAGAAATGTGAGGCTCACTAGAGTTTCCTAAGCTTGAGACACCTTGCCTATAATAAGGCCGACTGTGTGTTTGGGCATCATACGGCCAGCCCCATGGTCACATCTGGTCACTGCTGTTGTAGAGAGCAGCGCAGTGTCCTTTGTCTCTGACCCAGGAGTCTCCTGTCTTTCACCAGCAACCAGGAAACTATGGCAGGCTAACCTGTTGGCTGAGGTTGAGACCTGTTGGTCTCACTATAGTGTAATCTAGAACATCTTAACATTTTTAGGATTCTTTCTAGAAAACAGTTAACTGAAACTCTTTTTCCTGAATCTGATACCAAATTATAAGCAACCTAATAGTCACACATATTTAATTACTATTAAATCAATATTATACGTTTAAATATAATTATAGTACAAGAATTAGAGCTCTGATGAAGGAAAGATCTCCTGGCCAATTAGGAATTTAGTTAACCTGCATTAAAACTGGCAGATTCTTAGACCTGACTATCTTGATAAAGTACATGATATTAAGAACTGACTTACACAGAAAGAGAAAGACAAATACCATATGATATCACTTATATGTGGAATCCAAAATATGACACAAATGAATCTACCTATGAAACAGAAACAGACTCACAGACATAGAGAACAGACTTGTGACTGCCAAGGTCGAGGGGTGGGAGAGGGATGGAGTGGGAGTTTGGGGTTAGCAGATGCCAACCATTATATAAAGAATGGATAGACAACAGTGTCCTACTGTATAGAACAGGGAACTATATTCAATATCCTGGGATAAACCATAATGGAAAAAATATGAAAAAGAATATATATATGTATATGTATAACTGAATCACTTTGCTGTACAGCAGAAACTAACACAACATTGTAAATCAACTGTACTTCAATAACGTTGTTAAAAAACTGACTTACAATTGTCATTATAATTGTACATCACGTGTACCTAAGATGATATTTTTTTTCTAACAGGTTCACAGTTTGCAGTCACCTTACCCCAGCTAGGGCTTATGCCCAGAGAGAAAACTGCTCTCTTCCTTAAGTTATAAGAGAAAATCTTACAACCGCCATGGTTATGCAGCACCAGTGTTGTATTGTAAACCTAAACACTTCTGATTACTTTTCACTTCCTTATTTATGATCTTCTGGGGAAACAGATTTTCAAATCCATCTACATAATGAGACTCCATATATTTGAAACAGAGACTATTATTGCCATTTAACCGTGTAATGTTAACAGTTGAACCCGTAATGCACAGAAAACCACAATCTGACAGCGCTGAAATGTAACGACACATAGGAGTCAGTTGTGTTTTGAATGGAAATAAGGTTTCTGAGTATCTATTTTAAGCAGCACGTTATTGACAGTTGTGTAAGATTTGAATCTGAGAAGCAGCAATGTGACGGCACAAATTCTGTTTTTCTTCACACACCAGTTTTTTTATACCTACGGCTCAGTACACCATTTCTTGAAATTTTTCTATTATCTAGATAAAATCAAGACCCTTTTTCTTCAAACCTTTTCAATGCCTCTATCGAAATATAATCTCACACCACTGTTACATATCCATATGTTATATACACATTGTATGCTGTCCATACCGGCAGCAGCTTTGAATTCAAATATATTTTTACATCTCTCTCCCTAGAGACACGTAAGCCGCTTGAGGGCAGCAGCGCTTGTCTGAGCTAGCAAGGCACTGCCTAGGGTACAGTAAGTTTTCAATAATTCTTCTTAACCTAATTTTTAAGTCATTTGCTACTTGTAATCAATCTGTGTTTTCTTTCTTTTCCTCCTCACATACATTATTTTTTTTTTCTGTGAGAATTTGTTTTTCAACTCTGCAGAACTGCTACTCCTCAATTTGGTTATTTACTTCTCACATATTGTTCTTTCTGTGGTTTTAAAAGCCCTGTTCTATTTCCATTTCTGTATCAACTTGAAAACCATTCTCGTTCATATTCTTTCCTAAAGGAGGCTGTAAATACAATATGAATGCCTCACCATTTCCAACAACGTTGAATGTTAAAGATGAAATTGTTCTTATTAAAATTACTGTCATTATTTTACTTTAGGCAGGTGAGAAATCTAAGGAATGAAGGAATCAAAACTACCCACATGTAACCAAGGTAGGTCTAAAACTAGAAATTACTTTCTTGCTCGAAGTTGAGTTCAGTTCAGTTTTGGTACCTATATTTGATTTGTAGTAGTATTCTTTGCATTTCTTTTTAGGAAGTTAAAATGGTACTCTATTCTGTGAAGTATTTCCATACTGGGCAGTAGCTGCTTATGTTACCACATTTGTTCTGTGCAATTCCATTGCGCTTTGATGAGCCATCCTGACAGTGGAAAGGGAAGAGCCCTACGGTTGTGCAACAGGAGAAGAGATCAGACAAAGTTCTCATCCTCACCCATTTACCTTTTCTGCTAGCCTCTCTCGGACTGGTTTTCTTTTGAAAAAACTCTCTACTCTCTGGTAGGATGAGAGAGTTGTAATAAGTTCAGACATGTGCTAAGCCTCCCAAAGCTCATGTTCCTTGCATTGTCCTCTCAGGTTCACAATGAGCACTAATCCTTACTGATTCATAGATGAATCACATCTTTAAAAAATTCTCATGACTCTGTTTCCTTGGATACAGTCCTTGTCACCGATATATGTATATGTACGTGTGTGTGCGTGTGCACACAAGTGTGTGTATAAACATAGATGTAGGTGTACATATAGTGCTGATTCCACTTAAGATCCTTGCTCTAGGGATCCATTTATTTAACAATTATCTTGTGATTATCATCTATAGATCAAGCCCTGTGATGTGCGTTGAGGATATAATGATATCATTGCTTATTATTTCCCAAATTTGGGATTAACCTTCATCAAATAGCCACAGAAACAAATATGTATTTGAAAATTATGAAAGTGAACTAAGAAGAAAAATTGGGACATTGTATGAGAGATAATTGAAAGGGAATTTAGATTGAGATGCTTCTTTGAAACAGCTACAATGAAGTTGACACTCCAGGGGTACACTGCAGTTGAACTGTAGATAAAATAATGTTTCAGACAGTGGATCTAGCCTGCTTCAAGTCCCTGCGGTAAGGACTTACAGGAGAATTAAGAAGGACTCTGGGCCTGGAATCTAGCACTGGTGGGTGGGGGGGATGATGCTTAAAAGAAAGCCCAAGGACCCTGCAGCACTTTGTAGGATGCAACTAGGATTTGAGAGTTTTATCTTAAATGCAATGGAAAGGCCTGGAAGAGTTTAGAGTAGAAGGACAGCATGATTTATACATTAAGAAAATCTTAGTATAATGTAATGATGACTGAAATGAATAAATGGAAGTGAAAACAAATAAATAACTCTTCTAGATCTATGAAATAAGACACACAAGGACTCGGTGATTGAAACTGATTTGTTAGAGAACATTTTGATTTTGGTGTTACATATTACTTCTAGTTCTCTTCAGTTTGGAAGATTTCTCATTAGCTAAAGTCAATCAACTAATAATATTCACACTTGCAGGAGGAACATAGGAAAATCCTTCATGCCAATCTGGGAAGACGCTGCATAGTGATCTTTACAGAAAAAAAATTTGGTTGGATATTTGTGTTGTCTTATATTCATCTTGTCTTCAGATTCTTCTGGAAATGAATATTGAGAACAGATACTGAAGATGAGTGAGACTCACATTTGAAGTTAAAATTGTCAATCTGCTGCCAATGCAAATATCCATTAACATTTGACACATTAAAAAAGTAAGTACAACTACATTGTCTTACTGGTACTAGTTTTTAAAATATGAGATATTTCTAAGGGAACCCTCCTATGCTGTTGGTGGAAAAGTAAGTTGATGCAGCCACTATGGAGAACAGTATGGAGGTTCTATAAAAAATTAAAAATACAGCTACCATATGATCCAGTAATCCCACTCTTGGGCATATATCCAGAGAAAACCATAATTCAAAAAGACACATGCACCCCAATGTTCATTGCAACACTATTTACAATAGCCAGGACATGGAAGCAACCTAAATGCCCATCGACCGAGGAATGTATAAAGAAGATGTGGAATGGAATATTACTGAGCCATAAAAAAGAATGAAATAATGCCATTTGCAGCAACAAGGATGGACCTAGAGATTATCATACTAAGTGAAGGAAGTCAGACAAAGACAAATATCATATGATATCACTTATGTGTGAAATCTAAAAAAGCGGGGTACAAATGAACTTATTTACAAAACAGAAGTAGAGTCACAGATGGAGAAAACAAACTTATGGTTACCAAGGGGTAAAGGGGGGAGGAATAAATTGGGAGATTGGGATGTACATACACACACTACTATATATAAAATAGATAACTAATAAGGACCTACTGTGTAGCACAGGGAACTCTACTCAATACTCTGTAATGGCCTGCATGGGAAAAGGCCTGAATAAGATGGAAATTCACTGAAGGATTTTAAGCAGGAGATAAATATGATATTTTATTTATATTTGTAAGAGATCCCTCTGTCCAGTCTGGAGACCATGTGTGAAATGCTAGGACTGAGGAAGCATAAGTGGCAGCAGAGTAACCACTTAGGATGCTAAGTCAGTCCTTCAGGGGAGAAATGACGGCTGTTGGGCTGACATGATAAAGCTGAGGAGACAGAGTGAGTTGGATGGGTTTGGAGTATGATTGGAAAGCAGAGTTGGCAGTCCTTGCTGATTGCTTGGGTTTAGGAATTGGAAGATTATGAGGGAAGGGGAGTCAAGAATCACACCTCAATATTTAGCTTAGCTTGTACTGGTGTCACACAAAGCCTCATCTGTTTCTCATCATATAAGCTCACCAGGTAGTCTTTAAAGTTATGATGTCACAGATGATGAAAGGGACGTTCAGGTAGGGAAGGGATTTGCCCAATATCACACCGGGACAGAATGGCAGAATCAAGGTTCAAATCCAAAGAGCAGTATGCTTGTTTCCACATCAGCACCCTCGGTAACAATGCACCTCTAAGTTTTTCCTAGCTGCTTTGACGAGATTGAATAATAAAGACCTACAAGGACAAGCTGAACAGTAGAGCATTTAGTGCACAAAAGCTAGAATTAGCAGGAAAATCTGTCATTAGCCTGCCCGTAAGCCACCAAAAGTACTGGTTCTTTCTACCCAACCCAGACTCTGCTTGAGAATTTCAGTTTGCGGGGGACTTGAAGCAGACCATCACATTTAGCATCTTTTTTTAAAGTGTCAAGATCCACCTTCCGATTTCCTCATTGGTGCAATTAGACGCCCACACTAGACCGCATGCTCAGCTATATCACAATCATTAAAATGTTCCAAGATAAAATTGTTTCCTCCCAAGAGAAGATCCCAGCTCCCTGCACAGTGTTTTGAAACTGGAATTGAAACAACTTTTGACTTTGAGTTGGTTTTGCTTTCAGTAGCACATATGCTTTTAAGAGAATTCCTTCATTTTTCTACAGGGAGTATGGGTTGAAAAGAATTCTATGTGCACACGACTGAAAGAAATAGAAATTTCTTTCTATTGTTAAGGATTTTAAGGGTATAGGAATAATATCTGATATCTGCCATTAGGTCAATTCTACACTATTAATGTTAGTTTTATTGCCTTTCTATAGAACTTCCTTTCAGTGCCTAAAATAAAAAACAGGAAGGAAGAGTGGTCGGTGAATGCTCTCACTGGTAGATCACCTTGGTCTGGGGAAGAGTGATCATGTCAGGTGCAGAGAGCTTGGCCTCTGACAAACCTTTTTTGTTTTCCCATCCTAAGGCACAAGCAGAGGGAGAGGAAACAGCGCTATGACTTCCGAAGCAGCTCGAAGAAAGACACCTCACCTGCAGAAAGCCAATACCTGATTCAATTATCTTTTTAAAAAAATAATAAAGGAGCCATGTTTAAAAACAATAACAAAAATTTAAAATACTTTTTATAATTGATATCTTTCTGTCTATTGAATTTCCATTTTCTTCAACAGCTACCTTATAAAAAGATTCAATTCATTCCATTTTAGCTTTGTGTGAAAAAGTCTCTCTGCTCTTTGGACTATAATTCCCCTAAAATATCACAACCATTTAGCTAGAAAAGCCACAGTCTTCATGACATATGTCCTGAAGAATATTATGTTTACCCAAAGAAAAGAGGGTCAAAATATATGCTACACCCTAAAATGTTTAGTGGGAGAGATTTCCTCTGTCATAAGTAAATTTCTATGTAGGCTAAGATTGCTTCATAAGACTACATAAGTATTCTTCAGATGCTACTTTAGAAGTTTTCAGGCTGCAGTGGACTTTCCCTTTCATTATCCCTATTAATTTAAGGAAAATGTAGCACAAAGGAACATGATAATGATTTATGATTCTTTGTGGTGAATGTTGGGTAGAAAAATCAGTAAATGAATGAGATGAGCCCATAGCTACTATTGTGAAATTGTAATTTGGTTTCATGAAATATAAATAATAGTCTAAAATAGAAGCAAGGAAATTACGCCTATAAAGAAATGCCAATCTAAGATGTAGATAATGATTTATATAATATGATACTTGGAGAAATGTTATTAATACCATCAATTTAGAAATAAACTTCATGCCTAGTGATAGGAAATTATGTAAATGTATTCATTCATAAGCCCTTAAAATAATGTTTTCACAGACTAGTGATATAAGGAAATGCTCATATTATAACCTGATATGATGCAATGCAAAGTAACATAGGTTGTTCCTACCTTAAGCCAAGTACTGTTATGTACCTTAAAGCATTTTATCATGTAATTGTCACCACTCTGAGAAATAAGTCATGTTATTATTTTCATTTCTCTGATGTGTTAAGAGTAGGGACATTAAATAAATTTCCAACTAACACATAATAGGTGATAGAGCTCTTTTTTGATGTGAACCCAATGCATCTGCTTCCAAAGCCCATGCTCTTAATCATACCTTGCCCCCTTCCTCAGCATTGTTGCAAATACTCAGCTTAACTAATTTCAGCTTAATTGAATTTCATTTTTATTGTTTATTACTTTCATACTAATATGAAGGAAACAAAACACTCGGCGCTAGTGTGATTCCATCCACGAACTTTAATAACAAGGTACCCACTGTAATTCTTTTTTTTTTTTTTTTTTGCCCTGGTATCTCATTCACGTAAAAAATTCGGGGTTTGCAAAACTCTCCTGTTTCAGTGACCATGATATCACAGTAAGTAAAGGTTTCTTGAACCTTTTAGTTGTGAATTCCTATACTGCACCTTTACACACTTGGTGTTGTTTTTGGTGCTCACTGAATAATGAAAGCATGATATTCAATGTGCACTAATTTTACATATTGTTTGCTTAGGCATCTAAGGGGATTTAACTTTGTGTCTTTCTTTGTGTGACCACCTTCGGCTTATCTGGATCATCCTGGGTGTCACCTGGTATAGGAATCCCATCAGCCCCATTCTCCCTGATACCCCTGTACTATGTCTCCTTACAGGACACCAGACTCTGCTGCTTTTACTCCCTCCTCCCTGGCTGTCTCTTCCCATTCTTCTTCACTGGTTCATCCTCAGATTCTCACTTCTAAACATCACAGTGCCCAAGACTCAACACTTAGACTTCTTTGGTGGTATTTTATCCATTCCCATGGCTTTCAATGCAATCTTTTAGCCCATGATTCTCAAATTTGATATCTCAACAGAAGTATATCCAAGTGCCCACTTGACAGTCTCACTTGTGAGTCTACATATTTCAAACTTCTATGATCAAAATATTTCTTGATTTTCCACTCTAGCCAATAAACAAAATCAAGGAATGAAACAAATAATATTTTTTAAAAAAAACAAAAAAACTCTTCCTGTCCCCTCTCATTTCAAGTCTCAGTAAATGGCACCACCATTCAGCTAGTAGCTAAGATTATACCCTCACATACAATCCATCACAGTATCCTTGAAGCTTTATTTTCAGAGTTTATCCCTAATTCACTCACATCTCACAGCGCTCCCAGACATCATGGTTCACCTAGACTCTCAGAATAACTTCTAACTGAGCTGCTTGCTTTTGCTCACACCCCTTTGCATCTACTGTCAGACTTACCAAATCCTTATGACCAGCTCAAAGATTCACCAGCTCAATGACCATGTAGGAGTCAATTTCTGCATCTAAGTTTCTTCATTTGATAAATAAGGAAAATAATATAATCCACCTCACAGATGTGACTTGAGGATGGTATAGGATATTTGAGATAAAGTGCTGTGCACATGTTTGCACATAGTAAGCATTCATTAGTGGTTAGTGATTATTATTTTGAACCACTGCCAATTTTAATACTGATCTTCCTTGACTCATGATGGGGTTAAGTCCCTATAAACCCATCCTAAGTCGAAAATACCTCAGGTCAAAAATGCATTTAATACACCTAACCTACCAAACGTCATAGTTTAGCCTAGTCTACCTTAAACGTGCTCAGAACACTTACATTAGCCTACGGTTGGGAAAAATCATCTAACACAAAGACTATTTTAAAATAAAGTATTGAATATCTCATGTAACTGATTGGATAGTGTACTGAAAGTGAAAAACAGAATGGCTGTCTGCATACAGAGTGGTTATAAGTGTATCTGCTGTTTACCTTGTTATTGGCTGGCTGGTAGCTGTTGTTGCCCAGCACGATGGGAGAGGATAGTATCATATCTGGCTAGCTCAGGAAAAGATCAAAATGCAAAGTGTGGTTTCTACTGAATGTGTATTGCTTTCACGCCATGGTAAAGTAAAAAAAAAATAATCATGAGTTGGACCAATGTAAGTCCGGGACATTCTGTACATAAATTCCATCATGTCACTTCCTTGTTCCAAATTCTCTGTTGACACCCATCACAATTTAATAAAATCCAAAGTCCTTATCATGACCCCAAACCCTGAGAGATTTGGACCATTGGCACACCTGACGCCATTTCTAACTACTGTCTCCCAGCTTGCTGTGTTCAAGCCACTTGTTTCCCCAGTGTCCCCTGAATTTTCTAAGCTATTTCAGCCTCACTTCATACATCCAGGGACCGCTGCATGCAACTCATCACCTAGACCTTTGCAAAACATTCTCATTGCATTTACATTTTTGCTCAGATTTTACCCAGATTTCAGGGGTGACATGCCTTCTCTGACTACTGTCTCAAAAATAACAGCCCCCAAATACTCGCCATCTCTTTACCTTGTTTTATTTTGTTTCATGGACTTATCATCACTTGATACATTTATTTGTCCATTTGTTTAGTTCCACTTCTCCTTAAAAGAGTAATCTCCATGAAAAAAAAAGACTTCTTTTATCAAGATTTTTCCTCACCTCCATATTTCCAGCTCCACGGAATGGCCCTAGTATTAACAGGTGTGCAATGAATATTTGGTGAATGACTACATAAAGTGTGTTATAATTATCTCTTTACACGTCTGTCTCCCCCAGTAAACATCAACCTCTCCATTTTCACTGCTTGGTGAACACTGAACACCTGATAAATATTTGTGAGTGAAAACTATTAGTGAATGAATGAACATAATATAGTCAGAAGAGCAGTCCCATGAAAGATATAATTGGTGAAGGTGTGATGTAGCTGAAATGCCTTATATCTGGAAAACCAAAGAATTAATTTACAGGAAATCGAAACTATCTCTTTTCGTCCCAGGTTATCATTTCTAATAAATATTTTGTTCCTTCTGATTGATTAAGCACAGGTTAAATAATACAAATATGGATTAATTAGTTTCACAGTAGAAGTAGTTGCCACTACCTTTGACACTTAAAAATAGATCCAGTTATATAAAAGCCAATACATTTATATTTTGAGCTGTCATTGATAAAAACTCAGTAGGCTCAATTCAACATGAGAGATTCTCCTTGACTTTAACATGAGTAAGTCTTTTTCATGGATTATTATGGCCTAAAGCCTGAATTCCAATGGCAAAGATAATTAACATTTGAGAGAACAGAGGGCATGGTTCTGCAGACAGGAGCACACCACAACACCCAGTAGAGGGCTTGGGAAGGATCAGAAAAAATACTTCATTAAACAGTCAAACCCTCTGAATGTGCTTATGCTTGAAAATATTTCTTATTATAGGATTTTTCCAGGATCTTCTCTAGGAGTCTATATGGTCAAAAATACATTTCATTTGAAGTTCTCTTGATAAAACCAGCTTGAAAAAACAGCAGAAAATATCTCTGTTCAAGAAACTGATTGAGATATTTTTACTACCAAAAGGGAAGGTGTAAAGATTCATTTGATCCTTTTATGAACAAAAAGGAAAACTCCATTGAGGAGAGGTGTTTCAATCTATTCTAGTTACACAAAAATATATTCCAGGGTAAATAGAAACGCCACTTGGGAAGCACATGCACAAGACATTTTCTGACCCGAATAGGAAAGCGAGGGCACGATTCTGCCTGGCATGTTACATACAGAGATCAGGGAGTTCTGGTTCTGTCACTTCCTAGCTCCCAGGATATGGGCATGTTTATCACTGGCTCTTCATCAGTCGCACTTGTCATCATGACTTCTATCTAAGATGACTGATCTAAGGAGCAAATGAATATCACCTTTGTTCAAGCAACACCATGTTTTGGGGAGCAGGCAACATAGCCCTTGCTGATGGGTAGCTGCTAAATGAAATACTTCAGGAGCTACAGACCCTCCTACACTATTGGTGGGAATGGAAACTGGTGCAGCCACTATGGAGAACATTATGGAGGTTCCTTAAAAAACTAAAAATAGAGTTACCATAAGATCCTGCAATTCCACTCCTGGGCATATATCCAGAGAAAACTCTAATTCGAAAAGATACATGCACCCCAATGTTCATTGCAGCACTATTTACAATAGCCAGGTCATGGAAGCAACCTAAATGCCCATCGGCAGATGAATGGATAAAGAAGAAGTGGTACATATATACAGTGGAATACTATGCAGCCATGAGAAAGAAGGAAATCATGCCATTTACAGCAACGTGGATGGACCTAGAGATTACCATACTAAGTGAAGTAAGCCAGACAGAGAAAGACAAATACCATATGATACCACTTATATGTTGAATCTCAAAAAAAAAAAAAATGATGATACAAATTAACTTATTTATGAAACAGAAGTAGATCCACAGACATAGAAAACAAACTTATGGTTACCAAACTGGAAAGGGAAAAATTAGGGGTTTGGGATTAACATATACACACTAATATATATAAAATAGATAAAAAACAAGGACCCACTGTATAGCACAGGTAATTATATGCAATATTCTGTAATAGCCTAAATGATAAAAGAATTTGAAAAAGAATAGATGTATATGTGTGTGTAACTGAATCACTGTGCTGTACACCTGAAACTAACACAACAATGTAAATCAACTCTACCTCAATTAAAAAAAAAAATATATATATATATATATATAAAGTAAAAAATAAAAATAAATAAAATAAAATTTTTTAAAATAAAAAATAGAAGAAAGCATAGGGTAGAGAGCGCCTGCTGAAGCCGGTGCACAGGACAGAGCTTGCCCCAGTTCTCGTACTCCACGCCCCAGACCTATCTGGTGTTTTCCAGTTTCCAAGGTTTGCTGTCCACTGTCTCCTCTGCCTGAAAGGCTCGTCCCCCATCACTTTCTCTCCTTTGCCCCGCCTCCCACTTACTTATCTTCTAAGTCTCATCTTCCATGTCATCTTCCCCAGGCCACTCAGACTGGACAGGCCACCTCATTCCCAGGAAACATCCTTTGCTTCACGACTCAGCTTTTCCTGTGACGATTGTGAAAGATCTCTCTTACCCATCACACCAGAGGTTCTAAAAGGGCAAGGGCTCTGTGTGTTTGATTCAACACTGTATCTTCAGACTATGGGAGGGGGTGTTCAATAAATACGTGTTGGATGCATTAACAAATAATTTAAATCCACATCTCAGAAAAATCAGGAACAGAACAAGGAGACAGTGAGGGATTGAGATATAGGAGAGGGAGCAGTGAAAGTAAAGACATTTAAAGAAAATCATGAGCAATTTGCCTTTTCCTATAAAACAGAGGAAACTTCACTGCCAGAAGCACCTTGTATTATTGTGTAGTATAGAGCCTGTCATGCAATACGTATTCAATAAACATTCATTCAGTAAATATGTATTTAAACGAAGGCACAGACAGTTAACGTGAGCCCTCTGGGTCACTGATATAAGACAATCTAGGTGTGATTTTTAACACAAGGAACAGCACTTGATTGTTAAAAATGAAATAAATTACAATTTCAGGAACGAAAGTATTAAGGACTATTTTGAGATTTTTTTTCTGTTGGATTTATGAATGTTCAAAATGCCTTGATTAGTATTTGTATATATTCATAAATGTGAATTGTGAAGAGGAAAAGATCAGCCCTGAAAGCGTTTCTCCTACGTTTACAAAAATGGTGAAAAAGTGATATATGTTTTTTCGACATGTAAGAATGTTCACGTTTACAGTAGCAGCCTGAGGGTCACCTGCAACCAGAAATGGACTTACCAGAGGGTGGGGCAATTTTTACTGAGAAGATATTAATTTCAGTTTTGAGTCTGTTCAGACTGAAGTGACCCTGGATATTTCTAGCTGTAGTTGAGGCTTAGGGCCAGTTATGTCATTTCTTTTGCCTTTATTTCATTCAGGTACAATGAATATGACAATAATATTAAACTCATATTGTTCCTGTATTAGAAGCATTGATATATGTAAAATGTTTAAAATAGTGACTGGCAGCTAATTGATATTCAATGAATATTAGCCATTATTATTAATAATATCAGTGATATGAATAAGTATACTAGACAGTGGAATAAATAGATCTAGAACTGAGGAAAGAGAGCAGGGTTAACCACACATATTTGGTTAACTCAGCAGAGATTATGGTTAAATCTATAGGGGAAGATGGGTGTCTCCAGAGAGAGACTATAATTAGAGTATAATTGAGATAGCAGGAAAAAAATCCCCCGGGAATATTTTACATTCATATTGTGGCTGGTAAGGATTTATTCACTGAAGGAGGCTAAGAAGAAATTGAAACAAAACAGTCCTTTTTGAAAGGAAATTATTGTAAAGATGGTCAAAACAAAATGAATTTCTTTTGAGTTAGGAATTAGCAGGAATCTAGTCATAAAATATGATTTTTTAAAAAAGAAAACAGCAGTATGTAAAAATAATGTGCTCTAAAAAAGTTTCTTTGGAGAAAGGGATAATTTATGTTGAGTTTTGTTTCCATTTCCTTAGCAATTGTGCTTTGGCTCCAAACTGAGCCAAACAGAAGCTACTGTGATGCCCTCTCTTTATGCAGCAGTTTAGCAATTCTCTGTTATCCCTGGACCACATCCGTCAGGAGGTTACCCTCGCCTAAGTGATGTAGTTCTGACTGCACATCCTACCCTCCCATGGGACTTCACTAAACGCCCTCCTCACTTCATATACATCCAGTGATGTATTTCCATGATGTTCGAGTGCCCGCTCTTAGGCCCCTGTGTGGGTGTTTGGAGAGTGCAATCCTTAATTCATTTTTATTTTTAGGATACATGTTTATCACATGGCGTTACTGTGCGACCTGTATCTTCGCATGCGAGGGTTACACGTGCCCCCATAGAGACCTGCCTCCACCTCCTACTAGTTCTGTGACTCTGAGCAAATTATTTTACCTCTCTGTGTCTTTGTGCCTCAGATTCCTTGCCTGTAAAATGAGAATAACTGTAGTATGTGTGTCCTAGTGTGATGCCTTGAACAGAATATGTGCTTTGTCAGTGTAAGCCATCATTACCATTATTTTGAAGCAGCGTTAAGTACTCAAAGACGAATAAGACATATTTACTCCCTGCCTTCGGGAAGCTCACACTATCATAAAGCAAGGAGATGTTTAAGCAACTCACTGAAAATGTAGCATCGTTGTTGTATTAGAGAAATTTGCACTAGGTACAGCATTTGAACGCAAAAGCACTTAATCAGCTTTACTTGGGGTCCAGGGGGTGTGAGGGGATCCAGGTTACATGCTACAAGAAAGGGAAATCTTCACAGGCTACCTGAGAGATTACTTGGTTTATGCTAAATTACGTATCAGAACGATTTTTGTCGAGTCTTCTTGATAAGGATGGGGAAATAAAAAGGCCAATCATGATCGTGCAGATACCTGGGAATGAGAGCTGGCCAAGTGGAAAAGGCACGTTATCAATACATGAAGGTGAAATAGAAAGTGAAAATAGTAAACCGTGGACGCTTTTCAGTCATTAATGATAAATTTTATGTCTGTGAAAATGTTTTCGTGTTTTGCCATTGTATTGGGAAAGAAAACATGGTAAGAGGGATAATATGATAATGCATAAATAATGAATGTAAACCTGAAAATTAAACATGAAAATGCATTGAAATGCACACATTACTGTAAAAATAATACACTTTTATATGCAGAAGTTTTATGTAAACTACAAGCCCAGATATTAGTATTTTATTATTTTATAGAGCTGAACACTATCTTTATATACATATTAAAAATAAACATTAAAATGCATATTTGACACTGTATACTCAATCTAGGTTTTTAACCAGTTCAAGTTTTTATTTGCAAAATGTTTTTACATTTTCTAGAAGCTAATTAATATGTAATAATGGCAGTTTATGTTTGTATTTATAATGCCACCTTTTTCAAAAATGGTTTTAAGGACAGCCGCTAATCAAAGACAAGCATGTGTATTTCCTTACAGATTATTAGACTGAAAAATTGTTCTCCTCATAAATATTTAAGACATCAAGAAAAATAAATGTAAGTATTTACTTCAAAAAAATCGATGGCAAAAACATTTAAAATGGTCTTTCTATGAACTGTCATGCTGTTTTTCTGGCCAGTTCTATGCAACTGTCTTGCTCAGAGTAAGTTTCATTTCTGGATACAAACCCAATCACAAGAGTGCATCTTAATTCAAAGGTAAACTAATAATTACCCCCCAAAAAAAGTCCTTCTGGATTTAGCTTTCTTACTCTTCAGATATTCAGCTGTTTGTCTGAGAACTAAAGAGATCCCATCTGATGAATGCGGACAAAAGGATGGGGGTAAGGAATCAGCCCTGGATTATAATCCTGGCTTGTCCTTTACCAGCTCTGCACAGCTGACTGATGACTTAACTCCTCTGTCCTGAAGATCATCAGGCTCTTTGAAACTTATACTGGTAACTAATTATCCTTTGATGTTGGAAACTGTTATTCAGATACTTGGGCTATATTGTTTTTTCCTAACTCCAGGAAGCTATTTCCAGATATTGAAGCACAATTTTATTCACCATAAGTTATTGTTTTTTTGATGAAGAAAATGCGGAAGAGAGGGCACAGGGTAAACATGACTCCAAAATTCTTTCCCATAAAATGTTTCAACTTCACAACTAATTATGAAGTACGAACACTGGAAATTAAATTTTGAAGAATCAAATACTTTAAAATAAATTTTAAATAAAAAACAGCAAGACATAAATTGGGGCTTGATTTAGTTACTTTGATTCATATGTCGTACCTAACTAGTTGCTTAATTTTCTTTCGAAAATCCCTTTAAAATATCCATAATAATTCACTCCAATCCACTGAATATTTTTTTGAGTTAAAAAAACTCGGAAGGTAAGTTAACAATGTTATAAATAATTAGCAGAATAAATGCTATAGAGGATGTGGGATATTTTTAATACACACATGAACATACACACACAGAGAAACACAAACAATATTAAATAAAAATGAACAAAGACATGCTTATCTCTTGAACACAAAGAGCTGACAGGATAATGCACATAAAACAGACTTGACAGGCTTCTAAGATACAGACTAAGTATAGTTATAAATCCAAGAATGCATTTTAATTTAAAAAGAACCCCAAATAAAGATGACAAGCTTCACACTGATTATCCACGCCAAACCTCACTGAGAACTAAGGCACATATTTGCAAGAAGGCTATGTAAAGATTGATATGCTGTCTGTGATCTCAGAATCACGTAGAACTCAGTGTCACATGCGACTGCCATTCATGACTTAGACTTCAGTAAAATTGTTCTCTGATAGTTGAGAGAACAAGACAAGTCTAATTTGGGGAGGGAGGGATGGTGGGAGGGAGAAAGACACAGGCAAAGCAAGAGCATATAGTTCAGAGTACTACAGATTTACATTTTCATAAGTACCTCAAGAACCTTGCAAATCATTTTCATGAGGCTATTTCCTTGTAAATTTGTAAATATTTACACAAAAGTGCTTTTAGATATGGGTCAAATATTCAATAGTTTAAAATTGTAATAAGCATGGGGTTTTTTTGGTGTTTTTTTTTGTAACACAAAATTCTTGAGGGGGAGAAGGTGATTTTTACATGAAAAAACCTCTAAACTTCATTATATTATGTCAAAAAGAGAAAGAAATAGAAATCATGCTTACATTAATTTATAATTGATTTTGGTTCTGAGTCTTACCAAATGGACTTTCTTATCTATTAATATTGGCAATATAATGGGTGATAATTAAAATACCATGACCATAACACATAAATTCTTAAATGTAACATATATTTTTCTTTGGTTTAGGAAATTCAACAAAAGGGCAGATTCCTCCAAAACGCCTTCCATCCAAAATAAAATACCCTCAATGAATTTAGGTGTGATTTAATGTAAATGTTTAAATAACATTTTAAAATGATAAGTTGTAATACTCATTTTAAGAATTTTCATGAATAAATTCTCAATTGGCCAGCTTACAGTTAAGAAATTACCAGCTTGTTTTTTTTTTTTTTTAAAAGGTTTCACTTTATTTTATTTATTTATTTATTTATTTATTTATTTATTTATGGCTGTGTTGGGTCTTCGTTTCTGTGCGAGGGCTTTCTCTAGTTGCGGCGAGCGGGGGGCCACTCTTCATCGCGGTGCGCGGGCCTCTCACTATCGCGGCCTGTCTCGTTGCGGAGCACAGGCTCCAGACGCGCAGGCTCAGTAGTTGTGGCGCACGGGCCCAGTTGCTCCGCGGCATGTGGGATCCTCCCAGACCAGGGCTCGAACCCGTGTCCCCTGCATTGGCAGGCAGATTCTCAACCACTGCGCCACCAGGGAAGCCCACCAGCTTGTTTTAAAATATTTTTCTTTAATTATTTTTGCAGTTTAAATGTCAGATGCTATTTAGCTGCTGACCAAAAAGATTGGGTTGGCCAAAAAGTTCGTTTGGTTTTAAGTAAAAATAAAAGACACATTTTTCATGTTCACCAAGAACTTTATTGAACAACGTGTTCATTAACCAAACGAACTCTTTGGCCAACCCAATATATTGAATGATATTTGAATAAACTCTTATCCAAAGAAATAGATTCTAGAGATATACCTTAGCCCTTCAGGTGGCAACAATTTAGAACTACCAAACTGTGGTATTTGTTAATGGATTTAACTTGACTCTTTGAAAACAGAGATAGAAATATTGATTGGTTGTCAAACAAATTTATGGACAAGCACAGTTGATGAAACCTAAGGTTTTTTTGAGAGAGGAAAATATTTTGAGTCTATATTTAATGAGATCGTTGGTGACTGTCATCAGATATCTACTCTAAATTAAAGTTTGAATGTCTTGTTGGACAGAAATATATAACTCTTAATTGTCAGAGTTACCCATATACTCAGATTATTTCTAAGTGAACGGGATCAAAGTCTACACCCTTTAAAGAAAATATACTTAATCATCAGAAAAGAGGTTTCCAGTTTAGCCCTTGCCTTCAGTTTCTATTTTTTCAGATACATTCAATAAATATTTGTTAGACTGAATGAACCGAATTAGTGAATGAATGTCATAGGCTAGAACTGCCTTTCTAATGTCTTAGGATGATAAAACAAATTTGGAACTGAATACCAAAACGTTTTTCTGCACCAAGTGGCACCCCAATGCATGAACTTATTTCTTTAGACCACTTTTTAAAGAAGAGACAATGTTTCCTTATGTTTTAAGTGATCATATTACGTTTCCTTTCCTCATCCAGGGAGACAGTCCTAGTATCCACATCCTCCAGGTGAGAAGACAAGAGACAGAGGGAGACGTGCAACAAGGGCGGGGAAAGCTAGAATCCTGGTTTTGAGTCCCTCCCAACTGCTTAATCCACTGCCCCACATTCCAACTTACAATAAAATGAAATTGGCCCATGAACCTGAAAGGGAAAGAAAAAGAAAGAAAAATGACCAAATTCATTCAGTGAATTCAGGCATATCCAATGAAGTAACAGTGAGTTTATGCATCTCCGCAAAGGAACTTGGTTCTGAAATACAGCAAGTCCCCTACGTAGGAACGAGTTCTGTTCCCAGAGCACATTTGTAAGTCCAATTTGTTCATAAATCCAACCAAGTTTAGCCCAGGTACCCAATGAACACAATCGGCTATATAGTACTGTACTGTAATAGGTTTATAATACTTTTCACACAAAAAAATACATAACAAACAGACACAACAAAATAAAGAAAACATTTTTAGTGTTACAGTACAGTACCTTGAAAAGTACCAGCTACACCACCGCTGCTTTTACACTTGCTTCCGAACAGCCTGGGCTTGAAATAAAGATACTGTGCTACTGTACTCTATACAGTTCTGTACAGCAGAGTACACAAAAGCACAACCACTTGTAGCGGACACACACGTGACAACGTACGCGAGACACGTGAACTAACCTACGTGATTGGACACGTGAACACACGTTCGCATCTTTGAAAGTTCGCAACTTGAAGGTTCGTATAGAGGGGACTTATTGTATCAAAATTGACTTTTACCTAGTGGGGGAAAAAGGCAATTAAAAAATAATCTGGAAGTGCTTGAGGGTGGAGTTAAAATAGAGAATCGGCTCGTGTTCATTCTAAAGTGACTTGAAAAAGGAATTCTGATGCGCAAACATATTAAAAATAGAGTTCTCACTCTTCCTGCTTCACTGAAGAGCCTCCCTTTTCCTACAGAAACTCTGTAAATTGTGGGGCTCTTTAAGTACATGGAGGAATATTACAAATTTGCAATTGTTGGATCAGAATATGTGGCTGATGCAGAAATAGAGCTGAGCAGGAAATGTTTACTTCACTCCAGAAATTCTTAGTCATTTTTATGGTTATTAAGAAGACTCTGAGACTGTCAGTCTTGTCTTTGACAAAATGAACTGCATTCTAAGTGCTCTCAAAGCAAAATCTCTCAGGAAAGACAAGCCAGAAATAGATGGGATACCATGGAATAAAAGCCAAAAGGCAAGATGAATGAAATGTTTAAACTGGATACCATTCGAAGTATAACATATGAAAAATTGCAGTTGTACGTAAGGGCAGGAAGAGAATGTAAAATGGTGAAAGGAATAGAAACAAGATATAAAACACAGACACAAAATCTTATGATCCAGATTTATTCCAGGCACTTTCCTACCTGCATTGGATATGAGGTCATTTGTGTTAGTCTGTGCTTGCATATCTTCATTTATACATAAGTATGTTTGAACTTTCATGTACTTAGAGTGCCATATACTATCTATGAGTTGTTCTTGTTTGAAACACAGAAATAGAGAATTTATTGATCAGTAGCCAATAGAATTCCCAGTGTCGTGGTCTTACCAAACCAACACATTGAGAGAATGAATCCTTCCTTTTAAAAAATTTGATACAACTGTCACAAACCATTTAATACAACCGCAAATTCTCATTCAGAATATCTTGATGATTCATTTATACTTACCCATTTTTCATGTTGGAGATTAAAAATAAACCAATTTTAAATATTGGAACACTTTACACAAAATTTACTCGACTTTTAAACAGATATTTACATCATTCTGTTTCCTTTAATAAACTTATTTAGAGTTCATATAAAACTTGTGGAACTTAACCAATACACTCTCCCAAGTTCATAATATATTACTAACAAACCTTACACCATCAGTTAAAGTCGGCAATAGAGAATGTATGCGACTAATTCAATCCATACACCTACCTATTTCATTTGAATTAGAAGAAAATGGAATATTTGCCTGAATTACATGAGGATTTCACACAACAGACTAGCAGGTTCTCAAAGTGCAATAAATAAACTCTTATCCAGCCTAAAACAGGTTTAAAGACCCGCAAATACATTTTAAGGTAGAAGTGATACTTGAGTTTTGTTTAAGTTTACTGGGCTGATGATAGGCTAGGATATGATGAGATAGGAAATAGAAAAGTGGGAAGAAACCACATTGTATTGTTTTCTAATTAGTTTCAATAAGTGTTTTCTTTAATGGCAGTGTCAAGGTGTTGTATTAAAATCATCCTGTAGGGTTATTATATTGCTAATGCTTCCCTTCATTTGCTCAATTTACTACCACGACCACCAAAATATTTACAGAATTTGCGAACTCAGGATGGCAGAATATCAAGATTACTGTATTTTTAAGCAGATGCATTGGTATACTCTACTTTTAAACATTAAATATATTCAAACCGCAAAACTCTATACAAGAAATTTTAACGTGCAATTGTGAAGAACTAAAATGCCTTAATTTTAGAATATACCTAAAGAGTACCGCCTAAATATTAAAATGATCACCTTTGTAGAAAGAGAATCAAAACTGCAAGAGTTTTAGTTTCTCATCAATACTCTCTTTCAGTAAAGCAAGAGATGAAAACTTTGTTGAAACATGTAAGCTGGGAAACGTGTTACCTTGTGGAATTTTTAAAGCAAGTCACCTTTCTGCTTTTTAATACCATTATGACAGCAGCTGAGCTGACCACATACAGTGCCAAAGGAGAAATAAAATTAATTAATAGTAATATTTCTGCATATGCCCAAAGCACTTAATGACTGTAAGCTTGGAATGTTGAAAATGTTAATCACTTCAGCTTAAAAAAAAAGTTATTTTTCTTTTCTTATATTTGTACCGAGCTGATGTATAAACTGAGCAAAGGATGTCCTTGTTGAGTAGAAACACCTGGGTTTGTTTGGGAATCCATTTAAGTACCTTTTTTCGGTTTCTCATTATTACTAGTTTTAAGAACTAACAAGTAAAAATAAATAAAGATCATTGCCTTTTGTAAGAACATGTTTTATGTATGATTGAAGATTTTACAACACTCCGAAAAAGCCATCTGATGTTAGATTTAAAAATAAAATCAAAAGCATTTTCTGACACAGTACACATGAAAAACTGGAAATTCCAATATCTTCAATAGAAGTTGTAGAAAGTGTATGTCTCCTTGGAGTCTGACACCCACTTAACACAGCAGAAAATAAGGTACCATATACTGTAAACAAAAAAGTACAGTAAAGGACAGTTGTAAATTTACATAAGAATAGTTCATAAACATTTTGGTCTTTCCATAACAGTTTTTATATAAAATGAATTTAAAAAACCTTTAGACAGCTGTCATCACTCTTGTTTGACCACTTTTCACTTAGATGCACACAGACATATTTATATAGCAATATATTGATGCACCGTTACATGGATATTATACTATGATTACTGCTTGTAACTGAGATGTGCATTATCCAATCAACATTATCCATAGTTGAAATACTCTTACATTATGTATTCTTGTCATGTTGTATCTATAAAAACATGAAAATATAACTTTACATTATTTCAAGTATTTACATTAGTTCAAGCTTGACAGAGAAAAATTGATAAGCTACAATTTTTAGAAGAGTAGGCCCAGAGGTACAATAAATAGCATTGATTGTATATAGTCATCTTTTTCATTTTTAAAAACTCATTTTAAGTATAATATGGAAAACAATTAGTCTGCAATTTGGTCATTCTAGCATTGATGACTGATTTAAACTTAAAATGCACCTCCAACATTCCTGATGAGGAGAAATGCACTAAAATTATATTGTATTATCTTGGAATTTGTGATTAGGGACAGCTAAATTTAGGGAAGAACATCATGATACCTCACGGCACCATGGTCCATGCAAGTGGTTGCTATTAGACCCTACATTTCTCTTTCCCTTCTGTGATATATAATAAATAAGAATGTTTTCAAGGCACTCAGTAAAATACCAAGTGCTACACAAAGGCGTACTTGCAGAAATAGCAAGAATAAAAATATTAAAAATAACTATTGAATGTTAATAATCATTTAAAACCTTAAATTAATTTTATTTTAGAGAGCTTCAGTGGAAATAAATGGTCTTTTATGAAGGGAAAGATAGCTCCTTTAAATTTCTTAACTAGAGAAATATAAGTTCTTTAGTTAAAAGTCACAGAAATGTGTTTTATCCACACTGGGCATTTTAAAATAGCCATTCCACCTGAGGAATAAGTATAAAAAATATATATATTAGGGTTGTTTATATTGATGGCAATGGGAAGAAACTATATTGCAGCTGACTCAAAAGTGCTTAAAGTTTTCATAATATGTAAGATTTATGACAGCTCTTACAACTTTAAAAGCAAAAACTCAGATTTAGTTTACGGAATTTGATCAATGGGCATCTATCTACTTTCAGGGCATCTCTAACTTCATTTACAACTAATACTTCTCTCTGTCAGCTCAAACACTTTAAAACAGAACCTCACATACTCTGATATTTGTTTTTAATATTAGTTTTTAAAATCTATTAGCATTTA